>NC_046332.1:2040743-12040743 GCF_000738735.6 Corvus cornix cornix
CCTTTGCCTTTCAAGTGCATCCTTCACTTGATTGTCAACATAATCCATCCTTCTGTAAAGACACTCCAGGCTTTGTTTTATTAATGAGGTCACCTTCTTTCCTCTCCACTCACCACCCTCACTGCCTTGAACTGGGCTGCTTTTTCAAGAGACCAGACTGATTTCTAGTGCCATTTTTATCATTAATTTTCTCTTTCTCAGCATAAGAACAATGACTAAATAGATCTATGTTTTTAAAAAGTTTAGCTTTTTGTGTCCTTTTTTTGTGTCTTTTTTTTTGTGTCTTGCAAAATTATCAGTTTCTGGAGGCATCTTGGAACTTAAAAAAAAAAAAAAGGAAGGTGTAATTGCTGTTTCGCTTCTCTCCAAGCACTCTTTTTCATATGCAAATTTGGGAGAAAGAACCGTGGTAAGCAAGGTCTGCCTTCCATAGGTGCTGAGTGCCAAGGTGCTCATTGTAACACCTTTTACATTGCATTATTTGAAACTGATTTTCAATCTCTTTGCAAATATTCCGGGAGTCGTGGGCAAATTTTCTGTATTTTGCTTAATCCCATTGCCTACCAGTAGGTACATACCTGTATTCTACCTGTATTCTTTTGAAACCACCAATTTCCACAAAGAACAAACAGAACCTCCTCAGGTAATGGAGTCCTGCTTATTTTGTCTTTAAGTTTTAGACAGAAAAAGCAAAAATTCAGTTATTGCTTTTTTAGAGGATCGTATCATGGTTTGGGAATGGTATTCTCCAATTTAGTGCTCCCACTAAAACCACTCCTTCCTCCCTGGGGTGGGATGGAGAGGAGAACTGGAGGCACAAAAGGTAAAACTCTCAGGTTTTTGTCTTCAGCTTTGAACTTAAGTTTTGTTAAACACTATGCTTTTCGTTTCAGCATCAAGAAACCCTAATTAAAAGAACCCTTTAAACTGTATGGTGAAGATACACAATGACAGCTACGTGCAATTTCTAAACACTCATGGGTTTAACTGGTGTTCTTCACAAAGTTTGCAATGGAAGCATGAAATAATTCCGAGGAGTTCCTCTGCAGTGTGTTCATCATGGGCCAGGCTCCCTCTCTCATAAACAGACTCTGCCTGGAAACTGGAATTACTCACTTAACACAGCTTTGTTTAAAAGCCTTCCCTTGGCACCCCCATCCCCCAGGAACCTTCCAGCAGGGAGAACGAGGATGTTTTGGCCCTGTTTCACTTAAGAATATGCCCAATTTCATCAGAGTCAGCAAAATACTTAGGCACATGCTGTGCTTTATCTTTTATTTTCTTTTTAAAGTGGCCTTTTTAACTTTTGTTAGCCCTTAGCTCCTTTTTCAGAAAGTGGAGGGATTTACAAGTGGTTTTATATCCCTTAGAGTTCTGTTAAAACAGAAACGAGGTTTTTACTTGTGTGAATCAATCCTGAAAGTGAAAAAAACCCAACCAAAACAAACAACATGCATGCACTATTTTTTCTGAGGAGAAAGATTTGCAGGACATAACAACTTCTCAGACAAGATTTCCAGCCTGCAAACCCTTCTTCAATTCCAATACAGGAGTTCTGAAGAGTACAAGGAGTCCGTCAGTTGAGTTTTATTAAGCCAAGCATTGAGACAGATCCTGTAATACCCTGGGAGCCCCAGCCTGTTCCATGGACCTGGAGGTTTTGTGAGGTTGCCTTCTCTCCCATATTACTGGAGCAGGCCCCACAAAGACAGCTCTTATGCCTTCCCTTGAATATTTTATAATAATTTTACAAAACTGTACTTTGGACCAGACTCATATCATAACTCATTCCTCCTTGCTCCCATTGATGAGTCATAAATGGGATATAAAAGCTCCTGGTTTCCCTGAGAGAACACAAATTTTAGGTAACTGCTGCTAATCACGTCCTAAAATGCAACCCTTATCAGATTCAGCTAAAGTAAATCAAGGTGCAAACAGACAGTAGGAAATAGCCTTGTTTTGACAGGAACAGGAATAACCTGCAGTGTGTTTGTTCCTGAAGAAAGAAAAGGCAGCTATTGATTGAGTCCAGCTCACTGGGATGATTCAAATTAAGCACCAGATAGAGGTCTTGATGTTCAGATCTCAGTCACAGAAGCTTTTCTGAGAGCTTGCATGCAGAGCTGCTTATATCACTTGCAAATATGCATTCATTGCTTTTTTGCTTGTCAGAAGAGAGAAATAGTTCAGAAATAGCTCAAAGACACAAATAAAACCTGTCAAATTTGTGTTTGAAAGACACAAGTAGAAGCTGTCAATTGTTTGGTTTTTTGTTTGTTTACAAGAGGGCAAAGAGGGACAAGAAACTGGAAGCCTGGGATAAAGGTCAGAGAGAAGAGGTTGGGAGAAAAAGGCAAGGAGAAGAGGAAACTGAAAAGGGGATTGTTCAGAGGAAAAGGAATTTTTAACCCTAAAGGAGATACTCTTTAGAGCTGAAATAAATGCAGGACTCTAAAACTCAGCAGGCCTTTACAATCTGCATGTATTTATGCAACCCAGTGAGAAAAGGCACAGCTCATTTCCCTCTAAGGTCTGGGCTCATATCTGTGCTGAGCAGTAAAGATAAAAACCAGAGATTCCTACCCGAGGTCTGGAGCTGCTAAATAATTAGAACATCCTTATTAGCCAGTGTACCCTAAGAATCTTATCAAAAGTTATAGAAAGAGCCTAACTTATATTTCTGACTGTAAAATGTTTATTTCAATAGATGTCATTACCCAGGACTTTTTTTTCAATGTGGGTTAGAAAGAAAACCAAGCACACTTTTAATGTGCTGTAAATGGTATATTCTGTTTACATATTCTTGCAGTTACTCCACGATCTGCTGTTCAAAATGCTCCACATTTCAAAAAGGCTCCAGGCTCTAGATCTGTAAAACCGACCTTTGTAAGAAAGTTTTGAAATATTAAGTATTTTCAAATATATAATCTGCTTTTCCCATAATAATTTTTCATTTATAGACTATAAATAACAAGAAACTCTTGCTACTTTTACTTGTTTCTGCCAAAGTTTCTGTGTGTGGGTTTGACACTTAAAGTTGGATCATATGTGGAGAAAAGGAAATGCAATCCCTTTTCTGAGGACAGCGATCTTTTCAGGGAGTTTCCCTTCTCAGGAATATAAGAGCTATTTTCATTCTAGAAATGACTGACTTACCCCCTTCAAGTGGCAAGTATCAACTGGAAGCAATTACCTTTGGAAAGAGGAACTTTTCAATTTTAGGATGAGTGAGCACCATCTGTAATTTCGTGCCTTCAGGCTGGCTTAACTAAGAAGTTCAATAAGTTAAACCCAGGAAGAGGGAAGAGGGGGGAAAAAATCCCAACCAAGACAAAAAACCCCCCAAACTTTAATTATTTCCAGCAAAATGAGTCTTTTAGCCTTTTGTTTGCACACAGATATTATGCTTGTGGGATGGTTGCAAGTAGTGCTTTTTTTTTAGCATTTTCTGAGTTTGTTTGAAATGTCAGTGCTACAGCATTGTGAGGATGAAGTCCAGATGTTATCATTTTGAAGTCCAGGGCAGATGATGGATGATCCTCAACACTGTTTATAAACAGAGGGCAAACACAAGCCAACATGACAGCCTGGCTTGTCTTTCATTACAGAAACTTAAAAAAAATACAACGGATATTGGTTCATTCAGAAGAGAGTTCTAGAAATTTCATTTTTAAAAAATTATCATTTTACATTTAAAAAAAAGCCCCCAATAATCACACAGAAAGATTTGCCCCTCACACAAAGGAAACGTTTCTTTTTTGATCTTCATACAAAGCATTTCAGCAACTGGCAAACTGCAAAACATATCACTTCTGTTAGAACAAATAACAGAAAATGGGCTCTTATCTGAATCTTTTCCTAACTCCAGCATATAAACAATCTTGTTGGTCTGCAAAGAGGGCCTGGCAATATCACAAAAACAGATTTTCTGAGATGGTTTTCAATCCCACTGTTTAGGACAGGACTGGAATTACCATTTTCATGCACAAAGCATGGTTTGGAAGTGTTTTAACACTTCACCTCCAAAGCCACCAGAGTTAGAACAATTTTTCTTTTCTTTTTGAATAGATGCAAAATAAATTAACGGAATTGTACGCAGTACAGGTAAACAGCGTTCGTTAATCTTTTATATTATGTTCCATTGTTATTATGTTATACCTTATAATTGCTAATCTTATTCAGGCCTTAATTACAACTTAGAATTGCTGATTTTAATCAGGGATCAGTGGTATTTTTTCTCCCATCTATTGTTTGCTTGCTTTTTCCAAGAATTTTTTAATCTTCTGGATGTCTTGTAAACCACCTCACCCTCTGCTTTCTCCAAATGCAATTCTTAGCAAAGAAACTGCCTAAAATTGGTTAACATCAAGGTTTTGATGTTGCATCTAAACATTCTTTATCTGATCATGCATGAAATTCAACAGGTTTGGGGTTTTTTTGTTGGTTTTTACGGGTTTTTTTTGGGGGGGGGAGGGTTTATTATGGTGGTTTTCCTTTTGAATTGATCATATTATCTCACTCCCGAGGGTTTTTAGCGCAGCCACAAAGAGGAGTTCCCAGCCCTCACAGATTCAAGGGTGGGGAGGGTGGAACAACAAGAGGCAAACAGAGAAGTGATGCGACCCAAGGGCTGCACAGCTCCATTCTTTCCTGGGGAAGGGGAAGACCTTGATCAACAATTAGCTATCTAGAGACCTTGTAACTTGGGAAAGAAAGCAAGGCCAGAAAAGATAAAGAACAATGCAGGATTTCTCTGTTTCTCTTGTTTGCATGCCATTGTGGGGCCTGGTATATACAATTTTCTGCCAGTTTTCCCCGCTCTTTGCTTCATCCTATTATTATTACCCTTGAACTTAATGGTGTTCATCCCATAACAGCAGTGCCTCTAAAGGAACACACCTGCACATCAAGACACAATTTGCTCTTTTGCTGATAGCAAATGCCTCTTAAAGGAAGTAGGAAGAAGCTTCTTTAAACAAACATAGAAAGATTAATGTGTCTGAATGAAACAATTTTCAGAAGCTTAGTTCACATTTTAATCAATTTTGTGTGTATAGTAGCTTACTTGTCATTAAAATCATGCAAGAAAGGCATCAAAATACCTTTAAAATTCTATCCTGCTGGCTTTCAGTGAGAGGTACTTTCTAAACTTCCAAGTCAGCTGTGAAAGAGTATAATGTTACCACCTGATAATGCCTTGGGATTCAGCTCTTTAACTCCCTCTGTCGCCATGGCTGCTCTCCCAAAACCCCAGTAATGCTCTTTGGGTCCTTCCCCAGGACCTCTTGCCCTGTTCCTAGGAATGATTTGGGGTGGTATAGAATAAACTCCAGGTCCTGGCCATGACCCCTCATGGCTACTGCAAAAATTAAGCCCGTCCTGGCTGGAACTAGGACTCCCTGTTTTATAATTCTGCATTTTTACACCACCCCAGGAAGAGCTTGGAACAGTCTTCCAGACTCTGTGCCTTGCTCTGAGCCACTCTGTCACTGTGCCCTTTCTCACCCATGAAAAGGGGAGAAAATAATTTGGAAAAAGTTCTTGGGCTGAGATTAGGACAGGGAGGTAACCAGTTACCATCACAGGCAAAACAACCTGGGAAAAATTAAATTTATTCCCAAATAAAATTGGACAGTGCAAAATCAAGACAAATTGAAACAGGAACTTCCACCCTCTCCATACCCGCAGTTCTTTCAGGGTCCTTCACCTGCTCCACCGGGGTCTTCAGGTAGCTGAGGTAAAGCTTTTACTGTATGAGAGCAGTGCTTGAGCTCAACAGTGTATTTTAAGGCTTTTATCAGAAGCATCTGAGAACAGACTGTAGCACAAACACAGCCCTGTTAACACCACTCTTCTCACCTCCCAGTCAAAGTGCAGGGAGAAGAACAAAACCGGGGAACTTTCCCTCACTTTAAATACTCACAGCATGCCTGGTTTACCTGAATTCCTTTTTAAGAACTGAGTACCAGCTAAGACAGAAGATCTGACACTTTAGTCTGACCCAGTATTGAGCTCTTACCTAAGTTTTCATTTCTGTTTACACGATTTTCTTTGCTCCACCGTCTCCTCCTCCTCTGCATCACTTATCCATATCCTTCTGCAATTCAGTTTGGTTTCAAGTTATGTAAAATGTTTTCCTCACTCACTGCTATGAGCTATCATCTGAGTGTGCAATGCTGTTCCAGGCTACAGAGTCTCCAGAGAACATAAACCCTCCAGAAGAAATGGGATTTCTTTGATGTCACTGCACTGGGAGGAGGAAAAGTGGCCAAGGCATCCCTTGAAGGCACCCTGTTCAACCAGGATGCTTCACTTCCAAGTGTCCTATTTGCAGCCAATTCAAAAGAACATGAGGCAGTTCTGAAGTCCTGGGTTTTTTCTTTATAAGAACACCACACTTATTCAAAACAGCCAAATGTTTTTCTCATATTGATAAGTGCTGAAACAATTAGAAAACTTGCTACATATAAAGATGCAATTAACAGGCAGCAGATAATCAAAATTCCAAGGAAATTTTTAGTGGGAGTAAGGACATGAATAATCCTCTCACAGAATTCTAAAACCAGTGAATTTATTGCAGGTCCTGAGTAGCTCAGATTCCCAGGAAGCACAAGTTACAACATGAACATAAACTGCAAGTAGAGTAAAGGTAAAGACATTAGACATGAGAATTCAAAAATCCGTTCTCTACATTTTTCTTTTTAAAGGATCAATTTGACAAGATCAGCTCTAACACAACCATCTTAAAGACAGTGTCACAGATCATGAACCCCAGAATCTCCTGACAGATGTTAATCTAGGAATATTATTCAAGAGTAGAAAACATCTATTCAACACCACCTTCTGTTACCTGTTACTAAAGTACAACCTCCTCCCCAACCTGACAGCACGAAAAACAGGAAAGGACCTGGCTCTGTGTGAGCCCTGCTCAGAAACAACGAAAACATTTCTGTATCATCAACCCTGTGCTCAGCACAAATCCAAAATGCAGCCCCACACCAGCCACTGGGAAGAAAATGACCTCAGCCAAAACAAGCACACGTGCAAAAAAGCTTCCCAAGATGAATAATACATGTACATGAATACATGCATACATATATATATAAATATCTGGGATTTGTTGGCTTTTTAAAATGTTTTAACCTTAAAAAAGGCTGTTGGTTTTGGGGGTTTTTTTGCATCTGAGAAAGGTGTGAAAGGCTGGTCTGACTCGTGCCCTCCTAATAAAGGGTTGTTGATATCATGAGGTCCGACTGCCTCCTCGAGAGCTGGCAGAGGTGCAAAGATCCAGCCAGGGATGCAATGAGCTGAGCTGCTCCAGCCCCGGCCATCCTGGCAGAGGATGCTGTCCTGCCTATTGTCCAGCTGGGAAGGAGCAGCAGGTGTTCTCCCAGGTCATGCTGGCCTCTCACCTGGACACCAGCTCCAATCCAGCCGGGTCAAAGCAGGTGAGAGCCCAGCCTCCCACCACATTTTACCATCTAAATGACCAGTGGCAACAGCCTCCGTGTGAGAATTGACAGAAGAGACCAAGTTTCTGCGTTTGAACCTGTGCAGTTCACAGATACTTCAGTAAAGCCCGGGCTCATTTGTGATGCAAATGATCGATTTTGTGTTTTCAACTGCACCCGTTATAGGGGAGGGGAATCAGCCTTTAGCAAAGCAGAGTAGGGGCCAGAAATAACTTCAATAGGCACAGTGAGCGTTATCTGGAGTAACAAATTCAAGAGGAACTAACTGTGCAATTACAGGAGAGAAGAGGTTACTAAATTGGGAGGAGGCGTTGACTCCCTCTTAGGCAGAGACACCTTGCAGAGAGACCCAGACAAATGAGAGGGCTGGGAATCACCAACTGTGATTTTAGGAAAAGTTCCTTCACTGACAGGGTGGCTGAACACAGCGAATGGTCACAGCACCAACCTGAGAGAGCTCAAGGAGTGTTTGGACAATGGTCTCAGGGATGCACAGAATGGGATTGTCGAGGTGCCTGTGCAGGGACAGGAGCTTGGCTCCATGATCCTTGTGGGTTCCTTCCAACTCAGGATATTCTATGATTCTACAATTCCATGACTCTAAGTTTTGACAGCAGCCTCCCTGAAACTGAACCAGGAGGTTGCTTGTTGCTATATGGAGTTTCGCATCATGAGATTAACATTATGGAATGTTTATATATTTGTTTATACAAAATACAGGAAACCGCCCAGACCACTGTGACCATGGTTTGCCCTGATACTGGTTTGACTGGAGCAGGATGTACGTGCGCACCTCTTGCAGTGAATCCACATGCCCAGGATCAGCTCCCACCTGGCTCAAGAGCAGAATGCTTAATCTGGTATCTTGCTTCACCCACAAGCTTGCTATGTTGACAGGAATTATCTTGTTACAGGACCAGGCAACAAAATCATAAATCTTGTCTTGCAGAGAAAGCTCCATGCCTGAGGAAGACTGTGTGACCTCTCTTTCTGCCATGAAGGATCCCATGTTTGGGCAAAACATCTACTCTGAATGGCTGCCTGCATGTCAGAGTCCTTTCCCCACCCTGTTTCTTGAACATTTTGACAGGCTATTATTTTTTATCTCATCCCATTGGATTTTATGGTGGGAAGGGGGGGAGAGGTGATTGTATGATTTCGTTTGAGATTTCAGAGCAGTTTTAATACTGATGAATTTGACGGGAAAACTGTATGACAGCAAAAATAACATAGCATTTCCCCCCATGTTTTATATGAATTAACGTAATACACAGTTCTAAACCTGCTAATCCATGTCTGACTGCCATTACCAGCTCTGAGCAAGTACGTTGCTGTGGGATTCCAAAGTGCCTGATGTTTACAAGAAACCTATATATGGCTTTTGCACTGTAATTTGTCACGAGAAGAAAAATACATTTTTTTCTCTGCTGATAAAGATATTTCTGCAAACACTGAACTACTTTTCCAACTCTTGATCCAGTTAAACCCAGTAGCAGGTCATTACCTTGGTGCTGTGTATGCACATCAGCTACTGCAGATATTTATAAACACTAAATGCTTTCCTTTTCTCTCTCAAATTTGAGTGATGAAAAGCCAATGATCCCTGCACTCACAAGTATATCAGCTGCCTGATATGTCTGGGAATTGCAGAAAGTTTATGACTTCAGTTTCTCCTGTGCTTTTTGGTTTTTTATTCACATTAACAAACTCTGTTTTCAATAGTTACCACTCACCTCATATTTCCCACTGCAGAAGAAACTACAATTCCATCATTATCCATTAACCAAACTGCCTTTCTCCTTGCAGTGATTCTTAACACATTGTTGAAAAAGAAAATATTACCAAAGATTATTCCTCTCTAAACCATTGTTCAACATTGAAAAAACACCACTTTTTAAAATATCAGCATTATTAAAGCATGGCTGAGTGAGGTCTGGTTTCCCAGGCAAGCTCCAATCTTGCACCACCTCATTTAAATCCACACAGGCCAAGAGATGCCAGTGGGAAAGAGACCAAGCACAAGAGTGGGACTTTATGAATTCTAATGTGGGACTGAAGCTGTTATTTTACTTACAGTTTTTGAAAGAGTTCAGTCACAATGCATAAAACAAACCCGGCATTTAAAATGCAGGGCCTTCCATACTGGGCAGATCTCCTGAGGCTGACATAAGAATACATTATCTCTTAAATCCAGCCTCTATTTCAAGCTTTTCTTCCTCCCTTATTTCAATTCATCATTTGTATGTATTTTAATGAAATATTTAATTTTTAATTGTGGAGACTATTGGTTCCTGCAATATGAGTTTAATTGTTGATGCTGACATAATTATATAAAATCTGAGGCACAAAAAATACTGCGAAAAAATAAAAGCTGTGGTAAAATGGATGAGGCAAACTAAACATCCACAGAGGACAGATTTACTCCTTTATCTTCATGGCTGTGATAGCAACATTGTCCATAAATCTCACCTATGAGATTATTAATAAGAGAAAACCTTTGTTGATGGTTTGAGCAAATTAATTAGGAGTTAGTGAACTGATGAGGTGAATGAAGCACCTCTAAATAACCACTTGAATTGCTACTTCTCTCTGCATAATAAAGAATAAATCCTTGTTTTTGAGCCCTGCCAAGGATCACAAAAATAGATAGGCATCATTTTAAACAATGCCAAAACACAGCTGCAGCTCAGAGCAGGATGGATGGAACGTGCTCCAAACATAAAGAAGGAAGTTACAGAGCATTCTTTGCTCGAGGATGAAACACAGAATTCTATGAGAAGGATAAATCCTATAAAGAATTATAGGAGAAGTATATGGGGAAGGAGAACAGAGAAATACCCCTCTACCAGGGGCACCTGGGTCTGACACTTTGGCACTAATTCAGGCTCTCCAGTGACTTTCCAGAGGCTCTGAGAGTTATGGCATTACAGGTCGCTTTGTATTTTCTCCTGCAAAGATCAGTGGTTTCAGGAAACAGGCAACAGTCAGTAGGAAGCTCTCTATAAAAACATCACTATTAGTCCTTTAGATCAATGTAATAAATGATTTCTTGGTAACTGCTCAGGAGAAAATGAAAAAGGTGTGTAAGACTCTGCTTTAGGTAAAGGAGAGATGTTTTAGACATAAAGTACATAGAGATGATGCCAATATACTCAGTTTTGATGTCTAAAGTGAAATATTCTTATATACAATGACACCTTTATGATCCAGGGATATACAAGCCTTATGGGTGGCACACCCTGAGATAGGAAATCATGTGTCTGTGGTGTTTTCCGGGCTAAACATTTTTCGAAACTAGAGGGAAAAAATCTTCTTTAACCTCTTCCTGTGTTCACAGTTAAAATCTACCCAGTTTCGTTTCTCTCTCCCTTAACAGCACTTGAGCTCTGCCATCTTTGCTTAGGATGAAGTGCAGTTGACTTCGTGAATAGTGCCAGTTATTTTCCATAGAGTGAAACACAAGTAAGACCGATTATATTGCCTGTCCTCAGCTGCACTTTGTACTACAGCTTTTTTTTTCCTCTTTTCGAATGCAAGGTGTGAATGCAAAACAATTGCTGAGTGGGCTGTTTTGTATCCTAACAAAATACAGCGAGTGACAGGGGAGTTTTATGGTATAAATGGAAAATAAATAAAAGAAACATGCAGTACTTGGACTGGAAGGAGCTATAGAGCAGCAGAGAAAGGAAATTATCCGTTAGGAATCTACCACATGGACTGTTATGCTCTAAGTATTTAATAATATTCTGGGGAGAAAGAAAATTACATTTTTCTAGTCATTTTGCTGGCATCTTATCTTTCCAATTAAATTTTAATAACAAATGGAGTTCTTTCAATATGCTTCAGTCAATTCCATGGGCACATGTCATTCCTGTTTTAAATTCCATGTCCTCTAATAAGACTTTTAATACATCTACTTATGGGAAACAGAGAGGAACAAGAGTTCAGATCATAAATTTGAATAGTTGTCTCATCATCAACTTCGATGCAGTGACAACAATTGACATCACTGGTAGTTTTGTCCATGTTATTCATTATTCCACTCTGTGTGGTTGGGAAAAGGGGATGTTTCCCAATTGTCTAATGGCTTTAGTAACCTCCCTTGAATATATATTTTTCAAGATTTCCAGAAGTCTTCAGGTTCAGCTGCCAAAAATTGAAACCAAGCTGAAATGATATTCAGCCCCTGTTCCAAGCCTAGCTCCATTTCAGTATTTCCTTAGGAAAGGATAAATAAAACGGCTGCAAACAGAGCAGGAGGGAGGAAGGTGAAGGACCAGAATCAAGAGTGCCAGCTGTGGGTACCCACTGCAAGAATATTTAGACAAAAACTAGAGTTCACCTCTCACTTCTTCGCACCTGATTAAAAATCTTCCTTTTGCTACTGACATATCAGACAGTCCTACAAATTATTGCCATTTCGATTTCCACTGTGTCATTCCTACAGCTGAATATTCGGCCACATCAAATAATTAATCAGTCAATCAGTATTTAGGTGATCAAGTTCAAACACATTGCTCTTTTCAAACATGTTCTTAGTATGCTGTCATGTTGAGACTAGTACTATAGAAAAATTCTATCAATATATAAATATATCAGCAAAGCTTCTTCCTTTTTAATACAGACTTCATTCCGATAATTCAGTGTCTATTTCTGGATAAATTTCTGTCATCAGTAATGGCATTGATTTTAAATATCCTGAATTTTGATCATATGGACATTTCCTCTTGAGGTAGTTCAAGATATTTGTAGCTGTGGGGTGGGATGCTGTTACAGATTAAAAGGAGATTAAGTTGTATGAAGAACAAAGTATAAAATGTTCCCTCCTCTGCAACACAGTTTGAAAGTATTAAAGTCCCTTATCAGAGTTTTTAAGAGTGTATTTTATACAGCATTTTGCAACACTGAAATAGCTGAGTCAAATGTAAAATTTAGTGAATTTTCATGGGTCTCTGGTTACTTGTAAAAAAGTGAAGGGAATTAAAAATATATAATCAAAGAATGATGGAAAAAAAATTTGAAACCCAAAAATAAAAGCCAAATAAGATTTGATGTCTCCTATAATAAAAGACAGGGAGTAATCAGATTTTGTAATGAAAGTAACTTTCTCTGAACCTGAGAATTCTTTGATTATAAGGGTAATTCCAACAGCACTGAAGGACAATGCCAGTTTAAAAATTAGCCAATAAATATAGTCTAAGTATCAACTGTCAGTGCAGTAAGTATCTGATGTCCCTGTCATAACAATACAATAACAGATCACACTTATATTGTCCTACAGCAGAAGCCACAAATTCAATGGAAATATGAACTACCATTACCAAATGACGATTATCTAAAAAATCAGGCAAAATTATTAGCAAGATACTGGCAGAAATACTGAACTGTAGATAAATAGTCTCATACCTTCTTAGCCAATTCCAAATTTAGAGATGTATGATTTGATACCAGAAAAAAATTGTTTAAATTTCAATTATTAGTATCGTGGACAGGAGATGTTCTGAATTATTGGAATTTGACAAAGCCAGGCACCTGCTTATGTAGCCAATAAATATATTTCATCACTATGGTTGCAAAAACAAATACTGACTAGTAAAATGTGGTTAACTGAAATAAAATGATTGAGAAATAGAATGACACACAGTCTGAATTGCATTAGCCACCAGAGTGCTTGAGCAAAAGTGGATTTAACTGGATGAACTGGTGGCGTTTGCTGTCTTAACTGCTATAGCAAAATATACTTTCTTCTAATTTAAATTGCAGGACCTGGGAGCAATTCCTATTTCCTTGGTCAGGGACTTCAGTCCTTATTGCCACATCAGAGTGAGATCTGTTCTGAATCATCCCCCTTCTGCAACTTCATTTCCATCGAAAGAAAACCTAAACATGTGTGCATGAACTGAACCACAGCTTTATGAAACTCATCTGTCCTTCATTCTGCCCTTCCATTGCTCTTCATTTTCCTTCAGTAAGTCCTTTAACACATACAGAAAATAACGTACAGTCAGCTATAAGTTACTCTATAACTAAAACTGACAAACAGAAAGGCAGCTTGTTTAGATGTTGAATGCTTGGACACAGTGGAGTGTTGTCGAATCTTTTTTTGATTTACAGGTCCCCTAAATTTTTCCATTGATGGAAAGGACACCGTGCAATAAATCTGATCTACTGACAATAGACTCTTGTTCCAAATTCACTGGTGGGCCACAGGTGGAACAAAATCTCATTTTTGCATAGCAGGTTCCAGAGTAATTTACAATTAACCTGAGCAGCACACTGGACCTCCAGTACTTGACAGGAATTTCGCCATTGCCTGCAGTTTTATGGAGAGTCAGATGTTTTCTTTTGGGGGCAAATCATTCCGTAGGAGTCAAGCAAAGTTAAGTTTGAATAGTATGTGTGTTTTGAGTCTGATCCAAAGCACACTGATTGTCAGAGGGAGTATTTGCCCACATATTCCTCTGCTAGCAAAGATAACTTTTATAAGAAGCAATCATTTTAATGACTCAGAGTATAAATGGATAGCATGAGGTCATAAAGGTATTTCCTTTCCCTCCCCTGCAAATCTATGGCTCTTGCATGGCACAGCAGTGCATATTTAGAGCCAGACAGGCTGCTCACAGAGGTGCACTGCCATCCTCTATAACCTACAGTGGCAGGATTCAGTTTTATGTGAGAAAAGGTCTATTTAAAATGAGTACACGTGTACTGAATCCAGCACTGATCCTGAGGCCAGGAAACGTCTCAACAGTGACACAACTTCACAGGAGAGCTGATGGGTTTTCTGTCTTGTAGTTACATCACACCCAGGCTGGGTTTCATTGTGCACCCGGAGTGATGTAAATGTGCACTTAAATTACAGGCAATGAAGTGTGATATATAAAAAAACCCAACAATTTCTGCTTTAAATCTATGATTTAAAGTTTAGAAATGTCTTGCCGAGCATAAACCCTGAGTTTCTGCTTTCTGTAAAATTATGTATTCCAACACTGGTGGAACTTAATTTTTTTAATTAAATTAAAGAACAAGTGGAGTGTACTGAGAAAAAATATGATTCTTTTTGACTCAGTTTGTGTCTGTGCTAGTAGAGGATGAGAGAAGGAGAAGTTACGTAATTCCTTAGGACACGTAACTGAGCCTTTCCCTGCTCAGGGGTACCTGGATGCTGTGGATCTCAGTCTCCTCAGAGTATGTCAGCGTTCCAACCAAATTCCATTGCCATGCAGTAATGAATGGACAGGTTTTCAGCATGTAGTATGAGATCACAGGTTTCTCCTAACTTCAAAATTGCTATAAATTACCCACGAGCACCACGGCTGTTTGTTGTTTCAGTCGATGTGTTCATCCCTAAAGAATGTCTAAGAGCTATAAATAACCCTTAACCACCTCATGATTGAACTGGTGGAACGAGAGCCAGCAGTCAGAAGCCAAATGCTTTCACTATACACCATAAGTATTCTTTTCAGTAAAATAAACTCCACATACTTCAGGACTTAAGGCACAGAGGCTCGAAAAATCCAACGTGAGGACAGCCTGCTTGAGTAAATAATTGCATTTTGGAAAAAAGCAGGATAAATTTCATGATGGGCAAAATTATGTTGACTTTCACAGACAGGGGATGGAGCCACTGTCATTTTTGGCCTTTGCTGTCCTACCAGAAGATGTGAGCATTCCCAGAGCCCACTGGAGCAGCATCTTGTGGCAGCAGTTACTGAACCGGTTTAGCTGAGCTTGGAAAAACCACGTATTTCACATGTTTGAGATCAGATGAGCTGATTTTGACAACAATTAGACAGTGCCCACTTTAGGAGTTTATCCAGCCTTTTCAAAGGTCCAACAAATGCAAGGAACAAATTTCAATCCCATCAAATGCAAGGGCAAAGATAATTAATGCTCAGAAACCCAGCCTTTCAGGATGTTGTATCTAGGAGTATATATTGGCAATTTAAAGAATCCAAGGTCCCAAATTAGAACTTTACTCCTGTTTATCAGTGAATTACTTCATTGGGTGTTCTAGTAACACTCAAGCAAAAAGGCCCTGAATTGAAGAGTTTACAGCCTGAATAAAAACCAGCAGCAGAACAGAGGCAGCCAGCAAAGCCAGGTAAGGAGAGTTGTAAGTTATTTACATAAATCAGCTCTGGAAGGAGTTAGCAACAACCTAAAAGCAGAAATATTTTGCATTCCCTGAAAATGACAGACAAAGCCAGGTCTAAACCAAAGCAGAATCTACCTTTGCTCAGCACTTTGAGATCTAAATACGAGATCTAGAACACGGGGTTTTTTCTTCAGAAGAAATGGGAATCAGCATCCACAATCAATATAAAAAAATCCATCGCTGTCACCCTTCAGAAAAATCCCAAACACCACCACGCTCCCCCTCCCAAAATGGTCTTTTTTTAAAAGACAGATAAAACTAGGTTGTTATTACCTTTAGAAGTTGACTCACACTAAGTGGACAGTTCTGGACTGCAGCAGACCCCCAAAGAATGTACATCCCTCCCATCAGAGCTCTGAGATGGGATTTGATGGCTCCTACTGGTAAGTTACTTTTCTGGGGATAGTTGAATATAGGATGATATTCAATTTTATGGTTTCAAAGCTCTCAGATATAACCGTAAGGTGGAATCACTGATTTATAACTGCATATTTTTATTACCTGATTTTTTATTTCTTTTGGGGGCGGTCACATAAATATGATTCTTTCCCTTGAAAATAAAAAAAAGTCCTTTGTGAAGTGTGCCATTGTCACAGAGTCTACATTCACTCAGAAAGTATAAATTGATCATTTTTTAAGAAGAATTTTAATTTCCTAGGCATGCTTTTTCCTACTGCTTTGAGAAGAATCAGGAAAAAATTTGGTCAGCTGGGAAGCTTTTCTTATAGACAAAAAACTGTTCCCTGTGAGGGTGGGCAGGCCCTGGCACAGGGTGCCCAGAAAAGCTGTGGCTGCCCCTGGATTCCTGGCAGTGTCCAAGGCCAGGCTGGACAGGGCATGGAGCAGCCTGGGAGAGTGGAAGGTGTCCCTGCCCATGGCAGGGGTGGAATGGGATCCTTAAGGTCACTTCCAACCCAGATCATTCTGGGATTCTCTATAACAACCTGAACTGCAGCATGGTGACCACTGGGTCACAACCCAAGCACTGCCCACATCAAGTGAAGCTTCACAAATCCACAGCCAAACAGAGAGCACACATATAAACCCAGATTTACAGGGGCTGCAGTTTTCCATGGAAATACACCGTGTACCAAGATAAGCTGAGAGTTCTGTTTTCTAGTAAAAAATTGTTGGAAACAGCTTTTTTTGGACCAACCGTCATGGAAAAAGATCCAACTGAGGTGTTGCAGTTTGAATTTTGTTGCATTTCTTTTTTTGGCTTTCTGGAGGGAGGGAACAGGTTTAAACAAACATTTTGATTTGGGTTCTGCGGGGTCTCAGAAAGCTGCACTGTGTGGACACTGACGTATTTAGACTTTACGTAAAGATACTTGGCCATTTTTGAAGCCAGATCTAACCTTTGTATCAACAAATCGTACACAAAAACTTCAGTCTGAGCTTCGAGGTAAGAAAACATATACTTAAAGGGATTCTTTGTATTTGATTTTAAAAATACTCTCATTTACAAGCAGATTTTGAATGCCTGCCACCAACTTTGAAAATAACCTTTCCATTTATTTTGAATGTTCTTAAAGATGGGTCTCTTCTAGCAATCTATAATGATCATATAGTACATAAAATAACTCACAATCACAGGTATTATAGGGTCTGAATAAAATCCACAAGAGGATTTACAGTTAAGGGTGGGCCTAATCTCCTTCTGAGGGGCTTCAGGGCATTTAGACTGTATTTTACATAAAAACCAAATTTACAGCTCATGCAAATGAACTAAACAAGTGAATAGAATGTATTCAGTCACATGAGTTTATTTCAAGCTGATGGTTTTTGATGCATATCATGTGATTACTATGGAAGGATTGATAAGGAAGTCATTGTCACCCCTTGGTGAGGCCACACCTCAAGTGCTGTGTCCAGTTTTGGGCCCCTCACTGCAAGAAGGACATTGAGGGGCTGGAGCGTGTCCAGGGAAGGGAACGAAGCTGGGAAGGGGCTGGAGCCCCAGGAGCGGCTGAGGGAGCTGGGAAAGGGGCTCAGGCTGGAGCAAAGGAGGCTCAGGGGGGACCTTGTGGCTCTGCACAAGTCCCTGACAGGAGGGGGCAGCCGGGGGGGGTCGGGCTCTGCTCCCAGGGAACAGGGACAGGAGGAGTGGGAATGGCCTCAGGCTGGGCCAGGGGAGGCTCAGGTTGGACAGCAGCAGGAATTTCTCCATGGAAGGGATGGTCAGTCCTTGGCAGGGGCTGCCCAGGGAGGTTTGGAGTCCCCATCCCTGGAGGTGTCCAAGGAAGGACTGCAGGTGGCACTCAGTGCTCTGGGCTGGGGACAAGGTGGGGACTGGTCAAAGGTCTTGGCAAATATATTTTAGGAATATGAGCAATCCTTTCAAGATCAAAGTAACCAGGCACTAATGGCAGATCTGGTCTATCAAATCTGATGCAAAAATATATCCTTAATATTTTGTTGTTTAATGTTTTCAAATGGCTCAAAATTGCAAAGGTTGATGAATAAAGTAGCATCAACAACTCAGCATCTATATTCTGCCCCTGAGATCAGTGGCTTTTAAAGAGACGTGATATCAGCAAAGATTTGATATTTACACCTGCTTTTCTCACCTGTGCTCTACCTGGAAAACCTGGATTTGGAAAAAGCTGCCAGGAAGGCAAGAACAAAAGAACACACATCTGAAGAAATCCTCCTGTAGTTGGGAACATGCATATGTTAATATTCCCTTTGTCTAACGTCAGATGTGGTTTCATGGCTTCAATTCTGGATCCCATTTGTCTGTGGAAAAAACGGATGATTTCATTATTCCCAGATTTATACATCTTCTATCACCCCAAGGCAGTGGCAAGCCTACATTTGAGACTCTTGTCATCGACTATCAATTATACTACAATTTATGAGATGGTTTTCTGTGAATACTCATCCAAAACCTAGAAAAGTCCATGGAAAAAAAAATCCCATTCAATTGAAAAAGCTTCTCTTGATTGGACTCTAGTCCAGGATATTCTGTAATAAGAAGTGGGTAAAAACTCACATTTGCTGAAAAAACAAAAAGTTCTTCCCTGGGAGGGTGGGCAGGCCCTGGCACAGGGTGCCCAGAGCAGCTGGGTTGCCCCTGGATTCCTGGCAGTGTCCAAGGCCAGGCTGGACAGGGCATGGAGCAGCCTGGCATAGTGGAAGGTGTCCCTGCCCATGGCAGGGGGTGGCACTAGATGAGCTTTCAGGTCCCTTCCAAATAAGGCCATTCTATGATTTCATGATGTTTTACAAAGGCGAGAATAAGAGTAGGGAGATTTCACAGTTAAAACCCCCAAAATCTTTACTGTTTTCTGACAGATTAAAATTTTTTTTATTAATAATAAAAGATTTTTCAAATCAGTGGAAAAGAACTTTTAATGATCTCTCCATCCATGGAAGCTGGAAAACCTTAAAGTTATGCTTTAAAGTTATGCTAGGCCAAGTAAGTGATTTCATGAAAACTGAAAGCATGGAAATATGTACAGTTTTGTCTAAGTGTTACAGATGAATATAAAATATAGAAAATTCATGTCATTATTAAAACAAAATATTTTAGTGAGTTTTACTTTGCTGAAAAAAAAAACCCCAAGATTTTTTAATACATAGTGTTTTCCATCAAAAAGTCTTTTCCACCAAAGGAAGTCTTGACTGACCAAAATTTTCCTGAGAACCACAAACCCTGGGGAAAACCTGGGATTAGCAGCTGGTCAGAGCATGGTGCTAATAACACCAAGGTCATGGGTTCCATCCCCTTATGGGACGGACATTCACTTAAAAATCCTCGTGGGTCCTTTATGACTCAGAATATTCTGTGAGATCTGTGAAAAATTTACTGACGAAAAGAGCCTGACTTTTTTAAGGAAAGGTGAATTTTCACAGTGAAACCTGAACATATCAGAGCAAGAGCAAAGATTTGTTGCTTAGGAAATAGCACTGAAGTGTCTCACAGAGAGTCTACACTGGGTTCCTCATATCCCATTGGTTTTGGGATTGCTATTCCCCAGAAGAAGGTGTTGGCATTCAAGTGGAACCCTTAGAAAACAGTTCCTAAAAAGGCTGACTTAAAGTGCCATGCAGTCATTTAAACCAATCACAAGAAACGCTGGTAGCAAACACCAACAAAACTGGAATAGTGGTAGTCATTGAACAGTGAGTGTGGACTTCTGTAATTTATAATTTGAGGGTTAAACTTGTGCAACAATTAACTTTTTTCCTCTATTATACTAATTAAGCAGTTGAATCTCACCCTTATTGATGATACCACAGCTACTGAAGATGATGTAAATCATGATTAACTCTAATGGATTTTGGATCAAATGTGCTTCCCAGATTCACTTTTTCTAGCCTTAATCCCCTTTTATACAGGGTAAACAGCCTAAAGACTGCATTTCCCAGATATTTCCAAAACCATAGGGAGCATTAGTGTTTTGAGAACTAATTTTTTTTTTTTTTTTGGTGTTTTAAACTGAATTTGGCAGTGGCTTCTGAACTGTGTTTAAGAGCACTCTGGTCTTACAAGAGCTGAGTGTCTCTAACGAGCTGGATATTCCCTGGATTTAGTATTTCCAATGAGCCAAATCCTCAATTTACTACAAAAATCTATTAAGGGGCAAATTTATAAATACAGGTGAAGGCAATTTTCACCTTGTTCTACTCACCACAAAATTTGAAAAATTCAGAGGTCCTTGGGTGATAGGAGAGTTTGGAGAGTGACTAAATTAATATCATTTACAGAGGCAATCTTTCCATCTATTCTGAGTGCAGGCCTAGTTTTGTTCCCTGCAGTTTTGCACAGTGACAGGTCCCCCGGAATCACAAGTTTTCATAAAAACTACCAGGAATCTCAAGGCAATTATCCTGTCACTGGTGCAAAAAAACCCCCAAACCACTTTTGACTTTTTTTTGAGATTGACTTTTTTAGTCAATCCTCATAACAGTGACTTCACTGTTGAAGAAAATGAGAACATAATACCCTTTTTTTCTCAAGAAATCTTGCTTTTACAAACTTCCCTGACCAGGAGAAACTCTTTATCACTGTTCTGTAGCATCTCTCACCTGGGCACCCCAAGGGTGGCTTCCCACCCTGGGTTTCCCAAGCCTCATTGAGCTTTCCAACTGTAAATCTAAGCCCATCCTGTTCCCTACCAATTTACAGTAAATCTTTGCATAACATGACCTTTTCCCAGTAAACCTAATGACAAACATGGTATTAGTTACATCCTGATCATTTTGGGCAGTGTTCCTTTAGACTGAAACCATTTTCCTCCATAAGTGACGATGTCACTGCATGAAACCACAGTGACATCAATCATTTGCAAGGCAAAGGATGTGGACAGGCCAGGGTATTCCAAGTCCCCTCTCAGAAAAAGTGGAGTTTCTTCTGTTCTTCAAGAAACGCTCTTGTATGGCAAACAGCACCACAGAAGTGTGGAAACTTGTGCTTCAAACCCATAGGGAAAAAAACCCCAAACCTAAAAAGAAAAAGAAAAGCAGAGACCTGAAGTTCTCTCATATGATTATGACTTCTGTTGTTGGCAATCATCCTGTTAGTGGTTAATAAAAAGCAGCTCCTTTTTTTTTTTTTGGCAGTCTTATTTAGTGCTCTGTTTACGCCCTGATATGACAGTTCATAGAGTACGAGTTAAGGAAAGATATTTAAAATGCAGCTGTGGGTTTCCTCAGTATTCCACCTTTCAGCAGAGCAGGAATAGAGTCCTTTAGCAGACATAAACAGCAGCAAGTGGCCGCACAAATTCCTGACAGGCTGTCATATACTCTGAAGACCTAAACACTTCCTGGGGGCTCCTTTTTGCTTTTTAAAAGAATCCCTGAGCTCAGAACATGTCAACCCACAAGAAGAAAAAAAAATGGATACACAAATTGCAAACAGGACACAATTTTTAATGAAAAAACCCAGGCAAATTCCATCTCCTCCCTTGTTTTTCACTCAATAAGCTGATGTTTAAAGGGTGGCAAGAAGCAGTGAAGATCCATCACAGCCATGACTTAATGCTTCAGCCTCGGACAAACACCCTGCACTCTGCCTGGGACCATCTGTCAGGGCTCAGAATCCACTGGTGGGTCTGGGGTTTAAGGCAGGGTTTCTAAGAGTGAGCAGCAGCAGTGAACGTGTTCAGGGTGCTGCTCCTTCATCTGAGGAAGGCAAAAATTCCTGCCATTGACAAAGAAAATGTGCTGTGAGAGGAGATCAGTAAGAAATGTCCAATTTCTTGGCATCTCTCTTGGGTTTGCTTTGGCAGGGGAGGATGGCACTCAAGGAACTTTAATCCCTTTGTAGAAAAATGTATTTTTAGAATAAACAGAGCTGGGTGCAACACTTGCCCAGATGAGTTTACAAAGTTAATACTGCTCCACACATTTAAACTTTCATATTTCAAGACTAGAAAGGAGTACGGGAGAAGCATGACAAAGCGCTATCACCCTATTTTACTGATAAAGATAAAACCCCACAGTGATTACTGACACAAAACTAAGAGAAACTCTTTAGCAATCTGGTTTTTTAATGAGAAAGTGTGTGGTGATCAAAAGATGCTGCAGTATTAGTGAAGAAGGATGAAGGAATGGAGCAGGATTTTTATTATTACTATTATTATTACTCTGGTTTATATATGCTGATCTGTCTTTTGTCCTGAAAAAATAAAACTGTATTGAAGACCAACCCTCTCTGAGCCTGCACTGGGATCAGCACCTGCAGTTCAGGACAGGAGTTTAGCTCCAACAGTGTGAGACAACTGCGGATTTTTTAGAGGAAGGGAGATATTCCCAACCTTAAACCCTACCTACTTTTTCCTAACACTGATTTGGATAAGCTTCAGCCACAATGAAGTAAAAAGCTAACCTGCCTCCAGGGTGTTCTATTAGCTCCATTCAGCAATTAATAATTTCCGTATCTTCATGGAGAATCTTTGCACTGGTGGTTTCTCCCAGCTCCATTTCTGTAGGAAAAGTGGAGTAAATTTGAGTTTTTCATTTATGAAATTGATGACAACGCTTTTAGGACAGATTTTCATACAGAAGTTGTGAGTTGAAGCTGATTGATCTTATTTTAATGATAGGAAGCATGAGGACTCAGGTTTACTGGCTTAAAGGGACAGAGTCTAGCGGACTCTCAGCTGACAGTACAAAAATAACTAGAGGATATTTAAAATAATATAGGATTTTATGCTTTTGAAAGAAGAAAAAACACAAGCAATGAGCTGTTCAGGCCACAATCTAGAGATTCGTGATATCACTGCTGTAGAATCAAACACTATTCAAATACATTTAATTTTAAATGCAGCAAGGTAATTGCTAAACTCTGCTGAAAAGGGCACTTTCAATCAGACAGTATGGATTGCTGTTAAATCTGGAAACATGCAGGCATTGTGTTACTCATCCTTCAAATGAGCATGAGTGACTGCCCAGAGGAGTTAATGTACAAAGACAAGGGTCAAAAATGAGAAGTGTCAGCTAAAGCGTGCATTTAAGGTAATCTGTGAATCCCTACATAGCTGACCAGCTCTGGCTGTCATATTGCCTTCTCCTTTTATTATTTTCCAGCCTGATGAATTGATCCTTAAGTGCACTCTAAGAAAAAAACACTTTTCAACAAGGCATCATTCATGTATTTCCTGATAGCTCCTGTGTAGCTCCCACATAATTCTGAGCACCTCTGCTCTGTGACCTGCTCAGTTATGCTGAGCTGAGGCCAGACTAATGATAGTGCTTTGGGGTTTGGTTATTTGGTTGGGTTTCTCCCATAAATGGCCTTTTAAATAAAATTAACACATTCTGATATTTTGTCCTGGGAAGTGGCTGAGTTACTCGGAAGGAAGGTGTCACTAAAAAACACCTGAAGTCACTCTGGTGTTCAGGTTATCACCACAAAGAATTCAGTGGCTCAGCTGCCCAAGAAACCAACACGAGCAGCCTGAGGGTGAATACATTTGTTTGAACAACAAAGGAAATAAGTGGTTTTAGCATCTTAATGCCAAACACTGAAAGGAATGCTTCAATTGCCTGCGACTGAGAAAATTAAGAGTACTGACACGTTAAATGTAACTAATGTGACCAGGCTTCCTATCCGGCACTTGAAGAAATTCAGTAAAAACATTCCCCATTGTCTCTCCACCTGCAGGACTGACAAAAGAGTACAGCTGAGCACTGGATCCCTTCCAATCTCTGCAAAATACCTCATCAGAGAGAAGCATCAGCCCCATTGTTGGTGATAAGGCTGTGGAAACAGTTCCAAGAGCCCAATTTCAGGTGGCATGGCAAGGCTGAATTTACCAAATCAGGCTTTAAACACACATTGCCCACATTACACATGAACTGACCCGGGCAACTTGCAGGCATAACATCCTTTTCCCAGGAACAATCATGTAACCCATAATGAAAGGGCCATTCTATAACTGTAAAAAGAGCCCCACTATTCTGCAAGGAAAAGAATAAGAGGATTAAAAAGGTAAAAAAACCAAAAAACAAAAACCAAAAAAACCCAAGAAAATAACTCTTCTGTGTGGAACTACTTGCCTGTGTGCTGTGATCTGCAGCTCATTCAGAGATTTGCCCTCAGAGGCAAGCCTGTATTACTGGCCAAATCTCCACTTTAAGAAGGGGTTGTTTCAGCTGAAATAAATAATTGTATACACTGGCAACAAATGAGCTTCAATTCAACTCTTAAATGCAATATACTCCAGCAGGTTATACTGAGATAAAAAAGTAAGTTGTGTCTCATTCTTGACACCTCCAATAGCAAATTTCAGTGGCCATAGCAGAGTTCAGGGCAAAGATTGCTTGCTAGAAGACAGCTATTCCTTCTTTCCTTCTCCAAGCCTACAAGATTATTTCTTTATCCTTCCTCCCTCCTCAACTGCAATTAGAGAAGCAGCAGCTTCATACCACAGTGGTTGAAGTACACTACCACTAATCTTTTAATTGAAAGTAAATGATGGAGAGATAGCAAGTAAGCAAGTGGAGCTGGAAAACACAGCTTCCCTATGTCCCTATCACTCCACACCTCATCAGCAAACAGAGAAATATTAACTGCAGAGTCCCTAATTTGTTCCATTAAGGCAGGATGCTGACCCCTGAAGAGAGCTTTGAAAGCTTGACCCACACCACTGCCAAAAACTTCTTCACTGAAAGGGTGGGAGAGGTTGATAAACGTCTCAGAAAGGCCCGGAGTGCTCTGGAGAGGGAGGCAGAACCCCAGGCAGGCAGAAAGTCACTTGTCCCTGTCCTTTCCCACCCTACACCACTCCAGTCCAAGCCTGGTGGGCATTTTCTGCCTAAAACCCTCCCAGGAGGTTACTTTGGACAAGCAGCAGTGGCAGGGAGCTCTCAGGGGCAGAGCCACACTTAAAGGAGAGTTTATCTTGGAAATTATCAGATTGATGTCTAGGAGATAGATTTTCTTTTTTTGGTGTAAGGTGATTCTTCATTTATCTACATAGACTCATGTTTAGATCTATATCAAACTGCATTGAAATCATCACTGCTTCTATTAAAAACTTAAATGTTATTTGAAGTAGTTTTATTTGAGTCACAGTTTAGTATTCCCTGAATTTGACTGTGTAATTAAAAATGTTTAATTATCCAGTGGGAGGCTGTAGGAACTGTTCTGTTGTTTTGTTTAACATGCACTTCTAAAACTCAAGCCATTTTTTGGCTGTCTCGACATTAGCTGGCTGTATTTCTGATCTCTTAGATTACTTGTATGTTTGTTCTCGTTCTCTTTTACGTTCACTAATCCTTTAGATTTATTTAAAATATTTTTTTGGTTAGTCTCAAGCCTGCCAAAGGCAGAAGTTGTTTCCATGCTGTTTGCTTTTGGGAAACATGGCATGTGCCACCAACACAAAAGGTTTAATTCTATGAAGGAAAACAGTGAAATTACAGATATTAAACATTTGAAATAACTGCTGAAGCAAATACAAGCATAAATCATAAGGCCAGAAGTGACCACTGTAGTAACTGAGACTGATCTCTTTACAGCAGAGATCACAGGACATTCTCAAATGAATTCTTGTCTTTTATAAAATATTACACTTTGATAGAATATTCTAGTGGTGAAAAACCCACCACAACTCATGTCAGGGTAGTCCAGCGATGGATTGCCTTCATTGTGAAAAACCACCGCTCGTTGCTGACTCATTTTTTGCTACATTTGACCTCAGTCTAAAACACAGAATAAAAGTCTACATTCCTCAAGGTCTAAAACAGCTTGAGGTGATTCCTTCTCTGGAAACAAGCGGCTCTTCCTGAAAAAATGAGGTGTAGTTTAACAGGATTCTCCTTTCCAGCCTGCTATGAACTGGACCAGGTCCAGCAAACACCCTCCTGATAATCATCCTAAAGCTCCCAGGTGAGATTCTTATTCAAATTTCCCAATAAATAAAATTCTGAGATGCTTGACCCTTCCTTTATTTCACTGGGGTAGAAGATCCTCTCTGAAGTCATTGTAGAGTTAAAATCGTGGGGTAACGCACAAAACCAATAAATTATTACATTGTTATTGAGCAATTTTGAAGCTAATAATGTCTTAAATATATGAAGAAACATTTGCCCTATTAAAAAAAATACTACATTTCTGGTCTGTAAATTTAATGTAAGTGCTTGTACTCTGCCACTGCACAAATCTAATTTGGGATGTGATCTGTTTACGTCTAATAAAATCAAGTTTGTAAAAGCACAGTGGCTCCAGCTTATCCGTTCTCCTTAATGCTGACAGACATTAAGTTTACAGGCTTTGATCTGAACTATTTAAGAGCATGTTACACGCAGAACACTCTCAGTACTAGATCCTATTTAAACAGAAAAGTATTTCATGTTCCAACTGCTATAAATGACAACAGAGCAGTAAAGAGTCTTTTGTTTCCCTGCTAAAATAAAAAGGTCTTAAAAAAAAATAGATTTCAAGCATCACTGTTTAAATGTAACTGAAATTCTTATAATTAAAACAAGTGGTTTGGTGCACTGGAACACTTAAGAACGTACAGGTTGAGGACTTCAGCTTTAGAGTAAAGTTCTTTTTGATTTGGTTGACACTATAGGTAAACTAATGCTAATTCTCGATTTTAGCTGCCCAGAAATGTTGTCTTTGACCTCCAGACCTGCTGTTACATTAATGACCATGGTGGAAACCTTGCAGCTCTTTTCCACCAGCACAAAGTAGGGGCAGGAGCTGTGACATCTCTGCAGCATAAAAGGGCCTCTAGTGGCACTCAGGGCAGGGAAAAACAGGAATTCAGCAGTGCTCAGCTGTTGTTTTCCCCTAATTTAGACTCACAGGTTGTGTACGCCTACAATTGACCATACTAAGACGTTTTTGACACTAGATTCCGTTTAGACAAACCCTCGATCCTTGCTCCACACCACAATTATGTGGCATGTGAAGTTTCAAATACCTGTGACTTTTAACATCCACTCTGGAAAGAGAAAGAACACCTAGAGCAGCAATTCAGGAAACTTCCATTTTGTATATACAAAAGAAAACTTTCAGCATGAATCTTGTTTTGTTCTGCTCTATTTATATTCTGAACAGGAGTCCAATGTGTATTTTATTTACACGGCCCAAGAATTTGCTGCAGATATTTTTTCCCTAGAAAATGACCATCAAAATAGGTTATTTTAAAATAAACATTTACATGCTTTAATTTTTCAAACTTTCCTTAAAATCTGAGTAGAGTTTGAACAAAGGCAGCAGTACCATCCTGAACATGGCAGCACTGTGGAGCAGCAAACCACAGTAATTTCACTATTTAACTTATTTCAGTAGTTGGAGAACTCTGCAGCCTAAAGAGGTAGGTGCAAACTGACTGAAACGCTCAGTTTTTGGACAGCAGATCATTTTTTCAGCAGTATACAATTAATGTGCCTATTACATAACCCCCAATATTTGTGACACCTGCCCAGCTCCCAGGGGCCACTTGTTTCCTGACAAGTGTCCAAAGCTCTTCAGGTTTCTTCCAATGCTGTTACACCTACTACATACTGAAAATTGGAATTAAATTCAAAATACAATGAATGTGACATGTAAATACAGGAGCTATTATGTGTGGACACATAATTACCCATTCCATTAAATTAAACGCTTTTTCAGCTGTCACTGACTTTTCAGCTCATGTCTTAAGTGACATATCCACATCTTTTGAGTCCAGTCTGCCAAAGGATCCAGAGCAAAATTTTCCCCCATTGGTGGAAGCAGGAAGAGCCTTGAAAATACATTTTTTTTTTTTAATTGTGTGGAACCTCCTGAATCCTCATGCATTTGTAAGGGCATTTCCATACAAACCACCTTGCACGAGGACAGCACCTTTCAGGCCTGGGACCACCAGTCACACATCGGCTAACGCACAAGAAATACGAACACAGTAAAATATAACAGCAGCATGATCATGTACCTTGTGATTATGTTGGGAATAGTGGTTTTACTTGAAAAAGAAAGAAAAGATAAACCATTTTTCTTTAATGTATTAAGTGTCCTGGTAGTAGGAATTAATTCAAATAGAATAATGAAGTGATTCCGGCAAAACTCAGTGATCTGAGCTGGTTTTGTTAATTATTCTACACGGCTGCTGTGTGCGCCAGTTGTTTTCCCAAATTTGTCTTGGCCACCTTAAGTAAGGAACACCCAAAAAGCCTGAGAGGAACTCATGTATATTTAACTACAGAAAATCACTTCGCAGTCTTTCACTGACACCCAGTGGTCAGACAGAGAGCGCTTAGGGGGAAGCAGGAGAAAAAGCTGCAGCAGCCAAACAATGCCTGGAGACATCTCAGAGGAGGGCATTTATATCACGGGAGAAACAGTTGTTTGCTTAACTGGATGAAAGCACACATGAAACTTAAACTGAGGCTTGCAAAATCAGCAGGTCAAGCTCTGTGCTTAGCTCCACTTGGCCAATATCTGGTGCACTCAGTAGGAACCACATCCAAAGGAAGAATCTGGTCCTACAAGAGGATGTGGGGTTTTTCAGGCTTGTTCCTTCTTTTCTTAGCCCACAGCAGCAGACATTAACAACCCCTCCACTGGAAAGGACACCAGAAACCCTGAAACAAAAACAAACCAAAGAGACAACTTAGAGCGTGATTGTTGTTCAGGATTTCTGAGTAAACTTTGTTTATGTGTTGCAGAACCACATTTCCATTAAAATGAAAGCTTTTCCTGGCCTTTCCCTGCATGGTAAACTGAGATAGCTGATCAGCTAAGGCTCTGCCTTGTGCAAGCATTGCAGCTGTCTTTGATATTAAACAGAGCTGGATGCTAACAGACAAATCGGACTTATTCTGATTTCCAGCTCAGTTCCAAGCCTCTGATAAACAAGCAGCTGAAAAATTCCCTCTGCACGCTATTCCCTCAGCAACGGCCAGGCACTGGGGGCATTTCTTTCCCTCTCAGCAGAGGCATCTGGCAGGCAGGACTGGGAACAGGTAACCAGCCAAATGGGGGAGGAATGACAGGGAGCAGAAACAATCTCTTCCTCCCTGAAATCCCTGCTGTCTTCATGAAGGTACCAGCACACCAAATACAGAGTTTCCCAGAGAACTACACTGTAGGTATTGTTTTCTGTGCAGTGATGATGGCATCAGTGAGGTGATGGCTGCCACTCACAGCCCTGGCAGACTGCAAAGAGAAACTATGGGTGCCAAAACACATCTGCAGTGAGACACTCTGGCTAAAGGAAAACTGGACAGAAGACCTGAATAATAGGTGTGGACACAGCACATTGTTGAGGAAGAGTAGAGGTAAATAATTTTTCAAAAATCAAACAGAAAACCCCAGAAAACAACCACGCTTTTACTGTAAAAGCTACCTGGAAGCTGGGAACCAGCACACAGTTACAGCAGCAGATGAACCAACTAATGGCAAGTTGTTGGTTTTTTTTATTTTAATGAACTCTAGACCAGCAAAAACTGCTTGGCACTTCCCACACGATGTCCTCAGGCACAGGAACACACAAATGTTATCTGGACAGTGCAGTAACAAGAACACAAGTTGATAATGCAGATAGTGCAAACACTTTGCTCCCTTACTAATGCATTATATTGCTTAAACTTACCTTTTACTTAAACTTTGTCTTTCCAGAATAAAGATCACAGAAATCAGCATTCCTTGAACTCCAAATGGGGAATGCTGTAGATTCTCAAAACCTACTATTGCATCAGAAATGGAAATAACAGTGCTCCTGATGACATCAAACACTAATTCCTATGGAAAATCTCTGCTGAGATGTCTCTTCCTGCCTTTCTTGCCAAACTACAATATACAGATGAGTGGAAAGGCTGAGAGAATTGGGCTTATTCAGCCTGGAGAAGAGAAGGCTTCAGGGTGACCGCCAGCAGCCTTCCAGAACCTGAAAGGATGGAAAGGGACTACTTACAAGAGCCTGGAGTGCTCAGACAAGGGGGAATGGCTTAACTGAAATTGGGTAGGTTTAGATTAGATGTTGGGACGGAATTGTTCCCTGGGAGGGTGGGGAGGCCCTGGCACAGCCCAGAGCAGCTGTGGCTGCCCCTGGATCCCTGGAAGTGTCCAAGGCCAGGTTGGACATTGGGGCTTTGAGCAGCCTGGGATGGTGCCCATGAAGGGAGTGAGATGAGCTTTAATGTCCCTTCCAACCCAAACCATTCTGGGATACTGTGATTTAATGAAAAGACTGAACAATTAACTGATAGCATGATTTTGGAAAGTTTGATGGAATTTGATTTCCAATTAATGCTTTTTCTTCAGCATTTGATGCATTTAGAAATCAGGGCTTCTGTTACTGTTTCACAGGTTTGAAAGAAGTCAGAGATGACAGCAAACTTTCCTCCAAAGGTATTAATGAACTTCAATAATTCTACCCATCATTTTTTTCTTCTTTTGCTCCTGCTCATCCTACAGTCGGGAACATTAAGTATCTTTTCTTGTGTTTCTTCGATTAATTTAAAATTCTGGTTTTCCAACTCTATCTCAGAGCACAGAGAAACCCTTTTTCCACCGCTGAAATGAAGCCCTTCTTACTTCAGTGTTGCTCACTTGCTTGTCTTGCCCTTTCTAGAACACTAATGAAATAACTGAGTGATGCAGTTTGGCTGCTGTTCAGCTGAACTCAGGGACACAGAGAGTGCAAGTGTTCCCAAATGAAAGGAAGAGAAAGTACTTTTAGATTATACAAATAATCATCATTAGCTGTGTTTCCTGTCAGCTGCTGGATCCAAAGGCTTCTTTCCTCAGGAAGGTGAATGAAATTGTGGAAGAGTGAGGCACTCTGACAGTTCTAACAAGCCAAATTGAATCCAAAATGATTTTTTCTCATCTTCAAGAAAATGAGGCCCATAAGAGAGGTGCCGCTGTCCTACAGAATAAGTCACAACATCCTAACTCCTGCCTATTTCTGTCTGGAGAAAAATCTTCATCTGCAGTCTCAGAATTTTCACTGGGAATCTGAGCTGGAGCTTCCATCTTCCTCACCTGCTTGTGAGGTTTGCACCCACAACCACAGCACACTACAGAAGCTGTAGATGTGCAAAATCACTGAGGGAGGACTCCATACAAAGCCACTGTGCTGTAGGAGAAAGCACAGACACATTTTGGCAAGCTGAGTGCTCTGGTTTGCTAAGTAGGCCACATTTAAAAAGATTATTTTGCATATTTACAAAGAGCAAGTAGATATAAGCTAATAAGCCCCGAATTCTGAAGAAAAGCAAGACTGACCACACGAATTTGGAACCTGGCCAAAGCCCTAAATGTCTTGTTGCTCTCACGAGTCTGTAACCATCTGACCTTTATGAATGCTGGGGCAGTACAACCTTAGCAAGTCCATGGAGCTCTGCCAGTTCCTTACAGATCTGGCCCTCTGATTACATTTATTTTCTCACAACCACTACAAAATTCAAGAACTACTCCATGCAATTTGATAAGAGGGGGAGAAAAAAAATCAGCATTCAAATGGTCAGAGCATCAAGTCACAGTGTGAGCTTTCCAGAGGGAAATCCAACAAGACATGGGCTGGCCAACTCTTGGCTGTGCATGAGGTCCCAGTGAGGTCACACTAGAATGACTTCTGACAAAATTTTTAGGAGGAGGTGTGTTCCTGTGAATATTCCTGTGAATTCCAGCCTGGGTTTTTAGCTCATGAGACGAAGTGTTCGAATGTACCTTGTCCTGGGGATGTGGGACAGGAAGAAGTTTAATGTTTGCCTCACACTACATACAGCTGAGTGGCAGGATAATACTCCTAAGTCTTGGTGTTGCTTTTCCCATTTAGACTGTGCTGAGAATTTGAGGATGCCTGGAGGGAAACCTGCCCCTCTGCCGTGTTCCTGTTTTGGACAGGAGCAGGAGACCACCAAGAACAGAGATGGGGTGCTGCAGGAAACCAGATTTGTGACTCGACAGCTTGGCTCCCTCTCGCTTTACTGGTGCGTCTCTCTCCCAGCACAAACCAGGCTCCATTCCAGTCCCATTCCATGTTCCACTGCAAACTCTGCAGTCACACAGAGCTGCAAAACAGGCTTCCAAATCTCAGTGTAGGTTTTATAAACCATGACAAGGCTGTGGAGTTAATTGTTATTTACATAACATTTCAGGCAATCTACATAAACATTTGTAAGTTGTGTGGAGGAACCTCCGTGTTGGTGCTGCCCAACAGATGAAATGCTACAAAAAATTCTGGGCCACAGGATGCCAAAATCAGTGCAATAATCAGTGAGCTTGGTAGTTTGTTTCTGAGGGCTTTTACTATTGCAGTGTAGGGTGTTAAGAGGGTGTTAGATACTTCAGCTGCCACCTCTGGACTTTCAAAAAGAAGCAGCGAATTCCTGACACCATTTTAATTCAGCAACATGAAGTTCAAATTTGCTGATGGAGAGAGGGGGACATTCCCTTGCATTTGGAGCACTTGAGACATAATCCTTCCTGTGTTACCCCCTTGTCACAGAATCTGAGATAACTACAGCTCACAGTCTGTAGGATTGAACATCTCAGTGTTCTCTTCTCAGAAAGAAGAGTAATAGAGCAAAAACTCACTCCTATGAGAAAAGCCAGGTTACAAACAACAGGTGCTCAGGGAGCCACCAAGCAAATTCTGCTAGGAGTAATAGGAACATTTAAATCTTGGAAAATCCACTAAGTTTTAACAGAGGTACACAGGTCTGAGTATTTGGGAATAGATGGGAATATTTCTTTCACCCTGGTTGAAAGCCAGTTACCAGTGGAGTTCCTGCGGGACTTTTGTCCTGGGTTCTATAGTTTCATAGAATCATCAAGGCTGGAAAACTCACCACAACTCGAAATGTGGGGGTCTACTATAATAGAGGATGAAATACCTCCAAACTCCCAAAATAAACTCACAAAGTCTCCAAGTATTCAGATAATTTAGCATAAATTACAGCCAAGTCTGTCTAAAACCGAAGTAATTATTTATGCGTGTCACTGCTGTATTTGTGCATATGCAACATTTGAAGAACTGGAATTTAATCAGTTATCAATACCTTCCTTCCACCTGCCAAAAACCAAGCATTTCAAAGAGAGTGATTAATCACTGCTGTGGGAGGAAAGCTCAGGAGGGATGATCAGACATTTCCTGCACTTGATTGAATAAAACAAAATAGTGTGATTCTCTTCATATGAAACAAACATGGCAGGCCTCCATAGAAAACATGTCTTATGTGAAAGGATTAATTCAGTGTGCTTACCAATTGGTTTGTTTATTAAAGAAAGGGAAAAAAGTCCATTTTCCTCCCCACATAATTTCAATACACCAAAGAGAAGTCAGACATGGGCTTAGAGGACTCTTTCATCTGCTGAGAAATAGTAACAATAATTAGAGGCTTGAAGGTACTGCAGGTTTTTTAGCAGCAGAACTCAAACAAATATTCGACAGCAACAGAAGAGTCACAGATGGCCTGGAATCAAACAGAACTTCTGTAGGGTTTAGAATTTAGCAGATGATCACAGAACGTTCACTGCTGACCTTATCATTAAATAACTCTGATAAAACGGATTTCCAAAACCTGATCAACACAGTGCCCACAGCAGAGGATGTAATCCAGTGAACCATTATCAGTTTTTTTCCACCACCTGTTAGAATACCAGTACACCATGAAAATAAACTTCAGCAGAGAACTCAAGAGACTCTTACAACCAGAAAAGAATTGGTGCTCTGACAAGGAGGACAAGTTTTAAGAAAAACACAGAACTCCTGGCAGGATAAAGGAGGATGACAGTGAGGTACAGCAGCCTTCCCAAGTTTCTGTGAGCAGAAATAACTTAGGACAAAACTTTAATCTGATCTGTAAGAAATCACTGCACTTCAGGCCAGTGTGTGTTCAGGTATGGAGGAACCTTCCCCTTGATCTGATTTCAGTTAGGTATGAAGGGTCGTAAGGCTCTTAAACAGAGGTCTGATAAAATTCTGAGTTCCTACAAGCTGGGGAAAACAGCAGGACAAGGGAAGAGTTTACTAATGCCACCTCTGAGGCAAGTGCTATCTAACTTACCTTTTATGAGACATAAATGTGGAAGCAAACCCTACGTGGGACCAGTACTTCCTACTGCTCACTAAACTTTTGTTCAAAAGTGGAAAGAAAGCCATAGACCTTGAGGCCAGCACCTTCTGCCTTTCCTATTTCTTTTATTTGAAATACACAATACACAAATCTTCAAAAAACATTACTTTACTCCTTCTTAGCTACTTGATTGTTTCTTAAATCTATTTGTATATTTGTAGCCGTTTGGGGTTTTTGCACATTATAAAGCAGAGCACAGGGTTTTCTACTTAACAGTTTGCAATAGTTAACAGTCATTACACTATGAAAAGAGAATACACAAAAACACAGTTCAGGTGCCTAGATTTTTTTTTTTCTTAATAACAAAATATTTTTTCAATTTTACGTTATTTTAATGCAAGATTACGCTTTATTGAGAAACTAAGAAACATATCAGGTGTCACATAAATCTCAAGTGAGAATCAACAAAACAGAAGACTTAACACAAGGTTGCAGTTAATTTAAGATTGCTCTTCGTTGCCAATTTTCCCCATTTATTGTGTTTTCTCTTCCAAATGTTCCCTGGGTTTTTTTTCCCTCTAGAGTCATTTCTGTGTTTGTCTCTGCCAGAACACTCGAAATTCTATCTACAGGCCAATATTTTTTGTTCTTCTGGGGCTCTCCTTCTTTGCTTTGAGGCTTCTCTCAATGTTTTTAGCTGTATTAGCACTAATTTGAGAGCTGCACACCCTCTCTGGTCTCTGTTCAAGGCTTGGGCACTGCCAAGGGAAGAAGTTCTGCCTCCTGTGCAGGGGCAACTTCCTGAGCATCAGTTCCTGCCTGTTCCTCGGGTGCCATCACTGGTGCTTTTGTTGAGAGAAACTTGACAGTAATTCCTATGTAGATATTTTGATTTAGTATTAATAATACTTTGATTAATTTAATAGCAACTGCCACTGCAGCAAGGTTTGTGTTAGCAGTAACCCATGCTTCAGTCAAGGACTGGGCATCACCCTGCTAGACAAAAACCCAGGTCCCTGGTCAGCCATATAGCAGAAAGCTTCCATACAAAAATCCCCCAAACCCCATATAAACTGCCAAGTACAGAGCACCTGCAGCTTGAGTCAGGGGGCTGACATAACAGAGCAGGTCTCATCATATTATTTTCAGTGGATTTACTGTTTCTTGCTGAAATTTAGTCTAATTTATGCCACATCTCCATTTTCAGGCTCAGCAAGTCACGACAGCTCTAAACCACACAGCTATGAATGTGACCATATGCACAAACATATATAAGCATGGAAAAGCCAATCCTTTCTCATCACTCAAAGATTCTATACCCTATTTTTCTACAGATTTCTCCTCTACCATTTTCCCTACTTTTTGCTCCAAATCACCAGTTATTCATTGAAAAGGGACAAACCAACCGCAGCCCCCTGCCTCTTACTCTGAGGGCGAGAGGAATGCCAGACTCAGGCCCAGAGCAGGCAGCACACCAGCACTCGCTGCAGGGAACAGCATCAAGGTTTCCACATTGAAAACAGTAACACTTTAGGGCTCAAAGAATCATATTAAGGTCACTCCATCCAAACAAAACACCCAGTTGTGAAAATACTACTCACACATGGCCTGAAACACCCACGGATGCACTAAGACCCAACAGACTGGACTTAACTGCAGGTACTAAAATTGACGTTCGATTTTATTAATAACTTACAAGAAATAAAGTGAAAATAAAACCTGATTGTCCAAGACCTTGCTCATAGCAAAGTACAAAAGAAATAACCCCAACTTCACACACGTGTTATTGACTGCACTGGTAGTGCAGAATATATTTTCTATTTCTTATCATCTGTTATAAACATTTCAATTGTTTCCAAACATTGCATAACGAGTGCTGTTAATGTAACATTTTCCAAGGGAAAAAGGTTCATAAGTAGTTTTCAGGAACCTCAGTTAAAGCTGCCCACATCCATGATCCCAGGAATATCTGAAGAGCCAACAAAAGGATGCATTTCAGGAAAGGTACACATGTTCTCCAGAGCACTGAAACACTTCCAGCATGTTGGAAATGCCCGTGACAGATAAGAGATTTCAACTCATTTGTTGAAAGCCTTTGGAAAAGACAGAGAATATAGTTATTAAAGGAAAGTGAGCACTCTTTCACACCTCTTTCAGCACAGTGCCTTGGACAATGCAGCTATTTAGGAAAACAGGCTTGTATTTTCTTGTCCAGTGCTTGCTCCATTTGATCACTAGTGGGTCAGGTGCAGCAAACATCTCATTTTACACCTGTGCTGCACAGAAACCTTGGCCTTGGAACACCTGTTAAGAGCTGTTTCAAGATCTTTCCCCTGGACACCAAGTCTCTCAGCTGCTAGTAATTAGAAAAAACAAAGCAGAACTACCACAGGGACACGGGCCCTGGCAGGGGGGAGTGCCAAAGAAAGCAGCACAAGTTTTACAAGGATGCATGTCGTATTTTTTCCCTTGGCAGCACCACCTCAGGACACCAGGCTGGATGCCAACTGCTCCAAGTGTCAAGCAAACAACAGGATTTGCTACAGGTTCTTCTAGGCTTTGATCACCTATTTCTGTAAAATAACTGAGTCTGTAAATATGGTTAGAGAGAAATTCTGTGGAAAAAGAAGTGCTACAAATCTTGACTGAGTGGGAGACGCCGGTTTTAAAAATTTTTTTGAAATCACAGACTTGCATTAGCAATTATTTATTTATCACTGCCCTCGTAAGCTGCGTCATCTAGCTGGCCTTTATTTGTTCCTGTAAAAGGCTTTAGAGAGCATTTTTAGATTATGAAATTAATGCATCTGCAGAGGATTATCTATTTCAATAATGTCATCTGTGTGCAACCACAAGATTTACTGACTAGAGCACATTTTCTCTGGCAACATATAAATAATTTGGCTTTTCTTGCTAAGATTCAATCCAATTAGAATTGATTTCAATGGAAAAATATGATCATAATAGGAAAAGAGCCAATTTTAAACCCGCTACAGATAAAGGTTGGAAAGTCAGGATGAGATAAGAAATTCTGTTCCTTAACAAATAAGGGTGGCAAAACTATTAAAAATGCATACATTATTATAGGGCTGAAGTGTATTTAAATCCAGTCCTGCCTGATGAGTGAAGGAAGTGATATGAGTGGAAACATTGCCTTTAGCACCTGGGAGAGCGTGATTTTCTGGAAGGCCTAGCATTAATGAGCTGGCATTAATCTCACAGGACATGGTGTCATGATTTTTTGGTACCAGGTTTTTTTAAGGTCCTTTTCAGATCTGTAAAGGTTTTAAGAAGTCTTTGCTTTGGCTACTGTCACAGAGGAGGAAAAGAGAGCACAAAAAACCTTAAAGGCAACTTGACTTAACAAGGTGAAACTGAAAGAGTATGTGGAGAAGGACTCAAAATTTGATAACCTTATCACTTGTGCAGTAATTCCTACCACATCCAGAGTCACACTGAATGCCATTCTAAAACAAGCTCGCGGAAAAGATGAAAGAGCTGATATATCCCCAAAGATTTAGCAGGTCCAGAGACAGAAACCAGCCTTCGACATGAGAATAATATAAACAAAGGAGGTTATCTGTTTACAATGGTTCCCTGATGGGAAGCAACAATCCCACCCGGCTGGCACCACATTAAAATGAATTTAATCATCCTAATGGAGGAGGCAGATGCTTTGGGAAAGAGAAATTCTGTAATGATAGAAGGGGATTTATTTTCCCTTTCTTAAGTAAAAGACTCTGTTTATTTTTTATTTTAAGCACATGAAAAAAGAAAAAGTTGTCCAGTATAGAATGGGGACAATGAGTAATTCCACGTTATGGAAAGAAAGGGTAGAGGAGAGAACACAGATAAAAATTTTCTCTTCAGTACAGTCAGAGGTTTTGGTTTACTGTTGAAATTGTTTGGGTTTTTTTTAACTAAAAGTCAAGCTTTGTTTAATCTCCACTTCTAAACAAGTAGGAAAGTATTTTATGAAAAACTCCAACCTCAGTATTTTCGGACAGAGTTCACATTATGAGTTTTAGGGTCAAATGACCTTGTCTTTACCAGTTGCTTTGCTTTTGTTATCTGAAAAAAATTACAGGTCCGGTCAGATTACTCACAATAGTTTCAAACAAGAGGACTGTGGGAAATATCCCCACTTCTTGTGGCTTTTTGCTACCAGAAGCCACACAACCATGGTCATACAGGTAGAGACAGAGCAGAAAAGGACCGAAGAGAGATCTCAATGATGGACCTGATTTTCTCTGTCTTGTGGGTCAAGAGGAACAGAAGGCTCAGCCCCTACCATCAGAATTGAGCAATAGGTGTCATTTCCACAGCTTTCCTCCAAGATGCAGCAATATTGTGCTTTTCAAAGCCACAATAAAGCAGAAAGGCAAAGACCTACACTGCTGGCTGGCTCAGCTGCGTGCTGCTCCTTTCCACCTCTTTCCTCCTCTCCTATCTCGTCCTAGAAATTGTTTTTGCTCTCTGCTTTCTCCTGGCTGATAGCCAACGTGAAGGCCCCAGTCTCCACATCTGGGGCGATGTCTCACATTGCCTCGCTTGCTCTCCCCAGCAGAACAGAAACAATGAGACCAACAAGGCTGGGGACCACCCTGCCTGAGATCTTCTCCTACATGGGTTTGTTTTTTGGTTTTCTTTTTGCTTTGGTGTAATCCTAAATTCAGAAGCTTTTGCCTTCACAAGAAAGAGATGCTCAAAGTCCAGAAATCTCCACTGGTTCATTGAACCAAAGCCATTCCAGTCACTTGGAGTTTTAAAAGCAGTTTATCACATTCGTAATAAATCTTTGTTATTAGTGCAGATTAGCTCTTGTTGCACAAAAATAATAAATAAAAACATCTGAGGAGCAGATGATTCCCTTCAGCCCTGGTATATAAGGCGAGGACTCAATACTCTCAATTGCACAGACCTCAACTTTGTCCCTCTCTGCTTGGCTGCAGAGATTTTTGAAAATCATAAAGAAATGAAAAACCTGCCAAAGGGAGTTCAGAACCTCATGTTTTCTCCAGCAGATGTATTGTCCCAGCACAAGCCTGCTCTGGGTTCCAGCTCTGAGGACAAGAAGGCCCATAATGACCTGGATAATGGATATGAGAAGGGACCAGGGAGGTTACGAATAATCTTCCCCTCAGTCAGCTGCACAGCCAGCCCTCCCTTGGGACTCTGCAGGTGTTTGGGTGACCCCTAGATTTGGGAGGGTTGCTTGGTTTGCTTGTTTCTTTCTAAAAAGCTTTAACACTTCTCAGCAATTTCGAAAGATGGTTTTGTCAACCATCTGAGGTCATAACTCTTAATTTCTGTACAGTAACTGGACTCTGAAATAAAATTCACAACAAAATCCAACCATTTGTTCTTTTCCCCATTTCTGCATTTTTCTCACTGCATCCTACAGTCCTGCTTCTATTATTTAGTGCTTTTCACAGAGAAGTGAACAAATTATTAAAGGAGTTGTTTCGTGGGGTTTGCAGTTGGACTCAATGATTTTAAAGGTCTTTTCCAACCGAAATGATTTTATGGTTTCCATACCCCATAGCTTTTTCTCCTGAACACAGTAACATTCTGAGCCAGGATCCAGGCCCCTCTGATGACTGGGTGATATCCTTACAAGCTGAGGATGATACCAGAATTTCATAATGTTGCTTACTCTTCTCTTTTAATAAAACTAGCTGGATTTCTTGCCTGATGAAAATGGATGGAAAACACAACCTTTTACATAGGTCTTAAAATGTACCTTTTCTGTGTGGCTCTAACAGTGAGGGCCTGAATGGTGAGGCAGCCTTTACTCTATGTCCTATCCTAAAAATTCCCTCTCAGGTCTCTTGTAGGCTCCTTTAGGGTTCTGGAAGATGCTGGAAGATCTCCCCTGGGCCTTCTCTTCTCCAGGGTAAATAACCCCAACTCTCTCAGCCTGTCTTCACAGAAAACATCTTCTTTCAAAGAGTGCAGTTTAGTATAATGGTTTCAATACTTAAGTTGTTTAAATAATTTACCAAGGGAAAGAGAAAGCAAGAAAAAGACCAATTTTTTATAAATGCACAACAGATGCACCGGTGCATGTTGGGACTGAGGCAGAACAGACTGGGAGCTGTCATCACCCCTCAGAGTCACATTCCTTCCCCAGCTCATGTGGCCCACACCTGGGACACACTTGGGAGGCTCCCAGGTTCAAAGCAAATGCTTCTACCTTTGTTCCTGCCTGCAAGTCTTTTTAATTTCAGCATTTTCACTCCCTGTCATCACTGTCCTCTTTCACTAGGAGTGTCTCTGACCAAATACCAAGTCATGTTGGAGGGGATTTTTTATTTATTTGTCTGGTTTTTAGTATATAGGAACTAATGGAGATGTTTTGTTTGTGAGGCATTTTCAGTTTGTGTGGTTGGTTTTTTTATTATTCAGGTCACCCATCAAAATAAATATTAAGAACTAGAGCTAAAAGTTACATAAAAGTCACAGTTGGAGAAAAATGAGTGGAAGCCTGAGGACTCTTGGCAATCCCTGGACATTTGTTACATTGCAGGATGACATTACATTGCAAATTTTTCTTTAAGATGATGTGAAAATAGTAACAAATAATTGCACTAAAAGTGTGTGGTATAAAGTACAAATAGATTTTGTCTTTATGATTAAATTCCCAGCCCAAATGTGAGTAAAGATAAAACTGAGTCACACGTTATTCATTTACCCTTGAATTTTACTATTTTATTAAATATTTATAGACATGACTAAACTCCCATCAAGTGCATCATTGATGCAACACTGAAATTAATAAAATACTTTGTCCCTTTTTATCCTGATTAGTCTCTATATACTTTTTCTCACTAATGCACCATCAGAGCTGCAGAACTTCTCGTGAGCTGCTGAGTCACCAACAGCTGAAATATCTCCCACAGGCTGCTCTTGAGCAGCATAAATCTATTTTTCCTTTATGGATAAGACAAATTACACAAGAATCTGACAGACGTCCTTGCACTACGAGGACTTTGAAGTGACAGCACAAATATTGGACAATAACTAAACCATCAAGAGATGAGGTCAAAAAACATTAGGGAAAGGTCTGGTCCTGACAGTGCTGGTCTGCAGTGGGGCTGCACCCATCCAAAAAGTGCTGCCATTTGGGGTGGACAAAGTGTACTGCAAAGTTCGTTTATATTTGAGGCAAACATGTCCTGGACTGCATGGAAAGCTGCAAGGCTGACGTACAGAGATTATCCCTGGTGATAAAAGAAGCACTCAGGAACATCACTAATTATCCCAAGGAACAGAAAGGAGGATCAGTACGGCTGAAGTGGGAAATTCCAGCTGGAAAACTTGGCAGCGCTTTGCTTTTAGTTTTACTCTACTACGACCTAGTGCTGGTACAAAACAAATGTCAGCTTTCCCTTCTTGCTCAAAAACTGGAAAAAAAAAAGGGTTGGAAAATACTCCTAATTGCTAAGGAGGTATCTAGACTTTAGATGAAATGTGCAATTAGATTTAAAATAGAGGGTTTGAAGTAAAAACACAAGACTGTGCAAACAAAAAAACGGAACCCAGTATTTGAAATTAAAATTGTCCACTATTTATCAATAAAAAAAGTTTAAAAAATAAAAGTGGGAAAGACAATGGAAATAAAGAGAGATATCTACAATTAAGGTGCACTTTAAACCTATGATTAACATTATTGAAATTCAGGATCTTTCAAGTGCCACTGGAAAAGGGAAAATTTGAATGACAGGAGAAAAAAACAAAAGCCAAACAAAACTCATAATGGAAAGAAAGGGAAAACAAAAATTATGAAGAGAAAAGGAGTAGTAAAGAAAATCCTGTCTGCTCCTTCTGGCCAGGACAGCATGTGGGGTGTTTCAGTGGGAACACTAAACTGGAGAACAGCATTCCTAAACCTCAGCAACACCTCTACAGTACTGTAAAATATTGCCCTGGAGCTTAGGGAAGGGAAAAACGAAAATGAATCCATGATTGACAACACTGACATTGTCTGTGTAAAACAGAAGGTCAGACTATAATCCACAAGGTCACTTGAATTGTCAGACTTGCTTTTAATGCAAAATCATTGCCTTTAATGTAATATAAACTGATATTGCAGCAGGCATCACAGGCATGATGGGCTGCTCTGTATCCACCCTGTTGGTGGTTAACAGTGACCACTGAAGCAAGACCAAAGAATGAAAACCACTTGCAATCCTTCTGCTACAATCAAGACAATGAGCCAAGGCAGGAATGCCACAAGAGGACTGCTCAAGTTAAACAGGATTGGGGTCAAGTACCTATAGTACGTTGATTTTTTTTTTGCCTGGTGTCTGAGAGAAGATGGGATTGGTGTAGCCTAAAGCAACTGTGAGTGTTGCTAATGCCAGCAGATACCAGGCAGCTGAATTCCTAACATGAACACCATGAAAAATGTCCTACAACACCACAGACACAGCTCATGTGCCTGAACTGGATCCACACTGATTTTCATGCTCTACCTCAGTCCAGGAAACTACAGAAATGGGCAGATGCTCAGGGACCCAGATTACTGAAAGCTCAAACTGGGCTAAATTAGGCAGATTTTCAGCCTTTGCAATGTATGAGAGAACACGAAACAGTCAGTGACCTATCTCTGCCTGATTCTGCCCAGTGGGTACCATTTGAATCCAAGACTTAGGTCAGCTTCGCCTCTCTTCATTGTAAAGAATTTTCACACTCGACCAAATGAGAAGAGGTGCTGTACTCTAAAAAGATGTAACTCAGTTCAAATATAAACACACACATCTGGCATCTAAATATCCATTTCTAGTACCTGACTGCCAAAATAGCTCTATTTGAATACCCAGTGTTGAACTTTGCCCTCAGAGTGTGTTTCCCTCACGGTGTATCTCTCTGCTTACACAATAAAGCGGCCAAAAAATCTGTTCCTGATTTTCATCTCTGTCCAGACCACATCTGAAATACATTCTGTCTACCTAAGTAGATGCTGTTAAACAGAAATGCAAGGAAGACAATGCATTTCCCTGCAGCTGCCTCGCTGGTGAGAACACCATCTAGAAACAACAAAGATGCTACATATTTATGTTCACAGGAGGAGGAAAGAGATTTATAGCTTATTTTTGAATTTAGTAAGCACTAAATTGCATTAGTAGCAAGCTTTGATTGCAACCAGACAGTGGCCTGGATGATTCACATCCCTAGAGTTGTTTTCTGAATCTCTATGCACCATTCCTTGTTCCCCAGGATAGGTAAACCCCCTCACTTTATAGACTTTATTGCTGTATCTTACTTGCTAAATTCAGTAATAATGAACCTGTGCACCATTCATTTTGAAGTTCAGTGATGAGGTTCATAGCAGTTGCTTGATTTTTTGCCACAGAAGTGTTCCTTGAATGTCTTTATTATGAAAAGGAGAAGGGCAGTGCTTTGGATTAAATGAGCCAGATCTTCAGCTGTGGAAGGATAATTTTGTTTCACTCCAGTGGGACAATGCTGTTTGAAAGCCAATTCCCCTGACCTAGAGGATCTTCCCTGATTTCATCTCTCCAGTTGGACTTTTCCAGCTTCTAGTTAAGTATTCACTGGGTACCAGGGAAACAAAGAATAAAGAAAAAGGGGAAAAAAATAAACCCTTTGTAGAGGTTCCAATCCTCTGATCCAAGGAATATTTAATTATTTAGGCAAAATGGAAATGCTTTCCTGGAGGGGCTGAGAGGGTTGTCCCATGGTGGTTATGGACAGAAAAGAGAAAAAAAAGAAAATGGACAGAGGAAACCCAGTGGATCTCTACAGGGAAAAGAGGTGCCTGCTTAGCTCTTTCATAGTTACACTCACCACGTGAGTTAAGAAGGAAAGGTGTAGTTCAACAGCACATTAATTATCTTTATCTAGAGGTTTAGTATTCCTTTAAAATTACTGGCTTATCTTATTATTCAGGTGGTTATCAAGGAAAGAAAGCAATGGGAAATTCATGAGATTTAAGGTCGAATAGCAAATTAATTGTCTTTAACTACATGTTTAGTATTCCTTTAAAATTGTTGGTTTATCCTATTATTCAGGTTGTTATCGAGGACGGAAAGCAATGTGCAATCATTCCTGCTCCTGCAATAATTACAGGGTACTTGCTGTGATGGTTTGTCCTGAAATTATGCTGCACTAACTTTCCTAATCTTTAACAAAGCTACAAAAACCTGAGGGCGAGGTTCCCTAAAAAGAAGGCGGTGTTTCTGGCACAGGGATGTTTTAAAGCAGTGATGAATCAGTGGTGTGGCACACACTGGGTACCTTTCCCAGGAACACGGGCTGGCTCCAGCTGCCGGGTCAGAGGCACAGGGCAGCTCTGATGGGAGCAGATGCCCGGAGGATGCCGCAGCAGCTGCGCCTGCCGTGGCTCCGTGTGCGGAACGTCTTCCCGTGGCTTCCCAACGCTGGGCTCCCAAGAACCCAGGGGCCTCTTCAAACAAGGCTGGAAGGAGAGAGGCTTGCGAGTCAGCTGGCAGCTTCTCTGCATTTTTGAGCTAGCCTGGATACAGCGGAGGAGAGCTGAGTTTGTGCTGTGTGCCTGACCCCTCTCAGCCAAGTTCAGAGCAGTGTGAGCTATCAAATGTGACAGGCTCCTGGCAAGCAGCCGCAGGCTTTTGGCTGGGATCTCTTCCAGGCCCAGCTGGGATCAATTAAACTAAATAATAGTTCTTGCAATAACTAGTTCCTACCTCATTCTTCAGAAATTGCTTAGTGTTCAAATGTAAATACTGTTAAGTTCATACCTTGCTCACCCTTCCCCCACTTTGGATAAACTGACACCTAGAAATCCAAGATTTTTAGAGCGAGCCCTTAAAAGCTGAATCAGGAAGGAACATTGCACGTGCAGGCCTGCATTCTTATATTCTGGTGTGCCATCATGAAATCCATCCTGCTTATCCAACATCCTAAATACGAATAAAACCCCCACTACACATTTATTTCTCTAGATTTTATGTTAAGTGGAGGAGTTGTTATCCATAACTGATTGGCAGACTGGTCCAGCCAAACTGTTATCAAAGCCTGCCTTAAAATTTTGGAGTAATTGTCCAAAAAAAGCCTCAGTTGTGCTGTAACTCAAGTGTCTGCAGGACAAGGTAATGGCCACATTAGAGCAAGGAGCATTTAAAATCAAGGTCAGCTTTTCCAAGTGATTTTACTACTGTACAGAGATTTGCTGTGAGCAACATGAATAATCCATTTCAACTTTTAAAATTATGCAAACCAGCGTAACTGGAACAAACATATCAATGTTTTTCATTGTGAATGAAAACAAGAATTATTTTCCACTCAATTATTAAAAACAAACAACAACTGATTTTTACAATCCAGTAATCTCCAGATCTTTCCTGAGAGGAGCCTGTGTTAAAACTATGAATCATAATAATTACTTTCTATGAAGCCAGACAGTATTTGCAGAGCTTTAAAGTCCCTGATCATTCTCTCATTTACAGAGGAATACAGCTCTCTACCCAAATAAAAAGAAATATAATACTTTCTTTTTCATTTTAATGAATTTCACGTAGTTTTACTTGCTAGATTTCCAAAACCTAATGTAACAGTAAGAAAGCACTTGTTCTGCTAAGCATTTCAAAGCAGTTGGATCATTCAGCTCCTTAAAGGCCCTCGTGAATGGAAGCCAAGATTTTTATGATCCTGCACAATGTCCAGTACTACCCTGGAATACTGTGCTGTTTTGTCATTGCATTCCTTTGGTAATGACTCTCCCCACCAAGTATTCTCCCCTTTTTTGAGGAGCTGGAATAACCTCCCTGGCCTGGGCTCTCTCCACCACATTGTGCTAACCTGACAATCCTCCCGAGGAGCCTGCAGGGCTTCTTCAAGCAGTCCAATTTTAAACACTGTTCCATTTTACAAGTAGAACTTCTGCAAATAATGTCTTGCTTTAAATACACGGTATGGATGGAAAAGCTGGAATGCCATTTAACTTCAGAAATAATTCCTCAGAAAATGGCTGAAGGCACCAAGCTGGTCAGTTAAGTCCCTCTCTCTAAAAATATCAATAGACATGACATTGCAAGGTCCTAAATTTATTGGTTTTACACCACCTTGGAGGAAATGCTCATTTCTCTAGAATTTTTTACAGTTGCCAGTACAGAATGGTTCAACAAGAAACTTCATGGGTTAAAATCCAGAAAATCACTTCTGCCTCACAGGAGGAAGCAGCATTTGAGCCTAGTCTCCAATATCAGCACATTTTAGTGATACCATTCCACCTACCATAGCCTGTCTGCTGGTCCAAGTATTTATTTTAAAAACCATTTTAAAAAAATCACATTCCTTTGTAAAGTAAATTCCTATTCCAGTGAATTTTCCATTGTAGGACATGGCATGCAAAGTCAGTCACCCTTCTAAGGGGAAACCTCTGCAGTGAATTTGTGGGGAAATCTCATCACTACAAAACAATTCACCTGACAGCAACCAGGGAATTCAGTCCCTTATTTGTCATCACAGAGGGAATCACCCTGGAAAGAGACCCCAGCTCTGGGCTGTGCACACCACACCACCTCTGCAGCCTCCTGTGGGATCTCCCAGCTGGGCTGAGCTGCTCTGTATCCCCCAGGGAGGACAGGTAGAGCAGGAAGGAGAATTCCAGAAGCATGGAGGGCATGGAAAGGCTTTCTGTGTTGGGGAAAGAGTGAGAATGGCAGAGTTCAGGAAACAGAGCGAGACAAACAAATGGACACCCGTGTGACAAGGGGAAAACAAAACCACATGGGCTTCGAGCACTGAAACACAGATCTGAAATAGCCAAAACAGATTGCTCAGCTGTCTGAAGCATTTAGTAAGTTATTATTAGGGTACAGCCAGGAACCATGGAGAGGGAGGGGATTAGATTCTGCTGTAAATTACCAGAGATCACAGAGTGTAACACACTTACTCCAGATTTTCAAAACATGGGAGTGTGTGAGAATGGGGAACGGGGGACAGGGGTGAGGAAATGTGAGAGGACTCAATTCAGGGATGCAGAAATATGCAACAAGTCATCTGCAGTTCACAATCAAGACAGATGGACAAATGAAAAAGGCTAAAACAGTGCGGTAATACCCAATAAAGATGAGAAGAGAGAAATTCAAGGATGGCCCAAGCTACACCTGCTGGGGAGGCTTCTGGAAGATGGGGTGAGGAGGGAGAGGCAGAAACAGCAGGGGAAAACCAGACAGAGAGCAATGAAAGGAGTAGGAATTGTTCAAACCACAGCAGAGCTTCCTCAGACCAAAGAAAAACCAGAAAAGCTCTCAAGCCACTGGGCAATGTCAAGCCAAAGCAGTGCTTTACCTAAGGGAGGTATTGACAAGGAGGCTGGAAATTAGTTGGGACAGTTATGGAATACTGTGTATCTGTGGAAAGCAGCTCAACAATATTTTCTAATTAATGCCATCTGTATTGATCTATGTTCTACATTAACTCTTCTAATAAAAGACCCACACGTCACCCTCAATAAAGCAGTGTCAATAATCTCACCGGGTATTTTTATATATTTGCTTATAAAATATTGTTTACGAAAGCAAGAATTTATTTGATTTTAGTATTTGTGCTCTTAAGGTGGAAAATACAAGTCCTGAGTAACAGTGTTTTATTTTAAACATGAACCAGCCAACACAATGCCAAAATACCTTCCTGAATAGCTAAGTGTAGTGTAACTTAAAACATCAGAACCAGAGTCTAGTGGAAGGAGGCAGGTTCCATACGCATGAAAGGTATCTTCTGAAATTCCCTCAAAGCCCATGAAGGGCCAGCTGTATTGAAAAAAAAAAAAAGATTACAAAACTAAACTAAAATAAATCCATATTTTAGATTAATTTCTTTAAAAACCAAATTTGCTTGTGTAAGATATCTTCAGTGTTCAGAAAAGAATTAGGAGAGAATAGTCATCCATAATCAAAACAAAATAATCACTCTGCTGCACACATATCCTCCCTTTAAGAGGATAGGGGATAACTATTAAAAAATCCTTTGGGAATGACTCAGGTGCCACAGAGGTGAGAGCAGTGCACAAATAAGAGTAGAACAGAAAATGCATAAATTGGGTGGGAATTAAGGATTTGTTTCTGCAGCCTCCAGAAAATTAAAGAGTATTAAATAAAAGAGCTTCTAACAAGAGAAGTGTGAGACACTGGCTGCATCCCAGAGGGGAACACATAGAAGATGACCAGGAGTCTTAACCTGAAACTCTGTGACAGCTAAAAAACCCTCAGACAGTCGGAGTTCCTCTGCCTTTCCCACAGATTTTTTTCATACATTCTCTGTAAAATGTAACTATGCAGCAATGAGTATTAATTATTAATGCCCTGGTGCTCTAGATAAATAATTTCCTGAGTTCATAAATAACTGTATCATTATCAGAATAAATCAGTTATTCTGATATGTAACATGTGTGAATGTTAAATAAGCCAGACTTTTAAAACATATTCCAGTATTTTTCAACTGGAGTGCAAGTGTGAAGCTTTTTTTCCCCAGAAGTCCTAAGCTCCAAATTCATCTTGACATCTATGGTGACAAAATGAGCAGGAATTTGTTTAAATCGCTGTTTCTCAGTGTTAAGAGGTTCTCATCCAGAACAGGTGGACTCCCTGCAGCATTGCAAGAGACAAGAATATATGACACTGATAATATAAACAGGTGGGTGTTCTGGAATTGAAAAATGTGATTTTTTTTTGCTAAACTTCATTGTGGCAGTGGTGCACCTTCAGCTGTTCAGCTGGTGAAAGTACATTCAAGCTGACACTCACCATTTTACCCTAAAAGTTTTATTCCAGAGATGTTCTTTAATTATTGATGGTTATTACCTATGGATGTCTCACTTGTTTCACTAGTCTCTGGTATGTTTCTCTTTTTCATTACAAAAACACAGTAATATTCCTGCTCTGATGGCCGCCTGGAATCCCTGAACATTTCCAGAACACAAACCTGGCTATCAAAACATAGCCACAAGTGCTCTTCAGTGAGCAATAAAATACTCCCAGCATCAGCACTGGATCCAAGCTTTTATACACAATTACAGGATCAAATTGCTGCAAGGCACAAGATATGTTCACAGACTAGCTGTGGCTGCCTCTGTCTGTGAACAGCTACTGGAAATACACCTGGAAGTAAGGAAACACAGGTACTTTCACAAATAAATAAATAAGTAAGAAGAAGTTGAAGACTTCTTTGTGAAGCTCAAAGCAAAGTCCTGTCAAAGCCATCAACAGCTCTAAACAAGTATCTTCTTTCCTTTCATTAATAGCTAATTTTTTCATTTCCTTAATGCTATACACTGGAAATAAGTATTTATTCCTGGGAAGGGACTGAAGTATTGTCCTTAAAACACTCAGATTTTTTTCAACTTGATGAATTTATTTCAGTTCTACACCTTTAGAAAGTGAAGAAGTAAAGCTGAGCAGTGGAAGTTATTTCCCAAACAGCACCTTAGCAAGTTTGTCAGTGAAGTACTAACTCTCAAATTGACTCTGAATTTCATGTCTTCATGTTGCTGTTGGATACACAAAGTTACCCCTAAATCCATCAGGATGGTAAAAAACCATGGGGAGATATTCTCAAACGTAAAGAATCATTTTCCTTGGCTGAAACATTTCTCGGAATTCCTCAAAAAGTTTCTTTTTCACATTAATGTCAGATATACGATTCCCAATTGTTTTCAAAGACATGGTGCTTAATCTCTGTCTCCCTCTTCCCCAGCTGTGTGGGTACAGGAGCTTTTAGTGACTTAAAACAGGAATGGAACGACCTAAACAACAAAACTCTAACTGAATAATCAGCACTGAGATGACAGTGGCACATGGATTGTTACTTTCATACTAGAAATACAAGATTTTGGTGGGGTTATTTTGAAATTAAATTGTATCATAACTTTCGAGGTGTGAAAGTTTCCTACCCTTTTTCACTTTAATAAACTGAAGATTTTAATAGAGATCTTTTAGCAACACATGCTGTACTCTGAGGGTGTGAATATTTCCTGACCAGCCAAGTTTACATCCAGCTCACACAGGAAGCTCATAGGCTTCTTTAACAGTGAAATTTAGCTAAAACTGAGTAATATTAATAAAAAAATAATCTTTAGGACATCTGTTCTACACAGTAAAGGGTCATGCTTTAGGGGAAAAAATTTAGGCTTGGATTCCTCATTTAAGATGAGTAATTCTTCAAAGATCCTAAGTATCTACAAATCTCAAAACTATTTCCTTCTCACACTCTGGAATGGCAACCGGTTTCTTTTAGTAGCCATAATATAAAATGAAAACCTAATTTTAGGTTGCATTAAGAGCATTGTAAGAGTGACCATCTTGGTATCAAAAGGGAAGTATTAGGAAAGATAAAAGCAGAAAAAAAAAAAAGAACCGATTATATATATCCCAAATATATAATTTAAGAAAAGGCAGCATTAGGATGCCTTGGAGGCCCTGCCTGCAGCTGAGGGTTTCGCTCTGTGTGAGTACAGACACACATCAGTGTCTTTTCTGCTGTACCACAAACGAAAAAAGAACAAATCACAATCCAGGAAAAAGTTCTGAAAAACTCAGGTCAGGAAGGGTGGATGAGGAGGGACAAAACTGTAACTCTGTGATTTTAATAATTTTCTTCTTTTTTATTGCCTGAGGTGTTTTAGATGCATAACCTATTTTCTCAGATCCCATCAGCACTATATTTCGGTATTTTACAGAGTAATCAAGCTGGGATCTCAGCGTTATCAACAAAATGCCGGCTGAAACAAATCCATCAGCTGTAAAATATGCTTTGTGTTTAGCTGGGCAAACTAAGTAACTCTGGGAAATAAAAAAGAAAAACAAATAATTCAGTTTGCAATCAGATCTGTGGGGCTCCTCTGATATCTCTGGTAGGCTTTACTCACCACCATGAGCTTAGAAAAAAGGCATTTGTCTAAAGCCTCTTTGCAAAACGTAACAGAAAAACCCGAGCAGAGCTGAGTGGTTTCTGGTGCTGCCCTTATCCAACATTATCTGTTTGTTTCACCCCACAGCTTTCTCTTAGGATCCCAAGCAATCATCCAGGTTAAGCTTCCCAGCGAGGTTTCAAAGACAGTTCTAATCATTTTGCTGTCTCTTAATATGGTGGGGGTGTGGTTTAATTTTCATTTTTTTGGTGCCGACTGCAGTTGGAGTCTCTCAGCACAGTTCTCCTAAGGGTGGGAGACTGGTGCTGCAGTAGAGGACAGGCACAACTTTTTCACAACCCTGTCACCCCTCACATCCTCTTCCACTTTTTGTCCCATGGCCCAAACCTGTGGGGAGGAAAGAGCCACCTTGGAGCCTTATGAGAACTCAAAACAGTGATCTCAGAGTGGAGGAAGTGACATTTTGATATTGCACTTTAAAACCTTAAATCCCACTAAAATGCCACTAAAGGTGTTCAAATAATTTATTAGAGCTGGTCCTACAGTATAGTCTTTCTTAATTAGCAGTTCTCCTGCTGCCTTTCCAAAAGGAAAGTGAGCCTTATTTGAAAAGGGAGCGATTTCAGATAGACCAGGAAAGGACTTGCTTTTCAAACATTGTAAAGGCAGCTCTGCAGTCCAAGCAGAGGTTTTGGCAGAAGCCTGATGCAGTGGTAATACTTCCCAATCCAGACTTTTTTTCTTTAATGGAAAATGATGGAAAGTCCTGCTTTAACAGGATTCAGACGCTGGCTCTTGGAAACAGGATTTGGTAACCAAAATAAAAAATATCTCAGAAACTTTAATGGCCTCCTTCACTAAAGCCTGGCCAAGTACTTGCATTTAATAATTGAAGCTATCAGTTTACTTTTAAATAGTGGATCTAAACCCTCTCTCCAAAACACAGACACAAAATCCCCTTGGCTGCACTGTCTGTAGCCAGAATTTGGGGCAATATATTTGTGAAAATGAGATATAGTGATGGCAACAAATAATTTTGTCATTATTTTTCATAATGGTTAGAAGATAAGGTGACAACTGATAATCCTCACATCCTGGTGTCAGTGTGGTGCTCATAAATGTTTACAGGTGTCAATGAAACCACCGTAACCTCAGGTACCTGCTGGAGTCCCCTGAAAGGGTTTCATCAAGGACCCTGTATCAATCCCCAGCTGTTCCCATGAAATCCCCAGAGCTTCCTGAGAGATGAACGAAAACTTTACCTTAGGCCAAGCATATCTTACCAGATAAACTCAGATTTTGGCTCAGGAGAGTTAGGATCTTGATCCCCAGCCTTTTAGAGAATATCTCTACTGCTGTGCTATAAAATTAAAAATATTTGCATTTTCTAGCTGAAGGCAAATAGGTAAATTTTTTGTTAGAACAGCTGTTTCGTATTAGTTTTAGAGGGAAAAATTAAGACTCGGGCATGTGTTGCACTGACAGCAAACTGGCTCAGTGGGTTGTATAAAAGGGCCTGGTGAGAAGTATGGATGCTGGACCTCACCTCCAGGAAGTTCTTGGGTAGGTAAAGTGGAGAAAGATGAAAAAAGAGGAAAGAACCATTCTGGAGGAGTATGGAACTCCCCAGACTGTCTTTTTTTTCCCCACAAAAAAGCGTTCTCTCCTTCTGGGCCACAGTACTCATTTTCTGCACAGCCTGGCAGGGTGATTTACTCGCTGCATCACCACAAAATCCAACATGCACTTTTGTGCTAAGTGTGTGGTAAATCCGTGATGGATGCTCTGGAAGCCACAATTGCTACTGCACAGTAACTTGTGGTGTTGGTACAATATGAGATAATAGCAGGGGGCAAAGAGCTGCCTTACGAGGAGGCTCGGCTGAAAATACAGCTCCAGATTTCAGCCCAGGGCCTTATCACTCTATCAGCTCCAGATCGATCCTTTTCCAGTCCTACAAAGGCAAAACAAGGCTATGAAATATTGGAAATGGGGAAAATTAACCCTTGCTCGAAAAGAACATCATGAGCCATGCAGAATTCTCATATCCCAACTTAAATCAGGGTTTTCCATGACATATCTGAGAACTGCGAAGTTTAAGAGTGCAGCAAGCAGGTTTGGTTTTTTTTTTAATAAGTTTTCTTCACAATGAGTACAGTTCATGTTCTGTCACCAAAGAATTTGGACCAGATTAACCAGCTAATGAAGAAAAAGACAAAGGAAAATATACATAGGAAAATAAGAGAATCAGCAAAAGCAGCAGGGATCAAATACTTGTCCATTGTAAACCAACACTGACCTAAAGACTTGTATGAAGTTACATCACCCTCACCAATCCACTGTGTTTAACCACTTTCATTTGGGGCTGGTTACATTTGTAGAAACCTGATGGATTACTCTGCTGTTCCTATAATTACTCTTTCAAGGTTTTCTTGTTCATATTAATAAGCCTACTTTTAAGAAAGGAAATAATGGGGTTATCTTTGTTAAGCCACAAAAGTGGAAGTTATGCAATATTATGATTCCACTTTAGGCCAGCAAGGACTCGGAAATAAGTATCCATCACTAAAGTTAACACCAGATTTTCAGAAGGAGCTGTCTTGTAAAAAAGAAGGGAATTTCTACTCTACAAAGGATTACATCATGTTGACAACCATTACTGCAGTGCAACAGCACAAGCTCATTCCCCACCCCTTTCTCCATCCCACTCTTCTCTGTGTTTAATGTAAACAGAAATTTTCTCAACTCTTTTGACCATTAAAAAAATGCAATGATTTTTTCCACGAGTTCAATGTGGAACTGCATCTTCTTGAAATGCTATGAGCCCCCCCAGCTGCACCCTCCTGTCAGGGAGTTGTGGAGAGGAAAAAGGTCCCCCTGAGCCCCTTTTCTCCAGGCTGAGCTCCCCCTGCTCCCTCAGCCTTGCAATGGCCATAGAATAGGGGAATCCTTTGTGGAGTACAAAGATTAAAGCAGCTTTTATTATTTTTTTGCTGGATTTAATGTCAAAAGACTGTTAAAAGGAATGATTAGTAGGAACAAATTGGAATGAATAAGAAGTCTCCATTTGTTAAACTAGAGCCAAGGAATAGTTTGGATTGCATATTCCAATGCTGTGGGGAAAAATGAGGAATATGGTACAAAGTAATTACTTGGCTTTGGAGGAATGGAGCTAATTGGGAGACAGGGTAGGAAAAAAAGTGATTCAGGGGATAGAGTGAGCATGAAAAATATTTATGCATGAAAGGGAAATGGAAGCAGAGGGCAGAAGGGAGGAGAACACAGCAAGGCAGGCATTTTGTCATGGAAGATTATCAGGTTTGTCAAGCATGACATCCCTCCCCATGGTGAATTCATGCTGACCACTCATGACTTTCCTGTCCTTCCTGTGCCTGGAAATGGTTTCCAGGATGAATTACTCCATCACCCCTCCATGGACTGGCATGATGCTGTTGTTCCCTGGGTCCTCCTTCTTGCCCTCAGTGAAGACAGGAGTGACACAGTGCTCCAGTTCCTCCAGTCACCACAGTCACGCAAAGATTGCCAAGAGCAGCCTCATGATGACATCAGCGAGGTCCCCCAGTACTTGGGGGTACATCCCATCTGGGCCCAGGGATTCATATTTGTCCAGCTTCCTTAAGTGTTCCCTGACCTGGCTGTTTTCCACCAAAGGTAAATTCTCATTCCTACAAATTATCCCCTGGTCTTTAGGGCCTGGGATTGATGAAGTCCAATCCTGGTAGTAAAGACTGATGGGAAGAAGGAATTCAGCACCTCAGCCTTCTCCATGTCCCGTGTGAGTGGGTTGCCCACCTCATTTAGGACTAGTGATGCAGGGGCACCTTTCTAAGGAGATAAATCGTAACTTGAAAATCTGTTTCAGTTGTGGGATAGAGTAGTAAATATGCACCTTTTATTGTTCTGAGTGCATGATCTATAAAATCTTAAAAGACAACAAATCACAAATATTTCATACTGCTTTAAAAAAGAGGCAAATTCAAAACCTAAACTTTCTTTCTTCGCAGCCTTATCATTCCAAACCAGAACAAATGGATAAATATTTTTGTGCCTGAAACTTCTCTGACTATTTTAACACAGAAACCTCTTGCAGGATCATGGTCTCTCCTGGGAATTGTACTTTGGGTGAATTACACCCAGACTTTTAGCAGCCTGCAGTCCAGTGTGCTGCTTGGTTCATCACAGAGGTGTGATCTTGGCACAGCTTCACTGTAAAAATTGTGCTAAGGTGTGAGAACACACGTGAACCAGAGCTGGGCAAGATAAGAAGAGACAGAGGGCAGTTGTTGAAATCCTGATAGTTAGCAGCTTCCAGAGTCCAGAGAAATGCTGGCACGAAAAGGTGTCAAAACTCACAGGGGAAAAAAAGAAAAGAGCAGAGGATGGAATTGATGGAATAGTCTCTACTATTCTGCCCACCTCTCAGAGGAAAGTAGTAGAGACTTTTATTCTCAGTTATCATCATACAATACAGCAGGTGATGCAGACTGATGTCAGACTGAATCACTTGTGGTCCAAGCAGTCAATCCAAAATATTAAGCTGTTTTTTAGTTTTTCCACTGGAGAACAGAAAAAAAAATTAAAATTGAAATTTTTCGACATAAAAAAGACGATGCCAGAGATGCTAGATGCTCAGTGAGAAAAAATTTATGGAAAATATCAGATTTCCTCTAGTTTCAGGGTGGGGAGGCCCTGGCACAGGGTGCCCAGAGAAGCTGTGGCCGTCCCTGGATCCCTGGAATTGTCCAAGGCCAGGCTGGACGGAGCTTGGAGCAACCTGGGACAGTGGAAGGTGTCCCTGCCATGATGGGGTGGAACTAAAGAATCTTTAAGGTCCCTTTCAATCCAGACCACTCTATGATTCTGTGGCTCCATGACTTAATTAAATGGATTTAATTGCCCGCCTCACCCCAAGATGGTCCTTCATCCACAAAAGAATGAGGCTGCAGCAGACCAGCTTCAGCCTCCATCACCAAGCCAGCCTTTCCTGGTTCCCCTCATGTAAAAGTCCAGCCTTTCCCGGCACTATGGCCCGCTGCCAGCAGGGATTTTTCCTGCCTGGAGCTTTCTGACATATCTGGATGAGGCAATTCTGTGCAAAGTGCAAAAAAACATGTTTTGTGAGGCTGAAATGAATGGCCACGACAAGTGAAAAAACCAGCACATTGCTGAGACCGGTGCAAGGCATTTAATGAGTCATTACCTCAGAAGGATTTTCTTGGGGTTCTGGGAAATGAGGAGCTGGGGGCTCATCTGTCAGGATTTCAGAGCTGCAGGTGCAACACTGCCTTCGATAAGTGGATTCCTGAAAGTCCTAACTGGAGGAGGACACACCAAATTATAACTTACTGAAGTAGTTGATTAGCCTTTATTTTGGTAAATCAGTGCCCCAGGGAGATCTGAATGTTCACTTTCTGTGAATGAATTACATCCTTCATGCTAATGTTAAAAATGTTAAACATTTTACAAAATGTAGCTTCCTGATCCTGTGCTCATGAACAAAAGTCAATTGTAATAATAAATACTGAAGACACATCAGTAGCTTTTTTCCTCATGTCTTAGGCTGAGTAATTTTAAATGCCAAACATTTCCTCTTTAAAACTCTTTCATAATCTTAAGGGATGGGGTGAATAGGGCAGAAGATCAAAATCTTGTTGCACAAAGTGTACTGCAATCTCACTGTATTGATACATATAGTACAGGCTGGGATGACTCAGTCCACCACAGGACACCAAATTTAGGTTCACAACAGAAACCAGACAAGAAGAAAAAGCCCCTTTCTCTGAGACAGTGCTCTACTGATAAAACAGTGACTCTCTGGAGAATTCCTCATCCATGAGCCATGACAGCTCAATTTCAATTCAATTTCTATTTCAAGGAGAAATTTCTTTCTGTACTGCTCAGCGGAGTGGTGGAAGTCCTCATTTCCCTGACCTCCCAAGACAAGGGGGCAAAGCATCATCCTCTGCACTCCAGCCCATGGGGCAGTTCTGTGGATGCCGAGTCTGATCAGTGCTGAAACAACTGAACAAAATTATCAGCAAAGCATTTACAAGTTCTGCTGCCTTCCAGATGTACACTGTCAAAGACTAAACTCAAAAGAATTTCCTTGAGAATTGCAAAAGACAGTGCACCAGGCCTTCCTCTCAAATTTGAAGGTCCTCCTCCAAACCCCAGAGGTATGAGAGCGATTCTTGCACATTGGTGGAAGCTTCTCTGGCCTAAAAAATGGTTAAACCTTTGCCTTCAGAACCTTCAGCCTAAGGCAGAGAACAATCATGGAAAGTTCCAGCCCAACCCATTAACGTCTGGCAAAGCCATAACCAGCTTAAAACAGAGGTCTGTAATTAGAGCGGGTCAGAACATTCTCAGCTAAATGAAATTTCATTGAAATACACTGCCTCATCCAAGCCAAAACAACATTTTTCAGAGACATATCTGCTTCCACAAGGTTTTTGTTGGGAAAGCTGAGAGGCAAAGCATACTCACACACTATAGCCTGAAGATGAGGTCATTGGTTTGGGATGTACGAGAATCCAGTTGAGGCCCTGACTCACAGAGAGCTGCAGAAAAAGAGCAGTGCTCTTGCATCACCAATACAAAATATTCAAATGCCACAGCATCTCCCTGGCTGCGTTATCCACAAAAAATAACTTAGCATGAGATACATGCCTTGATTATGATGTTCAAGAGATTTTATGTCTTCAAGCACCACACACAAAGTTGTATTTTTGAACATTATAGGTTGACCTTAAAGGGATCTGACCAATTCCAGAAGTCTGTGCTTCTAACGGGAAAGTTAGTCACTATTTAAACTTAAAAGGTCTCACAGTAAGTGCAGTTCTTGCACAGATCAACAAATACTTTTTTTTAAAATTACAAACCATAAAAAGGGGGAAGAAAACATTAATATTACCAGGTGGAAAATCCTTACTTTTTCATTCTTACAGTTTTCACATTTTATACGTGCACATGAAGCAGGCAAAAGCAGAAGAAAATATGTTTGCAATTAAAATGTATTTCATACTGTGGTAGGTCCTCCCATCAATTACACTGAGGTTTGAGGCCTACAACTCTTGTCCTAATAAAGGAGAGAACATAATTTTTCATTCCTGAAGGTTTAAGCAGGAATTCCCTGCAGTGCTGAGTTGAGCTGATGCAAAGCTTTGCTTTCATGCACTATTACCTGTCTTCAGCTTGTGCAATTACTTTATTTCCCAAACATCAGGTTTGGTGAACACCTGCTTTTTTTGAAGATTATCCAAAGGTTTTTTGACAGAAATGTTGGGCTTACAGCATTCACTGCTCTGTTATTGCACAAGTCAGCAGAAAGGAGTCATGTGACACAGAAGATCGGGATCGTATTGAGATAATTCAATGTAAAGAATACTGTGAGCACCTATTTTTCTAAACACATTTTCTTGCTTAAAAGCACAGGTTTTTCTATATTCTTCTTCAATTCTTAGCACATCATTCTCAAAAACATTTAATTTCTGTGATTCATACAGTCTATTTAAAAACAAAAAACAAAACCAAAGACTTAACTTCAAAGAGACAAATAGATGAAGTATTGAAAACCTAGGACTCTCTTCTCAAACCACTGAGATTTGTGGTTTTCCTCCCTGAACATCAAAATTCTGAATTCAAGTGATCAGCAGGTGAGGATTGAATCTTCCAAAAGAAAGTGCAAATTTTTCTTCAATAGCATTTATGGAAATAAAATTCAATGCTTATCAACTGTAGATTTCATCTTTCAGTTAAACTTTTACCAGAAAAACTCTGAAGTTACTGAGGTCACACCTTAAAATGCAGCAGCTGTGTGTTAATAATCAGATTTTGCTAGCTAGGAGAAATAGTATAGTAAATTCTTGTTCAATATTTAATTTAACCTATCAAGAATAATTGCATTAATTTAAATGATAGGCTGTTCCAATTCTCCCCGTGGGACGCAAATTAAAATGTTTGAGGTGAAAACCAGAGTAACTCTCAGATTTTAGAAAACAAATAATTCATTTAATATTCAGGTTAATAGTCTCTTGTGCTTCCTGGTGACCTCAAAGCACATTTTAATTTCCCTTTTTTTTTTTTTTTTTTGAGGCCATGCACCCTCACAAAATTCAAACACAGTAAAGAGGAATTCAATATCCTAAGAGCTCTGTGATACCACAAACTTTCCAGAAAAAAAAAAAAGCAGCTTGCAAATTTTAGTATGCTGAACCAGATTGGTGTGGTTTGTTTTCCATTACTGGCTGGCACTTCTCACAAGAAGTGAGGACAATGGATATAAATGAAATCCTGGTGTCAAGCCAATGATTTCCTTGGATTTTCTGGTGATTCCACTATCTCCAGCTGTACCTTAATGCATCCAAACAGGCATCCCTGCTGCTGGCATTTTCCTGGCTGTCAAGTACTTCCCTTTGCAATGGTAATGATGAATTTTAACAGGGACTATTTCCATTTAATAAACGATTAATCTTAATACATTAATAAATTAAAAATAAAAGGTGAATTGCTATGTAGTGACTAGGAGTATAAAAGTTATGTAAGTGCTAAATATCAAAATTACAATATTTCAACAATCCAAAGAGTTCTCACATATTCCTGAAAACAATCTGAATTTTCTGACTTAAATTTTCTACCAGACCCTTCTGACTTTGTACCAAAAAGGAGGTGAAAACTCCTTTCACATGCTGAGCACATGCATAAAAAGAACATGTGTTACTTATTAACAGGAGAAAGCATTTATTAAAATCTATCCTGGCTTTTGCAAATAAGATGACTTCATGCACAGGAAAGAGGTGTATATGATAAGTTGTTATTTCAGGGCTGTTTTGAAAACATTAAAAAAGGGGGCTGAAACTATTTTAGATGCCACTTTTAATTAATCTAATTTCCAGAAGGAATTTGACCAGTCACAAAGCAAAGCATAATCTTTGGAAAAACCCTAAGCCCCACTCATTTAAAACCCTTTATGGAATAGTAATGTTTCTAGTTCAATACTTTATGAACTGCAGAAGTGTCAAAAGCTTTTTATGGTTTGCATTGAACATTCTGAAGGTCTATCTCAATTCTCACTGTAAAATGTCAATATTGTCTGGAGCAAGACCAGCAAAGTATCTCTTACTGCCTGGTCTTAATCTTCCAGTCCATTCTGCCAAATGCTAAGAGGAGAATTTGAGAGTAACTCACAGTAGTCACAAACACACAAGTCACTTCATCTTCCACTGAAAACTTACCTAAAGTGAGATATTATATCATATTTTCCTTACATTAATATCCTGCTCAGATCACCATCAGACTATTTCTAACTTGGCTATTTAAATTTTTTCCATTTTATTCGCCACCTCCCTCACCTAAATGATGGGTAGGGTAGGGATTTTCCTGAATGTTGTAAGGGAAAGCTGAACTCAGCAGAACCTTCCATGCTCCAGAACGTTGTGGAAAGCATAAATGGAAGTGCTTGAGCACAGTCAATGAAGAAACCAGCAAGAAAATGAAGTAAGAATGGGATTAGAAACACAACATGGACCAGAACAACTCAATGCACATATGGACCTGATCCGGACACGGCGAAGAACAGGGTGTGATCAGTCACCTGAAAAGCAGCTGCATTCACTCCTTGCATAGTTCATGTCTCTATGTGCTGGTGACAATCAATGTCTCCTCCTCTTCAGGATGGAGCTCCCGAAGGTGTCATGCCACAAATGGAACAAACCAAGTATCTTTGAAAACATGGAATGGCCCCTTTTGCTCTCCAGGCCATGAATTTTCAGTGAGCACATCTATTTTTCTCCTCCACCTATTTCAAGGTAAGCAGAAAATCTTTGAAAGAAGGGCAAGGGTTTTCATGGATGAGCACAGGATCAGACTGGAGTCCATAATTGTGACTGAAGTCAGATATTGAAGAAAACAGAAGATGACACAGGAGCTGGTTGGTTTTAATGCAAATGCCCCAGGCTATTTTAATGCAAATGCCTATAAAAAAATCTATCATTAACTGCCATCAGTACTATTAGAACGTTTCATTTATCTATGATGAGCCAGCATTGAACAGTACTTACCCTATCCAAACAAAAAATAAATTAACAAAGTCCTGATTCCAAGAAAAAAGACAAATATTTATATCAACTCTTGCTTTTCATTGCAAAAGGGCAGAGTCACTACACTTGACTCTTCCTCTCAGTTTTCCTTTGCACAGTTAACCACAGAAGCCATTCTGCACTCACATTGCCTTTATTTTATCTGGCCATATTTTCTCAAACCACGCCCCAGTACACAAAGTCACTGGTTTGTACAATCAGCTGTGCACTGTAGAGAAATTAGGGAGCGCTTCTCCAGCAAACTAGCCCACTGAGGGAACTTTTAAGCTAAAAATGCAAACTAATCTTTTAATTTAGCAAACCACCTCATAGGCAGTGAATGGAATAGATAGATAAAAGACAACAGAAAAATAATGTATATTGAGGGAACAAAAAGTACAGAAAAGTATCCTTCAAAGTCATGTTAAATCCAACTTTTTACTGGTTGAAATGAAGTGAAATCAAGTGATATGGCAACCCCTCATGGCAGAGGGCTGGAATGAGATAATCTTTAAGGCCCCTTTCAACCCAAACCGTTTCCATGATTCTATGATACCTTATTGTTGGGAAAACACAGATAAGAGATATTAAACTTTATAAGTTTCCTTCTGGAATTCTTTAGCTTTTCCTCTGATTAAATTCAAGTGAATTGCAAATCAACTTTTTAAATGAGTTCAAAGTCTGATTACTCAGTATTATGATTCATTTCCAGTCAGAATATTGTTGAATTAGTGACATGTTATTAGATCACCATGATATTATTTCACAGTTCAGAAGTTTTCCTCCAAAGATACACAAGTTCTTTCAAATAATAAAAGAAATAGTACATTTGCAAATAATTAGATATCAAATTATTAACCAATGAATGTGTCAGAGGAGTGCTGGAAGTGAAAATTGTGCAAAGAAAGGGAATTTAAGAAACAGTGCAGATGAAAACCAAGGGTCTACTGGAAATATCCTCTAAGATATTACTCAGTGTCATGAGAAAAATTCTGTTCTGGCTCAAACACTGAGATCGAACACTGCATTAAAAATATGTTCTCCTATCTCTAGTCTGCAGTAGAAGGCAGCTTGGAGCCCTCAGGCTGAGCTTCCTGCTGGTGTAAGCAGCACAGCTGGATTTTCTTCACCAATACTTGCTTCCATGGATTATTTTGTGTAATTCTTCAGATTTTCTAAAGAGAACTGACAGATACCCAGCGTTTTCATCACACAGGAAATTCCATTATTGAAACACTTTGTCCTGATATCAAATCAGGACAAAACCTCAAAGTATCCCTTTGGGCTTTTTCACACAGGAAAAACATTCCCAGCTCTGTTTTTAAAAATGCCAACTGTTTGGAGTTGGTTTAGTGAAGAATGTTCATATTTTGTGACAAACTCTCACTGGGGGAAAAAAATCTACTTTCATGTCCCACATCTCCATTTTCCCTTTTGACTTCCCTGTACAAGTTTGGTTCCTAAAGTGCTGCAGAACTACTTTTCCTTGGTGACTGGATATTGGATGTGCTAACACAAGGTAGTGGATTTTGGTAAGGTGTTTGCTGTACTGCAATAATTATCATTGATTTTATTAGTAACTAAATAAAGCTGACTACAGAATTCATGAAAACAGTCACAAAATAGTTCAAGACATTTCTTTCTAAATACATAAATAAATTGCTGTTTGTATCTCAGCCCAAAATATGCATTAGCTAAGTACCAGTACTGCTTCCATGATAATGAGATTTATTTTAACTTAGGCAAGGTTTGACCAATGAATCTACAAAATACTTTATTAATGATGATTTACAGATGTACTGTGCTTCTGAAATGGGCTTTTCCTTTCCACCTATCACCTGTAACTTTATTTATGATTCTCCTGACACTCAGTTTAACTTTTAACTCTGCACATATCTTGCATATGAAACTGAAAATTTTAAGTATCTCCTTTTTGAATATAGTGTTTTGAATAGTTTGCACTTCCAGAGTTTCAGTATTTGAAATTATAATATGTGTCAAAATTTACTTTGCAGTCACTACAGCTGTGTTAGGCATAGATTTACAGTATCTGGTGCTTTTCCATTTGGTTGGGAACAGTTTCATCTTGGAGAAGCATAACTATTTAATATAATAATTTAATTTCTTGCCTTCCTAACTTTTCTGAGTTTAACAATATTCTAGATCATTATAGTAACTGTTATTTTTAACAGAATGTGTATTTTGGGAATAAAAATCATAGCAAAAAAAGACCACAAAAAAAAAGGGATTTCCAGTATTAAAAACCTTCCTACTTAAACCTAATCCCTGTTAAGAACTATCAGGAATTTTACAGAAATCCTGTTACCAAGAGGGGAATATACCATTTGATTTTTATAGGATCAGATGTATGCTCATTGCATTTGTCTGGTTTTCAAAATTAATTAAAAGTCTTAAACACTTTCCATGAAAATATTTAAGGTGAACGGCAAAGGGAAAGTGAGAAGTTATCCCTGTGCAATGTCATGTTTGCTGTGATGGGCAGAGGGGTTTGGAGAGGTGATTTATTTTATATTGTAGCTTACTGGGCATCAGTTCATAAATTTGTTCATTTGGCCTTAAAATTTTATCCTGAATCATTTTGCAGTCAGTGCTGTTTATCACAGAATCATGGAATGGTTTGGAAGGGACCTTCAAGATCATCCAGTCCCACCCCTGCCATGGGCAGGGACACCTTCCACTGTCCCAGGCTGCTCCAAGCCCCAATGTCCAGCCTGGCCTTGGACACTTCCAGGGATCCAGGGGCAGCCACAGATGCTTTTGGCACCCTGTGCCAGGGCCTCAGCAGCACCCTCACAGGCAAGAATTTTTTCCCAATATCTAATTTAAACCCAGTCTTTCTCAGTTTGAAGACATTTCCCCTTTTCCTGATGCAGAGTCCCTCTCTAGCTTCCCTGCAGCCCCTTCAGACACTGGAAGGTGCTGTGAGGTCTCCACACAACCTTTTAATCTCCAGGATGAACAGCCCAAATTTTCTCAGCCTGTCTCCACAGGGAAGGTGCTCAAGTCCCTGTACAACCTCTGTGGCCCTACAGAGCCCTCACACAGCTCCAGTATCACACAGCACATCTGGAGCATAGAAGGAGCATTGAACAGCAGCTGGACATGAGGTATTTCCTGAGATGTCACCTTCTTACAGTGGTGAAAACCATACAGCGGGCAAGTCAGGATACAGCTCCCTGTGAACAATCCCTAGGGTGAATTATCATTCCATCATGTGCTTCAGAATCACAGGTTTCTGTGGGTAGGAACTGGTTCTCACCTGATCTCTTCAAACAGCCCAGCACAGGAGCATTCTGATCTTGCTTGGAGTCTTCCAAGCAAAGGCCTGTTGCCAAAAATAGCTAATTATTAATCTCTCCTAGCATGAATTTGAATGACTGAGAATATACAATTTGGACTAACACAGCAAAAATTCTTTTTTATCTTTTGGTTGTTCTTTGCTCTTATATGCTTAAATAATTCAAAACATAAGTGCCTCCCCTTGTTTCTGACTGCAAATGACATCTGATCCTCATGAATTCACGGAGTGCATGCATGATACTTGCTGTGCCTGGACACCTTCCTTTGAAACATGCACTAACCAAAGATGAGCTTTTATTCTGAGACTAAACAGAAGTTGTGTTCACTTAGTGAACAGGTCTGCATTGGGCAAGATTTGAAGTCAAGAGTCTGGACAAGATCTCTGGGGTTTTTAACTGAGAACGTTTATCTGAACAGAACAAGAGGAGTATGAAGATACTTTACTGACTCATCAGAACCAGTTCATCCAAGAACAAGGTAAAGCTGCTTTCATTCCACATTTTCCACAGCATTCTTTATACATTACTCCCCTTACCAAGTTTTCCAAACCAAAGACTCGGAAAGAAAACAAAGTATGTAGTCACAAAGCACAGCTATTTCCCCCCCCCCCCAAAACCCCACGTGTTTAGAAGTCATACATGTCTTATTCACAACTCAGGCTGTAATCATAAGAGTGACAAAACCGCAAGGGCCAGGGCAGGAACAATTTTCTAGCTCTCATGTCACACAGCCCAGAGTCATCTGTTGCTGTCAGCTGAAGGTCTTGGATGCCTGGAATTCACCCCTGTGGGCAGTGATAGCAGTGCCTGCCACGCATGTAAAGGTGGCACAACTGTGTCTTTTCCTCCTCAGGATACCCAGAATAAACTGAGTGTCTTATCTTGCATTCATGGGAGATCTGCAGCTCATGGTACTGCCCAGAGCACTCTCTCTTCCACAAAATGGAAATACATGGAATTTTAGATCCAGCTGGCAAGCACAGACTTTGCAAGTCCCGGCTTTTTTTCCCCGGGAAGAAGAGACAGCAGTTCATCTTACACCAACTCTCTACTTCTTCAGGAACCATTTATCCCACTGCCAATTAAATAGATCTCACCAGGTTCCTCTCTTGTCATTCTCACTTCCTCCACAGTCTCCTTCATCTACAAGCAATTTTATGTAACTTATAGTTTTTGTTACCACACTGCTCTGAGTTGGTTCATACCAGTGTTCATGAACCACCCATTACTATCTCATCTGGGCACACTGGTTTGTTTTTGGAGTCCCACAGGCAAGAAATGCCTAAGAGTTATTAACTACTATTTCCAGAGCAGATGAAAAGTGTAATTTTGTCTGCAGTCACCTGCCAACTTAGAATTGTCAAAATTGCAACCAGCTTTTGATTTTTAAAAGTCCACATTTTAATGATAGTCTATTGCAATCTCTGTTTTCCTTTGCAATTATTTAAAAGCCAATTTTCCACCATTCATTCTTCACTTGGCACTCTCTCTTCCAATGGCTGGCACAGAGAATTGGAGTCTTGTCATATAATTTCATTCCATGGGGGCACTCCCAGCTTTATGTTTCATAGCTTTATCTCTCCATTTTGTTTGCTTTTAAGTTGTTATAGGTAAGAAGCACTGTTGAAAAGAGGCAGTATCATAGAACAGCTTCGCCATCCACTCAAGATCTTTATGTTACGGAAATAGTAGCACAAAATTCCTCTGGGTCAAGTTCCAGTGGAATTAACAACGAATCTCAAAATAAAAGCAGAGCTTCAAGAAACAGCTGAGCTGTAAGAGCAGAGTTTCTCTGACATTTTGTTATCCAAGTCTGCAACTTTTATGACATGAAAAAACAATATAGCCTCATTCTGCCTTCTAAATCAGTCTGGTGGTGTAACGGAGTGCCCAGCCGTACTCATTTCAAACTCATTAATTATACGGTATCTAGTGACTTACTGCTACTTCTTGACTGGTTTATATTTTCTTATATTCATCCAGGATGTCCCAAATGCAACTGCTTTAATCTACTTTCTTCCCTGGTAAATCAAAATTAGAAGAGGGTCTAACTCCATTGTTTCTCTGTCAAGAAAAATGTCATTTACATGACACTGACATATAGAACGCAGTTTTTATTAATGCCATGAAGCATCTTGGATATATATGGCTTTTGTAAGGCCAGGAAATAGTTATTGGTTGCCTCTGTAACTGCAGTCATAACCACTGTGTTTTCTTACTTGAGTCTCATTGCTCTGTTACCATGATTATTCTTCCCAAAACAACTTCTACAGAATTTTTACTATAATCACAGTGCCCTTCTCCTGACAAAAGCTTAAGCTGGCCACATGCACTGAAACTGGGTTTCTATCTTTGCAGAGAGGAACTCCCTGCTTCATCCCTATTACCAAGTCCAAGGGAGCTCAAGAGTGTGATCCCCCAGCAGTGCCTCATAAAAGACTGCAGAATTAATATTATATCTATTATTGCCCTGCAAGGTGCAGTTTGCGCATACAAGAAAACATATTTTCAGGAATTCCTCTTATAGCAGTACATGTTCTACATAGCCTCAGATGACTCTGGGAAAGAGATGAAAGGTAAGAAAATAGAAACATTTTGCATGGGTGTCTTCACATCCTTCTGCAATTTCCATGCTTTTTATCCAGATACCTTGAAACCAATACATACCTACTACAGAGACAGGTGAGGGGAACATTGCCTTTAGTTTTTTGAGGATCTCACTGATGGTGGGTCACAAGTTTCCTCCTGGCTCTGAACTTTAAACGGGAGTCTCAGCTCATAAAGCATCAGGAGCAATACTGCAACAGTACTGCTGCCTCCTGATGTCAGGATGCAGCGTCCTTCAGACACTCCCCACCCACTCAGCCTGCTGGTACCTGGCATTCCACCCTCAAAACAGTGCCGGATGCTCTTTTGAACAGGTATTTCCATGTCTGGCAGGAGGCTGAGACAGGTTCTTTATTTGTCTTGTTTTTCGCCCGGATGCGCGAGGAACAGAGTGTGATCCTGGAGCTGTCGTTCTGCCTTAGAATGTGTCTCAAGCAGCAGAAAATGTGAAAGCAGAAGCTTCCCATTCATCATTTGCTACCCAGACCGAATCCTTGCTGGCTGCCTCATGATCTACAGAGATTCCTACGGAAATGGAAACCTCTGATGACATCAAAAGCTCATTGTGGGTGTGTGAGAGGCAGCTGGGCCTTCACTGGAGTGCTTTGGAAAGGCTTTTAACATGACAATGCTGGCAAAGCCCCCTTGATATGTCCCTGTTTCACTGACTCTGGGACCTTTTGAGAATTACTTGCAAAGTGTTTAACTCAAAGTGCAACAGTTGCAGACATCTGGAAGGCTGCAGTTCTGCTCAAACTTTCCACTGGGATAACCTAGCCTGGGGAAATCTGCCTTGAGGACTGATTTGCAAAGAAAATAAATTTAAGGCTTCTTTCATTCCTAAAAAATGATACCTAAAACCTTTCTTATTTTACCATGGTCTGTTTGTGGAGTGTTTGCAGAGAAGCAGGTGTGTCTGCTTTATAAAATGTTAACAGAAGTATTTTCTGATTAAGGTATCATCAAATGAAGTCCACACAAAAAAACTGACCCACAGAGATATCACCAATCTATGACACAAGTCAGATACAACTCCCGTAAACAGTGAAACAGTATTTTCAGATCAGCGTTTTCTGCAGACACCGCTCACACGAAATCCTGCTTGTTCAAAAGAGCAGCTTTTCTGCAAAAAGACCATTTTAACTTGCCCTTTTAATAAGCCAAGTTGCCTTAAAAGATCAAAGACACCAAAAGGATTGGGAAGGGAAAACTTGTAACAGTTGCAGACAAAAGGAGGCTTCTTAGCTTTCACCAAGCCATCAACAGCATGGTTTGAATGTCAAACCAGTTTCCCCAAAGTGCTTGGAAGGAATACAAGTCTCCTGGGGTCGAACATCAGAACTGGTTCCACACAAAACTCAGGGCAAGGGACAAAAGGTTTAATCTAAAAATGAATTGCCTGCTACCAGGAGGCTCTGTGCCTACATGGCTCCTGTTCTGTCCTCATGTTTCAGCAAATTCTGCAGTACTGTTGTGAGAATATTTTTTCATGCAAGGAGATTAAGCAATCAACAAAGAATTATCATTGTAGTGCAGAACTTCTGAATGACATTTCTTAGAACAATTCTCTGTGGTTGTCACTCAAGTGCCCTGTACTTTGACAAGAGATGTTGAGAAATTATTTGATATCTTTGCTAACTCAACTACACTGTATACAGCTCCTACATTTTATACAGCTCAGCATACTTATGTTACCTAGAAATGATCAAAATTATTATAGAACAGAAAAAATACACTGTATTTCCATTATTCTTCAATACACATTTGAGTTCAGAAGACCTCAAATTAGAAAACTAGAGCTATGAAGCAATTATATTTAAATAAAGTTAAGAAAAATAATTTTCTGCAATTAGCAAATGTTTTAGGCATAATCACAGCTATCCTTAAATCCTCTCAAACACATAGCTGCTTTAAAGAAAATTAGCAGATTTTGCTAATTTAAGTTTTTCAGAGCCAAATCTCCATGACAGTCTTTTAAGATACCTCTCATGATGCAACTCATGATGTCAGAAAACTAACCTTATGTTTGGAATTATTTTATCTTACAGAAAGCTGTAGTCAAAAGATAAGAAAAACCCACATTCCTGGAAAAGAACAAAAGAACCTTACATATATACATTTCCTTTATTTTCTTCCTGGAAGCAGCAGTGGCTGACAGTAATTTTTTTCAGGACTTTTGCAGGGATCTGCAGTTATTATTTTTTGCCATGGCTTTCAGATTACGCTGCTTTCATACTTTTCCTACCTGTCAAATGGTGAGCATCTTTAATTTGTAACCCTTTTTGTAGCTTATCTCTTGAAACTGAACTCACAGAAGTGCCTGTTCCTAATTTCCTCTGCAGTATCTCCCCTTTGTTTGCATCTATAAATGGTTCCAGGACAAAACAGGGTAAATCTGCCCTGCTTTAAGTGAAAATAATCTATTTGTATGAGAAACAAGAAAGAGGGGGAGACCATTTACAATGTCTGGGAGCGACAGGACAAGAGGGAATGACTTCAAACTGACGAAGTTGAGCCAGAAATGCCACCAAAAACTCAGGTGGCTGAGCCACTGTTGTTGAGCATGAACACTTACAGAGCTGTGCCTGCATCTAATCCAGCCCTGATTAAATATTTAGCAATATTCTCTGGACACTTCTGACAGCCTAGAAAATCCAAGCCAGAAATACAAAAGATGCAGCTGAGCAAGGGAGTGTGGCTGAAGCACAAACCCCAGCACTGGCCAACAAAACAGGCCTAGAGATAGACTGCAGCCAGAGCTTCTAAGAGGAAAAGTATTCCCCTCTGTGGAAATTTTAAGAGGAATTCCAGGAAAGGGAGAAACTGGTCGTAAGAGAAAAGCTGGCCCAGCTGGGCAGCTGCATGATACACACAGGGGCCTCAGGTCAGGTTAGTGGGGTTGAAATACAGGAGGAAACACTAACTCAGTGCTAATTAAGGCTCTCCTGCACTTTGTCACCTCCCATACACGATTATGAGGAGCAAATATACACTGTAATTGTCACGGACTCTTGAGAAAACATAAAACTCTCCCAGCTGTACAAATGGGACTCAGACAAATAAATTCACAGGTGATAGTTCTCTCACGGAACAAGCCCCACACTGAAAAGTGACTCTAATTAATCCCTCTATTTTTAACATGGACATCTCTCATAACATTAGCTGAGGAAATCTTCATCTTTCATGGCTGAAACGTGAGTAGCAGAGAGGAAGGTGTGGACAAGTTTACCCTGGAGTAACACACCACTTATTAACCACCATGGGCCATGCTCTGACCTCATCTGGAAAAGTCCTGGGCAGCTGATGGCCATGCTTGCCGTAATCATACTACTGCTGGCAATCAAACCAATTAGAAGAATTACTCACAAGTGTCTTTATGATTACAGTAATAATAACTCTTCCAACTTAGACTCTGCATTCTGCTACAAAAATAAATAATACTGCAGCTTCCTTCTGGTTTGACACAGAAGCATCTGGCAAAGTGCTGTTATTTCACAGACACTACCCCCCTTACCCTTATCTGTGTCCACTTAATCTACTGCTTTTTAAATTCCATTTGCATTTCTAATAACTTCAGTGTCAGTTTGACAGATACAATAGCTTGGTCATTAACTAAAAAATACAACAAGACTTGCCCCAAATCCAGTAAATTCCACTATTATCATGTGCAAAGCTGTCAGTTTGGTTTGGTACACTTATCTCTGGTGTTGGTTGAAGCCAAACACTGAATATTTAATTAGCCAAAATGACTGTGGGAATGCACTTTTTTTTCATGTAACAAGTAATTTTCCATCCTTTCATAGATGGCATGCATTTTGTGCAGTTTTGCACTCTTAGAAATAGAAAGGAAGTCATAGGTTTTCAGAGAGACACAGAATGGTACCTCTGGCTGATTGCCAGAGATGGGCAAGACATTTTTTTTTACTGAGGTTGCATTTGGCAAAAGCACTCAAGGCACAGTTTGGACCCAAAGAGATGCCTTCCCCTGTTCCTGTTGATTATTTCTATAAAGCTGTGGTCAGTGACCTGGTCCTCTGCATTAGATGCAGCATGAGGAGATGGAGTGCAGGTGGAGGGATTGCTTCGAAGTTTTGCCCCTCCAGAGCTGTGCATGTCTTCAGCATTGAGAAGAAATGGATTCCTGCTGTGATCTTAAACATGAGTCTAGGGAGCATAGAATCATGGAAGCACAAAATGGTTCAGACTGAAAAAGACCTTGAAGATCTTCCAAGCCCTCTGACAAGGGCCATATTCCACTAGACCCCACCCAGCCTGTCCCTCAACACTTCCAGGGATGGGTCATCCACAATATTAAGGCAGCTGTTCATTGTTTCGACTTCCAACATCCCATAACTGGCGGCTGTCCAGAGAGGAGCATACATGTCCCAGCCTTGCTCAGAGCCCAGGGCAAAGAGAGCCCTGCCCTCCCCGCCCCCAGGGTTTGTGGAGGCCGCAGGTCAGGAGTCCATTCCCTTTCTCTCAAAGACACAGTTCAACCACGTCCTGTGCCTCACATGTCCAGCCTCCAGGACAGCCAGGGGTGCAACGGCCCCATTCCCAGAGGAAATCTGATCTCCCCCGGGATATCCAGCCAGAGGAGCCAGGCAGGACTGCCTTCCTGTCCAAATGCCTGTAGCCCAAAGCTGTGAGTGAGTGCTCAAGCTGGAACTAGCTCTTGGTGTGTGTAGCGTAAATCAACAGGGGAAGGCCTACAACAATCTGCAGTGCACAATTTATGCTTTCATGGGCTTTTATCTTTCTAGTTCCCTAAGGTAATGGAGCAATTGCAGATAATTATTGCAGAGATTATTATCTAATTCATACTGGGAATCTACCTGACAGATATTATTCATTTGGCCAATGAGCACAGCTAAATTTAATTCCTATCTGGTCTCAGTTCAGTCTTTCAAAATAAAATAGCAATTCCACAATTCTTTGTGCTACTGGCAAGGTACTGAGAAAATTGATGTGGATAAAATGCCTGTGCTTAGCAGAATTATGAATGTGCTTTACTTAACTTGCTCTCCAAATTAACATTAAAACTTCATGAATGTATTCACACGGAGGTTTTAGAATTAAGAAAACAAGGATAAAACTGCATTTCATTTTTGACTCCTGAAGGCAGAAATAATATTATATTTATCTATGTCTTTTCTACTTCTATTTCCAGGAATTAAGATAAGTTTGGACACTTTCCTCACAATATGTCTTTTTAGTTTTTTCTCAAAAAGTATTTGTGAATGATGTTTTTATCTAGAAACAAAGCCGCTTTAAAAATTGTATTACAACAGCTATTTTGACTCTATTACCAAGATGACTGATTGGTTTGGCAAGCAGAAGGCTTTTGAACTAATGAATTTACTAAATGTAAAGGATAATCCAATCTATTTTAACAGCTTGCTAATTTTTATATGATAACTACTTTGGATTACTCAGAAATGTTTACTTAGAACTCTTAAGATGTCCTTGGCTTTTCTTTTTCTAATTACAGTTGTTTCATTGCAAAAGAATTCCTTCCTTTAGTGGGTATAAAGGCTACCCCAAATTTTCCTTTTGCATCTCAACTACGAAATGATGTTGAATTTAAAAGAGCTTTGAACACCCTTCCTTCCTTCCTTCCTTTCCTTCCTTCCCTCCCTCCTTCTTTCCATTTGAATTATATCCTGATTCAAATTGTATTTTTGATTTTAATGTGGGAGAGTCCTGAAGCAACTGGGAGGGAATTCCCAATGACAATTTTTGCAGCACTGACATGAATTTGGGAAAATGTCAGTGTATCTGTACATTCCAATGCGTACGGAAGCACATTACTACTTACCCATTCTATCAATTAATAAATTAAGTATTTAGTAAATAGGTACATATGCAATGACCTGGAAAAGCCACGTCAGTCTCTGCTTTCTTTACATCACAAGTAACATAACAGTGAACAGGACAACACTTTACACACAGAGTAGAACGTGGTGCTTTGCTGTCCCAGTCTACAAAACACCCAACAAAACCTCTGTTTGAGTGGATTAAGAAGTTGACACACTCTGCTCAGATGCAGTGCTTCACTAAACCCAGCATTTCCTGGCTCCCCACTCCACTAAGCGCATCTTTCTGATGCACATGAATGTGTGTGAGCCCACTCTCCTTCCCAATCTCATCTCTTCACCACAGTCAGCAAAATCCTACCCAAACTGTGGCTCCTTGGCACCTTGCCAGTCCCTTGGGGAATGTGTCTTGCTTGTGCATGCTCCCTGTCATCCAAAAAAGGAGGTCTAGCCCCAGAGGCTGCAAGTTTCAGCAAGCAATGCTCCATTTTGGGCTCCGTAAGAGATATTTTACTGACCTGTTCCTCTCAATAGCCAAATATTCTGCAGGAGCACAGGCCTTGTTCCCCCATTGATTTATTTCTCTTTTTCTATGAATTTTCTTAGTCGGGGTTAAGTACCTCCTCACCGCAGTATTTTAAGGCAGTACGGTTTCTCTGGCTACCATTTTTCCTCATTTCACATCCAAAGCTCAGTGAACAAAACCTGCAAACCACATTGGTTTCTAAGAGCTTTAATAGAGAATTTCACCTCTTCCCCTCAAGCTTGGTGCTTTGCACACTCAAGGTTGTGTTCTCTTTTTACTTATGTCCATGCACTGAGGCATTGCCTTTAAAACCTATGCAACCTATAGATAATCTCTATAATAATATGTACATAACATGTACTGTAAAAACATTCCATTAATAACGTCCCCATTATGAGGTGACAGAGTTTCAAAAGTGACAAAAGTGTTTAAAAAAAATCTTGTCTCTAAGCTCCTTTTATTGTCACTAGACAAAGCCAGATTTTTGTGTCCTTTAAGATATAATCCTTTATTACCTCTACTTTTGAAGAAGCTTCTCTCTCTCCACTGACTGTACCCTCCCTTTCTCTCTTTACTACTGAAATATTGAAAAGGTTTTTTTTCTTTCCCTTTTAGAGTAGAAGTAAACTGTGAATCTTCTAAATGCCTCACATCTGGTTTTTGAAGAAAGACATGTTCTAGTGACAGGTTATGACCACGGAAGCTGATCCAAAGGAACAAGGATGTCGGTCTCCTATTCTGCCACTCTGAATTTCAAAATTATGCGTGATCAGCATCCCAAAATCAGAGTGCATCAGGGAAGAAATGGCTCAAGGGGAGTGCCCAAATGCAGTGTGAAAGCACCAGCATGATGCTCCCTAGTACCACTATACCACTGTCAGCTGTAGAGTCAGATTAATGATGACTATTTGGTGTCATGGGGGAAGTAAATCTGTATTTTCAAAGGTTCACTTAGACATTTTTAAATGCGAAAGGCAGAGAGTTTTCATGTTTCTCTCACTTCTATCTTTAACCTGGCCTGATATTTTTTTCCAAGCAGACTTGCTTCCAAAAGCACCTGAGGTAATCTGGGCAAGTGCAAAAAGCTCCAGTCCCTCAGCACCCATTAATTCAAAGAGCAGATGAAAAGCCTTACACACGATTTCTGCTGAAGAGCTCCAAAGATTTAGGGGACTCCCAGCTGGGTGGTAACAATACAGCCCAGATTACTCCAGTGAACGTATGACCTACTTATTTCAGCAGTGAAGTGGGAAAATGCTAAACCTTTACCAGCTGCAATGGTAATTTATTGTCATATTAATATCTGAGTTCCTGAAGTGCCCAGTGCATGTGTGGGTGTGTCCATACGTGCCTAATTTGATACATCTCTAAGTACATATACACATACAGGAAAAATATCCTGTGTATATATACACAGATAAATCTGTTGAATACTTTAGTTTAAAAGAAGTTTGTCTACTCCTAGTTGACACCACTGATAGAGAACAGTCTAGCACAGATTGTATTACACTATATAGAGGACAAGGTTTTATAACTACTAGACCTGTTCTGGTTAAAATTTAGAGCCAGAAACCACCACTGGTTTTATTTTACACAGTTTTGCTTTTGATTTTAGGGAGCTCTTTGGGACAGGAGTGGTGTCATCTTCTATGTTTGATTTCCATATAAACATCCCTGAGCACAAGGCCAGATTTTAAACAAATGCAGGGCTTTGGCATTCCATGGACAGCAGGACTTTGTAGCTGAGCCTTGCACACAGCCAAGCAGTGGTACAAAGACTGAGCATTCCCTCTCCTTATGGGACCAGAACCCTGGTTTAAAAAGACCAAAGCTTGATAAATAACCAGGTGAACAGCTCTTCTTTCTTCGCATGCAAGTGAAATCCAACATCTTATTCCACAAGGAACAGGCAAAGGACAAGCACACGGATTTTGATTTCCATGGCCTACCCAAAGAGTACTAAGTCATTAATTACTGCACCTCATCAACTTACAGCTGCCAAGTGGCACTGAGTTTGGGAGTACAGGCTGTAACTTCAATTTAAATAACTACTGTTAGTGTGAAGGCTTTATTTTTTTTTTTCCCCCTTTTTCTCTTTTCCAGCCAAGGAGAATCACTCTCCACAACTTCATCTGTCAAGGGCACGCACATCAGGAAAATAAGATGGAAACAATGTAGAATATAATGCAGCCACAAGGGGTTCCAGATGTCTTCCTTCATCAGTTCAAAGTGTTTTAAGTGTGTTTTCTCAGATGCTGTGTAGAGATAAATCAGTGTATTGAACTATGATAAATTGCTTATTGAGTGGAACTACTTTTTTAAAATTCAACAATAACATGAACTTGTAACATATTCATTCATGCAGCAAGGTGTATGAGCAACTGCCCATCCCACTGCATCATAAAGCACAAAATTTGGAAAAAAGCATTTATTTAGGAGTGTTCATGTTCACAGCACATTCTGAGCAAAAATGCTTCAGTTTTTCTTATATAAAAGCTCTTGAAGAAGGCTGGACATTACTAAGAGGACATTTAAGGGACATGCAAGTGATCAGAGTTTATCCCTTTTGTTGATGCTTTTTTCAATGACTTAAAGACAGAAAACCAACATGGACCTTTCACATGATCTACTTTGGAATACGTTTTAAAAAATTTTCTTACTTCCAGTGTATAAACAGTTACACTTTTCTATTTGACTTATGGACTATACAAAGCACTTAAACCATTTGGTTTTTCTAGTTGAGACGTGAATTCCAGTTTTAATCACCCAGAGTTGAAAGTGTAATGTTCCACACAAACATCTGGTGACAGTGACAGGAAAGAAACAAGGCGGAAATGAAAAAGCACATGAGACAGAGTTAATGGAAAACCTCCTGAATCACATTTCTTCTAAAATTTAATTTTGCTTTGCACTGGAAGAACCCAAGAGGTATTCTTGAACTGTAAACAACCGTGATTCCAATGCAGCAAAGATGTCCTGAATTTACTGGGTGTTTTCACCAGAAAATCACATGGACAGGGCAGTTTTCAGCATTCTTACAGCCCTGTTGTGAAATTCCTGCCACACTTCACACGTGAGCATCACATTTACCTCATTCACTCCAGTGGGAATGTGTGACCTTCTTTTCCAGTAGATCACCCTCAGGAGCCCCCAGTCGAAGGAAAACATTGCATTCAGTGGTTTAGGTTTTGCTGATTAAGGCAAATTGCAGTCTGTCTCTTAAGATGATACAAAAATTCTAGATATAAGACACATTAACAGCTTTTTTTGGGCAGTAGGTGAATTCCTTGCAGTGAATTTGTTCTCGGGGGTATCAAATTTTCCTTTTTTACTCTCAACTGCCACCAGCACACTGAAAAACAACAGATGATTACATTTTGGCACCAAATCAGAGAATAAGGACCAGTATGTGCTTTGTAGCCTCCAAGGAGCGTTCATGGGATTGAAACCTGAAACTCTCCGCATTTCAGAGTTGCAGCAAACAAAAAGTACTGCTTTAAGTAGTGACAAATAGTCAGAGACAAAAATGACTAACACAATATTAACCCCCAAAAAGTCAGCATGAACATCAGCAATTTTGTTACCAGCAATTTGAATTATTAGCTCTTTCTTCAGAACAACTTAAGAGGTCCAAAATCAGACTTTAGCATTTGGCTGGTTATTATACTGAGAAGGTTCAGCCTGGTATAGTGACAGAGGATAGGAAAAGCAGTAGACTGCCCCTCTTTTATAAATGGGACTTGACCCACAAGGAGACCAAGATGTACAACTCTGGTCATATGAGACAGTGTCAGAAAACCAACTGCCCAGGAAAATTGAGGATCCCCCATCCCTGAAAGTGTCCAAGGCCAAGCTGGAGCAAGCTGGGATAGTGGAAGTTGTCCCTGCCCATGGCAGGGGTGACACTGGATGATCTTTACAGTCCCTTCCAACTCAAAACCACCATCCACTAATGTAGATAAATTAGTATCAATTTATGGCTTGGTATTCACAAAGGACATACTTAGCAAAAAACATTTTTCTCTACTGTGTATTTCTTCCCTATAAACAGTCAAACTTCTACTGTCTGTTTGGTTTATCTAAAGATATTTTAAAAATATTTTTCCTCCTACTTATGAAAAAAAATGATGCTATTGTTTGCCAGAACCTTTGCTGGTAAAACACATGCTCACATCATCATGAAATATATATGACCGGTAAATGATGTGCTAGTGGAAGAAAATATGGTGCTGAAGTATAACATTTAACTGTTGAGTGTTGCAAGATGGAAACACTATCAAATCATGATAATGTTTTAAATTAAAGAGTTTAGAATCACTGATTAGGCTTTTACTGCATTGACAGAAGGGTCACACTTCCCTTTTTAATACTTTGTTAACTGCCTGCTTTGTCAATAGGAAATCACAGAAAAAAAATATTAGTATCAGGAAATGTTTGTTTATAAGATATTGACAGCATTTCTATTGCTAAATATCATAATTTCACTGATAAAGTGTATTCCTAAACTGGTACAGCAGTATCCTACTGTCCACTAAAACACACACCAGGGGAAGCAGAGTATCAACCAACAAAGAGAAAGGAAACACCCCAAACACAGCCTTTTCTCTCTCTCTAGGACACTGTTACCCACTTTCAGAACTACTGTACATCACCAGAAACACACATTTTGTTATGCTGACTTCCACAGCCTGTCACTCCTAGTCTGTTCATGCAAAGCTGCCAGAAATTTAACAAAACATGTATTCATTTGAACTCTGTGTTCCTCCAGCCTTTGTTGGACAAAAAAACACAGCCAATACTACATGTTCCAGCTGCAGGGATTTTTAGTCTCCAAATATATGGGAGGATGACTACAAGTTTAGCACAGACTGAGCAAAGGGGATTGCAGATTCTCCACGTTTAATAAAACAAGACAGCACTGATAAATTATGGCAGCTCTGAATTGTAAGCACAACACGTTGAAAGGTGAGGCTGTCCAAAAGTACCAGCCACTTCCCACATCCTCTCCTCTCCTCAGCAAAGACAAAGTTATTTCCAGCAGATTCAGGCCTTTCTGTGCATCTTGGTTTCTCTCACACATTGCTGGGCCTCAGATCACAACAGGCCTTCAGCACATCCTGAATATTAGTAAAATATATTAATCATTATTTCATAAGCCCACCAGTACAAAGTACCTGCTTAAACTTATGCATGTCTCATTTATTAAAGAAATAAAGGCAGACTTGGGAATATACGTAGGTGCTTTCTGGAGTAAAGGCCTGAGACTGTCACCTCAGGGATCTGAAGAATTTTCCTTCTTCCATTCAAGTTAAATGAACGATGAGAAAAAGGAATTGAGACAAAAAGGAATTGAGACAAAAAGGACTTCAAAGTATGGCACAGGAGGTCTCTGAAAGATTTGGTTTATTTAGCAAGCAATGAAATTAACGTGATGCACCACCACAGTGGTGTCTGCAGGAAAAAAATACTTAAGATCTGTGAAGTTCCAGTAGCTATTTAGGGGTTTTTACATTTTTTTATGCTACACATTTTGCTTCTACGCAGTAACATCGCACGAGGGTTTTATTGCACCTCCAGTTTATTGCACATCATTGCTTTTAACATACTTATTCCTTGGAGAGGTCTGGGACTTTGTGGGCAGTGCAGCTACTCCTCCCTGCCTAGAACACCCTCTCTGGCAGAGTGGCTGGCAAATAATCCCTTCTTAAATGAGAAAGATGACAAATGGAAGGAGAGCCACAAGAGCAAGAGGGAGATGCATGTTGTAAATGTTCACTGAAAAGCTGGGATAGCTCTAGGTGATTCTTTTACTTCCTAAGCTAATGGATAAGCAGCTGACTGGAAAGAACTGGGCATAATGAGCGGAACAAACTACCACAGTTTCCAAATCCCCTCCTGCTGTCAGGCTGCCAGCAGTAGCACTGCTTTCTTCGGTTCAGAAAGACCTGGGAGCTGCACTTTCCCTCCCACCTCTGTCCTCCTGCTCCTCCAGGAACAGCACCAAGGACACATTCAAAAGCCAGGATGGAGACTCCCTGGGTTTGGTGACTCACAGTGATCCCTGAATATCACTACAGCCTCTGTGCAAGCATTTAGCGCGGGGACAATGCCAGACAGTGTTTCAAGGACATTTAAGTGTCACTCAGGCTCTCTGTGCCCTTCCTATCAAAAACAGGATAAGCTGGCCACTGCCAAGTTGTGAACTGAACTGCCCTCAGTCAAAAATGAGCCACCTTTTCCCTACCTTACTTTCCTCTTGTCTTGTGATCTAGCAGACTTTACAGCTGAGCCGTGACAGGCAGGAACAAGAACAAGTCCTCCAAGTTATGCACCAGGGATAACTGCTAAAGTTTATCCTTTCCAGCCCGATCCAGACTATTCTGACACAACAGCTTTCACCCCAAAGACACCTGGCTGCAATGTGAGAACATATTCAGCAATATAAAGCAAAACAGAAAGAAAAAGAGTTCTCCAAAGCCTAAGAAGAAAATCCTACTTGCACACTGCAAACCAGTGAAGCTCCAAAGACAGAAAAATATTTAATGAACTTTGAACATCTGACTCCTTCCAGCATTATGGAAACAAAGTTGTCATTCCCTCTACAGTCCCTATCACAGCCAAGTCTATCCAGCACTGGAAAAAAATCCGCAGAATGGTACAAAATGAAAGCAATTGTATTTCCAGTTGTCACAATATTTTCTCAACATTTTCTCCCTGACAAGCAAGAGAGATTTCTTTCGTACAAGAACTGCTTCCAAAAAGGCAGAGAAGCCAATACTATTAGTTCAAATCATAGTAAATCTTATGTTAAAAGTAGTTCCCACACTCTAAAAGTGGTCAGATTTTTGGTAGTTAGTTAGTTTTTGTTTTGTTTTTTGAGCTAATTATAATGTGGTATAGATGATTATATCCCAAATAATGATTGGAACATCATCTCCTTGAACTAACAGCTATGTGTTGCTTAACACTGCTGAGCACTGATCACAAGGCCTGGTCACACAATTTTCAGTAACTCCAACTTCTCAGCAATTCTGTGGAAACGTTTTCTGACTCAGATAATTCTGATTTTTATCATAATGTGAGACTTAAAAAATGAAACCCCTACGAGAAAAGAACCCAGAAGGACTCTCCAAACAGGGGGAGGATCTACAGTAAACAGATATTTACAGAACTTTAAAGAAGTGAGGATAAATTGCTGTCACTGTGGCTCTCTGCAGGAAACACTGCAAGTTTTGTCACTGCTGCTGATGCACCATTTGTCACTGTCCCCTTCAGCCACACCTGCTGATCCCACTGCCTTCCACAGCCAGGAATCCAGACTGCTTCCCACAGGCGCCCTCGTGCACCAGCGCAGTTTTGGATGGATGTTCTAGTCACACAGTCCTGCACGGAGAGCCACACTTCAAACTGCCGACAAGCAACACAGAAACCACAACCTGCCCCTGGTTTAAATAAATTACTCCTAACAACATTTAAACAATTGCAGGGAATGTGATTCCTTCAGGGAATTGCTTGAAAGGATAGCAGTGGGTAATGAGAGCACAATGAGAACCACAGATTACACATATATGGCATTAAACGCTTCCTATATACCTGTAAGAGGAAGATCTCTGAGCACACAGTTTAAACCTGGCACAACAGTACCAAAAAAAAAAAAAAAAAAAAAAAAAAAAAAAAAAAAAGCAAGCTAAGGGCAATGGAAAACAGTGCATATTTTTATTTTTATAAAAGTACTATTCCTTTCTGGTTGTTTCCATGTAGTGTGCTTCAAGTATGTCCTGGTCAGAGGAGTATTTAATAAATGAGATAAAAATTGTGATACACAGTAACTCCACCACTTTCCTGGACAGCCTGTAAGAATTTGGATGATGTTAACACCAAAGAAGAACTGAACAAATAGCAGAGAATGACAACTCGTTAGTCCAAGCAATAGAGTTAATTTATTATGCTTCCCTGAGCTGCAAATGGCCAACGAAAGCTAAACAAGGATGAACAGGAACAACACGCCGTGCAATACAGCATTAACTGCTTCAGCCTGCTCCAGTCAACCAGAATTTTAAACTATGCTTTATGCTTCCCTAAGCTGCCAAATCTTTTTCATTCCTGAGTACAAAGGCATACTGAATTTCCAGTATACACCTGCAGAAGTCTAGAAACCCACAGCTCTATCTAGGATTTCATCTCTACCGCAAAAATACATCAATCTTTATAAACAGATTGAAAACCAAACCAAAACAAAAAAGGAGGGTACTCCCCACATGTGCAGCCTCAAATATATTGAAACAACAGCCAGGAAAATGAGTATTACACCTTTGTTTTGCAGGTCTGTCTTCCAGCTACTTTTGTGTCCTGATTTTTTCCAGTTATTTGCTTTCTGCAAATAAATGAATCAATTACTGCCAAGTGACCATAGCTTGACATGCAGAAAATGTAATCTTTTCACTCCTAGGATTTAATCCTAATGATGAACATAACATATTTGAATCTCTGTATGTTTTTCAATGCATGGAGCTTCCCTGGATTAAGACAAAAAAAGCAAGAAGATGTATGTGCCATTGTGTAACTGTTTCATATACCAAACATTCATCAATAATAAGGGCAGCTTTCAGTGAAGAAATATAGACAGGTAAAGTGTATTTTTTTTCTGCACAATAATTAGTAGTATTGTGATTTTTCAGTGATATAAATTTAAAAACAAGGAAAACAGAACACAGATGCAGAATCAATCTGGAATAGGAGAGAACATAAATATAAATAGTTCTCCCCTAACTGCAGATGAATTCTAGCCACGCAACTGTGTCCAGAAGTCACACAATCTGCTGTTATGACTCTTCTAAATCCCTTTTTAAGAAAAACTGAGAAAGCAGCTCTCAAAATGTCTTAAATCCTTAAAAACTGTTTTAAATTGACAGACCTCAGTGGAGGAAAAGGGAAGACAAGTCGTAAGTGACGTACTTCAATATTCTCAAGGTTTTTTGTCAGCAAAGCATTTTGCACTTTAGTTTGTGGGAAAGCCAGGGAGAGCTGGTAGGTGTTGTCTGGTCAGTGGCTGTTGTTATTATGGAGCTTGCCCAGGGAGCTGTGGCCCACACCGTGGAATTCCAGCTTAGCTGGGATTTGCTGCTTGCTCTGGATGCTCCTGTTCGTTTAAACTGCCTCTTGCTTGGCCCCTCTGTGTGTCCCCCTCTGGAGGGGTCCGTCACACCTCGTGTTGCACTCCAGATGTTGGGCAACCAGCCAGGCTCCTTTACAGCAGGAAAAAAAGAGCAGCATCTCCAGAGGTGACTCATTTCCCACAGCAGACATTTATCTTCCGATGGGATGGGCTGACCTGTCATTGGCACATAATTCTCGCTCGGATGCTGAAGGGCCTGGAGCAGCTCCGTGCCCAGCACAGGCTGAGGGAGCCGGGGCTGCTCAGCCTCGAGAGGAGCCCCAGCTGAGAGGGGCCCTCAGCCCTGGCTGTCCCTGGTGCAGGGAGGGCTCAGGGCAGGGCCCGGGGCTCTGCTCCGGGGCCCAGCAGCGGCACCAGAGCCACGGGCAGGGCCCTGAGCCCGGCAATTGCCCTGCACAGGAGCAAGAACTGCTGCCCTGGGCAGGGCCAGCCCTGAGCAGAGACCAGAGAGGCTGTGGAGTCTCCTCCCTGGGGACATTCCAGAGCCCCCTGGACACACTGCTGTGCCCTGTGCTCTGGGATGGCCCTGCCTGAGCAGATGCCCTGCTGTGGTCCCTTCCATCGTGACCCATTCCAGGATTCTGTGATTAGTGAATTTCCTTGTCTTCATAATGTTGACACTGATGTGTTGTATTTTACAGAAATAATTTTGGGGGGTTTTTTTTGTACCTTTACCAAAAGCCCAGAGCAATCAGGACTGCTAGAAAAGGTTACTCTCTAAGACACATTTCAGAGGTAGCATTAACGTGTGAGTTCTTAATTTCATTAGAGCGAGCTCCTTTGGCTTCCCACATTTCTGTTCTAGATGTCTGATCACAGGGACCTTTTAAATAGAAAACAGAAGCTTTTGTTCTTCTTCCGGCTCTCAATGCTTTCAAAAGTCAACCACCCTCTGTAGGATATTTGCTTTGATTTAGTATTTGATTTAGCTTTGATTTAAATTTACTCCACCTGCTTATTTTTCTTTTTTTACAAAGCAATTAAGCCCAAAAATTCAGGCAAGTTGTCTAGCAAACCCCTAGGGAAGATATTTCTGAAACTCTTCCTTTCCTTCTCTTGCATTTTTCTTGATTCCCATAAAGAGAATTATGTAATTGTTTACATTATGATCATTGTGGTGAAGCCACAGTTATGGTCACCAGAAGAACAGATCTTTTTTGACATAAATTCTACAAAACTGAAACAGTAATTATTTTTTTTTTTAAATCTAAAATTTATGGCACTGCACGTATAAATGCAAATTTTACTATTTCCAGAACTATTGCCATATCACACACCCACCAAAGAACCCCATGTTTTTTCATTTTGATGGTTTTGTGATTGTGGATTCTGCCAATTCTCTTCTGTCAAGGAGCAGGGTTGTTCTGCTCCTTCTTTCATCCTCCTGGTTGCTGTATAACCTCTGCCCTCATGTATTTTGGTCTGTCTTTCTCTTCACTGACAAGTCCAAAGAATTTCTAAGGTCTACTGCACATGAACTTTGCAAGTTGAAAGAATTTTTACTTCTACCACGATACCACAAGGAAAATCTTCATGACTGATTTTGGATTAAAACATGCTAAAAAAGTAAAATGAATCTTAACAAAGGCATTTGCAGAACATTTGTTCCGCAAGATTTTTTTTTTTTAATTAAATTCAATAGGTAAATTTTGGTATGCCAGAAGAGTGAAAGGAATAAATAATGAAGTTACAGAATAATCTTCCTTAATACCAGGAACTTCTAGCCATTATTTCAAACCTCTCTGTTTTTTGAAGAAGTCACTTGCTAATACATATCTGTCCTTTTATGGCTGAATCCTTTTTATGACCTTTGCTATGATTTCAGACTTCATTGTGTTTGCCTTCCAAAAAAAAGAAAGCATGTTTTCAAAGGAAGCATAATCACTAATAGAAATAGGTTTCTGTGTTTTTCTGGGAAATAGTTGTCTTTCCTTCACAACATGATTCTATTTTTCTTTTTCTCAAAATCCTTGAAGACCTAAAGTGCTTACAACCCATTTTACAGCTAAATCATTTTTCCTTGCTCTGTTAGTAAGCTAAATGACATTAGGCCATGAGTAAATTAGATGGGAATTGAACTGGGAGAGCTGTTTTTCCTACAGTATAAAAAGGATTCTGTGTCTGCTGTGTGCATTTAAACCTATGCGGGACAGGATTTTTCTTCTCTGAACTTCAAACCAGCAGCTTTTTTCGAGAGAGATCACTCAGCAATGCAGCTACAAGACTGAATGAAAAAAACAGTCCCTCTCATTTCTGAAGAGTACAGGTCTGTTTAGACCAAAAATGCCAATTAGCAAGAAAATGCCCTGATGATGCAGGAAGGATTGAAAGCAGAACAGTTCCTAGTGAGACATCCGTGTAAGCACACACATAAAAAGCTGAGAGAATTTCTACAACTGATGTGTAATGTGATTTTTGAATTCCAACACCACTAGAGCACCTTGGAAAAGAAGCTCTGAGGATAAAAATGCTAAATAAAAATGAGGATAAAAACAGAACCCGTGCAAAACTTGCTGAGGCAGAAGCAGAGCCAGATGCTTTTAGAGAGCTGGGGAGTTTGCCTCCCTTATCTCAAAATGCAAGGCCGCATTATACAGTGCTAACACATGCAAGCAAAACCTTAGAAGAGTGAAAAAACTCACACCTTCAGTCCTGGAGCTGGGCTGGGTGCCACGATCTATTAATAGAGTTCTCAAAGCCCAGAAGGGTCTCTGCACTGTCCTAGGCGCTGTTCTCAGAGCTGACAAGGTCAGCTAAAACTCCCGTGTGAATTCAGTGACTACAACTGCAAGGGCCAAATTCCTCCAGGCACATCTGAGGTACACTGGCATGAGAAAGTGATAAAAGAGCCACAAAACCCATCTTATCTCCTTCAAACCTGAAAACAACCTTTGAAAGTTTTTTTTTTTTTTTCCACGTTGTGTTCCCTTTCATTTGACCCTCAGCCAAATCAATCCATAATCTCCACAGCTCCTATGAGGAGTAAGTGGATTTACGTCACTGCTTTCCCCCCGAGGAAACCAGATCCCAGCAGTTTGCTCACACGCTTTCTCAGAGCTGATGATCAGGTCACACACAACAAAGAACACCTTCAGATTTTATTCAGATTTCCCCTTTTCCTCCTTTAAAGTTTCTGCTGAGTTTACAGTGTTTTCTTTCAGTAATAATGAACATCTGTGACAGTGGAGGGGCCAAAATAAACCCTGTCAAGGAAATTCTATGTAGTTATGCTAAACAAGTTTTATTCACAGGTTTAAGTTTCGTACTAAAAGGGGTACAATGTCTTCCCACCCTGACATTACTGAAAGTCATGTATACAATACCAAAGGATTGCCATGTTCTTAAGATGATTTCTCAGTCGTATTGTCCCGGAATAAAAAGCAGTTGTGCAGCTTTCAAGTCATAACAAGGGGCTCAGTGGTTATTGTGCGAAATGTTTCTTTTATCGCCATGATGAAAACCAGCCCGTGCTGGGAGGGAACCCACTCTAAGCAATTCAGGCATCAACCATTATCTGGGGCAAGTGTTGACCTGGCCTCAGACAAAATCCTTATTGTTCCCTTTGTTGTTCCCCTCAGTCTCCCTCGCAGTGTTTAGTTAGGATATGCAAATTGTACATGAAAAGAAAAATCACAGGTAATTCACTCCTTTTCCAGCTTCAACAGCTGGAACTGGCAACAAGTCCTCATGAAGTGATGTTGTGCTTAAGCCTTTATCTTGCTGCTTTTGCAATGTAATGTAGATTTAAGAAGGGATCAGTGGTCTGTACAGCTCTGTAATTCCCTCAGAAGTACCAATATGCTTTCCTTTTTTAATGCTTTTAAATGCTTCAGTTCTTTTTGTCCATGATGACCACTTCAGATCTTTAATTCAAAACCCCAAAAACTTATTTCTCATGTCCTCTGTTGCAATATCCAAGAAAAAGAGTCCCAGACATTTCTATGGGCTTTTTAGGAAGAGTCAATGCAGCGTCTTGCATATATATACAATAACAAACCAGTTATTATTATTCCTATTTATCGCCAATAAATTGACTTGAGACCATGTTCTTATAACACAAAAAAACCCCCCAAAAATACAAAGGAGTTGCAAAGGTGTCTCCTACAGTTTCACCTTTCTAACTGCTTTTCAGAAGCAATGAAAACCATGGAAATCCCTTAAATGCTTAGAAATCTTACCCCCGGTAAATGTAACCTTTCCATGCACTGTCTCACCAGTGCAGAGCTCTTCCTTCTTGCTTTGCCCTCAGTCTTTGCCAGTATTTTGCTCACCAAGGAAGTCTGTTAACAAACGTGATTCAAACAGGACGGTTTTTTGTGTGCTTTTCTTAAGTTTAAAGAGCTCTTATTCTTATCCTAGAATTCAATGTATCCAAAGAAACCTCTTGCCTCTGACGTGAGGTCTTTAGGAGTTGGTAATGAGAGACCAACCAGAGCAAAGCAGAGAAGTCAATTCATGAAAAGAAATTTGGGGTGTTATGTAACTGAAGGCCAATCCACAAAAAGCAAAAACTGTTTTTCACAGATCTCAGAGGAAAAGACAGAAAAGTCTTTTTTATTGTTAAATGCTACAGAAAGCGTTGATTCAAAATGCTCTCAAATACTGTGGGAGCACTGGCACAAAGTAATTGTTTCATAATGTATACTAGTGAGTTTAGGTGCTAATCTACAATAATGCTTAGAGACTGCCGAGAGGAACTTATGGGAAGACACAGGAAAAGACAGCCTCTGCCCTCGAGAACCTAAAATATATATTGGAAAGAAAAATTACGAAACTTGACCTTATGGATAATAATCTAGAATGAGCATTCCACATTACTCAACTTCTAACAGTTACCTTGCCAGTAATATATACTTGGGGTGCTTTGGTCTATACAAAAGACATGAACAGATGACTCCCAAAGAGTGTTTTATTTTGGAGATCTTTTTCTTTCTTTTTTTTTTTTTAAATATTACTTTGTCCATTTAAAGAAAAAAGTATTTCCTATTTAGGATGAACTGAGAAAGCTCCCCTGACACAAAGCCAGCAGTCACTGCTCACTGAAGTTAATAAAGCTGTGGTTACACAAGACAGAAATGAAGCTCAGTCCTCTGACTCTGTTTCAGCCCTGGTTGGTTTTCTAATGAACAAATTAAAAGGTATCATTCTACACCACGCTCGCAGGAAGACTTGTGTGGATTATGTAAACCATAAAATCCACACGTTTCAGAGTATCAGCCAACAGGCCCTAGAGTGGAGGGAAACAATGCCTCTCTTTGAAGAAAGGAGAAAATGAGGACTTTCTGCACCTTTAAAACATCTTAAAATGAAAGCTGAGATTAGGAAGAGAAAAGAAAGGATCCTTCCCACCCCAGAGCTGGCTACTGATGGACGATTAGGTGCAAGGAAGAGCTGCATCATTATCCATAACAAACACAACCCTGCTTTTTGAAATTGTCTTTCAGACCACATCCACAAAAGTAAAGATCTTCGTAATAGGAGAGAAAAAGTGTCATATCTGCTGCAGTGCAATTTGACTGAATGAATTCCAGAGATCTGCAATGAAACAACAGAAATAAATGTAACTCTCCCATCTCAAATTTTACCTTTCGTGTATGAAGTGATTGACTAAACTGAAATAGTTAATTTTTATAATTAGCTCAGTTCATCATTAAAAGAAAACCTAATTAAAACCAGGCTGACTCCTCATTTAGTTCCTATCCAGAAAAGGATTTAACATTAGGAAGATACTACAGTCATTGCTTATCAAGGCTTTTGTCCTAAACCCCAACCCAATAAAAACAAACAAAACCATTTGATATTAATCTTAATTTTGCCAAGCTAGAGTCTATTGGCAAATGGAAAAATCTCCTACAGGGATGTGTAGAAGTTCCATATATTTGACATGTGGCTTCCTTGAATATCATGTTTTCTAGACCTCCAGTATTGAAATAAATAGATTTAACCTTTTCTGCACAAGAGATAACTGTATTACTTTGTGGGGACTCAGCGAACTTGAGGGAAAGGGGGCAAATTTCCCAACACATCCATGAGGTTCCCACAGCATTCCAGCAGGATGTACAGGCTGGAAATGCTAATATTTCATAGTGGAACAAGAGATGATGCAATTTCAGGGGACTGAAAATGAAATAGGTTTCATGAAATACGCCAAATGCCCCCTTGGGTGCATCCCTGGGGTTCATGGAATTCTGTGGTTTTCCTTGTAGTTTGCTTTTAAATAAGACTAAATTAGAACCATGGCTCCTGTAAGGAAATTTGGCATTACAAGATATATAATCAAAGTTGTATTATGTTCTTTGAACTCTCTGCAGAGAGCAGGATTTTAGTTTTTGATAATGGGCTCGATGTTCATTAGCATGCACTGCGTATTTTTCTTGGGCCTGTCTCCGCAGTTCTTCTGAAATAGCCATGAGTATGGAGAGTTATTAGGAAAATAGAGAAGAGTTTGAATAATGGTGCTTCAAATATGCTGAAGACATTGCATGGTCCCACACACTCACCTAAGACCAGGATGATCCTGTGGTTACAGGATTAGTTTGGGGATCTTGGAATTTTGTCATGAACTTCTTGTGCAGATGGAATGAAATCATTGATGCTCTGGGCCTTTATTCTCACCAGGAGTAGCATTTCCTTCTCCCACCTGTTCCCTGTTCATTACCCACATGCTTCCAAATAATATAGCCTAAAAATGTTAAGATGCCTTGGTAGCCAGTGCTGTTTGGACCTACAGAAATATCCCCATGCTGGTCTGGCAAAGGCAAAGTTAAGACGAATTTTCAGGAACATTTTCAGGGGGAGGAACTAACACAGGAACCAATCTTCAGGTCAAATCTTCATCTTTGCAGTACAAAGCTGGTAATAAGAAAATAATATTCCTTGGATGAATATTAAGGGCATTTAAGCAGCAGGCCAGGAGCAGCAATCCACTCCTGGTCGTTTAGAGCCACAGAAAGACAAAACAGATCTGAGCCAGGGTTAAATGACAGGACAAGTTCTAAAAGATTGGTTTTCATTTTCATATGCTGTTGAGTTCCCTGCTGCTGAATAACAGCTGAAGTGGTGAAATATTACGGGAAAAGCCACTCTCGCAGTGTGTCTGGCCCAAGCAAAACCCAAAACGACTGAAAGAGTCAACATTGCTTTTTTTTCCAAAGGAGTGACTCTGCAAATCCAACACATGACATGTGTGTAAGTGACAGGGTCCAAGTTCGGAGAAGCGCTAAGCACCCTCAAATCTCCCCCGAGGTAGTGGGAATCACAGGTGTTCCCAGCAATGGCAACACCAAGGGTATCAGCACAAGGAAGGATTGTAGGCTCAGGCCTGTTTCCAAGTCAGACTGAATCTCGAAATTCCTCACGACAAAACTGTTGCTAACTTAAACTTTTCCTGTGCTTTTGCCCCCTCCGTTAGGAACTTCTGCTCCCTAGCAACACAACTGGTGATTCAGGGAGCAAATTATCCCCTTTTCCACATTTCAGTGCTCTGGAAAGCGCTGCAAGCTCAGCACTGAGCTTTGCCACAACGCCTTCTAAAGTCTGTGGAAACACTGCCTGTGACTTCCAGAGGGTCACATGAACTTATGTGAGCTGGCAGATTTTTATGGTCAAGATCCTGAGCTGCTGAAAGTTCGTAGGCTCTGTACATCCAGAAGTTCAGCACAATCTGCCAGCCAGGAGCACCATTTTCATTGCCTCCACACACTATAGGTTAAGAACAACCCCGTCTGTTAATCATAAATTATTTCCAGAAAAAGTACCTTTGCCTTGAGCTTCTGTATCTCTGTGAGCAATAAAGAGCTCTGCCTTCCCTCTTTCCAATCCCTTAACCCTGAGAGTTACACAGATCTGTCAGACTTCAATCCCTGCAATTTTTTTATTCCTCTAATTCAAAAGAGGTTTCATTGGTAACTTCATGGAAACCCTTCTGCTTCTGACAGAAAAAAACCGTAGTGAAATGTGCATTATTATAGCCAGTATGAATTTACCAAATTACTCCGTAATGGTACAACAGAATTGGAAGTTACTCATACTCACGGAGACAACCAGACAACAACTTGATGATGTGTGGCCTCCCCTACACACCTGATAATGCATTCCCTGCCCACAATGTTTTGGCTTTTCCTTTGGAGCAAGCGAACCCCCCAAAAAATTCATCAATACAGATCAGATTGTGCAAACTTCTATAACCTGAAGGATGTGGTTTTGTGTGTTTTATTTGATTGTTTTTACTGCATGGCTAAACAGTCTTGAAGGTTTTAACCTAGGAGGAGAATAATGTTTTTCATAATTTCCCAGTGTCTGCTCATTTCTAACGTGCTAGCACAGGAAGGACAGCAGTGCTGCAAGAAATATAATCTTGGCAGCATTTTGAGCATACCCAACTTATTAGAATTTTCTCAAACACGGCCAATATTATTGGTGCACAATTCAAATAATCTGATCATGCAATGTTGACCTGAAGTTTGTATTTCCACTTTTACACTTTGGTGTGATTCAGGCTTTTATCACAAAACGCCTGAGATTTCTCTGTACTTTGTAAAACACTGTGTCCAGTGAGGAACACGATACCTTGTTTGCATTATTCATAGGACCACTGCTTTCTATTGTGACAAATTCAGAAGAGTATACTTACATAAAATATAAATATTTAAATATAAATTACTTATGCAGAATGTGGCCCCAGGCTCAGGCCTTAAAGTAAAGCAGTGAAAAGGAACATGCACAAATTGGATTTCATAATGTTTAGAAAATACTCTGAAGAGCAGCTACTGGGGTTTTTTTTCATGTTTATGAAGGAAACTTTTAATTCAAATTTGTTAGCTCTCCTGGGATAAGAGGACAATAAAACAAGGGTCATTCTAACTGTACCCAACTATTTAATTAACCAAGGTAAGTGAAAATTTGCATTTTAAGTTGTATTCTGTACTTTTAGTGCTGTTAAATTCAAGTATCCACAAAAACAAAAGGAGAGTTTGTGTATCACTTCAATTTTAAGGATTTTAATAGAACTTAGGAACATAACTGAAAAAAATTGGCAATCTGGGGCAAAAATCCCATTAATCACAAGGAGGTTTAAAACAGACCTCACCATCAAAATTTTACCGATTCTTCAAATGTCAAAACTGATGTTGGTACATAAGCTAAGCTTAGAAGTCAATACCAGAAACATTTTCATGCTAATGTGAGGACAGACTGGGTAACCAGAGCAGATTTAGAAAGCCCAGCTGGAGCAACAGGCTCTTAAACACAATAGTATTAAAATAAAACAAAACAAATAGAAACTATGGCAAGGTAAAGTTACAGCTTTTGCTGAGAAAGGAAGTATGCATACATGAATGTTACATAAAAATTAAATAAGTTTTCTTTGATCTCTTAACAAGAAAACTAAACAAGCTGGTGGATATTCTCCAAATAACTTCTCACGATTAGAACTTTTTCTGATGACTGAATTCCTTCCCAAAAAGAACAAAGATGGGTCCCCTCTGGGACAGGAGACCTGAAAGCCAGAAATAATCACTGTCTACGCATCCTATTGTTAGATGGTGTCCAAGGTTAAGAGTTTTGTAGGACTAAGGACAAAGACCATTTCCCTCAAATGACTTCCCATGAATAGCAACAGGACCGTGGTTTAAGCAGGTAAACACTGTCCTCTTTGGGTTTGGGAATTCTGATTTACTGTTCTACTCTTGTGGCCTAGTGTCCTTCATTCTTCATTTAAAAATCCAGGTTTTAAGAAACCAGATTAAGCCCCAGCGTTCTACCATCATCAGCCAAAAATGAGTGCAATTCACTGGTCTCAACATATTTTACAGCTGAGAGCTCTAAGAAAGGACTTAATAAGAAGAAAATAAAGCTCCTATCTACAGATCACAGACTCTCAACTGTAAATGGTGGGTTCTACATATTTATTTCCCTCTCCTCATCTCAGCCTCCATCAAGAGGACAGGTGAGTTCCATACACAGGAACTGCATAGACCAGAAAATGGCAAGGGAAGTGGCCACCTTCTCCTGGAACTTCAAATTAACTGACCAGGTTTGATACTTCAGAGTTCACCTAAGGAAATCTCACTCTTGGTGAGCTGATCATTCAGTGCACATGTCTGACCAAGGCCCTTGGCAGTGAAAAATATTCCCAAACACTTTTACGAGATGGATACTATCACTTTACAGTCTCGAGTGCCAAACAATATATTTAAAAAGACGTTATATGCAACTAATTATCAGTCAGGAATGTGAGGTTAGGGAAAAAGGTGTTGGAATGCAATAATGAGTACAGAAAAGGCAGCATTTAGTCTGATAGAAAAATGAACCCACCAAAGGTTCAGTTCTGCAAGGGTGGGTCTAAGCGTCTTAAACTCACCACTAACTTAAAAAAAAAAAAAAAAAAAGCTGTATATAATTCCATTTGGAAATTGTTATAAACAGGAAAAAACTCATTTATGTAGTATGTTCTACACAGAAAGAGTAAAACTAAATTCACAGATGCGTATAGAAAGGATACTTCCATAACCTGTGTCTTCCTTCACACATTTCCTATCTGCTGCCAGCTTCAGGCGTGCATGGACAATTACAGAAACCTCATTTGATGAAAAAGCAATGAAACTGGGAAGGAAACTGTCTCTGTAACAATGCTCAAGCATTTCACTCAAAACTTAGAATTTTAAATAAAAGCCTTAGTTTTCCCTATTGAAAAAAATGCTGAGAATTACAGTACAGATAATGAGGCTTTATAATTCAGCCTCATTTTATATAATCAAGTCAAAAGCGTAAGTTATCCATCAAGTGAAGAAAATACTACATTTGACTCAAAAAGACACGAGTTCTAAACACACTGCGATTCGCACTATTTAAAATATTTCCAAAAACTATCATAAAAATCTTAGTAATACCACTGCCACCAAAAAAACCTGTAAGACTTTTCAAGTTGTATTAAAGATGATTAAAGTATTTTAAAACTTTCTGTGAAGTCTTGCCAACGTCCAGCCTTTGTTCAGCACAATATTTCAGTGGTTTTTTGTGAATTTACAGTACAACAGAGCAACAACAAAAATGACAACAAAGCCAAATCCTTGAGGCCTTTGGGTCTTCTCTTTTAGACTAACCTTTAATTGTCTCCTTATCCCAGCAGAGTAAACAAATTCAAATAAAAAGTTTCCTTCGTAAAAAACAGACGGTTAATTACTCAACATTTCTCATCAGATATTTTCACTCAGGCTAAAAAGGTGTTAATTTTTCTGCAGTCTGTCCCAAAAGAAGGCATCTGAGGGGTTTAGCAGCCACTGGGAGCCGGCAGAAGAGGGTTTACCCCTCGCGCGCCGACACAAAGAAGCCCTGAGGCCAACGCTGGAACCCCTCTGGAAGGTGGCACTCAGTGCCCAACACACAAGGAAAAGAGGCAGAGCTCCTCACCCAAAGGGGCTGTACCCTTCTGTCGCGGCAGCACGCAGGCGAAGGCAAAGAAGAAAGAGAGGGGACTCTCCGCAGGGGTTCCACGCACACCCACACCCGCGAACACGCAGAGACGAAAACATGAACTGGTAGGCGGGTCCAGGGCTCTTATACTGGGCACGGAATAGGCGGGGAAAGGGATCTCAGCCAATGGGATCCAGAGAAGCGGGGAGATTGACAGGAAGGGAACCAATGGGAACAACACATAGGAGGGACTCAGGGAAGGAGCCAATGGGGCGTCGAGGTACAAAGAACTTTCTAGAACTGATAGCTATTAAAGAAGGGAAATGAATATACATAACTTCATACATGAAACAGGGAGGGGAAACATGAACCAATTGGGAGAAAACATGCAAAAGACAGAACAAGGGAATCCTAGGTTCTCCCCGTGACTGAAGTTACATGCTAGACTTGGGTTGCTGAGCACCACAGCTAGTTGTCTGAGTTGTCCTCAGGAAACAAAGTGGGCAGAATCCCCTGCACCACCAGAGGCATCATCCATTTTGTTTAGGCCAGGATATGATCGTGATCAAGAGTCTGGGGCATGGTGGGGAAGAAGCCAGTCTTAATATAAATGAGCTTGAAATACTATCTCAACCACAGAATCAATATTATTAAATTCTAGGGAAGTATCAAGGAAGAAATTAAAAATCATATTCAGATTAATTAAACCAACCTTGTTCAGGTTTCTCTTATTTCATGCTTCAAAGTTTGTGATTAACTGGCAACATAAGGAATAAGAGGATTTTCTGTTTTTCTTCAGTGACTTTCTCATGAACCTTAAATTGCCAGAATAACTATGCTCAACATAACAAAAAAATGACTTCTGTGGTCATCTCAAGATCATCTGCAGCATCTTAATATGGCTAAATTTGTATTCCCTTGGTGCTTTCTTCTAAATTTAGCACATTGTTTTGCTGTTAAAAATAAGTTTCTTTGTTGCTCACGTACTCAGCGCGATGGCGACACACTGTCTGTTCTGGTGTGCTTGAAGTGTCGTGTCTTCTAGCAACCAGCAGACTTGGGGAGAAAATAAACCTGAGGTAACTATTTCCAGTGATTGGCAGCAAGCACTCCGTGGTTCTTGTTTATTTCCACATCGGGAAGAATATTCCCTCTGCTCCGTGTACAAAGGGATTCCTCAGAAGCGATAAAACTCCAGCACTGGAATAACATGCCACTGGAAATACAATGTACAGCTTGAGAGCACTGCCAGAATCTCAGCTGCTGTCACTCTCCAGAGCCAGCGGAATGATGCCAATTTGCAATTTTTAGGGATATGGTCCCAGGGTGTAAAATGCTAGAGGATAAAATAAGACCTGGTATTGTTGATTCTTTTTTTTTTCCTGTTTGGCTAGATATATAATAAACAGTAACTTCTCCAGAAGCCTGACAGAACAGCCATTTTGCTCTAGAGTATGTAGACAGTTTTAATTTAAACACAACGTCACCAGAAGATATTAAACCAGTGAATCTGCCTCTGCTTAGCGTGTGTGAAAGGAAAATTATGTGGAAAACATCCAGGAGTTGTAAACGTCTAAATTTTTTTTCCTTTTATTACCAATCATTAATCTGAGAGATGTCACCCTAAAAGTTGTTTACTTAGCTCTTGATCTTCAGTGAAGTGTCATAATTTTATAGATTATTTTTAATTTCTTTTTGGATAGTGTTTATAGAGTTACTGAAGTAAATGCTGTTACGGCATTTAGGCCTAAGAAATCTTTGCCCTGCAAGCAATTATATTTCTGTAAAAACACCTGCAGGACTGGAGACTTGAGGATTTAGCTCAGATTCTTTCCCAAGAAATCTAGCCCCCAAATAAATCAGTTTACCTCAGAAGAAATGTGTGCTTACTCCTGATCAGGTTTTTGTGCCTAATGCTAATACTGAAATACTTGAGTTTACCCATAAAGCAATGGAACAGAAAAATTTTATATTAAATACAAGAACACCTGTGTTATATATAAGTATGCACAAGAAATACATATAGATATGGAAATGTTTAAAAAATGGTTTGCTAGTACGGTCTATGAAAAATTTAACCTAATATTGCTGTAAGTGTGTGCAATATATAGGCTAAAAAGGGAATATCATTGATCCATTAGAGGATCTTCTTTAGAAAAATAGAAGAGGTGGGAAAAAATGCTGCAAATTTTGGGTTCAGCCTTTGGTTTTTTGTTGTGGCAGGGCCAGGCTCCCTCTGTGCCAGGGCCTACTTGGAAAGGAAAGATGGTGACAACCACAAAGCATTTGGATTTTCCAGTCTGAGCCAGGGCCTTCTGCCAGGGCACTGCAGAGGAAGGAAGGGGGAGGAAGCTGGAGGAGGGACGAGGATATTTACACAGAATCGCAGAATATCCTGAGCTGGAAGGGATCCACAAGGATCATCTAATCCAGCTCGTGGCCCTGAACAGGACACCTCAAGAATCCCACCCTGTGCCTGAGAGTGTTGTCCAAACGCTTCTTGCACATGGCAAATGTTCTCTTGATGGAACTACTCTTGGAACCCTGGACTAGCAAAACCTTGAGACAGAGACAGCTGCTCCCACATCACAGGGGAAAAGACTGCCTACGTGTTGTGGGAGAGGGAAAAACCACACCTGGGTAACACACAGCATTCCTGCAGGACACAGGTGCCTCAGCAGCTGACAGGTCCAGGAACTGCAGCTGCAAAAATCATCAGTTTCTCCATCTAACCTCAATTTAGTACCAATTTTTCAAGACTAAGGTGAATTCATGCTGCTGAATCTTTGCCTGTTTAGTGTGTGGGTGCACAGGCATAGTAGAGGAGTACATCCTCCACACAGCCAGCCAGCATTACATCACTGTCCTAAAGCATTTGCAGCTTCATGAAAAGGAAGAAATGCAGTATCTCTTCCTTTGGAGCAAGAAGCCAACTCCTTGCTGGCTATTTTTCACAAGAAGAATCTCTGACAATCATGCAGAGCAAGCAATTCCTAGTCAAGTAAATCCTTTGGAGACAGGCAGTCTATAAGCATCACCATGCATGCCCTGATTCTCTCTGCTCATTCTTCCCTCCATTCCCCTGTAAAGGCTGTTGTGCATTTTTGCCACCATAGGTTGCTCCGTTTTTCCATGGTAGTGTCGGTGTAAGAACAAAGGGGATGTGCATAGGGAAGGAGTGTTGGCCACTGTTAGGATAGGGAAGGAATAAATAGTTGCTTTCTTGGAATCTACAAACCATACTTCTTTAATAAGTTTCCCACAAGTCCAAAGTTTATTCGAAATGCACAAACTGACCAACAGTGACTCTTCGAAGCAGAATTTGGTTGTCCTTATTTGGTGGGAACTGTGACTGCCCCTCAGTTTAGTCCCAAACATGTCCCTCTACCCTTGACACAGGGAACGGCCTCTTCCATAACTTTAATGATACATTTCCTGCTTGTTGCTTTAGTCTGCCTGTCCTTGCTGTGGGTTTTTCTTGGCAAAACACTCAAGAAATGTATAAATCTCCTTTATACACAAATATTGAGGGAGTTTTATGGCCTTACTAGGCCAAATTTATCTCAGGCAGAGCTCTTTGTGTTCACACAATAAAAGGTTACTGATACTCCACCAATTTGCCTGATGAAAGGTGAATTGCTGGGTCAGAGGACACTGTGTCTACAAAGAAGATGTATAAAGTAATTCTGAAAGCTGCAGTACACAGCTTAATTTGATAATGACTTGGGAGGATAATGTTCCTAATGAATTTAGGCCAATCTGGGAGTTCTCTTTGACATAAATACTCCCACAAACCTTTGAAAGGAGCATGGTGTAAACCCTACTGACTCTAAACATGGTGTGAACTGCTCTGAGGAGACATAGCAGACAAAGCAATAAGAACAGGCTTTCCTTAACATCCAAAGGGAATTCAGAATTCCCAAAAGCTGTTGTCACAAGCTTGAAGACAGAAAAGGGAGTGAAAAGGTGGGGAAAATCCTCCTTCCACTGTTCCCCCACATGTTGGGTACAATTATTAATATATAATACATCTCAACACATGCCAGGAAAAAAGCAAAACCCAGACCAAGCTTCTGCAGCTATTGCCACTACGATAGAATGCAGAAATTAAGGAACGTTTATTAACCAGTAAATGGAAAAGTATTTAAAAAGTAAAGCTAAATTTTGTCCCATCTTCCAAACTGAAGGTTATTACTAGGAATTACTAACTAGGAATTAATAATTACTACTAGGAATAATGAGGAATTACTAATGTGGTGTTACAGTGAGGCCTATGCAGCACTCTAAGAGCTACAAAGGGCGTAGAATCATAGAATCACAGAATATTTGACTTGGAAGGGACCCTTTAAAGGTTTTCTAATTCAACACCCTTGAAATGACAAGAACATATGCAACTAGACCAGGTTGCTATCCAGCCTGGTCTTGGACACTGCCAGGGATCCAGGGGCAGCCACAGCTTCTCTGGGCACCCTGTGCCAGGGCCTCCCTCCCCTCACAAGGAAGAATTTTGTCTGCATGTGTATCCTAAATGTCCCCTTCTTCAGTTTGAAGCCATTCCCCCTTGTTCTGTCACTGCAGTTTCTCATGAAGAGCCTCTCCAGCTTCCTTATAGGCCCCATCAGACCCTGGAAAGTGCTGTGAGTGGTCCACACAACTTCTCTTCTCCAGGCTAAACAGCCCCAACTTTCTTGTCCTGTCTTCATAGATTCGCTACCATTAACTAAAGAAAGTGGTGCCAAGATGGAAATAATGCTTTGCATAATTGTTCTTGTTTTGTCCAGGAGAACCATGCCACGATATCTGTGCCCAAATTTCCTACCTCCACTTTCTCTGGATGACAGATGCTCCCATCTCCTGCTTTCCTTTCACTGGGCACACACTGCAGGTCAGCCTCTGCCTCCCCAGCTCCCGTCAGTGCCTCCTTCCCACTCACAGCTATTATCCCTCTGCAACAAGCCCTTCAAAACCCAGCTGGAATGCCCACAGGAAAATAAACAAATGAGGCTTGGCTATTAAGGCACTGTCCTTTTCAGCCAAGTCCCTATCGCTACAAACTCTGTCTGTATAAAGACCTCACTGGAATTTAGTGAGATTTCTTACTGACCTGGGGATATGCCTGATTAGGGTTTTTTTTCTGCAAGATCAGGACTCTTAGGTCAGTTTACACTTAGTCCTGAGTGTGTAGGAGTCCACCTTTCATAATCCAGCTCATTAAATGATATTTTAGCCTATGTAATGATCCAAAGTGCTCTTTTCAGCAGGAAATACTTAATAAGGTCCACATCCTGCCATCAGCCTAGGCACTGATCTCCCACTTGAAAACAGTGGAGAGGTCTGTGTAAAATATCACTGTCAGGATATGGGTAATCACTGATCTTTTTCTGGCTTGCAGTAGGAGTAGAAATATGCTGTTTTTCTCATACTTAGCAGTTATTTGGTCTGAACTCATTATTTACCTGTATGTTATTAAGGGTATTTGAAAAGGCTTGTTTTCTTCAAATCCCTAAAGGGGAAGAAATCCACGCCAAGTTCTACCCACACATAATTATATATTTCTACAGCAGAACTGTTTGAAAAAAAGTCCCTTGTTTCAATACAGGGATAGAGAAAAATCTGTCTCCTTGCCAATTCCAGGAATCTGAAAAAAAAAAAAATTTGCTAACTTGAGTTCTAACAAAATATTGCTATCAAAATTCAATATTCATTTACCAACTTCTTACAAGAGGTAAGAATAAAGCATTGCTTCCTTAGACCTGAGCCTCTAGTAATAAATAAATTGTAATGGAAACACTGACAAGACAGGATATGAGGTTATCAAGGCTTTTATGGAGATACATTTCTCTAAAGGCACTCTTAGGTTATCCCTGTCCACTGTTGGTTTGTGTGAAATCTCTTTGTGAAAGCAGAAGAGAAGTGATCAGTATCTAATCACAGTGTGTGATCTACATTTTAAAAAAATATTTAAACACCATTTAGAGTCAGAAAGGGTAAAAGAGCAGAGAGAGGGAAAATCTCCCAAACCTTAATTTCAAGTCTATAGCACCAAATTATGATGTGATTTTAGGCTGTGCTTAATATCACTGCTTATTATGAGCTTCACAGCATGAAAGGGAATATGTGGAGCTGGAGGAGCGGAGAGACTTCTCCTGTTCCTTTTCTGAAGGCATATGCTTACTTGAGAATATCACCTTTCATTTTTAAGAAGTTACCAAACCTCAGGAATACAGAAAACCCTTGGAAGTGTGTCTTCAGTACAAAGAAGGAAAATTAAAGGCATCCCCATGTTTAAAAACTGGGTTTTTACCAGGGAAATGTAGAGGAGGGAGTAGCTGACAGATGTTTACAGGGCTGAGGTTAACAGTGCAGGATCTACACTCAGCTCTCTCCATCTGCAAAATTACCCTTCTGAAAGCAGACTACACAAAGGAGAAGAAGGGGGAGAAGGTGATAATTGAAGGAAACCTTACTCTTATATTCGAGAATAGAATCACAGAACCATTTAGATGGGAAAAGACTTTTTAAATCACCAGGTCAAACCATCACATAGAAGCAGTGGTATCTTCTGTTCTGTCCTTCCCTGACAAGACACCCTATCCTAAAGCTGGCACCAAACCATTTGGAGAACCAGTGTGACAAAAGCAGTGCAGATCATGAAGAAAGAAAAAAATAAAGGAGAATATTTTAAACTAATTTTTTAAATACCCATCCGTGCATCAAAAATAGAATCAGCTTCCTGCTACATATGGAGTTTTAGTCAAACACAAAACCCCTATGTGTGTTTTAACATACAGTCACCTTACTGTAAAACAGAATAAAACCTGTGGGAAAGGGGGAAGGAGAGATGGAAGTGCTTACATCACATCATCATCTCATGCCTCAGAGTCCAAAAACTGAATTAACTTCTCTTCCTACATACCTCCTTCTGGATTTTCAGCTGATTCAGGGAACAGAACTGGCTCACTCAAGGTTGGAAGAGGTTAGGCTGCACAGCTGCAAACAGGGGATGTGACAGGTCCATCTTCTAGTGGCTCTGTTCATCTAACCTGATTGAAATGCCACTTCTCTCACAGTGCAGGAACCATTTTCCTAAACCACTTGGGCTGTGAAAGTTTGCATCAGTGCCTTTCCTATGTGACCTTGAATAGCCCAAGTTTAAGCCATTAAATGAACATTTGAGGTAAGGAAATCTGGCCAGATTGAACTCCTCTCACCTTGCAACACTGCTAGCAGAGACACTTTTTTAATCAGACAGAGAGCAAACACTTAAAAAGTGATGGCATTTTGAACTAACTCGCAGGTTTATTGTATTGAGGCTGCAAATCTTGTTTGCCCAGAAAACAAATAATATTGTTCTTTCCCATTTAGTGTGGGAGATATTGCAGTCTCATAGATTTGAGATAAGGGCCATGTTTCCTTTATTAATTTTCCAGGCTCCCTCCCCAAAACTCTTACGGTTTGCAGAAAGAACTTTGACCCCCATCACCTCTGGCTCACTTCTGAGCCTCGCAGTCCTACCCCTCCCCTGAAATAATCTGCAAAACCATGACCACCTTCCTTTCTCCGTTTAATGGGGAGAGAACAATCCCAGCCTACAATGTGAACTCCCAGGTTTTGCTTTGATGTTTTGAATTAACTGATTTTCAAATCCAAGTCATTTAAAATCAACTTTTCAGTTGAGTAAATTTTATGATGCTAAAAATCAACCAACAAAAACCCACCAAACCCCACAAACACTGAAGTCACTGTTGGTACAAAAGTACCACCATGACATATCTGTGGTATGAATTATCCACAAAAAGGGCCCAACATGGGTATTTGGAGTAAACAAACCAGTTAAATAATAGAAGAACTTCCATGAACACTCCAAATGAACCGAAAAGACCACTTAAGTCTGCAGGTTGTTCTGAAGCACCTGGCCTAACAAAGCTCACTTTCTTCCTGGTTTATGTTTTATGATGGTTTGGCTTCAATGCAGGGAAATTTCTGACCCATCCCTGCTTCCCTGAGCTCTTTCCCCACAACTTAACATTTAACTTTTGTGTGTGTGTGGACTTGTCAGTGCCTGAGAGAAGAATTTGATCCATTTAAACCAACATCAGGAGTGGAAAAGGCAGTCCCAGCCTTCTCTTGTATTGGTACAAACATCCATGGCAAAACACAATGGAAATAGTTTAAAATTAACCTTTTTTCTCTCATTGTTTGGTGGGTTATAGTGTTTTTGAAGAGAAGAAAAAGTGAGTCCAACTCTAACTTGTACATTTAAAAAAAATAAACCTGGAGTTAATCAGATTTTAAGAAAACCTGATATAAATAGATGGCAATCACTATGAAATACATCAATTTTCTTGTTTCCTTGCAGAAGTATTCAGAGCATGTGAAAATAGCAGGCATGTGAGATTAGAGATAAACCTGCACAGTCACACACATTAGGCTGAAGGCCATTTTCCAGTCTTAAGAAAAAGATATTTAATCATTAAAATAAACTTGCCAGGGCATTACATGCAAATAATCACAATTAGCAAGAGATCCGAAATGCCATGGTTGGATTTCTGTACGATGCAAAGAACAAGGCAAAAGTGGGGAGATTTGTCCTCTCCAGCAGGTCACCAGCAAGATTTTTATGGTGAGAATTTAAATGGCTTGTTGCCTGTGCTGAATACTGTAGGTATCTTTTAATATGTCTCATGCACCATTGTCACCTTTCACCATCAATAACTTCATAATAAAAATGGATAACTTCATAATAAAAAAGGGAAAATAAAATATTATTATTGTTAATATTATTAATATTATTGTTGTCATAACATACAATTCCTGTGCATGACCTGAACCATTATCCTGCTTTGTCTAACAAAATTCCCAATAGACAACATGAAATGATCCTGTGTGCACATTCATTAATAAGCAGAAAGAAACACTTTCCAGTAGATGGAAATTGTGGAACTTTTTTTCTCCTGGCAGGCAATAGATAGGAAAACTTTAACTGAGCCAAAGCAAAAATGTCAAGCTGTTGTTATCAGAATTATAAAAATGTTATGGAAAGATGGTTTTTATTGATTTATGATGAGAAATGGGATTTTTTTGTTGCTTTTTTGTTGTTGCTTTGGAAATTACAGTGTCAGAAAAGGATGTCCACATGAGTCCATGAATCTCCCCTTCTTCAAGAACTTTTTCATTAGATGCAACTTAAAGAAAGTCCTCCAACACAACTTGGAAAATTCATTGCCTGAAACTCTCTGAATTCATGGCTGTCAGTAAATGCTCTGGGAAGACTTGAGCTTCTCTTTAATCTGCATGCCAATCAGTTTCCTTGGCCTCAGCACAGAATTTAATTGGATTCACTCTCAGGACGGAACAACCTTTCCACTCACAGCCCTGAAAATTCCTCCATCCTTCATACAGTTTTGCATTCGTATATATTTGTGTCTTTGTTGAAACGAGTTACTCATCTATGTGGCAAACAAACTTCAATACTGTCATGGAAACTTCATTTGTAAGAGTCTAAAAAGAATAACACAAAGGTACACAGGTACAGTAACTATTGGTATTATTGCTTCATGGCAGAAAAATTCAGATCAGATAATTCTTCTAAATTCATGGTTTTGATCAAGCTTCCCACAAGCAAACTTCATTAACGTGTTAAAAACATGCAGTCACCCACACATCTCTGCACAACCCATTCCTATTTCCACAAGGTGAGCTCTGCTGAAGGGTGGATGTATCTGCACAGAACAGGTCAGTTTAGCCCACAGTCCCACTCACCAGCAGTCATACGATTGTTTTAGCCCAGTATGAACCCTAAGATTTAAAAAATCCTTGTGAGAGGGGTTATTAATTAATGCTAAATGCCATTTGTTTGGGTGCTTTGAGGTTTCTTTTACCAGCCTTGTCCATGAGCAGAACTGTTTGTTCCAGCACCACCCAGAGCAACACTGTGGCCTTGTGTAAACATCGCATACTTGACAAAATTGCAAATTCTGTGAAATCTTAACACCTCAGTGAGATTTTTTACCATTGTGCTTGACTGAGCTCAGGTTATACCAGAATTAGCACTACTCCTTGCCAATCCTATGGATGAACTTTCCCCAGGAGTATTTTGTCTCTATAATCCGTTATCCCAGTCCATAACACACCTTTTCAGAATTAAGACCTCTAACTCAAATATACATTATCTCATTCTTCCAGCAAATTTTGTTCTCTGTGGCATGCAAAGCTTCCTACAGACACTCAAGTTTCCACATTGATGTGAAAAATTACGTATTTCTCTTTCCAAATTTGAGATTAATTCTGGAGAACTCTATTTGGTCAATCCCAGAACAAATCTGGAAGGGAAAAAAAAGGACAAGTTATGACCAGGGCTGTGTTTCCTCCCTTTCAAGCACCAGCTCTAGAAAGGTTTTATGATACTGAATACTGACCAATATTGCATATTTTGCAACATATTTTTCAGAAAACCAAAAGCAAATGAGCTCCCCTTCTCCCTGGCCCTTATTTCAGTGCATAAAATATCTAATTCTTTCAAGATCTGTAGCTTGAAGTACAATTTTTGCTTTCCAGGTTGTCTGGAATTCTCATTTTTTGAAGGATGGACTTCAAGGTAAAGCCATTGCAGTGTGAAAAGATTACCTTGTGTACCTTAGACCATGCTTGTTCTGCATTTTTAGGATGACCATAAAAATAGCAATTTGCCTGATTATTCAGTTCTGTGTGTAAAATGTCACCACTTCTGGCTGTTTGGCAACATTAGGTGTAACTAAATACCCAACTTCATAGCATAAGTGTGCAACACCTTGACAAAAGTGATGAATTTGTGAGGATTCATTGAGAAAATCCATTAGGTTTATACTGAAATTTGACAAGTTTATCAATTTGTTTGATCCTTAGTTAGTCAGAAAATAATTGTATTTACATATGACTGGATTTATCCAGTAAGTTGGGAAGGCTTCAATGTACTTGGCAAGAAGGGAAGCTTTTGGCAAAAAAAGATTGCATCTGCATTTGTAGATCTTATGGGGAAAAGTTGTGTCATCAGGGCAATATAATATGACACATTTCAGTGTTTCATTAACACCAGTACAAACACATGCAGGGCAAAGTTGCTATTTTTCAGTTCAGGCTTTTACACCTCCCATTTTTTTATTTCTTTTCCTTTTCAAAGAAGCCTTTCAAAGAAGTATTGATTCAAATCCATTTGTCATGTGTCTCAAATCCCTTTGTGACTTGGTACATGACACAGAGATATGTTAATAAACACACACGGGGCTGGTACTCAAGAGCTGCCACACCCCCAAAACAGATGACACCAAACATAATTGTTTCTTGTAGTTCCTGCAGAAATTAAACACTACATCCCTGGAAGTGTCCAAGGCCAGGCTGGGCAGGGTTTGGAGCACCCTGGGATAATGGAAGTTGTCCCTGCCCACATGTTCCCTGCAGGGGCATTGGAACAAGATGACCTGTAAGGTCCCTTCCAACCCAAACCATTCTATGACTCCAATTTTTTCTTTCCAGAAAAGTACATTATTCACACAGACAACATTAAAATTTAAGGAGTGGGTTAAAATTCAAATTAGAGAATGTACAATATAAAAAAGCATTTAATGTAGAAGTCTCCAGTGCTTGTAATAAGGTTCTTTGCCAAGATGTCCCATGTGTGAACCACATGAGCAAGGAAAACCACATGGAACAAGAGGCTGTGTCACATTAACTTTAAGTGTTTTTTCTGGTCCCTAGTGATATTTTTAAAATAGCTTTAAATATAGTTAATTTAGAGTAATTGTGAAGATATCTACTGCAAAAACTTTAGATAAGAAAGGTAAAGGAATTTAAGAAATAGGTGACATGATACAATCATTTGAGAGGGAAAAAGAATGGGAAGTAATCCTAATGAGTTACAAGATCATTACACAAAAATCTATGGATATTCTCAAATGTTCTTATGAAAAAGATTTTCAGTTCCTTTTCTCCCTTCATCCTTGTCCTTCCCATAAAACTTTACCATGACCTTTCTGGAGATCCCCAGCAACGGCAACCCCCCAGTCTCTCAGGGAAATCCATGGCAGCACTTAATCACTTTCATTAAGGAAAGAAAATATTTGTAGCAGGTAATTTGTTTTGATTATGTGATCCAACAGATGAGCTTATCTGTTCTCAAAAAATCCTTCTCTTACATAGACTAACAGCAGCATAGGACCCAGAAAATTGCCATTCAAGTGAGATTTACTGATTTAATCTAATTTTAGGCTCAAGGTCACAATATTTCATTGCTTGCCTCTCCATGTTTTACACTGGGTGGGCATGTAGTGGGCACCACACACAACACAGCCAAGGAAGGAAAAGCTGAATATTAGGATAAGGAGTTTGGAGCTAAATGATCCTTAAGGTCCCTTCCAACCCAGGCCGTTCTATGATTCTGTGTTCAAAATTAATCCTAATTAGTAGTAACTAATTAAGTAATACCACAGGGCTTCCCTCACAGTGACATTGGGAATCCAATGCTGGAGCTCAACCCATGAGGTACTGGGTGATTTTTCACCTTTATTTGAGTAGCATGAACAAAGGCCTGGCCATTCCCCCACTCACCCAGAATGCACAAAACCTTAATGACTATGAGTTCTTGCTTCCCACCCACACAGAGATCCCTCTCTGATTTCAGAGGGATCTGCAGGGAGAGTCGTCATTTGTGCTCAGTGTCAACAAATGAACCTTTTCATCTCCTTCAGTTATGATTTCTCCTCCCAAAAGCAAAGTCCTCCCCCAAACAGGCACTAATTATCTCCATGCCCTTCCCAGGAGGGGAGTGGGTTGATGACTTCCCCTCTGCTTCTGTTTCTCCTTGCTGTGCTTTGCCTTGCAGGACCCTCAGCTGCTTTTCCCATCTTTCAAAGGGCCACCAAGAAATCTCCTTTGTGCCTTCTGCTCACACTGCCAGAAACCTGGGATTATGTCCTGTCCTCCTCCCCTCAGGGCTCATGGGATGCAAAAGAGGAAGGCTGATGGAGACATCTGGCAAGGTTCTACCCACCTTACTGCTGCTCAAAACAGCATTGGTTCAAGGTTGCATAAAGTGTATTTAAAGAAGCAACTTACTTCATTCAAATAGACTAATTTATATTTCCCATGATTAAAAAAAAAAAGAAAAAAGAGAAAGGAAGAAAGGGCAATAGATCAGTTTTACCCAGATTAAAGTGAAATTAAATGGTATTTTTTCTGTGATTTCAGTGTGTTACACTTTCAGCATCTCAAGAATTGAATGTTAGATTAAATCCTAAGGAAAGAGAAAAAAATAAAAATATGTGTTTATATGGAGAGAGAGAGAAGGAGGGGTGTTCCTTTCTTGAAACAAAGTACATCACACAAAAAATAGCACACATCCAATGCTATTGTTCAGACAGAAATTTTGATTTCTCCTTCTATCCTGTGCTTTTAGTGGATTTAGTCTTTATTCTAGAAGTCTTGAGCTAATCACAACATGTTGAGAAGGTTATCCTTAGGAAAATGTATTGACAGAAGATCTGGGAGCTCTTTTTGGCATAAATACATCAGCATTTCAAGTGATCCTGTGAGACTGGAATCAGTGTCACTCCTTATAAATTAAAATTCCTAAGATTTCCTTCAGACCGTCCCTCTGCATGCTCAGTATCTCAGCTTGATGCTGCTTTATTCAATACTCCAAAATGACCATAATGCAGACACTGGAACTCGTGGATATGTTATGGGATGCTGCAGAGAACGTGAGCCCAGACAGGAAGCACTGCAGGTCATCCTGCCCTGATTAAGAGATCATAAACATCCCCAGCTGGGATGCACTAAGGACACATAAACTTCCTCTTAAATGAGAGCATTTTTGGTGTAAATGAACACCGTGAATCTGTTCTAGAACAACTGAGGTAATTCTGCACAGGAAGTCCCTAAGGGTTACCCTTTCCTTCAAGCAGAGCTCCTGCAGAGGAAAACCTGTCCTGATTTCCCTTTTTAAAGTTTACTATTATCTTTAAAATGGATTTCAGAGTTCAAGCAAGATCACTGAAGAGCAGCCACAATTCCTGACATTTCCAGTGAAGGATGCTTCAGAACAGAGAAGGGATCATTACATCTCTTTTTTTTGGTACATGACAAAGAAAATGGAAAAAAAAAAACTTAAAAAAAATAAGACACTCCTGGTTATGCAAGACTCTGATTCTTGGCCAGCTCTGGATCATAATCCCTATTATTTCAAAATATTTTGCTGGAAATTCTGCTGGAATCTTACTAAAGAAATAGCTGCACTGTTGGACTGCAACTTCCCTGCTTCTGAGTGCAACCTTCTCCATCATACTGGGGACTAGATTTCATCAGAGTATTCACCAGTATTTTTATGAAAACCCTGAAAGGAGAAAAGGTATAACTGTAAATAGAAAAAACCCCAAAACCAAACCAAACCAAACCAAACAGGTTTAAGGATTCTGTAATTTGTAGACAGTTCAATGGCATTTTCCATAAAGTCTGTTTAAATCCCAAATGGTCTTTCTGAATTCTGCTGAGAAGCTCAATATAAAATAACTTGGCAGTGAAACAAAAACAGACTCAAGGTTCAGTTCTGCAAAATTCTCTCTCCTGTGAGATCATCAGACATGACTGTAGCAGAGAGCAGCATGTTAATCTGGAATGACAGGGAATTTCAAGTGTTTGCCATATAAAACCCAGTAAAGCACCTTTAATGAGATAATTCATGGTGTTGGGACTACTTCAAAGTACAATCTTGGTGAATAAAATCCTTATCTAATTTTGAACACAAATGCACCCAGTGCATTGCTCTAATGCCGCTGTCCACAGGCTTCAGTGAGGAAAAGGTTTGTACTCCAGTCAAGACTTCTACAGAGCCCTTTGGCACAGCAGAAATCTATCTGAAATGGATGAGAAATATAAAACATAAGTTATACTATGTCTTTTTAAACAGTGCCTTTAAAGTAAGCATACTGATAAAAATACTTTTTTTTTGTTATTTTCAAAATCAAGAAACTTCCACTTACCATCAGCCGAGCAAATGCTATTTGGCTATCAGAAGAATCAGTATCATCAAAAGCAATGTTTTCTTGTGAGGAACCTTTGTCTTCCTTTTCAAATTGCACATTTTTACCTGATTGCTTCCTCATGAACAACCACAGTCAAGTTGGTTGCAAAGAGCACAAATATCCCAGAAGTGAATCATAATTCAGAGAAAAAAGCAAACAAACATACAACTGAAAATAAACTTTTTTCTTGCCTTGTTTTATCAGTCTCAGAAGATGGAAGCATTGTGACACAAACACATACCATTAGTTTCTTCAGGTGCACAAAGCCTGATACTAATTTATTTGAAGCCACATTTACTGCACAAGGGGCCTAACCCAAGTGCAACATTGGGGATAAGAATTATCACGGTCACTTCAGGTCAAAATTTAGCTCCTCACATCACTGCTATCTGAGGACACTCTCCCACATCCTCAATGCACAAATTTGCTTTAAGGTGATTCATGCAGCCCAAAAAGCAGTGGCACAGGGTGCCTAGAGAAGCTGTGGCTGCACCATCCCTGGAAGTGCCGAAGGCCAGGCTGGACAGGGCTTGGAGCGGCCTGGGATAGTGGAAGGTGTCCTTGCCATGGCAGGGGGTGGAACTGGATGGGCTTTAAGGTCCCTTCCCACCTAGGCCATTTCATGATCCAATGAACACACAGATATTGAAATACCTAAAAAACTGTTCATGTGTAAGTGCCCCCCAGAGTCATGTTCACTGTGGATACAGCAAACCTTGTGTCTTCCTTCAGGAAATATCCATGCATGAGCAGCACACATTCAGAATTCCAACACAGCTGCTCCAAACAGTGCTGCTGTAACACAGAAGATGATCTTGGCTGTGCAGGAGGATTTTTCTTCTGTGCATAAGGACTGTATGTGCCTGAGTCTAAATATGCACGTAATACTCCTGATAAAGTCAGCATGCTGGGCTCCCTTCCAAATGAGTTGTTTAAAACACACGGTATTGATGGATTGAGGATGCATGAACTGAGAACTATTTGGACTCCAACACATCTAATCATTTTCTGCTTGTAACAACATGTCTGAAGCAAAGCTCTTTTGACATCACTGAGTGTGCATTCTAGAATGTGCTGTGCAACAAAATCCAATAACAAAAGATGAAGACAAACCTGGAAAAAAAAAAGTTTACTGCCGTTTCTGCTCTGAAATTGAAAAAATGTGTTCCAGAGAAAGGCATTCTGGCTGATGAGCCGGTGCACACTTTCAGTCCAAGAACAGTACTGAAACTGGAGCTAAACCACAATAAAGATTTTATAAGAAAGCAAATCTGCATGATTGTTGACGTGGACTTTGCAAAACATTAGAAAAAACAAACCTTCCATGCAAAGTTCTGCTGCTTCTTAAATATCTGGCAAGCAAGAGTTGCAGGAGATTTGATGATTGATACCTATTCAGACACCCTCTTTATGTTTTAGCCCTTTCCCTAAGTCCTTTAAAAATACCTGCTGTACAAGTTTCAACATAGAATCTGAATATCCAACTATATTTGCATTTCTTTATGAGACAAAAGTGCAAATATTTGAAATAAAGAACCCTCACAGTTATGCCTACCTGATGCTCCAAACCCTCTGGGCTCATTATCTGATCCTGGTTTCAATCAATTAAATTTTATCAATTAATTTTGCCCGTGGAATATTTTTATAGTTGTTAATGTGAAGAACCTCAGGTGAACTTTTCAGTCTCAGGAAGAAGACACAAGGCTGGTCTTGTAAATTAAGTTATGCTTGTAAAATAGCCAAATTGGACATAACAATGGGTTAGAGGGACCAAGGGAACATTAGAAGGAAAAAGGAATTCCACAATGTCTCCTCTTTTTTTAATAGTGGAAAAAAGGTACCTTTTCCAAATAGAAATATTTTATCAAAAAGTCACTTGTCAAATTATGTACCTTTTTGGATGTTATCTTGCATCCTGTTTTCAAGTCCTTTTTCACAGAGGTCCTCTCAATCCCTTCATTCCTCAGTCTGGATAGGTATTTTGCTCTATTTTCACTGAATCACAGAATATGCTGAGTTGGGAGGGACCCATCAGGATCATAGAGTCCAACTCCGGGCCCTGCACAGGACACCCCAAGAGTCACACCCTGTGCCTGAGAGCGTTGTCCAAACACTCTTTGATCTCTGTCAGGCTGGTGCTGTGACCCTTCCTGTTCAGTGCCCAACCACCCTATGGGGGAAGAACCTTTCTCTGATTTCCAGCCTAAACCTGCCCTGGCACAGCTCCAGCCGTTCCCTCGAGTGCTGTCACTGGTCACCAGAGAGCAGAGATCAGAGCCTGCCCCTCCTCTTTCCCTCATGAAGATGTTGAAGACCACAATGAGGTCTCCCCCTCAATCCCCTCCAGCCTGAACAGGCCAAGTGACCTCAGCTGCTCCTCACAACCCTTCCCCTCCAGACCCTTCACATATTTTATTTGCCCTGTTCTAAACCACCAGCCTACCATGGCAGTCACGCTTTATTTTGAAGCACTCCCTGTTCCCTTACTGACCTTGTTGCACCAGTCTGGCAGCCTTGTAGCCATAAGTGAGTTGCAGAAATGCTCAATATATGTCATAGAATTGTGGAATGGCTTGGTTTGGGAAGGACCTAAAAGATCATCCAGTGCCACATCCAGGCATGGGGCAGCCACAGCTTCTGTGGGCAACTTGTGCCAGGGCCTCACCACCCTCACAGGGAAGAATTCCTTCCTAATAGCTAATCCCAATGTTCTCTCTTTCAGTGCGAAGCTGTTCTCCCTTGTCCTATCGCTACATGTCCTTGTCAATAGTCTCTCCTCATTTTTCTTGTAGTCTCCCTCCAGGTACTCAAAAGCCAGAATTAGGTCACCCTAAATATTCTCTTTTCCAGGCTGAACAATACCAATTTTCTTTGCCTTTCGTCCTAGGAGAGGTGTTCCCTCCCTGCATTCCTCAATCCTTTTCATGGCTGTCTTCTGGCCTCTCTCCAGCAGCTCCATGTCCTTCCTGTGCTGGGACCCCAGAGCTGGATGCAGCTCTGCAGGTGGGGTTTCACCCCAGAGTGGAGCAGAGGGGCAAAATCACCTCCCTCAACCTGCTGGCCAGGCTTCTGTGAAGCTTGAAGTCTTCCCTGAGCAATTATCCTGAAAAGTCAAACTTGGCTGAACTGTTTCTCCTGCCTCCTTGCTTCAGCACCTATTAAGTTGACTTCGTTTTCAACACATTTGGCTCCAGCAAGGCCTCATCCCGTTACTGGTCATGACCTGGTACAGAGCTGACAGGGTACATGGAGCTGAACATCTGCCTGGAGACTTGAAGGAAGTGCTAATCCAGCTCCCCATCCCCTGTGTTGTGTGCTCTCTCCCAGTTTGTACAGTCTGTACACAAAGCACAATTGGCCTCAGGTAGGGCTTGTGCTCCACAGCTGCATTTTCCCTGGCTTAATGTTTTTCCAGAACGTGTTCCATATGGTTTAGCAATAAGCTTATTCCAACTGCCCTCTTCTGGTGTGTCAGGGCAGGCATTACAGACACTTACGGAGAGAAACATCCCCAGGAGTGCGATACGAAGAGAGGGAAAAAATGAAAAAAAATCAAAACATCCACAATGAACCAGGTATCAACTAGTACCCAAATTTTAATACAGAACACCCTTCTAGCTGGGGAAAAACGTTGAACAAATAGGTTAAAATAAAATGCAAAACTCAGGATTTAAGTATCTTACCCTTCTCAAACAAGAAAGCAAAACCCAAAAGTTTGGAAGCTGGTTGAAATGAGTATAAGTCATATTTTATTAAACACTTGCAGTGCCAAAATCAGGGTATTGGCATGAGATGCAGTAGAAATAGGATTGTGTGATTGCCTTTACTGAAATTGCAATCTCAATAGATTAAAACAATTTAATTAGATAATAGGGCACTCTAGCAGTGCAAATAAAATAGTCAGGGGTCAGTACCATACATCATCATTGCATCATTTTAATACAAAAGTCACATTGAAGCCACACATGAAGTCTTATTTGCCAGAAAACATGTTGGGTGGGGAGAGAGAGAGGAGAAAGAATACTCCAGTCTCATTTAATTTTGTTCTTTAATGCCTGATTAAAATGATACAGTGACAGGTGTTTTATAGAATAAAAATAATGTTTTCCCTAATTAAAGGAAAACAGGGTTCTGGGGAGAGAACAGTGGAATCACACTCTAGATTTTCTGAACACCAAACAAAATTTTTGTCAAAAACTTGAAAAGGTCTGTTGGATTTGCCCCTCACCAGAAACTCAGCTCAGGGTAAGGAATTCCTCATACTTTAAAGACCACTGAGATTTTAATTAAACAACAGTCAAGACTCTCTGTTTTAAAAATATCCCAAAGGCATACCTCTCAGAGTAAACAAAATAACAAGATAAGGTGCTGACAGTGGACAAATTAGCGATGGTACATCCTCATTTAATTCTGAATTGTGTTGTTGTGGCATTGGGAGCCACCTTGTTGCCTGTGGTGATCACGAACACACAAAATGGACTTTTCTGACCTAAGTGTCAGCATAGGAATGGAGGAATTGTCCACAGAAACACAAGCTCTGAACTACTGCAGGAAGAAGGGACTGAACATGTCAGGATCCAGCTGTGGATCCAGAGTGTTTGACAAATTCCCTGCCCATGCTCAGGCTCTGATTTCATCCCTGTCCCTATCAGAGTGAGAAAGAGTTGCTCACCATGTCCACCTCCTATGAGGAGGAAACCTGAGCAAGCAGGCTGGGAGGAAGCTGTAGGACACACTGGCCAGGCTCCTGGAGCTTTAGCCCAAGGGAACAAGTCACAGGGTGGGAAATGAGTCATGCTGTTGATTTCTTGAAAGGAAAAGAAGGATCGTGGGGGAAGGCAGAGAAAACATTTAGACAACTTTTCTCCCTTCACCAAAAATAAAATCCCAGATGGAAAGTAGTGTTTATAGGGAAACAAAAGAGTCACAGGATTTGGGTAAGCCTTAGAAATCTCAGAGAAACTGTCTTAGCGTTGGAAAGTCCACTGATAGTCATTCTCCTTCAGAGGCCCCAAGACAGTTCATCTTTAATTTGTCCAATTGGTAAAACTGGCTTTTATTGCTGTTAGCAACCGCCCAATAGTCCTGTACTTCATATCACTAGGAGTTATTGCACTACTTTGCTAGCTAGGTTTTACTATCAGAAAACTATCAGAATACTCAAAAAGGCTAATGAATTTATAAAATATTTCCCGTTATCCCTTTGTGCTGGTTCTGGCTGGGGTAGAGTCAATTTTCTTCAGAAGATCTGGTACGGGGCTGAGTTTTGGATTGGTGCTGAAGTGGTGAATGAATTTGTTACTTTGCTTTCCTTGAGTGCACAGCTTCTGCTTTGCCTATTAAACCCTTCCCTCCCTGAACTATCCTTACATAGGGATAACAGAGTCAGGGATTGGCTGAGGATCGAAGGGACCTCTGGAGTCATCCTTTCTGACTGTGCTGCTCAAGCAGAGTCACCTAGAGCAGGCTGCCCATGACCACGTCCAGACAGCTTTTTAATACCTCCAAGGAGGGAGGCTCCACAACGTCCTTCAGCAACCTGTGCCACTGCTGGGTCCACCTCACAATAAAAACGTGTTTTCTGATATTCTCCCTGCATAGAACCCAAGAGATAATTGCTGTGTTTTTGGACTCTTTTAGAAATACATGAGCCATGTTAGAGATGTATCTATTTCAGGGCCTGTGGTGGAGGGTTAATCAATACTAACCATGTGACAGATTCAGTCTGACTTAAAGGAAAAGCGTGGGGGTTTTAAATTGAATTCTTCAGTAATCATAGTTGTCCCTGAAAAAAACCACACAGTATTCATTTGGAAAGAAATTCTTCCCTGTGAGGGTAGTAATGCACTGCCACAGGTTGCCCAGAGAAATTGTGGATCCCTGGAAGTGCTCAAGGCCAGGTTGGATGGGGCTTGGAGCAACCTGGGATAGTGGAAGGTGTCCCTGCCCATGGCAGGGGTAGAATCAATCGCTAAGGTCCGTTCCAACACAAACCATTCTGGAATTCTATTCTGTAATTCCTACAACAGGAAGGACATGAATCCCAGGAAATACAGAGACTTCAGCATGGCTTTGCTCAAATGAGGAGTGAGAGGGGAGATTATCAGGAGGGTAAGTCCTAGAAGGCATCAGAGCAGCCCTGAAACATCAGTCGGACATACATAAATTCAGTTTCTACTGAAAATAAACTACATTTCTTCAATTAACTTCCAAATGGAAAGTTGGAAGTTTGGGAGTTTCAACAAACGTCAAAATATTCCATGGTAAGGGAAAAACGAAAACTAAAATACAGCCAGACCAAACAATGTATGACCAATTTGATCACTTGATGCCATCAGAGATTAAACCATTCCAAAAGTGAGATCTGCACAAGAATTACATGCAGTTTTGCCTTATAAACCTACTGCAATAACTGTAAAAAAACCTGATCAAGTCTTATTTGATGCTAAACATGATGACAAATAGAATATCAATTTTCCAGTCAGGCTACAGGTTTAATTCCCTAATGATTTATACCAGAGCTGGTTACAGAAACATCATTCCAGTCACAGGATTAGAGTCTGACTTTAATAACATGAAGTAACTCTCTGGAGCAGTCACGGTGGATGACTGAGCTCTAGAACACGTTTGACATTTAGGCTTGATTTTACAGTCTTGTTCTTACAGAAATAACCTGTATTCATGTAGGCTTTTGTATTTTTTAATCTATTTTGTACATATTTATCTATTTTATGTATGTTTGACTGTTACTTACAGCTGAAGTCTATGTTTACCTGTGTGTGCTGCCACAAGAGACAGCAAAGCCTTGAAAAACCCTATAGCAGAAGTCAATTCATTACACACACAAATTAAAGCTCCCAAGATTGTATAGAATCAGTTCCCTTATATTTCAACCTAAAGGAGTTATGACCCCCCTCACATTTTTCAGCTGAATATTCAGAGGAAGCACAATTCCCATGGAAATCAGACTGCGAAGCCTGATTGCTGTCTCTGTTTCCTCATCCTTCTGACATCACCATCCCAGGCACTCCTCCTGGTGCTCCAGCAAGAGAACTTCTGTTCTCTGCAGGACAGGCATGCTTCACCTCTCAACCTTTTGTCAGAGTACATCCTCTCCAGACCACTGCAACAAAATCTGATAGACACATACAGCAACTCCCCCACTACATCCTCCTTCAAAGCAACCAGTTCAGCCTCCATCCATCCTGAGACTTTGATCTTCCATTGATTTCCTACCCTCTTGGCATCTCTCAGCTCCTTTTGAACTCTCCCTTTCGTTAGTTTAGGAAGATGTGCAGCTTCCCAGTACCTGGGACTGGGATCTGGGTCCAAAACTATCACTTAGCACCAGTCTCCAGCTAGAGAATACCCGCACACTGAGTCGTCCACCCCCAAGCTATCAACCAGCTCTTTCTTCTATTCCCAACTGTGCCAAAATCTGTTTCTTTTCCTTGAATTCTCCTTTTCCACCACTACTTTCCTTCACAGTTTGGAAACGAGTGGTAGAGGGTCCCATGACTGCTTGAGTCTCACCACCTGGGGATTAGGCAAACCAAGCCCAGTGCAGAACTCAGGTTCTTTTTAGGGACAGCTTCCTTAATGAAGTCACTTTTCTGGATCAATAACTCAGTGAGGTGGGTGCTCATCCACTAAGACCTGAACTGAGACAACCAAGTCTGCCTTGTTCAGCTGTGATAAAATCATGTAAGATTTAAATCCCTTTGTCAGTGGGGTAAGGTTCACCCACCCCCCTTGCAAAATCACTGCTTCTCCTGAGTGCTATAAATCACAAGAAAGTGACATATCAGGGGACTAATCCTGAAGATTAATAATGTAAACATAAAACATGAGCAGTGCTGTTCTCAGCTGTTAACTCACGTAAGCAGTAAAGAAGAAAGTACAATGCACCTTCTGTTCAGGCAATCCCTTCATAAACATAATATTTTAATTATATGACTATTTAGGCTACCTGAACTTTCATTACTGACAGCGGTCTGCTCTTCAGATCTTCAGAGTGCTGTCATTGTCCCTATTTTCCACTGCCTGAGGTGTTTAGGAAGTGCAATGCTGCCATCTAGCAGCCAGAAAAAATGATGAAAACCTCCTTTCATCCAAAGTCCCAGGTTAGTTTTACCGGATTTTTGGTGAGCACAGGTTATCACGATGATTCCAGTGGCCTGGAAACCACCTGCTTTCCCTGGAAGCACCGGGAGAAATACACGTACACACACATACCTACTGCATAAATATATATATACACACCTATATCTATACACACACACATACACACATTCAGGTTGTATATATACTATAGTCTGTGTGTATAGAATATCTGCTGTGCGGGCAAGACATCTGGATTTATGGTTTCATTTCATTTTGCCTCAGTTCAGATGTATATAATACACCACTTATGGCTGAACCACCTGTCCAGACACCTTGGTGGGGAAAAATAAGCGCCGTTTCAGATGTCTACATTAGGGTGAGATGAATCATGACCTAGAGGTGTTTATTCATTTCCCAAGTTATAAAGGAATCCTGGACAACCATCTTCAGCATGGAGTTCTGCAGTGTTGATGTCTAGATGGGAATAATTTAATCCTGGGGTTTAGGTTTTTAAATCCAAGGGGACTGTGAGCTCAGTTAGTCCAACTCTTGTTTAGCACAACTCAGAAGCATTCCTGAAGCACTACCTGATTTAAGCCTGATATCTTCTTTCTGCATAGCAGGCTTTTTCCAGAATGGCATCTGGCCTGGATTCAAAGATTTCCGTCAATGGACAATTCAATTTTTCTGAACAATTTGTTCCAGTGGTTTATGACCATCCCTGAAATGATGTAACGTGGTAAATAAACACGTTATCAGTTCTCGTTTTGCTTTAGATTTTGTCTTTGATTCTGGCAAATACGTGGGATACTGAAAAATCATGTAAAAATGTACGGATTGCATAGCAGTTAAGTGCTTAATTAGCATTTCATTAAGTACTTTCCTACAGAGTTATTTTATGGAACTTCTAAGATCCCTATCATTCACCAACAGCAGGCTGAGGCAACAGCAGCCCAACTACTTTTAGCTTTTGGTAGTGAAAGGGTGGAAACTGAATTTCTAAACACAATATTCATGAATTATTCACTTGCTGGGAAAAAAAATTTAATTGGGTCTTTGGTGGGATTTTCTTAGGTGATTTTTTTCTTAGTTACAGAGTTAATTATAATCAAAGCTATTTTAGTAAACCTTAAAATCACAAGACTATTGTAAAAACACATAAATAGTGCTACAAGATTAAATTTCTTTTATATCCTTGTGACTTAAAGATATTGGATTTACATAGGACTTGAAAACTGATAAAAATCAATACTCTGGATGTTGAAAAACATGGAGCTTCGTTTCTCATTAGGACACATACCCTACACCATCACTATAACCATTTGCAAACTTCTTCCAGAGGTTTATGACTGACATAACTGATCTAAACTTATTAAACACTCCACATTTTAGGAAAAAAACTTTGTTTTCCTTAGTTGCAACCACTTTTGTGTGATCTCAGATCTTGCTCATCTACTTATCTCTCTGTGGCTGACTTGAAAATATTTTTTGAGATGCAGTAACATGAGAAATAAATGTCAAATTCTTTCAAAATGCTTAAAAACTGATGTTCAGCAACCTCATCTTCCTCCTTAAGTACTGTCTATTCAAGACACGTGATGACATTTACCATTACTGTCAAAGTAGTCTTTCAAGTGATGAATTCAAGTCATAAATTCATGTCTGCAGTCCACAGCAGACTTCAAAACTGCCACTCAATTAGAATCCCCTGCAGGGGAGCAGGAAGAAATACTCCATTTAGTATTTTTATCAAAGGAAACAAAATACAAGAAATCATCCTTTTCTCCCTCTTGCCCCCAAACCCTAATATTGAGATAATTTTGATGGAACAGTGGAAAAGTGATTTGTTCTAGGTATAAATTCATAAATCAGACTGGGTATGGTTTAGGATGAGTTATTGCACTGAGTAGAGATTATTTTGGTATCTGTACCAATTTGTAATGATTAGCACACATACAGAAAACTATCAGGAGTTGAAATGAGGCTGAACTGCCACACAAGTCACCTCAGGCCCCAGAATGTAACACACAGATACTGCTTCCCATGTGGGAGAAGCCAACAAATTAAACAGGAAGAGAAAATGAGTGTGAAATAGAAGAAAGTAAAAGCATTTAATTTAAACTGAAAAACGTAATATTGAGAGATATAATCCCAGTTACCAGGCTGCTAATTTCAGCACTAACTTCAGCCTTTCTGCATGTTTTCCAGCAGGTCTAGAGGAGATTCCTTGCTTTTCTTTTTGGCAGCGACCTTTTGATATGCAGTGGTGGGCTGGATCCCTGATTTATGGGAGCAAGACAGAAACATGAACAAGACTTTATCCATAAGGCACTCCAGAAATCCCCCATGCTTTCTGCAAATCGGCAACCACACACCCCTGTTGTAGGTGATTAATCTGTGAATATGGAAGATTAATTTATTTTTAATATAAAATTAAAAATAAACCCCAACTTTAATAACAAGAAAAGAAAGCAGAGAGAGGAGAAGAGAGATTTCTATTTGCTTGCTGTTAATACATGCTCATCTTAACAGGCCACATAAGGTGAAATAATGAGCAGCAGCAGGTTGTATGAGCCATTTGGGAAAGTCACAGCAATTTTTAAATCTGGTTCTAGTTTCGCCTTCACAGAAACCATGATGCATTGGGGTGGCTTTAAACTACTGTTAAAACACTAGTTAATCTTCCCGAGCATAATGCAGAGTAGATTTAGGCCCACTGCAACTCATCCTTTCTTTCTAGCAAAACCTGACCATATTCAGAGGGCCACAAAATAACTTTAAAAACCTTCAGAAAACCAGAAATGGCTGAATACAACATAGGTTTTCATTTAAAATGTTGCCCTTTAAACACTGGGAAAGATCCTACATCAATATCAAACCTACTATCTTTACCCATGATGACTCTGAAAGTGAGGGAGCAATAATCACACGCAGAAGTTTAACATGGCTAAGAAGTCAAGAAAAAAATTGAAGAAACCAGGTAAAGAGCTAATTATACCACTTAAGAAATTCACAAAAAAAGAGAAAAGTTATCAGTGTAGGTAGTTTGTAGCTTGTAGGTACATTGTAATTACCTAAAAGTTTATTTGCTTTATAGGACAAGTCTATTTGCTTAAAATTAAGCACAGGCTTAGTGTTTCATTAATGGACATCGTAATATTGACTTCTCTCCATCTTAAGCCTATCTAAAGTGATTCAATGGACTCTGCTTTTCTCTGAAAGTTGCCCCCTGATGAGGCACTCACTTTACCAAAGTGCATCTCAAGTTCTTTTCTGTAGTGTAATATAGTTTTATATAATCTCAAATATATGGATTCTAAAAGTTAGCAGTGGATGTTGCTTGAAAATGAGAATTCTATATACTGACTCCCGAAGTTCCATCAGAAAGAAAAGAATCGTACACATACATGCACCTATCTATGCTATACTATCGATTAAGAATGTGAGGGGTTTATGCAGGAATATTTTCACAGACATTCTATTTTAGACACCTAAAAAAGATGTATATTCCTAAAAATATATTCGGGGTTTTTTATTATTAATCAACAAATAAGGTCAAAAAGTAGGACTTAGACAGTGAGATTTTGAACATCTTTATGCACATTTTGTATACATTAAAGCTACAGCTTAAACTTTGCCTGCAGGCCATTTGCTGCTAATGAAATAAGAATGTTCCGCCTCACTTGTTTTAGTCAATGCAGAATTTGAACAACCACAAGAGAGCAATAGCAAGTGAGAAGAAGGCATTGCACGTAGCTCTCAAATATGCCAAGGAGTCTGGAGTCCTGCCTGTAGATTGCTTACTGTTATTGATAGGGATATGGCTAATTTAAGGTAAAGTGTTCCAGAGTAAAATTCCATTACTGAAAATTTGCTGGCTCTTAAAGGCTTTGAGCGACTGCCAACAATCTGCAGAAACTGTCGTGAGGTGCAGTAGCTTCCAATGCAAACCTAATCTTTCTTTCACTTAAAGGATATTCTCATATTTCTGACTCCCCCTATGCTTTATATCTGTCCTGATTAATTAGTGTAGCTCAACTCTGAGGTTATTTGATTCCCATACTGAGACACACATTCAAATACCTTGCTGAACTGAAGCCCAGGTTTCAACATGTGTGCTCATAAAGGAATGCTAAATTAGTATGAATTGTTAACAGAACAGGAAATGTTCATGTATCAAATGTTCTATATATAGCACAGTAAACAGGAAACAGTAATAAAAAAAAAGAAATAGCTGTGGTGGCAAATTTGCTTCCACATAGCTTGAGATCCCCCAGGGCATGGAAATATGGAGTGGTTAAACCATATACTGCAAATAACACAGTCATAGCAGCCATTCCAGAGATATCTTTGACTTGCCTTATTTCTCACAAACACAACTTATTCCTGAGTTCTGATACAGGAATTAATAAATAACTTAATTACAGAGACACAAAGGAAACACAGTAATAGGCAGTGAAATCAGTGAAGCAACAGGGAAAATTTTTTGGCTCAAAAGGCCAAGATAAAAAAAAATCTCATTCTGATGCTAAGTGGAATGAAAGGTACTTTGAAAATTCTCGTTACTTACATTTCAGCCACACAATGCTTTTGGAATTAAATCTACAAGTACTGACTGATCTGAATCTGCTCCTGAATCAAATCTCTTGAAGGACGAGTATGTTTATTCTTAAAGTAGATTCTTTATTCTATATTTTAATACTTAATTAAGTGGCTTTATATATGAAAGATATATAATGATGGGAAGACTGATATAAATCAAAATATCAGTTGGGTCAGCACATCAAAAATTGTTGCATAGCTTAAAAGCTAATTGAGGCCCCAAGTTTGAAAATGTGGGCTATTATAGTAATAAAATACCTAATTTGCCAGTTTGGCTGGAAATGCTTTGGTTTGTTTAAGTAAACATATTTATAATGGAGCAATTGCAACAAAAAAAATAAACCCTCCAAAGAACATAAATCAGAAACTGTTCTCTTGAACAAAGGCAAGCCACATATACCTAAAGCATGGCTTTAGCTACCAATGTCAAAGACTTTTCATTGGCATAAGTTAGAAAATGCAAAATACTATTTTTTGCTTGTACAGAAGTCCAGTACATACCATCAGTTTTACAACTTATTCATAAAAATGGAGGATACATTCTTAATAAGAGAAAAAGCAGGAGGAAGTGACCCAAACAACCAGAGATAAAGCAATAAGCAATTGTGGGATTTATTATTCAAACTCAGTAATTCTGTCTCTATTGATCTGTTCCTACCACCAGGTATGTAGCCTGATTAAAAAGGGGAAATATTTATCTTGTTATCTTATTAATTGTGCATGTACACTTTTGTTAATGATCTTCAATTCCTGCTCTCTTTGATATGAATAAATCTGAGACAATTGCGAAACCAGGTTTCCGTGAAAACAACTAATAAAGATTAAATAGCTAATAGCAATTTAAACTTTTTTTCCTAAAGAAGTACAGCATTGAACCATTCCCACATTTCCTGTCACAGGGTGCCAAGGTGAGGTCAACACCTTCCTCTCCACTTCTGTCCTTAAGAAGCTGTAGAGAGCAATGAAGTCACTCCTCAGACTCTTTTTCTTCAAACAAGCCCAGAGGCCCCAGCTGCTATTCTCAGGACATCCTTCCAATACTTTCACCATTTTTTGCCTTCCAGCCACTCCTGCCCCAATTTGTACTTGTGCCTGGCTTCTTTACTCTGCCCTACTGCAGAATCTGGCATTTCAATGTGTTGCATTTCATCCCATTAATCACTGTTCACTGCTCCAATCTATCTAGACCGGCCTCTGCAAGGCACCTCCCAGTTTCATATTATTTTGCTCTTCTTTCCTTATGATCTGGGTGTTGTCATGGAGCAGATTCAGAACACACTGTGTTCACTGTGCCCACTGATCCAGTCAGAATTCACTACAGAGAAACTCCTTGTGGAGAGCAAGCATTGTTTCTCTTCCTTTTTGTCACTCACACCACTCCTGCTGGGCCTAAATAGATATTTCCAAAGGTAGCATGGTATGAGATACTAATAGAAAACAGTTCCTGGTGCAAAATGTTCTAACTTGATCATCATGTCACCCCTCTTTGGTATGTTGTCAATATTTGTAATACTTTATATGACATTCTAATCATCCACGTTGTCCCTCCTCCACTAAAACACAGTCAACCCCCAGGGTAAACCACACAGATGGGTTTAAGTCTGAAATTCAACTGAATGTCCTCTCTTGTCCTAGAAACCTCAAAAAACCTTCTGTGTGATCTCTAAAGGATGTTGTTCTGTTAGGGCATGCAGACAGGAGAGCTGCAAAGCGACAAGACAACAACCCCTGTCCTGCAGAGTCTATGATTAGGCAAGATCTGAAAACAGTTTAAAAAAACCTAATTAGCTTCCCTTTTTCATGTGGCCCCTTTCAACTATGTACATATGGTTAAAATTTGCCTGAATAGCAATTTTTAAAACCTCTCCTGATGTGGGCATCCTGTGAATAGTGCACTGTTCAACCAATTCTCTTTTTCTTCGCCTGTTGCCATATGACCTCTCAAACCTTTTTGAAAAGGGTTGTAGCTCCATATTCTTAATCTAAGACATAAATATGGGTTGCAGAAGAGAGGGGAGGTTATTTTCTCACATGCCGTTTGTTTTGTAGATTTGTTTTGCAGATACCTGTTTTATACCTTTCTTGATGCTCAGGATTTTGAGCCTCTGTCTCAGGATGCTTCTGCTACACTTGTATTTTCCATAAAAACCATGAGGAAATAGTTTCTGTGTATAATATACCTTCTTTCACAAAGATTCACAGCAATCTCTTCTGAAATCTTTTCCAAAAAAAGGTTGGATAAAGTACCCAGGTTTGTGTTCTTAGTCATGATGTCCAATCTGAAGACAATTAAGCTTAAGAGTGAATTATTTAGTACTCTATTCGACAAGAAGAAACATGCTTTAAATGGAATACCTTAGGAGTTTAAACTATTCTCCTTTGTTTTACAAAGCATAACTGGAAAACTGACAAAGAATTTTTTTTCCCCACAAAATAATTTTTAAAAAGATGGAAATCAGAACTTTGCATCAAAGTACTTCCTCAGCCTCAACCTAAAACCTAATCAGCTGGTATAAAGTATGTTTGTGTTGGCTGAATTCATTGTGTATTGAGGAAGCTCAAATGTGCATACAAAAGTAGGAAGAGGTGGAAATACCACAGAGTACCAGTGCCTTTGTGGGAAAGTGAGAAGCTGTGAAGTGATATACAAGTTCAAAGACTAATTATGTAATCACTCACTGAAAGGTCAAAGTCAGCAAAGTACAGAGATAAGCCTTAAAATACTAATAAAGAAATGGGGCACAAATTTCAGGAAGAAAAAAGCATTCAGATACTTTCTGCCCTTTAAATGTGAGTTTTCCGAGAATACATGTCACGGTTATGTGAGCTTGGATCCAAGAAGCAAAGTGGAGAGATCTCCTCTTACCTGCCTGCAGGACTTCCTTCCCCACACGGTGAAGTCACAGAATTCCAGGATGGGTCAGGCTGGAAGGGACCACGGTGGGCCACTGGTGCCATCTCCCTGCTCAGGCAGGGCCATCCCAGAGCACAGGGCACAGCAGTGTGTCCAGAGGGCTCTGGAATGTCCCCAGGGAGGAGACTCCACAGCCTCTCTGGTCTCTGCTCAGGGCTGGCCCTGCCCAGGGCAGCAGTTCTTGCTCCTGTGCAGGGCAATTGCCGGGCCCAGGCCCTGCCCGGTGCTCTGGTGCCGCTGCTGGGCCCCGGAGCAGAGCCCGGGCCCTGCCCTGAGCCCTCCCTGCAGCCAGGGACAGCCAGGGCTGAGGGCCCCTCTCAGCTGGGGCTCCTCTCGAGGCTGAGCAGCCCCGGCTCCCTCAGCCTGTGCTGGGCACGGAGCTGCTCCAGGCCCTTCCTCAGCTGCGCAGCCTCTGCCGGCCCCGCTCCAGGAGCTCACTCCTGTCCTGAGGATCCAGAGCTGGACACAGCACTCCAGATGTTCCTCCCAGGGCTGGGCAGAGGGGCAGGATCACTCTCTGACCTACTGGGAATGCTCTTCCTGATGCACCGCAGGATCCTGTTGGCCTCCTCGGCCCTCAGGGCATTGCTGGCTCACGGACAGCTCACTGTCCCCCAGCACCCCCAGGTCCTTCCCCTCAGAGCTGCTCCAGCAGGTCGCCCCCAACCTGTGCTGGTGCCTGGGGTTGTTCTTGCCCAGGTGCAGGACTCTGCATTTGCCTTTGCTGAACTTCAAGCAGTTCCTCTCTGCCCATCTCTCCATCCTGTCCAGGTCCCTCTGAAGCGCTGCCCAGCTCTCAGAGATGTCAGCCACTGCTCCCACATTTGTGTCCTCAGTGAACTTCTGAGGAGGCATTTGCCCCTTCATCCAACGGGGCCCAGTACTGAGCCTTGGGGGCCGCCACCAGTGACAAACCTCCGGCTAGGCCCGGTCCTTTGTGTTTAGAGCTGGTTTTATTACTGTTAAGTTTTGGCTGGGTTTAAGTGTATTGTTTGATCTGGGACTGTGTGAACCTCTCGACTTTGGTGCAGACACCAGGCCCTGTGGACTCACTCACCGCCTCAGTTCACGCAGGGCCGACAGCAGCCTGTTTATATCCCACAGAATGGGTCTCCGTAGCCGGAATTACTGTGAACGTGTCACGTGTCCTGTCATCCTCACTGAGCTACGAGCAACAGGCAGGAACAGTCACATGGCTGTCATGTTTAAGATACAAGATTCATTGTTGGCTTTCACCTTGCTCAGTGCGGCCTTGCTTAGTTTGGTACAGTCAGGATATAAGCCAAGGCAGGAACAGGTATGCACGGACAATGCAAATCCTGGAATGAGTATTGGGACTTTGTGAGTGTCAGAAAATCCTGTCTCTTTTGACATAGGACATTTTTGGAAACAGCAAGAAGCAATGTTTGATCTTCCTGAGGAATAGTAGCCACTTCTTCCCTTGTCCTACTGACTGATGCATGGAAAAGGAACAGAGAAGGCAAATATTTTCTGTCTTTAATACAGGCATGAGCAGTGTTACACTGATGGAAATGATTGCCTTACTTGATATTCATTCAGAGCAAGGACTGGTGAATTTCAGTACCTGGGCAATGTGAGATAGGAAGGTGGCACAGACACAGGCCAAAAATCCTCATTTATGGAAATCCATTGCTGACAAGTCCTGACAGCACTGGCTGAGTTTCCTCCTAGGGCTGGTACCAGACTTCGAAATTTACATTTTGCTTATATTATGATATTATTACTTGTTTTCCAGACCACTGCACATGGTGTCCAGCTTAAAATTGAAATATGGCCCGTGCCTTGGCAAGGGCAATGTTATCTGTGAAAGTCACTCTGATACTTACTTCACTTACGTGACTTCCTGGGGCTTGTGGGTGTTAGATTTGGGTTTCAGTTGCTTATTTCCCCTTTGGGCTTTCGTGGCTGAATCTGCAGAAAAGGTTACAGTTTACACAGTGCCCTGTGTGTATTTGCCAGTTCTGCAAAGCACAATGTAACTTGATTAAGGAAGGCACTTTTGACTTCCTGATGGTTTTTCAGTCCTGCACACCAGAATTTTTATAAATGTTTTACAGAGGAAATATGGGATCTTTTTGTCTGTTGTGAACATCATTATGTCAAATGGAAATACAAGAGAAAAGGGGTTTTTTATGTTAGATGCCTAATACTATCAAAAGTAAAACAAATTTTTAAAATAGCAAAACTAAGGACTGAATTTTATTTTCTGTGAGACTTGCCATCTTATTAGAAATTTGTTTTATCATTTTAATGACGAATACCAGTGTCTTTCACTGAATCATACAATAATTTCACCTCACAAAAGGCAATGCAAAAGGACTCACACACTCAGCAAGTTTGGGCTTGTTGTCAGGACTGCGGTCTGCATCTGAAATTCTTATTTTATATATTAACTGATCACTACTCAATAATGTTCAATTATGATATCTATTGAAATTCTATTGAACAGGGAGCCTATTACTCAGTGGGATGAACAAACTACTGCATGTGGGAAGGAGAACATTAAACTGAGCCTAACTTATTTGAGGCAATCACACAGTTCAGCCATCTACACTCTGCAAGAACTCTGACACAGCTTTGTAGTGCTGTAAACGCCTCGTGTGCAAAATCTGCTCATTGAAAAAGAATTCTGCTGCTCTAAGGATTTGTACATAGCAGGCAAACCCACAATTTCTCCTCTGAAAACCAACACCCCTCTAGTTTCAGTCTTCCCACCTTTGAGGGTGGGAAGAGCCCTTTGCTGAAAAATTAAGTAAATATATGCATATATGGAAATATTTACTAAAAAATGAAGATGAAAATCTTCTTTGATGACTATGGCACTTGACATGTGAAGTTGTTCTCACTATCAGGAGAGGAAGTTTCTTCTTTGCCAGAAAGCAGTGACATTACAGGTACACTTAAAGGAAACTTCCTCACAAAGCCTGATTTCTGTGATTAAAAGAGTATCACAGCCCGTGGTTTACATTAAGAGAGCTGAACTACCTAAAGTATTTTTAAGCACAGCAAGCCCAAACCTTGAGCTATATATGTCAGTTCTACCTTGCCAGTTATTACTCCCTGTGATAACTCCATCTGAATTCCTCAAGGAACCATTTTGTGGCTGCTGTCAACATAAACATGTATAGATGACTTTGCTTTCACCACATTCCAGCAATTCTCAGCTTTTCCCATGACCCCATTTCCACTTGCACTTCCAAGATCATGACCTCCACTTTGGAAACAGCGTTTGCTCCAAGATATACTCTGCCAACCAGTGCACTATCCCACAAAAAATGAGTTCTGTGTTGAGCATGACCAGGAAGAAAGGTTCTGAAATAACAGTCACAGCTCCAAAACCTTCCTCTAAGGGGAAATGACCTGTGAAAAAACCAAGCTCCATTCTGTCAGCTTTCTCAACAGCCCATACATTATGCCATGAAGTTATGGGCTGATATCCCTTATGGGACACCCCCAAATCTGAGCCTGCTACTTTATGATGATGAAGTCAAGACCAACTGTCTACATCAGAAGGTATGACAAAAATTGGTGATGAAAGTTATTCGGTGCCCTTCTCATTTCCTCAAGCAACATATACAACAGGATTGCTGGTTTTAATTAAATTTAGCCCATGAGGTAATGTTATTTCCCTAAAAAGTGTGATTTATCATGTCCATCATTACTCTGAGCTCTTCAAGTGAAGCTGTTATACCATAAAACTTTTTATTTTTCACTGCAGTTAATCTCCCCTATATTTGCAAAGTCTAGAAACAAACCCCTTTTTTTGTGATTTCAGAAATGACAAGTTTTCAAAACACTGTCTGAGCCATTAAAACCCAGAAGGTAATAGGGAGCTGAGTGACAGACCTTTTTTTTCCAGTATGACTCTCAGAAATTTGCTCTGAGGAGGCCCAAGTACTCCCCAGCTCCAGTTATGCTCGTTAAAACTGGAGTGATTCCATTCATGCCAGCTCAACAGAAATCAAAACCTGGCCTGAAGCCTTGGATCTTCATATTTCAGCTGCTCACAGCAGAAGAGGCCCTTGGAAATTAGTTCTCTCAGCATGTGGTCTGGATGAAGTAATTCTACCTCTAAAGCAATAAAAGACAAGAAAATGGCTGCTTTGAGCTGAAGTCATTGAGTTGAACTGGCATTGTAACCAAAGCCACGGGCAGGGACATTTTTCACTATCCCAGGTTGCTCCAGGCCCCACCCAAAGCTGGCCTTGGACACTTCCAGGGATTCAGGGGCAGCCACAGCTTCTCTGGACACCCTGTGCCAGGAACTCAACCTCACAGTAAAAAATTTCCTCCTAATACCTCATCTAAACCTTCATTGCACATCCATGAGTGATGACCCCAGTGCTAAATAAGCCCTTGACCTAGAGCAGGAACAGAAGGGAGAATGAACATTTTGATCCAAACCAGCAAAACCAGCTAGTATGGCAGGGAGCCTTCATTTTCTCAAAGGATCTATTCTTTTTCTGGTTTTGAGCTGGACAAAGTGCCATTGAAGTAACAGGTACTGGTCTACTCTTCCCTACAGACCTGGGAGGTTCATCTACAGAAAATTCAGGCCAAAAGTGATAAAGCACACAGCTGTTTGCAGCAGTCCCAGCCTAAACTGGAAGGGCTACATAAATCAGGAGCACTGGATGCCTCCTGACTCGTTGCAGAAAGGATGCACAGTCTGTCTGAGTGGGCCTCTGGCAACACCACAACCCAGTTTTTACAAGCAATCTTGTAAATCATTGTCTTCAGCAATTACTTGGTCCTGTGAGTAACAGCAAAGTTATTTGCAACCAAACCAGCTCAATCTTCTGAAATGGGAAGGGAGGGAAGTATTAATGAATTTAGAGAAAAACTTCTGTGGAAGTCGTGGGTTATCAACACCAGTGGGAGATTAAGATGTTCAGTAGGCTAGACATAGAGACTTTTCCTTCTCCCACAGGTTGTTGATATTAGTGAGGGCAGGGAAACTCTTAAGTCAATTCAGTCAATATTTTCCCTAAATTTTACCCCGGAAGTAGTTTTCAGGTAGACACTCCATGGTATTAAAACGGTGGCCTTAATTTAAAAAAGAAACATGAGAGTGCCAAAAATTAGCATATTTTGCTAAGATCAGAAAAGAAGTTGTCTCTATACACCCAGCAAAGATCTCTTGGGAAAGATTACCAGCTCTCCAGGTGAATCTCTGGACTCCTAAATTGGAGCTGCTGAGTTCAGATTATTGAGGCTCATAGATGGTGACAGACAGAATGCAGGTGGGTGCTTGAAGTGGTGGTCAAGTGCTCAGCTGGGCACACTGGAGCCTTGCCTTCTTCCCTCTTGATCTGAGGAGCCCTGGAGAAAAGGGGAATCCAAAAAGTGGCACAGTCACATCAGTTTTCCACAGGAAAGGAAAGCCAGTCAGGAGCCCACCACAGCAGGGAGGGCACTGAGGACACTCAGCTTTCCGTCCCTGTTCCAATCACCATTGAAGAGTCTCAATTTCAGCATTTTTAATGTTTTTCATCCCATTTTCCTGTTTAATTCCCAGTGTTACACCAAGACCATTTCTGGTTCTAATGGTTTAAAAACGAGAAGAATCAAATCTCCTTCCATACCTCTTTTCTAACGGCGCATAGACTTCACAGAGACCCAAACCTGTATTAGCTTTTTGATGGTTTATATTAACCTTAGATTCAATTTTACATTTCCTGCCTTTCCAGTATTTTGTACCAGACAAAACTTCACCTGAATACCTTGTGTTACATATATATCTATATATAGAGAGAGACAACTGTGTATATATATCTACATATATACAGAGACAACTATGTATATATATCTATATATATACAGAGACAACTATGTTTCCTGCAAACTCCTTGCAAGTGTTAAAAGGAAAAATTAGAACAATTAGAGCAGAAAGTCTTTAATTAGCAACAACAGGTGGTTCCAGGGTTCTTCTTAGCCAGATGAATTAACATGGGAAAAATCTAGATAATGTCAATATATTGCATCTCCCTTCAACTCTTATTCCCCCAAACTTCCCTAGAAGTCAGTGAAATATCCTCCAAAGTCAACTGGAATAGTTTTTTGGTATGTTTCTTCACAGCATGCCTATTTCTATCAACAACAACAACAACAACAACAATAACAACAAAACTATTCACTGGAAAAGTTTAAAAGGCACAGAAAAACAGATATTAGCAACTTTAATATATATATATAATTATTGAGGCCAGAAGCCTATAAATAAAGCATTGGAATAGAGAGGTGATCTTCATGAGATGTAATTTTACAAATATCTTTATGTGGCCATCGGTGATTTTCAACAGAAATGCTGCTCTGCGTGCTTAGGCAGACCTAGACTGCAAATAGAAATGGAGGCCTCTACAGGCACCATCACTTCTGCTCATATCCTATACTCACAAAATCTCTGTTACCAGGTGTGACCTCTGGGCACAGGGTTCTGTACCCACCAACATCACCCAGGGGTGTTGAGTAAAGGGAGAGAGCTAAGGATGACCTAAGTTAGAAATATAGCTTCACAAAGTAGTTCTGCAGGAGAGTAACTCAGGTTTTCCTACTTCTTTGGCAATAGCTGGAGGCTGTAATGTTAACTGCTTGGACATCTGTATCCTCAGAACAATTTATTCCTTTAGTAACCAGCGTAAACAGTTGTGTGCTGCTAGGAACCAGAATATATCACTATTCAACAAAGGCAACTGAATGCAAGGAAAGAACTCAATCTACTCTTAAATTTAATAATCTTGATTTTAATGCCTGGGAGAGAATGACTTTTTTTGTTACTTTCTTTACATGAAACTGAGAAGGATATTTTTAAGGTCAGGCATTTCCTGAGCTTTGCCCATGGTGGGTGTTTTGAGGTCTATTACATGCACGCTTCCCCAGTGCTCCTATTTTTTATTGTTCTTAACCTCAAGCACGGCACCTGATAAAGGTTAAACCCTGTAGGTTGTAGCACAGTGCCAGCAGTGACACAGAGCCCACACCCCAGATGTCCTGCTCCCCTCAGAGGACACAGAGGAAGGAAGGAAAGGAAGGTGCCAAACAGCCTACATTATTCTTTTTCAATTAGCAAGTCTGCTTGCCAGCCGTGTGGAACTGGTACAGGCAGAGCAGGAGGATTATGCTTTGCCTGTAACTCTGAGCCACTCTAATTGCTGTGACTAGTGAGTAAGGCTGAAAGAACTGAAGAATTTTTTTTCCAGGTAAGAAAGACAGAAGAGGACAGTAATTTAAATATCTAAACATCTAGAAGTCCTCCTGATTCATGCTGCAGAAGTAACTAGATATATCATAAATTAATATGTGGTGCTCTGTGTGAGTCACATACTCTGGTACTAAGTAGTATTCCCATAAGAAATGTGGGAATGGGATAGAGAAACTGTTCTAGGAGTTGCCCTCTCTTAATTCCTGGCCACTCATCTGCTGAAAGGCACTTCTGATTCATAAGGGAAATGTTGGGATGCTAGAAAAAAACCCAATCAGTTCTGATACCATGATTGCTTGCTTCTACCAGCAGCAATGTCCCCAAGATGCCAAGGGAGTGAGGGATTCTGGGTTGGAAAGATAAAACAGGCCTGTTTCTCCAGGGAAATGTGTGGCCAGTTTTTCAGGAATTAATACACTAAGGACTCTTGTAAACCTTTTGTAATTTTTTCACTCATACGAAGGCAGGCTCATCTTGGCGAGGCAGCTGTGCCTTGCTCTGAGAGGATCAGCTAGGGAAGTGCAACTCAAATATTCCATAGCGGTACCAAAAAATGGAAAAACCGTTGATGGTTTTCTCATTTATTGTATTCGTGTGCTTATTTCTATTTTATTCACCTGTGTCCTCTGAAGTACATTTTGTGCTGCACAGCCTGGAGAACATAATATCAAGGGAGCTGTGCCATCAGCTGAGGCATGCTGGGGACACACCACTTCTCTGACCTTAACAGCACAGCGCCATGTTGGTAAATTGCCACTAAAAATAAAACAGTGATGAAATCTGAAGACATGATTCACCTTATTCAGTTTAAAGCAAACCCATTGCTGCTGGAGAAGGGGTTGAATAAAACTTGGTGATGAATCCTTTACTGTTCATATGCTATCACACAAAATAATGGGAAGAACAAGCCCAGGGGAGATCTGTGATGGGAACCACCAAGTAAATAATTCGTTGTGAGTGCTGCATGACTGCAGACCCCATCCTGGCTGTGTTTGTTCCAGCCTGAAGCCACAGTAACTCCCTTGTGATTTATGGGGTAACAGCAGCAGTCAAGTGTTCCCATCACTGGTCCAAGTGCCAAGATCGTACATAAAGACTCTTTAACGGCTCAGGTCTCACTTGCTAAGCTTCAATACTCTGAACTATGGAATAAAAGAAACCTAAAACCAAACAGTAACAGGGGAAGATTTAGCCATGAACTTCTCAAAGCAATTTTAAGGAAAACGCATTAAAAAGCACCGCTAGTTCACAGATCAGCTGTGCAATGGTTTTTATTCCCAATCTGTGAAAGTGGATATTTTCCTTGTAAGCAGGATTCATTTTCCATAACCAATGTTTTTTTTGTGCCACCTGTTCTGGAGAAGCATCTGACATTTTTAAACTTACTGAAAACAAGGCTGCCAATACACATTTGAGTTTACTATAAATTTGCTCCTGACGGGTTTTTCAGATGCCTCAGGCCAAAGCAGCACTGAGTTCTCTGCAATGTTATTTAAAATTAGGAAACACTATCTGAAACGTGCAACCTTTATTTCACAGTATTTAGTCACGTACATACCTGAGCTCTTAAGGTATGCTTCACGTCAAGTAGAAGATAGACATAATCATAATTCATTTCCAGTTTAAGAACCTTTTAGCCCACTAAAATGGCTTAATAAGGTCTGATTTTGATAAGAATTAGGCCTGAGATTTTTTAACTTTTATAATATACTCAGTGTACTTAAGTGTGAAAAAATACACATGCCCTAAATTAATTTGATTTATTGTCTGTTCTCAAAATTATTTACAGTTCTATCCTTTTGCTATTCTTTTGGTCACCATATTTATCCCCTCCATTTTTTGAGTCACTTCTATGAGCTGCACACAAAAGTCTGATTTCACTCATATATCTAAGGGAAGGCAAATATTTTCAAAGCTAGATCTCCATTTTTACTTCTTAAGCTCTTTATATTATTATTAGTAGTATTAGTATTTTGCTAACATACTTTATCTGAAAGTAGTGCTAAGTAGCAAACCATGCTGCCTTGGAAAATACTTCCCATCAGAGTGTTAAGTAATGTGAATATAGGGAGAGAGTAAAACCCATGGTGAGATAATCCAGAAGGAAACAGGCAGAATTCTTTTGTTCTCTTTGAAGATGAACCACTAAGAATAAACATTTAATTGATATTCACATATTTTAGGGAAATTAGGAATTATACATAGTGCTGGCTGTTTGAGCTCTTAAATTCTTCCAGAATAAGACACATGAGATGTTCTACATCACAGCACAGCAATACTCTCCTGAGAGTTTTTAAAACCATGGGAACCACGGATGGTAGTAACACAAAACATGAGCTGCCAATGCGAGTTTCTGTGGGGTCTCCTGTGGTGCCAAGGAACTGTCATCAGTGCCCCAGGCCTGACTGGGGACATGTTACAGCTAATACCTCTGTGGTTCGTGCTGCATGTGGGCCAGAAATTATTTTTCCAGAGCTATCACTGAAAAACAAAGATGAGCTGAAGTGGGAAAAAGCTTCTGCCTGTCCACCTTCCTCCTCCACATCGTTCCTGTTTGCTTTGTACAGTCACAGGGCTGGCAGGGAAAAGGACAAGCTGGTGGCTGCAGCAGATGATAACCCTTCGAGAGACCTCCCTTCACGGATCTTCCTCAGCTCTCCTGCCATCTTCAGGCACTCCTTGTGTCCATCTCCATCTCATCCTTGTGAGCACTGCACTCTCTCCCCTCTGCTCAGAACCCAGCAGGCTGATTGCAGCAGGTGATGGGCAGGTGGGAGAGGGGCAGACAGGGACACCCAAATCCATCACGGTCATCTCATTTTTGAAATATTTATTCTCACATTAGTCTGTCTTTTCCACAGCCCAATGGACCAAACTGAAAGCCAGAAGGTAAACCAGGTGGCCCAAAGCTAAAGATATTATTTCCTCTCATATGTCTATTTAAAAACTCTCATAGTGCTATTAAAATCTACGCAAAGAGGTTTAAAAAAGGGGGGGAATTAAGAATCCATTTATACACAGAATTATTGTAATGGAATTGATCAAAAGAAATGTTGATCATATGTGCAACTTCCAAGAGGAGACTGTATTTGAAAAAAGAACTTGAACTGGCTATAGGCAAATGAGCAACAGAAAAAAAACCCATAAATGATTATTTTAAGATGTAGGATTTTCATGATCATGTACACATCCCACATACTTCTTTTTCCTTTTATTTGTTTAGTTTTGCCAGAGTTTTTTTTCCTGTAAATTGACTGGCAATGACATCACTTAAAAATCCTGTAAATTCTTACATACAATGTCATTTAACACTGTCATGTGGCTTCCTTAACCATGCAGGTTATACATCATAGTCTGGATTTCAACCACATAAATTCAGGCAAGTGAGTTAGTTAGGAACATTTTTTTCTTCCAATTTTGAATTATGCAGAATAACAGAATAATTATAAATGTTCTTCCTTTTTTTTATTTCCAGAATGAGAACAAAAAAGCACCTGGCAAATGTGCTCTAGCACCCCTGAAGTAGAGATTGTTTTGTGCACTGCATAACCTGGAAGCCACTGGTTCAGGGACACTGCTATTTAAGAAGGGATTTTGAAGAGCTGGATTGGAATGCTTGGAAAGCAACAACAAAAAGTAATGCAAGCTACGTAAACTATGGTAAAATGGGAGACTAAACCCTCATGCTTAAATTTTACCTACAAGGGAGGGAGGCTGGGAAGCAATTTTTCTCCTAATCACACTGCATAATTGAATAAGTAGACAGTGGGTCTGATCTAAAGACTGCTGCTGCTAATGAAGCACTTTGCATTTATTTTCCTGAGCTCTGGCTCAAGCCTGTCACAGTCAGAGAGCTGCTCATCTTCCTTTTGGATCCGTGTGAAATTTTCATTGCTGGAAGCAACAAGGCAGACAACAGCACAGTTTGATCAGCAATCAGGCTACACAAGAAAAATGCAAACTATTCTTGCAAACTCAACCCCTGTGAAGTTCCCAGCCTCTGCAGATGTTCAAAGTACAAGCACACATTTATGATCCCTGAGCTTCTTGGCTGCTGAATAAAGTGTAGACTCTGCTGAGTTACTTAAGAGATTTTTTTGTCTCCCTAAAGCTTGGCTTCCTGAGCCTGGCTCCACCTGAAAAGCAGAGCTCAGATATTTTTTAAGCTCTTGCTAAGCTTCTTTAATTGAGAGGATGGGCTGGAGGGAAATGGTGAGTTCTCTCAGCAGAGGTGCCAAAACTGTTGTTCATCAGGCAGACTTCCTCAAGCCAGATCTCCTTTCCATCTGCAGATTGTGGGAGGTCATGGATTCATCTGGGGCTGCAGAGGAGATGAAAGAGGAAACCAAAGCTTCCGCATTAGTGCTGGCTGGTGTGACACATTCACCTGCAGCTGCTCCCACTTCCAATGCCTATGGCTGTCACTGTCCTGGAATATGGATATCAGCTGCAGAGATAAATACATTTTATTCTCAAAATATAAGGTCATAAATGAGGTTTGCGAGTTGGCTTTTTTTTCCCTTTGTCTCTGCACAAAGTGCCCAATAACTAATAAATATTTCCTATCAACTGGGAACCTCTTAGTGGGAACAATTATCATAGAATAAGCATTGCAAAATCTTCCATCACCCTTCTGCACTGTTCCAGTGAAAATAAAGGAAGTGCAGAAAAGGGGTATTCCTTATTTCCTTATTTCAGTGTGATTAAAATTGTTGAATGCCTTTCCCAGACTACACAAATTACTCTCATTTTATATTTTCAAAATGTCACAAGTCAAACCTAGGTGATGAATTAATTAATGATGCCTGCAAGAACGAGTCTTCCTTCAGTTTTTTAATTATACATTTTCACATGCTTTCACAGGATGCTTCAAGGGAAGCAAACAGCTCGGTTGTGCTTTTACTTTATAGCTAGGAAATGCAGAGTGAAGTGAAAGGGAGTGACCTCCAAAGCAGAAATCCTTAAGTTAAATTAAAATTAAATATTTCACAATAGCAGCTGGGGTTTCACATTGGTCATTGCTGCTCTTTGGGGCAAGAAAGTGCCTCTCTCTTACTAGTCCTTTGATTATTTTGGGACATAAATTGGGTGCCAAATGCTCCTTTTAACATTTTCAGTTAATGCACAGTCTGCGTCACACTTAATGATTTTTTACGTCAAGTGTACTTGGTTCTTGGGAATAATTAAAGAAGCTGCCCATTTCAGGAAAAACAGTAAGACAGATTTATGAGAGTAAAACCAAATGTTAATAATGTCCTTTATTTTGTGTCAATATTTACAGAAACATCTCATTCATGTAGAAAAAAGGGGGGGGGGCCAAAAAAAGTATTTCTTGATTGAAAAAGCATTTTCTACCCCTAATATCCACAAAAAAAGTTTTCTCCAATTGTAGAGGAGTCTGCAAATGAGCTGGCATGGTTTTCATTATTTATACATAGATATAAGCACTTGGAAATAAGCAATCTCTTATAGGCAATACAATTGGTTTTATTTAACTTTGCATCTTACAGGGCTCTAACATTTTCCCTAAAGTCTTTGTTCCTTTCTGAGGAGGAGATGAACTGAAGCATCGGGGTTTAAAAGTGGCCCATGACAGAGCTGCAACATGATCAGCCCCAGCACTGGTGAGGGCTGTGAGGCCATCACTCCACTGTTGCTCATCTGCTTTATGTGATGCCTGCGAGCTCCAGAGAACAAATTAACCAAAAAAAGAAAAAAAATTTAAATATTTTAGTCTGCAGCCACAGAACAAGCAGGAGCCTGCGAGAAGGATACTGAGAAACAAATGGTCAGCAGAGTTTCCTGCTAGACAGGGACAGACACAGCAACCTGCAGCTACGTGAAAGGACACAATCGTGTTGTCTTGTGCCAGACTCACAAGTTGTTTTCTCCATTATTTTCTCAATTTGACAGCATTTGCAAGAACTGAATTAGCTCTTGGGTTGTTTTTCCTTATTAAGGCAGAGAGGTTTTTGCCTTAATAAGGAAAGGGACTTGCCGTTTGTTTCAGAGTAGGAGCCTTCTCGGGAGATACCAGAGAAAACCTGGTCTCAGTTGCACCAGTGTAACTTTGGGATGCACTCACACACAGGGGCAAGCAGGGAACACTTGACTCTGTGGGGATCCGTGGGAATCTGCAGGGACTGGGGAGCAGAAGGTTACAGGGCTTGCAATAGAGCTGTCCCTCAGTGGAAAGTGCCACCCTGGGGAGACGCTTACAGCCCCGTGTGATGGGTGAGTGTGGGTGAGACCTGGCAACCCAACCACAGCTTTCATTTTGGCCCGAGCTGACAGGCTGACATGTGACAGCTGAAAAAGAAGTTGAGAGATCTGGGAGATAAAGGGAACAGAAGTGATGTGAGAAACAAAAAGCAGAGCCGATAAGCAAGAATTTTCCAACATACATTTTACCTTTTCTGTTCATACAATAAAGCAACACCATTATAGAGAAAAGGGTTAAAAGTGACAACAATCCTCCTTTCATGCCAGACTGTAAACATCCACTTCCTTTGGAAATGAACCAGGAACACAAGATAGAAATACTCTAAGCAACTGTCTATGCAGTGACCTGTTCATTAGCTAAGAGGGCCTGCCATTTAAGAAACAGTCTGATGAAACTTCGTCAGAGTAAAGATTACATCCTTTTGCTTCATTTAAAGTACATTATCCATTTATTTGGATTGGTTTAGTTTAGTTTGTTTTGCTTCATTTTTTTTACAAGTGTGTACAGATTTTATTTCTTGTCTCTTTCCTTGTGTACACATGCTCGTCAGAGGAACACATCAGCTCTAAGCAAGGAAAGAGCAACTTAAGAGCTATTTCATTTGTAAATTTAAGGTAATTACAATTTACAGCCTAGCTTAACATATAGGTAACAGTTCAAATGGAAAGATCCCTGTGAGTTTATTGGAACATCAAAGGTCAGCAACACTTAAAAAAACCTGTGGCTTTCCCTCAGCTCCTTCTCTGGTATCAGCAGTACTGCAGATAATAGTGGGTACTAAACTATTCTGCTCAGTAACGACTGCTTCATAACTATCCCAAGTTAGTGCTTCCCTCCTTGGAAAGGGTTAAAGGTGAGAAAACCCTGTGACTTCAGTCCCTGACATGAGAGTGACTTAGCTCTCACAAGAGCTACAATCATGGCTTTGAAACCAGGGCAGTCAAGCAGAGACCAAAAAAACAGAGGTTTACTCTTTCAACAGACTAAACCTTGCCCTGAGTAACACTAAAATGATGTCTCCAATGAAATTAAATACTTTAAAATTTGGCCTGAGGGTTTTATTTGTGCTTTACAGGAAGTCAAGGGACCACAGTGTTAGTCAGAGAAGAATTAACGACCATTTCTTATTAAACACAGAGAGCTTTAAAGTATAAGTGGAAAAAACCAAGTTTACTGCTGTTCCTCTAAAAAAGACACTTACTTAAAAGGGGAAAATAGGAGTCCAGAGGTATGCAATAAAAGCAATTTAAAGAGAACAACAAATACCAAGTTACTGCTTGGTCAGTACTATTTTCATTCCCCCATGTTCTGCTATGTCCCAGCTCACTAATAAACTGAGGTGAAACAAATCAATGTATGAGGGCCTTACAGGGGTGTCCATAATGCTCTGTTGAAAACATGTTTATGTACATGTTTAAAAACAATATCCATGCAAAGATACTGCAGCACAGTTGGTGTACTAATATTTTCTTCCCTGAGGCCAAACTTGTTTTAACTTATGAGTTGCTGCCCTTTAGCCAGAATTAGTGGGCATTTATACAAAATGACAGCACTTTTTAACTCCCTGCCTGGTCCTGCATGGCTCAGCATCCTGATCACCCTCTGCAGGCACCCTGAACTCTGCCTCAGTGTCACAACCTCACTCCTTACAGGGGACTCGAGTCTCTCAATTGTGCGTGTAACTTTTCAAAAGCTGCTCTTATTTTGTTGGTGCCACGATGATGCTGATGATCAAAGGCTTGACAAGTTCATACTGAAGCAATAATATTTGGCTATCACCAGCAGGATCTCCAGATTTCTTGCTTTCAGATGAGATCAGTAAATTCAGCAAATTTATTTTAGTTTTAGTTTTAGTTCAATCTCTCTGTGTTATGCCCTGCCCTGCTCAGCAGGTTTAAAAGGAAGGTAGTTTGATTCACTCTGACTTCACCCAGTCAATGGAATATAGGCCACTACACATCCCATCCTGTAGTAAACATCGAGAATAGGTCAGGGAAATCCTAAAATATCCTCATTCTCTCCTTTGACAGTAAAATGAGCCTGGTATTCCTGGTTAGGATGTTGACTCCACTTGATAAACAGCCAAGGTCAAATGACATAAATATTGACCCTTCTGGGATCAGGAAAAAATAATTTCCTGATTTCTGTGCATAGATTTCAATTTTTCTGATTTCTGAAGTCACATTTAGACTTTACTAATTCTACCACTCACAACTTATAGTCACAGAAAATCTTCCTTTCTGATCTTTATCTTTCTCATCGTGTAGACTATTAGAGCTTAAAAATTTACAGTGCCAACTGTAACAAACTTCTTAAATGCAAAACATTCATTTTTTTTCTCTTATGAGAGGTGAACAATTGACACAATTGCTCACCACATAACACAAGCTGGCAGGGACCACTCCCCCCATCCCCAAAAATGACATGAGGTGGTATAAAATAGGCTGCAGGTCATGGCCATGCCCCCTCTGGACTGCTGGGAAAATCGACCCTGTTTCTCTACTGCTTGTTGGAGTTCCCAGTTAAAATCCAGCTTTGCAAAATTCATGCTGCCCACCCTCTACTTCTTTTTTTTTCTTTTCTTTTTTAAAGATAATTTTCATAAATTAAACTTAAGGAAAAGAAGAAAGGAAAACACCTGGATCAACAACCACATGGGCAAGAAATCGAAAGGAGACAATTTAACCACATTTTCCAGGAAGCCTGCTGAGCCAGGAAGAATATTGACACATTAATTTCTTTTATAACAGAGCACTGGATGTGAAAATAGTGACTCAGAGGCATTTGAACATGGGGATTATCACTCAGCTTTCCAATGGGAACAAGCTATCCTGCTGCCTAACATCCACTCTGGTTAAACAGGAGTCAAAGTTTGTTATCTTTCTTTTAAAATTCTAGTCCGTAGTCACAGATTTATCAGGAAATAGTGACTTATGAACATATTACCCCAGTTATTTGTAAGCAGAATTTCTCAGAGTATTAAATAAAAGAATTTTATTCGAAATTAGGTGTTATGGTCTTCCTGAGTTGGTTTATACCTCCCCGTGAAAACTGACTTGGAGACAGTTCCCAAAATTTACTAGATTTCAATATTTTTAGTGTAATAATTCTTCATGTTAGAAGAAAGGCTAAATAACTGATGTTCACATAGTTCAGATATATAGAAAATGACAGCAGCTCTTTGATACCAAGCTGTGATGAAATCCCAGCTACCACATGTGCTCACAGCAGCTATTGGAGCACAGAAGTTATCAATCATCCACTTTTCATCATTAAAAATTAGGGCTTTGCTTCAAATGCCTGCCTAGAAAATGTAAACTTTTCATAAACAGGTACCAGACACCTGGATAACAACAGGACTGAAAAAGCAGGTTGCATCAACATTCCTAAAAATGAGATTTGTTCCTTACACTTAATACATAAAATTTACCTCTCTTCTTTCACTGACAGCATGGAAACAATATATAAGATTGGGGTTTTTTTCCACTGGGAAAGAGGAATTAGATTTATTGGTGTAAACTGTATTGTTTAATTAATTAATGATTTATTTGTCTATCTATTAAAGAGCTGTTAAGGAGCTTCCATGTGAGCAGCAGGCTGAATTCTCCGTGCAAAGGAGCAGCTCTTTTCCCAATTCCCTGTCAAACCAGCACAGGGGTACAGGCTTTTTCCAGCTGAACACCTTTAGAACCAGGTGTATTTTCTCTCTGAGCTCTGGTGTCCAATGGAATCACATTTCAGAATCAGATGAGTGGGATTTCCTCTGCTCAGAAGTGAAGGCTGCAAATGATTACAGCTCTGTCGCTGTCAATGTTTGGACTGAGTCAGAGGCACATGCTTGGGAAAATCCAAGCAATTTACTGTTAGCACTCTTACAACGTGGATTGTACTCCTGCTAGGACAGAAAAACACATGTTGTCACCGTATGTAATAAATTGCCCATGTACAGATCACATTACAGAAAGGACAAAATGCTGGCATCACACCAGCATGGCCTCAGTGAGCGCTGGCAGAGAGAAATTTGGTTACAGCCACACCAAGGACCAGCCTCAATGTCCTTCGAAGGTGGTGTTCCTCCTACTTCAAGTGAAGAGAATGGATTTAAAGGCAGATAACAACATAAGAACAAGATAATCAGAGATTTGTTTCTCTTCAGTCATCATTAATCCTCCACCAGCCATAAGGAAGAATTTTCTCTGAGGCTGTTCCAAGACCTTCTTCTCTCACCCCCATTTGCTGAGGCCACACCTAGAGTGCTGTGTCCAGTTTTGGGCCCCTCACTGCAAGAAGGACACTGAGGGGCTGTAGCATGTGCAGGGAAGGGAACAGAGCTGGGGAAGGGGCTGGAGCCCCAGGAGCGGCTGAGGGAGCTGGGAAAGGGGCTCAGCCTGGAGCAAAGGAGGCTCAGGGGGGAGTAGGGCTCTGCTCCCAGAGAACAGGGACAGGAGGAGAGGGAACGGCCTCAAGCTGTGTCTGAATCTTACTGCTTTGGCATTTTTATTTCTTTGTAATCTTATTAGCTTCTAAGTTTGTTTCTGTTTCAGCCATTGATCCACTGTTTAAAAATCCAAAGCTCTGACACGTGTACTCGATTCACTGGCAGTTCTGAGCAAACAGAAAGAAAATGCTTTTCAGTTGGACCAACATCAGAGTTTTCAAATTTTCTAAGGAAAGGACTATTTTAGTACTGCTGGATTGAAAAAAAAACCTTTTAATTTTCATCCTGGCGATTTCAAAATTGGCTTTTTGTTTAAATCAAGCTTATAGATATTTTGTAGTGAAACAATTGCTTCAAAAGAAAAATAAAGAGACTTCAAGAAGTCTCTGATCTGCCATATCCTTTACCCTGGCAGCCAGCACCTGGATACTTGGCTTGCACAGCTTCTACATTTATTTGCCAGAGTCCATATAAATTATTTCACCTCCCCTCCATCCCCCAAATAGACACAGGAACACACAGGAGCTCTGCTTGCATGCCTATCATGGCCAGAGGACCTACAAAAACATGCACAAAAATGGGATTCAGATCTTGCCCAGTAGATTTAGCCTCTGAGGAGAATGAGAACAAATCTGCAGGAGGACCTGTTTTTCTCATCCTGAAGCTGGAAAGATAACAACACACTCTCTGCTCACCTACTGGGGGAGTGAACTAGTGAGACCTCCACTGTAACCTGCAGTTAACTAATAAAAGTCAAAAAAAACCCCCCCACAGATTTGCCTCACAGATCCCACAGGTCAGCTTGAAAGGCCAAAGTGTAGAGCAGAAATCCCTAAACACCTCCATTTTGTGCTCTCACTGATGCTCTTTTGGACCACATGCACAAATCCTACAAAGTGGCGCTTGTTGGGGAGCTGGCCCTGAAATCATGTGTTCAGAAAGCCCTTCTAGACACTGACTCAGACTCTTCCCCTCCAGCAGGGAGGCACTCGCCCAACAGGAGGCTGAAGCAGCTTCTACAATATGAGAGGGATGTTTTGCAGCCCAAAAACCACCTCTGAGTGTATCTATCCATCCATATATCCATATATATATATATATTTATATCTATATCTATATATAGATATGTATATATATATACACACCTGCCCATAGATATAGGGAGATATGTAGGTGGCTGGATTTAGTAAAATTCAGGATAATAGATTCCAGGATTAGTCAAGCCATAGAAATACCATTTGTTTTGCATCTGAAGTTCTATTTTCTAAGGTACCCAGCACCCAGTGAACTTTTGGACCTGCTAAAGTCAACTCAAACGCTTTTAAAATATGTCCAAGAAAATCCCTGTACTGCATTTGTCCTGCATTCATCTTGTTTTTTCTGCAGTTTCTGAGAACCTTAAATTCAGCCCATTCACTGCCTTTTAAATACAGTTTTATTGCTTCTTTAACAGTCCCATCCTACCATTTTCTTCTATTTCCATGTGTAAAATACCATGTGGTCCCCCTGCACTTTTTTTGCAACGAGGAATGTTCTTTGTTCAAAGCCTTTCAGACTTCTGAGTCAGCACATTTTAGAGGAAATACTGAATCTGCTGAGGGCTCACGACTTTACTCAGCAAATGAGCACTTCCAGGCACAGTCAGCAAAATTCTGAAACATTTATGTAAAGCTTGAGGCTAATGACCAGTTTCCTACAAGATTCTGCAGTTTCTCTATATCAAGAACTCCCTTAAAACGCTGAAAATTAACTCTGTGGACTTGTTTTTTCACGAGCACAATAAATTTGGATTGAATGTTGCCATTCCTGAAATTAAAAGTCATTACTTTTAACTAAACTGAATTTTGCCTTAGCACAAATGTACATGCTTTTATGGTACCACCTAGTGAAATATTACATATTAAGAATACTAAAAATATTGAGACCAGCTTAAGCATTAGCTTGAAATAATCTTTGTCTTTCACTTGTACAGTTTCAAAACATAGATTGTGGCAAATCTTATAAGCGAAGGTTAAAATTTAATTTTGAACTTCAGCATTTTGTTCTGTCCTGTAATCATAAAAACTTCATTTGGCTTAACTCTTCAGATGACTGGGAAAAAATCCAGCTTTGTGTTTTTATATGCTGACCTTCATATGCAACACCTTTCTGCAGAAGGCAGAGGTCATAAATCACCTCGAAACCACTGGCAAATGCATCCCAAATTTCCTGCAATTATTTGTAAGAAATATCCATTTTATTAAAGAAAGACATAGTGAACATTAAATATTATTTTTAAACTTAATTTTGTTGGTAAGAATCTGTTATTTCCTGGCCAATTAACAATTCTGAGGGAAACCCTCAAATAACTGTGATGTGTACATTCAGTAGATTTAAGGAAAACATAAGTGTTAATAAAAATCCTACAGAATTACCTGAAAGAAAATATTTCTAAAGGTGTTTGCTTTCATTTTTTCCTTTTTTATTTACAAGCAGCAATACAATGATGAAGCTTGCTGATGATCCAATGATCACTGAATTTAATCCCACAGCACCATCGTGGCATTCTGACACTGCTCTTTGCCATGTTTTATTTTTAATGAAGGTTTAAATCAAAGTTTATTTTTGCCTTCTCCCACCCTTTTTGCTTTACTCAGGCAGCACAATGTCCTATAGGAATGCCTATATGTTAAAATGTACATGTATAAATATAAAATACCCTTTTAAAACTGATTTTATTAGTCCAGCTGGTCCCTTGGACACCCTCCTAACCGGATTGCTGTTAGGCAGGAAATTTTGTTTCTCATTATAGGTAAATAATTTGGGATTTCAGAAAATTCTAATACTGGTAAGAGTGAGGAAATGCTTTTCAACCAGAGTTGTGCAGGTATTTAAATAAATTTCAGTGAAGAGGAACCTGGGACAGATGCAGAGCTCAGGCAGACCCAGGTGAAGACAGTGTACTTGTTTCCCTCCCATGTATATTCACACAGAAGCTTTTTGCATGCTGAGAAAATACAGGTACAAACCACATCACACATCCATTATATTTACAAAATGTAATTTGCATAAAACATGGGTTAAAAATGCTAATTCCTTTGATGTGTGAATATGCACTTCTACATGCTGTTTACAAATCTTATGGCCCAATTCTGTCCTCAGAAACCCACACGAAATTCCAAAGGAAGTGTTTGGTCACCTCACTGGTGCCCAGCCGAGTGAAAAATACTTCGGTAACACAAACGAATGCAATGACACTTCTTAAAGGCAAGTCTGTGTACACAGCAGAGGGAGAAGCTAATGAGAAGCAGATGCACATGGAGAGGATTCTGAGTGAAATGGTGTGTGTGGTTTCACTTTGGGCACGTGTTTCTCTAGCACATGGGGACAGGGAGTATATATAGCAATGCAAAGGAAAATATTAGCTGTTGAAAAATGTGTATGCTATTGGGGAAAAAGAGGCTTTAAAGGGGAAAGTATTCAGATTGAAAAGCAAATTCTGGAAGTCTCAGGAGAGCTCAGAAGGCTTAAACTACAACTAATTAAATTATTTTTTGCACGTTGGGAGGCCAAAACAAATGAAAACAATTCTTTTCTGTCCCCACAAGATAGTGTTGGCTGGAGCTGCAGTTGTGCCAGCTGTGAGCACCTCTGATGCTAGCTGCAGCACCCAGCTGGCAGCAGAAACACCCAAAATCCAACATCCTTGCGTGGCCACCACTGCCCCAGCTCACCCTTACTCAGCCCTGGCATCCAGCACGAAGCTCCACATGCCCAGTTTGTACATCTTTTGCAAACCCAACCACAGCACCAACATCTGCTGAGTGCTCAGGAATCTTGGCTGGAAAACCAGGTAACAACTCCTCCCTCCCTGTAGGGAAGGAAGGATTTTGCTTTTGTGAACAAAATACAAGACTGTGGGTTTAAATAGTGTGGTAAGGCAGGAATAATTTTTATGAGGTACTACTGGAGTGAATGGAGCAGTGAAATGAAATTATCATGGCCATCTCAAGGGCAGACAAATTTTTCAAGGGGACTTTAGGTTATAAACAAATACTTTACTCGCACTTCTGTAGAACTGTACAATATGAAATGCCTACAGGAAGGTGCAATAATTGCAAGGCCAAGGCAGCTTTGGTTTGTTGTTTTTATTTTTTTCAATTCCCTGCAGAAATGCTCTAATTCCACTAAAAATTAGTTCTGGGAAGGCTTCTCTTCCTTCAATACATTTATCTCAGCCTGTGGACAGTTGGTGTCCATCATCCAACACTTTAAGGGTCTTCATCCACCATGAAGATTCACACTGCCAAGAGATTAAAAGTAAGATTTACCATAGGCTGCTTCATGCATATGTTCTATAAAACAGTTCTCTTCCTCTGAACAGAACTTGAACTACTTCTAGGGCAAGACCAAACAGAAAAAACTGAGGAAAAGGTGAAACTAAGGGAGTATCTTTGTTTTTTCAATGGTCTTTCCTGCAGAGGAACTGCTTCCATGGACGCTGGATGAGGCTCTCAGAGCACAAGAAAGAGTTCAGCTTTTCCTGAACTGATGTCATTAAAGCCAACAAATGGGCTGGGCTGCTCTGGGAAATTCATTCTGCATATCAGTATGAGAAATCATTGTTTCAGAGCTGCAAATGTCAATGGGATCACAGCAAGAAGTCAATGAATCATTTAACATGTGTGTATCAGCATCACTGCCTGTGTTCCGCAGTAGCTAAAAAGGTTTAATTCATTCCTGTTCTACTGCCTGAAAAGGTCCTTCTTTTTTTAATGCCTTGCTCTCCCTGGATGCAGAAATTTGGTGAACATGGCTGCCAGATCCTCTTCTGGAGCTGCAGGGCCAGAATCATTTCCATGCAGGGAAAGAGGGGACTGCCCATCTGGCTGATGAAAAGGCTACAGCCCGTCTGCAAAGCGACAGAAGATTTCAAACCCTCCTGATAACCACCAGCCCCAAGAAAACACAATTGCCATCTCAGTTTTCTGTTGGCCACACGTGTTCCACATCAAGGGTCTCAAAAGCAAAGTGGGACTGCACCCCTGGCCTCCTCACATAGCACCTGAGTTGTATTTTGGAGCAGTTGAAGAAGAAATAATTTGCTGTGCACAAACATGGGCAAAAGCATCTGGAATAGATAGCTATTTTTATAAGACTTAATCCAAAAATTAGATGCTGCACAGTAGAGAATAGGGTAGAGATTAAAAAAAATTCTGCAAAAGAGAAAAGGAAGCAAAAGAAAAAAATTTAACCTTTTTTTCTGGAAAGTATTTTCAGTAGTCTCAGCCGGTGTCTCATTCTATAGAAACACTGAGACATTTTGGTCATTTTTCCCACTATTATATGAAAAATATAATCCCTGAAAGTCCTCAAATTGTTTTAAAAGCTTTAGAATTAGGCCCTTGGAAAACAGAAAAACACAAAGGAGGCCCATTGTCTGAAGTAATTAAACAAATCAATCCAGAGTATCTGATTCCTCTCTTATTCTTTGCCTAACTGTTCTTGTAAAGAACATATTTTATCTTAACTTGCATATTGAAGGCAGGATTTTGCCAGTCTAAACTTTTTCTTCTCTGTCTTTCATCCAGTGGCAATTCAGCACATAAACACTGATGCTGCTGCTGTTGCTGCTGCAAATGCTGGCACAAAACCCTCAGTCACTTTTCAGCTGGGGAAGCTGAACGTTGTTCCTACACATCCTGTGATTGGGAGCGTGGTGCTTTTGGAAAGGACTGACCAGGAGTGGGCAAAGAAATGCAATGATTTCCAAATGCCTCCTCCAAAAAACTGAGCTTAATGCTTGTGTTTAAATTCAGAACTCTGAGCTGAATTTGTGACTCAGTGACTTTGTTAAAATCTTTTGCTGTTTTTTCTTTTTGCTGTCGGATGTATATAGAGAAAGGGGAATGAGTATTCGTAAGGACCACTATTAATATTTTTAAATCATGCTGGTTATTCCATTTATTGCTGTGGGCATTGATATCTCCTCCCCAAAAAAGCTTCAGGTAAATGTGAAGCCCTCAGCTGGTAGAAGTGTAGTCTCACAGATTTTTCACAGGCAGGCTGTGGTTGGGTGTCTTTGCTTCCCAGTGACCTAATTTTCCTGCTGGAATTAGAGAGGAAGTGGGAGGGGTGCATGTCAGAATGTCCCATTCTCACCAGGTAACAGAAGCCAGGCTGAATGGCCTGCTTAGGTTATAATTAAAATATCTGGCATGCACTGAGCTCCTGGACCAGCCAGGCCAGGGATGAACGTGATGTGTGCTCCTGGTTGGGCTGGATTTCCTTCCCACCCCTCTCATTAGGATGTTCCATTCCCGTAAAACACAAACATTTCTATTCTCACATGTACGTCAGTGGTGAGGGATCTGTTCTCAAAACCTGCCCCGTTTCCTCGATGACTCAGCTGCTCAGAATGTCACTGTTGGAGTGAGGAGAGTAATCCCCGGAGTAAAGAAACCCCCTATGTTTAGAGCCTACCAATTTTATGTCATTAAAGGTCATGCAAAATCACTTGCTTTCTTATATACTCCTTTATGTTGTCCCCTGTGTGCCCTACATCCTTTTTTAAAATAGGGTTTGTGGCACGTGACAGTGAGAACAAGACAGCAGTGGCAAGAGATGTACTTGAAGGCGGCTTTGAAAAGAGAATGTTACAGACATTCAGATGCGCTTGGCACTACTCAGTTTAGAGAGGGAGAAAGATAAATAACTGATTTATATAATATTATTTTGATGTATATCTTCACTTTATGTTGTAGAAAGGCACTCTCTGTACTTCATGTTCTATTATTTATTTATTCTCTTTTTGAATTTTTTTCCTCATCTTTACCTCATCTCTCCATATCTCAGCAATCTACCTTTTTCAATACCAACGACAAAACTATACATCGACTGATTTTCCTGATTAATTGGTCAAGAGATATCCCCATTTCACCCCAAACCATCTTTCACTGGAATTTCCCAACCAGTCCCAGCCTAAGTATGCCCGTGCATTAATTTAAACTCCAACAATTTTGTTACTGAGTCACAACATGACTTTTCAAACTTCTCCCAGTTTCCCTTTCTGAAATTGTAGGGTTTATTAATGCTGGTTGTGGGAAAACAAAAGGGATTCGTAAACAGAGATATTGTTTTATTTTCCCCTGAAAATCTATGCTGGCAAGGAAAAAAATGTCCTGGCCTTCAGATATCTCCTGGAGATTCTTACTGACAACTTTTTAAGAAGCACAGAGGGAAAGAAAAGAGCAAAGGTATGTGCTAAGCAAGTCCTCAAGTAAACGAGACCCAGGAGTCCTAATAAATCTCAGTGTTGCCAAAAGATAATTCAGTCCCAAAAAATCTGAAACAGCAACACCAGTCCTTCTTTGGTCACATCAGTTGCATTTAAAGGATAAACAAGAGTCCTGAGTTTACAGAGAGCAATTCCAATGCGTGCTGTCATTTCTGTAAGGTATAATGGGCTTTAGAATGTACACACACAGAAGGTTTCCAGCAATTCCTGGTTTATTTAGAGCTTTATTATATTTTTTCTTACTTTGGTTATCAAAATGTCTCCTGCTTTTTAGGACTTAGGAGGTGCTTTTGGGGACTCTGCAAAATGCTCTTATCCAATACCAACTTTGCTGCTCAGAAGGAGGAATTAAAACTGGGTGGGGCCTGGCATAATTCAGAGACCAAGAGGGTTTGGAAATAAATCAGAAATCCCAAAGGGATGAGGCCAGGCCACTGGCAATTGACTCCAACTACACTGTGCAGAAACACGAAAAATATAACCCCCATTTCTCCCTGCTAATCTTTGGGATCTTAACTAAACATTGACATCTTCTAACATCTTAAAAATCCAGCACTCAATGGCAATATGGCAATAAAATGGTGGCCTTTCTTCATTCCCAAGTTCATAGACGAAGACAAACATAAATGTACTCCCAGTCTTAGTCAATGCAGCCAATTTCTCTGACTCTGCACAATTTTCAACAGAGCAAACAAAAAATCAAATAATTTTGGTTCTTTCTTCAGAGATAATTTGCTCATTTTATAGTGTAGGCTGTGATAAATGATGTTCTTTGTCTTTTACCTTGATTACAAATATTTCCTACACAAAGTGTGATTTTCATGATGAAGGCAAAAGGAGAGTTGGATTCATTTATAAGAGCAGATGCAAAGTACATAATTTTTCTTTGTGGCAATAAATATTTTCACAAACACCAAAGCACTCAGTGGCATTTATAACAAATAGTTTGAAATAATCCTCAATAATTTCTATGCTGATAAGGGACCTTGCATGTCCTTCTGAAACACTTCTAAAAAAGCCTTTCTTTCTGAAAAACAATGGCCTCCAGTGGTTGTCAAACAGGACACACAAAATCAAAATATTGCAACCAGATTTTCCAAGTGTTTGCATGTTCCTATCAAGTGGAATGTGTTCTGCTCCATATGTTCAAGTCAATAACCAACTAAAAGGCTGAGCATCCTATGCAAAGTGATAAATTATTGACATCCACGCCCACATTTGGATGTTGGCATCTAAGAAATTCTTTCCTTAAAAATGTTGAGCCTTAAGACAGCCCCTAACCCAGGCAAAGATTATGGGTTTTTAGAAAAGCATAGAAAAACCTTGAAGTGTGGGAGGTGGTTCATGAAATAAGAAAGAAAAGAAAAATTGGTTTATCCAGGGCTGGAGAACAGTGGTGAGGGGATGTTTCCCAGAAACCAGGGGGAAAGTTCTTCCAGTACAAATAATCTCTTCTTTTCCAATATCCCTTTGAATCTAGAAACCCATTAAAGTTTAATTTCACAAATTGTAACTGAAGCCAAAGTTGTTAAAAAATCTCTGGTAGATCAGCAAATATGGCCTCTACCATTCATCAATCTTTTCAAAATGATGGATTTAAATTATGAGAGTATAAAGCTAAACTCCATGAGGAGGACATTTCATGTCCAGTTCTAATATAATCCATCACTTTTTTGTTTGTAAAATAGAAATACATAAAATGCTTAAGGGAAATATTTTAAAAATGTGATTTTACTTGAATTTAGAACAATACTGACCACATGCTGCTGATGTTACTTGTGATGACTGTGCTGAAACTTCAGCATTGCTGAGGTCCAAAAATAAAATGGGATTATGGGAGCAACAGGCTTTGTCAGAGAGATCTTAATGTATTATTCAAGGAACAGACTAGGAATGCAGAGAAGAATTTAAGGAAGGGGGAAAAATAATCTGTTCGCGATGCATTTTTTTGTATCGTGTTCTTTGGACAACAAGAATCCTGGGATTCAAGACCAGATGTCTGTGCATGAACAGATCATCTTCAGATCAATACAGAAACACAGGGGCTTGGACAAAAAATTAATTATATGTTAAATTAAGGCAGTAAATTCAGGTGCCTCCCTCTTGGACAAAAATATCTCCAAGAAGATAGCACAAAAATATCTCAAATCACAAAAGTTCTCTTTTTGTTTTCTTCTGCAAATAAGTAATAAATTCTGTGACTTAAATACATTCATTAGATAAAATGTGGTCTGGGCTTAATCTTACTCCAGAATAGATATTTTTAATTAATTTATATAAGGTGAAAACTGGATATATGAAAAAATGACAGCAGTCATAAAACATTTTAAAATGTAAAAAGCTTGTTGTCTTGTTTGGTGTTTGACAAAGTCCCTAATCTCTATCCTCCAATAATAATTATCCCACAGGATCAACAGAATGAATTCTGAGTTTTAAAAATATGTCTGAAATTGTGTTTCTATACCCAACACGTAAAAGTATGCCCCTATTAATTTTTATAAGCTCTCCATAGTGCCACAGGTGTCTATAGGGGCTGAAGGATTTACTATCTCTGGAAAATATGATTCCTTCAGCTGCACCAATATCTCAATAAAGATAAATTAGGATCCAGAAGGAAATGAGGGTTGCAGAATTCGCCCTTTAATAGGTGAAGCCCACAGAATAAAATCAATTAATAAGCTTGTCCAACTTCAAACATAGTGACAGCAAACACAGCCAATTAACTTTACATTTCAAAGGCACATAAAGGACAGATTGAACATTTTGTTCAAGTGTATTTTTGTTCTATAGCACTACAGAAAAGGAAATAAAAGGAAAAATGTGACAGCTGCAATAGATGTGATTAATCAGTCACAACCATCAAACAATGTGTGGAGGACACAGACAGGCTGCACTTCAAACTAAAATTCCACAAAACACCACAGTCTGCACTATATCTGCATCCCAAACCCCTCCAAAACCAACAGATGACATTAATCATTCTTGGCCATCCATTATAGCCTGATGAATTTGCAGTTTGTATCCCAGTGCACTGGAGACTTACATATAATAAAAAATAGGCTGGAGCAGCAAAAATACCAGAGGCCAAAAGAATAAATAAAGCACAGTGACTCCACAGCCCAGAACAAAAAACCTCTGACTGCTAAATGGGCCTTTGCTATATGTACATGCACTTTTCATTACAAACTCATTAAAAATGAGTTTGCATAAGTTTTCTGTGCAAGAGAGTGGGGATGAAGTAGAACAGAGGATAATGTCCCATAAAAATATCTCAAAGCACTTCTTGAACATGGTTTGTCACAAGCAGCTTACTTGCAAGGGACATAATTGATAATTAACATTGCCATCCTATAGGTGTTGAAAATGGGATGCCCCATTAAACTTAAAGCCTGAAAATTTGGTTTAAACTCTTCATCAAATCTGGTGTGAGCAGTCTCATAAGTGTAATGCTTAACTATAGTATCTGTCAAAATCAGAAAGCTATCATGCATATGAGAAGAATTAACCTTAAATTACGCAAGAAACAAGGTGGTATTTAAATAAAAAAACGTATTTGTATGTGACACCATCTTAACTATTCAAAAAGGTCATAGTGACATTATCATGCAAATCATCAAAATTACTTTCAATCCATTTTTAATCATCTACATGGGCTGGAGTTGAAACAGCTACATTGTTTTCCTTTTTTTCCCCATGAATTCTCAGTACTTTACAGGAAAAATAGGCCAAAATACTGCAAATACTATAAAAATATGATTTGTATTTTTATGTACTTGGCTGTAGCAGACTGTAAATGGAACACAAGATTTCAGCCCATTACACACTTTGATCAATACTCAGGCACAAAATATCAACTCAAGGCAAAATTCACTGGGCAACCAAAAGGTCTACTGAAAAAATTCCCTGTCCACAATGCGGATTTAAGCAGAATTTAGGCAGCATTACAGGCCCTAGGTGAGCCTCCAGCACAGAGCTGGAATTTGCCTACAACAGGAAGAAAAAATTGCCTTTAAAGACTCTGGAAATGTGAAACAGAGGTGGAAATGGACCTGGAGCAGAAGAGAGGCTTCCACTGTCTTATCTTTGCATTTTTGGCAGAGAGATTAAGTACACGCATAGAAATTTGGCTCTGGTTGCCTAAAATAGACCCACTTTTTTTAAAAATGCTGATTTCTGTTTTAAGGTGGAAAAGGTAATTTATGCCTTTTTTCAAAGCAAGGAAACTTTGGTTGTATTAAAAAAAAAACCAAAGTCACAAAGAATCTGGTTTACAGATTAGAAAGGAGATTGGATTTTCTTAAAACAGTTGAAATTATTACACACAGGGCTTTGCTTCAGATCCTTCTTTCTGGGAATTATAATGGCTGCTGCCAAAACCAAATCTGTTTAACTGGTTAAGCTAAGAACCCAAATCAGTGCAAATGAGATCAGTTTATCAGGGTTTAATAGCTATAACACAGACAGAGAAATAAAGGAATAAAAACAAACCCTTTCTCTTGAAACACAATCTTCCTCCCACCGTCATTCAGATGCATAGCCAAAATACTTTTCATTTTTTAACTCAGGAAACATTGTGGGCCTCATGTTAAATGGGCAGTGCTGCTTCCAGATCCCTTTTTTGAAGTCCACGGGGAGCTCTGCTCCAAACTGGGTAACTTCCCCACGTTATTATGGCTGCTACTCAGAGTGTTGAGGAAAGGTCAGATCCTGGAAGATCTGCTTTGGAATTCAAATCCCATTTGCTTGGCAGTAAAAAAAGGCATTTTTAAGCAATATTGGGTGAAATTTTATTTCTCAGAATGTCTCCAATGCTGTAGGTGGCCCATCATTGGCAGGGGGGTTAGAGGAAAAGAGCTCTTTTTCGGCCTACACAACTCCATGATTTTGTGATTCTGCCGAAGAGTGTGACACATAACCACTCCCTGACAACTTGAAAAGAGCTGGGGACAGCTAAAAACTGGATGCTATTGGAAAAAGGAATGGATAAATCTATTTCTAGAGATTTTCTGTGTCCTCACCAGAGGGAAAAGGAACATTTGAAGCCAGGTCTGGATGAGGGCAAGGGCAGAAGCTGAGGGTGAGACACACTCCACGAATGGGTAAAACGAAATGGTGGGGAGACCAAGAACAGAGGAATAAAAGGGAGTCAAGATTTCAATGCAGGACTAAAAAGGAAGGCAAGACAAGAACAATCCTATCTGTACCATGGAGTGGCAGAACTTGGAAAAAGGGATGGGAAGAAGGGCGCTATAAAGGAGAAAGCACATTGCTGTCAAAGAGGTTGATTGGAAAAGATTATTCCTTTATGCCCATTTCACTGATTGGAAAGTGTTATTAATGAAATTATGGAGTTGGCTTTTGCAAGGTTGCATGTTTAGATTTTTTAGGTTTAATTAATTAAGATAATTTAAAAGATAATCATTTAAGTGGTTAAAAAGGGTTGATAATGGTTGTTGAACCTTGTTATTCCCTAGTTACATGTTTGATGGTGATTACTGTTCACATCTTTTTTTTGATTGCCAAGTTTGGTGGCTATGTTGAAAATTAGTGATGAAGTTGTGTTGGTCGGGTCACTCCTTTTATTAAATCAGTTATTGATTACAGTTTTAAATGGTAAACTTAATCCTCTGTGTCTCCCTCCCCAGAGACTTCAAAGCGTCGCCACAGGCAGCACCCAGGAGCTATCCCTGAGGGACTGCAACTTGACTCCGTGGCAACCATGCACGCCAATGAGAAAGCCTTTCCCGCCACAGAAGGCGGTGACATCGCCCCTTCCCGCTGTCCCCGAGCGCCAGCGAGCCATTAGAGGGAAGACCTTACCTCAGAAATGCCCTCACGAACCATTTGAAGCCTTGGAGGCGGGACTGTGGGCGGACTGAGGGCCTATCTGGGAGGCCACAGAAGATAGAAAACCCCGACACAGATTGAAAACTTGTCCTTTCTTTTCCGGTTAGCTGTTGGAGAGATCCGGCGCTGGGGCACTCGGTCCTGATCTCTATTTAGAGACTCTGTTAAAGAATTTTGGCCTCAGACCAGCTGAGGCCCACCCGGCGTCGCTGGATCGCTGCGTTGAGGCATGGAGCCGGTTCGGCTTAAAGACACCTGCGATACAGATACAGAAAGGCTTCCACTGCTGTGCATGTTTATCTCATACAAAATGTTGCTTTTTAGCACTCACTGCTTCATTTTCTCCTGATCTACCCAGCAAAAAAAAGAAAAAAGGAGGCGAGAGTTGTTCATTTTTAGTCAGAGCACCAAGTAAAGCCAGTGCTGGCAATGTCACATCTCACACCATCAGCACAGCCCAGTGAGCGGACAGCTACTGGCTCGGTCCACTCTGGGACTTGTTTTCTTATGATTACCTTGTCCAAGCCAGGTTGGCTGGACGAGGAAATACTTGGATTAGGTGTGGGATCACATTCCAATGCCTCATAACTCGAAGTATATGGTATATTTTCAGTATGAATGCCATACACAAGCCAGGGGTTTTGCACACACTGCAGCCTCCAGCAGGTCTGAACACCACCAAGTTAGTCAGTAATTGATGCCTCTGATTTTTTTCACCAAGCTCTCAGCGCTGTTTTGTTTATCTGATGGTGTTGATTCATAAGGCCACAACTTGAAGATGAGGTAGAAATCCATGGAAAAGTGCAGCTTCCCATTGGCAGGGAATTTGGCATTCCAGCTCCCAGTTTTGGAGAACACCTTGCACAAAGACAGAGCCATTGCAGTGCACAGGCAGGGCAACAAAGGTGCTTTCAAGCAAAGGTGAGTGTTGCTCTCTTAAAAGCTTAAGCACTTTAGATTTGTAAGCAAGTCAGGCCTGTAAGTGACTGTTGTCCTTACAGTAAATTCTGTATGAATTTTTTGTTAAATTGACTTAAGCTATCAATTAAGTGATGCTAAACCTTTAGGCCTAAACTGTTTTTCAAGTCCAGGGTTCAGTTTGGCAAAGGGGTCCACTCTGAATCATGTGACACAAATGGGAGGGGTTCCCTTTGTCCTTTTTATCCTTATGCTTTCCTATCCTCACTGTTTCCCCCCAGCAGCCTCCAGGTAGATAATTTTGGGGATGATTTGGGGTTTAGATTGATTGATTTTTGATTTTAGTTTGCTTTCCTCTCTGTGCTTTAACTGACTTGTAAGTGATAGAGTGAACCTTGACAACAAACTTTATCACACTTTCACGTTTATATTAAACCTGCTTTTTCTGATACCTTTGCTGGTAATTCAACCCAAAAATGAGCTAAGCAAAGCAACAAGCAGTGCTCCAAAGGCTTCCCTGTTTAAGAGAAATGACTTGTAAGAAACATATGACTTTTAAAAAGAAAAGCCAAAAGGTAAGGCTTTAGAATCTTCTTTTTTAATCTCCCAAAGTAACAAGGTAGGCGCTTCAGACAAACAGTTAAGGAGTGGTCTGTACTTGTTGCCAGAATTTTAACACCCCCCAAAAAAGTTTGTATTAATACAAAAAAGAAGTTATATCAGTGAAAGATGTGAAGGTGTCCTGAGGCTGGAAATTGAGGGAAAATATTTTCAGATCAAATCTTTTGTTTTGTAGGAAGTATTTCTTTCTTTCTTCATCTCAAGTTCAAGCAAATAAAAACGTAAGCATTTTGACTTCACCAAAAATACATTCGGTATTTATTTCCCAGATAAAGGAATTCAACAGGTCAGAGGCACGTGACTTCAGGCAAATTTTTTTGCCCCAGGCAAAATTTGCGTTGCTGCAGTAGGAAAAAGGTGTTGTCCAAAGGATTATTAATTTTTCTCATTACACTGATTCAACTCCTGCAGCTTTGAAAACAGGCATCTGGAATTAAGTGAAAGTATGAGTTAATTTTAGTCAGTATTAATGCCTCAACATGTTTGTGATTTCAAACTCACAGAATATCGCCCCTGGCTGATTTTAAAGCGTAAGATATTTTATAATGTTATTCACATTAATGTTTCCATATTAAGAAATGGAATTTAAATATTTATCCAAAATTTCTTTTCAGTTATACACCCATTGAGAAATGTGGCCATCCCATCTACCAAATAATTCCCAAGAAAAACTTGCATCCACACAGTAGCTGTTTAACACTTCTTAGTAGCAATTCTTTTGTGCTTTAAGGAAGAAGTTCAAAGCTGTCCGCCCCACAGCAGAACAATTAACAAGTCACAGGTGTATCTGCTTTCATCACTGAACTGCACTAATTTGCTTGGAATATAGCTTCCTGCCTTTTTTGCTTTTCCAGACCCAATGCTGAACACAGAGGAGTTCCTGTGAGCTGTCAAAGATTTTCTCTCAGCTTGCCAGGATTCTCCTTGATCCTGGGTTATTAATTTAGTGGTATCTCAGGATTATTATTATTATTATTATTTTTCCAACCCTCTGTAGGCAATTTTAATTTGAAAAAAAAACCCAAAATGGCTGCTTTTCTCCAGGGAGCAGCTGCAGCAGTTTTAAGATCCCTCTTACCTTCCTGTAACCTTTCTTGAAGAGCGCAGAATCAGCTATTCAACATAAATTCACTGCTGGAAAGTAGTTTAAATAGGTAGATATACCTGTTCATATTTATACCTGTTTAAGCAGATTCCATGGACCCTACGTTATATGTATTAATTATATTATTTGAACCCCTCTGTGCCTTTTTGGGGCAATAAACTGTATAGCATGGTGAACTTGCCAGCCCTTTTTTAAAGGCCAGTAACACCAAATTACAACACCAATAATCGTAATGTTGTTAACTTTCAAACATTTACTTCATTCATTAATCCAGGAAAAGTAGTAAATTTAGGCCTCATAACTGTCTTTCTTCTGTCAGGGCTTGCACTGGATGACTCTGTGAGTAGAAGCATCATCATTTTGGCTTCTGTCACTTTGAACCTGTTTAAAAAATACGTATTTTATACAGAAAATATACTCTCTTTGCTTTGAGAAGAAGAGCTGTTTACATGCAATTACGTATAGATATTCCAGGTTAATATTTGACAAGGACGTATATAAATGTACTCGAGTCAGCCAGTCAAAACTTTGGCTATTTGTGCATTTTAGAACTGTAAACAAATCATACAAATAATTCACGGTTTGTGGCAAATTTGAAAAGGTAAATAGGTAAAAAGGATAAATCTATCAATGAAGAGATGTAGAATTACACATTCTAAAAAAACCAGCTACCAAAAGCATTAAGGAAAAAAACAGTGTATTGATTTTGGAGATGACTTTATTGCACAAGATCAAATCCAAACTCGAATTATTCCATGTGTTATTGGGGAAGATGTTAATTGAGGTTTGTATCTATTAACATAAACAATTAGCTCAGTTCAGCTTCCCTGACAGAGGCACCAGGTTTCATTTGAGATGTCCAGAGTATCTGAGATGTGAGCAAGAGGGTGGCAGATGTGAGACAAGACCTCCAGGAGACCCTTTTGACCTGGCAGCTGGAGCCAGGTGGGTCCCCCGGGCCTCTCAAGTGGCATCAGACATTTGGGAACTGGATTGTACCAAGGAACTCTGAAATTTCACTTTGCTGAAGATTACAGGAAAGTTAAAGTTCCCTCTTTGGGTTTGCTACAATAGAAAAAAAAAAAGCCAACAAACCCCATGAGAACGTCAATTGAAACAGTTCAGGATTTTGTTTGAAGTCTGCTCCTTTGAAGTCTTTGGGGTTGGGATTGGCATAGATCCACTTTTAACCTTACAGGGCAATGTTGCTCTCCCTTAAGGCAGTAGAAGGGCTTCCCTTTGCTCCTTTCCAGAGCTCCTTTGAGACACAAAACCCATTACAGGGATTAACAGCAGGGTATGTGGGGACTAAACTTGGTTAAAAGCTCTTCGGAGGTTCACTCGTAACTACAGGACAATTCAAACAATGTAGCTGAACTCCCCTTTCCCTGAGCTCTTTCCTGGAAGAGGCCATTTTCTACTGCTTGCTGTTACGATCTGATTATCAGAGAGAGGTGCTTTGGCCCAAATTAAGGTGCAAATGATACCATATGCCAAATTCTAGAGTACAGATTTTCTTTAACAGTAAATGTGAGGGAGAGAGAGAAATAGGAGGAAATAGAAAAGAGGGAAGAGAGAGAAAGAGAGTGAGAGAGTGGCTGATTCAGTGGAAAGATAATCACCACCCCTGTGGATCCAGTGACATCTGTTGGTCCTTTTCTTCTGATCTTCTTAGGGGTGGCAGTTCCAAGAAAAATAGAATTCAGTGGATGTTCAGGTATTCGTGGGAATGCCCAGGTATCTCCCTGTGGGGGGGAGTTTTACTCTGGTAGAAGGCCCCAGGAAAAAGTCTGGGGCCGCTTTGAGGATCTTTGTTCGTGTTGCTTCTTTCCACAGTTTCCTACAATTATGCCAAGTCCTGTGGTGATTTTAACAATGTTTGAGCCATTAATTATTTCAGTGCCTCACAGTTATGAAGGGAAATCATCACATAAGTTAGTCAGAGTTAGCTGTTCCCAACATTCCTGCAGTGGCCATATCTCCTCAACATGCCCCTTACCCTCGGCATGAGCAAACAGAATTCATATGTGAAAATGATGACTTCACATCTGAGCAGGCTGTCATTTCTACAGGCATCAGGCCTGTGACTTAATCCTTCCTCTCTGACACTGGCAGGGCACCAGAAGCCCAAAATATGAAACACTCCTCTGAAATAAAATACCACTTAAATGGTCTCTTTATGGCTTAAAAGAAAAAACAGAGTATACAAAGCAGAAACAAATGGGACATTCATACTTCTGTCCAATGGTAGAGTTCCTTTATTCATGAAACTTATTTAAAATCTTGCCCAATTCTGCAAATATTATGAATATTGAATTCCAGATCAGCCAGGTAAGAGCTTTCTTGGTATTAAAATAAATGTGCACTTGTATGTCATTTGGACATCTTTGACAGATACAAATGAGGCATTAATAAGGTGCTTTTCATGCTCAGTTTTTAGCAATGACATTTACAGGTGAAAGGATTCAAAGTTTTGACATGAAAAAGCACATGGTTAGCATGAAGGAAAAGTACATCCACACATGAATTTCAGCAAGATTTTCTGCACTAATGACCTAAACATGCTAATATTAGCACAAGTGCTGTATTGCTAGGTTTTCACCAGGATAAACATGACAGAATGGGCAATGCCACAACTACATTGCTCAAATCATGTTTCTAATCTGTAAGGACATTACATCATGAGTCACTCAAAGGAAAGGGCAGAGTTTCCTACCAGATCCATTACAAGAAGAAAGTGACATTTAGAAGGCAGAATGTGGGAATTGTATCTCTCAGGTAGAGTTCTTTTTTGTTTTATGAAAATTCTTTCATTTAAATAAAAGAAAATTCTGGAATTCTGTCTCACTAGCTGAAAATCGTTAGGCTTGTTTCTTAAAGGTATAGGGCATCTAAATGGAAGAATCGTTGACAAAATGTTATCCCGTCCTAGGTAATTCATGGATGGGAGGTTTTCTGGGTTTGTTTTAGCTGTTGTTTAAATACAACTTGTACCCTTCAGTACATCTGAACAGCAAACCCATTACAGTGTGAAAAACATTGTAGACATGATGCCAGACCAGCACTGGAAAGATTGCCCAGAGATCACCTTTTATTTACATGGACTAAACACTACTGGTATTACTGAGAGGCAAATGAGAGGGAAGTCTGACCCTGTAAGGATGATGGAAAATGTGTGTCCTGTTCTAAGCATTTAAGCACTTAACAAGATTTTATAAACTCAGTGAGTTGGGTTTTTTGAGGACTATTCCACATCAGCACATTACTTCCCATCTCGTCCCCCAATGTGGGTTGTTGTCACACTTTCAGCCTGCCCTCTGGCCAAGTTTGCCACAGTGGAGTTTTAGAAACACCAAACCAGTTTCAGATGATGGAGGCAAACTTGATCATGTCAATTTTGTCATGGTTTTAAATGCTGAAACCAAGCACTGTGGAGAAGCTAACCAAAAGCTATTTGAAACCCAGAGCATCCCTTTCTGTGCATTCATTATCCACATCCTGCTCCATGGTGTTTGGACATAAACAGAATGCCAAAAGCAGGATGAAAACTTCAGCGCTGAGCACGGGGATCAGTAACTCACCTGACCTCTTGTCTGTTAAACAAGGATTTAAGAGATCAAGACAGCAGCTATCTGATACCTACAGAGCATCAGGCATTCCCTTCCACAGAGAATATCCATTGCTTTGAAAAGTGACTGCACAGGACAACCTGTAGGCCCTTAGATTAAAGGGTCAGCCAGACATCCATAGTTTGGCTTTGGCTCACAGCAACTGGGAGATTTAACACTGTGGTGCTTCCCATAATGAGTTTTCTACTACAAATTTCGTTTGAACGTCTTGGAACAATGAGAAATAACAGCCTATCGACTCCTACCCCACTGCTCAGAGATGTTTTTATGCCAAACCTTAGTTTAGTGTTGCCTCATTGCTTTCCCAAGTTTTCAGGACTCACTGGGGTAGGAATAAAGCACTTACGAATTGGGAAGAGTGGTTTCCCTGCACGCCAGTAACATCACGGAGTTATATCAAGTACAAGAAACAAGGATGGCACAGGGACTTTGTTCCCACTTGGAATTTCATAATTCCCTGACTTTTGGCTTGGGTTGCAGACAGTTTAACCACCCTTGGCTTCCCTGCACCCCAGGAGCAGGCGCCAGCCCCGCGGCCTCACTGCTCTGCCTGCGGTGGGGCTGGGGACAGGGGGTGGCTGCATGAGGGACAATCTGAGGGAAGAGATGAGGGAGTCCCAGGGGAGGGAGGAGCTTTGGTTTATATGGCCTTGACAGAGCTCTCCCAATCTGCATTATTTGGCCAAAACCCAGAGTTTTTCTATGGCAGATGCTTAAATTGAGGCCTCTGTTATGAGGAGGATCTGCCCCATGATCTTCCCAGGCACAAAGCTGAGGCTGAGCTGTCTCGTCCTTTCCACCCTTTTAAAAGATGTTTCCCTTTTTCCAGTCACCTGGGGCTTCACCTGACTGCCAGGACTTTTCAAATATGAGCCTAAAGAAAGATGAAGAGGGACTTTTTGCAAAGGACAGGACAAGGGGGAATGGCTTAAAAAAGGAAGGAGTAGGTTTAGGTGAGATGATAGCAGGAAATTCGTCCCTGTGAGGGTGGGGAGGCTCTGGCATAGGTTGCCCAGAGAAGCTGTGGCTGCCCCATGCCTGGAAGGGTTTAAATCCGGGGTGGATGGTGCTCTGAGCAACCTAGGATAGTGGAAGGTGGGAGTGGATGATCTTTAAGGTCCCTTCCAACCCAATTCATTTTGTGATTCTATGATTCAAGACAAGAGAAAGAGAGGAGGTTCAGCAGTGTGTGGGCTTGCTTTGAGCAGACTGCCCTCTGAAGCTGGCAGAAGGCATTTCTTCAATTCATAACCAGGATTTATGATATCAAAAGGCAAAACTGACTATTTGTGCTGAGTAGGGAATTCTTTTGGGGTCAGGTCAGCAGAGCTACTTGTTGACTGGAGGGAAATGCAACCTGTGGAAAACAGATTCGGGGGAGCTACCACACTACAGCACATATCTTCCTTCCATGAATTATTTTTTAAACCCTTTTGAACTCCTGTTCTTATCACCATGCTTATGGGACAATTCCTAGCTCACACAGAGCCTGCTGAGACAGTGTACAATTACTTTTCAGTGCCTAAGTGCTTTGCAAAATTAAAATCCTAGAAAGAATCTGGCTGTTGAATTTGTCAAATGCACAAATACAAAAACACACAGCCTCATTTTCTGTCCCAAGTATGGCTGTATATGCTTAGGAATGGGATTAGACTTTGCCAGATGACTCCGTTTAACAACTTCCAGGACAAAAGCAAATCAGCATCAGATTATAATGGTGATTTCCTGAATCTAATCATGAAAAGGAACTGGTTTATGCAAATCATCTTTCTACTGGAAATGACAGAATAGCTCTCCTGAGGAGCTGGGGGAGGTTAAAGCAAGGGTGGGCCACTGGAACCGTACAATTTGTATGATGCTGGGAGGAAGGAATTGCAGCAGTTTTGGAGTTTTGTTCTGGATTGGGAGGGATTAATTCTTCCTGTCAACTCCCTTGCCCCTTTTTAAAGCTCATTAATACCTTTGCCAGTAAAGGAGGGTTCTTAAATACTTTCAGAACTGACACAATCAGCCTGCCTCTATCTCACAGGGGGCTTGAAAAATAGAAGGCTCCAGATCTGCTTTTTAAACACAGCTTTGAGCACAAGAGCATATTCCCTCTCCCCCCTTCCCCAAAGATAAGGAAATACTTGAACATGGAAAAGGCAGAACAAAGGGAGAAGTCCAGAAGAATTATGTCACTACTTTTTTCCTTTTAAAGAGTCAAAAATCAGAATATCCAGGAGGATGTCTGTATGAAAATATACAAGTTAAGCAGCAATGACTCACTAATGAATTAAAATTGCAAATTCTTATAAGAATAAGGCTTTTCAAACTTAGCTTAAACCATGTGAAAATGAGAAGTGGATTCTTCCTAAAAAACCTCCAAACCTCTAGATTCCATATGTGCATTTTTACACAGACCAATTAAGAGAAATTCAGTAAAAGGGCCCACTGAGTAGAAAAGACCATGTTTAAGTCAGCATAAGTGTCCTTCGCTGGCCTTGTCTCTCTCCCAAAATCTGAATGAGTATTGAGGAGTTACAACCACACAAATACAGAGTTGGGCTGCCAGCAGGAAGCACTTTTGCTTTAATGGCATTCACATTCCCATCGGTGAAATTACAGAGCTTTGTAATCTGCTCTCTCCATGGTTATTTTTTATTATTATTATTTTGGAATGGGTTCAAGGGGAAAGTAGGTCAAGACTTTTGAAGAGTGATTGGCCTGCATTTTGTACATTTAGCAAATTTGGTTGCCTAAAAAAATCACTGTCAGCAAAATGTTCTGGTTGCAAGGTCATCCTTACAAAGCTGCAGCTACTCAGTTTTAATGCGAGTGCAGTGGATTTACCACGTAAAATAAAAAACTATGGTTCCGTTTGCAGCAATTCCTTTCCTATGGCACTGTCATAAAGAAAGTAAAAACAACAATATGACATGTATGAAGTAGAGGAGCCTTTGGAATTGGAGGGGATACTTTTTGTTGTGTGGACCTGGCCCAGCCATGGGTTCTGGGAGCCCAGAAACCGTTCCAGGCTGCATCCCAAGCCCTGTGGGCAGCAGGAAAGGGGGGATTCTGCCCCTCTGCCCTGCTCAGGTGAGACCCCACCTGCAGAGCTGCCCCTAGTCCTGGGGCCCAGCACAGGAAGGACGTGGAGCTGCTGGAGAGAGGCCAGAGGTGCACCAGGATAATCAGAGGGAAGGAGCAGCTCTGCTGGGAGGAAACGCTGGGAGAGCTGGGATTGTTCAGCCTGGAGAGAGAAGGCTTCCAGTACCTAAAGACAGATGGAAAGAGACTATTTACAAGTGACTGGAGGGGCAGGACAAGAGGGAGTGTCTTCAAACTGAAAGAGGGCACCATTAAATAGGATATTGGGAAGAAATTCTTCCCTGTGAGGGTGGGGAGGCCCTGGGACAGGGTGCCCAGAGAAGCTGTGGCTGCCCCATCCCTGGAAGTGTTCCAGGCCAGGTTAGATGGGGCTTGGAGCAACCTGGGATAGTGAAAGGTGTCCCTGCCCATGGCAGGGGTGGCACTGGATGAATTTCATGTCCTTTCCAATGTAAGCCATTCTGTGATAGATTTTAGTCTTGTGACCCTCTAGTGATACCTCCTGCTGACCAGAAGCTACAGGGTATTACCCAGAAATCTGAAAAGGGAAGACCATTGATCCCAATAATTCAAGTTCAGTTGCCACAAAAACCAAAACCAAACACTGCAAACACACATGTTGCAGTGGGGATACTGCAACACGCATATATCAAACCAGGAGTCCTGTGGAAAGGAAATATATATGGACACACACATCCACAAAAACAACAACAAGAGAGCACCCTCACACGTGACAAGCAATGTAAAGACCAAGTGGGAGGGAAATATAATAAAAAATGTTTTCTTTTGGACAGGAACACATCTGCTGGCAGTTTGTCACAGAAGTCCCTGACAGGACAAAACAAAGACAGTGAGAAGGCTTGGAGGGCACACGACAGCACAGACAACAAAAAACCCCTGTGAAAGTGATGATATTTGAATCTGTTCTTTCTGACGTCTTGTGACCTCAAGCCATGCTGTATCACACAGTGTAGATGTTTTAATGTCTCTAAATCCACATTAGCAGCAAAGCATTTTAATAGAGATTTGTCATAGCATTCCGGCGTTTCAGGCAAAGCAGCGACTGAATAGTTTCATTCAGCTACACATGGGCCATGTGTGTGACTTTATGAGCACATCACCCAAAATGGGCATGGAATGATGATAAATTTGTGCTGGATTGCCCTGCTATGCTGTGTGAAATCTTGTCAAAGCCTTGAATTATGTCCATTACTGTTTCCTGTAAAAGTATAGCTCTTGGCAAATACTGACATCACCACTGCCACATCTCCAGCTAGACCAAACAAGGTTAAACTGCAGAAAAAACAACAAATCATCACCAGCTCCAAACTTAGGTGAAAGCCTACAAACAAACTTACTTGTGGCTTTGCTTTTCATGTCATTTCAGCAGCACAGCTTGCTGATGACAGGTTGTTTCATTAACTGCTGATTAAAAAAAGCTTTGAGAAAATAGATACACATCCTGTGTTTAAATTTAGTTCTTGCTTTTACATGCAGGGAAAGTAATTACATGCATCAGGTAAACATTGTCTGATACTGAAATGAAACACCCCCAGGACAATTGGATAATATAAACTCTCTGTCAGTAGGAGAAATGTGAAGGCTGATTTGTTAGAACTCAAAAAATTTGCTGTCTTTACCTTGGGGCTGGAACAAATATTCTCAAGTGTCGCCAGGCTGGAGGAGAGATGGAGAACAGAGAAACGCAGGGAAGTGCCAGCAGGAAATAATTTTTTGGGAAAGTCATGTTGTAGCTGAGGTGTGCAGATGGAAGAGGATGACAAAACCTACTGGTTCTTTGCTGGGAATGGGGACATTTGGGCAGTGATTTGCTCTGGCATGAGGTGCCACAGAAAGTAAAGATAATGCCATCAGCAGCATGGTTCCCAGTGTACAGATTTCCATTAGAAGGAAGTTTAAATGAGTTTAAACAGTACATGAAGAACTGCAGAGTCAAGCAGCCATCCTACAGCAGGCTCTTTGTCCATTAGAAAGGCAGAACTCTCCAAGTTCCGGAGGTGGGGAAGTGAAGAGGGATGTTCTGAGCTCTCCTGCTTGGTATCCAGTGGCAGGAACATGAGAATGGTTTGAAGCCGTGCCAGTGCAGGTTCACACTGGATATTGGGAAGCATTCCTTTACTTTAATTCCATTTTAATTGATACCGTAACCCGCTACCATAGCACACACCTCCCAAGAAACAGATCAGATCATGTGCGTGGTCAGGGAATTTTTCTGGAACCTCAGAACAGCCCCTGCTTCTCAAGCAACTACAGGGTCACTTTCACTTTGCTGCTGAGTCCTCACTGTGACAAGTCTATGATTTCATGGGAGAGATGCACAAAAAGAATCCATTTCCATAAATACTTATGAGAATAGATAAGTTTCTTTTGATTTTTATCCTTTCCCTTCCTCCTATGCTTAATCCTACAGAGAGATGGTCATTTTCATCACCGGTTGATGCTTAGCTGCAGTTTTGCTTTCCATGAGCTCTTTGTGTCTTTTGGATGACAAATCATGGAAACTTCTGTAAACATGACATGTTCAGCATGAGCTCCTGCTGCTCTGTGGAAAAACACCATTCTAGGCATGGCCACATAATGTTTATATTTACCATGTTAGCAACATCCAAAAGCATTGTCTGCTGCTGTGGCTACAAAATCTGATTAACACATTGAGGCAATAGCCTACCCTGTCTCATGGCTGTTTATATCACCCTCTCATGATGTTCTTTGCCAGCAGCCCAATACCTTGCAGCAAAAAGTCCCATTCCTGAGCAAGTTTTAGAGGAAAATACCCCTCAGCAGGTACGATCCCAGCCCCAAGCAACTCCCTGTGGTATTGCGAGCTTGTTCTTCACACCTTCCCACTGTCTCCCTGCTGCTGTCACTCTCCAAATACACTCCCTTCAAGTCTAGAGGCAAAGAAAGTAGAAATCCTGTTGTTGGAGGTGTTTCACTACTTCTCTGGACACACTTGTCAAACCTTCCTGTAAAGGGCCTTGTGCCCCACTGGGATATTCTGAAACCACCCACGGAGAGTGCCTGTGACAGCACAGGAATTAAGCTCCCATGTGCAGAAATGTGGGTCTAATATCTGATTTACCCACCAACAAATGCTCTTAATTGCCTCAGAGATCCCAGATGCTGCAGGGTTTTGGGGGGTTTTTTGCATCCTCTTACAGTAGTTTAACACATTTATCAAACAGGCTGTTTCACGGGCATTAAACTCGCTCGCTTTAGCAGAAGACAAGGAGCAAAGCAAAGAGTTCAGGGGAATTTATTTCTTCAGAAACCAAATCACACTGATTTCATCCACAGAAAATGCTCATGCACTCCCCAGCTTCTTTAAACACAAAGAACACACGTTGCACATGATGTGTTGCCCCTTCTAGAATTCACAGCCCTCACAAATTATGAGTTACAGTGGTACTGACTGGGGCTCTGGAGGGGGTCCAAGGAGCAATTCCTCACATTTCACCCACACTCAGAGCCTGCAGGATTGCTTCATTCCTGAGGCTGTGCTGCTACAAGTCCCTTGGAACAGGTCACCTCCAGCCTCCCTCCCAGAACCACAGCATCCAAACTGCATCAGTTTAACTGACACTGCACAGGGCAGCCACTGCACAGTTTTCTTTGCAAAAACAATGCAGCTGCTGGGTTACAGCGCTCAAAATCTCAAGGGCAAGAACCCAAATTATTTTAAGAAACATGAGACTGAGTGAAGAATGTGGCTTGCACAGCTGAAAATGAAGGTCGTCTACTTTGAAATTTAGCTTGTGTAAATAAAATGTTTGGCTTCCTTACATTTTTCTACTTAAATTCCTGCAAGAGTCAGTGAATTCACATGATTGCTGGTAGAAAGTCCAAATTCTTCGAATTGTCTTCCAAAACTGAGCCTCAGTTTGACAAAAACAAAAAACAAACAAACAAAAAAGAAAATCAAATGACTTGGTTATTTGCCAAAAAACTTGTTACCTGTGATTAATTTTAAATAACCTTAACTGTTTTCCTAGACAATGCTAATTATATTTTAGCTTTATGCTTCAGTAACCATGGAAAATGGAGTGAAAATTTAAATATATTCTTGAAATAGCCATCCTGGATGTCCAAATATGAAGCTGGCAAAACAAAGAGGGAGATCCCTCTTTTAAATACATTTCTGCTTCCTTCCATGCATATCAGGCACTGAAATGCACAGCAGATATTTTGAGACATAGCTCAGGAGGGAAAGTAGAAAAGTTACTGCCTTTTAGGTCCTTTCAGATTTAAACAATCAGATCAAATATTCCCATTCCACCTCAAGAGCTGTTCCACTTTGCCAGGCAGAGAGACACATGGGAATGAACCCAAAGATTTTGAACCAAATCCAACAAACCAGAATTCCCCTCACAAATACAGTAGGATATTTAAATAGATTTTTAAAACTGCTTTACGTAGCACACAGTGAATCTGTGGGAATCAATGCCTCAGGAAAACTGAATTATATCACCAGGTTCAAAGAGGGGTTGGACAAGTTCATGACCATTAGTTCCAGACACAGAAACTAAGGGGACTAGAGAGCAAGAAACCCCCTCCAGTTCCTTGACAGGAACCTGAACAGCAGCACTGGAGAGGACAGGAATCCCAGTTCAAAGGGAATTTCAGTTAAAAGGTCATGCAAGTCCATTAGATGGAAAAATTTGTGTGATTGTGCCTCCAAGTGAAACAGGCTGCTGATAGCAGTGCCCGAAGTGGAACATATAAAGCAGGTGTTGTCAGCTCATGTTTTATCTCCAGAGGTGTGTAAAATGGGGACAAGGACAGCCATTCAGCAGAGCAGGATGTCTTGATAAGTGCAAGGTGCTGCACCTGGATTGGGGCAATCCCCAGGCTGGGGATGAACAGATCCAGAGCGGCCCTGGGAGAAGGATTTGGGGGAGCTGGTGGGTGAGTGCTGGACATGCCCCATCCCAGAACCCCCCCTGTGCTGGGCTGTACCCAAAGCCCCATGGGCAGCAGGGGAGGGGGGGATTCTGCCCCTCTGCCCCACTCAGGTGAGACCCCCCCATATTTATCTGTGTCTGACTGCTGTATTGGACAGACACAGATTTATATTTGACACAAAGTATTGAAATTTATATTTGACACAAAGTGTTGAAATCATAAAAACCAAAACCTGTCAGTTATTAAAATAAATCCATCCTTAATCAAAAATATATCAACAACAAAACACTGGCTTTTTTAATCAAGCAGACAAACATGTAGAAGTGAAACTTAAGTAGCACCGGACAGTGATAATTAAATTCAGTTTTATCCTGGCAGTAGATGCTGTAAATGCTTGAACAGGTCTTGCAGTGCTTCAGTTTCTCACCTGCAAAAATGACACTAAAAATCCCCATCTCACACCCAAGACAGAAATTCCCTTAAACTTGTGCAAAGCAAAGGTACCACAGCATTGGGAAATTGTCGAGTCAATGGGACTGAATTCAAGTCAGATTGAACAAACGAGATCTGCCACCAGAGTGTTCCCACTTCCAAACTGTGTGTCATACACAGAATTTATCTTCACAGCCAGGAAACTCCTTGGGTTTTCAGCTGCAGAGGTTCTGCAGCCACTGCCATAGAAATCAAGGTTAAAATACCGTGTTAAAAGGGCACTAAATGTCAGTGCAAGGCCATTGGCTCAGCACGAAGCACTACAGCACAACCAGATGTTTTTCACATTGTTCCTTCAGATACAAGACACAGATTTTCAATCCACAGAGCACTAGTGAGAGCCAGGATCCCAAAGGACATCTGCACCTTCAAAGTCAACATGACTCCTTTAGAGGAAGGGAGTGAGGTAATGGCCCAGGGACTCAGCCATAACCTTGTGATGGATGTTATTAGTCCTTGCTTTTATAACGAGCTCCTCAAAGACAACCAAAACACTTTAAAACTCAAAATAGCCAAGAAGACTGGAATACCTAACTTTTTAAACAGAGGAAATTCAAAGTGGCTATGGGAAATAGAGTAGAAATTGGAAGGATTTATACAGAGCTTTGGCTGTCCCATTGCAGGTATTTTGCTTCCAGGTAGTAGATTCAGCAGATTTCTGATTTGCATCGGCCTCTACCCCCTGTTCCCAGGAAGGTTTTCATGTCCCCTTTTAAGGCTACCTGGCAGCCTGCAAGGTGCCTCAGAAACATGCCCACCATTGCACCAGCTCCATGATCCCATTGTCTTAGAAAAACTTGACATGTTTTTGAATAAAAAGGCAGGTGAAAAAAGAAGTATATATATAATTTATCCAGCCTGGCAAAAAATGCCAAGGAGGTGGCTCTTTCACATACTGTGTCCCACTTCTAACCAAGCCAGAGCTTTCCCAAAAATGAACTATCCCAGCAGCTTGTGTCTCAAAAAACTGCAGTGATCATGAGAGCAGCATGCTGCCCTGAATTCCTCCCTATGGACTGAGCCCAGGAATCAAAGGAACAAAAGAGCCCTTCGGGTCGGCATGTCTCTTATTGAAGGATACAACGAGCCCCTCATGCAGCAAGATTCCCTGGGAGGGTCAGATGTTCTGTGTCCCTTCTGATGGGCTCACAAACTGGTAGCCACAAGTGCAGCAAGGAGGTCCTTTCCTGGGGGAACCACTCCAGCAAGCAGGAGACAACAGCCCCAGGCAAAGGAGAGTGAAGGAGCTGCCCAGCAATGCTCTGCTGGATCAGTCTGCCACTGCTTCTCACAGCTGGCAATTCTATTTTAGGGAATAGGCCAAAGGCCAGCCAAGCCTAAGACCAAATGATTCATAAAGCAGGACAAAATTCAGGTTCTCTATAGCTCCCACAGCCTAATGCCAAGCTCAGCCAAACCATCACACTCTGGCTGTAAATCACCCTCCTTGTCAACAGTACTCTTGTTAATGTTAATTATTGCAAGAATTAGAAAGAGGCATTCAGTAATTAAATGCACATCACATTAATCAGCAGTCTGTTAGCAAACTTCTCAAGAGCTGAAGGAAAGCCAAAGTAGCACTGACAGATCCAGTCTGCATTTGCAAAGTACTGCTACTTCCTCCTGGTGCTTATACAGAGCCTGGCAAGTTCGCATCGTTACAAATTTATCAAATTTGTCCCCCACCAAAATTCCCAGTTGAATGGAGCAGTAAAGATCTTGTTGAAGGAAGTTCATCCTAGCATGAAGGGTTTGGCTATATATATATATATAAAATTTAAATGTATTTTGCCAGGTTAGAGTAGAAACATTGTTATGTTTATGGATAACCATTCTCAGTCCACTCAATTCTTACCACCTATTTTTAGATTCTAACCTGGTCATGAACCAGAACATCTGAACTTATTCAGTATTTTTGTCAAATCATAATCATACTTTTCTAGATGCCAAACCCAGCACTGGAGGTTTGTTGTGTATTTTGCCTTGGAAACACCTAATTAATAATTACCTGTGGTGTCAATAAACCCTGACCTGCAGAATTGAAAATGTCACATCCTCTGACTCTGTTTTGGAAAATACGGAAGGGCTTCTGACGGATGGGTAGATACTTGCCCTTTTATTCGTAATCAATTAAAATTCACACAGAATAAAGGTAAAATCCTGAAGGAAGGAGCCAAAATTACAGGAGAAGCAAATATTAAGTAGAGCATAAGACAAACACCCTCATGCTGCTATCAGTCACCATTCCCCACTGCCCATGGCAGGGGGGCAGCAGAGGGGTTTTACCTGTGGGCCCAAATTATGTTGGATAGTGTCATGAGCAGTTTTGCAGCTCTAGGAGACTGCTGGATGCAGAGAAAAGCCACCAGAGCTGCCAGCAGCAGCAAAATTTTCTAACTAAACCATGAGCCAAGGACCTGACTGCTCTCTCTCCACTTCTTTTGCGCTTTCCCAGCTGGAGCATAACCTGGGATTCAGTTTTGTTCCTTCTCCCTGAGTGTCTGCCCCAAGTTGTCCAGCTGAAGACACCAGATAATCCTCCTGCCAGTCATGGATCCCTCTTAAATTATCTCCATGGTGAACACCAAACATTACCCTGGGCCAGAAAATGTCGTGGCCTTCACAAGGCCTCTGTTTCTATCTTGGTTGTTTTCAGGGACCTGATCTTCAAACTGTCTTTTATTTTTTCCTCCTGCATTTCTATTTGAGGTACAAGAGAGTCCCAGAATACTCTTCCTTTTTTTCTTTTCTTTTCCATCCCGTTAATAGTCAGGATATTGCCACTGGCTTTGAAATACTGGGGAAAAAAACCCCCAAAAACTTAGTCACACTTTTCTATGTGTATCTGCTTGTCTCTCATGTGCAAAAATGCCTTTTTTCAGCCCATTAACACATATCAAACTGAACTTGAAAGCAAACAACAAAATATTAATCAGAACATAACTTGTCACAGTGCTATGTCTTGATTAAATACCCAAGGATTTATAGATGTCTGTAAAAAAGCAGAAAGCTTAAAAATAAACGAGTTTAAAGCCTGAAGTACATCTGATGGATTTAGGTAGTTATGTCTGAAAATTAAGCCTCCGTCCTCTCCAAGTCCCATAACTAAAGCTGCTTTGTATTTCAGTCCTACAAAGAACTAAATAATTCACTGGCTACTGTCCTGCAAAGTCATTTCCTCTCTTTGTTTTCCATACTTGAATTTTCATATCTTTTCCAACCTTTTGTGCTTAGAATGAGTCAAGTCTGGCAATTTTTCCCAGAATGGCCCTTTTTTTTCCATAGATACAGTCTTTATTATCCTCCTTGACTCCATCTAACACAGATTCCTGTCAGTGCTCTCATAAATTAATCTTTTGTGCAATTTTAGAACTGGTGACTAAAATTAATTCAATGAGACAATTTGTGCTAAATGAACAGGTACTGCTGAAGAGTAACAGCTTCTATTTCAAATTTTGAATGTAGTTCTGTATGGAAAACACAGAAAAAAGCACTTGTTAGTCAGTTTTAATTACCCTGCAGAGAAGAGAAATTCAGCATCTCTCTTATAATTGGTCCTCTCAGCAAGGAATGCTACAGCTGATTTTAAAGCCAATTTTGCTGTAGGACCCTTCTGCTCCTACCCTTGCTGTCATTTTGTAATCAAGGTGATAAAAATGAGAGGAAATAACCCAGTAGCAGGTCCCAGACATTCTGTTTGGGAAGAGCTATTCCCAGATTAGCTGTGCAAGAAAAATGACTGGAAATACTGTGATTTGTTGATCGCATCTCCAATAGGCCGAGTCAGGGGTAAAGGATGAGCAATTCAAAATGCAGAGAGCACAGCCAATGTGCAAGCAAAGGCTTCTATTTTCAGGAAGACACATTTTTAATGCAGACCAAAAGAGACAGGAACAGAGACAGAAACAATCTGTTCATGTCAAAACAGAGGCACTTTGTGAGTGCCCAAATGAAAAGTCGAGGCAAGAGGAGAAAGGATACAAATGATTATCTATCACTTCATTGTTTATATTATTCAAAAAGCAAAGAAAGAGGGGTTTGAATTTCTGTGGGGCTGAGACAGGAAACCTGTACTTGCCCATTTCTAGGATAATTCAGACAAGTTCCATGCCAGCTGCCCTCTGCAGAGAAGGGAAAGTCCCTATTTAATAAGGTTGTTGTTTTTCATCCCAAAGCTTCTCCTGTCCCAATGTTCCCCACTCAGAAGGCAGTACTGCCTCTTATGTCCCACACAGCATTTCTGTCTGCAGCTTCCAGTGATATCACAAAAGCCTGACAACACCTGAGAATGTTCCAGATCCACCAAACCCCATGGGAATTCTGTCACTTGTTCCAGCAGGACCTAGAAATTATCCTGAAGTTTCTTAGCCCCAGCGGTTTTTGTAAATGTCCAGTTCCATCTTGGGCCTGTCTCAAGAGGGAGATATTAGTCATGAGTGGTAAACACATCCTTGTACCTAATGCTGTTCCTTCCTCAGAGGTAAATAATATGGATAAACAAGAGATTTGGGGCTATTAATGTCACTGCCCTGAAAGATGCTGTTCCAGTTTTGGGAGCCCTGACATTCTGCTGCCGTAATTAGATTCCCAGAAGTGCGGTCTGTTGCTGGTGCCAAGTGCCTGGTGCCAATTAGGCTAAATTCAGACCCAATATAAGCATGTGCAATGCCCTCAGAGAGGCACTCTTAACTGAATTTGTCCCAGGCAAAAAGATCCCAAATTAAAATACAGTGAAATGGTCCTGACCCTTCCTCATCTTCTTTTGTGATCACAGCTCTTACCCAAAGAAAGTTTTTTAACACTTGTGCTACTACCACTGGTACCAAAGCTCTGTGCCACATGGCTGAGTGCGCTTTGGTCCACTGGGGCTCGGACCATCTGGAAAGGAAACAAAAACCCTTTAGAAAGGAATAAAATACATGCACACATGGTCACATAAGTCAGACTGGGCAGGTGAAGTGGCCCACAAGGGTGTCAGTGGGACACTGGGCACAAAATTTGGTGTCAATATAATGGCAGGCAGTAGAAGACAGGTGGAGATTTTAATCCTACTTTTAGAGAGTCTCTCTCCCTTCTGGATAAAGGCTGCTGTTCTGCTTTGATTTAATTTGCAGCTAAGGTGAAATTCCTGAAGAATCCTCTGCCACTTAAAAGAATTATGCTGGTAATAATTAATTACTTAACCTACAGTTACTCAATATTTCATACTAGATCAGTTCTCCTCTAAAACTTCGGAATTCTCCTATGTAAAATACTAACATAATGATTACTGATAAAAATCCATGATGTTTCCATGAAGAATCCAAGAGGTGTTGTGTCCTTTGAGTTCCTTAGTATAAATCTGTACATGGAAGCATATTATAGAGCAGAGATAACAGGTCCTGTGGATAAGTTTTTCTCCTTCAGCTCTGCCATTCAGGCCCTTTCCCTACCACTTTGGCCTAGTGGTCAAAATCTAGAAATCTGTGCCCTTTCTCCATGTCTCAGCATTATTTTAAATTCAGTTGATGAAGTGCAGCATCGTGAGCCAAAGCCTGATCTCATGGAAGTGGGAGGTCTCTCTGCAACTGCCCTGTAAGGAACCACTTGGTCCTGACTTCATTTCCCATTCTTTCCCCAACAAGATATTTTTATTTTTCTCTTCCCTGAGAGTCTAACAAGCAATGTATTTGTTCCGCATGCATTGTATTTAATGTCATAAAGACAAACTCATATTCAGCCACATCCAAGTAACAGTATTCAATAGTGTTGTTGTACTAGGCAAAATTTCACCAGTCTTTCCAAATTTCTCCCTTCACTTATTTTCTGTCACAGTCTCCAATTCCCCCCTTTACTTTCACTTCTAGTTTTGACCCAGTTTTCAAGGCAACTAATCTAAATATGTTGAATTAAATGTTTTAATGGAAAATGCTTTTTTAACAGCATCATTTTTTATTTTATGTGAAATGATTCTTTTCACAGTTGAAAGGTTATAAAGATACCTGATTTAAAAGACAACCCACTTCATTTGGAGCAAGATAAAACAACGAAGGAAACAGATATTTCAGACACTTTGGAACAACAGAAAAAAAACCTTTACATTTTCTTTAGTTATTCAAAAGTAGTTATTTGGCAAAAAAATAAAACCACCACGTTTTCTTTATTTATTCAAAATCAATTATTTAGTTATTCAAAAATTCAGATGTTCCTATTTAGAAATTGTTCATGCTTTAGGCTTCTTTCTCTTTTTTCATCCTTCTTCCATATCCAGATAAAACTCTGTCAATTCTTTGTCTTCCTGTGTGAAATTGTTCCTCCCTCCCATTCCTACCGTGTAAAACCCAGTAAAGACAGATGGCCCTTGTACATGCCAGGTGCTTCCCTGTCTCCTTCTCTCCTTGCATCACCGCATCACACTTGGTTCTTTTCATTTCCCATTTTAAAAAATTAGCTCTGCCCCAGCCAAACCCAGCACAATGTTGAAACTTGAATGATAACTGCAGACACAGACAGATATACACAGGGATTTTTTAATATAAATATACATATTTCTCTATTAGCTCTGAGTATGGGTTAGATTTTTATGGTTAAGCAAATTAAGAAAAATACTAGAAACTGTAATAAAAGCAACGGGATTCAGTTCTGCTCTTGGGTCCAGCAGCCAGACCCTGGTCCTATTTAGGGTGTCTCAAAGGGCAATGGAGCCAGGCCATAAATACTTGAGGAGATCGTCACAACAACGATGGTGACACTGGGTCACAGAGCTCAGCAAGGAGTCAAGCTGCCCTGAAGAGAAGCCACAGAAGCAGAGCAACTGTGATTGACCTCTGTAAGGAGAAAATATCAGAACCATAGGCTCAGATCAGCATTCTTACATCACCCAGGCACGGAGTTTTCAGTTGTGGTCACTGGCGCTTGTGCAGGAGCGTGCATTGAGAAAATGAGTCTTTGTTTTAAACACACCAACCACTTATTCCCTTTCAACCTCAGAACACTGCTTTTTTTTTTTTTTTTTTTTTTTTTTCTTCCCCTCATAGCTCCCTGTTGCACTGCTACATGGATTAGCTTCTGTTGGAATAAAATATAATCATTTTTTTAATTATACACCACAAACTGCATACATGCATAGAAAGAGGAATGTGGCTTATGGCCGAGCTTTAGTGGCCTCCAGACTTTCAGGATGGTTTTTCTGATCAGAGTGCAACAAAGAGGGATAGGAAAAAGAAATAAAAATGGCCACCATATAGGCAAATCCTGATTCTGTCCTGTACTAGATACAGACTTTTTGCCCCCAAACACAGGGCTAAAACTATATTGTTGTATTTTTGTTTTCTCTTTCAATGGGACTAATTAACTACATGGGTATAACAGGGATGGGATTTCAAGGGGTACAATCTGAATGGCTCTGAACAACCTCAAAACAAAGCTCATCTTGTTCCAACCCTCCTGCCATGGGCAGGGACACCTTCCACTATCCCAGGCTGCTCAGAGCTCCATCTAACCTGGCCTTGGGCACTTCCAGGGATCCAGGGGCAGCCACAGCTTCTCTGGGCACCCTGTGCCAGGGCCTGCCCACCCTCACAGGGAAGAATTTCTTCCTAATATCTAATCTAAACCTACTCTATTTCAGTTTAAAATAACATGTAATAACAACACAGAGGCTTTGGAATTCATTCCTACTCAATAGGTGTCATTTTGGTCTCCCTCTAGTTGTTTCTGCCAACATACTCAAGTATAAAATCCATAGAAATGACATGCAGGATGCTAACTGTTAGATATATTTTTCCTCAACCATTAATTTCTGCGTACTAAATTGCATACTTTGGCAGAATCTTTAAGTGTGCACAATTTAGAAATTGCAGTATAATATGATCTGGCCATGTGAAATGGCAACATTTGGGACAATGATCAGACAAAATCAGTAAATAGTTTAAAATAGGTAGTTCCACATTTAAATATAATACAGAACATCAACCATATAAAATTAGTCCTAGTAGGTTAACAAAAGAATTCTTTATCCTCTTTGTATGCACGCAAACACACGCATCCCCTACAGCTTCCATAAAATAAACTATTTAAAAACTACATCTCTCATTGAGTGGCTGTGGGACTTTAAAAAAGATTTTCATGATTTTGCTAAGTCAGAAAGTTCTCCTTTAAAGTAAAAACAACATATGGATAAAAGCATGCAAAACAAAAATTCTCTGTTAAGATTTTATTTCAGTATTTAAGATCAAGTGTGCATAGCTCAGGAAATCATTATTCTGGAATAATAAGTGGTATTTGTTATAAATGTATCAGGTAGATATGCCTACATTTTAATGTATTTATGTAATGTGAGCTGCTGCATATACACATTATAACAACATGAATATACTCAGTTACATAGGTAGACACACAAAAGGGAAAAAAAATCCACTTTACTGCAGCTCCACTTGTTTTTCAGAATAAGGAAAGGTTTTTGCTCAGGCTCCAATAATTCTGGTGGAAATACTTTGCAAGGCAGGCATGTTTTCCATTAACCTAAATTCTGTCAGCCCCCCCCAGAAAACGCACTGCTGAGAAATGACTTCATCGTGCGCCATTCAAACCCATCACCCTCCATATCTGCTCGGGGACCTGGCTATTGTAATGTGCTAATGTTGAAACACCAGCCTAATTACCTTGTAAAGTTATTTGTTTGTTCTGGAAAACTAATCCACGGATTCATGTTAATTCACAGACAGCAAGTCTGAGATCCACAAGACAAGCTCGAGCCAGAGCACATTAAAGTCAAAGAAAGTTCATTGACGTCAAAGGATTTCGGATCAGAAGCTAAAATAAGGTATGACAGCTCTGCATTGAATAACACTTTTGTTAGGCCTTCATTTGTCTTGGTGGATGAGGGGAGGGATTGTCTTTTTCTCATCCTCTCTCTTCTTCCCACTGTCCTTTTTTCTTGGTTTTCCTTCCTTCCTTCTTCTTTCCTTCCTTTCCTTCTTTTTCGCATCAGACTGGCATGAGCACAACTTGCCTTCACTGAAATTGAGTGGAGTTGTCTTATGGACACAATAGAAGTAGAAACAGCTCAAATATGGCCAGCTACTGAGCACCCCTGTGGAATAATCCAAATTCCAAATTGTGCTACCCTTAAACAAACGCCCTCAGCTGATTGGAATTTCTCACAGGCTGCAAAGCAGAAGAGCTCAGACATTAAGGGCTGAATTTCCCTGCAGCCACACATGTCTGAAGAGATATTTGTGTATTTAGAGCAAATCCATAGGCCTAATGAAATCCTCACCAATTCCAAGGAAAACACTGGAGTTTATGCAATCCTGGCATCATACTCCGTTACACAGCGCAAACAGGGGCCAAAAATATCTGAAATAGTGCAAATATTAGCTGTGAGATCCAGAGGGCACCTTGCAGACTTTGTTCCGATGTTTGCAGTGTACCTCTAATGACTTCTAGAGCCAGAAAGGTTTCTCAGCACAGATTTGGCACAGCTCAGCCCTTTCCTGATAGCATCCTGCAAAGAATTGCTGAATGTAAAAGAAGAGTATTGTTTTGTTCTTTTATATTAATCTTGCAACTGGTAAAATTCCCCTTGGCCTTCAAAGGAGTCTCTTTGCTTTGAACATGTGAGTAAAAACATCTTTTCTATCGTCTTCCAGAGCTGTCTGACAATCCTGACATTAAATATCTAAACCACAGTGCTCCAAAACTCACCCATTTAGGGCTCTTAGTAACTGCCTCTGTGAAGAAACAGATACTCTCCCAATCACCTCTTGGGTTGTATTAAGATGCAGCTCTGATTTTCATGCGATCTCTAACATAAAAGAGCTTTTTTGAACTGTTTCTCCAGGTGTGAATATAAGCATTGATTTCTGCTCCTATAATTGCATTTCACTTCAGAAACAGTATTTTCAGAGATGCTTCCAGAAGCTGAATAAGAAGTATTAAATATATTAAAATGAACTCTCTGCACATATCAAATATAGTGTCTTGCTTTTTTTTTACGTATTCTCCATAGTAGTGTCTAATTGCATCTATTAATTATGCAAGGCACCCAAAACCTTGCACATAAAAAATTCCTATTTGCCTGAAGAGAAGTTACTCATACCCTGCAGTAGAAAAAGACTCTTGCTTACATTTCGCTGCAGATTTTTCCTCAATAACTCAAGACAGTTTGCTCCTCTTTAACATAAAATAAAGAAAACCATCATTTTGCATTTGGGGCAAGCTTTCTTTCTGACCTGGCCTTTGGCTTGGGGTACAGCAGTGTAAAGGTGGTGTGGTAGTGATGCCTTAAGAGGCCACCTAAAAACAGAGACTAGACAGGAGTAAGGGAGTAAGGTAGGTCTTTATTTGAAGGGCCACTGCCCAGATGGACCCCCAGGTGGATGGCAGGGCACGAGTTCTTCACACTTTTATAGGTTTGGTTCATTTGCATAGCAGGGTTAACTCTCCAATTAAAACTTCAGTTTAATGATGTAATTCCCCTCAGCTTACCCCCCGTTTAGAGGCTTTTAGTTTATCCTTTTGGGCCTAGGGCAGTCTGGGTGTCCTTGAAGAGCAGGCCTGTAGAGGTTTTGTTATGTCTGCCTGGCATAAGAGAGCATAATTTAACAGGCTACAAGAAACTTCAGAGTTCCACACTAAGCAGTATACAATTTGAAAAATATAGAAGTTACAACCTAAGGCATCATTTCTCCCCTTTAGAGGCTTGACAAGGCCTGTACCTTGTCGAGACTCTATTCTACGGGAATAAGTAAAAAATAATGTTTATTTACTATTAACAACACAAAGCTAGCTTCTTATGTGGTTTCTCTGCTCATTTGGGGAAGCATCTCACGACACAAATACATCTATTAATGGCAATAAATGATGATTTTCAATCTGTTCTCAATAAAAAATAGACTTCAGCTGAACAACTAAAATAAATATTATGTATACAAATATATTTGTACATAATTAAAGGCATATGTATTATTTGCCTGTTAAGTTTGCTGAAGTCTCCCATCACTTTTCTCTGTCTTTACTCTGGGATTCTATGATTTCCTGAAGAGTCGGCAATCACAGGTTTTGAATTTTATTGAGTGGGCAATTTCTTCTTAGTTTTAATTCTCTCTTGATTAAATCTTTCGGATATTAGATTTGCATGCACTGGGATGGAAACCAATTTCAAAGACAGATGTCCCTTTTCTTTCATCCACCATGAAACTCTTCCATATGGAGAATGTCAGTCAGAAGCCTGGCCACCATTTGAAAGGCACTGGATTTTATGAAGCAGGGGCAGAGCGATATTTAAATAGTGTCCAGAGTTATCTCTGGCTCCTTCCAAGGGAACAATTTCATTTATAATTCTTTATTCATCTTGTTCCACTGATAAATTAATGCTGAGTCCGAATTCTTTTAATACAAGGAACAGGTAATACTGCTGAGTGAGGAGTTTTCAGCTTCTTTGGACTGGAATTACAGTGTTTCTCCTCAAGTGGATATAAAATACATAGCAAGTTTAAGAAGCTTCTAACATTATCTCTCAAGTTCTCCCTGGCTCAATGTAAAAATCTATTGGAGTGATTTCAAATAGCTTAAAAGAGAGATCCAGCCTCCTACTTCTTATCTGTGCTAACATCATTATCCACCATATTTAGGAAATGATTATTTTGCATGAGGATATTTTCTTTTAATGGATTAAAAAATACATTTTCTGGCTGGGATAATAAAGTTTAATAAGGAAGAAATTTTTAATTTTTTTTAATCAGGGCTTCTCTTGATTCTTATTTTAAATTCAAAATGCAAGATACCCCTTAATTCAGCGATGCTGGATCAAACCTGTGAGAAGTCTTTACAAAACCAGTATTGACTCCCTAAACAAAGCAGTATCTGAGTCATGTACTCACACTTATCTGGGAGATCAATTATAGAGAAGGATTTTTCTGCCCAAATCTTCTCGCTGTCTCTCTTGGAGGTTTGCAGCTGATGGTAAAGTGTGAAAGTAATTTGAGGCTCCTCAAAGGCTGCCGTTACTTTAAAACTTTGTGTGGGCTCTTTGCTGAGAGGCAGTGATGGATATGCTTTGCTTGTTTATTTCCTGCTGACATCAGAGGATAACCCAAAGGTTATTAAATTATTAAATGCATGGCATGACAGCTTTCTATACCTCATCTTGGTAGGGGCTGAACACTGAGCTAAGAGAAATGCCCACCAACATGAAAAACGTACTGCTACTTTTGTCCCATAAAATGCAGATCACTGCTGTGCCCCTGAGTGACGCTACCATGCTCCAGTATTGGGAAGTGACTGAAATGCTGAGCTAAAAAATCCATCAGACCACAGCTTTCACATCTTAGGTGTCCAGTCCTTGCATCTGCTGTGAATATTCCCTGCAAAAAGAAGCACTTGACTGCATCAGCCCCAGCTAAAATTGTCCAGATCAGACAAAGTGTGTTCTAAACCAAAAAAACCCCCCACACCCACACAAATTATTGTTAAAAATCAGCAGTTTGTGTAAGGACCTGAGAGCAAGGTTTCACCCTTGGAAGCTGCAAGCAACTAATAATTAGATTTCCAGGCCTTGCTGTGACTCTTTACAGGTTTTTCAATCTCAAGGAGTGTAACTAACCCGTAAATGATCTGCTGTGGCCTCGGGAAGCAAACTGAACTGACGTGTAGGGGATTTAGACCATTTCCATAAATACACTTAAAAACAAAATTGACGGGTGTTTTCAAACAGGCCTCAAGTGAAAAAAGAAATTTTGAGGGCCGGTGCAGTCTCTGCGGCTGATATCTTCTCCATATGTGCCTGAAGTGCACTCCAGCCAGGGAGCGCTCAGAGAGCCCGAGCAGCTCTGACGGAATCTCACAATGTGCCTCTGGAGTGGGATGCAGAGAGCACAGCTAAAATTCCTGGCTAGGAAATACATCACTTATAAACAAACCTGGTCCAGGAAAAAAGTCATGGAAAGCACTGAAAGCAGTCACATGGCAATGCAAGATGTCAGCAAATGTCTTTCTTTTTACCAAAAAAAAAGCTGAAAGTCAGCATGATTGAATGTCTAGTGCCTGCTTCCTTATCAGGAGTATTTTTTCTGGCCATTTATCTGAAAAAGGACCATATAAAACTAGAAAAAAAAAAAGAGAGAGAAAAAACAAGCCTACTCTCACTGTGCTAAATCACTGAATCAACTGCAAACTCAGCTTTGAATGCACTCCCAAGACAAGACCTGGGAGGATCTGATTATTAAAAGATGCCTCTGCCCAAATGAAGGTGCGAATGAAACCACAGGCCAAAGTAAATAATACAGATTTTATTTAACAGCAAGTGTGATGTAGAGAGAGGCAGGGAGGAGAGAAGAGAGAAAAAGAGAGAGAGAGAGAGAGAGATTAAGTAGAAAGAGGGTCACCACCATGTGAGTTCCTGCAGCATCCCTGCAGTGACCCTGAGTTCTCTTTATCATTTCTACTTGATTTCTCTTCATGAAGTTCTCAAGACATGTAGAATTTACAGCTCCAAATGGAATATGCTCTTGAATATTTGATTTTTTTACTCTTAACTGAAAAATCTATTTAAAACCCTGTCCAAAATTTAATAAGAAAGCGGTAAAGGCTTGGAGCAAGAGCAAGCTTGGCTAATATTGGATAATTTTAATCCACTCTTCCTGTGTCATTATGAAATTAGATTTCTTGTTCTCCCAACTGAAAAACACCCTCTGAACAGAAGCAATGAGGTATTTCACAGGATGATTCAGATGCAGAATATCTCACAGGAGCTAAAAATTTCAAAGCTAAAGCATGTAGTTTTATATACTCCACTTTTCACCTTTAACATTTATTATTCCAAAAAGCAGCCTATGCCTCTCTGTGGATGCTCACACTATTAGGCACTGCAAACATCCAAAGTAGCAGCTGGAAAAGGACAAAAAGAACTCAGAACTAAGCCTGTAAGGCCTGAGCCAAAGAGGACAGCAGCTGTTATTTGGTTATTTGTGTTAGTTAAGTTGTGTAAGTAGCAGATCATTTTCCAGCCTAACACAATTATATTCTTGCAGAAGTTATTGTTATTGCTTTTAATTGCCTGAAGATGGTTTAATGCTATTAGCGAGATATCTCCAGTTTTTAAAAAGGAAATTAGGGATTGTGAAATACTGCATGATTGTGGGAGTGAATATACTGTTGTTCCACTACTGGCATTCACAGAAAATAGTCCAAGAGTGAATTTTGCTATCTTATAATTAAATTCTCAGTGGAAAAATACAAGCTCGCCAATGGAGTTGTCATGATTTGCATCACACAGTCATGTGACTCTAAAAACTTATTACAGCCATAAAATACTCTGATATTTAGGACCTTTGCAAACCTTCATGACAGAGCTCAGCTTGAGCATTATAATTTTGTGAATTGCTTCAGATCATCTTTTAGTCATCACAAATATTTCAGAGTACTCCAGAAGAAAATCATAATCACTTGTTCTCATTTAAAAGTGATTTAGGATGTAAATTCAATAAAGTTATCACCACTGGAAAGCCATTTCCTTATTTTTAATTCAGTATACAGAGTAAAAACAGCATTGGTAGTGGAGACATCAGGATATGAGCTGTCTGTTCTTAATTCAACAGGTCTCTTGTTTGAATTACAGTTTTGAAGGTCATGACTGAGCAGAACAATTTTAACACAAGTTCCCAGCAAACTCTGCCTGTTTCCTCCTCCCAGCTGCCAGATTCCACCTGTAGCTCATATCCACCAGCCTCAGGTCAAGCAGGTCAGGTATTTTATAGTTCTTTTCTAAAATTTGTTTAATCAGCCCAGCTTCTTCAACAAATCAGCTGAAAGAGGTCCTGTCTTCAAAGCTGCTGTAGTATCATACCAAGAAGGAAGAAGGTCAGTCGTTCATGGCCATCAAAGTCTCGAAAACAGTTTACAGTGACAATTTTGACTGAAAATGAAGCAAGTTTCCAAAACAAGAAAGGAAAAGTGTTGTGGAAAAAGCAAGTAGAGCATTTGTCAAACCACACAAGACAAACACATGTGCCCTTCCAGAGATTGCATGAGGTGTTTTAATGGAGTTTTGAATACTCTAAATTTTCCAAGACATGGGTGGAACTGGAAAACTGTTCAGTTCAAACCCTCACGGGCAGAGGGGAGAGAAGAACACTTTTTACCAATTAATAGCTTCTTTCCAATTTCAGTTATAATTATAGTGAGTTTGTAGAGTTCAAGAAAATCAAAGATCTCTGCAATCAGTCCCGACAAATATTTTTCTTGGTGTGCTCTATCACTTGGACAATCTGCTTGTAGTTCACCTACTTCTTTCATGTACTACGTAGTTTATATATGATTATTTTCCTAATTCCATCTGTAGATTTTGACTGTAAACTCCTTCCTACATAAAGACCACCAATATCTTGCCAACCACAATTTCATGGGCTGTTTCTTAAACAAAAAAAAACCAAACCAAAACCCCCATTTCATTGAATCACAGAATGATTTGGGTTGGAAGGGACCTTAAAGCCCATCCAGTTCCAATCCCCTGCCGTGGGCAGGGACACCTTCCACCACTCTGGGTTGCTCCAAGCCCCGTCCAGCCTGGCCTTGGACACTTCCAGTCCTGTAGCTGTTTAGACATCTGTGTGCCATGAATGAATGGCCACATGCCAGGCCCTGGTCAGGTACTGCTCACCAGTGGTCCGCTAAGGACAAAGTGATGGCACATTGATGAGGAGACAGCAGGAGCTTGTTCCACTGCAGGACCTGCTCTGTGGATAAGCACAGGGCTTTGCCCTCACAGCCATGAAGGTTGGGTCTTCTCACATCCAGGCATTTGTTCAGATGTTTGCCTGTGTCAATATTTGAATTTTTACCGTGTCTACCCAACCATTTCAGTTCTCCCCATTATGTCACATAGGGATCAGGGTGAGTTTAAAAGCATATCCATGTTTCCCTCACAGTACAGTCTTTGCAGCGTTATCCCAGTGCTGAGTGTAACTCCAACATGGCTTCTGATTTAGATTAAAATAACCAAACAGGAACACATTTTAACCTATTTCCAGCCTAAGGGCACAGGGAACTTGACTCCCTAGGGAATTCAGCTGTGCACCAAGAAACACCTTTGAGGTCTGGGGGTGAAGCCATCACTGCAACACCTGCGCTGAACCTGGCCCTTCAAGGACTATCTCTTCTTTGCCTGTCCTTCTCTCAGGATCTGGTCCTTGGAACCTCACCCAGGCTCCAGTCCCATGCCCTGAGGTCACAGAGGAGAAAGTGGAAGAGCAAGGGTCATAACCCTGACTCTCCTAAAACCCAGGCTGCTGTCCCTCCTACTCGTAACTGTCAGAGGCAGTTGAGAAATCTACTGATCTGCTGCTAATCTCAAAGAGCCTTTTCCAAACCACATGATCCTGGCTCTGACTTCACAAAAATCTCCCAGTCCAACAAAAGTGAGGCTTCTCCAAGCACCATTTACTGTCACAAACTGTGGTTTCTTGTAGGTGGAGGCACAGTCAAAGGCTTGGCTGGGCCTGGTGCCTTCCTGGCCTTCCCAAAACCCACAGGGAGCACTTTGGGAAAGGGAGAGCACTCGGCACCAGTGATGTCACTGCACTGGCTGAGGGGGATACACATACAAAACCTTTCAGAGGCTGTGTGGATTCTCCCTACAGCTTTTTATACTTTTGGGTAAAACGTGGCAGCTATGAGTCCTCTCCCTGTTTGCAGTGGCAAAACATCAGAGGTCACACTCACAGATCCTTGAGCAGAAAGGGAATTTATCTCCCATTGCCAGTCCCGTTAGAAACAAATAATCAGTATTCCAAATAATCAGTATTCCAGGCTGCAGGGACTCTCTCCAAGAGCCTTGTTTTTACACCTCACTGCCCTGCTCAAAGGTCACAGGAGGAAGCCTTTGAAAGAACTGGAATTCAAATCCAGCTCTCTTAAACACCAAATTTACTACAATTCTATAATTAATTTCTCCTATGCAACAAAAATGTTATGCATCTTATTTTATTATTTGGAAGCAGGACCTTCTGGTTTTTGTATTCCATCATGGGCATCAATTCCGTAGATACTTTCTGTGTGTCACTGATCCTATGCAGGGTCTGAAGTCAGGCTGCTAAAACACAAGACTGCAAGATGAAGGCCTACGTTTGTTTTCAGTCATTCTCATAAGAAGTTATTTAGCTTCTGAACCCCTAAGCCATGTCTCAGAAGGTTTTTAGGAGGAAACCTAAAGGTGTGACAAAGCCTGGGCACACCTCTGCCCTGTCTTCTTTTTTAGTCTCCCAACATGCACTGTTAAAGCAACCGCTTATTACCCCCTCAGAAAATGAGTGAAAATAGTCAGAAATATGAATGTACGGATCAGTGGTACCCCCAATGAAAAAAAGTAAATTCCTTTTTACATCCTTTACTAAAGTGTATCACTCTTTTCAGCTGTTATCATTTGTTACACTTGCTTGGAAGGAAAACTGTCACATGAGAGAAAATCACCTGCAATCCCCTCAACAGAGTGAGCAACACCAGCAGCAAGCCTGGGTTACGGTAGGGTTTCGTCACAGTAACAGTGGGTAAGTTTAGCTACAAAACTGGACCAGACCCAATCCTGACAGCTGCCGTCTCTCCATCCACAGTCCTGCACTGCCACCTGCAGTTGGTTGACAATATTCAGCTTTCTCCACGAGCAGGCTCACATGGCTATTGGCAACAGCGTCCTCCCTGTAAACATTAGAAATGTTCACTGGCAGGCAGGCTTTTCCCCACAAATATTATAATGGTAAAATAACCAAAATATTCCTCTTTTTCAAGATTGTGTTTGTTCTTTCTCTGGTTGGTTTTTTTTTTTTAAGCTTTCTGCTTTATCTCACTACTCCACTGTCTTTGCCAACTGAAATTGAATGTCATATACAAAGTGAAACATATTTATTAACCCAGAAGATTTGTAATACACTGAGAAATAAGACCTTTTTAGAAGTTGTGCAGGATGTCTTAACTACACATGGAAATTGTTTTAAATCTGTTTAAGTACAGTTGCAGCATTAAAATTGGGGTATAATTGAATATATCCCCTAACATCTATCACCAGAGAAATATAAATAGGTTTGGTAGGCTTTTATCTGAAATAAAGAATGAGCCTGAAAAGATCCATAATCCCAAGAAATTTATTCAGGGTGATTGTCACATTCTGGAAGATTTCTGTCTTGTTAGCAGCACATGGGCCAGGTCCTGCCTTCACCTACGCTGGTACAGCCCCGTGATGCAGAGAATGGCTTTGCCTTAAGGGACAAAGGCTTCTCCCAGTGCATGGTCAAGTCACAGTGCTTAGGAACAGACCCAGGACTCTCTAAGGAGGCCCAGGGTGGGCCAGAGGCAAATCTTACACAGACACATGGCCAGAAAAAATGTCACATGGAGGAAATCAGCAAGAAGGATTCCAAAACGGGGATCTAGCCCCACAGCTGATGAGGTTGGGTACCCTGAACTGAGCACTTGCAGTTCCCCAGATACCAATGACACAAAAAAACCCCCAACAACAACAAAACAAACAACAACAACCAGCCCAAAAAACCCACAAAACAAACAAAAAAAGCAACCCCCCCCAAAAAAATTAGAATCATAGAATGGTTTGGGTTGGATGGGACCTTAGAGATCCTTTAGTTCCAACCCCCTGTCATCCATGGGATACCTTCCACTATCCCAGGTTTCTCCGAGCCCCATCCAGCCTGGCCTTGGACAATTCCAGGGATCCAGGGGACCACAGCTTCTCTGGGCAACCTGTGCTAGGGCCTCACCACAATCACAGGGAAGAATTTCTTCCCAATATTCAACTTAAACCTACTCTCTTTAAGTTTAGAGACTTCCCCTGTGTCCTATCCCTCCATCTCTTGTCCAAAGGCCCTCTCCAGCTCTCCTGGAGCCCCTTTAGGCACTGGAAAGGGGCTCTGAGGTCTACCTGGAGCTTTCTCTTCTCCAGGCTGAACAACCCCAACTCTCTCTCAGTTGATCTTCATTGGAGAGATGCTCCAGCCCTTGAATCATATTTGTGGCCTCCCCTGGACTTGCTCCATTTAATTGCCAGAGCAAAGGTCTGAGGGAATGCATGTGGAAATTTAAACTGTAGCACAGCTATCAGTCAAATAGGGAAACATGGAGAGAAAGTGACCCGTGACGTGTTTAATACCGAGAGCGCTTTCTGCACATGGTGCTTCAAGGAAATGGTTTGTAAGAGTACAACTAATCCCACCTGCCAGTGTGTGTCCTTGCAAGTGTTAGCACAGCAAAACCAGAGCCAGAACATAAAGATGAACGACACTTCAGTATTAAAAACTATTTTTAACATGAGGTAAATTACATTCCCTGAGATCATTTTTTAATCTTAAATATTTTGCCCTATGTGAAAGAGTCACTGCAAAGAAAAACAAGATTTATGGCTGTATGGCAGGACGAATTGTAGTGGTACATGAAGAGATTGTGTTACCAGAGATATGAGTTTAAAATACTTCAGGAACATGGGCAGGACTGTGCTTGAGTTTTCATGTAGCCAGACTGACATCTTGTGGTTTGTGCAGGACATCTGAACGTGCATCTGAGGGGAATTAACTTGTACTTCGTTAGAGCATTGTAAAGTGACACACTTTTCTTTCAGCAGAACAGTGTGTGGCTCCTCACTGTATCATGGGTTGCAGCCAGGAAATTTAGAATCGTAGAATCACGGAATACCTTGAGTTGGAAGGGGCCCACAAGGATCATCGAGTCCAACTCCTGGCCCTGCACAGGACACCCTGAGAGTCACACTGTGTGCCTAAGGGTACTGAATGTCTCCTGCACTTGCAGTGTGAATTCTTACAAAAATGGAGGAAAACTGGGGCTCCTGTTATGACCTGAGTTGCTAATGCCATAAAACCTGTGCACGCTTCCAAACAACAATTCAAAGCAAGAGCATGCCTAAAGCTGCCAAGTATCCAAAATCATCATCTCCCTCTCTCTCCATGGAGGATGAAGAAGGAGTGAGACCTGTCTCCTAACCCAGCACACTTGGGCTGACCCAAACTAAGGGACAAATGTCCCAAAAATCCTTGCAAGTCCCTGCAATCCTGATGTCTGGGCAAACGTTCGTGCTCAGGCTTCCCACACCCAGGCGCTGAGAGCTCAGTGTGGGTGTAGTCCCCCGAGGACAAGTGGCACAAGCAGAGCATTCTGCCAACAAAAGCTGGATTTCTTTCCTCCTTATTTTTAACACGAGAGAATAGAAAGGGAGGAATTAAGGTCACCAGGCTCGAAGAGGTGTTTCTGAGGGCAGACTGGAGCCACATGCCCAAGCACATCAAATTACTTCGGCTGAAGTTACAGGGAATCAGCAGCTCGAGCTGGCCTGGAGCAACAAACTCAGCAAAGTCTCCCACACAGCTCCAGTCCTGCACCTCCAACACAGCCTGGATGCAACATCCTTCCTGCCCCAGCTGGGATCTGCTCTTCATCAACACCTGACATTCACACCAAACTGTAGTTTAATAGCTACCCCTAAACACATAAAGCTCACTAATAAAAATGGACTGGGAGCTATTTGGTTACAGTTACTGTGGCATCCGTAGGCAGGACTAGAAGTTCACATCTCTTGAGCCCCAAGTTGTTCCCATCCTTCCCAGCTCTGTTCCCAAGCCATTTCTCAGCTTCTTTGTATTTTGAACAAACTCTACTATAAAATGTCCCAAGTCCTCCCACAGGAAAGGCAAAGAATGGGAAACCTGTCCCTCAGCATATTCCCTTCTTTATCCCACGAAGACGATTCAAACTTCTGACCCCCAAAAGGGGCAGATATTTAAAAGCAGGACATTTAAAGGCAGAGCGGGAGGGCTGTGTGGGTGAGGGGGTACCATGTCTGCATGAGCTCTCCCAGCTCTGCCCTCTCTTCCCAAAGTACTTCTTTCCCAAGAGAAAGAAGAGCAGCTCGCTTTGTTTCTTATTTCCCATTTTTCTTTATAATAAGCCCTTAAAACACAAGCATTTTATAGAGACTGAGAGATTCACCCATCACTATTGTGAGGCAGTGGGCAGTGTTTGGAGATCTCTGAACTTCCGTAAAATCCAGACCAGCTACCCCAGCCACAGCTGGCAGCACTGGAGCTGCTAAAGCCAAGACAAGGTCACGCTCACAGCACTTCATACCAGGGCTTGAAGCTGCATAGATCAGTTTTAAATGGGATAAATACTCCTGGAAGCATTATTGAAGCTGCTGGGAACTACAGATGCAAGCACAGCAAGGTTTTCAGGGTGATACAACATCTTGCATTAGACCCACTGATAAAACTGGAATAAACAGGCACAAAGCCGAAACCCTTCTCTCCCAAAAGGGCTTGTGTGTCCTAAATCTTGTCTGATTTTTCCCACATGTATGAACTAGCCCAACAGAGGATCATATTTCTCTCCAGAAACCTTCCCTCAGCCAGGAGCGACCATCACATCCGAAGGATAAGTGCTGGTGGCACCAACACAGCTCAAGGCCTGCCCCAGATCTGAAGAACCAGACGAGCCAGCAGCCATGTATTTGTAGCTCTTTTTCAGGAAGATGACTACACGTAAGGCCTCTGCCCTTCTTCCTCTTGCAGTGTTTTCAGTTACTGTGACAGGGAATAGAATCTCTCACCACAGGCACCATCTTGCCTCATTAGGGGAGTCTGTGGTAAAGCTTTGTCTTCTTCGTCTCCCTTGTTAAATGTTACAGCACCATGTGGTAGAGATCATCGTTCTTAGCTGTCCAAACCCATTCTATAATTATCTGCAGAAAGACAATGCTACTGAGAAGTGGCCTCATCAGCAAAGTCAGGGCTTGCACCTTCTCCAGGAGGAAAACAGTCCAAGGAGGAGGACAAAGGCTGGTGAATGTGAGCTTTTCTGGCTCTCAGGGCTTCAGGAAGGGGTTTAGACAGGCTTTGCAGCCTCTGAGATGTAAGCTCATGGCTGCTGTGTCCAATATTGTTGTGCAGCATTGCCTAAGTGAAATTTATGTTTCTTTTGAGCTACCATGAGCTGTAACAGACACCCTAAGTGACAGCACACTGGATTTTTGATCAATGGCTCATCCAAACAGGCAAGGTTCTCCTTTTTCTTGTACTATAAATGTGCACAGATTTCTCCTCAGGTGGACTTGCAGGGCTTAATATCACATTGGGCCTGGACAAGCGAAGAGGCAAAATGAGGATCTTCAGCTTCCTTTGGCACCAAAATACTTTGTGTTCTTGGAGAGGTCCACCAGCAGTCAGCATCACCTCCGTGCACCTGAAGGAAATCCTCTGAGGGCTGAATTCTTTACAAGCAAAGCCTCAGAGGTAAGACCCAGCCTCCTCTACACTTCCCAGGTAAGTGCTGCTGGTATTTATTTGAGTTGGTTTCCAGCAGCACTCATGTGGAGTTAATTATGCAGCCCACACTGCTGTTAATTACAGTCAAACCTAATCCTCCACTTGAAGCACACCCAAAACGTTACCCCACGGAACTGCAGCTTTGCAGTTCTTGCACTTCATTTTATTCAGTTTCCCTTATGCTAGCCTGGATGGATTTTCATTCTCTGCCCAGGAGCATTCCAATCCCTCCAGTAGCAAACAATAAATGAATCTTAGGAGGCTCTAGTGTACTCAGGAGGCTCTGGTGAACCTATGAAAAGAGGCAATTTATTTCTGAACTTGGCACTAGGCACAGCATGCCTTGTAAGTATCAATTTGTGTATGTGTGAGCATCTGACACTACTCAGCAGCACATGGCTGAGGCCAAGAATTTGACTGACTGGCTGATTTGCAAGCCTAAAAATATTCTCTTTTACCAATATCCACTTTTTTGTGCTGATTTGCATCCTAGCAAAACCCTAGCAGGCAGTGTTTCATGGGACTGTGAGATGACCTGCCATAAGCAGTGTGATGACACAGTTTGCACCACTGCAGACTTTGATTTTTCACTGTTTGTGTGTTCTAAATCTGCTGGAATCAGAGACATTTTAATATATTTATTGTTTTGTCTTCATTTACACGTAGTGCCCAAAGGGCCACTGGCAAGCAGAGATGGCAAAATAAGTCAAATGCATTGTTTTTACTACTGTAGTTCCTACCGTGGGCCCAGTTCTCCTCCCATTGACGTCAACAGTAAATCTTCCAATGGATTCAGTGAGAGCCAAAAATCTCTGGTCACACCCTGTTATGTTTTATACCAGCAGTACTGTGGGCTCCAGCTTCAAATCCTAGCATTTATTACAATGTGGGAAACACGGGGGACTTTAAAAGAGGGTTTGATGATAAATGTGTGCATTTACGTGGCAAGCTGCTTCACTTGTCATTGGAGCATGACAAAGGTGAGTGCCAAAAGAAAATCTTCAGAAATACCAAGAAAAAAACCCAAAATTTCTAACTTTTCTTAGAACAACATGATAATAGTGCAATATGATAAAGCAGTACAATACCCAAACAAAACCTTAAGTTTGCAGCTTGGATACACCAATTTTTCTATTTCATCAGTGCTCTTGAGCTGGTGACTCTCATTGCTGCCTTATCACTTCCAATTTCACCCACTGAGCCTCCTAATTTCTCTCTTTATTGTTCATGTTCCTTCCTTTTCCTAGTTCTGTCAGCCTTTTTCCTTCATTTTATGTACTCTTGTCTGCTCACTGCTTTCCTTCTGTGTTTGCTGCTTCTCAAAGCCCACTCTGTTATGAAGGACCCCAGCTTCACACCTGTAAACTGTTTTCTCTCTATTGTCAGCTTTTGTACTTTTTCAAGACCAAAATCACATACTGCTTTCAGGACTGCTCCTTCTCCCTCCACCTTCTTGATTCAGCTTTGCTTCCTCTTCCTTAGCACTTCGACATGTCCCCCCTAAATTAATTGGCTTTCACAGACACCTTCTCCAACACGAGAGTTCAGCCTGCCTTGTCTGAGGGACCTGCAGGCCACAGATCTATGCTGATCAGACCCTTCCTTGTCTCCATTATCCTTCTCTGGACACTCTCCAATGTTCTTCTTGTAGTGAGGGACCCAAAACTAAACCCAGAATTGCAGGTCTGGCCTCACCAGTGCCCAGCACAAGGGACCAAGCACTGCCCAGGTCCTGCTGGCTACACTATTTCTGATCCAGGCCAGGATGCCATTGGCAAGGCACAGACAGGACAATACGACATGGGAGAGGCTCAGGAGAGGAAATGTCCTCCACAGGCTCTCCTCCCTGGTGAAAGCAGAGCTGGTCTCTGAAATTTGCCTGCACTTAACACAGTATAAGCCAGGAGGTAAACGAGATGTACAAGCTCTCTGGAGAGTGCCAGGTCTGTTTGGGAAGCAGCTCTGGGAAGCAGCATCTGAGCATTTGAGGGCTGGGATGTGAAGCCTTCCATCAATGGCTTGTAGCACTGGTTGCAAACTGGAGCTGTCACATCCTCTGGAAGCTGATGAGCCAAGCTGCCAACAGCCTTTCAGATCTCACTGTGCTGCCGAAAACACGCTGGAATCTGTGCTTCTGGGGGCCTGAAGCATCATCTTTGGTGGCCCTGAGGCATCTGTACCACCTTAGAGCCAGCAGAGTCAGCTTGTGGATAAAATGTGAGTGTGGGTTAGTGCAGCCTGAAATTTCTTAAGCTGTGTGAAACGTTATTCTTTATTATTTGGTACTCTTTTACTGATGGAGTTATGCCTGATCCATGCTCTTTTTGTCTTCTCCATTTTTTTTTCTTCTTTTTTTCTGAAAGGTCTGCGATCTGCTCATACATAAGCAGACAAGGCAGGCTGCAAAGCAGGGAAAAGGGAGACTGGATTAATGTTGCACAGTGATACCTCAGCACACATCACACTTCAAACTCCTCACCTTCAAAGGATGGCTCCAACAAGTAAACCAAGCCTACAAAAAGGTTTGTATCGAGATTTCAGGTGCTGAGCAATGAGGAGTAAGACAATGTCACATTTTTTGTGGGGCTGCAAACTGTAGGGGACAGTCTGCAAGGTGGCACTCAGCATATCCCATACCCCATTTTCCTGACAGACTACTCTGTGACACTAAAGAAAAATTATGTCCCTCAAGGAGAAGCTGCAGAATCCACCTTCCCATGTGTTAAATACTCGTGCAAATGCTGGCAGGATGTTTAAGGGCATCATTAGTGGAAGTCAGTGTTCAGTCCAGGCAGACTCCTCCAGCAGGGAGGCTGGACCAGCTGACCTCCAGTAGTCCCTTCCAACCTGACCCATTCTGTGATCCTGGGATTTGCAAGAGCCTGAGGATGCAGGAAACACTCGCTTAAAATGCTGTGCAATATCCCTTGCCTTCAGTGATCCAGAAAGTGAAACTTCTGTACACAGACCAGAATAATCTGTGGCTTTTGAGGAGCAACATCCTGCAGGTCAGGAAAAATCCCAATACCACATAGACCAACCTGCTGCCTGGAAGGAAACACTCTCAGGACAACCACCTCTGAAACACGAATTTTGCAATTTCTGCATGATCATCATCATGCTTTTAACAGGTCCTCTGGACAGAATAAAGGTTATTTGGCATTATAGAGGTGTATAGCCAGACTAGCAAACTTAGTTATTGGTATCCCATTCTTTGGACCACCCCACCTTAGCTCTAAATTACATGCAATTGCAACTCTAATGTGAAACAAGAGCTGCACGTGTGCTCTGGCAAGCAGGTCTGTAAAATTCATATATTTCTGCTGATAATAAGAGCCATAATACCTTTTTCTTCCTGAAGTAGGTATTTATTCTTATTTCTGCCCCTTGTGAGTACTGCAAAGCCACATCCATTAAGGAACAATGAGTTCTGCTCTGCATCATGTTTCCATATGTTCTACTGTTCTGCATCATGAGTTAAAGGATTTCTGCTCTTCCTCACGTATCAATATGTTCCAAATCCAAGGCCATAATCCTGTCTCTCCAGACAGCCTCTGCAAGACAAGGAATGAAAAAGATTAACCAGAAACAGAATCTGAAGAATGTGTGCTTGCATAAATGCAATACAAGACACAGTTTGGCTGGTGGGAAGTTATCGTGACAAGAAGAAGTTGAGGAGAATGCAGCTTGAATTTTGAGAAGATCAGAAGCCTGCAGAGCTGGAAGATGGACAAATATGTCTTGTGGACTCCACAAAATGCCATAAAAGCTGCTGTTACATAGGCATGAAACGATATCATGCCATATTTTCTGTGCTGTTGTTTAGGGTATGAGCTCAGAAATGCAGAAGGACTTTCACCAAGTATTTTGTATTTACTTTTTTTCCTTCTGGTAAAAAAAAATCCCAGAGAATGGAGGAAGAACAATTCTGATTGTGCATCTAAATGTTTTAATTGCTCTTTCAATGTAAGGGAATAAATTCACACTTTCACAGTTGCAGGTTTTGGAGCAGAGATTTTTTTCTGCATGGCTGAGCTTTTAGGACAGCAGCACATCTGAAAACCCACTGCAGATGGATACCAGCAGTGGGCAGAGCTGGAAAACTGCATTTAAATGGGTCATGTATAGCCTTACTACTGGCACAACATCAGTCCCATGAGAAAGTCAGAAAAATAAACCAGAGTGTTAATAAAAGATGCAAAAATAGTAGAAGAGAGGACAAGCACTATCCCAAATGCTGTGTTAACCCTAAGGCCAGCTCCTCCATTAGGGACTCTTCAGTTTCATGTCAGTGAGGGCAGCGGAGGAGTGGGAGAAGTAAATATTTATTTGTATTATTTACATCGCTTTCTTTATTAATGAAAACAGTAGGAAACCAGAATAGACACCCTTCAGCTTATGGCTACTGCAAGCAGACTATAAATGGCAATAAACATTGAGTTAGGGGCTTAGTCAGGGGATTTTATGGCAGATGCTCAGAGCAGGAGACACTTCAAACTCTTCACAGTCCTGGAGACGTAGAGTTCCCAGATCCCACCCCGAGAGTAAAGATTTGCTGGTTTTTACAAGCTAATCAAACCATGGCAGTTTTTTATAAAGATAGCACAGCAATAGGGTAAATTATGTGGAAGTTTTCTTCTGCAAGTAACCACAAATTGCTACACACTACAAGTAACCACAAATTGTAAGTGCCATTTGCAAGTACTTAGAGTACCAGGAGTTCCTTAGACTAAAGAGCACTGAAATATTGAGTCATACATGCTCAAAAATCATCTTTTGCAAAAAAGGAAAAGTAGTTTTTGGATTCAGCCTACAGACACTTAATGTTTTATTATACTTTAATCAAAGCCCAATTAGTCATAAGATAAATTTAAACAGACTTCAGCAATAAAATGTCTGTCTCGGCCTTGTCTTACGCAACTGAAGAGCAAAAGAAGAAGGGTTTTTTAATGGAAAACAGTTTTGTTTGAGTTAAAGAACATTTATAAAATCAGCTGCCAAATCACAGTCTTTGCAAAGGAAAAATATTTTAATTGGCTTTCAAATTTTTCCTGATGAGGCAAATTTGTTATCTTTTCCATCTGTGCACCTAAAAGCATCCTCTGACTGGAAGGAGTTCTTCAGGTACTATGTGAGTGCTGTCATTATTATTCTTAGCATAATATCGGGACTATTGTGGTAGTTCTATAAAATGTTTTCCTGATGGCACACAAATCTTGTCGGCAAATGCACTCCAGTCTGCTCTCAGCTGGTGCGTAGTAAAGATAAATAACTAAAGAATTCTACATGTCACTTCACCCAATATCCTTGGTAAACTATTTATTATGTCTGGGGCTATACAATGCCCTGTCTCACTCTCCACTTTGCACAATTTAGTGATTAATGGTTAAAAAAGGCAAAAGCCCTGCCAGTTTGAACAAAAAGTCCTGGGGACTTGATACAGCTGGGCACTGTTCCAAATTGGAGGAGGCGCCAGTAAACCAGTGGAGAATGTTACTGATCTGCTCCAGCCAGGAGAGATCAGGATTTTAGCTTGGACAAGCTACACAGAGTCAAACACAGTCAGCAGCTAGCTCAGGAGTCGTCAGGATGCCCCTGGATGTTGAGGATCCAGGTCTGGTCCAGTGTCACAGCTTGCTCTGAGGACGCCCTCTGATGGTAGGGGGGATATTGTACTCACAGGGATCCTCTGCTCTGTGTGTCCCTTCTGTCCCTGGGTGTCCCTGGCTGCAGGGAGGGCTCCAAGTAGGGGCCAGGCTCTGCTCCAGGGGCCTAGCAATGGCACCAGAGAAACGGGCAGGGACTGATCCCAGGAGTTCCCCCTGCACAGGAAGAAGAACTTCTTCTCTGGGCAGTGCCCAGCCCTGAACAGAGACCAGAGAGACTGTGGAGTCTCCCCCTGGGGATATTCCAGAGCTGTGTGCACACGCTGCTGTGCCCTGTGCTCTGGGATGGAGCAGGAAGGTGGCACCAGATGAGCCACTGTGGTCCCTTCCAGCCTGACCCATCCTGGAATTCTGTAGGCATCATTTTCTAGGGCCCAATTCAGCAAAAAGCCCAATTCTAGGCCCAATTCAGCAAAAAGTCTCTTGCACGTGGTTAATATGAGCTTGCTGAAGGTTCCTCTGTGCAACCCAAGGCAAAGCTACTCAGTTGGGACAGGGAATAACCCCTCTCTTCAGCAGGAGACATGTAATAAACTGCAGGCAAGGTCTAAGACACTACATGTGCAGAGTTTTCTTCGACCAGTGTGAGATGAACACTTAGTTTGCAAAAACAAGTCCTCTTCTCTTGCACATATAAGCGAAATATGGAACTTCTTTGCAGTCTTCCATGCGCTGCAAATGAGAGGTGGGCCAGAATTCTTGCAGAACAGAATCATAATTCAGAGGTATTGAGATTGGCCAGAAAATCTTATGACTGGCACTGCCTAAATTAGGTGCTTAATTTTGCAACTTGATGTCTTAGGATTTTTATAAATAACAGGAAAGGCTTTAGGGAGCTTGTTTAGTTGATTTGGACTTTCTTCCATTTTCATAAGAAATATGAAATACAAACTCCTTTCTTGTATCCCTGCAGAAATTCCTGCCTGTTCAAGCTGCTGCTAAATTCTTGACCCACCTAGGTATATCCTGGTTTCAAATTTCCCTCACCAATCCTGAAACCAAGCCTGGCCAAGAAAACCCAACACAACTTTGTCTTTTGTTATGAAGTGTTCCACTCCACCTCATCAGAGTGCAGAGCCATCCCAGCACTCAGAGAAAGCAGTGCAATGTGCAGGCAGAAACAGGGAGAAAAGCAGTGCTGGAACAGTGAGAAGAGCAGGCAGCTCTCCAGAGACAGGGAAAGGAATAACTTAAAAACCACAAATGTAAGTACAGTCTTTCCCGGAAGACAGAGCTCAAAACCAGAACAAGTAAAGGCACTTTATGTTAGAAAGCCCTATTCTGTGCAAATTCTGTTGTGATTTTATGATCTGCTGTTCAGGGGTTGTCAATCCTTTGTTTTGGTAGGGTGACAAAAACAAAGGACAAGGGATGAAGTAGAAAGGGAAGAACAGGGGCGAAAAATTAGAAGAAAGGTCACTCCAAGAAACTGGGTGTGCATGTGGGACTGCAGAAATCAGCAAGCAAAGCAGCACAGGAGGCACAAGTCAGAGCCACTGGTGCTGAGGCCCCTATCAGTGATGTATTAATGAGCTAAAAGGGCTGTGAGTTGGCTGAGCTTTCTTAACTGAGGAACTCACTGCCCAAGAAGCCTGGTCTAGAGTGGAATCTCTCCCTGGCACCTCTGGCAGAGGAAGTAGGTTCAAAGCCCATGAGAGAGGGTGTGATAACCCTGTGCCCTGGTTATCAGGTGCCTGGATGAAAGGAAGGTGGCACCAGCACTGCCAAGAAGTCCATCTCCACAAGTTCTACAAGCTGACTCCTGCTTTTCATTAGTTGTTGCTAGAGGTGATCCAGGTAGGAACATGTTGCTACAATTCTGCTGAGATTTCTGCAGAACACCTTCTGGGGCTTTTTCAGGTTAGAAAACAAATCACAGAACTTCACGTTCAACACAACTCAAGCCATGCTGGCTTCTGAGTTTTCACTTTTTTACTGAACTGTGCACTCCAGTACAATCCCTCTACCCTGGAATGAAACTCTCAGAGGAAGGCCAGCTCTCTCTTTGTACAGCCACTCAGGAGGCAAGTTCACACTGCACCTGAAACAAACAGCATCAGTGTTCCCTCCTCGCTTCAGGAGACTGTAATTTGCCTCCTGTACATCCATCTGCATACAAACATGTGTGGTTTGGCCCTGATCAAGGTCTGGAGAGAACCTTTTCCCTCAGCAAAAACCCAGATCAGCTCTAGTCAGAAATATGTGGACGAAGCACTCAAAAGGCTGAATAAACAAAAACATTCTTCTTGCAGATTTGAGGCAGAACAACTTGGCAATATATTTTCGGAGGAATTTAAATCTTAAGCTACTCCTGGAATTCTTACAGCACTACCAATTAAATCCACAAGTCAATAAATAGCAAATTGTGTCTATTAATTAAACACTACAGGTCACTCTGTTGGTATCCTCGCTCTAAAGAACTGTACAAAAACGTTTTGCTTTGGATTTTTTTTTTTTGAAGCTTGTTTTCCAAGGTAAGCAATCAACTGTTAACAAATCCAAACAGCATTTAAAAATAAAATTGAAGAAAAGCAAAGAAACTCTTTTATTAGAAAATAAAAGAATGCTGAGGTATGTAGAGGAATGTCCCTACTTTAAATAAATTCAATAATTAAAATAGAATCATAGAAAGGGGTTCTGGGCTCCCAGACCATGCAGCCAGGGCATGTCCAGCCTCTCATCCACCTGCAGATATTTTTCAGTTATCCATTTTCAAACAGAGCGAACCCTCAATTTATTTTAAATTAACATTGTTACTTTAGCTCCTCTTAAATTCCTAGGGGTTTTCTCCTGAGTTTAATGAGCTTAGCAGTGCTTTTACAGAGTAAGTGTTTAACATGTGCTGACCATACAACCAGCAGGATAAGTTCCACTGGAGAAAATTATTTCAAGCTCCATAAATCAGAAGAGAATTTACAATGTTCTCCTCTAATTGCTGGAAATAGTTTGAACGCAAGAGGAGAACAAAAATACATGAAAATAAAAAGCATGTTTTAATATATTGCAAACAAAAAAATCTACTGTATTATTGTAGTGACATCAATTCACTCTCTACTGAGTGCCAGGGGAGTCCTAAATTCAGATGTCACATGTGGTAGTTACTGCAAGTTCACTGAGCCAACTGGGTAAAAAGGAATAGGAAAATAAGGAAGAGCCTCTTACAGCACACTTGCACAGCCCCAATGTCCAGATCAGAAATAAAATTATCAGACTTCTTACAGCCCGTCAGAAATTCTTTCCTATAAGAATGCATGTAAAAGCCCTATAAAGGTGAAGGCTCTGGGATTTAAAGAGATTCATGAAGAATGTTTCCTGTAAGGCCAAGATAAACTACAAAATAAATGCATGCATGAGAATGAAAAATCTGCTGAAGCAGCACAGCATCACTGGAATAGGTACAACACCCCATCTTAAAACAATAATTGCATCTAGAAGCTTATCCAGAAGTTAAACCTTAAGCCCCAAATAAGCCTGATTGTAATATGAACAAAATAAATTTTCAGGCCAGGAGTGTGGTGGAGAAATAAATCTCCGTGGCTTACAGGTGTTAAAAATCAAAAGAACATTCAGCATCCAAGGCTTTTGTTTGGAAATCCATCATGGGCCAAAGCTCCCCATTTTTTATGGATTCATTTACTAGTCATTTTGCAATCACTTGCTGCACGCCACATGATTCTGTGAAATCAGCTAACTAATTATAACGTGCTGAACTGGACATACCCAGACCCAGCACAAATCCTGCTCTGCTCATTTTAAACTAAAATTTGGAAAACAGAAACCTGCATTTCTGAGAGACATCAGGGGACTTCCAAGCGCAAATCTAGAGCTTCCAGACGTGAGAATGCAAAGCCTGCCTGTTTTTTGAGATGTCTTAATTATGTCATCAGTGTCTCAGAGATCACATGCATAAACATTGCCTGGTGGAGCATGGCCAGCAGGTTGTGTTCCTAAGGAAGTGGAACATGAGGTCAAAGGGGGTGCTGGACATCAGGATTCGTGGCATAAATGTGTGTGGGGTTTGCACAGTGCTTGCGTTCTCCTGGCTCCTGTCTGCCTCTGATTGGTGCAGTAATGTCTGCTCATAAATAACATCATGTGTGGCTCAAAAAGGCCAACGAACCTTCCTGAAACTCCTCTGTCTGCTGCTGGGACAGGAGGCACCTGAACCACACTGGTTGCCCAGGCACCTGGATGATGAAAAGAAAACTTCCAGAAATAGGAGGAGGATGCTGGAAGCACAAGACCCAACGTCTGCTGGCAAAGGTGACAGCGAGTGATCTCTGTATCAGACAGAGCTGAGAGGAGCAAGAAGATCAGGAAAATGCCTTGTGACTTGGCAATTACACTTTGTAACATTTGTGCTCTCGACTCTCTGCCCATTTGCCAAAAATATGTCTAAGAAGAAAATGCAGCCTGGCTCTTTTCCCTTGGTGACCATCGGTCCTCTGATGGGGGGTGGGGAGGGAAGTGGCTGGGGGAACACCAGAGCCATTTAAGGAGTGAATTTTGTGAAGGATACACATGGGAAAAAGCAAATGGAAACTGCTGAGAGTGTGGGAACACACTGGTCCCTACTGGTCCTGTCTCTAAGGCAGCAGAAGCAGTGCCCAGTGCATCATTTCCATAAATTCGTGCTACTTTAAGCATCAACATAATCTAGTGGAAGGCATCATTGCCCATGGCAGGGGGGTTGGAACCAGATCATATTTAAGATCTTTTCCAGCCCAAACCATCCTGTGATTTTATCATTCTATGGTAACTTCAACTACTAGAAGATACAATTGCAGTGACTAGGCTTGTAACAAGTGGGATTGTCTTTTAGGAGACAGGGATAATTCTCCAGGTGAATTCATCATTTTTACCTGTCACATTTTCTCTGTTCAAATGTTCTGCCAAACAAAGCATCAAGATGTCTGGTGGTACAGTTTGAAGATGTGTGGGTTACTGTGCCAGCTTAAAGGCCAATACTATTAAAGGGATAATATCTCTATATTGTGCAGAAGAATAGGACAGTTCATTTAGGGAAATGCCTGTTGAACCTGGAATTCTGTGCCTTGCAATGCACCAATTTTTGCTTCAGAAACAACCAACTAGACATATGATCATGCAATTCTACATTTCCTTTTCTTCTTCTTCTTATTTGATTTTTTTTTAAATGGAAACCTGTTGGCACAGCTTTTCAGTCATAGCTAATGAGCACAATTGCAGTGGGCTGTAAATAAAGAATCACATTTGAGATGTAAAAGGAAAAAAAAACTTGGTCTTGTGACTTCAAAACATCAGTTTCCTTTTTTCTTCTAAGCATTAACAAGTTCTTACATATTAATCCATATGTGTGACGTTTGGGGCTTCTTAAAGCATGTGCCCTTTTGGTTTGTCTGGCTACTAATATTGTCATTAATCATGAAACACTATTGTAAAAGATACCCAAGACAATTTCTTCCTTTAAATTCCAGGAAAAATCTCATGAGCACTTACTCTTCTTCAGACAGGGAATCACCATGAACTATAAAAATCCATAGAAAGGACTTATTTAAAGAATAATTCTAGGAGTATTGGTTTACTGATACTAAGATGAGAGTGAAAACACACAGTCATTTCCAGGGCATAGCAAGAATTAAAATAGGCCTTCCCCTAGCAAGTAACAGCTGTAAGTTGTTTTAAGCCTTGAAGGGACAATTGAAATTCATCCATTAATGTCTAAAGAAAAATGTTACCATTTTTTTCAAATGTTCCAGCTCACTTAACATGTGTTACTTATCTGTTTCCCTTCCGCAGACCTCATTCTGTGACTGCTGAGATCCAACAATGGCAACCAGAAACCACAACAACTGTCCAGTCACAAGGTCCTTTTTCACAATTTCATGCTCTGTTTTACCTGGGCGTTTGAAAGCACTTGGAAAGCGCCAGCTCTGTTGTAGGTGCAATGCTCAGATAAAAACAGGGGGGATATTAAAACAGCTGAAAAACTGTTGAGTTTTCTCCCATTCACCATTAACAGCTGCTCAGGAAAAAGCTCAGCTCCCTTTCCTGAAGACTGCAGGAACAGAATTCCCAATATCTGACACTGTGAAGCAGTAAAAGTTGTTTCACACTCACCTATCCTAATGGGTATGTATGAAAACCATATTAGTAGAAATCAACTTTTATAATCTATTTAAATAAAGAAATATTCTGCACCATCAGAGCTGTCAGAACTTCCAGGGGTGTGGGATAAACCAGGTGCTGTGGATATGTGGATAGAGGACTGGAGAAAGTGAGCAAAGCAATGGGTAAGTCCCCAGACCATGAAGGAATTCTCTCTCTATACACTTCAGTGTGGCTAAAGCTGGCCTTGTTTGATTAAAAACAATCAGGTTGAGCAATCCTTTGGCTCCACGGCTTTTGGAACACAGGGTGCATGAGGGGCAGGAGGATTCTGAGCCCTCACTGGTCAAATCCAGCACCGCTGTTTGCTGTTACAAGAGCACCTTCTACTGCCTGTGCTCTGGCATTGTGTTAGGAATGCTGGAGCTTAACAGAGCTCCCACTGAACTCATCAGTGCCCTCCTAAAAAATTTCAGGGATCGTCTCGTGTATAGACTGGCAGAGGAAATTATGCAGATTTCAGACTACTTGCATTTTTAAAACTATTCTCTGAGCTTCAATTAAAAATCTCATATATTTCCATGCTTATACTCTCTGACCCATGCAGATGCTTTTTCCCTGCACTCATGTCAAATTTCTAGGTCTTATTTCAGTTCAGGCATAACTGTGTTGGGACTATTTCCAGTTTTGCTGGAGTGGAGGGTCACATAGCTCACAAACCACCCATTAATAAAACAGCAATTTTAATTACAGTATGTTTCCAGCGTCGAGGCATTTGAATTCCACGTTCTCAAGGAACAACAGTGTCCTGCCAAATTTATACACTACAGGAACTATAAACATTGTTTAGCAAAATGCTACTACAACCATCAGATACAATTAGTCACTACAGATTTATCTGCCAGGGAATACTGGAACTTTTCCTTTCTTTTTTTTTTTTCCTTCTCCTTTTTTTTTTTCCTTGGTCCTGTATTCTTGATAAATCTGCCCAAATTAATATTGAATGTCCTCACCTAAATATCTCTTTCAGGGGAAAAATATCCATTCATGAGCTGCATCTGAACTATTACCCTAATCAATTCAGTTGCAACGTGACACCAGAAAGAAGCTCTGACCTTAACAAACCTTATGGACACCAAAAAGGGATGACTCAGCAATTGAATGGAGAAACAGAAATCATCCATTAAATCACTGAGTGGTGACAATCTTTTTTGTCTTAGTAACCTAGTTCCCCACTAATGGAATGGATGGAATCATTGCCACTGAAAAAACCAGTGTATTGTGGGTTCAGACCTCCCTCTCTGCCAGTTTATTTGTTGATAGCCCACTCATTTTTTTTAAGGAAAAATCGAAACAATCTTGAAAAATCTAACCCAGTACTCTGTTCCAAACAGTTCCTATTTCAGACATGCTATGCAAAAAACCTCCACAAAAACTCAGACAGCTTAAAAACGAATATGAGTGGCCACATGCAAACAAATAGAGATTTTTATTCTCTTAGAAGACCCCCTTGGGACTGGCACAGCACTACATCTAAATGATGGTTGCTTTGTTCTGTCCTCTCAGAAGGTAAGGCTTCCAGGAGCTGATCCATGAATGTGCATCTTAACCATGTGCATAAGTGCTTGGAATTCATCATATTGTTCAACTAGGATACAAGATGTGTATATACTGCTCTCATGCCTTTGCTTAGCAGTCTCCCACTCTACATGAGAAGGCTAAAAAAAATTTTTTTCACTGATGAATACTCAGCAGAAATCATAGCATCTCATTTTTGCATATTTTCCCTAGCAAAAATTCAGCCCAGTTTAGCTTTTCTCCCTTTTCTAGAAGTGTCTGGATAACATCAAATGCTTGCAGTTAGGCTAATGTTGTTCTTGTGTGAGTGGAATCATTTTGACATCATGCTAGACTTGGCCTCAGTTTTGGGTACATACCAGTGGGGACAGGTGGAATTTCCATAATAACTCTTGTCTCCTTGGCTGTGTTATAAAGCTAACCTGTGGAATCCGAACAGATGAAGCAAAAGTGTGCTGAGGTAAATTGTATTTTATATTGTAAAACTGTATTCATATTGAACTTCTTAATTATTGAGTATATATATCTTCAATCTTACAGACAACACTAGTTTTACCAGTTTTCATGAATAGATCACAAAATAGTGATCTGCTTTTATAACACTTATTTATTGTGCCACTTTCTGAAATTATGTTGTGGGGTCTCAGTCTGTTTTTGCCCCCCCGTGTGTTTGGGCATTGTGAGTTGATAACTGTAACATGTTTGTACTACAAACCATGCTCTGAACAAGGGCTTCAATCTGTTCAAGTTTCCTCATGTGAAAGGAATGTTGGCAGGGCTAGAGAGAAAAAAGAAACCCTTTGAAAAAAAATCGTCCTGCACAAAGAAAGGAACTTTTTCTGCCCAGTAAATGTGATGTGACTAGAGCAGAAGGAGTGATTGTTTTCCTCTTGTTCTGGCACATATAGAGTGAATCAGGTGTGATTGTGTTTAATCTTGATCTACTCCAACAGGTTGCTGCTGTTACTGTGCATTTCTCACCCCATTGCTGTTTGCTTTCAGTAAATTATCTTAACCCTCAGTCTCTGCCTTTGTCCCTCTCTAACAGGAGGGAGCAGGGAGGAAGGGCAGGGGCTTATTGGAGTCGAATTTCCAGCTGGTGTTAAACACCACAGTGCCCAAAGTGGCAGACACAACAACAATCTTTCACTGCAGGACACATTCCAAGGAGTTATCTTATTTCTTTGGAGGAAACAAGGAGCCACTGGCTTGAACTGAAAAGAAAGCTGTTTGGAATAGGCATTTTGAAAAGCCCTTTCTAATTTTAAGTGTAGATGTGCAATAGATTGCCTAGAAAACTCTGCAGGCTTTATCACGGATATCTTTACGGACATATCAGGAATGACCACAGTGGCTTTGGTCCTTCCTTGCATGGGAGAAAGGACAGTCCAAACTCCTCAGGTGGATGAAAGTGGGTGGAACGGTAGATTTGAGCATTTTCTCTATTTTCTCACAAGAAAACAGGTCAGAGAAGACCCCTCTAGAGGCCTGTCCAAGACTCAGCTGTGTCAGGCGCTCCATATAGCTTTGAATCAGGCCAGCAGTGTGTGCAGCCCATCCTCACTTCTCCCCCAACTCTCTGTGGACCCCGAATTTGCAGTTTGTGAACCAAAGAGTCCGAATCTGTCCTTCCCTGTGCCACAGCAGTGACAGACTTGCTCTCCCACCATCAGGAGGGGAAGGCTGGTCTCTGCCCTGGATGGATGTTGCTTGCTAATTTTGGGAGATCAGAAAATGAAACACTTCCTTCCATGCCTTCCATGTCCTGCAAGACAAAGCGCTGTAATGGGAATATCCTCACACTTCTGCCCTGTTCTTCTGCTCTTGTCCACAGTCAGGGATATGGATTGGATTTGATCCAGGGTGTGCCTTCAGGCATGGCCAGAGGCCTCTTGCCAGGTAGCAATGCCCTGCTGCCTTCATCCAGATGGAACTTAACTGTCCTGTCTGGAGCAGACTGCTGAACATCATCATTAACAAAGCAGAAAAATACCGACATCAAGATCTCCACACAAAATGCTTTTATCGCAGAGATATCCACTAACTTTATTGCAGGGATTTTTTTGAATTTTGGAGTATATTAATTTAGTCCCTCTTCTTCCTTTACATGCACATTAGCCATTTTAACTAATAATTTTTTGTTGCAAAGTGAGGCATTCTAAAGTTAAGGATTATATCTATCTACTAACCTGAGGTCTTCATTAATATATTCCTTTTCTGGCAGAAAAAAAGAGAGAACTCTCTGATGAGATACCAAAACCGTGTATTTCATTGTTGATAGCTCTCCATTCCTCAAAATCTTTTTAAGCTGGCTGTTGGTAATCAATAATTAAATATTTCAGGATGCTTGCCTCAGGTATGGGATATTGAGACAGAGCTGGAATAGTATTGAGTGATGAGCCATCCATAACTTTTCGCCCTTAGTTAAATCATCAATGTTTATTACCTGCACGCTGACATTTATAAAAATACCAATCATATTGCAATGTCAGTGTGACACTAGAACCAATATTTGAAAAAAGAACTTTTAGATAAACTTCATGTTAGTGAAATGCCAGGAGGTCAAAAGAGATATGGAGAACAAAATCTTTCAGTTCGTGTCACAGATCAGCTGAAAAAATGAAGTCCTGTTATTTTCATATTTTCTTAATAAGTTCTTTCAGTCTCCCTTAAAATCTTCCTTCTTCCTCCCCTGCACTGCAAGGTACTAAATTTACACTAAAATTAGTGTTTTGACCAACTCCTGAACGTCTCCTTTTATCTCAGTAAAATCCTCTTAGAACTAGAGAAAAACCAAATTGTTTGTACATTTTTGTTATGAAGATGTAGTAGGGAAACTATCAGTAAAATGTTCAGTTTGTAAAGACTGTACTGGATTTTTGGATACAGCTTATGTTAATGCAAATAGTTCTAATGGAAGGTTTACAAAGTTATTTATAGTGCGGGAAGATGACTTCTTATTGTCATTAAAAAATGCACAACAGTCTTCATGAAGTCTTTAAAAAGCATTTTGGTGCCTTTTATTCTCTTGGGAAAACCACTCCTTCACTTGCTCCATCCACATCTGCATAGAGTCAGGAATTGCCCTGGAAATAAAACATTTAGGAGGTGTTTTATTCTTTGTCCTCAGGTATTTGCCTCTCCAGACTGGCAGACATGGGAATGCTGGGAAGACATTGTGATTAATTGTTTATGGGGGAAATAAATTCCTGACATTTTTCATGGGTTATCTGCACTGTTGGTTAAAATACAGCATTTCCAAGGTTTTCATGATTCCCCTTAGCCAGAATGCTGCTGGGAGGCAATGTAGAGCCTAAGCTGGTAAATAACTGGGACAAGAAAGTCACAAAAAATGGAAGAAGATGGATCTGCCAAGGCCTTCAAAGCCTTTAGTTTTCAAGGAAAAGTGTTATTGCTTAAATAAATTCTACAGACATTAACTGACATGGCTAAAATATTCTAGGATGTCTTCCTACTCAAACTTCTTGTTTGTTCCTTTTCAGAAGGAAGAAGTTGTTTAGTTAGATCTGAATTTAAAAGTAAGACCTCTGATACAGTGAAGTATTTATGTCTGATTTTAGTCATGGGGTTTGTGTCATTTCTTTTTTTTTTTTTTTTTTTCCCCAGAACTGCCAGTTCAAACAACTGTAGAAAGGAGGATCATATCACCTATTTTTCTTCCTATTTGTTTCTGAATCTGGAGCTCTGATGAAATTCTTGGTGCTAGAAAAGGTAACTCTGGTTTGTTCACCATCATCAGGTGAATAAATATCACATCCTTAGCACAGTGAAGAAAAAAGTCTTCAGGAATGAACACCAACATCAGTATTAACTAGAAACATCTCATTTTCTAATTATAACTCTACATATGGTTTTTTATAAGGTCTTAGGCAAACCCTCTGCCTCATCATCTCCCTCTGCAAGCTGTAGCTAAGTGCAAGAATTAATTATGTGACCCGTGGGTAGTGAAAAAGGCTTGATGAGCCAAAACCTTCCCACTCATTTCATACCTTCAGAAAAGTATTGTTCTGATTTGCACCACTTCCAGCACAAGGAGGATGGATGGTACTTGGAAGAATTGCATCAAGGCAAAATATTGTACTTGGCATTTAAATTCAAAGTTGATGGCAGTTTCAGGAATGCCTGACCCTGATAGTCAATGCCAAGGGCTACATTTTTTGTATTCTGTAATTCTCTTCAATAACTGCTCCAAGACTCATACAGAGAGAGCAGTGCACAGTCAGGGCTGTTACTAATTCTTTGATCAAAATCAGATGATTTGCCTTTCCAATTTTTTTAAAGTTCCAAAGCTGTTCTTGCTTTGGTTTTTGCTGTAAGAGTTTTGATGCAAAGCACCACTTACATGTTTGCCCCAGCTCCTGAGGCTTGGACATGTGTGAACAATAACAATCAAGATGCAGTAAATTTTCTGAGGATTAATGCCTGGCTGGGAGGAGATGAAGGTCAGCAGCACAGCCAAGGATCATTAACCCAAGCTGGTCACTAATCTCAAGAAATTACTTCATGCCAAGGTCAGTATTGTTATTTTAAGCTGGCAATGAAAAAGCATGGCTATATGAATTTTTATTTGATAGGTTTCATGGTAATATCTAGCATATTTTAGAAAAAATTAATTTGACTTGGGAGAATTACATTTACTAATTACACCAGCCCAGCTCCCAGCGATTGATTATTTTTGCTTTCTTTAACACGTGTACTGTCATGTTTTTCTTCCATGTGCGATTGCCGTGAACCTATTAAAGAGTGACCTTATTTGTGTATCTATTTACAAGTTTCTGTTCCCTTCCCAAATTTTCACTCCTAGAGCTTACTTACATCTCTCTCTAAATATTTGACTGAACATCTACTCAGGGTATTACATTTCAAAGCTATGTTTCCAAAGGCTGTTGTTTGCAAAGTGAGGATATCATAGATTTACTCCCTTCAGAAGCAGTACTCCACCTTAGTACTCCCTTTTCCCTTTCCTGAATTAGGTCCCCAAAAGCCCCCAAGATGCTGGCAGCCCTTGTGTTTAGGCACCAAAGGTGCCAAGGAGCTCAAATATCGCCCCGATCTTCTGGCATATTCCAAAGTACCACTGATACAGGTGACAGCTGATGAAAACCTTTGCAGACTCACCAAAAAAGGAAAAAATGCAATTAATCTTACACAAAACAAGAACTGTTTAGATCTTTCTAAAGCAAAGAGCATTTTTATTGTTTTCTTTGTTTGTTCTATGTTTCTTCTTGCTAGGAAATTTGTCCCTGTGAGTTGCTCCTCAACTTCTCAGCCTTTGCAATTCAAATCCCTCTTTGCTTCCAGATGGGGACTTGCTGCTGAAAGGGACAAAAATATTTGAGTTCAGCCCTCCAAGTTGACATGCAGCAGATGCAAATCTCCAGGGCTTTGTCTCAACTCACCATCACATCACAAAATATTTTCCAACATTTCTTGCAAACTTGAACCCCACACTAAGAGACCAAAGTGAGGGAATAGGAGTGACAAGGATCCATCACAGCAATTTTCCTGGATCCAGCTGAGGTCAACCTGCAGTGCTTTGGAGCATGGCTCACCAACCAGGCACCTTGAAGGTTTCAATTCTAAATCACCTCATTCATTCTTACTGACATATGTTATGTCTCTACTTGTAACATATTTTTAGTATTTCCTTTAAAATATATTAACAGGTGTGAGTGTGAAAACCGCACAACTTAAGGAGCTTGTTGTTGCTGGACAAAGACTCAGTTTGGGTGTAGTCCAATGAAAATGTTACAAGCCAAAAATAAATAAGCTTCACAAATCTCACATTCTGATTGTAGATCAGCCTAACTCAGCCAGGAATATGCTAATCTTCAGGTTCCTTCCCACAATATATTCAGTTTCTTCTTTCAGTTGCGCTTTTCTGTGCCTTCTTCTATTACTTTTCCTTAAAAAAAGCTAAGAAAAGTAATTCGAGTCTTGATATAAAGTTATGGACAGCCATAGAAAACACGGCCTCTCATCCACAGTCCCTTGCACTCAGATTATATTGGTGGCAGTTTGCTTCTGTCTTGTACTGCCATAAAATCCCTCATTATGGGCCAGATTTTGCTGTTCTGTTTTTGACTGAACAATGTATGATTTCAGAATGTCATTATGAAGAACATTTCAAGGGTTGTTTTGAAGCAAAAACCCTTTAAAATATCTCTTTATTAGGTTTTCATACTAAAATACAGACAGGGAAATACAGACAGGGAAATACAGACAGGGAAAACCTTTTTTGTCTTTAATTTTATGAGTTCCCAAGAATTCACTCAGAGTTTCAATTTCTTCCTTTCATACAATGTAATTTTCAACATTCACTATTTTAAAAGCTTCAATCACTTTTTATTCTTACTCTTCCCTTGTCTCCCATCCTAATCTATTCTCCAGAAAGTCAGAGTCTTTTCCTGGCTTCAACAGCTTTCCATCACCTATTTATGAGCTTCTTTACAAAACCAGGACACAAAAAATATGATATATATATATATATTAAAAAAAAAATATATATATACATCATTGGGTAACAGATATTACATAAAATAGGATTTTTAATTATAGCCATTACAGATATCTGTATGCTTATATACTTCAAAATCAATATATATAATAGTAGAATAATACTTCCAGTTTTATTTCCTCTCCTGCTAACCTGACTGTGGCATTGCTGCTTCTCTGTACAGGCCTGGATAGAACTTAATTTCTTGTGAGTTCCTGGGGAAATCACACATCTTTCCTGCCCACTGAAGGAGGAAATGTTGGTAACCAGTTATAAAAGAAAGTTCCACTACGACCCTGCTGCTTCAGGTGCTGTGGTTTAAAATGCATATGAAAACCAAAGGACTTGGTCATCGGTGACCTAAAAACCCCAATTCCATTTTTGCCATTAGCAGCAAGTTTTTCCCAGGCTTCTGGCCTAAATCCAGTTAAAACAACTATATATGACTACTTACTAAACATTCCTTTCTGCTCAGTTGATTATGGCATTATTCACTTTCTCTTCTGAAGTGCTGAAATACTTTTGTGCACTATTAAAAATTCCCTGCCTTCCCCCTGAGGCAGCTGCATTTCAGCATTGGAGTGATGTAATAATTCCTTCAAGAGCTGGCAGTTGGTTTTTAAAGCTTAACATGCACTCTGGGATCTTCTCAGGAAGGGCTGTAAACAAGTGTCCAGCACTCCTGCTCTCGAATATGTCATCCCTGGACCTCTCCTGAGCAGGTCGAATAATCCCACAGCCATGCCATGAGGTATTGCAGCAATGATGTAAGGGCAAGGATTTTCATCAGTCAGGAGGGAAGCAAGGAAGTGAAAAGAGATTGGAGCTATTCACCTGAGCAAAAAATCAGTGTGTAAAACCCAGCACTGATTCACCTGACAGTATCTGTGGAGAATGGGGAGTTTTATTGGAATATAAACTCCATGTTTTGGCTTTTGGTACGTTAGGGAACTCAGAAGGGTAGAAAGGGTAATTGGGAAATGTGACACTTGAAAGAAGTAGTTAATTATCCAAAGACTAGAAATTAGTAACATCCAAGTGGTTTTAACATCAACAGCAGCAAGAGCTCTTCACTTAATAGCCAGGAAAGCAGTAAAAAGATGATTTTTTTTTGGCCTTAGTTTAATGATGAGCCATTATTCAAGTATGCCAAGGTCAGAAGGGGATGAAAATATTTGATTGAGGTAAGAGATGGAAGCAAGGGAATGAATGAGAGCAGGAATAGGCTTCAAAGCTTATTGGTTAAATAACCATCTCAAGCATGATATTGTGTCGAAAAGAAATAGGGTAAAAGACTGATCACTAAAAAAGCTAAGTCTTAGAAGCTATAACATATAATATAAAATAAGAATTATTAAAATTTGAAGTGTTCAAGGCGAGGTTGGACAGGGCTTGGAGTAAGCTGGGTTAGTGGAAGGTGACCCATTTTACAATTCTACATTTCTATTGAAGATATTAAATACTAGAGCAAAAAGGTCTGGACATGTGTTCAAGAGGAGAAGAAAGAAAGGAGCAGGACCTCTGTACCACTGACCTGGGACAACAATTAACAGCTGAGTGATGATTTTGGCCGTGTGGCAGAGGCAGGACAGCTGGCTACATTACTGCAGTGTCTGTCTCCATTTTTAAACACCAAAAATTAATCTACTTAGACTCCCATGCAGCTGGAGATGTCATGTTATATGGAAAAGTATGAACTAAGCTGGAATTGGCAGCAGGAGCATGAAGTGAACAGAAAACTTAATTATAAGTTAGTCATACACCATACTGAAAAGGAATAGTGACAAGTTCAAAGTTAATGCTGGTGATTCCCTGAAATATCACTCCTGGGGCTGATTTTGCTTAGTGTTTTTATGAGGATCCTTGGCATCCCTGTGATGACAACAAGAAATCAGGAGACATCAATTTAAAACGAAATGATCAGAATGTGAGCAATAGGCATGCAAAAAGGGAACTCTTAGAACCAATAAAATGCTACAGAATTCTCACTTTGCGGTCAGTAATTTGGAAATTATTGAGGAAAACTTAGGAAAACCATCTGATCACAAAAAGGCGAAAAACATTTCTGCAAAGCAAGTGCAGCCGTGATCCTGGGATGTACCATGAAAGTTCCAAAAGAGATAATGAGGCTTGTCAATTCTCCAAAGCATCAGTAAGGCATTATCTGTAATATTTTGTACCAGTCACATTCAGGGTGAAGTCAGACTTGAACCTAAATGCAGAATGTCTAGAAGTGTGTTAAGAGAAATGAAAATAATATCTTGTGACAGGAAACTTTTAAGAGCATGTTTTATTTAGCCAAGCAGAACAAGGGCTGACGAGGGCAAAACTTCTCTTTGCCTACAAATCCACCAAGAAAATCTGTGAAAAGAATTGCTTAAGTTTACATACTTGCCAGAAGAGTGAGTATAAAACCTATCCCCTCTGTATTTAGGCCACAAACTACAGGGTTTCTAATTATTAGAGCACCAAAGTGTTATCTTCTAATTAGAAATAATGACGGCAAGAAAATTATCTACTTTTAGGAAGATACTCGCTCAGTTGAAGAAAGAATTTATGAGGTTTCTTGCAGCCTTCTCTTAGCAGTTCTGTCTTTGCAGTTATCCTGGTGGCTCCAGTTCCTCAAATGCAGCAAAACAGGAGAATTCACAGGTCCTGCACAGGCCTAGGTCTCTTCCAGGAAATGCATCTGTGAAATGTTTGAGAATTTTACAGAGGAAGCCTGTGAGGGCTGACAGGAAATCATGGGTTAAGGATTCTGTATGAGAGACATGGCACTGAATTCCAAATGGGATGAAGCCATACAGCATAGTGTAAACAAATGGTTATGATTCCTGTCAAGACCAATTTTTCATCTCCATAAAGCCCAGTTTAATAACATGGCACAGGCACCGCTGAAAAATGGGAATATCAGCTTTCCAACAATTTCCCAAAATTGAAATAGAATCTGTTTTGGCAAAAACATTACAGTTGTCTACCAAGAAAAACATTTTAGGTAGGTCGTTATATAAGCAGTAAAAATAAATGTTTTATAAAATTCACCCACAAGGACTTAGAAGTATTAAAAAAACCCCCCCAATAATAATTAACCAGATTTCATGAAGTATGAAACAGCCAAAAATAATAACAAGTACAGCTGAAGAAGGTGAAGTCATTTCTCCTACTGCACTCCAAAGCTTGACCACCTGGAGAGATTAAAAAAATATATCCGAAGAATTAATTTTCCTAATATGGGCACAATGCAAAATTCTGTCTTCTAACATGACTTCATTTGGCCAAAGGAATGGAATTTTATGCAAGCTTAATATGTTTTACAAGTACTTGTTTCTCTGGCACAGCAGCAAATCTGTGGGAAGGCAGATGAAATGGAGCACCTACTATGTTTCCTTTGGAGCTAAAAAAACCTGGTATTGTGTCCTGAAGAGAAAGTAACATTTTAAATTAAAAGGTAATATTAGTACAAGATCAGGTCCATGAATTAATTTACTCTGGAAACTGACATTTTCTGAACTTCTGAGTTTCTAGAATTGCTTTTTTTAGATAGTGGAGCCTATTTTAAGATAAAGCTTGGTAGTTTCATTTCCATGACAGGACAAAAACAATCCTTGAGTTAAAACCTCATCTTTAGATCTGTGAATAATAATCTCTGAATATCTGATTGCACTGACTTGGTTAACATCACCTTTTTCCTTCATTGACCTAGACAGTCACCTCATTCAAAATTTGAGTCTTCAGTGCATTAATAACCCAACACAGATATTTAATGGGGATATTTCATGGGAATTAGAATCTGCTCAGTTCTTTCTTCTGCTTTTGATCAGAATTTTTTGGGGTTTTGTTGTGTAGAGAAAATTATTAATCTCATCTGTGCCCTGAAATTTTTCCTCAATTCTTAATTTTGCAGAGCCTCATTTTTGTTAGAGCACTGCCTCCAGCTCTGGAGTCCCAGCCCAGGAAGGACCTGGAGCTGTTGGAGAGTCCAGAGCAGACACCAGGATGATCAGAGGGCTGGAGCAGCTCCGCTGGGAGGAAAGGCTGGGAGAGTTGGGATTATTCAGCCTGGAAAAGGCTTCGGGATGATCTAATTGCAGCCTTCCAGTACCTGAAGGAGCCTGCAAGAAGGATGGAGACAGTTTACAAGGGCCTGGAGTGACAGGACAAGGAATGGCTTCAAATGGACAGAGAGCACGTTTAGAGTGAATATTAGGAAGAAATTCTTTACGGAGTGAGGGTGGGGAGGCCCTGGCACAGGCTGCCCGGAGAAGCTGTGGCTGCCCCTGAATCCCTGGAAGCGTCCAGGGCCAGGGTGGACATTGGGACTTGGAGCAACCTGGGCTAGAGGAAGGTGTCCCTGCCCATGGCAGGGTGCAATAGGATGAGCTTTAAGGTCCCTTCCACCCCAAAGCATTCCGGGGTTATGTGACTCTGAAGTTCACAGGGTCGGTATATAAAGATGCTGTCGAGTGTTGCTGGCTAAGAATCACAGAAATATAGTCTTTTTATGACAAGAAAATAGAGCTTTTTTGCTTAAGGCTTTCCCCCGTGCGTTTCAGAAGCTTCCTCAGCACCTCCTTCCCTTGGGTTTGTGCTGACTCCCTGTGGCCGTTCTCGTGATGGAAACCCCATTCGTGCAGCCGACGCCGACAGGAGGAGCAGGAGCAGCAGCGCCCTCCCTGTCCGCCCTCAGGGGCCCCCGCGGGGGGACCGCTGTGCACGCTGACACACCGAGGGTGTTTAACACACGGTCAGTGTGATCAGACGCCACCACACCTGCCGGAACTTTAGGGCTAGCACATCTGAGCGCCACCCAGCAACGCTGAGGAGGGGCGGGCACATCGCGCCCTGTTCCTCCCCTTGTCCCTCCCCTTCCCCCGGATGCGGGCCCGGGCGGGCCGGGATGGCGCTGCCCACCCCGCGGTACGGGCACCTGGGCCCGCGGGGGCCCTTTCGGGACGTGTACGAGCCGGCCGAGGACACCTTCCTGCTGCTCGATGCGCTGGAGCGGGACGCGGGCAGCCTGCGGGAGGCTCGGTACGGCAGGGCAGGCAGGGGAGCCGGGGAGGGGTGAGCTGAGGGGGGATTGCTGTCACAGGGGCGTCAGAGCCATTAGAGAGCGTCCAGAGGGGCTGCGGAGATGGGGAAGGGCTGCAGGGAAAGCCGTGCGAGGAGGGGCTGAGGGCGCTTGGCTTCTTGAGCCTGGAGAAGAGGGAACCTCATCGCTGTCTGCAGCTTCGTCATGAGAGGCAGCGGAGGGGCCAGCACTGATCCTGCTCTCTGTGACCTGAGGGAACGGCCTGAAGCTGTGTCAGGATGGGTTAGGGTGGATATCAGGAAAAGGCTCTTCTCCCAGAGGCTGGTGGGGCACTGGAAAAGGATCCCCAGGGAATGGTCGCAGCACCAGCCTGACAGAGCTCAAGAAGTGTTTGGACAGCGCTGCCAGGGATGCACGGGGTGGGATTGTTGGGGTGTCTGTGCAGGGCCAGGGGTTGGACTGGATGATCCCTGTGCGTCTCTCCCAGCTCAGGATAGTCTATGATTCTTTACTTTAGCTTGTTTGGGACGACAGCGTGATCTGTAACACTGTTTTCACCAATTCTGTATCTGTTTCAGTGCTCTTGTATGTTACAAACAAAAGTCATCCAGAGTTTTCTCTCTTTAGAGTCGAGATCTGCCTTGAAATAGGATCTGGATCTGGTGTGGTTTCAACATTTCTGGCTTCTTCCATCCTTGGACCCAGTGCACTGTACATGTAAGTATAACAGCACCTAAACTGTTGCATGAAATAATAAAGGATGCTTAGCCCTCTCATATATATTTCTCATTTTCACATTTTAAAAACTATTCTTTTCTCAATTCTGTAGATACACAAATCAAAGCAAAGAGAGTCTGTTGAGCATTTCGGAGATTATGGTGCAGCCTGAATTATTTACTACGGGTTCTGTAACAAATAAGTAGTGCTGTGACTAGAAATCCATTTTCCCATTTCTCAGACAAATTGCTAAGCCTACACTTGTGTTTGCTCGGCGGAATCCTTGTGGGTCCCTTTTAACTCAGAGTATTCTGTGATTCTGTAAATTAGGTTGTGGTTCATAGGGTTAAACTTCCAGGTACAGTAGCCTACAGCTTACACTTTGTAATATTTCCCTTTTAGATGCACAGATATCAACCCCATGGCAGCTTACTGTACCCAGGAGACAGCTCTGCTTAACAATGTTCACCTGCAGCCTGTCATTACTGACTTGGTAAGAGAGATGTTTCAATAGTATCCCCTTCATAGTTTGTATAATTTTTTTATACCTACTGGAGATCATGGAGTCACACAATAGTTAGGGTTGGAAGGGACCTCTGGACATCACCCCCTGCCAAGGCAAAAAAACCCCAGCAAACTACTCAAGCTCTAAAATTCAAAATTAAGCTCTGAACATTTATTGAATTACTTTAAAAAAAAATCTGTAGATATAGTTTGGAAAATCCTGGATAAGGAATTCTGTAGTGGCCTGACATTATAGCCCTTTGTCTAAAGTTATGCAGTTCTTCGTTCTCAGCCTTTTCTGATTTAATGAGAACTTACATATATTGTTACTTTTGATTTCTCACAACATTTGATATGGAGAAAAGATAATTTTCTCATCTCTTTAATCCCGAATATATATGTTTATAAAAGATTATATAGATAGGCAACAATAAATGGGATTTAAAATGGCTGACCAACTGCACTATGTAACTGCATTTTTACAAAATATTTGCATTCTTCATGTTTCCAAAAAGAAACCCCACACAAAAGAATCATCAACTTCACCTACAGGTCAAAGGATTATCTCCAAGGTTAAATGGGAAGGTTGATCTACTGCTGTTTAACCCACCATATGTGGTAACACCTTCTGAAGAGGTAGGAAAAATTTTAAATACATAGTAAAAATGGTATTGCTACTGTCACTTGTTGGGACAGTTTAATCATTCGGTATTATGACAATCTTTGCTTTCCTTCTTGCTAGGTGAAAAGCTGTGGAATAGAGGCATCCTGGGCTGGTGGCAAACAGGGCAGAGAAGTAATGGATAGAGTTTTCCCATTAGTACCAGACCTGCTTTCACCAGGAGGATTATTCTACTTGGTAACAATTAAAGAAAATAATCCAGGTGATCACTGCCCTAGGATATTGAAATGTGCCAAACCAGGTTTAACATGGTATAAATCAAAATGCTGATCACAGCTAGACCCAAAATGCAAGCACATTTATCAAAACTAAGAACTCCCCAAGCTAGTTTGGAAAATGAAAGTGTGTAGGTCCCCAGCAGCTCTGCAAGAGTTCAGTTCCAAGTCTGAATGGTGAGTTAATTAAGTCTGAACTAATTAATGAAGCCAGGCCAATTCTTTCTTATGGAAGAAAATGGTGGTGTTAACCTAAAAGGCTTAGTTGGAAATGTGATTTTCATTTTACAGGTGTAGAGAAAAGATTTGGATTTGTTTCTTCTGATCTAATGCTTAATGGCCACAAGTGATCATGTAATGTCAAGATTATTGTTCACACCTGATTTATTAGGCAGCTTTTGTGAGACGATGCTACAAATGTCACTTTCTCCTACGGTTTAGCTTCATACAGAATTCTAGCAAAATACTGAACTTCAGTTTGTAAATTATGAGCTTTATTTGTTCTTGGTGGGAGATTATTTTGCATAAAAATTCCTGCCTGAAAGGGTAAGAGGACAGTTTATAAACTTTGCTTTACAGCTTGAGGGATTACCTTAGAACTGTCTTTTATAAGCAATTTCTACTCATTTATAAACAGTGCACTTTCCATTACAGATGAAATTCTGGAAACAATGAAGAAAGGTGGCTTGAAAGGCACACGAGTACTTTCCAGGCAAGCAGGACAAGAGATGCTGACTATCCTTAGATTTAGGAAGTCTTGATAACTTCTCTTCACCTTCCAGGTAGTAGGCATGAAGAAAATTGAACACAGAGTTGTCAGCTGGGAAACACTGAAGTGAATGCAATCTGCCCTCTGTTAACGGCAGAAACCTATTCATATAAGCAAAACATCAAGAAAGAAATGAACCCCAAAACTGAACTAGGGAACAAAATATCAATGGGTGTCATAATGATCTAATATCCTCTGACATAACCAATCCCACACACCAAACAGAGTCTCACTTTTACATGCCATGCACATGTATCACTTTTAATTTGTAGTCTTCAGTTGTCATTGGTCAGAATCATGGTCATTTTACACCATCAACATTCACAACAAACTGCAAGTTTGCAAGCAGCAATATTAAGATATCCTTCTGTTGGCCTAAAAAGTTCTTTCCTCTCCCAGGATCAGCATTCTCAGCACAGATCACTTTGGCCATGGTTAAGAACCAGAGTCTTCCACCTCCCTCTGACCTTCAAAGAAGAAGAAAGAGCCTGGTTAAAATACACAGATGGTCAGAGTTCACCACAAAAGCATTTGGTGGAAGTTTGGATCAATGCACAGATGGAAATACAGTGGCACTTGTTACAATGCAAAATGTGAAGACAGAGTTAAGAGCTGTTTCATTTGTTCTCACATACCTGTTTGATACTTTGCTGCTGTACTATTCAGGGTACTGAACTTCTCATCTCTCCCAACATACAAAGATATTCCAGCAGCAGGTAAGGAGGATTCTCCAGTTCTTCCTTGTAATGAGCACAACAGTTCTGCAACTCATTAAACACCTTCCCCGAACTTCAGAGAAGGCTCCTCAAGGAATGATGGAAAATTTTATTTTAGTAATTGTACATATGTATATCACCACTGGGATTTTTTTGAGGAATGTAATTTTGCAAATAGAATTGAATTTTATTCCTTTTCACTTCTTTTCCCCCCATTTTAAAGAAGCAGTAATGTAGTTTTTCTGGTGTACACCTGTGGGTTTTCTGGGGCTCTCGTTGTTTTGTCTCTGGATAGCTCTGCAACATACAAAGCTTAAATAAGTTGGCTTCAACTCCCAGCTTACTTTTGACCAAAATAAAACCCAAACAAGATTGGAAAAACTTAGGGATAAAATGGATGTACACTGAAAAAAATTATTTCCATCATGGTTCTGTAGAGACTGACTTGCAAGAGTTTTCTCTCCGATGCTCCTATAAACATCATTTTGGTATTTGTAGTAATTTGTATCATTTTAGCAGTGCTTTATCAGTGTTGACCAATTCATCAGTGGATGTATCTGAGATGTTCGAACAGCAGTTGAGTGCATCCATTGCAGCAGCTCTAAGCTTTTTTGTAGGATTTTCTTCCTTTCCATGGTAACACTTACGTCTCCTGGACGACAGCAGCCAAGAAGAACTTGAAACAAAATAATCTCATTAAACAAAAGAAAATAAAAATTATATTAGGAGTATACTGGGCAAATACAGTCCTCACATCAGTCCAAATTAGCAGACCCTCTTATTCAAAAACTGCTGCAGACCCTTTATAGGAAGAGCCTTTGGCCATGATGCAAAATGTATTTGGTCCTCAGGTGCTGGAGTTCTTATCTGCACAGTTACTGAGTATTTCTCTATTATTATCATTATCATCCTCTTCAATTAAATTAGGAAGCTCTGCTATGGTAATAAAGTAAGACATATTATCTCCAGGGTGCACTGAGCACTGCTTTGGTTTCTGTTCTCCACATGTAATGTTTAATAGCTATAGACAGGTTTAATTATGAGGCCACATCTTATTGTAAACTTGATAATTGCTCTGAGCCAGCATTACCAGAAGAATGTTCAGGAATATCCTTTTTATCAGCATGACTGGAGAGACCTTTATTCTCTAGGGATTGGAAAGAGAAGATGGTCCTGGGGGTTTAAAAAACATCTTTTTTCCTTCTCTGACTCCTGGGTCCCCTCAGTGCAATGAACAAAGCTGCAGATTTTTTTTGATTTTTGAAAGATGCTCCTGCAAGTGAGGCTTTGATTTTACAAGAAGCAATATAGCAGAGAGGAGAGATGCACAGCAGGATTTTAAACTTGTTCACTGCTTCTGTATGATTAATTCAACATTAATGAGCTAAGAAGCTGAAAAAATTCACTATTCACAAGCTGGTAGATGTCAAACACATCTGAATTGTCTCAATTTGCATTAATGCCTTAATTTATAGTAATCTGTACTATAAGGGATGATTGTTTCTGCTGCTTGTTCTCAGCATCTTCATAAGGACAAGTAATTTGGATTTTGTGTGTTGCATTTTCAGCATGTCCTTAAGACTTTTTCCCCCTAAATATTTTTAAGACATTGAAGCACTTAGCTGAACCTTCCCCAAAACCTCTGCCCATGCAAAGTTTCTTCATGAAGTTAGAACCAAACTGAAGTCAAACAGGAATTTTGTATATAGCAATTATCACTTCTGCTTAAAATGCAAATGCCTACCAAAGTCTAAATTACCAGGTTTTTTTTCCCAGAGTAATATTTTGGAGAAAACAAAAGAGAACAACTTTCTGAAATGTTATGTTTGGATTTCTTTTTTTCTATCAAAATTTTTGTGTTTGGATTGAGTGCATGATGATCAGGACAATGATACTGATGTTTGTGAGGAACTGAAAAAGCTGACAAAAATTCCAATCCAGCCTATAGGCAAAATATTTATGGAAGAAAACTCCTTGAGTGTAACTGCACACACAGCAGGGCTCCACTTGAGCCAAAACACTCCTACCACAAATTGCATTTTTGTGCAGTGAAGACACCTGATGGCTGCATCCACAGCCAGCTCAGAGAGAAAAATTGGTTATTCAGGGAAGTTATTCTCTTGTTGAGACTTAATTACCACCTTGAGCCATTCTATTTTTATTATATCATTAAGATACAAATGAGATATTTTCGATCTCCAAATGGTAATTTAGATTTTTTAATTGTTTTTATCTCAGTCCATGGATTTGAGGCACTGCAAGAGTCTAGTTTTGCTTTAAAAGCATATTTCAAGGGATAGTAAATGGTAAATAAATATAAAATAAGTATTTTTCAAAGGAAGGAATGAGAATCCTAATCCTAAGTTAGGAAAGGGGATTGGCAGAAAAAGATGTCACCAGCTGGGCACTGATTTGCACTGTCTGTAGTAACTCAGTAACTTTGCTGAACCCTAACAGCCCCCAGGTATTGAAAAAGCCTTATTCAGTGCAATTGAATTTAAAGAACCAATTCAATTTAAACATAACAACTAGCACAGTTCTCTGTGTTGGATACTATTATTTTGGAGGAAGAGGCTCCAAAAATACAGGGTGAAATTCAGACCCGAGTATTGCTATAGGGAGAAACTATCTTCACTGGATGCAGTCCCCTTTCTCATGCCTGTTGCTACTTTACTGAATGCAAGTGAAAAGAAAAAATCCCAACCATAATCTATGCAATGTTCTTTCTGTCCCACCTCAGTTTTTCTTCTGACAAGACCAAAGTTCTATTTTGGGGCTGCATTTTTCCTGTTTGCAGGAAACCACAGAGTGAGACACAGCGTTCTGAGAGTGGGCTGCAGGAAGTCTGCTGAAAATTACCTTTTAATACTGCATGAAGGAGGTTTTAGTGCCTTAAAGGAGCAGCAGCGTTTCAGTGTCCCATCAGCTCCTTTTCTGTCACTGGTGATCACAGAGCTCTCAGGATTTGCTGCTGCACCAGCCAAGGTGGCCCCTGCAGCCCATTCCAGGCCTTACTCCTGTCATTCCTTGTTAAAAGAGGGATCACCTCCTTCATTTCAATACAAGTCCTTTCCTCCTTCAGAACATGAGATTGTCTGCATCTCCCTGCTTTTCCCTCAGCAGTTTCAGTTTCAGGAGATGAGCTGAGCCTTGCTGAACCAAAGCACACATCTTGAGCCAGGTTCTGAACTGTAGGCTGAGCTTGGGTGCTCTCACAAGGGGGGTCAGTTCATTCAATCCAGAGCTGGGTAAAGCTCCACTCGGGGGTTTGCTGTCTGTAAAACACTTCCCTAAGGGCAACCATGGGTATTGTAGCTGTTGGATTTATCTTGAGGTAATGACAGGCTTCAGAAAGAAGGGGAGGGAGGAAGCAATTTGAAACTAATTATAGAAGAATTAAGGTGAGAAGGTCTCAATTACTGCGGTGAAATCCAATGCTGAATTTGAGAGCTATTTTGTACACTGGAGGACAGATAAAAAACCACTTGAGGCAAACCAATATACATACCCCTCCTAAGAACCTCTAAAGCCCCTAATTACTCTTCTTCCAGCTCTGAACAGAACTACTGAGCAGTATCTTCAGCTGAGCTGCAGTAGCTCCTGTATCCCAACTCTCATCCTGCACTTTCTGCTTCTACCTGAGATGTGCTCCCTGCTGTTGGATATGAAAGAGGAGGCCTCCACCACCACATGAGCCACAAATTCCAAACCCCTTGTAAAAAAGTGGTGGGATGAGAAAAAAAAAAAGCAGAACTGCCACAGGCTGTCTGTTCTCCAGCCTATGCAAATAACAAATGTCAAACCTAATTATCAATATCACTGTGGCTTGAAAGTTATGTGTACTTGATCCTACTGCATCCTGGATATGGGTTGAACTGCCTTGATTCAGTTAAAAAAGTAAAATGTCACCATAAAAATGTAGCATAGCCGAATTACTTTAAATATTTGCTTCACCTGGTTCTGCATCAGCTTCCACACAAATCCTCACTGATGTATTGATTTTGCAAGTGTGCACATGCTGTTTCATACAGGAATTGTCCACACAAGAAAACTTTACAAAGGGTATGTTTATTCTGCTTTTCCACTTCACAACAAAAAGCACTTGATCTTAATGTGCTGTGACCTGGAAATGACTGAAAATGAGAAAGTAATGATTCATAAATTCATCAGTCAAGAGGTTGCCTGAATTTATCATTGATCCATTATGAGATGTCAAGACAAGTCAGAATTCAGGAAAATAAATGTGTAAACAATCAAACCCACACTTGATGATAATTTTTGATGGGTTGATGTTATTTGCTCAATTTTCATGAAGTCCCCAAGGGAGAGGGATCAAACTGTGACCTTTTTGGATTCTTCCACATTGCAGAAGCCCTTCCTGAAAAGATCTGAGGCCTTGGACAGTTGCAAGAACCTGTACCTACAAATCGTTTACTGAAGTGTCAAAATGCACAATGATCATTCCACCTGGCGTTCACTTGGAGCAGAAGGCATCCTTAGGGAATTTCTGTCACCATGAAGAAAATTCAGGAATTGACAGGAAACAGAAGATTTGTACAACCAGTCCTGAAACAGACTTCAGTGTCATTGCACAGATAAATCAACCAGCTGCTTCAATATTTGATACAACCTTAAGCTACAACAGCAGCTCCTTAATTTTTCCTGTCCCCATCCATTTCTTCTGTCTTATATTACACCACACTATGTGAACTACCACATGTTCTTGATGCACTCGATTGGTAAAATAAGAGATCATGCATAAATTCTATAAAAAAGGAATACCTTTATTTCTTTTAAAGAGACCGTTTTTTCATTACCAAGTGAAAACTTTACAATGTAAAGTATTTCTCTTCAGTATTGTTTTAATATAAAAACTTAAATCACTTACTCTGGTCTTACTGTTCCTACAGGAAGTCTTGTGGCACTGCAGGACCCAGATATCTTCAGCCTCACTCTAGTACCTAATCTTAAGTTCATGACTTGTTTTTTTTAAATAAAACCATTTCTGTGGCCACTCACCATCAACAAAACATCCCTACCACCAAAACAAAAATAAAGCATCTTCATTAGACCGAAAGAGACTAAACTCTAATAGCACTATTACAGTGAGAAGCTTTGTTAAAATAAAAATATTTTGAAAGTTAGACACGACTTTAAAATTGTACAAAGACAACAAGCACTCAAATTACACAAAGTAGCAGTGAGTACAATGTGAATGCAACAACAGTGAGCCTTGCCTCTCTTTACATGTAAATATAAATAGAGATTATCCTTGCCAAACTTCCAGCTTTTTTTTCCTTTTTCCTGAAAACCAGCTCATTATGCTGCAAAACCGAACAGGGAGCATCTCACTCTTCAGCTCAACAGAATTGCTCAGAGGGGCTCTGGCTCAAAACAGCCCTTCTATCATGAGAATATCCCATACTTTGCAGAACAAGTTTCTCTCTCTGTTGAAAAACAGATTTCCCTTTCATTATGCTGAATGCTGCACCTTCCCATGGGAGCTGCCAAATTACAGGCTTCAAAATGATTAAAAATTTTGAAGCTTGCTCATGTTTTTTCAAGAACATGCAAGCTGAAACTATCATGGTGTGTCCATGTAAGGAGTCAAACAACAAAGAATGCTCCTGTTTGTATTTTACTCTTTGCAAGTGTTGTTTCAAGGAAAACACTTGGCAGTAATTTTAGCTAATTTGGCTAAATTTAAGTATTGGTTAGAGAAGAAGATATCTCTTCTTTTAATTATTTTACTATTACATTTAGAGTTCAAATATATTCATAAAGCCACCTGGCAAAAAGTATCCCTTAGAGCTTGTCCCTACATATGGATGTAAAGTGAAAAGCAGACATCATCCTCCCTTTACTTCTGAGAGTTTTCTTCTTTATAGGAAATACATTCTTGCACAAGAAATTAAACCCCCACGGAGACTGTTCAAACAACTTCACCACAGCCTCTAAACTAGGATTTAGTTATTACTTAGCTTTATACATGAGAAAACTACTGTAAATCTTCCCTGAGATCAACAGCAGTTAAAAGAAAGTTGTTTTATCCAACTGTAGCCATACTGGCAAAATGATGCTCTGAATGTTTGCAGGACTCTTGTTTCATGACAGAATGCAACCACTTACTCTTATTTTCTCTGAAAGATGATTTGGGTTATGTTCATGATTCTAAACTTACTTACTCATTATTCTTTCTAGATTACATGGAAGTGCTTTCTTTTTCATAGTTTTACTCCATTATTAATGTTTGTTGCAATGGGTCAAGATCTTGATTTCCAAAAAAGCTTGAAAAGTGTTGTGGCTTCATTTTTAAATGAAAACATCCTATTATTAAGACAGCAGTGTCCTGCAAACTGAGTTCATTACACTTGCCAACTTTTTAATGTAAAACTGTAAATCTGAAAGTAACCTGATTTTTTTTTTAATTATGCAAGAGCCTATTTAATGTTCCCATGAAGCATTTCAAAATGTCTGTCAGTTTGTCAGTCAAGGGAAGAACATACAGCATCAAATCCTGTATAAAATCATTATGCATGCAGCCTGGAAAATCCCATGTTAGCAAAAACTGAGTGAAGTAGCCCAAATTCCTACCTTTTAATCATCCCATTTCTCTAGCTGTTTTTGTTTTCTCAATATGCCATTGTTTTCCATTTGCTTCAATTCTAAGATAGCACTGCTAAGGTTTCAAAAAAGACTAAAACTTAAAGCACATTGTTTCACTGTAAGGAAACAGCAGCTGTGAGAAAATACTTTCAGTTCTTGTCAGGACAGAAAAGGCTATTGGCAGTTTACTTTTCACTTGGCTTCAGAAGATTTATTAAACAGTTCTAGCCCAAGGCAGTTAAGGATTTTAAGCTAAACCCAAGCTTGTGCAATAAAAAAATGATACGAGGAAGGCATATCTTGATCTCTAGGATTAGATTAAAAAATTGCTACTGTTTATTTCTGTCTGAAGTCCTAGACCAGCAGTGGGCTGAGCACCCCTGGACTGGTGCACATGGATAAGAAACCACCTGCTTCTTAGCTTTGTCCATTTATTCCAGCAGGTTTAATAGCAGGAGGCTGCAGGACATGGAACACAAGTGCATTTCTGCAGAGCTAATTGCACAAAAGCCCAGTTGTTACTAAGTACGTAAGTCTCTCTCAGCCCAGCAAAGGAGACTGCTCTAGATACAGCTGGGGAAATAGCTCCAAACCCAAAATAACCTGGTCATTTTGTCTCTTTTCAGCAATTCCTTGGTATTGCTGTAAATAAACTGCTGTGAAACTCTACTGGGGAAAGGAAGCTGGACAACTGTCTCCACCCTTGGGAGTTAAAGCATTCTTATGCCATGGTACCCATTGAGAAGGAGGATTCCTGTGCTCCCAGGAGATGCTTGGCACCTCTGAACCCAGAGCATCTCCAGGAGATCTAGAGCAGGCAGAGGTCAGTTGTATTCCAGCACTTTGCACAATACTCCCTCATTTCCTTCAAAACCTTCATAGAACACTTGCATGAGGTGAACTATTTGGCATCATAATTTGGAATAGCTCAGTAAGAGTTTACTAGGTTTTTGGAGAGGGTAACATTATTGAAATTCTTCAATTTCCCATTTTAATTTTTGCCAGTCCAATAGATGTGGCCATGGCACAGAGTAAGAAATACAGCCCGTGTCTGTAATTCCAGTATAAGTTCAAAGTGTATGTGCCTTCCTACTTGTGCTTACAAGTACTGAAAAGCCTTTGCAGTAACTGCTTTAGAAACTGTTTTAATCCCTTTACCTCCCTTGACTGAAAGGCTGATGACAAGGCCAGAGGTGCAAAGGACCTTCAGGGAGAGATGGAGCAGCCTCTTCTCCTGTGCACAATGAAAATCCTTCCCATCTCCTCAATTTAGTGCCTCTGTCATCCCCAATTTAGATTTAGCTTAGTCCTGTTAGTAGGAAAAAGGCATTAATCCTCTCTGCTAAGGACTTGGTCCAGCATAAGTTTCCCTTGACAGCAACTGCACTGCAAACCACACTCAAGTTACTGGTTTGTCTACTCAGCTTTCAAATATTGGCACTGAAATGGAAGGAGGCATGTGAAATCAAGACAAGGGAACAATGATTTTAGAAAAGCAGACATGGCAAACCTGCAGAACTCCCAGCCTTATGAGAATAGTGGAGTTCAGAGGTCAGTACAAGAGACTGGCTGGTTAAGCTGGATAATGAATACATCCACAGTTGCACCAAAGAGCGTCAGAGAGTGTTCTAGAAGAAAAATGTTTCCTGTTTCAAAACGTAAACCAAGCTTGAATAGAAAGTTGCAATAGTCCTCCCCCAACAGAGCAGTGATACTTTAACTAACCATCCTAGAGCTTCTTGCATTTCACAGGTGCAGCACCTCTTCTTGGTCACTCAGGGACAGGATACCGGACAAAGCAATCCACTGCCATGATTAGCAATCCCTACCACACCATCTTCTTGGATGCACTGTGAAGTGGGGTCCTCCATTCAAGTGCCTTTTTCTCAGCCTCAGTTACAGCTGGATTGAACAGAGATCAGGTGTATGCCAGGGATGCTCCCTACATTCCTCACGAGCTCTACATCAATGTAGCTCTGAAGTCCACAGCAGGGTTAGCAACAATCTGTGGCACACCACTAAGTTCAGGAGCAGATTGTCATTTCTACAAGAATACAAAATAGCTTGTAAAATCAATATGTAACACTGTATATATGCATGAATATAAAAATAAACCACACCATCAATATGTAAAACTTCACGACAAGGATGAAAACAGTTCTCTTCTCAACGGTCTTCAGTGTTGATGAGCTGGTTCTCATTGTCATAGCCATCAGGCAGATATGCTTTCCTCAGCTGCTCCGACTTGGGTATGGAGCTGCCGTTCTTAACGTAGCGGGACAGGAAGGCTCGCACAGAGGGGTGATCAGCCTTCTCCAGGGGGATATTGGCTTCCAGGCACATTTTCACAAAGTCCTGGATCACGCTGCTTTTCTCTGTCTGGGCAGTGCTGTTGCACTGGAGGGAGGCAGTCAGAGTCCTTTGCTTCTTCCTGACGTTCTGCTCCTCAAACTCCGCCTTCCTCTTGGTGTGTGTTTTGGACTTGAGGTGGTCGTTGATGGCGGATTTGCGGACGTGGTTCAGCACCACGTTGCAGGAGGTGCAGAAGAGCTTCCCCCCGTCCTCGTGCAGCTCGCTGCCGAACTCCGTCACGCGGTCCTGGGGCGTCACGTACAGAGCAGTCTTGGAGCGGTTCCGCGACGGAGCCGACTTCACCCCAAAGCGCTCCATCGCTGCCTCCGAGCAGGCAAAGCTGGGAAACAAAGCAATGGTTACATTCAATATCCAGCCTAGCGCCTACTGACACCTAAAATATAATTAAGACACATTTGTGGCACTATTATTGAAAGGCTCTTAATTTAGAATTCCAGAGAAATTGGGAAGAGGAATTTCCTTGTGGGTCAGAGTAAAACACTTGTAAGTTTCTCAACAGAACCCTCAAAATTCAATCTGTTCATCACTTAAAGTCAAACAAAAAGGGTTTTTGCTTTTCTTGAAGACTTCTATGTTGTGTTGAGTCAGTATTTTTCGTTTCCATCTTGAAAATGTGTATTTTGTCCATAGCAAGCAAGAAAACCATTACTGTCACTTATAAAAGCCAGTAACCCCCAACATAAAAAAAAAACCCAAACCAAAACCAAACCAAAGCTTTGCCAGCACTTGTTTGGAAACAGCCCTGGTTTTTAAACCACAACTATTAGATTGAACCTAAACTTGGAGCTTAGAGCAAATAATTTTGTCACTGCAATTACTGCTGGAAGAGCCTAATGGGAACATAAAATTGCATATACTGCAATGTAAAACAAGAAACTGTATTTTCAAAGAGGACCACAACCATGAGAGCTGGACACTTTTTAACATCACTCTTAACTAGACCATGTCACCAAAGCAAGGAATAACCCAGTCAAGTGCACTGAAATCAAACAGGACCTGTGTCCTTTTGTTGATGAGGTATGGGGTAGCTACTGCAAATCTCAGCTAAGGTAATTTATCTCCTTTTTAAAGGAAAGTTGAAGTGAAGTAATAGCTCTGTTCAGGTTTGAGGTTTTCTGAGCAAAATGAATGGTCATCACAATAACTACCCATTTCCTTAAAAAAAAAACCCCAAAAGGCAACAAATGTTTCTTCTAAGTATCCAGATATACTCCGGATACACTTCACTGTACTTGTTTTCTTTTGTTACTCAGTTTGCTGTTGCAACATCTTAAAAAAAAAAAAAAAGATTAAATAGTTTCTGCTGTCCAGAATGTCTTTTGCCTGCCCTGGAACTAAAGGAATAGAGAATTCTGTTTTCAACATTGTCTTTTTTTCTTAAGCCATTGCTACATGAGGAGATTACAGTCTTCTGCAAAAGAAGGAAACAAAGATCCTGGTATTAGCTACCTTCCTAGTGATATTTTTTCGCTCTCACTGCTACTTTCCAGAACTGTAAGTCTTTGACTGATGCAAGTTAAACAATCTTTATCCAGCATCAATGTAACTTTCTGCATTCTTTTTGTTGCTTTATACATGAGTTTCCTAAGCAACCATTTCCTGAAATCAAGCAGAAAACCAGTCTTAACCCAACACAAACTTGTTGCTTCGGCTCCTGAAAGGCCACAAACACCCCCACCCCACCAAACTAGCTGTTTGCAGTTCTACTGCAGCAAAATTCCTGGGGATTCTGAGAACAGCACAACACAAGATTTCTGGTAGGCCTTTTTTTGGGGTGTCAAGTTTTGGCGTGGGTTGCTCGCTGAGGGCTGCTGCCTGCCCCACCTCAGGGTGCCCGGCGCACCCGGATCCGCTGTCCGGGACACTCCCGGCGAGGCGGCGGCCTCGGGGGCCTGGACTGTGAGCGCTGTCACCGCACCCCGGCCCTGCTGCCAGCCCCACGAGCCGCTCGGGCGAGGAGCACAACAAGTCTGGCTCTCCAAGCACCGGGCGGGTTCCGCCCGGTAGCCAGCACCAGAACTCGATCCGTTCCTTGCCCGGGTTTGTCCCCCGGGCCGCCGGCGCCCTGTGCCCCGCGCGGGTTGAACGCGCCCCTCCCCGGCCCGGGGGGCTGCGCAGAGCCCGGCCCGGCACAGCCCAGGCCCCGCAGCTGCGGCCCTTCCCCGCACCGCGGGTGTTTCCCCGTGAGGCCCCGCAGCCCCCTCCCCACTCCCGGGTGCGCGCAGGCCCCGTGCCGGCCGCCATTACCCGCACCGGCCGCGCCACCGCCCGGCCCGGGGCCGCCCCGGGGCTGCGCCGCCGCCCGCTCCGCGCTGGGCCCCGCCGGGCCGGACGCGCCGCTCCGCCGCAGACACACGGCCCCGCCCACCCCGCCGGACCGCCCCCGCTGCTCGCCGCCCCGCCCAGCGCCGGAAGTCGCTCGCTGATTGGTTCGGCGCGGAGATGGGCGGTGCTTTGTCCAATTAAAATTGGGGGGGCGGGCGTGAGAGCGCTGATGGAGGCGTGCACCGGCCAGTCAGAGCGCGGGCGGCGGCGCGCAGCGGACGGGGGCTCGGGCGGGCGGCAGCGGAGGGGGGGCGTGACAGACGGGGCAAGCAGCCAATGGGAAGGCGGGACTGAAGTAACGGCGAGACTTTTTCACCAATCGCAGGGCGCTTATGCCAAGGGGCGGAGCCAGGGGTGAGAGCGGCGTTGATGGGCAGGGCAGGCGGGCCAATTGGAGCGCGGCGCGGCGGGGGCGTGGCCGGACGCGCGGCGGCGCGGCGGGGGGTGGCCCTTCCGGCGCGGCGGGGCGGGGCGGGGGCGCTCGGTACGCGCGGGGCGGCGGGGCCGCCATGGCGGAAGACGAGAGCGACCAGGAGTCGGAGCGGCTCAGCGAGGAGCTGGAGGCGCTGGCGGCGCCAGGGCTTCCGGCCGGGCTGCCCGCTCTTCTCCGCAGCCAGTACTACTGCCGCCGCTTCTGCCAGGTGGGCGCCGCGGCGCGGGGGGCAGCGCCGGGGGCAGCGGCGGCGGGAGCCGGGCCGGGCCCGCCGGGCCGCGAGGAGCGGGGTGCGGGGGCGCGGCCCGGGCCGCGGCGCTGCCGGGGGAGCGGGGGCCGGGCCGGGCGCGCAGCGAGGCTCCCGGAGGGGAGAGAAGGGAGGGGAAGGCGGCTCCCGGTGCGAGGCCGGAGCGGGCAGGGAGAGCCGGGGGCGGCTGCGGGAACACGCGTGGTGCGGCCGGTGCTGCGGACAGAACAATTCCGGGTGGCTTCGCCTGGGTGGCGGAGGGAGGCAGAGAGAGAAGAAGGGCCTCGGGAACAGTTCCCGTTTCGCTGGCCGAATTAGACCAGGGTGTTTTATAATTTTTTTTTTTTTTTCCTTTGAAAAGCAGTGTTTTCTTGATGTGGGTCCGGAATTGTTGTGCTCCTCGCAAGCCCTTTAGGTGTGTCTTGCAAAGTAACAAGCACCAACAGGTTGCTTTTCCTGGTTGCTTCCATCAGCAGGTGTGGATGGAACGTTAGTTACCTTTGGTGTATCCCAGCCACGCCACTTGCTGCTTCCCGAAACACAGCCCAGAGGTCATTTTATATAGAATTGCTTCATTTTATCAACTTTTTGACTTACCTCGCCACTACGATTGTCTTCTGCCATCCAAAGAAATGTGCTGCCATGTTGTCACTTTGTTCCTGTTTTAATATTCAGTCAAACACTCTGTTTGAAATATTATTTACTGTTGTACGTGCTTATAGTAATCTCGGGGGGTGTTGTGTTCACTAAGCCCATAGGTTGCTTCTTGAGGCTGTTGATCCATTTATATTTTCTTCTGTTTCATGATTTCTCAAGACTTAGATACTTGAAAAAAATTGTGGAGCCAGTAAAAGGAGAAAAGAATGTTTTTGAAAGTATGGCATTTTCTACTACTGTCAGGAATGACAATCATGTTTGGTTACATTGACTGGTTGGCAAGACGTTTACTTCTGCTCAACACTGAGGGCTTTGTCTTAAATTTTTTTCTCTGTGCTTACTGTATGTTGAATTTATTGTGTTAAGGAGGGAGTGCAGGCAGGGTGATAGCTTCATATACTGATGCCAATGCCAGGGAAGGTAGGAATTAGTAGAAAACAGAAGATGATAAGAGCAGGGGAAGAATTTTCCTGTGAAAACAGTTGTGATACAACTATTTTATGTGGTATGTATCTAGTATTGACTTCTCCTGCAGTTTCTTTTGTGCAGAAAGGTTGCCAAGTCCTCTCCCCTACTTTGAGTTGATGAACTCTCCACATAAGCAGCCAATGTTCTGAGTGTGTAAAGGGCTCTGCTCCTTTTCTCTTCAACTTTCTTTTTAACAATGTGCAACATAAATAATCCTGATGAGAGTAAGTTAATATATTAACTATTTGTCTCCAGGGATTTTTTTTTTTTTTGCTTGTTTTGTGTAAATTTGGCCTGGTGTGAACAGCAGTCATGTGCTCACTCAATGTAATCAGTGTTTTGTTTAAGCATGTTTTTTAGTAATGGGTTTTTCTACTGTTTTAACTACACAAACACAAGATCTTTAGGGGGGTGTACTGGTGTGAAAAGCCTGTTGCTGTGTGACATTTATGGATTGACAACAAATGAAGTTGTATGTGCTCCACATGAGCTCATTTTCCCTCATGGGATTGACAGTGTGTAATTATACACATAATACATATTTGTACTTTTCTATCCAGATCTTCTGAAGGATGTATTTGGCTGCTGTGCAGACTGAGCCTTTCTGCCTCACTCCACTTTGCTCTGATAACACAGTTTTGCTTGTCTTAATACTCATTTGGACTTTCCAAAAGTCCTACTTTGCCTCCTGCTCTCCTGTCTTTTTGTCGGAAGTGCAGTAGGAGTTGTAGAAATAGTTGCATAGCGATGGTGCCTGGAGTTTGGACTGCCCAAAAGAAACATTGTTATTTTCAGAATAACAGCTTATCAAAACACATGGCCGTGCTTCAGGCATGGTGCTGAAGCTTGCTGTCTCCTGAAAATAACACTTTTTGGATTGCTTGTAGTTAAGCTGGTGAAGTCTGTGAGCATCACTCAGTAAAAACTACAGGAGAAATGAAGCAAGGTGTAAATAAAGCCTTTTTCAGTCTGTAGATCAGTTTTCTGTAGACAGAAAAATCTTACTGATCTTTAAGAGAGTGGCTGGGACCTTGAAAAGCATTGGTGTGCGCATCTTTAATCCTTGAATTATGTTAGAAAGGTAAAAAAACTGCTGTAAACAGCCAGATCCAGTTCTCTTGAGGCCTGGAGTATTGTAGCTCAACTTCACTTTTGGATCGATTAAGTACCAGTTAAAAAAGATGAGATTTCAGGATTATGAGGGCATTTTCCATAAATTTATGGGTAGTCACAATTCAGTGATACAAGATGAAGTTGGAATGTGCCATCTTGAAGCCCGTGTGTAGTTTTGGGATCTGTGTCTTGTAGGTGTTCAGGGTCATAGAGAGTTGTTACAGCCTGAATCTTTCAAGGCAAAATGGAATGAAATGTTTTCTTGGAATGTTGTTTGAGATTGATGACATGGGCGAAGCAAAAATCAAGATGTCTGTGCCTGGAAGGGAAAAAAGACAGTTGGAAGATGAGTCAAGTGCCCAGCTTATACATCTCACCAGCTGTTTCTGTGTTACTTACTACAATTTGCTGATGTGGCTTTTCTTCTTATTTGTGAAGTTCCAAACCCACTTGGATGTTGGGAAAAGCAAATCTGCTGTTCCCAGCTTTGGCAGGCAAAAGAACAGTGCATCTGTAACTACTTTGTAAGTTAAAGAAATTTGAAAGGTGGTACCTTGAAGAAACTCCCTCAGCCTAAACATTTGGAAGAGTTTCAGCTTGTGTTTGTGTGCAGAATTTGAATTTTTTCTGTGAGGTTTCTCAGGAACCAGAGCCATTGAGAGGTCCCTGTGACACTGAAATACAAATGGGGGTGGGCAGCCGAAATAGAGGAGATGGTGACTTTTTTGGTCTGAGAATGAAAGGGAATATTTTTTAATTAGAAAGATGAATTTCCAAGTTTACTTGATTTAAAAACAGGCTGGAAAATGGATATAGCTTCCTTCATTGCACTGGAAGTGGGTACAATTTTACTAACTAGAAAAAGAAATTCATTTCTCTTTCAAGGTATGTTCTCATAACATTAAATGCTATCAAAACATTACAAGTTGCTTCCAGCATTTCTGTAATTGTCCACAGGGCTGCATAACTGTACTTGATGTTATTTTATGTTGTTGGTACTGACTGGGATAAACACAAGGTGAGTTCATCTCAAGTAACAGGGTGATGCTGTGAGGGGTAAGCACTCCTTGATCTGTTCTTCCTGTAGCATCAGCTTACAGCCTTCCAGGATGATCCCACTCCTGAAAGGAAGATTACCTCCTTTGCTTACATTAATTGGTGGAAAAACAATTCTTGGGTTTATAAAAAAGTTAAGTAGTAAAATATAGTAACACGCTAGAGAAGACAGCATTTCCTGGATTTATTTGAGCAGGCAGAAAAAAGGGGTGTATGACTCAACTGTTTTTTGTCTTGCTTTGTGGTGCTGGAAGTAAAAAAAATACACAGCTTCGGATGTTTGTTCTTCTGATTTTGGGCTTAATATATTTTCACACTTATTGGGCTTAAATTCGAAAGTATTTGCTTTTGGCTCTTACTTTGGACTTCAAATCAATAGCGGTTTGTTGGTTTTATATTAAGAAAAACCCAAAAAACAGCCAAAGCTACTGCAAACAAACCCATTCCAAACCTTTAGGTTATGCCATGCTTTTATTTTGTTAAATTTTGGACCTCTGGGATTCAGATTTGATCTACATACACCATTTTAAGGCTCAGCTATAAAAATGTTGCTCACATGAATACTAGTAGTGAATAGTGATTTCTTCAGCATCCTTGAAGCTTATTTCTCTGGGAAGGCGGAATCTGTAATTTGTCACCACCCATTTTCTCATGTAATAATTTGTGATGTTGATATTTTGGGGTTTCTGTACCTTCCTGAATAAATATGCTTTATCCTTGTTCATGGCCCAAATTTTAAGAGCACTGTTGTAAGTTATATTGGACTTTTTCATGTTTTTGAATGGTGATATTGCTTGTTACATGAAAGCTTGCAAAGGGCCAATCATACATTGCAGTAACTAAATTTCAAAGAGTACCATAACTACTTGAAACCCTTTAAATTTAAAAATGAACCTGTTATGGTGTTTTTTACATGTGGGACTGGTGGAAACCAGTGTGTTCAATTTACTTAGTAGTAGTTTAGTATTGTGCTGCTGGAGATTCAAGTGAATTCATGTTTAAATGGAAATCTTTACAAAACAGATGTGGCAAACCCACGTTTTGTTTACTTCCAAGTTGGATGCGAAGGGTGAGCTTCCATTTGTGGTGAGGATATGCCTGTGTGTGGAGAAGGGTGTCCTTGGCGTGGATTAGGTGGTGTCACTCCTTCCTCTGACACTTGATGGGAAAACTGATAAGGGTCTATCATGCACAACTGGGCTGTGGTGAATGAAGTGCACTTGGCTTCTCAGTCAGCTTATGACAATTCACAATAGCAGTTGATTTGCAACCCCTTTATCTGAAGATTGACTCCTCCAGGCTTCCAATCCTCAGTGCTCTTTCATTAACATCATAAAATCTTTTCTTATTCATGGTGGTTCTCATCAGCTTTTGTGCTTGCTGTGCCTAGCTTTACCCAGGGAAATAATTTCCCTGTTTTACAGGTGGAATTAAGGAGTTACTATTTTCCAAAAAAACCCATTTGTACAATGTATTGTAGACTTTTCTTGATCTTTGTTGCATCTTTTTACTTCTCTGAAACTTTCCTGTTTGGCACTTTCAAAATTCTTGGTATTGCTACTTCTCCAGGTTTTAATGGCTTTTCATTAAGTATACCTTTTGTATGAAAATAAGCTCATGATTTTTCCTTGGAAAAATGTATCAGGATTATAACTTGTAAAGGAGTTGCAGGTTTTTATACCTAAAGGAAGGATCTCCATTGAGTGATGCTTGTCTGTTTGATAGCCTTGCTACCCAGGCTTGTTCAAGTTAGAGAAGGCACACTTAGTGCAGTAGGTAATGCAAAAATCCAAAAGTTATGTCCTTTTGTTTAGATGAGAAGAAGAAATATTGGTACTTCTTCACTGAAACATGTAGTAAATTGTGTTTTACTGGTTGCCAGTGATGTGGATGTAAGCGTGTGGTTGTTCAGAAGATTGGCAGTTCTTGCTTTCATGTGTAATAAAAACAATTCCTTTCTTTAGCTGACTTTCATTTGGGGCGTGAGGTGCTAATCAAAAGATGAGGAGGAATATTTCTAATTTTCAATATATGTGTTTATCTCTCAGTCATAAATCATATATAGGAACATTTTCTACAGTGCTCCAATCAGCCCAAACTGCTTTTCTAGAATTAGTGTATAGTTTTCACTGTTGTGCAAGTGACAGATTGTAAATATACATGACTTTTTGGGCTGCTAAATGTAATGGGCATATGGAAGCCAGTCTTGGGAATTGTTCTTGCCTCAAGCAGGCTGAGGAGATGGATGAGATTTTGGTGATTAAGAGTAGGGGGAAGCATTTAGCTTTAAGGGTAGAAACTTGTCTCATAGGATGTGTCATGCTGTTGCTGGGTGATGTGTTTTCTTTTGCCAGAAGTGTGATTATGTTTGGTTGCTCCTTACGTAATATTTACACGTGAATTGCAGTAAAGCCGTTGCTTACATTTTTTAATATAAAGCCATTTTCAACTTTTACATGTTAAATAATATTTCATATTACCCATAAATCATAAGGCTTTTCCTACTCTCTATTTGGTTAATAAAATCCTTATTTGTATGTACATGTTTGCTTGTTTGTATTTGGAAACAGAACAAAATGCTCTTCATCCACTGAACAGGTCCAAAAGACAGTAAAAAAGCTGTGATTATTTTTTATGGTGTTTCCAGGTAGAGTAAATTTGCCATTACTCAAGTTCTCTTCTAGAGCTGAACTTTGGTATCTGAGCTGCTCTGGTATTTCTGCTGATCAGGCAGCTGTGGTGGGTGTTACTTTAATTATGGATTTTAATTTTCAGGAAACTTTGGTTTTTCTAAGCTTGTCCCTTTTTGGTTTGTCCTCTTCTGTGACAACCCCTACATATGTTTGTTATGATGAATAACAACCACTATATTTGCCAACAGGCTTTCCTTGCCTGAGAACTGTAAGCAGAAAAACTCACAGAACTGTTGTAGTTTTAATCCTACGGTGACTTCCTTTACTGTTAAATCTCACAAGAAGCTATGGGAGTAACTTTGTTTGAAATCCTAGCAATGATAAACTTCTAAAATTGGTGGGATTTGTAGTTTCTATTTTTGTTGTGTGGAGGAACAGGAAAAGCTGTAGCAACTTCAGGCCTAGCACCGCATAAAACATTTGGGTTTTGTGTCCTGTGCATTTGCAAGTCTAATTGTTTGTAATACTGTTTCTCTTAACTCTTTGGAATATAGCTAAATAACTTTATATGTGTATATTTAATCAGTTAAAACATAATATTCCAGGAAAAGCTATTGTTTCACTGGTCCAGGTTTTTAATTACTACCTTGTTATTTTTGGGGTTAGCTGCCTTAGCTGTGTGCTCAGAAATTTTTTATAAGTCTGGTCTTGATTTTGTTTTAATAGGACACATCTGAGTCTTGTATTTTCCTCTGAGTTATTAGAACACATTATAGAAGGGGAAGTAGTGTATTGGTGTGGGAGAAAGGTGGAGCTGAATGGGGGGGTTGGTGTCAGGGAGGTGCTTCAGCCTCCCTTTCAGTGCCTTTATCTGCTCCGAATGATAAAGGGGAAACAAAAAGGCCCAGTCCCTTCATGGTTATTAGCAATGGCACGTACAGACCGACTGGGGGGTGATGCTTTAAGGATATTCAAGATTGCACCCTAACAGAGGCTTTGAAAGCAGGTGTTGCAGAAAGTCACATTAAAAAGGTTGCTTCCCTTCTGGTTTTCTCTCCTGTGTATTGGACAAGGAGCAGGCCACCTAAAAGGTTATGTTCTTGTTTGGCTGAGTTCATTATACTGAAATTAGTGTGCCTGTTCAAAATGTGCTGATAAACTTCTACTTGTCCTCTGCTTTGCAGTCCTGTTTCAAAGCATGGCATCTTGAGTATTTTGTACAAAAAAAGAGCTTACTTTCTGTTACAGAAAAAGTTATTCCATGAGGTTATTTAAAAACAGACACTGAAGGATACATGGAATTGTAAAACAAACATACATTATTCCCTGCCCCTCCGTTTGTATAGAATGTGTGTGAAGCGTGGTTTGGAATTTATTTTATACTTAGTTTATCTTTTTGCCCACACATTCCCCAAGCCCCCATCTTTTCCTGGTCGTTGCAGATCTTCTGAGAATTGATCAGTTGGACTTCTCTTTTCCTGATGAATTCATGGTTTCAGGTACATTCAGGAAAAAGTTTGCTATTCCTATTCTTCCTGAGCAGTTTGGGATGGGGGGGACTGTTGCTGTGAATTTTTTTTGGTACATTTGAGTTGCAGACCAGCTGGCCAAGGTGGTGTTGCTGTTGTGTTCCTTTCTCTGCTGGCTCTGATATTTGTGTGACAGGGGAGCTGGTGCCGACTGGAACCGATGGCTTTTTTCGGGGAGAGGATGTTCCCTGTCCTTAAATTCCTATTGAGCTTATACTGGGTTCAGATGAGTGCTGAAGGTGCAGTGAGGCTGTACAGTAGGACACAAAGTTTTGTTTTTATTGCTTGAAATCAGTTTTGAACGTATCTATACTGTGCCCATCAGGTGCAAGCATTGTGTGACATCATGGTGGGAAGTGATGCTTTATCTCTACCTTTGCTTCACTTTTTGGAGGCTCACACCTCTAAAGGATGTTTGTTCTTTCTGTCTACTTTGTTTCTTCTCAGGCTTTTGTGGTTTTCTATAAAAGGGACTTGGCTAAAACTATTTTGGGGAACTCTTGATAGGTCTGTGAGGCAAAATGTTTAGTCTTCTTAAGCAGAAAAGTATTTATCTACAAGTCTGCTAATTCTTCTTCAGTTGACCTAGATATTTGCTGCATTAAGCTAGCAGTTTTTCAAACAAATTAATAAAGTAACTTTGATGGAAAAGTTATAATGGACATACAAATACGAGTCCAGCTCAGCTGCTGTTGCCTTAGATTCATCCTATGGTTAAAAAAAGCCAAATTTACTCATTTGATCAGATAAGGAAGAGTGGCTGGAATGTTTGTGACTTTCTCTGCTGACACAAAGGCTGGAAGAGTGCAGGCTACTCTTTCACCTCTTGGAAAGTTTTTAGGCTAGAACTTCTGGATGTTGTTACAGACTCTCTAATTTGCATCCCTTTGCAAAACGAAAACTTGTGTTTTTAAATGCAGAGTGCAGTGTCTACTGTGGTACAGCATAAGGAGAAAGTATTTCCTGTCTTACCCTCTGAAAAGAACAGTTGAAGGTCCCTTGTGATATTCCTTTTATGATGTAGGTCATAAACCAGAAAACAGTCACATTTTTTAGGTTACAAATTCTGGTCCTGAGGGAGAGGGAGGGGAGATAAAGCAGGTACAGTGCTAACTACTTCCTCTTTCTGGCTGAAGAGAATGTCTTGGATAATAATCTGTATTTCCATGTTTTTGTCTAGGTTGTTGAAGACTATGCTGGAAGGTGGCAGGTCCCTTTGCCTCAGCTCCAGGTGCTGCAGACGGCGCTGTGCTGTTTCACGTCTGCCTGTGTGTCATTCCCAGCTGAATGTGAGCACGTACAATATGTACTGAGTAGCCTTGCTTTGTGAGTACTTCTTCATTTTTATTGTTCCTTCCTTTACAATATCACAGCAAAAGGGTTTCAGATCCTCACAGCTCCCAAAAGAGGTTTTGCAGGTGGTATAGCTGTACAGAACCAGGAATTGCTAAGTAGAATTTAGTCTTTCTTGCATCCTTGTCAAATATTCAGGTTGGCTATGACAGTGTTTTGTCATAAGGGATGTCTGGCAAAATGAATAATCTAGGAAATGAGTGATCACCATAAACTTATTTTGGAGTATTTGAAGACCAACCTGTGCCAGTAGATCATTTAAAATGATTTATCTCACATTTTTACTTCCGTACCTCTAGTGATGTCATAAGCTAAGTACTTCTTAAGAGAAATTTCTTAAGAAAGAAGTCAATTACTTTAAAATTGCATGGATTTTTATGTTTGAGTCATCAAAATGCTTACGGGAATTATTTGTTATGCAGTTAACTGACCCAAAGTCACATTCAGCTTCAAGAATTGCAGAATGTTGTGACCTAAATCTTGCTCTAATTTTGATTTTTTTAATGCATTGGTCATTTTCCCACATGAAGACTGGACATAAGGAAAAATAAAAGCTGTCTTTAAATGTTGGTCAAACTTCACTGTAGACATTTCCTGGTTTGTTTATGTGAAACTGTTTGACAGAGAATTATTTATGGCCTCATAAGACCACACTTTCCAAAACCAAAATTCTCAGGTATTGGAGAATATTGGAGCAGCTGCATCAAAACATGGTGACATCTGTTGCTGTGAGTTTTTTCACTAGTTTTAAGGAAAAAACCTCAAAATTCAAACCATGCTCGTATGTACTTTTAAATAGCAAAGCTTGGGCGATTAAAAGGTGGAAATTGAGGTATTTTTTTGGATGGATGCATTCTGATAATTAAGTAAATTGGTCACTGAGTTCCTGTCACCCTTGTCTGTTTTGATTTTTGGAACTGGGAGGTCAGATTATTTATTCTTCTGCCTGGCTGGCACAGTTTTGCATGTGATGTGATATAAAGGGATCCCAGGGCTTAGTAGCTGCAGTTACCTGGGCAACCTTGCTCGAATCTCTTTTGAAAATTCAGTGTATATTAAATCTTAGTTCTTGGAGAGCAAAACTCTGCCTGACTGTGTTGTCATCCTCGAGTAAGACTTCCTTGGTAACCAGACAATAAACTGTTAACAGGAACAACTGGTTTATTTCCTATGCTTAATAACATTGCTATTCATATCAAATCAAGCAGCATTTGCATTAATATCAGGAAGTCTTAATAATGGTGCCATGCTGGTGTTTTTAGGCAATCTTCTGATGCCAAAGCAGTGATGTGATCAATCTACATGGATATAAATGTGGATGTGCAATGCTGCAGACAGTTTTGAGATAAACAGAGTTGGAACTGACTCTAGTAATTTTAACTGGAGACTGGTGATGAGGAAACAAAAATATTTTGATGGCTTCCTTTATTAGACCATGAGCAAGTGCATTGATGAAGCAGAAGATCATAGTTTACTCTTGTTCACTGTTGATTTCCAGATTTTTTTTGCAAGATCCTCCTTTTTTTAAATCAGTCAAAGCAAATTTAAATGCATGCATCACTTGCTCTAACTAGTTTTGTCTTACTATTTAAGTTCCGGTTTGGCTGCTTGCCACATCATGACATGACTCATGGCTGACCTTTCCTGAGAGTCAAGTATGCTGCAAAATTTTGTTTAATGTGAAAAGAGATAATGTTTTTTCAGAACCAAGTACTTATTTGGGTTGAGATTGTTTTTTCATTGCGTATTTGAGTTGAGATTCAAAGACCTAGCCTTGAGAGAAATTTTGTCACTGAGCATAATGAATTTGTATCTTTATTTCTCTAGGCCTGTTTTTGGCATAGTTAATCACTGGTTAAAAAAAAATTGATTCAGTGTAATCTATTGGAAATCTTGATTTTATGGTACTTGTCAATTATTCCTATAGAACATTTAATTATGCCTATGTGAGTATTAAGACCTTTTTAATGCACAGTGTTTCTGAAAATGTTACTGAGGTGAAAAAACTGCCTTTAATTTGCACAGTATTTCTTGAAGTCTTACCTGTCCCTCTGAGAGTTGCTCAGTTCTTGTCTGCTGCTCATGTCTTTCTCAATCAGCAATTGCAGCTCATTAGTCCAATTCCTGCTTGGTACTTTTTCCAAGTAGAAATGGAATTTCTCAGAATCTTCAGGCAGAACAGTAACAGTTGCACTGCGGATCCACGAACTCCGACTGCCAAGTTTTTGATTGAATTGACTCAACTGCATTATATGGAGGGAGGCTTTTGCAAATGAAAGCCTGAATTGAAAGCTGCTTTCTACCAACCTCTCTGATTCTGCCACCAGGATTTAAAAGAAATGAAATGCTAGACCAGGATTTTAAGATGATAAAAACCATGGAGGCCACAAGCCAGGTTGAATCTAAGCAGGTGTTGAAAGTATCAGTCCTTTCTTCTGCCATTTCTGCAGAAATGCATTTCTGCATTTCGGGGTAACACCTGTGAATTCATCTTGCTGGACATAGACCTGATCTGCTTAAAAACTTGGTGATGGTAAAATTCAAGTTGTATGAATTTGAATGCCACACGGAAGGTGAATGTAGTTTTGTTTGCATGTTTGCACCAAAGCTGTCCCTTTCCAAATAATCTTCAAAAGCATTTTTTTGAAAAGATAAAATAATTAACACCTTTAAACCACCATCTTCATAGAGGGACTTCAGTTACAGCAAGACAGGCCGAAATAAAATAAAGTGTGTTTGTAGAAAGTGCTTGAAAACATGAATTGGCAGGCACCAAAAACCTTTGAGTGACTTCATATGGACACAAGTCTAGAATACACAAAATTCCTAATTTTGATTTGAGTGCTGTGAAAAGTAAGAGACTTACAGTAGTTTCATGTTTTTGAATAAATGTTTTTAGTTTGACTTGTCACTACTTCTGTTTTTTAGGAGTTTTTTTGAATTGCTGCTGTTCTTTGGAAAGGATGAGTTCTATGAAGATCCTTTGAAAGATATTTTAGGTTCAATCCAGGTAGTGTTGCCTACTTTCATATAAACTTTTAATATTATTTCAGTAGATGTAAAGACAGTTTTTGTGAATATATGACCTGGAGGAATCATGCCATTATAGTGAAAGAAACTCGGCTTGTTTATGTCTATTTAGGGCTTAATGACATTCAGTTCATGACATGGCATCTCATGTTTCCCCTCTGGTTTTAAACAGTAAATTTGAAATTGAAGCTTCATCTCAATGAAGTCTTCAAGTCAGCACAAACATGGATAGTTTAAATTTTTCTATTCTTGGGTAGATTGGGACAGAGTTTTATGTATCTATGTACAGCCGCATAAGATGAATGACCCTGGATTAAAAACTTGTTTTGCCAGGTAAGTGTGGGGTTTGGTTTGTTTGGGTTTTTTTAATACCCAAATTGATTTTTAGGGTTGTGCCACCATGAGAGGAAAGTTTGCAGGGAAAGAAGGGATGAAAAGGATGAAAACCAGGGTTGTGTCTCTATTAATATTGCTCATGGAACTACAGTTCGAGAAATGGTTCTTCCCTTGTTATTTTTATGGTGATACCTATTACTGCTTCTACAAATTGATGTGCCAGCACTGTTTCTGCATCAGTTGTGTAATCGAACTGGCAGTGAAAAGCAGGTAATTGAATGTGGATGGAAGCCATTCTTCTGCTGCATTTTTTGTTTCAATATTGGATAACTTCCTCGCTACTAAAATTTTCTGTTGATTAATGGTGTTGTTGACACTTTTACAACAAATAAGGTACAGGGATTAGAGGGAACTTGACGTGTGAAAATCATGGCTGGCTAAATCATTCCATGATATTACAGGCAAACGTAATTCCTGTTATGTAGAAATCTGGAGAAAAATGGTTGCTTGAGGGCTGGTGACTCATGGCTTAATTCAGTTTTTCCCTCAGAAATCACAAATCCAGCTCAACATGTCTAAATCTGTGCAGGCTGCTATGAGGTGAAGACTTGTCTCAGTGTGTGCCAGTAATGTTCTCAATCCAAGGAAAGGTGTTTTTGCTTTGTTGTGCACATGGAAGGCTCTTTCTCAGTGCTGTAGAAGTCATGAATTTGGCCTTCAACAGTTCTGTATTGCTGTTTTTAGATAATATCAGTTGTTGCTTTAGGACTTTCTGTATGGTCAATGAAAGACTTAGTAGCTCAGATTACTGACTGAGGAAATACTCAGCCATGCATGGGTTTCTTGGTTTGTATTTTTGGGAGGGCCTAACTATTTTTAGACAACATCATCTTCTTTCTAATTGTTTCTCTTTTTGCACGTAGGAATGTCAGAACCTTCTAAATAAATACAGAAATCTGAACCTGGAACTAGTGACTCGAATCATTCGAGATGGTGGACCATGGGAGGATCCAGTATTACAAGCAATTCTTAAAGCAAAGCCTGTGTCACAGGAATTAGGTACTTCCTTTATCACAGTAGTTTTCTAGAGTACTGAAAAATGTGTTCAAATACGTTTTTTTTTAATATATAGGGTGAGGTGTTGTAGCTGGCATTGCACAGAGTTTTAACTATTTTTCTGTAGTAAAATGTGCTGGTCCCTTTTTTGTTTGACAGAAAGCTGAATTTCTTTGCTGATTTAAGTCTGCTTTTATAATGTAGAGATCAGATTGGTCAGACACAGGCAGCTCCTAAATAGTTAATAAAATTCATAGGGTGGGTTTACCAGATCTGTACACTTAGAGCATGGAGACCAACTTGGCTTCAGTTAGACTCCTGAAATAACATGACTGGAGAGGATCTGATGTGTATTTGTCTCCTGGCACTCTGACTCATTTAATTTTTCTCTTCAGTTGTAAATACTTGGTCTTGTGGCTTTCCTTGGTTCTGTTTCCAATGATGCCCATGGCTACATGTGACAGCTGCTTTCTGTTTATGGATATGTAATTCCTGGAGCTGGGAAAGGTGCAGTGCATGGGAACAAAATCACTGGAATGTTAATGAAAGTTCCTAAGAGGAAAAATACTCAAGCTGCAGTAAAGTCTTTACTAGCATCTTAAGCAACTTATTGACCGGCAGTGTTCACAGGGGAGCTCTTAAAAGTTGTTTTTGTTTGATAGTGATGGAAAATGCCAGTTCTTCTCTAGTTATTATGGTGAAGTGCATGATACAAACTCATCATTGTGTTTGTGACAATGTGCTCATTCTGGAGAGAGAGGAAGAGCACTGAAGTCAGGAGAGCTCAGTGAGCTGCCTCCTTAACCAGAACAAGGGTTTTGATAGCGAATTAACAGCATTATGTCTTTGTTGTTCTGTCTCTTTTGTGAAGCAACTGCTTGAGCAACAGATTTACCCATGATTTTTATTAGCTATTTCAAAGTTCTGGTCAAATACCTACAGAAACAAAATGAAAACCAAGATGAACCTTGTTTTGTTCTGCATTGCATGATTTTGGTGATTATGATGTGGAATTAGGTCTCTATCTCCATCTCTCCAGCAAAGAATTGGTTTAGTCCTTTGCTATAGTGATTCTCTTGATCACCATGAAGCCTCTCTATGATGGGTAACAGTTTGAGGCTGTTTGTTTTTAACCTGGCAGAGCAGGAATGAGGCCTGTTGTCATGAGATGAGCACTTTGTTCCCTTTTGTTTCAGGCTGCATCTCCTTCCCCTCTGCTGCGAGGTTTTTTCTCCTTTTATCTTCTGATATCCTCACACACACCCTTGACACATCTCATCTGTGCTGACAAACGTTTCATTTTAGATAATTATATTTTGGAAGCTCACTCTTTCTTCCTCTCGCTTCCTCTAAAATTTGCTTCTTGTGGAGTCTTAACACAAAGCAAACATCCTGTGCTGCTTTATAGGCTAGCAGTGTTTGGTGTATATTTTGAAACTTGGCTGTGTAGTTCCCTCAGGGAACTATTTTAAATAGGAAAAACTGCCTATTATTGCTGAATCACCAACCATTCCTTGCAAAAATCAGTTTGTGTGAGCTACATAATCCTGTCTTGGGTTCATTAACTCCATGGAGAAGCTTAGGCCAAGACAAACCTCTCTGTGCCTACCTTTACATGAGTTGTAGTAAACTTTGAGATGTCACAGTCTGTTTGGAGGTGGCTGGAAACAAAGGCAGTCATTGAAAGAAAAATAGTAGGGTTGAAACACAGGAGCAATGAACTTGTGATAGACTAGGGAGAATAAGGTGAGCATCTAGAAGAGAACAGTATGGAGGTGCACTCAGATGGAGCAGGTGATGAGTTGCTGAGGTGGGAGTTGATGTCTGTTGCTCTAAAGCAAAGCATCACTGCCTGGATAAGATTAAACGTTGTTCGTTAGTGTATCACAGACTCGGCCAAATGCTGCTGTAGCTGGCAGTTGTCTTTGGCTTGGGGGCTAGAAGAGCTCTGTGTGCTGCCCTGGGAAAACAGGACATTCCAGGGCAGGAAGGGAGCACTGCCCTGCTAGCAGCATCACTGGAACTCTGTTTGAAAACAGCGTGTGGAGGCTATAGGAACCCACATCCTTGGGAGCTCCTGCTGGCAGTGGTGTAGGGTGTGGGAGATCTCCTTCCCTGGGAGAGGAGGCTGGCAGAGGACAGAGTCTCATTTATGGAGCAGAAGGGACCTAAAAGTTCCCTGCACCAAATGGGAATGGTAGAACAGGGTGAGCTGTGCTGTGGAGTGCAGTTCTCCCTCCTTTAGGGAAAAGGATGTTACAGCCACTTGTTAGATGGGCAGCATTTCCTTACTGTTAGCACTTATCCAAAGCTGAGTATTTGCAGCCTAATTTTTCAGTAATCTGTTGGGTAATGTTTGCATACAAAACAGAGGATGTGGTTTGTTATCCTGAGGATGGTAATTCAAAAAAGGAGAGGCCTTTACTTGCGTTAAGGACTTTTCTGTATAATCACTTTTTCTTGCAGTTCGTTGCCACCATTAGATACTTGCTTTCCTTTTAGTCCTCTTGTTTTCTGAGAGTTTGTTCTCAAAAGTGCTGATGGATAGTGGGAATGAGATGTTTTTTTTCTTACAGTGCCATCTGTTAACAAATCAAACTGAAACCTGATAACCTTGAATAACAATTCCTAAGTGTTCATTAGCATGGGACACTACTAGCTTGCATAAAAATAAAGATGCTAGAGAAATCCTGGGTTTGAGTATAAGGAATGATTTTTAAAAAAAACAACCAATGAAGTTTTAGCTGAAAGCTTGTTGTACAAGTAATCTCTTCATTTTGGGGGAAAAATTTTGTTGAGAGTGTGATTTTCAGTAACCATTTCTTAAGTTTCACTTTAAGTTGCTTGCAATTAATACTGATTCCTTCTAAGGTATAAACTTTCAGCCTTCACTGCCTTTAAATTGACAATCTCATTCTTTCTTTCTTTAAAACATGAAACACTAGAGTACTGCAGTTGTAGCCTTGAGTGATATTTTAACTTTTAATCCAAAGAGATACTACAATCTGTATGAACTTTTATAATAGAGGTACAAAGCACGTGTTCTAGGTATTTCTGAATTTCCAGTTACTTCAATGTTGAGTATTTTCAGTATCTCACTTGAGCTGATTTCATTCAAATATTAGTGTTAAGATTGTCTTTCAGAGCCAAAAACCAGATTTCCAGAAATGAGGAGCTAGAATTTAAATGTATTTAGATAGGAGTTGTGCCCAGTAGCACTTCCAGAGGAAGAAAAGGTGTGTTTTCCAATTTGGCAAGGAAAATCAAGGCATTCAAAGCTTCTTGAGGCAACAGCATGTGAATTGTAGTTAACATTTTTCACCACTTTGAGGTCTTACATTTTAATGGATAATGAGTATCTTGAGGGTTTTTTTGAATATTTATAATTATGGCTTTGGAAGTGATGTCAGTCCTGTGCTTCTGGCAGTCACACAGATTCCGCTGCTGAGAAAGGAGGGAATTTTCTTTCTCTAAAATGTTCACATCTGCTTCTATATAATATATATTTTACTAATCCTTTGCAGCACCTTGTGTTAACTTGTTAGAAACAAAATACTGAATTAGGTTACTGGTTTAAGAAAAATAACAATTTCTGTTTGCAAGCAGAAGGACAGATTTCTTATGGTATTTAATTTAATATTTGATAGGTATTTTAGCAGAGCCTTTATTTTTTCTTAATATTATTTGTTATTAAAAACAACATTACATTTAGATATATTTGTTGTTTGGACTTCATATTCTAATTGCCTTTAAATCTTTCTTTTCTGTGCAGTTAACAAATATTTAAGCTCTGAAAATCCACTGTTCTTTGAACTCCGTGCCAGATACCTTATTGCCTGTGAACGCATCCCTGAGGCAATGGCTCTTATCAAATCTTGCATAAATCATCCAGATATCAGTAAAGATCTGTATTTCCATCAAGCTCTTTTCACCTGTCTTTATATGTCACCATTAGAAGATCAGCTATTCCAGGAGGTATTGTTTGTCAGTATACATTTCTTTTTTAAAATGAAGTGGTGCTTTATACTTGCTTTGTATGAGTTGTCAACAGGAGCATGTGGAACTCTTATTTTGTGGAACCAAATGTCATAAAATCAGGCAGCCACCCTGATGTTGCTTAACTTAGTGCTGACTTAAGCTTTGAAAAGTTAAATGTGCAGTGCCTACAAATCTTGTTGACCTAAATGTTATTTTTTGGTCAAGTGTTCTTGTAGATATAGTCCCTAAATATTTTGTAACTTCAGTGTATTGATTATTTTACTATTGACTATTATTTTAGTAAAAGCACTTGAGCCTAATGGATGTTAATCGTACATTATATAGTTTTGTTGAAGTTTTTTAATGATGCCCCAGTATGTAAAATGACACTTGAGCTGAATGTGGCCCTATTTTACCACTGATTGCACTTACTAGATTACAGTGTTTTTCTTAACCTTGTTTTAAGAACAAGCTACCATCATGCAAAAAAGTGATTTTGTGTAGTATTTTAATTTCTCAGACAATTGCTCTGATGGTCATTTCTCTAAGAAATATGAAAGAGCTCAAAATACCTCCAAAATCTTTATTTGTAGATGTACACAAAAGCCATTCCAAAGACATCCTGTGTTAATATCAATTCCTGAAGTTTTTAGTAGACCAAGGTCTGATAGGTTTTGATTTCATGTTAGCCAATTGATCTAAATCGATTTTATTTTAATTGTATAGCACTTGTTGAGGACTGATTGCAAGAGTGGAATTGAGATCATCTGCAACACTGAAAAAGAAGGGAAGACTACCTTAGCCTTACAGCTTTGTGAATCCTTCCTAGTCCCACAGCTCCAAAATGGGGACATGTATTGTATATGGTAAATACTTTATTTCTGGGGAAGCAGCTGAGCAGAAAATACATGCTTATTGCCAAAATGAAACTCACCTAACTTTAAAATACCAGATAAAAACGATTTTGAAATGTTCCTGGTGCTTCTGTTGTGCCTGTTTGCCTTTTTACACACAGCCATGTACAGGGGTAGCCTACATAGTGCAAAACACTTCTTTAATGTTTCAAAGTAACAGAAAAGTGAGCCCTTTACACTCCTCAGGCTAGAAGTACCTAGAAATGTAGCATTTATTATTAGCAAAATGCAGTCTGTAGACTTTACCCATGTAGATATTTTGCTCTGTAACTGTAGTGTGTCACCAAAGTGACTAAAAAGAGAATGTATGGTTCTAAAAATGTGCTACTAATTATGGAAACTTTGATGTCATAAACAGAGCTACCACCTCGATGGGGTTCTCTAGAAAACACTGAAGATGTCTTCACACACATTCAGTCATCTTGATACTTGGATGAGAGTTGGCAACAAATTTTGTCATTCTGGGGACTGAAAGATGGCAAGGAATATAATACTTCTGTTGAGCTTGTATTCTGTACCTCAAGGAACATCTGCATTCCTTGATAAAATATGCTTTATTTGTTTGGTTATGTAGTTAAAGCAAAACATTTTAGCAAGGATTTGATAGAGATCAAATTATTAATCTGCCTAACTAATTTTAATATGGAGTTCAGAAGCTACCTTGGCTTTCTGTGTTCCCAGATTCCAGGAAATCAAAAAGCTTTGTTGTCTTGAGACACTAATGAAAGTTAGATATGATAATGTTTGGTTTGTTATTAACTTTTTTCCTTAACTATTGGACTGTTGGATGAGTAATTGTTCAGTTGAAAGCATTGGGATTATGATTATGGCATCCATTTGTAGTACAATGTATTGGCATTAGCTACTGGCATTTTTCATCCAGTCTGTCCAGGAAAAGATGGACTGGACTGTCCCCATAGGACAGGTGAAGTTCAACCAAAAAGGTAGAGTTTGTGTGAGCCCACTGGGAATTGAATCCATCTTTACTGATTCCTGCCTAAATGCTGCATCTCCCTGCTTCTTACTAGGAAATTACAGGTGTAGCCTCTATGGATTAGTGCTTTCTGTTTGGGGGATTCAGTCTTTAAAGAAATGCATTTTGAATATTGTAATTAAACCTCCTTTTGCTGTAGTAACATGTTAACCTTGCTCTTAATCAGCTGATCATTGAGTTTTGCATCATCCATTTTGAAATTACTGTTCAAAGCAAGATATCTATCTCTTTTTGTTCTGGCAAAGCAGATGTCAAAGATGAAACTCCAGAAGAGGCTCAAGGACTGTTTGATACCTGGTTTTTAGGAAATAATCTTGGCATCTGTCAGTATTTTAATCTATTCAGAATATAGAACTTGAGGATCTTTGGAACAGAGTTCAGAGCACTTACGTCTGTGCATCTCAGACAGATGTTTCATTCTTTACAGATGCTGAGCCTTAACAATTGTGTTCCCAACAAGAGCTCTGTGTAATACTTAATAGATCATGTAAACTGCAGCAAAGCTTGTGAAGGCATGGCTGTGCTGTAATCCAATTTTTTGAAGAAGTAGGAGCTGGGTTAAATTAACCCACAGAGTGTTCTTCTCCCCAGGGAAGATTTTAATGTCTCCAGCACAGTATAAATCATCTCACCTTGTCTGGAACTGAGGGCCTTGCAGATCTAACAGAGATCTAGCAGCTAACCCTACTAGCAAAGATAAGACAACGAAATAGATTAGAAAGCTGTAAATAGCAGATATTTGCTACAGCCTATATGAAATCTTCAAGCTAAAACCATTAGCTGTCATCTTGGAGGATCATGAACTTCAAGCAGCTTTGTCACAAAACTCTTAATTTTCACTGATGTTAAGAATAAATTCTAGATTCTGATGAACAGAATTATTTTTCTGAAATGAAATCAAGCAAGCTGTGGTTGGTCATACTAAAAAAAATTTTGCACAAAGTATTGGTAAGAAGTCAATTCAGAACACTTCGATACAAAGTGTTGTCTCTTCAGGAAGACACACAATATTTTGATGCAGCAGGCATAAATGGCCTTCCTTTTCTGCCAGATGATTTTTTTAGTAGTATTTTGGCTGTTTTCAGATGATTCCTGTGCAGTAAATTCAGTAAGTCAAGGAATTTTCACCACAGGTTTGGTCAGTCTTTTGGCAAGTGTGTTCCCTAGACCTACTTATTAAGAGTAGCAAAGGGATTAGATCCAGCTAAGTTAGGGAGGGTTTAGCCATCATCTTATATTGCTGGTGGAGGCACACAGTGGTTTTGGTATTTTGGAGGTAGTTAAGAGTCTGGAATGCATGGTTGCCTCTGGTCAAGAGGTGCTGAGTTCTGTGATCTCCCAGTAACAATCTAAATTGTCCCAAAAAAGTAAGAGATGGGCTTGAAGAAGCTGCCATATCAACACAGAAAAATAAAACTAAAAGACTAAAATACTGTTTCATGTCAGGGTCTAGGCAAATGATGGGTAACACCTTGTTCTTCACCCATGGAGCTCTTCCTTCTGCTTCCAGTTTTCTGCATTCCTTTTTCAGCTCTTTCCTTGTGCCAGCCTAGCACTTGTCTGAACACATAGCAAGCCCCTTTAATCACTAATCTCTCAGAAGAATAATTTAATTTTTCTCACGTTCTCTGGGATTAGTATTGAAGTGGCTTGTTCTGAAATGGTGTGAGGCAAAGCAGAGAATAAGATGGCTTATTGAATTGTAACACATAACAGCAAAAATACTCAGTTCTTACTTCTGTACTTCATGTTGAGACTTCCACTGAGTTGTTGTGAATGGTTTAGTGCATGAAGACACTAATTTCAAACTTGTAGATGAAGTTTGCAAATATGTGGAGTTCAGATTTCCAGCCTGGTAAAGGCAGAGGTGAACAGTTTATATCTTTGGAAAACCAGTAAGACTAATTTTTCGTGCGTAGAGCTGCCTATAGGTCTCCCTTTTCACAGTTTCCTCCGTAAGTTTGATCTTCCTTTCAACTTTAGTTCTCTTGGGTTCTGTATGAAAGAAAACAATCAAGGTCTCAATGTCAAGCAGAGTTGTAGAGCTGAATTCAATTGTAGAGCTGTCCTGAATTCAAAAGTGGTGTTGGTTTTGTCATGGGCAGTTCTGTCGCTTCCCTTCATTCAGGCTCTGAGCTCACTAAGAGAAGCTTAATCTCAAAAGGTTTGTCTGACTCTGGAAAATCAGCCAAATATTTTTGTCAGTAACCAGGTTTGTTTTCTGAGGGAGCAGGCTGCTGGAATAAAAAAGTGTCTTCCTTCAGAAAATGAAAGTCAGTGGGTTCTGCTTTCATTGTAATGTTATGGTGGGATTTCTCCTGATTCCTAGCCAGAGCTACCCCTGTGTGAAATCTTTGTGCTGGCAAATCTTCTTTTGACTAAAAGTTAATCCAGTTGCTTTCCTGAGTCTCTGAATTAAAGTGCACAGCACTTCTATGCTTTAAAACTTCAATTAACTCTATTTTATAGGCTAAGCACATCACTTGTGCAGAGTTCAGCCCTAATCTGATCTTACATTTCCTTGTCTCAGGCAGAAATGTATTTGACTGCAGATCATGGAGATGTAGGATAGCTGTAGAGCCTGAAACTGTGGTATAACTGCTGTGGGCAGAAAATTGTGCTAACTGGAGAACATCACTATTTCCTGCCACATCAGAAGTTTCCTATGCTGCTTCCATTTTCCATGTTCAAAAGCTTCTTTTCCTGAAGGACTCTTCCATCGTTGCACTGGAAGTGATTTATTCCCAAGAGCACACAGATGTTTATTGCCTGTGGTGTTGAGGGCTAGGTGCTGTTCCATCTGATTTTATTGTGCACTTCTCTGAAACTAAGCTGAATACATGAATGTTTTGTTGAATATTTCATTGGCTGAGTGATAGGAGATACCCTGAATACTTTAACCAAGTAATTAAGTTGCATTTTCCATTGTGCACGTTGTGTGCAGTTGTGGTGTTAATTAGGTCAGTATTATACCCTCAAATATGATTTTAGTCACAGAACATGCAAATAATTGTCTTTAGGAATGCATCATGCTTAGTGGTAGAGTTCTAAAACTCAACCTAATTGGAATGTTTTCTTCTCTACCTAATAGGGACCTGATCTTCATTTGGAGTAAACTGCAGCTCAAATCTAACCCATCAAAACAAGTATTTGTGGACCAGTGCTACCAGCTTCTAAGAATTGCTACAAATGTCAGAGTAATTTTCCCTTTCATGAAAGTCATTAAGGATGAAGTAAGTTCTGTTTGTTTTTACCTCATCCACCATTCTTTTGGTAACCAGTTAAAGTAAAGAGAAGTGATGTTTGTGTTGTGTAATCACCACTTTTTGTGGAAAGTTAAAAAAGAGGGAGTAGGGAAGGACACAGTATTATCTTGAAATTTTTGTCAGGTTCTAGAATGGGCTTCAATATTATGATTGCTTTTGTGGTTTTAAGTTTGTTTTTTGGGGTTTTTTTGGAATGGTGGGTTGTTCTGTTTCTGCAGCAAGTTTGAGGAATAAGTCCATGGAATAAATGTGAATGATTTATTGCTTGGGGTTTCTTTTTCAGCCTGATCTCTTAAGGAAATAGACCTCGTGTAATTGTATGCAGCCTTCATCCTTGTTAAATTCTGAATCCTTTTACCAGTTCTAATCAAATCTGAAAAAAGTGTTTAATATAACATAAAGGAAAAGGCAGAATACTACAGGAGAAGACATGATTTTGCTTCAGAAGATTGTGCTGTATTTCTTGCTTCAGGTCTTAGGCTTGTTCTGTCCCATCTGCAAAAGATGTCACGTGCAATGCTTTGCACACAGGCCTGTGAGTTGTTTCCCAACAAATGTTATTTATCATTGACCTGACTTAACAGAGCTCCTCCATATTTTATGCCCTTAAGGAATTCTAAATTATTTTGTCAGATCTAAATGCAATAATTTGCTGCTGTTCAAGGGTATGTGTTCTAAAATGCTTGTGGTGTTATTAATAATTCTATTTGCATCTGAGTAGTCTTATTTTTTTAATAACCCCCTACTTCTTGAATATTGTCTGTATTTGTTAAAACACATTTAAATATAGTAGGTATTAATTATTTCTAAATTTCCTATACCTCTTTTGACTGTAATCTGCTGCCTGTTGGGCAGTGTATTTCTGATCATCCCTCTGAGTTCCATGTTCATGACAGGGCCTGCAGCTTGAAGTGTGGAATAGGAATTCTGCTCATTGGAAGGATGGGTCATCACTTTTGGCAAATGAGGCCTGTTAGAATTCTTGGCCATGGGTTGTTACGGTTCCCCTGGTGGTTGTTCAAAACTGTGAGCAATATTACCATGGTTTTTATGTAATTCAAGCTAAAAAAGTTAGAACAGGGCTAAAATAGAGAAGAATCATTCAATTATGGTGTGAAACAGCCAAGGCAATGAAGAAGCAGGCAGAAGATACTGACAGATCAGATATGATCTCTTGCAGTCTTGGTTTATATCCCCAAATAATTACCTTTAACTATAGAACTGCATGGAGCGGAGCTGAAGCTTTGTTGACAGTAGCTGTACAGCTTTCGGTGCAAACCATTTTTGTATCTGTATTTATAGCCTTGTTTGAGCAATATTTAAAGATGTTCATGCCCTTGGGTGAAGTTTAGTTAGGAGGATGCTTTCTGAACTCCTGCTTTGCAATAGATGAATATAAATACTGGGATGTTTGGGAGTTGTTTATGTACTCTGTCATTTCCTTCCTGCAGGTTGGCGAGGATGGCCTTCAGATCTGTGTTGAGATATGTGGATGTGCCCTACAGCTGGACCTCCGTGAAGATCCCAACATGAAAAGTCTTATTTATAAAGCAATCGCTCATTTTCTGCCAAATGACTTGGAGATCCTCAGAATTTGTGCTCTCTCCATCTTTTTCCTGGAGCGCACCTTGGAATCGTACTACACTGTTGAACATTTGTATAAATGTGCAGATGAAGAATACAATGAGTGCACTAGTTCTGTTCAAAACCGTGTGCGGTTTGAGCTGCTTCCCATCTTGAAGAAAGGATTGTTTTTCGATCCTGAGTTCTGGAATTTCTTGATGATCAAGCAGAATTGTTTAGCGTTGTTGGGCGATAAAGCCTTGGATGGCTTGAGTGAAAGTACACTGGAAAACTCTCCTGCAAACACCGAGAAAACAGCAGAGTGCAGGGCTCTGGGTGAGGAACGTGGCTGTCTAACAGATGTCAGCAATGGGGAGCTCGACCCTGGAAACTGCTCCGGAGCCCGGTCCAAAGGGAGTGCCAAAAAGAACCACCAGGCTCTTGAGGCATCCAAAACGTTGGATCAGACTGAACCAAGGCACCGCTGTGTGATCTGCAACAAGGAGTTCCTTGGGGATCACATAGTGAAACACGCACAAGCTCACCAAAAAAAGGGCAGCTTCTCCTGTGTGCTTTGCACCAGGAAGTTCAGGCAGAAAGGACTCATGCTGAAGCACTTAAGGAATCATGTCAGGAAGATAGAAAGGCAACATCTTGCTGCAGCTCTTGAGGCTGGTCAGGAGGCTCCTGCGCTTCACGAAGTGCAATGTTCTAGTGTTTCTGTGTCTCTTGAAAATGGGAATTCTGAGGGTTCCAAAGATACTGAACCAGAGGCTGCAGTAGCCCCAAGTTCTGACCAGGTCCAAGAGGAGGCTGAGAATGCAGAACAGGTTTTTGATGCAGTGGAAAACCATCTAAGTGACCAGGATGATGCTACTGAAAACAGTAGTGATAGCTGTTTTAATAATGTTCCTGATGCTTTAAGTACAGAGAGTTTGCCTGAGGACGATGAGAGCTCCAGCAAAGAGTCACCCATTCTGCATAAAGTGAATGGAGTGTTTTGCCCTCAAAAAGACATTGATGCCTTGGACGAGGAAGGAACATTTAAGTGCCCTGCGAATGGTTGTGCTAGAGTGTTTAAAAAAATAAGATTCCTCAACAAACATGCCAGAAAAACTCATCCAACTGATCTGAAGGTGCAGCAGCATATAATGAAATGGAATAAAGGAAAATGCCGCTTCTGCCAGAGGAAATTCGCTGATTCCCAGCATTTTATAGACCACCTGAAGAGACATGTGTATCCAAATGTTTACTTTTGTTTACACTTTAATTGTAATCAGAGATTTAAGCTGTCGACTGAGCTTGCAGAACATACAAAAAGTCACAGTGTGTTTAAAGCTCAGTGCAATTTCTCAGACTGCTGTGAGCTATTTGAGGAGCTCCCTTTGCTGTATGAACACGAGGCTCAGCATTATTTAAATAAAACCCCAGAATGTTCAGAAGATGCAAGTGAAAAAGATTCTTCAGATGATCCTTCAGAACTTTGTAGTTACCAAGATGAAGATGAATCCGTTAATGAAAAAGAAACTGTAGATTTACCAATTCCAACCTGGAAGTCAAGGAAGGATTCTGCAGAACCAAAGACATATATTCAAAGCGTGGAGAAGAAAGCAAATAATGTAATTCACAATGGAAATGAAAGTTCATCTGAGAGTAGTGCTCCAGTTTTAAGTTTGATAGACCAAAAGACACCTGTGTTGCAGCCAAATCCTGAAAACTGTAATGTTGTTAGTGACCAACTGGTCAATGGGCACAGTGACCTAGATCAGACATCATCCAAGGCATCCCAGATACCTTTGGACAGAGTAGCAGATGAAACAAGGACAGAAAATGGGTCAGTGTTACCAGTTTTACAGAATTGTCACGATGCACCACAAAATAATGCTCCTGCTGCCTCACAAGTACCTTCTAAACCAAATCAGACAACAGAGACTACTTCATATGGTGTCATCTTAACAAAACCCTACGTCAGACCATTGCCTCCAAGTTACCTTGATGAACGTTACATTAGCATGCCAAAACGGAGAAAAATTTTGGCTGATGAAGTAGATGCTTGTTCTGAACAAGATAAAATTTGTAGCAAATCAACAGAAAGATTTAGATGTGGCAACTGCTTGACCATCTACTGTAATTCAGAAGCACTTGAGGCTCACCTTGCACAAAAGAAGTGTCAGACGCTCTTTGGATTCGATTCAGATGATGAAAGTAAGTCCTGCAGTCCTTCTGTGTTGGTCTCTTTGGCAGTAAATACCAATTGGGAAATGGTCTTTGAAAACAGGAATAGATAAGACAGACACTAATTAAATCACAGTACTCTGCTAAATTGGAGGTTTAAATTAGATGTGCTGTTCAGAATAAGAAGGAGGTGGTCAGAATTTGTAGGCAACTAATGGAAAAGACTTCTGATAAAACAGAGTGGGGAAATTCAATCAATCAGTCTTTCCTTGCATGTTTGAAACTAAGTATGGTGAAAAACATAAGCAACGTTCTAGATTAAGGAACCATTTACGTTTGGATCTTTGCTCTTTTACAGGTGCCTGATTCAATGTTGTGGAGAAAGTATCAGATGAGGAGTGGTGTAAGGAAACACTACATGAAGAAGCATCAGTTTGTTTCCCAGTTGGCCTTAATCATGAAGCAGTCTCAAATTCCTATAGAAAAACATGACCTTGATAAAGACAAAGCACATTTTCTAGAAAAAAAAACTCAGAGAGGAGTAATAGGAGCTCTGCAGGTCTTGAGTCCAGAAAAGTTGCTACAAAATCCCCAAAGTACCAGTTATCCAAAAAGCCATGTTCATTCCAAATGTATGATTGAAGCTCAGTGGCGTAGCTTTTCTAGCATGAAAGTTGAAGGACAATAAGGCATAGAGGTGAGCAGGCAGAGAAAGCAGAGGTGTTCATTGCCTTGTGGAAATACAACCTGCCAGTTCTGAAAGCTGCTTTAGTTTGTGTTGTTCAAGTGTATCTATCCACACAGCTGGGAAGGAATCATTCAAGGAGGTGTTACATTCTTGCCGTATGGATAAATACATAAAGAAACCACGCATTCGTTTTATTTAAAGTCAGAGTGTGTGAGTCCATTATCTGCTCAAAAGCATGGAGCTCATTTCATAAACTTCTACTCGGAATCCAAAGAGGAATGTGGAAAGAAATATTGAGATAGATGGAATGCTGGAATAGCCAAAAACTTGAAATACAGAACAAGCAGGAAAAAGTGAGTTGTTGTGGTATTGTGTGAGTCTTACACACAGTGGAAATCAGATCCATGCAAGAGAAGCCCTTTGCAAGGTGTCCTGTAAAACATCTGCTGTAGGTGTGGGAAGAGCAACACAAGTGATACATGCACAGATTGTGTGCATGTTAACAGCAGCTGATGGAAAAAAATCCAGAATATTAAGGGGTTAAACTTGCATGACAGAGCAGAGTTAAATTGATATTCTGCAAGTACAGAATCTTGTACTTGGCAGAAAAAGGTCCCTCAGCTGTTGGTAGGACTGACAAGAACTTGAGAAGGCAAATAAAAGCAGAGCACATCAGGTTGGGGTGAACAAAAAGGTCAGGAAGGGCCTGTTTCACATTTGTGGTGTTGCTTAATGGTGGTGGGCCACAACTCAGTGCTGTCACTACTTACTTACTGTCTAGAAAGGAGAAAACAGGGATCCTCTCAACCTTGAAGACACACTGCAACCCTGTTTAGTAGCATCCCTTGAAAGGAGAGCCTTTCCCAGAGGCTGGTGAAGGAGTTATTTCAATGTTAAGCACTTTATTCACGATTCACTGCTCATAGGAACAATGAGAATGCGAAGACAGGAAGTAGGAGTCCTTCAGCTCTATATGGAAAACTGAAGTACAGATTTTGAAACCAAAAAGATGCAGTTGTAATTTTTGGTCTTCCTACCCTAAAGCAGAGGTGTGGCAAACATGCACATTGTCCAATTACTGTGCTAATTTGTCCTCTAATTTATCTTACACTGTCTTGCCACATCATATTTTTTTTTTTTATTTGGGATCCTGTTCTATGAAATTTGTAATGGGACTGTAGGCAGGGAAGGCACAGTGGTGAAAACTGGTGTTCATCCAGAGTCATCCCAGAAATGTAGGACAGCACAGAGTAACTGTTCCTGCTCAGCTGTCACTGAAGAGTTCATCCCAGTGTGTGTAGGGCTTGAATCAACAGGTGGGTGAAAATTAATGAATAAAAATCAGGGGGTGCATAAAGCCCCCTGTTCATTGTAGGAATGGCTCACCCTTGCAAACCCAAGGGTTCCTCTGTAAGACAGCCTGTGAAGCAGTTCTGGAACATAAACTCAGTAGTTCAGCAATGCCTCTGCTAATAATCGTCTGTGGAAGTAAACAGATACTTGCATTAGTTCTGCTTTCTTTCCCCTTCCTGTGAGGTAGAAAGAATGCAAATTCAAAATCATGCTCTTGAATTCTAGAAGATTTTGCCTTAACTTTGAGTTTGATTAACATAAAAGGTTATAAAATTATGATCACAGGTATGTGTGCATTACAGGAATCCCAGTTATGGCCCACTTCCAGAGATTTGTACGACGTTTGAGGCACCAAAGAATTTTTTTTTTTGCAGTTGCAAAAAACCTGATTTAAATGTTTAAATGCATCATTCATTATATATACATATATACACACTTTATATATATTTACATGTATAAATACGTTAAAAGTTTTAAACATAAAGTTAATGGGGTCCTTATCAGACAAATGCACTTTCACATTTTTTTACTTTCAAGATACCAACTAATTTTTAAGGACCCAGTTACTGTGTTGAATGTTCCCAGGCTCCCCCTTCTTTGCTTGACATTGCTTAAATATATTTGGGAAAAGAAAGGTTCATTTTCAAGTATTACAGTTCTGAAAATCGGAAAACTGAGTCAACAAAGATGTTTGTGTAAATCTTTTTAATGTACCTTTTAATCTTTGGTGCTTTTTTGCCTTTTCCCTGGAGCTCCATGTGTTTGAAGATGCTTTAAAAACATGACTGAGACTTGTATTATCTTTGGTTTAGGTGTGTAGATAAATGCATCTGTGTACATGCATAAACTGTGACCATAATTTTTTGTACCTGCATTAAAGTAATTTTTGTTCAAAGATGCTTTTCTGGAACACCACCATTTGTTTCTATCATGTATTCAGTGTGTACACTCTGGAGAACAGGAAATAGGAATTCTTACGTAGGTGAAGATGAGCATCACCTAACAATTATCAGGAATCTGTTAAATTGACTTAAAGTAGCAAGTGGGTGGTAACATTTTAAAATTATTATTTTCGCTTCAAAAGACATTGCATTTTCTTTAAGCTACTCTCTGAAACCTGTTGGTATTCTCAGATAGTTGCAGTATTGAGCAACTTTAATCAGAAGCAAAAAGATACTTGGATCACATATGGAATAATTCTAATCATGTGTGGAATAATTCTCCATGCTTTTTAAGGATTCTTTAATATCTTGAGTATTACCTCATACTAAGCCTGCAGCTTCTAGGGCTGAAAACAGGTTACAAATCTTGAAAGTTGGGGTTTTTTGGTTTTTTTTCCCCAGGCATTAAGCATTGTGTGATATAATTGGAAACCCTTCAAGATGTATCTCTTTGATTCAATAAATCCTGAAGTACATGTGTAATGTAAGCCTCCAGCCACCCTAAAGCGGCCTGAAGTTATACATGAGCTTAGGAGCTTTGTTGGATCAAAATTCGTGCAATTCAGTGCTGATAATTGTATTTAGTAACATTCCTCCAGTTGGATTTGGACTTTCTTTTTCAGACTGTCTCCTCTAACCCCATCATGTTTCACTGGAAAGGTCACGTAATTTCTAATTTCAAAAAGTTGCCGCTTGGTGTAGGCACCTTTCATGAAAAAAGGAATACTGAAAATAGGTTGCAAGTGGTCATATCTGTGGGGCAAGGTCACTGGTACTTTGGTTATTTAGCCATATTCATTAAAATTATATGAATTGTATAGTTTGGATAATTTATAACATTAAACTTTGTGATTTTAATATCACATGGAAGGTTCAGCTGTACTCATTTCTTTTATTGTTTAACACCAGTGCTATGGACAAAAGACCCAAAGGGGGTGGTAGTGTTACTATTTTCTTAATTTATTTGGTACTGTATAACACCTTTCTGATTAAATGCAGTGTATGCATTTTGGGACTCTTAATTTGTAAAAGCTGTTACAGGTTCAGCAAGAAAGGAAATTTGTGCTTCCTTGTTGAATGTTAAATTATTTTACTTTGCATTTTATATAAGAGTACAAATTAAAACTGAGCCATCAAACTGCAATAAATCTACAGTAGTGTTTCATTTTAAAAACCTTTTGTACTGTACATAGATTTGTTCAATAAAACATTGTCTTTGTTGTTGATAGAAACTGATTTTGTGTTTTGGAGAATCACTCTGGAAATGCTGCTGTGATGTTCAGTGCTACTGTGTTACATTTGGTACGTGAGGGTTGTGTGGCACCTATGTGAAGATGGCAGGTCTTGATGCTCCGGGTGTGTGGATATTTGGATTTGAATAGACCAAGCTTCAAAATGGGGGCAGCAGTTAATTCCTAGGGCTCAAAATCCAAATTTGGGGCCACAGCCAAGTCTGGGTGCAGCTGTTTTAAGGTACCTCTGCTTCTGGTTGGCTGTCAACTCCAGACACAAAGACAGTGTAGTTGCTTCTTCTTCTGGTTTTTTTTTTTTTTTTCCTTTGGAGAGTTCAATACTGCCCTCTAAAATTACTGGATAATTTAGATTTATTATTCACAGTCCTGTAAATTCCTAACTTTCTTTAATTGCAGATTTTTGACTTTTTCTGCAAAGTTTTGGAAGGTGATTTTTTTTTTTTTTTATGTGTAACTTGAAACTTACCTTTATTTTCTACTTTGGATAATTTTGACAAGGTCCTTGCCTGAGGAATTTAAGTGTGGGTGTAAGGGTAAGGGGCCTCAGGTACATTTTGCCAGCAAAAATATTTCTCAAAATGGCAGTGTGTACATTAGCCATTTAAGAAACTCATTGTTGACTGTATTAACACCAAATGTAAACTTCTATGCCCCTCCTCAGATGGACAGGAGACAGAAAATACAACAAAAGCTCTTGTAGGGATTCCTTGAATTACAACAGCAATTTAATGTTACAAGAGTTCTATTCACCTTTTGGTTTCTATAGGCTAATAATTTTCCTGTTTCTTCCCCTTTGGGAATGCCAAGTGCTCAAGTCAATTAAAAGTTTGAATAACAATTCTAAAGGGAATTTTGAGTTATGAGAAAGAGAGGAAAAAAATGAAACCTACTTCTGAGATTATCCCCTTCCCACCCCCCACCCACCTCCAAAGGGGAAGCACTTACAAAGTAAAGTAAAATATAAATATATTATAAATAGTTATAAATCATTCTGCTGAAAAGGCTGGTCTTGGTTTAGAACAAGAAATGGGCTGTGGAGAGACATCAGTCCTGAATATTGAAAAGTCTCTCCAATTGCCCTGATGCCAGTGCACTTTTCCTCTCTAAAGATTAATGGGAATGTTACCATTCTGAGGCAACCTGCCCTTCCCTTCCCCTCCCATCCCCTCAAGTCTTACAGAGAACAGCAAACATCTCAATCTAATTTTTAAAATGGCATCTTGATGGTTGTTTTTGTTTTTCCCCCTGAATTCCAGAAGTTTTGGATAGGTATGACTCCCTTGAAGGCTGTCAATCTAAATAAAGGTTTATTGAAATACAAGCAAAATGAAGCAAAGATAATTTATATTTCTCAGATGCACTGTCTAATTTGTAGTTTGCAGGATTGATAGTAATCAAAAATATTAAATCAACGTACACGTGAGGGGAAGTTTGGCACTGCAGACAATAAGCATTATTATGTTAAAGCCTTCCAGATCCTTCAAGACTAAATTTTTATTTGAATGTTGAACTTAAAATTCATGGGCAAAATTGTTTCCGCTGTTTCTGGCTTATATGGAATTCATTGCTCCAGCTCGAGAACAGCTGTTACCCAAGCTGAATGTCTGTTGGTTTTCCTTCTGATCAACCTGGGAGATCTGCATAGCCTTCTTTTAGATCTCAAAGAAGAAACCATCGTCTAAAATACAGGAACATGTTCTCTGCTCCTATCTGTGTTCCCTCGTAAGTTTACAAGGTCTTGAGGGCAGCCATTCCTTACTACAGCTCTGAGCAGAGCCCACCCGTAATGATGAGTCCAGTTGCTTGTGCAAAAGAAGCACCATCAGTAATTCTAACATCTTCTGTGTGTCTCTACAGAATCTGGGTCTTCCTGGTTTTGAATTCCAGGCAGCTTTAGCACGAAAATGTGGCCTCCTTACACATCCATGTTAAAGCATGGGGCGGAGGAGTGTTGGCTTTTTTTGCCACAGAGAGGTCAAGCACTCGTTGCACCTTTATGTTTCTTGGCATGTAGCTTATGATGTTTAGCTCAGCTGAAGTTTCTGCTGTCTTCTATTCCTTTTTTTGTTCATCTTTCCTCCTTTCTATTTTCTCTCTCTTTTATGAAGTGTCCATCACTGGTTGTTCTGCCCCTGACAGAGAAAATAGTGCCAAGTGGAAGAGCAACACGAGGTTGAGACCTTGCATTTAGTAAAAAAGAATCTTTGTCTAATAGGACTTCATTTCCTTGAGCAGGTGCTGTGCTGTTGGATTTCCCAGTCCTGGGGACATGCATCACTTGGGAGCATGCAGGTCTTGCCTCAGTCACAAGTGGATGACTCGCTTGCTCCCCATGGGGGCTGCATCTCAGATGTTCAGAGATGGCTTGGTCCAGATGAAGTGACCGGCGGTAGGAATCACAGAATGACATCAGGGAATATTGTGAGCTGGACAGGACCCACAAGGATCATCGAGTCCAACTCCTGGCCTTGCACAGGACAGCCTGAGAGTCACACCCGGTGCTAACAGCATTGTCTAGACGCTGCTTGAACTCTGCCAGGCTAGTGCTGGAGAGAAGAACCTTTTTCTAATATCCAGCTTAAAGCTGCCCCGATACAAGTGCAGGCCATTCTCTCGTGTCCTGTCACTGTCACCATGGAGAGGAGGTCAGTGCCTGTCCCTCCTCTTCCCCTCACGAGGGTGTTGTAACTGCAGTGAGGTCTCCTCTTGTCCCGCTGAAGAGACCAAACCCTCCTCGTACAGCTTCTCCTCAAGGCCCTTCTTTGTTGCCCTCCTTTGGACGCTCGCTAATGGCTTTATAACCTTCTGGTATTGTGGTGCCCAAAGGTGCCCCAGCACTGGAGGTGAGGCCGCCTCAGCGCAGAGCAGAGCAGGACAGTGCCCTCGCTGTCCCGGCTGGCCATGCTGTCCCTGATGTCCCTAGGACAGGAATGTCGCCCCTGGCTCCAGGGCACTGCTGGCTCACAACCAGCTGGCCACGGACCAGGACCCACACATCCCTTTCCATGGTGCCGCTCTCCAGCATCTCACTCCCTGGAGCTCAGCACGACAACTTCACGACGCGATGGAAGGGAAGGATACACTCAATTATAAAGTCTCCCTGTGTATAATACATAATCTATACCTTTAAGCCCGCCTCCTCGCGGCTTTGCCCCCCCCGCGGCCGTTCCTCCGTGCGGAACCTCGGTGCCGGCCGCTCTTTCCAGCCGGCGCCCAGCGCTGCACCGGGCGCGGCCCGGCGGGGCGGTCATGGCGGGCCCGGGGCTGAGCGAGCGGGAGCGGGCGGGGTGCCGGGACCTGCTGGAGCTCCTGCACACCGAGGAGCTGCTGGCGCTCACCGACACCGTCACCAACCGCCTGGTGCACCCGGAGAGCCGCCAAGGTGCGCGGGCAGCGCCGGCCCCGCCGGCCCGGGGCCTGCCGAGCGGGCTCCGGGCCCTGCCCGAGCCCCGCGCCCGCTTGCCCGGGCCCGGCGGCTGCGGCGGTCGGGGCTGCCCGGAGTGGGGGGCCGGGGCTCGCAGGGCTGCGCTGGTGCGGGGGCCGCTGCCGGGAGCCTTCTCCTGCACAGCCCAGCAGCTCCGGGGATTGGCTGCTCGGAGCTTGGGCTTGTTCAGGCCGAGGAGGTTGCGGTGGTGAGGGGCTCGTGGCAGATCAGCTCTCAAGCGCATCTTTTCCCTCTCTTAGAGCCCTGCAGCGAGCTGTGCCCTGTTAGTGGTTAAAAATACCGAAAGCTCAAGAGTCTCTCGCTTTTGGCGTCAATCACATTTGCTTTCAGGTTTTGAAAGGGTAAAACACAAATTTAAGAGTGAACTTATTTTTTGCAGAACACTTGCAGTTGTGACTAACCCCCATCACTTTGTTGAGATTTGTTTCATAAAACTTAATTTTTTATGTGAGTTACCTGAAGCCACTCAGTTGCCCTGAAATACACTCATCCCAAAGCCTTGAGTATGTTTCATGTGATGGAACTAAGACCTATAAGATTTGCCCAGCACATTTCTTTAGAAGGTCTTTTGCCTGTAGTTTTCCCTTACTTTTCTAATCTACTTTTTTGCAGTGGTTGTAGGTTACATTAAAAGATTTTTGTGTTTTACTTTAGCTATTTCTTTCTGGTTAGATTTAGGGTTTTTATAGGTCCCACGTTAAGTACCAGCCTCAGTTCAGGTGGGAACTGTTTGCTGGAACTGCTTTAAAAGTGAATTTAAGTTTGTCAGGTTTCCCGATTCTGACACAGAGCCTTTTAGCTGAATTTTTTTATTGTTTCCTTTCAATGCACTGTTGTTGTGTTAGGTTGCATTTTTTTATGAACATGGGAGTTGTAATCACATTAGTGTGGAAATAAAACAGATTTCATTCCATTTCCAGCAGCCTTGAGAAAGGAGGTGGAACCTCGCTTCCACAAACTACTGTACATTGCTGAAACACTTTACTAGAACTCTTGTTCAAGAAATATGTTTGCAAGCCTTTGGGTGTATTCTGTGTCTGATATGATGAGGGCAGATTTCAGTTTACAAATAAATTTTCAGTCTCTTCATGTCGTGCCACCTTGTCTTGTACTGTGTTTGGAGGTCAGGAGTTTAAGAAATGGCACAGGTTTGGGGTTTTATTTTGAAAGAAGCTACCACTAACTTCAATTTCTTTCCTTGCAGAGGCCATTCATGCCATTCTGGTGTACAGCCAGAATGTGGAAGAGCTTCTGAGGCGCAGGAAAGTCTACAGAGAAATCATCTTTAAGTATCTGGCAGCGCAGGGAGTTGCAGTGCCTCCTTCCTCAGAGAAACACCTCCTCATCGAGCGTGTGAAGCAGCTCTGGAGTGGGCAGCTCACAGCACGAGCCTTGGAGCCAGGGCACAGAAAACCTCCTGCACAGGTGAGTGCTGCTGCTGGAAATCCTCAGGGTGCTCAGCATTGCTTTCAGCATGACCAGTGGAAATGTGGCTCTGCACCTGTAGGAAGGTCCCAAATCTTTTTGACTCTGGGTCGGTTTGGTATTTTGGGTTTATTTGTTTTTGAAATGACAACATCTAAAGGTGTCTGCTCTGTTTTCCACATTATTTGAACTCTAACGTGTGGGGTCTTCTCCATGCTTTGAATTTTTAAATTGTCCTATAAGCTAAAACAGAGGATATTCACAAATAGTTTTGTGGGTTCAGGGACAGCTGAAAACAGTATGAATGGCCCAGAAACCCTGCAGAGACCCTTGTGATTTTAGTGAGTTTATATATTGTTAAAACGTGCTGTTTCCAGCCGCGCCAGGTCGGTGCCGTTTGTTTTCCCGTGGTATTTGTAACAATTAATACAGTGTCAGCAAATGTGTTTTGGCAATAATGCGTTATTTTGAAGTTCAAAGCTTTGCCGTGTAGCAAATCCTCGTGGTGTAATGGCCTTGCAGGGTTTTATTTGTAGTTCTAATTGGCCACCTTGCTGTGGTTCAGAGCCCTCGTGGGCAACAGCCCCACCTCCTGGGCTGTGAGAGCTCCGTCCCTGTTGAGAACCTGCTGCACTGAGCTTTCTCTCAGGGATTAACTGATGACAGTTAGGATTTAGCTGAGAATTGTTTTCAAAACAATTTTCTGTATGTGCATAATTCGGGGAAAAAAAGGTTTCTCTTAGCAAAGTTCTGTGGTTGATGGTACATAAATGAAGTACTTAAAACTCATTCACAGATTAAAAGAAAGTAAATTAATTTATTTGTCTCATACATCTTTCTTTGAGTTTGTTTTCTCTCAATTCTTGTGACCCTCACCACTTTGAGGAAATGGGAAACCTGAACCTATGTAACAGAATTGGAAATTAATTGTGGTGAACCAAATACAGCATTTCTTTATAGAAATCTCCAAACTTTCCATGCTTAATTACTTAATATTTGTAACACAATTTAATACTTACTAGACTTCGGTCTTAGCAAACTTGACATTTGATTTACTTCTAAAAAAAAGTCTAGCTGTCAAGTCACAAATACTGAGAAGTCCTACAAAGTAATTGTACATTTAGTTCCAAAAAATGACAGTTTACATCCTTCCCTTGCCCTTTTTCAGTAGAACCAGGATTTTCCTCATTGTTTATAAAGAGCCCAAGACACTGAAGCACGTTCTAGGTGTAATTCAAGGAACTTGTCCTGGTTCTCTAGATAAGATAATCATGTTTGCAAAAATAAATGAGATTTTATTTTGGTGTTTCTCTTCAGGTACTCTTGCTCAGAACACTTAAAAGGTTCAGTATAAGTCTGTGCATGATTTGATGTTTTTCTAAGCGATAATCTTGCTAAATAGTTCTAAGAATAAAATTTGCTTGATTGCAGAGTCATGGAAATGGACAGAAGTCACCACAAGATGACTTTGGTGGTCTAGGAGGAGAATTCTGCCAGTGGTACTTTGAACTCTTGAATTCTCAGCATCCTTTGAGGATAAAATCCGAAGCCACATGGGGACCACAGCATTTTTGGGAGGACGCCAAGCTGAAGTTCTGCTACAACACGTTGGAAAAAAATGTGGAGCAATATGTGGGGGCAGACATGGTGAGCCTGCGCCTGCTGTCCTTGGTTAAGGAAGAATATCTCCTCTTCAACCCCAATCTGCACTCCAATGGCCTGAAATGTGCCATGTCCCCTCATGGACTGGTGCTGGTGGCAGTGGCTGGTACAGTGCACAGAGACAACGCTTGTTTGGGTGTCTTTGAGCAAATCTTTGGGCTCATCAGCTGCCCCACGAGGAATAACACCTGGAAAATAAAAGTGGTGAACCTTAAAATAGTGGGACAGAACGCTCTGGAGCCTGGGATGCAAATTGCAGAACCTTCCATAAAATATGAGTCAAACCAGCTGCGAGAGTTCTACGATGGGAACGAGCTGACTGTGTTTGAGCCTCAGAAGTTCTGAGCATTTTGCCACAGCTGGGTGAGGGGCTGGGTTGTTGCTGCCTTGCATTTTCTCTTGTCTGAGTAAGATTTGCTGGGAGGCAAGCTGAGATACAGGGTATTAACACGGGTGATGCTTGTGGGCACTTTCCAAGAGCTCTCAAATATTTCAAGGGTATTACTTCAGGTTTTGCACGGTCATTAGAGTGGAGTGTGGTTATTCATGGTTACATTTAAATATGGATTGGCAGCAGTGTGTAATGAGGGTTCACAAATTGCAAATGTTCTTCAGGACACCAGTTTTAACTCTTACCTGAGCTATAGCAGGAGGTCATTGCTTTTGGAACTTGGGAGGGCAAGGTGTCTAAATGGACCTCTGAGTCCCAAGAAGACCAATGCAAAACCCAGAACAAAACACTGTGAGTGGAGGCAGCTGCTGTGGATGTTCTAAACGTGGTTTAATGGGATGGTGCAGGGGACTTGGCATTGTGGAAGTCTTTTTGTTAACTTTTTGCATTAATTGCTTCCTGTCCTTTTGCCTTACAGTTCCAACTTTGTCATGGTTACACACAAATTGTTCTGTCTGTGTCCCCAAGCAGACAAGATTGAGATGGTTGCCCATTTCTAGCACTGACTGTCTTGGATCAAGAAGTGAATTTCACAACTTGCAGCAACACTGTATGAACCAAATGCTCTGACAGTTATTTTGTATATAATTATACAAAACAGAGTATACAGCAGAGTATACAACAAGAGTATAGAACTGTTATATTAAGAACAGAGTTCTTGATATAATAGTTGTGAATTTTGTATGTTTTCTCAAAATAACTATTTTGTTTACTCTGAGCTGCTCTATTACAGGTACTGAAAGTCAGTTTATTACCACTGGGTGGTTACAATGATAGGTCACACTAAGAAAAGTATCCAATTACAACTTAATAACTGAAATTTTTGCCAGTGTAAAACTTGGGGGTTTTTTTTACTCTATTTATTTATAGGGGATTAGGGGTGAAATGAGGTGAAAACTTCTTGTCTTGCATCTTGTTTGGATGGTCTGGGAGTTCTGTTTTAATTTTCTAGCTTCACCATTTCAAGTTCTGAAACCATAACCATTCCTCATAATGTATCAAAACCAAAAGAACTGTTCCCAGGTTTTTCATGGTAAAGTATGGCTGGGTGAGTGGAAACAAGAAGTTTCAGATATGCACAGAACTGATTTTTATGAACTGATTTTGCTTTCTTCTTAAAGTTTTCTAAAATAATTTCTTTCCTAAGCAAAAGTTGAAATGCTGTGTTGGAATGTTCTTTCTCAATAAACAGCTGAGTCATGGCTTCTTCAGCTACTGATGCTTAATAATTAAAAAACAACCAAAATTTAAAATTCAGAAGAAGAGTTTCCTCATCCATGTTGGAATTTGCTGCCTGGAATTCCACTAAATATTTTGTTGTTTTGATTTGTAGCTGGCAGCAGAGCTGTTCCTTTAGTCAGTGTGTTAAATATAAAGTCATTCCAATTCTTTATGCTTGATAAGTTCAGAGTGCAGAATACAAGGAGCAGTGTGGAAAATCAGCTTTTTACTGAGGCTGGTACCTCATGAACTTGTCCTGACTCCTTCAGTTACACAGAGTGCACAGGAAAATGTTAAATTGTCCCAGCCTTGTGACCCCTGTAAATCCCTGTTCTGTGGCAGTGGAGTGGGTGCTCTGTGATGTAGTGCTGACCTGTTGTGCAGCTGATCAGGCTGCTCAGAACCTGCCTGTGCTCATTAGCTGCTGCATGATAACTGCTTTCTTCACAGGCTATCTTGGATATTTTTCCAATTTTTCTGTTGTTTAGAGTAAATATCCTTACCGAGGGTTCCAAATTCAATTTTCAAATCTTTGTCACAAGCAGAATTTTTTAAGAGTAGAAAAACATTGACTGTGGGGCAAATGTGAGAAGGTACTTTTAGCTTGACTTTAAGGAAAAAGTTAGGACTTGTTTAAATGGAGCTGAAATTGTTTCTGGACTTGTTTGAATGGAGCTGGACTTGTTTCAGAAAGCTGAAATATTTAGAGGAGTGATTTCATTCCTCTTTCTAGATGCTGCTGTTCAGAGCTGAAGTAATTAATTGTTGATTTACCCTTGGAAGAACTGGACATTGTAGTTGTATTTAGGAGATTGAAAAAAATTAAGTAGAATTTCTTCAAAACTGTTCTCATCCATTTTCCTCTGTTTCCTATCACTACAAATATTTTCAATAACAGTTTCTTTTGTCCATCACTACCACTTAAGCTGCAATGCTAAATTTGTGCTTTCTAGATCTCTCTGGTGAATAATTTGATATAAAGCAAAATTCTGATTTGCAGCAAAGCATGTAGAACTTTCTGAATATTAAACAGTGGAAATCGTGTCCCTGTGTGCTTTCTGTGGATGCTCCCCATGAAATGAAGTTTTTAAGTGTATTCAGGAATTTGTAAAAGGTGTCTAATAGTCTTAATCTGTTTAGACTTTGTCATTTTTTATTCTGCTGAATTTTTCCCCTCTTATAATTGTCTTCATTATGACAGGAAATCTCTTATGTTTCCTTGTCACAAGGTGCTTCTGCTTCTTTCTGCATTGCTTGCTGTTTTCTTGCAATCCATTATCTATCTTGATAGCTTGTTCTTCTTCCCCTAAGAGTTGGATAAGGGTAAACTCTGCAAGGTGATCAAATTCTGTAAAAAGAGAAGTGCAGGCCTTCGGTAAAGATATCAACAACCATAGCATTTTGCTTTTAGCTCATGCAATGTACTTCCCTTTTCAAAGCATTTTGAAGACTTACTGCACTTTGAAAGTTTCTTTTTCAGGGCACAAAGTAGAAAACTGAAGTTAAGTGTGGGTGTAACTGCAGGAGTGATGACAGTGCTGTGGCCATCCCTGCTGCCTGCCGGAAATCCAGGGGCTTGCTCGAGTCTCAGCAGGCGGCAGGAGTGGCCTCTGGGTGACATCTGGTGGCAGATTCATCACTTGCCTGGAGCCGCAGTCCCGATGAGACTGTGTAGAACAGGCTGCTTTATCGCACTCCTTGCTGGCCACAAAAGACCCTAAAATTGCCAGGTTCCCCCGTGCCTTGATCTAAAGGAAAGCTTGAAGGAAATCCCTCAGCCCTTGAGAAGCATCTGAAAGGATGTTTGAGGATTTCAACCCATCTGAGACATCAAGCTGGGATTTTCAGGATATCTGTTGTTCTAGGGTTGTAGAGGAATGATGATAAGGAGGCTTCCTGGTGATAAAATCCCAGCTGCCTTGTTAACAAATACATTTCTTTTGGCATCTGCTTCCCTTACTTGTTTTTTTTTTTTTGTTTTGTTTTTATTTCTACTATATACCCTGCTCTAGTGACTGGGATTGTTAAGGCAGCATAGCTGCTTTTTCTAAATGTTGCTTGTAACTGCAAATCTTAATCACAGGCCCAAGGAGAGGAGGATTGCCTTCATTCAGAGGTGCATCATGCTGTGTTCCCAGTGTACATTCTTTTTCTTCCCCGGTTCTTACTGAAAATGCCAAGGAAACAACCAAATAAAATACATTAGAAATCGTGTTTGAACAGAGCAGCTGGACATGCCCAACCTGTAACATTTTGTATAGAGCAGAATGAAAACTGAGAAATTTCCGATCTTTCTTGCATAAACTTCCAGAAAGAACAAAAATACAACATTTAGTTGGCTTGTTGTCAGTAGTAGTTGCCCTTACAGAAGCTCTTTAGAGACAGGGGTTAGAACAAAGCAGAGATTTTTGTGAAAGTGGTGTTTGTGCAAAGAGGCATCTGCACAGGAGCGAGGGATGTGTAATTCCTGCCCAGCCACCTCTTCTCTGCCCTCTGAGAGCATAAATTACAAGGGAAAGAACATCATGTCGTACATGCTGCCATAAATCAATCATTTTATAACCAGTAAGAGCCAGAGCTGCTCGTCTAGATGAAGTTTGGGTGCCTTGCCAGCATTTTCCCACATAAGACTATTGAAAGGAAATGGTGATTTTCAGTAACTTGACTGTGATTTAACAAAACAGAGGCTCATCTTTGATAGCTGAGCTTTCTTCCTCCTCAGCTGCTGAAGTCTGTTGTCCCTAATAGTGGACAGGAGCAGCTTTCAGGTAAGGAATGAGTGAACAAACTGGGGATTCTCCACCAGGAGAGGTGGCTTTGCTGTAAGAACTCTGGAAATGAGTAAAACTAGCAGGTACCATACCCACACCTTGTTGAACACTTCCAGGGCTGGCGATTGCACCAGTTCCCTGAGCGGCCTGTTTCAATGCCTGACCATCCTTGCAGTGAGGAAATTCTTCATAATACGTAATCTAAACCTCCCCTGGCACAACTTGAGACCATTTCCTCCCTTCCTGTCTCTTACCTGGGAGAAGAGAATGATCCCCGACCTCACCACACCCTCCTTTCAGGGAGATGTAGAGAGTGATAATGTCCCCCTGAGCCTTCTCCAGGCTAAACAACCCCAGTTCCCTCAGTTGATCCACATCAAACTTGTGCTCCAGACCGTTTCCAACTCTGTTCCCTTCTCTGGACACACCTCAGCCCCTCAATGTCTTTATTTTGTTTCAGAAGCCTAAAGAAAATCACTGCTAGTGTCCTGGATAACTCCAAGTGTGCTGCTTGAATACCATGTTATAATTTCAAAGTACCAAACCAAATGCTTTGATTTTTCCTCTTGGCAAATTCCAGAACCTCCCAAGCACAAGGAGGAACACGTTCTTGGGTTCTGTCTTGACAGCTGTCCCAGCCCTGACTGAAAAGACTATTTTAGATACCCCTGGCTGTCACTGGGTCATTTGGGTTGTGTGAGTGAGTGTTCGCACTGAGGTTTCTGCTGTGTCTGGCAGTTTTGTCCTAGAGAGAGCCCTTTACAGTGCCCTGAGTGCTTCTGCTGCAGGAAACATTTTAGTGCCAGTCAGGAGGCTGCTTTTGAAGAAAATGCTGTGTTTGCTGCCACACTCACAATCACTGTGATCTGATTCACGCTACAGAGCACTCACTCTGGAGTTCCCTTGGGACAAAACTGGACCAGGGAGATCCTGCAGCCCTGTGGCCGGGATACCCTGCTCTCTGTGAGGCAGTCAGGCTGCAGGACCACCCTGGAGCTGGCTGGCAGCAGCGCACCAACACATTTAGAGTTGCTGTGCTGGCAGCATCTCAGCAACAGCTGTTTCATGCTCCTGTTGCGCAGCACTGTTTGGTAAGGTAAACACAGCCTAAGGGTGATGAAAATGGTAATATGGCCTCCTTAGGATGAAATTAAATTATTTTTCATCCTAATGCCTTCTTAAAATATGTGTGTATATATGTACATACGTATTTTTAACAAGTCTTTCACTCACTTTCTAGCATTTCCCTTGCAGGATTTATATTTCAAGTGGAGTAATTGTCAGCTCCTCTTTAACAGCAATAAGCCATAAGACATGTCAGTACTTGTTCATCTATTCCTTTTTCTCAGTTCATTAGTGTTATTTATTGCCTGGCTGGATTTTGAGTATTAATGAATTCTCCCCAAAGTTTGCATTTTTTATTGAAATAAATCGATCAGTTTAATATCTCTTCAGTAATTACGTGTTTAGATGTATTTGCACAGTGCCCCAGCTCTAACGAGATTAGTAGCAGGAAAATCCCATTCTGCAGATTAGCGTGATGTATTGAGTTGAACTTTAGGATTTTCCTCTGGTGCTTCATTATGAAGGTTTATTACAGAAAAACACTTTGTCTTCAATTACTTGCTGGCTGATGTGCATCTGAAAGGCTCAGATGAGCAGTCATTTTTTTCCTCTGAAATTAGAAACATCAGCTTATGAGATACAAACTCTTTAAATGCTGCCATTAGAAAGGCATCTTATGACACTAAAAGGTTCTCAGTATTTTCACTTCACAATTCAATTTTCCATTTTGTCACATCTGGGACATTCTGACAGTGACCAAACCATGAGCTCTCTGCATGGGCAGTGTCTGCATGGCCCAGCAGCAACGTGGCTTGACCTGAGGAACTTTCATGTGGCTGAATTTACTGCCAGTTAACACAAAGTTTGAATTGCTGATTTGAGGGGTGAGAATAAAGGAAACAAATTAAGAAACCCACTTAGAGAAACGCCATTTCTCTCCCTTCCCCAGGGACAGCTTCAGTCAAACACCTTCCTGGTCTCCTCATCCTTTGCTTTTGCTGGGTGCTACCTTCAGTCCCTTGGGAGCACCCCTGCCCTGCCCTGGGGGTCCGGGAGTTGCAGTCCCTCAGGGATGTCACTTAGCCCAGTGTGGCTTGGCTGTGGTCCCTCAGGATTGTCCAGCTGTGCCCCCCTTTGGCATGAAGTACCTCCTTCCAGCTGTGGCCCAACAATGTCTCCTGCATCTTTCAGGGGATTGTCAGCCCCTTGCAGCTGCCCCTCTCTTGAAACCTGCCTGGGCTGGGGTGCTGTGGGTTCCCCTGGCTTCCTGCAGACCATTTCTACATTAAAAACTTGTGTTGGTGACAGAAACTGATAAATATCCAAGTGCTACCACGGCACAGATGACTTTGCAACTACTGTAATATCATGAAAGTCTCCTCCCAGCTGTCCCCAGCAGCTGCTTTCCCCAGATACAATGGGCAAGGACTCTGCTGGAGGCAGGAGAACATTACACAATTTACTTTGAAGTCAGTGAGGGGTTAACAGCGAGGACAAAGGCTTTTAGAGCAACAGAAGGGCAAATTCTTCCCCAGGTGAGTTGAATTTCAGTGCTGGTTTGTCTTCCATGTTAGTGATCCAAGCTGGGATTGTGTCATGGATCTGCCAGGTTTTGTAGGAGCCCAGGAGAGCTGGTTTGTCACTGACAAGGCAGCTCCTGCTTCACCCCAGGAAGCCACCCCTTTACAGCTGGCTGGGAACATGAGCAGTGTCACTGGTGACAATAAAGCCACTAGATCATAAAAATACCACGTTAAAACATTCTAATTCAAACACTGTTAAAGAGTTTTTGCATCGGGGGAGAAAACCACCCACAAGCAATTTTGCACTGCAAGTGCAAACACTGTGTTTGCCTTGAAGCTTTTACATATGGAAGAGAGGGCTTGGATTCCAACCTAAAAAAGTTGGATACTTCCAGGCTATGGCTGACAAACTTTGGCAGTGGGCTGACACTGCTAAGCGTGATGGAGAGAAGTTTTTTAAACCCTGCCATGGAAAATATCTGGCTATGTGTTCCACAGGGAGAAGCTGGTGTGTGGATGACTCCTGTGACACAAAGAGAGAGCTCTGCAGCACCTGGGAAAAGGCCACTCACCCTGTCCTCCACAGACCTGGGAAGAGGTAAAAATGCCTGCTTATCCTATAAAGTGGTTTTGGGACTTGTGATTCCACATGTAGGAAGTTGCTGAGCAGAAGTGTCCTGCCTCTTGCTTGCATGATGTCAGCTGTGATTTCTCATGTCCTGGAAGCCATAAGCATTCTATAAATGTGTAAATTTAAATAATAACTATGTCATGTTTCAGTTGCATGGATGCATGGAGGTGGTGCAGTTACCTGGGACAGTTCCTTGTGTCTAATCCACTTGGAGTGCCCTAAATCGGGACTTTTCATCAGAAAGTACACGTTCTATCTCCCTGTGTGCTTCCCATGGCCTCCTGTAGCCTGGGCAGGGCTGGAGAGAACGAGAGGCTTTGTATTTCCATATCTGCTCACAGTAACTGGAGCATTACAAATTAGGAAATGGGCTTAAAATTAGTTTTACTTCTTTTATCTTTTAGTTCTCACCCTTTCACTTTGAAATTCTGAGCTCCTTGCTTCACTTGCAGATTCTTTCTGCTCCCAGTGTCCCCACAAGACAATAATCCAGTCTATGCTGGAAATCCCTAACATTTCCACTGTGCAAAAGGGAAATGGTGCTGCTGGAAGGTTGTTTCCCTTCTCCCAGCCCCAGTGGTTGTTTAAACAACAGTTTAATCAGAAAAATTTAAATGAAACCTCTTCAATGTTTTTAACCTGAGAACTGCTGGATCTACTGTCTCTAGATACGATTTTTGTAGTATTCCAGTTTTTAAACAGAAGTCAAATTGGGCCAGAAAAGTATGGCTTCAGGCCCCAAGTTGAAAGTGAAGGGCTGCTGGATTGGATTTCTGTTTGTAACTACTTTTTTTGAGGTGTAGCTTGATCTCTGCAGGTAAAAGTTATCAGATGAACTGTGTGCTTCTGAATGGTACTCAGGATGTTTTAATTCCAAATTCTTGCCTTCTTTTCTTTGAATGTATATGTGGCCTGTGTGCTCTTCTATATCTTTTCTGTCTTCCTGTCTCTTTCTTCCTTCCTCTTCTAATTCCCGCTTCTTGGAACATTTTGAGTAACTTAACTGCAAAAGGGCTTAAAGTTTGCCAAGTGGAATGGGCCAAGTTAATGCTCTGATAAGTGTTTTATGTAGACTGGATGTTGTAGTAAACCCTTTGCCAAAGTCCCTTGATTTTTCTGGAGTGCCAGTAAAGTTGTTTTGATCTCTTGAGAGAATATCTTGACACTATTTTCTCAACTACTGAGTGCACACTAGGAAATATCCTCAAGGAACAATGCCAGGTTGAATGTTGCAAGCTCATTAGGGTTCTTCTTTCCTCCTTCTTTTTTTTTCTCATTTTTTTCCCCATTTTAAATCCAGATGTGTTTCCCAAAGCCTGAGGTGAGTAGAAAGGAAGTTGTCTCTTGGAGCAGTGCTGGGGATTGCTCTCTTGCTTGTGGCAGATGTTGCCACCCGAATGCATTTATTCTTTTATTTAATGTACAGACAGAAGTGTCCCTTTTCCTTTTCAGCTGAAGTAACATTTCACATTGATCAAGTCACTTTCTTTATCTAATTTGGTGCCATCCCCAAGGAGTTATTCACAAAACTTTGGGGGCTCGTGATGTATCTCTGACAGCACCATTACCTCTGTATTTCCTTAAAGGGAAGATTTGGGATGAAGCAAGGAGCTCTGTTCCTGTTCCTGAGCAGAATTAGGGATGGTTTCTGTGTGCACCCAGAGCAGGTTGCTTGTTCAGTGTGTTGGTCACTCTAAATGTCCAGAAGGAAACAAAGTGGCAGATTAATTGTGAGGGGACAGTGACCCACCTGAGGGCGAGGGGGTGTCCCCTCTGCTCTGAGCCCTGGGGAAATGCAGGGGCCAGGGAGGTTTATCTGCTGGTGACAGGTCCATGAGGAGAACACGCAATCATATAAAAAACTCCAGCAAGCACTTAGGACCTTGATTTTGAGAAATCAGGGAAAAGAATATTTCCCAGCACTTCCTTCCCTGTGGCTTTTTTCATACTTTTGAATTGAGCCGTGGTTTGGAATCCATAACCTGTGGGAGGAGTGTGGTAGGCTTTTTTCTTCTTGGTTTTTTTTTCCTCTGTTTTGAAGCTTTATTTTGTGTCAGGACATTGTACAGTCTCCAGAAACACAACTCAGACCTGGCAAAGCCATGCTGATGCCTTTGGCTGGTGTTAGCTCCAGCTGAAGGATGGGAAGGGGATGAACTGTTTGCTGAGAAAACAGGTTTTTCAGGCAAAGTTCTGTAGGAAGAGCTGTGAGTTAGGAACGCTGAGCTCAAATGTTTTATTCTATTTTTCTTTGGCAAACCCCAACCAAAGAAAGGTGATGGCTTCCAGAAGTGTTGATGTGTAGGAGCAGAGGAGAAATAGTCAGTGCTCTTCTCCTCCACCTCCAAGGAAAAATGGGATCAGAGGGAGCACGCTGGCCTGTTTTGCTCTGCTCCAACCTCTGTTCATGGGTGTGTAGATGAAAATAAAAGGGTTTTAATTTGTTGTTGGACTGTAGATACAAACTTGCAGTGCTGTTCTGTTAGGATGATAGAAAGTGGCTGTTGTTGTGAGGAAAGCTTTTCTAAAAGCTTCACGTCTGAGAAATGGCACTTGGAAAATCAAACTGCAATCCAATGCAGGCAACTCTATAATGTAGCTATAACTCATTATGAAAAACACAAAATAAATCAATAGGGTCATCAGCTGATACTAAACCATGTCTCAGAGCTGGGCAGGTTTCTGTGTTGTATTTGCCTGGTAATACAGATGTCTGAATTCTGCTGTGATCAAAGACCTTGCTCAAAATTTACACTACAAATTGCTGTACAGCACAGACCCTCCTCAAATCTGCTTCCTTTGGCAGGAGGTGGTGATAGCAACAAAGGATTAAAAAAAAGTAAAAGTAAATCAGTCATTTACTAGGCTTCTTTCTGCTCCTTGACATTATTTTCAATGACTCTGGCATCAGTGGCACTGAATGTGGCTCTTGGGGCCATGGTAATGGCAATACAGAAGCAGAAGCAGCTGCACAGGGAGTTGGTGCTGAGGAATTGAGGCAATTAGGAAAAGGTGGTGCTAGAGCTGGGTTGAGTCAGGTGTGAAAAAATGGCATCCCCTCATCACCCTGAAATGTGGTGATATCAGTGATCACAGGCAGAAGAAATGGTTTTCTCAAACCGGGCACCTTCCGAAAGACGGGAAAATATTCAGAGGTAAAAATCAGAATTCCAGCCAGCATTCAGCTAGCTACACAGTTATTCAGAGCTGAACTTCACAACAGCTGCACTTATAATGCTGTTTTGCAGATCTAACACTTGCAAGATGTGGAAAATAAAATTCAGGATGAATTTTAAGAACGCAACAGGAATAAGCAGCGTGGCAGATGTAGATTTAGGGTATTCTGCACTTTCTGAAGGATTTGTTTTTAATGTGAAGCATGTACCTTCACACTCTGTAACATGTGCTCTGATTCCCTGACAGATTCGTTCTGCACAGTCCCACTGGAATATTGGCGCTCACACCATCTATAAACAGACAGTCAAGGTTTGTGTCTTTCAGGATTGGACTTCATTTTATTTACTGCATGGTCTGTGGGGGTGGCCAGAAAGGGAATTCATCAAAAGAAGCATGCAATTCTCCCTTCCTCCTTCCCTTTACTTATTTATTTTTGGAACTTGAAAGCTTTCAGAACTCTTCATTATTCCCGGGGTTCATTTTTTATTCTTTTTTCCCAGTAGGAAAGCAGCTAATCTCAGCAGGTGAGGGGCAGGGCGATGAGCTGTTGGAGACAAAAGGCATTCCCAGAGATCATCACAAGAGATAAGGGGTCCTCTGGTGATTACCAGGGCTGATGGGGTGAAGGGGACAGGCTGCAGAGGAACTGGGGGGCTGAGGAGCAGCTGGGTACCTGCGGGCTGGGGGAGTAGGGGGGGATAGGTACCCTGCTGAGCAGGAATAGGCACAGGGCATGGGCTTCCAGGGGTCACAGTGGGGAAATTTGCCTTTCCCCATGGAATGTATTACCCCTGAGTGCTGTGTAGGTATTTGTGGGATTGCCTCCCATCTGGCAGATTTAATGCTGGTGGAAACCCCCGTGTATGTGGTGCACTAGCGGTGTTTCCTTGTGGGATACTCCATTTGCTCCAGCCTGTCTGTAAGGAAAAACCCTACAAGCAGGAGTCCCTTAGTATTAAGCGGTAGAGTTGGAAGTGATACCAAGTTTAAAATATTTTGATGTAATTTAATCAGGAGTTTTGTTGGTCTTTGCCCCAGGGGAAGGGAATTTTCAGTTTCTTTTCAAAGGACTGTTTCAGCACTCAAAGCCTGATGAGCTGAACCTCTCAGCAGACTGGGAGTAGCAGAAGATACACAAAAGATAACGGCCATCAACGACCATCAGCTCCAAACATCACCCCTGGCATGGTCAGAGACACCTGGTCCGGAAAAGGCTGATAAGAGAACCAAGGAATGAGAACCTAATTAACATCGAAGGCGAAGAGATAACCAGTAGGAAGCCAAATCCTAAGAACTCTGTGACTTGGGACCAACGAATATTGAACCAATGAATTTCTACGGGTTTTTGACTGTATAAAGTATGTGAAAAATCTAGTAAAATTGACGTGTGATGGGATGATTTCCTCTGCACAACCCGGGCCATGTGTGGAAGAAACGATTTCTGTTGCACATCCTGGCCAGAGCAACATCCTGGACAGAATAAAGTAATGCCTTGATTCTCTTACACTAAATTGTTGTAGGAGAGTTTTTGTTTTTCCCGCAGTTTCGGTGATAGTAGGAGACCGCTCAAAATGACGCATGTTACAGAAGACTGGGAAACTCTTTCAGGTGCACTGCCACCCATAGTTCGTGACCAGCAGCACAGAACAATGTCAGACATTCACTTTGAGGACACGGCGAAGCAACTGCCCGCAGAACGCTTGTGACAATCACATTTCTTTCACAGAAAAACCTCTTTCCAGCTACAAGTAAACACGAGCAGGATTACAAAACTTCGATGAGAGCGTCAAAGCTGGAATCAGGAACTTCAGTGGGAATGAGAAAGCGAGGGGTGGCTCGGAGAGAGCAGGATGGAGAAGGGAGCGGTCCCCTCCGCTCAGGGTGATGCTTATGGGGAATTTAGTGACCTGAGCCATAAAACCTGGGCCACAAACCCGGTCAGAGCTGCGAGCCGTGGCAGGGAGGGCTCGGGAGGAGCGGGCTGAGCCCCCGGCCCCGCTCCATCCGCAGTGCGCGCAGCGGCCGCGTTGCGGAGCTGTTGCCCCGCGGTGGCGGCGCGGCCACCGCGCTCCCGTCCCGCGGCCGCCGCGCATCCCACGGGGAAAAGGCAGGAAAGGGAGCTCGCCCGTGCCAGGGCGGGTCCCGGCAAGAGGGGGCGAGCTCCACAGGCGAGTGCCACGGGATCACTCGTGGGTACCGTGCTCTCCTCCGCCCGCCGGGAGGGATCCCGGCGCTGCATCCCGAGCGCACCGCGCGCATCGTCCGTGCGGCTGGAGCCCCGCCTTGCCCGGCCAGGTGGCACCTGGCGGTGTGGGCCCTGTCCCCGAGGCTCTGCAGCTGCGCCGGGCTGGTTTAGCACCGCGGAGCCTGCGGGAGCTGGGAGGGCACTGCCTTCCTCCCCTGCCTCGCTTCACGTAAAGCAGGGAGCCACTGCGGTTCTGCAAGGAGCGGGTGGCTGAAGCAGTCAGATTTAGTGACTAAAACCCCACAGTTCTGCCCTAGAGTCTGGGGACAAACTCCTGGATGGGGTTTGCCTGGGGTACAGCCGTGTTGTAATGGAGCAACAGGTATCGGATGGGTTGAGGAGGCGGCAGGAGAGCAGACGGTGACGCTCGTGGCGTGCTGTGATGAAAGCCTAGAGAGGAGGTTTGGTGCTGAGGTGACTGGGAAGGGCTTGAGATGGCCACTGAGGTTGCAGTGTGAAGACATTCCCGACACCAGTGCCCGCTTCCCCTCTTGAGGGGTGCTGTGGGCAAGACTCCAAACCCAGCTCATGGCTCGAGTTGGAAGGGCAGCAGTACCAATATTGGTCATTTCATTCTCGCTGAAACCCTGGCTCTACAAAGCTTCATTCTTATGCACTGCTCGCTCTGTGCAAGGCTTTTTGCAGCTCAACAAGCCTTGCCCAGGTCTGCAATAACTTGTGATGCAGGGAAGGCACCCTAATCTTCATCTGAAAAACTTAAACAAAACACAAACCACCCAGCTTCACCCCTTGGCAGTTCATTTCAGGGGGTAGCTGTTGAAAATATGTACTTTGCTTTTCATTTTCAATGACCTGGATTTAGCTGTCAGCCCCTGCCTGGGGTTATTCCTGTCCCTGCTAGGCCCAGCCACCCTTCCTAGAGCGAAGGGACCGAGGGCTGTTTGCATTAGGGATGTGTTGCCGGCCAAAACCTTGGGCTGGAGTTTGTTTCCTTTGTGAAGAAACAATGTCTGTGCTGTTGGCGATCCCCATCCCACTGAAAAACCCTCTTCCTACTCCTGCTGTGACAGTGACAGGCTCCAACCTGGGACAAGTCCATGGGAACAGTGGTTGGGAGGGCACTGGCTCAACACTTTCACACTGGAAAAGCAGCATTTGGAGAGAGTGAGGAGCTTTTACCTTGGCTCAGGCCCACAGGCTTTCTTCAAAATATCCCTTTCACATGGAAATTCCTACCAAGTGAAGATTGCTGGCTCTGGCTGGCATGTCAGCCACGGCAAGAGACACAAAGTTTGTGTATCAGTGGAAATACGTGACACAAAGGAAGGGGAAGTGGCTTCTTTTGTGCTGGATACTGTAATTGGCCAGCAGCATGCAGGGAGTCTTTGTGGCAGGGCTGGGAGAAGGGGGAGTGGGTATAGGAAAAGAGAGCTAGATTTATTAACAATAATTCCAAATAATCAGTTTTCTGCTGGAGGCAGCACCACTGATCTCAAATTTCCCTGCCTCAGAGTCACTTCTTGAGTCCCTTGCCTGCTCCACGTAAAGCCCTGGCCAAGAAAGCGCACCTGCATTAACTCTGCTGCACGTAATTTATTGAGCCACTGTTACCACAATGCTTTTTTTGTTCCCTATCACCAGCAAAGCAAAAGTAACTCCTAGCATGGCCATCCTGCACATTGGTTTCTAGTCAGATTGCACTGTGCAAACAAGGCAGGTGCTGCTCTGTGGTCCAGCAGTCTCTGCATTGTGACTGTCTTTGGAGATTGGCCTATGCCAAATTCCCAGATTTTTCTAGGAAATCAAATCATACTTTTGTGAAAGAAAATTAAAGATGGAGAGGCACCACTTGATCTCATCTTTCTTACCCCAAGCCAGACAATCAGGCACTGAGCATCAAAAGCATACTCCAAATTCCCACCTGAGGTGTCTGGTGTCTGCAACATCTCACAGGAACCTTGAAATTTCCTTGGAAAAGACAAGTTATGTCTCAAGGGAAGAAATACAGTCCATGGTGGACCCTCACAATGCACCTGACAGTGTAGAACTACTGCAGCATGAGCAAGGGTGAAACTAAGAGTGATTCACCCCTTCTGAACCTGCTCAGAGATTCTGGGGATCTGGTATCACCAGCTGGACTTTCTCTGTATTTTGTTGTATGGTCACTTCCATCAGGCTATCAGGCTGGAGCTGTTGCAGCAGAGCTTCCTCATCATCTTGCTTGAGAGGCTTTTTGAGAACATCACTTTTCTTAGAAACTTCCAAATGGTTGATTAAAATTTATTCATAAATTAGTGAAGGTGATAAAGAAGTGCAAGGTGATGGACTTGGGCTGTGGGAATTGCAGACATGTGAACCTCAGAGCCCCTTCCAGTGCCTAAAGGGGGCTTATATAAAAAAGGCAGAAAGTGTGTTGGACAAAGGGAAGTGCTTTCAAACTAAAATAAGAGAGATTTAGATGGGATATTAGAAATAAATTCTTGACTGTGATGGGGGTGAGGCCCTGGCACAGGGTGCCCAGAGAAACTGTGCCTGCCCCTGGATCCCTGAGAGTGTCCAAGGCCAGGTTGGATGGGGCATGGAACAGCCTGGGGTAGTGGAAGGTGTCCCTGCTGCCCGTGGCAGGGGTGGGACTGGATGGCCTTTGAGATCCCTTCCAACCCAAACCATTCTATGAAATTATTATAATCCAATTTCATGCACACTTCGACTTCAAATTAAATTATTCTCTCCTTGAAATTTCTATTGTGATTTTTTTTTTTTTAAGTCATTCTGAACAGAAAGAAAAAGACTTATTTTGAAACTTTGGTATTTATTGTATAATTTTCATTTCTTCTTCCTGGAATATAAAGTGAACTTTATGCACATCTCACTTCAATTCTGTGGATATCTGGAAATTTATGGGGAATGAAACAAGAGCTATTGAATTTCAGTGCATTTTAAATATCTGTCAGCATCAGCTGCTGCTCTTTCCTACAGGCCTACGTGGTGCTGTGTCTCCACGGGCAGCTTGCAACAGGAGAATTCACCACACCTGAAACCTTCTTGATAAGAAAAGACAAACGTTAATGGGTTTGGTTCTTTTCCTCTTTTCTGCTTATTCTCTCCTTTTTGTAGCTCTCTGCTGCCCTCACTTTTAGGCAAACATGCCTCACCCTATTTCTGTCACTCACATTTCCTTCCCTCTGTGCTGCTCACCTCCTTGTGAAGCCTTCAATATCTCTTTTGCTGCATCTCACTGTTCATTAGGATATTTAGGCATCTCCCAGCTGCTCCATCTGGGGTTTTTAATTGGAACAAGGATGCCTGAGGGTGAGAAGAGGAAAAGAGAAGATGAGGGAGTGAGTAAGGTGTGGGTAGGGCAGAATACCGATTTTTCACAGCTGGGAGAGGAAGGAGTTTCCCTGCAAGCAAACAAGAGGAAGGGGAAGAGATAGGAGGGAGCCAGGTGAGAGACAGGTGAAAGGAGATTAGGAAACCCTGATTAGTTAATGTTTGTAAGGTGCTGCTGAGATGGCAAAGTCATCTGTATATGCTAATCCACTAATCGGTATTTTGTGGGTGATTAGTCACAGCTGACTTGTCAATAGCAAGGGCTGATGGGAGTGTAATATAAAAATTAGGCACCAGGGAGGGTTAAACTTTTTTCTGGAGCAGAAGGGGATTTTACTTTGAGGCTTACTGGGAATTGTTGGAAGAGTTCCTGTTTGAGTGGAGGGAGACCTTCCCCCAGCAGAAGGACCCCCTGGTTGATCCTGGTGTGTTCCCTGCCCTGGTGCAGAGAAGTTTGGTGAAAGTTCCTCTCGTTTCTGTAATGCTTTACAACACTATCTGATGGAACTGATAAAAATAACAGGGCAAAGAACAGCATTGCAAGAACTCTCAGACAATCCTGTCTTGTGGCACAGGTCTCACTTCAGGTGGTATAAAAATCTCATCCCCCATGGCTTGTGTGAATTGAAGATGGAGATTGGGCAAAAAGCAGCAGGTGGTGAGAACATTTTTGTGTGTTTGTATAGCCCCCCCCCCCCCCCCCCCCCAGCCTGTTTGAGCTGGTATTTCAGGTGTCCAGCTGGGTCTGGTATCCAGAACTGACATGATGACAACAGTGATGGCCAGGGAGAGAGACATTATTGCTAGAAGGAGCCTGTTTGGTCATTTTTGGAACTTGAGTTTGTTTTTGTTGGGATATTGGAGCAAAAATTAAAAGTGTAGCACAATAAGCTGTTGATGATGCTGGATGGAGGGATGAAGTTGCTTCATGGTCATGGTGAAAGTGGTATTCTCTCAGAAGAGAAGACACCTGGCAATCAACTGCCGCAACAGCTTTTGTTCTCCCTCTGGGAGGCTGGTGGTGCTGAGCTAAGGTATTCTGAAATTATTTAGAAATTAATCTTTGTCTTGAAGTCTTAATTCTAGTGTATTCTAAACACAAAATACTGTGCTTTAAAGTGCTCTGAAATGGAGAGATCTGAAGGCATGCTGTGAGAGTTACCTGCCTTGGAGTAATGACAGTAAAGGTGGTGCTTTTGAATGCAATAAAAGTTCTGTCTTTGCTACTTGGTGGCTGCTGAGTTTTCTGCTTTTGTCATAGTGTTGGTGAGTGTGAGACAGTTTTTGGTTACCTGCTTTCTTTCTTTGGAAATGAATGTTCCTCTGTTTGTGTTAGTGCTTTAACACAGCTGGGGACCCTTCTGTAAAACCTCAATGCTTCATGTCTGGTCTATGATAAGTGTCTTCAAAAAGTTCTGGTGTTCTCTTCGCTCTCCTGCTCCCACACCTTTGTTTATCTACTCTCTGTGTAACTGTAATTACAAGTGGTATCACTCAAGAGCAAATCAGTCTCCTTTTTAAACACAGGCAGGACAGAGAATCACTTCTTGTTTTGAAAGAGAAATCAGAGCTGAAACTTGCATGCTAACAGGGCAGTTAGAAACCGTGCTGACCTTTATCTGCTGCTTTAGTGTTTAAAGCACAGGAATAATGTGCAACTTCAGTGGCAACGAGGTGAAAACAAACCCCAACCCTTGCTCCTGTCTGTGACTTTCTGTTCAGGCTTTCTTCATGCCTGCAATTCCAGTAGCACTGCTTCCTTGTGTGGTTCCAAGGAGATGTGGAAGGAAAGGTGTGTGCTTGGGATATGATGGTGATTGAGGTTCTCCTACTGCCCCCGAATAAAACTTGGTTCTCTGGGGGAAAATCCTAAATATGTCAAAGAAATGATCTGTGGATAACACAGTTTTCAGAAGGGATGGGGCAGAGCTGTTTCAGGGTGCATAAAGGTGAAAGATTGACATAATTTTGAGGGAGTGGAGAGAGAGAGAATGACTATTCCTCTTTGGAAATAATGCAGGACTCCTGCATGATGATGAGAGCAAGGATATTTGGAGCCTCCTCAGCCTCCTTGCCGGGGAACAGCACAGCCTCCTCAGTTCTCTGTGTCCACTGGCAAAGGGCACGTGAGGAGTCCCAAAAGCCTGAGATACCCTGTTATGCCAGAAAGGCCTTCCCCTGCTGCAGCTCCTGCTTGGCAAATAAACAGCACTGCAGAGAAACACTCACTGGTGTCCTGCTAATTTTCTGAGTTAGGCACTGCAGAAGGGAACCCTCAGCTGGCAGTCTGGCAAATAAACATCAGCTGAAGGATCTTCATTTCATTTGTTTGGGAAATAAAACTGGGAGGTGTCCAGTGGGTTTCTCTGTCTGTGGTGCTGTGGAAATGCTCATGGATGGTTTTGTCCTCTTGAAGTGCTGGTGTTGTAAAATGCAACATAAAATATTCTTCTGCTATACAGTGATACAAGGCTCTGTGGGTTTAGCAGTAGTGTTTTGAGCTTTATTTTTTCCAAGGAAAAAAAAATTATAAGATGCCTGTTCTAGCTGGTATTGTTGGGAAGGTCACTGGGTTAACTCTTGTTTCTATGGCTAGTATCCAAGCCTGAGAGAGTAATTTTCAATTTTCAAAAATGTTTTTGTCTTTGGAAGCCACTATTTCCTTTTCCTTCCATACCAAAGGCAATATAGGGCAAGGACAAAACCGAGCATGCTGGGCTGGTGGCAAACAGGGAGCATTTGGACACAGATGCCCAAACATGAATGTTAAGGTGAGTTGGGGTGCAGGAACTTAACCTAAGCAATCTATCTGAGAAACCTTTGGGATGGGCTGGCTGCTGGAAAAAATGAGTTGCTGCAGGTAGATTTTGTAGTGGCACCTCTGGTGTCACAGGGATCTGCCTCACAAGTTGCCTGCCCTACATACTCTGACCTATATAGGAAAAGCTGAACCAGGTTGTACACAGAACATGCTTTTCCCTATCATGTGGGAAAACAGATTCTTCTCCAAGTTCTGTTTGTCTGGAAAACCTCAACTGTTTGTGTTCTGTTTGCCAGTTGCTTCTGTGGTTTCCTGGAGCTGAAGTCAACCTGACTCCTGACCTTCAGCAGATCCTTTAGGACTTTCCTAGGAGGGATTTAACTGAGATAGTTTAAGATCACGTGTTTACAAACATGTGCTGACAAACGTGCAATTTATTCTCACTGACCATCCCCCCTATCCCTTCTCCCACTCTTTTATGTGAAAGCAAAACACTGCTAAAATAGCAAAATCTGTAGAGTTTGACTTGGAAGGTGGTTTGAATGCTGTGCTTGGGAAAAACACCTTTAGACTTGTGTTTTTCCTGACATCTTCTGGAAAATTATTCTTACCTCAAAATATATATTTATTGATAGAAATACTCTTCCTGATTAATTTCTAAACTGGAAATAAATGTCACCAGAGTTTCTGTACATCAAAGTATTCACACAGGCATTTTAACTGTTGCTTTACATACTTGTGGTATTTTGGGGGAAATACTGTTTTAATTGAGTATGGATTTGAGTTTTTTTTCTTTTGGGGAGGGCTGTTTTGCAGGAATGCTTCAGGATTTTTTTTCTTTTAACCTTTTTTATATTTAGTTACATAAAAATGGAGGGGGCATATAATAAAGCAGAAGGGGCAAATCTACGGACTTGTTCCTATTCTTACAGATTCTTCTCTAGGTTTAAAAAAACAGTTATTGAATCTCCTCTTGGATCTGTAGGTTCTTTCTTCAGGTTTCTTCTTGTCTTATTCCACTGAGGGAGGAAGGGAGCAGAATCATTTTGGTTTTAGTGGAAAGATAACAGTTTCGGGACCAAAAAAATGGACCTCAGTAATCTGCTTTTTTTCCCCCCCTCTCCAATATTTCACAGGGAAATATCCCTGTAATGCATTTTTCTCAGAAAAAATTAATTTAAACCTAAGTCGAACTTCTTTTGTAGCATCTGTAAGTGATCCAAGGAGCTGATCATTGTCTGTCTGCACTGCCAACAATCTTGGTCAGCCCAGACCTGCAGTTTCACTTATTTCAGGTTATTTGCATGGTCTGCCTTATAACTCATTCTATTTCAATTACACAGGACAGCGAAAAATTAAAGTCTCTCAGCCCAGTCAGGCCGGTGCAGAATAAGTAAAAGAATAAAAAAATTGCTGCCTGTGAAACTTAGTTTAATTTTTTTCAGCTTAATTTTTTTTGCAGTGAATTTCATGTACTTTTTCTGGATTCAGCGTTAGTAGCAAGGTCTGAAGCTGGCCTCTACTCAGGCTTTAAGGATGATGCAGCCTCAAGCCTCTTTCAAAAATCTGTTGCAGTGTTAGGGCTGTTTGATTTTGCAGTAGTAACTTTTTTTTTTAATTTGATATATGTAGGTGGATTTCTGGGACCAACAAACCAAGCTAAGAGAAAAATGTCTAGGCAAATTTCAGGAACTCAGAATATATTTTAACAGCTCATGGATATGAATGTTCAGCTGCTCATCAGTAATTTTGCGTGACTTAGGACACATAATTGCTTTAAGTCTTTGCTTCTCTGGGCAACTCTTTCCTAAAGCACCCCTGATGTGCCACCTTGTAGGTTTGTCTGCTTTTTCATTCTGGCTGTATTACAAGGATATCTTCTGTGTAATTTGCTGTCTGCTCTAATCTTCAAACACCATCAGTGTAGTAGGGCACAAAAGGAAATTCTACCTCATCTTCAGTTTCATAATGATTAAGCTTTTTGACCTTCCTGATATCTAACTTCTGTCTTTTCCCTTGGATTTCTTCAGTGAAATAGTGAGAAGTGAATAGTGAAAGCTGTTTTCTTCTGGGAGAGAATAGGGAGGGAAGGCAATCTTGGAATTAAGACCAAGCCCCCCCCACCCCCCCCCAATCTAAACCTGTGTATTAAATGCTAAAACAGAAACGAATTAATTGCTTTAAGATAAAATTGGTTTTTGACCGAAGACATGTTTATCATACACTCCTTAAGTCACCAGAGCACCATTTATTGATGGGAAGTGATGAAAGACAAGGTTAGTCAGTGCAGACTTGATCATGAAATTGCAATTTTATTAATGGATGCAGAACCTTATTATTGTTTTCCAGAATATGAAAAAGAGGCAGGGTGTCTGTGGCTGTGAGTGATGGATAGCTCACTAAGCTTTCATATAATTTGCTTAAATTCAGTTGGTTTTGTACAGTAAACATCAGTGTTTAAAGGTATGTGAGCCTCTGAGCTTGGAACTTGGAGGACAATAATACACTTATTAGCAATTTCTCTTTGGGAAAGGCCAAAAAAAAAAGTGTATTGAGAATTGCATGAAAATGCCAGGAACTTGAAAAAACATAGGCATTTTGTGGCTTTTGAGCTACAAGATAACGTCATCTCTTAAGCCTTAAGTCCCAAAGCATAATATTAAAAAAGGGGATTTGCCTAATGGGAATTAAAAAAAAAAAAAAAAAAAAAAAGAAAATTTGTGCTCTGTCACAGATTGGACCAGAAGCAAATGCTGAAGAAGGTGCTCATCATTATTCTCTCTTCTAAAAGAAGAGAAAATTGAGGGACAGCAGCCTTGATCTCATTGAGAAGAAGATTGAAATGAAAGACAAGGTTGGTTGTTCTCGCTTCAGAAGGGTCTGAAAGCTAAATTGCAAAATCAATTTACTGTGGTTACTGTAACAATTAAACTGACGGGATGAAAAGATGGAGGAGGAGGATGGATCAGAGAATCCACCCCCACGAAATATCTGTGTGTGCAGGTGGCAAGTGTTGGCGCTGCCAAGGGTAGAGCTGCCATGACTGCCTTTCCTCTAATGTGACAGGCGGCCGTCTCCTCCCCTTTTCCCTTCTCCTCCCAAGGTTTGTGCTGCTTTCCCTGCTCAGATTTCCCTCCTGTGACGATTTTTGTGGGGTTTTAACCCCCTAGTTCTGGTTTTTTTGGGTGTCCCTCAAACAGGCAGCTATCTCCTCCCCAGGTCCGTGCTGGTTTATCTACTCAGCTTCCCCTCCTGTGGCAATTTTTGGGGGTTTTCAATCCTAATTCTGGGGTTTTTTTTTGGTGTCCCTCAAACAGTCAGCCACCTCCTTCCGAGGTCTGTGTTGGTTTTTCTGCTCAGCTTCCCATTCTGTGGCAATTTTGGTGACTTTCCCACCCCCTAGTTCTGTTTTTTTTGGGTGTCCCTCAAACAGGTGGCCATCTACTCCCTTTCCCCCATCTCCTCCGAAGGTCTGTGCTGGTTTCCCTGCTCGGAACAGCCCTTGTGGGGTTTTTCACCCCTTAGTCCTGTTGGTTTGGGGTGTTCCTCAGCCCCGCTGCCATCCTGCTGGTGCTCGCAGGGCGCACGGAGCCCTCAGCTGCCCGCCAGCCCCGGTGGAGCGCCGCAGCCGCCTGCTCTCCCGTTTATATTAATTGAACATGCTGTATTCTGCCTCCGCTGCTGATTACCCTCATTTATTTCGGCTCCTAAAGACCCGAGGATTTCTGTTGCTTTGCCCTCCCTGCATTGTTTTACTCATTTGGCTCCAATTAGCCTCGGCTAATGAAAATACATTACACCGAACCTCTTGTTACCCCGTTGCCGTTTCTAATGACATAATTTGTGAGTTTTGAGCCTTTTCAAGTAGAGACATTAGGAATTGCATTATAGTTTCTTCGGTGGAGTGGAGAAATATTAATTGCAGGCATCTGGGCTCCTTCCTTTAAAGAAGACTGGTGATTTTTACTTAACTAATAAATGTTGACATAATCAGGGAGCTATCAGCACCATATGTTGGCCTTTTGTGAGATGCAGATCTTATCCCTGCCCGGCTGGGTAAGGAAATGCTTCAGTGTTAGCACCATGTCTTGGTATATTTTTAAAGCATCACTCAGCACAGGCAGATTGCTGTGAGAGAAGAGATGAAACCTATTTTTAAAGAACAGGTGGGCCATTTCCCCAGCCATCCAGGTGAGGTTATCTTTAATGATAAACAGATGCCAAAAGCTGCGTGTGCTACCGTGCTTATCTCGCGTGGTATTTGCAAAGCCCCTTTTTGTTAGCAGAGCTTTGCCCTGGGGACTCTGAGGGAGGGGTGGAAGGGAGCCCGATTGAGCAGTCAGCCGTCTGCTCGTGTGGGGTGCGCTCATCTCCTCTCCCTCCCTTCTCCTTTTGGGGACGTCGTGTGCAAACACCGGGCCCTGAGGATGCTGCTGCAATTAATGAGATTTGAGGGTTAAAGCTGAAGGAGAGGTGTGCTCCTGCCCTTCACGGAGGGATAGATGTGACTCTCCTGCCTCACCATGCTACGGAATTAATTCAGGAAAAAAATTGTATGAAGACTGAAAAGAAAAAAATTCATGGATGCGTGCTGCCAAAAAGCAACAATAACACTTCATTGTGTCTAGTCCAAGCTGGGTTTTGACACAGCACACTTCAGCCCTGAAATCTGTGCACATCCTCCCTCCTTTTCCTTTGTTACCTGTCGACTAACTTTGTCTCAACAAGGAAGCTTCCCTCCATCTGCCTCTTTTATTTGGAAGAGTTTCTTTGGCCTGGACTCCTCTCAATTATTCTGAAAACTTTTCATGGCCTTGTTTCTGAGAGAAAGTGGGATGTGATCTGGGGGCAGCTGGGTGGATAAGGCTGCCATACCTCAGGGATGTTTTTCCACCATCAGTCTTCAAAACGTGTAGAAAAAGAGGTTGTTTAGTGCATAAGTAGCTGTTAAAAAGGAAGGGGGAAGGTATGGGGAGGCATTATAAACTGTGGCATGATTTGAGTGGCTGCCTGGTAGCATTCCACATAGACCTCTTTGTCTGAGGCAGCAGTTGGCTGCCTGACAAGGACTGGGAGGATCAATTCTTCTCCATTAATCACTCTCTCCTCAGCATCGGTGCTGCAGGGGATTGGGCCTCTACTGCCAGCGAGAAGGATCGGTTTCCCCCAGCATGAGGTGTTCCATTTCCCCATTAATGGGGTCAATCAGGCCTCCCCAGCCTCATGGCCATGGGGAAGTTGTGTGGGGTGGCAGTGGCTGGCTGGGTCTCCTCCAGATGGACATGGGCTCAATGGCAGCATCTTGTCCTTACCCCACGGAGCTGCAGCTGGCACAGCTTCCAGGGGGGACAAGGACTTTTGGGAAGGACAAGTGCTCCTGCTGGAGCAACATCCAGATTCATGAAGTGTCACCTTGCTGTCACCACTCTTGGTTTCAGATGTTTATGTTCTCTTGCTGAATTTTTCACCATAGGTTTTATGGAACAGAGAAGCCCAATACTTTGCTCCTGAGTCCCTTTCAATCCCTGTGCATGCTCAGAAGAGGTGAGATGGGCTGCTGCTATATTTATCCTTCTTTTGGTTTGGCACCAGCAAATGCGAGAACTATTTAGGATACCCATTATCACGTTGCACTCCAAAAGCAGCACACAAAATGTGTTTATTTGATTTGTTGCTTAATATTCTTTATTTCTTGCCTGGAGGCAACATGGAAGTTGGTATGTCAAGAAGACAAGCTGAGAAGAACTTTTTTTGTTTATATATTTAATAAAATGGTGCCCCCTCCAGTAGCTTGTCCCATTTTAGCATTAATTGCGGGTATTTACTCCGCACACATCAGCAACCCGGGCAGATGCAAGCCTGTGCTGTCCATGGAGGTAACAAAATGTTTTTCAGCAAATGAAAAATAAGGGCTAGAGTTAGGACTGTTTCCTAACCAGCCATGTGGCACGTTCCACGTCCCCAAAAAGAAGTGCCAGAAGTGCCAGAGAGAGTTGTGAGACATAAAAGCACATTTTTATCTCAAGAAGCTTTTAGGAGGAAGAACCTTGCTCTAATGGGTAAACTTGTGTTTTCCTGAGGGTGAGAGGACAGAGAGGCATTGCTCACCTCTTCTGCACTGATTGTTTGAAGAAGAATAATAGTAAATTTTGTTGTCTTTTGTGATTGGGGTTGTCCCTGGCCGAGGTGGGTTAGAGTCTCGTAGCAGGGGTCCTGGTGGCCTGTGTGGAAGGTGGGGATGTGCTGGGGTGGGTCTCAGTGGCAGCTCTGGCTTTGGAGCTGGGGGTACTTTTTGCTTTGCTGGCTCTGCTGGTGGATTTGCAGAGAAGGGAGAGGCTGGAGCCATGCAAGGAAGAAAAGGAGAAGGTGGCTGAGGTGCCACAGGAGGAGATTTGGCACGTGGAGGGGGCAGGGAGCCAGAAGGACTTGTTCTCCTCTGCTGGCAGGGTGACTCTGAGCATGTGAAGCGAGGAAAATCTGCTTGAAAAAAGAATTTTTAGATGAGAAGTGCCATTTATGTAGGAAAGCAGAATGTGACTGCTCTTCTCTATTAAGGTGTGGCACACAGATATACAAACACTCTTTGGGGTGTCCAGAGCACCATGACCCAGTTTCTTCTTTGTTTCTTTCCCTGCTCCTTTTTTTTTTTAAATTTTGGAGACACAGTGCTAGAATACACGATGAGAACAGAAATTGTTGGGCAGTCTTCAGTTAAGAAGACTTTTATCCTTTAAATAAATCCACCCTACAGAGAGGAAAGCTAAATGGGGGAAGAGGAAAAGAGCTCCTGAGAGGACAGGCTTATTGATCCCATAATGAATAGTCTTGTGTTAATCTTGCTGAGACAGTGTCTCAAGACTTATGGCGTTTGGCTGGACGTAAAAGACGTGTGTGTGTGTAAATTCATGTTTTCATGAAGTGTTCCAGCCATGTTTTGATGTGCTGGCTGAAATATTATGGCCAGGCTAAATCAAAGCTGGCTGCTTTGGTTTGCCTGCTCAAATCCTGCCTCCACCTGTCTTTGTGGACAGCAGGAGATTCTTGTGAAGGATGTGTGATTCTCCCTAACAACAGGAGGGTGTGGGCCATGGTTGTAACTGTGTCTGAATAAGATGGCTGAAGAGACATTTTTAGACATTTAACCAGAATAAAAGGCTCAGCCAGCTATAGAAGCTCTCACTGGTGTACCCTGGAGCCCACTTTTTGGTGACAAGCCTGTGTGTGCATCTGGGCCAAGACCTGATGTTTGTGCAATGTCCCACATGACAGCTGCTGATTCCAGCCACGAAGCTAAGATTGTGTCCTCTCTGCTCTTTTATTAAGAATGTTGGCAAAATCTTGCCTTTATTAATTAACTAAACCCACAGCCACTGTAACTGGTGGTAAATCCAATAATTTTGTGGAGTTGATTTGTTTATTAGAGGTTAAAATCTGGCCTGGTGGCCTTTTTTTGAATGGGGATTGAGTAATATCACCAACAAGTTTAAGTGCAAATGTCCTGGGGTCATCTCCTTGTTTAGATGTTGCATTACCCCTCCCTATTTTTAATTGAGGTTGGCTCTGTCTGGGCCCACTTTACAGTCTTCAGTGTACGAATGGAAAAGTTTTGAAGAGTTTATTTTTCAGTGGTTCAGTGTCACTGTTCTTGCTGGATTGATAATCTTAATGGGTTATGTTTGGAATGGTTCCAAATTCTAATTTTGGAAATTGAATTGTTTTAGTGATTAAACAAAGTAACTGAGGGCATCGCCCTATTAAATAAGATATTTCATGCATATGATTAATTGTAATCTCAATGTAAATCGTTTTGTTTTAGAGATTAATGTTGATTCTTTGCTTCAAATTTACTGTCCATTTGTTTTCTTAATTAAAATTAAAGGTAGAAGACAGATAGCAGAAGAACCTCTTCAGGATGTTGATGTTCACTTTGTTAAATAGAACATTTTTCATTAGGAGGCTCAGAAGTAATAGGCTTGGTATAACTATATTAACCCTCAGACAATAGTGGATAGATTGTATGGGTTTTCTATTGCTGGCTAAGCTTGTCATGCTTTACATCACTTAAAAAATATTGGTAGCTGATCTTCTGGCTTGAATGCAGTCTCTTTCAAAATTAAAAAGGTAGCCTTTGAAAAATAGCTTCCTGCTTTTTAGAGAGGAAATTTCTCCACCACGTTACTTGAAGAGAGTGTCTTTAAAAGTATATCATGTTCCCAAGTCAAAACAAGAGTGTGTGGGGGTAGAGGGAATGTCTCCTGTTCCCCATCACACAGGGCATCTATACCTGGTCCTGGTCCAAATGGATCCAGCATCATATCAAGTTTTATAAATGGTTATATTTTCGTTCTTCAGCTGTTAAACTAAATCCAGTGGAGTGTGTTAATGCACTGTGTTATCTCTGGATATGAAAGCCAGAAACAGTACAAGGGCAGCATTCACACAACACTTGTACTTCCAATATACACTGAGCAAAATGTACATGAAATACTTTATAACACATAGAGAAGCCATAGAAAGGATTTGTTGTGCTCATGCAGTGAAAATGTAGAAAGGTAACAACACTAAAAGCTTTTTAGTGCAAGGATGTTGGGCTTTGGGGGAAAATGCATTTCACTGATAAATCTCCAAAGCTGCTTTGTACTAATGGGGTTTGTTATGATACAACATGATGATCTTAATTCATCTTAATAAGAATGCAAATTATTGCCACAGCAAAGCAGTATTGAAAATCATTGGAGATCAAATAATGACAGCCAATTCCCCTACTTCACCACTCTGGTGCCTAATTGTGGTTTGCAGCAGCAGCATCCTGTGCTTGGTTTCTAGGAGATCTTGAGATAAGATTGATCAAACTACAAAGGCAGAGGAAACTTGAAAAGAAGTTGTGCACTTGAGAGCAATCAAGTACACTGAAGTCATCTGTGATGGATGTCTGACTGATCTGATCCTTGGCTGCTGCTTGTTTTCCTGTGCTGTTCCTTCCCAAGATGTGTTTTGTATGGCTTTTGATGCAAATGAAAGCTTCTTTGCCCTTTAGTGTGTAGACCACCTTTCCTGTAGCAAGGTAGAAATCATCTGGCTCATGTCTTCAGCCTCTTTCAGGGAGCCAAAGTCCTTCGGATCCTCTCTTTGCATAACTACTCGTGATCAGATGATATCCAGCCATTTTCAGTTGCAAGCTTTTGGAGTTGGGGTTTGTGAGATACAGCTCTAATGAAATAGTTTACTTTCCCTACAAAATGGAAAATTCATTCAATGTGAAGACTATGGTTACCATTTTAATAACAACCATTTAAAATGTAACATCTATTAAACTGTGAATGGTTCAAAACTCGGTTCTGATGCATTCCTGACATCGCTCGTGCAGTGAGTGCTGTTAAATACGCTGAGAACATCAACTCAAGCTACTATTTCTTAGTGTACTCTCCTATGAAAACTGATTTAAGCCAAAGTTAATATAGGGAGATCCTTCATCAGTTTAATTTTCCAAAGGGTTTGTTTGTTTAAAATTTAAGGGGCATTTTCGGAAATCCTCCTGTAATGTTTGTTGGACATGCAGTGTATCAGCAAAACACATCAGTGAGACACAAGATTAAAGGCAGCTTCCGTTGTCTCAAAATGTGCTTCCTCACATGGCCTGTAGGGCCAGCTTGTTCTCAAGATCTGTTACTGGTTGTAGTTTACCTCCCAACACTGTTTAAAATTTCCTTCTTTTCCGGATGTGCGCATCCTTTCGTTGTGAGGCAAGCAGGGTTTGGGCTCTGGCCCTGACTGCTCTGGGTCCCCATCAGTTGTGCAACCACAGCTGGGTTGGAGAGGGCAGTTCAATGTTCCCTCTCTGCTATTGGTTTCCCAGAGAAGTCAGAGATAATGATAGAGGATTGCTGCCCTAATTTAGGTTTTATTGGAGCCAACCTACCACTTTGTAGCCACTACAGACAGTGCTGTGTGCTCCTACTGATCTTAGCAGCGTGCAATTCCCTAATTATCCCCTAGCAATGGAGAACTTCCCATGGAGATCAAGGAGGCACTGAAGGACTGCAGAGAGGTACCTGTCTATCTATCCTTTCAAAGAGCTTCTAAGGGAGGGAAAGGAAGCCCTTGGGCTGCTCTCCCATTAGTTACCCCAGGAGGATGGGGACACTTCCCCTTTTGGTGAAGCCTTTACACAAGGGAGTAAATGCATCATCTTCTCCTTAGGAACAAGGTCTTGCTTTCCTTTGCTTCCTCTTGTAATATGTGAACCAATTTGTTCCTGATGCATTTTGTCCCTTTCTAGTTAGCTTTGTGTCTTGTCTTTAATGCACTGTGATTAATGTTGGTTCTTTTGTATTCCTCAGTAATGTAAACTTGTTTTTGACATATGATTTATGTTTCTTTCTGTTTTCAAGTGCCTCTTTCTGGCACAGCCGTGATGGTCTTGCTATGCATTCTGTTCCTCTCTATCAGAAGAAAAGCTGTTTTGCTTAAAATAATTATGTATGTATATACACATGCTTTTTTTTTTTTTGACTGCTTTAATCCACAGTGTTATTTATTACTCCCATATGTCAAATTCTCAATTGCTTCTCTTCTATTCTCCTGTTAGTCAGGACTGGAGCAGAAATAACTCCCCTCTAGTACCTTCTCTAAATTTTTTTTTGTTGTTTTTTTGGTAGCTGGTGGTGGTTAGGGGAGGTTATGCACAGATTATCCTGTTGAATTCCAAGTGGTCAGTGTGGGTCTCTGCTGCTTTTTCAACATCCCTAGATGAACTTATCTTCCCTATGCATCAGTGGCTTCTTTTCTGGGGGGCTTTTCACCTAGCAGTAGCAAAATGTCTAAAATGACATCACCCTTGGGGTCTTTTTTTCCTTTTTTTGGTCTATTTTTCTTTATTTCACATTGAATTACGCTTGAAATTTAATTCAATAAATTGCGCTTTCTTCCTACAGAGTGAGTGGTGCTCAGCTGTGCAGAGTTTGCCCAGGAAAATCTCCTCTAGTGCTGGTTCAAGTATGAGAGCTCCTATTTGTTCCTCCTCCTCTCCCCTGCTCCGAGGGTTGCTGTATAGATATCTGAGCGAGTTTCCCGAAGTGTCAGGCTGCTGCCGCCTCTGATAGACTCTCTTACAGCTCCTTATCACTTCCCAGATTTCAGCCCTCTGGGCCAGATCGTTGCTTTTAGAACGCGCGCATTTTGTTATCCTCCGCTATTCGATCTGCCTTCAGATCTCTCCCACTTGATAGGCAAGCTGATACTTTCCCCCCTGCTCTTCTTATCTCTGCTCTCACTTCATAGTGGGATAACATCCCCTAGTTGGAGGAGCCAGAGATGCCTTGCTGGTGCCATCTGCACAGCTACAGAGAGGCATCTGTCTCTGTCACTGCCAGCCCACGGGCTTGGTGCCTGCGCTCCAGCCTGGCCCCCACCCAGCCACCATCAGTCTCAGGTGAGCGGGGGCCTGGCGCCCTCCAGCTCCTCTGCAAAATCGGGGACCTGCTCTGAAAGAAATGGGGAGGGGGAGAGGAAAAACCCTAGCAAAAGCTTGCTTCAAATATGGCTTCTGTTCAGTGTCAAAATTTGGAAGTGGAGGCGGTTTAATATTAACACAATGGAATTAGGAAAGGTTTATCAGAATGTTAAATCATAAAGGAAATGAAACTCTTCTCAACTGCCTTGCTGTGGAGGGCCTAATCACTGCAGGGGATAGTGCTTAATCTGAAACCCTTCCTGATGCTGCTTTTCTTGCATGGTTGGGAGATCACCTAGGATAGCAAAGCAGGTTTTTCAATCAATTAAGCACAGTATATTTACTTTACATATATACATACATATTTTATTCCTTATGTCACTGCTTATTAAACAGAAATCCATCATCGTGGTTTTTCAATGACTTATAATTTAACCTTTTGCTCTACATAAATATTCAGTTCTCCATATAGCAATCAGAAGAAAGCCTGGTGAACTTAATAATGCAGGATTTAATACAAAATATGTGCAGGAGATAATTGGTGAAATGACCTTTCATTTGTGGCAGTAACTTCATACTCCTGATTCAGAATTATTCCCCTGCCTTCTACCTCTTTGAGCTTGTTGTTTTGAATAATGACATCTCTCAATGGGCAGATATCAGATCTGAAGGAAGGGATTTTCAGGAGGTGAGTTACACCCTGTGGACACACTTCTGCCTAGGGTGGAAATGTCTGAGAGCCTGTCAGTAAATGAACCTGGGCTGTGGTGAGCACTCTTGGAATTGCCCAGGCTGGCATTTCACACTGAGCATGCCCCAGGACACTGTCTAAACCTTTCTTAGCTTTCAAATGTTAGTAATGAGAGGACCCAAAGGTGCTCATGGTGTTTCAAGGGTTGCAAGTGCTGCTTGAAATCCAGGTTTTTCAGGGCTGTCAGTGAAGTAACCGTGACAAGGAGTTAAATCCCAAGTGTGGAGACTCTTGCATGGGCACGATCTGTGGATCAGGGTGAGCTGGGAGATGTGAAGCGTGTCTGGAGGTGTCTTCCAGCAACAACTTGGGGATTTAGCCTGTCATAGGAGTCCTTCTTCATAGGACCCATCTCTTGCAGATGCTTTGCCACATAATTGTGCTTGTGTGGCAGGAAGTGAACGTTTCTCTCCATTTCTGCCAGTGTGGAGGGGGCACAGCTCTCTAGGAGTCAACATCTGAGGACAAGAGTTTGTTTCTTGTTTCTGCAGAAGAAAAGGAACTACCTCACCTCCTTGGTGTGCTTGGCACCGTCAGCTGAAGTCACAGCAGTGAGAAATGGCAGCTCATGAGACAATTTAATGTTTCAGTGCTGGATGAAAATTGTGTGTGCCTAAGGAAAGGCTGCTCTGTATCCCTGCTTTTGTAGGGAGAGAACTCCTGTCACTATTTCCCAAGAGCCAACTGTCACCATGGGCAGCACCCCCTGCAGCCCATCCTGCTGCTGGAGGGCATAGATGCTGTTTAAAACCAGAATATTTTCAGTTTTGTCTCCTCCAGCTGCTCCATATTCCAGTTCCCCAGCATTTGGACACGGCAGCTTGAGGAGTTGGAGCTTAATTGTTCATTGTTACCTGAATATATCTTATTGGAAAACATATTTATGAATGGCTGTAGGAGGCTGGATTTTTATAAACATTGCAGAAACAAAAATCTGAGTACCAAATGCTATCAGGACCCAAATGATTACTTGCAAGACTAGAAATGTGATTGAGATAATAGAAAATACCCCAAATTGTCCAGTTGGCCTGTATGCTAACACTATATTTTTTTTTTTTTAAGATGAAAGGTAAAAATGTGTGTGTTTTCAGTACCTTCATTTTGGTGCCACTTTTCCAGTATTAGCCTATTTTTTCCTTGCCTTTCTATTCCCATCTATGTAAAAAATAACTTATTTGCTGAAGGGGAACACCCCTTCTTGCAGGAGCAGTCACTGACCATGCTACAAAGGCTGTGTGCCCCAGAAAAAGGTTTGAAGCTGTGCATCACCTTGGTAAAAACTGGCCTTCAGAGCATAGTTTTTAGCCCATCTGGTGTTCTGTGTAGAAAAATGGTCCTTGCCTTTTGTGTCGATGAAAAAGAAATGGGGGAAGTCCTATGGCACAACAGTTGAGTGATTTCTGTGTCACTTGCTTTGTTTTAATAAATCATATTTGTCTAGCCCGAGACCTGTTTTACTTTGCACAGTGTTTGGGATCTTTAAAGCTGTATTCCTCATAATTTTTCCTGCAAGAAACTTTTATTGTTAGGAGCCCAAACAGATTTAGAAGTGTGTGATGAACATGAAACTGGCCATGTGGTCATGGAATATGAATTTTGTGTGCAGTTTACCCTCGATGTCTGAAGAGAGAAGCTAGAGGTATTTGCTTGTGGGTGATTAATTTTCCATGAGAGCATTAGCAGATTACTGCTGTGTTTCAAAATAAATGAAGTTTCCATAATATGTATAATTCCCATAAAAATATGTATTAACTACCCATAGATTAACAGCAGGGGAGAAATAAATGTGAAAAACCCCACCACATTATAAAGATTTTTGTGGAATTTTGCCCAGAGGAAAAGGACTTGGTGGTGCTGGTGGCTAAGAAGGCCAGTGGCATCCTGGCCTGGATCAGGGCTAGAGTGGCCAGCAGGACCAGGGCGGTGATTGCCACCTGTACTGGACACTGGTGAGGCCACACCTCGAGTGCTGTGTCCAGTTCTGGGCCCCTGACAGCAAGAAAGACATTGAGGGGCTGGAGTGTGTCCAGGGAAGCATCTTGGAGGTCTCTTCTAACCTAAATGATTCTGTGATAGATTTTTTTTTTTGGCCAACTCTTTGAGAAGAGACATTTGTGGAGGCAGGGAATGGTGAAAGCCCACTGCTGGGAATGGTTTAGGAGGGAATTTATTCAAACAGCATTTATTGTGCATTTCAGAGAGTAGTTGGGGTCATACTGAACGTGTGGGGGAAGGGCTCTGGGTTATTTACCAGAAGAAAATGCAGAACTAAAATGGCACAGCCATTGATTCTTACCTCATGACTGGTGGCTGTCTCATTACCTCAACTTGCAAGTTGTGTTTCTTGTGCTGTGTTCTCCCCTGTGCTGTGCCCCCTCAGGAAAGCACTTTGCAGGAAAGTGAAAACCTTGACCATTTTTGTCCAGGTTTGGATGAGATTGGTGAATGTAGAGAACAGCATTTGGTTTGTAGCATTACACCAGGGACTTCAGCAGCACCACCCTCTGCTGATAGAACAGGGACCTAATCTGGCTGGATGGGGGTAGGAGGAAAATGATTTTAAAGTTGCTTTCATACACATCTGTTCTATTTGAAATGATACCCATTGTTTCCTCCCCACATCCCCGAAGTGTGTGGATGCCACTTCATTTACTAAAGGGAAGAATAGTTTATTATAACATCTGTACTTGTTCTTGGTGTTTCTTTGCTAGTAAGATGTGTGGCTGGAAAGTTTAAGGTTACTGCTATAAAAATGTCATCCTTTATTTAAAAAAAACCCCCACCAATAAAAGTGATACATTGCTATATGATAATGCAGCACTTTGATTAAAAGCATCCAACAGCCCATGATGTATGGGAGCTGGCTGGAAGACCATTGGAGTGTAATTAATTATTAGCTGCTCTGGTTGCTCTTCGCAGAATTGATTTTGAATAGTGACAGAGAAGCAGGTTCTTGTTTGGAGTGCTGCACAATGAATGCCTGGATGCTGGCAGGAGCAGGTGCTGGGTGATGGGTGATGGAGTGCAGAGCCTTTCACCTGCAGCCTCTTGCTCAGGCTGATGCCAGACAAGTTGTTGAGGCGATGAAGTTGCTGCGCATGGACTGGTTGGGAGCCAGCCCAGCTCCTGCATGGTGGGTGAGGATCTGTATCTTAAAAATCGTGGTGGAGCACAGTGGGACTCTGCTCGGGTTCTCAGCTTTGCCACACACTGTGCCACAAGGTTTTTTGTGCTGGACCCCATGCCATCCCCTCTGCTCTGGGGTTAAATTGAGGAGTTAACATAATTTATCCCCTCTTATGACAACTGTATATGCTTTAAACGTAGGTTTTCAGAAAGAAATAACACTAGTTCGCTTGAAGAGACTTGTTAGAAGTTGATCATCTGAAAAGTTGTTATTACTGCAAAGGATTTTCATAATCCTTCATTCAATAATTTGAGTTAATGAAACTAAAGTGAAATAATAAAATATGCTTCCCCTTTATTCTCCCCTCTACAACACAAAAATCTCTGTTTCCTGTGAATGCTGCTCTCTGCAAAGGGTAAAACATTTTAGGCTATCACTAAGTCTGGAAGCATCAAAAAAAAATTAATACATTTTTTGCATAGATAAGACCCTCAGAAGGAGTTAGAGGTTTGTCTTACTGTGGTTGTTTGGCTAATTTGGCCACCTGAACTCTTGGGAGAAAGAGCCTGAGATGTTTCTGGGGTCTTGTTTCAAGTGCAGATGAGAAACTTAACCTGCTATTTTTATTATTTCAATCTGAACTTGTTGGAAGTTGTCAAATGATTTTTCAGGTGTGCTTTTCTGAATGGAACTTGAAGAAACAAATCTGATGCTAGAAATGCACATATCCTGCTGCTGAATTTCATGAAAAGCAAAAATTCAAAAGCCCTCAAAGCAACAAAATAACCCCAACCCTAAAAGCATTTAATGATAATTTGAAAAGCAAACAGAAAACCTTGATGAATTGCATTGGATCCTGGGAAGCATGAAGCAATCCATATCGAGTATATGGTTATCCCATGAGGCAAGAGGTTAAATCTGAAAATGTTGAAACTCTGTCCCAGCACTTTGTAACCTTACTCTAGGGTTAAACTTTAGTCAAAATGTTACTTTTTACTAAAAACTGCTCTTATATTATGCTCTGGTGTACAAAAAGAAAAGAATGGTGCAATTAGGTTTAGATGTTGCTCTCTTACTTTTGAATTAGAAACTTTGTATTCGAACAGTTTTCTTGAAGGGTAATGTTTGCTGGAGCAATCAAGAAAATCATGGGTGGTATTTGCCTAACCAGTCCTTTGCACAACCAATAATAGAGAGCAGTGGATGGCAGTCAGGGTTGGGATTTTTTTCCTTTTTCTGGAAACATCTATTTGGGGCAGCTGGAAGGAACAGAGTCCAGGGAGGAGCGAGGCAAGCATGGCTGGGAATGGTTTTTATTAAATATGTGAAGGAATGAAAGGCCAAGCACCAACTGCCTGAAAGGCTCCAGCCTGCACTGACAATGTGAGAACGAGGGGAAGGTGTCAGGACTGTGTTGAACAGCCCAGGGCTGCAGCTCTGCGTGTGGCTCTCCTGGATGCGGCCAGGAGTTCCCACTCCTTGAGCTAAAACCTGGAAGCACTTGGGCTGCAGATCTCCAGCAGTGGTTCCTGTACGTCCAGCCTTGGGGAAGGATGATGTTGGGAGGTGAGGATTTCTTTCCCTCCCTCTGGATGGGAAGGGGATCTGTGCTTGGAGGGGGGTCTCTTCCTTATTATTCATTTGGGAGATAAACAGGATCCAGCTATGGTCGTACTCAATGTCTTTTCCTCCTGAAATGAAGTCTTTTTTAGTGCAGTCCCACTGCCACTTACTCTGTAGCTTATTTCATATATGAAAATAATAGTTTATAAATTACATTTGTGGTTAACTTTTGCTTAAACGTCATAAAGAGAAATATCCTGTAATTATTATGGTCCCCTAGTAAATGCACTGTTATTACCTAGTTATTTTGGCCATATGGGTTACACCATATTTAAGGTCCCAGTTCAATAAAAGTACATCTGGTTCCTGTGCTGCAAAAACCTATTAAGGATTGAGGAAACCATGCAAATAGATTTATATGGTCTTTTGTCGGATTTTACAGTGTTTAATTGGCCTTTCTATTGAGAGTAACCATGAAAAACTTGAAATTCTGGAAGTAGCTACTCCGAGCAATATTCCTTTAGTTACTGCAGAGTTAATGCCTGCCATTCTCCTGCTAGGACATGTTTTAAGGGTCTCACTTTTTAGAGTCTCCTCCACTTCCTTTGGGAGAATATCCCACAGCCTCATAGATCTCCATGTCAGGAAGTCTTTGACCACAATTTATGTAACTGCGTATGTTTCATATGGGTTTCTCTTCGGCCTATGCAAAATATGACACAGGGCTTCAGCAGGGATTAAAAAATAAAAAGGACTTGAACATGAGTGGCATTAGGAACACTTTCTGTGTAGTCTATGAAGCTGGTTGGTTAAACAACCTGAAGGGCTGGAGGGATGTTTTTGGGGGAGGGATTCCACAGCTGGTGCGAGCAGCATTTCTGCTCAGGGAAATAAGTTTACCAGGAGCAATGTAATAGCTGAAATGTTTTTGCTTCCTCTCCACTGACAGGCTCCTGGCCACACAGACTTTGTAGTGCTACCACAGTTTTCTGAAGTTCTTGCACTTCAAACAACCATCATCTGCAGATTTCAGACTTTTCCCCCGTATTTTATTTTAATTTACATATTTCCCCCCTTTTAAACTACTTAACATGTCTAAATTGGTTGGACATATTTACAGCAAATTTAAGACTTGCTCCTGGTTTAGGTCAAGACATTGAGTGCTTGGCCCCTACCAGAAGTGTTTAGGCTCAGGTGAACTGACAATGCCTGTGAAATTGTGTGTGGTCTTTTGTCAGCTGTGAAATCCATGCTAGAGCCCAGAACCAGCACTTCTGTTATAGATGGGAGAGAAGGCTGATCTTCCTTAGGCTTTAATCTGCTGCTGAAAGTTTCTTTGAAACATTACTGAAACTTTTTGCCTTGGCTCTTTTCTTCCCCCTCCTTCCTCCTGAGTAAATCTTTAATGAGGATCTGAGTAATTTAGTGTATCTCTGTTTCTGAAGCGAAAGGGCAAAAGTTTTGCTTTCGTTATTAAGATATTTTTCTAAGATGGTTCTGGATCATTTTCTTGTTGGCATGATGATGACTTTTTTAGCTTTGGGCTGGCGCTCTCAGCTGTTATTAAAGTGTGAAGTGATAAACTCCTTTTATCTGAAAAGATGTTTGAGACTTAATCACAAAGCATACCCAGATAACATTAATTTCTGCTAACCCCTTTTAAGGAGTGAAAGTTGAAACTTTTTATGACATTTTTCATCTTTCTGTAAGGAAAAATAACTTTGGAGGGAGCTTTATCTGGTAACCCATGCAGGAATTAAAATTACAGTGCATGAAGGATACCTGGCATAACAGGGCTGAGTTCCTATGCAGTCAGCTTACTTAAAATGGGGGCGAAATAAGATTGATGTGCTTAGGAGTCACTGGATCTCTCTTTGGGACCGTGCATTTCCTTGGGTCTGCCTCCCGGGGTATGGGCTATGCTGTAAACTCGGGGGATAAAAACCCTTCTCTTTTTTTCCTCTGAAGACAAAACTTCAGACCACGTGTTTCTGACCTTTGGTTGTGCTGGAGCCCAAAGCATAGCTTCTGTGTACAGAGGGCTGGGGCACATTTTTAACCTGAAAACACATTTATTTTATTATTAATTATCTGAACTGTTTTGAGGGGGAGGTAGTGAACAGAGACTGGTTTTGCTGTGTGAGGGCACATTCCACTTAACAGCTACAGGGTGCTGTGAGGGGGAAGAGGGCAAGAGAGGAGCTGCAGTCAGAGACTCAAAGGAAGGGTGGGGGAAAGTTTTGTAGGAAATCCGTCTTCCTAGCAAGAGAGGCAGAGGAGAGGGCTCCAGCAGCAGGTTGCCCAGGGTCCAGGCTGGGTGAACAGCCGTGAGGAAGGGAAAGGAGCAGAGACAGGCAGGAGAAGGAGCTCCCACCTGGGAATGATGCCACCAGGAGCAGCTGCTTTACCCCACTCCTGCTCCAGCATTTGTGCGGGCATATCCCTGCCAGGGGAGGGGAAGGGGGAGCATCCAACATCTGCCACATTCCTGGTTTCAGTGCCTCCCACGAGCTGCCTTTCATGGGAACACACCAATGCTCCCTCCCCTCTGTGTGGCGTCGTGGCAGGGATGATGGGAAATGACAATACCAGACCAAAAATCCCCATCCAAAGATGTTTTTTGGCTAAAATGTAAATAAAGGTCTTGCAAAACTGATGACCTATTTCCTGCCCTCCAGCTCCCCAGATATGTCTGGAACTAACTGTTTGAGTTTGAATGATTTTGCGAATCAGGCCCCTTATTTGGGTGAAAGAAAAGGGTAAGGCAAACGAGTAGAATAAAATTCCCCATTAAAATGAGCACGTGAAAATTTGTCTTTGTGGCAGTGTTGTCACTGTCTTTACATTCAAAACAGCAGCTTTGAAGCATCCAGCTTCAGCTGAAATCTGTTGATCTCCTTAGAGTCACCTTCTGTTTCATGCACAAGAAATAAAAGATAATACCAGATTTTTTTTAAATTTGTTTTTTACTTTGTGTGAAATGTACAGGTATGCCTGACAGACTAAGCCAAAAAAATGTTCCTTAGGAAAGGAATATGCTCAGGGCCAGAACATCTGTCCTTAATGTAAATTGGACCATCTTCAGGCATTTTCTCGTGTGCTGTGTTTGCACGTTTTTCTTTATTATTGTCAGACGAGCTGCCTTTATAGAAAGGACATGATCTATTAACTATTTACCTACACACATCTGCCTTGTAGGGAAACCTACTGGCACAGGAAAATGTGTCATGGCTTGTAAGGATGCAGGCTCAGTACACTGTTGCTCCTGTGAACTGCACAAGCATCTCTTCAGTAGCTCTCACAAGCCGTGTTTGCTCAGCTTTGCAGCTGTCTCAGCCTCACACATGCATCCTCCTGGGCTGTAGCTGTAGTTTTCACTCTTTCCAGGAGAATGTTTACATTAAGATGCTAAAAAAAATGAAGTAGAATCAAATTGACAAATGAAATTAAATCCTGACCAGATGTAACCATGCAGAAGTCTGGGTCAGTAATTCTGGGTTTGGAGTCCAGGAGCTACAAGAGTCTCTTACATTTCTGTTTATCCTTTGAGTAGGTTTCTAGCACTGTTCCAGATCACGTTTTTCCGATTTTTCATTGAAATAACACAACCAAGAGAAACTAAAAAGAAAATAAATTGTATTTTCAATTGAGCACAGAATTCCAGGTAGGTCTACCTGATGCTTCATTAACATTTGGGTTTGACAATAGTGTGGAGAGTGAATTGCAGAATATAAAAATCAATATTAGATGATTTTTTTAAGGGAATGTGCTTGTTGCTCCATGGTAGACATAATTTTATGCATATATATCTGCACTCACTGGGCAATAAATGCTCTGTGTGTGGGGGAATAACAATGAGGAGAGCAAGTTGGAAGGGTCTCACTGATATTCAGAGTAGAAAGAGCAACAGCATATCCATTTGTGTAGAAACTTGACAAAGATCAAGGCAAGAGATCTCCAAGTTGTCTCCTCCCTCAGCACCATGGATCCAGAGCTGCCTGCCAAGTGTGCCAAGACACAAGTTCATCTTTCCTTCAGATTTGAAAACTACAGAGAGCAGTTTGCTGGGGTTGCATTGTCACACTTTGTTCTTCTTACTGATCTCTGCACCAAGGGATGTAGCTCTGGCTTCTTGAAAAGTTCATTTTATGTTCACGCCTCCCCTTTCTTGTGGTTGTGTTCTAGCAAGCTACTTGGATTTTCCTTATTTCTGTGTGCCTTTTACTTTAGAGACAAACCAAAATTATGTATCTGGGAAGCTATTCTTGGTGGGTTCCCTCCCAGACTTTCCTTGTAGTGGTACTTGTAGTAAAAATTTTACTTTTTCTTGTGCATTAACACTAAAAAGCACAGAGGGCTGATATTATTTGAATGCAGGATTTCCTGTAAAGAGATTTCAGCTTGGATTTCAAATTCAGAACTCACATGCAAGACTCACAGGGACAAATCTGTATTCCAGCATCTTCAGTCTCTGCTCTGGACTTGTGTGGTGTCTGGTTACGGGACACATTAAATCTTTGTGTGACCATCTTGTGTCGTTATTCTTTTTTCCTGTGCGTGTGACGGTTTGGTGGGTTTTTTTGTGTATGGTTGGTTTTTTAGGTTTAGTTGCGGTTTTTCTGTTGTGTGTGTTTTAAATTCAGGTTTAGATGTTTCTAACTGTGTGTGGGGTGTTATTTTTTCCTTCCATTGTTCCTACTTAGATGATATCTCAGCTTTGGAAGCTTTTTCTGAATTGGAATTTGGCACAGATATCTTCATCCCAAGCAAATTTGAAAAAATCTTGGTTGTAAAATCTGCTCATGTTTTTAAGCAGAGGTTCCAGCACAGTGTGATCTGCTTACCTGCTGAGCACATGACCAAAAATGCTATATTTTAGATGAGTGGATTTTTCCTCAAGTTGTTCATATCTGGTGATGTTTTCATTCTGCATGATTGTGTGAAATATTTAACATTGGAAGTTCATATTGGTGAAGATGTGCTGATTAGGAATATCGGTCTTTACAGATGATGTCAGGAATGTCTGTGGGATGGGATTTGAATCCCTGGGATTAACCAGTGTGGATTAACCCCAGATGTTTTGACTGCACTCACACCTAGGCTGATGAGTTAGAGTGTTCTGGCTGGTGCATGTAGCAAAAAGCCGGGTGTGATATTTGTAGCATATTGGCTCAAAAACCTTCTTTTGTTTTTGAATGGAATTGTACAAACATGTGTTTTTTAACTGGGGAAAAAGCCGGATGAAAAAAGATCTGTTTTCATTAGGCTTTTTACCATCCCATGCCATTGCTGGTTAATAGTTATTTATTTTATAATGGCTTGGGTTGGAAGGGAGCTTAGAGATCACCTCATTCCAACCCAAGCTCCGTGAACTGCCTGGTAAAATCAAATCCTGGGTGTCAGTGCCTCCATAGGTTTGGAGCAGCCTGCACAGCCCTACCCACCCCCATTTCTGGAACTGCCAACCCTGATTTCTTGTGCTTGCCTCTACCAGTAAGTAAAATGCTGCCAGCAAGATATTCTGCCTTCTTAATCTCCAGTCTTTTCTTGTTTGCTGGTAGCTTGAAAGCCAAAGTTAGATAATGATATATTGATTTTTATGTCAGGCTATCAATTTTCTGTATTTCCTATTTTAAAAAAATATACAATATCTAATTATGTGATACGTTTTGGAAGGAAGATTAAAAATATTTTAAGAAATCAATTGAATTTAGGTCTGTATATTTTTGAAATGTGGATTGAATGCAGCTGGCTTTAGTTGGGCTTTTTTGGCTTGCTATCACCCTTTAGAATGTCACTGTTTCAAAGATGAATAAATACCTAAGAATCAAGAGATAATAAAAATGTTATTTAGTGTTCTATTCCCAGTGGCTTAGGAAAGGTTACAAACCCTGATATCTGGTTAGTGGTCTTAGGGGTTTTCCAGCAAGTTATTTAGCTCTCCATTTATTAATTTTAATTTATAGTTAATGAGAGCTAAAATGCAGGCACAGGATTCAGGATCCCAGAAAAACAGACACAAATTATGAATAAGTTTAAAGAACACGATGTATCAAGTGATCATCCTCGTAAACCACCAGGGGTTTGGTCTCTGTACCACAGATATTTATGGTAATCCAGCTCTGCCTTCTAGGACAGAGATTTCTTTTAGTCTTCATTGCTGCTCTGCCAGTTCCCACTCATCTTGTCTCCAAGACAGGCAAAGATTTCAAAGCTGATGTTGAAAGGAACATATGAAGTGCAATTAAAAATGCAGGGGGTGTTGGCAAATGGGTGGGGTAATTCAGTATGGCATTCTTACTGTCTGGTATAAAACTGCAGGCACCTCTACGTGCTGTTTGGAAAAGAAAATAAAAAACCCTCTTTGTTATGTTCTAGTAGCCTAGATCAAAGCTCGTTCACAAGTTCTTAGTGTTATGGAACATCTTTCCTAAATCTTAATAAAATTCCGTCCACTCTTTGCTGGGTTTTAAGGTCCAGATGGCTCAGGCATGTATTTATTCTGAAGGAAAGGATGCTAATCCATCTTAATAGTCTTGTAGTAATCACCAAAAATGTTGTAGGGTCTTGGGGCTGGTTCCTTCGAAATCTTAGATGTGCTAATAGGTGTTTGTCAAAGTGAGGTCCTTGTGGACTCAGACCCTCAAAAGTTGGTTGAGTCAATGTTTATATTTCAAGGCATACAGGGATGCAGAGGTTTATATAAGATTATGTATATAGAAGTTAGTGGTGTAGAGTTATGAGCCATTTGATTAAATGGGTGCTGAAGTGTTCAACTCCTTAAAGACCGGTTTAGCCTGGGTATTTGAAAACAAGCATCCTTAATCTAAGTCATTACAGTTTTGGCATTGTAACCAAGTATAACTGCTCATAGCAGTTGTGGAATAAAATGGAAAGTGAAAATTAAACAGGGGAAAATTTACTGCTCTTTCAATCATGCTGAGTTATTGTAGTCATGTAAGAACACTTAGAAAAGCATGAAGCAGTTAGAATGCCAAGTTTCTATAATATTATCTGGCAAGCAAAATGGTGCAGTATTATATAAGTTAATATTTCTTGACACATGCTGACATTTTAGTTAAAGCTTCTAAATTATTTTAGACTTTAAGGAGAACATGCATATTTTTTCTGTGTTCCTGGCAAACTTTTCAAGTTGTTTGGTGTGGAGCTTGCTTGATTCCGATCTGCCCTGTACACTTGTAACTAAGACATTTTTAAGCTTAACTTGGGAAGTTGTTGGTTCTGTGCAGAGGTTGAGTGGGAAGTTCTCTGCTCTAGAGCATGTGCCCCAGTTTTAATATTTTATAGTTTGGAGCTAACACCTTCATCTTGTGACAGGGTCACAGTCCTTTTAAACTGTGGGAATAGCATTGTAGGGAACAATTATGCTGAGCTCTGGAAGAAATAGAGAAGCTGTTTCAGGAAGTACAATTAGATTTCAGTTAGATTGCAAGATGCCAGTGATGTGCTTGGGTGTGAGAGGAACTTCAAGCTTGTTATCTTGATGCTGTCTTGCTTAAACCTGATTTTAGCAGGGTGTTGCAGAGGTACTTGGGGTATCCTAATGGCATACCAGTAGTTTGTGCACTAAATGCAGGGTGTATGCAACAGACACTCTGCATGGACTGCACAGAAAGTGGTCAATAAGGTCTGTGTGGCTACAGCCAGGCTGATTCCGCCTTGATACAACTCAGACATCAACCAGACAGGGGACAACCTGCTGTCATCCCTTCTGGGCCCTCTGAGGGAAAGAAAGGAGAGGAGAGACTCCTCAGCTAGCTCTGGAGGGGCCAGAAGTGGGACATGATAATTTCCCATGGAGTGGGACATGATAATCCAATTCTTTCCCTTGTCTATTAAAGAGAAAAATACCCAAACTAGCCAGATACAATGCAAGGCAGAGAAAGTGAGCAAACACCCAGAGAGCATCCTTAGAGTGCTTTCTCCCTGTTGGTTTTCTGAGGGCTTCCACCTCGAAGCAGAGAGGGTGAGGAATGAACCCTGCCTTCAGGGGCAGATTGAGGTGTTCCTGCTTTGTGTGGGGAAGGGTCTGTTGGGTGATGTGCGGGGTGTGTGAGAGAAGTGGAGAGTGCAATTTTAGCAGCTGTGTTTGTGACAGCCAACATGCCCATGGCAGCTCTCTGGAGCCTGAATCCTGCTGGCCAAAGAGGCAATCTGTGGAGATTAATTTTAGAGGGTATACTGTTCACTAGGATTTGAGGAGGGAATGGAGGGTTGAATTAGGTGTGAAGGAAATAGGCTGAGTCAAGTTCCAAAATTGTTTCATTATGGTCACCACTCACTGTCTGGTCGATAAACTCAACCACCTTAATAAATTTTGGGGCTGCAGTACGCTGAATTTGCTGTAGGAAAACTTGGAGACACAGTAACTACACCTCACAGAAACATTCAAGTCATATACCAGAGGCTGCATTTCACAGTTCCAGCTGCTGCCCTGTGGGTCACTGAAGCTTTACAGTGCTTGTTCTGAATTCTAAACATTATCTTGTAAGCTCTTGAGTGGAGTTGGCTTTGGTCTATTGCTTGGTGCTTCATGAGAAGCTCTACTAAAATATTTAAAATATATGGTAGTATAAACCTTGGATGATGATGATAGAAGTTCAAATCTTTGTAGTGTCATGTACATGATTTAGCTGCTTTGGTTATGTGAGATAATAAGTATTAGAACTAATTATTTACATCTATATGAGCTCCTCCAGTAACAGAGCAGGAAGAGAGCAAAGAGGAAGGTTTTTTTGGAGCAATTTCTGTGTCAGCCTGCATTGTTTCCTAAGCCATGAAACAAGCTGAGCCACACACAGTCGCTGCTGTGAGTTCTCTGCTCTTGTACTGCTGCTTTGCCGAACACCCGCATCTGACCACCTGTTCTCACTCAGCCCAAAACATCCAAAAAAGAACTTTGAGGCACAAAAATGCCTTGAAAACAGCTGCCCTGTCCCATCAAGCCACACAGTCATTCCCAAGCTGTTCTCTAAAATAGGCCTTGCCATGAATAATGGAGAAGGGCAAGTGGGTAGGAGGCCAGATGCCCTGGAGATCTTTCTTCCTTGTAAATCAACGCTGGAAAAGTTATCTTTTATTCAAAAGACAATCTGCATTCTCACCTATTTCTAGTTATATTGCAGATGTTTTCTGCTGGAAATCTTCATGGTTTCAGGTATGACTGCATCTCAAGTTATCCTCTACTGATTTGACCTCACCTCACTAGAAAAAAATGTGTCTTTATTCTCTCATTAGAAGACCTGGTTCCAATACTGTGAAGTGAAGATTTGCTTTTCTTGTGCTTACTTTTTTGGTAATTTGGTAAAGTTAATTAATTATTTTCTGAAACACGTGTAAAATACAAATAGTAATATATTTTACTGTGTTAGTTTTGACAACAGGCAGATAATTACCTCCAAAAAATTACAGATTTTAATCTAAATAAGTATCTAAATTGTAGTCGTTGAGCTGTAAAGAAAAACAAATTCAGCTAATCCTTATTTGCATGTGCCAATTAGCTAAGTGTTAATCAATCTCCTATATAAATGAAAATGAGAAGATTCAGCTCTCTGGTAAGATAATGTTTCTCATTAACAACAAGTAAAACCTCCTATTGCTATTACAGGAGGAAAAGATTCCACTTTTCTTCCTGTTTAAAATGCCAATAAAACACAACAATAAACCACTTAAAAGAAAAAAAATCAATTTTTGCATACCTGTATGTTGAGAAATTTTCAGTCAAAATGTTATGATAGTTTTTATGACTTGCGAACACCAAAAAGAATGCAGGAATAGTTCAATAGACAAGAACTCTTATTCTCTACCTTCTTTTCCCAGTGTTACATCTTTGTTTTGAAGAATATACCTTAGTATGGGCACCATTGTCCTGGAAGTATGAGCCCAGTAAAAAAATTCCCATGTGGGGAATTGTGATGCTGAGAGTACAGTGTTTTCCTTTATGGACAAGCCAGGAACAAGCATTTTTATTTATTTAATTTTTTAGATCTCATGGATGTGAATGGGAAAATAACTACGTATGTGCACTGCAAAGAAGGTGTGTGTGACTCTGTCTGTCCAAGATTTATTTGCTTTCACAGGCTGTGGGATGATAATTCCCTTGGAAGTAAACAAAAAAACCAAAAGATGATTCCACTCCTTGCAAGGGCAAGAGATGCTAACCAGGATTTAATAACAGCTCTGTGAGGATAAATGCCAGCTTACTCTGTTAATCTCTGGATATTCCAGAGACACCACTGCAAGGAAAACAGGACTCTGTCTAGCAGCCATGAGGAATTTCTGCACATGCCAGCAATTGTCTGCATAAGCATGGTCATATCAAACTTCCCATGCTGGAAGCACTGCCTGGTTTGTCAAACCACTTCAATAAATGTCATTGTAAGCACATGAACATCCCCAGGACTGCTGAAACAAACAACATTTCCGTGCTAACATGTGTATCTGTATCATCTTCACATTGAGATTAGTATAACGTTTGGGTTTTGGTGTTTGTGGGGGAGAATTTTTTGTGGTTTGGTTGTTGGTTTTCCCAACTTTTAGATGTGTGGGTCCTTTCAAAGCCGAAAAATGAAACAGCAGGTCTGTGATGTGAAAAGTGGGCTTTTTCAGCAAGGTGTGCAGTGATCATGAAGTGATCACCACACATCACTTTTGGAAGGATTTTTCTATATGGTTTCTTGATGATTTCAGGCAGAGTGTGATTTCATCTGTACTTTTAAGTGTTTTAAAAGACGAAACTGAAACACTTTAATTCGCTTTTTATTGTCTATATCAGTATATAATTTTGCACAAGAGTATACATACTTTTAGCATAAATGTTAGTGTTTTAAATATCATTGTAATTTGTACACTAAATTACAATTCCGTGTACAGAGGGTGGACAGTGGACCCCATAATGTTATTAGGCAAAAGGTAAAATTTGTGTGATACTTCTGTGATAAGGGCAAATGTATTTTGCCAAAATGAATTTTATTTAAAAAGCAAACAAAAATTTTCTAGCATTTTAAAATTTCAGGTTCTTCAAGGTACAGCTTTAACATGCAAAACTATTCTCTGAAAATGTCGTCCTGAAAATTTGTTGACAGGTGTCAGGATTTTGAGGAGTAAATGTATGCTCATGTAGCAGTTTAAAATTCAGGTGTCTGTTGTGGCAAGCTATTCACTTAAAAAAAAAATACAAACCAAAACCAAAAAGATGCAACCCCCAAAAGAGGAAAAAGAAAAAAGAAACAATGAGAAACAACACACTCTCACTCCCCTCTGTAACTAGACAGGGGAGAGAAAACAAAGGGTTCATGGGTTAAGGACAGAGAGATGGACCAAATACCATCACAGGCAAAACAGACTCAACCTGGGGATGTTAGCTGAATTTATCACTAAAAAAATCAGAGCAGGATAATGAGAAGTGAAATAAATCTTAAAGACAATGCTAAGGAATAAAAGCTTTATTAATATCAGTATTTAAATCCTCAGGCTAGACAATATTTTCTTAAATTTTCTGTTTCATTCTAAAATGGTGTAAAATTCCAGAGTTTCTATTAAAAATACCTGTGCAACCATTCACCCCCATCAAAGGTAACAAAATTTCAGCAAGGACCCCAAAACAACACTGAAAAATTCGTGGTACTTTGAGACATCAACTTTCCTGTTGGTATTTTATGGGGAAAGAAGGACTGAAATTGAGCTAGGTTTTATATGCTGACAATAAACCCCTCCCTCTCTCCCTGTGTCCTTCTTTCTTAGAAACAAAAGACCCTACAAAAACTCTCCACTAGGTTTCATTAGTTCTTGAACTGGGTATTGATCTCACACCAATTTCCACTCAGTCCATTTGACTAACTTGAACAGAATTGCTCTTGATTGAGGGCAGTGGAGAGCTGGAGACCAGAGTTATCACCAATGAGTTAAGTATAATTACTCATTCTCTTCTCAATGGTCTGCAGTTAATGTCCAAGTTAACCTGCTGCATGGCATGCCTATTATTTTTACTTTTTTTTTCTTTCTTTCTGTGTTTTAAGATGAGTTAAAGCAGTAAAATAATCTCACGTATCTCATAGTAAAGATAGATGTGACCATTTTAGCCAATTTGTTACGAAGGGTTCTTAAGACACTGAAATAAGACATTCTTCAAGTCTATGTGTATTTTCTGGTGCAGGGATGGAGTCCAAGTTAATGCTGAATGAAGCCATTTTTTGAGCTGATTGTTGTGCTCACAGGAGTCTTTGTTTACTAACCTGAATTTGTTTTGTTGCTGTACAATGCGAAGTGTGAGTAGGTGATAATCCAACACTTGTAATTTCCTTCTGACCACTCAAGTATTCTTCATTTGCTGTTGTTAGAGAGGTGAAAATATGGAACAGCCTTGGGAAGATTTTCCAGTGCTGAGCTCTCTGAACAGCTTTCCACACTTCCTTGAGACTTGGGTTTCCATTAATTATTTTTGCAGACAGCAAGTTGCTTTCAGAAGTATTTGTGAGGGAAAACTTTCAGTTTTAGAATAATATAGAAGAATATGTATGGAATTTCAGCAGGTGCCCACATATAAAATACTTGGTCATGGAAAAGTGTGATCTCTTTTTCAAATTCATACAGAATGTCAATGACTGAATTGCAAATATTACCCCAATAATGAACCCCACATATTTTGTATGAGTCACTTCAAGCATTGCCTTGGTACCTGAAGTAAACACAAAGAAAAGTGAGATAGCTTTTTACCCATCCTACTTAAATTACAAGTGAATAACCAACTTCTTCAGCTCCCCCAAACACCATTTTCTTTTCCCACTAGATAGGAGAAGGCCATTGGTTTTGAGCTTTCTTCCTGTGGTTGCCATCAGCCTTATGATGTTTGGATCTCAGAAATGATTTGATGTGTGGAGATGATGGGTTATGGAGTCCATAATTCCTTTCTTTCTGAGGGATAGAGCTTTGCAAAACTAAATTTTCCCAAATATTATTCCATACTATCTGGATTTCTTGGAATAAGGGTGTACTAAAGAGAAAGCCTCTGTTTCCCACCAAGTACCACAACTGGATATTTGCAGTGATTAGGAGTTAATGAGAAGGGAGCTGTGCTTCAAGATTGACTCTTGTTCTGTGGTTGGCTGACTTGGACCTGCTGGTTAACAGAGAGGTCCTGATTTGTTCTAAGTGCCATGGCTAGGAAGGTGGCACCATAATTATCGTAAGTTCGTCTAATATTGGGAATAGAAGGTGATCTAACAGTATTTAAAACGTCTTGCACACTCATATTCAAAATAGCATAAATAAATTGTTGTCAGATCCATGTGCTGTGGGGAAGAGAGGTGAACCTTTAATCATTGTATCGTATGAATAAATTAGAAAAGAAAGGTTTGTTCTTCATGGACAGGGAACTGCCATGGCTGTCATGTATTTGAATTCTTTTCAGTGCTGAATCTCTGTTATATTTGCCTTTGTGGTGAAGGGCTCCCTTCAGCTGACCTGTGAGCCTGTGGATTTTAACTGTGGTAGTAACCAGAGCCTCAGAAGTCCTTTTGTGTCCCGGCAACACACTGCTCTGTTTTGGAAATAACCTTCATTCTTTAGATATAGTATTTCTCAAATTTTACAAAGCTCAGGCATTATTTATGTGAGGCATGGAATTTTCCTCACTGGAATACTCTCTCCTTTCTTTTCTGAAGTTTCTCAGCAATCCAGGTTTCACTGGCAGCAGCAGAACTGCCAGTATAGACAGGGACTTTCTTGTCTTTGCATCTTCTGTGAGCAGAAGACAGTGGATGACACAGCTGCTAAAGATTTGCACCTTTATTTTGACCATTATTACAAATAGAAAAGGACTTGTAGGGAGCGCATTCTGTCTGAATGTGCTACTAAATGGGAAATTATGACAGACTACACTGCATGCTTGTGCCAGGGCATGGGAATGTCTGAGGCTGAAGGAAATAATCCATTTGCTTGCCTGGAGTGTTCAGCCTCACGGAGAGGAAATGCAGAAAGTCCAAGAGTTCCCATCTCAGTTAATGTATTGGTGAGGCATATTTTTCCATCCTTCCATTTCCTCACACACAGTGTAAGCTATTTTTTAAGTTTTCATATAGCCATGAGGATGCTAAACTATTCTTACCATCATATTGCATCCACGTGGATAAATGTGCTCCATAGATGCATTTCATATGTTTCATTTAAACAACATATATTTAATATATCTCACAATGCCAAAACAAGTTGCTGCTTTTGTGTTGTTTTGCATGGCAAAGCAGGCTTAGAAGAATCCTATGGCCACCTGGAAGCAAATTGTAGTGAGGTGTATGTTGGTCTCTTCTCCAAATTAACAAACAACAGGACAAGTGGAAATGGCCTCAAGGCTGCTCCAGGGGATATTTAGATGGCTTGTTAGAAGAAACATCTTCACTGAAAAGCTTGTCAAGCCCTGGGATGGGCTGCCCGGGGCAGTGGCTGAGTCCCCATGCTGGAGGGATTTAAAGGAATTGAGGATGAGGTGCTCAGGGAAATGGTTTAGTGGTGGCCTTGGCAGCCTGAGGTTAATGGTTGCACTTGACGATCTCAGAAGTCTTTTCAAACCTAAATGATTCTGTGACTCTGTGAAATTAAGTCAATTAAAATTTCACACCAAAAATTTATGGAGGGCTGGAAAAATGAAAGCTCAGCAAGACCCAAGCTGTCAACCAAGATCAAGTCTTGTGCCTCCACTAGAAGGATGGCTGCTCAGAAATGGTGGTAGAAAATAGAATTTATGATGTCTTTTTATCAACCTTTAGTATCTTAATATTGAGGGCGTACCTGAGCTAGATTTTAAATATTTTCTTCTTAAAAAGGGTACCTAGAAACGCAGTAAATGAACTAGTCAACTGCTCATTTTCTTTTTTTTTTTTTTAACTCCCAAGACCAGGGAATCTCAAAAAACCTCTGTTCTGATGTCATGTGTCTGCAGCAATGGGTATAAAACCCAAAGTGAAGGCATGTTTTCCTTTTGCTTATGCATATTGAATTTCTGCTGTATTTGGAGGTTGTTTGTTAGGAGAGCTGAATCTTTCCTTCAAATATTCTTATTTGCAGGTCAAATTACGCTGTACACTCTAGCTGGAGACCTGATCCTAGTTGGAAATAACAGTTAAAAAGTTTGCTTTTGAATATCAACCCTATTTTTGGTCAAGATATGACATGTGAATTTTATATCTTTTAAATAAATCTGCTGATTTCTGCCCAAACTCCAATTTTTTTTGAATCCGGAGGTATAGCCAAGAAGGAAATATTTCTGTCATTTGGGCAAAGTGATGAAAAAAAATTTTCCTTAGGTAAAAAGTGATAAAGATCACGAAGTCTTAATATTTGCAGTTACTGTCTATTTTTGCACCTAAGTATTCAAGTAAAATTCACTGGGCTACCCTCAAAGCATATTAAAAGGGCCAACAAATAAGAGAAAGAAATGCAATATTTTGTCAAAGAAATTTAATCCAGCAGCCTTTCTGTATTATGATGCCATCCTTGTACTTGTATTCAGCAAATCTTTTTTAAAGACTGAACAGCATGAGACAGCTTTCACCCCAGAGGAGCACTAACTGATGATTTGAGAGAAATGTTAAGTATTTCCTCCATTCTTTAGTTCTATTTTCCTGCTTCTGCAGTAAAAACATGAGGAGGGGATACCTGACAAAGGAGGAACCCACAGTTAGTAAACTCTTCACTGCTGGTATGTCTGTCAGGAAATTAGATCAATGAAAATTAATTCACTCCTATAACAGTCATTTCCTCACTTAATGTCTTCATCTAGCATGAGGGTGCCTTCTCCCCTGCCTGCTTTACGAGCAGTAAATCAGTTGAGCTCTCTATTCCAAACAGTGCTACAGAGGTCCTTAAATTCTCAGAATTATATGGTAATATTTGCCTTTCCTTTTTGGTTTTTTTTTTTGAGGCTGAAAATATCCCATGAGCTCAGCAAGAAGTTGTGATTCTGTGGCCATCTCTGTGCAGAGAGCACGTGGAAGATTTTTCTAATTAACTGCTGTTGCTTGAGCCAAAAGAGGCAGTTTTTCAGTTTCTTTAGACCATAAACTGTGCTTTATGCCATTCCACACTTCTTCCCTTTTGCCCTGTGTGGGGCAGCAGGGTTCTCTAGCAGGACTTGTCCCTTTTAGTGAACATAAAAGTAATGAGAGGGAAAAGGGGATATTTTGTGCTGTGATTCGCCTGTTGAGCAGTGTTAGGGCAACATGTGCTGTCTAAGTTACTGTGACTGCCTTTCTTCTCCAGCCACTGCTTTCTGTTGATGGGATGGCAGTGATATCCTGGGGCTGGAATTGTGGTTTTATCACCTGCTCAATGGGTCAGTTCCGCTTTTTGAAGTCTTATGGTAGCATGTGGGTGCATGAGCTTTTCCTTTAGTGTAAAACCAGGGGACAATGATATGACAACGTCTAAGGCAATTGGTTTGTTCTCAAGTAATAAATAGTACTCATATGGCCTCAAACCATCTTTTCTTAAGCTCTCCACCATTTTCTTGAGAACTTTCATGCAATGCTTTTAGCTGTTATTAAAGCCTGAAGAAACTGAGAGGACTCCGGGAAATAACTCTTTGCTGCACAAGTTTTCCCACACACAGTAATTTGTGCTGTAACTGCTGCACTCAGAAGGCCGGGAAAAGCAGACTCCCGAGGAATATGGAATATCCAGATCACTTCCAAACGCAGTTGGTACTGCTTTGCAAAGGCTGTTTGGGAGCTGGGCATCAAATGTTTTCTTCCAGCCCATAAAAATGGTGAGGACTATGATTAAGTGTTGACATTTCTGCTCCTCAATTACTTTTTTCTCCTAAGCTATCTCAGCGCAGCCCCCTCGGTGTTATTTGGCTATCCTGACCTATAGGGCTTTCTTAACCTTTCTGTAAACTCAACTGCCAGTCACAGGCTGGATATAATTACTCTTTGGTGCTGAAATAGACCTTTTCTCCAACTTTGAAGGCTGAAAGATTGCCTCAGGTATTTAGTTAACTGGCTGAACTTTTTAAATTGGTACAAACTGTCTATAACAATTTCTGTTTGCCTGCCACGCAGCAGCTTTGCTATTGTAAGTTTATACGCTCATTCTGATTATATCCACTGATACAGGATATCAGGATATGATCAATGAAGCCTGACAACATTCTGAAATGTCCCTGGAGGCCATCAAGACAGAATTAAATACTAATGCATAAATTGGTATCAATTAATCTAGAATTTATATGATAGATTGGCCGAGTTAATGCTTAAAATTGGATTATCTTTTAAATGCTGCTGTAAAGTTTATTTCCCCTTACTAGTTCACATGAAAACCACGTTAAGGAATTCTCTATTAATTTTGGAGTTAAGTGATAAAACTGAAAAAAGCAAATGTAACTAAGGTTGGTATGAGATAGAAAATAATAACAATGTTCTTTTCCATAAATAATGTGTTTGCTTATATAGCAACAAATTTATTTCAATTCTATGGCATTCTGTCCCCACAAAAAATGCAGTAAATTTTTGTTGATCAGTTCAAATGCACAGAATCCAGTAAATTTAGAGATTAGCAACTTTGTCCAACTTGATAAAGACTCCACAAACACTTATGAAAAATAAAAGGAAGGCAAAGCCTTATAACAAAGGGAGCTTTAGATGTCTAAAACATCCTTTTGTTGTATCTGCTTTGAATTGAATAACACCATACCTTTTCAGAAAACTTATTTTGCTTTTCTAAACAGTTAAATTCTCATTAGGAAGGATAGAATCACATGGCTCTGGTATTCAGAAACAACCTAATCCATAGAAACGTCTGAGTTATGCTTCTGTTCCGAACATCCATCATTCTCCTTAAGAGGAATTTTGGCTGTCTCAATAAGCAAATGGCTTGTGGCTTACAGGATTGAATGTGTCATTTAATTCACAGGTCATTCATAGACAAGTTCTGCTGATGGGGCAGGTCCCTTAAGTGCTCCTTACTCCCATTTAATTTCCTTTCTGTAAGGTGGATTTGTGCACTCTGCTCTCTTCCCATCTTTATTTTGTCCATTCAGATCGAAACTGATCTTGTGTTTACTGGCTGTGCCTCCCCTTCCACAGCCAGACTTGAAGGGCGTTTCTGAAACGGGCTGAAACCTGGGTGGAAGGAGTGAAGGGACGTCATGATGTCAGTCTGTCACTGCGGTCCTCGTGCAGGAACCTGAACAGCTCTGGGTTTCTTCTCTATGGGGGCACTCATCCCACTGCTGAGGTGATGCTTCCAAATGTCCAGAATCTCCAGGCTTTTTGTGTAGTTAAAGCTATCATGATGGGCTGGCAAGGAAGTGCATTCCCGGCTTCAGATCTCAATGTTCCTGCACATAACTCCTCTGCATGTCCTTACAGTGAAAGGCAGCTCTGGAGCAGTTTTTCCTCACATAAGCAGTTATTTTTTTCATTCAAAATGTCTGAAAGCCCAGTTTTTGGCAAACAGAAAGCACACACCCTTTAGGACTATGTGAGGTACTCAGGATCTGAGAGCAGACTACCTTAAACCCCAGCTACCAAGACTCCTAGGGGGACATTTAATTTTGACTTTTAAGTTATTAATGAGATATTTTTATTTGTGTGTTTTGTATCCATACACATACTTTTATATCCATGGTGTGTGTACCCACACGAACACACAGATGTTTACTTTGCAATCTTTTTGCTGCAAGTAAATATAACTCTTTTTTTGTGAAAGGTGTCATCGACTGACTGACTCCAGTTTTCCCTTGAGAAGAAATGGAGCAGTTTCAGGTGCTGAATTACCTTCAGAAGCAGTACATGAATTTCAAGAGGATTAAAACCTCAATCAGACGAGACAGGCAGGCACTTCTTGACAAGTCTTGTAGGAAAGAAAACCCCAACCTATAATCCCAACTGAAACTGCTTTAAGACTTCTATCAAGCTAATATTTATCAGAAAAAGCTTTCTTTCACTGGATACTTTGGCTAGCCTTACATATTCAAGTTTGTGTAAGTGTTTTAATACTTTGATCCATTTACAATTCTAAAGCAGTTTGACATGACGGGGCTATTTTTTTATTGCACACATTATAAAATGCATTTATTCAGAAAATTTATGGGTTGCAATTTTATGCTGGTTATACACCTGCATAACTTTTTTTTCCTTCAGTAGATGTAGCAAAAAGAAAAAAAAATTAGTCTGAGAAAGATATGGTCAGAGAGAATGAAAGCAAGACTTAAATTGAAAGCGTGTATATGGAAAGTAGAAGAAACAAATACAATTACAAAAATGGTTTGTGTGTGGATGATAGCCTAGAGAAATTAAACTACTGCAGGACAGAATGGTTACAGGAACTGAGAGTGCTTTTAATCTGCTAAACTCTAGATCACTGGCTCTGGCTCACCGTGGGCTGTAATGGTAGAAAGTATTTAATGGATGACTAATGAAGTGCTGGCTGTACCAGCCCATTTCTTTCAGGGAGTGCAGGGAAGGAGTTTATGGCTGCAGCCACTGCATTTGGCTTTCCAGACAATACAGAAAATATAGTGGTTTGTGGCTTCATTTTAAAATTTGTATTATTTTTTAATTTGGTTGTACTGTGAGTATTCCTGGGGCACCACAGCATGATTTTGTTGCTCGTCCAATGCATGCTGCCCATCCATGGGACCTAAAGTCTGCAGATTTTGCTGTGGTGTCAGAGGTGACAGGCAGGTGAAAGCATTTCAGGGAGCAGCAGTGGCGGGTGAACATGGCCATGGTGCAGGCAGGAGCAGTGCTGCCACTGGGCACAGACCTGCAGGACACCAGTGAGGTGATGGCAGGGCCACAGTGGCACTAATCTGCCTTGGGCAATGGGTCTGTTCCTTCCAGACCATCCCAAAAAATGCAGTGGATCCAGCGAGTCAGGATCAGCAAGGCACAAGACCTACCTAGGCACAGACTTGCTCATGGTGCAGCTCAGGCAAAGATCAGGCTCACTCACTGGAAAGGCAAGGAAAAGAGAGTGAGGAAGGCTGGGAATATCTCCAAATGTGGTTTGAGGAAGGTTTTGAAACGTGGGAGGACAAAGCCTCTGGGTCTTTTTGTAAGGCAATTTTAGTAGCCCACGAATATGAGGCACCTGTGCAGGCTGAACTTCTCCCATCAATCCAGAGTTCATCCTTTCATCTTAAGTGATAACAGAAGCACTATAATCCAGTGATTTCCACTGGGAGCACCATATGGGCCCTCCCAGTGACCTAAACAAGTCCCATAGCCCAACATTTCTATGGTTACTGCATGCCCCATATACAGGTTCCTCTGCTGTCAGGGGCCCCTCACAGCAGCTATCTCCTTGAAAATTCAGGATGAGATCTCCTTGGTAGAAGGAAGGGATTTATTTTCATCACCTGCTTTTTATATTTTCGTCTCCATTCCTTATTCCCTGCCAAGTCCCTCATGCTTGAGTGGAGCTCTTCCTAGTAATTCACAGAGCTACTTCATTATTGTCCTTTGAAAATGTCTTTATAACTCCTACGGTGAGGTGCTGCCTGACAGTTGTTAGGCAGCACTTTGAGAGCAGCTCTGATGAAGGGCTGAAGGCGTGCTCTGTCACACTGACCAGCTCTGCCTGCCACCCAGCCGTGTGTCCGAGCCTCGGACAGACGGACAGGGCGGTTCCTGAGCGGCTCTGCGTGCTCGTACCACGCGTCGCCGCCTCCCTTGCATCAGCACTAACGCCCAGGACCATCTTTGCCACTCATAATTGAGCTTTCAGAGTGTTTTGTTGCTGTGCCGAGGCTTTTTGGCCAGGTGCCACATCTTTCTTGGCAGTATCGCTGACCAGACAAAGCACATGTTGGGCCATGAGTGCCCATACATATTTTTCCTTTTGTGGCCACTCGGAGGTTGTTTTTCTCCCGGATGAACAATGAGGATGTTGTGTGGCTGCCTGTTGGGTTTTGTCAGTGCAGCAGAAGGATGAATACCCCCCATCCAAGCTGTGCCTGGGAAGCCCATGTGCTGGATCTGGCCTTGCCAGGATGCTCTGGCCCTCCCAGCTCGTCTCCTGTGAGCTGCCAGGTGCTGTGCTGGTGATGAGTACACTGCCTGCAGCAAAGAGGGGATGGTGGGGCAGGAGGGAAATGTGGCTGGTCCTGGAGATGCACCAGGAGAACCACTCTGGTGGTCTGGAGCTCTGTCCCAGCCAGCCCCTACTGTCTGACTGTGTTCTCAGCTGATCTTTGTGCACAGCTGCAAAAGAGGAATCTGCGTCTTGTTTTAAAGGGATGTATGGCTGAAAAAGTAGTAAGTTGTGAGACCAATTCTTCCCCAGCTGTTGGGAAGCTGAGCAAGGATATTGGCCATTGCTGTGCACAAAGGATACAGCAAATCCAACCTCCTGCAAAGCTCTGGGCAGCACGAATTACCTGTGGCATGGCTTACCAAGGTCCTTGGCAAACTTCTTCCTCTCTGGTTAGCATGAGGCAGCTTATGGGGACTTCTTGTTCCCCCTGACAAAATAGGCGGTGTCAGGGATCTGCAACTGCACCAGATGGACCCAGTGAACATAATGGGGGAAGCCTGCTTGTCTGGGAGTTGAAAGTGATGCACAGGACAAGACATTTCCATTCAGAAGTGTCAGATAGCAGGGAGTGTTCCTAGAAATTGCTCCAGAGCACTTGGATGAGTTCCAAAAACTTTTCCTAGTCTGCTGTAAGTTAATTTCTGGGTCAAAATCTCCCTCTACCTAAAATTAGGTGTTAAAGCTGGGTAAGCATTTACTTTTGTTCTTTGGGGCTGTACTGATGCTGCAAGGAATGACAATACTGTTCCCAGCCACTGGGGAAGGAGGGACATCCCTGTGAGCTGGCAGGGTGGCACCTGGAAAAGGGATCCAGCTGCTGAGAGCAGGGACACTCAGGAGTGCTGGCACACCCCTCTGGCTGCACACTGCTGAGCCTCCCTGCATTTCAGATCACAGAGGAAAATGGCACATGACATCCAAAAGCCCAATCCTATAAGGTTTTGTAGCAGAGCTGCCTGATTGAGAGTGAGGCATCTCAACTCTGTGAGCAAAAGTACATCTGATATCTTAGAGCTGAGGGAACAGGCTGGTCATGCATCAAACCAGAGTGGGGACAGAGGCTGGGGAGGATTTGAGAGGTTAAACAGTATCTGTGACTTGGAAAACCAACCCCAGCTCAGGGTTTCTTGGGCTGTTCAATCCTATGTGGCAGGTGGTTAATTAACACCACAGCCCCAGGCACTCTGGATAGGCTCCTCTCAAAGGAAGGCATGGTCCTGTCTCAGAAATTACCATTTCCAGAGCTGGGCCAGTTTCTGCACAGGCCACCAGAGGCCAGTGTTAGTTGTCCCATCTCTGAGTATCTCTTGTGTGTGTCGCCTTTATTTTGTGTTTCTGTAACACCGAGGATGAAGGGATCCTGCCTTGCAAAGGCTCATCAGTGTAAAATAAGATGTAGAGTAATCCATTTACAGCCCTTTGTGTTCTGAGAGACCTCAAGGCTGTAAGGAGACTAGCAGGGCACCAATTCCCAAAAAAACCCCTTTTAATAGTGTGTATAAATTCCGAGCTCAGCAATATGAGGTGGCAATAGCAGTGGGTGTATTGTGTATCTGCCTAATGAATGCTTTTCTTTGTGAGCAGTGATCTTTTTCTCCCTTTATCCTCACTATTCCCTGTTGTATGTGATAAGAGGTATTAAAAATAAGTGAGCATGATATAACCTTTTTCCATTTTAAGAAGGCTAATTGCATCCTGATAATTTGATTCCAAGTGAACCAAATAAAAGCTTCTAGATTTAGGAGATATAGATATGAAAGCAGGAAAGGATCACTTTCAGCTGTTTGTTTCATCTTGACCTAAGATGCAGTTGGATTTAATAACTTTTTTTACCAAACCCAGTGAATGACAAGGGCAGCACAGCACCTCTTTTAGGGAGAAAGTTAAATCTTGCAGTCTTGATTAAAAATCTTCTGTTGAAGGATAATTTTTATCTCTCTTCAGTAATGTCTGTGTCATTACTGTTTTTGAAACACAGGAAAGCTTGAGCCTTTCCCAAAAATGTTTAAAAGCACGTTATTTGTCTATTTCTTTTTCAACAACCAAAAAACTCTTTCTGTTCTTTCTTTGATCTTTCTAATGCTCTTTATTTATGTTGGGGCTAGTTTGCAAGGCTGGTTAAAGCAATATATGACCATCTCCAGATATAAAAGATGAATCAAGACATCTCAATATTAGAGCTCTATTTAGGACATGTAATGAAGCAGTACTCAAGATTCTATAAATTCGAATGATGCAGCAAAGAGACTTCTGACACAGCTGTGGTTCAAGGCTGTTTTGGGGTGGGTGGTGGGGTCTGCAGCATGATTCTTGCTCCTGGCCATGTGTGCTCCAGTCCCTTCCCAGAGGTAAGTGTGGGCCTTTGTATGCAGCCAGAGCTGGGAGCAGGAAAGCATCTCCCCAAATTGGATGAAGCTGTGGGATTTCCCCTCAGATCTCTGTGTATGCTTGGTCCTTCCTGGGTCAGGTCCTTTGTGCCAGCCCTGTAAGGCAAATCCTGCCCCTGTCCCAGCTGAGCCTTGCATGAATCAGAAAAGGAAAGAAATAAAGTGTGGCCCCCAAATTTTATGCGTACAAAAAGAGAGGAGAAAGTTTGATTTAAAAGGCAGAAACTTCCAGAAAACTGACATTCATTTTAGAGTAGTTCATTGCTCATATTCATTACATTAAAAGTATTGATGTCATCACTGAGATCACCTTCAGTCTGTGCATCATATTTTCCTAGGGTATTGACAGGGAAACCTAATTGAGCAAGCATTAGAGGTAGGCATTAAGAGTGGAAGAAAGAGGAGCTCTGTTGTACGTGGCATGATTCACAAGGACTCCTCCCCAGTCGTTAATCTGTGGTGTGTCTGCAATGGTGTATCCATAATTAAATATGGAAGGGATGTGTTAGTGCCAAAGGGATGTTACTCACAGGCAGGAGAAGAACCCAAAATAATCATTGTTTCAGTACCACTTACTTTCTTTTAATATTTAGATGCCACCCTAAGAGTAGTAAATCCTGAGGCTATCTTGATAAATCTTATTCTTAAATAGTGTTACTGCACTCACCTGGTGTGGAACTACTTGAATTCTCAGTTTCAGGGATAAACCCACAGTTTTTCTCACACCTGATCTGTAACAGGTTAAAAGGTTTTGTGCCAAGTGTTTCTGCAGAACTTGCTCAAACTGGTGGGTTGAGAATGAGTGTACTGGGACTCATAATGAATTTTAATCAGTGTTTTATATCTTTGTTCTGAAGGATTTGGAAGTCTTCTCATACTGTCTCCACAAGGTTCAGTTGCACAGATTTTTTTTTTTTTTGTGATGAAATTTGAGCAGATGGTGATGGATTGTCAAAGGTTCCCTATCCTACACCTTCCACTTCTCTTGTCATTGTCATCTCTGATTTTGATTGCAAACAAGACATCTTTACTTAGCCAAATGAATGCCTATATTTGAGCAGACAAAAGTTTCAATGTTAGATTGGGGGATGGTTTTCTTTTCTTCGCCTCATAAGTTTATTGGAAAATTTTTAACAGGACATAATGTTTAGTTTAATTAAAAAAAAAAAAAGAGAGAAAACAAACCCAAACTACAGCTCTTAGAGGAAGCCCAACAAAACAACAGAGATGAGCCCTCAAAATCCCTAATACCAGACAACTGCCAACCCCTTAAAAAACCAGAATCCAAAAGCAAAACCTCCCAAGCCACTTGTGCTTGTTAGCTGCACACAATAATTTATCTGAAGGTAGCTATAAATGAAGTAGAACTAAAACCTGTTTCAACATGTTTGTCAAGGAGCAGGTCACCTCAGTTGTGAAAATGCAATTTCTCACTTGTTAGTTTCTTCAGAAATAGGACACTTTCTTCCGTTCTTTTGTCTCCCTCTAGGTAAATTCTTTTATTATGCTGTGCATTTTAATGAGTGACTGCTGTGAGGTTTTCAGTGTGGTCATCATTTAGAGAGGAATATCGTACGGCTTTCATTTGTAGCACAGCAAAGCTTCAGGTGGCAATGCCCGAATTATCTGGGGTCGGGGCAGAGAAAACCCAAACTGAAACTTGCTGGCTGGTCTGATGCCTTTTTGGGGGTGTTGTTCCAAGATTCCCCATGCTGGAGAGCAAGGCTGGAGTCTCCTTGGGCAGTAAGGAGAGGCAGAAAGCTCCCACTAGACCCCTTCCCTCAGCACTGTGCCCCAGCCTGAAGGCTTCCCCTGACTGACAAGTTCCTCTCTTCCAGCTGCCGTCAAATGTCTGTGGCACTCAAGATGCCTCAGCTCATTTTCTGCAGCCTGCCTGCTTGAGAGAGCCTACTTGTATTAGTGTGAGCTGTCCAGGAGCCTGACAGGCCTCTTTCCCTGCAGCTTAGTGAAGGGAAGGAGGGACATTAGCATACAGTTGTCCTTTGTGCGTGGAAAACATAATAATCCTTTTTTCAGACCCGGCGCTGCGCAAACATTCAGAGCGAGGGGTTCATTCTGTCATTTCTTTGCCTGAATAATTGCTATTGCTAATAATGGAAATAACATACTAGGTGACTGGGTTACCACGCTGATCATATGGGATTTGTGCAAACTGTTCCTATGGCTCATTTAGTTTGCAAGATTTCACACTCTGTGAATCTTCTCACACTCAGTAGGAACTGGCACGGCTCTGCAAAACCATATTAGAGGCAAACAGGAGAGGTGCAGACACATGAATTGGGGATATCTACTTGAGACAGGGGCCCAGTCTCTCAGGGAACAGAGCTGGTGTCAGTGTGGACATTTGAAATGATGCCAGTACAATTTCACCAGATTTTTCTGCTTTTTGGGTTCAATACAGTGACTTTTATGGCTATGTTGTAGAAGTATTTATTAGTGCAGTCTATACTGTCTCTTTAGACAAACTCCCCTTCAAGTATACACTGACAAGAATATGCTTTGAAGCTTCTTTCCACAAAGATATTTTCCCTAATAATTTTTATTTTGGCAATAAACTCTCAGACTGCTGAAGGATTTTGGAGCTGTCCAGCTGATGAAAGCATTCTCTTTGTCTCATTATTTTTTGAGGACAATTCTCATTATTTTTGGGACAGAAACGTTTTCTGTTAAAAGCAGGTGTACACACACCCTCTGGATTATTTGATTGTGCATCTGCTCTTTTCCATTTCTGCAAATATTTATACAAATCTTCATGCTTTCCTGTTCACTGTAAAGTTTTATTGGGTTGCTAATCCTGATTGCATCTCTGTCACCCCCTTAAATCATCCAATTCAGGTGACAAAAACATAAATGGGGAAGGCAAACACTGCACATTTTGGGTAGAATTTTTGTTTTATCTTCAGTGAAAGAAAACAATTGCTTAATATTTACTAGTTTTACCTAGAAACTGATTAGAGGTATTTGAATCAAAAGGTTCAGTTGAATCTTTTTATTTCTGTGTTATATTGACCATGGCCTATGACAGAAGTGCACTGGTGGCAGAATTGTTCATCGTAGTGCTCAAGCTCCTCCACAAGGAACAGTATTTAAAGTGTTTTGGTGGCAGGGTACAAATCCAGTTGCAGAAATGACCCTTGCAGTTAAGGTACCTTGTTCTCATAATTTTAAAATGTGTGAGGTAACCAAGTGCTTTCAGCAGGCATTTACAGTCGTGATTAAAGCAAATACACTGCTTCTTAATAATCTCTTCCCCAAAGAATCCCCTCAGAGTGCCTCCATATCTGTTCAAGCTCCCTGAACTCATTAAGTCATATGAATACTGTTCTTAAAATCTGAGAACTTATCTCTTTCCCAGGATAGAGAGGTCCAAACACCACAAACCTTAAGAAATTCTCTTTGAGAGTAAACTTTTTTTTTTTAAACAAGAGGAAAACTTTGGGATTTACATACAAGTGAGTTTTATGAAATTCTGTTCAAATGAGTTTGGAATGAGTCAGTCCTCTATTATGATGCCACTATTCACATGTGAGTTAAGTTCAGTTAGTGCCTCAAGACAGACAGAATACGGAGATTTCGCTTTTTTCCTGCTCAGGCACTGGATAGCTGGGTAAAGCCTATGTCAAGAATGAGTATTAACTTCAGCAGAATTGGGTGATCAAGTGGGTGAGAAATTCGAGCTCAAGGCAAGCTGCTTGGTGGCCTGCCAGATAAGGGCTGTAGCTCAGACAGGGACAGAGGAGCAGGGACTGAACTGTCCGGTGTCCCTCGTGCTACCTTAAAATGAGTGCCAGCACCAGCGGAGCTGTTACACGGTGATCTGTGACTTGGTGAACAGTGAGTGGAGCTGAGTGTGTACCCTGATGTGAGAATGGAGACTTATCTCCTAAGAATCTTCTTAAGTGTAGGTGTAGATCCAGGAAAAGAGGGGTAAAAAGGCAAAGGAAAACACAGTGGCAGGAATCAGAGAGGATCAGGACCCTAGCTGGTTCAAAGTCATATTTTCTTCTGGCTGGCTGGGATCTTGAGCTGGTTTTGATGAATTCTCAGCACCTGCACCAGAACCAAAGAGCATCAGTGGCTCAAGTTCTTGTTCCTGGTCCAGAACGTATTGACCAGATGCAAGCAGCCTCCTCAGATCTGCAGAGCAACCTCCTGTGTGGACCACCCCTGCTTCTGTACCATCATGTAATGGCTTTTGTCATGATTTTTTGCATTGCAAAGTCACAAGAGACCTGTTGAGTGTGGAGGATTTTGGTTTATGCCAACAGTCCTGGTGGGAATGGATTTCAGTATTTTTCATTCTTCTTCTTCTCTCATGGCAGAAATCTGCCCTGCATCTCTACCAGCTGTGTCCTGCTAAACACCTCAATGGTTGTATTTTTAAAAACACCAAAATGCATCCCGCAACTTCTGTTTTTCAAGGACAAGTCCCCTTCCCTGATAGGCAAAAAAAAATGCTGTGAGCCAGAAATTGTGGTGCACTAGGTGAGCCAGGTGAACTCTGTGTGCATTGTGACCTCACAAGAGATACATTTAGAGGAAGCTTAGTCTGCAATCCAAAGCAGGATTGATCAAATTTGAGCTATCTCACTTTGCTGAAGCTCAGTGGGTGCTCTGGACCTTTGCTGTCTGTTTAGATCTATTTTAAAACGTGCTATTAAAGCTTCATTGCCTAGCACTTTTCTTTCTTGGAATTCAGAAAGGCTTCCAGGTTCTTGGGCTGGTTTGGTTGGGTTTTATTTTGTTTTGTTCTTGGAACAGCTGATGCAGTGTGGGGGAAACGGGAAAGTGAATCTCTGCTGTTACTGGTTTTAACTGACTGTTCCAGCATGTTTGCACCTCAGAAAATAGGAGAGAATGTTGAATTGAACGATTATGCAAGAGTAAACACATTTCTATACATGCCTGATTGTCTTATACTTCATTCCTATAATTATCCAGAATACCAAGAATTTTCTATCCAAATTCCTTTGGCTGTGTTTAAAAAAGAGCAAACAAAGAGATAATTTCTCAGTTCTCAAAGTCTATTAATTGCCTAAAATCCTCTATTTTACAATTAATATCTGCACAAGGGTTGTTTGCTTTATTGTACTTTCTAGAAATAATTCAAGTGGCAGAATCTCTATTTTCAGAAATATGGGTGTTTTATTTTGTTTTGAATAATTTTATATTAGCAGACACACCCATGCTGTCATTGTGCCTATCACAACTGCATGGCTTATCCACTGCTCACATTAACGGAATTCTTGTGAGAGGAGCATACTTGACACGATTCTGACTTGGCCAAGTTTTATTTTGGAGTAATATTTAAAACAGGGAAAAAAAAGTGGAATAGGCACCTGCTTGAGGACTCCTGTTTGTATTAGTACACTTCTAGGATCTGTTATTTGCATGACTCTTATGGAAAGAAGGAGCCAGTTGTGACACAAGATGACAAAGTGCGGCTGAATTCAGAAGCAAGTGACAACATAAACAAGCAGAGGACTGATCTGTTGTTTTTCAGTTGTGCTACAGCTGACAAGCAATCCCAGAGCTTTCCCTAGGGAAGCCTGTCCTTTTTGTGAGATGCAATTGATTTAATCCTTGAATGCACCTCTATCTTCTGACAAACGCTGTAGGTCACGTACATTTCCAGTGTGCAGATCCAGCTTTTCTGGGCATCATTTGTTCCTGGAAGAAGGGTGGTGGCAAAGGATATCATACACTGCCCTGAGACTCATCTCCTCCCGATAAATACGAAATGATTTAGCACTGGAGGCTGAAAAATCCCAGATCTTTACTGCATTTCCATCTCAATTCTTACAGTCATTCCTCTCCTTCCTTAAAATTAATACTTTGCACAAGCTTCATTGTAACTCTAAAACCAATTCAAGCTCTCTTGTTTTAGGCAGGAATCTCAAACACCTGAATGCACACATAGATACATAGGGAAACATCAAATTCTGAAAAGAAAGAAATCTGGATGATTTTAAGGTAGTCTCATGATCCCAAACTGCTCTTTCTTTCTAAATGCACTGCTTTAAATAGGCAGCTTTCCTCTTCTGCATGGTTTCTCGCTGAAGCAATGTGTGGTTGTACCAATTACGTGGCAGAGTTCTGACAAGCTGCTGTTAATATGAAAGTTTTATTAGTAGGTCAGTCATTTTGCTTTCAAAGCTCAGTTATGAAAGACGTGTAAATATCATTTTTGTCCAAGACCTTTTATTAGTCTTCTGCAAAAATCAAGGGTAGCAGAAGAAAACTTTGTGTGTGACTCGAGCTAATGAAAGGTGAATCCATCCTAATACCCTGCGGAGATCACATGGATGTAACAAGGAAAGGCACAAAAAGATTTCATTTCTATTTAATGGGAAAAAAAATCAGAGCAAATAAGCTATCACAAAAAATATGTTTTACAGTATTCTGTAAAATAGTCTTAAATGTTCCTGAAGTTCAGGTTCTTTCATTTCACCAGATCTTTTGCATTTTGCATGGTGCTGTAGCTGGAAAACATTCTTTTGTTAATGTAACCTCAGTGCTGAAGTAAACCATGCCACAAAGCCCTCCGTTTTCCTGTAGCTCAGGCAACAAACCCAGAACACACTAGCACTGATTTACCATGGTTCTAATCAGCATTTCGCACATGGAAAACTCACCATGTGTTTCAGAACCCTTTGACACTCATCTCTTTCTAATACAAGTGCCTGTTTCTCCCTCTGCTGGTTTCAGAATAAACGCCTTGTCAAAAAAAGAATTAGATTTTGACAGCTTTTTTCCTATGGTTAATTGAGGTGATAGATACACTTGACATTTATCTCAGCGCAGAAAAGAAGATTAAGACATATTTTTCTCTGTGCATTCTCTGTATTAGAGGAGGTCACTTTCCAGGGTCTTTTTAATATGCCTGTGCAATTAATAGTGGTGATAATTCCACTCCATATCACAACCTCTTTAAAGTTCTCTTTCAAACTGACAGATAAAACTCTCTCTTCTGTACACAGGACTTGAATTAGACTAATCTTTTTCAAGTTTGCCCTGCAGGCCTTCCCCCCTCACAGTCCTGAAAATTAATACTGTCTGAAAAATACAAAGGATATCGTGCTAACTCACTTAGTTCAAAGAAAATGAAAAAGAGTCATATTTCAGTTTCCTTTAATTATTCCCACTAAATTTTTGAGGGCGTCCCCTTAAATTGCTACTTTTGCGGTAATGCGATTTGAACGTTCCACTTGCTAAGTCTCCAACCATATTGTGCAGGGCTTTCTGCTCCTTGTCATGCAGAGCAGCTCTCGAGATTTCCACAGAAGCCACCAGATGAATGCAAGATTTGGATGTCCTGGCTTATGTAATGTGGTTATATAATAATAATAATTTCCAGAGTGGAATTAATTAATGCTTTTCAGAACACCCAACGATTAATTCATACACTTAGACCCTCTTAAGCAGAGTTATTAAAAGATCAAAGCCCACATATCACCCTTTCATATCCACAAAAAAGAGTGCAAGTGTTCAAAGTCTGCAGTTCACACATGCAGAGCCTTGGGTTAAAGGCTGCTTCTCGTGTAACATTATTATTATTTTAAAGGCTGGTATGTAGCAGAAATAGTCTGTAAGGTGATAAAAGAATTATTTTCAAATATTTTCCCAGGTCTGGTGGCATTTTTTATCTGTATTAATTACTTGGATTTGACATCAATAATTTTTTAACATCCCTTTTCCTGTTTAAAACATGATATTCTATGTGTTAATAGGTTTCAGGGAATGTGTTAGGTGGGCTCTTTCCTCCAAACATGTTGCCTTTGGATGATGCTTGAAGCTATAGCAAACTAAAATTCTGCATATTAGGTTACAGAGTGTATAAATATGGAAATAATACGAAGGCATGTGTGGACTTTGGGAGAGTTTTATAAATGCCAAATATTCCTGCTGCTTTCCCCACAAAACTCTTGCTGACTCTTGAGACTGTTGGTGGTACCAACATTTGCACAAGTAGTGTTTGAATCATGAAAAATTCAGCATGGATATGTTTCACTCCATTTTTTAGGCTTAGTTTTTGGAAAATATCTTCATTTCTCTACTACTAATTGTTGACTTGGACCAGAAATTTGGAAAAGTATTGAGGTGTGTTTATTGGTCCCTACTGAGAAAAGCAGTTGTGTTGAACGTCCTTTTGGTATGGAAAGTGTTGCAGTATTTGTCAAAGGATTTCTGTTTGGCACTTTTGTTTGAGAGCTGTTTAGCTCCCAGTTCTGATCCTCTCAGCAATCCCACAGGTATCCAAAATGCATCCAAATGTGACAGTCCACATGTGGAAAAAGGAGTTTTTAGATTCTTATCAAACGTTGCTGTTACGTGTTGTAGATCTGTGCGAAATAATTTTGGGTAAGCAGTTCTTGATTAACCTTTTGTCTCCAGAGTCTAATTCCTCAAAAAGTGTGCTTGGATGGATTTTAGTTTAATCCAGAAGTTCATTTGGACTTCTGAGTGTTTCTTGGAAAAAAAGGATATCAAAACCTGAAGCTAAGAAAAGTATTTGTATTGCCACTGTCAGTCCTTTTAAATCTGTGTTTCCAGCAGGTGCTCATCCATTTCATGCTCATGAAGAAATTATCAGGACTTTGACACAGGGTTGCTTGCTGTTGTTTCCATGGAAACAAAAACTTTGGATTAAAGGTTAATATATAAGCATTATGTGTGTGTTTAATAAATATATCCACAGATATGGTGTGAGAAAAGTTTTCTTCTGTGGAGTGTAAAGGGCAAAACTGGCACAACTCTTTTGACCTTTGACTGATAAGTGGGGGACTGTCAGCAGCCAATCCCAGACCTCTCCATCCAAGAATCTTTTTGCTACCTGCCTGTTGTGACCTGAAATTGGGAGATAAGTTATAAAACTAAGGATTTAGCTATGTTTGATAGGTAGGTCACTGCAAAATGCATTTTTTTTTATCCACAGAAAGTGTATTTGTTACAGTTACCTCTCTAGTATAGAGTTATGTTGTAGATCTGAGCTTCTGTAGGGCTGAAAATACCTGGGATTTTCTTTCTTCCTCTCTGGGGGTGGTTTTTTTGGGAGTTGGGTTTTTGTTTTTTCTGTTCCCATTGTTTTGAAGTAGGATGTTTTGTGCGCATGGTTGAAATTTTTTTTAATGTAAAGGGGATTGGTGCTCTGGTTTAGTTCTGTGTGGGGTTTTCTTTTTGTTTTGGTTTCTCTCCCATTTGTTTGCTTTGTTTTGGTTTATTTTGTTGGTTGCTTGCTATGTGTTCATGTCCTTGCCATTTTAGCAAACTAAACTACTTGGGAATGACGCAATCTCCTCTGCCATCCTTGGAACAAGAGCTAAGGAAAAGAGCCTTGAAATACTTTTGGGTAAAGCTCAATGCAGTGTTGATAAATATATGGAAGAAAGGACCTATTTTAGAATATACACCTAAACTCCATTTAATTGATATGATTCAGTCGGTTGCCAGGTCACTCTGATATTTGATTAAATGCCTACAGAAAAATTACTCAAATATCTTGGTGTCACAAAACTGGTCAATGCAGGTGGCTCTATTTTGCAGGAGTGGTTTTTTTGTTGCCGAGCCTTACTTCTAATAGTTAATTATCTTCTAACACTGTCATTTATTTCTGCCCTAGTGATCTCCATATTTTACAAATGCGCCTCTCTGTGTTAGATTTTGAATGCAGGTGCCAAATCTCTATGAAGCCTGTGGGTAGCTGATGCACAGGGCCCTGTGTGTATTTTTATTGCAGTTCTCAATTCTCAAGAGTGAGAAAATGAAAGAAGATGTTTTTCAATGGTGTTTTTTGAGGATAATACCTACTTTGGAATCAGAACATGTTCTATTCATTTGAACTCATTTCTACCTCATTAGTAGATCCTTCCTTCACTTTTTGTCTCCAGCTGGCAGGCAAAAAGATAAACCCTTAATTTTCCTTGTTTCCACTCTCTAAGGAATGCTGAAATGGATGGTCCTTGCACTTGTTTTCCCCGTGGGATGGGTTTATTTAATTAAAGTAAGAAAGGCACGTGGCACTTAGTGATTTAGCATGAGCTTTCAAGTTTCTTGATGATGGTTCATGTCCTGCCTCCAAGAAACTCAACTGTGTCTTCTGATGGATTTGAATGCTACAAAGGGATATGACTCATTTGAAAAAGGGAAGACAAGTTTCAATTATCTCTGGAGAGGTCAGTATCTCCAGAGGTCTCTTAAAACTCTGGAGAGGCTGAAATTCTGAACGTTTGTCATCGGGTGCCAGCCCCTTTGGTCACAGCTGCAAGGAAACAATTTTTAACTGTAGGCTGTGGCAGAGGAAAATGTGCCAAACCATAATGAAAAGATATCTGTGTCCTTTCTCTTCACTTTAAATAATTAAATGTGTCAGGGGAGGTTGAGGTTGGCTATCCCAGAGGGAGGTCAGACCCTGAACAGGCTTCCCATGGAATGGGTACAGCACCAACCTGACAGAGCTCAAGAAGTCTTTGGACAATGCTCTCAGGTACCTCTGGTGTGAATTTTGGGTTGTCCCGTGCAGAGTCAGGAGCTGGACTCGATGATTCTTGCAGGTCCCTTCCAACTCATGATATTCTCTGATCCTACCTGCCTTATTATGCCTTAACGAGCAATAATTATGGTGCTACAGCGCAATTGGTGTTGTGAGTGTTTAAGCAGCACAAAATGTACTGGCTTCTGTTTCTCCATGAAAACGTGCTTCTGCTGTCTGTTTTTCCAAGTAAAAAACGTAAATTGGGTTTGTAAGAGAAGGATTGTCACAGGACACCTGGAAACCGTGACTCCAAACTCTTCTCTTGAATTACTCTGCCCAGGTAATTTCAGTGCTTTATTCTCCAATTTACATGCAGAACTGAGGCAATATTGCTTGGCAGAGATATAATATGTTAATGCATTTTTAAGCCCTAAGATGGAAGGAGCAGTATAAGAATAAAGTATTGCACATTTTCTCTCAAAAGCAGGTGCATGCACCACCTCTGTGACATTTTGAAGACACTAATCAATTCCTAGCAGTACCTGTAAGGAAGTATCTTTAACTTGATAAACAGTGAAGCAGATGATAATAAAAGTAATTTTATTTCAACTCCTTTTGGAATTAAATACCCCTGAGATTCAAAGTATCATATACCAGGATTTGGAAAAGCCTAACAGATGTGGAGAGATGCTGTTACTATTTATTTTCTGGGTTATATTTAAAATCTGGTTGTTCCTCTTTTCGGCCAAATGGGTATCCCATCATGTCCCCAGGCATCCAGTCACCTCTGCAGCATGGCAGGGAGGACACAGCTGTTTTGGTTGTACTTCATCAGAGGGATTTAAGCCTTGGGAGAGAAGAGCAAAGTAAATTTTTCTGTCCCACAGAAAAGGCTGAGATTAATTTGTATTTTGTCCTTTTTGTTATGCTGGAAAAGTGTAGTTGTGTGCCCAATCCAAAGCAGCTTTTCAGGGCAGACAAAAGTGATCCTGTGGCTGCCTGGCCCCTGTCCCTGCATCACCCCTAGGCATGGAGTCAGAGCCCTTCTTAATTATATATGAAACTACAATGTCCAAATTATGGAATGGGGCTGAGGTCTACGAAGTTGAAATAGGAATCAAATAATGTAGAAAATGGGTTTTCTAGCTCCTGCTTTCCTGGAACAGGGCATCAGAGAAAGGAGGGAGGAAAAAGAAAGTAAAATGAAATGCAAAAAAAAAAAAAAGATGAAAGAAGCTTCTCCAGGTGCCTCTGCCCCCAGTCTCACCAGAAATCTGGTGGGTGGTGGGTGTTTGTTTGAGACGAAAAATCATGTTTTAGCAAATATTGGCCAAAGTCTCCCTGTTGTTAGTCTGACTTAATGAAAAAACAGATGTTAGGATCTCAAAGTGGCAGATGTTCCTCTATCCATTACAATTTCTGCTGCTGGAATAATAACAAGGAAAGAACACATAGGCTTAAGTTTTAACCATCCAGTGCTGGTTATAGGTGAACACAACATGTTCCAACTTTGATGCAGTCACAGACACTCCCAAGGACCTTGTGTGTTTATTTTCTACCATGTAGTTAAATTGCTGAGAGGAAAAAATAGACAAAATCTTTTATTTGCTACCTAATTCAAGAAGTAATTTTAAAAAACAATCAGTTATCCTTGCAAACAAATGCTTGCAATTTTGTTGTTTTTTTTTTTTAAACTGTTGTTTGCTTTTCAAAATGGGCTGAAACTGAAGGCTTAAGCATAAAAACCCCCATTGTTTCAAATGAAGAAAAGTATTTAATTTTGAGTGAACTTGTTGCTGTTCAGGTTAGCGTGTCACTGGAAAAATAAATTATTTGTGTTGGTCTACTTGGGACTATTTCAGGACAGCATAACATTTAAATTATCTTTACATGGAGAAGTTTAGATTCCTTAAATGCAAAATGCCAAAACTGTAGTCCCTATCTCCTTAAGGACTTTTTTGGGATTCTAGCCAAGAATGTGTCTATCAAAGCTCAGTTGTCACAATTTTGGATGCCCTATTCACACCATCAAATTCTGCTTGAAGAGTTCAATGCTAGAAGTTATGTTTCCAAAACCATCTACTTAGATTCCTCCCTGCCATCTTGAGGAAATTTGTCAATGTGCTCTGAGATGAAATCCCAAGATAATTTTGCCAAGAGGGGCAATGCTGACAATTCTCACTTCTAGGCTCAAACAGTCTTTTCAGCCAAAAACCGAGTTTATTCAGCTCCTTGCTTGTAAGTGCTTTCACATCTCAGCTTTTGTCCTTTGGCTGATTTCAGTCTGCTTCCTTCATTTGTCAGAGCTGTATATAATTTTTAGAGAGCCTCGAGTATACCAGGCTGACAGTAGGAATGATATCATCTTGTAGTAATAGAGCAACATCAAAGAGTTGTTTAAATATTCTGCAGTCTTTGCTTATCTTACAAGCAGATCATTACTGTTGCTCCTGTTCTACGCATGCTTAAGTGGACGCAGCAATTTGGTTAAAAGATTCAGGCATATTTATATCTTATTTTAAAGTAGGTTTGATCTGAAACTCGGTGTACAAGTCTTTATTTAGCTCCAGGCTTTTGATGAATTTATGCGTGGTGGTTTAATGATGTATTGCCTGCAAGCAGTGCTGGGTGTTGGGGGGTCCGTTCCTTCTCAGGCCATGTCTGTCATCGAAGATGTGCCCAAAGATTTGTCCCAGGCTGCTCAAAAAGGCTGCAGGATGTCATGTTCAGTAATTGTTCTCAGCCTCATGGGATTAACCCACGAGGTTAACCCTGGGAGGGTACTCCATAAAAGCATGTCTGTGCCGTACTGCACCCCCAGGGACATGAGGCAGAGGATGGTGAATAATGCCTCAAGTCAACCTTTTCATGATCTACTTATAACCCAGTAACCTTAATTTATTTCTGTGTTTGGAAAAGCATCAGCACCAGCAGTGCACTCTTCATTCAGAGGTGGTGGCTGATAAATTTTGCACTTGGCACTGCAGGTACTGTTTTTCTTGTTGATAAAGGCACCGTGGCATTTAATGTAATGGAAGTCATAAAATCATTATTGAAGAGCTCTGTAATTTGATCAGAGAGAGAATCACTGCTGAATACTCACTGGTGAGCCTGGGCTTGTACCACACAATTATTTTAGAGCACTTAGTTTTCTAAATGACAATATATTTTCTTCAATCACAGACAGGTTTACCCTGTGTTTTATTGGAAGACTCGTGTACTGTATCACAGGATTATTGGTCTCAGACTGTGCTATGTCTCTCAGCAAAGACAAGTGTTACAGTCACTGCTACAGAATTAATGCTATTGATCAGTAATTGCTGAACATAGCTGGATTCTTGTGGGGCAGAAAGGAAGTGCTGGGGCCCAGTTTGATTTCCTGATGTAATTTAGGTGATGAAACTTCACCTAGGAATTCCTGCATTGCTGCTCTTAATTTGCAGCTAAACAAGATCATATCTTTCAGAAGTTTCCACAGCTGTCTTGCTGGTGGCTGTGTGGTCAGGTTTAGCCATTAACATGAGCTCATGGTTTGCAGAATAAATTCTGTCTTGCACAGCCTTAATTTTTCTTATTACTGAAAGTGAGTACAGATTGTTACCAGACAGAGTTATATGGACTTCCCCAGCCTCTTCTCCAGTTTTGTGATGATTTCTGGTTCATCTTTGTAGCATACGCCTCTCTCCAGTTATTTTCCCTGTAGGAGCTTCAGAGATGTTTCTGAAAACAGAATGCCTTCAAGGGTCCAGAGGGACTACAGCCTGCATATGCTCCAAATTATTGGTGCTGTGAGAAGAGGGAGAAATTTATTTTTTTTGGCTGCTCCTGACTAGCAGGATCAATTTTTTGGTGGTCTCGATATGGCCTAGAGCTTTCCTGCTCTTCTGTGACTTTGAGAACATCTGATGTCTCTGTGTTTTCTTGCATGTTCTGTGCAGTGCCCTGGCAGAAATCAACAGCCTGATGTCTCATGGCCTGACTGTGTGATAATGGGAGAAATAAACCAAATAATTCTCCCAGCTAGAGGAGAATATTGTTTGAGGGGTTTGAGCAAGTGTCCACTAGAGATGGAGGAAGCAAATAAGGAGCTACCAGTCTTGTGCTGGAACAGACTCAGGAGTTATATTGTGGTTTAAAAGGGGTTTTTGCTGCTTTAACCTTGATTTTCTATTGGGTGATACTGTCTTCTAGCATTAACCATTCATTCTTCCTAACCTGTGTACCTATAAATCTTTGTAAATATTCCAGAATTATGCTTTATGCCTTCTGCCTTCATACCCTGGGAGTGTGGTCACATTGCAGATCCTTCACCAGCTGAACAGCTGGTTCCAAAACTTGTTCTAAGGATAAAATTCTTGGGGTTTTAAAGCACTGAATGTGGGTTTTTGGCATGTTATGTTATTTGGTTAATTGCATGCACTGTTTATGAGTGATATTAATCCCTATTTAGAAAGCAGGAATTGATCCAAATCAGAAGGATTCGGTGGTTTGAAACTGAGCTCTTCATAGTGGTACACACTGGAAGGATGAGACACAACTGGCAGAAATTGAAATGAACCAGTTTGGATTGCATATAAGGAGAAATATTTTCCCCTTTAACACACTGAGACAGGGGATCAGTTTCTCAGGGCAATCTCCAGCCTTGGAGGGTTTCAGGACCAAGTGGTTGGACTTAACAACCCCGTGAGCTGCCTTCCAGCCCCAGTTATGATCCTAATCAAGATACCACAATGACAGATTCCACCCCACACACCCAGCTGTGTAACAAGCTAAGATGGAAATGCATTGTTACAAAATTAATAAGTTGCTGCTCTATGGTAGAGTGGTTTCCTACCTCAAATTTACCATTGTATTGCTTTTTCCTGCGGTAATTAAACAAGAGTCTGCTGTGGATGAATTACTGTAAGATGCCCTCTGTTAACTGAATTCCACCTTCTTCAGATCTATGCTTGCAGAGGAAAAATACACAGATGTTTTCCTTAGAAAGGGGGTGGGCAAACTAAAAATATATCTTTCTCTACAAAACTCAGATATCCAGAGAAACATTCAGATAATTGTACAGCACTTTTTCTCTAATTCTCACCCATTTATGTGGGATGAATTGTACAGCATTCTACACCTTTGGAAAACCTATCTGAGGTGGGAAAGATATCCTCTCCAGACATCATTTTGTTCTCTTTGCTTGTATCTTCATAGAGAATCCCCAAAAGGAAAGAAGTTTTGACTCAATCACTTCCCCGGGCAGCCTGTTCCAGGGCTTGACTACCTTATTCATGAAACATTTCATTTTTTCCTTAATATGCAAGCTAAACCTCCTCTGTCACAACAGGAGGATATTTCCTCTCATCCTGTTGTTTGTTACCTGGGAAAAGATACCGACCTCCTTCCAGGCAGCAACCCAGCTCCCTCAGTCACTCATCAGGGTGCTGATTTTTCTCTCCCTCCCCTTCTCCCACTCTCTGGATAACAGAGCTTACAATTTTTAATTCTTTACTCAGCACTTGTGGAGGAAAGACATTTTTCAGTGATACTGTAAGTGTTGAAGTGCTCCTGGCAATAACTATTGACACTGATGTCAGTCTCTGTAATAAAGGTGAACTGAGAACTTCTGGAAAGACTTTTTTATAACTTAATCTGAGTTTTAATGATTATTGAGTTTGTATTTAGAATAACTTGGATACCTTGCGCTTCTCTGAAAATTCACATTTATCTTTTCTTCCTGAAAAGGATGTCAAAAAACCCCACAGATTTCACTATTTCTGGACCTCCTGCTCTCTTGAAATCAATGTATGAAATCCATCAAGAAGTTTTCTGATCTACTCAGTGACAGGAAAAGTCTTTTCAGGGTGTCCTTTGCATTTAACAAATCCTGTCATTCAAAACCTCTTCCACAAGAACACTTCAGTATTTCGTGTTGAGTTGGTATCCTACAGGTTTATGCCCTCCATTTCATGGAGAGGATCTTCCTGGGTTGTTTATCTGACCTTTCATGAATTTTCTATCCTCCCAAAAGACCTACCATGATAGTCAGAGGTAACGATGTTGAAACTCAAAGGTTGGTTATGTTAACAGAAAGCAAAACAACCCTGGCAAAATATTTTCATTTTCATGAGGTCTGGGAGGCGATGGAATTGAGTGATGGCCTCCCTGTGATGTTTTCCTTCTTCGAAATGAATCCTTGTTTACTTATACTTTCTCTTAATTGGATGGCTGAATTTAACTTCTGGCGTGCATTAAGTTATGTAATTAAGGGTTGATTAAAGCTGTGGTTTCAGTTTAGATCTCAGCCTGAAGAAACCCAGTATTTTAATAAAACTCATCGCACTGCCCTATTTGTTTCCAATTTTTTTATATTTTCCGAGGACTGCCTTAAATTACTTCACTTTTGTGTTTTGGTAAGGCTGCATCGAATTAAAAATCCTGGGTGTAACTTTGCTGATGTTTGGGACTGAAAAGTTAGAGACTTCCTGTTCAAGCATATTATATTCCTGACCCCTGGTTTTACAGTTGGAGAAACAGATGAGCAAATGGGTCATATGGAAAATGGATCAAGTGTCTAGGAAGGGTCATTAATGACTGTGCAAACAGATTGAAAAAAAAAAAAAGGAAGAAAGAAAAAAAGCCATAAAGGGACCAGAATATTTTTTTGCAAAGACTGAACAAGGAATGTGTGCTGCAAAAGCTTTTCAAACATGGAGGTAGGTCAGGTTCTGGCAGACTCCGAAGTTCTTCAGCAAAAACTTTAACAGATCATATTAGAAACTTTTCATTGAAGACCAACAGCCCATAAAAGCAGAAAATTCCATTCTCTGCGGGCTTATGCTGTTCCTTGCTTTAGGTAAGTCCTGAGCTGGGGAAGAGGCCATAAAAGAACAGTAACACTGGAGAAAAGAATAGAGGAGGATTGCTTGGAAATTCGGAAGGTGAATTCTGAAAGCTGAAAACTCAAATAACAACAAAAGGCAATGAAAACCTGAGAGAGATGGATATTTTTTAGATCTGATGCTGAAACTTCTCAAAGTTTGAAGGGAACAGGCCATAACAGAGGGAAAAAACCCCAGGAACAATAGGAAAAATATTGTGAGTACCCACTTTCTCAGGGGATTCCTGAGGGTCTGGGCTGGACATTTCCTTGCTGCAGGCTGTTTTATGTCCCTGAGCCAGAACAGCAATTTGCATGCAAGCAGCACTCCTAAAAACCAAAGTGTCTCCAATTTCTTTAGAAGCAACTTCCACGGCCAGTGGAACACAAAATAACATGAAGATGTGTGCATACAATAGTTTTGTGTATCTAAAAGAGCTATGTCACAAAAAAAGCTGAACAACCAAACAAAAATTCTAAAAATAATTGCCCTTGTCTTCAAGTTTTGGTGTTTAAAGGTGGTGTTTTGTGCTTCTACTCAGAGGTTAAATGCTGTTTTCATTTTTTAAGCTTCTGTTTAACAGACAGTACATGCAGATTACACACACTCAGGGTTTTCCAGTTATTGCTGATGGATCTGAAGCTGCTTGAACTGTACCCTCCCATTAATCAGGGCAGTGAGTGTAATGGGAGTCTTCTGTCAAAATACAGAGCCTGACAAAAGGGCTGCTGCAGAACTAACACAGTGCACCCTGCTTAAAGCCATTCCTAAGCATCACTTGCCTCTGACTAGAAATCAGATAACTTCTAGACGGGTTCACCTGCAAGATCTCTTCCAACTTGAAATTTCTTATTTTAGCTATCTGGATACTGGAACTCATCTTTTTTTGGAATTCACCTTTTTGTGGAAAGGGCATCTACTTTCAGCTGATTGCCTGATTCCTATGTTGCCTGTACTCAAAAGTGTAGTACATACAAGTCAGCATTTGATTTGAAGGCTGTGTAGTGAAAGTTTTCAATCTTTTTTTTTTTCCTCATCCACAAAACTAGTTCCCATATAACAGAAAATGTTATTTTGTCAACTTTCAATACATGAAAAAGCTGAGGTGTGCCCTCACAAGGCAGTTATTTCCTGTGCCTGCGTGCCAGAAGAGCTTGCAGTTTTCCAGCTCTTAGAAACCCTACCCAGTTTGAGTTTTACATTCTTTAAGATGGCAGTGATTAAAATGTTATAGATGTATTTTTATTGGCAAAGTATTATGTTTTTTAAATTTCTTTGGCATATAAAGAATGTATTTTTGTGATGATTTTCAAATTTGGGCAGCATGATGTATTTCTTCCCAAGTGCCTGTATCTCCATGCAGGGTTAATTTACAGGGGAGTATTTATTAGAAGTACATTTTGGCCAGATGTTTAATTTGCAGTTAAAAGCAGGACAAAAAATTACAAAGTAATTACACTGTTTTATAAACAAAGAGGAACTCTCAAGTGTAAATATGGACTTTTGGTATGAGGAACCTCTCTCTTGTGCTGCTGTGGAACCATACAACTCCTTTAGATCCTTAGAAAATGAAACTGTTTAATGCTTAATGTAAATTTTAGCCTCAAACATTGACCTTTCAGATTCTTAAAACTCTCGGGAAATATTCTTTCCCAGAAGGAAATGAATTTTTAAGTAGTATTTAAACAACTCCCAAACTGCAATGTTGCTCATGACCACTGTGAAAATCCGTATTTCTTTCTCATGGAGCTGATGGATTAAGGTTTTGATTGGAAATGAACAAATACCTAATTATTTTCTCTAAAACTGCATCAGACTGTCTTCTCATTTGCAAATCTTGCTGGAACAAAATTGAATATGGTTTTAGAGTTACCACTTCTGCCACAGTCCTGGTCAGGGGGTGCTGACAGTTTTAGGAAGTTCAGATCAAGTTTATCGCTGATAATTTATTACTGATATTACTTCAGTTGAAGAATGATTAAAAAACTATTGATTAAACATGCTAAAATTTAGGATATGTTTATTGAAAATCAAAGAGATGGAGTCACTTTATTTTAGGGATTATTTTTTACTTAAAAAAATATTTGGTCACTATGGGTATAATTTTTTCTCCACAAATTTAATCTCTCTATTCCAATGTTACTAGAAATAGGCATCAAAAGAGATAAGAACTGCTTTTCTATAAGAACCAAAATGACTAATTTCTGAAACATGTTTTTTTTGTAGTGGAACAGTGATTTTAGTGCTTTCTTATCTGGAAATGAACCTTTAGTTTTCATAGTGTTCCTATATACATACATATGTCTCTCAGTGAAGTATTAAAGAATATAAAGAAATAAAGGTATTTTTATTATTTGAGTAAAAACATTCTTCAGAATAGTCACATTCCTGTCAAAAGTTTCATTTGTATGAAGAGCTCATGTTTTTGAAATGGAAAACTGTTTTGTTTTGTTTTTTTTCCAGAAGATATTCAACCAGCGCTTCTACCAGACACAAATTCAGTGGTTTGAGAAGACAAATGTTCTTCTGGAATGTAAATTGTAGCAGTGAGCTCTTGAAGTAATTTGAGGCATGTGGGTACTTTAGAAATAGGCCCCCAATATATAAAAACCAAACCATGCTTTTACCTGTACCTTTCCTGGATGTAGCAAAGTTTCCACACAGCTTTAATTTCCTTGTACTACTATGAAAATTATCCTCCTGGAGCTTAATTTATGACAATATTTATAGGGCACACACTTGCATATCCTACAGAAAATCAATATAGTCATGCCATGAGACTGCATCATAATAGATTCTGTAGATTACTAGCATTTAATATCACAGCATTTTTCTTAATGCTGTCAGGTTGGTTTTTTTTCCTCTATGGTATAGAAAGGGAAAACTAAGAAAGGAAAGAATAACTAAGCAGAAGATTTATGGATTTAAGTCAACTTTGGGAAGGAAGCGAGGTATTTTGATCTATAAAAGACAGGTGAGTTTCAATCACTTGAATTTACCTGACAGGCTGCTTAAATTAATGACTCTATGAAAACATTTCAGGCTGTTAAAATTAATGCTTACATTAAAGAACGTGAATCTGATGCTTTTTTTAATAGTAAAGGTGTTATTTAAAAAGACAAGGAGTCAATTTCAGCTCCGTTGATTTCAGAAATTTGCCTACATCTGAATTTGACATTGCACTTGAATCTGTGGGAAGACTGAAATGTGATTTCTTTTGCTGGCATAAATGGAATTTTTTTTGTTGTGTTTCCAATTCCTGCTTTTTTAGATGCACTGCCTAATGTAATCATTTGAGGTGTAACCCATACAAACTGAGGACAACTTCTACAACTGCTTTTTATGTGCAGCTTCTGTGTGGACAGAGAAAAAAAGACAAAAAACCGGATAAATATTCTGCATCCAAAGAGCTGTTCTTTACTGGACCACTAGAACACAACATTCTTTTCCTAGTGCCATCTAGAGGAGGCATTTCTTTTTATTTTTCCCAGCCTTTAAAAGGGCAGGAAACACCCAGGAGAAGCTGGAGTGGTGCTCTCCCCACCCTCTGTCAGGCTCTCCTCCCTGCTGCCAGCCCAGGGATTTGAGCCACCAATTCCCTGCTAGCAGGGGCACTCCCTGATGTTTTGATGTTTTGGTGGTTTCGTGATTGCCACCAATTTCCTGCAGCCAAAACATGAATTTGTGATAACTCTGAGCCCGTGAAAAACTAATTGAAATAAATCAGCCGTGACCACTTAGGGCCAATTGTGACGCTCGGAAAAGGGGTAATGGAACATCGTAATTAGGGGCTGTTTCATGGTGCTCACCTGAAATTTTTGCACAGATTGGGGCCTGCTGGGCTGCTTAAGTAAGTATTTGCACGCTAACTAGGGATATTTGATCCACCTCAGTGTCAAGTGCTTCCATAAGTTTAAAAATTAAAGAAGGGGGAAGTCTCTGTTGGATTGCAGTTGGCAGTTTGATTCAGGTTTTATTATCAGCAATGGCTCTATAATAAGCAGGAACTGTCCTCTTGGATTAGCTCTGCCTCAGCAGCTGCCCACTCTGCATCTCCCTCCTCCCCTGCCTCTTGCTGGAAATGGAGGAGGCCATCTGCATCTTTTAACTTGCTTTTCAGGCTTGGATTCTGGGGTGAAAAAAAGGCAACGTACGTGCTTTTCTTCCCACAAAATGATCTTGCTTTCAGACCCGGAAAAAAATCTCTGCCCTCCTGCCCTTTATTTTATCTCTGCACACCCTACGTGCTCTGAAATGGATGGATTGCAGAATGGCAAATGTGGAACCAGGTAGACAAACATGAAATTTAGCCTAATGGTTGGGCTTTTTTCAGTTGAGAACCAGTGGGATTTATCTCCTCTGTAAATAGCAGAGTGCGCTGTAATGATAAAGCCTTTCTAGATACAAACACAATCATTAAGCAGCTGCACACTCTTGTTTATTTTGCAGGAATTGAACTTGATGTGCTCCTTCATCTCCCTTGTAATTTAGTGGCTTATGACTACATTGATGAATATGAACTGTATAAAATATTTAAATACAATAATGAGAAGGCATTGCCTTTGTTTTGGTGCTTTCTACAATGCTAATAGATTAATTACCACAATGATTAATGGTTGGTGATCTCTCCTTGGTAGAGTCTGGAGCTTATTATTAATTGTTATTATTAGCCTCTTGTTATGAGTGTTGTGAGCTTGTTACATTGCTCAGAGAGTCCACAAAAATTCTGGAAGAGCACAAGTAGAGACTGACAAAAGCCTTTGCTTCAACAGGGGGGCGATTTTTGAATAACCCTGAGGCCGCCATCCCTCTCATCCTGTGGCATGAGAGGACACTTAAGTCACTGAAGCAGTGAACTCTTTCTGAACTGACTAAAACAATAAATCTGTTAGGGAAAATAAAATTTGGAATCAAATTTATCCATGAGAAAATCTTGTTTGAAGTAATATCAGTGCATTCAATGCATGTTGTGGTTTGCAATGAAACATAACTTGCATTAGGAATTCTCATGGCAAACGAGGATGTTGACAAATAGAACAATTTGCTTTAGCCCAGGTGAGAGATCATAAGGATTGATTTTAATTTTTACTTTTTGACATGAGTACAGACAAATGAAAACTGACCCTGAGGCTGGTGATGAAAGCGAAGTTGTACACTTCTAATCTATTTTTTTATCTTTAATGTTTATAAAAGGAAAGATGAAATATAAATATGTATATTCTTCAGTGACATATTATTTTGGTAGGAAATATGTAATATTTTGCCTTTTATTCAGTACAAAATAATACAATTTAAAGGCTCTAGCCCATTTTTTATGTGAATGGTTGGGTCTTTTTAAGGGAAAAAGAAGCAAACTATTAATAATAAATTTAGGACAACTGCAAGATCACATTGGTTTCAGTAAACCACATTTTATTCTTGAACAGCAATATGGACAGTCCCAAAAGAAAAAACCTATAATCAATGGAGTTAATTCATCACACTAAGCATAGAGCTATAATTTGGAGGACACAAAAGTACTCAAAACCTAGACTTATATATTTTAGCTTTTAACATCCCAAGACTTTAAGCCCTACTTATCTCTCTACTATTTAAAAATCAGGTCTTGGAGTAAGGCTCACCAAAATATTTAAGAAATGTGAAAATAGGAGAAAGAAATGGAGATCTTTATAATGCTATATAATATTCTAAACATTTTTCTATAGATACAGAGTTCTTCCTGCTGTTCTTACTCAGAACAACAGCATCTCTTGAAAGCTAGGTTGGAGATGCCAAAACAGGAAAACAACTTGGGTTTGAGGAAGGAGTAAAAAGTACATTAAATGCTTTTTAAAAAGCCACAAAACAAAGCAAATTGCCCTGGAAGTTGATCTATTGCTCATGCATATTATGGCTGTTTAAAGAATGAAAAGTCAGGAGTCCTTTAATATGCTGTGAAAGCTTTGGACTTGGCTTGGTGCAATTACTGGCATTCTAAAATGTATTTGTTTTCAGGATACCCCGTGCAGGAGGCTGGAGAACCATCAGTCATTTATTACCACACTAATGCTCTGCTGTAACTCTGTTCCTAATGTTTCTGGACCCACTTGGAATGAACTGGAGGCTGATATAAATCCTGTTCCATGCATTTTGATTTTGTTCTTGAAGCCCTCTTTTTAATAAAAAATACATGACATGGAAAACTGATGCTGTAGTCTCTGAACTAATGGCAGATGCTTTGTTTAACTTCCAAATTTGGTAGTATTTCTAATTTTTTTTTTGTTGTTGTTATATTGCATGTGCACTAATGGTGTTTAAGGGTGGGGGTTTATTTGGGAAAGCAAGGCAGGCAAGGCAAATAATGTAGAGTGCCATGCCTGCCTTGCTGAACTCTCCCTGGTTTACTGCATTATTAAATATTGCATAAATTATTCAATGTCCTTTATATCAAACAAATATTTTTTTGCAAGCAGGATTGTGTGAACAAACGGGTATTAAGCAAAACCCCCAGACAGAAATGAAATGGTGTTTCTTTTTCATTCCTTGTAAAGAGCCAATGTTCTCCTCCTTTTTTCATTAATTTTTTTTTAATATCACTCAGACAGTGGAAGGAAAAAATGGTGACAATTATGTGAACTGCTCACTTTTCACGTGGTAATAAAATCCTCCCTTTTTGAGGCAGCCAGGATCTGGTACAGAACATGAGGTTCAGTGTAAAGGGAAAGGCAAATGCAGCACATGGTCTGGACTGTCCTCAGTGGCAGCTGAGTTTCTCTCACACTGCTCGTTTTTGGTGGTTTGGAAGCCACTTAGGAGGAAAGCCTGATGGAATGGCAACAAAGTCTGCTGCAGAGGAGAGAGGGCTTGCTGGGAGGAGCAGATAACACCACACAGAGTGCAGCCATGGCCATGAATTCAACCACAAGCAACTGAAAGCCAAAGATTACTTGTTTTTTTATTAATTTTGCTTTTTAATCTCTTTGTGAAGGGCATCTCAGGCACCTTCCTCATGTGAGCAGTCCTGTTATTTCCATGAAGATGACACTCTTGGGGTGTTATTTGTATGTGCAAAAATACCAGCTGGTTCAGGCCCCCCAAAAGAGGCTGTTGGGGAGGCATATGGAGATGGGGGTGGAGGGGAGGGAAAAGCCACAGTATGGAAAAAAAATAAAATTGCTTTTAATGCACAGGCAAGGTGGCTGTGGGGGGGAAGGGAATTCTGGTTTGTTTTGCTTTTTTTAAACAAAGGGGAAGGTTCCCTGTATGAGCACTTGTTCTGAGTATTGCGTGGTCAGATTAGCCATGCTGCTCTGAGCAGTTTAAGGAGGTCTGGGAACTGGGAATTACCTTCCTCTCCCTCCCCACGCAGAGCAACAGCCAGGAGCTGAACTAAATAGCTGAGAAGTGTGGACCCAGGCAGGAATAAAGGCCCCCAGTTGTAGAATGAGGAGATTTGAATGCGTTGCTGAGGTTTGTGCATCTTTCCCTTTCGAATAACTGTAAATGTGTAGGAAGGGGGAACTGGGCTGGGGAGTGAGAGGCCAGGGAAGAAGGGAAGCTCCAGGCTTCATTCCTCGATTTTGTTCAGCTTCTCACAAATAAAGGGGTCAGTGGAGGGAATTCCCGTGCCTGGTCTGTGGAGAGCTGGGAAGGAAGCAAGGATTTATTGAGTGTCTCTTTCTGTCACTCACATTTTCTTTACAAAGATGTTGGTTTTACAAAGGGCAAACCTCTGACTTGTGGAAAGCAGTTTACAAATTCACTGCTCGGTACAGAGACAATCTGATTTTTATTTTGGTTTATTTTGTTGGGTGGGGGAGGGATTTGCCTTAAGCACATCCCTGTTTCCATGTGCGTGTATCCATTTTGCTCTGGTTTTTCCTTGGAGATGCCTGGATTCTGTTTGGTTTTAGTCTGTGAAAACACGTGGGGTGGATTCTGTCACTTGGCCTCAGCCTGCCCTGCGCTGCACGCGATATTACGGAAACCTTGGAGAGCAGCATCTATTTTAGTGGTGCCCAAAGGTGAAAATGAAGTGGTATTGACACATCAGAGGCTGCTCCTGCATCCACAGTTTTTCCAATTGTGTCTTAGAAAAATAAATACTCCAGTGCCACATACTATTGGATATCTGAGCAAGGGGCTTGCTGGAGTTGCTGTTATCAACAAAGTCAGACTGTACAAAGGGAAGTGTTTGTAATTATTTACTCTGCTGCAGCAACATCCACAGGGTGTGAGCAGGAAGGGGCACCATCTGTGCTTCGTGTCATGTAAACAGAGGAAATCATACTTCTGGCTACTGGGAAGTTTATAGCCTTAAACCCTGTTTTTGTTCTTTAATCCTAAATCTAAGCAATAATCAGCCATTTCTCCAGTAGAGGATTTTTCTTTTCATGAAACCTTAAGTACTTGTATTGCATCAGCCAGTTAAGTTTCAAAATATTGGATTCCTCTGTGTGTGATATGAGATATAATGTGGGAGAGTATGAAAGGGTGCATAATGAAGGGATCAGGGGCAGGATTATAAAACATAATGAAAAGATGCTGCTTAGGAACTTAATGGTATTTCATTTTCATGGACATTGTACAACACATAAAATAATAAATAATTACTGTTAGGTTGTTAACTGGACAATGTTGGACCTGCAGCATGTAAAATGTACTCAGAGAATTATTTTATTTGTGTGTTTTGCTGCTCTGAAATCGCTCTTGTTCTGATCCTAAACTTCCCTCTGTTCCTGATGATGTCCAGTAGAACCTTATTTGATTTCTAAGAGGAAGAGAATCATATTAAAGGCTACATATAGGAGCAGCAATTAAAAAAAATTTATTTTAAATTCTACTTTTTCTGAACAATTGATACTGCAGGTTTTTGTAATTGATCTTTTTCAGCTGCAAGAAATGTTAAAGTTTTTCTCCTTTATGGGTTAACTACCACAGTTACGTTATAATTTTCTCATAGATGATACTTATTTCAAAGAATACACTAGTTTAAAATGTATATTTTAAAATATATATTATAGACACCCTCGTGTCTAGTATTTATTGTTATTGAGAAATGCTGCAGGAATGGTTTTTTTAATCTTAAATCTCACTGGGTACACTTTTCATATTGGAGTCCTACTACAGGATTCCTTTCTAAATACACTATGTCAAACTTCCATAATAACAATTAACGTTTCTTCTTTTTCTGCATATTTTTTTCTTTTATTTGTATCTTAAATTTGAGCATTTGCTAAACTTTCTTATTTGAGAGTGTGAAAGTTCAGTGCCTGATTGTTTTCCCAGTGTTTTAAAAGGAATATATCCTAAATATCCAATATCTCATATGGGGGGTTTTACGTTATAAAAAAAGAAGGAAAAGAGGACTCTTAAAATCATAAACTTCTGATACAGAATCTGGTTCTCCAAATATTGTTTGGTTTGGGTAGTGACGTGAAAATGGGAGAATACATTAGAAATGAATTGGTCTTTATCATGTAGCACATTTATTTTAATAATTTTTACTCCTCTTCGTTGCTGTTTATTATTTAATATATAACCTCTATTTTACCATTTTCTGGCATGCTTTCCTTTATAGAAATTCAGTGTATTTTAGATTTGCCTGGAAGACCAAGAGGTAATAAGAAATTATCTTCAGGAATTTGTTATAATTACATTATATCCACTTGAGCACCAAAAGAATTTAGCATGATTAATGCTATTATAAGGCATAGAAGGGTCAGGAACAATAGTTTTGCTGCTGTTCTAAAAAGAATTAAGTACTTGAACAAGAAGAAATTCAAGAATTCAAACACTTTTTTTTTTTATAGATATAGCTGAGAAAATAGAAATAGTTGGTTTTTTAACTACTTATGAGAAACTTAATAGCAAATACTGACAACTGTGATTTAATTCTGTTGTGGATGAAAGCTGACAAGTGGAATAAACTTGTTGGGAATTAGAGCTTTTTCTTTGTTTTTAACGTTTATTAAAATGGCTCAAATTTTACTTCACTTTATTATATCAGAACTTATCTATCAACCCACAATAAAATAATGTAACTTGTGTTTCAAATAATATCTGTTTGGTTAATCCTCTGGATTTATCCTGGCTCTGGGAAGGTGGAATGGGGTACATTGCTACCCATTTTTAAAGCTTTTATATGCAAATAAAGGGATGATGGATACTAAAACAAAATACTGTGTTAGAAAACCCCCAAACAGCAGCAATCTCACAAAAATGATGTGTGGCAAAGCCAAACTGTGATGCAAGCCTCAGCAGGATTTAGGACAATGTGAACAAAGTTGCAATTTTTCCTGTGAAATTCTGGTTTTAGCCTTAATTTTTACCCCTCTAAGAGAGGTTGCCAAGGTCAAAGCTACGTTAAGCACTAGCCTGTGTATTCTCTTGACGTGTTACTCCTGATTAGGAGCAACACATCAGGATAATTTGTTTTAGTAGGGGCTGGAGTTTGTCCCCTGGTGCATTTCTTCTGCAGCTTCGTGTGCAAATATTTAAGGAGAATAAACATTTTTCTCTGATGCTGTGGAGTGAAACATCTTGTGTTGCTTTAGTTGTTCATAATCCCTGGACTCTGTATTTATCATTAGGATTTATTTTGTTTGTGGTTTTTATATTTTTAATAGATAAAATATTTAAATATTTATTTTCTGCAGTTAACACATCGAAGTAGGTTCATTCTTTCTTTTGCTGGCTGTGGGGCCAGGTAGAGGAGGAGTGAATTTCATTACATTTAACTATTCGCTTAAGTGTGATTTCACCTAATTGCTGGGATGATTAGTATACCTGATTTTTATAACACCATAAAATGAAATATTGTGACTGAGACTGTATTTTTACCTCTGGTTTATTAGCTTTGCTAACAATTAGAAGCTGAGTTCTTTGTACCTCATTTAGCTTTCCTGCTAGCTAAGGAACTGAGGGGAATTTGCTTTGTAGTGGCTGTGAAACATAGCTAGGATTATTTCCTTGTGTAATGGGAAACTTCTTCACAAGGCATTTTTAGTTAATGATAGCCAAACCACTGTGAAAATCATGAATTGAATTTTTCTCTCGTTGTGATTAAGCATGCCCTTGTTTATGTTTTATGCTGGTATTTCTTTTTCACTTTGTACAATCTTGATGCTGTTTACTGATGATGTTTTCTTCCCCCCTGTTGTCTAACAGCTCTTGTATTTACACTTTCAGTTTTCTCCATCACACTAAAGTATTAAAAACTCCTTCGTTTCTTAAAAAATTAAGTGTTTGGCGTGGACATGGCGGGGTCAGGGGTGACGGGAGGGATTTGACCTGGGATTCCAGCAGGGGATGGGGACAAGAGAAGGGAATCTGGGGCGCTGTTTTGGAGCTTGGAGAGCACTCAGTCATGTTTTTAACCTGCTCCCTTGAGAAATCCAGTAGGAGAAAGTCATCTTTTGCTACTCGTTGCTTAGCATATCACCTACATGTAGGGGCATATTTCTGCTTCTGCTGGTGGAAACCAGGCTGAATATATTGTATTTCTTATCAGGTGCTCCAAGAGGCCGTGCAATGAGATTGCTGTTGGAACGGTGCAGGAGAGTCCTGGTTTTCCTACATTTGGAACTGTTTTGCAGCCCAGTGTGCTGAACTTGGAATGATCGTGTGAGTTTGCTAAAAACTGCTTTCCATTCCGTGCGTTTTGCAGAGTGCATCTCCTTCTGACAACATCCTTGGGTTTTATATTTAAGTGGAGAATTTATTTTTTACAAGTTTGATTAGCTGGATGTAACAATAATTTAGTAGGTGCAATAAATGCATTAAATGAGTTTTGTTTGGCAGTTTGAAAAACGTTGGTTTAATATAGAAGAGCTAAATAATGATTATTTTCTCTTTTGTGCCTCTGAAATGCTGTCACAAAGGTGGCAGGTGCAAACAGATGAGATGAGCATGTACCTGATGGTCTCTGCAAGTCAACCACTCATTAGATAGACGTGAAAAGCGACGGCTTCATTACAACCACAAATCATACATCGACTTTCCTTAGTTGTCTTTCACCCTTTAATTTGTTAAATTTTTGCTTGTAGCAAAGGAGCTTGAAGCTTGAAAGGAGTTGTTGGAGGCTGGAGGTGAGGGGGTTTGCTGTCTGTTGCCTCCACACCTCCAATTTGGATATAATTCATTTACCTACCGTGCTTCTGCGTGCCTGAGGCTCCTGCATATTTAAAGGCTGGGTATTCAGAGATTGTCTGTCGTGCTTTTCCTTTCCGTTTTGATCACGCAACCAGAGGAGAGCAGCCCACAGAATCAGAGGGAGAAGGCTGGGGCACTCTTCCCCTTGTGGCTTTTTTTTTTCCCCTTCACCTAAGCTTCTCTCTTGTCACACGCTCTGCATTTGGGTGGAGGAAAAGTTACCAGGCTGAGTGTGCAATTTTATAAATCAGGTGTCTGTGGAATATTTGCATGTTAACACGCACAAGGAGTTTGACTTAAAGGCACAATATTCCTTTTTACTCCAGGAGCTCCTAAAGGCAGGCACATGAAAGTCAGAACAGTGCTGAGAACCACTGCCAGTAGAAGACAAAGAAAAAAATTAAAACTAGAATTAACATTCAAGCAAAACCACAATTACCAAGTGACTTATGAGGCATCAGTTGATTAAAATGTCATGTTTATATTTGACAAAATTGAAAATTATTTTTATTTTCCTAAAAGGAAAGCCAGGAAAAGTGACAGTGACACAGAGTGGCATGTGGCTTCACTTAATTAGCTCTTCATTATACATTTGTTGCTCTGCCCCTTAAATTGTATTTCCAATGAAATTCAAACTGTTGTGTAATTAATTAAAAATGTCCTGTACCTATTTTGTTTCATAACCATGGTAGCTCCCTTCTTCTTCTCCCAGAGAATAGGAGCAGGTTTAATGGTAGAATAAGAGAATAAGGGATCAGCTGGATATGTCAGGAAATGGGAATATTCTGCTACACATCTTAATTAAGCCCCAAGTTGGATAAAAGAGAGATTCCCCCTTCTGATGACTCTCTGGCCCTTGTTTTCAGTTTAGATAACCTTAATTTTCTTTTTCAAATGAATGTGACTGAATTAGAAGCAAAAAAGTGTCTTTGGTCTTTTTTTCTCCCCAGTGTGAAATCCTTAATCCCATTTTAAATACCAGCAGCATTAATGGCAGTTAATAGCAATTACTGCATGTGTACTTTGATACAGGAAAAAACCCAGACATTTAGGGATTGGTATCACACTCGTGGTGTTCTGTGTTGTAAATTATTTGCAGATGAGGTTAATTGAGCCATCTCACTGCACAGCTTTAATTCCGACATGAAGGTCACAAATTGAACCACAAACCTGTGCAGTAATAATCAGCATGTACCCTTTAAAGGATATCCCTGATGAAACTCAGTGTGAAATAGACAGTTGCATTCCTCAAAGCCTGCTCTGAATTAACGTCTACACCACGGTGTAGCTTTCAGTATTAAAAATACAGTTTTAGTAGAAATACGGGCATATTTTCATATATGAATGGCTATGCTAATTTACAGTAAATTATTTTTATTGTATGTTTCATTTTAGAAAAAAAATTGTTCAATCATTATAGAATTTTTTTAGATGTAATTGCTAATTTTAAAATGACACAAAAACTAAGTTTAGAGAATTGAAAGAGGGACTTCTGCTTAGTTTTCCTTGATTTACTAAATAAAAAAAGTCCTAGTAATTGCAGCAAGTGATCTGTAAAGCAATGGAAGAAAGTGAAGCCAATTTTGATAGTTTTCCATGTGAAACTGGTCTTAATGTCACTCTCCCAGCATTGCACCCACCATGAAAATTTCAATGATGTACTTGTGACTTTGAAAGAATGAGAAATGTATGTCCTACGATTCAAAATAGGAAACCAAAGAAGTAGAATAATGGATGCGATTCATAACTACTCCTAAATATGTTTCACTTTAGAAATACTTTGTGAGTCCCTCACAATATTCAAGCTGTATGGCAAGATCTAATTTGATCTATAAAATATTTAGAGTTTCTGAGACTTGAGGGAGAAAAATGTATGTCCTAACTCAAATTATCTCATTTTATCGAATTATGGTGAATAGAATATAAGAAGTAGAGGTTGAATCTCATTTCAAGTGAACAGCCAGAAGACCCAATACAAAGAAACACGAATTTGTGATCTTGTAATATCTGTATTGCTTACAAACATTTTGTTAATGCTGTGAAATCCATACCAGCATCATGATTTAAAGAAAGGAGGTTTATAGACAAAACTTAAACTCTAAATGTAGTTCACCTAGAAAAGAAATATGAACTCTTATTCTATAGCCCAGCAAATATCTTTGGAGGAAAGTGTGGTTTTAATTCTGTTTTACTTGTGGAAAAAACCAAAGCCTTGAATTTGCAGGGAAAAGACAGAGTACTACCCCATTGTGGCTTTTTTCAGTGCAAGTTTAGAGAAATAAAAAGCAATGGATGACACTTTTCATTATAAAAGGATGAAACGTGTGGTTGTGTAGCACAAAGGACATTGACTAATCAGTTATTCTGCATTTAAATATGGGTTTAAATGAGATTAGGAATCCAGACTGTGCAAGAGATTTCCAAGTCCAGAGGTCAGAGAACATGCTAATGAGATAATAGGAAGTATTCACAAAAGCTTCTCTGCATTAGAAATTCACTTCTCCTCAAAGAAATCCTTTCACCAAAATACTTTTGGCTATGTGGTTTTGACCTGTAATGCCCAAATTTTATCAGGCTACCTGGTAATTTGGAAAGAATCCAAATCTCTTGAGGAAAAATATGAATAAATTGTAAATCTGTGATTTGAATTGGAAATTTTTGAGGTTTTTGGTGGGGCTGGGTATGTTTTATTTAAGTCTAATTCCATTCTTTAGGACACAGTGTAAAGCAGAGCAAATCTGACTCCTGTGTAAGGTCTTGGTGACACAGAAATATGTGGAGAGAGAGACAGAAACATGTAGGGAGAGTGTGTTCAGCTCTTTAGCATACTGAACATTATTGCACAATATTTTTCTGCTTTTATGCTGTTTCACTTGAAATTTAAAAATTACATTTTGAAATTGCTAATTATTTCATTCCAACTTAAAATCTTCAACTGGAATTTTGAAAAAAATCATAAATGATTTTAAATCAGCCTAACAACCACAGAGTTTTTTGTTTTGTGATTTAGTCTGAGTTTCTTTGACAAGTCTATTAATAAGTCCTGTTAAGTGTGGAATAAATCTATAGGATGTTTTACAATGTGGCACAAAAGCAGGTCTGATAAGCATAATAAAATGAATTTCAGAGCTATGCCTGTGTGGCAATAGCTACAGCAGATAGCCAGGCATTTTCTCCCAACCTGGATTTTCCAAGGGAGAAAGAGTCAAGGATATCATAGAAGAGAAAAATGTCAGGTGTTCACTTTGGTTTTCACTTTGTTTTTCACTTTTTCTGAAGATGAAACATTTATTTTACATATACATCTCCAGACACCGTTTAAAAGGAAATATTTTTTCCAAGAAATTATTCTGTGAAAATTTCTGTTTCAGTTAAGGAAAAAATTATTTGTGAAAAACGGTTTCCACCAGTGAGGAATATTTTTTCTTAATCAGCTTCAAGATACTGTGGTTAAAAATCAGACCAAACAAGAGGTCTGACAGAACAATGTATTCCTTTCAGGATGAACACAGAAGGATAAATTCAGAATGTAAATCTGTGAGGAAGAGTAATTACTCCAAGAAACGTCCAGTTGTTCCTGACCAGATGTTATCACATGCGACCCGAAAATGGTTGTTGTTGATGGCTTTGGTTTCCTCCAGGACAAGATGCAGAGCTTGTCACACTCCTGGGCCCTTCTGTGTGAGTGGGTGAATCCATGGGATCTTCAAGAGGTTTTGTGGGAAGTGTGTCCCCACTGGGAGTTTGGGACAGGTGCCTCCAGCAGTCGTGGTGGTAGAGGATGCAGGGGCAATACAAACTGAGATCTTTCCCAAAGCAAACCTCCCTTCCCCCCAGCTTTGCATTGGGAATGGGATGTCATTCATAGCTGAGTCTGCACCAATTGTGCTTTTATGAGCAATTAAATAATTAACAATGTTGACATCTAAATTATATTTGCTTGGCATCTGAGTTAACCCCTTACTGAGACCTCTGGGAAAAATTCCACTTCTTGGAGCCAATCCTTTAGACTTGGGCAGACATTTCTCTGGTTTCACATCCATGTTTGCTTTCCTGCTGCTACACCTGGAGATTTAGGGCTTGATTCTGCAATGAATTTAGCACTTTGATGCAATCCAGTGGGATGCTTTAATATCAAAGTCAATGACACTGGTTTTGCATTTGAAAGGAAATGTGTCCTTAAAGCAAAATACTAACTGGATCAGCTTCCTCACTGGCTTTTTGCTTCTTTCTTCCTAAGTAAAATCAAATTAGATTTTCCACAAGAGTCAGTGCCTATTTAAGAAATGTACTTAAGCCATTTGTTTTACTCTGGTTAATACCAGAATGTTTTGGGTTTTTTGCATTATGGAGGTTTTTCTTGTTTGTTTGTGGAGGTTTGAATTTTTTTTTTTTTGGTTATTTTTTAACCAGAAAAATGGAAGTTGGATTTATTTAACATACAACAAGCACAACATCTCTTTGTATTTCAGTGGACCCTCATTCATTCAGATTTTGTAATACCAAAAACTTCTGAGCTTGGGAATCAAGCGATGGTCATGTATCAGCTCACTTGCTTTTTACATCTCCTTAACTGATGAAATCAATGTCATCTCTATTTCAAGGTATCTTAAACATTAAAAATGGTGTTGTGATCAAATCAAGTCATAGCTAGTCCCTCAATTGGAGCTTAAAGAAGAGAAATCCTTCCCTCAGGTTTTCCTCGGCATTTATCTCAGCCATGCAGGCTCTAATCAGGAAATAGACTCAGATCCAATTAGCTTTATCACTTAATTAGAGATGTATTTTTGGATTTATGCTTTACTGACCTCACTGCCACTGAAATTAAATTATTTAACTTCTGAAAAAAAAATCTTTGCAAATTCACACCTCTCCATTCATCAGATTGTTCTGTTTGATGCCAGGCAACCACTTGCTTGTTTGACTGTAGAAATATCATCTTCAGCTATGCTTGGGTGTAGATGCTGCTTTAGTCAGCTCCAGGGATTCAGTTCTTCATTCTCTGCCTGTTTTCCAGTCTCTCAAATCCATGTCTGTGGATGTTTCCTGCCTTAACTCCATTTCTGACAAATAAAAAGCACTCAGAAAGATCAAAATGCTTTGAGAAAGCACGGGTGAAACCACAAGGACCTTTGGACAGTCTTGACTGTCTTTAGAAAGACTGAATAACTGGGCAATGGTGGGGTTTATTTGTTTGGTGTTGTGGGGATTTTCTCCCCCTGTTTTTTTTTTTTTTTAACTATTTCCTTGTGACTCTCAAATTATTTTGAAGAATATCTGGGTTTTCAGTTGTTGGGTTTAGTTTGTTACTTAAGATAACGCTGCCTACTACAGAATCCAAACTCTAACCTTGTGTTCTGAAGTCAGCTTCCCAAGGGATGCTTTTTTAGGCTTGTGTCCCAAGGAAACAAAGTTTGATCAGTTGTTTTCTCAGTCCCATCCTCTCTCTCTCTTCTCCCTTCCCAAACTATTTTGAAATTAATTCCCCTGCTTTAAATTAAGTTGAAAACAAAGCTGAAGTCTCAAAGATGATCAAAAGTTCAAAAGCAAGTTTTCCAAGAGATATCCAGGGATGAGAGAAAATACCCCAAATTATGCAAGTTGAAGGAGAATGGCCTGAACATAGTTCACAGGTGCTCTGAGTGTTTCATCTTAGGGAGGGACTGTACTTGTCATGGCCAGTGAGGGAAAGCAGCCAAGAAAGTTTAAAAAAACTTCAGAAAACCCCAACTTTGTAACTTCTGTTTGGGAAATTAAATAGCCGTGCTCCAGTCCCGACCGTTTTGTTCTCAGAACGACTGCAATCAGTGTGCAAAAGCTCCTCATGCTGTGATGGGCTCCCTCCAGGAGATTTCAGGTTTTTGGAGCTGGTTCATTTGCTTTCATGTGTAATGCTTGATATAAAACCCCTACTGTCTACTGGTGGGTGGAGAAAAGCATCTTGAACACAGTGTGAGGGTGATCCCGCCAGAACAGGCAGCAAAGCATTTGCATTTTAGGGGGAAAAATGCTGAATTTTTCCACTTATAAACGTGTTTCACTGACATCAGTCCACCAGCAGGAGATGCTTGTAACCCCATGTCTCCCCTTGTCATTGAAGTCCATTATTTAAATTCTGCTTTTTTCCTTCCAGAACTTCTTATTCTTGCTAATTTCTCTACCCATTTCTTCTTTCATTTACCTTTTATGCAGGACTCAACGGCACTGGGCTTTTGACTGAGTACTCGCAGTATTATTTCTCCAAACATTGGTAGAAGCCTTATAGGGAATGTGGTTTCTGTGTGTTGATTGGGTTTCTGGGATGTCCTTTTTTGTGTTTTGATTTGCTTAGTTTTTGTTTGTTTTCCTCTGGCAGTACAAAAATCTGTTCAAAATTTGTTGAGCTCAATTTTTGTTTAAATCCATCTGTACAATCACCACCTCTCCTAGGTGTGATATTATTTACGTTCTAGTTTTTAATGGGAGGCCTTTGGTAAAGGTTTTGTTTGTGTGCGTGTGTCCCTCATTATTTTGGGAGGCAGAGCAAAAGAATAAAATTGTGTATACACAATTCTTCACTTAGAAACTGCTGTTGAAGATTTGCATTCATAATTACCCTGCAATCATGGATGAACTCCAGGGTAAATTAGCATCTGCTAGTGAGAATTTAGGAGACTTAACCCCCCCATCATGATTGATTATAGAACAGTCTCTCAAATTCAATAAAATTTGACCACCAATTTTTTTGTTTGTTGTTGAAGCTGTGATTTTTCAGCTTGGATTGAGATCCAGCAATGCCTGGCTGTTAATCCAGGCTGTCCTGCTGCCCAGCCTTGACCTCTTGCTCCTTCCCATTATCCTCCTTTCCTCCTCCTTGGCACACAAGTGGCACTGCTTACCTTTCCTGACATGTGGTGCTGTGGCCAATTAAGATTTGTAACCTCTGAAATATTTCGCTGACAGGACCTGGGGAGGCAGAACTGCTGTTTTTTCAGCCTTGCATGTACAAACTCTGCTGTTTAAAACCCAGGATCTTATAGCCAGCATTTAATTGAGTATTTCTGTTTTCTTTTAGACTGGTTCAAACAGCTCAGGACCTTGGTTTCAGTATTGTGACTAGATATTATGCTAGGCTCTGAGTGCTACTAAGAAGGTAACTTCAAATGCCATTTATTTTGCTGAATTCAGTGGGAGAAAAGCTATGGTGCTACGTGCTCTGTGTATTTTAAAGGAATATATTGTACAGCAAAAAAAAAAAAAAGTGTTTTTCCCACTTCAATTAAGGGCCAATGAGCACAGTGCTGTGCCAGCTTGTGATTTACTGCTGATCCAGCCTCCTTTTGTATTTTGCCACAAATACTTGAAGAATTTCAGCTCTTCTCCAGCATTAGAACAGGTCCATCCTTCCCCTGCAGGATATTTCATTAATTGCAGTGGTACCCTGATTACCAACATGTTCATTCATCATTCAGGACTTCAAAACGTTTCTTTGTTTTGTCTTCCAGGTGTTGTAGCCAGCCCTCAGAAGGGTCTGTCCTTGATGCTGTGGAAATGGGAGCAAACCTTTTGATCTTGTTATTGTTGGTGCTTCAGGAGAAGGTGTCGAACGCAAATTCAGAGCAAAGTAGGTGTGAGAGGAGTGAGGGAGGGAAGAGCAAGCTGAGGTGAATAATTCACTGAGCAATTAGGAGAATCTGAGGGCTGAAAGATGAGTCAACACCATGAGCTGTTTTCCTTAGGCTTGGAGAGAAGCACCTGTGAGCCCTGGCGCCGTTCCTGACCAGGTCATGTTTGTCCTGCTGCTGCACCATCCAGCTTGCAGTTATTTAATCCAGTTTAGAGAAAGGAAGTGAAATGTTTTAGCTGGTTTCCTAAGGAAATGAGGCTTAAGCAGTCACTCCACATGCCAAATTTGACAGAAGTTTGTGGAAGTCAGCATCTGGGATCCAGAAGAGAGACTCAATTCATGTTGATGCTAGGCAGAAGCAAGGCAGTGGTCATCAGGATGGTTGGAATGCACAGAGCTGGACTAGTCACAACAAGCACTGTTCCTTGCCAAAGGAGCCAACAAGCCCAAAATTTTATGTAGTAGGGGAAGGAAATCCGAGTATTGAAGAGGAAAAGCCAGGAGGGAAGGAGCTGGGATTATGACAATCACAGAAAGGATGAGATGAGGCCGAAAACCATAGGGTTGGGCTAGGAGATATATAAGAGGTGTAAAGGTATTGTGGTGGGGGTGACAGAAGACCTGAGGAAACAGAACTCCATAGAAAACAAATTTTCTACAGCTCCACATTCTGCAGCAATGCTTTTAAATCCTGAGACAGTGTGAAAGAAGAGGAGAATCAATATTAGCTGATAATGTTCCTGCTTATAGGGGATTTAGAGGGGAACTGAGAGGAAAAATTTTTTTCTTGGTGATGCTAAGGCCAGCTGCTTGTAGGACCATGGGTTCAAGATGCTTGAGGTCAGTTTCCAAGTTACTGGGGCATCTAATTCAAACAACTCCTCCATAACTTGAAAACTTAATCACCTGCAATTTAGATTGGTCCATTTTATTTGTGAACTTGATCTCTCATCTCCCAAGCACCATCTGCTGCAGCACTAGAGTGATGTACACATCGCTGCATTTCAGAGAGATGAGGGATTTGGCATGAGGCAGTGAGAGGAGATTGAAAAAAGAATGCAGGAATGCATAGGGGACCACGTACAAATCATGTGTGATGAAATAACACTGCCCTGGTAAATAGAGATGGCTTCAAGGAGTGAGAAGTCAGAGCTTCAAACAGCAGAAACAGTCCACGTGAGGTAGGTGAAGGGAAGATGAGCATTTCTTGGATGGAGAGGGAGCAATTCTGGCAGCAAAGGCAGGCCTGAGTGGGTAATTGAAATGTGCTGCCGAGCACACAGAACCAGCCAGGGGATGAGGCTGAGCTCTCTGTTGTTCTGTTTTCTTGTGAGGTGACAGAAACAAATCTATTGAACTTGGAGAACACATTTAAGTGCCTTTTGAATATTTTTCTGTTAATGACTCTCCTGGCAGTCCTTCAAAATCCATCAGCTTGTTGGTTTAAAGAGCTTTTTTATTAACACACTCTCCTGAATCACTTTCTGTTGTTCTCTTTCAAAAGGTGGGGGGAAAAAGGTAAAAATATATGAATTAAAACCCCCTTGGTCTTTCTAAGAGGAGGAGGATTTGCCATCTGTGCAGGTGATAGATGAATTTGAAATATGATCTCTTAGCTCTATGGCAATTCTGAACACCTTGATAGGACCCAACCATTTAACATATTCCTACTGGTACAGAAAAGCAAATCTTTTTTTTCAGCTTCATGTGTTTGAAACTGCAGCTTAAGTAGTTTGCCATAAAAGCAAGAAAGTCTTTTAAAAAGGGATGTATTGTTGAACAAAAAAAAAGAATTAATAAACTGGAGGTGAAGTCCGTGTGCAACCTATTAAATTATCCACAATTTAGACTGTGTTCTCAAGTTTTACACACCAAAATGTCTAACCTTAGACGTGCAATGTAATCAGCAGGTCCCCAAACGTGTAATAATGTTCTTCATAGGGTTCTTCTTCTTGTTTGCACAGCTGCCAGATGGTGTGTGCCATATCCCATTTCACCACGTTGTTATTATTATTATTTCTGTCTCAGGGCTGGTGAGTGCTGCAGGCCGGATGGGATATTTCACACTCGGAGCTCGTCTGTGAGTTTGAGCCATGTATTAACAAAGGTTGGATCTCTGGAAAGCCCCAGACTGGGCAAGAACTTCAGTTGTGGAAAGTGTCAGTTCTTTGGGGCAGGTGGTCTTAATGCCTGTCCTTGAAACTCCCAACAAGCTTAGCCCAGAGCCTAACTTTCTCCTCCTTCAAACCTCTCCTGAGTTTCTTCTTGTCCCGTTAAAAGCCCACTCTGTCAAAATCTGTCGTGGAATCACAGGATAAGTTGGGTTGGAAGGGACTTTTGAGGATGAAGCTCCCCTTACAGTGAGCATCTTCAACCAGCTCAGGTTGCTCAGAGCCCCATCCACCAACAGTAATTTTAAACTTGACGCTTCCATCTCTTAAAACTATCCATTTCCATCCTCACCTCTGAATTCCTTAATGATCTCTCTGTGTGTGCTGTCTGCAGCTCCTGCCCCTTCAGGTTCCCCTCACATTATCTCTAAACCACCCTTGCCTACATACTTCCCTGGAACTGTCCTGCCTGCCGCCCCTGGAGGTTTCCTCAGTGCAGGTTTTTGGGTGGCACCTTCATCTTGGCTCCACCTCTCCCCCACCCTTTCCTGCTGGAGATCCTCTCAGTGGATGAGACACGTTGTTTGCATGTCATCTTTGATATAACCCTAATTCTTGGCTGTGTGGGAATGGTCTCCAGACCTTCCTCCTAGAATCCCTAAATCCAAGCAGTCACATCTTTCCATCTTCTCCCTGGCCTTGATTGCTGCCACTGCACTTGGCTGGTTTGAAGTGCTGCTGCTAAAATAATACTGCATGACTTCCTTTCTTCTTTATATCATTGCTTCTCCTTTCTTAAAGAGTTCAGCTTGTAGCATTTGGGTGTTTTCTAAAATAAGTCCTTTTTCATAGCCTGCATGTGTGGGGACTCACACAATAGTAAGTGTCCACTGAACCAGAGGCAGAATCCACGTGGAGTTAAATGTACAATCCAAATTTCCCAGAAACAGGGAAAGAATGAATGAATGGTGTGCAAATCAGAGTATGGATGTTGCTGCCTTCCATTCCTGTCTATGTTGTAGCTGATCTTTATGATCTTAGGGAATTCACTTTCCATCTCTGTGCATGGTTTTTCTCCTGCACTCCGAGTTGCTTGCACAGCCCAGTCCTAATCATAGCAGAACATCCCAAAAGAAGGAGGAATGAGCAATGTTTACAGCTTTCCAGAGATGGTTTTCTCAGCCTCTCCCTGGTGTGCCTGTCTGTGCATGTCTCTGTGTGTGTTTGCTTTCACAGTCAAAAGCATTCTTGGCAAATGTAATCTCCAAGCGAAGAGAATGCTCCAGCTGTTTATCTATTATGCCTTTTGGCACCAGGGAGCCAAAAGCTGGACTCCACAATAAAGCAATCACTTGCATAGAATTTGGCCAGCTCTAATGGGAAAGGAAGGCAACAGCTATTTTAAAATATCTATTCAGTAGATTAAAAAAAAAAGTTTTATAAAGTACATATCTTATTTTGTGCATGAGCAGGGTCTGTCCAACAGCTGAGGAATATAACTCCTTGAAAGAGTTAGAAAGTAGATAATAAAGACACATTAGCCTAAGAAACAATTTTTTTTTCCTAGTAAACAATGAAAAAAAAAAGGCAAAAAGTGGACATGGGCTGAGGCTCATCTGAAAATGTGAGGCTGATTTCACCCATCATCAATTTCTTGTACTGATGCCTGTCACAGCCAGTGTTGAGCTGAGAGCAGAGCATCTCAATTCTTCTGCTTGTTGTCATCAGATTTCAATAATCATCCTTTGCATCCCCTGGGACAAAAGGGGGCCTGATTCCTTGCACCTTAAGTGGTAATTCTTTTAACAGCTTGTATGCTGACAGAGAAATGGGACCAATTTTTAATGTACCTTAGATGTAGTGTTAAAGTTTAGGCTCATTTTTCATCTGGTGCCAGTTTTGTTCTCTTCAAAGTCATTCCAGTGATCCTCACGGGATTGGTCTTTCACTTCATGTGTTGCATCCTCTTTTGTGTTTGTACAAGTGACAGGATTGTGCAGCCTAAGTCTCTTGATATGAATTAGAATTTAATAATCGTAACAGTTGCCTTTCCCTCCTTCCCAGTACTCTCCATAAATTTGTATCCACGAATTTCCAGATAATTGGGACAAATTATTTAAACATAATGCCATAATCTGGTCCCTAATTATAGCCATCAAAAAGGGCTAACATTCAAATTTTCAGGACCAGGAGTGGCTCTGCATCAGTACAGAAACTTCTCTTGGCAGTTGTTTTATGAGCAGATGTGTGTGTTCAGTTTCAGGTACTTTTATAGTTGTAACCATCCTGGGCAAGGCTGGGGGACAATTGAATGTGTACAATAGAAGGTGGCATTAAACAGTGAAAAAAAGCCCTGAAGAAGAAGGGATGAAAAAACTTTTCAATTTCCTTTATTTATTCCTTGGTCTCCCATTAATGCCAAATCTTCTCGTGAAATTACCACTGCAGTTCAAATTGCCAAGTGTTAATGAGAATTTGCAGTCAGGTGAGACTCAAGCCTTATATTCAGAGCTGAGGTGTAGCTGCAGGATAAGTTTGAAGGACCAACTTCTTCCCACTGTTTCCTTGCTGATTTTCCTAATTTTGGATCAGAGGGTCACATTTAGACTGGTAGTGGGCATAGGTGAAAAGGTGCTGGGGGATGGTTCTGTGAAGAGAAGGCATGGTCTGCCCTGTGCCAGATATGGAAACCAAATAGGTAAATATATTAAAAAAAAAAAAAAAAAAATTGAGCTACTCGGGTCTGCTGTGCTGTGAATTGAAAGAAAAATAAAACTTGACCCCTGGGTTGTGCCACAAAACAAATTAAAAGAGCAAATTATCCCCAAGTACTGTTAGGCTTATCTTGTACAGCATTAGCACTGAAATGCACAGTCAGAGCAGGCACAAATTGATTCATATTGTGGCTTATTTTCCCCCAGTCAATAAGGTTTGCATTCATTAAAGAGATATTATGATGGCTTTTAGCTATTTTGCAACAAGTCTGTTCATTCTGGGTAAGGATCCAAGCTTTAACTCCAGAACAGAGGAATTAAAGAAGTGATTTATTGATGGAGCTTTAAAAGGAATATCTTTCTGAGCCCTGTTCAAGACAAAATTCATAGACACGAGATTGTTACTGATGATTTTTGTGTGACCAAAGATTTGGAGCTCTCAATGGACCCTTGCAAAGAGTGTGTGCAGGGCCACCTCCCTGGCTGGTTTTCCTTACTGGAAGGTGAATTATCATCCTAATTTCAATGTTTGTAGCTGTAGCCCTCTAGAATAGTAACTGAACTTGAAATTATTGCTTTGTTCTTGCGTACTTTGCAGTTAATGTTTGTTTCTGTTAGAAACATGCTCTGTCTGTGAATCAAGGTGCTCTACTGGAATGCAGAGTTTACAGCAGAAAACTTCTGCTCTCACCCTCTAGTGCCCCATTTTAAAATTAATTGGCTTTTTTTCCCTTAGCATATTTAACAGTACTGCAATCCTTAGGAGTATCATGGTAATTTTTTAAAATTATGTGGAAGATTTAAATGATTACTTATCATTAAAATAAAAATAAATACCCCATACCATCAGAATGTCCTTGGAAGTTGTGGGAAAGATGGAAAATGACCTTAATATGTGCAAGTGTTGTGTGGTTGTCACTCTACCTATAAGGATGGAGAATTGGAGTTCGGGTTTTTTTTTCTAATTGAAACTGTTTTTCAGTCTCAATTTTGCCCAAAAAAAATTGATAATACAACATGGACTGGTCCCTTTCACAGTAAAACAAGAAAAAATGTGTTGAGAGGATTTTCTAATAATGTTTTTATTGAAAAATGTGAGGTTTCTGATCACTCACTTTCACAGGCAGATTCAAGTGTAACGTGCATGAATTGAGTCTACAGATATATCAAACCAAAAACTCTTCTTCCATCATTAATAAGTTGGGTTTGTGATTTTGAAGTATCCTGCCCTGAAACCAAGCCTGGAACCATAATTTCATTTTTCTGAGAACCCACAAAACGTCAAGAAATCCCAGCAGTTGGAAACAAAATAAAATATTAATGTATTTTAATATCTAAGTGACATAAATACAATTTATCACTCTTTGAATAAAAGCTAATGTTTAATGTTTATGCCTTCAGACAGAATAGTTGCTTTACTTCAAAGCTATGCACAATTCACATAGCCAGTGCATATCTTTTAAGGAAAAAAAAGAAGAAAGAAAATCTTGCTCTTCTGAGGGAAATATATTTACTTTGAACCATTATTTGACAGTTGAAAAATCTGCTCTATTTTTTTTTCTTAGTATAATTTTGCCATAAGAGATATTTCTAACTGGTAATGGTAAGTACAAATAGTTCAATGTGTGGCATAAATATGACTTTACAACATGTAGTTTTTGAGAATTATTGTAATGGAACACAGGATGAAGCCCTGAGGGTGAGCACTATAGAAAATGGTAAGAAGAATTCTGAAAAAAAATTTGGATTTCAGGAGGGTGCAAGTATCTATTTTTGTGCATGGGTTTGAAAATGTGAGAGTCGTAGAATCTCACTGGATGCAACAGTTTTGTCTTCTAACTGTGAAATTCTCAGAGCTTTTTTGCTTGTTGCTCTGCCTCTTATGGAAATGGTACTTTTCCCTTTTCAGATAATTTAGTTTGTGAACAGTTCTTGTGTGAGAATTGCTGTCCCCTCTTCCTTTCCCCATTTTCCCTGCCATAAAAAAAACATTCCCAAAGAAACTGACTACAACAACAGAGCAAACATTTTGTAAAGCACTCTCTTAAATAGATAATCTGCCAAAAGAGAGAAGAGGAATTTCACTGCCATTCCCTTGCCCCTGGTATGTGCATCACGGTAATCGCTGACCAATTTCTTGTTTTAAGTGTTTATTCCAACTGTTGTTTTCTCCAACTGTGTTATGCAGCCCTGATAGAGGAAAAAAGAGGAAAATCCTGGCTAGCCTGAAGGTGAATTTTCTCAAAAAAAAATCACTGCTCCCTTTTAAAAGCGCACCAAGTCTGTAAATGTTCTCCTAAAAGTTGAAAACTGTTTATTTGATGAGAATCCACGGCATAGCTGCCTGATTCACTTCCCAGTTCTCCACTGACCTTTTGACTTCCTTACTGCTGCACGACACAAATTGTGTGATCCTGTCTTCATGCTGTTTCTTTTTGTCATTAGCCGTGATTCATCTTCTCTGTGACTTGTCAAACTTGAGTTATTTTTAATCCTTTGCTGGGCCTCCCTAAAGGCATTATATCATATCTCCTGACACTGCACATGATCTCTCAATCCCTATTGTCCTACCCTGTTCAGATTCCTCGTGTTTATTTCCTACCCCTGATAGGCTTCCATCCATTACTGCTCTCTTTAATAAATCTGCAGTTTTTGACAATCTACAGCCACTTTCATTTTTCCAAACAATTTGTATGAACCCCTTAAACAAAATCAGTCACAGTAACAAATCCTTCAGGGCCTCTGTTGTTATCTTCTCATTTGGCAGGAGACTGTTCCAGAACACAATTTTATGGCAAAATATTTTTCAGACAGTTTACTTTTACCTCTCACTTCATTAGCCGGAGTAATATCTAGAAAAGTTTGCTACTCTTTTTTGCTATTTTGATTATTTCTGTCCTTTTTAAATGCAGGTTGTGCTTAGCTGGGGTTTTTTTAGTTATTTACTGGCTATATTAAAGGAGAGTTCCTTCTCTTCTGCCATGCCTACAGATGCCAGGAAATGTCCCTACGATGAGACAGGGGAAATTCAGATTTGATCTTAAACAAATTTTTTTCACTGTTTAGGTATTATGGGGCTACAGGGGCAGTTCTGGGTGGACAGTTGCACTGGATGATCTTAAAGGTCTCTTCCAATCTTGATGATTCTCTGATTCTACTGATTCAAACTTGCAATATTTAAGTTAAATTCAAATCTGTTTGCCTTTGTTCTAGAAGTGATGCTGGAATTAAGCTTAAGGTTTGTTTTGTTTTTATTGATAATGTAATAGTTACATTTTGCTGCTAAAAGCTACAAGAATTTTAACAATTCTATTAAAAGTAATCTTCATAAACCTCAGGAATTTGGGATATAATCTCACCTTTAAAAGAACCAAAGTACATTCAAAAACAGGAAAAGTACAGTTTAAACATCCAAGCAATTGTAATTCTACTGTGTCATGACATTTCAGTCCTACTTCCACGTAAATCACTGTTTTCAGGATGTAGAAAATTATATACGAGCAGTAGAATTGCTGACATTCTTGCATGGATTTCAAAAGTCACTTTCAGTGACACTTAGGATCTGCTTAACTCACTTGGAAGAACAGAAAATGGAACTAAAAAATAGAAGCTACTTTTCTGCTTCAATAGTCTCTGTTCAGAAATTGTTTCTCTATTTATTAATATTGTAGTAGGTTTATGAAATCTAAACAAGGAACAGTAAATTACTGATTTAAATAGGAATTAGTGTTTTGATAGCTGTGGAATATGTGTGCTGTCCAATGGAATGTGTGTAGCTCTGAAGAAAGTCATATTTTCCAAGCACCCATATAGAATTACATTGAATGTGTTTGGATGTGGGCCTGAACCAAAGTGTTTAACTGTCATGATAATATTTTTGTTGTTTTTCATTGTATTTCCTTGCAATCCTAGCAAGACTCAAATATATGCAACAAAGTTTTATGGTTTTGGTTCTTTGATTTCAAGAACGTGAATTAAAACTGTCTTTGTTATGGAATAACGGTGAAATATAAACTCAGGAAAAATCATGCTGAGGATGAGACAGGATATTAGCTTTGAAATTAATTTTGCAATGCCATGGGTTATCCAGAGTACAGAGAGCCTTCAATTTATGCTCATCTTTAAGTTACACTGGGAATTTGATTTCTCATTTCACCTAAGATGGGGAGCACTGATCAGTGGCTGTGCCTGGTGCTCTACAGTGCCTGACAGTTCTCTTTTGACTACAGACAAAATAAGTATTCTCTCTTACTGAGACCTAGATTGATGCTGGGAACTGGGAGGGGGAGGTCAGAAACCTGGTGGGCTGCATGGCCCCATATCCAACCCAAGGGCTCAATCTCAGCCCTGAGAGGTTCTTGTTCTCCTCAGCTGGAGATGGTCAATGGGTTATTGAACTGTCAAAATTTCCAGCTCCTGTGTGCTTCTGTCCAAGGGTATATGTCCAGCTCTAAAAAATAGTGCTAAAATCTTCTTTTTCTAGGTTGATTTCCAATGTCAGACAGTTTGACAAACACATCAGGCTGAAGGTAGATCTGTCTGCTTTTTATGAGGAAGTGGTTGTTGAAGGAAAGCTTGAAAAGCTGTTTTGGAGGGCAACGCTTTTGTTGCTGATTGAATTGAAAACTCAGATCTTTGAGTTTCATGTGTTCACCCAATATCCTGCCCATCGCTCTCGTTCAGGAAATAGTGGCTTATTTAAATATCTAGTATATTACATAGAGTAAAGTGAGTGATTTTACTTCATAAAACTAATGATATGCCCGGAAAAGATGAATTATTAGGTTTCCAAAACATGGATTAAAAGCCATGGAATTAAAACAAATAAATAAATCAGCAGTGATATTTACAAGGATTGTAAGCAGCAGGGACAGGTAGGTTTTATGGTGGGTTTTATGTTATTTTTTTAGGCTGCTGTGTGGACTATTTCACCACTCTTTGGCTGTTACAAGAGTGGGAGGTGGTGCAGGAAAGGAAAGACTGAACATTTATGGGCATGGATGCATTTACCTCTTGTTCTAAGGCAGCTGAATTAGAAGGAAATGAATGTAAAAAGGCTGATGATTAAACACTTCCCAAACCTGTGGAAAATGCTCACATAAACTTCTCGGTAGTAGTGGAATGAATTAGTAAAAGGATTTCCAGCTCCCAGCCAAGCAATAGGCAGCAATAAGTTTCTTTCCTATTAGTAAGAGGCTGCTGGGCAGAACATGATCTTAATTTTTTGGAGTGTTTCTCGATCATGTGAATTTATAGAGGAATACATCTTAGTGTTTCTGGTTCACATGCCCCGTCAGGAGTGGCTTACGAGTCTCAGAGCTTGATGAATATTCAGCTGGCCTTATCAGATCCTTTACTGCACTCTTTTGGAAAGCTTGTTGAATTTTATTCTGTACCTTTCCTGGTTCAGAGCTGATAAATGCTCGATATTGAAGTCATGTAAACAACGTGAATGTTTTTAAGGTTTTTCAGAGCTTAAACGCCCCATCTGATCACGTTTCACCCTTTTCCAAAAATAAACAGGATGCAATAGATTTTTATTATCTTCTGTTCCAAAACTATGTCAGATTAGCTGCAAAATAACTTTTGTTTGACAATGTTGTATAAATACTTTTTGCTTGAATGGTAGTGGTACCAAAAGATTTAAACCCAAGAGCTTTGAAGTATTGTCCAATTGTCTCAGTGTATACAGCATTAAGAAATGTTTTAAGTTTTGTAGCTTTGAAGGGTGTCTTAACATTAAGCAAAAGCTGGTGTGCTTCTGCACCACATGGAAATGAGGAAAAATTCAAAAGCACTTTTCCTTTTTGATAGTCCTTTATTGGGTGATGCTGAGTGACCACTTCAAAGATGAACCCCCTGCATTTGTGTGTTTGCACAGATCTTAACTCCGGCCCAACTGGGACCTAAGGAACTGATGCAATACAAAAATGACTGCTGGAGTTCTTGGGGAAAAGAGCCATGTTTTAAATCACACTTCTGTGAAATTGGAATCTTAGTCCCTTATTGTGAGAAATGATGGATTGTACGAGTTGCTTTTTACAAAATAGCAGGAAAGGTTATTTCAGAAAAAAGCAGAGAAAACTCAGAAAAGGGAAAGCCAAAATGTATCTTGATATCATTATTGAATTTGGTAGCAGAAAGAAGAAAAAAAAAAGACAAAACTAGATGTAAAAAAACCCAAAAGACATCAATAAGTCTTTGAAAAAAACCTGAAAGCTGTGTGGATTTGCAGCTTAAATAGAAAATCTTTAAAATATCCTTTGAGTTAAACCACATTGGCTGATCCCACCAGCATCAGGAGCTTTAATAAGATCATCAGTTTTCAAATCCATTGGCAGTTCATCAGGTTTCCTACTGGTGTCAGTGCAGTGGTGGTGCAGTGTATTGAAATTCTTGCACTATTCCCATTCCAGCAGTTTACATTTATTCCTGCATTTGCAGGGGTAGGGACAGTTTCAGGATGGGTCTTTAGCCCATATAAAGCACTTCAAAGGAAAATCACTTAGAATGAGCCATCCTTTTAATTTTGTCACTTTTTGCAATGAGGGAACTTTGGAAAAGAAGCCTGAGGATGAAAGCAGCAAATAAAGCTGTGATAAAAGCCTTTAAATATTCACCTGCCTTTCAAACACTGCATGCTCTGTGACCATTGTCTTCTTACCTCGAGATACCATTCATCTCTGGGAATTTTTACCTCAAACTTTATGGAAATGGAACAAAAAAGTTGAAGGTTTTGAGTAATATCTGGAAGTATTATTTTAAGGGAATGTTGAATTTGATAAAAAGGGTTTTTTTTTTCTTTTGAGTGGTTGAAATATGATTACATTTTACAGAAATGCTCTGTAATAAGTAAAGTAATAACTTTAAAAAGTTTATTACATTTTCTGGTAGTCTCAAAAAAAAAAAGAAAAAAACTCTTAGAAACTTTTAGCAGTGTGGGATAATAGATATGCTCATGATGGGTAAAAATGACGAACAGAACAAGCAGGAACAAAAGTACTTTTTGTGCTTGAGACTCTTGGATGGAGTTTCAAAGCAGTCATATTATTCCTAGATTATAAACATTCAATAACATCAAAGAATACATGCTCAGCATATGGATACATACATTCATTATAAATAATTTATTTTCTTCCCCACTGCTCAAATATTATTTTTTAAAAAATTGTTGAACTTTTATTTAATTCTGTGAAGTGTTTCCTTTTTTTTTTTTTTTTTAGAAGTGCTTGTGAAATTTATGCCAGATGGAGGGCTTACAAAAATATCTGTGCAGCATGGTAGCCACTGCCAGTGATCCAGAAGTGCTCAACTCCATTAATCTCACATTAAAGCTATAGATAATTTCCTACACAGATAAAAATGACAGGCAATATAAACTCAGAGCAGTCTTACCAGAAACAGAGACTTTTGCATGGTATTTGGTTTCTCATTGCTTGTTTTTGCATCCTTCCCAAAAACACATGAATTTCAGTGGTCTAAGACTTTGTGCCAGTACATAGAAACCAGTGGAAAAAAATTCCAAAGGGAAATTTTGTTTGATTTTTCTGGATATTTATCCTGTGCAGAATTTTCTGTTCCCCAGGGGCTTTCTCTTTTAAGTGAAGCTGGTCTGGTTGAGGGGTACAGATTTCCTGTCCTTGTCTCTGTAGGTTTGACATCACAACAGCTCCTGGTGCTTTCAAAGAGAGAGAGAGGGTGGAAAGCCCAAAGAGACTCAGCCCCTGCATCCCAGCTGTGCTCCTGACTGGCTTTTTAGGGAAAAGGAGATAAAAGAGGCCTGGAAACGAGGGGCTCTCATGGAAGAGAGGAAGGGAGCACGAGGGAATATCTCAGAATTATGGAGCTCCTCCCATGCCAGCCCCGGGGTGCCATCAGCAATGATGGTACCACCACGGTGGGGTGGAAATGCACGACAAAATCTTTGCTCTCTGCGTGGGGCTGTGAGAGATGCCTGAAGAAACCTCTGTCCCCAAGCACTGAATTTTATTTATTTTTAATCTGGTTTTTAGGCCAGCATCAGCTGCCACGTCCTGGTTGGGCTGTCCTTTTCTCTCACAATTAATAATTTGATGAGATCCAGAGCAAAAGTTCTGTTCACATTCGGGAGAGGAGCATGAAAGTGCCTTTGCCAGTATTGTGCTTTCTGGGTGCTCTTCTCTTAGGTGGGCACTGTGCATAGAGAACTAATTTGGCTTCTACCTCATTTCTAATTTCTAACTCTTAGTTGAAATGCTAGATTTCCTGCATGACAGGCCTATCACTCTGTCCTGGATTCCTTATTTAACTTGTCTGAAACACACGCTGTCTCCCTTTTCACTGTCTTTTGAAATATCGCCCTTTTAATGTGAAGGGGCTGCTTCTAGGGGGAAACTTAATTGCCTTTTTATTTTCACTCTTTTTTTTTCCCCTGAAAAAGGGAGAGCGTTCTCTTTGATTTTGCTGCCTTTGGACGCTTCAAGCAGCTTGGAGTGAGAACATTTGAAGCGATGTATTGACGTTTCAGATGGATCACTGGCAGCCTTTCATGGCTACCGGTGCCAAGCTGTGGTTTGACAGAGTGGTCTCCACCGAGTTGCTTTGTAAAAACCGTGTTGTGGTGTGAGGTGTTCTCCTAATATTTCATATTTAAAGCCAAAATAAGTACTCAGAGAGAAGTAGCTAGAGATTATTTGTGTGCACTGAGGTTAGGAAAGGTGGGCCTGCAGGTGGAGGGGGATGATTTGTCTCTGGAGAATGTCCTGCTGGTTTGGAAGAGCAGTTCCCTGCTCCACACCATGAGACACACAGGTGTCCCCAGGCTGTGTGCTCCTCTCACTCTGTCCAGGGTGGGAGCTGATTTTCAGTGTTCAGCAGGTTCTGTGTGTCATGGGCTGAACTGGTGATCTTGTTGCCACCTGTTTCTGACCTGATTTTGGCCAGGATAAGCTGTTGCATAGTTTTCCCCCCCACTTAGACGTGGCACCGGAATGTGCCACTTCCTTGGACCTCATTGTTGGATTCAGTCTATTTTCAGTGTCAGGGATTTCAAGTCCTAATGTGAAAAGATAGTTTTGATTTTACTGTGAAAAGTGGTGTTTGAAGACAGCAGCAGTTTTTAAGAAGCAGAAGTTGGGAAAAAAATTAAATTACAAAGCCCCTGGGTGGCTTTATACAACGACTTATTTTGCAACTTTCCTTTTGGAGAGTATCACCACATCATAAAATTCATTTCTTGAGTTTATTTTTGCCATTTTTAGGCATCTGCCCATTGTACATGACATGCAGCTGACAGGGGAGAAGGAAATCAATAAGGGGAAGAGTAGGCTGTGTTCTTTCTGGTACCAGCTTGTTTTATGCATTCATTTTGTATCCTCAACCCTTTTTCCTTCTCCTGGAAGCTGCTGGCCCACATCAACCAAATCTCTTGGGAGCAGCAAGTCCCAAAATGATGTGGCTCCTGTGTCACCAGGGAATCTTCCTCCTTGAGAAGGAGGAGGGAGGGTGGCAGGAGGAGATAGTTTCAATGACAGGGAGAAGGAGTCCCTGGGCATTTTTTTGTTTGTTTATTTGTATTTGCATTTCGCATGGAATAACTGTTTTGGTTTTTAATGATGTGTGAGGAATGTTGCCAAAAATAGAAAACATTCATTTGAATTTTCAATGAAGCTGATTGTACCTCTCTTCCACTTAATTTCCATGAATATTCTAAGGAATATAAAGGGAATATTCACTGGAGCAATAAATGTTATGTTAATTCTGTGGGACAAAAATGGGAAGTGAGTTTCGAATTCCAAATATTTGCAACAATAATCTATTTTATGCAGTACCCATTCAAAAACAGGCTTAATTTGCATTGAAGTCAGAGACTTGAGACTTCAGGGTATTTGTACAGCTTCTGCAGAATCAGTGCCTGAGCTGCAAATCTAAAAGTCATCAAGCAAAATCGTGCCTAATGAAAGTATTTCAAATTTTAGAAAAAAAGGAGAAAAAAATTTAATTGTTGAAGTCCAGACAAACAGTGAGATGTCCTGGTTGTGTAAAAGTTTTCGTTGGACTAATCCCATGCTAATATTTGTTACTGCCTTGAATATTCTGATAGTGCTTTGATTTTTTTTTTTTTTCCTTAAATTCATTTGGACAAGGGGAAATTTTCCCAGGAACTTTTGCACTATTTGCTGGTGTCTCCAAACAGAATGAGGAGCGTGACAAAAAGTTTTTTTGAGTTTGGTGCTGAGACTTTGCCTCTTTCTGGCATTTTCCTGCTACTGCTGAATTTTCAATAAAAGCCTAGATCTGTTTGCATAATTATATTGTCAAACAGTTATATTTATAGTAGAGAACAGACCATTAAGCTGTTTTATAATATGCTTTTGTTCTGCTTTTTTTCTGAAGTTTTCTTTTTGGAAAGAATTTTTAATAAGCAGAATTTTAATAATGCTGAATTTTGGTATATTTCTAATATTTGTTTTAGAGTTATTTTAACCCTGATTTAGGCCATTCACCAAAGCTTTTCCTCTGAGGCTTTTTCTGCCTGAAAGTTCCCCTTCAGTACAGACAGGTATTTTGACACTGCATGTGCTGAAACAGAGCGCTTTTAATTTCGAATTAATATTGCCTTTTATTTCAATTTAGTTTAAGCCTCTTGCAAGTGCTGTGATAGAAAATGAGCAGGCACTCTGAAATCTGGAATAAGTGTGCAGAGAGGATCATTTCAGAATCTATAACACATGCTTTGTTGTGCTGAAATTTCTTTCCTTTTGTAGAAAGGAGAAAGCCCAATATTTATGGGCCGCAAGATTTCATTATAGTGTCAATAAATCCTCAATGTATTATCTATATGTGAGACAAATGCTTTGAAATTTCCACACCAAACCAGCTTGATTGGCTTTTTTCCTGCCTTTCGATGAAAATGCAAATCAATAAATAGTATTTCATTGTCTTGTGTCCATAAGCTGATTTGGTAATTAATTGTATTGGATATGAGCTGTGTGGCTGAGGGGGTGCTTGCAAGGAGCAGTTGATGGATACACTCCCCTTTCACCTTTGGAGACCTCACTTTAATCCTGCCATAGGTCACACTGGAAATCAGTTTCTATAGGCATGTTTTACTCCTTAAGGCTTGTTTGTCCCCATCATAAACCCATCAGGCCACATGATGCAGCTAACAGTAAATGCCACAGACAGGCTGCTGACCAGATCAGCAGGCAGCATTGTGAAGGCTAATTCCTGTCCCTCAGCAGAATTGTGATTGGGAGCAGCCAAGCCCAGTTTGCTGTGAATTTCAGGCCTTAATCCGTCACTCAGTTACTTAGTTTTCAGCAAATGTATATATTTGAAAAGCATTTTTTTCCTCCAGTGACCTTCCTGAAACTCCTTTAAGGGCCGAAGTACAACTCTAGAAATGAACATTTTAATAAAATTGGGAACCACCCATTTAACAACATCTCTTTGTCAAAGATTCTTTGATCTTTTGGGTTGCAGTGACAAAATAAATCAATCCATAAGAATAAAGAGATGTTATTGGTGGTGATGCTGATTCCAGTGTTACCTGTGTTCCCCAGGCAGCCTGATGACCCCATCCCAGGTTGAGCAAGAGTCCCTGAGCCAGAGCTCTGCACCACATCCAGAGCCTCACAACAGGAGCTGTGCCTCTCTGAGACTTGAGTGGAGGTGAGAGGTTTATTATTTCACACATTCGGTGTGTGCCTTCATCATGCACACCCCCTATTTCTCATAAACTCCCTGCCTGCTGGGCAGGAAAAAGGAAAAGCCGAGTGGAAAGCGGGAGGGATCTGTCTGCAAGAGGCACTTGTGCCACTCACACACGCAGGTGCAACAGCCTCATCAGCTGCAGTGCCCCTGCTTCACACCGAGCCTGCATGAATAAGCTTTCCCAGATTAGCTGGTATGCTTTCCATTTAGCATTTCAAGGTATGACTGTGTTTCTGGCATGTGGCGTAATCACAGGGAAGAGTTTTGATGGATAGCAGAGGAGGAGAGGGAGAGAGATGCTCACTGAGACCGGCTGGTGCATACAGGGTCATTTACGTCTTGTCCATAAACATATGAAGTACAAGAAGAGACCCCTGGGAGACCAGTGACACTAATGGAAAAGTTAAGTGTGAGACTGTACAGCTGGACTTGATGGCTTTTATTCAGAGTTGTTATTAATTTAGACAAGGCAATCTAAAGCTGTCAGGAGTGCAACCGCTGCATTCACTTCTGTGAATTATCCTAGTCTCCATCACCTTAATAACAGGAACTCAGGTGTGGTTGTTTGTCTTAGAGGTGAGTCTCAACCTGCTGGGTTAACTTGTGATTTGGAAGGAAACAATTAACTTTCATTCTCGAATAAGTTGTGGGGTTTTTTTTAACATTGCCCTTTTAATAAGCTTTGTTTCACTTTGTCAGTAGCTGATCTGCTTGAGAGTTGTACAGGGTGAAGGTGTGAGCCCATATCCAATGCAAAATGTTGAGTAGCAGGCATTACCCTTTGTCTCACTAGAATGTGTATGGCCATCAGAGGCCATTAGTTCTGAAATTCCAAATATTCACAGGGATTTCTGATATTGTAAGGAAAGGTTGGCTCCAGCAGTGGTCAACTTTTGTCCTCGTTTGCAGTTACACTTAAGTACCAGCTGTAGCAGGTAATTGTTGTAACATTTTTTTCCTTCAAAGAGAGCATCCCTCACCTTGATGAGGATTGCAGCCTGGAAAGATCATTCTGATTCAGTGGTCTCAATTGTCACCTCTCTGATCTCACAAAATAGACTTTTCAGCTTTTGTGTATCCCCTCCTGCTTTCTCTGTACCTGGTGCATTCTCATCACCTCCTCCTCCGCACTGGCATTTGATTCATTGAGCTGCATTCTGATAGAGAAATCCCATATTAGCCCCTCTTCTTGGGAGACTGACAAAACCTTTGTGATAAATAAGCTTTCTCCTGAAGTTTGAAATAGCCTAGTGTATACCTGCCTTCATTTTTTTGTGATTCTGCACCTACAGGGTAGGGCAGAAAGCAGCTTCAGAATCAGGACATCTGTCACATGATATTTTTAAACTCTAGCTATGGAGAAGCACAAGTGATTTCATGTAATGTTAAACAACAGCTAGGTTCTCTTTCCTTTTCCTTATCTAAGGAAACATAACTCACTCTGTGCCTGTGTCCCTAATTAGTAACACTTGCAAGCCTTGACCTTTCAACAGAGAGCTCAGCTCAGCCTCATCTGTAGAGAATTGCCCCTATGATGTAGCTGTGCATAATAATAAAAACAATTAAAAACCCATTAAAATGTTAAAAAACCCCACCAAAACCCAAACCACTTAAAAGCTTAGACCCAGACTTCTCCACATTTATTCATGTTGAGCAGTAATTTGCTCTGGTAATGGTCCCAATGAGGCTGTTTTAAGATGCTGTGGACTGAAAGTAAGGCAGGCAGAGCATTGTTTAATAAATAAGCAGTTGTGTCCTTCTGCTTTGTTCGTTTATGGCTCAATGTTCTTTGTGTCCAGTTCATGATTGTTCCCTGGACCAGCCTACTTTCAACACTTTACATGTACATTTGCTCATTTGGCTTATTTTTTTCTGATTATTTCTCGTAATCTGGGGGGGTGGTGGAGGAAAGGTTGCTAAAGCACCAGCTGGAGTGAAGTGATTTTGTCCACACTGGTATCACTGCTAGGGATGACTGAAAATGTTTATTTACCAAGTGACCATAAGCCTTTTTTCTTTTTTTATGCCACAGCCATATATTGCCAGGCCTCAATTTCTTATTTCAGATCATGAAAGTGTCCTCTGTCTGAAATAATTTTAAAATTTAACTAGCTCTTATTCATAAACATGAATTTAATATACTTATCTGTCGAGTTCAGAATAAAAACCAGCAAGCCAGACTCCAAAACCAATACTTTGTCTCTCAGTTGGTTCTGTGGTCTGAAGAAAAATAATGCAATATACAATTCTTTTCTCTCTAGTCAGAGCACTTGTCCAGGGATTTCCATGGGATTTTCCTTCTGCTTTCTCTAAACTGGACTTCTCCCTTTGTATCAATCACTGAAGAAGGAAATGGTGAATCCTTAAAACCTATCCTAAAAGAGTTGTTATTGGTTGTACCTGAAATCTGACTTGTACAGGTTCTCAGATCTCCTTATTTTCACTTTGTCTCGTGGAGAAAATAATGGGTTTCGGTTTTATTCAGAGTAGAAATTATGGTAAGCCCTGGTACCAGCTGAAATATGTTGGATTCCTTTTCTAATTAGGATGAAGCTATGCTAAAAAAATTTTTTCCACCTTGAAGGTTTTACACATTAGAGAAGAAAATTTCTGCTTTTAACAGAAGGGGGTTTACTGTTACATCAGCAAAACTGGGAACAAAATCTGTGCCTGTTTTCCTTTCTTTTCTTTTTTTTTTTGTGAAGCCAATAACACTGGTTGCCCGAATATTTCTTTATTATCATGTTCAAGAACATGAATATTACTCTATTTGATCTAGTAAATAAGGATGTTTCTCCTCAGCTCCCCCCATTTTAATTCTAAAGAAAGAGTACATTCTTTTGGTAATTTCTTTTCTTTCAACTGTTTAAAAAGCACTGTTAACCCCCAATTTAGAACATTTGGGGGTTTTAAATTCAGATTCAGAGTGCCTGAAAAGAATAATGTGTCTACATTTACATTACAGATTTCTGGAGCTGTGATGAAAACAAGATTAAAGAAGAAATCATTGGCAATGGAGTGCTTCAACAACTGAACTGCTGAAGTTTTTTCGGTGGAATTAAGGTATCTTTAGATCCCATTTTAGCAAAATAGTTCTCTTCTATATTGTATTCTCAATTTCAATGGGTACATATAGAAGAAAATGATGCCCTGCTACTTAAAGCGTTCAGTTTTCTAAATTTCTCTATTAATGTTGGATCTCTTGCTATTGCACATGCACCTTATACTTTTGTAAGGGCCTTTTCCTGCAGCTGTCATGCAAATAACTGTATATTTTAGATGGCTGAGATCATACCTAACTCATCTCCCTTAAAAGCTGCCATTTCAACTCCTCCTCCCCCTGCTACTTGACCCAGGCTCTGTCTGAGCTGCTCAGCTGTGGAAACAACTCAAAAGGAAACAGATAATGATGGTAAACTGGGGTGTCATGGTTCTCTTTGTGTATGGCCATTGTAATACAGATCCAGCAGGCCAACAATGACTCATCAGTGGCACCAAGCCTGCAATTTCACTGTGTTTGCAATTTCAGAGAAGAAAAGCAGCTCACAATTACATGTATTAAACTTTCAGATGATGCAGAAATTATGATGTACATCACTTATATTATCAGTCAAACTCCAGGGAGAGGACGTCAGATCTTTATGTGGCCCAGGTGCACATTTCTTATAATTTAATCAGCTCAAAGCACCCTCATTTCACCAGAGAACTCTAATTCATGCCTTGAAAACCACACCATGCCCTCTGTCTCCTCCCTGCAGCAGTCAGTAAATTACAGCTCACCATTCATAACCCTTACCTGCATTTAATCCAGCGCCCTCTGCAAGAAGTTCAGCCAGCTCTGCTCCACAAGCTGAAAATGCTGGACAAAATGCCATGAATTATCTTCATGGAGATTATGAATATCAAAAAGGACTGCTTAAAAAAACCCAACAAACCAACAAGTAGCTGGTAATTGGGTTTAGGCAAATGCAAGTGAGAAATGTATTCATGCTGACCTCTGGGAATGATGTTCCTCCGCTCAGCAAGGATGCATTTGTTGTGGGAGAGAGCAAGATACCTGTCTGTTTTCCTCTCCAATCCCTCTTTTCTGCCTCTCTTTTCTGCCCCTTTTCCTTCCCCCATTTTGTCACAGGCCAGGATTGCTGAGGAAGCAGCAGTCCTGGTGGGGACAACTCAGCTCACCTCTGGGCCAAATCACAGTCAAATTTGAAAACCCAGTTAGGTATGATCTCAGCCATCTAAAATATACAGTTATTTGCATGACAGCTGCAGGAAAAGGCACTCATAAAAGTATAAGGTGCATGTGCAACAGCAAGGGATCCAACATTAATAGATAAATTCAGAAAACTGAACACATTAAGCAGGGCATCATTTTCCTGTATATGTACCTATTGAAACTTAAAATTCAGTATAGATGAGAGAGGTGGGGTTAGAGGGATGACCTAAGTAAATGCCATGGTGGGTGGGACGCATTTCCAGAGGGCACAAATGTGATTCAGGGCTGGGAGGAGGTTTTTGAGTCGAGGTGTGTGGGTTTGGTTTTCCTACCAAGAGCTGGCTGCCAGCACGAGTGTTCCTAATTCCCGCTGGTGCTGGGGATCCTTGTGAGGATGAGGAGGGGCTGAAGGTGGGTGAGGGTCCATCCATCAGCGTGGGGGGCTCAGGGACAACCCCAACTCTGGTCTGCACCTCTCCCCCTGCGGTCGTCCCGTGGCTGCCCCACCCTGGAAAGGTCCCATGGTCCTGAGCGCTGGAATAGCCACGTTTGTGTCCCCCAAAAAAAGCTTAATGAAGGAGCTGGGACTGCTGTTTTGAAAGCTGTCCAAAGAGGATTTGGATGCTCTTCTCTCATTAAAAAACTGGTGGGAAAACAGGTGCCAAAATCCTGGTGTTGACCTCATAAATCTGCCTGCACCAAAAAAAACTCAGGAGAGAGTTGAGAAAGACAAATGCCTCTTCAGCTGACTGGCACTGGCTGATATCACACCAGTTTCAAAGTAAGTTTTTTCTTTATATTTTTTTGTCTTTGCCTACTCCAAAATGCAGGGTGGGGATGGGGAGAAGAAACCCACCTAAGTATTTTTTTAAATGTTTTTCATTTTTAAATTATATTCTTCTCTTATTTAAATTTCATTTTAAAGGGAATTTAAAAAAAAAACCCACTAGTCAAGAAAACCCATTAATTTCTTTACTATTCTAGTGAAAACTATTTCTAGGTACAGAACCTGCCAGTCTTTGTAGGTATTAGCATAAACTAGGAGGAAATAATGGAAATTAAGAAATGCATCTCTTTTGCCAGTCTTTGTAGGTATTAGCATAAACTAGGAGGAAATAATGGAAATTAAGAAATGCATCTCTTTTTCACCACCAAAAGAGTATTTTTACATTCAAAGAGTGGGTGAAGAAAAGATAGTCAAAGCTTAATCTCCACTTAACAAAAATATTTCCATATGTTTTACTCATATGCATAATTCACAAGACATGAGTCACAACTGAGGAGTGAAAAAAACTTCAGTAGACATGAAGAAAAATATTAACAAAGTTACTACTTGTAACATCTTGCTTTAAAGGGGCACTCTAAAATAAAAATGCTGTGGAGGTTAGAGAGGACCAACATGCCTAATTTCTATTAGCTGACCTTTGTCATTTGGTAATCAAGGTAAATAGTGCAGGTTTTATGAAAGGAAAATAAGTTATCTTAAAAATTCATGATTCCTGCTTAACATATCTGAACTTTTATAAATTTAAAAGGTACAGAACAGCTAAAGAAATCGTATTGGCTCATTCAGAGTAGTATTAAGTGTAATAATAAAAGTCCATCCATGTGATTGTAGGGAAGTTTCTGATAGTCTGATACGTTTCTCCTGGTGATTGAAACATTGTGTATGATGAGCTGAGACACTAGAGTATTTTTCAGGTTGATAGATTTGTCACTGTTGTCACAGTTAAAGATTAACAGGGCTCCCGTCACTTGTTCTTAGAGTTAAACAATAAACAGCAGAATAAATTAATCCTGATCATCTTTCCAGAAAGCAGTACCATGTGTCCCAGATCAACGTACCTCTGGTGTCTTTTTCTCTGATATTCTTGGTGGTGAGGTTAAACATGTTTCAGATCAATACAGAATGACTGAACCATGCTTTTTTTCCTTCATGTTTTTGATAATTATTCACTGTTAGCCTCTCCATAGTGGAAAGTCTGTTGCTGCATGGGAAGTGGTGTTCAGCATTTTGAAATTTAAACTCTGCAAGGGCTTTGCAGTGCAGTTTGTCACCTTGGGAGTGGAGGTGGGTGTGATGGAGCAACAGGCTGAGGCTGTACAATGACACACAAAGATCAGAACATGGAGCAAATCCCTGGAAAGCCTCAGCAAAAAGCTGTTAACAGATCTGAAAATAAGTCTGAATGGCTCTTATTGTGATGGTGACACACATCTCTCTGCAGGTTTGAGCTATGTCAGGGCAGCTGAAGCTTGTGTGTAGTTACAGAGGTGACATCACAGAGCGTATTGATATGTGCAGGTTAAGGATTCTGCTCCGTATTTATGGGACACAAAATTAGCATTGTCTGACATTTTGTGTGAGGGGTGAACACTTTAAATTTCAAGTAGATTCGAGAATTGTCAGTGCCATAGAAAGATGAAAAGTTGCTGCAAACCATTTTCCCCTTAACTTCTTTCCTGAAACACTTCCCCTTACTTATTTTAAAAGCACTGCATATTTCCCCAGACGATTTCTTGGCTTTCCTGTTCTTTTGCTGGTGCCAGCTGTCAGTGCCAGGGGTTTCTCTCCTGCCTGTTGTGATTGCAGTGTTTCTTGTGCAGGAATTGTCTGGAGGCCACAGATGGGTTTGGCTGCAGGCAGGAGACGGGGCTGACATGGCGTTGACTCCCGGGCTCTCTCCGTCTGTTTCAGATTATAACCATTGACCCGGGGGTGAAAGGCTCTGGATCCCATTACCAATTCCCTGAGTCATCCCGTTCCTTACAGCAGGGCTTTAAACAGCTGATGCAGGATGCTGGTGCTCGATAGCATCTGCACTAGGAGCACTTACTCAAATTTATGGGCCAGCATAACTTTCAGGTTTTGTTTACTGAACAGCAAGTAGGTATTTTTACAGAGCTGCACTCATGAAATGCTCAAGTCCTTATGCATCTGAACTTTTTGCTGAAGACAGATATCCTGAATAAGAATTGAAGACAAGACTGAAGTTATTTTAGACTCCTGGCATACTATTATTCACAATAATATACTGGATATATTAAAAGCTCTGAATTCAGGAAATCCCCTGGTGTCACATTTTTCTAATTTGGATGCCATGGCAGTGCTTTTAATTTGTGGTTGGGACTTAGGACACTTTCTCATTACTGCTATCTGAAAAGCTACACATCTTTGCATTTCAGCCCTATTGTTCAGTGGGTGTCTCTGAATGGAGGAGAAATGAGATAAAAGGGAGCCAAAGTTAGGGAGGGGAGAACTTCTTGCTCTTGGATGCAGGTGAAAAGCTGGATCATCACCAGCCTGTCATGTTTATCAGATGATTTTTTTTCTTTCATTCTTTTCACACATTACTCTAAACAACAGATGTTGTGTCCCCTTCTGTCTGTATTATCCTCTAACCAGCTTTTGGTTGCATGACGCAACACAAATGAAGCCGCTAGGCACCATCTCAAAGTTTTCACTACTTTCTTACATTTTTACATAAAAATTATGTGATCAGATGCATTGAAGACAATCACAGCACCAGAATTTGGTAGGGAAGAACTTCAGATTTTTTGCTTCAACATAATTTTATCTCTATGGTTTGATTTTAATTTTTTTTCCTCCTCTCACTTACTCTGAAATACCTCCACTCAAAAGTGCTGCACCCTCCAAAAGTTATGTCAAATAAACCATTTTGCCCAATAGGAACAAAACTTACTTGCATAAATCTCAGATAATCTTTTGCAGAGTTAGTCTCACATAAATGTATAGAAAAGAGTTTTGTACAATAAGAACTAAAACTTAGAGTGGTCAACGTTGGATTCACGTTAAATTTCTTTTCTCCAAACAGTTAAAACGTGATATTGTTTTCATGAACTTCAAGGCAGTGTATTTATTTTAGATATAAAATGTATAAGTTACTAATGTTCCTCAGGCATCTATAAACTGGTAATTTCCCACACTGACATGTGGTTGTACTGCTATTTTTGTTGGTTTTTTTCCGTTTTTGCTGTGCTAAAATTGTCATGGATTGTCAGGGCAACAAAGAAATCGCTTCTCTATATCCTCAATGCATTTGGTTGGGAATTAATTATGCATTCTGGAAAGCAATTTTGGGACACTGGAGAAAATATGTGAAAGTGAACAGAAAAAATTTGTGCTATAGGAACAAGAGTGATATATATCTGATTTATATGGAAATATAGCAAAAAATAAGAACAAAAGTAGTCCTTTAAGGCAAATTTTCTTTAAAAAAATCACTAAAAATTATTTTTACCATTGATTGCACATCAAAATGAGGAGCAGATTTCTTATTTTTGAGTCTGTCTGATCCTCTTGTTCTTCCAGGCACCTCAAAGCCTGTAAGTAAAAGGGAGGAAACATTTAGGAAAAACAGTTTGGAAACTCTTAGTCAAGAATGGCTAGGATTTCAAATAAGAAATGGCAAAAGCAAAAAAAGAAAAAGAGCAGTCTGAAGATTTTATAGGTTTTATTGTCATTAACTGGAAAGAGGAGCAGTCTGGAAGGAAGTGGGCACATTAAATATAACTAAGTCTGCCACATTTCCATCTGCTTTTATGTATCTAAACCAGAAAGGAGCCACCTGCTAATCAGAAGCGCCACGACTCATTTATGAATGCAATTAGTCTTTTTTAGTTAATTGTTTTAATTAGTTTGGAAATCTTTAAACATACGGGGAAACAGCAGAAGATCAAAAGATAACAGTGCTGCAAATGAAAGTCATAAAAATATGATGAGTAATCAAAGGAGTTCAGGGCAAATTCTTGAAAATTGCAGCATAAACAAGGTTGTGGTAAAAATAAGAATTAAAACCCTAGCCAATCTAAATAAAACATTATCTAAACAAACAAAACATGTTAAAAATGGGAGAGGGAGTAAAGCAGTGGAAATTGTGTCCCCAGTGCCTTGGTACCTTCCTCACCTCCAAAAATCCCGTGATATAAACACAGACTGGGGAAAAGGCATATAAAAAAAAGCTCAGTTCACCATATTTAAGTGTTCTGCTTAAGTACACAGACCTTCTTTGTCTAGGCTTTAGCTGGTTCTTTTTATACCCTTTTTGTTTCTTCAGTTACTTTCATGTAAAAACCCCACAAAAGAAGGTTATTTACATACCACACACTGCCTTTAAAGGCAGCAATAACTGAGGTTCTAGATTTTCTCGAGACTTTTGCCCACTTTTTTGCGTTGCTACAGCTGTGAGCACAGCAAAATCCATCCATGGAATCTGTACAAAAAAGATATTGCAGCTCTGTGGAAGCTTTCACTGAGGAGGAGGAGCAGAGCACGTTGGTGCTCTGCAATCTGCCTTTGGAAGCAGAGTTTTGGGGCTGGGACAGTATTGGATTAATTTGTTGACACTGTTTTCGACCTGCCAGTTGTTGATTTTGGTTTAGTTCTGGTCAGTGATATTCCTGGCCTTTTGGGGTAAATTCCATGCCTTGAGCAACTTCAGTGAAGCCCCTGGATGAGCCCTGATTCTTTAGGAGGTTTGCATTTCTATGATGTATCCATGTAAAAGTCCATTCCCACTCATTTTTCTCTTGAAAGAGAAGTTCCTGGGAAATTAATTTCACCCGTCCTTCTGCCAATCTGCACTTCCAGGGTCAAATCATCCCAGGGCCAAGAATTTGAGGATGTGTACCTGATACTTTGGAGGCTGCTGGAAGCATTTTTGCTGCTTGGCATCGCAGGGGGCACCCTTAATTTTAGCCCTTCCCAGCTGGAATGTCCCTGCTGGAGGGGTTTTTGGATGCATCAATGCAAAGAATGGATGCATCCATTTCATGCAGCAGAGCAACAGTGTCATTTTACAGGCTGGTTGGCACAAATGTGTTGGTTTAGGTGAATTCAGGAGGTGTCTGGGTTGTGCAACCTTGGTTTTTTTATGAAAGAGAGCACCCAGGTAGACTGCAAGACACTGGGAGTGTCAGGGAATGATTGGCTTGTAGCATGAAACAGACTTTTGGGATAAAGATGAGGAAGAGTGAGTTTTAATTAAAAATCCTCTCAGCTTATCTTCTCACTCAGGGGAACATGATTTTTCATCCATTAAAAGCAACTGGAGCATTACAGCTATTTTTAATTTTTTTTTTTTTTTCTGGAAGGAGAGCGAGTTCCTAATAGAGTGAGGCTTGCACTGTGCAATTCAGAAAATTCAAATGGGCCCCATTTGCTCTTCTGTGTAGAGGAGCAGTTTCTCCACTCACACTGAACACCCATCAGGCTAAACAGGGAGCCAGCCATCAGCTGAATTAAACAAAACCCAGGGAATTGCAGGGAAACTTTGGAAAAAGGCCTCAGCTTGAAGAGGAATGAAAGAGCAGCGTGAAGTCTGGATGTTTGCAAGCAGAAATTTACAGGTTTTGAGTCCCCAAAATACTGGTTCACCTGCTCTGTTGTTGGAATTGATCTGCATAATCAGGTCAAGGTTTGGCAGTTATTAGCAAGTTGTCAATAAATCAATAACTGATGTAAAACCACATGAATTGAGCAGGTTTTTTGTCACCTGTGATGCTTGTGAACAGCAAGGTTAGGCTGTTGTGAGAGACTGGAAAATGGAAACACTGGACAGCAGAGAACTTTTTGTTCTTCTATGATACTTGTGATGTTTCCCAGAGTTATTATAGCTTCTCCATGCCTTAAATAGTATGTGTGTTGTATTGATATTATTGCTTCTTTGTTTTGTAGTTAAAAAAATAGGGCCTATATCAGACAGCGAATTAACTTTTTTCCTCTACATACAATGCTTATTTTGTAATGGAGGAAAGTGAAAAAAGGAGTAAACAATCCCACAACTTACTCCTTTACTTCAATTACTAAAGAAAAAGTGAATAAGAGCAGGTGTTTGAAAAACCCTTTCATATAAAGATTTTCGCTTTCTTTGGAAAGCAAGAACATTGAAGTGAATCTACAATTCCTGGTTTACTCTAGAAACACTAACACTGACCTCCCTCTAATCCTTTTGACCTACTGTTGTGAGGCTGCTTATAGACAGAAATAGAAACCCCATGCTGTCAGTCAGGGCATCCTTAATTTCTCATCCTGAGTAAAATCAAACTAAATCCTTTGTGAAAGAGCTCATAATTCTTTTCCTTTCTTGCAGCTGAGAAGGATCATAATGGAAAGCGACACTGAAAAATCACAGGTGGGCAAGAGTTGTGGCAACACCTTTTAGAGCTGAAAAATATCCATCCAAGAGATGAAAGGATGTGGGTTTGATGGCTTTCTGCTTGTCTGTTTGGGGTTGGTTGGGTTGGGGTTTTTTTTGTGTGTGTGTGTGTGAGTGCTCCTACAAACAGCCTCTTTTTTACGTGTGAAACTATCTTCCTTTAAAGGGGAAATTGCTAATTAAGTTAGAAATTAGTATAATTTTCTTTTTAAACCATTTCAGAGCCATGGGACAGTGGGGGTGTTCAGCTGGGCTGTTAGACTCGCTGTAGGCCAAAGCAAAACCCCTAAAATGCCTTCAGCATAGATGTGAGGACCTCAGAAATATTGGTTTGCACAAGAAGATCTTTCTCTTTTAGGCAGTTTGACTTGTAAATGTAGACAGAGACTAAATAAATTCCAGTTTGTAGAGCTGGGTATCTTCATAAAATACTTTTAGTTATATATGGAGATATCAACAAAAAAAAAAGGGAAGGATTAAAGAGAAAAGCAATTTTTAGAGAAGTCCTGGTAGGTTTAGATGTCTTGAAAGAGACTGTCCAAGTAAGAAGAAAATCAGAATTCAAGTTGCATGTATTCATAAAAAATTGATTAGAAGGGCTCATGTGCTTCTGGAAGATAACCTGACCCTAGGAAAAAATAAAAAAATATTGTGACTATTTCTCTTTAAGAGCTAATTGATGTTTTTGCCACTTTCTTTACCTTTTAGTCCCTTTATTTAATTATAACTGTTACTGTGTCTTGGCTCCTCATTTATGCTAAGGCGGTTTTGATTATGTAAAAGAATGGGTTGCACAAACATCACTCAGGATGGGGTTTGGTATTAATGAACCTGCTCTTGGGTTGAGGACTGCAATACATCACCTTTATTGATTCTCTAGGGCTCTATTTTATTACTATTATTATTATTATTCCATATCTTCCTTTAGTGAGCTATGGTAAGATATTTTCTGTGTATCAAATAGCTTGGATAATGGGTTGCCCCTGCAAATATCAAGCAATTCGAGTGCTGGATTTCCATCCCAGGACAGGTCAGGACCAATTGCTCTTGGGGTCAGAATAGAACTGGTGGTGCAGCCGTAGTTCAGAGCAGCACAGAGATTTTATGAAGCCTTCTGTTTCCATGAAGTCCCTCATTTGCCCACAAAGTTCCTCATTTAAAGTAAGTAAATGTGTCTGAATGCTTCACAGTATTTGAGTGTTTAAAAAAATCAGTGAAAATGAGATGTGACCGAATTACTGAATTTTTTTTGAGTTACTTGGAAGCACGTGGATATTGAGGTGATTGCTCCTTACTTCTTTTTGGAGTGATAGATAACAGCAACTGATCAGGGATCCTATTGCTTGTAGGAATGGGTTTGATTAGGAGAAAATGCATCTCAGCTCCAGGATCAGGTTTCTCCTAAAAGAAATGTACAACCAGTTGGGTGTCTGTAGCAGATGCTGAGTATTTTAGGTGTTCAAACCCCAGACAGCAGATATTCAGGTGTAAACTCATGTCTGTGTGTGCTGGTGCCACTGGCGACTCAGGACTGGCTCTCCCACACCCCAAGCTTAGTGTGAATGTGTGTGTTTGTTTATATAAAGTGGATATCTATCACTAAGAATGACTGAAGCATTCACTACTCCTAAAAAATGGCCTAAAGAAAGTATTTTGAGAGATCCTGAATCATATTTTTCCCAAAAAAACACCTTCTGTATAGAGAAATTACATATAAAATCAAACCGCAAACCGTTGTGAATTTTTGAGCTTAAAATATAATTACAATATTTATATTGTTTTCTTCATCAGGTTGTGCTTTAAAGTCACAAGATGCCATCAGTTTTGGGGAGAAATCTCTATCAAGGTCATTCTCTTTCCTGCATCAGTTGCTCACTTACACTGGGAGGACCCTGCAGCACACGGCGGTACCTTGAGATGCCAATTACTCTGATTTGGAATTTTGTGTACAGTAATTAAACAACCAGGTAGCAGCAGACATGTGTTGCCCTGAGATAACACGCTCCTTGGAAGTATCATGAGGCAGGAGGTGGAATGAGTGCCTCCAGTGACCTGGGAAACGCATTTATCTCAGCGCTGCACGAGCCTGGGGGGGCATTGCCACTGTACACCAGCTACCAGCATTATTAGCTGCACTGTGATTGATTGCACCATGTCAAACATATGTTTAAAACATGTTCAGCCTTGTGCATCATGTGATAATTATGTCTGACTCTGAAGGACCAATATATCAGGTGTGAGGCGATAGGAGCATGAAGTGTTTGGGGTTTTTTTGTTTTCACTGGGATACGCATGACTGGCAAAAGTTATCTTGAGAGGGACTTGAGCTCCAGAGTGGCACAGCTTCAACAAACCCAACATCCATAATGCAGGAGAGTGCTCACATGTAATTGGCTCAAGTGGAGCATTCAGAGCTGGTGTGTATTATTCCTTTTTTTACAAATACATTTGTGCATGTGAGTGTTTGCATGCCCAGAGTGATCTCCACTGTGTTTATTTTCAACCCATGATTATTTTTGCCCCCTGCCTGGTGCTGTGAGCTGTTTCATTTTTCAGGTGACTGACAAGGAGCATTTTTTCCAGCAGCACTGAACAGCCTGGCACTGTCCCTGGGATGAGGGTTGGCTGCTCAGCACAGCCCTGGCAGACAAAGGGCTTTGTGCTGCCTGCTCCTGCCCACAGCTCCACATCACACACAGGAGAAAGGTCTATCTTTAATCTGAGCTGCTCAGGAAATCAAAGGGGGGCGATTAAAACAAGAGCAGTGACTGATTTCCGTAGGAGATCGCTTTCCTGTTTCATTTGATATAATGAACAGGAGAATCAAAGCAAGGTTAGAAGCCCCTTGCACCTTCTTTTCCAGCAATTTCTGTGATGTCAGTTCACAAGGTATTACAATAATGGAACACATGTGCGATAATGATTTTAGAAAATGTCCTTTTTTTACCTTAGAATAATTTACATATAGCTGCTCTGGCAAGGTGTGTGCCTTGTGAGTCACCAGGCTTGTAGTTAAACATGTTAAAGCTGATTAAATCTGCAGCTGTTTGTTTCTTCGCGTTCTTTTAATTTTTGCTAAAAATAGCCCCAGTGCCTTCATAAGGAGTAAATTTCAAAGGTACGGTGAGATGTTTCTTCAGCATTGGATTTGAACAGCCAGTAATGAACAACAAGAATCTGGTTTGTGCTCAGAGGAAAGAGCATTGAGAGGAAGGCAGGAGCTGTGGGAAGAGTCCCCAGGCTTGGCTGGGCTGTCAGGTGCAACCTCCTGACTCAGGGATTGCTCTGCTCACTTTCAGCCAGCAAAGGATGGTGGGTGTCCCTGGCAGCTCCACCTGAAGGTCTCCCTTTGCACTCATTCAGGGGCGGCCCAGGAGCCACCTCCTGCTGCCTTTGCAGGAGAATGTGACAGAGACATTTCCTGGGCTGGCACCAGCGCAGTGACCCCAGGTCCCCCCCCAGCTCTCACCGTGTGGAAGCACAGGGATTGCTGTAATGGGGAGGGAAGCGTTGTGTCCTTTGCTGGCAATGCCTCCCTGCAAGTGCAATGTGCTTCTCTCATGTGTTTTAGACAAGTTGGTGATTTTTTTTCCCCCCCTTTTTGTTTTGCTTCTGGAAAATGAGGTTAAGGTGGTAGTGCAGGATCTTGGCTTATTCAGTGCTGCCTTTCTTTGCACTTCAGTGGAATCCACATGGGAGGGTGGTATTCAGCTCTGCATTACTGCTATTTCTCACTTTAATGACCCTGGTAAATCTTTAATGATTGCCATCACTGTCAGAAGGGCACAAAGGGCCCTCATCTGTCTTGATGCAACCTAAGAAAGTATGTTCACAGATGTCAGTTAAAATAATGGCATTGCTGGTAGGTCACTTGGATTTTTATGGGTACCCACCTCTTCTTGCAAAAAGCAGCATGGAAATTCCACTCATAATCATTATAATCACTTAAAAAAAAACCCCTAAATGTCCATGTCTCAGATTTTGTTTTGATTAAGTAGGGCAGCACGTTCCAGACAAAAAGAATTGGGGCAGGTACTTCACAGGAATGGGCCTTCTCATTTCAGTGTTCCAGAGCACCTGAGATATAAGCTCTTATTTTAAATTAGGTATTTCCAAGGGTGAGATTTTCATCCAACACTTGCTTGAAATTCTGTGTTAGAGGAATTCATTCAACATTAGGACAAAGATTCTTCCACCGCTTAAACATTGCTTCATCACGAGTGATTTCTCTATCCCAGCATAGCCTTTAAGACATAATTGTCTGAAATTATGGGGTGTGTTAGCAACCCTGAGAGTTAGAAACTGGATATGCACATCTCCTCTTCTCATTAATAGCACTTGCCTGCCTAATTCACTGAGCAGCACAGAGAAAATGGAGCCCTGTGGGTCAGCATCAATGGATTCAATGAGGTCTTCACCCTCTAAAAATGTCATTAGTGGGAGAAAGAGCTGGCTGTGGGCCCTGGTGTTTGCTATGGCCCTCTGGAGAGCGTAAATCTGACACAGAGGTGCTCAGGCTTGCCTGGGAAAGCTCCCACCCATTGTTCCATTGTCTACCACTCTTGTTCCCCCCATTTCTCCGGTGTCACCAGCTCATCTCAGTGTAGGGACAGAAACTGAACCATTGCCACCTATCTCCACTCATCCCAAAATTAAATGTTCATGGTAAGCCAACCCACGTCTTTAAGAGAGTTCACTTCCCACCAGAAGTTGTCCCTATAGAGATTTTCATTCCTGGTTCAGTTGCAAGGCTCAAACTGAGTTTGCAGGTTGATCTGGACAATGAGAAGGTTTTTCTGGTTGTTTCTAAAGCAGGGACTTGGTGGTACTTCTGCTTAGTGGTGATGGAATGTGGGATCAGATTAATCTGTCTCCTGGAGTTGGGTATTTTTGATTTCCTTATCATAATGTAATCAACTACATACTAAATGTAAATTTTTCTTGCTTTCCACAGACATTTCAAGGCATGCTATCTCTGAACCTGACCAGTAAAATGTGGGTTTATTTAAGAATCCTCCTTCTTGGGCTGTTCTTCAAAACAGAAAAAACTTGAGAACTTTTTTGCCGTATGTGGAAGTTAGTGTTTGAATCCATATAACATCCAGAGCATGAGATTAGGGTGGATGGCCTAGCAAACACTATGTAATCTTATTAAAAGCCCTAAAAATGTATTCAAGCTCTAGTGGGTCATTATTTTATTCGTAAGCCATATATTCATAGCAGATTTTTATTACACTTCTATATTCACCTAACTTTGTAGTCTCTTTTGATTTTGTTTTTGTCTGCAGTTATTTTCCACTTCTAAGACATTTGATCTCTGTTTTCCTTCTGCCTCTTTGTACAGATTACTAGAAAGGAGCTCAATTACAATTTTGTCTCTGATGTGGATATTTCTTTATTGAAGGTTGTACAAAGGCATCCTTCCTCAAGCTCCATTTCAAACAGGGCTTCAAATACAAACTAAAAAAAAAAAAAAAAATAAACAGCTAATCTGAGCAGGCCAAGACATGCTTAATTTCAACTTTCATGGCTGTGTGCTTGGTACAATGTCAACAGCAAATATTCACCATCTTCTGTGCTAAACAATTTGAGCAGTCTCAGGCCTTCTAATTTTCTATTTGAGGACTTTATGTAGAGCTCCTTAAAAAAAATAGGTTCTTGAAGAACATATCATAGTACTGTATTCAGCTGTAATTTGAGGATGCAGAATTCCTCTGTTAAATATGCATTTCCCCCCCTTGGATGTGGGATTTCCTGTCAGCATTTTGTGTTTCCCTGCTGCAAATAAACATAGCACAGACCTTTTCAGTCTGTGATGAGGCAATATGAGAGTATTCTTCTGGGAATACATCTTTTACATGTGTTAATATAAACTATGCAATAGTTCCTCAGTTAAAATTTTCACTTAGAAATGTTTTAACCTGCTTTGGCAGATATGGATTTATAGAAAGACTGTTCACCCTACACTTACAGCACTTACTGTGATTGCTGGGTGAGTTCTGTCAGAATTTATGAGCAATGATGTTAATTAGCTGAATTATACATTTTATTAGATACAATTTTCCAGCCATATAATTCTTGGAATCTGAAAGACGAAAATTGACCTGCTTGGAGTTTATTCCACTGTCAAGGCTAGAGATTTTTAGTCTTTCTCTGTAGGCATGTTTTTAAGTAAGGATGTGATTGTTTTCATCCATTTCCATGCCATGTTGTAATATTTTCTTAATGTTATTTTGTCTTCAGACATCTCTGAGGTGAGAATCCAGCTGATGTAGCTGCTTGTTTAGGGAGAGAGGGATGCACAGCTGAGTTTTCCCCTGATGGTTGGTATATAAAGACTAGATAGGAAAATCTTTCTCTTAAAGAAGGCTTGGACTTTAAGATGTTAAACATAAAACTCTCTCAAGATATTTGAAATTGCTGCAATTGATGTTAAGGAGATATTTCAGAGACAGCTGGTATTTGTGTTCAAACTTAGGTCCTGACTACTCTGCAGGATACAGGACTATTCTGCATGGACGCCTAACCTCAAAGGAACAATCTTACTGCTGATCTTTCCTTACTGAGGAAAGCAGTTTTTCTTGCTTTAACAAAAAATAATAACAACAACAACAATTTTATCCTAGGAAGATCCTGGATGGAAAGCAAAACAAAAACATTGCTTCTTTCCAACCTCTGAATGGCAAGAGATGATGGCAACTGAGCTGCACTTGCACCTGATGGGGACAGGAATTGCCACACTTGGCAGAAAATGTCACCATTTTTCAAAGTATCAAATCCAGATCTGACTGACAAACTGAACATGCTAAATGGTTGTTGGGTGTGGGGGAGAGGATGCTTCAATAAAACACAGAGGGAAGAGGAACCAAATGGCATTTGCAAGATGAAGGCTACAGCTTGGACCCACAGGTGCCTGGTGAGCCTGAAATCCCTCACATCCTGAGACCTCCAGGAGGCTCAGGAAAGGACCCAGATGCTCCAACCTCTCTCAGGCAGGCATCTCCCCAGGTGCCATCTCATGCCCATGATTCCACTGTAAGTTTGTATTTGTTTATGTATCTTAACTGTGTAATTTGAACTGAAGATAACGAGGGTTATGCCTACTTGCACAAGAAATGTATTTGGCCCAGCATCTTAGTAAGCATTAGGTCTGAAAAGTAGAGTGAAATTGTCCTAATTACGTTCTTTATTGCTTGCTTTATGAGGTTCTAAATCAGGAATTATGCTAAGTCTTCCCTGTTTTCCCCCAGGTCGTCTTACTGGCTGATTTTGTTCTTCCTAGGATAAAATTGTTGTTGTTGTTATTATTTTTTGTTAAAACAAGAAAAACTTTTCAATATCTCACCTTTAAGATAGCTTGGGGAAATTTTCCTTTTGATCTTCATTCATTTTTTTGCCCTTATGTAAACTTGAATTTACACTCCATCTCTTACTGGCAATCTGCCACATCCTTCTGAGTTCTCATTTATTTGTCTCTCTTTCCCTGCTATCTTCTGGTTCCTTTCTCAGTAAAATTAACAAGCTCTTGCTTATAACACAACTGAATTTGGTCCACTGACTGATCCAAATACGCTGCTTGTTTCTGCATGTTCTTTGTGTCTGGAGTGAATTCTGCTTTAGCATTGCAATTCCCATTACAGCTGATTGGAAAATCAAATTTTTTCATTTGGAGCATTTCACAAAAAAGAAGTTTCTTAAAAATGTTTCTGCTGAACATTGTAGAAATGTTCCTATTTTCTCTGTGAAAGACTGCAAGCAAATGTTGGAAGTTTCTTTAACATTTTGTTGAGACCGGCACAAAAAAAGAAACTACATTAGTTGAATTATTTTTAATTACAGAAGTCATATAAATGTAGTCTCATATACTAAAATACCTTGTTTGTATGTGTATTTTTATGGTGCTGAAGGAAATTACTGCAATTTAGAAGTTAATATTATATTATATGCTATCACAGTGGGAGAGAGTAATGGGTCTGATTTTGGTGTTCCTAAAGAAATATGTCACAGAAAAACTCATGTAAATAATGTCCTGCTCCTGTATTTCTGCTTTTTACAGTGACTCCTTGGCCCTGTCAGACCTTACATTGCACACCCCAAATCAAGAGCAATCTTTGAAAATATTGCATTTAAAATCTGTCGTGAAGTCTGAAATGAGAATGCATTTTGCTTGTCTCAGTCCCTGCAGCGGTATCAATGAAATAATGGAAATCATCTGGTGACCTGGCTGAGAGAGATCCTCTCTGACGAGGAATTTGGTGTCAAACCCTGCTGGTGGTGCCAGGGCAGAGTCAGGAGGGGCGGGTGTCTCATCTTTCCTGTCCACACCACACATTGCTCAATGCACAGTGACAAAAATAGCAACGCTGCTATTCCTGAGTCACTGCAGCCTGTTTGCTCCCTGCAGAAGACAATGAAGTGTTATTATTTGCTCAGCTGATAAAAAGGGAGCGTTCCTGTGGCCTGTTTGCTGAGTGATCTGGCTGTGAGGGCACCACTGCAGGCTGTGCAGAGAGATCTAAGCCAGAGCACATTGCACCTGAGCTTTATCTAAGCCTGGGGGATGAAAGCCCTGATTTGATCATGAACCCAAGCACTGGCACAGAGATACAGTCTGAAGAAAAAAAACCAAACCCAGCAAGCCTGTACACTCTTCCTTTCTGTCTCTGATTCAAGCACTGAATCAGGCACATTTATTTACATACTCTGCAAACTGTCAGTGCTGCCTTACTGGTGCTGTTACTGAAGCTGCTGTTTGCTGTTTCTGTAAAATTTAATCCACGTGGGAGTCATCATAACACGAACCCTGGCAAGGTCAGTCTTCAGATGATGTTTTATCTCTTCCTGGTCTTTGTTGCATTCAGAAAGCTGTGCAAATATCCACTGGTTCTCACAGCAGCGCTGCTGGAAACCAGAGGGAGGAATTTCTGGTCTCTTCCACAGATGGGAAAATGAGGCAGGGTGGGAAAGGACTTGCTGAAGGTCATGTGCCCAGCAGAGTCAGAAACTGCATCAGAACTCATGGCTCTTAAATGCCAGCTGGGTTTTGCGGGATGTTTCTCTTTTGTTCTGTTTTTCTCCTTCAAAATCAGAGTGGTTTTGGACAAGGTAGGTTGAAGTGGCCGAGTTATCTTCAAAATAAATAACTGGGCAATCTGCTGTACACTACTCAATACCAATTCCTACTGGGTCATCCTGCTCCTCATACTTTTCCAGTAGCCTGGAATATTGTGTAGTTAGCCTTCATACTGTACTAGGAAGTGGAAACTCATTGCATTGGACTCTGTCCAACATTTCAGTGAGTTTTCCATGTCCTAGAACAGTGCAGCTCCATTTGTAGTGACTGTTCCAAAAAGACCTCCTGATAATTCCCGACATTCCAATTTGGATCTGGAGAGCACTGGGTGCTGCCCTCAGCTTTCCCCCAGAATGTCCTGTGTGACCTCAGGGAAGTAATTTATTGCCTCTTGTCTTGTTTCTCCATATCTAAAAAAGGGCAATAATTATTCTCTCCCTTTCAGGGCCTCTGATCAAGAGATGAATAACTTGAAAAATTCATTTTGAGTTCTTCAAGGAAAATAATCCAGGAAATGAAGAATGTACTGCACAATATAATGCCAGCACCTATCTGTGTCTGCTATTTTTTTCTCACTTTTATGTCACCCCACAGAGAATTGTGAAGACTTACCTCTACTTTATCTCCCCATCCAGGATGTTCTGGACCTCTGCTTGCATCCTGCTGGTATGTGACTCTTTAATGTGGAAGTTTTGAACTAAATACCATCTTTTTTGTTTGTTTGTTTTGGTGGTTTGTTTTTTTTTTTTTTTTTTTTTTTTTTTTTTTTTTTTTTAATGCAATTCAGACTGGTGAAATCTGCTTCTGTAGTTCAGCAACAAAATCAAGATCTGCCAAATTATTCAGAAATAATTAGAACAGATGGCAAAATATGGCATCTCAAACCTCCCAGAAACATTTAACATCCTGATTACAATTCACAGAATAAATGTTGACTGAGATAAGTGCAGTAAGGCACTTTTTATAAGTGTATTGACAGGTTTTGTTTCCCACAGACAGAATTATGGTTTAGTTACATTAGTAGAGACATTGTGATGTAATTTTAAGGCAAATTTCACAAACTAGGATAATACAGATGGTAGCACCTGTGTTCTTTATTTTCCAATGTTTGCAGGACCACCAAGAGAGAAGTAATCTGTCACAAGTGAATTTGTTCTTTTATGTGGGCTTTTTTTCCCACTGAAATTACTGTTAGTTCTTCCAGCCCAAAAACCTGATGGAAATGTCTGGCCAAGTGAGTTTAGCTGTAATGAGAAGACTTGTCAGGAGGTGAATCATACTCTGCAATCTGAAGGACCTCTTTGGTCCCTTTTCAGATCTTTCCAACCTGCTGCTGTGAGGTGAAAGTTGATCAGCACCTGTGAAGAGGCTCTCCATCCCTGCATGGCCAGAAATGGCCTTTTTAATCTCAATTTGGAGGGCATTTCATCTTGCCAGGAGTTTAAAACTATAAAATAGTAGGAGGAAAGGAAGAAAAAGGCTTTTTTCTATCATTTTAATGGCTTTAAAGCTCACTTCTGCAACATTTTCAGGTTTCCAGGGTGAGGTAGTGGTAGGAATTCCCAAGGTGAGTGGTAAGTGAAAATGAGAAAGAGGAAGATGAGGTTTTTACTTCATTGCTAACTTTTAAGAACTGCAATTCTAGGGAAAGTAAATGACACAAGATCCACCACAAAGAGTGTTGGTGCTGTCAGCAACAGACAGATTCCATTCGTTTCAGTACACTTTCAATCAGGTTGTGCAGAAGAAACCCAGTTTTATTTGTAGGATAGATGTAGGTGAAAAGATAAATTGTGCTTAGTGCTGACTCCTTTTTGTTGAGTTGAGGAAATCAGGCCATCACCAGCATTTAAACCTCAGAGACAGATTCTGGTGATGAAGTCCCAGAGGCAAAGAAGGAAAAAAAAAAAAGAGTCAGAAATAAGCAGTTCAAAAATTATTAGGAAATCTCTGGTGTTTTGAAGAGCTGGGATGTAGGAAGCTGACACCATGGATGGAGCCAACAACTACTTCTTTCTCCTGATGGGAACACTGAAAGTGGAGATTATGGATTTTTTTTTTTTTAAAGGTTTCAGGATCTGTAAAAGTTGTTGATGAGCTGAATTTTGTAAGCTTAGGAAATAGTTTAACTTATCTTTCTTGATGTAAATAGATAACATGAGCCAAAGGGCTCAGGTGAACATTATCAACCTATAGCTCAGAATTTTAGTGGTGAAAGAGGTGGCAGTGATCAATTTTATGCAGGGGCCTTGGAGGGGAGGAGAAAAAAAATTTAACTAAGTTCTTCTCTTATTCTGGTGACACTTTGGCTAATTTTGCCTGACTCCTGAGGTGGTGTGCTGCTCCAGAGCTACCTGTCCCTGGATAAAGGCCATTTGGAAATGAAAAGTTGTCCAAAGGAAGGTTGTTGCGGGAATGTGTCACTTTGGGTGATATGTTCGGCCAGAAAACGTAGACTTTGCAGTTAACATGGAGTGAAATGGGAACAAGGGAGAGTTAAATTTTCTGTAGGGGAATTTCAAGGAAACTCTGCTGCTTTGAACTCCATGGAACACACCAGGAGTTGCAGAGTGTGCACGGGGTAGATAAGTGCTAAATAGAGAAGAGCTGCTTACAGAAATGGAGCAGCAAGGCTGACTTTGGCAGGGCAGCCAGAGCACATTTCCCAGGGATGTCAGAGACCCCTGTGCTCCCAGTTTGCTCTGAACCCAGAACAGCAGGAAGCATAACCCAGATCTTCCACATCACATGCAGGTGCTTTATCACCAGAAACTCAAAAGCTGCTCTGTCTGTATGAGATGACCCCTCAGTCAAATGTCAAAACTTTGAAATCTTTTCTTAAGATGGCATCTTTATTTTGTGATATTCTGGAAGATGTAGAGGCAGAAATGAGTTGCTTGAGGCTGATTGTTTCATTGATTGACTGTCTGTGAAGGCACCTTTGGTGTTCACCTGTACAACCACACACCTGGGAGGCAGCACAGGAGCTTTCAAAGCTCTCTACTCCCCTGGCAGCTAAAAGAGAGGTGTAAAGAGAGGTGGAGGCCTGGTCTCAAGCTGGAATACACTGCGAAACTCAAGTAAGGAACTGATCTCAGAAGAAAATACTTTAGTGGAGAGAATATAATAACACCTGAGCCTAATTTCTAAGCTCCATATCTAAAAAAAAGAGATTAGTAAATCTCTTGTGTTTTGAAGAACTGGATTGTAGGAAGCTGACACCATGAGTGGAGCCAACAGCTACTTCTCATGATGGGAACACTGAAAGTGGAGATTATGGCAATATTAGCTTTTCAAGGTTTCAGGAGCCTTAAATGATGCTGCTAAGTTGAATTCTGTAAGCTTAATAAATAGTCAGTACAAAATCTATGGCTGGTTCTCTGAGGGAGTGAGAGACACAAAGGGAGAAACTGCACACTCTCAGAGCTGGAGCAGGATGAACCTGACTGCACTCCATTTCTTTATTATTTAACTCTAGGTGAGTAAATTGATGCTGAAATCATACAATATCTGTGGCAGGAAAGCTGACACCACTAACTGCACTTTAGGTGTTCAGTGTAACAGCTTGGTTATGCTGAGCTTGGTCCCAGTGGTGAGTTTCAGACTCTGGAGACACCCTGTGAAATGGTTTGCTTTATACACAGAGAATGCTCTCAGGTTGGGTTATTATTGTTTCACGGCGTTTAATTATTGTTTTTATTAATTATTTATCATGAAAACTGCTCAAATTGTTTCCTAGAGTGAGTCAAGACAGCTGCCAAAGTAGCATCACCTTTACATTTCACCACATCACCATGATAAAACTGCCTCGCCCTTAATGCCTTACAGGAGTAGTGAGCTGAAACGTCGCTTTCAGAGAAGAGAATAAGTGCAGGTTCCAAACAGGACAGGATTTTGTGCTGCTAAGTGGATTATACCTCTGTTAGGGTACTCCAGATTTTAGAGACTCAAATCTGAATTTAACATATGGCCTCAGCCCTAGGCCAGGGTCCTCTTTCAATTATTTCAGACTTGTACATAGAAAGCTGTGCTCCAAACATGAATCCAATTACCAGCTGCAGTCAGGCAATTGAATGGCGACAGAAGAAATAATCTGAGACACTGGGGGAGGGGTGGGAGGGAAGGGAAGCAGGGGGAGGAGTGGGGAGAGGACTGTGATTTGTGCAGTAATCAAGAGGAGAAGGTCAATTGTAATAGAACAGGCTGGTTTAGAAGACAAAGCTAATGCAGGATGCCTTCCACTCTGTTGAGGGATGCTATCAATACATCTGCTGCTTTCATTACCAAAAATGTCACTAACTGACAAGATGAATATAGGCAGGGGAAGAAGGGCTTTTGATGGATCAGGTGATTAAAACCTAGACTGCAGACTGGCAATTAGCAAACGCCAGGCTGAGACCTGTGCAGGAACTCGAGTACGTGGAGAGAGGAATGGAGAAGGTGCAGCAGCGCACACACACAGGCAACTGGCTCTGATTGGTGACACTGAATGGGCTTTTCTGCCTGTTTTCTACTACTGTGAGCCCCTGAATAGGAACCCCAAAATGCCTATTGTCCCCAGAAAGCACATGGGTTTGTCAACAGTTTGATAGCAGTTTAAGCAGCCTGCTCTCTGCTTGTCTAGAGGCAGCAGGATTAGAAATGAATATCTATTGATCAGTCCTTGTATGGTGGCTGTGGCTGCTCAGAACCTGGTTTGAAGTGTCTGCTGTGTCAGTGCACCCGTGCACCCATTAAACATTTCAGCTGCTCGTTTACTGAGCAGCCTGGGCAGCTGACACCCACATTCCTCGAAAATTGCTTACTTTTTTATCCCTTCTTCATCTCACAAGATGAGGGCTTTTGAAAAATCTGAGGGTATGTTTTCTGCTAGGATTGCAAAATAGCAGTTAAGCCTTCAAGTGCATTCCCCCAGCCCACAGGTCAGCCTATAAATCAGGAAGAAAAAGGGTTTGGATACGTACGTTTGTTTTACTGCTGTTTGCATAATGTTATATGCTGTTCTCCAGATATGGCAAATGAGCTAATGCTTTCATCAGTTTAAAATACTGGCACTTATCAGTTACAAGAATTGATTGTCACAAAGCTTCTAGAATACTGAATTTATGGTTGAGAGAAATGCTGTGGATTTCTTCAACTGTTTCTGAGATTTTAATCGTGTCTTTCATAATATAAGGTGCTGAGCTGCAGCTTTTAAGGAGAACCTACAAAAACCTACAGGCTTTGTTGGAAACATCTACGATTTCATTAAAAAAAAGCCCAACCAAACCCAGATTTTGAAAAATTGGGGCATCAGAAGTTATGACGAGATGTCAGAAGCTATTTATTCCATAAAAGCGTATGGTGTTAATGTATCCATCAGTGCTGATAAATCCATCATGGCTTAATCTGTTGTGCTCAGTGTGGTAACAGGACAAGGAGCAGCCATCTGCTTACTGTATTTGATTGCTGTTTCTTTGCACAAATACAGTCCTGCTTCCAGCACTTAGGAGTGATTAGCTGTAACTTATGGAGCTCACTGTGACATTCCCACTGAGTAATTACTGGAGAAAGCAATCTGAACACAGGGGCAAATGGTTGGCAACTACTTTTGCGACAAGTTTAAGGTCTAACAAATCTCCCCCCCACACGTGTGCCATAAGGGAAAGGAAAAAGGGCAGAGCACAATCTGTAAAGGACGGGGATGTCTGTTACAGATATTTTCCAAAGCCTACTCTGCAAAAGCTTGAAAAGCCTGATTTCCTATCCCTCCAAGCCCCCGAGGCAAAACAGTCCTTGATTAAAAAAGGGGGAAAAAAATTAATTGCTCTTTCTCTCACATTTCTAGCTCAGTAATTTATTTTTCCAGTAGTTGCACAGGGTCAGGGATGGGGGCTTTGTGCTGTGACTCCCCTCATCAGGAGGTGGTGAGGGCTGAGGCACAGGCATGGCAAAAGCTGCTGTCCCCCTGCCTTAATGGGTTATTTTATTTAGTGTGTTAAAAGGGGCTAGCTCTCCAAAGCCTGTCTTGAAGTTACTGGTTTGGAGAGACTGGCTCCCAAAACGGAACCTTCCTGCATCCCTACCCTGTCCTTGAACTTTACTCACCCAAATGTTTGTTTAGAGAGGGGCAGATTAAATGTGCAATGAAAGAGAGTTGATTTAGCAGCACAGACTAAGATTCAGAACAACTCCAAGCCCCAGTTTTGTCCTATTTTAAGTTCTTAAGAGGCATTTGAGGTTTTCTTGGAACTACTTATGGTATTTTGAGCAATTTTCTTTTTGATGAGCTGCAGCTATTACCCTTCTCCTTTTGTAGCATTTATTCCTTCCCTCCCTCTGACCAAAGACCCCAACTCTCCTCTTTTCCCCACCTCCTCTCACTCTAAGGGGGAATTAAAATGAAACTTTATATTGCCTGCACTGGGCTTTCCACCAAAAAGAAAAGGCTTAACTGTGGCTTTAGATTTACATTGGTCTGACACAGAAATTAATTTATCTGAAATTATGTAGCTTTTTTTAGCACTTTGGGACATGTGAGAGATTCTGCATGTCCTACAACTAACGTGAGTGTATTTTACCTGCCCTGATAATGGCCAGCTGTACCTCAGGATTGTGCTCTCACTGGTCACTTACAGCGACTTCTCTTCCTGGGACAGGAGTAACATCAGCCAAACGTCAGAGCTCTTAGAGCTGCAGCTGTTTTCAAGGGGCTTTTTGCCTTTTGGAGAAGTAAAATCATTCATTGTACACTTCTGCCCACGCAAAGTGAACTTGAACATGGTGGTGAAGATTTTCCCTGGTGCTCTTGGGCTGTGTGCCAGAGCACCCCTTGCCAAATCTGTGTGACTGACCGAGAAAAGAAAGATGTTTTTATGTAGCTGTGGACCAAGATTTTGACTTTTTTTTGTAAACGGGTGAAAATGCAAATCTTTCCTCTGAAAATTCCAGAGCATACCCTGCATAAGGTCCTTCTTAACAACAGAAAATACTGCCCAAAGCACCTGACCACATACTGAACCCTGAGCAGCCCTAATCCAAGCTACCCCTGAGGCTTTGCCCTGAGCAGGACTGAGGGGTTTGGGGGCCAGGCAGCAGATCCCAGAATGGCAGGAGAAGGGTAGCACAGGCTGAGACTGGGAAAAAAGAAACCATGAAGTGTTGCAGTGAGTTTTACCATGAGCAAATGGATGGAGCTTTTCAAAATAGAAGAAACACCTGTGATTTCCAGTTTGGAGGAATTTTCTCTGGTTGCTCATCTGTAGCCAGATAAGACATTGTCTGTGTGGGGATGTGTCTCTGCCTGGGGTTGGCCTCCCTGGTGTCCCCTCTCTTCCTTTAAAAAGGCAAGAACCAGTGCCTTTCAAAATGATGAGGTAAAACCACTCAGGAAAAAAGACAGAAAAATGAGAGAAGCTAAAGAAATCTTCCCTTCCTTACTTTGTCTTCTCCTGGAAGGGTTTGTGATCCCAGTTCTCAGTCTGCCTTCTAGTCAGCTCTTCTCATTCCCAGTCGAATTGTGATAGGACAATTTTCTTTCCATGCCATAACTTGTTGCAGCACTAATTACATCTTTGCTTTAAGAGCTGGAGTCACCAGTAGAGAGTGATTGGGTTGTTCTTTCCCTTGAATGAGAAGTGGTGACTTTTGTTTGCTGCTGCTGCTGACTGGATATGTGCCAGAGTCATACAGCAAATTAAATATTATATGTCTCCCACATAACCCTGGCTAATTTAGATCCAAAGTAATTGCTTCTGGAGTAATTGATTTATATCTATAGCCAATATTTCTGCGTGTCTTTTGTTGTTTTAATTATCTAATGATCTGATTGTGCAAGCAATGCAGGAGAAAGGCCCCATGTTTATTTCATTTTGCATCGCAGAGAGTCAACAATTTGAAAAGCAGAGGTTTGCAGACTAAATTGCTCAGGACCTTTTAACCTGGACATCTGTTTGACCTGCACAACTCAACAACTGTGATATTTTTATGTACAATTTTTATTACATGTAAGAAACATCCTGTATTGTGTTGCAAGTAAATTCTTAATTCCCCCATTTTATATGTGATCATAGAGTTTGCTTTTTGTCAAGGAATAAATTTTTAGCTTGTTTTATTAACCAAGATTGAGAAAAGACTGCCTGGGGTTTTTGGTTGGGTTATTTTATTTGAGTTTTTTTTTCTATTCCCTAGGAATACTGTGATTTGATGTTGTTTGACTGTGCCCGCTTTTGAAGGCTGATTACAGCATTTGAGGACATAGGATGCAATCAGTCCTTAGCTAATTACTTTAGCTAGTTCATTATTAATTTGCAATGCAACCTCTTCCAATCTAGCAAGTCACTGTCTATGCCATGCCAATGACAGTGAAAAATGAAGCAGAAAGGGCTTAGGAGCTCTGGAAGGATGAGAAATGATGTTAAAGTTTTATTCCATCATTGCTGGCTGAGGATCTGTCTGGGGAAAGTTTTCTGCTTGTCATCAGAGAGGGATTGGAGGATGGGAATCCAGCTGCAGGTAACTTACCAGATATTGTGTCAATCTGAAGATGAGAGGAAAAAATATTGATAATGCCTTTGTAGAAACCAATCAGAATGAAGACCAGAAATCCAGGGCATGGAGAACTGGAAGATGTGAAAGAGGAGAGTTGGGATGAGAGAAGGGGGGTGCTGATAAAAAAAAACTTCTATGAAATACATGAACAGAAAGCAAACTGCTGTGCTACCAGAAGGTTTGAAGAGGGTATGTGCCTCAAACACCTCGTCAATAACCTTATCTGAAACAATCTAAATTCTCACTGTGTCAGGATTCATTGGAATCAAGCATTTCTGGAAGGAGTTGGCAAGGCGTTTGCTCCCACCAATATGCTAAATAATCCCTCTTCTGTTGCTGCAAGGGGAGAATCAGAATAAATGCTGAGAATTCTGTACCATTTGTGGATGTTTGCAGGAAAAATTAAGCACGAGGTTGTCAGAGTCTCTGAATTTCATCAGATTCTTTCAGATCATGTTTTTGTCAAATCAGAGAGTTGATATTGTCTCCCCGCTTTGTGCCCTTCTCCCTCTCTCTCACTTGCTGCAGGATTTTGTTTACACCAATCTTGGACCTTTCAAAATGGCCCAGTGCAAGTTTCCCAGAGATGCTCCAAAACCTTGCTGCTATTTAATTTGTCTGGCTTTTAAGTAGTTGCTTTAAAGTTACTTTACAACCACCAGAACTTCCTTCTTTATCCAATATGGTGCCCCTGCCTGATGATCACAACCATATTGTCACCTATTTTATTGATGTTGAATTAACCACAGTTTTTAGCGATCATTAATATTATTATTTTGGCAAACACTACGTTTTTGTGCCCTTTTCCATTGTTCTATATTGTACACATTTTCTATAACCTTTATTAACTGCTTCTGTGGCTGTAAAATCCATGAAATGTGGAGTTTGAAATAGAGTCATATAGTGGTTTAAAAAAAGGTTATTCTCATTTTATAGCCATTTGTTAGGTAATCAATTTAAAGGTCACCTATAGTGCCCTTTAAATGTGTAGGTTTAATTCCTATAAGCATTAATAGGATTTACATTTCCTGTTCACTGGAGACCATATTCTTTAATTTGCTTCTCTTTCTTTCAGTACACAGGTAAAAGGAATCTGGTGTTGAGTAAAATACTACAGCATATTTGCAAGTATTTTCAATATTTGATTTTAAAAACTTTGTCTTTAAATTTATTCTGGTCAAAGAAGCAAAAAACACAATAGCACTGTTTTTATTGCACCTCTTTCCTGATAGTATAGCAACAATTATTTCATAACTAATACATTTAGAGGGACAAAAATCTGACTCTCAGTATTGATCACCCACCCCAAGGAAAAAGACTCAGTGGATTAAAAACCCTGAAGTGGGAACTCAGGGTCATCCCTGAGGGAAGTGCTGTCAGAGCAATCATCCAGGTAAAATAGAAGGTGGCAAATTAAGAGGAAAGATGGGGCAGGTGGCTGCCAGAGAACAGTGGGCAAGCAAAGAACTGCAAACAAAACTGAAACCCCTGTGGGCATACTGGAAACAAAACCCCACAAGTTTCAAGGAGAAAAAATTTGGGGAACACGTTCTTAAAAATCCTGGATTAAAGAGAATTGTTTTCTCCCTCCAGCAAGTGGGCATGCTGTACGTGTCTCTGCTGTCTTGCATTTGTGCTGAAATCGGCCCTGACATCTGGAGGCCACTGCAGGATCTAGATTTTAGAATTTAAAAAAAAAGGGCAAAGTCATGTTTTAGTCATGTTTTCGTCATGTTTTTCTGCAGTGGGAAAAATCTTTTTGTGTTGCAGCTGCATAGGCAGGGGTTTCCTGAGGCAGATTGAACTTTAGAAGATATTTGGGGTAGTGTGTGTGGGAGTCAACAACGCAGTGAGCTTTGGTGCTGTTAAATGGTACAGAGACCATGTTCAGACTTCAGCAACTCCATCACAAATGAAGTGCTAACAACTCTGAGATTTCTACTGCCTCTATTTAGGAAAACACACTTGCAGTGTTCATCAGAACCTAGAACACAAGTTCACTGAAAGCCAGAACATTTTTTTAGTATTTTCAACTGTCATTTTTAGGCACTTTTACTTGGTATCATAAATGATTATTTAAAAGTAATTTTTCTTCTGGAGTACAGCAAAAAAAAAAAAAAAAAAGAGTGCCTTTGCTAGCTGGCTTTCCATCCTTGCCTGAGAGCTTGACTGATCATTTCTTTCATCAGAGGTCATCTGTGCTTCTAAAAATGAAACCTGTGTGGCCACTGTTTGTTCAGTTGTTGCATATTAGCTCCTCAGTGGTTAAAAAGATCTGAACAAATAAGAGGGCTTACCCTACATTATATTACCCTTTATTAGTAGGAAATTGAAGTCTAGAGATTATTATTAAGCCTCAGCCACTGAAGGCTACCCATACTTGGGTAAAGACCCCTCAAGCTGACCCTTGATCAAGCTGCATTAGGAGGGTTTTACCCTCGTTACTAATTAAATAAACAGTGCTGATGGTATTATTCTTCCTCAGAGGCATTCCATGACATCAGCTCTCTGTGGCACCCAGGGACAAAGGGAATCAGGTTCCTTTTGGAGGCTCAGTGGTGTGTTCAGGGTCTGACTTGGGCCATCCTGCCCTGGTGTGTTTAACACACGGGTGGATCATGTGTCACAGGGCTTCTCATTGAAGCTGGGGCAGAATAGGGACAAGGTTTCTATTAAAATAGAAACTTTGTGGATTTTTGCTTTCCAAGTGGAAGAGAGGCAATTTAATTTCTGCCTTGGTATGCCAGGAAATATAGAAGGAAACAGCTTGATGAGTCTGAGAAGCACAGACATCTAAAGAGAGGCTCTTTGGGTAACTTTGATGCCTTTCCAATACTTTACTCAGATTTTTACTAAGAATGTGTCTTTACAGACACATTTCTTCACTTCAAGGTAGGAATAAGGTTAAGGTAAAGAACTCTTTAATTTTTCCAGTGTTTCATATGGAAATTTCAATTGAAGGGCAAAATCTCTCTGCCAATATCACCTAAAAGTAAATAAATTCCAAGCAGAGTATTTATTATTTTCTGGGAAAACATTCATCTCTACTTTAAACAGATAGAGTTCACTGGAAACAAAATAGAGATGGATCTGGGATTTATTTTGTTTTTCTGATTTTGTCTGTGTGAAGGAAGTCCTGAGGTTTACACAGAGCTGTAGTGAGATCAAAAGGTCCAACCTGGATAACAGAAATTCTTGTCACTCAGGATGATATAAAGGATCACCTCATCACTGTACTATGGAGTGCACTGCCTTCCAGTCCTGAGTGTGGAGAACATGTGAGCAGCAGCCAGAAAAATCAAAATAAATACTCAGCTTTTCTTCCCAGCATTATTGAATTTGGTTTTTTTTTTTTTTTTTATCTATGGTGCAGTGTGCGCTTGGGGAAAACACATGGGCCAGGGCCTGGGTTCTCCAATGAATAAAGGCCTTCAGAACTTCAGCTTTAAGACTAAATAAGGAGAAAGTAAAAAGAAAAAAAATTACTAATTTAGCTAATTAAGAAGGTGCCATTGCTTATTTTTTGTTTGTTTCACAAATCAAATATCTTATAACTTAAATGAATCTTGTTTGAATTAGAATATTTTCAAATTAAGAAATTATCTAGTTCAAATGGGAAAGTTTCTAGCAATGAAAAAAAGCCTGCTCCGGTTTTGGCAATTTGTTCCAGGTGCTAATTATATCACCATAAAAGAATTTGTCGTACTTTTTCTTTCCCTATCCATTATTCTTCTTTTCCCTTTCCATTACTTTTTTTGCAATAGGCTTCACTAATTACTTTTCTTCTACTTTTAAACTAATTAGTTAGTGAACACCCTGATCAGCAGGGCACCATCCTGCACTAGACTCACAGGGAAATGCCACCATGTCCCTTCAGGTTGTCACTCAAGGATTTTGACCCAACGCTGTCACAATTGCTTGTCTGTCCTGTCTTTTCCTCTTTCCCATTTCTATGAGACCCATCCCAACACGTTTTTTGCAATCCATGCTAAGAGAGAGGGCAGAAGCTCCCTTCCTGCTCTCCCTCTCCCAGAATCTGTATTTTATTAGCCTTTAAATATAAAGGATCTCAAAATGTATTTTTCAAAGCAGCTGGCACCACTTAGAAGTTGTAACATTTCAAACTTCTCTGTGAAAGATGGATTTGTTGGAAAATTGCTAACAATCTGTAAATCTTTATAAAACCAAGATCAATTCTGAAGTAACACTGTTTATTTTATTGCTCACCTGTGCCATGGTAGCTCTTGATGACACAGAAACCTGAAGCACAAGACAAATACTGTTTATCAAACCCTATAAATTCCAAGCAGTTCTTGGAAATTTTTTATTTGAAATGCCTTCTACTAGGAAATGAAATCTTGTGAAAAGCAAAACATTTTGAAGAAAATTTAACTAAGATAGATTCTTTTTTGGCAGGAGAATGGCTAAAACCAGTAAGCTTGAAGATTTTATTTTTTAAATTTCTCTAGTGCTTTTTTCCCCCCCTCAATTTGTTTTCTTACTATTTTTATAATATGGAGCTTCATTAAGGCTTAAAAATTTAATAAGGAAGTTTTAATTTCTTAACAGCTAAATTTTTATTTATTCTAAGTGGATTTTTTCATAGTGTGTTTGGCAATTTGTTCTGTTTTGCAACAGGAATTTCTAAAACCTGCATAAAATTCTGTTTCTTGAAGCCTTTATTCACTTGTGCTGCTGACACCTACATTTCCTTGGAGGCAAAATTAATTCCTTTCAATTTTCATTTGATCATTCATCTTTTTGTTTTCTCCTTGTTCTTCTAGGGCAAAGATTTCCACAGAAGAATCAGCATTCCTTCTTTGATAATGACCAAAACCTGGTATCTGAAATACCACTGCAATGATTTTTCTGAATGCAAGTTGCCCTTTGAACAGCAACTGTCATAATTAGTGATAAAAGTGATCCAAGGCAGGAAAATACCTTCTCCAGAGGCATCCCATTTAAAGAAGGATCAGCAGTGCATATTTTTCCGAGCTTCAAACCAAGCCCATAGATTATGTCAGACGAGGACATAAATTCTTGCTGCGTGCCACAGTGTGTCACAGAATAATGTCACGCAGTTTATACTGACATCACATAAATGTCAGACTCTGGCACACTGGAGAAAACAAGTGGCCTCGTCCCAGAGCAGCCTGGATTTTTAATTTTTTCCCCTCTTTGTTAAGAGAAGGAAGCCCCCTGCTCCAGCTTGACCTTGCAGCCCGAGTGGAATGTGCGTGTAGGGCACATCCTGCATTCTGGTGCTGAGAAATTTGGTGCCCTCTATGTAAATCTCTGCTTGAAATACAGCTGCACCCTGAGCTGATATGACTGATGAAATGTTGGGAAGCCAGAATGAATCATAACAAGGCAGTTATAAGGGATGGGAGAGTGTAAATAAATCAAAGCAGAGGTATTAAAGTGATCTTTTAACAGTAGCATTTCAGAGAAAGTGGGAAAGGTGGGAAACACTGCTGGAACGATATTTGAGTTTTCTGTGTGTCAGTTGTTAAGTTGTACTCCAGGAAATCCTGAGGTGTTAGCATGTGCTCTTTGAAAGAGCTCAGCAGTGGCATGTTCACACATTCAGTACAAAGCAACATGTGCTGTACATCCTAGGAGTGGGAGAAATCTCTTTTACTAAGATTTTTCTCATCGGAGTGGCACCTAAAGGAAATAGGAATTAAGCTGGAATGAATAGGAATGAATTTGTATAATTGTAGGGATTTTATTTAGTGTGAATAGGTTGTTTGGGTTTGGATCTGGGTCCTTCAATTTGAAGCAATCTCTGATTCAGGAGAAAGTTCGCTGCAACTCTTCAGAAATCTTTGATTTACAGTTTTGTGGTACTTCAGGTTAAGAACTTGTCCTGTTTAAGTGCTGTACTTGAGAAAGCACAGGGTGTGGAAAAATGGGTAAGCACAAAACTCCACATTTATAGCAGTTGCCTGAACACATTTTTTTACTTGATAGCATATCTCAAAAGCAACAACAATTCTCACAATATCCTGTATCCTTATGCTCTGTTAGATCAAGAAATGTCTTACATTTCCTTTTCCTTTTTAGCTGGTTTGAGAACCTATATTCAGATGTGACAGACAGACTTTAAAGTATGGGACTTTGCTATAAAATCAGGTGTTTGTTGATTTATATATAAAATATACATGCATATATTTCTCCAGGCTGCACGCAGTAGGTGGTTGGCAGGGGCATTTCAATACCTTCACTGTCTTCATTTATGTTTTCTCCTTATCCTTCACATACTTCTGCTTTTATCTGTTTTGTCCTGTAATGAGATTGGCTTTTGCCATCTGTTAATTTGAATCTGTTCCCAGCTAAATCATTTGGGGAAAGAATTTGGATTGCCTCATCTTAGATGATAGGAGAAATTCAAAGAGAGAAGTTGCATTAGTTGTAGTGCTGTTTATTTCTTTGCAGGGCTGTCCTTACAATTTCTTCTTATAGGAAATTTTCACTGATTCCATTACAACTTTTTGGCTCTTTGGAGCAATGATGGAAATAAAAAAATTATGAATACAAGTGAAAGACTTTCCAGAGAAGATGATTTAGATTTCTTTTCCAAGATCAAATGTTGACTTTAGCCCAAGGGGCTTAAAAAGGCCTGTGGATTTTATGTGGCATTTTCAGGTGGGATGATTACCAAGATACTCAAGTAACAGGAGAGAGGAAAGGCCTTGATGTATATACACTACAGAAAAACCAAGAGTGACTTTATGATCATGAGGAAACCCATATGTTTTGAGTTACTTTAGTTGCCTGTAACAGTTTGTACATTATTGGCTTCATTTATTTATTGTGTTGGCCTCAGTGCATTAATACTTCATAGACCTGTAGAGTAAGTGATGATTGACAGATGTTTTAAGGCCCTGATTCAAGAACGTTTTTTGGCTCATGTTGATGCCTATTCAGGTGAAAATCAAGTGAGTTAAAGCCTTGCCTTGGATGGAGTGAGCAATGTGCTTAAATGCCTTCATGAATCATGATCTGCACAATACTCCCTCAAGGTAAACCAAACCAAACACATTCCTTTTTTTTTTTTTTTTTTTTTTTTTTTTTTCTAAGTGAAAAATATAGATCTCCGGACTTTGTCAGTCAGTTTCTGAGTGACTTCTTTGACTTGCGCCAAAAAAAGCTTTCCTGCAAATTACCACCTCTGGAAAGAGGACTGAGCAGGAATTTGTGAACAAAACAAGCAGGAGAATTAAAATGAATGACTTCCTAATGAAGTTGCTATGGAAATGTCAATAAGCAGGGATGCAAATTAAATGATCTTGCTGGCACTTTTTGTTTCTGTTGTTCTTTCCTCACTGGGTGTGGGAAAGAATATATTCAGGATGTCTTAATGTTGCATCAGTGACTTATGAATGGCAATCAGATCAGTAGGTCTGCCACGGAAATGGCAATTTTCTCCCATTCTTAAAATGAGAGCTGGAAACCCAGTGTTTTCCATTCAGAAGATAAACCGCAGGAGGAACCTCTGTGCCTGCAAACACGCAGTGCCCTGGGATGCTTGGTGGCACTTTCCAGGCCTGGCCACACCACGGTGGCAGCCAGTCTTTGTTTTGGTCTGCCAGCCAGGCCCAGCCTGGGGTGCTTTAATTGCTGGCGGTGGCTGCCCTTTTGTTTTTGTGTGTTCCCCCTCTCAGCGTGCCTCCCATTATGGGTTGTTGGCAGCTCTGAGGAAACTGGGGGTTCCAGCAGGGGTTGCTTTCATGAGAGTCATGAGAGAGTGCACCTTTAATATCATCTGCTCTGAGGGTAGAAAGCAGGAGTTATCCTTGGCAGAGAGCCAGGGAATGCAAAGTGACATTTTTAATGGGCACTACTGGTGCAGCTGGAATTAAAGGGAGGCTGGGACAGCTCATGAAAGGCTGGGGTGGGAAAAACCCAGCTCGAGTTTGTTGTTTACAGCCAAACACACCTGGTGGGATGGGGACAGAGCTGATTGCAGGTCACAGTGGGAGTGAGGAGCTGCTGCATGACAAATGCAGCTCTCCCAGGGGGGCATCAGTCAGTCCTTGCCTGTGGAGATGCAGAGGCTGAGCAACAGCTTCTGAAGTGCCACCAGCAGTGGCTGGGGATTCTTTAGCCAAGAAAGACATTTCTGCTGCTTCATGTGGGGAAAACAGCAGCTCATTTCCAGATGTTAGCAAAACCAAAGGAAAAATGTGCAAATGCACAGAGAGCAGAGTTGAAACGTAGATAAAATCAATCTGGCGTCACTGAAAAGGCAAAACTAAAAACCATATATATAAAAAATCCGTCTTAAAATTCCAGTTAATTGTATTTACACAACTGATAGCACTTGCTGCTGAATGCTAAAAGGAAAAATATTTGTATAAAAAGGTTAAGGGATCACATGGACATTTTAACAAAGTCTGTGTGCTGAGTTCTAGTCCCTGTCAAGTGAGTGGGGTTTTAAGTGTTGGCCTCTGTGTGACCATGAGTTGGATCAAATTGAGTCTTCAGTGAAATAGCTCTGCATTCAGCAATATCTTGGCTAGCACAGTCAGTTTTTAACACAGCTATTTTTACAGACATTCAATAAGATTTGATTTTGAGAAAGGTAATGCAATTTCAGTTTTTTTTTCTTTTGTTATGGCCCTTCTGCATTTATTTTTCAGAATTCTCCAATAATTTTTTATTTTTTTAATGCTTGCATTTACATACAATCAGAAGTCAGTGTTAAAATAGCAGGAACTACAGGCAGGATTTTCAAAAATTTCAATCCAAAGCTTCCAACATGCAGCTCCAAGCTGGAGCAGCAAAGGTATTTCCCAAATATGAGGAATGAAAATTAGGTGTGTTCTGGCATTTTTGAATGCTAAAGCAAATACCATCATGCTCTTCTCCAGTTTTCTGAAACCTTTTAGGAAGTTGTGAGTTAAAAATTGACCTGCCTGTGAATATTTTAGTGAGTGAAATGTACATGAAATGCATTGAGGATCTCCTGTTCACACTAAGAAAATAGTTTTAGGTGCACAGCTCTGCTGTTTCTTGGTGGAGTGGATTAAGCCAGGTACCTGATTCAGCAGTGATGTTTTTGTTGGCATAAGGTTGGCACTTCCTTTGTGGAGCTGCAGGACCAGCAGATGTTGAGCTGTTGGGGTTCTGTGAGCTCCAAAAAAAATTACTTAGAGAAAACCCATTCCTGTGACATCCCAGGAATCCTGCATGGTTGTATTCACCATTGTTTTATGTTTTGAATTTTAACCAATGGCAACTTCAGGCAGCCACAAACAAAAAGAGAAAATAAAGTTAAAAGCTGATGAAATACAGCTATTGCTAATAGCTGTAATGGTTTTGAGACAAGGTGAGGGAGAAATTGCAGGTATGTTCTTATTTTCAAGCAGCTTCATTCTTGTTAGTGAATTATTTAGGATCTCATTGTTTGTGCTGATTGAAAAGAGTTCAAATTCAGAAACCAGGTGGCCAACAAAAGATGAGAAACTGGGCCTTCAGGATAAATGTGGATTTGAAACTGTGATGGATTCTTATCCTGTCTCTTCCCTTTGCTTGTGAAACTCATGAGCACGGCTGGCACTCGGGGAAGGTGCTGCTAAGAGTGATGATTTAGAGATTTTTGACCTTATGGCTGGCTCCTTTTGGAAAGGGCAGATGGTGAGACTGGGAGTCCCTGTCTGATGTTTATCTGGGAGAGAAAATCCCTTCTTGATTTCCTTCTTCCCTGCAGAAGCACAGGAACTCAATTCAGATTGGTCCCAAGGGGAACAGGGAACAATGCCAAATTCCAGCCTAATTTCTGAGCCAACTCCTTGCTAACGGCAAAGAAATGGCAAAGGGTTCTGTCCTGGGGGTGCTGCAAAGGGGAGAGGGATCCCTGCCTTTTGGGAAGGAAAGGCTGTAAGAGAAGATTTAGGGATACATTTGTGGGGGAAGCACAGATGGGATGGAGGACCTCATTCCCTGTTGGTGCCTGGGGCAAGATGAGTCAGCAAAGGCAAAAATTCATCCCTGGGTTACCACCATATTAAGAACTGTGACTGTAACAAAGCTTAAAAGGCATCCTTAATAAGGACAAGCTTCCTTTGCAGGGGCTGGACTAAGAGTCACACAATCCAGCTCTAGGATGTGTTTGAGGCTCTGGGTTCCAGTCACAATGCAGAGCAAAGCTCCATGGTACAAATTTTTGCCTCTGCCACACCCAAACTGTTGAATTATTTTCAAATGCAGATTGATTCTGGGGACTACTTTCTAATTACTTGACATTTTTAAGAGTGAACTGAAATATTTAGCTCTCGCTTAAGGCAAACATGATTCTTCTTGGGAATTGGGAGCTCTGTAGGGTGATGAGATACCACTAATTCACAGTATTTCAGGAAATACAGAGGCTGAAAATGTGAATGCAGATATTTTCACTGGTACAAAAATGGACTTGCACTTACTGAAAAATGGCAATTTGCACTGGAAATTGCCAAAGGTAGGCACTTGTACCCACTCTCTCTGCAGCAGCATAGCTATTCAAAATGAAATTTGTAATGGATTAGTTAAATTTCTTAAGGATACAGAGATTCAGAGGCAATGAAAACGCTGTGAAAAGTTGGCAGATTGAAACCTCTTAGGAGACAGATTGTTCCAACTGAGTTCTATGTAACTCACAGCACCAAAAGCACAAATGGCAAGCAGAAGACAGAAATTTGTTTTCAGACAAACCAGGTAGAAGTTGCCTTCCTTTGTAAAGAAAGCAGAGATCCTTTCTTAGCATACATAGCAAATTGAAGGTTTGCATGCTTATTTACAGGCTGAAAAGACTTCTGTTTCTATTCTGTGAAGTGCTTGATGTTGAAGCTGCAGTTAACAAACGTCTGAGTAGAAGGGGAGCAAGAGAATAACTACCTGAGAAAAGTAACTTGAACCACCTACTCAGAGCACTTGAATTGCATTTCCTGTATTTTCCAGATGTGTGTCTTTCCTTGTGTGTGTTCACTTCTTCCTAAATCAGAAGTAATTTAATTCAGTGAGAATGTGGGGTTTTTTTGATGACCAAACCCCTATTTAAAACAAGAAGAAAAAACCACAAACCACCCTCTCTGAAAACAAAACTTTAAGTAATTCCAACTCATAAGTGAGTGGAAATATTATCTAGATTAAATCAGGGCAGCACATTAAGCTGAACTCATGGCTTCCTAGCAACATCTAGGAGCCTCAGAAACAGAGACAATAGGAACATTCAGTCTACGAAAAGCAGCTCATGATTCCAAAAGCTGGGAAGGACCTCAAGGCAGCCAAACCTGTTCATATTTGTAGGACAGGGAAGGTCTGAGGACGTTTTCTCTGTGCTCCATGTGCCACAGACTCCTCATTCAACCTCTGTCCATCTGCAGAGCAGATCCAGGTTTCAGAATAAGATTGTGAGGAGGGAAGAGGAGCAGGGATCTGCTGATTTGGGAAATGACACCACAGAGAGCTGATAGCTCCCAAGGAGACCTTTGAGCTCCTGTGGGTGTCTGGTTCTCTGCAAAGAGAGTGGCAAAGTCTAAGCAGGCCTGTGGCAAGGGGTGACCTGCTAGTATAAAATGATCAGTGCAAAATTAGCTGTTATAGAACAAATGTCAGTGAAAATCACCAAACAAATTTCTCCTCATTTGAGATTCCTCGGTGTCTCAAATTCACGTGGAGTTTCTCTGGAAGGAGACCCAAGGAGAATGTCAGTCACAGCCTGATTAGCATGAACTCCTTAAACCAAGGCTTCATCTTTGACAACTGTGATATAAACTTATTCTTCCAAGAGTAACCAGAGGACAGGTACCTACAGATGTCATCCATCACCTTCAGATCTACTGACTTCCTTGCAACCTGCCTTCATAGACTCACTTTGTATTCCTTGACCTTGGCTAGAAATGTTTTTTTAGAGTTTGAACTCTGCTGGACAAGTTCTGGCCTGAATATGAATTTTCTTCTCTTCACAGGAAGCTGTGGAGACCTTATAATTGAGATGAAAGCTTCAGCCAGATGTGTAGTTTGTGTACATTTAAAAAAAGGCAATAAAAATGTAGTGCTGATAATTTTTTCCATGCTTTGACTAAGGTAGCAGCTTTTCAGAGCTAAACTGAGGATGTGAGAAGGAAAACAATTCTGAAAGCAAGGAGCTTTGTGAAATAGCATCTCACAATGTCACTCCGTTTCTCCTTGGGACCACTCATTTCATAAAATTTTGAAGTCAGTCATCTTCATCCACAGTCTGAGTAAATATCTGATGATAATCTTGTCTTGGGACAGGAGTTTGCTGTCATTTTTGCAGATGGGAAACATCCAGACAGTGTCGTAAAAGCCTGGTTTGTGGGGTTTGTTTGCCTGGTGTTCAGCCACTTGGGTTTTGTTTTAGACTGCCTTTAGTTAAGTCTTTAGTTTTAAGAGCACCAGGAACTTCTGAAGTTCTGGCAATCCTCACATGATCTAATCCATTAAAATTCAGGGCACCCCAGAACACTGATGTTGTGGAAATTTGAGCTTGCGTGATTAATCTAAACCTCCAGATTGGGTAGAACCCAGAAACAGAGTTGCAGTTCTGGGATTTCATGTTTTCTCTGTTCAGGGCCTTGTTCTAACCAAAGTGATGAGTGGAAAAATTCATGCCTCTTTTGTGGAGGGCTGAGACAAGTTGTTGCACTGTGTAGAACACAACACAGCTCTCAGCACCCTGCTCTCCAAAATTGCCTTCTAGCATAAGATGTCTGGCATTAAATCCGTCATAACGTTATTCATTCTTTCAGCATTTCCACAAGTTATCATGTGACACAGTTGTGACAGGGGGATGCTGCCAGGGTGTGGATTTTGGCTGCTTCCTGCCCCAAACTCATCCAGCATTTGGTGTGATTGGTGCTCTGTCCAGCTGTACATGCTCATCTGAATTTCATAAATTGTTTATCCCATTGACAAAATAAATGTGCAGTCAAAATTAAAATTATTTATTAACAGGGGGAGCTGAAAGTGCCCTGCACTAGGATGTGGTGAAATCCAAGCTCTCTCAGCTGCTCAGGTGACTGAATCCTACAGACTCTCCCTGGGTGTGTAAATAGGACTAGGCACTTTGATTTTCTTTTTGAACAGCAAATTGCTGCCTTTGCAAAAGTTTATTCCGCATACACTCCACATAATTCTTCCCAAGACCTCACCCTTTTTAGTTTCCTTCACCTCTCACCCCCCTTCTACTTTAAACACTGCCAAAAGAAGGCTGGATAGGGAAGGAAAAATTAGTTGGAAAACAAGCATCTGTACACAATCATATACTCCATCAGTGCAAATACAAGGCACTCGAGCCTTATACAATGCTGTGAACATTATGTGCCAAATTTGTTGCAGATGTAGGCAGAAGCTAGAAAATATTGAAAAACAGAAAAGACAGTTAAAAGAGGCATACCAACTTTTACGAAGAAAATACTTATGAACATGGTCCTTAGTATTAAATTCGACAGAGCTCTTTTTTTTTCTGTCTGCTTATGAAATATTGTGCAGCCATTATTTAGGGGAAAAGTAAAGCCACAAGAGGTGGACCAGGTGCCTCCAGTGGTATGGGTTTTATCCAGATGTAATTTTTAAAAATGTATCTTTGCAGGCATCAAAACTCCTGTGGGCTCATTTTTAGAGAAGTGAGTTTCTCAACATATTCCAGCTTGTTGTGAGCAGTGAGAGTGGTGAGCTTGATTTTCTTTCTGTGGTTAACGTGAGCCTGTTGTGTTATTTTATCACACAACCTAATCTAGATATAATTTCTGTACATTAGAATAATTCCTTAGAGGATCTGCTGATTTTAACAAAGAGAAGATTTAATATTTGTGTCTGCAGACTTCCTAAATTACTCTCTTTTTCTAACCTAATTTTATTTGAAAATTACTTTTACGTGCACCTTAATCCAATGAAAACAAAACAGAAAAACAAGAGGCTTCCCTCTACCTTTTTTTTTTTAATTAGACATTTCTTATTTTAATGAAGACCTTATTAAGGAGAGTTGAGCAGCAGAGTGTAGCCATAAGGTCCAGCTCCTCTGGTTGACTTTTTGTAACAGATTTGGACATGTAATCTGAAGGAGGCAAACTCTGGAAGAGCTTAAAATAAAACACCATCCGTATGTACAAATGGCAAAAAGTGGTTTCAATCGTTTTTATCTTTAATGGAGATATTGACTAACACTTCCTTTTTTAAAACAAACAAAACAAAACAGTTTGGGGAGAGAAGAGAGAGCTGCTTTTGCCATGGGAAAAGTGAAATATTTTGCCTAACATGGTATGGCTTATGTCCAAAAACATTTTAATTTTTTAGTGCATGATGGGATTTTTATTTTGGTACTTCAGGAATTCATCCTCCTCTCTGCATCAGGCTTCTTGTGTCTTCACCTAGCTCAGCAAGAAGGGATGTGATCTTGGTGCAGCCTGGGGAGTGCTGTCTGACTCAGAATCCTAATATTTAAGGGAAAATGAAAACTCTTCAGACCCTGAATTACACAAATTTCCATGCCAGTGTTCACTAAACCAACTTTGAGAACTGATCAGTTCTGTCAAAATGCCAACATTGGAACTTGGCATCTTAATTTTAGACATTTAGGTGGAATTTTTTGGATTATATAGCTATAAAATAGATGGAAGCACTTATGGGGTGGCAAGAATAGAGTGTCCTGGCAAATAGACTTTGCCCTTCAGTTTTGAGCTTGTAAAAATTACCAGAATGAGTTCCAGGACAATCCATAAATATATTTAGGGGTGCAACCTGTGTCACTTGAGCCAGGTGCAGTTTGAGGAACTTGCACTTTTTCTGTTGACAAAATTCCAGTGGGCTGCAACCTGAGTTAAATCTGTGAAAGGGATATCTACAGACTCATGGAATTCTCAGTGTGATCTAGAAGGTGAAAATGGGAAAGGGTGGGATTGGCTGGTCTATCCTCTATATACTTAGTGCAAAGTCCACCTAAAAATATAGAGCATGTTAGCAAAATATTTCATGTGGTTGCTGTGGCTTTGGAAGGGCAGGTGTTTCGTATTTCCTCCTGTATATCAAACTCACCAAAGTTGGAGTCACTCTAAGTTCTGGAACCTCCAAACAGTCATTCAAACCATCATGGGAAAAAATTCATTGGTGCTGGGGTTTTGGTGCTTAGAACTTTAGGCAGGACGCACATCACATGCTGCAAAAGCAGCTCCCACTCTGTCCAGTGGAAGTTCAGTAATTCAGAGTCTTTTCACATTAAATTGCATGAAGAGGACAGAAAAACAATCATCATTTGTGCAAGGTGAAGCAAGGATTTCCCTAGGTGCATTTGATTCTCCTCCAACACCCATTATCACCTTCCCATTTAATTAACTTAAAATTAATGGCCTTGAGTCCATTAGAAATGACAAAATTTACTAATTTACGATTTTCTTCACTTTCAGTAGGTTTGAACTTGCATCTCTAATTAATTTTTAAAATTTTTTTGCAAATCTTACTTCCAAGGTTTTCTAATGCTTCTGTTCCCATGTGGGCTTCTAAGGGAGTGGTTGGGACCTACTGTGTCACCCAGTACTAGAGGAGAGAGGCTGTGGTCTCTTTTTAGGGATTTCACTTGAGTTCCTTGACAGGAACAGCACTCAGAATCAAGTTGAGACCCAGCACAAACCTCAGGATTTTGGAGCTGCAGCTGGCAGCTCCATGTGAAAATAATTCAGTGTATTTGTCTGCATATGCAGAACACGTGTATGTATATACATACAAACACTTATATATCCTCATTTGTATGTTTTTTTTTCAAGAACTCTTTTCCTGTTCTGTATTTCAGTGTTTCCACACTCAAGAGTGACATAGTTTGGCAAAAAAATTATGATTCTCAAAGCTCTGCTGCGTAACAGTTTTGTAAGAACCACCTTAATAGAAACATCAGGCCTCTGTGTTCCAAATAATTTTATTGCAGTTAACAGCTCAGCCAGTTGTCAAGTGTGTTGTCACCATGGCCCTCTCTCTCCCTGCCAATAATGACACCAGTGAGTGTTGGATTTTTGTAGCATCTTAAACATTTAGGCACTGTCTTACAGCTGCACAGAAGCTTTTCTCTACCACTTTGGGAGGGGTGGTAGCTAAAAAGCCCTCTGTTATTTTAGCAAAAGCTATTTAGGGATGATACGGTTTCACAGGCATCAAATTAGTTGACCTGCATCAATTTGCATGAAAAATATGCCAAAACCACTTCCTGGATATTGTCTGGATGGGATTTTATTTTTCTAAACTAAATACGGGATTTTTGATAGTTGTGAGTTCCCTTCAAGAATCATTTGTGGCCTTGACCTCTCCAATGCCTCCTCCATTCCTTGTGCTTGCAGGGGTGTCTTACCAGGAACAACCTCCTTGACGTTAATACTTCCTAAATATAAGGAGAATTTATAGGTACTTTCATTTGCCTCACGTATAATCCTTAAATTTATAAACTGTGCTCATGTGAGGTTTGTAGTGTTTCAGTTATTTCTTTTTTTCTTTTAAATGTTGATTGCAATTTATCCACTTGTAAATCTCTGCTTGAACTGTACTGCATTTTTATTGCCTTTTTTTTTTTTTATGAATATGCCACAGAAATATTCTCTGTGTTTCAGCTGAATATGGAAAGGGTATTATCTCAGTCAGCCTTCAGTAGTATGCCTAAATTGTCCTCTACTTTTATTAAAAAACAGCACTTCGGGAAAAAGTTTTACATCTAAAAAATGTAGAACTGGGAATTGTGACTTAGGAGTGATATGGAGAACTTTGTAACAAACTGATCCCCAAATTTTATCCTCTTTTTTATGATGTTAAATAATATCTTGGTTCTGTGGAAATTTACCTTTAGGAAACACAACTGGGTGTGATTCATTGTGGGAAGCAGGGAATAGAAATGTTGAGTTTTTGGAAAATTTAGTCTCAGTGATAATTTTTTTTTTCCTTTATTTTCCCTCTGTTTCCCAAAACATGTTCAGCATGGTAAAGTATATTTTTTCAGAGAACAGATGTGATAATTAAGAACTGGAATAAATATCAAAAATCCACGAAAAAATAGATGTTGAGTTGGCCATGAATTGTCTACCTAGACCCTTATTCTTTTCAACCCATGATATAATATTGCTTTTTTATAAACATACATATATACGCACATATCCCCACATTTCACCCATACAGCTCTAGTATTGCTTTCTACACTAACTGATCAAATATTATGAGCTGGAAGATTATTTTGTTGATGAAAAAAGGTGTAAATCAAGTATAATAATTTTTTGTGGGGGTGCTATAAGGTTTTCGTTGCCTGCACCATAGGTAGTGCTTTTGTTGAGGACAATTAGAGCTTGAAACTCAATTTCTTAGGTGAGGAGTGATTTATGATTGCAAACATACATTCAAAATAATAAATATTTGGTAATTTTGCACATTCCTCCCATTGCTGTATATAATTATTTCCTGTGTGTAGCATTAGTGTCTCGTGAGTAAAAAGCTTCTCATAACCTGTCCTCCTGCAGCGTTGCTAAGCTCAGCTATTGAATGCAATTTTTTGTGCGGTATTAGGTAAAAAGAAAGAAAAAGTTCTTTATCTAAAAGTCTCTACAGTCTTTCTACTATGGGCAGGGGAGTTTACAAGTTGCCATTGTTTTTCAGTGCAGTAAAAATATATTGAGAATCACCAGTGTACATATAATGCGTTTAACATGGATCCACAAAAACCAGTTCCCCAGCTTGCTCTTGGTGAATTAAAAATTACTTGAATATACAGTTATGCTGTTTTTTAGCTTTTTTCAGATCTAGGAAGATGATGCTGAACCCTTAGGCACAGAGTCCTTCACAGGAGTGTCTACTCAGCTCTTTATGGTGATGATCAAGTTCTCTGTAGCTGATGTAAAGTAGTTGTAGTAACTCACAGTACAATACAGTGTTAATGATGTGCTTTGTTTCTAAATCTAAAAAAAATATATATGTATATATATTTATATAGATATTTATGAAGTGACTCCACTCCTGCAGAGCTCACACCAAGCACTTCGAAAAGACTCTAGAAAAGAAAAACAGATCCTGGTCTGATGCTTTGATGCTCTAGGAGGATTCCTAAAATCTTTATTTCTAATACTGGTGCCTTGATAAGACCAAAAGACAGGGAGATGTACAGGAAAACTTGACAAGTATTAGGAATTTCGGTTTCTGGTGGTTTAACATTCACAGATTGTCATGAAAACAGTCACCAACTAAGAGAAGAGATATCCTAAGAACATATACAAAGAATACAAATATACATATACAAGGAATAAAAGTAAATCATTGTTTTACAAGATGGCAAAGTTTAATGGGGCACCACAGTGCTCTGTTCTAAGAAATTGTTCTTTATATTAGTGTGAGGTTTGGAAAACAGGATAAAAACTGAAGTGTCCAAATTTTCAGTTATGAGAACAATTACTTTCATATATTGGCATTAAATAAAATTCTCTACTGGGAAGTGCAAAATAAAGCATCTGGGAGAAGAATCTCCTGAACTAGGTGACCCATACAGATCCAGAGAACCATTGGTCACTTTAGCACAGGAGCTTTTCCCTTCCCCAGATGCTCTTAAAGGGAAAAAAGAACGTGGGATGGTAGAATGGACAGGAGTTGGAAGCAAATGTCATGAAAAGGTGAATGCAAACCTGAAGTTTCTGATTCAGGCTGTGGATAAAGGGTGGATTATGACTTTAAATGAGAAATCACTAAGTTGCAGTGTTGGTATTCCAGCTGTTCACCTCCTGATACTCCAGGTCAGGAGTTCCTCGGGGTTTCCTAGACTTTGCCTGTCCTCAGAAGTACCCCAAACCCACGGTGTCTCTCCATTCTGTTATGAGACTGCTTTGTGCTCATGGAGTGAACCTGGTCCCCTGCTGCATCTTCCTCAGACCACCTGCAACTCCTTTAGATTCTAGTTCAGCACCACCTCAGTTTCTTTTGCCAGCAAAAATACTGAGTTCAGCTGCAGCTGCATCAATTAGCTCCTCAAGCCTGCAAAGAGTGACACCAGTGACACTTTTTTGGGTGACTGAGGGACCCACTGGCGAGTGCATAAATGTAATGATCAATCCTTCCTTTCATGTTGCTGTGTTTAAACATTCTTTTTCCACCAAGTGCTTTGCAGGTGACAATCCCCTGCTCTTCACTCATAAAACACACAAAAAATATTGTGCATCTGTCACAACCGAGCTTCACAGGTGTGCAGCAGCACAGATGCTGGTTAAAAATGACCTCTATAAATATAGATATACTTTTATATATATTTATATATTCTTGTTGCTCAGAGATAATTCGGATTTTTGGCCCTTCATGACAAGACAGACATTGAGGTGCTGGAATGAGTCTTATGAGGAGCAGCTGAGTGAGTTAGGGGTTGTTTAAGCTGGAGAAAAAGAGGTTCAGAGGAGACCATATCACCCTCTCCCTGGAGAGGAGGGTGTGGTGAGGTGGGGATCAGTGTCTTCTTTCAGGTAAGATGAGAGGAAACATCCTCAAGCTGCACTAGTGGAGGTTAGGATGGGATATTAGGTTAAAATTCCACCACCAAAAAGGTTTTCAAGCATTGGAACAGGCTGTCTTGTCGGGAAAACATCACTGAAGGTATTCAAAAATCAGGAGATGCAGTGCTTGCAGACATGGCATAGTGGTGAACTTGGAATTATTAAGTTTAGGGCTGGACTTGATGACCTTGAAGGTCCGTTCCAACCTAAAATATTCTCTGATCCTACATAACAGGTGTCTTGTGGTCACTGAATTTCACTGTGTTAGTGTTTTCCTGTGCTTGTTCCAGATAATGTTTCTCATCCCGTGTCAAGTATGTGAGCTCCCCTAGGGGGGCTGTCTTCATCCTCCCAGGATACGGACAGGACCTGCTTTTATTTGGAGTGGTTTGCTGAGGCACTATTACTTTATAAAATATCAAAACCTGCTTACTTGGCTCTTTGGCTGTACACCAGCCTGTGTTATCCTGAAAGTGGAGGTGAATTTTTGATTTCAGGGTCTAAGACTCCTGCTAATTTGCAATTTACCCAGACCAGGCTTGTCTTTCCACAGAGATTCAAGAGTTTTAACCCTCAATGTATCTTTAGAATGATGAACCCCTCTGCCTATGTTGTTGCAGCTTTTGTTTGGGTTTTGGTTTTGGGTTTTTTTAACTACTAGGATATGTTTGGCTAAAGATTTTTGAATTAAGAGTGTCTTTTGAACAAACTATTGAAGCTACTTGAACTCTTCCAGCAAGAATTAGGGTTTCATTCAGGTGCTGCAATGAGCAGTTGAGGACACTTAACTGTGCTGAGAGGGACTCAAGGACTGTAGGGGATTATTGGGATGATGGGGAGCACACCCATCAGTGAGATGATGAAAAATGGACCTCTGGAGCCCAGAGAAATGGGAGTCATTTCAAGGGCTGAGCGGATGGGTTAGGGCTGCAGCAGCAGCAAGCACCAGAGGTTTATTACTGACCTCATGGGCCACTCACTGGGGCAGGGCTGACAAGTGGAAAGAACCTGTTTTCAGTGGTTTCCAGGGGTTTGATATGTTTCTTTTCAGGCTGACAATGAAAGGAAGCAAAATTTTTCATTGTTTTTCTCCAGCTCTGGGAGATGGAAGAGTGCACATCAGGTATCTACTTTATCTTGCTGATTTCAGGCAATAATTTGTGATGGAAGAAGTGCAGACATTAAGTCCTGCTCAGCTTGACTCAGAAAAGAGGTTTTTAGTTGAGATCACTTTTGGGCAGAGCTGGTACTTGACATTCTCATTAAAAGTAACCACATGCAGTACTACTTGTTGCAGGAGTTGCAAACTCCTTTGCTCGTTTTATTTTAGTTTCAGTGGGAGGAACATCTCTTTGGCCCTCAGAGTGCCTAAACGCAGAGGAATGCTGCCTGCCAGTGTATCCACATGCCTCTCCTTACATTTAGAAATCATAATGGGGGATATACCCTGAAGTGGAAACACCAGAGGACTTATTTGTGACCCTGCAGTGATACAACTCTATCAGTGTCACAGAAATGGTGCTGATTTATACCAGAGAGCAGACCCTTGGCATCCAGAGCAACAGGGATGGTAAAAAGCCAGCCTGAGGCTTTTCTCCTTTGCTGCTTTGCTGCTTCAGGTCTCTGCCATGGATTACTTCTCACTTCTCCCTCTTCTTCCAGCAGGATGTGGATGCAGCCACTGAGGCTTTGCATAAGTGGAAAAGGTGAGCAGCTCTGTGGAGGGCCCGTGCTGACAGCAAACACATCCAACAAAACACAAGTCAGGATGGATCCCTTCCCATAATCTCCTTTCTCTCATGCAACTTGACAGAAAAGCACAGCAGAGGCAGCTGGGTTTGCTGCTGATCTCTTGCCTTTCACCTGGATTTTTGTTTCCTCTGTCCTAATGTCTCCTGTCAGCTTTTGCTGTGTCCAGCCTTCCTTTTTGCTGAGCAGCAGGCAGAAGAGAGGGGATCTAATTTAGGGGACAGCCATCAACACACTGTAAATTTGGCAGCATGTCACGAGCAGACGTCAATATGCTGTGTAATTTATAAGGCAATGCGTCCATTTTTGAGGCCAGCCCTGAATCTCAGTATATCAAAAAGCAGAAGAATAGACTGCTGCTGCCACTTATAATAACATGTCCAGAAATACACTGTGTGAAGGGTCTTGTATCTATCAATGAAAGTGTTTTAATTCTCCTTTTAGTGGCTATGTGTTTAGTAGAAGTTATGGCTAGGATGACTTCATTGGTAAAGCTCCACTTTATGCAGCAGGAAGGGAGAACAAAAGATGTAATAATCTCTGGTGTGTCATGTGGATTCTCATTGTGTGGCATCGACTTCAGTGGACTGAAAATTCTCTAGTTAGGTTTTTTTATCTGCTCCAGAGTTCCTGGCTAAATAAGAGTTCAAAAGTCAAGATTACAGCCTGATGTTTGTTGAACATGTTTGATAAAATTGAAGGGATAGAGAAGTTCTGGAGGCAGCTTTAAAACGCACCCATTGCTTTCATTGCTATTTTATCGAGGAGATTCTTCACTCTGGGCAGAACAAACCCACCCTGTGGCCTGCTTGTGCATCCCAGCCCACATCCCACAGGGATAAGCTTACCCTTTCCTCTATGAGGGAGGTGGACAGGGAATTTTTTCTCTGGCCATGGGGAGGGGAAGGAGGGTGATCTGTGCATTTCCATTCCTTTCCTGTTCTAGTCTGATGGCAAGTGCTGAAGGGCAGGGCATGACATGAATTCTACTGCTATAAAACCTTGGGTTTGTTAATTTATTTATTGTTTATCTAATTATTTATTTGCCCAGGAAGTCCAGACTATCCAGAGGATACAGAGGATATTTTGAACTGAGGAACTACCAGGACTGAATTAGCTGATGGGCCTAATCTTGAAGCCAGGCATAATTTGGTCTGGCTATTCACCTGAGTGGAGAAAAAACATTTTAAGACAAAGTATACCTTGTCGAGACTCACAAAAACCCCTAAGAACATGAAGTACATACCAAAATAACTGAACTCATAAGACAGAAGATGACTCCTCTCTCTCTCTGCCTCACTGCCTGCAGAGGAATGTCAGATTAGTGCAGAAGCCAACACAGACATGGAAAGTGCCATAGTGCAGCAGAGATTTAACACCAAATCAGTGCTGAGGGGCATCTGAGCCATCTCATTCACTGCAAAGCAGGTGGCAGAAAGCAGCCGTGTCCAGAATCCAGAGGAAGGGTTTTCAGGGCTAGAGCTAAACATGCCTTGGTATCAGACCTGGGACTTGCACGCCAGGCTAGAGGACCAGTGTCAAGGTCAGCTCAAAGCTGCTGCACTGGTGGGCTAGCACTGGAACCTTGGTACCAGTAAACTGCATGGAAACTAGAAAAATCTCCAGATATTCTGGCAGTTATTGTCTAGGAGCTTTACCCTGAACTGGTCCTGCTTACTCAGACAAGGTCAGGGAAGGTTTTCCACAAGGAAGGGTTTCATGAACTCCAGGGTCCTATCAGCCTCCTCAGGACCAGCACACAGATGCAAGCCCTGATTCATAGCTGTTGAGGAAGGGCCACTTGAGGTGCATTCATGCTCTTTTCCAACAGCTCTTTTGGACTTCTGGGAATCCAGGGGTCTGTCTCCAGGGGGAGAACAAGTCAGGTACCAAGTCTGTGGCTATTGACTCCCTCGCTTTCAGCAGGACGCTGCTGTGTTTGCCATATGACATTGCTGCAGAGGCAGACAGTCCAGGGCCAGTGAGGGATGGAGAGGTATCTGGTGGACAATGATTCCTTCGGGATTGTACTGTCTAGAAGATGGAAGAGGGCCAGGAAAGATCAAAGGCACAGCCTCTGCTAAAAAATAGTGATTACAGCTGTGTGCATGTATGGTTGTGGGGGGCATTCTGTTTTCTGTTTTGATTTAATTATTAAGCTGTTAGGAAATATAATTTCAGTTCAATTTCAAAGCAGGTTTTTTTTTTTGTGAATTAAAATTTTTTTGCTCAGAAGTCAATGTGTGCATGTATGTAATTGCAGCTTCACAAGCTGTCATTGTGGCATTGTAAAGGTAAGCTCAGTTTCTTATGCAGTAGCATTATAAAACTGTGTGTAAAACTGAAATGGTTCACTGAAAAGGAAACCATAAAACTGTATAAAGATTCATGATCCCTTACTGGTCTTATTTTAACAAGAAACTATAAAAGGAAACATTTTTTTTCTGTGCTAAAAGTAAAGGTCACTCAGTAGCTTTCAGTTTTCTTTCCTTCTTTCCCCCTTCTTGGCACTCATGTCAGTTTCTGAAAATATTTCATTCGTTTTTCTTTCATTTCTCCCCTTTCAAGCTCACCATCTTTCACTCTAACAGCTTCTTTCTTCTCTATCGTTATTTCCCAGCAAACCAATATCCTTAGGGGTTCTCCTGCCTTTTATTACAAAGAGTTCATCTCATCCAGCCCTGTGAACTGCAGGGCAGATAAGGAGCTATTTTCAGCACTGTAATGTTCTAGAGGTAGTCTGCACACCACTTCAAAAAGACTCATTCTTTAGTCATTCCTAAACTTTCTTTTCCTCAGAGCCTCTGTAGCATCTCAGAACAATGGTAGAGAACCAGTGGTCATTTGTAAAAAATGGCAAGGAAACACTGAAAATTGTGTGCTAGACTCCAAACACAGAAGTTACTGACATTTCACTCTTGTGAGGAGATACTGGGTCAGTCAATTCTTATTTTTAAGGAGTCAGATACTCTGATTATTGAATATTCAGAGATTTTATGGACTAGAACTGTCATTTCTCTAATCTCTGGGTTCTCTCCTGGGTCTTAACACTCCAGAAGTATAACATGAATGTTTGCATTTGAAGAGTGGCTTCTGCCTCTCTGGCCAAATTCTGTGCAGCCAGGTCCTGGATTTACCAAATAATTTTACCTTTTAAGGTACCAAATTTCTGATGAATGGAGGTCATGGCACCTGCAGGACCCTCTCATGGACTTTATTGCAGATGCGTGTCCAAAGCCGTGTATATTTTTAACAGGTTCTGTGCCATTCAGTAGTATAGATGTTCTCATGGGGTTTTCACCACTAAAATTTTTACTTTTCCATGGGCTGAAGAAGTCAGTGAATTACTGATTAATTATGCATTACAAAAATCTTGAAAATCTACCATTAGCATGAGATTTTTGTTTCCTTCCTCTCTTAAGATATGCTTGCTTTTATCTGGCTTTCTATTTATGTATTTGTTGTTCCTACATAGCCTCTGTAAATAAAAAAGTCTTTCTAATGTTTCCCAGTCCAGTGATTTTTTTTTTCTGTTTATTTTTTTGGCAAGAAATCTTTATTTTAAGGCAACAGCATATTGACTTTTCTAATTTTCCTTCCCTGCTCTAGTAACTCTAGTTGAGTTTTAGTGGCAGCTACTTCAGAAACCAGAGTCTTGTGACAGCTTCATAGATTTTACTCAGTAATTTATGTTGTGCTTTGTAAAGCTGCAGACCACTGGAGCTACTGCAGGTGCATGTTCTTTTCTTCTTTCTCCATTTGGAATTGAAAAGCTCTTCCTTATTTTTAGTTTATTTTTGTTAATTTTATTCAAGCTCCCTCTGGTTAATATTCTCATCATCTCTTTCTGTTTGCAAGTACCCAAGAATAAAAATAATCTTCTATTTATTCCACTATTTGTTTTTCTTTAATCACTTACTTCTATAAGAGAAATGTTTGGCTGGTAATATAGCAAAAAGGAAAGCCTTTTTTTTCTCCCTGAAAGGACTACCACAAAATTCAGGGTTATTTTAAAATCAGATATTTCAACCATCTCTAGAAAACCTTAAAATAGTGTAATTTTTTCCTTTAATTAGCTTAAATGTTATGTTTAAAAATGTGATGTGAGATAGAAATGCAACTCTAGCAGAATTCTATCTAGGGCAAAGTGGCAGCTGATAAATCTGAATTTCCAGGCAGATTTTCTCCTGAGTGCTTGCAAAGCAGTTGTTGGATGTTCTTCAGTGAGAGGGGTTTCAACAGTGTAAGACTGGGACACTTTAAAATGTGTTTTACCTGTGGAAGGTGATCTGCAGGGTTTGGCAGGGCATGGAGCACTCCCCTGGCACTGCCCTCTTGTCTTGCCCAGCCTGTTTGCCCTCTCCCAGACACACTCCCAGAGGATGCTTTGGGAAGGAGTAACCTTGGCTGTGGCTCTGCTGAGGCCCTGGCAGGGGGCTGGGGTTGCCCTTTTGAGTACAAAAGAGGAATGTCACTGCTGGTACATGCTGCTGCTGGGGGATGTCCATGTATTGGACCTGGCTCCTGTTCTGAATAGAAAATTGCATCTGCTCCCAGAGCTCATTAGGTGTTCAGGGTAACTGTGTGCATACTGAAGGAGACTCCACTAAATTATTAGTCTTGATTAATAGAATTATTATAAAAGAAAAGTTATTTCAGTGAAATTAGCCCATCATTTGTTTGATAAGAAAGCCTGTTCTATGCACGTAACTTTAAATATTGCAGGGCTAGAGGTGAATCTTCCAGGCTAACTTTACATGAAAGGTTGAACACCAGCATGGCAATGGATGAGATTTCTCCAGATGGGGAGTGTGGGGTGGTCCAAGAGGAGGGCCAGGTTCACATGCTCTTCTCATGCTGCACTTTGTGCTTCTCCTGCATTGGATGGGGCATTGATGGGATCTGTTACATGTAAGCCACTCCTCAAAGGCTCTAGTCTTAAGTTCAAGACTAGTTAAACACTTGAAAAAGTTTTGAAGGACTGGACTTACTATAACACAGCTTAGTGCACAGTACAAAATATAGTGCTTTTTATAGCTCAGACCTTTATAATTCTTCCAAAGAGGCCCAGTAGAAATCTATGAGCAATAGTAACCCAAGGAATATGCTCCTTAGTACTCGTATGGACTAAATCCAGGAGAACTGCAGCTCCAAACACTTGAGGAAATTGGGTAGCTGTGCTGAAGCAGAAAGCACCAACAATTTTGGCAACTCCTAAAATGCCACTGAGTTCAGCAGAAGAGAGCAGAGCCGCTTTCTTTTCAGCCAGCATGTCTTCTGTCTCTCTCTTTCTCACAGCTGCCTTTGTCTACTGTCTATGCAAATACCTACGCTACAAGCCTTGTGAGTTTTCTGGCCTTCTGTGTTTTTCCCAGATACTTCATTATTCCAGGGAGGTTGTGGAAGTGTTTGTGCCTGTTTGTGTGCACAGTGGACAATGCCATGGACTGTTCACTGGAGTGATAAATTGTGCTCACTCCGATGTCAGGTACCTCTCATTGACTTCAGTTTCTTCCCTATTGGATGTGTTTTAGATTAAGCAGGCATTAGGCATTAATCAAGGAGGTATCTACAAATAAATTTTTCATCATAATGAGCTGTGCAGCTGAATTAATAGTATTTGCACTCTCATTATTTGTCATGATGTATGGGTGGGGTAGCAGTGCAGTGCACCCAGCTTGGCTGTTGGTGTTGCTGTGATCCCAACTTTTAGTTCAGCAACAAATAAAATGCTCATGTAATGATAGGTCAGGACATCTTTTTCTGCCTGCAGAATATATTTCTAATGTTTTAGACACGGCATTAGAGTTTTCTCATAGCAGATACATATTTTTAGCTATTTTCATGTCTGGTATTGATAACAAAGTGGTAGGTCAAGGTACCAATGGGACAAAAACAGGGTTTTGGAGCTGGTTATGATATAGATCTTGCAAAATATCTCAGCAATAAGTGCAGGTGTTGTATTACACACATGCAGTTTTAAAATTTCACTGTACTCTGACTCTGCAAACTCTATTTGTAACAAGGAATAAAAAAAACCCTTTTTGTAGGAGCTAAGTTTTTAAAACTTAGAGTGGCTTTCACTTTGAACCAGTAACTGGTTCAAGACATTTTCATTTGTATTTTTTCTGCCTAAGAACAGGTAAGAGAACTGATGTTCTTCCTGAGATGACAACTAGTGTCCTTTGAAAGAGAATGTAATTTCTCTAATGACTGACAGAATTCTGGAAAAGAAGGATGCGTGTAAAGAACTGGTAAATGCAGACCATAGAATAAATTTTTTGTGGATAGAAGTATTTTTTACATGTTTAATATTAATTTTAATAATGTATACCCTTCCATTGAAAACAAAATTACTGTGAGAATTAACCCAAATATTTAAATCTGTTTGGTCTCAGAGTGCCCTCATAGATACACAAGAAATTTTTATTATTTTTTCACACTACTTTCATTGAAGCCTTATAGGTAGTAAAAGGTAACCTCTGAAAAGGGATGTTTGTTGAATCCTGGAATGGTTTGGATTGGAAGGGACCTTTAAAAGTAATCTAGTTTCAAACCCTCTGCAATGAGCAGGGACACCTTCCACTAGACCAGGTTGCTCAAAAAAATCCTGGGGTGGAATATGTCTGGCAAAGTTTATTCTTCCAGCAGGAAGAGTGGAGACATTTGGAAAAGTGAATCCTAATTTCAGAGGTGCAGAGCATAAACTGTAATGCTCTGTTCCTATGGAGTTGTGTGGCCTCATGACCCATTTCAGAGTTTAAACATTTGCAGCAGCCAGACAACGGTGACCATCTTCATCCTCCTCAAAAACGACATTTATCCCAGCACAGTCAGCATGGCTGTCTTTATGGATATATAAAAGAGTGATGTGATTGAGGAGAGCTTGTCCCAGGGCACATTTACGGCAGGATTTCAGTCCTATTGTGGCAATGAAAGATCACTGGGCTGTTGCAGATGAGTCAGGAATTCCTAGCATCAGGCATGGCTGTTTGAGGTGCTCTTTGAAAAATAACCAGGCTCTGGATGCATTCAGCAGAAACTGATGCTGACCTGTGGCACAGGATGAGATTAGTTTGCATTTCTGATGCATATCCTGAAGCAGCTGGGCTTCCCAGAGCAATGTATGGACTTTACAGGATATCACCAACTTTTCTTTGAAAGGCAAGTTCTATCTATGGGTGTATAAAGATTAAATGCACAGAAAAGTGCTGAGTGATCAAGTTAGCTCAGCAAACACAGCTATATGTTTTGGGGTGGAAATTAATCTCAACTTTCAGAGAGAGTAATATGGCCCCTTAAAATTCAGTGAATTAATTATCTGACAAATCTTTAACTAAACACACAGAATGTACTATGCAGATCAGAGATCCCTCCTTCTCCTTGATTACAGCCCAAAGTGGGAATGCCCTGTATGTGATGTCTGTGATCCTTCTGCAGTCATTCTCTGAGTCCCACAGCTGGTAATTTTTTTGCAGCACTTGGCAATTGATGGCTCTGGTGGTGTTGAAACCTCCCTGCTCATGGTCTGTTTTCATTCTGTGTGTGCTTGGGCTCTTTTCCTGGTGCACTGCATCTCCCGTGCTCTCCTGCAGCAGAAGTCCCAAATTTGCTGTGCCAGATCTGCTTGATGTGGAATGTGGAGCTCTGGAACAGCAGGTATGTTCCTGGAATTCTGCTTACAGGAGTAAAAGCCACAGCTTAGCAGAAGGAGTAATAGCCCCTGTTGTCACTGAAGTGTTTTGACACGTGTTCGTAAGGCTCCTTCAGAACGTACACAGAATGGATCATTTATTTTAATGAAATTCTGTCTAACCCAGGCTATTACTCACTCACCCTCCTCTGATTTCTGTGAAGTGCCAGCTCAGAGGATGCTCTTAATGATGAGCCTGAAGAGGCTTCCTGGGATTTGCAGCTATGAGCTTCTCCCAGCACGTTTGTGTTTTGAGAGAGAGATATTACTGAAGTGGCAGAAAATTCAGAGTATGGAAGTTCACCATAGAAGAGTGAGACTCCCCCAAGGGTATCCTTGTAGTTTGGTTTAGTTTTTTTTTCAGGGAAAAACTGAAAAAGAGAGGTTTATCTAATATGTACATCAAGTTTGGGTGGGAGAAAGAATGTGGAGAAGTCATTCTGCATCCTTTGAATCCCCTTGGCTTTGGGACAGAGCCTGTATCTCTGTTTTGCTCTGAGCTGCAGTGTGCAGGCAAGTCAAAGTATGATAAATACTTTTATGGCTCAGTCACCACAGCAGCCTGCAGACTTCTATCCACACAAGAACTCCTGCCCTAACAAAAGTTGTGTGCTGTGGTCATGCATGCCAAGCAATTCCTCTGTCTGGTACCATGGGTAATAAATATTTGGCTGTGCTGGAAAAACCCCGAGCACAAAAAACGCGTCCTCCCTCTTTTGCCAGGGCATCTGGTCCCCGAAAAAAAAAGTCACCTTGCTGAACAGGGTTTAAATTGAAGTGAAGTTGGGATTCCAGCTCTGATTCAGATATTTATAAACCTGTCATCTGCACTTCTGTGGAAGGAATGGGTTGACTAATAGCCAAATTGCTCCAGGAAATGCAGAGGAAGACCATTTGGAGGTCAGATAATATTTAATCAGGAAATTTTTCAGCACATCTTTGATGTCCCTATTAATTTTATCTTTTCTCCGATTCATAAATAATATCCATCTGGAGAAACTTAGATGCATTTAGTTATGTTTTATTAAGCAGGAAGTAATCCACTGGTCACACATTTTTAGGAAACCACACTTGGCTTTATCTTCTCTTTCCGTGGGGAGTAGAATACACACATGGTGAAACTCCCTCCCAGCAATGTCTCTGCTACTACCACAGATTTTTCCTGTATTTCTCTCTTGTTGGATCACCCGAGAATAAACCCAAGCACCAACAAAATTTTCTGTTTACCCTGGATGTCTTAAAATACCACGGCTCTCAGGAATTACTTTGTTGTTTTATTTAAAGGGTAGGTACTACAATTGATTCCAGCGCATCGTGACATTTACAAAAGTGCTTTTTGCAAGAAGGCCACTAATCTAGGTGAGAAAAGAAAGCATTCAGAATTTAAGGTGATTCTTGCTGTTCTGCAGGAAAATTGTGTGTGTCAAAGGAGGGAGATCTGGAAAGCACAGGGGAGAGGCAGAGCAGAGGAACCACGGTCAAGCTCATGACCTCCCCTTTGGGACAGAGGGACACACAGATCCCAGAGGTGACCCCATGCCACCCATCCTTGGAGGTGACAATGCTGTTGCTGACCTCTGTTCCCCCTGTGAGCTCATGCCTGCCACATGCACAGAGGGAGGACTCTGAACATCCTCCCGGGGTGTTGCTTTGTGTGGGCAGTGGCATGGGGTGACTTTGAGGAATTCTGCTATGGGATGTGAGGGAACCAACATTTTGCTTCCCTCACCAAAGTTCCTGTGGGAAATGATGCTGTGATGTCCCATCATAGCTGAATTTTTAAATTATTCTGGCCTCTGTAGTTGTTCATCACTTACTTTGCTAAGATATTCAAACCAAAAAAGGTAGGAAGTAAATGAAGAGAAGCTGTGGTAATTCTCAAAAATATATCTGAATAGGGGTTTTGTGCTTTGGTCTGACATCTTATGCAAGGCATTTTCCTCTTTCTGGTTGGTAGCAAAGGGAAGAAAGAAGAGAGCTTTTTAGCTTTTACATAAATGCCAGTCAGAGATCCAGAGCCTGAGGCTGAACTGAGCTCCTTTTGAAACAAGGATGATCCACTGGATCAAATAACCTGAAGTTTTCTTTTTCTGACTTTCCAGTTTAACTATTGTAAAATAAAGATAAATTTCAGATAGGTTCCTAAAGTATTTTGCAACCCACAATCATAATTTTTACTTTGTACAATTGCAAATTCTGTTTCAATTTCAAAGCAGTAGGCCCTTAAATATTCCTATCTTGTAAAAATCTTGTGCAGGTTATACTGGGAAACTTACATGCATGATTTTTAAAAATAACTTTCACAGAGTACAGATCAGGACCTGTACAATAATCCCCTGCTGAAGACTTGTAAAAATACCTGCCCTTTTTTAGATTGCTTTGTTAAAGTAGCAGGATTTATCGGCTTTTAATTTGTGATTCTCTTCTTCCTTCCACCCTCTTCTTCCTAAAAGCTGCAACACCTTTGGACTGGTTTTGGTCTGATATTACAAGAGATATGTCCAGGATATTATGTTTATTTCTGGGAGAAATAGCTGAACAAATGGAGAGATCCTATTAATGTCCCAGGAAGCAGCATGAGCTCAACCTTTACAGACCCCAGAAAGTCCACACAGGAGTTAACAGTGAGAACTGTAGGTACTGTAAAATCACAGACAAACATAATCATTTAGACAATTTGCAATTATGTTGGAATGCTGCATCTGTAAAAATTTAAACATAACTGATTTGTGGGGTTAGAGCTGTGAGTGCACAGCGTGCTTTAAATTTACTGATGAACAGCCAACAGTTTTCTGTCGGAAAATTGCTCTATAAAATTGAAATTTAAGCAGTGAGGTTTTTTCTGACCTCATCCACTGAAGCACATTTTCCATTTTTTTCTTTTTTTATTGGTAGGTGGTTTGCCTGTATTCCCTTTCAGCTTTTCCAGATAATAATTCCCTGCTTCCACCTGGCTCTAGGAGTCATTAGTGGGTGACAGCTCTCTGAGGCATCCACAGAGCTCCTCTGCCCTGCCTGTTTGAACTGCCATGTTTCAGATGTGTTATCAAGACATTGCTATTGTGCAGATACAGATTAGTTCTTGAGACTGATTTTTCTGCTTCACCAGTTCTTTTGTAGCTGCCAGAACTAATTGCTTACATTACATTACCAGTCTGGGCCTCTATCACTCCCTGGATGATGGCATCCATTGGAATACAGCTGCATACTTAAATGCACTTTTTAACTATATTTTACCGTTTCTGCCCATGTTTACAATTGACACAATTGTCCCTGATTTTTTTCCTCTGACCTCCACTACACGCCAGAAATTGTGTAACAGCTGAACTGATTCACTTGTCTTTTCTACCTCTAAAATTTCCAGATCTTTCTGGTTTAATGGCTGTTAAACGACGCTATGTATAAATTCTTTGTACAACTAACATTTCCTTGCTGAGACTGGGTGAAGAAGCAACTCAGAAGCAACATTCTAGAGACCACCGATACTTAGAAGACCTAAGGTGCAGAAAGGCAGGATGAAAATCTGGAAATGCATCAAAGCCTATCCTGCCTACATAATAAAAGGGGGCCCAGCTCTATTACATCTTCATTCCAAAATGTAAGACCCTATATCCACTCACTGTGCTATGCTGCGACACCAGCACTGGCTGTCATTATAAACTCCTGGATGATGCCTGAACACATTCAACTAATTATTTTAATTTTAGTTAAAAGTTTTCTTATAACTCAAGAGACATATTTTGTACAATACTTACCATTCCTTTCTAATGTGCATTTAGAAGGAAAGTTGTAGTCATGCTGAGCAGAAGTAAATGAATGTGTGTGTGTGTGTGTGTACTTGCATTTAGGAAAAAAACAATCCAATATTTTAATTTATCTTTTTAGATCTACAGGATCTTCAGGAATATGAAGACATTAATTTTAATCTGTTCTTTATATCACAGTTGCTCAAATGCTGAAGATTAGCTATTATTAATATTATTAATAATAATAGTTATGATGCACTTTGACACAATGTGAATAAAGTAAAGGTTTATAAATGGCATAAAAGTAAGATCATGCTATGTCTGGTGACTGCAGTTTTAAACCCTGCATACTCAAATCCAAAGTACAAAGGTGTAACTGGTGTGAAGATTCTCTCTAGGAACTGTTTGAATATCATTCATTTTTTGAGGGGTAACATTTTTGACACCAAGCAGAACAACACTTTTTCATGAAAATTGAAAAAGAATAGCTTTTAAATGTTAGGTATGAAATTTCTTAATAATCACAGTTTTCATCACTGCAGGTTATGTGGACATCAGCTGACCTTTTATTTTGAAGACAGAACGGCACTGTCCTACATGCTACCCAATACTTGTTAAACAACCTTAAAAGGCCCTCAAGGTAACTTGTTCTAGCACTGGCTTCCTTTGGACACATGATGCAGACCAATCAGTGACTGGGGACACACAGCTGGAGGCATTTCACTGGTTTATTTGCTCTCTGTCTGAATTATCAAACTTACAAGCAGGTATATGCCACAGGGAACTGAATTTGTACTTGAGTAAGGACTGAGTCCAAAGTGACAATTTTGGGTAACCCACTTTTGTTCTTGATATGTTCAGTTCCAAAGACTTTTAACTTTCTTCATCATTCCTTCAGCTTCTTCCCATCTATCCCTTTCCCTGTTCTGGTTTATTAGTTGCTAATGTATGAAATCTGATGCTTTTCCTAAATAGCATCACTCTTCTCCAAGCTGAACAATTTTTACAGAGCTGTGAGTTGAGGCACAACCTAAACTGTTCAGAATGTTTTGCTGCCTGGTTCTACATCTCACCTTGTATGAGGAGTGTTCCCAAACCTGCATGCAGGGAAGTACAACTTTCAGCGTGGGATGTTGGAAACAGGGTCCCACACAAAAAGGGAAATTGGCAGTTTTATCCCTGCTACAGAGAATATGGGACAAAGGCAGAGGAGGAGAGAGGCTGAGCAGAAGGGAATCTGCTGAAGTCATAAACCAAAATAAGCATCACAAACAAATTGTACTGTCATTTCCTACAGAATACATCTGCCCTCAGATCATTGCAGCTATTTCCTTGTGGGAGGGGGGCAGTAGAATTCATTTCAGTGGTTTCAGAATTACATTTCTCAAAGGGAGAGAGGAGTGGCGAGAAACACAAACCACTGTGGCTGTATCAGATGCTGATTTAATTTACATTTGTGGTGATTGGATTGCAGCAATTTCCCTGGGGAGCAGCTTCTGAGATAATAATTTCCAAAGAGAAGCTTAGCCATGGCAAGCTGAGGACTTCCTGAAACAGGATGGCCTACTGAGAAAAATGTCTTTTTAAACTGGTGTGGGTTCAACCAAATTTAATAGGAATTCAAAGGATAAGAGAGCATGGAGAGAACTGTCTTGCAGGCACAGCAAGTTCTTTTGTGGAAAAATTCTGTGTTGGTAAAATTGTCTGCTATAAAATGATATTTCAGGGAATTGCATTCAATATTCTTAAAAAAGAACTGTGGGGAATTTGGGAGAGATTAATAAAGGACTTTGTATGTTTTCAGTTATCCGTGACAAGTATTCAAAAATCTGCACACCCATAAAGTCCTTAGAGCACAAGAGTGGACAGGGTTTATCCATAATCACATGGTGTCACAGGAGAAAAATCTCAAGTTCTGATACTGGTTTTGGTTTCTCTCCCACTTTTGTGTCAATGTTGTCACCTGTCCCCCTACAGAGAGGGAGTTTCAGTCCTCTTCTTTACCTGGAGGGGTTCAGTCCAGTCCACCATGGTCCATCTCAGCAGTTATTAGTCATTTTTTATGAGTGAAAAGAAGGAAAGAGTGCAAACAATGAGTTCTGATTGTATGCTAGGATAAACAAAGAGTGAAACCAAACAAATCAAGAAAACTTTTATTTTCTGTCTCAGATCAGGGTAAGAGCCAGAGCCAGGTAAGGGCCAGGGTATGGGCCAAATTTGGGGGATATTTGGGCTGCTTTTTCTGGTTGCGTAACACAAGAGAGCTGAAGAATCTGCCTGATCTGAAGGCCCAGCATAGTGGGAATTCTGGCTCGGTTGCAAAATCACCTTTGGTGTCTCTCTTAATTAGGCAGCAGGGCTGTCATGCTTCCTTAGCTACGATCCATTTGTTCAACTCACTTTGATGCTAAAAATACTCTCTTCTTGTTATCTCTGGCTTCCATAGGACACCTCTTGTTTGATTTGTGGTGCTGTGTGAATAGGCAGAAAGGAGCTGCTGGACAGGCTGGTAAAAAATCAAGCCAGAAGTACTTGTAGCAAGAAAGGTGGGGGAAATTTGTGTCACACAAGAGAAAACCCTCAGGGAGACCTTGCTTCTCCTCTCCCAAGCTGTTTGCTTCTCTTCCATCCACTGCAGAATGATTGCTATCAGCAAACATCAACACTTGTCATACCCTTATCCATCAAAAGATGCCTCCAATTCACTCTGTACAAAAAGCATTTTTGTTGCTGTACACAAATAAACAGCTCCATTTCAAGGATGTCCACTTTAAAATTACCCACTTAAGATGAAAAACATCATATGAAATCCCTTCTTTTTGCATTCTTCCAGAACTTTTTTAAAACAAATGATTAATTTTTAAAAAATGAACCTATAAAATATTTCTGTGCTGTTGAATCCATTCTTTTCAAACTCATACCCAAAAGCAAAACAAATGAAAGTCTTCATATATAAAATTTCCCATTAGGCTGTGGGTGAGACCTCATGAGTTCACAGGGTCCTGGTGCAGAAAAGTGGGCATCCAGAAAAGATTGTCTGATGGGCCATCATCCAGAACTGGGTTTTCTTGGGATCTTTGCATCTTGTAAGTGCTGAAAACCCAAGCTATTTTGCCTTTATGAAAATGAGGAAGAATTGGTGTGAAAATTCTTGAAAGATTGGAAGAGGGTTATTTGACTAGGGAAGATAGTTTCAAGGTTTTAAATGTCTCAACAATACATTTGAATCCTTTGGTAACTCAGATAAAACAAGGACAAATGTTGTCCTTCATCCCAGCCTGGACTAAGACAGAGTTTGTTAGTGGGGCAAACCCTCAGCCTTCCCCAAACATGACCCAGTGGTACCAGAAAAGCATCAGCCCTTTGCTCTATTTTTGCTCCTGCAGTTTAGAGTTTGAGTCAGGCTGATTTTTAAGGCAACTGATTTCAAGCACAGACTGCACTGGTATGTGGTGAGGAGTGGCCTTTACAGCATTTCCAGATTGTTTTGCCCAGGAGAGCACGGCCATGTGCAGTCGCCAAAAACCTGTAAGAAAAAATAATAGTTTGGTTCCCAGTGAAGTCAGATTCTTTGTTAAGGGCTGACAATTTTACCTTGTTTTGCTGTCACAAAGGCAAAGCCAACACCAACTGGTAGCTCTCCTGAAGGAATCTCCTGATGGTGCCAAACAAATGACAGTGGGATCTCCAACAAAACCAAGAGCACTGGCCATGAGAGCAGAGTTTGAACAGATTTATCCTCCAGAGCAGCTCTTTGGAGGATCAGGCCATGTAAAAGGCCATGAACTGATTTAAGTGTTGCAACAGATGTAACTGAACCCCAGAGAACAGATTCATCCCTTTGGTTTTGCTTGCAGGATCCATGAGCAAATCAGTTTGGAGAGATCACAGTAATGACATTTTCTGTGTTGCATTTCTGATGGCTGGGGAAAGTACTGACACTGGGACAAGAGAGAAGAAAGGCAGAAAAAGGGAGGTGTTAGAATTAAAAAGTGACACAATGCACTGCTCTATTTTGGAGTAGATTTCTCAGAATTGTTTCCTTACCCTAATCCTAACCTTTGGAAAGAGTCCCCTCAATTTCATCTGGCTGCTCTAAGGAATTTTTACCAGGAAAAACACAACTTTGCTTTAACTAACCTCTGTTTTGTCAACGCATTTGTCATGAGGTGTTTCCTGGCCCTAGCATGGAAGTGATATATTTAATTTAAAGGATTTATTTCATCAAAGCTTTATTTTTCTTATTGATGTAGGTGCACCCAGACAGCCTGATCTGTCTAGGTTGTTGGAGAGCGATGCTTAACAATTTAAAAAACCTGGTTATAAAGAAGAAAAAACCACATGCAATCAATCTCTCTGTGCCATCCTGCTGTCTTTTATGCTCTTGCTGTCACTTAAATATCTTAAGATGGAGGTGTGACCCTTACTAATACATTCCCATACGTGTCTAACACTTCTTCTTAACAGCCCCAGACTTCCTCATGCACAGCCGTCCCTGGAAGTGTGGATTTATTCTTTTATGAAATCTTAGAAAAAGGTGCAAACTGAAGTGTAAATAGCATTCATCTCACCAAATCGGTTGGAATGAGACTGCTGCTTTTAAGGTGGATTAGAGCTTAGGGGAAAGTTGAAATTTTCTCACTAATGTTATGTAAGGGAATGCTAAAGTACATGGGCCCCATGTTGGCAGAGACTGATTTGTCTCAGCTTTTTCTGTTGTGTGGTGAATATTATTTGAAACACTTGGCTGTGTGCAAGAATATTTTGTATTATAGATGTAAAGTGTGCTACTTGTATGACCCTGTTGCTTTTTGTTACTAATCAATTGTCATACACACAAAAGGAAAGCCATTTGGTGAGAGATGAGCGAGAAACACAAACACTAAAATGAGAAACCCACTCTGACAGCTCAGAGATAATTTCCTGACATGGCAGAGAATGAAGCAATGGTATCTCTTTGCCACAGTGGCCTATCAGTCTTTGAATTTATTTTCAGATGGTTTCAGAGCATCTCTCTAGCTGCCAACACATCAAGCCTGTTCCAGAGCCCATTGATGTCAATATGAGCCTTTCCATTCACTCCTCTCAGCTTTGATCATACCCTTGAAAAGTTCAAACCTCCTAAGTGCATTTGGGAGCTTTTTATGTGTGGGGCTGGATCCCTTCTATTTCCATGTTTATTAGTGCTGTGCCATAGAGATCCATCTAGAAATATATATCTTATCATGGGGTGGGGGTTAAATATAAAAATACTTGGTATCCATTGGAGCTTAGGCTCAGCCCACCCAGAGTTGCTGGAGTTTTTGCCAGAATTTATGACATAGTCCTAAATATCTCCCTGTAATTTGTCACTGCAGAATGATGTGCCACTGACTAAAAATGAACTGGGTGTGAAAATCTGTTGATTGGCAATTTCCAATAGGAAATCTGAAACCCCAGTGACACTGTCTGAGTGATCTGCTGTGGAGAGATGCATCCCACGCTGCAGGCATGTTCAGCTGAATGGGAAATAGGCCAGTATTTATAGAAACGAAACCTTCCTTTGTGGCACTGAAAGTCTGCCTTTTCTTCCGCATGAAGACGCTTTGCCATTTCGTTTTTGAAAATGGAATTTCCAAGCTGTTGAATAGCAGAGACCCAGGCAATTGCAAGTAAATCTGGGGGAAATTCAGAAGTCCGAAGCAATTTCAGATAAAAGTTAGAACACAATAATTAGACTTCAGATGGTTCTAAAAATAGAGGGAAAAAAAATCATCTGCATAGCAAATCAGGTTATCTTCACAAGCAAGATGCATTCTTTAATTTTATTACTGAGCTGTGGGACACATTTCTGCTGAACTTTCTGCCCTCCTGACCTTTATTTTACAAATATACACACCTGAACCTCATGCACACACTGTTTCAGCCTTGTAACACTTTTTGCTGACTACTCCAACCTGGAGTCATAACCTCACCCTGTTAATGAGGCTGATAATTGAAGTCCTTGTCAGCAACTTAGTTTTAAGTCAGTTAATTATTCTACTCTGAACAGAGCCCTTTTCCCTAAAAAATCCAAATCCTCTCATTCACTGCTTAATGAGGATAATTTGGAGATAGGTCCCCATATATACATACACATAAATTATTGGCATTATCTTGTTCTAATAAATTAACATTTCAGATTAAAAAACTGGTTAAGGAGTTTGTTTAGAAAGATACAACATATTTAGTGGGTTTGGCTTTTCTTATAGGCCAAACCCACCTAAATATATGATATTTTCCAAACAAACTCTTCAGGCACTTAGAGCTGAAACATCTTTGACTGTGGACAGCATAAATGTATTATTTAAAGTTATAAGAGTAGCAAAACCAGGTCATACTAAGATTAGAGAGCATAGTAAAAAACCTCTGTGTGGACTTAAGGTTCAATTAGAATTCATTAGCTGGAGGTGACAGGAAGGGAAAGAGACTAAAAGTGTGTTGACTGATCTGATCATTTGGAGAATGACAGAGCTGCAGAATGGAGCTGCAAAATTTCAAGGACAAATCATGTGGTTTTCACAGTGTTCAAGATACATAAGTGCAATTGTATAATATCTAGGAAAATATAGAAAGAAATACAAACACAAATAATTCTGGTCATGGTTTCTGAAGAAGAAAAAATGAAAGGAAAACTGATACAGAACAAAACTTCCTGGGATGATGAAATGAATGGATTATCTCTCTTATGAAAAGAGAACTTGGTTCTGAAAATAGCCAGAAGAAAGCTGAGTGAACAGGTGTTGGTAAATGCATCTAAGGCTGAGGGATAATTATCACTGAAGAGGAAGAGACAGTTAAAACATAACTATTTATCAAGGAATAATGAATAAATTTAGACCCAAAATTAGAAGGTTACTAATCATCAGAAGAAGGAAGTTTCTGTTTAGAAGAATATGAGCCATTTTAAGATGGAGTTCTTGAGACTGGGAGAAAAAATTCTGTTGTTAGAAGGGTTTGAAACTGTTGGGCTTGCTCTTTGCATGCTGTTTGTTTGGTAATATCCCATCTTCCAAGGTTTCCAGTATTTTCGTCCCTCATTGCTTCTCCCTCCCTTATATCCTTGGAACATTTCTCTCCCTATTCTCCTCTGAGCCCCTGCAAGAGGCCACAGAGAGATGAAAAAAGGATGGAGCTCCCCAGTACTCCCAAAACTTTAACATTTCATGCACTGGCTGTTATTTTTTACCCAGTTCACACCATAGAACTCTCAAATTTGGGGCTGGAGAAGAATTTTTCCTTCAGACTGGTAGGCTTTTGATTCTGCTCATTTTTGGCTTCTTTTTGTGGGATGGACACAGTAGCCTGCTTAGATCTAGCTGGGGCTTTTATTGATTTTTTTTCCTTCTATGTCAGGAAAGTGGCGTATTGGTTTCTTGGCAAAAATTCTAGTTTTGGAGATTTTATTGTAGTTTTTAAGTTTGTTAAGGAAGTTAGGAAAGTTTTATGGCTTCTGTCAAGCGAAATAGATGTTGTAAAGTGTTCTGCAACTAAACATCTACGGCTTAGTAGCCAAGGACAGAAACAAGACCAGATTTTTTCTGCTTAAATAAATTGAATTGGAGGATTTTAGAGAAATAAAAAAAACCTTTTATTTTCAGCCAGACCACCTAATATCCCCCTCTTTCACTATTCCTTTTATTTGCAGAGCTTTGAGCTGGACCGCTTTCAGATTTCTTTGCATTATTCTGTCTGATACAAAGGTTTTCGACATGGCTCCATTCCAATCTCCTGTACGTGTCTGACAAACTGGCTGGAAGATCTACATTTGGCAATAGAGGTCACGAAACATAAAAAATTAGTGAGAGGTAAGAATTTTTCAGTTTTGTTTTGTTATGACAAAGCTTTGTTTCCTATTCTCTGCGACACTTGTGACACTTGTTAAGGACAGGGTGAAATTTCTTGTTGACAAAGGTACTTTTTTACTAATAGGTGCAAGGAATCTAAAAACAGAAAGAAGGGAAAAAGGCCAAAGTGTGAAGATTTTAGTGGTTAACAATTATCTCAATATTTCCTGTGGATAGGATGTGAGATTTTCCATCAGTTTTTAAGATGGGAAGGCAGGTGCAAGACTCAAATTTGGGTGGAAGCAGTGGAGGTCTCAGGGCAGGAGATTCACACATTTGTGCTGCCTAGAAATCTGCCTATAAAACTTGTGAACAAGGTTGCTGGAATGTTAACAATTTTCTTTTGGAAAATACTAAAATTTTTAACCTGTCACATCCACAGTGGGATTTTTCTCTGCTTAGCTGAAGGACAAGGAAGCAGAATGTCTTTAATTGGAAAGATCACTTGTCCTTTCAGAACGCAGGACACAGATTGGGGCTACTAGGAATAACAAAACAGCCTCTTCCTTTAATGTTCTTCTTGTTAGACTTTTATGGGAAAGTAGCTGGAGACTTTGGTACTGATGTCAAGCAAAATAAATGAATTTTCTACCCAACGCCAATGAAAGTGGAAGGCCTTGCAGTAGATCCTAGAGAGTACCCTTAAATTCTTTTTTAGGGAAACAAGCTGCGTTCTTTGGTACGTGCTAGCTCAGAGTAGAAATGCAGTAAAAAATGGAAAGCACTTCTCAAACACAGGTGTTACATTAAGACAGTACAGCCAGAAGGTAACAGGCCCATGAATTACCAAGGTGAGATCAACACCCTGGCTATTTGAGCATGTTAGAAAGCACCACCATGAGGTGTCTTTCTTGAAAGCTTTGACCAGAAAGAGTCCAAAAGACCCTAAAGTTGAGCTGACCAACAGTGAATTTCACAAACACTGCCTCTATTCTGGCTGAATTCAGCTGCCAGCTCCTCCTCACCCAAGGACTTGGTCTGTATTTGTGGTTACATTTGTTGGGTGTATTGATATTTTCTGACTAGATACCACACCTAGGTGGCTCAAGGAAATAAAATAGATCTTTTCTTCTTCCACATCAGTAGTGAAGTGTGGGAAGCTGCATCTTTTGAGGAGGAAACCACATTTGTCTCCGTTCTGTAAGACAGCAGCAAATCGCGTTCAGCAGAGCTGAGTGTTGGAGAGGTCCAGGAGTAGGGGAAAGCACAGATCTTTCCTTCATTATCACAAAGAATATTTCTTTTTCAATTCCTCATCCTGGTCTAAATCCAGATTGTGCCTAAACCAGAAGGTTACCAATTAGCTATATTTTTCTAAATTTTCTGCAGGTTTCCTTCAGGAAAGAGAATTTGGATGTTGAGGTAGTGTTTGGCTGGGACTGCTGCATCCTGGCCAGGCTTTCAGATCCAGCCAGAGCAGCCTGTATTTAGAAGATGAAAGGAAGAATCCTTCTGCCAATACAGATCTGGCACTTACCATTTGTCCTTTTTTACAAGCAAGAGAGACTTTCACAAGTCTAGTAGTAAGACTCCATTAAAATAACTGAAACTCCTTGCTGAGTGAGTGTACCAAATTTTTGAACGCAAGGAATTAATCTTGACCTAATTAATTTATTCATTTTAATTGACCATTTGTTTTTCTCTTTAATTTTGAAATTTCTATTTTGGAAATATTTAGCTGCTGCTTTTAATAAAAATACAATTTTAATGGCATTTATTTGAGCAGTTGTATTTCTTTCTGCTTGAGGATATCTGTTTTTATTCAAAACCAAACTTTTGGTATATGCTGCATACTTTAAGGAAAAAAAAGGGTATATATACAGAGTTGCTTGGAAAATTATTGATAATTCCAAAAAATAATTGATCTTTTAACATTTTGGGAAAATTCATGGCATTGGTTTCCAGGTTTTTATTCTTTTAAAAGCTTTAAGGGAATTGTTTTTGTAACCTTCAGCTAGATCTTGTTCACTTCAGCTAGATCTTGTGGTTGCTAACAGGGAAACTAAAATAATATAATGTTACTTGAGAGGTTAAAGGATCTTATTTCTTAAAAGATCAGATAGTTAAAAGCATTGTGTCATTAATATCAGAGAAAGGTGTCTCCCTAAGATATTTTGCAGACAGTAAGAGTATAATCAGTTTTGATTTAGGGTTTTTTTAGATTAAAAAGGCACTACATAAACAGTAATGATCAAATCAACAGCTTGATGTCCTGGACAACTTTTACTTTGATCCACGACAGTGGAACATAACCTGGTGTTGCATTGTTCATCTGCACTGTGGTTACATCTTCATTTTGCAATGCAGAAATTAATTGAGCTAAAATCAGCCATTATCTGCTCAGCCCTCAATTCCTGTGGTAAAACTATAAAATCTCAACAGAGGGATGCATTTTCTTAGACAGGAGACCACAGAATCATTTCAGCCAGACCTCTAAATTGCTGAGGAAACAGATTCCCACCCCCATGACCTGGATAGCGTGTGAAGAGCCCAAATTGATGAGCAGCCTACGTAACACTTCTGTGTCTCTCCCTTGCTGCACTCACAAACTGCCTTAAAACAGGGTTTTTAAAAAAGAAAAGAGGAGCAAAGAAGACAAAACAGTTGTGTCTCCACAAAATGAACCCCGACTGTCCACCTCAGGAATAATCAGGCTTTTTACCCAGGCTGGTGGTTTGTTTTTTTTTCCTAGCTGGAGATATGATTTTATTGTATTAATCCATGTAAACAAGTATTAATCTCACAGAACATGGCTGGAACAAAGGCTGAAACAGAGACAACACCCAGTCAGGATAGGTTTCCTTTAGAGAAGCTCTAATTAATAGTCTCATTACTTCTTGGTCTGGGCTTCTCTGCCTCTCGGAGGGGGAGCAGTGAAGAAGGGAAGGTCTCAGACAGTACAAAGACAAAAACGTGCTGAAAAGGAGAGGTTTGGCTGTCATGTGTGTTAGTGATGCATCAGTGTGCCTCAAAATTGATGTTGATGTAGCTAGGAACAGAACCAAAGGCTGGTGCCAGAGGTGGCATATTTATAATGAGACTAAATGAAGGGGCTCATTAGTCTCACAAATGGTGAAGAGCTGCCTGTTCCCTCTCTGATTATCTCTCCTCCATCTCCATTAGGAGGGTGTGCATGCAAAGGGGCGGGGAAGAAAAGCAAATGTTCTCAGGTTTAGGCTGTGAACTGCTCTGCATGGCCCTGCTGGGAAATTAATGAACATCCTGGTGACTCCTTCTCCAGGTTCCACTCTCAGCTAAACACCCAGTTCCATTCCAAACCTAATGGAAACAAAATATTATGAATTAAGCCTTTATATGTGTCTTCGATTGGGAAGAAAAAAAAAGGGGAAAACCCAACAAAATATGCAAGAGCTCTGCAGGAAAAAAGAAAAATAAATAAAAGTCTCTATGGAGTTTGTGCTATTTAATTCATATGTTTGATGATCTGGGGATGTGGGGCAGGTCATAACATGCAACAAAGCCATCCTGGGTGTGATTTACCAAAGCAGAAATGAGGTTTGACCCAGAGTGATTGGAAGACTGTACAAATGACCCTTGGATATGTCAGGATGGCGCTCAATAAGCAATTGCAAACTTTTTTTTTTTTCTTTCTTTTACAGTTTTTGTTCAGAGACAAGTCAGGCAAATACTCCATCCTAATCCCAACACTGAACAAATAGTAAGAGCAGCCCTTGCTGCTGGTGCTGGGAGAAAACATTCAATTAAGTTGCTGCAGTGGCTTAGTGACAACAGCCTTTCACCTTTGGAAACCCAGCCTCTGGTTATCTGTCTCGGGTCACTAAAGAAAATGAGTTGATGTTCTCAGGCTAAGCCCCAGGGCACATTTTGCTCAGAATCACCAAACCACAGGATAATTTGGAGCTTTTGTCCATGTGTACTTAGGAAAGGTCTAGGCCTGAAAAAAAAAGCTGAAATTCAAGATTAGAATGTGTTGAGAAGCAAGCAGCTTCCCAGGAAATTAAAATGCTGACATTTCCAGCAGTTTAATTGACATTAGATTCACTAACATGTCAAAGCCTAAAGAAAACTACAGGCAACGCAATGATGTATGAGTTTGAAACCCAGATGCTGGGAACAGAGGAAGGGTTCATAAATGGAGGAAAAATTGTGTAGACAGGTATTTTAAGCAGCTGGAGAAGCAAAGTCTGACTGCTCTCAGGGCCAGAGTGGTGATGTTTGCAGCACCTGCATTGGGTCTGGAATCTTTACATCAGTCTGTATGATACAGGGACAGCCCCTAATCATCCAATTATTCCTACCTGAGTGGAGAAAAGTGTCAAATTCAGGACTGGGAGGGAAGGAAGAGTTATATCCATCAGTTATAACCATCCCCATGCCTCAAGCCCTTCCAGACTGAGACAAGGGTTGGATGGGCTGCAGGGATGGCACCCTCAGGCTGCCACTGCTCACAGGGAGCAGCTGGGACTGCTGATACAAACACCCAGCATAGTCTGAGAAGTGTTTATGATCCCCTGAAGTCCTGGTGGGAGTCTTTTCTTCAAAGTGAGCTCATCAAGAGCGATCAGCAACTTTCCAGCTTTGAAGTCATATTTAGAGCAAACAAAATGCCAAATGAGAACAAGGAAACCTTGTTCAAAGGGCAGGAGCTCAGAGTTGCTGGGGTGAGGTACAGCCAGCTGGAGAGAAAATATTCCCAAATTCCTGGGCGTTTCTTTCCTCTGTGCTCACTTTTTGCCTCAGCAGCTTTCAGCATCTTTCTGACTTCCACAAACACAGGCACAAATCCTGTGGGTGTCTGCAAAAGCCATCTTGCTTTGTCACCTCTGACTCTTGGCTCTCTGCCTGCTCCCTGCAGCTGGCCCCACCACCCTGCACCTGCCAGAAACTTCATCAGGTGTTACCTTTAAAAGGAGGGGAAGAGAAAAGTCCTCTTTTCCTCCACAGGGTTGCAAGTAATCCAATCAGCAGCCAGACCTTTTCTAGCTTGGAGCCTTTTTTTCTCCTATTTCTTCATACACCAGTAAGTGCTCGGTGGGCAGGGGGAGTGGCCGACCATGGCTTTGGCTGCATCCAAAGCTGATCAAGGTTCCTCTAACTCATCCTGGGTCCTGCTCTGTGTTTAATTGTTTCTCCTGTCATTTTAGATGCAGAATGTTCTCATTTTCTCTGCTGATAAGCCACAGAGAGGCAGCCAGGTAGAGCCAGAAGACTGTTAAAATGACAGGACCGTGTCCCGTGTCTCAATTTACTCATAGAATTGAAGTTTAGCAATCTTTTCTCACTGTAGAATGTCCTTTGAGTGTCTCTGTTTCGTTTATTTGATTTTTCAATAGTAGAAGAAAAATCACTTTATATGTTGGTATATTACAGTGTGCAGATATAAGCTGGAAAGCAATATAAAACAATCTTGGGATTGCTTTTTATGACATTAAGATTCCCAAATCTTTGTAATTCAATTTTTTTCCCCAGGATGTCTGAAAATGTTCTGGTGTTTCCCTTTCCTAGGGGAGCGCAGCCCTCCCTCCCCATGCCATATACTGCTTTTATGGAAATTAAAGGCCACAGCAGCTTATTACTCTTAGGGTTGAATTTGAGTGGAATTTTGAAATGAGACACCAGTGTTTTCCAGCCACTCTAGTGGCTGAATTTACCCTTTCCTCTGAATGTAAGGTGTGGGAGAAACAGGCTATTAATGCAGTTCCTCATTAAGCAATTGTAATGGCAAGCTTTTAAAACTTGCCAGCTACACTCACATCACACCCCGCCTTCCAAAGATCTGATTTTGATGTACAGTAATTTGTGCAAAGGAAGCACTTTGGCAGAAACTGGCCCTGTAGGAAGGAGGGGACCTGACTTGAGCATCATTATCATCTTCCCTTATATTTTGACCACAGGTTGTCAGCAAACAGTCCTTAGAGTTTAATTGTAGGATGGAGTTTGCCGAGAAGTGTGAAAGACAAAAGAACAAATAAGTGATGGAAAGCAATTCTTCCCCCCTCTGCTTTACTCTGGGGCTGCCATAATTAAAGTGCTGCTGCTTTGCTGGAAACGAAGTTAGGGAGGTGAATTGTAATTGCAAACACTGTTTGCTCAGTCACTCCTGGCAACAGCACCACGTTAACTCCGCCTTTCTGTCTCCAGTGAATCCTCCACATTGACAAAAACATCTCTTCTTATCCAATTTGTTATCACTGACTTCAGAAAGTCATTAAAGAATATCAGTGGAGCAGATTGGGATCTGGATTAAGAAATCAATTATTGCCAGGAAGTACCTCTGCAGACACTAATTATGCCTTGACTGACATTTACGGGATTCCTTTAATGGGACGTATGGTCAGTTTTTAAAGGCACAGGGCAGACATCAGTGCTGTGTGTGACACCCCCTTGATTCCTTCTGTCTGTGTGCCCCTCCATGCTAGAACAGATGTGTGCTGCCATAACCACAAAGTATGAAATATCTACAAATTGTGCATTTTCATACATGTAAAAATAGTCATTGTCTTGTTGGTTTATCCAGGAATTAAATGTTACCCTGGCCCCAGATAGCCAGGACAAACCACATTTAGCAGGATGGCTCCTGCCTCTCATGGCTGTTGTGCAGATTGCCAGTGACAGATAGATTAGGTCTCCCCAGGAAGGAGCTGATAGAAATCTGACAGGTGTATATGGGTGTAGACATCTGTGAAAGAGAGAAAGGCCACAGGACAAGTAATCTTGCTCAGAAAGATGGGAGCTGCTCCAGAGATCTGTGACAGAAGCAGCCTAGACAAGTATAATTTAATAGGGGGAGCACAGAAATGGGGCAGTGTCAGAGGACTGTCTCAGGTAGGTGGGGACAGGGCTTGTTGGCACTTTTTGCTTTGTCTCTGTCTGATTGCAAAGCTCTGTCAGTGTGATTCTCCATGGGGACAAACACTGGGTCTTTCTGCTTTATGTGGCCTCCACTAGGAACTTTATTAAAGCTTAAGTTAAACTGTATCCCATTCCCAACCCCCTCTCTGTTAAATCCTACTCAGGTAAATATTGATGGGTGTATTCCTGTTTCATGTGCCCTTCACACCCTTAAAATGCATAATAACTTAATAACTGCCCTTACTGTAGGCAAAAGCTCTTTGAAGAGAATGCTCAGCAGCTCCCCTGCCCCATGCAACCCTTCCCTCCCAAAAAAAAGCCACCAAAACCCCCAAAATGGCAAAAAAAAATATCCCAAACCAACAAAACACCCAAAGCAAAGATTGTGAAATAATGGTACAAAGTGTAAGTAACTGGAGAGGAGAGCTCAGTAAAGAAAGAAAGAAAGGAATTATGGATTATGTCAGAGTAGAGGCAATCAGTACAATTTGTGTAAGAACCAAGGAATTTCAGCATTCTTTATGTGGCCAACATTGAAATGACCTACAGTACTTGTTTGGGAGACTTAGATAGAAAAATTGAATAATTTCTAGCTCTTTAGGACTCAAACCTTGAGGTTTTGTGTTTGCTTTAGTTGCATTGCTGGTAGCTAACTCTAAAAGCATTTATGGCATAAATTTTTATATTCATATTTCTTATGGTGCATGTAAACCATCCTGAAAAGTCATGTCATACATCTTATTTATTTGGAACCAGTTTCTAACACTGTGCACTAAAGTGCACATTTAGTAGTCTATGAATGAAAATCAGGCTCTCAAGTAATCAACATAGAGACAGAAATGCTGCTTAGAGCAGTTTGGAATATTGAATTTAAGGTCTGTCTCTATTAAAAAGATATGGACCTTAAATTTAGCTGTCTGAAGATAGACTATCCTTCATTTAAACACCAAATAAAGAGAAAGAGGCCTCATTTTATTTCTGTAAAATTCTGATGAAATGAATAGAACACACGTGACTTGTTTCCTCTGTGTAGTGGCTCCCCTAACCAGGCATGGTGAAGGGCTGCTTAATGAAAATTCCCAGCTTTCTCAGCTTGTCTTTGTAGGGAAGTTCTATGTCCATACTTTCCCAGCAATGATTGAAGATTTAACTGTGGAGGGGCTCTTCAAACCTCTTTATCTCCAGTGAGTTATGATCAGTTTTACATATCCTTCAGTACTGAAGGATATGTAAAACCCTCCTGGATTTGTAAGTGGAAATTATACTCAAGCTCTGAATCTAATCAAATTAACCCTCACATTTCTCTAATCCCAGTCTATCAGCATAAGTTATATTTTTCCCCAAAGCCACAAGTACAATCAGGGATGCAGGACCATTCCTCATCATCAAGAAATCCAGCATCTTGCCTTTGGGATAAATTTTTAATTCAGTGCCTGCCCTTCATTGCGTGATTCTGAGACCTCTAATATATGGATAGAGCACATAACCTCAGTGATGTGCTGCAAAGCTCACGGTGCCAACCCATGTAGGTATAAATGTACCTTTACAAAGACACAAGTGAGAAAGAATTGTACAATCAAAAGGAGAAAATAAGTCCCAGCCTGTGTGTCCAACGCAGAGCAGTAGCAAAAGCTGAAATTGCCAGAGTTATAAGATACAAGATTAATGCAGGGTTTGTTTCTCAGGTTTTAATGATCTCATTGAAAAGGAGTCACGTGGATGAACAGTAAGTTAAAAATCCAAAAAAAAGTGGGAATTTGGATAGTTTTTTCTCTCCAGGGTGTTTTAGACTATCTTGTCCCATCTTGCAGGACCACTTGCTTGGTGGTGCAAAGGCACAGCTTTGCCAGGCATCAGCACCTCAGATATTTCAAGAGAGCAAGCAGAAAATAAATATTTGAGACCTTCAGCAGCAAATCCCACGTAACTGCCACATCTCAAAAGATAAGAAATTTCTGTTGAAGGTGTGATGGGAGGAGAGCACAAATATCCCTCTGCCTGGGAGGAGAATGCTACAGCTGTAGTTACTGTTCCAATGGTAACCACAGCAGGGGCTCTAACAACGGTGATTAAATGGTTGTGGCAGAGCAGAGGAGCACAGTGGTTCAGGATGCTTGTGGGCCCTGCCAGGGATGCAGGGCTGTCAAGGTAAGGCTGCTGAGATGGATCCAGGTTCCCTTCTGTGCCAGCAGAGAGGAGGTGAACGAGGGGAATACATGCAGCTTCCTGAACTGCATTAGGTTCATCTATTGAGAGGTGTTTTTTCATGTATTAAAAAAAATGTTTGGGGCTCTGCTACAATTTGAGCAGCTAAAATTTTTCAAGAGAAACTAACAAATAGGAGCAGTTCTAAAGAGGTATGGTATTTCCATTGCCTCCACAAGTAGCTGAAAATAGCAGGTATGGCAATTCCCAGTGTCAGGAAAATCCACCAGGGCCTGGGGTTTCTGTCCAAAAAGGAGACAGAGGAGCACTGCAACTTTATTCGAGTCAAGGGAGAGAGGCCACCAGGGCACAGCCCGCGGGGTTTCTCTCTCCAGGTACCAGAGGACGCAGCCTCCCTTTATCCCAAACTCCCGGCCGCACGGTGCCCTCTTCCCTTCCCCACTGCTGAGGTACCAGGAAGGTGCAGCCTTCCCGAGCTGCCTAGCCCACATTCCCCTTGAACCTGGCATTTTCCCCCACAGTTCAGGCTCGTGCAGACCCCCTGTGTGTTTCAGGAGCCAGGCTCCCTGGGCTCTGCACCAAAGGCAGTGCAGACAGTCAGACCCATTGCAAAGACGTTCACCACCCTCGGCTTCACCCCTCGAATTGTTTGTTGAGGACATCAGCCACCCCATCTTTCCTCTCAACCCCTCCTCTTCTCATTTCTCCATTTGTCTTCACAAGCCCTCGTTATTGTTGCCTTAGCCCTTTTTAAACAAGCTGGAACAGTGGGGAACAGCCCTCCTGGCTGTTCCAGGGCTGCTCCCTGCAGCAGGGGCAGCAAGGGAACACAGACAATAAAGCAGGCACAGGTGGCTCATGTTAGCCCAGCAATCCCTTTCTTCCAGCTGGGAAGGCCAAATCTCCAGGCTTGGAGACCTCCACACCAGTGTGCTGGTCCACGTGTGCCCCAGCTGTCCTGGCTGCTGCCTCTGCTGTCTCTGCAGTCCTGGTGGATGTTCTGGACAGCAAAGTCCAAAGGCAGCGCCTTGCTAACTGGGGCTTCCTGACCAAGTCAGCCAAGGAACCCTCAAGCAACCCCTGGATGTATTTAAAAAGCCTCCAATGATCTCAAACACCCTTGTAACCTCAAGTAATGCTGCTAAAGGCCTCAAATGGCCTCAAATAATCCCATGATCAATAAAAAATACTCCAATGACCTCAAGTGACCCCTGTGACCTCAAGTAACCCCTAGAGTAATTAGGAAAGACTCAAATGACCTCAAGTGACCCCAATGACCTCAAGTAACCCCAGTCAGGGCCTCAAATGACCTCAAGTGACCCCAATGACCTCAAGTAACCCCTGAATCAGGGCCTCAAACGACCTCAAGTAACCCCGGATCAAACGAAAAATTCTCAAATGACCTCAAGTAACCCCTGTGACCTCAAGTGACCCCAATGACCTCAAGTAACCCCGGTCAGGGCCTCAAATGACCTCAAGTGACCCCAATGACCTCAAGTAACCCCAGTCAGGGCCTCAAATGACCTCAAGTGACCCCAATGACCTCAAGTAACCCCTGAATCAGGGCCTCAAATGACCTCAAGTAACCCTGGATCAAATGAAAAATTCTCAAATGACCCCAAGTAACCCCTGTGACCTCAAGTGACCCCAATGACCTCAAGTAACCCCGGTCAGGGCCTCAAATGACCTCAAGTGACCCCAATGACCTCAAGTAACCCCTGAATCAGGGCCTCAAACGACCTCAAGTAACCCCAGATCAAATGAAAAATTCTCAAATGACCCCAAGTAACCCCTGTGACCTCAAGTGACCCCAATGACCTCAAGTAACCCCAGTCAGGGCCTCAAATGACCTCAAGTGACCCCAATGACCTCAAGTAACCCCTGAATCAGGGCCTCAAACGACCTCAAGTAACCCCGGATCAAACGAAAAATTCTCAAATGACCTCAAGTAACCCCTGTGACCTCAAGTGAACCCAATGACCTCAAGTAACCCCAGTCAGGGCCTCAAATGACCTCAAGTGACCCCAATGACCTCAAGTAACCCCTGGATCAGGGCCTCAAATGACCTCAAGTAACCCTGGATCAAACGAAAAATTCTCAAATGACCCCAAGTAACCCCTGTGACCTCAAGTGACCCCAATGACCTCAAGTAACCCCAGTCAGGGACACCAGTGACCACAAGTAACCCCAAATGGCCTCAAGCAACCCCTGGATCAATTAAAAAAGACTCCAATGACCTCGAGAAACACCAAATGACCTAAAGTAATCCCGGTCAGGGACACCAATGATCACAAGTAAGCCCAAATGACCTCAAGTAAACCTGGTCAGGGACTCCAGTGACCTCAAATAATCCCTAGCAGGGACTCCAATGACCTCGAGAAACACCAAAAGAAGTCCTCAAGTTACCCCTACCAGGGACTCCAGTGTGACCTCAAGCAGCCCCCGAGGTTCTGCACCCTCTTCTCTCAGGGAGGAGCAGCGTGCAGCACCCCGCAGCAGCACATCATAATCAGGCTGGCAGGGGCAGGGATGCGGAGCAGACTCTCCCCCAGCTTCCCTCCCAGCCTGGTCCATCCATCCATCCTCTTCTCAAGGCGCTGGCTTCTCAGCAGCAGGATCTGAGCAAGCCAGAGAACTCACCTGGCTCATGGTAGCCCTTCAGTTTCGCTGCACACAGTCAGTGCAGAATCTTAAACTGAGTTTAAAAACCCCAAAAGTGATGAATACTGCTAAACAGAGAAAAAGCATAAAACAGCTCAGTGGGCACAAGCCAACTGAGTGCCCATGTCTCATTGTTCCTGGCCTCTCCCAGCCCTGTGCAATGTGTTTGGAGGGAATGGGCAAAGGCAGCTGTGAAGGTAACGCCCACGGTGGGAATTCCCATCCACACACACACAGTCACCAGCAGTGGCTGAATAAAATGCACCTGCTCGTCTTTCCCACTTAGCAAAAGAGCATCTGGACAACTGCTCCCCCTTTGGCATAAAATTCCAATCAGACAGACAAGTTCCCGTGCCTGCTAGGAAACACACTTCAGGGTTCAGCAAGGGCTGCAGTGTGGTGAGCCCTGGTACAACAGCAGATCCCGACACCCTTCACAATCCATTTCCAGTGCTCTTTTTTACAAACGGCACACTGATGCCTTCCCAATCGCTGTCCTGGCGGCCGCCCCCTTCCCTTTGCTCCTGGGGCTCCCTGTGCTTTTCCCGTCAGGGGTTGTAAAATCTGTGCCGTAATCCTTGCCTGTACCTTTACCTTGTTCTCATCCCTCCTTTCATATCTTTCATATCCCTGAGGTACCTTTCTAGCCAATTCCTGCAAGGGCCCACTCGGCCACCTCTCCAGCCCCTGCTCCCGCTGCCTGTGGGCTCTCACCCTCCCACAGCCACCAAATTCTTTGCAAAATCACTCATCTCCCCGGTGACCCAAACAAAATCCCTTCTTACATCGGGCCAGCCTTTGGTGACACTTTTGGCACACCAAAGCCGCTCCCTGTCCAGCCGCAGTGCCCAGAACTCCCCAGCACACCCGTCCTGGCCCCCGGGCCGCTCTCCCAGCACCACAACCTCTGTAAAGCGCCAGGTCCCGACAGGCGGGCACAGCCACGGTGCCACAGGGATGCGCAGGTGAACGGAATATCCCGCAGCCTCGTGGGGCCGGGGGACACTGCAGCCCCTGCCCGGGGGGTGCTGGGGTCAGGCACCGCCCGGCGCTGGGCCCCGGCCGCCCCACAGCCTCAGCTCGGTCCTGCGCCTCCCCACAGGCCCCAGCCCGTGCTACCAATCCCACCTTCCACACCTGGCCTCACACTCCTCACCATAGAGAAACCCCCTTAAGTCCTGAGTAAAAAGTGGGCAAACCCAAATCCTCCACCCTGGCTCCATAAGGGCCCAGGGAGGGGTGGGGCTGTAGCAACAATGCCTCCCTGTTTTCCTTATCCTGGCAGCTGGGAATACAAAACGCTTGCAGCTGGCCTTGTATCAGACTGCATGTGCTGAAGACAAGGCAGAGAACTTGCGAGTCCTCACTGTTCTCTCCTTGCCACACAGCCTCCCACTGCTATGTGCCTGAGCCAGATTTCTCCACACTCCCCTTTGGCCAGTCCTTTCCCAAACCAACGCCACACTGCCCGCTCTGGGGGCGGGTTGCCGAGACCCTTTCTCAGTGCCTCTTATTGCCCCCTCTGGGCGTCCATGTCCTGAGCTGCCTCTGGGACAATGTGCAAACCATCTCCACATTCTCCCTTCAGAGGTATTTTGGGATTGCCATGCCTGTGGCCGACACCCTTTTTCGACTTGCCTTTGCTGCCCACCCAGGGCGCCCTGCCATGTTTTACTCCCTGAAGTTGTACTCACCGGTGGGATTTGCCAGGACCCTTCTTGACTTTCCCTTACTGCTCCCTCTGGGCATCCATGTCCAGTGGTCCTTCCCTGTGGACTTTTCACAGATCCCCCTGGGCCACCTCTCATCTCTCTCCTGGACAGTCTCGGGTACCAATCAATGCCCGGTGTCGGCCAGCGCCGAAGGGAGCTGCTCACCGAAACTGGGTGAGGCGCCTCCAGCTCCTCTCGCCATGTGCCGGACGGTGGAAGGATCCCGGACGAGCTCCCAGTTGTCAGGAAAATCCACCAGTGCCTGGGGTTTCTGTCCAAAAAGGAGACAGAGGAGCCCTGCAACTTTATTCGAGTCAAGGGAGAGAGGCCACCAGGGCACAGCCCGCGGGGTTTCTCTCTCCAGGTACCAGAGGGCGCAGCCTCCCTTTATCCCAAACTCCCGGCCGCACGGTGCCCTCTTCCCTTCCCCACTGCTGAGGTACCAGGAAGGTGCAGCCTTCCCGAGCTGCCTAGCCCACATTCCCCCTTGAACCTGGCCTTTTCCCCCAAAGTTCAGGCTCGTGCACACCCCTGTGTGTTTCAGGGGCCAGGCTCCCTGGGCTCTGCACCAAAGGCAGTGCAGACAGTCAGACCCATTGCAAAGACGTTCATACCTGTGGCTTCACCCCTCGAATTGTTTGTGAAGACATCAGCTTTCCTCTCACCAGCAAGCAGCTTCTGGAGTTTACTGTGGAAATCCTTATTTATTTGTGAGTTTACTACAGTGTGTGTGGGCTGGAAAGTTAAATGACAATCAGTCCTTCAACCAAATACATTCATCTTCATGGCACGAATCTCCTTATCCTTTTGTTTTCATTTATTTTTCTGAGTTTAAGGTTTCTCCAAGCCACCAAATGTACAGCTGGGGCTGAGGCAGTGAGCTGCCGTTCCTGGCAGTGCAGGAATGCTCCTGACTGTACTGTGTGTCTCTACAGAATACATTAGAGCTGCCCTGCACAAAAGGAGGCACCTCCTGAAATAGCAGCCCTGTTAATTACCCTGCTACTTTCCATGGCATTCATTCCCCTGGCGTGTGAGGAAGACAAGGAGGCAATGACAGATGGGCAAGCACAAAAGCTGTGAAAAGTCAGTGATGCTCAGAGGTTTTGCAAGTGTGATAATGACCTTGAGATGATCTGATTTTAGTAAAGAGAGGCTTGTTCTGCAATCGTCATCACCATAGTCTCACAACAGAAAAGGCCTGGGTCTTTTATTTATGCATCTCCTCTGCCTTTCTTGTGTTCTGCCAGTCACTTTTCCCATACTTCTACACAACAGAAAGTGCAAACACTAATTCTAATTCCCAGTGTGTCCAACAATCCAAGTAGGATGAGTTGGGAACCAGATTTAGTCCAGAGTTTTCTGCTATCTGTGTGAAATGTAATTTCTATTTCTCTTCTGTAAAACAGGACAGATTCATCATTGCAGATTATTTTTAAATGAATGGTGATGTACTGGTTGGCAACAGAAATAATATTTGTTTATCATGAAAGGTGAAGTTTGTACTTTGAAGTGTTGCCCTCTAATGTGAATGGCATGATTTTGTAGGCTTAGATAGTACTCAAAAAACCCCATCCTTTTTTCATGCAAATTTATGTAATACATCTGAGTCAGTGCAGAATATCTTTAAGAAAGATTTAACTCTTCCAGTTTGACTTTTTTTTGTCTGAAAATAATTTAAAAACTACTATTAGCTGGCATTTTGTGTTCATTTTACTTGAAAACAAACAAGCCTTAAACAAATATGTAAACCAAATAACCAGTTCAAGTAACTGAATAAGCCACCAAAACCCTTTTAAAATCTGCTGCCAATTTTGGCTGTTTATTTAGCAGTTGGGATGAACATGGAGGAAATATTTGGTGTAAGGAGTTACCTGTGGTTTGTCTTAGGTACAGCCTCTACTGTATTTCAAATTAAGCCCTTTTCCTTTATCCCAGCCACATTAGGCCAGGTTCCTAAACATTTCCTTGCTGGAGCCCACATTAATTTTCTGCTGTTTTACTTCCCAGCTTAATACCTGTAATTTCTTGATGGCTACTCAAAGACTAAAAAACTTCATCTGAAGCTGAAGAAATATCTTAGAAACTATTTTAGGCTTTCATTTTCTTCTATCATCCTGATTTATGCACGCTGAATAGAGTTCAGAATATGAAATACTCATATCGATAGAGTAGTAGTGAGAAAAATAAGTATAAAGAAAAAAGAAAGCATACCTGTGTTCTGAAGCAAAGATTTGCAGTATTTGAGATTTATCAATAATTACCTTCACTGAATAATTTAAGCCTTATCTCCCAACATATTACAGTCAGTGTGGATGCTTAATTTTATGTGAAGTGAACACAGCACCCTTGTCTTCTGCTCTAGGAGAGATTTTTCATGGCATTGTCAGCGTTAGAGCAGTGGAGACCACAGAATCCCAGAATGAGTCAAGTTGGAAGGGACCGCTATGGGGCATCTGCTCCAGCAGGGCCGTCCCAGAGCACAGGGCACAGGATTATGTCCAGAAAGCTCTGGAATATCTCCAGTGAGGGAGAATCATCGCCTCTCGGGTCAACCTGTCCCAATGCTCAGTCACAGCACTGGAAAGTTCTTCCTCATGTCCAGGTGGAAGTTTTGGATCAGTTTCTACCTTTTCCACTTGGCTCCATCCTCCTGACAACCTCCCTTCTGATCGTCATGGACACTGAAGAGGTCCCTCTCCGTCACCTTGATGTCCTGAGCTCTGAGCGGAGCTTTCAATCCTAACTGCTTGCATCATCCCACCAGGATGTGTGTTCCATGCTTTAGGGAATAATCCAACACACTGCGTGTAAAAGCACATGGTCTTGGCCACTTTCACTGGCCTTAGGGTTATGCTGTCATTCCTACAGAAGGCTGGAAATGGTATTTAGCAGTCAGAGCTTCCAAAAATCATTAAAATTTAATTTGCTTTTGGGGAGGGAGGCGTAAAGCACAGGAGATTATGTTCAGTTTATGAGCCCTGACCTTTCCTGCTTAGCCATTTCTCCAGTTTAATTTTGGTTCATGAAGTGCATATTTCATATGGCTCTGGTTATTATTACCTACTTCTTATTTTATTATTACTTGAATGTATATGGGAGGCTATCATTTCCTTTATTGCTGTGGGAGACTGCATCCTGTATCAGGCAGGAAGTGCAAGGGGGAAACAGTTAAACGTTCTCCGTGCTGAGACTGCAGCCAGGTTCAGGAATGGGAACAGAACAGATGCTCTACACCTTCAGACGTGTTCCTGCCATCAGTGCTGAGAGGACATCAAGGTTTTTAATAGCAAAATGTCTGGGCTCCCTCAAGCCCTGCTGATTTCCCAACCATCTGAGCGGATGTTCAGCTGCCATAGGACCAGTCACTTAAAGACTCTATTGCAGCTGAGAGATGTTTCCCTTTTTCCCAGTGCTTTTGTAGCTGCTCAGTAATGATCATCATGGGTCACTGTTTATTATCCCAGCTTCACAGCAATGTTTTTTTTCACAGCCCCCCACATGACTGTTTTCATTCCATTCTCTCTTTCCTTTTTGGCTTTGAACCCTTCTCAACACAGGACAGAAAAAAAGGGGCAAACAATCCAAAAATGCAACCTTCCCAGGCCAAAACAGTGTGTCTGGCTAGTAGTCAGAGCCTTAAAACCGAGTGGAAAAATGAGGGAGGAACAGGCAGCAACAGAAAGATGTGCCTCTCTGCCTTAATGTATCCAATTTCTTCCAAACTCTCTCCCCCAGCTGCCCCTAACCAGAGCTGAGCAAGCAGACAAAGATAAACCACCTGATTAAAGGAGCTTTAAGGTGTGAAATCCTTGTACCTGCAGCCGTGGTCAAATCTCCCAAGATAAAAAGAGCCAGAGAGGGGTCAAGACCAGTCAGCTGGTCTAACACTTGCAGCTGGAAGAACACTGAGTAAATATATCTTGGTGTTAAAAAATACGTAGATAGTGCCACGAGTGCCCTGTTCGTTGTGCACAGTGTGTGTATGTGTGGGGGGGAAGGTCTCAGTTAAGCAGGAAAGTAGAGAGGAAGAGTATCAGAATCAACAGTGCTTACAACAACATCTCATCTTTAGCCAACAGGCTCCCATCTCTCCATTTAGCACTTCCCAGCAAATTAATGAAGGGGGAAAAGGTGAAAGGAACTCAGTAAATAAGTCTGAAATAAACTCTCACAGTGCCTTGTGGAGCTGTGGGCAGGTGATTAAAGGCCTCCTTTCATTAATATTTGATTTACACCAGCAGTTCTTTATTTTATGTCATTTCTCCCTGTGTCTTGACAGGTGCGTTGGCTGCACAGCAGCCATCAGCACACAACCCTTCAGTGTTGAAATTGTGCTTGGCAAACTGCATCCCTGCACACGGATTTGTGCTGGGTTTGACCACCTTCACTCACAACACAACACACAAAGCTCTACAGAGCAGCAGCACTTATAGAGGTGCAGATATTTGGAGTTGCAACAGAGTAAGGGATGCAATTCCTCCTTCTGTGCCAAAATCCCTTGGAAAACCTGCTTCTTTGGGAACTGCTGTTATGATGTGCTAAGAAACATCAGGCAAAACCTGTCTGGTAAATTTCTATGTGCCTGAGCTAGCCAAGGATGGTGAGAGTGCAGAGCTTAAATAGCTTGGTCGAAAGGATTTTAATCAGGAATAAACACAACAGACAAATAGTTGGTGCCCTGTGAGCTCTGCAGCCTCTTGGATCCAACATTTTTTTCTTAAAATCTCCCTGTTTCAAATGTGTCAGGAGTTCATTCTCACTCAGAAAAAAAAAAATTAAGTGCTGTGTAAAACAGGAGTGGTTTATAGTTCATAAGCAAATGTCACAATTGGGACCTGACAGTGGAAAATTTGTAAGGAGCTAGAAGGCTTTGCTTTTCTAATCCAGTTCAGTAAATTCCATATCACATTATAACAATGTTTCTGGACATTTTATTGACATCTAGTTGCTATGCAGAGGTTCTGATGATGAAGCTTGAAGCAGCAGTGCCTTATTAACAGGAGCTCTTTTGGAGAAACTCAGAAATTGGGGAGGCTACACAGGACTGTAAATTAGCCACTGATCACCATTTATTTGTGAGAATATTACAGGTGAACCCAAGGATGATTCTTTCCCACTGCTTTTGGCTGGGGCTCTCTTGGAGTAGGAGGAGAGCATGAACTTGTTTAATTCACTCAATGTTGTTTGGTTTGAGCTGAGAGACTCCGTGAGGGGCACAGGACAGAGAACAAAGCATTCCTCTTCCCGTGACACTGAGAATGCGCTGCTTGCCTCTGCAGCCAAGTTCAACTTCAGCACAGATGTCCTCTGTAAGTATATCCAAGTGTTCTTCTGCCTCTTACTCCCTGAGCGGCTATGACCACTGTGTTCACCATTTCTGATGTAGAAATCTCTTTGTATAAGCAAGCAGTGGAAATAAATGTCTGGAAGTCAGCAGAGACCCCATCAGTGAAACTTCTCAGCTAAGTTCAAACAAACTTCTGTGAGGAATGGCACAGCTCAGTTTGATTTTGCAGATTTCTCTGATTTCATGGAAGGGATTCTTTCAACCGATGCAACTGAGCAAGCAGTCAGTGTCAAAATTTGTGGTTGCTATGATCATCAGGGTGTAAACAACCCAGCTATTCAGGATTTAAAATTACCCTTAACTCTATCAATTGCAGCAGCATTGACACAGCAATGCAAAGCAAGCAAATAAACTAAACTCTGCTACCTTAATTTTGCCTTAATTGAAACTAAATTTTTAACATTGGTTTTCAAAATGGTTCTCATCCTCCACTGCCAGTGTGCTGAGCAGCCTCAGAGACTGAGTCAAAGGAGGGGCCCATTGTGTATCTTCAAAAGAGATCAGTTGCAATCCCTTGAAGACTGGGCTGCATTACTGTTACAGAAGATCACTAATCAGCAGCAACTTGCTATCCTGCGCTGGACATGTGTAACTTATCTCCTTGCAGTAGTCCCTCTTTCAAAAATCCCACCAATCTCCAGCTAGCTACGTGCAGGATTGAATCAGATTTTGATTTTACCCTGCTGAACCTGGGGTAAATGGTGACCCAGACACTGGGGGATGCTGGAGTTACCCTGACTGCCTGAAATAAGCAATTATTTTTCTCTTTTTTTCTTATTTTGCAAGGGAAACAGAAGTTGTGAGAAGTAAACTGCTTTTATTAGGTGCAGAAATTCATTTGAGTGATAAAGTTTATCTGCATTCGAGGTGTTCATATTAATATTAGAAAGAGAACATTTTCAGGCATATGGGTACTATAACTACTATGTACTTATTTGACTTTTAGTTTAGTTATTAGATGCCCACTTGTGGTGGTGTTTTGCTACCTGCTTGCTAAATACCTTGACATTCAGCCATTTCTTTTTTAAACAAGACGAGAGAAAAATGGGAGGAGTACAAAGCACATCGACTTTTCAAGATCACTGGACTTAAAATACAAATTTTATTAATCAGATGATTTGTTGCAGTCACCACAGGGACAACTGCACTTCCAGCTCACCCTGGCATCCTCTGGAATAAATAACCCCCAGCATCCATCACCCCTCAGCTGACTCACACTCTGTTCCCACCAGGCACATGTGATTTATCACAGTTGCCTTAGCAGCCCTAAGTCAGCCTCTAGCCCTAGAAACAATGATAACTAACTACTAAATTACCTCCATGAAGTAAAACATGGATGTAGAAAGGAGCTACAAAGAAGCAGATACAATTCCAGCCCAGGAATGGTCTGTATTCATGCCAGCTTTGTTCCCTCTCTGGTTTACCACTTCTTTTTAATGGCTTGTTGTCTCTTGTCCCTGTGGTTTGCCTTCTTGGTTAGACTGCCTCTGCAAAAACTGCTGCCTGTGTCCACCTGGAGAGCCCATAAGGTTTAACCCCCTCCCTTTCCACGGCCTCATCTCCCCCACCACCTCTGAAACAGCTTTTAATTAATCTAGGGAACCTTTCCATCCCTGAGGTACCACTCTGAAAAAAAGGGAAACCCTGAAAGCGCGTTCCCCTAACAGCAGCATGGAAACAAGATCACCTGCACTACCAGACCTGCACATATTCATAAAATAGTTAAAAAGCAATGCTGCACTGAACCCAAGATCAATAATGTTTCTCTTAGCAGACTCCTTGATCAAAAGAATAAATAGTTTCAGGTACAGCACTGATTCAAAATTCTATTTTCATCTCTGTACTTGGATACGTGTATTGTGTTCTACAGTGGATAAATGCAATGTTGCACTGCTGGGACCAGCAGAAATACTGTTTGTCTGCCGTGATGATGATACCAGCAGATACTAAGTGGTTACCAGTATGCAAAGTCCATAAGTACTAATCTGTCATCTTGCAGCAAATGTAGCCTCAATACCATATGTAAAGATTGCATTATAATCATTTCCTCAGCTTTCCCAGGTGTACGAGTGATTTTAATAACACTTGTTCTAAATGTTAGGGATTTTGCTAATAAAAAGTCATCTTTATGAATTTATTCATGAGTCAAATATGGCACAGAAATTTGAGTTCTATAGGAAAAAAATGTTTCTAGCAAAAGATAATAATGAATAAAAGAAACCACAGTTATATCATTTTCTCAGTGAAGAAAGTGTGTTTGAAAGTCGAAAGCTTGCTTCTGCAAGTTGGAAATTGATACCAATTGTCTTCCTACCACCACTGCCCTTAGGCTGTGGGAAGTCATAACCTGCTTAAAGTAGATGATTTTGAGAAAAGGTTTGGTTAGCCTCTTTAAGACCCCATTGATCTTCTGGGCTGAAGTTTATGAGTTAAGGAATGGATGTAGTGATCTCTTTTATACAAAGACGAGGTGTTCTGTCTTGGGTAGAGTGTATTTTTTTAAATTTTATTTTAAGTATAGAATCCTTTTTTAAACTCAGGATTTAAGATGACTTTGACAAAGCAAATGTTCTGGGGTTTTTTCATCCTGCCCTAGTAGCCACTGTTCTTTGCACATAGAACTTTCTGCTGTGCACAGCTGGGAACTGTGTCCTGTTTCTTGATTCTGTCTCACTTTACTCTGCCTTGTTGAAATGAGGGGTTTGTATTTTGTTACTATTTATGGAAGATACAAATTCTAATTGATTTGCAATTAGAATGGCAATAGGGAAGCTATAAATATATGAATATCCACCAATTAATTTTTACAAACATGATCTATTCCAATATCCCACATAGCAAAGGCGCACAGCTGCGCTGCTGTTTTCATGGCTGTTAAAATCGAGGCTGTGCTGTATCTGATGTGGTCAGGGCAGGTTTGGTGTGCAGTGTCTGGACAAAGGGAAGGCCCAAAGCAGACATAAAACAGGTTGAAAGCTCGGTAACACCTGAACTCTGAATTCCTGCCCCTAGTTCCCATTTTTATATTTGGCACAAGCTGCCGTGACCTTTGCTGCTATCCTTTAACGGGATAACTTTATAGCAGTGGGGCTGATTTGGCCTCAGATGTCTCAAACTTCTACTGAATTCCACTTGCACCATATGTGCCTGTAATTGTGTGTGTTGATTTAGTGCTGTGGGCTGTAATCCCACTCTCTCCACCTTCCCATCCCAAAAGAGCTCACAGAGTTCACTTGCACTACTTAATTAAAGACTTTATTACTCATAGCTGGCTGTAACCAAGGTTGTTATAGCCTCACTCCCTTCCGCCTCACCCTGATTTTTATACCAGTAAAATGTCCAGAAGTTTCTGGTGCAAGTGCCTAGAATAATTAATACTAGCTTGAGCTTTCCAGACTAAAGAAATATACACCTTAAAATCAGATATTTAGCTTTAGGGACATGTGGGCTTAAGCCTAGCAGCAAGTGGCTTGGAAAAGCAACCATATTTTACAGGGCTCAGTACACAGAAGTGCCTTTTTTCACTGAAATATTATTAGGGATCTGCAAGTTTTAAAACCTGAAAGCCACTGAACTAAAGACAGATTTCACAAGAGTACAAGGAAATATTTTGTTTCTCTGTTTTTCTGTTTGAGATGATGATGGACCTCTCCTTCCCCACTTCATTCCCACATTGCTGTAAACACAGACCCTGAACCTTAAAATTTCATTTTAAAACAAATACTTTTGTCAGAGAAATACCCCCATCATTACCCATCTTCATATTTTACTTGTTTGAGGTGCACACAAATATTCCCTTTCCTTTCAGTGAAGAGGAAAAATGTTACTTCTACATTTGGTATTCTGGCACCTCCAAAACACACTCATCAGAATTAATCTCTGTATAATTACCAGTTGCATTTTAAGCTCTAGAAATGTCTTGTCACTACAAATTCTGCAATACAAAATTTTAATCCATTAAATATTAACTTTATCAAGGAATGGATGGAGCCCAGCTCTCCCAACCAACCAAAATTAACCAGTTGTCTGTAAAAACTCTGTTTATTTCTTTGTTCTTTCACTCTTTATTGCTCGTTGCCTCTTTTGCTGCCTTAATCATTTATCCATTTGTAAACTTTCACTGTCATAAGAGCATCGTTAATGTTGAGACAAAATAACCCTAATAACCAGTGAGGTTATTTCCCTGAAACAACCAAACAAAAAGGTGTTCAATCCACAAGATGCAGCTTTTTATGGATCCTTTGCCATAAAACAAAACAAAAAAAGAGAACTATTTTAAACACTGGCTGTGCTGAATCTTTCAGTTGTATACATTTTCAGTTGTTGACATATTCTTGAGGTACATCATCAGTCATGGTTTTCTGTATGAAAAATTTGAGATAGTGGCATATTTTCTGCATGTAAACACCTTCAATAGATTACCATTAATAGGGGAATCTATTTACAGAGAAAAAGTGTCTGCTGGTATGTAAAAGAAAGGGTTAAACACAGAGAAGGTTGGTTTGTTCTCTAATGCTACATGTGGTCTCTGAAAATCAAAGCAGGAAGCATCATGGAGCTCGGAAAATGACGAAACCACAAGTCATTTTTAACTAATTCCTCCATTCCATGTCACAGAATTTTACAAGATACAGCAGAAAAAAGCCACCATGTGGTTTCATTTAAACACATGTTGGCTCTCCTAGGGGAATCCCACTAAACAAATGAGTGCAAAGAGGAGAGGGTTTGGAGTCTTGCTTGGTACTGAAGTATCCCATGTCCCTTTCTGTGCTGGAACCCAAAATCCAGTAGTTCAGAGGGACCCACAGAGGCTGCAGGGAGATGGAAATATAATTCCATGCCAATAAAAATATGTAGGAAGAATTGGTATTCTCTTTACTTTCCTGCCCCTACAGTTACCTCTGGCTGCTGTCAGGACCTAGATCTAGGTTAGAAGGTACCCTGGAGGTCTTGGCTAATAATTCTATTTTTACTCCCTTAAATTAAAATATCTGTCTGCCTTCCTACACTTGTTTCATATCTCTGTGATGAAAATATGAACTTTTTCACAACACTTATCACATAGATAAGCAGGTAATTTATATCAAGATAATGACAGCTTCTGAAGTTGTTTGTGTACAGAGCCTTTTGCAGGGCAGTTCTCATTTCTGGGTGGGCCTTTGTGTGTGGTAATGATTTTGAAAACTGGAGCACAACTCTGAATTATTTTTTGGTTTTTTTTGTGGTATATGTCCATTTTCGTTTTACTGGCTGTTGAACCATTCAGGAATTGAGTCTTTTTTTTTCAGTTCCTTGTGCAGTATTTTGCACAATAATTAACCTTCTAAATTTCTGAGGGTAAAAGTTCGACAGCAGACAACATTTGAATAGTAATTTTTGAGTAAAAATAGAGCTGAGATAGAGTACGAATTAGGAATTTCTATTTTCCATAATATACGTAGTCCCACTACTTGTTATGCCATTATTTTTTTCTAAGAAATTAGCACAACAATCTAAGAACAGTTATGAGAAGTAAAATGCAAAACTATGTTCTTGACAATGATGCAAATGTTAATGACAACAATAAAGTCCTTCATTGGTTCTTAAAGATCACTTATAACATTTTCCTTCTTCCTGTGTTAAATGACTTTGCAGACTTATGGCACGGGCATCCAACTACTCTGCTGAGAAAAAAACCTGCTTCCTTTTTAAAAATTGCTGTTTCAAAGCTACTGAAAGTAGCACTGAAGTTAGTTAAAAAATTCTGAAACAAGAGTTTGGGCAGTTCTAGAAGAATTGTTTCAGTTGTCTCTATAGGACTATGGTACAGGCATTCCCAAGTATGTTCAGTCCTAAGATCTTACTCATTTAGAAATCATGATATTGCCTTTCCATCACCAACACTTGTAAGATTTTTACACTGAAATATTTTCTAAGGGAAATATTAAACAAAACTTCATTTGTTACTTTGAAGCTTTAGTGATTCAAGTGTTCTCCTTACCCTTAAAATAGCACAAAATATGAATATCTTTGTCAATATGAATAGTTCTGAATGTAACAAACAGAACTTACAGAACAACAAAAGCCACTTGCAGCCTTTCCTGTCATAAATGAGGCTCTCCTTTCTAGATTTTGCTCAACTCCAGTTTAAATTATGTAGGACTGATGCAGTCTGAACACCCTCTAACAGCAAGAATTAAACTGTTGTAGAGCAAGGCTGTCAGGGTGGAAAAGGATGGAGCACACCCTGATAAATGTGTGCCCTGGTTCATTTCCAATAATTCCAGGGGCTGATGAATTCTATTGCCAAGGGATTTCGCTATGTAAATCTGCCTGACTAAAGCTTTGCTGAATTTTATAAGAACAGAGCGTTGTCTTTGTGTTGCTAAACGCAATAGTTAGTGGGTCTTGTGACCTTGCTCTCCAGGGACTGGATCTTTAAAATAAAAACCCACGGTGAAGAAAAGCTCCACAATGCACTGTGGAGCATAAATGACACCCTAAACCAATCTAGGAGTTCACAATAAAAAATTTGCAAATGCAAGAGGAATTTTGACAGAGCATGAATAGCTGATGGCTGGCTGTGGGTATAAAAGGAGCAGGGTTTGCTAGTGAAGGTTCCATTCATGGGGCAGAGTGCTGGAGGTGACAGTTCAGCAGCTACAAGCTGTCCTACCAGAGATTGCCTGGCCCTTAATGGAGTAGTCAGGGCAGGGCAGGGGACAGCAAGAGCTGAGAGCTTAAAGGAGTTAATGCACCAAACGAGAGAGGTCACCCAGGCATGCTGCAGGGTTATTTCTAAAGCAAGGCATAGAATGAATCACCAATTTCTTTGTGCAGCTCTTCCCCTTCCCCTCGTGGTGGGAGCTGGTTCATTCCTGAACAAATATCGTGGGTTTGGTGTGAATTAATCTCCCTGTGGCTGCTCAGATGATGGCCATGGGTCCTCCTTTAGGTTTCCCTTTCCCAACAACAGCAAGTCTAAGTCTTGCAGAGACCAAACCTTCAAAGTTGAAGCTGAGCTTTTAAATTTGAAAGCTGAAGGTGGCTCACTTTGTAAAAATCTGGATTAAATGGTAAAAATTGTGCAGTTACTATAAGCTAAAATTTCTTATTTAACATTGGAAAACTTGTGGTGCTTTTGCAGAATAATTAAAGCTTGCCCAGCTTTTATTTTTCTTCTTCTTCTTCTTTTTTTTTCTTTTTTCCTTTTTCCCCTGTGTGTTTTTCCAACTAGATGAATTTTGGAGACTGGCAGAACTGGTGAACTCTTTGATGGGAGAAGGGAAAGTCCTAGACAGAAGGAGATGCTGCTGGAGAATGTGTTTGCAGTCAATTTTTAACTCACAGTTTGAGAGGTATCTGCTTCTGTTAACTCCTGTCTCACTTCTTACAGGTGTTGATTTTAAAAGATGAAAACAACACCTTTTTTCCTGCAGCCTAGGACAGAAGAAGAAGTTGTGACCTAAACTCCTTTCCAGCCCAAGAACTACTCTGAAGTCTGTACTGGGTTAAACATAAATCAAATTACTCTCATACATTTGCATAAAGCAAATGTATATTCTCCAAAAGTGTTGCAAAGTTTTGGGGTTTTTTGCTTTTTTTCCCTCTTAAAAGTCTGTCATTGGCTGAGTATAAGTAGAAGGAAGGGATTTTTCAGTCTAGAAGGTTGTCTCCCAAATAACCGTATGCAAAGAGATGAAAAATTGCTTTACAATTTTGTTTCTGTAAAGAATGATAAAAGCAGCAGCTCAGATGTTCCACAACAAAAATAATAAAAAACATTATCCAAAAAATCACTAAAACAAAATCAAACCCTTTGTTTTCTTTTTCTTTGAAATTTGTTTCCTCATGAAAAAAAGAATTATAGGAATATTACGTATGATGGTTTATATGGTAATTTCAAACAAGCTGAAGAGAGATTTTTGAATTCATAGGGACATTCAACTCAGCCTGTGTCTCCTCAGCCCATTTTTTCCTCTGAAGTTTCAGCCCCTTTTTCTGAAGCCTTCAGTTAAACGCACAGAAGCGATTTGCCTTTTATTTTTATCCCCATTTATAGCAATGTTTGCTGAAGAGGCATTAGTATTTATCATGACAGGTTCAGCCATCAGAGTAAATATCTGCTGTCTGCCTCATTCTGGTTTTGACTTGATTTATGATGTTGTGGAAACACTAATATTAGTCTTTTAAGGATTAAAACAATGCTTAGACAGAATGGACAGTAATCACCTTTGAAAAGGTTGAATACTGTGATTTATAGGATTCCTTCAATATAAAGATTTAATCTTTCAATGTTTTTATCCAGATGCCATGTCTTATGAATGGCCAAAATTAAGTTGACAATATTAGCATATGACTGGCATCACGAAGAAATTAAGTATATTACAGACAGAGATACATTAAGCTCTCCTGCACATGAATATGTTATAGGAACAGGTTCATTCTTCACAGCACCTCTTGAATTTTCTTCATCCAAGGTATTGTACACCGAGTCTTTCTTTTCCTTTATTGCAGTGTGAATTTAGTATTCGTGAATTGTGCCAGATTAACAGAAAAATAGCTTCTCACTGCCCATTCTGCAAAAGTCCTGCATAATTTAATGCAGAGGAAACCAATATGGCCATAGATAAATTTATCTATGCAATTTTTTCTATAGGTTTTATGAACCAGTGTGTATAATTCAGTAGTTCTAAGTGCTGGAATGAAGGTTATTATCTACCTAGTTCATTGAAACTTTTTCTTCAGAGGGCCCACATCTAACCTAGGGAGTATTTCTGAAAATGGACTGAAAATAAATTGCTGCCTGAAGTTACTGTGATAACTAATTCATGGTTGGTGCCCCCCATGGTGTGCCAACCCTTGCCAGTTGTCACGGTGCCTTTGATGGAATAGACAAATTTGGCCAGATCCCTTTGGCTGCTCATAACCTGAACAAATCCAAGAGGGTTCATGGTTCAGTACAGCTTTGCTCCCACAGTTGTGACCTTACAGGCTGCTGATTATGAATTGGGATTGAAGCCTTTTTTTAGCAGCCTGATAAAACTCTATCAGAAGGTAACAATTTTCAGTCTCGCATTCGTAATGGCCTTAACTTTACTTTTTGATTTGACAACTACTTTTTAAAATGACATTTTGTGAAGAGTTTCTCTGTAGGGTGAAGGGCTTCATCTGCCATCCCTGTCTTATTTCTGTATTAGCGACTTGCCTGTACTGGAACTGTTATTTCTACTATTAATTATCTGTATCACAATGGTATCTAAAGACCCTGGTGAGGACTGAGCCTGTGCAGCAGTAAATGCAGTGCAAATGCCTGCAAGGTCTCTACCCTTGCCCTGGAGATAATAGCTCTAATTTATTTTTGTATCTGAGATGTTATCACCACGTTATCTGAACAAATGTTTATCTCTCGGCACCTCTGTGAAGCAGTGGGATATAATCCCCAATTCAGAGATAAGGAACTGAAAGATTGTGACTTGTCCAAGGTCACATGAAAAAAAAAACCTGTGGCAGAGCTAAGAGAACATAAATGTCTCGTTGTGTTGAGTACATGACTCCTTTCTGGTTTCAATAAAAAATAGATTATCTCATACTGGCTTTAAATTAGGCAATCTTTAAATTGCAGAGCAGTGAATAAAGTGACCTGGGCATTTGTCTATTACAATTAGCTACTAATTTCTACTTTTCATGGACGCTTGGGTCCTTTCCCTTGTCTTGACAGCTACTTTCCTTCCCACCATGTTGTTAGCTGGTTTCAATTAGTGTAACTCCACCCATCTCAGCATCCTCCCCTTGACTTTCATTTTTCTGAGCAGTCTGAAGCCCCCCAAAGTTTACCAAATCCACTCACTTTGAATTGTGACTCATCACACCTCCAGTGCCTCATCTTTATTATACATATGTGGGCCAGATATTCTTGGAAGAATTCAACATTATTAATTTGCTCAAGATATCTTTATTTTAATTTTTTTTTTGACTATGGAATGTCTGTTTTCATTAGAGATAATCCAGGGGTTTTTTCATTTTTTATTGGACTGCTTTTTAGTAATTTTTTTTTTTTACCCTCCTGTTTTGACTACTCCAAAAATATTTTGAAAACCATGCAGCAGTCCTGGCAATATTTTTCATCTGAGTTTTTTTTTTAAAGCAGGAGTAAGACTTGATGAGCTCAGAGTGATGGCACACACAGCAATGTGGGGCACACTATGTCATTGACAGAATTGTATTCTTTCAGAATAAGAACTTCCATTGAAAGCCACGAGTTTCAAGTGAAGCCCAAATGTGCATATGGACATATCTGAGAGAAAAGTGTAAAAAGCTCTGCCTTTGAGGCAGTGAAGTGTGGGAGGTACAGAGTGAGGCTAAAGGCTCAAAGAGCAGGATGCTATTCCTGCTGCTGTGCCTGACCTGGCCTATGACATTAGAAAAGTCACTTCTCTTTGCTCCTGTTCACCTTTGATGTGTTCTCTATTCAGCTGGAACTTTTGGGCAACCTAACCCACATTCATACCACAATAACTGTCTTGATCATTCTCTAGCCAATTATACAGAAAGTATAAGCAGAGTGAAACACAAAAAAAAACCCCCAAAAAAAACCAGCCAAAAAAACCCCGAAGAGTTTTCAATTTAACAGCAAATAAACCCAACAAATTCTTGCTCACTTTTAGCAGAAGCAATTGTTGCAATTACAGACTTAGAGAAAGGATCATAAATGTGGAGCGACTGATTTCTTTTATCACCTCAAACATATATTTGCAAATTATTTGGGCTTATATTTGTCTCTAGAGACAGGCATACTTGGACCAGCATCATTCTTACCTTGTCTTTTTTTTAACATCTGTCCCCCAAATACCATTTCCAAAATATGGATATGTGTTTTACAGGATGAACTTTAACCCAGGCCTATTGGATTTTCCTGCAGATGATTATGTTCTACTGTTTTGGGTTTTTTTCCCACAGAATGATGCAGTCCCCTCTGTAAACCATAATATTTATGCTGTGGAATTTTTAATTTTTTTTTATTTTTTAGCAGAATACTTCATGCATTTATCAGAATCCAAGAGACAGTTTGAAGAAACAGGATCCTCTCAAAGTAAGAATTGAACATGTGTAATTTTATGCTGTTTGCCTCAAGTGCTGATGCATCCAAGCTACCCATCTCCTCTGTAACTTCTCCTCTTTAGCTGTGTTGCACTTTGTAGCAATTTTATTAGTTTTTCTACTTTTTTATTAATTTTTCCACTTGTGCCATAAATACAGCAGCCATCTTTTCCAATACTCATTTGCTCTTTGCCTCATGGCCATCAGAAAGCTCCTGCAAGCAACGGGCAGGGCAGACTTTTTGGGGTTGGCCTTATAAAAATGTAAATATTCTTCCCTTTTTTTTTTTTTAAATTTTTTACAAATACTGCCTCTTGTAACTTTGTACTTAGGTTTGGGGTTTGTACCTTTAATAGGAACTTTTCTCACAGCAGTAAACCCTGACTTGCATCCATTTACCTTTGTTTGCTTCAAAATTAACAACATTGTCTTGCCTTCTCACATCAAACAGCATGAAAGACATGCTTTAGCACACCCCACTTCTCCTAAGAATTCCTCTGGGCTGATTCTGCTGTTCTCATTCCCTCTGCTGTACATTGCAAGCTCTTCCAAAGATGTAATTCTTATATCTTATTCAAAATGTTGGCATTGCCTTGATTTCCTGTGATTCCTGCGACATATGCTGTTCCCTGTAATATAACTTATTCTTTCCAACTTAGACCATCACAGAATTTTTTTCAAATCCCAGCTCTTTCTGGAAATCATTAAAGTTCTCTGTCACATCACAGTGCTGGATTAGCACGAGAAGAAACATCCTTTGTTTAGATAAATTAATATGAATATTTTGAAACAAATTTTGTCTCTTTCAATGGAGTTTGAGTGTTTTCGCTGTTCCTCTAAATCTTTGTCATTTCCTTTTTAACAGTTAACTTCCACAAATTGCTTTCATCCTTAGATTACCCCATAGTGTTTAGAAACATTGTCCACTTTACCTTCCGTTAATAGAAATGTGTCTTTTATATTCAATGCCACATGTTAATCACTACCAAAGAGATGACAGAGATGCCTTTTATTTGGTGTCTGAGATTTAAAGGGGTTGCTATTCTGTGAAAAGAGGTTTATGGCTCATACCAAAGTCTATTTCTCTGCAGTATTATAAAAGTGGCTTCTTCTCATCCTTTCCCTCCACAAGACTTTTCTCTCAATTGTTGGCTGACACTGCAATGGAAAAGAAACAATGAGCATCTTCTGCTGTGCTGTAATATAGAATAGTAAAAAGAATCCTAATATCTGTCAGCACCTGCTCTGCCTAGAAATTGTATCCCAATCCACAGATGGTTGGTTACAAGGCTTTGTAATCTGAATCCATAATTTTATGTTTCCCAGAAAAACAAGGACACCCTGTACCTTTCCCTTGTACTTTTATCCTATGTTTGGCAATTTTTGGAATGAATGTGATCTGTTGTTGTTATGGAGCCTTTCCCCCAGTGCAGGGCATTGTTTTACTTTGTGTTTTTCAGAAGCGTTATCCCATTTCTTCTTGATTTCTCTGCTTATTTGATGCTGACCTTGCCAATTTATTTCATCTTGTGTGTCAGTTACCCTTTGTGTACTGAAAAACACATTCCACCTAAATTGCTTATAGGTTAATCCCTTCCTTATAACTTCAGTCACTGACATGTTGCTTTTGAATTAGTTACTATCATTTTGTTGCCCTTATCAATCTCAACAGTGTCCTTCCTTCTTCTAAACCAGCAACCAGAATTGAACACTCCAGCCTCACTAGAATCTCAAATGCACCTCAAAACCTAATGATAATCATTCTGTTTTCTCTCCAGACTCCAAAATAAATGTCTGTGATGCTTAAGGCTTTCTTCCTGTGCTGCATAGCAAACTGCACATGCCAATTAATTAATCATGAATACTTGAGAGATTTTGAGAGGCAGGACTAGAGGGCTGTAAGTCATCCATGTCTTGGTTATACTATTAAAGTCCCACCCTCCTATTGCAGAGCCACAGAATATAAGAGGAAACAATTTCCAGGTCCCAGACACCCCTTTACTGGGTTGTTGAGGTCTGTGAATGTTATACAAGCAGTTCACTTAACATTTGGGAGGAGGACTGTCTTCTGGTACTTTCCAGTGTGTGATTTCATGAGCAGAATTTGTTTATAGGATCTGAAAAAGCAATTTGCTCTTCAGCCTGTGATAAGGGGTTCAAAAGCAAAAAAATAAAAAAGAAGGCACCTACAGATCCCTACAGGGTTTCCAGAGATAAGGCACAGACCTCTCCTTCTAGAAGTCAAAACAAGGCATGTTACAGCTCATGGCTATCACTTCTGCACGAGTCTCTCGGTATTACCAAACCCCAGCCCTGGGCTTCCTGTCTTCAGATTTACATTGCTCTGTTAATTTTTTTACTTAAAAAAATTAGAAGTTAGCTTTATAGTTGTAGAGAATAAATTCTATTGCTAGAAAACAATTTTATTTTAGAAGTCTCAACAATATTTAACTTCCCCGTCAAAAACTTTACTCAGTCAAAAGGGGCCCATCTCAGATGCTTATATTTGTGTGTAGGTAGCAGCTGACAGTACTGCAGGTTATCTTACAGTATTCTGTGCTAGGTTCCATATCCACCAAAATCAGTGTGAAAGCTGTGACCCTCCTCCCACAGCAATAGCACTAACCTGAAAATTTCAGTCCAATGATTGCTGTCTCCCAAATTTTAACACCTGCAAAGCACTGAAGGTGTGACAGTAACAGTCACAGTGCTACCTGATGATTATCAGGGGCATTATAAGGGAGGTGTTGGCAAAATTTCAAAGCACCAGTGAAAGCAACCCTGTTCACAAGATGAAGTTGCATGTGTTTATAAAATCAGACTGATAAAATCCTAAATTACAGAGGAGGCAGAAGAGGACAGGGACTAAAACTGAAACACTTGTTCCAAACGCTCCTAAATTTTCAGTGCTATATACATGCACTTCCAATAACATTTCTATCATCTCATGGTTGTGAACACCCTTTAGAAAGTTTCAAATATAAAAGAGTCACTGTATTATGTGGAATTTTTAAGCAGGTCTTTCACTGAACTCTTCTGAGTTGAAATCTATCTAAAATCTGGAAGCATTCAATAATTTTTATGGCAGACTATTGCAGGAACTCCTGTCTTCTGATCAATGAATCAATCTGATTACACAGAAGCATCTTGTTGTTTAAAATACCCCTGTGCTCACACATCTCACAACTTTGATATCATACCCTACTTACACATTCTACCTACTTATACATTTCACTTGCTTATCTTATACTACATATATATATCACTCTACTTATACATTTTCTCACTTAAACTTTTTACAACTTCTATATAACACAGTACTTATGCATTTTACTTACTTACACACTGTACCTACTTTTACATCCTACAACCTTTACATGATACAGTCCATATACATTTTGCAACTGCTGTGCCTGAGATCTCATAGTGCTTGATTGGTTTCTCTGTTCTGTCCATGAGTTCCACACACACTTTTCTGATAATATGATTGGTTTTAATGCAGTGCAGCACAGTCCCTTTTATCTGTTCCTTGCTGCCTTGGTATTTAGTTTTTCAGCCTCTCCTTTCCCAATTCTTTCCCAGTTCAGCACAGTTTACCTTTCAGTCCTTGATGAATTCCTGAGGGCTCTAACAGGTGGGGCTCCTGATGCAGGCAAGCAGCATCGAGATGATGGCAGCAACAAACCCATCCAGTGCTCTGCAGCCAAGTTAGTCCAGGAAATCCAAACAACAAGAGAGCAAAGGCCAGGGAGCAGAAATAAACCTGTCCCACCTCTCCCCCTGAACCTTCAGACTGGAGCTGAAACCCCTCTTGGGGCTGATGTGCTGCAGCTGAAGGTGGAAAGGCCAAGTGAAGCCAGTGAGGGTAATTCCAGCCTGGTCCCACTCTGAGGGCTCTGGTAAAAATACCCAAAAATGGTTTGTGTGGGGCACACTATCAAGGTTCAAATACTTTTCAACAGATTATATTCACTATTCAGCACACTTATAATACTGTGTTAAATAAATGGTAGAGAGAAAAATAATTCAATGGTCCAGTGACCTAAAACTGAAGTTCATACCCTTCTATGTTTGCAGACTTCATCTCTCCTTTGTAAAACATTACTTTGTCTATCCATGCTGCTATCTCTTCTCTAGATAACAGGGAACAACACTCCCTTTCCCACCTCAGGTATGTTGTAATGATAAAATTTTTTATAGCATGTGGTGTTGATTGTGATAGGAATTGATGAGTACAGGAGATCGATAGTTTATATGGAGATGGTGAGACAATGAGAAATGCAAAGAAAAAAAATAACATAGAAAAGGACACTTTAAGTTTGTTGAGTGAAAAATATGTTTGCCATTGGCTTAACCCAATACTAAAAGAGTCTTTTTTGGTGGAAAGAGTGGGACAAACTCTTTTTACCAGTTAAAGCAAACAACCAGATTACATCCCATTTGCTCCAGTACTTCCCATGAAAGTCCTAGTACTTCAGAGACTTCTTTCTCCAAATCAGAGGTCCCTGCCAATAACAAGTATGAGAAAATATCTTTTGAGTGCATGATTACAGCCTCCTTCCCAGTATGACAAGATAAAAGGATATTCTCAGATATTATGATATATCCGAGGTGACGAATGTTTAATTCTGGGGAATTCCATCTTCTGTGAAGAATCATATGTGAAGAACTCTGGAAAATCTACTATGATAGATAGGGAAGATAGGGAAGGTCCTGCCAACATTAAATATTCCTTAGAGGCTGGTAAGGGACAGGAAGCCCAGAGTCCATGCAGACAAAATAATGCTTTGCAAGAGTCTCTGGCTATATGACCCTATCCCTGGGAAAGCTGTAAAAAATGAGCCTCCTAATATACTTAGGCTATTGTTTTCAGACAGCTTTAAATGAATAATTGCCTCGTGATACAAACCTACTTACCAAATTGTGCGGCATCCTGCGTATCTGTTCAGCGTGGGCCCCCTTGTGTGCTCAGCCTCATCAAGGACTCGCTCACCTTTCACCACAGTTGCTTTGGGATAATGAAAGAACATCATCAACACGGCTTCCTGGAGGCAGAGATAAGGATGCTGGAAAAGTGCTAACATGATGGATACAGAGTACATGAGATCCTGCTGGTGATTGTTTTGTTCAGAGGACAAAATACCACTCAGCAGCCAGACACCGGCTGAACTCTGACCTTAACATCTGACATTAGGGGGCTGGCAAGGCACACAATGGGGCTGAAAGCATGAGCATCAATGAACTCTATGTGCATTGTGGTTGAAAACTTGCAAAGTGGTCAAATGACGCAAAATCTGTGCCACGAGGATAAAAAAATATTTCCCTCAGGATGAGAAGAAAAAAGCTCAGAGGACAGTATTTGTGTTACAGGTTTTGCACTGGAGGTGCTATTTTGTCAAGAACACAAGATACCAAAAATCAAAGTGTGTGATTATAAGACACCCTACACCCCACACCAAAGGTACTGTAGAACAAACTCAGATGTAAACCACTAGGAAGTTTTACACATTTTGGCCACACACCTCATTTGTGAAATTTAGCACCAGCAAATGCAGGACTTGAGAGCAAACTCCACTGCTGGGCAGCATGAAATGGAAAAGCTGGATTTTTGGGGAATATTTGTTTTGAAAGATGAATTTTATCTCAGTATATAATACTTGATAAATTGCCTAAAAGAGAGAAGACTGGAAAGAAAAAAAGGCAGGCATTAACAGTGTTAATAAATTTTTCAAAATGAAATGCTGCAGACCAAGATGTTCTAATCCAAGCCGAAATTTGGATTGAATAAGATGTATAACAGTTGTCCAGTAACGAAAATGAACAATATTTTCTACTTAGCTGGACAAGGAGTCGCCATGGTTTTGTCCACAAGCTGTAGATTTCCACCTTGTGGCATCCAGAGTAGGATGCCAGCCTGCAGAACGGGCATGGCACAGATCAAGACTCAGCTGTAATAAAAGTCAAGATATCTATTTTTCATTAGTGATGCCCTAGGTTATAATATGAAAAGGTAAAAACTGAAAATCTGCATGTTGTAGCCATGTAAAGTCCAGAATAACTCAGATACTTTGTTTCTTTTTCACCAATTTGCTGCCTTCTTTACAGTAATGACTTTGACACGTTCCACGCACAGTGAAAGAGCACCTTTGAAATCTGATGATGAATGTGCTATCTGTGTCTGGGATGAGAATTCCACTGGGCTGAGTGCATACCAAATTTCTGTGGAATGGTAACCCTGCTCCTTAAATTGCTGGTACTCTCTGCTTCATACTCTGCCCCCACCCATCTTGTGTATTTAAACAGATTTAAATTGCTCCTTTATCTTCTCAGCCTACAGACAAAATAAATCTCATGTCTTGAGCATGATACCTTTGCATTCTACAGAGCTACAAACTGGGGGGAGTTACTTTTTTAGTACAACAGAAGGTTTTAGGAACTACTTTGGAGCTGCTGTCTGGGACTATAATTCTTCCCTTGACATCCTTTTGCCTCAGTAACCTTGTCTCTCTTAATCTCTGCATTCTTTAACTTGATATTCTCCTCTTTATTTGTTTTCCAATTGACTCACTTTGTCTAGCAGAATAATCTCTAGCCCCACATAGTCTACAGAATTTAAGAGCCCGGGCAAAACGAATTGGAAAGATAATATAAACACTGCTCAGGAGGGGAGACATGACACATAAATTACCAGATGCCTGCGAGCTTGTGCCGCTCTCAGTCACTGCTTCTTTTTCCTCTCTGTAATCGCTAGCGGGGAATGGATGTAAAGCTGGCAAGACAGAGGTAGTTTACAAATAACTGTGCATAAACATGGAAATCCTCTGATAGGAAAGACCACATGGTTTGTTGTTTAAATATTTTTCTGACAGTAATATTCCTGAACTTTTTTTTGTAAATACTGAAACCTTAAGCAGTTAGGGAATAAGCAACGATTCAGCTGAGAAGTTCTGTGTGAAGTGCTTTCCTGGTAGTGTCAGATGCCTTTCTATTAAAAGAAAAATCTTCATGGTTTTATTTGACAAAGGGGATTAAAACCATGTAAGATGGGCAGCCAGTATCCAGTGTAGCAAACTTAGCAAACATAATTTAATGCACCTTTGGCTTAGACTCTTTGCTAATAAAGGCTTTATAAGGGATTAAGAAATTATTAAAAACTGCTACAGACATGATGAACTTTGACTTGACTCTCAAAATGATAACTTTTTTGCCCAATTGTCTGATAAATTATTAATAGAATTTTCAGTAAGAAATCAGGACTTATCCTGAACAACAAAAATGGACTACATTTTTTAGCTACAAATATGAAAACTTGGGCAACTGGCTCATATTACTGTGAATTTTTTGTGGGCTTAAAGTGGATCTCACCCTCAAGTTGTCAATCTAATGAAAGAATTTAGTGGGCTCAGAAATTCTGTGACTGAAAAGGGAAGCGTTAATTCATAAAGATCAGCAATTGCAAGTTCTTAGTTTGATCAGAGAGGGAGAATTAATTGTGAGTGAAAAGTCACCTCAGGTGCAGGGGAGGAAATTGCAGCTTGATTGGCTGTTTGGTCTTTATTTCTTGAAGGAAAGGTAAAATGGTAGAGAGGTGCTTTCTTCCCAAGAACCTTGAAAAATTGTTTCATTTTGGTCTCTACAGAGTAAGTGTCACTTTTTTACACCTTTGAAAGAATTCTTTCTTTAAAAAATATGTTGGTAGGAGGTTCCCTTTCCTGTTAAAAGAACAGAACTGTTATTCTGGGCAGATATTTTCATTTATTTGAATGAGATATGGCTTGGTCTGGTTCTGAATTCATGGAGCAGAAGGGTAACTTGAACAGGAGGTCCACGGGGAAAATGACTCCTTGCACTCTTGTAGTATTGAGGTAATGGGAAAAGGGAAAAATAGCCCCTGGTGTCTCACTGAAAAGCCAAGAGAAGCAAAGGAGGATGCAACAACTGTGTTTATTTGGCTGTCATGTTACTCAGGTTTTACTACTGATTCTTTAGATACTGCTAAAAATATCTAAGTTCAGACTACTTGTTACCTGTTAGTTGACTGCTAGAAGTGCTGTCACCAGTCAGAAACAGTGATTATTTCATTATCTCGTGTTAAATTACTGCATTTGCAGCTAATCATGAAGTCTTATTGTCAACTGCAACTTGATTTATACGGTGTTAAACAAACCAGGCTAAGCCATCTGTAAACTGTTGGTTTTGCTAGGGGTTTTTTTTGTGGTTTTGGACTTTTAAAGATTTTATTTATTTCATTGTTTTTCTCCCCTCTCTGTGCCTTCTATTGACACCATGAAAAGTCAGTGGGTTAGAGTATATCTGAAGTGGTGTCACCATGATGAAGTGGTGTCATCAGGCCAGGCTTCAGTTCTTTGTTTTGACAAACACTGTGAGATACTTCACTGAAAATAAGCAGTGAGCTGACATTTGCAAGTGGAAAACTACTTTCATTAAACCTTTTCTCTCCTCTTTGAGACTCCCTCACTAATAAATGAAGGTGGCAGGAAATATCTCTGTATATTAGAGCACTATGAGGTGCAATTTGAAAGTGGCACAGATGAAAAATTGTTCCTGTAATAAACTATTGATTTTGTTCACGGTCAGGACCGAAAGAACAGGATATGTAAGAATAAGTGTCTCTGATTCTGAGCAACAGTAAACACAGGGTTTAGTGCTTCAGTAATTATATACATTAGAGAAGACGCAGAGAAGGTGATGGGTGAGGTAGGAAAAAATACAGATGGCTTTTGGAAGGCAAAAAAAATTGGAAGAATATCTTCCAGTCCTTGAAATATATTCACTCCTAGATTAGTAAACAGAGCTGAACATCTGCTCCAAGCAAACCACCTCTGGAGCAATGAGGTGTTACTGTGACAAAAGCGCGTTTTCAAGGCGTTAGAATTAACCTGACTGAAGTAAATGGACCAACCGGTTTTAAATACTAGACAGTTTGTCGCAAAACATGTGAGATCTTGCTCATACAGCAATATTTTAAAACTGTATGGGCAGCAGTTCTTCAGCAAATAATCTGTTTTAGAAAAACATTGCTCAGACCCTCCATCAGGCCCTGTTTTGCTGAAATGTAAATAAATTCTCAATGGATACCTATTTATAAAGTTATTTTATCTGTGTTCCTAGAGGTTCTTAGAGCAAAACATTAAGAGGATTATCTCTTTTCCTTTAAATGAGCTTGCTATCTTAAGAGGGAAAATCAATAATTAGTTTACATGTTGTTCAGAGTCCCCACTCTTAAGCTTCCAATATCTGCTGAAATTCGAAATGTAACTTTTAAAGAGTGCTTTGACAAAAAGGCTTGTAACTTGAAAGTGCAAGACAGTTATTTGGAGTTTGGGGTTAATTTTTGCTTTTGTGTGTATCTGTGACCTTTACTGAATGGTATATGTTCAACATGTACACTTTAGGTTGTCCCCATGTCCCTTAACCTGAGTTCACCCTATCTCCACTCTCAAAAACTCGTCCCAAAGCGCAGAAAAATTTAAATAAATTTAAAATGGAGGAAAGTCACATACTCTCTACAGTCAGCTGTTTTTCTCCCACTACTGCCATTTATTTAAAATGAAAAGCTCAAAATCAGCAGCCTGTATCTTTCAGCTCATTCAGGTGCTACGTTGTATGTGGAAGCATAAAGTAAAAGACTGGGCAGGACAGAAGGGCAGAAAATTCTGGAGCAATGGCATTTTGGGTTGCATGTCTACCTTTGGAGCAAGGGAGTTGTGGTTGTCCCTGCCATAAAGGACTGACCATAAGTTAGACCTCTAGTTAGGGAGGTTTAACTTTTCATGACAGATCTGGTAGTGCTCCTAACACTGCATTTTCACCTTGATTTAACATTTGAGAAATGAAGTATTATGGAGAATGACTCTTTAAGTCAGAATAAAGAATAGGAACTCCTTTTAAATGTTGAAGGAGCCAGGAATATAAATGGAGAGCTGAGGATTACTCCTTTTCATGAGGGACAACAGAATCCATCAGGAGCTAAAGTTGGGTGGTAACAAACCATTCAAAACCTGGGTTTCCCTGGGGAAGAGGAAGCGAGAACTGCTTAATAACTAAATAATGAAAATGTGCAGAAGTATAAAGCTTCACATCTGCTGAACTGTGCATCCCCCAGACTGATCCCACCTACAACTTCTTTATCCTCCTAGGACAAGGAAGGCAGATCCCTGACTCATTACAGGATCTCAGCTGAAGTTGTGTTTATACATGTGTTTTTGGAAGGAAGTGCCTAATGTATTCTAAGTGACAAAAATGTGGCCTGCACTTTGTTTTGTTTCACTTTTTCAGGGTTTCACTTTTTTTTAATACTTCTTTTTTATTATCCTCCAGTTATGTGGTGTCTTGTGATACTTAAAACAATGCATCCCATGATTGTGAACAAGTGGAGGCTGAAAGTTTGGAAAAGTGTTCTAATCATCCAAAGAGTGAGTGAAAGCATGGATGTGTTTTCCAGGTGGGCAGTGGTGATGGGAAACAAAAGGTATTTAAGATAGCAGTTGATAGCCTGTAAGAGTAGTTTGTACAATAAATTAGGAGAGGTTTCAGAGACAAAGCTTGTCTTTGTCCAAAGGGCTGATATAGTTAAGGGGATCTGTTTCCTGGTGTTATAACTATATTCTGTTGATCCCCATGATTTATGTAAAAAGAGAGTTTGTGTCATCCCTCCCTGCCCCTTGATGCATATTTTATCATTTCTTGTGTGTGTGATGCCTTGAGAGGCCGCCTAAAAACAGAGACTAGACAGGAGTAAGGGAGTAAGGTAGGTATTTATTTGAAGGGCCTTCAAAGGTACCCCTGGGGAGCCAGAGGCCACTGCCCAGATGGACCCCAAGGTGGACGGCAGGGCACGAGTTCTTCACACTTTTATAGGTTTGGTTCATTTGCATATCAGGGTTAACTCTCCAATTAAAATTTCAGTTTAATGATGTAATTCCCCTCAGCTTACCCCCCGTTTAGAGGCTTTTGGTTTATACTTTTTGGGCCTAGGAAGGTCTGAGTATCCTTGAAGGACAAGCCTGGAGAGGCTTTGTTATGTCTGCCTGGCATGAGAGAGCAGCAGTGAACAGGCTACAAGAAACTTCAGCGTTACACACTAAGCAGTACCGGATTGGAAAAATATAAAAGTTAAAACCTAAGGCATCATTTCCCCCCTTTAGAGGCTTGACAAGGCCTGTACCTTGTCGAGACTCTATTCTAAATATTCTAAATATCTACTAATAATGTGTGTCTAACAGAAGTATACATTAGCAATAGTATATATATAAACAATAATTATAATTATAACAACTATGAACAATTCTTTAATCCAGGGTCAGTTTGGTAACTATGAATTTAGGGTGTGGAAGATATAATCAGAATTCAGTGTGTTATCTTTGAATGTTATCTAATGTAAGATTTGAGTTAGTTCTCAAATCGTTAAAAAATTTTGCTGATCTTTCCACTTGAGTTCACAAGTCAACTGTTAGTTTTGTACCCAAATGAATGTCTTTGGATACACTTTGAGCTAGAATCATATGCAAATTTTGGTTCCAAACCTGAGTCAGGGTTACCAACTGTGTAGATAATAAGCACAGGAAAAGAATCCTTTAAACTACATCATCTTCATTTGTATCAGGCTCTGTTTTCTCAGTTGTTTCAGGAGCAGAAGCCTTCTTAACTCTGGAGTAGTGAATCCAGGGTGACTTTGACTGCGGTGAGGGTGGTCAGCAAAATCTGGAATGGTCCTCTCCACTTGGCCTGTAGAGGGTCACTGTCCCACCACTTAACATAGACCCAGTCTCCAGGCTGGAAGGGATGTGCAGGAATGTCCAGTCCTCTGGGTCTGGATAACATGATGTAATTCTGGAGCTTCTGCAAAGTGGAACCTAAAGCCATTAGATATCTCTGTGAATCAAGATTCCTCCTCATAGGAATTTCACCTGAAACATGTGGAATTTGATACGGCCTGCCATACAATATTTCATAGGGACTGATGTTATCCCTCACCTCGGTTATATGTGGATCCTCAGCAAAGCTATAGGCAAGGCCTGAACCCATGTCATGGATGTCTCTTGACAAATGTTGCTGATTTGTGCCTTAAGGGTCCCATTCATGTGTTCCACCTTACTGCTTGCTTGGGGTCTGTAAGGTGTGTGCAGATCCCAAGCAATTCCCAAAATCCAGCTAACTTCTTGAATCACATTTGCAACGAAATGGGGTCCCCTGTCTGAGGACATACCCAAAGGAATCCCAAACCTTGGTATTATATGATTAAGCAAAACTTTCACCACCTCCTTGGCTGTGTTAGTGTGACAGGGGTAAGCTTCAGGCCATCCACTGAAGGTGTCAACCAATACCAGTATGTACCTGTATCCTTCTTTGCATGGGAACTCAGCAAAGTCTATTTGTCAGTAATCTCCATGAAGATGCCCTGCCTTTGTTGCTCCCAACACAACTCTTCTCCTTGTATCAGGATTGTTTTTGCAGCGGATTTCACACTTGCTCAAAAAAAAGTTAAAACTTAAGGCATCATTTGTGGCTGTCACTTCTCTCTGAATCTCTGTTAAAAGGCTGCACCTTAAGCAAAGCTGTTGTGGTATTAAGAGTGAAATTAAGTTCTCCTAGCTTTGATTTGTATAACATTGACATCCTGAAGATTACAAATTGACAACCAAGCATCAAGAGTGAACAGCCAAAAACCACCAGAAAACACATGGAAAAAACCTAAATGAACACCTATGAATGAGGATCTCCATGGTATTAGCTCCAAAAACTGTGGCATATTGAGGATACTTCACATCTGCCTTGGACATGACAGTTCATGCTAAAGAAGAGGAGAAGAGGGCCCTTCATTCATGGTGTCCAGAAATTTGGGGGAAAAAAACAAACCAGGGTTTGCTTATTTTGAGTTCAGCACTGGAAGTACAAAAGATTGAGCTGGATAGTCAGAGTAGCTCTTAATGCTGGAATTTAACATTTTGCTCAGTTTTTCTTTTCTTCACCTTTCTTCCTTCAAAAGCCAGAGGCTTCAGGTCTCAGGTCACAGAAACAAAATCTAGATCAGAATTTGGGAGCCTGAATTTGACAGATGTAGATACACCTGCAGGCTTGCAAGGTTTTTCAATAAGCTCTTCTGTCACAAAATAGTTTCAGTTTACCAAAATGCACATTGCCAAAGTGTTCTGGTTTGCTGGGGATTTTGTTTGCTTAATGGACTTTCCTGTAATTCAGTCTTTCCCTTCTGTAAGGAACGGATCACTGCCCTTTTAGCACAATTTGAAAAGAAATAGAAATTGTGTATGAGACAACCTTTGCTTTGTCTTCAAGTGACTCAAAAGAGTGCAAGCTTTAATTCTAATATATATTTTGGGAATTGAATAAATGCGGATTCCAGTTCCCTTGGAGAATGTGCTGTGAGTTTGTCAAAGCCTGCAATGCTGGAGATAGTGTTAAGAGAGAACATTTGGAACAGGGAGGGAAAAAAGGAAGCATAGGTCTGGGGTGATAATAGCAGATGTCAAAATGGGCTAAGAAGGGAGGAGTAGCTATTTTATGAGGGGCGGTCTACATAATCATGATTTGGGAGCTTTAACAGGGTATAAGGAATATGTTAGGAAGGAAATGTAACTTGAATTAGGCTACCCGGAAGAAGTACGTCTCATATTTAGAAATTAAACTGCCAAAGGTAATTAGGTGACTTAGTTTCCATCGAGTAGGTCCTGTTAAAAATGTGAAACAAGCTGACTCTTGACTTTCTTGGGGATAGATGTTGTTTAGTAGCTTATGGCTAGACCAGAGAAATATTTATGGCACAATGGAGTAATAAACTCTGTTTGACTAGAATACCTGTTTACCTAAATAAATAAACAAATAAATAAATATAAAAGCACTCTGGAAATTACTTGAGACTGTGTTTCATGATGAGCATGTCCAGGACTAGTTTCTCTGACAAGTGTGAAAGAAGTTGTTTGTGAGCTTGTTTGCCAGGTAGTTCTGCAAGTAAGATGGGAAATGAACCAAGCTTGGCTTCTACAACTTGCAATTGTACGGGGCGGGACAGGTGGGTGGATGTTTTTTATTTTAATTCAATTATGGTTTACTGATGTCTGTTCTCAAAAAAACAAAACCAAACCCACCATGAAGGTTTTGCATTGTTAATGCAAAACAAAATGCAGCATTAATGAATAACAACTGCCTGAACCAATCCCGTTCTATGTAAATACTTATCCAGCTTCTCAGTTCATCTCTTTGCCAAAGTCACATGTAAAACCATTTTTAAAAAGGTTTTGGTAGGAATTGCTGTTTTCAACTTTATATATTCCATATAGTTCAGGAAAAAAAAATGAAAGGAATATGGCAAAGAGAACTGTTTGCATAATTTCAATTTAATTTTCACTGTAGTTTTTGAATTTGCACTGCCTACTGCAAGTAATAACCGTAAAGAAATTGGAGTGATCAACGGATGATCAAGGGAAGGGAGTCAAATAATTATGGCTGATGACTTACTTGATGGGTGTTGAGCCACTTTGCCTTGGCAGCCCTGTTTGTACTTCAGTAGCCAGCTTTGATATCTACTTACTGTAAATAAATCCTCTCACTTATTCCATTCCAAGTGAAAAGGGGATCTGTACATACCTGCAAAGTTTGAAAGAATGACTAGAAATGAATTAATTAGTATATACCTAGCCAGAAATCCAGGTTTCATGGTGAAGGATCTCTTGAAAAAGAATCAGGGCAGAATGAATGTCTAATCTTGTAAGCAATTGCCAAAGGGTACTGGATCTTCTGCTCATGGTCTTTCATGGTAGAAATGGTCCATCTAACATAAGGCTGCGACTTGTTAAGGAAAAGTCTGAAGAAGTGCTCCTGCTGGGGTCTATCTTGCATTGATTTCTGACCCTCTCAGAGATAAATAACAACATTCCAGCACTTATTCAAGCACCTCCATGAAAACAGCTCGTTTTGCCTATCACTTGGTTCTTTCAAACTTGATTCCCTTACTGTCTACAGCAAGTCCTGTACTGCTGCAATAACATTTCAAATGGATGTCTTTGCTTTCTAGGTAACTCTTAGCAGTGGTAATCTATATTTCAGAACGCTGCCATTTTTGCTCAAAGAAATCTTTTACGTACGTACCTGTCTCTGTAAGGGATCAAGTAATTTCACAGAATCATAGAATGGGTTGGGTTGGAAGGTACTTTAAAGATCATTTCATTCCAACCCCTCTGCCACGGGCAGGGAACCTCCCACTAGACCAGGTTACCCATCTGACCAGGTCTTTCAGGCATGCAGAGTCCACAATATCTCAGGGAAACTTGTTCCAGTGCCTCACCATCCATAGAGTAAAGAATTTCCTCCTAATTTCTAATGTAAACATGCCATCCTTCAGCTTAAGGCCATTCCCCTTTGTCCAGTCACTCCACGCCCCTGTGAAAAGTCTCTGTCCAGCTCTCTCGCAGCCCCCTTTAGGCACTGGAATGTTGCTATAAGGTGTCCCCAGAGCCTTTTCTTCTTGGACTGAACAACTCTCTCAGCCTGTCTTCATAGGTGTTTCAGCCCTGTGATCAATTTAGTGACTCTCCTCTGGATTCATTCCACCAGATGATTGTTCTCTTTCAGGTGATTGCTTCGTTTAATCTATCTGGTTGTTACCAGATGTTGATGGCAGAAACGAACAAAAGTTCTGCTCTTTGGAAATATTAATTTCTAACACAAAGAAATGCCCACAGTTAAGAAATAGCATAAAAGCTGCTTTAAAATCTCATTGGTTTGGCCTTTGCTATTGATTTTTTTCCCCCAAATCTCTTCACTGTGTTCCAATTTGGGGTACTTTGCATGATAGGGAGGGGAAGTTTATATGACTGATTTTTGAGGGTAAGATTTAGCCCTACCCTGTTTGGAAAAGAATTGCATCCCACGTATATTTTTTGCTTTGATTTGATGTCAATATAAATTTTCTTCTGATTTGAAAACTTTGAAATTACTGCTTATTGTTTCTACTGTTACCTCCACCATTTAACAGACTTATTTGCTTATCTCTTCTTATTGCATCGTTTTAGTGCCAATTGCACAAAATACGATCCATATGTGGATTGAGGTTCACATTTGTGAACTATGTAAACACTGTCAAGCCTTATGAGTTTAAACAGCAGAGTTTACTTCTGCTAAGAAGTATTCTTAAGTCCATTATAAACAACACAGATGTAGAATGATAGTGATTTGTGCAGGCAAAATTAAAAAAAAAACACCTTAAAGATATTATTTCAAAGTGCAATTGATAGAAGGTACAGAAATAGAAACACACTTTTTTGGCTTTGGGATGTGAAGTAAATTTTGAAAAAGAACAACACTTAAGCCTATAAGGAGGCTTTAAATCTGCAGAAGATGTTGAGTGGAATTATGTCGATTCAAGTCGTGCAGTTTCACATTGAGCACAGCTATTTCCTTAGAAGTGTGCTGCGCAGCATGTCAGGACCTGGAAATATGTTGCCTGTGTAATGTCAGGACCTGACTCAATCAGCAGTTTATCTCTTGGCCAAGAACAGTAGGATCAAAACATCAGGGTAGTGTGCCCTGGCACCTTTAGGATGTTTCAAAGCAAGCTGCTATTGAATAAGTTAAATCTCCTGTGCCCTTCTTTCTCCTGGCCACAGACCACAGCCTGACATGGCAGTTCCATGGGATCTGGATGCATCCACCTCGGCCTATCTCTTTAATACCATGGGAGGATGTAGTGGGAGAATCAGCACAATTTGTCCCCATCTTGTATTAAGCTGTCAGTGGATATCTAAATCACTTCCTTTTCTGTCACTTCATCCCTTGACTACATCCTTCGAGACACAACACCATTCAGCAAGAATCACCAGAAATACCCTCTAAAATGATATGCAAATCCGGCAATTCATCATGCTCTGTGTAGTACAGGTTTAATTCTTCCTGCTAGGCCTCAATCTGCTGAAACATTACTCTGATATACAGTACAAAAGCAGTAACAAAGATGTTCATATCAGCCTATTGTGAGCTGATGGCAGGGAGAGAAATCAATGAAGCCATGGGGACAATGGCTGGGGTTTAAACAGGCTGCAGAAATTTGCTAAGGCGCGGACAAAAGCCCAGGCGCTGAAAAGCGGGCTGCCCAGGAATTCCTCAGGCTCCATTATACCGCCAAACAATCCTCACTCAGAGAGTGGATTTGCATCTCTAATAGGGTTCAGGGTCTGTTTGTGAAGGGCTTTCGCTGGGGCTGACCCCATCTCTCAAGATCACATTGATACCCGGTGCCTCGCCCTGCCCCGGCCCGCTCCGGGCAGGGCAGTATCATGGGAAAATGCACCCGCTTAAAAGGAAGCGGAGGAAGGCAAAAAAAATTAAAGGCTTGAGGCAGTTTTGGTGGTACTTAGCAGGGAAAATTACTTTGGCAAATAATAGAACCTACTGCTGGTAATTACTGCTAACAAGCTTCCCCCAACCCAAATGTGACACTTGGACTGATGTGAGAAAAGCTGATATAGGCCAAGCTTATTAAGCCTGAAAGAAAGGAGGCTCTTCCCTATGAAAATACAGCACTTGGAACCTGCAAATCCTGTAATCTAGTGTTACCAATTATCCATTAAAATAGAAAATAGAGCTGTAATATTTTAGGTCCTTTCTAGTGTATGTAGTGCCAGATGCTCTAATGTGAAGTGATTTTAAATGGAAAAATATTTTGCATCATTCGTGTGCTCTGTTTAAACCCAGCCTGGCTTTACTTACTCCGTCTTCTTCTGGAGATAAGTGACAATCTGCCTTTTAATACTGCTATGGTAATTTTATTGTTCCAAGTTTTCTGAAAACACAACTGTCTTTACTCTTTGAAAAAATACTTTGAGTCAGTTGAAACCCTCTTCAAACTTTCCTGGGTTACGTAGGTTCCATATGTGGATCTCCCTGTTCTCGTCAAGTGCATTTATTTGTTTACGTAAAATAATTTCTCTTGCAAAACTAAAATTAAAAAAAACTAGGACCACACAAATATCCTCTGCAATTTATCTAGAGTATTTAAAATAATTTTCCCAAATTCAAGGGAAATGTTTCCAGGCTGGCTATGTATTTAAAGCAGACTATCTAGAAATAGGACTTAATTTCCACTTAACCTCAGTATCCCTCATTTCTTAACAGCAATGGGTTATGAGTACTTTTCCCCCTGCTCTAGGCACAAGCATCTTTGCACTAAGGTCAGCTCATCTGCATTAGGTCTGTTTTTTCTAGAGGTCCCCTTCTACTGTGGTGCTTACACTGAGTGAAGTTCAGTTAATTTCAGCAACAGTTTAAAAAAAATACTGTAGTAAAGGAGGTGATGTATGAGGTGCAAGGCAAGACTACAAGGAACAAGTTACAGACTGCCACAAGGGAAACTCCAGCTGAAAAAAGGGAGAAAATTCTTTGCTATGAGCAAGGTGAAGCCCTGAAACAAGCTCAAAGAAGCTGAAGAATCTCCATCCTTGTAGAATTCAATAGCTTGGTTACATCGGACACTGATCTTCCCAACCTAAGTTTGAAGTTGGTTCTGCTTGAGCAGGAGGTGGGAGGTACGAGTCCTCCAGAGGTCCTTTGCAACCTAATGTTTCTGTATGCCTGTGAGGTTTATCTTTTTAATTTGCTCATTATTCCCAGCTTCTCTCCTGTTGTGACAATCTCCGATCAGGGAGGAGACATCTTTGAATATCTGTTACATCTTTGGGTAGCACAAAACAGAATCTATAACCGAGAACTCACAGTGTGAAAATTCACAGCTAAAAATTGCTGAAAACAACCTTTAGTGTGCACTGAATAAGGTATCTTGTTGCTACCAAAAAAATACCAATTGGTTTCAGAATGGGTGTGTTTGTTTCCTTGTTTGTTTTTTAAGAAGATTGTTTGTAGTCTTGAATTTCAGAAACTTTGAGACTCCAGCATCATAGGGTTGTACTTATAGACTCTTTCTGGACTAAAGTGAGCAAGTGGAATCTTTAGGAATTTTTTTGTTTTGCTGAAAAACCATATGGAAACTTTCAGTCCATGTAGTCTTTATGAATTTGTGAAGCTACACTCACTTCATCAGCAAGCAGCTTGGATGAATTCAGGCACACTGGTGCATCTTTATGAAGTTTGACATTGATTAAGGAAAGAAAATTGTAGATTGCAGGGTCTTCACTTACATAAAAAGGCAAATTATCCTCTGTTAGAGGATTGCAACAAAATAATTGGTGTCTGAATTATTAGCATGCAGAATAAATAGAATATTTGTATTTATATAGCATTTGGTTAGGTTTCTAAATCTTATGGTACATATAGCAACATTAACTGTTATTTTGTAGAATGTTTTCTTTTAAGGATTAGATTTGCAGATCTGCTCTTTGCCTTTGTGTTTGGGGAAGCTATTATATCTACAAGATGGAATCTAATTACTGTGTATAATTGTAATTATGTAAATCAGGTTATTTCTGCCTGTCTTATGTTTAAAAAGCCACAGGAAACTGTCGATGATATAGTTAGTATGATACATTCAAAGTGAGTGCGAATACAGCTGCTGAACTTTTCCATAACATTTCTAAAAACCTCCCTTTTCTAAAAGTGTGACTAAAGCTCATCCTGACCAGCTGCTATTTTTGAATTTATTCACCTCCAACTTTAGGAGAAGAGGAATCGGTTTTGTCATCTAATTAAATTTAAAGTCTGTAAATTTAGTTGCTTCTGTGAGGAAATTTCATTCCAGCTGAGTTGTGTCACCTGGGTACAGACGTTAAATTGGTTTCCAATAATGCCTTGATCTCCCAGTACTTTGTGAAGTGGAGTCGGCATTGTTGTTTGCTTATGCAGATGAGGAGCCAGATGCACAGAGAGGAGAATTCACTTCTCAAGGTCATTTGAATGAAGCTGTGGTTGGGTTTGGGTATAAACTCTTATCTTCTAACTCTTAATTCAATATCTATCTCTCCATTCATATTGCTATTTTATTTGTGTCCCTGCCCAAGAAGTTAACAAGGTTCTTGTACTTTCTCCTGTGGCCCTACAACCACAAAACTGTCTTCCTTAGCATTTCACATGGAAAAAAAAATAAATCAAGTTTTCTTGAACTAAAGCTACATTTTCCCTGGTGCTAGTTGAAGGCAGAAGTAATATGACTGCAGCTTGTATTTGGTACAGCAGTTATCCTTGCTGAAGTCTCAAGTCCAGGGAATGCCTGTGTGTTCACTGTGGGCATGTGCAGCGTGCTGAGGTGGAGTTTGACACTTGTATTTATGCTCTGAGTTAACTTTGCACAGAGCTAACCCTGGGACAAGTCACACATTTTTAAAAAAACCCCTTTCTTTCGTGTCCTACTGGAGTATATATTGTGATTCATTCTATCCGGATCCCTTTTCAGAGCCTTCCTACCCTCACACAGATCAACACACCCACCACTTGGTGTCATCTGTGAATTTACTGAGGTCACACTCGATCCCCTCACCCAAATCATCAATACTAAGCAGGGCTGGCCCAAATCCTCTGAGCCCTGGGGAACCCCACCAGTGACCAGCTGCCAACCATATTTGGTTCCATTTACAACCACTCTCTGGGCCTGGCCATCCAGCCAGTTTTTCACCCAGCAAAATGTACATCTGTCCAAGCCATGAGCAGCCAGTTGCTCTAGGAGAACACGAGAGATGTGTCAAAAGATTTACTGAAGTCTATCTAGACAGTATTCATGGCCATTCCCTCTTTTGTTTTCTCCATGCAAAAGCTAATTAATTTCCTTTCCACCCATATACCCTAATGTGCAAGTTTACAATAGCTGGTCACTAGTTGAATACATGAATTTTCATTTTTTGATGAAGCTTTTGAGTTGTCCAGGACAACATAAATTTGAATGGCCTAGAGTCAATGTAGAACTGCCTGGCAACACCAATTGGTATTTATTTCCACAGTGGAGGTTGTTACTTAACCTTCATTCTAACACAGAGATATTTCTGCCATAGATAAATGTATTATTCAGATGCCCCTTAAATTAATTCAGTGAAGCCTCATGTGTCCTTAGGAACAAGCTAAGGGTGAAAGAATTATCTCTTGGAACTTTCCCCACATGAGCCCCTTGAAGTAAAAATTGTGCTCAAATATTATTCTAGCTAAGGGTTCTCTTTTTTTGTGGGTTTGGCTTTATTTTTCATGAAAGGTATTAAGCTGTGGAGGTAGCCAGTGGAGTAACCATTTCCTATTCTAGGAGAGTTGACCAGTGTAACGTGACCAAAGAGAGAGTGAAGCACAAACTTGGTGGGTAGTTGCTGGTTGGGGCCCATCTTCTGAGTGACAGCTTGGATTTAACTTCTCTGGTGGACATTGACATCTGAGATGGGGGCTTTTCTGAGAAGTCTGAACTTGTGTAAAATGTCTTGTTTTCATCCTCTGCAGTGCTTTCATTCTTCAGTGTGTTAACTGTGCTTGGATTGTCTTGTCTGTACCGAGGCTTTTTCATAATCATGGTATGAACACCAACTGGTGATGACTCCTAGAGGTACAGCTAAAAGTTTTGTTCTCATAAATGGAAACAAATATATAATGATTTACTTTAATCATTCCTGGCTATGAAGCATGCTAATCTCGTTAGTGAAGAAGTAACATAAAAGATGTGCACTGTAGGGTTGGGGGTGGTTCATAAACTTTGTGGTGGAGCTGGTTTACAGCAAATGGTCTAATTATCCGTCAATGAAGTTACCTACAAAGTTAGTCTTCAGCAAAACTGTAGCTTTGGTGACAGAGAATGAAAATGAGTGTTTTGATGAAGTATTATTACTATTTATTGTACATTAGTATTTAATGTATAATGTGACTAATGTATACTGTCCCTAACTGGTACCTATGACTTCTAGATCCATAAGTGAGTTATAGAATTTGAAGACTTAAAGCAAAAGGAAAGAAACTGTCTTCTGAAGGTGAGATCTCTCGCATCTGTGTCTTCCTCTTGTTTTTATTAAGTTGCTGTGAAAGATTGCAAAACACCAAACTAGAGAAAGTATATTTTGGCTTTGGGTGCTGTGATTGATGGCCCACCCTGAAAAGGAGCCCTGTGAAACTGTTGAATTAAGGATAACTCTGTGCTCTTTCTCTTCAAATTGGAAAATATTGAAATGACTGAGCTCAAACAGCTCCTGTGTTTCTGAATTTGACTCAGTTCTTGAGCTTGCAGTCTCTTTGCAGGTTCTGAATTCACAGCATACTTTATGCTAATTATATTAGCTCAGGCATACACAGGAGTGCTGCCCGCACTCACTGGAGCTCTGGCAAGGAAAGAGCTTCATCAGAAAAGGCATGTTTGGGTTTAGATTAGTTGTGTGTAAAAATTATTTTGACAGGAGGCTGAATACAGCAGGTAAAACTATTTTTGAGAGGTCTTTTGCCTAACTGGCAATCCTGTGATGTTTATTGAGTATTGCCAGTTTCAAAGGAGGTTCTCCTCTCTTCTGGCATCTGTGGCACAATGCATTCCCAGTCAAGTCACCCTGAGCCCACACTTCTTCTGCCTTGTGTCAGCAAAGCAACCCTCAGCCATCAGCTGAGGAGAGCTGTGGGGACGCGAGGGATTCCACCTTTCAGCTGGTGTCTGTGACAGCAACCTGGAACTCAATGTGTAACCCTGCTTTAGCAGCCTTGGGCTTTTTTGCATTCATAGGAGTAAAAAGTAAAACCTTCAGCTAAGCAGACTTCTAGAGCTGTTTTCCTGGTCTTGGTGAGGTAAAAGCTCACTTATTAGTTGCTGACCCTAAGTACCTGTTGTTAAAACTTGAGCAGGGGCAGGCTATGTAATTTCTAAAGTGGTTTTCTGGCTCAGAATCGTTTAGGAATGGAAGTTTTGATCTTCATAGCGAAAATGGGCTTGTCTTGGCTACCAAAAAGACTTGTCTTGTTACATTGAATCAGTACAGGTAACATTATGCAGAGGGAATGAAAAGAGCATTTCCTTTTGTGCTTATCATCTCTAGTGATGCTTGGAGATACGGTTATCAGTAATCAATACTGGGGTTTCACCACTTCAAGGAATATATTGTTGGGATGGGTAATATTGAGTAGATGACAGGTTACTACTCCATGACATGCTCTTAGCCCACCTCCTGGATTCCTCTTCCTCCAGCTCTTGTCCCTTTGCCCTTTTTAGTTCATCTTGTCAGAAATGAGAAATGGCTGTGCTTGGTTTACTTTGTGGCAAACAAGAAAGGCAGTCTACATCTGAACTTGAATTTTAGGTCATAATAACATTTTTTCACTTTGAGGATTTTCTGTTTTACACACTGGACACCTTTGTTGAAGGAAATAAAGGGAGAGGGCTTCACACCGAGAAGGGATTGGTATCATTGGAGAACAATGCTCTCTACAAACCACATATTGTACAGGCAGGCACAAAATGAGCTTTCATGCAGGGTTCTGTCAGTGTCACTCAGCCCTGCCTGAATGGACAGTGCTCTTGTGATTTATCTTCCATTCATCAGTCAATACCCAGCACTTTTTCAGCAGTGATGGATAAGATCTCTTGCTAAATATACTGCTGCTGCCTGCTGAGCACTGTTGAGCCTGAGAACTGAACGGGAAGGCGAAGCTTAATGTATCTCACACATGAAGCTGCAGGTTAGGAAAGTTACAGGAGGTTTCTGAGCAGCTTAGAAAAGCACCTGATTAATTTTGGATTCTGCAGGTGGGGGAATATGACTATTTTATTCTGTTTGTATTATATACTTCTGTTTTAGCCGGTGTCTGTGTAAGAAGGATGTATCTAGGCTTCAAAACTGCTCTGATTTCCTAAACCCTTCCAAAGCTGCTGTATTTGCAGGACATTCAACCTACACAGGGTAGCCCACTATATTTTCATCTTTCAAGATACTAAGATATTTAAAAATGTTTTATGTACTTTTATGTGTAAACAGAGACAGACTGATGTACTTTATAGCAGAGCCCATTCCCACAGCACAGGGATGCTCAGCAAACCACTCAGGCCTCACTCCTTCACATCACTTGGCTTCTGAAATACAGCATCCTGTGCTTTTTAAACTCAATCCCCAAAACAAAGGCCTCCACCTTTTCAGAGCAACCAATTTATCTCACATACTTGTGGCCTCTGGAGTGCAATAGAGGGAAAGCGGAAATACCTGTGGACAGAAACTTTTCTCTCTCCTTTTAAAGGAGGCTCTATACTCATATTTTTGGGGTGACAGTAGGATTATGATCAAACCAAGAATGTTCTGACCAAAACAAATGACTTTTTAGATGTATGGCAGAGCATGCAAATGGAAACATAAGTGCCAGAGGGTTGAAGCAAATGCACAAAAAATACTTTCTAGCTCAACTCTGGTGCCTCTTATTTGCATCTTGAGCAATAGCAACTCTTTTAATTATTTAAATAGAGGGAATAATCTTTCTGTGGAGGAAAATAGCAGTCGAGTTTGAAAAAATAAGGAATTTAATAGGTGTATCCTCTGTTGAGGGACATGATAGCCTCAGGATACTGAGGATGGTGAGAAGGGAAAGAAGCATCCCCACAGAAACTTCACTTTGACTTGATTGTCAGTGCCCCTGAAAGGTCATCTTTCCCAAAAAACCAAGGCTTTTATTCCTTAACTGTGTGCCTAAGTTGATTCATGAATAATGCCAACATTCAATCACAGCCCCACCACCAAAAGCTGTGGACAGAAGCTGGTGAATTTAGAGATGGCTGCTTGTTCCACATCAGTTAATATATTTAAGAACAAAAGCATGTGCAGAAAAAAACCCCAGTCAGTGTTGGTAAGGACATCAAGCTGAGTTCTGGGTGAACCTCTCCCTTGCCTTTTTTTTTCTTTCCTTTCCAGGAAACTTGAACAACAGTGTCAGCAGTCTGCTAAGAATTTCAAGGTAGTCAGTAGAATGTGCTTTGAACACAATTTTTTAAGGTACATAAATGATCTGAGAAACTCAGATTCATGGGCTATAGGTATTTATTGCCAGTTTTAAGAGTTCATTTCCAGCATTTTATCACAGGACATAGGACACTGAAGTAACTCTAATAACCTCTCGAAAGGAAAAGAAGGGAGAAAGGTTTAAAAAATTTCTGCTGACAGTAATGTCTATTTCAGATACTTAAATATAATGATGCCAGTAGGTGCTGCTTTAATATTGCTAGCTATAGTCATTTGGGAAGATGTTCTTTTGTTTCAGGAAGATCATAAGTATGGTGACATGTGATATATTTAGTGCAAATGAGTACTTAAAGAAGCAGCTGTTAAAAGATTAAACAGTCACATAAAAACTTCTTAGGGTTTTATAGAAATTAAAGCTGTCTCCAGGTAATCTAATTTTATATGCACTTCTTCAATTTTTTTTAGAATTTTTTTTCCCTTGGAAAATCAGCCAGAAATGTTTAATGGTAAAAAAGAGGTTTCTTGCCAGAATAGTAAGATTTTCTGCTTCAAGTCTTTTCTTGTCACTGACTAGGTGGAAGACAGCCAGAAAAACACGTTCTGTTTGGTCTTTCTCCTGGGCTTAGGGTAGATTGTGATCTCTTCATCAGCTGTTTATGTGGACAAAAGGGAGGCTTCAGATAGGAGGGGGCCACTGGTGGCACTGGAAGGATTTTTTTTAATACAAGTTGTTGTCTAAGTTGTGTTGTAGAGAAATGCCACATGTAATAATCTTCTGCTCCAGCCAACTTAACTTCAGGGAGCCTGTCTGATAAGGAGTTAAATAGCCTGAGTTTTCTAAGTCTGAACATCTTGGGGTGAACTTCCAGTACCATCCTCCCAGACAAAAATTCCCCAAGTCTTTCTGAATTTCTACCATTTGTCAGGGCCTCCACAGCATGGGGCTTTCCAGGTGGGCATGAGGGACTTTTCAGTGCTTTCAGGGTTTACTGATTATTCATAATCACCATCTTGAGACTAAATTTCATTTGGAAAATTCAGAATTTTGAATCCGTGTTGCAAGTGGACAATATTTATTAGTTAGGCATATCACGGTGCCCAAATGGAATTTTAAGTTATTGGATGTGTTTCAATATTTTGTTTTGAACTGGCGAGCCACATATTTCTAAACCAACAAAATAGAACAAACAACAAAAAAAAGAGGATGTATATTTTTAGCTGCTTCCTCAAGGGATAACACCTTTGTAAATCTGCATGGGACATTTCAGTGGAAGAGGGGCTATCACCAACATTCCCTCCTATGCAGGGCACTTTAGTGGACATCTGACTTTCATGGGCTTAATATCTGAATCTAAAAGGTGCTTTGTACATTACATATTTATGCTTTTCCTTCATGGATGCAGCAAAGGGGTTCTAGATGTTTTCTGGTTGTGGGTTTGGGGTTTTTTTTTCCACTCTGGATTATCTATCTGCTTAATTCAATGAGGATTGTGCATGTTGTTTCAGTGAGTTAATTTCTGGAGCATGAATTATTTGATAAGCTCTAATGAGGATTTAGGCTTTAAGACTCCCATAAATTTGAATGTTAAAAGTTTAATAAAATAAATCAAAAAAAGTTAGCTTTTCTTTTTTTTTTTTGACAGCTTTGGCAAGAAGGTGGGTAATTAAGAGGAAAGCACTCCATGCCATTTGCATGAGAATAGAGTAGACAGAAAAAAAGATGACATATTTGTCCTCTGCCTTCAGAAATTAAAATTTCAGGGGAGGGAGATTGCATGGCTATTGAAGCTACCTCTTGGATCTGATTTCCCATATTACCCCAGCGTAAATGAGAGGACAAAACTGCTCTAATTTCCCGGGCCTTTTGAGTGTTGCCTACACCATCTTTTGAATTGCTCCAATTCCAGCCATATTCCTGGCAGGCTTGTGCTGAGGCTGGCCAGAAACCTGCACAGGGCTAAATAAATAGCTATGTCCCAACTGATTTCAGAGTGTTTCAAGATGAATATCTGCACCTTTATTTTTTGTGGCCTTGGTCCTGCTGGAATCCTTGTCAGGATTTCCATGAATGTATTTTAAACTGAGAAGATAAAGACTTGGGTAGGAGATTTATTCCCTTTAGGTCTCCTGTAGGCAGAAGTTTGCAGACCGTTTGCAATCATTTCCCTTTGAAGTTCTGGGCTCTTTTTGCTGAAATGGGGAGAAACAACAATCACAGGACTGCACGTTGCTGTAATGAACTCTGCCAAATACTCCAGAGAAATTGTGCCAAAACCTGAAAGTTTAAGGAGGGTTCAGTTTTGCAGCAGTGTGAGTTTGTAAATAAAGTTTTATTTCATGGTGTTTTCCTGTTTAGATAAGTGTTAACAGTTTCAAGACTCCTTGGAATGAACAGCTGTGTTGGAGCCATTCCAGCAATTAAGCTCTTCAGAGTAGCTCCTGTGCCTTGGTACTGAAATGGTTTTATTTTGAATATGGCACAAGACCGGTATTATTTAGTCACACGGAAGTTCCATGCTTTAATTTGAAGTAAATACCTGCCATTCAGATGGTACATTCTCAGCTATAATTATTAATGAATTAACACAGTGTTCTAGATTTCTTCATATTCGTTTTACTGTGTTGTATTTTCACATGGATCACCATCCCAATTAACTATAGAGTTGCTCTGAAGAAATAGGTGATATCACTGAATCTTTGCAGGTGGGCACAGCCGATGAGTTGCCTGATTTATTTCTCTTTCCTGGCAATTGATGGTAACTTTACAAATCCAGACCACTGCAGTATTAATTACAAAGGTACTACTGTGGTTTTTTTCAAAAAAGAAGTTTATAGAGCCATGTTTTACTGTCCATGTTAATTCTTCATTTATTTTAGTTGGTCTTATACACTTAATGTTTGGTGCACAAGATGATTTACAAGGTGTACTGGTTTATCTTTAATCATCCAACCTCTCATAAATGGGTCAAATAGAAATGAAGGAATTCTTTCTTCTTGAGGCATAGGTTGTCGTTGCACTGTTTTTATATTTTTGTGTGGTAGAAACTTGAATTTGGGCTTAAATAAAATAGTTGTCCTATAAGTACTACTAGTTTTGGATATGACCTTACAGATTAAAATTAGGACTGTCTCTTGGTGTAATTACTTTTCAGCTATTCTGTTGGTTTTAATTTTTCTCTCTTCTGAGTTTCTATTTGATCCAAAGAAGGCACTAAAATTAGATTATGAAGTAGATAGTGTTTACAAATCCCTTACATTATAGAAATGACTGTCATGAACTGGTCATGCCAAGTGGTAATGAAAGAGTTACTCTATGCCTTTTCCAATGCAAATGCTAAAACTTTGAGTATTCTAACTTAACAAATGAACTTTCATGAGGATTTTTGCTAGTACAAGAACAATGCAGATTTACTTCTGTCTAAAGATGATTGTGAAAAGATTAATTACAGAAAAGCCCAAGACATCCTTTCAGAGGATGTGCAGTTGCTGACCTAATTTCTCTTGCTGTTCTGGCTGTATGGTTTGGAAGAGATGATCACAGACACATGGAAAATGAACTTGACATGCCAGTGTCTCCAATGTTTATTGGGCATATCTGTTTATAATCTTTTCACTTTTAAGGTTTATGTTGCTCAAGAAAAAAAACACAATCAGGTCAATAGCAATTGTACATTTGGAGCACTGCACAACTCTGCTTTTAATCATGAAGTAATTGCAAGAAATAAACATTTATAAGTAAGCTTGAAGTGATTTCTCTATCATTGATATGCATTTTGATGTATCTGACCTCCCTTATGAAGAAAATATCAGAGTCCCCCTTGTTATGTTCCATCTATTATGACTAATTTCTGCTGTTTGAGTTCATCCTCCTCACTGCTTATTCAAAAGCTTTGGTGTTTTGGCAGCAAAATCTGAACTATCTTTGCAAGTTCAAATCTTGGCCACCAACCCAGCAGCCCAAACTATATGGGATTCTGTGCAATGTTAAATTTTCAAAAGGCACAACACTGCAAAAAGACTCAGTTTTTCTTCCCCTCACAGCTTTTCGGAGGATCTGATAACCACTTCTCAAATTTCAGGCCTTGGTTTAAACTTGTCTCCAGCTGCTGTTCTTGTGAAACAGTGCAAGTTAGGAGAATACTGTGAAATTTTATTTAGAACATAATCTTTCAATACTCAGGTGCTTGTACACACCATATCAACCTCTACTCATTTAGGTTTTTGCAAAGACTAATCTTTCTAATCTTTCTAATCAGTCTGTGGTTCCAGCTCATTGACACCTACTCTTGTTCCTTTATTTAAACATCATCTACTTATGTGACCACATATATTTTCCCATTCTGATGGAGATTATGATGCATGGAAGACAAAATCTCTTTTCAGTGTAAGAATTATGAGGCAACCAAGAGTCTAACCCCCTCCTTACGTGCAGGGATTCTGAAGGGAGGAAAGTCTTGTTTTGAGGGTACATTATACTCAGTGGGCAAGATTTGGCTTTATCTGCTTGTGTAGCTTCATTACAAAATCAAAGAAGGGCTATGCTTACCTTTTAAATGTTAATTTAAAACAGTAATAAGAGACTTCCATAAATATCACTTTTATTCCCTTGAAGCTCACCATCAAATATAAATATTTTTTGAAAAAAAAGTCCATGAAAATCAAGTTTCTACCACAGAAACATTTTTTTTTTTAATATTAAATTTCAATTTTCTCCAATCAGATTTAATTTTAATAGTTATATTTGGATTGAGTGCATGGTGCTAGAATTCTGCAGAGACAGCTACTGGTTCTCTAATCACTACTTACTCTGATTTTCAGCAGGAATTTGATCCAAGTCATTCAAGGGTGTATTGTTTTCTCTGCTGTGCTTAGTTCTGAAAGTACAGTTTCCCTCACTCCATTGATAACAATGAAACACATGAAAGGAAAGGCCTGTGGAGTAGAAAAGATTTCATTAATCATGAATCATTACATTTGTCAGTTGGCAGAGGGACACTTCCTCATTTACCCCTGGAATGAAATTAGGTCTGGCCTAGCCGCAGTTAGAAATTCTAAATTACCTTGGCATCTCTGTTGCTGTTTATATGTGCACCATAAAATGGCAGATGGCATTATATTAATAGCAGATGAGCTGAGCTTTTCAAGATACTTTTTTTCTGAGATTTGTTTTATTTGAATTTGAAATGACACCTACCTACATAATTTCGTGGTGCTTCTGTATCGCTTTCTTATTTTAAACAAAATAATAAATGCTTAATGTGGTTTTTACTGCACCTGCCACTCTCCTCCCACATCTGAGATTGCTAACAAAATACATCAAGATGAAAATTGAGGAATTAATAGTTTTTACGTCCTGCATACTTTCTTTTCTTTCTGGAGGTAGCTGAAAACAGGAAGAAACGGACTTGATACACGAATTCTGATTTTTCTCGTAGATCTAAGTTTAAACAGTGCCTTGGTCAAAGCATTGCAAAATATTGCTGATGTTTCCAGGTTGTTCTCTTTGGAAAACCTGAATGTCAACAAAAATAAACAGATGTGGGGAATCTTATATCCATAGTATTTGCTTTCTTCTTCTCTTTTTTTTTTTTTTTGTCATCTGTCTTGCTACATGTGCACACAGCAGACACTTCTAAAGGAACAGGCCATGCATACAAAAAACATACATTAGTTTTGAGTGACAACCACTTAGGATTTACTCACTGGAGAGACTACCACTAGTCATAAATAGTTATACCCTTTAGATCAAGTCAAACTTGTCCCTGTGATAGCCACATTGAATACTGCTGAAGACAAATGCCCACAGACAGGTTATTGACACTAGAAGTTGTTAACATCCATTTTTTCACAGCATATATTTGGAATTATGTTAATGGGAAATCTTATTGCTCCCTAGACCTACTCTAGATGTTCCTAATTCTACCCATACCTGGAAGGTCTCTGTGTTGCGTGAGTGAGAAAATTTTTTTTTTGTTGACTTTTTCAAATTTCCAGTTTCATACTGCTTTGAAAAGTGAAGAGGAAGTTCTGAAAATATCTTTTTATTTTCTCTTGCTATTCCTGTAGCAGCTCAGATAGAACTTGTCTGTTCCAGGATTCAAAAATCAGTAATTATCTCTCTTTGAGCTGAAGTGCTCTGTGCTGTTCGAAGTCCTGTAAGGCAAAAACCCCCAATACTTAAGAAAAATTTATGAAGAAATTATTGAAAGGGGGAGAACTTGAAAAGAAAAATAATTATAGTCTTTGGTTCAGCATATTAGAGCATATTTAGTGTGTGCTTATTAAGGCAGATGGAGTCAGGGCAAAATACATGTGGAAAACTTTGCTGTTGCATTTGATTGAGTCAAAATTGAGTCTGCAAAGTAACCAGGGCATATTGGAAAAGCTGTTTTCATTTTTGGTAGTATTTCCTAAAAATAGAAGACATGTAAAATCAGTGGATTCAAACACTACTAAGCCTTTATTGCTCTGGAGAAGAGCATACCACTTTTATTTATCATTAAAAGGGAAAAAGATCCCAAACACTGATCACCTTTCAGAATGTTGCCATGAGATTAGTTCCATAAAATTCTTGTCTTCATTATCAGTATTGTTTTTCTAGCTTTTTCTACCACAGAAAGAGGGGGGCCAGCACCCTCTGGAAAGGTTTGGGTAATAAGACAAATTAAGTAACTATTTAGGGATTTGTATGAAATTTTCTTGTCTATTGGAAACCTTACACCAGTAGAGGAATAGCCTTGACTGTGCTGATCTTCGCTTCTACCATTGTTGATTAATTAGTGTTATATCATTGTTTATCTTTTTTTATCATCATCATCATCTCATTTTCCTACTGTGGGTGCAATCTATTTGTATTAAGTGACCCATTCTTTTGAATTAATATTTTATTGTATACATACTGCTTTCGTGGCTATCCACCAAAGCTATAAGGTACCATCCTATATCCTAAAGTGCTTTAAACCATTGATTTTTTCGGGTCATTAACAAACTAATAAGCAGACTATTTAACATTGATGCTAAATGTGAATTGTCAATGACAGCAGCCAGCGGTATCCTGCTGACAAGTGATAATGTCATTTCAACATGTCCTCAGAGCATGGTAATTACCGCTGTACTCATGAATGTATACGGCTTGATGTTTACCTGATTTGAATATGAAAGGCTTCCTGAAAACTTCATACGTGCTCTCTGCATGCTGAATGCACTGGATGAAACAGATTAGGCCTAACAGTCTGCAGGGAACAATTCATTCAGATCCCACTGACCTGAGGCCTTCCATTGTGGTCTCCATACAACATCAGCAAATCATGCAAGGCAGAATTGGTCTGCACTGTTAAAATGTTGCTCTGGATTCTCTGCCTCAAAGATTAAATTGATATTGAGCAGGAATGGCAAAAGAAATTAGACAGTTCATAGATTGCCAAGTGACCAATAACCCTTTATGTTATTTCCCTCACACTCTATAGAAGCATGCTCCACATGACTGATGGTCAAAATTTTGTTGTTTTTAAAAATAATTTCAAAATATGCACATGAAAGTCAGCATTTCCCATTTTGGTGCCAGATAATTTCTAGTTCTGTACCAGTGTTGGTTCTATTGAAACAGAAAAAAATATTTCAAATGGTTTAAAAACAAAGACAGAAAAAACAGAGAGCTGGGAAATCTGGCATTCAGATATTTGCAGAGACAGGAATTGGGTGGACTCCGAGGCCTTGGGATCTGAAGGAATGAAGCATGGGCTGTAAGATTTTACTTTTTTATCATCCTGGATTTATTTTTGCATCATTCTGGAGTGCTGGAATTTCTTGTAACCTCTGCATGGCAGCTATTAGAAATACTTCAAGCAGTACAAATGTACGCTCTATTTCTGATGAGGACCTGATGGAGATACAATCAAGACATTTCATCCAAAAGATATGTGACCGAGGTTACAATAAAAGCCCCAAAATACTCAAAGATTTTCCAATGCTGAAATAATCAGACCTTTCCTAAACAAACAAGGAAAAAGCAGAAATTAAATCAATTGCAGTCCGTATCCTATTTTTGCCTCACCAGGAAAAAACAAAAGGCCTGAGGAAGCAGATTAAAATCTAGTAAACATCAATTTATTTTTTAATTGCATTCAGAAAGGATGCCTTAGAAACAGATCTAATTTGCTTCCTTGGAAAGCTGTTCAAACCTCATTACCTAGTGGTTATATACCTTCTTTTAATTTCTGTTTTGAGTATGCTCATGACATCCTTTGTTCTTGTGTTGGCTTTGTCCTTTTACACCCTGGCTTTATGCTCCTTACTTTGCTCTTATTATATTTAGAGAAAGCAGTCCCATTTCCATTCACAAAGCTGAACAAACCAGTTCATTTCACCTCTTCACGTAAAAATTGCCGTAGCCTTTTCCTTCAGCCTTTACCCTCCCTGTGCATGGCTGGCTGTGATTTATCTCTCACTGGGTCCTAGGCTTGCTTTCAATTCCTCCTCAGACATGTCACGCTCATGGTTCACAATGTCATGTGATTGAGGAGCGTGCACAGGCTTGTCTTCATTGTTTTGTGCCGATGGCCAAATTTGTTGGTCCCCAAAGGCACAACCCTTCACTTCGTTTTATGCAGTTTCTTTTATTCTCTTCCTTAAGACCATGCAGTGCTTCCTGCAGGCCCCTGGCAGATAGCATTTCCAAATGTGGGGATGCTGGCATGCCCTTGGTTAACGTGTTATTAATGATCTCAGCAAAATTTGTTCCCAGATTGCTCCGTGAGGAGCTGCAGCACTCAGCTCCCTCCAACCAGTAGCTCTTCCCTTTAACGTTATGGGGGGCACAATCCTCTCCTGTTCTCTTAAATTTCAGCCCAACCAGTACCTTTGATGTGCCAATAAGTCAAGATGCTTTGCTAAATCCCAATAGAGGATCCCTTTGTTCTCTGTTCCTTCTAGGAAGCCAGGTATGTTATGAAAGAAAATATAAAAGGTCAGTGAGGATCAAACTCTTCCTTTTAAATTTGGCTGTACTCTACCCTTTCTCCTTTAGGGCCTGAGCCAGAGTTTTATGTGTTATTAAAACTTCAATCATCAAAGCATTTCCTTTCCAAAGTTACTGCATTTGCAGATTTCTAATTACAGGCAACTCCATGCATTGTAATAGATTGCTTAAACATCCTTGCTACTGTACATACAACTTCATATGCAGCTTGTTCCAATCTTCTGGACTGGATATTTTCCAGTCCCTCTGGCTCACATTGAGCAATGCTGTTACCAGTTTGTATCTCTGCAGCTCTGTTTCCTCTTCGTGTTCTACTTTATGCAGTCTGGCACTGATGCTGGCTCTTCTTGCTTTATTGCTACATGTCTTGATGTCCAAGGCAGCTTTGTTTGTCTGTGGAAATACTTTCTTCCATTCTGTGAAGGGTCTCAGTTTGTTCACACTGTTCTTGTCGAGATTTGCAATCTTTCCCATCTTTCCCCAGTCGTCACTTTACAAATTCCTCATAATTGCAGCATCTTTCCCTAAAGAGAACCAAATCCTCCCAGAGATTCATGTACCTCAACTGCTTCAGCTCGGATTCAGCTGAATTCAGAGCTTGGTTAATTTTTAGTCTTCTCTTTTCAAGACAAGGCCAGCAAAGCCTAATTCTGATCCTTTTTTGATTTAAGAGGAACTAATTTGTAATAGCTTCATTCAGGGTAATTCTATAAACACTTAGAGGAAGTGCTCATCTACTTATCAAGACAAGATGTCATCTCTTCACACTTCTTTTTGGCAGAATATTTCCCAGCTGAGCTCTGCCTTTGTGGGCATGCATCTGCAGGAGCTGAACATTTCCTTTTGTGAGGCAGAACTTGGTGCTGTTCCTCCCTGCCACAGCCTGTCCATATCCAAACCTGGCTCCAACACAATTTATTCCAGGTCTACCACAATGAAACCCCCATTATACAAATGTCCTTAATCTATATGGATGAGCTAAACAAGAATGAGCTTTATTTTAAATTTTTTTTTCCTTCTTTTTTTTTTCTGGACCTCATTTTAATTTTTTATAATTCTATTTGACCTAATTGTGCGTGCCTTTCAGCAGTGTTCTGAATTCCAGGTGATATTTATCTCTTCTAGGTCACTGCCTCCTTCTCAGAAAAAGAAATGTTGTCATTTCTTTTTAATTTTTTTCTCTTTTTAATTTCATACAATATTTGTTGTTGCTAAACCAAGATATTGTGAAAAGAGGAGTTACAATTTCTTTCCCCCCTCTTCCTCTTCCTCACTCAGCCCTCAAGTCTGGACTCTATGGAGAGAAAATGCTTCTTTTTACTCTGTTTTTAGGTGGATGTGTAGCCCATTATAATCTGATCCTGTATGATCAGCCCATCTTCTGAGATACTCTGTTTATTCCAGATGTCAGCTAATATTTTGTCCTGGCTCTTGCTTAAGTCATTCTTCCCAATATAACAAGCCCAATCACACATTTAAATACCAAATCTGCTGAGAGGAACATCTCCTGCAATGGGATGTGCTCGCACACTCCAATTATTTAAACAGAACTGTAAAGGCCTCTTTCCTCTCAAAAACTGTTTAGTGGATCCAGATAATTAGGGACTGATCTATTTTTTTATTAAGCAATGGAGAAAGTAGCACTGAAAAAGCCTGCAAGTTTAAGATGTGATTTCCATATGCAAGTGAGGAGAGAGATAGAAGGAATGGACAAAAAACCAAAAAAAACTAAACCAAAAAAATAAATAAATTAAAAAAAAAAAAAAAATTGAAGAACAGTGCACCAAAGTTTGTTCACGAACATTTGTTTAAACACTGAGAAACGCCTGAATTCCAGGCGTCATTATTACAGGCCCATTTTCCAGGTACTGCTCTTACGAGCTGGAACTTACTTTTGGGGGCAGGAGGGGAAAAAAAAAATCTCCTAAGGTTCTATCTGGCAGAGAGTTTTATAATCCTGCTCCCGGTGAAGCACAGATGGCCTTTCAGCAGCAATCCAGATGCTCCTGCAGGAAGCTCGGGCTCTCTGTGGAGCCATTTGGAGGGCAGCCGTGGGTGCTGCTGGCTTGGAACAATGCAGCATTTCTTCTCTGAGAGATGAGCTGAAAAAAGCAGGAATACATTCCTGTATCAATGGGGAATTAACTTCTGACATGGGAAATAAATTCTGTTAACACCTGGAGCGGTGGTTGGGTCCACCTATGCAAGAGCAGGATGATACACGTGGATTTTGGGATGAAACCTTTGGTGTTGCAGGCATTCAGCAGCCAAAATAGTGCATTAAATTGTGGCTTTTAGCCTGATATTGTATCAGTTTGCATAGAATATGGAGCAAAATGCTGCAAAAAAGGCATCAGTTTATACCAAATATAATAAGTTACAGTCTATTGAAGAAAGCAGTGCTTAAATTTACAACATGGATAGCTCAAGGCATCTCTTGGAGAACACATGTAGGAAACATGCTCATTTTGCCCTGGATACTAAAAGACAGAAGGAAGTAAAAGGAGTAAAAGAGCAAAGTAGATAGATAATAGAATTCAGTATCATTGCTTCAATGAGGCTACTAATAAGCATGAAATTGAACATCTGCTTAAGTGCATGTCTGGGTTATAGCATAAAGATAACTCTCATAATTGTACCCTGATATTTCCATAGCAGAGATTTGAGTGGATGATAACCAGCATAATGCAAATATAAATGTTATACTCTGGAAGAAGCTGTACAATTATTTTATCTGTGATTGATAGGAATGAAAAAGATAAAAAAACCCAAGGGTCCTGTAGTTTACTTTTTTGAAGAAAATTCTTTGAATATGTGAAATATTTGGAGAAAATGCTATCATGAGCTGAACACTAAAAATTTGCTGCCAGAAAAATCTTTTCTTGTCCCATAGCAACTTGTGGTGGTGGTTGGTCTCTGAGTATTTTTTTTCCATGAAAGAAATCTTATGCTGCCAGTTTAGTGTCCATGCTGTAGAAAATGTCTTTTCTACAAAAAAGTAAAGAAATTATAATGATAACAGAACTAAATATTTTACCGGGTGACTGTTTTTACAAGCATAAATTAAATAAACTTCCACAACGAGTCTTTCAGATGAGACAAGATGTCAGGTTAGATTCTGCTGCTCAGATGGGAAAGACCTGAATTGAAAACCAAAATGTTCTGGCAGAAAGAGATTTTGTGCATGGGAGAATGAAATGTCAGTGATGTAAAGCAGCTCTGTAGGTAGATTTAAATCATTTCTTCTATTCCGTGTGCTGGTTTTGTATTCATCTACAGAGATTATGATGCTTTATAACTTGAATTTCAGGTCCTGAGCTTCACATAAGTGAAACGTTCCTTACCTTTGTGGAACAACTTTGCTTGAAATCCCTTAGACTTTGTGACTACTCCCAGTAGATAATGCAAGATTGGGTCTTTTATTTGTTTTCTTCCAGTAGATTGCTGCTAAAAAGGGCTGTGTCTTTGTGAGACCTCATTGTCATTCTGCCATGTATTGCTTTGGGGCAGCTGCTCTATTATAAGCCCACATAGTTATGAGTGAGAGACAGCAAATTTATTCTTCTAAGGAAGATGCATTGCTTCTGACAGATACAATTAATAACTCTGGCTTTTAAGATGGGATTTTTTTATCTGTCTGGTTTTGGGGGTGTTTTTTGGGGAGCGTTGTTTGTTTGTTTGTGGGGGTTTTTTGTTTCAGTTGAAAGGGTGTTAAGGCATATTAAAATACTGTGTATTTTTGAATGGAGGATACATGAGTTTTACTGCAGCAGCCCTCAAACTTCTCAGAATGCTACGGATAAATGTAGGAGTGACACTTCAGTAAGAAAGTTTTTCTTAGTTAAAATAATCCAAATTAATCAAAATTAGTGGCCTGGCGTTGTTCTTAACAATAGACCATCTTCAATATACTTTTCTCCTCTAATTTTTGCTTGTGAATAAAATTATTCTAATATGTTATTTGATGGAGAGGTAATCATTGGACTCAATCAAAAAGAAAAGCTATACTGTACAAATTAATGGGCTCTGTTTGGGAAAGTAATGTCTGCTAAATAACTGTTCACAGGACACAATAGAAGTGAATATTTCATTCACTAAATGCAAATAGAATTTTAGTTTGCATAGAAAAGTAACTTAATCTCCGTTTACCACAGATCTTGGTTATTAATACATGACATGGATATTCAAAGTGATTCCAGGTAAAAACTTTTGTAAAAATCACAAGCTTGTATTTTAAGAAAGAATTGCTTTGAAAACGGAGTTGTCTCATTTTTTGAGAGCAATAAACTCAATAAATACAGGGTTAGGATCACCTGAGCTTATTGTAGCGTGGAAATAAACTCTTATATATTTTAATGCTATTTCCATCAAATTAATTTCTTTTGCTCTTCTCTGGATATTCCTGACCTTCATCCAAAACCCAATTGCTTCTTTATCTCCTTGTGGTGGAAATACCCTCAGGACATGGAACAAAATGTGTTAAATTGTATCCAGAGGGACTCTTTTCATGGTGGCCATCCTTTGTAAACTCAGCCTCTGATTTTATGATAGCAGTTAAAGGAGAACCTCAGATGCTCTCTGACCCTCTTAGGTGGCTTATGGGGTTTTAATAGGACAGCTGAGAATTAACTCCCCAGTAATCATCACAGGGACATTATGGAGTCAGAATCATGCAGGGTTAGACCTTAGGTCAGCTCACTATTGCTGATATTTTCCCTTAAGTGTCAGAGAAGTGATAGGAGTAACACTTGGGCATACGTCAGAGAGGGGGCTGCATCTGTCCTCAGAAAGCTCTTTGTCATCACTGTAATGAGCTCCAATAGCTGAATGTTCCTCCAAGCTGAACCCAGTTCTCCCCAAGACTGTGATTTATTTGAGTTTTATCCAGGTTAAATCTAGTTATTAGCTATCTGTGGCTTGTTGGCGGTGTCTGGTCACCAAGTGCCCACGAAAGCCACGCTATCACTTCCCTCCTCAGGCTGGACAGTGGGAGAAAATATCACAAAAGGCTTGTGGATCCTTTATAAGGACCATGAGAGATCACTCACCAGCTGCCATTGTGGGCAAAACAGGCCTGATTTTCAGAAATGAGTTAATTTTTTACCAATCAAAGCAGAGTACGGTAACAAGAAACAAAATCTTATAAACATCTTCACTCCTCCCTCCTTCATGAGCTGAGGAGTGACAAATCTCACAAAGAAATCTTGATCTTCCCTTCACTGTGCTCATCAAATTTGCTTTTGTAGCTTTATAAATGGAAGAATATTCAAGTTTTCTCACAGCTGACTGAAATTCATGTGCAGAAATGGGGCTCTCTGATGCAGCTGAGCTGGTTTGCTTGATCTCTGCTTCTGTCCTGAAGTCACTGAGATTAGCGGTGTTTAGAAGAGATGTATGTTACAAATTTATCTCACCACTATGACAACAGATTTTGGTGTGGCTTTAGAAAGCCAATTAAAGGATTTGCAAGTCCTTTTTGCATTCAAACTTGTCTTTGCCTTGGCTTTCAACTAGAAAAGCAGAGCAAATCATGTTCTGTTTTCCATAGTTCATTTACTTCTAGTTTAGACAGCCATGTAATTCAGTCTGTGTGGTTTACCTTGGAGTGCTCAAATGTCCTAAAAATTCCTAAAAGCAGCCATTTTTCAAGGGAGATGTATCAAATCCATATCAGCCTTGTGGTCCAAAAACTTCCTTGGATTGCTGGAGAGGGAAAGGGAGAAGGTGAAGAAGAAACAACTTCAGGGCCACTCAGAGCCTTCCTTAAGTGAAGCTCTGACTCTTCAGCCTCTCTACCTTTGGGGATTTGTATTGTGTGGAATTAACATTTCCTAAACTCAATATTTACAAAGATCTCATGATCCTATTTGTTATAAATTACATTCCTCCTTCTTATTCCACCCCTCTCCATTCCAAGTATGAGTTGAAGTAAGGTTCAGTAATTCATGTTTAAAATAAAGAAGGAGTGCAATTGGGACTACAGACAGTGTCTTGACACTGCTCAGGTAAATCTGGGTGGTCTGGAGGTAGACTGAGGACTTTATGATATAATTTGAAGCATGCAAGAAGGAGAATTCACAATCAGAAATGTCCTACTTCTGTTTTTGCCCTTTGGAAAAGGTCATTGATCTCACGATGGCCTAAAAGGCATTAAAATTATTCTATTCAGCAAAAATCACCTTAAAATGCACCCTAACCCACACTTTCTCAAGTGTGTGGAATAGGGAATGGCATGGACAAAGCATGGCTAACCTTGCCCACATTTGGGCAAAGTGCATTTTTATCTCTCACTGAGAGTTTATCGGCCTTCAACAACAACACAACGTGTGTGGAGATTATTAATTTACTCTTTTTAAATGCTTTGGGTTTCTAAAAACTTTAAAAGTCTCCTCTAGCCACTGCATTACAACACCACCATTCCCACCTTGTCTTCTTTTCCCAACTAAATTTCTGCATGTCTTCTCAGGTAGTGTGCTTATTTAAATTCCCAGGGAAAATCTTGTGTTCATGGATGTGTGGAAAGCATACATTTATCACAATCAAAGGAGAGAGAGGAGGAAGGGAGGATATTGTCACTTTATTTTTTCTTCACCATTAACCTCTTAAGTCTTTAGTAAATTGGCTGTCCTTTAATCACGTCCTTAACAACCCCTGATGAGCTATTAATTGTATGTGCACTTGATCACTTTCAAAATCCCCCCTGTACTCTTTTAGCTTCCCTTCTCTCAGATTATAGCAGCAAGAATTTATCTGGAAATACTTTATTTTTTTACTAGCTCTCATTAAGACTCCAAAGGTCATATCCCTAGACCAATATGAAGTCGATTTTTCCACTTAGTCAAGGTTACTTCACTTAATTTAGCACGTGGGCTCCCAAAGATGACAATTTGTTCCATTTCCTTTTTGTTCTTTTTGTTCTCCACAAGTTTTTGTTTTTCTTCTGAAAACAGAAATAAATTAAGATAATGTCTGGCAAAGATTTATGGTTTTGTTCTTCTTCTTTCAATCTTCATATTCTATTAATGGAAAAATTTTAGGTTTTTTTAGTAGGGTCCACTTTTTTAATTGCCAGTTTAATAATGCCCAGAGAAAAACTTTTATCAGTTTCCATGGTCAACCACTACCTCCATATTTAATTGCTATTTCCTCTTTTTACTTCCTCAGGCTGAGCTAAAGTGGAACAAATCCAGTTTGTTCCTTCTTTGAGCAGTTGCTGTACTGCATTTGCAGTGCTGTAGAAAACAATGCTTTTCTATTATTTTTATTTTTTTAAAATCTTCTGCTTTGCTAAATATATTACTTTAGCAAAGACTAAAGACTTTTTAGACTTTTATCTAGAATTAATTAATCCAGGGCTTTTTCAGTACAGAAAGTAGGTGTAAAAGGAGGTAGTATGTGTAAAAGGAGGTAGTATGTGTAAAAGGAGGCCTGCCTGTGGTGCTGGTAGTTTTGTTGTTCTATTTTCTAGATTGTCATGGAAAAATTACAGAAGAAGCAAAAGGAAAACCATGCTGATTTACTGAAAGACAGCCAGAAAAGGTTTGAAATGAAAATTCATTTGATCTGCATCAAAAACCTGTCTGGATGAAAAGGATGTACTTTGTACGCCACCGAAAGTAAGTTCCTTGTAGGATGTATTATTGCCTGCTGTGCCCATCAAATTGAATTAACACTCAGTGATCTGGTGAAAAATGGGGCTTGGATCAATTGTTTTAGGGATGGCTGTAGGAAATTATGATGTACATTCCACCCACCTCCCAAAAAATCAATGAGACGTAGCTGACTCTGCATATGTGTTGTCATCAAAGCAGCTCAAATTCAGATTCATGTTTAGTGTGCACAGAGGAATCAGCACCTCCAGGACAGTAACAGCTATTTCTAGCCAAGATTAGTTGTTTGCATACCTGCTTCAGCCATGCAAACAGATCACCTGCTGCACAGTGTCCTCTCAAAAATAAGTTGATAAATAATTTGAAAATTTTAGTAATTAGGAGTTTGTGTGAGTGATATCCCATGAGTTTGGGCAGGAAGTCATTCTCACAAGTACCATTTGTCATACCCCAAGCTCTAAAATAGTCTTGAAACCTCTCAAGACATGAAAAAGGGAGAAATGAAGCAATACTATGAGACAAAATTTTCAAAGAAACAGCAAATGCTTAAAAATGGAAAGTCAGATATATCCATAACTTCAGTGAAATTCTCTATATCAACATTATTTAACATTGCAGCCTCAAATGCTAAATAACTGTTTACAAAACCTGGTGAAAAAACCCAAACCAAACCATCCCATCATCCTATATATGAGAAATGCTTTCTTCAAAATCTGTGCATAAAAAAGATATTTGCCATAATTTAGAGGAACTGAAAAAAAAGTATTCCAGAAAAAGTGATTCCTCTTAAAGTAAATTAGGCTGGGAATTTCCTAATTTTTTAATCTTCCTGTAAACTACAGAAATGAATATTCTCTCCCTGCATCAGGAAAGCTTTTCTTGTTTTTCAGTTTTCTCAGCAAGGTCTTGTACGGAGACATCTTTTTGAAATGAAGTTATACAATTAAATTTAAGGGGTAAGCATTCAAAAATTTTGTATTATAGAAATCTGGGAATTGAAATCACTGGAGAAGACCTGGCATAATTTTAAAAGTAAAAGAGTTCCTGCAGCTCGGTTTTGTAGGTGGAATAATCTCTTATTAGCCAATTAAACAAACGACTGATATTGAGTGCACAAGGTACAAGCTCCTTTTTCACTGATGAGGGAAATACTTTATCACCCAATTGATTGTGACTGAATGGATGAGGTTGTGCATTGAGCAACTGCTAAAAGGAGGAAAGATGATTACACCACTTGAACCAGGCTCCATTTGCAAAAATCAATTCTACCACGAGAAAAAAATATTTGTAGCTTTTTTATCCTGGTGAAGGATTGATGCTTAATATTGCAGAAAGCATCCAGCCCCTGGCTGGCACTCAGAAAATATGCTACATTTGCTTAAGCTGTTGTGCCATTACAATATTGCATGTAAACAGAAACAAATTATGCACATTAATTTCTTAGAGGTGAGAAATTATAACACAGGATGATGATTACTCTGCTAATGTGTATTTTTTTATTAGCCATGTCAGAACATACTCACAAGTGATAGCAGCAGGTAAAAATATTTTGTGTACCTAAAATGCAAGGCTGCTAAAGGCAGTACATCTCCCTGTTTAAGCTGGTTTTGGAGTCTACTATAAGAAAATTTTCCGGTTATACAATTTGTGGGCAGGAATTGTGGCCTTGCTTGGTAAGATTTCAGTGTTTTCTTTAGTGTTACACTCACTATTCAGTATTTTATCCTGCAGTAAATGCAAGATAAATATATTTTTGTTACAGTTAAGGGGCAGGGTGTTAAAATCATCTTGCATGGTGATTGAAAAGTCAGTTAATTAGGGTAGTCTGAACTCCTGTGCTTTGAAACCACTTGTTACTGACTAAATCAGCACTAAAGTGTAATCAAATCAAAATTTTCAAGCCCCAAGCTATTAAGTGAACAAACACTGCAAATAGTGCTGGACCCTGCACTGTGCTTTTGCTCATTCACCTGTCAGATAATCGGAAGAGTAATCACACCTTTTCAGTCTCTTCAAAACAAGCAAACGGAACTCTCTCAGGCAGCAAACATACAGAGCATTTCCCCTCCTTTCTGGCTGAACACTAAGCAGTATCTTCTTCACAGACTTCTTGAAACAGTAGGGGAGTTTCTGGTGTGTTAAAAGGCAGTAGCCAGCCTTGGACTGGCTCACCTTTTCCCCTTCCAAATAGTTTTGATCCACCTCTAACCCCACCCCAGCACTCAGGAGTGTGGATATCTCTAAGCTCTCCTCCTCCAGATGTAACAGCCAGACTGGGTTTTCCTTCCCTGCTTCCCCAAAAATAAAACCCAAGGTTGTTTCCTAAGTACCAGCAGGGATAACTCTCCCTTCTCCCACCTCTGGAGCTTAGAGCAACAAATAGAAGAGACAGAAAACCAAGTGGGATAAAGAGAAAGGCCAGGAATACCTGGGGTGAGAAGATTTTTTATTTCTTGTAGGGAAAAACTGCTAACACAGTCAACAAACGTAATAGTTGTTTTCTACTGTGGGCAAGTTAAATGTGTTTAACTCTGAAGCACTTTATAGTCATGTGTGTTTAGTATATTTGAACTGGAAGGTGCTATTATACTTGGCCATAATACAAAAGTAAATTTGAACTTTTTTAATTCCGTAAAACAGCTTGAGCTATTAATACTGGTCTTTATGGACCCCAGCAGAGGTGTGGAAATCTCATCAGGAATGTAAATGTCAGGTAGGACACTTAAAAATCTCATTATGGAGAAGAACCCAAGTAGCAAAAGTGACATAAATTACTGCCCAACCCAAGTATTGCAGAAGAGAAATCCTGCAGAGCTTTATTATGTGGTTTGATTGGAAGGACAATTACTACCAGCTTTATCTTGATATAATGAAGATTAAATGCACATTTAACTAGATTTGTGCTTAAACTGACTGACTAAAAAGAAAGTAAGGTAGAGAAAGGTAATAAGTCTCTTTAAATATTGAATAAATCTCTTAGGGCAATAAAACACTTTGTAGGAGTTTTGTGTACTTTAATGGTTTACCTGTTAATGGTAATGCTTCAGATTGACGTGTGGTATAAAATGACATAGATATGTCTATTTCAGATCTGAAATTTAGGTTACTCAGCAATAATTCCTTTCCTAATATAAAGTTAGCCATTAATTCCATTGGTCTCCATATTTTTGGTTGTCCAATACTGCCCTTGACTTTGTGATGGAGAAGATGGGCTCTACCTGGCAAGAGCATGAACCAATGTCAGGTGAGAGTCACAATGTATTGTCACTGTGCAGAGAGTTGGGCTGGGACCATGGCCCATCTTTAAGTGATTTCAAAGCCAAATTTGAAGAAATTAGATATTGGTGTTGGAAGATGAACACTCATGACCTGCTGCTGTAGTGATGGAGCTTGGATGGTTTGGCAGGAGGAAAGATAAAATTAGGAATTCACAGAGGGTATGAATTCAACACAGACAAAACTGCTTTTGACTGCTCTGTACCTTTCAGCTTTGTCCTTGCTCTGTCTTTCTCTCTTTTCACACCTTTCCCCATCACCATTTCCCCATTAAGGAATCTTTGGAGTACAGTAGGATTGGCCCTTTGCTTTGATGTAAACAAAATGAAACTGGACTGCTTGCAGGTGATCAGTTTTGATTATTTTGATTTCTCTTTATTTAAAACACATCCAGAACTCTGATCATGTCAGAGACTGATCAGAATAAGGGGCTTTATTTACCCCACCATATCAAGAGTAGCCACAAGGCGATAAGGAAGAACCTACCCAGATTCAAGATTTCTGCCTAATAGAGGCATAAATATCCAGGAAGAATCTTTGCACCTTCAGCAGCTGAGCTGCTTTGTACAATCAATGGCATGTACTTATTTTTTTGATTTTAAGCTGGTGACAGAAAATCTGTCCAAACAAGGCATAATGGATATGTTTGGTGGAGGATGTTGTGTTTGGTTTTGTGCTTGTTTTTTTTTTGTGTGTGTGAGTGTGTGGTGTTGTTTTTGTGGGTTTTTTAGGAAAGAAAGCAGAACCACCCAGAGATGTAAGTAATGAAAGTACTGGGTTGAGTTTGTTATACCCGTAAAGCATAAATTAGTCTGGATTTAGCTTTAAATCTCCATTGGATTTGCTCATTCACTGCTGTCCATATAAACCCATCACATTGTTTAGCACAATTAGGCTTGATTGTTTAAACAGTCTGGACTGAAATAGCATTAATTAGCTATGTCATGCTATTATTCATTGTCCATAAACTTGCTGTTGCTATTCAGATCATGCTTGGATTTACTGGCAGAGCAGAACCTGGAAAAACATAGCAGACAGTAGACTTTATAAAGCTGTTTTATTTTTTTTTCTTATTCTGTTTTCTGAGGGAGGACATATTGCAATGTTAGGAAAAGATCTTTAAACCTAAAATGGAGAGAGAATTGGAGATGGGACCTCGTTTTATCTATTTTTGTTAATACGTAGCTTCACAATCAGGAAGCCTTCCTATTTTTCCTTGTTCAATAGTCCATATTAAAATTTCAAAACTGACTTTCTGGGTGCACAGAGTTGGCCTTTGCCTTTTCCAAAGATCCCAATCCAGCAATTTACAGACACAAGATTTATGTTCCTTCTCACAGATGTTTTGTTTGCCTTGCTTTTACATTCACTTTTTTTTTTAACACTTGTAATGAGCACATGTACTCAGGCAACACAAAATAAATTAAGATTTAACCAGTTCATTTGAAGCAACACAAAGTCAAGCACAGAGGAATAAGTGCGCCATGCTTCAGGTTCCTTTAGAAAAACCAAAGCTGAACAAAACCACCAGCATTTATATTTGCTTACACACACAAGTGCCTGTTTGTTTACAGTATGCTTTTTTTTTTTTCTTTTTAAACTTAAATGAAAGGTAATTTTCTAGTAGTAAAACCCAAGCATTATCAGATCCCTACCCTCATCTAATGGCAACATCTCTTTGTGGATGGAGCACCAGCTCGCTCCTTTGGTGTGAGCAATTACTGTCATAAGCCATAAATCTGCCTCAAGAAGTGACAGTTTAAGCTCAGGATCCTTAATGCTGGCTCTCTTAGAATAATGGTTGCTTAACATAACACTTGGAGCATTACCCATGTGGCTCAAAAAGAGGGTTTTGAGTGAAAAAAATTGTTCGTCTTCCAGATGAGTCTTTGGCATTATGCTGCATATAAACTGCGTTTATTTCACTCAGTACTGAAACTTCAACTGAGCTCACATCAGGATTTCACTTAAAGACACCAAGAAGACAGGAAAGAAGGAATGTCTGTAGTTTAAGACTGTCTTCTCCTCTCTCACAATGTTTTCATATAGAAAATCCCCAGCCAACAATGGAGAGGCATAATGGCAAAGAGTTAATTCCTCCTTTAAGGAATGAGCCTTCTGCATTTGCTGGGAAAGCCTTCTTGTGTTGATACACTTAAAGAATATGTTCATTTATGCTGGAATTCTCTAATATTTCACTGTGGGGGGACAAAAATTCAAAAGACCCCTATCAAAAATTAGGCATTGTTGAGAAACTTCATCAGTCCTTATGCAGATGGTGCAGTGAGGGCAGATGGAGTGTTTACTGCTCTTTTTTTTTTTGTCAGAACTCTGACATTATTGAGTCCTGTGGAAATTTCCAGCTGACTGGTTGTCATAGTCCTCAAATTCTAGTCCCAGTTTATTTTTTGACTTTCTGATAAGCTTGGCAACCTTCACTGTCCTTCCCTAATCACACAGGAGAAATATTGGCCTCTTGAGTAGCTGGTAGAATTAATGCCTGATGATTTCACGATTAATGTAATCTTTATGCAGCAATTTCCACTGTTGTCCAATATCCACAATGAATCTCTTCACAGCAGCCATGAAATGTTTTAGAGAAATTGTAACTTAGTGGAGAACATGAGATACACATCTAATCAGAACTTTCTGAATGTAAATCATATTCATGCAACGGAGGGAGATTTTATTGGTAGGAGAAGTCAATAACACTAACGAGGGAAAATTCATTCTGTTGAATTTTAGTACTTTCAATGTGCCCAATTTTTGCTGGGTGCTCTTAGGCTGCCTTTTTAATTTAGATTTCCAGACACATCTAAACCACATCCTGGATGCAAAGCCTGCCACAGCTATATATAATTTTAAATCAGAAAAATCCCTCACAACCATAAAGTGCTACATGGATATACTTTTTAAAATTTCCTTTCAATACTATTGACAACCAAGTAAGTCTCAGCAAATGTGGTTTAGTCAATAACTCCTACTGGCATTACTGGTATGATTTAGAAGAGAGAGTGAGTACCCTACCAGACATAATAACTGTGTTAGGAAGGATGCTATTTGTCACACTGGACTTTGCCTGCCAGCACAGCAGGAGATGACAAGGCAGCTTGCCTGATTTGGGGATTTTTGATTTTTTTCTTTTTCTCTGGTTTTTCTAAGTCTAGTTCTACTGAAGGCAGTGGAAACACTCTGCTCTTCACATAGTCTTCACTCATGTAACCTTGCACAATTGTCTGTTTTATTTCTGTATCTAGGACTTATTTTCATTCAAGAATCCCAGAAAATATTGTAAAATCCCTAGAATTTGAACTCATTTTTAAGGGAAACCCTCCAGCACCTCAAAATCCTTCAAAGCCTGTAATTAGTATTTGAATTACACGAAGCAACATCTCAGAAGGAGATTTTTGAAAATCTGGATGAGGACAAGGCTCAAAAATTGTAAGCTTGTGTTAAGGCTGATAACAAGAATGTGTTATTTTCTCCTCTCCACAGTCATCCCTGCTGGTTTGGTGTGGATTAGCTTCTCCAGGCTGGCATATAAATCCACAGCTTCATCTCATGGAGCGTTAATTTTTTTATATCTCTTGGATAATTTAAAATTAGAATCCTGAACTTTGTGCTCAAAGTCTTTTCTCGCGTTTGTACTTTTAGATTCCAAATCAACCACAAAAAAAAATCACCACAAACTCTTGCTTTGGTGAATCATCTTTTATCACCTTGATGTTGGAATATAGGATGGGTGAGATATACAATGGATGAGCTGCCATCATTTCTACAGCTGAACGTCAGTAGGACGGAGAATTTCCTGCCTCAAGGTCTCAGCATAAGCTAAAAAAGAAATTTCCTTTAAAGTCACAGAAGAGTTGGAGCAGTATAAACAGTGAGGCTGCCAATTCATTGCTCTTGACTCCTGTCAGGAATCTGAGTGAGCTTGGTACTTGATTTTGACATGGATGTTTATTTTACACCACAAGGTTTGCTTTTTCCAATCATACTTCTCCTCAGGGTTTATTTAGTTTTGCCAATACTAACAAAACTATTTGTGTGGTACCTGCTGAAATATTACTGAAGACATCTAGCAAGTCATTCTACACCCTCTTCTTAACGTATTTTTAACTCTACTGCATAAACAGTTAACTTATTCCTGAAGTAACTGCCTTCCAAATCCCAAGCCACTTAAGCATTCCCTGATTATGTATTTGCTGGATGTCACTTGTTAAATTCTGTTTTCTCAACATTATTAGAGCAAAATGCTCTGGCTATCAGAACATAGTGGTGTTTCATGTACTGCAGTCATCCTACACTTGTCTGGGCCTTTCATCCTTCTGGCACTGCTTTTCCTAGTCAAAATGTTGTTTGAAGGCAGTCATTTGCTAAATATTTCGTCTGGTGATTGCTCTTTGGGGTGGGTGTGTGAGTGGATTGATAACTGGCCACTAACTTTAACATATTTGAGGACTCCTGAGATGGACAAGCCGAATGTTCTTTCAGTTTGATAAAGCAGAAAGACTAGCTCAGTGCTGAGCCTCTCTGCATGCTCTTTCTGCTTTAGGGTACTCTAAATTTACCAGATCTGCAAAGTAATCTCATTTTGAGCTTAATATTCTTAACAGTTTATATTCTCTCTTCTTTCTTTTCTTCTGGCTATCATTGATCAGTGCTGAAAATTCCTGCAGACCCTTGTGTGCTTCAGCGTTTTTCTGCCATGACTGTTATTATGCATTGTGTTTTCCAGGGACAGATTTCACATGGTTTTGGTGAATCAATGTTTTCTGCCAAATTTCATGAGTGTTTGGCAAAGTGACAGTATTAATTGAAAAAACCTGCTGGTAGTTCAAGCCTGTTTATGTAAACAGGGGGCATTTTTTGTTTCCAACCATATATGTCATTTCACTGTGGGATTTTAGCTCCTGGCCACTTGAAAGCTCTCATTCTGAATGTCAGGTAAGTCTTTCTTCAGGAAGAATATTATTCTCATTCCAGGTGAAATCATTAACTTGAAACAGGCCAGCTGAAGTTATCCCCCTTCTCAAAAAGACTCCTTTTGATTCTTTTATTTGGAAGGAATCTCTGAGAAAGTATAGTAGGCAAGTTTTCCCTAGAGGTGGAATATCCCAGGAAAACGAAATAGGTGAGGAGATACATAATTTTTCATCACCAGTCTTATACAGGGATTTCCAAATCTTTGTATTTGCATTCCTGGATCATCTGCTCAGAGGACAAATGCGGGTCTATAAAATATTTTAGGCTTAAGTGATTTATGAGCTGTATGATACCAAATTGTAGGTGAAATTCACTTGAGTGAGTGAAAATGAAGTCTATCTTTAAGCTGATGAACAGAATTCTATTCTGCTGTAAAGCTGTGCTGTTTTTTTCTTTTTTTCTAATGGATAAAATATTTAATTCAGGTTTGAAAACATCAGAAGGCTGTTTATTGTGAGGAGCCCTGATCTTCACACAAGAATATTTAACTGAGAGCCTGTGTAAGTACTGTTGTACCTCCTTTGCTGCAAGGGTGAATTCTCATCTGTTAGGATCTGATGTGTTTTTGGGGACAGATGTTCAGTTCCAATGTGGTTTCTCACAATCACAACCTGGATGAGCCCAGAACATCCTTTTTTACCTGCTTTGGCTCTGATAACCTCCAGGCCCTGATGCTTGGACTCTGCCCTCCAGCTGAGCTGACTTTCTTGCAGTGAGCTGCAACATTTAGCTCCAAGCCACCTGGTCAGAATATTTTAATTAGCACTGAAAAGCTATTTCTAGCTCAGGGCAGGCTTCTAATTTAAAGTAGGCCTGCTGGTTTCGATGGGACATGGAAAACACTGAAGTCCTGCATCAATCCAGTCAGTCCAGATATCAACAAGGAGGTTCCAGCCGGGACTCAGGATAATTAGGCCACATATTTATGTGGTGGTGGTTTGTTTTCTTTTCTTTTCTCTTGCCAATACTTGAGCTAGATGTCTTCAATTTATCCATGTGAGGACGCATTTGCTGCACTCATGCTGCTGACTGTGGTGTAGACGTAGCCCGTGTCTCGTTTTGCAAGGGAAATAGGCAAGTTTTCCTGGCATAAATGGGATAAAAAAGCTAATGGCTGCATCTACTGTTGTTCATTATTTTCATCATTTTGCTGCTGCTCTTAGGGAACATGTCAGCATTTCTTCATAAACATCTCTGTAAAAAATGTGTGCTGACAAACATCACGTTATACTGCAAGTACACATCAGATTTCTGAGTGGGTTTTTATGGTTTTGGGGTGGGTTGGGGGTTTGTTTTGGCTTTGTTTGTTTTTTGGGTTTTTTGTTTGTTTTTGTTTTTGTTTGCTTGGTTCTGGTTTGGTTTGGGTTTTTTGGGTTTTTGTTTTTTCCATGGCTGCAGGATTTTTTCTGAGTGACATTACTCGCTGATCTCTATCCTTGCTTTTTTCTAATTTTACTTGTTGGCCTTTGCTTTAGAAGTAAATCAATCTGCACAGATTTGTTTTGGATATAAATAGTGGGGGTTTCTGGTAAAAAACGCTACTGGTTGTGAACTCAGGTACTCAAAAGGAAAGAAACACAGAGCTGGTATTTTGGCAATTTTATTTGATGGAACTAAATGTGAATACGAACTTTACTAAGACAAAAGCAAGACCACAAGGCTTGACTTGTTTGTATGAAATCCCTTTTTGTGGATAAATTCTCAAAAATTCGATCCTTTTTAATTAAGCTGCAACTTGGCAATTGAAAGGGGGAAAAAATGGTTTGGACTAAATTGATTAAAAACTTAGACAGGGTTCTTATGGAATTTTCCATGAATTTAAACCTCTTGATGTATTTGAGTCAAGTCATTATGTGCCACATTGACAATTTATACCAGCTGACTTTAAGGGTACTTCATTAGTGTAATGCCAGTGAGAATTTTCCACTTACTGAAAACCTAATGAATGCAGGAGATTTAACAACCTTTGAATCCCCATTAATCTAAAACATGAAGAATCAAAAATAACAATGAAATTTTCACTTATAATGCAATTGATCATGTTAGTGATCCACATAGGCTAGAATCCTTATATCCTTTTTTGATATCTTAGAAACAGTTAATGAAGGAAATACATATGCAATGTATTCCTTGCAGTTAGTAACTACTAGTTATGGCACATCTACTAAAATTAATCCTAAAAACAACAGCAAATTTATCTAAAATGAAATCTAGCTCTTCAGTACATCAGTCATTCAGATGAGTTTTACATGAGTCTGAATAAAATTTTGCTTTATAGAGGCCATGTGTCTTTTATGCAGTGCTAGTAGTAAGTTGTTTTTCCTGGAAAATGTGAATGGATTCAGAGTTTTTGTCTTATTGCTGCCTCTAGTAATGAATTGTTTGTTAATGGGAGCAGTTGGAAGACTTCTCAAACTGAAATTCTTAAGATGGAAGTTTCCTTGTAACATTTCTAGATAAATGATCTGATTCTGGTCTCATACTTTTTATCCTTGAGTGATTCCAATGCTGCTGCTTTGGTTTTTATGCCATCCAAAGTCATGACTTGGCTCATTGGGAAACCGAATACTTAAATATTCAGATAATTAGTACTAGCTGAACATTATTTGGGGGTAATATTCATAATTTTAATGTTTATATCCAATTAATTAAACTCTATTAAGAGTCATGATGACGGCAGGAGTAGTATTAGTCCTGTTACGTTAAGAATCTGCATCCAGTTTTAAAGCCAAGTTTGAAATTAATTCCTGTCTGCAACTTTTTGAGCAGTCAGACTGAGTTAAGATGGTTGAATAAACCCACAAATGTCAGTAAGCAATGATAGCTTACCATAATTTCTAAAAAGCCCCTAATATTGCCAAAAAGGAAAGTCATGTGCTGTGGTCACAGAAATCACAGAAATCAGTGCACTCTTCTAAAAGCCTCTAAAGTTTCTCTGCAGCTCTCACACTACAGCTCCATGAATATGTAATCAATTTTTCATTAACATAAATCTTTATGTATGATGATGTCAAATGAGTGAACGTTTCAGCACAAAAATTTTAAGCATTTTGGAAGGAGAGTGATTTTAAAAGGGATGGCAGAGACAGGAATCTCAGCCTCCACTCTATGCTCCATTAATCTTAGGCAGTAAAATAATATAAATATAGTGACAGGGAGAGCCAGATTTGGATTTCTGTTCCATGAAGGAATATTGAGAGGCTTCCATTGTTTTCTGTCATAAGCTAGGCTAAAATGTTGAAAATTTTGACTCTTAATTACGTTTCTAGGATATTGTATGGGCTTAAGATTTGTAGCACTACTGATTTTTATATATATATATATGTGTGTGTGTGTGCACACTTCTAAAAAATAATTAGACTTTTAAGGAGTGATTCAGCTGTCAAATCACACTGATCTGACATTTCTTTAGCAGCATTCAGGTGCTGCTCTGGAAGTGTGGGGGCCCTCAACCGTGTGTGCTGTCCCAATATACATCTTGGGATCATCTAAAATAGCATTAAATGCATCTATTTCGGCAGCTGAATGCCATTGTTGTAATCACATGCACAACACAGTTATCATTTCTATTGCTTTGCTTTTTTATCTTGTGGAAAGAATAAATTTTCAAGTCGTAAAATTAATTCTATGAAGAGCTTAATGAAGTAGAGCATTTAATTATTTAACTCAGTTGCTTTCACTTAGTTTGCTACAGAAAATTTCTTAATTTTTAGTAGTTCTTTGTAGTGCTTTAGATACTTCCAGTGGCAGACGGGATACCAAGTTAGGTGGTTTAAATTGCTGGGAATGTTAATACAACCAGTAGTTCAAGAAATTAAGTTCAGCCACAACAAATTGAGGAAAACTCTTGCTTAATTGTTTTCAGATATAAATTTTAGTGCTGTAGAAATGATACTCTGCACTGAGCAGGTAAGACACACAGATGTTTAGCTCCAAATAAGCAGGAAAATGAGGATGTTTGTGAAGAAAACTAACACTGAAAATTAGTAAAATAACTAAAATGCAATATGTGAAAAAGATCTAGCAGAGCTGTGGTCCTACAAAGAAGCAAGTGCAATAAACCATGAGGAAACCCAAGGAAGAAGAAAATTAAGGACTGGTTCTCCCCTGCAAGGAAGAGAAATGTTGACAGAAGGTGTGACAGCACAGGATGAGTCAGCAGTTATCAGTCATGAATCAAGGTTTTTTTCTAAAAGTTTGTGCACTGGTTTCCCCAATTTTCATAGTAAAAGCATTAAAATCAGAATGCAGTAAATGCAGAGCAAGTAAATATAGGGGTGTGTATATTTTCTCTCACATGGAGAACTCAAGAGGGGGAACAGAGTGTGAATATATTTTGTTGAGCATTACTGACAGAAGCTGAGCCAGCCAAAGCCAATAAATTTAACATGCAAATAGAGGCTCTCATGAATCAGCCCAGTGTCCTGTTTGCCAGTGTAGGGGAAATACAGTATGAGAGACATAGGAAATCAATTCAACTGGCACACCTTAAACACTCTGAGATTCTAAAGGTCAGACCAGTCTGGGTTTTCTGCATTCACTTCTGCTACAGTCCTCCCAGATGAGGTTGTCTTAAAAAAGGAGGAAATTCCTTAAGCTTTTACGATTTTAGTTTTGTAATTCTGCAAGTCATGGCAGCTCAACAAATAACTTTTTGTTCAGAAGGAAGTGATGCAATTATTTTTACAAAGAGGAATCTTAGTATGGGCAAAGGTATCTAGAAAGGAAAATTATGCTGTGCTAGAACAGAAAGCATAAGAAATATGATGTTAGCTTCCAGTTCACATATGAGACTGGTTCCATAATGGAAAATCCCAGAAACATTGAGTGGAAGGGACCTGTGCCAGTCCAGCCATATGCTCAGTTCAGGACTGTCACCAATGGGCAGACTAGCTCAGCTGTGGCTTTGTCTAGCTGAGCCTCAAAAACACCTGAGGAGGTTCCAACATCTTTCTGGACAGAAAAATGAAGAAAAAAGTTTGCCCATAAATCAAGCTGAAGGCAGGTGATGAGCTGCTCCTCATCAGCCATTTCTTTGTGTAGATCTGAGAGAACATGGACAGCTAAAAGTGATCATTTATTTATCCTGTTAAGTTTTCACAGATATGCAGATCCATATTATGTTGCTGAAGAGATGCATTATTTTGACACAACCCTGCCTCTTCACTGGGTGATTTATGCACAGCAGTAAAAGGCACTGTCAATAAGCCACAGGTACAATTTGGATGAGTAGGGGAAATTTTGGTAGAGAGTAATCCTTTATGCACTAAACTGCTATTTTTCAAAAGGGATTATTTTCATACATAGCTATGGGCTGCACAGAGTAGATGTCAATATACAGAAGAGAAATATGCCCATTTGCTTAAAAAATGTGACTTTACTTGTACCTTTCATCTGGGCAACAGACCTGAAGGGGCCAAGTACAGCAGGGTATGTTCCATATTGCAGCGCTGCTGGATCACTTCCCTCTTTTTCAGTGGTGAAGTTATCTGGGTGACTGAACACGTGCTGAGAGTGTAGCACTAAGACTTTAGTGATTGATGCTGCTGGGAAAAAGCAAAATGTGTCAGTTTTTTCCACACCTGGTGCAAAATAGATGCAGCATGAGTGCCTCTACAGAAACTTCTTGAGGACTTTAAAAATGTGAGGGGTAGAATAGGAACATGGATGCTGCAGTGTAACATAGCAAATATTTTTCAATCATATGATTCCTTTTCTCTCTTGGCCTGAGTGCTTGTTTCTGTTTGCTGTTTCTGAATGCTGTGGGATTTTGTTGCAGAACAAGCAAGTTCATTTAAATGGTGGTTAATATTTCTAAATAGTTGATTACAGGTTTTAAGATCTACGTGGATGCTGATTTCGCACCATTCATATAAGATGTGTGCAGTAAAAATGTGAAGCAAAATGTTTCCATGAGAGTAAAGCAGAGCTGTCAGAGCAAATTGATAAAGTTGGGGTTTCCCGTTGTGCACACTCTGCCCTGCTTTACTTTTGTAAACTTGTAAAAATACTTATTCAGGTGTGGATTCTGATGTTCACTAGAACAGAAACCATCTAATTTCCATAGGATTAGGATGATACACAAAGCAGAAAGAGACCAAATTATCACCAAGGAATTCAAATTCATGACTTGAGCCTTCTGTGCCATCACATCTTGCAAACACTACCAAGCAAACTACGGTAATATTTTGTAGCACGCACCCTAACCAGTCTTGTTAAGGTCTGGATAAAATAATCACCATAAAGTTATTTGTAAGTTTTCTCACATTTCTGAGTTTTTCAATACTCTCAAGACAGTTGTAGGAGGCCAGGAGAATTACTGAGTTATTAATGTTGTTAACAGCAACAGACACCACAATCAACAACAATAAAACCCCCTCATGTCCGTGGAGGATAGAAAATATTAATTCTGCTTTCTTGAGCATTTCTCTAATGTTTGTGAGTATCACAGGACATACAAAAATGGGAATGCTCTACATTCTCTTGCCTTGTATTAGTCAAGCCATCCTCAGCCTGGAGATCAAAACTGAGGTAAAGTACAGAAGCTGCTATTTGAACTGTATTTGGGTGGGGGTTTTTTATAGCTATGTTTTCAAACATTCAAGTCATAAGTGTATTTTGGAATTCCATTTTCAGTGTTTCTGGAGTTCCCTGTTTACAGTCCAAGTTATCCCTTGGTGCTTGCAATAGGAAGGGAAATTTTGTAAATATGAGGGTATTCCCACATCCCTGACTGCTTGCTGACTGAAGTATTTTTTAAAAAAATCTATTTTATGCAGTTAAAACTGGTGTCATTTTTACAGAATTGCTACTCTAGACTAGTTTGAAAGTTGCAATCTATCACTGGAGTAATATTCCCAAGTTGCTTTGTATTTGTTAATAGGATTTTATAGAAGTGAATACTTAGAGCTCAGCTCTGTGTTTGCTTCAGGTTGGACTAAAAGTCTCACATGAAAGGAAATGGATCTTCTCATGTTTTTTGGGGAGAAAAAAATGCATGTTTTTGCTTCATCTGGTTGCACTTAAGTTCATTAAGCTGAAAAAGAAATCTGTCAAAGAGAGTCATGTGTAGCTTTGTTTGTTTATTTGTCTTTTTCCCAAAAATGCCTGTAGCAGGAGTTTGTGTTCATCTGCAACTCTCTCCAAACTGGGGTCTCTCTAAAAAAGTGTGCAGAAGTTTTGTTATTTCTTTCTTGGTTTTAGTTCTTAAGGTTTTGCAACGTTATTTCTGTTTGAATAGCTGAATAGCAAAGCAGAAAGTCAGCCCTTTACAGCATGTAATCAAGCTTTTTATTAGCTGAGCATTTTTCATTAGTATAGGGAAAAAAATTTGCTTCTTTTGTGTGATGTTTTGAGAGTAAATACAGTGAATACATTTCTTTCATTATTCCAGGTAGATTTTTGAGGAACCAACACTTTAAGCAGAGATTTGCCTTTCTTTGGGAAGGGTATGGATGATGTATAACAGAAAATTAGAGGTGATCTCTAATGCAAGGGACATAACCAAAATCACATTTTCATTGCACATCCCTGCAGAAGTCTGTGTGTGACAATTTCTGACAATCAGTGCAAATCAAGCACCGTGCACCACGCTGAGCCTGGAATCAGCATTCACCACACAACCCTCAGGAGAGAAATAGGTGGTGCTGGTGGGGATGGAAACTGATGTGGATGAAAACTCTGAAAAGTAGAAAAATAGATCCCCTGACGACAAAATCACACCTGGTGTTAAAGCCTAGGCTCTGAATAAGTAATGATTATTGTCTGCTGTGTATAAAAATAGCCAACACAAATAGCAGAGCTTAGCAGTGCTAATTTAATAGCTGACTGTGCTTACGGGTGTTCAGTGGAGCAGAGAGAATAATCTGGCTAGAGTAGTGTATCGAGTTATTTTAGTCCCTCTTTTCTACTTCTGGAATCACCACAAACAGATCACAATTTCCTGGAGTTCATCTCTTCAAATATCTTTTATTAACAGCTTTTCCCAGATACAATTGGCTGGGTTGATTGATCATGAATATTCTCAATTCGAACCACCGTGCATACTTGTGGTTAATCAGATAACTCACATTTTATCATTTTTGTTGACTGGCTGGGTAAATTCACAACAGCTCTTGGGGAGCTGAACCCAGCCATATGTAAAAGGAAGCAAATGTACAAAAACCCACGTGCATCTAAAGTATGGTATTTACCAAAACATATCTGTGTTATTTACTTTCAAATTAAAGAGAAAAGGGTCTTCATTAAGAGTGGAATGAGACTTGCAACTTCATGAAAAGTTTTATTTTGTTATTGCAGATGTACGTTCTAGTGGGTAGTGTGTATGGTGTGTTTCCTTCACAATTTAAGGTGAGATAAGACTCATCCACTGCCTTTTCAATGTTGGAAGGAAATGTCATACTGAAAAGGCATAGAAGATTTAAATATTGTACCTTTAAAATGTGAAATGGTAACCAGGTGATGCCTGGTTATAGCACACCAAAATATGACCTTACAGATCATTTTAATGCCCTCATATGTTTTATGTATGGTCTGTATCACAGAGGAGCAAGACTTTTATTTATATTTATTTTGTGCCAGGGCTTGGGCGCCAATGGGGAAGCCTGGGAGGTGTTATCCTGTTGCAGATCCAATGTACCTCAAGTGTCTTTAACTTGCATAAAATTACTGCTGAATTTTGTCTCTTGAAGCTGCTACTTCAAAACTCATCAGATTCTATGATTCTACAGGTTATCCCATGGTCATGCTTTCATTTGTGGCTGCTGGAAGAAAATAAAGATGAAATAAGAAGTGAAAATAATATTGGAACATAGCTGGTATTTATTGCCTCATTTAAAGTTTTTCCAAATCTTTCTACATCTGGAACTTGCTGGTGATTTATGCTTACAAAAAACAGGAGTCAAATTAACAATGGTTTGGAAATAATAAATGAAAAGGATGCTTGAAAGAAGAAACGATCAGAATTTAAATACTAATTTATAAAACTGGAAATACTCACTCTGAAATGAAGCTAAACATCTTTTTCAGGGAGTAATTTTTTTATTGATGGTCTTTACTTACGCTTTTCTCCCTTTACTTTCCCTTCCTCCTTTTAAAAACAACAAAAAAACCCAACCCAACAAAATATAGCAAAAGAGCAGATGCATTTGCTGATCCAATTTGCTGAGGAGGTAACTGTCAGCCCAGCAGGAAAGAACAAGCAGGAGAGAATTCCTCTGCTGGCTTAAAGTTGTTCATGAGCCTTTCTCCCAGATCCATGGAACCACAGCTCTACCCCTCTGACATGAGGTAGCATAAGAAAGAGCACCATCAAATGAGTAATTGGGACAAAAATTGAATTTTTATACCCAGAGGTGCTAAGCATTTTCATCATTTAGTTATTCACTGACAAATACCTGCATTCCATGCTGCCTAATCCCAGGCTGCTTTTATTTGCATGTTTAAACTTGAACATAACATTTACTTTGCTGCAGAGATAAAAATTTACCCCAAAATAGATCTTCAGTTCCAATTATGGCAAGTGTGTCTTGAAAACCCATCTAATCAGGGCCTTCACTGCTTGGAGATGTAGTACTTCAACTTTATCTTGTTTATATGGAAAATGGTTTTCAAAATCTGGGTAACAAGGCACAGACACAGCTGACTTTGTTGTAACAGAAATGAAATGAAGGAGTCTCCAGATTTTTTTCTCTGTACCAAAGGTACTGTTTGACATAAATAATAAAATCCTGAGTTAAATAACAACAGAATTATTGCATGGTCTAAAATATAACCAGAGGTGTAGGAAAGCCTCTGTCTCAGTGAGCTCAGTTATATTCATGCATCATCTTTTTTTTCAGGTGTCCTCCAGTCTGTAGTTCCAGCTGGGTCTCCTTCAGCCAAATCTGCTCGGACCTTGAGGAGTGAACTGAAAAATGCTCTCTCCATTCCTATCCATCTCAACTGGAAATGCTTAAAACCTGTTTTATTCAGCAAAACTTGCTCTCTCTTTCACCCCTAGGAGGAGCATGTTTTCTAAGGATGGGTCTTTGATGATATAACTTATCTCCTGGGTTTGGAGAGACTTTTACTTTATTTACATAGCTTTCCTTGAAAGCAGAAACACATCCAGGGCTAGGTAGGTGCCTTTCTAAGTGAGTTCTGCAGAGGTAGATATTTGGTACAACTGGTCCTGGCAGGGTTTTTTTCTCCCTCAATCTTCTTTCCTTCTCCTTTACACACTTCTAAAATGTCCTCTACTTCACAGGTACTAAATAACTTTAACTTTACTCAGCAAAGTCCCAGCTTGTATCTCTCAGCTTTGTCTTGGCTCCTTCGACTTACATTTACCTCTGAATCTGTTGTGTTTATTAAAGACCAGAACCAACCTGCCTGATTTTCTGAACTGCACCTGTTGGCTTTATAAACCTTTTACTTCTATCTTCGAATGTGTTGAAGCAGTGAATTTATCCAGCAGAATTTGTGTCTGATTCATGTACTCTTCTTCTTCAGGAAGATAACATCAAGGTTAAAGACACATCTTTAAAACTTAATTACAAGTATCAGGAGGAAGACAGAGCGATCCTGTCTTTCATCTTGCCGAGCCATAGGTAAGATGTGATATATGACAAATATTGAAGCCAGAGCCACAGTTCACAGAGGAAGATTTAAACACTGTAGGGTGATGTATATACGAATGACTGTTTTCTAGAACCACAGGGGTGATTTATGAGGTCTATGATTTCTAAAATAAGAAATGAGAATGTTTCGTGGAAAGCTGTCTTCACTCCTCTAAATGAGTGACAAATGGAATAAGCCAGAGAGGTCCCCTGTCATCGCAGGTATGGGCTTGCCTGAACTTTTGCTCTGTGGGCATTCAAAAAAATTCCCAAACCCCTTCAATATTCTCTTAGAGTGCTTTATGTTACACTAGTTACATCACTACTGTTTAATTTTCCTGAGTTGAGAGCTTGTTGGTGAAGTCCTAAACCAGTGTTTCATTATATTTTCTAATTATCTATGTAGATAGCTGTTATTTGGCTAAAAAAAATAATTTCGGTGTATGTGGAGGAATAACATTAATAGCAAAAAAAATAACTGCTTTTTAGAAAAAGTTAGTAAATTTCCAGATTGGCTTAAGTGAATTAGGAAAAAAAATCTGAAAATAGAGCTTTGACTCGTTTTGCTTGATCTGAAATGATCAGTTCATCCAGCTTCATAGACTTTTTATAATTTGACCTTGAGGGAAAGAGCTTTCATTCCTGATAGAAACTAATTGTATATGTGGTGTTCAAACCATAGTGTTGAAATTAAATTAGTACAGCACAGGAGGGGATCATGCAAGGAAAAACACACTGTCTTAATGGGCTATAAACCTGAGTGAAGCACTGTTTTCAAACCAATGAAATAGCTATAAAGTCATCTTTGCTCTTTATGATTCAAATATACCCCTGAAAGTTATAATTTATACCTTAAATAGAAAACCCATAGAGACTGAAAAACTGCATGGTTCAGTAACATGACAATAAGCCCTCAGTTGAGTTAAGCTTTTTACCAAATATTTATGCTGAGAGTTGACATGAAAAGTTTTCTGTATGTTCTTTGAAGGAAAGTCAGGTTTCATTATATTAGCACGAGTCTCTGAACTGTGCTTCTCTTTCTTGGGAGCACGTGTTTTAAATTGATGCAGTTTCCATCTCCCTTTTTTTGCAGCACGCTTCTTCACTTTCTCAGTGTACACAGAGATCTGATCTCAGCTTGTTTGCTCTGAAGATAATGTAAGTTTTGCCAATGACTTTGACAAAGAAAAGCACTTTGCCCAGTAATTGCTTGTAATATGCAGATATAACTATCTCTAATAATACGTGCTGCATTGCAAAAATGGAAGGAACGAGAAGTGTAAAGCAAAAATGCTGAAGAACTCTGGGGCCTCACTACACCTCCCTTTTATACTAGTGAGCTCTAGCAATGTAAAGCACTCTTGAAATGGTGTCATTATGAATTTGGGTCACTTCAAGGTTGCTTTACACAATGTAAAGAAGCCTTTGTGTATCAGGGGAGTGGTGTTTGGCTATTGTCTTTGAACCCTCTTCTGTAAAGAGCAATGTGGTATTGAAGAGTGCTCCAGAGAAAGAAACTCAACACAGAAGCCCTTGTGACTGTGAATCTGTTCTGTATTCTTACATGTGGCTGGGATAGTCTGTGGTAGGGTGCAGTGAGCACCATCACCACATCCCACTGTATTTGAGCTGGATATCATCCTGGACAGTGCTCAAAGTCAGCTGAAAATAAGCACTGGCTGAGATGTTCATAAACCACTGGCAAGAGTTTGTAAACTGAAATTATTTTTTGTTAAAACCCATCAACGAGTATGAAAGCCTTCACTAGTTTAGGTGTGGGAGTAAGAACCTAAACTGATATGCCCTTTTTGCATTTTCCTTCCTTTGTTTTGGAAATATTACTCAGCAGACTGAAAGATGGTGAAGCTTTAAATGTTTCTGAAAACAAATTTACCTGTGCAGGGTGAATGTAGCTTTCTAGAAATGCTGAAATATCAGTTCTGATACCCTGCCTTCGAAGACATTTAGAAAGACACAAGAATTACCCCTGCTGCCACTACTGGGATACACATTTAGTGAGAATTCACACCTCACACAGCCATTTAAAGCCACATTTCTGAGTCTACTTGTTAAGTGGAAAAGTCTCAGCTTTTATTTAACCAAACTTCTGTCTGCAGAGGTAGAATTGTAAGTGTTAAATCAAACTGAAGGCAAGGAAAACAAACTTCTTATCTTGGCTTTTGTGTAGTTTAGTGAAGAAGGGAATTTGCTCACCACTGAAATGTTTGGATGCCCTGTTTTACTTAGGTAACATGGATTTGTTTTCTGAGAGTAAGAAAGCACAAAAAGTAAAAGAAAGAGCTTAAGGCATGACTTTAGATATCCACATTCACTCACAGCCACTTTTTAAAATAAATAAATCAAATCAGGATCCTCTTCTGCCCTGTAGTGAAATTCTGATGTTGCAAATGTATTTAAGAAAGAGATTTGAATAAGCTTTGCTTATCAAAAAAGCCCTGATCCTGCAAATTCTTGTGAATGGACAATCACCTGATCCTCTTGGGTTTCTTATAGCTGAATAAACTGAGTAAAAAAGGCTTAAAAAATGTAGTTTTTTAACTGTATACATTTCCATTCCTTTGGGTTTTGTAGCTGAGGGGATTTGTACAGAGATTTTGATGAAAACTGTAAAATATTTACTATTAACATACAATTTCTAACAGAAAAAATGTTACTGAAGTAAGAACTGTACCGGCTCACACCTCTGGATTCTCATTTCTAGTTTATTTCATGTCAACAGCACAAAATGGATTTGGCAGCTTTGTTTAACGTTCACACCTCTGGAACTGCTGCTGTGGCTCTTTCCAGCAGGCTCTGGAGTTACGCTCCAGTGGAATTAAAGGAATTTCATTTGCTTCTATCTTTGGCAACTGAACAAGGGAGTTGATAAGAGAAACTCTCTCCCAATTGTCTCCCAGCTCAGTAGTGATACAGGACAGTGTCTGTGAGGTGCTTCTGTGAATCAGGAAATGATTGAATAGATTATACTTGTCTGCATTAGAGAAAAATTAAACAACTGCATTAAAAAAAAATTCATAGAATTATACAGGATCTACTGGACAAAAATTCAATTCCATTTATGTGTTGTAATTGTCAGTTTACAGTGGAAGGACTGCTTGTTAGCAGTGACTAATAACTATACAAAAGAAATTTGGCAAATACAATGACATTTACTTTCTCTGTATTCAGTTGCTACTTCTCTAAAATCAAGGATTATTTTTTGGTTTACAGATGGAAAAGCATTGTTGTCAGTAACCAAATCATAAACATCAAATGTCACATTTTGAAAAGCCAGAAAAATCATGCATTCTTTGTTTCAAACTGAAGGTTTTCTTAACTTTCACACTGCTGCAAACTGTTGTTAACTCCAGTGGGATCTGAACGTATATTTTTGCTGTTGGTTCCTGTTTCAGAGTGTTTGAAGTGAACTGTGATCAGTGTTCATGTTGAGAGGAAAGTTGGCTGGAAGTGAGGATGTGACTGAACCACTGCATTTTCAGACCAAGTTGGGGGTTTTTCCATGGAAAGTACTGGAAGTCTGTAATATTTAATTACATGTAAGAAATATTTTCACTTTTTCATCAGATAAGGACTACTGTGAAACCATTTAGAGGCTTGAAAACTAAGATTGGCATTTTACAAAAAATATCTTTTAAGAAACATTTGGCAAACCCCCAGTCCTATTCCTTAAAAAACAAATGAACTACAAATATTGGGTTTGATGCAAATTGACAAATCACTTCAGCTGATCTGAGCATGAATATTGGTGTGGACAAACAGCTTGGCTGGATAAAAATAAAAATGTGCATATTTTCAATTTAAAATGAGATCTAGAGAATACAGATACCCTCCAGACTGAAGTGCACTAGCTGAAATTTGAAACACATTTATGGAAAAATGCAAATATTTTGCGCATGAATTATAATGTGGCTGCAACCCTGTTGTTTATAGCTGAGAAGGAAGATACACGATATACCCAAAGTGAAAACACTTGTGAGTTAACAGCAAATTTTTCTTCATTCTGCAAAAATATTACATAGATCCTGACAGTCCTTGAGTTTCCAATCCATGCCCAGAGCCCTTGGTCCAATTCAGGTTTCACTGGTCTGTTTTACCATGAGCAAGGGCCATGCAAAACGTCCCTTCCAACAAAGATTTCCATTGTATGGCTTCAGCCCAAGGGTAATGAATTGCAGCACCAAAAGCATGACCATGATTGGTGATGATTTTAGGAGGATCAAATCAATAGTACTTGAATTTAAAGGTGGGTTTGATATAGCAGAGAATTCGAGCCCTGTTATTTTACACAGTTAATTCTGAATTAGTTGAAGCCTTAGGGTGGTAGCACTTTGTTGGAGACCCACAAATAGCAATGCACAAAGAGTGGTTTTCTCCTTTTAGTTCAAACGCTGCTCTTGGCTAGAAATCTTAAAAAGAACAGCTCTACACTTTTAACACTGTATTTTGATTTTTTTTTTTTGGTTATGATCTGAGGGTAATCTGACATCTAGATTGGCTTCACACTTTTCTACAGGCAATCTGTGACAAGAGAGGAAACTGAGGAGATGGGAGCATTATCTAAATGATATGAGGAGAAGCAGCAAGACATCCTAATAAACCACATTTATCCATGTCAGAGCAGTAGCATTTACAATTGGCACAATGTTAACTCAGTCTCAGAGTGTAACTCAGCACATATTTTGCCTCTTTTCTAGAAGGAACAGAAAATCCTCACCAGCATTAATTTAGTTACAGCACTTTAGGAACTTTTAGGCAGGGAGACATGTCCAGAACTTGGTGAGAGTCCTCAAAAGGGAAGTATTCATGACAGTTGCAATTCTTTTTATATAATCCCATTATTTGAGAGGTTGCTGGAAACGTTTTCCCTTAAAGAGGAAAAACTGTAGTCACTTTCCCTTGCAGATGGGAGGTATCAGGGAAGCAGCTTTACCCATGGAAAGGGAATAGTTTTGCTGCAAGGAGTAACATAAATCAGATGCATCTTCAAAATTAATTCCACTACAATTTTTTTTTTTTTTTTGCCACTAGTTTCAGAATCTAGGGAAAACAGCACATAAATAAATGAAAATGTGGCTGCTTTTTACCTTAGGGATATAGAATGGATTAATTTAATTTAATTAGATGAATGTGCTGCTTAAGTGGAAAACATTTCCTTGGTGGAGTAAACACACAACAAGGCTGAACTTCTGAAACTTTGTTAAAGTCCAAGTTAAGCTCCCTCAAATAAGTTTCCATATGATTCCTTTAGAAAGAAGAAGAGGAAAAAAACCCCAACAAAACATATTATTCCTGATCAGAAGTGAAGGGATTTTTCCTAATTGTATAGAGCTGTTAACCTGTCACATCTTTTTGTTTTCAAGTTCAGAATGTATTCAGTTTTAGAATTTACTTTTTTCCCCATCACAGTCATATCAACTGTTTACTGTCCTTCTTTCCAGTAAAGACATGCAAGATGGTGATGAGTGTCAATATTTACCATGACTTCAAGTTTTTCAGACAGGAGAAAATGCTATCACAATATCTGTTATGCCCAGTTCATAAAAGTAGTAGTTTTTCACGAAAGCATATGGGAAAAAATGTGAATATAACAACAAAGACATTGCTTTCAGTATGTATGGGACCTTCCTCTTTGCAAAACCTAATTATTTCTTATTTCTGAAGTTAAGGCATCATCCAGAATAAGAGTCCCAGATTGGCTGTAACTGTGTGTAATTGTGATTTAAAGTTTCGAGTTCTTTTAGTACTAATGAAAAACAAATGACAAAAGAAGTTGTGTTCTCCCACACACACACATAAAGATTTTATCTCTGCAAGAAGCATTAGGGTGATTTTTCATTCTCTTACCTACTTTACATGTTTGATTTGTTTATGTAGTTGATTCTGGCTGCTTGAAACCAGCTCTAAAAGAAACTCACTGTGTTCTACCTTCCCTGTTAAATCTGGCACGGGGGATGGAATCAGTGCTGGGAAAGATTATTTCTTGCAGGAATAATGAAGCAATAGGAACATTGCTGCCTCTTTTTTTTCCTCACTTAAAGTGGATTTGGATATACCCAGTGGTTTGAAAAAATCATACTCTGAAATGTCCCATGAGGAATTACATGCTTATTCTTGGATTTATTTGAAAATACAAGCTCAAGTTCATAAATTCAGTCTGTGGATAAGAAATCTCATCAAAAGGGGAGTAATTCCACTCAGGGCAGCAGGAACTGTCCACCCCGACTCACTGCAGGTAACAGGAGTTACAAAAGAGAAAGGACAGAGAGAGATTCAAACGTACAATTTAGGGGTATTGATGGTACTGCCTGCTCAGGAAGAAGTTTTGAAACCTTTCTCTGAGAATCATTTCAGGTGTAATATTTCTTGATAGATTATTCACTGTATTAGTCACAGTCTCACTCCTGTTCCTGTGCCCATTATTTAATTTCTCTTGCCCCTTTTTTTTTTCTTTGGTTCTCTGAACAGGTTTCTCTTGGACTTCACTGTTCTAGTCAGAGACCATTTATGTTCAGAATAATTATATTATTCTATAAATTTATTTTAAATCACACCTGCCAAATCCCTGCCAGCTGGGTTTCAGGGTTTATAGTTAGTTATCTGAATCCACCTGAGGCTTTGCAGACCTTCATCTAAGACCTTATTGTGTTACTAAAAGTTACTTTTAAATTGATTATCACAGAATAATTAGCACTGCCACTGTGGGAATGCACATCTCATCTGTACTTCTGGCCAAAATGTCTTGACATAGCCACAAGTTTTAAATCTGAAATCAGTTATTGACCAGCTCTGTGTGACTTAAACTTGCTGCCCTGTGAACCCCTCACCAGTGTTGTTAGTTCATCATTATTCTAAGCTGCATGACTTGTGTGTGATAGGATTGGCCTGTGGTATCAGAAATAGCAACTAAACAACATTGTGATAACCTTTTCAAATGGGCTCATTTGGATTCACAGAGGAAAGAGCACCACTGCAGACACACTGCATCTCACATGGCTGGTGCTTTTCTGGCTGAGCCAAACAAATTATCAAAATAAACCATTTATCATACTTTCCTCAAAAATTCCAAGTGTTTTTTTGTATTTTTTCAAGTTCAACTTCTTGAAGTAAATTTATATTTAAAAAAAATGGTTGCTGGAAAAAAGTCTGGAAAATCATGTTCATATTTCCAGAGGTTACAAAACCCAGAGAGACGTGTTGCAAGCTTCCACTTTTATTTATGAAAATTTAAAAATTAGCTAAGGAGAATGTAGAACTTTTGGAAGGTGTCACTGTGGTTTAGGGAGGAACAAACCTCACAGTTGCCCAAAGCAGACAAGAAATTTTGCAAATTTGCTTCAAAAAAAAGTGGAATAGTAACACATAAAAGGTGTTTGACTTCTCTGTCTCAGAACAAACTGACATTTTCATCCTTCACAGTCTTCCTTGTTGGTATTATTTGGGTTAAGGCTATTTTAGGACAAGAAAGTTCCTTAACTACTCTCTTCCCTCTCCACATGGTGTGAAGATGTCAGAGCTAGTAAAAAATGTGGTGGCTCTCTGGCAGGCTCTAGGTGTAACATGTAAAATATGTGACATAATTATCTATATAGTATCTCCTAAGTCTATCTGCTTTCTAATTTCTCTCTTGGCAGTTCCTGATGTAATTTTGAGCAGTGGTGTAAGGAGTATAATCACCTTGGGGTCAGGGAAAATGTGCATTTGAGTGACTAAATGCCCCAATTGGGTCAGGACTTTATTTGGCTTCCCTGTCTGATCTATCCCGCGGTACACAAAGGCAAATGAGGGTCATTTGGTCACTCAGGGATCTTCAGTCCTGGTGGGAGGTGCTTGGCAGGAGCCCTAAGGGCGTATTTGGCTTCACTGGCATGGCCAAAAGGGTGGTGGCTGCCCTTGAATCAGCCTGGTTTCACAGGTACTCTGTCCATCTGTGTGAAGCAGGAAACAAAGCACTCTGCTTCCCAGTGTTCTGGACACAACAACAAACTCAGCTTTAAACAGACAAAAATTCAATCAATGTGTTTATGAAAAGACCGAAACAGCCATGATTAGAATTTAGAAGGTTAAAAAGGGTTTAGCCTCTGTTTAATCAGAAATGTATTTACCAATTTCTCTGCAAAGCAGTATGCAATCAAAATATTTCATCATTCTTGTCAGCTTGATGGGTTCTGTCATGTTGCTGATGAACAGTGACAAAACAAACCTCAGCTCCCTTAGAGACTCGGTGCATTTGAGCTTTTGCCTGCTTGAAAGGGCTAGGAGGACAAATCATATGGATCTTCTTCTAAACCTGGTTGCTGTGTCTCATAAAAAATATCTGTATCCTAATATACAAATGCGATAACTTGAGTTGCAGCTGATGGGAATTGCCACAGATGCACTGGCAAAGACAGCTGTGGGCCCAAGGCTTCAATTTTAACAGTGGATCCTGCCTTCATTGAACATAAAGTAACATATCTCTAGTTATCATTACATCTGCATCCAGACAGAAGATGCCCAGCTTTATGGCCACGTTTCAGAACATGAGAATTCCTTATTTCCCTTGGGGGCGTTGCAGAGGAAAGAGGAGACCCCAGACCAGGTGCTGCCTTGGAATAGGCCTGGCAGAGCATGCCAGGTTCCTATAGAAGAGTGAGAGTCAGCCTCGATCACCTGGCTGCTCACAGCCACATCCTCTAAAGCTGCAGCAGCCTCTGCAAAGCTTGGCAAGCAGCTCCTGCTTTTTTTGATGCTCTGGAGAAGCTGGGAGCCCTGATGGCCTCATGCAGCTGGGCTTCCCGAGAAAACCTGGGATCTGTGGAAGGTGAGCTGTGCAGCTCTGTCACCTCACTGTGCTGTCCTCTGTGTGAGTCAGTTCTATCTCCATGTAAGCACCTTTTCACCTCATGCCCTGCTAAGGAGATGGACATTGCAGTAACAGTGAATTGGGACTGCCAAGCTCTGTCACTTGCTTAAGGCAGGCAACTCCTTCGCCTAACAAAGCTTTCTACTGCAATCAAATGAAACAGGGAATTAAATGGCCAAGCAGTTTGTTAGCAAGTCAGGAGCAAACATGACATCTCTGCTTTATTCTAGAGAAGTTAATCCTGCTCAGAACTGCTATTCTACTGAGAAGCAGATCAGAAGAATAAGTGCAGCTGGTGGTTTGTTACCTGCCTGTGTTCTCTGGGAAATGTCACAGACACAAAGAAACAGGAGAGGGACATTGCAGGAGCATGAAGGAGAGGGAGAAGAAGCAGAGGACCTGATAACTGGAAACTAAAGAGCCTGGCAACTGCAGATAAGCAGATGCTTATTACTTAATCTGGTAAGAAGTATCATGAAACAGGTAGTGGGGCTAACATGCTACAGAATGTATTTAATGTGTCCTTTTTTGGTTTTCTTCTCATTCCTCTTTGGAGCTTGGAGTTATGTTTTTCCTGTTGGTATGGGAATGCAGTGGCTTAAGTGCACTGGTCCTACAAAGCTTCCAGGCTTTGCAGTTAGTGGGTTCTGTAACATCTGCAAATGAAACTGAAGGCACAAATGTTGTTTTTTCGGATGCAGAGGTATATGCTGAGCTACGACTTTTCAGTCAAAAGAATGGTCCTTGTTGAACAGATCTCAAGGAAGAAATTCCACTAATTTCTACAAACCTGACTTTTTTCAGGACAGCTGCAATGAGAACTGAAAAAGAAATATTTGTGCCATAGAATATTTTAAAAAACGTCTCTTATATTTGCTGTCCTTTAATAAATATAGTGATAACAATAGAAAAGCTTGATGTAATTATACTTGATCCTGTTCAAAGCTTCTTTCTGTTGACAGAAACATGAAGGACTTGGTAGCTATAAGAATGCAGAGGTTTAGAAGAGAAAGATTCTTTAAAAGACTCCAAAGGGGGAAAAATAAATGAATAAAAAGGAAGACACATTACGGATTTTAACCACAGAAGACACACTGGAGTATTCAGCCCCAGGAAATTCAAAGAAGGGGGGATTTACTGCAAATTTAAGAACAATGTGGTTACACTGTAGTTTGTATCTTGTGGCATTCAAGAAACATGGTTAGAAATTGTGTTTTCTGTGCTTAACGAGGAAAAAAGTTTTCTTTGTGCTTTGTAATGTTGAAAGCATTAAGATCCATAAACAACAGCATAGTTTAATCAAGTTTTACCATTAACTCCTAGAATTATTCCAGAAGTTCCCAGCATTCTGGCAGCGTTTCCCCTCTGTCATCTGCACCTACAATCCTCAATTCTCATCTGATGCTCACAAGGAGTCACCACAGAGGTTGCCATTTTCCTGATCACAGTTCTGCACTGGTGAAACTGCTTTTTAGTATGAACCAGTTTTAGCTACAGACTTTTGATACCAACATCATCACTGCCCTAAAGTAGATCTGGGATGGTATCTTTTAAACTTCTTGCAATCTTAAAGTCGTCCGTGTTTCTGCCTTTTATGGTTTTACTGTAAAGCAAATTTATGTTTCATGTACAACACATTTTATTCCTAAACAGTGGGTTCTCAAACTATCCACATTCTGAGGTCTGTAGTTTAGTTTAGTGCTGCTTTCATTTGTTCAGTTGCCTTTGTCATGCAGCATCTCTAGTGAGCACCTCTTCTGGAACCTTCTCAGGTCACTTGGAAACTTTGTTTGCACCACTGTCAAAAGCTCTGAGATTAAAGAAATGTCATTTCACTGGTGAAGTGTTGAGAAGTGTCCAAGATGCTGATGATAGTCTGTATTTTACTGATTTTTCTTTTGGGAGAGAAATTTACATTTATAAGTAAGGAATAAGAATGCTGGGGAACTCACTTAAGGCTTTGACGTGCAGCATTTGTGGAACATCCCTGTTTCAAGGTTTGAAAAAAGTCCGCTCTGAATTCTTTATCAAAGTTCTGACAGTCCATGTAAAATGCTTTGCATCTCTTTCTTGGTTACATGATTGGGTATTTTACATTTACATGTAAAACACATTTTCACAAGTGTGAAACTTTCCTAAAGAATCTGTCTACCAAAACAAACATATTATAGGGAAAAAAATAAAAATTTTGTACTTCTAGTAGAAAGGGTTTCTTTTTCACCTCAGTGTTTGCTTTATTATATCTCTGTTCTGGAGCAGGTGTTCCAAGAAGGTTTAATTCTTTGCTAAATGAGAATAGTAGTTTTTATCTGTCCAACCATAGCTTTAATTTTGCTGTGAGCACTGTAGTTAAATGCTTCTTAAATGTTTTCATTTAGAGAGCAATTTAAATATTATTGTTAGCAATTAGCAATTGCTTTTTGTTCTAAAAAGTATTATTCTTTGCATTCCTTTTTTTGAAGCAGTGAATACGAGATGATGATTTTGGACATGACCAAGAACTTGTATTTTATACTCAGGGTCAGAATAAGTTTGCTTTTGTGTTAATTCTGGGGTAGTTTCTTGGCTGGAGATATGAAAATAAGTATGATATTGAGATATAGGAACAAAGGTTTCTAAATCAGATTACTTTAGCATATGTATTCTTTTAATATTAGATGGAAAATATTTGAAAACCTTATTATCCAAAATACACAGAGACAGTCTGGATGCCTTCATTGCATCAAGTCCTTATATCTATGTCAGTGCATCCAGGAACTCCTTCCTTCCCAAATCAGCTTCCAGCATCAGAACAAAGCAGCAAATGCCTTCCCTCTCATCTTTGTTCTTGCCCCCACTGGTTTTAATAATGTCTGTCTGACATGCCAACAATCAGGCACATGCTCTGCCGCTGTTGTTGTCTCATCTCAGCTGCCTGAGAATGGCTTGAGAGGGATGAGGGGTGGAATTGCACATCAAGGGTCTCTTTTGTTGGTGGAGCAACCAGGAGAGCGTTTCCAATTTGCAGTTTGGCACTGGCACTTCAGAAGCACCACGGATGTTTGATACCCACTTGGTTGCCCGCCACTAAACTTGGGGATCAATCACTGTGTTGTGACAGGATGCAGAAGGGAAAAAAACCCACAAATCACACATGCACATAAAACAAACAAAAAAAAGGAAAGGAAAAAAGCAGGAAAACCCTGATTTTATTTTGAAGATAGTAGGACATCTCACAGATTGAGAATTTTATTGCAAATGGTGGAGGAGGAGCAAGTGTGCCTGTGAGTGTGAACATATACATCTGTATTTCTCTTTCATAATATCTCACAGACAAAATATTTCCTAATTTGATTCCACTGACAGTTTTTGAGTTAAACCAGGGATTGCACCGAGCCATTCTTAGGGAACTATTTCCAAGTTAGTCCAGGACTTCTTGTGGCAGGTCTGCATTCTTCTTAATCACTTGCAGTCAGTCAGATTGTAATTTGTCTTTGTCTTCAGCCCTGCAGAGTTTGGGCCTGAAATTTTTTCTGCTTCAAGGATCAAAGAGTGTTTTCCCTGTGTGTGTCAGGCACACTTATGGAATGCTCTCGTATGTTTATTTAGCTCCATAATTATTCCATATTAACAAAAGCAGATTGTTTCAGGAATGTTTTTCAGAAGAGCCTGTTTGAAATCAGGCTTTGTTGGAATTATGGCACCTCCAGTTCTGCAATTTTCCTTTGGAAATAGATTGTAGGAATTCACTAGAAAATCTATAACAACCCCATTCAGGGATGAATGGCTTATTCTGCTTCTTATCTTGTTAATCAATATTGTTAACTAGCTGTGATGGACATAATTAAGGGAATGACCCTAGCCCCTCCTAATTAGAGATAATTGCCTTGTTCAGTCACATTCACTCTCCAAAATATAAGCGTGTGAGCATAAATGTCATAATTTATTTTAGACTCTGCTGTGAGCATTATGCATTCTGTTTTCTTGTTAACAACTCATTTTAATTCTCGCTCACCCAGCAAAGTTGAAAGCCTTAAAGGGGCCCTCTTACCTCCCTGAGCTGGATGGCCAAATAACACATTATTATATTGCACACTTCCAGTCAGGGGGGTAAAATGAGGAGGGTAAAACCAGAATTCCACTACTTGGCTCTGGCTTCAATCCATTGCCCAACAGCTTCTCAAGATGTTGTCTGATGAGAAATGTCTGAGCTTGAAGTTAAATGGTGCTTGCATCAGAAAAAACCTGGATTTTGGTATGCATTTCATGTATCCTTTTATCAGCTTTATTATTTGTTATGCTTTTGCTGAGCTTCCTTGAAGAAGAACAAAAGGGTACACTTACTATGCAGCTATTTCATGAAAGCTATTTAAAATAACATTTGAGGAGGAAAAAACAAATCAAAATGAATAAAAGCCTGGCAAACATACGATGAAACGGAATGAATATCAGAGCTATTAAATTAATAAGCTTGCAAAGAATTATTTATGGTATCTCAATGGAACTTTAGAAATTGATAGTGACTTCTCCAAATTAATTGAGTACCTTTGTTGTATTTCAGGAATACAGACTCAAACTTGCTGTGCCTGTTCCTTGTGGGGAAAATTGTTCCACCTGCCAAGAACCTCAGGAGTTTCCTCTGATCTTCATCTTCTCAAGGTAAACAGTGGAGGTGTTGACTCAGGATGGCATTCATTCAGCAAAGCTGTGCACTCTGGGATTGTCTGCAGACAGTTGTCCTTGCTGTCACAAGCTGCCATTAAAAGAGTGTTTGAAGCAATAGCCTGAAACAGATTTGACCTCTCCGTGGCCAAATCTGCAGAACTGCAGACTGAGGCTTTGGTTTTAAGGACTGACAAACTTAGGATGGGCTCAACCTCCTGCCAGCTCGAAGGCCAGAGGTGTTACTCCTGTGAGGAGCATCTCACGTGCTTGGGGCTGGGGGACATCCCTCAGCTGTGTCCCCAGAGCCCAGTGACTTGCAGAGAAGCACAGGATCAGGCACATCTGCACAGAAGCTGATAGGACGGGAGGGGCAGATGGAATGAATGGTCATGGAGCCTCCAGGCACAGATTTCTTGGATATTACCTTTGCTGTATTGACTAATAGTCACTCGTGCAAGTCAGATGGAGATACAGGGGTCCACTTCTCCAAAAAAAAGGGTGTCTTCAGATCAGAGCTGTCTCCTCAGAGTTAGCTGGCTGCTTCCTGGTGGCTTTGAGTTGTGGTGAGTGGCTGAAATTCCAGTCCTTTTTGCTATGGCTGGGACATCTCCCTGAGGGCCCACATTTCACCATTAAAAGTACATCTGCTAATTCTTCCAGGATAAACATTTCTGTATGACACTAGTTTGCCCCAGATTTACTAAATTTGGTTATTTCTGTTATAGCTTCTTGTGCAGGAATGACAACTGGAGTGACCCACTGAGAAGTGAACAAGAAAGATAAAGGAGTACTGACAGAAACAATCCTACACCTGATGTTTCACTCTGCTACCCCATTTCTCTTCCCTCTTTCTTGCTTCTCCTTTTCCCTGATCAAGTTTCTCCTGGAGTTTAATTTTATTTCAGTGAGATCTTTTTTCTTCTCTTCAGAAAAATTCTCCTGTGTTACAAATTTTGTCCAAGCCATGTTTTCCAAGTCTCTAGCATCTGCACATCAAATTTTACAGTAAAATAAAAATCCCATGTATAGTCTGCTGAAGGTTTTAACTTTGTAGTAGTTCATTTTAAGGGTCCTTCTCTTGTAGTGTTCAGCTTGCAACTGGTGTAATTTTGCAGAGAACCAGGCTCCCCTAATGTGAACTTTAAACATGATATGGGATGAGAGCTCCTGATTTCCAGAAAACATTTAATGATATGTAAAAGAAGCAATAGATTGGACTGAATAATAGCACAGGAACAACCAGTTCTGCATCAAATCTTTCTTGCAAATCTACTTCTGCAAGTTGATGCTCTATTCTGCCATTTGCTGCAAATGTTGTTTGCCAGCACCCGGCATTAGCTCATGGTAAGCAGTAAAAATCTCTTGTTTATCAAGCTGGTTTTTTCCCCTCATTTTCCCACTTAGAACGATGATAGCTTAGCTAGAAATAGTAAAATTTCCAATCAGGATTTCAAAGTTTTGCTTCTTTGATTGGCAGTTGTCACCTGAAAGTTGTTTCCCACCACACAGTGAGCAGGGCCATCTCCCCATGTCCTTCCTGCTTAACTGCAGAACCTTGTGGAACCCTGCTAGAGATCACTATCATAGCTTTGGGCCTCATTCCTTTCTTCTGAGGTATTACCAAAGCAGTATTTTCCCTTTTCATATTGTCTATGTTGGCATTTTTGTTTCCATTGAAATGTTCCTAACTTGAGCTTCTGAGAGGAGCAAGTGTTTCATCTGCTTGGGGTTGTTCTCAGCAAGGGTGAAAGACCCAGTAATTTTTTGGACTGAAAGAGGCAGAGAATGAGTATTTCCTGATCCAGTTTCTATCTGTACATTAGGCTTCGTTTCTCTTGAATTCCTTGCATATCTTATTGGGTTAATACCAAGGACTTTATGGCTCAGGACTGTATTCTCATAGAGCTTTAGAGGACATTGTTCTTGGCTGGTATTTTCAGACACCACTATAATTCAAAAATAAAAACAAAAAAGGAAAGGAAAAAAAGGATAAGATTATATGTGGTGTTTATATTCATGTTTGTACCTGTAGGGATGTGTTGTTGGGGAGGTTTGGTGAAATGATAAAAAGGTTATGAAAGGCAGTTAATCCATCCTGCGAAATCAGGAACTTCTAACAGCACCAATTTAATTCTGGGAGTGCAATGAAAAGGGCCAGGATGATGTAAAGGTAGCACAAAAAAAGGAATTGAAAAATTATAATGGAAAAATCTATATTTCAAGCACTGTCAGGAATATATTTTTGCATGGAGAGTATTCAGTGAATGATCTGCAATAAAACTGAGTGAGACACAGAAACAACACAGAGATGTTTGTGTCACTCTGCAACTTCCACTGGAGATAAATATGAAATACACTCGTATTTCTTGGGAGATCTATTTTAAGCCTTCCTCCTTCCAATGCACCCTTAGTTTTGCAGTGGATTTGTAACGAATTTCTTGTTTCTGATGAAGTCATGTTCATCTTTTCAATCCATGAAATGGCTTCAGAGTTCTGTCCTCACTATTTAAATGGTTACCTTAAACCAAGAGCCCACAGTTCCCAAAATATATGTTGAGAGACAAGAGTCCTGATTTCTCTCAGTCAAATCTCTTTATCCCCTATTTTCTGTTACACAAAGAAAACCATCTGTCACGTTGTCATTAAACTTATTTTTCTATTAACCACAAAGTAGAAAAATGTCTGGTAAATTGAAGTTGCCTCAGTCTTTAACTGGGTTTATTCTTTGTTTAAGTAATTGGACTTGGTGATCTTAAAGGTACTTTCCAACCTTAATGGTTCTGTGAGTGCTGGGAGGTGGTGAGGGTTTATATTTTCTCATTATTAATATGCTTTTATTTGAATGCACAAAGAATTGACTGGAAAGAAGCACTGGAAAATATATTAAGCAAAACCACAAGGCTTCTGAAATGCAGAAACCCACTGTCAAAACTACCAACACATCTCCTCAGTTTGAAACACCAAAGTCACACTCCTGGCATCAAATTTTACATCACCTGCCTTGAATTTGACATCCTATGTCTCTTTAGGAAACTTAAAATATTACATTTCTTGGTACAGACTGGAACTCAATGTTATTTAGTTACAGTTGTTCTGATTAGCTGCAAAAAAAAAAAAAAAAAAAAAAGAAAAAGAAAAAGAAAAAACTGATTGGAACATATTATTTTCCTAAATTGGATTTTCCATTCAGGCTAAGGAGGATCAGGTCCAGAAATGAGTCACAGATCAAAGATAGCTTTGCATCTCTTATTTTTCAGGGCTTTATAAAGTTCTTTAGTGGGAAGAAATTAGGATAATTTTCAGCACATGGAAGAGCGAGGAGATTAAAGATCAGGAAAAAAAATCTTTCCATCCTATCTTTCATGGTTATCTGATATCAGTTCAGTAATACCAGTATTTTCTTTTTCATTTCAGAGCCTATAAAAAATTAATTTAAAAAAACCCAACAGAAATGGCCAGGTGAACTCAAGTGAGACTTGATATTTACACTAAAGATTGAAAGTCCAAAATGAAGAGCTGTGTAAGGTAGTAAATGGTATCCATGATTCGTTGCCCAAAATAACACCTTGCAAAGGAGATGATATCTGAGATCCCCCAGAGATAAAAGGAAAATCTTCTGTGATATGATTGGCCTCTGCCCCTAGAAAACAGCGTGATTTATAAAATACTTTTTGCATTAAGGCAAGTGATGGAAGAATCAGGTGAGACAGTGGTGAGGCTTTACGATAGAAATCTTATTTTCTGTCCTGACTTTTAAGATTAAGCCTCAAATTTTGTAACACTTGTGTCACAGCACCACATAACAACTTTCAGAGGAAACTGAGTAGTTGGCAATGCAGAAGGCAAGCTGAATTCCCTTCTGAGGATATGCAGAAGTCATTGGGGTGTCTGCAAGCTGATAGACACAGTGAGGAGAGTCTCCAGAATGAAGTATTAGTTTAAAACCTTACATTGACTGCATCATATTCTTTAAGATTCACAGATTTTTTTCAGCATTTGGAGGAAAAAAATCACAAATGAGATAATCGTCCCGCAATTATTGATAGAATGGGATGCTCAGCAGTAGCAAAACTAATCTGGAATTCAAGTCAGGGGAAGGGAAAGTCATTAGCTATGCTGTGTAAAGCAGACATATACAATCAATGCGTGAATGTCACGTTTGTCAGGCCAAAGTGATGGGAAAAGACTTCTACTAAAAGAGAGAAAATTGAACACATCTATAACAGTGCAAGATAGTTCATATCCTGTTGTAATTGCAGTGCACTTCAAGCAGAATGAGAATAGCAAGGCGGGGGGGGGGGGGGAAGGGGGGAAACCTCTCCTGAGCTTTAGAGCAGCCCTGGAATGTGTGACAAAGGTAAAGGGTTTGGGGAAGGTGATGTTGGGAAGAAACCTGAGGCCGAGCAAAAAGATCAGGAACGTGGTGGGGGGTGGGCGGGGAGGGGGAAAGCAAAAAAACAAAGCTGAGTTGAGCTGTAGGCAGGCAGGGAGAAAGTAACTGCAGAAGAACCCCAGATGGTGCCAGGGAGAACTGATGGTTCTGTTCCTTCTGTCTGTTAGAATGTGTCAAGTGTGCAAGATCAAAGTGCACATGGTGATTTGATGGCAAACAGAGACATGTTAAAAAATGAAGCTACTGTGGGAGTTTGGATATGCATTACTGATAGGCGTGTATTGGGTAAGATATTTAAATGTTGCTTATTTAGGTACTGCTGCTCGGTCTGGTGGTGCGAGGTGAATGATGTGCCACCAAGGGCAATCCTTCATGGAAAAAGCTGAAAAAAACCAAAATTGAAAATGGAAATAATATTACCTCATTACCAAGCCAGGAATCCCACATTTATTTCAGGCTGTGTCAGGTAAAATGTCCAAAAGCTTCTGAGCATGCACACAAGAAGGAAAGTTTAAAGGTGTGAAATAGTTATTGCTCGGATTCCCGAGGTACTCTAGGTGCTATAGTCTTAGTCAAAGATCCCATAATGCAGTAATAATAACGATGATAAATAAAAATTGTGAATTAAAACTCCAAAGCACTAGATCACTGCATATAAGGCAAGGGAAATAGCAGGTGCAGACTTGCCAGCTCTGTGCAGTACTTTGTGAGGGGACAGAGGTGGGGACAGTTTGCTCCAATGCTACCTTTAAGGCTGCTGTTCTCCCCCATCTCTGGGGCTGCTGTGGGTTAATGTAGATGCTAAAGGAGCTGAGAAGTGGTGCCAGAGAGAAGACAAGATGCCTGCATTTTGGCAGTCAGCTGGAGAAAACCTCTCCTTTTCATCTCACAGGGTACTCCAGAAACACAGGCAGCGGCTTCTGTGTGTTAAGGGATTGAAACAGTAAATTTTACAGCACAATTCATCAGTGGCGTCAGTCAGATTTGAGAGAGAGAGCAGGTTTTAGCAAAGCTGCACAGATTGCTGTAGCTGAGGTCAACAGCAAGCTCCTGGTGCTTTTAAAAATTGATTTTACTGAAATCTTACTCAATTTTCTTAGTAATAAAGGCCTCCAAGGATTTAAACTGCTGTAAGCAAGAGCAATGTTTGGCCCTGTTCTCTAAGTAGGTGTGGCTTAGCTCCATTACAACTCCAACTCAAATAATAAGATCCTTTAAAAATGGAGGGCCCTTCCTAATATTTGAGTGAGCAATTTTTTGTTTTCTCTTGTAAAAGTTGGGAGGTCATAAGCTTAAAACCCTAAAGTCTTCAAGAAACCTATTTACCTCCTTGGCAAAAAGGGTAAAATGAAATCAGACAGCGTATGTGGAAGGAATATAAATATATTTGCTTATCTGACAAGCCCAGTGCACACCACTTAATAAAAAAACCGTGAAAAACACAAAACCAACAAGAAACTTGGCAAAATCAGCATGGTTTGGTTATTTAATTGTAGACAAAACATTTGAGACTGTATAAAATAATAGAAAATTCTGTCTTTATTATTCTAGAGCTCACAAGAATCTTTTACAGTCATCTTAAGGAAAGCTGAAGGGAAGGTGGCCCAGCATGTATAGGTCTGAAATTGATATAACAGCAAATTCTTTAGAAGTAGGTGATGTTATAACTTGGATTTTAATTAAAAAAAAAAAAAGGTAAAAAAAATCCAAACCCAACCCAAAACAAACCAAACCCAAATACCCCAACAAACAAACAAAACTCCCAACCAACCCAACAATCAGGACCCTCTCTTCTGTCCCTTCTGGGTCACAGATCTCAGGCTTTTGCCCTTTTCTGGAGGTGTTTGCAAGGTTCTCCATCCTTAAGCAGAGATGGAGGTTCCATTCCTCCTTCCCCTTTCTGTGATTTATCTCAGGAGTTTTTACTTCTGTAAATGCTGCAGTTTTTGTTCTCTCCTGGGCAATGGTAATAATTCACTCAGCTTCCATCTTAAAGCAAAGTATTATTTGAAACAAAGTCCCATTGAAGGGAGCACCTCCATAAACCCAGCAGAGTACACTGTTTGCATAGATTGGGTTTCAGTAAAACCTTCCTTTCCACAAGGCCCTGAATTTTTTTCATTTTATGTAAGGCTCTCATTTTATGTCATTTTTGATGAGTGTCCTCTTTTCTCTAGAAATGGTCCTCGATTCTAATGGGTTTTGGATTTTTAGTTTTGCAGCTTGGCATGCCATTAGTGTAAGTTCAGCTTAGGAACTGAATGGGGACTATTTTCTACTAATTGTCTCCAGCTTTTCCAATAGTTTGGTGGTTTTTTTGGTTTTATTTTATTACAGTTCTTCTTCTCTATGCGTTTTCTACAGCTGCATTTTGAGCTAGAACCTTGCATTCATTTAGGAAAATCCTGCAACTCTTTGTAATAAATTTCCCCCACCATACTGTACAAATTATTTTATTGTTATTTCTTTCTTTTCATCCTGCTGCTACTTCCCAGTTCCAAAGCTGATGCATCCAAAGGAAATGATTGAGTACTGACTGGTTTATTTCTCTCATTAAAGTCTCTAGAGAGATGACTAATTTCAATGCTGGGAAACCTTTTCCAGGAACTTTAGTTTGGTAATACAAATGACAGAGGCTTTCTCCATTTCTGGTACCAAAAAAGTAACTCACACATTCTTCCAGGTTTTGGTGACAGCTCAAAGAAATGAGGGAATCTCTTTAAGCAAATGTTGAAGCCAACAGTCCCTTTAAATGAACTGTCTCATAAAAAATAACCCTGATGAATAAAGGGGTTTTAAAGATTGAAAATTTAGTGCAGACAAACCAAAACTGCTATTGCAGTGGGAAAAACTTTTTTTCATGTTCAAGAAAACAAGAAATCTTTGTAATACATTCTCCTGACATAGACAGCACATCTCCAGCTCAGAATAAGGAATGTTTGCATTTCCTTTGGTGAGTTAGAAAGGCCAGGGAGCTCCATCCTTCACTACAGAGCTGCAACTGGCCACAAGACTGGGGAGGAAAGAATAAAATATCATAAAATATCCTATTTAATGGATAAGGGCTGCTTGACCCAAGGTTGACAGACTGTCCTGCTATGGGCCATTTGGACTGGGAGAATACTAATGATGTATAATTATTTATTGCACGTGTTTTCTAATAATTATAAAGAATAATATTTAGATAGTGCTAGCTTAGCCTTCTGCAGAAACTGCAATTCTTCATTGCCCAAGTGGCCATGGAGATTAATAAAAAGCTACCTCGTGCTTTCTGGCAAAGTAATTAACTCATTATAATCAAGAAGAAAACACTGGAAGACTGGAGAGCTTCTCAGCACGCACAGGGTGAGCTGGGGTGATGGGTCAGGAGGATGGGGACTTTGTTCACAGAGCCTGAAGTCATCCAGCAGCACAGGTGTGACTGCTGAGAATGTGTTCTGCACCCAGCTGAGGGGTGAGTGCACCCAGCTGGCTGCAGCTGGGGAGAAGGATGGTTTGGGGAGCTGTAATTAGGGGCTACCTTGGCCCCTAATTATTATGTTGGGAGGCTGAGAAATGTTGGTACAAACTGGGCATGTGAGGAACTCGCCCATGGAGGAACTTCTGAAGGACCTGTGTACCCTGACAAATCCTGAGCTTATGTAGCTCCTAATTATTACCTATGATGCTGTTCTCAGTTTCCAAGTTAATTAATTTCCCCCCAAAGTCCCGAACGAAGCAGCTTTTGAAGCAAACAGGAACTCTCTGTCCACATGCAGGCATTAGAGTTGGGAACAAGCCTTTGGTAAAAGGCTGTCACCTTTTGCATTCTGATTTTCCTCTTGGGTGGTGGCATTCAGTTGGGAATTAGTAACCATATGTACAGCATGCAATCAAATATAAATCTTGCCATTATGAGCAAAGGTATGAAATTATTTCATGCTTTGATGCTGATGTGAAGTTGAGGGCTCTAAGATAATTCCACTTTATGGTCTTTTTCCCATCTTAGTCTATCCCCTGATGCTTCCTTGGATGTGGACAGAAGTCATGGTGCCAGTTCCATGAGACAGAAGAGGAGAAAACTTTGATTACCAGGGAGGAGGTGAGGTGATTTGAGAAAAAACAGCAAATGACCAGGAAATATAAAAGTACCTCAATCATTTGTGGAACCTCAGGTTTTCTTTACTGTAGCAAAAAAAAAAAAAAAAAAGATAGTCCACTGTTGAATGCAAAAAGTTCCCTGTGGAAATGAAACTGTTAAGGAGTTCTCACATGTTGTGAACACAGACTCCTCAGATTATTTGCATTCTGCTGTTTAAAATTGCAGCTGGCCATGAGTGTTCCTCTCTGTTTTTTAGCTGGCAAAAATAGACGACCTATTTTGCTGTCAGTGCTCAAGCCTGGCTCTGCAAAGAGGAGGGAATTCTTCCAATCCAGCTCAGCCAGATTACGGAATTTTGCCTGTGTGCTCTCCAAGTGCATTCCCTAGATTGGATGATGATCCCTGGCATTAGAAGTACTGTCATACTTATTTTAAAATGTGCCTGCCTATTTTTTGTCCAACACTGCCTTGCACTATCTTCTGGAAAAAAAAAAAAAAGTCAGTTAGTTGAAACACATGAGAATAAATAATTTCTTTTCTTGGTTGTCTTTTTTTTTTCTTATAACAGAAATTTCTGAACATTCTTTGTGACCGGCAAGAAGAAAAATAAACGAAACCAACTTATCATTATGCACCTTATTGGAGGTCTGCCAGTATCTCCATAATACAGTCTGGTTTTACTGGATTCATGGATTTCTACTGTAAGTGCTCCATCCTAAAGCTAAAATTTGGCAAGCTCTTTCATGATAGCAATACTCTCTCCTGCACATAAATGTTGCTTTTCTCTGAAAACTGGCAGTAATGCTGGTGAAGCTTTTCTTTTATGGCTTCTATAGATTTTTGTTTACAGATAGGTAAATTCAGTCTAAGTGCTTGGACTGTCACCTTTTTATTGCATATTTAACAAATTATTCAGACTTTATGGGGGAAACTTGCAGCTAAACTGAATTTGCATTTTGCTTTTCTACTCTTTTCCATCTCCGTGCTTTTTTCATTATGGGATTGGCGTGCACTTGCTTCATAATTACAAGTTCAGCTTTGTTGCTGCTTGAAGCTGAGTTTCTTACACTGTCTCGTTAATCCATTTTTCTGGATTTTCACATAATTATTATGTAAGTATTGATTGGAAAGGGCTATAGCTTAGCTTTAGATGACTTATTTAAAGTAACTTTTCACACTTCATTATCTTTTGTTTTTATTGCATCCTGCCTTTTACTCTTCCCCATCCTGCATTTCCTCATCTGCTTGCATTTTCAGGGTGACACTGTGCATTAGGAGACCTTTGAGTAATGCTGTAAAACCTCTCACAAAGAATATTTAAACCTAGTAAATCTACTTGGTGGCTCCTTTTTCCTCCTTGGTCACCATCTCCAAGACTCGCCCATGTCAGACTTAGGATGAATTCAAGCAGAAATGCTTCCATTTATAATATTTTCTACCTGAGCACTAGTTAATATTAAAACAGATGCATATAGATATGTATTATATATTCTCAGGTGGTTATTTGGAGGCCTAACTGATCACGGAACAATTTTAAAAAGCTGTCCCTGGTATGATTTATGTGGAAAAGTTCTGTCACAGCAGGTCTGTGTGAAGTTTGTGGTGTGTATCCACATCACAAACAAGAACCTTCATAAATAAATCCCAGAAACGGAGGGGGAAATGTTCTCACGCCTCCCAACAATCCTATGGAGGCACAGGCGAGGCATCACTTGGGGAGCATTGTTCTGCCTCCTTCCTGAATAAATGGGGGATTGTCCAGCCACCTTTCTTTATGAGTAGTGAACCTGTCATTAATTCTTTTTGTTTGTTTTTTAAGCAAAATACTTTAAATCTCTAAGATTAGAAGTTTCGTGCCATTCAATTAATTAAACGACACCACTCAAGAGCCATAAACATTAAAAAGCTTCTTGGAAGCAGGCTGTGGCCCAGTCTATTGGATAAATTGATTGATTACTTCTGTGGCTATTCCTAATAATCTGTAGCATTTTTTCATTAGGCAGAAAGTTGTGTTCCTATTTAGTATGCAAACGTGGGATTAGGAGCATTCTGCCCATGTGTTATGATTTCTTTTTTCCATTATACAATCACAGAATGTGTCACCTCCCTGTTTACAAAAGAAAAATGTAAGAGATAAAATTTGTGTTTAGTAAGGATTTTGATCTCCAATATATTAAAGAAATTAAAGCCCAGGCTTGGCAGAAAATCATAAATCATAGTTATGTGTTTCTCCAGAAGCATTTTATGGATGCTAGGGCAAAGATATTACCATGTGCACTCTGGTTATGTAGAAATGCCACTAGAGGCTATTTTCTTTCTTCAAAGGTGCCCTTTAAGCTCACAGAAAATTACTCTTAATAGAGTAAACACGCAATTTGCACAAAACTAACACAACGTGCGTCACAGAGAAAAAAGCCTAGTGAGAAATTTGTAACGAATTTAATCTTTCTTTCCTGCTGAGAATTTTCCCAGGTTGTTTTTTAGTTTTTAATAAGTTCTTTATTTCAAATTTTTCCAAGTATTTCTCCTATTCATTTTTTAGCTTGAGAGGTTTTCTTTTTTAGAAGTCTGACACTAAAATTTCCATTATATGGATTGTGTTGTTTAATATTCTTTTCTTCCTGGATGAGTTCACTGGTGCTGAGATATTTACAAATTCAGACAGAGATTGCAGTGAGGAACCTCAAAAACTCCTTTCTTTGGAAATATTTTTTTTCCACTAACTGAAAACAGAAGTTTGTTAGGTTTTGAGTTGACTGTTGTCTTCGCTCTTCCCCACCCCCTAGCCCCCAGATGTGTCATCTTTCTTCACCCTTTTAATTGCACCTTTTTCTCCACCCTTTTTCTTTACCCTTTTTCTTTCACCTTTTTCTCACACTGTAAAAAAAAATACCTACCTGAAATCAGGAAAGAAAGATGTGTCTTCAGAGAGACCAGAAATAGTAGTCCTGTAAACTCAGTAGGGTTTTAAAGATGTATCTCTGCTGTATGAAAGAACTCAATGAAAACAGTGGTGTATTCTAAAAAAGCTGAGGAAAATGTTGGCAAAAATCCCCTTCGAACAAAAGCAAAATAGTTTTTATTACTAGGGAAAATTATATTTTGGAGAAATCAGGGTATATTTCTGGCCTTTTTGCTGTGGAAAAGCATCTTTGTCTAATGAATGGAAAGGTGTAGTGAAATGAGCCTTGAGAAACACAAAGGAGGCCAGGAGACATTTTTTTCTGAGCCATACACTGTCAACTGCATGACCAGACCACGCTGCTCCTCCCTCTGCCCCTGGAGGTTTCCTGCTGAAGAGCTCTGGGCATCTTTTCGTTCTTTTGGAAGTTTGACCACAGAGGAAATAGTGTAGATGGTAAATATGAGGGAAAGGAAGGGTTGGAGACATGAAACAAATGGTATTAAATTTTCATGATTCCTTAATTTGGTTGATTGAATAATCAAGCCTGGAAACAGGAAAGATTAATGTCTTCATATTAATTTTTAGTGCTTATGTCCTCCACTGTGCTCTCCTGAAGCAGGAACCTGTCTGACTTCTCACGGGCTTCTCTCTCCTTTGCTTTGGCTTCCATACATTTCCAATCCCTCCAGTGCAGTGTAGACCTGGCAGAGTTAAACCAGATGTTTGGGGTGTGCAGGAGAGACCTTGGCACATGTCCTGGCTTGCAACCAGTCCAGCACCTCCTCTTCTGCTGCTGAGGGCAGGAATGCTGCATCACTGCTGAAGAGAGCTGGTGATTCTATACTGTTTGATAAACCTGGGGCTCAGGTGCTGCAGGCAGCAGTTCCCAGCTGTCCTGCTGGCACTGGTGATCCTGAGGACAGAAGGACACTCAGAACAATGAAGAAGGAGGTTGTTCAGATGTTTACCATACTGGTTTGAGAAACACTGGGGCTCAGTTTCTCTGCTGTCACAGATTTGGGATGTTAATTCTGCCACATAGTTCCACATCTGTTGCCAAAGGCTCCTCTCCTCCCATCCTGTTGCTTGCTATTGGTACAGACAGGACATGCATTCAGAGCTAGACTTTGTACTATGAGGATGCACAACTTTGGTTTGGAGTGAAATATTTATTTGACCTCAGTATTATTCAAATATTTTCCCATTTTCCACAGAACCACACTGGGTGGCTCTGGAGACCTGAGACAAGTCACTTGGGAAGAGAGATGTCCATATTCTGCAAAAATGATCTGCAGAAGGGGAAGCACTGCTCTGCAGTGATTCCCCCTGAGAGCAGTGGAATAGCAGCACTGCACGCCTGTTTCTCTGCTCTGTGTTCTGACAGGTACTCAGGGGCCTCTGATGGGCTGCAAGGACTGAAGGAAAGGTGCAGGCCATGAAGAGAACGCTTCTAAAAAATAGTCGTTTTACATGGCAACTTCTAGAGTAGAGCTACACACTCCTACAGAGAGCAGCTCTTGGGTGGAGGCCCCCGCTGCAGTTTGCTTTAGTGATGGCAAAGTCAGTCTGTTCTTTGGGGCCGGAGTTGTGGCCCCGCGTGGTGCAGGCTGGACCAGAGCAGCCAAGAGACGAACGATGTAGTTGGCGTTTCTCTGGCCAGCCAGCTACGGCTGCAGTCTGAAACTCCCAGGTTTTACCGCTACTTTGCCGTCGCCTCCCGCCCAGGAGAGCCCGGTAATTGGACACGACCGGATCGTAGCTGGCTGCAACACCCACCCGAGGCTCCCGAGTTACGTGACTCGTGTCACCCCCTATTGCAGAGCCCCCGCTCCGTGTCACGGGGCATCTCCCGGCGCTGGGGGCGGGCTCGGGGGCATCTCCCGGCGCTGGGGACGGGGTCGGGGGTATTTCACGGTGCTGGGGGCGGGCTCCGAAGCATCTCCGCGGGCCGGGGGCAGGCTCCGCGCTCTGCCCCAGGGGCGGGCGGGGCGGTGCGGTGGGCGGGGCGCGGAGCGGGGCGGGGGCTGCGCGGCGGCGGCGGCGGCGGCGGGGCCGGGCGGGGGCGGCCCCGCCCGGGCGCAGCGCGGAGGCGGGCGCGGGGCATGGTCCCGGCGCCGGGGCCGGTGGCGGCGGCGCGGAGCGGGCGCGGAGCGGTGGCATGCGGCGCGGAGACATGCGGCTGTGCCTGCGCTCTGCCCCGCCGACATGGACCGCCGCCGCCGCCTGCCGCCACCGCCGCCGCTGCTGCTGCTCCTGCTGCTGCTGCTCCGCGCCGCGCTCGGCGCTGCCGGCCGTCTGAGCGCCCGCCCCGGCAACGAAGGTGAGCCGCGGCACGGCCGGGTGACCCGTTTCTTCCTCGTTCTTTCTTTCCGCTATTCACACCTTCTCTATTCTTCTTTTCTTTTTTTTTTTTCCCCCCCCTCGTTATTCTCCCCCGCCTCGCTCCCCGTTAAGGTGGTCCCGTGCGGCAGCGGCTTCTCGCCCCGGGAGCGCAGGGCTCGCCCTGGCACTGCGCGGCCGTGCGGGGGGTGGGTGGGTGGGTGGATGGATGGACGGATGGATGGATGGATGGGTGGACAGCCGCCCCACCCGCCCCCGAGCAAAGTTGGCGGGGGCAGCGCAGCCTGTGCCACCCGCGGCCCTCCACCAGCGATGGGCAGCCAGGAGCCCAGCCCCGGGGCGAGGTGGCACCGGCGGGGACGCGAAGGGGCAGCGCCCCAGCCTCGGCAGGTGCCCGGGGCGAGCCGCCTCTGCCTCAGCCTCCGATGGCCCCGCCGCCTTCACCCCGCTGATAACTCTGAGCTCTTTCGCATGGGCACGGGTGCGTTAGTCGTCCTGTCTTTCAAAACTTTTAATTAATACGAGAAAGAAGCTAGTTCCCCTCCAAAACCTCCTTCTGGTTCCCTAGCGGATTTGTGTCGGATCGTGTCGTTTGTATCGGATGTGCATCAATGTGTTCAAGCCGTGTTGCGTGTGGATGTGGATGTGTGTAAATTTACGGATACAAAGCATGAATGGTTTGTTTTCTTTTGCTGCGTTAATTTTTAAGATGATATTGCTGAAAACCCATGCTAGGTTTCAGGGAAAAAAAGTAATGACAACTGGACTCTGAAAAAGTGATTGAAATACTTGAAAAAAAACCCCTAAAAGACCCCTGTCCTTCTCCTATTAAAAAAAAAAAAAAAAAAAAAAGGAGCTTTTTGCTTGCTCGCACAGTGAAGGCACTCGGCATGACCAGGATGTCCAGTGCAATTATCTTTAGGGATAAAATCCAGAGGCCAAAGGGTTGTGAAGAACTTCTAGCACCCAACAACCATGTAAAACTTGCACCTGCTTGAGTTACATGGCTGTGTAGAGAAGCTCTGAAAGCTGTCAGAGCAATTATTTTTCCGTTAGCAATAATGCTGATGTACTTACTGATATTCTGTGTGCTTGTGCGATAAGGCGGTGAGATAACAACTTTAAATGATTTCTGGAAGGGAAAAAGAAATATAATAAAAAAATAAATAAGGAGAGGTGCAAACTTTAGAAGTCCTGGGTAATCTTTAATCACTTGGTATCATTGCTAGGAAATAATTATAGTACATTATACAAGAAGAGCAATATGTCATCTGTTTGTATGTTTCATGTAAATTTGTTTTTTATGCAGTGCTTTATAGGTTTTTTTTAAATGAGTGTGCTTTCAACAGTCCCTTTTAAGCCTCCAGATAGAAGCTATTTTGTAAATATTATCGTCTCTCAAAAATCATTTTCAGAAATGAAAGCAAGAGTGTGAATAGGGGTTACTGTTGTCTTATTAAGAGCTCTTTGGGAATGGTTGTGGTTCTGTCAGTCAGCGGAGCAGCTCTGCCTCCATGGCGGTGGCAGGCAGACGCATTCTGCAAACTGACACTGACTGTGCCGGAGAGATATGGGAGCATTCCAGTTTGCAAAAAAACCCCACTTTTTGTGTCTTTGTTTCAAGTCGCTGGCGCTGAGAATTGAGAAAGGAGGGAAAATATGGGTATCATACGGAATGCATGTTAAGTACACTTTTTCAAGTCAGCTTTCAGCAAATGCTGCCTGCCTTCTCTCTTTTCAGCTTCAAGAGCTTGTACAAGATGAGCAATATTTGCAGAATTGTTAGTGAAAACAACAGTAAAAATGCAGTCACTGGAGTGTAACCTGATTTTGAGTGGCTTTTTTTTTTTTTCAAAGTATATGTTTTGCTATGCTTTTCAAAAACAGAAATACTGACAGTTTCTTTTAAAAAAAGAGATCAACTTTAAAGGGCTTTAAAATTTTTTTTAACCTCCCATTTAGGAAAGCTCAGTAATTCTTTTATTTATTTACACTATACAGATTGATCATGTGAGTTTAGAAATCTTAATTATTATAATTTGCTGACCCACTAATTTGATGAACAAGTGTTAGCATGCAGCTTTAAATTATGTCAGAAGATGATGTTTTTCTCTATTAAATAATCTTTTTCTAACCACTTCATTTACATTTCTGCTGTTGTTCCCATAAATTTCCTCCCAAAACTAGAGATAGACGTTTCTGCATTTCTCTGGAGTATTTACAAAAGTTTCCTTTTTCCACTACTGAGAATAAAAAAAGATGCGTTTTGGACAGCGTTTGTTAATGTAGGCAGGCAGACAAAAAGTCTACCTTTTTCCCTACGTTTTATATTAAAGCTACTGTTGAAATTCTCCCCATAAGTTGTTTTAGCAAAGGATGGAACTAATTTTTGGTGTGTTTATACAGCTTAATCTAACTTCTAGGGGATGTAAATGTTGCAGTGGGCACGTAACAAGAGTATGGGCAGAGCTATCAGAAAATATTTCCTAAATTTATTTAACTTTAAATAATTATTTCTCTTTTTTTTAAATCCAACTTCACTTAACGTTTGCAATTAATATTAAAGCTGACGACTGTTAGTGGTAATACTGCAATGGAAGTGGATGGGATGAAGGGAGAAAAGGATGAAAGAGGGGCTGAAGACAAACTGCTGGCTTACTGCACTTTGTGGTGTTCAATGCATTCCTTTTTTGTCTTTTTCTTGGAGAGCTCGACATTTTCTTAATTTGCTTCATCCCAGAGAAGTCTCATTTAGAGTTTTTTCTGGATAAAAAGTAAAATTTTTCCCTCAAGTTTGTTTTCAAACTCTCTGCCGTGCTCATGAGAAATCTGCCTGTGTTTTCCCTACGCAATCACAGGAACCCAAGGAGGTTCTCTGAAGCTCAGATTTATCTGTGTTGACTGATAAAAGGTGTGTGCCATTTTCTGCGGGGCAGGAAGGTGTCAGGAAGATTTAACATCCAACTTTTCCAGTTTGGAGTTCACAGACCGAACCCCGTAGGTGCACAGAAACCACAGGTTCTCCTGTTCCGTTCTGTTGGATATTTTCTGCTTGGTGAGGATTGTGTTTCTTTTTTTCTTAGAAGGATGCAATTCTCTTTCTGAATAATTCCTGTGGTATCAAGAAATCGAATGGGGAAATTTACTAATTTCTCCTCAGTCTCTTCTGTAACTATATTGCCTGCCTGGGGGTACCAGCCACCTTAATTTCACTGTTTTATAACCCACAACAGTTAACACTTGACCTAGGTCATTAACAGGATTATCAGCAAATTTGTTTAAGCTTTTACTGACAACCTGAATTGCTTCAATAATATTTTGACTGTGCAGACAGGAAACTTCTTGTAGCCTCTCAATCTAGCATAAAATTAATTTCTTGAGAACACAGCTACCAAAAGATCAATACGGGAAATCTGCTTACAGTACTTGGTTTCAAACAGTGCCTGTTTTGGGTTTACAGTAAGAAGATTCCTATCAGCCTCTCTTTTCAGTCCGTATTGGATTTGGAGATGCAGTTTCATCTTTTGAGCATTGATTACCATCTCAGAGCTTTGCATAACTGCGCAATTAAATGCACCATTTTTATCTGAGCTGGTCTCTGTTAACACTTAAAGTTGCTAAAGACAATTTACTGTGCCTTTGTAGTCGTGACAGCTCTTGGTGTGGTTTTGAAAAATCTGCTGCTTGCACACGGAGCAAAATACTTGCCCAAGTCTTGCATCTGATTTTGGGAAAGGCTGGCAATACTGGGAACTTCTCAATAGAATCAGAAGGGGAAAATGCTTTTTACAAATCTTACTTTGCTCTATGTCATGTATCATTAGGTCAGGGTAAGTCTTCATTTCTCGTGACACAATTCCTGCTGCTGCCCCTGGCTTGCAACTGAGTGTTTATCTGCGGAAGAAGCTAAAAGTGGGTTTGGAAGTCTGAATGTGATACCTTTTAAAATTTAGTTTCAGAAAGCTCAGAGTCATGGGGGACTAGAGGACTGTTTGTCATACAGCTGTGTCTTACTCAAAGCTTCTGTGCTTAACCCTGAGCTGTACAATTAGACAAATAATAAACATGTTTTAAAATTCACACCATGGTGGTTTTAAAACCCGGAGAAGTTGGGTAAATGCATCATTTTCTGACAACATTTTTGATAGTAGGCTCTAACACGTGGAATAACTTATTTTCTTTACTGTTTTTCTCTGGGCTTTTTCTTGACTTACTATTTCAGCATAGCGTATTAAAAAGTAAAATCTCTGAATTGGCTGTAGCAAACTTAAAGCAGGTGTTTGAAACACAGAGATGTGCAAAATACAACGTATTTGCTGCCCAGCGAAGCACTCAGGGCATAGAAATGGGTCAGAAGTCTTCTGTACCCTCAGCTTCAGCAAAGAGGCACCACCAGATGGGCAAGCACAAAACAGATAATAGGCACACCAAGTTTAACAGTTGTTTACACAAAATCTTTGCAAATCAGGAGTGTGTTCTGATTGAACTTTAAATTTTTCATTCCCATCTGGGAGGATGTACAAATTAGTTTTAATTTTTTTTTAATTATTCTCTGCTGGAGTTAGGTAAATTGCTATTAGTTTACTTTTTGATTCTTTTGGAGAATTTGCAAGTTTTCCTCTAGGAAAATGTCTATAATTGCTCTTGTTCTTGTAATCCCCACTTGATGAAAGTTTAGAAATACGGACGCAGGTGTTCATTTTCTTGTTTTCAGAGCTCTGGATTTTATCACCAGTGAGGGTCACTACAGAGCTGTTACCAAATACCACAGTCCTGTTTGTGAAGTTTTATACAGAGCCTGAGTTAGTGCCATAAGGTACCTGTAACTCGTGCAGCTTTGTAGCTGCTCTCTGATTTTTCTGTGAAAGAAAATAAAAGTAAGTAAGTAACTGGAGAGAAATCATGCCCTTATTTTGGTGAATTTCAAAGCTCTGCTCTGTGGAGCTGATATTGAAACCCAGAAGATAATTTTGATACCCTAGGGTGCAAAATGGGATGTTTCTAGAGTTGTTAGATAAATCTCCAGAAGTGGGGCAGAGGGCTTTCCCTAACCCACTGCCTTTCTAAAATGTAATTCCAGCATCCAAAGAGTGCTTTTTCTGGAATGAGACATTTCCTTTCTTTTGCATTGTTAGATTGGTTGAAGCATTGCTGAAAACACATTTGCAAGAAGGAAAAGATTTGCCATAAGAAATTATAGAGTGAAAGAGAATAATTTTTTTGTTTACAAAAGCATCTGACTACTGTTAAATGATCCTTTTTCCTAAATATTTACCACAGTGGGGTAACCCTTATTCCTATAAACATTTTATAGCAGTGGCTTTTTTTTTTTTTAAAAAAACCCCTATATTTAAATGGTTCTAGACAAGAAGTAAAACTTTTAAAAGAAAATAGGTTAATTCAGAAGATTAGATATGAAGTCCCAGGAGTGTAATTTTGGAAACAGAGCATGGTAGCAATTTGTGGGTTTAGGATTGTATTCCCCAGCAGTAGTCTTGTGTTTTTTCGTTTCTTAGGCGCTTGCTAAATCCAAGTGCAAGTACTCATTTTGCAGTGTGAAACAGATGCAAGATTAAAATTCAGTCCGTTAAATGGAAAGTTCCTTTCAAATTTCTGCAGTGAATCAATGAAAGAAATAAAGATGTAGAAGTAAAGATAATCCTGCCTGAAAGGAACCTTGTGATGGTGACAGAAAAGTTCCAGTCTGCAAGAGTGACAGGGAGCCAGAGTGAAACACCAGCACGTAAAGCCTTACATTTGCAGAGATGCTATTAAATCAGACACATTGTAAGCAGAAACGTTTGTACCACTCTCCGTTTTGGTGGTTTTTTGGTTTTTTTTGTTGTTGTTCATTTAACTACCATGTCCTGCTGTTTCAGGCAAAATATGGAGGAAAATCCCATTAATCTGCTGGAAAAATATTGATGAAAGAAGAATAGCGGACCAAACGAACAGTGCTTGAAACTTGCTAGCAATTAAGAGAACAATAGGTTGAATGTTAAGGTTCAGTCAGGGCAGTTTAGTGTAATATAGTGTGGGAATGGTGCTTTTTTTTAATTTCCATCTGGTTTCTCATAATGTTTTTATATCTATATTTGGATAGAAAGATTTGAATGGCATTGGTCTCTCTTTTTTTTTTTTATTTTCTTTTCAAGAGTGACTAAACCTGCTCAAGTATAGCTGCCTCGCATAAGAAGACAGTAATTAAAACCTGAAACTTTTAAATTGGTGACTAGGAATGGAGGGTTTTGTAGAAAATCTAGAATGACAAGTTACTCTTTAAATAAATTCCAATTAAAGCACAAAAATATGTTTTGGTCCGTGGTAGGCTTCCCACAAACTTTGTGCAGTAGCAAATAATAACAAGTGACATGGGATTTCTTAATTTAATTGCGGAGAAGTTAGAAGGCAGCTAGAGGGGGTTTGTTTGACTTTTTTTTGAGAGGCAAGGCTTTTTGAGAGATCCCTTTTGGAGAGGGAGAGAAGGATTAAAGGAAGGGAATAGGTAGGCAGAGATGAAGTGAAAGTTGGATCTGAATATTAAAAAAATCAGACCAAAATCCAAACTGTCTCTGATTAATGGCAAAGTTAGGAACCCAGAATTCAGCCCTGCCAGGGATCTGAACAGCGAGCAAAGCACAAATTAAGAAATTCCTTGCCTTCCTGCAAGTCTGAGCTGTGTTTACATTAGTAAGCATTGTGCCTCTGATTTACCAGTGGTGAATTTGAACAGAGGCTGCAGTTAAGAAAGGGTAGAGGCATTTTTACCATTCCATTTAATCTTGCTCTGACAGTGCTTTCTTTAAAAAAGGGAAAAAAAAAAAAAAAAAAAAAAAAGCAAAGCAAGTTATGTCTGCCCAGCCTTAATGTTCATGGAGAACACTGACTTGAGGCCTTTATATTCAGACAGGTTCTGAGATGGTGAGGGCCTTACCCTGCAAAAACTTTTCTCCCATGCGTGATTGACCTCAGAGAACAAATGTGCTAGCAATGCTTGAGAATTCAGCTTTCCTGGAGTACGTGGTTCCAGCTGTGGAAAATGTTCTGTGCTCACTGAAACTCTCTAAAGAAAACCCAGCTGTAGGGAAAACTCATCAGGTTCTTTATTCCCAGCTTACCTACCCACCCTTCCTCTCATGTCTGTGCCATTTTTTCCTGTCCCTTCCCTCCCAGAAATCAACATTCAGCCAGAAAGGATAGAAGGCAAAGCTCATCTTTTTCTGATTTTGAGGGCTGTGTGTCCAGTCCTTTTTTTACTAGAAGCTGTTTACCATAGAGGGGATACTTTGACCCTGTAGATGCCCAGAAGAAAAGACATGAGAAGAATTAAATGTTTAATGGCATTGCTTTTCCTGAAAGATGGGCTAGAGCTAGATAGAGGGTGTTTAAGAAATTAAAACAGAAGTTTTCCATGCAAACCAAGGAAAGAAACACTGGAGAAGAGGCGTGAGGAACATGGTTAGTTTGTAGAATAGAATGGAAACCTGAGCCCTTTGTGGTAAGGTGGTGGAAGCAGAAGAATAAGAAGATGACAGGGGTATGAAAAAGTGTCTTGTGGGTGGATGGGAATAGAGCAGTCATTCAGTCATTTACCTTTCTTATAAATATTTGTGTTTCTCACATATGGAAATAGTGAAAAAAGATGTTGGTGGGGTTTTGGTTGCAAAGGCAGCAGATGAAGTCGGGGCAATTCCATTTTTCATACAAATAGCTCGGCACACATGTTCTGCATTAATTACCTCCATAAATTCTGTTAACCTGGCAAACAATGAAAATATCATGTTGGTGACATCACTGTACTGGAATATAAAAACGGGTTCAGCATCTTGATTTTCTCAGCATGACATTTGAGGAGATTTCTTCTACTATTGGCATTTTACTCCTGTAGTTTGCACCGTGATGTTGAGTTGTTTGCTCTGTGGGTTTATTTTATCTGTGGGGCAGCCATGTAAGGGCCCAAGCATTCCATGTAAGCTGGAGCTCTTTATTTGTGGAGGTAGAGAAGAAAAGATTGACAAAATTACCAGGGCACTCTTGAGTACGTGGCTTTCCAACTGTAGTACTTCAGGATTCTCAGAATTGTTTTACGATTCTAGACTTCTCTGTTTTAAACTTAGAAAAGCAAAACTCAGCCAAGCCCAACCCAACTCTCTTTATTTTTGTTTGTCTGTGCCCCATGCAAGGAGTTCCTTAAAAGCAAAATTTTATGAGCTGTGGCATGCTGCCAGTTGGTTCACTTGGGGGATATCACAGCCTTTTTAACAAATGAATAGTCATTTCCTGGACTTATGCTCTGGTCCCTGTCTCAAAAATTTCTGTCCTCCAAAGGGGTATTGATCATTTGCTGTGGTTTTTGTTGATTTCAGGACCTTGAATAGGTTTGAACTGCAGTAAAATCTGTGGGAACCTTGGAACTTTTAGTTGTGGGTGTTATGCATGCCCGAGAGTCTCTTCTGTGACACTTTTTGGTGTCTAGAATTCTAGAAACTGAGCGTGTCGTAGTAGGTTTGGAATTCTCAGCTTACCTTAAGTGAACTTGGACACTGTGACTCAACATTTATTTTCCCCTTTAAGTTGCTAAAAGTCTTCCTAAGGAGGATCTTTGTCACGCTCCAAATCTACCAGACCTTCAGAGAGCTCAATTCTGTAAAACCAGTGAATACTGGAAATTACTTTTTTTTTTTTCCCCCAAGGGAATGTAAAAGTTAGATGTGCAGTGTGGTTAAACCTTTCTGAGAAGTGCTTTAGAACTTACTAAAATTATATGAGTAACGTTTTCTGTTGAGTTTTGGCTAGACATTTGGTGCCATTTTATGTGCCTCAGGGTTTGGGCACCCAGTGGGACTGATAAATATGACACATCCTACAAGAGACCCACTTCTGTTCTGGGCTGATAAAAGGCAGGGATTGGCAGGGTTTAGGTAACTGAATCTCATCTGTAGTTTCTGGGGTTTTTTTCCTCTGAGAGGGGAAGAAAACTTGGGTTTTAAAGGGAATTTAAACTCCCGTTCAACACAGTAGCCCCCATTTTGCATTTGCATGTTTAACGTGGTGCCTCAGTGATATCAGATTTAATGCCAGAGTGGTGGAGTGGAATGAGATCTGTAGGATTTGTATGTGAATGTGAGTTCAGCTAAACTCTAATTCAGGTATGCTGAAGCTTTATGCTTCTTGCTTTTTGTAGGAGGTACTGGAGAAGGACCAACTGGAACTGTTTAAAAAAAATGCAAAGAGGTGAAGGCGACACAGTAATTTGGAACCCATTAGGTTAATCCATTTTTAATTTTTATATCCTTGTCTTAATGAAAAGAACTGGCACATATCAACTTACAGGAAATAGCCTAATAAAACCAAAACCTTATTAGGCCCCTTTGATAAACAGTGCATTCCAGCCCACCACCAGTCATATGTTTTTGCATACTTGGAAATTGAGCTTTGTGCCACTTTAACAATATCAAGAGAATGCTCATGTTTCAAAGTAATAAAAAAGAAATAAAAATCTGCTTTGCCCGTGTTCATCACTGAGAGTGGGTGGATCATTGTCCCTTTTCCACAGGCAGGCTCCATACTTAGCAAAAGGAGGAGGACCACTGGAGAGCTTCCACTTAACATCAAGCGCAGGAGATATTTTTATTTATAGGGATTCCTGCACTGCTGATTGCTGTCCTGCATTCCCCCCTTCATGGCAGCCTTTTGAGAGGAACTTGCAGTGAGGTTGCTGCTTTGGCTGCTTCTGCTTCTTATTTTTCAGCTATAGGAAAAGCTGAGGTATCTAAATCTGGCCTCAGATGCTCTTGGGGAGAGTGTTTGATAAGAAAAGTAAAATCTGGGAGGAGGAAAATTAAATTCTTCCTCTTCAAAAGCCACAGGAAGCTGCCATAAAATTAGAATTTGCCAAATCATCCGAATTGATGGTGGAAGCTTTTATGGTCTGCAGAAGCAATAATCTCTAGGGTAACTTAAAATATTTTGCTAGTCTTTTGTCTTTTCATCTGATATTTGTAACAAAATCTCTTAATTTTGGAAAGTTTTTACTGAACGTTGAAATGAAAATAATGAAGGCTTGGTCTTTCCAGTCTTCTCTGAAGATTCCTGTGTTAAGTATTGCAGCAGCTGTTTTTAAATTCATTTTGGTTTTCGCTTGCTTGTTCATCCCTTGCCCCCACCCTGGTGGAGTCCTTCAGTCAGCAGTTTGACCAGAGATTGAACATGACAGTTGCCAAATTTGCACTGTTCTGCACAAAATCATATTTGTATTTACAGCGTCACAGTGCAGGCAAGGAGGGCTGGAAGTGCAGACCTCACAGGGCTGTGTCTCTCTCAGGCCTGCAGCCTGGCTTTGGGCTGCAGCAGAAATCTCAGGTTTGGAGAAGAGTTTTTTGGTAAATGGGCCGAACTCTTGGCATGTGGGTTGGGAAAGTGCTGTAAAGTTCTACTGGCTGTTTATAGATCATTTTCTTCTGAGCAGTGCTGACATCTTCACTCCAGTGTCTGAGGGGAAATGCAGGACCATAAAATCACAGGAGGCTTGACTTTTATTATTGGACAAGCAGCAAATTAGGCTACTTAAAACCAGGCTTCATTGTTGGGCACCCTTTTTTATTTGTTGTTCCTTCCCAAAGGTTTCTTGGTCTGCTTTAGCCATTTTCAGCATGATTTTGGCAACATCAGCATGATAGCTGATCCTAACTGGCAATTAAAATTTCATCAAAGTGCAACTCTGGCGTTGCCCGAGTTCTGCCAGTCTGTCTGTAAGTGTTGGTTCTAACCCCAGAATAATTTAAAGACACAAAGGTGCTCTACTGCCACTGCTGGGGCAGTAGAGAGTTGGGAAGACTCAGGTCTGTGCTCATAGGTGGGTGAAAATACGGGTGGAAGCTCCCTTTGCTGGGAAGGGTTCACCATTCCAAAAATGTACATCAGGCTTTGCGCTGACTCCGCTCTGTCCCACCCCAAAACCAAGTTCTGGCTGACTTCCTGCCGCAGAGTATTTTCTTTGCTGCTTGGGATTATATGGCACTTTTCAATTAGACATTCACCATTTTAGGTTTTTTTTTATGTTGCATAGGAAGTTTAATTTTCCCATTTGTTGGCATTTTTCTAACAACTAACTACAGTGTTTCTAAACTGGCAGTTTGATGCCAAACAGGAAAAGACAACGTGGTGGTGCGAGGTTTTTTTACGCAGTTTTTTTTAATATTAATGGGAAATGTTAATTAGTTGAAGAAAAAATATTTTGTCTATCTTTTGACATTGGCTATTGCTCTGTATTTTCTTTCTAAAGAAGACCATTTGGAAGTGGTTTCCAGTGGTGAAGTTGTTTGTAGGTGGTTCTCTAAATATTGTGAGTTGCAAGATAGTGTCTCCTAGCAGGCTTTCCTCATTTCTTAGGCAAGGAAGGGAATCTCAGAGTGATTCTACCTGGCACAACATTTGTTTGTTTATTTTTTCCTTGGGGGGGGATATTTATACTGCATTCAGTTCATTGTAGCAGTTATTACTCCACGTGTTTCTGGACATGCTGCAGCTTTCAGACTGTGCTCAGGAATCACTTTAGTTTCGGGTTCTTTTCTTTCCCTGACGTTACTCCTGATGGAACATGCTGTTAATGAGCCCTGAACCATCACTCCCCAATCTGGAAGCAGTTTCTGGTAGCACGAGTGCCATGTTCCACCCAAGCCTCCATTCATCTTCTGCTTGGTGCCATGAGAGGCAGAGTGAGGGAGCTTTGTGTTTCACATCCACATCCCTATTCCAGTTCTGGAAAGAGATTCATTTTTTCCCTGGAAATCTACATGGAGGGAGATGATAATTCTTTCTCTTGTGGTTGTGTGTGGGGAAGGCCAGGAGAGTCAGGCAGGAGAGAGCCTCTAGAAAGAGAACTTGTTCTTAATTGGCATTCTGGGGCTGTGCTGGATTGGCAGAAGTACTGCATTGTAGTATGGTGAGCAGGGCTGTTTTACAGGGGGACCGAATCACTGGTTTTCAGAGTCAGAAGTCATGGCTGCTCATCTTAATACCAGTAAATTCTCCCTCAGAATTACCACCAGCTTTAAGTCGAGTTAATTACGTGATGGGAACCAGTTCAGGACACTGAGATTATTAGACAGCACTTTACTTATTTATTTATTTAAAGTTGCCTTATGAGAGCTCCTCTGTGTCTCCTCAGCACAACCAGGAATCCTTTCCAAGGCATTCTGCTGGAAAGAATCAGTAGCAACAAAACTGTTCAGCTTTTTTAAGAGTTAGCCCTGGTAACTGCCAGGTCGACCTCGGAGATTTTTGTAGGAACCAGCTGAGTGATGATCACAGAGTTTTGCAGGAGGAGTTGATACAAGGAGAGCAAATCAGTTGTGTGAGAAGCTCAAAAACTTCGTTCATGTAGTAAATATGTGGCTATAGGCATTTGTAGGATATTTAACGATTGGCTTTCATTTAACTTTAATTGTATGGGGAAAAACAAATGAGGATCACACTGAAAAATGCCTGCCAGTGATGCTCTGACTTAATATATCTTCATGAAACACTTAATGAATTGGTTCACAAAATGAACCCGACCAAATGTTATATTTTGTTACACTAAAGGATCTATCAGAATTGAGAGGAGTTGTAATGAGTTAATGTAGGATAAAGTGCTTGTGTGAAGTTTTACTTTTTTACTTTTTACCTAACCATCCAAATCCATGAAAAAAGAAATAAATGAGACAATGAATTTCTAACCCATTCTTTATGTATTTCTTCAGTCTTGGTGTAGAAAAATGCTATTTTCTCCTCCAGTTTCCAGATTAGTATGTAGTAGTAGGACATACAATGACAAAATGTACTACTGCCTCTCCCCATCATTTTTGTCTAGAGACCAAGACTGCATCTTTGAAGTTCTGCATTAATTGTTTCCTCTCTATTGAGGTGTGCAACTCTCTCTTGAAGTCACAGGGGAAAATGAGTGTCCTAGAAGCTTTTATCAGGGAGAGGGAAATGTTTTTTGTCAGGTTACTACTTGAAAGGAAATATGTTTTTTGCATTTTAGATACTGTTAAAGAACAGCACACATCTGAACCAGAAGCCTCCTGTAGCCAGTGTGAAAGCCTCCCTTGCAAGGATTTCTAAAAGTTAGTGGTTCCAGTCTGAAGGAGATGAGGAAGGTGGAATGAAGGAGAGGAGGTGAAAAATTGTTCTTAACTTGATAGATTTGATCCTGATGATGTCAAGATGCCCCATGGCCGAGGTACCTGCCTGTCATGGGGAACTCTGAATATTTAATTGCCACCCATGTCCTGTTGTGATGCCTGTGAGGGCAAGCTGGACCTGCTGGGCAGGTCTAGAGAGGGGAAACTGCCACCTGGCCGTGGATCCATTGCCTGATAATGTTTTGCAGATGAAACTGGTGAGTTTGGTCTGAAGTCATCAATTTCAGAGTGGCTGCAATCATGCTTTCAAGAAGCTCGTTCTTAAAGAATAAATATGTCACTTAAGTTTACTCCTGAGTGATTTGCCTCAGCCACTTCTTGCCAAGTGATTTACCTCAGGAGCCACACTTCCTTCAGCACCATGCAGTGCAGGTGCACAGCAAACAGATCTGTCTCATCCCGGGAGATCTAGAATCTGTGGGAATTTCTACTAACAAAAATGAGAAGTGCACTTTTTCCTTTTGAGTTTTTATTACTGTTTCCTTTTTACAGATGCAAACCTTGCTGCAGAATAGCCTGCCTAGGGCCCTGTGCACTCAATAAAGGACTGACTGGTTTTTCTTTGTGTACGTGATTGAGGACTTGATTCAGAGCTAAGGAATATGTAGCACTGGATTATGTTCTTTCTGTCAGATTAGTAAAGATATTTTGTTTATTGATGTAGATAAAACAATGCTACTGTTTTCTTTGAAAGGGGAGTATAACTGCAGGGGGAAACATTTTTCCCACAGAGATGGCAGGGCAGCTCATTCATGGCAGTATAGCAGTGCATATATATCCATACAAAACACAAATATGTGTGCACACAAATGTAGAAAACATGTATATTTATGGTTCTTTATGACACAGTCTTATTTATAATCCCGTACACCCGTGTCTCCTTCTGTACATCCTAATTAACAGTAAAAATAATGCCTTCAGAGAGCCCTTTTTTTAATGTGGTGTCCAAAATTAAACATCAGTTAAAAGGAGAATGATGAAATAATACAAATATCTTAGCTGATATTCTCCTTCAGTTTTTTTGCTTCCCATTCTTCTGTTTACTTGGAGCACCAATGCTCAGGCTATCTGATTCTGTGGGCAGTGACAACCCTTTGGGTTAACAAATAGAAATTGAAGCTGCTCAGACTGCTACAGTGGCCACCTCTAACAGATCTGTCATTGTCAGGTGTTAAAATTTCCTAGCATATGGTGAGATTTATTTCATTTCTCATTATCATTAATTTCCATACTGAAGGGGGGAAAAAAAATAAAGGGGGTGTGGGGGCTGGTGAACACACCCAACAAGAGTAAGCCCAGACTGCAGATAATAAATATTACAGTGTTGCCATGTTGCGTATTAATACTTCATTAGTTTATATATATATAGAGGTTTTTTTGGTTTTTTTTTTGTACAGTATTTTGTATAAATTCACCTGTTCTGCTTCATGTTGATAAAGAAATGGTTACTTAGGGAAGTGTGTGATCTAGCACTTGGAGACTGTATGGCCAAGATGAGGAAGAGAATTTATTTTTGTGCTTGTATGAAATAAATAAGTAAATGCCAAAAGAAGAAAATCCTTTAATTTGAACGTATGTATTTATTTTAAATACCTGTTGTGTCTAAAAATAGGTATAAACCCACTGAGATCTGATTGACTGGAAAATGCCTGTCATACTGTTCACAAATAAAATCTTCCTTCTTACAGTGAAAATTATTGCATGGCACAAAAAAAAAGAGGTAACAGCAAGATTAGCAATCAGTTGATGGCCCTCTTTAAAAGTAGGCCTGTCTGAACTTGTAACGTTGTAAACAATTACTTTTGTATCTAATGTGTTACACATGACATTTAGAGAACGGTACTGCAAGACAATCTGAGAACAAATTAGATCAGAAGGAAGAAGGAACTGCAGGAAGGACTTTAATCAGCTTTCATTATTTATTCCTGTATTCTGAGAAAATTATAGATGCCAAATCAAATAAGGCCTTTAATCAAATAATGATTCAAGTATTCAGATCTCACCAGTGCAGTTAGATGCATTGACCCAAATTTCAGGCATCCAAGGGGAAAACGCTATGGTTTGTGCAGCTGATAGAAGAGTTCTGTTCCCACCCCCTGCTGCAATTAATTTAGCCAGTGATCCATTGTTTGTTTTTTGTCACTTTTCTGTTTTTCAGAAGTTCCCCTCTCTGCTGTTCATAGTGTTTTAAGCTAAACAAGACGATCCTTTTCATTTGTCTTGTCATTTTCTTCTGTGCAGCTTCACTGCCAGGCCACCTGAACAAATCAACGGCTCACAGGGTCCTCAGATAAACGCGGCTCTGGGTGTGGGTAGCTGAGGTTAACTGGGCAGAGGCAAACAAAACTCACTCCTCTTCGTTGTGTCTTCTTTTGTAGTTAATCTGCTGGATTCAAAAACAATTCAAGGGGAGCTGGGCTGGATCTCCTACCCGTCACATGGGGTGAGTTCACTAGAGTGTGAAATGGAAAAGTGCTGCTACAGACCAATGTGCTATTTAACCATTGTTTCCTCTTCAGAGGACACTGTGCAGTAATGCTGGGTCTTTGGAGCTGCAAAAATAGTCTGCTCTGAATGTGCAAAATATGGCTTACGTAGCTGTGGGGCCTTCTCTTTAGAACATGTATCCCACTGCAGGTAAACCCCAGGAAGGCCTCGCTCCTCATGGAGAAAAATGAAAGCAAGAGGTGCACTGAACAACAGCAGCAAAAAGTTATCTTTAGGTACTGCTCCTTCTTCTGTCATAAAGTGTATTTCTAAAAGAGATCATGGCTCTGCTTCATGGTATTAGTTGCTAATTTGTTCAGATGGAAGTAGCGGAAGGTGAAAAATGTGTGGACATAAGTGGCTGATGTAAGTACTTGTTTGTAAATTTGTGCTGAATTGTTGCTGAACTGTTCAAATTATGAGGTAAAATATTACTAAAGAAATGTCTAAATAATGTTCTAGTGGTGGTTGCTGGTTTTTTTGTTTGCCATGTATCCAGAGCTAATGAAACGAGGCATTGTATTGGAAGATTTAGAAGTGCAGTCCTGAAGCATCTGTACTTTCCAGTTTGCTAACTCCATCATTTGTACGCAGTTTCTGCCAGCAGCCTCTTTTAAAAAATTTTTTTTATAACATTATATTGATGACTAAATAGTGTGTATCTGTCTAGTGCTGCTGATATGTGTTCACTCCCCACCTTCATGTCCCTGTGGAAAGTGGGTGTGTGTAGGAACATCCCATGGCTCTCCTTCTGCATTACATCGTGCAGATATGCAGGGTGGCTCTTGCATTCTTGCATTCTGTTTCCTCAAACACAAAAAAACCCACCTGGTAAACTGAAACCCCTGTGTCCAGAGCTGCCCTTGCTCTCAGAGAAGGCTGGGCCATCAAGTCTTTGCTTAAAGAAGGCACCTGTGAGACTTTCTTTTGCTGTTCTTTCTTTTTTTTTGTACCTTTGGGCAAGCTGTTAATTCACCTTTATCACTTTTACAGAATCAGTGGTAACAGTGCCTTTGCATCTCTGCCTCATGGGATTCCTTTCCTAATGTTTAAGTTGTGCCTTCTTGATATTAAGCATTATGCAGGTGTTTAGCAGTATTTAAGGATGAAGGTTTGGTTTATTTTTTGAGTTTATGCATGGATTTCTCTCCATGTCTCTGGATAAAATTGTTCCATTCTCATGGGGAAGAAGTGGGAAGAGGGTTCATGTTTCCTCCCAGTGGCTTTTTCTGCTGACTTTTCCCAACAAGAAACGTCTCTAAACAGGATGTCCAAGAGGGAACTCTCCAGCAGTTTCTGGCTCATCAGGGTTGGTTTTTTTTTTGTTTTCACTTGCCTTTTTTTTTTTTTTTTTTTTTGTGAAGCCTTTCTCTCCCAGCTCCCGCTGCTCCTCTGCTTTGCTCTTCTGCTCTGTTCAGCTCCTTGCAGCTGTGCAGATCTGCTGCTCTGATCCCTGCAGCTGTGTCTCCCCTGCCTTGGATGCCTAAAGCAGTTGGTAGGGGATGATGCAGGGTATCATGGGGGCTATAAGTAAAACAGATGTGCTGTATTACCCCACCTAAAAGGGCCCCCAGATCTGTCAAAGCCGATTTTATTGGCTTCTGCAAGTTTTTGTCAGGTAAATCCAGCCCAACTTGTTGTTTGCGTGTGTTTGTACATGGTGTTCCTATTTGCTGCCATATCCATGGATATCGAAGCCAAAGTAAATCATGGAATTTCACTGATGTTCTTACAAGTTAATGAAATTCTTAGTTAAAAATCGCATGGCAGTAAATTAATGTAGATCATATGCTGTGACTGTTTTTGGAAGAGAACTGAAGCTCTAAACTGTAGTCTTCACAATACCCTGAAATTTTAAGCTTGCATATTGAAATATAAATGTAAAGTGTAGAAATAGCAATGTTTATCCTATCCCAATTGGCATTTTGCTGTAAGATGGTGACAACTTGAACATCGTGTGAGAGGCGCCTTCTTCTTACAGCCCTTTTATTTATAGTCAATTAATTAAACCTGGTAAATATGGCTGTGTCTGTCTCTGAGCTAACTAAAATATGAACTTAAACTTCAGTGGAAAAACATTATAATAAAGATGTCACATCATATTGAAAGATTGCTAATAGCAGAGCTGTGATTTACAAGGTAAAGCTGATAGAGCTGCTCTGGAGGCTGTGACTCACAAATGAGAATATTGGTGTTGTGCCAGTTCCTCTCGAGCGTGCAGCAGTGTTCACATAAAATGTCATTACACCGAAGCTGGTGACTTAGAGAGTTTTTAAAAATAATTTAACTGAAGTGTTTAACAAACCTCTTACTAGGTTAATAATTTTGTCCTGTTAATACATGATACTGATTGATTTCTGGCAAAATGACCCAAATCGATTGGCTCTTGTTTCCAGCATTCGAGCATTCTTTATTCCAAGTTGCCCTCGACTTGGGCATATGTAGTAATAGCTTTCCAGCAATTCCTGAATATTCATGTTATGGTTTGTAGCTCATTTGTATTCAGGAGTTTGTGTGATCCACATGAGCACACTGTGATGGCAGTGGTTTAGACTCTGGTGAGTAATATCACCGTGGAAGAATGGGATCTCTCCTTGAACCATCCCACACAGCCACAGCCTTGGCTCTAGGAACACTGATCTGGTCAAGCTCATTAAAGCCCCGTCAGCCCAAAGCGTTGGCCCCTCCAGAAAGCAAGGCACCAGAATTTAAAAAATATAATAGCAGGTTTTGCTGATGCTTGAGCATGATTGGCAGCAGCCACAAGGCCTCTATCCTGTGCCACCATCCCCAGCACCTGCCCAGGCAACCTTTTTGTGTTGCCAATCAGTCAAACAGCAGCACCATTTCTATAGGTTTCATTAAAGGGGAAAGAAAGAAGAGCTACTTAGTCTGTGCAGAGTATATTATTGATATGCTGATTAAGCATAATGCAAATGATCATTAACCGTAATTCACATAAATTACAGCAGCACAGATGTGGGGGTTGGGATAAAGCAAGTCACTTTAATAATATACAATAGAAATGTGATGGATAATTCACACAGGACAAAAGGAGTATAGTCTACAACCTGCTCTGCATATTCATGGAGGGAATTGTATTGGTTTCAGCATCATTTTTTAGGGAGAAAGATGTCTGACTCCTGCTCCATGGTTTTTTTCGGGAAATTTGAAAAAATAAATATATTCGTGACATAATCTCAATCCATCGTTCTGCACTCACCCAGCTTGTGACTCAATCTTTACATGTTTATCAGTCAAATTTATGGACTTGAAATTTTGGGCACAGTTTTTTCATGTAGTCAGTAGAAAAGTAACAGAGAAATCACTCTTATCTTGTTTTGCTTGTAGCTAGAGAAGGGAATGCTGTGGCATTTTTTTACTGTCATGTAAGAGATAATTGTTGAAAAAGAAACCAAACCAAGTCAGGAAAAACAAACCACAGCAGAAACAGCCCTAACAAAAAAAATACCTAACCGCAATGTGTTCTGTACACGGCTAAAGTTAGTAAAATGCAGGCAAAATTTAAAAGACTGATTGGAAAATAAAGATCCTATCTTTGATCTCAAAAGCTTCCTAAATCCCTGAGTTTCTTCACAAATATTGGATTTCTTTGAGAGCTGGCCATAGTCAGCACCTAAACTTTGGGCATGTAGTTTGAAATCTGGTGTGAATAACTTGGCGTTTTCTTGGTGGTAACTTTGGTGGTGATTTGAACAAATCAAGCTCATCATTTCAGTAATGGAAACTGGTTCATGAGTATTAGAGGAAAGAAGGATAGCATTCCCTGCTCCTGTAATAGTTGGTGGTGTGTTGGGCAGGCTAGAGCCTGCCTGACTGAGATTAATGAGAGTTTTTCCATCAACCAAAAATTGGGTTAGAATCAAAAAAAAATCCAAATGAAAGTGAGGAAAATGCCTCCTTTCTTATATTTCAAAAGCCTGAAAGTAGTTTGTCACATTAGCCTGCATCGCTGCCTACCCAGGCTGTTGGCAGCCTCTTTGGCTTCATTTGTTCTGCTTTCAATAGTTGGCTAATGTGTGGCACTGTAAAAACTTTTGGGTCTTTTCTTTTTGTGGGATATCATGGACAGAATGACTGCAGAAGAGCCTGACTTTTATAAGCAGTCCCTTGTGACTAGGTGAAGGTGGAGGAGAATTTGTGCAGAGTGATATCTGGGCTCTGATCAAGGTGCACTCAAATAAATGGCGTTCAAGAATCAGTTTCTCAGGCCACTGTGACTGGAAAGTTTCTCTGTTATGCAGAAGATGTTTTGCAGATTAATAAGTATTTCCACAAGGTTTGTTTTCCTGCAGCTTTGTGTCTTGATGTTAATTGCATCCTGTGCTGTGGAAGGTTTGGGTTTGGTTTTTTTCAGTAGGTCCTCAGTGCTAGTGGATTTCCTTGTGTCGTACTTCAGCCTTCCCTCTCAGCTGCGCACATGAACTTTCCCTTCCTTGCACAAGTCTCATATTTTCACACCACTGCAGAATCTCAGGGCAGCTGAGCTGTCAAAAAACCTTGAAACTGGCCAACAAAAATACAAAAATTTATCAGACACCTCATTTTAGTTTTCTTTTGATGCTGATTGATGTCTTAGCCTGTGTTCGTTTTTTGTCTGACACCAAACTTGACAACTTCTGCTGTATATAAAGTGGGCAGTGTTGCTGAAATCACTAAGTGGTTGTGAAAAGGAGTTTCAAAGTGAGTCCAGTGATATCAAAAAATTGGTATGAGACAAAAACCTGAAACTTAAAGATATCTTTGTAAAACAAAAAATTAAGTCCTTGTTTTAAAAACGAAAACAAACATGCTGTGCTTTATACTTTCTTTTTCCTATCCATTAGCAGTGGAATTTCCTCAGTACTTCTTAAAACAATGTGTTCTGTTAAAATCAAGATTTATCTGTTTTGCCTGAGCTCTGGTGTCCTTACAACCTCATACTGTTACCCTGCCTTCCACGAGTTGTGTATCATGTCTGAAATGCAGGCAGACTATTGTGACGTTTGCAAGTCAAAGGAACCACTTGGGATTCTGGTTTAGCGATTCACAGACTTTGTTTCGTCTTTCAGTGTGTGGCTGATTGGGAAAATAATTTTTTTTTGTTAATCTGCTTATTTTTTTCACTTCAGTAGGTCCTTTTGGGGTGCAGTGAAAGTGTATTTGTTTCATTTGATTCTTTTTTCGAAATAGTGAAAGCATTAAAAAATAAGAGTTTTTATAAGTTTTTCTCTTCATCTCAGTTTTCTGTAATCAAGCCTGCTCTTCCTCATTTTTAGACTTCTTGTTTTCTTTCTGCTAGAATAAAACTCTCTGAATGTATTGCTGTAAAGTGAATGATTTTGCTTTGGAGAGGGACATTTAAAAATCTGCCTGATTTTTGAATTTTTAAAAGTCTCTTCATTCACACTCAAGTCCTTGAATCAGAATGCAATGGTGGTTTCTTCAGTTTGTGGGTACTGCTTTTATACAAAATCTGAATGAGTAAAAAGAAAATTGTTTGTACTCTATTTTTTTCCCCTTTCTGATAGGTATTTCTGGTGACAATATAAAGCTATGAGATAGGCCAGATTAATATATTAATTCTATGAATGTTTTTATATCAACAACTGCTTTTTGAATAAATGTGAGTTTTGTTGATATTTTCAGAAGCAGTGTGTGAGTAGTCAATGACAAATTGTATTTTTGGTGTACTTTAGCTGGCTTTTACTTGTATTTCATCTGTACACTGTTTTTGCTATTTGGATGCATTTAAAAAGGAAGTTTAAATCAAAAAACTTCAGTGGAGTTGACTAAAGAAATAAGAGAAATGCTTTGGGGAAAAAAAAAAAAAACCATTAAGCATATTACTTCAGATTTTTATGCATCCCTGGTCTTGTTAGGAATTGTTACCAGAAAGAAATGCCTTGCTTTTTAAAATGTGGAGCACTGTGATACTCTTAAGACGTGGTTTTTTGATAATTGCAGTCTGCATTGCATTCATTTGAAAAATTCAGTGTGATCATAACGGTGCTGTGTTTTGGTACATTTTTGAAACAGCTTTGAAGTTGATCTAAAGTAGAAACTGTGCTAGTTTCAGTGATTATTATTAAGGGAGGGAGAAAGGCTTTCTCCCCCCCACTTTTTTACTATGTTACTTCAAATGATGAGATTTCTATTAAAAAAAAAAAAAGTTGCAACAACAAGAAAAAGTAAGGCCATGTCTTTATACCACACTTTATAAAAAAATACGTGGACACCCTCCCTGTATTTCATTAGTCTCATCAGTCCTTCTATTTACTGGTAATAAGTTGCTGAAGGTTGGGTATCAGTTTTCTGTGGTTTCAAATAAAAAAGAAAAAAAAAGGAAAGAGCAAGTTTTGGCTTCTATTCCAAGAGTTAAATAAAGATCTTACTTAAAATTGGAAATGCAGATACTTCAGCTTCCAATTTTCCCTTTTAACTTTCAAAGCTTAGAAGCAACATCATTCTCCTCATGGGCAGACTTTTATTTCTGTCAGCATAAATCCAGGCCATTTGTGAGAAGTTCTCTCAAATGGTCTCATCGCCATGAGGTATTTTCCATTTTGTAAGGAAAGGCTCACTTCATAATTTTATTCTTTTGTGCTGAATTTATTTGCATGAACCAGAACAGAGCAAAGTAAATACAGGAACTGTCATGAAATGCAATATTGTTTATCACAGGGGCACACTGCAGTCGGTTTTAAGACTGTTTGTATAACATCAAGTCCACAAGACAAGCAATTCACGTCTCCTGTTAAAATGCCCATAAATGTTTTCTCCTGATAGCTTTGCTGTGGTTCTATTTATGGTCTCAGTAGTTTGGGTAGGTGGTTTATTCTGGAGTTTCTTTCTTATTTCCCCGAATGTCTGTACGTATTCAGTGTGAGATTGTACTTCTAGAAGAGTGTTTTCTATGCTGTAAAGTCCTTTTAAAAGGAACTGGGAAGTGGGCACGAAGGGCACTGATGGCTGTGCAGGGTGAAGGAGCGAGACTCGCAGGTTGTTCCGAGGCAGGAGACACTCGTTGCTCGATTTCCCTCTTCCCCCAGTCTTTCAGAGTTGTTTGTGAAAATAGCCTGAGGACTGTGTTAATTAATTTCCTAATTTCGCCCGCTTTAACTTGCCCGGAGCGGCTCCCAAGGCTCGCTGCGAGCGGGAGCAGCGTCCAGTGCTGGCCCGGGAGGGGTCCCCGGCCAGAGGGACAGCGCCTTCCCTTCCTTCCCCGCCGTGCTCCGGCCACCCTCACCCCAGCCTGGGCATGGCCAGCCCTGGGGACACTGCGGGACGCGCAGGGACGGGCTGCGGCTCGCTCGGAGCCGTGTGTGATGATGATGAGTATGGTGGGAGCATGACCCACCTCGCTGTTCCCCTCCCAGCCGCCCGGCATCCTGCGGAGTGCCCTGCGGGGATGTTGGTGTTGGTGTCCTGCACCAGCGGGAGCGGCGGGGCTCAGCCGGCACAGCGCAGCCCGGCTCGCTCCGAGCGCAGCGTCCCGCCTCCCGTCCCCGCTGCTGCCCTCCCGTCCCCGCTCCTGCTTCCCAAGCCTCATCCCACTTCCCATCCCCGCTCCTGCTTCCCAAGCCCTATCCCGCCTGCCATTCCCGGGGTGTGTCCCGGCAGGTGGCGATGTTCCTGCGGCGGGCGGCGGGATGCTCTCCCGCACCTCCCCGCTCCCGCGTGGACAGGCTCGCCACGATTTAGGCAGCTGCTGTGGGTCCCTTGGGATAAACCATCCGACTCCAGATCACGTCCAGGCCCGGTGTTTCGGTTCTTGGTGCCCTCGGTTTGGTGTTTCACCCCAGCACCTTCTGCTCCAAACTCGTGTTTTGTACTCATGTTCTGCTTTTAATCAGTGGTTGAGCTCAGTGAAGGCTGTGCGGTGCGGAGGGCTCTCTGCACGGTGTGTAGATACCATCTTATACGTAATGAGGTGATGAAATCTCGGCGTTTTACTCTGACATTCGGCCACTGTGTCTGTGGCTTGGTTCTTCCTGCCTAACAGCGATTCCTCGAACTTTATTTCCAGCTGTTGGGTTTCCAGAGGCCCCAAAGGGCAGCTGGGACACGCGGAGTGATTTGATTGCTGGTTGTGTGTTAGCCCGAGGACGTGTGGATGAGTGCTGTGCTGCGATGTGGTTTGTGTGCTCTTGCAGTAGACGAGGAGGGGCAGTCAACACCATCCTTCCTCAAGAGCCTGACAATTGATTTTAGTTGGACTCCAGGGGAAAAAAAAAATGAATTGCTCTGTGTTCGTGTTTTTAAACAAAATAAAAGCCTAACCCCAAAGTGAATCTCTTAAATCTGGAGGAAAGTTTCTGTTTACAGCAGCTGAAACTTAGTTTCTAAATTGGATGTCGACGTTTATATGCTGCACTTTCTGAGTAGAAAGGTAGGAATTAGTATCCTGTATCAGTTGTTTATCTTGGAATGTTAAGGGTAGATTTGGACCACTAATCCTTTAATTAGTGCTTGTTCAGACTTCATTGATATCAACAGAAGCATTATAGTGAATTAAGTTGGTTTAAGTTAATTCTCCCAAAAGTTATGAGTGATGGGAGAGGGCGATAATGTTAGTACTGGTTATGACTCAGGCTGCAGAATGGCATAAATCAGAATCTACTTTTCAATCAGAATCGTCATTAAAATGTTGTGCTGAAATATGCCTTATTTTCAGAGATGTAGATTACCAGGGACATATTAAAATGTTGTTCAGGAGTGTTGCCAGGAGGCCATTTACTCCATCCAGTCTCCTGCTCGGAGCAGGATTATTGCTCAGGTTCTACCAGGTCAGCAGCTCTGGTTTTGGATAGTGGAGTCTGAGGATGGAGATACCACAGCCCTTCCAGGCAGCCTGTTTTAGTGCCACAAAGTCTGCTAGTGGGTAGAATTCTGCCTGATACCTAACGTGAATTTCTCAAGACACATTTTGTGGCTATTTTCTCTTCTTAGACCATCTGCTGTTACTGAGGAGAGTTTGTGTTAACTCCCTTTCAAGTTGTTGCAGTCTGTAATGAGATCATTCCTCAGCTTTTCCTTTTTACAGGACTGAACAATCCTTGTGTCTTTGCAACAGATTTGTCCTCGAAGTTGATATTGAACAATCCTGTTAGGTGTGATGCCATACTCACTGCTATCCTGGCTTCCTTAATGGGAAGGTTAATGTGGAAAACCTCTACTAGGATGGTGGAAAAATATCCAAGAATGGGATGAAGTAAGGATGTAGGTGCTTTATCTATGTAACTGGTTGAGTGTTTCAATCTAGAAACACTTCACAAGCAACACTGCAGTTTAGTTTACATTCCTTTTACAACCCAGGGATTTATGTAAGCTAAATGGGTTCTGGAGGGATTTCTTGAAAAGAAAGGTAACAGCATAGTGTGGCTTATTCCTTCACAGCTCCTAAAAATGAGAAGTTTGGCCTTAAACTAACTTGTGATCAATAGCTCTTGTAAAAGGAGACATGTTTGTCTAAAATCTGAATGTTTTCAAGACCTTTTCCAATCTTAAGAGCTTTTTCAATGATGGCAAAAATTCTTAAGATTGTATTTTCTACCCAGAAGGGAGATTTTGTTTGTTTAAGTTTCAGTAACAGAAATGCTTTTTGGAATTAAGTGTTTTGAGGTTTGCTTTTTTGGGCTGTATTTTTTGTTTTCCTTTTGGTTTTTCTGTGGTTTTGTTTGTTTGTATCTTTGTTTGTTTGTGGGGTTTTTGTTTGTTAAAAAAACCCAAACATTTTCTGTGGGTAAACAGGATACAAAAAAAGAGAGCTGAGTAAACAGTGGCAGCTGAACTGAAGGTGAGAGCTCTGAGTATGGTGACATTCAACATTCGGATCTGTGTGGAGAGGTGTCAGGTGTGAGGGTGAGTGAAGGCTCAAGATTGAAATCTCCAGAAAGCAACCTGGATTTAAATTGCTTATGGGGCTGTTTCTGCTGCCTTCCATCTGGAAGGCTTGGAGCTTCTCTCCCCTGTGACAATAGGGAATAAAGATGCCACAACAACCTTCATGTTCCAGAGAAAAGACAGAACCCTTTGGCTTCTTTGAGAGGGAGAGAGCTTGGGTTAACTCCTGGTTTCCCTGAGACTCTGACTTCGTATTTCAGAGATTGGTTCAGTGACATTTGTGCCTGTCACCTCTTCAAAACTCTGCACCTCTGTAAGCACTCACTCAAAGTCCAAACAAACAGGATTCTCACTTTTCTACTTTTCACAAGAATTAAAATCCCAACCAGAGCTTCAGAAGTTAATTTTCTTCCTGACTGTGCAGTTTGATGCATCATGTGCAGTGCATTCCATCAGACTTAGGGGATGTGTAACCTGGCAAAGCAAACACTGCTACTGGAACTTGAGCGTTTATGTTCCCTGATAGCCTTGTGTTACCTGTTTAACTTTCACTAATATTTCTGTGACACTTTATTAATAAACATAATGTATCCATGGTGGTAATTTAATTTTGCTGTGAAACCTGGTAATAAATGTTTGAACCGCAGAGCATTTCTGGAGAAGTGTTTTAGCCTGAAGAAATGTTTAGAGAAGAAGCCGAGCTGCGCTTCTCCTTATGGCACCGTAATTCAGCAGTGTGTATTCAGAAGTAAATGGTTTTCAGATTAGAACATCCTCTTACAATGAAAACATCCAGAGGGTGAATGTTAATCAGATCTTGTAGAAAAGTGCTGTGTGGATGAAGGACAGGCAGAGGTGATGAGGTAATGCACAAAATAAATGTGCAGCCCAGGTGGAAACTTTCCTTTTACCATGGGATTGATTTGCCAGAACCACAGGACTCCTGAATTCTTACTCCTGTAGACTGGGAACTAACTGAAGTATCTGAAAAATACCCATGTGACTAAAGGCAGGTGTTGGTTTTAAAGCACAGAGGGTAGGATGGGATGGCCAGATCTGGGAACAAACCCCTTATTGAACATCAGCACTGTCACATTTTTAATTTAAATAGTGTTTTAAGAGGAAGTTGGGCATTGTCCGTCTTGTGTGGCAGCAAGCAGAGGGTGGGTTGTGGGCTTCCCCACTCCCGACTTCCTGAAGGGTTTGGGATTTTTGTGTTTAAGTATTGATAAAGGAAATATAACAAGAAATTGAGAGAATGGAAGACATTTTGAAAATAGTAAATGCTGAATGTTGGCATTCTTAAAATTTTAGGAAAATTGACGTATCTTGCCCACTACATTTTGAAAATTCAGTTGTTGCATGTGACTGCACCAGTGCAATGTCTTGATGTAGAAGGTGGAGGGCAGCATTAAACCCATAGAGCTAATTTACTGGGGTAAACCACTATTAATAGAGACACAAAGTGAAAGGTCTGCAATCTGTGTCATACAGGCTGAAATGTGGTGACTTTGAAGACAGACCAGAGAAAATACAAAAAGTTTTACTTGACTCAGAGTTGTGTTTTAATCTGAAGAACGGCAGATTCCTATATAGAAGGTGTGAAAGAGCAATATAATCTGTTATTAAGTATATAATTTGCATTAAATATGTAATTTTTTGTGTTTATGTCCTTTGAAAAACAAAGGATTCAACAGTGGAGCAAGGAAGTGTCAGACCTGAATGTTCGTGGATTCTTGTAATGCTGATGTACAGAAAATTTGCAGGGTTATATCTGCCACCCTATTTTATGTTTACTAAAAAAAGTATATTTAATTGTCTCTGACATGTTTGGAAGTGAACTTTCCTTTAAACCATATGCCTTTTAACTGGTGCATGGTAGAGGTATTTACAAACACCGGCCAAATGTGATGTTGGTTTGTTCAACTTGCTTCCCTGGCTGAGTTCAAGGCAGTGCTGTGACCAAATGTAAACAGCTTTTGTCATGGCCACTTGCAATGTGTTGTGTTTAGGAATCAAGTTCATTTAGTAACTTAGGGCAGGGTTTTATTTCTCTTTTTCTATGCCTTGTTCATATTCAAATTGGAATTGTGCTGAATTTCCGTTGTAACTAAGAGTAAAATTTGACTTCATGTAGGTAATGCTCCTGCACTGAACATAACAAAGAGACAAGTTAATATAAGGGTTTTGTGTTTTGGAGTTTTTTTCCTTCCTCTGGCATCCTAAATGTGAGTAGTGTTTTGTAAATGCATGAACCAAAATGAATATAAATTATATTTTGGCATCACGTCCTGTGCCAGGCATTGTGAGACCAAGTCATGGCTGGAAAGGACAGAGGCGGAGTGAGTGTCTGAAGAGGAATCATTGGTTCAACGTGACTGTAAATGCCTTTGTTGTGAAAACATAATGAGTGCAAAAGTGTAATAAGTAACCACTGATGGCTGGTGTGAGCAATGAATATGGTATTCTGTGCTGCTGGAAAGGTTATGGAATGGCTAATGGCTTTATTAAAATGATAATAAAGTAAGAATGCTAAAAGGTCAAAATAAATAATAAGGATGTATTGTATTATCTGGGAGAGAATGGGCAAATAACAAGAAGAAAAAGTGAAGAATTTTAGAAGTAACCCAGACTAATTTGATTAATGTGGAGTTTGTCTAAAACCAAAATTAGGTTAAAAACATTGTTTCAGTGTGCACAAATCTCTGAAAATGTGTAAACCAGGAGTAATGCAAGAAAGATGATATTGGGCTAGCTGACACTGAGTATGGTTTGGTATTAGGTTTTTTGGTGCCACTTGACATTTTGTGCTCTGAAATGAACAGGGATGTAGGGGAAAACAGGAGATCACAATATAAGAGATAATAGCAAAAGGAGGTGGAACTAAGGAAGAGACCAAGAGGAAATTCAGGAAGGAGAAAAAAAAAAAAGAAAAATGAAGGATGCAATCTTTAAAATACATAATCATGTATGAACAAGCTGCAGACTGAGAAAGAGACACGCATGGTTTATAGGTTAATTCTTTTCCCTCTTGTTTGTTAAACCCAGAAGAGAATCCATGTTTGCTTCATGCTCTGGGGTCTGTAGGACAGCATTGTCCTTTCTCTCCACAGGGCTGTGTTCCTGAAGCAGTGACTCCAACCACAGCAGCATTTGTCCCTTTTTTCTTTTCTTTTTTTCTTTTTAAGTCTCCTTTTCCATGGTTCAGCAGATGCCTTAATGGATAGAATAAATACAGAGTCCTGTTCAAATTAAAGTATAAAGCAAAATTCTAATATTTGAATTAAAATTCAAATATTAAAATTTTATGGGCATAGTAGAAGCTCTCAGTGGTCATTTTTTTTTGTGAAGGTCACACAGCTGCAGAAATTTTTATAGCCATGCACACACTCTTGTCTGATAAAAAGTTAAAAAATAACTCTGCAAAATTATATACATTTAATGCTGTATGCAGCCTATTCTGTGCATTAAAACATTCACACCTATTTCATAACCTTACAGTAGATACTTATTATCTGTGAGTTGCATTAGGTCCTGCCAGTTCAAGGTTTTTTATCAGTCCTGCTATGCAAATCTCGTCTTTTCTTCATGCAAACAAGTTGGTATTTTTTAGTGTTTTCATGCTAATTTTAAAAGACTCATCTAAAAGAAACTTATATTTATTAAACTAGAACTTCTGTTGCTGGTGTATCAGAGCAGCCAAATGCAGTGTATGTAAAATGAGGGAAAGACTGTCATGGAAATCAGATTTTTATATTACTGGGAGTTAAAAAAACCCCAAACAACCGCAAACCAAAGAAGCCTTGCCATTCCCAAAGAAAACAGCCAGTATTGAAAGAATTCAGTTTAATTCAAATGAAGGCTATAGACCAGATCATTGTATTGATACCAAGTTCTTTGTGATTGATGGTACGAGAGTGAATATGAAATTAATTTGATACTCATTGATTTTGTACTGCAGTGTATTGACAACGTGCAGTGTGATATCTGCCTTACAGAACCTGACTGCTTTCTTATTGCTCTTAAAGGTTATTCCTTATTTCTCTACTTCCTGCCTTTTTTATTAACATGAAGAAGTGAACATTCCACCCTTGGCTGTTTTGGGCAACTTGTTTGGTTTCACAGACATGGGATGATTTGGCCTGGACTGCTTTCCTCCTTTTGAGAAATTAAGTCTTCACTAAATCTCTTGCTTCTGAAGTTTTCATAACAAAATAGGATTTAATGGATGACTACATGTATAAAATTTTACTGGGTATGCAGAGTTAAATTCCTCTTCCTTCTACCATTTAATTTTACTTTTTCTATGTCTCCTTTAAGCTCTGTTGCCTTTATTCTACAGCTCTGATTAGTTTCGAATAATTTCTTTGAAAAGTCATCAAACCACATCAATACAATTTATTGTATAAACTTTGGAACTTGGAAAGCATTTGGACATTAGCACAGTGTTCAGGTCAGTCACGGTTTTGATGATATTACCTCTGGAATTGGTGCTGTTAGGCATAGGAAAACTGTTGTAGATATTATTTGGAGCTTTTTGGGTATTTCTCTGATCCACTGAGATGTGCTTTAAGGGGTGGTTGCAAGTAGTAGTCATGTAAATATCCTCAAATATCACTTTTACAGAGAAATAGGAAAAAACACCCCATAATAGTATCTGTCAGAGGTGTAAAGAAAAGTAGTCACATACTACACAAAATCATTTTATGGTTAGAATGTCTTACTAGGAATAAGGGGTGTTATTTCAGACAACAGTTCCAGGGGAGACGTTCAGTCAGTTTTGTCAAGCTTAGAGTCACAGTATTTCTGATCCTGGCGGCTTAATTTGATGAGACAGTGAGTGATGTTCCCTATCACAAGCCTGATCCAATCCTGATTTATGGTAGGAAGATGCAGTAATACATCTCAGTATTTCTTGAGGGAGAAGAAGGAACTGTTGCACATCAGCAATTTGTGGTGAAATGTGATGTAAACTTGAGCAGCTCCAGTCTGAAATGATTCCTTATGCTACAGAATAGTTTTCCTTTAGATTTTTGTCTTAGTAAACGTGGAATAGTTACACTGCCCTTTGTGAGCTCATGCCATGAGGTGTTCCCATGGTGTTCAAGCACATCAAGTACATCCATTGTACTACTTTTTTTGTAGCACTAATATGCTGATTTCAGAGGAACAGCGCTTGTATTCTATGGTTATATCACCGTATTAGCAGAAAAAACGCTTTTTTAAAAACATTGTTAATGAAATCACATTTTCTTCCCAGACAATCACTGAATCTAAGGGGGTGAAATTGTAGTGACAACTAGAATCCTAGCTTAATGAAATTTTCCTGTTGCTTTGATACTAAAAGTAGAGCAGGACAATTTTACAGGTTTGATTATTTTTACAGCTAAGAACTGTCTTCCCTCCACCACCCTTCCGTATTCAACTAAATAGTTGGCTAATATGAAATATTGTTGTTTTCTGAAATGAAATTAATAATCTTTATTGTTTAGTGATAAATAGCAAGAGAAAATGTGTGCATTGCACAGATGCTGTATGTTTCACTGGCATAATCTCTTTGGAAATTAAGAAAAGGAAATGCTAGCTGGGGTTTGGAAGAAAAAGTGAAAGTTTTTTGGGGGTATGAGGAGGTGAATAAGACAGTAATTTTTAATGAGAAAATAGTTTGCTGTTTCCTGACCGTGGTTTGTGCCAGTTGCTGGAATATGAAGTAAAAGTTAACTTTAAACAAATGGTACAAAAAGTAAAATTACTGAGGTATGAGGTTTTCACCTAAGCTTTTAAAATTTGAATTTTGTTTTTTTTTTCTTTTTCTGTAGCATTAAACATGTCTCAAAAATACAGAGAGTCTTCATGTTTGGAGACCAACAATGTGTGTACCTGTTGTTGCTTTACTCCCTGGACTTGATTTTCAGATTTTCTGTGATGTACTTCTGAGCAGAAGTTCTTTAATCTCCCGTTAATATGGTGTGGCACATTCTAAAGTACAAGAGTTGCTCTTTTATTATGGTGGTCTTTGTAAAGAGCAAATTGGGTACCAGGAAAGAGCTTCAGGAGGGAATTTTTGTTGCTTAATTCAAAGTGTTCAAGAAATGCTTCACTATAATCATTAACTCAATTTAAGAGGGTATTGGACCTACAGTTGCAGCAGAGTTTTGTGTAAGATATGTCATTAGACCTCTCCAAAGGTCTGTCAAAAGTGTAACTTGCAGCAAAAAAAAAACCACATATTTGAGTTTTTGTGACAAATTGGGATCATTAATTGTGAGCATTGCGTAAGAGTGTGCCATGGAATTTGCATGGAGTGGAACACTGTGACAGGTGGAAAGCGGGGACATGAAAAGCAAGTTGCAATTTTCAAAAGACACCACACTACTTTAGCAGCTGGAAGTGTAGCTGGAATTGACCCAAGAGAGAGTGACAGTTCAGCAAATACAATCGTTTGAGTTCTGTGCAATTATCTGAGGAGAGAGCTGAAAATGTAGCAAAAATTAAACATTTCAATGGGTGAGTTGGATCATTTTAGAAAGAACTGCATTTTAACTTGGCGGATTACTGTGCTTTTTAAAATGTTATTATGTAACACCTCAACAAAACCATATTTAATTCTTATTTGTGGCATAGCATCTGTAGGCTGTTTATGGCTGATATATTTATATTTATGGCTGATATATTTATCAGCTGTAACAACGTCACATCACATTTTTGAGTTTTAGCATTTTAATTACATGTATTTGACTTGAATTGCTTATGCACCTCCTTTAATGATCAAGTCAATGTGCATTATAAATCAGAGGAAATCACAAAAAAATCATCATTGGTGTTGTGTCTTTTATGACCTGGAGTTTGAGACTAAAATAATTTTTTTCTGTTCTTAAATTTGCATGACCCACCTGTTGCTTCTGTGTCAGGAACAAGTGTGAGCCTCCCTAGAATATTTTTGTCGGAACAAAATAGTTGACATTGTATTTCAATCACTTCCAAAGCTGTTAAAGTTCATGTCATTTGAGAAATTTAGGGACAATGTATTACAGGGGAGGACTGCAGTGTGATAAGAGAGCACAGGGTATTAAAAGAGATGATAAATCTCAAAAAAAGGGAAAGATTTACTGTACTCAGGAACTGCAGCATGGATGGGGAAAAATGAGAACGGAAAATTAGCTCACAGATAAAAAACCCTAAACAGTTGGAGGTCAAACACTGACAAATTTTGCATTTGAGTGGGGTTTTGTCCCTTTGCCCAGTGTTCTCCTGCCCCTGTGCTTCCTGCGCAGGATGAACTCCCCCAGTCCCCTCTTGGGCACTCGGCAGCTACCTTGAGGTCTGGGCCGTGGTTCATAGAGGCAGCAGAGCCACACAGAATTGGAATGCAATTTTCCAGGCATTCCTAGGGAAGAAAATGGCAGTCTGCTGTCCCATTATGAAATAAAACAGCCGGGTGGGGTGAGGGGATAGTCTGCTTATTTGTTTCTTTTCACCCTGAATTATGTGTGTTTCACTGTGTGTAATTGACACCACAGTTCACAGCATCTCTGAATTTGTTCCACTTTGTCATAAATACCTGATACTTCATTGTCCTGTGGTTTTTTGCTTCCTTCTGCAAATGTAGTGAATAGGATTTTATCTTCTTTTTTTTTATCTCTAGATGCTGTTTTGCTCAAAGCAGATGTTTTATGACAAATAATTTAAGGGTGTAACATGGAAGAGACATGAAACAAAGCTGCTTGACTGCAGCATTGTCTGGAAAAAAAATAGAGGCATTGAGGGAAAAAATAATTCAACAGCCTCAGTGGAATCATAGTTGGAAAAATGAGTGTGCTTATTTTGATGAAATTTACTGAGAGAAATTTATTTAAGATGACCATGATGTTATCTACTGTTATACTACTGTTTGTAATATAATCCATTATATTAATTTGTTTCATGGTAAGATTTCATTAGTTTCTAAGCAATATCTGGATGTTGTTTATCTATTAGTTTTAGTTGTTCTGAAAACTTTGCTCGTAACAAGGCTTTCAATTCAAAGTTGTTCATAATAAAAATACTTGTGCTTTGAGGAGCATTTAGCAGTCTATACCTCACATAGAAGGGTTGTGGGGGTGTGTGATGGACAGAAAAGAGCTGAAAGATGAGTTTATGCCTTTGTTTTCTCCTTGTGGAAAATAGAAGTCAAGGAGGTCACTTGAATTCCTGAACTTGTATTAATTCAGTCTTGAAGGACCTGGAGATATCTATTCTAGAGTTATTTATTCTACAAGTAGTAAAGCACTTCCTTACTCCTTATGACCAACACAAGCAGACTGGTAAATAACAGACTTCAGTGGTAGAAGGTCCATAACAGTGAACTGACCGCAGGGAAGTTGGACACAGAATTGAGATGAGAGATTGCTGTCATTTTTTCTTCTCCTGCTGAGGAAACTTAATAAACACCAACTTAGGATGTGTTAGCTTGCTTTGTGTTCTGCCAGAAGTCTGGTGCTGATGCAGAACTGTGTGTGTCAGCTTCAGAGCTGATCATTCTGTGTAAAATTCACTAATGTTTTAGGAATATCTGATTTTAATAGCAGAGCTATTTTGCGACTGACGTTTTAGGAAGCTATCCAGAAGAAAGCTTGAATTCATCTTTTCCTCTGTGTGTTTTCTTTTTAATAACATCTTACATTTTAACTTTTTTTTTTTTTAAATCTCTGCTCTGATATTTTTTTGTTGCCTTGAATAAAGAAAGTATATAAACATATCCTCAGGTTCAAAGGGTTCAGAAGTTAGCTGGTCTGGTTCCTTCATGTCTTGCACTGTTTTTACTGAACAGTGGAATATTTTTGTCCCTGAGAGGTCTGATGTTTGGGTGCCTGAATGGAGGAATTTGTAGATGGTTTTTCATGAATAAGCAGCACTTGTAATTTTTTATTAATATCTCTGGCTACTGTTACACACTTTCTGTTGTCTCAAAATGCAGCATGTGCTGTGCTCCCAAACTGGAGAGTGCTTAGGAATTATATTATCATTGGTACATACACTTGGTTTTTTTATGAGATACATATTTCTTCTGCTGGAAATAGTCAGGGTGGGTTTTCCTTTTTTTTTTCAGCTGCTTTTATTTTAAACCTGTAATTTGAATAGTTAAAGCAGCACAAGAACGTAGGAGGTACATTCATTACAATGAATGGAATAAGGCTCTGCAAAACCATCTACAGCTTCACTTCAGATCCCATTGGAATTAATGAGTTTGCTATCTGTAAAATTAAACAGATACTTCTGCTTTCGGAGGAGCAAGTGTTTTATCAATTTGTTATGGTTGCTGTATGAAATATCAGTGTTGTGAAAGTTCTCTTCTTGCCTTAAGAAGGAGTCAGAACTGTAGTAGGGAAAGTTTTAGCGACTGAAACAGCTTTAGTTTTGGAGGATCAGGATTTACTTTGAGGTTGGGGAGGAGGAATTGTGCTTTTCCTAGAACCTTGTTTGGCAGCGTCTTAAATTGAGGTTGCTGACCTTGTCTCTGAAGTTTTTCCTGTTAGCAAACTTGTTGTCAGGCTGTGAAATACAAAGGCATTGTTAAAAAAGAAGAAACCTTGTTGACATTTTATTGGGAATTTTTAAAGCATCAGAAAACTTTTAATAGGAAGGTTAAATGTGGGCATTGTATTCGGGGGAAAAAAAAAAGCTGTCTTGAACTAATTTAAAGTCCACAATTAGTCGGGATCACAGGTGGCAAGAAGAAGTTTTAATGATAGCCTGGCCCAGGCCTTGAGGTAAATTATGCATAATTATTCATAACTGCTATTTTTGGCTTGCTTGCATTTGTCCTAGACCTCTGCCTGAGGAAACAATTTGAAATAATTAGTGTGCGAGTGCACTGACAATGATGAATGAATCAAATGCATCTGGTGCCAAACATGGATCTTGATAAGAAGCAGATAACTTTGGCAACTGTGGATTTTTTGTTTTTAGATTTCTGAGACTGGGAACAGTTTGTTCTTGTTGTTTTTTTTTTCCAAGTGACATGTTCAACATAGAAAATTACCACTCACTGGGCCATGATCAAAGGGCAGCAAGGAATTCCAGCATTGCGAACACGAAACAGGTCTGCACGCTGTGTGTGTAGCTATTTAGGGCCGAGAAAATGAAGGGGGTAGTAAGGTGGAACATTTTGAAAACTCAGGTCAGCAGAGCCTAAAGTTAATGTTAAAGCAGCAAGATGCATTGCTTATCTTACACAGGTTGGAGGCACGTTTTACGTCAATATTCAGCGGCATAAATACAGCTGTGTGTCATTATTAGAGCAAAGCTGAAGCAGAAACAAAAAGATTGTGTTCAGATTGCTGCATTGTAGCTTAGTTAATGCTTCTGAAGTCTTCAGAGGTGTTTGCTTCTTTCTCTGGCTTGAGTGATCATTTCTATCTATGTAATTCACTTTATATGAGCTTAGGTGCAGGTGGACGTGAGGCTCTTTTGAAATTAGATGTGTTTAATGAAGAGGGGAAAAAGTTGATTTTAAGTAATATGCTCTTATCTTCTGGACTTCTACACATTTTTATCTTGTTGGACTAGTGAACAAATGTTTACTAGTTTTCAACCTGTTCCTAATGAACTGATTAAAACAGAGCATACGATAGTGCTCTGGTCAGTGACTCCATAACTGAGCTGTGAGCAGCAGTCTCTCAATCCAGAGATTATTTGGCTTCTACTCACTACCTTGAAATTATAACATTGTGAGTGAAGTTCTCTGCAACAAATGTGGCTCTAAAGAAAGACTTTTGAGACCAAAATGCAAGATACAAATTTACTGGGAGAGCTGACAAACTGAGAGTTGATTTGTTCCTTCACTTCTGCATATGCTTCAGGTAAAATTGTTACAATGAGGATTTCAATTTTCGAGCTTGTCGACTGCTGCTGCATGTGTTGTGTTTTAAAGGTCTTTCTTGGTGACAGGCCTTTTATGCATTTGATTGGACCTTAAACTCTGTGCAAACTTGAACAGGAGGTGTATAGGACGTTCTCCTACTTGTAGCTAGTCTTTAACCTTCTACTTCTATAGGTAATTAATGTTTTTCTAAAGTGATTTTTTCCAATGCCAATCCTAATATTGCACCAGAAACTTACACCTCTTTGGGCAGTGAACTCTAATGTGTTGTGGATGCCATGGCAGAATATGGATCTAGAGGAGTTTTTAGCCTATCCAAGCAATATCCCTGTTCCTAAAAGAAGTTCTGCTGTGATAATATCTTTTCATGGTCACATTTTTTTCTTGTAAACATCTCTCAGGGCTGTCTCCTAGTCACCTAAAATCACTGAATGTTTTTGTTTGTTTGTTCTTTCATCTCAGTGGACTCTGGATTTGCTGCTTGGTGTTGATGTGGGAACAGGCTAGGGAAAGAAAACATGGGGAATAACTGTATGTTCAGAGTCTTTAGTCCAGAAACTTTAAATAAAGTAAATTCAAGTATTAAATGCTGAGTCACTGCCTGTGCATCTTGAAGGTTGTTCACTGAGGCAAAATATTTAACCAGCATGGCTCATTTTTATATTAAATCCCAAAGATGCCAGAAGCAAAGCTCTTCATAAGTCCTGAGGCTACCAGATAAAATGCCAAATGAATGAATGCCTGAGCAAAGGTTCTGTCGCAGTCAGACTACTCAGAGCCTCTCTTGTTGCCTTCCTCATTGTGGATTCTGCCTTTTCCCGTGGCTGGTGAGCTCCTGCAGCTGACCCAGGCGTTCTCTCTGCAGAACAGGCATCCTAACATAGATCTAAGAGGATGCTGCATTCCACTGTACAAAATCAAGGGGACCCTTCATCTGTGGCCAGAAGCTAGAATATAATTTTCAAACTGTCTGTCTCCAGAATCCAGACCAGATCTTGCCATTCATCAGGATTTCCCACTCTCCTAGAACTCAAAGGTTCTGTGGGAAAGAAGATGTATAATCATTGAATTAGGTGGTACCACCATGTGTGTGTACTCTGGAGCAGAGTTGGATTTGCACATCTCAAAGACCATACAGTTGTTTGATATTTCAGTGGCTTTGTGACAAATGATGTTAGTTTCTTCATTCCCATCTTTTTCTGAGGATTCTGTAGGTGCTACAAGCTTTTTAGTGAAGAGTTTGCAGCTCTGGAATTGCCTAACATTTGTTTGGTACCATCTCAAGAGCTTTTGACTTGTAGGGCAAACCCAGCCTCTTGACTTGTCCCTGCTTCCCATTTCTGCTGGATGTTCCATGGGAGATGGGGCAAGGGCAGTGTTTCCTGGGAGCTGAAGGTGTTAGCTGATAGTGCAGTAGTTTTTAAGCGATGATGATGATTGGAGCACTGGAGGAATGCCCTTTTTTCAAACGGGAAGAAGTAAAATAATTTCAGAAGCAGGTTGTGAGCTCTTGTAAGTTGTTCAAGCTGCACAGAATCACAAAGCCTGTTCCACAAGTGGCAGAAATAGGTGATTTTTATTTTCTCTGGTTTGACATCCTAACCACAGATTGCCCACAAATGTCCTGTGGCTTCTTGCCTTCAAAGCAATGCCATCAATCTAGTGTCCATTTTTTCTTTTAAAATCTGTTTTGCTCTGTTAACTTTGGGTTTGTAGCAGTTCAATTCTGCTGGTTTTTGTCCCAGCCCATAAAAAAGAAATATTTAAGAGATTTTTGATCATAGTCAAGTTCCTCTGTGCATGTGTTCATGGCAGGCTCACTTGCCACCCAAAGAGGTGAGTCTTGGTGAGAATTGAAATTTACCATAAGTGATGTTTCATTGTTTGGTTTGGGGGTTTTTTTCCCCTCACAGAAATAGCGATGCTGCAAAGATTTGAGAGCTTAGAGCTTTATAGGCCTAACTTGCTTTCTGGAGAAAAGAACTGAATCCTGAGCTCAGCAGAGAGAACTGTTTCTCTTCTGCAGCCATTTAGAAAAAATGCAGAATTTGCAATTTAATGAAATGAGAATCTTACCAGACTTAAATAAGTAAAGAATTTAGCTTGGAAAGACTCTTCAGTGGTCCTAAAACTAACTGGATTTTTATATGGTCATAGGAACAGGAGTAATTTACACTTTACATATAAAATTGCTCTTCAAGAGTCACATCAATATTTTTGATGTGAATTTTGTTTTGTGATATAAACTAGTCAGGGTGAAAGATGTTTTCTGAGGGAAAGAAGTGAGTGCTCTTATGCTAAGTAAGAAGAGGCAGAATGTTTGTTGGGGTGTTTTGCACGTTTTTTGAACAGTATTTCATGTGGGTTTTGTTTTGCGATGGGAAAATACTTTGTGGTAGATTTTCATGTAATTTGGAATCACTGCTTTTTTTTGGTATTATTTTTTTGCAGTGTAGTCCTTTCCCATAAAAAGCCAACTGAAAATTATAATTTCTCTGAGGCAAGAGGATTGACCAATGTACTGGTTCTTCCCAGATGGAAGCAGAGTGTAAATAAGAAGCCTTTTTGAGGAGAAGAACATGTTCTTTGAAGTGGATAAACTTATTTATTTTTAGTGTCTGAAGCTCTCACAGTCAGTCTATGGACTGAGTATGATAATAGCTGCCTCAGAGGTTATCTTCTTATGCATTTCAACATTTGCACAGAGGGTGGAGTGTGTGGGGGGGTGTTAGGTAATAGATTTTGTTTTGTTTGGGGTTTTTTGTTGTCTGGGGTTTTTTGTTTGTTTTGTTTGGGGATTGTTTGTTTTTTGGGTTTTTTTTGTTTGGTTGGGTTTTGTTTTGTGTTTTTTGGCTTTTTTTTCTGTTTATTTTGGTGGGTTTTTTAAAATGTTTTTTATATGACCTTAAGCAGATAAACCTGGTCGTTCATCCTGTATGCCCACTCTTCATTGCCATGCCAGGAGCTCGTTGTGGGGTTACCCATCCTCAGCTATTTTGAGTTACCGTGGCAAAGGTGGGATGCTGGGCAGGAGAGGGCTCTGGCACAGGTATTCAGGTGCTGTTGGCACTCAGGTAAATAAAATGGAATTATTTAAATTAACTCAGTGCTGCTCCTCAAGCCTGGACAGCAAAAATCACACGTGTGTCCTTCCTAAAGCTTCATGAACAGAGCAGAGAGTGCTACTTTGACACGTTAATTAGTTGCCATGCTTTCTTTTTCTCCAAGTTAACCTTTCCTTTGGCCACTTGATTGAAATTACTGATAATTGCAGGGCTGTTAGGGCTCTGTTTGTGCAGAGTGGACTCAAAGGGGCTTTGCTGTCCCAGTGAGCAGGCAAATGGTTCCTATCACCTGGGAGCTGCTGGATTGTGCTTGTCCCACACTCCTCTCCTTAAAACAAAAAGGGTGACCAAGCAGAAAAAAAGCAAAGATAAACCCAACAGAATATCACAAGAAGTTTGTCTTAAGGAAACCAGTTCTTCCTCACTGGAAAATGAATGGAACAGTGAGAGTGGCTGACACAAAATTAGCATAGGGAATATTTCTTTCCCTGTTTCCTGCATTATGTTGCAATGTGTTGTGCTCAGAAGTTACCAACTTTCAGGAGGATCAATACATTTTTAAATTTTTTCAACATGACTGCTGAATAATGTGTTGTACTCCTGCAGGAAAAGAGTAAGATTTTGGATTGTTTGAAACTTTTTGGCTAAGTAAAACCAAAAAATTGCATAGGCTAACTTAAACTGATATAGCTTCCTGGATCTCAGGGTTTTTTGTATAGATGTTTAACATTGTGCTATATTTTATATTTTCCTTTCCAGGTGTAAGACAAAAAAACCTCACCAAATATTTTTTTTTTCTAACAGACTTTCTTGGTTTTTTGTTTCTTAGCCAATGAAAGCCAAGAATGCTTTTCACTAAATGTTCTTATGACACTTTGTTTCAACTTTTCTCCCCTACTTCAGGCAAAGACTGAAATTTCTTTGAAGTTTTGATGGCCCTTTTCTTAGCTATGGTCTCTATTTCCAGAAAATAATGTCATTAAAGGATGGCTCAGTCCATCTGTATGCTCAGACATTTATATTTGAGTTTTACTGAAAAGTCCACTTGAACTTTCTGATTTGTAGTTATTTTAAGCCAGGGCATTACATATACTGTTTAGTTTGATAAAACATGAACTTCTGTTTTGAAAAATGTTGTATTCTTTCTGCCCTGATGATTCACTGTGGAGAAGCATGGGGCCCTGTCTCTCAAATCTGTGCTATAAAATAGCGTCCGGCATTCAAACAAAACTTTTTATGGGCAGAGATGAGTCATTCTAACCTATTCCTATTATGCCTTTCACAATGGAATTGGTCTTTCTCAGTACTACCACTTGTCAAGTAATAAAGATAACAGTAAAAATACTTTTCCCCTGAACTTGTCTGCTACAAAAAGAAGTGCCATTACCTCACTTTCAGGAACGTTAAACTTTTTTTTTTTCTTTAGGTGACCTACTTTGTAGGGTAGATATTTCTTAGAGTTCTTCCTTTTTCCACAGCTAATCTGCCTTTATTGTGTAAATCTCATTTTCTTTGTCATTTAGTGCATCCTAAATAATTTTAATGCTAGCTAAATCTTCGATTTTAAGTTAGTGCTGTGTTTTATGACCACATACCAGAAATACTTGCATGGATTTTAGGTTGTGTCTGTGACATAGGTTTGTTTGATCCCTCCTTGGATCACATGTGTGCAGTCACCCCAGAATTGCTGTCATGATTGAATTAACATTATTTAAATAATTGGCTGCTAGGTATAGCCTGGAAATAGTTAAGAGAAATCCTGTTCCTGCTCTGGAGTGAGGGGTACCTTCCCTGCTGATGGAGGAGACAGGGCCCTTGGGGTACAGGCTTCAGGAATAGCAAGTGTTGACTGGGTCTGAGGAATCACAGAAGGTGTCTGGGAAAGTGCTTTTATGTAGGAATAAAAGGCCTTGCACAGGTATTCAGGGCACACTCTGCTTTCTTATGCTTGGCTGAAATGGGAGTTCCCTCATCATAATTTAAAGAAGCTACTTTGTGACCGGTGTGCATGCTCAGATGCTGCAACGTGCAGCTACCAAGTTACCGATTTTACCTTAAATCACCTTCAGGCTGGGACTGTTTCACTGAGCTTTGTGCTGTGCTTGCTGCTGCTGCTGAGATGGACAATTTCACTTGCACAGTCAAATGGTTTGTGCCAGACATGGGGTGCTCTCCTGAGAACCACAATGAGGTGGCTGTAAATTATGCAGGAAAGCAGCAGTGCTGGTTCCGCTGCCAGCTCCTTGCTGCGGTGTATGGAGTGATACCACTATGGGAGGGGAAACAGTCTAGAAAGCAATTACGTGGCTCTAGCTGGCTCTTTACCAATGTGATCAGCTATTGTTTGGGTCATGGTGAGCTGATGATGTGGCACAGGAATGCAGTTTTGCCAAGTAAAAGTTCGAAGTGTGTTGTTCCTCCCACGCTTCAGGACTTTGCGCTTCCCTTGCCGAAGCCCTTGCAGTTCCTCTCAGCCCATTTCTCCATCCTGTCGAGGTGGTCCTGAGTAGCAGCACGATCCTCTGGTGTATTGGCCACTCCTCCCAGTTTTGTCTCCCAAACTTGCTGAGGGTGCATCAGCCCCATCATCCGGAGCATTGATGAAGCTGTTGAATAGGATTGGACTCTCGGGGTGCCTCCAGACAGACCTTGTGCCACTGTTCACAACCACCTGAACTTGGCTGTTCAGTTTCAGTTCACCTCCCTGTCTTCTCAACTTGTCTGTGTTTCATCAGATTCCCTGTAACTGTGTTGTGGGAGAACGTGGTGAAACTGTGCTGACTCTTCCTCATGGTTTCCTTGTCCTTTGTATGCTTAGCAATGATTCCCAGGATTACTTCTTCGATTAAGTTCACAGGGATGGAAGCTGACCAGACTGTGGTTCCTCAGGATTCCCCTACTCCCCATCCCTCTCTTCCTGTCCCAACCCAGTCATTAACTTCATGACTGTTGATCGTAGCAGCCACTTCTGTGTCTTTATTTAAGGCTGTTTGTTTGGGTTTTTTTTCTTTTGCTCTATTTTTGGTGTGTTTTTGCCAGGTTGACATGCAGATGGGTTTTTCCTCTCATCAGCTCTAAGTATGGGCACTTTAAAGCTGATGCAGGGAGCAGAAGAGGAGGTAGGAGTAGGGCAGAGCAGAATCAGCAGTTAAGCTGTGTAGGGCCATGACTTCACTCACTATGCAAGTTCAGTCAGTTTTCCATGTGGTGCCTAGAGGTCAGATGCACATTTCTGTACTCTTCACAAGAAAAAGACATCAGAGTATTTTGGCCAGGTATTTTGTTCGTGCTGTTTTGATTTGCCTTAGTCAGACAGTGTTTATTTCTCAAAGGCAGTGAGAGGAGTTTAATTTATGCCTTAGAACACTGTGTTAGACCATCTTGAATAATACAAGCTTGTGTCCAAAATATCCCGAGTGTTGTGAATTGTTGCTCTTATTTAAATTGTCATGCTCTGCATGTGGAGGTACCCAGTTTGCTGTAGTCAGAGTGCAGCTTGACTCCAAAAACATGATTATATTGCCTCTGTATTCTGTCACCTTCACAGCCTTCTGATTTAATTAGGAGTTGCCTTCCTAGCTTTTGGAAAGCTGCATGAATTTGCTTCACTCTCTCTCTCTGGCCTCTGTTATATCTACTTGCTGATCCTGACCTTCATCGTTCTGGTTCTTCCCCAAATTTCCAAGTGTCTGGGAATAGTTCTGGTACAGACTCCCACTTTTATGTTTACAGTGCCTGCTTTTTCCATTCTTTCTCATCTAGTAAGCTTCACATCATTTTGTCCCCACTTTTCCTCTCCCTCCGATGTTTCTGATACTTCAAACTTTTTTTTTTCTTTATATTTCCCTAAAAGCTGTATTTATTTTCTTTCTACTTGGAAAAATCTCCTTGCCTTTTAAGGCAGGGCAATAGAATTTATCGTTTTTCATAAAGTTCAAAAATGCTTTAATTAAAGAGAGAAATTACAATGCAAAATAAGTATATGTGGTATGTAGAGTAGGACTATTCCAATAAAAAATTATGCCTTATTATTTTAAAAAATGAGTTCTTATATTTTTAACTTCTTGGTCTCTCTGCCCACGTAATTATATTTAGCAGAAGTTCTAAGTCTAAGCAATTTCTTCTCAAACTGTGGTATAAGTAGGCATATAAATAGTATTTTATTATTTTCTTTCCAAAATCTCTGTAAATAGTGAATGAAATGTTAAATGTGCTCAAGTTGCATCCAGGCGTGTGAAGCATGATTTTTCAGGTTTTTCACTGACTTTTTGTATTCAGTTTAAGTAAAATAATTGCTGTCTTATCAGTAATGGAAACAAAATGCTTTTCCTGTTGGAAGTGTCCTTGTCTATGGTGTGAAATAGGTGCAGTGTAATTACAGTAGACAGAATTTCTGATTTAGTAGGAAATAACATTGTACCTAAAATTAGCAGTCTGGAATATTCCAGAATGTTTAATGTGTAAATTATGAAACTCCTGGGCATAAAGTGTGTATTTAATATCACCTGCATGAAATACTCCTGAGAGTTCAAAGGTATATTGTGGGGATTTTTTAGTTAAATTTTTTTTTCCTGACAATTGAAATGGCTAAACGAATTTGCATTTTTGGTATGTTTGGGGCAGAAGTTGCTATTTTCATGACAAAAGTGTTAGGCTTTACACATGAAATGTTGGTATATGAAATAGGAGTTTTGGTGCTGTCAAAGATAATGTTTATTTAACAGTTTATTTGTTTTCCTAACTCCTTTGCTTTGGGATGTAGCACCACTAAGGTTCATCAGCAATATTTTGTTCATTATCATTTCAAAAATGGAACTTTTCTTGTTATGTTTATCAGCCTCTTATGTTCTCCGTCTCCTTTTCTGCTGCTCTAAGTGGCATGTGGGTTCAGTTCAAGCTGGAGTTCTCATTTCCCAAAACATTCCCAGTTGGGATGCTGGCTCTGGGACATGTGAATATGAAACAACCCTGAAATGCACTTCTGAACTTTATTGCCTATCAGTAAATCTGTGTTACTGGCTGTATTTCATGGGTTATAAATCAGCAGTGATACTAGATTTTTCCTGTTTCCTGTGGCTTGAAGCACATTCCAAGTGTTTTCATGTCCTGGGTTTCTCTCTAGGTCCCATCCATCTTCTAGGGGAGAATTCTGATTCTAGTAATGGAAAGGATTCCTGACAGCTCAGGTTCTTTGTGGGCTTTGAATTTCACTCTCACAACGTGTTCAGTTGCACCCTGGGAAGCAAGTGACTGAAGCTGAAGATCTGAAAGAGTGTTGCATACACGTGGTAGCTTTTCTAACCAAGTATATTAAAATGTCATTTTTACCTCTGGTTTATGGGACTTCAAAGACTTAACTCACCCAGAAAGTCTGTGACGGCCTTATCTCAGAGTCTTGAAATTGAGTCTTTATCAGAAACATAAATAATTGGATGCAGTCCCTAGCTTTGGGGCAGGAAAAGACCAGGCGAATGAGATAGCGTGAAGGTTGGTTTGTGTCTCCTCCTTTAGGTTGTGATTCACCCATTCCTGTTGAGGTCATTGTCAGGACATCGTGGAAGACCCTGTGGTTACTCCTGCAAGGCTACCTGGATGGCAAATACAGGGGCTCATTGTATTCTGGTTCTGTGTAAAGTTTCACCTCTGGAGCCACAATTCAGCAAAATAAATAAAACACTGAAATCCTTGTCTGATTTTTTTTTTTTTCTCTCTCTGCAGTCCCAAATGCACAGAACTGAGTCAAACACACATTTATTGATGCACATTCCTAGCAGGCTTCTATTTAGTGTGTTATGTGTTAAAAAATAACAAACATCTCTGCTGTGCAGTTGTTTACATTTTGAGCTTTTCATGTGCATGTAATCAGTGTCTTACTGAGAGCAGCACAAGCTTAACTTTCTTTTTTAACCACAGGACCTAAAAGTGAGACAATTCTGAATGTTTGAATACAAAAATTACACTGCAGAACTCCCGTGTTTATATCCTACATTATGACAAAGAAATGAAGCATGAGTAAATAAATGTAAGCTATAGAAGTATTTTTGGCATTAATGAGCAGTCTTTAGGGTAATTCTCTGAACCATGTTTAATCTCTGCAGTAAGGTATTGATACCACTGATAATAATTAGTGTAGTGGATTTCCGGAAGCACTTTGTGCTCCACAGTAAGCTCAAAAATGAAATTTAAGCCTCATATTTACATGCAAGGCCTTATGGAGGAATTGGGTGGGTAGGATTATAGGTCAGGAGTTTCTGTTCCTGCTAATGTCTCTCAACCTCCCACAGAGCAAGTACACAAATATACCTATTTAATGAGATTTGAATTTGAGGTTGTTTGTGATGCTTCTCTCAAATATGACAATACCTTTTATATTGGATGTATCCTATTCCCAGAGACATTTGGCTCCTCTTTGGGCTTGCAGTGATCTGTGACCAGATTTATTATTTTCAAGTGTTTGTTTGTGCGTTTGTGAGCTGTTTTATCTAATGAGCTGCTGTTTACCCAGGACTGGAATTGATTTAACCTGACAGCTATAAAAGTATGATTAACTTTTTGGGGTTTTTTTATGGTTGGTTGCCTTTGGTTTATTTTTTGTTTGTTTGTTTCTACAGGTAAAGCGATGTATTTTTGTGGCATACTTTTTTGCAGTTCCCAGTGTGTACAATTTGTAAAATAACAGAGAGTGTTTAGAAAATGGTGTTTTTCCAGTTTACTGCTACAGTATAGAACTATGAAAATCAGTTAATGCCATTTCTCCTCAAGAGTCTTTGGTTAGAATCCTGGTTGAGTTACTTCTGTTTGTTTCTCTCATATTAAATTAGCCGTGAGTTCTTCTTGCATCCCTAGGTTGACACAGGAAAAGTAATTGTTTAATAATGTTTTAGAGCCTTGAGAAATCAAGAGCATCTCAGCCAGAGGTTGAGAAGATATCTGGACTATCTCCAGAATTCCCAGTCTAATTACTTTCTTCTTGTTCAACTGAAACAAATTTATCTTTAGAAAATATGAAATGTCAGTGAAATATGATTTCCTGTATTACACATATTTTTCAATTTAAATAACTGGAAATATGTGCACAGAACTAACTTTTCCTAATTGTATGGTGAGGAAATTAATTTCCATACAGTTACAGTAAAAATACAATAATTACCATTTCTCTTTTGACTCAGCAGTTGACAAAAGAATAATCACCTTTTTGGAGGTATTTTTAACTTAGCCTTTTAAGCATAATGACTCTTGTCTGATTTTAGCATGGGCTTAATTTTCAAGACCCTATATGATAGCTATATTTAAAAAGTAGTACGTGTGCTATTTTTATTTATTGCCCTTTTTTTGCAGCACTTCCCAAGCAAGGGATTGGAGGAAACAATATTATGAATATTGTGCTTTTCAGGTATATATCATAACTATTTTTGGCTTGCCCTCATTAAAGGGGAGGTATGATGGCTGAGACAGGATTTCAGATGCTGTTTTCTTTGAGGTGTGTTGCCTTCTACAGGAATAGAGGCAACCTCAGGAGGAAAAATGTGTTTTACTTAGAAGAATATCATAGTGTAATTTAAGTACCTGTACTGAAGAATGCAGTTTTCAATGAAAACATGAACTGATGAATGACAAGGAAGCCCCTTGTTATTAAGAAATTATGCTAAAGATGGAAGCATGGAGATATGTGAGTGCGTAACTGCCCAGCTAAAGGATATCAAAAAGGAACATTGCCATGTGAACAAAGTTAAAACCAAAACAACCCAAATACCTTTAAATTACAGTAATTACACTGAGCAACCTTTTATGGAATTGATTGTGGGCTCCAGCTGTCATGGAAGTTGTTTGAGTTTTCAAATTAAATTGTTCCCTCACATGAAGTTATGAAGCATTAACTGTGTTTCACTCACCCAAATTAAAGGTTTCCATTTCTAGATTAGTTCTACATCTGGGTCGTGCCAGGGAGTTGAAGATTTCGGTGGAATCAAGGTCTTTCAGAAGGGGCAGAGTCACAGTTCTTGCCTTTTTGTGCAGGATTGCATCCAGCGTTGTGATCTTAAAGGGTTTTTTTGTATTGGAGGCCAGAGCTCTTGGAGCTTTTCTCAGTCTGTGAAGATGGCTGTGAAAAAGCCCAGCTCCCTGGCCTTGGGGATCCTCTGGAGCTGGAGGGAGACTGCTCCATTCAGCAGGAACCTGCTGCAGTGTCACTTTGGTAATGCTGTGGTGGCCTTGCCATCATCAAATCTGCTGGAAAGCTGGAAATAGGGACACAAATCTTACAGCATGTCCACAGGGCAACTCTTATATCTGCATTCTCAGCTGCACTGTGCTCACTTCCCACTCAGTGCGGGGTTAATCTGCTCATGAGGGGTAAAATTTTCCTGCACAGAATTTGGAATAAGCCTCACTTCTGGATTGGCTGGTGTGGTGTGACTGTTTTCTGGATCCAGCATTGCTGTTTCTTGTTTTTCTACCTTGCCAATGTATCTTTATTCATGGTCTGTGCAGGGCACTGGTTGAAGGAAACATTGCTCCAGGAGCAGCTGGAGTAAAGGATGCCTGGGTTGGTTTTTGTCTCCTCAGTTTTGCACTTAGAAAACAAGCAAATATTGTTCAGATTAAAGAAAAAAAAAGGCTGCTATGTAAAATTTGCTCAGAACTCCATACCCCTCTTTGGTTTAATCATCTAAGAACAAATGAGATTTTCTGTTGGGAAGTAGTTTTATATGTATTTGTGTTCCTTGCCCTTGTGCAGTAGTACTGCCAATTATATTTATTAGCTCTAAATATTAAACAGCTGGAAGGATTCCATTGTATATAAATAAGACATTTGAGACCTGGAAGGATGCCATTTCTAATACAGCCAGCTGGTGCTTTTTACAGTTACATTCAGCACAACACTACTGAATTTCACTGTACACTGAGTGTTGTGTTAATGACAATAGGAGAATGTGGGGTGGTTTGGGATTCCTCTAGGAAAAGCCATTGTGTAAAAATACATTGTTTTGAAAGACTGGCTAGCAAGGAAATGCTATATAATGCACCTGTTTTGTGCATTTTGATGTAAATACTTTTTTTGTTTATGTGTTTTGCTGGCAAATACAAAGCAACAAACTGCAGGGGCTTTTTAAATGTGAATTTTTAAGTGTTCTGGTGCCACAGATGTTTTTCACTTTCTCTGTTGTGGTGCTGTTTTCCCATTTAAGTAAGAATTTCATGCTTAAAAATTCCTGTTTGCTGGTGGTTCTGAAAGCATTTGCTAATGCTTTGGGGTTTTTTTATGAAGGCATCATTGACTCTTTCTTACAGTACAAGAAATAACTAAAATAGTAACACAAATGTTGCCCTACCATTAATTTGTTCTATGTATTAGAAAACAGGGGCATAAATGTGGGCAAGGGATCCCTATTTGGGTAGCCAGCAAATAGTTTGGAGAAGTGGGTTCTTCCCATTTTTAATTGACTGTGTCCTGATTATTTCTTTGTAGAAGTTTGCCATCACTGCCTGTGTGGCTACATTCAGTTTTAGGTGCTAGGTAGTGCTTTAGGTGAACCAGAGGATGGTGTTGGATGACCTGATACTTTTTATTTGTGTTATTATTAAATATTTACAGAAGATTATTGTTATGAGTGAAATGTCATGTCTAACATTGTGTGAAATAACTTCTGATGATAATTACTCGAAGGCACATTTTTTTTCACCAGGTTGCCACATCCACAGCCGTGGGTGAGTTCCATTTTGGGTAAATTTCTATCTCTGAAACAACTACACTTAGAGGCTGAATCTTACCTAGTCTATTCAATGCTTGTGGAGAAAGGTGCTTTTATACAAATTATTGTTCAGTACAGATTTCAGCCATGGGGACTGTTATGTTGAGAACTTCCCAGAAAATCTGCTTCACCTGGGAGATAAATAAGACTGAAACCTGCTTCTCCAGGAGATATATAGCCTACGAAAAGAAAAAAAAAACCAAAGCTGTAAATGATTTGCTTGTCCAAGCTCTGAATGGGTGTTTGAATGCTGGATTCAAATGTCTGTTAGGAACTCAGATGTTATCCTCGTTGTGGTGACCTTTTTACCTCACTGTGGTTAAGAGGCTTTTGCTTGCTGAAGGGTGAGAATCAGCTGTCCTTAAAAATTTCATGATGAAGTACTCATCTGTCTGCCAATTAGAGATGGGGGGGAAAAGATGGCTTTCCTTGTCTTTCTGCAGTTTGGTTTAATTTATAGTTTAGTATTCCCATGATAAGGTATGTGCTCTTGCTTTCTCAATATTGTTTATTTGTGCTTAGCTGCTGTAAGGCAGTTATTTATTATAATATTTATTTTATTTTCCTTCCCACTTCTTTAAAAACTCAGAAGCATAACTGCATGGAACACAGATCTGACTGGTTTGGATAATTTGGGATAAATTTGGAGCTAGTTGTGTGGTAAAATGATAGACCTCAGTTTTTCTTGGGGAGGTTTAGTATCTGGATACTCCTAATAAGAGTTTCTCATCTCACCTGAGCACTCAACAGACAATATACTAATATTTTGTCTTGCTTGTAATTCTGAAACAGTTTTGCTTAGCTGTGAAGAAACCCAAGTTTTAGGTTGAAGCTATGAGTGTACCAAAGTCTGTGTCTTGGGAGGGTTTATGTGATGGAAATGATCCATTTCATTATGTGTATAACTTAATCAGAAAACTTGCAATGCGACTTATTCTTTCATTTGCAACTTAGAAAAAACTAAAAATAAAATCTGTGGCCAGAGCCAGTGACATGAGGAAATTTCATTGATTTTTGAATGTCAAATGTAGACAAAAAAAAATTCCGTGGTACTTTTAAAGTTTCTTAAACTCCCAAATCAGATCATTTTCTGTCCTCTGATCTCAGCCGTTGGTATTTATGGGCCTTGAATCAACATCTTTGGTGATGTTACGAGGAAAGTTTCCATACTGATGAGCTGCTCTGGAATGCATTCTCCTATAATATGGTCATTACAGGGTTTTTGTTAATAGCAACCTTTCAGAGCTCTTGCATCCTGCTACTATTTTGTTGAACTTTAAAATAGTATGTGGGAAGGTTCTGGTTTTTATTTAGACTTGAATTATTTTATTGCTCATCTCAAGTTGGAGTTTTATACTTTGTAGTTTAAGAGTTTTATAGCAACGTGATGCTGACAGAAAAAAATGGGTTTTTTTGCAATCACACAGTTGCATATATGTTGTATTGTAAGTCACAAACATCCTTCCGTTTCTTACTGTAATTCAGGTTGTTTTTTTTTTTTATTATGATGGATAAAAAGACACAAAAAGTGATTTCACAGGCAGGATGAAAGAATTGAGATCACTCGTGTCCTAGATTCCCACATTGAGAGGGAGCTTTTTATTGAGGCTGCTCATGACGTTATAGAAACGTCCTGCATTCACTGCTGTACATTTCCTTTTGTAAAGAAATTGGAAGAAATAAACCAAAGCCGTAAGTCCAGCACACTGCCAGATCTTGGAGAAGAAAATCCTTTTTGGCCCAACTCTGTCACTCAGAGACAGGAGTTAGACCCTCTCACTGGGGATCTGGAGATTTTTCTACACCACTGAAAGGAATCTCTTGTTTCCTGTCATTAACAGTATCCAACAAAGATTTTAAGAAGTGAAAAGCAAAAAGAAGAACATTTTCCAAAAGCCAAGTTACATGCTGAGAAGGGAGTGGTGCTATGGCACTTCTGGACATATTTCAGAAATATTGAAGGTGCCTGAAGGCATCAGGGGAGCATGATATAAATACTGTGTAATAATATGAATTCAGAAATTGTGCCCCACATCATTCTGACATAGAGTCCCTTTTTTATAAACACTTTTATAGAAACATCTTCCTAAAAAATTTTGCATTTATCATTCCTGTTGGTCTTGTAGGAGGATAGTCCTGTCATTTTTCCTGTCATTCCAGAATTCCAGGACTTGGCTATTAATTTCCTCTCTAACAGTAGCCAGGACTGATGAACATCCATTAGTTTTGTACAGTTTTGAAAGAAATTCCAGCTGGGACATCTCTGCAGTGTAATGCTCCATGGACCAGAGTTACCAAAGATTTAGTTTTTATTTGTCATTAACTTGATCTCATTTGATTGATAATAAATTAAGCCAGTTTCCCCAAGTTGGGACTGTTTTGTCCATGGCAGTAACGTGTGAGTGACCTCTCCCTCTCCTTATCTCGACCCATGAGTCTTTTTTTGTATTTTCTCTCCCCTTTCCATCTGTTTTACTATTTTCCCTGCATAATTTCATCCCTGGAATAAGAATTTCTCTCTATTTATTTTTTTAAAGAAATTTTGTAACTGTTTTAGCTTTACAGGACAAGTTGAACATGAGTTACAAGTACAGAAATAAAAATTAAAACAGGCGTAAATATAGGTGTTTGAGAAACATTAACAGAAGAAGCTCATGGGTCATGGAATGAAAATTGTCTCAATATCCTTGGTGATCTGTTTACCATGAAGATCACTTGGAGATGACAACACAGAGGCTTACTGGGAAGAGTTGCAATGCATGAGCAATGCAAATGTACTGCTTGCCTTTTACTTTGATCATAATAGCTATTGAATTTCCAAATGTATTTGAATCTGGTACATGTTGTGATTTGGGTGCTCTTCCTGTAGTTTTGGTGATTTATTTCATGTTTTTCTAATGCAATAGCTGCAATCTCCACAATTTTATGTGTTAAAATATTTTATTCAAGTTAGCACCCAGTGTGAGAGTGGCATTGCCCTTCAGCAATGCCTCAGCATTAAATGATAGATTTAAAACTTTATTGTTCATGAAGGTGGACTAACACAGACTTCCAGGCAATTTGATCTTCACTGAAAATTATTGAAGTGATAATTGCATGAAATTATTAATTGAAGCTTCTAGGTGAAGAGCATAGTGGTGATGCTACCTCTGTCATGCAAGTCCTACATCTACATTCGAACGTCTGTGTAAGCGTGTTGGATAAGAAACTTAGTCAAAAAAAATTACTATCAGGCTTGTTCAGAAAACTAACATCTTGCTGTGGAGATATTTTAAGCTCTACAAGTTCCTGGTTTTGTCTCTATCTCCCACTGGACATTTAAAATAGAACTGATTAGAAATGATAAGGAGAAGATAATCACTAGATGACTTCTGAATCAGTGTGAGCCGCTTAAAATGTCTGTAAAATTTAGTTTCATTATATAATCTTATCTAGTTTCATCCAGGTGTTGTTACTGAGTGGTTATTTGTCCAGGTAAGAGCTCCAGAGAACCAGTGCATCCAGTTTCTCTGGAGGCAGTTATGGCATCTGAGGGTCTCTTTGCAGCAGGGTTAGATCATTGGCTCAGGGCCTGTGCTTGTGCAAGGACATCTGCCAGAGGAGAGTCCTTCACTCATTTTTGGGAAGTTGACAGAGGCTGGGAGCCAGGGTCCAGCTGCCTCTTCTGCAGGCAGCAGCTCATCCTTGTATGGTTGGTGCCAAGCTCTCAAGTGGCCACGGGCTCCAGTGCGGTAATTTTGACTCAGAAAGTCCCTGCACTGCTGGCTCTTTTTGGCAATGGATCCTGCTGTGGCGTGCTGCAGCATATCAGCTGCTGTAGACACATCCAAGATAGTGTTTTAAACTCTGTTGAGCTAGTCAGGAAGAGATAAAACTTGTGTATAGTCAGGTCTGTAAAGTGAACTCCAGTAAACTTGGTTTCAATTAAAGAAAGAGTATTTACACTACTTTTATCTGCTGGTTTAATAATGTGATTTAAAATCACATCTTCAGTGGTGTGTGGACAATTTCATTGTGCAGACCAGCTCTTAGTCAGATCAAAACTTCCTTAAATCAGTGGGTGGAGACTGAGAACTCTCAGATGCTACTCTTGATATGGCCATGGGTTTTTTTTCCTTGCTTTGTATATGTGGGTTATATACATGCATTGTAAACCCAAGAAACTGTAAACACTTCTGCGCCACGATTTTTGTCTTTATAGTGGGAATAGTTCTTTCCTCTCCTACTGTCTGCACTACACTAAAGTCCTGCAGCAAAAGGTGCTTATGTAAAGCAAGTAATTAGTAAATTGAGATCTTAAATAGGAAATTGATGTGACTTGATTTTTGAGGGAAAATGTTTTTCTGGTAGAAGTTCTTCTTTGTCTCCATCCCCTAGGGGTGGCATTGATTTATGACAGCATACTTAATTCTCCAGTTTTTGTTGTGGGTTTTTTTTTTACTTTTTCCTGTGATTGGTAAATATTCCTTTCTAGACAGTGTGACTTTAGAAAATCAGGTAGGATTGGTACATGAGTAATTTACAAGTAGGAAGCCCCTTCCTTCGTGTTTTGGGTCAAGAGAATTTGTCAGCTGATGGCTGCTGTAAAAACAAATCATGGCCCTGTGTTCTTCAAAAACCATTCTAGTGTCGTGGCCTATGTAGTCCACAGAAGAACCAATTAATCAAGATATGGTAAATTGGTAGCAATTCTTAGTCCGGCTCAACGCAGTTTCCAGAGTTATTGTTTGTCCAGAGTGTATATATCCCAAGGAGAATCAATTGTTATGCTTTGAATAAATCTAAAACTGTAACATTTTATTGTGACTGTATGGAATTTCAGCTGGAGCCGTTGGCTTTTGTTTAATCTTCGAAATAAAACTGGTTCTAATAGTGTTAATGTGTGTTGTTCTTGAGGATCTCTTCTGTTTGAGGTGAGTGTAGTTCTTGTAAAGACATGGAATTGTGGTGGAAGGGACAGCACTGCTTATTGTTTAGGAAATCAGAGGGTTTTAATAATGCAAAACACCTTGAAGTAACTTGGTCAAAACTGACTTATTAATGGTGAATTCTGTGTTCATTTAAGATGTTTATGTGTTTTAATAAGAAAAAAGTAAGCACAAGTTCAACCAGACTTCATTGTTTATTTTATAGTGATGTCCAAGCAAAGTTATTCTTGCTTTTTCACAGCTTTTGCTCGAAATGTGATTTTTATTGGTATAATCATGAATCTTAAAACATTTCCTTTTCTTCTTTTTTATTTTTTAATCCAGTGGGAGGAGATTAGTGGTGTTGACGAGCATTACACTCCAATCAGAACTTACCAAGTGTGTAATGTCATGGATCACAGCCAGAACAATTGGCTGCGGACAAACTGGATCCCGCGCAACTCGGCTCAGAAGATCTATGTGGAGCTCAAGTTCACCCTGAGGGACTGCAACAGCATCCCCCTGGTCCTGGGCACTTGCAAGGAGACCTTCAACCTGTATTACATGGAGTCTGATGACGACCACTCGGTCAAGTTCAAGGAGCACCAGTTTACAAAGATCGACACCATCGCGGCCGACGAGAGCTTCACACAGATGGACCTCGGCGACCGAATTCTCAAGCTGAACACAGAAATCCGTGAGGTGGGGCCCATCAGCAGGAAAGGCTTTTACTTGGCTTTCCAGGACGTGGGCGCGTGCGTTGCCTTAGTGTCGGTGCGGGTGTACTTCAAGAAGTGCCCTTTCACCGTCAAGAACCTCGCCATGTTCCCGGACACGGTGCCCATGGACTCCCAGTCGCTGGTGGAGGTGCGGGGCTCCTGTGTCAACCATTCCAAGGAGGAGGAGCCCCCCAAGATGTACTGCAGCACGGAGGGAGAGTGGCTCGTGCCCATAGGGAAGTGCTTGTGCAACGCTGGCTATGAAGAGAGAGGCTTTGCGTGCCAAGGTAACGATGCCCTCCGTGTGCATAGCTCTGCTCTGAGCAGGGGCTTCCCCGCGTTTCCCTGCCCTCTGTGTTGGGTTGTGCTCATTTGCTCCAGGTTCTGGAGAGAAATCAATTAGGTGTTAAAATCACCATGGAAATGGGGTTTGTTAAAGCTGTGTAAATAACGTAATTTGCTAAAAATACTTGGTAAGAGTCAACAATTGATTTTTAGTAACATGTTCTGTAGCAAATCTAGGCTCTCTTACCACTTTTGGACTTTCTTCCAATCTACAATAGTTTTCTTAAATGCTTGTGTCAAAAAAATGATTTTTTTTTTTGGTGTCTCTTTTTCTTTTAAACTTTGTGGCTTGATGTATGACTTTTGCCACTGAGCTGTGTTGGTTAATTGGGATTGGCTGGAAAAAAAAAAGTAGTAATGTTCCTGTAGCATAATTACTAAATGCAGATGCATTTGAAAAATTGATAGTTGAACTTTATTCATAAATACTCATGTGTTTAACTCAATTTCCTCCAAAGTTTTGATTTCTGCAAACTGTGGTTATGTGAATGCTCCCAAGAACAACAGTACAGGGATTCGGGCTTTTTACAGAAATGGTCTTTTAAATCTTAGAGAACTGCATATTGTATTTACTAATTTTCATATCAACCAAGGTGATAGCAGCTAACATTTTTATGCTTTTTATAAAGTTACATTTGAAGTTTTGTGCTGATTCAGTCTTATCACAGAGTGCCTTGAAGGGTGCTGGCTGTGGGCAAAGGGTCTTCCATTAAATATGTAAGTAAAAGTTAGACAGTAGTATCTGGAAATCCCGTGGATGGAAGAAGAATAGCTGAGATGTTTACTGCAGGTGGTGTGTATGCATAGAACAGAAATTTAAAGTATTCTGAACCTTGTTGGGACAGTGCCTACTCCTTTTTATCAGTCCTGCAATAATACTTGTGTCAATCAAGTCCTGGGGAGATACTTAGAGCCCATCAAACTGTAGCCAGGTTGTTGTGAAAAGTATAATCCTAAATAGCATGAATTTTTCTCAGAAAATGCCAGGGAGATGTGTGGGGAAGGGGGTAAGAGTGTTCTTGCTTTGATTTTCTTTTAAGTAGATTTAAAATAATTTTTTACCCTTGAAAAAATTGAGTAGCCAGGTCTGAGGATGCTTTTTTGAGGTTAGGTACTGATATTAAGAAAAAAACCCAATTAAACTCTTCTGTTAAGAGCTGAATTCAGGGGAGGATATTTTATTGTTCAGAAATGCTTTATCCAGGGCCTCCTACAGCTGCACTTAGAAATGCTAAAACAGGAGCAATACTCTTTTATCCACTGCCTATGTTGTTGCTTGCCACAGAGCCTCTGGTCCTGTAAATGGTTGAAGGCTGTTGGTTTAGAGTTTCAGTTACACGTGAGCACAAAGAGACAAGCACTCCAGAAAGCGTCACTACAACTGAGCAAAAGGAAAGCTAAATAAATTAAACTAAACTTTTATTTAAAATGAGTTCTCAGATGCTTGGGGCAGGCAAGGTAGCTCCTACTGAGTTCTACAGAGAAAATCAGACCATAGAATGAAAATATTTTTCTGGTTTTTGTTGGTTTTTTTTCCTCCCATACCTTTTCTTTTTTCCTTTTTTTTTTTTTTTGCTTCCTTGCTCACTGTTGATCAAGGGGGTTATATATGATGAAGCTGTTAACAATAGTGACAGGTCCTTCTGGTTTATTCAGATTTAACATAGAATGTTCTACTGACTTTTCTTGGAAGTCATATTGATCAGATTCTTTCAGTGTGATTGAAGTGGCTCTCTGGAAGCAGGAACTCAAAACCTCCTGTTTGTCAGCATTGGTGATGCAGCAGGAGTTGGAAAACTCAGAAAACCAGTTCAGTTTTCACCTCAGCCTCAAGGCTGCTCCTGCATCTTTCCTTTTATTTTTTTTCTCTCCTTTTCTTGCTCCATCTTTTAGGGTGTTTAGGGATTTTTGTGTTTGTTTGGGTTTTTGTTTTTTGTTTTGTCACCAAAAGGGCAGTAGAATGGGGATTGTAGCAATGTAACACCAAAATGGTGTTATAAGCATGGGCTGGAATGAAGGCATAACTAAGGAGAAATAAGTTTTAGTTGAAGTCTAAGGAGCAATTAGTAACAGAGGTAATTGTCTTCCTAGTAGATGAAAACATTTAAGAGCTTAGTGTGCGTCACTACTTGATCCTGCTTTCAGACTGTTTCTGATTTTGTTTGTTTCCATAATGATGTTTTCGCAAACAGTGTCCTCTTGCATGAACCGGAGATCATCGCTGAGGATTAAAATGGAGGACCTTAATGGTATAAGGTCAGCCTATATAAACTTCATTCAGAACAGCTTTGCTTTGTACTTGGAAAACTTGGCCTCCCAAATAACACAAATTTCACCAATTTCCTTGACTGCTTTCTTTTCTCTGCATAACCAGGAAAAGTCAACATAAACTCAGACCATTTTTTGTTATTAGTGTATCTTTTTATAACACATTTTTATGTAAGCTGTGAAAAGCCAGCTCAGCTGATGGGTTCTCGCTGGATGGAATATTGTCCTGTTCTGGATCCTGTTGACTGATTTTACATGTCGAGCAGCAACATCCCTACCTGTAAGTCAGTGAAAGAACTTCACTGTGACCGTCCTTGTCCTCTTTTTTGTGTGTTTGTGGAGAAATGATTTCCCAAAAATGATTTGTAGACCTCACTTTGAGGAATTCTGATATTTGTGATACACTTTGGTTAACAGCTTAAGATTTAATTCCTCCTCTAGCAAAGGCTTGTGCTCCTGCTCAGTGTTTGGAGGGATTAGGTTTGTCTGAAGTAAAGTAAGATGTGTCAGGGAGCAAGTTGGAAAAGCTACCCTTTCATACCTGTTTTCCCCCTTAATTAATACATATGTTAGTTAATTAAAATGGTATATGTCATACACTGTAAGCTGTTTGTTATTACAGCTTTGTGAGTACCACAGGGATCCTATTTAATCTTATTCTAGTATTTCATGGTTGAACAGGACTTCTTCCTCACAAAGTCTTTTATAAATTATATTTTCCTGCCACTTTGACCAAGCTACATCTTTCTGGCATCTTCTCTCTTAGAATTAGTGTGTTTTAATTAGGGGGAAAAAAAGCCAGCTGTCTGGAACTACACACTAAGCTTAATGCTTTCTAATAATATCCATCCTGCTTCTCAGTCAACAAGGAAAAAAATCATCTTTTCAATTTGTTCCCCATCAAACAGGCAGAGTAGATCAGGTCAAAGGTTTGTCTGTCTTAATATTGTTTCTCTGACAGTGACTAATGGCCTTAAGTCTCTTTAAGGTTTTATGGCAATGGATGCCATGTCTTGCGTTGTGTGAAAAACATAATTCCTTGCTGTGTTTAAGCCTTCTCTTTTAGAGTCACTGGGATAAGTTTTTCCATGTCTTTGTATAGTGAGGGAATAACTTCTCCCTTTTCAGCTTCCATATTAACAAGTTTCAAGATCCCTTTCATGTCTAATATCTCATCTCTAATAAATACATTTGTTCTGAACTTTTCCTCTCTACTAGTGCCCTCTTTTTTAGAGGACAGACTAACTGCTCTGTACCTCGTCCTTTTTGACTGCCTCTTCAAAGTAAACAATGTGATTTTTATGAAAAGGGCAATGAGTCTTGTGTGCACTATTTAAGTTTCGAGTGCAGGAGGAATTTAGAAAGTGGCTTAGAGTTTGGAACAGCCCAGAGATTGAAAGAAAGCATTCACATCACCTGCCCAGTGAGGGATCTGTACATGGAAAAGCTTGACTCAGTTTTGTTTTGAACACAGTAGAAGAGATAGATCTCACTAGCTGAAGGTTGGTTAGTTGGTGTATTGGTGTCAAAATAAATGGGAAAATGTAGGCTAAGTGGTAGAAGAGCTATCTGTAGTTCTCTAATGGTCTAGAAGGCTCGGAAATAATGGAAGCCTCATTTCAGGAGCTGTTCTTAAAAATATTGCAGTAACCAGATGATAAAGGAAGTCCTGCACTGGCAGGTCTGGACTAATAAATCTTTTCCGTCCTGAATGTGTCTATCTGTTGTTGCTTTATTTCATGCACTTCAGAAAGACCAATTGGACATGGAGAAGGTTGTTTTTCATTGCAATATCCTTAATTAGCAAGCATGCAGTGGGCAATTGTTTATCCGTGTGGGACTATGAGTGAGCTTGAATGCTCTTTTGAATGCTTCCAACAGGTGACCTTTTAGACCAAAACCAAATTTTCTGGCTCTGGTTATCAAATGAAAAATTTAAATAGGTAGGCCTGAACAGAGTGACCCAAAAAGCACAGAATAACACTTTATGCATGGTATTGTTTCAAGGTGTAGTTCTAAATTTTTGTTGCTGGAATTGAGTAAGTCTGAACTGTAAACTTCCTCTGTAATACTTTGTAATAAAGTTGTAAGTCTTAATGATGAGTGACTGACACATTTTCTATAACAAAGCCAGAAGGAAAAAGAGAGTGGAACCCTATTACAGCTGGTGAGGGGTCAGTAGCTCTGACCGAGGAAGAGGTGGCCGGTCCGGAGAGATGGTCCCAAAAGGAATCGCCTTCCCGAGGCCCGGTGTGTTCCCTCAGCTGCTGGCAGGAGGGCCCGTGCAGAGGCTGTCAGCTCTTTAGTGATTGTCAGCTCGTGATTCCAGCTCAGCTCTGCAGGGCAGCCTCCAGGCCAGACCAGGGAGAGAGACGAGAGGCCCGTGTAGCTGTTCCACACGAGGCAGCTTTATTAGTCCGGCAAAGGGGAGCCAGGGACGGGCATCTCTCTGCCCTTGCAGGGGCAGGGGGCTAGCTTTATAGGGATACAGGGGGTGGGTGTCAGAGGGTAAAGGCCAGTGGGCTACAAAGGATCTGCATAGGGTCTCCCAGAGGGTTCTGGGTTTGTCGTCTTCTTGCCGTAACTGAAGAGTAGCTGCCTTCCCAGGGGAGTTCTGCTGGGGGATTGCTCAATCTCCTTATCTCAGCAGACGTCCCTCCGGGGCACTGGTTGGGCATACCCTACAGAACCCAACAGTCCTTCCTTATGTATTTAACTTTTGGCAATGCAAAGGTGCATTGAATGGGAGAAAAGGGAGTGAGGGGTAAAGGAGGGAGAGGTTAAGTTCACCCACTGTGCCTGGTTATCGCAAAAACTACTTCACAAAACTTTCCCTAACACTAAATTTTTCAGTGCTTCAAGTTGTGCAGTGAGTATGTCCTAAATCATATTTCTCTCTCTGAGTTTCTGGAGATATGAAAGGAATGCCATCTGTGGCTGCTAAATCTGAACCATCACATACATTGCTTAATTCTTTGAGTGGAATGACTGCTTCACTTGAGGTAAAAAAATATAAAACACCATTAATACCAAGGAAGCAGAGCATTTCTCCAGACTTCTTTTTTTTTCTCTAAGCTTTAAATAACTATTTTGTCTCTGCATAAGTAAATCTAATTTTTACTTTCCTAGATCAGTAGGAAAAAAATATGACTTTACATGTAAAGAGAAAAAAGATACTGTGAGGAACTACTTAATTTTGGGCAAGTGAAAACAGAAAGAAGGCACAAATGCTTTTTGCAACTGCAAAGTTTCCCTTGGAATTAATTGAGTGGCTTGGATGTGTTACTTACCCTGCAAAAATGTGTGGCCTTAACTCTTAGACTCTGCACAGGAGCAATTATATTTAATAAAATGTAGGCAGTGATCATATGGAGATCATACAATATAATAATGGAGCTATCAAGAAAGTTTCCTTTTACATGAAATCTGAAAAAAGCTGGGGATTCAAATTTTTTCAAGCAGAGGTCTGAGGGGTGTTTTTTACTCCTTTGGTTTGTGTTGTTTTGATTTTAAAAGGCAGGAGAGATGCTTTTTAAAAGGACTCTTAATCTTTCAAGCTGGTAAACTAAAATGACAGCAGCTATAAATTATGAATCACTTTATTTGTAAAATATTCATTGTTTTCATCCACTTTATATTCTATAAGTACATAAACAGAGCACAACAGGGAAGGATTTACCTTCCTGCTTAGAATTTATTTAACTCTTATGAAAGTTATGTAGAACCTGTCCAGATGCTTTTTATGGGAGAAGAATTATGTTGCACTCAATACTTCCTAAAGATCCCAGCCAACTTTTTATGTAATATTTTCTGACTGTCACAAATTTGGGAAACATTCTCCAATTTGTTCATCATAAGCAGTAGATATAAAAATGCAAGTTTTTAAGGCAAAACTTATTGGACACAATTTTATGGTTTTCATCCACATCTGTCACAAATCCTGAAGAAAAAAAAATCATTCTGAAATTATTGGAAAAGAGATTTTTTTGATACAATACTATGCACATTCTTATGTAAGAAAAGTGTTTGTTCAGCCCTTTTTAGTTTCTTGAAACAAATCTTTACTAAATTTCTTGGAGGTAGTGATAGAAGTATTTAAAAACATTATTATAAATATTACTATAAAGTTTTTCATGTTCAGTGATTAGGAGCTTAAATGTAACATTACTGTTAAGTGTTCTTAGTAAACTTAGCAATACATCTCTCCAAGTTGTTCAGTGCTGCAGTGCCAATATATGGCAGGACTAGATAATTTAGAATTAAATTTTTGTATTTAAAACCACTTGGGAAATGAAAAGGTTCACTCAGAAAAAATGGAAATATTTGCCAAAGTGTTAATGACTCACAAAATGCAACTTAGTATAGCTGTATGTTTGTTTAATCCAGATGTCTTGCCACTTTATAAGTGTTTGTTCTGCTACTTTGTGGGTGTGTTGACAATTCCTTCCTTGTCTTCCTTACCTGCTTTTCAAGCAACAAAATGACCAGCCCGGTCTAAACCCTACAAAAAAACCCCTCCACACCACACCCCACTGCCTGGAACCCAGACTCTCTACAATTTAACAAGTTTGTGACACATTTACTTGCTCTTCTTAATGCAGAAGTTCTTGCCTTAGTTCTCTGACACTCACGTGTTCAATACCCCTGAATTTGTGTGCAGGGTTTTCCTGCAGGAATCTTCTGGATGTCTGTCACTGAGAATCCTAAGGGATCTTGCTGGCATTTCCTTAACCTTTTCACTTTAATGGGTTCCCTTCTTAGGAGGCTTTCAAAAGATTAAAAACTAAATAATGAGTATCATCCTCGGCACGTTTCTCTCGCCGTGCCTTGAGTGATTTTTCAACCTTGGAGCTGCAGGAGGATTGCATTGTCAGTGGGAATTCAGGGAATGTTGCCCATCGGTTCCTCTGACACTGGCAGAGTGTAAAGAGCCGTTTGACAATCCCCTATTAGTTCCAGAGTGGGACTTATAAAGGCTAACAGGGGTTTGCATTGCCACTGACAGCTGGCACTAGGCTTTAAATAGAGAGCAATTGCAGCAAGAGCTGTGAGTTTTGATAACACACAACTCTGAAAATACTCTCAGAGTAAGGACCATCTTGAAAGATGAGTACGAGACGACGAGAATCTTCTCTGAGTCTGCTGCTCCTCAGCGTGAAGCGCAAGATGTTGTGAAAACATGCTGTTGGCAGACATCTAAATAACCAGCAATTGATAGCAGACTTTATTGAAACACTCAGGCTGTGGGAGAAGTATCAGCATTTGCTGTTTCTTGGATGACAAACTGAATAACATTCAGTTCATTTGTAGTGCTTCATCCTCCCTGAGTTTGAAGTTGCAGTTTTATTCTTTACAGCACGCCAGGAAAATAATAACTTGCACTTCACACAGCCGTTTAGGGAGAGAAGATGCAAAGTTCAAAGAATTTGTTGGTAGCTTCAGCTTTAAGTACCTGCATCAGGTACCGTGGCAATTAATGGGGGTGTTGTTCTGAGGCAGGGACAGACCTAAACAATGACAAATCCTTCACAGGTCAAGGAGGTGAACTATTTCACTGTCATGGCTCTGTGGGTTCAGTGGTTGTCTACTGTAAGGTTAAAATTTGATGTGATAATTTAGAACAGCTGCTCTTTGACAGGAAGATTCACTTTCAGCAAGGGAAGAGAAAGCCATATGGTAAAAGTTGACACTGTGCCAGACCTGAATAGCTGCAGAAGTGATACAGGACAGTTCTCTTCAACACTATGCTCAAAGTAAGGCATTTTACTTGCCATTGGTGTTTCCAATCTGTGTGCTTTTTTGAATCATAACTTAACTGACCTACAAGTATTTTTTCCTAGTTATTTTTATATAATACTTTTTATTAACAATGATGATTAATTGGCAGAAAAGGGTGGTGGGCTTTAAAAATACACGTTCATAGCCCTGTGCAGACCAGTCTTTGTGCTCTAAACACGTATCAAAGTTTCATAGAATGTTTGCTTCAAGATTTTCAAGCTATTTAACATTTATTGTTAGAGGATGTGTCCCACACTTTAATTCAGATGCTTTTAGCAAAGTAATTCACTTAAGTGATGCTGCCTTTATTCACATACTTAAATTTTAGTAAATTGATCATGTGAAATAGCATGAAATATCATGAAATTAGTAATTCCCAGTGCTCATCCTAAACAGTAGTGGTCAATAGGAATAAGGTGGTCATCAGGAGTTCAAAATCTTATGCAGAATTCATCTGTCCCCCAATTTGGAGGAGGGGAATCACTTGTCACAATAATTAGTTCTAGGTAAAAAAAACCCCAAAACATAGACTCCTTTTGATCTGGCGGAGATTTTTAAGGGAAGGAGAGTAACAGAATAAATTACTTAGAGTGCCCAGCTCTTACCTTTAAAAAGTGCCACTAAACAAGTGACCAAAACCTTCCACCAGCAGTGCACTTGCCTCTAGAAATACTTTTTTTTGGTGTGTCCCATTCCCCCATCTCCCCCCCGTAATGAGGATGGGACAAAAACCCGTTGTTTAAAGAAGAAAAAAATTCTTTCCTTCTCCAAGAAAAAGAAAATCTCTGAGGTGATTATAGTAAAGCAGTCAAATATATTGAAATGGTCATCTGTTACCCAGCTGAGCTTAGAAAAGACCTAAAGTGTGGCAAAAATTTTAAAGTCAAATATGAAACATGTTCTTTGATGTTCTGCAACCCTATACAGAGGTCATTTATGCAGAGTTTGACCTAGCCTGACCAGCCCCTTTATCTCTGTAAGAGGTAATTTTAAGATTAAGGTATGTACCTATAGAATTGTTCATTTATAAATGTCTTCTGTAGCATTTTTTTAATGCCACATTAATAGTAGGGTGCTGTAGAATCCAGTGAGTAAAAATTCCTCCTCTGTTTTGCTAATGAACAGCATAATGTAATTATTATTATTATTATTAAAAGATATACAAGTGAATTATTCAATAATATGTAATTCAGATTTAACAGGAGCACCTCCAGCTGCTGTAATGTGCCTCTTTAGATGCCAGAACAACTTGAACTCTGAAGATCTAACAGGATTTTTTTTCCTGATTTTGGTAATGTGATCCTAATACTGAGATGACAGCTATGGGCAGTTTATTTTAAGAAGCTACTCTTCAAATCTGTTCTAGGAATTTTCAGGTTTTGCTCCCAAAAGAATAATGTGGAAAACTAAAACAGGGCTGAGGGACTGTGACTTGAAGTGGAGTCAAAGTGTATTAAACACGAGTATGAGATCACTGTTGCAGCTGTGAGACTGGAGTTATCCTGGGGAGGAGGAGCCTGGGTAGGAACCAAGACTCAGATCAGCTGAAGAAGTAGCTGGTTAGAAATCTCAGGTAACCACAGCTAATGAACCTTCTGCTTCATTAATTAATGGATCATTCCTTCAGCTGCTACTTTTATGCAGTGTATAATGTCTCTGACTTTTTTGACTGTGTCCAGAGCTTTCACCTCGAGCTCATATGAATATACAGAGGATGGATATGAAATTTTTACGTGTGTGTGGCATTTAATAAGCAATGACAGTCCTGTTTCTCACACCATGTGAGCGGATGAACTGGCAGTGAAATTAACAGTAAAAGGGGAATCAGCTTCGGTGTCTCTTCTCTGCCCACACCAACCACAGCAGATGGTGGAAGAAAGCTAAAAGCATTTTTTCAGGAGGGTCAGAATAAGAAAAAGAGCTAGAGGAAAGAGAATAGAGAGAAAAAATCACCATAGTAAATAAAATATTGTTTCACTGAAACCTAAATGCTGCAATTAGTATTCTCAAAAAAGCCCCAAAACTAAGAGGCTCTCCTGAGAAAAGAAAGAATACTGATTTTAGTTCAGACAGGAGTCAATGGTGTCTTTAAAGGAAGATGTAAATCTCGTATGCAAGTTTGCTCTATGCCTAACTGCTAAAGATATTCATGTTTCAGGGGAAAAAAATATGGTGGCTGCTTCGAGTCCATGTTTGGGTATAAGGTAGATCTCACACAGAATTGGTCTGCAAATAATAATAATATCAGAACAGCAATAATGAGTGTGTTACACTGGGAGATTTAAAGCCAGTGTGAGGTACAGTAAGCAGGGACACATCTCCTGTGTCTCAGTGAGCCCTGTCTAAATGAACCTGCAGACTAGAAAGGTTTATTGTTTTCTTAAGAGCCTTCCTCTCAGAATTCTCTCTCTGAATTTTGTCTGGACAGCATTTTAAGAATGTTTCCTTGATGTTTCTTTGTGTCACTGAATTTTCAAGGGCTCTGATGAATATGTACCTAGCAGTTTCTCAGAAATTATGGAAATTACATGGGGGGGTTGGACTGGAAGATCTCCAGAGGTCCCTTCCAACCCTGTCAGTTCTGTTATTCTGTGAAATTGAAAGCCCAAAGACTGCACCTAGTTCTAAACTCAGTGGATTCGGGGTTTTTTGAGTTTGAAAAGCCTTGTGTCCAGTGGATTTAGCTCTGCTCTGCAGAGTTCTTAGCAGAGGGACATGAAATAAAGTGCTTGTCAGTGGCCATGTCCACATCCATGGTTTCTCTTTGCAGGGATGACTCAGAGGTGCAGTTTATCATCCTCATCCTTTGGGAACAGCTGCTTCATGCCATATTCATGGGCAAGCAGCTGCTGTGGCCAGGGAGGAGGTGTGTGTGCAGCACAGGGGAACTCAGAGTCCTCCTGCTCTCTGCTTTCTTTAGCTGCTTACAACAGGGGAGAGGAGGGTATCAGGTGATGGATCCCTCAGGGGGTTGGAGGAAGAGGGTGGCAGAGCTTTTTGGGCTGGGTAAAAGTTAATCCATGTTTGCCCTCACACTGCAACCATGCTACTGATCTGTTCTAATCCACAGCAAATCCGAAATGTGATGACAATAATACAGCTCGCAGGAGTTTTCACCCAATTGGATTTTGAGTTTTACCTCTGATCCACATCTGCAGTGTGATAGCAACCTAACCTTTTAATTTTTAATCTCTTTCCTGACCAAGTAGGCCCTGCTTCCCCCCAAAAGTTAAATACTAGTGTTTAATTGAAAAATACACAATGCACTGCCAAATCCTCTGGTAAAAGCAGGTGTTCAGGCACAAGCCTGTTTAGTAAAGAGCTTATTTAAACATGGATTAAAGGCTTCTTTGGAATGGAATACGTTGGTTTTTTCTGCGCAATAATTACTTTCCAGAGCCAGTGTGTCTAAATGACTGTCTTAAAACTTAGTATGCCCTCTATCCCAAATTCTCTTATAATTTGGAATTATCTTATAGCTTGTTAGTTATCCATCTGCTGGGAAGCTTCCTTGTCTGTTTTGCAGTCAGGACAGCCAAGCTATCACCTCCTGCTTGCCCCTTGGTATCAGATCCCCAGATGTGCATCCCCAGATTGCAGATCCATGAGGTTGAAGTGGTCATTCAACCTACAGGTGTTTTCTTGCTTTTGTATGGTTTGGAGAAAAAAAAAAAAGCTCAGGGGGGACCTTCTCTCTGCTCTACAAGTGCCTGAAAGGAGGCTGTTACAAGGTGTGGAGTGGCCTCTTCTCCCAGAGAACTGCAACAGGACAAGAGGACACAGCCCCAGGCTGTGCCAGGGAAGGTTCAGGTTGGCCATCAGGAAGAGTTTTTTCCCTGAAAGAGGGCTGCCCAGGGAGGTGGTGGAGTCCTGGCAGTGTTCCAGAAACAACTGGACATGTCAGCGCCATGCTTTGGTTGACACAATGGTGTTTGGTCACAAGTTGGACTGGATGATGTTGGAGATTTTCTCCAACCTTAGTGATTCCATGATTCTGTGCTCCTCTAAGTTATTTTTCTTAGGCACATCAGATTCCTTGCTGAGCTCCTGCCTTCTACATTAATCTGCTTGTTAGATTGGATGTTTGAAAGCAGGGAAGGAGTTTTATCCTGGATCAGTTTGGTCAAATCTATCAGATTCCCAAACACATGTGAACACAAGGTTATGCATTCATAACCTTGCTGTGGGATTCAGCTGATTTTGTGAGATCATGTGCAGGACTCTGAAAAAAGTTGCTGGGAGTGAGGACTTTAGAAATTCTCTTGAAATCTTAGAGGTGAAATGTTTTGATACAGTTAAGACTTTTGGTTTTCCTTGCAGACTGTAAATCTGCTTTGGGGCATTTCACCTTGTTTTGTGGTGTTTCCTGATGTGTTTGTTGACTTTCTATAGACTGTTTCCATTACTTGAGAATCTGTCTGTGTCCAAAGGTTGATTTAAAAACAAACCAAAGAATAAACAGTGTTGCATATTCTCTTTGCAAACAATTTAGAAACACCTACTGGTTTTGGATAACAGTCATGTCCTGCAGTAATTTGAGAAGGTTTCTAGCTGGGGGGAAAAAAGAAAATGTGTCATTTTTTCCTTCCTCTAGTAATTATGAAGATTTTTGGAGTGAGATGTACTTGACTGTTACGTACTGGAGACTCTTGGATGTGAGCAGAATCGTTCACACCAGGTTCCGTTAGGAATTCTCTTTATGTCAAGCTGACCACATGAAGAGATGTGACAACTGCCATTTTGTATAAAAGTTGAAAAAGAAAAAGATATTTATGAAGACAATTATTGATAGAGGTATTAAACATTCCCATTGGAGAGTCATCAAAATTGTGCTTGAGAGGCTTTTGTAACTTCCAGTGAAATGTTTCCTAACAAATAAAGGCTTGTTCGTTCTAGGGGAATTCGGTTGAAGAGAAATGAGTAAAAATGGCCAGTGGCTCTGGGAGTCCTTCTCCCTGAGGAGCAGGAGCACCTTCTGCACCAGCAGCCATCCATAACGTCAGAGCATTCATTTCTCCCTTTGTGGTTGTTAACATAACTTTCCACTTCACCTTCTCACGCTGTGATGGACCTGCAGACCTCTGCACAGGCTGCTTTTCCTGCCTGTGTGCTGTGTTCCTGTTTTGGTAAGAGGGAATGGGTGGATAGGCAGGGGCAGATTTCCCACCTCTGAGCTGGCGAGCTCTTGGGCTCAGGATTGATGCTCATGGCTGGCTCGCAGTGGGAGCCACTGGAACCAGTGACAGAGACAGATGATGGCACGCTGGAGCCTGTCAGTGGAAAATGGCAGGGGCCTGAAAGAGGAGGAATGCTTTCCTCATCAGCAAGGCTTGATTTTTTCCTCCTGTGAAGGTGGGACATGGGGGAATGGCTGCCTGGTGGACGATGTATTTTCCTTTGTCTTTACGTTTGAGATGCGGAGTCTCTAACCACATGCCAGGGTTGTTGCTTGTGCAGTCACTGAAATCAGTGGTGGAGTTCGCATTGATTTAATCGGAAGAAGTCAAGAATTTCAAACAATCAGCTCTTGGACAGATGTGAACATGTGGCTTTTTGATAAAATGCTGTGCCTCTTAAACAACAACATATCTCTCTACAGTTAAGAAAGCAGTGCAATATATTAGTGAATAAATTTTTGTATGTGTGAAATACAAAATCAAAATACAAATCAGGTCATGAAATTTGCAAAATTATTAGTTAATCAATTGTTTAGCTAATTTACCTAGAGAATATCTTTAGCTTTGTCAGTCACTCAAAATCACCTCTTTTTTGTATTTTATTTTATATTTTTGTATTGTGATTTAAGGTACAAGACAGTTGGTGTGCTAATAATATTAATCAAGTGGCATTCTTTTAAATTCCAGCCTCTGTAACTTAACATCAATGTGAACATTGAAACATTTCAATGAAGTATATAACATTTGTGTGACATTAATTCTAGTGAATGTGATCCAACTAGAAAACAAAAGTATTTGGCTGTGCGACTTTACTAATAGATGGAGTCCAACTTTCAAATGATCAATTTAATAAGCAAATACTTAGTTAAAGAGATGCTTTAGCACATATTTAATCTAAAAATAGTATCTCACAAAACAATAAAAAGGCAGCAGCTGAGCTTCACCAGCACAAGTATTTGCAATAATTTTGTGTGTTTAAATGTAATTTTGTCCAGCTGAAACTTAGGTTAGACTGTAGAAAGCTATGTACACTCTGGTGTTTTTACAGCTCTCGTTATTCAGGATCCAGCCCTGCCATCGAGAAACTTAATGCAATGTTTGTACATCAAGGCTTTGTAAAAAAATAAATGTTTTTTATCAGTTACAAAAAATATCACCAGTGGCCCACACATGTTTTGTTACAGAAGAATTATGATAACCTGAAGGCTTTGTTTTTATTGCTTTTGGGTTTGGATTTTACAGAGTCCTCGTGGTCCCAGTTTCATTACAGCTTTACGCATGAAAAATGCTCCAATTAGCAATATATGGAAATGGTTTGCAAATGGTTTGCTCGTTCCCTGTAATTTAGGAGTTTGCATAAATTACTGCATTCACAGGACTGAACTTCCAGCATGCCTGAGGGCTTTGGGTCTGGGCTTCTGGTTCAAGTCAGTCGATGCAATACCTTAAGAGAAAACCTGTCCTTTTCTGCCTTTTTTCTTGATGTGTATTTTCTTTTTGTCATATCTATATCTCTGTACAGATACGAGTATAGATACAGATATATATCTATATAAAATACATCGATACATCCCACAGAAAGAAGAACTGAAAGTCTATTCCCTCTGCATGCCTTGAGAGAGCAATTTGCAAAATACAGAATAGGGAGATTTATTTGAAAACATATGGAAACCGCAGGGGGGAAGCCTGAAGAGGCCACTTGCCCCAGCATGGGATGCTCCACCTTAACCTGACCAGAAGCTGCTGGATCAGGCTGGGTGACCCCATGCTGGGGCTGGCAGCCTGCAGGAGCTCAGTGACCAGGGAAATTTGCCTCTCAGGCCACTGCTGCCACGAAATATATTTCCCTGTCCATAAAGCCCAAACTTGCCAAAACATAGCGGAATTTTACCTAATGCAAGCTATGTGAAAAAGCAATGAATAACAGTTACACATTTCATCTAAAAAAACATAGTATGAAAGAAAAAAAAAATTGGCACGTATGTGAATTTAATTGAATTGGTGAATTGATTTGTTGGCATAAATAGTAATTGATGCTTTTAAATGTAGGAGGTCTGCTTTAAAGCTATTTTAAAGAACAAGCTACCAAGGCATGTGCAGTGAAAAGAAAACTTGGTGCAGAAATTAAGTATTAGAATTATTTAAAACCCCTAGAAGCTCTTGTGTCTGTAGCCAAAAAAATGTTTATTTGCTGGGCTCAAGCTGAACTGTGATTGGAATACTTAAATTTTAGCTTTTTTCGGCTGGTTTGCTATGAGTAAAGCTCATAATTCATTTAGAGCACTGTTGAGAAGTAATTATTCAACTAATGCAGTAAATTATTATGGTCTGAATGGGTGTTTTTTCTTAATGCTTTATAGTTTGTATCTTCTCAGCTTTGTCCATAATTGTTCTGTATTTTTTATGAGAGCCGAAATGTTCTTTTTTTAAGAGGCAGTCTCTGGCTCACTCTCTTTAATTCTGAATTATGAGTGATTTTAATCAGATGCCAGTTTCTGGCAGGTTTGTTGAGCTGAGGTGCTCAGTGTTGTCCTCTGCAGTTGTGTTTATATCTGTCTCCCTCCTCTCCCCATCTCTTTTCTTTTTTCAGTGTCCAGTGGTTGCACAGCTCACCCATATTCATATTTTTTTCTTCATCCTTGATACAATCTTTTCTTATCACCTGGATTCAAGTGAGCTCAGGACCTGTTTCAGTGCAGCTCATGCTCTTCACTCAGGACAATCATGGCTTCTAGAATTTCTGATAAATATCCCTCAGGGGCTTTTCTAGGGGAAGGTATCTCTCTAAGAATAGTATTGATTATCACTTCCTGACCTTCTTCACCGTGCCCTATTCTTGCTTCAAGTGTGTTAGAAGGATCACTGCTACAGAATCAGCCAGTCTGCTGTGTTTCAGACCTGATAGTTGCACACTGGAGAAGTCATTTCCCAGTTTTGGGAGCTCTTTTTTGATGTGCCGCCCTCCTGCACTGTCCTGGGTTGAGTTTGCCCTAGTCCCAGGCATGCTGGAGTGCTGTGCTGGGGACAGGGCTGGGGACTGTGGTGACACCAGTGTGACCACAGGATAGGGCAGGCAGCACTAGCACTGCACAGGTGCTGCTAAAGCAAAGCCATCCATGAGCTCGAAGGATTTGGGGTACTTGGCTACTCCAGGAGGAGTGGGCACAGTGCACCCAAAAAGGGTTGTGAGAGGTTAAATTCCTGTAAGGGCTCAAGTTATTTCTGTGTCTTTTCCTTTATTTCTCTATTTTGTAAAATTTGCCTGCCATATCAGGTCCACAAAATCTGGTGGTTTTAGAAAATGTATTTTTAGTGAAGGTGGACCAAGCTACAGCTTAATGTTATGGAAATACTTTGTTAAATGAGAGATTTCCTGCTTCCCCTGCGTCTCACTGGATAGTGTCTCATTCATATTTCATTGTGCTGATGATTATGTTTGCTAAGAAGCCTCTTTGTTTAATGATCAATCAGGGAATTTAATTCATTAATCTGAAAGCAGTCTGCGGCACAATAAAAAATCGTCTACAGATTACAAACAGAGTACTAAAATAGGAAGAGATGCAGTTGCTTGGTCACATAAATCTGTCACCCAGTGAGCAACAGAACCCAGCTTTCTTGAGTCTCATCTCTCTGCTTGCTTCATGAACCGTGGCCACCTCATCGCTGTTTGGGAATGATAAATGCCTCCCATTTATAGGCACATATGCATGTTCTGGTCATGCAGTAAACAAAGGAGCCTTTCAGTGTTAATGAAAGTATTCACAAGGGGCCAAGCCTGTGGTCCTCATGCAGACAAAACTCTTGTGGGCTCGAGTCAGAGTTCTGCTTTGAATGATTGCTAGACCAAGCTCATAATGTGTGTTTAAAGCTTCTCAGGGGAGGAAAAGAGCTAGCATGAAACAAATCAGAAGTGAGGGTTTGGTTTGCTTTTTCTTTTAGAATGAAAAAGAATAAATGTAGTATCACTATGCATGAGATCATATGAGAAAGCCCCTTGCAAGAGAAGTGAGGTGACTTTTGCTGTTCCTAAAATGGCTTTCCTTTAGGTCACTTCCTAAGTTTTAATTTTCATAATTCACCTGCCCAGTGACTTGCAGAAGAGGCATTGCTTTTGTTTGCTCAGAAATTGATGTAGGAATTGATGTAGGTTATGATTATCCTTAACATGAAAGTTTAGTGAAGGCTCTCACATTTTGTGTTCCTGCAGACACATTAACTGGGCTTTGGTTTTGAAATTTAAGTTTTGAATCAAATTTTTCAAAGCTGTTTTCCAACCGAAATGATTCTGTGTTGCTATGATTAATTCAGGTGCTGTGTTCTCCAGGCCACTTTAAACAAGTAGAGATGAAAAAAAGGACTGTGGACAGTTTTAAAAAACAACCCCACAGAACTCCCAGGCTTTGCCAGGAAATTGTTCTGGAGGTGAAGGCACCTCGGAGTGCTTTGATAACACAGAATTTAAGAATAATTATGTTCATCTCACCTCCTCCATCAAGTGGACGCTGCATTCTGAGGTGAAATAATCTCTTCCTCTCTTCCTCGTGGCAGGTTCATAGCTGCTTGAAAGGAACCATGGTGTTCACATATTTGTGTTTTCCTTTGGCAAATTCTCTGTCTTTCATTTCTATAATCTTTGTCTTTAACCATTCTAGGTTTATCTTTAGACGTTTTGTACAAAGCAGAATGAGCTATTCGAGAGCAAATGGAATAAAATAAAGTAAATTTGAAAATAAAAAATTGGGTCATGTACCATAAAGTACTTTCAAAGATGATATAGGGAAGGTTTTTCCTTATCTCTAGATTTTGGGTTTAGTTTGTTTTTTTGGTTGGTTGGTTGGTTGGGGTTTTTTGGTAATTTAAACACACTCAAAAAAATTAGTATTTTTGAAATACCAGGTGGTAGGCTTCCAATAACCTGATTTTTTAGGATGATATTTTTGGATTTCTATGCTCCAGCATAGGTGGCTCATTGACTTTCTCAGTCACCCAAATATTTATGCACATGCACACATCCTGTCAGTTTTGATGAGGGATTTCAGTCTTGATGGAGCAGTATTTTTGAGCAGAAAATTGTTTGGTGAAGGATTTTCCAATCAGCTCTAATCTTGCATGTCTGAGTAGCTTTGAAGTCATTCTGGTTTTGGAGAAGAAATACATGTCCTGCTTGAAATATAGAATGCTCCTACCGAAATCATCTCTGTGCAAAGGGGAATGGGAGCCAAATTCAACCAGGGATGACTTCCCTATTCCTAAAGGTATTATAGTTTTAAATTGGCATCACTGGTACCATTAGTAAAGGTACCAGTCACTGGTACTGATTTTTAAATTTTAAATACTAGTGCAAACAAAGATTGAGGTGAGAGTTTTGTCTCCTGGGAAGGAGAAAATTCCCACCTTTCCATTTCTGTTTCTGTTTCTATCCTAGGAGTACCAGGATTAAGGATACAATTCTTCAACTTCCTACTCCTACCAAGTAATTTAAATTATCCACAAAATGTTAGGGTATGAGATAGTGGTTTATATCCTCACAGTTCTAGAGGACATCTGTGGTTATTTCCTTACTTAAAGCTGTTTAATTATTGTCTAATTGCACTTTAAATTATGGCACTACTATCCTTGAGACACTGTGGATGCTGAAAATGCCATCAAAGATTATTAAATACAAAGGCACCTTCTCTGGAGCAGGAAATCGCTTTACCACAAATACCTGGAGTGTAGGGAAATATTCTGAGGAAGCATCAAACACTATTTGTCTTTTTTCTGTACTCTTTTCAGGCAGAGGCAGTTACAAAAATAGTCTCAAGTATAACAGTAGAGTCTCTGTGGATGTCTGGTCTTATTTTATGAAATACTTGTTGTAGTAGTTCTTACACTTGTAAAGGTATCGGTTCTGAAATATTACCCTTAAAGAAGAAAAATAGCTTTGCTTCAAAGTGCCATTGAGAGTAAGTAGATGTAAATGCAGAATGGGTGTTGAGTAGAGAAAGAAAAGTAGCACCAGGGGTGTCAAGTCCCAGTTTGTCTCTGAAATTAACTGGTATTTTACATGTTCAGTGCCGTGTTGCTTAGGCTATGCACCGGTGGTACCCAATATATGAATATTGAGAGGGTTATATTCAACTGCCTCAGGTTTATGATCTGAGTTTACTGAAATACTTACTCTTCCTTTACACCAGGTGCGAATTCATACTTCACACATAATAGATCTGAACTTCAAAAACTGGAAAGCAGCAACAGCCCCAGGAAGTCTCCCCCTATCCCCATCTTTTTTCATGACAGAAGGTTGTGGATCTCACATGAGAGTTAATTTTGGCGGAACTGAAACGTGCTCCTGTTGTATAGATGTATTTGATAAATAACTCTCATGTTAATAAAGCACCAGGGGCCAGGAAGGGGGATATCAAGTGAATCTTTATCAAACCTGTCAATATCTCAAAGTAAGATTATTTCCTTTTCCCTGGAGCTGTGGCAGAGAAGTCTGAGGACAGTGAGAGAAACATCTATGAGGAGCCTGGATATTGCTTTCCTAGATCCAGGTATGGTAATACTGTATATTATTTTTCATTATTTTTATTGTGTAAAATGGGTTTTACTCCTTCATTTGAAAAAAAACCCAACCAAACAAAAACAACAACAACAAAAAAATGGTTGAAAAAAAAAGAACTGGATTTTCCAGATGATTAAACCTTTTAAGTAGCTGCACTACCAGACCCAGACTTACAGAGCTCAGTACTGGTATAGCATCTTTTTCTTTTTGTGCCTTTTCTGAAACAGCATAACTAATCAAGGCACTACTTTCTAATTATTTCTGTGCAAAGTAATTTGCTTTGTTCTTGTCTCTCAAGTGCCAGATTGCTGAAGCTGAACCTCTGCTCAGGCGCCTCTTCCACAGACAGTTTCATATTTCAGTGAACCTTCTCCTGGCCTGGCTGACTTGATTTATAATAGCTGAGGTTAGTGGGAAATTAAAAATTAATTAATTTCAATGAATTTGTAATCAAGCAGAGTGGCCTGAGCCGTGGAGGTGCTAATAGGTCTCTCCTGGGTGTTCCTATCCAACCAGCTGAGCCTTTAGGGTGTGGAACATCCCAGTGTAGGCAGAGGGTCAGGGTTTTGGGGCTGTGTCTCTTCTTGGTGCTGCAGGTTAAGGAAGGAAGTTTGACAGCTTTTTAAACACATTGGTGGGACAGGGACATCTCAGTGAGTCATTGGAGTTAATTTTTGGGATCTGCTGTTGGCCTCTGGGATGCTGTGGGGTGCTCACTTCTATCCTGTGCAAGCTACAACGTCTTTCATAGGGAACAAATTGAAAGCAGCTCACTCAACAGTTCAAAAGACCCCTAAATGCTCAGGGATCTTAAGCTTTTGCAGAGGAATACATCATAAATTTGAAAAGACTGAATCCATCATCTAAAAAAGAAAAAAAAAATCCCCTCAATATAAATTTTTTTATGGTAGGGAGATCATTTCCTGTTAACTGCCCCTTTCAAATGGGAACATGGGGGACACGAAGCACTGGTTCTTCTCTCTGTTTTTCCTGTGAGAGAAGAAGATATTGATGGAAGGAATAACCTCAGTGCATTACTTACCTCAGTTTTGTGATATATTTCAATGCAAGATCAGAAATTAGATCCTGAAACAGTAAGATACAAAGTGTTTCCAACCTCCCCTAAAACATTGTGTTAAAAAGGCAAAAAGTTGTTATGTCAGCCTGACATCCCTTTCTTCCCTGGTGCTCTTCATCATCCTTTCACTTCTCTGGTGGCTTGGACTCTGATATTCTGATGATGTACAACTCAGCTCACTCTCTTCAAGAAAAAAAAAGTCAAGAAGAAATGGTTGTATTTTGTGGATACAAAACCTTCAGTGAAGCTGAGTTAAGCCTTGTGATCCCATGGAATATTTTTTAAATTTTTAATTTTAAAAGGAGAAAAAACAAAACCTTTTTTTTTTTGGATGGTTTAATTGAGGTGCTTAGAGAAGTTTTGAAGTTTGTTCCTGTCTGAAGACAAAACAGAAGGTTGAATTAATATGAGACTAATTTTAACTCTTTTCCAGCCTTAATGATGCATTGATTCAGTGATTCTAGCAGCACAGAGTTCCACAGTGTATTTCTGATCCAAATTGAAGTGCAAAGAGTCTCTCTCACTCACAGTGATGCTGAGCTTTCATTATTGGAGCTGTGGCTGGTGGGAATCCAACCACAGCTCCACCTGATCAGCTTTGAAGGTCACTGAGCCTTTGAAGGCTCAGAACAAATGGATGCATTATTAAAAATCTCTCCTGTCCTCACACTACGCTGCATTTGTTTATTTATTTAAGAATCTGGACAGAAAAGCAGAGGAATGGTCTCGTGGAGCATCCCTTCAGAATTCTCTTGATTGCCAAAATGTGATTTTTGTGTGCATGTGTGTGAGACTGCACATATGTAAAATATATATGCACAGATAAAAATTTCTCTAAAACAGTTGAGGGATTTCCTTGCTGTTGAAGGAAGGTAGGTTAGTTGGAGCAAAGCTGTGAACAAAGTTGTTTTACCTTTGCCAGAGCTGTTGCATGAAAACCATAAATAGCATTTTTCAAAATATCAGTGTGAAGTATTTTCTAACAGGTTGTACCCTATAACACTGATTCAGCTGTAATAAAACATGGCAAATATAAATCTGTGCATTTGAAAATTTATTGGAACTGAATACTCAATATGTAAATTTCACAGAGTATCTTAGAAGTGGTCCAAGAACTATTGCTTGAAAACAAAATACATAAAATATATGTACATTTTTTATTTTGGACCCTTCTTTCCAAAGGTTGATGGCTGACACTTGGATTGTGACACCCTTCAATTTTCACTGGATGTTTGTCATATATTCCTGAAATCAGAAATTTATTCTATTTTAAATAAAATGTGCTAAGTGAGAAGAATTCAAATAACTACCAGGATTTTTGCAGTGATTTCTCTCTGCATGGCCACTAGTGAAATACTCAGTCCATATGAATTACAATACTGTGGTTGTTGACTGCAGGACAGGGACAACTTTATATCTTTTTCCATTTCAAGAATGCTCTGAACATCAAATGAGTATATTTAAGATGAGCCTGACCATGATCGTTTGGATAAGCCTCTCAAATTCATCTGTTTTGAGGAAATGTGGGAGTCTTCAGGGGTTTTTTTCATCTCCAGTGCTGTTCCCAGGTGTCACTCAGGTATTCCCAGCGATAATGAAAGATTTATGCCTCGACAAGTGTGGAGGTGAAACTGTGGTTGAAGCAGTGCTGCAAGTGATACTCCTGATCCCAGCAGGAGCTGCTGCCATGCTTGCATTTTTTGGAAAGTTTTGCAGAGTTTCCCCTCGTGAATAACCATAAATTATTGCAGTGAGACTTTTCTTGTGGAAGCTAATGTCACCTCCTCTGGCCTGGAGATTCCTGAGCTGCATAATAGAAGTTAATCCAGTACATTTTTTGCTCAGAGGATCTGAAAGGCTTTTATTATATGGAAAAAAAAGAAGAGGATTTGCAGGCTTACGAAATAAGAACAATTACCATCAATTAACAGTTTGAGTACTTCTTATTCCTTTCTCCCACAACTTTTTTAACAAAGAAAGGAATGAAAAAACCCTACCCAAGCAAAGAAAGGGAGATGAAAAAAAACTCAAAACTTTTCAGGAGTCAGAGTAAGCCTTAGTTGCTCTGATTGTGCTGTAACAGCAGTTAATCTCTTGAGAGCTGTAACATGGATTGAATTCACCAAAAAGAGAATGTGTGTCAGAAATGACCCCGTGTATAATGGGCAGAGATCAGGTCCTGGTTTCATGGTGTATTAAAAACGAAAGGCCAGTTTCAGGTCCCACATATAAAGAAAAGAGGGGAGATTACTGAGTCAAGCAGGGATGTTATAAATAAGCACTTGCCTTGGTTAGCCCAGCACAGGCTGCACTTCCAAATATTTGGGGCTTCAAAAGCCTTTGCTGATAGCAGGGAGACTCTCAGAGGAAAAAAACCCCAAAACTAAAGTGCAACTCATAAAAGTTTGGTCTGTCTTTGCAGGGAATGAGGATCTAGTGGATAGCTTTAAGAAATTGTTGAATTTCAGCTGTTTTTTTCAGTAGCACTTAAAAACCAGTGGCCATCATCCTACCCTACATCTCAGTTGCTTCAAAGGCAAGACTATCTTCAAAGAGTGTCTGCACATAGTGCATGTATCTTCTTTGGTTTTAACAGCTGGGGAAATTGAATTTATGGTCATCTGAACTGCATGGGGACTTTCATCCACAGATTACATGGGCAATAAAAACAAAACAAAGAAACCTACAAACAAACAAAAACAAAACAAAAAAAAAAGGAAAAAAAGAGGAAATTTGTTGATTGTATGTGAAGATGGTTTAGATGCATTCAGGATATCTTTGAGATATTGAAGTATTTTGTATATGTGATTGTAAATAAGAGTTTTATTTTTCTTAACCTGCCACTGGCCTGTACCCAAAGCTATATACACAGCACTTTTCCTGCTACAAAACAGAAGTAAGACCAAGAGGTAGGTCAGTCAATATTTGTTCTTCTGTCAGTCTTTTTGGGGAAATTTTGGGTCCAACCCTAATTTACTGTCGGCTGTTTCTCCTTTGGAGACGTGAAGGGCACAGCAGAGGACACAGTCTGTAAAAAGTAGACAAATTAACAAATGGAGGTGCTTATTTTGGGAGACATCCTAAGAGGAATGTTGAGAACAGGCCTTTTTCCAGCATTACAGGAGCTGGTCCGTGAACCTACTGTCAGCCACTCCACTGTTGTCTTCCCCCTATTGTATTATGATTTGTTTCACAGTAATTTTATCTTGTGGGGATTAAAGAGTTCATAGATGAAGGAAATTGGTGTTTAGTGTTGAAAAGAGAATGAAAGATGCCTTCTCCAGAGCATCCTGATTACTTGTAGAGTCCCTCAGGTTGCTGGATCTTCCCCAGCATCTGTGCAAGTCTGTCCTGCGGTCCAGAGGTTATTTACTCCTCATTTCCTCAGAAGATGAATTGCAAGCTGAAATGGGAGAGAGGATGAGGTGGATATTAAATCTTGAAACTCCTTCATATCCTTCAGTTTACCTGATTGCTTTCCTGCTGCATGAGAGTTTAGGTTTGGGAGACTGGTGTGGAGGCAAAGACTGTCAGAGGAAATCATGGAAGAGAGACGAGGAGTGGAATGGTAATTGTGGGTTCCCTGTTAACCGCAGTTATTAACAGCTCAAGGTCAGCACTAATGAATCTGTTTCCCCAAGGTTGGAATGAAAATTGCCCAAACCACTAAAAAGCTTCTCTATGGCCAAAAGCAGGGCCTGGGCACATGTGGTTGGACATCGAAAAATGCATCAGTGCAGTTTGAGTCTTCTGGGGTCACCAAATAATGCCTTCACTGAGCACAGCATGCTGAAATCACAGGGCACAGGTAGGGGTTTGCTGCTTTGCTTATTTTGCAGTTGTTCTGTTGTACCTTTGAGAGGAAAAGTTGCCTCTTTCAAGAAAGATGGGGGTACCTCTGGGAGACAAAAGTATACTGTGGCTTTGGTATTGCTGACTTATAGGGTGGGGGGAGCACTGTATGTGGAGCAGCAACACAAACATGTTGAAGCATGAGAAAACTTGTGTGCTTTTTGTGATCTGGAGTGTCAATAGCAAGTGCAAAAATGAAGGAAGGGAAATATGGTGATTACTGACCTTGTAATTTGTCAAACTCCCCATCCATGACATTTTCGCACTGCTTCACTACCTTATGGATATTATATTTTGTTCAGATACTGAGATCTTCCTGCTCAACCTTTAAAGTCCTTCAAGAGTAGTTGACCTTTAAAAAATACTTAAAACAAAATGCCAGATGAGAGTTTTGTTAAGTGAAACTCTTGCCTACATCCTTTTCCTCAGATATTATTCATTGCTTAGATGTATTTTATGCTCTCTTGCTATTACAGTACAGCCAGGTTTGTTGGTAGAAGCTGAGGAGAAGAGGGGAAAAAAAAATACAACCCAGACCCCGAGACTGCTCTTTTTCTGTGGTAACTAAATTGCAAATGAAACCGAGTAAAACATGTAGCAGAAAATTAGTAGAAATCAAACTAGATCAGTGGGAAAAAGTAACCTTATCCTCAGAATGCCAAATTCTGAGTTAGAGAAAATGTTTCGAGGCCTCCAGAAGTAATTTAAGGAGCTGGTGAGCAACATTATTGTTTGCTTTGTAAATGAATTCAGTTGGCTGTTTGCTGGTGTGGGAGCTGGAGTTGTGGGGAGGCAGCGGGCTGTGCATTCACTGAAAGCATGTCATTAATTATCTGCGCTGATTTCATGCAGTGGATAAATCAGACATTACCAGGCCAGTAGGCAGGGAAGAAATACGTTGCAGGAAACAATCACACACCGGACAAATGGGGAAGGAGGGAGGGGAAGCAAAGACATGGATCACCTAGGTCCTTTCCATTTCCAGCTTCTATGAATCTGGGAAGTAGGCTTACTGGGGCCTTGGGATATTCTCATTAAAAAGAAAAAGAGAAGCCAGCAAATCCTCCATGAGCAACCACACTGCAATTCCCAGTGGAAATCATGGAGGAGAAGTGATGGAAGAGGAATTAAGGGTCAAGATCTGCTGGGCTTGGTGTGCCAGTCACAGGGAGGGGATCAGCAAGACAGTGCTGCTTGACCTGTGTTGGTTAAATTCTGGACACTTCCAAAGGTTTCTGTGACAAATAATGGGAAAATACACTGCACTTGTGATGTGGTGCCACAGCTGGAAGATCTGCTTTGGGGCTGATGTCTGTGTCTAGAAAGAATACCCTGGTCTGTTTGGCTCTGCCTGTTTTTATGGGCTCTGGTTCATCCTTTAGCAGCTTTGGTGAAACTTTCCATGCTGTTACCTCGGGCCTTGCATGAGGGTTTTTTAGTACCTGTTTTAGCTTCTTAGAGCTGACCTGTGACATGGGTTTTGTACCCATTTCTGATCAGGGAATGCTCTAAAATAGGGGAAGCAAAGCAGGTACCACACCGTGCTGGGGTGTTTCGTGTCCTTTCTGTCCCCTTTTGCCTCAGCCTTGCCTGCCTTTGGCTACCTCCCTTTTCTGGGACACAGAGTCATCCTTAACCCTCTTTCTGTCCCTCTGGGGGCCTCCTGGCTCCAGGGAGAAGGAGGCATCCTGCTTATCCAGAGGCAGCCTCCCGGCTACCTGTTGGACTGTGGCGCCTATGGATAAGGAAGGAGGGACTTAAGTGCAAAACCCAGGGGCTTTCTGGCTGCCAGCTGGTTTCTTTTTACAGATAAACTGAATTGCCCAAAGCCTCATCAGTCAGGAATGTGAAAAATCAAAGTGTTCAGGTTTCACTGCTTGTATGCATTGATTCTGCACCTCTTCTTAGTCTTCAGTGGTTTGCAGAAGCGTTGGTGTGAATGCAGGGCATAATTCTGGTATGAAGTCATTGATTACACCAGTTTCAAGATATTTTATAAATCTCATCCAAATCCTTGAATAAAACCAGAAATGAGGTTGGAGAAAATCTTTGATGGCTTGAGAGTTATGTGGTCTGCATTTTGACAGAAGAATTTCACCCCCCCTCTTATTTCTCACAGCTACTTGGGGCTGAATCTAGACCCTCCAAGTATCAGCCTGTCTTTGTTAAAATAAGTGAGGAATGTTCTTCAAAGGGATATATTTTACTGTGCTAAGAATTATCTAATGAACCATTCTCCATATTTTATTTTGGTTGTATGCATCTGTGGAGACTGTTTAGACATTTTACTGATCTCCTATATGGAATGAAGCTATAAAGTCTATTCAAAAACAGACCAGCGTCCTTATGGCATTTAGTATTTCACTTTCAATTGCTTCATAGTCATTCTAATAATTTAAAAAAAAAAAAAAAAAAGGAGAAGATAGGAAGGAAATCCATAGCAAAAATTTCTAATTACGAATTTAAAAATGTCTAAGCCAGAGATGAAGTAAGACCTACTTGTTCTGTCTTTCTCAGTGCTGATTGCTCCTACTTCCAGTGAGTTCCTGTGTAATTCATACACCCGAGGCTGGAATGGGGCAGCTTTAAGGCAGGAAGTTGTCTTCCTGCCTTTCTCTGCATCTAGAGCTTGGCAAAAATGCCAACATTTCTGCCAGCAGAATCACTGGAAGGAAAACACTTGAATCCCTTCCCACTGCTGGTATTAACTAGGCTGAGTCAGAAAAAGCCCTGCCAAACCCTGCTCTCTTTCACTCCCAGAATGGCACGGAATTATGCGGTTTTTCCTTGTGCTGAAATGCTAATGGCCAAGCTGCTGTTGTTTCAGAAGAAAAGTGCCTTATTGTCAAGGGTTTGAGCAACTCTACCAAATCCCCTTCCCATATTCTACAGATGGTTTTGGTGACTTTTTTTTGGCCCTCAGTATTCCATCTCTACAAAGGAGCTAATGTTCCCTATTGTGGTGAGAGCACTGCAGTTGCAATTTAGTTTCTCTTTGTGATGCCCAAATAACATGATGGGCTCACATAAGCGTAGAAAAAGGAAGGAGCTCTATCAAGCCTCTCAGTGAGGATGCTGTGCCTTGCATCATAACTTTTGCTGGTCCCTTTTGCAGCTGTTCTCTCCCTGGTTCATAGAATGTCTGTCTGCTGCTCCTTTTCCCTTTCTTTTTTCTGTACAAATATTTAAGTGTTAAGCATATCCATACATTAATAATGACTGAGATAACAGACGAAAGCTGTGTAATGTTCCTGGGCCTTGAATTCAAGAGAGGAAACCTATTTTTAATATTTTTGCAGGTGATTTCTTTAATTTTAACAAGTGGACCTTCCCCTGGAAGAAGAGTTTTCTTGCTAAAATGATGTTTTTCAAAAGGATGAACAAAGATTATGAATAGGCTTTGGCTGTGGCTATCCGTGAGGAATGACTTAATGATATTTTCTTTGTTCACACAGCCACATTTTCTATTCCTAAAAATACTGTAATCTGTCTTGGGGGGGTATGTGAGGGGAGGGGAAGTGTGGAATAAATAATCAGGATCCTTCTTTGGGAACATGACATTCTAAAGTAAAAGTTGTGCAGTCACTGATACTAAACAGTGAAAGCTTTAGCTCTGTCCAAGGTTTTCGAGAAACCTTTTGTGGAGCGAGAAGAAAAAAAACCATAAACAACTGTCTAACAGAAACAAATGAATTGCGTTTTCTTTGCTGGTTTTCTCCACAGTTTTTATAGAGCAATCCTTGGTATTGCTAAGTTAATGCTAAGTGAAATAGGAATATGAAAATCGTTCTAGATAGCTTTAGCCTTTGCACAGTGATGCTTGCAAACTTCAAAAAGTAACTTCAAAATCTGCTGTTTGAAGTCCCAAGAGGGCTTCCCAAGAGCTAATAGGATACTTTCACTGTTAAAACCAGGGCTATTGTAAATGGGATGTAATCTTACATGTAGTCACATGGAAATTCCCTTGAGAACCACTGGACATGAGGAGGAAAAGTCTCTTTTTCTTTCTTTCCCCCCTCCCGTCCCCTCCCCTCCCCTCCCCCCTTTGTTCTGGGTATTGTTTATAATGAGTTATAGATTACCTTTTTATTGAAGGGACTTGAGAAGCACAGCAAGGCTGCAAACTCTGCTTCATGCCTAATTTAGAGAGGATTAAACGCAGCACTGGAAATATGTTCTTGTGCATCCCTTCCAGCACTGAGCCCTGTTTAGGAGGCTGCCACTGGCTCGTGGACGCTGCCATTGTTTTGGGCAAAACCAATTTGAACCACTCGAAAGGAAAAAAGTTCTCTGACGCTCTCGCACGTTTTCTGTGCGCACTCGAATTGTTTCGCAGCACTCTGAGCTGGCTGCCATAAATTTCTTTCCTGATCCAGCCTCACTCCTGCAAATTCAAAGTCGCTCCTGCGGTCGGGCCACCTCTGTCCGAATTACAAGTGAGGAACAATGGGGTTTTGTGATGGTAATGCTGACCCCACCCGACCTACAGCCATGAGAGCACTCTGCTGCTTGAAAGGCTCTTTGATGAGGTTCGGCCGAGCCTCCAGTGCGAGCAGAGCCACGCGCCTTGCTGAGGCTTCACATCCAGCCCTCCTGGGTCATCCATCCTCCTACCTGCCCCTGGCTGGTACTTCCAGGGAGGGCAAGAGGGGAATGAATGGAAGAGATTTGTTTTAAATGGTTGCCTGCCAGTGAGGAGAGTGTTACTGTATGTCTTTTACAGCGTGTGATTAAAGCCTGAATAGCAACACACGCAAAGGTAACTTGTGCTCTTCTGTTTTCCATACCGTGGTTTCACATGTAAATTTAAAAGAAAAAAGCAGGAGCTGAAAGCAGCAGTGAAGGGTAGAGACCCAGCTGAACTGCTTGGATGTTGTTTTAAAAAAGCCTTATTTTATAAGTTTGATTAAGTAAGAGTGAATTTTCCTGAGCTTTCTGTGTTTGGTAGGAAGATTTATGAGAATAAGCTAAATGGTGCTCTCAAGAAGCCAAAGTTCCCACAGAATTCAGGAAATCATGTATTTTTTTTCTGCAACACTAAAGAGAGCATTCTGCATTAAAAGGCGTATCTGTAAGTCACTGATGTTCTGAGGGAGTGCAGCTGTGGTACTAATCCAGACCACTGTAATTTTACTCCCTGTTAGAAAAATGAAATGACCAAAGATGGATTTACATATATCTGGCAAATATTTTGCAATAAATAACTTTATTTATTTTAAACTGAAGAGTCAGTCAAGACAATTAATTTTAATCTGTAATCTTGAAATACTCCCCTTGTTGCTTCCCCACATATTGATCCCAAATAAGTGTTACAGTTCACATCCAGCATGAATATTTCAAAAGCCTTGTTGTTCTTCTCTTCTGTCATCTGGCAGGTCTTTGTTTCTTTCTCTTTTTTTTTTTTTTTTGGTCTGAAGTAAAATATTTGGTCTGAAATTTATTTCTTCTCTCAAGCAATTACGGCTGAGTTTTTACTGGGTGCACTTGTGATGTTGCTGCAGTTAATGGCCACGCTCTGTCCCTGACGTTTAACAAAGCGCAAGCACTTAAGTGAAATGGAAACTCTGATTTAAGAGATGTTATTTCAAGCTTGTTTTCATAGTTACTGTTTAATTTGCAAAATGTGAACATGGATTGTTGCAGGGATTCCAGGAGATCATGTTTTGGCTAAGGCTGTAACAGCAGCTTTTTTTTTCCATTATGTGCTCTCTCTGCTTATATTTAGTGAGCACTGCACTGAAGGATTAAACTTGCAGCTTTTAAGGCAACAACAGTTTTTAACTGATTGTCCTATGAACTGACCTTTCTTCCTCTGGAATTTTATAGGCTGGAATTTGTTGTACAGCGGGATATCAGCAGGCTTGGCAGCTGAGGGTCATCTCTTCCTGGGAAAAGCAGGCCCTTGTGTTCAAGTGAAGATCCCACTGTGGTTTTTCTAGCTGAGGTATTTTTGTCATTGAATGGAAGGCTAAAAATTGAAGTAATCCCTTAAGACAAAGTGGATAGAAAAAACTCAGGGGCGAGTTCATGAGCCACAAACCTGGGCTGTATTTCTTTCCAGACAGCTATGAAAGTGATGGTTTTACTCAAAAACCTCCAGAACGTCAAAGTTTCAGGTTGCTTAATTTTGAGCAAATAAGCAACACTTGTTTAATTTAGAAAGACACAGAACTGAACGCCCTAAAAATACGCAGACTTCCCATTTGTAGATGAGTATCCTTTGCTTCAGCAGAAGGGACAGGAGGAGCTGTTCAAAGTGGCATTGAACTCACATCAGAGGAGCAAAGCACTTGTCTGGGGGTTTGTATTTTCCTTAGCAGTGAGGTTATGATTAGATGATGAAATAAGAATATGAGCCAACGATTTCTCAAAGCAAGTGTTTGCATTAATGTGCCTGTCAGGATAACGGTTCTGAGGCTGTGGTTACATCTCAGAAAGTGATAATATTGCTAGCAAATAGTTGCATTTAAAATTATCACCTTCTCCTGACTCTTTTTAAATTATGGGAGCATTTCCACATACCTTGTAGATTTTCACACAGCGCTTTTTACTGTTTTGCTGTAATGAGCTGTCAGCTTTTTACAATTTCTTAGCACTTTGCATTTCAAATATGGCTCTTTATTGCTCCAGATTTTAGGGACCTAAGATCAAAAAGGGCTTCCTTTTTAATTTTATTCCTTTAATACCAGCAGCTCAGTGCTGTTTACCTTTTTTTTCCAACTGTGTAAGACCAGAAATTAAATACCTGTTTAGTTCATCTAGATTTAATACTAATTCACAGTAACAACATGATAAAAGACAGAAGTTTTTAAGCAGCAGGGGGTTTAGAATTGTCTTGATCCTGTCTGAATAAACGCTAAATTAGTTGGATTAACACAATTGGATCTGTGTTTCACCTGGTAAAGACCCTCCAGGGGATAAAAATGGCAGAGAGGAGGGAAAAAGGCATTCATCTAGAATAGCACTTGAATATATGCCTTGCCCCTTAGGATATAGGTACGTGCTTAAATTAAAGCATATTTTAAACACACTTCCTGAATCAGAGCTGTAGAGAGCGAGAGCTGCTGGAGTACATAAAATAAAGATGGAAAATATGGAGACAATAAAGTCAGGCAAGAAAGAGAGGAGAATTTAGAATTTTTTAAAACCATGAATAGTATCTGTTATAGAAAGAGCAACCAGTCATGCCAGTTCATATTTTCAAAGCTTTGATCTAATTTCAGGGCATGACACTTCTGTCTGTCCTTTCCTAATGGGGAAGAAAGTGACTTGTCAATGAAAAATGGTTTGGAGTTGAGGAGAAGGTTACAAACCTGAACTTCTGGTAAATCAAAACACAAATTGGAGAAAGAAATTCACAGCATCATTATTTTTCTTTTGCTAGCCTATTACAATTGATATTCAAACAGTGCTGTTTCTGGAAGTTTCAGCTCAGTTCACAAAGTTTTTAATCTTTATGTGAAGAGTAGCAGCACCTTACTTTTCTAGTTAGCTGTTTATGCTTCACTGTACAAACAACAACAACAAGAAGATTCACAAATGGTGCTTGGTTTTGCTTTTAGAAGCTTCATACTGGGTTTATACTTTTTACAATGTGTCTTTGTAATAACACCCTTTAATTCCCCTGAAACCTTTTAAAATGGACTATGTCAGCTTAGCTCCTGAATGAAGATTGCACTGAAGACAAATTTGTGGTAACTTTCCTTGGCCACCTGTCCCTTTTTGAAGGTGTGTTTCTAATCCCAAGCACACTGGAACACGATTCAAGACATACTGCCTGATTTTATTCCAGTGCTCTGCTGGTTCCCCAGCAGTATCCAGGCATGCCATACCTCTGGCATAAAGGCAGCAGTGAGCATGTGGTTGGCTCTGTAGGTGGTTTCAGGTTGAAGAAGCTGCCTTCTTTCAGGTGGGAAGTCAGCCTGTCAGGCTGAGTTATGGCAACACGATTAGTGTACCAAGTTCATTAAATGAAAACTTTTGCAGCTCTGGGTTCCCATTGCTCCCTGTGTTTGTTCCAGTGAAACAATCCAGTTTTTCATTCACTGAGTGCAATACCATGTGTAGGCCCAGCAGGAGGACATTCCAGATTCCCCATTGATTTCCTCTGCCAGAAAGTTATTTTGTGATTCTGGTTGGTGTCATGTATAGTATCTGTATTTTCTGTTGTCTTTTGCTGTGGTGGATATGAGCAAACTCATGTTTGGATAAAATGTGGAAGAACAGCATGTAATGACATAAGTAGCTCGTGTAATGACATGGATATCTCAACCAGACTATTACAGTTGCCCTTAAATATTCTGCTCAGTACACTTAAATATGGTATATTTGCAACCCAAAAGGTTGAGCCCCATCAAGTAATCTTTTGACACAGAATATGGTGCAAGATTTGATAAAGAAGGGATGCTCTGACTGCAGATGTTGCTGTCATTTGCTATTTTGAGCAGCTAAAGAGCTTCCCAGGTGAGACACAGGGATAAATTTCACATTCTGTCAGCAAGGAACTGAAATGTGGTACCTGTTTACTTGATCACTGCTATTTGCTGCCCTCATTCATAAATGAATCCTTCCTCAGTGATTGCAGTCACTTAGGGATAGAAAGGGCTGCAGGATCTGGCATCAGCCTTTGTGGGGCTCTGTGACGCAGAGAACACGGTCTGAGAGGTCATTCCTCCCACAAGTGCTGTCTTGTGTAGTTTGCGTATTTCCTTTTTTTTAAAAAGCAGTTTTACTAAAACTAAAACCAAACTAAGTGAAACTATTTATGCAGGCTTTCAGGGGCACTTTCAAGATGTTTATCTGACATCAATATTCATTAGGAGCGAGTTGCCTTCAGTCCATTTTGCGCCTCTTAAAAGTCAAAGCCTAAAAGGTTTTTGACGAGGGGCAAGATGCTTTCTGTTGTTATTTATTTATATGTTTGTAACTGGGAAGAGTGACCTTCTTCCTAATGAAATGTATCCCTTTCCGTTAGGATAAAAGTGGCCATTTCTGACTAAAAAGCAAACTGTTATCAGTCAGGTATAGATTCTTCTCCAAGCGGGGAGCAATATCCTTAAAAGGTTGTGCAGACCTGTCTGCTACAACAGCTACATTCTGCTTGTCTTTCAGGGATGAGATGGAAAAGGTCAATGAGGTACAACTGCTGTACTATAATATTTACAGATAAAGTACCAGATATGCCTAATTTAGAAATGAAACATCATGAGCTTTCCATCATTAATTCATTTTATATTCTCCTTTCAAACAGATCTCCACAGACGATTGGTTGAGGGCTTAAAGATTAGTTTAATAAATGCCTAGGCTAAATGGAGCTGAAAATTCGGAGGAATGGCTCAATTTGCTCCGTGTTCAGTGAAATAAGCTGGTGTGTCAGCCAGTTGTACAGAGAGGATTTTTGCTAATTGATCACAAGTGACATCCCACTGTTTCTTAAATGAGGGCATTCATCTTCAGGAGTGTCCTACAGAAATGCGGAGTTTTTTGTGCAAAAGGAACCTCCTCTACAGCATACCTGAGGCGTGTATTATGCCTTTTGGGTGCTGCTGGCTGTCCTCATTCATTTTTAGCTTAAGCTACAGTTAAAGGCTTTTAAAACCAGGTAAGATGCCAAGACACGAGTTCTGAGTACAGAGACAACTAGCAGTGCTGTTTAGCATCTCAAGCATAATCACCTGCAAGATGGAAAAAATAATCTCTTTTCAATCTCTGTGGGCATGGTTTAAAAGGAGAAGAATATATTGCTTTAATGCAGCAAGTATGCCTCATTCCTTTTAAATCAATGCAAGTGTTGTTTCTTGACAATAACACTTTTGCAGATTTAAATTACCTCTAGATTAATTTTTTTTCTGTCCTATTCTTACATTTGAGAATTAGAAATTACTAACCACTGGTGTTTTTCTCAAATTCCCTAAGGAATTTTTTTTTTTTTTCCTTCTCAGTATATATTACATCAACTTAATAAAATCCCCCTAAAGGATTTTATTATTATCTAGTAAGACAAGATATCTGGGTCTACTGTGTTACATTCTTTGGCTAGGACAGGGCAAACTAAGAGAAACCTAAAAGGTTCCCCGGACCTATAAATGCATGAAGTGGCATTAAATGCATCAATAAATAGCATTACTTATGCTATTTATTTATGCTATTTATAATTCAATCTCTCAAAATGTTTCTGGAATTCTTTCAGTACAACATTATATTTCACAGAAGTCTCACAAAAGTAAGTTATTCCACAGAAATGGAGACAAATATGTCTAGAAAGTCGAGAGCTTTGTAGAGAGGTGAGTGTTGCCTTAGACAGCACGTCTGCATCCTCACAACATCAGTGCAGGGAGAGCTGCTCAGATTTAATTCCAGATCAATATGAAGGCTGCCAGGTCTGGTGAAGCAGACCAGGGACACATTGTCATCTTGTCTCTGCTGCCTGTTGTACAGCTCACACAAATCAAAGCACTTCAGCAGAGACAAGTGATGTTTCTATCCCAATCGATCTCGGCTGAGGGAGCTGTCCTGGAGGGAGTGAGTGTTTTCCAGAGTGTGAGGTGCCTATGATTGGGTTTCAGATGTCTTTTGGATTTTTTTCTGAGTCCCATCAGAGGAGCTGTTAGGAATGGTTGCAGTTCAAGTCCATACCCACCTGCCTTGAGTGAGTGAATGTGGTTGAGAGCTCCCTGTATGTCTTTTATCCTTTTGATAAACAATCTGAAAGAGGAACCAAGTAAGATTATGTGGGAATTATTGGCTAGAAACAACAGGTGTATTTGCAGTGATGATGAACCTGATCCCTTGGTTCTTCTTCATGCCATAGGCAGCCAGCAGAACCAAATTTTTGAGAAGTTTAGCCTCAAAGCAACACATGCAAGTTGAAGACAAAAATTAAAGGTGGGAAAAATTAAAGGAAAAAGCTGTGTTGGTTTTGATAGTGTGCTGGCTGGTCATTTCATCACACACTGCTTTTTCAGCAGAGGTTTTCTGACTTATCATGGTCTTCCACACCAGTTAATAGACTCTTTCAGATCTTAAATAAGTGAGTACATCTCCTCCAGAACTTCTCCCAGAAGGAGAATGCACTGCAGCAGATCAGCCTCCAGGGATCAGTTTTTTCAGGAATTTAGGCATAACTTTTTTTTTTTCCTCCAAGTATCTTTCTTAAATAACCAAACATTACTTCAGGTGATTTTCTCAAATTTTGCTCTTTCTCAAACAAAAATTGAATGAAAGCAGCTTGAGTAAAATGGAGGTTAAACAGCAACAGAATCAAAAACTTATGGGAACAGTTACCTATTGTCAGCACTCCAAAGCAGTTGATTTGTATTGGGATTCAGATTTTAGTGTTGGAAATCTTTTGCAGCTTCAGGACCCAACAAAGGCAGCTAGGCCTTGATCTTGAGTTTCATCAAAGAGTTTCGAACTCACAGAATAAAAGCAGTCTATAATTGAATATTTACCTGCCATCTTAATATTTTTTATGTTTGAATTACTACCTGCTATTTTGATGTTCAGTTTCTAGTGTTTTAACTAAGGAAAGTATTGAGCGTTGTAATGTTAAGGGAAAAGGGAAAAAAATCTTATTAACCTATAGAGATCTAGGAGGGACTGTGATATTCACAGGCTGTGCATTTTATGCCATTTTAAACTCCAGGAAGGACAGAGAGGAGTGTGACAATGGTAACATTTTATGAACTGCTTTGCATTCATTTTGCACTGTTTTCAATAGCTATGTGTCAAAGAGCACAAGAAACCCAGCTGAGACCCCAGCAGCACGAGGCAGAAATGATCCTGCAGCGTGGAGTTTTGGAAACTGATCTCTAGCGAACTGATAGTCATATGCTGTGCAAGTTTTACAATAGCTGGAATGCAGGGTTTGATTGACACCATTTCTTCTTCACTCCCTATCATTGGAATTGCATGTAGGAACTGTTGGGTTTTGAAGTGTGTGAGGACATCTGTCATGGTAAATCTATTTTTGAACGAAGCCTCTGTGCCAAAACTGTACAAAATTCTGTCAAAAGTATACTTCTCGTAAGTTATGTGGGCTCTACCATTAATAGTGACTATTTGATGACATTGATGGGTAAATGTTGCCTTCAGGACACAGACACTAAAACCTTCATTGTTTTTTTTTTGTTTGTTTTTTTGTTTGGGGGTTTTTATACTGCCTTCCAGGGTCAGTATGTTAAAATTCCAGCCAGAATGAAGAGACATTCCTTTATTGATTTACTTAGTTACTGATTTTCTGCAAGCACTTAAATTCTTTTGGAGTCTGGGAATTAACTATTCTTTGGGTATTTCCAATTTGCAGCCAGCTGATTTCCGTGAGCTATTCAAACATCTGAAGTTAAGCTGCTGGCAGTGGTTAGAGCAGCCAGCTTTGAGCACATACAGAAACCCAGTTTTAGCTCTAGCATGTAGAAGTGATAAAAAGAAGGAGGTGGTGAAAAGAGAAGTTGCAGCTGGCAAGTGGAAATAGAGGCTTCCTGGATGCCCTGCTCCATCTTCGACTGAATGCATCACCTTAAAAGCATTTTTCATCCATGCAGGGTCTCAGCTACCACAGGTAGACAGCACAGCAAGTGCCCTCTTGTACAAATGTCTCTAAAAGAGTGACAGAAAATGCAAAGTGGCCTTCTTGCAGGTTTTAAAGCCTCATCCCAGCCCCAGGGTGCTCAGCATCCAAGAAATCTTGCTGCTACTTTGGTGAGCAGATTGTCTTCAGTGCTAAAGCGTTTATGAGAAGCTCGCTCTTCTCAACTCACAAGGAGCTAAAAATATCCCTTCTGCACTGATGGTCTGCAATGACAACTCAAATCATTCTCTGTCAGCCCTCCCTGTACCTTTAGTTGCCTTCAGATGTCTGTGCAGGCAGTGGAACTATTGTTTTTTTCAAAAGCTGAAGAAAAAAATGACTCTGTTGAGAGATTTGAGAGGGACAGGTGGTTGGCAGCATGTCCTGCATGGCACAAACTCAGAGTGCCTTAGAGGGAGCAGTGGGGATTTCATGGAGGTGGAGATGGCCCAGGGCTGCTGCTGGGGGCGTGCAAACCTTGTCTCCCGGGGCTTGCCTCAGCCCCATGTGTCTGAACATTGTTCTCTTGCAAGCATTCCTAAGCGTGTTACAGATGCTGATAAGGTGATATTTAGACATGCAAATACACTGCTTTATCTTTCTGAAATAAAGGGAAGAATACGAGAAACTTCTTTACAGTGCAGGTGACACTGGAACTGGTTGCCCAGAGAGGCTGTGGAGTGTCCCTCACTGGGGATATCCCAGAACCCTCTGGATGGAATCCTGTGCCCTGTGCTTTGGGATGGCCCTGCCTGAGCAGGAAGGCTGAACCCAATGTGGTCCTTTCCAACCTGACCCACTCTGGGATTAACTTGGTAGTAAATGGAGCTCCTAAGGATTATGACAATTTTTAAAAATTTTTATTTTAAAAGAAAATATCTACCCCAAAATTATACATGGAATCCAGTACTCCTATAAGTTATTTATTTGAAACTCTTTGCAAATCACTACTTATTTATGCAATAAGATGTGTTAGGATTTCAATATCCTAATAAATTTTCCATTAATGCCTTGTGAAGAGTGAATAAGATTGACTAGTAATTGATGCTTCATTTTAAAATTAGAAGCTTAAAAAGCTTAATTTGAGGACAATTTCCATTTTTGCATCCAATATACCATATTGGGAGAGATGTTTCTAGATGGAGTGTCAGCCTGACTTTGGCTTTTTTTTTGCTTTTTATAAAGAGGGTGGTTAGATTGGCTTGTGCTGTCTTGCATCAGAGTTGTTCTGCTTTAGAGGAAGTTTGATGACTAAACACAGTGAAAACTCAGGAGAAAGGGAGAGGAAACAGAATTGTTGCTTTTTATGGTAACTTGGTGTGCCAAGTTTAGTATTATTTTTTTGTTCTATTTTCCAGATTACCAATAAAAGGGAAGTCTCTTGTTCCTAAATCTCTAATTAGGCTCAATTTTACAAATTATGTTCTTTAGATAAAAGCTGTGAGATGACTCACATGGACATGAGAAGAATTGTTATGGACATGAGAGAATCCATAGTTTACTCCTCATGAATTTCTGAGTCCCCAGTGCATCTCCTTTATAGATATATAGAAGGTCTTTCCTGGACCTTCTCCAGTGATGTTCAGCAGTCTGTGATGGTTTGAAATTGAAAAATTAATTGACATAAGTGCTATTAAAATGTTTGTTTTTAAAGTTACAACTGCATTTGTAAACAAGAACATCTAAAACTACTTGGGAAATTTTAATCTCTAGTTCTTGGGAAACTTTCCTGTTGTCATTGAGTCATAACACTGATAAAATATTCCAGATGAGTGAGGAGGCTGCCTTGTAAGTCAGTGTTCAGTTGAGGTTTTGGTGTTGGTGTTTATTTTTCTGGTCAAGTCCTGGTTTTAGTTTTGCAATGGCTAAGCCACTGCAGTTGCAAATAATACTTGAGTTGAACAAAAATAGTTTTTAGTTGTATGGAAAGCATCAATATAGTTTATTTTCAACATGCATTCCAGAGTCTTCCCAATTTAGTTGCCAGGTTATCCTGCAGGAGAGCAAAAGAGAAAGCTTAGCAGAAAGTACTTTTTGCTGTAAACTTCTTAATGCTTTTCTTGATATGTGGAAAAGTTGTCTGAACATCTCCCTAGGTATTTTTATGATCAATTTAAATATTTGGTTCTGGCATCTTGCTTGATGTAAGAACATCCTTTGTAATTTAATATGGTTGGGATTAATATTTTCCACTTATCAAAGAGTAAAATCTTTTGGTTTTTATTTCTTTGAAGTGGCTTGTACTAGATTCTAATGTGAAGTGTGCCATAAGTGATGTTTTGGGGGAAAAAAACCCTTATTTTTATTATGGATATCTAGGTTATCTATTTAATAATGATTTTATTGTATTTTTCTTCTTTTTTTCTTTATTTTTCCTTTAAAAAGTGAGAATTAGAAGTCTCATGGATAAATCCATTGTGCGGTTGAGTTTCTGGCTCCCTGGGATCCTTTGGAGAGCTGAATCCCTCTGGCTCTTTCCCAGTTCCCTGACTGTGGTACCAAGCTCTTCTATGGTTGGATAGCAATGGCTTGGACATTAATAGCGGTGTGACTGAATGCCATGTAATGTGATCTGTACTGATGAGTTGTTTCTTTTCTCTGTTTTTGCCTTTTTTTTTTAGATGTGTGAGCATATTCTTAGCACAAGAGATTTGTATGAAATGCAAATGTGCCAGTTGTCCTGGCACTGGCTACCTTACATAACTCCATCAAATGGCCATGATTCAAGAAAAAGCTCTGTTTGTGCAGGTTTTAAGTGCATTTTCAGAAGCCAAAATGGGAAAGTGTTTGTTGTACTGTCGAGAAATCATTCTTTTAACTTGCAGTTGAGATGAATTATAGATTTCCAAACCATGCTGGTACTATTTATCATGCACCATCTGTATTCTTTTCAGCAAGTGTGGTGTGACTCTGGTACTGGTCAGTAGAGGTTTAAAGGCTCTACCTGTGGTAGCTGGGCTTCAAACAGGGATGATTTTTGTGATGTCAGGATCTTGAATTGGCAGCATCCCTGCTTTGGCTCTGACAGGAGCAGCCAAGCAGTTTGTTTTTCCTGGACCTGATAAACATGAGTAGAAGTTGTCAGATTAGAGGTGAGGGAGTGACCCCTCAGGTAAAATAATTTGGTATGGACCAGCTTTAGCAAGCTGGTAATTCTGTGGAACAGGGTTTAGGGCTTGCTGGGGGACAATGTGCTGGAGAGATCCAGCTGGAAGCATGCAGAGTTCATGCCCAAACCATAGCTCTGCGACACCAGGAGAGCACATCTTTCTCAAACCTTGATCAGAAACCAGAGTGGGGCATACTAGGATCCTTTCCTTTGCTCCCAGAGCTAAGAAATAACAGAGAATCTCTGGGCTTCAAGGGGCAAGGAACCCAACATTGATGTGGTTTTGTAGATTCCCATCCTTACAAAGGAGATAATACTCAAGAGCTGGTCAAAGATCCCAGACTTTCCCTGTGTAATTTATGGTGGTCAAGCAGCTTTCTAAGCCACCTCTAACCATAAACACGATTATAACTACTGCAGCATGCCCATATGCTTGCATGAATGCAAAGAGGCTTACAAAAGCAGTATTTTAGCAGTGAACTGTGGGACATTATTTCAGACTTGTGACACTGGAGCTTTGTTCCAGCCTTTGCCACTGCAACTGCACCAAGTGCAAGGTTTTGTTTGTCTCCCAGCTCCTTGCAGAATAAATGTTGCTGGTGCAGGCATTGAAGAATATAATTGTGAAAAGATGGTGCTCATCGTACAAAGATCACTGTGTTTGCCTGCTCTGTACATTACATTTCATTTTCTCCACAGCTTTTTAAGGTGGCCCATGGAAAGGGCTGTAAATGCCAACAGGGCACAGCACCACAGAGCTTCATTTCTGTCACAGAAATGGCATTTTATCAGTTAATCACTGAACATACCCAGAATTGTGTTTGGCATCCGTTTAGGCAGATGTTCAGAATGAAAAGCACATTATGAATGAGATGCCTCTCACTCCATGACCAGCTATGAAAAATGTGTTAATCATTAATGGAGGAAAATGCTGGTTTTTTTATAAATCTGGCAAAGTTAGGATGATGTTTTGGTATTAGGGTATGTACATGTCAGAGTGTGTGTGTGTGTGTGTGTGTGTATGGTATAATTTTAAGATCTGTGGCAGTGCAGTAGCAATAGAGACCTGAGGGGAAAAAGGAAAAAAAAAAATCAAACTTTTTGGGTGGTCTTTTTAATGTATATTCTGTCATTCCTTTCAGCATTAAAGCCTTTTTCTTTTCCCTCAGTGTCACTGAAACCTGACTACACTGTTTGGTGTACTGAATTGGCAGCCTTGCTGCTGTCACAGGTACAGGAGAAACAATGCAGTGCATTTTATCTGCTCACCGGACTACATCAATATAGAATGGATGTCCTCAGGTTTCAGTTTAGTGTGATTCCCTCAGAGTGGTCTAACTGGGAGAAAACTCTGTTTTAATAGCTGAGAATTAGTTGGAACATTCATGCATTTTCCATGAAGTTGTCACCATGTACCTTTTCCCAGGAAGATGATTTTTATGAAGAAAATTAATTTCCAAAAAGCGGCATGCGGTGCAAAAGGTGATTTTTAAAGCAGTGTTTCTGCAGCCTCCTTTGGGGGGAGAGAGCTGCTGATCTGGTTTCTCTGTGGACACTCAGAACACCCCACAACCACACACAGAAGTGGCATCACGCCCCAAGACAAAACTGTGAATATTTCTCCACCCAGAAATGAAATTGTGATGTTCCAGAAGCCTTTGAATGTGTGTTTTACATGGCCTTGCCCCAGCTGACCCTTCAGAGAGCCATGGGGTCTTTCTGGTGTAAATACTTGGTGGAAAATTAAGACCTCAGCTTAAACATCAGAAAACTTGTCATTACGTGAGATGTAAAATATGTGGTGTCAAGAGGTTTGGAGGAGTTTCTGCCACTGTCTGTGAACTGGGGAAAAGCTTTTAACCTCCTCTTTTATTTTAAAGGATGTACAAAAAATACAGTGACAGTTCACAGCTATCATCTTTGGAAGGTGTTCCTTAGAAAGAATTTGAAGGATTTTGATCAGTTCTTTTTATGAAGACATAAAGAAGTAAAAAGTTGTGCCTGTGCTGAACTGTGAGTCTTGTTGAGTTTGCTGGTAAAGGTTTGTATTTTAATACAGAAAAGCTCTGCCTTATCCCCAAGCAAAGCTGAATTCTGGAGTTGAATGAACTGGTCCTGTCATTTTTCAAGTTATTTCTTGGGGGAATGGGTAGTAGTTTTTTTTGTACTTGAGTATAATTTGCAACATTTTATCTGTAAATTTTTAAAAACACATTTCAGCATATTTTTGGAATATGTGTATGATTGAGTGGGTTTCAATAGAATTATTTTTATAAAAGGATAAATTTCTTCTCTTAAAGTTCATCTTCTGGCCACCTGAAGTTTATAAGGCTTTTGCTTTTAAGGGAATATGATGTGAGATAGGATGTAGCCTACCAGCCCAAGTTTTTGCTTTGGAAGCTAAATCTTTGGAGTCCTGGCTGATTTTCTGGATTGCTGCACATTTCGGTAACCTTTCAAAGTGACAAAAAGCAGAAGGCATAGATCCTTTTTGCATCATCTGTGAGAATATCCAATTGGTGGCATTTGACCACGTAAGAGAGTGTAATTCAGTGTATAAAGGCCTAGTAGAGTTAAAATAAATCAAACTACTTCTTGCAAATGTTTATAGATTAACAAGCACCTTAGGCACAAGAAGGATTTTTCACAGATAAACCCTTTCAGTGTTAGGAAAGCCTAAAGCTTTCTGCTAACAAGACAGGACATCTCAGAGGCATCTGAAGGCCTCGTTTCAAAGCTGGGAAAATGAATGAAATTAAGTGTCATGCTCAGAGACTCAGGCTAAAGTCAATGACCATGATGTGCTTGCTTTTGCTGCTGTTGGGTTTGTAGTTATTTATTTGGGAGGCAAAATATTTGGTGCAGTGAGCAAACCAATGCCTTAGGTCCTTTGTTGTGAGGAGATTGATTCCTTCAGCAGTTTATCTCTAATGTTCAATTATTGGCACTTGTCACTTCTGGGAACTCCAATCCTCACCTTTCCCCAAGGACAGAGCATTTGCAAACATCCCAGCTCCACAACAAACTGTTCCCTTTAGCATTCCTGAGGCACTCAAGGGATGCCTGGCTTGGAGAAAAAACATGATTTTCTAAACCCACAAAACTAATTGTGTGGAACAGTTTGGTGCATATTCAGAGATGTTAATGAAGGCACTTTTAGTCCTGAACAAAAGCCCAAGCCCGGAGGAAAGGGGAGGAAACAATAGAATTTTTCAAAGAATATTTGAATAATGAGATCAGTACGAGATTGCACGTTGAAGACACCTTTTAAGCAATTTAGGTACTTAGGCTGAAGAGCTGTTATTAAACCACTGAGGACCTAGAAGTGCAACGTTGCATGAGATTATGTGCAAGGATCATTTCCTGCACTTCATAACTCTTGTCACTTACTGGCAGCGAAGAGAAAGAAACTTTGTTGTGCATGGCTAAAAGTTTGGGCTGATTTATGTGACGTGGGTGCCCAGCTGGCATGATATATGAAAACATCTCTTCTCCTGATGAACTCCATGCTGTTTTGCAAGGGGTTTGATGTATTTTGAGCAGGTTTACAATCTGCCCTGTGACAGTTTCAGTGCCCAATCAGTGGAGATAAATTGGAGATGGCTGGCAGTGAAATCTTAAAAAATGTGCTGACATCCCAGCTGAACCACAGACGTATGATTTGATTGATTTTATTTTGGGGTGGGTTGTTTTTTTTTTTTGGTTCCTGGATGGATGTAGAGAGTTGCTGTCACTTGAGGTCCCTCTGCTTTTTAAGAGCCTCAGGAGATGAGGGTTTTTAATTGATGTATGCAGAAATAAATCAGAGTCCTCCTTTTCACTCAGCACTAATGCTTCTGTTACGAAGTTTGCTGGTTTTCTCTTGCTGGGCAGCTCTTTTGGTGTGGTGTGATCTCAGATGCTGTAATATGCAGTCAGCACTTTCTCATCTGTCTCTCTCTGGTGTTAATTACAAAGCCTTTGCAGCCTGCACCATTGCTTCTTTTCAACTGTGTTTAGTCAGGCTGATTTCTGAAACTAAATAAAGGAGAAGGAACTGAAGAATTAATACTGGCACCTGCCAGTGCTTGAGTTAATGAGCTGTATGAAGGAAAGCCTTGTGAAATTTCCCTTTTTTTTTTCCTTTTTTCTGTTTTAATTACTCTGGTTGTCCTATAGCACCAGTCAGCACTCCAAGTAGTGTTAATTTCCTTGCCACAAGAAATCCCATAAAAAGAGCTACTTCCCTGTGTAGTTTTAACCCTTAGATTTATCCTAACCTCAGATAGAAAGAAGGAGAAAGCCTAAGCATTTCTGCCTCTTAGAAATGCAGGTTTTCACCATGAGATGTTCCTCCACTGCACTGAGCTGGGATCTGTGAAGGCACGAACTTACTCTTCACTTTTTAACTGAATTTTGCAATTTGCAGAGTTTTTCTTTGGTTGTGGTCTTTTTTTTTCTAAAGATGACTTATATTTGAAATCTAATAATGGTTAAATGACACACAGCAAGTTGAGCTGCATTCCTGTCTTGCTGATCACTCACACTGAGTTTTTGTGCAGGGTGGGCAGTAATGGGCAGCAACTCATTACTGCTTCATGCAAGTGAGTGTCTCCCTTCAAAATACCCTTGCCTGGTACATGTAAGCAGCTTTTTGAAAGCCAGAGACCAGCACTGTGTCTGTGAAGCCTTTGATCTTAGATTAAAATAGTGCTCAGCGTGGGAGGGTGAAACTCAGAATGGTGGCCGGAGTTTGGGAACGGTGACATGGGAAACAAGAAATATCAAAAGAGTATTTTGGGCCAGATATTCATCAAATAATGGCTTCATCAATCCGAAGGCCATAAAGACAGAGAAATAGTCTCAAGAGGGTGCTACTTAGGAGAAAAACACCTAATTAATGGAAGATATCAGTATATTAAGAGTGCCAAAATGGCTGTTTATCTGAATTGCCAGCAGGTCCCTGCTAACTCTTCATAAATGTAAAAAAATCCAACTCCCCATTGTAGAATATTTGCCCAACGTTCCCTTTATAGAGGCAGAAAGTACAACTTCCAGACTGACTGTTTCTACAGCTTTAGTTCAGTTATGGTATGAGTACAACAAGATGTTCTTTTTCCCATGCCTGAAAAGTAAAATGCCTCCAATTTTTGGAACATTTGTTCATTTTTTAGTCCCACAAATAAGAAACTGCATAGGAAACAAGCTGTACCTTTGTCATGGGGCAGCATATAATGGCTTTAACACTTCGTTTTTAAAATGGGAATTACATCTTCAGCTTTCTAATAAATTTTTTTAATTGCTGAAGATTGCCCTTCTCTCCTTTGGGAATAGTTGAGTTTTTATCTTTTTTTTTTTTTTTTTTTTTGCTTTGACACTATTTCTTCTTCTGTTTGTGAGAATTGGACACAACGTTCTTATACATTAATGGTTCAAAAATAAACCTCATTTAGTAGTGTTGTCATGTCAGCGTCTTTCTAAAGTACAGTGGTATTGTAATAAGGAATTACAGCATCAAAAGGGAAATTAATTTTCTCTGTCTTTTTTGAGAGTGGTTAATTAAAAGGAAGGAATTTAACTGGTAAAGATTGGATTGTTTGTGATCTAGCTCTAAACAAAGGGCTTGGGGTTGCCTGTGCTGCTACCTTGACACCTTTTTTTAGGATTAACAAAGACATATAAAATAAATAATCAGAGAAAGGGACAGAATTTCTCCTAACTGTCCACAGCCACATAAAATATTTGTGCTATAATTCATGGGACTCTATCACAGCAGTTGTGTTATTCGTAGATTCTTTTTCTCTTGTTTTTATCTAATTTAATACTGGTAGTTAAAACTGAAACATCTCACTGTCCTCTCTGAAAACAGGAATAGTAGGTTGTAGATAAAGCACTGGTCAATCTGAAATCTGCCTTTAAAATCTTTCTCGTTTTTTCCACATATTAATTTTTTTTCAAGGAGTTGAAAGGATCTTATTTATGAGAATATTAGGATTAAAGGACATAATTGAAGGATTTTAACTTTCAGTGGAGTTGCATCACTTGGGCAAAAGGAGGGCCCCTTATCTCTGTGTGGATGCATGAATAGCACCAGTTCAGCATCTGCCACGTCTATTTAAAATAATAATGAATTTAGTCCTTAGGAAAGCAAAAGATTAACAACAACAGCAGCTCTTGCCAGGATTAGAGTAGGGAAGTGCTGCAACAGCGTTTCTCAGCCACTCTGCCAAGACACTTGAGTTTTAGCTGGTAAGAACAAAGCTGTTTGAGCCATTTAAATCCCACTTTGCCAGAGGAGGCTCCCAGGTCCCAGAACACGTGTTCTCAAGATGTGGGTCCTAACCATGGCTCCGTGCTCAGTGCTCACACTGATGGCTGATAGGGAGCAAAGTCTTTATGCTTCTTTGTTTATAATAAATTCATGTCATGGCAAGGGTTGAAAGTAAGATTCAGAGATATTAACGACTTAGAATGAGCTTTTGGAGTAATTTTGCACTTAGGTTTGTGTTATTGCATGATAGTGCTGCTGGTTTGCCACAGTGGCTCTTTGTCACATCCAACCCTGAGTCCTCTGCTTGAAATGATCTCAGAATCTCCTTTGCCAAATCATTACACTATTTGTTTTTAGTAGTTTCCTTTTCATCTTTTAAGATGTTAGCTTTAATTTCTTGACTTACAGGCATTTTTCTCTTGCACTTGCCTCACTTTTTTATGAACACTTCTTAGGCTCTTACGAATAATGTTAAATTTCAGCAGTGTTATTCCTCTGGGTAGCTGTTGAAACCACTTTTAAAAATTGAGACTTTCTACACAGATACAACATTTTGTTTAGTGGCATTTTCTGGAGGCTGTTCTGGTCAGAGTTGGTGTCATTTTTAATATAAACACTGCCCACATGAACTTCACCACCAGGTGCTGGGTAGGTGGACCAAATTCTCCCACTGGATGAAAGATTGGACGTCTGACAAGAACAGTCTTCAACTCAATACCAGGAATGTCACCATCTTCTCCCAAAGACAATGCTATTTTTTAAAGTTTGGAAAGGAATGTAAGATGTTCTGGTTGTAGCTTCACTATTTCTGTTTCACGAAGCAACTTATAATTTTATTATAACTGATCATCTTTCTCTCTCTTGTTCCTTGTAGTCTCTCTTTTTTTAATTTTTTTTTTTTTTTAATTCTCTCATCCATTATGAATCCCAAATTCACCAGCAAACTAAACCAGAGAATGTTGTAACTGTCTTTCTTCCATGCTGGGTCTTAATATTGGAGGCAGAAAATTAGTAGGAAGGATAATGAAGGGATTTCATTGCTTCTTTAGCTTAATTAAACAGCAGATAGCTAAAGGAGATCAACAGACTAATACTGAAAAAGATTGTGTTAACTTTCTCACAGTTAATGTTTAGGATTATAAAACAGTAAACAATGGAATATGTGCGTTCATTTTTCTCACTTTTATAAATTCCCCCAACTAATGTTACTGCATTAATTTATTGATTTTCATATATTTCTCCACATATATATATATATATATATATATATATATGTATGATTAATACAGCGTTAGGAAATCACAGAAAGTTGTTCTGGTGGTATAATTGCACAGGTAAAGGGAAAAGAGGAGCATAATGAGAACACAAATGTGATTTTTTGGTGTGGTTTATTCTGTACTCTAAGGTGCCCAGCTAGGAGAGACCAAATCTGGGAGAGCTGTCACAGGAGAAGAACACTCAATGCTCAGCTAAGAAAGCAAAGTGAAAAGATAGAGAAGTCCTGGGACTCTCTTGTGGAAAGACAATGAGAATGGAAAAATATGACAAGATGGGACTCAACAGTGCTGCCCTAAAATTTGAAAACTAAATAATCAAATCTAATGTAGAATTTGTGTGGGTTTGGCTTCTTTCCAGGGTTTGCTGGGATTTCCCCACAGAAATGTTAGAAATGCCAGAATCAGTCATTTTGCAATAGGTGTTTCAGCAGAGATTTTTATCTGTGTTTGTCAAGAAATCCTGTTGGCTCGTGTCAGTTTCCCTCTTAGATATGCTGCTGTCCATATTAGTGAGAACAGCTTCATTAGGTAAGTGCAAACACATATGGGGACATCATTCTGATTTAAGAAACTCTTGCTTGGATTTAGTGTCTATATTCTTGTTTAGCACATCAGCAAGCTGTCTAGCTTCAGATGAGGTTGTTGTTTGATATTGATTTATTTAAGTTACTGCTACTCTTGTATAGATCCTGGCTTCATTTCAGGGTAATTTGGTTTTAACTGGAATTCACGAAGCAGCTATTTAATATAAGCTGATAGAAATGACTGCTAAGCTAAAGATCTGCAAACCTCCAAATAAAACCTCCAAATAAAACCTCCAAAGACAGACACAGAAAAAGCTCAAAAAGCTTCTTATTATGTGTGTGTTAGAAGTAATGTTTTCAGCTGCTGCAAGGGGTGGGGTGTGTGGGGGGGTGATTTTATCTTATTGCCAACTATAAAAATACAAAGTTTCAGATTAAAGCGTGAAGGTATAACTGAGAAAAATATCAATACACAGAGATTTTTTGCTGAAAGACAAAACCAGACCTTGTCCAGTTACATTGGTGTAATTCTGTGAAACATAGGGACCACCACAGCTGGGGGGCCCTACCAGAATGGATGGGGACAAGTGGTTTTCTAGTCCTGTGTTCTCTTTCTGACAGTGAACAATCCTAGGTGCTTGTTTGTGATCTGCTTTTCTATTTGTGAATATTTAATGATTCAAAAGTATATTATATGGGTTTTAAAGGACCATCCAAGGAGTCCCTGGCCTCTGAGGTGCACCTTAAGGAAGGACCTTGCTGCAGAGCTCCAAAAGAGGGTAGGGAGGGATCTGGAGGGGACTCCCACTCTCTCTCCAGAGGCACGATCAACTTTAACTACTTTTCTCATGCTGCCTGGTTATTTATCATTTATAATCTGATTACGCTCCCTTTCACTGGTGTCACCCCTGGAAACAACCCTTGAATTTTTCCAGAGGAGATGGTTTTTATTTCCCCCGCTTCTTCTTTTATGTTTTCTGTTTTCTTTACCTCTGAACTTAGTCACTGCCTCAGTAGCTGAGGATCTCTTGGACTCAGAGTTGAATCCTTTTTTTCTGTATGTGGGCAACAAAAATGGCCTGTACAGCAACTTTTTAATACCTTTTTCCATTATTCTGTATACTAATTTTACCAGTCTCAAATATATAATTAGAGAGATAAAGCCTACAGATAAAGCCAAGCCCCTACTAATCTCTTTTCACTACTCAAAATTCCTGCAGTCAGAAGCAGGCTACGTAGAAGCAAATGCAATTCCAATTTATTTTAATGGGAATTCAGGATTTTCAGATCATGGCTGATTAAAACTGCTCCTGATACCAATTTGCTGTAAATTATTCTGGCTTTGCATAACCCCCAAACATATTAATTTGCTACTTAAAACTGCTGCTGCCTGCTGCTAACAATTAGATAACCAGGCTGGCACTGCAAGTTTTTCCCCCACTGAACTTGGCAGGGTTTAAGTGGCCCTTTTCTGCCTCACCTCTGGGAGTCCATCCCCAAAGAGCCAATGCTAAATTTAGCGAAAATGAAGACTGAATATTCACATGGATTCTGAACTGCTCATCCAGGCCAACTCTGCTCTTGTAAAGTTGGAACTGTTTCAGGAGCACTTATGAAACTGAGTTATTTTAGTAATCTGGAGTTCACAGAATATTTGGCTGTGAAAATAACATAGTAATTTTTTCCTGTATATTAGGAGGGACATTACTTCAGTATTGCACACAGCTTTTACTTTTTACCTGGACTGTGGTATCTTGGTGCAAATGAATGTTGAGGTAGGAGGCTTATTTGAAAATAACAGAAATTTGATGGATAAGATGCTAATTAAAAATTTTTAGACTCTCCTCCTATTGTTGTTTCATGATTATTTTCTGCTGTTTTCTTTATATCCTTAAATATTTCCTTCCCTCTATTGATGGTCCCATAGAAAATTCAACTTGATATTTGTTCACAGGCTTAATTTTCAAATTGTTTTGGTTGTACAAAGTTTTCCTGGGGCAGAAATTGCCTAATCAAAAGTAGCCCTTTCAAGGGCCACGAGTTTCTTTTTTAGACCTTTTTTCTGTGAAAGTTCTCTGTAAGAAAACCTGAATTAGTCGAAGGGTGGAAAAAAAAAACAGAGAGGCAGCTCCACTGCATCCTTTCCCACCTTTCAGATGCAAGGGGAAAATGGTTTGGGTTTATTTGGTGATTTCTACTGGTACAGCTTCCTTAAAATGGTTGATTATTAGCTATACACAAGGAATCCACCATGGATAAGCATTCCTAATTTCAGAGAGTTTTATTTTCCTTCCTCCTCTACTTTGGAAGTTTTGTGATGTAGTTGCAGAGGTTTGGGATCGTGTTGCCTCAAACTTGTAAACCAGGAGTTGTAGAAGAAAGAAGGGGGTTTTTTAATAGAAAGAAGAGTTGTTTTTTTTAAAATAGAATGCTGTCCTTTATTTTTAGATGAGCCCTAACTCCTATTCTGATTTTGTTGTGCCATAGATGTAAAAGGTGCAGAAATTACTGTAATAAGAATGAGGTAAAAATACCCATATCTTACTGGAGACTTTGGAGAGTGCATGGAACAGGGGGCAGCAGAGATTTTCAGTATTAAATACCAATCTGGGATTTTATAATATGATATAAAAACCTGATATTTTCAAGAGGGTCGAAAGAATTGCTAACAGCAATTTCAATCTTTAAGAAGTCATGTCTGTAAAACCAACTTTCTTTTCAGAGCTGGCATTACTGCAGATATACAAAGACTGATAGGTACAAACCGTCCTACAAGCCACAAGTCTGGAATTTCTGCCCCTGGATGCTAAGCAGCTTAATGTGAAATCTGAATTTTAGATAATTGTTTTGTCCTCTGCAGATTCAGAGTGGAAGAACTGCAGGGTGCACAGGAAGTGCTCCACGTGTCCCTCTGTACTTCTGGGAATTACTCTTCCTTCATGCCCATAATCATCCACTGAGTTTAGAATTTGCTTCTGCAGTTTGGGAGTGAACACCTATTAAGTTGGGTGTGAGTCTCACACTGAATTTATCACAGTAGTATCACTTTTTGAATAACTTCTGAGGGAGTTACCATTGCCACAGATAAATCAAAGCACAAGGAGGGTGCCACCAAGCAGGCAGGGTAATATTTTCCACTTGCAGGGTAACAGGGAGGATTAATCTGATTCAAGCCAAATTTACAAGCATTGCCTCACTTTTTCTAAGCTGGAGCTGTTGGCAGCTGTTAAATCAGTTGTAAGCATTACAGCTCTTAAGTTGCATTATTCATCAAGAATAACAAGCCTGCTTGCTGCTTGCCTCTTTCAGATGCTTGCTGCACACGCATTTAACCCAGTCTTCACTGCAGCCAACAGAAGAAGTGGGAAAAGAGCAAAACGTTCTTTAAGAGTGAATCCTAATGCAGAAGGAAAGGTTTCCTTGTTAGGGAATAGAAAGTGCAAATAAGTGTCCCAGTTCACAGCTGGACCTGAACACAGCAGCTCAGAATTCCTGTCCCAAGTGGCACAGAGCAGCAGAGAAAATTCTGATGGTACTGGAGGAATCTCCCTGTCCTTACCCCTTCCCTTGCACTGCTGGCCATGGCTTGCCCAGACAAGGGTATTATTTATCCCATCAGTGCTGAAGGCAGCCCAGAGGAGGTTCAGTGCACAGCCAATTCATAAGGAGGGACCAAGATAAAACTGAGGGCTGCGTGTGCCATTTCCTTGGCAGCAGGTGGGGATGTGAGTGCTTAATCAGCTGTTGTGGCATGGTGCTGGATCTGCAGGGCCAGGTTTGTAACTGTGGGGAGCTGTCACAGCCCCACTTCATGATGTCAGGGCAGCAGAGCACAGCACTGATGACATTCGTGTTAGTGGGAGATCATTTCAGATTAGCTGGGCTATAATAGGGCATTTTGCTGATGCATTTTGACAGTACCTTCAAAATACAGTTACACTTGCCTACCGTCATCACTTGTTGTGTATTTCTAATCTGACACACAGGACAGGCAGCAAGGAGAGGAGGAGGAAAAAAAGAAGTAAAAGCTTTAGTGACTTACATGGACATTATTACTATTACACTTTAACTGGATTCCTCTGTCTGAAGCACAGAGCCTTATATAGAAGAAAAACTGTACATGGGATGCTCACAGCTGAAATACACCATTATTCTGTGGGTTTGGTGGGGAAATGAGGGCTCATGATCCGCTGAACCATGGCTTTGCAGAAAGACACAGTTTAAGGAACCTCTTCTAGGTTTATCTAACTTCTTCTAGGTTATCCCAAGCTGAATTCTTGTCTGGCTGTGGTACACACTTCATCCCAGCACAGGGCTGGGAGCTTCAGCTGTGGTTGGAAAGCTTATATGGGATCTCACCAATCTGCGAAGCTTTTAGATCAGGTGTACAGTTTGATCCGTCCACCCTGGGCTCTCAGAAATGCACATGGTTAGCAGTGAATGTGAGATGTGTAGCCACTTAGTCAAGGACAAGCCCTTTTCCTGTTCTCCTCTCTCTATTGGCTTTTAAAATGTATTTAGTGAAAAAATATCTCGTTGCTGTGTGTGCTGGAAATCAGTTGTCCCAGTCAAAATTATATCAATAAGCAGGAAATTATGTCTATTTTAATGTTAGTTTTCAAGAACAGACTTTCTTGACTTGATTTATTGAAATTATTTGGGTTTATATGCTATTTTGTACCATTTGTACCAGTTTAATGTGTACAGCATCCTTTCTTCTGGATTCTTTCTTGCTCTTGAGACTCAGCCTACAAAGACGAAAACCTTTCTCATTGTCTTGAGATGTGGTCAGGAAGAGTAAAGCAGATCTTTTAGAAATAGATCTGTGGTCAGAGTTTTGCTAAGCAAAGTAACCAGGTGGAATTTGACTTCCTCGTTTCCAGGATAAAGCACAAAAATTATTTCAGCTCAATTGCAGAGCACATGGCTCACCTCTTAATCAACTCCAAAGAATTCTAGTGGGAGTAGTTGGAAATATTCCTAGTAGGGAAAAAACACCCACCCTACTCTGCATCAGTTGGTCCTGATAGATACAGAATGTCAAATCTCATGGTGGAATCCCTAAATACTTCCATCTTTCAAGGGTTTTGGATGTCCTTTCAGCCTCCTTGGTTTCTGCTTTTGAATGTTAACGCGAGAAGTGGGGGGAAAAAATGAATATAAACCCAATGTTGTAGTCAAATCCATGGTGTTTGCAATATTTATTGTTCCTTCATTCAGAAAATGGCATGATGTCTATATAGTGAAAGCCTTTGTGTAAAGCAGTGCAGAGTCACGAAAGGCATTGCAATGCTGTTTTTTCATTCTTTTCCCCATAAAGTCCAGTGGAATTGCAAGCTGTTAATTGAACATGTGGCCCTTGATGTCAGCACACTATTATTTGTTAGAGAAAGCACAGGGAACAATAATGCAAATGTAGTTTCCTGTCCCTTCTGATGAATTTTCTGCGTTGAGAAGTGAATTCTGTTGGAGAATATTGAGTTCTTGTTTCTGTTACTGATTGTAAGGAAGGATTTCATTCTGTAGCAAATACCCTGTAAAATGCAATACATCAGATTCTTTGTTTTCCAAACAGCTGAGGTTCTGTCCCCCTTGGATTCACACAGGTAGCAGGCAAGTGAATAAAAATGCTGACCTGTGGGATTTTTTTAAAATTTACATTTAATTGGGTTTTTGTTCAGTGGATAATTGCTTACCCTGCAAAGCCAGACATTTTTAATACATGCATACAAAATGAATGTTAAGTGATTAAGAATTTTCTTTAAAAAAGGAAAAATACCAAGGAAGAAGAGGCAAAAGCTAAAGCACACCATGTAGAAATGCACTTGAGTGTTCAGATAGTTTTGCAAAAGCCTTTCTTTTCAGCTGTGAGAAGATAGTCAGCTCACAGATGCCTCCAGGGGCTGTAACTGTTTAATTCTCAGGCTTTCTGCTGGAGGGATGAAAATACAGTCAGTGAAAAAGGACGTGAAGACAAGAGGATGTTCTGACAACAATGAAGCCATAATGTTTTGGGTCGTCTGTTTAAAGCTCTTCTTTAGCAATCACTGAAACCTCTGCACATGACAATATCTGTTTATATGTTTAATGGCTTTACATAAAATCATCCTCCTTTTTCCAGTGCCAGGTCTTTTTCCGTCTTTGTTCTTATGGAAACATCCAACAAATTTAGCAATTCTGACAGCATGGAGACATTTGAAGCGTGCATATTCCAGTATACCTGGAATATATATATTTGTGTGGTCTGGACACACTTTATGCTGTGAATCATATGACAAGAGGGGGAGAAATGGGATTTTGCTTTAGAAGTGTGGCTAAAATACTTTTATGGATGCAGCCATTAAGTGGCATTAACAGCATCCCTAGCAAAGCAGTGGCTGTTTCCTGTACACTGCTACAAATTACAGCCATTTTTTGATACACTAAATTAGATCCCAGACTTAATGACAGTGCCTTAAACCTTAGGGATTTTTTCCTACGGGTTTAAGTGCTTGCCATTGCAGCACCATTTCTCTTCTTAAGAGCTTCCCTTTCCCAGCACCAGTTCTCAGTGAATTCAAGAAGTGATATGTCAGTGGTTGGCAGTGACAGTAGCATTGAATGAGGCATAGGCACACAATTCTAGCTTCAATTTTAGCTTTTCAGCTCCTGTTCATGTCAATGCTTAAAAATGTGAACTTTGGGTTTGGTAGGGGTTTTTTGTTTTGGTTTGTTTTTTTTTTTTGGGTGGGTGGGTGGGTTTTAGAAGGGAGGACAGTAAAGTATTTCCAGTGTTTGCTTCCTGAACTTTATGTGCCTCTGGCCATATCTTGCGTCCAGTGGTTGAATTCAAAAATACGTTAAAATTGGGGAAAAGAACTAACTCTGAGGTATGAGAAAGTAGTGAGGGTTTGTGAAAAATGAATGTATAGATTCTAGTCGCTGGCCGTTAACTGGGCCTTTTTGTTCTTATTTTATCAGCATCTGGTATATTTAGTGTTAAAAAACTGCCATATTTAAGCCCAGCTGACAGCTAAGCCACTCACTCCCTCTTCCCTCATGGGATGTGGGAGGGAATCAAAGGAGCAAAGTGAGAAAACTTGTGAGTTGAGAGAAAGTTTAATAGGGAAAACAAAAACTACACACAAGGAAAACAAAACAAGGAGTTGATTCCCCACTCCCTGTCAGCAGGCAGGTGTTCAACCATCCCCAGGAAAGTTGGGATGGAATATCCCTTTGGCCAGACTGGGTCAGCTGTCCCAGATGTGTCCCCTCCCAATTCCTTGTGCACCCCCAGGTCACTCACTGGTGGGATGAGAGGCAGAAAAGACCTTGACACTTTGTAAGTTCTACTCAGCAGTAAAAAATAAAAACTTTGCTGAATTATCAACACTGTTTTCAGCACAAATCAAAAACACAGCCCCACAGCAGCTACTATGAAGAAAATTAATCCTAGCCCAGCCAAGAGCAGCATAAAAATAGGCTGTCTAATTTTTATGTCAGTGGGCTGCTTGTGACAGGTACCAAATTAACAGCCAAGAAACCAAAGTCCTCTCTGTTTTACCAAAATAAATAAGTTCAGCAAGGGTGTAAGCAACACAAGCTTCCCCCTCACTGCTCGAGCAATGTGCCTCAACCTCGACCTGAGAGCACACCTCTGAGGGAAAAGGTGTTTGTTAAATTTCTTTTCCAATTAATTTGACAGCTCTGCTGAGACTCCTAACAAAAGTACTAATTCATGCAAATTGCAGTAGTGGACTTGTGTCATCGGGGAGCTGGGCTGAGCTCTCTGAAACATCACACGAGCCACCAGGCAGCATTTTGATTAGGAGGTGACACTGGAGTTGGATCCTATTCTGCATTAATTTTCTCATAGGGACAGCAGCAGACTCCTGTATGTGCTAGCAGAGGTGGAAAGTTGCGAAAGAACATTCAGCCTGAGTAAATGCATCATCATCTTCCCTCCACCCCTGAGAGAAAATTTATACCTTTTATATGTCTGAATTAACTGTTTTGACTTGGAATATGTGCACTGACACACTGGGGGAGATGTTCCATGGATTGCTCAAAATAAAAAACAAAACAAACCAAAACAAAGGCCCAGATGTGTTAGAGACCAAGATATAAAATGTAGTCCAATATATAAATCAATTGGTTTCATCAGACATGTTATGGCAAGAATAAGAGCATTTTCCACGGGATAAATGACAGTGTAGAAACAGAGATGGGTATGATCAAAGGATCAGAAGGTATTCCTGTAAAAGCTGATTGAAAAGTTTGTATTTGTTCATCACAGAGAAGATGAGTTCATGATAGATCTTTGTAAGATGAGGAACGGCTTAGAGAGGGCACATCAGGAGCAGCTGGTCTTCCTGTCGTGTAATAGAAACCAAGGGTACATTGATTTGGCTAAAAACCTAACAAATTTGAAGGTAAAATGAAGGAAAGATTAATTTTTTTGCTTCACATCAACTACTTAGACAGGAGCAGAATGCACTGAGACCAATAATTTGCAAAAAAACCCCAGACATTGGGTAGTCTACATGAAGGACAGTACAATGAAGGTTAACATAATTAACTTTGTTAAAAAAATAAATTAGCAGCTAAATCTAACCTCATGTTTCCAGGTTTTTGAAATAACATCTGGGTTGTAGGTGTGAGGGTGAAATAGTGAGGGGTGGCAAATGGTGATTCCCTCTTGGCCTTCCTCTTGCACTTCCGCGTGGTCTTACTGTTAGATGCAAGATGGGTTCTGGATCTGCATGGAAATTAATTTCTTCTTCTTTATTTATAGTACCTTTCCTGTTCTGAACCTGCTCACCTGGCCTGCTTCGGGCACAGGGAAACTACATAAACACCCCCAAGTTAGGAAAGGTGGTTTGTTAATCATTAGCTAAATCTAGCCCATGAGGATTACCAGGCACTGTCTTGATTTTTCCATTGGGCTGGAGAGCAAACACCTTATCACGAGCTGGCAGCCTGTGGGACAGAGACTGCCAGGTCTGTTTGCTTTACTCTGGGGGGATTGGTTGTTCTTGTTTTGATTTTTCTTTAGAGTTCTGACATAGAGGTGGGAGGTTGAGCAAAGACTAAACCTGACCATTGCCATCGTTAATCCCTTTGTGGCAGTCTCGGCCTGAATTAATTTTTATTTAAAATTTACTGTCTGAGGCTATCACAATCCTATGTCTGGTTTGCCTTTGAGGAGTTCATAGTGTAAGTTCAGCTCAGGGAAAAAGCATTTCTTTGCTTTTTATCCTTGCCAACTGAGCATTTAAAATTCTTCATGCGTCTATTTGTACAACCTTTCCTTTTTCCTGTTTAAGTTGGTTCTGGTGGGTTTTTCTCTAGTATTTCTTTACTTTAGATTTTAAATTACAATGCTTCTTGAATTAGCAAGTTATTTTTCATCTATCTGTGGATTAAATCAAGTTTTTTGAAAAAGAACAAAACATGAAATTGCTTTGTTTGAAAAAATGATAGCATAATATATCTCAGAGTGTCCAGGTTTTGAGTTTAGGAACCCTCTTGTTTAGGGAAAGAGAAAGCTAGTGCTTATAAACATGGGTTTATTAAATTCCTGATTTAAATACTTGTTGAAGTAGAATTTCTTTCACCCAAAGCTGACTGCAGAGAAACCTCAATGCCTCACACATTTTGAAACCAGGCGCCCACAAGCGAGAACCTCTTTGCTGTAAAGCTGTTTTAGACCCGCTATCTTTGATACTGCACTTTAAACAACATTGCTGGCAGCAACCCTGGCTGTAATGCACTGCACAAAAAGAGATAGAGAAGCCCTGCAAGGCACAACGTGCAGCTATTATAGACTGTGGTTGAAAGGTGCAGTGTTATTCCCTCAGGACAACGCTATCTCTTATGTACATATAATTAATATGTCTGCCAGTAACAGTTATTAAACAAAGAACAGGAATTGTTTCTGCTGAATGACTTGACCTGGGAGTAAAGCCAATTTAAAAAGCATCTGATTAAAATATGTTAAGGTCACAGATCACTATAAAATAGGAAGCGGGGAGGAAAAAGCAGAAATTTACTCATGAGGAAGATTAAATACTACTGATTTTTTTTTTTCTTGTGCTAGCAGCAGCTTTCAGGTGTAAAAAATGAAAAGTGCTCATTCTAAAGCGTATTTTTCTAGAGACATTTCATTTTCATATTGCACTGAATCCTTGCCCCCTGCATATCCCACAGGTGATGTAAGAATACAAATACTAAGAACATTTTTAAGTTTTTATTTCTTCCACAGACAGAATGGAATCCTACAGGCAAGGAGAGAAAGTCAATATCCTTACTTCTTTCTGGGGATATTCTTACAGTAGTGGCAACAGGGTCCAATCACAACAAGAGCTTTTAACCCTCATTAGAGCCTTTCTCAGTCTTATTTGCCTCTTCCCTCAGGTCCCAGCACCACAGCCTTTCACAGAGAAAGCCTGCTCTGCATGTACAGCAATAGCATTTAGTTTTGAGAGCTGCTCACTGAAGTGGTGTCTTTTTATTCAGATCTGACGACAAAAAGTGTGCCTGAAGTTCAATGGAAATATGAATCAGAAATACTCTGTAATTTTTAGAAGCCTTTTTGGGCTGAGTTGGTATTCAAGAACTTACATAGAGGCTCAGGAGAGAGGGAGGATGACACAGACCTATAAAATGCTATAGATTATGTGGCTTTTCAGTACTAATAAACAGTGAGAGCTGCCGAAAGGTGGTTTCATTGTTGTGAGGGATTTTGAAGGAAGCCTGCATTATGAAGTGTTGTTTGCTGGTGAATGGGGTGCCATAGTGAACAAGGAAAGAGCTGTGTAAACACTTTTGAAAGGAGCTGGAGAACAGTTCAAAGATGCCAGGCTGTGTGTGGGCGTCGAGGTGAGCCAGTCAGTAGCATTTGAAGGAAAGATGCATTGCAGTGTTAGGTGGTAAGTTGGACTTGATGGTCTCAGAGGTCTTTTCCAACCTATTTGATTCTGTGATTCCCTTCGCAACATACCTTCCCAGCTGAAGGTCATCCTGTGGCCTCAGGTCCAGCTTCAGGACCTCTGCTGCTGCTCAGGTGACATTGGGAATAGTTTGTAATGCCTCTCTAAGAGTGACCACTTCCATGGGGAATGTTTCCCTGTCCTCTCAGCAGGGCACAGGAGGAATGCCCAGAGTTTCTCTCACCTGTCTCGTTAATGCACACTCTGAAGAGGTGTTGTCTGTGAGCTGTACAGGTTTGTGACTGAATTCCCTTCTTTTCTAAATGCTGTGGCTTAATGCCACCGTGCCATTTCACCCCTGGGCTGTTCTAATGAGGAGCAGAGGAACAAAGGCAGGGACCAATCAATTGGTGGGTGCTGGACACCCGATGTGGTTCCACTTCCAGCATGTTGTGGTGCTCCAGTCTTGCCTCAAAACACAAAAAGCAGAGCTCCTGCAGGGCTGGGGAGTGCCAGGCAGTTTGCAAATGAAGTTTCTGTGACCTTGTGCAGGGAGATGGGCCCTGTCAAGCCTGGAGTGCTGGGGCTGGGACGTCACCAGTGCAGGCTCCTGTCGTTCCTCGGTGTTTACAGCTGGGAATTGGTGAGATTGCTCTGCATGCAGGGGGCTGCAGGACCTGAATACTAAAATGCTCCTATTTACTAACAGATTTATGTTTTAATTTAAAATTAATTCCAATTTAAATTAATAATTTAACCCTTAATTAGGACCATGTTTTCATCTCAAGCCGATTACTCAAGCTGAGGCAAAATTCACTTTGCTGTAGAAAAGACAGTCACATTTCTTTAATCAGTAGCTACCACAGATTGTTACATACATTTGTTTTCCTCTCACTGAATTAACTTTCCCTGCTCTCTGTCAGCAGTTATAGCTTAAGGAAGTTCATTTTTGTTCAAGGACAAGGACAACCAGAGTCCTGAAATTCTTACCAGCAGGTGACTCAACAAAGTCACCTTGGCCTCACACTCAGATAAAAGAGACGGAAATCAGACTAAATACAGTTTTGAAATGCTGCAGTTGGGAGTTATCACAGGAATCACCAGGGCCAACAGGCTTGAGGAGAGCTTCCTAAAAAAGCAAAACCAGACAGTCTTGCTGTTCACTTTATATCATTTATGAGGAAATTTCCGAAGTTTCCTTTTCTCACTTTTAGTGTTCTAAGAGGTTTTTCTTCCTGGGCCATTGCATCTCCTTCCTTCTGCATTGCTCCCCATTGTGAGGGAAAGAAAAAATTCTTAGTTTTTGGAAGAAATTGCTGAGAAAAAGCCACTGCTGTTCACAGCTGGTTTCCATGCTAAAAGTAGATTCTGTGAAGACTTCATATACTAATTCATATGGTTTTTTTCAGCCTAACTGAAACTAAAGCCATGCTACTTGCCACAAAAAAGCCAAACCTTCTTCTATCAGTACATGTAATCCAATTTGTCTGACAGAGAAATTAATGCATTTTGAAGTAACAACTGTATATTTTCTCTCTTATATATCAGAATTAAAAAATTACTAGGAAAGGAATAATTATAGCAAGTACATCGACAACATTTTTCATTGGCACCTCCAGTTCTGAGCTTCAGTTTCAAGTGTAAATGCTTTTTTTTTTCCTTGGGGCTGCAGTTGTGAATAATCTTAAATTGGTCTGACAGACAAAGACAGAAAGTGCAATTCAACCTGAGGGGAAGACATGAGATTGGGATGCCCTTGCTAGGGCATATTGGGACAGCAGGAATCTCGCTGGCTCACACCTTCACTCTGACCATCACCACCTTTTCTTAAATGTGGTCCATGAGTTTTCACCTGAGGGATGAAAGAGACATTGATTAATAGAGCAGTTTCTCTTCTTCACCTCTCTGAATCTGCCTACTTCTTGTGCAAGCTTGTTTACTTATGTTACATTTGTTGCTTTATTAAATTAGTGGTGGTAGGGTTCTTTTTGATCATGACATTAAACTAGCATATAGATTTATTAAAAAATTCTACTGTACAGAACCATAAATACGTGTTTGCCTCATGTGTGACTGCCCATAAAGGTAAAGGTGTCTCTTCAAGGTGGTTAAACAAAATCATCAGAGTTTAATATCTGGAAACAGGTCCCCATGGGAAGTTTTGATGCAAGTTTTCTGTGTTAATTAGGCAGATGAAGTGTGATGTTCATTCCTTACTGTCTTTGCTTAGTTATTAGTGCTGGTAAGAACAGTCTTGGCATCCATTCTTTTCTGCCTGGCTTGTTGTCTTAGGGCTGGGAACAGAGGCAGGGAAATCACTGGAATTTCCTCTGTCACCCAGAGGGCCACCAAAGGGGCCTGCTCAAGGTACCTCATGGGGCAGCACGTGGGAGGGAATGGGTTTTGAGTTGTAAAAGGCTGCAAAATCAACAGCCAAACAAAAAAAGCCAGTTGTTTCCTGCTGCATTTCCTCCTAGTGGAAGGGAGTAAGAGGGACTTTGGTTTCCCTTATTTCCTCAAGTTGAATGGGAATCCCCAAACACCCTTGGCAGCCTTTGAGGACAGGGGATCACCAGAAATGCCAGCTGAGGGCGGACAGGCCGTGCCAGGTCGGGCGGGTCAGTGTTGGTCACACAAGGTCATTTTTGGCAATTCTGCTGTAACAGATTCCCTGCTGGGCTGCTGCCCCAGGGGCTCAGACTTGGGATTGCCTCCTCAGGGCTTGCAGGAGAAAACTTGGAGCAGGAGCTGTCTTTCCCAGCTGCTTTGCTGTAGCCTGGAAGTCAGAGGGAGCCGCTGCAGCCAAGTGCTTCTGTTTGCCAGGGCTGGGAAGTGCTGAAGGGTGGCTGAGATTGGCACTTCCCTGTGAAACCTGTGCTCCTCCTGCTGTGTGCAGTGCAGTGGGAGGAGGCCTTCCCTTATTAAGATGTTTCAGAGAAGAGCAGAGTAGCTGTTCTCTCACTATTCACCAGAGTGTTTCACTCAGGTGTTTGGCACCAGGAGTTAACCAGGCAAGGGTTTTGGTGATGGACAATAACAGTCCCTCCCTCCTCCATCACTTACAGAGATGCTGGAATGTTTATTCAGACTTTGTTCCACCTCAGGCTGCTCATCTAAAGACTTTGCTATTTTGGCAGTGCACGAATGAACACAAAAAGACCGCACAGTTTAGTATCTCAGATTTTAGACTATTTATGAATCAATTTGTGTCCACAAGCAAAACTGAGAAGTGTGTCCCTGGTTAGGCTTATCTCAAGAGTGGTGAAGCCATTCCTTTTGCTTCAAAGAAGCATTTAATTCTGTGACAGGTCTCAGGCAATTTTATCTAAGCTTAACCTAGGCTCCAGACATAAAATAGGGCATGTTTTCCTTTGTATTACCCTTCTTTTTAACATTATATTTGTAATGAGAATATCCTGGGGTTTTCCTAATGTGCTTGGGAGTTGGGGCAGTGTTTGCTGAGGAACCAAATTGCAGCAAAAGGTGAATGTGTTCTAAAATGTGGTCCTTTTCTTTTATGTTGAATTAATACAAAAATATCCTTCTTATACACATCACACAAGTTCCTGATAGTATCAGAAGGCGCTCATTGTCGTGATCATTCAAAATTGGATGAAATCTTTCCCTGTTCAGTTTATTTACTTGGTTTTGGCTTGCTTAGCCCTCACCTGATGAACTGAAGAGGCATAGTTTACAATCAGTGTGCCCTTGTAAGCAAATGTTAGCAGTAGGGAGAGGATAAAGTTAGTTTCCTGTTCAGGATAGGGCCAATGTTTTGGCAAATTAAGTAGAAGAGAAGAAAAAGGAGTGAAGTTCTCAAAATGGAGCATAGAAAATGTTTCTTCTTAGTGGTGCAATACGCTGTTTTGTTTTCCAGGCAAAATTAAATGCAAATCCAAGCTGATGCAAGAACTCCATTCTACCATGAGGTTTTATTTCTGTCAGCTCTCATTATGAGAAAAAATTGCAAATTTAGACCATAAATGTCTGCAAACTGTGATCCACATATGGGTAGGTTCCAGGGCAGTAGTCACATGTTAAAACCAAGATGTCCATGGAATTTAAAACTCTATCTCTGTTGCTTTGCAGCCTGTCGAGCTGGGTTCTACAAAGCCTCTGCTGGCAATGTGAAGTGTGCCAAATGCCCCCCTCACAGCTCCACCTATGAAGATGCATCTCTGAACTGCAGGTGTGAAAAGAATTACTTTCGCTCTGAGAAAGACCCTCCATCCATGGCTTGCACCAGTGAGTAGCATCATTCTGCTCGGGGCTGTCATTCTTGCTCCTCCATCTGTACCTCCACAACAGCTCGCTTGCTTGCTTCCTCTCATGCCCCACTGCAGTCAGCCATCCACTGCCTCACGTGTCTTCTTGAGTGTTGGACAGGCTGCTAAAAATTGGTGGGCTGGGTTTGTGTCTGTTTTCATTTTCTCCTTCTTGTTCCCTGTCAGACTCGAGAAGGAGAAATAGGATTTTTATATTGCTACCAGTACTTCCAGCCCTCAATCCTGAACTGCACCCTGAGGGGACTCTCTTTTTATAAGAAAACATGGTCCTTGATAGCCTAGGTCTGTAATCTAGTGAAATATTTCAGGAGTCTCCACAGGAAATAACCAGAAGAGTTTGGTTATTGATGCTTTTTACTTTTATACTTCTGTGCCCTTGTTACTCCCATTTTGGAGCCTCCTTAGGGAGAAAATCTCATTCCCCTGATTTCCCGTTTCCTTTCACAGGACCACCATCTGCCCCAAGAAATGTGATCTCTAACATCAACGAGACCTCTGTTATCCTGGACTGGAGCTGGCCTCTGGACACTGGAGGCAGGAAAGATGTCACCTTCAACATCATTTGCAAGAAATGTGGAGGGAACACCAAGATGTGCGAGCCTTGCAGCGACAACGTGCGGTTCCTGCCGCGGCAGAGCGGGCTCACCAACACCACGGTGACAGTGGTGGACCTTCTGGCACACACCAACTACACCTTCGAGATCGATGCAGTCAACGGGGTGTCTGACTTGAGCACCCTCTCCAGACAATTTGCTGCTGTCAGCATCACAACTAATCAGGCTGGTGAGTCTCTTTCTGCTCACCCTTCCTTTGTTCGAAGCTACTGAGTTTTGTGTACCTTTGTTTCCTCTCCCTGCCTTGCAGAATTTACTCTGTGCTGGGGTAACTAATTGAGTTGAATATTCCTATAAAAGTAAAAGCAGAAGCAAACCCAGTGCGTGTTTCTGTCAAAGAACCTGGCAGCGTGACTGTTATGATTAACTCCCAGTTCCCAGTTAATAGTCTCTAATAGCAGGCTCACATGATTCCTTAGCCAGAATGTGTTTTATTAATAAAACCAGATTTTAATAAAACACTCATTTCAATAATCTCCAACGTAAATTACTGTAGTAATCTTAGTGATTAATTTTGATTAAACAGACGTGAAAAAAGGCTTTGATGTTAGACACATAAAAAGCTAACATTAAATTAGAGAGGTTTAAAACACAGCTTTTTTTTTTCTCTCCTTTACAAGTTGTCTCACCAACTCTGAATTATTGCCAGCATGATGGGGATGTGGAGCTGAATACTGAATTAGATCACGGTGTCACAGTTGATGGGGTACAAAAGGACCTCTCTGCTTCTGTGGAGACTTATTAAAGCCTCTGAGGCCCTGCATGAGCACGGCAGTGTGCCCTGACTGTTGGATCAGAGCCTTTGTCATCGCTGCACTGTTCTGCCATTTGCTTCTCATTTGACATGGCTCCATTTATCTAAAAGTTGTGAAGAATCTAGAAAATCTAGGCTCTTCCCTGGCATTTGGTTAGGTGTAACTTTTTTTAGGAGCAGTGCTTGCCAGTGAAGAGAGAGACTAGATGCTGAAATTTCTGTCGTTGTGCTCCATGCAGCCTCCATCAGGAAGCTTGGTACTGAAAACATGCATGAGTTCAGTAAGCCTTCTCCCACGTCTTCCCATCCCACACCATGTCCCCAAAATACTTCCATTTCTGTCTTCCTTAAATCACTGGCAAGTTAACATTGTTCTAAGTAGGCATCCTCCTGGTGGGCTATGTTATTGCAATGTTTTTCACTGTAGAGGATGTATGTTTTCTCCTTAAATCACAGATCAGCTGTAGTGGGAGGCATAAAAATGTGAGAGCAGGCTATTTCCTGACACCAGTCACTACATTTCCAAATGCTCTCTGGGGCTGTCTAACTGTGCAGTAGGCAGACAGAGGTGAATCTACCCAATTCAGCTCTGGAACCTGAATTTTATGTCCATTCAATTTGTTACTGTTATAGTTTATTGTTTTGGATATTTGAGCATCCTTGTTGAGTTGCCCTCTTTTCTTCTCTTTCTTCTCTCAGAGATGTTGCCTTTCAGCCTGTTCATCACCACAGCAGTTAGAAATCACCTGGGGATGGTCCAAAAAATGAACTGTCCAGGATCAGGGAAGTTCTTTCTCTGCAGAGGCCTCCTGCTTTGCAGTGTGCTTCCCCAGGGCCCAGAGCCGCTGCCTTTGCACTGCAAGGTGGATTTTGATTTTGTTGTGGAACACACAGTGCCTGGGATGTACTGGCAAAGTCGAAGGATTTCTGGCAATAGCAGCTCTGTTTATTGCAACCCACGGGCAGCTTAAGCAGTTTGTTTATTTTCTACTTTCGTGCATAGCCCATTTTTTCTGTAAGTACATTTAGGTGATGTGGGTTAGTACAGGCTTAATTGTGCTATCTCTTGATCATGCCAATTGGTTTACTGTGTTAAAATTCCCTTAGAAACTCTGCAAGTTCCTAAAATTAGACTTCAGTTATGTATGTAAGCTGTCTCTTAAAGTATAATTACAAAAATGCAATTTGTCTTGCATTCCCTGACTGGTCAGATCACAAAAGGGATATATCAGAAGCACATTTTTAGCTCTGTAAGGTCTAGAATGCTGTCCCAAGACAGCTTTTCTACATTAATTTCCCTGTACCGTATCCAAATGGGTCTGGGTTGCTGTGAAGGGTCACAAGTCCAGGTTAGACCAGAGGGGCCATGAGGCAGAGCAAGCACAATGAGCAAAATGAAAACCCTGTAGAGGGTAGGTGGGAACAAGGGGGTCAAGTCTGTGACCCTCTTTTTGTGACATTTTCCTGGCTAGAGCAGCTGTTCCACGTCAATCTGAATATTTTGTCTCAAAACCCCAACTTTCCATGTGCATCTTCCTGAATTCTTACCCCTTCCATTATTTCTGATTATTATTCAGTGTTCACAGTTTCAGCAAAATAATTCTTAGCATTAAAGTTTAGTGAAAATAATTACATTTTCTGTATTTTCCCAATATACTCATGCCGATCCCCAAATATTTTGCTTTTTCCCCCGTACCTCAGTTCTTTATTGCATTGATAATAAAATAGATTGTTTTCTTTTGATCACCAAAAGCACACTGTAACAGCTTCAGATGGAGCTTAGCTCTTAAGTACTTAAGGCCTTTTAACCCAAGGTCCCAACAGTGCAGCTGAAAGAGGTGGTAGCAACTAAATTCAGGTACAATAAGACAATGCCAGCACTAAACCAATTCCAGAGAGTTTTGTGCTGTCACATATCCTGGCATCAGCAGAGGAACAAAGGGGACACGTTGTAACAAGAGACTTCTTCAAATTCTGTCCTCAGCTCACTACAGCTCTTCCACACAATTCAGGTAGGATTCAGATAGGTGCCAAAAGTAAATAAATTGGGGAATAAAGAGGAATCCCTGCAGAGGACACGTTGAAGGCTTTTTGTGAGCTAAATTTTGGCTAGAAACATCAGTGTTGTCCTAGTAACTGTAGAAAGTGATTATGCTTCTCAGCTGAGAGCCTATAAGTACCTAACCCTGACTTTTGGCCTCTCCACAGTTCAGCTGTGCACCTGTAAAATGTTGATTTCTTTCTCTGTCAGGGACTTTTCATAGAGGATGCTTAGAGAGTAACCACCCCTGCATCCAAACCGAGGCACCTCATGCACAGCTACATTATAAATAATAACAATGAAAATTATTCAAAAAAACCTTGAGAACAAGAGTAACCCCTAGGTAGAGAAATTAGAATCATCAGGAGTGTGAAAGGGCAGACATAGCTCATTTGCATTATCTTGGTCTCCCTGTGCCATTGAAAATTCCAAGCCATGTGTTAAGTTCAGCTTGGAGGGATAAACATATTTACAGTGGAGAAAGAACCAGTCAATTTTTTCAGTCCTATTTTAAGCAGAGATTTCTGTGGCTCCTTGGAAGGCTTGTTAAAACCTCCTCAGAACCAGAATTTTATTTCCCTGAGATCTGTGGCTTCAAGGGAATAAGTTCAGCCCCAAGTTTGTTTCACTGTATGTATTTGATTATTTGCAGGTACTTTGATGCTATTTATGTGCTCAGCCTGCACTGCACTGTCTTCAGCAGCTCACAAATGATGTGTGATGCTCCCTGTTTAAATAAAATCCACATTTAGAGAGTTTTGTGTGCACTTTACAATGTCTATCCCAAGGCAAGTCCCTTAAGTAGATCTGTCTTCTAAGAGAGACAATTTGAGAGAGGCACAGATGTTTGGGGGATGATATATTTCTTTCTTTCCCTATGGCCCTTATAAAAAGGACAAGAAGATAGACTTATTAAAAGTGAGCTAATGACATGATGTAGGGAGTCTCTGGTTCACTGACTGTTATTACAGCTGTGCCCCATTATGTACTGAATACCTAGGACATGCTTGTTTCTCTGAATGACATTTATCTTTTGAGTTTCAAACATTCCTGGCATAAATAAAGATTTTACGCTCTTCAAATGTGTTTTACAGTTCAGCCCAGAGGCTATTCAAGGATCGTTTTAACTCAATAAAACTCCTTCAGGGATATAAAAGGGAAGTGTTTTAACAATGTCACTCCATGCATAGCCTGTTATTAGCTAGAGATGTTCTGCCTGCAAAGTCTTTGATCCCTTTTCCCCTGAACGTCAAGGAAGCTCTGCCAAGGCTTCAAAGTCTGTGACACACATTGGGCTCTTCAGTGCTGCACAGTCCTCATGTGAACGCTCCTGACCTGACAGAAAGTTCGCAGGTGAACTTTGTGGCTCAGAGAGTTTTTCTTTTTCAAAGCTTTCAGTTGGCTTTTCCACACATCATGGTGAAGTTTTATTCAGCAGTTGGTGGACAATGGTTTTCTTTCCTTGCTTCTGTTGGTCCTTCTCATTTAATATCTTGGTTTGGTAAAAGAGTGAAAATAAAGAAGTGTAGGTAAACATTAATCCTCTGTTAAATAATAAACCCTAGACTTATGTCTCTCTCTGTTATCTGTGCTGGCGTTCTCAGTGATCACTGAGGGAAATTGTGTTCCTCTTGACTGTAAACAGAGCTATCACTTTGCTTTTTGAAGCAATTCCCTCTAGGCAATTTGCAGGCTGGAGACAGATGGGAAAAAAAATGTTTCTTTGTGTTTGGGGACTACTCCTGCAATGGGAATTGTGAATGTAAGAAGTGTCAGCTTCTAGAGCAAAAAGAGCCTTCTTTCTAGCGTTCCTTTTAGTAACCTATGCCTCTATGTACATTAAAAAAAAATGTTTTAAATCAAACAAAAATATTAAATCATCCCCAAATCTAAAAGCATGTGAAAGATGTCAGCATCTTTCAAGTCCTTTCTGTTAGAGGCTCTTTCCTGGTTAACCTTCACAAAAGCAATTGCTCCAAACAACAGGACAAAAAGTCTGAGAAATGTTGTTTCTTTTCATAGTGTGTTCTGACCAGGTGGAAAAGACTTACTGACAGACCAGTTCAGGAGCTCTTGGTGATTACTTAAAAGGAGGGGAATATTTTATTTCATAAATTACTTATTTGAGGGCAATTGTCTTCTCCAGTTTTAGATAATGGCATTTTCAGAGGTAGTTCTTGAGTATATTCTTACCTTATGAATGGGATTTCTCTGGTTGAGGAAATAATCAAATGACCACAGAAAGGGAAAGCCTGCTCAGCACTTGAACATTGATGTTGTGAGCATGGTGAATAAATTCTTCTTTCTAAAAACTTCACACCAGGAAATGGGAGGCTCTAACATCCTCTAAGGTAATGTAACAAAGGGAAGGAAGGCAAAGAAAAACAGTTTATTTAAACTGATACGGTCTTAACACGTTCAGTGAAAAATAGGAACTATTGCAAAGCTCCCACCATCACCACCTCAACGGAGAGCAGAAAGAATAACATTTGTGTTGTGAGTACCTTTGGGATGAATTCTTATGAAAGCACATCCAGCATTTGTCTCCTCTCTGAAATAACAGCTGGGAATGCCACGGCACCATAATTTCCAGTTTCTGAAGTGAGTGCCTTGTGCAGCCTGATCCTTCCCAAATGGACGTGGCATTTCCATGACTTATTGTGCATGTGTTAAACACATGAGCAAATCAAACGTTTTGTTTGCTCTGGGGAAGGCATTTGCTATCTCTTTTAATAAAAAAGAGAAGCAAGAACACGATTGTGCTACACTTAATGACGTTTTCTTTTAATTTAGAATTTATTTGTAAAAGTGAGAAATGATCTCTGATAATCACTTGTCCAGTGACAGCTGCTGCCCAGAAGGTTGCCTTTCTCTGCAGTTGAGAGGGAAATCAAGCAGCTGCCTTTTGGTGTAATTCCTGCTGAAGCTGCTTGTTTCCCCCTTTCCAGTTCCCTGCAGTCTTTCTTCCACAGCACCTGTGAAATGCCTGCAGCCACTCTGGAGTCTGTAACCACAGGCTGGAGCCTTTTACAGATGCATTTGGGTACCTCTGCCATAATGCAGGCAGTCATCCATTAGAACAGCCATGAACAAACCGGTTTTTAATTTTTTTCTGTTTCTGGGAGAAATGTGCCCAGCTTTATTTCATCCAAAGGCAGCCTGCTTGTATTTGCCTTTGAAGTTTTGTCCTATTTCTTGCCTTCCACATTTTGACGTGTGATCTTGATAGCCACCTCCCAGAAACTGTGAGCCTTTTCACCGCCTTCCTTATGATTGAGTCCTACTAGGATCCAGCCTGGGGCTGGTGTGAGGGGCATTTTGCTGGTGTGGGATGAGTGGAGTCCCTGATGCCTCGTTCCTGGCGACAGGGAAGGCACGTCACCTTCAGGCCGATGGTCACCTGGTGATGTTACAGAATCAGGTGACAGTTTACAGCCCAAGTCATAAAAATAGATTGAGCCTGCTCCAGCTCAAGGAAAAGGTGCAGGAGGACAAACACAGGCACTGTGCTGGTTTAACTACGTGTCCTGGAGATTAAAGGGCAAAGGACTGAGCCTGCACGCACCTTGAAGTGGTGTGGAATTGTATCTGGAGGAGCAGTGTGTAGGATTTAGCAGGTTTCCAAAGTGTTGTTAAAGTGGGACTGTTTCTTCCTCCTGCCTCCTGGGAGCCACCTGGGGACCTTCTTGGAATGTGCCTGTGGGATGGGGCTTGCTTGCTTCAGCACATCACTGCTCTTAATAGAGAAAGTGAATAGGAGTGCAGCCAGAGGAGGGCTAGAACAGGGCAGGTCCTGCTTTCTGTGAGCAGGCTTCTGTCATAAACCCCTTTACACTGATCCACAGAATAGATGCTGGAAATGTTAAAGAATCCAAGTACAAGCACAGCTGTTCATGTTAATGTGAGCATGCCATGGAGGTGTGACATCATTATACCGATTTGCAAGTCAGTACTTGCGACTCTGTTAGGAATTGAATGCTGATGGGCAGTGGAACTGATGGAGAAACCTAAAGTTCTCAAAACCCCCAGATGCTGGGTGGTTTTGCATAAATCAAAATGTGTGTGTGGAGCATTATGAGCAGTGCCAGACCCAGCCATGCACCAGGGTTGGTTCTCTCGTGTCCTGACACTGTGGGTGTGGGTCCAGTGTCCCAGAGAAACTGCCTCCAAGTGAGAGATCAGTTTGTTCATTCAAACACTGGTATTTCTACTTTGGATTGTATGATAGTTTTGTGGTTTGTATGCTGGTCCTCTAAGACTGATTTAGGTTTGAGTCCCTATGGATTCTACTGTCAGAGAACACAGATTTAATTTTCAGGTTATGATTTTTATTTACTGCTCTTGTTCCACATTACCTCCTAGGGGCTTCATAGACATTAAAGAAAATTTATAGGTTATATCAGATTACAGTATTATGATTAGATAATAACAGCATCAGTTTTCTAAAGAAAGAAAAAGGAACAAGTTCATTTGTTCAGGAGGGCAGAAGTTGAAAATTGAGTAATACAGTCAATTCTGCTTGGTCACCATCTTTCAGCATAGTTTGGAACATCCTAGGCAAAGCATATTTTACTCTCGTTTGCAAGCAAAAGCTGGAAGTGAGCTGTGAGTCATTTTAGAATTAAATCCTTTCCTAAAATTTAATTTGTGATCTCAAAGCCTAAGCCAGAAACAATAGGGCTCTAAATGTTTCAGCAGTTGTACACACGTGCCTTCCCAGAGTTAATACTGAGTTCTCCCTGTCACAGGACAGGGAATTTTCTTCCAGTGCATTTATACATCTGTAGGCCAGTCACATATGAAAACAATAACCAAGGAATAAGGAAAAAGTCAATAAGGAAATTTATATATAGCTGCTATTAAACTGGAGGAAAACAAATCATCTGTTGGGGTCAGTTTCAGTGGGAAATCAATTTGAGCAGAGTTTTATTGTCGTCTCTGCAGATCCTTCATGTTATTTGCTTGCACCTTTAATAGTCATGACTGAGGAGTTTTTTACACTTGAGCCTAAGCTCCCTGAATCATTGTGTTTGTTACCTTTTCAACATCCACATTCCCAGTTGTCACAAATGCTACCTAACAACACAGAGTGCTCAAAGTACATTTCCCCTCTTAACTCCAGGGAGTTTTCAAGGCTCCTATTAAGTGCTTAAAGCAGTTAGGCTGCAGTGCCAGACAAATTCTAACCATGTGATGTGTAAAAATGCCTCTCTGTGCATTGTATGGGACTCCTGAGACTAAAACTCTTCATGTATGTCCATACGAGCCTAAAGTTAATCATAAAAAGCCAGCTCTTATTCAAGTGAAGAAGTGACTACTAATACATTAATCAAAATATCGATAAAAATGGAAATACATAGAGGCATACAAGACATGGGATTAATTTAAAAAATCACTGAAACAGCATTAATTCATGTTCTTAGTCTAAAAAAGTATTGTCCTTAAGTTTCACCTTTGCATGCATGTTTTCTAAATGATAAACTAATTTAGCCTTTGCATTGCTAATGAGACTTTAATATAGTTTTTAAAACTTCAACTAATCCTAAAAAGCTTCATAATGGTCTCATTATTTGCTAACCCAGAATGCAAACTTTATTTTGTCAGTGGGAGCTGCAGATTTGAGGCAGAAATGTCATTTTAAATTTTCAGTTTAAGATAGAAAAATCATGGCGATTCAATGAAAAATGGCTGTTCTAAATATCACGTATTTCTCTTTCTTTTTGTAGCCTGATTTTGAATTTGGTTTCATCCTACTGTGGTTATTTAATTCTTTTCAGGAAACTCTTGGTTCTCTCTTCCTCATGTGGAAGACTAAAGACTGCATTGCTGAGTATGATGATGCCTTCACTGTTAATTGCCTTTAACTTCGATTTTTCTCTCTGCTGGATTTTCAGACTCTTCCAATTAAATAGTAAAATACAGTAACCAAGTTGCTCTGGTATTACAAAATGGAAATTAAGGCTGACTTCTGCTTAGACACTATTTAGAACAGAGTTTATTAAGTTTTACAATGTATTCTGGGGATGCGTACAAAAAGAAATTAATTAAATGGTCCAAATGTCAAATTATTTCTCCCAGCTACAACCCAGGCCTGGGTTGGGGCCATATTCAGGTTACCTTAACTCTTACTGTATCTAAAATTCATTGATGGCAGTAGGTTTAAGCATAAACTTGGAAATTATCTCAACAAGATATTTCCTTTAATTGGGTTCAAGATTTGGAACACTTTCCAAACCCACCTATCCGACAGGTATAGCAAAAAAATCCTAAAAGAATGCATTAAAATTTAAAACTCTGACTGTCCAGCTTCTCAGTGACCAGCAAAGAAAGGTTATAAGCTGGGAATTTTTTCCATTTTATCTCAGCTTGGTGTGGAATTAAAGGAGGCTGAAACATTATGTTCCCCTGATTATTTATCTCCCCTCCCTCTGCCCTTGCAGTGGGATGCTGACTCTTCCAGACACTCTGGATGTCTCATTTCTGAGCAGCTTTGGGAACCCTAGGGATTAGGGAAGGTATATGAATGTTTTATGATGTTATTGATAACTGCAGAGCAGATGTTTTCTAATAAACTGCTGGGAGATAAGTTACTGGGAGCATCTGCAGAGATGTGTGCAAATGAGCTCAAAATAATTAATACTGCGTTAGAAGAAAGCTTTTGTTTTTTTTAAAGTATATCTGTATTGGAGCATGCAAGATTGTTTCAGCCTGCCCTGAGAATCTGTTAGAGCAAAATTACCATAATTTATTAGGGGAAAAGCTGTTTCTGTTAATCATATATTAATTATTCATAAAATCAGTATTAATTTTACCTTAATGGGAAGTGTTAACAGCTGGGTACTGGGCTTGACAATCTACTCACATACCAAGAAAAAAAAAAAAAAAAATAAATAGCTTGACTTAAAAAGAAGACATAAAAATGACTTAGGAGAGCATAAAAGCAGCAAGTATGGATATATGAGTTCACATGGAGCTGGCTACAGCAGGGAAGTTCAGCCTGCTAAGCACTTTTGTGTTTTGGCTCTGGCACTGGTTTGTGGAATTCAAGTGGAATTGCTGAAGGATGTTTGTTGCACACAAATCCTGTCTACTTCCCCTAAATGCTTTTCACCTCCTTTTCACCAAGCATAGCTCTGGTGAGGCTGAGTAAAATAGACAGACTCTTTCGCGTTCTACTTGAAATAAGTAAACCTTACCAAAAAAAAAAAAGCCCTACAGCAATTTATATTAGTAGTTTAAATACAGGATAAATTTGTCCTGCTGATGAAACAAAAATTGCAACTTTTTAATCTTTTGTGAACCATGTGAAATGTGAAAATGCTGTTCAGGGGATGCGTTCAGCCTGGAATGAACATGACAAGGTGGATCCTCCACTCCATTAAAGGAGGATTTCACTACTTAGATTATGACTCAGGACTGGAAGGTATATTTTGCTGGAATGAATTTTCCAAAATTTATTTTAATTAAAACATTTCTTTTTTTCTTTTTTTTTCTTCTTTTTTTCCTCCCCTTTTTTTTTTTCTCCTGGCTATTGAAAGTTCCTTTGCAGAAATGAAAACCCAGACAGAAAGGGTACTGGCTAAAGCATGTAAATATGTAATGCCTGTAAAGTGCAGCTGGTTTTATATGAACAATAAAAGCTTCAGAGGATTCAGCTGATACTAAATTGCTGAGATAGCTCTAGAACCTTTTTATTAGGATAGCAAATGTTGAACTTATAAACACATTTTATTTACATGTTAAGATAAAAGGCTGTTTATTAGTAAAAGATTTTTTTTGAAATGGCAGTTACAACCTTCAGTGTGTGATCTGTAAGATATAATCTGATTAATTTTGGCCAAAATCATGGAAGAGAAGCATTTGAAGTGGGAAGCCAACCCAAAAGAAACAAAACAAAATAATTTTTAAAAAAGTTGCACGGCTTTTAGTGAGTCCAGGAAACCCAGACCTGGTCTTGGAACAACTTATGGATCTGGGTGGTCTAAAACTGGACCAGTGTTCAAGAATCTTAAGTAATTATGATTTTTTTATGTGTTTGTTTAACATTGATATTATTTCCAAGTCGTGGGTGGTGGGTGAATCTGTGGCATGCAATCAGTTGTCACGCCTAACCCTGATCAATGCATGTAAAAAAAATACGTTATTTTACAGTTTAGATTTTTCTTTTTCATTCAAATTTCATTTTCAAAGAAACGTGGTGAAGGAGAAGTGTGTATGGGAGCAATTTTAATCTGGAGAGCTTACCAAATCATGATGCCAAAGAGGCTGAATTGTGCTGATGGTTATTCCCAGCCATGAATACCAGGAGCTCCTTGTACTTAATGCATCCCAGCACCCTTTTAGACTTTCATATCAAAATGTTATCAGAGTTCTGCAGTCTGGTAATGATAATACCTCAGCATTATAACAAATAGGTAGTGCTGCTATTTTGCTCCGTATTTTCATCCATTGAATGTATTTCATTGCTTACACTGTAGTAGCAGATCAAAACCATCTGCTGCCTTGCCACCAGTCCTCCAGTCGAGGAGAAAAATCTCAGCTCATTTTCCATGAGACCAGGGTGCTCCAAGGCATGAGTAGCACGGCTGCAGTCCAGCTGCTCGCTGTTGATGCGGGGCCAGACCTTTGCTCGGGAGTCGTTTAAATGGAAAGCGCGCTCTTTGCCAAGAACTGGAACGGAGATAAACTCGGTTTGCTTCTCTCCCTCCCCTCCCCCCCACCCTTCTGCAGCTCCATCCCCCATCACAGTCATAAGGAAGGACAGGACGTCCAGGAACAGCGTGTCCCTCTCTTGGCAAGAGCCCGAGCATCCCAACGGGATCATATTGGACTACGAGGTCAAATACTATGAAAAGGTGGGAAGATCAAAGGGGAGGGGTTTTCCTCAGCAGTACTGTGATGAAATCATTGCATCTTGCCCCTGTGTTAATGATTCAGAAGCACTCAGGTTTACTCAGTCTGCCACAATGGCACTAAGTGTTGGAATTGCTCGATTTTTGGTAATGAGAACATCAGGAAATACAAAGTGAAATCATTGTGTTGTCTACCAAATTCGTCCCCAAGCACATCAGAACAAACACAAAGTAATGCAGTCAATACGTAATTCCTTTTTTTTCCTATTCTCCTGACTAAAATTTTCTTATTATGCTGTTCTATCATGCTGTCAGTGTTCATACATTTATCTATCAGCACCCATGTGCTGGTGCTTCCCTTTGGCACAAGCATCTTTTACATGAAAATTATTTGGAAAATGTTGGCTGATCTTCTGGGCTACTTTGCACTGTGAAAGTTCTTTTTATTAATAACTGAATTCTTCATAAATTATAAGCAAATGACTACAAATGACAGAAAATCTGCCATGAAATATGTTCTGCTTTTTATTGACATTTTCTTTTATTTACAACTCTTTATTTATACATCCTCCTATAGTGATCTGTATTTAGAAAAAAGAAAAATTGTAATAGGAGCTTTTTAGGAGGTGTTGCTGGTAGAATTGAAAAGGTCCTAAATTGCTGTGGAGATTGAGAAGTGTGGTATTAGCCATTTTTTGATAGATCTATTTGATACATTGCTACTGACTTTAACAAACTTTGAATAAAATGCCAGAATTCTGGTTTAATTGAGCATTTGCTAACGCTCTTCATATCTAATAATCAGGCTTATATTTCATACATACCAGAGAAGATGTAGTGATAATATCCTCTAAGAAAATGTTGTTAAAATACTCTGTAAGTATTCAGTTAATCTTTAGAATTTTTTTTTTTCATGGAGCTTTACAGTGGGACAGTGTGGTGCTGATAGTTCATGCCTGATCTTCAGCTGAAGAAAGAGGATCAGAAGGCTGTATGCTGAAAAGATTTCTCCCAAATTCATGTAATCTGATTTTGGGAAGAGTTTTTTGGTGAGAACTTGAACCTTCAAAAACCCTAGTGAAAATCTAAACATACCTCGTGCTAGTGATAAAGGGAGAAAAAGAAATCATCTGAAACATTTCAGCTCAGTCTCACATAATGGAGCAGCATTCTGTGGACTTCCACTCTTGGTTTTTTTTTTTTTTTCATTTCAGTGAGGACAGGATCAGTTTCAGATCCTGAGCCTGAGAAGCAAAGAAGAACCAGCTCACAGACCAGATTGTTTTGATTTGTACAACCTTAGTACAAAAAGGATGCAGGAATTATTTCCGGTCTCTTACTTCCAAATTTCTTTTAAGGGAAGAGACACTTTTATTGGCTTTTAGCAAGGCTTGAAGTATCCATTTACATCACAAAGAACCTACACCTGAAAGATGCCAGAACTTCAGCTTGCTTTGCACAGGCCAGGTTGTTTTTCCAGATGATCAACTTGTGCTTGATTTGAGACCTACCTCTGACTGCTCTTGCTGCCACTGGCCCTACCTTTGTTTTCCAAGAGCTGTGGCAGCTCCAGCTCCAGTCTCCCCAGGTGGAAGCCCTTGCCTGGGGAATTTTGTGCCGCAGGGTAAAGGCTGTGGCACACAGCTCTCTCTTCTGCATCTTGGAATTAGGGTGATGTTGTGGTTTAATCCCAGCTGGCAGCTAAACCCCGCGCAGCCACTCTCACTCCTGTCCCTGTGGGATGAGGAGAGAACTGTCAGAGTAAAAGTGATAAAGCTCATCGTTTGAGATAAGACACTTTACCAGGTAAAGCAAAACAAGGAATTCATTTGCCACTTCCCATGTTCAGCCATCCCCAGGAAAGAGAGCTCCATCACATGTAACAGGGACTTGGGAAGACAAATGCCATCGCTCCAAGTATCCCCCTCTTCCTTCTTCTTCCCAAGCTTTACATGCTGAGCATGGTGCCATGTGGGATGGGATGTTCTTGTGTTCAGCTGGAATCAACTGTTCTGGCTGTGTCACCTTCCAAATCCTTGTTCACCCCCAGCCTCCTCATTGGAAAGGTGTAAGAGGCCTTTGCACTGTCAGCACTGTTCAGCAATAATAAAAATATCTCTGTATTATCAAACCTGTCTGTTTTCAGCGCAATTCCCAAAGCCACAGCTAGCTGCCGTGTAGAAAATTAGTTCTACCACAGCCAAAAACAGCACAGGTGATCTCTTGAGTTTTACTTGCTCCAAAGGGAGAGATTTTTTTCCCCGCTGTGTGCATTCAGTTAATTTTAATTAAATCACCAATAAGTTTTATTTGTGTTGGTTTGGGATGTTGTGATCATCTTTCTACACCGAAATTGGGGTTTTCTGTTCAAGAAAACTGTCATCCCGTGCTGTTGTGTGCACAGACAGAGCATGCAGCTCCTATTCCCACTGGGTGCACTCTCAGGGAGCAATTGGTTGTCATAAGACAGCTTTATAAGACAACCCGCGGTCTTAGGAGGCTGATCTTGCACATGTGTTTCGCCCCTTTGAAGTCTGTGATCAAGAGTTCATATGCACCAGACAGTTTTCTTAAACCAGGGAGCCAAGTGCTTGACAATGGGAGCCAGACCATTTAGAGCAAAAGGCTTTTGAAAAGCCAACCTTCTGGCACCAGCACTTTTAATGTGTATCCTGCAGGCCCTTGGGGAGTCAGAGGCCTATTCCTCAGGGTTTATGAGGGGGAAAAAAATTTAAAAAGCAAATCTGTTGTCAGGAGACTTGAATCTATGTATTTTTAAGCAAATTATAATAGGTTCAAAACTAATGCTGTGATAAACTTACCTGAGGCCAGAGCAGCTCATGTTGGATTGTTACTCTTCATTCCTCCACGAAACACCTTTGAAAGATGCTGCTTTTCAATCTGAGATCTCTAAGCATGCTTCATTCCCTCCTCTTTTAAAAGGAGAGATTTCTTTTCAAACTGGTCCCTTCCATTTGCTTTCCTGCTTCAGAAATCGTCTTGGTTGTGCTCATCAGAAACCCCACCACTGTTAGATGGAAATAAACCCTTCAGAGTTAGCATATCTGAGTATTTCTCCTGGCAGTCATCTACCTGATTGCTGGTAGATGATTTATGTTGAGCCATCCTTTTTCATCCTGCTTGTTTTCAGCTGATATGTGTTTTGTCATCCCTTAGAAATTAAAAACCAGAGCATTAATAGAGCAATACAGGTCAGCCCAATTCTGTCATACCTCTTGTTTGTGACATTATTTTGCTAAGCTGTTCTTAAGGTATTTAGGATGTTACAAGAGATTTGGAATAAAAAATAGAATGTCATGTGTCCACATTATAATATCGTGTAGTTTTTCTAATTCATTATTGTCATAAAAATGTGTGGAATATATTCATTTTCCCAAGGCTAGTTAATTAACCCATTTGTTTTTGGGTTTTTTCAGCAGTTATTGCCCTTGTGTAGCCAAAAGACCAGAGCTTTATATGTGTCTAAAGAAATTAGTAGCTACAGCTTTAGGAAACTATTCTAACTTTTTGGAATGAATCAGAATGGCTTGGACTGGAAAGGACGTTAAGATCATCTAGTTCCAACCCCCTGCTATAGGCAGGGATTATTTCCACTATCCCAGGTTGTCCAAAGCCCCATCCAGCCTGGCTTTGAACACTTCATAGCATTATGGACTGAGTTGCAGTTTTTCAGGAGCAGCGGTTGGAATAGAATTGTACTTTTTGTAAAAAATTTTAGAGCTTGATTATGAAGCCCCAATCAATACTTATTCAAAACATTTAAAAGAAACAAAATCCTCTTTTAGAGGGAGACCATATGGAATTTTTAGGCATTTCTTTTATGGTAAGGCATAACAGTTTATGTTGAGTTAATGGTACTAAATGACACCTCAGTTTAGTTCATCCATATAATGCTGTCCTGAATTTTAAGTGCCTCAGCCATCAAAGTGCATAAATAACAAAGCCATGTTGCTTTCATGCACAAGTCCTATTCTTTGTTTCCTCCTTGTCCTTGTTCACATAATAATGTTCTCTTGAAGGAGTACATCATTTCATGTGAAGGTACAGAAAAAAGCCATCTCTTAAATACCACTCATAAACTATTAATTGTTTCAATTAAATATGTGGCTTTTGTTTCAATTAAATATGTGGCTTACAATTAAATTATGTGCACTTTATTTAGATGGAGTCTTCTGCAAACAGTGAGTGAAATTCAGCTGCAGTCTCACATTGCTAAAATAGATTTGCTTTGGTGTCATAGGAATTGTGTGATCAGTGGTTACAGCCAACACATAACTCTGCACTTTGTACTCTCTCTGAGGCTGAAAAAGTGCATTCAAATGCACCCTGTTGCTTTTAAACTCTTATTATTCTGGCTTTGAGTGTAGGTAGGCCATGAATACTCCACGAGACTTGGAGGAAATGTCATATCCATGAAGAGTTCACTTTGGCAATAAAGGAAGCAGTATCAGGCCGTGGCCTCCCAGAAATGTGTAGCCAGGTTTTGGCCTCTCAAGTGCACATGAAGCCAATGGAAAAAATATTTTTCCTTATATGATATAAGTACTCTCTGGGCTTATCTGGAAAAGAACAGATCATTCTCCCTTACTGGTGCTGCCACTGTCAATTTAAAATGTCTCCAAAATATGTTTTTTGTAAAACAAAGTATAAAATTAGAAAATGTCACTTGCAAACGAGACACCAACAGTAGTGGGATTTGCTTCCCAGCAAAGATTGTGTCTGGTAAACTATGCAGAAATATTCAGGAAGAAATTGCTTTGTGCCTCCAAGTTCAAATTTATCCTCAGGCAGAGTGTTTGGTTAAAGTTCTGCTTGGCAGACTGGCTCTCCTTTTTGTGTATTCCTGCTTATGGTGCTGTATCTCTGAAGTTTTGCTTTATCCCCAAGAAAGATAAACTTGGGCTTTTATGTGGTGTTGCACTGATTTGATTACTAGTAACATAAAAAATGACTTACAAAATATGTGTGTAAAAAGCTTCCCATAAACTGAGATACCATTACATCCTCCATACCATTGTTTTAGAGGTTTATTTTCCAAGTTCCAATGTGGATTATTAACAGACAGGGCCATGACTATATTTTCCCTTGCACGTATGTATCTGCACCAGAAGGAAATGTTTGCATTTCATAAAAGCAGCCTAAAGTGAGATCAAAATGAATGTCCAGTCATAGCATACACAAAAGATGTTGTGTTTTAAAGACAAGATTATTATGTCTTTGAAATTAAAATAGTTCCCTACATCCAACTGAATGACAAGATAAGGAAAGCCTGCAAATTATAGTGCTAGGCCTTTGTTGGTTCTAAAATAAATAATTTTACACAAGCCTGTTAGCTTTTTAGAGTGTCTTCCTGTAAATTTGCTCCCCTGAATTTAGAACAGAGAACGTTTTAGAGAAGTACAGGGAAACTCTGAGGAGGTCCAACGCTGATTTCCTTTTATTTTTACTGGGCAAAGAAAATGGGCCATGGTAAACATTTTTATGGTCATTCTTTGAAGACTGGGTCCAGCTCACCCTGTCTGAGGTTTGGATTCTGGATGGTAACTTTTAGGCACGGGCTTAGCTGCGTTTTCTGGTTGGTGTTTTTGGTTTTTTGGTTTTTGTTTTTTTTTTGGTGGTTTTTTTTTTGGTTGGTGTTTTTTTGGTTTTTTTTTTCCTTTTTTTCTTTCTTTGTTTCCTTTCACTGTTCTTTCTCATGAGCATAATGTTGAATATTACGTGGAGATTCTGGCAATTCCCCTAACTATGGTGTAAATGTTTCTGTTGCTCTATATCAAAGACTGCCAAGAACAGGGCACTTAGGCTTCTTTAGCACACCAAAGTGAACAGTTTCTGATGTTCACCTACTAACCTAGAATATCCTGACTCTATTCCTGCAGACAGCACAGCAGAGTAAACACGCTAAAACAACTCCAGTCACTTGAACTTTACACGTGGAGGTGAAATGGCCTTGGCAGTGAGCGTGTTGAGTATTTTCCAACCCCTGTGCTCGTGCATTGGCACTCCAGTGTTGTCAGAGTTGAAATGTCAGCCCCTCACCAGCTAATGCAATGCCATAAAACATGATGAGAATTAGGTGAGATTCTCTGCATCCGACGTGCATTTGCTCGGTTTCTGCTTTCAACCCGGCAAAATTCAATGGGTGCAGTGTTTTGCAGAGTGTTCAAAGTAAAAGGACATCACATGAAACCCCCACCACCTCCAGAATAAAAAATGTTCATGGTGGGGAACCTAAACAATTGAGATTCTCACAATTTCCCACATGTGTGGCTGCTGGCCAAGAGGTTTTTTTCCTGAGACAGTTCCAGCTGCCATATTTAGGAAGCCAAAAATGCTCTTTTGGTACAAGATGGCTTTAGTAAAATAAGCACTACCTCAGGCTCCAAATGCATGCTTAAATGTTAAGATTATGTGCTTACAGGGGGACTGAGACATACTTTTTTCAGAGTTAGCTTTTCACATGGTGTGAAGTGTATCCAAACTTACCAAATTACAAACCAGTCCTCCTCTTATTTTATATAAAAAACATTATGTCAGACTTAGGTGACTATTAAGCAGAGTGGGGTTATGAACGTAGTCCAGGACTGAGTTCAGGTTTTGTCCAAATGAGGATGGACACAACTATCTCATAGTTTTTATAGCATAGTAGAAAACCAGCTAAATCTGCCTCTTTTCTGGGCTGAGGAGCCCAAGTGGGGTTTCTCTTGACTGTTATAAAGGTAACCACTGTCTTGTAAAATGTGAGGCAGTAAAAACTGCATCCTGAAACAGCTCTGCACGGCCCTAAAATGTCTAAGTTGGCCTGTTGTGCACTTCCAGTTCAGTGCAGTAGGCAAACCTGATTTACGTTTTTTAAATAATCTTTTAATAATTTTCTTCCTGTATTACAGACCACGGACAAAATGTTGCAAAGCCATTTAATAAAATGTCATATACTCAGCGTGTCTAGTATTCAATTTACAGCACAATACCATAGAAAATCTGATGATTTAAGATATCTTGTTAAAAGATGATTGAAAATGAATGTTTGTACAAGCATTTGTCAGGCTATAAATATTTAATATGCCAGTCCTCTCCAGGATGTTTGTAGTAATTTAGTACCTATCGTTTCTGTTTTTTAGGGTGTGGTTTTAATCCGATCAATTCTTTTTTCAAAAGCAGGAACAAGAGACAAGCTATACTATTCTGAGAGCCAAGGGCACCAACGTTACCATCAGTGGCCTCAAGCCTGATACCACCTATATCTTCCAAATCCGAGCCCGAACTGCAGCTGGATATGGGACAAGCAGCCGCAAGTTTGAGTTTGAAACCAGCCCAGACTGTATGTATTTGTTCAAAGGGTTTATACTGACATCCTGCCCAGTTTCTGACTGATCTGAATGGTTGCTTTCACTCCTTCTCTAGCTGAGGAAACGCGTCTCATAACTATTTATGATGTGTCTTTCTTGGTAGCATTGCTGTATAACTTTATATTTTATCATTAAACTTGAAACAGGCTATAAAAGAGTATCCCATAACTATCACAGATGGTGTTTTGTTCCATTCCTTGCCCTGCTTCTACCTCAGGCCAGAATCGATGCCTTGCTAGGCCATGGCTCTTGCTGAGGGAGGATGTTTGATAGGAAAACAAAGAGTAGTGTCAAGCAAATTTTTCACTTGGCTTCCATGTATATTTGAGATATTTTATGTATTTCATCCCCACTTCTTCCTTCTCCACCCCAGCTCTTATTGTGAAAGGCAAACAAGCTTCCTGTTTAAAAAACAGAGTTACAAATTGCTGTTATGGTGACTTGGCATACTAGTTGAAACTAGAGCTCAAGGTAGGACAATTATAACAAGGAGAAAAAAATCAGTTGCAGAAATAAAAAAATTAGCAATTTAGAGGTAAATGAGTTTTCTCTGCAAAGTAATGTTACCAAAAGAAGGGGAAAAAGAAAAAGTAGAAATGTGGAAGGAGACAGTGGTGCACATCTCAATAATGAGTGTACAAATTACACAGATGACCAACAAATGGCATAAGTTGATTCCTGTGCCAAGTTATCACAACTGAGTGCAGTTGCAGGTGTGTAATAGGTGGAGATGGGAATGATGTGACCCTAAACAGAAGCTCTCTAACCTGTGTGAGCCAGGAGTGGTAGCTCTCAGCTTGGTTTGGACAGCTGACTTAAAGCACAGTGCTGAGGAGTTCAGTCCTGCTGTGTTCAGGGAAGCTCAGGAGGTCTCTGCTGGAAACTGGTCCTCACACCAAAGGTCTAAAGTCATCCTGTCATTATAGAACAGTCTAAAGCTCCATGCTTAGGGACCACAGGGGGATACCCAACATAAGGCAGAAAACCGCCCTTATTTTCCCTGTAGACATCTGTGTCTGCATGCCCTGGCTTTCCACAACCTTCATGTGGATATTGTCAGGCTTAACTGGGAAACTCAGCTCCTAAAAGCACTTTCCATCATACAGAAGGGAAAGTGAAGGTGATGATTATGGGATTTCTTGCCAAGGAAAAGTTCCTTACTGAGCATGACACAAAGTATGTATGGCATACACGACATGTGTGCTACTTAAGTATATGTTTGTATATAAGTATCAGTTTGCCAGCAGGTTGCTACAATTAGCAAGAGTAAAAATTAAGAGTAGCAGAAACAACTTTGGTAAATTGGCAAAGATAGCTGTAGTCTTATGTTTTCTTCCCTTGTATTTATTTGCTTGATGAAAAATTCTGTACTGGATTAAATACTGCCAGGACACCAAATGCTATATAATGATCTCTGTCCCCTTTATGCATGTCAGTTGTGATATCATCAGTGTGATGTGCGTGTGTAAGGTTATTTATATATTTTTGTGTTGACTTTGCAGCGTTCTCCATCTCCAGTGAGAACAGCCAGGTGGTGATGATTGCCATTTCAGCAGCAGTGGCCATCATTCTCCTCACAGTGGTGGTGTACATCTTGATTGGGAGGTGAGTCTGGTGTCTGATTTGCGCATTTTCTCCTGTTTCCACGTCCCAGAGGGGCCCTGATGACTGTGGCACATCGGGTGTTGTGGTGTGGCTGGTTTTCAATCCTTTATCTGCTGCCCGGGAGCTCCAAACACTGCCTCACAGTCAGTAATGAGCCCGCTAACGTTAGCAGCCCAAATCATGCAGCAGTTGTTAAAAAACGCTATAAACACATTCTCAGGCAATTGTAAAATTAAACTGTAGGGGTCAAAAATCAACAAATCCTCTCATTAGCCAATTTCCTCAAATTCCCTGAGAACATCACATGCCTCTATAGGGCACAGAGAATGTAAATATCATTAAACTTTCAAACAGCCATTTAATTGTGCAGGGAGAACATTTTATTCTGTTTCCACCTGCAGTTAACACATAAAATTCTCTATATTTTTTTTTTTGTCTGTTGCTTGTAGATTCTGTGGATACAAGAAGTCTAAACATGGCACTGATGAGAAAAGGCTGCATTTTGGGAACGGCCATTGTAAGTTACTGATGCCTTATTTTAATGCTTCCAGAACTGTTGAATTCATCCCCTAGGTAACTGATATTTTTCAATTAAAAAAAAAAAAAAAGAGAGCCATACCTCACTTAAACCAAGGTGAAATTAGGAAGAGAATTATCCCTTCTCTTGTGGGTAAGGAGATTTTCCCCGAACAATTATTCTTTGTTTCAACTTCTTTCATCTGTGTTCAGGTTAGTAATGAGCAAAACATCGCTGTCTATGTTCGAACAATGCATGTGGTTGGAATTGTGATATTGGTTCTGCTGTGCATCACTGAAATCCAGAGTGTAACTGCAACTTCCTCATCATATAAAGTCTAAGAAATATATACTTTTTTTTTTCCCCAAAGCAAAATATAAATCAATTAAACCTGTCTTGATGAACACTAAAGGAACTGTGAAAATTGTTTGCTTGACAAAGTTCACCTACAAATAATGGTAATAATCTGATCCTGGATTCTCTCTGCAATGTGCATAACTATGTTACACTTTTCCACACTAGAGCTGTGGATCCTGAAGATTGGATCACACCCATACACCCTTTAAAACAGGAATAAATTAGTTTTGGAGCCGGAGAAGCTGAGGGGAAAAGAAGGAGATAGCCTAATTCCTGAATGGGGGGATTACTTGTTTGGTTTTTTTAAAATCATTGTACTTTGGATTTTTATATCCTTACAGGCAAAGATAATGCCTCTCTTAGACACCAAGACCAGAATAATTTTTTTCACCCACATAATTCTTGATATTAGTGAGGATTTGTTAAATAAGAAGCAGTAGTTCATCTTTGCAACTGTTTCAGCTCCAGATGAGTGTCGTGCTGCACCGTGTAAACCATGTTGAACCAGATATTTCTGCTGCTTAGCATGTTGTAATGTTAATATATGTGGGGGTTTTTTGCACACAACATTGGCACTCTGCTATTTGCAAGGAAAGAGCTGCTGGTACCATAATCAGGTGCCTCCTCCCCAAATATAAAAGAATTAACATTTTAATGAGGGATTTTCCAGCAGTAGCTGGAAATTAGAACTGCTTCCCAATCCTCGTGACAATGGAATAACTGTTCTCTGACTGTTCAAATTATTATTATTTTAAGTTCCCAGCCCCTCCTTATCTCCAGAGAGCCAAGAGCATGAATATCCACAGTTTCTGCCTCCTTCCCCAGCACTGTCAGGCGATACACAAGCTGTAGCAGTGGGTTTGCTTCGTGCAGCCCAACAACTGCAAACCAACTATTCTCAAAAAAATGTCTACGGTTACATGTGGCCCATAGAATTAATGCTTCATCATCCAAATTTAATGAGGTTATAAAATAAAAGCAGCCAGTAAAATAAGTGTCACAGACAAATAACAGGTCAGAATTTGCTCTCCTTACTCCCACACAATGGAAAGTTGCAATCACTATTCTTAAACATGTCGGTGCTGTTAAATTCCTGTGGATTAAATTGCTTTTAATTTGACTTTAGATATTTATGTACTGTTTTCTGAGTAGTGCCATGCTGATTCACTGTGCAGTAAGAACAGAGCCAATCATGGGCCTGGTACTTCTGTTAGAAGTTCTTAAAAATTAGTTATTTTAGATTTTGCAGATATTTATCTGTTAGAATTTGTAAGTGCATACGTGTGTGGCTGTTGAAACTTTTAATCTACCAAATTGCGGTCTTTCCCAAAAAATAACAAAATTGCTCCTATGAACTAAAATAGGATAAAGTAACTTCCATGGCTGTCGTAAACTTTCAGCATCTTAAATACAGCAGCTGGTTTATTTCAGTCAGTTTACTCTGAATTACTTTTAAAAAGGCTCCAGCCATGAACTATTCCCTGCAGCCTTATTACAAATCCTATAATATTACTTCAAAGGAACAAAAATGTTTCACCTCCTCAGATCCTCTCCCTTTGCCTTCTCTGGCTGGGCCTTTTTTATTTTTTTGCTACCTTTAGGGCAATTTGTGCTGTTAAAATGAAAATGTAAATTATTATGTTTGCACAGAATGAGCTGTAAAGTAGTGCAGCTTAACACATGTGCACGTGTTTATTATCTGTATTTCATGACAGAACCCAGTTCCTACACAGGCTGCCCTTAATTATTGGTGTGAAGGGATTATTCTCCTTGCAGCCACCATCACCTGATCTCGGGAACCTCTGGGGTCAGCATTAAAATCCGAAGCCCAAAACCCCACAGTGCAGAAGCTTTTAATTGTTATTTTTATTGGGGATATGGGGGGGCCTGTAATGTGCATTCAGCATGGACGGGAAGGAGCATTTACAAGATTTTTAACCAACGGCAATATACAGCCAATTACTTTTTGTTTTACTTGCAGGTAATTCTGTACTCATCAGGCTCTTGAAGGAAACACAGTCGGCCTTTAACGCTGTGCACATGCAGCCCTTGTGTTGAGAGCACGGCTCTTGCTTTGCATTGTTTTCAAGGCAATTAGCTTGGGAACTCAGTTTTATCCTGTTCTTGTCAATTCTGAGGCAAATAAATCTCCATAAAATTGATTTTTTTTTCCTTTTTTATGTACGGTTTGCATTGTTTGATATGTGCTCTCATGGTCCAAAGGTATTTTTTCCCATCTGTGCAACCCCAGCAAAAAAAGGTTTAACTGTTTTAGCGCAGTGAAAAAATTGCTGCAGTATAATAATGCTAAGCTGGAAAGGATATTCCTGAGTGGGTTAAAGCAGTGTTTGTAGAAGGAGTTAATATTTTTTACAAGACCAACTGGTACAGTTAGGGAAGCTGGAATACATGTCTGGGAATGTAGAGTTTGTGTCAGAAGCAGAAAACTTCAAGCTGGGTATTTCACTTTTTGTTAATAAAATATATTCCTGTTGTAAAATGAATACAGAGGCAGGAACAGAAAGTACTGGGTGCAAACACAGGCAAGGCTTTGAGCTGGGGAGGGGGAATGAGGCTGTGCTTTGCCTTCAGCATTTTTGTTGGAGGCAAAGGTTGGGAATGATCTCTTCCAGCAATCCCTAGCCAGGAAACTGTAGAGGGGGCCAAAATAGTAACATGGGTGTAAGGGGAACAGAGCTCTAGAACCAGTTTTTATTAAGAACAATTGTCTACCATCCTTGTATGTTCTGGTAGAGGGATTGAGGCAGGGATGCATTTTTTCATGTATAAGTTTCTTATTATGCATCTTGTTGATGGACTTGGGGAAAAAAAAGTTGGAGTTAATCGGCTTTCTTAGTGTATTCCTAAGAACTTTTCAGGCTGACTGTAGCAACACATTTTGTTCCTTGCCCCTTTGTTGTTACTTTGGAAGGGTCAGTATAAGGCAGCATCTAAACGTAGCAGCCCGGGAGGGGTGAGTGGTATTTTAATATTTGAAAAGCAGTTAAATACTACATGTGCAGATATTTGAAATGGGTTGTCAAGACTTCTCTGCAGTACATCAGTGTCTGGTTTCACTCTGTACAAAGGTTCTGAAGACCTGTAAAAACCAGTTTGATTTGAAGAATACCTTTTCCTTCTGTTGATTTGTTTTCTATTGTCTCGTAAGTTTTCTTTAGAAGGATTACTCAAGCCTAAGTAACATTTTCTCTCTGAATATGTTTTTACACAGTAAAACTCCCAGGCCTGAGGACTTACGTAGATCCACACACATATGAGGATCCCAACCAAGCTGTGCATGAATTTGCCAAGGAACTGGATGCTTCCAATATATCCATTGATAAAGTAGTTGGAGCAGGTAATGACCACCAGATATGTTGAACTAAAGATGGCTTTTTCCTGTAAATGCTGTTTTATATCTTTGGGTTCATAGTTGTGACTGGAAAGAAAATGTTCTAGAAAGTCTTCAAATTGGTAGGTCATATTTACAGCTGATTTCAGTACGGAGTTAAGGGCACACAACATTATATTTCTTTTTTTCCTCAAAGAAAGCAGACAGCAAGACAGTTTTTCAAAGGACACCAAGCCCATAGTTGAGTGCACCACTGTTGGAAGGGTCATTCAGCCTCACTTCTATGTTTCTCTTTAAAACCTGTCAGCGCAGCACAGAGAATGTTATCAGCTGTGAAGATGTTTTTTTCTTTTTCTTTTTTTCCCCCATAAAAGGGCTCTTGACTATTGTGCCTTGAGTGAAACCACAAACTCATTTCATACCAGTCACCACGCATCCATCAGACTGCAGTGACCTTTGGTCGTTGGATTGATTTTGGTCACTGCTTTGGATTTGAATTATCGATTTAGGAGGAGAGGGTTGTCTGTCCAATAACTGACTGTCTGAGCCATACAGGTGCCACAGATTGTTGGATTTACAGGAAACAAGCTGGTGAAATGATCAGATTTTGTAACAGAGGAGCCAGATTTCAGAAAGTCCCATTACCCTGAGTGTTGCAATGCAGCATGTAGCTCCTGAGAGGATGTGTGCTTCCTCCCTCAAGTGAAGTGGCAGATTGTCTCATTGAGCCAGAAGATCATGGAGTGTTACCTTTCCTCCTATATTAAAGCATTTATGAGGAGTACTATTGATTTTTAATCCATTGAAAAATACTTGTTCCTTTACTGTTGATTGGTTTAGCTTCTCTCTAAATACACGGTTTCAATTAAAACCGTGAGATGTGAGAGGCAGACTTCGAGTGCACAGCAAAAGATTTTCAACTGGAAAAAGTGTAGAACCCAAGCTACTGTACTCAGTGCACCTCCTGAATCACCCAGCAAAAAAAAAGGAACTGTTTTCATCCTGTCTGACTGAAGCTACTCAGCTTTTTTTGGTTGAAGTTTTTTTATGGACAGGTAGAATCTGTGTTCCTTGCTGGTTTTAATTTTGCCCCACAAGAGTGCACTGTTCTCCATCATCTTCAGTCAAGGCAGCAAAAGCCTGCTTACTGCACGTAATAGGGAATTAGTGTGGGCATGGAGAAGGAGGATACTCAAAATTTAAGTCCAGGGACAATGTGTTTGTTTCCTTGTAAGACTTTCAGGAGCCCTTGTTTGCAAGTTGAAGCTTTCTAAATTTGGGCTGTATGCAGTATATGAATCTAGAAAAGAACTTCCTAAGGATCATGCCATGTTTTACAGCTTGGTTGTTCTGACCTATTTTTAGTCAAGATACACGTTAGAGTAAGAGGTAATCCAAAGTTTGTCAAATATGGCCTCTGAAAACAGAGGAAGAGTTTTTTGAGAGGCTCCAAAAAAGGACTATGTCCTAAAGGAGTCAGGTGTTTTAAAAGAAAGTCTTTCTGTTCCACTGCAGTGAATTCTGAGTTGGAAGGGACCCCCACAGATCATGGAGTCTAGCTCTTAAGTGAATGGTCCACACAGGGATTGAACCTGGACCTTGGCATTATCAGTACCCTGCTCAAACCAACAGAGCTAAGTGGCAGAGGGTTCCTGCAAACTTTTTGCATTAAACCTTGGGCTCAAGATATCATAACACCTTTTTCTGGGCACCATAACTCAATTCATGTATCCTGAAGTACATCAGGCATTACAGTTAACATTTCCTCTTAGCCGTTGCTTGAGATGCCAACAGGAGGAGCCAGGAGGGGAAGAACAGATGAAAATCAGGCCACAGAGTGCTGGGAGCTTCCAAACTGGGTTTGTGGCATCACTTTACACTGCTGTCACTCTCAGCACGTGGTGGCTTTTACATTCAGAGTGCCTCTGAGGCAACTTCTTCAGGAACACTTCTCCCCAAAACCAGAAAGGCATTTCCTGGCTCTTACTGAGTCAATGACTTACTTGAGTGAATGGCTTGGTCTCTTCCTGCCCTTGTCCTTTGCAAGGCAAGTGTGAATGAAATTATGAAAAAGACAGGGATTTGAGAAGAAGGGATTCATTTAACTGCCTTGAAGTGTGACGTAAGTAATGAGACCTTCAAGTCAGGCAAGCAGTCTCAATATTCTGAAGTACACCAAGCAGTTTTTCACAGCTTTTGCCAGGAGTCTCTGAGAAGAGAGGGGCTTTCAGAGCTTACATAGCTTTGAAAACATGCAATGCAATAAGGAAATATTCTTGTCCAAAAGAACCTCAAGAAAAACACAAGGGATTTTAGTGGGAGGCTAAGCATAGGAAAATTGAGGTCAGGAGCCACTTTTTCAGATTTTTCTTTACGCTAATTCTTTCTTTTAAAATAACTCACTTATTTTTATGGATTCAGTTCAACAAACCACTTCAGAAGTTTAAATCCAACTGGGCAGTAGGAGAACACTACAGAAAGTACTTTCTTGATTTGGGGTAGATTTAACTGTATGCTTTGCTGAACAAGAAAGCATTTGCTTTTCTTTTGAAGTTGAAATACACTTGTAGCATAACACCTTGTCGATCAAAGTATTGCTAAAATTCAGGACCTACCTGTCCATGAACTTATTGTGAAGGTTTGCAGTGTCTCAGTGAGGGCTAGAACATTGCTGATGTTCCCAAGGTTTATGAAATGTTGAGCTTTGGTGCCTCTCCAAATCTGAGGGAGTTGTGTGCACAACAGTACAATCATGATTTAAAAGTAAAGGGAGGAGCGGATTTCACAGACTCTTTGTTTACTAATCCCCTGAGTCTAAATGCACAGCAAATACCATCCCCTGATGTACTAAATAGCCTACATAAAAAGAATTTAGGATTTTGAAGAGAGATCTTTGCATCATGAACAGCCCTCCTAAATAATCCTTATCAGCTTTTCATGTGGGAATAGACACACCAGTCTGCAGGGCAGGTTATACAGTCTTTGTGTGTGTGACATAATTAAAAATAAACACCTCAGGAAGGCTTTGCATGAAAAGCCATCATCCTCATATCTTACAATCAGTTCCAGGTCCTCCACTCAAACACAAGTCTTTATTCCTCCTAAATAGTGTCGATCCAATCAATTTCTTAATGGGACCATATTAATAATAATTTGCAGGAAAAATTGTAGTATTGCTGCATGGGTCACTATGGGTGTTGACCATGTAGATGTATTTAGCATCCATGCTGCTCTGGATATAAATAATCATAGGTTAATGTTACTGGGATGCCTGGGGAGCTCTTTCCAATGAAATAATTTCCAAGAAGGTAAACCTGCTTTATATCCATAGACAACAGCAAACTTCATTGCTAGAAAGAGCCCAAGTTTTATTCTCTTGCAGCATCCGCTGGCCTTGAGGTACTTTTGGAATCTGATTAATCACTCAAGTTCTGAATTGTTCAGCCATGGCTAAATGGGACTGTGTTGATGGACGTTAACCATAACCTTTTCCTTCCCAGAAGTTAAACAAATATCAGATACATGATTCCAGCTTGAAAATGAAGGATTGATTGCTGGGCTGCTGGCTGAAATCATAGCTAAAGTCTCCATTGACAGTAACTGTAAAATAGTTCTAAGAGCTTAGCTTGTTATAGCTTTTTGGACCATTAAAACATCAAGAAAATGGAGCTGGAAGCTGGGCACTACAAGATTTATTTCAAGCATTTTTTTCCCCTTCCTTCTGTTCTCAAGATGTGCTTTGGTCTTCCTATTTTGTGGTGCTCTGACAGTATTGAGCTGGGGTTGGTGTTTGAACTCTTAGTAGTCATTTGGGCTTGCAGAAGTTGAATGCTTTTAATTAAGTTTGAAAAGAACTCAACTCTCATTAGTTACTAGTGATAGCTTTTAAAGTTTGTTTTCTGAGCTGCTGCATGTCTTGGCAGCCTGAAATACAAACAGTGTTAGAATCAGAGGATGTAATGTCAGTGCTTTTTAGCAATGTGAATGTACATAAAGATATATCTTCCTTTTAGTGGTTATTACCTTGATAGTACAGTTCTATGCCTAGAGGATGAAGCAGCTGGTGGTAAGATATGGTGACATTCATTTCTATGTTGTTGACTCAAATCCAGCCTGGGTTAGCAAAAGAGAAAGGTCATTGCCCTACCACACATTTATTCAGGGTCTTTTTTGATTAACTTGGCTGTCTAAAAACAAAACTTGGAAAATACAGCTGAAAAGGGGCTTTGAAATCAGTTGCTGCTCAAATATTAACTTATTTTATTAACATACTGGAACTTCCTTATGTGATTTGTGTAAAAATTAGTTAACTGAAAAAATTTTCAAGTGAGATGTCTTCTTCCAACAGTTTTCTACACATTTAATACTTCCTCTTTTGAATGCTAAGATGATTTTCCTTGTGCTCTGCTCTTGCATATTGCAAAAGGTTAAACCAGAATACACCACACTCCAGGGGCTTTTTTGAGTGCTGATTCTTCTTTCTTGAATCCCTACGAAATAACCACATTTCAGCCTTTGTCCCTTTTCCACTCTTTTTTTCAGGGGAGTTTGGAGAAGTTTGCAGTGGACGCCTGAAGCTGCCTTCTAAGAAGGAAATTTCTGTGGCCATCAAAACCCTGAAAGTTGGCTACACAGAAAAGCAGAGGAGGGACTTCCTGGGAGAAGCAAGCATCATGGGCCAGTTTGACCACCCCAACATCATCCGACTGGAGGGAGTCGTCACTAAAAGTAAGATATGACAGGGACATCTGTGCATGGAAAGTCATGGAGGAACCTTCCAGGCTAAATAATTCTCTGATTTGCTGATGATTCAAAGGAGAGCAAAAGTGAATTATAAATTAAGTAATCCAGGTTTATGCTCTGCAAAAGCTCAATAATAAATTGGCACCTTTAATAAACTCCAGAGCTACAAATTGCTCCACAGTGGCCAAGAGGCACTGGGTGATATAATCTGGTAGGAGTCATGGAGTCTGATGTGCTGAGGCTTCTTAATTGCACTGAATTGCACTGTGTTCTGCTTTCAACTGAATCATTAGATTTGTCGTTAGCACTAATTAATGAACAGCCTACCTGGTACAACAACTGGTTCTAGTGAATTATTAAATAAGACCAAATTTTTTGCCTACATAGTTTCCATGCAGGTGAAATACTCCATGGGATATTCAGTATGTACCAGCATGAGGCATTTTAAAGGTCCAGAATTCCAGAATTCACACATCTTGGTAAAAATATTGAAAAAAAAGTCTTGAGGATTTAATCTTTCAGCAGTAAAACTAATTTTATTTCTGTGATTTTATATATATTTACTTAAATGCATTTTCTAAATCTGACTTTGGGTGCTTTTGTTATGGGTTTGGTTGGTTTTTCTTTTCTTTTTTTTCTTGTTAAAGCATATTCTTGGTCTTTGTTTATGATAACAAATCACCTACTCCTTTTGAGACCAAAAAAATTAACTGAAACCTCCATGTACATGTGGTACCTTCCTGGAAAAGTAATATATTTCAACAACCCTCTTCAGCTACACTTTCTTATATTTCCACAGCAGAATGAAGTGATAAATTTAGTAATCAAATTTATCTAGCTACATTAGTTTTTAAGTGGGAGATCAGTAAGATTTTATGTGAGGCAATCAAAAAAAAAAAAAAAAATCAGGAATGCTCCAAGATTTTTCAGGGGAGTGGAAAAAATTGGTAGGATATTTTCTTGTTCATCCTAGAGGACCCTGCTGGAGAAGCAGCTCTTTGCCATTTCAGTGATCAGCTTGGAATTTGCTGAGGATGTTTCCAGTTTAACTGGATAGAAACATACCAAATACTTTGGGTTTAAGTAGATGGTTTAAGAATTTTGTTTTTTTAAATTGTGTGACTAAGGGTTCACAAACATATGTCTGAAAAAATTTCATAGCACACTGCAGGACAGTGTAAGAAATTTAAACCCCACCAGAATATGTCTAAAAGTCGCTAGTGACAGGTATGTAAAACACTATATGTTATGAAGACACATAATTATAATAATAATAATGCCTTCTCCATGTGTGATTCATGAAAATCTATTTTGCTGATTTCAATAACAAAGAAATGATTGTTTTTCTTGGGTCTCACAGTCCCATTAGGAAAGGTCTGCCTGCATAAATCGAGGTTTATCTCCTGCCTTGTAGTGACACACACTTTGTACAGTCAGAATAAAGATTTGCAGTCACAAAATCACATGAAATGCCAGCATCAGTCTGCACACAGCTGAGCTAAATCTATTTTGTTACATTTTGTATTCCTGGAGCACTTGAGACAATAAATTAATTGCTGTACTGGCAGGAATTTGCGCATTGCTCTTGCCATGTGCATTACTAATTCTCTCTGTATTCTGTATAAGTGACTTCTTTGAGTTTGCTGCTCAGGTGTATTCACACCTCTGCTGTCTGCTTTTAGGGGCTGGAGGGAGGTCAGGAGTGCCAGCTGCCCATCAGGTCGGTGTATGAGAGAACAAATTCTGAATATTCCCAGCTGAAGGCAATAAAAGCCTCAGGGGTTCAACACCCTCTCCAGATAGCTCCAACACAGGAATTGAGAAATCTGCTCTGGAGCTATTTGTCTCCATTTTACTGGGCAAAAGTACATGGCCCAAAGTAAATAAACTAGGAAATATAATCATTTGTTTTATTTAATATTCTACAGGGTGATAGAAGGACAAGAAGCTTTTGGGTTTGGGGGTTTTTGTGTTTGCTTTGGTTTTTTTTTAACAAATCAATCACCACCTCAGGCTTCCAGCCTTGCTCCAGTGCAGAGTTGTTCCTCTGCTCCTCATGGATTTCTGTCCTGCTTTTCCCAGCTGCTGCCCTACCCTTCTGGGCACACTATAGGCAGCAATCTTAATAACCAGCATGCATGTTCTGCTTAGTTTACTAATAATTTACAGCAATTTGTAGCCTGTTATTATAATAAACCTGGGCAACACTGTTGACACAACTTGTTATCATTTATAAATGGCCATGCTTTGATAAATGGATGCAGGGGGTTCTTTTAAAACTTCAGAGCATGTGCTTCTTGTTATGGGCACGTTTCCAACAGAATGAGAGTGAGACCCTGCACTTAAGGTAAGGAAGGCAGGAAGATGCTGCTGTAATAATTTGGAAGACATATTTCTTACTCTAATTTAAGTTCTTCTGATAAGTCTTGTAAAATTGCCTGAGTCTGTACAGAAGCCAGGCACTTGTCTCTTGGATTCAAAGTGCATGGCAAAGCACATGGATTTATCATAGAAAGTTTTTGATAGCTCTGTACTTGAAAGGTCCAGCAGCATCTTGTGTGTGTTACCAGAAATGCCTTCGTATTCATGTTACACACAGAATGTAATTAAGGTACTTTATCTGTGTATTTCTTGCTAACAAGACTAAGCATAAATAGAGGTTTTTCAAGTTTTTCCATTGTTAGATCTTGTGTCTGTATCATCTTCTGTATCATTCAATATTATTATTGTGCATACAGTATTTCCTCCTGGTCTTTGGATGACAGTCAATTACTCATTAGTGTGACTCCCACAGTGTAACACACCGTTATTGCCACAGAAAGAAGACATTTGAAGCCATTAATGCATAATTTTCTTCTCATACTAAACTCATTCTTTGAAATTACTATTTCTCCTCTAAGATTTCCATTTGGTAGAAGCTGTATTTTTTTGAAAAGCAAACAAAAAAGGAGTTGTTACCATTTACTTGGCTTTTTTAATGACTTTCTTGTTCTTAATTAAACCAGGTGCCTTTATCAAGCCCCATGCTGTTCAATTTTAAAAGCTAAAATTTCACCGTGCCCACTATACAATATGCAGGCCTTCGTCCTACTTTTATGGTCAGATGCCTTCCTGCATTTTATATGCAATAATAATTCATCTCCCTAAATAACTTCATGCTCTTACCCAACTTTACCACAAAGAGAAAAGAAGCAAAGCTTTAGTAAATATTATGAAATAATAAAATCCATATGATGGTAAAATACTCGCAGGGCAATGACCTTGGTCTGAAAACTTCGCCATCATCACGTTAATTTTTGCATTTGTTTCTCTCCAGCATGTCAGAGCTGCATATAAAATCTTGATTGTGTCACAAAATACTCTGGGGTGGAAGGAATGGTTTCAAGAACTGGGCTGAATATGTGTGGATGAGTTTTGGATGATATTAAAGGCTTTTCAAGGGCTGTTTCCTTAGAGTGTGCTTTTGCCCCGTGAGTGCAGCATGTTCAGGTCCCAGCTGTGTCCAGGTTTGTGCTGTCGGTGATCCCAGCAGAGAGGGAGGCAGGACTGCCTGGAAAGAGGGAATGCCCATCTTACAGCTCTGCTTCTCTTCCCAGTGCCCTGCGTTTTACTGTGCATTTGCCATCTTTGTCTGCACCCAGCCTTGGTTTGCCTGTGCATCTTTTGCTTCCTTTCTAAATGCAAAAATTATTCTTGGGGTTAGGAAGATTTGGACACATTCCTGAAATGCCTGGGTTTGCTGATTGTATTCCAATGTATTCCTTTAAAAAACCTGACCCCTGTGCTCTGTTTGCAGGTAAACCAGTTATGATTGTTACTGAATATATGGAAAATGGTTCCTTGGACAGCTTCCTACGAGTAAGTGCAATAGGAAAGTAAATGGGGCTGAACTGGCTCTTGTTCTGAACTTGTTAGCGATTTTCTGCCACTCTACACTGATTCATCATCAGCTCTTGTTGCTTGATAATTCTGTATTTCCATTTGCGTTTGTGTGTATCGTGATGTGCCCAGAAAGCCACGTAGGGATCTGCTGGTCCATTTGCAGTAAGCATTTTTCCAAAATTAAGACAATTTTGGTCTCATTAGTATGTCACATCTACTAAAAATGAACAAAACAAAACATTCTGGAGCATAAAAATGAGAATTGTTTTTCTGGAGGCTGAATTGTGACTGTAATGCAGTTACGCTTATTAGTTGGCATCCTCTATGTCTAAGCAAGAGATTTTTTAAGTGGATGGATTTGTGGAAATTTTATCAGTAATGAAAACGTGAGAGAATAGCCCCATACCTGAGGATGTTAGAAATGTTTAGCTAGCAAAGTCTACTGGCCTGTTTTCTTTTCCCAACCTTAGACATACTAATGCTGTGGCTGATTTATCTTTGTTTTCTGTCAAAGTTGGTAGTGAGCCTAAAAAAATTAAAACGCTCCCTGTGTCACCAAGATTTACTTGTGGCAAAACAAGGAGTGCAGGAGAAATGAAATCCCATCTGAGGGGAAACACTGGTTTAATTTTAATTTGTTAGGGCAAACTCAGCTTTGGCTGGGAGACTGCTTTGGTTCTGCCATGGTTGAATGACATTATCCCCCAAATTCATAACATTGAGCTAGACATTTAACCCCAAAAGGGGATATATTGTCAACCTTAGTTTCACTATGTACTATATATGTTATGGTGTCTACTGGAGCATGTAAAATACATATAAATAATGTGTCAGTAGAGCTGAATGAAATATCTCTGTACTGAACTATATATATTTTTTGTTTAGGCTTGAAATCCTTGAGGAGAGCTCTGAGGAAAGGAGAATAATTTCTGACTGCACAGAGCAGTTGTTCAGCTTGTTCTTTCACTTTAGTGTGATTTTGGTTTTTTTTTTTACTACTCTTGTGTGGAAACATAGATAAGAACCTTGTGACTCATTAATATCACAGGCAACTTGGGCCATATAACCCCTTCTATAAATGCCTTTGAAAACTACTTTGTTTGCTTTCCCCATTGCTATTGAAAGGCTCTCTGAGCATCTGATTCTGTTCGTGGTTAGAAACCTTCTGGTTTTTAGCTAAATCTTTTCCAGAATCTATGTAAATTCTCTTGGGTTGGCTCTAATAAAAAAAGAGGGACAGAAAACTGCTAAGAATCTTTTAAAATAATTAATTTCTTCATGAAGGGGAATTCTGAGAAACTGTTCAAGCATCCACTGTGCCGTATATTTGTCTAATGTTTACAGTGCTAATATCACCCCCAAGTACCCTAATCAAAAACGAAAAATGGATTCAATCAGTCTGGCAGACTGATTCATGTCAGATCACCTCATGTGGCAGAGCCAGCTCCCCTGCATTTAATAAAATTCCAGAAGCAGCAGCATGAGGAGTTGGAGAGCTGCCCATGAGGATACATTTACAGCACTGGGGAATTCGTTTGGGAGCTGCACTACAACAAACTGCTGTCCTATTGTCTGTATATCCATATATCAATATCAAAAGTAGATGTTAACAAAAAGGATTAGTAAGAGTTGGGAGATGTAAATTATGCCCGGAAGTAGATGATTAGAAATATATGCAACCAGTGGTTTCGAGGCTAAGTCACAGTGTGTTTCAGTAATTTCTGTGTTCCTGAAGTTGAGGAAAATTTTAAGGAATTAGTTTAAAACTAATGGAATTTGAAAGCCACTGACTCAGATCAGCATTTGCTTTTGTTAAATCAATTTCTTGTGTAATAGAAAACTTTCATTAGGCCATTGGGGAAGGCTTGGATTTTCACTAAAAAATCCTGTGGCCTTTCAGGGAAGTTGGACATCTGTTTCTCTAATGTTCTGACACTCTAGTCTCAGGAGCACACACAACTTAAATTTATGTGCTGCTTTCACACATGTCCCATCTAGGAAATTAAAAATCTGCTGACAGCAAGAGGGGAAAAATGAATTTTTATCTGAATTGCAAATCTGTCCCCTTCCCTCAGCTGATTGGGAGATCAACATGGTTCCACGTGTGGCATGTAAATCACAATGCCTGACTCACGAGCTCTTCATTTGAGGAGCTTCCAGGGTATTTATAGAAAAGTCTGTGCAAGGAGGAACATGAGCAATCCCTGACATGACATTTCCAATGTTTTCCAGAAGCACGATGCCCAGTTCACAGTGATCCAGCTGGTGGGCATGCTTCGAGGGATCGCATCTGGCATGAAGTACCTGTCGGATATGGGTTATGTCCATCGGGATTTAGCTGCTCGTAACATCCTCATCAACAGTAACCTGGTATGCAAAGTCTCTGATTTTGGTCTCTCTCGTGTGCTGGAGGATGACCCAGAAGCTGCTTACACCACAAGGGTGAGTTCCTGTGTTTCTTTACCCTTTTAAAATTCTTGTTGGTTGTGACAAAGGCTGAAATCTGGTGATCCCTGAGGCTGTGTTGCAGTCTTGTATGGCCAGAGATGTTCAATAAACCAGAAGCTCATCACAGTTATTTTTTAATTCACGTCTCAGAGAAAATAGAAGGCAGAAAGTATGGTTTGTGTTGGTAGATTACTTTTCTTAAACTATGCAAAATCCTTGGCTCAGTTTCTTTCTTCTGGATGTGTAAAGGAGTGAATATCACAATTAAGCCCTGAGTTCTTTTGGCACACAATAATTTAAGACCTCATGTGTACTTTGAGAAGTTTTAGTTGCACTGCTGGTTTAGCTCCCACACAGGAAAAAAAAAATTATCCTACCCATCAAATTTTTGTGTGTTTTCTAGTATGACAGGACACATGTATGGTTGCAGCATACTGATATCACTGTTCTGCAAGGCTGTATGATTTATACCTGCTCTTGTACCTCTAACTGAGTAAAAACTTGATTAAAACAAAAAAATGCACACCTGATTATCACCCTGAATAACACTTCCATTTTTTTGTGGAAGCCTTTGGCTGTTTGTATATATGTGTATTACACTTGGAGATCTGGTTGTTCATTTGAATTCTGTTTAAAGGGAATTTTGTTAACTTTAGACAAAGTGACATTAATATCCAGTATCTTAGTCAAGCGTAATTTGCTTTGCTCATAGTAATCACCTCATCTTCACTGGTACAAACCAGATTACAATGTATCAGCACAACCTTCATGTGGGTTTTCTAAGTTTTCCTTCATTCCTGAGCACTGACAGATGCAATCAATAATTTTAGTAGTTTACATGCTGCCTTCTCCATGATTGAAATAAAATAACATGTGAGAAATGAGTAAAGAAATCCCGGCAGTTTTCTGACACATTATATACACATACATTAATAGATACGTATTTATCAATCATACCTTCATAACTTACCAGGCATAAAGACTCTATTCTTTACTTGACCTTTCAGTGTTTTCTTTGCCCTCTGATAAACTTTGTCATGTAGTTAGAAATAGGCAATATATACCACTTTAGAAAACTGTCTGCAGAGATCTCTCATGGTTAACATAAAGAGAAATCAGTAGGAGAAAGCAATTTTCATTCTCAGTAGAGTCACAGCATTAACAAAGAAATATTCCTGGAATGCAAGAGTTCCTCAATAGAAAACGGTCCACTCTTTTATTTTCTAAGAATTTTTCCCAAACTTACTGTTCTTGCTGGTCTCCTTCAGATTATTTTCAACTTCACTACATTTCCCTTAAATGAGATGCCCAAACAGGATCCTAATCCACAGCACTAGGCATAGCATATTTATCTCATGTTTCTTACACATGACCTTTCTGTTAACATCTCCTTTCTCAATTTCTCATCCCACCCCCAACACGTGTTCTTTGCTTGGGCACACACCTCTGACAGGCTTCAAAGTTCAATTCTCTTATTTCAAAATTGATCTGGGCATGCAAATCATCTATAATTCAGTAAAGGCATTTTGTGTGCTTGCATTAAGAGCTGAGAATTCAAGTCCTACTTAATTCCTAGTTAACTTAGGATAGAAAAAATTCTGTCTCCCCATCAAACTGCAGAGCTTTTTATTAGGAAAGTGCACCTCCCTGAAAACGAAGCCATCACATCAGTGACATGTCTGTGGGTGGCTTGGACAAGCCAGGGTGCACAGATGTTTTCTGCGAGTGTTCCACATGAATTTGCTCTTACTCTCCTCCTGCCACCTATCTTCTGAGCCTACCTGCCTATTTGCAGTTAGATAGTGAAATCAGATGGAAAGAAACTATTTTGTAATCATCTGTGTTCAGTAAACTCCATCTGGCGTTTGTGGTGTGTGTGCAAACTGCTGCAGGAAGATGCTCACATAACTTAAACTTTCAAATACAACTTAGGACAAAGCTAAATTTTTTTCAAGAGTTGTTGCTGTGAATATTCCTCTGCCACATGTTGGCTCTGAGAGAACAAGAAGGCTATGTGATAGTCATCTTTTTTTGCTCACTTTTTCTTCAAAATGAATCTTATGCTCATGTCAAGGGAGTGTTTCCAGGTGTGATGCTTGATCCCCAGCTGAAAAAAATGGGGACCACAGATGTGAAACAGAGCTTCAGTCCACTGGCAGAGAGCTGAGCAGTTCATGCTCCTGCTGCTTGGCCATTTCACAAAACACAGGACCATTTCCTAGGCTGCTCTTAGCACTAATTACAGGACAAAGCCAAGACAAAGATAATGCCACTTTTTAAAATAATGGCATCATCTCAAACTGTTTCATGCCTAATAATGGCATTGTCCCCAAACTATTTCATGTCTTTAAAACTAAAGGATGACAACTGCTTTATAAGCTATTTTAAAAGACCCAAAAAAATCTAAATTATAACTGCAAGTTCAAACATTACAGAATGTGTATTATATTGATGTCCTCCTGTCCTCCATCTCCTCCTACTCCCAGTTCTCCATGTAGTAGTATCCATGGTACTAGGGAAATTTACAGAGTTAGCTGCAAAGATTAGAGTTAGCTTTATCTATTTAGGCTCCTTTTCTACCTCTATTTTCCACCTGTAAATGTCAAAGCCTGAGAATGATTACACTGCTTTAAATCATAGTTGCAAGTCAGGCTTGATCTACTACCCTCAAGAAGCCCAGCGAGGCTTTCAGTGCTCACCACTGCCTGGGTGAAATTTTACGTTGTGCTGTTCTCAGAAGCCGTGTCTGAAGCTTTGCATAAAGGCTATGAACGTGTATCCTTTTATATATCAATAATTTATGTATCCCTTTATATATCAATGCATAATCTGTGATATTCCTGCTATTGTACAAGAAGCCTGAAGGACAATGCAAAGATCACAACTGCATGTGTGAAATACGGCGAATCAGGAGTTGTAAGGAACTTTCCTGCCTGACAGGGTCATTTTTTTACCTCCTGAATTATTGTCACTGCCTTGATACCACAAAAGGCCTTTGGCAGCCTAGGGGCTCTGCCTGCTTACAGAAGCAGAAGCCAGTATGTGAATCAGGCTGACTGGCTGTTGGGATTTTTTTGTTTTTTACAGAGTCTCTGTGCCTGAGGGGATGTGCTGTAATTATCTACATTCTCCATATCTATTCACTTCTAATTGAAGCACCGAGATTGTATTACGATTGTCATTGTCAAATGGATCTGGTTTATCCTTATTATTTTTTCAATGTCTGTATGACAAGTGGGTGGACTAACGACACGGTATGAAGTGGAAGTGAATTTAAGCCATCACAGTTGTAGAGGGACTGTAATTGTATCTCTCAAAGACAATATTTGGGTAATCAGTAGATGAACTTTGACTATTTAAGCACATAGATACATCACCAGTGTTCATGGCATTTTAATGTAAATGCAGCCCATGCTGGACAAAAATCAGCTGTGTTTACCCTATATATGCAAAAGCACAGTGATGCATTCTGAGTGTATTGAAGGGTGTGGCAAGAAAGGAAACAAAACCCCATAAATTCTCTTGCCTGATAAGGGAGAGGAACAGTGTTCTGTCATCACTGACTACTCTAGGAGGAGATAATTTCAATATAAAAATATTCATTAGTAAGGGACTGACAAGCAGCATCAGATAATTTTCAGGTGTGTAAGAAGGTAAGTCAGGCTCATCTCACTCACATGAAACTGTCTTGTTCTGTAGCAGTAAGATATCTCCTGAACTCTCCTAAGTTCTGGCATAATGAATGGATGTCAGACTTTTATCTTCAGCTTTTTCTGCAAAGTCCTTCTAGTCATTCCGTTAGAGTCCATTTTTCTTGATTCTCTTCTCCCCGGGCCTGTGGCTTAGGTGCCTGTGGCTGTCACCCTGTAACAGATTATAAATCAGAATATTGGAATGGGTTCTGAAGTCCTGGAAACAGCTGCCTTGTGCTGGAGTGCCAGACGTGCTGGAAATAAATTGAGGACTTCATTGACCTTAGATGAATTATACTGCAGGAATAGCAGCTCCATCCACAGAAGATAAAACTTTGGTTACTGCTGGCTCACTGATTTCAAACCCTGAGAGAGGTTCTCTGACCTAGACTGCCTGGGATTTTCAGCTGTAATAACAAACCCCTACAATTTCTAGCACCAAAGCTGTCTTTCTACTCAAATTCAGGGAGCTTGGCTTTATGATAAGCACACCCTTGAAGGGAGACCATGAAAAAAATATATTAAAACTGTATTTGTCTTCAGAAAATAGTCAGTAAATATATCGTTGTTCTTGTTCTTAAACTATTCCAAAAAAAGAGTCAGCAAAATCTCTTTTTAAAAATAATTATAAGACATTTTTATGACAAACTGGGGAGCAGAATACCAAAAATACACTTTTAGACTCTATTCAGTGGCAGTTGATGTCTTTTTTTAATTACATTTTAATTAATATTTTTGTCCTATTTATGGTAATGCTATGTGTATCTGCAGGTATATAGGATTACAGCTGAGGCTTAGCAAAGAAAATTGGAGAGGCACTGATACACACTCATTGTAATGCGGATCTGGGGTTGCTGTACCTTCCTTTTTCAGTAAAGCAAAGCTTTAAAAACTTGTTTCATTGAGTTTCTAATCTTCCTGCAATAAAGCAGTCCCAAAATGTTAGGAGAGGAATTAATTACCTTTTCTTTTTTTTTGCAAATCTATTTCTCCAATTGCATAAATGACTTTTTACATAAGATTATAAAGACCTTCTATCAAATATGAAATTCCTGCCCTTGTCTAAAGTGCTCATAGTCTAGCCATGAGCACATTTTTCTGTGTGGCACCTGGCCATTATTTCTCTAGGGTTCAGCAAGAAGGGCTGCATTTCCCTATCTTGACATGAAACTACAAAAGTGACCCATGGAAATTCAGATTTTTAGGGAGCAATATTCTGAAAACTCAAAAATGTTACTATTTATGTGGGTCTGCTGGGCAGGCCTTGGGCACCTTGGCTTTGCAGCTGTGTCAGTCTGCTGAGCCTGTGGGACAAGTGGGAGATGCCTGATTAGGAAGTTCTTTCTCTTTGTGGTGGTGGGGTTTGTGTTGGTGTAGATTTAGGACACAGCTTTCCCCCAGGATTGACATTCTTTATTGAAAACCAAAGTTCACTACTAGCATAGAAAACAGAGAGATTGATTTCTTTATCAGCCTCACATCTAAAAATGTAAGTGGATTTGTTGTGAAAACACAAGGCTACAGGAGAGCTTTCCTTGTTTCTTGGCTGGGCCTTGGACTCGCTGAGGGCCCCTGGACACTTGTAAAGGGAGTATAGTATTGCTTATTAATTGAGTATGAGAAAAACAAAGTCAATTTTATGTTCTTGGTGCTGTTCTGGAGCAGCACTGGGAATTGTGAATAAAGTTATAATGCATGGAAAATACAATGTACTTTTTGTGACTAAAGAACATCATCTAATGGATTAAATTTCCAAGAGAGAGACAGAGAGACTCTTCATCTGGCTTCAGTGATAAAACAGTGGTTTCAAATACTCCAGTTTATTTTCTGTGTCCTCTTTGCTGGTCCACAAGTGATACGTTAATTCGGTGTTTACCTAATTTTAAGGGTTGTGTGGAAAATGAAGGTTTGTCTTTTGGTAGGGAGCTCTGCTAAATAGAATGGGATCCATGAAAACCACATGCCAAGATAATTCCCTCCCTGACCTTTGGCAAGCCTCTAAGACATATCTGGTGACATTTTGGAGGTCTAAATTGTAGTCTGAGTCAGGCCTGCCTGTGTTGTTTATACTTAATTTAATTTGTGCAATATTAGCCATGAAAATGAAGATGCTTCAGTGTTTTTAGACTGTATTTAGGTTTCTAATTAACACGAATGCCTGCATTTCTATTGTTAACCAAGATAGTCAGTCTAAAGCTGGTGACTGTATAGCTACCTTCAGGGCAGGAACAGTTTATGGAAGTGTAGGCAAAGCAGTAATATATTTAAATCTTTTTTTCTTGCTGGTTACTCAGTGGAAGTAAGAGCACTCTTCCCACACGGTGGTTGTGAGGAGAGGTGTGTGACTGGAGTATAATGAGGGTGTCAGAAGCACTGCAAAGAGCTGGTCTGGTGTGAAATCTTCAGAATATATTCTGTATGTGTTGTGCATAACTGGAAATAACTTTAAACTCTCACAGTTTTCTGTACCGAAACACATTCACTCCAGAATTGTCTTCAGGAACAAGTTTTGCAGCACTCTCTTTTAGAACTTTATTTTCTCATGTGTGACTCTCAAAAACCTCTGTCAAAGATGGTATCACCAGGAATTGTCTCTTGCCTCTAATTCTCTCATTTTAGAAACTCAGCCTGTGGTTCTTTGTGTGCATTTTACTAATTTGACCTACAGCACCAGGTGGTGGCCATGACCAGAGAGAGATGTTCCCCTAACTACCATGTTAATTGTACTGGTAGCTTCACTTCTCTTCAAGTTTGTCATTTAACGATAGCTTGCTTCTCTTATGACTGTAAAAAATGTCCGAGGCCGCTCTCCCGACTGACATATGTGCACTCTTCCCTCTGCACAGATGACCCCATCTGCATCTGACTTTCTGTGACTGTCTCAGGGAGCTTTGGAATGGGAAATTTGTGCTTGTGGTCACAGTCACTGCCTTGAGCAGCTGGAGGCTTGGCTTTGGTGAAACAGAGCAGCATCATGGCCCCTCATTTTCCTTGAATGTCCTAGAAAACATGGGGTGAAAAGAGGTGAAGCCATGCAGGTTCCACACCAACAGGGAATTCACTTCAGTGCCTTAAAATCAGCCAAAGCCAGCCCTCCTGTGGTGTGCAAAAGGACCTTGGGTTATAAGCAAGGACCTTGGACTGGGTTTTTCACCTTTAATGCTGCATGACTGTTGTGCCAGTTTCCAAACATTTTATTACTGAAAATCAACCAGTCTTGATTTACCATTCACTCTTATCTGTGCATATTATGCTACACATTTTAGATATATATATATATATATATATATATATATATATATATGTATATATGTATGTATGTGTATAAAGTATGTATCCTGTCCTGGATATCTATACTGTATATAGATAAATCTGTGGTAAACCTACTAGATATCAGAAGATTTTGCACTGAAATGTATTTTACTCTCCCTTTTGCTCCCATGGTAAATGGCAGCAACGTTTTCCAGCTTACACTGGGGCTTTTTTTCACACCAATATCACGATAACTGAGAATCTCAGAGATAAAATAATCAACCACACAAAATCATATTTGTTGCAGGACAGTCAGATGGACTCTTTGGTTTTGTTTTGCTCCCAGGGGGGCAAGATTCCCATCCGATGGACGTCTCCAGAAGCCATTTCCTATCGGAAGTTCACGTCAGCCAGTGATGCCTGGAGCTATGGGATTGTCCTCTGGGAGGTGATGTCTTATGGGGAGAGACCCTACTGGGAGATGTCCAACCAGGATGTGAGTAAACTGTTATCTGAGTTAGGTTCTCAGATTAAGGAAGTTCTCAGAGTAAGGAATCAAGCTGTGGAAGGAAGCCAAGCATGATGAGACTGAGTGGCTCTGAGTTTTTGATGGTGACATTGAATAAGGTGGAGAGATGAAAATCTCTGCATCTCCCTGGTTAAGTAAAAGTTCATTGGAACTTAACAAATCCACCATCTTTATAGCAGAGTGCTTTGGACCTCTGAAGGAGCAGAGTAGAGAATTTTATCCCATTGGTGGTTTCCTGTAAGATGATGCAAACAATTCCACTGCAGTGAGGTCACTGCCTTTTACATTCCTTAGTTCATTTTTAGAAAACCCTCCTAAATTTCTGTTGATCCCCTTTGGTTCCACTGGTATAATATTCTATAGAAATTTTCTGTAAATGTCAAATCCACTGAATAAATTGCTCTTGGCACTTGTGAAAAAGAGAAGCAAAGAATTTCTGCTAAGAGTTTAATGAAACCAAAATGCTTCTGGAAGTAATCAATGGATAATTTAGAGAAGGAGAGTGATCTGATTAGACTTCCAATACAGGTTTCTTTGTAACATTAGTAAACTGTCCAAGCCTGCGATCCAAATGATTAATGGAGGTCTCCCCATTTTTTAAAGAAGCATAACATTTCTCCAAAGAAGATTTTCATTATATCTGTTTTGGGTTCTTCTTCTGTTGTTTTATTAATTTTAGATTCATTCCACAGGAGTTACTTATGAACCAAATTTTATGGAGTGCAGTCGCTCACACAAATAGATTTTCCAAGGAACTGATATATATTTTTACAAGTCCTGAATTAAAATAAATAAGTCAGTAACACAGTTGTAGTTAAACATTTTCTGTACTACTTTATGTTAAACAAGGAAAAGGAGAAGAAAACTTCCTTTAAATTGGTACCTCTGCAACCCAAGTCTCTGCAGAAAACAATGCATTTCTTTTAATTGGTAATGAATGTTTTTTCTATTGTTTGTGGAGGTTAATGTATCCTGTCGTGCAGACTGATATGTTAGTGGAATGCCTTTAATAATATCCCATTAAAATCAGAAACAGAAGGATTAACCTATTTATGTGCCTCTCCTTCATGGCTGCTTAAACCATTAACTGTTCTCTTGTCCTTGTTCTGATTCAGAATAGTTTGTTCTGCTTTTCAATTAATTGATCCAGATAAAAAGGACAGATTAACAGAGTACGGCTTTGTAATTTTCTACTTTGAATGCATTGGAGTTTTTTATTCATGGTGCAATAGATCCTGTAGGCCTGATCAAGAGGTGTTAGACTCTAGTGAAAAGGCTGGATTAAACAGCTTCTGGACAACGTAAATTCTAAACTGTTCTTGTTTATGTGTGTGTCAATCTGGAAAAATTATAGACAATCTAGACAAATTTTATCAATCTAAGCAAGTTATACAAGAATTGTATAACACTAACAGAAAGTGTATAGGTGTCTGTGATGTAAGTTTTAAAAACATTTTGTGGCCCTGTGAGATCATCCACGAGACCTTTCGTCTGTTGGTTCAGGATGTCCCGTTAGTGGGCAGGTTGATTTTTCAGCAGGGTAGGTTGTTTTTTCTGTTGTTTTTTTGAGTTGTGTCCACTGGAGGATGTGGAAAGGTGTTTTTTCTGTTGTTTTACGAGTTCAGTGTCCACTGGAGGATGTGGAAAGGTTGCTTTTTTCTGACTTTTTTTGGACTCCAGTGTCCACTGGAGGATGTGGAAAGCATGTGTTGCTAAGGATGATCAGAGGAGGGATATTCAAGACCTTTTGAAGGTTGGCATACTTAAGCAAGCACTTTCTAACTGTGGCTTTTGTTTATGGATTCAGTTGAACGGAGTGTGAGTTTTTGAGATCCTTTCCACACACTCACCTTCTTCAAAGTCACACACTGCATCTTAACTCCCTTTTCTGCATGCCTAATCTACTGCCTGGTTTACTTTGCAGATAAACGAGAGGCATTGCATGACAAGGCAATTAGTGAATAAACACGTTTGTTTAAACTCAGAATGTCCACGTTAATGCTCACAGAGCTGATAAAAACCAAGTTGGTGTAAAGTGCCTTTAAGTTTCCACAAACTTTTCTCCTTGTGCAGGTGATTAAGGCTGTGGATGAAGGGTACCGCTTGCCACCTCCCATGGACTGCCCAGCTGCCTTGTATCAGCTGATGCTGGACTGCTGGCAGAAAGACAGAAACAACAGACCCAAGTTTGAGCAGATTGTCAGCATCCTGGATAAGCTGATCCGTAACCCCAGCAGTCTGAAAATCATCACCAACGCGGCGGCAAGGTGACATAGTAGATCTTACATTGCTCATGAACCTCTTTGATTCCTTCATCTCCTGTAATTAGGATTTGTTTGCTCTCTTTGCTGCCTCTTCACCCTTTAACTGTAGCTGTTTGTAATCTTTAAGGATACAGAATGCTTCCGGACTATCCCTTTGGGAGAAGGATTTAATATTACTGGTTTTATTATTGCTGTTGTTTTTATTAACTATTTGCTATTATTTATCCAATTTGTGAAAGATTTTTATTCTAAGGTTTTGAAACCCATTGTAGAATTGAGCAGAGTTTTATGAGAAAAGCACAGCTGGCAGATTTGGCCATCATGTGATCTTCCTTTTCCTTCTGCTCTTTTGGTGGTGTTTTAAGTGCTTAGTGTTTCATAGGTTACAGCCAGCCACGTTCCTAAGTATCTTTCTGAATGGGGTCCAAATACACTTGTGCTCTTCTCTGACAAGTCACGTTAACTTTAATCATATGAATAATGTTTCTTTGCTTTCTGTAGTGCTCACAGACTTAAAAATGCACTTACGCTCCCTCTTAGATCAATGTGTTAACTAGGAATTAATTTTCAACCTGTGCAATATTCCTAATTGCATTAAAAACTTTCATTTTTAATCCTGCGTTTTCAACACGCTCTGAAACATCATCACTATGATGAGATAAGAATTATCTCATTGAGAGTGAGCAGCTGAAGAGTGTGTTGACACCTAGGGGCATAATGAGGATGTGGTGAAAGAAGAGCTTTAGTTAAGTAGGGTTAAAGAGAATTCGTTTGTACAATGCACAAAATGTCATACTCTTACTGGAGGGGTGCAAAAGATGTAAAATTATTTTTAGCATGAATGCTAGTGCCAAATCCTGTCAGCAAAGCAGGCAGAGTCAGGAAGAAATGCACTCTGCTTCTCTGCTGCTTCAGACCCACGCCTTGGAGGTTGTTCTGTGTTTCACTGGGCAAGAGACCAGAGCCTGACACGAGGCAAGTTTCAAAAGGGAACACAGAAGACCTTCCTGTTAGACCTTTACTTGAGATGCAGCATGCTTCCCACCATGGCAATTGAATGGGAAGGCACAGAAGGAGCAAAGGCAGTGGAAAGAACTGCATTGATCCTGCAGCCTGCTGTGCGACTGCCATGGACCTTGCCTCCTTCTTCTTGGCCCCAGCTTTGTGCTGCACCCTCAGCTAGAGACTGACCACTCTAATTACCTCCTACTGCCACGCCAGAGAGGAGAAAAAGAAAGTAGAGATGGGAGGAGAAAGGCAGTCATACTAATGGGCTTTGCTTTTAAATTTATATATTGAGAGAAGATGGCTTGCACACTAGTTATGTTTCAATAATTTGCTTCGTGAGTCTTTAACACATAGGAAACCACATGCTTACAGAAGCAATTATGTCTAGGAGTTGACAGAAAAAAACAACCAAACAAACAAAACACCACCACACATTTTTGGGAAAAACACCAAACTGTTTAAACACCATTTTCTCAGTCAAGTACATTCCTTCCAAACACCTTGCACCCCTATTTGGCAAACAATTGGTGCAAATAATTATTTTATAGGGATATGCTGCAGCAATCTGCTGAATAGGGGAGTTGGGAATCGTAACTATCTTGTCTGAGTTTGGAGGCTTGATTGCAGAAACCGGTGCTGCATATTTTGCATTCCAAACAGAAGCAAAATGCTCCCTGTTTGCTGTCCTTCCAGTTCCAGATTTGAACCACAGCAGAGCTGAAAACAACATGAAACCATCATTTCCAGTTACCTGTTCATAGCCAGTAGAAGCTGATATCCTCTAATGGAGACCAAATTCAGTCTGAGCACTGTTTCCACCTGCTGGGCTCTGTGCAGGAGCTCCGCAGTGGGATATTGCTCCCCTCTGTCTCTCTCATGCTCTCTTTGCTCCTGATCCATTCTGTGCTGGTGCAGAGGGGTGGCAGAGACTGCACATCCCTAACACAGTGCCATGCTCTCTGCTCATGGGGAGGGAAGGAGGGAAGGAGGCTGCCTGCATGGTAGGGGACTTCTCACAGCTGCTTTAGGTGAGCTCTCAGTAAAATGCTCCTCCTGCTGCTGCTTTCACTTTGATACAGAGCGCATTTCTGAGGAGGGTGGCATCAAAGGGGATTTTATTCCTTGCTTCCTTCCCAATTACCCTTCCACTGCCACATCCCTGCACATTCCCAAGCAGTGCAGTCTCTCTGCCTTTCTGCAGCTCCTCACTCCCTGCTGACAGACAGGGCACTGTGGGGTCCCAGCATGGACGAGCCCAAGCCCTTCCCCTCTAGGAAGGAACTTGTTGCAGTTCAGGGAATGTGTGATCCGTGATCTCTCCATCTCACACTCTGTCAGTGTCTGCAGGCCAACCCAGGCTGTCCTTAAACACAACCATGTAAAAACACAAATGAGGGGTCGCCTGTGCCAGGTAACCATTGTCAAAGCAGACTAATCTCAAACCTTAGACTAATCTCAAACCGTGGACACGGCTGAAAATCTGCAGCCAGCTCCGCACCCCCTTGGTGTCCTGCAGAGAGGCACTGGTGGCAGGTAACAGCCACTGGTGCTGCTGGCCAGGGACTGAGCCCGGAGGTTCAGCACCGCTTTTTTGACAGGCTGACAGAGAAAAATGAGGCTGAAAAATGAGAAGCAAGAGTTAAAATGGGCTTGGGGCTTGCCATAGCCTTGTGTGCAGGAATACGCAACTGATATTGAAGGGCTGTGAGTCAGAGCAGCTCCTGGAGAAGGGGACACAGTGGGATCCCTGCCAGTGCTCCTCTGCTGTCAGCAGCCAGAGAGGGACAGACATCACTGCAGAGGGAAAGAACTCAGGGACTCGGACCCGAGGGCTCCAGGGACTCCATCTGCTCAGATGGCTGCTCTCAGTTGTTACTTGAGGCTGCAGCACTCCCACACCACCTCTCCTCCTACCCATAATAAGCAATTAATCTAAATTATAGAGGTCCCAGCTCTCTTTTAGCCATGTCTGTGGTGCTACTGGAGGAATGCTAAAGCTTGATGCCCACCATATGCTTGTAGGTGTTCAGAATATCCTCGGTCAGGGAAAAATGTTTAACCTGACGACGTCTGCTGCAGCTGCAAAACCTGTCTCTTCTTACAGATTTTAGGGCTGATGTTTGTTTAAAATAGTCACAGCACTGTTGTATCCTATTTAAAAAACATATTTCTGGAGGTGCATAGGACATCCCTGTCCTCTGGGTGCTGGTTGCTGTTAACTGACCTCCACTGGAGGATGTGCTTGGCTGTACATCTGATTCCAGGCCACAGCCCAGGCATGTTTTACACTAATACCTCACAGAAGAGGAGTCAAAGCCTTCAATTCTCTCTTTCCTTTAAAGTTTTCTATCCCTTCAGGCCACTCCATGGCATCTAATAATTTCTTGATGCCCGAGGGGATGTTTTTATCCTTATTGATCATTGCTTTGCAGACGATTCTACGTGCTTTTGAACCTTACACTGACAAAAGGTTTTTGTAGCCTCAGCACAGCAAACGTTTCATAATACCTTTCCTGGTGTTGTGTTTCATCTCAGATTCACGTGAAAGCTCCATTTCTATTCCTTGTAAAGTACAGAGTAGGGCTGATTTCTTTCTTACCTGTCAAAATTCACTTTTTAATCAGGTGGCCACCTTGAGCTCTTGCTAACAAGACCTGCACTGGTTCTGGACGCATGGGTTTTTGTGTCCCTTAGGCTGCCTGGAGTTAACCAGCTCTGTAAGGGGTTGTAGGAACAGAACTCAGTACAAGCCATGTGGTTTTCTAAAGCTCAACCTCATGATATTTTTATTTGATTTATGTCTTGCTGTTCTTTCCTGTTTTCTGAACATGATGTTCATTTTTCTAATGGAGTCCTTAGGTTGTTTGGGTATCTTTAGGGTGGAAGTGAGTTCATCGTTCTTCCAGTTTTGATCAAGTTCATTATTTTTCCTCTCTAGCTTATTTTTTTTTAGTCCACTGTGTATTACTTCACATTTGTGAGCATTTCATACAGATACAAAGCAGATGGAAACTTTTCTCAACTTGGGTTGGGGAGTCAGAATCACTTCACCCACCTGTGAGTAAGTTGGTGAGGCTGAAATGGCTCTTTAGCTGTTGTTTCATTTGCGAGGGGAAAACATGTAACCCAAGTCATGCAACTGGAAACACTTTGTGTGGACTACAAATCTGAAATGCACTTGTGAAAATGATTTTTATCCATTTCACTTTTTTCACTTATTTATATTTATGATTTTTTTTATTCTTACTTATATTCCTGATTCTGAATTTTTATATATATATATATATATTTACAATGTATATTACCTTTTTATGTATATGAATCTTACTTTTACATGGCCATTTCAAAAAATATATTTAAAACATGGAGTGTAATTTAATATATCTAAAGCATTTCTGTGTCCCAAAGCTGTCATAATATAGTGTGATCTTGAGGTATCAGGGTTGTGACACGGGATTCAGGCAGCTCAAACGTTGTGGCAGCTTTCCCATATTTGCTGTGATGTAGGGGGAACTGAAGCCCTTTAGTCTTCATGAACCTATGAAACAAGGAGTAGCCAAGTTAGTGCACAGACCTCTGCCAAAAAAAAAAAAAAGGCACTTGAAAAAAAATTGAAATTTGTTTCTAATTCCAACATATGACTTTCAGAAATTCTGGATTTCTGCCAGGCCTCTGATTGACTGCAAAACTGATGCGGAGTCTGCACAAAAAAATCCCAGCCTGCTTCTGTGTTTGCTTTTGGTAGAGTGAAAGTGTCAGGTATTGCTGCTGTTGTTTCTTTACACTGCAAGCACATGTTTAGGAGACGAGGAAATAATTGTGCTGCAAGGATGGGGAGAAGAACACCTGAGAATTCAGGATATTTCAGAAAAATCGTACCTGAAATTCTTTTCATATAGCCCAGAAAACTTAAGGAGTGAGGGTCAGGTATTCTTCCTGATGAAAAACCGTGTATGAATAATTAGTTCCTCATACATTCTTTTACGTATTAGCAAGTTGTTTACAATCCTAGCTTGACTTTCTTAAATTTGATGTGTTGTTTGAAATACTGGTTGAGGTAATTTCCTTGAGCAGTCTTTGGAAGCTGTTATTTGTGAGTAATTGATTTTAAGGGCTCACTGCTAAACATGTGCTTTGTTGTCTCTCATTGTGCTGCTCTCACTGGTGTCATCCTGAGACATCCAGGGGCAGTGTTTACAATTTGAAGTTTGCTCCTCACAAAGTTTATTTCCACTTAAAACCTGATAATTTGGTGGAAACACTCTACCTTCTAGCTTGGTAGGATTTTTATGAAAATCAAGCTCAAAAGGAGCAGTGAACAGGGCAAAGAAAAAATTCAGACTTGCTCCTTTTTGCAGCCTAATTCCAGCTCTGTTTTTACAAAAATATTTGCAATGAAATTACTGTTTAGATTGGCTGAACATTTTGTTGAGAAGTTCTCTTTTTTTACCATTCAGGTCAGAAGGCCTCAGATGCTTGACATATATTGCTGACCTGCTGTAATATTGTTTGTTTGCTTCTCCTTGTTAGGAACTTCCAGGGTGGAAGAGAGAAGGAGATTTCAGTTTTCCTTGGATGTTGTCAGGGTCTTAACAAAGGGGTTTGAGTTTGGCCAAATGCTGTGTAGAGCAAGATTCTGTGTGGATTTTAAGCTTCGTTTAAAATCCAGCAACAACATAATCTGTGTCCTAAACCCAGACTGTTCGCCCTAAAAGAATTCAAGTAATGTAAACCTAAAACTCCAGCTCTCTCTCTCTCTGAAGCCTGCTAAACATAAAATAGTGACTTTATGGAGGGGGGGGAAGAAACTGAACTACAAATCACAAAATGGAATACAGTAAATTCTACTTCTTGGTGTCTGAACATAGTTTGGACTGTGCAGGAGTTAAACTGAGGAAATTTTTAGAGACTTCATTCAGCTAGAGACAGAAAAGCCCTGTTTTCACCCAATTTCCCCAGCAGTCATTATTACTGAGCCTGGGGCAGGCACAGCTCACCCATTGTCCCTTCGAAGTGAGTAGATGGAAGTGAGCTGGGTTCCCTGTTAACAGGGACAGTAAAACATCTATTGGCACTTTTGCACCTCTAATTTGGTGAAACTCGGGCAGGAATTTGCAGCAGGCCAGTTTGGGTACTGTGTAATTTAAAGAGAAATGCAGCTGGACCAGCGGGTGGCCTGGTGGGGAAGGGAGGCTTTGCTGTTCAGTGACTCCCGAGGTGTTTTCTTCTGCTGCTCTCAGCTCGTGGAGCCCTCGTTAGTGGGGGTGGCAATTCCACACTGGGAGTGCTGGAGAGAGGAGCTGCATGGAGCCATGGCCGCGCTTCTTGTGGCAAAAGTAGAAATTCACGGTGCTGCCTGAGCTTTTTATGTGTTTCTCATGTATTTGTAGCTGTGTAGATGGCTGTAGCTCCAGTACTTTTCCTGCCCTTTCCCCCTAGATTTTGGAACAATAAGCTGACCTTCTAAACACATCCCTGAAATATTGTTTAGATTAATAAATAATATTTATTCCAAGCAGGGGACCTACAGTAAGAAGTGGGTCAGAGAACCCCTTGGACCAACTCCAAGGGGCTGACCTGAGGGTGGGTTAGTGGGGCAGCTGAATCTCCTATTGGATGTGCCTGTTAGATATCCTAATTAATTAACCTTATAAAATTGCAGAAATTTGATTTCAGGGTGTGCCCATCAGCACTGGGACACCTGGAAGCTTCCAGATAAAGGTCTGCTTTTTACTTTGCTATTCTAACACTGCTGCAAGGGTTGGTTCTCTTTTGATTATAGGCAACAACAGTGCAGCCAAAAGTGAGACGTAAAGGGAAACTCTCCACAGCAAATGCTAGATTTTAAGCATTTTAAGAGTTTTATATAGCATTTTTCTCTCCTTCTTCTGAGGAGCCTACAGACTGTCCTAACAATAATAACTGGTTGGCATTGAGGGTCTGTCAGGCAGCTACACATCCCAGGAAATGTGTCTGTATTTCCTTAAAAGCACAGCTTAAGCAGGGTTATGAAAGGAAAAAAAAAAATTCAGCAGCATGCTGGTATTTTTTGTCTTTAGTGGTTTGGTGTTGGGAAAAAGTAAATGTAGAAGCATTGACACACCCAGGCATATGATTTATTATCCCACCAAGATGCTGAGAAGATAAAGTATATTGAAAATCATGTTCTGAGAGGCAGCTAAAGGAGTAGGGAAGACTGAAGGACTGACTTTTGTTGAAATTTTATTTGCTTATTATCCTAGAGGAAGCTGTGGTAAGTTCGGGACTTTTTAGCAACAATGGAGCTAGGAAACAAGAAATATTGACATTTAGAGAGGTGCACCATTTTTTCAGCCTCAACTGCACTGTTTTTCCCTTTGGTTATTTGTATGGCCCCTCTCCATTTCTCCAGCTCTCCTTTCACTCCAAGGAGCAGCCCAAGACCTGCTTATTTGGAGAGTATGAAAACATCACATGAAAGCCCTGGGGAAATGCAAATGTGCCCCCTTAAGAGGTGAATTGTACTTTAGGGACTGAATTACAGCCTGCTAAGAGCATGTTAAGAATGGGCATGAAGAGTTGGAACTCTGAAGATTTTTATCTTTAAGGTCCAGGGATAATCAAGTAAACAGAATAACTCTACTGCTCCTTGGCATGGCATTTATTTACTGGTTTCCTGCTATATACATTTGTGCATATGACTCTGATTGCTGTAGAAGATAAAACTGAAATTTGCTTTCCGTGCCACCTGATGGTTTTGAGTTATTTTGCTCTTGAAAGAGAATTCTTGTTAGACTTGAATTCTGTGCTTCAGCTTGCCATAATCATAAAGCCCATAGGAGTTGTGTTCCAACCAGGCTCATAGGGAGCAATTTCACTTTACAAAATCAGCTTTTAATTACCTAAAATTTGCTACAGGAAATTACTTTATGGGGTTTTTTTTGGTTTTAAAAAATGCTTTCCTCTTTAAAAGAAATTGACTGTGGAAAGGAAAGTCCAGATTTTAAAAACTGAAGGTTGGTTGTGCTGTTTGGAGGAAGGGATGGAAGGAGAGAGGCTCCTACAGTACAAAGTCTGGCATTGTGTGTGCACAGCTCCTCTGTGTATTTGCAGAAGAAGTGGCAGGACATTTTCATATTCTTTGTCTCAATTCCTGGATTTTACAAGTAGGTGTATCTCCTTGTCTCCCCACACAGCAGCCAACCAGAGGTGAGATTTTCAATGCTGTAGTGGGCCAGGTTGTAATGATGTTTTCTGTGTTTTTTCTTGTTAGTAAAGCAAGTTTTTCCTGTGTTGTGACAAAAAGCTGTGCTAATGACAATGCACCATAGTTCTCCTCACTGCTGATGGCTCAAAGGTTAATTCCAACTGTTAAAGTAATGGACACATCCAGAGAAAGCTTCCAGCCACAGGATGTTTTGTAACTGGCATCTCACTGTTCAATTTGTGTCTCCAAACTGAGTCTTCCTGATTTTTTTTTTCGGGGCACCACATGTCAGTAAATACAACTTTGTAGATGGGGCCCACAGTCAGGGTGAACAGGATAGAAAATCAGGGTGAACCCGATAGAAAATCTTGCCATGACTGTCAGAAGATGACATGAGAGGGTGTATCATAGTCAAGGCAACAAAGTAAAAAGAGTTAAAAAAACAAAAAAAAAAAAAAAAGGAAAAAGAAAGAGGAGGGGAGCGAAGAAAAGATGGAGAGAAATGTTCTATTTCACTTCCCCTGAGCAAACATGTAATTTCCATGATTTCTTTTTAATGACTCTCTTCTGAAACTGGTAGGTACTGATTTATGAAAAGCTGTAAAGGATCAGGTGGAACCCTGCAGGACGTCGTTTACAGCTGCACAGACTGCAGCCCGTCTAATTTGTCTGCTAAAGTGTGAGCTCATGGCGCACATCACCCAGACCATAAATTTCGTGCTCAGCCCTTCTGTCTAGGGGCTGGGTCAGGGGGAAAAAGCCTGCCAGGGTGTGCAGATGCTCTGCAAGCCCAGCTTTCCCCTGGTGCACATGAGGAGACATCACAGACTCTTTGCAGCGAGGCAAATTCCTGCTCATTGATAAACAGTCCAGATGTCCTCTCTGAGGAGGAAAGTAACTAATTTTTGTTTGGAATCCTGCACGAAGAAAAATGATACTTTACAGTGCTGGTTACTCTGAGGTCACTCACATTAAAATTAGGTCATATTTTTTATCATAATGATACTTTGATCCAAGTAATAAACATAAAGGCTCTTTTGGGCCATTCTAATTCCTAATCCTAGAGACCTGTTCTGTTTCAACTTGTTTATACTTTTTTTTTTCATTAGTGATTCTTCAGTCGGACCTTGTTTTATTAGACTTAAGTTAAAAAGGCATACTAGGCTGGGGAAAAAAAATAATCCATGCTTTATCACTAAGAACACTTCATAAATACTCTTAATTAATATCTTGGGATTCCAGACACTATACCCAGAAAACTATAAATAAAAACCATTGGCTCTTCATGGGACAAACAGTAGTCAGTGAAATTCAGGCCTTACAGCTACTGATTAAAATTATCTTGGGCCTGATTATCAAATTGAGGGAATTTAAAGCTGAGTATCATGTAGGTGTCTAAGCTGGTGTTTTGAAGACAGACCAGGTTTTTGGTGTCTTCTGTTGCTTTTCTTTCCATGGATGGCTGTTCCCAGCATGTGAGGTCCAGAGTTGTTGCCAGTGATCACAGCCCTGGCTGGGCTCTGGAGGGAAGGTAGCCAGGCAAAAGCTGCCCCATCAGGGACATCACAGCTCTGGGACCTGGGGAAAACTGTGTTTTGGAGTTAAGATTTTCAAGGGTCCAAGTAGCTCTTTAATTATGCCCTGCATTCCCAGAAGGGGAAAAAAAATTGTATTAACTTCCTGAGCCTGAAAGAAATCAGCTGATTGATAACAATCGGGAAAACATCAGAAGTAAAAAGAGCTGTTTAATGTGTGGCCGTACCAAAAATCATTGTTCTTTTCTTCAAAAAGATGTAACTGTAATGTTACTTCTGTAACTGATGAGGTATCTCCTGATTCCAGGGTAAGTCAGGTGCTGTTGTAGTGCTGCTGAACTTGATGGAATTTAAGACATGCTGGAATTGAGAAGGATTTGGATTTTCTGGGCTTTTTATGAGGTCAAAAGCACTGATATTTAGATACGTGGTTCTCTTGGTGCCTTTAAAATCTCCTCCTATTTATGTTTGTTCCTGTGCTCAGAGATGACTTGGGTATGGAGTGAAGAGAGTATTTTACAACCCAGATCAGTTCTCCAGTTCCAGTAGCTGTCACCTACCTGTTACACTGTGTAATCACTGCCTTTAAATTATGCTGTCAGTCCAGCCACCTCTCATTTTCAATGCTTTCAGTGACAAAAGTCACTTCAAATGGGTTCAGCAGCAGTAGTCAGACTCCTGTGCAGGTTATAGAGGGAAAAAGAATTATGGGGCAGAAAATAGGCTGTGAAGTTGCAGAGATAACTGCTTTGAACATTCTCTAGTTCAGTCTCAAGTGCAGCACAGCAAAGCACATGCTTGGCTTTAAGCCTGCAATAAAACAATAAAAATAAGGTACTTTACTTATTGTTGAGGCTTCTAACTTAGTAGCAACATTTAGGGTTTTTCAGTGGGCCACAATATTCTGAATATTTGACATGACCAAATCCTACCAACACGCTCGACTTGGAGCCTGGAGTGTGCATCGTTTGTGTGATGTTTGGGACTGGGTGAATCCCATAAATATAATCTGATTTAGTCTTTGTAAATGCTTTGCACATTAAACTGGGAGGTGACAATATGCTTTGTGAATGCTGCAATGATTTAAACATGGGCATGGGGAGCTGCTGCTCTTCAGCAGGATGATTACACAGCATTTGTCAGAGCCACCAGCATCAGCCCCTGTGGTGGCCTCGGCAGCTGAGAACTCCCACAGACCAACAGCAAAGCCACATCCAGCCTGGGTGCTCCTGCCGCTGCTAAGTTTAGATACAAAGTAAATCTGTTTCTCCCTCTGTTCCCTAACTTGCATTGCGTTATTCTGTCGTTTCAGGCCGTCAAATCTCCTCCTGGACCAAAGCAGCATCGACATTTCAGCCTTCCGCACCACGGGTGATTGGCTCAATGGGTTCCGGACAGGGCAGTGCAAGGACATTTTCACGGGTGTGGAGTACAGCTCCTGTGACACAATAGCCAAGATTTCCACAGAGTAAGTTGGAATCTGCTGTGGATTTTCCTCACAGGTACAAGTTCAGGCATAAGCATGAAGGTAGCACTTTTATATGGTGTTTCCAGTTCTTAGCTAAAATTTTCTTACATTTAAAGAGACAAATGGGAGCTATTTGTTGTAGTTGAAATACTTGTGAAGGAAATCTATGTCTGCTGACTGTGTTAAGGCCATGGTCCCACAGCTTTTTCTCACTAAGTACAAGGAAATTCCCTGTTTATTCCAATACGGTAGCACCGTGCATCCTCTGGTACACTAGCGTCACTTTCTTCCACTGAAGTTTCTCTGTTGATTCTTTGTATTCTGTATTTTATATGGGAGTTTCTCTACAGCTGGCACATTACCAATCTTTCCCTTTTTTGCCCAGCCTATATGTCACCAAACCAGGTGAGGGTGCAAACTCTTTGTTGCTGTTTCCCTCCTCCATGCTAATAATTACTCAGGGGCTGAACTCCCTCCTGCTATGCTTGGAAGTGAGCAAATGGCAAGTTTATTACATTTTAAATGCAATCCATCTTTGTTCTAGTGACAAGTAAGAGTAGGATAAATGTTCTCTCTGCACCTGAAAAGGCATCAAGTGCAGATAAAATTTTAATGTCAAAGGAAATCTTAATTCCCAGTTGGGCTGGCTGGATACACTATGAGTTACGGAGAAGTATTCAGCAGCTGTGCTACCAACAATTAAACACATCAATGCCACTAATTAGTGTGTTATTGCATCTATTAAAAGGGTGCTAATGGCTTATTGTAACAATTACCCTTTGGGGACAGTGTAGAAATCCTGTAGGAATGCCCAATTTCCTGTGAGCCCCTGGTTAATTAGCCCTTCACAGGTGTCAAACCACCTCTGTGTTGCACAAGGAACAATGGGACTGGAGATCCTGGACAAACGAGGTGAAAACCAGGGCAGACCCTGCAAGCTTGGCCATGGAGTCCTTCACCTCAATGCTGATAGCAGAGTTCAGAGGGCCATTCAGAGGGCAGTGATGTGTCAGCACTGCCCAGGAAAAACCATCAGTTTCATAGGCGATAGAGATGTTAGAGAGGCTCAGCTGATCCACCAGTGATCCCCTTGCCCCAAAACCCCGGTGCTGTATCACTGGAGAACAGTTTCCATCCAGGAGAGCAAACACAACGAGGCTAAATGAGCTTTCACTCTATTTTTTGCAGCCCCCTTTTGTTTTCAGACAGTGGCTGTCAGTATTTTTTGCACCAGGGCTTGTGTTTCAGCAATATCCCTGTACCTGGAGGCTCCTGCAGTGCAGCATTATGAGATGGACAAGTTCTTTGCTGTTTGCTGAGGTCAGTGCCAGGAAACTCAGCGTCCTCACTCACACATCTTCTCTTTTTTCCAGTGACATGAAGAAAGTTGGCGTTACAGTGGTGGGCCCACAGAAGAAGATTGTCAGCAGTATCAAAGCTCTCGAAACTCATACAAAGAACAGCCCCGTTCCTGTGTAAGCTACCAAAATGATGTTGCTCAGGAGAGGGAAAAAAAAAAGGAGAAAAGTTGCATCACAGGTCAGAAGTGATGGCTGATAAACGGCAGAATTTAAAGGATTTCTTTGCAACAGCTTTGGAAATGTAATGGCTGAGATTTCAAACCCACAAGACACTCAAATATTGAGTATAAATGCCTTAAAATAGGAGCAAACTTGTTTTCTATCTATTAATCCTAAAGGGTGGGTGCTCTTGACTGACTGTTAATGCAGATGGTAAATTTCAAAAGGAAAAAGAATATGTGAAAAAATCCTTCCAAGTAAAAACCAGTGTTACTAAAACCTAGAGCCATTTGAATATTAAGTGACTGAATAACAGAAAAAAAACCCCATGGACATAAAAGCTGTGTATTTGATCTATACAGCAAACAAGAAGAAAGAAAGACTTGCAGTATTTTTATACAGAAGAGATCTGTAACAGGTATTTTATTTCTTTAAAAGCAAGGAAAATGGAGGACTATACCTCACAACCTGTCTGGCCATATTTACTATAATGTCATTGTAACATGCTATTTCAACTTCAGGAAGGAACACACAAATAAAGTTTGTAGTGACTTTGAGTTAGTTGACAGAAGATTTTCACCATTATGTTAGCTTCCCTGTGTTCATTTAAACAGAAACAAGTCTTAATTTTTAAAAGGCTTATTTATTTTCTTGGTTTGTTTTTTTGGTTTTGGTTTTTTTTTTTTTTCATTATTGTTTATATTTATGCTTAAATACCTTAACCTGGCTGTATTATTGCCAAGTGCCAAATGTTATCAAAACTTCTTTGGTTCAACCTGAGATGTTGTCTGAGGGTTAGTTACTAGATTATTTTACACTCATAGCGTCCTGCATGAAGTACAGAAGGAAAGAAAGGTGGTCTTTTTTTCAGCACTGACACTATGAAAAGCATCTGGACTTGTTGAGATTTCTTCCACTTGCTGTGAGTGGTATTTTCAACCAGGCTGGGGTTTTGACAGTGGTGTGTACATTGATCTTTAGATCAGTATCTGCCCCAAACTGCACTTCCCATTTCCTTCCCCAAGGCTGCTTTCCTGTCACAACAAGGACCCCTATTCTTGGGCGGTGTTCAGGTGAGAGAGCTGCCAAGAAAATCTTAAAAAGGGCCAGGGTTCTTGCATCCTGCATTAACTGATGATACTTTTTGAGTTCCCTGGGAAGTGGCCCCTGTTTAAAAGGATGACTTAAGCTGTGAAGTGGGGCTTTGGTGTGGAAGTTTACACATGCCTGAGCTAGAAAGCCCCTGTACAGACACTGCCACCCTGCAGAGGACCTGAATTCTTGGCACAGCTTCTGTGGTTACCTGTTCCTTGAAAGAAAGCGGGAGGGAGCCCAAGTCTAGGAGAGTGTTCACATCTCCCCGTGGAAAAAGGAGACTGGAAGTGGATTTTGAGGGCCCTCCACCATTTCCAGCATCTTCCAAAGAGCTTCCCAACTCCTAAGCTGTTGCTCTGGAGCACATCAATCCCAGTTCTGAGCAGACACAACTCTTTGCTCTGAAAAGGAGTGGTTTAAAACACAGTGTGAGCCACTTCTTGTGCTTCTTAACGCTCTAGATGTGATGCCAGGCACACAGACAGCAGGCCTTGGTCACCAGGGGAAACCATTCTGTTTCCCAGCTTGCCATTCTAGAATATAGACCTGATTCTGATGAATAAGAGTGAATCCCTAAAAGTCCAAGACTGTGTGAGAGGCAGATGAGTAAATGGCACGCTGTGTTTGCCCTGTGCATGCAAAACCAGGTAACCAGTTGTGCTTTCTTCTGTTGGCTTGGGTGTTGAAACTCCTTGGTATATAAGTAAGGAAAGAATCAGTTTCTAGGGTCTGTGGGGCTGAAATTGTTCTCCATGAGTCCAGGACTTATAAAATGTCCAGGCATGACATTTATCACACATTGCTAAAGAGAAGCAGTTAGAGGTTTTTTCATGAGTGCTGGCAGTGAACATGCTATAAAGGACTGGATTTGAAACACGCTCACAGCATAATAATTAGTAATTCTTTCTGAAAGAATAGGGAATGGGTTTTAAAGTTGAAATTAAAAAAAAAAAAAAGTGGAAGAAAGTTAAACTAAAGCATTTAAGATGTGAAGAATCTTCTCCGTATCTGCCCCAATCTCTCATGAAATGCAGCATGCTCTGTTGCTCAGTTCATCCAGAATCTTTGTTTTCTTCGAGCTGAGATTGCTCTGAATCAGACACTATTAGTGAATTTAAGCCACCAAAATCCAGTGGCAGACATTGACTGTGTGGGGACAGCTTTTTGTGACATTTCTCCTCAGCCTCATTCTGCTGCGGGAGAGTGGGGTGAGGGGCTGGGGTGGGGGGCTGACCTCTGGGAAGTTCTTAGAGTTTTAGACACTTGAAAACTTTGCACCAACTACCCTCAGTTTCCTCCTGTCATGTGTCCTGTCGTGTTCCTTGCCCACTGTTCAGGCATGCTCAGCATAGAAGATTCAATCTCACTGGGAAAAAAAAGCAGCTCAGTTTTGCTTTTCTTTGCTGTTAGGAGTAGAGAGTTTTTAAAACCCGTTTGGTTTTCTCTCCCTGTCAGAAGTTGATTTGTACTGTTAAGTGGCCTCTGTTGCAAGCATCCTGTACTCCCTGTCCCCCTGTACATATGTAAACATAGCAGTGTACAATTCTTCAGTGTGGAGTAGAGAAATAGAGGTCGTGTGGCCATCTGCCTGTACAGGTTATGGACATCAAGCAAAATGCAAACTGCTCATAAAATGCCATGCCATATTATTGGGTTTGTACCTTTCAATATAGTTTCCATTTTATTTATTTCTGTTAACATAACCTAGTTTTTGTGCTGTAACTTAGCATCCAATAAGCAATGTATAGATGTGATTTGATTGACAATATGTATTTACTTTAACTTGTATTTCGAAAGCATTACTTACTCATTTAGATTATATATTGTGCAATTGTAGATGGCCTCTTACTAATGTAAAATGATTTGTAGTGGAAACATTTATATTTTTATAATAAACATAATGAAAGTATTTTTTACATACTGAAATACTGAGGTGATTGCTTGGAGGACAAAGTAAATTTATTTGATTAGTGTGATAAAATTGTAATTAAATATGGATAAATTCTGAGTGTTAAAGCATGGGTCTGGAGTGAAAGCTAGATATTACCTATATTATCTATTAAAAGAAACAAGCAGTGCAGGTTTTAACTAAACAGACCAGCATTTGTGCAAAACTGACTTACATCAGTCAAAGACTTTACTTTCTCCATGGATACTGGAAAACATCATCTTCTACAGCCTGCCTATGGGATATCGAAAAAAGCTGTCATTTATTTTAGTTGTGTCAAGTACTTCCAAACTTTTGCTTTTTTTCCTCCCTCACCAGTGGACCTCTTTTCATCTTAATACTATGTTGAATCCAGTCAAAGATGTACTTTTCAACAAAATAAAATAGCCCACCGCGTACTGTAATTTCACCCCATGATCATTTCTTGCCTCTGAGTATCTGTATTAGATAATATTTTGCCCCTGTTTTGTTATGTCCCTGCCCCATTGTTTCTGTGTGCTTCACCCAAGTACAGGGTCTTTGAAAATGCCAACATACACAACTCAGGAATCCTCTTCCTATCAAAATAGGAATGGTTTTGATGCTTGCCAGTTTCTTGAATTTCGCAGGTTCTTTCTGTACCATACCTGATCTTGCATGCTTTTGTATACTACTCTGCTTACTGGTGCAAAACAATGAATGATATACCTGTCCTGGAGTCTGTAAGTTGATAAACTTTATGAATGTGGATGTAGCATACTTTTTTTTTTGGCGGGGGGGCAGGGGGGAAGTGGCATTTTATCTTGATGTGTTCAACAGAAAGGGGAATCACAGAAAAGAGTCACCCAGAGCTGGACTTGTCCTTAAATGACAACAGCTGGACTGAAAGCTGCTTTTTCTTCCTGCTGTAGTGGGTAAATGGTGCCATTTTAGCTTCCAAGCAGGGGGGGTTTGATGCTGTGTATGAGCACCAGGGAGGCGGCTCTGACGGGGTCTAATCCATGCAGTGTGCAAAGCATTTGCTCTGTAGTAGGTTTCACTTCAGGAATTGCTTTACCCTGATTTGTGTCTGTCCCTTTGGCATTGCTGGTACATCATATTTGCTCTGGATCCTAGAGGGCACAATGGCTATTGGTGTTTTTATTGCTTTTACTGTAAAATGGTGCTTATTCAGCCAGTCCTGAAAGGGCAGCAGGATGCATTCAGTTAAGAGCAGCAGGACAAGGAACTGCCTGGCAGCCCCCACCACCACAGAATCTCAGAATGTGCTGATTTGGAAGGGACCCATCAGGATCCTCGAGTCTGGAGAGGTAAATTGCTGATAATCTGTTCCATAAATTCAATATGTCTGTGGGATTTTCTAGTGCTGCCCAAGTGGTGTTTTTCCACTTCGCATTTCTTCTCAAGGATGATGCCCAGACCCAGATATCTGTATCATTAAAAGCCCAAGCAATGCCAAGTGAAATCAGACCACTAGTTCTGCTGTCTCATGTGCCACTCCTGTTAATTCATACAGATATCCAGACTATTGACTTCCTTTCATTTTCTGAGCTGCTCTAATTCCTCAGATCCTTTCCAAACTATCACTGCCTGGTCAGTAATTCCCTGTTTAATAGGTGTGCACTCAGATCCTTTCTCAGTCCTTGGTTCAATCCTTTGGTATTTCTTAATGAATTTTACTTTTCCTATTTAAAAATATTTATTCTAGAGGTATTTCTCTCAGCTTTGATTCATTCCCACGTACAAACAGGCACATGGTCTTCATCTAGGTTACTCATGCAAAGGTGAACAGCACAAAACACAAAACCCCAGCTTTCTCTTGGCTTCCTCATTATCCTTTTCAGATGGCCAGAGAACCTCTGGTAAGTGAAGAGTGCTGAGTACATGGGATTTTTCAGCTCACTCTGCTTTCACATTAAAATGGTTTCATGATAGCCCATATTTCCCCAGTTAGCTCATAAGAATGTCATGGGGGACAGCACCAGAAGTCTTAGTAAAGACAAGATAAATCACATCCACTACTTTTTAGATTATGCTGTCACAGAAACAAATTAGATGAGTTTGACAGGATTTGTTTATTCTTGACAAATCTGAGTTGGTTTCTTAAGACCTTGTAATCCTCCAGCTGCTTAGAAATGTATTGTGTGAGATATATGTATTTATATATCTCTCTATATATATGTATATCTTTCTGGGTGTTTGAGGTTAGCATAACTGCTCTGGAATTGCCTGGCTCTGCTTTTCTCCTCTTTTTAAAGCCCAGGATGATCTTTGTTCCTCTCCAGTTGCCTGGGCTCCAGGACTTCTGCAGGACTCTTTGCTCTGAAAAGGAGTTGTTTAAAACATAGTGTGAGCCACTTCTTGTGCTTCTTAAGAGTCATCATTAAGGGAGCATTTGGTTAGCAAATTTCATTATTTGCTCTTAATTAGATTCAGTAACTAAGGTTCGTCACTGCTATATCACTTTGAAGGTAGTTGAGGTGTGGGTTCATTAGAAATCTTCCAGTTCACTTTATTGGTCTCCACTAGAGGAGAAATATCCTGTATCTCCACTCCCCTTTTATCCAGTATTCTCAGGAAGCTCAATTTTTTAGTTTCTTCAGTAAAGTGAGTGTTTACTCACCATGCATTTGTAATTAATACTGAGTTTAGCTTCCAGCCCTTTAAGAAGTGTACGTTTGCAAGAGATTGTGAAATAACCAGAGCTTTTTATTCCTAATATTTGGGGATTTAGGGAAGCAGGCTTTTGGCTTCTTCTCCTGCCTCAAGGCCTGCGTGGACAGAAAAAATGAGCGTTTAGTCTCACTGTGTTCATGGGAGCATAGAGTAAAACATTTTATTTTAAGGCACTGAGATGAAATGAAGCCTGTAAAGAAACCCCACATATAAATGCTAAAACCTATTTTTTTTAATGAAAAAAAAAAAATTAAGTGGAGGTCTGGTAGTTTTGCACCATAGTCTGACCAGGGATTCGAATAAGCATCTCTGATGTCAATTTTCCTGTCATTCCCCCTCCCCACTCAGCAGGAAATAGTTCTTGGGTATGGTTTACATTTTATTTGAAGCATTTTGTTTTCACAGGGTGCTCCTCTCCTTTCACTTTCATTGCTCTCAGAGCTTGTGCAGTTCAAAAGAGGCTAAAATTAGGCTCAAACCACAGAAGTTTTGTGTCGCAGAGCCCCTTCCTCCTGCAGGCTTTCCCTGGTACCTGCTGTCCCCTGCTGTCCCCACCAAGCATCGCCCTGACCCCTCCTCCCTCTGCTGGCAACAGGGGCTCCCCATCTGCTGTGTCTTACAGCCCAATCCACCAGAAAACCCAAAAATAAGGATGGGAGATGACTTGAGGAGGTATTTTAGAGTCGAAGCAGTGTTTCAGTAGCTGCACTATTGATTGTTGGCCTTGCTGCACTTTCCCTTTCTGTGCCATATGAGTTTAACTCTGTGAACCCCACCAGACATTTAGATTTGCCTGGGATTCTTCCCCCCATAAATCACATTCGGTGTAGACATTTTGTCCCCATCTTTTCTGCATTATCTGGGTGGCTTTTTGCAGATCCAGCTGGGTATTTGCTGGCAGGTTTTTTGACCACTGCTAAGACATGCAGCTTCCCCCCAGGCTGGTTGTCAGCTAACCACCAGTAATGATTCCCATTTTTAGTGTGCCCCTTTCAAGTTGCATCACCTTTTATTATTTAGCTATTTGTAATCTCTTTCTTTCACTTTCATAAAGGTTTTTTGGGGGGCTTTAGTTGAGGACTAAGTCACAATTCCCACTTGTATATACTTTTAAAAAAAGTTGTGCCTCATTAACTGAGTTAATTCTTGCCTAATTGTAATAGCAAAGCAATAAAATTCAATCCCTACAACAATGTGATGCTGTAACTTCCTTTCCTCTCTCTGATGGAGCACTGGGCTACCTGCCAAGGAAGTTAAATGAAAATAGGAAACAATTGGAACAAATAAAATCTATTTCTGAGATTTAGATATAGTTTTCTTGAGTTTTTTGCTTGGTTTTCGGTTTTTGGGTTTGGTTTTTTTTTTATATTCTGTTATTACTCGATTCAATTTTTTACTTTCTGTTCCCAGCTTCTCTTGTGCATGTGGGTTTTTGGAGACAGAGGAGTTGGCACACTGAGAAATTATTTTTCTGCCCCTTTTTACCTCTTCTTCATATATAAGCAGTCCTCTTCATATAAGGTTCTATAGGGTTTTTGTGAAAAATCAGGTATATCAGATACCACCAAAAATCTGTATGGGAGCACCTCCCCAGCATGGACTATCTAAATAACCAATTAAGCCAAAAAAAAAATCAAATTCCTTCAAACAAATATAAAATAAAGATCAAATTAAAGTAAACCTCTGTCCCAGCCATCAGAATTGTAACACAGCTTTATCAATCTCCTGCTGCAAGGTAAGAGATCCCATCAGAAGAAGAACAGAAGGAAAACACTGAAGCTGAAGAAGTCAGAGACCTTTGCTAGTCTTAACCTCCAAAACTAGGTGCATTCTTTTTCCCTTCTCTTGTGATTTCTATTCAATATATCCTCTTTCTATCAATATATCCTCTGCTGAAGCATAACTGGCTAAGCTAAGCATTTAGACTGAAAAAAAAGAGATTTAGTAGCACCCGCACGCTAAGCAGCTCCTCCACGCTTAAGATAATGTTGGCTGATGGGGATGCAGCTCTGCTGTGTACACCAGGTTCCACCATCTCAACAAGTGTTTGGAGGCATTATGTGTATAAACATCATGAACACAAGCAGCTCTTTGGCCTGTTCTCTCTGCCTGCCACGACACCTACTGCTGTTTGGGTTTTAGGTGCTCTGTCTGGACTGCATTTTTGTGTGTCCAGTCTGTTTTTAACCATGACAAGCACAGCACCAAAAGAACCCTTTTCCCCACTCTATCTGCTTCAGTGTTTTCACTGGGATCTGTTCTGTGCCTTTTCAGAGGAACCTCTTTCACAGGATTTCTTCCCAAGCCCAAATCTTTACCTTTAGTACAGGTAATTACTGGCTGTTAAATGACCTCCTCCTGAGTCCTTGCAAGGATTTTGGCTATGGCCTTTTGTGGCTAAGTGCCTGCTAGAAGAGTGCTAAAATTACAGATTAAATAATTTGCTGCTCTCAACAGGAAGATCCCATGGGTCACGGTAGACTGTGCTCCTCCAGAAGACAGAACAAAAGTTTTCCATCTTGTGGGAAACCAGTGGAACAACCAACTTGGATATTTTTCTCCTAATCCTTTGGAATTTACAATCTGAAATTTAGATCACACACTCTTTTCATCCGTGTCCTTGATGTCTGTGCAGGATCTGACTCAAACAGGCACAGAGCCAAATGAACCAATGGTCAAAAATGTCTTAGTGGCTTCCCAAAAGGGAAACTTTCAGACTTATCTGCTACTATCCTATCATTTTATCAACAGGAATTCTTTCTCCAAGTAACCATTCTTGTCACTCTGTAAAACATATTGAGTTTGCTGTGACAGGTCTGGCTGTGTGTAGTTACTGTGATACTGAAAGTATAAAACTTTTAAAATATCCTTGAAATATTTTTAAAATATTTAACAAGTAAAAGTTTTATGGGCTTGGATCACCAGATATATGAAATCTACTTGATGTTTTAGGCTAAATGTTAGTCCTATATCTTGAGAGAGAGGTTGCCACTACTATGCAGAGAAAAGCTCTATCTTCCAGTGCAAAGGAATCTGAAAAAGCTCAGAGGGTTGTCAGAAATTTCACCTACAGTTTGTGAAAAGCTGATTAATTTTCCAGTGGGAGAGTGAGAGAAAAAAAAATTTAAAATATCTGGTTTAGTCCCAGAAATACCAAGCTCAGTAATATCGGAGGCAGGAGTAGAGGACTCAGGGGAAGCATTCCTGTTTCCTTCATTTAGCCTTAGCAGGGTTTGGACACAGGGTAAAGTTACCCCTCTCTCCAGAGATGCTGTGCAGGGGCTTGGATGTGGAATGGGAGCAGTGCATTATAAATCTCTTTGCAGAACATGAGAGTGTAAGATTCTTGGAAGAAAAATACACCGGCTCTTGTGTCATTTAAGGGTTGTGGCATTTCCAACCCCTCAGTAATTGCCTAGCTCTTTGCATTTGTGAGAAACCAGAATGAGATGCCTTAAAAGGGGGTTCTGCATATTGTAAAAGTCCAACTGCAGCTCGGAGAAACACCCCTGAGACTTATTGCTACCATTAGAAGCTTAGAGTAATGTGCACATATTTTTCTTTTTAGGCCATGCACACTTTATCCAACTCTCAGAGGTAAAAGAAGAAATGTAAGAAAGAAAGGAGAAGAAAAAATGCTCTGTTAGGTACGGGGTGGGTTTTCTTCCTTGCTTTGATCTTGCCACCACGTCCCTGGCATCACACCCCATGGTGCCACAGTCCCTGGGGATCTCCTGAAGGCCAGAATTTCCCTGTGGGGCTGTGATTTCCAGCTCTGCTTCTCAGCTGCAGAAGGGTCTGAAGCAGCAGGTGTGGGTGGAGACAGCAAGGGAGGGGATTTCATTCAGGCTGGAGACCCCAAAACTCAGCTCCAGGCTTCCCTGTGGGATACCAACACCTGCACAGCCACTGCCCAGCCCTTGCTGGGGCACTGCTGGTATTGGCAAGGCTAAATGGAGGATGGTGGTGGAATACTTCATGAAGGAAAGTGCTCATCATTTAAAACTCGTTACATTTCATTCTCTGTGTGTATCTGTTGTGCCTCAGCAACAGGGGAGAGCCAAGATAGAAGCACGACTTTGTTAAATGCCTCGTTGGCTTTGGTTCTTGTTGGGTTTTTTGTTTCATTTTAGAAGATCTCAGGTCTACTTTGTAACCTAACAACTGGAAAATTTCTTCTTTCTGCTGAAACTTCCTAATGTGCCTTATGCAAAACAGTGGGAATGATTAAATCACAGCAGAGGAAAACAAATACAATGAGGGGTGTAGCTGTGGAATAATTCAGATGTTTTCACTTGGACACTAGCTATGCTCCAAAGTCAGCAGCAAAAGCAGGTTTGAAACCTCTGTCACCAAAGTCTTTCAAGAAAATAATAGTCTGACATCTCACAGAAATCATTTGGTATGGTCTGAGGCAGAAAAACCTCTCTGTGTTTTCGGCTTCAGAGTTCATGACTCACCTGGAGTCACATAGCTCTTCCCATCCCTACACTTGAAAAATCTTTGGCCTAAGAGACAAATCCTATTTTTCCCATCTCCCTGGTGTGCTGGGCACAGAGAGATGACAACCCTTGCTGGCTGTGTCTGAGGCAGACATTAATATTGCTGCAGCCTGGATCAGGGCTGATTCCCACCCAGCGTGGTCCCTCTGCCCCCAGGCTGCTCAGCCCTGCCTGTTTGTTGTCACAAAATCCTGACACCCTCTGAGAACCACAAAGTGGGGGGAAAACCCAAACTGCACACGGCTCTCCTGCTGCTCATCACCCCGTGGCTTTTCTCTAGCTCTGCACCACTCCTCCACCCTCAGCATTACAGTAACAAGAGAACAACCTGTGCAATCTGTTCGGCGGGAGAACAGCTCATACGAGGACAATTTCCTCTTCTCTGTTGTTGAATATAACTTCCCTTGGGTGGGGGGGGGTTTTGGCAGTCTGTACAAAGGCTAACAGAGACCGGAGCAGAAGCTGTAATAGAGCTGTTATGACTTGACAGCCCTGTTGTGTAATGCACCGGGGGATTTTGTTACAAGTCAATTGTAGCTTCAAGAAATTTAAGAGTATGGCATCAGCTTGTATGAATTTTTTTTTTTTTATGTTTAATAAATGAAATTGCAGTAGGTTTTAACATGAAGATTATGGCTGCAGCAGGCCTGGATGACTTAATAAAAACTAAAATCAATCAGACAACTTGATTTTGTTGGCGAGTTTTTGCTCTGTAAGTGGAAATAAATGTTTTTGCAACCCTGATAATTTCCGTCTCATTCTTCAGGCTGTGCCAAAGCACTGGGTTTATACTGTTTGCTGAGTGGTGTTTTGTTTTGGTTTGGATTTTTTTGCTAAATTTGTGTTTAAAGAACATTCTGTTAAAGATCATTTAATGTAACCTTTGTCACTGCAGTGTCTATCAATGATGACCAAAAGCTTGAAGGAGTCCTGTGGCTTGAGAAAAGACTTTTCTCCTATCCACTCACTGTAACCTTTATTTTTCTTGAATTAACTAAGGGGCATGATGAAGGCAATTAAAGCTGCTGATCACTGACTCCATGTGGTCACAATAGAGCTTATTTTTGTTGTAAGATAACGATTCCCAGTGAGGGAAGCAAAAGGAATAAGATTTTGAACAAAAAGATGCAAGGACGGGTCCCTGTTTGATTTTAGTGGGATCATGAGGTTGAATTAAGTTACATAAATTATATAAAACTATCTGGTGTTTACTCCTTGGCAGAGTAATGGGAGGTAATCAATGGCCTGTAATTGGAAGAATATTTGGTTTGCTTTTACTCTCAGCCCTTCCCTGGGCTGAAAGACCCCATCCTTCAAAACCAGGTAGCTACAACACGCATAACAATCTCATTTTAGTGCTGCATGTTGAGCTCTCTACCCTGATGTGCTCCCACAGAATTTAGCTCAGTCCCCAAGCCGGGCTTAGTACATATGTGCTCATAGAACTTCTGAAAATTGCACTCAAAAAAATCTCACTTCAAAAAAAAAAAAAAACCAAAAAGAAAAAGGAAAAAAGAAAAAAGCCAAGGAAGTGTTTCATTTTGATTGTCCTGTTTGGAGAAAACAAAGTCTCTGCATGTATTTGGGAACTCGGAGTCGATTTTAATGATAATTTAGACATCACAAGAGCAAAACAAAGAGTTTAAAATAAACCCTGCGTTTGTTTTGGGTTTTTTTGTTTTTTTGTTTTTTGGTTTTTTTTTTTTTTTGCTACAGGTAGAAACAGGACCTCTTTAGTAGATACAACCTTAAAATATGTTATACTCCTGTTGGCAGTGGTTATATTCCTTTTCTTAGGATATGATTTTTAACCACCATTTTAGATAACCTGTTGAAGCAGTTGTTCAAAGAATGTGAAAATTAGAGGTGGTGGCATCTCCAAGGCCTGAAAGTTGCCATCCAGATAAAATAAATTGGAAGGAGGCCACCTGTGCTGTGGCTGGAGGTGGAAGAAAGATGCCAAGCAGGACCCAGAGCACTGCAGGATGCACAGCTGGAGGGCACAACCACCCCACCAAGGGCACTGCTAAAGCCAAAGGGAGGTGAAATCCCAGCCTCTTATATTTTTTCCATTGTTAAATGAATGATTACATCTAGCTGTGGAGTCCGTAGCATTACCCTTGGAGGACTTTTTTTGGACAATCCTGATTCTTAAGGCTTTGGGGGCTTTCTGGTCCACAGAGCATAAAATCCTGAGGAGAGCAGAAAAAACCAGGATTTACAACCCCGCTGGAGGCTTGGAAAGACCTTCTGGGATGCCTGCCCCCACACACAACTCCCAGAAGCCCAGAAGAGGAGAGTCTGGATATCTGTGCCCACCTGCCAAGAAATGGGAAATTTCTAGGATCAAGCCAGATGTGTAGCTGGAGTTTATATGACTTCCTCTGCTGTCTCAAATCCATGGCTTTCTGCTCTGAGACAGTCCTCACAGCAGAAAAATGGAGTTTAGGACATCTGTGGACTTATTAGCTGCTTATCAGGTTGCTTTGGGGATAAATATTTTTAGATTTTTCGTAGATTATTGGAATTTCCACAAAAGAACATTTTTCTAATGAGAAAGTACTTTCTCAATGCCAGCAGTCCTGAGCAGTGCAGGTGCAGCCAGTGGAGAACTGATATTTTAAAATAACTTTTTAATGGGTCAGCCAACAAGCTCAACAAATCCAATCCATTTTCCTAGGTGGGCATCTTAGGGAGAATTTTATTCTCTCCTGGATGAAGTGTGCAGGAAAACATTGGTCTTGTTAAAGCCTCTTGCTGGACAGAAGAGCATGAAGGCTTTTGTGTCACCTGTGCAAGCTTTGATGTCATGCCCTGACCCTTTTCTTTTTCTCCAAAAAAGGAATTTCATGAGCTTCAAGCAGCATAAAATTTATCCAGAGGCAAAACATTTCTCATATAGCCTTGTACTCATCTGCTCCTCTGGAGTTTTCTGACCAGGGGGCTGTGAATCCTTTGCATCACAGTAGCCCTTGGGCACAGAGTGGCCTCTGAGAGGTGGGCAGAAAGCCACCAGAAACACCATCTGTAGTGTACTCAGACTGCAGGTGTTTCTCTGAAGGTGTTGTGAAATCCCAGTTTTGGATCTTCATGGTCTGGATTGCATTCCAGTTCTACCTGAGCTGCAGTTTCTCAGGGAAAATCAGCATCTTGTTTGTCATCTGTGAGGGGCTGGGGCACGGCAGCACCCTTCAGGACGCTGCACAGCAACAGGGATGGTGAAATCATGAGCTTCTATTTATTAACTGAGTGATACCACATGTGGAGTCACTGGATGTTTACAAAACTGCCTGGGTGGGTTGATCAAACTAGTGAGGCCTTTCCTTTGGTTTAATTCCTGTTAACTGATGAGAGTGAAAAAAACCCCCCAACAAATCAAATCAAAACTAACGGGGCTGCAGCCAAACGAGAAAATGAAAACAAAAGATGATCAAGTTGTATCGTGCTTGTACCTCGGTTTTTTGAGGCTTAAATAGGAAGAGGCCTGTCCCCTTTCTTACTATTCCAATCCTGGAAGGAGCACTGCCTTTCAGCCTGGCACAGCTGGAGCCCCGTGTCCCCCTGAGATGCCTAATGACTTGCAGATTTATTCCAAGGCAGTTAAGGGATTTACCTCCTTCCAGAAACTGCCGAGGAAATGATCATCTGATACAGAAGAAGTGGTTTAATGTAATGACATGCAGGAGAGAAATATGTCATATCCTCAGGGGCCCAAAATGCATCTCCCAGTCATCCAGATGGATCATCCCTGGTGCAGGATGTGCTCTTGTCCTGGACTCTGTGGTCATCAGGGAGCAACAGTGGAGACCCAAGCAACCAGAAACTTGCCCTACTGTCACAGGAACCTCTCTTTTTGTTGAAGAAACTTAACCTTTGACCTGTGCAGCTTTGACCTTTTCCTTTTAGCATCCACACATCTTTAGGGGAAACTGTGTAGCTGAGTTTTTAAATGGGATCAGTAGCAACTACCTGCACCTGCATCCATCTGCAGTGAGTTAATAAAGAGAGCTTGCATTTAGATGTCAAAGTGTGTATTTTCCCATGCTGTAACTTGATTGTCTTCCACAGAGTTACACAAGGGACAGATTTGGATAAAAGTAAATCCAGTCCAAACTTTTACTCAGGGCAAAACTTATGTTGGGATTAAAAGGCTACTCTGGTGTTCTGTCCTGCAGAATCAATTAAAACCACTTATAAAGGAAAAAACAAACCACCCCTGGGGTTAGTGCACCTATTTTTTTATGGCCTTTTATCATGTACAGTCCTCAGCACCTGTTTAAAATGCTGTGTAATCTGAAGAGAGCCTCTCTGCTTGGGTGTAAATGGAGGTTCCCCTGTCACAGCTGTGCATACTTAAAGCAGTGCTTAAAGCAACTCATGGCAAGTGTGTCTGGTTCTTTCTGATGACCAAGCACACCAGGACTTCCTGAGGGCTGCTCTCTGCTGGCTGGCAAAAGGTAAAATAACTACTGATATTGTCATTTTTGGCATTTTCACATTTGAGGTAAACCTAGAGCTGTCTTGTGTTGGATGACATGGGTTAGTTTGTAGGCTGTCACTGGTTAAAATGTGGCTGGAAAGAGTTTTATGGGGTAGCTGAGAGGGGGTTCCTGGCATGGCTGCTCTGCTACAGGTGAACTGCAAGGCCCTGAGATAGAGAAGGAACCTATTTCCATGGAAAGCCCCTTGGTGTGGGTGCCTGGCCTCGTGACCTTGGGGTGCTGCATGGGCTGGGAGCAAGCTCTGCTATGCCTTGGGGTGATGCAGAGATTTTTTTTTTGTAGCTTGAGAAGTGGAAGTTGGTGGACTGAAACCAGGAATGGTGGTAGCCTTGGTTTGTGTCCCTGCCCAGCTGGACAGATGTGCCTTAAGATGGATGCTTGGCTCTTCTCTAGTGTTAGATACACCCAGTGTATTTGAGCTGCAAATCTTTTGCTGAAACAGGAATTTTCCTTTCTGAGTTGATATAGATTGATTTATTTTTGTTTTATATTGGTTTTTTACTCGGGGTTGGGGAAAGGAGGTGATTGCAGTGGAAAGGCAGTGACGTCTGTAGTTCCTCTAAAGCAGCACTTTGCCTAAACCACCCTTGTGACCAGGGAGTGTTGTCTGCTTTATGCTCTGTGTGTGTGTCCGAGCTGTGGATGCCAGACACAGCGATAAGTAAAGAGATCACACAGTTAATTATCCTGGCAGACAGCAGGAGCAGCTCTGTGGTGCTCAGACACAGGAGGCATTCTCTGTGGAGGGTGTGTGGGATAATCGCGCCGCTGCTCTGTCGCAGGCTCGCGGAGGATTGCTTTCCCTGCCTGCAGAAGGCACCGGCGCTACCTCTTGTCAGGATGCTGAAATGTGAACTACATTCCAGGCCTGAAACTCAACCTCCCACCTTGACAAATTGGCTGTGAGCTGAACATGATTTGAAGCACTCCAGCGTGGCTTCGCTCGGTGTCACCCCTTGGTGCCCTATTAATAGGACGTGTTAGCATCAGACAGCTTGGCAAAAGGGTAAATATTGCAGAGCACATGGCCAGACTGTCTCCTTGATGGTAAATAGATGGTGAATAATTGAATAATGCTATAATAGTGAGGAGGATCTGCCTAACATAAGGCACAAATTATGCTTCTCTCTCTCCCTCTGCCCCAGCTCAAATGTTTCAGAATCCTTTTTCTTTGCCATAATTGGACATAATCAGCAACACAGTCAGTGGCTACAGGCTGTCTGGTATCAATTCCCGTATTCAGCAACCACAACATCTAGATTTTGAAAGAGTTAATGTTCTCTATTAGTTGATTAGTTCAGTTAATTTGTTGTGTCCCATGGTGATTGTAAAGTAAATACAAAAGGGAGCTCTGTTTCAAATGTCTTCCTGCAGCTCTGTGTGTGTTATGTACGTGTGATACATGCATGTGTGTATATCTGCAAGTAATATCTGCTGAAGGTGTTGAGAAGCTGCAGTTTTCCCTGGCTTCAGAGCAAGCTTCTGGCTCAGCGTCTCCTGAAGAAAAGTTGTCCCAAGAACATTTCCTCTGGTTCAAAGTGAAAGATGTTCCATGGAGCAATTCAGAGAGAGAAATGTGTGTGACTTAGAAGACTTTATCTCAATTTTACTTCTAGGTATAGCCTGTATGTCTTGCCTTGTTTTCCAATGGAAATTCTTTGGGCAGAACTCCTTCAGGAATGTGACCTTGTGATTAATTAATAAGTTTAATACAAATCATCCTTCCCCTTCTCCCCACATAAAGCTTACACATTTCTGCTCCTGCAGAAGCAAATGTGACTTTTTTAAAGTGTAGACCATGGATAGACAATTAGATATTTTCTCATGACTTAGTGGATTTGTTATGGAGCTCTGAAGTAGTTCTTTATGTCCATCTGTGATAGACAGTGCATGTCACTGGAGAAATGCTTTAGTTACCATTAACAAACTGATGCTGAAAACAGCAGAGAGTTTTTGTGGTTACAGACTCTATGGATGTGGCAGGTAGGAAGGTATCCTGTTGACAAACAGCTTCCTAAGGTAAAATTTTATTTTGCTGAGGAGTCAGACTGAACTAGACAGAGAACCTGTGAGCTTTGTATCATGGAGATCCCCATGCCAGCAGTTCTGGATCTTCAGAGCAAGCTGAAACCTGCTGGTGGTGGGGCTGCTTGGATATCTGTGCTCCAGGACCATTTGCTTCCTCCTCTGTCCTGGTAGGCCCCAGCAACTCCCAGTGGCTTCTATATTAATCTTTATTCTTGAAAAAGGCAGAGATGGCATTTTCCACTCTGATGATGAGGCTCATCATGACAGGCCCAAGTGCAAAAGGCGTTTTCAGCTTGGTGGGGAACAGCAGCTTGTAACAGTGCCATGATTAAAGTGTCAGGTTGCTGCTCTTTTGTATTATATGTAGACTGCAAAAGATTGATGCAGGGTGATTTGTCTTCTGTTGGATTTGCTTGACAGTGAATGAGACTGTAACCAATTTGCCTGGAGCAGGGGAGCTCAGAATGAACCCTGATGGTTTAGGGGGGTGGCTTGCAAGAGGGAAGGACTGGACAGCCCTCTGTGCCCTTCCTTGTCTCGGGGAAGTCACTTATGGAAACCTGGAGCATTATGTGGTCACTCTAACTTTTGAACCTTAGCATTCTGAAGCTTCAAATCACCTTTTCCACAGGGTTGTCTCAGAGAAGCAGGTCCCAGACCAGACTTCAGTTTGCCCACACTTCTGCAGCTCCTCTGTTTCCTGCATTTTTTATCACTGAAACTTTCTGAATGAAAACTGCTTGTTTTGCTTTCAGTTTGTGTGGTTTCTTGGATTCTTGGGCTAAAAATTTCCTTTACTCCTATGAGGTGTGGAGTGTGGTGGAATTTTTTTCCTTCTGGGCACTTGCAATCTCTAGCAGTGCTGGGGGGAATATCCTAAACCTCTCTCGTGAGCAATTGTCAGCGCTGCCGTCTGCCTGCTGTGCCTGTTTTGTACTCCTGGTTGTTAAATAAGGATGTACAAACGCAGCTGCTGAGTGGGGGAAGCACTGCTGATTGGCAACCAGCATTAGCCAAAGGTCAGTGCTAATTACTCTGCCTCGTTTGCATGAGAAGCTTTGAAAGGTACAGAAGAAAGTGTCTGTGGCATTTTCTGCCAACAAATTACTTGGCTGACAGGAGGATGTCAGTGCTCATCAGTGCTGATACACTGCAAGTTGATCCTTGTGCAATTAAGCAGGGTAGAAATATTGCCTCAGAGAGTTAACTTTCTGGGAGTAATTACTGAAGGTGCCAACACATGCCCATGGAAAGGAAGAGGATGTATTTACTAAATATGAGAATCCAGATTATGAATGATTAGTTAGTTGTTTAAGATGATCACCTCTGTCTCCAGCCCATCCTTTCTTCCTCTTGTTTTTGCATGTTTTACTGCCAATTACACCAGGGAGGGAGGGATAGAGGGCCACGTCTACACTAATTAGGCTCTGCTGATCAGAGTTTTGCCTGTTTCTCATCTAATTGAACCTTGTGAGCTTTAGTGTGAAAGATTAAGGCATTTTTTAAGCCCTACTATATAGACATACCCTGCAGCTCTGGTAAAGAACTGAGCAGAGCTGAGGTTGAAGTGACTGAAAGAGTAACGCAAGGGAGGTCTGGAGGACCTAAAGGAAAATCTGACTTTTGGAAGAAATCTGAAGGCAGGAGGCCCTTAATTAACAAGACCAGTGGCTTTGAAGGATTTGGGTTCTGCATGTCAATTTTCCATTACCAGAATTTTAGTGGGGGCAAGGAAACTGGGCAGTGGAAACAAAATCCCTAAGGAGTCTCTGTTGATACCTGGGGGTAAAGTTGATCAAGAACAATTTTAGGATGTAAAAACATTACTTCAGATGAAAGTGTTACTTCAGATGAAAGCTTTTATTCAATAACATTGGTAGGATGATGAAACTTGGCTCCAGCAATTAAAATATTGCCAGAGATATGTCCTAGAACGAGCCAGGTCTGGTCTATGTCTGTGTCACCTCTGTCTATCTGTGACTCTGGGAAAACACTGCTGAACCTTTACCATTGAAGAGCCAGCACTTCCATTGGTGTGAATTGGGCAAATTCAGTTATTTAAATCTATATGCTCTTTTTATTTTCCCTGAATAAATCAAAGTAGAAAATAGCAGTAGCTCCTTGAACTTGTCAGCTGAGCTGACATAATTTTTCCAACCCTGTCCCTTGCTTTTCTCTGTTATTGTTACATATTTAAACTAGATGCACAGGGCTTCCAACAGCCTGCCTACCTACTTATTAAGTTAGAGACTTAAAGTTCTGCAGAAGCCAAGTGCCCAAGCTCTGCTGTCACTGAGTGACAGACCAGCACGAGTCATTTACGCTCCTTTGAACTTCACCACCTTCGTGCTCGTCCTGTGCACAGGACACGAACACCAAGCCTAAAACAAACACCAAAAACCCTCTCACAGAACAAAGCAGTGGCTGTAACCTCACATAAATCAGGGCTTTGACTTACCCTTTGCATAACAGAAAAATACTCTGAGACAAAGGGCTGCATGTTGTCCTGTGAGACAGGACAATTTATCATGCCTTGGGATCCTGTGTGTGGCCAAGGGCAATGCTCAGTGGAGCAGGGTGATAAAAACTACTCCTGCTGTCCTCTTGTGGCACCTGTATCCCCATCTACTGGCATTGCTCTGTGGATTTTTATCCCGTCCTTCTGGGTGAGATGGGGCAGGTGTGACATTTCCTCTAGAGATGTTTTGAGGTCCTGCTGTGGCAGCACATGAGAAGGGTTTGCTGCCCCTGAGACCCTGCACCTTTTTTTTCTGGCGCAGCAGCAGCACTTTTCCTCTCAAAAAAAGTCAAAAGAGCCCAGTTCTGCTATGGAGAAGCACTTGCTTCCTTGGAGGAAGTCTCAAAGCTTATTTAAATCACATTTCAATGCCCAAATAAGCCCTCTTCTGAGAGGAGCGAGACAAAAGTTGCCGTCCCCTGCAAACCATCCTTTGCTTGGTTGCATAAACTCTCTTGAATGTTTTGTTTCATAGTTATGGTTATCAGACACCACTTGTGTTTAGAAATGGAATTCATACAAGGTTTGAATTGCAGGGCAATGGGGTGATCTGAATGGTTAATTAATATAAAAAATCATCAGATGGTAGAGGGTAAATAATGGGAGTCCTGAGATTTAAGCTTGGAGCTGGGTCAGAAGTAGGAGGACACCGTTATTGTCACCACTGTGGTGATAAACTGTGAGTAAATAAAATGTCAGAAATAGGAGGCTGAGGACAAGTCTTGAAAGGAGTACTAGGGTTAGAGAGGAGTACCTTGATAGAGTTAAGGAACTTTACACCCCTAGTTTACATATTGACTGTGCTAAGGCTTGCTAAAGACTTCCAAAAATCCCGTTTAGCCTTTTATGTTTGGCTTTCTGATAAACATAAAAGTGAAAGAGAGAAATTTACAGCAAGAGAGAATCTCCAGATGGAAAACCTTCCTAGCTCAACTGCCTGAGAGGTCTGTGAGGTTTTAGTTCAAGTCCCTTCGTAAACTAAAAGGTGCTGCTTATTTTCATATCTGATTAGTAAGCACACTAGAAATGCAGTAAAGAGCAGGACTCTGCAGGGAGGCCATTTCTCTCCATGCTGTGCTATCATTTGTCACTCAGTGCTGTTAAATTAAAAGCAGTGTGGCTGCAGCTCAGCTATTACCTACAGCCACTTAAAGGCCAGCAGTTTCAATTTTAAAATGTTTCACATTTCTGTGAGTCTCAGTAACACATCTTCATCCATGACTGCTCAGCTTTTTACGGACTCTGAATGAAAGAGACAAGTGAAACCATTTCTGCTGTGTGCCTTGCAGTGTTCCCAGAAAAAGGGAACGTGCCAGCATGTCAGGTTTAGGTCTGGTTTTTGGCATCTGTGGGGATTTAAGTTTTTTCTTTCTTTTTATTTGGAGTAGAAGTAGGGATGTAGCAGTGCATGGAGTACCCAGGAAACTGTTCCCTGGTGAAAATGTGATGCTGGAAGCAGCCTGAGGTGTCTGCTACAGCTACCTGTAATATCATGCAACCACTTTGATTTCTTTCCTTCTGTATGTGCAGCTATACTTTTAAATACATGGATTAATAAAGTTAGGGTGCTGGTAGGGACAAAAAAACTTAATTAAAGGGAGATCTACAGAAAGCTGATATCACTCTTTATCCTACCTTTTCTATTTTTCAGCTTATGTAATAAATCTCAGTTAATTTTAAACAGTGAGAGCTGATGGGGTCTATGGGTGCGAGGTTGTCCACCCAAAACCTTGGTTGCCTGTATTTAATGAGGGCTAGAGAGGGGAAGAAAGATAGAAATCCTTTTCCTATTCTTCCATATGTCCTTAGTCTCTCATGGCTCCCACTGAACAACCACAACAGCCAACAGAATAATTCTTTATTGAGCAGAAACTATTGCATTTGAAATGTCTCATGGCATGGACAATTTTAATGTGCCACAATGAAGTTTATGAAGAGTTCATTGCGCTGGCAATTGAGAGGACACAATGAGGAAATATTTGATATTTGTATATTTAAGGACAGAAAGCAATTTGCAGACACATAGCTTAAAAGAGATCAGATTCCTGGGCAAGGAGATCTCCCGGAGTTTTACACTTCCAGTGGTGGGGAGACCTCTCAAGGTAAACAATTTTCATAAGTTACCAAGTCCCAAAATATTTGAATAGCAACAGACATAGAACTCAGCGGAGGGAAGACTAATCCATCTGGCCTTCAGACAATTGTGCAGGGATGCACAACTTTTCTATTAAGAACAAATAAACCTTCAAGGAAAGGGGTACTGGCAATGCTTTTGCTAGTGGAATTGGGGAAAGCAGAAAGAGGGTAAAATCTCAGACATGGTTTGATAGAAACAGTTGTTCAGCCCAGTGTCCTGATGCAAGACTTTAACTTTTTTTTCCCTGATGTGTATTCTATGAGAACAAGAAAGATCTAAAAAAACCCCCAAAAGCTCCTATTAAAGCAGTTACCTCGGGGTGGATGTGAATTACTTTGTTTATCTAAATAGCAGTAAAGGAGTGTCTGAGAGCTGCTGCTACATTCAACTTAGAGACTTTGTAGGTTTGCTCTGTGAAGAAACATTCTTTGCTATTTCTCGTGTGCTTTGCTCTCTTGAAAGATGATCCAGCTGATCCCTGAACCTGGCCATTGGTTGGTTGCAGTGAGAACTGATCCTGGCAGAGGAGAAATACCTGAGGACAGTAAAGGTCTCTAGGAATTTAGACAGAAGGATAAAGCTTAATGTTTACATCTTCCCCTGTCAGGAATATGTGTCTGAAGGAGGCTGTTACCATCCTGTGCCCCCAAATTTATCCTTACTGAAATATTAGGAGAACAGCATTCATCCTGACAGGGAAAGGGGAGCTTGAGGGTAACTTCACAATTCAACAAATGAGAAGTGGTCAGAGACAAAAATTAATGTATCAAACTATTAATTAGCCATGTATTAGAAAGCAGACCTATCTAGATGCTGGAGCTTTCTTCACTGACAGCAGGCACCTGGTAGCTGAACTGCTGGAAGACAAAATTTGAAATTAATTTGAACTGTGTTTGTATCCTCTTGTTAGCTGTAGAGCTCCCAGCCTGCTGAGAGGGTTTCTGCAGGTTTTGTGACATCTTCTGGAGTTAATCCTGGCTTTCTGGTGGTGCTGGCTGCCCAGCCTGGAGCCACTCCTTCAGACAGAAAGCTAGAAACACAAATTGTAAAAGTGCCAATTAGTATTTGAATGTTAAGAAAGCTTAATATAATTGAGAAACTCATTCAGCATAACTTTAGACACCTTATAGCTACACTGCTCTCAGTTAAGAAGAACTTGTGCATGGCAAAATAGTAAAAATGAAAATTTTTCATTGAAGGCTACTTTAGTTTTGTATGGGTTTGGTTTTTTGTTGGTTGTGTTGGGGGTTTTTTGTTTTTTTTTTTTTTTTTTTTTTTTTTTTTTTATTGAGAAAGTGAAATGTCAGTGATGTGGAAACAAGTTAGCAAAACAAAACTTGGGACAATAAAGGGGCTTCTTGGGCCCTCCTTGCTGTGATAGGGATCCTCCCCACCACAGCCCCGGGAGTTCTAACTGGAAACCAGAGCCTCTCAAAGGTGACAAAGACACTGAATTGCCTTTAAAATAGGCATTGCATGGTCCAAAGTGTGCGTGTTTGAGGGAGGGGGAAGCAGTGAGGACTCCTGCTTTGAGAGAGAATTCATGTTGTTTTCATAAACCACTGGGCTGGCAAATTTGAAATGGTTGCAGAGATTCCTGAATTGCCTTTAAATTGGGATTTAATGTCACTATGTTCAAAACAAACATCTTCCTTTTTTCTTTTTTTTCTCCCTTTTGTTTTCCCCAGCCTCAGAGTTTGATTTCCTGAATGTTTTTTTATCAGCTCGAGCTGTTGTGCTTTTGGCTTCGCTGCCCCTGAGGCTGCAGAAATCTCTTTCACTGTGGGGAACATGAAGCCCTGAGTACTGTGGTGGGTTAGAGTTGCCTCTGCTTCCTCAGACTTTGGGATAAAACAGGAAAAGCCATTGAAAACAACCCTAAACCCACACACACACAAAAAAATCCTAATGCAAAATTCTCTCCTTTTTGAGTAGTGGTATGCATAGGCTTTCTGTAAATCAGTATATAAGTAGTTCAGAAGCCAAAGTTAGTTGAGGGTTGATGAGAACTGTGGAAGGAGGCTCACTAAGCCACATTCTGCTTGCTCCCGTCACCTTCCCCCTCAAGAAAACCACCTGAAAAATCTTTCTCAGTGCTTCTTCCTTCTGGGAGATTTATTTTTGCTGCGTTTTACTGGATCATTCGGGCTAGAGCTACACCAATCACTAATGTTTTCAAGCCTCTAATTATCTGAAAAAAAAGAAAAAGAAGGTATTTAACTCCTACTGAAAAATTCTAGTGGAATGGCCCTGGTGCTTTTGTGATACATTCCATATGAAGGGAAAAAGAAAAGTGAATTTCTGAGACATGAACAATGTAGCATCCTGTCACCATTTGCAGGGCAAGAATCTGATGTTAACACGTCTTAGATGGAGAAACCAAGGGGAAAACAAATTCTTTTGGCTGCTCTGCAGTGATGTGAGCGCTTTTACTTCCTTTCAGCTTGATAGTGTTAAAGCCTACAATATTCAGGAAAAAAACCCCAAAACCCAATAAAACCCCTGAAAAACCTAGAGAACCCAGCCCTAAACCACAACAATAAAAATAATTATTAGTGAGCTTCCATATAAATATATATGTACTCTGAGAACATTGACAGGGAACCTTAATTTGATTTCCAGCTAAAAACTCATGCCCTTGCAACTACGTCAAATACCTGTATTTCATTTTTAAAACTTCTTGCAAGGCCTGTTAGGGCAATGCCTTTAAAACAAGCACACTGCAACTTAAAACTGCTTTTTTACATACTGGGGAGGGGCAAAAGAGACAGAGAGGGGGATAATCCTACTGTTACAAAAGCAGGTGTGGTGGGAATGCATGTGTTTAATCCTAGAGGAGTGCAGGTCTTTTGTGATGCTTTGGCTTTTGGAAAAACGGAGCTAAAATCCAAATGGCAACATTTTGAGATATGTGATGAAAAACACAAAGCGGAGATTAAGAATAGTGAATATTTATAACACTGATGCTCTCAGTATAGCCCCAGGCAGTTATTAAATAGCAGATCTTCCTTCTCAAAGTCAAAAAAATTGGATTTTTTTCATCTGTGTGATAATACCATAAGTAATGGATTTTAGCCTACACAACTTCAGTGTTTAATGCAACATTTTCATTAAGTTTCATAAAACGTGTTTGTGTCCTGTGTGTGACTGACAGCATTTAGTGAGATAAACAAAGAAATCTCACATTGTCATATCCCCACATCACATTCAGGTGGGGATGCTGGACGAGCCTGAATAATTAGATCCAACATCCAGAGGCCACACTGCACCTTGAAAGGATATTGGAGCAACCTATGAATTTTGTGTCCTGTTGATGTGCAATCACACTTCAGTTCTTTGGGAACAGATTGCAAAGTGCTTCAATTCTCTGCAAAGCCAAAACTACCAGGAAAGTTCATGAAATCATATGATTCATCTACAGTGACTTCCTCCAGGCACCATTTTGGTGTCACTCATCTGGAAAAGGTGATGCCCGCATTCGGTCTTTCCTAAGCACAGGGTCTTGATCCAAGTGCTGGGAAGCAGGAGTTCCATTGACTGGAGCAGGAGTCTGTGACCAAACCAGAATGCTATCAGCAATCTCTTCCTGATAAGTTCACAACCACTTTAATTGTGCATTTTCAGAGACATGTGTTCGATAAATATAGAACTTTCTAAAATAAATGAGATTGCTGATCAGGTTGCACATCAGCGTAATGCAAATACAAGCCCCGAAAGAGCAGCATTCAAACATTTCACTTTTGAAGGATGAGAGACTGTAAGTGCCCTCCCTGAAGATTTTTTTTTCTTTTTTTGCCCCATGATTAATTCTCTTGCGTTCTTTAATCTGTTGCCATGTGCAGCAAAAAGACAAATTGTATTTACATTACCTTGGTCCTTCCCTTCATTTCCAAAACAACTGCCTTTATGCACTCCATGCAGCTCGAATCAGGCCTAATTACCAAGCCCTACATCTGCTTTCAATCTGTGGGCTAGCACACAAGGTTGCTCTTGTTTTGAGGCTTGCACAGTGGTTTCACTTGTTTGTTTATGTTTTGATTTAGAAATGTATATCTCTAAACATCCACGAGGACAACAGCATCCTAATATTTGACAGCCATCATACAACAGTGAGAGAGGATTTCTTCTTGGGTGCTTTGCTGTCTCCTCAGGTCAGGCACAATGCTGTAGACTAACCAAGCTCACTGAAGCCACATTGGGGCTTGTTATTATCCTCTTCTTGTTCCATTTCCATCAGCTGTCTGTGATTAACAAGCTTCTTAAAGACTTTCATAAAAACTTCCATCTCTACCCTTTAGGTTGGTTCCCTCCATGATGCAAAAAGTTTTGCTGAAATAAAAGGTACCATCTAATGGCTGTAGAGGAAAGAGTTTCATTCTGCTTTGTGTTGCATCCATCTCAATTTTCCTTAAAATGGTCATGCATGAAACAGTAGAAAGCTGGTTCTGACAATTTTTATATTAAATTTTAGAGTAGATGGATGGCAGAATTAGCTTTAAAAGGAAACAATTACTTAGAAGGTCATTCTTGCTACAAGCCACAGCATGTGGGTCCATGTTAACTTTATTTTGTGCATGAGAACAAATATAGAAGCTGTTTAATAGAAAAGCAAGATTATGTGATATACCTTGCATAGCAGGCAGTGGTGGGGAAGCCCAGGAAAATACCAAAAAAAAGAACCAATGAAATCTCAAATTTCATGTGTTATCCAGATCATGATATGGAACTACTGCTGATTTTTGATAAACTATTTTTTTGCTGGGGCACCAAAAATGATGTGGGATGAATCTGGGTTGAAATACTTTATCTTGTCTCCTACAAACAGAGGAGAAAGGAGCAAGCAGTAAGCCCAAGGTGAGGTTTCTGCCATAAAATGCTGTAAGCTCTTCGTGTGCTACCAGTATCCAGACCAGTTGTGTGCCTAATGAAATATGTATACATTGCATACAGGTGCACTCTCAAACTGTAAATGAGCAACCATTTATTTGTCAAATGTTCTAATATTTTTTTTCTCTTCATCCTTGAAGGTGTGAAGCCTTTTAGGGCGTTTAAATGTTAGTTTTGATCTCATTTGATTCTTTGATGTATTTGTGACCAACAGTGCCAGTATTCTTCTGCCTTTATGAGCCATTTATGTTAGTTTTTTTAAGTGCCTGTAATTATTAAGATTATTATTATTACAGAGAGCATCTGCTATAGGACAAATCTCTATCTGTTTTATGTTGTGGGGTAGCTTTCACTATGCAATAAGACTGAATAAATTTGAGAAGGCTCCTTTGCTCCATTTAAATTACTCTCTGTCTTAACATCACATTCTTCATTTCCTTCATTTCCTCAATGACTTAATAAGTACTTAAATTAAACAAGAAAGGTGTTCTAACACAGAGGTGAGGAAATCCAGAGTTAAAGCTGCTACTCTGCTCTTAATTCACCTGGTGGTGCATAGGCACTCTATTAAGAAAGCCACAGAACAGCAGGTGAGCTTTTATCTCCAGTTTCTGCAATGTCTATACCATATGTGCTGCACAGGTCACTGCATATGCTGTGTATGATCACCCACTGCTCTGGACCCCTGCTGCACCGGGGTACAGCCAGGTGATGTAAGAGGATGAGGAATGACTGCCTGATTAATATATTCCTGTTTTGCTTGATGATCTCTCTGCTCAGAGCACATTCTTTTAGAGGAATGGGACCCAAAACCATTTTCCCCTCCACTCCCTCTGTAGCCTCCTGTTCTTTCCCTCCTTAACTTGTGTAATGTGTGGAACCTCTTGTTGTGGTCTTCGGCTTATTAGAAACAGAGGTTCTGTCCTCAAGTAATAAAAGCTTGGGAGCCTTTTTGGTTTCCCAAATTACTCTTATGACTGAAAAAATGAGTCCTGGGGTGTGCCAGCTTTCATGTGCCTGCAATGACATGGACAGGGAGCGTCCAGAGCTGTCTCACTTCTCCTCTTGCCAAGTACCACAGCATTTTACACTCTGGGTGAAGCTGATGCTTTCCATGCAATATCTTCTGTAAGTTATTACACATCTAATGCTTAGTAGTTGATTAATGTAATTCATTCAGAGGGAGCTTGACAGGATAGAGGGCCTTAATCTTCAGTAATGCTTTCCTTACACTCTTGTTTAGACCACAATAATTTAAATTTAAATTTAAACCACAATAAGCCTGATTCTCCAGCCTTGACTCCCCATGAGTCTGGACCAGCTGACCAAGTGTGTTCTCTCTCCTGCTGCCCCATCCCCAAGGCTGTAAAATGCCCTGAGGCACACGAGGGAAGGCTTGACTCCCTGCTGCATGCAGGGGACCAGCAAAGCTGTTAAGCATCTGTGGTGCTCTGTGTTGCTCGTTCCTGGGTCCCTGGCTATCTTCTGAGACAGCAAAAGAAAAGGGGAGAGGAGGGTGAAGTCAGAGTAATTTCTCTGGCTGCACACTTTGGGAACTGGCTGCGAAATCTGTGTAGACACACTGCAAACTGCAGCTCCCCTCGTCCTGGAAATGCACGGATCAAAGGGACTCTGTCAGTATCTGATTAAGAGCCATGTAAGAGCACTGAAGACATTTCCTTCTGGCTAACAGCTCTGATTACAGGGGGCTCCTGCAGTGAATTTCCCTGCTAGCAGACAGCCTTGTCTCCAGGCTCCACCTGACGCTATAGGGTTTCTCAATGCCATGGCTTCCTGTTGTTGAAGGCTACTATTCATTCACAGCTTGTAAATCAGTGGCTTGTAAATCAGTGGATGAAAAAACTACTGTTAGAGAAAAGTTCCTCAGCAAATTCCTGTCCCTCCCCCAGATATTTGTTTTCCCAGGGCGTACAGTCCATGATCATGGAAAAATATTTTAAAATTCGACATCTGTAACTAATGATAGAGGTGGAAATGAAGGACCATACCTTCTTCATTACCTAGGAAATTTGCTGTAACAACTTTAATGTGATTTTTATATATTTTTTTTAAAGTTAGTACTGAGTTTATTTTATAGAAGAGCCAAATTAACATTTTTATTGCTAACAACCCATAGACTCTCATCTTTACAGTAAGCTTCAGAGCAGCTGAAAGCTTCATATAAGCAAGAAGCAGAGGAGAGATTTGGGGTTGTTTAGCACAGATTTTCCTGCAAAAATGATTGAAATAGTGTTAAGGAGCTCTACCCTGATGAATGCGTCCAGGTGAACACCAGCAGCTGCTACTCCTGCAAAGAGCACAATACATCCAGTGAGGGTCTGTCTCAGGGGCTGGAGAACTCCAGGAAGCAATGATAATTAGAGCACAACATTTGGTAGCCAAACCTCAAGAAACACACACCCTCAGAAACAGAACGGGCTCAAACTGAATGACTGCCAGACATGCTGCTTATCTGGTGTAACACTGAGAAATGTGCTGTGCATGTAATTTTTAGTGTTAGCTCCTCTCTGTGTCAGCAGGCAGCGTTGCCTGCTGGCCTGTGTGGCTTGTGGTGTGCTTGCAGGGATTTTACTGAGGCAGATTTGAAGTGATCTTAGTATTTAATCCAAACTGGCACCTACAAAGTCGAGTTTAGGGCCTCCCTGCCCCTCAGCTCAATGTGCTCCTACCCTTCCTCTCCCATGTGCCTCAGGCCAGAGAACGTGGACCTCTGTGCCATGCTCACCTCAGGCACGGTGCAGATGCAATCCTCTGCAGGGCTTGAATAAACTCTGCAGCTGGTGCTCCCTGCTTCCCGTTGCTTTTTAGCCATAGTGGCCTATTCCAGCCACAAAACAAAAGTAATTTTCAATCTAAGCTTGTTTAATGTGTACCAGATGGTTCTTTCTGCACTGAGCCTTAGAACAAGGCAGTGACTGGAGGAGGGCCATCAGAGAGATAAAGAGAGAACTGCTGCAGCCACAGTTCTGAAGTAATCCATGGGATTTTGTAGGGGAAAGATGGGATAAAGATGGCATAGAGATCTAGTGAAGGAGCTGAGGAAAGAATGGAGGTAACATATGAAAAGTAGCAAGAGCTGGTGTAAGAAAAGAGAAAATTTTGAAAAGAAATATAATTTCTAATTCATTGACAAGCTAAAATATGTGACCTAACTTCCCAAAGGACAGGGTGGTGATGGGGGATAAGGTCTACAATTCTTGTTCCTGCTGGGTGCCAAGGAGTCTCTTTGTGACATATTTTTCTGCATCAGAATTTTCCAGATTATTCTTTAAAAATGAAATGAAATTGAATAAATACTTCCATGGGAAGTAGTTTGTTTTTTAAAAATAATCTCATTCAGTTGAAATCACAATGTATGACAGACTACTCAAGTTCCAAAATCCTATATATCCTCAGCTGGATTTGAGTATGAGGTATTTATGTTTGCATTAATGACTAGGAGAGTAGACTCCTTTTTCTATGAAACTGGGTGACACAGCAGCCAAAAATCATCTGAAAACGTGTGGGGCTGGAGTAGAAAAGTTATGATCAAGAGATAAAAAGAAAAAAAAATTAATTCTGCTTTTATTTTGACTCTAATCATCACATCATTAATTTTGAACTTAAAAACTGCTTGCTGTGTTATTACTTTTGATGATGTGGTTAGTTGGTTATGCATGTTGTGTTACTTGTTGCCATGAGAAAAATCTGTGAGTGTGCTTTGAACTAAGAGCTGAGATGCAAGAAAATGTGTTTCCTAAAATGTACTGACAGCTTGCAGAAGAGACTGGGCCAGGAAGAAAACCTCAGCTACGGAAAGAATAATGTGCTTAATTTCACAGTTCCTGGAAGTGTTGTCTCCAAAAGAGCTTGGTCTGTGCACAAGGATAAGCCATATAGCATACGAATAAACCTCTTTGGATTCATGTTCCTAATAAAAACAAGTCAAAATTATTAAGTGAAATCAGAATTGAACTTGACATATAAAATAGTTGCATGAGATTTTTCTGTTCCCTATAACTTAATTTTTATGCTCATTTCCATTTCTTGGTTTTAATGGAAAATAAATACAAAATGCTGAAATGTCTTAAATTAAGGGTTGCATTTGCATTAGAAAAAAGCTAGAAATCTGGTGGCCTATCCAGTTCTGTGTAACCAGGAGGGTGTCTCAGCTTCTGGGTCTCCACATACAAAAAAATCCCAGACTGAGGTTTTCCAGCAACTAAAAATTGAGCAAATTACTGTTTTCTAGTTTTCTCCCCTTAGCTTCTCAGAACTTCTGAAAACAGTTCCTTTTATTGCTTTTACATTTAGAAGTAAAATTTCCTGAAGCTGGATGTTTAAAAATGCAGTTGTAGACGAGTTAACCATAAATTCTGTGTGAGATTGTTCAGATGAGCTCAGACTGCAAGCCCTGTGGCACTTCTGACCCTTCAAAATCTGCTTATTCACCTAAAAATGCTGACTTGGAACCAAGCCCTTTTTTTTCTCCTGTGTTTTGCTGTCCCAGTGAAATGCTTTGCTCTTCTCAGGAATGCTGCAACTTGTACCTGAAGCTTCTATTACCTTTCAGAATTGAACTTCTGGACATAAATTCATGTAGAAGTAATTTATTTTGAAGCCATTTTAATAGGCTTAGGTACTAATTAGTTTCGATTTCTTGATTACTGTCTTTAATCATTTTGTGGCTGGTCACTTGACCCTAATGACTCAATCTTTCTAATTTGATTAGGAAACTATGGGCACTGCTACAGTGAGTTGCCTGGATATAAACTGTTTCTGGAAGAACCTTTAGCAGGAATGTCAAAAGAATAACTGCTCAGATCCATCATTTCCCTCTTATTTGTGCTTGGTGCTTTCTCAATTTTGTAACCAAGTGCTTGTAGGAGACATGTTGGGTGCTCCTTCCTTTTTGATGTTGTCTGGCCATGGCTGGAACTTCATCACTGAGAAGGAGACCTGCCTGTAATTACTGGGCCTGTCCTCAGGATGAAACTTGTCCCTAGAAAGGGGCCTTAAAACAATAAGGATAACTTTACATCAGTGAGCAGATCTGGGATGTCCGTTTTATTCTGAGTCATGACCCAAACTTTGCTCTACTCTGTGTGGCTGGGGAAGGATTGAGGATTTACTATTCCCCTGATTCCTGCTGCATCTCTTATTTGTGTAGATAAAAGGCACAAGAAAGCCCAGTACATAACATTTTTTTGTATCAAGTCAATTGATTTTTCATTTGCGTGTGTTTCATTTGTATTTTTTCAGCTTCCTCGTGCATGTGTGTCTTTTGGTTTTTCATACCTCTGCTTTTGACTCTTTTATTTTCTTTTTCTTCAGTCAAATAGCAGTTTTTTGATTTATGTCACATTTCCTTCTCCCTCCTTTCCTGCCCTCTGAAGTCTTCACTGCTTTTAACCAGGGTCTTGTTTAATCATTGCATTACTCTCTGCTAAAAACTTTCATAAGTGGAGATGATCTGTAACATTAATGGTAGAAAAATCCTGTGGTGTATCCCACTTTCCTTTTCTTTTGCTATTGGAGCTTGGATGTGCAGGGTTTAGAAGGCATTTGCTCCAGAACATCTTATGCTGACCTTGCAGAAGTTTGATGAACTTAACTGTATTAGGAAGTGCTTAAATCCAGGCAAAGCTGTGGAATCTAAGCACTGATTATAGACGTAAAGAGTACTAAAGCCTTAAAGCCTTTCAGAAATTGCCTTTTTTTTTTAAATAATATCTCTGGAATGTGATTGATTAGAGTCTCAATAATAATTTAATAAGTCATTTTGAAGCCTTAAGTGGCTGAAGATTTTTTTCAGGGGTACCAATTGCCTTAATTTTTGTCCAAATCTCTGTTTAAAATGTTAGTGAAGAACCTGAAAACTGTAGATGGAGACGTTTGATTTCTTTGCTTCTAGCTGGCGTGGGGGCAGTAATCTCTGAAAGCAGGGTCGAGGAATTATTCCACACTATAACTAAGCTTAACATCTCCCCAGTTTTATAAGGAGAGAAAAGATACAACCATTAATTAGCTAGTGATCTTTGTGGTGTAATAGCCAAGATGAAAACCTGATTGTAACTGCAAATTGGTGTTGGGAGCGACTGGGAGGTAAAAAACACATCAAGTGTTTTCCAAGGTGCACAAGGGTGTTTGGGCAAGGTGTGTGTCTATATCTATTTATCTTTATATTTTGTCCTCTGTCTTTTTCTGTCTGGACCTGAATCAGAAATGGTGATAAGAATGTGAAGAAGAAAATTAATCAGTGTTCGCAGAGTAGAGTTTAGACCATTGGGACTCTGGGCACTGGGTTTTAGTTTTGGTTAAACGCAGCACCAATTGGGACAGATCTTTGTGTCCTGTAGGAAGCTTTAGGAAAAGATGACATAGGGAAGTATTTGCAAAATAATTGGTACATGATAAGGGATGTCTCCAAAAATCTCTGCTGTGCACCAAAGAGAAAACCTGTGAGGGGAGCAGGGACACTTTGACTCACCTTGAATGTGTGAAATATTAATGCCTGATGCATAAGGACACTGTAAACCTTGATAAGAATTCATGAAGGCAATAAGTTTTCCTTTTCTATCATATTCTATCTAGAGAAAGAAAAAGCATTGTTAGATTGACAACAGTGTTTCCTCTATAGCTTCTTCATGCTCTTTTTGGTGCACAATGCTTATCTCTGCAGTTGCTCGAGCAACAATCTCTTGGATGCATCACTCAGGGTTCTCCCCTCTCTGGAGCCTGCGAGTCCCTGCACAGCAATATTTGTTCTTCAGGTTCACTCTTTTCACACCACTTCTTCCTGTTCCCAAAGGCTTCTTGGCCTTTTTTCCTCACCCTTTCCCTTGTATCCCCTCGTGACCTGCATATCTTGTGATAGTTGATTGATTTTCTTTTTTTTTTTTTTAAGTGGGACCAAAACTCTTATTCAACCTATTTCTAAATCAGATTCTTGAGGGAGGAGGAGAAGGAATTTCCAGCTGCCTATTCCCAACTGAAGTGTCTTTCTTTTTTTTTTTTTTTTTTTTGGGGTGTGTGTGTAAATTTAAATGTCATTTATCTGTGGGGGATTACAAGAAATTTATTATGAGAGGGCAGCTCCATCTCTAGAGATTAAAGCGAAGATTTAAAGTATTTTCTATTTTTTTTAATGTAACTTGTATTTTTTCTGCATTTTATTAATTAGTTGAAACCCTTATAAAGAGAGCAGACCAATGAAGAAATCAGTAGAGTTAGGTCTTGGGTATGTGAAGTTTCCTGGATTGGCTATAACCTGCTTCTCACAATTTATTTTGCTTCCTTGTGCATATTAGAATCACCATTTCACAGTCTTTTAAGGTTTCCTTCTGAAAGTAGTGTAGAACACCTGAGTGTTGTTATAAGAGAAAGAGAGGGAGAAAGACCCTCAGTGGGAGCAATTTGGGTCAGCATCCTCTTTTCACAGAAGGACTGGGCAGCTATTTGTATAAATTGTTTTGGTTTTGTTTTCTATGTATGCATGTTGTCCATTGTATATTGCCAAATTTAAAATATACCATCAGCTTTGTTTCTGAATGCACTGATAGCAGTGCTTTCAGTTGTGGTTTGTTTGTTTGACTTGTGGGTGAAACAACAGGGAGCCCACAGATGGCATGTAATATTTAGGCAGGAAGAAGTCAGCAGCAATGTCACTGAGGAAAGTGTTATAAATAGAAAATGTGTCTGTAGAAGAGCTAATTAATTTACAGTGAAGACACTAAGCAAGATAACTGGTGCCAAATTCACACAGGAATATTTTAAACTGACATTTTTCTCAGTCTTCAGAATAACTTCCATTCTGCTCCAGCATGAGGGAAGTGTAAAGAAGCTGAGGGAAGTCTGATGGGGTGCTGCAAGCTTTCTGAACACGGGTTCTGCCAAGTGAAACTCTGCCTCAGTTGTACAGCAAGTGCTGGCAAGGGAGAAAATATGTTCAGCTATCTCCTAGCTTTCAGTGGCAGAAAGCATTCCCCCAGCTCCTGGGGAAGTGCAGGATGCAGTCCTGGTGAGAAGTTGTGCAGCACCCTGTAATTCCTGCAGCGCTGAGGTGGGGCTGCAATTGAGTTAACCAACAACAACAGATGGGTTTGTTCACTTGTTGGTTGGTTGTGGGTTTTTTTCCCTTGGCACACTTTAAGACCTGGATTTAACATCTCTGGTTAAATGATACTTCACCTTCCCTCCCACATCTGGCCCTTCCCTTTTGTGCCCTGGGTGCAAGTGAATAGCTTGTCTGTTCCCTGTGCCTCGCCTTAAACCTGAGATCTGTGGCATAATTTGGCCCCAGTTTGATAAGATGCAGGCATGAATTCAATCTGCTGTAACTAAACCTTGCCACTTATAAATCTCTTGATGATACTGAGGCTTTAAGCAATTTTTCTTCTCTCTCTGATATATGGGGCAGAGACAGGTCTGGTGTGAATGCCAGCTAAACTGTGAGAATGCAGCACAATACCTTGGGCTGCTTGATCACTTATTTTTTTATATTTAAATTGAATCAAGAGAAATTTCTTTCATTTTGCCAGTGCTCCTCATTTTTATGCAGTTAAATAATTCTTTTTCATGCTTACTTGAAGTAATCAGCTTTAATATCTAGAATTTTTAAATTCCCTATTTGGCAGTGGGAGGCTCTCAACACTTATTCAAGGTACGGGTTACATGATTTTGGAATATCTGGGGAAACTTTCCAGGGCAATAAATCTCTTTCTGCTTGGAATAAATTCACTCATGGTATATTGTTCAGGGTCTTGCAAAAATGCAATATGGTAGCTCGTGAAAAATAGCTGTGTGAAATATACAAATAATGAGACTAAAAGACTTTGAAACTAAATCTTCCCAATTTTGACTTCAATGATTTTTTTTTTTATTGTTTAATTTGCATGCTCATCTGACTTCTTCAGCCACTCTAGCGAGCAGAGTAAATGCAGTACCAAGTGTGCTGACAGTCTTCCTCTCCCTCTTTTAGCACTTGAAAAGTTGCTGTCTGTTGGACTTATCTCTGGAAGTATCATTCAGGCCTCCTTATGCAATACTCTTGTTCAAATATACATTTTCTCTCATAGTCTTTGGCCTCACTGAAATTTTCCCCCTTCATCCCCCTCCTTTGCCTCTTCCCCCTGTTCCAGTCTAAAGCCATATGGACTCCTTCACTCTGAGCACTAACCTTTGATGAATATGCCCTTTATTGCCACTCACTCCCAGAGTCTGCAAGGAGCAAGACTGATTTTGCAACTGGTTTATTTCATATCCTAAAATCATCCTGGGTAAGGAAGGATCACAGAAGTTCTGCATCTGAAAGCTGTTTTTCACCCGATGAACAAGTTCAGCAAAGTTAATCTCTTCATAAAGCCCAAACCATTCCTTACTAACAAGAACCACGTGCACATCAAATAGCACAGGTCTTGGAGAAAATACTTTGATGCTCCAAATACAGAACATCTTCAGGTTAAATGTTCCAGGAGACCCAGGGTGGTGGGAGAAAGTGGAGGTGAGCAATGGAAATGGGGTTTTGGGGATCAGCATCAAAGTTCTGTATGGGGAGACAGAAGCAGGTGACGGCTCAGGCCATTGTGTAGGGGCTTTGTGCTGAATACAGCTCCAAGCTATCACCAGAGCAAAGATCTCCAGAACTCCTGTGAAGTGTATCTTTTCTTGGCCAACATGTTGCAATTGGAGGCCAGGAAAAATACCAGGGGCTTGGGGAATTGTTGGAGAAATGTTTCATGCGTAATCTAAGTTTTGAGGAGCTGTTAAAGCTGATCACTTGTGGTGTCACTCAGCTCTATTTCCCATTCTGAGAGTAAAGCAGAAAAAAACTTGCCTTCAAAAATTGTTTGGAAGAGTTCAACCACCTATCTGTGTTTTAGCGGGACTGACCAGGGATGGGGGGGAAGGATGAAACAACATCCATTGTGACCAGGAGCACTGGGGGGAGGAAATCAGCCCTGCAAGCAGACCATATGCTGTGGCTGGCGGGTAAATGTGCAGGCTTTTTGTGCATTTCTAACCAAGGTTACTTACCTCTGCTCTATTACTCTCTGCAGCATTGCAATGAGCACACGGCTTCACAAGTTCACCGTTTGTGCATCTGTGTGTTTACAGGAAATGTTTCAGCTTTATTTCTTGCAATAATTGTTCTTTCACTTCTAAGGATAGCTCTGACATTTATGTCTGTGTAAAAGGATGCACTCCCATTTTCTTTCACTTCCAATAGTTGAACCAGTAGCTGATCCATGTCAAATGGTTCCCTGCAAACGGATCACTTTTCTGCTTGTGTCCTTAGCTTTGCACGAGTGAGTTCTGAAGTTCCTGTCCTCACCTATCAAAGACTGACTGTGTGGGTAAAAATGACGTATTAGGGCTGAATCCTCAGATATATTAGAATAGAAGATGCACATAGGATTTAAAGGTGTTTTTCCACTCCTGCAGGTAGTGAGAAGCCATTAGACCCCTGCATCAATGTTGCTGGTGGTTTTTTTTCGGTGTACTGTCACTCTGAAGGCTCTGTCCAGCAGCGTGGGGTTACCAGCACACACCCTGTCTGGCTCAGCTGTGCCTCGTTCTGCAGAGGGAGATGTGAGGAATATGTGCCGTGCTGGTTTTTTGGACTACATCGACCTTGGAGTCACTTTTGCTTGCTGAAGGGTTGCAATGTGCAGTTAGCCCAGGTCAGGGCATGGCTGATGCTGTTCCTGCAAGTCCCTTCCACCCTCCTCCTCCTCCCTGCCTCCTGCTGCTATCAGTCCACTTAAGGGAAAGAATTCTGTTAACTACAGATTCCTAACCAGAACCTGCCCTTCTGCCATGTCATAGATCTTACTTTTATTCGTGCTGTGTGCATCTGTAGCTTTTTTTTTTTAATCAAAAATTGAGGGATATTTTTCTCTCCTGATCCCTTGCTATGTGTCCCCTCCTCGGCTGGAGACAGTTCAGGTTCCAGAAGCTCCACCTGGAAGCCATCCTGCTGCTGCTCCCCCTGCCTGCCCCGCAGGGAGTGATAGCCTAATAGTTTACACGTGTATTTCAATTATCTGCTCCTTGCTTTCAAGCTCTGTTACCTGCCATGCATCCATCATTGTGCACCAGCAGCTTTGGGTGTACCATCCAGGCTGCATTAAAGCCCTGCTTGATGGATTCCTTATAAAGATTAAGGTTGCTGACATTTTTTTGCCCTAGCTCAGATAGTGCACACTGGCTTTGATTATTCTCTGTTCCACCCCCATATAAATCTGAATCGGTGGACTTATGCAGATGCAAATGGAAAATCAGATGTGCTGCCCAGGCCTTTTGATGTCACCAGCTGCCTGCTCTGATCTGCATCTATTGCTGCAGAAGGAAAACAGGAGCTCACCTTGTAACCAATCACCTCAATTCAATAATTAATCTAAGAGTGCACAGTCTATGTCATAGCTGGAATTATTGTGCCAGGTTTCATCACTCTGCCTTCATTTCTATCTCCCTGCTAACTGGCTGTGTCAGGGAAAACACCACTGGGTTTGCTTAGCCAAAATGTTAAAATGGAAAACACATTAGGTGCTAAAAAGGTTTCTAGGGTGAGATGGGGAGGAGAAAGGGTGTGGAAGCCTTGAACCAGTGATGTTCACTTTGACAGTATTTGTACCAGCAAAGCCCTCCCAAACTCATTCAATTTTGTGGTTTTCTGCCACTACAAGGAACACATTTCTTTTTCTGTCGCTTCCCTGTGCTACAGAAGGACTTGTTCTCCAGCTGTGAGAAAGCAAAGCACGTTTTATTGAGCACCTCATTTCAAACCCTCTGCAGTGCTGGCCCAAATGCCACGTGGGCTCTGGATCAGAGGCAGAATACTTCCATTGGTATTTTCCCCTTACACGGTAAAGGAGGTCACCTTGCTTTCCTTTTGTGGCCCACAGAAGATCTTAAGGAGCCAAAGAAGCTGAGGGTTTGAACCACTGGGAAGCTCAGGCACTGTACCACTGACACTCCTGGTTTGAGCTCTGGTGTGGCTGTGATGTCTCCTGGGGACTTGCAGAGCTACCTGCAGTTAGGAGGGCTCTAAAATGACCCTGTGGTCTAAAGAGGAACAATACTGTTGAAAGGTTAGGGAGAAGAGGTGAAGGTCTGGTCTAGGACTCAGTATTTCTGGTCCACTCTTTCTGTTGATTCAAATATTTCACTTTTAAATGACAAAAACCTAGTGTCTGCATCATGGGGGTTTTTTTGGTAGTTTTTGCTGGTTTGTTGGTTGGTTGTTTGTTTGGTAAGTTTGTTGGTTTTTTTTTTTTAAATAAAGAAGTAGCAAGGGGCCCACCTGTAGCAAGACTGTGACAATTCTGTACGTGCCCAAAGGTATAAACCTAAGCCTTTACAGGATTTCAGATAAACCTAGAAAAGGCTGGGGAACTCAAACTCTGGTAAGTTGAGCCACGTAACTATGAACTTTTAGACCCATGACTTAAATTTGATTTGTGAGTATTCAGAATATGATTTATTTTGAAACCCAGGTCCTGAGGGTTGGAGGACCTTGTGATATTGTGACTGGTAAGTGAGCAGAGGAAAGTCTGCCTCCTCGCTCAGCTCTCCCTCCTCAGGTACCTTTCTCCTCTGTCTTTTGTGATTCATGTTTCAAACCACAAATCATGCAGAAAGATGCCCTCTGTAGGTCACTTTATACAGTAGTGATTTACTTGCAGATGCTGCCCCAGGTACTTTTCTGTCAGTGTGTCTTAAAAATCTCATCCCTGTAGGAGCTGCAAGCTTGCAGCTCGCTAGTTCCCTGCCATGGGCACATCTGGGGCTTCTGATTATAAACCTGCATTACCATATTCTGTGTAGTAGTTGCTTTTCATTATCTCTTTGAAATTTTCCAGCCCTCTACCCACCAAGAAAAAAAAAGAAAAAAATCAGGTCTTCATAAATTGTGAATAAGCCCCTGTCACTTGTGATCCATTGGTTCATAGAAAACTATTAATTGTGATTCCTCCTCATTAATTCTGGCTATGAAGATCATGCAGAGCCCAGTGTTGCATTAAGCTTTTTATTGTTGAGAGACAGCAGTAAGCCATGACCTTATTAAGCCTAGCAGTCTGTATTTTTATTAGTATATAAGATATGATGCATTATACCTGCCATTTCTGCTATTTTCATGGATGGTGCATAGTTCCTAGGAACTTAGTACTTGACATTTAAGATGGATACAGCACCAATTAATTAAAAACCACAAACTTCATGGCTACTCTCATTATTGAATTAGCACAGTATTGTGAACCACTCGTCTCCTGTGTGTGACAAACATTTCATAAGCAGGACATCAACGTTAATGCTGTTTTAACCTTTGCTGGCTTGCTTAGGGATAGAACACTTGATGAGATGCTCATGTCTTCTGGAGAAACTGCTCATTTCAGCCAGCTGAATTGACCTGCTTGTTGGTACAGTGATGGGGAAAATGTTATAACCTGGACACTGTGGGATTTACACTCTCTTGGAAAAATCAGGAGCCTGGTAGCAAGAATGGGGTCAGGGTAAAATCTACCCCTAGCCCCAGCAGCTGGAGGTTAGTGTCAATTAAAAGAATTATTCTGTTGCTTAGAGAACATACTTAGAAGTGTAATGAAAACTCTCAGGTGAGCTGGTGTAGCCCAGTCATTTTTTAAAAGTCACTACTCTTCCAGTTTTGCCCCAAAATCTGTAGGATTCTGTTATTGTTCCCACTCATGTCTGGGTATGAAAAGTTCTCAGTATTGAATTATGTCCCCTCAGAGAAGACAAGCAGCTGCATAAGATACCAAACAGCCAAGAAGTTTTCCCTCTCTGTACTGTGCAAGAGAGAAAACAGCTTTGACGTACAATAGATAAGAGAGAGACTGGTTATTTTAGTGCCTGTGTTTATCTTTGAAACTGTATCAGCAGCCCAAGAAAACTTGCCTCTGCTCTCACAGTGAGCCCTGCAGCTGCAGGCTTCATTCTTGGAAACCATTATGGGTTTTACCTTCTCTGTAGCTGCTTGTTTGAACTTCCTAGAAATATATGAAGGTGTTGGAGGGGGATCTGGTGCAGAATTTCACAAGCTGACCTCAGCATCTGGAAAGCTGTCTGGAACTGGAGGAGGAGCAGCAAAATTTTCAGACCTACATTTAATTGTGTTTACTTTGTAGTACCTTTATCAGGAATGAGACCCATTTTAAAGAATGAAGCTCCATTATCAATCATTTGGATGAGGTTTTCAAGGTCAGTGATCTGAATGCTGAAAGAGCTATAATGATGAACTACTGTTCAGATTTGGGTAACAGGAGCACAAACTGCTGTGGAAATTGTCTGGTTTCAACTGATCAGGACACAAACACTGTTAATTTGAAAACTAAATAAAGGTTAAAAAAGCGTACGCTGAGCCACCAAGCAGGAGTAACAATCATAAAGTGGTATTCAGATATCCCTGTTGGGGGAAACTGCTAATTGTTCCTCTCGGGTAAATAGGCAAAAGAAGACAGCAGCCTCAGGCTACAAAATTACAGCCTTAAGCCAGACAGAGAGAGACCTTCTGGGTGTCTCAGCAGCTGCTGTAGGTTTGGATTCAGCAGTGCCAAAAGAGTGCCTTTCCTGAGTATTCTCTGCCCCAGGAGGTCGAGGCTGTTCCTTCCACCCAGCTCGGTGTGTTGTCAGCCCCGGACTGGCCTGCCCTGAGGCAGTGTGCAAGGAGAAGGGAGAAGGGATAGAGATTTTGCTGTGGTTTTCCTCATCCCCTTTATCTCTGCTGTCCCATCCACAGGCTCAGACACCGAGCTGGGTAGGGGCTGCCAAGAGAGGGAAGTGAGGACAGGTGCCTTGAGGAGAAGCACTCTGGGCAAGAGACAATTCTGATGTCAAACTACAAATAACTTGAGAGATCCTGCTTCTTGACAGCAGGCTGCTCCTCAAAATTGGCAAATAAACGGAGTTAACTTTATCAGGTTAAAATATAAGCTTTCTGTCATCTTCTGTGTCTCAAAACCCTTTTTCCTTTTATTTTAAAAGGAAGACAAGGGAAGAAATAACTCCTAAGAGATTTTGCACCGTCTGTGTTGAGCAATGTAGAAGTGCAAGGTCTATTATATCAAGACTGTAAGTTTGGCCTGTAATTTCTCTGCCTTAAAAGTCAGTCTAATCAGATGTGATGTATTCCCTAGATCCCATATGAAAAATGAAGAATTTGCCTCTTTAGAAACTGCTTCAGTTTCTAAAGCCAAATATAAGCCAGAATATCCATAAAGCGGCAGCTACTGTTTATCCACTTGCACAGAAACATCCACGATGTTTTACACTTTTTTGGATCCAGTTACAACAAATGTCACAAGCTGAATACAAACCTCATTCCCAGAGATCTGCCTTCATTATTGATGGTCTTTTAACAAAGAGGAAAACAAGTAAAGAGAGGGTGAGAGTCCAACCTCTGCTTTGTTCTCAGCGTGCAGTGGGAAAAAGCGTCAGCCAAGCAGAGGGATGGAGGAGGACATTGGCAGGACAGCTTCTGACCTTGTGTCCAAAGACTGCCAAAACTCCACACAGTTTTTTGTTGATAAATTCAATAGCTTTTTAATACACTTCTATTGCCATTTATTCCCCTTGCTCTTGCCTCACACCAGAATTGTGGCAGCTTCCAGATGATTTCTCTCAAGCACCAGAGGGGAATTCTCTGCTGAGAGGGAATTCTCTGCACTGATTCATTCATGGTGATATTAATACCCTTCTGATCCTCAGGACTTAAATGAACCTTTACCGGCTCTTCAGCCACAGTTTACTGTGTTAATTTGTCAATCTAATTAGTTCTCTGTACGTCTACTGGAGATCCTCTTTGGGAATGAGGAATGGAGCTGCAAACAAGGTGATGTGGGAGTTGGACACAGAGCTCTTTCTGACAGCAGAAACCAAGCTTTGTCTGTCCAGGCAATATCCTCAAACACCCTAAGATATGTATATGAGACTTGGTTCATTTCAAACCATACTGCTCTGGCTTGGAGAGCAGCAGGTGCAGTGATTGCTATTCCTGAAAAACCTGACGAAAATGTAGATTAGTCTGATTTCATCTGAGAAGATGATGCCTGACCCTGTGAGGGTTAATTTCTTTCCTCTAGGAGGAGGTTTCTACTGTAAAGGTGTAGGGTTGGCTTAGCACTATGTGCTCTTACTCTTCTGGGCCATCTCTCTGTATTACTGGAACCTTTTGGGTTGGGAAGTGTTGCAAAAGCCATGAAGCTCTTTATGGCCTAGAGCAAGCTGCTGATTTGCTTCTTCTGTTCCAGCCAGTGCTGTCTCTGCAGTGTCTACCAAGAATATTTGAACATAAAAGAGTTGTTTCTTCTATTTGTTGCAGGAACAGGCAATTGAAAGACTGAAATAAATGTAATATTCTCAAAATAACTCTGGGGAAAACCAAGAGCCTATCTTCAGCATTCTGGCAGCCAGTGCTGTATTTATTTTTCTGTACTCTGAGTCAAACTGTGACTTCTCTCAGCAGAAGGAAGCCAAAAGCATGTATTGGGGTGGTTCTGTGAATAGCTGAAGCATTTATGGCATTCAAATAAGCATGTTTTGCCCAGCTGTTTGGGGGAATATGCTGCATAATTGGTGTACCATAAACAAAGTGACTATTGGTGAGCACAGCTGTCATTTCTATAGTCACACTTGATGGAGAATCTGGGAGTCACTTGTTATGAAAATCTGGTGGCTCTGTTTTGTCATTCTTAATTTGTAAGCTTCCAGAAGAATCTAGAAGATTTCTCAAACAAACATAATGTGCTTTTTTTTGTGCAGGGAAAGCCGTAATCACTTTGCTCATTGAGATACAGCACTGTTTCTTTGTGGGTGCAAAGGGAAGCAATTAAAGCAAAGTTAATCAGGGCTTTTGAATGCGGGCTGGGGGTTTTTGTGGGTTATTTTGATTGTTTTGTTGTCTGGGGTTTTTTTTAAATGATGATAGAAAGTAATTTTTAAATCAAGCAGCTTTTTTTTTCAAAAAAATGAGTCATATTCAATAATGAAATTTTTAAAACTTAATGTGCTGAAAGGACTGGGAAATAACTTCTTGGGTCATATCATTGCCAGACATGAGCTACTTTGCTGAAGCTGTGAAATAATAAGAAGCTTGTTTAGAGTAGGAATCTGTGCAGTTGCAGGAGCTCCCTAAACAGATATGCTGTAGAAATCATAATGAACTACTTCTCTTGGTGTTGAGATTTTCCAGCCAGAAAAAAGGGAGAGAATTTCTTGACAGATAGACCTCTTCCACCTGCAGGGATGGGTGGAAGAGAACTGACTGCTCAGTTATTGGTATGAGGGTGGTTCTGTCCTCAATAAAGTCATGTATGTACCACTAACGCACCTGGGCAAGGAAATTTGGGGATAGCACACCCCCCTCTCCCTTCCCTGAGTTACCAGTTGGTAGGATCACTTCTCCCCACAGGAGAAGGTGGGGCTGGAAGAGGGAGGTGACAATAAAAGGACAGGGTCTCTCTGGAGAGATTTGGTCCTTAAGGGATGCAGTGTAGGAGGTAGCTTTGTGTAGAAGTAGCTCTGCTTGGAGTAATCAGTAAGGTTTTTCTCAGTGAAGGCTGATACAGGACACAAAACCAGTGTAATACTGGTTCTCTGGTCTCTTCAAGAGTCTCCCAATTACACAGGTTTATTTTTTGAGTAAGTGTTGCGGGGCTTGAGCTCTATTAGCTGGATGTGCCTGAGTGCTCTCTTGCTGTGAACTCCCCAGGGCTTCCAAAAGTGAAGAGGGAAAGATAAGGCTTAACACTCCTTGTAACTCCTTGCCATGGTCCCTTTGCGTCCAGCTCAGAGCTGTTACTCTGCTGGCTCCAAAGCTACAAATAAGTGACCAGGGAAAAAGGGAAAAATAATCTTCTCAGAACAGCACTAGACATTGTCTAGCACAGTAAGAAATCCCAAATGAGGATTGTCTTTAGCTTGGGAAGATGGCTGGGGGCTTTTTTGTTGTTTTTTGTTTTTGTTTTGGGTTTTTTTTTTTTAAGCAAAGACTAGAAGAACTTGTAACATGAAGCTAATCTACAACTTTTGTTTAAAAAACCAAAACGAAATAAAAAGAAAACAAAACACACACACCCCCCTAAACCCCCTGAAAATTGGGAATAGGCCTGTGAAGATTTTTTTTATGTATTAGTCTTCCCTTGAAAGCCCACAGGCAGCATCCTAGGTAGCTGTGGAGGAGACCTGATGAGAAACACGTGAGGTGAAGCTCTTTGAATAATGATGCCATCTGCAGGAGTTTCCCAGCCATCAGCCCTTGTCCCTGAAGACCATTTGTACTTCACAGCATTAATATTCATTAGGTGTAACACCATATGTTGCACAGCAGGATGCATTGCCAGCAGACTGTTTGTCATAAAGCCAGATTTAATAAAGCATTGTAAAACAAACATTATGATGATAAATACAAAATGACAGGCTAATTAAGAGAATCTTAATTGCTATTTTTCCATAATAACATTTGTTTAGTGTGTATCTGTCTTGTGCTGGTACCTTCCTTGTACAGCTTTTCACTTTGTATTAGTTCCATAAGGGAATCTATGCCCTGGATGTTTTAAGGCACTTAATGTTCTGTTGCAAGGAATAAATTCAAGATTAATGGATTGTTGCTAGACTATAGATGCGCATAATCATCGCTCTCCAATCTTGACAAGTGCAAAGACGTTTAGCCCTGAAATGTAGATTTCAGAGGGGTGTGAGTTTGTTGGGGACAACTTAATGCCCCCTTTTGAGGGGATAATTTGACAATGCTGCAGTTGCGTTTCTTTAGACAGGCACTGTGCAAGCCTTTTACAGGAGGAGTGCTTTTCAGGGAACAACTTAGATATAAATTTCAGTTTTCACATTTCATTGTGGGGACTGAAAGGCCTCTTTTTCCCTCCTTCACTAGAGCAGAATTTCATTATTGCTTCAGTGCCCTGCAGTAGCGACTTCATGGGAGAGGAAGGGACTTAAAGAATATGAAACCATATTATGAATTAATGCAGGGAAGCGACACCTATTTTTCTTCTTGCTATTACCTTTTTATCAGAGCAGTTGCTGCCAGAGTGTCAGGAAATTAATATATCTATCTTCAAACCTGTCAAGGTGGTGAGTTACAAAACTTTCAGAAACTCTCATAAAAGGAACATGGAGAAATAAAATCCTAAACCATAGAATGTGTATATTCAGACAGTTGCCTGACTCTGTTACGTGAAGAAGACAAAAAATTGTGATCAGAGAAAGCTGCAGCAAAACTCATGTGGGAGGCTTGCCCATCGTAGTTGGGGCTGTTAACTGGATGTTAGGGTTGATCTTAGTGACGTTTGCTCTTCCTCAGGTGTCATTTTGAGTACAGTGACCTATTTTGAGTTTTACCACCACATCTTTTTGCCTGGATACCTTAAACCTGTCACACGTTTCACAAAACAAAAGATTCTTAGGGACAAAAAAGAGTGGAAAGGGTCTAAAAGCTTAAAATTCATTAATACATCTTAGAATTTTCTTTTCTGTTTTTGTACCTCAGATGGAATTTTTAATCTACCTTGACTTGTAGATTTTGAAATAGTAGTGTTTCAGAAACAGGATGGTGCTAGCTTTTCTGTTTGAGGTTTGGTTTGGGGTTTTTTTGCCTGTGCTGTTAGCCTTTTGTTTTTTCCTATTTTACTTAATTTGTGATAAAACTGCATCTGAAACACAGAATAAACTTGATAAGTCTTAAGTTATAAAAGAAATTTTGTTTGTTTGGTAATGTGGGTTGTTTTGGTCTTTGGGGGGGTTTTGTGCTGTTGGTTGGTTGGTTTGGAGGTTTTTTCAATAGGAATAAGTGAAAAAGATTTTATTCCTTCTGTGAACACTTCCTGGACTGTAATTTACAGTCCTAGCCAGTCTCCCACCTGGATCATCTCCCAGCAGTACCTTATATAGTGTTTTATTCTTGGTTTTCTCACTGAGTACAACTTCTTGCTGTACCCTTGGGTTTTGACCACACTGCTCAGGTTTCAACGTTCTCTCCTTAGCACACATAAATTATCAGTGAAGGATTTTCTAGCTTTATTCTGGTTTTGGGGGGTTTTTAAACTACTTTCACTCTAGGTTTTAACCTTATTGCAGCTATTACTTTCTTGCTGTGCTATTTTCAGGTGGCTGTTGGGTGTTTGACATTGCTTGTGATGATCAATACACTTTATATCTTCCAGAGGATGAAGAGAACAAAATATCCACCTCTACCTTGTGTAGTCTCATTAGATCTCATCAAAAAGGAAGAAAAATTCTCAAAAAGAAAAAAAAAATTCTAAAAAACAACAACAAAAAATCCCACTGGATGTCAAATTTGTACTACTAGAAAAAAAATATGTATAGGCTTTACTTGAAACTCTTCTGCAAGGGGCATTGAATGGCAAAGAAACAAATCATGATAGTAAAATCACCTAGGGATTGAGGAGAGAAGTGGGATGTCCAGGACAGATTAATAACTAATGAGTTCTTTCCCTGCCTCTAAAGCATGGCCAGGACAGTTGTACTGAGGAACGCATCATCCTCTGGAGCAGGGAGGATGGGGTAACTGCAGTGAGGTACTGAAGTGGAGTGATTTTTAGGAAACTGGAGATGGAATCTCAAGGCACATAATGAGCCATCTGATCCTACTCAGAAATGGGGAATGCTGTCTTTAAAATCAGCATCTTCACCTGACAGCTATAAGGATTTTAAAATATTTGTGTTGCACTGTTTTTATGCGCATCTTTTATCCTTTATGACATCAAAATTTTCATGACCAAGGGGCGAAAATGATCAATTCAGAGACTTTGCTTTAGGAGAGTGGTTCAGCACCTTGGGAGTTGAGTGGTGAATAAATATACCGAGTTCCTCATGTGTTTTATGCAGTTATGCTACTCGAATTTATTCCAAGTAGAAACCATACTTTTTTCTGTCCTCACACTTTCCTCTAGTGATGTGATCAAAACATGAGAGGCAGATGTTGGATTTAAGGTGCTATTCTGGCCCTTCTGACGTCAGTGGGAGCTTTTATTCAGAGAAGGGAATGTCTACTCATATATTGTGGGCTGGAAACTTGTTTGTGGTTTTGGCCCATTTGTGTTTCGTGTGTGTTTTCAGTAGTTTCCTATTGAGAAATCCCAGTGTGAGTTTCCTCTGTGCAGAAGATTATCTGTCTGTGAGTGGTGACTTAGCAAAACCTTCTCAATTCTTACCCTGTTCAGTAATACCATGTTAAGAAGAAACGTGTGGTGTATGCTAAGAATGGATTCCTGAGAGCTTTGATACAAAATATTTGCAGTAGATCAGTGTTTCTTGTTTGTTGTGACACCTTTGTCATCTTAATCTCCTGAATAAGTAACAGCAAGTACAGCTGATTTTTTCGTACTTTACACACTAAAGCTTTCAAAACATTGATGACAAAAGGAAAAAAATAGGTATTTGCCTTTCTATAATAAGCAAGTAAAGTCGTGCTCATTGCTGAATCTGTCTTTGGCAAATAGATTTTTGACAGGCTTTTCAATGAGTGACTGAGGACAATTAAAAAATTAAGAACTGGGTACATGCAAGCATGTAGGGCCAGGGCAATAAATAGCAGTAAAGAAATGAGGGAACTCTGCAGCAGTGACCCTGTTCTTTGATTTGTGGCCTCAAAGTTCAGTTGATGTGATTAAAAAAAAAAACAAAAAAACAAACAAAAAAAAAAAACAAAAAACAAAAAGCCCAAACAAATAAAAGCCCAGATAAAGATCAGAGCTGAATTCTATTGAAGTGTTGTGCATGTCTTTCAAAAAGAGTTAACCTTGTTTCCCTCATAATACTAATGTGTGTTGTCATCTGGGTGGCTCTGAGGATCACAGAAATGTCACCTCTCTTCCTCCTCGCTGCTGCAATGTCTGTAACATCCAGGCCTCACACCAGCACAGGCCTTGCTTCCAGACAATGCGGAAGCTAAATGGTTTTTTTTGTTAAAAGGCATCCAGGAAAATTGATATAAAATGCAATTTGTTAAGTCAGACTTGGAAAGTCTGAGTTGCAAACAGATGGAAGCTACAAGAATTATTTGGGAGACAGGAGAAGTGGCTGGACCCTTATTTTGACTTGGTGCTGCTGCTCTGACTCTGATTAATTGTGTTGGAGAGCTGTTAGATGGCCATGGCTGGCTGAGCTGGTGCTTCAAAAGCTCATTTGCCTCCTAACTGGAGTTTTTGAATGGAGGAAGAGTGGTCCTTGCTGACCAAGTCCTCAGGGATCACCAAGAAGGGATGCCCTGATCACTGGACAGACCTTGTTGGCCAGAGGGGAGTCCCTTCCACCTTTCACTGCCAGCTTTTGGCTCAGCACAGCTTCTGAAACACCTGGCAGCATAAACAGACAGTGAGCTGTACTGCAGATTGTTATTTCCAAGGGTTCAAAATACAAATCACCTTTGCCAACCAAGATCCAAGTGAAACATGACAAAATGGAGCAGCAGGTATCTGAAAACATTTAATAAAGATCTTTGGGTTAGATGTTGACAAGCCAGCTGAGGAAACTGAGAGTAAAGAATCCATCTGAGAAGGCTAAGAGAATAAAGCATCCAGAAATCAGGCTTAAGGTTCGTAAACATTTTCTGCTGTAATGAGTTTAATCCTAAAAAAAAAAAAAAAAAAGATCTTGAGTGTTAATGAGGGATTTGCACCCAGAAAAGAGAAGTAGTGCTGTAAGAAAGCTTTTCTGAGCTGTACTAAACACATCTTACCACCAGGAAGAAATGCCATCAATTTGTGACTAGCTTTCTAAATTATTCAGGAACAGCCATGGGTATTTGGATTAAGGTTTATACACAGTGACATTCTGTGCTAAGTCTCAGTCTTGGAGGAACACGTTAAAAACAAGCACTGTGTCATGTGATTATAGGGCATGAAGATATGTGGTAGAAAAGGAATGAGAGCTAGAAAGATAAAAATGGTGATTAACTTCAGGAAATAACTCTGAGCCTCAGTGTCTACATGCAAGAAATGAGGTTAGGAAGGAACTCAGAGAAGAGGTGTAAAATGGTTAGATGCAATTATAAATTAATGTTAAATGAAAATATTTAGGACCTCAAACACTACCAGTGAGATCCAGACTATTCTGTTTCATTAATCTAAAATTACTTATGCTTTATACACATAGTGGACAGTTGCTTCATTTTGAATTTCATCTTAATCTGGTGACTTTCTGCAGCAAGCAAACAGCAAGTCTGCATTCTAAGCAGATCAGTAAACTAACTCATTACAAACAAAAAACTCAGAATAAAATAGCCTAAATCCTAAATGGACATTATTCTTAAATTTAGCTGTGATTACTTATGCTCTCAGCATCCTCTTGTGCATTGGCTGGAGAATATCTGGCTAGGTGTTTTCACATCTGTCAGTAAAGCCAACCCCAAATGTGGAGTGCAGCACTTGGGAACACTTTGCAATGATCCCCAGAGGACCTTTGGCCTGTAAAAAGCAAAGAAAGGATTAAATGGACCCACAAATGCATTACTCTATTTTCATCTGCAAGAGGAACAGCATTGCTCCAACTTGATCCCACGTGTTCCATCACTTTGGACAATGATCTTGCCAGACTGTAACTACTGCTGCATTTGAGAGGTAGAAGTGTTATATTTAGAAATCCTCAAGGCAAAGTCAGAACTTGGAGATATACTGTGAATTATTTTAGTAAATACTTTTCTTCTGTTGTAATAAATGGAAAAAAAAAAACCAAAAAACCAAAACAATAAACAAAAATCCTTTAATAACTGGCTTGGAAAAGAAAAATGCACTGCAGAAAAGAGAGGCATGTTAGCATGGGTGGTGCTACAAGGGATAGAGAAAGATTTAGCAGAACTGGAGAGGTAAGGAGACCCTAAAATAATCATCATATGATTTAGTATGTGGGAACTTTTAGGAGTTATTTCTAATAATTTTGTCATTACCTATATCTGGTGTAGTGCTGTATGAGCCAAGAGTTTCCTACAGTGGGACAACTTTCATTGTTAAAAACATGAAGTGACTTAGATCACAGTCAGATCCTCAGGAGGTAATTAAGTCTTTCTGAATTGAAATATGGTAATGAAAATGAAGACGTCTCCAGACTACAGTTTTAGTTGGAGATTGGTTCTCCTTATTGTTTCCCCACTCTGGATGTCTTTGGAGACTTCCAGATAAAAGTTCAGTGTTTCTGCCTAGACAATTGTTCCTTAAATGAGCTACTGGAGATGCTTTGTTTTGAACACTGCTGGGACTGTGGTGCATGTGTGTGATTTCAAACAGTGAGATAGGAAAAGTTAGCAAATATGAGCTTAGTGTGATGGCAGTAACTGGGGGAAGCTTTTGACTTGCTGACTTACAATACTTGTTCTTTATTTATCCATCCATATAAATATTATGTTTAGTGTCTATTTGAAAACACTGTGTTAGTCTGAAATAAAGTTGAAATATTTTTAAGGCCTGTGACCTTCTCCATAATCAAAAGAATAAGGTTTGGGTTTGATTTTTAATGGGAGGAAGGGGAATCCTCAGGAACTCCCCCACATTTACACACTGAGTCTGAGTTCCTGGTGGGGACCTGAACTGTAAGGGCACTTGGTCACCTGAACAGGGAAGACACTCAGCTAGGTGATTGCTTTTCTGTAAGCTCTGGCAGGCCTAATTGCTCTCGTTTGCAGTTTAGTTGTGAATTCTTCACCTATTTGTTGCCACTAACACCAGCTGTGTCTTTTTATGAAGGCATGAGGGCACCTTTTCAACTAAAAAGAGAAAATTCTGGATTTCTCTTTCTGTTTTTGTTTGGTTGTGGTTTTTCATTGGGTGTTTTGTGTGTACGTGTGTAGGAATTGTCTGGTTGTTGTTGGGGTTTTTTCCCCCCTTTTTTTGTGTATTACTGAAAAATTGCACTACTTAAAAGCACCCCGGTAATTATAAATTTCAGCCTTTTCCTTCCTGTGGCAGAAAAGAATGAAATACAAGTCCACAGGTAACAAAACGTGCTGGTAACTTGTCAATGCACAACACTTACAGGTTTCATGGGGTAAGTGCCTTGTAAATAGTGACAGAGTGCTTGAATGAATTCATCACTTCTGAGAAGTATTGACTTGATTAGATAATTATCTAGTTTCTTTCATGCTAAAGGGCATTTCACCTTTAGTCTTTAGCTGTTGGCTTCTGGAGAGAATTATAAATGACTGGACTGTGATGTGATCACATTCATTGTGATCCCTGAAAAATATTTCTGAACCTCCTTAATTTCCTATCTGGCCTCGGGTATGCTTCTTTTCCATGAAAATCCTCAAAACTACCATTTTCTTTGTGAAAATGAAAGGGAGAAGCAGAATGAGCAGCAGTGATGCAACATCTCTTTCCCTGTCAGCCATGTCCTGCAGGTCCCAGCTGGAAGAGGCAGCCTGGGCACAGTGTTTGTCCCTTGTTCTCAAGGTGCCTCTGGACCATTTGAAGCTGAGATTTATTGCTGAATGGGTGGACTCAGGTCCAGGGACTCAGCTTGAAGAGTTACTTATCCAGGAATACTGTTCAGTGCCTGGGGAATAGTGGAGGGAACCAGATTGTTTTCCCAAGCACGTCCCTTTTGACCACAAAGCCAGGCCCAAGGGGACTTGTTGCTCTCATATCTTGTGCTAAAACTCTGGAAAGTTTGCCAGACAAAAGAGGTAATAATTTTTATCTGTGAGAGCTGCCTGGAAACTCTGCTCTTTATTTCTGCTCTGTACCCCTCTAGGCAAAGCAAATCAGTGTAGTATTGTGGGAGGAAGAGACTTCTGCAGCTCAAAGCCTTATCCCTTGGCTGATTTTCCCAGGAAAAGAGCCAGGGAGTGTAATCCCACATCTGCAGTGGGGACAGTGACTTGAAACCCCTTTACAAGTGATGCTGCTGCTGCAGAGGGTAGAGCCTTAGGGAGGGAGTGGTTTCCAGAAAATATTGGGCTTTGAGGGGTGGGGTAGAGGGCTTGGATGAAGCGGGAACCTCTGAGGTTCTGTAACCTGGGAGGTATTTTAGGGAATTTGGGTGGTGGGTACAAGGGATGTACACTGTAGTACTGCTCCATCCCTCGATTCCTGGAGGCTGCAATATCATCTGTTGTCATCCATGTGGGCTCTGCTACTTTCCACCAGTAGAAATTATAATTCCTCTAGGTTTGCTTTTTGGGATTGCTTTGCCATCAAAAGATTTCCTCCAAAATCCTCTCAGTTGTTGACTGAGACTTGTCTATCCCCCTCATGTCTGCAGTGAGTTTGGCAAATGAATCCCATACCTCCAGTTTCCAGTAAAACCTGATGTATCAATAAATAATGATCTGTCCCTGAAACCAGTTAAAATAAATACATCTTAAAATGTCTAATTAAAAATCAATCAAGCAGCTCATACCTGTATTTATTTCTTTCCAATAGATCCAGGTTTAATCTCTAGAACATAAATAATCTTTCCTCTGATGACATTAATAGCAGGGAATTATGTATCTTTTCTGTGAACTATGTTTCAAATATCCCCAATATCCAAATATTGTGTGGCTGCATCATCAGCAAAGGTAGCAGCAAGCAAAGTTCATATATTTAAGGAAGTAATTTTTGGGTTTTTTTCCTTTAAATGTAATTCACATTGTCCAGTATTACTAAAACAAATGGGCTATAACTCCTGACAGAGGGGCATGTTTTTAGCATTTGGCTTTCGTGGAGGCTCCCAAGCGCTTTCACATGAAGTCAGCATCTCACCCTCAGCTTTTACAGATGGAAAAGCTGGGATCCAGAATGGGAAGTGGCTGGCCTAAGGTTTCTCCAAAACCCTTGGAAAGTCCCTCAGTTCCCCTCCAGCCCATTAATTTCAGGCAGCTGCCAAGCACCAGATCCTTATTTGTGTTGTAAGAGCACTTAGCAACCCTGGCTGGGGTCAGGGCCGTGGTGCTGCCCCAGCCAGCAGTGACCATCCCTGATCTGTGCGCCTTGAAACCCAAGCAGCTGCAGCCAGGAGTCGAAGGAGGATGGAGAAGTGTTGAAGTGACATATCTAAAAGCAGACCTCAGGGAAGCAAGCAACTTCAGGGGGAAGTTCTTGAATTTCAGCCACTGGACGATGATTTCTGCTTTGCTGTTAGGAAAATATCCCGCAGTTCCCAGGGGGTGAGCCTGCAGCTCTCAGGGGGCTGGGGGAGGCAGAACAAACCACTGGTTGAGCTCTGTGCGTGCTGCTGGCAAGAGGGTGTTTGTTCTGGTCATAAATTGCCTCAGGAATTGGGTGTCATGTTTCACTTTATCACAGCATATTGGAGCATTTTGCCCTCTTTCAGTGGTCCATAGGTATTGTATGTGCTAAGCTGAAAATTGTACCTTAGAAGAAATTCAGCGATGCTTCAGCCACACAACAGGCGCCAAATGCTGGCTGTAAGAGAAACTCCCTGGTTTATTCCATCTCACTATTTCCACCAGCTGTTTTCTTTTCTTTCTACTGTCACAAGATAGTAACTTATGTACACTGAAAATACAGCTCAGCTCAGTTGTTACAATCCTTTCCTTGTAATTTTTAAACAGTAACTGATCCAGTCTGATAAAAATTCTCCATGTTCTAATTAGTCAAAAATAGTCCTCTCAGCAGATATGTATTTTTGGAGAGCTCTAATCATGAGTGACTTGATCAGATGTCTAACTGTTAATTTAAATAGAACCATGTCCTTTCAACATCCAAAGTGCAGTAAGTCACTAAAAGGGAAAAAAAAAAGAATCTCTCTTGAGTGCTTTTCAATAAAAATAACAAGTTGAAAAATTTAACTGTCTTACATTTCCTCATGGAGTCAGACAGCAAAATCCTCTGGCCCAGAATTTGGTAACTTTTTAAAAATTCTTTGTATACACTTTCCTAAAATCAGCTGTGGTTTTATTCTCTGAACTGGTGACAATCACTTGAAGTTAACAAGAAAACAGACATGTTCTATGGGTTTTATGTATCTGTGATGTGGGTATTTGCAGTGGAAATGAAATAATGAAAACTCTGCCCAGATATTGTTCCATCATTTGATAAGAGTCATTGCTTTGCTGCTTTGAGGGGAGGTCAGGTTGCTTTAACACACAGCAAGGAGGGTTGGCCAGGAGCAGAATAGTGTTTGCCAGGTCAGGTTCAGGCTGACCTCTCTGGCAAGGTGCAAGCACCATGCTGGTGCCTATTTGTACCAACAAGAAGTGCAGGTTAGGCAATAGGAGTGGTCAGAAGGAAGAAAAAGGTTCTTTTCCAGCTCTGTGACTGAGGACAGCCTGTCCTTTACAGATCTCACTCTCCCCACCTGCATCCCCTTACAGCACTCAATTACCCATTAAGGTTTTTAAGAGAAACAGAATGGCAATTAAGCCCAGTACAGCAGTGAGAAAGCAGTGGAAGCCGTGGGCTTGCTGAGAAATCTATCCATAAATGAATTAACTGCACAAATAATTCCATCTAATTAGAGGTGTACATTCCTCGAATAACTGTATTCTCTCATTTACTTAATTGAGTTGATGGTTGCTCTGGGATGGAACAACAAACTGTGCAGTGGCTATTACAGTAAATATCACTTAGACTAAACCTTTTCAAGTAGTTCAGGATTTTTCTGTTAGTTTGGAATTTGCCACAGAATCAACAAAACTGTTGCTCTGGGGTTTTTTAAATTACCTCTTTGTGTTCAATATTTTAAAGATGAATGTAAGCTAAATTTCATTTAAAATTCCCAAGTTTAGGTGAAAAGTAGGGGCTGTAAATAAAGGTTGTTGATCAGAGAAGTAGGGTCTGTATTTCGCACTTCAGAGAAACGCTCACAGGACTGACAACTTTCCAAACGATGACACAGATAAAACTGCCATGCTTAGATAACAAATCCAGGTATTGCCTAAGCTCTAAGCAAGGTTCTTTTGAATTTACACAATTTAGGATCGTTCCCTAGATGGAAAAAATGGAAGAGAACCAGCAAGCTCTGTTGGTGAGATGATTTCTCCCTAAATGATGAGAGAGAGGCTTCAAACAGCCTCATATTTATCAGCATATTTGACCTTGTCCCTCCTCTTTTTTTTTTTTTTTTTTTTTTTTCTCTCTTCCCCCCGGCTATTTTGTAGTCTTCAGATGAAAATCCTCACTTATCTCTTTGGGATAGAGAAGTGAACATTCAATCTCAGTGTCCAACTTTTTTGTTCCATGTTCTTAACAACCCTTGAGGAGGGCCACACCAACCACTGAGCATCAGTAAAACATCTTTTTGGTTTTTTTTTTTTTTGTTTTCTTAATTATATTAAAGAATAAGCATGAAAGTACTGCTGGCACTGAAAGCATCCCTTTTCAAGAAGAATAAATTCCAATTCCTTTTTTGTGTTAGGAGCAAGTGAGAGGAGATTTGACAAAGATTTTTGTTCTCTAGTGTAATGCTTGCTGGTCAAGGATTTCCATTTTGGCACTCAAGGATTAGGGATGTTAATGAACACTTAAAAAAAGAGAGAAATTAAAATATGAGCAAAAAACCTGAAAAAATAAACAGATGGCAGATACCTTTTTCTTTAAAGTTAAAAACTTGTTCCTGCTCTCTCTTTCCTTAGAATCATTAAGTGTACTGGTCTTTTGCTAAGGCAGTAATTTAAGCACAAGGTAATAGCCACAGTGCTGTTTGTCATTAGCCTGTACCTGCTAATAAATGGGGAAATACATCTGTTTTGGAGTCACTTTCCTAATGGACCTTCAAAGACATATTCCACATGTCAGTGTTCACAGGGAAAACAAGGAAGGAGATTGCCAGGCCACCCAAGCCCTTTGCAAATAGGAGATTTGTTCAAAGAGACCTTGAAAAGGTCCAACACAGTTTCTCCCTATTGTGTTATTACTTCACCAGCAAAACCTTCCGTCTGTTATTCTGATTCTCACCCTCTCTCAGCATTGCAACTTAATGGAAATTATATTTCTGCTTTGTTCTGCACTTATTTTTCTTCCCCTTGTTGTTCTTCTACTGTTTATTTTTCTTTTCACTGTTATATTTCCTACTGGCACCAGTGACGTAAATCAGTGGATGGGTTTGAGGCAGGGCCATTTTGTATTCTCATGGACATGGAAACATTTCTCTTCAAGCAAAAAAACAGTGTCCCTAATTTGGTACGTTGCTGAGACTTTAGTTATTTTCCAGATTTTTTTTTTTTTTATTGGATTTGAGCTTCAGCAGATTCAGCAGATGTTGCAAAGCAAATAAACCGTATGCAATGGTTGTTAGACATTACTCATGGTGTAATCCCTTTATCCAAATACAAAAGTTAAACACATGAAACCATATCCTTAGATAACTGGAGAAGTTCAGCACATACTCAGAAAGCCACCTCCAAGTAATTCACTTCATTATTTGGTGCAGCACGTCCTCTCTTTAGGAAGGTGGGCAGACAGGGGGAAGATGGATTCATGACTGTGCTTTAAAATAAATGTCAGCTAACCACAAAGGGTCAAATTCATTGCTGATGTAGCATTGCTGACTTCAGTGGATTTACACTGGGGATTAATGTAGTCCTTCCTCTAATATATATGTTCAGGGGGGAGGGAGATAGTTTTTATATAGGTTCAGCACAAGATCTGCTGGCATATAAACAACCCAAACAGAATTGTTCCCTTCTCAAACATCTGTTAGCATGAGTGTCCAAATCCTGTGTATCTGCCACAGGTTGTTATAATCGAGCTGCATTACATTAGCAAAAATACAATAACCATTTGGTCTCTACTTTAAACAAGAGCTTATGAAAATGGCTTTCAGGTGGAGGGAGTGGTGATTTGGCAGCCTTCTCTTGGCAGGGCTGTGGATTGCACATGAGGGAAAGTTGTTTGGTGGTAGAGCAGACAAATTGCTCAATAATTAATAAAAATAATGCCTTGTGTTTCTACATGACAAGGTGCTGTGTAGGAATTCTCTTCTCCCCAGCTGCTCTCCACTAATAAAACGTAGTCAGCTCTGTAGGTTTTTACACTGCACACAGGGAAGAGGAACAGTGCTTTAAAATGGGGTAATGTGGTGCTGATTTGCACAAGTAAAACTGGAGCTACATGGGTTACAACTGTAATTTCTCTATTCTCCCTGCTTTTAAAAGTCTTTGCAGCCCCACACCAGTCAGCACTGTTGCTTTTGGGTTTCTTCTGTCTTATTTGAGTTTCTAAGAATTTTCTCCTATGTACTTGAACAATATGACAGGGTGTGTAGAAAATAATTACAAAAATCAGCTGCATCCTTTTAGGAATTACATGGGTATATTTTCATCAGAATCAGAGAAGATTTAATACCTTAAACCTTATTTTATGAGGCAACTGAGACTTCACAAGCCAAAGTGTGATGCAAAGTGATAAAAGGCTCTTGAGTATCTCCTTGAAATCACAGAGGTCTATTTGAAAATGTTCTTTTTCTGTTTGAACACATGATGGGGTCTTAAATCTAAGGTTTGTTGCTTTTGTAACAGATAAACTTTGTCAGCCAGACTGCAAATCAGATTGGAAAAATTTTGTTTTCTGGAAAGCAGTGCTTGGGTTTATTCTGCTGACAGTTCCACGACCAAATCTCCTTCTGGGAGAATGTCACAGCAGCTGCTCTGGGGTTGTTTGCTTTTCACGCTCTTGGCCCCACTGGGCCTCTACAATGTCCTCTCTGAAGCACAACCAACCAGTTTGATTCTCTTACCAAGAAAATTTCTATGTTTTACTGAGTCCTGAAAGTTTTCCTTCCCAAATTTTTGGACCCAGTTTTGAAAGAAGAGATTGTTTTCCTTGGGAGAAAACAGAAATTTCTTGGAATTGCTGCACTGTTGGCAGATGTCAGCTTTTTAGAGCAGAAATCCAGGTTCCTGGACGTAATTTTTCTTTAGTGTAGTGTGTGTGAGTCTCGTAGCACTGGTGATGTTTTATCAGTGGTAATTAAAAGCAAGATCCTGTGCGAGGATTTCCTCTTTTTGTAAGATATAATTGAATATTTGTACAATTCAGCCAGCATTTTCCCGGAATTAATCCCCAGTGTTTCACATTTGAGACCATCTTGTTCAAACAGCTACTTTCAACTTGAAACACGTAGGTTTGGGGTAAGATGTATTATTTTGCTCAGAGTGCAAAGCCAGTTCAAACTTAAGCTCTAGAAATGTGCTGGAAATCTGAGATTGGACTCAGCACAGAGCAGAAGCTGATGTGACATGTGATTTGGATAAGGATTTTTTTGTCTTCTGTAGCATTTGAAATCAATAGGACTGGGATAAATTCTCTTATTGGTGCATAAATATAAAATAATTACTTTTGGTTCTGTTTTTCCCGGATACTCATTGGTTGTCTTGTTTAGAATTATTGACTTGAGTTTGGTAAATTAAATAATTTTATCCATTACTTTAAAAGATGCCTTATTTGCACCTATATCAGCAAAGACTGAATACTTCTATTTTGAGTTTATAGACCCTCCTAACTGCAGCATTTTGTCTGTCTGGAGAGAAAACATAAGATAAATCTTGGATGATGGTCTAGTAAAGCTCATATAAGTGATGGCTGAGAAAGTTTGAGGGAAAATAATAAAAATCACTTTTAGGGTGGATTAATGTAGGAATTAATATGTCTCCAATTAGTTAACAGATTTGTATCCAGAAAGGATGAATTACATTTTGTTAAAGTGAGATATATATATATAAATATACATATATAAAAATATAAATTTATATATATGTATATATATATATAAATATAAATTTTTGGGGAAGTTTTTTATGTTTAAAGCAATACTAACAAACACAAGTGTTTGCTAGTAAGGATGCAGATAGTCAGAAGTTGTCAATGTGGTCTTGATTTCCTGCTGCTGGGGTTCAACATGGTGTGCTCAGGTGATGTGTTAAAGAAATCTGTGTGGTTTGATTTGTTTTTTTTAATTAAATTCAAGTTTTAATCTCCTCAGATGCTTCCTTATTAAGACTCTTGTAAATGGAAACATTTAGGTGTCTACTAATCACCAATAGCAGCCAATATCTTTCTCAATTAATCAAGTAAAGCCTGTTAAATGCAGTTTAAGGACCGTTTTATGGGGATTCTCAGTGACACCTCTGCAAATGTACTTGAGTAAACTTTATTTGAGATCTTACCAGGGCTCCTGGGCAAACAAAGCTTAACTCCTCCAACTAATAACTGATTGCATTGAGGGCTGTGCAGCATTCAGAAGCAGTGAACCTGTAAACCTATTAAATTTACTGTGTTCTGCGGCATAGAATATTCACGCCTTCTGCGGTTTCCTAACTGGTGATAGGGAAATGCAAAGAGGTGGGGCAGAGGGGCACTACTACAAATCCCCATTCCTAAAACTCTGTAGAGATACTCAGATCCAAAGGGGGATACAATTTATTTTAGTTAATTCTTCTTTAATGCAGTTCTTAACCAAACTAATGGTGTTGCTGAGCATAGCAATAAAGTCCATCTTTCACAAGGATGGAATTTCCCAGTTCTCTGTCCCAGAGATATTCCCATAAGATGCTCTCTGTGCAGTTAGTGTGTATTTTTTGGGGGGCTATAAATCCTCAGAAGTATTTTTAATGGTGTATTAGCTGCGACTTATGGAGGGGACCTGGGTTTCATTTACCTAGGAGCTTTCATTACAGGTGCCTTTGGAAGGCTGATGGCTGGAGATAGAATCAAAAATAGAGGTGAAAAGGAGTTATTACTTGTCAGACACCCTTATCTTCCCTGCTGCTCTACAGGGCTCTGTGAAATGGCACAGACTACAGATCAATAGGGGAGTGCTTGCACTCAGCTAAAACCAAAACCCTATAAACTTTAAAACACAGAATCAGTGCTTGTCTGGGAGCTTGCTGAGAGCTGATCTTTACTGCTTTGCTCATCCAACTGAGATCTGGGGAATATTTATCTTCTCAGTGGTATCAGTAGAAGGTGAGCTGGCTGCTCTGGTGCCACGCTTCTGCAGTGACATTAGTTAAAACGCTCCAAAGGATTCCGCAAATGCACTGCCTTCCTTCCAATTACTGGAGCTGCTAAAGGGCTCAACAGTGTCTTCCAAGGGAATAATAGCACCTCAGAAAATGTGTTCCTCTGCTAATGCCTGCCTTACCTTTTTGAACTTTGCAGAGGACACATTTTCTTGTTGGTGAGATTAGTGCCGTGTCTGGACAACAGTGCACATCTATTTTTTTAAATTCTGCTTTTACTGGAGTGGTCATAAGTGGGGCAGATGTTTCAGGTTCTGAGGAGTTCATGTATGACGGTTCTTCCAGAGATGGTGTCTTACTCTCCTGATTATTCTCCCTTGGAGCTGTTTAGGAAACCTGCATCCATGAGACAGCAGAAGCCAGAAAATGGATTGTGCCTCAGCACAGTCTGTGCCCTCCCCAGCCTGGATAAATGCTGGATGGACAGAGAGGGGTGATGATGATGGGGTCCATCCACAGCTCCTGGATCAGTGAGGGGTGAACCAGGGTTCATCTCCTTCCAGGAGCTGAAGATGAGGCTGCAGTGTCTGTCCAGCCTGAGCAGAAATGAGCTCAGAGTGCCCAGGTGTGGGTCCTGGTGCAGTAAATTAAGGGTTTGCAGGTGTCCCAGAGGCCCAAAATGCTACATCACACAGAAATCTTGCCTTTTACACCCCCTTCTGCAATATTTATTCTTTTTATCACAGCTTTACATGGTACTGTGGCTGCTGTACTTTCTCTGTATTTATTAGGTTTGAGTGAATACCTTTTCTTAGCCCTTTTTAAGTGCTCCCTTTTCCCTGTCTTTGATTGTCCCTGCAGGTGTATTAACACAGAATTTGTACCTTGATACTTTCTCGCTGCAAGGTGTGTGTGAAAATCTCAGAGGATAGATGATGACCTCTTTGCATTGCTAAGTGGTGACAGCAGGACTTCAGGATCATAGGGGAACCAGCAAGAGGCCACTGTAATATTTTTATAATGCTTTCTTAAAAGCTCTGTGAAGCTTGGAAAAGTCATGAGAGAAACACCTGAGGGGCAAACATGAATTTTCATGGGATCAGAGGGCAACTGAGTTTGCAAGGGAGCTAGAGAAGCCTCTAATCCAACTTCCTGCTCAGAGCAGGGTCAGCCATGGGTTCAGCCCAGGTTGCTCAGGGCTTGATCCAGCCAGATCTTGAAATACATCAAGGCTGGAGACTGCACTGGGCAGGAACTGTTCCAGTGTCTCACTGATCTTATGGGGGAAAGGTTTTTCTGTATTTCCAGCATGAACTACTTGTTTCAGCTTCTGCCTGCTGTCTGCCATCATCCTGCTGCGCACCCCTGGGCAGGGCCTGCCTCTGTCTCGTGATGACCTCCCTGTAGGCAGTGGGGGCAGCTGCTGGGTGCCCTCAAAGCCATCCATTCTCCAGCCTGAACCAGCCCCAGACCCTCAGCCTTTCCTCCTAGAACAGGTCCTTCAGCCCCTGCTCATCCTGGTACCTCTCTTATGACCTTGTCATAAGTCTTGTTTTGTCTTGGGGACCGAGGAGGTGGGGATGGGATGCAGTGTTCCAGATTCAACCTCACAGGTGCTTAGTGTGAGGGATCCCCTGACCACCTTCCTCAGCTTTTGTTCCTGCTGCTCTTGGCCCTTTCCTGTTTCACACCTTTCCTTTTGAATTGCAACAAGTCTAGACTTGAAGAGAGTCCCTTGTCTTCATTCTCTGAAGGATTTTCCCTGCTTCTAGGGTTCATTTCCCCTCACAACAAATTAAAAACTGTCTGGGAGGTTTTGTTCACTCTCACCAACTACTCCTAAAATCATAGTGTGTCTGGAGCACCACTGAGTGTTCACAGCACAGCTCCAGAAAGGAGCTGGATAAAGCTAAAGAAAAAAGGAAAAAATATGACTGACAGTAAAAGGTCAATAAAATTGTGAACATAAGATTCAGGGAAAGTCTTTAATGGTTAAAGGATTTCCTCTATAAAAATACATAAAGAATTATTAGATAAAACCCTAACTTTTTTTAAAAAAATACATGTATTAGTTCTGCTCTGAAAAAGCTTGCTAGAGAGAAGTCACATCCTAAAGGAAATGTTTCCAGCTTTGGTGTTTTTAAAAGCTGAAAGTTTATTTTTTGAGCAGAAGAACAGGCCACAAACATCAATACCCACTGTTAGACTAAAAAGTAGGCAGCCATGAATCTGTAAAAATAGATGAGTCTTCATCAGTCATCTGAAATATTTTGATTCATTTTGTTATAGATTCAGGTTTTAAGGGGACCTTTGCAGTGTGAACATCAAGTGGGTGAGGTTTGTTCATGAAGGGATGAAGTGCTAATCCTTCTACACTGATAACAGCCATGTATTTGGGGCCCTGTAATGCTTTGGCATTACTTTTTTATGTCCAGAGGATTTCTGAAAATGGAAGTAACTGGAAATGGTTCTCGTATTTCAGGTCTCCCAAGCGAGAGTTAAAGCTGCAGGTGATGTTTCGATAGCTATGAATTAGAGAGTTCCATTTAATTCATTTAAGGTCGCCATGAACTCATAGCCTTTGGTAAGAAGACATGAGCCAGCCAGAAAAAGATTGAATTACTTGTCTCATGGGAGGCCCTTCTCTTTTGCTGGAGACTTCAGGCACTTGGGGGTCAATGTGGAACAGCTTCGACATTCTCCTCTTGGCTGAGCCCCAAACTATCAAACCCTTTTCACTGGTTTTCTTTGCCAGCACTTGCTTCACCTTCACCAGTCCCAAGATGTGAAAAGCCAAATAAAAAAAGAAAAAAAAGAGTCCAGATGGGAAAAGATGACCAGATGTTTTGGTGAGGTTGGGATGATCCATTACGAAAGAATTCTGTTTTGTTGCCACAAACATAAAGACTGTTCTTGTGCATTGAAATCCAGAGCTTTCATTATCCCAGGCTTTTGTTCTTCCCTTTCAGACAGACATTTCTGAACCTGCACTCTACTTGTCTCTGCATCATGGGTATAATGGAAAAAAATGGCTTTTTCACCTGCCCGTAGAAATCATTTCTAGAAAATATTTTCCTAAGGAACAGCAAGTTCCTGATAATGTTCCTCTGAAAGGATTTAGCCACCGTAGGACCGCTCCCGAATGATCTGAATTGCGATTCTTACGGAACTCCTGACCTCAACATGAGTGTTCATACATTCTCAGCAAATATCTGTGTAAGTTATGGTTTCTTTTTAATCAAATAAAACTTATAAATAAGCTGGAGAATCCATAACCCTTGGACATGAGTGGTTTTAACTCAGTTAACGTGAGGTATGGCTGTGGTGCTTAGTGAGAATGAGAGTCTCAGACTATGCAAATACATAGACATAAAGAAGTTCCTGGGGAAAAAAAAAAGCCTTAGGTGTCATAACCTTCAATTTCACTTTTGTGAATAAATGATAATTCAGCCTGAGGGGAAAAAAAAATGTCATTTGTAAAGTCTCTTGTTCTGAACTGTCAGGCCCTCAAAATACAAAGTTAAGAATGTAACAAATAATTCAAGAACAACAGGCAGGATATGTTTGCATCCAGAGTATCCAAATTTGCTTGAAGAGCAAACTTGACACAAAGAAGGCTTCAGTTAATTCACAATTAATTGAAGGTAAGGAGACTAATTTGTAAAATAAAATAAATTTTCTTCCCTGGGATTACTTTCAGATTCCACTGATCTGTTGAGGAACCTTCCCTGAATTGTAGTGGTTGGACACATTTAAGAACAATGTGAGAAAAAACAGGTTTTTGAAATAGATGACTGACTGAAATTGTGGCTGGACACTCTCAGCTTCACTGTGTTCTTTCACACAGGTTAAAGAACCTGTGTGTGGTTTGCGTACTTTTTATTTTTATTTTTTTTGGACAGATAGTTGGCTATGCATATTTTCCTTTGGTGGGATTAGGCACATACTGGAATAGGAATTATGTCAGGTTCTTGGGAGCCAAGTGCAAAACTGCTGTGTTGGCAAATAGGAGAGTCCCATTTTAACCTAAAAACACCTCGCTGATATTAAAAGTTAAAGAGATAAGTGCACTAACCAGAGGTGATGGTGAACTGGACGTGGGATGATCCTGCAGGTGGTCATGTAGGTAGAGAAACAAAGTTGGGATTTTTCCTCTGAATGCTTGTGTAAGTGCACCAAATTGGGGTTTGCTTCCTTTTGGTTACATTTGAAATTTCACCTGTAATGTTAAGCCTTTAATTCTTAGTTTAACAAAAACTTTGCCTATCTGTCATCAGAACCCTATTATTTCCATGAGGTTTTGACTACTTCCATAAATAATTGCATATTCTAAGAACTGCCCTGCTGCCAGAGAAGTGGGGAGGGCTCCAAGCTCAGATCACCAGGGCTCCACAGAGTACTGGGTCTGTTCCAGTTCTCAGAGATTTACAGGACTGGGAGTTTTAAACAGTTCATGGTCACAGAAAAAATGCTCTTCTCATGACTGAAACTTGCTGTGAACCTCCAGAAAAAGTGCGAGTTGAGTGTATTTTATTGACTTGCTTCAATATTGGGTAAGTGCAACTTCAGTTTTTTTTAACAATCCCACACCAAAGAAAGTGGAATAGCTGATACCCACCTTGTTCGCATTCCAGATTAGTTTGAACAGGAGCCTAGTGGCTTCTTGATGCATCCATCCATCTCTAGAGTCCAAGAAAAACAATCCATCCTGTAGATCAAGGGTGTAGCAGATGTGCTCAGTCTTTTGCCTTCAAGGATTGTTCTCTGAATTCTTGTAGTGCTTTTATCTCAAATTGAACAGCTCTGTTTCTCAGTGAAATAATTAATTACTCAGATGGAATTTGCAGTAGAGAGGTCTACAAGCAGGGTGTCTGCAGAAATGTAAATGTTCAAGCTGTTTGTAATCCTTATGAGTGATATTTGAAAATTGGGATTATTTCCACAAGAAGACATCTTTGTGCATTATCAAGGCGGGAAAAACTACAAACAGAAAATTAAAATACAAGCGATAAAATATATTACCCTTCTCCAGGCTGTTTTATTTATTTACTTTAAAGTAACTAGAATTTTAAAAACTAAGTGAAATTTTGGGTTGATGACAAGCTAGACACAGTTAATTTAAAAATCTAATTTAAACAAAGAATTGGCTGTTCAAGAATCTTAGGCTGCCTGTGTTGTGAAGGCAAATAAAACATTGTTATCCCAGTGTGATAAGTTAAGGCACCAGATTTGTGTAGAAAAATGTTCCTTGTTCCATTCTAGAATTAGTTTTTAAAAAATACATTGCTATTTTATGCTTGTCTGAAGAAGTTTTAGGAAAATTATATATTATCTGTTGAAGTGGAGAGAAGATTTCCGCCCCTTTATGCAGACAGGGATGTTTGAGTTACACAGGTGCAAGTCCCATTCTTTTTTTTTTTTTTTTTTTTTTCCAATGGCAGAATTTGGCCCTTTACGCTCTTCCAAACAATCCAACAGCAGCATTTCCCTCCTGGTTTGGAAAGCTGAATAAAATTATATGTTTCCCATTTTTTGACTGTTTTGGCATTCCTCCCTGAAGGGGAGGAAAAGCCTTACAAAGTTTCCTTTGGCCCAAACCCCAAAACATCTGCTGCAGCTGGGGGAAGCCAAGTCTGGCCGTGGTGGTGCCCACAGTGGGGTCTGGGGATGGCCAGCAGCCCCCAGGGCCCCCCCCGGGGAGGGGAGATGATGAGCTCCTGAAGGGGGGATGGCTGAGTGGCAATTTTAGGCTGCTAAAATTAGGGAGGCTTAAGGCAAAGAAGCAATGATGTGGAATTATAGCATGGTTTGGGTTGGAAGGGACCTCAGAGTTCATCTGGTTCTGACCTGGCCACTAGGAGCTGAGTCTACACTCCCCTCGTGCCTCTGAAGAGATTGTAAATTTATTTTTACTTCAGTCTTATTTGATCATCCTTTTTTTTTCCCCCTGAAAAAGTAAATATTAAGTAGCCTGTTGAGCAAAATAAAAGGCCACAAAGTGTTTTTAAGGCTTATGGGAACATGAGAATGGGTTGGTTTTTCAAAAAGCAAATAATTGCATTGCTGTGTTCAGGTTATGCTGAACACTGAACATCCACACATTTGAGCTCATTCTCTTCCAAAACTCTGCTGCCCAAGCAAATGATGGCAGTTTCAGTGGTCCCATCAACTGTCCATGTGCATGGGGGTGAAAAGCAATGCATTCTCTTTCAAACCCACAAGAAAAGGGATTATTTTAATCAGCATTAGCTGCTGTTTGCTGAGGGTTGTGCACATGGGCACTGGGAGCTGACTTGTGGAAATTTGCTAAGCTGCAAATGAATGAAGCTGAGTTGAGAACCTCAGTCACACAGGGCACTGTTTGCCAGCTGCTTTGGAGCTCATGGAATGAAATCCATGGAGAGAGGAAGGCAGTTTTGGAAGCACAAGACGCTCTCAGGGCTGACAGGGCTCCTCTGCAGAGGAGGGGGGAGCTTCTGCCCTCTTGTTTTCTCTGTCTCTATTCCATGTCCTATAAAAGCGAGGATGATAAATGGCAGTTTTAGTTCCACTTGGAGTGTCTGGGGAATAAATTCTTTGAGGGCTGCAAATGCCTAATGACTATAAAGAGCAAGAATAAGCTGCCAAAACCAGGTACCTTAAAAAACTCTGTAAGCCTAACCAAGCCCCCTCCCTATCTATTCCTGTGTGTCTGGCTTCTTGCAAAATTCCTCTTCAGCTAAGAGGGACACTTCTGCTGTCTGGCAGCTTGGCAGGACCAGCATTCAGGCTCATATCAGCAGGATGAGAATTTTAATTGAGAATGAAGCCAATCAAGCTCATTAAGCTGGTCTCAATTCATAGCTTAAAGGTAGCTAGTTTCCATTAAACACCAGATATAAATATATGCACACAGTGTGACCTGCTGGGTGCCTTGGGTTTTGCTTTCTGTTGCAGAGCTTCCTGGGGGCTAATCACTCTCCCAGAGGAGCAAACAAGGGGATGTGAAAAAAAAGATGAAATTCCAACTGTAGAGCTTTTAGCAGAGCCCTTGGTTTGGGGAAAGATTTTTCTTTCCTTCCAAAGGAAAAGACAAATATCCGATGCCCTAGAGCCCTTCAGCTTGGGCCAAGATGTGCACAGCTTCAGTGAAAGAAAAATGCTTTTGATGAGCTTCAGGTCTCCTTGTTCTCCTGTTCTCCTTCTGTTGTTATAATGTTATTTTGGAAATACCTTTACTTCTCTTCTACAGACTTAGGAAACTAACAAGGAAAAGTATCTGTAACTACTCTGAGAGCAACTCGGGCTTTTCTTCTAAGTGTTTGTGGAGAAAACCTTTCTATCCAGCTGGCAGCTTATCTAGATTAAAGCAGAGGACACTGAGGTGAGCACTGTGACTGCCAGGTGTTCCACTGAGTATACTCTGCTCTGTGGTCCAAGTTTTATTGGCACCTTTTTTTTTTTTTTTTTTCCCCTGTAACATTCCCAGTTTCTTGCAAAGAGACAGGGTACAGATTCTTTTCCACATGGTGTTAAAAATTCTTCTTTTACTAGAGGCCAATAGTGATGTTTCTTCTTTTGCACCAAACCAGTTCTTCAGGTGTGTATTTAAATATAAAACACATAGATGAGATCCTTGTCTGGTACATGCCATACACATGCACAGCATGAAAAAATGGTCCTCAAGTCTGTTTATTTCATGTGTGATGCAGCTGCAAAATATGGTAGAAGGAAGTTTTTAATGCATTTTTGGAGCATGCTGTGTTCCAGAACCAGTGTTTGGACATTCCCCTCATCCCCACCTCTCTTTCCCCTCATTCCTCTCTGCCCTCAAGGATCATCTCTGGGCAAGAAACTGTGTGTTTGCAGAGCACATAAAAGACAACCTTGAGAGGTGAAACAAGGATGAAGCTGAAGGATAGGTTTGATAAAGTTGCTAAAGCAATTATAACATCAAGATAATAGATCTTGTGGAAATTTGTAGAGGAAATAGTTGTGTGTATAGTTACAGTTCAGAGTAAATTCAAGAAAGATAGTTATAAATGCTAAGCATATCATGAAGATGTAAACAGATTCATAACCTAGGAAAATGTATCAGAACGTTTGAACTGTCTGATATTTTTTTATTCTCACTTCATCATCCTTCAAGTCTGAGAAATAAGGACAAAGCCTGTTCAGATGTTCACCTACATAACCTTAATATTAATATGTATAGCTACTGTTAGTGTTGCTATTATGAAGGGACTTGTTGCCAATACTGCTTTTAGAAAACTTAATGCTTGTATGAGGCTACTCTCCCTCTGCAAAACAAAATCAGAGTGAAAGAAACTCACTTTCATCACTGGTTTTTTGCAGTGTTCACACAGTTCTTTCCGGTGTTGTCCAAGCTGAAAATTTCAAACATTTCTCGGTACACTGCATTTTCAACCTGTTAAAATTCTGGTTTGTGCAGTTAGGTGTACAATTTTGTAACTTGCTGCTCCTCTCAAGAACAAAACAAAACCACCCCCACATAATCACTGTTTATTTGTATTAAATAATAGTCAAAAAGAAAGACAGTTTAAGGATACTGGATTTATAAGTCCCTAAGTTTTAGAGCCATGTAGGTGAAAGGCAGGAGGCAGAGAATTGAAAACAGGCACCGACCTACACTCAGGGAATCTACAGCCAAATATTATGATGACATCTCTGTCCTTCAGTCAGCATGTGTTAAATTAAGAACAACGGTTGATAACGTCCTTCAGGAAGGACATCTTTTCATTCCCTGAAGCTATAAGATATATGACACCACCAGTGATGAATTCCTGGGGCCACAGGAGAGCAGATTGCCCTTGAATCCCCTCTTCTCCAGGGTCCTTAGGAATGGGCTCCCTACCTGTGTCATTGTCAAGGAGAGTATGAGGACACCTCTTGGTTTTCTTTAGGAATTTAAAAGGCAAAAGGAACATAAAGCAGTTCCCCAGGTCCAGATGTGGATCTGCATATGACAGAGCAGGACACAGTCATGTAGGGCTGTGTCTGGAATGGCATTTATCAAGAACAGCAATTTGATCAAATAAAAATCCCAACAGATCCTGACAACCACCTGGTGGTGTGTGTGCCACAGCCAAAACTATCAACATATCAAGTGAAAAAGCTGATCACAGCCACAGGCTAAATCCTGCAGAGAATGAGGAGCTGTCTGTTCATATCCCATTTTGAAAGGAAAGGTTTGGTTTTTAGTGCTACAGCAGATTTACAGACTTTATGGCACAATTAGAGCTGCACTGGCACTGCCTGCCTGCCTGCTTTCCTGGTTATGGCATTTATGGGTATCTTCCATGCAAAGTAGAAATACATTCCCACAGTTTTGGTGTGAATGGAGGACTCTGTGAAGACTTTTTGGTTTTAGAGGAAGGTACAGATAACCTTTTATCAAGTATTTGTGCCTCAGTTTAAGGTTAAGAGTCCTTTAAGGGCCTCATATATTTGGGGTCCCACCCATGCCTTCAGTAGTAATAAAAAACCACAAAATATTCAATGATTTTGTTCAGTGACAGCTTCTGGAAATGCTGGGCCTCACCCAAAATTCTTTGCCGCAAGAAGTAAGTGAAAACATAGGTTATATAAATTAAGAAATAGAAAAGGCTTTGTCTGAGTATTTCCAATAATTAGCAAGCTATGTTAATCAAATTTTAAGTCAAAATTTTAACTGCAGAAAGATTCCGTTCAGGTTCTTTGTGCATTTCATTCTGTGGCTTGGTTACATTGTTTTATTTGAAACAGCTTATCTGCCTGCAAGTGGTTTCACTGCAGCTTGTTATTTCAAATGTACTTTTCCCTTCTGTTTCTGCTGGGCAGCTTTAGCTCCCTTCAGCAGAGATGTGCAAAGCCTCCCTCAGATTCAGTGCATGATAATATATGTATAGTACATCTATTTTGTGTCCAAGACTAATTCTAAATGTGATTTTATTTTTAAGTGAGCACTTATGACCTGCTTTATTTGGCTGAATTCATGATTTTCAGGATTATGTTAGGAATATATATCAAAAACTATTATCTGACATACATTCCTGTAAAGACATAAAGCAGGAGCAAGTCCCATCTTTGTTTAAAAACATCAGATTTGAGTACTAGAGAGGTTTAAAATGAAAATTCTTTTGGTTTTAACCAGTTTCCTCTAATACACAGTGAACCCAGAGTAACTCATTGAGTGCTTGCAGAAATCTGGGCTGAGGCCCAGGTATCCAAGTCCTTTCAAATAATCAACCTGTCTTCTCTCACTCTCCAACATCAGCTCTGCAGGGCCGTGATGTAATATGGGAGATTTTGGCATCTGGGGGAGAAGTCCTCTGGAAATTAAAGTAGCAGTTACCTCTGCTGAGTCTGAAGTCTGGCGCTGGGCTCTTCTTTCCCTCTCTGCCAGAGTCATTAGGGAGTCTAGACTCCTCTTTCTGCTCTCCCATCTTTTCACGGGGAAAATGGGGAAGGGAAAGATGGAGTGGGACAGCAAAGAGAGAGCCCACCTCAGGGTGTGCATTCCATGGCTGTCCACGTGTGTCTGACTGAGTTTTATCTTGGGCTATGAATCCTGCCAGCAATGAAGGCCTCTGGCCAGTACAGACCAGTTTGTTTTGAGGATGCCAGTGGGGCTCAGCAGAGAACCCCACTGTGCATCTCACTAATCCACATTTGTGCATAAGTGCCTGCATCACACTAATTCACACCTGACACTTCCAAAAACAAGAAAAACCATCCCTTCAAGTTTTGAATGCTAAGCTTGTTCTTCAGAGGAATGTAGTGAAGCAGCCCATGTGATCTTCAATTTCTCCAGACTCACAAAGGTGGTTGGGGGTATGGAAGGGAGCTCTGTCACTGGATTCATCTAGAGGCAAAAAGAAATCACTAGAAATTTTTTAATGATGACATTTACAGTGAAACAAATGGAGAAAAAAAAAAAAAAAGACAATCTGAATCAGGAATCTTTATTCACAAAGTAAACCACAACCAGATCTAAATGACTGTTTTGAACTGATATGTCAGGACTTTGGGGGTGTTACAAAGCTTTTTTTCTTAGTCAGAGTTACTGTGTGGATCACGTGAGCTTGTTGTCACCCATAACACCGGAATGTGTGGTCAGGCAGTGCTTTGACCGCAGGGGAATGTGGAATCTCAACACTCCACAAATTTATTTCTTCAATTTATGAAATGGTGAAGACACTGCTGCAAAAACAAACCTTTGTGAGTTTCACCTCAAGTACCTATAAAAATTCTCCAATATCTAGGAAGTCTAAGATGTAACATTCCAGGGGATATTTCCATAGAAGGGTAGAAACATATTTATGGAAGAGGGAAGGAATCTATTGCTTGAGAAAGGAAACCCCAAAATGTTTTTTCTCCCCCTGTGGATTGCAAAGTGTTGTTGTGGTTGCTCATGTTGTGGCTCTGTGCAAAGAATGAAATATGTGCTGTGAAATAAAAAAAAAAGAGATGATAAAATGAAATACAGAATATTTCATGAAATAATGAAAATGTCCTGAGCAGTACAGTGAGCCAGACCAGCAGTCCTGGCATTGTGGCTTAGGGGCAAACTGTGGGAAGCTGACACTGATGTAATTCAGGCTTGCAGAAAAAAGTAAGCACAGGGACGCTCACAGGGTGTTATTTATCATTATTGCTGCTGGGAACACTGGGCTGCTCTGTGTCACTCCTGCTGATTATGCCATTTCAGAATAAGTTGGATAAAATTCCGGAAAATGCTCTATCAGGAACCCTTTTGACCAGGAGTGGGGAAAAACATTAAGCAGTAGGAATCTCAGCCAAATACTTCCATCTCATTTTATTTGATCATTTTAAAGATTTACCATTTCCTTGACTGACTTCTATGACAACTTTGTCTTGGGTGTTAAAGTGGTTTTTAATTTTTTTTTAAAATTATTTTACACGTGGCACCATTTCCTTTTTAAATGGGTTCTGAACTGGGGTGGCTTTTCCCGATGTTCACTTTGTCAGATCAGCAGAGACAATTGAAGAAAGGATTTCTGTTTTTCTGGTTTGTCCTGCTTATCACCCTTACCAGACTTCTCTAGAGGTCTTACTATTATCTTACTTCTCTCTTAGTTATCAAAATATTAATGTTAAAAACAAACAGATATTGCAAGCTCCCTGTATGTTTTGGGAGACATTTGATTTTGTACTTGTTGTTAGGTCAGCTGATATGACTCAAAGTCAAAACTGGAGGCCACATTCAGGATGTTGTGACTGTTCTTTTTGTCTGCTCATCTGTAAAATGAGGATCATTTTTGGATTCACAGTAGCCAAAATTTATGTGTAAAGGACTTGAGGATATGGTTAGAACATTCTTGTATTCACAGGGCTGACAATAGAAGAAAATATCTGAAACAGAGGTTTAGAAAATAATTTTATTAAATTAAGGATTAAAAGTTATTTTTAATTTTATCCAACTTTTCTCTTGAAAACCAAAGAGTGTTTTTAATTGTTTGAGTTTCTTTTTTTTTTCTGAATGCTTTGAGTGCCTCATTGGGGAGAAATCAAAGGGAACTACAAAAGGTCAGTGCTTTCAAAAAATAAAAATTCTTTGAATTCAGTAATGCAAATTTCTTGTTTAAAAAGAGAACTTTGTAATTTTGGTTTATAAATTTTGGCCAATAATTCAGGTAAGGAAAATGAATATACATATATTAAAAAAATGGAAAATTGGGCTTTTTCTTGATTGCAGGAGAGCAATACTGATCGACCTGAGGGAGAAATCAGTAAAGGTTAGGAGATGTATCTGATAGAGAGTCAGGAATGGGTGAAGGCAGCAGAAGTTCAAAGCAGAGAAATTTGAGTACAAAGAGTAAGCAGGCAGCGAAACAGATTCTCAAAAACCCCCAAACAAATAATAATAGAAGAAACCCTCCAAAAACCAAACCAAGCTCTAAAACAAAATCAAGGATGGAAGAAAGACAAAAGACCTTAAACAGCAATGAGAGAACTTTGAAATTTTTCCTGTTTCCATGAAAGCTCTGCCAGCAGCTGAGGAGCAGAGGCTGAAAGCAGCAGGTGCAGAACTGAAATCTAACCAGCGTGGGTGCTCTTTATCAGGAGGACTTGGCTCCATTTCTCTTCTGTGGCCCTCCTGGCACAAAGAGCCATTCCAACGCTGCCTTCCTAATGCAGAGTCTGTGCTGGGAGGAGTTTGGGCCACGAATCTGGTCTGCATCACTGTTCATTCCATATGTTGACAGGTTGCTGTGTGCCCTGAGGCTTTTTTCTCCCATCTCTTCTCCCTCAGTTGAAGAAATTTTTTTTCTTCTACCTCTATGTGAAATGCTTGTGTTTACCAAAATAAATACTGTGTCAGGGAAGTGAAGAAAATTGGTGGCAAGTTTGTGAAGAGAAGATATTTCTATTTCTTGTGTAGCATTAAGATCTTTTCTGTAGTGAAATTACTGTTTGTCCTTATTTCTGCATCCCATCTGATCAGTTACTCACCTGATAAAAACTTGGTGGTGTTGGTATCTTTGTTTTACAGCAACAGCTTGCTCAGGACAGACCTCTTGGTGTGTGGTGGATAAACACATTGTTGACTTTTAATTGGGTTAACAGTAGATTTTAGGCCAGTTAACTCCAAAGGGATGGATGAAAGTGGAGGAACACAACAGGGATGGAGACATGAGAGGGCATTGGTGAAAATGTGGAGAAAAAACTACATATTTTATACTGAAAACGGTGATAGATTTTGTGTCAAGTGGTGAGGAGGCAAACACAGAAACCAGAGCAGCTGCTGAGACGGTAAACTAAAGAATTTCTGGAGAAGGGATTGATTATTCCACTCAGCAGGCCTATCTGGATGTTTTGTCCAGTGGTGAATCTGACAACACAGCTGATAGCCATGAAGGAATATGTTCTCTTTTCTCACAACACTTAGCTCATCCCTGGGAATTCATATCTGAACAAAGGCTTTTCCAACAGAAAACTGAAGCATCCCTTAAAGAGTCACTCACAGAAAGACAAAAGATGTATTAGAGCTGTAAGACTTTCTAGCAACGTTCACTGGTTGAATTATAAATCTCCAGTCATTTGGATGGCTTGACGAGGGTGATTTCTTCGTCACAACTCAGTTAAAAGCTGCAAATCCCCATGTGATAAATCACAAATTATTTCTTTGGCAAGCAAAGGATGCTTTCATTGTTGACCCTGTTCATTTTCAAAAATTAACACTTGACAAAGAAGACAAGAAATTTTATTCTCACTGAGAAAGATAAAGAATGAATTGGCTTATTATTGTGATCTCTGTATAATTCATAGCCCAAAACATAGTTGATCCTAAATCATATAAACTACTGCACTGCTGTTGGCACATGAAAATAAAATGACACAGAAAACTTTATTATTTCATAAACAAAATTATTAGCAGCACTATAGACAGGCTGGAACTTGAATGGACATGAATTCAGAACAAATTATTCTTCTTCCTCAAAACGAAGTCAGAAATAAGAAGATTAAATATAAAATTACTGCCAAAGTGTGTAGATACTCATGGCCGGACTCTGCCACCAAATCATTGCCTGGGGTCCTACGTGGCTTCAGCAAAGTTAATTGGCACCAAATTATTTAATATAACATTTAGCTGACTTTTGAGGTTTTTTAGTAACTATTCTTGGACACATGGATTTCTTTTCCTGTTTCTTCTTTAATTTTTCCCCATTTTGTCTCTGAAGCTTTGTATTATTTTAGATTAGGCCAGAATGAATGATGCTTGTTTACCATATAAAGTCACATCCTTTGCTTGCAAAATCGGTAATTTTCCAACCCAATAGCAATTTACACGAAGTTTTACAGTTTTATTGGTCTCCAATGGCAGGATATAATTTCAGAAACAGAGGAGCTCTCAAGAAAACATGGGTTTTCATATGCCTCACTCTCTAGGACTAAGTAGTCAGTTGGGGAAGGAGGAAGGAAAGGAGGAAGTAAGCAGCTGATATTAATCCAAGTAGATGATTTTGCCAAAACTACCCATGAGACAGCAGCGACTTTTTCTTGAGAGATGAATCAATCTTCTTTGTGATATTTCAACAACTTTTTTTTCTTTTTTTTTTTTTGCAAAGGAAATGCTTTTCAAATGTGACAGTACTTGATAGCCCTGAAAATAATGCATCCCAATTCCTAAAGAAGTAGGAAATGAGAGACAGGGAAAAATCAATGTGTCACTTCTTTTCAAGCTAGAGTTTCAGGGCTATTATATCAAAAAAAATTTCAAGATGAACTCTAAATTTGAAGGAACTGAGTGTTGTATCCCCTGTTTTTAGAGTGTGTATTGGGACAACATGAGCATTGCAGAAAGGAAGATAATTTTTTAAGGTGAGAAAATTAAAATGACAATGAAAGATTTCATTGCCTGCACTGAAAGGGGATATTTGGCTCTGTTAAGGGTGGAGTGATAATAGCTGGGAATTGGATGAATATGAGAGGAAAAGATTCCAATGCTGTGTGGTTTGTGACAGCAGCAACAGAGGCAGCAGAGTGGGAAAGCTTGGCCCTTTTCAAAGATGTTAGAAACAGGGGAAAAAAGTGGTGGAGAAGCCATGCTGAGAGTCATCACCAGTAGACAGCAAAAAAAACCCCATGAGCAGTAAGATTGCATCACCTACAGTCATGCAAACAGCAGGGGGGCTGACAAAAAATATGGGAACTTTGGCTGCTACAGGATGAAGAAGTAGGAAAACACCAGAACTTGTGATACAAGGGTGTACCAAGGGGAAAATAAACATGATTCAGGAATAAGGCTGCTCGGGAGTGTTTTGACAGGATCATTTTAAAGCTCATGCTTCTAATGGAAGTTTTCAGTATGGACAAACTATTATCAGGAAAGTATCCTTTTGGCCAAAATTACAGCAACCCCCGAGACCAATCCCAAAATATCTTGCATGATTCCATAGGAAATGCTGACTGGAGATGTGTGAGGATAACAGAACAGGAAAACTGCATGATATTAACTTTTCCATGCATGTGAGCCTCAAGTTTATTGTGAAAACATGAAAAAAAACATGCCCAGAGAGTAGTTCTGAAAGCACAAAAACACTGAAGATAAGAATACTTCTGTCTTTTTCCCTCCTTATTTGGGGCTTGAGAGTGAGAAGAGCCTTGTGAGTCTTTTGTTTTGTTTCATTTCTATAGGTTTATTCCCAGAGATTTGTATAGCACTATTAGAGTTTTCAGGCTTTATGATTCTTGCTTACCTTTCTAAACAGATCAATTTTTAAATGTCCTATTTTTAATCACAAAATAAATGTGCGACTGAACATGAGATAATGCTGCTGTCGTGGCAGAGATGCTTGTTAGCACTCTGAAAAAAAAAACCACGAAGTGGTATAAAACATTTGTTTTTAAATTTAGTATTTGGAATGAACATTTAGCAAATTTTAGGCTTTGTAAACCATCTGACCCAATTTATCATTCCAAATGTCCAGAGTGCTAAGAGTGATCATTGGAACACATAGAATTTTCAAAAGGTCTTTTGTTTTTTTAACTTCTTAATATGTTGTACTATCTCTTTATTAGTATATCTGTTCTACCTATCTATAGATGCTGGGGGAAATTATTATTATTTTAAGAGGTGGTTTTTTTCCACCCAAAAAACCATAGCTGACTTCACCTTAATCTCACTGACCAAACTTAATGGAACTAACTTGAAAGGTGGAGGATAATTCTGTAAATGGTTTCACCTCCCTGTTCTTATGACCAAGGCAGGGTTTATGCTTCCAGAGCTAAAGAGCAAAAGGAGGGAAAACAGCATCTGGTATAAGTAAATTGCTGAACTTCAGTTATATGAATTCAAGAGAAAGATTAGTCTTGTCCAAAAATAATTTGACAAGCCTTAAATGTTACAGAAGTAATTGATTATTAACTTAGCCTCAGCAAGGTAGGTGTTAACCATCAGAAAGAAACTCCCCAAACTTGTCAGGACTGAGAAAATGATATACCTTTATCACATTAAACGTACAAGTTTACAGTCTGTTCCAAAGATTAGATGGATGCTCTATTCCAATTCATGGATTAGAAAGGACCATGGGCATTAATGGGGAAAAAAAGGGGGTTAGACAGCTGTGGTACCTGCTCTCTTGAATATAAAATGTTGTGTTATATTGCTCCTATTCCAGCCAAACCAAATTTGCAGTAGATAATTGTTGATATAAAGGCCAAGCTGAGGCAGAATGTAGCACAGCAACTCTGAGGCCACAGGTTTAATTCTTCCCCTTGCTCCTTCTGAAGAGCACACAAACATCAAGCCCTTGGTATTGCACGAGGTACCTGAGCTCTTTTGTATTCAGTTCTCTGGGAGCACAGTTACACTGCAGGTACTACTGACATTTAAATATCAGCCAGATGTGGTTGTGATTTTATCCTGACTCCACCAGCCAAATTGTGTGAGCCACCCCCTGCTGATGGGGATCATGCAACTTGCTGGAAGAACCTTTCAGGCAAAAATTGTCACCTTGTTATGATCTTCTTCCTACCTCTCTGTTTAAATGCATTTTGCTTTACAAAGGAAATCAAAGTTGCTAACTGTGATTAATTCCAGTCACAAACTCTGCAATAAACTGCAATAAGCTTAGAAATACTGAAGGCAGAATTCATGCTCCTGTTTTGAAAATACTAAATTCTTTAAATGGAGCCTATCCCCATTTATTTTGAGTTTTTTCACAGAATATTCAGAATCCCTACTCTCAGGATATCTTGTCATAGCATGTGCCATCTCTACCTTTTCTGTCTATTACTTGACACAAGGTGGGTTTAACTGTTCTGCCTTGTAAATTCCCAAAATATCAAATCAGAAAGGCAAGGAGCTACTGGGGAGGGTCCAGCAGACAGCGACAAAAATGATGAGGGAGCACCTCTCTTTTGAGGAGAGACTGAGGGGGCTGGGCCTATTTAGGCTGCCCAGGGAGGTTGTGGAGTCTCCCTCTCTGGAGACATTCAAACCCCACCTGCTCCTGTGTCCCCTGCTCCAGGTGACGCTGCCTTGGGTGACCTCCAGAGGTCTCTTCCAACGCCAAATATTCTGTGATTCTCTGATATTGCATTCCCAGTTAGCAGGGACAGAAGAAACAAATTATTTTGCACTCACTGAAGGTAAAGTTTAAAACAGTTACAATGCAATATTTAAAAATGCAGAACTGTTCAAACAGTTCATATAAATCTTCTGTCTTTGGTTTGAGCTATATGCACAATACTTTTTTTAGCCTTAATGGCATGATCATTCTGTATTTTATTCTTTAACATTGTTCATAATTTAAATTACGGAGGAAAGATGGATACTTTCTGTCCCTTTTCCAATTTAGCTCCGTGACAGACCAAGCTAATGTTAGAAAGTGAGTACAAATCCATTTCTTTAAGGCAAAAGATGTGCCTTCGGGGGCTCTTCCTCCAGTGATTGTTCTAGATCCACACCCTTCTGTCCTTTTCTTGCCACTGTAAGATGCACAAGCTGATCCTGGCATTTTGTTTGGGGTTTATTTTTTTTCCCCCCCTCTTTCTTTCCTTCTCCACTTTCCCAGCTAACCAAGAGCAGAGAGTTAGAGGTTAATAAAGAATGCTGTGCTTGTTTGAAGAAAGTCCCAATGCCCTTTTTGAGGCTCCTTGCTCTGTTTGGAGCCCCCTAAAATGAGAAGAACCCCACTAGGCCATGCTGAGCCTTCCAGAGCTGCCCCTGGGCCTTCTGCTGTTGCTGTGCTCAAGTCCAGCTGAGTCAGTCACCTGTTAGAAAATCTTTCTATTCTCCCCCTGCCTGGGTATCCTCAGTTTTGGTGCTTCAAAATAAACCATGAAATGCTGAACAGCATGTTGACCCCAGCAAGGTTGATGTCAGGATGCCAAATAACTGATGCAGGGCTGGGCTTTTACACCTGCTGGGAAATGAATAGAATTTGGAGATCAGGTAAATGAGAAAGGGAAATCTCATCATTTCCTCCAACGCTTTTAAGTGGATTCACATCACATGTAAGGCTTTGAACAAAATGGCTCTTCATCAATTTTCAGTTGGAAATTACTGATCTGAAGCAAGTGCTCAAAGGCCTTTATTTTTCAAGGCGAGATAAGCAGTCTTCTGCAAACCAGGTCATGTCTCTTTATCTAAAAAGAAAAAAAAAAAATCCAAATTTTACTGTGATTTTGATTCTAATTTCACTGTATGATTTAGACAAATTTCATCCTTAGATTGTATATAGCTTAAAAATGTGATGAACAGGAGGTATTTGGGTCTTCTTATATTAATGAGCTTAATCTCCATGCAGAGCAAATGAAAATATAATTTTATAGGGTGACCAGTAACTCTTGCCTGCGCTGGGCAGGTCCAGACCTCTGTATCTCCATGTCACAGCACTGAGGTAACTGAGGTATTGTTACATTCTTCCTCTCCTGCTGCAGACAAATGGGAATGAGAACATGTTTCTGAAAAATGAACATTTCCTCTATTTAATACCTTTTTTTACTTTTTAATGAGTGATCAGTGAAAGAGAATTGAAAAGCTTCAATCTTAATGAATCATATATATTTTTCTATATTGAGGAACTTCCTGAAGTGGGAGTATCTAGGCAGAGAGAAGAAAAGCAGTACCTTGGAATACTTTAATCATCAAGACCCAACAATAACCATCTTGGACCTTTCTGCTGTCTGAGAGAGAGGGAATCTCTGGCCAAATGAGTCCTCTCCTGTACCTACCACCATATGGAAGTGCTTTTCAAGAAACTGTTCCTTGAGGGTTTGGAAAGCAGAGGAAATGATTTTCATGATTGTTTTAGGACTTCATAAGGGATGGAGATAAATTCTTTGCCTCACCCACAACTGACAGCTCGCGCAAGAGCCCATGCCGACAGGAAATTCAAATTTTCTGCTGGATATCAACGTCATCCCTACTTAACTCTGGAAAGTGGGGTTAAAGGACGAGCTGTGGTTACAGTCTATGGAAACTAAAAGCGTTGTTGCCTGAGATGCTGTTGTGAAGAGCTGAGGTTTTCTAGGCACAGAGCCAGCATTTCTTCCCCCTTATTTAACAAACTGGGCTCCAGAGATGTTAATAATTTCAAGTGGCAGATTACAGTACGCAGTGGCGGTGAGGATATGAGGTGGGTTTATTTTAAGTAGTTGGAGAGGGTGTTCTTTTCTTGCTAGCGTTTTTCAGGCCCAGATTTGAATTCCCAGGGTTTCGATCCAAAAGGGACTGTTACATCAATTTGATGGAACTCCTGTTTTCCACAGGCTATTACACTTCACACAGTTAACAGTGTGTTGAGTCTAGAAACTTGTGTTGGCATAACACCCAATTTCTAGGAAGGTATCAACTTGAAGCTATTGCACTATGTCCCTCAGGGGGTGTGTTCTAGATGTTTATGTGATGTGCTTTTGAGTAAGTTAATCAAGCTGTTATTTGTTGTAACTGAAATTGGTTTAATTGCCAGCTATTTTCTTTCTTGAGCCATCGTTAACTGGTTTAAATAATCCTTAATGTTAGGTTTCTTTGCCCAAGTTTTGAGAGAGATAAGCAAGCATGCATCTCTATGTATCTTGCTCTATGACTTGGCCAACTGCTCTCAAGTAATTTTGAAGATCTCAATTTTTGTCCTAAGATTTCAACATACTTCCAACCCTTTGTTATTCTTCAAAGGACTTTTTCAAGAATCCAGATCAACTACAGCAATGTTATCAGCCATGGTCACATTTAAATTTAATAGATAGTTGCCTAGAAGTGATCCTTAAAAATTCTTAATTAAACAAACTTTTCATAATTGATTAACTGCTCACCTTCTTTTTCATATTTGAGAAGCAGAGAAGTCTGAATCCATATAATATATGCTTTGTTAATATGTGCTATTAATTGGGAGATGTGTAGAACAAGGTCAAAAATACCTCAAAAGTCTAATTTTAACATGTCAGTTATTTTTATTGTCTAAACTCATAACCTTATTAAAGATGCCATTGTGATTATTGGGCACCACTTGTCTTTCATAGGATTATATTCCTTAGAACATGGCTTTTGAATTCCTACTAAATTTTTCTTTTTTTTTTTTTTTTTTAGATTGATGTCCCTCCCTTACCATTATAGGCATTTTCTTGTGAACTTTAACAAAAATATACCTGGTTTTGTAATTTTTTAGAAGTAATAGCAAGCCAGAGATCTCCAAATCTTCTTGAGTCTTGAGCAAAAGTTATCATCGGTCCTGGAGTTAAACTTTTTTTAATGACTAATTCTCTAATGGATATTGTCTAATGACACCGTTCTCCCTTGCTAATGGACTGGAAAGTACTTCATTGCCTTCAAAGGATGGGATTATGTCATCCTGACTATGTCTAAATAGAGAACTGTAATATTTGTTAAATGTCTCTGCTCTCGTGCTTATTGGAACTAAAGAGATATTGTGCAAGATGGAGCTGATCTGCCAGTTTTGAGCTAATTCTGCGCTTTGCTAATTTCAGGTGCCTCCTAGTCTAGGATTGCCATTAATGAGCTGTTTTACAAGAGCTGTTTGACCTGCACAGCATTTGCTCATTTTCAGGATGTGTTTCTCCCATCACCTTCCACATCTTATAGCAAAACTCACCATGGCCCCCAGAACAAAATTAGATAGGTTCTTTTGGCAAAGAATTTTCAATGCCTTGTGCAGAAGAGGCACATTTGTAGAAGTTTTGTTTGGAAGAGTGAACTAACTTCTCCAGTGAGTTTTCTGCATTCCCTCAGCACCACATCCCTGCTCTCAGGCTGTGCAGTAGCTCACAGCCATGCAGGTAGAGAAGCCACGTGCAGGTGAGCACTGCTTCTGTCTCACAGGAATTATTTGTTAGCTTGTGAGATGAGCCTGCTCTTTACACAAGTAGCACGTGGGGAATAATCCTAGCAGTGCAAAGTCAAGGAATCCCATTTCCCTCTTATTTTTACAGCAGAGTGCTGAGATAGTTCAATAATCATCTGAGCTGATTTATTGTCTACTTGTTGCAAAACAAAAATGAGAGTTAAAAATTCAGGGTGGGGAGCTCTCCAGAGCGGAATCAGCTTGGGGTCTGCCGCTGCTGGCACTTTATTTGTGCAGACCCCTGGCACCTGCATAGCCAAATCCACATCCAGGGGCAACAGTGCCAGGGAGGGGCTTGGAGTTACTTCTGGAAGCGAGCTGGGCACTCTGTCTGTGGAACATCTGCTTGGAGTGATACCATGGCAGCTGTGATGATCTAAGAGCAAACAAAGCACTTCAAAATTCAGTTGTACAAAAGGGCCTTTGAGGAGGATGATAAATGACCTAAATGAAGCCACAATTTTTAAGTACCTCGTTTGAGCCTTGCCCCTAATGAACACTTTCCTAAAGATTTCTTGCACCTGTCACTGTTGGAAAACAACTGGCATTCACCTGTCTGTTGTTTACACTTGTGTTCTCAGCACATTATTTGTCAAACAGCATCTGAAGTATTGGCATAAGGAATTAGTATGTTGTCTTTTTGGTTCCCTTTTGGCATGCCACTTCCTTGTATGCAGCTGGCAGGAACTCAGAGAATAACTTGTGTCTGGGGGCAAAAAAAGTCTGTCTTGGTCCAGAGTTCCTTTGATAAAAATGTTCTCTGTATTGATGTCTCTAAAGTTATTTTGGAGTTCTCCATATCTCAAAATAGCAAGGAATAATTAACCATGTTCAAGATGATGAACCTGGAAGTCAGTAAAGTTTTAAATAAATTGTGTAGGTGTAGTTTCCTTAATAGCAGCGATTTTAACTGCTGGATAGGTCTAGCATTTAAACTAAAGCATAATGAACATGTCATCTGCTCCGTCATCTGCTCCATCATCTTGTATTTCCTACTCTGCTACTTGGTAAACATTATTGTCACCTAATCCATTGCTGAAATCCTTTTTAGGACTTAAATAAATCTGGTTTGCAGATATCAGATTTGAAGATTGGCAGTCCTCTAGGCTTTGGAGCTGTGTTACTACTTGATAATCTATTTTTAGGTGTTGCATTTCCTTTTTGATTGTGGGGGTCGTTTAACCTAGTCCATAGGTTGTGCCTGAATTGAGCTTGAAAATGTGGCTACTAAAACCTTAACCCCAAGCCAAAGTGAGCAGCCAGAACTATAACTTTTGAAAATCAATTTTCCTAGAATTATTTTTAAGTAATTTCTTCCATTACCTCATTAATATCTGTATCTTCCCCCTGCTCTTTTTTCCTGCATACCATTTCAGTGAAGTAAAAGATTAAGGTTGTGGGCAATAAAAGAAAAATATGGGGTTATGAAATGAATTTAATTTTTCAGGCTCTTTTTACCAAATGACATTGTGAGGGCCCACTGGCTGCTCAGTGCTCCACGTTCCCCAAGCACTGGAGTTGCTTGCAGACATCCCACCTCTGGGATAGCTACGATGCTGGGGCTATAAAAATGACTAGAAGGTGAAGATTAAAATGAAGCATGGGACTACTTTCTGCCTTCTCCTGAGGCTCTAAATCTCACAGAGGTTTTCAGTGGCTCTGAAGTTCCATCTTGAAATGGGGGAGAAAAAGAAATTGTAAAGAAAAACTTTGTCATTTTGATTCCAGGAGGTTAAAATGTCAAATGTTGTAAGCTCGCTGCGCTGGCTTTGATTGTTGCCAGAGGTTCCACAAAATTGTGCCATTTTGAAAATCAAAGTGACTGGGAGCATGATGCGTGGTTGTGCAAAGCAAATGCCAAACTTGTATGCTGGAGTATTCATGATCTACAGTTTTGGATTCATAAACAAGTGTAGGAGCCAAGGGTCCTTAAGTATCAGCCTGATGGAGACCAGAAACACTGCTGTTTACTTATCCAGCTAGTGTGGACTGATCAATACTCCTTCAGGGGTGAATATTTGAAGAAAGGAATTCACGCTTTGTTTGCAATGTTGAAGGAATTAATTGAACAATTTTTGGTAATGAAAACATTATAGGAAATTGCAGCCTGGTTACAGAGCAGGTATAGAAGCAAAATGTAGTGGTTGCCTTTTCCTTCATGAATTAGTTCCTCTGTTCAATAAATGCTGCTGCAAGGGGTCAGATATGGGTAGGTTACAACACAGACACCACCTTTATAATACCCTTAACTGTTGGGAGATATTTAGAGGGTATGAATCATTAATGAAATAGTTAAAATTCCTTGATTAATTTGTCACACTTTTAGCACTCTGAATGTACCCTGTTCCAAACTTAACTCAGACAGCACCAGATTTCTGGAGATTTGGTTTGTATATAGGAACAGTGCCTCTTTTCCTCTTTGTTTTGCTTTCACCTTTCCTTCTGCCTTCACTTTTCAATCCCTTTCAACCTCTGCAAGCAGGGCCAAGACCATGCAAAACATCACAACTGAGTTTTCTGGTGTTTGCTTTCACTGAACTTTGTTAAAGACAAATTGATGATCCATTTTTTTTCAGTTCACAGAAATAATTCACATCACACTTTTTGCCTGGCAAGACTTTGCAGAAACATCTTCCTCTGGGAGACTCTCCTATTGATGTGATTTAATCACGTGGCACAAAAATTTCTCCTTTGAAGGGGGACTATCATTAACTGTTCTCCTTCACAGGCGTGTGGATTCCTAAAGGGTTTTCTGTAATTTCATTCAGCAATTTCCTCTCCCTTGTTAGGTGGAAGCTGTGGCAGGAGAACAGACTGGGAAAGTATCCACAGGTTGCCATTACAAAAACATTGCTTATAAGAAGCCTTCAAAGCTCATAATTCAGCTTTGGCAGTCAATGGTTTATAAATGGGGGGTTGATTTTATTTCTTATCTGTACTGGAGTAATTTACATTAATTTTTTAGAGCTTTTCTCGTCACACAACAGAGCTGGAAACCCCCATTTAAGAGCTCATGCCTGGGATACTCCCATGGGCTCCAGGCTGTGGGAGACTCTTCCATGGTCAGTAGAGTTGGAGGTCTGTGATCTATCCTGGGTTCTGCATTTCCAATTAGAGCACTGGAAACTCTATAAATTAACCAGAACATCTCTACAGAGGGAGGCATTTTCTGTCAAAATCAAATCCCTTGATTTTGTTTTGGGTTTTATTTCCTCAGGATATTTTAGATGTGATACTCAAAAGGAAAGGGAAGTTGATGTCATGGATGGATCTACTTCTTCTTGCTTACAATGCAGCAGAGAGCCCTTCCAGATGAGGAATATGTTCAGGTTCCCATAACATACATAATTATAACACCTCTAAGAGTTTATTTCATGTATAAATTACCAAAATAATCACATTACTGTTACAGTCCTTTTTAGGTAGGCAGAAAACAGTGCAGGTCTTTTTTAGATGAGTTTGCAGACAGTAGAATTCAAATCCTACATGTCCTCTAAGGTTGTTAATATTGTCCTTACAGATAATAAGTTAACCACACTTTAGGAAGAAATAGAATTCCTCTCTAATTTGCACAATATGAAATTTCAATAATTTACATTCTAAAAATAGTATAATTACAATTTTCTGATACATTTTTATTTCATTCATAATTTAAAATATATTTCTGTATAAAACTCCCATTATAACACTAACTGTAATAATATTAATTGCCTTCAATAGTATTTTAAGTATGTTGGTTGTTTCACTGATAAAAATGACTAAAAAGTAGGGGGAAAAAATGCAAATACTAATTTTATGGCTTTTTAATTTGCAGTAATTTTTCAAAACCTGCCAGAAACTGAAATCTGGGAGAAGCCTGGCCCTAGTACTCCATTAGAGAACTTTCTGAAATTGTGCTTTTTATGAAAAGAACACATCCTGACTGCTCTTATTTCAGCTGTAGCACATGGGCAGAAAATATACACAATAATTTTATAGTCAGAAAGTGTCTGTAGTACCAGTACAGGCTGTTTGTATACCCTGTAAGGGTATCTGCCCTGGCAGTTGGAACAATCTGTAAATTTAGGATGCTTCTCTAATGCCTTTTAACATATTGTTGAAGCCAAATGGCTGCCAGATGGATGCTATGCAATATAATAATTTTTAAAAGCTTATATAAAAAAGTAGCTTTGTATAAGAAAGTATTTTTCTGTACTTCTTCCCATAAGAATATTCTCAACCCGGGCTAATTTGTTCATGCCAAATATCTTGAGTTGAAATGGTAACCATCAAATGAGCACTTTTAGTCAGAACACATCTGCATCCTACAACTCTGCAGACAAGGATGCTGGCCCATATGAAAAGGGATTTACTTTTGGGAGCTTTCCCAAGCAGATTTGGAGTTTGAAAGAGCAATTTAAAAAAAAAAAAAAAAAAGAAAGAAACCAAAAGGCCAGAAAGACTTTACTTCAATGTTTATTTCCAGTGAATTCATATACAGGAAATTGAGGAAGATTGTCCTGCAGCAGGCTAATTGGAAGGTGTAGGAACATCAGAATAATGTTCTGGGGCTCAGTAAAACACTTCCCTCCTCAGATGTTCACAGAAAAAATCATTGATACTCAGCAAATTGCAAATTAACCTCCAGTATTTGTGTTGAACCCTGATTCATTTGGCCTGTGGAGCAACTGGAGGCAAACATTTCAAGCAAAATATTTTAATTTCTGTTCAGATTGCCGTTAACTCCAGCCATCCCATGTTCCTGCAGTGCCACCTCTCTATGAGCAAAAATGCAATGGGAAATCATTCTCTTTGTGCCCTTACAGGGCACTGGAGGTGGGTGACCATGCACCATCATGGCTGGGATTGAAATTACCCATTGTTCTCTCCTTTCTGCTCTGCCTGGGTGTGGTGAGATGTTTGGCCTGGCCTGGGATAAGGAGTCAAGGGACCTAAAATGCCAGGCCAGCTCTGGTAGGCAGCTCTGTCACTCATGTAGAAAAAAACGGGTGCCTAGGTGCCCTAACTGAGGGAAAATGACACCCCAAGCCCATAATAAGGGGAGAGCCTTAATAACAGGAAAGACATTAGCTGAAACTTAAGGGTTTTTTTATATTTTAGCCTGACAACCCCAAACTGCAAACCTGTATGCACAGAGCCTGCCTGTGTCAAGCCATCAAGAGGAGAGCTAAGTGTAATTCACCCTCTGAAACTTGTTCTTCTTCCTTTGAATGGATCTTTCTTTGTCAGATGAGTTCAGATATTCCCTAAAACAGAGTGAGGCTGTTCTTGCTTCTTACTTACCAAAGATTCCAACAGAAGTTATTCAGAGTATGGAATATCCACGAAAAGGGATGTAAGATATCATCCACTTCTTATTATTTTAGCAGTAAATTAAAGCTAGTGACCTCCAACAAAATTATAAAGATGGTTAGATTACTAGGGAAAGGAGTTCAGTCCAATTCCAGCACGTGAAACTGCAAAATGGATCTTGCTGGCTCCATTAAGAGGTTCAAGAATTGTAACAGGGGTCTCCAGATTTCTATTAAAATAGTATATACAGTATGATTACAATGTATTATATCTCTATATAATATTTATTCATTTCCCTAGTCTTTTGAACTTCATGATCCTTTGATCAATTATTTTCAGGGAAGGAAATTGAAATTTCTTACATGGCAACTTTGACAAATGTGCAGCATATATATTGTACAGCATTCTCGTGGGGAACTTCAGAAATAAAATTAGTTCCATCAGCATGCCACGAGTTCATTGGCTTGGGCCTTCCCAAACCCTTTGTCATGGTGGCTGTGCAAAGGATTCTTTCACCTTTATCCCTTCTCAGAATCATTGTCTAAGATCACTCTTATTACTCTTCCTAATTACCTTTCCCAGCAATTTACCCTTGGTTTCTCAATAGGGGATTTAATAACAAGGTATAATTTCCCCATGGAAAAATAAGTGCAGAAATATATATATATATATATATATATATATATAAGAGTGTATATAAGTGCATGCACACACACATATACATAATTTAGTGGAAAAATTACTGTCTCAGCAGCAGGCAATATATATCTTCCATTTAGGAGCAGGCCAAAGATGATGATAAAATCATTAATTCTGTCAATATAAATGCTAAATAGAAATGGGAAATTGGTTCTCTGACTTGTGTCACATTTTCTCTGGTAGGAAATTACAGCAGAGAAATTCAATCTGACGAACTTTCTGTGTTTATAGCCCCCTCATCAAAGGTACAGCACGTGGTAGGCAATAAATAGTGTGACACCTCTTAATTAAACAGTGCTATTGTTTAGCCCAAAATAAATGCATTTTTCTGCTTGGCCAGTGAGCAAACTGCAAGCTCCCACAGGAACCATAACATAAAAAGGCCATAAAAGTTAACCAAAATCAAATTGACAAGCCTGCACTAATTATCTCTGGCATTAGAGCACTGCAAAGGTGGGTATAGGTTGACAGATAATAGAAGCAAGCCCATTAGTAATAAAGCACTGAATGCTTTAATGTTTGTAAAGAGAGCATTTTTTGCCTTTATTCCAGGTATTTTATGCTTTGTACAATTTTCTAAATTGCCATCTTAGGTATGCTTGCAAGTTGAGTTTATAACAGCACCATTTCTGGTGGAAAATGGCTACATCATAGCTGGGGAAGCCCATTACAGACAGATGACTTTGATTTTCACACTGGATGATAGCAAGGGCTTGCAGAAAGGTGGTGAAGAGAAGGAAAGGAAAAAAATGTACAAGATACAAATGAGTCTGATTTTATAGTGTGAGTACAGACACAACAAGAAGATTATTCAAAATCTTCCATGTATATCTGTGATTTGCTTTTCCAAACACACAGAATACCTCTTGTTAGTTGTGGATGTGAATTCAGTTTCCATCAGGTTGTAAAAAATGAAACACCTTTTTAATCTCTGCTTCTGTGATCTCTTTAATTATTTTAATAGATATCTCTTCTTAGTAGGAAGGAATATATTAAAAAAAAATCATAGAAGGCCAGAGTAATAACATTAATTTCTTAATGCAATCAATTGCTTTCATAAACATAAAATTTTTCTAAAAACCAGAATTATTTTGCTCATGCTTTACCTGCAATTTCCTTAAAAGCTCAGTCAAGAGCTCCAAGAAAGAAGTGCTGCTCTTCCATGTAAGGCACTTGACCCACGAGGGAATTTGTTCGCTTTAGACCCAGCCACTGTATTTCACAATGAACAAATCAGTAAACGGAATTATTCCTTCTGCTCTCACCCATGGAGTGGGTAAATAAAATCAAAACTCAGTACAGGGAGAAGAAACTTAGCTGACCTCATTGTTAGGTTGTGGAAATAAAAGCCAGGGTCATCCTACAACTGCAAAATGCAGTGAGCCCCCGCCATAAGGCAGCATGCTCCACTTGGGTTTTTTCCCCAAGTTCTTCTTGGAGTGTTTTTTTTGCATCTAAGGGTCCAACCCTGCAGGTCCTGTGCTCTAGCCATGCACACATGGGGCTTTTTGGCAGTACTTATCCTTCTTTCTGCACTGCCTCCGTCCCAGAGTGAGCTGCTAGATCCAGTGGCTGCTTCAAGGAGCTGGAAAGCCTCTGGCTAACACAGCAGTGGTCTCACCATCCTGGCCCATGTGGGCAAGAAGGATGCCTGGTTCAGGGATGGAAATGCCCCTGGCACAAGGCATGGTGACCTGTTGATGGCATCCAGAGTCCTATTTCTTTGATTTAGTGATAAAAAATCTCTGGGAGCAAGGATTTAGGATTGCTTTTCCACTCAATTCAAGCGTTGGAGAGATTTTATTTTGAAGACCGAATGTTGGTGTAAAACACCAATCTTGGTGTTTTATTTAACTTTGAACAGACAAATGTGCTGTTACTACATGGCCAAGTTGCCTTCATATGAAAAGATAGCTGGTGCTTTGCTTGACAGGCAAACAGTGTGGATTAAAAATCATCCTAAAAGCAGTTGCTTCCTGTAACTCCTAAGTAATACTAATAGGTATTGTTGAACTCCCAGATGCACAGAGGCATTTTAAATGATGCATGTTTCTTTTACTAGCTAACCTTCACTGATCTTTCCAGTCGTGTTATCTTTAGGAATCAATAGTCTACCAGCAAAAGGAATTATGAAAACATGGAAGGTGCTCAAAGATCCGTGACTTCGAGTGCAAATGATGGAAAACCCTCAACTCAAATTACTGTTTGAAATATAGTTATTCATAAGGGCAAACAAGCCTTTTGCTTTGCCCATTAACCTGAGCAGAACAACATTAAAAAGCACCACAGCTGAACCCTGAGCCCCGCTGAGGATGAAGCGTTTGTTATTGCTGTGTTCATGCGCAGGACTCGTGTGTGCACTGGGGCTGTGTGGCTGGAACACAGAACGAGCCTGATTGCTATCAGGGAAACAGATTCTGTAACCACCCTGCTGTCAGAGATGGATTTTACTGTGCTTTCAAAACTGAGGGGTTGTTCCAAAATCCAGTGTGCTGCATAGAATTCAAATGTGGTGCTGTTTTATTTGACTAAAGTTCTGAGTTCTTTATGCTTTTTACCATGTGGAGCATAGTAAAACTTGTATAGAAAGCTAAAATACTATTCACACAGTAAATTTAGATTCAAAATTAGGGACTGGGGGGAAAAGAAATGACAATGAGGGGAAGTAATTAAACAAAAAGTAATTTTATCAAAGGTTGTGGCAAATTCTCCCTCTCCAAATCTTTAATCCATTTTAGGTGGTTTTGAAGGACATGTAAAATCAAAACCAGTGTGAAGGATGCTTACCAGAGGGTTTAGTCAGCGGTGGAGAACCTGTCAAGTTTTAAGTTTTACCTTTCCTTCAGAATTTCTGGGCCAGGGTGAGGATTGTTACAGCAGCCAGTCCGCCACCATATTTTCAAGGCTTTTCAAGCAGCTGAATGTTACCACTCCACAGCTTTTATCAGTTCCAGAATTTCATTTTAACTTTTATCAACAACCCTTAAAAACCATATTTTTCTTCGTATATACAGCCATTTCTCTGAGGTAACTCCAGAAGCAGTTCCCAACCAACTCTACTTTTGAGGGTTATCAGCTTAAAATAAACCTGAAAATTATGAACATCAGGAAAGGAGCTTGGGGATACCCCACCTCACCACGCATGATATGGATTTTTGTATCAGTTTAATCTGTTGACTGCAGCATTTTTCTCTGTGGCTACTAGAACTTAGAAAATGTCTCTGAATTCCTTATACCATGCCCCTACACTTGAAAACTTTGGAATTTCTTGAAATCTTTCAGCAAACAGGGTAGAGCAAGACCATATGAGCAAAACCTTATGTAGCTTTGGAGGTCAGGGGAGAAGTAAAATTTTAATCAGACTTAACTGGGATTGTTCAGGTATGATTTCCTTTTTGTTTGCCTACTAAATTTACTGCAGATTGACATTCTCATCTTTCTCTGGTGTGATTTCACTGAGAGTAACAAAATTGAGCTGATTTTTGTCATATGTTGAGCCATAATTTCTCTATTTATTTTTGGTGGCGGCTCAGTTTAAAGCAAACCTGTAGAAATACAACATTTTGCTAGCTGATAACAAATACCCGGTTAATGTAGAGTAAAAAGGTAGTGTGAAATATTAAATATTGGCAATTGGCATTGTGAAGGAAATATGGTTTTTTTCTTTGAAGCTATCTGTTATTTATGAAAATAGGAATTTTTACATTTCAGCTGAATAGAAGTATTTGTGCACACTGAGAATGTTTTCCTTTTGCATTCCTATTCATAAAACTTAGCATTCTCCCTCTATGCTAATTTTTTTGTTTGTTTCATTTTTTTTAAACCCCTTGGTATTTAAACTGCTGGGAATGTTTCTGCCCAGAATTTTTCCTGCAATGTATAAAATAGAGAAATGAAGCTATATTTTCTTAAAATAAGTAGTACTTAAGGAAAACCCAGTTATTCCCAGTAACAATGTAACTGTGTTTCCTTTGTCCTTTATTTTTTTTATGATGTGTCTGAAATTGTTTTGCGGCTGGTGGAAATTTAAAATGAAAAATACTGTGAAATCATCTGTATAATATAAATATTACAAATATACTCTGGAAAGTCACTAGGAGAGACCCAGTGTGAGTGTCATCTTGTGTGGGAGGCATTTTGCCCAAGCACTTTCTTGTTGTGTGTTAAAAATACCTTTGGATCCTGCACGCTCGCGCCAAACAGAAAGTGCAAAGAAATTCAGGCCCACGAGGAGACCACCTCTAGACTGAGAGGAAACATATGTTCCAGAAGCAGTGCTCTTTTTCATTCTTCCAGCCTGGCATAATCCTCACATTCCCAGACTGACTCTTGTCAGGATTTAAAAAATGCATGTGGGGGCAGCTGGAGTAGTTTCCGTTCCACTTTGTTTAAGCTGTGCCTCTTATCCTGCCACAGATTTGGCAGACAAATGCCAGCCTTCTTCAGCTCTTGGTGGAGATGACTAAACCAAAGCCCTGGTATTGATTTTAGGATGATTTAGTGCCCCTGTGTCAGGAAGATGTCCGTGGATTCTTTTATTCACGCTCTTACAGGAACGGTTTAAGTTGGCAAGGATTCACAGTTCAGACTTCGTCTCTAATCCATATTAACAGAATAGCATTGCTTTTCATTAGCTGTTAATGCATGCTTTGGTAGGGGCTGTGTGCTGAGTGGCCTCAGACCATCACACCCTGTGCTAATGGCCTCACTTGTTTTCTCTCTGAGATTTTCCTGACTTGTTTGTTCTGAAGAAAGTTTAACATACCCTCACACTGAGTTTCTTTATAAATTATATATCTAGATATAGAAATTATTTCAAAATACATTTATTTATTTCAACTTATTCCTCTCTAAGAACAAAATTCCACAGACCTCTAGATATAAAGTGGAAATGCCTGGTGGAGAAGGAAATGCCAAGTACCAGTCAGGGCAGGGCAAAACTGAGATCAACATGTGAAAAAGGGCCAACAGTTAAAATCAGAATTAATGCAGATAATCTGTGAATAACGTTTTGGGGGTTCTTTTTCACATTCTTTGGATGTTTGTGTGTGCAAAGAAGACAGGACAAGATACAGTCAGTAAAATCATAACATATGTGTGAAAGCATTGTAGTTTAACTGAAGTGAATGTGGGAGGCAAAAACCAGCACAAAACCTCATGTTTTATCAGGATTCAGAAATTATATTGCTACTTAAGGCTGTGTTGGACACAACAGAACAGATATGTCTGTATGAGGAAAAGTAGCCTTGGGTTCATGACAGGCTTGAATGCAAGGAACAAGACAAATATAACCCCAAATTTCATTTTTATTTCATCGTATTTGTGTTTGTGAACTCTAAATACATCTAAGATCACATGTGTGGACTTGCAAACCCAATGGTCAGTGAACCCAAAATTAAGTAATATTAAGCAGGGTAATTTTTTTAATAACAAAATTGCACGTAGAGATGATATTGGAGTTCAGGACAGAGAGAATGGGAATGTCTTCTAGTTTCTAAGAGGGAATTGGCTTCTGGGTGTTGAATTTCTATATTATTCCTGATAACAACCAGTGCACGTTCAGTAGTTTAATCACGTGCAACAGCAGTAAAAGCCAACACACCAGCCAACCCCAAAAAAGGTTAGTTAAAACTTAATCTATTTTTATGCCAGGTCAAACATTCAAGAGGGAAAACAAATTTTCTGACAATTCTTTACATTTTATCTCTTTCTATTCCTTGTATCCTTTTTTCCATACATTGAATTTCTGCAATGAATGCAAATGACTGTTTCAATTTTTACAGCTAATGATTAAAATGGTCAGACAGCCCCCGGAAACTATCAGAAGAAGATCCTTCTTGAAAAAGAAAAGCAAGATTTATCCCTCCTTTCATCTTTCTTCAGGTAAAAGCCTTGTTTGAGGATTCTTGGTGAACAAATCACAACTGCCTTATTTATCCCACATCCTTTTCTGGTGAAAAATACCAAATTTATTTCTTTCACAGTAAGACTGCATAGCTGGTAGTTCACCTATCTCACCTTTTAGGAACCTTTAAATCTATTTGTGTGTTTGTTTCACTAGCTGGTGAACCAAAAAGCCCCCCAAACCTCTCCAGCTATGCTTGTTCTATCACAAAGAGTGCTCGTTAATTTTTTTTGTGCTTGATTAAGGAGACTGCACCCACCCATCTCTGGATCAGTCAAATACTCTTAGGCCATACCTTGAGTGGAGATCTTAGTGTTTCCCCTGAAAATTCTGACCACAGAAGCAGGAGAAATACAACACTTGAAGTTTTACTGGGCGTGGCAAAAAAAGGAAATGATATTCATATTTAGGCTGGAGAAGGTGTTTGCTGGTGTTGTGTAGAGATTGCTGAGCTCTCCCAGCGGCCACTCCAAGCAGGGAGGGAGAGAAAGGCCTGGATTTGCCCCAGCTCTGCTGGATGATTTTCTTCCCGTGGGAGAAGGAGCTGAAAAGGCAACTTTGAATCACAGCCTTGTGCAAGGGTGGACTTTCCACATTTCCCCCCTCCATGCCTCACCCCTTGGGCAAGGTTCTTGGATACCAAGTCCTTAAAACTGTTTTAATAATGACAGAAAAGGAATATGATGTATTGCCAGCAAAAATATATTAATCAATTTAAGAATAATAAAATGTCATTGAATTAATGGAGAGTATAGGTTTGGAAAGCTGAAGGGGTGCAGGTTTGCCAGCTCCACTTCCTTTCTGGATGCTGCGACTGAGTCACAAGAGTATTTGACTGATCCAGAGATGGGTGGGTGCAGTCTCCTTAATCAAGCACAAAAAAAAATTAACGAGCACTCTTGTGATAGAACAAGCATAGCTGGAGAGGTTTGGGGGGTTTTTTGTTGTTGGTTAAAATGAAGAAATAAGGAAAAATTTATTATGTTCTTAGAATCTAAACAGAAAATATTTTATTAAACAAAAATCCATAATTTTACCTTGATTTAGGCTAAAACTTTCCCCTTAACTCCAAAGAAATTTGCTTTTTTACTGTTTTTTCTATTAACTTCAGCTTCTGAATGAGAAATGACCCTTCAAAGTGATTTGAATACCATTCCTTTCTCCCAAAATTTAAAAGGAAATATTTTAGCATTTCCAAAATATTTCCCACCCATTTCTTTCAACCAACACTGTATGCTAAATCTGCTTTCAGTTTCTCAACAGTTTTGATTTTGGCACAATTCAGTTTTCCACTGACTTCTCCAATCTTTTCAAAAGAATACCTGACTCTGATCATATGTCCCGTCATAAGAAACAGGTGTCTGTCTGGGAACAGCTAACACAAGAAATAAGAGACTGGAAGTGTTTAAACAACATTATTAAGGAATTAGGGTGATCAGGAGGGAAGGGAGATGTTGAGCTGAGGCTTACTTTTAAATTTTTATGTGCTTGTGATTTCTGAAATGATCTGGAGATCTTGACAGAGTATTTCAGAGTAATACCCTCTATGATACATAGGGTGAAGGGGTTTATTTTGGTTATGAATATTGTGATTTTTTTCCCCATGTATCTTGGCTGCAGATAGGATACAGAGTCTTGAAGTCTTTTTGCCTGTACTAGAGCTCTGTAGGGTTTAAAGGTCTTTAAAGTCAGATTTTCCAGAGTGACTTGCAAAGATAAGTACAATCCCTGACACCTCCAGGGATTTAGTATCTGCCCTCAGGAAATCCACATCTCCTCATTTTTTAATTCTTGGATTTGGACCTCAGCAGTGTCAATCGTAACAAGAAAAAAAAAAAAAGTGATTGAATATTTAATATAACAAATGTCCTCAACATGATAGAAAGCCATGGAGAACTGAGAGGAAAACTGAAGAGCTGTTTTTATAATGACTATGATTAAGATTGTTATTTTAGAGCATCATGTTGTATTTCCAATGGCTTAGCACAGAAGTACCATTACTGGGGGTTTAAGTCATTACTTCTGAAGCTTCCTTCTGGTAGAGTGAGGATAAGGTTGGCCATATTAATGCATAAAGAAAAATGCTGTTTCGTTTGGGCCCACAGAGTGCTGTCTACAATCAGGCCCAGCACTGAGGATTGTAGTTTAGACTAAAACACCATGAAAGGTTAATCATACCTCAAAATCCTGCTATGAGATGGTGCTTTGATGAACGAATTCTTTATGTGCAAATGGGGGCAATTGACTCTCTGCACCTTTGAAGGGGTATTGATCTTCCACTTGTGCTGTGGATGCAGTGTTCTTAATTGGGCTATTTGATTTTTTGTTACATCTAATTTTGTCTGGTTTATATTTTAGTAGGAAGGGCTCCCATTTATTGAAGCTTCTACAGCAGTAATAAGATTGTCATTTAAGCTAATTCTGTTTGTTTCAGTGCTAGAAAGGCTGCGAAACTGCCTTATTGATTTTACTCATAATAAAATGCTGCTTAAAACATCCGTGGCAGCTGCAAGAATGGGGACTCAATGTCAGCCAGAGAAAAAGCACTTACAAAGGTTTTCCAGATCTGAAGTGGTAGAACAAAATCATGTGAAGGAGGAGCTTCTTTACTTAAAGGGTAAATGACTGGAGGAAAAGGAATGGGGTTGAAATGAAGGGGGGAATAGGGGAATATGTTTGATAGCTGAGTGCTTCATGGCATTTCTTTCCTTACTGTTGAAGAAGCTCAGTGGGAGGAGAGCAAACTCTGGGTCTCCAGACTCTGAAAGCTCGGCAGAGGTGAGAGCTGACTGACTATTCTTTGATGATGGCTGCCTCTACAGCCTCCTTGGCAGACCCTCCTTGGAAATCTTCCACTGGAGGCTGCAAGCTCTCTCTGCTGAACAGCCAGAGAGCTTTCATGTTTTGTGAACTGTGAAAGCTGAACTTTCTTCAAGAACAGACTCTGTGTCCCAGCAAATTATCTCAAATGCTCTGTCCTTGATAGTCGTTAGATGCATTTTGATTAAATCCTGCCAGGTTTGTTTGCCCTGTGGAATAACTTGGTCTCTGACATATAAGACAATGTTAATGAATATGGAATTGCTATTAAAATAACGTCCAGGACCAGTATTCTCTGTACAACCTACTCAGGCTTAATATTGCTTGACATTAGAGAAGAATGTGTTACAGATAAGGGGTGTCACCTGAGGCACTTATAAAAGGGAAGGAAATGAGACTCTTTCAGGGAAATAAGTTACACTGACACAAGAACAGCCTCACGGAAAGTTTGCTGCAATACCCTGTGCTGTGGGGGAGCTGTCTTTGACATGTTATCCAAGAAGGGACTGTGTTTTCTACTGTGAGAGCCCCTCTTCTCCTGCCGGGCCTTACTGTTTCCTCAAGTATTGACACATGTTCTTCTGCAGCAGCCAGGGCGAAAATGGTGATACAGTCCAGGCAGTACTTGAATTTCCTTGCAAAGGCCTTTCGGCTTGAATTACTCATCCAGGACACAGGGGCTGGAACTCTGCTGGCTCTCTCTGCTCCATGTGCAGCTGTTTGTCCCCCATTAGCAAAGGCTGGTCTGCCTTTGTAAGTGCAAGAGCAGAAATGCTTCTCTTGTCAGGTCCAAGCAGATGTCTTCTGGAGAGAGCGATAGAGGGAAAGGTCATTATAGATGCATTTTGTGCCTGGAGTAAAGCTCAGGACAGAATTTTGTCCTTGATTATGAAAGACCAACAGAACAACTAGTAGTCCAGTAAAAGTAAATAGGGCAAAAATAGTCCTCAGCTTTCCCATTTCCTTCCTGCACTGCTGGGCCTAGACCAACTGAACAACACAATCTCCCAAACTCCTTTTCTTCTCTGAGGACATTAAAAATCATCTTTCTTTATTATCAGCAGTCAGGATTACTGGGCATCATTCTCCTCTTCAGCATTCCAGGATCCATTCTTTGCATGCTCTAAGCTGGTCTAAACTGAAATTGTGGTTAAATTGCCAAAAGAGAGAGAGTCACATTTTTTCTTTTTCCATCTTACCCTCCTTGCTTCTTTTTTTATCCATCTTCTCAGGTGAGGCAGAATTTAACCTGAATCCTCAGTTCCATGATTAGTTTGGCTGTATGGCTGCAAAATTGCCTGTGTCAGCATGACAGCAGAGAGTGGTGAAAGGACAAGGCTGCAGTGTTGTCATATGTTACAGCTCCTGTGAAAATCCTGCTGTAGCAAACAGGTTTCCTGCCTGATGTGTCAGCTAAGCCCAACTAAACGATACAGGGCTACAAACAACTTCCTTGTGTCCCCTATCTCCCTTCCCTCTCCACGGATCGCACGCGATTAGTTTAAGCTTTCCATGCCTCAGACATTTTTCCTGCCCTACGTTTAACCACAATATCCTGTTTCTGCAGGTGCACATCCTTCTTGCAGCCAGGGTTGTGTCGATCCTGGGGAATATTTTCCAGAAGCTGGTGGATGCACTCGCTGGAAGTTGTCTCCCATGTGCACAGTAACTGCTCACAGGTCAGCACTGCTGCGTGCATTTCTTTTCCAACTCTCTCCAGGTTCTTGCCAGGACATCAGGACTTAAAATTTCTCCTTGTCATAATGACTGGTGCCTACTCTGTTAGAATATTTCTTCCTGAGCAATTCATCAGCCCAGTACTTTTATCAGAACAACATACCTTGTATATGCTAAGCAGAACCACAAACAGGTGAAATCAAGAGCAGGGGAATATGAAACAGTAGAGCAAGTTGAAACTTTGCAGTTTTAATTCCTTTCATACGTTAAAATTTTGATGTTTGAGAGGTTTTTCAGCTCTTCCTATTTTCACCATCTCTAGAAAGTTGAAAAGCTGAGTCATAAAGAAAGTCAAGCCTTTGCGTTTCAACATTCTAAAAACCAATGGGTTAATGAATGTTCCAAGCATGCATTCAGCCTTTTGCGATGCAGAAAGTTGTAATTTTTTATGCTGCATCTTTCATTTGAATGTATGATTGACTCGGGCTGTTTGTTTTGTTTTGTTTTTTTTAAATTGCTTGAGAAATGTCTGCTGTGCTGCTTGGTTTTTTGCCCCAGTCCTGCCAAAATAACATTGTCAGAACCAATTGTGCTTTCCAGCTACTTAAAAAAATCACCTTTTTCCGAAAGGGATAAACAAGTTTTGAATCAGACTTAATATACCCAACTTCCAGCTAAACCAGGCATGGCAGGCACAAGGCCAGGAGAGATGTAGAAAAGCTGACAGAACAGAGAGCTTTTATGTAAGGTAACAATGCAGGTCAAGAAAAGCTATAAAGCAAAAGAAAAAGGGATTAAAGATGTCAGACGTCCAGTAGCAAAGGCAAAATCTTTCAGAGAGAAATAGTTTCTGCTGTAGGCTTTTTATAGTGCTTATGTCAATCTGGACTTAATACTGCTTTGAGAATCTGTTGGAATGAATGAGAAGTGCTGTGGGAATGCAATTTTTAGTACCAGAATCTGTGTCTGAGAGTTACAGGCAGGGGCATTACTCAGCCATCTTTTATTTCCTGACTGTACATTTTAAGGTTGCAAAGGTAAAACAAGTTGTTTAGCTTTTGAAATTAATGTTTTTAGAAAAAAGTTTTTTACTGAAAGCACTAACAAGAGTATTAATTTAGTATCTGTCTCAGATAGCAGTTTGTTAATTGGCCCTGTCTAGAATGAGATTAAATCATGCCTTCACAATTTAATTCACTCCAAGTTAAATATTTTCTTTTAAGCTAAGAGAAGTTTCTGTCTCAAAGTTGTATACAACCCTATAAAAGAGAAATAGGATTTTCACTATTGAAAACCATTTTTCAGGCAGTGGAAGTGAATTTTATTTTACGTGATAGTAGCTGTGCTGTGTCTCTAAATGGTGTGACCAGTCTGTAAACAGGAGTTGAAGAGCAGAGGTGCAGTAAGAAAGAAGAAAATGTCAGGATGCACTTTTAGCACACATTATTAGACCACAGGCCCTTTCAGCACGTAGGTAATTCAGGTAATTCACCTTATAGAGACAATTCATGTTTAGAAACAAGTACCTCTCTGGGTGGGGCTGGCAGATTGGTAGAGCAGTGGAAAAACAACACCATATAAACAGGCAAGTTGGAAAAAAAAAGAGGCAGGCAGGGTCGTGTTTACATGCCCACATTAATTTAATGATTTCTAAAGAGCTATCTTCTCTGGGGTTTGTCTTCTTATTGGTGAAACCCAAAAACCAGACCTCTTTTGGAGCATTCTTCTCACTTGAGAGGCCCAGGGAACCTGGTGATGGCTCCAGTGCCATTAGCCAGATCTCTCAAAGGCACAGACCAGGCCCTTCAGAAATTAGTGCCCAGACCAGCATTACTCAATGTGAAACTGAGTTGTAAAAGATTTCCCTGAGGCTCAGAATAAGTATTCTACATCCAGACCATATTCTTTCAAAGGCATGTAATGCTTTAAAAATATAGAGGCAGGCCATGATTTTTACCTTATCTGAAACCTGTTTGACATACTAAAAAAACCCCACAAATGCAAACATCGTGTGGATATATTTGCCCGTATCTGATGATACAGAGAACATACATTTCAAAGCAGCTCTTATATGACACAGACACTACAAAAGATCATAAACTGGACCTTTTTAAAGCCTGGGGGCCTGAAAAGGTGTGACAGGGCAGGCGTTTGTAGCAGTAAGGTCTGAGAGGAGGTGATAAAGGGTTTCTCATGTATTTTTCTCTCCTGCCCTTGCCCCAGTACAAACCAAAAGGAGACTTGCTGGCCTGTAGCAGAGCTTGAGTGCTTCTGTGCAGTCTGAGAGGGTTTTTCCCCTTTAAAAATATTATACAAGTTTGCAGTATCTTGTCAGAACAACCGATGGTTTAAAATTGCCTCCTGCCAGCTGAGTTATTGCCTGTCTTAAATCATTATTCCAACAAAACCACCAGGGCCCTGAGGCCACTAGAGGGTCTTGATCCCCTTCCTCAAGGCTTCTCCAGCCTGCCCAGGGTCCAAAACCTCATGTCAGCCCCCTGGGACTGTCAGCCACAGCACACAGAACCCAGCCTGGCCCCACCTGTCCCCAGAGAGGTGCCCGGGGCTGCGGCTGCCCCAGTGTCCCTTCCTTAGGAAGGCTGAACCCCAAGGTGAAACCTTGGCTTGTTTTTTTGGGTTTTTTTTGGAATCTGTGGCGTGCTTTGACTTATTTCTCATCTCTTGTCACCAAACTCACAAAGGCACAGTCGTGTTGAAAAAAATTAAAAATAAAAGAATGAGCAGTCACACATTTAGGTGCTGCCATTTGCAGCCTGTGTTTGGATGTAAATGAGAGGGTGAAGGTTCAGATTTCTACCAAACAAGGGCAGAATTTTTTCTCTGATGAAACCTGTGATGATACACAACCCATGGCTGAAAATCATCCCCCCAAAACTGCCCCTCCAGATCAGGCTTTGAGTTTTGGTTTTCTGTGGTGCTGCATTAGGGTGTAAACCCCACATCTGAATCACTGTTACCCTGGAAGAGAGTTTAATTCTTCCAGTTCCCTGTGGCTGATTTTAAACTTTTGCAATTGGAGTATAGTTTTTCGTGCTTGGGAGAGCTTCTGCCCTGAACTCAATATTACCAGTGAAGGATGGGACCTTGCTTATCTCCACTAGATTTGTTTAAAAAGGAAACCCTAGAAAACAAATGATATCATGACTGCCATTTGCTCTCAGCTCCTATTTGCTCATTTGTTTTCAGCGTGGAAAAAGTATCTAAGCATCTTCCTAATGGATGGAACTCATTCTTTCCATTCTGTAGAAGCTCTGCTTTAGAGAGGACTTGCTGCAAACAGAGAGAGGAATCTCACAGACTTTCTAAACACGTGGGCAAATTCTCTTTTTGATTTCTAAGTTCTTTTTTTAGGTTTGGAGAGTTTGGGTTTTTATTTCTATTTTTAAACCCTTAGTTGCTTTCATGGTGTCTGCCTCCTCCTTACTCAGTTTCTCACAAATACATCAACATGATATTACCTGGGTGCCAGAACAATCCAATCCCTTGTTAACATGGCTGGACATAAAAAGTTCCTGTAATAGATGAACAAAATTCAGTTTTTAGAACAGTTACAGCTCAGAAGTACATGGAAACACTGCATCAATCAAAGCTAATGAAAGGAGCCTTAAAATGAAAATGGAGCAGTGCTTAAATCGACCTAATGTTACACGTGCACGTGCTGTCTAGTGTTGAATTCAAATCAGTTTGGACATGTTAAAAGGTGACAATTTAATTTTTAAGTTACTTTGAAAGATGAATAATTATGTTCTTCTGAAGTTCAATTACCTTAAGAAATGTGGGGTTTTTTTAATGTTTATCTGCGAAGAGAAGCATTAAAACCCTGTAAGAAGCAGATCTTAACGCCTCGAATATCTTTTTACATAATGTTCTTGCTTTGGATCAATGGAAAAGGAGGAAATTGTGAGGAGAGGTTGAAGAATGTTTTCATATAAGGAGAGAATTTTATCTTTAAGGCCAAATCATCACTTGTGAACAGGATTTTTGTCATCTTTTGAAATGTATAAAACAAGGGGCATTAAGTTTGTCATTATATTAAATTTTCAAATCCCCAGTTTTGAAAACATTATGCAATAGTCTGTTTTCTGGTTTTATCTGCAGCCATGCAACAATAGGAGATTTTCCAGTAGCTTGTGTCTTCTTTAAGGACACCTACTGTGAATTTGCATATTCTTACAGTGTGGAATTGATATTACAGTAACCAGGTTTTGGAGACTTTCTCTCAGGTATTCCCACAGGAATGTACTCACCCACTTTAACTTGTTGCTCACCTGTACAGGGCTCTGTGCTCTCAATTTTTCTTTCAGATGCAGACCTATATTCTCACACAGAGATTTCAAAGTGGAGGGAAGAAATGATGGTGAACATGAAGAAAATTACCTAAAGAACATCCTGAAAAAGCAAAACTGTAGGATTAACTAATGCAGCATCACATCTAAACACCTCTGTGGTGATGTGATAGTTGGAAAAGAATTTATGTAGATACAAATGTCCAAAATCAAGGCATTCTTCAGGTTTGTGATAGATGATGCTGAGACATCCACAGAGCCCACCTTAATTCCAGATGTTCTGTAGCTTTGGTCCCATATCATGTTCTTCTGTCAAGTTAGGGTCTCTGGTGAGACAGCTGGGAGTATTGATCCTTCAGCTAATGATACTGGGAGATGAGGGAACCATCCAAAAAGTTTTGCCTTGTGTCAGCAAAAATACAGGGTGTTTTTGAAATTCAGGGTTTAAAAATAGCGTCTCGTGAAGAACATTGGCAAGGTGATTGTTTCCCTGAGGTACAAGCTGATTTCAGGGTCATGCAAAATGTATGGAGTGGTCCACAAGATACTTTTACTAACAAAAAGAAAGAAAAAGAATATTGGTTGCTCCTAGGACTTTTTAATATTGGAAGGGTCATATTTGTTTAAAAAAGGAAAAAAAAAAAAAGATGAGCTTGAGCTGTGCAGAATTTTCCTTGCCCTTCTTGACTGACTGGTTGAAACTCCGAAGGTTAGAAAGGTGATCCTGGAAATGTAAAGACACTGATTATATTGACTGATAATGGACTTCACTCGTCTCCCCTCATGGCCTCCCAGTTCAGTGTTTACAGCACTTAGCACAGGAAAGTGCCTGCAATCTCAGTTTTCCTGCTGCGGCCGTAGCAGGAATGCCAGTTTGGTAGAAGTTTGGGAAGTCAAAGACCAACCAAGTGAAACTCCTCAAGAGTGTAAAAGAAATCTGTTTCTTTTAGTCATTTCACAAGCGGCTGGTTCTACAACAGGACATTAGTGCAACTAAATTAGTGTAATAACTGCCTTCTCTGAAGCTAATGGAATGATGTGAGAATAAACACAATGCAGGAGCACAGTCTGGTCAAGCAGTCACCTTAACAGAGGCAATGATGTCTTCTCCAAAGAGGATATCGGATGCTCCTCTAGTTTACAGAGGGAATCTTTTTTCTTTAGTGCTCGCTGCAGTTCTGAAAGATGCCAACATTGGTTCTGTGCTGCTCCCAGTGGGCTGGAATTACAGTTATAAATGAGCTTTCCCTCCTGAGGATTAGCTCTGTCCTCCCTGAGCAACTGAAGGGAAATAGAAGCTGGAGCCAGGGCTCGGCAAGGGACAAGTGCGAAGCTGTGGGTCATGGAAGAGCAGGGAAGGGAACGCATGAGCAGACCCTTTCAAGGCATCCGTGCTAATTCCTTATTTTCACTATAAGCAGAACAAACAAAATAGCTGCTCCAGTGAGTTATTTACATTAGTGTGCTTCAGAGCAGATGGAGGGCTTTATATCCCATTATGAAAGGCATGCAAGTTACAGTGACATGAGTCCTAATTATGAACAACTTAAACTGCACCATCTGCATTTCACAAAGCTCCATATGCGGGGGGGATGATCGAGCTTGGCTGCCTGCGTTTGTTAGCAACACGTGCAAAACAGACACCAACAGGAAGAACCTAAAGATGCTCAGGCAGGCTCTGTGACAGGAGCTGGAAGTGTTTGCAGTGTCCCTTCTGCCCTCACTGACCAAACAGAAAACTGGGGGTGACAATCACCCCAGGACAGAATTACTGCCTCCTGTGGAGTGGGGTATTGATAAATAGAATTGCCAATTTCAACTTATTGGTTATCCACTCTTAGCTAACACTTACTGGGTTTCTTTATTTTCTTTTTTTTCTTCTTTTTTATTTTTGGCAGAAAATTTCACATCATCTTCCCCGTGGCAATCTGAGCACAGAGTGTTTAATTTTAGATGCCCAGATTGAAAGCCCAATTCTTTTGCCACTGACAGTGTTCTGCCATGGAAATTTCAGCATCAGGGATCCACTGACTTCAGTTTAATGGAGAATAAGAAAATTAATCTTTTTTTTGAAAAGGAAAGTTCATTGAGGCAAGTAGCCCTAGTTACCCAAAACACAGTATCCAAAAGTCTGACTTGTAAAGGGCTCATTCTATGCTCTGCAGTAGGAGGAATTGTTTTTCTGCTTCTTTAAAGAGCATTAAACATAGTCTGTAACTGAGATTTAGCAGGGCAGTGCTTATTTTCCTTCTGACATTAGCAGTTAGTCCCACTGGAGAAAATCTGAAGACCTGAGCTACTCTTAGCTGGTTCTTCCCCGTAATTATTAGCACTTGGAATATGAGGGAATTCTAGACAGTGGGCACAACTCTTCAGGTTGAAAAGGTAAAATTTCAAGTGAACGTAAAAGGATTTTTTCTGTATGCTTGCATGTGGAAAAAAAAAAGGGTGAAGGAGGTCAGATAAGTATGTGCTTCTGGTTATCATAGGTGATCTGCACTGTAGCTCCTCTGATTCTGTCTTCAGAGCTTCAAAAGCACAACCTAGCAATAGCAGTCTCCTAAATCCAGGCCTCTCATGGTCCTACCCTCAACCACCCTTTTTCTATCTCTCTCAGAAAGGCTTTGATCTGGTGCAATCTGCAGTAGAGTGAATAGCTGGTGAACTCTTGAGATGACAAACATCTTGCTTGAGGAGGGTTCTGTGAATCATCTTTTAGTGAGAGATGGCAGGAGCTGAGGTAGCTATTATTATACTGGATTCAGTTCCTCCTCAGGCTGGACTCTATCACTGTAAGATAAAAACAAAATACTGAATTAGGAACAAAAAAAAAGAGTGAAATTTCTCTAAGCAAAAGTAATTGGGTGAACACAGCATGATTGAAAAGTGAGAGGAGATCATTAATGTCTGTTTTCACAGAAATCTGGATGTAGGGGATTAAGCTGACTGTAATAGATTCCTCCCACCTCTGATTCCCCCCTTGCCATTCTGCTGCCTCTGATATGGAGATTTACACTGACCTCTGGGCTTCTAAATCTTGCAATTTTCCAGGTCTTTGATAGAAGCACATTCTCACTGGCCACTTAATTTCTTTCTGATCAGTATTACGTGACACCAGCAATCAGAGAGCCTTCGATTCACCAGGACAAAAGGCAGAATGGAAATGTGCTTTTTTCCCCCTCACGCGGCACTGCCATGGTCCCATGAGCTGGCTCTAATCCTGGTTTTATTTTTTCTTTCCTGTTTTTTAGTGATTTTAGAAGCCCAGCTTCGAGCTAAGCAAGAACAAGATAAGACAAGTTCTTTTACCATTTGAATACTGAGGGAATAAATCTTTTTATCTCTCCCTAACTTCAGGTGCAGGAAGTAAAAAAGCCTTTTCTCTATGGACACTGAATAGGACTGGTCTATTTTACCTTCCCTGCAGCATTAGTTGCATTTCTAAAAGGAGACCTATTTAACCATATAAAGCAGCAGGAAGTATGGGGACAAAATGGAACTATTTTCAAGAAGACAACTCTGAAGCCTCAGACATAGCAGACACAGGCAGTAAAACCACCCTCCATTAAAGTTGTGACTGGAGGATTCCAGAGCAAATCCTTTAAATATTATTTTGTGAATCTCATGCCAATGTTTTCTTTACCAACACAAGTATTTAAATACAAAATATGTAAATAATAAGGGTTAGAATTAAAAAGAAAATAGAATTTAGATGTAAGGTAAAAAGTTGTTGTTTCCTGTGTTATACACAGTTTCTGCTCCAATTTGTGTGTGTATATAGTGTATATACAGTCCTTTCCTGAGGATATCCATGATAAAGTGTTGATATCTAATCAGTCTTTAGAGTATTGCCTGCACCTTATTTACCAAAAAATGGTGTAGCTTCATATAAAACCAGAAAAGCCACATCCTTCCATATTATTCGAAAAAACAAAAGCCATATTATTCAAAATAACACCACTGATTGATTCATGTAGCTTTATATGTGTGGTACGTTAAAGTGGTTTTAAATTAGAAAAAAGGTAAAAATGTCTTGGGTTGAGAGTTAAATTAACTGGGAAAGCATCAGGCATCATTGACATGAGAAGATTTCTCAAGCAGAAGAATCTTCAGTCATTTTGAACTTGCTGATGAGAAATTTTAGGCAGGTTTGGAACACAATCAAATAGATAAACTGTACTCACATTATGCTATTTTATCACATTCAAAATATTTCTCAGGTTGTTTGATCAAAGCTGTTGTCAGCTTTGTAATTTTTGAAATGAAGGGTTCTCTCTGATTTTTACAGGAAGGAATTACACACAATGGATAGGCAAAAAGGAACCAATAAGAAACACAATATTTTTAATTTGAAAGAGGTAATTTTGGCAAAATTCAACTCAAGAAAATTTGATAATGTTTTGGATTTGTATAAAACAACAATAAGATTCTAACCTCATAATCTAAGTATATCTACCAGGAACATTTATTTTTAAGTTTCTGTTTTCATCAAATTAATGCTTTAACCACAATAATCACTTTGTGTATTACTTATATAATTCACAAGGCTAAAAAAATCCTTGTCTGGCCACAGACATGATGCTTCTAGTGGTAAACTATGAGCTGCTTAGCCAAGGTCTTCTAAAAGGAGATATCAGGTCAGCTGTGAAATTGTTGTGAAATTCAAAGTTGGGAAATTAGGGAATAATTCCTTCTATAAAAACTACATTTGCAACTCCAGTTGCAATTAGAGGGTTTGCCTGCATATATAACGATTGTTTTTGTTAAGCATGGGAGAAGAAATCCCTGGAGGCCTTGGAGGAGCTGAAGGGAATAACATGGGAATTGCTGAAACTCTTTAGTTACGAAGTGAGGAGAAGATTGTCAAGATCAGAGCAATAGAAGTGGTGTATAAAAAAGGGTGTGATTACTCGAGCACTTAAAATTGTGTGAATTACTTGCTTAGCTCTCCTGTTTTATGTCAACACACGTCCTCCACCCGTGTCCTGGGCTCCCTGCCCTGCCCCTGTGGAATGTGGTGCATCTGTGCACGGCCGCCTTGAGACTGGGTGGTCTCACACCATAAACAAAAATTCACAAAAATTGCGTGGAAGGTTCTCTTGGAGCTTCTGATCTGAGTAACCAGACACATCATTCTCCTGAATGATACCAAGGAGCTGGCTTTAAAATTCTTGGCATCCCACTTCAATTGCAAGGAAGGTGACATATCCAAACCCACTAAAATGTGGGGACCTTACTCTCTCTTATTTTCTGACTTTTAAACCACATAGGACATAATTTTACTTCTTTATTCCTTTAACTGATAAGGATGTTTTCCATGAATGGTTTTGTAGGGCTTTGGTTTTGTTTTGGTTTTTTTCCCCCACATTCTGCTATAGAGAAGAATGACAACAAACTGGTATTTTTTTTGCTGCTGCTCTACTTCCCAATGTGGCTGTTCATTTTGGATTGCTCAGGTTTCCATGGTTGGCTTGAGAAACTCTGTTTTAGATGTCCATCATATGACAGCTAGAAGCTTTTTAGGATATTTTGCATTGCAGGCATGCCTCTCAAGTTTTCCTTCACTGCAGTTAGGTTGTTTAGGAAGCTGAATGAACACTCCCTGGCAGGAACATTTCCACACACCCTGAGAAAATGGAGAGATGTTGCAAGCCTTGTGTTCCCTGAGCCCAAAATCTGCCACTGCTGTGCTTGTGAAGCTTCTTGATGACTGAGTCCTTGGTGCAAGAGGAGATGGAGGAGCAATCAGCTGCTTGCTGGAAAAAGCCTTCCAGCCCTGCAGTGATTTCAGGGTGAAGGATTACAGGGTCTGTAAGGTCACCTGCCTGATGGAACTAAATCAAACCTATAATTAATCCATGTGTAATAATCTTTGTTGTAAAGCTACTGCCATATACAAGAGCTGCAGGTAGACTGAAAATAGGTTAAATTACTTTTGAATGTTACAACTGGCTCTTGTCCATAAATGAGTATTTGGCATGGACACCTGTCAACAATGTGGATCTGTATTTCATTCCCTTTCCATGATAATAAGCAGAGAGAGAACCTATTTTATTTTGGTTAATGGAATTTGTTAATTAGCATTAGTGAATTTAGGATTTTAGAAATAAATTGATTAATTTAGCAGCATGAGTATGTACAACTGCGAGAAAAATCCATGTTTAAGGTTGCTAACAGAGGATTAGGAAGTCATGAATCAAAGTGCCAAGAACAGGAGAAACAAATCACCAGTCTTCATTTTATCCATAGGAGCCTGACTGCTAAATTAAAATTCTGCATAGTGTTAGTGAGAGCAAAAACCATTATTGTCTTTTAAGGTTGTGGTGGTTTGTGAAAGGGATTCAATAGCACAGCTCTGCACAAGGAGGTGGTAGTTGCAGTGACCCAGGGGACCCCTTCCAGCTCTGTGTCCCTACAGTTAATATTTAAAAGGCAAAGCCATAATGGGGATGAATGAATTTTTTTCTGCTGCACAGAAAAAGAATAGCTCCACTTTGTAAACTGGATGCCCTTGCTAGCTCTGCTGAGGTCTGTGTAGAAGATATCGACCGGCTGTGGAAGTTCCTTAAGTTGGCAGTGAAACATCCATCACTGAATGTTGGATCTAATTAGTGAAGCCAAGAGGGCTTTCCCAATGTCCTCTAAGTAGGTAAGACGTGAACATCTTGGTTTTGACAAACAATCCCCAACCCCTTCCCTGACCTTGGCTATGAACTTCTGGTCAATCCAATGGAACACAAAATATTTAATTTTTAATTCTTTTTTTTATTGCTTTCTCATCTTGGTTTTAGAGCCCACCATTGGTTATTCAAGACAGATCCCAATTACAAATTTTCACTTCACAGGAAATGAACGGTTTCTGTGTGGGATTTTAAAAGCCTCCTATTTTTCCCAAAATAAAAACTTTGAAAAAATATTTTTTGATAACTCAAATTACTGGAATCAAGCAAAGCAAAAATTTTGGCTTTTAATTTTTAATGATGAGACAAACACCAAAAATTTCAATAAAGTTTAAAAACTAACAACTTACTATAAACAACACGTTATTTGAAATTAACAGGAAGCTGTGATAATAAAGTGATCAGCACATTTTCCCAGAAATGTATTCTGATGGACAATATTTGGCTGTTTCAGTTGTTATTAAGTAGAATAAAACTCTTTTGATAAATGGCTGGATGTGGAGAGAGAATGGGTTTGATTTCAGTCTGGCGAATCAGGTATCATGTAGCAAAACAAGTTATGAAAGCTGGGCTTCTGTGATGCTCAAACTGTATAAAATGAAAGCAGTTATTTATGCTTTTTACCTTTTCTTTGGTTTTTGATCTTCTCTCCCTTGTTATACAAGAAATAAATTATTTTAGAACAAAAATTATTTTAGAACAGTTATCTGCATAAAGATACTGTGAAATAGGTAAACAAATATTAATTATAAAAGGTTCATTTCTCTCCTGTTAACTCTCCTTAGATTCATGAGCAGTAACTAATCATGGGCAGAACTTATGAAAGGAACTGAGCCTGAAGCTGTTATACCTAGGTTGTTTAAAAAGCCAGGTGTTTTATGCTGTTCTTTCTGTTATTAATTGCTATATGATTTGAAAACGCACGTGGCAGAAACAGCAAGAGCCTCTTATGGGAGTAGGTCCCTGCTGAGTCCCAGCTTGAAGAGAGAAGCACCCAAAATCTGCTTTTTTTTGAGGGCAGTGGTGAAGTTCCCTATGCAGTTTAAGGGTTACAGCCACTGATGGGGAAAGCCAATGCAAAGAATTTTCTGGAGAGATAACACTGCAAAAAGCCCATGAGATCTTCAGCTGGTAGAAATCATTTGCCAAAGACACAGCAGCAGCACTGATTTGCACCAGCTGAGACCAGGGGATGGGCCAAGGTGGGGGTAGAGCAACAGAAAGTACAAATGAGCTCTTGGAAGACACACCTTTTCTACCACTGATGTAGAACTACATTTAATTTGCTAGCATGGATTGAGAGCAGTTACCAAGTTTATTTATAGCCTTTAGGATAGACACTCATCAAAGAGTGCTTTTCTCACAGTCTCTGTTTTGTATCTGCAGTAGAAGAAATACAACCAAAATATATATGTATGAAAAATAACCAAAGTGAAGTTTGCTTGATTCAGCACTGGAAATTTCATGTTAGTATGTTCTAAAATAACAAACACACAGGTAGGTATTAATTGTCTAGGATGATAATAATATGCCATCTATGAATTCACAACTTATTAATTGCCAGACAAAAAGCAGCAAGCTTTTTAGCACCTGTAGCTCCAGGCAGCAAACAGCCTCATCTGCTGACACACGATTCAGCTCTGTTGAAATTAGAAAAAATTGTGGTCTAAATTTTTCTGAGAATCATCAACTCATTTCATATGAACCATCTCAGGAGATGCTGTGTTTCCTGCTGCAGTGGGACTGACTGTGACTTCTGGGTAGACATTTCACGTTGCCCACCTTCAAACTGAGCAACAGGACCACCTTCCCAAGCCTCAGGTGTCCCCATCTGTCAGAGCTGTGACAGTCTTGTGCCTTTTACGGTGTTTTGCAGTAGGGTTTCTTAGTTTGGGAGGAATCTCTAGGTAAATAACTCAATGGCTGAAGCAGTTTCAGCAGAGATTTTGTTTTCTTTTAGGTTTTTTTGGTCGGGGGAATTAAGATGACTTTAAAAAAGGAGAACTGCTCCTGCCCCGCCATAGGTGGAGGAGAGCAACTGAACTCAGATTTTCTGCGTTTCCTGTGAGTGTGTGAACCTGTGCCCTGGAGGACTTAGGTGTTGCCCAGGCTCCTGAGCAAGAAAATGCCCTGAGAGAAAATTTTTAATAAGGGCAAGTCCACCAAAAGATGCCGAGATTAATGCTGTGCAAGCAGCAGCTTCTTCAGGATCTGTATTGGTGGTGGCGCTGTTCCTGCAAGGACTGTAAGTAACACCTCATGTGGGATTTTTCCCTTACTGAGCCTTGTTTGCTGTGTTTAGCCTAACTTTGGGAAAATGCCTGAAAATCTGCGTCCCAAATAGTGAAGAGGAAAGATGATTTAAAGCTTTTCTTGTACTTACCTTTCCCTTCTGGTATTTTTTTGGTAGCAATGAAATAACTGGATGTTTCAAGTTCATCATCTGCAAAAAGTACTTAACTTTTCTTGGTGCAATAACGTAAAATAAGCAAATTCTGATGTGCCAAAAATGTTATTAGGACAAGAAAAATCACTTCTATGAAATAACTTCATTTGTTCCAGCACTTTTTGATTTTTTTCCTTTTAATTATATATATATATATATGATTGTACATGCAAACTTTTGTAAAAGGGGGCAGATGAAACAAGACATATAAAGTATATTTTTATCTTTCTCTCTTGAAATAGTTGCCAACTGAGATTACACAAATATCACAGGGAATGAAGCAAGTTTCTGTAGCGATTAAGAAGGTCTTAAAAATAAGACCAGGTAGATCTGCCCTGAGAACAGATTTTTTCTTGGATAAACTTGTTTGAGTTTCATTTGCCTACTTTGGGGTTTGTTTGTTTACTTTGTCGATTTTTGTTTGGTTTTAAAAATGGATGGCAGAGGACACTGAAATGTATTTCAGGAGTATAATGTAATTGCATTAACCTGCTCAGATTTGAGGTTGTGTTTTAAATTTACCCCTCTCCAACTTCTTGTGATAATCTGGCTTTTCTGTACTCAGTAAGAGGAACAATGCATTGTGTATTTACAAGACATGACACCACAGAACTTTCCAAAATTCTTTTGCAGTGTGTCCTTATTGCTCTCTCTCAAGCATGCTAAGGGTATCATGTCATGTAAATACAATATTTTTGGTGTTGGAGCAGTTTATATATCTTTTCTTTCTCCACTGTTCATGTTGGGTATCTTGGAAGATGAAAAGTTTCTGTCTGCAGTGTGTTCAGGGAGGTTTATTAATTTATTAGTGCTTCCCAAACATTAATAAATTTATTTTCGTATCAGTCAGTCTCCCCTATACTAACGGAAAAATGAGTGCTATGAAAGGTAAGTGAAAATTAGCGTGTCAAAATCTGTGACTGAGAGAAAGGGTGGTACTGGATAAAAAGCTCTCTGGGCCAATTTACATATCCAAAATAATTCATTAGTATTTTTAGCTGTTATGATTCTGTTGGACTAGAAAATGACAAACCAAAAGTGTGTTCTCTTTTTGTAAGCCTAGTTAATCCACTTTAGGTAGTTACCATTTAGTGCAAATTTTATATTAAAACAGCTGCCTGAAAACTGTTTTCCAGTATTAAATCTTCACCTCAAACCACTGACATGCCTTCCCTCTGGACTAGAGATTCTGTATCCTTGATCACTTTCTAATCCACGTGATTTTTTTTTCTGTTCTGTCTAATCTTTGCGTCTTGCCGCAAGGCCAAATGCTGTCATCGATCACTTTCTATGTCCCTCATTAAGCTTACATGACTTTCCAAAATAAAATCTCCAAATTTTCTCAGTCAGGTCATTCATATGTTCTACCTAAGCGGATGAACACTGTGATACTGTGGCAACTGATAGTGTTTGGCACCATTTGTATAAATTCTAGGAATGACTGGTGTTGGCATATTATTCATTGTGCTTACTGAAACTCATGTTTTGCTGGCAGGAGCTGATTTGTCTCTCCAAAGTATCTCTGTGTTCCTGTTCATTGGTGTGAATGTTGCATGTTTAGGACTGTGCTGCTCAGGAAATACCATTTTTTGATGAAATTGAAAAGCGAGGGGTTTATTCCTTTTAGTCAGGCAATCTGTAGAACTGCACTAAGCCTGTATGGTGTTTATTTCCCATCTGCCTGGGTTAAAGCTAGCTCAGAAATGTTTGCAGTGTAATAGCTGCTGAGTTAGCTCCGTGTGGAGAAGACACAGAGAAATAACCACTGCAGTCTAGAGAGTTTGAAGGAAAACGTGGGTGTTCCTTAAGTTAGAAAAATGCCATGATTTCGGGATAAAATATATTCAGCTCTGGTGCCTCTTGTACTAGAGAGTGCTGGCATAGCTCCCCATGGGACTCCTGAACTGAATTCAGGTTTTAAAAAAAAATAAAGAGAGGAAAAAAAAAATCTTGTCTCCTTTGTTCAGACTCTTTTTGTGTATATATTACACAGTGCAGCCCCAGAAATACTGCTCCCATGTGAGACAACCTGGATTCCCATCATGCACGTGGAGGTGAGCAACTTGGCCTGGGGAGCACATGCAGACAAGAGAAAGTGGAAACTTCCTCGGGGGTCCAGGAAAATGCCCTTTTATACCCTAAAGTAGTATTTTGGTGTCTAAAACAAGTACTTCAGCCAAAGCCTAAGCAGTACTTGTCCTGTGTCAGTAAGACTTTAGCTGCCTCTTGGTGTCTGGTTTGAGGTAGGTGGGTACGAGAGCTGCTCGCGTCACACCAACTGCCTCAAAGAGGACCAGGGGTTTGTGAGCATTCTCCTCCTTTTTTGTGAGCATTCTCCTTTTTGTGAGGCATTTCCAGGATCCAAAGCAGAACCCAAAGGCTTCAGGGTTGAGATTTTTGTTTCTTTCAGCCTTGTTTCTCTAAAGAAAAGGCAAAGGGCCCAGTAAAGTGCATCTCCCCTAAAACCAGATATCAAGGAAAACCTGATTCTTCCCCCTTCTAAGCTGCTCGTGCTGCCTACTCTCAGGGCTTGCCCCTTTTGAAAAACTTATTCCCTACTGCTTGTCTTATTCACAGGAAGTTCAGAGCTTTCCAATTAGACTGGTGCAAAAGTCTTTGCAATGAGAAATTTTATATTTCCCAGAGGAAAATCACACTTTCAGAGCAGAACCCCAGTTCTTCATTTGGGGATCTTTTTTTAAGGGAAGATCTTGTGACTTTGAATCCCCATCACATCACTTAGTGCTTTTGCCTTGCTTGAGAATGATCTGGCATTTTTCTAGGCCAAGGAGGCAAAATGTTTTTAATTACTCTGAGCATATCTTGCTCCCCAAAGTTTTGATTTTTCTGATGAGCTTTGTCGTTCTGAATTTTTAAATTTTATCCCTAACTGAATGGATATTTGGAGATACCTGATGGATTAATTTTGCTCTAGCACAGCTCTAGGGAATAACTGCAAAAATCCAGGCTCCTGCACTTAACATGTCAGAACTTCATACCAGCATCTGATTTCAGTTCCACACTGAGGGAAGCATCTTTGGTGGAAAACACTTTATGGATGGTGAGCTGCAGGCAAATTAGGAGTTGATATCTGGTGGCTTCTTGGGAGCGAAATATGTTAGTGAAAAATATTTTTTCTGAAAGATATTATGACTGGCACCTTTTTTTTAGTTCTTTTTTACCTCGTGTATAACACAGTAAGCCCTACTATATCCCAGTTTTTCTTTTCCTCTGCAAACACCCTTTTTATGTTAGCCCTCTGTTCAGACACTGCACAATCCCCATTGGATTGCATTCAGCACTATTAAATATTACAGCAGCATACCTTCTTGACTTTGCTGATGTTAAAAGAAGAAAATGTTTGTTCTAGTTTGGGGTTTTTTCTGTTTATTTTTGTGAGAATCCTGCTTTAAGCATGCTTTGTAGAGCTTCTCTCCAGAGCCTGCCAAGAACTGAAGCAGGTATTTCAGGGGTCAGCTGTCCACTGGTTAGTTACCAAGGCAGTGAGGTCTGAAGGAAGCTCCAGCAAGCAAGTGAGGAAGGAAATAGTGTCTTGATGATGTGTATAGCAGCACTGAGGAGCACATTACCCCAAAAGCAAATTCTGTGGGGGCACTGTGGTCAGGTGTCAAAAATGTTTACAGGATTAATTTTACTCTCTTGTGGGGGGCAAGGAGGAAGCCCTTCCACATCTGAACTTTCCCCCTGCTTGTTCTCCTGATGCAGCTCCCCTGATGTGATGCATTTGTTTATTGCAATGGTGCTGAAGAAAGCCAGGTTGCAGGGGCACTGGGATTTTACAGACACAGCACAAAGCATGTCCCAAAGGTTTTATTCATTAAGCAAGCATTGTTATCTTTCTCTTCTTCTCTCGGATTTTGGGGCCATTGTCTGGCATTTTGGCAAGTGTGCAGTTCTCTGAGCTCGCTTCCAGTCAGTCCTCTTTGAAATACTTGTATTGCAGTTTCATTTGAAAATTCTGTGTGCAGAATGACTGAGTTTTTAATATATATATGCAACAGGATGACTTCTGAGATAGTTTTAATAAGATAAGTCTTTGCTCAGAGCACAGTTTGGAACGGGGTCATGAATGCACAGCACCAATCCGTTTGTAAAAGGAAAGTGAGGAATGGTCTGTTTGTGATGTGCTTGCAGCACAAGTGGAGATTTGTTACCTCGCTTGGATCATGTTGATGGGGGGCAGGGGGCTGGAAGGATGTGAGGTTTAGCAACTGAATAAAGATGACCTTGGTCTGCAAAAAGCACTTTTGTTAACAAATCTGTGAGTGCTCGTGGTTTCCATTTTCATACCTTCTATACTTTTTTCTATTCTACCCCTCTAAACTGATCAATGCTTTGTGTCAGACTGGGAATCTATCGAGAACCATTTCAATCCCTCAGGTGAATCCTGAGGAGTACTTTTTTTCCCCAACACCCTTCCCAGGCCACATGAAATTATGGAATATAATCTGTCTGCTTCTCTGGACACTATCATCAGCTGCCCTGGAATTTTTGTAACTTCAAGTGTCTGGCTAGGGGTTTTGCTAGGTATTGGTAGGCTTTTTTTTTCTTATTAAACACTGCTGGGGTTTCTCTTACTGGCACACAAAGGTTGATGCTCAGTTGACTGGGGGGAGAAGTGGCTTAAAAGCTAAATGACTCTTGTACCACTGTTGAAATCAATAGGGCAGTCTCAGCCTGCAGCGCATGAAAATTTTCCTCATGGTTAAAAAAGGTTGTAATTAATAATTATTTTGAAATAACGCAGTATCTGTTCCCAGATAACAAAGGCGGCTTTTTAAAAAACCTTCCTTGTACTGCTCTGAACTGATAAATGTGATACTGAATGGAAACATTCATTTACACGTTATTTAAATAATAATTTCTAAAATCATTTTTATCTCTATCTTATTTCTGCTAATAAAACAGCTTCATTTTTAATGAAATGCTGTCTGCACACTAATTTACAGCAAAATATTCCTTATTTTTAGCAATTATTAAGACAAAGGAGTACATTTGTGACATTATTAAAGCATCATCAACAAATTAGTTACCTTATCTGTTCCCTATCTGCATAATCCCCATACCCCTGTCACCATGTTTACAAATCCAAATGAATATTATGCAGCCCAGATCTAATTAATTTTGGATTAGTCTTCCAGACACATGTAGTTCTGATCAAAATAATCTGTATTCTCTCTTTTTTTGACCCCTGGAGTGTACTGTTTGTCAGGGGATGTGCTGGAACACAAATATCAGCAAGCAGGCTAATCCTTGGGCTGTCGCTTTCTCCTGGATCTGCAGCATCCTGTGTTTTGTTGCTGGAAACCTCAGAGATCCAGGGAATGTCAGGGAGCAAATCAGTGTTGTGTGGGGCTTAGGGCAGATTGAGATCTGACTAGATATTTAAGCAATCCAGCATGGTGTGTAATGAAAATAGTCTCCCGAAATGCGTTTTCAAAAATATCTGGTATCCTATTGTGCTCTTCTTGGAGGGAAAGAGCCAACTGGAAGACGTATTTGAAAGGAAAGCTGAGCTGCTATAGATTTAAAAATGTGTAATGAGAAATTTAGGTGATGGTGGTTGGGTGAGTTACTGGGTTTTCTGCATCCTCTGACAGGCCAGCTATCTGGAACTTCTGTTCCATGTTCAAGGCATAATCAAAAGATTTAAATGGAAAAATTAGCTTCTCCCATCCAAGATTTCATGGGTGACTGAAGGAAAAAAAGTGAAGGTATTGTGCGTGCAAATATTCATTAAATCTAATAATTAATTTACTATGACGTAAAGTCATCTCCCAACAGAGATGGTCTGCAAAGAATTTTCCTTAGAAGGCTGTTATTCAAAACAGGAGCTCAGTTGCTTTTTATTTCCAGAAATGTTTGCAACTAAAGGGTGGCAGAAAATAGCTCAAGAATGACTGTGTTTTCAGTTGAATGCAGAGTAAATCTGGTTGGATTTCTCTTTCTGGCTTCTTATCAAACCAGATTCATTATCACCCCACCATGCTCCCTCAGAGCACAGAGATCTTTCTCGTTGACTTGGGGTCACCCAGTGGGTCACAGCTTCTGGCATGAGTGTGGTACCAGCTCATGCAGAGCCAGTGCCAGTGATTAAATGGCTTTTCCCTCCTCTGTTCCCTGAGGTACCAAGTTTCTAGATCAATGTCAGCCTTTAAACCATTCTCCCAGTTACACAGAGCGTGCCATGACAAGGCAGCTTTATTTATGTATCATTGAAAACTCTACTGAGCTGCCTTTTCTTCTGTGCCTCTTTTTAATGAGTTATTCTCCAAGGCTGAAGACTGACTGGTTAAGCTGGTGTTACAAAGAGCTTTGATTGGAGATATGTCAGTGCGTGTGTCAAGCGAGACGCTGCAGATCCTCCTCTCTGTGTTTCTGTCAAGTTTAGCTTATGATAAATACACAGAAGCACCTGGTAGCTGCTTCACCATCCTGAAATAAAAATCAAATACCTTTCCTACAGGTAAAGTTACAGCAGTTACGGTAATTTCTGGTAAATACACACAAATCTGCATCTATTTGTAGGCTGCCAAAAATGAGGAAGGAACAGAGATGCTGAAATACATTGTGGGTGAAAATTTGGCTCTAAGGCCCAGCTGCTTCAAGTACTTAAGCACGGGTTTAATTCTGTGTTTGTGATCAGCATTACTGTGAGTTTAACAGAGGTGTTAGCATAAGGAGAAGTGAAAACTTGTGTAAATTCTGCTGAGAGAGAGCTTTATTTGTGAGCCTCAGCATAAATAGGCTCAATCTGGTAATACACAAAAAGAACCAGAAAGAAAGTGCTAAAAGTGCCCCTCAAAGTTGTTACGTGATGAAGTTGAGCTTAGATTATTTTCTTCTTTTGAGTGAAATCTAGAATCAGTCTCTGAAGAGCAACAACTAGAAAAGAGAGGGGGAAATGAGGCTGAAAAGTTGATCTAACAATCAAAAGGTGCCAAAAATAAAATCAAACGGATGTCTTTAGTGTTCATTTCATATTCTGTCTGCCTGATCAGTTATCACTGGATGCAACAGCTGAAAAAATTGTTTGGGACTGCAATAGTTTTATGTCTTGCCTTCTGCTCCTCCCTAAAGTCCAGTGGTTGAAACCAGCAGTTTCTTGGGGCCTCTGATGAAAAACAAGGTGTGCAGATATTTGAATTATTGTGATGATATTTGGACTTCCCAGTGTTCAGATTATCTCTGTGGTCTCTAAGAACAACTTGTCAAGAGTCAGATCTATTGTGCTAGACACCATCTGGTTACTTTGCTGTGTGATTGTCAATTTCTCATTAAAAACCAACGTAAAACGTATTTCATCCCATTAAACTGAATATATCAATACAGTTATATATTTAAAGCTTAAATTTAGACAGAAAACTGACAAAAACATGAAGAAAATGAATGAGAGGAATTAACATTAAGTGTTAACTAACAAATATGCACAAAAGGCAGAACTGGAAGGAAAAAAAAGCAGCAGAAATTGATGTTATGGCAACTCCTCTTTTAGATTGAAAAAACAACCCCTAGAAAAGATTAATTACATTGCTAAGTAGTGCAAATTTTAGTAGCTAAAAAACCCAGAGGGCTCAATTCATCTCTGTATTTTGTCTTCAGAAGTGAGTGTCAAATGATGATGCAAGATAGGAAACACTGATGGACGGGACTGAGTCCTCTTTCTGAATTATTATGGTGCTGTAAATCTGTGCTGTTCTACTGACCTTGGTGTAACATCAGCTGATGGCAGCTGAGAATTTGGTCCCTTGTTGAAGCTGAAGTCATATGACCTTTCTCAAGAGAACAATCAGTATTGTTTTGTGTAAGAAAATGAAGAAAAATCTGAGATCTAGTCAGGGAGGTAAATTAAATCTCTCATGTAGAGAACACAAAGGTAAACTAATGTTTCCTGATGGGAAAGAACATGTGCTGCTTCATGTGAGAAAGAGGAATCACATTCCCCCACATAACAGAATATATATTTAACCAATCTTTTGACAGACATTGGCAGCAGAATTTACGCCGCTGGCTCAGATTTTTTTTACAGGGATGCACATAACTCCAGGTCAAATCCTGCTTGATTCAGGGAAAACCAAAGTGGTGGTGATGGACATTGCTGAGCTATATTTGTGAGTGGGGTTGAGGCCTGTGACCTCAGAAAGAAGGGCTTTCTGAACATACAAAAACTTGCACAGCCCACACATGGCACGGAGCCTGATTGATCATAATTTAATCACAATTTAAAAATCAGCTCATCTCTGTTATATTTGAAGACTGTGTACAGAAACAAGAATTCAGTTTCAACAGGATCATAAAAGCTTTTTGTTTGTTTGTTTTAACCTGAAGAACAAACCAGGTTATTTTTCTGGACTCCAGATGCCTGAAGTCATGGAAAGAGTAAAGTGTAGCATCAAGAACTGGTACAGTACAGAAAGAGACAATTCTTTTCAAAATTGGTTGCTTTAGACTGGAGTTTATGGTACCTGCTTACCTCAATATAATTCATAGGAGCTTGGGATTTAGATAGCAGCTTCTTTTACTGGAAACTATCTAAACTCTGGCGAACCATGCTTACTTAAATTCAGACACTCTTTTGGATGCAGCCTCAAAATTAATGGTGAGGTTGAAGAGCACCATTCTTATTTAGGCATTCCCTCTAGGGCTCTGTCCTCAGGCCAATCCACCACGCTGTAGCAGAAAAAAGTGTGTTGTGAGCTCCACATCCATCTTCTATCCATAGGAAAGCTCAAGCATTTGCCCCAAGCGTCTTCCTGTGATCAAGGAGCAGGACACGTGCCCAAAAAGCAGGGAAGGGGGAGGTCAAGATATTTAAGCTCTTTATTTTCCTGCCTGTGCCTCTGCTGGGCAGAGCAGTTTCACTGAGGCAGGATGCACAGGAAGAAGATGAGCAGAGAGAAGTCACAATGATGATGAATGTTCAAAACAGAACTGGAGGGATGTTTGGGAGAAGGCTTCTTTCATATTCTTAAATATGACTTAAATAACACTTTTTCATATTATAGGGTGCTCAAGTAGCCGTTCTGCACAAGGGAGGACAAGTCTTTTTGAGTGGTCCTGTGAGAGTGTATCTTGTTCTTCCTGTCTAACCAGAGAAGGATGAAAAGACAGAAACATCAAAATATCCTGCTCCCTGATGAATCTCTGTCACTCTGATTGTACCAGACAGACACTGACTTTATTTTGCAGTAATAATGAAATGTGCTGGGATTGCAGAAGGCTTACAGCTGCTGCTGCCTCATGAACAACTTTGTGCTCATTTGAAGCAGTTCATCACTGCACCAGAGGAGGTTCCTCCTCCCCAGAAATGCGGCATTCCTGTCACAACGTTCTACAAAGACTGTCTCTCTCCCCTTCTTCTGAACTGCACAGGGACATTAGCATGAAAACGAGGACTTTGTTCCTTAAGTGTTCATCCATTCCTCCAGCTTATCCTCCCACCTGAAGTCCTCATCTGTGGCATCAATGAGCTTCACTGGAAATTGGTTTGATGAGGCTGCTTAAGTGCAATCCACTTATGTATTATATGCAATAATCTCTCCATAATTATAGACCTTCCTTTATTATTATGACATCTTTTAACACTTTTGAAGTTCCATCAGTCTCCTAATTCAGCTTCATTGACCAGAAAACAAAGAAACCCACCAGCTGCAGAGTTAAAATCATGATGCTGTTGGCTTTAATCTCTCTTTAATCATTAAAATATAAATTAGCACTTGTACTCGTTACTTCCCAAGCAGCTTTTTCTTCTGGATTTCTTTCATCCTCTGCTCACAACTGCCACCTGTTTTTTCTGGTGGCCTGCCTTGCATCAGGGAGGAGACTCCTTCCCAGGGCTTGTCAAGAACGAGGTTCAGGGGCCTTAACAGCAAAAATATCACAGTACAGGAGAGGAGTTGAGCAAGTACAAAGGAGTAGGTCAAGGCTGTGGACATCTCTGTCATAAGGACACTCCTTCAGTACATCCATTTTTAGCTGGGTTATCCCTTGAGGCAAGAAGTTTCTGAAGCTTCTTTGGGGCAGTGCTGAAGTTTTTAGGCAAAATTGGATGTGTGGCACACACCACTCCTGTGCTATATTTCCTTGCATATCCTCTGGTGGGGCTCGAGATTGTTTTGGTTTTATATAAGTTTTCTCTAAGTGAAAATTTGCTTTATTTCTAATGTAGCAAAGTGTGTAAATACATGCTGCTTGTCCACTCTTAGTGGTTGCCTGAGGTCCTACATCAGGAGGAGATTTTCTGTTCATAGCTGCATCTCCATCCCAGCCAAGAGAAACTCTGTGGGAAAGGATGGGTTATCTTCTACTGGGATGGGGTATTTTGAACATCAGGATTTGGTACACAGCCCTTAAGGCTCACAGCTCTGTGTGGGGAAGAGCTTTAGTGTTACATACACAGCTCTGGGTAAAAAGAATGATTTGCTGAGCTGTGAGAAAGGCTGAAGTAATGGAAAAATCATGCAGCACGTCCGACTTAATTGTGTCCCTTATGGAATAGCTAAATGATGTGCAAAGGGATGATCCTAATTAAGGAAGGCTCAACCTGTTGGTTAAATCCTAGCAAATTTCTGTTCTTCCTTATTATCTGAGCTTCTTTCCACATTTCCTAAATGTCCAAGACAAAATTTAAGGCTTAAACCAGTGAAAGATATACTATGTCTGGATTTTTTGTATTCATGATATTTTCCACAAACTTTGAACATGATATGGTTTGGTTCATGGCCAGTTCTTAAAACAAAGCCTTTTTTATTATTATTATTAGTTTTAAGAAGTCTATCTTCTGTGATATTGCTCAGGCTATATGAATTAGACATGTGAAGCTGTGGCTCCATTGAAAACAGATTTTTTACTCCAATAAATGCTGAGGAAGCAGTTTTGTTCTCTGCCAGAATGAGATAGCTATAACATCTCTAAAAATACTCTTCCTAATTTTGACAATACTACGAAAATCTTGGTTTGTTTTACCACACATAAAAACTGGCTGTACATAATTTGTGATGTCTTAAAAGGATATCCAGGGCTCTATTTATCTTTCACTTCAATAAGCAGAGAATTGGAAAAGAACAACAGAAAGGAGCAACAGATGTGCTTGGTATTTGAGCATAACCCCATTAAGGAAGACTCAGTGTGGTTTATTGGATTTCAGTACCATAAAGCTGAGCACATGTGACTTTATGGGGAATCCAAAATGTGTCTGATACAACAGGAACATCATGCAAAGTGGCACAGCTCCATGCCTGGCAGCAAAATAACCTGCCAAAGGCAAGCAAAAAATAAAAGGCATAGGTGGAGGCAGAAACCACAAAACTGTAGGACTTGGGGTTTCACTGGGCACCACTGAGAAAGGCCCAGCTCCATTTTATTTGCACCTTCCTGTCAGGCATTTCTTCACACTGATAGGATTCCCCCGAGTCTTTTCAGAGCTAATGGCCCCAGCTGTCCCAAACTCTCCTTGGAGGTCGGATGCTGCAGTCCCTTAATTACCTTCACAGACCTCTCTGGTGGACTCTTTCCAGGAAGTCCATTTCACTTCCACTTTCCTCTATGTTTAGCAAGCCTCCACAGTAATTAAAATTTGGGGTCTGAAACAGAAAGCAATGCCATGATCAACCTTACTGTCATTGCTACCATCAGCCCACCCTCCCAAGAGAGTTAATGTCATACAAGAATTATTCCTCTGCAAGAGCAGCACACCTGCTTAGTTCCACTCGGAGGATGTTTTTCCTTTCTTTTTTTAAGGCACTGCAGGTATTGTTTCAGACAGTGGGATGCTGGAATGCTTCCCAGTAACATCAAAAAATATTGAATTGCCAAGACCATGGTGGTACCTTTGAAAGAAAAAAGTTGAAATGGGTTTGACCATTGCCAAGGGTTTAAGTGACATTTGAGCAGGTGTGGATTCTGTATTCCAGGCAGCTTTTGTGTAGATGTTTTGAATAAGTTATCGTAAACAAACAAACAAAAAAAAACCCCAAATAAACAAAAAACCAAACTAACTAAACAAAACCCATCAAATTGAAGAGTAAATGCAGACCTCCTCGTAGGCAGGTTCGTATTTCAGTTAAAACTAATTTTATTTCACACTTTATATTCTTTTACTTTCAATGTTAATTTCCCTCTGTCCTTTATATGCTTTGTCTGCTATTACCAAATAAGAGGGATGCTGCTTGCTGCCAGGTGGGACAGTTTCACATCAACTTGAGTCAAATATAGTATTTTTGTACTGCATATATTAAGAATAAATGAGGTGTCACCGAGTTTTATGTTCTGCATGTTTAGTAAAAGCTACACAATGCAAATAGGGAAGTCTCTAAGAAATGGTAAATAAATAGGATATTATTATTTGAAAATACCATGGCATGTTTTGATTTTGAAGCTTAACTTGAATGGCTTTCAATGTGCTATTAAATTGCTGATTACGTGGGCTGTTTAATAACTTAATTCAGTTAATTCACTGAATAGTGAGCAATTGGTGAATAACTTCTGTGTTCAGCCAGTTCTCCACATTAAAATGAGGATGCAACAGAAGAAATGAAGCACTGACAGCAGGTGGGTGGATACCATTCCCTGAATTCAACATTGACTCCTACCTAGAAAGGGATGTTGCTATCTAACTCAAAGTATTAAAATGTTCCCATTCAGTTCTAATCAGTTTTGACAAGTGTCTGTAAACCTCTTTTCTTCCACAGAGGTATGGAGAAGAGAATTTTTAAAGAAATGACAACCAATCTTTTGCATTTGAAAGGAACTATCAAGTGGGTGTGTTTGTTGTGTGTAAATGTGTGATTTATACCTAAAATATAAACCCACACATAGAAGATGGAGGGACTTTATAAAGCATTTTGTGGGGATTTCTTGTTTAACAAGAAATTCTTTTACCGTTCTGCATTTCTTCCAGCTGTCTATAGTACAGTGATTTATAAGAAAGGATTGTTAAGGTTTGATTTAGAGCTAAGCCGGGTGCTGAAGTGCATTCAGTTTATAACAGATATTTCTGTTAGCTTTGAGAAGACCTCTGCAATAATGTTTCCATGTCCACATAGATCTGTTAGAACCTGCTTAAAGGCTCTCAAGAAAAATCCCAGGCTCTCATTCCCTTTTGTGTTCTGCCTTCCGAGCCATGCTGGAGGGAAAATTAGAGACAAGAGGGAGCAGGTGGTGCAGGACTCAGCAGCAAATTAGCCATAAACTTGTGGAGAACAATGTAGGTGGAAGAAATTAATTCCATATATTGAAGAAGACTATTCCTTCCACTAATCACAGCTGCTCAGGTCTCACCATGAATAAGAAAAGAAGGATGATGGGCAGATATTTGTAATGCCATGAAAAAATACACCTGGTTTACAATTTAAATGGTCTCATGTTAAAGGCTAAAGTCATCTAAATTCCAGCTTTAGGGAAACATTAACTTTTCCTCCTTAGAAAATAGATTAATGTATAATAATATATATACTAAATCCCTTGTTAGAGGTCTTGGGGACTGGCTCTGGATTTGATTATCAGTTCAAGACTACATCACACCCATGACCATTTTTTTTTTACTTTTTCTGCTCTTTGGGCTCCATGACTAAATTGTGATAAAATAAGGATTTCCACTATTTATTTCACAAATTTTTATGTCCATCACAATGGTTATAATTATTGTTGAATCAGAGATGGAAACGGGGGCTACAGAGCATAGTTTTCTCTGTTACATCACTTAAATAAGGACCAGTTCTGCTGTCTGTTTATTACAGTAGCAGAGAGATGAAGTTTTTATTCGCATACAGGATTGGTAGAGTTCTTTTTTGTCAGTGCTGTGTCCTCACCAGAGCTCACCTCAGTTGTCTGAAGCAGGGCTGGAAGCAAAGGACACACTTTGAAAGGACTCCCCTTACAGCACTAAAAAAATCACCCTGGTGATGAATAAGCAGTGGTGAAATGTATATTTTTTTGGAGTATCTAGACCAAGTTTGGGTGTCCCCTGAGAGAACAGGGGAAGGAGAGCAACTCCTAATTCAATTGTGAGTTTATGGACTGTGAGCAGAAACGGCTGCATGGAATGGTGTGCCTTGTATTCCGAAAGGGTGGGATTACACAGGGATCATTTTCAGTCCTTGAGGCTCTTAAAAATCAGTGGAAGTTGAAGACCCTCTGTAACGAGGGAGCACTTCACCCAAGAGTGAGTGAGAGAGGAGTGAGGTCATTCAGAGTCATGGGGCTCACCAACAGGCCACGAGACAGAATTCCAAATTATTATGGAAAAATGAGCGTGTGTTTGCGCTGACTGTTTATGTGGAAATCCTTTGCCTTGGATTGAATGTTTCTCTTGGAACCCCTCGACCCCCAGAGGCAGCCTCCAAGAAACAAGGTTGGAAGGAATACATCCATTTGGCCCACTAAAGCTGGTTGAGTCAGATGTTTGGATTTGTCACTCCCCTCTCTTATATAAAGTCTGGGCTCAGCTGCTCGCCGGGCTTTGCTGGCCAGACTGGGGAGGTTGGTTTTGCTGAGCTCCCTTTCCTGCCCTGTCTGTCCTGCAGGGGATCTGGTGCTCTGGCCCGTGCTGTGTTCAGGGTTGTAAACTGCTTGGGGTAAGTACAGCAGGCTGCAGCTCTCTGGGGGCTGTGCAGTGAATGAGCTGGAACCCAAGGGGCAGCTGGAAGGAAAATGGATAATGTCTCCAGCTTCCCACAAGGGGAATGATGCTGAAGTTTAATGACGAAATACACAATAACTTTGTAGACCAAGGCCAACAGGGAAAAAGATGAAATTAGTAATTTCAAACTTTGGTGGGAACTAGAGTGGCCCAGCAGAGTTTTATCTTGCTTTTTGGGTTTTTTTTATGTTCTTTTTTTTACTAGCTTGTGTAATATAATACAATAAGCTTTTCCACCAAAGGCAGGGTACCAGTTTTATCCAAACAATGGCCCAGGTGCTACCAAAAAAAAAAAATTAACAACATAATAATCCAGGAAAACTTGAAATTACTAAATATGAATCAAAATGTAACTTTTATCCATTTTATATATTGCATATTTTTATCACTTACATCAGATTTTCTTGTGGTATTCTCCACCCTCTTCAAAAATCTTGCTGTGCTTAACCTGTCTCAAAGAAGGTATTTTTCCAATTAGAAAGGTTTTTGTAAAGTATAGCACTCAGTTACAGTTGTGACTGCTATGGGAGAGAAATACATTCATTTAGCCCAGCCTTTTTGGTAAACAACTGATGTAGCTTCCATAAGTGACCCAGCTAACCCCAGCATCAGCCAGACAGATGCTTCAAAATCATAAATTATATTTAAACACCAGCTTATTTCATGCCCTGGAAAATGCTGATACTTATTTTCTTGCCTTTCTCTGAGTCTTTTGGACTGTATTTGAGCATGAAAGCTGAAATTGTAAGATTTTCGAAAAGCTTTATTCTAATATTTGCCCAGCAGAAAGGAGGGCTTTCAAACAGCATTGGACATGGCAGCATTGTTAGCCAAGGTGATGGGTGACTTGGCAGCTGCCATGACTTTTGTAATTAAAAGGCATTTTACTTGTTCTGCTCACATCTTTGGGATTTAGCATGACTGAAGTTGGCTTTGGAAACCAGTCCCTCTTTTCCTGCACAATGGGGAGGCACACAGGACCTCACAGAGCTGAGTGCAGTGACAGCATGGCACAGGGCAGGGATAAATCCCTCCTGTTTATGTCTGACCATTAAACCTGAGCCTAAGGTTATGTGCACCATGAGGTTTACCTCATTTCCTCTTCTGGGGGGATACATTTGTGGAGATTTGTCTGGGTTTTTTTAAGCTTCAGCCTTCACATGGGTGGTTTGTAGGGTCAGCTGAGGCAGCAGGCACTCACCTGAATGACACTTTCCATGTGTATTCTGTCCCTTCCCTGCACAAGAGAGAAGCCCCTGACAATTTAGGGAGAGGAGGGATGCGCCAGGAGCCAAGGCCATGGTAGTGATTTGTACAGCTCAAAATTTGTTTCACCCCTTCTCTCTCTCATCTACTGTGATAACAAGTTGTGGATACCTATGTTGGGCATTAGCTTCAATTATCAAATTAGTTACTAAAGTAATGCAATTCTGCTAAAGTGTGAAGTGGGACTTAGCCTTCACTGTCTTTTAATGCTGCAAGATTCCAAGCACACTGCCAGCTGCCTGACAAATCAGGCCAACAGGTCCATCCCAGCCAGGTGCTAATTTTGCACATATGCAGGAGGGTGTTCTTGCACAGAAACTGCACAGCTCTCCCTGGCTCTGCCCAGAACCACCCAGAGAGACTGAGACAGTGCAGCCTCAGCATTGTAATAGCTCTGTGTGCTGTTAGACCTCATCACGTTGTTATACCCAGGAGAAGGCAACTTTAATTTCCATATTGAATAGTAATGCTCTAAGCTCCACATATTGCTTTGAATCAAAGCAGCCCGAACTTGAAAGCATTTATAAAGTGGAAACAGGTGTAGTCAGCTGTTTAAATACTTTGCAAGTTGTTTGACACATTACCACAGTAGTTTGGTTCACATTTGAAAGTTAGGCATTTGCATAAGCAGAGTGAGATCATAAATCATTTTGGACAGCATATTATTATTGTGTTAGTTCCTGGGGATTGATGGAAACAAGTAGCTGGAACAAAGCAATGTGAGCCTGTTCTGAACACATATATACATGTTTATGATTAGCATTAAAGCAAAGAAAGTAACAGAAAGTAATTTTTCATAAATAATAAAAATCAGACGAGGGTTTTTTTTTATTCAGCTGCATTGTTTTTGTGCCTCCTTTTAGTAAGATTGGAGTTGCTGAGTGGAAGTAGCTCAAATGACTGTTTAAATAAAATGTCGATCGGGCACCTAAATTCCATGTAAAAGGGAGCTCGGGCATTGTACTTGCAGGATTGAATTCCAGATGCTTCAGAGCACTCCAGATCATTGCTATCTGCTATTCCTTGTTGTCTTTGGAATAATTGTTGCATGCCACGACCCATGATCTTTGTTTCCCTAGAAGTTCGTACTACTCCATATTTTATGACATGCTGCAAAATGGATGAAAATATTAATCTTCTAAAAAGAAGTTAATTTAATAGAGGAAGAAGAGAGAGAGCCAAGCATTATGTTACACTTGCTTGATGAATGTTCTATATTTCATCTTTATGCACTGGAGCCAAGAGAGGAACTCGTCTCTTTGCATAAACATATGGTGGCTTTGTTTTGAGGCAGATTTGTGACAGCAGTGAGTGAGTGACTTCCCAGGCTCTGACAGTTGTCATATTCCTGGGCAGCAGAGCTGCCAAAGAGCATGAATATTAACACAGTCATTCACATTCCCTGTAACACCAGAGCACTGGATTCACAAACTGCTTCTCCTAAGAACTTGAGTGTGACTACGTTTGTTTGCTCAGGGGGGTTCTGTTCGTTTGTTTGGGGCTTTTTGCTTGTTATTTTTACAGTTTTTTGAAGCCTTTATGTTGGAGCCAACATATACAATAGCAACTGATTGCCTTTGATCCAAAGTAGTCAAAGATACTGGATTTCAGCAACCGCAGTCTCTCTCTGGGGAATAGATGTGTTTGTGTTGTTTAATGATGGGCAGTTACTGGTGTATTTCCTCAATAGACAATAAATATGGGACACTGTGAAATGGAAAGCAAAAGGAATATCATCTCTGTCTCCCCCTTGACAAAGGCCATCTGACAGATCCACTCTTGCTTCCTGAAAGTAGGAAAGAAAGGGAAAATAACAAAGAGAACAGTCTTGAACGACAAACTCATGCTAAGGATTTTATGGAGAAGGGAGAATGTAGATAAGGAACTAAAAAGACCATGGTGTGCTGTGCCGAGAAACATTTACTCAAACACTTAAAGGAAAACCAGAATGTTTCATTATTAAACAGTTCACATTTTGTAACCAATAAAACAATCAGGCAATTGAGATCAGATCTAAAGAAAACCAACTTCTCCATTTATTGAAAACCACCAAAAATTTTCAAAGGAAAACACCATAAGGATCAGTACAGCTTTATTATACTGAAAAGGAAGAGAGGAAAGGGCACACGGATAAAAATTTGTGTTTCTGTGCTCAGTTGAGTTCTCCACTTGGTGCTGGCAGTGCCAAGAGCCACCAGCCAGACAGACACAGCAGCTCCAACTTGATTATTACTCTCAAATTTGTTAGATTTCAGAATAGAGGGTTTCCCAGGAAAGTGGTGAGTAAAACAAAGAAAACCGATTTAACAGCTAACTCTTGCATGTGTTAAGTGTTTACAAGTGTTATTTGCTGAAATTTTGATTCTGTCTACCCCAAATCAAATTTTTCCACAGGACTTGACAACTGGCTGTGAAGGACAAAATTCTCTGCTTCTAATCTCCATGCATCAAATCTTATTTAAATGCAAATAGTAACCTTAAATTCTTTCTCCCAATGTAGTTTTGCAACCCGAGAACACCAAAAGGTCTCACTGAAGTGATTCCTTTCTATCAGTCTGACATTTGTAGAACCAGATCCAAATCAAGTGTGTAATAAATAATAAACTGAACATTTTTTTATAATATAAATATCATTGAACATACAAAGCTGGTAGAGAAGCCAAATGTGATAGCAAAAGATGGCAAAAAGCTCTGTTGTCATATTTTAGATTGTTTTGCTCCCACTGTGATGAGGTTATTATAACCCAAAGCTGGCAATGAAGCTGTCCAAGGAAAGCACAAAAAGATCATGTTTTGCGTTACATAAATATGTAGATGCTGAGTCAAAAGCAGAAGGAGCAGTTGGTGACAAAATTTTAATTTCTGGATGTACTTCCACAAACTCTTCAAGTCCTTGATGTATTTAGAAAGCAGCCAACTGTTAATACCTAATCTTACAGGGAAAAAGTGCACTGTGGAAAACAAAACAAAAATATAAGTCTTAGTTTTGATAGAGCAAACCACTTAGGCACGTGCTCCGTCTCCTAATCAGGTCAGCAAAGCATTGAGGCATTTATTTCTTTGTTCCCTATAGTACTACTTAAAAAATAATTCAACAAGCTGTTGAGTAATCTTGCTTCATCCAGTAAAACACTCAAGCATGAGCAAAGTAAAAATCTGTTACAGGCTTCTATTGTCCCAGTCATTTTTCCCAGTCCATTTTTACACATAAATTTGCTCTTTCCTTGGCATCAGAGGGTGAATTTGCTTTTGTATTAATTATAAATTTCATCCTGAAATATGGAGTTAAATGATCACAAAGAATCACAAGTGAATGAGGAATAACAGCAGAAGTGATGGAGTTTTAATTTCAGGTAAAATTTGGACTGATATTCAGACTAAAATGACATCAGCTTTGCAGTTCATGGTTCTCTTCTTAATACAGCCATGTAAAGAATATTGTTCTTGTTTCCAGTTTCTTGAGTTTTTTTCCTATTTCAATAGTGCATATTTTTGATATATTGTCCATTTTTTCTGATGAGGATTTGGGGTTGAATATAGGGACATACACTAAATTATTGAAGTAGTGCCTTTGATAGCACAGGACAACTCCAAATTTTACTGTCACTAAACAAAAGTAACTGCTGAATGGAAATTCACTGCATTTTATAAGGAAGTTTTAGAGGCCAAAAACATAAATAGGATCAGAAAAGGATTAGGCAAACCTACAAAGGAGTCATGAGCTATTAAACCCAATGGTTCACCAGTTCATTGAGCGGAATTCCTAATCTGTTCTTCAAGGATGAGATAAGGAACACTGCATTTGCTTTGATTCTTCAATATTTCCTTTAATTATTTGCTGATGATCATCATGACAGGCAAGATACGGGTTTCTGTGTTGCATCTCGTCTCCTGACTCTATGGCTGATACACTCTGATGTCTTCACAGAAAAACCTGGCAGATCTCAACAATGGAAAAGCAATTTATTTTCTTTCCACTTGGGAGCATGGAAAAATAATTTGCCAGAGGAAAGATGATGGAGAAGTCTCCTTGAAAAATCCAGAGAAGACATAAAGAGATGTGCCCCAGAGCATGTTCTGTTCCTCTTCTTCTCGTCCAAAACATTTTACTTAAACTGTTCCATCTACTACTTTTGATTTTCTCAGCCTGTTCCCCAAATTGGATGGCTGCTCTAATAGAGTTATAACTCCATAAGTGATACCTGAAAGGGGTAATGTTCAAGACAGTCTATTATTTCTTCTGAAGGAAACTCTCCTTTACTTGCTGACAGGCCAATATATTCCTTATTTTAATTGATCATTTCCCAAACAATTAAACAAAATAGAGATCCAGGAATAAATATGCAAGTTTGTTTACGTGTTTGTTCCCCTTAGCCAAAGGCCAAATGTGTTTGTGATCTTGGGGTGACAGATAAGTCCTACGAAGTGTTATTGATGACTGTGAATTTCACATTAGAAAATAACTTCCAGTTTTCTTTCTAAACAAAAAGAGAATGCATGGGGTCCTTCTTCTGGAGCCACAGCCAGACAATACAGTCATTAATCTCTTATTTTGACTACTGAAAAAATTACCTTTTTTCCCCTATAAATCTATTTCATAGGGAAAAAATAGAAACAGATTCAGCTGAAACCGTACAGTTTTTCATTTACATTATGGATACTGGGAGTCTGTGGTTTGATTCAAGTTGTGTGTGCTGACCCTTACACAGACAGTAATTACAATCAACTAGGCAGTAACTGTCTGGCAATTATTCCCCATGCTGTGTGAGCTGAGTTGTGTCATCTGAGACAGAATACCCACAAAATTTCAAGTGAAGCTTCTGCTTTCCACAACAGCCATCAGGCAGGTTGTGGGCATGAAGAGCAGCAGTGATTTGAGAGGTTGTAGGCACTCTGCACTGGGAGTTTAAACACTTGGAGATCTGATGGAAAAATAGTTCTTTAAGCAAGTTACATTCGATTGACCCTCTACAAAGGACTTTCTTGCTATCAAAAAGTTAACCACAGTGCTTTGAGGGCCAGAGAAGGTAGGTCTCTTATAATCACCTGTACTTTGTGGGAAGAGTATTCCCTGTTCCTTTGAGAAGTTCAATTATGCGAAGATTACAGAAGTAGCTGTTGGATTTATTCCCAAGTGTCTTTGGTAATAATTCAAGGAGGGATGAGTAAAAAAATAATTTGGAGTCTGACATTAATCTTTGCATTTGTAGAAGAGCAATTGGTAAAAAATTCCCTACTGGTTTATTTTCCCAGTTCAATTCAGAATAGTTCTGAACAGGAGGTTATTCAGCACAGGGTTAGTACTTTTTTCTGTACAGCTGGCATAAAATATTGCTGTTGAGAGTCAATTTCAGCTGGTAAATATTTTTCTCCTGCAGTCTTCCAGCAAGTTTTTAAAATTGACAGAGGAGGCTGAAAAGCTGATCTTGGAAAAAGAACTACTCCACGAAGTTTGATTAACAACACTTGGTTGATGGATCAAAACCAGAATCTGAAATCAAGCTTTTTTTCCTTTAATACAGTGAAACTAAGAGTTAAGTCTGTTTATAAGGCTTTTTGACTTTAAAATGAGACTGTTATATCCCATCTGTGTTTGTGAAAAGCCTTATGAAAGAAATCCCGTTTACAACAAGTTTATTCAGACTAAGATCATCAAATTCTATCTGTATGGCCTGATCTTGTCAGACTTATCCTATTTTAGGTTACTGTCTCTGTAACAATAGCATTCAGATCTAGTGCTTATGAATCTGACCCAAAACTAAACTATATCCTTAGGCAATCTCAGATCGTGAGCATTAAATCTTTCCTAACTGCAAATTATATTTCCTTCATTAATTTCTAGAATTTCCCAAGTTATCAATTACAAAAAGCCAAACGTTCAATATTGAAAAAGCCCAGTAGATTTGGATTTTAATTTCTCTTAGCTCTTTATCATTGTTCAGAGATAGTGCATGTGATTTACAGATGCTTAAAAATCCCAGGAAACCCTCATCTTATTGGGAATCACTCTTCCACAATTTGTACGAAAGGCAAGGTGGGCACTTTGTGAAGGCAAGGCTGAAACAAAGGTATGTTTTACTCTGACCAAGAGAAGCAGCAGAAGTGTATTTTTCTCTGGTTTTCTGGATTAGATGAGTTTGTATTAGCTTGGACGAGAAGGTTCCTTTAGTTCAGCTGTTTTTAACATTATGCAGTTGCCATACCGTGGTGTGCAGCAATGGGGAAAACCAGATTTCTATTTCCAATTACAAAACATGAGGCAAAAGAGCAGGCATCCTCAAAGCCTGGCTAGGACACCTGTCAGAATATCACATGCCTTGTTCTTAAACCCTTGTTCTGAACAAGGGCTCCCATCAGAACCCAGATCTCTTTGAAGGCTTGGAAAATTTCCCATTAGGTTTGATGAGAAACAGAGCTTTGCATGAGTTATTTTCACAAGCAGAGCACAGGGCACAAGTCAAATTATTGGGCTCCCCTGGGGATGCTGAGACAATTGTGTTGCTGGATTCAGGGTGTCCTGAAGCATGTGGGGGGAGGGCTCAGGATGCGTTTGCTGATGCCACTGTCTAGTCCCCACGGAGTTTTTGGCTTTTCCCTCTGGAGGGTAAGTGAGGGGGAGGATAATAAATCTCATTAAATTTGCTGCTTGACATTTGAACACAAAAATTTAAACAGAAATGCAGAGTTATTGCTACCTTTGTCTGGGCAAAATGTTTGAACTCAACTTAGTTCATACAGAGGGTGCAAATTCGTGTGGTGGCCTTTTGGTACCTTCAGCCTCTGGATCAGGACTTTTTTAGTATTGGGAAGGTGTTCTTGGCCTATTAACAGAGGCACAAGACCACTGCTCTGTACCTGTGTGGCTAGATGAAAACAAAGGCTGCACACTGTCTTTCAGGATGGTCTGCCTTAACATTTTCCATTTTTTTTCTAGTGAGTAGCTGGTTTTAATTAGCCCTCTTTTGGGATGCACAGTGTGCTTAGCACAAGTGGTTTCCATTAGAAGGCATTTTACCAGGAGTGCCCACACAGGTGCTTTTTAATAACATGTAAGGGATCTTTACAGAGAACCCTGCAGACCCTCAAACTTGCCAGAGAATTTTGACAACAAATACTGGGAGTCTAAATAAAAGTTTTTGTCACATTAGGGAAAAAGAAGGGATTTATTCTGTCTGAGGAGTCTTGAGGAAAGTCCAGCTGTCCATTTCCATGGTTTTATTTGGGGGTGGAGGGGTCAGGTTTGCTTTTTACCCAGTCCTTGCAACCAGTTCTGTACAAGTAACCAGCAATATTTGCACAATCCTTTCTGTATGTTTTTATAAATATTATTTTCATGGTGAAATGGCATAGAATAGCCTCTGATCTATTCATGCTAAGTAACATTTTACTTGACAAATAATCCTACTGGACTGTGAGAGAAGGATTTGATTGAATACTGGGTTTGGAATCTTAACATAAATAAATGTTGACTTTTTTTTTTATTGCTTCCAATTCCTTATCTCTGAAGTTTCCTGGGGTAGATTCAAGATGTCCAGAATTAAGAGCATTTCTCCTCAGCGTAAATTAAAAGCAAAATTAATTATGTCTGAATTTATTTCCCACAACTTTAATGCTTTCAAGATGGTATGCTCCACCTCACCCTGAGCTTCACCAAAGTCAGTGGAATCAGGCCAGTGGTAAATATTGCCTAAGATTCCAAGAGGGAAACTTCCTGCACAGAAGATGACTGTTGCAGTTTATAAGTTAAGCTGCAGTTTTTCAAGACAGAGAGATATTTAGAGAGTCAAAGGCACATCTGGGAATATTTTATAAACAGAATATTCTCCCAATGAAAATGTAAATCTTGTCTCATGTTATAGCCAAAATTTCATCTTAATTAGGGTTTGCATTCCCTACATGCAGCTATATTTTATGTTTGTTTTGACATCAGAGACATGCCATTAATTAAATGTCAGAAGAAGTAAAGGTGGTGGAGAAAGAGAGTGACATAAAATATGTACATATGAAAATATGTATATGTATATGTGTGCATGTGAAGCTAAATAGTTTATTTTGCTCTAAGAGTCAGCATCGAGGTTGTTCTTGCGATTTTTTTTCCTTCCTAGTCTTCACTGGGGAAAAATCACCTTGGGAGTCTAATGGAAGGATAAATGAGTTGAACTGATGAGCATTTTCTTTTTGTACTCAGCCTCTGGTCACCAACTTTTCAGTTTTCATTCTGGAGGTGCACTCTGATCACTCCTTCTGTTTGTAGAATAAGGCCTACTGGGATGTCTGTGCTTGTTTGGTTTGAGGGGAGGTTTTTTCCAGTTTTTTTTTTTTTTTTTAATTTTATTTTTATTATAAGCTTCAGTTACCCTGTCAGAAATGTAAGAACAAGATGTAGCAGCTGTGACTTGAGTTCTTGTTCTGTTTTGAGGTAAGCGTGGTCTGAAACTCACAACCACTCCAGCTTCTCAGCTACAGCTAAATCTGAGTTAGAAGTCAGAAATGGGAGCAGTAATTGGCTCTTTTGAGCCAAACACTGAATATGGTTCATAATAATGATGTGACAGTGTGGGGAACATGATAATCAACTCTGCAAATGTTTATCAAGTTCTTGGTAATGTCTTTACTTCCTTAAGTAAAATGCTCGCTGTGGACTGAAGCCCACGTGGAAATTGTGTGTGCTAGATCTGAAGGCTCTTCTAGATCCCTCCTGTCCTGCACAGGGGTGACTGGGCCCAGCAAGGATCACAGAGAGGGAACCAAACTCATTTGTGGAGTCCTGGGCCAGAAGACGATCAGTCCACTGGAGTTTCTCACACTTTTCCATGTCTGACTTCCTGTTTATCCTTTTATTGCCAATATAGCGGTCCAAGTTATGCTCTAGTGTGTGAATAGTATTATTTTCCATGTCCTCTGACATTACAGACTCCTCTGACAGCAAATCTGCCCCTCCTCCCCACTACATAGAGATATACTTGTTTTCTTATACCAGCTTGCAGATTAGAGGGAGTAACAATTCCCTCTTGGAGAGGGGAAACTGTATCCCACTTGTCCCATCATGTTATCGTCTGCTGAGTTATTTAATACTCCATACATTTATTTTATGTCATTAATCACTGGATCTGGATGACACACAGATTCTTAAGGTAGGGAAAACATCCTGCCAGAGCCGAACTGTAGGCCTTTTGTGGAAGGTTTTTCTGCCTGTGTCTGTATCCTGAGAAGGGAGTCAGGCGGGTTCACTGCAGTATATCTAATAATCTGATCTTTAGAAGGCAAAAATCACAACAGACATCTTATTCAGCACCAGATAAAATCTGAGTGAAAAATTAAATTTGGGAATGGGGTCCTGTTCCAAACCCTTCTGGAGACTGCTCCCAGATACTTGAGGAGCTGCTTCCCTCTACAGGAGCATGCCTGACCATGACAGCTGTGGAATAATAGAAAGATTGGAGGAATCATTTTTTTAATTACTTCAGTGGAAGAATATGTGTTATACTCAAATTTTATTGGTCTTTTGCAATTCTCTTGTGTTATTTGGACGGCTGTCCTAGAGGAGATCTCTGTGTGAAAATGTGTGGTACTCCTTTGAGGAACCTGTTTGTAGTTTTCAAAACTTGTCCTCTCAAAGAAAATTTGCTCAGCCCCTCACGCTCTCTCCCTTGCCTGTAGGTGGAATTAAACTGTAAGAGAATTGTATTAAGAACACGTATGAAGTGCTCTTAGGAAAGAACAACATCTTCAGTTTAAAAATGGGCATAATCTTGATGTCACTGGGGTCTGAAAAAAGCTCTTTTGCCGGTAAACCTTATAGTCCTTTGCCATAGGATAATGAGGCCAGTAAAAGAGTAGGATGCAGAAAATAACTTTGGATTAAATGAATGATGGTCAACCCTTGCTTAGCTTAAATTTCAGAAATTAATAAATAGCAGAGTACCCTTTTGAGAAAGGCAAACTTTAGCAGGTAAAATGATGTGAAGTTTAGATTGATATTTGATATTCTGATATTGGATGAGCCAGAATGTCTTTAATTATCCCAGTGTTGTGATCCACATGAGATTATGGGGCTAAAAGAAGAATTTTACCTCCAAAATCTTAAATCCAAAATCAGTATATGGAAAGAAAAAGTAAGAGTTGCTGAAGTCTAACTCAGAATTTGTGCATTAAAATAGGTAAGAAAAGGCTTTTCCGTTTTATAAATAAATAAATAGGAGGAGATACTTTTAAGCTCCAGTGTCTTCATGGGTGTTGCTTTAAATGTGGTAGTGAAAAAATCCCAGAAGGAACCAAAAAACCCCACAACATTTTGTCTTGACTTCCCCTCACTCCCAAGATATAAAAGAGATACCTATATTTAAAATGGAGAGAGAAAAATGACCCATGTATTTATATGTATCTATAGTACTGAAGGATCAAAAAAAATTGATATTAAAGTAACCGTGAGACACATTGGAATACATAGAAAATGTCTTTGTTGATCAGACTAGATTACTGACTTTGACAAATTCGTTCAGACGTGTATCCTTTGTCTAGCACAGTTCATCAGCCTGATATTCACAAGTTTCAGTCATGAAAATGAGTAAAAAATTGAAGAAGGCACGTTTAATAGGAGAATTGCAAGATTTTAATGTAAATGAACCCTAAACAGATGATATAATGACAGGCACTGATGAAAAGTGGATTACAGTGCAGATTAGAGGTGAACTGGATTCATTTTGGGATTAATCTTGTTTGCTGTTTTGACAGGAGCTATTCTGGCTGTCTGTTATTTCATTTGCTTTAAAACCATGAGGTAAAAGCCTCTGTAGGGTGAAAGATCAATGCACAAAAAGGAATAGCTGAAAACTGTCCATAATTATATTTTGACTGAAAACTATAAAAGCAGTGAAATTATGCAGTGCCTTCCAATAGAAGTACTGAGACCAAACCAGAGATATATTACTGCTAAAATAAATAAATGTCTGCATCAATAGACTTGATGATGTTTTAATCTCTAATTGGTTTTAATAAAGGACAGAGACTTTTTTTTTTTAATATAAATAGACTGAAAGAAGAATTTAAACTGCATGCAATAAAAGCAATGCAAGGCCATGTTTGAAACAACAAGGGTACAGGAAAATATCAAATAGTCAATCCTCAAAGGCTCCTCTGGCCTGTGTAATCATATGGGTGGTGTCCTATTAGGGGATAAAATTGAGTATATAATTAGAGACTGTACCATAATGGAAATATTGGGGGGGACTGAGTCAACATTTCAAAGGGCAGCTGTAATTCAGATATTTTGCTTTTAGTTTTAATGCTGTAATAGTAGTTTTGGTTTAATGGGTTTTTTTTCACATGTTTGTATGTATAAATCCTATCTGCATTAAGACAGAACACCCAGCAGTGCTTTGATCAAACACTAAATAATTACTACAGGTTGAAAGTGTTAATTCTAGGATTATCCATCCAAAACAGTAGAAGGGATATAAATTCTACCACTCATTCTTCTTTTTTTTTCCTTTATTTTTCCCTCCTTTTTTCCCCAACCTGGCAAATATTAGCTTTCTAAGTCAAAAATCACTGAGCAAGTTTCCAAGCATTCCTCAGTCTGTCCGCACTCACTGACTTCCAGGAAACAGAAGGGCTGATACAGCTGCCCGTAGAACTTGGAAAATAATGAAATCTCTTTCAATAGCAAAAAAAGGGGATCTTGGGCCATAAGTTTTCCACAGAAAAAAAAATGCTATCAGTTTAGAAGTTTCAACTCCCTTTACAGGCCAAAATGGCACAAGAAGTTTTTAGATCCTTTAGAAGGACATAGAAAACATCTATATAAATTTTAAAAACGCCTCCTTTAGTGGTACAGATGTTAAAGAAAGATGTTAAACAAGAGCTAGCCAAGAAATGCTCTGCAATAAAAGGATTACCATTAATTTCTGTCATTTATCCTAGTAGAGATTTTTATGGTTATGAAGCTTGTTGCTGGCAGAAACTGCTGCAGCAAAGTCATCTTCAGTAAATTTCAAATAGAGTGAATAATCAGTAAGTGCTTGTCCCCCATTGAGCCACTAGAAATAAATTAGAGAATATATGAGCTTCAGAATTCATATTTTCAATGCATCTCTCATGATTTCTCATATATATGGTAATAGTTATTATGGGGTTGTTTGGTTTTTTCAATTCTGCTCTCAAAAAAAATTTCTACAGACACTGAAAGTATTGGCGGATTACAGCCACCAGTTGTCCTATTGGATTTCCAAATTGTCACTTAACCACCCTAATTTTGCTTGGACTTTAAAAGCTGTTCATAATCTCCTCTGACAGTCACTTCCCAAGAGACCTCTTGCAATTAAAAACAGAAGAAAACTGCACCTTTCAGTTAAAAATTTGGATTTATGTTGTTTTCTTGTTGGGAAGCCAGCAAAACAAACAAATCCCAGAAGGGAGCTCTTCATACGTGCTGGAAATAATTGAAATGAGGCTGTGGCTACTACAGAAACAGAAATGTTCTTTATTTGATGAATGACAACTTCACAAAATCATCAGCTTCTCAGCAATTCTCTGAGGGACTTAATTTTATGCTGAAATCTGTACAACAGTAACAAACAAACAGTTTTGTGTTCCTTGCTTGGTCCCCCTGCTGTCCCAAGGGTTTGTACATCATAAAAATTAATTTAGCAATGCCTCCTCTGTTTTGCCACAAATTATATTTTTATTGCATTGTGAGCTTGGCTCACAACTCTCCTAATTAAAAAGGGGAAAAAAGAGCATTCCTAATTTTTCAGTTTTAATCCCAATGTAGGTCCACCAGCCCAGACCATAAGGAAACAAATGTTTCCTGTCAGAAGTGATGTTCTTGAAGATAACAAGGAAAATGCCTTACTCTATCTAAAGAAAACCTGAAAAGTTCAAGATATATTTTCTGGGGCAGGCATTTTCATTTTCATTTTCACCTTGCATTCTCTTAACTGATAGAAGCTTCCTTGCTTAAGCCCCCAGATATTAATTTTGCCTGAATTGAGATATTTGTCTGCCAGACACCCAGAAATGGTGCATGAGAGGTCTCCCTAAATTTAAAGGTTGACTTTGCCACATGCAAGAGTCAAAACTGTGCAACTGTTTATCTAGGAGCCCAGTGTAAAATAGGTCCTTGAAAGAGTTCCAATTAAAATATAATTACTCTGTCGTAATTAAGAAGTAGATTCTTGGATGAGGGCAAGACTGAGCTAAATATTTTTATTTAGTTCGAGATTTCTAAGGAAAAGCAAACAGGATTTAAAGGTTATCATGAGGAGAAATTTTTTTCATAAATGCTTGGAAACTGTTAAACAAAAACACTGGAGCATCATGGTATTGTATCTACTTCCCTAACATAGCCACAAATCTAGGTGAGCCTTGGAGGCCTCAAGTCCAGAAATGGATAGGAGAAAGGAGATACAGTATTTTAAAAGGTATTAAATGTAAGATAAAGTGTTTTTAAAAGGTATTCAATACAGAGTAATTCACACAAGCTGGGAATTCCTTAGGAAGGTATATTTGTCACAGGAATGGGACGTTTTCCATGGGAATTTGCTTTGCTAAAGAAGCTGGCTCATAGATTTCAGATCTAAAGGTTCAGTTTTCTGACTTTTAAACTGTGTCAGGGCTTGAGATGTGCTGTTCTGGGATGCTAGAGCGGAAATACCCCTCTTTAGAAAAATCCTGCAGAAGTGTGCATGCAATTAAAAGGTAGAGTTGGGATAGGAGAGACAATTGCTTAAAGTGTCGTCACTGCATCAAAAAAAGAAAAAAAGGTGGGGAGAAAAAGGCACAGAAATCCCCAAAGCATCAAGTCATGCATTCAGCTACCATGATGGCAAGCTTAGAGATAAGAGATAAGCAAGCCAGCACCAGTTTGTATTTTCCCATCAAATTTTTGGTCTCTTCTGACCCACTCCCATCAATGCAGATTAATTAACAGGAAGGAATTCTTTACTGTGAGGGTGTTGAGGCTCTGGAACAGAAGTTGTAGATGCCCCATCCCTGGAAGTGCTCAAGACCAGATTGGATTGGGCTTGGAGCAACCTGGTAGAGGGGAAGGTGTCCCTGCCTGTGGTGGTGGGGTTGGAACTAAATCTTTAAAGTCTGTTCCTACCCAAATCATTTAGGATTGTATCTATTCTCCCGATGAGGATGCTAATAAAGTTTCTCTTCTATCAATTTAATTAAATTTACTGCTATGTGATGCATCTTTGGCACTGCCTTTAGGTTCCCTGTGTCCCTGGCACAGCTTGATGGAGCTGTCTGGTGGTTGCTAAAAGCACAGAATACTCAGCTCAAAACAAACCATACAGCACAGGAAACTTAACATGATTTAGTCGTGGGATAAGCCTTGGCTGAAGCTCACAATGTGTTCTTAAGCCTCATAACCAGAGGAATTTTAGGTTACAGACAGAAAAGTTTATGAATATCATTTGCTATCAAAGGGACTTAGTAAAAACATCTTTAGTTCATCAGAAACAGAAAAAAATACAGGGTTGAATTTGTTTTTAAAACATTAAAATTGAAAAAAGAAAAAATCATCTTTGGGGGGCTTTTTTTTCTGCTTCTGGCTTTTGAGTGCATCCAGAAACAGCAGGGCAAGAAGAGTCACACAATTTCTGGTATATTTAGCTGTTCCCAAATTTCTTCCTTCTCCTTCCACCTTCCTTATCCTTCATTTCTCCCACAAGTACCTTTTAGAAGCCTCCATGTTGTTCCCTTGAGCCTGGTACCTCTGGGCATGGATTTCTAGGGCTATCATGATGGAAAATCATTTTTCTCCTGTAGAGGAAACCTCTAGATGTAGAGGAAACATCTAGAAGATGATGCCTTGCAGAAGCTGTGGCACAGGATGCTGTGCAGGGTTTTAGGCAATGGGCAAGAACTGCCCACCCTGTGAAGGTCTACAGCCCTTTTAGCTAAGAAAACTCATGAGCATAGTCCTCCAGTCCAGTCATTTGCAGTAATGTTTCTTTTTTCAAAGCTGAAGGGGATGTGGATGAATGAAATGAGTAATTCCTGAGAGAATCCTGTAATATTTTCCATATATGGTTAGAAATGTAAACATGTTGGGAAGGCATTCAGGGGACCAAGATTTGGAGGTGTGAGGGATATGCTTTAGCCTCTTCATAAATCTGAAAAGGTAAAAAAAAATAAGTTGCTAAATAAACTAGATACACGTATAACCTCTTGGTTTGGGATTTTTACTTTAGGGGTTTTTTTACTGGTTGCAGAAACTGCTGGTACTTCCAGCCTCCTCCTGGAAGAGCAAGGCAGAGCAGCAAACTCTTTCCATCAGGCCACAGATCAGGCAGCAGATGGCAACTTTGGACAGCCTCCGACCATGCTGGCTCCAATTAGAGATGAGTCCTATCCCCTTCCAAGTGAGCACAATGCTAGGCTGGACTGGGAATTGGATCATATCTAAACATTGTGTCTGGACTCAGGATGCAGCAGAGTTTTGCTGTACCTGATCCAAGGGCTTGGCTCGAGCCAAGTTCTAATTAGGGCTCGTACCTTCACAGAGAAATGCTCTGTGTGTTGCCATCAGTAGCTCTGTGTTACCTATCTCCTCTGCTGAGGTTTTAGGAAAGATAAACTGTCTCCAGGGCACAGCTGGTCTCTGAGGGCTGCTCAAAGCACTCTCTTTTAACACCTGAAAAGCAAAAAACCCCACTATCTGATTTGGTAACTTGTTTTCCTTATAACCAGCTGGACTTAGGAAATGCTTGTATGAACACTCTCCTAAAAATGAAAGCAAGGTAACCTCTGGAGTAATCAGCAGCTTTTAAGTAGTTGTTTGCAAATCAGGAGCAACTTGCACTTTCCCAACGTGGTGTGTAGATGAGAAGAGGCAATAACTTAAAAATGAACTTCAGAACAGCAAAAGACAAAGCCTGGGAAACAGTTTTGAGGGCAGTTGTTAATAATGGGGATGATAAAAACCAGAGAAGCCTCTCTAATTGGTTTTCTGAGTCCCTCGTTCTCAGGCTGGCTGATTGGAGCAGTGCTGCCTAATGTTACTTTCCACTCTGTAATCCCTTGCTGTGCAGGGAAGGGGAGAAAGTGTTGTGGGACTGCAGCAAAGGCAGCCCTGTTTTCTCCTCCCTGACATTCCATGTGCTCTTGTGATAATAGCTGAGGTTTATTAAATGGGTCTAGTGTCTGCATCCTGTTGTAGGCAATCCTTCTTCATGTGACTCCTTGCTGTGGAGCTGAGCTCAGCTGCAAAAGGATCTCAGCACCTCATTCTTTTTAGAGTTCCCCTGCCAAAGCCCTGCACCAGAGCAGAGGTGAGGCTGTCCCTGGCCAGCAACATGGAAAGAGGCACAGAAAGGCTGAGTCTGTGCAATACACATGAATCTACCCTCATGTAGGTATGTGTTGTCTCCTTCCCTTTTTTTTTCTAGAAACTATTGTTTCAGAGATAAAAAGCAGTTTTATTCTGTGCACATGCTCATAATTCATGCTACAAGCAGACACTGAGCTCAGAGGACATGGACAACTGAAGGTTTACATTTTCTTGTGTGCCCTTGGATTTGGTTGTACAAAAGACAGGTCTCAGCCATGCTCTACCAGAGAAGTACTCCCCAACCTGCCCTGGGAAGGGGATTCTGTCTGCCCCAGCTCCCTGTGCTGAGGAAATCACTCTGGGTGAAACTAAAGGAAAAAAACAAAGCTTTCTCACCCCCACCACACCCAGAGGGAAGCCAAACCCCACAAGGAATGTGGGTCGCAATTCTCTGCCCATGAGGGCAAAAGGACAATCTCACGTTTACTGCAAATTTATGAGTTAATATCTTGAAAGTCTGCCATAGCAAAGGATGTGCAATACTCCAGGCTGCTTTAGCATGCACATCTTGTTAACATGCCAGCCTAATTCCACTCTTTTTCTTCACAGACAAGCACCACTTTATTAGCCACAAATCTATTATCTTCTCATTTGAAGGGCTCTGAATAGCTTATGGCAACATTCTGCTTTTGTAATACAACAAGTCCTTTCATGTCGGTTAGAAATACTTTAAGAAATGAAAAATAAAAATTCAACAGTGACAGACATTCCAGTCGTGCCTTTCATCCTCCCTGTGTGAGCCAGCAGGTGCAACTTGACATTCTTTAAACAAACCTTCCCCCTGCTTTGTGGCTGAATAAAGGCTTTGACAAATGCTTATCCTTTGATATGATGTGTACTTGACAAAATTCACAGGGAGATCTGAACTGCTGCTTTGAAGCAAATACTTATTAGAACACTGGAGCACTAAAGTGCACTGTGATTTGGCTCAGTTGCTAGTAAGACATCAAGCAAAATGTGCCCATTACGTCAATTCAAAGCCAAATCTAAACACTGACTTCAGAGAAATCTGAAGAGAATGTGGGGCTGTGCAGCTCTTCTGCTTTATTGCTTATCTCATTTGCATTTCCTGCTCTGTCTCTCGGTTCCCCTCTGCATTTCTAGCCGAGCAGTTGGTGAATCATCTGGAATTCATTAAATATTTTCCATTACTTTATTTTGCTTTCTACTTTCAAGCCTTTTCCCCCCTTTCCCCTAAAATGCAATGCACTTCCAGCTGGACAGGAAAGGGGATGGTGACCTGCCTCCCTTTCACAGCTTCAGGGTTGTTCCAGATTTGTTCATGATCTATGCAGGTATTCCATGGGGAATATTTGGGTCTAGATTACTTGGAAAGGTGCCATGGAGAGTAGACCAGCAGAGGGGACAGAAAGACTCAAATTGTTGCCCAGGAAAGATTTTTAGGTGAAATGAAATTAATTCATCTCTTTCTGCCCAGAAAAAAAAAAAAAAAAGACTTCTAGAACACCTTTCATTCCTTCTCCCTATTAACGTCTTGAAAATTGCTGTGAAATGCCACAGTTCATTGCAAAATCATCTTTCATTGTTGCATGTTAGTAACCCATAGCCTGCTTTTTGCTGTCTGTGCACAAGCAAGCAACTTCAGACATGATTCCCCAGGTCTAGAGAGCACTGAAAAATGCCTAATCTAGCTGCCTCTTCCACAGCAGATGGCAGATAAAGCCATCCTGGTAGAAGATCTCTCTCTGATCCTAACAAGCTGTCTAATTTAGCAGAGGTGTTTGAAGATGCAGCTTCAGAGAGCTTGGGAAATTCAGGTTCAAATTTGAAATTTGGTGTAAATTTTAAATACTGACTGTAAGTAACTATCAGAACAGCCTCCCTGGATGCGCCATTTATTCACTTTACCTTGACAGATTTATGGCAAGGCTTGATAACTTTTTAACAGATTTTCTGTAGTCTAATAACCCCAAGCAGAAAGCTTTCCTCACAGTTTGAACTGAATAAATAAATGCATCAAATAGCAGCAAACAAGTAAGGAGAAATGTGCTCCAGGTTTATGTTTCCCCCTGCTGTCACAGAAGAAGTGCTTGGAATTCTTGATTTGTTGATGTGTTCAAGAAGGAAATGGCACTAGTTCCTTTTCTGAAAACTAGCAGGTAAACATAGCAAACTTTATGGTTTGCTTTGAACATACAGTTTACACCTTAAATATTACACCTTACAGCACGTGTAAATGCAGCTATAAGTACGCAGGAAAAAATAATCCACTTGCAGGGCTCGCTGCCCTGGGGAATGGTTTTGGAGGATGTGGGTGAGGAGTACAGAGGGCTTTGCATGGCTTGATGAGGATTGGGCCATGCAGATATGGTATTGGACTGGCCTCAGGTGTATTGAGGTCTGCTTGCTCAGCCTCAAGGGGAACTAATTTTAGGAGAGGGATGTAGGCATCTTTCAGGTAATCCTGCTGCAGAGAGTGCACTGCAGGCTGAGGTTCACACACTGGGTTTGTTTCTATTTTTCTACCTAGACAACTCCAGGGGCTAAATCCCTTAGAAGCAGTGAGGGTTGCTTGCCTGAAAGCACAGCAGCTGTCAGCAAGCCTGGCCCTCTTCACTGGTGAGGGCAGGTGCCACTCACGTCCCCTGGACCCGGCAGGTTCCAGGGAGCAGCAGCTGAGCTGTCAAGGTTTGTTAACCTCCTGGCATCCACACACTCAGCTACACGTGTTCAGCAAGAAACCACGAGCACTTTGCCTTAACTCAGCAGGAGGAGAGTGCTGAGCCAGGGAGATGGGCAGGGATTTATCTCAGCAGGCAGAAGCGCAGAGCCGGTCCTGGTGCTGGTACCAGGCTAACGAGGCAGACTTGCTGATGCTGCTGCTCTCGGATTTCGGCTCCTGGACACGGGGCCAGCGCTCCCGAGACACTGAGGCTGTGATATCACAGCGCCTAATGACTTGGCATCACCTCCTGCAGCCAGAGCTGCCCTGCTAATCACCACAGGGGCTCAGCAGAGGAACTATTAATTAGTGGGGCTGAGCTGGGAAAGGCAGAGTCCTGCAATATTCGTATCGGTGTCAGCCCTGAAAGAGCTTTGCCTCTATTAAAGAGATTAATAGGCAATGCAGAAAGTGAAAACCTGCTGCTGTATCTCCTGGTTTGTCTGCACCCCTCAGTCTTTCATGTGATAGTGTAAGGGCTGTCATCCTCTGACAAAGGCTAAAGGAGTCTGCTTTGCTCTTTTTGTACACAAACTTTTTTCAGTCAATCTCTTCTTGAATCTAATGCAGCTCCTGAATTCGCATGAGACAGGGGCATAGCCGAGCATCCAGGGGAAAAGAGTATACAAGGCTAAATCTAGAAGCCCTCAGAGAAATTCATGTCAGGTTGGAGTAAAGGAAAAAAAAGAGGAGCTATCGTTTCCTTGTTTGAGTAGTTTTTTATGTATGCCAGTGAGACTCTTCCATTTTCTTCCATGGGAAATACTGGGAAAAAAACACACTGAAATATGATTTGTAAAGTAGAATGTAGTTCATGTTCTCCAACAGAAACCAGGGGAGTAGGTAAGGTGATTTCTTTTCCTGCCATTTTCCACGAGTGTCAGTCTCTTCCCATGCCTGCTAAATGTTTCTACGAGTCTGTAAAAAGACATCTGGGAGGCTCCCAATATTCAATTAGCATTTAGTACTACGCTCTTCTCTTTGCAAATTAGAAACTACGCAGTTACCATAGCAACCCAAACAAGATAAGAATCTGAGTGAAGACAAGCTGATTTAAGTGAAGATAAACAGACATCAGTGTAGATATTTTAAATGAGTGTGGGGGTTTCTTGGTTGGCTGGGGTTTTTTGTTTGTTTCTGAGGGGGTTTTGTTGGTTGTTTTTTGTGCGGTTTTTGGTGGGTTTTTTTCCTTATCTCAAGGTGCATTTGGAATAATAAACTGTAATCCTCACTTAAAAGATCTCTGGCAACAACTGGGCAGCAAAAGATACTGGTTTTGCTACAGAAAAGACATCTGGCACAAAGCAGTGTTCTTTCACAAAGTTCCTTGAGCTCTGCTTTTAAAGCTGGTGTTGTTTAAACAACAATAAGTAGGTGTAGCCATCTCCCTGTTTTGTTTGTTGTTGTTTTTTTTCTAATTAGGGGCTGAGAGAGTGTGCTGAGATTTGGTGTGGGCAAGGAGTGCTGAGTTTTGTTAGGTAAGCAGGTGGGTTTATGCAATGTGACATTTAAATTGCAGTCTATAACAGGTTTGCACAGTGCTCAGATCAATGGATGTCCCTTTGGAGATGGGCAGATCATGATTAACATTTGGTTGTTTATGCAGATGGAGCTTCAGAGATACAAAAGCACACATTCTGTGTTAGTTATGTGAGGATCAGCCACAGGTATGAACCTGAAGTTAGAGAAATTTCCCCCAAAATGCTGTCACTGTGCTCCCCTTTCTCAGGCTGGTGCCCTTGAGCTTGTGATGAATGGAACACTTCCAAGACACAGAAAAACCCTGAATAGTCCACAGAAGTTTTCTGGCCTTCAAGAGCAATATTTCTCATGGTTTCTAAAGTGTTCTCTTTTAAAATGAAGGTGAGGAGAAAGAACCAATTCCAAACTCCCATCCTTGCAGCGTGTGGTGAGTTCCTCCACATAAGCGTGTGGTTAAAGCTGAAGCTTTAGGGTCTGAGCACTGACTCCTCTCTGCCAGCCATCCTGTTCCCTGTTTCTGTTTAGCTGAGAGTTTAGCCCCGGTTTTGGAGCCCCTCATCAAGATTTTGGCCCCATTAAGCCAAGTCAGTGCATGTGCAGCTGACTGCCAGTACCGAAGTTACCCAGTGGGATAACAAGCTCAGCAGGATGTCACTTGAGCTCAGCTCATGTCACTGCAGCACACATGGACCTGTAAGAGGTGATTCTCTGCCCTGCATCAGGTTGATTGAGGCAATTTCGTGCTAGGACAACAACTAAAATGAAGACAAAATATATTGCAGTAGTTTATACACATTTGTGTTGTCCTGATACCTCTATGACAGTGTTCTGTGTGAGATTCTATATGGTGTGGATAATAAGACAAATTAGGTATTCCAGCTGCAAAAACACAGTGTGCAGGGAATGATGTGCAGTTCAGCTGCAAAAACACAGCATTTTTGTGACATTATGTTCAACCCTCTTCCCCTGAGAGGTCTCCTTCTAGGTCAGTGTGGACGAGACAGGCATTGCCAACACGCTGGAGTTCATTTGTTTGGCAATCAAGAAACTTGCCTTTCTGTAGTTGCCAGTCTTGTGCTTCTAGCAAATATCAAAGTCAAGTGAAGGAAGCTGGACCATCAAAATCTCTGTTAGCAGAGATAAACACAGTTTGATTGGGGTGGGGAGGATTTTGTTAGAGAGAGTAAAAATATATACTTATATATAAAAACATACTTAGTTTCCATTAAAGAGGCAATTTCACAGCTTAAAACATTTAATAAGGGTCTTTCCATTTGTGTCCCTTTCAAATTTAAGTACATATTTTATTTGGCTTTATTTATTTCCATAATTGCCATCACCATCTCCACCTTTCATCCTGGTAGAGTCACAGAATGGTCCCTGTCAGAGAAGTTCATTGATTCAACCATCTCTTTTCAGGTGTGTGTATGTAGAACTGTGAATTACACACTTGCACCACTTAGGGGTGAGCAGCAACTTAAAATTCCTGTGGGAACCACCTTTTGGGTTTCCTTATCATGTTCCCATCCAGGTATCACAAGTGGCTGGATGCTTTAACAACTCTTTAAAATGGGAGCTCATAAGTGACAGGAAAATCCATGAACTGCCTAAGTTCTGTGCTTAATCAAGGTTTAGGAGAGTTTAAGTTCTTATTATATAATTATAAAAACAGATTTAAGAATGCACAGTCAGTCTCTGCTGGTAGGATTAGGAAAAAAGTCCTTTTGCAGCAAATCTACTGGAAGAAACAGCTGAGATTTTGTGTAGTCTATGTTTTCCCTAATCCAATACATCCTGTATTTCATTCAAAGCATCACTTCACAGTGTGACTCTCAGTTCGTGTGCATAATTCATTTACTAATGCAAATTGAATGGCCCAGGCAATAGCTCTTCTTTTAGAAAAAGGAAAAAAAGAAAAGACAAAAGGAAAAAAAAAACCTCTTGCAGGAAAACTAAAATTTCTTTGCTGAATAGGCAAATCCGGAGTTTTCACTTTCTGTAGTTGTTTTTATTACATGCACATCAACCTATTGCAAACCCCTTAGTGATATATTATAGCCCAAGGTTGAGGTGATTAGGGAAAATCCCAAACTGGATGAGCTGCAAACTGGATATGCTAACAGGTCTCTGAAGAGTCGATTTTGTTCTGGAGACAGGCAGAGCGCAGAAGGCTGTGGTCCATTCTGAAATTCAGATTTTCAAGAGGCCCAGATCACAGGGACTGACTGGATACCAAAACTTGGAGGGATGAGGGAAGTTGGTGTATCTGTCAGCTGTAAACATTGAGGCAAAAGAGGTCTTTTCAAAAGCTTTAAAAATTGTGTGAATTGTGCTTTTCCTTAATGCTAGATGTGGCAACTTGATGCAGCGTTGATGAGGTTTGTGTTTGTTTTTGTTTTGGTTTGTTTTGTTTTTCATTTCCCCGCTTAAAGTGGGTCTGTTGCAGCTGCAATGGTTAATGAAGTGCTGAAAATGGAGTTGTTATTCAGCACAGGGGGAAAAGCCTTAGCTCTGCCGGCTCCCCCCAGGCTGCGGAGTTCTGGGATGGGTCAGGGGGAGGACTTGGCTGTGAGCTCTGGCAGCAGAGCCTGATGAGCAAAGCTGGGGAGTTTGATAAACAAACATCTCGGCAGCTGCATCCCACCCAGGCTGGGATGGGAGGACAAACTGTGAGGTGTGGCTGGAGCTCTCCGGAGTTCCTGTGTTCCTGCCTTTCCTCTGCAGCAAGTGGGACTGCAGGCATTCTCCTGCAGGAAAAAAGGACTTTCAGTTTAGGATAAAGCCCCTTGTTTTGCATTTGTCAGCCGAGGTGCTGACGTTTGTCTTCTTTCGTTTTATTTCACGTAAGTTTCAGCCACAGACATTCTCACAAATAAACAGACACCTAAGACTTTTGCTAGCATATTTACTTTTCCAGTGTGAAACTAACGAGTGACATATTTCTTTAGCAGCTGCCTTGGTTGTGCAGCCCCTTCCTGTGAAGATCATGCCCTGAGAATGAGAAACAAAAAAAAGAGTTCAAAACCTGGTAGAATGATAGCAAACATATAAGAGTATAGCTGAACAATTAGTTGAAATAATAAATGACTTGCTTCAGCAAGACCCTGAGTGAATCCGAATTCTGGACTTCCTGTGCTATGTGAAGAGCCCTGATAGTGTTTATTTAAACAGGAAACATTCTCTGCAAGGAAATGGGTAAATAGGGACCTCAGTCGTTCAAAGCTAAGGTCCTGCAGAAGAAATACCAAAGTTCAGGGCCATGCCCTTAATTTGTGTACACCATTAGTTACAATTGATATCAATCAAAGATCTGTCTCTCAATGCTTGTTCACATTATTTGGTCTTATTGAGCTTGCAAAAATTGATCTTGTTTGATTTCAGCCTGTAGGAGCTTCTGTCTCTTCAAGCTTTAATGACAGATAAAGGTAACACCAGATTTACCTGATTTGGACAGTGGCTGCCAGGTTTTGGCTCTGTCTTGAAACAAAAAAGGAGATGGATGTATACAAGCACAGAAGAAATTATCGAAGCAGTTACAGATACACATATTTAAAATTAAATCAAAACTGCCTGTTTCATATCCTGGAAGGCTTTGGAGAAACAATTATCCAAAGACACTTTCATGCTGCAGCAATCAGTGGAGGTCAACCCTTTTATTTGCCAATACCTTCTGCAGTGTTTATGTGAATGAAGTAACAACAATAATTTTCTTCAGCAGGGATATTTCCAGCATGTGTGAGATAAATTTTGCCAAATAGATGAAATAAGAAGACATCTCCAAAATGTGCAAGTGAGGCCCAACGTCACATTTACAGCATGCTCCAGGGATAGCTTGTCAATAGAATTGCTCCTCTCCCAGCAGTGTCTGCTGGAGCTGCAGACAGAAAATCCCAAAGAAGTGTCAGAGATGCCTAAAATAATGATAAAGTCATTTTCAAGTTATTTTCTAAGGAGGTGTTGTCTTCTTGTCAGGCCATGGCACCTGGCCTGACAATGAAGCTGTCAGAGATTTGGGCAGGCAGTTGGCCCCAGAACACAGTGCATCAGATCTGAGTGTTTGCATAAGTCAGACACAGGAGCTGTAGCACAAATATCTCTGAGAACACTACAGCTGAGACGTGTGTTCATCAAAGACTGAGCAATGGAGGAAGTACCAAACCCAATGATAAATTCAATTTTCTACTGAAATTTCCAACTTGATCATTGCTTGGACCACCCCCTGTGGGATACCTGGACCCCTCAACACTCTGGGATGTCTCTAGAGCTGCTGTGGAAGCTGGGGGGTGTAACATGGTCTGTGTTTAAGGGCCATCCATTAAAATGCTTGGCTTTAACTCTGCAACAGTGTGGATAACTTTAGAGGGCACTGAATTATTAATTTATTTCAGTTAGGAGCGGGGTGAGCCCAGGAAGACCCCTTAGACCTGTGAGTACAACTCAGCTTCTCTCCTGTCAGTTCATTCTTGATACCTCTCTTTTAAAACCATGAAATTCCAGAATGTAGCAGGAAGCAGTCTGGTTAGGTGTGGGGTTTTTTGCTGGGGTTTTATTTTGGGGAAAATGTGTGTGTTAGTTGTGTTGTTGTTATTTTATAGGGTTGTTTAGTTTGGTTTTTTCTTGTTTTGTTTTTTGGGGTTTTTTTCCCCTCTATTTTTAACAGGGGAGATATTTTTCATCCACTATTTGTGGAAGTGTCTGGGGGAATGGACCACCACAGAGACATGGTAAAATGGCTTCAGTTTAGTGATAATTCAGCACCAGATTCTGGCTTGTTATAATGACTCCCAAGGAGTTTTCAGTCCTGCTTTTCCCAGGTTTAAATCATGTCCACAGAATGGCATCAGTGGCCATCAGGAGGTTTGCATAACCTGCACTGGTTTTACAGTGCATGTCTAGGGTGCCTGGTTGGGTATTGTTTGACAGGACAAAATATGCATTAAAAATAAAAAAAAGAGGGAGGCAAAAGCCTGTGAAAAATAATTTGATGCTTACACCAGCATGAAAGTTACTCACAGGCACCAGTGGTGCTGTTTTGCAGTGCTGAGATGATTTTTGCCCTTGACAAATTTAGAGCCTTAAAAGGGACACAGCTAATGTTAACCAAAGTGCCTCCAGGGCATTGATTTTAAACACCTCAGCTTCGCTTTGGTTTTCCATTTTTAGGCAGGAAGTTTATTAGAAAGGAAAACTACACGCTGCAGGAAAGGAGAGGCCTCTGGTAGTTTCCAAGTCAGCATTTACGTGACTCAGGTTCATTTGGAGGAGAATAATTTATGGTGGTGTGAATAAATAATAGCTGTGAGTTCTAACTGTCCAAACATGATACATAATACCCTGGGAAAGCTTCCTTTGCTGCCTGCTAATGACTGATTGCTGGCTTTTGTGTCATGAGTGACTGTGGTGAGTAAATCTTTGGGAAATAACTGACGTGCTCAGGTTTGCTTAAGCAGCACTTGTCAAACTGCATCTTCAAGCCAATGTGAGACATGAGTTCAGTCCACTGCTGCAATCAGTGTGGTCTCTTTGCCTGCATTTGTTAGCAACCATGCAAGATCAGCTACTGAACTTAGAATATCAATGGTTTGGTGTGATTTGCTTTGCTCAAAATTGCTGTTATATCGGTATCCCTCCTTGATGAATTAAATTTATTGAGACATCAGGTAGGTGACCAGCTCATCTGGGGAGATCATCTGTCAACTAATCCTAGGAGCAGCACAAAAATATATTCTCTTATGTGGTCATTTTGTGTGTGGAGAAACATTTTCAAGCTGTCGTTAATCTCACCGTGTTGGCTGCTGCTCTGGCTGCATCCACAGTGAGAAACACTTCCTTTTCTTCCTATTGCAGCTTTACTGAGATGGCTACTTTCCTATTATTTTTTTCTTTCAATCATCAAAGAGAAGAGCGTTGCATGCTTTTCTCCCTGCCTGACAGTGCTTCTTGACAGAGAACCTTGAAACTTTGTCATGAAAGGAGAGCATCTAAAATGCTGCTTTGATTTCCAATTGCATCTCTTTGTTGTTTCTATCAGGGGGGCTTTTGAAAGGCAAGGACTTTTTTCTCTATTTCTTGCAAAGGAAATAAAGGAAATAAAATACTTAGGTAAGGTGATAACTGGACAATGCAAATCTTCCCCTGCATTGTGCCAGCTTTCTGCACAAGCAGAGTTTCCTGAGTTGTTTTCAGAAAGAAAAATTAGCAAACAACAAAAATAGTGCAAGGAGTAGTCACACAATTTACAGGAGCAATAAAAATTCTTCTGTTCTGACAGATTTCTTATCCCAGGTGACAACACATTCATGGAATTTCTCCTTGGCTATCCTTCTTGTAATATCCAAGCACTGAGGTTCCCTATTAGAGCTGTGTAGGAAGGAGGTCTTGGCCTTAATCTCAGGCTTTTAACAAGGACACAATCCCTTTCAATGTCACAAATGAGATTTGGATTTTTTCATGTCTTCCAACTGTCTGAGAGTGCAGGTTTGGGTTTTTAATTGCTTGATGTGAACAACTGTTCATAATTGGATTAAGAACATAAAGGTAGGGGGATACCAAAACCTCACCCATTTATTATGATGGCTGTGGGTCACCCTGGATTTGAAGCCAGTCTTGAGGTGGTGACATGGATTTCAAAGGTTTCATCTCTTATTAAGAGTTTATTGAGCCTGCCAGTTCCACTGCTCAGCAGTCATCTTAGTCAAATCAGCTGTTCTGGCCTTTTTTTCCCTCATTTTCTCCCTTTTGCATGTCTTCATGGCAAGATGAACCTGCCCAGAGAATGACAGGGTGAAACTACCCCACTGATAAGTGGTTGTACCACTGAATATGGTTTGATCCTGCTTTAATTTCTCACAAACATTTGTATTATTTTTAACTAGGTTTTGTCCTGGGGGGGGTTAAGTTGTTCCCCACCTGCATTTGTGCTCAGTTCTGATTACTTTGGATCCAGTGCACTCATCTGAATTCAGCATTCAGTGAGCAATTCTCTGTGGCAGTCATATGCATAACTTCTCACCATCTGGCATCACTATGGCTACTACTGGCCCACTGCAGTTGCCATGGTAGTCAATGGAAATTTCTGAGGGTGACTTCACAAATCCAGCACAGGAGAGAAAACCTGTCAATCCAGGAAAGAGCTCAGCACTGAAGCATACTCTTTTTTTTTTGCTTTGCCCTATTTATGTTTTGGGGAGAGTGTAATCCCCACCTGACAGGTGGGGACCGCCGTTTCCAGATTCTTCCAGTATTCATAAAGGGGGGGAGGATTGTAAAAATAGGTCCAAGAATTGTAAAAATAGGTCTTCCAAGAACCAAGTGAGCAGCCTAAGTCTGCTGCCATCCTGGAGAAAACAGCTGTGGCATGAAAGCATAAAGGCGGGGGGGAAATTCACATTCACAGATCTGGAAACAGATCTTTGCTGTTGCCAAGAAGAAAAGAAAAAATCCCTCTAAATCATTCTATGGTAAGCTTGTTTTAACAAAGCTATATGTTTGACATGTAATTAATGCAAGTCCTCCATTGTTGCTGTAGCTTTCTCAGGAATCAGAGAATTAAAAGGTTACATTGAACAAGGTTCTTAAATTAGTTGAATGAGTGTAATCAAGAGCAGGGTTTGGCCTGGTATCTTGGTTTTATTGATGTCATCTGCTTCATGTGTCTCTAATACAATGGAAATACGAGAGTAGTTCAGTCCCTGTGACCCTCTTATGAGTGAGACCAGAGCCTCACTAGGAAAAAGAGAGCTACAATATTTCAGAGTTATTTTCATGCAGACTTCCTTAGTATTATCTTTTTCTCCTCTCTTCAGTGTATTCTTTTTTCTGTGTATTAAAAACCACTTTCCCTCCTCCGGAGAGATTTTCCCTATCCCATGCCCTCTACTCCCAGCTTCCTTGACCCTCTTTTTACCTTTCTCTTCACACGATACACAAGTTGGGTTGTTTTCAAACAAATGTGAACTTTTACTTTGTTCTGATTTTATTTGTGGCCTGAAAAACAAAGCACATTAACTTGAAACAGACACTGAATTGCCTATGGGGGTAACTCGCAAAGTACTGATGCTTGGAAAGTTCCCAAAAGAAAACAAAGCCCAGCAGTCTTGCCTTGTTTGTAGAGCTGATGGAGATCATTGACTCCTAAACCTTTGCCATCTCCTTCCAACCAGCCCCCTAAAATAACAAATACATGGGTTATGTCAAACAGTTATGGTCTTCTGAATCCTGAGCCAGACATGAGAGTGACATTGAGGCTGTTCCTGCACATAAACATTAGTAGCTCATTTTGGGGGCTGCTCTGTCACGCACAGCCAGGCTGAGCTGTTTACTCCCACCGGGAATCTGGCCTGATATCCCAGGGAGAGCAATCCAGTTGATGGATCTAGAAAACAAAGCTCCCTCCCTGTGGCATGGAGTGCCTTCGCAGAGTTTTTGTTTGCTGTGTCCTGATGATGTGCTCGGTGCTCTCCGAGCACAGAAGTCAGTGTTGGATGCCCCAAGTCTAACTGAGAAAGCAAAGCTGACAGTGAAAGTTCCAGGCAGGGAAACCCAAGGCCAGGCTGAGGGGGAGAGTGGGATTTTGTGGTTGTGGTCTGCCCATACCTCAGTGGCTCAGAGCATGTGTGATTTGAATCAGCTTGTGGGGTGACTGCAGGCCAATTACTTCAGCATTCATTTAGCTGAGTTAAATATTTTGCTGTGCCTGTGTAAAAAGAAGAGAATTAACACAGGCAGGTGTTGTGGTATAAGTGTTAAGATAGCCTGGAATAAAGCAATTGCTCACTCAAAAGTGAAATTTCACTTCATCGCTAAAGTAGAGCATTTTACACATATCATAGAAAAATGTCATTCTTTATTGATGCCATGCTGTTCGTGGCAAAGTTTAAACAAGGGAAACTTTGCAGCCTTGAGGGTGGTCCTGAGCTAGAACTTGCACACAGAAACAGAGAAGGCAGAGGGCACCTCTAAATACAACTAAAAGCACGAAGGCGGGAGTTTTCCTGCTCAAATGGGAACAAAGAAAGGGGCTGCTACAAGAAATGCCATTTGTTTCTACTTCTCTTTCAGAAATAGCAGCAGTGTTTACAAAGCTGTTGCTGGTAAAATGCAGAAACACAGCTCCTGCTTTTGCAGTGTCTCCCACAGCAAAAAAAAAAAAAAAAAAAAAAAAAAAGAGAAAAAGGAAGAAAGCATGGCAGTATGGATTCGTGTTGCTTTCAGTAGGATTTGCCACAGGCTAAATTTTGGTTGCCTTACCTTGATCCATGAGAATGATTCCTGCTTTTCACAGAGCTCTCTGCAGCCAGAGCATGCTGTGCCCACAGTGCTGAGCCCTCAAATGGAAAAGGTTCCTCTGCAAACACTGCCATGTGTTTGAAGGGCTGCATGCCAGACTTACAGGGTACATGAATGTGGCTTGGAGCACATCAGTCATAGGAATTAATGGGGATATTGATCACAGGATACTTTTTAAATAGATTTCCCCACTGTTTGGGTTTCCTTATCCTTCTTTCTTTCCCTCTCCTTTTTAGTTTCCCATGTTTTGGACATCATAACTTCAACTATATAGACATAAACATCCATCAAAAAAATCAGCATGAGATAGGCACACTAAAAGAAGAAATGGTTTATTATCTCTCGCTCCTTGTACACAATAGATGACTTTGGTGAGGAGTGGGATGCTGAAAACCTCATTTCTCTCTCTCATGGCTCTCTGGAGTGACTCCAGAGCAGGCAATGGAGTCACCCTTCTGTAAACATTGATGGGAGACATCAGCACTGAGAATTTCCTCTCCCAGCACTCTCTTTTCCACTGCATTATGCAAATATATCACTTGTGTTCACTGCTCTCAGCATTTCTGTTTCAGGCCCCATTTAGGCGGAATTACTGAAGTCATCTAGGTAATAACGTGAAAGAAAATAGACTCATTCAATGACAGATTTTGAAATTGCAATTGGCCCCTGAAAAAGTGGGTGAAGTCAGGGACAGGTAAGAGATGGTGGTGGTGGCTAATCTTTCAGCCTATTATTTTACCACATGGGGGTCTGAGCCACAGATTTTCATGTTGAAAATAAAGGAGAAATTAATCACTGTGTGACAATATACCGGTTAAATAGTGCAGTGATATTTGCCTCCATGCAGAAGCCATATGCAAGGAAATAGGCTCCAAGAGTCAGGCTGTTTGTGTGGTGAAAGACATCACACGGCTTCAGAAGAAAAAAGAGCTCCACCCTTTAGTTTATAGAGAGAAAATGAGTTTTCTGGCTATGCTAAGGAGTCTGTGAAAGGAAACCTCCATGCAAACACCCCATGGACTCTAATAGGAAATGATACCTTCTCTGTGGAATTGAACAGAGAATTACATCACATGCATAGGACTCTATAGGATGGTTAAAAAGAGAAATTATTTCATTCTGTGTTATTTGACAGTCTCTTAGCTGGCCTTTCTTCACTGAGGGTAGAAGTGCTTTAATTACTGCAGGCCTTTATAAGTAAATTCTATTCAACCATAGTAAACGTCTATAAATATATGTATTAAATGCATATTACACTTTGTAAGGTTTTTCTAAAAAGGAAATACACAAAGAGCACTTCCATCTATTCTATTTCTCATGTAAATGCTTCCTTAAAATGCTATCAAGGGGAGATCATTTTTCCATTGGTAATCCAGAACTAAGATACTAAACCTCCGGTTAACTTTCCTGCTATCTTTGATGTTGTTACCTGTGGTAAGGAGAAGGACCAAATCCAAAACATTGCTGTCTCTATCTGACTACCAGAGTGTGGTCCAGAACCCACTTTAGGCAAAAAAGACTTGATTTTAAAAGCAGATGTTGGGAAATACAAGTTCATATATGGCCATGACTAGAGAGAAGGTGGAGTACAGCTTGAGCCTGCAGCAAATCCCGCAGCTCTGCCCATGCATTGGTGTGCACAGAAACACCCTGACAAGAGGTCAGGATTTGGTCCAGTGCACTATAAATATAAATAAGTTTAATTAGTGGTTTTTGGAGGTGCGTGCCTATGTATGGAAGTAGGAGCAACAGGAAAGCTAAAGGTCAAAAGCAAGCCATGAAATTTGGAGAGGCTAAAGAAAAGCAAGAGGGGAAAGTTACATCTCTGAAAAATGGTTTCCCTTTGTAGCCCAGATTGCATCTTTGCAGAAAGGGCCTTTTCCTCTGTGTGTGTGTGTGTGTGTGCGTGTACTAGGAAATAAATATGCACAATTTGGTGATGTATTTCGCACTTGAAGTGCTGACAGAATTATTGGAGGGATCTATCACAATTTACAGTGCTGCAACGGGCCTCAGTGGACAGGTTCCCTAGAACATCTCCTGTGTCTCTGCATCCAAAGAATAAAAATCACCCCTAAAAAAAAATGGAAATTAGTCAATCCTTATAAAATCGTGGTTCCAATTAGCCTGTTGTTGTGGTTAGTGGTTAAAACAGCCCTGGCTATACTCTCTTTTTATATAACTTCCTTTTAACACTGACCCCAGTGTAACCCAGGGTGTTTGATCAGATATTTTGTTACTAATCAAGGTGTAGGCCAGACCTCTGACACAGTCTTTCAAACCAAGGGGTGAAAGTCAGTCGAACCTTCTTTTGTTTTCTCTCTCATTTCCCAGATTAATGCTTTCCTCATTTGGCATCTCTTGAACTTCTGTGTTGCCTCTAGTCCTTTTCAAACATCAGTAGAAACTTTACTCTGTGAATTCAGGTAGCAAAGTAAGCATTTAGTATATTTTAGTACTAAAGAAGCCTCGGTCTTGACAAAGAAACATGAAATAAAAGCTTTAGTTTCAATAAAAATTGTAGCTACAAGAGATCATCTTTTCAGTAGTCATCAATCAGATTTTATGGACAGACAGTTAACTGCTTAAATGCATAATATCAAATAGAAAGTGTGATCTGCTCATCACACGGGTGATGTCTTTCCTTTCCCAATGGAACACTCACATGTCAATGTGAATCTTTTCCTTGGATTTTTTGAAGGCCTTGATAAAGTGTCCACACCAAACCTTCCCCCTGGTTCCTAGAGAGCAGGAAGGAAGGAACGTGTTCCCCCAACAGAAGAGTCATGTTTTGCTCACATTTCAGTGTGAGCCTGACTTTTGTGTTTGTGAAACACACTGCAGAGGCAAAAGCTGAAGCTACAGTTTATCATCCAACCAGACTGATTCATGGTTTATCTGCAGCTAATTGCCTGCTACTTAACCTACTTTTAACTGCATCCCCATAAGCAGCCTGTTGCAGTCTTTAAATGCCTTCAAGTCAGTTGAGGGATATTAATTTTTTCCTCAGCCTAGAAGGGTGCCCAGTTGTTGGGTCAGCTGTTAAGAAAGGGAAAATAGTCATTAGCACCAGGCAGCTTGCTTTCTTCCATTTGACCAGACTGCAAATGATTCATCAGAACTAAAGACTTCTTAGGAGCAGGCAGTTCCCCATATTTGAGGAGAGTCCACACTGTCCAACTCAGTGCATGCCTTTTGTGAGGTATCATTTGCCATTATTTTGTGTTGTTTATCCAGTAGCAGCCCTGGAGCGAATTAACTTATATTCTGCTTTAACTGGTACTGTCAGAGCTGGTAGTTCAAACGGGAACACATGGCCCCCTGTGTTATTTAGGTAAGGAAAGTTTATTACTTCACATTTACAGAGCCTTGGTTCTCCTGTGCCTTATAATCACAGAGGTCCTTTACTAGCACGACCAGGAAATGAACTCACATCCATTTCTTCTAAAGAAATTCAGATTACAAATTGAACATGAGATCACAGCTTCTGCAGCTCTATGAGGATATATTGTGGCTTTCATCCTGTTGCTCTACAGTGTATTTTAAAGCTGTTCTGGACAGTTTGACAGCTGTTAGAAGCCAGTGTATCACTCTCAAAATCAAATGAGCTTCACTTGTTCACAGAGTGGGCCGAGGACTTGGCCTCTTCTAATTCTTGCAGAGCAAGAAATTTGATGTGCTCCATGACTTTGGAGCTTTGGAGGTGGAAAATGTGTGTTCCTGAGATGCTCAGTCCATCTGAAACTCTCCTGAACCAAAAATGGGTAAAGGAAATTAAGGACCCAGGTTGTGCTTATTTAAACAGTATGGCCAAAGTAGAATAACCACCTTGCCAATACTGCATGGACTGTAGTCACATTTAGAGGACAGGCCCATTACAGGTGACTTGGCTGCTCTCTAAAGAACCTGTGTTCTTGGAAACTCAGGTTTTCCTTCTCCTCGTGGACAAACATGCTCCAAGGTTTCAGGGAGTCTGCTTCCCGTCAGTGAGGCACCTCCATCTTGATGGAGCCCCTTGATTACAACTCTCGGGGAAACTTTGCTTAGTTAAAAGTTCAAATACCTCTTAAGAATTTGATCTGGGCAGGCAATATGCAAATTTTCTCTACAGAAATGCAAGAAGGGCAAAGGTTTAAGAAGTCTTTGCTTGCCCTCATCCTCCTCCTCAGTGATTGTGTATGGGTACAATCAGCACTTGTTCTTAATGAGGCTGGAGCTGGCCTGGAGAGAGGAATCCTGCTGGGTGGAAAGCCCAGCATCAGCACTCCCACTGAGCCCTGGAGCTGGCTTTGCACATCCCCACCCTCCAAAGAATGAGTTTTAAAAGCCCGCAGTCCTTCAGGGGTCCTGACCCAGGTGGTGTGAAAAGGAAAGATGAATTTTCCAAGCACGGGATTGCCCTCAAAGGACCGTGAGGGGCAGCTCCACAGTGATGTGTGCAGCTACTCCAGTAAATCAGAATGGTTTCCAAGGGCCTCCAGCTGCGTTGCAGCCCTTCTGCTGCTATTCCTGCAATACAACCACAGAGAAAAGCAGCAACTTTCACAGAGGCTGTGATCCTATAAATGCTGCTGCTCAGAATGCACCTACATGGAAGCACTTTTTGATGGAGAGAACTTTGGTTTCTACTTCAGTAACCAAAACCTCCTGCTCTCTCTGAGCTGGCTTTACCTGATGTAGAAGATGGGAAGAATGCAGGCTGGTCTGGCTTTTAAGAACTTCTGGCTGGCCACTCAGCACTTGCTCTCATCCAGCTGGACTCTGTCACCGTGCCACTGCTGAGTGGCTTCATGAATTTAACAATATGGACTGAAATCTGCTTTTCACCTGAGTTTTTGTTAAAATTTTTGCCACCCCATGGATTTTGAAATGTGTGAATTTGGCATACTGTGACTGGGGATGGGCAAATTAAAAAACTAAGCATTTATTGGTTTTAGGTCTACTTTTTAGCATATCTCAGGGATTTTGAGGCTGAACATATAGCTGAGGGTTTTTAAAATGTTTTGAGGTGATGGTGGCACATCTGTGGAACTCTTGATATATCACTGAGGAAACAGCAAGACATGATCCTGCCCTTTGCATGTGTTCTGTGTTACCTGGAGCCATGCTGTGGAAGTGAAAGGGATTGCTTCTGCTAAAGAGGAGATGTTCTTCTGGCCTCTGTGTCTGGGAGAGAGTTTCTAAACTCAAATTTCCTTTCTGTCAGCTCATGTAACCGTAATTACCAGGCGCTGGTCCCTCTTATCCCAGTTCTCTCTCTGACATGTGTGCAGAACTCTGAAATCCCAAACTCTGGTTTGTGAGAATTTTTTTTTTCTTTTATTTGAGGGATTTATTTCTCTTTTTCTGATCAGGTGCACAGCACACTCCTGGTTCCCACACCAGAGAGGAAGCAGCTTCTTGATGTACACTCTCCTGGGCAGTAATTACAATTTCTCAGGAATGAAGTTCAGTTTGTAATTCAACCATATTTCCCCATAGCACAATTGTGTAGCACCTATACAAATATCTGTTCCTGTTAAATGCAGGAACAAAGCATTTTATTTCCCTGTCCTTGAACCTTGTACAACTTCCATTAAAACTGTCGTAATACTTCCACTGACTGCTGTAAGAATAATTCCTAAATATTTGTATTTCCTAGTGGATTCTAGATTGATGTCCCTTAATCTACTTACATATTCAGTTGGCATAGCAGAGGTACAAGAAATCTGTCATCATTGCCCAGGTATAAATCTTAAGGAGCAGCAGCTGAGCATCACCATGGACCTCAGTTCCTGTGCTCCTCCAGTCCTGGAGGATTACAAGGCTCATAAAGGAATGAAAGTAATTTTTTTCTGTTTGACTTTGTACTCAATCTTCTTCTTCTGGTGTCAGCCTAGTAGAGTTTATACCGTCTTTTATTCTGTGTCAAACAGTCACAGAGGAGAGGATAACATGACAGATAAAGCAGTGGTGCCTACCACTTTCTGGTGGCTTTTTAAGTCCTTAAGGATGAGCATTTAGAGCAAAACAAAAGCTGTGAGATCTGGTAGTTGCCACCCAGGATTTCTTGTGATTAGTGAATAGTTTTAGTATTATTCAAGTCCACAGAAAAAGAGATAGAAAATGGGAACGTAGAGCAAGCAACTATGACTTTTCCCACATTTTTATTTTAATTTCACGTGGAAGGAAAAAAAGCCGGGATAAAAAATATTTTAGAAAGTCTATTGAATATTCATAGCCTGCTGGTGAAAAATGATGAGATTATTAAAAGATGTGTTTCCCTCATGTGGAAATAAGGCCATCAGATGTCTGTCCCCACCACAAAGAAACACAATTGAAATGACTGTCAAACTATTTACATAGTGATGGCTCTTATTTAAGCTGCCACCCTTAACACCCTGCAGCTGTACCCCCTCTGCCTGCCTCATGGTGCCCACGGAACAGGCAGAGGTGTAGACTCAAAAAAGATTTTTAAAAAAGCAAACTTTCATGGGGACTGTGGAATTTTGGTCTGTGTTTGGGTTGGACTGTATGAACTATTTGAAACATTGCATTTTGGTGAGTAATGTTTTGTTGTTTTGGTTTTTTTTTTTTTTTTGAGCACCTATTCATTTGTATGAATTTTTTATTAAGAGTTTCTCCTTTTTATTGTCCCAATATAGACTGGGAAGCCACATTAGCTATCCAGGTGAAGTGATAAAAGTGTTTTACTTCCCTGTATTGAATGACAAGGGGCTCAAGAGCAATGAATTCATGATCACAGAATCATAGAATGGTTTTGGTTGGAAGGGACCTTAAAGACCACCCAGTGCCACCCCCTGCCATGGGCAGGGACACCTTCCACTCTCCCAAGATGGGATATCCAACCGGGCCTTGGACACTGCCAGGGATGGGGCAGACCCAGCTTCTCTGGGGAACCGGTGCCAGGGCCTCCCCACGCTCACAGGGAACAATTCCTTCCTAAAATCCAACCTAAATCCAGCTTCTTTCAGTTTGAAGCCATTCCCCATTGTCCTGTCACTATGTGATCCTTCCTCTGGTCGACTTCTGAAGCAAAGATTGTCCACGGGGTTCCAAGTAAAACAAAAACTGAGATTCACTTTAGCTTTGCAGTTTTACAGTGCAGCTGCAACTTTCTGCTTTTGTGTCCAAAGAGGCCTAAAGGTAATGTCATGTGAAATTGGTCCTCTGCAGCACTCTAGGTCATGAGAGATGAAGCCACGATCCTTTATCTGGGTCTGTACACACAGAGCTTGCAGCAAGGAGAAGAAATTAGATGTAGAAAGCTAGGTTTTGCTTAACCTTAACTGGAAAAAAAAAATGTAGCTAAAAATAACAACATTCTCAAATGCTCACTACTCAAAATTTAGTCACAAAAAGTTAGGAAATCAAAGCCAAATCAGAAGTCTTAATGAAATAAAAAGAGGTGCTCTCAATTTGAATTCCAGTGCTAAGCTATTAAGCAGAACATTTCCAAGTTTCTTCAACAACCCTGAGGGTGATATGGCAAATATATATTTTACTGTGCTTTCACAGTAATTGTATTTCTGCAAAAGAGATTTGTTCTAGGTTATCTGTTGAAGTCCAGCCAGGTCTTTGGTGGAAAAACCCCTGCCTTTTGTCTATGTTTCACTCCTGCATCATCAGCCAGACTGTTTCCATATAAAAATGTGACTGGAATTTGCAGGTATGTTAGTTATTGGTGACTTCACACCTGCTGAGAAGCCAGACCTCTGACAGCTATAAACAGATGCCTCTGAAACACATTTGGTTCTGCTCAGAAAGTGGAAATGTTGTTTTAGTCTCTATTAAAACAATAATACTGCAACCATAGCTTTACCCTTAGTAGTAAAACTTATGCATTCACAGTCAGAAAAAAACTCTTCATGATAAAACTATTCGTGTGTTCATTCAGAAGAAATATTTTTTGCTTCAATTAGTTTTTAAAATACATTTTATCTGATGCAAATGTTGAGCAGGAGTGAAGTTGGACTGAGGAAGTTAAACCAGTGACTATTCATCAAGCATGATCTTCACCTGGAGTTTCAGATCCAAATTCAGCGGGTCTGCAGACAAAGGTTGCCTTATCTGAGAAATATTGTTTTTCCATCCTTTAGCTATGAAAAAACAGGACAGATATTCCATATAACACCCTGGTTAGAAAAATTTAACTTCTGAAAATCGTTGTGCTGTAGCAATCTAGAATATAGACACAGATGAGCTTCCAAATTGAAAATGACCCAGACATAGCCCGTGAGGCCTCAGTTAACTACAATCTTAATTAAAGCTTGACTGTGGGCAGAGAAAACGGAACCATAAAGTTCTTAAAAAGGCTTAGAGGTTGTTACAGTGGTTAGTAATGCTTTGCAATAATGTGTGTGCACCTCTGCCTCTTCAGTAATAAATGGATTGCATAAATGATAGATGTAGAAGCTCCCATAACCTGATGAGTTCATTATGGTTATATCTTTAATTCACGTGCAAGACTAATCACAGAGGAAGACTGTTCATGCTGAAGCTGGTTGAAAGGAATGATAACTTAAAAGGCTTTAGAGGACATCAAAAATCTTTAAAAATCAAGTTACACAGGTAACAAGACCAGAATGTGCAGAGAAATCTAAGTTTTGATGTATTTATTTTTAATTAGTGAGTGCTCTGTGTAGCGCAGTGAAACCAATGGTGTTTGCCAGTGTTTCCCCACTTAATGTACTTTATGAGAAATGTCCATGTCCTGAAGCATTTAAATCTAATTGCCTCTGACATGTCAATGTCTAGTTTTGTATTTTTTTAATTCTATTTTATGTATTTCTCTTCTTGGTATCCAGTTCTTCCTCTGTCTCTGTTCTCTCTCACTTTCATGTGACCTTTCTTGCTGTTTTCAGCTTCCTTTTCCTTTCATCAATGGAATTTCAATAGGCGGGCACTAAAACCTGCAAAACCTCCTTTGGTGGGATGTTTTGCTGTGCTGTCATTCTGAGGGTGCCCGTTTCAATCAGGAGCTCGAGAGCTGGAAGACACTGCTGGAGGAAAAAGCCAAATCCTCTACTCTCTCTGGTGCACAGGTATTTGCACACCTTCAGGCTCAGGTTGTCTTCCCACCCTGTCCAAATCCTGCAGTAGCTCTCCCTCTCCTCCACTCGGGTGAGCTCCCTGTGCTGGGAGAGCTTTTGGTTGTGATCTGGATTCACACTTCACATAAGTGTGGAGATTAATTAAGTGAGGGATGGATACCCAAGACATTTATAATTAACGCCTTAAGTAAGTCATAAACCAGACTCCAAAGATGAAAGCTCCCTGCTTGACTGACTCACTGAATCACACATTCCCTCTTGACCACTGTTTTAAGGGCACACTCTTTGCCAGCTCCCTGCATGTGCTTTGAGAATTACTCACTTCAGAGCTTCCTGCACTATCAGCAGCACAGTATTTTTTCCCAAGCATGTTAAATCCTTTCAACTTGCATCGCTCCATAAGATCTGATTAGACCTTTTAGACCTGTGCATACTGAAGGACTTCATCTCATCCTTAAATCTTGCTAGCTCACGGAGCTCCCCACATGAAAGGTGTTCTCCCTCAGCTTTGTAGATGCTTCCATTTTCATCATGGAAAACTGTGATGACTCTAAGGGGGAGTTTAAGAGGCAGCAAGTTACTTTGAACCTTATTTTCTGCTACAATGTGGGCACACTTTTCAGTTTCACTGAAAAATCACTGTAAAAAATAACTAATAATTCTAGCCTCTTTCAAGGAGTTGCATACCTTTTTTTTTCAGAGAGAGTGTTTGGAGTCTAGTCCTACACTCCTGAAGTCTAAGAGAACCAGGGACGAGAAGGGAAGCCAGCATGGCTAAAAGTAAATTAAAGAGGTTATTAGAAGTATAAAAGACACCCTTCAATAAGTGGAGTCCAAATGGAGATTGCAGAAAAGATAATAAACCATCTGGCAAGCTAAATGTGAAGCCATAACGAAGCTGGCCAAAAATGATTCTAAGGAGGAAGGGTTCAAATTCTAACAATAAAACCTTTTTTTTTTTGGGATACATCAAAAGCAGGAAGTTTGCCAGCAAGCTGATGGGGACAATATATTACTGAAATGTAGAAAGACCATTCTAGAAGGACAAGTCCATAAGAGAAAAGCCAGGAAGTATCAGGTGGGTGAAGGCTCATTAAGGAGGGATTCCCTCTTGGAGCCAATTGCTGGGGGCTGTCCTGAGGAACTGCTGATACTGGGGCAGTTTGATAGTAAAGTGGAGTAGAATAAATCAACACAGCAGAAGGGGTAAGGGCCACGTTGCACAAGTGCAACTTGTGCAAAAACTCTGCAGAAACTCAAAGATCAGTCACCACTTGCTGCACCTTACCCCTCCAGTCACCTTTGGTTGAGAGGTTTATCATACTCTCTGTCTGACTCTGCTTCTCCAAAAGGCTTCAGGACAACCAGGCAACAACAAATGTGTATGAATTTCATATTTCCAAACTGGTATAATATTCTTTTTCTTACAGTCAAAACAAAAAACCCCAACCCAAGCCCATGCTTATTGCAGAGCAAAACAGCTCGAATTTCCAGCCACAGTTCTTTTGCATGAATAATTGCTCCAAATCCTGTTGAAAGGTAATATTGGGTTCCTGTCTTTGCTTGATTTTTGACAGGAGACCACCTCCTGTTCTGGCTTGAAGTCTTAGCAGTTCTTTCAGTCTGATTCAGGTTCATGCACTGCCCAGCTGGAGCAGAGAGGAAGATGCAATTCCACCTAAAAATCAAACAGGGACTGAGGGACATTTTGTGGCTCATACTGCTGGGAGAAAAGCTGGTGTTCCCACTTCCATGTGTATCAGTGTGGCTGGTTTAAAGGCCTGGCCTCAGCTCTGCTCCCTGTCCCCAGTGCTCAGGGGGAAAATAAGGATTAAGTGATATTTTTGGTTAAGACATACAAGAGCCACCTGGTCCCTGCCTGATCACCAGCAGAAGTCAGAACAGACAGTTCATATCCCATTTCCTCTGGCCCCTCTGGTGCTCTGGAAAGCAAGGAAAAAGCCTAGAGCTCTGCACTTCATCTCTTTTCTTCAGCACTCCCATTCCTTGGTACAAACCCTGCCATCTGCATGGAGGACTGAAGTACATCTGAGGATAAAAATCCATTTTGTCCATCTTGTACCTGCCAAGCTTCTGCACAGAAAATTACTTCATCTGGCCCTTTTTTGCCCTCTGTTTTTACAGTCAGTGCCATAAACAGCCTATACATAAACATCCCCATGAGTTGTGAGCAGGTAGGGCTGTGTTCAATAACAACACAAAGCTCCCACTCTTGTGCAGTAAAACCCTTCCTGCCTGTGTGGTACAGGGCTGGGACATTCAGTGAGTGGAGATGAACCCCAAATGCCTGTTGATATAAGGCAGACCTGCTCATCTCATCCCAGTGCATGTTAAATACAGAGAATGGTGGTGGTGATAATATGTGGGCTTGCTACTTTCATTTTAGGTCAAGGTTTAATTTTACTTTCCAGTTTACTTTTGAGAAACAGGGTGGTCGTTTCTAGCTGGAGAACTTTGACCAACTTATCTGAATATAAAGATGAGCTTTACCAAAAAAGGGGAATTGGGATCCAGCTGTACATAACAGACTCTTAAACACTGACTTCTGCTCCCTAAACACGCCTCGTTTGTTTGTTTGTGGTTCTGTTTATTTGAGGTTTTGTTTTGGTTTTCTTCTCATCATGAATGGCAGATGGAGACAGTAAATGAGCATCTCCAGGTGGTTGTTACACTTTAAGCTACTGTTTTTGGTCCTCTTCACTGCCAGACACAAAACTTTTTGGGTGCTGTGGTGCTGACATTTCCTGCAAAACCTTCGGGAATGAGCAGGCCTTTTAGAGACACTTGAAAACATAACTGGGAAGGATCAGCTGCTTACTTGAGAATGCCTTCAGAGTGTATTACTGGTACTTTTTTTTGTGAAATATTTTGGGTTGGGTAAAACAGAAAAGTAAGTAGTTTCTGCCTAATATACTTCAAATATATTTTTTTTATTTATGATGATCACAGCTGTCTGCACGAATGAACTTTTTGCTTTTATCTGTTTGCAATTCATAGGGTGAGGTGTTGTCCAATTTTATGAAACTTGCATAATTACAAATTACATAACTTTTTAAATCTGAGACAGAACCACTTTAATTCCCTTTAATTCACAGATATTTGACTTGTGGAAGGAAGGATGAATTTACTGAGATTTACTTCAGATGTGCTACATTTACTTCATGAGATCTTCAAATGCCATTTCAGATGTTCATCTAAACGAAATGTCTACCTTTTGTCGTGGTGGGGTGAAATCCTCTTTGCCCATAAATTAGGAAATCAAAAAAGTTATGTCTGTGTTTACAGAACCTCACAAGTCTGCAAATGGCAGGACTTGGTTAATTTGTACCACAGCTACTCTCGAGGCTCACTTTGCGCTCAGTTTCTCCTGGCAGTGTTTCTGCCAAAAAAAAGATTTACTAAAAAAGCAGAAATGACCATTTTTGCTGTGGTCTTTTTCTTGCCTCTAATACTGCAGGGGTTGTAGCTGCCCTGCGGGCTGTGGGAGAGGAAGATGAGGGTGAGGAAGAGGAGGAGAATGAAGATGGGGATGAGGAGGAGGATGCGAATGAGGAGGAGGGGGAGGGCGAGGATGAGGATGTGGATGAAGATGAGGAAGAGGATGAGGGCGAGGATGAGGCTGAGGATGCAGATGAAGAGAAGGATGGGGAGGAGGGTGCGGTGCTCTCCCGGTGCCGCAGCGCCACCGCGCGTCCCCCTCCCGTCCCCGCGCCCCGGGTGCATCTCCGGCAGCATCTCGGCGAGCCTCGGCATTGCCAGCCCGCGGGAAGCGGGGACACAAATACTTTTAGAACAGGAAACGAGCCTTGGAGGGTGTTGGAGCTGGGTTTGACCAGCTCTCGGTGCCGTCTCTCCCGCTGCCCGCCCCGCTGACGGGCTGGTCCCGTCCCTCCTGGAGCTGGCCGGGGATGCCCGGGGTGAGGAACGAGCTCCGTGTGCTGGGATTTAATAGGAAACTGGCAGTGCCAGTGCCCGCGGGCCGTCCCAGCACCTCGGGCATTCCTGCACTGCCCGCCCAGGAAATGCCGTGCCCGGCTCAGCCCCTGCCAGGATCATCCCTAAACACAGCTCAGCGTTTCCTCCGAAGCTGAGTGCCACATGAAATTCCCACATCTCTGTAATTCCTTCACATTTTCGTATTTCACCTGAAATAAAACCCCCAAAACCCGAACAAACAAAAGGAACCTCAGCGGGGTTTTTCCCAGATAGCGATACATGCACAGGTATTTACCCTACAGCAGATCTTGCATAACCTTTAAAAGATGACTTTATTCCTGAAAAACTGATTTATGGAACAGCAAACGGATGGATAGATGATCCCCAGGGGGAAAAAACCCATGTAAATCATCACTGGGAAGCATGTGGAAAGATCACCAAACTCCAAGTTGATGTTACTGGACTGATAACATTATTAGAAAGTATTTCACATGAGCCTAGTTTGTGTGTTTCCTGCTAACTGTGCTGGGTTTAACAGCTCACATAAACATAACAAGATCTGGTGTATCTCATTATATCAAAGCACTGAGTGAGAAACTGGCAACAGCTCATCCAAAATAATGCAGTTTGACATTGAAGGATTTTTGCCAGCTAAGGTAGAAATTCTCCATGGGGGAATGATGTGTTTTGTCCCTAAAATATGGGATTCTCCACAAATACAGGCTCCACTTCAGTAGTTAGCCATGTGAGAAACATCCCTTTCTCACTGGTTTTGGTATCTTGATTAAACACATTTGCCCAAGGCAGCAGAGTGTCTGAGTGGTCACCTCACCGTGGCTGATGTCAGCAGTGACACACGGCAAATACATTTTAATAGGGGCCATCCCCTTCTGTCCTGTGAGCAGGAGCTCCCCTGCCCCACAATTCAGAGTGCTTTGTATGGGATTCCTTACTTGTGCTGTCCCAAACACCGTGTGTTTGTGTTCCTTTTCGGATGAACTTTGGTTCTGACCCTGCTGAGGGTCCATTGCTTGTTTTGGAAACACTTGCAATATCCCTGGATTGTTTGTTTTCCACCCCAATATGCTGCTAGATTCCTGCAAGCTCTCTTTGGTTGTAATGCAATATTTGGCCAGGAAACAGAGAATACAAATGAAAAACAGTGCCCCAGTCTAAGGGAAATGTAGTGAAACTGTGACAGAAAGTGTTTTATTGGAAACAAGACAAAGATTTCCAGAGAATTAATAAACAAGCAGCTGCTCAGCATCTCTGCAAGACCATCGACTCCAGATGTGTATTTCCTGGAAGGATCAGATATTTTGTTTAACTCTCTTCCTCTGCCCTCAGCAGGTAGGAGAAACAGAGGTCAGGTCTGGTGCTTATGTTCCAAAGGAGGTAATTAGATATTTAATAAGTGTAGCAACAATACAATTTGCATGACCAGCTAACCATCTACAGATTTTTTTCCAGTAATAGATCCAAACCACTGACTTTCTCCAGGTATTTGTTGAAGACCAGCACTTAACAGCATGTAAAGAGTCAGGCTCCAAAGGAGCAGCAGCAGGAAAACACTTCTCCCCTGCAGAGTTAAGCAGGATCTGTCTAATGTCAATTTTGGGTCTCTTTGCCAGGGCAGTGGAGCATTGGAAGGGTCAAGACCTGTATTTTCTGGAACAAGAGCCCAACTCCTCCACAAAGAAACAGAATTCTCAAAAACAGTCATGGAGAACATGAAAGCAGACCCTGGTCCCCAGGAAGCCCCAGCACCATCAACTTCCTGCACTGGGATAGATGGAAGTCCAGCTACTGAGGTGAGTCCAGGTACAGAGCAGACCTGAAATCAACAGCAGCTGGTTGGGCTTAGAGGGCTAGAGAGGAGCTTTGCTGCCCTGTCTCTACCCTGACAGTGCTAACAATTCAGGTTCTCCATGATAGCTAACACCTTTCCCTTCAAAACTACATCCCAGAAGGATACAACACAGAGCAACCCTAGAAGCGGATATTCCCTGTGGATAGATCACAGACTGGGTCAGGGGAACAGCTGGGGACTCTGTTCTCCCAGAAGTACACCTTGAAGAGCTATTAAACCTAAGTATTGATACCAAAATGTTGTTGGATGTCACCAGATACTTTGAATCCCAACAAGAGAAGCAGAAAAATAAGTATGATGCAAATCAGAGAAGGAGGCTCAGGTAGGTACTTCCTCATCCAGAAGAATGAGGAGACTTGGAGATCTTGGAGTTGAGAAAAACTGAGTGAAATAGATGAGGTTTTACAAAAGCTGAGGAAGAGGTAGAGTCCTATATTACCAAGCCAGTTTCTTTCCTGGTTTCTAAAACAGCAAGGGAATTGATAACTAAATACCAGTGGTGGGCTTTGCAGATGTGCCTGAGCCTGGCAGAACCAAGCATGCCTTTTACACTGCAAAAGTTATTTTATTGCTGAGCTAAGCACGTCGGCCACAGATTGGGATCTGCTTCCCTGGGATCTCAAAATGCTCTGTTTGCACTCAGGTGAATTTCTGAGTGAGCACTCAGTGAGCAGCAGCACATCCAGGAATCTGCTTTCTCTGGTGTAGATGATGAATGGGTCACCTCATCCACAAAAGGAGGGGACTAAGAGAGAGAATCTGCCTCAGGACAGTGTTTGGACAAACCTTTCCTTATAAAGGAAGAGGGTCAGGAGGCAGGATTGGCTTTTTCCTATGAGGTGAGGTAACAAAACTGGCATTGCACTGCAGTGACAAAGTGAACCTTGTGCCCAGCAGCACAAAGTCTTGGAGCAGACAAGCCTTTGTGGAGAAGCAGAATTTCCCTAAGTACATTTGCAGATCATCACATGAACATTGAAGTGTCTGTGGAGACAAGGACAGGGACAGAAGAGCTCCAGAGCCACCTGGGCCCTCTCCCCCGGTAACAAAGCAGGACAAATGGGCTTGCAGTGGCAAATAAACCCAGCTGCAGTTTGCAAAAAGCATTGGTGTCATTGCAACTTCCTTCATCCTTAGGAAAGTCTGCATACAAAGTTCCTAATGGGAGTTTAAACTTGGTATCGCTGCATAAACCCAGCATGGCTTATGTGCAACACTTTAAAAGGTTTTATACTATATTTATACATAGTAAAATGTACAGCAGACACGGGAAGTCATCAGATTTCTGGCTTGTCTGGAAAGTTGCTTTCTCACTCTCTGTATACATCATGCAGCAGGCACAGCTTAAAGCTGGTGTCCCATGTAGGACTGCCACAAACACGTTTTATTTTTGTTTGAAGTCAGAGAATCTTTGGACTTACTGCCTTTCTCCTCTGACTGCAAACATAAACCTCTGTAATTGCACCCAGTCAGATCTTAGTTCTGGTGAAGAACAGCACATAACCTCAGTTCTGGCTTTGAGATCTTCTGTGTAACAAGACAGATTTCCAGAGGCATGAAGGGCGGTGGGTTGGTCAATTTTCAACAGCAAGGGGATGCCTGAATTCCTTCTGTGCCCTTGGAGATCATTCCTTTGAGTGTTGTTCTGCCACTTACCTAGAGAAACAGTTTCTGCAATTTAGGAGTTAAACCCAGCATTAGCAGCAGAAAAATCAGTGCACATAAGGAAGAAAACCCATTTGGTTCTGGGCAGAGGCACAAAGTACTTTGGGGCTCTGTTTAATATTCACCATGCAAATTTCTGAGAAATGAATGTCAGCTTTTTAAGTTTCACTGGTTGCTTTTTGTTTGTGTTTTGGGTGGGGTGGAGGGATGGAAGATTGTTTATGTATCAAGACCTACAACAGAGCGTAGGGTAAAACTGATAAAATCAATTTCATCCTTCATTAGCAATGATCTCTCCAGGCGTCTGGTAGTAGCTGGACATTTCAAATATTGGCAAAGTTTTACTGTCTTGTAGATGAGCTAAATTACATTTTCACCCCTTGAGACCACAGATCACAGCTCTGCTTCGCCAGCTTCAGCTAAGGATGTCACTGACACCCAAAATAGAGCAAGGGACAACTAAATGCATCCAGTGCTGATACTGTTAGCACTGGGGAACCTGGGACTCCTGGGATCTTCACCTTCTGGTGTAAGCCCAAAGACAATTCAGAAAAAAAGGTTGTTACACAGTGCAAAAAGTTGAGAAAATAACCTTTGAAGTTACCTGCTTCCCAGTAGCTCTAAAAACCATTTTATTTTCTGTGGGAGCAGAATATGGAAAGGTGACTGTCATCATTCACATCATAGGTTAGGCTCTTCACTGATATGTAAAGAATTTATCAATCCATCTTACCCCAACTTATTGTGATTAGATTCTGTTCATTTGTTTGAAAAAAAACCAAACTCAGCCTATATTTCCAATTCTTGTCAGGCTCTTTGTTGAAAGCCTTTTGTGTGTAAATAAAGTTCAGAAAACAGTAGTGCAAGGCTTTAAAAAGACTTGCAGTGTGCTCATCTTATGTGAAGTTGTTTGTACATTGTGTTTTTAAAGAGAAAGACTTTTTTTATATGGAGCGTGCTTGGAAATGCTGTTCATTTATCTTTGTCTAAAATGCTGAGTGCCTGCAAGAGCAGCCTGGAGACAGGATACCAGTCCCTCTCTTGACTTTTTGACCCAGCCTGATTTCATCTCCCCTACAGGGCAGGGCACCCCAAGCACTGGGGGTTGAACCCACCCCAGCAGATGCAGGGGCAGTTTGGGGCAGACCCTGGTGTCAGCTTGGTTCCCATCTGTGGGAAACAGCAAATGCAGCAGAATGACTTCACTGTGAGCATTTTGTGAAGCTGCCAATGAACTACTTAGGAAACCTCTGCAGGACTGTGAGAGTATAAACCTCCAGCAAGACACAAACTCCAGCTCACCTGTGCAGCTCAGGTAATGCCTCTATTGCCCTTGGTGGTTGTATAAAGTCAGGAATTAGAAGGTGATGGGGTTTGCCTGTTCCAGGCAAATGGGTTTGTTAACTCTACATGACCTTCTGTCCCAGAAAAACACCCTTTACACAAAAGGCTGGATTTTACCCAGGTTTAGAAGAGCAGATTGCTTTTCCATGGGCTGAGTTAGCAGGAGTCTGTGACCAGCTGGTGGCAATGATCAATCACTCTGTGATAGGCTAGGAAAGAGTAAGCCTTGCTTTAATGACAGCTGTGTTTTGGTGTTGTTTTTTTGTTTTTTTTTTTTTTTAAGCTGAGTTCTGGTTGATGGAAATCATACCAGAACTTGAAGAAGGGAAAACCCACTGCTAGAAAGGTAAGATATTGCTGAGTGGTAGTCAGAAATATCGTTTTATAGATGAGCTGCTCTTTCTTGAGGCATGTTTTAAGCAAAGCCATTTTTACTTGGTATTGTCTCTGCTACTCAAAACTTCTAACAATTCACGTGTAGCTTAGCGTGTGTCTTCTGTCCTACTAATGAAGTTTTTTAGTATTTTATTTACAGCATAACCAATAAGGCCACTGATAACTTCTAGAAGTATTGCTCCTCAGTTCTGCAGCCCTCACACCTGCTCAGTTTCCTCATGCTGGGGGGCAGTGTTGCTGGTGCTTTTTTATTGGTGTGTTTGTGTGTCGATTTGGAGGTTGTTTCAAGTCTAGTGTTGTTTCTGATGGGTGGTTTTGGTTCCTTTTGTGTGTCCCTTCCTCAAGTGCTCAGCTAGAGTGGGCAGAAGCCAGTGCACTGAGGTGGCTGTGGTGGGTTTCTGACCTTTATCCTTATTTGCTGAGATACTACAAATTCCTAGGAAAAACAAACAAACAAAAACTCAAACTTTTTTTTTTTTGAAAAAGCCATGTAATTAAGTCCTGAATTATATAAAGCTGCATCAATTTGCACCCCTGTAGCTGATCCAAGTGCCTGTAAGCAATACACCAGCTCCCTTATAATTTAGCTGTTTATTCACATATTCCTACTGAAATTTAGCTGCTCCTTGAGCAGAAGGATGTGCCCAGTGTAACAAGGAGGGTGGTACAGCTATTTTGTGGATTGAAAGCATTTTTTAAAAGCATGAACATCTCAGTACCTTGGTTCTTCTTACTCAGAAAGTGGTGCCTTACATATTCATTGGGCATCTCCTTGCATCTCATTTCTTTGGGGTATTTTTTGTTATTTCTGGCAGATGAAACATGAGACTGTGCCCAAATCAGGGTGGTTATTTTGATATAAAAAGATTTATGAGGCAATAAAATACTAAGTGTGTATACGTATGATGAATGACATTAAAGGACCAACATCAGTGCCCCAGTCAGTGACAGGCAGGACTAGAATGACAAAAATGAGCATGGCCTCTCTTTCTTTGAAGATGACAGCTCTAGAGCCAATCTTGAGCATCAAGAGCCCTCAATTTACCAGAAGACATGCAGGCATTAAAGCATGTAAACTAAACTGCTGTAGTATAATTGAGAACCAATTTCAGGACTGGATTTCACTTTCAAGGAAATTGGGACATGTGGATTTGTAGCACAAGTGCACAGGAGTTGAAAATGCAGAGCAGGTCCAGCTGTTCTGTATAAACCCTGAATGGCCCTTGCTGAAATGATTATACCTAAAAATACAATGAAATACATCTGATGAAGGAGAAAATACAGAACTGGTAACTTGCCCTGATCTTCTTTTTTTCCACATGTAGTTTTAAGCAAAGTCTTATTTCCTCAGGTAATATTGAACAATTAATAAACTTAATTACCTAGAGAGTATGGATGCCTATTCGGATGCCATCTTAATTGGAGCCAATTCTTCTCTTCGATGCTGGGGAATATCTTGAGTAAGATATTTGACTACTAGAACAAGCCTTGTACAGCAAAAATGAACAAAGACATGCAAACACAACTTAAAATGAAAAGAAACTTGCAAATGCTGCTTTATTTAATTCTTACAATAGGGAGGCACTTTTACATTAAAAAAGAAGTGCAGAGGTTTCATTATTAACTATAAAACCCTAGAATATTATTCCATGAAAACAAAGAGAAACAGTGTCTGTGTGAAAGTGATTGGCTCCTCCTTTAATTTCACTTCTATACAATTTATTACATTTAAACAAACAAAACCTAAAAAAATCCCTAAAAAACAACAGTAAAAGACCTTTTCTTTTGTTCCTGCAGGCCATAAGCATTTAGAACATTGATGCCACTTGGCTTTGTGTTCTTCATCTCATACTTTCTCTGCTTACTGTGCAAGGCAGAGTCTGACCCAGGGGCTTTCCAGGATTAATGGGTGCCACAGAGGTATTATAAATAAAGTGATCATGTGTTTATTTGATGTCAAAAGTCTCAATTCAGCTCTGCCTTGCATGCAAAACCTGCTTGTTTCAGTCAAGTTATTCTTCAGCTAAGACCTGCATGCAGTGTGTGTGTGCTGGGATGGTGGAAAAGCAGGGAAGGATGACTGCAGGAAAGGATTTCCCCTTCATGGAGTCAGAATTCCAAACTTGTTGTACATGCCATCCTAGAAAAGTGAACAAGTATTAATGGCAATTAGCCCCTGGGTGTCAGCTTCTTGCTGGGCAGACTGGGAGGCTGTACTGGGTCAAAGTTGGGAGCAAATCCTGTATTCCATTACCCAAGTGGGAAGTGAAGTTACCAAAAAGTTCAGCCAGAGCAGTAAGACTGAAAGATGGGCTCAGGTTCTGCAGCTCTGCTGCACTAACCCTTGCATTAAACACTGGAAGAAACCCCACTGATGTCACTCAGAATATTCCTGGAGAAAGGCAGTCCTCCAAATGAATACTGTCACAATCCATCCTTCTGGACATCCATTTCCTTTTCAGTGTCTCAAGTGAAGACAGCAGAGCTGTGGTCAGGAACACTGGCAGATAAATGTCTCTGTGCTTGATGGATAAGAAGATATATTTATACCTCACAGCAATTCTCTTGCTATTTATTTGGTTTGGGGTCAACAGAACCACCAGGTGAGCTGTGCAGGGAGGTTTCTGTTGGTGTGAAAATGAGCTTGGAAGTGGAAAGAACACTCACAGGATGTTAAAGAAATACTGGAAGTGCTTGAAATCAGCCCACCTGAGGAAAGCAGTACTTCTCTAATTACCTGTTGGTTTATTGAAATTGGCTGAGCAGAATATGGCTTTACATTCTGATGTTACTTGCAAAATTTAGGCTTTCAAGGGCAGCAGGGCTCACAAATCTGTTCTGGAGCTCTCTGAAGGCAAGGCTGCCCTAAATAAAGGGAATATGATGGATCATCAGACTGTGCTTATGTTGAGCAGTGATGTGATGGAAGAAGTATCTGCTGCAATTCCTTAGTTTTACTCAGCAAATTCCAGTTTGATGTCCTGTGATGCAGAGCTCCTTCATTCAAGCCATTTCCTCTGTTTTTCAAAATTGCCTGGGGTGTATTTTAACCCACTTTGAAAGTACATGACCTGAGCTGATCCAGAACTCGTTTCAAACTCCAAAGCCGGGTTCTAAAGACAGACAAATTAAAGCCGGTCCAGTATAACCAAAGCTGTTTTCAAAAACTGAGCTACTTAAAGAAACACTTCCATTTTGAAGTTGCTTTACCAACATAGATACAACCTGTAAACATATTCACAGAGAGTTTGGGCTATAGATTCCAGGGTACTTTGTCCTTTACCAAAAGCACATATTACAAAACCTGTAGAGACTTTTCTTTGCATGTTATGCTTGAAAAAGTGTAATAAGTCTGGTTTGGTTTAGATTCTAATACATTAAAATTATTTGCAGCTTGTAACTTTGTGCTGATATATGAAAAGTAAGATGTAAAATTCTTTCTAAACAGAAATTCCTAAACTTTCTCTCCAAGCAAAAAATGTCAAGGACATAGCATGAACATGGAAGATAAATCTAGCTTTAAGATTTCCCACTGATGTATATAAAAGAATGTTTTACAGAATTTTGATCTTGATTGTCTCTTCCCACCTGAACAAAGAGGGTTTTTTTTTCCTCCATTCTATATAAAAATGGAGAAAAACACGCTGCTGCTTACTTCCCTGGCACATCTTGCATGAAATAATGCAAGCTCCATTATGGCATGAGACTAATTACACAAATTATATCTGAAAGGAAAGAAGTTAAATTAAGATCTGAACGGTTACTGCATGATCAGTGGGCATGAGTGAGATCTGATGTCGTTGTGTTTGGAAATGGCTTCATCCAGATCCAGCTGCCTGTTGTTGACCTTCACCTCCATGCAGCCATTATAGAAAGCAGTCACTGGTGTAGCACCCAGAGGAACATCTGCACAGAAACACGTTCAGTGTGTTAGGCCAAGGCATGCAAATTCCTATGGATTGTTCAGATCAGTCAAAACATGGGGAATACTCCACTCCCCATCCATTATTTAGTCATGGGAGAAAAGGAATGACTTGGCAGGAAACACTTGAGTTCTTCTCCTTTTTCTTTAAGATCAAGATCAAGTCAGCAGAGCCGAGAAAGGCCAGTAAAATGTTAAATATGCATTAGAAAGCTGTTCCCATCCAGAAACCGAACTCCAGGAATGTTTTCCATAGTAGCTTTTCCTGTTTTAACAACAGTGAACCAAGAGTTTGTTTCCTGGAGCCCACTGTTGTTGTCCTGAGGTACAAACAGATGTTTCTGGGTTTAGAGGTCGCACAAAGAACTGTCTTGCTTTTGCCAGGAAGCTACTCCAGATTCAAATCTGCAGCTTCTCACTTGGGACACCCCTGGGAGCTTCACACATTTTACTGCTTCCTCACTGCTGCTTCCAAGTAAATTCTCTGTGAAAGACTCACTTTATCTGCTGCTCATTTAGGCATTGTCTGGCTTAGGGCAGCATTAGATCATGGATATGCTTCCAGGAAACAATATGTTAAGCACAAAATCAAGCAGGTATTGCTCTCAAGTCTTAGGGTACAACCGGTTTTTGACAAGGTAGACCTAAGGTGATGCAAGCACCTTCAGCAATTGGAATGAGAGTGATGAGGAGCTGAGCTCAAAAGCATCCTCTCTTTTTCAGGTATAATCACCCTACCCCTCCTTAGGAAATAACTTGGTTACCTTAAGAACAAGAAATGTTGTTTTCTCGTGATTTTTAGTTTGCTGTAAGCTGAGCTACTGCACAAACAGCACTGCAGAATTGTTCCCTTCTGCTTTTTTCCTCCAGTGATGAAAACACTGCTGTGACAGAACCATGGAAGCTTCATTTAACCTGCACTGATTGTGCTAAATTAACAGGGGAACACTCCCAATACTGTTACTAGTTTGTAGAAAGGGATATCAAAAATGGGCACTTACGATCTTCATGAAATGCGCGGGGTTTTTGAATACAGAGGGGTTTTTTGTTGGTGTTTGTTTGTTTTATTTTGTTAATTTGCATCTTTAAGATATCTTTCAAACCTTTTAAAATTGAGAGAAGACACTTAAGGAGCAGCAAGTAACTAATACTTGCTACTTACCTCTTTGGGATGCCTGAATAATGGAAAGCTCTTCATTCTTAAGATGTTAATTGCTCTGTGGCTGGCAATGTAGAATCATTTAATCATCACAAAGATGAAGAGGCCCAAGAAATTACTGGAATCTTAGTTACTGTGGCTCTGTTAACCTGCTGACCTGCCTGTACTAAGTAAACATTGACTCATTCTCATTCCTTGTCAATTCAAGACATGTCAGTCAAATTCGTAGCATTTTCTTAGGAATTGTGATTCATTCTCCATAAAATAATAGAGGAGACAGAAAAGCTCTACCAGTAGTAACATTGTAACCAAGGCACCTTTCCTTTAGCAATTTTCAAGTTTAAATTCAGGTTTTGAATATTTCTCCCTTGGGGCAACGCTTTTTTTCCCTCTTGATTCAGCCTATTTATACATAAGTATGTCCACACTTCCTGGACAAAATAATCCTTGTGCATGTCTTAAGACTGTTAACTTGAAGCTTGCTTTGAACAAAATATTTGTTGCTTCAACACGTTCTCTGTCTCATAAAGATTGCCAGTCATCTCTTGCCCAGAGTTTAATTGTTGAAACCGTATTCCTGACTTCCCCTTCAGCACTTCTGACATTTGGATTACTTAAAAATGCCTGCTTTTCTTACGTTTTTGATGCAGTTCCTCAATTGTGCCAGATGGTGGCATTTCAGAAACATGTAATGCTCACCCAACCCAAAAATCAAGACATTTTCCAAATTCAAACCTCTGGAGAGAGGTTATGGCCAAATAATGCTACTGTTGAAAAGCTGGCTTCCTCCAAAGCTGAAAAGATTGGAAGAAACAAGAGGCACTTGAGGGAAAAAACTTTCTTTTTTTTATAATTGTAGGCTTTTCCTAGCTTGGGTAAGGCTGAATACAATCAGGCTTGCAGAAATAACCAAATTAATGACAAGAAACAGGCCTCACCTGGCAGGCCACCCAGGTAGGTGACAACATTTGCCATCATTGCTTGATGCAGAGTTGAGAGTTGCTCAGAATTGCTTCTGTCTGTCTGTGAATCAACAGCCAATTCAAGCTCCTGTTTGGTCACTAGAAGTCCAACCTGCACTTTTCTGGGGGTACATAACTTCTTTGATTCCAGCTGCGCAACAGTGATGCTCCCAATGGTCACAGTGATTTTCTAGATGGAAGAATGGCAGATCACCAAAGATGTCACATGTCACTTTAACACATCATTTTACTTGGTTTTGGTGCATGTTATACTTGCAAGTAGAAGAGAATATTAAATACTGGTACCTTCAGCTGGAAAAGTTGATGTGTAACCATCTCTTCTGATGATGAATGCCACTCTTACATTTATAAGTGAGAACATTTTACAGGGAACAACTTTGGTTACAGTTCTGAGGTAAAATCCTGTTTCACCTACAGTTTTAAAGGTACCCAAGTGCTCACTACAGCTTCTTACTTTGGGAAAAAGACACTATTAGCCATGGTGTATAATTATCCTCCAGCTTGGGATGGCTGATGTAAAGGGATGTTGGTAAAAACCCAAGGACAACAAAACGTGTTTATAATTTGGAACTAACATGATGCCATATACTGTATACTCTGCTCCCTTTCTGCTCAGTGCATTTGGAAAGAAAGGTTAAAGAAAACATGATGTAATGGATCTGAGCTAAGATTACATAATGTAATCTCCCTGGCATGAGTGATTAGTGCTTAGTCACTGCTGCAGCAATTATTAATAGAAAGATATTTTCTGAACATTATTATATGAACTAATTTTCAAAATATTAAGGCTACCAGCTCCACTGCAAGTGTGAGTAGCTTTTTTTAGTTTGGTTTTTCACCCAGCTGGAGGACTTGGCAGCTGTTAGGAGAATTGTAAGATCACCTGTGAGTCAGAGGAGTTAGAGTCCACTATGGACAATGCAAGAGGCACTGTTTCATTAGAAACCAAGGCAAACATAACACCAGTGTCTGTGGATGGGCGAATAGTCAGAGTCACATTTATTAGCCAATCTTCAGCACTGTCAAGATTATCTGTTTTAAAGAGAATAATTGAAATTAGTAAATCCATCTGCTAATGAAAAATTAATATGGAGTTAAAAATTAGTATTTTAATCTCCTCCCCACTGTGGAAAAATTAGTGCTTATTTTGGAACTTACAGAAAGAACTATAATTCTAAAGAAACCCAAGCAAATAAAACAGAAAAACCCTAGCTAACTTTTAATCCTGGATCTTCAATAGTGCCCAACCTTTGCAAATAAACTTCTGAATGTAAAGCACTCCAGAAACTGAATAGATCACACTACTGGGATCAGAATTCTCAAATTCTCATTCAAGCAAATTCCTAACAGAAGTTAAGGGAATCACTGGTGGATGCAGTGGTGTATAGCTGAGTTTGTGTGGGTTTTTTTTTTTATTTTCTTCCTTTTAACAATTCATCTGTTCCATCACCAGTCCAGCAAAAAAACCATAGGGACAGAAAAATACTTACTATAGTTTATCTGGAATGCTGCTATTCCAGTGCCAGGGTAGAAGGATCCTCTCCCCACTGCTACTAAACAGTGTTTGCTCTGTTTTTCTTGAATAACTTCATTTACTCCTGAATGTCCCTGGTTCATCAGGTTCCAGGCCCGGATACAACCATCCAGCCGAGGGTTAATCTGTACCACAATGACAGCATTGGGGGTTTGAGTTCCAAGTTGTTTTTAAAGTGTTAATAATGAGGCATTATTTTACATATCAAGTTATTTCTGGGTAGTTAATAACAGTCTTATCAACGCCACAGGTTACAGCAGTGATGCTGGGAGAAAAAAAAGTGGCAGGCATTTGGTATCATGGCCTTCAAAAGGCGTTTCTGGTTTAACATTTCCCACTTTGCTGCCAGGGATCTGGACAAAAAGAGATTGCTTCCACTTTTGAAGCTCATGTTGTGACCTAGACAAAATGACAGCAAGGTTTCTGTAGCTGAAAGATAATCATCACTAGCAATGCTCCTTGTTCAAAGCTTTATCTTTATACCAAAGTACAAAGAAATTTATGGAATTGTTTTCTATTGGATAATGGGATGTTATCGTTTTGTAATTTTTTCTCTGCTTCACTTTTGAACAAAAATTGATTTTTTAGGGTTTTTTTTTTAATCTAAACTCTGTTTAGATTGCCAATTAGTTTGAAGGCTCCTGCACTATAAAGCAGACAGTTGCAACAACTTGACTGTACCCACTCCTTGAGTTTGGGAGACTGAAAGAATCATGGGCCTTGTCCAGCCTGGGCTGTTATAAAACCTTGTAAAAACAAAAGCTCACTGTGCTGCCTGCACAGTGAATGCATCACCTATTCTGAGCTTAGAAAAAGCCAGGACCAGGACATGAATCACCCTGAAATGCACTCTCAGCAGCAGTGGTGGTGATTTAGGGCATCTTAAAGCTATATTAGGAAACAGGCTACAGAATCCTCAAAGGTTAGACCAGAAGTGCTGTGTTTTTAAACATGAAACCTTCCTGAAGGCAGGCTGCAAAGCTTCACGCGTGTTTATTTTCAAAACAGTGGTTTAATAACCAGACTTTCATTTTCTAAATGGCTTCCATGCCAGGCTTGCTTTTTCTGCGACTCCCAAGAGCACAAAACTGAACAAACAGAGCAGTATCAATCAATATTAGTCTTATTATTATTTAATTACCTGTTTAACAAGAGCACTGCCCACTCTGCGAGGTAATCCTGCGATGTACACCTTGGTTTCCAAGAAACCCTGGGATTGTTTAAACAGAGTTCCTGGGCTGTTAATACTCATCACAGCCTCTTTAGCTATTTTTACACTGATGCTGTGTTCTAGTTCTTCAACTGATATCTGGAATAAAATACAAATAATTACATATATACATGCACAAAAATGTAGACTATATTAAATAATAATTATATAAGCCCTATGAAGTATGACTAATGTTTCTTTAAATATCTACCTTGGAAAATAGTCTTAATGCAGTCACTATGTACATTGTATTTAAACTTGATGCAGAACAACTGTCCATATCCAGGGACATTCACAGGAGCATAACAAACAAAATCTAACTGACGTGAATAATTTGGTGTGCTATGTGGATGGCGTAAGTCAGAAAGGGTTTTCATCTCAGGTATGAAGGCTTGAAGAACGAGATGCACTTTTGGTCTAGCAGATGTAGAACTTGCTCTAAACACACAGTATCCAATAACTGTGCACTTGACCATGCAATCAGTTTTGAATATTCTGCCATTTTCCTTTTCATGTTTTAAATTAATCATTGTTGTGTCGATAGCTGGAGGTAATTATCTCTTCCTTGGTTGTTAAAAGGTAGCAGAATTTCCTGATGCAAGGCATTTCTGTGCATTTCTCGGTTGGTTTTTAAATCTGGGGTTTGAGTGCATCATTTTAAGTCTTTCAATAATTGCTCAGTTTCTCCTTACTTTATTTATCAGCATGTTCCCATAGCGAGTAAAAGGAAGGGAAGGGGAGAAGAAAATCCAACTTACTATATGCCACAGCCCATCATTAATGGCTTTGCCTCCACTGGTGACTTTTGTTCCAAACTCATTCTTGAATTGAATCTCAATCTTTCCATCTCGAAGAGCAAGCAGGATCCATGCTGACTTGTCCAGGGATTCTGCATACAGGATAACCCCCTCTGCATCGTATGTCCGGAAATCAAACTCTGCTGTAAATCTGAGTTGTGAAGAAGGAATCTTAATAAGAAGACAGGAAAGGTGAAATACTGAATAGCCTAGGGTAACTCATTAGTAGGGTTAGAGAAAGGTTCACAGATAGTAACTTCTGGTGTCTCTATATCTGAGCAGTTGTGATTTTTGCATAGTTAGTCAAAAGCAGAACAGAACATAAGCCTTGTTCACCCAAATCCAGTGAGAAGTTTTCAGCTTAACACCCTGACCTGGGACTTGAAAGAACCTTGTTCCCAAATCCACTCTGAGCTTTCCTTGTGAAGAATATCCTACTCCCCTGAGTAAAGAGATACATGTAATATTCCTGCTGCATTTTGTAGGGATGCAATGCAGACAAAATAGGACGTGCTTCAGTACAACTGGGCTGCCAAATGTTGTCATGAAAGAATTATAAGCTAGAAATTGACTCCGCCTTTTATATGCCATTTTCTCATTTGAGGATTTGTTGTCTGGATCTAGGTTGAATGTGTGTATATAGCAAAATTAGGATTTACTGTGCAGTGGAAGAGAAGAAAGTAGAGTAAAAAACACTTTGGGACTAGACCAAATAGATTAAGGGTGGAAGGAGAAAGCAGAACATTTGGAAGATGGGGTTGGCTAAAACAGCTGTAATTCAGAACTGGGGTTGCTGTCCCTCACAGTGCTGTTCTGTGTCCCCTAGATGGGGCTGTCCCTCGCCAGATGCACTGAAAACTACTCTGTATTTACACCAGACTTCAAACATTTATCATCTCAGAAAGGTCTTCCAGGACAGCATTAGTGCCTGGTCAACTTTGAACAGTGGCAGAGGAAAGAGTTCTCAGTATTTATGTCCTTCTGTATGGTCCTGAGGCTCTGGGGATCACCAGCTCAACAGCTGCTGCTGCTGTTACCTTCACATTGTTTGGTCAGTAAGTCAGGGAACACGGCAGTTTCGGCTGCTGCAGCAAGGAAGTCCAAGGGCAATAAAGGGGTCAGTGCCACTGGCAATTGCTGTGACAGCTGTAAAGAAAATCATACAGCTGGTGCTCTAGACAAGGTACTGTGCTCTGTGGGTGTCCTTGGAACACTCTGGGCTTGAAAGCAAGCCCAGGGAAGGGCAGGGGGGCAACGACCTGATTTTATTGCTCAGCAGGACGGGCAGAGCATGCACAGCTTCTACGCAGAGCAGGGGTGAAGCAGCAGCAACATCCAAACTAAAGCCATTCCCGTGTGCAACTGGAAGCTACTCTGTAACTATTTTCACACCACCTCTGAATTTTATGTTGGTAATTCTAAATGCCTTCCTATTCATTCATTCATCATATAAAGGTATCTTAACCAAGGAGGAGATGGTGATATAATTTATGCATGCATTGCACTCCTCCTAAACCCTCAGAAAATTAATGGAAACAAATGTCTGTCATTCCAATGCATATTTTTATCAATAGCAAATGCTTACCTTGTGACATTTGGCAGTTTGAACTTTAAGTAGAGAACAGGAATTCCTATAAATTGCTCTGCCAGGTAAAGCAGTTGGTAATTCTTTTCAAGGTTCAGTGGGATACACTCAGTAACAGACTGAAAATGGTAGAGAAAAAAAGCTGTAAATGCACTGTGACAGCTTATGAAGCAACTCCTGTTGCTGACTGCTAGTCTGTCATTTTTATTTTTTTAAAGTAATGGCTTACCTCTGGGTTTTTTTTAAACTCGAATACCTATGTACAAATGAAGCTGTGTGGTTTTGCTTTTGCTTGATATGTCCACTATTTAAAGTGTTGGAAGACAATTCAGGTTGACAGAAAGTTCTGGTGGATTGAAACTAATGTTTAAATATTTAGTTTTTGAATTAAGAATTCCAATCTTCCCTCAGGATCTTTTCTTTCACCAGGGGTATGACACCCACCTTCTAGGGAACTACCAAGCTCCATTATTAAAGTTCTGCAGAATCTAAACCTGCTCAGGTGTTAGAAGGGAAGGCACCAGAGCTGTATCTTGGGAAGACTGTGTTAAACTAAAAAATCACAGTGCTTATTCTTTCCAGTATTCACCTACTTGAAATTTCAAACATGTTTCTATCCAGCAATAACATCTATTGTATGCACCGTGTGTGGAGACAGGTGGGAAGACTCCTCCAGAATGGGTTTAGAGCACTTGTCTCATGGACAAGTAGGAGTCTCAAAGTCTCTTTGATCCAATGTGAATCCCTCAAAATATTCTGCGAGTGTTTTCTGCTCTGACTTTGCTATTCCTGACGCAGCAGTTCCATTAAACGTACAGGTGCTCATCTTTAATTTTATGGCTACTTCATTTTATGGCTTCTAATGTCACTAGTCTTTAGATTGAATATCTTTTTAGCTTTAGATTGAATATATTTTAAACTCTTTTTTTTTTTTTGCAATTAGAAGGCATGAAACTAACTTCCAGATAGAGAATTAATCACTTTTGAACAGTACTGAAAATAAGAGCATCTTCCAGCCTCACTACATGTCACCATTTCAAGGATGAGCAAAATGAAATAGAATGACTGCCAATTGTTGTTCAGGCATTAAATTTCAGAGAGTACAAACCAGACCCAATACACGGATGCTGGAACTTGTGTCCGATCTTGTTCCTGCAGTTTAAGCCAAATTTTGTTACACTTTGTTAGAAGTGTTTTATTGTTGGCAGTTATCTGAGCTCACTTCACATAACATCTCAGACAGCCTGAAGTTTTCAAAGTATACACAGAGAACCACTTACAAAAAAACCTTTGGACTTCAATCCTTGAATCCTGATTCTCTGGAGCTTCAAACTTTCTGCTCCTAAGAAGTGTAAATTTTCAAATGGATCAAGAGCAGCCGTTTTTTGGCTGCAAGATGTTCTCCAACTGGCAAGTATTACTGAGTGCTTTTCCTTAAGCTATGGCAGATGAGAACTGTGGAAAACAATCCAGGGTTTTTTTCAATCCAAACAGAGTAATTCTGAAATAGTGAGTGAAAACTTTTGCACAGCCTGAGGAAAACTTGGGAACATATGGACAGAAGGAACATTCTGTCTCTGAGTAGGCTGAACAGGAATTATTTGTTTGATAGCAGAAAGCCAAGGCTTATTTTGGAAGCAGCAGGGAATAAAGATGCCTGGCTAAAGCAAGCTGCTTCTGACAGGACTCCTGTAAATGAGCATGCATGAACTGAGTGGCATCCAAATCCCTGCTTCTTTGGGAGCCAAACCATAGATCAGAATCTCCAGTATTTTCTCAGGAATTTTTAGTCAGTTCTCAAATAGCTTCCTATTTTCCTTAATCTAAGCTCCCCTCTCATCAAGAAATACCCAACTTTGTGATTTTCCACATGGAATTTTACATAGCAGTTTTACCTCACAATTCTTCATGTCCTTAGAGAGCTTGAACCCTTTCTTGCCATCACAATAGCAGCTATAACTTCCTGGTGAGTTCACACAGAGTTGAGCACAAATATTTTCAGCACATTCATCAATATCTAGGGGAAATGGAAGCACACCGAAAGATTTATTCATGGCACAGACTGAAAACTAACACAAATTAACGGAAAAATGGACAAGAGAGATTCTCTGGAATAACATGAATCCAAAAGGTGATTTAGTAATCTGATAGAGGCCTGGAGGGCAGAGCTGGAGACTATTTGGTCTGATTTTTGAGGCATAAGGTAGCTGAATTAGTGAGAGACCTCATAAGTTGCTGCCACAGATGGCACAAATCCCGTTCTGGGTCAGATCTCTTCCTTCCCTTATAAGATGCAATGAGAGCTTGGATTATTAAAAGTATCTATGGCAAGTATGAGAAGAAAGGATGTGCTTTATTAATATAAACCCCAAATAATCTCAGGGCAAAATATCTTTTAAAATAACATAATCTCATGAATACCTACATTTCAGACAGCATCTGTTTGCAGAGAACAACAGTCTGGTTTGAGTTTAAAATAAGTTAAATTAACTAAAAGAACTTCATTTTCTATTTAGTAGGTTGTACAAAATAAAAAAATTAGAAATAAAAGGCCAATGTAAATTTTACATTTCTAATACAGACACAAACAAAATCCGTCCTTGACAAGAGAGTCCAATGGGGGTGATTTAGGCCTCAGATTAAAGAAAATGCACCATTTCTTCTGAAACAAATAGCCATTCTAGTGGGAATAAAAATTTTTGTACCAATGCATGCATTTAAATTTGGGGGTTTTTTAAGACTAAAATACCTTTTTTTTTTTAAATTATTTTCCTGTTACTTGGAGGAAGAAAGGTAAGGAAAAAGAAACCAAACCCTCTTCTGTTCCAGTCTAACAGTATCCGTCATCACAGAGACAGCTGTGCATAAATGTCTGTAAATTCCATTTTTCTAACAAGCATAATTGAATTTAGCCACCTACAAGCAATGTGACAATGAAAAGCTCATGTCATTTAGTATTTCTGTAAGGCTACATTCCTGTCAGGCTGCACAATCCTGTCCTTAGACAGGATTTGGTGACTCCTTTAATGTGGTTAAAACAAGGTCTAAAAGATTAGCAGCGTAATCTCCCTGCTAGGGAGGTAAGACTTTCCCTGTTGGAATGCCCTCGTCTTGCAACCTCCTGCAATCCAAGCCCCAGCAGAAACACAACACTTACATGGGTTGCATCAAACTGAATTTACCTGAAGGAAATCCTAAAAGGAGTAAGAACTAATTACTGTGAAGTTTTTCTCACTCCGGTGCATACAGGAACAGGAAATGGTCAGTAGTGTTTTAATCCCATAATAACTGGACAAAGAGCTGGCACCTGGATATGTAATCAGTGCCACTGTGCAAAGCTTTGTCACAAGAGACCTGCAGGAAAAGCCATGGAGCAAAAGATTCACGGCCAGCAAGAAGCTGCTTTTGTGTCCTTTTGAGCAGTAGTATAAGGCAGCTTTTAAAATAAAAACCAGTCACTGACAGTTTATTCCTAAAGTGACAGTGTAGAAGATTCTTCACTGTAAAACTCTCAAGAGCTTTCATATCTGTTTACAACTGAAATTTAATTTCTGATGCTTTAACAAGCAAAGACAAATAAAACACATTCTAAGACAAGTATGCAAATACTTTCAACACCTGAGAAGTTACTATGATCTTTGTATGAGTGGCTTCCTGCTACTTCACTGCTAGCTATCAATACTTTTCAACTTTGCTATAATTGTTACAGAACTTCAGAAATTTTTAATAACAGATTTTCATTTCAGGAAAGATTCTTTTGGAGCAGCTCCTTTTTTCATAGCTCTTTCTCTGGATAGTTAGGAATAGTTTCATTTGACATTTGAGGTCTTTATAAAAAATCTTTAAAAAATCTTTAGAGAACTGCCATACTTTCATGTAATATAGCCTGACAACCTAATGAACAATTAATTTATAAAGAATACAATGATTAATAAATACAGCAGCAGATGAGATGCTAAGTTTGGTATAGCAGTGGATCGAAAAAAGAAAAGGGGAAGATGAAAGAGATGAAAAGGGGGAGCTGGGGGTGAAGATGCACCTTCACAGTTCTTGGACGTTGAATTGTACGTGTAGCCTTCTGGACATTCGCACTCGTATCTCCCCTGGGTGTTTTTACAGATGGCTGTCCCACAGATGTTGGGGTGTAGCACACATTCATTTATATCTAGAAACACAATCAAGTTATTAAAAAACAAGTCCCACTCTTGCACACCATTTTCCTTTCCAACCTTATTCAACACTGTGCAAACTGAGTGAGGCTGGCAAACTGGCTTTTTCTTGGCAGGCCTACCGTGCTGTCAGAGTAGACTAGAGCTACAGCCAGAAAGATTTCCAGAGGGCTGTAGAAGACACTTCTGCATGTCCCCAGTGAAAAAATTCTCTGCCTGCCTATCTTTCCCATCCCTTCCTGCCTTCTGCAGGTACCAGGGAAAGGGATGCATGTCCAGAAAGGCAGAGAGAGAAACAGGCTACAGATTTTCCATAAACTAAACCAGATGGCATAATAAAATCCTATCTTATACATCCAGAAAGACAAGAAACAATCCGACCAGAGGTTCTTCCATGCTACAATCAATTCATGTCAGTTTTCTTTTAACTGCATGTGCTGATAGGTGTTCAAGCCCCTCACTGTCTCTCTATCCCTCAAACCATTTTAGTGTCTATCTTCTGTCTTGTTCCCAATTTTTCAGTGTCATTTTCCCAATGCAGATGTGACAACTGGATTCAGGGTACAGTATCAATCTTATTAAGTGTCCTAGAGACGGAAAAATACCAGATCCCTGGTGTACTTCACTCCCACTTGTGAATACAGGGATCATTCTGATTTTCTCTGTGGTTTTGTAGCAGTTGCAGAAAAGGTGCTGCCCAGGGAGAACAGACTCTGTCACTGGCTTGCTTGGACTCCAGCAACATTACTAAGTCAAAGCTGCCCTGAATTTGGACTACTTTTCTACAGTTAGTAAGTGTATTCCAAATTATTGGTTGTTTAACTTTGTAGTTGGATGTAATAAAATACTTGAATGCAGTTTATCAAATGATTAACACTCAGGCACTAAGATATATTGGTCTATTTTTATCTCTGATTACTTTTTTACCAGATTTCCCAGTATCTTTCCAAGAATTACAGAGGTTCTAACCAGTTTATCTGCTTGCCTTTTTTCATAAACCCACAATCTTCTATTATTCTGGCATTTCTTTGGAAGTCATTAATTCAGAAAAATATATAGACTAAAGAAAGTCACAGTGGAAGACGGTCATCAAGTTTAGCCTCTTAAATTATCTGACATTATCCAAAACAACATGTTGTCATAATTTGGTAATAAAATATGACACTAAAATGGAATAAAGTTGCAATTTTTTCTAACTATGCAGTAAGAATTGCTAATTATGTCAATACACAGTCTTCATCTGGAATGGAATGAAGCATTCAGGTCATGACCAATACCAGACACAAGCATGTACAGAAAAAATTATGCTGGGTGAATCAAAGAAAAATCATTCTCCCCATTAAGAGAATTTTTGGATTCATTAATAGTTTCTTCTCCAATGAACTGCAGAAACAGCAGCACAGCTAATTAGGAGTGATTCAGCCTAAACCAGTGTTTATCAGAGAGGATTTCCAAGGTAACAGTATCGGCTATTCACATCACTTGAGATTCATGTTTCAGCATGCTTAAAGGATATGTGAATCTGGCAAGAGATTAAAACAAGCTATATGGAGCTCCAGTAATGAAGCAGAATCTCATCTGTGGCCTTTTTCTCTTTCTTTCCTTGCTTCTTGATCTGGTTCATTATTTGGTTGCCCGTATGCCTGCAGTGTGTAAGGAAGGAGTGGCCAAGTTAAAGAAGGATTGCATCTTTCAGAGGCAATGCAAGAGCATTTATGGAACTATTGGATCAAACCCTTCCCTCTCTCTAGCCAACAGGAAACGTGGTGGCATGGAAAGATGTTCCCCTGAAGTCTCCCTACCTCCACAATCCCGTTTGTTGGAATGCATGAAGTAGCCATCTTCACATAAACAACGGAAGCTCCCAGGGAAATTGGAACAGCGTTGGCTGCAGCCTCCATTGAAGTCTTCACATTCATTTATATCTACAAAGAAAAGGCAATAAAACTCTGCTGAGAGGAAGGCATCCATTGACCAGCTGCAAAGACTATTCAATAGTAGAAATGTAATTGTGCTTCTGAGAACCAACATCACTTGAGATTGAAGACTGTACCTTCCTCACAGTTCTCTCCTCTCCATCCTGCTTTACAGACACAGGTGTACTTGGCTTGTCCATCTATGCAATCCTTGTATCCATCTTTATGGCATGGCAGAGGGCTGCACTGGTTTGAAATTTCTGTGGGATGGAAAACATGGAACATCCTTGTTATTTGGGGTTATTTCTCCTCAAGAATCACTTTAGTCTTTGCCTTCTCTTCCTACAGGTACCTGTCATGAAACAGGAAAGCTCTTGATTGAATAATGTCAAGCACACCCACAACAATCTTGCTACTTGTTTTCTCAGCAAGAATTTTTAAGTGACTGGGAACATACACAGCCACCAGGACTCTGTCAGGCAGAAAACAACTAGAAGACAAATTACTTGCTAAATCATGCTAATCCCTGCATTAGTGACCAGACTTGATACTATTTTCATTACATTTTAAGGATGCATTTCAATTTCTAAAGAACAGCGCTCTGCTCCCATCATATTACCACAAATTTCACTAGAAAGATCAAAGTTTCAAAAATTCAGTATTAGAGAGTTGAGTTTGTGTTCAAGAGTGGTCACATAGAGAAACTGGCAATTTATTGCACTATTATAAACTGATCTGGAAAACATGTTCAGCCATGACCATGTTCAGTGTCATTATTAAGGATTTTCTTTGCCTTCCATTGCTTTTAATGACAAAAAACATCAGAGATAAATATTCCTATTCAAACTAACTGAAAGTTTCTTTCATATAACCAGGCTGTAAGAGTTTAGGAGGTTTAGAGAGATAGGAGTAGGGAGTATGGTAAAAATGGCTTCCTGTGAATTTATTAGAAAGAACACAATTCTGGACCTGTGAATGCATAGGCATAAAAATCAAACATTTGAGAAACACCCCAAGTTTCATGCTTTGTGGCCTTTTGTTTGGAAGCAATGACTGTGTTCCAGACAATATTTTGATTTTTTTTTTTTTTAATTTTGAAGTTTTCAGCTGTTAATGTAACTATGGGCCAAAGAGTGGTAGAAAAGACAATTAACAAGAGAACTTCTTACCCTACCTGGCAGAACGTGACTTCCTAGAGGCAAAGAGTTTGGCATAACTGTTAGAGATGTGGTAGAGTACAGAGGACACACTGGGGAACATTGGTGGGTTGGCGTAGGACACATCTGTTTGCACAAAAACTCTGCCTTCTGTTTTGCAGTTAATTATGTTCCTTTCTAAAAGTTAAAAGCAGTCACTTAAACTGCTTTCTCTGGAAATGCTCTGTCTCACCTCACATTTTTTGGTCAATTTCTGGTTTAGATTATTGAGTCTGCCTGAATTAAATGGTTATTTGTCTCTTGTTGTGTCTCTGTGAACTGCTTTCTAGCCGCTGTGTGCTCCAACATCAGCACTTACCTTTGACACAAGCCCTCAGGTCAGCTGGAGAGTCTGGAGTGACTGCGGCCACCCTGAACACCCCTGCTCGATGGGAGGCAAGGCAGCCTGCAAATGCAAAGCCCCACAATCAGCTCAGGGTCCAAACACTCACTGAAGTTACACCACTTGCTGCATGGCATCTTCAAAGAGCCTGTTCTCACAGCTTGAGTTACAAAACTGGTCTGGGCATGTTAAGGACAGCTGATTACAGCACAGCCTTCAGAGTGCCTCTGTGAGGATCTCAGCACCATTATAATCAGTGTGGAAATCGTCCCAGTGCTAGGGGCAGAACAACTAAACCAGTATTATCCAAATGAGAGCATCACTGAATCATACACTATTAGGGGTTTTTTTGTACTTACTTAAATATTTGGGATAAAAATACTCCTGCAGAAAGAAAAGAAAAACAAAGGCTAAGAAAAATTTCAGGTAGATAAAATTACAGCAAAACACATCACTGAATATATTCTAAAGTATATTGGTATTATAGCTGCAAAAGAAAAAAGAGTTACTTTGAGTCACAGAATATAGGCCTGGTTTTCTGTATCACTGTTATTTGGGCTAAAGCAGAAGATTATTTAATACACACAAGACTCAGTGGAGAGATTAAAATACGGCACTGAATTGGACACTTGCAAAATGAAGGCAATGAAATAGAATTGGGTGTCGAAAGTACTTTGAAGATTTTCTCTTTAAATGGGAGGACCCTGCCCGATGTTATTGGGAGCTGTGAATTCTACGTGTTTCTTGTCTTTCCCTCCGCAAAGAACTACTCACCATGTCATAGACACTCATGAAATACTTACAGTTTCAGGATTATTTTCGAAGATTTCCCTGGCTTCTTCCCTATTGCATAATTCTTCAATGCATTCTCTTTCTAGATTTCCCTTCTTACTTTCTTCCATGAAAGAGTTTGCTCGCCGTTTCCTCAGCAGGAACTGAGAGGCATACTGCTGGGATAAAACTTGGGAGAAACAAAGCATCTCTGTCATTATTTATCTCTTTTTGCAGCAGCTTAAAAATGCAGTAAACACTGAGCAAATGTGAGAATCTAACACAAAATTGTGAACTAAATGCTTAGTCAGGAGTTGATGTTTGCTATCGTTTTGTAAAATGCAAGCAAGAAATTCTAGGATTCTGTGTGTGGGAGCTGTTTCTGATCAAAAAATCCTTAATCCTTCATCTGTGCTATTAATCCTTAATAGCATCCATGCCTGAAGCACAATTTAAGTGTCATACTCAGGACAAGATTATTATTTTTTTAGATTATGGTTATTACAAAGCGAGATTTGTAACTAACAAGTAGATTTTAAAAAGCTGATTATATCACCTGTTTCAGTGATCTGCAAGCAAATATTTTGATCCTATTTATATGAGACCAAAATTACGTCTTAAAAGTCAGGTTACATGTTATATGTAATTAAAATAAAAGTCATTTTATTTTTCAGAATGATAAAGAACAAGACAAAGGTGAGAATGAAATCCTGGGAATATCAAGGCAGACAACCTATAAATACATTCACATTTAACAAGGTAGAACAGAATCCTAGCCCGCTTTTATATTTCAGATCCAGCACCAGTTGTTACTAAATTTTCACACGTCTGGTTATTGTCATTTTAGTGACAGCCAACAAATGGTGAACACTGAGAAATGACACTAAAAATAAAAAATGTCTGCTTCAATGTTTTTTGCAGAGCCCACAACTCTCCAGGAACAGCCACTAGATTAGACTGCCTGGTTTAATTTTTGGATATAGCTTGTGATCAAGAGATAAATGGATGAGCACGACTGGAAGAAGTCCAGCTGACTGGGTTAAAAAGTGTAGATGACAGATGTTAACTAGGGAGCACCACACTTCTACACCTGCCCTCCCTTCATCAGCCTCTGCACAACTTAACCTTTCAGAGCAGTCCAACTGTGTGAGGGTCGTGACACCTGCAGTGCCAGTCCGGTGTGGTGGCCATACATATTCATCCCAGCTCCACAGAAAAGAGCCATTCAAGCAGACAAAGTCAATCCAGTACTGCCTGAGACCTTCATGAGCCACACCAGCAGCCAGGTGCCAGAGAAGAGCTCCCAGTTTCTCTGCACTAACAGGAAAGAAAAAAATTTAGGAAGCTGACTAGAAAGAGCAGCTAATGAGCCTGAATGGAGAATGGCTTTCAGGTGACAGATTTGACTAAAACCAAACTGTCCTAAACACGTTAAAGGTCTCCATCAAGTGACAGGGAACACAACTGAAGCATTCTGAAGTGCTGCAACACTGGATAATGACCTGAAGAAACCTTTGTGTTGCAGGATCCTAACTGAATTTGATGTGGCCGGAGCTTGTAAAAACAAACTAATCTATTTGCTTTCATTGTGGTCAGATTAACTGTTCTGGTAAGGCAATAAATAAGATTTCCTGAGCATAAGGTGGATGTACCACAGCTCACCTCCAAGGTTTTGCAGCACTCCTCTATCTCAGAGAGCAACCAGCGAGTTGCTTAGAAGTGAAAGAAGTGTCAATTAATTAGAAGAAATGCTTCATTTCTCACTAATAAGAAAGACACAGAAAGATCATCTGTTCTGAGGCAAAAGCAGTGACAACAAAACCAGGAATATTGTGTACTATACCTGCTGGGTTTATGTCCATGGGAGACTTCTACCCCCGCAAGCATGCTGACACAGCTTTGGGGCAGAGGCTCTGTGGTGTAGATGAGGCCTGATTCACAGCTCACTTTAAACCATCTTGTTTTGACCTTTATCATTGTCATTTTCACACAGGTTTACAGCAAATAAAAGACAAGAAATTTTCAATTGTGTACAAACAGATGCAACACTTTTTACTTCATATCGTCTTTACAGCCGGGTAATAGGAACAGGTCTTTTCCCCTACATCAGAGGAGTTTATCCTTCTCCTAAGTTGACTTCCTATGAGTTCCGAGTTTAAATAAAATATGTAACTCGAAGCGAATTCCATGTTTTTTTAGTGTAAGTATTTCAATCCCCATGCACAGAATTAGCAGTGTATTTATTCATCTGTGTTTCAATTACAAAGACTTTGATAGGACCTTTATTAGAAACAAAAAATCCTGACTGCTGCTGCTGCTGCCAGTCTGATTACAGGAAACTCCAGCCTATTTCTGACCCTGCCAAACCAAGTTAACCCTTAATGCACTCGGGGTGCTTCATTTAGGGATCACTGAAGCCTTGTGCAGCTCCAGAGCCTTACAACTTCCAGAGGTGGTGTACAGACACTGTGTAGTGAATGCTTATCAAGCATCTAGAAGTGATGGTACTAAAAAAGAAAAACAAAAACTGTGGGAGAGGATGAGATTCACTGGTTTCTTACAGCTGTTCTGTTGTGCAGATGCAACCATAAACCTGCTTTAAGTGGGCCACTTAAACATAATTTAGAGCTGCTTACCTAATGCCCCAGCCAAGGAAGGCTGTTGAATAAAACTGAGTAAGAAGCAATGCCACTGTAGGAAGTGGCACAATCTTGTTTGTACAGGTCTGTAACTCCAGTGACAAGAGTATCCTGAAATGCTCATCAGTGACATTATGCAGCCAGCAAAATTAAATCAGCCACCAATATTTATCTGCACCTTCTCCAGAATGTGTCCCTCACCCGATGTCTGACCAACTCCAACTACACTAAGGCTTGCAGAAGCAACTTTATGATTATTGAATGGTATGAGCTGCATTATTAAGCTGTTTTCTCTTCTTCCCCTTCTCCCCCACCGCCATTCCATAAATCCCTGGCACTGTTCAGAGCCAGGGATAGGAAACTGGACAATATGGACTGCAGAAGTTTTGGATGAGCAGGACAGCCTACTTCCTGCTGTTAAGAAAAATGACAAGGTATGCAATGGAGAAGATAACTGGATCCAAAAACGTGATGAAAACAGGAGAAAAGATCATTATGAAATACTTATTAGAAGATTTATTTTTAGGACCTGTTAAAAATGTTATGAAATGAACTTTCAGCTTCTGATACTGCTCCCTTCCTAAGCCAGAAACCCCAGCACTTCACAGAATAGTAAACATTAGGTTTCTCTTCTGCCTGTTTAATCATTAGTAAAACAGGTCAGAAACAGGCTTACGTTGAGCTGCAATTCTGCTTGTTTCAGATACACTGTCTTCTTTCACTATTAACCTCAGACTTTTGTCTCAAAGGCAGAAGACTTTATTTTTTTTTATCGGTGAGAGCAATTAGCTCTTACCTAGGGTGAGAGGTGTGAAGTTATAAAAAGGCTCAGGGCCGCTTGCCCGGACTGCAACAAAGCCACTCAGATTCTGAGTAGACCGTGATCCACCGAGGGCTGTTCTCGCAAGGGAACCAAGCTCCCTGTGCAGACACGTTCCCGTGGGCGGCTGAGCTGCGCTGCGGCCGCCAACAGCTCCAGAGCCGCACACGACCCAAGGCACAGCTCGGCTGCGCGGCAGGAGCCGCCGCCGGACGCCGCGGGATCGAGGGGCTGCACGCAGCGAGCGGGGCGGACGCGATGCCCCGGACGGCCGGGAAGGGCTGCCCGCCCCGCGGCACCGCTCCGGGCCGCCCCTCGCCCCTCCGGGACACGGCCCCGCGCCCCCCCCCCCCGCCCCAGCTCGCCTCGCCTCACTCACAGGTCGCCGCCTCGGCCAGGGCGATGGCCAGCGCCAGCAGCGGGAGGCACCGCGGGCCCCGCGGCCTCATCGCTACCGGGGGGCGGCCGGGACCGGGCGCCGGGACTGCGCGGCTGCTGCTCTGCGGGGCCGGGCGAGGCTCTGGGGGCGGGAGGGAGGGGCAGCGGCGCGAGGGAGAGGGAGGTTGGGCCGTGTCCGGGCAGCGCTGCCCTGCGGGAGCGTCACCAGGGCGCCGGGGACAGCGCCGCGGGGGCGCGGGCGGGTCGCGCCTGGCCCGCCCCGAGGAGGCGGCGGCCGCACACTAGGGGCTCCGCGGACATCCCCGGCGGGAGGGGAGATCGCACGCTGGGCAGGGCCCCGCGCCGGCGGGACCGGGGCGGGGCGGGGCGGGGCGGGCGGGCAGCGCCCGCGGCCCCCAGAGCCGTGGGGTCACTCCCGATCGCGGCGGGGCCCCGGCGGCCGCGGGCGCGCGCCCCGGTGTTTACTCCCGGGCGGCGCGGGGGGGGGGGGGGGGGGGGGGGGGGCCGGGGCGCGGATCCTCGCCGCTGATTGGCTGATCCTCCGCGGGCGCCTAGCGAGCTGCCCCCTCCTATTGGTCGGTCGCGGGCCCGCCCCCTCTTGTCTCCGTGCGCGCCAATAAGTGTGTCCCCTCCCGGCCGCCGTCGGCCGTATCCCGGGGTGACGGGCCCGGTGTCGCGTCCCCGCGGCCGCGGAGCTCCCGGTGAGGCCAATGCGCGGCCCCGCCTGAGCGCGCCACCGGGAGGGGCCGAGCGGAGCCGGAGTGCGGCCGCCGCAGCCCGGGGCTGACGCCGGTCCTCGCCGGCCGCCGCCGCCGTGGCGGGGCCGGGCCGGGCCGCGCGTGGCGGAGCGCCGCGGGGCGCGGGCCGCGCGCAGCCGTTGAGCTGCGGGGCCTCGGCGGAGCCAGCGGTGAGCGGGGCGGGGAAGGGCCCGAGGGAGGCGGCGGGGCCTTGGCAGTCTGACGGCTGACTCGCTCTGTCTGCGTCAGAGAGTGGATTTTATAGAAAGCGTAGGGCTTATAAACTAAAAAAGCGCTTCCACAGTGAGAGAGATGAGCAAGTGACACATGCGTGAATCGAAGTCGGGATTTTAGAGTTGCTGCTTTTTTGGAAACGAGAAAGGAAGGTTGGGAACATGGCTGGAAAGTGCAGAAGCTGCCTTGAAGTGCTGGACTTGTAGTAACAGCTCTTTACAGAAACTCTGATGGTCCTAAGCCTGTTCCGCACATATATTTGAGTGTTTCAGGCTTTCAGGACGTCGCAGTTGTTGCTTGCACCTCATTTAGCTCTTACTTGCAATTTTGGCAGAGAGGATGGTGTTCACAAATATTTTCTGATTATGCCTACTTTGCTGCTCAGTCACTCGGTTTGTTGTTCAAAATATAACACAGTAAGATGCCCTTAAAATTGTCATTCAGACAAGGAACATTACAGCAGGAAGTTAAATAATTGAATTGTACGAGGAGGGTCCGCTCTAAATTGTTTAGCTGTGTTTCCAAGAACGTGAAAGCTCGATGTGATTGAAATAAATTCTGTGCTGTCAAAGCCTCTCCTGAAGGTGGTGTGCTAAATGTACTCTACTAAATGATGTGCTGGCTTCACTGCTGAGTTTTACAGGTTTTTCGGCTTGTTGGTTTTGTTTGACCTCAGCAAGCTGACAGATGTAGTATCTGAAACAGGTTTGGGATGTTGTTAATGCAACCTCTGAAATACATGTCATGTGTTCCATACATATTTCAGGGATCCAGGCTCTCCAAACTGGCATAACCAAATGTGATTTGCTTCCCTACCACAATTTTTTCAGCAGTGTTGAATGTCCTTTCTTCCTAGAGTGGCTTGTTTCTGAAAATGTTTATCTGATTTGTTAATTCCTGTCCATCCTCTCTTATGGTGTCATATTTAAGCAAGATTCCTGTGCTAGGGCATAGTTGTCCTCTACTCTTCACTCTTTAATAAGTTCTCTTCGTCTCGTGAATCCCATTTGAGTGCTCTGGGCCATTTATATGCTCAAGAGCAATTTTGTGGCAGTTTGCAAAGATAGTCTGTATAAAACATGGGATGGGAATTGTTCTGTGGGGATGCTCAGGCCTTGAAAATGTTACATTTTTGTCATTTGACGAAATGACAATGGCACATTTTGTTCACTGAGCTGTTACATTTTGCTTTCTAGCTGAAAATTTCTGTAGCTATGTTCTCAAAAGTGAGCTTTGTTCAGACTTGCTTGTGGGTTGAGGCACCACAGCCCACTGCATGTGGGCTTTTGGCTTTTTTTTAAATGATTTTTGTGTTCTTCAGAGCCTGATTTTAATACTTGTAACAGTTGTAATCACCTTGCTCTTTTTAGGAACTTCTCTACTTTTCATAGAGTCAGCTCTCCTGTAGAGAAGCTATTCTCAGGTTCTCATGGATAATGGAATATAAATGTTTAAGGAGTATCTGTTGCCTCTGCTTTGGATGAAACCTGACCTATTTCTGAGACTGAATGACAGCAGATCCATGCAAAGGCATCCTTAAAAATGAGCTTCATAAGATCAGGAGCGGTTCATTTCCTACCTGTATAAATTATCTAAACCACCACAGTTTATTAGGGTTCTTATAATCTTTAATTATTCAGGTTTTGGCATAATTTAAAATTACTTTAGTTTGAGGTTAGTTATAATTTAAAATATGAAAGGAATTTTGAGATAGGAGCTTTAGGAGACTCAGTAATTCTCAAGAGGGGAATATTCTGTCTCCTGCTTGAAAAGTGTAAAGTGGGATTGTGAAATGATGGAAGTACTTGGTACTTCTACTTAATTTAGTGACAATTACTAGATATCATTGCCAGTTCTTAAAATGCTCACAAGAGAGCCCAGTTTCCTTGCTGTGGAATCTTTTTGTGTAAAAGAAATTGACAGTTAAATGAACATGCTTAGCAGGTAGGGATGTTCTTTGTTTGCTTTTAATGCCTTATCCTGTTATGTTCTTGTAAGCCTTACTCATGCTTGAAATTGGTCCTTATTTTCTGTCAATCGGAAGAACAGTGGGACGTGTTGGTGAGACAAGCACTGAAATTTTGTAGCTGGATGCATCTTGCTCCTGTAACTTGCAGGTTTCCTTCTGTGCTGTGGCCTTGCATTATTATTTGGGATAAGTACTGTGTGGTGGCTGCCCTGATCTGTAAAAGGGGGGTGGATGAAGTGTGAGAGGATGGAAAGAGGAAAGACATAATAAGACTGAACAGCCAGACTGCTGCCAGGGAAAAGGCTTGCCTTGCTTGTACAGAATGCCTAACTGGTTTTTTGGGTTTTTTCCCTTTTTTTTTTTTCCTTTCTAGCAGTGACAAGACAAGATCTGGGCCTCTGGGGTCTGTCTGCCAGTCTCCTTGGGTTGTCCTGGCCTGCCCACATTATTCCTGTAGCTTTGGTGGCTCTGAATGGCTGATGAAGAGGGATGTTCAGTCTAATGGCCAATTGCTGCAACTGGTTAAAACGGTGGAGGGAACCTGTCAGGTAAACACGGGAAAATATTTTACGTTTCTCACCTTCCCCAACTGTTTCACCTGTGTTTTGTTCATTGTTTCATATTTGCTCATGTCCAGCCTCTCACCCACCAGCACCCCCACGTCCTTCTCCCCAGGGCTCTTCTCCATCTGCTCATCCCCCAGCCTGTGCTGATACCAGGGATTGCCCTGACCCAGGTGCAGCACCTTGTACTTGGTCTTATTATACTTCATGAGGTTTCCACTTCTCACGTTTGTCCAGTTCCCTCTGGATGGCTTCCCATCCTTCAGGTGTGTCAGCCCCACCACTCACCTGCAAACTTGCTGAGGATGCCCTCAGCACCTTTTCTATCTTATTTATGAAGATATTAAATAACACTGTGCACACTGGTCCCAGTATGGGCCTCTGAGGGGCACCACTGGTCACTGATGTCCATTGGGACTCTGAGCTGTCACCACTATCCTCTGGCTGTGACTGTCCAAGCAATTCCTTTGCTATCCACCAGTCCATCTATTGAACCCATCCCTCCAATATAGGCAGAAGTCCAGATAAGTTATATCTGTAATCCTTCCCTTGTTCACTGATCTGGTCACTCGATCAAAGAAAGCCTCTAGGTTGAGCACGGTAAAGTTTGGTTTTTTCCTTACTGTTTCAGTTTCTGCATTTTGAGATTGTAAAGTATAATTTGTTTAATTTTTAGGTTATTTTCTCAGAGATTTTTGGCTCTTCTGAAAGAATTTATATAAATTATACTTTGTGTTTGATACTGTTGCAGTTTTAAGTCTGCAAATAACAATGTTTTTTAGTATTACTTCGCTTAAAGGGGCATAAAATTGAGCAAATTGTTTTGACCACTCTGAGTCTTTGCAAATAGGAGGAAGAACTGAGGTGTACACACATAAATATATTTTTCCTATGGCTTTTAAAATCCTGTGCTGGTTAAAATTCTAACCTGTATACCAGTTTGCTAATAAATTGTGCATTCCTAGCACCACTGGTTTGCACATTTGCAGTCTAGATTGCTCCAGGTTGAAACAAAGGCATGGTAAGTCCCACATATTTACAGCATCTGGTGTTGACTACACAAGTGTTGTACACTTTATGGTGTTGTTCAGACACACTGATGGAGACAGAAGTGAATTCCTAATACAGGGAAAACTTTGAGGCAGAGAGATGGTAAAAATACAGGGGAATGGAACTGCAATTACAGAAATTGTTAAAGGGACCATGACCACACCAAATAAAATTTACAGTACCATGAAATTAAATTGCATCAGGCAAGTACAAGTTGAAAGCCACATCATTGTCTCATGTGAAACTTAGACCGTGATATTAGACTTCTCATTTCATACCTTGTTCTGTTGTTCTGTCTAATCAGATGGTTGGACATACTAAACACCAGACACACAATAGTAACAGTGCCTTGGTGTTTTGATACCTCTTCTTTCTACTATTTGGTGGTAAATTTGCTGTGCATGTGTTAAAAAATATAATAAATGATGTGTAGCTAGAGGAAAAAAATACCTTTCTCTTTTATTTTTTTTCTCCTTATGGAGGAAGGTGACACTAATAATGGTGGGTCTCGATAATGCTGGGAAAACTGCTACAGTCCGAGGAATTCAGGGAGGTAAGTGGTTAATTTATTATCCAAATGGAGCACTGAGAGTATCATTCCTAATTCTCAATCATTTAAATCTGAAAATATTGCTCCATGTCTTCATCTGTCTCTCCCTCCCATATTGTTGAAAGGAAATGGTGGTGGTTATACTATCTAAATATCACATCACATCTTGATATAAACATTAGAATGGTACAATCAGTGGAGTTGATTTTTTTTCTGTTTTTTCCTTGTGTGTATGTGCTGAAGTTGCTTTCAGGTGACCGTGCAGTAATGTGCGTACACCAGTAAACTTTATATAAAAATCAGTGTCATAAGTATATATAAGGAGGAAAAGGTTCAAAAGAAGGAAATTGCGTGTATGTGTATAACAACATTAGGGATGATTCCAGCATTACATATTTTTTTATGATTAATTATAATTATAAAATGATTATAAATAAAATTACCACTGAGAGACCACTCGATTTTGAAGGGTAGTTTGCCATATAACATGCAAGCAGGATATAATTTGAGATAAAACTTGTGCTTATGAAAACAAAAATTCTCTATGTTTTTCTTTTTCTCCACTTGTGGGATTGTCTTTCTAAATAACTTTCATCTTGTGGAAGAACAAGAGTTCACTTAGTTGTGTTTTGGCAGACTTGGTGGCTCCACCTCAAGTTTGTTTACTTGTGGTATGTAAGTTCACAGACTTGGTAAAGCACAAGTAAAATCATGAATATTCTTTCATATTCCTCAGTCTTTGCCCTGAAAACAGGAGCGTTTCATTATTTAACCTTCCATTCTATTTGAAAATTACCTTTACTACCTTTACCATCTAAATGTAACAGCTATTTCTAGAAGTCCTGTTTTACAGGGGAAAAAAATGACACAAAGATGTGCATTTCAAAAGGGGAACTCAAAGAAGATAGAGTTCTGATTTCTGTGACTGTTCCCTGTGGCTTAAATGTCCTGAATGCCCATCTTGGCTGTCTTAAGGGTAGGAGCAGAAGGTTAATGGGGATTTAGCTTCTGCACTGCTCTTCAGAGCTCAGTGCTTTTGGCCAGGCCTTCATTTTTTTCCTCTCAACAAGCTGAATTTTACATCTGTTTCCCTTGCCTTATGCTACCAAGCTGCAGAAAACACAGATCCAATTATGTCAGCCCTGCAGACACAGCTTAGTGCTGTGAGGCAAGTCCAGGCTTTCTTTGCCCTCAGGACAAGGAGAGAGCAAGGTGAAGTATTAAAGATAAATTTATAATTTTTTAGCATATTGCATGGCAAACAAAGTATGTTTAGAAAAAACAAGCAACTAAAAATAAGCAAACAAACAGAGGCTAAAACCTGGCCTTGAATAAAGGGAATAAAATAATTTACATCTCAGAAGAACATGGTTTCAGTCATTTCATCTCAGCCCTTGGTTTGAACTTCTGAAGCTGTTTTGGCTACCATGAAGGTTATAAAAAAAAAAATTTGGCAGAGTACGAGGGTTCCTAGGTCATAGTGCATTTACTGTTTTGGTTGTTTTCCTTCTCAGACTTGGATTACTACCATGGAAATGCTGTATAACTGTTAAAATGGGAGCGTTGGTGGTGAGAGTGGAAGGGAAAATGCAGTACAGTGACCACCACTGCAGTGGAACTGTGGTGTAAAATACTAAAAACTGCTTTTTGGGCTCCTTCCTTTTTTCCTTCCTTCCCACTTCTCCAGTGCTCCTATCTAAATTAATGTAAAGTAACTAGTTGAGAGACTAGTTAATTCAAAATTTCTTGAGGAGAGGGAAAGTCTTCATGTAAACAAAAATGTGGTCAACAATATTTAACTGGGAGGTGTCACTCTGTGTTTTTAAAATGCAGATTTTGCTACACAAATCCCATTATAAAATCCTCTTTAAACTGAAGACTTTCTTCTTTGACAGAGTCTCCTGAAGATGTGGCTCCAACAGTTGGGTTTTCCAAAATTGATCTTAAACAGGGACGCTTTGAAGTGACCATCTTTGATTTAGGAGGTGGAAAACGAATTCGGAATATCTGGAGGAATTATTATGCTGAGTCCTACGGTGTCATATTTGTGGTGGATTCCAGTGACATTGAAAGAATGGAAGAAACAAAGCAAGCCATGACAGAAGTTTTAAAAAGCCCTAAGATATCAGGAAAACCTGTGTTAGTGTAAGTAATGTAATAAATGTTCTCCTAATAATCTGAAACTGGGTGAATTTAGACCTAAAGAACTATTTCTGTTGTAACTAATAGTGCTGTAACTTTTAGCACTAACCAATATTGCAATTAGTTTTATGGTTTTATGTTTTATTTCATCTTTCTCAAGGATATTTATTTCTCTTCTCTTTCATTAACCATGAAAAAATAATAAGGTGGGATTTTTTAACGCTTTAAAATTCTATTACTTGAAATGCTAGGTTAAAAGGCTTTACAGATTTGGCTTGGCAACATGATGTAAAAATATTTTTGCTACTTATGCCTACGTCAATTAATTAAATGGTAAATGGTTGATTATATTCAGCAGTAGTGTGATCTCTCAGTAATAAATGATAATAAACCACTTAACACATGGTGGTGCTGCTGATACATGATCAGCAAAATCTCATTAAAGGAAGCTTGCTTTAATTGTATTGGGCACATGCTTTTTCTCTGTTTAACAGGCTTTGTAAAATATTGGAAAGAACATATTTTATTAAATTCCACACCAAAAATATTTGATAACAAATACTCTTTTGAAGTTAAAAAATAAACTGTGAAAGTTTAAAATGGTTTATCAAGTCAACATCTTCATGTCTGGTGAGCATAAGACCTCTGTAATGCATTAATTGCACAACATTTCTGTGCTATCATAAAGAATCTGTACAGGTAAGAGGAGAGGCCTGTTATTTTTAAGAACTAGTGATACTCTGCTGGTTTGAAGCTGAACCTGGCTAATTGTGTTGGTGGAGGGTAGTTAGCAAGGTAATGGTGTATATGTTGAAAATAGATTAGATTTTACCTTTCATTGCTCTGAATGTTACGGGCGCAGGGAAGGCAATAAGGCCAACTTAGTTTAACTCAAATGTGTTTTGAAAATGCAGCTGTGACAGTTGAAAACTGTGCAGTGTCTTTTAATTAAACACAACTTTATGGGGTTTTTTGGGTTGCATTTTAGGGTTTTGGGGGGGCCGTTTTTGTTTGGTTTGGTTTTGTTTTTTTCTTTTTTTTTTTTGTAGAAATCTCTATGCCCTAACCCTGTAATGGGGTTTGTTTGGGTGGCTGACTGTACCTGCAGAGAACCCACTCACTTCCGTGGATCTTGATACTGATTTTTGATCCCTATCAGAAGTAGCTAATCAGAATGCAGAGTGTATTTATTAAATGATCTAATGGTGACTAAATAAAGTTTACTGATGTTAATACTTTTTATTAGATTAAACCTCAGGCCTTTGGTCAGAATTTGCTTTTGCAGTGTCCCAGTTCTGTGGAGGGATTCAGTAGTTTTTTGGTTTATGCTCCCTGTGTAAGCCTGCCTCTTGAGTTAAGAATTCTCTCCTGTATTGTCAGACTTCCAAATTTATGCTGAATGTTACCCTTTTAAAATATTAATGTTCAGATTTTGTTTGTGGGTTTTTATAGTAATGACTTACTTGCTATCCATGTAGCAATAAGTTCCCTAATACCTTGCTACATTTTTTTTTTTTATTAGTGCATTTTAATCTGTGCAGAATAGGCTGAATTGTACTATGTGGACATAAAATTGGTGCTAGATACTCTATCTTACAGAAATATGGGAATATGAGAAATCTGATGTTCAGTGTGATATTTGCTACTAATTTAATTGCTACTCTGCCATGTTGTTATTTAATGCAGCCCATGGAGGTGTCACAGAATCATTTTAAGACAATTTTCCTAAAGTGCTGATGGTATTGTCTGTTACTGTCTCGTGGTGTAAATTACTTGTCGTTTAGCTTTTTTTATTGTTCAGTGTTATCACCTAATTTATTTTTATGGGTAAGTTCTTCTAGCAGCATTCTCAAGACTTACACAGGTATACAAGTTTAAATTTTCTTCATTTAGGATTATTTTTGTCCTTTATTTTATCAGAAAGGAACACACAGACATCATAATATGCAGGCAGATGCTGGTTTTGTTTGGGATTAATTGTGTTTGTTTGGGGTCTTTGTTTTGGTTTTTGGGGATTTTTTAAGTTGACATGGAGCATGTGCAAGAGGAAATGCAAGTCCATGTGCTGTGACTGATATTTTATAGCAGGGAGATTTCTGGGCAGGTATTTTGTTAGGAGAAAGCTGCTTCCTACCTGTTACTTTGGTGATAAGGGATTAGAGCTACTAATGTTTCACTTTTCTTCATAGAACACTTGCAGCTGGGCTTTAATTTGCTGGTTTTCTGCATATTGATGTAACTGCTGAACACACTGGAAAGTTACTTTAGTGATTATGGCAGAATTTCTGCTGCTAATAATTTTGAAGGCTCAATATCAAATTCAGTGTAAGTTGTAGTTCATATTTCATACTATTTATTTTCGGTTAATAGTACTCTCTATTAAGGAAAAGGTTTCCACAAGTCTTTCTCACTTCCCAGTTGTCCTTCAGTGTGTTTTATATCTTTCTGTTTTGCCTGTTTCTAACCAATGTATATCTGGAAATGACTTGACTTATTCAGGCAGCTGTTTTCCTAAGTATTAGTGACTTGAATTTTATTCCACTGTTGAAATGCAGCTCTTGTTTATTGACTGATTTTTACTCTGCCCTTGGAACATAAAGGTAGTTTTTATATATGCAGTTAAGGGGAGATTATTTAATGACAGTTTCAGTGGTGTCATAATCTAAGTTTATTGTTTATTTTTTGTTGCTACTGTGTAAATAATATTTTTCACTTTAAGGTTTAGACCTTTGATTATATTTTGATAGCAGTTAATTTCAGTTGCAATTTTAATTTGGTATGGAAGTAATCCAGTGATTTCTAAATATCACAATGGGAAAATAACTTTGATAGTAGATTGATTTTTATTTTTTCCCCCACTACGTGCAACTAAAGACATCCTGTTCACTTAGTATCTTGCTGAACTGCCGTGCAGTTTGTTCTGCCTTCTCTGACCGTACCTGCATAAAGTGGTATTGATTGTGTCTTTGCACAACACAAAGCAGTTCAGGAACACGTTTCTGATTTGCTATTTGGTTTCAGCGTGGGATTTTTTTTTTTTTTTTTAATTTCTTTTTGGGAATCACTTTTGTCTCAGTTAGATTGCTATTTTCTGTTAAATTGCATGGAGAGCTGTTTCTCACTCAGATCCAAAAGGAGCTGGCTACAGGAGGCTCCTTCCAACCTAAATCATTCCCTGATTCTAGATTATGGGGGAGAGGATATAACAATGGAGTTCTGTTATTTTATTCTATTCTTTCTTCAATTTTTGTGCTAGCAAAAGTGAGACTGCAGATGTGAATGCATATTTAGGTAGGATAGGCAGCATTAAGAACATGCCTTATGAGTGTGTAATTAAGGATCATACTCCCCTATCCTTACCTGGTACGGCTCTGCCTGTGGAGCTGAATAATATAAATACCTCTTTTATGTCAGTTTTATGTGTCAGTTTATGAAAAGTTTTGAACTTTTCTTATAGAGGTAGTACTGAAATATTCCTGATAACTTTTTTGACGTCTTGTTTGGTTTAGGCGTCCCATTCTGGATTGTTACTAAAGGTGTCTGCTTTGTGTGTAGATTTGTTTTGTAGAATCTCAGATTCCTGGGGAAAAAAAACTATTTAGAATTTGAGCAAGTAAATATAAGTGCCAAAAAACCACAAGGCAATTAAAAATACTTATTATTATTTTGTGAAAAGTAAATAAACCATTTTTATGAATCCTGTCTTTGAGGTTAACAGTATTTTCAATGCTTCCCAACAGCACAGGAAGTTCATTGCCACATTGTTTCAGTTTGAGTCAGAAGAACCAAAAAGTGTCACTTTTATCCTTTGATCCTTTCCTGTAGTTCATGTCTTTCTGTGAAAGCCATAAACTTCTTTACTCTGTGTAGAAAAACAGATGCAGTTTTTCCTGAGAACTCTGCTGAAAGGAAAATAGGAAGAAAAGTGAAGCAGTTGAGGGGTCTCAGGAGTGTTTTCCAAGATCAGTTTGGTGTGTAGGAAACATCTGATATTTGAAGCAGTTCATTTCTTGTGTTACCTGCAGCATGGACAACACCAACAGCAAATTGCTTTGCAAGGGTTTCTCTTTTTATACCTGACTGCAAGCCCAAACTTTTCTTTAGATACTTGAGTATATTCTTGAGTGTTGTTCATGCAGATTTCTATGTTGTTGATCATCTCCCCTTGCTCCTCCACCAGAACTGAGATTTGGATGAAGAGTTCTTTCACATCTTTGATCTGGTTCTCCAGATTGACCAGTTCTTTGTGTCTCTGCTCAATCTCTGACAGCTGAGCTTTAGTAATCTTGACTTCAGTGAGTAGATTTTCATTGAAAATCTCCCATTTTCCTTGCTGGAGCATGTCATTGACTTCCTCCTCAGATACCTCTTTACCGGCGACCTCGAGCTGGCGGACGATGAACGTCCTGCACTTGTCCTGCTTGGCAGTGATGGCCTCGTTGTAGGAGAGCATGGCCTGGAGGTAGCGGTGGGACAGGAAGGCGTGCTGGGCAGCCAGGATCCTCACCGTGGCTCGCGCTGGCCCATGCTCGTTTTCAGCTTTCCTCACTGTTTTTGCCAGTTCGTTCAAACATATTCGTACATGTTCCGCTTGAATTTTGATTTCCCTTGCTATGTTAGATTCCTTTTTAAGAACACTGAATCTTCTCATTGAGGAGACGAGGCTTTTTTGTTGTTGACTGAATTTATTGACTTCTTCCACCAGATTATTAATTTCGTTCTGCAGCTTCTGGATTTCGTGCAAGTGCCTTTCAGTTATGGGCTCTTTTTCGTAAATAATGGCCTGCTGTTCAAACTCCTCCTGCTCCTCTTCTTGTACAGTTGCACCATTGTTTTCCCCAGCTATCTGTAGTTCCTTAGCCCTCAGTTTAAGCTCTTGCAGACGGTCTCTCATGGTTTTTGTGGTCAGGATTCTTTCCTGGTTTTATTTTTTTTTTCCCCTCTTGCAACACCAGAAGTTAATTCCAGTATCTTTTTTGTTTGGTTTGTTTTGTTGCACTGTAATCAAAATGTAACAACAATCAATGTTAGTGGTTATATGTATAAGTGAAAAGTAGTTTTGGAGATTAGAGCTACTTCCCTTCGCACCAAAGTAAAAGTAGCAATGAGTTGAAAGCGTGGACAAATTGTGATTTGTAGCCCAAGCCCATTTTTGTGGTAAATTTGTGACGCAGAGCATGGAATTTAAACCAGAGAAGTGTGGATTGGACTTTTATTTTTGGGGACAAAGAGAGGAGTAACTCCAATTATTTTATCATTATTCTTTACTTGATGAAAGCTACTCAACCTATAAATTTTTTTGGAAATAGAAGTGAGTGTGCTGTGCTATTTTTGGATTCTCATTAGGAAATATTTCAGTTTTTGAGATTATGAGACAGACTTTGTAACAAATCAGCGTTCTAGCATGAATTTAGATTATTAAACAGCCACACTCAAAAGCCCTTCTCCATTTTCCTTGCCTTCCCTTGCCTGGGGAGTTAGATAGTAACTGAAGCAGTTAACTCTACAACAAAACAGAACAACAACACTCTCATCATTTAAGAACTCTAATAATTTAGCATGAAAATAGATTAATTTTTTAATGTTTGAGTTTTTGTGAAGTGGAATCCATATCACTAATGTTGCCACGTGAAGATTTTCTAAGCCTTCTTTGAATTACTGTTATCTATTCCTACACTGTCATTTACCTTCTTCATAAAATTGATGCAAATGTGCATTGTGCACCCCAGTGGGCTACAATTCAGTGCTGTTTCTTATTTAATAGAAAGCAGATAGAGTTTTGTTTTATTCCCTAGCTGTTGTGCAAGCTTTACTGGAGAGATAATTCAGAGAAAGATATTTCCTAAAACACACCCAGTGGAAACTAAGTTCAACTATTTTTAATCATAGGGAAGAAGGTATTTTTCTCAAACTCTACATGAATTATTTCCTTGGACTGTGATCAAGAATGGAAAATTTCAGTAAGAAGTAACATGTTCAGGACTAGAAGATTATGGGATTTTTTTTACTTAGGGTCTTCTGGTTCAATCAAATGTGTGTCTTTCAAAGGGCTGTTCAAGCATAAAGGTTAAACAGCACAGTGGCATCTTTCGGCTGTTTCACAGCTTTTAGGGCAGTTCTCTAAGATAGTAGCATTTTATAGGTGCAACTCTTACTAAACCCTGGTTCTACAGATTTTATGGGTTTTTTAGCAAGCAAATGTAGTATTTATAGTATCCAAAATGATGCATTTCAGTAGCTGCAAAGGATCAATCCAGTAACCTGCCAATATGCAAATGATTTTGTTGTATTTGAACAGTTTCAAGTGATACTGCTGTGGGATCTCTGCTCCCCTATGCATATTTAAAGTCTCTAAATATATTTTTGCATAGAATAAGTCATGGAGTTCAACAGTGTGGACACATCTTCACAGACTTAAATCTGGCTTTCTGCAGGAGGATTAGCTGAAAAGCAAAATTTGAAATGCTTCAGAGGTCAGTCATGAGAAAGAATGCTGATATTCTACCCTGGTGTGGATTTTCCTTACTGTTTTTTTTTTCCCCCCCTTAATGCCTTAATATTTGAATTTAGTGTTTGTTGACTCACATCAAGAGAATCCCAAAAGCCTGGCAATCATTAGAAGTGACAGTAATGTGCTGAAACTTGTGATCAGACAAGCTTGCAAGTTATTTATTGGAGAATGTTATTCTGGGGGAGGGAAATGCAAAATATATTCATTTTGTTACAGTAATGACTCTCCATTGCTGAAGTTTTCTATTGATGTCCTCATGGCAGAAGTCAGGCAGTTTCTCCCAGATAACCTTCTTCAGGAATGTTCCAGAGCTGCTTGGCACCACCAGCAGGGAAAGTTCAGCCTGGGGCATGTGAAAGGCCCAGGGCTGCTAAACAGGGATTCAGAGAAGTGACCTGAAAATCTGTTCTAGTCTAGCCTCACACGTCTGCTGACCCATGTTAATTTAGCAGGGCTGGGCAAACCTGGGATTAAAAGCAAGTTCTAAGGGCACCATTAATGCTTATTGGTATGAGGTGAAAAGAATTTCTTGTGTCCAAGAAAACTGGTGCATTGCCCTTGAAATAGCTGCGTTCCTTGGGGCTGGAGGGAGGAGCCTAACAGAACTGCAAAACAAATCTGAGAATACTGCTAGATATCAAAGGAGTGAGCAGAAAACACGGGAGATTTTTTTGTGTCTTTAAAGATCAGTCTCACAAAAGACTGGAATGTAAGCAATTGAATCTTAGCTTCATATCTTCTCTACTGTTGGGCTTGCCTTCAAAGCCTGCCACTGAACAGGCTTGCCAGTAATTGTGCTTGATTATACTGGCAATTGGAACACATGCTGGTTTCAAAGAAATGAGGATGTCTTCATGACAGAGATAACCTTGGAAATTGTTGGCTTGGCTTCTTGAGTATTCCACAACAAGCTCTGTTCATTTACTGAGTCCTTGTTTTTGTCCTACTTGTTTGTATATAGGGGCACATCCTGTTTTTTCTTTTGATTAAAATGAAAGCACTTCACTTTCCTTGAAGTTTTTGTCAATAAAGGGAGAATACACCTATTCTTCAGAGTTGAGCAAATGGAATACGTGGACTGAAAGCACTCCAGTGACTTAGTGTGGCTCTTACATTCAGTGCCCCTTGCCGTGTTATTATCATGCAAACCCATTGGTGATTGTTTGTTCTTATTGAAGCATCTTTATATATAGCGATATATATAGTTGACAGGTTCAGAAATGCAATTTTCACATCCTTGTCAAATATATTTTAAGGGTATTGCAAGAGTCTTTGACTTCTGATAACTTGGCTGTGTTGCTCCTCAGGGTTATATGAATCTCTCCAGTCCAACTGATGCCGTATGTGACTGGGACAGTTTTTATAAAGACAAGTATCTCGGCACACTGACTGGGTGAATAATAGATCCTGGTAGCTGGACCACCATTAGAATCTGTCATGATGATAAAGTATGGCCAGAATTCAAAGATTAATAATGAGTTTGATGGAAATGATATCTTTTATATTATCTTCTCCATTTGAAAAAAAAAAAAGGCAAGTTGAAAGGTCCACTTGCTTAATTGCAAAGCAGCCACATAGATATTCTTCCACCTGTCTGATAAATTTATCAGTAGAGCCAGGAAACATGGAGCCTACATCCAAAAGTAAGACTTGGGCTACATTGAAAGACATAACTGGATATGTGAAGTAGGTAAGTTGATAAGGAACTGCTCTGTTTCTGGTTGTAATTAGGCTTAATGGCTTCTTACTTGGCTTTGATTTTTTGTTTTATTTCTTCCCCAACTCCCCAGAACCTCCTGTTTATTTTCATTTCCATAGTTTTGTTCACTATTTCTTACTTATTCAGCACTTTGATTAAAATGCCTGACAGCAAGGGCTCTGTTTGTATCTGATCTTTGCTACAATTTGCCTCCTTACCTTGGTTTTAACATCCTGCACATTCTTCCAGAGAAGAGGACTTGCAGGCAATCAAGGTACAGAATCCTCTGTTTAAGAGCTGTTTGAGATGTATGATCTGTGTTTTGGCTCATGCTGCTTCCTATACCTGTGCTGAAATAGCTATTTTTTTTGTTACTGTTTTTTTTGTAGTTGGGGGGGGGGGGGGGTTTGGTTTGTGGGTTTTTTTGGTGTTTTGTTTTTTTTTTTTTTTTTTGGTTTTTTTTTTGGTTTTTTTTTTGGTTTGGTTTTTTTTTTTGTTTTTTTTTTTTTTTTTGAATGACTGCACCAAAAATAAATGTGGGTTTGTTTTCCTGACCTGTAGCTGTGAGTCAGTTAAGGGCACTGGGTAGACGATGCTTTCAGGCAACATGTCCCAAAGGAATTTCATGTTACATGTAATCCTAAACATTTCTTTTTATTAGTTTTTAAAATTGATTTCCAAGCTGCAGTGAAGTTACATTATAGCTCTATCCTGTGGTGCCAAGAAACCCATCTAACTTATTTCCAAGCACAATGGTAATGAGTAAACCTTCTGGAGTTTGATTACTGCTTAAGTGTCCTAAGTTAGCAACAAAAAATTAGTGAGAGACATATACTGTTGAAATGCATGTAGTTTAAAATCCTAATAGTAGTCTTTGGGGAAAGCTGGTGTCTTGAGTGGAAATTCAGTTTGTGCTTTCTCATGTTCTCACACGAGAAGAAGAAACTTGTTTGGCAGTGTTATGGAATTTTGCCCTGTTACTCAAAGATGTATCTGAAGTAACAAAAGTAGGATATCTTGTTACAAGTTACATTCGTTTTCTCCTTTGTTTAAGACGTTTCCTTTATCTTGAATGCCTTGTAAACAAACGTGCTTAAACCAAGGATTATGAGATGCAAGGTGGTTGGATGAAAATATCCTCTTAAGCGTGTCTGTTGTAAGAGAAGTCCTTGGAAAAACATACTTAAAAATAGTTCTAAGTTCAGGTATGGGAGTGGTTCAACGAGAAAATACCAAAGGCAGAGAGCTTGCCTTGCCTAAAAATATGCCACAGATGAGATGATAGTGCAAAATCAGTAATGGTTTCAGCAAAGGGGGTGATCACAACATCTCTCTGGGCAACCTCTTCCAGATCCTCAGCACTCTCACAGTAAAGAATTTCTTCCTAACATGTGATGTAAATCTTCCCTCTTCCATTTGAAACACTTCGCCCTTGTCCTGTCACTGTCTACCTGTGTAAAAACTGCCACAAGACTTCCCAGGGAAACCAAAATTACCGGTGTGTAGAAGAACAGAAATGCTGCATTTGAAGTAAGGTAGCTTGGTAATTCTCTGATTAGTGTGAAATGGATCACAGGAGGTGGAGAAATGTGGATATTGAGTAAAAAATCAAGAAATTCAAATGTAATAAAGCAAACCTGAGTATTCAAACAATTCATAAGGTGGGGAAGAATTAGGCCAAAGTTGCTGGAAAAGTGGAACCAAATCATCCTGCTCTGGAGGTTTCCAACAGACATGGAGAGGGGGGAAACAGACTTAAAATAATTCAGGTGTTCTTGGGCCTTTGACCACAAATCTGTAACACAGTCATGTTGTAGGAGATGTAGCTGTCTTGTGTTGGTGTATTGCTATTTTATGAAGTATTTGGTTCAGAGATAGACACGGTGAATCAGCTGCAAATCTGAGCTTGTTCCTTGGAGCTTTGAAATCTTTGTTATGGTTGTATGGCAGCAAATGAGGACTTGAGGAAAAGTATCACCAGCATTTCCATGTCTACAGACAGCAGTTCTCACATTCCTGCTGATACTTTGGATAATGGGAGGTGAGGATGCTTTTGCACTGACATATATCCCAGTGAGGTTGATGGACACTGCACCTCACTGACAAAACAATGATCTCACTCTGCCAGTCACTTAATCTGCAGCTAATTCTCTGTAATTGGTAAGAACTTCATGTTTTGATGGTGATTTTTTCACCTATTTAACCAGAGATTTACTGTCAGTAGTGCTCTTCAAGAGTCCTCACAAACCTAAAGATCACAGAAACCTAGAAAGAAAGTCATAATCTCCTCTGCCCAAAGATCACATCATTAAGGTCCAAATATTGATATATTTTAAAGAAGTATTTGAAAATAAAATAGGAGCAAGAGAAAGGGCTGCAACAGGATAGAGTACAGGTGGAATTGTTTCCATTTAATAGGGTATATAGTTTGAACTCATACTTAACAGCTTTGTATTGCTCTAAGTGGGTGGTCTGCAGTTCTACTGTTCTTCCTGACAGTAGAACTGCAGACTGTAAATTTGTCCTGTGCAACATCCCACCTGCTTTACATTCCCATTTCATCTCTGTCAGACCACAGAGCTGCCTATCACAGCCTTGGAACTCACCTGTGATAAATGTAAGGATTTTCAGGCAGGCTTTTTAAAAAAATATACAGGCAGTTTGACTATACTTAGTTTGCCTAGGGTTTGATAAATCAAAGTGAAATAGAGTATAAGAAAGCAATTAACTTTTTTTTTAATCTTGTCCAAAAATATATTGCTATATCATTTCTTGTTGTTTGTTTTGGAAATACACATCTGGAAGCTGGACATAACTTTCTTTGTGTGAGCTCAGACATCTTTGGCTGCAGCCTGTTTGACCAAGAGGTGTGATTGAACTGATAGCAGAGCAGAGTGTGTCAAGAAACGTTTTCAGTAAATAGCAACATGATTCAGACCTATGGGCGAGAATGAGGCCACTTAACAAAATGAATCAAATTATAATTGCTGGTGTTCTTGTGAGCAGTTCAAAAGGTAATATGAGAATGAAGTTGCCTAGAGATACTGTAAACAGGAGGAGTTTAGAATCTTAGTTTTAACGGTTCTCTTATTTATATGTCACCTGGAGGAACTGTGCAGGGAAAATGTTCAATTAGAGAAATGTCTCCTATAGCTCCCTGAAGTTGCGTGAAAGCAGGCTGATAATCTTGTAGCACTTTATTCCCCATTTTTTCATTATAGTTTACCATAATATTCAAAGGATGGTTTTGCATGAGAATTGAAGGCATGAATTGAAATGAGTCCCTTTATTTGAGAAGGAGCCACGTGTCAACCATCAGAAGTTACTGATGGTTTGTAATTGTTGTCAGCAATCCAGAAGGGGCAGGGGCTTAAAATGCTAATGAAGAACTTGGTTGAAGGTCTGTTAACACCTTTTTGTAAGGCAATCTGCAAAAAATCACCTGATAGAGCAGGTGATTCATCAGAACTTCATCAAGAGTGCTGTCAACGGGACACTTGAAACTGTTGTTTGTTAAAAGTATAAAGAATTCTGTTTTCCATGACTTCCTCAAAAACCTCGTGAAGTGCCAATAACTGAAGAAGGAACAAGCAAAACAAGCTGACAAGTGACTTATTTTTCCCTGTTTGTGGGTCAGGAGTTTGCCTTTCATGGATGTTAACATAAGCAAAGCATAAAGAGATGAACAAAGTTTTTCATGCTGGATCTGCTGACGCCTCACTTCTGTGGAATAAAACATCCTTCTGATGGCTGTCCACAGGATTGCCCAAGAAAAAGGTTAATAGAGGGATAAAAATTCCAAAGGGAAAAAAGGTAGAGCAGCATTTTCAAATAGAAGATTCACTGTAGGCTGAAGAATGTCATTGGTTTTCCCTCTTGTTTAGACTGCTGTTAAATTCAAAGGTTCTGTCGTCATTTTCCCAGCCAATTCCATCCCTCAAAGCTATGGATTCTTGAAGTAGCCTTAAAGACTAATTCTTGATCTTGGGTAAACCATACTCATAAAGATTCATTGTCCTACAGTTGCTTTTAATCATGGTGGTAGTTCTGATGCTGTAATATTTTGACCTCAGGGATGCTTTGCTCTTAATTAATTTTGATGGACACTATGTAGGTCTGACCCAAAATTTTGGGGTTATGATCACTGATTCTGATTAAATGTCACCCTAAAAGTAGCACATCTGAGACGTTTTTACAGATTTTGTATTGTAAAGTAAACTCTTAATACTGGTTTGGGTTTTGTTGGTTTTTTTTTTTTTCCCCTCTTTGCTCAGAAATTGACATTTTATAAACAGATCGAGGAACTTCCATAGCATTGAGACCTTGTTTTTCTCTGGCAGAAGTGGCTTCTAAGAGAAATATTTTCACTGAGCTGTAGGTGTCACTTGTGCCAATGCACACATACGCTCCCTTTCCACATTGTTTCCCGTGACTTTTAAAGTTCAAAAGCTCTCCAGTTGCTTAGAAAAATCCTGCTTGATATAAAAGCAGTAGGTGCCTACTTTCACTTTATTTCTTGCATGAGGCAAGTTTGTTACACTAAGACAATTCAAATATACTTTATGTGAAATTGAAGTAAGCCAAGCATGATTTTATAGATGAAAGCTTCTTACTCAGCAAACTTAATATGATAAACTAACAGCCACTCCGCTGTGCTTTCAAGTATGTTTTGATATATACCTCCTACAGGTTTTTAAACATGAAAAATTGCTATATGTGAAGTTCACCTGACTTGGAAAATTAAAATCAAGGTCTATCTTTTAACATAACTGATGTATTCCCTAAAGAAGGGGTTTTTTTGCAAAAAACTTACCTCAAACCCTGGTGTTCCTGTGCATGAGCAGCAGAGCTGTGAGTCCATATTCACCCACAGCAATACCTAATTCTTTGCAAGATAGACATACATTATTTTTATGTCTTGACACTTAGGCACATTTCCATCCTAAACCCCACTACAAAGCCTTTTTCTGATATTTGCATATTTAGAAATATTAAGTAAGAGAAGGGTATTTACCTCTGAATCCTGTGCTGGTGGCCTTTGTTTTACCTTTTACAGAGGAACTCCTGAGGTTAAGCTTCAGTATAATCCCAAAAACATTTTTCCAGAATATTTCCCTAAGTAACGTGTCTTGAGTGACGTTCCATGAAGTATTTCCTTCATTCCTCCTGCTTCTAATTCTTATGTAGTTGTCCAAGTGTGATCATCCTCAGGAGTGGCAGAGTGAGAGAGAAACTGCCTTCTGCAAGTGCAGGAGACAAGCAAATTGATTACTTACTGCTTGGGGAATCTGGTTGTGCCTGTTTGAAAGCCAGCCCTGCTGGGAGGCGGATCCCTCTGGAGTGCCCGGGAGCAGGAAGTGCCTTGGAGCAGCTCCCCTTAAAAGATGCAAGTGGAGCAGAGCCTGCCTTGGAAGCACAAGTGTAAGTGGAGGCTTTGCTGTCTTCTGCACCAAAGAATGAGGGAAAAGGAATTGAGGGTAGATGGATCTGTTCATGGGGGAAAAAAAGCCCCTGCAGAATAATGCCTTTTACTACAGTGTCTTAAAAATATTTGGACTCCGTTTAGAAGTTTGACCTAAAGTCTGAATTGGGCAGGAGATGGACCTCAGCAAAACCACTTCAGTTCCTGGGGAGCATTAGGCAGAGACAGCTGTTTGGATATGCTGCTTCTCCAGATACAGCACCTCAGCCATATTTTTGGAATGCAGTCAGTATTGCTGCAGAGAAGGTGGAAACTAATTGACCAGAAAGACAAATATGACACCTTTGAAGGTGTTAGAGGTTAAAAATCGGCTGCTACTGTGAGCTGTGGGATGTTAATGTCAAACTGCCGCTGAGCTATGCAGCTTACCAGCATTTCATTCTGCTTCAGCTGTGCTTTGTAGGCTGTGCAGAGCGAGAACGTCGGAAACAGTGCAGTTATTTAATCTTCAGGTGAGAGAGGAATAGGCTGTGGCAACAAACACTGCCCAGAAATATTTCCTTCAATTAGATCTAGATGAATTGACAGCACGGCTGAGGAATGCCTTTTGAGACTAAGGGGCAGCACAGTAGGATTTTCAGACTGTAACAAAATAGGTAATGTGGGGGAGAAAAAACGTGGAGGTAATCGTTTCCGGTCTTTTAATTAGTTTTTGAATTTCATCTCAGTTTTTCACTGGTCTAGCTTTGGTTTCATAGCTAAATACTGAGAGGACAAGTCTTGTTCTAGCTGTTTGGTGAGAAGAAACAGTGCCAGAGTATCATAAACATATTTAAAATAAGATAGGTTCTGTAAATGCATTGAGCAGCAGTTTGGGAATCCCTGCACTAAATCATTCAAAGCACTGTGAAAGTTCTCTCTTCAAGGTAGTGGGAACTGATTATCAAGGAAGGGCAGAGAGAAGAGCTTTATGCTCTTTATAGCTCTGCAGGCCAATTCAGTAAATTGATTATCAGTAGGACATAGGGTTTTTTATCCCCAGGGTGTTGATAAATAAGTGAATGGTTTGGACCACAAGTGGTTAAGAATGATGACGATTTAGAGAGACTGGACATTTGAGAAGCTGCTTTTCTATGGTCTCCTTCATAAACAAATTCTTCTTGAGAAGAAAGATGAAAGATTAGATAATGAAATGTAGCTCATGAGGGTAATGGTGACGAGGAATGTGGGGTTTTGAGCTGTAGATGCAACACAGCTTTTTTTCTAATGTTTTTGAAGCTAAAAAAATCTCTTGGGAGTAAAATACTTAAGAATTGAAGCTCCCATACTGGAATTCTAGAGAACAGGAAGAATAAGGTCTTAGATCAAATTAAAGTGCTGACGAGTTCTGCTAACTATGGGGTGAATTCTTACCGCTGTTCTTTCCCACCAAGGAGTTAACATAAATACGAAGTACAAGCTTTGGTCTAACATTCCCTAAAAGCCATTTGAGTTAATGATAATTACTTGAGATTTCAGGAGGAAGACTATGGAATCTGGTTCCAAAACCTTCTGCCACTGAGCTCATGGAAACCACATATTTGTCTTCTTATCCAGAAAATTGAATCAGAGTTCACATGTCATTGAAATATTGCTAAATTTCGGAGCAATGTTATTTGAGAGTGCAATTTCTTTATTAGAGAGAAGCAAGTACAGATTTCATACTTTCTAATGCTATGCAGCACTTAGCTTGGATTATTACTGTTGTAGAAAGTGCAAAATAAAGTTGGATTGTATTTTTACACTCCTAAATGAATGTCTGTCTTCTAGAGTCCTCTTTCCTACCATAAATAAGTGACAAGACAATGATCTTCATCTTACAGAGTACTTCTTCTGTAAGCTTTGTGGGGGTGTTTTTGCTTTCCTCTATTTAATAAAGTATGTTTATTAGAGCCATTCATGCAAGTTCCTCTCTCCACACTTCAAGTTTTACTTAGGAGGAGCAAGCTCAAAACACTGGCATCAGAGAGAAGTACTGGGCAGTAGGCAGAGCTGAGATGATCCTGAAGCACTTTTACACAGGGAAAAGCTCACGGTTTGGAAAGTTGCAAAACTGTGAACGTTCATCCAGAGACTCCAGCAGATTGTGATGTGTTGCTTTAGATGTAAAACAGGATGGTCTTTTATGTCCATTTTCTTAACTGTAAATATGATTTCTTTGTCTAAAATAAATTATTTCTAATTATTAAATTATTACTAAGCATCTTAGTGATTATCTAATGTTAGTATCTGATGAAAATGGTGCACAGACTAACATGCTTATTAAGTAGAAAAAATAATTAAAGCTGAAACAAGGCATTTTATCTTTTCTTTCTCTTCTCCCTACTTTTGTCACAAACTCAGCTTTTGGAGATGTGAGAGTCTCTCTTGTGTCAGGATGCTGAGTGTTTCTTTTGATCTTTCCTCTAGGCTGGCAAATAAGCAGGACAGAGAAGGAGCTCTGTCAGAAGCAGATGTAATAGAGTCCTTATCTCTGGAAAAGCTGGTTAATGAACACAAGTGTCTCTGTCAAATTGTAAGTAGATTTCAAGATGCTGTATTTTCTCATGTCTGTGTAAAGCTTCCATTAAGGTAGGAAATTGTGCTACATTGTATAAAACTGAAATTTAGATGGAGTAGTCACTGTCCTGTTAAGAAAAAATGCAGCAGGAAATCATTGTGGGGGGAGCCAACCCAGAAATCTTCATGAAAGCTACTTAATATTGGTCAATATTTCAGATAATTTATCCAAATCAGTAGTCCCTGAAATTTTTCTTTAACCCTTTGTTTTAATCTACCAGTGTCTTAGGTAGGGCTTTACTTCCACAATCTTTTTCTGATGGCAATAAGAAACATTTTGAAAGGTAATGAGAGTTATGCTGTTATTAACCAAAAGAAGGAGGCAGTTTTGCAAACCATTTCAGTATTTGGTATTTGGGTTTTGAAATTTAAATAATAATTTTAATTCATTAGGGAGATTTGCAATACTACCTGTTGCTATTATTTTCTTTAGGAAGCTGAGTTATAAAAGGGCATAGCTCTGTTTATTATGTCATGATTCTCTGAGTGCTTTTCTTCAGTTAGTGCACTTTGCACTATGCACATGTAGTAATCATAAAAATCAAAATTGCAAGTTCATCCTTGTTTTTTTCCAAGGAACTTCTGTGCCAAAAATATTTTCTTGAAAAATATTATCAGTAAAAAAAGACCTGAAAGATATTAGTGTATTCCAATGCTTCTGAATTGCTTCATTGCTGACATATGCCAGTAAAATGCTGTTCTTGTTCGTTACTTATATCTTGTGTGTAATTAGGAAAGGAGCCAGATCACAGAGTCTTCAGACTATTTCATACTCAAATGGGCACCTTCTTCACCAGGCTCTTTAAAGATAAACATGGTCCCAAACTGCTTCAGTAGGATGACTCCTGGGGTCTGTTTAAACAGAGCCATTGTGAAACAAGATAGAAAGTTAGGCAAGGACCAAAAAACTTTTTGTTTCTTCTTATTCTTTTAGTTCATTTTCCACTGGATCTTTAAACTTCCCCACAAAGTATTAAAGTAAATAGAAGGAGTAGTTTGTCTTGCTGTTGGACAGTGTCAGTGAGAATGACCTTCCTCTTTTTCTTATTTAATATGTCTGTATATTCCATATTTCTGAATTTTTATGTTTTATAACCAAACTGCAGCAACAGTAATCTTGGTGCAAACTGAGAAGAACATTTCCCCAGTGCTGGCCAGTGTTTTATCTTAGTTTTCTGAGAGAAACAAGTTACATACATCTTCTATACATCTCCTTCCTTGGTAGGTTCTGCTGGAGGGTATTGCAGTGTTCCCTAGTGAAAAGCACTCATAGTTGAACCTTAATTTAAACATAACTGGTCAGAATTTTTTTTTCTGTTGTAAATTGTACATTCCATATCTGACTGTGGTGCCATTTAAATGCTTGTCAGATGAAGAGAGAGCACTGAGTTTTTCAGATGTTAGTGTTGGATAGTTGGTCTTTTTTAATCTTTATTCATAAACACAAATCCTGAACATGATCAGTGTGAAATATTATCTCTACATGTCAAATACATAGCTGGATCTATTCAATTATTATTCAGGGAATGTTTTAAAACATACAGAGCTCCAAAACATTCTGGAAAACAGTTTTCAAGAGATCTTCAGAGAACATCTTTTCCATGTTCCAAGCTTGAATCAAGCCCTGTATCTTTCGTCCCAATTAAAGCCCATTGTTTTTGTCTTCCTGACATGAAAAATGAGAAAATCATTATTTTCCTATTTGCAGTTTCACCTAATGTTTTTGAAGGCTATTATCCTGTCTCCCTGAAGTGTTTTCATCTCAGGAGAACCACTCTTGGTCCTTTAATGTTTTCTTACGAGATGTATTTTCCTAACTATTTCATAACTATTGTCATAACTATTTTCTCAATGAGCTTTGCACTTCTCTTCCAACAGATTTGCTTAGGTCATGTTTCTCTCTTGTGCTGCTGAGAGTATAATGACAAAAATTTTTACGCCAGTCGAGGTACAATGCCTGTTCTGATGTAAAAAATTGAATTGGTTTGACGACTTTTCTGACAAATTCACAGGAGATTTTATTTATCCCCGAGGTGCTTATGAACATGGTGAATTTTTTTTCATGAACTGAAGCAAAGCTGATTCTCTTTCGTATCAGATTTTTCCATTTTGATTGTAAATATGGACTATTTATAACCCACATTTCTCAGTGTTTTACAAGCTTCACAGTAAACAGTAATTGTTCAACTGATTTCTTGTTTCCAGTCAAGGGATGTGGTCTGAACTGCAAATATTTTTTCTCTCCTTCTCTGTATATTTACAGGAACCTTGCTCAGCGATCATGGGCTGTGGGAAAAAAATTGATAAATCAATAAAAAAGGGGTTATTTTGGCTTCTCCATATCATAGCGAAAGATTTTGATGCCTTAAATGAGCGCATCCAGAGGGACACTACGGAGCAAAAAGCACTTGAGGAACAGAAGAAACTGGAACGAGCTGAGCGAGTCAGGAGGATACGGGAAGAGAGGTATTTTGTGTGTGATTCTTACTTCATCCCTTGCTTCCTTCTCTAAGATATTTGGTCCATTCCTGTACATAGATCTTATGGGAACCAAGCTGTCCAGGGTTTAAAGCTTAAAAGCTAAGAGTCTTCCTTGAAGTTTTTGCCTCTTCATCCCCTTCATTTGATTTGCTGCATGCTGGAAATGTACTGTGAATGAGAATTGCAAGGTAGTTGAGGAATAAAGTTGGCCTTACTAATATAACTTCACAGAAGATTGACCTAAAAAATAATTCCTGTGATTTAATCTGAAGTTACCTTCTAAAATAAAGTGTTAAGTTAGACTCTGTAACCCATATGGGAATATCAAAGACTAGATATGAAAATTTATTCAACACTATGCTTAATAAACTTCAGGATATCCAACAGCTGAGGCATGAAGGAGCTAAAGATGATGCAGTGAGGGGAAGCAGGGCAAGTGATTTATTACCCCCCTTCAAAGCCCTTTCTGGTCTTGAGGAGCCTGCTGTGGTTCCTGTGAAAGACTGATGTGAATAATTTTACTGGGGCATTCTTAAAATATTTGCTGAGCACCCCTGTCCTCTGCTCTGCCTTATATAGGCAGAGAATTTTGAGTCTCAGTTACTGTGAGAAGTAGCTGGGAAGTGTCTTGGACTACACTCTGTTTTGGTTTAAATAAGCACATAAATTACTGAAGTACATTTTAAACAGTTGGAACTTGACATGGTCTTCAGATATAGTTCACGAATTTATAAAAAAATTGGTTTGCTTCCTAATCTGCCTCATGTCTCTGCACACACAAAACCTCCTGACCACGTTGGATTGTGTTGTGTTTATGCCACACTGAGAGGTATAGTGGGGAGGACTGACATTGTTCTCTATAAAATTTATGGCTTCTTCATAATTCTTTATTCATTCTGCCTCTTTTCCCTCACTCCCGTTCCCAAAAAACCCCACAAAACCAAACACCAAAACCACTGAAACAACATAAACCCAACAACAATGCCAAAGGGAAAAAGAAGAAGGAAATGTACCTGAGGAAGAAGACCCTGAGCCTGGGAAATGTGGAAACCCCTTCCAGCCTATATCTGCTGTAATCTCTGAGGTAGGAGAGTGTGTGGAAATCTGGATCTGTTTAGAACCAGCACTAACAAGTGTCTGAGAAGTGATGAGAAAAACGATCATTTAAGAGTTGTTCTAAGTCTGTCTGCACAGCACTTTTTAAATTTTTATTTTAATCTTAGCAGCCTTGTTTTGTGTGCATTGAATCAATGTTTTCATGATAAGAAAACCCCTATTATTGATTGGGGAACAAAAGTTTTGTAGACACAGTGAAATAAATGTAAACACATGACTGAAAACATTTCCTAATTAAACTCTTGGGGATTCAGAAGTGGAAAATATTCAAGGTCTATTCGTTTCTTCTAAAGTGTTTGTGATGTGGTGAGTCATACCAAATCTCCCTGACTTCTTCAGCTATTCAGATTTGTGAGCATAACCTCTTTTCAGTTGAAAACAGACTCTTGAGAATTTATATTAATTTTGAAATATGAAAATCACATTCATTTATTAAAGCTTCCTTAACCTGCGTTTCTGAGTTCATATTTTTTTATTCAGTTGCCTGGAGATAACACAATCTAAAGAACCACGTAAACTTTTCCAGCAAGTAATTCAAACATTTGCTTTTCCCCAAGACAAAAGCACCCATATCCACAGAACGTGTCAAGGCAGCTATGTGCACAGTAATCCATTTTAGTAATAACATCAAAAGCAAGAAAATAAAGGTACAGCTGTGAATATTGCAGAGATGGTAATTTAGTGATACAGAATTGTGAAGCAGCCTGTCACTGAGGTTCTGTGACACAATAGGTATTTATCCAAACTGGGGTGGCATTTTCTGGAGGCTAAAAAAAAAGTAATTGAGGAGGAAGAAAGTAGAAGGTTGTTTTGTTTATTTTAATAGGACCAAAAATAAAACAAGAAAACTGGCATTAATTCCTAATATCTTTTTGTTGTTAATTTCCCCTCCCTTCCTCTGGATAGGATATTGGAAATCTAATTTCTTCATCTATTTGAAAATAATGCTACGCAATATATAGGACATAAAAATATTTTCGGAATGTTTTCATTTTTTAAGAATCTTCCTGTCTTATTAGTCAGTTTACAGCATTAGAAGTAATTTTAAAAAAATCTTGTCCATTTTGTTAGAATGAAAAACATCTGGAAAAGGAAAAGAAGAGGCAAAAGTTGGAGACTGAAAAGGCTACAATTGGCTTGAAATCCCAGCCGGAGCAGGACCACTTATCAAGTAGCAGTAGCCAAAACACGAATGACAGCAGGCTGGAAAGGTGCAACTCTACAACTGCCCAGCTTTTGCAGCATGCAGAAGAGAGTGACCAACAAGCCTCAGAATGCCTTGACTCAGGTAAAACTGCTGCCTTTTAATGTCATTCAGTGGGATTTTTCACATGCTTCTTCCTTCTGTTTGTATTATATGTCATTATACCACACATCAATGTCGTGTATTGAAAACACAAAAATGCAGGAATAGGTTATATAAGCTGAATTTCTTCATGGAAATGTAGAGTTTGCATATATTTTATGCCCACAGTTTATTTTCTGTAGCAAAATGTTGTGTGACTTACATTTCCCATAATTTTGTGTCTAAGTTTGGACTGAAAACTCTGATGTATCTCCCCAACAATTGTATTAGAATCTGATCTAGGGTATTACCTAAATATAACTGTGTGATCTGTGATGTTTTATTTCTGTTGAATATAGATAACAGTAAGAAAAAAAGTAAAAAACCAAAATTAAAAAGGGGACACAGAGTAGAACCTGTTAATGCAGAGGACTCTCTTCCCAAGAACCCTACACCACCACCAGCTCTTCCACCAGGTAAGTGTAAAAACAATAATTTATGTCTCAATTTGTGGTTGGTAATCCTTTAAAAGTCTCACTTGTGAATGATGAAACTGGGCTGGTCCTCATACAGAGAGGAGCTACTAAACCTTCCTCTATAGAAGATCTTTGATGCAGTTCCCCACTTCATGATATGAACTTCCAGCAGTATTGATTTGGCCTATTCCATGGGGGAAGACATTATTCTCCCAAAAAAAAAGAGCCAGAACCTTGATTACTCACTGAAGTGATGAAAAATATCAATACTTTTTAAGGTAAATCAGTTTATTTTTGAAGTATTTCATCATTCTTCACTGTGGATGCAATGTAGTGCATAGCTTGGGCATTTCTAATTGCTTTGATTTCTCCCAGAGAAATGTGGCTTCTGCACAGCTCAGAATAATCCAGTGAAGTCATGGAATGCTCTGACAGTCTTTGTTTTCCTTTAGTTGGATGGGGAACTCCCAAACTTAATAGACTTCGAAAACTTGAGCCTCTTGGTGAAACACATCATCCTGGTAATTTGAAGTATTTGGGATTTTGTACCTTTTTAAACCATGCTCCATTGTCCATTCACTTCTACATTCATTTCATTCTTCATCTGTTTTTCATTTCTAAATTCCAATTTTCATTGACCAAAAAGCTTTCCCTTTTGCTTAGTAGAAAGCATCTTTTTGATTTTTCAAGTCTGATTTTTTTATTAGGGAAAAAAAATGAGTTCTCTTAAATTCCCTTACATAGTTTAAAGTGGCATGGGATATCAGAAGTTGTGAATGATCTGAAGTTATTTGCACCTAAAAATCATTTAGGGCTACATAACAAAGAATAATGGGACCAGGTACTTTAAGAGTCCAAATGTACTGCATTTAAAATTAATATTTTTAATTTAATACCAAGGTGTAGTAGGCAGAGTCTTGATTTCTTGCTTCAATAATGACTATATTCTATTTTTGGAAGATCATGGAAGACTGTTTTTCATATGCTGATATTTCATTTTTTCCTGAGTTTGAGATGATAGCTTCTTAATTTTTCTTACTTTTTTTTTCTTTTTCACATTTTGAAAAGTGATTTGGAGATATCTGAAACACAAGAACAAGGAGCTTTTCTGCCAAAGAATCAAAAGATGCCTGAAGGCAAAATAAAATTTCTAAACCCAAAATATTTATTTCTCACAGGAATTAAATTCATGTGCTTAAAATGTGATTTGTAATCTTAATCATAAACCCCTCTTGCTCTTTTTTTTTAAAGGCAAATAGAGAGAAGGCGGCAAGAAAGGAAAGCCAGATGAAGAGGTAGGGAGGGGAAGAAAAGGAACTCAGTTTTTATCTGTGCCTCAGGGAGGTGTTGCATTCTATAGGAAGAGCATGGGTGGGACAAAGAGGAAAAAACCCTGCTTAAGCTAGGTGTTAATTTGTAACAGAAGTACAATTATTAAATAATTTTGGAAGCTAACAATAGCAGTTATCTCTTGACCAGAGGTGTAAGAGTAAACTTGAAGTTGCAGCCGAATTCAAGGCATTCCCTGCTCTGTGTGAAATTTATCCTTTTTTTCAGGAATTTTGAACCACTCACAAGATTCACACTTGAAAATCCTAGCAAGAAAACACCTATTAGGAAACCACTATTTATAAATGAAAAAAAGCTCTTCACATACATAGCCCAGCACTGTCAAACCTTTAGCTAGGTCCTGATTTCCAAGAGCTGTAGTTATAACTTTAGAAAGTTATAGCTTGCAAAGTAAGTGCCATGCATAAATAGTCCCAAAATTTTGGTTTCTGCACAGTATTACTGTCATCCAAAACTATTGCAGTGCAGCCTTGGCTACAGCAACATACAAATTTTTTGCTTAAAGCAGCTGTGGGGTTTTTAACTCTGTCAATTTGTGATCCATAGAATCTGAGAATTATTGAGATTGGAAAGGACCCTTAAGATCCCTGAGTGCCACTGTTGACCCAGCACTGCCAAGTCCATCTTGCACTGACGGGAACTTCCCATCACACAACAGCATTTTTCAATGAATTCTTACGTATTTTGCACACTGAGAATCTGCTCCTGACTGGAAACTCATTAGCGTTTCCCTAAGACCAGTGGAGCCTACCTTTGATTCCTTTTTTTACAATAATTCCTGAATTGCATCTTTCTGAAAATCAACTTCTTTTTGGTTGTCCCTTCAGCAGAGAAATAAATTAGTGTTGATTTCTTTTTTCTTCCCCCAGCTTTGCCCAAAATTCAAAGGTGGGTTTAAAAGGTTTCTCAGACATTCGAACTTTGTATTTATGTACTTATATTCACTGAAGACTGCAAATTTTCCAGTCATAGTAATAATTTTGGCACAAAACAAGGTGATGAATGTCTGTTTATTGTCAGTGGAGGATCCATCTGCAAGAATGACAAACCTCTTTCAGGATAGGAGGTAAAATTCTCTGCCAGCTCTAAAGTGCTCTGCCAGACCTCAAGAAACTGGAGACTAAAACTATCCTTTGGACAGATTTTCATTGACCTTACAATTGTTGCAGTTTTCTTGCTGCTGCAATTAGTGCTATTGAAATCAAAATATCAAAATATTTACAACAATAATATAAAAGTGTTCTCATTTTGCTGATTAAATGTAAGGATAACTAAAACTTTGACCCTACAGCCAGGTCCACATAGAGTAGTGTAATGCAGTTTGTTTGTGAGCCCATGCACTTCTAACCGAAGTTACTGCATCTGTAGAACAAGTGGGATATATTCTTGGGAAATGATGATTTATTAAAGCTGAATTTTATGTTGGCAGGCCATCAAGGCTTTGTTGGGGAAGAGGTGGTCTGTATAAAAAAAATTGAGATTTGAATGCTTCAAAAAGCTGCTTTTATTTTTTTCTTGATTTCCACCTGTTTCCTCTTACCATCTTCCATACTATTTTGCTTGTGAAGTGCTTTGCATGTCCCAGTCTGCATGGGTTTTTTATTTTACATCAATTACAAATGTTTGAGAACACTTGTTATGCTCTTCTGATGTACTTACTAACTTTGTCTTGTACAGTTTTACCACTTTAAATTCCTTTATTGATGAAAGGAAATGTTGCAATTTTATCTAAAAAATCTGAAATAATTCTTTTAGAAAGTTATTTCTGCTTGCAAGATAAATGCCATGCATAAATGTTCCAAAATTTTGGATTCTGCACAGTATTACTGTCCTCCAAAACTATATTGCAGTGCAACCTTGGTTACAGCAACATACAAATTTCAATGCTTCATTTCTTCAGTTGTTATTTGTATTAGATTTCTCCTTTCCTGTTTTTAGGGATGTTTACAGATCCCCTTTGGGCTTCATCTTGCAAATGCTGATGCATGTATACCAAAATCTAATTAAACCCTCGTTTGGCCAATCCATCTCTAGACATTAATTAGCACTAGGTTTGAAAGTTTGCTTGGAGGAATTAGCTCTAAAATCATAGAATACCTGGCTTTCATTAAGGAAGCAAGAATTTAGTAAACATTATTTAAGCCAGGAAGGTGGTAGGTGACAGATTGATGTGTTTTTCTGCTCTGGAATTTCTTCCACAGATTTCTATGGAAAGCCTCTGCCCCCGCTGACTCTACGCCAAAGACCCAACAGTGATACCCATGATGTCATTGCTTAACTGGAGCACAAAGAGACTTTTAAAAACAATAATTTTAAAATCCTATCATTTTTTTACCCTTGAAGGAAAATTTTTAAAATGACGCTTTCTCAGCGTGTGACAACTAAACATGGAGTTCATCCTGTTGTCCTTAGGTGGTCAGACTTTATCATTTACTTTTGACATCACCAGCTCTTCTTCAGGATTTATTTGGTTTACTTGTGAAAAGACATGGCTGAAAACCTGAAGAAAAACACCTTCAAGATCCCGTAATACTGGATTGTACATTCCCACCAAGACCTTTCTCCAGGTGCTGTGCAGGTGTTGGTATTTTTTCAGGGAGTAAATGATTCTAAAGCATTTTGTAAGATTCCTGTATGATAGGGTGAAAATAGAAAGGTTAAACAAATATTGAATATATTTTTCTACCTTTTTATAAAATGAGTTGAAAGTTTGAGTGGAGCTGTGTACCTACTACCAATAAAATGATACCAAGGGAGCATTAGTCAAGTGCATAAAAATAAAGTGTGTTTTACTCTTACATTTCTCTTACAGTACCAATACCTTTGCTTAGGTATTACATGACATATTTCATATTTCTGGCAATCTGAAGCAGGGGGTAAGATAGAAAAATTTAAAATAAATACATTTTATACAAAATAATACTATTTGAACTGTCTGGAAGTTTTTCTTATCTGTTGTTTTCTTGGTTTTGTTAACTGAGTTTGACATAGGTAATAAATTCTGTGGAAAATAGAGTTGAATACTGTATTGTCTACTACAACAAATGAGAAAATTGCACATAGTGGGAAGTTTGCACTAATTAAATCCCGATTTTGATGGGAAACTGAATCAGCCAGTATGCAGATGACCTCCCACAGTTTTTAATCTCAATAATACTAAAATACCATCTTGCAAACTAAAGAAATGCTGGGTTTTTAAGGATTTATATAACACTTCCATAGAATGAGTTGAAAACCACGTACAAGTGATACCTAAACAAGAGTTACAATTTGTTATATTCCTATTTAAATGTTTTACTGTTACCTTGCACACAAGCAGTGGTGTACTTGTAAAGGTTCGTTGTTCTGCCACTTAATGACAGATGGGATGAAGCCCCCATTCCCAGGGGCTTTTTGGAGAAGCAGTAGTTGATAATTTTATATGATGCTCTGTCTTCAGTAATGTGGTTTTACCAAAGGAGTTTACATGTTGAAACAATGTGGTGTATTACGTGTTCAGCATTTTGGTATTGGAAGTCTTTGCCATATGCCCCTTGCAGCATGGAGTTGCACAAACATCTGGCATACTAAAATGAAATAATTAAGATTTTTAAAGAGTAGGGTGGAATCTCTCTTATGGGTACTAAGTTTGGAATAGGTGGAGAAGTTTATTCCTCTTAAGTTTGTTAGTTTAGAGAAAGGATGAAACAATTTCTGTGTGACTACCAGCATGAGAATACTTTTGTTGTATTCTAATACTGGAACATGATTCAGTTGAATTATCCTCAGGATTTGGTCATTCTCCCTTCAGACAACACAATTCTAAGTGGAGGGGAGGTTGCACAAAAATTTATATATACAATCTCAACCTTGCTCTCATTAGCTCTGTTACCACTTAAGTTTTTGGCTTTAAGGCTCTACTTTTGCAGACTTAATTTTTTACAGCTTCAATTTCTAGGAATGTATTACCCTTTTGTTTTCTCTCTTCCCTAAAATAAATTAATGGAAGTGTTTATTAAAAGCAAAGCTAAATACTGCTGTGCTAACGAAATTTGAGAAACTAAAATGTTGATGCTTATATATGAACTGTGTGTTCTGTGTGCTGTGTGTGTGGATACATGTACCATTTTTGATTTTTGCTTTTAAAATAAATGTTACCAGTATGTGACCAAAGTACTCAAAAACATTTTATAAGTTTTTGTTTTATTAATATGCTTTGGAATTATTTACTATGGTGGGGTTTTTTCAGTAATTTATACTGCCATGACTTTTTATTTGCTCAAGATGACATTTATGTATAGAATAAAACTAATGCAAAGCATCAACATGTTTCCTGTATTACCATACATTTACGATTTTTTGGAAGTAAATAGAGACATAAATATTTAAGGACTGCAAGTCTCACTTTGCTAAAATGTATAATATAGACACCTAGAATCTTTGCATATTTTTGCAGGAACAAGATGATCAAATTTAGAATATACTGATAGATAAGTCAGGTGTAGATGTATGCATATAAAATGCTTAGATAGTGTACTTAATATTTGAGAGATGATAAGTTGTGCATCTGTAAATAGAGAGCACAAATTCTATTTTGCAGACTTTTGTCATCAATAACCACTTTCAAAATGTCTCTCTGCATTCAGGCAAGAGTATTTCTACTTAAATACAGGAGTGGTAAGAACACAGAAATTCACTGGTTAAGCAGAGCATTTTGTATTATCTATGTGTAACATTTTAAATATATTTTAGGCAAAATATTTTAAAGGTAAGTTAAAAGTATCTTCTAAGAAGGAATAGTAATGTTCATGAACTGAATTAATGTCAAAGAGAATCAGTGCTTCAAAATAAGTTGTTCAGGTTGTCTTCCCTTTTAGTTACATCCTAGAATCCACAGAAATACCTTATTCATAGATTTAAAGGTTTTAAAAATCAAAATTATTAAAAATAGACATATATGGTATCCATTAGGTCTCTAGTGTGAAATTGGAAAGGATTGATGGACAGTAACAAAGTAAGCAGCACAGATTTTTTTTTTTCCCCTTTAAATATTCAAGCAATATTTTTTTCAGTAATATATTGTAGTATTTTAGTGGAAAGTTGAGTGCTGTAACTGCAGGATGCTACCCAATGACTTTGCCTTCATGTTGGCTTCCTGGCTCCTGGGATTCATTCAGTTTGAAATACTTCACTATTTTGAATAGAACACATCCACCAGTATTTCAGTAGATGCATTTGTAAATGGAATAAATAATTGAGCCTATTGTGAGTGTAATTAGAGACAAGTTGATCTGCAGCAGCACATGAGAGAGATAAAGTTGCAGTTGCATTTTTGCTGTTTGCAGTTTGGCTGTGATGGTGTTGCTGATGAGCTGATTAACTGGAGTCTTCTCTCTGCTTCTGGTGAAAATCTGGTTTCAGACACAGTAACATATAGTGGAATATAACCACAGATTTAGGGGAAGGTGACTCATTCAGCAGACCTTTTTGTTTTATTGGTACAGTAAAATTCAGTTCTTGTATATATTTTCTTGTATGGTACTGGCTTTGGCACAATTATAACCAGAGAGAACTACTTTTTATAGCAGTTTTGTCCTGTATTGGTTGGTAAAACTCATTTATCAAAAAGACTTTCAGGTTTCTTTCACATTTGAGATGCACGAGGTCTCCATTTTGCCTCCAGGCCCTTTATCACAACCCTGATTGAAACACGCTTTCAAGCGTGTTACTAATCTGCATGAGGTGAGCAGAAATGCTCTTAGTCTTCATTAGCTGGTGCCTGAAACTCAAATATTTATCTATACGATAGCACTCCTGCCTTTACCTTTGCACCCCTTTCCAGTCTGGATTCCAGAGGCCAGGTTCAGCTTGCAGAAGCTTCAATTAAAACTACTCTTAAACAAGGTTGCTGCTTCCACAGGCTTGCTCTTAGTGAAGAGTTGGCAAATGCTGATGGGCTCCAAAGGGAGGGTATGTGGGGATTTGGTTTGCTTTGCTAGGACACAGTGATTGCAGCAGGAGACAGCCAACAGAGCAGGATGCCCTTCCTTGGAGGAGCAGTTTGCAGGTCTCAGGTTCTGTCCAGATGAAGGGATCAGATGAGATGGTCCGGGCACATCAACACCCTCAGCTTTTAGTGCTGCTAAACCAGTGACAGCTGAACTGGACTACAGTGGTCCTCCTACTTTCCATTCCCAGAGAATGGTTTGTCTGAAACTGTGTGTTGAGAGATTTCTGTGAGAATTCTCAAGCCTCCAGTAATTTTCATGGCAGTAGCAGCAGGTTAAGCCGGAGCTGATCTCTGGTGTGGTTCAGATGAGCTGAGTAGCAGCTCCGAAGCCTGGGCCAGATAGGAATAAAGGGCTGGTGCCAAGGCACAAGCAGAGACCTGATGGTGAGGGGGCTGTAGATGCCATCAGTCCCTCCCCCAGGCGCTGGGATGAGGATTAGTTTTGTAAATTGAGTGAGATAAACTAGATATAGATTAATTGAGAGCCCAGGTGCTGCCTAATCCTGGTTTGTCTACTGGTGAACCAGAGGAGTCAGGATGGCAAGTCGGCCCCCCACGGTTAAAAAAACCTAAAAAACAACAACAACAAAACCCAAACAAACAAACGAAAAACACCAACCAAGGTTAAAAATTAGGAAGACTTTTTTTTACTGTGAGGGTAGTGAGACACGGGCCCAGGGTCCCCAGGAAAGTTGTGCGATGCCCCAACCGTGGCAGTGTTCAAAGCCAGGCTGGATGGGGACTTGAGCATCCTCTAGGGCCTTGTGTCCCCACTGCTGGCCGAGGGTGTTGGGACAAGCTCATCTTTAAGGTCCGCTCCAAGCCCTTAACGTTCTATGGTGTTGTGAAGACCTCCCATTCCCAGCCGTGCACGTCGGCAGCGCCGGGAACGAGAGCGGGCGGGGCCGGGCCGTGGCGCTGCCGCCCCGCCCCGGGGAGTTCGGGCCATGCGGGGGCCGGCGCTGCCGCTCGCCCGCCGCGCCGGGGCCGCGCTGGGGCCGGGCCGGGCAGCCTGGGACACTCCGGCACAGGTGAGCCGGGGCCGGGTGGGCCGGGGCCGGGTGAGCCGGGTGGGCCGGGGCCGGGTGAGCCGGGGCCGGGTGGGCCGGGGCCGGGTGAGCCGGGGCCGGGGCCGGAAGCGCGGCGGGAGTGCCCCGGCCGCTTCCTGCGCGGGCCGTGCGAGCGGAAAGAGCGCGGCCGGCCCCGTTCGCTCTCCCCGCGTCCCTGCTCCCCACCCCCGAGCGTCCCGTGGATTTCTGTACCTCCTGCGCGAAGCTGCTCCGCCGCGGAGAGAATTCCCGGCCCCACAGCCGCCCCTGGTGCCCGGAGCCCCGTCCCTGCGGTTCTGCCGCCCGCCCGCCGCCGTCTCTGAGCCGCGTTGGGACGGGTCGGCTGCTGCGTGCCCTTAGGGAGGGAAATTCACTGTTTACCTTTGGGGGTTGCTTAGAAACCAAAAGCTTTTTCCCTACCTTTCGTAGGTTAAACTCCATCAGAGCCCCAGGAACCGCTGGATTATCAGCACAGTGGATATGGAGAGGTATTCATTGACAAGCCGAGCAGGCAGGAAGAGTGTACTCTCGCTTAACTCCTTTGCTCTCTGAAATTTTTATTACATTTTGGTCGCATACAGATGCAGTCTTAATATTTAAGCATCCTGATATCACTGATACCAAGTTGATGTAATTAGTAAAATGTCTCTTATTAATTCTAGTGAGAACTAGGGCGGGTTTAATTTGGCTTTACTACTTTTCTTTTTTCTTCCTTTCTCTGAAGCTGGAAAACAAAACAAAAGGGAAACTCCAGAAGCAGATTTGTCAGGTGGTTCTGGATCACTTTGAGAAGCAGTACACGGCAGAACTGGGAGATGCATGGAGCAGTGTCAGGTCTGTGGCTTTGGGGAGATGGGGAGGGAAGGGCAGAGGTAAGGAACTGAATTAGTAATGACACATATGGCAAAGGCTGTCACTTAATTTGGGTCTTGATCACACAGCTGCTAAAGAGCTTCATTATTAAAAAACAAAAAGCATAGATGCATAGCATTAGTTTAATTGAATCAACTTAAAAGCTCTTAGGTTGGTTCAATGTTTTTCTGCTTTAGGCAGTGAATACTCCTGAGGAATATTTTTTGACACTAAATGAAAAATTACTAAGAGGAATTCAGACAGAAATCCATGTAAGAAAGGCCTGAAAGAGCAAACTGAAATACAAACAAGCATGTTTCTATCACATGCCACTGCTGTCTGACTGTCTTCCAGGAATATCTATTGATTTAAGTTTTACTGGCCCAATGTTTGCGGAACATGAAATGTAAAAAAGAACACTTGTAAAAATGGCATTTCAGTGTTGGCTGGAATGAGCATTGCAAAGCCATTGTGTGTGTGATTATTTTTGTTGTTTACAATTAATACTACAGTTACTCTTTGTCTCTAGGGAAGTACTTTGTAGTCAGGAAGAGCATCATGCTTCAACATTTATATCTCCTACGTAAAATAAGAAAAATTGAGAATGTCCTGTTTCAGAAGAAATTGGCATTTTAAATGCAATGATTAGAAAAAACCAGTGTCTTGGTTTCCTGTTAAAATTATTTTCCTGGGTACTTTTCTAACCAAAATTAGTCATTTCTGATTACACCAGGACCAGCCAATTGTGAGATTGTAAATAAAGGCTTCCTGCACTATTTTATTTGATGAGTAGTTGAATGTCTTCTCCTTTTTGCACCCTAGAGACGTGCTGACCTCGCCGTGGTGCTGGCAGCACGCCCTGCTGCTGAACAGGTTCAGCCGGTGCCCTGGCCTGGAGAGCAGCCTGGCTGAGCAGGGATATCATCCTGCCTTTCCAGCAGCTCTGCCCTACCTCCCAGCAGCCTTCAGGTGTTTCATCAGGCCAGCTCCTGGGAGATTCCCTGCCCAGAAACACCAGCCTGGCAAACTGAAGGAATATTACCTGCTCAATGCTGCCTCGCTGCTGCCCGTGCTGGCCTTGGAGGTGAAGGATGGGGAAGATGTTCTGGATCTCTGTGCTGCACCAGGGGGGAAATCTGTAGCTATTCTGCAGTGTGCCTGTCCAGGTAATGGGGCCAGGTGCTGGTGGAGGAAAAAAAACCCCAACAACAGTTTGTATTCCAAGTAGTTCCATGCTGTTTAATAAGATTTTTATGAAGTCTGTTTGCCTAAAAGAGGATTAAAAATGCAGTCCTTACTTTAACATAGGTTACTGCAGAGTGACAGGCAAAAGTGGGCTTTTTCTGCACTGTTACTTCTCCAGAAGTTACTTAAAGCCATGTCAATTTCTTGGTGCAGGGATGTAAATAATCTGCAATCTTAGAATACTTGTCCCTTTTTTTACTTTTTATTTTGTTCTTTTCCTCTACTGTCTCTTTTGTCAGTGCTGTGCAAACATTACAGGTAAGTTTAAGTGTGCTGATGTAAAACAGAGGATAAGAAATGAAATGTGCCAGATCTGGGCAAAAGGAGAAGGTAAGGAATTGGTTGGAGAAGGATTCTGAGATAATCACAGTGTTTAGAAGGCAGCAGCAAGCAGCAGCTTGGACCAGGGAGGTAAAGCAAGCTGGGATTGCTGTTCCCAAGTTTATTTGCTGGCTTGGATAATAATTGTTTTGAACTGTTCACACCACCTTGTGCTCCTGCTGATGAGACCATTACTGTAACCACCTGCACCAGCTGATTACAACTGGCTTTCCCTCCCTCTTCTAGAGGAATGAGGTGATGCTAATGAAGTAAATTAACTAGGAGTTGTCCTTTGAAAAGGTTTAGGGAAAACGAAACAACAAATCAACTTTTCTGTCCTCTGGCTGCTTCTGAAGAGAGCAAACTTTGCTGAGAATGTAAAATGGGAGGGATTTGATTCTTAATATACCTCAGTGAATGCTAAGGTGTACCTTAAGATACTCAAAACTGATGCTTTGTTTATTTAAAAGGCAATTTAATAAAATGAGGCATGCTCTTCATTTAGATGGTGGCTCAAGGAGCCCAGGAAGGCACTCACTCTTTGGAGATGGGTCATGGTTAAAGCTTGTTTTACTGTGGAATTCTATTGCTACAGAAGGATTTGCAAGGAAATATTTGGGGTTTGCTCTGTAGGAGCATGTTGACATTTAATTTGGTTTACAAAAATTCAGTGGTATTCTAAAAAGTGCAGTAACACAGGCACGTAAGGTATAAACTCCATGGTAGTCATGGCAATGCAGTAGAACTTCTGAAATGGGTCTAACTCCTTATAGTTGTAAAAACAAAACAGGAAAAAATCATAAAGACGTCTCTTTGGGTGTTTACTTCTTTTTTTTGTTTGTTTTTTTTTTTCCTTAATTTTCTAAGGTCATTTTCACTGTAATGAATATGATGATTTGAGGTCGAGGTGGTTGGAGCAGACAATAGAATCCTTCATCCCAGATGCTTTGATTAACTTGGTAATGGTCTCGAAACTGGATGGTAGAAAGATTGGAGATCTTCAGCCTGAATCTTATGACAAGGTGACATTATTACTGGTAAATTATATTTCCACGTTCTGAGTCTTTTTTTTCCTATGCTGCTCTATTTTTCATTTTCTCTTTTTTTTTTTCCTGGCCCCCCACAAAAATACCTGACTTATCAAGGGGAACAGAGTCACGTACAGGATTTGTAGAGTCTCAGGAAATACTTTGTGAAGCCTGTCATGCATTTATTCCTGTGTTGGGTGATGTTACCCTTTAAGCCTTAGGAGTGAATTCTGAAGACTTTGTAGCTGTAATTTTTGCATGATATGTAATTAGGAGGGGGAGGGGAACAGGAGGGAACTACTCAGGTAGAGCTTACTTTGGTAGCACTGATTTCTTACCTCCTGCTAACACCATAAAATCATCTCAAAATAGTAATGGGATTATTTCACCCCTAAAAATGGAAAGTGAAAAGGGTGTTTCTTAATATTGGCAAAAGAAAATTGAATAGATTTTGGCACATGGTGTTCAAAAAGTGACCATCTTTGTTGTGAATTGTCTTACTGATTTTATTAATTGATTAGGTATTGGTTGATGCTCCTTGTTCAAATGACAGAAGTTGGCTCTTCTCTGCTGACCCTCAGCAAGCTGTGCTCAGGCTCATGCAAAGGAAGGAGTTGTCCTCTCTGCAATTCCAGCTCCTAAGGTGAGAAGTGCAAAAAGTTAAAGGAACTTCCTATAATTAATAAGAATTACATGGGGGCAAGATTTGTCATGGTTTAATAAACAAACCCAGGGTTTCTCCTCTGAAAATAATAATAATGTCAGGAATATGTGGTTGTGATGCTGTTTAGAACAATCAGTGGGTCTGAGATGATGTGGAAATCTGTGTGGGTGATTGCAGCAGCAGGGCTTTGGTCCTCTTAACTCACTTAATTCACAGAAATGTCCATTTGCAGGTGACTCACAACAGTCTGGTATGAAATCAAAATATTTTAGGTGGACACAGCTAAAATGGGTTTAGATACATTCCTTATTGACTGTTTGTAGCACAGAAAGGCTCCCAGTCCTGACAGGGTAGAAAAAGTAAAGGAATGTGAAGTTTGGGGGTGAAAGAGAAGATTGTTTATTTTTGAGAACATCCCCCCAGTAATCCAAAGCAAGGCTGTGATGTATAACTGCACAGTTTTTCTCATGGGGGAAAAAAAAGAGTGACTTCTCAATAAAACCTTCTAAACTTGAGTGGTATTTGTGCAGTGACTGTCATGCCTGAAGTCCATCTGTCAAAGCAAATTGAGGGGAAAATAACATATTATAGAAAAGAAAAAGAAACTTTTTATGGAAAGTTCCCACTGCAGTTCAAGACAGTTTTGCATGACTTCCAGTTGAAAAAGGCCTGGCAGAAGCCTGTGATTTATAACAGAAATATGAGGATCTTATTGCTGTAATGCATCATGTCATCCATTTCCTGTGAAGAAATCAATCACATTTAAAACACTGACCTGTTTCAGTTTTCCCTTTTCAATATCTGACATAGAAAATCCAATTTGTGAACCCGTAGCAAAAGGAAGCATACATCATGCAGAGAAATTTTGAGAATTTGCATAAATCATTCCACATTGTAATCCTGGAGAATTCATGACAGCAGAAACCTTGTTTTTTAAAAAAATATACATTCCTGTCAGCCCAAATCAGATTTAATTGAATTATTCCTAAATAGACAGAGAACTTTCTGTTGAAAATATTCTTTACTTCAGCAACAGTAATAAGAATTTGTAAAGACAAAATACCTTTGCTATATAAATTGTAGTAAAAGAATGGTGATTTCCATTTTATTGCTCAGCATAGGTCTGAGTACTTGTGTAGATTGACCAGTCTGTTGTGATGTGCACTGGATTTTTGTTTGCCTTTTAAAATATTTTGGAGCCTATGAAATAAGTAGCTACTTTCAAGAGTTAGATATTATAAGGGTTATTGGTTAAAATACTTGAAGTATAGCTGCCCACTGGCTGGTTATTGTTCTTTTTACCTGATCACTTTAAGATGAATTCCCATTTCTAAAGGCATCTCAGATCCCATGTGAAAGGGGAAAAAGGAAATGATAAAGCAAGATCAGAAAAGGCTGAATGTTTCATGACAAGCGCATTAGAACTAAAATTGTGGGATGCTCCCCTATTCAAGCCTCTGCTTTATGACTAGAGTGCATAATTATAAATAATTTTAAAAATTGGGTTTGAATCCCTTCTCCAGTACTTCCAGTAATATTCAGGAGGGCTGAGCCTCCATGAATCCAGCTGTACTGCTTTTTAAATGAGCCAGCTTATGCAGAGCTCTCTCTGGTTCATTGGTCCAGATCTCCTGGTGCTTTATGCTCCCATGTGTTCCTGACCTTGGTTCCTGTGTCTGTAAACAAAAACAATTGTCAGGCTGAATCCGGCAGGTTTGTGGAGAGTATTGTGAGAAATACATTGAAAGAGCATGGAGTGACACCAGGGGGAATGGCTTCAGACTGAGAGGGAGTGGGTTTAGATGGGATATTAGGATAAAAATTCTTGACTGTGAGGGAGGTGAGGCCCTGGCACAGGATGCCCAGGGAAGCTGTGGCTGCCTCTGGATCCCTGGAAGTGTCCAAGGCCAGGTTGGACAGAGCTTGGAGCAAGCTGGGATAGTGGAAGGTGTCCCTGCCCATGGCAGGGGGTGGGACTGGATGAGCTTTAAGGTCCCTTCTAACCCAAACCATCCTGGGATTCTGTGAAGCACTCTGTGATTTGAAGGTGAAGCTTGAAGGTCCAAACATTATTTCAATTTAGCAGGAGGATTAAGTGTAAGGGTAACGTAAAAATGAGAAGAATAGAACTCTGCTTTGCATTTCATTTTTATTTCTTTCAAGCAACACTCGGCCTAGAATTTGAGATTCTCTCCTTCTTAATTAAGGAAATGCTTCACTTGTAATCTGTTTTTATGGATCTGCTTAGGGGGAAGTGGGAACATCAAAGAGGGAAGTTAAGGAAGGAAAAGTAGGGTTTGCAATACAATGTAATTAATTAAGCACATAGAGGCTTCAAAGAATGAAGATCTGGAAGAAACTGATGCAGCAGTCTTTCTCCTGCAGCCTGCATAAAATCTGAAATGTAAATAAGTGATATAAATGCTGAACAGCAAATGTTCTGAGCAATGAGGGCACCACTGATTTGATGGAAGTTGAGATTGTAATGATTGCTCGTACCCAAACCAAAGCATCCCTGCTGAGTGCTCTAATCCAAGAACACACTGCAAATCTTGTTATTATTTGGAGTGTTCATGCAGAAAACAAATTGCAAAGTAAAAAAAAGGAATATTCATTTCCTGATGCTAAATGCTAACACAAAATACAGTGGTTCCCAAAAGCAAATTTACCAATGTTACCAGTTCTCAGAGAGAAATTAGATTTTGGGCTAAGCTTGAATGCCCAATTACGTAGTGGTTAAACTGTTATGGATGTTGTAATTATTCTTAGACTGGTTTCTGCAGCTGAAAGGAGCTTGTGTTAGGGCTCAGCAGAAAAGAAATCCAACAAAATACAATTTAGAAAACTCAGCAAAGGCATTCAGACTGCTGGAACTCTTCTATGCACAACATCTCTGAGTAATTAAGCAGCTCTGTATTTTCACTGAATTGTGGAATTTTCTGCAGGAGAGGAATTGCATGCTCTTAGTTGGGCTTTTTTGTGGTTGTAGAGTGAAGGCAAAATTGTGCTTACAAATATAAAATCACATATTTAGCATATGTCACCAATGTTCCATTTCTGCTGTGAGGAGTAAATTGTGCGGAGAATTGCTTCATCACACTGTTTTTCAGCTCTTCCCCTGGCATCTTTCCCTTTGCTCCTCTGTAGATGTCCAGTTAATCCTCTTATTGTCCAAAACCATCTCATCAATTAGCTCCACTGGGAATTTTTGAGAATTCCAACTGTTGGACCAACAGATCTGCTGTGGGTTTTGTGGATGATAGGATTGTTTAGCAGCTTTCTGTCTTACAAAAGCTGAATATTTTGTGTGTTTGTGCTGTGCCATTCCCCAAAACACTTTTGGTTCTGTTGGAGATTTTAAATGGTTGGTTGGAATTTCTTCACAAAGAGTGACAGCTGTGGCCACTGCTGTGGCTCCAGGTGTTCCATCAGAGGTGTTAAAGTGTTTCTGTTTTTAAGTGTAGCAGCACCCTGTAAATAACTTATGGATCAAGCCCCTTAGGATGTGTTGCAAAGCCGAGCTTACTGAATGTATAAATAACTATGAATAAACGAATAAGCTGCTCAGCAGTTTTTTGGGATCACATATTTTAATTCAGACACAAATTTTGCTTTAATTCCACCTTCAGTCCTTTCTCTGTGTGTTTCACAAGCTGTGAGGATAACCACTAACCCTGAAGTTGTGTGGCAGGGTTTGTAGTGGGTTTCAAAGGTCTTTCATTCTCCCTTCTGGGATGTCTCATATCCCTGTTTTAACAGGATAAGTATTTCAGAAGTCACCATGCATTGGAGGACAAAGATCAATAATTCTAGCTGAACGTTTGCTCTTTGCTTTAGAATAATTTAGAATTATTTGCTATAGATTTGTTGCTTATCAGGATTTTCAGGACAAATTTTGGCTAGGGTAGAACAGAGGGGTTTTTTTTGGATTTGTGGGTTTTGGTTGTTTAGTTGAGAGGTTTTTGATACCTGTCTCTCCTTTTATTTATGATTCAGTTTAGTGCTGAAAAAAGCAGTTGACTTTCATGATTCTCCTGTTATTCTGAGCTGCAATGTTTCTCCATAGGAGCAAAGTTTACTTAGAGAGGAGCAGAGGGAGTGCTTGAACTACTGTCACTGCCCATCATAAAGTATTAAAAAAAATTGGTATTTTCACACTGCAGGAGTTTCTTTATCATTTTGACCAGGTTTGAAGAAATAAAAGTAAAACCTGTAACATGCAGGTCATATTACCACAAAGTATCTGGACTTCTGTGAGAGGCAAAAGGTAATGTGGATATTTTAAGTCAATAAAAAGAATAGAATTGGCATTTTTTATTCTGATGAGACATTATCTTGCCTATTGAGCAGAAATATGTTGTAGTTGCCAAAAGATGGCACTGTTGAAGTGTTGTTTTAAAATGTGTCATCTTTGCACTTTAATACTGAAAATGGTTGAACAATTAACATAGTTAATTCTGCCCCTTCCCATGGTGTGCAACATAAACCCAAGCACAGGAGGATAGGCTGGAAATGCAGGTGCTACCTATAGTATGAAATATATATTTTTGTGTCTGCCTGTTTTTAAAAGGATCTTTGAGACGCCAAGACTTTTAGAATGAAAAAAGTCATCCTATTATGTCTCATTTTCTGTAAATGGGAAAAATCCTGTTTAGTTCCTGGCTAACTACATTTTAGTTGCATGTAACAGTTTTTTGGGTTTGGAATTATCGTGTGGCTCTAGCATAACCTTTTGTTCCCTGAGATATTAAACAGTAATGCTGTTTTGTTTTCCCTAATTTAGTAAATATTGAGAATTTTTTAAAGAAGGAGCTTTAAAATAATATATTTCTTTAAAAAGTCTGTTCCAGTACTTCTGTAATAGAGGGAGTTAGGATAGATTAATGTATCTGTTGTACCTCTGACCTCCACAGTACAATATGGACTTGTACCCAGAGACACACCCTGCAAAAATATAAAGTACTTTAAAATTTTTTTTGTTAGTGCTGTAAAACCTTATTTAGAATGAGGAGGGGAGCAATCTGCATGTGTTAATTTGTTTTACAGAACTTGTTGAATGAGATGGACAGAAAGAGGCTCCAGAAAAAGTTTCCAGGACTTCTGATGTGTGTTCTGATGTATCTTCATGTGAAGCATGAAACCTTGCAGTATTAGTGGCTCTAAACATGTAAAATTCATTACAGGAAACATATATACCTGAAATAAAATTATGATACTAAGGATAAGTAGATCTTTATTTCAGCTGGAAGTTTTAGCTCTTTAGTAAACACAAATGTCATATGTACCGCTAAGAGAAAAATAACTGCAGGTTAACTGCCTCTAAATAATGTGGGGGTTTTTTAAACAGGGCATTGTAATGAGAGCAAGGTGAAAAAAATGTTTTAGCATCCTGTCAAAGCATTCTAGAATTGAAGCCCATTTTTGAGAGTCACAAAGGAACAAGCACTGAATTCCTTCAGCTGAGCATCGATAATTAAGATTCCCAATGAAAGAGAAATCTTAATTCCTAGATGGTGGAGTTACAGTAGGATTAAGTTTTGCTTCATCTCCAACCTGCCCCTTGGATGAGCTTGTTTCCCTCCAGTGATTTACAGAGGAAGTTTCTTAAATGTATTTGAACAATTCACTGATGAGCAAATCCTCTCATTAATGAATTCTCTGTGATGCTGATGACGAGAGGACCAAACTCCCTGGCTCTGCTTGCCCAGCTCAGTGTCACCCTGTGTGACTTTGAGCCCAGCACTTCCACACTTGGAGTTTTGCAGCTCCCTGCAGGTTTATCAGAAGCCAAGCACGGCTTAATCAGGGCTGGCGGGCATTGACTTTGAGCCCAGGGACTGAAACAACTGTTGCTGCACTTGACAAGATGGATAGATACATTGATTAACCTTGCTGCCTGAAGTCATTCTCCTCAGATATTTTAATTCAGGGTTTAAGTTCAAAATAAAGAGAACTGCCCTGAGCAGGCTGACCTTTCTGGGTCATGGGCCAGTGAAGATTCACAGGCTGAGGTTTAGACATGGGGGTTTTGAGGTGAGATTTTCCAGGTTTTCCTTCAGAGGCCTGTGCTGCTCTTTCCTCTGATGGACTCAGTTGGAGGAGTATGGTGCCCTTGAAAATGTTGTCTGAAGGAGTTGTTGCCTTCTGTATGGGAAGAAAAAGACATTTAGCAAGTGTCCAGGCTTTTAACCCTGTAAAGTGTAGCTACAGCTACTTTTTGGTATATAGCTTTATCTTTTACCTTTCCCACTCTTACATGGTAAAAGAATTTTCTCTCTTCTCTAAATGCTTACTTAGTACCTATCTTAGAAGTAGGAAAGTGGTTGCCATTATCTGCTTCTAGGAGTAAAATTCTCAGGTCTGCTAAAAGTACATCTCAATTGTTACATTAAAGCATTTCCAAGCTCGCTGGCTGCCCTCAGGGCTTGGCACTCGTGCATGCATGGAAAAGGTGTAGCTGGCAGGGGTAGGTCTGTCAAAAATGAGTTATATAGCTGGATTCTGATAAAAATGTGAAGATCAGCTCGACTTTTTGAGAGCCCGTTTAGATTCAGCTCTGTTCTCTTTGAGTTCTAATGTGAAAGATAAAAGCAAGATCTAATACATGGGAGGAAAAAGGTGCTTTTGAATTTCCCCAAATGGGTGTGAGGCCAAGAGACAGTGGGGTCAAAGAGACATCAGGGTCTCTTGCTGGTTTGTTGTTCATGAGAAGGGAGGGTTGCACAAGCCTGCTTTGCTTTAATTTAGCAGTTAATTCCATATTTCTGGGTGGACTGTGGTTCCTCAGGCCAAGAGCAGCAGCATGAGCCCCACCCTTTTAAATGGGCAGCTGCTGACAAGGAAAGGAGCTGGAGAGAAGGCAGGACAGCTTTTGGGGACAGAAACGCTGCTTTTGGAACCCTCTATGGAGTAAATATGTGTTGGGATGCCAGCATGAATATCTGGAGCCAGGCATTTAAATGCCTGCTGGTAAGTGCAGAATTTTAGAAGATGAGAGCTGGGAGGGATGTCAGGGTTCCCTCTGCTCTCTTTGACTGTCTCAAGGTGGCAGTGTGAATGTTGTTGCTCTACCAAGCTGTGGCAGGAACATTCTCAAACATTTCTGCAGGCTTTGAAAAGCTACTTGGGGTGTGAGATAACCTTGTAGGTTTAATTAATTAATAGGTTTAACTTATTTTCAGAGTATCCTCGAATGAGTGCACTAGGCCCAGTTAAACTGAAAATATTTAGGCTACCTAAGTGCACTGTAGCCTGGTTTTGGCTATGACAGGCTGAATTTGGAATTGCTCCCTCACTAAGGTTATATATGCTCGCTCTCCGTGTTTTTCCTGAAGATTGATGCAACAGAGGCATTTAACACATATTTTTTTCTTAGAGCACCATCACTTGAGAGAGCTCTGTCCTTTTATGCTGAGTAAAATTGGAAAATCGTAGACTTCAGTGAAATACGTACTTTGCTTGCTGATTACCTTAACCAAGGCTCATAGAAGAATTGGGCAAGGTAATGTGTGGACTGCCAAGAGAAGTAGATTTGGTATAATACAGGAGTTTTCACCTGGTCTTATCACTGTCTGAAGCAGTCATTTGTCCTGGTGTTCCCATACTATTTTGGGCAGGATTTTCAGAGCAGCTTTGATCTGTGATCAGCTTTGCTCCTGTTTGTGCTGAAGCTTTTCTTTATTGATTCTTTTGCCAAAAAGTCCCAATTCTGTTAAAAGGGTTTATCTTCCCCCCCCCCCCCCCCCCTCCTTGTATTTTCTTCTTTCCTTTCTTAACTGTTTTTGGTCAGATACCACTCATGGGAAGTCCTCAGCTTTCTGGAGGAATTGCTATTTCCATGGCATTGTCTTTGTTTATCTAGACCTGGAATCAGAATTTCTGCCTTTGGGGACTGCTCACCTCATCTGGTTTGAGGAGATGGTTGTTTCTTTTTCTTTGCTTTTCTTCTTTTTATTTGTCCCAGGATATTTTTTTCCTGGGGGGTGTGAGCACAGTATTGTCAGTAATATCTACAAATCTCTGATTATTCAGTGTCATTTACACCATTCACCTGTTCTGATTTTCTTGTTATTAAACAAAGGGAATCTTACTGAGGGAACAATTATATTTAACGTGATACTTGCCTGTAGTATCTGTTTGAATACCAGCTTACAATTCAGTCTGAGCCAAAAATGGCTCAGAAATGTATGATTTAATGGGATTTATCTTCAGACAGTGTTTTAATAGCAAATGAGCCTTTTGTGTAGCTTCCTCTTTTAGAAATGGTGGTGGTGCAAGATTTTTGATTTATCTTCTTACTCCCTTAATTTGCAGCAGTTGAATATGGTTTGCATATCTTATTTCTATCCACTCATAGGTTATATTTATGTGTCTGAATAAGGACTTGGCATATCTGCTGTACTGGGAAATAAGCAGTTTATTTAAACTCAGTTTCAGTGGTAAAGTGATAAAGAAGAACCTCTGTTCCCTCCACCTGCCAGTAGTTGTGAAGCTTTCAGGCTTTAAGCCACTATTTTGCCTTTAGTCAAAATTTGTCAACATGTTAATAAGTGAAGGGTACATAAACAAACAATATATGATCCTTAGGAAAACAGGTTGAAAAGCAGTGGCTCAGTGACACCCCCAAATCCTCTTACCTTGCTAAATAAGTTGCAGAATTAGCAGGAATGTTTCTAAGATTACAGCCCAGTCATGAATTCAGGCCATTACTGCAAGTGTCCATTCTGATACTTGTTCACACAAGCATCTTGCCACGTCTAGCTGGCCCTTCTGATGTGAGGTAACCCATTTTGTATGCACAGTTGCAGCACTTTCACAGCAGAGCTGAGCACAGCAGTGCTTGATGTATATGCTGAATGGATGCTGCTTTGTACTTGTCACTGGGGTGTAAAAAGTACCTTCAGCTAACTGAGAATACAATAATAAATGAGAAAGCGAAGTCGTGTTGTGGGTGGTTTCCTGAACTGTCAGTTATGTACAGTGAAGACATTTTCATAATGCTATTTTTGTCATATTTATTTATAGTCTGGATTTATAAGTCTACACATTCTCCCTCTACCAGTATGTCCCTTCTGATGTTGATTTTTTCCCCCTTTTCCCTCTCTGTTGTTCTCTGCAGGTCTGCTATCAAAGCCCTGCGTCCCGGTGGGTCCTTGGTCTATTCCACGTGCACCCTGTCCAAGGCAGAAAACAGCGATGTGATCAATCTCATCCTGAACTCCTGCAGGGATGTGATGCCTGTGGATATAAGTGAGCTGGCCAGAGGTGTTTCCCAGGAATTCACTTTCCTCAGTGGAACGCAGCAGCACGAACTGCTGGTTCTCCCAGAGAAAGGGAGAGCGTGGGGTCCCATGTACGTAGCTAAATTAAAGAAAAGGTCCTCCACCTGATGCCCGTTGGTTGTTCATAAGCAGTATGTGATAAATTTATATTGATTTAAATACAGTATGTGCATATGAACATGTCCAAGGCAACTGAATTTTAAGTGTTAATAACAATTCCTGATAAAAAGGAAGGAAGAAATTTAACTTATTTTAACTTAAAGTCCTGAATGTGCCTTCCAGTGTGGGCTTGTGGGCCTCTGAGAAGTCCTTAGGAAGTCAAGGGAGCTTTGTATTGTTTTCAGGGTGGTGCTTTCAAAGGGATTTGGATCCTAGAATAAGAGGCCTAATGTGGTAGAATTTTGCACTGGTTTTGGTATTTTTATTTACTAACTTGGTTAATACAGTATGTTTTTAAATAAAATGGTTTTCAGTGGTCTGAAGTCATGGAAATCCTGCTTTCTCTCTAAACACATCTAGAAATCTGTGTTTCTGTAGGAGCTGATTTGGACGTAGTGTCATCTTAGGTGCTGCAAGCACTGGCAGAACAGGTTTCATATTTGCTAAGTTGTTTACTGGTTAAAAGCTGTCTTTTGTTTACAGATGCAAAGGTCAGCAGGTAGATCAACACCAGTTTTTTTTTATTATTTATTGATAGTCTTCTATTTTTGAGCTTGCAAAAATGAGTTGAAAGAATAATGGTGTGTATATTACAGCCTATGCTTGTCTTGAAGCAAAGTGGAACCCTTTCATCCCCAAGGGTTCTTTCCCAGGTGGAAGGTTATAATCACTGTTTTTAAAAATGTTGTTTTGAAGAACAGATGTAGGTGAGTTGCACTTGTGGACATGGGGGTGTGTGACACTGCACATTTATTAATTTCATAGAATCAGGATGGTTTGCCTTGGAAGGGACCTTGAAAAGCATCCAGTTCCAGCTTTCTTGCTGTGGACAGGGACACCTTCCACTAGACCAGGTTGCAAAGTCCCATCCAACCTTAAACACTGGGGTTGGAGTATCCACACCTTCTCTGGGCAACCTGTTCCAGTGTCTCATTGCCCTCACTGTAAAAAAGAATTTCTTTTTAATATCAAATCCAAATCTGCCTTCCTTCACTTTGAAAACATTTAGTATATTTTATGTGTATGTTACACAGTTTGCCCTCAGAACACTGCTGTACCTTCTGGTGAGGCAAACAAATGCATCAGAGGTTCTGAAACCTCACTCTTTGCTGTGTGAGCTTTCACAAAGTTATCCTTTCCCCTGCTTTGGGATGAAGAATGTTTGTGGTGGCCCTGTAGTATTAAATTATCAGCAGTGTCTCTGAAAACTTGAGAGGCTGTAAAGTTCTTGCAATTTGAGTATGCAGATGATCCTGTGTTCCTGTGAAAAGCATCTGTCCCAGGAACATGAAATGTAATACCCACATTTGGAGTCATGTCAGGCTACTGGATGAAATAACTGTACCTTTGTCAAAATGCTTCCCATCAGTTTCATTTGCCCTGTGGAAATTGAAGTGGAAAGGCAAGAATGTAACTTGCTCAGGGATGGAATTGAAATATGTGCTTGAATTGGATGGGTGAGGAGGACGTGGACTGGATAATCACGGGAAGAACAAAGGGACCCTTGAGCTGAGCTTCTCTCAGCCTCAGCAAATGGGCAAATCTCTGTGAGCTGCATTAGACCTGAACCCTGCAGCAAGGCCCCCTGGTGTGTCTAAAAGCTGCACTGAGTTCTGCATAACCCTTTGCTGATCTCCTGGAGTCCCTTTCCAACTAGTCTAAAAATGCACCAACAACGAAGGTAAAAACAAGACTAATTAATAAGGGATACTTACTTTGGTTTGTACTTGATGACTTCTGTTCCAGAGTGCTGTGGAGTTTTTTGGTTTTTTCTTTTGTTCTAATCAGTTCTGGCTGGTGACAGGAATTTGCTGAGCACGTGTGGAAGGAGAAGGGAAAAGCAGAAAGGACGGAGGCAGGCCTGTAGAGGTGAGGGGCAAAGCTTGCACATGTTGGGAAGTAGTGTCCACCCAAAGGCACTTCTTGAAAAGGTTTCGTGTCCGTTCAGGGATCTCTTGGATACTTCTGACTTATGCTCCCCTTGATTACAAGGCTGCAACATTTTCCCATTTTACACCTTTTTTTTTTTTTTTTTTTTTTGCCAGGGAATTGTAATTTAGTTCCTTGTCATGTCCTTCCTCCTCTTTCCTGAGCAATGCTGATGGAGATGGGGAGGAAAACAAGTCAGCCTTTCTATCATAGAGGAAATTGCAGCCCCAAGCAAGATGAGGGCAGGGAAATGACCATTTCTCTTGCATTGGAGAGTCCCAGAGAAATCTTCACGATCTCTAATGAAACTGTCCACAGCTGTATGCATAGCACACACCAGTGCCAGCACCTCAGAGGCCACAGAGAGCTCTGGAGTTCAGCTGCTCTCATGCTTTTCTGCCATTCCCTTTTCCAGTATATAAAAAGTCACTTCCCTGTTTCAGGGGGGTCAGTGCAATAAGAAACTGGAAAGAAAGCCTTATCTAAAGGCAATTTCAGTATTTACCAAATTTTATCCTTTATTCAGTGGCATCTGACACAGTTCAATTATGGCTTGTCAAAAGCATTCTCCACTGTGGGGTAGAGTGGAAAAACAGATTACACAATGTCTGTGGACTGATGCACCTGACCAGGGGACTAATGAACTCTTGGCTTTCTTAGTAAGAGAAGGTGAAACACATTGTAAGGGGTAAAATGAAAAGATCAGGACTGGTGGGTGAAACATGTGAAATACTGGAGAAGAGACTCTGTGGCTTTTAGCATGGTAGAGCAGCAGTGCTGCAGCCTGTTCAGGAAATGCTCTGTGAGTGGAGAGAGGAGAGAATGGTGGGAGAGCCACAGGTACCTGTGCTGGGCTGGGAGGATCCCCTTACTTCATTTGACTGTCTTAGAAGGACAATTGAGGACAGCAGTCATGAAAACTGTAGTGGGATTGCTTTAAATTTGCAGGGTCTTTAAATTAGCTATAAGCATTTGAATCAAATGTGTCTTCCTGTTTCTTGCCAAACAAATGGCTGTATTGGTAGGTGCTCCTGTCAGAAAAACTGGTTTGGTGGGAGGAAAATTGGAGAATCAGACCTGGCTGGAGTAGAATATGGCTTACTTCTAAGCTGGCATAACTTCATGCAGTATTGGCTATAAATGTTGCAGGGGAAATGGGAACAGCACATCCTGGTAGTCTCTTAACTTCCAGGGAAAAGTGAAACTTGGAGTTCTCAGTTTGCCGAACTTGGATCAGAGCACACGGGGCACAGTCAGTCCCTGGTCACAGCTTTTAGATTTAGCCCCACCACATGATTCCTGACTAAAGATAGGTTTTTATGAGACAGATCACAGCAAGCATGAAACGCTTGTCAGAAAATGATTTTTTCCTTTTCTGATCTTCCTGCCTGCATCCTATGACTTGAGGTCAAGGTCTAATGGCCTTGGAAGTTTTGATTTTCCAGTAGTTGTACGTAGTTTTCAACAGAGGCAAGCACCATACAGCTTCCACGCCTCCGTTTCAAAAATGTTCTCTGTGGTACCAGAAGAAAATGCCTGGATCAAAAAGTCACAGCTGCTCTCGAGAGAAAGAGATGGAACATAAAGCTGGGTTTCGTGTCAGCCTTTGTGCTCCACTGAGGAATTTCTGCTCCCTACAGCTGTGTCCAAGGTGGTTCTTCACATCAGTGTTTTGTGCTGCTTCACTCTGAGATGGCCCTTTGCACGGTCACCACTGTGTCATGGTGATGTGACCCTTGGTGGCCTCAGAGGAAATAGAAATGGATCTGCTGCCCTAAAGCCTTTGGTAATAATCCTATAGTGAGAAGTGCTGCAAATGCTGCAGAACCCTTCCATTAAAGAAGACAGAAGCACTACAAGGCAGCTCAGGAATCCAGATTTGAATGGAACCAGCACTTCAGCTGGTCAGTGACATTCTCACCTTGTTCTTTCCAAAATGAAGCTTCCCTGACGTAAGGCTTTCATCTTTAATAACCGCAAGCATTTGACCTGACCTCACTTCTGGCAAGGCCAATCAAATAAAGCAGTCAAAATAGAGAAAAGGCTATTTACACACAGTGTCAGAGAAGATCTTACAGCTGTCCACAAGGGGTTTAGGTTTAAGTTGCTGTGTCTCAGTCCCCTGTGCTGCTCTGGGATAATTCTTGTTCAGCAGCATCTGTGTTGGGGAAGGGCCCTGACACGATTCCTGCTGATTCTCCCTGTCTCCAGTCACTTCTTTTGCTGCTGGGAAGAGCCTTAGAGTCACATATCTTCAGTGAGAATCCATGAATAACTTTCAAACCACCTTTTGATGTAATTTGGCAAAACTTCTCTCTCAGAATAGGTGTTCTTGTAGCACCTTAACCTGCTTGACGTCCCTTGAGGTGAAGGTGCCTCAAAACATAGCACATCTTTTAGATCTATTTTTTCCTCTTTAATGTACTGGGTCCTTATTAAACACCCTGCCCTAAAAAATAGAGGGGACTGGCACTCTCTGCCCTAACCAAAAGAGGGTAAAGCCCAGAAGTATGGTAAGGCAGTAGGGAGAGGGTGGGCAAGGTGCAAATGAAAGTAACAACAGAATGGTGGCTTCCTTTTTTAATAATTTCAGCCTCATTGAGAACCATCTCACCACTAACAAATGAGCATCTCCTCCTGCCTGCATTTCGATGTGGTGGGCCATGAAAAGCAGGGGAGAATGTAACTGATAAAGTTCTGAAGTTCTCAAAAAGTATTTTCTAATTGTCCCAAAGTGGAATAAAGTGCTAAGAGGAAATTCAGAGATATAGATATATATATATATAGATAGATAGATAGATAGATATATGTAAATATATTTAGTAGGGTGTTTTGCTTTGTTGATTTACTCTAGGAAAAATCTATCTTGTCTGCATGTGTGATTAAGTAGCTGATGGAATAATTCTTTACAGGGAGGAAAACATGCCAGGACATTTGAGAGGTGTAAAACCAGGCTGCAGAGAGGATTAGGAAAGGTACAAGGAGGAGTAATTTTGCGTTGGCAGGAAGTAGACTTAATAGTACTTTTTTTATCTGTAATTTTTATGATTCTGTGGCTAACCAGGGAAATGTTTAATGTTCCTTGTACAGCGAGTGAAGGTAGAAGAAGGCAAATTGACATCCCCAGTACTGTTATAATTCATTCCATTACTTCAACAGGGCTTTTATATTGTCACGCCCATAAAGCGCCAGTGTGCACGCTCGGAGCCAATCCATCTTTATATACTGCTGCTGATCCCATTGAAGGCAATGGCAAAACTCCCATCAATTTTAATGGCAGTGGGATATGGCCCATTTTGTAGATATACAATGTATATTTCCTGCACACACAATTTTTCGTGTATAACGTGCCCCTCATCCGAGGTCCAGGGAGTGTTTTATAAAGTGGCGAAGTCACAGCCATTGATGTAGTCTCCAGCTGGTGAGATAATGTGATCTGTCTTCAAAACAGGATGTAAGAGTTGACATTTATCCATCTATTTTTTTAATTTATTATGGGCACAGGATGCACACAGAACGTCTCCATGTGTAGAGTACTGCCTTTGAAAAATTTGCCCAGATAAATTGTAGGAGGTAACTGTGTTAGAAATAGATGCTGCACTTGCAAGGTTAACATTATGCTACAGCACTTAAAAACTAGAAAGCATCAAAGAAAATTGAAGGCAGTATGGATCAGTGGGTTAGTACATAACACAGCAGTCTGCAGCACCAGAGGCTCAGAAAGGTCCCTTTTGAAAAGCAGCTGTTTGGATAGCAACTCACACAATCAGTGAGGTACAAACAAACGAAAAATTAATTGGATGAATGTTTTAACTCATGCTCTAATTGGGAAATAATTTGAACAGAGGTAAGGTGATTGTTTCCTGCAGAACCCACCATACTTGACCCTCTTTAAAGAAAATGCACTATGTATGAGCCATATTTTAGTGGCTGTAAACCTTGTTGGTTATGCATTTAAAGATCTGGATTCACAGCAGCTTTCAACATGTGCGTAGTGGAAATGGAATTACCTGCCAGGCTGCTGCTTTCACTCAGGAAGCTGCTTTTCCTCACCATGATGTATGCTGGAGAGCAGTACATTCCCAGTTTAGTGCAGGAGCAGGGTTTGCAGAAGACTCAAACGGGAAGTTTGCAGTGTAACTAAAACCTCTAGGATGTCGTTGTGAGCTCTGTGCTAGTGGAGAGTAAATAATTCAGTGGGCTGATGGATCACTGAGCCTTGCTGTACAACGCTCAGTGCTCTCTGCACTCACAGCTCCTGCAATTGGGTTATGCAAAGACTTATGAACTCTTTGTTTAGCTGGGTGTACACAGGAATATATCCAGCTTTTGTTGAAGCACCCGTGCCTCAGGCAGTGCCATGACATTGAAGAGTCCCTCTTTCTGAAGGTGTTAAGTGGCTGTGCTGCGTGGGGGTGCCACAGCAAATGAACAGACAAATGCCACCGTGCTGAAGGACAGCAGCATCGTCTCAATATACAAGCAGCCCTCTTGTATCCAGTCCCTTACAGCACTCTTGGAAAACAGCACTGATCTGAGACATGTGAATTAACTGGTTTTAGTTGGCTGGTTTTCACCATCTTGATATTTTCAGGTTTGTTTGTGTTGTTTTTTTAAATATGTAAGTAGCAGGGGTTTTGCCTTTTTTGTTTGTTTGTTTGTTTGTTTTTATATTGCTTGGGAGGGCTTGTTTGTTTGTTTTTAATTACAGATCCAAAACTGACCTGAACTGCCAGGCTGGGATTTATATTCTGTGGTTCTCAGGAGGATGCGGACCTTGAATCCAAGTGCTGAAAGCAGTTTCAGGTGGAGCCGTGTCCCAAGTGCTCAGCTGTGCACCACAGCACCATTCCTGGTACAGCACCTGTAAACCAGCACTGGGGCTTTGTGGAGGGGCTCAGGGGGGTCAGAGGTCAGTTCCTGGTTCCTTCTTCTGTTGATTTTCTTTGGCAATCTGCCTCTACTGTGATTTTTAAGAGCACTTAGTGTAGGCCTAAGTGCTATCAAAAATCCAATATTCCCATTGACTCTGAAAACAGAGTTCAGACTTACTGAAGCACATTTGCTGTTTGCCCTCAAAGTCTCCAGGACTTCATCTGTCTTCTGATAATTATGCACACCTGTGAGTCATACAGATCTTGGAGCAGCAAAAGCCACACTTGGCCCAGTAGCATTTGCTAACTTCCACAGAATCGTGGAATCATTGAAGGTGGAAAAGAGCTCCAAGGTCATGGATTCCAAACTTTGACTGAATATTGACTAAACCATAGCACTGAGTGCCACATCCAGTCTTTTCTTGGACACTTTCAGGGAGGGTGACTCCACCACTTCCCTGAACAATCTGTTCCAGTGCTTGACAACCCTCACAGTGAAGAAATTCTTCCTGATGTCCACCCTGAGCCTCCCCTGCTGCAATTCACACCTTTGTAAAGGTCTGTCTTGACTCCACCATTTTCAGAAGACCACTAATGTGAGAATGTATCTTCTAAGTTGTGAGGCTCTTTTGTGCACTGCTTTTGCTGAGAATGTACAATACTTTAATAGCAGAGGGTGGGCATGAAGAAAGCTTTTTACCACACTTTTTTTTTTCCAGTGTACTCTCTCAAATGACAGTTTGGCAACCCACAGCAGCTGTCAGTAACCTGCAAATTATTTCTGGCCTCCCTAGCAGATGTCACAGTGGCTGTTGACAATACACTGTGATGTCCAGAGGTGAAAAAGATTAGAATATGTGGATGTTGTTAAACAAAAGTGGTATAAAATGTTGTTTCTTAGGAAAAAAAATCCAACACAAACAAATAAACAAACAAAAAAAAACCCCACCAACCCCAAAGCATAGATGCCTGGCCTGGCAAAAGCCTGCCTCCCTTTTTTAAAATTATTTTTCGCAGAATACAAAATGCTTTAGCTTCTGAACTCAGCTTCTTTTTAGTCTAAGATATAAGCTGCTTTTTAAAATTAATGATGCTTGACCCATGAAATAGAAAATGATGTATAAGATGGACTTTGAGCCCAGATTTCCCATGCTGGAAACAAAATACTGTAGAGTGCAACAGCTGTCTAGAAGATCTAGTAAAAAGAAATTTAAGGTAATTATAGTAATGGCTGGAACACCAATTTCTCAGTTACTTGCAGGTGTTTTCGAGTGGCAGAAAACTTTGAAAAAAGAGTCTTAAGAATATTGGGAACAAAACAACTCTGAACTTCCAGGTTTGTCCCTTTTCAGTGGTCTGAGTTGCATAAATTTGTAGCTGTGGAGCTTCTGATAACATGCGAGCAGCACATTCCTTATCATTAGAACTTGGTATGTTTTGTTTAGTCTGTTTGATTGAACCTGTTTGATTATTGATTATTTTTCATATACTTTGAATAAATTGAACATTTGGAAAGAAACAAACCTATGCTAGGGAGAAGTGTCTTAAAAATCTTAAATCTCCTAAAGTTACTTCTTTTCCCTTTTTCTTTCTGTTGAGGAAAAGAAAGCAGGAAAATTGCTGTTTCTGAAATAGGCTGTAAAAGAAGGATAATATAAAAACTTCCCAAGAAAGCACCTCCTCCGTTGAATTAAAAGGGAAATGGGAACTCTCTCTCCCTCTTTCCATGATCCCTTTAGTCTGTCTGCAGGGTTCAAGGTGGCTAAGTGACCCTGTCAAAGTCCTTATCACTTCCTTGGAGCCTCGGGCTTCCAAAATCGTTTCAGCACTTTGAAAACGTTAAACTTAATGTTTAAAGGGGACAAAGTTTCAGTTCCATGAGACAGCTCTTCAGGTACACAACTGCTGGTGGAGGAAAGTCTCTTTGATCTGCCACAGGGCTATTTTAATAAAAATATTGTGTAGATTTGTGTGGGAAAAGCAAAGGTACAGTTGTGTTGGAATACCTGCAACTGGTATAGACTACTTAAGAGATTATTGTTATAACGAATAAAGCAGGATTAGGCATGAATGGGGGTGAAATTTTGCAGTCCTATCTACCCATCCTATCCTATCTAATATTTTCTGGCTTTCTTCTCAGAATGGAAGAGACTTTTGTGCTCTTTGCCTGGTGAAAACAGCTGTTCAAAGTTTATGCCAGGCTTGCAAACAAGTAAAAGTTTTCTCTCTAATCCTATTTGAATTCCTGCAGCTGTAAACCTCAACTTCTGGTGTCTAGAAGAGTAATAAGTTGAATATAGATATATAAATACACATATATAGAGAGATGTATTTTGGTATGTATATTCATGACTGTATTAGAATGTAATGACACAAATGTAATTTTCACTTCAATTTCAGAGAATAAAGCAAATCCATCTTCTGTCGGTCATAGTTCTCCCACATCGCCTGCCTCAGAGAATGGGATTTGAATTTTTCCAATGAAATTAAAAAGTCATGGCCTTGGCCTGAATAGAAACAAATATTAAAAAAAATGTTTATACAGAAGATGCAAGTGTAATCCATGAGACTTCTCTGGTTGTTAATTTGTGAGCATTGTTAATTCAGTAGCAATAACCTGTATTAGTGCAGCTGAGTGTCAATATTAACACGTGGGATTATATGCATTAAAAAGGCTCCATTTGCCTTTTTTTTCCCCTCCTAACATGCATGATCAGTTTCAAGTATAACACTCTCAAATTTGTATTTTATTCAGCCAATCCAGATCTCATTACGTTGGACAAACACTGTACAGGAGGAAAGTGGATCACATAAATGCCCCTAATATTATTCATGAATTTTCCTACTGCAGTGGGTTGGAAATATGCCACACATATTCTCCTATAAATTACTTTCTTTAAGTTCTGGTATTGTATTTCTGGCTGGTTTTTTTTCATTACTATTTAGAAGGTTTTGATTCATTGCTTCAGATAAAATTGAGTGCTTTACTATTGCTGTTTGTTCTCTGATGATGCTCATCTGACCTCTTTTTTCTTTTTTTCTTTTTTTAAAGCATGCTTTGAATCAGCCAAAATTTATGATTGTTCAATACAGTTTCAGCTACTGTAGGTAATAGTTTTGACTCCCCCTTGTCTTCTGATGTAGAACTGTTTGCACACTGGTAGTTGCTGTTGGACATAGTGTTATAAAACAGCCCAAAATATGGGACTAGAAATATAGATATTTTTTAGTACATATATAAATAATAAAAAAATAACATTATCTATTTTATATGTGAAATATTTAAGTTAAAAACATATGAAGTATTGCATATGGCCCACATAGGGTCAAGGACAACTGGATTTAAGTCCTTGTTATTAATGGAAAAGCTCCAATCTTAAATTGGGCCATGCTGTAGTGTTTAACAGAAATATTATCTGTGATATTCATTCCTGTAGGATCCTTTAAGACAATTTTAAAGCAAGATTCTATCTAAAAAATTCCACAGATTTTTCACAATAATTTCAGTATAAATCCATGGCATTTCTATGGCATTTTATTGTCCCAATTACCCCTTTTTATAGGTTGACAAAACCTTCCATAAAGAAGTACAGAATCTTCTTCGTGTGTTGTGCTGAAATCCTGGAATGACCCATGGTATAAAATGCAAAAAGAAATATACTTTTGACAAGGATGGGTCTGTGTTTACTGAGCATTGCTGAATACTTGAAAAGCTCATTTGTGCCTATTAATTGAAGAATCTCTTCTGTTGGTTATGGTATGTTTACTAGGTCAATTTCTTTTCATTATTTTTCTTTTCATTATTCATTGTTTGGGGCTTTTTTTATTTCAAGCAGGTGAAATTTTGTGTGATTCTGGTTCGTGTGGACAAACCAAATCTCTGTGACTGAGAGGGGACTTCTAAAAGATTCCCCCAGAAATAACAAGACCAATGTAAAATAAGCAGTGGTTGAACTGGTATTTGCATTCAGATGTGGATATTCAGACATATTCATTTTGGTGGTGTTTGGTATTTTTTTATTGTAATTGTAGTAGATCGGCTTTTCTTATAATACAAATATATTGATTGGTACAAAATGGCATTAATTGGAGAAATCTGAAACATCTCTAGGGTCAGAGATATGCTGTTTATTGTTGGTGTTTATTTCTTTTGACTAGGCTGAGATGTGTGTACTGGGTTTTTTGGTGTTTAAGGTATAACAGTCTTCATTTTAGTACAAAATTGCTATTGGTGCTGAGTTTCTTCATTCTGTTTTCCATCTGGTCCTGGGTTTGGCTTCTGTTCACTAAAGTCATTAAAATTCTTGTGCATTCTGGGTATGAATAACAAAAATCATTATTGGTACATTCACTCTTTACTACCAGAAATCCACATAATTTTTTTTTTTTTTTTCCTAGCACATTGCTGGGCAGAATATTTTGAGTTATGGCTTTATTTCCCTTCATCCAGGAATTTTGCAGCAAAGGGGCTGCTAATAAATCTGGAGCCAGAAAAAAGGTCAAAGTTTTGAGGTCAAAGCATTCACTGTGTGGGGCTTTCTGGGGCAATTACCACCTTGTCCTCCTTTTCTGGTGTTTCTGCAAGGTCTGACATTATTGGGTTCTGATCCACAGCTCCACATCTGAATATTTATTGGGAAATACACACCTGGTGAAACACACAAACACATTCCTGTTAATGTGGAACTAGGTGAGCACTGCTGGAATAAACTGCCTTTTTTTTTTTTTCATGGATCTGACTCCAGATGATCACATTTCATGGAAAAAAAAATCTTTCTGCCCGTAGTTAAGAATGCAGCATATCAAATGCTGATTACCAATGAGATGAGAATTCACATTTAAGAGAGCAGAGACCAAGCAGAATTTTAATCTTGAGAGAATGACCTGATTCAGATTATGATTCCAAAATTAGAAAAATACAGGCTAAAAATGTTTCATTTGCCATGCCAAAGAAATATTTATCTTTAAAGTGTAACCACTGTGCCATAGCCAGTTCTGCACATTCCTGATCGGTTTTTTTCCTGATTCCTGATCACATTCCTGTTGATTAAACACCCTTGTCCTTTTCCAGCTGTCAATCCAGACCTGTTGTATGATGTCTGACAGTTGTCACTGAGTTTGCTGTTCCCCAGTATTTTCTATGGGTCTCTGATCCTTCAAGCTTAGAATTATGAAAGTAATTAGCTAAATGGTTGTTCTCTAAATATAGAGAAACCTTCTAAGTAAGGTCATAGAGAGAATTAACCTTTTTTGCCTCCACACACACCTCCTAAAGATTTGAACAATTGATTTCACATAGGTGACAAATTAAAGTTGAACAGCAGTGTGACAAATACACTTTAGTTTTGCACCTTATTTCACATGCTCTAGGAAAGCAATGCTTAGGCAGGTTATCAATAAAGGACAGGTGACCTGTGTGGTAATTGACACAAACACAAAGCCTGAGAGGCTGTTTTACTCCTTCAGCTGTTGATCTTTTGGGTTTGGTTTGTTGTTTTGGATCTGGTTTTGGTTGGTTGGTTGGGTTTTTTTAGGAGAACGTGGATATCCACAGCTGCTCCCCACATCAGGATCTGTTTTCATGTAATTCTTTTCTGGATTCTGAACTAACCATGATAAATAAAATTAGGAAAGACGATAAACAGCTTTGAGGTATGGTTGCCTACAGGCTTTTAGGTATTTTTGATCTCAGTCTGCTCTACTCAAGTGTGATAATGGGTAATTAATTTGCTAAACTGGAATAAGATTTTATTACTAGAACATCTTGTCAGAAAATTTGTAAATTGAAGTCAAGAAGTCAAAAGACAGTGAAAGCAGTCATTTATGTCTAACAAAAGCTAAGTGTGCATGTCCTGCTTTTAAAACTCAGGAGCATAAACATTGAATGAAACTTTGTAAATGGAACCGAAGTCCCTCACTGTAGGAATCACCCTACAAACAGGAATTTGCAGTACAAAGTAAAGAAGCTTATTTCACCAATCTTTATAACTATTTATTCTGTATAATTAACTGTATTTGGAATGTGTAGAATCAGATACACAGATCTCAGCTTGAGATGTGATTTCCATCTGAGCTGGAGCTCTTTACTTTGTTTATCTTAATATACATATGTATATGCTTCATATCCATCTCTGATTAAACATATGTGCTTTGCCTTTCAGAAAATCAAACACATGATGTGTGATCCAGAAATGGCTGAATCAAGGTAACAACTACACTGACTTTAGGCATCAACTTTGATGTGTAAATGTGAGGGTTTGGCACTTCAGAAAAGAAAAACCTTTCTCTTTTGGTACTCTATGACTTTCTTGCCCGTCATCAGAACAAGAAGTCTTTGCTAATTGCAGTGATGAATGAAAAACTTGTCTCTTAATGAATTTTGTGCACTAGCACAAAGGATGCATGGCTACTGCTTCAGCAAATGTATTCTGTTGCTCTTTTTTGTCAGTGTTAGCTCATCTTTATTTAGGATGCTTCATCGTTTACTATTCAATGTTCTGTCCTCTGTCTGCAGAAATAATGAAACAACAATAAGAAGAATCTTGACTGCAGCACGTGCCCTGTCTTTGAAAGGTGAGAATAGTTCACAAATGCTGTTTTCTTCAAATAGGAAGCAGTGCTATTTAGGAAAGTGCTTATAAACAAATGTCTTCCAGGGTTCTTACACAGCGTCATTTTTAACGGCTCTGCTTTTGTCAGAGAATTAAGCTAAAAACCATCTGCCTTCTGTCTTAAAAATATTGGACTGAATCCAGACTGGGAGGTGAGAGCCTCACCTGCACCGAGCTGGGTTCACTTTAATACCAATTGTAATTCCAAGTACCTGAAATTGCCTCACAGAGCCTGTGAGGAGGGAGCAGCACTGCCCTTCTCTCTTCCCCTGCTTGCTACAGCTGTCCTCTGAGCGAGATGCCTGAGGGCAGGAGTCAAAATAGAGAATTTACCATGGGCTTTTTGCCCCACACAGGCAGTGCTTTTCCTCCTCCTGGCTGCATCCTGCCTGCCTGGGACCTCACCTTCTCTTATGGCTACCTGTGGAAAACTTCTCTGAGCTCGTGGTTACATCCCTCACACCACTTAGGATGGTCGCTCCGAAATTACTCACTGTCCCTTTACCAAATCTCATGTTCCCTACCTCTTCTATTTAACTCTTCCCACTGACATCCACTGGTTTTCCATGGTGCCTCACTTTTCCATACAACCTGCACACTGCTACTTAAAGCAGAACTGCAGGAAAGCTGCCTGTCTCAGGCCCACAGGCCAATGTCACCCCGATGCTGACAGGAGCTCTCTGTGCTATTTTCAGAGGTAGAAGGGGGAAATTGCTTCTGCAAGGGACGCAAGACAGATGGCTGCAAGTACAGCAAGCACTTACTTGGTGGAAGGAAATAGAACCTGTGCCTATTGCACTCTGACAGATTGGTTTGAAAGGGTTCCATGCAGTTTATTACCTCCAACCTAGTAAAAAGAAACTTATTTAGCATCAATGACACCCCACGTTTAATCCTAACTCTTTCAGTGGGGAAGCAGAAGATTACAAGTAGTGGTTTGAGGGCCACCAGCAGCTCTTTTAGGCATCTTAAATCAATTTATCTGTAGGCTCTCTGTAATTTACAGGATGAGGGAAATACTGAATGTGAGAGACAGTTGTACTTTTCCATGAACAAAAAGGTCAGAAAAAAATTGCTTGTCAGCCAGGTATATAGTAAACATAAATTTAGCCTTGTGCGGATCAATATAAGGTTGTGTGTTCATATCCGATCACCTCAGATGGATTAAGATGTTGGATATTATTAAGATAATAAAAGACGGGATTGGCATCATAATGGTGGTACTTTGTCCTTGAAATTCTGTGGCTGGAGAGGTTCCCATTTGTAGATGCCAGGTGGTTCTTGAAACCCAGTCACTGAAATGAGGGAAGATTTGTACCTGAACAGGGTTCTCCTGTGAGGTTTTCTTTGGGTGTTCTCTTCTCCTGTTTTTTATCTATCTTTCTTCTTCTTTTGTATTGTTTTCATTTTCAGTCTCAATCCACTTTCCATCTTTATGTTTTGTTAATGAACAATTGCTAGCATGGTATCCTGGTTCTACAACATTTTTGCTTTTACCAGCCAGCACACCTGGCCATGCTCAGGGTTACCCATATTTTTGTGGTAATTTCCTTGAAACTGGGCTCAGAAAACTGAGAAGACATATTTTACTGAAGGTCAGGTAAAGCATCCATCTCTCCCCGTTCTCATATCTGGTTTGTGAATGTGAAAAAATACGTTTCCTCATTAAAATTAGTCTGGGGTTGAATGCTTTTCCTACTCCTTCCACCCTAAAGACGAGGCATCCTTTAGGCTCCCACCCCTGCCTTTGCACTGTTCTCTTAAGGTGTAATTGTTCCTTTCCAAAGTGTCATTGTAAGGACAGGATTCTTCTGGATGATCTTTCTTAGACAGTTATTTCAGGCTACACTGTTATAACTGATCTTGATTTACAGCTTTTTTGTCTTTAGGAAAAATTCTTTTCATCCATTTTAGATTAGACCTAAATCTTTGCTTTTTCAGTCTGCATGCAGTGTGTATTTTGAATACATTAAATTTTTTTTATGGCATCTATTAATGTGTTATGATAGGAACAAAGTTGAGTTTGAGCTTTGTCCCCTTCTGATTGAACTCCTGCTGTAGGATCGAGTGGGTTTCATATCTCTCTGTTCAGATTTACCATAAAAATATTAATACAAAATGTCAATTAAAACATAGAGCATATGTGTCCTGGCACAGCAGTTTTCTAGTGCCTCTGTGAGAATACTTCTATTTTTTCCTTTGACTCTTCTACAATGAAATCCTGGTGATCACTTATGATGAATCATTTTAATTGCACTGTGGTTTGTAACACAGCAAGTGGAGTTCTCTTGCTCTGCTGTGTCTGATATGAACGTAGGCTTTCCTTCCTCTGAGTAATGGGGTAAGATCAAAATATCCAGCACAAATCAATATTAGATACAGCCCAGCACCACCTGTAGATAGGCACTGCACTAGGAAAGTAAACATGAAATGAGTCACGCTTTCTGTGGCTTTCTTCCCCCTGCATGTTGGATAAGCTCTGACCCCTGAAGAGGTGATGGTGTTCGTTTGCTTGTTTGTTTGGCTTCCCAATTGTTTCATCTCTGATTAGAGGATAGAACTCCCAGTCACAAGCCCTAAGCGTCAAAAGATGGCTGAGTCCTGAGGGCAGAGTTTTACAGATGGAAGTGACTGGAGGCAAGGAGGTTTGGCTTTCCAAGGAAAGGTTGGATGTCACCAGAGCAACCTGTAATGGCTCTTTGAGTTTGGCTCTGGCAAGGAAATGAAAAGTGGCCGTGTCAGTTTAACAGCCACAATGGTCTGGATCGATCCTAATGCAGCTTTGACCTTGTTTTGCTGCAGGCTGACCCTCTGAGGTTGTTTCAGCTCTCAGCACCTGCAGAGGACACAGACCTCTCCCACTTCTGCAAAACAAGGGCTCAGGCTGCGATGGTGGCATAAAAACTTCTGCTCTCCAGACAACAATCTGCTTTTCTTCCTTAGTTTTCATATTCCACAAGGATGTAGAGCATAGAAAGGATTTTTCTTTTCCTTTTTGTGTGTGTTTGGCTTTTTTTTAAATAGCCATGCTTGGTGGTTCACCTGAATCTAATTGATGCATTTATAAGGTGCCAGCTACTGTAATCAGTCGACAGAAGGCAACCAACTGCTGCTGTTGCTGCTTTTTTTACTTCAGACTATAAAATGTGTGTATGGATTAACATTCATGGTTAGATCAGCCTTTCAGGTACTGAAGTTTTCCATTTTCACGCTCCTTTGACCCTGCACGCTTCACAGCCACTCCCAAGAGTCTCTGTTGGTGGTAAATGGATGTAGAAAATGGATGGGGTTTTGTTTGTGGGGGGCGGTTTTTTGGTCTTCTTCCTAACTTCAGTGGTAGAAGTTGACTAATTATCTAAGATGTGATGGTTTATGGCTGATCAGACTTCTGCAGATTTTGCTTTTGTTTCCTGCTTTCAGCATGGCTTTGGATGTTTCTGAGAGCCACACCAGGGAGACCTGCTTTTAACACCCTCATTAAGGAGAAGGAGATATTTTGCTTCCAAAAGCCCATATTCTGTTGTTTGTTACTGCAAGCTTAAAAATAACAACCTTAGAAATATTTCAAAGTTCTCTAGAGAATGAAGCCTGGTTCAGGAGACTGATGGCCAGATTGTGCTACCAGGTATGATATAAATCAAGAATAACTCCACTGAATGCAGGGCCATTACTCCAGCTTTACCAGGAGCAGGATGTGACCCTCAGTTTAATTTCTGAAATGGCTTCGGAATTTATTGGAGCTCTGCATCTCTGCAGGACCTTTCTTGGCTTTGCTGCAGTGGTAGCCTGATGTAAATCAGATTTCCTTGCAGCTGAGAACAGTGCTGATTATATATGAAGCTCTATTAGTGCTTGCTGGAGTTTTGTGTTCCTGAGACCACGTTAGGCATTCAAAGAGCTCACCCTTCTGCCTGTGACCTGCAGAAGGAGTAAAGTGTTTTACAGTAGTAATAAAGAGATTACATTAGATGAAGTTATTTTCAGTAACTATATCAGGAAGATTGAGAGTCAATTATCCCGGCCAGGTTCATCTTTAGGACACAAGCAAAGCAGAGGGTTCAGACATTTATACTATGCCAGCAAAAAAAGATTTAAAGGCACTGTGTTCTCACTGAGCACTTGGGCCTTAGCAGCAGGAGCATCCAGGGAGGTCACTGAGCATATTTTGGGAGCAGCAGTCTCTCTTGGGGTGCTCTTTGACCTCTTGGACTTCTTTACTAAGCAGCAAAAGCAGGCTCTGTGGCTTCTGTCACCTGTGGAAGTGACTGTTTGGTAGGGACAATAGTGCTGAGGCTCATACAGTTTCTGGTTTCTGTTCTGACGATATGGTGAATCTGTCACTTCTGCCCCTCACAATTAAAAGAAATTGATGATCTGGTGAGCTGGGTGGGTGGGACTAACACTGGTAAAGTTATGCTGACATAAATCCACTGAAGAGCTTTCTCAGTGTATGCCCCAGTTACTCTGTCCACGAGTCTTTGTCTGTTTTGTCACCCTTTACTTACATTGTGAACGAGATGCTTCTTTCTCTTCATTCATCTGTGGTTTTACTGCATTTTTTACACATTGAATTTTTGTGTATCGAAGCACTGAACTGTGTTTTCAATCAAAATGAGTTGAGTGATTCCTACTTGACTGAATGAAAGAAATCCCAAATCCTTCCAGTGTGCAGTGGTGTCAGAGAAGTGTTATTATGTTTTCAACAGCTCATGGTGTACCCAGAAACATGTATTGTTTTCTCTTTCCACCCCTTTTCCTTCCTTTTTGGGGACTGTAATGCACTTACGTGTTTAGCTGTTTATAATGAGGGGATTTCAATATGGTTTGAGTTAATTCTAGCAGGTGAGTGCCTTTATAGACTCACCTCTGGCACAAGTTAAAATGGCCTGCTTATCCAAAGAATGAACCTAAAAAGTGCAATCATCACTTGATCTGCCATTCTGAATCAAGACTGTCTATTAATAAGTCACTGTTTTGTTTTGGTAGTATTGATTCCCCAGAACTGATTGCATTTCAGGAAGCAGCGCACCTCTTTCTTCCTCAGGCTCTCCTCAATAACCACTTTGTCTTAGCAGTGGTGGCTGAACTGCTAAAGCAGCTGCTGCTGAGAAATAGGGAAGCCTAAGGAACCATTCTGAAAGTTGGATGCTGCTTTAGGTAAAGCCCGGATAAAATTGCTCAGGCCAACAAATCTTCTGTGATTTCTGGAATTCTGTCCTAAAGTCATCAGAATCAAGCTTCAGCTTGTGTAAGAAAGTCATTCAACAGCTTTTGTGTTGAACAAGTTTTGTTGAGGAAGGGTAAAGATTACCCCAAACTATTGCAGTGTCTCTGAAGATGCTGTGTGAAGGGACTGAGGGGAGAGAGGCTGTTTCTCCTGCTTTGGAAAGGACTCCAGTTTACCTTAGAAAACAGGTTGCTGATAGCAGGATCACAGATCCCCTCAATTCCTGGTTAATTCTGAAAACAGTGTGATTTTCCATGCTCAGTTCTGGCAAATGTTAAAATACTATTCTAAATCCCTCATCTGCTGTTCACAGCTGATTTCCAAAGCTGACCACTGTTCTTTTTAGTTTCTACCACTGCTGTAAGTGTGGATTCTTACCAGGTTTTTGTGCTCCGCTTTTTTCACCACCAAGCTGTTTAGCTGCGTCTTGGAGAGGACTTCTTCCTTGTTTCGAGGCAAACTGAAGCCAAACAAAAAAAATTCGGAGATGTCTGTGTGACATTCAGGTGCTGACAGAGCGCTCCAAACATCTGGCATGATTCTGCAGGGTTAGGCGGCCCTGCACTTTAAAACAGCTTACACTTTCAAACAATGGAATTTACATGCTTCAGAGGTTTCCTATCTCCTTATCTTGTCCGTGAGGAATTAATAAGTTGAAGCCATTCAGCTGAGAGTGGTGGCTTGGTTGTGTGCCTTTTAGAAAGCAGCTGAAGCGTGAGGAGACTGTGGCTGGCTACATTTGCATGGACTGCAGCTCACTGACATGGAGACTTTTCCTTTGATGCACTTTCTTTAATCTTCTGCACTCTGACTTATCCAACAGGTGATAAAATACACCTACCCCTTGCAATCAAAATATTATGCTTTTATGTGCTGACTTATCCCCTGGGATCTCCAAACACTTTGCAAACCTTTTGGCTGAGCTGTTGTGAAGGGAGAGGCTTTATTCTCATTTCCTGCTTAAACAAATCGAGGAAGAAAGGAGTGAAGTGATTTGGCCAAGGTTTGTGTTTGAGCTGCAAGGCCTTGAGCTGTATCTATCATCCATTTCCTAATTATATATAGAAGTGGATCTTTCAGAATGTTTTGGGTATTTGGTTTTGGGATCAAAGCAGGGGAATCCAAAAAGGTCTGCAGTGTTTGGAAAACACTTCTCAAACCAATGCACAGGAAAATTGTGGGTCCTAGGCAACTCTAGTTTAGCTGGTGAAGGTTGTGAGTGTATAAACTGGTGAATTTTAAGTACTTTAAAAGTATCACTGATCAGAGCCTCAAAAGTTGCAATATTTTTCACTACCTATGTGTTCAAACATTCCCCCAAGCCTACAGTACCATCCCCAGGCACACCCCAAATGCGCAAATCTGCTCCCATTACTTTCCCTCTTTTGGGAGCACTTTTCCTCAGATATTCCTTTTCCACTTTTCCCCCAATATACAGAGGGGAGATGGTCTGCTTCTTTTCTGATTAAGGCTCAGGAAAAAGAGTGATGAAAGGAGCATGATATTCATTTATGCTGGCATTTCATGTGGTAAATTTACTTTTTTCTCACTGGTAAATGAGAAGCTTGAAGAATCCCCTACATCATCTATAAATACAGTGACCACCAAAGAGTGGCCTGCTCTGACTTGTTCGTGGACGTATTTTTAACAGAAATTTGTACACACGTGATAATTTTGTGGGATTTCCCATGATGATTTTCAAGGTGACCATTCATGTTTGGGTCTCTGTCTTTCCTGCTGCTTTTACTTCAGAATGATTGATCTGTAATAAATGAGATAAATATGTGAAAATACGTCAAATGTGTGTAGCGTGACAGATTTAGATAATTCACCAAGATAATTTTAAAGTGCCACTGGCTTCCACATTTATTGTAGTCAATTCTGTAACTGATGTTTCATGAATTTTTAGTACTGACGTAATAATTTTCAACTGTAGGAGCGACTTTAGGACTGAAACTACCTTAAACTAAGCCCCGCATATAGATGAAATAATAAAACAAAGCAAATTTTGACCTGGAGTAGAGGGAAGTACTGTGTTGATTTAGCCTGGAGTAGCTACAGTTTATGGTGGGAGATTTTTTTGCTGCTCATGTCACAAGCAGAAATATGGAATCATAAGGCAAAAATGAGTAGCACCTTCAGCATGAAGGCTGCCTACATAATTTGAATTCAAGGGACTACTTGGCTGGTGAGAAGGAATTGGTAGGTGTGGGATGTTTTATGATAGCAGCCTTGTGGTGTGCCTGCAGCAAGAAATGCAAACACATTAAACTCTAAGGTAATGTTGCTTAAATAATTTGTGTGCTTCTGTATATATATGTTTGCACAGCAGCAGCAGCAGTTATTGAAACTGATGCTAGATATTTCTGGAGTTTTCATTCAGTGTAGGGGTTTGCTACGTGTAATTTTGATATGTGATGGCATTAGACATTTCTCAAACACGGGCCAAAACCAGCAACCCAGTAATTGCCTTTTTGCTTTTCCATTGTATTCTGCTATTGTAACTGCTTTCATGTGTTTGCACTGACTCATTCTTATCTGTAATGGTTTTCTTTTAAATTATAAAATCTACAAACAGCTGATACAAACTTAGAAAATTATAAAAGCTGCAAGCACTTGGATCATCCAGCACAGTGATGCACTAGGATTCCTTGCATAGCTTTCCTGAATCAGCCATATTTACGTTGCTGTAATAATCTAAAACAGGTTTTGTAACTGTGTGTTTTTGTTCAAAAGCATGCTAGAGCAGCCCTGTTATAGTCAAGGAAAACAAACAACTTGGCTTTCCTGGGAATAAAATTTTGATAGAGAAGAAGCAGGTGTGAAGTCCACTGGCAATTCTTTGGGCAGAGAAAGGAACACAGAGCAGATGGGTTTCACTTCTAGCCTGGGAGGTTGTTCAAGGATCTTGCAGATGGCATCAGTGTTTGAAATGTCCACAGATGCATTCTTCAAGAAGGTAAGGGGATGGTGTGGATTCCCAGGCCATGAAAGGTCCTCAGACCTCTGCTCTGGCAGAGCCTTTCTGCACATCTGGGCTCTTCTTTGGGGCCTGGGGCTTCTCCCTGCAGGGCACCATGGAAGGCAGGGATCTCAAGGTGCCCCATGGGACACAAGAAGCAGGGAGCTGTGAGGGGCTGGTCTGAGCTCTGCTTTCCATGCTCAAAATGGCAGCCTTTTGCCTCCTTAACCAGGTACCAGGTAAAGGCCAAATTTTGGTCTGGTTAAATTCAGGTAACTCCTCTGGTGACACCAGAGGTGTGCAAATGTGTGCCAGAAAGGATTCCTGTACATGCAGCCGCAGCGTGTTAACTTTAGAAATCACAATATGTTGCCTATTACAATGTACTCCAAAGTTAATTCCCATCTGATCATCCAGGAAATGTCAGATTTTGAAATGTCTGTGATGGGTATAATAAGACTTTATCATCAAATGTCTCTCAAATGCTAATGAAGCCGGAAGAAACAGTAAAGCAAACACCTCTTCAAATTAATCTATATCAAAAAATCTGTTCAATTAATAAAACTGGCAAAGAATCTAGGAATGTGGGATGAATCCAGAAGAGTGACAGGTTTTCCAACCTCAGCTTCACCCTTTCCTAATGTTAGGGAGAAAGTGGTTATTAAGTGAGATGGAGTCTATGACATCTGTCCCTGCCCTTTGTTCTGTGGAGAGCTCAGCATTAAAAGAGGTTAGGATTAGATTGGTTTATGAGGGAAGAGAATGAAAATGGTAAAAAAATCCTAAGGCAGTCTGGGAACGTAGCAACACGAAGATCTTCATAATTTCTCTCCCCTGATAACCAAGGCTAATGCACCCCACAGAGGAGAAAGAAGAGCAGCAGTGTCTGAGGTTCAGCTCCTGAGGAGGTGAGTGCTGGCCCAGGAGTCTGGAGAGCACCCACCAAGGCTCCATCATCCATGTGGGAAAACTGGAAGGATCCATCCCATTTGCAGGGAGCTGGAAAGTTGAGGGGGGGGTAGATCAGCCCCTCCAGGCACAGAGGCTTGTTGGCTACAGGCTTTGCATTCCTACAGGTCATTTGTGGATTTCCTCCAGAGAGGTGGTGGATTTAAAAACTCCATTTGAGAACGGAAAGCACACGGCACTGAGCTCCCATCTGCTGCCTTACACAGAAATGTTCTGCTTTGCAGTTAATGTTCTGTATTCACACAGCTGAAGGCTGTAATGGATGTGCCCATGTCTGCAGGATGCTGGTAGCTGTATTTAATAGGCACTTACGTGCTTAATATGATGTAATTGTTAACATAGGATTGCTACACAGTAATAAATCCACTTATTAATAAAGCTTCTGTGGGAACCAACCAAAAAAGAAATGTTGATGATTTTCAACAAAGCATAGTAGTGGTTTTTTGAAGACAGAAAACAAGAAATCTCCTGTTTAGCAGACTAAAAATAGTAAACGCCCTCCTTGAACAGACAAAAAGAGTCCACTGGAAGTTATTGACTGAACTAGTACCTGAGGGACATGAATTTGATGCACATTTCTTTCCTTGGCATTTAAGAGAGTCTCTTTCCATGTTAACTGGGATAGCTGATACAGAAATTACACTGATCCTGTTTTCCAGTTCTGTTGCTTCAGCCAGGACAAGGAGTTCAAGCTGGCAGCGCTTGAAGGAAGGGAAGTGCAAGATTTGGAGATCATAACCCTGTCACACTGCAGTTCATGGTGAGGCAGCCATTTATACAAACTCATTGAGATGCTTCTTTCAAGATATATTTACTGTATTCCACGAAACTGGGCCATGTGTTTCTGCCTTGGAGCAAGATTAGAAGATTATCTTTATTTTTCCCTGGTAAACAGAAGACTGGTTCTCAGACTTAGTGCAATATAAACAGAGGAGCTACACATAAAAGGAAAAGAAGCCTGTACTTGATGTAAAATTTGAAATAGTGTTAGGTAATTCAAAGGAAAATTTCACTACTGCTTGTTTCAGACTTGGGTTGGGTTGTAGTGGCAGTGGAAAAAATTCTGCAGGAAAATGGTTTCTCAGCAAAGCTTATCAGAGTATTCAGTGCTGTGCTTTATAGTTTGTCTATAAATAACACAATAATAAAATAACAGCAATAAATTGAGCAGAATACATGATGAAAAGTGATGATTATATATATAAATTAAAATGTCTGTTTTCCAGTTAGAGAAGTAGTATCATCAATTAAATCTCTTCCTTTGAGAATAAGAGCAGATCTTTAATCCTAATTAATAATTTTACCTGTAAAATTTGTATGAAATGAGGAATTACATGTTACTGGAAGCCATCAGAGCCAGTGAAAGATGCCTGTTGAATGAATTAGTATCACATGGATGAAAGGCATGATGTTGTGGCTGCATCTAGGTATAAGCTGCCTCCTGGAAAATTCAGAAATATTTTTGAAATATGGGTGAAATATTGACTGAGTCAAGGCAGACGTGGATTTCAAAAGTGTCATGTCAATAGTAAACATGCTAGAAAATCCCATCCCAAAAATGTGATGGCAAGAGAGGGTTGACATGGGCTTAGCAATTCCTGCTAAAATGCAGTGGTTCACATCTTACTGGGTGGAAACTTCATTTCTTCTCCCTCTCTTCTGGCCTAACTGAGTTGTTCTGAGAATCAGCCTGCGTAGGATTCTGTGATATTTATGCAAACATTTGCACCACATTGATTAAGAGCAGAGTGCAGCAGAGCCTTTCATAAGCCTTAATAAAATTCTGGCTATTGTCATCACTTGGCAATTCATAAAATGCTGTACTAAAAACCCATGACCTTGTCTATTTTGTCCAGAGTGTTCCCCTGTGAGATTCATGTGGTTTCAGTCCAGCTTTTTCTTTTGTCTGTTTATATGCAGACATAACACTTAACAAGAGATAATGTGTAAACAAGAGCATGCATTATGCAGATAAATAGACTCCCACTGCTGAACAAGTCCTTAGCACTTTGCATTAAAAATAAATACAGATGCAAACCGAAATTCAATATTTATTTTAACAGCAGGACTTTATCATTGGTAGCATTTCTCTGATGTTTCCTGGATTAAATAAGTGGCTTTTAAAAGAGATTCACCAGTCCAGAAGTTTGAAGCAGTTTAAACCTTTTCTTAATAGCACCAAAGGGAGAGATAATAACAATTAGCAGTTCTTGACAATATCAGGAAATTACATCTGCATTAACTGAGAACTGCTGGATCCATGCAGCCACAAGTCTCTTTACCCACTGACAAATGTGGCCATCAGAAGTGAGAGAAAGAAGGCACCAAGATTTCCACAGATCTCAGCATTTTGGAAAATACTGAAGAGGGTTTTATTCAAGGCACAAAATGGGTTTGGATTCCATGCTCCATTGAAAATCCAGAGGAAAGAAGTATAATTCTCACTAGGCTGTTAAATACCTCCAGTATGTGCTTCTCATTAATTTTACAGGTGCTGCTTAAAAGTAAATTTGTCAGACATTCAAAAAAAAAAAAAAAAAAAAAAAAAAAAGGTGGTTTCTTTTCTTTTCTCTTTTCTCTTTTCTTTTCTTTTCTTTTCTTTTCTTTTCTTTTCTTTTCTTTTCTTTTCTTTTCTTTTCTTTTCTTTTCTTTTCTTTTCTTTTCTTTGTCTGAGAGCATCACATTGCTAAGCTTGCCTGCAGCATTTATTCTTGAGTGCTAGACTCAGTCTAGCTTCATTCTAGTTTCCCTCATCTCCCCACTCCATTGTTTTTGATGTGGTTGAGGTCAGAGGGGTAAATATGAGGTTCAAGGAATCAGGACTGGAGAGGAAAACAGTGTGTAACTCCAAGTTCTAGATTCAAGATGAGATCACTCAAAGTGGCCTGGTGGAGCTGTCAAATAATAAAGAGCAGAGCAAGGGAGTACAGCAGGAAATGTTCACAAATATTTGTTGGAATAGGGTTGCAGATACACTTTTGCATTTGAAGTGTTATAGCCAAAAGGTAAAGAAGGAATTTGAGAACTCTTCTGCAATACCAAACTGATTCCAGAAGGTTTGGAGTTGAAATTTGCCAGGCAGCTTTTGTCAAAGCAGGAAGGACTCGAGGTAAGTCAGAATTTCTAGCTGAGATCTCTCTCGCTGCAAGGTTTTTTATTGTAAAGTGAGCCCTGGAAATGATGACACTGGAACTGGTGGGACGTCCCACATCCTGTTTGTGTATAAATCTCCAAATTAACAATTTGCAATGTGCATGTATTACTAACAAATTTCAGCCTTGCAGGTTAACAGGATTTTAAAAGAACAAGGATCTGTGGTGTCTGCGCCATCATAATCAGGTGAGCTTAGAGAGGAGACTGGGACCTGGCTTGTGTCAAATCCATGACCACACCTAAAAATCAGTAGGAATGTTTCCACTCACACAAGAGAGGAGAGGATTTTTACCCTGCAGAACTCAGCAGATGCTTAGGAGGCTTTACCAGGCTTTCTGTTTTGTTGTCTCCATTCCCTCAGCAAAGTGCAACATATGGTTAACTTCCCATCATGGTTGCATCATGGTCTGTTAATGAAGCAGACATGTAAGATAATTATACTTCCCTCTTCAAACTTCCTGATTTGGCAAGCTCATCTATTGGGAATTCTGGGGCATTGCAGGGGTTTATTTTTCATTTCCTCAGTCCTCATTATCCATGAAAACCTTCACGTTTTGATTTGTTTTCATTTGAAAGTCCAATTAAACATTTCAGAATCCGGAAGAACCTTTGAAGACATTCCCCTCCTTTTTTGTTGTTGTTGTTGTTTTTATTGTTCTTGGGGGTTTATTTGGTGGCTTTTTTATTTATTTGCCAGCAAAAGCAAATGTAATGTTTCATTTGGGTGATGCCAGCTGTCCATTGTGAATGCAAACGATGAGCCAGTGGAGCTACACGGCTGCCTTGAACGAATGTGTGAAATAGAAGTTACACATCCTGCAGGTGCCTCTGCTAGGAGAATCTATTCACTCAGAGCACATTTAGCTGATATATTGTACAGCTGGTCAAACAATGCCTTCAGGCTGTCTGAAAGTTTTCACAGGAAATTAAGTGCTTTGGAGTTTGCTGCAAAACATCACTTTACAAAACCAGGGTAATTTTGATAGTGCTCTTTTTAGACTGCTAATTTCAGTTCTCTGCCTCTTCTATCCAATTTGCCTCTTTTATTCTTTGTTTTAATGAACTATATACAGTAAATTTCTCAGTTGCTTTGTTTTGTTTTTCTTTTCTTTCTTTTACCAGTGAAATTGATTCAGCAATGTGAATTGTTTGGTCTCTGACCCCTGGGGTCTTTACTGTGTGCTACTTGGTGCTCTAATGCTCCGTAGTTTGCAAAGCAATTATTCCCATTCTAATGGGAATTCTAATCTAGTCTAGTTATTTATTCCAAGGATACTTTATAAATCATGGCAGTTTAAAAGGCACCAGGACAGCAAATGTTGAGGGGTTCTGCAGCTTTTCATGTGCCTCCCATGGAAAATGTACACACTTAGAGAAAGGCATGTTAAAGTAGCATAATCTGTTCTTTCCAGCTCCAGTTTCATCAGACTAATTAAAGATGCCTCCAAATCCTTTTGTATTCAAGAAAAAAAAACATGTTCTTAAAAGCCATTGAGCTTCATGTGACTTAAATGCCTGCCTGAAGTTAAACACCTTCTTAAAAGCTTGGAATAAAAGGAAACTTAAGTGCCCATGTTCCTCACAGCCAAAGCTCTCATGCAGCTTAATTAAGAGGAAGTTTGTTAATTAGAGTAGCACAAAGTACAGACTCTTAGAGACCATGCTGAAGAAAAGAATTACAAAAACAATTAACAGGGTCAAAACTATAAATACCAGAAAACTTCCTCTCCTTCCTCACTCCAATCCTAGGGGCAAGACTCCAGACATTCTCAGGGACTGGAAGAGGAGAAAAGGTTAGTGGGAGAAAGAGGCAGTGACTGCATCAGATTTCTTTGCTTCTGATGTAGGGAGAGTGGACTGCACAGGGAGGGAGTTTTTTAGCATCATCATCCAACATGGGATGCAATGGCGTAAGTTTTCTGTTGGTGTTTTTTTGACTGAAGCCTAAAGATTCAGATCAAAAGAGAGCAGTCCTCAAGAGCCCTGATGAACAAAATGAATATTCACATTAAATTTGAAAACATTGATAAACCAGTAAGATGATGTAGGTGAATTCCCACGTGACATCAAGTTTGGGGCACAGTGGTTTTTCTGGGAGTGATTTCAATAACTACAGCAAAAAGGAAATCCATATATTTGCAAGGATTCTAAGGAACTCCGATTATAATTAGTGTGATGAGCTGGGGAGAGGGATTTGGGAAGCAGCACTTAATTCCCAGGGGTGGAAGGGACAGGAGGAAACATCAGCATCTTCCTCTGAAATGGTTCCAGTTCAGTGGGAAAGCCCAGCTTGACCTTGTCTAAACATGAGGACAGAAGATGACATGAGGAAGATCCTCAGTGTCTTATTAGGCACTCAGATCCTTGTAGAAAGGAGAGGTTATGCAAATGAGTATCCTTTTTTTTTCCTAGACTGCTGACACAAAGCACTGATGAGGTTTGGGGGAGGTGTTTTAAATTAGAAACTTGGGAAGAGTTGACAGTTGCAGAAGGGCACTGAGGTCACCCAAAGACATCTGGTAGGACTGTCAGTCAGGAACACAGTGCAATTTTGCCAAGTGTAGGGTAGGATAGAAAACTGAGCTGCATTGGAGAAGGAATAGATGAAGGTCAGGGTTGAATTCTCAAAAAGTAGCAAGGTTATGGATATGAACTACAACAAATTAGGCACAGGGCCAAACGTGCACATTAAAAATGCTGGTATGCACAAATGTTTATGAAAGTTGGAGTAATCTCTGAATTTAAACAAAAACCAAGTCAGCAAAAATTACAGGAGAAAAAAAGGTACCTTTTGAGGACAGTTGATTACGTGTCTCTAGCAGACCATGAATATAATCACCTCTGCTTATTTGGGCCTCTGTTTTTAGGATACTTTCTAATTTCATTCTTCCTGCCCTGTGTGTGTCCCCATTTCCTTCCCTCTCTCTCCCCACCCTGGCATTTTCTGTGTTCAGGAGTATTCAGGTATGATTTCTTTTACTTCCCACTATTTGTTGTCACCTCTTTTCCTGACTGCTAACACAGGCTTTGCTGACAGCTTGCTGGTGATTGATGTTGGGAAAATACTTGGAAGTTGCTAGTTGCTAGTGTTTTAAAAACACAGGGGTATTCTCGCTTTGTTCATTTCAGTACTGACTTCAGTGCCTGGCAGTATTTTCTTACACCAGCTGAAGACTGGCCTGTCCAGGAACAGCTGGTTTGCAAAATGGGGCCGGAAGTGTTTCAAGAACAGACATTTATGAAACACTGAAGGGGCAAACCAACCAACCAACCTGCCTCCTGATACAACATAGGCAGAAAATTAAATCTGAGGAGGTAGAAGAAAAGGCTAAGATCTAAATACTGGGGTATCGTTGAGCCAAATTGTATGTGTTCTTGTTATTTCTTTTTCTCTCTTTCTGCTCGTCCTGAGTCTCTGAAATAGAGATTAAAACTAAATCAGCATGATCTGAATTGTTCCTCCAGACTAATTAACCTTAGCCCAATGATGTAGTTAGTTGTTTACAGCACTGAAATTCTTCACTGTAGAAGTGTCTGCACTGGAGATGGTCCTGACCCAAAAGTGAGGTTCAAGCATTTGTGTGTTTTGGGCAAGCAAAGTATATGGCCCAGCCTCCAGAACTGAATCCTGCCTTTCTTGTGAGCTCAGGTAAGCCTCAGATCCAAATTCAAGGAGAATCTTGAGCGTTGTCTGTGTGGTTTAACCCTGACAGCAAAGTACCATGCAGCTCCCTGCTCACTGTCCCCAGCGGGGCGGGGAGCCCGCGCTACGCAGCAACAATCAAAGCAGTGTTATCTACATCATTCCCATGCTAAATCCAAAACACAGCACTGCAGCAGCTACAAGGAAGAAAGTTAACTCTCTCCCATCCAAAGCCAGAACATTGTCCCCTCAAAGGGTTATATTTCAAACGCTGAGCTTTGGCAGGTGAGGATGAATTGGATGAGGAACCCAAGCTGACAACAGAGCACTTTGCTTTAATACAGAAACAGCTTGGAAGTCAATCTGGCTGAAACTTTAACATGGCTCCTGTGACATTGCTACCGAAGACTCCTTTGCTAGGCAATCATGCATTGCCACTTCTTAGGGAAGCAGAATTCTTGGTTGCATTGCAAACCTTAATATTCACAAGGATAATGCAAAAAATATAGAATATACTGTGAGTGTGGAATATCTATAAGGACTTGAATGAGGTTGTAAGAGAGATTTCTGTGGAATCTTCACATTGTCAGAACTAATTACTTCCTGTCTGGAGGAATGGTTCTCATCTTTGTTATGGTAGCAGTGTTTTGGGCAGTACTGGCATGTTACTCTGAAGTTGGATTGGATGTTAGTCTGGAAACCCAACATGTCAATTCTAGAAATGGTCTAAATCCTCATGAGCTGCAGGGGTGCTTAGTTCTGTGAGACCACACTTCATTAATCCTCTTTTCAGATTTGTTCCTTTAGTCCAGTGATTCGTGATCCCCCAAGAAGTGTGCAGACCCAGTGGCTCTATTTCCCCTAAAAGGCCTATAAAAAGAGAGAAGCCTGGGCCTGAACTGCAAGGTTCTATAGTTTGGGGAGGAAAAGGTAGGGTAGGCTGATCCTGTTGCTGTTTTGCTCAACACAAAGGTTCAGTTTCCTTGACAAATGATGGACAGTGCCTCCAAAATTGGAACTTTGATCCCAAAGGGGCCCTATGTTATTATAACATAAAGAATGGTTATTAAACTGTCAGAGGGTTAATAGTTTCATCTTAATAATCTTGATAGATGGTACACATTTCACCAGTGCTCCAAAAGCCCACAATGAGCTTTAAAATATTTTACTATTGGCTTGCCCTTCATCTCCCAAGGAAGTCTAAGGAGAACTCTTCCTGCTAATAAATTCTTTATCATAACATAGCTGGTTGTCCCTTTGTAGAAGGGAAATATATCCTTTGCTGTGCAGCCTGATTAATTGGTCTAATTTTATCAGGAAAATTAAATCCTCTTCGTTATCTGGGAAGTTATTTAAAGAAGTCTGAGCAAAACCCCAGCCCATGAGCCTGATGACTTTATTAACTATTACTTTTTAAGTGAGTTCTGTCTGAAGGATTCCCTTCAACTTTGAGGGCTATTTGTCTTCGGTTCTCAGGATTTCAGGATGACAAATGGGATGTCAGATATGACTTACTGTAAGACCTTATGGGATTCATAGAGGGTAGCTTTTACCCTTAGCTCTAGATGCTCTGTATGAGGCAGCCTGTAAATCTGGCCAATTTTAATGACCAAACCAGGTATCTCAGTGGCTTTACAACAGGCAAAGTAGCTGCACTCTTAACTGAAGCAGTTCTTAAAACATTATTGATCTTTGAGTGAGAAAAAGTAGTAAAATATGTGCATAGAAATATGCATGGGGGTTGATCCCGGTCCTGTGTCTGTAGTACATAAAACAAAGGAGACTCTTGGCAGTTTTAAAACATTATAAACTAATGCTTTACTTCTCTTTGCTTAGACCTGTATCAGAAAAGGAGAATTTCCCCAGATGTGCAAAGCCGAGGAAGATCTTAATCTTTGTATTTTCCAGAACTATTCCATGCTGAATATAACAACCAGACTGAAGGACTCTGCTAATTCACTTTACACTGGCCTCATCCCTGATGGAAAGGGCAACAGCTGGCAGTGAGGTGGGACCACGAAGGGTATAAACCCTCATGCTTTAGATCATAGGCCAATTAACAACAGCCTGTGTTTAGGAAGAGATTTTCCCACAGGTTTATAGGATTGTGAGAGTATATTTGCTGCCCAGGACTGTGTCCAGGTGTCTTCTGAATGTCTCCAAGGCCCGTGAATGCCTCTACAGCCTCTCTGATCAACCTGTGCCAGTGTTTCGTCACCCTCACAGGGAAAAAGTGCTTCCTGATGTTCAGGCAGCACCTCCTGTGTTTCAGCTTGTGCCCTTTTCCTCTTGTTCTGTCACTGGGCACCACTGAGAAGAGCCTGGCTCAGTCTTCTCTGCACCCTCCCTTCAGGGTGGTGGAAACTACGAGTAATAGGCTGAGAAGAAATGGCCTCAAGGTGCCCCAGAGGAGTTTAGACTGGATATTAGGAAAAATTTCTTCACCAAAAGGTTTATCAAGCACTGGAACAGGCTGCCCAGGGAAGTGGTTGAGCTGACTTCTCTGGAAGTATTTAAAGGATATGGTTTAGTGGTGTACTCAGCAGTGTTATGTTAAGGGTTGGACTCTAAGATCTTAAAGGTATTTTTTAACCCAAATGATTCTATGATTCAGGTATTTATATACACTGATCAGCTCTCCCCTGAGCCCTCTGCAGCCCAGGACCTTGTCAGCCTTCCTTGCTGCAAGGACATGCTCTGGCTCATGTTCTATGTGTTGTGCACCAGGACCCCCAGGTCATTTTCTGCCAAGCTGCTCTGCAATAGGTCGGCTCCCAGCATAAGCTGCTTGTTCCTTCCCACTTGCAGGGAATTCCTCCCCTGGCACAGGAGGGCTGCTCCTTGGTGGTTGATCAGTTCTTTCAACGCTTCACAGAAGGCACTGAAGGATAATTTGCATCTACTAAACCAGAGTAAGTAATGACAGTAATGCAGACAACAGCCCGCTGTTATATATTACACTCTATAAAGTTTGGAGGGAGATATTAAAACATAAGTGAAAGCCTTTTATTGATTGTCCAGGAAGGGGATCTAGAGATTAAAAACTAGCTACAGGAAAGGAAAACAGAAAGCACAAATGCTGCAGAGTTCTGTTCTTGGACACTTTTCCTTTATAGTTCACTGCTTTAAGTTTTAATGCTTCATGATAAATCATATTAAACACTTAATATTTGTATGTAACAACCTGAAATGTATATCTTTATAAGATTAAAAGCATAGTAGAACGTGGAGAAGGCTGTCCATTATATTTATTAATAAGTTTAACATAGGTGCAGTGGTCAGGCATATATGATTTTTATATATATATACTTATATATAATTTATATATGAAATAAACCTGAGGGGAATATGTTGTGGGAATGGCTATGGTGCCATCTTCCCTATCCATAAGAAAGGTGCAATGAAATATCCTAAACCTCACAAAGCACAAAGTCTGGACAAATATTTTATGGTAAAAGACAAAACAAACCCACATGTATTATGCCCTTCACTGTCAACATGATAACTTGTGAGTGTTCTTTTTCCTGCATCTTTCTTCTATTATTATCATCCTGTCTGAGCTAAATGACCTGTGACAGATGAGAAATGCAGTATAGTTCATGGGCAAATATCACACTCAGTATTGGATATATTGTGAGAGTATTGCAACCTGCTATGCTGAAGCTTAACAGAAATGCAAAATAATTTATTTTATTCAGTCTGGAACAAATTTCCAGGTAGTTGATTAAATGAAATGCTGGATGAGACTTCATTGTGTTACACTTTTCTGATTGAAAGATTGGCTTCTGTGACTTTGTATGGAAGATAAGAGCAGTGGGAACATCCTGGTCAAATATGTGATGGCAAATCAGACTCAATGCTGCAATAAACATAGTATAATACTTCTGGCATTCATGCTTCGTTCCCTGAGGGTTTTGGAGATATTTCCAGTTTTGATTTTTGGTGTGGAAGTTGGATGCTTGCCTCTCTTAAGCCCAGGTTACAGCAGCATCTTTTTTTGGACTGAATTTAAACCAATATAATGGTCCTGGTGTTGGGACTGGGGCAGGAGGAAGTCAATACTTTTAAGGCCCCTTCCAGCTATATATATTCTATAAACATGTTCCACCTTCAGAGCTGGGCACTGATATTAAGTTAGCTTCCAGGTTTTTTATCTCCATGTAAGATACACATTTTGCTCCCTCACAGAACAGAGAACAAGTCCTCCCCTGTGCAGCCACCTTTTATTCCTTTGCAGGACGTTCATCTGGTGGCAACCTGCCATTTTTCAGGAGCACTAGGATGAAACAAAAGTAGTACCCATGAGTTACAGTCCCTGAGTTTTGTAACCCTTTCTGTATAGTTGAAGTGTAATTTATAGTGAATACTAGGCAAGGCATATTCCTTGGTTAGTGAGTTCTTATTTTTATGTGCTCCTTCCAAACTCATTGTGGGTTAGGCAGATTTTTTTCCTTAAACTGATGCTGTTCTCTCCATGTAAATCCAGCATTAATTCTATGGCTGATATCCCATCTGGCTCTGGGAGTGGTCTCTCTGATGCTGTGATAGAGCTTATTTCATTAAAGGTGGCTGGAACAACAATGCCTTCAGTTCAGTTCTGCCCTCTTCTAATCAATTCATTTAAATAATGTTTAAATTTGAGGACAGGTGAGTGATTTGTTTGAAGTTAATGACAGCCAAATGAAAGGATAAGATAGTTCACAGATAAAGGTGAGTCAATTTCACTCATCTTGTCTATGAACTTGTGACTCAAAGGTGTTTTGTTCTTCAGCTGCTCCTTGAAACATGACCTGGTCCATGAAATTCTTATTAATTGATTTGGCTGTTGGTTTTTAATTCTGTATCTGATAACTCAGTGACTATTGCTTATTTTTATTTTTTAAAATTTGATCTGCAGAATTAATTGTTATTATCTTGTAGTAGTTGAAGTACATTTCTTGAAGATAATGTAAGATGTGCACTTTCTGCCAAATTTTAGCAGCTTGTTAATGCTAATCCCAAGGACCATCTTGTCTCTGAAAACAACATCAAATTAAAAATTGCTTTTACAAGAAATTCAACAGATCAAGTCAATATTTTGCAAAACAGCTTGGGTTGTCACTGAGCAGAAATGGTTTTCCTTGCCTCAACAGCTAAGCTCAGCTGTGGTTTGCATGGATTTTCAACAGGAAGATATAGATCTTCAGTTCTGGAATGAATGTTCTCTGAATCCCAGTTTCTTTTGACCAGGCCTGTATCTGGTGGCCAGTGCTGTATGACTCAGAGCTCTGTTGGTCAGTAGTTTGTGTAAATTTTAATTTCTGTATGTGAGGAGTTTGTGTGCTAGGGGAGATGAATTCTCTGCTGTGTTGATGTGGACTTCATCCTCCAGTGGTCATCCAACTCAAGGTCCTTTCAGGTGGAAAAATCTTCAGGCATTGGGGTCCATGTACTGACTCTAGAGATAGAGACATTTACTGAGTGTGACATGCAGCCAGGAGTGAGATTTTGTCAGAATTTCTGACATGCCAGAACTTAATTATTTTCTGTCTCATACATGTTGCACTCAGGACCTGAGGGATTCGCTTTTCTACTTTAGGATGGCAGGTTAGGAAATAATAAACTTTAGCCTGTTAGACGGCAAATACATAGGAATTACTAATTATGATGTTGAATAGTGTCTTTGAGAGGTGAACAGCCAAGCTGGCTGATTTAAGGTGCCTTTTGTCAAGGATGAAAACAGTGACATTAAACTGTATTTTTCTGGTATCTGTTAATTCTGGGTTACTGGGGAAATCACAGAATTCCTATTTCAAATTGACTTTGGTGATATGGACAGTGAAATCCATGTTAGCATGATGTCTCTCTCAGGCCCAGTGTTGGGCTAATGACAGAGTTGATTTATACAGAATCAATAGCTTTAGATAAAAGTAAATGCAAGTAGAGGGGAGTTTTTGGAGAATGTCAGTCAGATTTATGTCTTTTTGATTAAAGACTGCTTTGATATCCACAAAGATGTAATAGACTTTTGCAGTGATCTAGGATTTGATGTAATATCATGGTTGCTTGAAGACGGAACGGTCTTTGGATTTGTCAGTGTGACTTTAATTTATTGGGATCTTGCCTAATGTAGAAGTAGTTGTCAGTGGGAAGCCACTACCCCAAACCAGAGTGGCTTTTTGGCGCATTTCAGTATGGTCCATGGCATTCAACACCTGGGAGTAAAAGTACTCTTAAGGTTCATAAAACTTGTGACACGAAGGGCATCAAAATGTTGAATGGTGAGGGAAAAGGACAATCTTGCAGATCAAGGTCACTAAGAGGAGCTGGGCTCCACTGCCATAAAAGTCCCATTCAAACAATATGGATTTCAAATCATCACTGATTTAGAAACAATGAACAGCAGTAATAGCCTTGGATTAGGGAATTGTATACTCCCAAATCAAAAAAGGTGAATTTTTTGGCATCAGACAATCTCAAGCCTTCAATGCAAGGCTTGAGGCCTTGTAGTAGTCAGAGGCCTACTGAGGTGTGGGCTTTTGGTAAGGAATGAAGGAGTAGGAGGTGATAAAAAAAGGAATTTTATCTGTCTAGTGCATTGGCAAAGACTCTGGTCTTTTTTCCTCTGTTCTTGAAAAACTGTTTTGTGATCCAGTGTTAAAAACTACAGCCAGTGTAGAAAACAGGCTCCAAAATTATCCAGAGACTGGAGAGGACTTAGCAATAAGAAGTGCAAAACCAGTTCAGTCTGTGTAGGTCTCAAAAAGATGGCAATGTGGTGATTTGATTGCAAAATGTGGGTGCCTTTGACAAGAGAAATCAATGGGTAGTAGTGAGCCCTTCAAATGAGCACAGGAAGACACAACAGGTCAGTCACTGGAAGTTGATGCCAGACAAACTCAAATGAGACACAGTTTTAACTATGCAGAGCACAAGCTCCCAAAAGAAATGTTTGGTCTCTGAGTTGCTGGGTTTTTTTGAAATCGAGACTGAGTCCCTCTATGAATGGCATCCTTTAGCTGTACAGAAGTTACTGGGCTTTTTTCTTTGGTAACTGGGTGAAATGTAGTAGTGTGGCACACAGGAGGTCATTCAAGATGATTGTAAGGGTCTTGTCTACATTTAAGCTCTATGAATAAATGTTTAAGTAAAGCCCAGCTCCTTCATTTTGTGTAGTCCAACAGGCTGTTCGTATTTCATTTTATTCTCTGGTACAAGACTTACTTTCAGCATCCAATGTATGCATGGATTGAGGAGAGGTGGCTCTGCACTTGGGCATCCCTGAACCAGGGTTTGATTTTGTGGTTTGTGTTTGTGCCCTGTGTTTGTGGTCTGGCCAGCCTGGCCTGGGAGCACTCAGGGATTGCCTTGTGCCCATCAGATTTTGTAACACACAGTCCCATGCAGCCCAACCCCCTGTGTTTGGAGCATCAGCTTTTCCAGATTTTAATCACTCTCCTTAGCCTTGACCAGACGAAGGAGCCGAAAGTGCCTCTCAGCCATGCCGCAAGGCCGTGAAATTGTGTTAAGCGCTGCTTGTGAAAATGACTGGATCTGCTATTTTAGTCTGAGTGCCTCCATGTTTTTTGAAATTGTAATTTTCCTGTGCTGCTGTGTGTAAAGGTGACCCCTGTGTGCTGGGCCCCGGGCAGTTTGCTGCAGACAGCTCATCAGCGTGATTCATTTGGCGGGGTACTCAGTCAGCACCTCCTCAGCAGCAGCCGAGCAGGATGGAGCTCATCTCTGATATGCCGGGATATAAAGGCACCTACTAGAGATGCAGAACTCTCTGAAGATGCATTAGGGTTTGATTTTTGTGGCAGCAACACATTTACCAGGGGCACAAAGATTATAGCCCCTCATTCGGCCTGGTAGCAGCCGTGCAGGGAAAGGCAGGGCAGCGTCACCTGAGGAGCCCTGAGCTCCTGCTGGAGAGGGAGGGCTGAGTGATGCATTCCTGCAGTCACTGCTCTTCCTGTCTCACTTTCACCTCCTTTAAAATTGTCCAAAATTGCAGAACAGAACCAAGAGTGGTTTGTTGCTGCCTGTGGCCACATGATGGCACAAATCAGTCAAAAGAGCATCAATGTATGATCGTAGCATCAAGAGGAGTTGAGGCTCTGGTGGTCAGGGCTGATCCCTCCTTGCTGCTGTTTTGATCCACAAGTGACCATGATAACAGTGAGGGACAGTGGTGGTGTTTCAGACACAAGCTTAAAAAATAAACACTGAAAAAAAATTAGAAGAACAAAACCTGTCTGAAGTAGGAGCAAAAAGCATCTCTGGCAAAAAAATAAAGTTGGCCTTTAAAAAGGGCTGGTAGGAAGAAAACTTTTGTTTCTCTGATTTGTTTTGGGTTTCTCTTCAAAGGATCAGTAAACCTGTAGGAATCAAGAAACTCTTGTTATTTCTCTTCTAAATCCTGAAAACATAACGTGTTTTATTTTCATTGTGAGATGTGTAGTGGGGAGACTTTTATACATATATATAAGTGGTCTGGTAGTAAATAATGTTCTTTGCCTCCTCAGTGATCAAGATGATGCCTGGTGAAACCATCTAAGTGTGCTATAAGATCAAAGTGATCTGGTGAGTTACCACTGAGTCAAATAGTCATTAACAAAAATCAGCCTCAGAAGTTATTATGACATTTATGCTTTGTTTATTACAACTTCAGTAGTGTTAATTCCTGCATCCTGCATTTATTTCCACTATCTATAATTACTAACAAAACAGCGAAACCTTGTTAGTATCATAGCTCTCACTAGTTAATATCCTTTTTTTAAAGAGTAATTTGCATAAAAGAGAATTCCCAGTTGAATAGAAAATGTGGAAGTATATTCCATATTAATTCTAATGATACTGCTAAAGAGAAGTAGCCTACACAGCAATGCTGCATAAACACATGCAGCATTTGAATTAAAGACCAAACATCCATGGGGATGTAGGAAGTAAATGCAGAAGCTCTAGAAATCCCTGCAGCCTTTTAGAGCTTACTCTGATGCAAGCACTAAGGAAAATAAAAGGAAAACAGTTGTCAGGATATTTGCAGTACTGACTCCAAAGCAGCTCCTTTTTCCGAAAGGGACTCCTTTTTCCATTCAGAGTTTCTGTGTAGTAAGTGGTACCTGGATGGAAAAAAAAGATAAGAAAGGACACATGAATCTGAAGAAAGATTTGGATGGAGATTTTCCAAGTTAGGTTAACTGCTGAGAGTTGATTATCTTGCTACTGTTGTTCTCCACCTCCCCTTATCACCCAATAGCTTTACAACCCTTTCCCTAAATGTGTGCCTCAGCAGGAATATTGAACTCCTTCACTTCCAGTTCACTCCTTGCAGTGGAGAGGAAGGATGATATCCCCAGCACCACTGCCTGTCTTGGGCAGGCTTGGATTCCCTGTTGCCATCAGAAACATGCAAAGGTTGTGTGTAGCTCTCAGGAGAAGTCTCTCGGGCTACTTTGAAAGATTATTCTGCCGTTTTCAAGAATAATTTTGTGGGTTCTAGACTTCTGGTTCTAGACATAAAGTCAGCAAAATTGAAGGCAAAATAAAAAAGGAAAAAGAGAAAAGGAAAACCTGCACCCCTAAGCCCTCAGGAAGGTCCTCAACCATAAGACGTAGTGCAGCCACATCCCTGAATGGAATATGAAAATTCCCAAGCATGAAGCAAGCATTTGACATCTTTGTTAGTAAACAAACAGAGCGCAGTTGCGATTCTTGTGACGCAGCAACAGCACAGCGTGTTCTGCCTCCCTCTCTCCCCCTCTCCTTGCCCTTTTCTCTGCTCTCCTCCTGCTGCTCCCATTGCTGGCAAACATTCCAGAGGTCAGTGACAATAGCCATGTCTCTTTCAAGCTGAGTGCATCAGTCAGGCATTGAGAGGGCTGTTTTCCTGCCCGTGGGTACCCCAGCACGCAATGGGGAAGATGCAGGTGTTCAGGGACTGCTGAGTGCTCAGCTGCTGCTCTTTCCTAAGTGAAGGTAACTGGTGAGAAAGCACAGCATTTAGAAATAAAAGAAAATATTTTTCTATGGGGAATGTTTTTTTGACCCCACAGCTGTTAGGTAAAATGGAAAAAAAGAAAAAAGGAGATGAAACTGTTCCTGTAGAGAGAGAAAAAATCTTATTTAATTTTTTAAAGAGGCAAATCTGCTTTATTGCATCAAATTCATTGCACCATACAGAGAAAATACTTCCTCTTGGAATCATGCTTTTAGATGTACCTATCCTAACTATTTTTTATAGTTCACTATCACTATTAATGCTTAGTGATATCTTAAGCTGTATTTGTTATGCTTTTCCTTGTGAAGAATTTCATAAGCAATCCACCTGCTTTTCACAGATACTTTTTTGACCTGGAATACAAAATTTTCCAAATGAGAAGTACAGTACAAGTCAAATACAATAATAAAATATGGTGGAAAAGTTTTTTAAGATCAAGTCTAAACTTCTGAGTCCACCAGTAAATTATACCCTTGAGCCCTTCATCTACACATCCTTAAAAATCTCCAGGGATCGTGACTCACACAGGCAACCGCTTCAAGTGCCTAACAGCCCTTTCCATGAAGAAATTTTCCCTAATACCCAATCTAAACCTTCCCTTGGTGCAACATGATATTCAGAATTTAATCCCATTTGGCATTTACAGAAAATACAGGCAGAATGCTCAAACTCGCAAGAATCCCTTGGGTTTTTCACTGAACATGGAGAGTCAGGACCTTGTTTTTGTATTTCATCCAATTAAATTGCCTTTAGTCCCTGACTGCCATACTAAGATACTCCACTAATTTGTATTAAAAAAAAAAAGATAATTCCCAAATTGCTTATTTCTGGTACCCATTTTGAAGTATGCTGTCAAGGAGAGGAATTAAGCTTCACTGTGGCACTTGTTATTGGGTAATAAATTCTGAGCTTTGCTTTGTGTTGCTTGCATGCCATGATAAGTAAGAGTAAGTACTAGGCCTTGAGTGAAATTGGAGCCAGATAAAACTCAGTGTTCTTGCTTTCAGATTATCTGTAAACTTTAATTCAATTTTAGGCCTGGTGGTTGTGTTGAAGCCTAATGCAGTTTGATTTTGATGGCAGAGATGCCGTTTCAGATGGAATATGGTGACTGGGTAAAGCAGAAGTGCTTCCTGAAAGATTAAATGGAAATGGTATCAAGCAGAAGAAAAGTTTAGGTCTACATGTCCTTTCAGGGGACAAAATGGAGTGCTGAGGGCAGAAAGGCACTGAAGCTTTAATGTGAGCGTAGAAAGAAGCATCCATACACCAAACAAATTCTGTGGTCTCTAGGAAATGCTTTATGAAACCTTTCAGTCTCAATCTGCTGGATGGCTGAGGAATCAGGGAGTCCACTGGAGAGCTCAATACTTTGTTTCCCAGACAAATATGCTTGAACTAGATATTGCTTCCTGATGTCCTTTCTGGCCAGGCAGTACTTCTCTTGCTGTGTTGCCCTGCTGGCTGTCACTGAGTTCAAGTCAAGGAAGGTCTCAGCACCATCCTGGGAAGAACCCAAAAATCCAACACCTGACTTCTCCAAGTGCCAGATGCCTACAAAATCTCACTGACCACTGTGGCAGCAGGCACTGTGTCCCTTTGGGAACAATTTTCATCTCATTTAGCTGAAACCAGTCCATGGCATCACGACTTTGGCATGTGGCAGAAGGTCCAGAGGAGCACAGGGTACTCTTTTCCCAGTGTTTCACTCATACTCCAGCTTGAGGAGTGCCCTGCAGACAAGTCTTTGGAGCTGCAGTCCAACACAGAGATGCAGCCAACAAGGGACAGTAATTGGGATTAAGATGTAGAGCCCTAGTTTGACTGCAGATTTTAAGCGAGCTTCCTTCATTCTGAATTGTTCCCAAGACCCTTTTTCCTTTCACATCCTTAAAAAGTGATCACATTATTCTTGGGCTGCTGCATATGGGCTCGAATGGAATTTAAACTGCCTGCCTGACAATGATGAATGAATCAACTCCAAATCCCTTGATGTGGATCAGCTATATAGCATAACAATAATATTGTTGTTTAACATTTATATTGAAGTAATACCGTGAGGAATCTCATCCATTCAGGGACCAATTTTGCTGGAAACTGAATAAAACACACCGCAAAATAACAAGCCTTGTTCCAGAGACAAGGCTGTCTAAAAGGCAAGCTGTACCAGTGGAAGGAGACAAGGAGCAGAAGGATATAAATGACAGTTGCATCTTTACAGAGCTTCACAAAACCTGGGTGCTGCTTAATTTTCTTGCATGGTTGATCTCCCATGTTTTTTCTAGATTTTGCTCATCCCTTTCTACTTTCATCTTCTTTACCTGTGCTGTCAAATAAACTCTTAAACCTCAGGTTTTTGCTGGCAAAGCTTGGAAAATATTGGAAAAAGGGAGCTGTCCAGGAAATTCCGCATGACACTTTGTTACTACCTTTGGACCAAATGATTTTAGTTGGCTTTCTGTACCTTGGCATCCATGTTCAAGCTTACTTTGGTGAATTCTTCTCTGCAAGATGTTTGTGAAGCTGTCTTTGAATATTGTCAGATTCTTTACTTGGATCCAACTGTGTTGAATCTGTTACATTCCCTGCCATTTCTCGCTTTGTAATGTTTTCAAAATTGTAGTTGGTTTTGTCTGGAAATACGTATTTTTATATATTTATTTATTTTTAAACAGATCCATTCTTGTCACCGTTCATGGTTCCCTGTGTCCTTCAGGGGAGAGATTTTAAATCACTTACCTACTTGTTCTAACTATTTTCTCTGGAGCCCAGTGCCACAAATTTTTAGTGAAAGCGAACTCAGACCTCTTGTTTCAAAAGGAGCAGAGCATTTCCTTGACTGTTCTTGAAAGTCACACCCTGATTGTACAGTGTTACAGACATGTTACAAAAAAAAAAAAAAAAGAGAAAGATGAAAAGGAACACATCTTAATAAAATATTTTAAATGAAAGTATTTTTTATGCCATAGGTAAGCTCTGTGCATATATGCCCATGCATATGAAGGTGCTAACATATATGTTAAAAGAAAATTTGGCCTCCTAGGCCACATTCCCAGAATCCCATACACCAACGTCCTGTGATAGATCTTAACAGTACTAGTTGGACATCTTTTAGCCAAAGGATATAAATACATAATTACTTTTTGGAAAGCATTCTTCTAGCCTGGATGACTTGTGCCATATTATCTAACATGTTACTTTGTGAGCTTTTACTAAGCTGAAAGCATTGGCTGATTATTGTCTAATAAAAAAATGTCCATGTGCTAAATTTAAATGCCAAGGGAAAGTGAGGCATATGTACTATAAACTGCAAGTTCTGATAAGACAGTGGATAATTCCAAATGATAAATGGTTTAATTTTATTTTCACATGAAGAGGCAGAAAGAAGGCTGTACCTTGCTCTGAAATGACACAGTAATTGGAGTGAGTACAGGATTACTGCGTTTGTCCTGACTCCACATTTCATCAGGATCAGATAGAACTAATCTAAATTTGGGTGGCGTTTCTCAGAGGCCTCACACTTGGACTGCAGTGCCCTCTGCTCAGCTGCAGAATAGGTACAGCCTTGGCCACTTTAACACCTACCTGCAGTGAGGATGTTGCAATCCACATTGTACTCTTCTTTGGATCTTGATCGTTTTACAGGGTCAGAAATCTTTCTGGATTAACTAGGGAAAAGTGCTGTGTCTCTACCAAGTGACTGTAGGATTGCTGCACAACCAGCTGGATTCCTGGGCAGCTCACACCAAATTTGTATATGAATACAAGGCTGTTATAGGGCTGGATTGCATTAAGGTGAAAAGCAAAACACCATGGAAGAAACTGAGCGGAGGAACACAAAGGAACACTGAGAAAAAGAAATAGATATGCCAGTAAATTGCTAAAACTGGTTGCTGTGATCACTTGAGCAATATGTCAAAATATGAAAAATGATGATATGCTGTTCTTGTGAAGAATGCAGTGTTGAAGAAAAATGAAATAACGGGAGAGGGGGATAAACTCCAAAAACAATTTTGCCTTTTAAAACACGTGCCATATCAGCCATGTCCAAGTTTGACAGTGTAGTCTTCTCAGAGATGCTTTTGGCCACCATAAGTCTTAGTCAGGAAAACATGCAGTGCTGTTTGACAGAATGTGCAGGAAGGGGAAATTCTGTTAGAGTTTATTGAATGATTGATGATAATTTAAATCTACTTCAGAAGAGCTGTTATGTTCTTGAGTCATTTCTTGGCTAATGTGCTAATAAAAATGCACTGTATAATGCTGCTGCTGGATTTCAAACAATTTAACAGCAAAAAGTTGCTTACTGAGGAATATAGAGGTTCCTCCAGAAGACGGATATATGATGGTAATTATCATGGCAATGAACTGGGCCTTGTTTACATTTGCGAAACAGAGGGAAACCTTGCAAAAATCTTTACTGATTTCAGGGCTGAGTTAAGCATTTAGGAGGAATTTACCTCTCCTCAGCTTCACTTCAGGCCCTGGGTAGGTTATGGAGCAAATCCTCCGTTTCCAGACACGTGAAGAAGGTCACTGGAAAGAGCCAGTGCAGATTTATCCAGGGCAAAAAAGGCATTCCCTGAGTGCCTTCTAGGATGAGAGGAGTGCTTGTGTTGTTTGCCTTGACATTAGCAGGCCCTTTGCCACAATCTCTGGTGGTGGTGTGGTTGCAGCTCAGCTGGTGAGATACGGACTGCACAAAGTGATAAAGTGGATGGAAGCCATCAGGACTACTGGGCTCTTTTAAGAGGGGCACAGTGACAGGACGAGAGACAATGGACAGTGGTTGGACTGTGGAAAATTCAAGCTTCATATTAAGGATTTAATTTGTTTTTCCACCAGGAAGAGGGACAAACGCTGGAAAAAATTGCCCGGAGAAGTTGTTGTCTTCACATCACAATTATATACTCCAAGGTTTGTCCTAATGTGGCTCTTGTGCTCACAGGATACTTCAGCTTCATCTTTCTGAAGTTTCCACAAGAAACAGAGCTTTTTGTTGTCATTAGCAGCACTGTGAGAATGATAGGGCTCTGAACAGAAGATGCAGTACAATGGACAGGCAGGGAATGAGGCTGAACTGTTTAATAAAACGATTTTCAAATAAATTGCCTGAAATGCTTTGCGACTCCAGCAGGACAAGCCCCCAAAGATACAAGCTCCTTGGGAAGCAGAATTCATCTGGAAAATAGTTTTCAAATGTTTCAGTTGGACAGAAATCCCCCTGCTCTCCCTGCCCACAGTGGTTATTCTATTTGGAATTAGCAATCCGATTGTAAAATCCTGGCTTTGCCAAAGCTGCTTTTGGTGACAGTGTCGTGAACACTTCACTCTGGCCTTTGGGAGCCTTTGAAATAATTGTAGAGACAAATACATGTTCAAAAGGACAATCCTAAAAGATTGGAGTCTTTGGTGAACACTCTGGTTAAGGTCTAACCCTAAACTGGAAAAAGTACAATGGAATAACCTGTATACTCAATTAATACGTTTTACTTGGGTTTGATGGATGTGTTTTTCAGGACACTGCTGTGCATAAGACAATTTGTTTTGTCTTTTTTTCCCTCTGACAATGCATTTGGGGAACATGAATTCCTCACCTCTGTCTTTCATCTGCCTAATTTTACATATGTGCTGAAATACCCAAAATAAATAAAAGCAATCAGAGAACCACAGGAACAGCAAGATAAAGTGGATGTTTATGTGTTTGTTTTGCCATCTGCTTTATTTTGGACCAAATACCTGTGTATTCAGTCCAAAACCACAGTGTGCATTTCTTTTATTATCCGTGCATGCTGCTTGCCTCATATTTAATCATATTTTTGTTATTTTATTACAACTCTACAGATATGAATTAGGTAATTAAAACTGCTCCAGAAAAAATTTAACACCTGTTCTGTGCCTTAAATATTGTTTACAGAATCCAGAAAGCTATGAAACTTCATCTTGTTGAACAGATCCTTATTACTTTAAAGTGCTACACTCTCCTTGTACTCCTATTTTGTGAGGAAGCTGTTGAAATCAAAGAGAAAGCTGGCTGCTACTGGATCTAATTATTACAAATTATGTGGCAGAAAAAATTATTTTTTTTTATTTAAGGAAAATCAAGTTTCCATGTTGCAAGGAAGAGTTGCTAGTGGCTAGTTTTAAAACCTGATAATTTCAATTGGCTTTGCTCCATCAGCCACAAGGAAAACACCTGGCAAGCTGCTGCATCCCAGCCAAGTCTTGTTAACCTTTTGGCCTTCACAGTAACTATCAGCAGGCACCGAGTCAGTGCTACTAATCAACTGGCATTAAAACTTCCACCTGCTAATAACATCTTATTGCTTTTCAGGATTAAATAAAAGGAAATGAGCTGTTTAATTACAGTCAGAGAAATTTTGCAATGCTGTGCTGCCTTGGATGGTGACAGTAACGCTGAAATGTGTTTAAGGGCATGGCTACGTGAACTGAAGGCTTCAGAGGTATAACAGCTCTTCTATGTTAGTTTTTTGCTTGTAGGAAGTGTAAAACATTTTTACATGAAGATAAGATAAACTAGGGATATTCTTTTCAAAAACGTGTAGGCAGTTGTAAGCAAGGCTGTATCCATGGATTTTTATTTTTCTCCTCATTAATGCTCTCCTTAATTATTCCACTTTATGGGGAACTCTTTGCTGGTTTTTAATTTGTTTGCTTGCCTCACTGCTAGCAAAAAGCCCTATTCTGGTGTTCTTAGTGCAGCAATGAAGCAGGGGAGAGATATTACAAAGTAGACAATATTTTTATTCTATTAGGAGGGAGTTCTTCCATTCTGACTTTTGTGGAACACATGGAGCAAAAAAAAGCCTGGAGGAGCAAAAATCTTGCCTGGAAGTTCCATGTGTGGGATGTAGGCTGAGTTAGTATGTCTGTCTCCCTTTGCTTCATTTTTCACTTCTTACCCCAATACCTTGAATATTTTAGGCCAAAGTCAGCCAGATTTTGAAGCACTAGAAATGCACTCTAGCCCCCATGGAGGTCTGGTTGGGATTTTGGCATGTTTTGGAACAAGGAATGCAAATATCACTTCCTAGATGGAAAAAGAAATGCCCTGCTGGCAGCTGGTCCAGTTCCAGTGGGACCAACTCTACAATGTGTTTTCAGCAGAAAGTGATTTTTATAGCAATGTTACAAGCTGTCTGAATTCCAGCAATTTTAATAGCTTGAAATATAAAAATCTATCAAAATTAAGATTATCCTTTTAAAAAGAGGCGTACTGCAGCAGGACTTTGCTTTTAAATAACATTTCCCATAATGTGTTCCAACCTCTCACTGCTTCCTGGTACAGAAATAAGGACTTGGAGGGAGGGACTGTAAAGTCAAGGGAAACTTGATTCATGTCAACTGTTTCAGGAGCCCTCATTTATTTCTCCTGTGAGCCTTGCCTGGGTTGTCAGCATTATACAGCCTTGCTGTGGTGAACTGTTGAGAGGCAGCATCTTCAAAGACAATAAATCTTTAAAAGGACACAGGGAAGCATTAGTGATATACATGCTGTTGGAGTGTTTATAGCTTTTCTCTTTTTCATTATTCTGGTTTTCAGAGAAACTTTTGTTGGGAATGTTTATACAAATGCTATCATGCTTTAAAAAAAAAAGGCATTTCTTAGCTCCTTTTGATCAAAACATAGGCAGAGTATGTTTCTGACCACTTGAAAGGTGACTTGTGAACTATGTGGACAGAGGAATAAAAGGCCACCAAAAACTATGATATATTTTACATTAAATTGTTGTATAGCAACAGTTTCTAGAGAGGCAGATTCAAAGTAACATCATTGCATGGTGCACATTTGCCTTTCCAAAGGTCAGCAGGTGATGATAGATGAGAGAATCAAACAGAGTTTTGACAATCTCAGATTTGTAGGAGTAGCTGTGTGCCTGTACAATAATGAAGATTTTAATTGTTTTAGTCAATATTGGTGAAATAAGACAAGCCACTCTGAAAAGTGTTCTGTGTGGTCTCTTTAGAGTGATGATTTTAGTACAGTTACAGAACCTCAAGTCTGCACATGCCGACTGAGCATTTGAGGACTTTGTGCATTTGAGGACTTTTTACTTTTGAGGAAATCAGTTATGCAACTCTTAATTTGCATAGCCGTGCCCTCTCTCATCTTAATGTTTCTTTTATGGGGAAATTTCTAGTTTTCCTTCATGGTCAGGATTTTTGATTCAGTCTCACAAGGAGTGATTTCAGGTTTTCTATCTGTTGAGCTTGACTCCCTCCTTCCCTTCCTCTTTGAGTCTTGTGCACCTGCATCGCAGCTGGGACATGACTCCTTTTCAAGAGATTCAAGGAGAGACAGTTTGTTTATCCTCTCTGTGTGTTTTTGCCCTGCTATCACTAAAAGTAGGGCAAAACTTTGGAGAAAATAGTGAGGTACAAATCTAAGTGGAGATTAAAGGAAGCGAACTGTCTACCTGTCGCAAAAATCCTGGAGGTGTAACTTCGGAGCACGCAGAAAACAAAGGAATGATATTTCATGTGTTGTTTGAATCTCCCATGTATTGCAGACTTCAATTTTAGTGTTCTTTATGGCACAACCCAAGATACTCCTGCTCTGAGGGTTTTCTGCTTTTCTTCTTCTGTAGGAAAGACAGTAATAGCTGGGGGGTATGTGGCGTCTAGGATCTGAGCATATTTTTTGGGGGAAATTAAAACTTGGGTTTTAAGTTAAACCCCAAAGCCTCCAAGGAGACAACTTCTTTTTGAAAAGCTGAGTGGGAATCTGTCCTTAAAAACTGGTTTTTTTCTTACATGTATTTTTTTTCCCTCTCAGTAATTAGAAACAAAGGCTGCTGGTGAAAGAGACCAACTCTCTCCAGGATCCACACTTTTAACCGTGGCTCTGTTGCTGAAGAGCTGTGTTGAAGGTATCTTCAGGGTTTTGTTCCTCTCTTTGTGTGATAGGAGATGCCAGTGGCCTGTTGTGACATGGATCTTGATCTCCTTAAAAAGGGCTCTTGTTTCAAAACCTGGAGGGGAGATCAGCCTATTTTCAGAGGCCAGTGGGATCCAGTGAAAAGGAAACATGAATGAGGGAATATTTCTGGGTTTTGTCAGGTAACCTAGCAATAATTGCTATGCTACAGCGTGCTCTAGCTACTGTTTGCCCTGCACATTAAAATGCAAATGTTTTAATGAACAGCAGCTATCTGAAAAGCTCACTGTCAGGGCAGTCCTCTGTTCTGGTTGGTGTCACTAGTGGTCATCTTGCTTTCTGGTAGATTTTTCAGTACTAGCAGCATTTTACCAATCTGATCTCATCTTCTGGTGATTTATACCTTGCATTCCGGTCTGCAATTTTTCAGTACACATCTAAACCAGATTCTCAGGGCATATGTAGCACAGTGGGCTGTGCAGAGCAGGGGTTGTGGTACCAGGGATCAAATTTAAAAGTTTGTAGTGCCTGGGACAGTCCTCACTGGTGCTGTCTGAAAAGGAAATGGAGCTCCACTTTCTGTATATTATTTTATTTCCAGCTGTGGCAAAGGGATAGACATCAAGGCAGAAAGGCTCCTAGGAACCTGAAGAGAGCATGCACAGGCATGCAGGTGCATTAATATGAATTATAAGCACATGGTTTCCCTTGCAAATGGAAACATCTCCTCTGCAAAGTGTGATAAGCCCTGGGTTCCTTTTCTGCGACACTGCCTATAATTGCTAGGGAAAAAATGGGCTTAAATGTAAAGTTCCGAGAGCACTGCTCAGTATCCACAGAGTGGATTTTCAGCACTATTTTTAGCCTATTGCTTGCTGGGTTAGAATGCAAATAGCTGTGTGCACTCTGGAGCTGCAGAAGTCCATACAGACTGAACACAGGAGGGAAATTGTACCATCCCTCTGGTGCCTGTCCTCACTCAAGAGTGTTACTTTTTTTTTTTTCTTCATTACTGCTCAATATTCAACCTATTTGCTGCTACAGATATTTCAAGAATATGGGCTTTTGGCTACTGCTGATATTTTTATATTAATAGAGTTAGACGTTCTCCTTGTAAACATTGGTCCTCCAAAGTAAAAGGAATGGGACCAGTGCTATTCTTTGCCAGCAGACAGATTATCCCTCAAGCAAAGATCAGTCTTGGGCAGTGGGGTAAAAAAGACACACTTTTTCACAATCGAATGATCAATTAATGGCTGGAAAGCAGCTCTGAAGTGGAATGCTCTCCTAAATTGTTTTTCCAAACCTGCTTATTTTTCTTTTAATAATCTTGGGATGTGACATAATGAATTGGCGAAATGAAAATATTCCTGTTGCTTGCCACTCTACCTAAACAGTAAGATTAGAGCAACCATCTGTATTATACTTGCCTGAAGAGATATATAGGAAATATATATATATAAAAGATATCAGTGGCACCCTTTTACTCCCATTGATCTTGCTCAGAACCTAGGTAGCACCAATGTGTAATTTCTCATACATTTACTCTCAAATTAGGTTTTATTTTGGCTTGATTACAGCCTCCTTATTGCAAACAAACTCTTCAAATTCTTAGACTAAAATAATGCTGGGAAGAACAACCGTGAGTCAATGAAATTTAGAGGTGGCAGTAGGGGATCACATAAAGGCTCTGAGATCCTTAAAAACAAGGGGAACACTTCAGATACCAAAAAGAAGTTGCAATCATATATCCTGTGTGCTGGATTGCATCTAAACATGCAGCTCCTTGATTTAAATTTCCTGCCATTAACCAGCTGCTTCAGTTCAGTATTTTGGGTGTATTTCCTGCTGCAGACAAAATGGGAGAGACTCTCCCAGGAGAACCTAGTTTACCTCAGGGCAGGCTGAGGGCAATGTGTGGATAACAGTTCCAGATCATTCAGGGTATTTCAGTTTATTGGGGATTGTAACTAAAGCCCATCAGCGCTCTTCCAGTTTGGTACTGAAACATGAAGCACTTGCCTTCACTTTTGCAATAAATTTAATTTTCTCTGCAAACTGGATTTTAAGCATCATCTAACAGGAAGAAATACTTTCTTTAATGTTTCTGTTGTAAGACAAGAGTCAGTTTATATAGAAACTTCCAGCTCCTGTGAATTTAGCTGCAGAGTGGGTGATAATTCAGTCTGGGAGAGGAAAACTATTGGTGCTCTAAAATGTATGATACTGGCTAATTTTAGGACACAGCATCACAGATTTCATTAGTTCTATTCCCTGTTTCACAGCCTTTGCAATGTGCAGCTGGTTTTCATATTTGTCAGGAGTCTAACACAAAATAATTTTGCTCTCTTTGTGCGTTAGGATTCTATGAGCTCATTCTTTAGATAACTGCTTCACCACTTTGTGTTTTGGCCCCTGCACGTATCTAGGTGATAAAACCTCTTTTGCATAAGTTTCAAAGTCTCCTGATTGCTCTGAGAAGCAACCCACCTTTTGAAACCTCTGGAATGTATGAAACAGGAAAGAAGAAATCTGTGACAAGTTATAACAGCCAAGGTTAATTTTGAAGCTGTGTGTGTGTTTACTGCCTCTTAGGGGAGTATCTCGCTGTTTTGCATGCTGCTTACTTGTTTCTGGAGCTGAAGAAACACTGCTTAAAAGGATTAATTTGGCAGGCACTCCTGAGACTTTAGAAGGTAAACAACTGTTTCTTTTTTGTCAATATGGCAATTAAGGTCTGGGAGATTAAAGAAAAAAAGTAAATGCAGTTTTGGCTTCTTCTGTAGACTGATGGCTTAGTGATCCTTTGAATATTTAATGAGATGCTTTGATGGTTCTGGAGTAGCAAAATCCAGATCAGATGTGAAAAATGGAAGAATAGTGAACTGCAAAGTGTGAGTGCCCAGAGTTAGGTGTGTGGGGTTTCTTATGCTCAAGATTGATGTCCAGACTGTTTTGGTAAATGACATCTTCAAAAGCAAGGGATGTGCTGAAGGTGTCCAGATGCCTGGAGATTTCTACATTTGGCCTCTTTTTATACCATCTTTACTGAAACTTCTGTCTAGTTCCTGCTAAAGCAAGCCATCTTCCCCACGAAGCCGGCAAAATTGTTAAAAATTTTGCCATGACTAGAACTGTGATTTTCAGAGTCAATGAAGGAGTCAGAAGTGATGTTAACTGTGATCTTTTAGCACCCTTTAAAGCTGATAGGACTCTTTCATTCTTAGATGCTTTGTCTACTTCAAATGACACAAAGTAGCCACAAAATAGGCTTTAACATCCTTTGTGGGTTTTTTCCTGTAGTCTCCCATTTTGGGTAGAGCACTTATTACCTCTCCTTAAGGAGATGGCTCTCATGTCTTTTCAAATATATCTTCAGGGAATTAATTAAATTGTCTTTCTTAAAGTGGGTGGGCATTTAGAAGAGCTTTAATTTGAAATCAGAAATTAAAAAGGTCTGAAGTTAATTCAGAATGCTTTTTATATGACAATATAGCTGGAGAAGCTGTCAGAGTGTTACCTGTGTGTAGTGGGAGGACAGCTCTAATTTTAATAATTTTCTTCCCCATTTTTCCCCCTGCCCCAGTGCTGTTCCTTCTGTTTTCAATCCCAAATCTGATGCTTTTTTTGGAGTGGGAAAGAGATGAACCTTTGAAGAAGCAGAGCAACAGAAATCCAGGTTTTGAACAAGACCCCAATATATCCCTTAGGGAGCTCTTCGTGCCTTTATTTTGGCACACTAATGCTTTTAAAGTGGCAGCGCTGGCTTCAGGCCCTCTGGATCTTCTTCGTGACAAATTCAGGGAGAAATAAATGTGATTGCTTTTCTGGCTAAGTGAAGAAGTTTATTCATTCTTAATTGCCTCCCTTGACCTCTTCCGCTTCATCAAATTGGAGAGCAACGTAAAGACAGCCACACTTCACTTCACTTCCCAAAGAACTTGGTTGTTTTCCAGAAGGAAATGAGAGGGTCTCCAGTTGTAGCTAATTTGGTGAGACACAGGCTGGGAGAGCAGACAGGGAAGTGGATGAAGTGTGGCTGTATCATCCAAAGGGTGGAGATCAGTCACCTGAGGCTGAAATTGTTGCTGGGTATGCATTGTCTCCCTAAAAGATCAGTACTGATGCCAACACTGTAAATATCTTTATTTGCAAGCTGGGTGATGAGACACAGTTCACTCAGCAAATACCTGTACAATAGTAAGTTGTTCTGTGTCCTTTTGCTCTCTAAAACACACTGGGGCACTGTTTAAACTGGTCTCTTAAATTTTATTGGATTTGTTGTTGTGTTCGGTATTTCTCTTACATATGAAAGTGCTTTTGAAACAGCAAATCTCAAAGTAGGAATGAAATGGCCACCCACCATCTTCCTTATGCTCATCCATAGGTTTGGGGTTTAAAAAAAAAATTATTTTATTTTAAAATGAAAGATTTGAAGCCAAGCATACAGCCATAATCTCACTGCTGGCTACATAAAAATGTCATTGTCCTGGATGAATGCTCTTGAGATTTTAGTGGCTGAAAGATGACTTCATAAATCCCTACTTTATTAAAATGTCTCTTGAATGTCCACGCAGTTTTGTGAACAGTAAAAGATGAGCACTTACTAAAGGGCTTACACCAGGTATGAAGCTTTTCTTTGACCAAAAGGCACTTGTGAAAATAGTTTGTAGTGCTTTGAAAAGAAATACGAAAGAATTCATAGTTATTGTAAAGCTTGTGTGCGTGAAATTGTTTCTTTTTTCCCTCAGCTGAATGTTCCTGGTTGAGTTATTCCCGGTTCTTTCAATTTCCTTGCTCTTCCCAGCGCATCAAGTCACACTTTGCAATTAGCACTCGTGACCCACGTAAAAAGACAAAGTTCCCCAGCTCCCCAAGTGATCCCTGCATTTCAGCTGGGTAGGAGCAGCCATGGCAGTGCTCTGAAATAAAAATGCAGAGGAGAAGAAGACAATGACAGTGCAGCAAGGAAAAAAAAGACAAATCTACCTCTGCCAAAGCACTCAGAGTGTTTCCTCCTGCCCTCACAGTGTTCATGTGCTTTGCCTTAACTACGTTTTGCACTAATGTTTTCTGCATTACCTGTTGGGGAGCTACAGCAGAGAGAGCCTTTCCCAGGGTGTGTGAAGCTCCAGAAACTCATTAGGGCAGCAGCCCCGCAAGGCAGTGCTGGGAATCAAACTGTGAAATTGCAGTTCCTGAGGGGCCCTGGGCACAGCCGTGAGCTACTGGAGCTTTCCAGGGATGGAGACACCCAGTCAGCACAACAAATGATGCTGAATCCCCGCAGCTGCCCTGTATTTATTCTGTAATTTATGCTCCAGGGGGTGGAATCACAGAAAAAAATTCCTTAAGGAAGTTTTTTGGCCAAATTCAGAGAGTGACAACTTTTATTTCTGTGAGCAGAGGAGTAGAAAGGATTTTTTTCCTGTTTGGTTGTTTGGGTTTTTTCCTATGATTCTCTTGTCCCTGCTTTCCTTCCCCTAAATCTTGGAGGAGTTTTTCAGACCAGCGAGGAAAGTAGTTTAAGCACATTGAAGTGGAGGAAATTGTTACTTGACTACAATACATACAGGAACAGATTCTGAAAATAAATATACAGAGTTGAGGGGCTTCCACTCCTACAGATTGCATGGGAAGCCAGGCAGGGTCATATGAAAGATTGCAGGTATGCGAAGCTGAATCATGAGCAGAATGTGCAGTGCACACATTTCAAATGAATTTATAAACTAATATTCGAAATGTGGGGAAAATGTACAAATGGTTCAGAAAATGCTAACTTCCCTTTCATCCCACTGGGACTTTACCTTAATTATGGGTGGATCTGGCGGTTTCAGTGTTGCTGTTGAGGAAAGCACAAAGTTACTGGAGAGTTTTCATATTTTTGGGTCCATCTCCTAGCAATAAAATGGCCCAAATTACAAAAATATTCTATCAGGAGGCTTAAAGCAGCATCCCAGGAAAAATACTGAAGAATTGACATATCATGTAACAATATTTATGGAATATTGATGTTTGAGTGACTGACTTTGAGTAGTCATGTATTTTTTTCATTGATTTGGGTATGTGACCCCAATTGTGTCTTTCATATAGGCATGTGTCAAAAAATTTTTCCTTTTGTAATTAATTTCACTACTCTAGGAAATATCAAATTCTATATAGTTATTTTCTAGCACATCTGACACTGCATTTGGAACTGTGGGCCTGAAGCAAGAAAAAACAGGGAGACTTTGATTGAATAATTCTTTCCAGGTTGTAACAGGAATCGCAAACCATTTGTCCAAACACATTTTTAAAATATAGGTAGGAGGGGAGTCGTGGTTAGGGTATCAATCTAATTTCTCTGTGTGTGTAATTGTGAATTTTTTGGACAAAGTATTAATTGAATAATTGTTATTCACTACAGATGAAGCAAAAAGATAATTCAAAGCATTCTCATTGTAAACATTGCCATAAAACTATTTTCAGGGGAGGAAGAGGAAGCAAAGCTGCTGAGGATATAAAAGGAAGCTGTCTGTCTCTGGAGGCCTGTTGGGTGACAAAGGCATTACAAGATTCAAGCAGTGCAATTAAGACAGTTACAAAAATCAAAATAAAAAACCGACTTTTAATTGTAAATGTAGTTAACTACTGGAACTAACCAATTCTAAAGATGAGGCAGAGCTGCTGTCATTTATTGTCTTTATCTTTATTCATCTTATGCAGAGAGTAAGATTAAAGATTGTAATGACCTCTTCTGCTCTTGCAGTCTGTAAGTCCTGGCTTAATAACTTTGGGACACACTGTGAAGGTGACAGGAGATGCCTGGCAGGCTGTGGTCAAAGCAGGATTTGAAATGGTGAACCTTTAATAGAGGAAAAGCCTTTAAATGGAAGGCACATCAAAGCGTTTGTGGCGAAAAGTAAAACTGCAGAGCGTTTTAATTTAGTTTAAATGTTGCTGCCTCCGTGTATTAGAATTTATCTTGCAGATAGTTTTCACATGGAAATTGCAGTTATTACTTTCAGTACCACAGGATGCCATTGAATGTACTCTATGTCTCACTGGTAATTGGTAGGCAGTATTTAGGATCTGTTGCTAGTGAGTTATTTACGGGCTTTTGTGCCAAAACTGAGTTTGTAGGAATAGCGTGGCGCCGGCTGGCTGGGGAAGAGGCTGTTTTGTGAATAAACCTGTAAGATGAAGGTATATTTCTGCTGGTGTGTTTTTTCTCAGCTGGAAATGAAGCAGCTTGAAGGATTAATTAGGATTGAAGAAGATAAGGGGCTGTCTGCAGGAAGCACATAACAGGGTGCCTTTTGGACACCAGGTGCTTTTGAAGTTCTTGATCAGAAGTAGATTTAAGCCCGTAATTGCTCAGCTTTTGAGGAGTTTCTAGGCTTGAGATTTGCTGCATTTGGAGTGTTGTGGAAGAGAGATACTTTCCCTCAGTTATTACCACAGTCAGGCTCTGTGTTTAGCCCTGTTTGCCAGAGGTCTTCACCTTTTTGAATACGAGTACTGAAAAGTTGGGTTGCCTATGGTGCGTCATATAATTTTGCTCTTTATAGCACTGATGGCAGCTAAGAGAGCAGAAATAGTGAGGTATAATTAAAGCTTTGCTTTGTTATTGCAGTCTGATTCATGTGAAATGTCTCTGTCACCCCAAGAAAGGCGTCTCTCACCAGCCTTGAGAAATCCTCCAGAGTTCTGATGAGTTTGTGTGAGCACTTGGGTGAACGGCTCACCTCAGCAGAAGGAATCACACACTCCAGCAGGGTTTTTTTAGTCTTTGACATCAATTTTGCCTGCTATAAAACCAAGTTTAAATTGTAGGGTCCCAGATACCTCTGTTTCTGACTGTGATGAAGACTGGCTGCATGGCAGGCACAGGCCAGTTCCCAAAGAAAGGAGCAGAATAACAACCCAAGTGTGAAGATGGCCATTGCTCTTGGAAATGCAACCTCTTCATTCTGTGTTGTTAGGGTTTTTTCCCCTTTTAAGGGTTTGGTTTTTCTAGCTATTTAACACAGGGAGGGTGTCATGTTTAATACCAAGTTTAATTATTTGAAGATAGTTGATATTAAATGGGATTTCCGATCTCACAGAGTAGCACAGAATGGAATTTACCCTTAAAAATACAGCAATTGCAATACAGAGTCCAGTCAGGTGCTTTCCAGGCTGCTTTTTGGAGCTGCCAAAAACCTTTTCAGCTCCCTTACCCCACTGCTGTGGCCTGGGAGAAAAGTAGGGCTTTTTCACTCCACTTTTGGGAATATGCAGGCACTGTAGTGCAGAAAGTGCTTTAACCTTGTAAAAATCCATGTGCCACAAGGTTGGGTCTTGCCTGTTTAATGTCCAGCACAAGGTTCTTATTTGGAAAGGAGAATGTGTTAAAAGTCACCTGAGCTGTGGGTTCCATCCATAACAAGGACAGGGCATTGGAGAGCTTCCTCTGGCAGTGCAGAACTCCTGAAGGTGAACATCCCAAATAAAATGAAGAGGCCTTCATGCCTAAAGGGACTGAGGAAAACACACGAGTTGCCTGACAGTCCTAAATGTGATGAAAACCGTCCACTGCAGGGGATATTACTGTAAATCTTTGTCTGCCTGGCAGATTTACATCTACTTGCTTCCATAAAATCCACTGTTAATGGCACAACACCTATTAAGCTGAGGTGTGTCTAGGTATACTATATCACTGTATTTTACTGGAGAGTTTGCATTATTCCCAGTGTTTCAGTGCTTATATTAGGAGGTTATTCAGACTGAAAATATAATAACTTTTTCCTGCTCCTCAAGGACAAGATTTTATTTCTGGGCCACCATTCAGGAATGACAGGCAAAATATTGGAAATAATAAGGCTGAAAAATACTGTGCTCCAGAACGGATGAGATTTATTGAGACGTGTGTTCGGTTACTTGAAGGAGGCATTAATAAGGTGCCAGCCAGATTCTTATGTTTTGTTAGTTGCTTTTCTGCCTTCTTTTCTGCTGTTTTGGGTGGGGTTTTTGCATGTCCCAGTAGCAGTTGCAGAATTGAGAAGGGTTATATACAGAGAACATGATGGATATTTGCATCAAATTAATTCTAGCAGTGAAGGCCTTGGAGGAACAAAAACCTCTGCCTCAACACAAAAACTAGAGGTGAAATAATTGAAAGTAACCCGGTAGAAGTTCCCTTCCTTTCTCTCAGTTTTGGGGTGTTTTAGGGCATCCACACTGTGAAGAGAAGCTGTGGCATCAGTTACCTATGGAATTTACAATTAAACTGACCCAGCTTTTGCCTGAAATTAGTGGAGGAAGAAGCAGAATTGAAGGGATAACATTGCAAGGAATAAAGTCAATGTCCTGGAGGCTGCTTCCCTGGTACTTCCATGAGGAATATCAGTGCTCCTGAAGGAGTGATGTGCCATTCTCTCCCTTCAGAAGTTTCTAAACACTGTGTGATGTAGAAGGGGTTTGGAGAAGTTTTTTGTTTCTTCAGTAGCAGACTTGTAAAGCAGAATTTCTTTCTGAGACTGCCAATATGCTCCTAGATTTCTTGTGGTCCTAATCCCTCATCCTGTGCCATACAGCCAGAAAGCTGTGTTACACAAAAATGGCTAAAAGACTCTCTAGTCTTTGAAGGGATAAAATATGCTATGACATCTGCCCATCGGCTGCCAGCCAACAAAAAACAACAAAACACAAGTTTTGTGGTTTGGGTTTGTTTTTTTTTTTTCATTTTTGCAAGCACAGTTCAGTTATCCTTCCAGCAGAATCTGGAAAGAAACCCCATAAGAAAATGAGGATGTTGGAGAGCAGCAACAGTAACTTGAAGCAAAAAGAATTTCATATTTAAAGAGCATGACAGCCCTTTCCCAATATATTTCTCCAATATAAAAAGCAAATGTGATGTTTTCTTTTTGCAAAAACTGAAGCACAGAGACAACCTCTACAATAAAGTTTCACCTCTTGATTGGAAAGGAAAGCTCAGTGAGCACAAAAAGTCTGTGTTCTGCACCAAGAGAGGCTTAAAGGTCAAGATGAATGCAGTAACAACTGAGGTATTCTCACCTCGGCATGACCTGGCTGCTGCACCATTTAAGATAAAAATCACATCCCATGGCGTTGTACAGTAGCAGGGTGGTCTCCTGCTGGGAGCTACTGGCAAAGGCCGTGCAGAAGAATCGACACTAAAATGTCACAGCAGGGGAGAGATTTGCCAAATCTGGCTCTGAAATGCTCTCCTGCCAAAAATGCATAAATCTGTAGTTCTGGGAGCATGTGGAGAGAGGGAGCACTTTCCACAGTGCCAGAGAATGGAAATGTGTGGTGTGAAATGAGCTAACAGGGATGTCCCAGACACTGGAGAGATTTCTGTTCTTCCCCTGGGGAATTTAATCATTTTTCAAAATTGCAAGTTTAATTTGTAGGCACGACCTTGGGAAAGATTATTTGCTTTGCTCTTCTATGAAAGCAAATCTAGGTACTAGGTGGGGGATGTTTTAGGGTTTCTTACTTTAAAAACCTGTCATTTATGGATTCCTCAGTTCTGTGAGCTGTTTCAAAGCCATTCATAAAAGGGGTATAGCAAATCAAGCAGGTTTTGTTTTTTTTTTTTAAGAGAAATGATAAATCCCCTACTCTGATTCCATACCTCCACTGGCAAACTTTTTGGAAGTTTGAAAAATCAAAAAGCCATGGTCACTGCTGGCATTACCTCTGTTTCAGCTGGTTTTAGAAGGGCTGTAGTGCACAGTAAATGTCAAGAAATTCACCCATCCTAGTCCACGTGAAATTGCAGCATTTGTGGGCCCTACTTATGTGAGGGACCTGAGATCCAAAGAGCTGGTAGGGGACGCTTGTACAATTGCACTGATCATGCAGCATTGAAGGGGGAGTCACCGATTTACTTGTTTTCCACCAGACTTCTCTTTTTTCTGTGCCATTAGAGTGAAATGGGAGATGCCTATAGATATTCCTTCACAAGTAACAATGCTTAGCTTCTTTGCTGGCTTCCATGTGCTCCACAGCCATGCTGTCCTTATTTTGCTGTGATTCCATTGATAATTATTGTGCTGAATTTTACAAGGAGGGAGATTGAAGGATGGGAGGGAAACGATGTCCTCAGAATAGCTAAAGGGACAGTGGCAAAGTGGTGTTTAGTCACTATCTCCTCAGTTATCTGCTAATTCACACCTCCCCTTTACTCTCCATGCTCCCTTTGCCATTTTTGTACAAGCTGCCTGTTCTTCATGGTAGTTAAATAGGTAGGTAAATAAAGCAAATTATTTGCATAGCAATGCACGTTTCTCCTGGTATCTGCTCCCCTTCTGCTTGCACAAGGAGAGCAAAAGACTGATTCTGTTCTGACCTTTCAGTAAATTAACTCAGCTCACCTCTGTATGTTTGCCTTCCCTGCCACACATACCTGGTTACCTTTTCAATTACCTTCTTTGCTATTCACATTATTTCCTTAAAATATGTGGTTCCTCAGAACCCTCTGTTGAGCCCACGCTACTTTGTGAAGAGAGATCCTTCTGAAGACAGGCTAGCTCTGAGAAAAACATGTCCCAGCAGCTGTAGAGCTGGGCTTACCTATTTGAACATGAAATATTTGAAATGTTTTCAGTCTGAGCTGCACCATCCTTAGGGAAATGGTAAAAATGCCTTTACTAGCAATTAACTGGGAAACAGGTGTCTGTAACTTCACTGCCAGGACTTATCTTCCTTCATGAAAGGAAGAGGAGAAACAAAGAGAGGGAAGATGAAATATGTGTAAAGGAAAAAAGGAAAGAGAGGAAATCCTTTTTGTGAGGTATGCTGTGTTTAATCTCTTTGTGCTGCACCGCTGCCATCAAGAAGTTCATATTTTGAAAGAAGAAAACATTGCCTCTGTAAAGTAGAAAAGATTTTTCGGTTTTGTTTGTATTTATAGTCCTGTGAGGAATACTTTAGGTCAGACTCTTTTTCCCATTGTACTTTTGATTTGTGAGATTTGCCTGATTTCTTTTTAGTACGAAGGAAAAGTTTGTGGTAATTAAAAGGCAAATACTACTTGTCCGTTCAGGAAGAATTGCCAGTACCAGTAGGAGGTATTTCTGGTGGATGGTGCTGTCAAAGGACTCAGCAAATCTGGGATTTAGTGCTTATTCTGCAACAGATTTCTCTGTGACCTTGAACAGGGCATTCCGTTTCTGTGTGCTTCAGATCTGCACTTGTCACACAGGGATAATGGTGTTTGCCTCTCCACAAGGTTGCTGTGAGGATAAATGCAATTAAATAATGCAGGATGCCTGGGTGCTTCTGAAGTGATGCTACCAAAGACACCGAACGGAATTAAACTCAGGGTTAATTCTTCTCACAGTTACATATGTTCGAATTGATAGTTGCCTTGCTGAATTTGTTAAGATTAATAGTGCATGGCAGAAAATCAACACTTCCCAAACTGGCTTGCCCCAGAACTCAGGTGGAGGCAAACAGCCTTGTCTGTCCCTCCTCTATTTAACCACAGATGTGATACTGCTCTTGTTCCCTCAGGAGCTGGGGTGGATTTGCACTGTACAGAGGAGGAAAATGGGCAGAATAAGCTGCAGGGTTCTTAAGCCATCTCTTTTTTTCCTCTTTTGTCCTCCTGCCCCAAGGCCATGGCTCCCAGGAAGCCACAACTTGTCACAGTTTTGTGGCACTGGACCATTGCTGCCTGACAGGATTTTGATATTGATAGATCAGTTTATTGCTATTGAGGAAAAGCATTCTGTAGTGGCACAAAGCATTTATTCCCACTATGGAATGCTTATTTGCATAACATGGAAAATTATGAGATTTATTTGCAGAGTTGGAATCCCTCAGATATACTCTAAATATAATTACAAGAACATATAAATATATTTATACCACGCTTTCAGGATCTTGGCACCACAAATCTTATTTCCTTGACTGTGAAAATAAATGCTTTAGAAGAGAAATAAATCATTAATTTCTGCTCTTGACTCAAGAGTTAAACACATAGGATATTGGCCTGAAAAACAATTGATCCACTGTCCCTTGGTACACTGTGATGCAGTGGGACATCTCAAATGACATTTCATGGAAATATCTGATTTTGCAGAAATCAGTCTTTGCAGAAGGGTGGAAATAATACTTTCATGAGAGTTTGGGATTATAGTTAAAAAGATACTGCTTAAGCAATATTTTGTGTTTTCAATTGATTCCTTTGGTTAATAGGTGGGACATGGGTTTTCCCCACTGAGGCTCAAAAATTGTAGAACTCTGTTAAAAGGTGTGGGGGTTTTTTGTTTGGCTTGGTTTTTTCTGTTTTGTATTTTAAATTGTCCAGACAGTAAAGTGGAGGTGTGTAGAAGGTTCTGTTGTCCTTGCACAGCATTGATTTTGTCCAACCACAACCTAAGGTTGTCTAATTAGTTCTGACAAAATAAAAGTGAATATGACACCAGTGTTAACACTGAATTGATTCATATTTGGGGACAGGCTTTAGTGTCTTTGATAGAGCTGGGACTCACCTTGGTCATAGTAGTCTATACTCTTTATGTATATTTTCCTGCAACATGAAACCTGATTTATCTGTGGAGGTTTTGTTTGCAACATGGGATTTTCTTTCCGAAGTTGCTGTGAATTCCCAGGTGTGGCTCTGATCTTGCTTGGGGTCTGTCGCCACCCAGAATGAACATGCAGTGTGTTGGCAGGTTTATGCATTTTAAGTTTCCCCAAACCAACTAATCTGACTCTTTGTTATTTTATCAACTGAAGTCATAGAACTCTCACAGAAAGCTTTGAGCCCAGGAGCTGTGACTAAATTAGGTGTTCTTTAAAGAGGAAAAAAACCAAAAAAAACCAACCAAAAAAGCTCCACAACAAAAGAGATCGGAACTTAAAATGTAAAATAAACCCCTGTTATTGATTCAAGGATTTTCAAAGAAGGAGAAGCTGCTTTAAACAGTAATTTGTTGGGATTGATTGGGCTTGCAGCTTGAGATTTGAGTCTTCTTTCTCATCTACATTTATCTGGTTTGAACTCAACGCCTTGGACATTGCTCATCCTTTTGTCCTTTAGACTGAAGAGGACCCTGTTGTGAGATTAGGTAGCATTAACACAAAAGTTGCCATGATCATCTCTGCTTCCAACTTCCTCTTTGAAAAGCAAAATACATTCAATTAACCTATCCCCATCTTCTTAATAAATGTTCCTTTTTGTGGCTCTCTGAACCTTTTTCAATTGTTCCTCATCCTCCTGGAAGGCTTGATGCCAGCTGCCCAATATCTACAATTATATAGGAAACAGAGCAGCAAGTATGGAATGAAAATATCAGTAACAGTTTAGTGCAGGTAACTCTAAGAGGTCAGTTTAGTTGTAGGTAGGCTGAGCAGTGTATCTGGGTGAAGTGAGAACTGCTCTGTCTGTTCCCAGTAAGTTTTGCGGCACTTAGGAAGTGTTTGATGGCAATAATTCAGCTGTTAAATCCATATTAAATGGATATTACAACCTAGCAACAGGATGGATACAAGAGCAGATGCTTGTTCAATTTTCAGCAGTATGATTGCTCATTGCCCAGCTCGAGTTTTACATCTACTTAGATGCAACAACAGAAAATTAATTGCTGAATATCACTGTTTCTTACTGGTGTAAGGCCACTATATTATTACTATTAGTAGTAGTAATAGTAGTAGTATCCTGTTCAGCAAAATTTTGCAATCCATTTCTTGTTTTCAAAGGATCATTTGATTAAAGCAGCTGCTTAAATCTCACTGATTTCAGAAATTCTAGTGGAATGCCAACATTTGGTCAATGTTCTTCTCAACAGGAATGCTTCCAGAAATCAGCTTTCAGTGTACATTTGTATTTTTTGTGCATACCACAGCCCCAATTACCCACTGATGTAAATGAGGGAAAATTGTTAGGTTAGGCCCAGTTACACCAGCAGGAAATCTGGTCTGGGATTTGCTGTGATGAGCAAAAATATGTGTACATGCTGGAGTTAATTTTACAAAGCTGGCCCAGCATTGCTGCCCAGGGGTAGGAAAGCATAAATACCACAACAGGGGTAGGGATGCAATGTTATTTGACCATGCTTGTTCTTCCAAAAAAATCCCCCAGAGGAAAGAGCATAAATTGAACAAATCTATGTCTTTTTTTATCGTGTACTTATTTTAGCAGGCAGAATAATCACATAGCTAATTTTGAGGTTTGCATGTCAGGCAGCAAACACCACTGCTCAATACCTTTAGTCAACAGATAAAACTGTTTGCTTCTAATTTTCTTCACATATTTCCAAGATGTTGTGCAAATAATGAGGATGTTCTGTGATTATTTCACAGCACAAAAACACGCCCGAATTTACCAGAATAAGTATTTGGGAAATACTGTTTGGCTGTCTCTGAAAATCCATGTTATTACTTGAACAAAAATGTAGTTTTTAGAAAATTTATACTATGTCATAAGAGGGGCATTTAGATGTTGTGGTTTTTTTTTTTTTTTGGTTTTTTTTTGTTTGTTTTGTTTTTGTTTTATTGTTTTGGTTTTTTTTTGCACAATTAGAATTAAAAAAACTGTATAATTTTCCAGTTATGCAGCTTTGGCTGGAATATTCTTTCTTTTTTGTTTGGTTTTATTTTGAGGTGATTCCTTCAAAATACATGCCAGCAAGCAGGGATTTTCTTTCTGGCTCATCTGCTGGTAAGCACATTGAACTATTTCCAGAATAAAGAACCTGGATAAACAGTAGCTCCACCATGGCCAGGTGACTGTAATATCAGCTGCAAATACTCCAAAGCAAGAATTTTGCTGGATGCCTGTTTAGGAAATCCATGTGGCCACATTGCACCGGATTTTGGCCAGTTTCCTAGAAATTTGTGGTGTATCCGTTTCAAACCTCAGCCATGGCCGAGTACTCCTGGTGCACGTACAGAAGAGAAATGCTCCTGCCTGCAGTAGCATTTAATTTTTTACTGATACACTGTAAAGCTTTATGGAGCAGAGCTGTAATACAGCACTGAGGTGCTCAGCCCGTCGTGCTGCTGCCATCATTCAGCTGAGGGCCCTGCGTGGGCGCGATCCAGTGGGTAATGGGCTGTGCCACTTCAGCTCCACTCCTGGACTTTATTGTTCTCCCCACCTTGCTGACAGCTGCTTCGTGGTGTGCAGAGCTTTGGGGAAGCCACGGTAGGAAACAAACTCTCCAGTCTTCCCCTCATCACATGGATCAGTGTTCTGGTGGGTAGAGGAGGTCTTCACCCACCCTCCTTCACCCTCCCTGCTCGGTGAAGTTCCAATTCGCAGATTCAGAGCAGGTTCTGCCTCCCAGAGCAGAGGTGTGAGAAAGCCCATCTTCTTCTTTTGATTAATGCTAATAGGATTTGTGACCATAAAGCACCACACAGGGAGCTGAGAGTCTGTGCCAACACGATTTTTTTTATTCTTTCTTCTGTTGCTTTGTGCATTACCTTTCATAAGCAGACAACAGAATTCATTCTGCACAGTTGAAAGAATCAACACCAGCAGGGGGCAAGAAGGTGTCTGCATCAAATTAAAGTCATTTACTGACACATGTAACCATCTCTCTGTGCCAGGAAATGTGTTAATGGTGCAGAGTCTGTCAGCTTTGGGCCATCAGCTGAAATCAGACCCAAGCTGGCAAGGACCAACACTCTTTGCTCTCTGTTAGTCATACAGGACATGGTGTGGAAATAAATTGTCAAATCTGTCCCAGTGCCTGTTGGACTGTGAGCCTTTGTGTTAAGGGCATCAGGCTGGTTTTGCTTCCTGCATGTGCTCTCTTAACTGAGCTGAAAAGCTTAGAGCCTGATCCCAAACCCAATGAGATCTCTTGAAGGATGATTTCTTTCAGTGGACTTTGCATGCATCTCTTGCCACTGCTTTAATCTGAATGCCCTTTAGCTTGTATCTAGAGGGTGGCTCAGTCCTGATATCAGAGTGCTGATGCTGGGATAACCATTCATATTTAAAAAAAAACTACAGAAGCAACTGATGTGGAGATTATACCGTCCTCAAATCCCTGCTCTAGATAATAAGTATAAAACTTTTGTCCAGTGCTCTGGGGTTTTCTTGATTTTTGGGTTTTTTTCATTACTAACAACATGCCCTTGAAACAAAATATAATTCAAGAATATTCAAAAAGTTGAATCTGCGGTAGGATACATTCCATTAAAAATGATTTCTAATTTTTGGCTGGAAAACTAGGAATTTCCAACCAATTTTTAGACATTTCAAAAGTTCCTGCCTACCTGGAACTATCCTTAAATTGTCTTTACATGCAGGAAAGTAAATTGAAGCTAAAAAATATCCCAGAGCCTTGTCATTTCAAAGCCTGGTCTTCCATGTCGGTCGTGATGTGCTGCCATTATTCAAGAGGCAGATTAGGCAATCATCTTAATAAAATGTGAATAAGATGAATGCAGAAATATCAGGTCCTGCTGGGGCATACTTCACTAAGCAAAGTATTTGCAGTTACTATTAAGTAGGATGTAAGTCAATAGAGTACCTGAACAGAAGGTGCTGTATATTGTTGTTCCTAGAAAATTTGGAGTAATTGCCTTTATTATTAAAATGGATGGCTTCTTCTATATCTGAGTGCTCCCTTCTCCTCTGCCTTTCTCCCTCCCTGTAGTAAATGCCATCTAATTTATAGTGGTATACAAAATTACTTGGCCATCCAGGATATATTTACTGTGAGGAGGTGTAAGTGGTAGTAAAGGAGGAAGAAATTTGCTCTGTGGGTTTTTGTTGGGCTTTGCTTTTAAAATTTTTTTTAACATGGGCTTCTTTTTAGATGTAGTCCATAACTGAGTGGGAGGGGTTGAGTGAATCTGTAAGATTTCCATTTTACTCCTCTTTGGGAGGTAAGTATGTTAAATAACTCTTCCAGGCCAAATGTATTGTTCCCTTACAACTGTTGGTGACTATTGTGGTGATGTGATGTAGTCATAAATCCAGCAGCTGCCATCCTCAGAGGGACTGTGATTCCTGGCTTCTGGCCTAAAACCTGGGAATCTTCTACCTCAAGGAGGTAAATGTCTACAATCTCATGTTTCCTTGTTTTCTGGTGGGATTTTGAAGCATAATATGGTGTCTCACAGGTGCACAGTACCCTCAAATGAGGTGTTCTGTCACCCTGGCTTTGCTAACGGGCATGGAGTGTAAAACAGCCCTTAAAACACCTCCAAGAGCAGTGTGTGTTTTGTGGGTGTCTGGCAGTGAGTGAAGCCCCAGTTCTCTGCACCTATCAGCCAGAGAAGGTGTCATCTGCAGCAAATCTATCCCCACAATGACAGCAGGCAGGCAGACAGACAACTGTCTGCTTCATGTGTTTTGTTCAGATGCTGTTCTGTGAAGGCAAAGGAATTTTTTTCTCCCTATCTCTCTTTTTCGTTGAAAGTGGATGTTAAAAGGCGTGGTTGACTCTACTTTTCTGTCCATTTTCCTTAGGCAAGTTGCTTTTAACTTCAATGCAATTCCTAGAAATGCAGCCTGTCAGTGTGACTTGTTACTTGGATTTTAAAGGACAGAGACAAATCTAACCCTGGCTCACACTGACTTAACTCCTTTGTTAATCTGAGGTGTGCAAGGCTTACAAAGAAAAGGTTTTGCTTTCATTTCTTCTATCTAGGAATCTCTAGTGCCTTGACTTGCTCTTTTTTTTTTTTTTTTAATGCCAATAAAAAATTGCATCCAAGACTTACCAAAATACTGCATGTTTGTGTTATTCTAGGTGAAATTATTTGTGCTTTTCTTTCTCAGTTTCTTTGTTTGTTGGTTTGGGGTTTTTTTTTATGTCAGGTGAAGCATTACAAGGATACTAATTCTCTTCTCTGCATGATTTCAGATTTATTAAATACAAAATAAAGTTCAGATTTGCTTCATGAGCGCTAAGAAAAAATTCCTTGTACTTATTTCCCCTTTGTTTTACCTTTTCCAGCACTCTTCGTACCAAAGTCTGAGCTTTGTGATTAAACAAAACACTTGTATTGAACCAACTACCTAATATTTTAAGGATTTAGAATGAGTTTCAACTGTAGTTATACCCAGTTTCACCCAAAGAGGCTTATGGTAAAATGGCTTTTATTTCTTGCCAGAAATTCAGCATTGCCCAAGGTTTTACTGTGAGACTAATGTTTGACTGGCCTAAGTAAAAATAGTGTGCTTGTTTTGGCTCCTGTGGCCTGAAAGGGGGAGCTCCCTTCCCTCTCTCCCCCTGTTCACGTTTAGGGCAGGTGGATCATCTTCTCAGCTTCAGGATTCTTCTGACAAAATTGCTGGGGGGAAAAGAGTTATTCCCTGCTTCCTGCTCTGTGTGGTTCTGACACCAGAACAGCTTTTCAGATTTATTTCTGGATTTGCTGAGAAGTGGCTGGTCTTTCTAATGTTAAGGGTTGAGAGCCTTATTTTAGATAATAGAAATATGGAGCATAATATTCAGAGTGCACTGGGGTAGGTCAGTGAGTACAATAACACTGCTCTGTAGTCCTGTCAGGAATCAGCAGCAGATTTGTCCCTCAGCCACAGTGTCTGTCACTGATAGTGCTTCCCTCTCCTTTCCCTTGCATCCTCCCTCCCTCCTGCTCTCTGTTCCCCTCACATGAAGCAGCTACAGGACTGACAATGAGAAATACATTGCCATGTGTCACCTCTGAGATCTGGTCATCAAACATGTTAAACCACTTGCACAGGATGAGCAGGGGGTTGGAATTTTCCTTGTAATTTGATTTTATTCTTCCTTTTTTGTTGTCTGTTAAATCTCTGAAGTGCTTCCAATCTGTCTAAACTCAAGTGTGTCTCTCGGCCTGAAATACTTTATTCACGGCTTTGTGCAGCAGTGTAACTCCGTATAGCTCAGCTCCTGGAATGTGTTCAGCAGGGAGACACCAAAAGGGCTGGAGAAATTCTCCTGCTTGGCTTGTTAAGCATAGGGGAGAGATTAATTTGGGGTACATTTAGGGACAGCCTTCTCCTACCTGTATGGAGTCTGTGGAGAAGATGGAACCAGACTTCACAATGGTACATGGTGCAGAGATGAGAGGCAATGGGTTCAGCTTGAAACAAGGGGTTCAGACAGGATATAAGGAGAAAATTTTTCCCCATGAGGACAAAGAGCAGGTGCCCAGAGCAGTTGTACAGTCTCCAGCACTGGGATGTTCCAAGATAGAAATTTTTAAAGCTCTGAGCAACCTGATCTGACCCTATGGCTGCCCATGGTCTCAGTGGGAGATTGGACTAGAGATAACCTATCTGAATTATCCTATAAATTACTTTTTGCTAACAGAAAATAGAAGTAGATTTATGCAGTCAGCCTTGATGAAAAGGAGGAGATCAGGAATTAATTGATGGATGTCAAATAGGAGATAAAGCTTTATTGTTTAAATTGCTTTTTCTGACAATGTTTGGACAGTTCACAACTGCAACAAGCAATTACGATGATGTTGAAACAGATCAAACTTTTGTGGGATGTGACTGCTTGAAAGGCTGAGTCAAATCTTCCTTGGTCTGTGCTCCCTGCAAAAGTTCTGTGTCGCTTATGACCTTTCCCACAGTGTTTCTGCCTTCACATCCTGCACTTCTCAGTGTGCCTTTGACACTTGAGGAATGGAACTTGCTGCTTTGAACTTAATGCAGCCTCTCTGTGGAGTGCAAGTCACGAAATGTTGCAGAAGGGCAGAGTACAACAGTAGATGGCACAACAGTTTGATACTTTCACCTCTGAGGACCTTCCTCCTCAAAGATTATTATTTTTTCTTTTTAATTGCAAACAAGACTCAGTTAAAATTATATCAATCAAGAGCAGACAAGAAATATGTTAATCTCATGTAATCCTCATTCCAGTTTCTGTAGCAGAGGTGAGGGGAGGATTGCTGGCTGAATAGTGGGGGCTTTAGACTAGGATTCAGTTTGTAGATAAAACTTTTTCAGAATGGGAAAGGCTTCAAAAGTTAAGGATGTTCTCTTTGAAACCCAGCTTTCCTCTGCTTAGCTCGTCAAGCTATAGGAGAACAGTGCTAGTAACTCAGTATTAAAATGGTATAACTTAATTTAGTTTTAGTTATAAATCAATAAACAGCTTTTAGTACTGCTTAGAAAATCTACTGGATCTTGTGCCATTAAAGGTTGCTAATGACTCTTAACTCTTCAAAGAGAAAAAAACGCTCTGTACAAAAATGTATTCAATGTTCAAAATAAAGGAAGGAAGAAACCTTTACGTTGCAGACAGCTGTGTACTATTTTCCATGAAAGTAATCCCTTGCTCAAATGTACCCAGGCACGTGGCTTCCAGGCTGACCAATGTATTCATTCTTGAGAAGATGGACCTTTGAATTTAGATACAAACTCTGATTTGGATTACTGGTATGGAATAGGTTTTTGGTTAAACTCTATAATAAAAAAAAGACACATACAGAAGAGAGAGACATACCAAAGGCAGTTCATTTGATACACATATTTAGTACAGTCAATCAAAACATATTTAACCTTTAAAAGCACTTTTAACACAGTTTTTTGTTGCTTCTCAATCAGAATTTATCTAGAAAGAGTGTTTGGAAGAAATGTCTTCATATCAATGTTTTCTGGAGCGTTTAACAACAGTTGCTGCCCTCAACAGGAGGGAGCAGCATATTTTATTGTCTTTGTTTAATGATGACCTCATTCAGGCTGAGGTTTTTAAGTGCTCCTACATTAAAAAAAGATGTTAAATAACAGGACCAAAGAAGGCACTAATATCAGCAGGGTTACAGGCTGCCTCTCTGAACACCTTCAATTCAATGCTTTAAGAAAAGGACTGGGTCTGTGTCCTGTCCTTTGCTTCTGTGAAGAAGGATTTGGGCCAACCTGATTGTGAGAAACACAACTCAGAATTCAAACACAGACCCTGAAAAGCAGATCTGGCCCTGCTGCCCACTTGCCTTGATATTATTGAGTTAGCAGTGGTGATGTTCTAGAAAAAGACACCAGATTTGGGTATTGGAGGCAGAACAGAAATCCCTGTTCAGCAGGAGAAAAAGCAGTGTCCTGTCTGTCTGCTGCTTAAATTTCTGCAAGAAACAAACAATTTTTAAGCAAAACTGCCTTTGACATGATATTTTATAAATATTTTTTGTGTGCAATTCCTGTGCTTTAGCCCCACCCAAAGGATAGGTTACCTGTAACCCTTCTGGAGCAATCCAGCAGAAGATTGAATGATCACAGAGCAGCGTGGCAAAGCTCTGTCATAAATTCCAGCTGTGGCCATGTCAGCAAAACATGTTTTAAAACACTTCATTAATAAAAGCTGACATCTTTAAACTTACGTGCTTCACATAATAGTTGTGTATCATTAAATGATTTCATGGAATCAGCCTCGTAAGGGAAGGATGAGAGAGATCACTTTCATTTTGCTGAATTATCCCCTTCCAAAAGTTACAAAAAGGAGGGGTGGACTGGATCAAGAGCTGCTGTGAATCTGTGCTTGTTTTGAAGTAGCTGGAGTTGCAGCACTGCAGTTATAGCTCTCAAGCTAATTTTTGCTCTCAAATTCCATTTCAGCCTGGTGTCTACTCTGTTTCCATGTGAGAATAAGACTATTTCAGTGCCCTGCAGGTGTCTTCAGCTGTCTGGTGAGCCTTGGCGTGTGTTTCTGTGGTGTGCCTAACCTCATACATCCCTTTTGGTGTGTCTTCTGCTATAGAAACCATGTAAACTGTGATTTGATAACATCAGAGATAAGAAAAAAATCCAAAACACCACTCCTCCCTTCCTCCCTCCCTCCCTCCCTCCCTTCCTTCCTCCCTTCCTCCCTCCCATTTTCTCAGGACTAAATCAGCTGCTGTCTCTCTTTTGAAGTTTATCTGATGACTTTGGGAATCTAGATTTTATTTTTTACCTTTTCCTACCTGTGGATGCTTTCTAAGATGTGCACATGGAAGCTGCTCTGCACCCTTAGTTTGGTGGATTTGTGTCTCTGTAAATGATGGCTTCCCTTGTTGAGGGCCTGAGGGTAACTCAATAGTACAAAGGTACCAGGTTTCTCTAAATAAAAGAAAATAAATTGAAATCCTATAAAATCAGTGGTAGATCTGGTATGTGCAGGTGGGAAATGTGCATTTACATGTCTTGGTTGTATAAAAACATTAATAATGTTTCCAAGAGTGTTAAGAATTAACACTGATGTTAAAAATGGGGATTTTTATGTTTCATGCGCAATGTGTTCACTGTACTTCAGATTGTGCCCTTCTGAGTTTTACAGATCCCACTGACCCCGCTGGTATCTCATTTTCAGATTTTCAGTGGACTGTTGAGTCCTTGGGTTTATTTTTACTCTCTCTTCAGAGTGTGGTGAGCGTGCTTTGTTCAGTGCCCTCTTTTCTTTTATTCCCAATGTTGTAAGTTTTTTATATTTTAGACACACACACACACACAGAGTGTAGCTGCTAATTTCAATACTTCACCTCATGTTTGTCATCTTGTAGCAGTAATTTTTGTAGGGGTAGAAACTGAGCTGGAGAAAGACATTGTTTGTTTGTTGCTGCCACCGTTTGGTTTGCTCCCTACAGAGCTGTGTGATGGAAGGACACGCAGCCTGCTTGGACTGGAGCCCAACATCCCTTCCCTGCATCTCTTAGCAGAGGGAGTAGTCAGTCAGGTAACAGCCCTGCTTCAAACACTTGATTTTTTTTTTTTTTTTTTTTTTTTTTTTTTGTTTGAGATGGGATTTGTTTTGCATAATCACTGATGTTATTTGGAGTCTACCAATGACATTAAATTTTATCAGCTGTTAGCTTTAGGGTCGGTACTTTTGCATTGCATGTATGAACTTGAAAACAGCTTGGCTGGAGTTTTGACTCCTGGCCCCTTGCTTTGGCTTATGTTTACAGACAGAGGTTAAGATCTTTGGTCTGTAAAGCCTTCCCAAGTGAAACGAGCTAACTGCGTCCCTGTAAAACCTTAAAAATTCACTTGGCAGAGCATTTTCAGTCCGGGTCATTCAGAGAAGAGGCTGTTTAGGATGTATTGCCACCCAGGCTGGGATTTCTTTGGGATGCTAAGCATGCCTTATGGAGCTTGCCTTTGAACCACAGGTGTTTGGTATGTGCCCTGTGTTGTGGCAGGTCAGAGCCAGAGGGATTTCTGAGTCTTCTGCTGCTGAGAATTAATGGAATAACCCCTGCTTTTTAAGCAGGGGGAATTTACAGTCTTGTCAAGGTAGGGGATGTGGAAGATGAGTCTGGAAGAGCATGGGGTGTCAAGGGTGGGATAAAAGGGAACCTGTGAGAATGGCTGAGTGCTTCTCTTGCCAGTGATACCTGTGAGTCCTTCACGTCTGAACAGCACCAGGCCCTCACTCAAACAGAAAGGGCCATCTCGAGATTGAGTCTCAATGTATAATTCTCTGCTTCTCAGTTAATTCAGTCTTGTTAATAAATCAGTAAGCCACTTGGATTCTAATGTGATTTAAGTCACGTGAGCTGAACAGTTTTTTCCTTGCAGCAGTCACTTTCATTTTGATCTCTGCATTTTTACAGAGTGATGGGACTCAGAGTTGCTCAGCACTTTTTGTTGGCTCTGTTTAGTTTTATACAGAGACCGTCCCCAAAACAGTCAGAGGATGCTAAATTTTGACATATAAACTAGATTATTGAGCTTTTAATTATAGGAAGACTTGCACAGAATAGGAACAGTAGGTGTCTGCAAACAAACCCACTTTTTTCCCCATTTAGCTCTCGTGGGAGGAGATCTTTCTCTCATTTCAATTTCCTAAAGTCATAGAATGTCCTGAGTTGGAAGGGACACACAAGGATCATCAAAGTCTAACTCCTGGCCTTGCACTGACCTATTTTCTTAACTTTAAAATGCATTTTAGAATGAACGAATTTATTCCTAAAAATGTCTCCAACCCCCCCACTAGGGAATTTTGAAAAGTTGAGTTTGCTGTGAGGTTTTTATCATGCTATTTTTGACTCTTTTACTCTAAATTTTGTGTGCCATTGTTTCTATTGGTTATGGCTTTCCAAAGAGCTAGGCTTTTGCTGCAGTCTTGCACTGCTGATGTAAACTGAAATTATGGCACCATTCAGTTAATGGCGGTAATTTTGTTTTAGGCTTGACTTTATATCACAAAGTCTTTGCAGGGCTGCAGGAGGAGTGGTTTTCTTTCACCAGCTGTTTTCATATGGATACTTGTACTCAAGTCAGTTCTTCAGTAAGTCAGAATTAGCCTAAAATTTGGAGTAACGTTTAGGCATTCCCAGGAGTTATAAAATTAGCATAATAAATATATTCTCAAGTAAAGAGTAGTGCAACTTCCTATTGATCAAAATAACTTTTCTGGGTTTTTTTTAATGTGAGCTGAGGGACTGCCATAAATGTTACCCACTAAGAGTAATACATAGTTCTACTTCTATGTTTTCTTGTCTTTAGTAGATGAAATCAAAGATTTGCTGAATTTTTAGTGGTGCTTTTCTTAGAGATTTGAGAATCACAATGCCGGTGGTGAGCCTCAGATTTGTTGCTGCCATGTCCTCTGATTTTCAAGCCTTGAGGGCTGAAAACATTTTCATGCTGAAGCTGAGATTCCTACAATACCTACATGGTCTGTACATGAGGAGAAAGAAAAATACTGAGTTTTGTGGGCTTTCAGTGAATACCTGAGTTGGAGGTGTTCTATTTAGTGTAGCTCATCTGTGCCAGCCTGTTTAGCCTGAGGGTTGAACACAGTGTTTCAAAAAGGACACGGGGCTTGCAATCAATACCTCGTGGCCAACTGGCTGCCCTGCTCTGCTCCCTGGGCTTGATCTCTCTCTTCCATTCGTGTCACTCAGAAAATTCCCAGTGACTTGGGCTTTTGAGACCAACCCCCTTTCATGGAGCTCTTTCTCATTCTTGTGCAGAATTTAGTTGGATGAGATGGGGGTACTGAGACACTTAAAAATTTGAAAACTATTTTTGTGGAGGTTTGTTTGGGTGGTTTTTTTTGCTGGTTGGCTGGGTTTTTTTATTCCAACAACCATGGGTAAGCAGCAATTTTTAGTTTCAAACCAAAAGGGGATTGATTTCCCTTCTGAGAGTGGATTAGAAGAGATCTGTTCTGAATGCATAAAGAATCATCCCTGGTGGTAGGAGGGGCAGAAGGGAAGCACAGGCCACTACTGTGAAGTTAGGAGATTTCAGGCAAGCTCTTCTGAAATGTCCCTGGGCAAACTGTCCGTGCTGGTGTGATGGTACATAAATCTGTATGTTGGGTATGCAGTAATGACAGGAATGATACATTAAAGGAATTATTTTCTATATTAATAATCCATAATTCAGTCTAAGAAATGGTAAGAGAAAAGTTTTACTAGTGTAAAATTGTTTCTTCAGTAACAGTTTAACTATGTGACGAGTCATTTCCTGGAAGTATTTATATTTCTTTCTATATCTTGAAGTGTTCCTTTAAAATCCTTCTGAAACTTCTTTGGGTTTTTTGGGTTATTTTGGTTTTGGTGGTTTTGTTTGTTTGTTTGTTATTTTGGTTTTTGTTTGTGTGGGTTTGGTTTTTTTGGGTTTTTGTGGGGTTTTTATTTTGGGTTTTTTTTCGTTTTTATCCTGTTTCTGGTTTTGATCTGTTTGGTTTTGGTTTGATTTTTTTTTTTTTTTTGAGAAAATAGAATAAAAAGATCTTGACACCTGTGTTAATTAAATCACTGGCCAGTGGTACTGCATGGCAATGAAGCCAAATCCTTACATCATGACTTTCAAATGCCAGTGCCTGCTGCAGGGGCTTGTAGAGACAAACAATTTCTTGATACACAAAAGTCCTTCTGGGATGCAGTGAACTTTGCTATTGGAAATTGAAAAGGGTTTAGATTTGCATGGAAAGATATTTATAAGATGTCCTGTTCCAAAAGTGTTCGGAGATTAAAACTGCAAAAGGAGACTCTGTTAAGGTAACTTAAACTGGACCAAATTCCTTGATTGCCTTATCTAGTGATAAGAAAGAATGTGCTCTTTCAGCTACCCATAATATACAGAAACATCTCATTTATTGGAAGAGAAAGACTGGATTCAATTGACCTTCTCTACTGGCATGTGGGTTGGCATCAAAGAACACAATGCTGCATTTTCTTTTCATTTGTAAATGAATCGAGGAGCTGAAAACATTGCAAAAGAAGCTTTAAGAATGTAGGTGATTGATAATGGATAACTAGATGAAAAAATGTAAATATAAGATGCCCGAGATTTCTATTTTGATTGCACAGGATGCACTTGGCTTGTCTGTGCTCCTTGCCAGGGATGCACATTCCCTCTGGTGTCCCTGACTGTGTCGTGGTGCCACCTACACTTAAAAAGGGTCTTGCATTGTCTAATGCAGGAGGAGGAGCACTGCCCAAGCCTGCAGGGCCTGTTTTAATTCCTGAACCAAACTGGTGCTTGCTTTTGGCAGTGGAGCTCCTTAGTAAGGGGTGTTTCAGTCATGGTTAACAGGGCGTGCACTTTCCGCAGTTCCCTATTTCCTCACATCCTCATCTCTTTGCTCAGTTACTCTTTCCTCCTCCATGCATTCTGCTTGGAAGTATTTCTGTGATTTGTCCCAGTCCTTCACTTTCCCCACACATTATTGCAGGCTGCCAACAAGCAGCATGCTGCCAAATGAGCTAGCTGCAAAGGAAAGCATATGGAAAGCCCTGTGGAAACAGGGGGAATAATCTGAAGACCGCAGCTTTAACAACAGCACCGACAACATGCATTGCTAGGAAGGAGCTGTTTTCACTGGGGAGTGAGCAGCTTTGGCTCCAGTGCTAGGAACAAATGAAATTCTCTGAGCAGTGACCAGGGTCTGAGCATGCATGTGTTCTGTTTTGCTGCTTTGTTTAGCTGAACTCAGCAAAATTCCTCCCTGAGGTTCACAAATCTGCACGCTTAGTGTACTACACGCTGAAGGAATTAGAAGAATTTCTAGATTCTTCTAAAATTGCAGCCCTATCTACTTAACAATGTTTTTCAGAAAAATGTCCTTGGAACAGCCAACTTGAGATAGAACCCAGGTGATCGTGGTAAATGCAGGAGTTAGAAAACTTAAAAGACTTGTCCGAAGCACTTATACCCATATTTACTTTGTTTTAGGTGGGAAATAAGCACCTGGCTTGTGGCAATCCCAATTTTAGAAAGTCATGCATTCTGCAGGGTGTTTAAATCAAAATCAATCTCTTTGTCCTCAAACCTGGTGAGTTTCAGATTTATTTCCCCCTTCTGTTCTTCTTCAGCTGACATGGTCTTCTAGAGACATGCAGAAAGTGATGAAAATGAGATTCATTACAGCTGAGTGTTAGCTGGGTTTTATTGATTTCTTTTTTCGTCTTTGGCAGTCTGTTTTCCTTTGTTTCACTTTTTAATGGTAACAAAGATGCCCTGGATGAGGCTTTTCCATGACTGCATCAATACATAGCATTGTGTATAGTTTTCTATGCCTCTATTTTTTAACTAAAAGTAGATAAACCAGAAATAGGATATCCAAGGTTATCTTCAGCTTTTAGGCTTAAAAGTTAGGTAAATTTAGCTCTGGGAAACACTATTACAGGTACTTTGTCTGCAAGGTCAGGTTAGTGGAAACTCTCCAAGCCCAAATGGTCGCTGTTTTGCAAAGGATCTATTAATATGTATTTTTTTTCTTCCTATGTTGATAAACAGATGGTAGAAAAAGCCCCAATTTACAATGCCTTTTTTTTTTTTTAAATAATGGAGAGTGAGCTAGGAGTGTTGAAGTCTCTAACTCATCAATTGGTAGTAGTCAATGAACATCTTGTAGCCAAGTTTATTTGGGTTTTCTCCACAAACTCCTAATTTTTTCATAAAAGGAACATTTTAGTGCCTAAGATTTTTTTTCAGATCCATCTTGAGCTGGACCTGTTGGGGCCTCTCACCATCTTCCCTGTAGTTTTTGTAATGCCTCTATTTTACTTTGGATTTTCAGTAATAAAAGGACTTGTCTCTGAATTGACCAATTTAAAGATTATTTAGGAACAATGTTTTAGCAAAGGTTGTATTAGGAATGAAACCCAAATAAATTTACAGCTTAGTGCTCCTTTAGCCATGATTTTAAATGGAAGGTAATGCACTAAATAGAAGTGGAAATCATGAGACTGCCCTTAAATTTTGTACCTGCAAAAATTCAGTTGATTGGGGGTGTGGGAAGAGGAAAAATGGTGTCAAAAGCAAACAGAAGAAAATCTCTAATGTGCCAGTGATGATGGGGACATATATTTAGCAGGTCAAAAAAGAGACAGGTTTAGTTGTCAAGTTGCTTTTCAAGGCAAACCTCGGACTTTGGAGATAGTTGATAAAAATGGGCAACCCCCAGTTTTACAAGAGTAAATGGAGAAGTCAGATTTGGCTGGTAGTGAGAGTTCCACAGAGCTCAGTGCTCTGACCTTTTCTGTTTCCAGCCAACGTCAATGACCTAGATGTGGGAAATAAACTAATTGAATTTGCTGATGCCACAAAATCAAAAATTGAGGTCACTTCTGAGCAGCAGGTAAAATTCAGAACTGATTTAGATCTACTGTTTAAGGGGCCTCAGAGAAAGCAGATGAAGAAATTGCATGTCTACAAGTGGAATGCAATACACATTTGGCTTCAAAATAAATTCATGACTACGAATTAATGGGATTGAACTCGAGTGGGAGAAAATTGAAAATAACTTTGAGGTAATAGCTCATGCAAGGTGCTGTCAGGCCATGTGACAGGGTGCTGATGCACCTTAGAATGTCAAAGAGAAGATCCCTTAGAATTCTTTAGTTTTTAATAAGAGCCTCAAGAGAATGAGCAAAGCTTCAGCAGTGCAGTGGTGAGCGCAATGCCATGGATAACCTTTTCTTTTTTGCTGGAAAGACTCTGTGTTGCTGTTAGTGGGATGTCTAAGAACCTAAAGAATAAACCAGATGTTATGGGGGGAGAAAAAAGCCTCCTCAGAGGGGTCCTGAGGTTGACTGGTTTGGGGGATTTTTAATTTTTTTTTTTTTTGTAATAATGTGCTATATCTTATAAAATTCACAGAACTTGCTGGGTTGCTCATCACTGTGCTTTGCTCTCTGGGTGCCCCATCAACACAATCACCTTTGCCATTGAACTTATTTTCATGTTAGAAATTGCCCCTACTGCTTCAATTATATCAAAAGTTAAAACAGAATATCATTGTTCTAGGAAGTTGAAGTTAAGTGATGGTGTAATCCTGATGGTTTGTTCTAGGGTTAGAAATAACTCAAAATAATCAATTAATTAAACATTTATTTCCTATTTTTCTGTTTGCTTGTCCAGTGATATTTAGTTTAGTGCCCATATGATCACATCAGATACAAGCTGCCCCTTTCACCTTCCTGTTCTCAGGGTAAATGAGAGATTAAATCTCCTTTCTATTCTCTTTCTTTGCATATTTCTGGTTTCTTTTGTGAACATGGGTGGCTGGAACTTCAGGCCCTGCTGCAGGTGAGGTTCACCAGTGTATTCTGAATTGTGGCAATTTCTTTTCCTATCTCGGAGATAATCATGAGATAGACAAATGAAATTTTGTCAAATGAAATTTTGTCAACTGTCATAGCATTGAACCCTACTGGAAGAGCTGTCAAATGCTATTTTGTGGCTCCTTAACCTGAGTTTGTTCCATTTGATGAGCTCCTGCTGTTTTGCTGAAGCTTGTGGTGACATCATGACCTTTTGTTGTGATGTGTGAAAATAATTCTGTTCCAGTCCTTGTGATCATCCTGCCTGCTTTGTGCAGTGCTCTCCCCGCCCTCTGCTGATCACATCTGCAGCTTCATCTCACTAAACGCTTCTTGTTTTGGTGCTCAGGTCACATGTTAGTGGAAATATTAACAGATACTTTCTCTTCATCTCTCTTTCTGATCATCACCTCTTCTCACTAATCTGGTATTCCTGTTCAGCCTGCAGGATTTCTGACCTTCCTGTTGTTCTGGGGCAGATTTAGGGTCAGGCTTACCCAGGGCCACTGTTCCAAGGGCTCTGCAAGGGCTCACAGAGTTACTGATTGTCCTTTGCCACTGTGTTGCAGAGAAGGAGGATGCAGGTAAAATTCAGATGTCACTGAGCTCTAAGAAAGGAGGGAATTGATATCTATCATATCCCCTAATATCTGCCAGCAGTGCACTTTGTAAGCTGTCAGGTACTTTATCAAAGATTACACGGTGTTGTGAAAGTTACTGGTAAATTTTCAGCATTGTTTTTTTTTCCTGTGCAGCGCTTCAGAAGCAAATATTTCAATTGGAGCTTTTAGCAGCAGAAACATCACAGGCTGTACATCGTGTTCCTCACACGCCCAGATCCCTTTCATCTGAGCAGTTCAGGTTCAGATTGTGTATGCAGTGCTCAGCTCTCATCACAGTGAGTAGAATCAAGTGTTTGTGTTGCTGATGAACAACCCAGGCATGTCTGTTTTGAAGTAAATCCTGCAAGATCAGAGACATCTAGCATAAGTAATAGGCTCTTAAACTATGGTAATTAATTAACCCTTTGGGATATGGCAGGGCTGCCAGTAATTACCTGTGGCAAGCACAAGTAATTGGAGCTGTTGCTCTGATGTCTCAGAGTTGAACCTTGGTTCCAGTCGGTGGTTCAGGGTCTCCTTTTTAATATGCATCAGAATAATACAACAGATTTCAGAAGCCTTTGCAGAATATCCTTTCCAGTTCTTAATTGCGTGTGTTATTTTAACCTCAGCTATGGAAAGGGCTTCATCCCTATTTCCTGAAACTATCTTATGCTTCATCACTGTTTATATGATAGTTTTAGCCTTTAATTGAGTTTTAAATGCCAGTGGTTCCATGTGACCTGATCTCCAATAGTGTGTTGCAGTCTTTAAAGTACAATCCAGTCTTGCAGAAGTGAGGGAAAATTCTGATTTAAAAAACAGACAAGTGTCTGGTTTTCCGTTGGGACCATGAAACTCAGTTATGTAGAGGAGGTAATTAAATTCTGAGCATGTCAGAGAAAAGTTCAGAGTTTAATTTTTGCTTGGTCTTTGCCAGAAGTATTTCTCTATATGGTGATTATTTGCTGTTTCCCCTCCATCACAAGGTATTTCTATTTAGATAGGCAAATCCAGAGGCTGAGTAGCTTTCCATCTCCATAGTGAACAGTGTATAATCTAACCCAGGTTAGTGTGTGCTACTTGATAAGAGCAGTTCACCACCTCTCTCTGAAACATGATTTGTAAACTTTTAACTGTCCAGTCATATTTTGTTAATTTTTCCTTTGGACATAAGTCATGTTTGTCCATAATAAGGGAATGATAAGAGGGAAGGCCTGTCTTTGCAAGCCTCTCCCTGCTTCTCTCTGTTCATTTGCAGTATGGGATTGGGGAAACCCTCCCTTGGAGAAATCAGGGAGGCTTGCAGCAAGGAATGTGAAGTGCCACATATCAAACCAGAAACATCTCACACCTCTAAAAGTAAAAAATCCACCTAGGAGATGGATGGAAAATTTAATGTGATGGTTGAAATTGAGGGATTGAAGGCTTGATAAATTCTCCTGTTGAATCAGTACATGGCACAGCCACACGATGATATAACAATCAAGCCAAAGCTGCTTTGATCTGAAATGGACTCTGAATGCAATAATTTTACCCATTCCTCTCCACTGCTGCATCCTCCATGATTTCAGGGAGTGCATTTTGTTGGCACAGCTGACTGGACCAAGAGTGAGAAGGGTACTGCAGCCAGCTTCTCCCTGCATGGCCCCTACACTGCCCCAGGGCATGAGGAATAAGTGGATTTTCTGTTTATTTTCTTTGAGATGGGTTGTGAGTTTGAAATGGGCTGCTGGGACAGCAAAGTGTGAGCATGCAATAACACTTCCACAGAGAAGAGTATTAACTTTTCCAGGAATCTAAGAGCTGGCCTTTTTTCTTTTTTCCATTAAAAGTGCTTGGTTTGCCCAGTTAGCTTTCTTCGATTGCTGACACTGCTGTGTTTACTCTGTCCATTAAGCACAAGGGAAGCTCAGCTGGTGTTTGTTAATATTATAAAATATCCCCATCCATCACTCCTCTTCTGAGACTGAGCCACCAAGCAGGAGTCAATGATTGTTTCTATCTTGCAGGTAATTTTGCTCTAAAGTACCAGTTGTATCTAAGTTTCTGTAGCCCTTTGTCTGTAGATTGTTACTCCTTTTTCTTGCACTAAAAAGTGCCATGCCCAGAGGTGTGACATTTATATTTTGAAAGCAAATTAATGCTTCAGCTGCATGTTAAGATTAATGTACTTCTTGCATTATGAACTGCTTTTTAATTCCCCTTGGAACACCTGCAAATGCAGTTTTGCACAAATGCATTTGGTTTTGCTCTGGAGCCAGTAGGAGTAATTTCATTACAAATGTTCTTGGGCTACTGCTAAGGAATGCTGCTTGCAAAGAATACTTTGAAGTACTCATAAAAAAAATATGAGAGATATTAGTTTAAAGGAGTAGATTGTGAGTGTGTGTATAAGTATTAATTCAGATTCAGTGCTGGCTATGAAGGTATTCCTTGCTAACCTTGTGAGAACTGCATAAATTCCCTTTAAAATACACCAGCATTGCAAGGTGAGAGATGCATGCTGCTCAATATTTCCTTCTGGGAAATAGGAATGTCTGGCTTTCCATTAAAGTGGGAATTCTCAGGGCCATATCCTATTGCTGCACATAAGCAGGGACCCTTGGAGGTAGAAAAAATTCTGTATCTGAAAAGTGCATCCTAGAGTTTGGGTGTTTCTTTTGACTTGGAAAGATCTGAGTTCTGAGGTTCTAGACTGATAAAAACTGCCTTTTGTCCAAAAGAAGGATCCAAAACAGAAGCCAAGGACTGATCTACACAGAGTTGCTCACACAGAGTTGCTCACACTGTGTTAATGACCTGAAGAGAGGCTCTGCAGAGGCAGAAACTGCTGTCAAAGCTGTGTGTCTAAGAAAGCTGGGAAGGCACACATTTAAACACGGGCTGGTGACCCAGTATCACTTGCTGTGCTTTGTTCTTCCCTGGGATTACAGGAAGCTGCTGTTTAATTAGGATGCAGGCAACAGAGTGCCTCATAAATTAAGTTAACACATTCCCGCAATGGTTTAATTCTCATGGAGTTTGAGATTCTGCAAACCTTGCAGACTGGCTTTCAGATCTGAGGATTCATTAAAGTAGACTTTAAGCTTCTGTTGTTTTTTTTCTGTTGGTTGGTTTGTTGTTGATTTTGTTGTTTTGATATTTTCTGTGGTATTTTGCTTGTTTTGGGTTTTTTGTTGTTGTTTGGTTTGGTTTGGGGGTTTTTTTTGGTTGGTTGGTTGGGAGCTTTTTGTCTCTTTGTTTGTTTTTTATTTGTTTGCCTTTTTTTTTTTTTTTTTTTTTTTGTTTTGTAATTCTTCCTTGGAATTACAGAACCACTGTGAGGATAGATATATGTGCAGAAGGTGAGAATGACTTGCATGAGTGACTTTCTCTCTGTAAGAGAGATACCATGCTGCTCCAAGTGAACCTTGGAAAAATTGTTGGGAACTGTATTTCCAGGCTGAAATTCAATGTGCTGGTGCCACCTCTCCTCCCACCGTATTGTGCCTACCCTGCCCTGATGTAATCTATGAGAACACTTTGGGAAAATCTCAACTTCTGCCTTACCTTTGGATCCTAAGATAGGCTCCATTTATTGGTTCGCTACATGACAAGGAGCAAAACTTTTATTTAAGAATGGCTTTTTTTTCTTTTTCTTACTGTAGTCGTGCAAAAATGCAAAACATAAAAGTCACAAGACAGGTGTGGAAGTTTTGGAGTTAGGTCTAAATTCACTTTTTCATGTATTCTGCTCTTATGCAACGGTATGTTTATATATGAAGCCGTGTACTTCTGTCAGTATTCTTTGAAAGTGTGTTTTAATCTGCATTTTATCTTGGATAACTTGGAAACTAAGGTTTAGGGCATGTCATAGGATCAGAATAGCAGGAATGTAATTCAGTGGTGTCAGAAAGGCAGCTTAAAATAACAGCTATAAAAAATAAAGTCATCCTAACAAAGATGTTCAGGTGTTAAAGTACAAATGCTGCTGTGGAAAACTGACTAATGGAGCAAATGTTTCAGGATGCATTTTTTTAGCTGTGTCATGTTGTCAGCGAGGGGACAAAGATGGGCATCAGGTTCTTCAGCAGTGACCTTGTGGCCAAATTTTTGAATGTTCTCGTGCATGTTCTGTGTTACTGAGGGATTTCATTTGAATCCAGCTGCCTATTTGCTTTTCTAAATAATTTTTTTTTCCTGTTTGATAGTATCTGATGAAAATGTAGAAGCCTGAGAAAACATCTTCTATTTCATCATTAGGAGTCAAAGAAATGTCTAAAGAAAATTATTTTTGTCTAAGTGTTAATGGAAAAAATACCAAAGAAACATTGGGAAACTCTTCAAGACTGAGGAACTTGAGAAAATATTTTTCTGTCTTAAGTTAATAACTGCAGAAACCACTCATAAATATCAGAAATCTTGATTCACAGCAGGTATTCTTTTCTACATTTCATTTTCTTCTGGAGTCCACACAGAGTAATGGCCTGTTATTATTGTAAACCAAATACAATTAAACTTGAATGCAAGGTATCTGACTGGTAAGTAATTATTATTGTATCTAATCAGGTAAAAGATGTGCCAGCTCAAGAAAAGTCCAGACCATTCCTGAGGCCATTGTCAGCTTAGTAAGGAACCTCTGGACTTTAATCAGCAGTAAAATAATATTAGCTATTACAACTTCTAAATTTTCTTGTTTAGAGAAAACAAATGGAAACTACAACCACGGAAAAACTCTCTGTAGATATTTTGTTGGACATGGAGAATCATAAAATTGTGTTTCCCAATTTTGAGTTTTTCTAAAATCAATTAAAATCAATTTTAAAAAATTATATTAGTAATACACTGCAGAGATGACATATATTTCTTTAGCTTGTTGCTTTTGAGGACATGGTAAATAAATAATTGGACTAATACTGAGCCACAATTGTAAAGCTCATCTTTCAGTGCACCCACCTCCAGGTAAATGTAATCATTTCACTCCCTCTGAGTAGCTGCAGAATGTTTAATGGGAATTGGTCTTCGAGGATGCATTTGCCATCAGCTTTCAATTTGAAGGGTTCTTAAATCTGAAAAAGCACGCAGTTTGCAAATTGATTTGGATGAGCCAGCCCTAAGTCAGTAGTTAGGAAATATTTATTTGATAGTTTTGGCAGCTTAGCTTCACCTGCAATTTCATTTCCTGTTCCATCCTGGGGTGTTCCAGTAGTCTGCTTCACTGGTCCAAGTGGTACTGGAGCATTCAGAAGCCTGGTTTAACCTGGAGATTGATTTTGGTATCCCTTGTGTTGTATTAATTTCAGACTGTATTCGGTGAGCCTAAATACTTCAAATTTGTGTTTTACTTTTTTTTTTGCCATAGTGTAAAATTGGTTCCCTCCCTCCCTGCTGCCTTCTGTGACTTTATCACAGAAACATTTAAGATTACAATGTAAAACATAACTATCTCCTTCAGACAGCTTGACTGTAGGATGAAAACAGTTTATTGGACCCTTTTTATTTCATTAGAGTGTGCTGTTTCTCAGCTAATGAAGTGAGCTAGAAAGAAATATTTTATATTTAAGGCAAAGCGGTTGCTAAGATCAACATAGACATTGACATTGGCTCAAATTAGGTTCCAAACAAGGAAGTCATCATCTCTGGAAAGCTTCTGCCTGCAGCATTCACTCCTGGAAGAGGTCACGCAGAGACAAGTGTCTCATTTTTCAGAGGGCTGATAATATTATGATCACTGATAATGTTTCTTGTTAGCTGAGATAAAATCAGGTCTTTGGCTTTGGGATAAACTGGGTTTGAAATTCAATCCTGATAAGCAGGGAGCTTTCCTGTGAGGCCGTGTGGGACTAACTGTGGGATGCTCAGAGGTGCAGTATTTTCCCTGATGTTCTTGCTTGTATTTGATACTATTTATAATACAACTTGTATCTCTGACTTCAATCTGTGATATGAATTAATCATTAGTGACCTAGATATTCTACTCTAGCATTCACTATTGTGGATATACCATTGAAAAATTTCAGGTGGGTTATTCCAGTACAGTTTTTCCCTTTTTTCTCTAATTACTTTAGATTTCTGTGGATACCAACAACCATGTCTCCAAATATTCTTCATTGCCAACAAAACTCCAAGTTTATTGAGGAATGAGGTGTTGAAAGCAAGTGATTTTCATCACAGAGTGAGACAGGGACCCTGATCTTGTAAACTAAATGGGAACTGATTTTAATTAAGCCAACAAAAAACTCTTGAGATTTCTTTACATTTGGGACTTCATTTTAGTCAATCAGGATGAAATTGAGACTTCAAAGTACCTGTGGGCATTTGAGAAGGAAGAGGAGGAGACAGAGGTTTGGACTAACTCAGGAGCCTACCCTAGACTTATTTTCATTATTTGGTTTCCCCACAGTTCGTGGCTACTTCTGAAAATGTTTTGATTAAGAATTCTATATTGAAACCATTCAGAAAGTTCCCAAAATATGGTCTCCTTATTTTAAATGTTCTGATTTCAAAAAACGAGGACTTTGAACTTATTTTCTTGATGAATTTTGCCAACAAATTTCAAAAGTGCATTCCTCTCAGGTTCAGTGCCTTGTACAATAAAATCTTCACACTTCTCCCTCCACCACCCACTTATGTGGTGACAGAACTGCATCAATAAATTGCATCAAATCATGGCACGTCTATATTTGAATACAGATACAGACAAAATTATGTCAGGAGTGTAGTTTAATTATGCATTTGGGCCTCTCACAGTGGTATTGACAATGTTTTATGATTGATAGTTTCTGCTTTGGGGTTTGTTGATTAGCTGTGATGCCTTGAACAAGTTTTGTTTTTTTTCTTAATCAGATGACTGCTTGAGTACTCCTGACATGAATCCTGACTTTGAAATTGGCCTCCACAGATTTGTGCAGCAGACACAGATTTATCACAGGGGCCCAAGGAGCTGATTTCTTACATTACTGCCTCGGAGAGGCAGGAATTCTCCTGGCTTTGTGATTCTGCTTCTTCTCTTGGTCAGAAAAGCAGCGTTGCTGGAATGCCGTCGTGAAGGAAACAGAAACTGGTGTTGGGATGTGATGGCATGGTGAAAACAGTGAAATCTTGATTAACAGCAGTGGCTGTACCAGCTTGAGGGATAAGTATGAATGTGAAGCACATTTCTGGTGGTTGCAGTATATGGGCTTCCACTGGATTTTCAGGTGTAATTAAACAGGTTGGCTTTGATACCTAATGCACCACAGACTCTAATTTCTTACTGCCTGACAGAAGCTGATCCTTTAGTGCCCTGTCTGTTCAGGTGTGATCAGTATGGGCAGTGTCCCAGGAATCCTGAGACCAGAGCAGATGACAGGAGAGCCAGAGCTGCCAAGTTTTCCAACTATTTCTTGTCTATTATTGCCTTAAAATATTTTTGGGAAGATGCCTGTATTCATTGAAAGCATGGACAAAATGAGGCTCAGTATAGGGGATCAGGATTTTTTTTTTTTTATATAAGATCTGATCTCCATTAATTCAAGCAGTTAACCACTGGGCCTTGCTGGTTCTTTTCTCATGCTGAGAAACTGATTCACCTGAAGAAACTGAAAAACACCAGGTTCAGAATGGAAAATAATCACTAAAGGTGTTAATTTTATCTGTGGAACTCTTTGCCCCAGGATGCTTTTGGTGCTAAGATTTCACAGGAATTTAAGGAGAGGCTGGTCAAATTCATGACAGAGAAATCCTTTAGTAGCAGTGAAAAGTGCCTGACCACAAACTGATGGAGGAGTATTTTAATGAAATATCAATACATACCTTGCCTTTTTCTTAAGTTTTTTAGAATCTTTGGCTACAGTCAAAGCAAGCTATTGGGAATAAGTGGTCTTTGTTTGACACACTGATGCTGCTCTGTAATCAATCAAGCCTTTAGCCTACTTGTTTTGTAGGTTTTATTAAAAATAGTGTGGTCTTGTAACCAGAAATTTGACTTTGGGGAAAAAAAACCCCTACTCTCTAAGCATGTCTATATTGATTTTGTTTGTGTGCTTTTTTTGTTTCAGCTTATTCCCTAATAATCGCATTTTAATTTATTCCTTGTAGCTGACATGTTGGTCGTTTCCCAAAATGACCATTTTCAGTTGTCTCCAAATGCCTATAGATCAAACACCTCTTTTGCTATTGTCCTTAAGTTTCCCCCAGCTTAATAAATACAAGATAGTCTTTGTAATCTTGTTTGCTTTCAGTGGTAAAACACAAAAAGTCTGAAAGAGATTTGGGATTTTTTATTTTTAGTGGGGTGAGCTGCTTTGTGGGGGTTGGTCCTCAAAAATTGAAAAAAATAGGTGCATAAATTTCCTCTCAGTTCCCATCTCTTGAGTACCTATTCAGTGCTGGCCTGTGCAGGAAAATCAGAATGAGTTCTATATAGATGATAAAAATGAGGTTGTCATGACCTATGCATGTGTTTATCCAGGCCCTTTGGTATTTTATGGCTTTCTGGTGGGCATTACCCAGAAATCTAAATATGAAAGCAAATTAAAAAGGTTGTTCACTTCCCCAGAACCCCAGTCTGCAGAACAGAAGCGTTCTTGCTATAAAGGAAGTCAGCATGTAATACTTAAGTGGCAGCTTAATCATGGTAAAAATGGACTTTTAAAGCAGGGGATTTTCAGCTAAACCACAGCATTTCCACTCAGTTGTATTGCATTTAGTCCTTTTTAGGATGCCCTTCCCCTGCCCTCTTTCTATCTTTATGACTGGAAGTGCTGCAGGGAGCTTTGTTCCCTCTCTCCCCCAAGCCTGGCCCTAAGCATCAATCTCCTGTGGGTGGGGTGCCTGCATGTAGCTCTGGTAGAATTAAAAATAGGTCCCTTGGCTGAAGAATTCGGAAGTTTTGCTAAGTCAGGAATCTCTGAAAGTTTCCAGCCAGACTGACAGGTAAGAAAACACGCTGTGCTTTGGCTCTCTTGTGCCAAAATGCTGTATTTTCTTTGAGTTTGCTGGAGTGATGGAAAGCTTTATCACATAAATAATGCATCCGTTTATCTCAATTATTTACTTTATTATTGCCTATGTGCTTAAGGGGTAATTTGTATATATATTTTAAAGAAAGTCTTTGAAAACAACCACTAAGCTTTAGCATAAACAGTTGGGGTGGGTTTATATCTTATAAAGTCTGACTTTATAACCTTACACGGTCTTTCTCTTTCCTGGGTAGTGCACAGTATAACTTCTATGCAGAGAATAGAAAATCTGTTTTAACTTAAAATTGTGCTGATTTAATCAAAAAACAACATTAAAATTTTTCAGCTTTAGTTACAAGCAAGGCAACCTCCATTAGAAGGGAAAGTGTTGCACTGAACACTGGATATGGAATAATTTATTCCCCCCACCCCCCACTTGACCAGCTTTGAGTAAGAGGCAACTGCATGACCCAGAACAAAATTAAACAATTTTAAATTTGAAGACAAGGAAGCCTTTACTTCATATGATTATGTTATAATTTCAAATTGTTATAAGTTTTGAACTTTTCTTAATCTTCTTTGGGAAGTCTGAAACTTTGAATGGAACTTAGTTTAGACTTCTGTGTTATAGTTACTCAAGCAAAGTAAAGGTGAATTAAAAATCAAGCCTGACATTCTAAATCTAAATTTCGGCATAAAAAATATAGTTTTATTTATTGCATTCAGTAGAAAAACACAAATTAGAGTTTCTGGAAAATCTACTTATTTATTTATTTACTTATTTAAATGTCAAAAAGAAAAGTGAAAAAATGTCACCAAATTTCACAAATTGGTGTTTTTCTTCAGTAGTCTCCCACACAGAGACAACAGCACAAACCAGAAAGGTAATAAAAAGTAATTTACTGTATTGCCCAAGTTGCCCTTCTCTGAGGAATTAAAATATTCTCCAACTTTCCCCATCTATTGATGTGATGCTATTTTAATTGCATGTCAGTGCCTTGGAGAAGGGTGGGTGATGAATTGCACCCACAGGAACGTTTGGCGCATAATTTTTTTTTTTGGACTTTCAATCTGATGCTGCTCACTCGAGGCAATAAACATGACATCTCTAGAAAAGGAGTGTATTACTTGATGTCACGATTATTAATCCCCAATCAATCCTGGGACTTTCTGTGACAAACTAAATTAAAGAATAAATAAAATAAAATTGAGAAAAAAGCACCAAGCATTTGGTGTCCCCGCTCTTTTCCCACACAGGGCAAATATTAAGAGAGTACAGTGAACTTTCAGGTGCTAAATTATCTGGCCAAAGTTTTTACAGGTAAAATTACGGTTGTTGGGTCTTTTGTGAGAGTGAAATACAAAAGAGAATACTTGTTTGAGAAATTTTCTTTAAGCAAGGGAGAGTGAAACGTTAAGACTGAGCAGGTAGGAATGATTATGTGGAAAACAGAGCAGTTGAATAGTTGCAGTAAAGGATAAGGAATCCAGGATTTGTTTTTTGGTTTGTCCTCGTGATTCATTTTACTTTCAGGTATACAAAATTTGGCTGCTGTTGTCCTTTCATATATGTGGGGTGTTTCCTTTGATGAGTATCTGTAATTTTAGGCCTTTTTTTTTTTTTAGGAAAAAGAATTGATGCAGGAAAAAAACCCCATTCTGGTCATCCAGCACTTCTGATTTCATCTGTTGAATAATTAAAAAGAAACCAGAATATGGATGAGTTAAAAAAAAAAAAAGTGTATTTTTTTTCTAGATGTTCTATACATTCCAAAATTTTAAACAGTGCTCAGGAAGATAAAATACCACCAACACTTCTGATCCAAGGCTCTGCTATTTTATATTATTTTATGCAAACATCCAAATGTTTAGTTGCTGATCTACCTGTATTTGACTCCTTGTGATGGCTGATCTTCATTTATGCACCTCTCCTTAGAAGCAAGACCAAGAGAGGGAACTTTCACTTCTAGAATGAGTGAAGCCCATATCAGTCAATGATCTCATGTTTTTTTTAGGCGGAAACCTTGGATTGTGCATTTCTTAGGCCACATTCAAACTCTGGATCTGTTGATAAGATTTTCAACCTGTTCATCTCACAAGCACCAGTGCACAGCTACCCCAGCATTTATTGTTTTCCCTGACAAGGCAAAACAACTGGGGTTTATAATAATTTACCTAAAAGTGACGCACAGCAGTCAGCTCTGATGAAGATTTAAAACAAAAAGTAAACAAAAAAATAAAATGAAACTCTCTACTTCCTGCTGAGGGTGGGCCAAAGGATCCTGGTTTTGTCTCCTCCATGAAGAGTGATCTCAGGAGAGGTAATTGACATTTCTGATTCCATTATTAGATATCTGGTCAACACTCAGTCTGATAAACAAGCTCTTGACTGATTTTTTTTTTTTTTTAAATTATAAAGAAATGTGCTGAAACGAAAATCTTTCCGTTAGAATACAAGGGTGCTGTACTGATCCATGACTTCATTCTTGCTTGCCCAGAAAATCCTACCAAAATGTGAGATATAAAGGCTGACATGGGGGTTTCAAACTATTCCAGGTGTATTCACCTGGTGAGGGAGCCCTGGGTTTGCACACTGATTGGGTTTTATTGGATTTTTTTTCCATAATCCTACAACTTCGTGCTTTGGGTAAAGAAAAGCAGCCAGGTTGAGCTTGACAAATAGTAAGAAATACTTCCCATTTCTCTGTTTCGCCTGTAACAGGAATCCTCCTTGGGAGAGATCTGCTGTTTCTTCAGGGTTATGCTGCTTGTTTAATGTTGTTGACTCGCAGCCATGTTATTGACAATAAATGAATTACCTTCCAAAGTGAGGACTCACTAGAAGATATTTTATAGGTCTTAAAAGCAGCACTGTCAGGAAGGATGGTCTGGAAAAGAAAATTGTCTTTCTTCAGCTTCAGTGGTGGGAGTTTTTGAGGACTGAGCTGTTTAGTGCAAGAAGACAAAGCAGGATTCAGAATTGGGCTGTCATTTCCCACTACTGCAATGGGAGAGATGACCTGAGTCCCTGTAAAAAGATAATTTTGTTTCACTCTTACCCTTGGCAAGGTTGATGACTGAAAGTCAAGCTTGATTTTTAGGTGAGGAGTCAATACAATGCAGGGGCATGTGCTCTGGAACTGAATGCACAAGACAAATGAGGCTGAAGGGGGGAGGGAAGGAAGGAGAATCCAGAAACTCTGTCACCCACTTTTGTCTCCCACTTTTACTGTTGGTTTCTCCTCTTGCTGTAATTTGCTAAATAAGTATCACTGAAAATACAAAAACAACAACAACAGGGAAAAAAAACAACCCTGCCTCCAAGATCCAAACCAGCTCCAAACCCTCTCAAAACAAACAAAAAATCACCCCTTCCCTCCCCACGATGTGGCAAAGGTTTTGGTGCTGCGGCTCTGCCAGGTTCTCAATTGAAGGAAAATTAATCCAGTGCTTCTTAACAGTGTGGATTGTGCTTTGATTATTGTTTTCGGAAATTAAAAATATGGCCTGACTTCTCTCCAGCTGCTGCTAAGATATTAAGCTGTCAGCCTTCCAGTGTTCATTCAGCACAGGTTTCCAGTGAGGCACAGAATGTCACAGCTAAGTGACGGTCAATCCCATAATACCACACATGCCTGGACCAAGGAACAGCTTTCACAGCAAATGAGGAGGGTCTCAATCTGACCTTCCTTACATTGATTTTTTAGGTCTGTTGCCTTCTGTGGGGGCACTTCTTGTTAATATGGTGAGCTCAGAATCAGATCAGACGCCTCTGTTTAGAGGATAATGATAGCATTTTGGCAACTCTTTTTTCCTTTTTTTTTTTTTTTTTTTTTTTGTGTCTGCTTTCTAAGAAAAGCAGGAAATTAACATTTCTATGTTCCTTAATCCCCTTTAGGTTTAATTCAGTCTCCATAGGTAAAATCTATTTTATTAGAGGTGATTATAATACAATTCCTGCAGGTCAGTGTTTTTCTTTTCTTGCTTATGCCTTGTAGAACCTTTAAGGCAGAGATTCACACAGCATCTCACTCTGATATGCTATAAATCTTTACTGATTAAATTATGTACTTGCTCAGATTTTCCTCATGAGTCTGGGAGTTAAATATATGCCAGAAGAGTCTTCTGATTATACCAAAAACTAGTCCCAGGTACCATGGTAGAAAAGCAACTTTTAGAGGTGGTTCCTGTTCTAAAGAGTTCGTGTCCCGATTCTGGCTTGTGCACAGGTATTGATCCCTATAAATCCAAGGGGAAAGTAATCCAATTCTGTGGGCACAGAGCCTGGGAAGAGTGTAATTTAGGAGAATATTTGATCATTTGAATTTGGAAGCAAAAGGTGGAGGAAAAACACAGTAGCTCTTCATGAGGGAGGAAGCTGTGGGAGTCAAACCTCATCTGTTCACATGTATTTCTGCGGAAAAACTCCTCAGAGATAAACAGGGCCAATTTTTATGACTGACTGTATGGAATTTTATCTTGATCTTGCCAGCCCTCTGCATGCCCTGTGTTGGGAGTTCCACACAACCCTCAGTTTTCTGTCCCCATGCCAATGCTACCAGAGAATAGCAGATGTATTACCCTTGCCCTGTGCAGGTCTTAAAACAATTTTCCCCTCCCTCTGTGAATCCTCTCTTGTATTGTTTTATTCTGTAAAGGCTTTTACTTAACAGCAGAAAAGGGCTGTGTAATCTCCCCTCTCTCTCACAAGTATATACTGGGGTTTTTTTCCTGGTAATTCTTATAACAAATCCATTCTCTGCATACCAGCTTGTAAATTGATAACAGCAATGTCTTTGAAAACAAAATCAAGGAGATATTAATTTCTGCTGAATATTCTACCTAATCCTGCAGACAGGGTGATTTTTTTTCCCTGTCATTAGAAAGTATCTCTCTGATCTTCAGAATGATCAAAACAATTGTCATCTAAATACTTTCCTAATTTAATCATACTCCTGGGGGATGGGTGGGTGGGTGGGAATTTTTCGGTTTTTATTTTCCAATTTTATTCTACTCAACAATTTCTTTCAATTCTATGAGCAATAAATTGAGTTATGAGAACTGTAGCCTTCAGCTAGTATGTGAATGGTGCTATCAGATTGGACTGAGCTGCTTATTTCATTGTCTAGATAAATGTTTGGCTGGTATTGAGACCTCATATGAAGGATAGTACACAAAATGCTGTCTTGTTAGTCCCTGTGAATGCATTTGTTTCTGCTAAGACAAAACAGTCACAAAATTGCTGCAACTCTATTGTTTTAATAGAAGGCAACAGCTACTTTTATAATCAAGACCATAAAAAGTAGATATGTCTAAAACCTAGGGGATTTTGAGATTGGTGACTGGAATATCTGTGATTAAAAATGGGTGATAATTTATTGCTGGTGAAGTGGTTTGATGAATTTGACAGAAATATAAAAATATAACCTTTGGATTACTTTTGGTGGTGTGGATTTTTTTGTTCGGTTTGGGTTTCTTTTTGTGTTGCTTAGGTTGCTTTTTGGGGGTTTTTTTTGAGAATGATTGTTATTTTTTATAGCAGTAGCATAGCCCCTGAGGAGTCTGGGGGAAAAAAGTCTGCTTTGATGGTTTGTGCACTTCCATAGCGTGTGTTTAACTCCACAGTAACTTTAAGGGAGGACTGCACAACTTAGCATTTATTAAGCATTATTAGAAGTCTTCCATGGACTGTGAAGGAGCCAGAATTTCCCCCAAAAAGTTTAACAGAAGTTATAAAACAATCAAACTTTGCCCTAAGGCAAAGACATCTGTCTTCCATGACATAAAAACTTCATTTACACAGAACGAAGGTAGCAACTTTCCTTTTTCCAGTCCTTCCAAAAATTCAGCTTGAATTCAGTCCATCCAAAAATTCAATGTCCTGACAAGTCTGCAGCCCTAGTCTCCAGCTGAACACAGTTTTTGATTAAATTGTTTGTGTGAGGTACATCTGCATTGCATAAATGAGGGATTAGGTTGGTCTCAAGGAGTTAATTGTGTAAAGGTTGTTGCTGGAGGTGACCAGACTGGTAGGTGATGGAGACTGCTTGGAGAGTGATCAAAAGTTTTGTGACTTCCCTGAGAGCACATTTTACTGCAACATTCTGTTGGGTGGTAATGTTTGGATGCAACCAGGGTGGTTTGTAGGATCAGGGATGTGTGTATTTGGGACGGGTAACAGAAAACGTTAGGGGATAACATTGCTTTAGTTGTGAAGTTAATAACCTTTTGTGAAGTCAATAACCTTTTGTAAAGTCAGGGTAAGACTAAATAATTATTGATTGCTGTGGTTTCAGATAATCACGTGTATGGGATCATATATTCACTGGGACTTTGCTCAGAGCCACGCTGCACTTTGATCGGGGACAGCTGGAACCAGTTAACTCAGAAGTCAGCTATGAGTGTCAGTCTTATCCATGTGCAGAATAACCAAGACCTCTGGCTGAATTTAGTCATCTTTCTTTTATTTAGTTGCAATTTCTAGCAGGCTTGCAGTCGGACTATCACATATAAGTGAAGAACATTTCTGATTTCCCGCTTCCTATTGCTACTGTGAAAGTTAAAAATAGAGATTATGGTTGTTCACTGAATGGCAGTTGTAGGAGTAAGAAATTCTCAGATACACCCTGCATTTCAAAGAGTGGCTGTTTGAAAACATGGTCATTCCTGTAGTTGGAAGTGTGAGGGGAAAACACTTTGTCCCCCATCATCAGCCATACATCTCACACAAAATTTTCAGCTTCAGTCATTTTTCAGTAAGAGTGAACTCTTAACAGGCTGGAAATTGCTTTCAGGTGGAAAGGCTCCTTGCTCTCTGAAAAGTGCCCGTTTGCTGTAAAAGAACATGGACTTGAAGCTGCTGTTTCCAAGTTTCCAGGCAAACCAAGCAAAGCTCCACAAGGAACTCACCTGTGCATTGAGATAGTAGAGGAACTAAGTTTCACACACCCCTCTTCTAAAGGTTTTTGTTCTTCAGGTCTCTGTAAACAACAAGAAAAAGGGCTCTGCTCTCCCTGTGGCCCAGAACCAGATTGGTTAGGGGGCATTGGAGCAGAGAGAACCCCACAGACAGTGTCCCTCTGGGCCCTGGGCATTAGCTTTGGATTTGCCAGATGGTGCCTGGTGGTTGTTTTATGGTGGACTGCTCTCCTGTGGGACTGTCTGCTGTGGTTAATAAAAAGAGAAGACGACTGCCTGCTCTCTTCTTCATACCTTCTTCTGCAGCTCTTTGGTTATCCAAACAGCTGGGAAAGAGCTTGCAGGGCTGTGTGGATAGTGGGGAAGGATGAGCAGTTACCAGTGATCAGAGGAATGAAGAAATCAGGTCTTGACCATGCTGAACAAGGCAGAATAGCAGATCCTGGCAGGTTAGGAGGCAAGGTCAGGATGAAGAAAAGCCTACAGATAGAAAGAAAAGTTGACCTGAAAAATTTGTGCCCTCCACCCCCCCTCCCCCCCCCCCCCAAGTTCTTCCATAGCAATACTTGGAAAATTTCTTCAAGTATGCTTGCAGTTCTTCTGAAAGGATCATCATTTTTTTGGTTCAACCAGGTTCAGTTCAGTCAGCTCAGTGTGGTAAGGAGCCTTGTTCAGTTGTCAGGGGTTTTACATCTAAAAAGCTTTGTTTGTTGGGAATTAAGAATACTGAAAAAAATGGGTATTGAAAAGTCTGTGCCTTTCACAGTAACAAACTTATCAATGACTCAAGGCATTATTTTGGTTGAGGAATAACTACATAGAACTTTTTTATGGCCAATGTCTCTGACAGTGCATATATATCCTCAGTTTGTGAATAACTTGTGAGTAACTGGATGAGTGAGTGAGTGAGAGGCACTGTTGTGCTTCTAGAATGACTTAAAAATCCTGGCTGAGAGGGAAGTTACGGACTAAGAGTGCAAGATTTGTGTGAGAATGTGGTTTGTGTGTCTTTCTTTGAAATTTAGCTTTAGATATCCTGTAGTACTAACCTAGACAGGGAAGGTGTGTTAAGTTCCAAATTCCTGATTTCTTCCTGCTTGCTTTCCTGGAACTTTCAACTGAGTCTGTCATCAGGCTGAATATATGAGCCAGACTCTTGTATCAGATCACATGCTGGTGTTATAATTTTCTTATATCTATATAAGAAAGGCAGCTAGGAAATCTGACAGTTTCTTTTAATAGAGCTGTTCCTCCCAAAATCATTCTGATTAAAGATAGAAAATGATACTTGCTGAAAGCTTAGGAACAGGTTATAGTAAGGAAGTCCTTTTATGTGTACAATCTCTAGATTTTCCCTTGTCTTAAGGGGGAATGAAAAGAAAAAAATCAACATTCCACAGCCAATATATCCTTGTTTGGAGCAGAGAAATTGAGAAAGATACTTTCTCAGCTTTGAAGTGAGCAGGGTAATTTGTCTGTCTGTAACACTTCCTATTCATTTCCTGCCTCTGTCTAACCAGAAAGGCTGCCTGTGATTGCTTGACCCTTATGTGTAAGAAGACCAGATTATCAAAAGCTTCCAAATAGCAAAAATAAACAAACCCTAAGCCCTGGAATTAAGGCTTTCCTCTTCAAGTAGAATACTAACACTGGTTATTGCTCACAACACTTTACCTGGATCACTGCGGGCACCACACCTGCAGGCTGTGCCTGGAGCCCCAGTGGAAGGATGGCAATGCCAGCTGCTCCTGCAGGAAAGGAAATCACCCTCCAGTCCCTCCAACCCAGTGGTGTTGGCCAATGACCCCAAAAAAACTTGTACAAGCAAATTTCTATGTACCAAGAGTACACTGTTAGCAGACTCTTGTTTAGAAAATGTTCTCTCCGTTGGTTAACCTAGAATTCATCTCTGTAATTTTAAGTATCATTTACCAAATCCAGTATCCATATAGAACCCTTACTTCCCTTTAAAGCTGGCAAATCACATCAGCTCTCCGAAATGGTGTTTGAAGCCATCCCAACCTCTCCCACACATTATCGAATCCGTTTTAATTAAAGTTCAGTTTCAGTTGATAGCCTCAAGCCTTAAGCTCCATAACTCAATTCTTCTCTCAGCCATGTTGAACAGACTCGTGCTGAATTTTGAGCTGAATATAAATCTGCAGAGATATTTTTCTGAAGCTGTTCAGAAGGTGTTTCTTTGCAGTACTACTTACCTGGTACAATTTAAAAGTGGAAGGAATCTCATGCTCTTCGATGGCTGAAACAACTTTGCTAAATAAAGTAGTTTACTCTGATATCCATAATGTTTTTGTGGCCCTATCAGTATTGTACTTTTTCATAGAGGAAAACCACATAACCTTCTGTCAGTGAAGAGCTGAGGCTGAGTTACTATTTATTGTCAGTAAGTAGTGGAATCACCATTTCCAGAAACATGAAGGAAAAGGCATTTGGGCCAATTTGGATTTACCCAGGGCATGTCTTGCCTGACCAACCTCATTTCCTCTCTAATGAGATGAGGGGTGTGTTGACAAGGGGAGGCAATGTGCGTTGTTTCCCTTGCTTTTAACAAGGTCTTTGGCAGGGATTCCCACATTTGGTGAGATATGGACTTGATAAATGGATGAGAAAGTGGATGGAAACTGTCTGGACCCTTCAGAGGTCCTGGTCAGTGGCACAAACTGATGGCTGATCACTGGTGCCAGCTCCCAGAGGTGGATACTGATGCCAATGCTGTGTGAAGTCTCTGTTATCAGCCTGAATGAAGGGCTAGAGATGCTCTCACAGAAAATTCATGGTATGAATTCATTCATGGTGGGAGATGCATTTGGAGTGCTGCAGAGGGCAGGCTGATATTCAGAGGGAGCTGGAGATCTGGAGAAAAGGGATGGCCTGCAGGACATGAGCACAGACAAGAGCCAGGGCCAGTCCCTGGGCTGGGGTCACCCTTCAGGGCAGCATCATCTGGGCAGAGAAACACCTTTGGAGAAAAGGACATTGGGGCTCTGGGGATAACAAGTTTATTTTTAACTTCAGAGTTCTGATGCCACTGTTAACCTTTCCAAACACAAGCATAGTAGAAATAATATATCCTCCAACTTCAGCCTCTCTCTTAATAAGCGCATGATCAGGATGGCAGCCAGTGAAATAACTGTACATCAGTTCTTTGGCTTGTGGAATGGAACGAGTTATATGTTGGAAATAAATGTACCTGCACAGCCTGTTTCTGCTGAGATTACTCACACACCAGTTACTGTGCTGATTCATTCTGTGGAATTATTTTCAGAATGCCAGAACTGAGGAAAAAAATTGGGTTTTCTTCTGCAAGTAAAAAAAAATTATAAACTGGTGAGAACTCTTTTTAAGCTGTTATTATAGAATACATTTAGGGACTAATTCTGCTAGGCAACTAAAGAGTTTCTTATTAATACACTTCTGTCTTTTAGCAGTTTAAGAATAGTGAAATTCAATATGTGCTGGCTATTTCTCCTTAAATTCCCTTAGTAGTTGTGAACTATTATGCCATTAGGTAAAAAAATACCTTAAACCTGTATTTGATGTAAGGTATTTGTCTCTGTCATAAACATGTGCATTCTATCAATATTTTTAATATTTGTGTTAAGTTTATTGTTGAACTACTTGGTCAATTAATAGTTATTTTACTTAGAATGTGTGGAAATAATGTCAAGAAAAGCAGGTGAAATTGTGCCAGATCACATTCACATTTAGAAACTTTTTGCCAATCCTACTGATTACCATGGTTTGAAAGAGGATCCTGGCCAGATTAATGCCTTGTAGTGCTTTCCTAACATCAGTGGAGTTGCAGGAGGAAGGGATAATTCTAAAAATTTTAAATTGCTGTTAATCAAAGACCTGGCTGAGTCAGGCTTTCAGCATTAGTGATTCAAAATTCCCTGTAAACCCAGGGGAGGTCAACCCACAAATCTGCAGCCCTGTTGTCCAGCCTCTAATGACAACTTGTGTATCACCTGTAGCTTCTCCTCTTGGCTCTGCCCAAAAAAAGCATCCTGGCTCCCTCCTTTCACTGAATTGTGCCAGGATATGCTCATTTGGTTAAGCAGAATTCTCAGCTCAATAACTGGGTTGAAACATGGCACAGGAGAGGGCTGGAGGTATGAATCTTTCAGGGGTATCTGTAAAAGTTTATTTAGTTTCCCTGTCTGAAGTTGAAAGTGGCAAATTTCAAGTACTTTGAATTCTGTGGGACAGGTACAGGGGGCCTGGGCACTGGAACTAATCTTTTCTGACAAGCCTCTCCTTTCTGTTGTGTATGGAAAGTGTTTCACAAAAAACTAGATACAGCCTGGAATCTCCATTTGATTATGTTTGATAGATTACCCTTGGCAGTATTCGTCAATAAATTTTGCCTTGCTAGAAAAGCATCACATGCTCTCAAACAAGCAGCAAAAGCAAGTTAGTATCTTTAAGCAATGATTTTCTGCTATGTGGAAAAGAACAGTTGCTCTCTGGAAACCTGATCAACAAGACTTGAATTGTTTGGCAGAAGTGTTTTTACTTTTCCTTTCTTTCACTATTTTTTTTTTTTTTTTTTTTTTTTTATTATTCATCTCAGTGAAAGTGTAGGTACCAAATGGAAAGGCTTTGTAGGAGTGGAAAGGCATTGTAGGTGTGTGGGCAGGAAGGAAACCACACACACAGTCTGCTGCATCATCTTCAGCTGCACTCAGTGATCAAGACAATTTTCTTCTACTTTTTTTTTTTTAATCCAGTTAAAATAATATCTCTCTCCCAGCAGCTGCTAAAATTCAGTTAACCTCTGTAACACCTGTGTTTCCCTCATGAGCTCTGTCCAACACTTGGTGATGGCTGAGGTGCATCTCTGGGTACAAGCCCCAGCAGTTTAAAAACTCTATTTTATACATAAATATACAATTTTTAAACTATATGTTCCTGTATTTTCTCCCAGTCCCCTCTATTCCAGTACTTACAAACATGGTTTTTCACTTGCTTCTGACAGCAAGTAAGGACAATTTGCAAACTATTTCACTTTATTTTTCTTGCACCAGGACACTTTGGTTTGAAAAGTTGCTGAAAGCAGATTTCTAAACAGAAGGACTAAAGGGGCCTTTTTGTCTCACAAAAGCTTCTGTAAATATAAATTAGCTTCATAAACATTAAGGTATTTTCTAGTCTGTTACACCTGATGGTTGTTCTTCAGCAATGAAAATATAAATACCTCAAAAACTGGACAGCAGCAGGTGTCTTAGCTATTTGGGATTGAATGTATCTTTCATTATCAGATTAAGGTGCCTCCCACACTTTCATATTTATTTTTCTGTTTCTCTTGTCACGTGCTCTTAAAAAATGAGCCAAGTTGCTCTAAATCACGAGATTTAAAACAAACACAAACACGTCAAATTTCTTCTTTTTTGCTTTGTTTTCAAGGTAACTAATTTTAGACTTTTACAGCAGTCCTGAGACTCTGGTAGGATGAAAATTAATGTTAGAGTATAAGTAAAACCCAATTTGCTGTGTATTCTTATCAGATTGTCCCAGTCTTCCTAAACATTTGCCATTTTTATGTTTGTGGAGAGTAATGAATTGATTCATGCAAGTGTGACCATGTTTTTTTTGTATTATCTAAAATCTTCTACGACTGACTTTTCTCTAACTCAATGACAGCACTTAATACTTTGTGTACATTTAGAGCCTTTCAAAATGTTTTTTCCCAAGCTTTCAACATCCTTCATCCCTACAGAGACTTATTTATTTCTCAGTAAAGCCTGTGGAATATTGAATGGTGGTATGTGCTGCATCAGGGAGGTCACTCTTGAGCACTGATCAGCCAAGCCCGACTAGAACTGTCTCTACTTCCCTTAAATTAATTATTTTAAGGCCAAAAGCTTGAATAATTTCCACAGAGTAATCTGAATTATAGAAGAAGCAAGTAAGTCCATAGGTTTGCCAAGTATGATTTATTTTCATATTTGTGGCACTTAATGGTTTTTGTAAATTTCAATTTGTGTTAGATAATTTATATCAGCTTCAATTTACATCACATTTGCGAGTACATGGGTGTCTCTTATGGTTAAGGGAATTAATAATCTGAAATTACCAGTCACCCATATTAATCAAATGCCTTATTACAAGTAGAATGACTCTTATTATCATACTTACGAGATAAAAGAAATGCTAATTGCCTTGGTTTGGAGCAATTATTCAGCAGTTATCTAGACAATGACGGGGTAGCACTATTGTAGCTCCTTTATCTTTCAAGTAATGATGTTCACAGAAGCTGCCCTGCTTGTCTAAGGTGAGGTAACTCCAGTTAGTTGCATGGTATAAATATTTTACTAATTTTAGAAACATCTGTCTCTAACTGTGTGTATTTGCTTGCACATAAATTACAGGAGGAACTACGAGTTTCTGTAACCTACAACTCCCAAATTTTTCTCTAATATCTTGAACCATTAATACAAAATGTTTATATTTGGATGGTAAATCAAAACATAATTAATGTGGGTTTTTCTGTCTTCACCTTTATTTTTGTGTTTCTAAGACAGGAGCACTTTTCTCTAACATTTCTCCTTTTACATTAGCAATGGTATACTACTGAAAAGTAACAAATTGTAGCTCAAATTAGCCTATTGTATGTTTACTCCTCTACATTAGTGTTGTCTATCCCACACACACTGTGACTGCTACTTGCTTGATTTAGCTGCTTTCAAACAGCCAGGCCTGGTTCTTGTTGCTAAGGATGCAACTTGCATAGCTCTTCTAAAACCAGAATAACCCAATTTTCCATAAAGGATTCTGGTAATGCAATAAGGAAACCATTTTTTATGTTAAAATCAGCTATAAATGGAACCATTTGCAGTGGTTTGCTGCATTAGGTGGAGAAGTCACAATGGAAGTGCTTTCAGTGTTTGTAGTTACAAAGTGTGTGTATGGCTGTATTATGTGTGCAGAGCACTGACACAACACACTGTTGAGAAATCCAAAATGCAATGAAGTTGTTCTGTTCTTAGTTAACCCTTTTTTACATAAATGGGAAAGCTTTCTTTTGTTTTCTCTCTCTTTTTTTTTCCTTAAAGACAGGAAAACAAATAGGCAACAAATAGGATTGCTCAAATTATGCAATTTATTTTTTCCAACAAAAATTGAGCATTCCTTTTTCACAAACACAAGTAGCAATTTTGATTAGTCCAGACAATTAGTGTGTTTGTAAGTGGCTGTCTGAAGAACAACCATGTTTTGTGCTGCAATTTCATATCTTCAAAAAGGCATTTTAATAAATTGTCTGGTATTTTCTTCTGATTTTTTCTAACATATTTCCCCCAAAAAAATGTTTAACATAGGCTGATAAATCTGTATATTGAATAGTTAGCTCAAATACCCAGTAGTTTGAAAACTTCTGATATTTGCATATGGACTTTTGTCTTTACTAGTCCCTAGTCCATGGGAGAATGAACCAATTGGGAAATGCTGAAGCAGTAGCATCACTCTCTTTTCTAACATTAACCAGAATTCTCAGGTCAAGATGGCAAAGGAAAATATTGATGTTTGTTCTATTCATTTGTTTTAGAAATACTTTTGTTTAATAATTTTTTCAGCCCAAAATTCAAAGTTTCTAAAAGGCTGAATTACAGGTTTTTTTTAGCGTAATCATGTAAGAAATCAGAATTTTTGGAATATTTCTCCCTCCGCTTTCACCTCTATTCAACATTTTATTTAAAGCTCTTCTTGTGTTTTGGAGCTCAGGCCATGGTTTATTTTGTCCCTCATTCTATGTCTACACTTCATGAAAGCTTCTGTCTTGTTTCAGCCAGATCTTCTCTTGCTCAGATCCCTTGCTACGAGTGATCTTGTAAAGTTTCCACGTCTTTTAAAACACATCTTTCGTTTTCAAACTGGAAGGGTCAAATTATTTCTCCTGTGTGCCCATGAAATTGCTGTTGCTATTGCTGAGAGACCTGTGAGGACTTTTTTCTGCCAGCAGAGCTGTGTAAGGTGTGGAGCCCACTATGGCCCTGAATCCTTTGGAGCATCCCAGTTCAGGGCTGACCTGGACCAAATCCAGTAAAACCTGAGGATAAGATATTTTTGCTTTCCTACAATGAATGTAACTTGGTAGAGGTTTAAGATTTACACAAACTTGATCACAAACTGAGCTGGGGCAGTTTTCTATGGATGAACTCTTAGCCTGTAGGAAAAAAAATCCTCATTTACGAGCAGGTTAGGAGAGGTTGTATATGCTCATGAACAACTGAAGTTGAAATGATGTATATCCACTTGCTGAATTTTGTAAGAGTGCTGATACTGATGGATTCAAATCACAGGATAGTCCCAAAACCCCTCAGCTGTCTCTAATGCCCTTCAATTTTCTGCATTTGAAAGGGATAGATTGCAAATAATTTCCATACTTTGAATTTCCTTGCACCCGTATAAATCAACAATCCAGGGCTGCTTTTTGTTTCCTCACAGGTCAGAGATAATATCTTCCCCAGACTCCGTGAACGATTTTTTAAAATCAAAAGCCTTCAAAGCTTTGATTTTCTGTTTCTGGCCTACCAAAACAGCTGTTGATTTGATTTAGAAAAGAATTTTTATTAGAGAAACCAATATCAATAAAAGCCTTGATGGGAAGGGGGAGGGAGAAAGCTTAAATTGGCTGGTGAACAAGAGCTGTGCCCTATCAGCAGTGATGCATTAGCCAGTAATGCCTGGTGATAGACCCAGAGTGCCAAACTGTCACCCCTTCTTGAGGGGTGGCTGCACTGGCCATGCCTCACCTGCCAAAAGGGATTTGGTGTTTAATTTAAAGCTCTGCTCCAGCAACAGAAAAGGGTGCTTAATACTGCATTAGTGAGAGAGCACCAAGCATCCAGTTCAATAATATAGATTTTTTCCCCCGCTTTGCAAATAAGATGAGAAAGTAGATAATGTGTCATTTGCAACTTTTGTGATGTGAATAGAAAACCTGACCCAGCAAATGTTGGCTCTGCATTTTCTTTGTTAAACGAGATGGAAGAGACTGAGACTTTTCATTATTTTACAGATTCTTCCAAAAGTGTTGATGGTGAAAACGATTCCAAGGTATTCTGAAGTTTTCAAGTTCTTTTCCGCTGACAAGCACTGCTGGTAATGACAGATCATGAGGTATTTGCAGCCAGTCATTCTTCTGATGCAACAGGAGAGAACAATATCATAGCACAGGATAATGAGGAAAGAATGAAGGATTTCAGAGCCGAAGTCCTTCTGTTTGCTGTGAGAAGAAAGGTGTTAAAAACTGAGCTGTCCTTTTAACTGTGTGGGATGTTTGCAGTCATATTTTGACTGTGGTATCATTGCAGGTTACACCTCCAACACTATAAAAGTTGGTAAAGATTATTTTCAACTGACACCAGTGTAAATTGATGGAGTTCATCAGGCAAAGAGGTGCTCTATTAAATCAAGAGCAAAGCGCACAGAAATCTATTTTGGTGTCACATTCACACATATATAACCTATACAGAAAGGTAATCTTATAAAATGTCTATTCCATCACACAAGAACATGTGGAAGTCCCAACCTTACCAAAGACTTAGCACAATTATTTAAAACTGGTTTTGGGCAATTTGATCACAGATTATAACTTCAAATACTGTATAAATTACATGCAGCCCTTAATTTTATGGTATTTATAAGTTTAGTAGGGGGTAAGCATTTAAGATGTGTGGGTATAATCTCACGGGATGATTTATTTATAAGCAAAAGGGGTATCCCACTTTGGAAAGCATTCAGATTTATGTGCTCTATGGTGACTAACTTGGATCAGAGACCTTTTCTGTGGAGAGTTTCTCCCTCCCCTGCCAGGTCTATAATCACAAAAAATTAATGTCAGGTTCTGTGAGGTCCTGTTGGAGAAGAAAAGTAAAAGACTTCTCACCTTCAGGGTAGCAAAAAATATTCAAGTTTTCACAGCTTTTATAAACTCCGTTGTGTCAGGAACTGCAAAAATATATTTGTTTGTTCAGAAAGCCTTTATTTCTCCAGGCGGTATCTTGTGTATTTGTGCAGGTTTTGTGTTGTGATAACAGAAGTTGCAGCAGTGCAGAATAAAAAGTGTGACGGAATAAATGGGCAGATACTTCATACAGGCCTTGTTTTCTTATTTTTTAATTCTTTTGTCTACCAGCCTCATATTTAAGCAGGGTATATTTCTGGGAGCATGAGCTGGATTTAGATTACTAATCCCATGTATGAGTCTGTCCTGATTCTATTTATGTTTTCATTGCCTTTTGTAATTTTTTCCTTCTTTTATGCACACACACACACACACACACACGCATGTATATTTTATTTGTTTCTCATTGCTTGCTTGACATTAATATTAGTGTTGTAAGAAGCTTGGAAAAGATCTTTTGCTTAAATGTTTCAACTTTTGCATTCCAAATACAAAGGCAGTTAAAGATTTGTGATGCAGAAGTCAGAAGTAGGTAGAGGTGGGGACCTGACCATTTACTGCAGGACATAATCCTGTGGTCACTGTGGCCTTAGCACAGGTCCCTCTGGTGACCAGGATTTGGAAACCGGGAGTAGAAGGCTTTAGTTGGTCTTTATGTGTTCAATAACCATTGTTCTTTCATTTGGCAACTGCAGCCATTGACTGGGGACACAATGCAATTGAGATTCAACAAAGGAAACAAAGAGGAGGTGTTAAAACAAAATGTTCTGAACTTTAGAAAAGGCACATTTGCATCTTTTAGGCTAATCACTTGCTTATTAGCTTTTTTCTTCCTGGAGTCCTCAGTTCCTGATAGCTGTGGGAAATTCAGTGAGCTCATGGAACTCCTTACTACAATTTTCTCTCGCTCCTTAGAAATTGTGCTTTTATCCATCAAATGTTACACGTTTTCTCTCTTGCACTCCATTATCTGTATTTACAAGCAGATGCTGCAGTTCAGAATAGCCTGAGGTGTAATTTCCTTGCAAAAAATCCACCTGTGTTATCCTTTAAAGATTGGTAAATGGTGCTGCACGAAGCTATTGCCAGTTTTCCTGCCTGAATTAACATCTTGGAATCGTAAAGCAAACATATATAAATATCACACCAATGGGGCACATAATATTCATAAAATTCTTACTGTCATACTGAGATTCCTCACAGACTCATCCTCTGAATGCTCTCTTGCTTGTTATTTGGGGTGTAGTTGATGTATTGTTGGATCACTAAGTTGGGCTTTCCAAAACAAGTTGCCAGGTACATCAATATTCCTATACCTGGTTCCATTTTTTTTCCTCACTTAATACTGATTGCAAGCTTTTTCAATTTAGAAGTAGTAGATTTTTGACAAAACCTCTTCACAGATTCTTCCATGTGTTCATTTTACTTTTTATTTTCCTACTCTGCTGCAGAAATGGTATCTGGAGAAGGTGACTGGAGTGTATTCATGTATTCTTTTCTTTTTGTTTCTTACTATTCTTCCACTTTTTTAATCTTTCTACCTGTTATTTCTGTGAATATCCAGTAAAAACCCCACCCCAAACTCAAGAACAAAAGGCTACATAAATATTTAAAATATTCTTGCTCCTATCTTGAGCAGTAAAAAGGAAATAGAAATAGAATGGAAAGGAAGGAAAAGAGCCATTCTAACCATTATGGGGGAAGTATCACGCTCAAAATTAAATACTATCAGGTTTCAGCACTAGAGAAAATTATTTAAAGAAAAAAAAATCTAGGTATTTTTTAAGAATACTTTTACTGAGCAGTAAAGGAAAGCTCAGGATTGCCACCACCTGGACTGGGAAAATGGGGTGATTGTGTTCCATGCTGCCAAATAAATATTTTTGGAGAAGCGGGTTCTCCAGGGACCTGATTTCTTGATACAAAATGTGCCTTGATGAATAGCAGGTGTTCCAGGAGGGATGCAGACTGTTTTGGGAGACCTTTGAGTGTGCTTGCCCACAGTGGAGAACCCCAAATTTGTGTTAGAAATGGAACTCTGCCAATATGTAACCCCTCTCTCTGTCTGAGGGAGAATTTAGGATATGCTTGGCTCAACACCTCCTTGTGCCTCACAGCTGCCCCCAGGTGTAGGGCTGCCTTTGTACCTTGTGGCCTGGCCAAAACCACTCTCAAGTCCTTTTCTGCAGCAGTGTGACTCAGTGTCCTCAGAGCATCCTCACCCCTGGGACCTTGGACAGCATTTGTCCCACTGTTGTGAGGAAAGGAACAGAAATTTGGGCTTTGTTTTGGAGTTCTCTGTCCTCATACTCTACCCTCCCACTCTGACCTCCATACAAAGGAGTCAAGGTGCTGATTGGCCTCAAGCAGACCCAAAACACAGGTGAAAGTTCTGAGGGAGAAGATGCTGGGCCACAGTGCACCTGCGAGCACCCTGAGTCCCTCTGTTTGCTGCAGACACCGTGAACTCCTCACGACGTTGTGTCCTCTGCAGGTTCATGCAAGGGAGGTGGGTGGCCTCTCAGCTCAGACAGATGGCAAAAAAGGCACGAATTTTCTGGCTGATTGCTTCTTAATTTCCTCTTCATTATTTCAGACCCAATTGTGCAGTTGCCTGTAGGTCTAAGCATGCAGAGCCAGGCCTGTTCCATTCCTCAGGACACACTTTGCTTTCCTCCTCGAGGGGATCGTCAGAGATCATCCACCCAAGCCATCTTGGACTTTAAAACGAACACTGAGACATCAACCATGTCATGTTTCTCTCTTATTCAGAGGGGGATAAATCATGGAGCATAAGTCATAAAATGTCTTTCCTTAACCCTTTGCAGTTATTTCAAAATATCACTAAAGGTGCTTTTGTTGATGGGCCCTCTCAGTCTTGTGAGATGTTTTTGTGGAGGGGTTAGTTTTACATCTTATACTGTCTGGCAAGAGAAATCAGGTGTTTTTAGATGCAGTGTAGTCTGAAAATGACCCAGGGGATATGAATGTAGACTCAGGATTAACAGATTCCTGGCACTGATGGCATCTAGAATGAAGACTCATTATTCAGATCCTGCCTCCCGGTTTGATTTGTGGACTTATCAACACTTAAGTGCTCCTATGACCCAACAAATTCATAAAATGTTCACAGTCGAAATAGTGTTTGTGAAGTTATTCCATCTGTGGTTGGGATGGTTCCAGGCAAGCAAGAAGTATAGTCACACATTTGAGAGTTATTCTGATTCATGATTTGTGCATTTTTGAGCTATTTTAGATGTCTCTTTTTAAACCTGGAGTGAAACTGTGCACAGCATACTAATTGTGTGGTGCATGAAATGGTGTGAGGGAAGCCAGGGCTCTGTTCCCAGTGGTGCTGTTGTCACCTTGAACAAGGAACTTCTCCTTGGTTCACTTTTGTGTCCCTTCACACAATCTTCCCTTCAAAATTTGACCTGAAAGTTGTCTGCAGCTTTGCTGCTCCTGTAATTAGGAGTGATATTCAAGGTTCTGGTGCACCAGCTCAGCAAATAATGCTTTCCTCTATGAATACTGGGGTCTTCTTTGCTCTCCCTTTTATGTTCTGAAAGAAATTTATTTGTTGGCCAAGGCATGCAGCACCAGCTTTGGTTTCAGCAATGCTGTAACAGATAGGATATGGTGTGTTTCCAACTACAGAGTTAATTTGGTTATAAAAATTGATTATTTTCCACAGCTGGAAGACTTTTTCCTATGGTCAGGCACAAATCTTTTCCACTTACAGGATAAATTGCTATTGTAAATAAGTTGTAGTTGGATTAAATCCCATTGATGCTTTCTAATGCACTTTTGGATAGGGCAGTAGAGTGAGAATGAAGTCCATTAGAACATTTATTCTAACAGTACTGAAATGCTTTACTCCTTCTTGAAATCCTACATATTTAAGACAAACTATTGCAAGCACCCTCTTCTTTCACAAAACATTTATACCAAGAGTGTTAAACTAGATTAAAAAAATCTGTTCCGCCAAAACCAGTCAATCCTCACAAAAATTTGGAGTTGAGGAGACTGCTTTTCAGAGGCATAAATACCCTGAGGTAGGGTTTCTATTGTGGTTTATACTCAAGTTGCCCACAGCCTATCATGGAATGTGTGAACTTTAATTTTCCTTTTGAGCAGTAAGAACATGTGAGCAGGTCCAGTCAAAATGAGATTCTGTGAAAGGGTGATTATGTTTTCAGCAGTGAGACTTGCACCAGAAATAGTCTCCAAAAGATCATGGTTTTCTCATGGTTTGCAAAACTTACAGTCTTCAAGTAGCAGACTGAAGACAAACTACTAGAAATGTAAATATCAAGATAGAAGGTCAGAACCAAAACAGATACAAATCCATTTAAGCTTTATTGATTTTTTTTTTCCCCAGCTGTGGATGTGGACCATTATATTTAACATCCATTAGTGGTGTATTTAAACAAAACTAAATAAAAGCTGGTACACATGATTACAATTTCTAAAATTTCAGACCCCTCAGCACTTTCTTATTTTTATGCATTTGATGCACCTCTGTTTTATTAATGCCCTTCCTGTGGTATTTTAATACACTTCAGGGTACTGCTGAAGGGGAAGGCAGCTGCCTTTTGAAAGCATTCAAAAAAATCTGAACAGATTTAAGGCTTCACAATGCTGCCTATAACTACAACAGCATCCCTGCTGCAGAACTCAAAGGTTCAGATTTCTCAGCTGTATTATGATATTTGTTAACACTTAAGGGATTTCTTGTCCTTGTTAAGGTAATTAAAGTTCATGTGAGAGCAATGGCTGGCAGCAAAGGTTAAATAGACCTTTCTCTTTGGATCAGCCTAAGAGCTGAAGGACACTTTTTGTGCTGTTCCCAGAACATCTGGTGCTCTCACAGGCAACAAACTGGAATGAATGGTAGCACTATAATTTTCAATTACAGTTGAACTACAGTTTTGATATTTATCCATAAATTTAGCTATCAAATCCATACTCAGGCACACAAATAAGGGTGACCTGATGTTCAGGACAGGAAGAGGTGTCTGAAGACCAGACTGGTTTTACATATACTGTACAGTTTATGAGTTTTGATTAGCATTGTGATGTATTTTGATCAATCCTTGCTTAGAGTATGTGGAGTTAGTCATAAACTCTTAAGTTTAACCAGGAGGGTGAGTTACAGTTTGTCCAAGTCAGTCTCATTAAACTGTTTTCTGTCAGAGGAGAATATCAGGAAAAAAGGTCTGGATGAAACCTATGAAAAAGCTGAATTTTCTAATCTTTAGCAAGGGAGTGAAAAATCTCTAGAAGAAAAAAGACACTGCTAGATGCAAGTTTTGTTAACTTAGGGAGTGGCAGAAGTGAAAAGGGAGCAGAATAAATGGTGATAATGGACACATTAAAGAGCAATAAAAGGGAATTATTTGATTGCTGGAGGGGTAATTTAGGTGTAGGGCCATCCAAGGACGAAAGAATTATGTGCAGAAAAAACTGTGGACTGGAAAAGAAGGTATGCACAGTACAAAGAAACCTAACCTACTAAGGTAAGTTTTCTCTAAGTGCAAAGGATAAGACTGGCAAAAAAATTGAGGCAGATCACTAAAAGATGATTCTATTTCATTCCTGCTCTATCCATGCATTTTTTGTACTGTGTATAGCAATGACAAGTTTTTTGGAACCTTTGCAGTCCTTGAATCAGTTTGTGCCAAATATGATGTGCTTCCAAACAGCAGAGCTGTAAACCCAGACTGCCAGCAGAGCTGCTTTTTTGAGGGAAAAAATATGCTTAAATAACAGGATGGATCTGGGGCACAGCAGAGGTTCTGAAGCTCCTCACAGATGGGTTTTCAGGTACACTTTCCAAATCCCTCAAAAGCTAAAGATTCATGTTCAGAGTGAGCCAGGAGAATGGAGGCAGTGCTGCAGGATCTCAGGGACACGGAGCTCGAGGATGAGCTTCAGCTACAGAATGTGCATTCAGCTGTGTCACTGATCAGAAGTTCTAGAGAAGGGCTCAGATATGAGTATGAGGGCAAGAAGAGTCCGTTTCTCTCTAACATTTGGCATTTAACTTTCCTTTTCTTTTTTTTTTTCTTTTTTTGCCTTATTTGTAATTCTCCAGGTTGAGTTATTCAGATGTTGTCAAATGACTGTCAGTACGTTCTCGCCACAGTTCTGAGATAGGTTTGTGTAAAATAAATATAAATTCTTTAGGGACACCTGGCAGATGCTGTGCATTGTGAAAGAGCACAAAGCTGAGCCATGTGATTGGCTCAACAAAGGTCCATCAGTTGTCCTGGTTTCTTCAGGCTCGTTACATATTTCAGACTATAATTTAGTGGCAGATTTACCTTTCCCATTGTAGAAATACTTTTTTTTGTGTGAACTTTCCTTTGTATAAATTCTAGGCAATTAATATGAAGCTGAATAATTTTAATTTGTGAAACTTAAAATCAAGTCCTGTATGTGTTTTACTTCTGTGCTCCTATGCCTTTGTACCAAGAATGTGTTCAGACTTAGGAAATTCCATACAAAATTTATATAAGAGCAATGCATACATATTCATGCATGATAGGAAGACAACTAAAATTATAAGCATGATATTGTCATTTATTGCATGTTCTTCATGGGCTTTTCCATTTTCCTCTTTCCTCCTTTTTCTCTGGGTGGGAATTCTCAGTAAGCACTTCCCTACTTAGAGAAGTTGACCATCACGGCCAAATGAGTTCTCTGAATAATTCCCACTTCAATTCTAATGCAGTGGTGACTTTATTTTGCAGTAGTTATCTTGAAACTACGTTGCTTTGCTTATGAGAATTTGCCCACAGGGTGAAAAATTCTGATATAGCTGAAGCAATTTTGGAAGAGCATCTTCTCTGGAGATAATGTGCATGAATTACCTATTTTGTAGCAGCTGCTGTGGGAGGCAGCAGTGGCCAGGACAGGTGGTTTCAAGGCAGAAGCTTTTGGAAAAAGAACACCAAATAATTTTTGTGCTTGGGTTAGTTTGGTACCACTGTACAGTCAGGAAAAAAGCACTGGCAGCAATTAGCACCATAATTTTATAGACTGGAAACCTTGCCCCAGAACTAAAAAACCCCCAAATTTCTAAAGGTTTTTTATTGTCTAACTGCCTACCTACTTGCAATACCTGTCTTCCTCATTAATATAAAATTTACAATACCTTGATCTGCAGCAGCTATATTTTTAATATAAAATATAAATATGCTGATTTTTCAGAGCATGTTAATTTCTCACTTCTTGTGGCAAAATTATAGCAGTTAAAAGTCTAAATTGGAAACAGACTCCAAAATACCTTTGGGGAATATTCTGCTTAATTCTGAATAGGTCTCAATTTTCAACTTGTTTAATAATAGTTTGGCTTCTTTTTGCATACTTAAATAACATTTTGTTTATAAAGTTATTTGATGACTTCTCTTCTGTCAAACTCTGGTAGAAGGTTCTTCATTCATACATTACTCATTCAGAGTCAAATTATAAGTGTGCTTTTAATAAAATTTGGCTCATTTTCTGGAATTATAAAATTAGGATTGCATAGGTTACGTAGTGTTTTCCTAGGGAAAAAAAAAAAGGCGTATTTTCCTGATTTATTCATGTTCAGAAAACATTCTTATAAAGAAAGACCTCATCAAAATTTCAATCTGGACAGCTCCTCATGACCAACCTGGTGAAATACTGTTTATCCACTCAGTCCTTGAGGGAAGCCTGCAGACCAGGGTTTGTAGACTCCCAGGTCTGGAATTTGCTGAGCCCAGCAGGTTTTTCTCTGCTGCCTTGTGTGGCATGAACCCTTTTATTCAATAGCAAAGCCTGGCTGAAGCACTGCTGGGGTGATCTCCCAGTAAATGATTTTCCATGTTCAGGGCATATGAGAATCAGGCCTGTGCTTTATAATTGTTCCTCACTAATTGCCTCTCTCACACACCGTTGTTTTCAGCTCTCAATTTGTGTCTCCTTTTGTGCTGCCTAATTTGCCATTTTTCTTCCTGTTCCTCCACTACAGGAATGAAAGCAGTCTATTTACAGGCTTGGCTTGCTGCAACCCAACATGTTGTGTTAAACAGGGGCTGCTTGTGAGGACTCTCAGTATCTCTATCTGTAAAGCACATCACGGACTGAGGGGTGCTGCTGCCACTGCCTGACATGTTATTAATGCTGCTCTAATTAGGCCGATCAGTTTTAATTAGCACACTGTCATGTAACAATCTCATAAAATACATTGTGTAAGAAAATTGATCTGGCTCTAATGCTAATTATTTTGCTAGGCTCCCTACCTTAAAAATGATAATTGATTGCTTCCCTTCAACCCCTCCTTCTTTCCTATTCAATAATTCTCCCATAAGCTCTGTGTTCTCTTTTTTTTTTTTCCTCACGTGACTTTTCTTTTTGTTGTCCTTGTGTCTCTCTCAATTAATTCTGACCATAACCCCATCTCTAGTGTAACCTGAAAAGAACAGGGCTTTACCACTTGGCAGAAAGAGCCTTCCTCAGGTAAATTTTTTTTTCCTCTCAGGAATTTGCCGGATCAGAAACACAAAATCCTAAGGACTGTCTCAGAAGCAAAGCTGACAGGGTTAGGCCCAGGTCAACCCACTTGTAAATCAAAGCCAGTAAGGAGCTAAAGCTGTGCCTTGAATCGAAGATTTATAAAGACAGTAGCATTAACATTACATAAAAGAAGTATTTTATTGGTCTCATATGGGATTTGTTTACTGCTAGCAAACTGCAGAAGAGTGAAACAATGAGGTTAATAAATGGGAGAGTGGGCAACAAGATAAATCAACTGCTCTTCGGTGCTCTTAAAAGCTCCTGAAAATTGGGATTAATTTGGTTAATTGTGAACATAGCAATGATGCCTAGAAAAGTATGAAAATTCTGGCTATGTAAATTTAAAATGTTGTTCTGGTTCAGTTGTGCTTTCAGGTTTTTAATAGAAAGGAAATTAAGAGGCAGAGACTAAAGTGACTGCTGAAATTTTGTTCATTTTTGTTCTTCCTTCTAAACTGGTATTCTATGAATATTTCCTATTTGGGATATTTATAAGAAAGAAAACCAAAATCAAACCCAAAAACAAACAAGAAAAACTAACTAAAAACCCCATAAAGATTAAATGAAATATTTATTTTTTCATTTGCCTTTATATTTTGTTGACATATTGGCTAAAACTGGCATGGGATTAGATGCATTTGTAGAGATCATAAGTACCAATGGATCTGGAATTGATGTGAGCAATCTGCTGTGCCGTGTTGGTTTTCTGAATGGGTGTCTCCAGGCACTCTGCTTCTAACCAGATATCTCCATTCTGGGAATGGTTTTTGTGACTCAACATTGACATCTGACAATAAAACAGCAGGCATATGCACAGGAGTGCAGGAAAAATGTCTTTGCAGTGTCCCAGGCATGTATTCATCATTCTTTGCCTGCGTTTAATAAAAGTGTGGCCATCTTGCAGTCAGTGTTTGCAAAGGCAAATCTCTTAAGCCTGGCTGTACCTGTACTTCTCTCAGTCTGTCTCCAAAGCACATTTTTAGTGCGCTAGACATGCACACATCACAATTCATCTCTTTTCCTGGCCAGCTCAATATTTGTTTCTGCTGTTGCAGTACAGATGATGGGAATGAAGCAGGAGAAGGATCTCTGGTTATTGAGTGATCAGTCATTGTCCATTTTCGCCCCTAGTGACATTTGTCATGTTCAAAGGTGAAGTTTTCCTCCTACTTCTTAATGAAATAAAAATCTAAAGGCTGGTATAATTTGATGAATGTATCTGTGTCAAAGAAATACTCAGAGACATTATGTAGGATGTCAAATTATATTTTTGTGCAATTTATTAATTTAGGGAATAGATGCTTTCTTAGTCTTGAACTAATTCTTGTTTCATTAGAAGCACTTTTTTTTCTTTTTAACTTGTAGCTACCTACTAAGAAATGTTGCTTATGCTTTAAGCTCTTTGAAAGTAATGCCAAATGTTAGTATGTATGAATAAGTGTTTCCTAACTTCCTGAAATATTTTCATCTATTTAAAAGGAAAGCACTCTTATCTTATTTTTACTGGAGATACTTATTTAGTGTGGTCTCACTGGCAGCTGAAAAGAAAGGAGCCATTTGAAGTTGGTTAAAAATAAGTTTTTATAATTTGTAGGAAATTGGGCCCTGACATTATTTCTTTGGTGATTATTATCTGATCAGCATCATGCTTCTTCCCATGTTCTAGGAAAACTGCTGAAAGAACAGTTAGGACTATACCTTGTTAGTGTGGCATGTCCAAACCAGTTTTTTCTTTGGTTACATCAATATCTTGATTTCCTTTCCATCAGGACACATCTCGGTTTCCTGCAAGATCTGAGGAGGTGTTATGGATTCCCAGCACACTGCTCCTCTGGATATTCCAATCCTTTTAAGGGAGATGCTGAAAATAAAGTGGTTTATGTCAATCTGCAAATGAAGCAATGGCACTAAGGATGAGAAATAGTTGTAAAAGGGAAGGGCCATGCTGAGAATCTTCTCATTCATTTCAATTTATGACTAAAGTCTCCCACACTTGGTTTGTCCTGCAGGAAAAGCTTAACTTCTCTAACCACAGGTTGACAGAAGTCTCTGAGTACCAGAAAATCTGTCAAAAACAGACACCTCCCTGTAACACCTAAGCAATTATCTCCAGCTTCTAATATTAAGCTTGTCTGTATTTTGAGGTTGATGAAGTCTTGGTTCCATTAAAAAACCTTTTAATATAGGTAAAACCTCTAAACCCTTTAAAAAAACCCTTTTAAACCTTTGAATCTAGGTAAAATTAAAGTCATCTCACTGCTTCTTGTAGATCTAAGACCACGGCCTCAGAGAACTGTAGATGCCATTGGTCTTTTATCCAGGTGCCAGAGGAGATAAATTCATGTATTTGCCCATCCAGTGCTTCCCATCCCCAACCCTTTTGTTCAGGGTGTTGCTGTATCCTCTCCAAGACTTTCCACCTTTCATCCCAAAGCTGTCCCAGCTTTGTGAGGAGTAACTAAGAGAGGTCAGGGTTTGCCAAGTACTGCTAAACACAACTCTTCTATCGGTGTGAAAAAAACAGCATTAAACTCAGGCACCACTCTGAGGGAACTGACAGGAAATTTTGATTTTGACCACAGGATATCATTAAAAATATTTTCCCTGCTGTGCCATATGAGGCTTAATTAAATATTTGTTCAAACAGCCTGAGTTTCCCCAAATGAAAGGATGTGGTATGAATACATTAGTATAATTTGGATACCTGAGCCTCTGAAATTTTCCAGTTATCAGGAGTAAAAAAAGAATTGGCCTTGTAAGGCTTTTTTGGGGGGCCTGTAGTGAGGTCACAGGTGTCACCAGAGCATGCCTGGATTATATAGAAATTGTCATAAATTTGTGGTCTCGCTGCTGCCCCTTATTTCTCTACTGGGGTGTGCCCAGGCTAACATTTGGACAACTTCAGAATTCTGGTGTGGAAATCAGTGTCATGGCAGCATCTCCCACCACAGGAGGAAGATTCTCTTCTCTTCATGGCCTTGTGCTCCACATGATTTTCCAGAAGGATTTGATTGTGCGATCCTGCACTGTCGCTAACAAAGGAGTTTCCCCAGATACACTGGGGTACCCATGAGTTCCATGTAGTGTAGGATAAAGTCATGGATTCAGGTCACCTCTCACTCAAAAAGTGCTAAGGTAGAAAACAGTGAAAGAAGGAAAGGGTAGCCTACAGATGCATTAAAATATATATATTCAAAATATACATATGTGCATTCACACACTTTAAAAATAAAAGTGAACCAGGAGGAGGCAGGAATTTATATATGTTTTTCTTTTTTAATAGAAAAATACTTTCCTGCTATTCTGAATTTTAAGGTGCTCAGAGTCTATGAGGCTTTTGTGTGGTGATTCAACATCTCAGCTTGCATAAGAGTGTGATTTCTCACAAGTATTTTATTTGAAAACATGTTATAGCAAAACAAGTCAATATCTCCATTGAAATAATATATCTTTTTGGTTGAATTTTTTTTCTGTAAAATCTTATTCACCCTTTTAATGTAAGGAATGAGATCATGATGAAGTGAAATGGAGATTTTATTGATCCTAAAACATGTTTGTTTAGAACAGGGGAGAAGAATAAAGAGACGAAGACAAAAACTTGGGCTAATGTTCAACAATCCTCATATTGTGACCAAGATGTGGTGAGTGACTTTGAATATTTATCTTAGATTGAGGAGGATACTAAATTCTCCTAGCTTGAGAACCTGTGAATGTCATGTGCCTGAGGCTCCCTTTAGCTCCAGAGCGACTGCTCACAGTGTTTGCTGTAAATACTCTCCAAAATCTATCTGATCTTTATATCTAATGTATGCAACAAAAATTCTACTGCCAGCTGGCAAAAGATGTTCTGTCTGCAATGTCATTAAGGGGTCACATTTAGAGTTATGATATAGTTTTGGACTGTGACTTTATCAGAGCACGAAGGGGCTTGCACAGAACCTTCAACAAGAGAACAGCTGAGAGCAAATGCATTTTCTGCCTTTGTGGTGTCTGGCTGGGCCATTGGTGATGTCATAATTCTACCAGTCAATAAAGTATTTATAATTTTTGATATCAACCAGGGAGTAGAGCAGAACAATCCCACATTTGGGGATTCAAATTGGTCCTTGGATACGCAAAAGCTGGGGGAAAGGGGCAGAGGTTCTTGCGTGCCTGGAGCTCGTGCCCTGCCCAGGTCTGAACCCATCAGCAGCTCTTGTCAGCCAGGCCACTGAATGTGCCCAGGAAAGGCATACTAATGTCAATTTTATAAAAGAAAGAGGAGACAAAAGGGAATTGGTTCAAACCAGCATCTGAACAAATGAGAACAAGCTGACTACATTTTGGAGAAAAGTCTGTGGCTGTTTCTCCAGCTGCAGGAGGGAGCTGAGTGCCTCAAAATGGAGGAGAGCAGCTTCCAGAAGAAAGGGGCAAATGGGATTGAATTGCTGCTTTGGAGAGTGCCAAACATTTATATTGTTACTGCAGTGGGGAGGCCAGGGAGCAGGCACATTGCTCTGCCCAGCTGCTGCTTTTGTTTCACCTCGTTTTCGAGAAGGAAGGGTTGTTGTTAGGAGCAGTATCAGTAGCTGCTGTAGCTGACACATAAAGTGTCTTTTCTTTCTTTTTTTTCCAGTTCTGATTCAGCATGAGCTGGGCTAGAGGTAGTGCTGAGAAAGGCCTTGAGAAAAGGAAAGGGGAAACTTTGGAGGCAAAGTTTCTTGCTGGGAAGTGACCTGCAGGCTGTGGGGAAGTTGTCCTGTACAGATGGCCTTTTCCATCTGAAATCACCCACTGTGGAGGCAAGGACCTGGAGACATTCTCTGTAGCTTCCAGCTCGTGCCTGAAATCAGTTAATCTCTTTTCTTGCTTTCCCAGAGCACGGAAATTTATTTTTAGTTTGTTTAGAAAGACACTGATTTAATGAGAGGGAGAATCTTAGGTTGTAACTCTATGTTGCAGAAATTTTTTTCTCATGGTTTTAGTGTAAGTTGTTTCCTTCCCCTGGCAGCATATTCTGGTCTGTAGGAAGTAGAGTGCCCTCTGTAAACTGAGTTAACTTCGTGTGGGCTGTCCTACTGAATATGTAAAAAAATATGTATCTTTGATGAGAACAAAAAAATCCTGCCTAGAAAGTTGGTTTTCAGCCTTTTTTTTTAAGTTAACCTGATTTAAAACAGGTTGTAACAGAGAAACTTGGGGGGTGAAAAATTGCTGAATAGAGACAGGAATGAGTAGCCAGTACAAATTAGTCTTAATTAAACCTAATTTAGGCTTAGTCTTTTTACAATAAAGTCATGAAACATCAGTCTCAAGGGTCCCATTTTTGAACAGCTGAAATTGTTCTAGTGTAACAATGAGGGTTAGTATAGGTAATTGCATTGCCCCATAAAGATGAAAAACTGTCTTTTGAAGAGGTAACTCAGATATTCTTGAGTGACGACTACTGTCAAAGAGCTTTTTTCACTCCAGCATGGGATCCACTAAACCAAGGTAATGGAAGTGGCCTGGTGCACAGCAAACAGGCCCCTGGCAATTTTGGTAATTTTGACCACGAACTGACTGAAGAAGTTTTCACCCTGGAGTCCTGCATGTCCAGCATCCTCGATGAACATTAGAGTCAGTCAGTGAACAACAGTGACTTCACTGTTTTACAGCTCAGTGGACCTTGGACCAACAAAATTGTCCCCAGGTCTCTAATGAGACAAAGAAAGTGAACAGAGTGGCATCTTTTTCTCCATGCTTGCATAATTTACTCTCATTCAGTATGCTCTTTAAGTATTCATATCTCTTTCCTTCTTTCCATTTTGGGTTTATTCAGTTCAAGCTTTTATTTAATCAGATACACTAATCCTTGGAGGTTTTTCTTTTTACATCAAAAAAAAGGTAGTCTCACACTGAAACCAGCTTTCATTGAATTAGGCATTTGTTGAATGTTAAAAGTAGAGATTAATAAGATCTTAATATAATTATTTAATACTTTAGCTAAAAATTCAGTTATCACTTTTGCCATCATAGTTATGTGTAACCAACAGTTAACTGGATTTCTGCACATTTCTATTTCACAATAGGGCAAAACCACAAAAGTTCCATGTATTTTGTGTAGTTCTTCCCCAGGAAATATCACACAGATAAATTTAAATGTTTATGTGCAGGCCTTCTGACTGCCATTAGTCCCAAAAATGATAAATGCCCAGAGGTACTGGCAACAAAATGCCAAAGTTATAAAGGACATTTTTCTTATGAAAGCGTGTCTGGAAGAACAGATTAAATTGTGTCCTCATGTATATAATTGGAAAAAGAGTCTTCATCTATTATCATTTTAAAATAACATCTTTATCTTCATATTTGCTAGATGATCTGCTAGTTTTGCTGCCTAGAAATACAGAATATTAAAAGCAGTTCTGTTATCAGTGAGAGAAGCTGTTTCTGAGTGCCCATTTTCCGTGGGCCAATGCCAGGATGTGAGATGTGCACAAACCCACACCTATGTACCAGGGTTTGCATGGCTGCAGAGAGACACAGCAGAAGAGAGAGCACCTAAACTAAAATGCGTGTGGCTGAGGTCCACATTCCTTTCAGCTGCTTTACTTCACTCCTGCCTCTGTTTCTTCCCCCCCCCCCCCCCCCCCCCCCCCAGCTTTAGATTTATGAGCCATTGTAAGCTTTTCTGACTGCTTCTGGAAAGGATTCATGGCGCTCGTGTTCACAGCATCCAACAAATCACTCATTTCACAACATTCATTTCTTTCATTAGATGGGTATTCTTCATTTTCTGTACATCCCTCACACTTCATTACATTAATTTGAAGGATTTTGCATACCAGTCTCAAGAGAAAAGTATCTTATTTGTTGTTGGTTTGAAATGTGGATTTCATCAGTTCTGGTCTTCTTTTTTTTTTTTTTTTTGTCACCACAGCATGAAAAATAGTGAAAGGCAACTGCACATTAAACTGAAGGCTGATTTACAGGTTCTGTTTTTTGGAATAGTTGATTTTTACCTTGAAGCAGAAGGACAGACTAACTGACTTGATGGTTTCCCTTGTGGCTCTGTTGTCTCTGTTTCTGCGATTGAATGAATATTCGTAGGGAAAACGCGTTTTGATACTTTTGTATCAGATGTTTTGCATTCAGCAATTTTATTTTTTATTGATATTCTTTGCAATTTAGCCAAATGATATCTATTTTGTTGCATGGTGAAGGTCTTTGAATGTAAGCTCTGGATGCGGGGCATTGTGGTTTCAACAGTGCCAAATGATGACAAAGAGGTGCATTTAAAATACTACTTATGTATAGAAAATTGTGTTGTTCTTGGAGAAAACAGGGCAGATATTTAACTTGTCCCTTGGGCTCCTCTCTATCTAGATTTGGGAAGACCACAGCCCTTCCTGTGTCTCCTTGTGTGGGGAGATGGAAGGCCCCCAAAGAGATACACACCTTGTGATACTCCCCACTATCTAATATTCCTTCTGCTCTCTAAGTTAAAAACCAGATTTAACCAAGTTAAAAACTTGTATTTTTATTTGAAGCACACATACAACAATTTTTCTCTTCAGTTTCTTGAGTGTGACTCAATTGCTCAGCTTGGTTATCCCTTTTCTGGGAGAATGACATCTCCAACAGTGGGTGAAAGACCCACCGAGATGAGTTTCTCATCACCACCAATGGCCTGGGGAGAGGATGCAAGAATTTAATCCTCTCTCTCCCCTGACAATTCCATTTCTCCCAGTCAACAGAAATGATTGTTACACCCCTGTTTTCTTTCAACAACCCGTGGTAAAAGGTCAGGTGTTGTGTCTCTGTTCGTGACCTTATGTTACAAACAGTCCCCGAAGGCACCGGATTTCTGACTTGCAGCTGCAATCCTCGTGGTTGTTAGTCTGGGAGTGTAGCAAAATGTGAGAGATCATCCATCTCAGACCCCCACAGCATCAGATTGTTTTCTATCCTATACCCTTTGGACACAGGGGCTTTGTGGAACTCTTCTTAAAGAGAGTTTCTTGGGGGGGTCTGCAGCATTTCTCTTGACAGACTTCTCTGCGCCTCACTGTGAGAAATTGCTTGATGCTGATCTTGTGGGGTTTTTCCTCACTTGTGTTTCATCTAATTGATCTTAATTCATGGCAACCCTTTGCCTTTTCAGTGCTCTACTGGTAAACAGCTGTCTTATCACCCAACAGGTTATAAGCCCGTTCTCTTTATTTTCAGTTTTCTCCTAAATGGCCTCTTTAAGCCCTTCTTAATTGCACACTGGGCTTATGTTTAATTTTTCTTTTTCATCTTCTTTAGGTCTCCTGTCCAGAAGTTCTATGCCTGCTACACCAGAGTCTCTCAAACAGCAGTACTGGGGTGCTCAGGGCTTGTCCACAGAGTGCTCCCTAAGCATCTGAGTTGTGTGGGTAGGAAGCTCCTACTTTTATTTCTCTTTCTGTTAACAGCGGCTTTATTCCAAACTTATTTTAAGTTTGTTCTCTACCACTGTCCTAGATCACATTTATTTTGGCAAATCCTCCTTACCAGTGCTATGCAGTTTCTTTTTTTTTTTTTCACATTTACCTTTTAATTAGGCATATCTGTATATTCTACAAGTAATATATTTTTCAGGATCTGTACAATATATTATAGATATATCATTATACTTGTGGGCCAGTGCAAGGCAAAAGAAATAGAGGAAGAAAAGGACTAAAAAGGACTACCTGTCTAAGATGCAACACTGCTAATTTCATTCATTTCCATGAAGAAAATGACCTTGTGAAGGTTGTGAAGGTTTTTATTTGGGGCTGGGTCATAGTTTGACACTAAATGAGCCAGTAAGGAGTCTTTCTTTCTTTCAGTGACTCTCTGCAAACTACATTAATTCTACTTTTAGAGACAGAAATTTCTGAATCTTCCAGGCCATATGTTTAGCTTACAACCTCATTTGTTATCAGGCATGACAGGTCTATTTAATATCCTTTTACTGTGTAGTACAGATGTGAAAACTGCTATTGCTGAAGAGGTGAGACAGTGTTATACACCAACAGAGCTTCCCTCCATTTTTATAGGAATTCTCTGAGTGCTCTGCAGTGACCAGTGCATGAGGAAGCTTAGACTTAAATCATGTATTGGTGAAGAATACTGGAAAGCTTTTTCTCCACAAGCAGATCTACCAGGAGGAAATTTGTTTTGTTTGGTGGACAAGGTTGTTGTCATAGGTTAGCAAGCATAGTCCCGGAAGGGACGTCCTTGCTAAGGGGTGCTTACAGTTTCCTCTGGGAACTGATAGAACCTATCAGCTGGCCAGATTGAATATGGACAATTCTCTAAGCCACTTAAAGTTGTGATCACCTCTGTTATCCACATTTAAGAATAGGCAAACTCCCCCTCCAAGCTCTCTCTTGTTTCCAGTGCTGGGACAGGTGGCTGCAGGCCCCGAGTGGGGGCCAGCGGGCCCGGCCAGGCCCTGCTTGGGCCAGGCCGGGCCGGGCCACGGCCATCCTGGAGCCATGGACCTGTTCCAGCCGTGGAACCCCCCCCACTGCCTTGCCGTGGGCAGCCGGAGCGGCTCGGCTCTCCCCCCTCTCCACTGCGATAAGAAAAATTCAACATTCCAGCTGCAAAGCTGCAAGGCCGAGGTGAGATTAACCCTTTTTATTGCTGTGAAGAGCTGAAAACCTGAGGGAAGAGAGAGAGGAGATGCTTAAAGCTGAAATTCTGTTGTGAAGCTATGATATATCAGAGTATCCTGTTGTAATTTCATGAAGATCTGGGGGGTGGAGTGTTCAACTCGTGAGCAAAAGCACCTGCGCTGAGATAGGCAGATGCTGACGCAGCTGTAATTTCATGAGAAGTTTGGACAGGGAGAGATGAACCAGATGAGGACTTTTGCTCCAAATGGGAAAGGAGAAAACCTCAGTTCCTAGAGATGCTCCCAGAGATAGTCCTAACAATGAAGATGAGGAAGACCCTTTGCTCCCAGGGAAGGAGAAGGGCCTCTGTTTTTGTTTCTGAATGGCTCAACCTTAAAACTGTACCCCAAAAAAACTTTAAGAGTGGACCCTCGAAAGCAGTTGCGGGAAAAGCTGCAAGTCGGGGGAAGGGACTCACACGCAGGCAGAGAGACTCCTCTTCCTGAATGGACTGAACAATATTTGGAAGTGGGCGGCTGTCTCGTTGTGATAATGTTTTCATAGCATGAGCAAGAAGAGACTTCTCTTTCTAAATGGACTGAACAAGGTTATTATGGAAGTGGTAAACAGACTGAACATCTCAAGGGTTGTCTTTTCACATTGTCAATGGGAGAAGGGAGGAAGGTGGGGGGAGGAGGAGAGTTCTGAAGGTGGTATAATTTTTTTTTCCTTCTTCTTTTAGGTCTGTTAATAAACTTCTTTATATTCTTTCAAGTTTGGTGCCTGCTTTGCATTTCTCCTAATTCTTATCTCACAGCAGATAAACAGTAATGAGTATTTTGGACCAAACCACTACACTAAATTGGTGTTTCTGCCCAGTTACAAACCGAACCCGCGACAGTTGTATTATATTGCCATTAAGAAGAAGCTGCTGAATCAGAAATCTCTGAGATTTTTGCAATTTGATGAAGCTCATGCCATAATTGAAGAAATCTGCCAGGTTACTTTGCAGATATTATACTAATGTTTCTGAGACATAAGTCCCCAGTCTGCTACTGAACCACATTCTTACACAAATGCAACTCCCAGGTGGGTTGCTACACTGGTGTTTTTAATTGCATTTTATTTACCGTGCTCCAGAATGATCATTTTGCTCTCATCAACATTTATGGTTAATTGAATACATGAAAACTAAATTCATTAAGATCAAAGCACTAAGTGTGGTGCTTGTTCCGTGCCTTCATTTCTATGGCACTTAAAACCTTTAGGTTAAACATATGTTAACGTGAGTTCTGAGTGTATCTTCTGAAGGAAACTATGTTTTACTTTAGCCTTGCAAACTATTTCATTTCTCTCAAGATCAGGTCATGAGATCTCTGGGCCTGACAAGTAGAAAATTAAGACAATGGTATCTACAATTAGAGTGTGAAGTTCAAATGACGTGACATGGGAAGAAGTTATGGAAAAGGATCCTGTCCCTTTGCTTGTGTTTGAAGTGTAATACATGTGGTTTAACAGCTGTGAGGGATCCTCTTGGATCCAGTGATGCTACTTAAGGTAGAAAGCACCAGAACAAGCAGAAAATGGTGCAAAATTTGCTATATGAAACACTGGTAAAGGTAAGATGGAATGCAGCAAAAATCGATGTGCTTGTGCCAGTGCTATGATACTAAATATTTCAAATTATTCTGCTTTGCCCTCCTGCCTAGAATGTTGACTTGTGTGTGGAGCTGAATTAAACTCTTCTACATGCAAGGGGTTCCAATTTCCCAGTTATTTGTGAGATGCTTGATGCAGTTGTCCTTGATGAACTAGTGGATACTTAAAGATGTTGGATTTCTCTGCTGATTCCAATTGAAGTGTTTGAAAATCAGCAGTTTGGGGTTTATGCACAGCAATGGGTACTTGAGAGTCTGTGGCCATTTATGCTTTTGGATGTCCTGGAAAATAATTTAGTGAATGACAGGTCCAGAGCAATGGCAATGTGTGTGAGCAGTCAGCTGGGAAAAAAGAGAGCCTGGTTACAGGAATTATAAATGAGAACAACAGTTGGACTTGAGGAGAACAAAATGAGCTAAAAATACAGCCCACGAGTAAATGGTCAGAAATAAAGGGAGACAGTTTGGACTTGATAATAGTTTTGTCTCCAGTAAACACTCTTAAGCTCATGTTCCTGAAGGAGGGAAAATAATACAGAAGTGAAATCTACACCAAGGGAGCCACTCATCCATCCTGGATAGATCTCTGAATGCTGTAGCTGCCTGGGAATGGGAGAAGAAGAAAAGGAGCCACAGGGGAGGTTTGGTATCTTGGCTGCCAAGGGCAAAAGAGAACTTGCAGTTCTCTGGGTACAACAGATGAGATTTCTGCTGCACACAGAGAAAATGAGCCTAACAATGACACGGGCCTGTAGATAAGAGGGAGAGCTGCCAGGATGAAAGAAGGTAGCTATTTGGCTGTGGTACAGATTTTCTTTTGATTGTCACTGAAAAACATCCCCTGACTGGCATGGAACATGAATCCTTTCCGTGAAGATATTGCCACGCCTTTTGCTGGGAGACTTGGAGGGCTGAATGCTATCCACACCTCCCAGCTGTGCTGCAAAGGGACCGGTGCCATGGCTTTTGTGTGAGGCTGCCCAGTGCCCAGTTTGCCTTTCAGAGGGAAACTACTTTGTCTTTGGCTGGTACTGAACAAGGTTTCACAGGCCTTGGACAAATTGAACATTGTTTGAAACCATGCATTCCTCTGCTGGCTGCTGTTCCTCATGTCTGTTTCTCTCCTGTTTATTGAAGTTCTTCTTACAAACTTCTTCCCAGTGGTCATAGCTTGCACTTTCCTGTTTGTGGTTTGTTACTGGATCAGACTGGAGCACTTGAATAGCTGTAGTTAGGTGTTAAAAATGCTGCAGTTCACTTACAAGAGCTGTAACTGACGAAGTCCCTCACAGTGAACTTCTTGGAAAATATTTTAATCCAGTTTCACTGGATTAACAGCACGCATACAAAGCAGCAGGTGGTCTAGTGGCTGTAATGGAGTATTTATTTCCTGTTTCTCGGGTTCACAGAGACATTCTGAAGTTGCTTTCAACCTGATTTACCCTTTAGTCCTGAGTTTTGTAGTCAAATTTCCATACAGGACATCTTCCTTAGCTGGGTATCACTGGAAAGGAGAAGCAGGCAGGAGAAGAGAGAAGGAGGAATATTTTTATTAATTCTGATGGCTTAAAATCAACCTTCCTCAAGCCATCTCATCTTCCTAAAAGCAGTACTGCCTGTACTGAATTAGAAACTCATTAACACATCAGTCACATTAAAAACCAAACCCAAACAACTTGGGAATAGATTATTTTTTGGGGCATCTCCCAGCAAGTCAAGAAACTCCCATAACTCATCCTGGTGACAGGCATTGTTGACCTTGTTTAGCAAATACAAACTGATTTCACCCAAGCACTTTGCCAAAGAACTTACCAAATAACCTGCAATAACATCTTACTGCATTTAAATATGGGGTAAAGACAAAAAAAAAAATTTAAAATGCTACAAAAGCCTGATGGCAAAACCAGTATAAAGCCTTTGAATAATTGCTTCTCTTCTAGGTCTTTGTTTTATTAAAAAGTGTTGGGCACAAATACCCACAATCTTATCCAGGAAGACGACAGGAGCACAAAAGCTGAACACAAACCAAGCCCCTACAGGAGTCTGGAGCAGCATAAGATCATTATAACAGCTTGAACCATTTGTACTGCCTTCTTTTATGAGGAACAAAGGCAATTCATTCATTTGGGCTGCTGGTGCACACCAGCAGAGAGAAAGGGTAACAGCATAATCTGTCAGGGCGTTGGCTTGGCAGGCAGTGGGTTGTGTTTCCACCTGGAGGCTGCCAAGTCCTGACTGAGTCCAGATTTCAGACTTCAGTCTCTGCCATTGGCAGCAAAATGAAGGATCCTGTGAAGGGGTGTTTGCAAAGGGCCAAATGCTGTGCCAAGAACATCTCTTATACATCCGTCATTATAGGGACAGATATTGCACAGGAAATGCTGAAAGGAATAGAGATGCTTTTATAAATGACAGCTTGCTTTTTAGAATTGCTTCTTCCTCACTCACCCCCTCCCACCCAAAAAAAAACCAACCCACAAAAAAACCCAAACAAACAAAAAACAAACCAAACCAAACAAGAAGGCAAAACAGAACAAACAAGCAAAAAACCTGGGAAGCTTCCTGAAGAAATGTAGTTGCCTGAGGCAAGAATTTATGACATCTTGCTGGGCTGGAAACTGGTTGCTTCCTTGTACCAGAGGATGAGCAAGGGAAGGAAGTGAGGTAATTTCACACAGTTGTACCTCTGTTTGAGCAGGTGATCTGGATGTGGTTGAAATTTTAAAACTTATGTTGTTGTAATTCCCTGATAACTTTCTTGTTGTAAAGTATTTAAATCTTGATAGTGTGCCCCAGCCAAACCATTTTTGGTTATTTTTACCAGAGTCCTCAGAGTGAGACCAGGCTGGAATTACCCTCATTGGCTTCACCTGGCCTTTCCACCTTCAGCTGCAGCACAACAGCCCCAAGAGGGGTTTTTAAGATCCAGTCTGAAGGTTCGAGGGGAGACCAGGGGCCGTTTTATATCTGCTCCTTCTCTTTTGCTGGCTTGCTGTTTGGATTTCCTGGACTAACTTGGCTTCTGATCACTGGATGGGTTTTGTTGCTGTCATCATCTTGATGCTGCTTGCCTGGATCAGGAGCCCCACCTGTTAGAGCCCTCAGGAATTCATCAAGGACTGAGAGGTAAGCTGTGCTGAATTGGGAAGAGTTGGGAAAGAAGAAGCTGAAAAACTAAATACCAAGACAGCAAGGAATAGATAAAAGGGACTGTGCTGCACTAGATTAAAACCAATCCTATTATCAGAAAGGTGTGTGCAGAGCTCATGGGCAGAATGGAGAAACCAATCAAGCACTGTGAGATCTCAGGCACAGCAGTTGCAAAATGTATGTGTACTGTATCATGTAAAGGTTGGAGGATGTATAAGTAGAGTAACGTGTATAAGTATGTATAAACAAATAAAATGCATAAGTAGTGTATTATGTATAAGTAAGATGTATAAGTAGTGTGATATGTGGAAGTTACAAGCTACAAGATGTATAAGTAAGTGAAATGTATAAGTAGAGTGTTATGTAAAAGTTGTAAGATGTATAAGTAGGTAGAATGTATAAGTAAGCAAAGTGTCTAAGTAGGGTATGATGTCAAAGTGGTGAGATGTGTGAGTGGAGTGTATTGTAAACAATAAGATACTTCTGTGTAATCAGATTGATTTGTTGATCACAAGGCATGAGTTCCTGCACTTTCTCTAGGAGTTGGATGCTGGTTTAGGTGGTTGATATTTGTGCATTGACTATAGCCTGTTGTGCTATCTTGCATCTTTAGGAGACTCAGTCATGAGAGAGCTCAGCCAGAGGAGCCTTTGCTTTAGCAGAATTACACAGAATTCACTTTGGGGTTGTCTGTCCTGGCAGTTTTGACTTCTGTAAAGTAGATCCAACGCAGGATCCCATTTCTCTGAGACCGGACAGCTGAGCTTGGGTATTGATATGATATTAAATAATATAAAATCAATATAAAACAACTTCCTATTGTTTTCGCTATTCCTGGCACAATAAATGATTGCTGAAGCATCACTGAAAAAATTTGATTTCTAGTCTCTTGTTTGCTTTCCCTGTCTCAATGGCTGTTTAAAGCTGGAGTCAATCCATCACCCATTTAACAACATCTATATCCCAAAAATACTGAAATTTTAAAGTTATTATTGGGTACAAACATATACACACACTCCACCCCTGGACTTTGGTGTTAACTGTATTGACATATCAACAATAATTAATTCCCCCTTCAGTCAAGGTAAAAAACCTGCCTGGATTTTAAATAAGTCACTCACCTGAAGAAATCAGACACCTCATTCCAGACTGTCTGGGACAAAGAGCATTAACACCTTCCTGTTTCATTTAGCTTGTTTTAATTACTTTGTTTATTTAGCATGCAGTTGGCTTTTTTGTTGCTCAGGAGACTTGGATCTGTGGCAACAGGGAGGGGAATGTAGGTTGAGGTTCCAAGCAGTGACTGGAGTTAAGTGGGAAAAGTAGGAGTGGCTATTGAGCTCATCTGGGATGTTAGAGGGAATTTGAGAGAGCTCTGTTTCTGATTTCAGGAGAGTGACTCAGCCACTGGGCTATTGGATTGATGAGGAGGAGGGATGTGGAGGGGCTTGCAACTTGCTGTCTGTCCTGGTTAGGGTAAATAGAAGGCATGCAAACAATTTTGATCCAAAGAGAGAAATTTGAAAACAAGCAACAAAAATCTAGCCACCTAAAGATCTTAGAAAAATCTTCAGCCTGCTGCATGGAGAATAAAGGTGATAGGGACTGTGTGGAAGTACTGTGAGCATACATCTCTCTCCTCAGAACAAATTGGATCTTGTCACAGTAGGAAGCAGTGCTCGAGTTAAACCTTCCCGGAGATGTTGCCTCCTGTTTTCCTTCCAGGCAGTTGATGCCTGCTGATCCACTTCTTCTGGCACCCTGTTTTAATGATCCCTGGAGCAGGAGAGGAGCAGCCATATGGCTTGCAGGAACTTCAATTTCAGCATAGAGTTGAAAAAGAGATTAATTTCATCTCTTTTTTTGCCTAGATAATGCTTTGAACCCTATTTTACATGGACTATGAAATACTATGGAAGCTACCAGGTAGTTTCAAACCAGTGAAAGAGCATCTTGAGAGAGGTCAGCACAGGAGGTGTGCCTGGAGGACAGTCCCTTACAGCTGCCCCAGGAGAAGCTTCAGTGGGTAGGAAGCAGATGGCTCAGCTCTGTCAGCCTCCCAAAGTATCCTAAAACACCAGATTATTGAGGCAGTGAGGTTCTGGCTAGCTAACTGCATCTGAGGTGCTCATGGACATGGCTCTCTTTCAGCCCTACAAGACAAAATAGAATTTTAATCCACCAAAGAAAATTTTGTAATAGAAGTATGTGAATGAATGTTCACTAATATCAGTGGAATATTGGATTTGGGAATGTAGGAGGGCTTTTCTAGCTTTACAGACCCATAGTATTTGTAAAATTACTTTATTAAAAAAATCAGTCTGTGTTACACAGGCACTCTGCTAAATATGAATAATTTAAACCAGTGAATAATTAAAACCTGTCTGGGAAGAATTATACAGGTAATTTTAAATTTCAGGTGTGCACAGAAGAGAATGTGAACACGGAACAATTTGGGATTGCATATTAGATTTGCACTGTTCTGAACCATGAGCACGGCACTGTGTGCCACCATGAGCAGCAAATCCCAAAGCAATATGAAAATGTGCATTACTCCTGGACTTAATGGACTTTCTCTTCAAAGAAGACAAAGTGACTTTGAAATGGGAACTGCAAGTACACTCCAGCTCCTGGGAAAACCGCTCTGGCTTTCTTTTGATGTAAAGGTCATTGCAAATTGGGAAGTTTAATTCATGTCCTGCATGTTTTGTGCCACCAGTCATGGTCCCTAGCTGGTAAATAAGAAGAAAAGTGAATTTGTTCTTGAAGAGAGGGAGTGAAGAGTATAAAACTGGCCGGGTGCTTCTCAGGGAGAGAGTTTAGCCACACCTTTGAGCTTTTTATCTATTTTGCAACAGATGTATCTCTAAGCTACTCATTATTTAGTACAAAGAATGACAAATAACATATTCAGTTAGGGATCAAAGGGATGATGCAGGAAAAGAGAGCCTGGATGCAGGATTGCCATTTCTGGGTTGATAGATCACCTAAAAACATAGGCTGCTACATGTGAGTGTAGGAACTTAAGAAATAAAATTATTCTTGTCCAAATGAAGCAACTGGTCTTGATTTGTTTCCATAGCTCAAGCACAATAGTACCTGGTTTTGCATTAAAAAGTCAGAAACAAATTAATTTCTGGTAAAAGATTCATGTTTGCAAGTCATCAGCTGAAGGAAAAGGTGGAAGATTAAGACAGTGACATGGTAAAAAAAGCATTTTCAGAAACTTCCATTGCACATGAACAGCAGATTTGCTTTCAGAAACTCTGGTCCTGCATATAGTATTTTTTTGCTAAGGCGAATATCCAGGAAGTTGCTGCAATGTCTGTATGCCAGACATGAGTAAATGAAGCTGTAATGTTTTGTAGTAATGCTGTTTGCTTTTCCAGGTGGCAATTATTTTTCTTCTAATTGTGTGAAAATCATATCTGCTATACACAGAAACATGCACAAGTGAGAGGGTCTGTGAAGAGCAGAAGAATTTACTTGTGTAATGATGTTTAGGTATAAAAATCTGCTTTTACTGTAAAATAGGTTAAGAGGAGGTTGGTTTGTTGGTGGTTGGGTTTTTAAAATTTAGTCTTACTTTTTAATTGTAGTGATAGCAGTTTTCCTCTCTTCTAAGAACAAAATCCTGCAGGGCAGCACATCACTCCTTTCTGAATTTAGAAGCTCATCAGCTCCATCACGTTTGTTACGTGTTCCTTTGGGATTTATTTTTGGGATTTAACTCAGTTATATTTACCCTATAGGAGTACTTTCACTGAGGTGTGCCCCTTTATGTTTCAGCTGTGAAGATCAAAAGATTTACAGGAGTTTATGTGCCACTGCTGTGCCTTTCTTCTTCTTGTCTCAAAAACAGGGAAGGAATGTGAGGAGTTTCTCTGTGTCTTACAGAGAACTGTGGAAGGCTGAGGGAGAAGTTGAGTTAATGCTGAGAGATTCAGGAAGAACAACTAAAACACAAGGAGAAAGAATTATTCATCTTCTAGTCCCTACTTTCTAATTTGTTTATTAACTATATGTCCCTCCAGGTGTATTTCCCTTTTCTAACAACTAAGAATATGTGGTTACAGACACAGTCATGTCTTCCTGAAGCATTGCCAATGTTTCTGGACTTACCTGTCCAAAGTCACAGGTCAGGGTTGTAAAAGAACAGGATTTTGAATGGCATTTAGAATTAATTCAGAAAACTGAAGGGAAAGTTCTGAAGAAACATGATTCATGCTCAGGTCTTTTGTTCCTTTGTTTTACATTGAATTAAAAGCCAGGTTTCTGGATGTTTTTACACTAGACTGAAAAAATTCGTGAGAGCTGCATTTGTAATGATACTGCCTATTTTAAGCATAAAAAGGTCTATAAAACATTCACTTTTATCCTTTACATGAGGTACTGCAGCCCCCTGGACTGCATTCAGTATGCAGCACAAATCAAATTTCCAGACAACCGGATCTGTGGTCTTACTTCTCTTGCTATAATGCAGTGATTCATTTTCCATTAATTTTCACACAGATTATAGTTCCCTGAATATTAACAAGAATGGAGTTAGAATCAAAACCAAGTCCAGAACTTGCAGCAAATAAAAATATCAGCTTTTTCTCTTAGTGTCATTGATCTTTTGAGTCAATAAGTCTCTGGCAGAATAAATTTCATGTAACTTCAGGCATCTATAGTAGATGTAACTGTACCCTTGGTTTTCTCACATCTTCCCACATCGGTAGTAACAGGAAATGAGCAGTAGGGAATGACTCATCTGAACTTCTTTGGGCAAACCAATTAGGCTGTAATTTAAGGTGACACAATAGGTACAGAAAAGCCAATTTCTTCCCGGTGGCAATGGTGGCAGCCCAAGCCAAAACCCAGAGGCAGTCATGCAGGAGGCTCTTCCAGACAGCTCCTGTGCCAGGTGATGTGCATAGCCCTGCTGGCATCACAGCAGCCCTGAGAGGCTCTGTCTGCTCAGGGGAGGGACCTCAGTGTCTCTGCCTGGTTAATTTCCCTGACTGATAACTCTTGTTTAGCTTTCTGAGTAGGTAAAGATGAATGGATACTAGCAAAACACACACACAAAAAATTTATTTGGTTTACATGTTATTGTTTCTGTGCAAATAAGACTAGAAAACGTTTGTTAATTGTGTTTTATTTGTTAAAAAAAAGTAAAGAATAAATAAACTTTTAAAAGCTTGATTCAGACCTATTACAGTAAAATTCCCCAGGTGGTAAATGTGCTTTTTGTTTCCTTAAGGTTCAAAAAAATCTTCCAGGAAAGACTTTTTTTGAGGAAATGAAAATATTTTCTTTTTAAACCAGACTTCCAACCATTTCCCTCGGGAAGTCAGACTTCTTCCAGTCGTAAGGCTCCTGTTCAAGCCCTGTTATGCCAGGATACATTAGAATATCACTCCTCCATATGTGAACACTATAATTTTCTGCTCACACCTCTGCTTAGTCAATTCCTTATATGTGAGTACCTAGATGTTTTATTTTGATAGTGATCGATAACCCATCGTTGCTTTAATGCAATTTTAATGTAATTTTAAACCAACCATGAGAGGCAAAAATGCAGTGCTTAAATTCCAAGCCTATCTGTCAAGCTTCTTCCCACATGAAAACTGAGCTCCTGTAGTCAGCAGAGCAGGTGCTTCTTTGCAGCTGTGCTCCTGCAGGGTTTGTAGGCAAGAGAGGGATGTGTATTAAATATAAATATATTTATTCCATAGCAAATTGAAGCTGCTGTGGTGATCTGTTTGTTGTGGTTAAGGTGTGTATTTTGCTAGGGTGCCCACAGTGTTGTTTCAGATATCATGGTTGATGCTGTGTGTCACAAAAGCCTGAATGACTGAATTTGTTATGCTATTATTTTAATAGAACATAATTCAACCAGAGAAAACTGGCATTTTCTGCTGTTTGTAGCTGGAAAACGCAGCACTAAAATCAATATTATTGTAACAGGTTAGTTACGTTCTGTGTCCTGGCAGGACTTTAGGTTCAGGTCTCCCAGGAAAAAAGAGGATTTGAACTGATTTCTCTGCTGCTCTAAAGCATGATATTAATGTGCTAAGGACAAGAATGGCACTAGAAATTGTGTCTGGGGGGAGAGAAGAGTAAATTCAAAACTCTACTTTGGTACCTAAAGCAGGAAACTCCTGCAGCTGAGGTGTGCACAGTGCTGGTGAAACCTTTAAAAGATTTGATCAGGGGATGCAGAAGTGTAAATGGCACAAACAGATTGAAGAGAATTTCCCTGTGTCTTAGGAGCTGCCATGTGAAGATGAACTAATAAAAACTAGCAGGAATATACCTATCAGTAGAACTTTAATTTAGAAAGGGCTGAACAAGACAAAGAAAATGTACTTAGGCATCAAGGTCACTTTCATGTGGGAAGTTTGCCACATTTGCCTGGGCACTGGGGAAATAAGAAGTGGAAAGGAAAAACGAAGAAGTGCTGGCAAGCCCAGGTGGGAAGGCACCCAATGGCAGAGAGGTGGCAAAGAGCAGCAGGGTGCTTGCCAATAATGCAATGCAAAGCTTGTATCATACTGAACAAAGGTTGAGATTATTGGCATTTGGAATGCATTCATCACCAGGATCCATCTGGGGGAAGGCAGCATCAATAGTCCTTGCCCTTGCTTTATTTAGAGTTTTCTGTTACTGGAGCTTGGCTGCTGAGCTACTGCTCTCTCTTCTGGCTGAATTCTAGCCTATGTGCAGCTCAGTTATAAGATTCTGAGCAGTCTCTCCAACTTTATGAGGATTCTGCCCCAATATTGGGAAAAAAAAGGGTCTCTTTACAACATGCTTTATTGTAAAAACTCCACAGCTGAACATTCCTGTTGTTTCTCTGAATGCGACACTGTTCATCAAAATGCAGCTGCTTTTTTTTATTGCTTAGATTTGATCACACATTGTTCTGAATTTTTTATTTTCATTTATTGAAAGATGACAGTACAGGAAAAAATTCATACTTTTTTCTTTTTTTTTGTCAAGATACACAGAGCTGGAGGAATTAACTTCTTTTCTCATATAGGAAAGCTGTCTGCTACCTTGTATCTTTGCTGTGCAGAGGAATTCACTCCCAGTTTCTAGCCCAGAGGACAAGCAAAGTTGAAATTCTGGACCTGTTCATTATACATGCTGCCACTGTGCTTTTTAAAATTAAGTTGAAGTGTTGAAAACAGGTGGAAGTAACAAGCACATTGATTTAATTTGTATCTCTATGTTGTTCGGGCTGTGTTGAAAATCCTCATTACTTCCTTCTGTGTTGTTGCAGGTCTGGGAGGGACACTCTGAGGACAATTTTCAGTGCCTTCTCCAGGTCCCCAGCACCTGCTGCTTTCCAGATTTTAACAAATAGTGCTGTTTGCAGGTCCCCACGCCTTGGGCATCATGAGCTGCACTCACCAAGCTGTGCCCCATACCAAAAAACTGTAGATTTTGTTCTGCATATGTTTGATATCAAAAGATCAAGACCCTTGCAAGGGTGTTAAAATGGTAAGATAAAAAAGCAGTTCTTTATTGGGAGCTCCCAGGTGCATCCACAGTTATGGGCTATGGGCACACTCAGTAGTGGATTTCTAAAATTTTTATAGGTTTAGCAAGTTATCATATCTAACAAACATTGTTCAGTTGGTTAGGTAATTTTTCCCCCAGGTACTGCCCTATTGGAATTGGTCCAGGGCTTCTTTGCCCCATTTCTTGTTGTGTCTCCTCAGATTCTGATTGGGAAACAAAATGTTCTTCTTGTAGGTCCTCTTCTTGAAAATAAGACTAAACTATTTTGGGAACGTGTTAGAAGGTTAGTTTATCACTTTAAAATCTAAGAGAAAGGATAGGAAAGATACCAGAGGCTGTATAACCACATATTAATAGTCCACAAATCTATGAAAAATGTGTAAAAGCTGAAATCTTTGGGAATCACATCCAATTGCTGGGCACAAGATGGGAGGTGGGGACCAGGCTTGCTGTGTACAGGGGCTGAACTGCTTCTGAACAGGTCTGTGCAGTCTGTGCTCACTGAAATCCCACAGCAGCTCCTGGAAAGCCTCCCCTTGCCCTGAGAGATGCCTGCATTGGACCCCACGCTGAGCAAACCTGCAGGTGTGCACCTCCTGCCTGCACCTGCCCACCCACTACAATATCGAGTGATGTAATAACAGCAATTGTGTCCTTCTCTTTGCTTCCCCAGAACATCTGCTCCAGCATTTCTAGCACAGCATGGAAGAGCATTATCCTGGTTTCGGGCTTATCTGGCTCCAGCAGCATCAGGAATCCCAGCCATCAATGTGCTCCCTCTTGAGAGCAAACCCACTGCAGGTGTGTCAGCTGGCTGCACTCACATCCACGGGCTCGTGCTCATGGCACATCACCACAACTGCAAATCTGGGGAGTTTTACAGTTATTTATTGCCCTACCGAGGAACCAGCTGACCTAATCACTCTGGGTTTTGTGATTCATGTGAAGAACAGTAACTGATGTCAGCCAGAAAAGAAACATCTGAAGCTGTGGGCAAATTTCCATTAAAGTAAGTTTTTCGTATTATGACATTTATTTCATGAAACATTAACTTTGTTTTCTGCAGACTGTTTTAACATTTAGAGTTAAAGGTTTTCTCTCACTTTGGCATTACTAGATAATTATAATAATGCAGGGCATATCATAAAGTTTGCAGAGAGATGTACATCTGAAACTGTTACCGCTCAAAAATAGAAATGAAACAAAGTCCAAAGAGAAAACTGTCAGTGAAAATTGGTAGCAATTGGATATGTATGTAAATTACAAAAACTAATCTACCGAGATTCATAGGGCAAATAACTCCAGCTACTATTACTTGGCACCAAATAGGAACATTTCATTGTAAGTGCAGCTGCTAGAGAAATGAACTGAAAAACATAAATTGAACATAAATGGCTGCAGGCAAACTGGAGTAGTGAACAGAAAAGGGACAGGGAGAAAAAATGTTTGTATACACGTGTGTGTGCCTGCACACAGAGTGTTACACCCGTGTAAACATCTGAGAGCCTCAGAAGTGGAGGGGATTATCGAGGATCCCCAACCTAGAAAGTTTCCCAGGTAGAAAATTCCCCAGTCACTCTCCCCAGGAATGGAGCCCCTCCCTGGCTGCAGGTTGGGAAGCGTGTCCAGAATGGGGCTCTGAGCTGGCCAGGAGATGCTGAGCATGGTCAAGTGATAAAAGGGATGGAAGGATAAAATCAGGCTCTGAATTTCATGCCTTGCTGACCGATGAATTTAACACATTAGGCTGTTGTATAAGAACTTAAGTAAAGTCTTAGGCCAAAACCTGATGTAATTTTCAGAAACTTAATTATGAAATTACTCTGTTATTCCCAACAGTAAGGGGGGAAACTCAGGTTATATCTTATCCCTCTTCCCCTTCCATTTTCGTCTTAGTGTCCCAACTAGGTGTGTCTTCTAATTAGTTCCTTTCCCTAAGGACACCCTTTAATAGCCACCAAACCCACATATCAATTAGTGAACACCAAAACCACACATACAGCCATGCATATGCACATCTAAACTCCCCTCCTCCTTCCAGGCACATAAAAGCCTTAAATCATCCTCTGCAGCTTCCTAGGAACCACACTCCAGATGTGGTATTTAAGAGCGAATGTGGCTAACATTATTAGACTTGAACTGTATTGTGGGTAATTGTCCAGTAATAACCTTTGGTAAATTATATGAAGCCTTTACTTTACTTAACAGGGAACGCAGGCTCCCCAAACTCTAATATTATCATCATTCAAGATAATGAGCAACACAAACCATTCTATTACCAATCTAAAAGCAATAAATGTCAAAGTAAAGAACTATGCAATATTCTGGCCTGGAAGAACAAAGGACAAAAGTGATGATAATGCCTTTTTATATTTGCAGTCTATTATATCATGCATAACAAATGACCCTGTAATTGTAGACAGTGTTATTTTAACAGGTTGTAAAGGGAAAATGGTGGGGGTGGAAAGGGAGTGTTTTGAGCACTGCCCTGAAAAATGCTCCAGGGCTGGTAAATTGGAATGCCTGACGATTTATTTGAATTTTATCCTGATAACTCTGCAGGATTTTTCTGAAGCTGTTTTGTTTATCACCACAATCATCTGGAGCTGTGCAATGTGACACCAAGATCCTTGCTTGAAGTGCTGATGGTTTTACCAATGACTTGGTGACAGCCTCAGCCCTCCTCTGACAGGAGCACAAGCAGGGACAGCACTTCCATTTCAAGCACAGGTTATTGATTTATGGACATTTCTAATTTGGGCATTTACACACCGTTCAGTGTCTGGGCATTCATTCATTATGAGCCTGGGGGTTGCTGCAAGTAAGGGGCTCTCTCTCTACTGCCCCACGTGGTCCTGTAAGTTCAGGTGCTCCTGGGTTTGCAGAGTGACTTCACTTTGGGCTATCTTGGTCTAATTTTTTTTTTTTTTGGTAAACAAAAGCAGAAGGTAATAAGTTATTTGATCAGCATTCAGTGCAGTTTTTTTTAAAGCTGGGGGGAGCAAAATTGCCTGAAACTGGGGAAGCCAATGCCTCAGCTGCTCCTGTGTAAAAGTTGGATAATTACTTTCTTTATATTCAATGCCAAAACTGAGAAAAGCGTTTTAATAAAGAAATACTGTCTCTTAGTTCACATGCACTTCATGGCAGTGTGTCTGCAAGTAACGTTAAATGACCACAGGTAACCCCAAAGGGGCCTCAAATGACCTCAAGTAACCCCAAGAGCAATGAAAAATTTCTCCAATGACCTCAAGGAACCCCTGTGACCTCAAGTAACCCCAAAAAGGCCTCAAATGACCTCAAGTAACCCCAAAAAGGGCCTCAAATGACCTCAAGTAACCCCTGGAGCAGTTAAAAATTTCTCCAATGACCTCAAGTAACCCCTGTGACCTCAAGTAACCCCAAAAAGGGCCTCAAATGACCTCAAGTAACCCCAAGAGCAGTTAAAAATTTCTCCAATGACCTCAAGTAACCCCTGTGACCTCAAGTAACCCCAAAAAGGGCCTCAAATGACCTCAAGTAACCCCTAGAGCAAATTCAAAAATTTCTCCAATGACCTCAAGTAACCCCTGTGACCTCGAGTAACCCCAAAAAGGCCTCAAATGACCTCAAGTAACCCCAAGAGCAGTTAAAAATTTCTCCAATGACCTCAAGTAACCCCTGTGACCTCAAGTAACCCCAAAAAGGGCCTCAAATGACCTCAAGTAACCCCTAGAGCAACTAAAAATTTCTCCAATGACCTCAAGTAACCCCAAGAGCAATTCAAAATTTCTCCAATGACCTCAAGTAACCCCAAAAAGGGCCTCAAATGACCTCAAGTAACCCCAAGAGCAATTAAAAATTTCACCAATGACCTCAAGTAACCCCTGTGACCTCAAGTAACCCCAAAAAGGCCTCAAATGACCTCAAGTAACCCCAAAAAGGGCCTCAAATGACCTCAAGTAACCCCTGGAGCAATTCAAAATTTCTTCCAATGACCTCAAGTAACCCCTGTGACCTCAAGTAACCCAAAAAGGCCTCAAATGACCTCAAGTAACCCCAAAAAGGGCCTCAAATGACCTCAAGTAACCCCTGGAGCAATTTCAAAATTTCTCTTCAATGACCTCAAGTAACCCCTGTGACCTCAAGTAACCCCAAAAAGGGCCTCAAATGACCTCAAGTAACCCCAAGAGCAATTAAAAATTTCACCCAATGACCTCAAGTAACCCCTGTGACCTCAAGTAACCCCAAAAAGGCCTCAAATGACCTCAAGTAACCCCAAAAAGGGCCTCAAATGACCTCAAGTAACCCCTGGAGCAATTCAAAATTTCTCCAATGACCTCAAGTAACCCCTGTGACCTCAAGTAACCCCAAAAAGGCCTCAAATGACCTCAAGTAACCCCAAAAAGGGCCTCAAATGACCTCAAGTAACCCCTGGAGCAATTCAAAATTTCTTCAATGACCTCAAGTAACCCCTGTGACCTCAAGTAACCCCAAAAAGGGCCTCAAATGACCTCAAGTAACCCCAAGAGCAATTAAAAATTTCACCAATGACCTCAAGTAACCCCTGTGACCTCAAGTAACCCCAAAAAGGCCTCAAATGACCTCAAGTAACCCCAAAAAGGGCCTCAAATGACCTCAAGTAACCCCTGGAGCAATTCAAAATTTCTCCAATGACCTCAAGTAACCCCTGTGACCTCAAGTAACCCCAAAAAGGCCTCAATGACCTCAAGTAACCCCAAAAAGGGCCTCAAATGACCTCAAGTAACCCCTGGAGCAATTCAAAATTTCTCCAATGACCTCAAGTAACCCCTGTGACCTCAAGTAACCCCAAAAAGGCCTCAAATGACCTCAAGTAACCCCAAAAAGGGCCTCAAATGACCTCAAGTAACCCCTGGAGCAATTCAAAATTTCTCCAATGACCTCAAGTAACCCCTGTGACCTCAAGTAACCCCAAAAAGGCCTCAAATGACCTCAAGTAACCCCCAGAGCAATTCAAAATTTTCTCCAATGACCTCAAGTAACCCCTGTGACCTCAAGTAACCCCAAAAAGGGCCTCAAATGACCTCAAGTAACCCCAAAAAGGCCTCAAATGACCTCAAGTAACCCCTAGAGCAACTAAAAATTTCTCCAATGACCTCAAGTAACCCCTGGAGCAATTCAAAATTTCTCCAATGACCTCAAGTAACCCCTGTGACCTCAAGTAACCCCAAAAAGGGCCTCAAATGACCTCAAGTAACCCAAAAAGGCCTCAAATGACCTCAAGTAACCCAAAAAGGGCCTCAAATGACCTCAAGTAACCCCTGGAGCAATCAAAATTTCTCCAATGACCTCAAGTAACCCCTGTGACCTCAAGTAACCCAAAAGGCTCAATGACCTCAAGTAACCCAAAAAGGGCCTCAAATGACCTCAAGTAACCCCTGGAGCAATTCAAAATTTCTTCAATGACCTCAAGTAACCCCTGTGACCTCAAGTAACCCCAAAAAGGGCCTCAAATGACCTCAAGTAACCCCAAGAGCAATTAAAAATTTCACCAATGACCTCAAGTAACCCCTGTGACCTCAAGTAACCCCAAAAAGGCCTCAAATGACCTCAAGTAACCCCAAAAAGGGCCTCAAATGACCTCAAGTAACCCCTGGAGCAATTCAAAATTTCTCCCAATGACCTCAAGTAACCCCCTGTGACCTCAAGTAACCCCAAAAAGGCCTCAAATGACCTCAAGTAACCCCAAAAAGGGCCTGCAAATGACCTCAAGTAACCCCTGGAGCAATTCAAAATTTCTCCAATGACGCTCAAGTAACCCCTGTGGCCTCAAGTAACCCCAAAAAGGCCTCAAATGACCTCAAGTAACCCCAAAAAGGGCCTCAAATGACCTCAAGCAACCCCTGTGACCTCGAGTAACCCCAAAAAGGCCCTCAAATGACCTCAAGTAACCCCTGTGACCTCAAGTAACCCCAAAAAGGGCCTCAAATGACCTCAAGTAACCCCTGGAGCAACTAAAAATTTCTCCAATGACCTCAAGTAACCCCTGTGACCTCGAGTAACCCCAAAAAGGGCCTTGAATAACCTCAAGTAACCCCAAGAGCAGTTAAAAATTTCTCCAATGACCTCAAGTAACCCCTGTGACCTCAGGTAACCCCAAAAAGGCCTCAAATGACCTCAAGTAACCCCCAGAGCAATTCAAAATTTTCTCCAATGACCTCAAGTAACCCCTGTGACCTCAAGTAACCCCAAAAAGGGCCTCAAATGACCTCAAGTAACCCCAAAAAGGCCTCAAATGACCTCAAGTAACCCCTAGAGCAACTAAAAATTTCTCCAATGACCTCAAGTAACCCCTGTGACCTCAAGTAACCCCAAAAAGGGCCTCAAATGACCTCAAGTAACCCCTAGAGCAATTCAAAATTTCTCCAATGACCTCAAGTAACCCCTGTGACCTCAAGTAACCCCAAAAAGGCCTCAAATGACCTCAAGTAACCCCTGTGACCTCGAGTAACCCCAAAAAGGGCCTCAAATGACCTCAAGTAACCCCTGTGACCTCAAGTAACCCCAAAAGGGGCCTCAAATGACCTCAAGTAACCCCTGGAGCAGTTAAAAATTTCTCCAATGACCTCAAGTAACCCCTGTGACCTCAAGTAACCCCAAAAAAGGCCTCAAATGACCTCAAGTAACCCCAAAAAGGCCTCAAATGACCTCAAGTAACCCCAAGAGCAACTAAAAAATATTCCAATGACCTCAGCCCCACAAAGGGCTTCAAATGGCTCTACTCTCTGTGGTTGAAAGAGGTGATTCATGCAGCTTTGATGTACTGTGGAGGCAATTAGCACACATGGCAATTGTCCTTTAGATCTCATTTGCCAATATGCACAGCCAAATTCTGGTACCAGGTACCCAGGTCTGGAGGAAATCCATCCATTCAGCTCTTCCTGCACTTGTGGCCATGGAGTAGGAGTTCCCTGTAAGGGGAAAAGTTGTGATTTCTTTGATCAGAAGTTAATCCTTTGTTGCCACTATTTTACCTTATAGCTCATGTCATTCTTTACACCTTCAACCCAAAATAGTCCATCAGATTCAGCACTGTGCACAGGTCAAGGCCTGTAGAGTTTCAGTGGGTGAAATTCTATTTTGTTCTGCTTTGGTGCTTTGTTATTAAGGAGCAAATAGATCTCAGAATTACAGCACGGCTTGTTTTGGAAGGGACCTCCAAGATCCTCAAGTTGCAACCCCTCTGTGTTGGAACCCCTCTTCCACCAGACCAGATTGCTCAGAGCCCCATCCACCCTGGCTTTGGACACAGGGATCGGGGATCTACAACTTCTTTGGGGAAGATGTAAAATCTGATATTAAACTGAACTAACCCTGCTTGTATTAATCTTATGAAGCTGGTTTAACAAGTTACCTCTGTTGTAGATTTGCTGTTTGTAAGGTCACAGTACTTCACCACCTCAAAAATGCACCTGCAGTGTTTGTCAGAGAGAAAACAGGCCCTCAGAGCAAAGCTGTAGAATTTAGGTTACTTGTACTGGTGCTTAACAGGAGTGACAGGAAAAAAACCAAGCAGCAAGCAGTTATTTTACATAACTTTATTTTTTCAAGGAAAACAAATGATGAAACTTCTCAGTATTTGCATTTTCCCCATCAGCATACATCCCAAACCTGTCAAGTGAGTGGCAGGGGTGGCAGTGCCTGTCACATCTCTGCTTTTGGAAAAGATCAGAACCCTGCTGGCACAGCCCTACTGCAGTTTCTGTAGCAGATCTCAGACAAGATGTTCCCCAGGAGAGTTTTTGAGATCACTGCTTTTCAGGTAAGTTCCATGATGATGATCACAACTTGTGTTGTGTTTTATTTTTGCTCCTTCTTCCCCCTATCTAAATGTGTGTTATGCATTTATCTACACGTTCATCTGTTTCTCTTTGTCTGCAATTTTATGTGGTAGCATCTGTGAGCGGTAGTTTTGTATAATAACATGAATATAAGTGAAATCAACAGTTGGGTTTGAGGGCTGTGTTCAGCAAGCAGAGGAGTTTTGGATGACTCTAGCTGTAGATTGACTGCTACAGAGCTGGTGTGTGAAGAGGGATTTGGTTAAACAATTTGTCTAGATATCAAGATTATTGTCCTCTTTTCCTGGGATACTGCAGGAAAGAAACATAGCTCCTTTCAGTCTGAAAGAAAAAGTCATCTAATATACAGCTGAACTCTATTTTGGCTCACTCAGTCCCCATCCCAAATGGCATTTGGTTGCTTATCAGACTTTGTCAAGTTCAGAAACTGTTCAGGAAAGAACATATGTGAGTCCATCCTCAGAGAAAAGCATAAATGTTAATGCTGCCATTAAGCTCGGAGCAAGATAAGTGACAATGTCCAAGATAGTCAGGAGAAAATAATTAGAGAAATTGGTTTGGAAATACTTATATATTGGGTTTTAATTCCCAGACTGAGTGGGAGGCTTCCAAATATCAGTCTGAAGGCAGAAGTGTAACCACAAAGGCTTATTACAAATCAATGAAGTATGCTGGCATGGCAGAGAGATTTAGATCTATCTAAACAAGTCTGGATGCAGGGTGGCACACACTTACCAAATCCAGCACCTGGGAGCCCAACACATGCTGTGATAGCTTCAGTGCTGTTCCACCAGCAATGAAAGAGCTGAAAAGTTGAGGAAGACTTGAAAAGACTTGAAGAAAGGCCAGAAAAACTGTCCAGAGAGCTGCTCTACCTATCTTCTCCTCAGGCAAATGGCAATTCACCTTAATGGAGAGCATTTTTAATGGCATTTTGCACATTAATGGGGGGCTCTGAGGTATTTCCTGCATCTTGGAGATGGAGAACTTACCTTAGAAGGGACTTGCACGGAGTAGCAGTGCAGGGTCTTGTGGGACTGCCACAATTTCATGTAATCCCGTCACATATACCCTGTAAGGAAGTGCTAATTAAAAGTATAAAAGAGCATATGTGGTATTTGTGAAGCTGCTATCCAAAGCTGTATTGCTGCATCTGTTGTGCGTTGCAATTAGCCACAGTTAAATCAGAAAATAAGATATCTGAGCTCTGCACTTCTAAAACTGCAAATCCCTCCTCCCCAAAAAAGCAGGCACAGGGCACCTGTAATGCATGAGTGGGAAAAGTAGATTTTCAGCAGGCGGCTTTGCTGTTGTAGAGTTTTTTTTTGATCCAGATATGGCGTTGATTTTCAAACTTTTAAAACTGGAAGAGAAAATAGAGTTTTTGGTGTGGAACAGCAGGGAAAATGGGATCAGATGCTCTATGTAGATATCCTCTGCATGGCCCACGTTAATAGGTCTCTTTATGCTGCCATAGGTACCTGTCCTACTGGGATTTTTAGTCTGCAAAATTGAAGAAAAGAGATGAAAAGTGAATCTTGCAAATGCAATGTCATAATAGTTGATCCTTCTTGGGTAAAGAGTTAATTCACTGAAAATTTTTTAGATTTGACAACAAATAAAAGTATTTATAATGGCCTTATGTTTGTCTATATACTCCTATGATTTCAGCTATAGATTTCTTTCATTAAATGCTATCTAATAGCTATGATTCCTCTGGCTTTGTAGTGAGGATTGTAGGTTTTATTTGTTTGCTCACACCCCCATACCTGTAGGATTTAAACAGGCTAATAAAAATGTGAAGTTAATAATCATAGCTACAGTGACAAATTTTGCTGTCAGGCTTCACCCAGCCTAAGAGTTCATCTGCAATTTTTCCCACTGCTGCTATCTGCAGCTCAGAGCCACATTTAGACATCAGATCAATCCAGGGCTCTTGCCCATAAGCAGAATGCAGGAGTTCTCTCTGTTCCAGTGTTACTAACATTTGTTACAATAAGTTATTAAAACAAAGGAATATTATTAACGGAAAATCACTATTAATATTAGGAAAAAGTAGAAAGAAATAAAGGGGATTTTTCTGTGCTGGTTTTGTGACACGTGGCCCATCTTATATCTTAACCTATGACTTAATGTGCTACAATGATTTTTAGTGGTATCCAAAATCAGCACTCTCAACTAATCTACCCCCAGAAGCCACAGGAGTAGAAAGGAGGAGAAAATTAACATTGGTAAACATTTTCTTAATGGCTATTTCACAGTTTTGAAATACAAGAGTAATGCTGATTTTTTTTAATTTTAGCCCTTTAGTTGCTCTATATTTACTGTGGGTTTGACAACAATCCTTGGTGCTTATTTTTGCTTGTACGATCCCCTCTTTCTGAACCTTCTCTCTTATTTATGAGAAAATTTCTTTTCTAAATCAGGAAGACAGGCAATTCTACCACAGATGGGGCCCAGGCCTCAGGGAAAACAGGTGACCTTCCCAGAAAGTGTCTCAATTTCCCATTTCCAAGACATTTTATTACTAGGCAGTCTTCCAGTTCCACGTGTAAAAAAATACACTGTAGAACTCCTAAACAGATAGATGGGAAAGTACCTATACTATAGTGGATTTTATTAGTGCAGAATTTAGCACTAAATATCCCAGATATTATCTTCCTTTTCAGCTGTTGTTAGAGGTTTATGGGATGTTCTTCATCAGTAATGTTCCAGAGCCCTATACTTAAAATTAGAACTGGGTGAATTACTCATCCCAAACAATATTTACCATAAATTTATGCTCTCCATTTCCTGGAAGAACACTGCTTGTTTTTATGCTTATTTGGTAGGACAGCCTGCTGCTTTCCAAGGGCTCTCAGTTTCGGGGTTACAAGGTCCAACTATGAATTTTGTATCCCAAGTCTTTTGTTTGCCCTCAGAGGTAATGAGGGATGTTGTTCCCTCAGGGGCAACACTGAGGAGTTACTCCTCATTATTTGCCTGGTAACTGCTGAGGCAAAGGAGAGATTTCTGAAGGTGTGACCTTTCTCTGGAGGGAAATATCTTATTTCAGAGTAGCTCCAGACAAATTGATTTGTCATTCATACACGTTTGTGGTTCACTGGTGCTGTTTTGCTCTGGGCCAACCAAGCCCCATGAATATTATTCATTGTGGTCTGAGCACCTCCTTTTGAGGTCAGCCAAGATTTTTTTGGCTTTGGCTTGCAGAGTGTGTGTAAACTCATCTGAACTAATCTGACCTGAGCTGTTAGGAGGTGTTAATATGGTCTGGCAGCTTTCCTGCTGAATCCCATGGGGTGGGAAACTGTGGCTTTCTCTGGATCAGCTCACTTGTGCACACAGCTGAGTACTGGGCTACAGCACATGCCATGATTTATGCCTGGAAGTCCCTTCAGCTCCCCTCAGCCACTCATTTCTCCCCACTGGGATGGGGTAAAGAATTGTAAGGGTAAAAGGGAGAAAATTCATGAGTTGGGATCAGGACAGCCTAATACGTAAAGCAAAAGCTGCACACACAAGCAAAGCAAAGCAAGGAATTAATTCAGCACTTCCCATGAGTAGGCAGGTGTTCAGCCATCCCCAGCAGAGCAGGGCTCCATCACTTGTCAAGGTGCCTTGGGGGTCACAAATGCCAAGATTTGAACATCATCTCTTCCTTCTTCCTCCAGCTTTTGGTGCTCAGCATGACCCCATAACGTCTGGGATATCCCTGTGGTCATCTGGGGTCAGCTGTCCTGGCAGGATTCTGTGAGAAACAGAAAAAAACCTTGTTGTTTGAGCAATAACTGAAATATTCCTGTATTATCCACCCAGCTTTAACCACAAAACCAAACTGTAGCCCCACACAAGTTACAGGAAGAGAAAACAGCCTGCACTCATTCTTGTTGTGCTCTGTCTCTAACACTGTGGTGCATTCCTCCTTTTTCTGGTATGGCAGGGCTTTCAAATGGGAGGAATTCTTGGGGATTGATTCCATAGTGCCTGAAGGAAATTTACTCTTGTGCTCAAGCTGTGAATCTTAAGTGTTCTCTCAAATAAAAAGAAAATGAGATTTCCTTAGAGAAGAGATAAGAAAGTCCCAGCTTTCATGTTTGTAGACATAAATTTATAGTAAGAGTACAGTGTAGTTTAAACAGTTAAAATACACAGGGTATTGTAAAGAAGATAGAAAGAACCAAGTCTTTAAGAAAATTGCCCTATGGTGGGTGCTGATTGTATTCCTGTGATTTTTGAATATATTTTTCTTTCAACTGTCTTCACAAAATGTCACAAAGTAGGTCTTAAATGCATTTTGGTGCTGATAAAGTGATAGTTCTAAAATATCTATTTTTTTTAAAATATACTATGTAAAATCTTCTAAAATATTTTTTTAAATTCTTTTTTTTAAATACCCTATGTAAAATCCAATTGCCAACAATAAGCAAACTAGTCTTAAATTTTCATTTATGTATAAATTTTGTTTTATCCAATTGTAGCAATTATTTTGTTTTAAATTTAAGGGTCTGGGGTTTGTTTGGCTGCTTTGATTTTGTATTGTTTTCCCCTTATCTAGAAAAGACCAAGACAATTAATGAAGAGTAAATAGATCCTTAATATAAAAGAAATTAATAAAAAGGCAAATTTACCTGATTATGCACAGGACTGCTTTACTCCTGGTATTTTGAGTAAAACAGATAAAATGAAGGCTGATCGCAGTAAGGAAGGGAAAATCATTCTGTGCTTAAACTTTGAGTGGTTTCTGTTTCATACCATCAAAAAGACAACATTAACTGCCACCCACGTGATGCCCAACATTCAGGTTGTCCTAGAAAGTTTATGAACTTTTTAAGACTTACTCATATTCTTCATTACCAAGGTTTTACAACCTGCCTAGTGGAAGCCATGGAGGATGGAGGTGTTGCCAGGTGAATGTGGAGTTTATATTCCCCCAGAAACTATAAAAATGTCATACCTGAAGATGATTTTACCTCTGTCTGTGAGCACCTGTGGGTACAGCAACACCATGTTTGCATTCTCCAGCCAAATCCCGACTTACAGGTTCTGCTTCTTGCCAGAACTACAGACACCCAGGAAAAGATAGGAGGAATTCTGAGGGGAAGTGAGTGAAAGAAATTTTTCCTTTTGCAGAAGATACAGTGATTTTCAAACCCCTCAAATATCAGGGGGAAAAAAAGGTTTACTGTGCATTTCAGTGGAATTCTGCATGAGGAGTTACATGGTGAGGTACAAGGAGGTGTTTGGCCAGCTTGCTGCAAAAGGTTCTGTTCACCTTGTTAATCACCAAAAGTTAAAGCTGCAGCATCATGAATCGAGGTTTCCTTGTTCTTTGACTTTACCTGCAGTGCAGAAGACCAAAATTTTACTGGCTTCTTTGCCTGACCTCCCACTGAAGGATCCTACGTGATCTTTTCCTCCTCTTTACTCCCTCTTATTCAATTAATATCCAGGCAAACCCCATCTCCTATCTTCTTAACAGAGAGATTCTGATTTCAGGTGATGCCTCTACAGGTTGCTCTAATATAAACATTACGGAAAACAATGGTAATCCCCAAATCCCAGTCACCTGTCCTCTGGCTCCCAATGACTCCCAGTCTGGAGCCAAGTCTGCCTCCAGGGTGTGGTAACACTGACACCAAGCAAATATTCTGTGGGGAGAACAGGAGGAAAAGGACATAACAGAAGCAGAACTAAATGGCTTCATATCCCTGGAGGTATTTCAAATGAGGCAAAATATTTCAGCAAATGAGCCTCTCTGAGCACATTATTGCTAAAACTACTGTAATAGGGACAGGACAGCATGTCCCTGTTTATGTCATTTGGTGGTTTTGGGGGCTTCTGTTGTTTTTTTTCTTCTGCTTTTTTGTTGTTGTTGTTTGGTCTTTCTGGTTTTTTTTGGTTTTGGGTTTGTTTTTTTTTTGTGTGCCTGTCTCAGTTTTGTGAGTTCCTTGGGTTTTGTTTAGTTTTGCTCTGCTTTTTCCTTCATTAAAGACATGCCTCACTGTCTGTACCTGCACTCTGTGAAGTAAAAAAAAATCCCTTGTGTCAGAATGCAAGTTAAGTCATCTGTCTTCAAAACTCTTTTTCTCTTTTTCAGATACCTGTTCTCTCCTTCATCCTAACCCCTTCTACCGCCTTAAGACAAAATCCTCTCAAGTGCTTAAGAAACTATATTTCCTCAGAAATTACAGGTTCTCCTTGGTTCTTCTCTCTGTTTTCTTTATTAAACTACTTAAAATAAATATTTTATCTGAAGTAAGGAATAAGAAATGGAGAAGATATGACCTAGTTTCCTTCTTATTACGAGGTATTTTCAGTAATTCTTAAGAGGATTGCCTCAAATGTCCTTTCCAATATTCCACTTTCCTTCCCACCATCTCTTTTGTTTTAATATTCATGAAGAACCTGGTGCTGGGTGAGATGTGGCTCTGTCACTTCATGGGATGAGAGGAGCTCAGTGTAAAGAAGTGCATTCTCTCAGAAGGCAGAAATAGAGAGTGCGTGTGGGAGGATTAAGGGAGTCTTTCAGAGACAGTAAAATCTTGCTTTCCTGGAAAGACAAAAAAATAGATATTATGAAGTAGAATACTTTAAGTTCAGAAGACAGTTGGTCTGATCTTCTCACACACCCTCTGAAAATCTTAGGATTTTACTGAAATAATTCTGATTTTTTTTTTTTTTTAATGGAAATTGAAGTTGGAAACAAAGTTAGTAAAGACACATTTACGTTTTAACTAAGGTCTAGTGATTTCAACCACCTCTCAGCTATATACAGGCATCCACCTGACTAAATGTCCCTTTATCCACAGGGCAATTGTACTGGTCCATGGAGAGGGATTTCATTTGCTTCTCACATGGATTTTAATTATTTTCAAGTATTGAAGTTACCTTCAAAATACTAAATTTTTCATTTGGAGTAGCGGTACCATTTACAGTAATTCTGATCATCACTACCTAAACAGCTTTTTATTTCTTTCAAGTTGGTTAAAATCTTAAGAATATCATCAGTTCCCTTATCCAAATTGAAGTTATAAAAGGAATTAGAGTTCCAAATCTCTTTGAGTAGTTTATCTTTCACTGTAACAAATGAAATAATTGACCTTTTTGGGTTTGACTGATTACCTGAGGACCCCTCCTTGCAGGGAGGGGTTTGCCTGGGAATTTTTGTTTGGGAAGACCCCAGGAATTCTATAGGCCTACAGGCATACAGCTGCTTTGCAAAAGTAGTTCTTGTAGCTGCTGTTAAATTATAGAGGATTATTTTTGACAAAATGGGAATGCTTGGAAGTTGAGTCACAACTATAGGTCTCTCCTCTGGAGAAGAGAGAATTTTTTCATAATAACTGAGACAAAATAAGAACTTTAAAGGCAGAATTTTTCACAAAATGTTTCTTATTTCTTTTTTTCTTCCATGCAGGAATAAACCCTCATGGCTCTACAGAACTTGGATCTGAGAAAAGAGAGCTTTCACCTTAGGAGAAGACAGCCAGTATTTCTGATAAAAAGTAGAATTTATGGTTAGTTTAATTTGTCTTCTTTACTGGATCATTAATGAAAATAACATCTATTTATTTGTTAACTTAGACCCCAGCCTTGAAAATAATTTGCTTTGGCAAGTTTGCTTTGAAATGCAAGCAAAATCGATGTGATGCAAGGTTTTTGTTCCTCTCCTGAAGCTTCCCCACCGTTCAGTGTTTCAACCAGAGAAATTTGTTTCCTGCAGGCTCAGTAGCGGCATCAAAAATGAGAAGTGCTGACAAACAGAGCATCTCTATAGACAGTGACAAGCTCTGTTTGAAGCCAGCAGCATTTGGAACTTATTTTTTTGTCACCTTTTAAATGCAGGGACTGAAGTTTACCGTACTGCTGAGTGAAATCTGAGACATGACATCCATGTTGGCATTTCTGCTGTAGAAGAATTTACCCTTCATCCACAGTCTTTGCCAGGCTATCACCGGTACATAGCACTGAGGAGAAGTGGGCATGATAATTAACACGGCTTAATTTGTCACCAAGACATTTTGGCTGTTCGCACTTAATAAGTCCAATTTTTTGGTTTTGTTAAAGAGGAAATTTCTGAGCCTTCCATAAATAAAGGATTGTTGAAGCTGTCAGCTTCTGATCACTGGTGTACGGTGAGACCAGTTTATTTTTCAGCTTCAGCATCCTCTGGAACCTGATTGATTTTTATATTGCTTTTCTGCCTGAACATGATTCCATCTTCCCAGATGAAAACCTGATACCTTTTCTTCATGGAGCTCTGGACACATGATGACATTTGAGAAGAAAATGTCATTTTGTGCCTGATGAAGGTGTGATGAGGTGTGCTGGCCTGGCAGGCCCAGAAGCTGGAGCACAATCAGAGACATTAATGCTAAACTGCAGCATAAGAATTGATAAATTCAGTAATCTCATGGGTACTTTTTGTTGCAAATGCCGTCCTGATTGGGTTGGTTTTGCTGTAGAGCAAGAGCAGGTGTGCCTTGAGAGGTTGTGTTGTTTTACAGGGAAGTGTCCCATCTAAAGGGAACTGCAAGTGATCGTGGCTTTTAGATAGTTCTCTCTAGAAGTTAAATGCTTATTCCAGCATATTTAATCCTTAAAAATGGCAATTAATAATTAAATTTTCCAAGTGGTTAAATTTTTCCAGTGGAGGATACAGTAACCTCTGTCCCTGTGTGTGAAGAGCTGAGAATTTAGTTTGAGGAGCAATAAACTAAGGGCTTGTTTGAATTGTAAAAACACAAGCTGAAAAGGGCTGACTTGGGTGTGAGAAGAGTTAAATAGAAAAAGTTCAGCTCCATCTCACATAAAGTTTGCACTGTCTGCATTACCCCCAATAAACTTGCTGCCATTATGATTTTTTGTTTAACCTTCTGTCCATAAAGGCCTTAACAATATATAAAATAAACCCTGGCAATAGCCTTCAGTACATTTTTCCAAAGGGAATTTTGTTACAAATTTTTGTCCGTGTTTTCTTGAACTTTTGCACATTTTTAAGCTGTTTTGTGATGTGGTTTGGCCTCTGTTGAGTGTCCTAGTCACCTCCAAATTACAGTGGCTGTTCCCACACTTCTCCTCATGTCCTGACACACAGGAGGAACCAGGGTGTCTCTGCAGCCTGGGCAGACTATCAGTCACTTGGAAAAATGCCTGTTGGCTCAGCTCCAGGCTGCTGAGAGCTAAGTAGGCTGATGGCATTCACCCTGAGACAGAAATCACTACCTCTCTGAGTGGGAGATTACAAGAAATTCATGTATGTATAGTACAGAGGGTATATATATATATTCATCTACAAACCTATATATATATATTTAAAATGACAGCTGGAAAGTACCTAACCATTAAATGCAGACAAAGTCTCTCCCTGCAGAAGGCCAGGAGCCCAAGAGCTGGAAGGGATCAGCATCCCCTGCCTGGTCAGCCTGGGAGCAGCAGCTCAGCCTTTGACCCTGGGTGGAGCCTGGTTGTGTCTCCTGCTGGTGTCCTGGCCCACAGGGGTGGCCTGCTGGCCCTGTAATTTTGCACCCCTCCGAAAGAGCTGGAGATTTGAAAAAGAGAAGTTTGTGGCAATGGTTTGGTCTGTGCAGTTGGTTTGTAGCTAAGATCTCAGGGTATCAAAACCCAAAATGAATCCATGTCTCAGTCTATTCTCAGAAACTGAACATAATGTGTCTTTTATAATGTTCTGCTGCTTGGAGTACTCTGCCAGCTCTTCCAAATTCAGTGTGTGCCTTGCCAGCCAACAGTCTCACAGAAATATAGATGGCTCTAGATGAGCCAGGCTGGGCAGAATAATATAGATATATTTATTATTACACAATAATCTGCAAGCTATTTTGTATTGATAGGCTTTCATGTCTGATTTTTTTCCTGAGGTCTGAGTGATATTTTATAAAAATTATATCAGGTCCCTGGACATTATAGAATAGAAACATGTAAAAAGGGGGTTGATGCTAAAGTTATATTAACCAAATAATTCAGAATGAAAAAGCTACATTTCCATGAAACTCTTCTCTCAGTGGCAACACCATGTCTGGTCTATTTGGCAGAAAGAGGAAAAACAAAGAGGAGATGATCAGGAGCAGATAACAGTTGCATAAATATTATGCTTATCTTGAAATTGGATTTATGTCTAGAAGCAGTGTTAATAATCAGAGAAGATAACCACATAATTTCAATTATTATAAAGTAATTAAAGTGTTAAAAGGCCGAAAATATTTGCTACTCTTGTTTGATTCAGTACTAATAGCATTACACAGCTTTTTGTTTAATCCTGGTTCTTTTACCTTTTACTTTTTCTTGTATCCAAAAGATACCAATATTTTGCCTCACCTTTTCATCTCAGAAAAGAGATGAGAGAGGAAAAGGACAGAGTGTTTCCCTCAGAAACTTAGGACTCTGAATCCCTCAGAATATGACTCTGAGGAGGTGGGAAGGCACTTGTTATTAAAACAAACATGTAATTGTAACCTTAGCCATTGTAATAGCTTTATTCCCATGAGAACTGAATTTAAAAGATTAAAAAACCCTTGGGAATTGAAAGAAGTAGGAGAGGAAACATCTCCTATCCAAAACAGCCACTGTGACTGCAAGAGATATTTGGAATAGTTGTATTGTGCACTGGGGAAAGGAGGGCTGTGAAGGTAGCTTGGTATGTATTTGTTCTTTTAAGGCACAGCTGACAAAAATAGATAGAGGCAGAGAGGCTGGGTCTAGTAATACTCATTTTTAGCTCAGTCATTTGCATGAAACTGCTTTGCAGCACATTCAAACAAAGTGGAAACAAAAGCCACTGAATTTTCTGCATCACAGCAGAACAGGAGGAAGCCAGAAAGCATCACCTGGGCCCTACTGGTAGACCTGAAATCTTTTTCTCATTCAGATTAGTAGATCTGCTGCTGTGCCAGAGCATTTTTTGTGAGAGGGTGGTGGGGGTGTGAGGGAAAAAGGTGCTTCCATGCAAAGCCAGACTACCAAAAAAGCTTTCTCATGACAAACATCACACTGGTGCAGTTCTCCCGTGCACCTGCAACTTCCATTTGCACAGACTGGGCTGTGCCTTATCAGCCCTGAGTAAACTGGAATTAGGGTTTCCTACAGAATTTGAGCCATCCTCAGCTGCTCTATTCCCCTTGGTTTTCACAAATTCTAGAGGGTTTACTCCCTGGCTTGGAGAAATTACTGCAAGGGGGACTGAACACTGAATTCAGTTTCCCAGGGAGAGTCACAAGCAGCAATACAACTTGCAGAAGATCTAAATTGCATCTTCAGCACTCCTGGTGATGCATTGAATTTTGGAGTCCACCATGCACTAGCATCTGTTCTAAAGAAGAATGTGCACATGGACAAGTATATACATGCATATCCCTAATCCATCCCTGTCTAGTAAAAATATTTCTGTGTTAATTAAAAAAGAGAAAGGTTCTTAACCTCTGCCACAATTGCATTTAATGCCACATAGTATTTGACAAATCAGTTAAAGGATTAATTTATTCCTAATATTTATTTAAACCTGTTTATGAATTTAATTGCCTTTGGACTAATTAAACAATGCTTACCACCAGCAGTACACCCAACATGAGATTCATTGTTTTTCCTTCAACTACTTGCTTTTAGGTTTTTTGTGACAGGTGTGGAAAGGAGATGTTTCAAATGGAGCTAATTTGATGTTTCTAGAAGAGCAGCCTTTTGAGAGATGCTTTGATTACATGGCAGAGCAGCTTCTGTAAAGACCTATTTGGCTACGTAGGGCTTTTTAACTTCAAACAGAGGGAAAAAATTACGGAATGGCTCCTAAAGTGAGTATCACAAGAAGAAGGAAGATAACCTTAACAAGCCCCAGGAGACAGATCATTAGCTGAAACTCCCACATCAGTAAATGGATCTGCCACACAACTTCAGCATCTCTGAGGTTCTGTGCAAGCCCTGTCCTGAAAGGTGCTCATGGGTTTTTTTTGTTGTGTACAGTGCTACCTCTTTGGGCTTGTTTTCAGGTCACTAAAGGGGAAAAAAGCTGCATCTTTCAGTCACATTATTCTTCATGTTTCTTGCAAATGAAGTCTTAATTCTGCCTCCTTACACTACTGCAATATTTTTCTGGGTCTCTCTTTCCTGTCTTTCAAAATATTCAGAGCAGAAAGCAGGGAGAAGAAACTGAGAGTTGGTGAGGTGATGGAGGAACCTTCAAAAAATTAAATTCCTTTTTCATTTAATCTTTTATCCTGTGTGAAGAATGTCAGTGTTGCACAGTAAAACAATATTTGGGTCACAGATTGCCTTGTATTTTGTGGAGTTTTGCAGTAAGAGGATTCTCACTGCCAGTATCTCATGCAAGATGACTGCTGTTAAATTTGTCTCTGCAAGCATTGTAGGCATTAAAATACAATGAGATTTTTGTGGTTTTTTGTGTTTCTTTTATTTAAGGTGGATTGCTATTTAAGCAAATTTGATCTCAGGCTTTCCCTGGGAAACAGTAGTTCAGTTTTTTATTTCATTTCTTAGATCTTTTGTTGGCTTGCTCTTTTCCCCATCAGCAAAAATAGCACCCTCAAGATAAAAGCAGAATGTAAACAAATTCCATAGCGTATTTCAAATGTTATTTCCTGCTTTTCATTTAGATTAGCTTTTTTTTTGTGTTTATAATTGGAAAAAGTGTTAAAGCACAAGCACAAAGAATTAAATATAAGAGGAAAAGCCACACAGAAGATTCATATATGGAAAGCCTTACACAGCACTCTAACATGCACAGCTATGGGCCTCTGATCAATAACAATCTCTTTTCAAAGAATCTGAAGTTAACATCAGCTCTTATTCCTCAATAGAGCACCAAAAAGGATGAAACAAAATGAGGAAATCACCTCCCAGGTGCTGTTTTGATACCCCCCTATTGAACATCTCCTTGGTAAATCCATCCAAATGAGACAGGAACAACACAAATCTATATGAACTTGATAAATGCTCCAGTTATATATTGATTTTTTTTCAGCAGGCCTTTTACACGTTGTTAATGGCTGTGGTTGAAAGAGGCTTAACTCCAATTTCTGGTCAACTGCAATTCATGTCCTAGCATTTCTTTGGAGTTGATTGACTCTGGCCTGTAATTATGATTTACATCCTTCTTTTACACCCCTGGTTTAGGAGATGTCTGCATGATCTGGATGATGCAGGCATGCTCAGAACTGTAAATTCCTCCTTTCCAGCCCTGCAGCCTTGTGTGTCTCACCTGCACTTCCACATTTTGCTCAAAGTCTCATCAGGAGGCAGTTGCCTCACTCTGCAGCATTTTGCAAAAGATGAATTCTGACTTTGTTTATTGTAGTTCAGATATAGGAGAGGAATATGAGAAAGATGGGAATATTACACCATTCAAATTAATTTCACTGCCTTTAGCATCCCTGAGATTTCAGGTAAATGATCCGTGAAAGTTTTTGACTCCCAGGTCATGCAGAGCTGACTTAAGACCACAGAACACATAGATTTTCAGTGCTTAAGAGTTCTCAGCAGATTCTTATCATTTCAAGGAACTGCATAAAATTATGTTGATCAATACTTTTGTATTTCATAAGAGAATTACACAATGAGAAACTCAGTGTATATGTGCTTTTCAAAAAGGGTCACTTCCTTGACACACAACTACAGATGTATAAAATCTGAGACAAAATAAGTATCTTTCAAAAATCAAATAAAAAAAATACCAAGAGTACAGAAACATTTAGAACCTTAGCCTCAGGGATAGTGGGGAATAAAAGAACACAGTGAAAGTGTAGGAACTTCAGAATTCATGAACAATCGAATTCTTGAATTCATGACTTCATTTTTTTTAGTTGAGAGATCTTTACTAAGGAAATAATTGCAAAGTATGCAAGTACAGCAGTCTGTGTTCTGTATACAGTATCATCACAGCTGTAGTTTTCATGACAGAAATTAATCAAAAGACTGTGTGGGAACTGCAGAGAGCAGGGAAAAATCCATCAGGATAGAGAAATTAGATGAAATTATAATGGACTTCATAACCTTGGCTGTTAAGGTACTCATAAATCTATTACTTGCTCTGCAGGAAGATCTTCACAAAGAACAACATAGATTTTGTAACTGTTTGGTAGAGATTTCACCTGCTTGGACAAGGTCATAGAAATGGGAATTTCTTTAGTATGCTTGCAGGATCCTTTCACAGCCAGGCTTTGACAAAATCAAGGAATAAATTGGATAAAGTTTGTTTTAATGCTTAATGTTTTCAATTAGAGTTTGATCATCTGTAGGCTTGAAAATGTTAAGTGAGAGCAAGAGAATCACCAATTCAAATACTTGCAGTTTAAATTGTCAGAGCAGACATAAAAGAGACATTTATCACCATCTTATTTACAAAGGGTTTTTCCAAATATATGCTGTGGTGTTGTGTAAAATTTGGGAGGTCTTTGTCATGTATTGACCTGCAGGAACTCATGCCTTGTGATCAACAAATTAATATGATTACACAGAAGTGTCTTATTGTTTACAATACACTCCACTCACACATCTCACCACTTTGACATCATACCCTACTTAGACACTTTGCTTACTTATACATTCTACCTACTTATACATCTTACAACTTTTACATAACACTCTACTTATACATTTCACTTACTTATACATCTTGTAACTTGTAACTTCCACATATCACACTACTTATGCATTTTACTTACTTATACCTTTTACAGCTTCTACCTAACACAGTACTTATACATCCTACAACCTTTACATGATACAGTCCATATACATTTTGCAACTGCTGTGCCTGAGATCTCACAGTGCTTGATTAGTTGCTCTATTCTGTCCATGAGCTCCACACACACCTTTCTGATAATATGATTGGTTTTAATCTAGTGCAACACAGTCCTTTTTTATCTATTCCTTTATCTATCTATTTAGTTTTTCAGCTTCTTCTTTCCCAACTCTTCCCAATTCAGCACAGCTTACCTCTCAGTCCTTGATGAATTCCTGAGGGCTCTAACAGGTGGGGCTCCTGATCCAGGCAAGCAGCATCAAGATGATGACAGCAACAAAACCCATCCAGTGATCAGAAGCCAAGTTAGTCCAGGAAATCCAGCCAGCAAAGGACAAAGAGCAGATAGAAGCCTGCCCCACCTCTCTCCTCAAACCTTCAGACTGGAGCTGAAACCCCTCTTGGGGCTGTTGTGCTGCAGCTGAAGGTGGAAAGGCCAGGTGAAGCCAGTGAGGGTAATTCCAGCCTGGTCCCACTCTGAGGGCTCCAGTAAAAGTAACCAAAAATGGTTTGGCTGGGGCACACTATCAAGGTTCAAATACTTTACAACATTGACCTAAGACTGGAACTTCTCTGGGATGCATTTGCAGAAAGAATTTAATTCCACTTCTAGTGCATTTACCCAATAAAGCTGAAGAGCCTTTTAGGTGTGATATTATATTTGTATCTTGTGGGTCTGTTTCAAGTTTTCAAATGACACAAAAAGTGTAACAATCCATCTTTTCAACTGAAGGTGAGAATCCAACCAGATACAGCAGGATACCATAGCAAAGGAGTATGAGATCAGGGAATGTGTGAGTGACACATCACAGAGAACAGTAATTACTATATGTATATATATATATATATATATATATATATATATACACACACACATAACTTTTTTTTTTTGTGGGCAGTTCATGTATGCATTTTGCTCTTAGTGAGTTTAACAGCAACATCCCTTGATATGAGTATTTAGCAGCTAGTTAACAAAAGACTGCAGCACAGCTTTGTCAAAATCATCGTCCACCTTGGACTTCTCTAAAATGAAAGTGTTTGGTAACAAGAACCACCTATTGATTTCCATGGAGCAAACATGCAGCTGTCTGAAGTGATAATTCTTTATAAGGAAGCTGTTGGGAGCTGCCTGGTTCCCTTTCTGGGGTGCAGGTTCAATACCATCCATCTTTGAGCAGGGCTCGGAACCGCCACGACACGACACCGTAATGCATGGACCCTCCATTGCCCCAGTGACTGCTGCAGAAAAAATTGCAGGAGCTTTGATTGGTTTTGCTTGTTGCAGGTTAAAGATCAATGTTCTATGGACACACAAGGCAGGGAGACAAGCTTCTCTCTTATTCCTGTTAACTTTAGGAGAAGGTTGTCTGCAAGTGAATTGTTTGGCTCATTCGGGGATCTACAATAATGCATCAGAATTCCAGAACTGCATAAGGAGTGGAGAACTCAAATGACAGATTCATTTCTGGATTTTTTTTTTTATGTGATCAAAACCCACCTGAATTTGCTTTCTTCAGTTCTGTCAGAAAGTATTACTCCTGCTGTCTGCCCCTTTCCCTGCTGTCAGCATTCTCCACAGATCCCCTGGGGTGCACAGGTCTCAGGTTTGCATCAGCTGCTGTGTTCTGCAGCACTGGTTTGCCAGAGTGTGGTAAAATCACCCCACAATACAGATAAAGGTTGCACACTTCACCTACAAAAACACTAATAAAGATCACAGCTCTAAGTGAGGAGAGAAACCTCCGCTTGCATCTGAAGTATGTGAATTGAACTGAATTTTCTCTGCTAACTGCAGCTATGGTTCACCTTACCAACTTCATAAATTTTCTTTGTTTTTTTCCCCTCATACACAATAAGTACCTTGCTCATTTTCAACCCTTTGGAAAGGTAAAAGGTTTTTTCTGCATTTTTGTTCTAAAACAATAGCTTCAGTTCCTGCATGTGTTTTCTTTTTGTCTCTGATGTAATTTTTCTTACATTACTATTTCATGAACTCTTTCAAATATATCTTAATCAGTTTCTGTTGCTAGCTCAGTTTTGGAACTGATCCAACATTTGTAGCTCCAGTGAAGCAAAGCACAAATTTCTCCTTAAACACTCTGAAAATGTGTTCCACTATTTCCTACAAAGAAGGAGATCAAGTTTTATATTTCTGCATTTTTTTCCTCAGATTTATGTTGAACAGAATTTGATTTTCCAAGGGTAAATTATAGGCCTGTGTTTTGAGTGATTTTACTTTACAAAATGGTCTCTCATTTCTAGCCATCTGATTTAATACATGTAAGATGTAATTGCAAAGTTAGAGAGGTTGGGTTTTTTGGGTTTCTTCGGTTGGCTGGTTTTTTACAGCTGCTTTTAATGACAGGTAGGAAAAAAATGCACCAGCCTTATGATCAGTCTGGGAAAAGAGAAGAGCTACATTTTCTGTCATAGTGAGGAGAATTTGGTGATACACAGCATGGTTAGCCAGGAGCAAGAATACTGCTACCAACAGAAACTGAGAGAAAAATACAAATAAAAGAGAGAAGCTGGGATCTCGAGTAAATTATTTGGCTTGCCTCCAGACCCCTGAAACAAACCCCAGTGCCAATTCACAGACAGTGCCCTGAAGTCAGTGAAAGAAGTTTTGATCTACAATCACCTAAATCATTTGAGAAATAGGGAGCAGTAATGCTATTTCTTCTGCCTCGAAGTCTGCCAGACTCTTTCCAACCTGCAGATTTACACCAAACATAATTTCATCCTCCAAGGATAATTCAGAGCCCCATAGTACTGGTGGGCTTAGGTTACAATTATTTGCTTGCTCCCAGATATCTTCTATGATACCTGTTATGTATAATTGTGTAGCTGGTTGGGTGGAGTATTCCACACATCTCAATGTACTCATGGTGCACCCTTTGTCTGCCCAAACATCTCCCAAATTAGTTATCATCTTCATTTATCTAAGTTTAGGTGTTCTGGCATGTAAATTATTTGGTCATTAGGTAACATTTCCAATCAAAACCCACATTTTTCAAAAAAAATCACTAGGTGATAGCACTGGGAAAAGAGCTTTAATGGGAGCATTAATTTTTTTAACATTAATTTTTTAACATTAATTTTTCAACATTAATTTTTCTGTGGCAATCCAGCAGGGATCACAACTGGGAGATGGCTTTTGTGCTCCATCCCAGCAACTTTCTCAGTCTCCATCTCTACCTTTTTCTGTGAAATCACAGAATCAGACAGAATGTGAAACTGGACCTTGATGAGGGCCAGTTTTCCTCTTGGGTTCTTCTTCAGTCTCTTCATTAAAATGAATCTGTTCTGGTAAGACAGTTTTTGAAAAAGACTCCACAGCAGGTTCCCCTTCCTTCAAGACATTTCTCTTTGGTGAGCTCATAAATCCAAATCAAATTAGATAATCAGATTAATTAGATTAGCTGTGTAGGACAGTCTTTATGGGCTGAACACAAAACTTTGAGAACACCTTTTTGGAGGCAAAACAACTCTTTCATTGCTCTGCTGACAAATACTTATGTACTAGACATATAAACAGGTTATTTTGTAACTCATTCTGATGGGTTAACATGTCACTAGCACAGGTATATTTATTGTGTCTGCGTCACACATCTGCCTCTGTGGAGAAGAGCTTAACTCCATCCCACAGGGGTCAGTGTCACTGTATTTCCCACCCAGCACAAAATTATCTGGGCAGAGATTTCTCCCAGATACTTTTTCTTACTTTTTAGTGAACAAAAGAAGTATTTCTGAGCATAAAACACCTCTTTTGCTGGCAGATAGTGCCTTATTTTTTGAGAAAGTTTCAAAACAAGGTCAGTATTTTCACATCCACGCAACATAAAAATTTCTTCCCTATTTTTTTCCCTGAGCAGTGAGGTTTTTTGCACACCGTTCTGGCCAGCAGCAGCCAGGGTTATCAAAGTGAAGCCTTCCATGAAAAAGCACTAAAATATTTGTGCTGCTAAAGAAAGTCTCTATTATTTTCAGGAGATGTTCTCAGAACTAAGCACTTCACCTCAGTTAGGTGCCATTTTTCTCCTGCCGGCCACAGTGGAATGAAAATTACAGAGTCTGACAAAGCCAAAGATTTGCTGGCTGACAGATGCTAACTTTAGTTTAGCTTCTACTTCTAATTTCATTTTTTTCCCCCTCATGTCCTTAGTCTGTTCCTCTATGACTTTAGCTTGAGTCATTTTTTCATTCCTTGCTCATTCCAAGGAATTCCAAGGTCAGAATGAGAGAGGATCTTCAATTGTCCATTTTTTTCATTGCTTACTGTTTGTCTGAAAAGATGAAGAGAAGATGCCCACTTTCAAAACAAGAATGAAGCTGATTTGATAGAGTTGTAAGACCCGAAAACTACAAGCTTTGTTTTGACACGTTCCATGACTTTTCTTAAAGCTCCCACCTCAGCCTGGTCATGCACCCAGCTGATGGGGAACTGGATCTCCAGTGAACATAAGAATGCAATTTTAACCACTCCAAATAAAACTTCACTTCCTTTCTCCTAGCTGGACTTTAGCATTGCTTTTTCCACTTGCAAATGTCTGTTGGTTTACACATTTTGAAATGCCCCTCTTATACACTGAATTCCTCTCCCATTTTTGACCTTCTCCTATGTCTCTTTATCCCTTTTTCCATATTTCTGGAAAGACAACTGTCTTTCATGCCCAGTGTGCACTACAACCTTCTTTTCCTCTCCACAGTTTCCTCCTCTGCCCATTCTTATCCCAAACAGGTCCTGATGTGAGGATTTCCTCCTCCTCCTTCCCAGCACACCCTCTTTTGTGCCACATTTAAAGGATTTGTGTAGGATGAGGCTCAGTTACTTTCAGGCATGCTGGCAGATAGTGGCCTTTCTTACAAGAGGCAACTTTGCTTCTATTTTCATCATTGACAGAGTAACTTCAATGATTTTGAGGCTTCCAATTATATCAGAGATGGCTGTTTTTCAACCTTTCAGCTTGAAGGGCTGATTCACTTAACTTTTTTGATTTTTTTTTCCTTCATTTCTCTAGCATTTCACTCTTGTTATATTTCTTACTCTTTTACTGATTTTTCTCTTCAATCCTCACTGAAGCATTGTGAAATCCTAGTTGAAAAGATAAAATATCCAAAATCATGGTCACCAGAGAGCAGAGATCAGTGCCTGCCCCTCCTCCTCACAAGGAAGTTGTAGACTGTGATGAGGTCTCCCCTCAGCCTCCTCCTCTCCAGGCTGAACAGAACAAGTGACCTTAGCAAAAGTGTAGATATAATTCTAAAAAGAATCTTGTCATCAGAAGAAGCATATCTTCTGATTTAATATATTCCTCTTGTGTTCTTTTTTATGGCAACAGCTTTTTCTTGTCAACTGGAAACTATTAATTATTATGAAAAACAGAAAAAAATAAAAGCAAATATTTTGCATGAAAATGAGTTTCTGTGTGCGCACACAAATTTAGTTGACAAACTTCAGGATTAATTTCTATAATTGCAAAGGTGTGTTTTACAAAAGAGGAATCCTTACCTGTTATCTTGACAGTATGCTCCTGTAACCATGCAAAGCTCTAAAAGAGAAAAAATTGTAGTCTAATTTTTTTTTCTTTTCAATTAAGGCATTAAACTGCTTTTTTGGTTTGTGGTTTTGGTTTGGTTTTTTTTCAGCAGGCTAATGTAGATTAGAGAAAAAACAAAATGGAGTAGGAAGTCCTCTCAAAGTACTAAAAGACAAGGGCACATTGCATGATGTAGGGGCTTATTTTGTGATTACAGAATATAACTTTTACTAAGATTGTTTCTGACTTTTTTCTCCCATAAGTGCTTTTAGTTGGATTAGTAAACCAGTGCTCTGATCCCATCTGCTGTTTTTATCTCTATTGTCATATATTCCACAGACAGTTAAAACATCTCTCTGACAGAAATATGACGAATTATATGTAAGCTTTTGAGTGTGGTAGTCTGAATTTGGCTGTTAGCCAAAAATATGCCTTAAATCTCACAGTAGCTGGAAAACCTTGATGATACCATTTCTTATTCTACTTTATTTCGTGAAGTATTTCACATACAATTCAGCTCAACGCATCTTTGAAGAAAGATCATGATTTGTCCTTTTTTTTTTTTTTTAATAGACCTTCTTTTACTTTTTGGTAATGTAGATTTTCTAAATCTTTAGCCCTTACACTCAGCACATATCCCACTTTCACACTAAGTGGAGCAAGTGTCCATGAGGAAACTCCCTGCCTTAAAGTTAGCAGAATGTGCATTTTCACAGGGTTAATTAGTCCTTACACCTCCTTGCATTGAACAGCTATCAAGCAAAATTTTTCCTAAGTAGTAGAATGATGCTACAATTTGATATAAATATTATTACATGTAGCATATGTACTAATGTTGATGATTGTTATAAGTAAATTCACTTTTTGATCATTTGGTAGTTTGGGCTTTTTTTTGTTTATTTTTTTTTATTTCATAGTAAACTTAAAGTTCATGGTTAACTGCCAGCTGAAATCCAGTGGAAAGCCATTGATCTGGTGGGATTCTCTGGTGGCCATCACCAGGGTTTGACGTTTTACAAGAACTGTGGCACTACAGCAGTGGGAGTCTTACACCAACCTGCATCATGGGGGGGTCCCTTTTACATGGCAGAATTGCAAGAGCCTGGTGTCCTGAGCCCTACAGCTTGAAAAGTCTTAAAATCCTGTAACATGACCTGCTCTATCAGTGGAAGCAGACCAGACAACCACGGAAAGGGGACAGGAATGTGTTCTCTTGGAAGCGCAGTGTTGGTGAGAATGTACCTCATGAAAGCCTCTCCCTTTCTCCCTTTTCTCTTCCTCTCCAAATACCCTGAGCTGGGGCAGGACATTCACATCAGGAAAAGCAAAAGAAAGGCCTGGTTCTCCTGCGATACAACAATTCACCTGCTTTATTCTCATCTCATCTCATTTCTGTCAGCACCTGACCCACAAAACCTTTGCTTCGGTGCTCTCCACACTGTGTCTATAGTGTCAGTTGTCTTTTGGGCCAAGATAAAAATGCTCTTACAGCACAAACATCATGATTTTCTTTTCTTAAAATGTATATACTTTCCTCAGATACTTCCTTGTTTATTGTAGCAGACAGCAGTTTTTAGACTCTTTGCGAGCACTTACTTTTTACTCATCATATATCATTTAAAAGGATATTTTCCTGTCAATCTCACAAAGTCAAATTTTCATCACAGTAGAGAATATTAAAGCTGCTTTGTACTACTTTTTCTAAAAGTTTATCACAGACTGTATTTTTCAACCTGGTCTCATAGGAGGTGTCCCTGCCCATGGCAGAGGGGTTGGAACTGGATAGTTTTTAAGGTCCTTTCCAACCCAGGACATTCTAAGATGATTCCATGAAGTTTTGTTAAATGATCTTTCACTTAGTTGGGTTTAAGAGAAAGATCAGCAATATTTAAGCTGTCCTAAAATGTAATATTAAATGGAAAACATATGAGTAATGAACCCACTCTTTAGCTTAAAAATTCTTTTGGGTGTATTACTAGTTAACAACAGATAACCTGTGCAATATGAACCACAGCTCTTACGCTTTCCCTTAAGATTAATTAGCTTTGTAGCATATTAATCAAGCAAATTGGGGAGCAGAATCAGAATGTATATTCCTGTGTGGTTCTCAGACACCTCATTTGTTTAATGGAGCCATTTGGATAATTAAGATCAGTACCAGTAATTTAGCTAAAGTGCAATCTTTGAAGATTATCTGGCAATTTACTTGTGTTTGCCTCAGGTTTTTTTGTCTTTTTTTTCTCCCTGGTTATTTATATACATAGCTTGGTAGTTTAAAAAACTACTCTTCTGTAGCAAAGGAAATACCCATTTATATTGATGAAACTGTTCTAGATTGTTTGTATTCAAGAAAGCCCCACAAAACAAGTAGTTAAGAGGAGGTCCTATTTGATATTTTGGAAAAACTGTCTTGTTTGACTTCATTTTCATCCTCAAAAATCCAGAATTTTTACCAGTGCTGGAATGCACTGAAGTGAGATCCTGCCCTCCTTTATGCCTTTTTGTGCTGTAAGAGGAGAGCTGTGCATTTTTTTTCCATTAAAAAAAAATTAAATAAAAATGATTCTGCAGTGATTCCATTTAAGTGAAATTACTTTCATTACTTGTAGGAATGAAGTTTGGTAAACTTGCTCTTTCCAACCAGAAGACTATGCCTGACTAGTATTAGTAGGCTAGAAAGCTATGTGAAAATGTTCTGTGGGAATTGAACATTAAAATTAAATTGAAATGTGTGATTTGACTATTTGCCAAAATAAAATGCATGAACAGTCTAATAACTGAAATCTTAGAAATGTTTGTACTAAGCATCTTTGACACTTCAATGAGATGATTGAAAAAACCCCTGCTGTTTGAAGTATGGCACATTAATAAATTAGAGAGAATAAAAAGTATTACAGTTCACATAAAGCACTATTCAGGCACATTCTGGTATTACATTACTGCCTTCATCATTCAAACTTAGGAAACAGACCCTGCAAGGTGCAAATTTGAGGCAATATATGCAAATCTGTTATTCTAGTTCAAAAATTCAGCAGCTATTCAAGCTAATGGATCCATAAATGCTCCATAAAAGTCAATATTATCTTGAGGTTTGCTGCTGTAATTCTGACTATTTGAACAGAAGTGGTTTTAGTGGTCTATTGTTAAATATGTTGTACACAGCTGTTTGTTTGCCTTTCCACAGTGGAGTTGTTTGCACTGTTGCAAGGAAGAAAAGGAAATTGTGGAATACTTTAGGAAAAATTTCATGTTATGTCTGAAGCTGATATTCCTAGATTTTGCAGCTTTAAAGATCTGAATTTGCAATCTTTGCAACCCTGATCCCACTTAATAATTTAATTTAGTGCTAGGAGTGATGGCAGTGCATCCACTCTGGGTAGATTTCTCTGGGACTTTTATCCATGGTAGTCACTTCTTTCCCAAGCAACAATAAGTGCTGGCAAGATCAGTGTTTTATATTTTAAACCAAACAGGACTCAGATGGGATATTGAGCAGCTCCGAGTGTTTGCAGTGATATTTTCATATTTTTCAGAGAAGAGAGCCAGTCGCTCATACAGAGCTCATACATCAAGCACTGCAAGCAAGAGGCAATAACCCCAAATCCAGCTAGTGACTGGGGATGTGCATTTGGGCTGTAAAATGAGGAAAAAAAGAGATCAAGCTTGGCACTGATGGTGGATGTTTGGGCTGCAAAGCATCAGTCACTGTAGAAGTGGTAAAGATATAAGTGACAGCATCTCTCTGTCTCTCCATGTATGCTCAAGACTGGACAATGACACAAGTGGGGTGTTATTACAGCTGTGCTATTCATTTTAGGAAAAAGATCATTAATTCCATTTAAAACCACTGTATTCACATGTTTTTTAGCTCCGCAAGATAAGATAGGAGCTCTGGAGTAATTTTTTCTCCTTTTTAATAAAATTCAACCAAAGTTTAACATGAGAGGCACAACTCACTTGCTTCACCCCACAACACCCTTGCTTTGTCTATATCAGTGTGTATTGATTTGCATGCCTTGACACATAAAATTCAAGTTTTAAAACATTTTATTTGAGTATCTTATGCTTTTAAGGGATCTCACGGATGTTCTTTAGGCAAAAGTAAAAATGCAATCAAGAACAATACTAGCACTGAAGAATATTGATTCACTTTTTTTTATCCATTTGCAAATATTATGTCCAGCATTGAACATAATTGTTAAATGAAGTTATGATCTCTTTTAGAGAGTAAGGCTGAAAGGGATAATTAAAAAGGATAGAATTTTGGTGAGACATGTGTCTCTAGGTTTTCTGTTTGAGTCACAGAGGGAGTCTTGGCTCTCCAGAGAGAAGATTCAAAGAAGTCAAAGTCTCAGTGTGCTGAGTTGTCTGGGAAATGGAGGAGGGATTGTGTTCTCTCTTCCCCTGCACAGAAAAGGAGCCTGAAAATTGATTACCTGTGAGCATCATGAAGTGTTTCAGTGGCCCCTGCTGCTGTTTATATGTCTGAACGTCTTTGAGAATGTTTGGAACTTGGGTGACATCCTGATACCCCTCAGATGAGAGAGAAATTGCAACTATAGCAATTCCACTTTCATCAAAGTGGAAAAACTGGTTTATTTGTTAACCAAAGACAAGATTTCTTTTCAGATTTCCCTGGAATGAAAGTCAATATCCTTTCCCAGTACTTAATCCATTTCATATTGGAAGCATTATATGAGGTTAGTTTTGCACAAATCATATTGTGGGTTTGGTAGGAAGGTTTTCATATGGTTACAGTGAGAAAAATAGATGCAAATATGAGTCTGTGTTTTGTTGATGGTTATTAATTCCTCTGCTTTTCAGTAGCATAGCTGGAGAGTTGGGTTAAGCTTCTGGGCATGAGCACAGCAGGTTTCTGTATTTATTTTGTATAATCTATTTTTTCCCTTTCTTTTTAATCTTTGTTTACTTGCCAGGCTTTCCTTCATGGCCTCCTTTCTACTACTGAGTGCTGAGTTCTGCTCTCTCATGTTGTTTACTGAAGCTTAGACATGAAAGGACAATGAAATGGACATTTTAATCAATTAACTGTAGCCTGATCAAAGAGTCCCTCTCCCTTATTGTTGTTGTTGTTTAAAGCGCTTTTATTTACAACATCCAGTGGGGCTTTTGATCCATATGGTGTGACAAAGTCACTCCCTTGCATAGAATAGTGAGCTGGGAGTCTGAAAACTGCTTTTGATCAACGCCTAGCTTTAATCACAGATCACATCAGAGTTCTGAGCAGCAGCTCAGCTTTGCTTGTGGGCTAAAGCTGAAGGCAGAAGGGGAGAGCGGGTGCACAGCAAAACACTCACTGAGCAGAGAGCATGGGCAGAGAGACTGAATATCTGAACACTGTCCCTTCACCCAATTCCTTTGGCCTTCAATGGTTTGCTCAATGTTTCCTCTTAGAGGAGAAAAACAAACACCTTCAATCTCAATTCTTGTCATCGGTATAAAGGACGGTATTGTTCACATGAAGTCATTATCACACGTTTGTGGTTCACAGAATCACAGAATATTCTGAGTTGGAAGGGACCCCACCAGGATTATCAAATTCACCTCTTGAGTGACTGGCCCATACAGAGATTGAACCCACAACATTGGCACTCTTAAAAACATGTTATAACCAACCCTGTCTCAGAATTGGAATTTTTAAGTGCTGGGGCTTTTTTTGTTTTTTTTTTCCTTTTAAGGGTGCCACTTCCCTCAGCTGCCTTTTCTACCTTTGAGAATTATGCACAACAAAGTAAAGAATAAAGTGCATTCTATAGCCCACCCAAACATTTGTGTGGGCAAATTTGGTAGCTTTCTTAGGGAAACATGACCTGAACATGCAGTGTTAGTAATAACCACATATTCCTTCTGTTCCTATCATTTTGAAGACAAACAAAATTCGTTTGCAGACTTCTACATACATATAAATGCATGAAAGTAAGAAATGTGTTTTGTTTCCTGCATGTTTTTTCCAATCTATCTTCCCCAGTGGCAGTGGTTAATTAAAAAGATTATTTAATTAATTAAACATTCAAAACAATGTGGCTTGATGCTGGCAGCCACTTGTTTGCAATACTGTTCTATGCATCATAACCTTCTATATTTGTATTTAATTGCTTTTCCCTTTCCCTTCCTCTGGAGCACTCTCTGAAAAATCTCCCCTGACCTTTCATGCTGCCTTTTCATTTCATGTAATTTCAGTTAAGAAATGTTTAATTACTAAAATAATCACTTCTGCTTTAAATCTGTTTATGTTTTTCTGTCTGGCTCTTGTTCTTCCACTTTAATTCCTGATGACTGCAATGATGCCTGTGCTAAGGGGAGAAATGATCTCTCCCAGTTCTTAGGAGGACTCCTTCATAGTTATAGGTCAGGAGTTTAATCTAACAGGAGTTTCAATCAAGCCACCTACCAAGAATAATTCATCTGAAGTAAGAGAGGCATCAGGTTTGGGGTCACAGAGCTTTACACACAGGTCAGAAACAAGAGAATGACCCCACTTGAAAGATCAGTGAAGACTTCACCTTGTTATCATGAGGTGCACTGCATATGGAAAGGATAAATCTGTAGGGAAAAGCAGTGTGGTGATTTAAGGCCAGCTGGCTACTGAGTGCCATGCAGCCACTGGCTCATCCACACTGCTCCCTGGCTGGATGGGGAAGAGAATTGGGGGGAAAAAAAAGGTAAAGCCCATGGATTAAGAACAGTTTACTAATTGAAATAAAAAAAAATAGCACCCATAATGATGATGATGTTGATGACGATGATAATGAAAATAGAGACAACAGAGAGAAATAAACACCAATCAAAACAGGTGATGTACAAAAGAATTGCTCACCACCCCCTGACTAATGCTCTGCCCAGACCCAAGTGGGGTTTGTCCCCTCCCAGGAGGAGTCTGCTCACTGCCTTAAACAGAGAAGATTCATTGGTAGCTACTCTGCTACAAAACTCACTACAGAGTCACCAGGGCTTAAGACAAACATAATTCATGGCCAGTTTTTTACAATAAAACAACCTTCATTTACACTTCTGGTATCTCTTTTAGTTCTTCCTCTCTTTTTTATTTTTCAAAGCAAATTTGGTATTTTCCTTGTGAATTTATTGAGAACCTAATATATTCAGGCAAGCACAGATTTTTAGCCCTAAAATAACTACACAGTACAAAAGTTAAAAAGAAGCATTTTTACAGATCTAACCTTGAATAGTTATCAAAACTTTCAATTTCCCAAACAGCAAACAGCTGCTGACCTAATGGGCTTTCTGCAGATGTATAGATGTCATCTTCACTTTTCTTTCTTCCTCTTTCTTTCTCTTCTTTTTTCCTTTATTGGGAAAGCAAGGGGGATTATGTAAGTGACAATCTGAGCAGATCCATCAAGAATAAACTCAGAAAGAAATGGGGAAATTTGTTGCCACTCACTGTTTCTTTTCAGATCTGTTTCATTCTAAATTGCCTTTGTTTTTCCAGAAGTCAGACTTTATAAATACTCTTACAAACTTTGTTTAACATCCTGCCATATCAATCCCTGACTCATTAGAGAGAGGATACGGAGGAGCACTACGTACCTTCTCTGTATTGCAGACTCTGGTCTAACCCGGTGCAGAGACACTGTGGGGAATCTTTAAATGAGCTTTAGCTAATTGATCACCTTTGGAGTACAACTACAGTGCAATGGAGCAGGGAATTTTGGGTCCTTCAGGCGAGATGGTTTTTCACACCTCTTGTCAAGGCTGGGGCTAAATGTGACAAATTTGTTCTCAGTTTTGCAGTTCATTTACAGGTTTGCCTGACCACAGACAGAGTATCTGAGAGAATTTTATTCAGGAACACCTGGGTTATGATGTCACAGAATTATTTGTAGTGTATTATGCTTACCAAGGTTATTCTCTCTCTCTCAAAAAAAAAAAAAGGGTTTGGAGATAAAGTTTGTTACAAAGCAAAATAAACTAGTTGCCTTTAGCAAAAAAAAAAAGTCATGATCCTCTTGTGAAGTTATTAACTTCCAGTAATTTAATTTTGTAGAAATGCATTTTTATACCATGCAGTGCTACTGAACGTTTATTGTATCTTTGTTTACCACAGGGACTGGTCTCCGTTCTATTGGAGAGCACATCTCAGGCAGTCTGAAAGTGATTATGGAGTAGCAATACAGCAGCAGCCTGATGAGCAGCAGCATTATTGGTTTGTGGAGCCTTGATGATATTGGTTGCACTCATTTCCTCATGGGAAGACTTGCCTGTTTCTGAGTGCAGCCTTAATTAAAAAGGTGAGTGTTGAAAACTACTGTCAGCATATAAAACAGTGAAAAAGTGCCAGGGAAGGGAATCCTCCAGGTCTGTGAAGCTCCAGCCTCTTCAGGGGTAGATATTTGGGAGGCACCTGCCAGGTGGACTCACAAGAGATTGCTTAAGGACTGTCTTTTGTGTGCCCAGGGATTTTCTAAACTATTAAATTATATTCCACACAAGATAGGTAAGCGTTTGCACCAGTGGTAAGTTGTTCAGTTTGCTAGATCACTGCCTGAATTTCATACAGGATTGTTTAGTAGTGAAATAGTTAAATTAAATGTGTAATTCACACTTTGCGTGTTCAATTGACTACTTAGGTAAAAAATGAGGCTATAAACTCCCTGGTATGTTTAAATAAACTTGTTTTTTGGCCAGTGCTGTCAAAAAGGAGAACACTTCCACAGCCAAAAAAGGTCACTATATCACTTAGCAGGAATTCCCAAGCTTCTCCAAATCCGGGACACCCAATTTGTTAGCTAAGCACTTGTATTCTTTTAAAGATTTACAGTGATTTATTTGCAGTGTCAGTAACAGCATCATCATTACTGGAAGATCCAACTGTACCAAATGTTACTTTAATAAATCATCAACCCTGAAAATCAATACTCCAATGAATTGAATCAAATGAAATCGTTTCTGTGCACAGTTTCACCCACAAAGTCAAAACCTCTGCTGTCCAAGTTCATAAAATTTCCATCATCTGGTTAGACCAGAGCCATCAGACACAGCTCCCCAGACTCAATGTCAAACAAACCTTATCTGTTGATGGATTTTTTTTCTGTTTTTTATGTCAGCCCATCAATGTGTCTGTGGTGTTATATTATGACATTTGCTTCCTCTGAAGTGACATGAACTGCTGCTTTATTTCATGTCCTGAAAAGACACCACAGGTTATGTCTGACCTGCCTTTTTCTCCTTGTAGAGTCCTGAATTTCTGTTCTGTAGGAGCTCTGTCCTCCTCTACCTCCTTTTAAATCTGCTCTTGCAGGAAAAATAATAGCTGTATTTGATTTTTTTCAGGTTTGCTCATTGGCCAAAGTACACGGCATAATAAATGTGTATATTTGTGAAGACATTTTTGTAATCTGTGCCAGGATGTTTATCTTGTCATGCTGGAGTTGCTGGTAGGAATTTTTTTGTGTTCACTACCTTTTTTGCCTGAAAGTCTCATGGAATTGGTGGTAATTTCTTTTCCAGCTGGCATTACTTCCTACTAGTGTTGAGGAAAAATCTCTTGTGGCCGAGAAACTGTACATTGGTACACCTTCTGTCACAGCTGTCAGCAAACGTGGGAAGAAAATGAGTTATTTGCAGAATCACAGAATAGATAATGCAATGATGCCATTATTTTGGTGATCAAGGATGTTCTGCCTCGTGAAGAAAATCCAGCCAGCATTTCTTTCATAAACTCCATGGCTTTCTTTTAAATGTTCCATTTTCATCTACTACGGTTTTTAACAAGAGCCTTTATCCAAGCCTGAAGGTGAAGCTACAGGCAGAAAGAACAGTTTTCTGTTCTCATGTGAACAATTTTCCAGCTTCAGTTTTAATTTGACAGGGAATACCAAAAAGATTTTGGAGCAGTTTGCACTAATTCAGCTGTAAACAGAAACAGTGATTTCTGGCTGATTTCCATGCTTGTGTGCTTGTTTGTGGTCCCCTCAAAGAGCTGAAAAGAGGCTGTTATTTTTAGCTAATATTTATAACTATATCTAGCAGCTTTTGCTTCCTTGTACTCAGGTGTCATCTCTTGCAATATCCTTAAATACAAATGTTTGAAAGTTCTGGCATTCCGTGAGTGAGCTGCTGCCACTGGGGAGAAGCAGGAAAACCCTTCCCTCTTTGTGCTCTGATGGTGTTGATCACACGGGACATTTGGAGTTTTCTCCTCTTCTGTGTGTTGTGCCTCCTCACTAACTGCAGCAGCATCAAATTTTACGTTCATACCCATTCATTAAGTTCATACCTGTTGTGGTGTTTTGGATTGAATTCCATCCTTGCACTCTGCAGTCATCATCCTGATTGTGATGGGAAGGGCGAGTGAGCTCTTTGTGTCTCACACAGAGATAGGAAAAAGCACAGCAAGTTTATATCAGAATCAGAGCCAGAGATTCTGTTTTGTGTCCTTGTCACAGGCTAAATCTCTCTTTGGCAGGACAGGGATGCTTGGAGCACCTGCAAGCTCCAGGACTCTTCACTGCCTTCTCTCCTCTCCAGTGCCAAACCTTCCTGTTCTGGTGCCCTGAAGTCTTCCTGTGTCCATATTCCACCTGCTCCTTCTTGTCTTGATGCCTTCTGGCCACGCTGTGATGGGGAGGGCTGCCTTAGGGCTATAAGAACTTTGAAGAGGTATTGTGAGGTGTGAGAGCCTTGCAAATGTATAGAGTTCTTGCTTGGGCATCAGAAGTCTGTGAACTTAATAAAGTTTGCCTTGGGGATGTGTGGGTTTAAGGGCTCTGAATGATTTAGGGATATAAAAATGCTTTTAATAACTCACTTTTAGATCTTCCCAAAAAAAGCCACGTATTAAAAAATCATCATGCTGGACAACCACAATAGATAGGACAAAATTAGACCTGTCTTCCCGAAGCTTTATTTGAAATGTGGGATGTCACTCTGCACCACAGTTCCTAGTAAGATGTAGATTTATTCCAGGTAATTCTTGAGGCAAAGACAGAATTGTAGTTTAGAGTATGAAATGTCCAACAATAGGACTAGGGTGATATATATTAAAAATTATTTTGGGAAAAAGATTTTGAGATTCTTACACCTTAAAAAATTATACATACTGTGTTTTTTTTTTTCTTGACGAGTATCTGGAGCACCTCTTTTAGCTCTGATATTCCTCAGGTGGCAACTAATCTCAGCTACTGTGCAGCAACTAGTCAGGGAACAAATCTCTGAGTTATCCTTGGTATTAATTGAGTTTACAGGTTGGCTCAGCAGTTCAGCTTCGAGAATGCAGGACATAAATTACTCACGTGTCTGAGGACTGCAGGACTCTTGCAAATCAAGGCTTGACAGAGGTGCTGTGTTAGATTAAGGCAGTGGCTCAGTGTGCCCTGCTGTGGGCTCTGAGTTGCAGCAGCTCATGTTTATATCACAGCTGCTGCCGCTCCTTGATCTGTGCTCGTGCTGCTGAAATCTTCTCATGAGAAAAGGTTTGACTGAGAGGGTCATTATTCAAAAATGTTATAAAGTCGGGGGGGGGGGGGAGTGAAGGAGCAGAGGTCATTCAGATTATTAAGGAGCAGAGGTCCTTACTTACATGCTCTTGAATGGAGATTCACTTGTGCTCATTACTAATTGAACAAAGTAGTCCTGGCTCTTTCTTCTGGGTGTGTTGGACAAGGGAAACAAATGTAATCAAAGGAAATGAGTTGTTAGTGATTAATTATAAGAATTGGGTTAAGACTGCATTGTTGAGCACAGTGCCTGGAAACTTGGTCAAAGCAGTGAGGTTTGTCACCCTGGGCAAATAAATTGAGTTTCAGTTTTTTACAGCAATGCTTTTACAGGTTCCAAGGCAAGAGGGATCCTGCTTCTAAGCCACAAAAGAAAAATATTGATAATATGGGGTTTTAAGATCAAGCTGAACAAGTTTGTTTGTTACCTCAGAAAACCCACAGAAAAAATAGCAAATCAGCACACAAAATGATGTAAAAACCCCCTAACTTCAAAATCCTAACCAACACATTCATAGCCTTCAAAAAAACACTTTGTGATTTTTTTCACACATTGAAAAGGAAACCTCGTAGTCAATTATGATCAAAGGGATCTCAGATCTTCTCTAGCTCTCTCCAATAAGTAGCTGATTTAATTTCCCTACTCCAGTTCCAGCACAGGCCACAGTGATAAAATAATGACAAAGCTGCACTTGAGGGATTGTATCACCCATAGCTTTCCTTTCCTATTTCTTGAGCACTTATTAATGTATAAGCAGGCTTTCCTTATTACCCCAAAGCAGATTGGTTTCTCTAAGAGCCTGTGATGAGAGACCTTCAAAAAGCCTGCTGAGATTCCCATTCACTTTTACCTAAAATGTTTGAATTTCAGTGGTTTTATAAAAAAAGAGTTGTGAGACAAACATTCCTGTCATTCTATATATGAATTTAAGATTCAGGTTTTCTTTGTGGGGAAAGAAGCAGGGAGGAAAGTAGGAGGAAAGGTGACCTTAAAGAAGGTGTTTAGCAAACCAGGTGTGCTACAACAACTTTGTATTTTGAAATTTTAAAAGTCCAAATTAAATACATGTTTCTTTGTATGAGATGGGGTTGATGGCTCTCTGAAAAAGTGCTGCCAGGGGCTGTCTGCTTTTAATGAATAGACCTTAAGCTGGCAAAATATTAAAGCTTTTCACACAATTAAAACTTGAAAGTACAATAAAGCTGACCTCCTTTTGTCTTTCCCTTTCTTGAACAAGGAATTTATTCTTGTTCTACTCTGTTATTCCTTTCCACACACCCCCCGCATTTTAAACATGGCTTTCTACAGCATGGTCTGTAGCAAGACTAGTCAAGATAATAAATAAATAAATAAATAAATGATCAATAAATGGAAAAAGGATATAGATGCAAAAAAGGTTCAGTTGCACTTCCTTATTTCCTTATCCCGTACTTTTAATTCCAGAAGTCAGCAGCAGTGCCTACTAAACCCCACATGCTCTTTTCCCTATTGGATAAAACATAATGTGACACAGGATATTTTGGATTCTCTCTTAAGGGAGGGGGTTAAACTGGGATCTTGAGATGATCTTTTTATAAGTTTTGTAAGCTGGAAGAAAGTTAATTTATGAGTTCTGCCATTGATGTTTCAGCTCTTCAAAGTGTAGTATTTTTTAGTGTGATTAATTCACCAAAATGTGTTTTGTAAACCAATTATGACTGATTTGTAATACTTTTCTCTGCACTTGTAATATGTGCGTTCACCACCTATCAGCCCTTGTCACGTTCTGGGGCGCACTTATTACATAATGAAGTCTCAGGAATAAAAGCAGCCACAAATTGGCTTTATTAGAAAATCAGGTTGGTGACAATGAACAAAGAAAAGAATTGCAGTGAGGAGCAGAAGTGTTTTCTCTCTTTTCCATGGAGGCAGAGGCGCTGTGACTTGTCAGGACCTCCTGTACATCATTTCATTGTGAAAGAACAACATCAGATCTCCTGCACTTCATCAAACCTGCCTCTCCCATTTCTGATGTCCACAATATTTATGGGAGGTTCTCATATTTTCACAGCCTCTATAAATCATTTTTAATTACTTGCACATATGCAGAAACAGCAATTTAGGTCTTGTGGAACCTAATCTTTTGCAGCAGATTTAGTTAGTTCTCTGCAATACTGGTATAGCTAATTTATACATGGCCGAGCTCTGAAACAAACAATTTGCTCTGTAGGAAGGGAGATTTTGCAAATAGGAATAAATTTAGTTAGCGATAGTAATATTTCATGGTAATTCAAAAAAGAATGGGTTTGGGTTTTGATTACCATATATATGTGCATTAATTTACAATAGTTCAAAAGACACTACTCTCTGAGAGCAGCTAATTTTTAACTATTTTGTGGCAAAGATCAACACACAAAATGCAAAAACCGAGCAAGTGAGGCCTGTAAGATCTCAGAAGAGCCCCATATACACATATCTTAATGCAAGTCTAGTTTAATAAAGCTTTAATTACCTGTTAATTACTTTTTCATTAAATTGTTTATCCTCATATTTTATCGAAACTCTCAGGTGTCCCTGCCTGGGAGCTGCTGTCCTTTCAGTGGCTGACAAAACTTCAGGCAGTGAAGTGCTGCAGGGTAGGATTGCATTTAAGCCAAAGTTGATGAGATGACACATTTAGGTGGAGGAGGAGGTCTTTGAAATTGCACACCATCCAAATTTGTGAATTTTAAAGCTTCTCTGGCACCCTAAAAGTAAAGACAGTACATTACCAAGGAGCAAGTACGGAAGTGCAAACTTAGCACTGCAGTTTTCTTGATCACACCATGGTTCATTTTGAAGTATTCAAAAAAAAAAAAGAATATCTCTCAGAGATGCCTTCCCATGGAGGAGTCCTCCTGTTGAATGAATCTTTAAAAAAGACTTTTTTCCTTAATGTGCACAGAGAAAGCTCATCCCCAAAATTCTCTGGAGTGGTCTAAACAGCAGCACAGTGTAATCAGAAGCGTTTTGTTCTGAGACCTGCTGAATCACAAGATGGGGTAGTGATTTAGGCCTTGCAAATTGTGCCCTAAACACCTGGAATGAGTGAGTGGCTTTTATATCATTGCTCAAATCAAGCTCTGTTCATCCAGCTGGGTTTTCTTCCCTTCTTTCCCGCACTGCTTTCTCTTTTAAAATTACAATATGCAAAAGATGATGTGGCAGTATGATAGTGGCTTACCCTGTTTTTCTGTACAGTCAGCACCTAAACCAGTATATTTTGTAATATTATTAATCCCCAGAGTTCATTCTAAGAGTTTAATACTGTATAATGATTTTACCCCTTTTATGGCTAGAATGCAGTCTCCAGGCTACCTTATTTTTATTCAAGGTTATTAAAAAACAAAGATAGAATAAGATGTTGGATACCGAGCTGTGTTTAAAATCTGCCCTTCTGAGTTTTCCTCCATTATTCTTTATATTTATTCTCTGCCATGTCAGGTTCATACAGAAGTGTGACAAAATCTTACACTGCATAAAATAATAGCAATGCACTTTAGATTACGCTTAGAAATTGAAACCCCTGAAAAAAGTTTCTTGATTCCAGATTTTGGAGAGAGCAGGAGGGCGGAGGTGGGAAAACCCTGGCAATCAAACCTCTTTAGTCAGTTGATTAATTGACAAACAAGCTTTTTCATTAATATGGTGAGTTAATTCCTGGACCAGCATAAAACTGAGAGATCTTCCCACAGCCTGTAAAACAGCACCTGGCCCTTGCAGAGACCCAGTGGTTCCACGGCAAACTGCTCATTTATTCTCTGCTGGGCCTTCTCACAGATTTAATATTTCTTGCTTTCCTATGCCATAGCTACCAGCTACTGCTGTTTCCTGTAAGAATCCCTTCTCCTTCTGCAAGAGGCCTTGGAGTGATTCTTTCCATGATATTAAACAGACAAATCTTTAAGATTGGTGCATGTGCAGTTCTGCCCATGGACATGTGACTTGAGCTCTGATCCATGGTGCTGCTGCAAGGACAATTATGAATCCCAAATAAACTGAGCCATTTATTCCTCTGCATCTATTCCTGGCCAAGATTTGTTCTAAGAGAGACAGATGGATGTTTATGGGATGTTTCAGATCTGCTCTGCTCCCTCTACCTTAATTTTTATGAACCTCTGCTGGCTTTTAATTTCTTGACAAGCAGGCTGTTGTAAACAACTCATATTTTATGCATCTACAACATGTAATCATGAGTTTTATGATGTTATTGATTGATGGCCTTCACGACGTGAGCAGGGAAGGTTGGGAGGTTCAAGACTTGGCAGGAATGGGCGGTTGCTTTGTGATACTTGGTTACTTTGCCAGATGCTTTATGTCTCCACAGTGAATTTTGAAAATAAATCAGGTCTGCTCCTCAATAACCCCTAAGTTTCTGGTGAACACAGCAGACTCAGCTTTCAAGGGCAGCCTCCCAGGAGAGGTATCAAACAGAGCAAGTTTTCAGACCCCTTCACCACATTTTATCATATGATTCTCGTTCTCTGTGGTTTTCTTTAGATAGCTACCAAATTATGGCTGGCTGCTACAGACATAACCTGTCTAGGAAAGTTCCCAAGAATCCTAAAACTTTTTTCCATATCCCAAAGGATGCTAAAAGTTCAGTCCCAAAACCCAGAATTCCACAAAGGCTCAGATGCAGGCTAACTTCTACAATGACCTGCACTATTTTCAAGGCATAGGATGGAACTTCTTTCTTTATACAGATAATACACAGGCTGTGTATCTAAAAAATCTGATATTTGAGGGTGGTCGTATAAACAACTTCATGGCTGCTTAGAATGAGAGCTGGTTGAAAATACTTGAAAACTCAATTTATTTTATCTTTGAAAAAGCATGGTAGAAAAAATTACTTGCTGCTTTTATATTATGGTCAGTTTGGGCACACATGGATGGAAGAGGGAGCAAATAGTGTATTTTTATCTGCTGTTGAGCAAAACACATGCACACAGCTCCCTCCTCTCTCTCTCTTTCCTCAGCTCCCTCCCTTCCCTCTGCCCCCTCTTCTGCCCACCTCTCTCTGTCTCCCTCTTTCTTAATTGAACCCTTCCAGAACCTGAAGGGAGCCTACAAAATTATGGAGAGGGACTATTTAGCAGGGCCTGGAGTAACAGAACAAGGGGGAAAGGCTTCAAATTGAAAGAAAGTTTAGATGAGATATTAGGAGAATGTCTTTTACTGTGAGGGTGGTGAGTCCCTGACACAGGTTCCCAGAGAAGCTGTGGCTGCCCCTGGATCCCTGGAATTGTCAGAGGCCAGGTTGGATGGGGCTTGGAGCAACCCGGGATAGTGGAAGCTGTCCCTGCCCATGGCAGAGGGTGGAATTGGGTGATCTTCAAGGTCCCTCCTAACCAAGCATTCTATATTTCTATGATTGTTTCTTTAATTTCCAAAGAGAGGCATATTTGAAAATTCATCATGAAAATTGACAACCAGGTCCATCCAAGTCCACCAGGGCTCCTGGTTACTTTGGAAATGTCTGGAATTCCCAAGTGGGCTTTCTGAGGCTGTGTCATCACTTGCATCACTGAAATGCAAGAAAGACGATGATTGAATCCTCTCTCAAACCTCCATGATGTTTGAGTGGGGTTTTGGGGTGTGTGTATTTTATCTTTTAGGTTGTTTTATTTTTGTTTCTTTTATAACTAGTCCCATGTAGAACTATTTAATGTCAAATGCAGTTCATTTTGTGGAGTCAGTCCATTCTTTAAATGTTGGTGTGGTGCCTACAGGCACTGTGGTTACGTGCCTCTCACGTAAATAAAGTGTTGTCCTGCTGCTCAAGTGACTCTTCATACATGGATTAATGTATTTCAATAGACAGGGAGGAAATGCTGAATTCATTCCCCTCAGGCTAACTAAGGAGAGGTCTTTAGGATGGCAGAGTGGGTACAAATAACACAGGAGCTGGGTATCAACACCACACTCTCCCCTCAGCTGAAGTATAACAAGCTGACACTCTTTTCTCCCTAATTACTTTCCTGCATTTCTTCAACACATAAACCCAGCCATTATTCCTTTTCAGAGATTCTGGTTTTGCTGTGCAGGCCCCTTTTAAAGTGATTTTACTGAAGAGAAAAAAAAGTTTCAAGCTGGCCTATGAGTACAACTGATTCCTCAGAAAATGCCTTTATTCTGTGGCAGAGTCTATTGTTCTATCACAGAACTTCACTCACTTCAAAAAGATTTGTGCTGAACTGCAGGTGTCCTTTTCCCTTTTTGTTTGTCATGGTACAGATGCATTCTCTTTGCTGAGGAGGTTGAGTTACTTTTGAGTTTCTACAGTATTTTAGTTTCTGTTTAGATATTTTTCAGCCTTTCTCTTTTTTTCTTCCATTTTTTTTCCATTCCTATCTTCAGACTAGATAGGAGTACAAGTGTGGCTTCAAGTTTAGATAAACAAAAGCAGTGCTCACTATTCCACTAAAAAACTGTCTTTAGCTGAGCCCCAATTTGGCAACTTTGGGATATAAATGACAGTAGATTAAAAACAGGGGTCCCTGTGTCCTTTTCATTCCATTAAGAGCTAACGTGTATAATTACCAAAGCAAATGTGCAGCAGGCAATCATGTAAATACCAATAAAGGTTTCTTAGTGGCAAAGCTGATTTAATGTAAATAAATCCTCTTAATTTGTTTTAATTAAAAAAAAGGTCTAATTAGAGAGAGAAGCTTACATTGATCAGTGTGTTCAGCTGAATGCTGGTATAGGTCAGCTGTAAATAAATAAATAAATAAATAAATGGGGAAATCATCTATGTAAAGAAATTTTCAAAAATAGTGTCAGATAAGAAGAGTAGATAGCAATCAGTAGGCACTGAATGGGTATTGCTGCATTCATCCCAGCCAGGTAAAAACAGAAGGATATCTGGAAATAGTTCAATTGGAAAAAAAAAAGGAGGACAAATCCAACAAAAACCACACTTGCTCCTTTCCTGCCCTCTCTTCCTCCCTCCCTCCCTCCTTCCATTCCCTCCCCAGAAATATCCATCATGCATTCCTCTTGCTACTGAGGACATGAAGCAAAGGCTTAGTCTGAGTAACACAAATTTTCAGGTATTTAGAAGAAATAAAAACAACCTAGTTGCAAATTTGACCTAGTGGTGATTTGATTATTATCTAGAAAAATCATGGTAAAACTGACTTTTCCTGTTACTCAGACAAGGAAAAAAATTTTTTCAAAAAATAACTTCTCGATAGAATGGACCAGATACTAATTGAGTAAGTTTTCTAATTTCTACTCTTATAATAATCCAAATATTTAAAAAATACTTAGAAAATCCAAAATTAGCAGAACCATCACCAGTAAGGAAAAACAATACAGAATTACTAAATCGAGGTAAGTTTTTTTCCCCACAACAACATTCACATAAGAACAGATAAGAATTTTCTTTTTATTTTTAAATCTCATGATTTTCCTCCTATTCTTTGAAGGTAGGATTTATGTGAACACATTGTTTGTCTCCTCCAATGAACTTTTGACCTTTCAAATGATTTTAAGCCAAATTTGACAAAGGATTAGAGATCTCACAGCTTTGATTAAAAAAATTATCAAATAAGGGTGGCAAGGAAGAAGGGAGAAAATGATGGTGAGTTCTGAGTTTGAAGTCATTGTTAAACATCAGAGAATCTACCACTGCTCTCATGTGAATATTGCCTTTTATTTTACACTTCCCTTACTGTAAAGGGAAGATGTAGTAAAATAACCTGCTCCAAAAAATACTAAAGCATGTATATTTGTGAGGTAAGTATCACCAAATTTTTAAGAACATCCATGTGGTTTTGGTGCAGCAATTTTTGATATGAGTTAATTTCTACCAAGAAGTGGAACAACTTCAACAGCTCTTAGAAGCTGAAAGCTTTTCAGTCCACCTCTAACACTCTCAGAGGAGAAAAGTTATAGAAATTTCACGTACAAATTCTTGCTTTAATTTGGCTCAAAGCAGGCATTTTCCCAGCATGGCTGGAGTTCCCTAAATGCCTCGGCTGAGGGATTGAGCACCAATGAGAATTTAATTGTTCACTGAGGGTAGAAGAGTTTGAGCTGTACAATACAAACTGTCTCTGTGGCTCCACGAGTAGAGATGTAAATGAAATAGTCTGAAACTGCAGACAGAATAGCACCAAAGAAAATTTGGGCTTTATTCTAGTGTTAAAAAGAGGAAGTTTAGCATTTCTTAGAAGGAGGAGATAATTTCCTAATGATTCAAAATTCAGCAGTAGGTCAAGACTCACTGTCCCTACCAATCCTCAGAAAAGAAAAACAGTTGTGCATTTGCACAGCCCAGGAAAAAGTTTTATAAATGAGTTAATGAGTTTTATTTCTCATTAACCTATTCTGATGTGATTGGTAATAAATTAAATTTATCTCCCCAAGCTGAGTTTTGCCAGTGAGAATAACTGGTGAGTGATCTCTCCCTGCCCTTATCTGGACAAATGAGCCTTTTGTTTTATTTTCTCTTACCTGTCCAGCTGAGGGTGAGAGTCATAGGGCAGCTTTAGTGGGCACCTGGTGTCCAGTCAGAGTCAACACACCACAGCCTAGAAGGCCATAGATGAAGCTTTTACTACAAGGAAAAAAAGGAAAAAAAGCTTTCATTCAAGGCTACTCTTTCCATGACAGAAGATGAAACAGTTTACTGGTTTATATCTTTTCCCCAGATATTATTATCCTCAGCCATACATCATTCTGCTACATTTCCACAAAAAGGCATTGATTTAAGCATGACTTGGGAGGCAGAAGGATGTTCAGCAGAGTGACTGCTCTGGTGGAATCGTGGGCTGTGTTCAGGAGCTGTGGGAAAACATACAACTTGTTAAAAACATTTCAGATTTATTCTCTTCTGTGGATATGTCACTACCAAGCTCAGACAGCATCTTCTTTTAGAGATGCAGCCCCTGTTCTTCTGCCCAAATAAGTCCTGGTGCACTGAGATTTGTGTCTGTGGTCAGGTGCACATGTACACAAAATATGTTTGCATCCCTTCATCCACATGACAAAAAAGGGTATCTTCTTGTAGTACCTCTGAATGGGAGCCAGTTCAGTGAGAGAGACTGAGAGTTACACTCCACTGCTTCTTATGATCAATTGGTTTTCTCTCTGAAAACGCAGACGCACAAAAGCACAGCAGGGCAGATCTTCTGAGCTTCATCGTTTTGCTTCACCTGTAGCAGAATCCCATTTACAGCCAGCAACGGATTGAAAAGAGGATCAGGCTGAGATCAGCACCTTCAGTGCTTACACACAGCCTGGCCTCCTGCTTGATAGATAGAGTACAAGTTTTCCTTAGAGGTTCGATAAGGAGGACTGAAATTGATGTCTTTACCCCTGTGGTACCTGCTGGTATGCTCAGCTGAAAAAATAAAATACAGTTCCCCGTCCTAGAAAGCGTAAGAGTAGCTCCAGCTGCCCCAGACTTCAGTAGCAGTATTTTATTTATGCAGCTGTAAAACACATTAATATCTTTAAATGTATCCTCTGGAAGAGTAAATACAAATATTTGGAGCATACCGGGAGTGTGCTGAGGAGTTAGAGGCAAAATGGTTGTAAGCAATGCTACCCTAAAATTCAGAGTTTATCAGGCTTTCAGCTTTGGGGAGAGGTGTTGCTCCAGGGGAGAGTGAGTGATAGGACAAGGTTTTATCTTTCTGGCAGAATTTCCCCATCAACCTTGCCTTGAATCCTTTGCAAGAAATGTTCTGTCTTTCTAAAAGTCTCGAGTTAGCAAGTCAGTGTGCTGAGAGCAGAAATGTATTGTGGGCCTCAGTGAAATGAGTCTTTTGACCACGAGGATCAGCTTTTCTTAAAATAGCGTCATTGTCATTCTGTAGGAGGTGGGAAATAACAGCTGAGTCTCAAGAAAAATAAAGAGCCGTCAGCATGTTCTGCAAACAGAGATGAGAAATGTCCATTATAATAACCGTAAACATCCTGTGCATGTATAGGGTTGCAGTACAAGCAAAAGAGCATAAATGCTAAACCCCTGATCCAGATGAAAAAAATCAATCTCAGCTTTTCCCCAGGAGGGTATTGCTGTTCTGAGTGTTATCTCCAGGTGCCTCTCACCTTTCAGAGCTGGTTTGTGAGGGGAAAGGCAGATGAGGCCCATGATGGGCATTTAAAAACACCAGAGATGGGATCTCGCTCCTCCATCTGAGCCAGCTGTGGGTAAAAAGGCAGCTCTGGTTGAATGTTTACAAATCAGGTATTGTAAGAGCTGATAACCACTTACCTGCCTGAAAAACGTGTTGCCATTCAGTTCGTTCTTAAGAGTACAGAAAAATCAAAGTGTGAATATAACCCAGAGAAAAGTGAGTTTAAGAGGGATGCCAGCATGGAGACCAAGCATCTCTGAAAACATCACTGTGCTCCAATCTCTGGCATTTCGTTGTACCACACACGCCTCTAATGCATGAGATTTGTCTGATGACACAGTATTTTACTGGTTGTGCAATATTTCAGCAACTGGCAGACACAAACTGAGCAAAAAATATCAATACACCCCTGAGACAAGCACATGTCTGCCCACAGGACTTATCTACCCTAGTCATTAGAATATGACCAAGCATAAGGGGCTGTGAGTCCAGTACCCACACCTCAGGCTTTTACCCATTGTGCACAGGCCTTAAATAAAATCAGATTCAGTTTCCTATTCAGTTTAGAAGGTCTTTTTCCTTTGCAGCTGATCACAGGCTGTAACTGTCTCCTCCTTGATGGACTGAAGTTGTCTCTTTGCTGCAGTTTTTCCTGTGGGACCACTAGACAAATCAATCTTTTCCCCAAATCCTGCTCCTTATTTATGTTCTCTTGTTGGATAACTTTTATATCTGTGCCTGAGAATGCACATTTCTAGGTTTGGTGATGTTCATTTTTAATTTTAACTCTGGCTTGCAGTTTTCTGACTGCTGTATGTGAACTAGTGTCTCCATGTTTAGGTTCCTTCTAACAATGTTCCCCAATTTAGGAGTAAAAAAGAAAAGAAAATATTTTTCAGGAAATATCATTATATTGTCATCGGATGTACAGGGCAACTACAATTCTGGGCTGGTTTTTGTTTTCTTCAGTGGGATAAAAAAACCCCCAGCTTTAAGACCGTGTCCTAAGTGCTGAAATTTAGAGAAAAAATGTTTCTAGATTAGTGTCTTATTTATGCCTTTAAATGTAACAGAATCACTTTAAAATGAGGTGTGTCAAATAGAGGGAATAAATCATTAAATCACTTTATTAACCCACTGAAGATGAGTTCAGCTACAGTATATGAGTTTATATATACATATATACACACACAGAAACATAAAATATATTATATATATATATAAAACCATGATCTTTTCCTGTATACTTCCTCTATAATCAATGGGCAGAAACAAACATTTTTAGAATGTGATTTCCCCAATAATTTTCTGCTTCAAGATGAGATGAATCATGTGTTATAAGCGCTGATTTCAGCCCACTGAGAAAGGGGTATTTATATTCTCCATGTAGCAAAATAAGGATGAAATATTCAAATACAGATGTCTTCATTTGGACCACATAGAGCTAAACAGAATCCTATTCCCACATGCAGCAAAACCTGGGAAAAAAAGTTCCTGTAGCCATGATTGCAAATTTATAATATCCACAAGTGGTGCAAGGCTTGCAAATCTTTCAGCACAGGAAAAAGCTCAATTTGAGTGTCAAGTCAAGACTTATTTTATAGTCTGAATAGGAATGACACCCTCATGAAAACCTGTCCCTCTCTGCAGCTGCTGAGCCCACCAGAAAACTTAATTGAGCTGCTACATCTGACATCTGAGAGGAATGTGCCTCTTCCACAGTACAGAATACAACTTTAACACGAGCAGCTGCTTGTGAAGTGCCGTGTTTGCTCTGCATCGTGAAGGGATCATTGATGTGAGAATGGATGCCTTGGCTGAGCCCAACAATAAAACATCCTTGTGGTAATTTGGATGGACAGGTTCTGCCAAGGTTCACTGTCTCAGCTCATTTTCAGGACTTTGGGAGAGTTTCAGTCTCATCCTCAATTGATGATTGTGACTCTATTGAAATCCATGACTTGACACCAGTTGCTCTCTGGTGATACATTGCTTTTTCTCCATCTCTGTAAAAACCTGATTTCTGCTTGTTCAAAATCACTTCAGAAAGGCTGTATCATTTATCTGGGTTTATTACTTAATAATTTTGCCTCTTTTCTTCATGGAAAAGCCATACTGGAAAAAAGTTTCTACTCTCAAAGTGCTCTTTCACATCCCTCTAGAAATGGGCTCCAGTCTTAAGTCAGGTTTTATATGGAGGCCCTTTTTTAACTGGAGCATCACACACCAGAATAAAATCAAAGAGTATGGGGGAAACAATGAATAAAACTGTGAAGGGCTCATAACCAAACCAACACAGGGAGGTGGGAGTATCAAGATGGTGTTGGCCTAGATCTGATATCAGAGACTGCTTGAGATGGCTCATTCCTAACCTCTGACATCTATATCTCTTTTTCTTCCTGTTTTTTAAAAACTTCTGTAGCATAACAGATCAAAAAGGTATTTTGTATCATAAATTTAGTCCACACTTTCTCTTGCTTCAGGATGCCTGCACCTCATAAAGGGAAACAGCTTAAACAAACCCCAGCAGCCATCAAATTCTGTTTTGATCTGCAGGCACAGGCTCAACTACTGTTAAAATGAGGTTGGTTATTAGAAAACAGCAGATAGAATTTACACTTTCCTTTCTTCTTTGACAGACTTCTCCAATTTATATTGAAGATTAAGGACATGCATGTATCTGTCCCATCAGAAATGCTTTCCATCAAATTTATTTATATGACACTGATAAACTAACACTGAAAGTCATTTAAACATTCATTAATATTGTGTTCCGGAGGGTTTTTTTATTTACTCATTAAAAGAAGCGTGATGCCAGATTTGTAATTTTAGAGATAGTAGTCTTGTCTAGACACATTTACCTTACAAGCTATATAATTCCATTTCCCTGGGACAACACCTCAGCTGTAAGATTTTTTTGTCTGACAGTCATTTTTTCCTCTAATTTAACTCAGAACTTCCCACAATTAGATTAGTTGTTTAAAAAGTCAGTTCATGTGAATCTGAATAAAGGCATTTTAAGCACTGTGCCTAGATCAGCATGTCACTGGTTTTTTGAGATGCTTTAGCTATTAAACTCAGTAATATTTTCCCTCTGAGTTGCTGTGTTTCTCCCAGGCATTCCTGGTTTCGTTACCTCATTCTTGCCACCTTTTGATAGCAACTGAAAAATTGCCCTACAACCCTAAAGAAAACATATCTAAGGAGGAACCTTGTAATTTTATTCTAACCTACAACAATTAAATACTGAAAATCCAAACTCTTCATTAAAAGAATCACAATAATAAGAATTGCCAATAAGAAGGGCCAGAGTTCTCTGTTGAAATAAGTGTGGAAATCCTTCCTGTAAATGGTCCCTTCTGCTAATATTTCAGTTATTCTTTCAATATTTTTCACTTCACTGGAATTGGAAATATTTAAATCAGGTAGAAATAGTGGGACTGTAGCCACATGTATTTACTGTAGGAATCAGAAATATTTTCCCCAATGTTTATACTTAATTAATAAAACCTTTGCAGCTTTCTCTAAGAGGAAAGGAACTTGACCTTTCTTTCAGCACTTTAATGAACAGCTCCAAAATAAAAATTCAGGCAAGATATGCTTTTGGTTTATTTAAAGATGCTACCTGTTCTGTGAATGAGATCAGTGAGAGTCTCTCCCTAGACTTTGCTGGGATTAAATTCAAGACAGGCTTGCAGAACGCCCCAGTGAACACAGTGCCTGCATTCCCAGCAACTCTTTATCTAAAGGCCCAAGGAGGGCAGACTGGAGCAGACTGTGAACACTTTTGAATAAGACAAAGTATATCACATATTTTAGCAAAATTATTTCAACTTCTAATGGTTTAAACCAGTATTATACTCAAATTGTGCAACAGGTTTTTTTTCCCCATTCCAAGAGAAAGTCAGGAGCATGATCCATCTGATCTGTTTTTATTAAAATGTTTTAAAGATTTGTTATAGAGAAGAGTCTCTTCCTTAATGTGTATTTGGCTAATTAAGTACACCTCAAAGCATGTCAGAGTGTTAGCCACAATCTAAAAAACATAAATGTTTAAAATCATTGGCCTGCATTAGGAGCTTTGTGAGATTTCTAAATATGTTCCACTGTGCTTTCACACTTTTGCTAAATGATCCCCTTGTTTTCCTTTCAGACATGATTGTTTCTGTATCAGGTTAGAGGCTGTATTCCCACTTACTGTTTTCTTAGGTATTTGTTCCTAACAGTAATTTTTGTTTCTATTTTATTCTTATTTATTTTGACCTTTTGGAGTGCTCCACACTGGCTTTGCTGTCAAGAGATTTCATTTGTGTATGAACTCCTCACTCTCCTTTCATGAGCTTGATTTATGACTTGCCTTTGAACCTGCTCATTTTGTCTTGTACTAACTGTGAATTTGAGACAGAGCTGTACTAATTTGTCATCTTTTGCTACATCAGGTTTCCTCTTCCATGCTTCCCTTTTCATTCATTGTGAAATGTACACCTTGGACTAAGACTGACTAACAACTGACTGACTGTTGATTTCTCTTAATATTTAAAATTTACTTGGACTCTTTGAAGAGCTAAAAATTTGGCGACCCTGAGGCCTTTTCCTGCCATGCACTTAAGAGTTGGATTTTATGAACCTTTTGGGTCCCTTCCAGCTTGGAATATTCTGTGATAATTGAGAAAATCAATTGCTAAAAAATAATGAATACAAAACCACCTGTTTGGCTTAGCCCTCCTCATTATATGGGAATAGAAATGTAGTCAAAAGGAGGTGATTAGTAATTATTTTCATTAAAAAGAAACTGAGTCTCTAGGCTGTGATGTAAAACGCTCTTTATATCCTTGTGATGGGCTGTAGAGGCAGTTCCCTTTCTGAACTGAATTTCTTTCAGGGGTGTGTTCACTTGAGTCAACCTCTGACTTCAGCAGTCCTGAGCAAATTTTTGGCATGATTTACTTTGCAATTACTTATTTGGATAGGTTTTCTGTGAGGCTTCTTACTTGGCTAATGGTAAGATATGAAGTTAAGCCACATGTGTGATTTGAACTGTAAGACAGAGCAGCCCAGAGGTTCATATTTCCTTCAATACCTTTAATTTAGCAAGGTTTTGCAGAAATGGTTTTGGAGCAATGTAGATTTTATCATTAAAGAAATAATAATAATTTTTTAACAGCTCTTATTATGCCCTTACCTTATCCCACAAAAGGTGTTTGCTCAGGTGTTGCCTTCAGAAGCTGCTTTACAGTTTGGCTTGTGGACCTAAAGAATCATTAGATAAACCCTGGAGGGTGGAGGATTGCCAAGAAGCAGATGAGCAACAAAAAGTAAAAGCAGGGAGAGAAGGGTATGAAGGGAAGTAGAGAGTGAGAAATTTTCCAGGACAGAAAGCAAGAGGAAAAAAGATTAAAAGAACAAAAAGCTTGTACTAGTTTGAAAACAAACCAGTGGGAGGTACCAAGTCAGAATAACAATTTAATGGGGAAATTAAAGAAAAGGAAAAAAAAAAAGAAAACACTCGTTCAAACTGACAGAGTCAGGATACAACCTGAGTCCCTGTTAGTCAGGGTGTTGGCAGCAGTCTGGTAGAATGGTGGCTGCAGTCCTCTGAAGTGGTGATCCTGTAGAAAGAAGGTCTGCTCTTCCTCAGGTCCAGTGGTGGCTGTGTAGCTCCTGTCCTCTGGAAATCCATTGGAAAGGTTGTCTCTGGTGTCTCAGATTATATCCAGGATGGGATGCTTGGTTCCTCCCTCTGGGTGGAGCATCTCACAGTGGGGTAACGAGTCATGAGGCCAAGTGTTGATTAGGCTCATTAACAGAAGATAGTCCGGAGGGAGTTATCTCTGAGTCAGGCGGCAGGACAATGATGGGCAATTAACAGAAAGATAGTCTGGGGGGAGGAGGCAAGGAAACACTGCCCCACCTGATTTCAACAGCTCATGAGGATGGTGATGGAATACACTGCAACCCAAGACAAAGCTCTTGTGGGATAAAAAAGTACATGTAACACAAAGATATTGAAACTGGAAGAGCTTTTTTCACTTGGAATAAATATTGTTTAATTCATCTAAAAATTAGCTATAATTATCAATATTTTATAACTTTGCACTCTGCTGTGAAATGTTTTATAGAAATAGAAGTCCTTGAGAAAGCTTTGCATTGTAAGCAGATAAGCAATTAAGGAAAAAGAGTTTGTTACCATAACAACTTCTTATTGACCCTTTTATTGAACATAAGAATCTCAGAAGTACCTTGTATTTTAATGGTATTTTACAGACTTATAAAGTAGACAGGGGAAGTGGTACATAAATCCACTCTTCATATTTAGTTAAAAGAATTTCACATTCAGCTTCTGAAAAGCAGTTTTCTTTTTGCTATATTTAATTTCTCCTTTGCCCCTTTTGAAAGCACACAAATATTGAGAAAAAAAAATTAAAAGGTATTTATTTGCAACTCCCTAGCTTTATTCCATATTCTTCCTTCAGTGTGTGAAGACAACAAGCAGATATTCCTGCTACTGGTCAAAAAGATACTGTGAAGGTTGTGAAGGGCTTCTTGGTGAATTTTTGTGTCCTAATGGGGCTGAAGGGGAGCTTTTTACTAGTTACAGCCTTTTCTGGAAGAAGCAGCAGAGCTAAAACCAGTGACAGAAAACTCCTCACAGCAGCTTGTCTTTAAAACCATGGGGAGACTGGTCCTGAACAGCCTTGCCAGAACAACACTGTGCATGTCCTTTAATGTGCACTCCCCATCATCAGATTGATGCCAAGCTCTTGAAAAGTATGAAACTCTCTGAGCCTGTATTCAGTGACCACACACTGTTTTCCCACCACTGCTGAAGAACATGTTAAAAAAACCCAAGAAGTGGCCTTTCACTGACTAATTCCTATTAAAGAGCTCAGAACTTCAAGGCAGCCTTCTCTGAAGCGTGACAAGGGTGAGCTTGTTGGGGCTGCATACCCCAAGTTAGGAGATCATTCAGAATGTTTAATTTTGGGTTTTGCCCAGGTCTAGCACAGCCATACTTACCCTCTCTTTAGCTGGAATAACTGTGCTGGGTTATTCAGCTGCACCAGCAGAGCCTCCGGGGAGCAAAAAGGCATTTGTGTGTTTGGACAGAGATTTCCGCAAGGTGCGGTAACAAGGCTGATGGGATCTGACAGCGCCCAGTGGAGACAGGCTAAATTCATGGACAGCAGTAGGATTTGGAGTTTAGTCACAGCATAAGCAAAGAGTGTCTAAAACCATCCATCTATCACTGTGACAGTTCCCTGGACCTGCTTCCCTTCACCTTTGTTAATCACATGCACAGGATCAGGCTGAGACAAGCAGGGAGCTGATCTTTGCTGGCCACAAGCTGATGCCTTCAAGGATTACACTGCAGTAGCATCTCCAGAAAATCTGTTAAGATCATTCTCAGATTCCCTTTATGGCATGTAGTTCAATGCTGCTATCTGTTGGATTAGCTATTATTTTTTTTCCAATTAAATCAATCATTAACACTCTGTGTGGGGTTTGAAGGGCATTAGGATATTCTTGCAGCCTGCACATTTTAGACATCTGAACGACACTGATTGTGAATGGTTGAGGTGCAGATGGGAATTTCTTTTTTCCTGTGTTAGCTTTATCCTTTTTTAATTAGGGTCATGTATCTTATGTATGTCTTGTAAATATTATAGGGAGGCTTCTTGTCTGTGCCAGTCCTGCAGCATCACAACCTCAGTAAAGGAGGGTTTAATGGTAACAACAACAAGGAAAAGAGATTCTGATCCTTCTTAAAGTTTTACTTTAATTACTGGTGGTGACTAAGAAGAGGAGATAGGTGGGATAATATCTAATTTAGAGAGAGGAAAGTTTGCAACAAAAGTAGTACAGGAAAAATGGAAGAAAGACTTTTACACTGAAATCTTCCATCTTGTGAAGGGTGATGTTTGCCTGTTTATACATAAAACTCAATTTTGCTGAGGAGTCATGTATCTCTGGACTGGTTTACTCCTCAGCAGCCATATTAGGGTGATGGAGGTACATGTGTACATAAATGCTATAGGAATATTAGGTTAGTGTATGAAAGAATCTGAATTCTGCCAACAGTCCGAGAACACAGATAACAGACTTGGTGCTGAATCTTTCTTTTTTCTCTGTTGAACAAATTCCCTTCTCCTGCACTTTCCTTTCTTGATGGCAGTGCTCAAAAATATTCTGAGCTTCTGCTTCAATTGACTAAGATGTGACAAACAGCATATCTCCAAGGACAACCATAATTTAAAGGCTGCAATAGTGCAGTCTTCAGCTCAGTTTATAATAAACTTCACTGCTCATCCTTACTGAGCAGCCTTTTCCGGTGTTTTTTACCCTCCCAAAGTACAAAATTGGTAAGGCACATGCAGGGCTTAGAATTGTTCTGACTTGGGTTTAGCAGTTCCATGGATTTTGTTGCTCTCTCAGTCCTATCCTGGTTGACAAATCTTTGGTCATAACAGCAGTTCTCTCTCCCTGGCTATTATTTCAGAAGATGATTTAAGAAAGCACTTAATAGCCTTAATGAGGACAATAAATGATCCCAGTGGAACTCATATGCAAATATTTTTTTAGTGCCCTGCTGAATCAGGTTTGCAGGTCTTATCTCTAACCTCAGTGCTAGAACCACAATTTTCCTGCTGCTAACCACTCTCCCTCACCAAAGAGGGTTCATTTGGGAACAACTAAAGCTTTCCCAACAACCTACAAGGCACTCCAACTGAACATTTCTGTGCTTAGTAAATATGCTATTCAGTTGCTAAGAGGAGTAATGAATCCTTAAGTGTACATAAGAATGATTTATTGCATAATGTGAATTTACGGCCCATTACGGGAAATAATTACATTCCACTAATTAAAAAATTTAATAGTCACTCCAGCCTAGGAAACAGCAGTATGAGCAAGCAGATTTGCAGCCATGCATTCAAAAGAATGAACCACATGAGAAGCAGTTAGATGAAAATCAGTTTACACTTTAACCCCAGCTCAATTCAGAGATCTAATTCATGTTAAAGTTGTTTTGAATTAGGTTTTTTTTCCCATGGTCAACTTTTCTAAAAACTTGGAGGAAATGGGATCATTAAAAAGATTGAGTAGAAGCATATTAAGAAAGTTCATCAGTCTTCAGATTCACCATATTTGTGATAGAGTCCCTCAGGAAGAAAAAAAAGACTTCTGCCCATGGTGTGGGTGGGTTTTGTAATGGGTTTGTAATGATTTGCTTCCCTCTGTAGAGTGCAAACACACTCCTGTGTCAGGTACTGTTGTTCACACTGGGCAGGCAGTGCAAGGCCTGGTGCTCTCCTCTGAGCTGTGTAAATGATTGGTGACTGCCAGAACCAACGTTGTAAATGTGCAGAACAAAGGGCAGCATGTCTGCTTGGAGATTCCCAGCTGAAATGTGGACAGTATTTATTTTACTCTTGGAAACCTGCTTCACCTGTCAGGACCTTGACAAGGCTGCACAGGGTGCTGTGTGCTGCAGGGTCTACAATGGAACTTAGGAGACAGATTTTATAGCAGGAGCTGTTAAATTAAACAGGAAAATTGCCTAGGACAATTTTAGTTTGGTAGCATGGCATCTAATAGGAAGTGGAGCATGTTAATTGATATAATGGATTTGATACTTGGTGAACTAAATGTGATGCAAAAAGAAAAGCCACCCATTAGGTGAAGTTGTCTGTTTAACCTTCTGAGTGACTCTTGTGGTTTTTAAGAGTAACTTTTTGGCAGATTATGTGTTTTGTCCTGGACTTGGGAAAGTAAAACCATCTTTCACTGACCAAAAAAGTTCCAACTTAACAAGATTCAGATGGGGACAGCAGATTGTCAGCAAATTGTCAGTCAGTGTGCAAATAGTGGAGTGTGTGCAGCAAAACTGTTGGTTTTGGATACATGAATGTTGCAGAAGAGAAGACGCTAAATAATGGTACTGTCCAAAGCTGATGAATTTTCTTGGAGAACAAGAGAACTTCAAGAGCACAATCAGTTGCCCAAGGGCTTATTAAAACACAGCTGCAACTTTTGCTTCCATAACTTCACAAATTCTCATCAGGGTGAAACTGGTAAAGCAACATTTGGGCTAGTAAAGGATACCAGATCACATTCACAGAATTTAAAATTATGCTCTTGACTTATCAAGACTTAGGAGAAATGTAGTCTTTTTGAAAGTACAGAGCACACCAAATATTTTTATGTGTTTGGAGCCAAAGGCAATATTTCAAAACACAAGTCCCTTGACAAGTTTCATTGGGTTTGCAAACAGCTAATAAGGGATTAAAATTTCTTTTTTCTTCTTAAATATACTTTAAATTTAAGGTCTTATCAAAGGTGGTTTTTTTCCCTTACCCAGCTCAAACCAGAAAATAAACCCAATCTTATTTCAGAATGAAAATATGTGTTATTAAATGCCATTTGGCCTCAGTGTTACTGCTCTACCCAAGCTGGTTGGTGTAAATTACTTTCATCTCTCTGTCTCATCTGGTGCTTTCCTAACTTGCTTGTCATAAAATTATAAGTGAAGTAGGAATGCCAAAAATTACCTACCTTTAATTCTTTGTTAATTAGTCCAATTCCACCATGTTCCAGGATTTACAGCTCCTATATGGAAAATGGATTTATTTTCTTGTCTACCTGCTAATCCACATGCAGATGGAGATAGCTGCAACTTTCTTTCCATGCAATTTTGGTGTTGGCTGGTTATTTAAAGCAGCTTTAAAAAAAATGGGAGAAGCAAAACTGATGCATAGAAACCAGGAGGAAATTCAGTTGTATGATGGTATTTGCATGTCTGTTTAGGAAGTTCAAGCCTAAGGTTATCTTTTCTAGTCCATACACTTCCCAGGATTACAAACACAAGGCTGAAGTTGCTCATTTTTACCTCTGTTTACAAACTGGCTGCAGCAAATTGCAATACACTTGAATAAATATGTTCAGTGCTGTTGATTTAAATAAATACTTGCAAAACAAGGAGGTCAGACCCTGAGGTTTTCTAAGCACCCAGAGTACAAATGGATCTTGGTTTGTACCGTCTGGTGGTGCATTCAGTAGTTCAGGACTGCTCAACACTTTGATATCCACAGTGCCTGTAATGGCAAGCAGTCTAAGTGTTGTTTCTGTGTCCTAAAGGGGTGACTATCACCTACATCAAGTTTTTTTGGCATAAAAGGTTAAATAGGAAGATTGTTACAACATTAGGTAACCTTGCCACTGACTTTCTTTTCAAACAGAAAAATAGCCTTTACTCCAACTGCAGCAAAAGCTGCTTACCTTGTTGATGGATGCATCCAGTCAACAGCTGGGGAATGATACAGTGAAGGACCATTCAAATGATTTGGTTGATATATGAGCACTGGCCTGAAATTTATGGCTGACAGAAAAAGGACCGATCAGACTCCAAGACAGCCAGGAGTTAAGTTCATGGTTTGTCTGCTGTTATCACTGCAGGATGCTATTGATGGCCATTTGCCACTCATGTTCTGTAGCCTTGGTACTCGTGTATTTTGAAATATTTGGGCTTGGTCACATCCTGTGTCATTAGAACTGCAGAGATCACATGCCTTAAATATAGTCTTACTTTATGTATCATGTAGACACTGTTTCTCCTCAGCAAGGGCTTCTCTTCAGAGTTTTTATCTTAATATCCACTTACATTCATGTAGATCTTTACAGATTAACAAATATTTTTTAAAGTTCCTTAAATTGCATGTATTCATGGTAAGTAACCAAGGTTAAAATGGAATATTGAATATTGCTGTGATAAAGAAGGACGTATAATTTACCAACTAAGGAATAGTGGAGGGGCTTGAAGTTAACCTACCCATAAATTTCTTTTCCCCCAAGACCTATCCTGCAGACTCCTTATTTAATAATCAGTATATATATCAAACTATGCTCTTTGCACAACTCAGCAGATTTTCTTTTACCCTTTCCTATGGTAGCAAACCTTCAGTACAGCCAAGCAAGTTCACTGTTGGAGTTCATTTGACCTTAATTTAAGGATGGATGTGAAATTATTAGCTGGTTTCATATCTGCTGCCAGGCAGGTGGCATCTTGTGTGTGAGTGTATGCAGGGAACCAGCTCCCCTCACAGTGCCACAATGATTTGAGCACCTTATACAGTAAAACAGTGTCTGTAGGCAGTGTGTGCACAAATTAGGTGTGCAAAGCTTTTTAAAACTTGCTAATGCACCCAGCGGCTAACTGTGAATAATGATTTGCCAGGCTAAACATTAATATGTTCCTCACCTCCTAGTGAAACACCTGATGGGGTTTAGCCAGCCAGGCAGCTGTCAATCAGACGGGGATGTGTCGGTCCCCTTTGCTTCTCAGAACAGACCAATCCTACAGTGTTGCTCAATTACCATCTCTGCTGGTTTTTTCTTGGAGTTCTACATGTTTTCACAGAAGTGTTTTCCTCTTGAATTTTGTTTAGCTGCCGTTCTCAGGGCCCTCGCTCTTGCATCCCAAAACGTTTGCATCCAAGCTATCGCTTGTCTCAAAACTCCATTATTACCGGAGAGATCTCAACAGCATTCCAGCTGAAGCTGACAAGAAGATGACGGATTGTTCTCATTAAACACTGACACTCATATTTTAAATGGTGCCCCAAACTTTCAAGGATTCAAAGGAGGATTCAAAGTTAGACGAGTGGAAGACTGGAAAGATTAAAGCTTGCCGTGGCCCAGAACTAGGGCCAGGTGATGACTAAGTCATGAATTCTTCACCAATGCTTATGAAGGCTTTGGGGCTCCTTGCCACCTTCTATTCTAGAAAGTGAAAGCCTCAGATCCTTTTACTGTAAAGTGAGGTTTTTATATATAACAAGAGCCAAGGAACTTCTAGCCAGGTTTAAACTTACAAGTTTCCTCCTGGTGTGTATTAAATTCTCTTATTAGCTGGGTGTTTTAATGCTACACTGCAGTTGTACCATAAATATATTCTAAACAATTAACAGTAATTTCTTTAGCATGGGTCAGGAAATTAAATCATTATTTTTAGAGAAAAGGAAAAAGTGGTTCTAACCCTGAATGCAGTTTTACATGAAGCACTTGAACTCTGACTATGCATGACTGTGCCAGCCAGGAATTGGATCATGCTTTTATCAAGTACCCTGGTTTCTACCAAAAAAATGTCAGCATTACATCTGACATCAGACTTTAATATTTCTTTTTTAACAACTGATAACCTGAAGGCTTTGAAAAGGCTTAATAATTTTAAATGTTTAGTCTGCTATGGTGATCTGATACCACTTCCTTGCATTTTGTTGCTGCACTATTCCTGAGGCATTTTGCTAAACCACTGTAGCTGGTCTGTGGACAGAGTAAGTTTTAATGAATGTTTATTTTAGAGACAATGCCGAAAGAGGAAAAGCAAAAAAAGGCAATTTTCTCTCAGTCTTTGAAAGGAAATCCACTAACTGGGACTTTTCTCCTTCCTGGTTTACTGCTAAATTTAGAGCTGTGTGAGTCATTATGGAACAGTTCTGTTTCAGAAAGCAGACACTCAGTGCCACTTGCTTGCCAAAGGGGCAAACAAGGCTGCTGATGTGGAACAGGAGAGTCTGTGTCTCAGCTAAACATTTGCAGTGACACATGCCACAGTTCTGAAGAGAAAAAGACCCTGCAAACCCCACAGTGCTGCCAAGGTGTGTAGTGGTTCAGTGGAGAGATCACCATCTGCACCTGGGGCCAGGGAGGGCATGATGCAGCTACACTCAGTGGCTTAAATTGTTCAAGGATTTTTGGGTTCAATCACTGGCTGAAGTTTCCCCAGTGTGGGTATAAACATGTCCTGATACTCTGATTAATGGAGGGATTGACTGCTCTGTGTTTAGAACCCAGCAAAATCTTTGACTTTATCCTCCTGAACACACCCTGTAAAAGACTTTTCATCTGTGCACCACTACCTGCCAGGCAAGACACTGTGACATCTCTCTTTTCTCCCCTGAGATCTGTTTTACTCTTAAAAGGACATGAGGGAAGGGGTTTTGGAGATGTGCTTTAAATGCCACACTCCATAAAGGCATCATGCTTCGATAATCTTTCTCCCAGCAACTTTTTCAAGCGAGTGGTGATCAGGCTCCTGTCAGAGAGCCCCTGCTCATCACCAGGCATCCCTCAGCAGGCAGCCCAGCCATGACACTGAGGAAATAACAGCTTGCCACCTCTTCAAAGGCAGAGTCACCTTGGAGGATCTGTGCTACCTTTATTTTTCTCCCTCAGAAATGCTGTTAAGTGTACCTAAGCCTGTTACATATTTTCTTTTTTTTTTTTTCCCCCCTGAATGCCTAGCAAGCTGCAATTTGGTTTTGCTTACATCGCCGTCAAAAATGGAAATGGTTTGGATGCAAATTTTAACCTAAAATTGACTTGAAACTGTACAAAAGAGTATCAGCAAATGCCCAAAAAGAAGCAGAGTCTCTTTTTTTTATGGATGACTTCCCTATTATTATATATGATAAAGTATGTCATTTATTCAAACTACTTATATATTAGTAATATACAATTTATTCAGAGTAGCCATGTATTAGTAAATGCTGACTTCCATTTATTTACTAAATTGTTCTTTTCCACTTGTGATTTGCAAACTTTATCTGAGATTTTTGACTTTAATCAGGAAGGCCTAAAAATAGAATTCTAAATTTGCAATTCAAGCTTACAGTTTAACAAGGGACTTACATTTTTTGTAGGCGTGATATTGCTGGGAAAAAATAGTAAAAAAGGTTAAAAAAAAAAAGCAGAAAAGGGAAGTGTTATTTTTAATTAATGAGTTATCTTTCCAGGGTCCAAATTATCCTGGATTATGGGACTGCTAGTTCTCACTCCTCATTTAGAGCCATTCCTTTTGAGGAAAACAGTTCTGCCAATTTCTCAGTACCTCAGAAAATTCTCTACTTTAAATTACTCTCTGAACTGGTTTACTTTAATGAACTGACACGGGGAGAAAAAAAAAATCTACCTTCAAAGCAAGTCTGTCTGCCAAGAGGATATGGCTGGAAAAAGCTGCTTTTAACTCTTCAAACAGTTTAACCTACTCACATTAGAAACCTCTGCTTTATTGGTTCAGAAATCTGTACAGGTCAGCGAATGCTACCTCAATTATTTTATTTAAATTTTAGAAAATGTAATGAGTAACAGATAAGGAAGCAAAGGATTCATTATTTTTTAGATTATGCTGATACATTTCTCTGATGCAAAAAAAAAAAATACTTTTTTAAAATTAAATTCAATTGAAATATTAAACAAGCATGTTTAATATTAAGTTAAATGTTTCCTTAACCAAGATTTCCTCAGAAATAGATCCCACATTGGAGTTTCCACATCAATATTGTACCTTTGCATGTGCAGTGTCTCCCAGAAACTCCATTATTTTCAGCCCAGAGGCTTCCACTTTGGGAGAGTTTTGATTCTGAAGAATGATTGATCTTCCACATGAGAAGAAATTAGTTCATTTAAAAGAAAACAAACAAACAAACAGAAAAACAAACAAATCACCCCAAACAACCTACTACTCTGTTTAAATTTAGTCTACGTGGAGATCAAGGTACACAAACACCATCTGAGAGATGCTGAAGGTTTTATTCTAAATTCATATGAATATTAACACAGTAATAATAATAATAAATAATAATAATAGTTGCTGGGAATGGTTTGTGCTGTACTCACTCTGCAAAGATTTTGGCAATAAAACAAGGAGTAGGAATTAGCAAACTCTTCATTATTATCATTCCAATGGCTCCCCAATGGGCACTTGGAAAAAACCTCAAACACTGTGAGAAGTTAGTGTGAACACACTGCTGCCTTTCCCCAAAGGTTGATAATTCACCTCTGCACATGTGAAGTACCAGAAGGCCCTAATCTGTGCTAAGCTCAGGAATTTCACTTTAAATCTTCTTTTCTTTCCAGAAAAGCCTCTTGATAAAAGCACTCTGGCTAAACTGCAGGCTACATTCTTTTCCCAGCTGAGTCACTGTGGTGAGACAAGGCAGAAGGAAAAATCCTGGAGGACTTCCTCCAAGAGGAAAAATATTCAAAGTGAAAATGACAGTCAGAGAAGCAAAGTTTATGAAAAAAGTACCAACTTTCTTTGGTACCACTGACCACACAACTTTGGCTGTTTGTAAGAACAGTTTAGGACCTTTCTGAACTCTTCTGCAAGCTTAATTTAGCAGCTTCTTTTGTAGCTAAGGCAAAGTCAAGAGGTCGCATATATGCTGAGGAAACTTGCTTGCATAAATTCTGCAGCTTTTATGAAGTGACATCCCTTTTGGCATTTTAGCCTCATCATCCCTGAGGCCTGTAGGACACAAGACCATGAGTAAGCTCAAAATAAATGGAATAATTCAATAGCCTCAACCTTAAACAATCAAAGATCCTGACTTTTCTTCTTCCCCCTGTGCTCTCTGCATAGCACAAATTAAGTTTATTTTTTTTAAATGTGGTGGTATTTTTTTTTCCCAGCTAAATATGGGAATCCCTCTCTTTGCTTTCAGAGAAACGTGTTTCAAAAATGTTCTCAATTCATTGATCTGGAAATATTTTTTACTAAAAAATGCCAGCAGAGATTCCCCACCAGCATGTGAAGATTTCAGGAGACACAGAACATTCTTAATTATGAGCCTTTGCCATATCATTCCTAGAATGACTTCTACGCATCCTCCACAATATCCAGAAAAACCAAAGGATTTGCCTGGCTTTTATTTTCCCTTTGAAGCTATAAACATCAGGTTAAAAGACTCTTGCTGAATTCTGTGTGCCTTTCCCCATTCATGGGAACAGGGAGGAGCAGTCATTCCTGGAGATGAGCAGGATTTTGGGACACAGACCCTTGGCTATTTGCTGTTCAGCCTTAGCATTGACTTTGCAAGAAAAAAGCTACTTTTACCAAGAAGTTTAAAAGCAGGAGGGAGATTTAACCAGCTAAGCTCAGAAGGGCATGATAACAATAGAGCAGCTGGTGGTTATTTAAGGATTTATGACAAGGTTAAGTAGCATAATAAAGGTGTTCAGCACAAATTTCTGTTTCTTCCTCATTTCTTAGGTTTCCCCCAGCCCCAGCCACAAGCAGGCAAGAGGTAAAGTATTATATCCTTGCAGAGAAATCCCACCAACCAGAAAAAATATTTGGGGTGAACCAGGAAACGATCTAATTTTCTGTAAAAACATTACTTCTCCTATAATGAATATTGCACACGTTTTTATCAGTCCCTTACTTGATATACTTGGTTATTAATAATTTTAAGTATATCAGAAATGGAGCACTTTGGGGTTTTTGGTTTGGGTTTTTTGTTTTGTTCTGGTTTGGGTTTTTTGTTTGGTTTGTTTGGGGGTTTCTTTTTTGTTGTGTTTTTGTGGGTGGTGGTGTTGTTTTGGGGTTTTTTTTTAAGGATTTGTGAGATTTAAAATGACCCAAAATTGTAAAGCTACTACACTCAGGGTATGGGAGCGACTTCAATCTTCAATCTTGCTTTTGGTGTTGCTGAACCCTGAAGTGCAGTCCCTTTTCTAGTTAGGTGATGTTACTTCATGTCACTCCTCACAGCTGCACTCATTCTGCAGCATAATCAGAAATACACAAAACAATTTGGAAACCAGGGTCAATCACATCTGTTCAGGTTCTGTTATAAATTCAAAATTAAATAAAATTTTCAGTCTTCTGGGCAGAACTCAGCAGAGCTGAAACTGAGCAATCCATAACCTCCCTTCATTTCTAAAGAAATTTGATGGCTTGAAGGCTTCCTTCCTCTCTGCAGATTCTCTTTGTAGAATCAAGTTATCCCTTTTCTCCTTTCAGAGACTTTTCCATTGCTAGCAATTCCTATTCAAAGTTTTTTGCTTTCCAAAGCTCATTTCTTTTCCTGTCCTTAATTTTTGACTGAAGGTATGGAGTTGTGATCCTTTAATTTTTAAATTTTGTAGCTGTGAAATACTGGTTTGTACATCCCAAAAAGCATCAAATTCAATGCTCTGAGAGGTTGGAAGTACTCAGAAAAGAGGCAGCCCTGCAAACACCTGATGGAATTTGGTGAGGTCCATGCAGCTTCCACTAAAATACGTCTGTAGTAACTGGGCTAATATATATATATATTATATATATATATATATATATATATATATAAAATATATAAAAATTAATGTATAGTGGTTGAGCAAGTTTTTTATTATGGCAATTGTAATACAGTAATCTAATGTGCAATGGCTCCATTCAGTCCCTGTTGTAATTTCTAGTGGAGAACTTTACTGGGAAAAGAGATATTGGTATTTTCCTTAAGAAATGGAGTATTTAGTCCTACAGATTTGGAGATTTCTTCAATACTCTAGATCACCTTTTTTCATTGCATATACTATAGTTCTGGTTTTTATGAGCATTGACAGAACAGCTGTTTTGCTATTTATTTAGCTGCATTTTGCTATTTCCACAGAAACAAAAAGATAAAGAAAGAAGTTTTAGCTCTGGTTTGGCTGAGAGCTGGTTTCTAGGGTTTTTTTCTATATAACTCTTGGTCAGACTGTGCTGGGTCTTATGCTCAAGTGAGTTTAGTGGCTGCTGCAGGGTGGTGAGTTTCTAGGATTTTTGTTTGAAAAACACCTAGAATGCTTGCATTAAAAAAAAAAAAAATCAGATTATTCTGTTATAGTGATCACTATCAGGCTTAGTCACATCACTTAGACCTAATGGCATTGTCTGAGCATAGCTCAGCTGATTTGCAGGTCATAAATTCTTACTGTGCCATATAACTTGTTTATTGATGCCTGTATGTAAAAATGTGACTGAGATAAATAATCCAGTAAACAACAAGAAAAACAAGAAAGAAATCTTCCCTCAGATGACCAATTTTGCTGCTCTTTCTCTTAGGAAACTTTTTTTTCATTTATGTTTTAAAAAGATGACTTAACTAAATAATCCAGTGAGAACACGAAAAACAAGAAAGCTTTCCTCAAATTACCAACTTTGCTTCTCTTTTTCTTATGAAACATTTCTTTTGTTTGCCCATTTGTAAGTCAGGATGATGACTGAAATGTGTTTTCAATTTTTTAAAGTTGTTAAAAACATGGATTTTCACCCTTGCATTCCAATCACACTTAACGTAAGAATTCCAACTCTTGAAGAATACAGATCAGCTGTGAATGTAAGTTATTTGGATGTTACAAACCATCTAATAACATTTACACTGCTTGTAAGGTGAGAATGGCATCCAATTTGAGCAGTTGTTTGGAGAAAGGTGGCAAATTTTGTCTCAGTGACATGAAATACCTTAGCATGAAAAAATAACAGCACTAAAACTGCAAGAAGTAAATTGAGACCTATATCAACAGAAAAAAAAAAAGTAAACTGTCTCTGTTTACAGCAGGTGCTGTGTTGGACAACCCAGCCACTGGAAGATGTTCTTTCTGAGGTAATCCTTTCCTAACCTTGACTGGGGAAGTGGCATATCCTGCTCTGGATACATAGATTTAATTTCATCACTGTGTCAAACACAGGCCAGATGCTTTTAATAGGACTCAGTAGAGAAATATAAAATGGACCCACAGCTTTACACTCTTAAATCTGCTTCTCTCAGGCTGCCCTGAAAAATGGAGGTGCCCTAGATTGAACTGCTGAACAGTTTTAAGGATCAGTGCAGGCTTTTTGTTCCAATTCCGCTTAGCTGAGGTCATGGTCATGCATCCTCCCCCAGTGCCTGCCGACAAAGCAGCATCAACCCTCTCTTGATGAGGAGCTTTGCCCCATTTCTATCCTTTTGGTCACCACCACAGCAGATCCAGCAGATTATGTGAGTGCCCTCTTAATTTGACCTGCATTACTTTAAGTGCTTGACTGGAAAAGTTTTCTAATATTGCCTTATTTTCATTTATTGGCCTAGAGGGGAAGGGAACAAAGGGAGGAAGGAAATTCCCCCTTTTTCCAGAACAGGAGGCTGTACTGATCCCCAGCAAGGGGCACTCCTAGAGCCCCATTTTATATGAAAATTACTCTAAATAACAAATATTAAAGTACTGCTGTGGGAACTCATGCCTTCTGATCAACAAATCAATCTGATTACGCAGAAGCTTCTTATTGTTTAAAATACACTCCACTCACACATCTCACAACTTTGACATCATACCCTACTTAGACACTCTGCTTACTTATACATTCTACCTACTTATACATTTCATGTGCTCATCTTATACTACTTATACAGATACACATCACTCTACTTAGACATCTTCTTACTTACACTTTTTACAACTTTTACATAACACAGTACTTATGCATTTTATTTTTACATTCTACCTACTTTTACATACTACTCTACTTATACATCCTACAACCTTTGCATGATACAGTCCATATACATTTTGCAACTGCTGTGCCTGAGATCTCACAGTGCTGGATTGGTTGCTCTGTTCTGGCCATGAGCTCTGCACACACTTTTCTGATAATATGATTGGTTTTAATGCAGTGCAACACACTCCTTTTTTATCTATTCCTTGCTGTCTTGGTATTTAGTTTTTCAGCCTCTCCTTTCCCAATTTTTTTCCAATTCAACACAGTTTACCTCTCAGTCCTTGATGAATTCCTGAGGGCTCTAACAGGTGGGGCTCCTGATGCAGGCAAGCAGCACCAAGATGATGACAGCAACAAAACCCATCCAGTGATCAGCAGCCAAGTTAGTCCAGGAAATCCAAACAACAAGAGAGCAAAGAACAGAGAACAAATATAAACCTGTCCCACCTCTCTCCTCTAACCTTCAGACTGGAGCTGAAACCCCTCTTGGGGCTGATGTGCTGCAGCTGAAGGTGGAAAGGCCAGGTGAGGCTGGTGAGGGTAATTCCAGCCTGGTCCCACTCTGAGGGCTCCAGTAAAAATAACTAAAGATTGTTTGGCTGGGGCACACTATCAAGGTTCAAATACTTTACAACATACTGCCTGCATACAGAATTCAAAACCAGCTTTTCCAGGACTCTTCTCTGTTGGTTTTAGTCATGGCTGGAAAACTTTTGAACACGCCAAAACCCCTCCTATTTTGGAGCTAAACTGTAGGAGAAAATAAAGAACAAAGAGGTGAAATAATCAAAGTGGCATAAAGAGATAAAGATAGGTTTAAAAATGAAATTCCCAGAATCACAGCTCAATAACTTCAAAATGCTCCTTGTTGCAGCATTTTTAAATTTTCCTGAATGTACAGATGCCTTTACTAGGCCACTGCTATGGAGTAAACAAATGTCGTTTCCATTGGCACCAAAAACAAGAGTCTAGCCCAAGGAAACATAAATGACTTGACAAAAACTATTCCCTGTGTCAGGGACAGAATTACAGTAGGAAAATGGACATTTCACCTCATAACTTGTAGCATTATTTTTGTTTGCTCCAAGTTTCCTTAGACTCCTGTAAATTATGATTTCTCTGGAACACTTTCGAGAAACAAAGAACAGTAATTATTTTGAACTATTTATTTTATTCTTGCAGCTGAGAAAGTCAGTTTACATCCACTTGCAATATATCCAGCTTTGCTCCACTTATAGAACCTTCTATTTTATAGCATTCTCACCGTGGTTTTCACCAGGACAGAATGCCAGTACAATATATGGAATTAATCTGGAAACCTATTTGTCTTTATTTTGTTTTAATATTACAGCTTTGGCTTCTCCTAGTTCCTAATTTTTACTGCATTTCTGAAAGAATGAGGAAATATTTTTAAAGTACTAGAGAGCCTTAATTGCTATTGTCCTTTCAGTGTGTACTATACATTAATATTTAATAGTGGGCACTGATTTTTATGACAGGAAACATTTTTTGAAATGTGCCTTTTCTATTTATCTTTATAACTTGCAAAAGCAAACTGAAATGAAAATGAAGTGTGTATGCAAGACACAAATTTCACTGTAAATTTTTTCCTGACCTTTTCTGGTCCATGCTAAGTAGTTGAATTAATTTGCTTTCACAACATCATTTTGAACAATAATGTGGTATCAACAAAATTGTCTAAACCTGTGTGTTACCATGTCCAAAATGCTTTCAATGTTTACCCAATCTTGGACATCTTTATTCTACACTGCAATTTAAAAGACAGATCATCCTTCTGCCTCACCCAATCAGGGTATGTTTATTATCCAGAACTTTGCCAGTTCCAGTTGTTTTTCAGAGACCTTTCAATGCCACTACTATAAAGAAAAGAGGGAATAAAGGATGTGCACTCATTAACCAGTAGTCAGCTTACAAATGAAATTTCTGCCTTTTAGAGTTATGTGAAAAAGTAAAATTCAAGACTGCAGAGGAAATGAAGAACTTAATCTTATTTTGGCAAACATATTACTGCATGCTGATATAAATGGGTTCATTATTATATAGTGTAACAAAGGAACCACTGGAGAAGTCTCCTGTGCTCACAGTTTCAGGCTGATTTTTTCTAACTTTAGAAGTTTCATAAAGCTTGAGCTATAAATTATAGAGATCTGGTAAATGATTCAAAACAGTCAAGGTAATTATTGCTCATGTGTCATAGAATTGTTAGTAGCACACAACATTAGTTTGAGTATTACCATGTATCATAAGTGGCTAATTCCTTATACTTTTATTTTGCCTCCTCATAAACTGCTCACATGTATTTCCTCATAAACTCTACCAGCTGATAAGTAGCACACCAAATATTGGCCACATTTTGTGTTCAAGTTACGTTTCCATGAAATTTGATTTCTTATTTATCATAAAGAAAGCATAATTATCCACATAGTGGACAGTTACATATGCAATATACATTTTTATTCCAGAAAGCATGACATGTTTGATTATAAGAAGTCTAACACATGGACTTTGTACCAAAAATTAATAGACCCTTCTGTTTTGTTGCCTCAGGAAGTTATTTTACCTTCAAGTGCATGGGAACTTTGCATATTTGCATGAAGTATAAGAAAGGAAGCAAAGAGAAAAATATATCATTGTATGAGGGCAAAATTTCTTTCCTGCAGCAGAGCTGGAAGGAATCCCTCTGCAGCATTTACCTTTCAGGAGAACAGATTGGAAACGCTGCCGCTGAAGCGAACAGATGGTGCCCATAATGACTGCCACCCACCGGAGCTGTACCAGCATGGGCATCCTCATCTCCTGGCAGGCAGCTCGGGCTGGTATCCACTGACACAAGTTACAAAGTGTGACAAGGACCAAGCTGGGTTAGAGGTGGGGTGCCCAAAACTGGTTGCTTCCTTTCAAACCCTTTCTAATTGTGCCTTGTTTTACAGAGGTGAGGAGGAGAAGTTGATAGGGAGTGTTGCCAATGCTTTTAATAATGATGTGACAGAAAGGTAAAGGTAGTAACTGGCCACTTTCTCCGGTTGGTTGTAAATTTTTGAAGACTGCCCCTCCCAAACCAGCCCTGTGCAAATTGATAAGCAGAAATCATAAATTAACATCACTGCTTCATGCTTCTAATCAATGTCATGCTTCCAATAAACAGGAGGGTACTTAAAAGCCACTGATGCTTTTTGACCCATCCTCTTCACAGCTCATTTGGCTCATACTCTAAATGTCAGATTTCCATACAGAAATCAAGCAGCCTCTTTTCATGGAAACCTTTCAAGACCATGCAACGAGTGAATCCATAGAAAGTTATTCCAAGTGATAATAATGAGGAGTTTAATTCATGCATGTCACTGAAAAAAGTGCTATTTAGTAGTTATTGAAATGGAACTTAAGCAATGCAGTCATTTGAAAGTAGTTTAGGAAAGGCTGAGTGGAAGTAACTTAAAAATGGATCCACCGAGAAAGTTTTTTAATATATTGACTCATATCCCTCTGGTATCCTGACTGATACAACAGGTTCTGATTGCTAAATAAGATCTCCTCCCCTGTCACAAGTTTATAGAAAAGTTACATCCTATTTTGATAAAATTAAGTTAATGATCACACGAAAACCCATGAAAAAAATAGAGTATGCGCACTGATATCCGTTATTAACACACTTCTCTGGAACTATCACATGCCTGATGTCCCAGCCCCACAAGCAATCCTGCAGCTTGCTATTTCAGAAAACTCACCTGTGTCAGCAGGCAGATTCAGAGCTCAGCACGAGATTAGGAGCTCCTGAGGCAGGATATAGGACAGTCCCTGTGTGTGTACATGCATCTTTTGAAGCTGTGCTGCAAGCAGGGATGAAGCTGAGTTCAGATTTACATGCAGCAGTAACAGAGTAGGATATATCTTGACAGCACAGTTAAAAATGGAGACCAAAATTTCTTTGCTGATACCTATTTTTGCACTGTTGAGTGCCTTCCATTTAATCAGTGCCTAGGCCAAGGACCTATGGATTAAATCCTCCAATATTCTTGGCTTTGTGGAAGTCTGAGAAACTGTGTAAAACGAAATACTACAAAATGGGACTCAATACTTAAGTCCTGGTTCCGATTTTTAGAAGCCATAAACCACTTCACAACAGAACAATGGTATATTTCAGACATTCCAATTAATTTACTTCCGTGGTGAGCATCTGAAGAGGAGCTGAATTTGACACTGTGGGCTTGTATTCATACACTTAAATAACTATTGTCTCTAGTTTGAGTAGGCACAGTGATGGTATCTGCTGATTGCCAAAATAAATTGATTTATATCAGAAAAAAAGCATTGCCTGAAGCAGTGCTTATTGCAAAATACATTTCTGTAAAAACCTGCAACACGTCTCTCCTGTCTTTTCTTACCTTTATCAATGGTACTATTACACTTCAGAAATACAATCTCTTACTGTTACTAGGTTATAAACACTTTGTTCTATATGAATTATTTCATGTTATTTATTTTTGTTTGACAGAACACAAGACAATTCTCAAACTATAAAAGCTTTCAAGCTACTTGAATGAGATGTTACTCTGGAAAAAAAGTGCATTCATTAATAAATCTAATGTAAAAATGGGATTTGAGAATGATCTGTCCCTTCCCTGTTTCCTTCTCTACTTCCTGGTAGCAGGAATTAAGTTTTATCTAGAAATAAATCTCCTTTATTTTTTATAGTAATTGCAGAATTAAATAGGGGAAATTACAACAATGAAAACATTACTCAAAAAAAAGAAAAAGCCTTGAGTAAGTTCTCATGGATATCATTGAAATATTTAACAAAACATAAATTTGGGTTAGTAAACATTAGAAAATGTGAGGATATATTATGCAGATCTCATCAGTAATTCAACAGTCTTTGAGGAATAAGTAGAATTACCATTTTCCAATTAAAATAACACCGTAGACCAATGCAGTAACAACATAAAGGACAAAGGCAAAGAAAAATTATTAAGGAGTTCTTCCTAAATGTATACAATATAATGATATATACACAAGCTGCAGGTATGATACAGTGACCCACGATGCTCTAGAGGCTGACAAGGAATTTGGGTAACAAGGCCCTGCTGCTGAGTGTCAGCTAAACTCAAATGACACACTAGATATGGTGTAAAATGGTGCTTCAGCAGTCTGGACCATCTCAGTTGTCTGCACAAAATGGTTCTGGCTCAGTGAAATCGATGAGGAAGGACTTCCACACTGAGGTGCTCGTTTCTACTTGTCAAAAGTGGTGCATAGGAAAGTGAAAATTTTAAGCACAAGGTTCATAATCCCTTAAAACTAATTAAATATTCATCCTAGAAAAGATTCTTTACCTGTGACAAGCCTCGGGCTGAGATGAGCCCATCCAAAGTGTTTGTCCTCTTCCCTTTGCGTCAAGCAAAAGGCCGGCATGTAAGGAGTTTCCCCCTTTGGGTAAGATCTTCCTACCCACTACTTTTCTCTCCATTTCTTGGCTCTGAGATAGCCAAAGGCTGCCCTAGCATGGATCCTGGGGTAGCAGGTATTAAATATACCTTGCTTTTCTCCTGGCTTTCAAGGTTTTTCAGTTCCCTGTCTGTCAGCTTCACCAGTGGGAGTGGTGACATAACCCAGAGCTGTCCTCGTGCACTGTCATTTCCCTCCTCCCATCCCTACCCTGATTAACATTTAGGTTTATATTTGCCACTGCAAATGAGTTCACTGGGGGCATTAGGCTACAGTTAATCTGATGCATAGTAAATATTTCTTACAGCTCTCTTTGTTTTAACACAGGGGTTTGATTTCTTTCATTTTTTTTCCCCTCCAAATTTTCACTGGGCACATATTGTGCTCTCCTCAGTCCAGAATTTTGAAGCACAGAGCTTTCAAGTTTCACAAGAACTCCCTGACTTTTATTTTGAACCTTGTTGTTTTGATAGTTGTTTATTGTGTCAGCAATGACTGTAATAGGATGGTACTCAGGGGAGAGGGAGGTTCGTGCTATAAAAAAGTCAGTGTTTTTCCTGAGATCCCTTATGCTGGGGTTATGTCTGACTCTAAAAAGACTTCTCTAACCACAAATTCTGTCAATCACCCAAAAGAGAAGATCTACATTCAGTCCTTAGGAGAAACCAGACAAGACATCCCAACAAAATAAATGTAGGAATTGGCCTGAAAAACACAGAAAATCTATAGATTCCACTTGTTTTCCTTCTTCTGTAGAGTTGGGTCCTTTGTATGCAGTAAGATAGATGCTTACAGTTTTTCCACTGATGTATGGAGACAAACCTGGAATTACTGTGTCCCACCATCCCTTATAAAATGTAGAAGTGTCCCAAAATGAGACTATACCATTCCTGTAGTTAAGGAATCGGGAGTAGATGATAAACATAAAATTGCAAAGATAAACTTTCATCACCAAATAGAAAAGGAATCATTGGTACCCCAAAGGACGGACAGCAAGGGTGCTTTCACTAAAAGCTGTGGTGAAGTCACTGTTGTCTTCTCTTCACTCTTTATACTCACTGAGTTTAGCAGGCACAGGGATTTTATGGCATCCAGTCCTACACAGTAAATCACTTCTGCAGCCTGACATACACAAGGCCAAGATGCTCCATAGCTTGCCATTCCAGGAAATCAAGCAGATCCACTCAGTTCTTTGTTCTTTAGCCCCGACAAATTAGGACTTTATTGTGTTGCCTCCATACACATGCAGAGTACCTCTTTCTTCCTAAAACACAGGTCATTTAGCAAACATTAATTATTAGTTAATGTATCATCAAAATCAAACTTAATCATATATACAATTGCTCTCCCATGGCAGAAAAAGAGTAACATTCCCCAGGTGGCTAGAGCGACCCAAATACACCCAGGATCTGAGTGACTTCAGATTAGACATATGAATCAGCTCCAGCTTCCTAAACTGCCTGAGCTGGGAAAGACTGAAATAAGGTGAGTGAAGACACTGGAGAAAGGAAGTGCCTGAAAGTTGCAAACTGAGAGGAAAGGATATGGTTCGCTTGATAAACTTGAAAATCTGCCTCAAAGTGGAGTCATCATTACAGGAACCAGCAAGCACAGCAGATCATATTCCCATCATCATTTTCTGTGCACTGAGCAGGTAATACCTTTTTTAAAGTGATCTCTGAATGGGCTTGTAGTTGCCAGAGGACACTGGGAAGTTATTGCTTTGGTCATGTTTTGCTGGGGCTGCTTTGTCCTTTTTTCTTTCTGGAGAGTCTCACAGGTTTCTTCTGTAAATGTGCTTTCCTTTACAGCCTTCCAGGGGAGGAATGGGGGTCTTCTGTTTATTGTCTTTCTGTCTGAACCTCTCTTCTTGAAGATTTCTCTCCATGAAAAGCATATCAATAGCTGTCATATTATTCCTATACCTAATTAATTTTGGGCCTGTAGTTATGAATCCATGCTTTCTTGCTAGAAAATAAATAGCAAAATCACTGAGCTAGCAAAACAGCCAGGAGCTGAAAGGGAGTGGAAAGAAACAAACAAACATATACAAACCAAATTTTAATTGAGATATCAGTGACCTGTAGGTTAAAAAGAAGAAATAAAGTGTACACTTTCAAACAGTATGTTGGAATCAAAATCTCTGAACTGTCTTATATGGATATTGTGTTGCTCATCAATGGGCTCAGCAAATCATCCCTGTTTATCTTCAATCTGTAAATGGAATTGGATAAAATTTCATTGTCTTTAAAACAGATGGTGGCTTCTATCCATTTCAAACCACAAGCACAGGGTTAAGAGGCTAACCTTTTGAAATTCAGAGTGTGCTAAATATTTTCTGCAGGGAGTGATGGATGTTTACGTGTTGACTTTCTGGGCTTTTTCAGTTTACATATTGGCAGATTTCAGAACACAAAATAAAGACATATTGTATATTTAACCACATATGTTTTAGCCCCTGGCTGTGTTCATGATCCCCATTGAATGCAATCTCATTTTTCTTAGGTGCTCCCTCCTCCAGAACTTCAGGCCCGCTTTAGCAGTGCTGCTAATCCCTGCCTCCTGTGAAAACAGCATCTCCCAGGGGAATTTGAATTACAGGAAGAAGCAAATACTGCTGCTTGGCAAACTGCGGAGACACAGAGTGATTTTTAAAATGATTACTGGTGATATCAAGTGTTGAATAACTGCACTGCTTATCACCTAAATTACTTTTAGCTCCTGCTCCAGGTCATTCACAAAGTCTAAATCTAATACTGCTTCATCTTTTTGTGTCTCAAACCTGTAATTTCAAGAATGTTGTGCTTTGATTGGTCTAATCTGTTCTGCCTATTGAAAGAAACAGCTTTATCATAGGAGGTGAGCTTCTTAAAAAGTAAAGCAATATTTTGGTTCTTAGACATTCATGCCACCTTCAAACTCAGACGTCATGATGGTATGGGCTTGCAATTAGACTGTCTAAACTCTCTAATTCTCAAAATTTTGAGTTCCCAGACATGACCTTCATCGAGTTGAATGTGAACGGAACACAGTTTGTGTATTACTCGTATCAAACATGCACGAGTTTTCTGCTTGTTAGAGATATAATACCCCACATACCTTTCTGTTCCAGTGGAGGTCACTCAATCAGCTCTGTTTGGTCACGCTTTGAAATGAAAGAAATCACATTTTTTCAGACAAAGGCTTTCTCCAGTATTTTTACATTTTGAAGTGGCGGGTTCCTCTGAGTTTATTATCTTTTCACTATTTATGGTTGTTTACTTCTCCTTACCTTTTAAGAACAACCAGAAGAGAACTGTTCTACTTTTGATTGCAGTTAGTGCCTCAAACAACGGCACTATCAGGTTCTCACAGAAGGCACCTACCAGGCATTTTTTCTGTGTTGAAGCTAGTTGCTAGCACAAGTTTTTTATCCTTTTTAGGGGTTTTAAACAGCAGAGAGAGATGGAGACAGAAAGACTGCAAAACAGCAAAAGCCCATCTTGCCCTCCAAAGTGACGGCAATGTATCCATATGGACTGGACGGGTTATTTAGCTGCACAGTATTGGGAAATTTTGTGTTGTACTTGCAAGTTCCCTAAGGAAGGCTAGTCTGCAGATCTGCAGTGTTTTATTGGTAAAAGGGATTGATAATCAGATTTGATCTCAGAATGTCACATGTGGTTTTTTGTGGGCATTACACAGTGCTGCAGTACCATGCAAACAAAAGCTGGCAAAAAATAGGGGACTCTGGGCCTGGCTGTGGTACCTCACACTCTGCAGTGTGTTTCAAGTCTGATCTGATGCCTTCCTTCCACTACAGTGAGAAAATCCTGTGGGGAAAAAGGAGGGGGATAAAGAAAAAAAAAGGTGAAAGGGATGTTTCATGCAGGGGGGGAAGTGTGAGTGCAAAGATCTCTGGGTTATTCAGACCAGCCAGGGTAAATTAATCTGCTTTCCCTGTGGTGTGGTGTGTAGATCCTTCTTGCCCTTCAGCTAAAGATGTCCTTCAGCACCTCCAGTGCTGGTGATACCATCACCACTAGCCATAACATGCAGAGAACACAGATTGTCTCAATCACACACAAATTTTGGCACCAATTCAGTGACTTCTGTACCATGTGCAAACAGTGAAAATGTTTGAATGCTCCACTGTGAGATGATTGTCCATGCCTACACATAAAGTATAGACGTTATGTAAAGATCATGGTTATTAAAGGTGGACTATCAATTATTTTGTCTAGTTAGAGAGTGAAGTGACCACTGGGCCCAGTGACTTAAAGTTCCTTTCCTGTAAACTAAGAATTACAGTCACTGATTTGTATGACAGCCATGCATGTTATTCTCTATCATTTACCCAAATATACTTTTCAAATAATCACCCTTTTTATAAGCATGTAAGGGCACACAAATTTTAATTCAAATTGCTGTAATTACATCTAATCTAGTCAAATTCATTTTTATTAAAGTTCACACTGTGAGACTAATGAACCTAAAGCACTGAAATCATTCTCATTACACACACTTAGATCTATTTACTGAATCTGCATTGTTTCATGCCCAGAAGGTGAAAGTAAAAACCCACACCACCAAGATGCAAAATACTTCTTCTCAATCATTTCCCCTACATGAAACAGTTCAAACCAACTGTGTTCTAACAGACGGGGGGATGTAAGAAATGTTTCCCTCACTAGGTTTTAATATGAAGGAATGGTTGACTGATGAAGAGTGGTTTAAAGGATAATGAAACTAGAAGGAGAAAAGTCAGCTGTGGTTGATGGGCAGGGAGATGATACAGACAGCTGACACACTTATAGAATTGATGCTTCCAGAAGCTGAAGAAAAGATACAGCCATTCTAGCTGACACACAACTGTCCTTTCATGTTGTCTCCCAAAACCCTGTAGGCAGGGAATTATCTTCTAAAAAATCACTCACAAGGTCACTCTTCCCCTGTTCATCTAATTCCCCCTTCAAACATATGCTCCCATGGCCTGTGCAAATTACTGGCCAACAAGCAATAAAGATGTGGGAGCTGCTCAGGCTATGCCCATGAAGCAAGGAAATGGGTGTATTTCCATCTGTACCAGCCTTCACAACACAGTAAACCTGTACTTCGAAGGACTGACAAATGTATTACTAAGCAAAGCAAAATAAAATCACAGTTCTTTTTCCAACACATGAGTTTCATCATGATCCCTTTGCTCAAAAGCCCAGTTAATAAGATCTTCCTATGTGATTGTGAAGAAACATTTTGAGGTTCTTTCTTCAAAGAAAACAAAGGCAGACCAGAGTGCAGAAATTAAAATCACTGTCAAATCTCCTCAATGTCACCAGCCAGTTCCCCAAGCAGGGATTGCCTATTTACCTCTCTTCAGTTCCAGAGCTCTCTCTTGAGAAAGGAGCACAAACAGGATGCAAAGGGCCAGAATTTCCAAATAAAATCTCACAGGTAACAAAACCTATTTTGCCACACAATCAATGAGAAGTGATTGCTTCCTGTGCTGATGACATTTTTGCACCTGGCAAAGAAAGACCACTTCTCATTCCATCCTCTTGGTGCCTACAATGCAATATCCAATTTTTCCATGGCTTTACATTCATGATAAGAGCTATCAAAATAGATTATCTCCTCACCTGCCTGAAGGGAATGGCTTTTATATATCACATTTTGGGTTAGGAAAAATACAGAACTACTTTTTTCTCCATCAGCATTTTCGTTGAATTTTTTGTGGTAGTTTTTCAGACATTTTTAGCCACCGATAATTATGGATTACCCAACACAAATCCATCAATAAATCATTGCAGATAATTCCTCAGTAATGAGAATATATAAATTCCTCACACAATAGGTTATGCAATCAGTTCACTGCTTAATAAAAAACCAAACCTGAGGTAGTGTTACCTCTACAACAATTCATTTAAAGTGGAATTTGTTAATGTTGGACGAGATCCTTGACTGCAATAAATCAACAAAGACTCCACGAATCAATGGAATGACACTGAATCAAACTAGGTGATAGTCAATCTGCAGGTTTTTGTAAATAAAGGTTCCTTTATTAGCATGACAATCCTTCTAAATTTATTAAATTTTTTTTTTCTAAAGAAAAGTCTACATGTATTTATTAAAAATGGCAAAATACTACATCTCTACTTGCAAAACATAAACTAAGACTTTATTTTGCTTACATGTCGGTCATTATTCAGTTTCTGTCTCCTATTTGGCTAGCAATGGATAAGACAATCATGCCTCTGCTAAGCTGATCAGGTGGCCCTGGGCTATCCCAGACAGGGGACTCTCTCACCTGTGACTTGCTTCTGATATTCCTGCTGGATTTCCTTTCCATGGAAACTGTGGTGGAGGAGAAGAGGCAGGTCTTCTACAGAGTCAGAAGAGTCATTCCACCTGTGGAGCTGAGAAAACTTTCAGGTTTTACAGCTTATGCGTTTTATGCTGTGCTGGAACCTTTTTCCCCCCTCTGCCACCTATTGTCCTCAGTATCACCTGACTGCTGCATCGTTAATGGCCTCATTTTGGGGAATTATGTGGCAATTTTGTAGTAAGATTGCACATTTTATGTGATACACACATTCCAGAGCTGCAAAGATATAATTCCACAAAGTCCCAAAACATGTTAAAACCATTAATCTAGGATTAATGGGTGAAGGGTTAGAAAAATGGAATAATTTAGTGAAGACTCTTTAATCTCTTATGTTCCATGATTAAACCTTAGAGAGACATTAGGGAGAAGAAAGAGCCTGGACTGTTGTCTCTCAGCATTCTGTCTCTAGAATGAAGAGCATGGAACAAGAATCTGCCTAGGTAAGAAAAAAAGTGGTTAATGTTTGATTTCAGCATCTTTTGCAGACCCCCTGATTTCAGATCTAACATACACATCCCCAAATACATCACAGCATACATAGCATAAAAAATTAACAACATCGTGCTTTCTTTTTTAGCCCTCTATGTTGAGAGGGCTACAAAATTGTCTCGTGTGTGTGTGCTTTCAATCAAAATTTCCAATTTTTAGGTCCAGTGCTTTTTCTCCACAAGTACAAGAGACAGCCAAAAGCAGGGAGAAAAGCCTCCATGGAGTTGGACCTCTGTACTCATTATGAGCTGGTTAGCAAGCACCTGCTATTCACCAGCTTAGAAAACAATTTGAAATTCAAGTAAGTCTCAGCAAGAGCCTAACAGAGAACATCAGGCAGCCAGGCAGCCAGCCAGTTTCATATGCCTCATCTTTCAAAGATTTTTTCTCTGACGGTCTCCCTCAGCACCACACACCATTTTTTTTCCTGCTTTTCTTTCTATATTTGAAGTGGAAATATGTCACTGCTTTAAATGTCTCCCAGCTGGAGGTTTTAATGCCCTGTAATGACAAAAATTATTTAGCAAGATATGACTTAGGAATAAAAGAGCATGTTAATATAGAAAGCCGAACTAAATTTTCTCTTCCAAAGAGCAAAATCTTGGTGAAAAATCTGCTTGGGCCAAATTAGGTTGAAAACCTGGAACATGACAAAAGAAATCTGAGCACATAATTTCCAGCTTTTCTCCGGTATTTATTGTACTACAATGTGAAATTAACTTTATTGTGTAGCTGGTTGGGAGGTGCTTTTTGATGAGGGTGATCCATTCAGCATTGCTGATTTAGATTGTTTTAGAAGCAGTATTGAGGCCTCATGACACCCCCAGACACAAAGCCAAATCTTTTCAGGCTCAGCCGAGCCTTTCAGCATTCCTAGGGGTGAAATGCACACAGTTTCAAACCTTTGGACCTCTCATCCTAAACTAAGCGATCTGATTTGCACCTGGAAGCAGGGAAAAGATTTTCTGTAGTCAGTGTTTGCTTTTCACACCTTTAGGTTTGGCTTAAATACCCTCTGGTTAGGGATAGTTTGAAATTTTTAATTTTTAACTCAGAATTTACCTGCTATAGGCTTTCTTGGCTCTAGGGTCATAGAGAATAGGAATCCATTCAACTTTTCCTCTAGCTGATTCACCTAAATGTTGCAACTCCTCGATGCTTTTGGGCAGCCTTCACTTTTTGGCTTTGACCTTCTTCCACCACTGAAGAATTGAGTGTATGGTTCTGTTCTGGTGAAATGCAGAGATCAAATTAAATGAGACCAGAAATCACAACTGTGTGAATATCCATTAAGTATGAGGTCTAAGGAAATATAATGAAACCACATACAAGAAGAAAAAAAGTTCTGATACTCTGAGTTTTATGTGTAGATGGAAAGGCAGCGGGAAGTTTTGACTTCATATGTGAACTGATGTGGTAAATTAAATTGGTCAGGGTAGCTCCAGGGAACAAACAATATTTTTTCCTTAAGGGTATATAGAATGTCATATTTTTGTTCAAAAATGCTAATACTTTGCTACTCCTTCAGCATTTTGTATGTCATATTAACTGCAATTCACTGCAGGCAAAAAAAAAAAAAAGTGTTTATTTGTTTTATTCAAAAAAAGTATAGTGCACTCTTTAATGTGTGCAGAAAATTAAATCCTGTGTCTGTATCTGAAGAGACACAGGACTGAACCTCCTTATTGACTGAACTACTGGAGCTACTCCAAATAATCTGCATTTTTCAGGCCTTGCACTCCCTTCCTTGCTGTAAGGACAGCAGATAACAAGTACAACAAAACAGTAGGACTGCACTTGCTGTGTGCATGGTGCAGAGATTCAGGAGGGGACAAATGTAGATACAAACCAGAAAGTAATTATTTTTTCATTCCTCTAAATTAGAGTTTGTGATCTCAGGGTGCAGGGTTTACTTTAGCCTGATGTGTATATGCTGTGTTCACCCACACAAGACAAAAACGACTTCCAGATTTGAGGATGGCAGAGAATTCCAACTCCTTGTCAGTTTGGCAGCAAACATTGACCCTTCTGGGTAGGTGTTGTCCTTTTCTGCTTTTTAAGGACATTCAGGGTGGTTTCATTATTGTGCTCTCCCAGGAGCACAGAGGAATCATCATCCTTTCTCTTTTTCTGAGGCACATGGGATTTGAAACTTTGGTCTTTTACTACACATGGACTGGGTGTTTGGGTGTGTGACTTGCAGGGTGCCACTGTGTGTGAAGTTGCTTCTGAATTATATAATTATATTATAAAAAATAAAACATATATGTATGCATGCATGTATGTATATTTATCCTGGTTGGCAATGTGTGCAGGAGACAGGACTCAACAATCCAAGGAATAGTTTCCAATCCTGTGTTCTCCAGCATCCAGAAGTACAAAACAGCTGGTAGATGAAGAATGGTATTTATCTGGACAAAAGCAGTCCTGCACACTGCAGGTGAGTGCCTTTATTTTAGCCAACCACTCTTTGATCCCATGAACCAACATGAACAGACACTTCTGTGGTACAATTCCACTCACTAATCCAAGGTTTAGAGGTAAAAACTTCACATGTGTCACACCCCAAAGTCAGGCCATTCACTTTAAAGGAATTTAAAGACTCTCCAGATTAGGTGTCGACAGCTACAGCATAAAGTTGGGTGACATTATTTCAACCAGTAATACTTAGATAGAATATAAATAAAAAAATGTCAAAAAACTCCTTTGCTGTTCACTGGCAAGACACCAATTAGAAGGCTTCATCCAGTGTTTTGACATTGTGCTTCAGGGAAGGTGTGGACTGATTTTAAAAAGTCTACAAGTGAGTGAGAAATATTAAAGTTCTTGAAAGCCAAGAACTTCACAGAAGTGCTGATGAAGGTTAAACACAGGTTAAATTTAAAAAGGCCAGGGAAAGGGAAGTAGGAGAAAATAGATATTAATACTTTTCAAGTGTGTGAAGAGTTCTTAAAGAGGCTGTGAATACAACAAGAAACATGGATTTCTCTTGCTGCAAGAAAGAAGAAAGATGAAGGCTTGACCACAGCTTTGCCCAGAGTGCAGCAAAAGGAAGCAGCTCCAGAGGATCAGTTTTCCCCAGGGCTTCTTGGTGTTGAAAGTAGGGAGCTCAACTGTGCCAAAGCTCTGATTATTTCAATATCTGCTGGCAGAGGAGGGGGAGTATCTAAAAGTGTGCCCATCCTTACCCTGTTCTCCCACCTCTCCCAGCCCCATCTCTCCCCTGTGCTCTCTCCATGCTGAGACATGTTCCCTCCTGCTGCAGCAACAGACAAAATTTTGGCCCAAGAATACAAACAGAAACCGTGCTCAGGACTCTGTGAGAGCCCAGCAGAGGCTCTGCCACACCAGGGAAGCAGAAGCACATGTGGCCCCACGTGTTACTGGGTGACTAGAAGTGCTCTGCATTCTACCTAAAGGAGAGGTTTATGTTTTGCATATTTCTCACAGCAATCTCAAGGAATGATGAAACAACTCACTTCCTCTGCTGTTTCTCAGACTTTTCTGGTGCCACAGCAACTGCTTGTGTTGAATATTTAACCACCTTACTGTTACAGATCCCAATTTACTGATGTTCTGACAACTTCCCTTTATCTCCCACCCTTTCATCACTCAAGGTATAAGACACACGAGAGGAGGTGTGGGGGAAAAAAGTCAGTCAGCATTCGTTGTGAGCCCACAGAAGTGCAGAATGAAGAGAAAAAACATGCAAATAACTACATTTGACTCCTTGCTGCTGACACACAAGCCAGAGTGAAAACAGCCAGAAGCTCCCTAAACTGAATGAGAGATGTGTGAGGACTGTGGCTGATTAACTGAAAGGGAGGCATTTAGTGAGGCTTTTAGGTACTTAACCTTATTTTGTGACAACTCCTGCATATTTTTAAGGCCTATTTTCAAGCCTACAGTCTGGGCATAAAATTGTTTGCATTTTGAACTGTTGGCCAAAGTTTTTCAATGAGTTTCAGCAGATATAAGTTCTTTCCTTGATACTTTCCTGTTCCTTTCGCCTAAAAATTTCTTTGCAGGCAGCTTAACAAACCACACACTGGATTAAAAGAAAATGTTGCCTCTTTAAGATTCAAGTAAGAAAAATACTTGCAAGGAATTTTCCTTTTTTCTATTCTCACATGTACATGTGGGAAGTGGAAGTCCTAGGAAGGAGCTGTGTCTTCTTACCTGGAGAATGCCTTTAAGGGAAAGGACCTCCCAGTCCATGTTTCATTGAAGTCAGCAATTAAATATCTCAGTTTTGCTTTCTCTGGCTGCAGTACTGACATAAATTTCCAGTTTCTGAATTTTTCTACCCTTCTGGTTCAGGGATGTGTTCAATAGCTCTTCTTTGTTATCTTAAGATTAAAAAGGAAAGTAGCACTTTTTAAATTCATATAGAATATTGAATGAGAAAAGCATCTTGTCATTCATTTTAAAGAAGATTGAGATGGTTATAGCACATAATTACTAAATTTAATGAAGTAATTACTTTTCAAATTGATTTCTAATTTCCTACAAAAAAAAAATTCCCATGGTTAATAACGGAACAGGAATAATTAACAGTACCTACAAATTAAAACTACCCATGCTGTATTGCATACTTTGAGGAGCTGTATTATAAATTTGTTGCGTTCTTTTCATGGAAATGGATCCTAGTTTGAATAAACCTCACACTACTCATTCCTTTCTGTTGATTTTGTCAGTTTACAACAGCAGTTTATGCTGTCTCCTGCCCTGAGCTTCAGTATTCTCCCTGCTGCCACTCTGGAAAAAGACTTGTGGGTAGCACAACATATCTGGTGACACCAACAGTGATGAGAAAAGCAAGGAAAAACATTAGTTCTCAGTGAGGTCAGAAAAGACTGCTGGAAATATTCAGTGATCACAAACACTTCAGTGATGTACTGTCAAAGCTGTCTTAATTCCCTCTGTCAAAGCACAGCCGTCATATTGAAGATTGTTTTGTTGGAGAGATGTCAGATACCTCAGGATATGGCCTGAATTTATATAAAATCTAAAATTTGCAGTTTGGGGAAGCAGTAATATCTTCACTTAATGCCAGTGATAGAATTAGGAAAATGAATAAGTTTGTGGGCCCCTGCAGTGGCAGGAAAAAAAGGTTAGAGGGTTATGACTTTAGCTAATCGCACAAAGATTTTTTTTTTCCTTTAATATTTGTGCTTAAAGATAAATAACAGAATATAAGAATTAATGACAGCATTTTAGGCAGCTTTCCTTACCTTGTTGTGAATCATTTTTAGAATAGGAGAGCACAGGTGCATTTCAAAAGACTGAAAAGCAAACAGTCTTGCTCAAAAAGTACCAGGACAACTGACAGAAGTATTTTAAAAGCACTGCAATGCATTCCCCAGTTTTAACTACCATGAACACTGCAGACTTTTTGAAATTACAGAAGTAATAGGAATTTATAGAGCTAAAAGACAGCCATTTTTACACTGACATTGTGAAAAGAATATGGCAAGGCAAATGTTTAGCGTATAAGCCTAATCCTACCCCTATTCAGGGTAGACTTTCTGTTTATTCATTAAATTGCTTGCAGCTAAAACCTCTGTGCTATCCTCTGGCATGTCTGATGCTGCTGACTAACCTGAGGAGATTGATGTGGGATAGAAAATCCGGTGAACTTTGTTTCACTCTTCTGGTTTGTTTGGGCAAGAACAGGTGCAGGTAGATTAACAGGATGCCAGCCTGCATTTCCATGGGAGCTGCATTTCCATCTAGGTGGCTTCCTCTTCCCCACCAACCAGAGGTGTTTTTGCCTGTTTCTTTTAGAGTATTCCATGACACAGGAAAGTGATTCAGGGGCAGTTATTTGTCTGATTATGTTGCTTTATCATAATACTTGTTCGATATATACTTAGAGCACATTTACTGGACTTGAAAGCTGAAGTCCAGAAAAAAATATTTTTTGTTTGTTTTTTTGGGTTTTTTTGTGGTTTTTTTTTTGTTTGTTTGTTTGGACTTGGTTTTTTTCTCTCAGGAAGGATCCTATGCCAATGGCAAGTTGGGTGCTCTGCAGGACACAACTGTTTCTGTTTCTTCAGGAGGCACCAAGCTTTGTTTCAGCATCCTTACAATTCTACAGCTTTGTGTCACCTGTCCAGCTTCTATCTGTGTAGGACTCAACTTCTCCCACTGGCTGACTTTATCTTGCTTATCTTATTTGTGTGCTGGTGTCATTTCCTGCCAGCTGAATTAAAGGTTTGAACCTTGTCAAACCATGACATCCAACAGGTGGAGGCTCGCCCAAAATCCTATTCCTCTTCCCACAGAAAGACATCTTCCTCAATGGTATAAGAATCATCCTAATACCCAGAATGACATGCTAATATAATAACCTTGACTTTAAGTTGAAAATTGACTTTTATTTTAATCCTCATTGTCAAAATTTAAATGTAAAACCAAGGAGTGTCCTAAGGGCTTGGACATTAAAAACAAACTCAATGTAATTACTATTTTCAAATGTCAAGAAGTTTTAAAATGGTGTAAAAATGCTTATGTGTTTGGTAGTACTGCAAAAAACATAGAGTTTTTCTGCACATCTTGATTGGAAAGCAACCCATTTGAAGCCAAAATCTCCTTTCCATTATTTTTGTTTTCTCTGACAAAAAGAGTTACTGGGCCAGTTTCCTTCACTGGTATATCATACGATAACAAGTCAATGAACTAAACACGTTCTAATGAATCACTTCAGGGTTACTTGATTGACCACACAGTCCATTCCTTGAACAAATCAATGCAGGCATTAGAAAGTATTCAAGTTAAAGTTCTTTGTTGAACTATGGGTAGGAATTCACAGGAAAGGAGGAAGCCACTGCACTGGAAAGAACACCTGCATTGCTCTTTGCCAGCAAACTCAATGCTTGATATTGCAGAGTTTTGCAGCCTCTTAAGTTTAACGCAACTGTTTTAGGAAAAAAGCACTTAGTCGATAGTAAGCACTGTTGTCACTTCCAGTGTTTCTCACCACAGTACCTCATTAACAGTACCTAATTAATCCATGTAAATAGGAAATCTTTCCTGAACTGACAGAGGGTTCTGCTGCAGTCTTGATAGATTTCTATGTTCTTACCTCAAAATCCTGACAGCCCAAGCACAGCCACAGCTTTGAGGGCCAGTGAGACTTGACACAGCTCTTCAGCCAGGCTCTGGCCAAATCTCTGATTTCTGATCATGTTTTCTTTGCTCACTGTGCTGACCTGAACCAGCTCTAACATCAATCTTAGGGCAAGGTCCTGGTGTGGGGCAGAATCTCAGTCACCTTGTGACTGTGACTTATAGGGAAGCTTGGGATTGTATTGAAGGAAGGAACCACGAGGCTGAACCCTTGCTCAGCTTCTTTTATTTCTTGCTCTGAGATAGACCACTGTGAACCATCTCAGAGCCTACCACTAGTCTGTGAGGGGAAAAGGTGATATTTCATCACAGAGTTTCCAATCAAGGAGGAAAAGTGGTATATAATGGAGGGGTATTTGCCCTCCTTTCATCTTCACAGCAGTTTCTGAGACAAAGTTACTCAAGTGGCAGCATTAAATCACATCACTGCATTTAAAGAAGCATGAAATTTTGACAATGATCAGTCTCTCAGCTAACAAGGTAAATGTTCAGTCATTTTCCCTTCCTAACTGCACTTGGCTCCTGTATTTACTTATTCAAGAATGACTCTGGGTGCTTGTTCTGGCCTCTTCCATAAACAAATGGTGTTCCCTTTCCTTTTTTATAAATTATGCGTTTTGAACAACTAGGAAACTACATTTTAAAAGTAACCATGAATAAAAGAGGAAACAAAGTGTGTATGTAAGAATGCTGTTTGGCTTGCAGATTTGTAAAATCTCTGAGAAATAAAGGGTGACAAAACCATTTTGCTGTCTTCCTGTGTTAGATTCTGGGTCCCTTTGGAGGCTCCTAAATTCCAGAGCACAGTATAAAACTCCTTGTTTCAATTTCCTGTAGCTGGGAAAGAGTTCCTGTGCTTATTCCTTCACTGTCCTGGTATTGAGACGTGCAGAAGAGCCTCAGACAAGGCCACAGTCCCAGGCATTTTCAGCTTCCTTGGGATCTTGATCATTTCCCAAAGATGGATTGCATCTGTTCTTTTGAAAAGGAGAATGCCCATGGAAAGTACACATCCAAGGTGGTGGATGTGGGGCAGGAAAAGGACAAGAGAAATGTACATTCTTTATACTAAGATGTTATAGTAGCTGCTGAAATTATGTAGGCTTTTTGGGTCCCATTTCAAACAAAATGTGGATAGAGAATGATTTAAACATGATCAGAATTCAAATAAATGCTTATTTGCTACAAAATTTGGACATCGTAAGAAATTTTAGACTCATTGTTCGTGAATTTTACACTGGTTGTGGAAAAAACTTCTGTTTCTCTGCCGTACAAATTTAGTAGTTTCATGGAATATCTTATAGGAAAGATGTGCGTGTGTATTGCAGGTATTATCTGCATTCTGTAGGGAACTGCCTGAATTACTCTCATTCAGCTACTTCAGGCACCATGTTAATGCTGTATGAAAAAGATTTCTGCAGTTCCAAGACATTGGATAGACAGATAAACCTGTGCCTCGGTAAGAGGGGAACTCACTGTAAGAACCTCTGAATCTGTCAGTCATCTACCAGGTTACATCAGAGAAATGACATTTGTAAGAGAAGCTTAAAACAAGGGCTCGTCAGTGATTAGATATTAAAGTGCAGATTGTTAGGTTGGATTTCTCATAACTGCAATTTGAAGCCATCTGTCTGGAAAAGTTTGTCCTATCATTAAGCTCTTTCTAAAAATTATGTTCTTCAGAACTCAGATAAAGTGATAAGCAGATGGGATGGAAGGAAAGCAGAGTGTAATGAAAGGTTTGAGTGCCTCCTCAGCGAGTTCTCTGAGGACACAAAGGACAGGTTGGGGAGATGGCCAGAAAGAAATGATAATTCCACAAAGGCAAATGCAGAGCCCTGCGCCTGGAGAGGAGCAACCCCAGGCACCAGCACAGGCTGGGGACCAAACTGCTGGGAAGCAGCTCTGTGGAGAAGGACCTGGGGGTCCTGGTGGACAAGAGATTGCTCCTGAACCTCAGAAGGTACGGCTGAAATTCTCTCTCATTCACAAAAAAACCAACAAAAACTCTCAAGGTCAGGCCCTATGACAGTTCCGTGTTGGGACATGTTTGAGTCAGATGACTTGAACCTGTATGAAAAGGTGTTGGAAGCGAGTCAACTGTAGTCCAGTGATAGTTATAAAATCCAGAGGGCAATTTGGACTGAATTTTGGGATGACTTTGAAATCAAATGAAAATGTAGTGATTCATAAGCAAGGTGAATGTTTTTTCTCTCCTAACTGAAAATCAAAATTAAAAATCTGACTCTCAAGCCTCAACCTTGGCAATTGTCTAAACTGAAGCATTAAGGCATTTCACTTTCTCTGTAGGCTATTTTTCCCCCTCAGAAGCAAGTCCCTAAGTCTTTTAGACCAGAACTAAAACAAGCATCTTAAGCATCTCCCAGTGAGTTGAAAAGCATTGATTTCAGGGTTTTTTTCCAAGAGTAATTCCAGACAGCTGCTTTCAAAGCACTTCAAGTAGGAGTCTAGTCCAGGCTCACTGCAATCCCAGCTGCATTTGGTACACAATGAACTTTACTTCCACCTATCAACAATTCTATTGAGTCTACTCCAAAAGTCTGTTGCATAATGACAGAGACTAATATTAATCTTTGTAATGATGAGAGGTGTGCAGTGGTGTTTTCAGATTTATGTATCTAAAAAGCTGGTTTTTTTCAAAAGGTTAATATGAAAGTCACCTCGATGACTGTGAACCCACACTGACTACAACCCTTAAAGCCATGGTGGTGTTAATAAAACATGTGTGATCTTTAGCTCCTTCCTGATCATGACCCCATGCAGAAGCATCATATCACACTGAATAGATAACATAATCTGCACCACATCGTGCCAGTCACAGTTTCCAGCTTCTTTCCTGTTCCACCTGAGAGGTTTTACTCTGGGGAAGATTAAAAAAAAAAAAAAAAAAAAAAAATCAAGGAATTACATTATCAGTCCTCCTCCCAGCTGCACTCCATGTTTGGGGCAGCCAGCTCACAGAGTCAGCAGAGACTCCACACTGAGGGAAAAAACAGCCAAATAAAAATACACAAATTAAAAAACAGCAACCCAAACACTGGGTGAGAGGAGAACAGGGTAAAATTCTGAGCTGGACATGACTGGGTAGAGCTAATGCCAGGTGGGGGTTTGGGCTACAGACCTGCATGAGAGAGACACCAAGCAAAGCTGTGACACCCTGCTAGAGCAGGACCTGCAACACCTTCACAAATGTTTGTGTGGAAATGTCAGTGTTCCTGGAACTCACTAGGAATGCTTTAAAAAATTCTGGCCTGACCCTCTGCTGTGTGGTACTGCTGCCAGCACAGGCTCAGTGCCTCTGTTTTTCATTCTTAATTGGGAAACTCCCTTGAGTGTCAAGTTTGCAAAACCTTTCCTCCCTATAAACCCAGCTAAAAACTGCTTCATAATTCTCCTCTCCTATATCACATGAAAGCAGAGCTGGCGATGCTGCTGCATTTTATTTTCCATTTTGCCACGCACAGTGAATATGCCAATGTTTTGTTTTGTGACTTGTTGCACAGGCACAAGTCCTCCTGCTGCCTCTTGGAACCTTTCACTTTTCCTTTTTCTTTTTAAAGCTTTCCTCCAAAGAAGATGCCTGATTGGTACTAAAATATTTCAGGCAGCTGACAATTTGGACTGCTGTGAGCACAGTCTTCTGCCCAGCTCACAGCATGGGCAGCTTTCCTCTACTGCTCTTTACTTTGTACTTTTTGCTTATTCAGAATGAAACCACAAAACAGGCTCTGGTTTTCTTTGTGGGCCACAAGGGATGACAGAAAAGGGTGCATTGATATCATGCATGGGCCTTTCATGGCAGAGGAACAAGAAGAATTTCTCTGCTTCACTGATTTTTAGTAGACTCACATACAGTAAGTACAGGATATACAAGGGCAAAAGGGAGATATTGCAATATGTGGGAATCAATAGCTGGAGCACTGAAAATAGAGTGGCAAAGAGTTATTTTGAACTCTTTGGGTTTTCTTTTCTTTTTTAACAGGGGAACTGAATAGGGAATCAGATCTGACACCGCCAGGCTGACTGAGCATTGCTATTTTCCCATAATGATGTATTTTGCTTGGGAACATCCCCAAAAAAGAGTAATTTGTACAACCTGATGCTACATGCTGTCTCTGGATTAAAGTTGTTCTTTTTCCTCTTATGTTTGCGATTCTATTAGAGTGCCTTCACACCAGTTATTGTTTTCTTCCTTTCAGAAAGTGTTGTATGTGATGCTTCAAAGATCCAGTGCTTATTCATATTAAAGTCACTTCCACACTTTTACCCTGCTTTGGTAATAAATGTGATTTGGACCATCATATTTTTCTCCCTAGTGGAAAATTACAGGCAAGGTTGCAAAGATGACAGCATCCAATTTACGGAGTTCCCTTTCCCGGGTCCTTGAACCACTCCATTAACACTTATGTAAATACAAATAACTTCCAGTGTCATTGTCAGCACATCATGTTCCTCTTAGCTAGTGGTAAATATTTTAACCCAAAAAGGTTGTTTGACAAGGTTAGGCCCTTAGATGTGCTTGATGATGCATCCATGAGCTCAACATTTGCTTAGATGCAGATTCAACCGTGGGTATAAAATATTTCCTGGATTGGCACTGAAAGTATTTGCAAACCCAATGTAAATATCATGCACGTGTGTACCTCTAAATGCATGCAAACATCATATAAGAATCACATGTAAACACATATAAGTTTTCATAATTAATATTTGAAATAATAGTACCATCAATATTAAGACAGTCTTCAATAATTCTATATGTTCCTCACCTATAGAAAGTTAATTTAATTGGGCCAAATTTTATTCCATAAATTTTTATTCCAAGTATTTTATGCCAAAAGTAAAACCTTATGGGAGAAAAAAATAATGGAAGAGTTTTCAGGATTATGATGGCTGGGGAGTGAAACACTGCTGGTAGAAAAAAAGACTTTTTTTAAATCAGGTTATTGTCATAGCTGGTCCTCCTGTGCTCATATCAGTAATGCCTCATTCATAAACAGAAAACCATCTTACATATTTGCATCCCTGGTATTACCAAGATATGCACCTCATAATTGCAGGCAAGATGTGACTGGTTTTAAACCACATTTTAAATCAAATTTGAGCTGTGATTTGAATTTCTGTCCTTTCAGGGTGTCGCAGCCAGGGGAAAAGCCAACATCAAACATAGGAAATACCACTTTCAGTCAACAGAATGAGACACTCCCATTGTAACTGATCTTACACATGAAGTGATAACTGACCTGCAAGGAACATGAATTTTCTTTACATTACTCCCAAATTCACTCACCTGGTTACCACTGAAGGCTGTGATGAAGCTTTGAGTTGACTGCAGCTTCTAATGCCATCTCAAATGCCAGCAGGATATTTTGCCTGCAAGACAAAGTCTCTTGGAAGAAGCTCTTCTGGCACTTTACAGAGCAAACTAGACAACTTATCTCTAAAAGCATTACACTTATCATGAAATACAAATAAATCTTTTTTAAAAAGTCAACAATAAGAATGTGTTTCAAGAGAAAGTAAGTGGTGAAGGCTTGGGAAGACACAAAGATACTTCAACAACTCCTATTAGGAGAAAAGTTGTTCATGCATTAAGAACGTGATTTATTAATGTTTTATTTCCAAAATTCAAACTGTGACACTTCAGGATGTTCCCCAAGGATATGTGTAATGCTATGATCAGTTTTAAAGCTGGTGATTTCCACTCACTCTGACAAATAATTTTTTTTTCTCTTTTCTTCTTTTTTTTTCCTGTATTGCCAATAATAGCTCTCAATGTAAGTTCTCCAGAATCCATCTCAAACGAGATGATTGTATCCTATGAGCCATGAAAAGTTGATATGGGAAAAAAGAGACACAGGAGAAGGTGTTTTATTTTTTATATTGGCTTGGGATTTTTTTAATAAAGAGGATCACTTCTTTCCCAGTATATCAAAGATGAAAATGTGCTCACAGAAAGATGACTCTATAAGTAGAAACTTTTACTTTAGGTTTCAACACTGCCATTTCATTTTAATCTAAAAAATTGCCTTACATAAGGCTAGGAGCCAGGGAAAAAAAGTCTGATTTTTATCTTGCCAATGCTTTTGTCACTGGCTGTAGGTTAATAAAGACTATAGTAATGGCAGAACTGCCCAGCACCAGTAACAAGCAATATCACTCACTGTGCATCGCCATGGTTTCACTATGGAGGATACCAATATTGTGCATAGAATAAGCCATCTTAATTTAAATTAAATAATTAAGTAATTTAAATTTAAATGGTAGTTATCAAATTATAGATGTCTTTTAAATACATAATATTTATAATATTATAGAAGTATCTATAATACTTTGCCCTGAAATAAAGCATCAATAAGAGTGGAGAAACTTCTCTGTTGCCAGGCCTGCCTCAGCGTAATTCTGGTTTTATTTCCAACCTACTCATTTGCAAGGCAGAGAGGGAAGAAACACAGTCATGTTCAAATGTCAGCACAGCAATATGCTGGTGACCCAGCACAGGGTAGGACTAAATTTCATGCTTCCCTGAATTGCTAATAATGTACAGAGCTATCATGCCACTGGTTTAATTCCAATTAAATTGGCAGGAGTTTGACCCAGAAATTTGCCATTTAGCAAATGAAAAATTAAAATTCCTTCATTACAGGATCTCATAAGGGATTTTTTTTTGCATTTATCCCAAACAATCAAATGATGCAGAAAGTTGTAAGTTTTAAATGGAGAGTTTTATTGTACTCACTGTATCTGAGACTTTTTCACTGCAGGACTCACGCTGCACATTGTAGGTGCATTATATACATATGGAAATGGCATTGCAGTGATCTACTTTGGAGTAGGTTTAAAGAAGCTTTTTCCCCTGTTTCCCCCTAAAAAACCAAACCAACCAACCAAAGAGGATATTTTATGAATAAAACCACCATCTTACTACTATTGCAAACTCAGTAGTCTAAGTTGGTCAGACTAACACTGGGATAAGTTTACAAAATTTAGTAATTTGTGCAAAAAATTTTCAGCTTATGTTTTGTTTAAGTATCCGTAAGCACAGAGCTGTGTTTAACACAACTCAAATGCATAAAGTTCCAAGAGGTTGTGGAATTCTCTCCAGAGCTTCCCATTTGTATGGCAAGATCAACAAAATTTAGGGCACCCTGGAGACACCTGATGCTGTTTTTCTCTTAAATATCTCAAAGGGTGGAGACTCAGCATTTCCCCTAGGCAAGCTGTTCTGGTTTTTTCATTATTTTTACCTCTGGAAAGAATTTCTTTCTTCTGAATGCCTGAATCTCCCGTGTCACCATTTACTTTTGTTCTGCCTCCCACAATTACAGAGAAGGCTCTTTTGTCTCTTTTCTAATAGAATCTTTTACCAGTAGAAAACTAAAATGAATGGTCTGATGTCCCAGAAGTGCAGTAAGTCCCAACCATCCACACTTCTCACTGGAGTCAGGAGAGTCTGAAAGTGCTTCTGCTGTTTACCCTCAAGCCACTTTATTGGATGGCCTAATTAGAACTTTGGACTTCATCAATTTAAAAAGTTTCTCCAGGCCACTCCTGTGTAGTGGCACAAACCTGCTAACAAAACCCCTGAAACTTTCAAAGCATTCTTTAGTAGCTGTGTCGCTCACCAACAAGATGAGTCCCTAAAAACACCATGAAACACAGAAAGACTACAGAGATACTTTTAAAAATCCCCACAGAGCTCTCTTTCCCTGAAAAAGCAAACAAGGGGAAAAAGAAACTTGCCAAAGCTTTGCTGGTAGTATAAAAACCTGAGAATGACCACAGCAGAGGTCTGTGCAAGGATCAGTCTAAAGCAGCATCTTGGTCGAGTGAGTGTCCAGCAGCCAGTGCAGCAAAGTTGTTTAAAGCTGTGCTTTAAAACGACCCACAATGAAATTTTGAAATTTGAAATGCAAAATCAAAACCCCTTTTTCTTATTCTTCTCTACTTGATACAGAACAGTGAAGACCAGGAAAGGCATCCATTCACTTCAGGTCAATGGAAAAAACAAGCAGCAAGCATTAAAACTCCCACAATTACTGCTGTCCCATAGCAGTCTTTTTCACCATGGTCAAAATTCCTCATGGGTCAGTTTGTCCCAACACTCTGAGGCAAATAATAATTTTAATCAAGTTGTGTCTCCCTTCTGTGTTCTCTGAGTGCTCACAATTTGCCAAGCATCAAGAAAGCTCCCACTTGCTTTGAGCACTCTTTAAATCAAAGATGAGTAACGTGATGAGTAGGTGAGAAGTTTTATTTCTATGTTATCTTTACTTCATGTCAGGCTTGGAAGCAAATTCACACTCCCAAGGGTGTCTCAGGAGGAGTTAGAGGAAGAAAACAAAATACCTACGGTGTTTTACTGGCAATATCCAGGACAGGCAGAGTTAAGTGGGACATGCCAATAGTAAAACATGTCACAAATGTGTTAGAGCAGTGGCCACTGCAGGAAGTGCCAGGGGGCTTTATATCTCTGCCATTTCCACCCTGGCTGCATATTGTCACCAGTGCCATTCTGAGAGCACCTCGAAAGTCATTGGGAGCTGCAAATTCAATTAGAGCGATATTTTACAACAAGATTACATTTTTGTAGGCTAGAGTATTGTAAACTTTTCATTCCACCATAAAACATTTTAAAATTAAGTAATCAAGGCTCAAAACTGTAAAATACATGCCTTGTGCATATATTTAATTACATGTGGTGCAACACATTAAAATTTAGGAGGCAGAAGGGAAGGGTGCCTGCCTGCAGTAATTACATATGGGATAAAAGCAGTTTAATACCAGTCAAATTTCACATCAGTGACTTTGTATAAATTCATGGAAAACTGCTGGAGCAAGTAGTTATTACTGCTATTACAGAGCAACATTAAACAGTGGTCAAGGAAAAGAAGCTTTTGGCATAAAAATACTCTGTATAATATCAGCCAGCAGGGTTTTATTCAGCTACCTGTTTCTCACTGTACACAATAAGGTGATATAATGAAATCTATCAGAATTAGCTATAATTTATTAGCAGATGAGTGTCCCAAAAAATATTGAAATTAATAGTAGACTAAGTCTAATAGTCCTTTCTTAGTGCTTCTAATGGTTTGTCATGCTGAACTGATGGTTTTTTGAGTTCTCTGCCGAAAGTAGATTAATGTGTTAAGGGACACAGAGGAATACTGAATTGCAGGAACTCATACCTTCTGAACAACGAATCAATATGATTATACAGAAGTGTCTTATCGTTTAAAATACACTCCACTCACACATCTCACAAGTTTGACATCATACCCTACTTACACACTTTGCTTACTTATACATTCTACCTACTTATACAGATACACATCACTCTACTTAGACATTTTCTTACTTACACTTTTTACAACTTTTACATAACACAGTACTTATGCATTTTATTTTTACATTCTACCTACTTTTACATACTACTCTACTTATACATCCTACAACCTTTGCATGATACAGTCCATATACATTTTGCAACTGCTGTGCCTGAGATCTCACAGTGCTTGATTGGTTGCTCTGTTCTGGCCATGAGCTCTGCACACACTTTTCTGATAATATGATTGGTTTTAATGCAGTGCAACACACTCCTTTTTTATCTATTCCTTGCTGTCTTGGTATTTAGTTTTTCAGCCTCTCCTTTCCCAATTCTTTCCCAGTTCAGCACAGTTTACCTTTCAGTCCTTGATGAATTCCTGAGGGCTCTAACAGGTGGGGCTCCTGATGCAGGCAAGCAGCACCAAGATGATGACAGCAACAAAACCCATCCAGTGATCAGCAGCCAAGTTAGTCCAGGAAATCCAAACAACAAGCCAGCAAAGAACAGAGAACAAATATAAACCTGTCCCACCTCTCCCCCTGAACCTTCAGACTGGAGCTGAAACCCCTCTTGGGGCTGATGTGCTGCAGCTGAAGGTGGAAAGGCCAAGTGAGGCTGGTGAGGATAATTCCATCTTGGTCCCACTCTGAGGGCTCCAGTAAAAATAACTAAAGATTGTTTGGCTGGGGCACACTATCAAGGTTCAAATACTTTACAGCAGGGCACACTATTAAGGTTTGTTCAAATACTTTACAACACTGAATTAACTCTGAATTTGTGGGCTGAACTTCACCTGCATGAAGGACAATCGATCACACCACATTTGCCAGGCCAAGACTGCAAGACTACTCCATCAAGCACGAGTTCATAGCAGGCAGGACAGAAGCTGCATGGAAGCTCTGATCAACACCAAAAAAAAGGCAAATCAGACAAGAAGATTGTTCAGCCTTCACTTCTGACCTGACAAAAAAACCTCGTGGCAAACTGTTCTGCTGATGGGGCCAGAGGGGGCAAGTGTAAGTCTGTAATCAAGATAAGGACTGGTAGAGTGATGGTGGAGCTCCTCAGCTTCATGCCACCCCAGTTTGATGGATCCAAGATAAAATTATTCAACAGAGGGATAAAACTTCGCTGCTCCCAGAGCACAGGCACTCCATCAGTGCTCCTGTTTCCTGGAAGCACCAGCCTCACTTTACATAGTGTAATTGCACATTACAAAACCACAGCTGGGCCTCCAGTGGAGTAACCTGAGAACAATTTACCAGTAACATGAGAATAATTCTTCCAGCTCCATCTTGTGTTAATGGTTGTAGGTCACAGTGGTGTGGGTGCTCAGCTACAGCTGCTTTGGGGGCCAGCACTGTCCAACAACAGCACCAGGTTGGTCAGAGATTTCCAGGAAAAAGATTCCATACTTTACATTGTTTTCCCCTCTTTCTTCCCTTTTTGCGTCTTCTGTAAGTGCTTTGAAGAAAGCAAAGAGGCTGTAATTGCTGTCACTTAAGGGGTTTTAATGTTGTCCATTTTTCTCTGTTGCACAGAACACATTTTTCAGGTCATTTTAGAGGTCTCTTAAGCAGGGCTCCAACAGGCACACCACATTTTACACACTTTTTCTCCCTTTTCCTGAAGCATGTGGATGCAATCTCTACAAAGGCCAAAACTGCTCTGAAAATGATATTTTGTGGCCGCTTAAGCTACAGTTCTTTTCAAAACTGAAAAAAAAAAAGGTCAAAGTATATCTGATTTGCAGTTATCAAGATGCAAGGTCAATTTGAACTGGAGACCTCCAAGTTTTAATCCCATGTATTCTCCAAATCACTATTAAGTCACAAGGCAGAACCTCTTTGCTTGTAATAGGGGCAGGATTAGATTTTAACTCACCTGTCCTAGATCCTCATTGCGTCCTGAAGGTTAGAAACCAGACTTTCCACAAAATGTCAGCCTAATATTCCCTTTTATATCCAGCACTTTTTCATCACTCTTGCTGTTGTTCAGTGCAGATAGTTTAGCATTCAACACCTACAGCAATAAAAGAACGAATTTCCTCAAAGAGCAAAGCTCCTCTGATAAGGCTCCTTCTGAGCTTCATGGTCCTAAGATCACAGATTCTAGTTTGGCTCCCCAGGGTGCCTAAAAATGGCTTTCTATAAAGATACAGCATTACCTTTCTTCAGGCTTCTTCCAAACCCCACCTTTGTTTCATCCTGAACAGCAGTTCTCACACCTTTAGGACATCACCTGGAAAACATTCAGGCTTAACCTGCAAATCAGTGATGAAGTTCTCAACCCCTGTTGTGTTTCCAAGAGCACATGAACATTGGCTGGCTCTGGTGTGACATGGTCGCAAAATATAAATTCAGATAGTTGCTAGCAAAGAATTTTTTCCAAACCCTCTCTGAATTTATTCTGCCTTCAACACACAAAACACAGTCCCAGGAAAGAATAACAGACTATAAGAATGGCAGCATCTGTAGCAGATCTGGACTGAAGCAAATTTGAGGTTAACAGGGGAAAGAACAGATGGAAATGGAATATGACTACATTGGTTCCCCTATATGTTTTATTTCCCTACAGTAGAGTTTGCATTAAAACTATGTTTGATATCTCCCTGAAAAGATTACACTGTGGAGAACAAATAACTTATTTAAGATAAATGAATCACACTGTGAGGTATGTATTTTAAAATCTTGCTCTAACAAATAAATGTGCTACAATTAGCCCTCTACTTAATTCTTAACAGACAGCAGGAATTCCATATTGGAATCAAATATTTGACTCAATTTTTACTGCTGTCAAAAAACATAAAACACCTTCCCACAGACTCTTTTAAAATAAAAATCAAGAGTAGAAGAAAGTTTACTGTATTTTTCAGTGGCGTGAAGAAATAGCACGTGTTTCTTCATAGGAATTGTGAAATGCAAATGCAACTGCCTTATATGCCCAGTTAGTAATAAATCATATGTGACCAGATAGGTATTGCAAATGCTGAGACTCTGTTTATCAGACAGGAAGTTCAAATCAACAGCAATTCATATTCAGATACAATTTTGTGTTTCTTTCCATCATTTTGGTGTGTCCATTAATGAATAGACAAACATGATTTTTACATTGAGAAAATTGGTTGAATGTGTAGATCTTCTCAGCTGTTGCTGTGTTATGCAATTATATAAATCCAACAAATAAATACATCCAAAAATGTTGTTCAGGACTGGAGATACAAGATGACTCTTCAGGACTATTATAAGAGGACATTTGAGAAAGAGTATACATAGCATTGTAAAACTTTCAAAATAAGTGGGACCCTTTCAGTCATTTGGCAAACCTTGATTATTTGTGTGCAGATAAAGACCCAAACTCACCAAAAAAAAAAAAATTCTCTGCACCTCATTTATTTCACAATATTCAGCAGTGAAGAAAGGTCAGAAAAAAGGAGTAGCATCAGCTCCTCTTTTTGTATGCTGTCATCATTTTCCCTTCATCACTGCAACCTTGTCTTCAGGAACTGCAAACAGAGAACATACACTTCCTGTTATACCTCTTGAGGACTGCTCAGTTGGTAAATCTTCACCAGGACCCACCAACCCCGGGTAGATAGGGCGGACCAGCATCTCTCAATCACATTTCTTCAAAGCAGGATGCTTGCACAATTCTCTAGACATAGTAGACAATTCCCTTTTTTTCTTGAGCATTGAAATATTGGCATTTGTCACCTTGAAATATACTTTTTTCATTACCCAGTGTAGAGGAAAAGCTTCTGGCTTTTTCTCCTGCAAAGGCAACATGCCTTAAAATCACAGGATGCATAAGCAACATGAAAATCCTCCCTCCGTTTCAAAGATACGGTGCATGTGGTTGTCTAGAAATATGGATTTTGAAAGTGGAGGAACTGCAGAAATTTGATTAAAAAGCAGGAATAATGTGGATTATTCAGCATCCTGTAACACATTACACAGGTATTTCTTCAAAAGCATAAAATCCTGGAAAAAATCTCAAGAAAAGGCAGGCTTGGGAAACCTCAATAAAGCTCATCATGCAGCAGAAGTGGATCATTTTGGGTACAATGCATCTGTGAGCAAATTTGCCTTCATAATGGGAGGGAGCACTTCCAAAAGCATAATTGGGACCTGAGAGATGCAATAAGCCTTGCACTGCTACTGCATGCAGGGACCAGCTCCACTCATCGTACACAACTTGATCACAGGAGCGTGGAGAGGAACTTCTTTGTAGCTTAATATGAATCTCCCAGCAAATCTGAAGCAGCAAAATGCTATTTTCTCTTTAATGAGAGGCAGTTCAAAGAAATGGCTCAGAAAACAGACAAAGCAGCTCACTTGGAGAAAGGCGTTTGCTGCCCTTGCTGCAGCACAAGATCACAGGCAAGCAAAGCTGCACTGACTTTCTGTACCTCTTGCTGATCTCTAAAATGCGCCCTGAGAGTTAAAAATAGATCCCAGTAGAAAGGGGGGTTTGCTCTGTGTTTTCCACCTTAGAAGGCACAGTTGGACTAAAGGGTCTGGAATATATCTCGGTGTGCTAATTGAATTTAAATGTGTTCAGAGAAGGGGACAGGATCCCACAGGAATCTGCACTCCTGTGCTTTTATGAGTGGATTTTTTTGTTTGTTTGTTTATCTTCCACATTCCACTACCCGGCATGTTTTATAAGGGTCTTTATTATACATAAATTAAATGTATAATCCTATAAATGGTCTTAGTACAAAGGCTATTTGATCATCCCTTCTCCTTGTATTTAATTCACTCGCAAAATGATGGCATGGAAAAAACTGGGGGAAAAAAACTTTCCTGGCTCCGCTAGAGTCCAGAAGCTAATTTTATGATATCTTTAACAAATATAGAAATTTGGGGCATGACAAGGAGGGAAAGTTATGAGAAAGAAAAAGAAATTTCTTGTACAAGGAAGCAGAAATTACCAAGGCCTAAAACATCCCCCTGAAATACACAATGGTTACAGGGAAAATCTCCTCAGTTCAGGTGGTTTAAATCAAATCAAGATCAGAAGTTTTATCGATTTATTAACAGCTCATAAATAACTGGCAATCTGTGACCTGGGTATTCAGGGTCTATACCAGCAGTAGAAGAGATTCAGCACAACACTGGACACTTGTAAAGTGTTAATAAGCATTTGCAGATGCTCCAGACCTTCCCATGCCACCTCCAAGGCACACAAACCCCAAAGCCCTCCCCAGATGCCCGGCCCCAAACACGTCGTTGCTTTGTTGCTCCTTCTCAAGTTGGCTCCAGATTTTTTTCAAAGTTTCTTTTTAATCCCCAGTTACTCTTTATTCAAGCTGATGGTCATATTCCTCAGTTTCTCCACCAGTTTTGGGCAGATTTTGGGGTGTTTAAGTCCCTGGGTTTATGACCACTTTTCTAGGTTTGTAGCTTGTGTTATCCAGGCCATCCAATCAAAAGGAGGGGGATTGCAGGGTGGGCACTGCAGCTCTCCCCTCGTGTTCCAAAGAGAGGAAATGACAAATTTTTGGGAGCAGCATGTCTCCCTTTGGCCCCTGGTAGATAATTTTGGCATTACCATCCAGCTCAGCTCAGCAGCAGCACCTCAGCTTTCCACTTGTGTCAATCAAAGACCCTCTTAAACAGGCAAACTTTTTACAATTAGACCCAACATCTATCTGAAAACCCAGAGAGTGCCATGTTGTGTAATTTGTTCCAAAAAGCATTTTCTGTGCACCAGAATGAGCAGCAAACCTGAGAGCTTTTAATATATAACCTGATATAAAGGCAGCTACAAACATGTTTGTCATTTACATTGTGGTAACAAAAAAATGAGTTAAATTGGAGCTGTGAAAAAAAATAAATGAGTGCATGACACAAATTATTGCTTTTACAATTAGATTTTGAATCTTCTATTATGTCTATCCCTTAAAAATAATGCATTTTTAAAATTACTGTGGTGGGGAAGGAAATGTATGCAATTTATTAAAGGACTTTTTACACTAGTCACTTCACACTGTAATAGTCAAAACATCCTATCCAGATGCATTTCTCCCTAAGTATCGTATTTTTGTTAAAAATTTGGATTGTGCTGAAATTTATTGTAAAATCCCTCACAATATTCATTGCTTATGTCTCAAAATAACAGCTGTCTTTTGAATGGCTCAAAGTCAAGTTTATTAAGCCAGATTATAGGTTGGATTTTTAAAGATTTATTTGATTCTGCAATTTTTATAAATTTGGGGTTTTAAGAAGAATTATGTATCCCATTATAAATTTTAATGTAACCAAATGACAAATTTCACAAAACTCACATTAGAAACAGAGATGCTGGGGGGTTTTGGCCCTCATTCTCTTGAAGTTGCATGCTCAGGTTCAGCCAGACATTAACGATAATTAAAGAATAATTAAATAAAGATAATAAAGATAATTAAAGAATAGCTGAGATTGGGCACTTTTCTCCTCACACCTCATTTACAACACACTGTCAGTCATACAACAAAACCAATGCACTGGCTTTTCTGCCCACCTGGAAGTGGTTATAGCATCATGACCTAAACATTCTCAAAAGCTCCAGTAATATTTACTTCTACTTCACCCTGACTCTTTTCAAGGTGTCATGGGCTGGTACACTCTTACTTCAAAACCAACAGAATAAAACAGATAAGTGATAGGTAATTAATTATTGGGGAGCCAGAGCATTCCTTCATTGTATTTATCTTTGCCCTCACTAATTTTTATTAAGTGTTATTTTCCTCCTATAAAACAGCCAGAGAGACTGGAATTCAGGCTTATACGTTTGGTAAAAGGAGAAAAAGCTACACATAGGACCTTGCTTCTACCCACATTAATATTTATGCACGCACTTAATTCTCCTCACCTGAGTGCAATTAGGGACTTGCATAGGCCTTTGCAGAACTGGGGCCAAAATAATTACAGTTTACACAAGACTGTGACAGGGAAATATTTCATTACCACAATTAATCCTTTAGAGCATTACGAAAAGGCCAGTTTCTCAGAATAAAGCAGAATATTTGTTGCTAATCAAAGGTAAGGTTTATGTAATGGCAATAGATGACATTTAATAGCACAGGAATATATAATATTTAACAGCTCCATAATCCATGGTAATTTTTATTTCCCTAATGTTTACTGCAAATGGGAGAGAAAGAATGAGAAGGCCTTCCCTTCTAGTATCAGAGACACTTGGGTTACATTTTTACATTGGGTGGCACTAATTCCCTATTAACTGGAATTAATGTAATATGCAAAACCCACTATAAATTCATGGTGTTAATGTATAACTTTAGAGCTGTTACACTTTACAAACCATATAGTACAGCACTAAATGAAGGCTTGACTGTACCTTGCACAAGTTCTAATAACCTTCAGGTGTTCTTCAGCACCAAACAAGTCAGATCATGTTTTGAGGTGCTGGACAATTTCAGAACCCTGGACTAGTCTCAGGTATCCCATACGTGTTCCTGTCAGCTGCCATCATGAGGAATTGGTGTTAAATCAGATAATTAACCAGTCTTCACAGGGATAGGCAGTGGAAAACTATTGCCAAGAGAACTGAGCATTTGCATTTGATTATAAAGGAGCCTCTTTTTTTTAGGTACCAAAATTTCCTATCAATTAAAAGATACAAAATGATGTAGAGAGCAAAGTGGCACACTAACATCAGCTCAGATGAAAAACCTTGGCATGCTTTACCACAGATTTCACAGGTTTAGAGTCCAGCTTCCTGCTGTAGTGCAGCACAGACCCTGCCAAATCCAGTCCCAGAGCCTGGGGAGCCACAGCAAAGGGGCTGATTCCAGAGATGCCACACTGTGAGGGGAAGAAGGGAGAAGCAAGAGACAATTGTTTAAAAAGGTGCAGGAAGAGATGCACACATGTAATGCAACACAGGCAAAATGAACCCTCGTAGGATCAGCCCCTGACCCCGAGTACATAAAATATCACCTTAGTGTGACCTCCCTTGTGCCTGGAGCAGCTCAGGCCCATCGTGTTCCTGGCAAGCTCCCAGAGAAAAGCACAGGCTGGGCACAGTGGTGAGAACTGGGCATAAAACCACTCCCGTGAAATGGAGCACTGGGCTCCAAGCAGCACAGGTTTGAGCACAAACACCACTTTTTTCACGTAAGGATTTCTGTAAAATAACTGTGACTGGAAAGACCCCTGTTTGTACCTCTTGATCCACACAGTTTTAAGGAACCCAGTCATGTTACAGACTCTCTGCTCTTCCCTGTTTCAATACCTACACACACATAGACAATGCTGCTGTTCCACCATGCCCAGAACACAGGAGGACAGGAGACTGAGCTTTCTAACCCCATTCCTTAAGCGTGTCACCTGCCCAGGGTTCAGAGAAGTCAGCTGGGCCCGCCACTTCCCAATTCTATTTCCATTTTCCGCCCTGTTCCCTCCGCGGCCTTCCCGCTCCCGGCTCCAGCACATGGGGTTTGCTGTTGATGACTGCCAGGTGAACTCTCACGAGAGCCACAAGTCCTCCTTGCCAGCACCAATCACTGGCACAGCAGTGGGGGCAGCTTCTCAAAGGAAAGCCTTTCAATGGATCCATGAAGCAGCAGTGAGAATCTCCAGAAGGAGCAGCGAATTAGCAGTTGATACAAATTGGGAGGAAATGGCTTTTCTGGAAGGTGGAAGTGCATCTCAGAGGATGTGCAAAACTAATTAGAAGTTAGAAGAAGAATTCTGAAGGAAAGAATACGTGGATTTTCTTCTTATCAAGGTCCATGCAAATATAGCCCTAAAATAAATAGAAAAAAAAAGCCAAGATAAATGTGTTTATTTCATTTCAGTATGTAAAATTGTGTGTGATTAATTTACTGTTAGATTAACTACAATTTTGCACAGTTTTACAGAGAAAAGCTTAGCTCCCGGCTGGAGGTAGTAGTTGGACCACATGGATATGTTCCACAGGATAAATTTTTCTTTCCCCTTAGTATTTTAATAATTTTCTTACACTTGCCTGTACGATTTCAAGGAGTATTTATTTTGCTGATGAGTAGACATCTGACCAGCAATTCTTATAGTATATTATAAACTCTTTAGGTGACAAACACATTTACAGAGTTAGATTTGTTTTATATTTACAGTGATTTCCATCTTAAACTTCCTCTTAACAGAAAGGAAATTTCCTAGCATTATTTCCGAAAAACAAGTATGTTCAATTGTTTTTCAAAAATTTCCTGGGTGATTTGAGAGAATTTTCTGGTAAAATTAGTTGTAAGATATTATGTAACCACAACAGTATTGGCAGGATCCCCTCCCAAAGACAAACTCATACAGATTTAAACAAGGTTACCTCATGAAATGGAGTGAAATGCAGAGTGAGGAACAAAACCAAAATGATTTATGAAGACCTTGGAGAGTGAAAATAAGTAAAGTAAGATAAACAAAATACGGTATAACTAGTTTGACCTACGGATTTTTATTGATTTTTGCCTTTATAGGCTTGGCCAACCTAACAGTGCACTCTTTATGTGAAACTCACTTGTATTGGGGTCTAGTGGGAGCCAAAGACCCAAATCAAAGCTTTTTTTTTTTTTCTTGTTTTGTGCTTTACTACCATTTAAAAAATTAATTTAATGTTTGTACTGAAATGCCAGGGCAATAAAGGGGTGTTTTATTTTCACAGTTGGTATTTTTTTTTTAAGTGAGCTGTTTATTGTCATGGAAATGATTTCATGTGGCTGGCCCAAGGAAAGGAAAATGTGGGGCAGGTTGGGAGGGTGCTGTGACAGGACATTCTAGTCACAGCTCTTTGCAAACTAAGGTTGAACCTAAGCCAAAAACCAAGAGTGTGAGAAAGGCAGCTGAACTCTGAGCTGGGCCAAGCAAGAATTTCAGCAGTGGGACATTCCCAGCCTCACAGCTGTGGGAATACCTCTTTGGAAAGTGCTGGGTGCAGTTCCTGAAGCTCTCTGTGGTGTTAATCTGCAAGAAAAAGGAAGAGAAATGGGGATTCAGCTGAGCCTTTCTGCAGCCGTGACATTAACAAATGTTTAGAATAAAGTCTACAGCGTGAAAAAGTAGAAAATGTTTCAAAATCAATGAAAAAGCCACGATGTCTCTTTCAATTTTCTTGCTCTTCATTTTTGCTGGAAAGCAGAAAAGTAGATTACTGTAATGATTAAGACACTGGCCCTCGACTCACACTCAATTCCCTGCTCCCGCATGCTTTTCTCACCATTTCAGCAGCAGAAAGGGCACACAAGTGGATGATAATACACTAGCAGCATGACATTAAGGAAAATTAGATTTTTGTATAGTGGGAAAACTGAGTATGAAAAGCACTTGTAGTGACTGGCCATTTTGCACTCCCAGCTGGGGTGATGTCTGGTGATCTTTCAGAACTGAAGAAAGTCCTGTATAGAGAAATATTCAGCATTTCTGCGTCCACACTTCATGATTCCTGTCCTCAGGAATGAGGATCGTGGAGTAGCTCTTACATGCTGCAATTATGCCCTAAACTAGAAATTCTTAGGTCCTGCTACCTGCACTGCTGAGCCTTCAGAGTGCCTGGAAGAGCTGTCCTCAGCATGTGGCCTCAAAGTCTTTTCCTACTTAACTCTACCAGGAGATGGGAGGATGGGACAGAGGAAGAACCCAGCATTGCACACTCAAACCACAATACTACACTTGAATCACTGCTGCTGACCTAAAAACATAGACCCTCAAGGACTCACACTGGACCCAAATTTTGTGTTGCATCTGTGCTGAAAAAAAGCTGGAATTTGAATGCCATTCCAAATATGAAAATTCATTTTGCTGGAGAAGTGCCAGTATATTATTTTTTTAATTATGAAAATAGTTAATTTTATATATTGCTCTACAAGGCAGGAAAAGCAGTTCCAGGTCCCAAGGCAAACACAGTGTTTGCTTCTCTTCTGTTACCTGTTCTCTTTTCGTCCCCTTCCATATGTCATCTCTCCCTTTGCTCTCTCCTCCTTACACTTACCAAGTGTTGGAAGTTAATGAGATAAGGGAAGGTCTCTGGCCCCCCTTAATGTTGTCAGGCCACTGCAGACCTGCCCCAGTGCCCTCCTGTGCTGGCAGCTCTGATGCTTTGTGTGTGGGGTGCTGTGCTAAAAGGGTCTGTACTGCTACATGAAAATTCAGTGTCCACTTCACCTGGGGATCCCCAGCAGTGCTGATCTCACAGCAGCACCTGAACCAGCCTCACAAACCAAACCTGAGCACATCAAACCCAAGAGCCCCCTCGCAGTGTCCACAGGGTAAAAAGCACAGAACCAACATAGTTCCATGGTGAATGTGTTAAAATCCATGTGGGCAGAACAATTCATTCCCCATCTTCTCCTGCTGGGGAATTCTCCAGTAGGGAACAGTGGTCCTGAATATTGATTGTGTTTGGAGAGGAACATCATTGAGGAGTGCAGCTTCACCTTATTACTGCTACAGCAAAAGCAGGAACCCCTGCCTTTCCTGCAGGTTAGCAGTGCCAAATCAATATTCCCCTGGCACAGATCTCAGTGATAGGCCTACTAACAACATTTTTTTTTATTATTTCTTCCTTTTAATTTCTCAGAGGGATGGAAATTATCTGTGTGCAACAACCTAAACAGTATCAGCCTTGAATCAAAACTTTCTGCTCTCTGTCCTCATCTAATGCATGAAGTTTTATTTGACTGTTTGGAATTTATGTCCACGTTTCTGGATAGCTCTGGTGAACTAAGCTACAGGTTAAATTTATTTTTGGAGTCCTAGTGAAGAGTATGGCTAAGAGCTATAAGAACAGTTAAGAGCTGTGGCAGCTAAAAGATGTGTTGTGCCCCAGAAAAAACAAAATATTTGGGGCCTGCACCCTCTCTTATCAGAGAGTGCCTTCCACATACTGATTTAGGTGGGGACATGAAGGATTTTCTGCAGGTCTCTGGGGCTCTTATGCTGAGGGCAATGGACCCATGAAAGGTGCAACACTTATACATTTTCAAGTGCATAAAAAATGTGGGTATATTTACTTCAAAGTATGGTGATGATATATCTTGAATTGCTGTTATATCACCAAGGAAGCAGACATATTCTTCATTTCCTAGAGTGTCTGCAAGGGCTATACAAATGTTGGGAGGGACATAATTTTTCTGGTTCAAATACAGATATATCTGAGGTGGATTCATGTATGAGAGCAATTACAGACTGCACACCACTTCAGGAAAACGTGTTTTAACAGAAAAAAAAAAGAGGGGAAAAAAAAGCTGTAAAGTAATTGAAACTACAAAGGTAATGCAGGCAGGGAAAAATTAATTACCCAGTTTAGAACCTGAGCAGGGCACCTCTGATTAATAGGACTCTCTGGTGAAACCTGCTGTGGGAAAGTTAATCAGTGTTAGGGGCAGGATCTGGGTGCTGTGTCACCCTACAGCAGCCCAAAATATCCAAACTGAATTTCAGGGATAAGTTCCAACACTAATTTGGGCTATGAAGGTGGAGGGAATGACACCACCAATTAGTTGTCCATAAATTCCACTTCCTGCCAATGTGATCGGTGTCCCTTATCAGTGCTACTAACAAGGTAAAGGCTGACTTGGCTTGGAAATCAAGATGAGATCATAACTTGAGGAGATGTGATAGCAGGTTGTCATTTTATGTATTTTTCATATGGTTTTGGCTCCTTCTTCAATCTGTGCTCACCACTGCCAACACAACTACATCAGTTGCTGAAAGAATGAGAGTCTCTGTCGAAGATTGGCCACGTTTCCCTTACACTGTTGTGTTGGCTCTGGAGCACTGGATATTTGTTGCATTTTAATTAAGGACACAGTCTTTAAACCACGTCTCAGACAAACAGTCAGGAAATACTGTCCCAAAGACGAAACTTTCCCTAAAGAAACTGATAAGAGTCTCTGTGTGTTTGCACGTTTGTGTCCCCTTTTCTGCTTTCTGCTGAAAGAGTGGAAACCCACTTCCTACCCCAGTAAAAATGGTAATGCCACTCAGTGATTTTCTGTTTTGATGGGATTTGTGCCCTCCAAACAAGCAGCTGAAAAGAGGCAGTTCAAATGAAGTGGCAACTTGTTGGCTCTTTCTAATTAGGATGGCTCTGCTGAGATGCTGTGCTCTCTTCCAAGGCTCTGAGAGAAAGAGACTGGCAGGAAGAGCAGCGATAGAGCCTGCTTTCCCTTCAGGGCATGAGCACTCACAGCAGACCCAGAACCAGGTAATTGCTGCCACAATTCCTGTGGCCAAGGATCTCAAAAAGGAGCAGCTTTAAAGGAAAAGAAACCTCTCCATGGCTGGATCTGAAATAGAAGTGCTGTGTCTCCCTACTGCAACAGCACAGTCTTGTGCAGCAAGTGTGCCTTAAAAAACAAACTGTAAAGCCCAAAACATTCATACAAAACCTCAGCTCATTTTCTGTGAAGGACGTGGGAATGTACCCAGCGATGTCACGACAGAAATTTGGTAAAATATGGGAATAAGTTGAGACTCTGGTAAGGAGGGCTAGGCAGAATGAAACACAAGTGATCCAGCAGAATAGAGGGGTTCCTATGGGGTCCCAGGCTCTAGAGAGTATTATTTTTAAAATATTACCTATCCTGCAGAAAATACAGCATGATCATAGCCACAAGCACTTTTCAGTGGAAGCTGTTTCCCAGAGCGTAAATTTTGACTTTTGCCTGGTTTAATTTCATGTCAGAGAAAGTATAGGTGGACTTTGCTAGGAAGACACAGGGCATCAGCTCTCTGGCTCAGATATGTGCAGAAAAAGACAAAAGCAGACAGAAGAGCTGTATGGCCTGGAAAATGGGAGAAGAAAAGCCTGGAATAAAATAGGCTTTGTGACAACCAAGATTAACAACTCACCCCTCCGCCCACAAGTGAAGGGCAATGGCTTTGGGGCCATCTGTGCCAAGGGGAACAGTTAATTTCCATGAATAAAAACATTAATGAAGAAATAAAATAAAAAGTACAGCCCTGTCAAAAGCTGTATTAAAACAAAAACGATATGTGTTCCACCAAGCCTGGAGCTTCAGTCAGTAGTCTTTTACCCAGTCTAGCCAATAATATCAATATAATGAGAAATACTATTTTTCCCTTCCCTATGTTATAGTTCACGTACATCTACAATCCTGTGGTAAATTACAGCTGGAGGAAATGGAGTAACAAATCAACTCTCAGTCTCTCTGACATTATAAGGTACATTCAGCAGGGAGACTAACATACACACACAAAAATCCTACACCCAAAAAGCACCTAAAAGCTATCCACATAGTTATTTTCAAAAATAGTATTTTGTTAGAAAAAAAATCTTTCAGAAGATAGTGTAAGCTAAGAAAATATTTAATTAATTGCCTATTCTGTTATGAAGGCTTGGTAACAACAATAAAAAATAATCTGAAGTTTCATACATGAGTTTTACACAAATCTAGGCAAATTACTTGTGGTATTCATTCACAAACTTACTCTAATAAGCTGGCAACCTCTTAGGAGAAGAAAATTGCAAACTTTCTGATTGTTGGGGGCTTTGTCACTGTAAGCTGCCTGTACTTTTCCAAGCAGTATATTAAAAAACAAAATCACAAGTTGCACTGCCTGAAGAAATGGGCTGTGAAGATAGACTGAAAAAACTCGAGTAGGTTATAACTTTAGATTATAACTTTTTTGCATGTATGCCCAACATATGCTGGTGTTCAACACTGGATCTGCCAGTAACTGAAGGTGATTCTGCAGTTAAGCAGAGCTAAGCACTGAAAACCCAGGGTAAAACTGAAGATTTTTAAAAAAATCTGATTAAACCCCCTTAAAATCGAAATTTGCTGCTCTTGGGAATGATACACAATTCAGTCATCAAATTCTGCTCCCTTCATCTGCAACAAATAATAATGCTTTAATTAATGTGGAGTATTGTTCGCTGTTTTAGATTAAGAGGTTTTAGGCAATCTTTATTTCATCCTCCTCCCCAGCCTTGTGACACTGCTGTTTTGCCTGCACAAACACTTTGCAACCTTACCTTGGAAATGCTGTGTTGGTGCTCCCAGATCTGAGAGGAAAGCAGAGACAGTTAAAAAACAAATAAAAAAAAAAAAAAGACATAGGGACAGTAACAGCAGTCAAGAGGGGCTCAGGAGAGAGGTAAGAAGAATGGTACAGATGTGCATTAATCAGATGTGTACATCTTTGTGATGTGAACAAAGACACACCTGATTTACAGTGAGGCCCATTTGCATACAAAGAAGGCAAATTCGGTTTCACTTGCAAAATCTCTTTAATTTTAGCTTTTAACTGAAAGCCTGTGGAACAGCCTTGGGACCAACACCAACCTCACTTGCCAATGATCTTTTATCCTTACACAGAGCGGAAAGAGCTGCTTAAACCAGCAGCTGCTGTGATGCAGCTTCACCAAACACACACACACAATTTTGCCTTGCCCAGTTTATCTGTGAGTGTGAAAGAATTCCCCACCTTGTGCACTCTAATAAGGATACACTGGGTTTGACATCAGTGGGCTGGAAAATGTCTGCTGTGAAAGCAGAGTCCCCTTTTCCCCTTTCCTTGCAGCTGGAGCATTACCTCTTTACACATCTCTTCAGGACACATTTTCCTCATGCAACTCCCTGTCTTTGGCACAGATTTCCTCTTTCATTTCATGAATGAAAGTTTAGGAGTGGGTAGGATGCATGGCCTTCCCACTCATGAGTGTGATCCAAGGGTATGGTCCAGAGAATGCTCCCACATAAAAGTCAGTGGCTGTTTGGAAAACAAAATATATTGAAGACTAAACAAACAGGAAAGGATTTAAATGCATTATGGACTCTCTGGAGGAACCATGATGTTTGTCCCATGTCTGCATTCTGAACTGAACACAACAAGAATTAAAACTTTTGTCAGAGAAATTATCCATTTGGGACATGCCTGAAGTATCCATTCAGTCAATAATTTGAAGGTTTGCATGGCTGAAGAACTTTCCCTTCACTACAGCATTTGAGCCCCAGAGCCTGAGGAGAAAAATGTTTGGAAAGCTCACTGCAGAGAAACCGAGCTGGAGCTGAAACTGCAGCCGCAATGATAGCCATGGACATTCATGTCTCAACTGGCAAGAAATTCCAGCTGTATTTTCAATAAAATTTCAGTGGACCTTCTCGTTTCCTGAAGGAAACTGTCTCTTCACCAATCTGGTGTTTCTCCCCTGCCTCGATCTTTGACTGCAGGAAAAAATGTCCTGCCAAGCCCCTTCCCTGGGATGAGATCTCTTACATAACTAGAGCTGACACTACTGTGAGTTCAAAAAATATATAAATATAAGAATCACAGAGGGACCTGACACTTTAATGACATTAAAAGTATTAAAAATAGTAGTGGCAGACTGGGTAAATTCTGTGTTAGTCAGTGGGCAGACACCAGCAAATTTTGAAGTCAGTGGGAATTTTGCATGCCTTAACCTTTCCCTAAGAAGTTGTGATTTCTTTACTTCTGAAGGAAATTTCGTATTTTTGCCATTTAACAAAAACATTTCATTCCAAAAGCAATTTTAGTCGGTACCATATTGAACTGTAATTAAAGATTTACGATCCTATTAAAAGGTAATGCTGTAGTTAATCCTTAATAATAACACATTTTGTAAAAGTTCAGCATTACACACAAAGATGAGCAATTGATGCCTTCTGTAAAATATTTGCTGGATTTTCCAAGAGTCAGCAGAGTGCACTGCTACAGCTCCCCTTCAAATAATCTATACAATCTACACAATCTATACAACTGTGGAAGTAGCCCAGGAAACTCTAAATATTCCTGGTTTTTTATGACCTATACATTTATTGTACATTTTCCATTTTGATTTTGCAGGATTAGCACACAGATAACCCCACTTTATTTCATACAGCTTTGTTGGGATGATAGTGTCAGAATCACCAGATTACCACACAGTGACTCGTTTAATTGTGGAACGAATGGAATTACAGAATTCAAAATAAGAAGGAGATTACCTCAATTCCAATATGATACATGAACTAGGCAAAACCCCCCCAACAATATCCTGAAAAACAATGCAGTTGTAACTTTAGTAAATTTAAATGAGAGAATTTAAACTATCCCGAGCCTTAGACTGAACAACAATAAGTGTTTGGTTGCCTTTCTGTTATCATATTTCACATACCATTGAATTTGTTGGAAATTCCGTGATGCAAGACAAATTATGGATGTGACTGAAATTTGCTGAATTATCTTTTTACACGTTTTTAAGGAAAAAACAAAACAACTCTGTGGGTGATATATGAATCCAAAGCACCTCTTTCATTTTTCTGCTATGTAAAACTCCTTTTTAGCTTCAGATGATGTAATGTTGGTTCAATTCTGCTTTAAAAACTTCTGTTGAAATTCAGCCTAAACTACAATCAAAGTATAAGCTAAAAACATTCCATGTAAGTGCTTGATGCAAATATTGCAGATAATTTTTAACTGCAGCTGGTTATGCAAAGTTGTTTTGACCATTATTCTACAAACAACAAGCCCTGTCCTATCATGCCCTTAGGATGCAGAAAGGGAAAGAGTTGTTCCATTTTGTTCAGCTCCAGAGAGGTGGTGACCAAAGCCAGTGCTAAATTGTCATGATAAAAATATTTTTGAGCTTATTTTTATGTAATATCTTTCTTAACCTTTTCCTGGGCTTCAAAACACCTCATGCACATCAAATTGTTCATAAACCACTTCCCCTTCTTTACATTTTTGCTGTAGTAGCAGTGGTCAGCGTGGCTTTTCTGTCTGCACCAAGCCCCGTTGCTGGGTTTAGGGAGGTGAGGGGGTTTCTGTCTTATCTCCAAATGAACCCAAAGCAGCCACAGGAACATGAGGAGTTTGTGCATTTTTTTTTCTCCCTAAAAAAAGCTAAAGCCATTCCCTGCATCCATCCCTTGAGGACTTTCTGCTCACTCTTTTAGGATGAGAAAGCAGAAGTGCTACCACAGTTGGTCCACCTTCGGAAGCAATGAGCATATGAGATTTTCCAGGATTATCTATAGGGAATTTTGGACTGTGCCTTCAGTTTCCATACTATTTTATCCACACAAGTACAGCAGAATGTGCTGCTTGGTTCATTTCCCTCCTGAGCCTCAGTCCAGCCACTTTGCCCTGAGGTAAGAGGAGAGGAGAGATTGCTCCCTGGCTGTATTTCATCTCACACAGTGGGACACAGGAGCTGAGAGTCACTTAAAAACAAATGGACACTGCTGTAGGGGCCATACAAAGAAGGTGTCTGCCTAGGAACTCACATGGTTGGGGTTTTTTCCAGCTTACACTCATTATTTGCTGTCTCTTCAGAGCAAATGTGGTGCTAAATTGGTATCTTAACAGCAGTGAGGAATGTTGCTGACAATCCCAGCATGGTATTTCCTTAACCCGATGGAATATGATTTCCAGAGAGATGAAATGTTGCTCTGAAGCAAGAGGAGCTGCAGCAGGTTGCTTTTTTTGTGAGAGAGACTCTGTTCTGCACCTGCTGTATCCAGCCAAGGCACCTCAGTCCTAGCAGAGCTCCCCCCATTGCCCTCTGCAGGCACTTCTGGCATGGATGGCACCTGCAGTAAAAACAGGCTTAGTGCAGGTCAGTCAACACCTAATTCAGCACCAAAATAAGTATATTTTATATGGAACAATTTGCAAACAACTTTGGTCTCTCTGGTTTTCTCAGAAGCTGGATTTATTTCCTTATCTGCAGTAATGTTTCAGCCATTTTACATTTTCTTCCTCCTCAGCTGTGGAAAGCAATGTTTTCCTTCTGAGGTGTTCAAACATTGCTTGATGGTACTCCCAAGAACTATTTGGAAAGGCAAACCAGGCCTAATTACCATTTCAGCTAAAGATAGTTGGTCCAGAGCAAAGGCCTTGCATGATATTTGTCAGTTTAAAGATATTAGGCCTTCGCAAGCTCCTTAAAAATAGCCCAAAAACTGCTGCACCTGTCATGTCAGAATTGTCTCAAGATTCAGGTGGATACTTGAATGGATAAAACAGCATCTAAAAGATGACATCTCCTGGCTTATGACACTGAACATAACACTGGTATTTACAACTTAACTTGAAGTAAATCAAAACCTTTTCATAGAGCCTTGACTCCATCTAGAGCCATGTCTAAAATAAAGGCCTGAGATATGTCTTCAAATACAAGAAACACTATTTCAAGATTTTTTTTTTCCATTTTGGGTAATTCTTCTGCCTTCATTTCCACAGTACAAAAATACCCACCTAATTCACTTGTGAAATGTTAAAATCTTAGTCCACAGGGACTAGGTTATTGTCTCAACTTCCATCATAGCTTCTGACAGATTGTTGCAAGCTAATTGTTTTTCATGTAAAAGAATAATTCCTTTTGAGAAATTTAAATTAATGCTCTCAATTTAATTTTGTATGCATATCTATTATTATTATAAAATGAAAGTAAAATTACATTTCCTGTACGTCCTTTGTTTTTTTCCTCTTTTCTTGGTGGCTTGATTTTATGTCTTTTTATTTTTTTTAATGGAAAATTAATACTAGTATGACCAGACATGACCAGAAGTGCACTCTGTATCATGGTAGCATTGGAATATGATATAGATAGATATAGATATCTCATATACTGATTGTTAAACTATCATGTTTTGTGGAGGTTTTGGAAATCCTCCTCAGTCTTCTCTTTCATGCAATTTTCAAACATTGCCAACACAACACTCCATTTTCCACAGCCCTTAAATATTATGACAGTGCTGGGAGTCAGTTTCTGAATAGAAAATATTTGAAATAATGAAATGTTGGCAATTGATTCCCATTTAGATAGCTTTTTATTACTTTTTTTTTTAATGTTAATATCTCTTTAAGCTTGAGATGAAGAGAATGTTTCAAAATTCCAATCTGTTAATCATCTTGCTTCTGCAATGAAGAAACCATCAGGCCCCTCCCTTGAAACTAAACACATTTAATTTAGCTGTGGACACATTTTTATTTCAGCATATCTGTAGCAGGAAAGTGAAAAAGGAAAAAAAATCCACAGTTGGAATATGAGTTTTCTAAACTCACAAAATAAAGTGATTTTATAAATCACCCAGAGCTACTGAACAAGTAATGTTGGAAATGCCCTCTCAAAATTTATCAGTCCATGTTCCCTAATAAATCAGAGATTACCTACTTTAAGTAGAAACTTCAGGCTTGCTTGTTCTGGTTGAGGTTAGGGAATGGCTAACCCCAGTTTCTCATTAGAAGTGAGTTCAGGTAAAAGAATCAGCCAAAAGTTGAGATATTCACCACAGAAACTGAAGTAATTATTTTTCTCAAAAAATCATTTTCTTGAAAGAGTTTGATTTTCTGCTTTTCTGGGGAGTTTTTTGTTGGGTTTTTTTTTTTTAATTAACTCTTCCTCTCTCTAATCCAAGCTAGCAACTAAAACCCCTTGAAGTAAAATAAAAGCAGGAAAGAAATAAGACATTTCAACAGAGATTGAGCTGGAAACAGTTTTTATGACTACACTTAAAGGAAAATTACTTATGCCTTAATTATATCAGCAATATTGATTAAATCTCACTAAGGATAAAAATAAAGCAAATCAGTGACCTATTTGATTATAGGATTATCAATAGTTTAGACAGTATTAGCTTGTGGCCCCAGATCTCTGTCCAGGTTGAATTTTAGGTGAATAATTCGACTTCCTGGGACACACACACACATCCACACCTCTGTACCTGCAACTGAGCACCGTGGATTGGATTTGAACCAGTTACCTCAAAAGCAAATGATCCATCCTCGATTACATCAGTAACTATAACCTTGGCTAAATATTTAGAAATTTCAACAAATTTCGTCTTCGAATTCTTCCAGATTCTGACCTCTTCTTGTCCTTTAGCACCTCAAGAACTGCTGTAGGTAAAGAAAAAAAAAATAGATAAGTTTTACATTGGCAGGATTCATTGAAAGAAAACTCACTGAAGTCTTTTAAGTCCTTTCTGAAACAGGTGATTAATTTATTATCACACAGCACTGGGGATCTGTGTCCAGAACTAAAAGGCATGGCTGTCTAGGCATGAATGTAATAGGAAAGAATCCTTATCTTCTAAATGTTGCTCATCATTCTTTAAAGACAACTCTAAGTGGCAGATGGTAGAAAAAAAATTAATTCTTAACAAAAAGCATTTTCTCTGCATGGTCATCATACAACATCACATTCGCCAGTTATAAGTAGAGAACTTCCATTTGAATAAAGCATTTTTTAATTAAAGGGGGAAATACTGAAATATATTAGGCAAAGAACATGGAAGGGTATCATTTTTTATTTGTTTTTAATTTGCAAATCAGAGTGAGGTCTATGACAATCCTGATTTAGTACACATTAAAGAGCTTTATGGACTCAGTGAGAGATATCTCACAAAGGATAAAGATTCTCAATCTTGGGGCAGCTTAGAAAAATCTTATTATTGATCATTTTTAGGAAAAAGAAGACAAGAATAAATCTGCAGCTACGTCTATCTGAAATGAATAATCACTTTACAGCTTGTCCTGAAACAAGATATTTTCAAGTCCATTCAGACTGACATGTTCTCATGTTTAGTGTCCCTCGTCATCCTATTGATAAGGTGACAATATCCTTGACTGCACACATCCATCGCAGCCTGAGGATGTGCTGACGAGCTGTGGGCTCTGTTTGAAATCATCAAAGTCAGTGTAGAATGTCTCTTTTATCATCAAGCTGGTGGGGGGGGGGGGGGGGGGGGGGGCGGAAGGGGGGAGGGTGTGGAAATCTACTATCTTCTTGCTTAATAAGCAAATCAATGGCCTTAAACACCGCGAACTCCACCCTAAAAATCCTGAAGCAGAGCAGTGACCCCCGTGCTGTTTCCATCCTCTGTAAACAGTGGCTCACCTGCACTTAAAGCTTCCGGTAGCACTGCTGGAGCAGCACAGTCCTGGTGAAAGGAGTAAGATGAATGTGTCTTTATAAACAAACCAAGGATCTGCTTGCAAGTAAGACCAGGGACTTATAGTTAGGGAAGTAGCAGAAGAAGCCATCAGTTCTAGAAACTATTTGACATGGAGTGGTGCTCAGCCAAAGCTGTGTTAAATTCCTGAACTTAGAGAAAAAGAACAAAGGCTTATAGAATTATGAATAGTGTTTTGTTATAAGAGAGAAAATAGAAAGGGGGTGCAGGTTAGAGGGGGGAATAGAGCAGGCAGTTTGGGAATTCTGTGCCTTCCAAGCACCTCAGCCAACAGGGAAAGGTAGAGGGAGATGCAGCTGGGAAATTAGGATGAAAAGGAGGCTGGACCCCCCAACAATTTGAGAGACTCCATGGGAAATGCCCCATGGCCTCTCCCTTTATCCAAATAAAGTTCCAGGACTCCTCTGTCTCCTTTTTGGACATAAACCTCTGGTGCTGTGAATTTTTCCACACACTGCCATGAAAGGGATTTTGAATGCTCAGCTTCACACGCCGCAGAGATTCCTGATGTGCAGACAATGACAGGCAGAGCTTGCCTGCGTTCATGGCCTGCCTGATGCTCGTTCCCTGGTACAGAGACCTCGGAAAAACCCCAGGAAGGGGAAGACACGTTTCCAACAGCAAAATCCATTTGCTGTGTCTGAGCAGATGATCTCTCTGCTTTCTCCCAGATGCTCATTCCCACCAGAGCAGCCCCCCTGGACGAACAGCACGTGCAGGGCAGCCTTTCCTCTCTTCTGACACTTCCATACAGCTCCAGCAGATAAGAGTGGCAGGACAATCCGTACGCTGTCAGCCCGGGCCTGATATTCCCTGAGATGGATGCATTCCCACGTGCAATCCTCCAGCACTGCTCAGAAATATCTTCCTTGAGAAAGACAAGAGCCATGGCGGCGTTCCTCTGTTTCCAAATTACAGGGTAAATTAAAAGGATGATTATTAATATTTAATTGAGAGTAACTGGGCATCCAAAAGAGATAAAAGAGAATGAAATAGGATGCAAGATAGAATTAATAATGTATTGGAAATAAGGAATGAAATGAATTGTCTATAAGGAGATAGAAGCTTGAAAATAAGATCCATAATTCTTGTTCAATAACGTTAATGAAAATTATGAACGTTGATGAAAATGGCCATCATGTCAAGCAGTTATTCCTAGATAATTATTTTTTTTCTTCAGCAACCCTCCTTCCCATTTTATCTTTAAGGTTTCAAACCTCCTGGCAGGATTGAGCCACACAGTTGAATTTCTGCCCAGCCTGTGAACTCCACATACATGTCACCACGCTGCTGGGGTTATGGCACTTCATTTGGAAGCTGCTGAGACTTGATTCTGGCAGTTTTACTTCAAAATGGGTTAACCTAGAGGTGAAGAAAGTCTTTAGGGGTTGTTTTTAGCTGAAGACTAGACACAGTTCATAACACTGACTAATGTTAAAAACTGTATTTTCAAGGAGAATAACCCAGCTTTGTCATAACACAGAAAGGTGGAAGAAGAGTTTTGACCTGCATGGGCTTTGCAGAGGAAGAGGAAAGCTCAATATTAACTCCTGCCACATTACTTCAGTGGTTTTTGTAGCAGCAAACTACCTATAAAATAAAAATGAATACAAAATGCCCTAAACATCTCAACATCCTCAGTTGGTTTCCTTTTAATAAATATATGATGAATTTAAACCTTTTGAAATATATAATGCGATTCTCCACTGCAGACTTGATAAAACTGTATTCTTGATTTTCAGAAAAGAAAGAAACAATTTACCAACACCAAGGGCAAGATATTATTTTTACATTATAGTAATAAAAAGGGCTTTGTTTTCTGAGGCCTGAAATACTGGGCTGAACTGAGATAATTAGGTTTTCTTTAAGCTGCCCCAAGAATTGAGAATCTTTATCCTTTGTGAGATACCTCTCACCAAGTGCATGAAGCTTTTTAATGTGTTGCTTGTTTCTTCCTTTTCTAGGGCTTGCTGCAGGTGTTCCTTCTGTCTTTTCCTTTTCCCCCTCCTGTGCACTCCAGAGCTCTTAGATCTCTGATAGTTTTTATTTGTACATATGACACTTGTGCCTAATTTCCAGTCTTGGATTTCAGAAAAGTGCAGCACCAGCTCGTACTTTGAAAATAAATACAGTGGCAACCAGCCACTGTAATCAAATGAATATTTTTACTAGCAGGGCACATTACAATTCAGCTCTAGAGCATTTACTCTCGTTGAACTCTAGATTTGGTTGGAGTTGAATATATGAAACTGTTAAAATCCCATTTAAATAAAACATTGGCAGGGGTCCCAAGCCAAAGCCCAGGGATGTCAATGAGAGACGTTTTCTTGGCTTTAGAGCACTGCATGGCTGGCTTTAGAGAAACAGGTTTTTTTCCAATTATATTAAAGCCATTCTGGGTTAGTCATTTACTTTTCAATAAAATCAGTCTTCCATGGCCAGTAACAAAGCTCACAGGTGAGTGCATGGCCACCCACAGGCTGCGAGAGAAAACAAAGGCCACATGTCAGGCTGATAATGAGCAAAGTAAAGTACATGTCACAAGTCATTAAAGATCCATTACTTAGAAAGTAAAAAAGAGTTAAAAAAAAAAGTAAAAAGACTGCATGTCAGAAAGTATTTCCAGAGTACACATTAAATATAGCAATTACAGGAGATACTTAAATGGAAATATGGGACAAATTATGTCTTTTCAATCCTCTTTCTTGTATTTGGGCGGCAGCACATTAGAAGAGTGCCAAAACAGGCCTGCCTTGAGCATTCTTCTCTTATTCCCAGTGACTTGTATTCTGCAAATTGATATTAATGAATCACGGTATCAGAGGAGGACTTGGGTTGGAAGGGACCTTAAAAACCATCTCATTCCAATGCCCCTGCCATGGACAGAAACAAATTCCACGAGCCCAGGGTGCTCCAAGCACCATCCAATCTGGCCTTGGACATTTCCAGGGATGGGGCATCAACAGCTTCTCTGGGCAACCTGTGCCAGGCCCTCACCAGAATTTCTTTCTAATATCTAATTTAAATCTCTCCTCCTTTAGTTTGAAACATATTGACATTCTGGTTAAAAAAACCCAACCCAGGTTTGTGTCAAACCAGAGGATGAATCCTAATGTTCTGAAGGGTTTTGACTCATTTCTGCTGCAGAAAACAGCCCTTTCTTGAATGCAAGTGTTAGAACTGCCAAGAACAAACCACCCAGTGTGTGTCTGTTGTGCTGACTGATTAACATAACCCATGTCCATGTACTTTATGGCCTTTTGAGAGCAGTCTCATCTGAAGAATAGACCCCTTTCCTCAGGAATATAAAAATCCTTCACTTTGACTTGTAGATTCCAGTCCATGCAGCCTCTGCACTCAGCAAGGTTCACAGCAAGGGTTGTGCTTCTGAAGGTCTGTAACAGTTTATGCAAAGGGTGCAAGTAATGATGGTACCAACTGCTTTCATCTGCTTTCATTCATTTGAAAGGCATAGAAGCAAAAGTTATTGTGTTACTGCTGTCAATACAGCTTACATTGCATGTGCAGAAGCAGAGGAAGCAAAAATCCCTTTGTTGGTTGTACTACGAGCCAAGGAATTTTGCATTCTTCCTCATTGTCCCCCAGGTGGGAAGACTGTGATAAGAAGGAAAACACAGCTGAAAAGACTGTATTGCCTCAGCTTCAGTTTTTCTGACATGTACTCAGTGTTTCAAACTTATCAGACAGGAAGGTGAAAGCCTTTTCATTACAGCACCTTAAAAGCTTTGCAGGCAGGTTTATCCTGCCCCATCAGGCTTGGCAAGTACTTTCAGCAGGTTATCTCTGTTACTGAGATAAAAACATCCCAAAGGGTCATTACTGTGAAGTTTAGAAACATTTGGACTGGTTAGTAGCTAATTTACAATATCATTTCACTTGTGGGGTGTATTTCATCGTAAAGGCATTTTCTATGTTTTGGGGACATATTTTCAAAGCAGGTTTCCAATTATTTAATCTGTGGGTTTTGAACAGGTGTTTTGCAGCTGGAATCCTACTTATGGCTTTGAATATCGCCTCTTTTCACATATGCCCAGACCTATGGACAAGGCAGGGGTTCTCACAGAGGCCAAGCCCACAGCCCCACTGACACCCCACACATCCTGGATCTCAGGAAGAATAAACCCCAGCACAAACAGAGGCCACCAAACAGTTCTGCAGAAGAAAATTTGGGGTCCTGGTGCACACCAAGCTGCCATGAGGCAGCAGTGACCCTGGGGGAGGGGTGTTGGACAAGATGATCTGCAGAGGTCCCTTCCAACCTCAGCCATTCTGTGATTCTATAATATTGCAGGTCTCTTAAAAGACCTATTTTAGATCTGCATTTTCCCCCAAGCACCCACAAATAGTCTTTAGATACTTTCCAGACCACCACACTTTTTCCTGCTGTGTGAATTCAAGTCTTGAAAGCAGGGAAAGAGCACGAAGAGAGATCTTCAGACCAGCAGAGGAGCTCTCATACCAAACCTTGCTGCATATCAAGATGTTCAGTAAAGCAAAAAATCAAGGTCATAAAAATCCTTGCATGTGAACTGCTTATCAATAAAGTCATTTGGGAAATTTGAAAGTGGTCATTGTCACAAAGGGAAGGATGCTCACTTTGCCAGCTGGTTAAGTGAAGAAAAACTCCTGTCTTGGAAATGATGTCCACTGAGATAATGATGGGAATCAGAATTGTTACCACACTAAAGGACAGATTTTGCAAGGCCAAGAGCTTTTGATCTCTGTTTCTGTTACACAGCAAACATATAAAGGAATATGCAACAAATTTGTATATCTACATGATGATTCCATAATGTCTTTTTAATGGTTTGCCTTCCACACAAGATCAAATCTTCATGAGGCTTCAAGAAATCTATCACTGTCATGTAAATCAATCTGCCACAGAAATTGCATAATTTCTCTTTATATTTCTACTTTTTTTACTACTTTGTCCAACAGATTCCTGCCCCCCAGGCCAGTCAGAAGTGTGATAAGAAGAGCAAGAAATTACTCGTACTTTAAAACTTCCATTGCTTGAGAAAGTGATTTGCTCTTTCTGTGTTAAATTTTATCAGAGTGTTGTCACTTTAAACTTATCACACTACTGATAGTGAGTGTAAAGGCAGATACTGGAACATGAAATATGATTTTGAATCTAACACTAAAGGGCTATCACAAACTCCTTTTGAAAAATGGCTCCTTGTTTTCAGTACTGGAAGGTGCACACACATGGAACTTTACATGTGTGTCCTTTCGCACGTTTTAAGCTGCTTATATAAAGTTTTACAGTTCCTTCTCTCTGGAGACTATTTCCCTGTCTTTCAAAAAAGGAAAGTACTAAAAAATAGACTTGAAGTTCCCAGGTACTCATGACTGTTGCATTTCTAGAGCAAAGCAACATTTGCAAGAGTTGTATATAAAGTTTTAACCATTTACTTGCAATGACTCTTGGCTTTAATATTCCTGAGTATTGCACCCACCCCAAACACTCTACACAAACATTTTTGCAGCGTGGAACAAACTGGATGTGCACTATTTGCACACACACCATCAACTTACTCAGCTCCAAAGTTTACTCAGCTCAGGGGAGAGAACATGGCAGCTGTGCTATGCCACGAGTAATGAAACTCCACATACAAATTTGAGCACAGATCTCAGTTTCAACAGAAAGAGATTTCAGTTTGCTCCTTTAACACCTCTTGATAAGCTCTAAGAGCAACAGAAGACCTTCTCCTTTCCCTTGGCTTCTTGCCCAACAAATTTTGCTCACTCACAGCCCTGAAGTCAGCTCTTGATTGTGTTTTGATGTTTCTGCCAACCTATTACCGTATTGACCTTGTGGCAGCCAAAACACGGATTTGTGTTCTCATTTTTCCCCTGCACTCCTTCCACTCAATCAAACAGGCACACAAACTTCCACTCAACAGGAGAATGCTTTTAAGCCATGCTGGTGCTCCAGGGAGCAGTGTCACAGGCAATCTCTTTTCTCTGTATAGAAACACAATTAGCTGACTGCCAAGACTCGCCTTTTTTTGCCTCTTGTTTTGCTTTGCTTCTCCCCACCCTCAGAATATAACAGCCATATTGGACCTTGTCATGGAAATTACAAAACAGTATTTAAAAAAAAAAAAAATTCTTCTGTGGCAGCTCCTTCCATTCTATGAAATATTTAGAGAGAGTGATGTAAAGTACTGGATTTTTAATTTGGTATAAAGTGCTGGGGATGACTTTTTTGTAAGGTGAAAGTGTCCATTTGAGTTATCATCAGGTGACATTGCTTGCTGCAGAAACAACAGATCCAAATATGTCTTCAAGGCACTACTCACCCTATTTTTTTGTATGTGGGGCACACACAAAAGATTAAAGTTTGCCCTCAGTCCCTTACACAGCATTACAATCCCACACTGCCTTACATTTTTAGCACCAGTTATGAAACTTGAATTCTTAAGAGCTGCTGTGTCTCAACAGAATCATTTCCACTCCATAAAGACTTCATTGTCCTGCCCTTGCTTTTGCTCATTTTCCTCTCCATATTTGGAACCATTTGCAATATACCCCAGCCTGTATCAAAAGCCCTCTCAGCGCCTGCCTTTTCTTCTGGGGATCATATTAACCAGAGAATGTCTCTGGCGACATATCCATTTGGATGGAGGGACTGGTGGCTGGGGCTGGAGCTGAGCTATTTGTATCAAGCACTGGATATATCAGTTTTCAGCTCTGCTGCTGGTTTCCAGAATGATCTTGACCAAAAGCACTCAGGCTTTTGGTTCCTTGGTTGTCTGTCTGGACAGCACAAATTAATCCTGTTTCCTGCTTCTGTATTTTGATATCAATGTTGGGAGACAGGTTGAATATGCTGTAAAAAAGTCCCAACTGGCAGAGTCTTTAATACTTGGGTACTGCAAACTTTGCAAAATCTGATTTTCTCTCTGATTTACACCAATATTGGAAGCAGAACTGGAAGCATTCAGTCTGACTCGTGGATCAGCAGTCTGTTCATCAGGAGGCATTTAGGCATGGCTCATTACTAGGAAGACTGTTAGACACATCTGCATACACAATGCTTCTAATAAGTATTTATTCAGGGTTTCCTAATGGCTCTTTACTGAAATAGATGGAGCTGATTGTCCATTTCAGGCATAGCTGGAGGCACAGAGCATTGAGGCAGGCACTGAGAAGCAGTTCAGCACCAACACCCACCACCACAGCACAAGCTGGTTGTCTGTGCACACCGGGATGTGCTGGAGCATCAAAAATTTGGGACATCCCCCCCAGAAAATCTGCTGGTGAAGCTGGTGGAGAGGGAAATGCATCATGAACCATAGAGGATTGACCTTGAGTGACTAAGCAACACTCTTCATTTAAAGGTGGAGAAAATGAGGAGTCTCATGTTTTTTCCTAAATCTAGGACCAGATCCAGCTCTGCATTTTGAAGGATTTTTTTTGTACACCATTCAGACCCAGACTCACCACGCTCCAACGTTTGTGCAGACCTTTCTTCCCAGGTGTAGGTTCCACTGAGAAAAACACCACAAATCAATGATCAGTGTGGTATTTTGCAGCTGAGGCTCCTCGGTGAGAGCACTCAGTGATAAAATCAGCACGTCCTTGTTCCTGCTGCATCTGTCAGGCTCAGCGTTGAGTTCATTTGAATACTGAAGGTTTCTTAAGAAATCCAGATTCCCATGGTTTATACTCTGTGCTGAAAGTGGGAATGCAGCTACTATGACAACATATTTGAGGTTTTATCCACAGTAAGAACTACTTCTATTACCTTTGTATAAACTGGTTAAGATGGGAAGAAATATCTCTAAGATATGACTCGCATTGATTCAATTAAAACCAAAAAACCCCAATCTTTTAAAAATGTAATGTATCAGTTCAGAGAAAAAAAAGTGCAGGTGAGGAAGAAAGATGATTTTTTTTCTGGGTAACAACTACTATAGTACCTGAAAGCTAAAACAAAAAATGCTTTAGTTTTTCCAGCCTCTATCCAGAAAGGTAAATAATTTGTTATTAGTTTTATCAGATAACATGGTTGCAGCAGACCTTTTCTCCTAATCTTTGAATTATACAAAACCTGTGATGTGTGATCTGATAAAAATCTTGTTAGAGATAGTGAAATGGTCTCACAATCTACTGATTGCAGGTAAGTTTTGGGTCCCAAACTAAATTTTGGGTCCCCAGTAATGTAGTCAAAATGAATATAAAATATAAACATATATTTTTTGTAATAAAAAAAAAAAACACAAAAAAAACCCACAAAAAATCCCATAGAAAATTGTTGTAAAATATATGAGGCATGGGAAATAAGGATGTGCCAGAGAGAGGTTTGGCAGAGTCCCTGCCTATTTGGATTTTGGTGCAAATGGTGAATGATATGGTATCGCTTCCCTGTGGACATTTACACAATGGGCAGCTGGACGTTCAGCCCTGCTGGGATAATGGTACCTGGGTGAGCCCAAAAATGCACAGATTAGAGAATGAAACAGGTTAAACCAAGCCAAAACTCCAGGTAATTCAGCTTCCAAACCTACAAATTGCTGCTGAGTGCCTTTCTCAGGGACATTCATCACAGTCAAATTTGTATGGCAAGGCAATAGGTGGCCTCCCAGTGACAGAAGAGCTTTAAATACAAAGTAAAGCACCAGATTTCCTCAACGAAATTGGGGATTCTCTTTTTTTTTTGTTTGCTTGCTTTGATCATTTTAAAAGATGTCAATGTAGACATGGTAGATCTGATTTAGAGGATATTTTTGCCCTTGTTATGTAGATATGTTTATTTTTTTAAATATACACACAAATATCAATGCTCTCACATTATAGATCTTCATTGAATACTTTTTATTTGGATGTCACTCAAATAATTGCACCTTAAACAGAGGCTCTGCATTGCACGTTTCACCCCCAAGTGCTGAGATGTGGGAAAAATAAAAGCAACTATAACTGCAGTTTGTGATAAGCATTAGACAGCAAATTAAACTATCAGAACTTCTTTTCTCTAAGAGCAAGAACAGCAACTTGTTTGAAAAGCTACAGCAGCTGCAGTTGGTTAAAGGCAGACACACAGTACCTTGTATTTATAGAGCCTGGTATTAATTACCAAATATAGAAATAAGGGGTTTAAGTCATGATGGTTAACAAATTTCTCTCAGCCTGATTTTTGTCAGAATTCAACAAGCTTAAAACACAGCAATTGTCTCCTTTTTTTGTCTTTCTTTTCCAATTCAGTGCACTGTAACAGTAGCAACCATAATTGTTAAGTAACAACTGCATTCCTAAAACCAAAATGAGGAATGGAGGTGCCTGAGCTATTGAGTTTGGTATTAAATAAGAGCTATTTTCCAGTCTTTTGAGTTATGGAATAAAAGAACCCAAACCAAAGCACATAATAAAATATTGTGTCTCTTTTCCCATTTGCTTTGACACCAATATTAGGAAGTCAATTTCCACCTGGTGTCATCAAAGATCCTTCAGCACAAGCTGAGAGTCTGATTTAACAGAAAGCTTCATGGTTGTGAGCCTGAAATGCCACAAAAGGGGGGCTCCAGGACAATCTGTGTGCTCTGACAAGGTCCCTGTGCTTAGACAGACTGATTTGAAATGCTGTAAATGTAAATATCCAGCTAATATTATTCCCTGATGAATAGGCTCCTTGGTAAGCATGAGGCTCGAGAAACTCAGAAAATATCAGCCCAGAGTTATGTAGCTGACAACTTTTTATTTTAGCTTGGATCTGCCTCACACAGCTACAAAATTCTCCCTTTTGCATCACAGCCAGGCAGGCTGGTTCTATCGCTTTGCAATACCCAGGTGACAAATGAAAAATAAAGCCCAATAATTTTCATGCAATTAGAAGACAATACAAAATTTAGGATAGGAAAATTATGTGTGTACATCAAAAAGAGAGTGCAGTTGTCGTTCTTTCCTGTGTCCTAAAGCTTACAAGAAACAATCCTGAGGCACATGAGGCACAAATGTTGTATCAATTGAAAAGCAGAAAAAAAACCCCAAACCAAACTTTAATAATATTCTCAATTTCAACTAAAAATCTTTCACAAAAAATAGCTTGAAATTTTAAAAACATAATGAAAGAAATTTGCTTTTTTAAATTACAGATTGTCCTACTCTGGTACTAACTACAGCAATTATCACCATTTAGAAAAATCATACTATAAATAAAGTGGTGTTGCTATCATAAAGATTTATGAAATCTTGGTATCACTCCTGTGATATACTTTGGAAGTGTTTTCCAAGGAAACTTTCTTATCCAATGTTCTCTATGATACTATTTCAATATTATAAAAAATAGGTTTAGCATGAGATAATGAAGTTCAAGATACCCAGAATAGTTTGTAGCACTCATTATGGTTTGGACTATTTCTTAATTATGACTCCACTGCAGAAATCCTAAAGACAGAGTTTGATCAGCAGCCAGCAATAGAGCCTTCTGCAAATGAGACACAGCATGCAGAAGGACTTGTCTGAATGCCAAATAATATTTTATTATAATAAAATATATTTGTGAAACATAAATTTTCTGGGACAAGTCCAAACTGAGGGCTTTCCTCTGCAGGCTCAGGGGAAGAAGTGGAGATGGTACCAGAAGCACATGCCAGACCTTGAAGCTAGACTGGCTCTGCCCTCCCTTTTGAAGAGACAACCAACACTTGAACATTTTGATGTTTTTTCTGAAGGACTCTGTTCTGTGATACCCAGCCAGAAGACTTTCATGCTCTCAGAGATGTACTGAGGGCCATAAAGGGTGGCTCCCTCCTGCTACCTTTCAGTAGTGAGTTCTAACTGATCCTTCAAGCCATGTAACAAGTCACCTCTGCTTTGCTCCCTGCTCAGGCAGAGCTTGGGCTGCTCCAGCTGCTGCTCATCCCTGCTCCCTTTGTGGGTGACATGCTGCAGACACCAGGTGACAACCAGGGAGTCAGCCACCCCACAGAGAAACTCTGCATTTTATCATCAGTTGTGAAAATGTTTTAGAGAAGGACTCTCACCCTGGTGAAGAGGCAGTAGCACAAACACCCTGAGTCACTGCGCTCAGCCTCCCCAGCGCAAGGTTAAATCCGTGGTGCTTCTCCTCCACACAGAGGCTTTACACTGCCTCACCTTCTGTCTTTCTTCTCACTACCCATTTTCAGTAATTACTTGTGCTCATTAGTTTTTCTTCTGGTATTTCACTCATTTAAAGTGACTCATGCACTTTGTTATGCAAGAGCTTCATCTCTGCTTTCCCTCTTCTGCATAAGAGGGAGGGAATATTCCCAACTCTCACATTAATGCAGGCCCAGTTGCTTAATATCTCCTGCTAAAAACCCAATGAAAGCATTCTTAGAAAGATAATAGTTATGAAAAACCCCCTGTGCTATTATAAAAATTTGGATAGTTTACCAACACTTATGATTTTTTTTTCTGTGCAGACCCAGTTCTTAAATCTTTCCCAGAAACACAGTGGCATTGCAGCAAAGCTTGAAAAACAATTCCTTCCCTTTGGAAAGAGACTCCTCCATTTTGCCATCTGTCTTCATCAGACTTCTCCTGGCCAGAAGCATTTAAAATAATTTATCTAATAAAGCCCCTTGGGGCAGCCCTGTCTTGGTGCATGTTTGCCTTTGAATCCAGTTTGTTGGTGGTTTATAAAGAGCCAAATTAGCAGATGACACCCGAAGGGAAATTCTGCTTGTTCCCTCAAAGGTCAGCTCAGTAAAGAGAGCAACATCTTCGTTTTGGGACCCAGGGGCACCCCAGTGACAACTTCACTGCTGCCATATGCTCCAACCATCTGGGTGGACCCAGGGTGAGGGATGTGGCACAGCACTTTTTTTTCACTGAGGATTTCTAACTGGAACCGTGCACCTTTGGTAAAGGAATTTTCATTTCTGGGAAAGTGTGTTTGCAATAACCCCATCACCTGTATCACAAAAGGAGATGAGAAAGGGTTTGTGGTTGTTCACTGGGCATTCAGCTATTGGGCACAGTCCAGAAGGTGGAATCTGTCTCCTAAAAGTTCAGTCACTTATAGGCTGTGATTCTAAAAGGGAATTTGGGTCTAATGCTAGACACAGGGGACAATGTCAACTGATTTGCTTTATATATTCACTCAGCTATGTTTTATAGTTAAAAAAAAAAAAGCCTATTATTTTTAGAAGGTTATGCCATCCACAGTTTTTAAGAGACACAAAATGCTTCCTACAAATAAGAGCAGGGCTTATGAGAGATTTTAGGTTCAATAAAGTAATTGAGAATTCTTTTAAATACAACTTTGCCATATTTAGTTTCAGCTGGTTTTTTAAACTAAGCATTTTCATGCTTGATAGGTGATTGGGTTACCATTCCAATCTTGTGCCTACAGATGTTGGATTCTCTCAGAATTCTCTCTCTACAAATGTGCATCTCTCATGGGCATTTTTGACTCTGCTAGGATTGACAAGGAAACTAGGAACTGCCCAAAGGGTGAATATAAGACAAAATAGACTGCAAAGGATAGAAATCTGATGACCTAACTGCAAGTACTGCTGGAAATGTGAGATTCATAAGATCCAGTTTCTCTATCCCCATCATTTACGCAGTCATTCATGAGGGGCATTTTAGAACATTTTCTGATGGGACAGTTTTAATATTTTGAATTTCAAAACAACGCATTTCAACAGCTCATCTTCCCCTATGTTTTGTTCAGGTTTTTTTCAGAGATTTACTCATCTGATTTGCTCTATTCCTTTAAGAGAATGCTTTGGTAATCTGACTGGAAAAGCCTAGAAGAACATGGATGAACAGTAAAGCCAGGATTTAGATCCTGGCTTCATTAGTTTATCATTAATAAAGCATATATCAAGGACAAAATGGAATGTGGTGATCTGGATGAATCATGTCCCCCAACTAAAATATTGTGAACATTATCAATTAATCTAGTTTTTATTTGAAAATATTTAATAATGCATGCAGATCTATAATTTTCAGAGTATCTGCAGTTGACCTTTATAGGTTTATAATAAATCACCCAAACCAAAGAATGAATCAAAAGGGTTCATGATCAAGCTCCATCACAACTATCTCACAGATGATTTGCTTTTTCAGATTATTGCCTGAGATCCATGCACTTGAGGTTCCGATGAGTGAAGAATAATTTTTCACTGTCTTTTACAATAAAAGGATCATCAAGAGATACTGGGGAATGACAGGTTCAAAACAAACAGGCAGACAAAAAAACCAACCAAACAAATCAGTTTCTCTTTTTCGTACTGTGGTTAATTGATCTCCTTGGGCATATGGGACACAACTCTACAGCACCTCAGCTGGCCTCAGCACCCCCAGGCATGGACCCATTCTTCCCAGGACAAGACAATTTGAGGTTTCTTCTCTTCCTACTTCTCAAATATAAAATAATTTCCCCCCCACCTGTTGCCCCAATCCTTTAGTGAAGAACTGAAAGAAGTAAATAAATGGACGACTCCAGGAAATGAGAGAGACTGTGAGCTCTCAATACAGAGATAGTAAAATGTAAACTACTTTTCCATTTTCAGATCATCAAAGGCTACTGTTAATTAATTGTAGGCTGCTCTGAGGGATTGCTAGCAGTTGGTTTAATATATGTGAAGATCTCTTCTATTTCCACATTGGCTCCTCTTTGGAAGAACACTGATACCACGAGCTGCAATCACTCATTCCTGTAATAATATTGTTTGGCTTAATAAAGGGCAATAAAACATCTAAATTAATCTTTCCATGCCAAATGCACTACTAACCCCGTGGCAAACAAAAAGGGAAGCATTACAAATTTGTTTAATAACTTCTTTCATATTAAAAGAACTAAATATATACTGCAGGTTTTCAAAAAAAGGAAAAAAAAATTTCTAAAATAAATCATCCCTTGTAACTGTGCACTATTTCATCTTTTATGATTATTTATCTTTTAAATGTATCAGAGATAGTATTGTGCAACATAGTCCTAGGAGAGAATGTCCATGTATGTGTTCAGCTCTTCTATTTTAGAAAATAAAGTTGTTCCTGGGTTTTATGACATGCTGCACCATCCAGAAGCTCCACTGAGCTTTCCCACATCTGTTTGCAAATTGCAATTCCTCAGGCTGAAATGCCATATCAGATATTCAAGACATGTTGGGAAAGAGTTGTACTTCATTGCTACTGCCATCAGAAATGTGTCATGGAACTTTCCACTGCTTGTGCAGACACAAAACTCCACAGATTTCACTGGAATCGATGCTGTTATAGGCAACTGCATATGCACAGAGGTATGATATTTATTAATTGTGAAGTCAGCTCTGCCAGCCACAGATTTTGAAAGCCTTCTAGTGAAAGGCAGGTTCAGCTTTTTGACAGAAATCCTGTTCAGTCTTCATAAGAAAAGCCTTTAATGTGATGCCCATCCATTTACTCATCTTTGGATTTCACTTCAAATATGACAATATCAATCAAATATGAGAGATCTCCAGGACTGCTTTGCATTTTGGAGCCTGAGGGAAGCCTCTCCTGATGTGGCATTCTCACCTCACTAGTGCAGTGCCTGATTTGTCATAAAAACTAAAATAGCCAGTTTATATAGATTGAGTAGCAGCAGGGGAAGGAAAAGCCTCTTTCGTGAGAAATAAATCAGATGTGAACATAATGGCATCTCAATGGGTTCTGTAAAGACTCCTTTTGGCCTGGTGGTTTAATGGAGTGGTAGGAAATAGGTGGAGAAAGGGGAAAGATATAAGACAAAATAAAGGAAATAAAGTACTTGGCTGACTAAATGGTACCATGGAAGAAATACAAGAAGCTTTGGGGAGAAGATAGGGAACATAGGTTTACTGAATCCAGGAAACCAGTGGGAATATCTTCCCTCAAGGAAGCTTTAAAGCTCGCTGATGAAACAAATTCTCATGCAATCATGCTCTTCACGAACCATTCCTCATGACTTATTGCTCAATGCTTGCTTTGCATTTAACCCATTTCCTTTGCTGCATAAGCTGGGCCCACCTACAAATTTTGATGGAGAAGTCTTAAAAGTTGTGATGAATAGTTATGGTAAAACATGTTCTGATAGCTTTAGGCTATTCTGAAAGAGCAGGAAATATCCTTATGCAGTAATAAACATTTTAATTGCAGAATCACAGAATCATTTAGGTTGGGAAAGATGTCTAAAATCACTGAGTCCAACATTTGACTGATCACCCACTTGTCAACCAGACCTACAAATATTACAAGTTTAATCTTGGTAATTTTCCTTTTTTCCCTCATTTGAAATGCAGCAATATGATTGCCTAGTTGCTGAAATATATAATTGACTGAAGTGTGAGGAAAATAAGTGAAAATATAAGGAAAACTATTAAAACCCAAGTGTCCATTTTAGCCTGGAAAGTATTCCAAGGATCTCTGTTTTATGGTAGGTGACATAAGTGCCACAGCACCACAAAATCTGCTGGACCCTGAGCCCTAGTATTTGCTTCATGATAAAGGCAACATTTTCCTACTGCATTTTTTCTGAACAAATATCTTTTCCTGTCACTCAAAAGTAAAGATTGCTGGTACAACTCATCTGTGTTTAATTTCTGAAGTCCGTCACCAGAAACAACCACATTCACAACAGTTCCCTCCTTTCTGCTCCACTGCTGGCTTATTCAGAAGGAAATACTTGAACCCTCAAATACAGATATGTTGCTTTTAATAACGAGCTGGAGAGTGGCAAATTCACTTCAAATGTCTTCATGTTCTGTTTGAATGGTTGCTAGATAATAGAAAAGGGACAGTACTTTTCCACCTGACTTCTTCAAACAAAAGTAGGTATATTACGAGTTTAAAAAAATCTCTCACTTTTAATTTAGAGGCATTTTCAGGTTTCTTCCTTTCCTCTCTTCTGCTGTCCCCTCCCTTCTCCCTGTATTTTATCTTTACTTGACTTTTTTCTCCCCACTTAGACATTTTTTGACATGTAGGCATCTTAATTACTTAAAACAAAGACTTTAATGGACGAGGAGAACAAGGCCTTTGGTATTAAAAGAAATGAAAAATCAGATGGGAAAAGCATCCATACCAATATAGCCAGCAAGGGATTTCTTTAGTTGACTTTTATAGTCCTGATGAAGAATGAGATGGGACCATTTACAGGATTTAAGCGAGCACCTAAGCAGACAGTAGAATTCCAAGTCATACTTATCTTTTTTTTAGTAGTTACATCTTTTAATAGGATGTTATTTGGCGTCAAACAAGTAACTGGGCTGCTCACCCTGGAGAAATCAGCAGCAGGTGGAAGGATTATTGATGTCATGGATAAGAGAGTGAGCTGAAGGAGGAGGAACGCTGAGGGTTTTAGAGCATTCATGTGGTTAGCTCATGAGGCTGGACCCTGAAAATTGTCATTCAAATGGTCATTTAAAGCTTATCATTTAAATGTGATACACGGACAGTTTTCCTTTTTTGCTGCCTTCCTTGGTTCTGTAGTTACACTTGCAAAGATAAAACTTCACACATCGTGTTTTTATGGTTTTGACTAAAGGTGTGTGGTTTGTACATGTGGGGAATAATTTAAAAATATTTTTTTGTAAATTATAGGTAGGACGTCAATGCTGGGGTTGCATGTTAAAAAAACCCCAGATTCTCTCTGTGATCATTTAAGCAGGCCAAGAATTATTAATATGAACAAGAGTAAATAATTTAACAAAAAAGACACGAGGGAGGAGAAGCAAAATATATCATGCATTTATGTTGGGGTTTTAGTTTAGTCTTAGTTTTTTTTCCTGTTAAAGGAATTTTCTCCCATATGCATGTTGCTAGGGGACAAATAGCTGTACTTAAGAAAGACAAAAAGGGGAGTGGGGCGGGCCTGGCTACTCCTTTGTCTACACCTGGGTGTGGGTTCAGTTCGCTCTGAGCGTCCGGAGAGAGGAGCTGCAGAGAAAGGAGCTGCTGCTTCTTTCTTTCGGCCGTTCTTTCTTCCTGCTGGAAACAACGCCGGGACCCCAAAAGCCGCTTTCCCTGCCCTGCTGGAGGCCGAGCTGTGGCTGCCCTGCTCCGCTGCTGCTTCGAGCTTTCGCTACTCTGTAGCCCTGCTCGCCCTGCCTGCCTGGGCCTCCGTGGGGTTCTCCCATCTGGATACATCTCGCCTGCCACCTGGGATTTGCGTCCGTCCCTGCCGTTCCAGCCTGCTGTTCCTGAGAGCCCGGGATCAGCTGCCCAGGGGTTTGTGAAGCCTTTGTCCATCCCTTTCCCGGGATCCAGGGGCCACCGGGTGCCGCGTGCTCCCCGAGCTCGCTCCGGAGCGCCCCCTGCAGCCGCGGGGAACCATCGCACCTGCCCTGCTCACCGGGAGCCGCCAGCGCCCCTGCCGGCTGCGAGCGGAACTGCACCCGAGGGGAAAGGGCCTGACAGCCGAGAAGGCTGGGACTGGGTTTGTGATTGCTGTTACTGCCAAGAGTTGTTGTTCTTTTTGTTTGACTGGTTATATACATATTATATATATATATATATATATATATATAGTAAAGAACTGTTATTCCTATTTCCCACATCTTTGCCTAAAGGCCCTTGATTTCAAAATATAATAACTTGGAGGGAAAAGGGGTTATATCTGCCACTTCAAGGGGGGCCTCTGCCTTCCTTAGCAGACACCTGTCTTTCAAAACCGAGACAATTTCACAGAAGGGCAAAATCACAGATAAGTTTATACTGTGTTGTCAAAGTCACAGATTCTGAAGTTTTACCAACATAATTCTGATTTATCTGAACTTTATTCTCCTTGAGGGAAAAAATATTATTATCTCTATTTTGTAGATAAACAAATCTAGAGAAAAAAATCAAGGGAGCTTGAGTGACTGATGCAAGGCCACAGAGGATGTCTATGTCAGAATACACCAATATCTGGATGGTGCCAACGCCCTAAGAAAGTGCTGCTAATTTAAAACTTCCTTCTTCCAGAGAATGCTGAGGATTTATGATCCATTGGAAAAAGCATCCAGCTCCCAGGCTTTCCTCTCGTGCCAGTTTAATATCTGAGCTGCAGTATTATGATAGCCCTTATTATAAAAACACTGCTGTGCAGAAGGAATCCCAGATATGACATTTGATCAAAGCTGAATGTCACAATGAGGTTCTGTTCATTTCTGCACAGCTGAAAGGCATTTGAAACAAGATTTTTTGATGGCCACCCAGAGGTTTACCCAAATGATTTCTTTCGAGTCTTCTGTCATGATTTTCACCCTCAGTATCTCAAATCACTTGAGCCAAAGGAATTATGTAAACTAGATCAGTAGAATGCCAGAGGATAAAAGAAAAGGAAAGGTTACTGGACAAACTTAGGTGCTCTAGTCTACAAGAGTCTGCTGGCAAAAAAAAATGTAGTTATAAAAGTATAAGCCTATATACAGATATTACAGAATAGGTGCAGCAGACAATGAACAATGTCATCTTTTGAAGGAAGTCACGATTTATAACAAGGAACTAAATTAAATATTTGCCTTGTCTGCTGTAATTAACCTCACCCCCTAAACTACCACCAGCAAAAGAATTCAGGGTGGTGGAGCCACCATCCCTGGAGGTGTCCAAGAAACACTGGGAGCACTTAGTGCTCTGGTCTGCTTGACAAGGTGGTGATCAGTCAAATGTTAGGCTCAATGGTCTTGGAGGTCTTTCCCGACCTAAATGATTCTGTGATTCTGCAATTAAAATGTTTATTACTGCATAAGGATACTTCCTGTTCTTTCAGAGTAGCCTAAAGCTATCAGAACATGTTTTACCATAATTATTCATCACAACTTTTAAAACTCCTCCCTCAAAATATTCCATCTACCTGAGCCAATAACACAACACCTCTCATGTGCACATAGTGACCATGCGACAAGAACCTTCTCTGGCACTCACCAGGCCTCTTCTCCTCTGCTGATGCAGCAGTGAAAAATTACAACAAATACCTTTGAACTGGGCTGTGCCACAACAGAAAGTCTAAACCAGCATTTAGGGTGACTGGGGGACACACAGAATCAGGTCCTCATTATGGAACACAAGATACATTTTTATACAGCAACATTTATATCTTCTATATACATGCTCAATGATATCAGCTGATTCATTTTTACCCAGAAACGTGGACCTAATGATTAACTTGCTACCTTCACCAGCTTGAAAGAGCAGCCCAAGAGCCATTCTGCATCCCATGACCTGAAAGGGACAAAGATTTCTTCAAAAAAAGAACATTTTCATTTCAGGCAGGGAAAGGAAGAGCCAAAATCTAACAGTAATAAGTGAAAAGGACACGTTCCAGTTCTCTTGAGGCAGCATGGGGCAAGCCAGTTTTTTCAGGTCTACCTTTTCAAAAGCTGCAGTAAGAGTCAAATGCTGTAAAAAACTGTTCTATAAAAGGAAGTCTTCCCACATTTAAGTGCAAATTAAAGTTTTGTCTGTAGTGGCACTTTTTAGAAAGGTGTAAGAAATGCCCAGCGAAGTAGGCAATGGACTGAACATCACCAAGGGCTTTAAAAACGTTTCACAAGTCCCATATGGTGAGAAAAGCTCTCCTGACAACACGAGAAAGAGCCAGACGCTGAAAGAAACAAGTACAGATAGAATGTCTGATCCTGCAGTTCTCAAAGGGGAAAACTCCCTTTGAAGTCCATAGGAATACGAGTAAGGATTGCAGCTCCTATCACTTTTCTGTCATCCTCTATCATGCATCTAATTTAAAAGCACAGGTTCCATTTGAGAGGCCAATTCTCATCTTTCTTCCCCTCCTCATTCCATTTTCTCCCTTAGCAGCTATTTTCAGCCTAAAGCAGCCACCTATGAGATGTAACCGTATCATTCAGCAACTGCCACTCAATTATCAAAGGGAAATTTATGCAGGGAAAAGTGTTACAATTTGAAGGCAGCATTTATCCTTCAAAAGTTAAAAGACCACGGCTGACACTCATCTGAAGAGCTGCTCTTGAAGCAGCCCACACCCCAAAAAGATGTGACAGCAAAGTGAATGCAGATATCAGCTCTCATCCTGGGAGCAGAGGAGCTGAGCTCAGGGGGTGGGTCTGCCTAAGGGGATGCAGATGCAGCAGAGGACCTGATTTTGTGCAAAGACTGGTCCAGTAGACAGAAATCTGAGGATTTCTGTGAAAAGACAAGTCCAGTTCAGATCCCGATCTGATCATATCCTCTGATAAAATGGAAAAAGGTACATCAAGTTTATGGATCTTGCTGGATTCAGGGACTAACTCAGTATTGAGCTTCCCAGACTCCTCAGGATTTGTGAGAGCATGGGCTTTTCTTTCTCTATTTTTAGCTTCTATCGGTTCAGAAGCAGATTTTCTACTGTCTTGGAAACTGCAACATTAAATCCTAGAGATTGCTGTGCAGAGTCCAGAAGTAGATGGCACGAAAGCAGAAGTTTTGAACATTACAACTTGAAATTTAGGCTCCCAATTTCTTCTTTGGATCCACTCTGTCATGAACTAGAGGCCCTCAGGAAACTTTATGTTCATTCTACTCTAATTAGCTGATGGAATAAAGGCCAAGGTGCTCAAGCTTGATTATTTCTATGTGTCAGGGTAGAGTTCATGGGATATTTTTAATCCAAATGCTGACACTGTGTTGATTACATTTAATCAAGGAACAAATAACAGCACAGTCCTTATTGAATAAAAAATGCAAGTAGAAATATTTATACCTATGTGAAAAGCCATTCCTTCTCTACTGTCAAAATGAAAAGCAGCACTGGAAAGGCAATGTATGCTCCTTAAGGTAAAAATTTGAAAGGAAACCCCCCAGAACTACCAGATCAGGATTTCCACATGAGTTCTTCTACAAAATTAGAGTACAGCTTGTGGAGGGGTGTTTGTTTAGTTATTTTTATTATTGTTGGTTTTGTTTTTAATGTTGTGTTTGTGAGAAGGGACATAAAATGCTGAAGGTGGTGCCCAGATGGTTTTAAATCAAGACAGTTTGGAAGTGCTACTCCAAAGGACTAGGCTGCCTTTTGTAACAAAAAAACCATAAAAGAATTCAAGGTAGATTTAGCAATTCTGTTAAAATGCCAATCAAAAGTCTTTTACCAAGTTACTGACATAACATAGAAAATAAATATGAATCAGAATCAGGCAGGTCAGTCTGTCATGCAGATTCCTACTGTAAAAAAATTATAGGATGTCCTTACTCTTTGAGTAACAGTTGGAATTGACTTCCTAAGGTTCAGAATGGGCTGGAAAATAAATTTGCTAATATTGAATACAACTTAAATGGCATTCCAGTATAAAATAGAAACAGCATGAAGTCTCAAAAAATCAGCAAGCTCATATTCCAAACCAATATAATTTTATCTTGCAGTAAAAGCTGTGATTTTTTTGAGGGTATCATAGACTACAAAAATAATGCTGAGACCTGTTTTATAACCTACAGTCTTCTTGTTGAAGATTTTATGTTCAGCTTGCAAGTTAGACCTTTTAAAGTCTTTGAGAAAATTACTAAAATGTTCTGTACACATTAAACGTGCTGATTGATTATTCCAAAACTGAAAATTATTTTACTGCTCAAAATCTGACAAGAACCAGAAGCCTCAAGGTCCTGAAAGGTTATTCTATTTGAGCCTGGCATTTTTTATACTGTAATTTTAGGGTCCTCTTGGAAAAGTACCTTCATGTGACCCAATCTCGGGATAAAAGTTTTGCCAGACCCTTGGTAAGTATTTCTTGCAATACAAATAAGCCAGGCTGGTACAACATCTGCTGTAAGGAGATGATCCAGCCTGGTTTCTCTTTCCAATAATATTAAAGTATCTTGTGCTTCACCACGCTTTTAGTTTAGCTAGAGGGATACTCTGTGTATGGTACATATTCTTCAACAAACACAAACAAGAAGTACAACCAAACAGAAGTTTTCCACCTTCAGGGCTCCCACACAACTACGAGTAAAATTAGGGAAGGTTCATCCCTACAGGAAACACAGTGTATGCTTTGCCAGCTTTCTTCCAGAAAACATATGGCATTTGCAACTCACTGCCACAGTCAGTGAAAGATTAAACTTTCCATAGCTCTTCTTAAGAGAAGTTATCTGGCACAGCCAGATGTTATAATGATAGTTGCTTAGAAAAAAAGATTCCATTTTAGAAGCTGTGGTTCTGTTTTCGTTCATTAGGTAGAATTAATGTGCATTGGCTCAGAAAAGACCTGAAGCACAGCTCTGTTATAGGAATAACACAGAGGAATCTGTTAACTAATTAATACTGTTAAAATTTGATCTCCCCAGCTGGTGAAGAAAAAGTAATGCGGGTTCTGCTTCCACTTCAAACTTTGGAGTCAATTGGGTGGAAAAGGAATGGACTGACATATATTTAATGTAGACAGTCATGGAGTAAGGACCCCAAAACAAACTAGAGAGTTTTTATTAATTCCAGATGACATTTAAGTTCAAAAACCTAAAAACCAGTTCCATTCAGAGCTGACAGGTCACCCTCTCTAGAGCCCATCTCAGGTAACTTGTCTTTGTTTCTCTTACCCTCCCTCTTGGAATATGCTTACATCCACCCAAAGCCAGAGCACTGCAAGGCCTCCAGCCTAAACTGAATGAAAATTCTTGGCTTTAAAAAGTTAGAAATTGCTTTGTCACTGTTGCTGAATCAGAATATCTTTGAATGGTTTGGGTTGGAAGGGACCTCAAAGATCACCCAGTTCCTACACCCTGCCACGTGCAGGGACACCTTCTACCAGACCAGGCTGCTCAGAGCCCCATCCAGCCTTGGACACTTCCAGGGATGGGGCAGCCACAGCTTCTCTGGGCAATCTGTGCCAGGGCCTCCCCACCTTCACAAATATTATTTATTCCTAATATCTAATATCTAATCTTAACCTAATCTCTTTCAGTTTAAAGCCATGTAACTTTTCAACATGCCTTGAGTAAATAACTCTATGCAAAAATAAAACACTAGCAAGGAGATGACACATCAGATTTACTCTATCAGTGACAGGGTTTGTAACTTGAACCTTATTCTATAAAGATGTGGTTTATATCAAGCATAAATATGATTTTAACATAATTAATCTGAAGCTTGATGGGATATAAATGCAATGTCAACATTTTCTGGAATGGGATTTTAAGAAGAGTGAGTTTCCCTCTTCTGTCTTTCACTGAATGATTGAGAACTTGAAAAGAAAAATAACTCTTTTTCTTTCATAACATTGTATCTGTGAGCTCTGTCAGTTTTAGTGCTCCTATCTCAGTCTCTGGCAGCTGAGAGCACTGCATATAAAGTTATTCTTTTGTTATCATTGCTTTTCAAGCTGAGAAAGAAAACCCAGGTATTTTCTATTACTCACAGAAGTAGATCTTCATTTTTTTATAGCAAGATTATCATTCACTTTTCATTTCTCCTAGTTTTAAAAAACATAAGATTTGATTCAGACATTCACTTTGGAGCAGCCAATTCTAGGTGTCATTTTTACAGTTGGAATTCTCTCTTCCACTGTAAGTTTATTTTTATACATCATAAAATCTTTCTGTACCACTGAATTTTGCTAAAGGAACTTTAGGGAAGGGTATTCCCAGGTTCAGTTGTCAGCTCAGATACTGTGCAGTGACATGTTACTTTTGATTTACAGAGGGACTTAACAGCCAATAATGTGAAGTCAAAACCCTCCTATCCTTCTGTTGTCTTTTGTTTAGGCAAAATGGGGAATATTGACAGCACATTTAATCTAAAACATTTCTGAGCAGCCTTTAGCTAAAAAATATTTTTAAAATGCTCAGTAAATACATAGGAGTAATGAAAAAAACCAAAGGATAAATTTGTTACCTCACTAATACAAGAGGTTTTTTGGTAGTGCTTTCCCATTAAGGAAAAATTACAAACAGTTCAAAATCTGTCTTCACTTTTCAAATATCGTTTTAACATTATGACCTATGTCCACATTTCTGATAGAAGGAGTATGAATTGAATTATCTAATAAAATTACAGTAATTTATTGCATCATATTGTAATATTAATAAAGGGCACATCATAAAATCGTGCTAATAAACTTAAATTCCAATAAAGTTGTGTCATTGAGAAGAATGTACTACATTGTGTAACTGAATCTTCCTCTGTTACAAAAATGATCTTATAAAATACACAGAATTATAGCAAAATGAAAGCTCCAATTCAATGAATGCTTAGGCAAAGCCTTTATCCATCAGAAAAAACCCTGTGGAAGGCTAATTACTCAACAGGAAGCTGAAACTGATAACGAATCAGTTTCAACCTTGTATCAGAAGACTAAGGCGAGTCAGAGTTAATATTTTTGTTTGTGCACTGATTTCGGAAAACCAGAGACCATTTTTCCTCCAATGAATGCTGGTCCTGTGGATGTTGATCAGAAAAGGACTGGAGCAGATTGCTGGAGCAGCTCCAGCCATGCTTGGGCTTTGAATAACTCCAGGAGTGGAGACCTCACTGTCCTTTTGTGCAAACTGTTCCATTGTTCAACCACTGTCACAGCAAAAAAGTGTTTTTCCCCATGAACATTTCATGTGGTCACCTGAAAGGCTTTGAGAAATTCCTAAGAGAATTCAAGGATGTTGTGGTTGTGCTGGTGAAGTGCTCCCTGACTTTCAGGAGGATGTGATAGTCATGACCAGGTAGCCTCTTGTCTGTAACAAGGCATTTCAGAAAGAGCTTTTGTCTTTAAAATAAAGAAAAAAAAATTACCAAATTAATCCTAAAACATAATGCCTGAGCCTGAGTCTGATAAAGGCAAAAATATTTTGGATGCTTATTCAGACAGTTCCAGGATAAGAAAGAAAGCAGAGAGGTCAAAGTCAAATGTGTCTTCGGTGTCTTCATAGGAATACAAGAGGAACACAGGACACTTACATGCTTCCTTTGGAAAGAGAAATAAGAAGAAAAGCAAATTCTTCTGGGGGGCCATGTATATAGACACACGCACACTAAAAACCCACATGTACACACATACAGGTTCAATATTTCAGAGTTGGTATCACCACCCTGGCAGAAGCTTCATTGAATCAGGGCATGGGTGTGCACTCTCTGAAAACAAATTTTAACTAATTTTCCACAGCAAGGAGATACCAAGTCCATATGCAATGTCAGTGTTCATTATTTTAATGAAAATAGTCACATACAAACAGGAAAATAATGTGACTTAGAAGAGGAATACAGAACCGAGCTATTTTTCATCTGCTCAGTAAGTGTAAAACTGTCTCATGGAGAAAGTAAGTAATAGTAATAATAATTATTATAAAAATAATAAATTAAATGCATTGTGTACCAGTTGGCTGCTGGTTTTGAAATTAATAAAGCCAAGTTTGTATAGTTTGCAATAGACTCCTGTAAGGACTGGCCACATTTTCAGCTGTTGTGAGGGTGGCTGGTTCATTCATTCTGCTTAAGACTTAATTTCTGATGAAACCTGCAGCTATTTAGGGTTAATAGTCTTCCCTCACTTCATTATGCTTTTGTGAACTGCAAAATTTTTCATGGTAAAATTATTCAGAGAATTATTCAGAGATGTTCTGAGCTGAAGATTGTTTCCTCATCTCTTTCCTTGCCACTCCTCTTCAGCAAATAAAATAAGATCTCTGCTTTCACAGCAGTTTTCATACTGATCTTCTTGTTTTTAAAGCAAAGGTTGGCTATACAAGCCTATGGTCTCCAATTTGGGATTCACCGCCTGATGCCAAGTTGGGTTTCCCATTAATTTTTTCCACTTCCTTAAAGAAAGAGCTCTTAAGAAAGGAGCTGCATATAAAATCCAACTTTCTACTCCATCACCTCAAAAGACAGCAGAAAAGATCTTCCTCTGGACTGAACTTCCTTTACATAATAAATGTGTCTTGTTCTTTTCTTATTTAGAATTGCAGCAGGTAACTTTGTTATGATTTTTTCTTTAAACTTGACTGGAAAGTTTTCAGCACGAGTGCAATACTCACACAGCCTTAATTCAGATGCATGAGCACAAAAATACTCTCATAAAATAATGAAAATTTTAATTGTGCTCTTTCAAGGCCATAAATTTATAGCACATACTAGCTGACAAAAAAGGTAATTGATGTAAGATTTCCAACTGATTTAATAAACGCAATAGAATACACTAAATTTCAAGATTAATAGTAAAACCTGACATAAACTGTAAAGTCCGTGGTAATAGTTTTATCTGATTTTACTTGCCTTAAACCAGTTTAGAACTGTGCAGGAGACTAAGGTTGGTTTTCCATAAACTTACAGCAGTACATTTGCCAATTTGCCAATACTATTGACTGAGGTAGCAATAGCAGCAGAGTTTTAGCTGTCAAGTTCAACTCTCTTCTTTTTCTGACCAAAATAATTTGGTAGATTTTTGGCCAACTGGAAAAAAACTCCACTGTTTGTTTTAGTAAGTAGACTATGAATAATTATTTTCAAGTCATCAATTTTTGTTCTAGGTAAGCATTGCAGTGCCTCTGAGCAAGCACTGTGTAAATGTTAACTGTGTTTAACGTTAGCAGTGTATTTCTAATCACACTTGATAACACTTAATCTTGTAAGGAGCTTTGTTAATATTCTAGGGAAAGAATAAAGGGCTGCTCCTTCTCCCGGCATTTAGATAATACTGCTGTCACAAACTCATGCCTGCAAAATGGTGAATTTTTTTCCATTGGGTCCTGCTTTTTCAGACCTCAGAGAACCCTTTTGCCATGTGACCATATCAGAATTTCAGCTTTGTTTTATAAAGCAAATTTCTACCCTCCAGATACCAGAGACAAGACTAAGAACTTAAACCTCAAGATCCTAAAAGATAAATTTAAAAAAACCCAAACCCTACACTCAAAATTACTTTTATCTTCTCTCATGGGTCTGACTCATATTTGAAGACTGCTACTACTGAGATGATTTGAGGGACAAAAGACACAAAGACAATATCTGGTCTGGCTTTGGCAAGAAAAAACTGTGCCATTCCACTCAGTAACTCCTGTGTTTCACTGTGCTTCTAAAAGCCTGGAATTCCTGTCTTCTATGTAGAAAGAAAAACCCTGCCTTTTTTTTTTTTTAATATTTATAACTAAAAACCAAACAAACCTACTGTGGCAAGGAAAGTGGGGAGGGAGGGGATGACACAAACTCATCTGTGACAGGAGGACTTTGAAATGGAAGCGCATGCCATCAGAAAATGTGGTTTTTCTCTGCACCTGAATCCTGAGTTCTTATCACAAGTCTGTGTTGTCATTTTGAAATCTCTGGCAGCAGGAGTAATTTGATGAGGATAACTGGAAAAACAAAAGCCTGAAGCTCAACACTGGTGTCCAGGCTGGTGTGGGCTGGGTATGGACAGACGCACGAGAAGAGCTGAAATGGGGCTGAAGAAATACTCATTATAAGCCTTATATGAGAAAAGCCCTATTGAAGATTTTTTTTTTGGTCACAGCTCATTGACCCTGAAGTAATTAGCATTAAATATCACTTACGGAAATTGCTAATCTGTCATATCTGACACAGTGAAAGAAGGAAAGAGGAACTCGCTCTGACTCACGTGGCTCTGAACTTTCCTTCCTAAATACCACACAGCTTTCCAATCTAGTAGCAAGTAACCCAAGAGGTGACCCCCAGCCCTCAGGATAATGGAATGAGGGATGAAGATCCTGCTTTCTCTGGAAAAAGGGCCTATAAAAAGCTGTCTGTGCATAATCATTCCTCTTATTCCAGTCTGGCTGAATGGCACTGCTCTCCTACCTGAAATCTTTACCAGTTTAAGTCATGGCTTCCAAGAACTCCAAAGCCCAAGACCTGTGATATGTTCTATCAAACTGGCAGGGACAGCAGCATGGGATGCTGAGGAAGCAGCCAGAAGAGGCTGGCTTTGAAAAACAGGCTCTATCTCCATCCCTGGATATATTACAAAGCTCACACCTCTCATCCCAAGCGATTTGTGACACCTCATGGGGACTCTAGGATGGCACAGATGTCTGCACCTCACATGTGACAAAAGGGCATAAAAAGAAAGCTTGCAACTTTATATTTGTAAAAGTTGTAGAGAAAAGATGTGTATTTTGGCTGCAGAGAGAGAAAGCTGACCTTGAACAAGCTAACAACTCTTTGTAGGTCACTGAGAAGAGCTCCTGAGCAGTATTTTCCCCACAGGTTTGTTTGGTTTCATGGTAGCAGCTCTAGTGCTGTACCACATTTTCAAATCACAAATTACACGTTGCTGGATGCGTAAGTTGCTGTGAATGTTCCTAAGACACTAAAACCTCACTGTTGCCTCTGTGTAAGCATGGCAATTCTTCTGTCTGGCGACACTTTTGTCAGTATTGCATCACCCAGGATATTCCATTTTATCCTAGAATCTGTGAAGTTAAGATCTGCTAGAGTGCAATTCCTACTTATTGTCAGAAATAGATTCCAACAAACCCCTTTACACCATTCCTTAGCTGCAACAGAAACCAAAACCAGCTTGGTTTTTGTTTTTTTTTTGTTTTTTTTTTTTTTTTTGAGCCAGAGGGCCTAACAAAAAAAAAGCCTCTGGTCTATAAAACAGACAATAATGGTAAAATAGACAGTTCTTTAAAACAAAAATTGTTTTCTGACAGAAAATGCTCACATGATGTACAACTGCCTTGTGTGACTTTATACTCAGAGAACTTTTGGCGGCTTTTTTTGGTTTTTTTAATCTTTTCTTTCCAAGCTGTTGCTGAATTCTCGTTCTTACTGAGTGGCTCCTGTCTTGCTACTTTAGCTCTTACTGACAAGAAAATGAACCTGTGCTATACAACCCTACCTGTCCCTATCATCAACACCATTTCAGGAGATATTTCCCTTGCTGCGTGGCTGGAATCCATTCCTCACTCAGTGAGAAGTTTTTTTGAGCTCTGTATTCTAAAGTTTTTTCATGTTGAAGTTCAAGAAGGAGAGGACTGGCAAATTTATTTGCATAAGGGTCTGCAATCAGGTTTCTAAAATATATCTGTGAACACTGCACCAATTTCTTCAAGTCAGAGGTTTTTTTGAGCCTTGGAGGTGGCTCTGTAGGGTGGGGTATTTTGAGGCTTCTTACCTCATTTTAGTGATATCATTGTGATCCAAAGTAACTCTTCAGAAGTCAATGGAATCATCTAACAAAAAACTACATACACACATAGAATAAAAGACTCTGAGTCACTGGAATGAGTCTGTGGTTGTGTGACCAGGCTGCCTTCAACAGCCGGGTAATGAAAATGTTCTTTGCTGTGAGATTGAATCTGTTCGAGTTTTTCTTTCTCAAATCCCGCAAAACACCAAAAGAGAGCTTTTACTCTCCTGTGCTACATTTCATTCCTTGCTCTGCGTGAATTTTTGGATGTTAGATCTTCTTTGTAAATTTGAGGACAATTCAGACATAGGACCAGTCACAGCTTTTTTGCACTCTCTCAGACCTTTTTGTGCCAGAGATCTTTGTTACGGGCAGGCTGGCTGGGCATTTTCTTGAGATTACTTTTTGTGTGTGATACACTGATGTGTGTGTGTGTACCTAAATGCTACTACTTGTAAGTTATTCACCTCTCATGATGACACTAAAATTTTTTTGCTATTATCACCTTCTTTTTACATACTGATGATTTTTTTGAAAAGATTAGCTACTTTAGACTGTTCTGCAATAATTAACTGGTTGTATTAAAATCCTCAGGCCTGATATATTCATGAAATATTTTTCATGGAAAACTGGGGCAGAAAGTAGGTGGCTGAAATTCCTTTTCTGTACCAGTAGATGATGTTGCTTGGCTATTGTGATATTTATCACATGGCAAAATACTTCCCCATGCCCACCTCCTCCAGCTGTGCTTTGCCTTTTATTTCTAATTTATGCTCAGCAGATATGAATGCACAACAGAGAAATGACATCTTTTTAATGCCACTTAAACCACGGATGCTTAACCTTAAATGACAATTTCTACAGATATTTTGAAAGGACAAGTTAACCAAGCTGCTCAGTTTGGCTCTTTTGACCCCAAAAAAAAAAAAAAAAAAAAAAAAAAAAAAAGGCCTTTTTAAAGTATCTTTGGATCACAAATCTTTGACACAGATTCAAAAACCTACTCATTTTTTAGAAAAAGAAATGCATTTGCTTCACAACCAGTTGAATGTGTTAATTTCTCCCTCTAATACTATATTCCCTCCAAGGTTTTTATGTATTTGTTCCATTTTTACTTGGCTTTTCCTATATTGTGTTTTTGGAGAGAGAATCCTGTCTCTAATTTAAACCCACTGCGACTGAACAATGATCAGTTATCAGGTAAAAAATGGGAAGTCAAAAGAGGCAATTCATTTGGTTTAGACAAACAACAGATGGACTGCCTTATGTACCTTATGGACTTTTCTAAGGGGAAAAAGAAAAAAAAAAAAGAGAGAAAAAAAAGAAAAGAAAGAGCAAGCACTTTAAAAGAGCTGTGTTTTTCCAGGCTGTGGTAGTATTTGCCCAGTATTCCACTGAACTCCTACTTATGACTAGTTTCAAACCGCATGAAGAGTAAGAAGAGGCAGTTTCTTAACACTTTTAACATTTTTACAGGCAATGCTCCAGTGAATAGCTCAGTCCAGTAAACCTGATTTGTGCATTTGATCAGACACCCCCAGACACAAACACACTCCACACACAAAACAAGAAATGCATTGACTCTTGGTCAATATGCACCTCCTGCCGTCTGAAATCTCACTGACCTAAAGACATATTCATGTCTTATAAATTTGCAAAAACTCCCTCCTAAAAAACTCTGAAAAAAGTTCTTCCCATCTCCCAGCTTTTGAAAAGCTTATGCTTTAAATAGTTAAGCATTACCTAAATATGTTATATGAAAAATATTGCTTTATTTGAATATAGCATATTTGAAATACTGCTGTGAATACTCTAAAACAATGGCACCATCAAAATTCAGTTTAGAAAGAGGAATATTTGGATTTTTTTGGGGTGTTTTTTTTGGGGGGTGTTTTTGTAGTTGAATCAATCTTATTGTGGCATGGAATAGACCTAGTTTTCTCAAAAATATTGGCAAAATTGTCTTCTAGCCTCTCCATAAAACTCTGCTGATTTTCTGGCTAGGAATGGCTTTAATCTTCATTGCAGAGCTTTGTTGTGGCTGGGGAAAATCCAGATTAGTCTGACAGGGTTTTCTGGTTGGTTTTGTTGTTTGTTTGTTTTGATTGTTTTGTACTGATAAGAAAAATGAAGTAATATAGCTCTCCTCTGGTCCTCTGGAACTGTGGAAGCTCTACTGCCTATTTTAAAAGGACTTTTCAACACTAAAATTTTCTGCTCTAAAATTACCTAGTGTTCCATTTCTTGCCATTGTCAGAGAAAAAAAAAAAGTGGCCTTTCCATTCACATTTTTATGCTTATCTTGAGGCTACCACAATACTCACTCTTTTTTTTGGCCAGACATAAAATTTACAGACAGCCTTAATGAGACCTGTTTATATTCAAGAGAATCTGACTCGTTCCAGCCGTACATCTTTGAGTTCTGCAGTTTGTTGACACGTAATTTGTCAACAAGTAATTCGTCACGGGCTTGGGGGGTGTCCTGGGAGAAATATGAGGGCTGAAACCTATAACAGGCTGTTTCAAAGCTTTGCTCTGTGCCCTCCTGCAGTGAAAGTGCATTTCAGATGCTCAGCTCACCTGCTTTTGGCCACACATCCACCCCTGCACATGCACGAATGGAGGTGTGATGGGCCTTTCTCCCTCCCTGTGCGTATTTTGTTATTGTATTTATTTGGGTCTGTCTCATGCTGCATCAATGTGGGATTCCCAGCACCTGAAGTCATGTAAAATTTACTCATTACCCGTATTCCTTTTATCCTGTCATATTAAAACAGCTTTTTTATCATGCCATTTGTTGTCAGCCCTTTCTGACTGAGATGTGGAAACCTTCTGCATTTCCTCTGCACCTCTCATTCCTCACCTCTCAGTGCAGAATAAAAGTGACATTTAAGGTGAAATTTTGGGGAAAGGAGTTTGTTTTATTCCTCCCATCCATCCTCCTCACCAGAGTAAGAAATCCACTGTCAGCATTTAAATTGTTACGCTAAAAGGCTTTATCCTGCATGGAGCAAAACAGCTGCTGATGGTGGACAATTGCTCTCATTTCCTTCTGTCTTAATTAAGACAGATTGTTGTAATTCCTTCTGTCTTAATTCACTGTTTCAAAACTTTGTGGGTGTTGCTTCAGGAGTTTCTGTGCAATACCATCAAACTGAATTTTTAGCACATCATTCCCTCTGTTCTCCTCAAGAAGGCTGGGGTTAGTGGCAGTACAGAGCTTCCTACACCTTATGGCACTGGGCTAATTAAGCTTTACAGCCTGGTCATCTAATTAACTTGAAGTCCATGACACAATTGTTGCTTGAGTGCTACATTGAAGTCCTTAAAAGGCTTTACAAAGGTCAGGTGAGCGTTAAATGATCCACTTTAATAATATTTTTCCAAGTAATTCAGCTACTGATTTACACCACAGCTGTGGTACTGTATCTCAACAAAACTACAATTTTGTGGGGTCCAAATGATGTAATTTTTGATATTGAGGAAGCTTTATGATAATGGCATTCCAAAATGCCTTAAATTAGGCAGCTACAAATCATTGGTTACTCTGAACATTTGATTTTAAGTGATTTCATTAAGCCTAATATAAAAAGAGCCTGCCGAATTAGTCTCTTCTTGGATGCCAAAATTGAATGTTTTAGGAATAATATTTTTAAATACAGATGATTATACTTAAAACAATTAAAGCAATCTCACGGTTCATTCATTTTAAAGACCTTTAAATCATTCCAGCCTTGAATCTAATTTTAAACTTGCAAGCATTACTGAAGTGACTTGAAGTGTTTAATGCAGTACATATGGGATGGTAATGTTGATAACTTCCCTTGGGCTAAGCTGAAAACAAATGGGATTTTGCAAGTTGTGCCTGGAAGAACAGTTCTTTCCCTAATAACAGAAAGCCAGGCAAGGTTCAGAGGACTGTTACTATTTTCTGTTAAATTCATTATGAGCTTCTAAACCAAATCTGCCTTACTCTGCTACCACATTTTCCTTTCAGTAGTTATTTAATACACACTGACATTCATCCAATGGTTCAAAGAACTTCAAAGGGAATGCCGTAAGCCGGAGAAGTACCAACATTTAAGAGGTTGCATGTGTACATCCACATTCCCAAAACATTACAAAAACCTTATAATAAAACTATCCCACAGCCATTATATCACATTTTTTCAAGACTGCCATTTATTTTCAACCATTAGTTCATCTTTAATCCCTGTAATTAGAAGGGATGAGTATTTGATAGCAAGAAATTCTTCAGCCCTGAAACATTGCTAAGTTTAAGGCTGACAACCAACCATACAAAGTTTTTGTTCATGTTTCTGGTTTGAGATTTCCTGTTCAGTGACCACGATGTGCACATTTTGCACAGGTACATATTTCTACCTTCCTGTCCCTACTTCGAAGTACTTGTGATCACAGGTCTAAATGCAATAATAGAAAATAACTTTCTTTTAAATAACCCTTTATATTCATTCCATGCCATAAACTCCTTGAGTAGCTTTTCCCTCTTTCTATGGTGGCAGATCAGGGCTGCTTGCCAAAATATTCCTTGCTGCAAGGGAAAAAAGGCAGGAAAGAGCTTGAACTATGCAAGAAGAGAGCTTACGCTGGTCCTGTTCTCAGTGGCAGCAGCTAACTAGGCATACAAATGGGCATGGGGAGAGATAACAGCCTGCCTGACACTTCCACCTGTCCCATCCTCCTTGTTCCTTCTGGAAGACTCTGAGATGGTGGAGGGAACAGTCCTATGTCAAGCCTCATGCTCTGTTTTGCTTTTGTAGGTACCTGAATTACTGCAAGGATGGCAGATGATATTTCATCCATACCCCATTTCCACAGAGCCAGAGTCCCTGTCTTCTGTAGTTATTTACCCAAAAAAAGTAGTTATTACCCCAAACAAAGCAGCTCACAATTCTCTCTCTCTGTATGTCCCTGCACTGGAGTGTCATTCCACCTTCACTTTGTGCAAACCTCAGGTTTTTAGCCTGAAAAGTTGCAAAAAATGGAAAGAACTGGGTTACCAAAAGACCTTTAGATGAAACCTTCTAATAGTGTTGATTTCCTTTCTAAATATTTGTGATTTGCTTCTGCATAAAAATTTTAGGCCTAATTTTACTTTTGAAACAGCATTGTTTTATATAACTAAATCAGCAAAATGTGTTTTTCCCCCCTAACCCTCAAATCCTTACAACACACCTAGAATCTGAAGATTTACCTGTAATTATGAAAATTACAGATTGCACACCATTGTAAAATACATTGCTTCTGATCCTGACCTAATAGGTAACCTAGACTTATCTTCAGTCTTGTCACACTTCATGTGGGCGTGAATTGCTTCAATTTCACTTGCAGCCTTCAATTTAATATAACAGTAACATCTAGAAGTAATCCCCAGTATTTATCCTACTGTGGATTGTAGATAAATCTCCTGCAACTGTATTAGTAGGTACAATATTTTAATTTTTGTGAAAAACTATTTCTTGTTGTCACAATGTGGCTGAAAATTATTTTCTAATCTCTCTTCTCTCCAGCAGCATGCCAGGGTTGGCTGGGATTCTAAACTTAACTCTTTTATTATTGTTTTTCCTTTTATTACATCTTTGAAGAGGGATTTAGGTGAGGCCAAAGAATTATAAAACTTTGCTAGGAAAGTTATAACTGAGAGGAAGCATTATGAAACAAACATGATGGAGTGGAGTTTGCTGTTTAGTTCTGTAATTCCTAATGAGGAAAACAACTGCACTCCTGCTGTAAGCGGATAAGATTCAGCCTCTGCTGCCTCTTTCTGACAACAAAGAGAACCCAGGGGATGCAAAGCTTAAGCGGAGTCATGTTATAGCTGTTTTAAATGCTGGTGAGACCATTAGCATCAGTGCTTTAGCTCAATTCCTTATTTTGCTTTCTGAGTTGACTACTCTGTGATGGCTGGGGTTTGAAAAGGTATATTAATTGGCTAAATCCCTTTTTTTCAGCTCAAAAGGTCTTGGTTAGCAAACAGACACTGGCTACCCCACGGCTACTATCACAAAAGGACATGTCCAGCTAAATGACAGCTTTCAGATTCTCAAGGACTTCTTGAGGACTAGGTCCCAGCATTGAGTCTGCCTGATATAAATATTATCTCGACAGAAGGGTTACATTCTGTCAAAGGCTCAAAGATTTATCTATTTTCCCTCTCCTCTCCTCATTTTCAGCCATTCCTGGTCTTTGGGAGCTGCTCATTTGCTTCAACCCTTCTTTCCTCTGGGCTCCTTCCTGTGCCTGCCCATTGCTGGGACTCTGTGCAGGACATTGTGGAGTCCCAGTTCAACCACCCTCTGTTGTGATTTTGCCAGTCTGCAACAGAAACTGGAATCTGGGCAGAAAATATTCCCAGGACTCATCATCTCCATTACAGAGTTTGACCTCTTAATGATGCTTCTCAAGGTTTTTCTTAACATCAATAATGTGATGTGTAAATGACCAAAATATCAAGCACATCTAACTCTATAACCCAATTTATTTACTGCGCTAACCTAGGCAAACTTGCTTGCTCCTTCTGGGTTCTGTCTCATTTTCACAACTCTTCTTTACAGTTTCTTCTGGAAACATCTCTCTTTACAAAGTTGTCCAATTATGCTAAACCATCCTTCTGTACCAAGCTTTCCCAGTTTTCTGAAATATTTATTACTAGAAAGCTATTACTTAGCAATAGGAACTAAAGAGTTTGTTAACTTGCAATTTGAAAATGTAAACATTTCCTTTTTTTTTTGTTACAGACTTAAAATAACTGAACCACCTGTCAAGTTTTTCCCAGTCTTCCAATACAATTAATTACTGTTAATATTTTAATGAAGGTGAATTGCTAAGTCCTTACAAATTATAAAGAAATGTTTAAAAGAAAAACCAGCATCTGTCTCACAGGGATGTGGCTTTCCACTGATGCAGATCTGTCACCTGTATTAATTCTCTAGAGTTTGTCCCAACAAACCCCTCCTTCCTTGCCCTGTGCACATCTTAAACTCTGCAGAGAAGGAACGTGTCAATAATCAGTTTAATCCAGATCGCAGCACTACAAGTTTTTCACCACAGAAATGAAGAATTTGTGCTTTGCAAAGCTGTGTGCTCTTAAGAAAATCCACTCTGATGAGCACGGGTGGAAAAATAGCATTCTGTGAGTTTGCTTCGAGTGAGCCTCTATGAAGCACAATGGTTGTGAATTATTAATGCAATAAGCCAGGAGGCCTAAGAAGAAAAGCCCTCTAGGAGAAGGGAAAAGGCAGCGTGGGAAGGCTTCATTTGCACCAATTATTATTCGGCACCAGTGCCTTTTTCACTCAGCATTCTGCTGTGGCAAGGCTGCGTTCTGAGCCTTCGAGTGAAGGAGCACGCAGGAGGAGGAAAAGATGGGGGAAGACATAGCCTGGGGAAAGTCACTGCCCTGAGCAAACTCCTAGGCAGGGGAATCAAAGGCAATAATCGCATCCTCTGATGGGCTCCTCGAAGCGCCTCTGTCGGGCTCAGAGGTGTCAAAAGCTCCGCAAAGCCTGGGCTGCAGGACGAGATCAGCAGTGGCAGCTTTGAGTAGAACCTGGAAGCAGAGATTTGTCTGAACCTGAGCAGGGAGGAAGGGCAAAGCCAGCCCTGGGACGATCCTGACTGCTTGAGTTTGTGGGAGGCGATTTAAAAAAATAAAGGTGAGAACCTCATGAATGAGGAGCTGTATTTCAGAAAGCCAAATTGGTGATTGGAGTGATGTAGCACCAGCTCCTATCTCTGTCAAACACTTTGAACTATAGTTATCGTCATTCAAATGAAAAATAGACGTTTTTTCACTAACATGAGCTCCGTTGCAGCTACCCATACTAGAATTACTGCCAGGTGTGAGGGAGAGGTAAGGGCGAACAGAGGAATCAAAACCTAGATTTCAAAAAAAGGTATTAACTTTCCAACTCGAAAATGGAGCTGCAGCTGCATTTTTGTCTCACAGTATGTCTTTCCAGCTCTGTTTTTGAAAGCAGTGTGGCATACTGACATCAACACTTGGCAGCAGAAAAGATGCAAGTTAACCTGCATTTATTCATGCATTTCCAGATGTTTTATGGTGAGATGATTGTCCAGTTTGTTTTGCTAGGTGCTAGTTACATATTTGTAGACTTTATTTCCCCTTAATTTTTGCCTACAACAAAATTCACAGCTAGCAAACAAGAGTTACAGACTTCAAAGAAAACTAATCATTTGTGAAATAGTCTAGTTGGAAAATAATCTAGACTCCTCTTTTTCTTACAGAAAGGAATGCAGAGTTCCAGATTTTTTTTTTTAAGAAAGTCAACATTGCTTTGCATGAAAAACAAGAGATTAATTTTAAAATTTTCCAGTTGTTTCTGTTTCCAGGATGTAAATCTGAGTATTTGCAGAATTCATTATACTTCCCTAAAGGTTCTGCAAATGTTAAACTAGCATTATTCAATTATGTAAAGCAGCAGGAAAGCTTTTCTTCTTTGTGTCTTGATATACATAATAGCATAAGTCAATATTCATGCTAATATTAATTGGAAAATGAATGCCATTTTATTATTGTTGTCAGAAATAATAAATATAAAACCCTGATTGAGTAGATAGGCAACACTCCAGTTTCCTCACTTCATAAGATTATTTTCAGTGTTTGTTTATACTGCAACTAGTCATGGGTCAAAATCAACTGTGCTAAGGAACCTTATTTAAAAGCTGGGCTAACATTTGGGCTCCTTTTATGCCAAGAGGAAAGTTCAGCGAGCTCTTCTTTATGTGCAAAACTCCAATTACATTTTAAAAAACCCCTCCTTCCCATGCCTCAGTGGCTTTTCCTCTAGAAATCCTAACTGCCATTAAAACATATGGACATAACAGAGATATTTCCTAGGGTTTTGAGGGTTTGTCTTGGCTGATAATTGTGTTTCAAATGAACGCACTCAGATCATTCAGACTCTTCCCCAAAAGTGATTATAAATACATGCATAAATCTGAGAACACCAAAGGAATATCACAGATAAAATTTAGGCTCTGGAAGTCTAAGCTAACTTCTCACTCATTAAAGTTAGTTTTAACCATGCAAGTTTAGAGAAGTAATAAATAATTAACAGACATATCCACAGCTCTCTCCAAACTGATTTTAAACATAAGCATGTTCTGTTTAATCCTCAAATTAGAAAATATAAGTGGGGGATTGGTGACTCTTCACTAGGGAGCTGAGGGCTTGCTTTGCCATTACCCTGACAGAATTTCACACTGACCTATGTGATGTTCCTGATTTTCATTATTAAAAGCAGGTTCAAGGCCAAGGAATGAGGTGAAAGTTACACCTTGGAAAAGAGTGTTAAATAGTGACATTTTGCTTCTTGATATCGATCTTAATCTTTAGTCTTCCATTTTTTTTTCATAATAACTCAGAAACGCTATTTAAAAATATATATATTAAATAAAACCAGGTTTATTTGATATTGCTGCAATTTTGTGCTTACAACAACTCCTTGTTCAGAAGGCCATTCCTTCAAAAGAAAACATCATGAAATTCCTCAGTGTGCAAAAGCAGGTTCTTTTTCTCTTTCTTTTCTTTGAGTTTTGCTGCATGTGTATAATGCTAATTTTCCCTGGAGAAATCATGGAGATCCATGATTTCAAACTGCAGCATGAAAGGCACACCTTTAATACCTCTCATAAGAATGGCCAAATATATGTGGGCTGGAATATTTATAGAAAATGCAGTCAGATATTGTAAAAGCCTGTGTGCTAAATAACAGAGTAACTGTTCACATAACAGTTGTGATACAGAATTCAGTCTGAATTACACCAAGAATGATAACAAGTGAGCATGGTGAGATTTGGGAAATTTCCTTCTCTTAAGGTCCAATGCTGAGGTGCTCTGTGCTCTTGAAAAGGTCTCAGTACTGGTTTCTTTGCTTTGTTTGCCACTTTCTGATCACCCTTTCTGTCTAAAACATATCCTCCTGTTGGACCACCCCTCTGCATATGGTGGCAGAGCACTTGGTGCTAGTGCCTGATCTCTAAGACCCATAAAATATTACTTTAGTACCACTGTTTTGGGATTGGGGCTTTGAGGGTTTTAGTTTTTTTGGTTTTTCCCCCATAGTTGTTGCACTGGAGATGACAAAAATCCTCCAAGGCACTAGAACATTGAGTTTGAAGTTATTTTTGGACGAAAGAGGAACATCCAGAGACTAAAACTGAGTAACCTGTGCAGTGGGATGGAGTGCAGAGGTCCCAGTGCTTGGGGATTTCAAATGCAACCCAGCCAATTCTTCTCTTCTGCCTTTGTGGCTTCTTTATCCCTCATTAGGTTAGCTCATAGGAAGCTCTGGCAGAAGAAATCACTGATTTTTCCCGAGTCACACCTACAGAGAAGGTGTCCAGTTTGCAAAGGTCTTTAGTAAAAGAATTCTATATAATTGTGAAGCTCTGTGGTAAATAAACTAAGCATTGCTCAGGACCCACATTTGGACGTGTTTTCCTAACTCCAGTTGAGTTCTAACAGCAAAAATCCACACGGGCCCTTTTAATTGAGATGCAAAACTTCCGGTACATTTTAGTCCAAGGTAGCCAAGGTTTAAGTGCTTCACTACTGAGGTTGCATAAACTCCAGGAAGCTGTTATTCATTAATGGGGATGAGGAGACTTACCCTCTGTAATTAGCAAGTCTCACTGAAGACTGTATTCTTCATCACCATGGATTGTGAGAGAACATTGCACAAAAGCAAATGTCAGCTCTTTGTGACTCAGAACTAATTAATTTTTCTAAAGCCTTTAATATATCACTGTGTTAAAATAGGAATCTTATCTGTCTTGGTAGTACCTTAGAAGGAAAATAAACTAAATAAGAAATCCACATGGCTTCATTAATTAGTCAGTGAAAGAATTAAACCTTATTTTCCTGTATCCTTTCACTGCATCATAAAATGGCAGGACCCAAATCCATATACAGCAGTTGGGGATTTGCCTCTTTTTGTTCACTTCTCTCGATAAAATTAAGAAAAACAGTCTTGTGTAGATTTCCTTAATGTCATTTTATGTACTCATTCTTTATGATGACTACATTACAATTCCCAACGTTCCACAAGGTCTGTAAGTTCATTGCTAGCTTCTCTTTTGGTGTTGAACAGAGAGATTCCTCTGAAATGAAATTTGGAAAAAATTCTGAGAATAGTTAGGAGGCTGAATGAGCAGCTCTGTTTTTAATGGGAAGACTAAATAAAACAAAATTCTAGAAGCCTTCTAATGCCAGCAACAACTCCCCACATGGCCTCAGGTCCTGTTGTCAGACATGCAAAGCCTCTCCCCACCAGGCTACTGAGAAAACGAATCCCTCTCTAAGATTCTGATATAGCCTTCACCTTATTTCAAAAATTTTATATTGAAAAGTCACAAACCAAAGTATTTTAGGATACAAGGACCATGCAGAAGTCCCACAACAGCTTGGGTTGCAGGAAGAACACAGCTGCATTCCACGGGGAAGGACTAGCTTTGAGCAACATGAACAAAAGCCACTGCACTGTCTAACCTGGGGAGGGAAGACTGGGTAGGCATCAGATAAAAAAGGGAGTTTTTATAAATTATTTATTTTTATATGATTGCTTATATTAAGGCACAGCTCAATTTGAGTGAAGTTTACAGGGAAGCTGAATGGACTGCAGTTTCCAGAAGGGGTTAAGAGAGTGTAAAGGAAGCATATTTTGGTATGGAAAAGGGACCTCAGCTTCATAGGAAAACCAGGGTCACGTGCCTTTCAAAGGAGTGTTTTCAGCTGGGTGTCTGAACTTCCAGAAGCAGACAGAAAGTGAAAACAGGTCAAAAGGCAGCAAAAGGTGGCAGAAATAACTGTTGTGAGGATTGAGCAGTTAATCACCTCCCACAAGATGTGGATAAACTTAGAAGGCAATATGGATAAGCAAGAAAGACTTCTGGGAAACAAAGCTGAGATAACTTGTGAAATGGGCACTTTAAACTGAATTATCCTCCCTCTAGACTTTATCTAGAGCCAATCACTTATGAGTGTGTGAGGCAAACCCCTACATATCAGCTCAAGATTTGATTAACTGAGAGTAAGCCTTCCTAATGCTCCTGCTGAGGGAATCACAAGGGTAGGAGTAAAGCTACAGAAGCCTCTGCAAAAGTCTATAACAATACATAGATTAAATAGGTCAAACCCCACTCTGACCTTCCTTCATCCCTCTCACATCTCATCCCCTAAGTTAATATTTGTTTGCATTCGTTTTCCACACTGTACCTGAGCACAATTGGTCGATGAGGGATCCTGAGCCTGTGCACATCGATTTTGGTGCTGCTTACCCTGGCCTTGGGGTCGCCAGGGACACTGAAAGGGTGAACAAAGCCCTTCTACATCACAGAGCTGCAAAGGTCATCTCTGAAGATGGATCAACTCAGTGGTCAGCAAGTTTAAAATCTATGGATTGCTCCTGCCTCATGCCTTTTCAACAAGTTAGCATGAGTTCCAGGAGGAAACAGAGTTTATTGAAGTGCCTAATTGCAGGAGTAGAGGGAACAACCAAAGCCAAAAGTGTTTTAGCTCAACAGAACTGAGGAGGATCAAGAGACTTGATGGGAAAATGAAGCCCTGATTTACATGGTGAGGCATATATCAGGGGAAAGTTTGCATTATTTTACAAGAGCAAACTACTTAAGAGAAAAGCTGAAAAAATCTAATGTTAGATTCAAAGGGAGGAGGAAACCAAGTTTATTCACAGGTGGGCTTCCAAGGGTTGGACAGACTTGAATAGCATATATAGGTATGAGATACCTGGCAGTAAGTTATCAGAAACCTAGATAAGCCTGTCATTTTTTCCCTATTTTGATTTAATGCCAGGCTTACACACAAAGCAGGAACTGTCACCATACAGCCCAGAGGATTAGTGAGACAGCACACTAAAGTGGGGTGGAAGCACAATGGGTTTAAATGTCAGAAGTCTCCTCTCTACTAAACTCCTTAATCGAAATCTAGCAAAACTTTATTCCGGGTTTTATAAAACAGTACTTTTGGGGTATTATTCCTGTGATCCTCTGTGTTGTCAGCTGGGAGCATTCAGCACAAACATAGCCTGTTGTCTAAACCGACGTCCAGCAACAGCTTGTTCAGGAAGAATTCAGAACAGGTTTCCAGCCACAATTCAGCCCAAAAACATCACCTGGAAGCTCAAGCTGCTCCTACTGCTGAGAGAAGGTAGATGAGGAGGAAGGGAATTACAGGGAATGGATATGGGATAGCCTTTTCCAGAAAAGGCTGGAACCTGCTCCTCCTGCTTAACACTAAAGCTAATTTTTCCAGCAATTGGCCCTGTCATCCTGAACTGGGTATTTGTGTGGATAAAGATGTTGGTCTGAAGAGTGGAAATACAGCAAGGTAAACTCATGGGAAGGTTACAAAACGTGGATCCAGGCTGCTGTGTCACATAGAACTGGTTTGAAGAGGAGGTTTGCTCCAGCCTCTCGACTTTCTCTGGGTGGCACGGATGAATTGTGAATTATCACCTCATCTTCGTTAATTAACCACTCCAAACTCCTTCACTGTCAATATTCACCCATTACTGCCTTCACTACGACACACTGTAATGGACATATTAAATGGCAGGAAGCTGCTGCTGGTCTCAGTACATGGAATAATGCGTTCCCACTTCCACACAGACGAGAAAATTAACAATCGGAAATGAGGTGAATTAGAATATGTGTTTCTCATGAATCACTGACAAAATATTTTATGACCTCCCATAAGATAAGAGGCAAGACAAAGGAGATATTAGTAGATTTGTTAAAAAGGAGAATAGTTTTGGCAGAATATAATTCTTTTCTGTTTCAGGAGTACCTATGGAGAAAAAGTTTCCCTGGAAAAGAGATGGTGCAATTTGGGCTAGACTCTTACACAGTGTAAGGTCATTAACACACTCATTTGGGACCTATGAACATAAATATGCCCTTCATAATGGTACTTGGTATCAGATCTGAGCATTTTATTGCACTGTCTAGATACATCCTGATTCTCAATTTCTCCAAATTATTTCCTATATTTATGTATTTAGTTTTCCTTATATTTCCTTACAGTTATGTATTTAGCTTTTCCATTGTTGCCCTACAGTACCAATAGAAGAATAGCAAAAAGAAATAAAACTGCTGCTTTTGTGTTGGAAACACATGATTTATCAAAGATGGAATGGGCAGAAAGGAGAGATCTTGGCCACCACATTGTATATTTTTACCTTTCCAGTTAGAAATTAATTTCAGCAAAAGGTGATTATTTTCCTGAATGACATTGATTTTGCCACTATTATAGAATTCTGAAACAGAAGAAATTTTGTTTCATTTTGATTTCTGAAAATGAGAAAGGTATTAAGTATTTTAGTTTTCCCTCCCTCCTGAATTTTTCATGCTCGTAATTAGATAACATGGAAAACAGGGAAAGATTTTCCTTCCCTTCCTTTCCCTTCCTTTTCCTTCCCTTCAGGTAAAGTAGCTCTGAGATTTTAAGTAAGAAAAGTGAAAATAGTATTTTTCAAAACTGGGTGAAATGGCATTGATTTATATGGACTGAAAATGGTATTGGCTTGGTTATGTTTGGCTTTTTGTACAGGGACGTAGAATTATTGATGATGGTGGTGATGACATTGATGAGAAGATTAAAAAAAAGGTGACTTTTTAAAGCAAATGGATCCTCTGTGAAAAAAAAATCGCTTTTCAAAATGTGTAAAATGGAGAAAAACAAACCTCTCTTGTTAAAAAACAGCTTCAGATTTTAAAAGGAAAAAATATGATGCAAATATTACATCTGGCACATGTGTTAGCTGTCTCGTATCACTCACACTGGGAAAAAAATGGTTCAAGATTCCTACTCAGAGAACTTAATGTTTCTTTTTTCACTGAATATATAACAAATTGTTAGGCTTCAGAAAAAAAAATCCTTTGAAAGATGTAGCCAGAAAATGCCAATATGACACCTCTTCTGTAGCTAAACCTTCTCTGAGACACTGCAGAATTGTGTGGTGTCATCAATTAAGCAAAATGGGTAATTAACCACAGGGCACTGCTCAGGCAATAGCCTTAGAACCTTCTCCATTTCCTCAGAGGTGTAGTTAGCACACCCAAACTACACCAGGTTTAACTTCCAAAAGCTTCTACATGAATCTTGCAGGTTTTGTAATAACCCTCAAGGTACTCAAATATTTACCCTATCCCTGTCTCTCAGAAAAATCCAGCCTCATTCATTCCCGGGGTGTGCTGTGCACCACCCGCAGCAGAATCAAATTACAAGGAGAGACTTCACAGCTGCATTGGGTAGCACCTTCCTCCACAGCCTGCTAGTGAATGGGCAGCTCTTGCCATGTCTCAGTGGTCAGTGGAACATCTTTGGCTGCTGAACCTCCCTTTCCTAAAAATCTTCTGTCTGTTACCCACCCTTTTGTGCTGGCACGACAGAACAGGTGAATAACACTCTCTGAAAAGACACGAAAAGAGGACTGAAAGAAGGGGTGATTCTTGTGAGGGAGAAATGGACTAAAGCCCATCCCTGAGGTGAGAGCTGGGCTCTGGGCAGTAGGAAGGAGTTCTAAGAAGTTATCATCATCCCTAACTCCCCATAATACCCCCTAATCTCCAAAAATTCACTGGGTTTAATCTTTCACATGGCGATAGTCTGATGCAGCTGTCATTGCTCCCTGCCATCTCATTTTCCCACTTGCCCAGGTACTCACTAGGACTCCATCAAAACAGAATCTCACTTATTCTGGTTTTCTTATTTTTGCTCAACCCTGCCTTGAGCTACCTGTGACAGCTCCCTTAACTGTCCCCACACTTGGAGAAACCCCACAGGAGCATTGCACAGAGCAGCACTGACATCTGCCATGCCACCAAAGCCTGGCTAACGCAGCAGTGCAGGCTTTGCCAGAAGGGAAGCCATCTGTGACAGCCTCTCTGCCAGATTGTGGCTTTCATGGATATCAGCTGCATTCAGACCAGGGGAATGAGAACTTTCCTCTCACAGCCCTGGCTCTGGCTGCTTCCTGGCTCCATCCTGGAGCATGAGTGATGAGGATTCAGGAAGGGAACCTGGGCATGTGGTGTCATGAAAGACACGACGGTGGATACGACTCAGGTCCCTGATGAACATCTCAAGGACAGCCACAGCGTGTTCCTGCTCCTCTCTCCACCAGCTGCTGCAACAACCACACTGAGCCAGAGGTGGTCCAGCTTGGAAAAAAAACCTGCCCCTTCTTTCCACTGAGGAACATGTACACAGTCCTAATAATGTAAGTTTTTATCTGATCCATTGTTAATCAGCTGCTGAGGTGGCTTCTGCCCAGCTATTTTAAGTGAAGAGTCCCAAATGACCTTCTAACTATTTGGTAAGAGAAAAACAAAAAGGAGCATGTTGGCATTTTTTTTATAGAATAGGCAGTCTAAGGGGAGACAGAGATGGACACAAGAAATGAGAAAAAGAGTTCTGGCTGTGGTTAGGTGACTTTCCCTGAGGTTGTAGAATGATCTCAAATGATTCTGCCTCCAGCTGCCATCAGATCATGAGATCATCTCAGGTGCTCTACCAAACACCGATTGCAGTTTCACCCCATTATGTTGTCACAAATGGTGAAGAAGGTAGTATGACTCCACAGTTTTCAGACAACATAACAAGAAAATAGCAAAAATACAGTAAAACCAAATATTTTTAAGCATAGGATCTCTTAAGGGGTCAAAAAACATTTGCTGCTACACACAAGTTTTATAAGCTGGAATTTAACTCCCCTTCTGCCCTTTGATAGCTTTTAGGATACTGCAATGCTCCAGAGGGCAACGGCAATTTTGCAGTGTTATTGCCTTTTTTCCTTTAGTCCAAATACAATGGCACATCCATTTCCTCAAATATTTACCTTATCCTTAACAAATTCTCTGCTCTCCTTTTCAGCTGAACTGATGCTGGAGGGTGGAAACTTCATTGTAATCATTTATGCAAGTAGGGAAGGATGTGATTATTGGGATGTGCATTTTTCAGTTCTCAGCACGATGAGATAAAACCAAGCACAAAGCAAAAGATAGATGAAACTTTACAAGCCTTGTTTTCATTAAAGAATAATGTTCAAATTTTAGCTCTGTTTTCTTTTCTGAAGAAACACCTGGCCAAATTTTGTCCAGAAAAAAGAAAAATGGCCAGGAATGTAACAGAAAAAGGGTTATTAAAATATGATCATGTTTTAAGAGTGATTTTGTAGGCAGAGCCAGATTATGTAATAGACAATTATAAAAGATATTATGGAACTGAGGTTTGCTTGATTTACCCATCCAGGAACAGCAAACTTTGTTTACACTAATCTTAGGACTTTTCAACCACATACTTTGTTTCTTCTGTTAAAATTAACAAAACTTTAGTTTAAGGAGTTTGCAACTGCCAAAGGGAGAACCTGAAAATGCACTGGCTCAGCCACTCAGTACCACACTGCAGCCCTCAGGAGTGTCTGCTCCTCAACCAAAAGTGCAGCTGAAGCTCATGTAGCCAAGTTAATTTTAAATTAGCCAGTGCAGTGCAAAGCTCAGTGCAGCTGGGACACTTTCACACAGCTTCCCAGAGGCAGATTGAGCAGCTTGCTCTGAGCACTGAACACCTCCAATTGCAGCACAATCAGTACTTGAGCTGTCTTGTTTGAGGCCAGCTCAGTGAGATTTATGCATTCAAAGGACAGAACCGAAATCCTCTTGGAGTATAACACCTAAATGAAGTCTCAGAATGAGTAAAGGGAAAAGAAAAACATCATCCACACAGAGATAAGAGAAGAAAGTGGAGAGTGCACTTTTAGCTGTTTCAGACCCTTCCTGGCAATCATAAAGAAGTGAGGTTCTGTTTACAAAGCAAGTTCTCAGCCTTCCATTCCTAAATTCTGTGTACAAGAGCAGCATGAATAGTCTTTCTTTGATATCAGGAGACCAAAGTGTTTCTCCAGACACACTGATATTATGGGACAGATTGCTTGTGCATGAAGTTGTGCATAATGAGACTTAATAAGCTTAAAGGGCTACCCCTGCTTTTCTCTATTTGACCACATCCAGTTATTTCATTTCCCTGGTGGTAGAAAACCGTGGCTGTCAGGACAGGCTGTAAGTTTGGGTATCTTGGCACTCTGATCCTTTCTTCACATCATTATGATGACATTGGGTGAAGCAAGGGTCACAGGGAAGAAGTGTTGATAAAAGATTCGCTCTGAGTTCTTTCTTGCTGTTTTATTGAGCCATCATCCTTTAAGCTGCTCACTATTTATGATGTGCACAAACTACGTAATTAATTGTCCAATTCAACACTAGCACTGTGGCCTGTGACAGACTTTCATTTATCTAAGTGTGCTTTTTCTTTCTCTGGGTTTATGATGTTGCCTCAGAAAATTAATTTGGTCGAATTCCCTCAGAAGTTCAAGGGAACAAACCACTCCTTCATTTCCACTGGAGTTATTGTTATTGAATTTGAAATTTTCTTTTTAACAAAGAATTAATTTGTGTGCATTACAAGCTAGCCAGTTCTAAAATCAGGAAGCTGAAAAAATACGCTGATACATATCCCAGTATTTTTAAGTAAAAAAACCTAACCCTGTCACCAGGAAGCAGGTGCTGACTACAAAAGCTGCTACAAGGAAAATCCTGCAAAGATAAATAATTCTTAATATCTACTTGATGAAGGTGGGGAAAAGGCCCTTGTGGGTGGAACTGTGATTTCAGACACAGTGGTCAGGACTCTGAGATACAGAAATGTAATTTCTATACTTTTGGAGGCAAGACAGATAGATTTTGACTCAGATATCATTCCCAAATAGCAGCAGACAGTGTGGAGAGGAGTGTGGCACTACAAATAACAGTAAGTAGATATAGTCAGATATTAATCACATCTGCAGTAACAGCTCAATTCCTTATGTGTATTCACTTTAATTAAATAAAAAAACAGTTTCACATGTTTTTCTGACACTTTTATGCTGTCTTTCCCTGGAGTGATATGCACAAATATGGAACAAAATTCTAATTTAATTATCTCATATTTTTGTTGCTTTCACCAATCCTCTGTGGTCTGCAAAGAATTCAAATTATCAGCTGCATATACAAGAAACTTAAAAACATGGAAGAAAATCTAAAATCCACTGGCTGCAACTACCAAATAAAGTAGAAATTTATCTCAGTGTTTTGGTTTTGATTATTTTTTTATCAAAGACTGAAATGTAAGACGTTCCTAACTCCTGGAACTCTTCAAAACAATCCAGGTTTTAAGGACCTTTCTCAGTGCTGGAACAATAACAGCCAGAACTGAGTCCTGCTCTTGATGAAGTTGATGACAGAACCAGGAGTATTAAATGGGGACATTGGAAAGTATCCTTCAGTTTTCAGAGAGCTACTTGTACCATCTGCTTATTAATTCATACCCTCAGGACTTTTTCTCAGGCTACAGCTTGTGAGCGGCTTCAAACAATTGACATTTTATGGCAAAAAGTCAACCTAGTAGAGGATATAATTTTTGTTATTCCGTCCAAAATCTATGCCCAAGATTCCCTTGAACTTCTCACAACAAATTAGAGCCTTTTTTTATTTTGTAAAGCAGAAAAAGGTAATACACCATGTCTATAAGTACCACTTTTTGTGTTGCATGATTCTAGCCTGATTGAAGTTTGTTTGAGATGTATTTCAAGCCCTTCCGTAAAATGATAGTGATGTGTAGTTACAGCACAGCATCATTCATATTTGATCTGTTTAATTTTGTGTCAAGAAAGGGAGGCACCCAGAAACCAAGTCAGGAAGGTGTTTCCCTGCCAGTAACAAAAGAGTAGCAGGGCACCTATACAGAGACTCACAGTCCTTACAAGGTTTTATGTGCATTAGCACACTCTAATAATGATGAATTTAAGATTGCTGCCATCCATTTATCATAACCACTATCTGGAGACTGAAGAAAAGAGATAGGACTCAACCACTGTCCACATAAAACATAACTCTGAAACGTGGGGCACTTAGTTCCCATAATGACAGTGCCTGTCAGATAACAGTGATGAAGCTTTGACATTATTGTGCCCTGAAGTCCATTTCATTGCAGCTACGGGGTTTAAGATGAACAAAGGTCTTAGCTTGTTTTTAAAGGAACACGTCCAGGATTGCTTGAAACACCAAACCCTTAGCAAATGGTCACCATACCAAAGTCAGGCTATTGTCAGACTAATCATTTTGTACCTCCTAAAACAGCAGCTCCTGTGCTGGCTCAAGAAGACTTTATATTCTTAGGCTTGCTTGCTCCCCTCTGCACCAGCTGAATTGTTAGAAAAAGTAACAGATGAAGCTGCAAACAGGAGCTTCTCCTTTATCTGTTTAGAGCAGACACTTTGCTAGTGCCACATGATAAAATGTGTGGAAGCAATGGTTCCATGGCATGGGACCCCTCCTGGGGGAGGGCAGTTTCGAATCCTGGGTTTCTCTCAGCAGTACACCCCAAGGCAGAGCTGTGCCATAAACACTCACGATAAATCCCATGGCTTACCAGGAAAAATGAGGTAGCCCTGCATTTCCACCCCTGAAATTCCCTGAACATCCATTTAGTATCCTAAATAAACTCATTTGTTAATGAAGAAACATCTTCAATAGAGAAGAGTCTGAGAATAACTGCCCATCTCTCTGTTGGTGCAAATGAAAGTAAGGAGGGCTGACTCCTATGTCCAACTGCTATGGAAAGAGTAAATTTTTTTTAAAGTTTTAAGCCTCATTTGTGTTACTCAGAAGTTTCTTGATATATTCATACATCCCCAATTGAATGGACCACAGCTATTTATTGAAATGCTCAAATAAATATTTGCTTTAAAATGCAGCCTTACTTTTGATTTATTGTATTCATTAAACACTGTCTGCCTTCCAGGGACAGCAGCAAAACCAACACACATCAGTATTATTTTCCTTTGAGTGTGTGTGTGCTCATGTGTGTGTGTGTGTGTGTGTGTTGAATCTGACCACTGATGATGTATCTGAAGGTGAATAAGTTAATTCACCCCCGTGTATGATCTCATTTATGCTTTTGATGCCATCTACCTCCCTAGATAGAAGTGGATGCTATATTAATTCATTTTATTCTGCCTAAAGTGTAATATCTCACAAGACTGCTCAAACTGCTTCACACAAATTAGAAGAGTAAAAACTTCTTTGTCTTTTTTAACCTTGATTCTATTGTATCCTATTGTACATGCAGACTCAAGAGCACACTGAGCCCCCTTCCAGGTAGAATTAGTGCTTAAATTAAAAAATACTGAAGAAATTTATTGTCATATGCAGGTTGTCCTACCTTTTTTTACAGCAATATCTACTTAACTTTCCTAACCACTGTGGCTGTTTGTTGGTCCTATCTGAGTTTTAGGGTTAGAGGAGAACTCATTACGACACAGTAAGTTTAAATACTGATAAAAATCAGAGTTTTTGTCCCCAAAAAACATAAGTTTTCAAATCAAATTTAAGGTGAATAATGAGAAATAAGTCTTCATGACTAACTGAATTCTTGCTGGTCTTGCACTGTTTGAAATGAGTGACAGGTGTTTAATCACAGTGATGAACTTCCTTCCTCACAATTTTTATTTACACGTCTACAGCCCAATGTTTTCATTTTTGGAAAAGAGAAATGTGGGCACAACTCAGGGTTCCTTAGTCTTTGCCATAGATTTTTAACTGATATTTTTAGATGAAAAACTTATCTGCAAAGGAAAAACACACCCGAAGAGAAAACTTGAATCCCACTGTTTCCCATATGAATGGTTGTTCACTGAAGCCAAGGTACAGATCTGTTGGCAGATCTGGTTTTGTCAGATTCTAATCCACTCAATGTCCACTAATTAATCCCAGTCTGTATTCATATTTTTTGCATGATAAATTAACTTTCCTTTTTGCTGAAGGCACCTGGGTTTTACTCCTTCTAACATACACACTGTGTTTTATATGGCCCTATGCTGATGATGGCGACAGAAACTCCCAGGATTGGCTTTACTGCTTTCTGTGGCCCCTGACGAAAATTCCACAAGGAATGAACCTGAAGGGAGTCAGAGCCACAGACCTGGGGAGACTCCCCAAGCTGGCTGCAGGTATCAGAAAAGTGCAGGGGAAAGCTCAGCCCTTGTAAAAATGCTGAGCAAAGATTTTTGATATGAAGCATAGGCCTCAAGCTCAGAAAAGCCACACACATTCAATGTATAATGCCATCTAAATGAAATACCCCATATGCAGGAGAGAAACCTTTGATGGACATGATGGAAAAAAGACCAGGTGAAAGGGAAATCCTGGTGCTTTCTCAACCTTGAGCTGATTCTTGTCTTTAGAGGAAAGAAAAATCCCTTAAGCTTAACATACAAATGCTTTGTGCAGGGCTGAGTGTAAATAAGATGCAATGCTTCTTTGGAGTTTATTATATACAGCAGCCATGCACCTAGCACTTCTGAAGAAATTGAGTTAAAGCTTATTGGCATCCTTAATCACATCAATGCTCATTTCCATCTTCTCATATAGCAACTCTGAAAAAGTTTACAGAAAAAAAAATTGCTCTTTGATAATGAAACAGAAACCAAAAAGGACACCGGGGATTGAAAAGGGTAGAAGCCTGTCTCTAATTGATTGTAAACTGATGACAAAGTGAAAACTGGAAGATTTGTTTGATCCAAATGTTTCTTCTAGAGCTGTTCAACCATCAAAAAAGAATGTCTTGAATCATTTACCAAATGAGGATTGATGAAAGAGCATCAAATCTGCACTAAACCTTTCACCACCCCTGCTAAATAAGTCTCAGATCTTGCAAGAGGACTGCCAAAGACTCATATTTTGAGGGCAGGCATGAGCACACACATTGAGGAGGCGTTGTTTGGGATCTGGAGAAATCCTGGTTTGTAGCTACCAGGGAATTCATGGCTTTCATAGGGCAAAGGTTTAGAGAGCAACTAAATTATAATTCAAGTGTTGGGACAAAAACTCTGCATCAGAAACACAACCTAAACAGTGATCTAGAGCTGACATTCAGGATAGCATCAAATACCTCCGAAGTCTTATGAACAGGGTGCTCCTTTTAAGTCACTAAACCACCTGTCAACTTTGCAGGGAAAAGCCGTGCTTCAGTTTCATGAAAGCAAAGGTGCAGTGGGGTGAAGCGGGGCTGTTACTGCTCTCAATTCATAGGTGATGAAGAGAGAGGTTTGGCAGATGTGGAAGACAATCTTCAAAACAGAAAACAAAAGAAAACTGAGACATCATTTTTAAAAAATCCCCTGATAGACCTGATTCAAAAGCCAGTTGCAGCACACAACTTAGAAACAACTGTATGAAAAACTAAGGTTGGAAGCACATGCTAGGAACTAAAATAAACAGAAAAGAAAGTTCCAAGTAGAGAATTTTAGACTCTATTCATTCTTAACTCTCCCCTCTAATGATATTATGGGATGTTGTTATGCACAACATAACAGTAACAGAAATATTAAGGTTATAAAATTTTCATTTTAAAACCCTGATAACTTAATTTGCCCTAAATCTATGCTGCTGTACAGAAAAGTAAGGCTACATTTCCTTTTAATGAGGAAATCTTCCAATGGTATTAAAAAATAAAATCAACCAAAAACCTACAAAATTTTGATCCTTCTAGTCTGATGGATTGAAACCTATTAGGCAAGATGAGGAAAACCCTTTGGTGACCACAAAGTCCCTTGCCTTCACACTGTTCCTCTCAGCAGCTCTTCTGGAAGGATAACATCACTATTTGCTCCAGCACCCAAATCTTTTCTGATAAATTAAAACAAATCAAGAATCCAGAAACTAGGGGTTTTTGTTAGAGAGCCACAAAGAAATAATCTTTATGTTTCATGGCAGCTGCTCAATCTATTTATCTGCTGTTTTAATTACTAATGGCACAAGGCAAACCATCTCTTAGGCTGCAATAATAGGAAACAAACATTTCTGAGGAGGCCAAAAGTCTGGAGCAGTAATTGCTTCCAATAAAAATCTGAACTAGCTTCTGTGGTGAAATAATTTCCTGAAGATTGGACAGGAATGGGTGACTACTGCAGTTCCTGAAATAAAGCCCATTCTTCCAGCTTCTGGACAGACTCTCTGCCCACTTTCTAGGAACTTAAAACAAGGACAGTTTTAAGTTCTGAAGTTCTGAGAGAACTGCTGAGGTGCTTCCTTTGCCATGGATGAAAAGCACAGCACAGTGAGGGCAGCAGCAAAGAGTCAAATTTCTGGGACTGCAGCCTGCCAAGTACACACAGATGTACATTACAATTCGAAATCTAGTTGCTAGCACCTACGTGGGTTTTGCTTTGAATGCAAATGAGCTTTTGAATGTAATCTTAAAGTGGTGTCTTGGGTGTACACGTGAAAGTCAAACATAGCCTGAGCACACCGTTCATTAGCAGTCACAAAATCTTTTGCTTCACTATCTTTTCTTTGCATTTAATTCTTTACAAAGAGTAATGCATTATGCTATAAACTTTCTGATTCAACTGTCAGTAAGACTCTCCTTCCATTTATTCATAGAGTGGCATCCAAAGTAATTACAGAAAGAAACAACCATAAGCACAATGCAAGTTGATAGAACTGAGTGCTGTAAAGTTTGGGTGTTTACTGAGAGCATTTTTGAAGCCAGACTGAATTTGTATACATTTATTGTGAGAGGCTTTCTTGCCACAGTGAACACACACGTGCAGGGTGATGCGATGTGCTGGGTAAGTCAGGGATTTTATATTCATTTGTTCAGTAAAAGGTCCCAGTTCTGCAACTCCTGATTGTGCTCTGTACCTCTACTTTACATAAGGCATTGAAAGCACTCTTAGTTACAGATTAATTTAATTTATAACTTTAAGAGTTCTCTTCAGCCACAAATACAGGGGTTTGTGAGCAAGAAAATAGTTTTACACTGTTTGGTGCTTTCACCTTTTTGTTGCTACTATATTTAAAGTTATATCCCAGATTTTCCTTATGCTGAAGCATCCTTCCCTTCAAGGTGAAGATAGAACAGCTTTACTGCTAGAAGGTAGCAAATGTCCACCTGGATTCAGTTTTTCACACTGCTTGGAAACACGGCTCTTAAGTTAACTTGGTCCTTTCTCTATTTAGAAAGTGTCCAGCAACCAACAATTCACATAAAAATGATCTAAACTCTCAATTCTTTGCTCCTTGCCTGAACACAGCAGGTTCCAGACGTGCCCACAACAGTGACCCACAGCTCCCTGGAGGGGAACTTTGCAGAATCTCATCAAAGCACAAGCTACCAAAAAGCTGTAACTGTTCTCCTAGGGTGGCTATAACACTTCTGTTAGAAGAGTTAGACCTGCAGAAGAATAAGCAAGATTTACATTGAAGGCTCTACAATGGAGTTAACACTAACAGTAGCTACTGCAAATCTTTGGGCAGTGAAAGGAGGAGACCTGGAGGAATAAAAACTGTAGAAGCAAATATTCAAAGAACATGAAAAATATCTTAAATGTTTTGCATCTTGCCTGAAAGTTTCCCATCTAAATATTTTAGTTACCTGGATTTTTTTCCCCATTAGACAGCATATTTTACTTTGGTGTTTATATACAGGAGTGGAAAGGATGGGTCAGGTAGACTAGAGGGTCAAGAAACAGACACAATCTCACTTCTTTTTCGTATTAAATACTCCCAGTCTTCTGGTTTGCTTGCTGACTCTACCAAAGCTCTGAAGTATAAAAAAAATGCAGTATAATTGAAGTTAAGGGTTTGCATAATCCTTTTTCTAAAGATGCAAGATACAGCTATGAACACGCTGCTCACTTGTAATACCAGCTGTGATCTGCAGTCCAGCTGCAGCTTGTCAACAGGATAAACACAAGACATTCTTGTGTATCTATTTGTGCATGACAGCTGTGATAAGGAGATTTTAAACCCTCACTTAGCCACCAGCCTCACAGAAGGGAAGCCTTAAATGATACAGGAAAGATAAAGCTAAAAAGAGATTTTTGTCATGAGGAAACAGTATGCACCAACACTACACCTTTGTCTAATTTCTTATATTTATTACCTCAAAAGTTTTCAAAGGCTTGACATTTTTATGGTTTCAGGTTCATTGCCCAGATTAAGCCTGATCTCTCCCCAGTATATATTTAAAGCAGGATTTGTGGCTTTGGCTGCATGACTCCTATTGAAGTTAATGGGAGCCAGTAGGCCAAATCCTCACATGCTATTTTACAGTTCTTCTCCCTATGTGTGTTTAACTCTTCTAAACAAATAAACCTGAGCCTAATAGCTAAATAAACAAAATCCACTTTACTATTTCAACGGATGAATTAGGCTTCCAGTACCACCTGATAAGATTTACCAGACTGCTGAAACAAGATCAATTAAAAAACACTAACCCTAATTTTATGACAGTAAAACTGCAATGGCTCTCAAGGAATAACAAATGAATTCCCCTGACCTAAAAGTTCATTGCAGCTGGTTTGAATATGTGAAAATTGGTGCTTGTCAGGAATGTTTTGTGGGATAGTTTTTTTTGGTTGGTTGGTTGGGTTTTTTTGGTTTGGGGTTTTTTTGTGTATCTGAGTGTGTGTATGTGGTTTGTTGGGTTTTTTTGTTGCTAAGTTATAGCCAGATTTTTAAACTTGCATATTGCTTTTCCAAGCATATTTTAATTCTGACACAAAAAAAAAAAAAAAAACCAACCAAAAAAACATTAAATATTCAGAGTGCAATTTCTACAGGAATAGGAAGAAATTTGAAAACTTCCATTCCCTCCTAAATACAGAGCTGAAATGGCTTTATGATTAGGTAAGAGACAAAATTTCTGACCTCCTATTAAATAAAGGTGCTGCATGTGGATTGCCCAACCTGGGAACAGGTTGCCCATAGAGGTTGTGGCTGCCTCATCCCTGGAAGGGGTCAAGAACAGGCTGGATGAGGCCCTGAGCAGCCTGATCTAGTGGATGGCACCCCTGCTCACTAGGAGGTGGTCTGGATTTGTAGGATTATAGAAAATCTTGCAACACCTTAAAACAAACCCTAAATGAGTTCACTCTGGAAATGAGGACTCTTTAATGAAGGAAACTCTAAGAGATGGACTGACATAATCTGTCACATCAATCATTTTGACAACAGAGAAGAAGCTGGCAGAGTCTGCAGATCCAGAGGTCGGTATCCTCAGAAGTACCTGCTTATATTGGGAGAGAAAATGGCAGCTACAGTGGGCTACCTAAGGCAAATTGCACTCAGTAGCTCTCCAGGGCTCTGACATCTATCCCTGAGTGAGGAGTGGAGGAACAGCTCGCTGGAATATACGAAAATGACTGTCTTGATAGATTCACTTTTGTCCACATTATGATAGTTTATTATAATTTTATGTATGTTATGTATTTTCCATTCTTCTTCTCAACATGATGCCCAGGCCACTCTGAATGATTTGTGTTGAGTTGGTGTAAATGTGTACTGTGTGTGATTACTCCTCTGCCTTAGGGAATAAAGGTGTAAAGTGCTGGTTAACATTCCTTCAAACATTTTTCATTGCTTCTTTACCGTGATAATCTTTCCTGACCCCCACACTAATTTCATTTCAGAATCTTCCTGAAGGGAATAGCTGGAGGTGTGAAATAGCTGGAGGAGGATAATGTGACACCTTATTATGAAGTAGTAGTGTGAATGTTGTCAGCTTGGTCTCTGGTTTTAAAAAAGCAATACAACACTCTACACGAGCTGCATTTCAAACAGATGGACCCAGTCATACACAGAGCATGAAACCCAGTCAGATTTAATACATATGATCCCTCTCCAGATCCAGGCATATTATTATTGTTACCACTGCCATTTTCATCCTACTGCTGGGGTAGACACAAATATTTGCAGCAAGGATAAGCAAACACCTGTCCCAAACAAAAACCAGATCTTTATCACACGGAGCTGATTCCAAAATGTTCACAATCTCTATGAATGAGATGAGAAAAATACAAGAGAGTACTGCAGCCAGACAAGTACAAATAAACACACAGAGATTATTGATCAGTCTGACCAAACAGCTGGTGGCTGATGTACCCACAGGCTGAGTGTGTGCTCAGTTCCCCCTGGACAACTGATAAACTGCTGTTCATCAAGTGTAGCACAAAACCACAGTGAGAGCAGCTCTTTTAGTGGCTGAATATTTCTGAATGAACACCTTCAACTTCCACTGTCAGTATCCAGAGACCTGGAGACCATCTAAGCAAAGGATCTTTGCCTTAGACACCTAGCAGAGCTATGTTACTTTTCCATGTGAAGAAGCTGAATTTCATGAGATACAGATGAAAATTAGATCTCCCCAAAAATGTTGGTTGAGAGCAATGATGGTCAGCACATTTGAAAGAAAACCACCATTCCATCTCCTTCCCTCCCTTCCTCCCTCTGTCCCTTTCAAGTTGTTCATCCCCTCCTCCTTTTTCTCTTTCCCCACAGGTCATTCTCTGTTTTATTATTAATGTTCCTCTGTGTAGCATACAAGCATTTTTAAGATGTTGAGCAGTCTTTAGGGTCAGCCCTAAGTATGATCCACTTGAGGATCACACTCTGAATGAACCACAGAATCATGGAACAGACAAGGTTGGAAAAGACCTCGAAGATCCTCAAGTCCAACCATTAACACTGCACTGCCAAGTCCACCACACCTACCAGTTCATCAGTTTCTTAATTTTCCTTTCCTAACTCCTAACACTGTTTGAAAAAATTATCTGGTGAACCCAACCCACATCCTTTACTCCACATTTTGGGGCAGAGAAACAGTTTGCCAATGGCTGTGCTCATTACTGCTGCACATACATACACACAACATAGAAATTTGAGTTTTCTTTTTAAGACATTTTATAAAGTCTGAAAGTTAAAGAATAAAACCCTTAACTAGAAAATTTACCTGGAGTCTTGTGGGAGGTTAAAAAAAAAAGCACAAATATGGAATAGTTAAGAGGCAATCCAGAGAGAGACTGATATATCTGATTAAGACTTCATGAAAACCAACACAGACATTGAGCTGAATAATAAAGTATTCAGAAGGAAAGAGCTTAAGCAAATTATTTATGGAAACAGGGACATGCTATGAGATACAGAGTCAGAAAAATCCTGGCAAATATATAGGAGGCAATTAGATAGTGACAGATTTATTCTTGCCATTATAAAGGCAAGGGGTAAGTTACTTCTAAACCCAAGTCATCTGTGTAGCCTCCACTCTTTTCTGAATGACGGATTATACATAAATCATGTTTTAAGGTACCTATCACTGTAGTAGTATATGACTTCTATCCTAACAAAAACCTCTTACACTGAGGAAGAAAAAGTCAATAATCAATGAAATTTAACTAAACTTCTACAGCTCTGGTGCTGGTACAAAATAGATACTTGCTGACTTCACCAGAGCTGCACCAGAAGGTGGGACCCATTCATGCCCAGAGCTTCAGAGTAAGTTTCCTTCAAAGAAAATGCCATTTCACATGTCCTGAGCTTGAGCTTCCTCTCCAAAACACAAAAGGCTTGAACAGTAGGAAATAGTTCCTTCATCTGCCTCAATTTGCACCAGCTTTCTTCAGATAATTCATTGTTCTCTGAAAAAAACCCCAAATTTTCACATTACTTGAATTATAAACTATTCCTTTCAAGCACTGGGACAAAAGGTATATTCAAAACCAATGACACACACGATTTTAAAACTCAACCTGTTAAGTGGAAAAAGCCGTTCATGTTGAATTCAGAAGATATTTATAGAACTGCAGCTGAATTCTACTTTTTAATATAAACCATCTCCTATTTCATAATTGAAACTATGTGCAGGGATGTTCCAGTTATGCCAGAGAGAGATTCACACTAGTAACTAACCATGATAAGGTAACGCTGAGGTATCCACACACTTCTGCTACCAGAACACCCACGACTGGGAGACAGCCCAGAATCCTATTTTTACAGAAATTGAGTCTCTGTTGTGGAAAGGTTAAAAAAGAATAATCAAACAGGACTTTCCAGTAACAAAACACAGTCCTTTAACTATTGGAGGACCATGGAGATGGTTTGTGGTTGTTGCTTGGAAGCAGAGTCTGATGATGCTGCCCAACATCTCTCCTCCTACTGCTCTGTGCTCCCATTCTCAGAGGGCAAGAGTCAGTAGAAAGCCTCATAAAGAAGAGGTTAAAAACCTACTGCACAGTTCTGCAGCTGGCATTGACCTCTGTCAGGGTAAGAAAGGCTCTTCTCTGCATCTCTTCTCAGTCAAAGTGGGACAGTCAACACCCTTTTTTTACCCATTGTTCACCTACTTCATTTACATAGACTGCAAGCACCGTGGAGTCAAATTTTATTTTAATTAGCACAGATCTAGGGAGTATGAGCTACTGGAATATCAATGGACTTGTAATGCTGATATTCAGAAAGGTCTCTGTGCTGCAAATGTGGGAGCTCTGGGGTAATTTTTCTCCCTCCCAAGTGCAGCAGTAACCCTTACCCCCCCGGACGACCAGAGGGTTCTGCTCACAGCATGGGAGCATTGCTTCAACACAGCTCCTTGACCCACTCCCTGCCCCAGATGGGCTTCAGGTAAGGCTGTCCTGAGCCTTGACCCTCTACTGCTGCTGACAACCACCCAGCCAGAGCCCAGATGGGCCTTGGCAGCAGGGCCACGGCTGCTGTCACAGGACAGCTTCTCCCCAAGCCTGGCTGCTCTCAGCAGACCTGTTCCTCTCCCCTGTCCTCTGCCTTCACACACTCCCTGCCCTGGCTGCTCCCTCACCACCAGCCCAGGCAAAGTCCCAAGCTCAGCTGGAGCCTCCAGGTGGCACTGGTTTGGGACAGCAGTGCCTCCAGAGAGGTGATCTTGGAACCTTGATCATTTTTAACACTGACCTCTCTCCCCCAGCACTGCCTTCCTCCCGTTGCCATGCTGCCAGCATTTTAGTCCCATAGCAGGGACTGCATTTCACTTGTTAAGATCTCTAAGGAAACTGCCTCTTAAAATTTAGTACATCCATCATCTGGTTATATTTCAGCTTTTTCTTAACTTTACCTTGCAAACACCATCTCAGCTACGTGCAGTATTCAGAAAGGTGAAGAGAGGGGGTCATGCAAAACAGTCATCTGTGCTGCTTTAAGCACTGCCATTTCCAAATGTTTCAAAAAAGCAAACCCACCAGAATCACTAATTGGCTGAAAAGCAAGAGGGGTTTTCCTTGGCTGTTCTTTAAAGCAGTATCTCTGTTTTGTTTCAGCTTCTTTACTTTCAGCTGTGCTGGGGAAGAAAGGAGCTTGGTCCACCCAGAGGTTTATTCAAAACACCAAACTATGGCTGACAGCAGAGATGATCCTTTTAAAGCTGGTGACTTGATATTGGGGAAACAAATAATATTAGAGAAATACAAATAGAGCAAATGTTGTACTATTAGAGAATGAATTATTGTGAAAGGATACAATTTACTGCTTAAATCCCCCACTGAACTCACCCCCAAATTCAGTAAAATTAATTTGATTCCTGTCAGTCCCTTATTTCTATTCATTTCAGTGGACCCTTGATTAGGCAGAAATTGAATAGGATTCTAATTTTTTATAACTTATATTAGTCTTCATTTATTTGTAAAACACCTAAAAATATTTTGGCTCTAGCAAGAGAACCTCTCTACTGAGAGTCTCGAATACTTCTGTGACTTGAACTTGATTAATGCCATTACTTGGACAGCTGGAGGCAAGCAGGCTCCACTGTCCCCATCAGGGACAGCAAAATGTTATAGCTCCACAAATGCTCTTTCAAAACAGCCAAATTTTAAGCCACCAGTAAATTTGTCATTACTATTTAAGAAGACTGAGGAATGAGAATTCTCCCCAGATGCAGACAGGGACATTCTGGGATAAACACTCTGAATCCTGATTATGGCATAAACCAAGGATGACTCTGAATGAGCCATTCAGGGGGGTTTTTTTGTCTTTTTAGCAAATAAAACTGATTTTGTGCCATATTGTGCCATTTTTAATAACTTGATAAGCCTTTGGAGCTACTGATGTTCTGCCAGTAGGGATTACTGCAATATGAAATATTAAGGAGGACACTATGCTAAAAGGTCCAGCTGGGCACTAAGTTTTTTCAGCAGGGAAAGACTCTAGTAGTTATCATAGCAGCACACTACGGGTACAAACCTTCTGTGATAATTCTCTTTGCTCAGTATTTCTTTTAAAACAAATCCAAACAGACCCATATTTTTTAAAACTTTTCAAAGGGCCTTTAGTGACATAAAAAGTTGTTTAAAAAAAATCACTGTAAACATGCCTTTATAGATTTGAAATCCAGTTGTGGAAGAGTAATGGAAAGATGCAAGTAAGGCACCAAAAATAATGTCTCTCTCTTCTACCCCTTTAGTAGAGTTACTCTTTTTTATTTATCACCTATGTATTTCTAAATCCTGACACTTCACATGCCTAGACATTGAGATGCTCTCATGAGTCATGAAACAGGCTCCCTTCAAGCAGTTTTCTTTTTTCTGAGTCTGCTAAGAGAATAGACACTTTTCCAACCATTGCCAACCATTCCAACCTTGATCAGCTGTCTTGCTAATGATGCCTCACACATCAAAATATCAATAACTTTCAGTTATTAGAACAACTGGCACTGTAGTTTAAAGCAGAGTGGAAAATGTCTAAGTAGGGAGATAAAGTGATACTTGGCACAGCTGAGGAAAGAAATACACTGAAAGTAGTGAAGTATTAGAAAGAAAAATACCCTGTGCTGGTTCTCTCTGTCAGGTGCAATGTCTTAAGTGGTACCAGTGCTGCAAATACCTTTGTCTTCATCTAACATAAAATGTGAGTAGCTTACTTTGTTTTTCCTCAAAGCTTTCCCATTTTTACTTCAGCTTAAAGAAAAACAAAAGAAAAGAAAATAGTGTAATCAAATGTAATTCTACTCTTTATATTAGTTACCCATTAAAATCTCATTTTCAGACATCTTAGGGGCAGGAAAGTTCACTTGATCATCCAATTTGATCTCCCATTTCCAAAAAGCATGTAATTAAAGTGCAATCAGTCTCTGACTAATGCATTTTCCAGAAAGGCACTCACCCCTGAAGAAATCCGGTGATGCTGCCTTGCAGCAGAAGGACATTTACTCCTTCCAGAATATCCCCTGACAACTTTTCTCTGTACAGTCTTCAACTGCCCAACAGACTCCTAAAATTAGACACAAATTTCATTTTTGCTTCCTAACAGAATTTTGGCATGACCCAGATGAGTATTTTTCATGCTGCTACCTGAATATTGCACACTCCCTTTGTGTTGCAGCCCATCCTCCTTTTTCCTGAGTGCATCCATGTTTGCAACTGGCCATGTTTCCAGTCATATAAAATACAAAGAGATTATTTTCTAGGACTGGAACCATCTTACTGGGTGATCCATACAGCTCTGTAAGACTTCTGCCACATGCCTCTCCTTTCAATAAAAATTCCCTATTGTCAAGTACTTTAAGATCAGCCAATTCTGCAGTTCTTTCAAAATTCTTTTTGTTCCCAGTGTTGAATCTAAGTAAAATAACTGTAGGGTGCTATTTTTCTTAGCCAGATGCATCATCCAACCAACAAATAAAATTATGTTTATCTCCCAAGGCCAGTTTTCACAAGGCCACATGAACTATCATGGGATGAAAACATGCTAAAAGGGAATATTGCCATTTTCTGACAACCAAATGGAGGCTGCAGGTGGAAAAGAGCTACAGTTTTATCTCCTTTACTGGACCAGGCTGATGACAAATTGGAGAAGGTATCTGGAGGACAACTGGATCTTTGGTCAGAGTATTTACTGAAGAGGAGTGTGTCTGCATGGACTTAAAATGAGCTACAGCTCCAGCTGTCCAGAAAAACAGCTGGAAGCCTGAAGGAACTACATCAACACATTCCATAGTGAGTGTCTGGAAAATGCAAGAATGTGACAGTGACTGCTGCTGCACATGGTGCTCACATCTGAAATCAGAACAGGAATACACAAAAAAAAAAAGACAGTTAGAAGTGTATAATGGTTGGGATTAATTAAACCCAGGATTTAATGTGCATCCCCTGACACATTAGAAGCTTTGTTGCAGATACTTGAGGAATAATGATATGTGTGAGGTTTCTTGGAGAGATTTTATAGAATAGGTTTTACAGGGTCTTTGACACAGTGGTTTGGTGAAACAGACCGCACAGAGAATTAACATAATCTTTTTTCATTTGAACAAAATCCCTTCCTCAGCAGAGAGCTGCACTTTTCTATGAGTTGTCACAAAGAAGCATATTTATCAGACTATTACACAATATTAACAATGACTTTTAAAACAATTTTGTAGAAGATAGCACACTGAAAACATATCAATTAAAGCTTTTGAGGATGTTGTATCCAGGACCACTTAGTCTCCTTTGAGTCACTGAATTGCTCTAGAGTTTTCCTCAGTGGAGTTAGACATTCAACACCAGGGAACAAAGTCTGGTGCTGCTTGTTTAGTTTGTGGTGTGGAGCATGGGTTTTTGTGTGTAATCTAAAAATTAGGACCCCCTATCCCAGCCTGGCTGATAGATTTTCATCTCGTCTGTGCTACATATTTAAACTTCCCTAGGTGACCTCACAACTGCTTGAGTATTAACAGTCATCACATTCTAGATCATCCCATGAAATGTTTAGATTTTGACAGACTGGTAAAAAATACCTATTTGCATACATTTATTTACTATTTAGGCATCTTTATAAACTTCAATTTAGCAGCATTTCTTCTGTGCATTTTTTTAACAACTGGACATCAAACACAACTCTAAAAATATATAAGTGCTATGATTTTGCATTGAGTTTAAGCTATAAATATTACCTAGTAGAAATATTCACAAATAAGCCTTTCAAAGTTAAAATTGTGCCTTGTGACATTAACTATTTTAGCAGATATTAAATAAGCAAAGCATGAAAGTATATTTCTAAAAGTTTTCCTTTAGAAAGACCCATTTGTTGGCTACCTTTACTGAAGAATAAACAGCACTGAAAGTTACTAACGGCTGTCAAGTCTTGAGGATGATTGTCACATTTATCAATACTCTGTCAACTGCTTTTAACAATTCCTTATAGCTGTGTTAGTTAATAGAACATTCTTTCAATGCATTCTGAACATCATGAGTGAATTTATTGTTGGCTTCCATTGAATTATAAATCAAGAAATACCTACATTATACATTTATATATATATATATATGTATGTGTAATAATAAAAAATGAAGACTGCAATCACTTATTCTTAATGTAAATCCAGTCCCAGTTTAGCAGCTAAACAAACAATATTAGACTAAAACCATCAGAATGGAATTTTATCCCCTTTTATAGAAAATAGGTTTGTCTCTCCTTATTTGTTTTGTGGCTCATATTCTTGTATCTCAGCCTTTAATGGGGAAAAATTATTTATGCAAGTTACACAATCTCACAAACCTCTCCATCTTGCCAACAAATATTCATAAAGATTTGGTGTAGACAAAAAAAATAGTATCCCTTAATAATACTAGCTTACACCAGAATTGGGTTAGATTTTTATATTACACAAGTTTGCACATTTCAGTCCTGATTCAGGACTGGCTTAAGTGTTGATTTGAGGTAATTCCAGGGAAATGCCCAACCTAGCCCTGTTGAAATGAAGTTCATCACTGTTTTCAGTGAGTCTTCTGTGAATGAGAGAAACAAAGCAAACAAATATCAAAATAAAGATTAGTTTCTACACTTAAACAGAAAAAGAAATGAGCTGTATGCATTCTAAATGAGTAATCACTGACTAAGTAGCAGTCTTACAGGAAAGATCTGCAGGTTTTTTAGGATTGTAAAGTGGACATGAATCAACAGTGTCAGCCACTGGGACAAAATATGCCAGGAGGAATAAACACAGCCAACAAAATAAGCAGTACAATCATTTCCACTCAGTAAGACCCCACTGCATGAAAGATGTGGGCAAAGCAGACACGAGGGGAGAGCAAGAACAAGAGAAAATGTGATTTGACTGTGGGGTTTTGTGTAGCATGAGAGGACAATACTGCAGCTTTCAAGTGGTAGAAAGCAAAATTCTCTGTGTCCATGGCAATGGGACAAACAGTAATGAGCTTAGGCTGCATTAGAAGAGATTCAGGTGAGACGTGATGATGAATTTGCTAATGATGGGATAATGAAGCCCACTGGAACAGATTGCCCAGGAGGCAGTGGAATCTCTGGTATTAGACAGATCTCTGTCAGAAGCTGGACAGGCGTTGGGCAAGGAGAGGGATTAGATGTCCCCTTGCTGTCCTTTCCTCCCCGTTGCCCAGGACTGTGCTAACAAATCCCCAAGGGACTACATGACAAGCTGAGTGTGGCTGCAAATACATTACACCACTATTGGTCTCACCTCTTCCCTTCAGGCTTGTAATGCATTTTGATTTCTGATTAAGCAACCTTCAAATTTCTGAGATTCAACGGGAGGAAGGGGGATTAAAGCCTTTGTACAGTATTTTATCTGTCAGCGAGAGGTCCCATCAATTCTAAATTCATCACAATGCAAATGGGAATGGAAGCACTGAGAGTTTTCTTTAGCTGAGAACTCTTTGTTCATGACCTATCACTGCACCACAACGACTGTGCTGTGTGTTTCTTCAGTGGAATGAAAGCTCAGAACAGTGAGTCGTGTTTGGAGTAAAGAAAAGAAGCCCAACCAGAAAAGTCATTAAAAGTTATTTTGCCAAAAAGAATCATTAATGATGTTTGTCCAGTGTTTCATGATTTCAGCCATTAAAGTCATGGTTGGAAAAGAAGTATTCCACACTGAGAAACACATATTTTGGAAACTTTTTTCTGTCTGATGGACCCTGGAAGAAGCCCACTGTTCTGCTGTGTAAAAGGGAGTTTGTTTTTATTGTTTAAATTCTACAGAGTTTTTCTAACTATGGTTCAACTTCTGGAAATGTATGGCACTAAATCTCTGACCACATGAGAACACTGTGAGTAGGTACACACAGAAAATGACTAATGGGGAGGAAGAGAAGTTAATAATTTTGAAATACATTTGCTATTGTTATTACATGTAATGTCCCGAACTCTTATTTTTATTTAATTGGGTTTTTTTAGGAATGTAATTATTTTTAAACTATCACATGCTCATTATATTTCCAATACTGAAATCCAGTAATGCTATCTTGGTGTTTCACCAGTTTTCACTGCAATTAAATTTAGCATTTAGTGCCATTAAAGAAAGAACATTCTCTCGCTGTAAACAAATTTGCTTCTGAATTTGACCTTTGACTATATTTTGCAAAATGCTTCACTTTATGATTGCAAACCATTTAGTGAAGCTGAATATTTGAAATTCCCTGTTTGAACTGTTTGACTGGTCACCCAATCCACCTGGCTGTTTCTCTTGTGTGTGCTTCTGTTTTGTAAAGATAAAATTTTTAGACAGAGAAGGATGAGGGAGAATCAGAGGACTTTCGATTTTCTCCCTAAGAATGCAGTCTAGGGAAGGATTGCTTCAGATGAAACAGCTATAAGTTTCATTGCAATATAAGAAATGTCTCCACAGATTTGGGTATGTGTGTTGTTCCCAGATTTAAAATCCCAGATTGGCAACATGTCCCTTTGCCATTTCCCAAAACACCACAGTGATTTTGCTATCAGTTTGTTGGACTTGGTCTGTAAACCTCTATGAAACTTCCTGTCAATATACCTTTTAGCTTGTTGGGTAAATAAAAATGTCATATTCCAAGGGAAACACACATTTACTACTCTTAGCTTTCCTTCTGACTGATTCTCTTAAAACCATTCCACTCTCCTCAGCTTCACTGTGACTTTTTGTATCAGATTCAATAAAACAGACATTTCATATTCAGTAAGATGCTTCCTAAGTTTAGCTGAAAGTGGCTACAGAAGGAGACTTTACAGGACAGGAACAACCTTCTGCTCTTTTAGGCAAAGAGGCCAAAATATAAAGACGTTTTATTAAAAGCTGTTAAAATAAATGTTTTGATTTAAACAATTTATCACTTCAACAGGATTTCCTCACAATCCTGTTCTGCCTCCTGTTGGTTGGACACAGGATTTTTTCAACTTCCAGGCAGCCTTTGGCTCAGGGATTTCAGTGGGATTTTGAAATTGTGTCCCTAGTCCAACATGGCTTTGTAGCTTTTAACCCCCTAACTCATCTTTGTGGTGAAACTTGCCAATTCAACCCTGAACATTCATATTAGAGTGCACATGAATGAGCTTTCACATTCAATTAGTGCCTAATATGAATGCCCCCAATTAGCATTTTATAACTGATAAAATGTTTGTTTCTATTCTTTGAGTACCTGGTTTTGCAGGTAGAGGTACAACAAATAAGATTATTCAGAACCACACGCCGTTGAGAACTCAGAAGAATCAGAGATGATTATCATGTTACAGTTGCCTTGGTTCTAAAAGGTTAAATTCTGGAGATTTTTCTAAAAAATAGATCCACTGCCAGAACTTAAGGGGTAAATTTGGCCTCTAAATGAAGACAAATTTCCTGACAAGAGAGGCAACAGAAGAGTTTCCTCAATAAGGTTTTCAGGCCAAGATTAGATTTCAGGATGAGAAGCATTTTACAGCTCTTGGATACAATGGAAGTGAAAGTAGATCAACCAAGATCAAAGATCTCAGTCACCAAATATATATAATTTACCTGAATTTATGCCATCTTGATTATTGTGCCATACATGTATATTCCTTATCCATGACAGGAACAGAAATCTCAGATGCTTGGTGGCTCCTGTTCCTAATTATTTATTGCCTTGTAACCAACTGCAGCCTTTCACAAGCACCAAAGAAATCTCTCTTAAGCATAAAGAGAAATAAGGTTCATACCAATGTAAGATACAGAATGAGGATGTTTGGTATGAAAAGATGTCATATACTATTGTTGGGGTTTTAGTTTAGTCTTAGTTTTTTTTCCTGTTAAAGGAATTTTCTCCCATATGCATGTTGCTAGGGGACAAATAGCTGTACTTAAGAAAGACAAAAAGGGGGGTGGGGCGGGCCTGGCTACTCCTTTGTCTACACCTGGGTGTGGGGTCAGTTCGCTCTGAGCGTCCGGAGAGAGAAGCTGCAGAGAAAGGAGCTGCTGCTTCTTTCTTTTTGGCCGTTCTTTCTTCCTGCTGGAAACAACGCCGGGACCCCAAAAGCCGCTTTCCCTGCCCTGCTGGAGACCGAGCTGTGGCTGCCCTGCTCCGCTGCTGCTTCGAGCTTTCGCCGCGCTGTAGCCCTGCTCGCCCTGCCTGCCTGGGCCTCCGTGGGGTTCTCCCATCTGGATACATCTCGTCTGCCACCCGGGATTTGCGTTCGTCCCTGCCGTTCCAGCCTGCTGTTCCTGAGAGCCCGGGATCAGCTGCCCAGGGGTTTGTGAAGCCTTTGTTCCATCCCTTCCCGGGATCCCAGGGCACCAGAGCCGCGTGCTCCCCGAGCTCGCTCCGGAGCGCCCCCTGCAGCCGCGGGGGAACCATCGCACCTGCCCTGCTCACCGGGAGCCGCCAGCGCCCCTGCCGGCTGCGAGCGGAACTGCACCCGAGGGGAAAGGGCCTGACAGCCGAGAAGGCTGGCACTGGGTTTGTGATTGCTGTTACTGCCATAGTTGTTGTTGTTTTGTTTGACTGGTTATATACATATATATATATATATATAGAGAGAGAGAGAGAGAGAGAGTAAAGAACTGTTATTCCTATTTCCCACATCTTTGCCTAAAGGCCCTTGATTTCAAAATATAATAACTTGGAGGGAAAAGGGGTTATATCTGCCACTTCAAGGGGGGCCTCTGCCTTCCTTAGCAGACACCTGTCTTTCAAAACCGAGACAACTATAAAAACACTCTTGTTATGGCTAAAATACTGACAGATTCCACCAGAGGCTGAACACATCCGAAAGAATTCTGATTGTCTCAGTGTTTATGTCACCAGGTTATCCAGATTAATAACTCAGGGGAAAAGCACTGATTTGCCTAATTATGCCAGTATTAGACTAACTGAAAATATTACCATTAGTGAGGAGTAAGAAACTCTGGTTCTCATAGTTTATCTCCACGATTTCTTTAGAACAATGCACAAACTGTTGGATTAAAGTCTTCCAGTAAGAATACAGTCTCCTGATATTTTACTTGAATTTTAAATACTATTTTAAATCCTACTGCAATAAAAGGATGCTGGTAATAACAAATAAAACCCTTAAACAAAAAGCTAATGATAAAATTCTGCCTGACTAAAGCCTAGATCAAACTGAAGGATCAACTTTCTTTCAATAAGACCGAGCTGACCTTGTGACTTAAGGCTCTTAAATCAGGAGACCTGTGCCCTTACCCAGAGTTCTGATATTCTGGATGATGATTTCCAGATTTCAATTTTTTCACTGTTATGTTTGACCTTTGCATTATGTTGTGGGGGTTTTTTAATATTTCACTGTATCAGTACTTCTGCTTTTGTAGAAGGATATTCCTGGGGATTTTTCTCCTGTAGGCAGACAAGCAAAAGGCCTAGAAGGGATTGTTTAGAGGTGGGAGAGATCACATACTGTAACAGAAAATTCCCCCTTGTAATACCCACCCAATCTGCAACTGCATCAGACCCATGGAATCATCTTACACACAAAAATTTCCTATTTTTTCAGTGCAAAACCCCTCTGTGTATTTGTCAGATATGACCAAGACAAGTATTTTGCAAAGTAATTCTATAGCTACTTTTTCTCCTCCAGTTTACACTAAACTTATAGAAGAAACTTTGGGGTTTGTTGAACACCCATCTCCAAATCTGGAAAAATATGATAAAAACATCAAACAGATTAGAATGAGTGGAAAAGTGGAAACATTCCTGGAAAACTGAAAGGAAGGAAAAGCAGGATATATCTTACAGATGTGTCCATGCTGTGTGTACTTTTTTTACATCTGAGAAATGCGAAAGTTCACTTCCTTGCTTGGGGAAAATTAAGTTTACTTCAATTTGTGTCTGACTGCAAGATAATAGCCTCCAAAAGAACCACCATAAATTTTTAAAACTGCAAGTAAGCTAGTGCTGAACTTTAAAGCCAGTAAGTATGTTTTAATGTGTCCATGAATTCAGACTCTTAATCTAGGAAAGAAAAAGAAAGGAAAAAAAAAACAAACAAAGGAGACTCACAAGTCCTTGCACATTTTAATACCAAGTGTGATTATGCACATCTAGCCAAACCTACTGACTCAGGGGATTTTCTGTAACATAAAGAGTCTAAATCAAGCTCAGTGTCATTTAAAATTATCTGTCTGTAGCTTTAAATGCAAGCTGTGGTCTTGCAGCATAAATTAATTGCATGAGGTACTTAGGGTAGCTAATGCAGGAAGTCAGACTTAATAATCAGCGTGCTCCTGCCTGCCCTTAAAATCTATGAAATGCCAAACAAATACTTTAGCAGGAGATCCACTGCAGATTACGTTCCCAGGAGAAAAATCTGGCCTTTGATTTTATGTATCTATCAATACCTTAAGAGCAAGGTCTTTAATATATGGTTCCGGTCAAACTAAAGGAAATCTCTGATGTGTGAAATGTAAAGGTCAAAAGACACTCAATAAAAATTTCAACACTGGAAAGTGAGGAAATTAACTTTGTTTTATAACTGGCTTCCTGCTATCCAAAAGAAGAGTTGGATTCTACGTGCAAAGTCCATGCCTTGGCTTTAGGAGCTACGCCCACAAACGCTCCATTTTCCTGGGCTGGATACCCCAGTAAGGCAACACAATTGTGTGTGTTCTTCAGTGAAAAAGAATTTTTTTTCCAGTGTACCAAATATTTAACATTGAGCACAATTAACCATGTTTTAACACTTAATCCAGGAAAGTGAGATGGATGAGTTTGTACTTTTTGTGCCAAATATAAGGATACTGGAGTAGCATCAACTGCACTCTTTGCTTCGCCTCTCAAAATTCATGTCTCTTTTTAATTCAGCTCTCTGTCTTTCTGATGTTAAACAGCACAGGACTAGGAAACACCTTCTCCTACATAGATAATAGCAGCAGGGGTTTCATCAAAGTGAAAAAGATTAAAATAAACAATGCTTTTCTAAGTATAATTCTGTGAGAAAGGCTTCGAGGCAGTAAAAGAGGGCCCACAAAATTCCCACAAATCCATCCATTCCCAGGTCCTAATATAAACTTGTTGCTCGAGGACTAAACTAAAGGAAAGCCTCCATTCACATTCTACTTTGGGCAAGAAACTCCAAGAAAAAGGTCACAATACTGTCCTTTCCCTCACAGAGAAGAAGGAGAGAAATGGAAAGGACTAAAGGACTAAAAAAGGCTTAAAAGTTTGGGGGTTTATGTCACTGAGTCAAGGCTTAAAAATCTTTGATCTCTGGGTTTTTGCAGAATTCCAACAAATAATAGCTGGTCTCATGAAAGGAAGCCCTGTAACATTGTTTTATTAATATTTAGAACAATTTTTACTGCTTATTTACCTTGCACAATTTTCTTCCTTCCCTTTACAAAAATATGGTTTGATCATCATTTGGCTCAGGATTCCAAGCAGAGAAAATTAAATCCCAAGCACTAGAGCAGCTTAGTTGTCATTTTTTTCTGGTTTCTGATGGTAACTTGAATCAGTGCTTGAGATATTAAACTCTTTAAACCTTAACCAAGCCATGACAGAAGGAAAAGTCACAGCAGTAAAATGTACAAGAGGTAGAAAAGACAGCTGGTGTGTCATTCTCCTCTCTGAATGCAGAAAATCTCTACTGCATGGGCACTCAGCAGACAGAACCTGATTATTTGCGAGATCATTAATTAAGAAAATGGAGTTTAGAGGGATTTCTATCTTTCTTTTCAATTCATGCAAGTTTCAAGACAAGAAATATCCAGCATTGCAGCGTATTCAGAATGAAGAGGTTTAGGGGAAAAACGAACCTGTGCTCCTTATTGAAGTTTGGGTTTGAATAACTGAAAAAAATCCCCAAACCCCCTTTTTTTACCATGGTAATTAATTACCCTTTAGTCGATAGAGGAGCAGTAGAAAAGAAGTAATAGATTTTCTGTGCTGGAACACCAGAATATGAGATATTACATTCTTAATATAATAAGAATTATATTAAGAATTATATTTAAAAATAATAACATTCTTAAAAATGCCAGCACCAGCTTTTTCTCTGCCACTGATAACATTAAATGTGGGTTAATGTCACACTGGGTGGGCTGCAGGCTGCTTGGAGAATAATAAAATCATGTAATCTGAGCTGATACGTTACACACACACACACATACATCTCTGAAAAATTATGATCACATAATGAATTGCATGTTTAAAATAGTGAAGAGTAAATGCGATTATTAGAGTATCATTGCAGGCAGTAACGTTTTGTAAATGTCTGGTTTGACTGCACACATGGATAAGTTACTCAAAAGTTCCCGGAAAATCTTAACAGAGGAAAAGGAAGGCAAGAAATACTTTTTGAAGAATAATTCAAATGAGTAAAAGATGGGAGATTAGAACCACTGTAGATTTTGAAAACTCATTTTGTGAGCAAGAACATCATCTGCAAGATAAAAAAATCTCCAACACCTATATACATGTGATCAGATGAAAGATAACATTTCTCAACTGAATTTTAATGTGAAAATGTACTTAGTAAGTACAAAGAAAAGTTCTTGATTAAACAATGGAACATTTTATAGGTTTTCAGCCTTCTAATGCTGCCTAATCTAATCTTTCCTCATTCCTGCCCCTTTATCTAAATGGTTGCACCTCCTCAGTAACCCTCAGGAATGAACTGATCCAGTTCAGTTCAGACAACTCCTTCCACTGCTGCAGCTCTTGCACTCAGCTCAGGTAAAGGAGCTGAACAGACTGAACAAGAAATATTTAATGACTCCTGGCCACTCCTTCCTTGCAAAACAAAGTTTCTGCCTTTTTTCCTGTTAGCAATCATATTGCATAGGGAGAGAACACACTCATAACGCAAAACTCAGCAGATGTTTAAGAACGGAATTACCTTCCTATCAGCCAGAAAAGCACCCGAGCACACTTGTAAAGTCCAGTTTGGAAACAGTTCCAGCACTGTTAGAGCAGCTAAACAAAGTTTCAAGTAATTCCTACATCTAAAGCCAACATTGTGCCACACCAGTCCTGGAGGAGAACCACTGCCTCTCTCTCATGCAGGTCTGTAGTTCAGAATTTCTTTCCCTCTGCTTTGTTCCAAGGCAGTGGGAGAAACAAATGGAAGCCCATCTGCCTCTACATATGAAGGGACTGTTCAATTCTGTACATTTTACTTGTATTTTTGACTGTATAAGCAAACAGCTACAGCCAGTGACCTAAACCTTCCTATCAGCCCCTCTAAAACAAGCAACTAAAAATAAACACTCTTCAGGCAGTCTGCCATAATTTATGGAACAGAAAGAAACAGTTTGGTTTTCAAATATGACTTTGAGCTTGAAGTGCTGATTGTTGGAAAGAAGGGTTTTTGACATGAATTTAATATGGAATCGAGGATAGCAAATAACCAGCAAACAGAAAGATGCTATTTTTCAGCATGACTTAACCAAAGTTTTGCGAGACTGATCTTCCTTTCATCACCTCAAGATTGAATCAAGTAAGATAGACCAGCGCCTTCACTGAATAGAGCAGAACAGAACAGACTGAAGGTGGTAGCATATTGTACCTTCATCTAAGGGTTCTCAGAAGACAAATGGATCCCATTGTGTGTAGCAGTGTCTTTCAAACTAGACAAAGGCTCTCCAGCTTAGCTTTAAGAGCATACACTCTAATTGTGTGTCCTGACATTGGCAGGATCACTGCCAACATTTCATTTCTATCTCCACAGTTTACAGTATCAGGTTCTTGCTCACTGTCTTAGAAATCATTCCAATAAACATGATGGCATTAACCTTATAAGTAATTAGAGAAAAATTGCATTTACTGTATAATAAAACACTGACAAACGTTCATTACCACTGATGTAAAAATTCTACACAATCACCCTTTTTCTGGAAAATATGTATTGAGTTCCATGTGTGACCTGAATAGGACCGCACCTGCACAGCTTGAAATATAATTTACGTCTTGGAAAAGAAGTTGTAAAATATGCAGCCTGTACGTTGATTAATTACAAAGATTATTTCCTGTTCCTTCTGATGTAGTAAAGCAGCAGCATTCTTTCCCACCTGACCTGGCCTTTGAGAACTTCAAAGTGGTACCTCTGGATAAATGGGAAGAGCTGCCTTTCTACTCCCTTCCACAGAAGAGGCTGACCCATGGGTCATGAGGAGTGTGTGTGACACCACAACACCTACAGCTGCATTTTCTGCTATTTTTTGCCCAAACCAGCCCCACATTTGATCTGAGGGATCCTTGAGGAGCACGGCAAATGTTCCAGGAACTCTTTTCTCTCTGTGGCCTGCAGTCCCTGTGACATATAAAGCTCATGGCCACATGAAGAATGCTGTAAGACCAGGAATATTTTCCCGCCTTGCCTTATTGGCATTGCAGTGCAAAGATGCAGTGCTCCAACCCAAAAATCACGCCAGCAGACATTATAAAGGCCTCAGGAACCCCACTAGCTCCCCTGGTGGGTAGCACAATTAATTTAGGTTATACTTAACTGGCCCAAGCAATGGTGAAATCTATTTCCTTGTGCCAGTGTGATGGATAATGGGAGCTCATTCACAAGGATGTGCATCTTTCATTGCCTTTTGTGCATCATATACGGGGTTAATCAAGGAATGGATCAACTGAGGATGAAATGACAAAAATTAACATCATTATAATTTCAAGGCGAGACCTATACTCTTTCTGATTCTTTCTCCACCTTCATTTATGAATGACAGATTGTTTCTCAGATTCCATTTAAACTCATTATTAAAATGCAGTTATTTGTACAATGCATGCCCTTCAAACAGATATTTGCTCCCACAAAATACTGGCTGAGACAAGGCTGACCTGAATCTAGAGATCAAAATAGAGAGAGTCATTATTTTTCCTTACATAGTTCTGATAAGAATATTCAAGCTGATTAAAAAAGAATCTTTGAGAAAGCTAGCTAAAATTTCCAGATGTTTAAAAAAAATGCAATTTCCTTTTACAGTAGTAATCTATTTAGTCCTTGATTTGTCCAACTGCACTGAGAATTTCATTGTGGCAAATCATCATTTCATATTTCTAAACCAGTATACAAAATGCCTGACTTGAGGCATTCAAACAAGGAGACCGTGATCACCAGGAGTTGCTTAGACCAGCAAACCCTTAAGGGAGCCACTGACTCTCTGCAGCATTATGAGGCTGAGTTAGTTTTTGTTTAGGAGTTCAAATATTGGTTTAGCTATTTAACTATAGGTGCCTAAATTGCAAAGAGTTGGCACCCATAACAATAAATAATTTTAAAATTCTGAACTTGTTTGTGAAAAAACAGGCAATCAGTTAAATGTAAGTGCATTTTGAGGACAATATGTTAAGATCCTAAACAAATGAGGATAATCCCAACACTTTTGTATTTATATTTAACTGCCTTAGGCAGCCAGTTTTAGTTTCAAAACAATTTTCTATATATCAAATTCTATTTGCATGATACACTATTGTGGCTAAACCCAGAAATCTGGTTAATTGTACAAGCATCAGTAGTATTAAGGAATTATTTTATAGAGATTTAACAGTATTTCGGAGATATGTAGATAAAACAGCATATATCTACTTAGGAACTGGTTTAGGATATTAGCATAGGGGGAACAAATACTTCAGAGTCTTGCATTTTATTTCAGTAGTGGCTTAGATGCTCAGGATGATAAATCCCTTTTTTTTAGCCATCAAACATTCATGTTACTGTACATTTCATAGAGAGAAAAATTGCTCTGTACTTTATTAGTAGCACATCTATCTGGCCACATCTGACACTTCAGAACTATACAAGCAGAAAGTTCCAATTCAGGAAAATAGACATGAAGAGTAATAAATACATAAAATACAGCCAGCATTAAGAATAGATTGTAAAGCGCAGCCTTAACTTGTGTCCAGTCACCTTTACTCCTGTGTTTTATGGTTTCATACTTGTTGTGTAGAAAATAAAAGCTCAACAAACCATGAAATGCCCATCCTTTTCCTCCACCCCCTGCTTCCAGGTCTCAGTGTGAACCCCACTCCCTGCTCTTTGGGGAACCCAACAGCCTCTGCTCCCCAACACCAAAAGCTGCACCAGCTACAGCTACTCCTTCCCATGTAATTAAGGGTTCAAGGACTGATAAAATGGCTCAGTGCAGCCAAAGTGTGCTGGTACCATGGTCCACAGGCCTCAGAGCACATCCCATAGTGATGCCCTCCAAAAGTCAAGCTCTGCTTAATGTTGCACACAAGAGAGCTCTTTCTGCAAGCCAGGAAAGGGCTGGGCTGGAGACACCCGGAGAGAATGGAAAAGACAATGTCAAGTTCTTATCGGCTAAAAATTCAAGGCCTGTTTTGAAGGGCAATTTTCTTCATTCCCTCTAGCTTCTCTTGCCCCTTTGATTATCTGGCTGCAGAAGCAGCTCAAGAATGAAGGTTTCTGGGTCTGCACCACAATTTTTCCATCTCCTCTCATGCAAGATTGCACAGAGTCTAACTTGTAGGACCATGAGGGCAGCAATAAAGCTCTACAAAACGAGAAAGATACAGTAAATTATGGAGCATTCAGAGAGGAATAGGGTGGCACACACAAGAGCCAGAAAAATTACTGTGCCATGTGTCCAACATGAAGCAGGACATATCCAAAGTCACCAAGTTAAATCGGCCTAGGAAGCACACTGAAGCCAAACCGGACAAAACCTAAGACGTTCTTTATGTACAGGAGTATCCCACTGCACACAATTACACTCTCTCTTGCCAGATATTTTGAAAAACAGTTCCCATTGGAAGGGGATGGTAAGAGAATGATAATTGCATATGGACTTAATTAGACAGCATATATTAGAGATAAATGGCACTTTTGTTTTCCAAAGAAAATAATCATAATCACTACAGAGCCTTCAGAACCTTTAATTGCCTTTGAGTAATTATCCATTTCTCCTTATACTATGTTCAATTTAATTTGTGCAACAATTAACTGAAATAAAACACTAAAGTAAAAATAGTCAGGTTTTCTCTTTAATTATTTATTTAAGACTGGGAAGATAAATCATCCCAGTTTTTAAAAGCTGGTTTCTTCATTCTAGTTATTAAATTTTGGATATTTATTTGCATTTCCTGTTGTTGGTACAGAATCACCTTGTGAGTTCACATATTAAGAAAGACAGCTCTAAACATTTTAATGGTTTTATAAATTAGTAAGGTAATAAACACAAAATAAAGGTATTCTGCATCACTGTGCTCTTCATTCATTTTTATGCTGCTGACACCAGTTTAGTTTTTAATTATGATACTATTTTGTGATGCACTGGTCGCATCACTGGGAAATATAATAATGAAGTCTTTTTATGACAGAATATATATGGAATAACAGGAGATTTTGCCATGGTAAACACTCTCTGAGAAGCAAGACAGAACTGCCACCTGTGTGCAAGAGTGAGGAAGTCTATGTTTTAATGCAAAGTGGATTAGATACACTTTGGCCTGGATTTAATTTTTTTTAGAAAAAGAGGTGGAGTACACTCAGCAGAGGACTTTTCACAAAGTCAGCCTGCACTTTGAGTCTCCTTTCTCCATAAACTAAACACACTATAGATTTGGTTTTGTGGAAAGTCAATTTTATCAACATAGTTTTGAACTGCCATAATGTGGAAATTGTATTCATCAGAAGGGACAGAAACCTTTCAACAGTATATAATAAAGAATTTTAAATAGAATATTTTTTTTTCCCCCTGTTCTGGGGTTAAAAAAAAGACTGAAATTCTTTCCAGTTACACCTCTTGTTCATTTAGCATGTTTTCCGAACTTATCATTCTCCCTTATCAATATTCTTTATCTTCTATGAAGTGATAGGTGTATTAAATCAGGCAGCTGCTGGCTGCAGATCTGGTGGCTAAGCCAACACAAAAAATAGCCTTTCCTTCCCTGTGTATGAAATTGGACTTGATACATTGTTCAGTAAACTCATGCAAAATTTCTAGGTATTAATGACAATGCAGTGAAATGCTGAGCTCCTTAATTGATTCCAAGTAAAAGAGATTAAATACATCCTAATGGTACATACTGTTAAAATGATCATCTAAGGAAGGCCACACACTGCATGTCTGCATGTCCCACACTAAGGAGGGTCATGGCAGAAAAAGCCATGTATTACCTGTTGCCTGTCCTTAGCTGGTGGTCAATTCCAAAAGTCTCAAGTCTAAAATTACAGGAGCAATTTGCTTTTCATATGTGTGCATTTACTTCATGGTATCCTGGTCTCTGCCACTTCTTCTAAGTACTTGTCTAACAACAGACAGCATCTGCAAGTTTTAGTCTGATGCACAAGCTAAGGAAGAAGAAAATATCTATCTGCCCTTGATTCCTTAGTAAAATCACTCCATACTGCTGTAAAATTGGTACAGGCACCACAGAGCTCAATAAACAGAAATTGTCAGAAACCCTCCTAAAAGGTGGCATGCATAAAAATGAAAGGAATCAAATTCTGAATTCTTAGCCATCTTATCAAGGAAGAAGTCACAGAGATGAGTCTTAAAGGTGTAATAAATGACAATAATGCTAGGAGGGAGATACATAGCAGAGGAGAAAACGTAAAGTGAAAATGGCCTGTAGGATGGAGCTTCACTCATTTGTCACAGCTTCTACCGAAGACACAAAAATTGCCTTTTTATCCCCTTCCCCACCCCCGTTAGGTCCAGCTGTTTCTTTATTCTGAAACTCTCTCTCAAGTAGATGCAATTTCAATATTCTGCTGGATAACAGCCACCAGAAGCTTTGGTAGCCTGCACTTTGCAGGGATATTTGGTCAGGCCCAGGCCTGGAACTAAAGAACTGCACTCTGACACACTATTTCCCTGCATTTTAATACAACCAGAAGTGGGGAAGTGTTCTTTTTCAGGTGATTGAACCAGCTTAAAATTCTCTGTTTGAAAGCCCAATGCAGAATTTCATCCAGACTAGACATTGCATTGAGGGAGAAAGCTTACAACAGAGTTATTCCCAGCAAAACTCTTCTCTTCCCACAGGTGGGACACAAAAATGTTTATTTTCCAGTGCTGGCAGCAATGGAGCAGGATCCATTCAATAAGTAACCAAATGCTTGCTGTGAAAGCAGCTGTGTCCCATCCCTGGGTGAGAAACCGTTTTCTGTGAAGCTGGTGGGTTCGTGTAACACGGACCTTTATTCAAATATCATCAGAGAATGATGGCAGTGAACATAACAGTAAAACTGGAATAACAGAAAAGCTACAATTTTCTTTAATAGGCCACCTAGAGAAACTCTGTGAATACAATTTGAAAGTGCTAATATTAGTAAAACACATTTGGAAGCAACTAGGGTTGACAAGGATGAAACATTACATGAATGTCTTCTCCAAAACAGGGAAAAGTGACTGTTAAAAATGTCGTTCTATCCTGATTCATCGTGTCCCCTTTTGTGTATCCATAAACTTCCACCTAAAGACAGTTACAAAATATTTTTTTGATCAATTTCACTTTTTTTCCTGTATAGATCATGTTTTTCCTTAGACTGGAAAACCATTTTAGCTTTGCAAGTTGAACTTTATTAAAAGGCGGAGTCATCATTCCAAGCTTTTATTGTACTTGTCTGCGAGCTTGAATTTTTTCAGTTTTAAACAGGATGATAAATAACAGAGGGTTGTCTTTTATAACTGGAATGTGTCTGGGAACATTAACACTGCCTTTGACTTAATAGCCTTTCTTTTTTCTCTTTTCACTAATATCAGTTACCCATTAATTATTCTCCTATGTCAGTGAAAACATTTTGGAGCCTTTTGGTACAAAACAAAAAAACTCAATTAATGAGGATGTAGTCCAGGAATGCACAGAAGATTTTCATTCAAGTTCTCCTTTAAAATGTCTGTCACAAGGTTACAGTGGCTCAATACATACCTATAGAGTCTAACCAGAAAAGAAATTACCACGAGATAAAAATGAGGACTTAAGAGTTCTAAAATTTACACAGAGTAAAAAATGAGAAGCAAGAGCATGCCCACATTTACTAGTCTCTGTTTACTTATTCATTAATTATAAGACTTCAGAAATGCTGGAAATACTGCCTATAAAAGATTTTGGTGAATCTGATCATATTGCTAAATTTCTCAGGCAGTTTTTGCTCTGCAGAATGCTTCATTTTCATTCCACCCGAAATTTTTAACTTTTCAGTAAATCTCTCCTGATCTGATCGTCAATTCTGGCAATTCTGAAATCGCATCTTCAATAAATGTATTATTTGTTGATTTTATTTTATTTTGGCTGCCCAGTAGTGGGCATGTGGTTTTACTGGTGTTGACTGGGACTTGGACCAGACAGGACTGAAAATAACAGAATATAGTAGTTTTTTCTAGGAAACATAAGAAATCTGAGCAGGATTTTCTTCTGGCAAAATTGCCTGCATACCATATTGTTTGTTTTATCCTCTCTGACAAAGGCAAGCATGGTTGTTTACAACTTATGAATAGCAAGAGACCAGCAGAAAATATTTCAAAGTCTGTGCAACTTATTTCCTTTCGACTAAGAACCTGATGTATTGTAAAGCCCCAGCATCTGCTGCCATTCAGCATGGGGCAACAAAAGATTATTTCTGCTGCTGCTCAGCAAGAAGAAAAATATGTAATTTCTGCAGTCTTGCAACTGCCTTTCACAGCCTTTTTTCTTCTACCACAGAAATCCCACCTGTTCTGCAACTGAAAATTCTCCAGTATTAAAATCTGAGAATATATAGACATCTCTGAACAGGGACCTTCTGCCTTTTCTACAAGTCAGAAAATCTTTTAGTGAGAAAGTTGAGGAACCCTCAGGCTAGCACAACAGAAAATATGCCCCTGGAGCTTTGTGGGAATCATGCCAGGCTGATGGCTGCATTCAACCACTGGTTCCACCTCCTCTTTTGTAGAGAAATTAACTGCCTCTCTCAGGTTCAGTAAGAAGACTGCTAGAATTCAGCAGGTGCTGGGATAGTCAGTAAAAATAGGAATAACAAATAATAGCAGATATGTGGGAGAGCATGGAGAGGGAGGCTTAGTCTGCCCACAGAAGAAATGCAAAGGGCATGTAGAAAGGAAGAGGGAAATCACAGGCTGAAAGGAGTAGGAAATACATTTCCACTTAAAATGTCTTGTTCACTCACAGCTGCCTTCAAAGCAGTCATTCAGAGGATAAAACAATTCATTTTAAAATGTATTACAAGTAATGTGGAGATAGCAGCTCTTATACATAAGTTTCTGCCTGAGGCACACATGGTTTTGTCCTCCCAGTTACATTATGAGGATAAAAATAGCTCAAAGTCATAGGGCCCTGCTAAGCTCTGCATCTTGAATTCGATTTGTAGGAAGACAGTATGAGACTGTGCCCACAGAACTGCGGCTGTCAAATTTTAACCTAGATGTAAATAAACCTACAAACCATCCAGACAGCTTCCAGTGGAAGAGTTTAAAAAGTTACTACAAAAAGTTTTACTCTGAGGCCAAATCTCAAAATAAAAATATGCAATGAATATTTGTATAGGATATAATAAATAGTGTTTTTTGATAGTACACATGCAGCCCTAGATGGCCTTAGGTCTATTATCTTCTCAATTTTGATTATGTTCCTGTAGCTTACTTTGATATTTATAAAATTCAGAATACCTGTAACCTGGTTTCTTAAGAGTGCTGTGATATTTGCCCCCTCCCAGCAATGGGCAGCTGAATATTTTAGAATGGCTCACCTCCTTCCTCGCTCATCTCCAGAAAAATCCACTCAACACCATTCTCTCCTAAAGTATCTCTCAACCCTGCCAGTCTTTTCTTGAGTCTCATCTTATTGGTGCCTCCACCAGTGACACTGAGCATTAATACTCAAAAAAGTAACAGATTTCAGCCCTGGACCAACACAGCTCCATTGGGACAGGCTGGAAATCCTAAAGCCAACCCCTAAACTTTCAGGTACTGCCTTGTCCCAGCTGTGGGTATGCAAAGAAGCCTTATTCACCTCCTGCCTGGGGCATGATGAAGTGATTCCATCTTCATTCAGGGCTTTCAAAAAGCACCAAAATGCACTGTGACCACACCTGGATGGCACACAGCTTCCCACACTAACTATAAACATTAGTAGATTGATGGAAACAAAGCAGTTAGAACTCAATAAAACAATTAATTCCACAATTAGCATCAGTTGTCTCTCACAACCTATCAACATATATTTCCTGACTGCACAATTAAGTCTTAACAATTTACTTACTTCTTCTAGGTTTTGTACAGGCCATATGGCTTTCTCTGGCCAGTAATACTCTCTTTAAAGTAGTCTCTCAATGTTATATCAACCTTGTTGTGGTCTGATTTATCCTTCCCAGATACTCTGCACATACCACGCTCTTTAATGGCTAAGTATAGCCAAATTGGTGGCCATAAATCTTCCTAAGCAAGCCTTGTAGCCTGCACTGAAAAATATGATGCTGAGCAAATAGGGGAATGGCTACATGGAGTAGCTACAGGAGTTATCAGGAAGCAAATCAGGCTGCAATTTTATAGGATGTCATCTACTCTGCTAAAAGCAGTGTGTGTGTGTGTGTGTGTGTGTGCTCTTTCTCCGTGGGGTAGGAGGGTTTGCTGCCCTAATTCTATTGAAATACTTTGTGTTATCCTGGGATAAAAGCACATACACACAATACTGTCAACTCTTTTTACCTGTGTCTATATTACATCAAGTACATATAGGGAGTGAATCCCTGTCCTCCCTGAACAGGTACATGAACCTCCGAACCAGCATTTTCACAAAGTTATTTGGAGGTGACTGAGAGAATACCCAAATTCCAAGGATTGGTACATAAAACAAGAATGAATGTACTCAAAATGTACAGATTAATGCAGCAGTGATAAGGGGAGTGTGAGTACTTGGCATGTTCCTCCAGGCAAAACAACACTGTGCCCTCAGCATCGAGAGGAGGCAACCAGGTCACGATTAATCTCAGATGGCAGGGCACATACAAGGGTTCGATATATTTGCTACCATGACCCGTCTTCAGTCATAGAAAAACCAAGGCCTGTCTTCCTCAATATAATTTTGGAGAATTTTTAATTCAAGCATTTAATTAATATTTTTTCCTTCATGCCTTTTACCATGTCAGTAAGCTTGAAATATTCTTCCACTAGTTGAGAGGCATTAAACCAACAAACAAAACTACTCTGTTATCCATCTCCCTAAGTACTTCCATGAAACTCTCCAAGAGCTGGGTAAGAACAACAGGAGTATTGGGTTGGTTTCCATAAATTCAAGATGCATGATGATAAAACAATTGGCATTCCATGCCCAGTGCACTGCAGAGAGTGAGGGCAGAGGCTCTGAGGGACTGAGGACTCTCCTGACTCTCCAGCACCCAGCACCCAACCCTTGTCCTGTAGTGCAGGCAGCGCAGCCTGGGGCTGGACAAGGCATTCTGGAAGGAGCCTGGCTCACCTGGGGGGCTGCTACGTGATCTGCCAGATAATGCAGATAAGGCTTGAGCTTTCTTATTCATGCTCAATGTTTGTGCAGTACCCAATGAAAATAGGAAATAATCTCCCAGCAAACTCCCTCCAGACAAACTATTCCATTTCAGAGCACACCTGCAGAGATGCATTTCAAGTGAGATCAGGCCAGGAGACACATTGGCCTTCTGTGCCTGAGACACAGCTGAAGAGAGATACCCTTATAAATGCCATTTCAGAATTGCAAATAGAAGTCTTTCTTTTCTCACTGGGTACTGCTGGCACAGTATCTTTTTACTTTTCTTTATATATAATATCATCTGCAAGGCCATCTTTGAGCTACAATGCACAAAGCACTACACAAAAGGGTGGATTATCCAATATTTTATAGACTACATAGGTATTACAGATAAGAGATACAACCACCACAAAAAAGAGGTGTCTTGACTATGGCAGACCTTTATGGAGGAGGCAGAGATGACCATTATGTCATACCCTGGAGGAAAATGCATTGCCAGATATATTTCAATAACAGGTTCAAATAAATTGGTTGCTTTTTAAACTACACTGTAGGAGCAAGATATCCAAAATTACCCATGTGATTTCCCTGGATTTATTTTTTCCTATTGAAAATCAGCAACATTTGTGTTCCTAAATCACTTACGATTTTATGAAGAACAAGTACAATAAAGAAAATTCTTCCTAGGGAGTCCTAGCAGTTTAGCTATACCACCTGTCATTGCTGCAGGACCAAAGCCACAAACCCAGCCTGCAGGAAGCTAAAACAGACTGCATCCATTAAACAAACACACCAAGAAATGTTCATAAATTTTCCCTAGATCACTGATTCTTCACCTACTCTATATGCAAATATTTTTCAACAAACACACCGAGCAAAATCCTTCTGCTCATTGACAATTTTTAAGCAGAAAGAAAGACAATACTCCCATGAAAGAAATAATGGGGAAAAATTAACAATACTTATCCATAACACTATACTTCTCATTAGTAGCTATCATAGTAGTATCCCTAGCCCTAGTATATCCCTAACCCTAACCCCAATTTAAAAAAGTATTGATACTTTTTAGTTCCTTTTCAGTTAAGAAACTGAGAAACATAGAGATTATGTCATTTTTGAAAAGTCAGAAACTGATAAGCAATCTCCATGCCTGATGCCCATCATCAGAGACACAAAACCTTGTTGTTCCTTCCTGAAAAGGCTAGAAATGTTTAAGAAAAGAAAATCAAATTAGCACACTCTCTTGGATACCTTTTGTACTGTAAAGTGCCCAGGATACCGAATAAAAATAATTGGGTTGTTTTATTTTTTCCTGCACACAAGCTTTAAATTATTGTATTATTTATCACAGTGATCATGAGCACTTTACTAAAAATGTCATAAGTCTTTAAATATTCATCTTTTTCTTCCCTGGAAGATTTTCAGCAAAAAATGTTGGCAAGATAGTGGGTACAAATAAAAGTGCATGAGTCATACTCCCATGACAGAAAAAAAGTACTTTAAATGATTCCTCTCATGTGTGCTTTTGAGTATGCAACTGGTTCATACAGAGCAATAAATTAACTTACTCTTCAATATTGAAGGAGAACCATGAGACTACTCAGTCTTCTGTGACGAATAATAAGGGTTGAAAACAACAATAACAAAAAAGTCTGAAGTAGCTAATTCTCTTTTTATAAACCACAATAACTGATGGCCACAGGTTTCTCTACAGGCATTTTTATATTTTACACTATGCATTGCACATTTTGAAATTTGCATTAAAAATTTTATGACACCGCTGAACAGGCAGAAACACACCCAGGAGGTTCATTTCAGACAGTTCCAGGGCTGAAGTAAGAACTTTATAACCCTCCGGTTCTGAAATGCACACAGAATAATTCTACAGTCCAAAACTTGCTTTCCTCAAACCAGATTCAAAGGGATTAATGGGAATAGGATAAGGTGGATCTGAGGACAGATCTGAAGATTTCTAGAAGGAGCTTTACCTGTGGATTTTATGCATGTCAGAAGAGACAAAATCCAAGTCCTGGCAAAGACCTTACAAGGCACAGGTTTATCTCATTTTGAGTCCTCACTCACCCACACCATCAGGAAAGGCTTCAATCCCATGGGTCTTTTATGTATTTTCAGTATGACAGATAGAGGTAAGAGAGAGGTATTCAGTTTGTTTCTGCTATCCAGGACAGTTCTGCTGACTGAACTGAATTTGAAACTATCTCAGTAAGCAATCCTTAATCCTTTGCTTCTTCACTTTATTTAAAACTCTTCCAGAAACCAAAGAGGATATTCTGGAAACAAGAAAATCAGTGTTGTACACCTGGCAATCCAAGGCATGTGCCCTGGGTGTTGGATGTTTTTAATTGTTCTGACTGAATTTTGACTGTTTCTATGCATCCATTTTGTATGTCTATACCAAAACTCTGTGCAGGAATATAAACTGAGAAAAGTCCAGTCAATCAGCCTCTCACACCCCAAAGAAAAAGAGGTAAGGTGTATTATTTAGTCTTTCAAATGCCTATTTGATGAACTTCTCTATATTTCTGATATGCACACAGAGGTAACAGCTCTCCCTGCTGCACCATACTTGAGATTTTTAATGCAATTATCCTCATAAGACTTCTTAGAGATGGAAAGCGTGGGAATGCTACTGCCTGCTAGAAGTGGAGGAATGTCATCAATCCAAATTTGCCAATGGTTGGCTAAGGTCCAGTGAGGTTAAATAATTTACTCCAAAACATACATTAAATTGGTAAAATAGTCACTTCAAGAAGTGATTTACAACACTTCACAATCTCTTTCAATTTTATTTGAAAAAGCTATAAACCTGAAAACCAAATATTCCAGTTCTCAATGAAAAATGTTTTAGGGGACCTACAAATATTAGCAGCTTTTGAATCTGACAAAAACAAATGAGCAGTCACAATTTTGGATTTATTGGTATAGGATTTAAATTGTTCAAATTAGATATTGGTGAAAAAAAGTTATTTGCATGCTTGTATAAGCTTTAAAGCCCCTCTGGATACTCTGAGTCCTGACAGATGAAGTTTTGCTTTCCTGCTCTGTTCCTCACGACTTTATGACTGCCAACTAAACAACTCCAGGAGTCATCTCTAAACAACCAGCAGCCATCTCAAGATGATTGTTTGAAAGAAAGAACTTGTTACCCTATCTCCAAAAGACATTTTAACCCCTCCAAGGTCTGATTTATGGTACTTTCACACTACTAAAGAGAAGAGTCCAAGGTTTTTTTAATGCAAAAGTTATGGATTCCATTAGAGCTTGAAATAAAGCCCTCTGAGGTAAATACAGTAGGGAGTGTTTATGGCAACGAATTTGGAGGAAACTCTTAGGAATGACAAGATTTTTCAGAGAATAATCTTTGTTAAATTTGGAGTCCTAGCCTTTTCTGAAAATCTGCCTCTGCTTAAAAATACCATTTTTCTTCCTCCCAGGATATTAAGACTTTATAGGCAGCTGAACCATGACACTTTCAAACCACTAAGGTTATGCGGCACTCATGGCTGAGCTGGGAGCTGAAATTCCCCCACTCATTCCCTTGTTGAGCCTATTTTTGAAGTCTTGTTAAAGTCAGGTACTTGTTTTCCCATCTCTTACTTGCTGGCTGGAATGCAGTAAGCCTTTTCTTGTTTCTGACTTCTTAACTTATTTCTGAATTCTTACCTTATTCCTGACTTCTTTACAGCAACCATGTCACAGGTACAGAACAAGTCTGCCCAGAGACACTCAGCCAACAAAGTAAATTCAGCCTTTCTCTGAGAGAATAAAGAAATACAAGCCTTAGAGTCATATTAAGCCTAAAAACATTCCCAGGTTTAATGACAATTTGATTTAGTAAGCTTCTATTTAAGGGTTTTATGTCATAACTTCCATTTCAAAGCCTGGTGCAGGACATCATTTTCCTCAGTCTTGTTTCTATATTCTGTAGATTAATTTAAAGCTTTCTCCTTTTCTCTGTTATTTAGGAAGGCTATTCTATTTTAGCCCATTTTATTAATATATTTGAGTGAGTCTGGCATGGCTCCTTTTGCATATTACTTATTCCACAAAGAGGAAAAAAGAGGATAAAAGATAAATGTCAATAATGGAGGAGAAATGCAATGATATCTGGAAATTTCAATTCAAGTATTGTTACACTGCTCTTCAAAACTCTTCTGAAAATTCATTCCAGTGAAACACAATGCTGGTTATCTCACACCAGACTTGTCCTCCTCCTCTTAAGGACATGATAACCCATTTTTTTTTGCTCTGCCTTGGCATGTGAATACCACAACATATGAATGTTATTCTCTTCAAGCAGGCACAGAATTTGTGTGATGTAGAGAAGACAGCAAAAATTTTTAACAGCTGGATATTCCTTTGCTAGTTGTCAGTACTACTCCAACATTAAACCCAGCAGATTATATCCATATTACATTTTCTATATAATAGATCCATGAAATGCTTTAACCTTAAAAAAAGGAAGACATTAGACCCTTATTTTTGGAAGCTGCCAGAGGCACTGAGGTGTCTCCACAGTCCATGCTCATATCAAGCAGATCTTCAGAGTCTGTGTCTGAAGATTCCTTCTTAATTCTGATTAAAAACTGAAATGGCTTTGTTTAGAAATTTCTTTCTGTTAATCTAACTTCAGAGGGCACCTTGCTTAATATGTTAGCACTGGCAATAGGCATCCTAAATGGACCTCCGAAATTGGAGAAAACCAGCAGTTTTAGGAATGTGAGCAAAAGGATTTCTGCACAGGGAAAGTCCCTCACTTTTTAGCTCGGAGCACCTGCATGCTGTACTTGCATTCTCTAACCACTCCAGGTGATTCCTTGGTTGCCCATTCCAAATAATAAGAAGATTATCTTAACTTCAGAGCTCTCAGAAGTGACAGACTCTCAAAACTATGGAAAACAAAAGTTGGAAAAATAATACTTTTGTTTTAAAAATGCAGTGCTTATGCTCTTTCATCACAGGGAAAACCATTAGGTTACCTCATCTAAAGAAAGATAAATGCCAAATCAGACAAATCAATGCTATTAATATTAATTTAAAACTATTTAATAATGTATTGTTTGGATCCTTCTCTGGGTTTTCTCCTTGCAGTGCCTAGGACTTCATAGTGGCAGCAATGCAGAACAGAGAGGCAAAGCAGTTTCCATGACAACAGAACTACAACTTGATGCATGAGATATAATTAAAAGGTCCAGAACATCTGCCTTGCAACCCAGCTCTCTCCTCATTATAACACTTCACATCATGGATCACATGGGTGACCAGGCACCTGTACTCTGCACACTTTTGGCTTTCTCTAGTCTTGCTGAAGAGCAGCAAGTAGAAACTGTGTTCTCCTAATTAGGGAGTTCATTCACCTTTCAAATAGCAGCCAAGCTGCTGAGGCAGAATCTGTTGTTTCAGAACTGCCTCTAAAGAGGGAAGGGTGGGAAAATAACATTAAAAGACAGAGAGAAGCCATAGTCAAATATTTTCTTAAGTGTCCTGGCTTTTTGGGAATACAGTCTTTGAAATATTTCTCCTTTATTCTAGAGGCTGAAAAAAATACATTGCTTTTTCCATTTGCCTCTGCTGCTTCTCATCTCTGCATGAAAAAGCAGAGGCTGGGAAAGTTCTGCACAGCTGCAGCAGGCAAGGCTTGAACAGCAACACATCCCTTCCAATTTTGCGGTTAAAGAATTTGGCTGCATCCTGACAGCCACATTCCCATCCACACAGCATCACACTGGAAGGATGGCACACTCTGCCACCCAATGGGTTTTTATACTTTGTGGAACATTTACTACTCTTAATTGCACAGACCTTAAAATTAATTAAAATTTCAACATTAGCCTATTGTTATTGAAAGTGACTAATTATTATAGGCAAAATTCTCACTTCCATTCAACTTCTTTTTTTGCCCACGCAACAGAGCTGAGGGTGGGGAGTCTGATGAGGAGCAGCTGAGGGAGCTGGGGTTGTCTAATCTGGAGAAAAGGAGGCTCAGGGGAGACTTTATCGCTCTCTACAACTCCCTGACAGGAGGCTGTAGCCAGGTGGGGGTTGGGCTCTTCTTCCAAGTGTTGGGACAAGAGAAAACATCCTCAAGTTGCAGCAGGGGAGTTAGACTGGATAGTAGAAATTTTTCTTCACTGAAAGGGTGGTCAAGCATTGAAAGAGGCTGCCCAGGCAAGTGGTGGAGTCACTGTTCCTGGAAGCATGCAAAAAACATGGATATGTGTTATTTGTTAGCATTCCAGGCCTTCATTTTCCAATCTAAACAATATTTATGACCACAGCTCTTTGCACATCAAGGTTTTTTTACCTTCAAAGCAGACTCGAACAGTCTAAATTTCTATTTTAGCACAATTATATTAATACTGTGGTTCCTGGATTAATTTCAGTGAATGGCAAGGCAGGAGACAGTGGCTGCTTTCTCTCCCTCCTGTCTTCTGACTCCAGCAGATGCAGCATCATCTGCTGTTTTGCAGAAGACAGCAGAACATGTGCTCTTTTAAAGGTGCCTACCCAAACTGGATGGATTTTTCTCTGTCTAATGGCACAGGCTTTTTCCAAACACTGCATGGATTAATATTTTTCAAAGAAAAGGTCATGCAAATCCTTTCTAATGGGAGAAGAATTAAGTGACTTAGCTGCCCCAGCTGATAAAAGCAGCTCCCATCATATTAGTCAGCAGTGGTTTCAGCTTAGTTATTGACAGTACTAAAATATCCAGTGGTATTTATACTGTGTCTTCTCCTAGTGATAAGGAGGGATACTGTGATTCCTGGCCAGAGACTGAGCACAGACCTTCACCTTTTAAATCCTTATTTAGGCTTTAGGGTGAGAATAATGTATGCTGGATCCCTGGATTAGCTTAGTGGAAAGGTGTTATGCTCAGTTTTTAAATAAAAGCTTCCTGACTTTTCTGCTCAAGCACACTGTAGATCCAAGTTTCATTCATCCTCCCTTTCTATTCATTACAAATTATTTCCAATATATTCACTTCCTTCAAAACTAGAGGAACATTCCATTCCTGATTTATCTGTATCACTCTGTTAATAAAAAAGCATGGCAGTAACCAAAATCTGAATTAGTGTGCAGTAAACCCCTTAACTTGCACTTAAAAATATGCAAACATTATCACAAGTATCTGTCTCCAGATCTGTCTCTTTTGTTCTCATAGATGACGCAGCAAATGCTACAGTGAGGTCTCCATTAGCTTGACAATCAATTACCAATATTCATTAACAATAGAATAAAATGACAGTGTATATTATATATAAAAAGGTATATTAAAATTATCACTTTTGTAGTAAAGAAACACTGTGGTGCAGTGAATTTTACTTTTTATCATGTCTGTCCATTTCTTTGTTCATTCACAGAATTCAATAAACCTCTGTAAGTGTCCAAGCGGGTGGTGAGGCTTGGTAAGGTTTTAATGTACTATAGTGACAGCATTGCTCACTGCATAATTAAGAAAAAATTAATCAACCATTACTTTAAATATACAGTGAAGCCCACTTACCAGCTCATCTTAGATGGATTTTTATTTCCATGCACAAACCGGCTTACATTAGTGCAATGTAAATCTGCTCATTTAATATCATTTGTAATAATAATGATTTCCATTTTTAATGTCAAGAGAAAAATCACTGGTTGCCGGGTCCAAAGAGCACTTAATGTCCATTATTGCACAAATGAGTTTGCAAATTTAAACAGACTTTTCAGCAATAGTTATTATCTCCAGTCTATCTGAACAGTGCAGGTGTGGTAAAAGCCGTTGTACTTTTTATTCATGGGCATAAAAGCACTTGAAAGTCTTTAAAATACCAAGAGCCTTTATATTTTTAAGACTGCAGAGCTATTTAAACACATAAAAATTGAGAATCCCCTCCATGCACTGTACTTCTACTGCCATAAGTTGTGTTGATGCTGACTCTTATAATTAATTACGTGTCTCTTTCTTCCCTGGAACTACCAAAGGAGTGGCAGAGTATCCCAGAGTGGATGATGAGAGCAGCACATCTGAATGGATGAAGGAAAAAAAGCTGGCAAGTTTTATGATGGCTCTGGGTACCTGTGTCTCCAACAAAACCAAGAGAGCAAGACTTGCAAACTCAGAAAATGCTTAAAGAAAAGGTGGGAAAAATATAAACATCAAGGGCTACATCAAGAATGTACACAAGAGCAGAGGTAAATACTGAGGATGAATGATTTGCTCTCAATCTTATTAAAAAAAAACCCAAACCAAACCAGTAAAAATGGGTTTGAGAACTGAGGGGCACTGAGTGTTAACACTGTATTCTTTTATATGCCTATTATGTCTGATCTTCAGTACTGTTTCTTTGGGCATCAGTGCTGTTTCTTGACACTTGAACACCTTGGTACCCTCATTGTGATCTGTGAATTGTGAAATTACTGGTAAAAAAACCTCAGATAGAGTTAAATTATCTATAGTGCATGTTTGGAGGGCATCACAATAAATCTGTGTAATATCTCAAAACCTCACAAATTGGGCTATTTTATCAGTCCAGGAGTCCACACAAAGTTTTCTTATTTTAAGTCTCTAATAAAACTTATTCTGTAGTACCCTGTACGGTACACCTGTAGAATAATTTCTAGGATGAGGAATTGTGTTTGAATTACAGCTGCACGCTGCTGCAGCTCTGTCAGGCTCAGACCCTCACACTTCCTCCCAACTGGAACTCTTGCTGATGTCCATATATTGAGAAAAATTAAGTGACCCCTGCAGGCTCATCTCCCAAGGTCATTGGTTCATTTCTTGCCAGTGATTAAATATGCATCTAGTAATCAATAACATTCTATTCCCAAGGTACACACTGTTCTTCAATTATGGTATTTAGATGGAGGCCTCTCAGTATCATCTAGCTCAATAATGTTATGCAGATCTCATTTTATACAAACCTCTCCTGCTAATTTAAGGCTGGGAAAAATATCTGTATTTTCTGTAGGTTTCTTGTATAACCTTTCTTCCCCAGAAGTTTTTTGTTATGTTCTGATTTCTCATTATTCCCAGCAAAAAATGAATTTAATTTAAACATTACTGTGTCAGTTCTGCCTTCCCAAAGAGGTTTCCAGCAGCCTTAGCAAAGAGCTGAGCTTCCGCCAACAGATGAACTTTGGTGGTGTTTTTACAGCACTATTATGTTCTCCATGCATGAAACATTAGGATTATGACAGGTTGCCAGTCTGGAGGCAGCACACTGGTTTAAGTGCCTCAGAGGTGCCATGCCAATCAATTCTCCTGTCTCACTCTTACTGGTCGTAGAAATATGTATTAATGACAGGTGAATAATTAAAGAGAGAGGATGAATTACAGGGGACAAGGCAATGTCACAAAAATGGGAACTCAAAAGAAAGGAGCTAAAGAGGAGGATCCAGTCTACTGAAACACTATAAAATTCACTGTGTGCCACTCACAACAGCCACACATTTCCTCCTAACCTGCCCCATTTTGGCACTTTGAAGCACCTAGCTGGATCTGAAGATATCAGAAGCTGATCTGAAAGGCTGCAGAGAGATGAAAACTATTTCTCCATGGAAGCCCTACAATATTCAGGAGTAATTCTATTTGCTGTTCCTGACTTCACGACAGAGCAGCCCCCCTAGTCCTTTCAGAAGCATCATACAAGAACTCTGTGCCCTTCAAATGCCAGACTGAAATTTCTATAGGAAGCACATTTCAAGCACATGAGGGGAGGGTCTCCTTTACCAGATAGATTGCTTTAAGCACACAGAGCTCCTCTTATCCCTCAAGGATTACTGGAGAGGAAGGAAATGGCAGGGAAATTCTGTCAAGAAGTTTTGGCCTTCAGAAAAGACCAGCTTCCACCTGCTCATCAGGGCATGTCTGTCTAGGTTCATATTTAGAACCACCTTGATCCACCTGGAATACACATCTAGAAAGGATAGTAATAATAATCATCTCTCAGACACCTAGCAACCTCAGTAAACCTCAATTTTACTTATTATTCCTTGCATCTAACCACTTCTTTCATCAGATATCCTGGATCTCCTTCCTTTTCTATTCTCTGAATTGCCAAGTGAAAGGCAAAACAAATTCTGTAAGGATTCTCTGCACTTTCACCATGTCCAGCTCTGTTTTTCCACCCATCCCTCTCTCAAGTAATCAAGAACAAGCTTTTCTTCTCTCTTTGAACACAGAAACACTCGTGGCAAAGTCCACAGAGGCTCAACCAGAACCACTGTCATGGTCAATTTAACATTCTTTAAGCACAGCTCCTTTCCATATTCATGGAGTCAAATTTGGTGCTGACTTACATGTACTTGCAAGGTAATTCTGTCTCCTGGAGAAAAGTCAATTATGAATAAAGTCAAGGGCAATACAAAATACAATACAAGGCTAATGCAATTACGGATTAGGTTCAGGTATTAAAAACAGCCTAATAAGCCAAGTACAAGGAGCTTGAGGTCCAGACTAAGCCTGTGTAAATTCTGTACTCAAAACCTATGAGGTTTATCACTATCAATTTTAAAAAGTGGAAAAAAAAAAAAGCTGGATTAATGTGAAACACTGGTTAAAATAATAATAAAAATGTTTATTCAGTTGACAGCCAAACTTTTTTTTTACCTACTATGAAAACAAAACCAGCACGATATTCTAACAGATACCTTAAGAAAAAACCTGAATTTTTCAGTTGGGGTTTTTTTTGTGATCAAAAAAAATACGTATTTACTCTTCCATATCTAATAAGTAAAATTTGTGTTTATATCCTGACACAAGACAGACATTTTATGGAATGCAATTAATGGAGTAGATGAAACAAGTAACAGTGGATGCCACTGCATTGGTGGATATTGGGAAATAGGATTCAAAATAGGGTAGAAAAAATGAAAGTATCAAATGTGGTGATTTAAGGTTTAGTTTACAGCCAACAGAGCTCATTTGCTAAGGTATTACACTGTGGCAGACTGGAAAACAAACTTGATTCTTCTTGAACAAACTCGCTCTTCTTTCCAAGAAGTTTCCTAGTTACAGGCCATTCCTGTACCACTTAACTTGCTAAAAGTCTAGCAGTGTTCTCAACTACTATCCCAAGAGTGAAATGTTATACAGAAAATCTTACTGTGCTCTGATGCAGATTTAAATATTCATTTTTAAACAGAAGTTAGTTGCAGGGATCTGAGATAATGGATTATTTCATTCACAACTGGGTGGAAGCCAGTAGTCTTTAGTGGATGTTTATTTCCCTGCAGATTGTTTTCCAGCATTTGTTTACAATTATATAGCACTGTTAGTAAAGAAATTATAATTTCCACAGAAAGCAGACAACTGAATTTCTCCATAACTGAAGTCTTGGCGCACTCAAGAGCAGTGTGGTAGAGAGTGAAGGGCTATTGAATGGAGAAAATTCCTCTATTTTGTGCTTAAAGTTGAGCTTATACAAAAAACTTTGTCCTCTGAAAATGACACAGCAGTAACCATGCTTTGAACCTTAACATTCAGGTGGGTTTTTTTGCTTCAGTCTCATTTGGAGCTGGGGCTCAGTGACATTTGTTAGATTACTTGGGCACACGTTCCATTGCAATCCCAGAAGGACAAGCAGCAGCATTCCAAAGCTCGTTCGCCAGCACTTTAACTTCCAGTGAGCCGCTTAGTGAAGACCCAGCAATTATTTATAAATTCCATGTAGGTGCCAGATCCGTTCTATTCCAAACCAACATACAAGAACATGCCCAAATTCTAAGTTAAGAAAACATTGTTAAAATCCCAGCAACCTATAGATCATCCCCATTTTTGCAGAAAGTTTTCTCCCTTATGTCCTTATGTCCTCTTTTGGGTATTATGTGAGGTGTAACAGGTTTTTCACAAGTGCCTTGACCACTATCAGTATAAATGCATAACAGAAAATGGAGCACAAAGATGAAAACTCATTGCAAGGACTACCAGGGAATCTGTAAACCCCTGCTACACTAAACCAGAATTGCAACCGTGTTCTGCAGGAATTACCATACCTGCAGAACAGAGCTGCAATCAGATTTAAAGGATCATTGCTTTTACCTTCTCATTTACCAAGCTTCAGGTTCCTTTGGAGATAGTGGTGAGAAACACTGCCTGAACTAATACTGCTCTGGCTCTGCCACCTCAAGGCTCTGAATCTTGATCACCTTCAGCCCTTCCTCCCATCTCCACATATTTTCTTTTCCTTTGATTTTCTGAATTTAATGGAAAGAACCAAAAAAACAACAAACCAAAACCCACCATATTTGGTTATAATGACTTTCAGGCTATCCATTTTCTGTCTCATTCTGATAGCCCTAGTATCCCACTGTTTATAAAGAAAAATATCTATATGGATGTATCTTTTTTAACCCCCTAGATGCAATTTAGTGCTAAACTATGAGTTTAACATTCAATTTTTCATTGCTCTTGCCAATTTTATGCATATAACTATCTGTTAAAACAATAATTAATTTTAATTAGCTACAGGTTATTGGTGTTCAGGCTCTAGTGTCATTTGTAACTCTTCTTCATGCCTGTGGAAAAACAAATCTAAATTTGGCCTATTTATAAAGGGTTATTGTTGAACTGCTTAACTTAATATGGTGATCTAATTCAGTAAAGTTGAAGCAGGGAGTAAATGTACTTGAAAAGGGTGGTTTTATTTCCTCACAAGGGAAAAAAGAGGACAGTGATGTGCTAACAGCAATGACGTTCTTATGTGCTGAAAAAATTTGAGGGAATCACTGTGTTTAACTGTTTTCTGATTTTACCATCGACTCTAAAATACAAAGGAAAAATGTAAAACCTTTGCAATGTAGCATAAAGTTAATCCCTGTAAGGAGGTAATGAAGCTGCTAATGTTTGGCTAAGTACCATCCTTAGCTAGCACACAGCTCTGCAGGCACAGAAGAGCAAATGACTTCCCTCGGCGTCCCACACAACTGATCATTTATTACTGCAGGGCAGCACAGGCCAGCAGGAATATCAGTCAAATTACACTGGTGAGGGCTGCCCTTACACAAGCAGAGCAGAAAACCAAAATACTCGTTCTGATTAAAAGCAGAGAAGACACCTACACTTGCAGCAAAACCCCTAGAACTGGTTTTCTGCCTGCTTGACCTTCTTAACTCTTCACTTAGCCACTTCAAGCGATTTCCTTTATTTAGGCTTGATTATTCATCATCTCATGCCCAGCCCTGGCAGGCGAATCAATAAATGTATATATGTTTCGAGTAAGTTCCCTCACAAACCAAACTAAAGAAAAACAAGCTGGACACCTCAAAGTGAAAATACACTCATCGATTCTCTCCTGATTGCTATTAACTGCTACTGCACACTTGGTAGTGATTACCTCACGTATCCTGCAGCGTTACAAGACAGCAGGGGGCCACATAATGTAAGACATCAGGTAAATGAACTCACAAATGGGCTTTAAAAGGTGGTCACAAGAAGAGGAGAAAGCAGTAAAGTTTTTGAGGATAAAAAATGTGAAAGAATGACAGGGGCTAAGTTAAGATGTAAAAATTTATGTTACCATAACGCAAAGTGCCCAGAAAATCAACTCGAAAACCTTTAAAGTCTATCACTCATATAAAATTAAATATTACAGAAAAACAATCTAAGAGACACTGTTGTGGAAATGTGATTAGATTATGTGGGGCAAGAAAAAGTCTTTTAGCTGTGTTCCTGTCCAGGGAATGAGGGCATCTCATCAAAGTTCTTTTTGCATGTTTGCTATCTCCTTTCAAAAATAAATACTTGTTCAAGTCACAGGTTGGCCCAAAGTGACCACCAGTGATAAATGACTATCCTAAATGAGAAATAACTACTATTTACAAACCTGACAATTTTCTTAAAGTACTCAGGTAACCCTGAATTTGGGTGGGCTGTGATGGATGAATACATTCCTGCAATTCCCATTGTGAAATCAGTTCATGTAGACACAGAGTCGTAGAACGGTTTGGTTTGGAAGTGACCTTAAAGATGATAATCCTAATTATAATTATCATCACATAATTACCATGGTTTCCAGGAGGTCACGTGTTAGAATCCCTTTCTAATAACGGCACGCTCTGGAATAATCAAATAACACAAAAACTGTGCACCTCTCAAGAGTGATTTGTTAGTATAAATGAGGGTTCTTAATGAAAAACCAATCCTCACATGTTCTATTCTTCATCCTGTCTCACTCATTTAACAGCAGCTTTTACAACCAATGCAACCCCTGAAGAGAATTACCACACATTCCTTCCCCATACTCAGATGTTCCGCAAGTTGATGCGGGCTCTGTTTGGAATTTAGGGTGGGACTGGCATGGCTAGAAAGGATTTGCCTGTTTTTCACAAAGTGTTTCCAGCCAGGAAACAGGTGAATTTTCTACATGAAGTCAGCAAAATAGACGCCTAATACCTGGAAATATATTGTCTATTTACTTATTTTAGGAAAAAAGTGTGGATATCTAAAAAGTAAAATTAAAATAAAATGTAAAAAAAAAGAGTGATGCACCTAATTTAAAAAAAATCCAACCCTTAAACACTGGCTAAAAATAGAAAAAGAAAAGCCAAACCAAATAACAAAAACCCTGTGCAAAGCTTTGATTTATAATGTCCCTTTTTGGATTCTTGTGAAAGCGCAGAACACACCAAAAATGGTCCAAGCCATTACTATGGTGGAGAAGTCTATGACAAGTTGAACAGAGCTACACGGAAAAATTATGGTTGCCTTCCATTGATGCAACATAAAACCCATATCTCCTAAGTGATATGAGACATTGGGAGTAGTAATGGATAACTCATAACTCTCCTCTTTGAGGAAGAAGTTCGACACAAGCAGAGACAAAAAGGCTCTAAAAATTTGGTTGGTAATAAGTTTATAAACAAAGAATCGAGTAAGTTTTGGATAAGTCAGGTATCAAAAGTCTTGGAGCCAGACAGAATACTACTGTCAGTGTTCTGATGTGATCCTCAAAAAATGGAAGTGATGTAATGCTCTATTTATACTCAAAGTGGAGATAAAGAGACTAAATTATTAGAAAAGTGAACAGCAGCCCTGTTCTGTATTAAGTAGCCTGATAGGCCGTGTGCAGTTTCTGCCTGTAACATCTGTGACTGGTGAGCATAAGTGTATTTTATTTCGAAAAGTTGAAGGAAAAATAAATGTTGCTACCTACCCCTTTCCCCTGCAATTGCAAAAGCATCTCTTCTGACATTGAAGAAAGAAAGTGTCTGGTTTGAAAATGTAATGGATTAAAAAAAAATTATTCACAGCTAGCTTGTTAATTTTATACTTTATTTTGAAATTTAAAATAGAACACAGGTGCAAAATGTGGGTACAAGACCAACACCTATTGCCTAAATAAATCCTATTTGCCTAAAATTTCCTCAAACATTTCCATATGATATTCTGTCATCCTACTTCCATCTGTGGTTAATGTTTTCAGCTTCTCAGATTCAATAAAAAAGTACAACTGATTTTCAACTTAAAAAGGTCATTACTCGTTCGTTGCTGAATTTTGTGAAGTGAAACATTTAACACAGAGAACTGTGTGAGAGTGGAATGAGATGTTAAGAGTGGCAAATAGGGACAGGAACCACCTTTCCTCGAAGTTAAAACAGCCTTCCAGTGTTAGAAAGCAAAACATTGCTGAGGAAATGTGGGAATCTGGGAAGCTGTGAAGGAAAAACTGAAAAATCCCTGATAAAACTGAAGAACAGAACTGGTGTTTTAAAAAGATGTGAATTAGTACTGTTTTGATCACTGGGAGAAACGAACACTATTTTAATTTTCCAGGAGGTTGTATGTATTATATATATTTAAGTCGATGATTGAAAGAAAACTGCTGCCAGAGGAATCTGATTTGATGGCACTGCACTACAGTCTGTAATTGGAGGCATGTTTGGTGACTTTCCTTGTTCTCTGATATGGAAAAAGCAACTTTTTTTACCACATATTAGACATATTTATATGAAGAATAAAATTAACAGAATTTAAAAAAAAAAACCCTCAAAAACATATCTATGGTGTGGCAAACTCTTTGCCAAAAGTTTGCATTACAAAAACTCACATGTAACTGACTCAATGTGCTGTAATCAGATGAGAAATACAATCTGACCTGCACTTCTACACAGGTCTTGCTTTTCTACCAGTGAAGACACACCTAAGGACTTCTAGGATATTAGAAAGTTCAGGTATCAGGTTCAAAGTGGCTGTGAGGTCACAGTACTGGATTTTCCCCACCCTTGTCTTGAGATTTGAAATCACTATCACAGTACAAAATAATGGAGAAGTAATTCTTAAAATTTTCTCACTTTGTCAAGAGGCAAAACAACTTTGCTCAAAATAAACAGGCAGGTTTTCTTTGAGATTCACATTGCCAGACCCACGAGCCACACGCAGACATTCCAACACAGGAAATTGCAATGCTATTAAGAAAAAAAAAAAATCAAACACTGCAACAGATTGTCCAAAGAAGTTATCAAATCTCCTTCTGTGATGATTTTCAAATTTTAATTTGTCAAACAATCTGACTAAAAGTTCAGAGTGGCCCAGGTTCTGAGTGGGTGTTTGGACCAGATGATCTTCAGAGATTTTTTCCAAACTAAATTTCTACCAATTCTATGAAACTATCAGATTAAAGAAGTGGGCTCTGATGGATTAGTGAGAAAATAAAAAAGCTGTCAGTGATTCTTCTGTTCTCCTCGAGGAGCACAATACCAACTTCCAATGCCAAGCTGCTGAGAAGTCTTTCCTTCCTCTCTTGAAGGATACTAAAGGAGTGGTCAATAATGCCACAGAAAGAAGATATTCAGAAAGAATTAATTTCTTCATCATTCCTATGGTAAATATTGTGTGTAAAGCTTGCAGGCTTGGTTTATGTTAAATACTCAGTATGGAACTAGTGGATTGAACAAGGCAGCACCAGTGGGCACCATCATTTCCTTGCCAGCGCTGAATGGAAGATGGTGTCTGATGACTACTGGAGTTTGGAGTAAAAGGAATCCAGGTAGGCCATGAATCTCTGTGGGGTTTCAGGGTGTTGTTTCACAAAATCCTTTCACAGCTGTAGCTAAATTCTCTGAGGAATGAAAAAAAAAATGCCCTCTGAGGCAAAAGAGCAAAAAGTCATCAGCTGATAACTGACCAGCGTTATTTAATGTATTGAGTGGACTGGTATGTCTCCATGTCAGCAGGCACGATGATTTCCCTGCCAGACATGATCATTAAAAATCAATGTCAGCTTCCAACACTGTCTTCTTAATGTCTGAAACCCAGAAACTTTTATTTGAAATAACAGTCTCCTGGCACTTATTAAGTACCCAGACTTAATCAAGATTGAGTGTACGTAGAGAAACTAACAAAAAAGTTTTGGAACCTCTACATATTTTGCCTGTGAATAAGATAAATACCTACAAGGATACCATATAAAGAATATTTCTGAAACTAGGATTGATTTGAAACATAAGTGTAGCAGGACACGGCCAATTTGTCACGGCCCTTCAGGCTCGTATATTTGCAATGTTTCTAAAATTTAGCACTTTACTCAGACTTTATTGAATACTTTTAAAAAAATAATTTGTAAATATGCTTTCAACAAAAAAAGAACTGCTGCTGGTGGTTATAATTCTGAGTTTTAAAATAAATATTTGAATGTGTGTGCACTGCTGTGCATTTGAAAATCCAATCATCTCCTCAGAAGATGGTATGAGAGACCACTTTTATATTAGCAAAAGTGTTTATGACATTTATTTAGGCATCAGAAGCAACAAAATACAAAGTCCTTTAACATGCAAGATGCATGTGATGTAAAACTTCTGCCATGAGACATCAGTCTAAATCATTTAAATCCAATTTATCAAATGATAGCTAAAACACATTCTAAGGAAATCACAGAAGTATCTAGACAGGACTTGTTATACAAAAGAGAGGCTATAATTACAGAGCTGTTATTTTTTTGTAAATTCTTTGCCTTAGTCATCATCCTCATTTCAAGCAATATTTAGGTGAAGTGTGCTTACTGCTTAGATTTTGAGGTTTGGTTTTATTTTCGACAAGTAGCCACAATCTGAAAATCTACTCCACTTATTTGCAGATACAACGAAAACTTTGGAATTTTAAGATTTGGAAAATTTCCAAAGGAAAAAAATAAAGGCAGCTGAAGACAATTACTTGGTACTTCCCTGCTGCTTGTCTTCACTGAGCAATATTTTTTAGGGGCATGGATGGGAAATACAGGCTGTCCTTGGAAAACCTGTGTTTCATGCCAGGGCCTCCCCTTATGTAGCAACAATTCCAGTTTGGGATCCCAATCTTAACTTTAGGTGCAAAATATGCTTGGCTGAGTGGGCTAGGCTGGGGATAATCTACAGCAGTGTTGGAGAGGGAGGTGAAAATGTTGGCTTTGGGGGCTGGTATCTTCAGCAAATTCCTGTTTCCCCTCAGGATTGAAATGACCAAAGAATTCTTCTCAGTTCTGAGGACTCTGCCCAAAGTTCCACCCTTCTTCTCTCAGGCCCTGTGTAAAGAGGTGACTTTAGACCTCTGTCTGGGACACAGTTAAGTGGTAAATGTTGATTTCCTTCTTATTGTTATTTGTAAGATATATAGGTGCAGTAGGGGTGCCATGAGAGTGCCAACAACTTATTTCAAGGGAATGGATGCACTGGCACTTCCCTTTTTGTTCCAGTTATGGACATTACCAGTGGTTTTCACTCACGTCATGCCATGCTGATAATTATTCTCTCTGCACTGCTGTTACTCCGCCCATTCCTGCAGCTTAGCTCAGCTACATGACCTGGCAAGCAACAGCCCCTGCTCTCCTACTTGAAAAGAAGACTGATATATTCCAAGTGTCAAAATTCCATTTTTTAGTACTGCACCCCTAATGCAAAGGATTAGTCCACTGAAATGTTGAAACTTTTCATCAAAGCAAGAAGCGCTTCTGAATACCTGTCCTGGATTGCAAAACTCACCCAATAAAGCTGCTTTCAACAGCAAAATCTTCTAGTTCAATCTTGCAGTTGCTAATAAAATTCTCAGGTACAGCAAATAAAAACAAAGCAAGTCCATCAAAGTGACACTGCAACTCCAGACTGCAATTTGCACTCAATTGCCCTGTCATGAATTCTAAGGTTTTGTCCTAATCCCTTGATATAATATTGTGACTTGGTGCTGACTTGCAAAAACAGAGCATGTTTGAATCCTGCTTCTTTTATATCACTGTGTCATTTAAGGTAAAATAAAGCCTTATTTTACCTTATTTAACCCGTTCATTTGTTTGTTTTCCTGAATTAGAATTAAAACTACCACAAGGGACAAATAACTTAGAATGAAATTTAAGGCACATTAATTTTTGATGATTCTCCCACCGTTCATCTTAATTTAGCTGTATGCATCATTTGCCTTCTTAATTTTTCCGTTTAGTGAACTTATAACCAATCTATAATACTTCTTTTAAAGGGAATTTATTGGTCGTTTACTTACAAGTAAAGCAGTAGGTAGTGAAAGAAGATTGACACAGAATGCACCCTGTTACATGGAAATACATGATTATTTTTGTCTCCTACAACCTCTCTTCTTGTTGAAGGTAATTACTTTTGTGTCTACTATATTAACCATAATTAACAACAAATCTGTGGGAACATGCATTTAATTTGCAGTTAAATGGTGTTTAATGAGTAAAAACTATCAAGTAGTTAGTATTTGAAGGAAAAGTTCTACTAAATGTGTGATTTTAGGTTTTCAGTGTTAATCTAATATTCCACTAGTTTTCCAAACTGTCTTTTCACAAACTCATCCTAGAGCAAGCAGGCCTGCAGTGGCGGAGTAAAACATTTTGAGAATAAAACCCTCATACAGTAAATATGATAATATCTTAAATGTCCTTTTCCCTCTTGAGTGCAAAATAAATAAAAATCAAGCTATCAAGAGCATTTATCTAGCTGTACAAGCATGACTCACAAGAAGACTTCATTCCATTTGAGCCTATTCTTACAAAATTGCATCTGGCACTCAGCTGCCAGAATTTCTATTTTGACATCTTGAAAGTACATAATATCGCATTGTTCTCAGTGTGAAAAAGTGTTTTCTGATCAGCAAATTTCCCTGTTACACATTCCTGCCTGCGCTTGTCAGCTCTTCCCAATCCTTGCAGCCCTTTTACTCTTAGACAGCTGTAGAATAATATTAAATGCATTGGAAGGAATCAAATCAGAGGGTTTCCAAAATCAGTAATGTTGGTTTGGCTGCACATCAGATGATACCTGGGTGGTTCCTTTAGAGGGCTTTTTGTCAATGTTATTTTTATTGAAAAGTTCCAGCCCTGCAAAACATACCCCAGATCCTTCTTTCTTTTTTCTTTTTGTTCCTCTTCCTAAATTCCAAAATGTAACAGATAATGAAAGCAGAAAGACTGTTCAAAGCAGTACTTTGATCTTGTAGCTAATATCCATCAAACTCTTTGAGAGTCTTGTGCCAGCCTGATTTCCCCTCTCCTGCTCATGAGCTTCTGTGAAATAATTTCTTGAAGTGTGGTCTTGATAAAATGAGCCATGTACAACAGAGAACGGCAAAAACGTGACATTTCTAAGAATTAAAAATAAAATAAAATTCTGTGTCTAATAGGAGAACATTCAATTCTAAAACACTAACATTTTATCACACGGTCACTTGAACTTCAGAATTAAATTCTGAGCAGGTAATTATTTTCTATTTATTTTAAGCCTGCTATAAGTAAGACAAGCAGTTTCTACAACTTTTGGTAGTTTTTCCTAGAGAGAGAACATTTGTTAATGCTGACCTTTCCTTGAGGAAGGCTTTGATTTTGACGAACCGAGTATCTTGTTTGGTTTGTTGTTTTTCTTTTTTTTAACAGACAAGTATCTTACAAAACACGTGAACCAGCTCAAAACTAAACGTTATCCCTCTCCTGTCTGAGGCCAGTGCAGTTTGGTCACTAGGCAGAGAATGGGAGAACAGGTTCTTCCATGCAGCCACAAAGGATCTGCCCCCATCACACTCTGGTATCACTGTTAAGAGCTGCATGGAGGTTCAGCTCCACTGCACACTGAGGGATTATTTCTAACCTGCAGATTGATTTGTCATGTTCTGCATTGGCACCTTTTGAACTCTGACTACTGAAAGGAAGGGCAAAATGTAATATTCTCATAAATCTTGAAGGTTACTCCTTTCTTAAAATTTTTCCACTGTGTACTCAAAATTCTCTGAATCAAAATACAGAAGAACACAGCACTGAACCTTGCTGATCCAATCTGCTCTGCATGGATGGTCACAGAGCATTCATTAAAGAGGGTTCTCTGAAGTTTTCTTCAACCATGCAATTTGCAGCTTGGTTCCACACTGAAGAATTCACCTAAGCTTGACTTTCTGACATTTATCCAAATCCAAACTCTAAAAACCATTAAGGATTTTTATGTTATAATTTAAACTCTAAAAAATCCAGTTTAAGTTATTTCCAAAACCAGATTTGCAGTACAAGTTGTCAGAGCCATTCCCAATGGCACTAAGCAGTGTCAAAAGTATTTCTAAACTAGACTGTCATGCCAACAGAAATAATTGACTTCAGGACAACCAAATGGCATAATAAATACTAAATTCCTATGCCCCTAGAAGAAAAAGAGAGTGGTGCATCACTGAACTCACGGAAACATTTTTACAACTCACAGTTTTTGCTGTATACTTAAAAATGAAACATATTTATACCTATTCACTAAAATGCAGTAATTCAGAGAGATCAACAAATTATTGCTGTATTTTGAGTGGTTTTGCAGACACATGGGTACATTTTACCCACAGCTGCAGGTATGTATGTGTGTACATATGGGCATGCACCTTTATAAGTACATGTGACAGACAGTCCTGCAGAATTTTATCAACTTCTCATTATATCTACTGCAACCTCCTTATGCTCCAAGCAACATCTGTTGTTACTACATCACACTGTCCAGTGATTTTCATGGAATCATAGAATTATTAAACTTGGAAAAGAGCTCCAAGACCATCAAGTCCAACTGTTAACCCAGCACTACCAAGTCCTCCACTCAACCGTGTCCCCAGAAACCACATCCAAGGGGGTTTTGGTGCCCCCCCTTCCCTGGGCATCCTGTTCTAATGCCTGACCCACTCCTTCAGGGAAGAAATGATCTCCTAGTATCCAACCTAAACCTCCTCTGGCACCACTTAGGGCCATTTCCTCTTGTCCTGTCCCTTGTTTCCTAGGAGAAGAGACTGATCACTCTCTGGGCCCAGCCATCCAGACAGTTTTTCACCCAGCATCCACTACACCCATCCATACCATGGAAAAGCAGTTTTGCCAGGAAAATTCTGTGGAAACAGTGTCAAATCCTTTAAATAAACTCTAGACAGACAACATTCACAGCCTTTCCCTCCTCCACCAGGCAGGTCACCTTGTCATAAAGGGAGCTCAGGCGGGGCAAGCAGCACCTGCCTTTCATAAATCCATGCTGACCAGGCCTAAACCCCCAATTCCCCAGATCCCTCAAATCCCTGAAAGAAAAATATTTCTGGGCACTATTTCTATTGTTTTCATCTGCTCCAGAACTCTGTAGGTTTCATGAACTAAGTGGAGAGCTAAGGTAAAATGCATTATTTTGAGAGTCATCGTGTCCACACTCTTAACGCAGAGTGAATGGTTTGGTTATTAATGTGTGAAAATGAGGTCAGTACAGGAAAACATTTTTTCATAGTACATTTCAAACCTAAATTCGTACTGAATCATACACTGAAAGATATAACAGTGCATAAATGCCTACAAAGTAGCTATTATAAGGTCTTCCATCATTGAGTTCCTAATTAGTCTCTCAATTGTAAAGTACAAAATGTGTCAATTAACTATTAAAGAAAGAAAAAAATCCCAGCACAGCTCTCCCAACAAACTTGTGGGGTATTTAGGGATCTTTGTAATGTAACGCTGTAGGGTGTCAAAGCAGCGTGCTGGAAGTTACTGGGGTGGAGCAGAATTATGAGCCCTGGTACAATCTGATGTACTTGGAGGGGATTTCTAGGCTGGATTCAGTCCTGCAGACACTTTTATGACTTTGCTGATCTCTGTATTGCTACTGAAATCAAAGATCCATACAAGAAGTAGGCATCACCCTCTGAGCATCCAGCTTTCCAGAGCAGGCTAGCAGGAAAGATGTAGTTAAGCACCCTCATGAATTTTTCTTCAGCTTGGATGCCTAAATTTGGCTCCTACATCTATGCAAGTGACCTATTTTTTAAATACACTGAGTGCCTGCAATTCCCAGCAACTTATGCAATCAATCATCGTTAAATTGTATGAAAATACTGATGAAACCTAAGTTGCCCACGGGCATTTATTTCTGCTCATTGTTACTATTAGAGAAACAGCATTTTTTCTGAGGAAAAACTCCTGTAAAACTAAAGGACAGAAATGCATTTTTAAATGTTGAAAAGTTGCATACCATGAACTTTGTTTCAGGAGGGAGGAAATAGTCTTACGTTACTCAACTATAGCATGTCAATGAATAATAAAATGGATCATGTCTCCATAATTTTATGTGGTGAAAATATATAGGAGCATTAGCAGATTCTTGGACTAAGGTATTTTTGTAGTGACCTGCTTGGATCAAAAGAGACGTTTTTGGAACAGCAGGACAGGCTGCCCTTCAACTTCCTTAAGAATTGCTATCACCTTCTCTTTTCAGGACCTTAAAGCCTTTGGTGCAAGCAACCAGAGAACAGATACAAATGTGGATCATGGAAATTCACATATTCAGTAGATGGAGGTGCATTGCTTTAAAGCAACTGGACCAACCCAGGGGCTTTCTCACTTTTACCCTTCTGATTCTCTCCCCCTTCCCACAGGGGAGTGTGAGCAAAGAGCTGCACAGGGCTTACTTGTCAAAAAACCACAAAATAAACACATTTCAACTAGGGAAACAGAAAATATGAACTGGACTACTTCAGGTCCCTGGGAAAGCAGTTCTTCAAAACCTGATATGAATATATTTGATATGTGCATTTTAGAAATAAGACCATATGCATCCTAATTTTGTACAGGCCTGATAAGAGCACATTTCCTTGGTGATGTGAGACATTGACATCTCTGAGACAGCCTGAGCACCCAAGTGAACCAGGAGGGTTAATGAGTGGATCACATGCTCTCCATTCAGGTGTCTGAATACCAGCATATCTTGGTCCTTGTGGATATACTACGAATACAAAAACAAACTTAATGACATTTATTTACACCTATGCTGACATTTTTCTGTATGCAGAGGAAAATCATCAACATGTTTTCTTAAAGGTCAAAAGCCTTTGAATAATATATTTCACTGCATGGAATGGATACTGTCTGATATAATTCAATTTCTGTGTTTACCATGTGTTATCCCTAAAAACCCAATTCTTTACCCTTTTTAATATACTGGTGTGTTTTCTTTCTTTTATTTCCCATTTTGGAATCATAATCTTTATTCTCTCAGCATATAGCATATGCTTACTGTTCAGTTTGAGTTGACATATTTTAATTTGCATGGTTTTCCTATCCAGTTTCTCTACCAACATTTATTATATTGTGATGAATATTACAAGTAACGGATACACCTTCAAAAACAACAGCATCCTCTTTGCTTCTCTCTGAAAATTTTCTTGTACTTACATATTCTTAGATATTAAAGACACCACCATTTTTTCCTTCATCTGGATGGAACTAACAGTAAGCATTTTTAAATTCATTCAGCATTTTTCTTTAGGGATCCCACTTCTGTACATTTGTTTCTGAAAAAGAAGACTGCAGCGAGACGTTCTGGAGCAAGCAGAACATCAGGGGTAGAGACTTGACTGCTGTACGAGTACAAGGATGGTATGAAGTATTTTTATTTTAATCAGTTATATTGTGCAGGATGACATTTCCAAATCTGCTATGATATCTGCTGTTCAGCCTCTAAGTCTGTCCTAATCAACTCTTGCATGCAAAACAACAGGGACAACCTTATTCCAGATGGCTGAGAGACAAAACTTAGCTGAGGTCAGAATTTAGCAGAGAGGAAAAAAAAATGTAGTAGAAATTGCACCATTAAAAGTCTCTGTCACTCTCATCAATTTTAAAAGACAAGAACTTCAAACTTCTTGTTTATTCTTTTGCATTATTAGCTTTTGTCCTTTAATTAATCTTTCAATTTTATTTCATTTAATCTCTGTTATTTCTTATTTTGATAATATATTTAATGTATTATATTACTAAGGAGTAAATATTTAATAAAGCTCTGCAAAGCCCTTTTCCCAAAGTGCCCTGAGAACTTGGCGACCTATGTAGCCCTCCTCTCTAAAAACCTGAGTACAATCAAGCCACATTTGTGCATTTTCATGAAAACAAAGTCAAGGTCAATTCATTCTACCCAGGGTATGTTTCTGGGGAGACCACACTGTTATGGAAAAAAAACCAACACAGTAATTAATTAGTGGCTGAAGACGTTTTTTAGGCCTAGAAATTAGGTAAAGTTCTCAGGCTGGATGGTCCCCCACAAATGCCCAAAATGTTTGTGCTTAACACCACCAACTTCTCCCTCTGACAGTCCACAGGCTTTTTTTTTGCAAAGATTATTTTCCGTAGCAAAGGTACCTGACTTTAAGCAAAACTTGCTTTTGCACCAATATCTTCCTTCCCCAGCATTCCTGCCACAGTTACTATGCCAATTGCTTTGGTATGAAGCAACAGTGAAAACACTTGCATTAAATTGATATTATTTGTATGAGGTTAAGCTACCTGAGCCCTAAGAGTGGTTCAACAAGTGACAACTTTCATGGAGACTTGAAGGAATAAGTGGATTTAATATCTTAAGTGATTACTCATCTGATTTCTCGTCTAAAGATACTCATCGATAAGGCACCAACTAAGAATCAACCCTGTGCCAGAGGGGGAAAGAAAAGATTTAAGGGTGCAGAAACAGAGTTTTGTTCTGGGATGGCTTTCTGGGATGGACACTGTGCAATCTCCACCAAGCCTGCATAATCAGAGAAAGAACTAAGTCTTTGAGTTCCTACATGCCAAGGCAGAATTAATCGTCCACAAAGAGCAGCAGAGAGAATTTCTTCAGAGGACGTGCATCTTCCCACTCACAGGCACAAGTGGCACTTGGCACACTCCTGGAGCAGGGAGGATATCGAGGTAGGGTTTGAAGGAGACGCACAAAAGCAGAAACACAGCTTTTTCTCTTTCAGGAAAAATAAAAGTGGATCTGGGCTTGAATCATCCTTCAGCTTTCTGAACAGTGGTTGGGGTCAACAGAAACCTTTATATAAAAAGGGGTGTCACAGTCAAAATCCTGCTGTGAGCTAAAAACATACCTTGTAAGTAAAGTTGAGAATTTACTGTTGTAACCTCTGACATGTTCATAGCAGAAACAATGAACTATGATTAATTAACATTTAATCATTACAGAAACAGAAAATGAGAGACTAGAGGGAAAATTCTTAATAATAGAGTTAAAATTATTATATGTACATGCTTTCTATCTCTGGGTTTTTTCTGGTGTCCTTCACTGCCCCTCTGGATATTAAAATTAATCTGTCTGATGTGTGGGGCAGGAGGTAGACAGTGACTCCTCAGCATCCTGAGTCCCCTTCTCTGGAAGGAGTATGATGTTGGTGATTTCTTTTTTGTCCCCCCTTGTGAATGCGCTTGGGGTTGTGTTTGGGTATTTGTTAACACATTTTTACACCTTTCTTTATCAGTGCACAAGGCAACATTACATCCAAATATACTAGAAAAGGCTTTACTTGTGTTGGATGGTCACCTTTGGTTTCTTTGCTGTCCTAAAACTGTTTATGCTCAGTTCCAGGTCTATAATCTTTAGGTGCCTCCCCATTTCCCTTTTCCTAAACATCTCAGTCTGTACTCCTGTAAATACCCACTTGAGAGGAATTGGCCGTAATCCAAGGACTGTCTCCCTCCACACTGCATCAGAAATATTTCAGTCCACACTGAGTGACTACTTATTGCTAATATCTATGTCAAAAATATGGCTATACCCACTAAGACAAGCAAAGGAAAATGCAAAATACTGCAGTTTAGGAGGAAAAAGTTCTGGCACTGACCAACTGGAAAGCAGCGGGTCCTGGCACACACCAAGCTGGCCATGAGCCAGCAATGCCGTCCTTGCAGGAGCAGAGTCAGAGACAGACTCTTCTCAGAGGTATCCAGACAAGAGGCAATGTGAACAAAACAAAACACATGAAATTCCATTTAAATGCAACCCAAAACTTGTTTTTACTGTAAGGGTGGTGAAACATTGGAGCAGGTTGTCCAGACATGCTGTGGGGTTTCAATCCTTGGAGATATTAAAGATATTCTGCTTGAGCAGGGGTTTGGACCACACAATCTCCACAGACCTGAATCTCTCACAGATTCTGTGAGAAGTGAAACAAATCAGCCACAGCCTCCTGACAGGCAAGCCAAACCAAACTCCAGCTAGTTAAAGACAAAGTCAAGGCAAAGAAAGCTTCGCACCTTCCAGTTTGGAGGGTTTGCCACTTCAAATGTGTGTTTCTATTACAGGAAATACTGCATTTACTGGGCTACTGAGGTGTTCCTTTGCTTTCATTAAGAAAAAAAATAAATATCACAGGTGTAGATGAATAATATATGAAAATATTCTATTTAATTTCCTGTATATCTCTCTTCACTGTACCTGTAGGATTCTACACAAAATAAGCTTTGCTCCTTTTTAATTAATTTTGTCTAGTGTCTCACATTTATGCTGTAAATAATCCACTGATCATGAATTCTCTGTTTGCATTGAATAAACCATTATTGGGGCAACATGAGAAGCATAAATGGCTTGGACATCAACATTTCAGCATTTTTAATTTATACTTGTTATTTAGCATTCAGGCACAGAACTCCTCTGGGGCCTTTTACCCACATCCTCCAAATCAAATAAAAGTCAGACTTCTGAATAAGAAAGAACTGCTGAGCTGACCATGCTGTTGTGCACTAGGGCAGTGTCTTTTTCATTCTGTTTTACACTAGGAAAAAAAACCAGATCATTTTAAAATTATTCGAAACATAAAATTATGAAACCATAGTGCTGAGTTTCACAGTCCTCAGGAATTTCACTGTGGTTTGCATTTCATTTCGTCCTGGAAAGTTTGCATTTCTTTCAGGGAATTTAAGCTCTCTTAGGTTACACAGGAGAACTTAACCCTACAACGAATTTTTAATATGTACCTTCTAAATAGGATATGGTCTAATTAATTCTTTACTCCCAAGTACCCACATTAAACAGCTTTATGAAATGTTCATATATCCCTAGGAAGCCCTAAATAAAAAAACCTGAGATGCATCTAGTGAGTTAACTTCTAATTCTCCTCTGTGGTTAGAGGCAAAACAATGAAAAGATGCAATGATATTTGCCAGTTTGCTCTTTTTTACCCATCAGATTGAGATAAGGTGATGTGAATTTGTAGGTAATGAAAACACCCCTTGCAATTTGTCGATGTTAACTGAACCATCATTCTAAACACACATTATTAAAATTTGTTGTTTCTGCACAAACTTTAATTTCCCTTATTATTATTTTCTCATTTTTCACTCTGACCTGCTCATCCCCATCAGCTGATGCACATGTTGCGCATCTAAAATGCACTTTTGTCTTCTTTTTTTCCCTCACAATATTTAACTTATACACAAGATGAAAAATGTATAAATTAATAGACATCCACCACCAAATCTACTCGGAAAAATGACAGCACTCTCATGACAATATAAAATTTGTGTTTGCTTGGGTTTTTTTAAATGAATTCTGTGTGCACCTGATAAGCAGTGGATCATAGAAGCTCATATCTTTTAGTACAACAGGAGCATAACAGACTTCATGAAGTCCATTTTTTGACTTCAGTACAGCAGCTGCTGGAGGTCACTGAATATTTTTAAATGCAAACTTGTATCTCCTACGAGACAATTCAGCATATCTAACATGTACCCTATCTAAATATTCACAGGCACTTTCTAATTATTTTCAGGATATATCCTGGCATGACAGATCATGCTAACAGCTTCATTAACTCTGCTGTGCAGCACCACTGCATGGACAGTGTGCCCAGCCTAATCTAGGCAAGAAAAACTGTGCAACTCCCCAACTTCAGCAGGATAACAGTTACTCTCTCTCTAGATGTTAATGAGATTGGAAAAGTTTCAGGTGAAGCCATCAGAACATTAATACAAACTGTACTGGTGCTCTATGCAGTTATTTTTTTAGCAGCTCTGCCTGTGCATAGCATTGTTCTTTCATTAAAGAAAACAGATGATGACGCCTTTGACACAGTTCCTTCATTTACAGATTACACAATAATGGAGCTTGGTGGTGTCTGTTTGTAATAATGAAAATTTCATTCAATTCATGTTTAGCTGTGAAAGATTTGATTTTTTCAGTAAATTTTTACCTAAACCCTCACTTAGAGATGGAATAGATGGCCTAGAGATAGCACATTCTTTTCTTCCAAGAATCTCTAAAATTTCAAGTTCATTCATTCACTTTTCCAAAGCTAGATTTCTATAGCTATGGATTACCACCAGTAATAGTTGCTGGAAGGAGGAACAGTTATTTTTCACTGTTTGACCTAAATTAATTTGCCAGGAATTGTTTTGTTTGTAAAACAGCAATAAATAGCAGTAATCTATGTTTCAGGCTTTCCTATCCTTAGTGGGCCCATCTGTATTACAGTGTTTTAACCCAAGTGGTGAGTTGTAAATGGTCAATAAAATTGGAAATTTAACAAGATTTTAAAAAATAAAAAAGAAAAAAAATAAAAGAAGAAAGAAGAAACAAAGCATTTAGACATTTGCTTTGACACCCTATTCAAAATATAAAATACTAAGGAAAGATCAGAACAAGGCAAAGCTACCCTTTCCACAAAACACCACACAAAACTGACCTAAAGTATTTAATGTTTACATTCCAACACCTTTTAAGAATAAAGTTGATGCCTGAGCTGATGTCTTCTCCAAGGCAGTTGTTTTTTCTAGCTGCTGGCAAAGCTGCTGTGTCAGACTTGATTATCTACTAAAGTTTACACAACCTTGTCTTGACTCAGTTCATTTTGTGTGCAGTTTATGCATTGATTAATTGCATAATCAAGCTGTGGCAGCATCAAAGGGGAATCACCTTCTGGCCAAGCCTGAGAGAGCTGCGTTCAATCGTCTCCAGCTGAAGTCACAAAGCCAAATTCAGCTCTGGCAGAAACAGGCAGAGCCCCACTAAGTCAATAAGATAATCAAAGCTTTGTAATTAGATCGATGCAAAGGACAGCAGCAAGGCCTGGCAGAAATCTGCATTGGACATAGGTCCAGATATACCCAGGGCTGACTTTGTCCTGGGAATTTTTTGTACCTTTGAGCAGCTGAGCTGAAGCAGAAATTCAGAGCATTTATGGATCCTGCCAAAGAAAATCAAGAGAGGCAGGCATATATAAAAAGGAACATATTTCACTGTTACCTGATACTTCAGCCTTCTCTGTCTAATGAGAAGCACAGCAACCAAAAATCCCATCTCAAACCTGACGAACTCACTGAGTATAGGATGTACTTTTATATGCAGAGAAGTAGAATGTATTCAAAATTCAAGTCTATCAAGACATATCCATCAGACAATCTTCAATGTCTGCAGTCTGGACACTCTCTTAAGGAAATACTACTGCTCAGGAAGAGCTTCTAAATGATAAAGTTTTGTGCAAAAATTTTAAAACCTTTTAAGAGAGTTGTAAGATATTTTCTGATGTTTCTTTTGGTGAGTGAGGGAGAAGGAAAATTCTGACAATACATGTTATTTTAGCCCCAGTTTAATTCCCTCAGGAAAAAAAAATAAAAAGGAAAAAATAAAAGAGTCTGATTTCAGAAAAGTTTTCACCAGAAAAAGTAGGGAATTTTGTACAGAAGTGTATATTCTGCACAGTGTATATGGTCATGTTCTCTTTCTCTGTCAGGAAATGCTCTTTGAACTCAAAGGCATCTTCTCAAGAATCAGAGTCCCATCATGCTGGGACCTGTGTACTGACAGAAGATTGCACTTCCCTTGACCACAGAACTGTGTATGATCACACTAACTTCCACAGTTATGAAATGGCTGAATAAATCAAGGGTGCTTTCCTCTGCTGGAACCAGATATCAGCTCCATATTTCAAATATCACCATGCCACAGCAGAGCAAGTGCTCTGGCAGCCTTGGGGAAGGCTCCAAATTTTTACTTAGAAACCTTTTCTCTTCTGTTTTTCAGTGTGAAAATATCAGTGCTACTAATGTACTTCTACTCCAATATCAGGAAGAGACGAGAGAAAATTAGTCACCTTGAGTGGAAACCTCAGTAAGTCCAGGGCATATGATTTTGCTGAGGTAAAGCAGAATTTGCAGCTTTCAAGGTTTGGCTTGAGAACTGTTGCTTAGAGGAAATTGAGACAAATGTGTTGCTTTGCCAATACCATTAAGATGAAAAGAGGCTTGTATTAAACAAGAGTGTTCCACTTAGATCATGCACCCAGTTAAAGCTGGCCATCTCAACCTACCCATCGAGCAAAGAGCCCACCCTGATCCTTTTCTCAGGAGTCAGGCTGAGTTGAGCTGTAGCAATTTCTGAACTACAAATGTTCTGAGCTGATGTGGGCCAGCTGCACTTTAACTGAGGCCAGAAGGCATTAACTTTTTCACTACTGCTTCGCTGTGCGCAATTCATCCCACATGTGCACCTGTTGTGACAATACACAGACCCAAAGTGCTGGGATAACTGGCCAGTGGGTAAGTAGCCTAATCAGCTGTACAAAAACATCAGTAAAAACCATCAGAAGTAAAGGCTGATAAGCAGAACAGAAAAAAAATAACCCCATGGGTTATTTTTCCCTTTTGAACAGGCAAAAATATTTACAGCTTTTCCAAAGTGCTGTCACACACTGAGGCATATCAAGCCAAGCGTTTTAGAAGCCTTTTAATTTAGGACGCCTGAGTGACAATACACGAGCCACAGTGAGTGGCAGCCATTCAGTGCAGTGGGGCTCCTCACAAGATTAAGAACTAATCAGTGAGCTCAGCTCTGATCACTGTTTCATGTCCCAGCCAAAGGGATCAAGAGGGCAAGGGATCAGCATGGCACAAAGGTACTTGTCAGCAGACGCTGCTCAGAGATCAGCGTGAGGGTCACCCACTGCGAGGATTAAACTCCCCCAGAGGAGGGGGCAGTGGCAGCCAGGCAGGGAGGGAGAAAATGAGAAAGGAAGGAGATTTCTTCAACAAACCAGCCAGACTGAGAAGGGCAGGGTGGGAAACGGGGCTGCTTATTAAATGGAATAACTTAAGGTGACAGAGTTTCATTTTTTCAGAAGGTCTGTAGCACCCAACTGAGACATACTTTTAGTGAACACTGTCAGCTCATGCCTGCCCACCTCCCTACCCACCAAAGCCTCTTTCTGCTGTCATCCTATAAAAGAAAAAGCTCCCCCAGGTATCATAACACTGACCAAAATATATCTGGAATACAAAAAGATTCAAATATATACGTTTGGGAGTATACTGAATTCAAAATATTTTCACCTTCTGACAAGATCTAAGCTTTCTCCCAGGTGTTATCAGTGGAAAAGGAAACAGATCATGTGAAGACTGCCTGAGGAATCTAAAACTTTTAAGAAGCAGCTGGAAAAGGTGTCAACCAAGGGATTACAATGGATTAACCTTGAAAAATTCTATTCTTCTCAGGTCTGTCTGCTCATAGTTAGGTACCACACGTTGGCTATTAATAGATGTACTGTAAAGGTAGCAGTATTTCAAGATATGTGGTTATCCTTGGCCACCTATCTGGGAGGAGAATCAATCCCCTTTTTGTACTAAATTTCCCTTTAGCTCTCCTTCCCAACTTGTTAAAAACAAACCATGGAAAAAACACCCACCAAATCTCTTAGAATACCAATATGCACACACACAAATGTACAGGCACATATACACCCCCTTCATGCTGCATTTCTACAGCATACATTGAATTCTTCTGCTGTACCTTCTACAACAACCATTGACTACATAATTGAATACACCTGTAATTATTACGTTGCTCCTCTAGGAGATTGACCAGCAGAGCACATCAGCAGATACAAAACAAAGCTTTTTAAAAAAATCTTTTCATTAGCAGACACAATTTGGTCAGTTATTTCTACAAAGAAACCTTGGCTATATTCGCAGGTCGCATACAATTAACTTGTTTTACATATTTAACATTCAAAACCAAACTTGTTTGACAAGACACACCAGAGAGGTTCCTGGAGATCTAAAATCCTCCCCAGGACCTGCAGATTGTTAATGTTCCTGACACACATTTTAACTCACAACCTCCAGTGCTCAAATTCAAATATTTTGTTTACTGATACCCTTGTTAAGCTTTACTAGCCAGCTTAAAATTTAAGCTGTTTCCAACAACTGGCACAACACAGAAATACATTTATTTTAAGACACGTATTACATATGCTTAAAAGTGGAAAAGATAAAAAATATTCTACTCCCCTCCCCTCAGAGCAGATTGGTCACCAAAAGAATTTAAAACCCTGTTAAGAGGAATTGATGCATGGAAAAAATACTCTTGTTATGTGCATTTTAATTAATCACCTCCATAAAGCTCAAAGCCATCTGTTCAATGGGTGGTGAGGAGAAAAAAGATGAGGCTGGAGAAGACAGTCGTGGTGGTATTCAAGTGTACTTAGAGTGGCAATTGCAATACAGAGGTATTGGGCCAGCACAGCTTTGCAGAACATTTAATAGAATATTCCCATAGTTAAAAGAAAGGCTCACAGAGAACATGAGTATTTTAAGGGGAACAAATTCCTAAAGCAATAGTAGGTTCTGTTACAGCAGCAACCAGTTTTCTATTTGAAATACTGACAAAACCTTGAGTACGAAATTCAGCCTTGACAGTGATCCCTAACCACTGAACCCCTGCCTGCATTCCAGGACATGGAATGGGTGGGTTTCACTGGAAACTGTCTCTTGAAACCTGCATTTTCTCCCAGTTTGGCAAATTCTTTGCGAATATAAAAGCCAAAATATCATCAGGTGAGGGCCTTCAATCCCACCTCAAGTAACACATTACACACATCTCACAGGGAAGTAACATTTGGATTATAAGGTTGCATCCATTTCTGAAGGCTACCGATCCCAGCAGCAAGCAGAGACATATTATCTTAGGGTTTTTTTATTTGTTTGGGGAACAAAGCTACAGAAAACATAAGAAAACTGAGAATTCAGTCTGATCCTAGATTCTTCCAAAATGGTTAATTCATACCCTGAATAATAATTGCCATAATTCACCCACTAAGTTTATGTTTAGAGCCTTGTTACCTAATACAGTTTCCCAAAAATAACTATACAGCCAAACTGCTATTCCCATAACATAATTTGATATGGCAAAGCACATATTAACTTTTTTTTTTTTTATATCCTCCACAAAAAAATTTGAGTGCTCCACTGCATTCTCTGGAAAAATCATTAGTCAGTGTCTACATTAACATAATTGATATGTTGAATTGATACTTGAAACAGCTCACAGCTGGTAGCTTGCCGAGTGAGATTTTATGATTTTTCACTTCACAAATGCCTTCTCGGAGAATTTTCCTTGTGTGCACATTTTTGCTTTGGAAAAACTAACAACTGGCAGGCTTTTGAAGTGCTCCACGGTAATTAATGACTCTGATTTACATGTCTACAGTACATTACACAGACACATGTCAGGCTGTAACACTGAGTGCTTAAAAGCTCTGATTCCCCCATCATTGGTCTTGGATTTGCACAGAACAGACACCAACAGCAAAAGTTTTACCCAGCTCCACAATGGCAGGGACCGTGACAGACTTTCCACCAAAATATCCCCTGCATGTGACATCAGCCAACCCACAGCTCGCAGGGGGAAGTCAAGACATCGCCTGATGCGTTTTTAGGACAAACCTGAGCTGGCAGAGGGAGCTCATTGCAGATCAAACCTTTTGAGCTGTATGGTTGCAGTTGCTGTCACTTGGCACCAGGAACATAAAAGCCAAACCCCCTTTTTGTTGAGCCACAGCCCAAAGCCAGCCGGCAAAGCATTTCAACCCCGAAAATCTCCCCAAACTTCAGTTTTGATGTAATTCCACAAATGCTCTAAGCTTACTTTTTTTTTTTTTTTTTTTTCTGATTTTCTTGGGGTTTTTTGGTTTGTTTGTTTCAAGCCCTTCCTCACATCTGACCTTTACTCCTTTTTTAAACAAATGGAATGAACTTGGGACTTACCAAACCAGCTTGACAGACCTTTATGACAGTTGTTTCCCACCCTGCAGGAAATTCATCCCAGGATGGAGTGGTGCTAACACTTTTTTCAGCTTTCTTCCATAAGATTTTGATACTTTTTACCTGAAAAATAAAATAGAGTGAAAATATGAAAATAAGGCAGTCATCTTTAAGCTTATATTTTAAAAACAGCAATCAGAATTCTGTGATTTTTGTGCTCTTCCCCCCCCCCCCCCCCAAATAATGTCACATTTCTTTTTCACTTAAGGAAGCTTAAGAAGAACAGAGTGTAGTGGGTAAAGCACCCCTGAAGTCTTACACTTCTTCCACACATCTACCTTCTTTAGGTGCCTTTTCTCATCTCTGCTATCAACAATACCTCATGTGGGTTGCAAATGTCACTGTGAAATACTCACTTTTTAAAAGGAAAAATTATTCTCAAAGAAATCCAAGGAAAACCACTCACTTTAAACATCCCATTTCAAGCAAGAAATTTTCCATCTCACAAATAAAACAGTTATTCTAAAAGCACGCAAAATAAATCTGGTGGGTGAGTCACAAAGACCTCACAAAACTCTGTTTTTACAGCTATATCATTGAGACCAAATTAAGCTTGACAGTTTCCTTTAAAATAAATTATTAAGTTAGAGATCATGGAATAAATAGCACTTGATAAAAAAATAGCCTTCTTATTCTCTAAAAATGTTTAGAATCAGGGAAAAGAGATCTTAATCTCCAGCTGAATGAAATCGATCTATCGAGGTAAGAAAGTACCAGTGGATGCAATATGAGAAAACAGCTCTGCATTAATTTCATCTCTGCTTTCTAGAGTGATAAGGGACTTCTTTCCTTGACTTTTTCTCATGCTATACAGGCCAATTCTAAGGCTCTCTCCCACTACACATGCCAAGTTATTTTTTTGTAATGACATGAGAAGGAAAAATGCATGCTTGGTAGGAAAAGGGGAACAAAGAAGCTCTACTAAATCAACACTTGTTTAGATCCAAGGAAAAGAGGAATTCTATTGACACAGACTCATATAGCAGGATATCTCTTCCTAAGTAAACACCTGCATGATCTCCTTGCTTGAAGGGAAATCAATTGAGTTGTGCTTATCTCTTAAATTAATTATCAATTAATGAATTCTATGTATTTATTAAATTTGTTATTAATATGTTATTCTTCATTGTATTCACTCCTTTCCTAATAATTAAATATTTGTTTGTGTCTCCAAGGCTATTAAAAAGATATCCACAAGAGTAATTATGAGGACATTCTAGTCCCTTTTACCTCAGAAGAGATAAGAGATTTTCATGAAAGTGTCTGGAAGTGTCTTTCACTGTTTCAGAGCTCACAGACTTTCCATTAAAATAATAATAAAAATTATAACAGTTAAATGGCCATTCCAGCTCCAGAAGTTTTAAGATTTTAAACACATGAAACAGAAGGGAATAAGATTCCCACAATGACATGAAATACTGTAGGAGAGATCACTTTCAAATCTGGGTGTCATGATGACAGGAAAGCTGAAATCCATGGTTGTGAACAGTCTGTGGCAGCCCAGTGACAACTGAAGCTGGACAGACTGAGGATATTATTTGAGAATGGGGTTTTGACTTGCTCCTCTACAAAGACTGATTAATACTGGAATTGAGGGAGGAAATGAAACCACTTTCAGCAATTCTCCCAGTTCTACATCACTTGGCTGAAACCCAGGAACTGTAATGTGTAATTTTGGTGCTGGAAGACTCCTTTAATTATAAATTGAGGGGAAGGTGGACAGCTCTGGAAGTGCAATGGCTTAACTGATCTTGCTGTCCTACAAATCCCAAGGGACTTGTGACATTAGATTCTGCTGGCTTCCTTCAGGAGACAAATCCTTTTCATCTTAGAAAATACCCATGAGCACATCAGCTAAAATATGTACTGACTTTTAAAAATATATCACTTTCAGTTTTAATTTAGTCAACTTATGTGTACAGTTGGCTTCAATGGTCTTAGAGGTCTTTTCCACCCTAAATGATACTGTGATATTTGCATTTTATGTTCTTATATTCTGGCGTCTTTTCTGTACCAACTTGAGCTATTTAGGATGTGTGGTACAGTATATAACGTGCTGTATAGAATACAATTTCATATCAGTATAGGGAAGTAGATACAAGCACTTCTCTAACAATTTATCAAAATGTTCCATCAAAAATAACTGTACAGGTGATGACATGAAAATTACATAAATCAATATAAAAAAGCAATAATGAATATCAGACAAACAAGATATTAGCATATCATAGAGAAGCAGAGGTAAAGGAGTATCTCAATTATTAAAAGCTTTCCAACCAAAAGAAGATGCTGCTGTCATTGACTTTTGACTTTATACAGTCACAGTGGTGCAGTAAGATGTCACAAGGTCAAAAGATCAAATGCTGTAAATAACTGGTCTTCTCTGTATTAATGAATACTTAGAGAATAAAACCCAAGCTTTGTATTCAAGAATATCTCTATTTATCCAAGCAGCAAGCCAAAAAAAAAAAAAAAAAAGCCATTATCAGAAGCAATTATATTTCTTACTGAAAAACAATTAGTGAAGCAGTTATCTCAAGATGAGATAAAGACCCAAGCTGAAATGCTGTGATTATAATCACATGGCCTGACATGTCTGCATGCCTGCCAGACACAGGAGAGGTAAACCCCTTCTCCCCCTCTGTATTCACTATACCTGAGGGTCAACCACCTTGCAGGATATTCTCCTTCGCCTTTTAACTTCTTCCTACCAAATGATCTCATCAAAATACTCCTCTGAACAGCTATTCTCCAATCATTTCCTCTTTCTTCCACTTAGAAAGAACCATAAAAATAACAGAAAATTTCCTTCTTCTAAAAAAAATTTAAGAAACAAACATTGCATGTGACTCCTAAGTAAATATATTTCCTGATTAAAGGCAGAGCAACTCCATCTGCTCCATCTCTGTGTAGTTCCAGCATTCAGAGAGAATATGTGAGAAACCTGTCAACACTCTGTAAGAGGAGGAGGAATATCATCACACAATTTCACTGAATTTCATAACCAGGCATAAACAGCTGAGTCTAATGCCCACAGGAAAGAAAATATTACACTTTAATTGGGTAGTCTTCTTCAGCAGAGAAGAACCCACAACAGGAAGTACAACAGGAAATAGATCAGGACATAGAAGTTTAAAAGATCTCTCATCCAAAGTATTGCTATCCCTCAGAAGCAGAATATCACACCTGGGCGAGGACAGCGGAAGTTAACAGGAGAAGTGGCACCCACTGGTGACACAGGAGCTAAATAAAAAGGTGAAATACAGCAGTAGGAATTCTTACGCTGGGTTATTCCCACACTGACTTCCCTGTTTCTCTTGGAGTTAAAATCCCTCTTAAGTAAGATAACCACAGGGTTGTCATATCCTTTAATATTTTATTTCTTCTAGGAAAAAGCCTATGAAGGGTCAAATGGTTGTTTACTTGGAAGTCCTTAAGCCAAATACTTTTTTACACTTAATGGTGTAGGAAAAAATATGGCTGATTCTGTGTACGAAACACTTCATCTGTTTGAATAGGAGCAGGAAGGAGGGAGATACTCATAGTTTCAACTTTCATCACCACAGGGAACATGAAAAAAACATGCAAAAAACACATTTTCCCTGCTGTTGTCTATTCTACATTACACCTATAAAATTACTACTGAAAATATACAGTGGAAACAAAGGATTTGGATGCAACAGAAACCACTGGATATGACAACAGAAAAGGCAAATTCTTGAGTGCATGTTATAAAAGTCTCTACTGGAGGAAAGGTTTCATGAACCCTGGTCTGCTCTGCACTCTTCTTATGATCTTTTAGAATGATCAATATTCCAGTTGCCATAAATTTCTTGTTCTCAAGTCACCCTTATGAAAATTAGGCTTTCAATATCAGTACTCTGATTTTAATTAGTTGCCAATACTTCTCTCCTCTTATTTGTACAGATGTTTACAGGGCATTGCCCTTTGCCGGTATTGTGACAATATGGTTTAAAATGAACATCCTTCCTCCTATATTTCTTTTGATGGGAGATGTCTTAAAATAGATTAACAGTCTCATTAGACTGCACTAACCTCCACTACAGAAAGAAAGAAACCATGCTGTACATCACCAGCCTTCAAGGACAAATCTTAAAGGCTTCTCTGTCCTGCTTTGAGCCCTCAACTTATCATTCATAATGAACTTTCCTGCCAAAAGGCACAGCTGTCAACAGGTGACAAATCATTGCATCAAGTGGCAATTTTTCACTTTTGTTGCTCCACTTTCCTCCCTGGCATCCTCTTACAGGATACGTATTTGCTACAGAAATGAATGCATGATGTATTACCAGCCCTTAATTTCTCCAAATTCACTTTCCAAATGACATGGTGAACTTTAGGTTTTGCTCTTACATGGGCAGAGAGGGATAGGACAAGGGAGAATGGTTCTAAACTAAAAAGCAAGAGATTTAGATTAAATGTTAGGAAGAAAAACTTTGCTCAGAGGGTAGTGAGGCACTGGAAGAAGTTGCCCAGAGAAGTTGCCCAGAGAAGTTGCCCCATCCCTGGAGGTGAACCTGTTAATGGATTTTCACTTCAACAGAAAGCAGAGGTTTAAAGGGATTGAGATGCCACCGATGTTTGTACAGCTGACACTTGCAGGGAACTTCCCCACCACAACATGGGACAGTATGGGAAGTATAGCAGGTTCTGGGATATAGGGATGCAAACCTGTGTTGCAGGGGTCCTGAGAAGCAACCAAGGGAAAATTTGAGGAGAAAGAAAGAAAAACGCACACAAGAATCATAGTTAAAAAAAAAAAGCCTTGCTACTTTTGCTGTTCACAGAATGCTTGATGTTTTAAATAAGAAGTTATACACATTGTATGGTCTAAAAAAAGCCAGATAAAACCTTTGGGAACCAAGTACTATCATGGCCAAGCACATAAGTACTCATCCTTGTGTGTCAGGGACTTTCAGAGGTGTGTGACGTGACTACCATTGGCTTTTGAATAATTTCCAGCGAACATTGATCTTGAACAACTGTCATGAACATTCCCATATAGTTCCTCATTCCTGGAGTTGCATCAGTAGGCCCAAGGCTTACTGGAGAGTCCAGGAGATCTACTCCTAAAGAGCTGCACCTTTCTGCAAGCAACTGTGCTGTGGTTCTGTTAGCACAGTTTCAAAAAAATATTTAAGGAAAAAACATGAGTTTTCTTCTGGGATATCATCTATGATCATCCTGGAAGCCAGACCCTCTAGCCTTTCTGTAAGGAACACCAGAATTATCCTTCTCCTGCCCAAACTCACGGCCCTCTCCTTTCTTCTGAAGAAAGTGACCCCATGACTTTTAAAATGTGCACATTTTTGAGCTCTTCCACTAAACCAGGTTGCTCCCAGACTCATCCAGCTTGACATAATCATAGAGCGAACAAATATTTAAAATGCACACTTTGTTCCCAGAAAGCAATGAAGAAGGCTCCTTTTGATTACATACCTAATGACACTTTCCACTAAATCCTCATTTAGCAAAGCACAGCATTCTACCTGCTCTGGCCGTTTCAGTATTTCCAACTTCCTGGTCATGCTAATAATTTGAGGAAGAAAAACCCAATAGCACAGGCAGAACTGTAAAAGATGGGACAAGGGATGCCATTAGCCCTTGTCACATCAAAAATAAAGATTGTAGATCACATCCAAAACTACCTGTCTGCCAGAGTAGTAGCACTTGTACAGATTATCTTAGACCATCATGAGCAAACAAACCCAGAAGTGAACATTGTTTGTGCTGGATTTTTACATCTTGACATTAGCAGTGCTTTTAAGTGGGATTTTTTTGTTGTTGTAAAGGTTAATAAATCAAGGAACAGACATAAGCAATGCAGTAGCAGCCTTCACACATGCTGGGCAATTATGCGTGTAGGGAAGACAAATAGGCAAACTGTTCCAGCAGGATGAAATACTAAATTTTCCACAATGAAGGATTTGCCACTGCCTTGCAAAGAAGGAGAGTGAGAGAGCGATGAGGAAGCGAGTCAGGAGGGAATTCCACATGTGATTTACTAACACACTCACGGCATTTACAGCCATTAAGGCAATCCTTCCTCCAGAGATTCCTCTAATGCTCCCTCTTGGATTGCCAGGAATGAATCCTCACAGCTTCACGGGACTATTATGCTTTGACTGTTTGAATTGTCAGCCCCCTCTCCTGCACATAAATGTAATTCTCATTACAGCTAAAGAGGTCGTGTGGAAGCAATCTAAGGAAAGTAAAATTACAGATTGCTGGTCAAAATTAGCTGTTTACTCCATGCTATGCCAGGATTCATAATTTGCAATTACTTAGTTGCTCAGAAGGCCATCCACACCTTAGAAATGCCAGCTGTCACCACGTGGAGCTGATGTGCACTTGTATGATCAAAAAAACCCGAGAATTAAAAAGGGAACCCAGTGAATAGACCAGCAATGGCCCTTTCAGCTGCACCACCGATGGTAAATAGAGGCAACCATACAGTGAGTGCCTGGATAAAGGAGGGTCTGACCTATTTCTTGTCTATTTCTGCCCTATTTCTTGCTTATTTCTAGACTCTTTCTGGCCCATTTCTTGCCCATTTCTGTTACACTGCAAGTTGTGGTATATGGATACACACCACACATCAAATAAGCATCTACTCAATTTCTACAAACCCACTGGAAACACACTTTTAATTTCCAGACTTTCCCCTTGATTAAATAAAGTATTTAAAGACATATTCTTACTCACAAGTAAGCCCTTCAAAACAGGGTAACATACAAGTTGATATTTAGAGCACGTATTCCTTTAGACAGTAAAAAATGAAATTCAGGATTAATAAAACAAAGTAAATTACTCATTTCTCCCAAGCCCTACTTAAAAACTGTATTTTTCAGGCAAGACAAGGGGTATGCATGGATCACGAATGAAATATTTCCATACACAGGAGTCAGGGTTTTTTTTCCTGCATGCTGTTACTGGATGGAAAGCACATTTTTCAAAAGAAAAAAAAAGAAAATGTAAGAAAAAAATTATAAAAGCAGGTAGAACTTATTTATTGAAAGATCATAATTGGTCTTAGTACGCAGCATTCATTTAGAAACTGTCTTGGGCTTGCTAAATTAAATGTAAGGCTTACAAGGGATAAAATATTTGAAGAACACAGGTGATTTTTATCCTCAGAAGCTGAAAAAAAACCCTTCTTCAAACTGCAGAAAGCCAAATGCATGGATGGAGCAGTTAAAATGAATGTTAGGTATTACAGCACATAAAAGAGTAATCCACACTTCACAAAAAAACCAGGTGGATAAATGGATTTCCTCCCTTGGTTTGCCAAAGTCAGAGCTGGTCACTTTTCAGAGTATATTGTAGAACCTTATAAACATGATTTTTGCCTTCTCTCTCTGTCTCACACACAGAGAGGTCAAAAAGAAGGAGCACCTTGAGTAGCAGTCAGGAGATATTCTCTGGGGACATAACTGGTGACCTATGATCAGCTGTGGACATTAATCTAAAGTAATCCATGCTCATGGTTAAAAAAATTCTGTTTAATAGCCACAGAATACTCTTTGATAGATCAGTATCACATTGTAATACTGATTTAAGTAAATTACACTGCAATTACTGAGTTAATAATGACCTAAACAATACTCAGGCAGGAATTTATTTTTTCTGAGTTCCAGATTTGGTCACATAAAGTCTTTTTCCTGGTTTTTGTCCTAAAAGTGACATGAGAAATGCAACTTAAAAGGAATTAATTAAATATGTTTGTGTTTGTATTGCAGGAGTAGCTGATTGGCAGATAAAGCCTTTCCCTTTTTGGTCACAGGTAGGAATTAAGTTCAGTCAAAAGTGGAACAAGTTTTTCAGTGCTATGTGAAGCGAGGTAATGTCTTCATTGTATTTATAATAGACAAATGCTGATGTTCAAATGAAAAAAAAACCCAAAACAAAACAATCAATGAAGATATCATTATTGCCAATTTTAAGAGAGAATCTAGAGAAATTCCTGACTCTGCATATCAGATCTGTGCCATACTTTCAGAGCTCTTTCCCTCCAGTTCCTCACCTTCATAATGCAGAATCTACCCATGGCTACATCTTAATCTACATGACAGTCAATAATTGGGGAAAAAAAGAAAAAGAAAAAAAGAAACACCAAAAAAAGGAAAAGGTTAGAGAGAAAGAAGAATTATTCTAAGCATGACACATTTAAGCCCTTTATCAGTAAAAAGTAGTCATTGTCAGACCCCCATACAGTAAGTCCCCTCCTGTGCAGCTCCGAAATATCTTAACTTCAAATTTGGCTTTTAAACAGGGAAGAATTCTTTCCAATAATAAGGAAGAAGATTCAAAACATTCTTTTCCAATTGCAGAAAATTAAATACCTATTTCTATTCAAGATATATAAAATATGTTTTGCTCTGATCAAATTTATTTAAATTATATTAAAATGCTTAGCATACTACTTTATTATATATACCCAAAATCATTTCATAATATATTATTTCTGTGAAGAGATTAAAATATTCTGCTGGATGTCTGAATTGTTTGAGAGCAGAATAAATTCCATTATGGCCTCTGCTCACATGACTTTCCTTTCTTTTATTTTTTTAGTGCCTGTCAAGGATTGCGATTGTTTGAAGCAGTTGTTTTAAAAAAGTGTTTTCCAAAAGTTTGAAGAGATTCAGCTGTGGCTCCATTTCATGTTGACCAGGGCTGGTGTGAAATATTTTTGTCACACAGGTACAGGGATCAAGAGCAATGAAATCTATGGCCAATCATTAATATTTTTAGATTTCATTGCAAAGATCAGGGGGACAGGTTATTGAACAAAACTTACTGCAGCAATAAAGACAATTTCGTTCTTGTTATATCAGTGGCAAATTATTTTTCATCAACTCAACATTTATGCATTTTTATCAGCACGTTGACTTTACCCTGAGCTAACAGGGGCTTTACATTTTGCTCTTTTGTAAACTTATGCAAATGCAGGAATTGTTTAAATTAGAATATATTGATTCTAACAATATTTTTCAAAGTCTAAAGAAAACATGGAAGGAAAGACTTTTAAAAAGTACAATTTACTAGAGCTCCAGTAGTCTAAACATCATTTTAAAACAAAGACATTTCAAGAGCTCCAACGCCTTTAGTTGCTGGTATGGGATGAAATAATGTTTCTGGTTCTGCTGCTCTGAACTTAAAGGGGACAAAATCAAATGTAGTTTAAGCAGGTGTCTGCCTCCATGAGAGTAAAGCTTAGCACCCCAATTTGGAAAGAAAGCAATATTACCTTTTTTAATATTGATTTTTGTTTTCTCTGATATCTCATCCAGGAAAAATACGTTACAAAATGCAGAAGTAAACTCTGTACTGTGAAAAGTAATTTTACCTTGATATTAAAAATTACATCAAGGAGTTAAAATACAGAAATCTTGTCATCAAAGGTTTTCCACACACAAGCAGGCAAATTTAAGCACAATACTGATTTCTGACTACTGAGAGGGATTTCCATCTCAGCTGTAACCACGCATTAGCTCCTGATAACACCTTTCTTTCTATTATTATAGATGTCCTTAAAAAGTGAGCCCAAAGTCCTGAACAAAGCTTATGGGTATTTTAGGGCTCCAGAGAAGCAGAGCTGATCTGTGAGCAAACTGTTAGCAGGAGCTGTAACTCAACCAGGGTTGACAATTCCTATCTGAAGGACTTCCCCAGGCAGCCAGCCCTGAGGGGGTGAAAAGCAGGAATGAGCTTTTCTGGATGAAGCTGCAGAGCAGCAGCGAAATATGGGTCTCAGCCCAGTAAATCCCTTTCCCTCCCTGGGGAAAAAAGGCAAAAACTCTCTCAGGTCAGAGTCAAATGAAGGACATTGGCAAACTGCTAATGCAGCCATCAACAACATCCAGAACACACAATTCAAATTACGAGTGTTGCATTATTATTAAATCTAAGAGCTCTCTCTCTCTGTACCCAGCTCATATGCTGATATTAGTGATTTTCTGAGTACGCATTTCCACAGGGATTCTGTCTTCCTCCTCTCTCTGTGGCTCAGGTTGCATTTGCTGGGAAGAAACCATTCCAAATGGGAACACCTGAGATTTGATGATTCAGCTTGTTCTGGGAGTAATGTAGATGGAATTAATTATCCTTAACTCTTTCCCTGCAAAAGCATCTTGATTCTAGGCCTACGTCTATGTAGGCCTAAAAGGTCTGGGCCTAGAACAGCTTCAACTAAAGTACTGTGGTTCTAAAAACATCATTTTGATGTTTTCTATACAAAAATTGAAAATAAACAGATCTTCAGAGCCCTCCTCAGCTTAGACAACTCAGATCTTCTGACATCTTGTGCTGGACAGGGAATCCACTACACAGAAACCCTTACGGAATATGCCACACAGTCTCCCCCCAGTAACAAATATATTATTTTCTTCCTATTGAATTCCTTTAAAACAAGAAAAGCCATGTAAAGCTTCCTTATGGGAGGACTTTAAAATTGATTAAGCCAGATGGTTCCAAAGACTCTTTCTGCAAATTCATTTCTTTGTAGGAAAGGAAGAAGGAAAAAAAATCCTACATTAATTCTCCAGAGCTATTAAAGAAACAAAGCTAACCTTCTTAAATTTCTCAATGGCAATGAGTAGCTCTCAAAACATCTTCAATTAAGTAGTTTAATTTTCTGAATCCAGCTATTATCATCCCACGCAAATTTTACCCCAGCTTTTAGAAAATAGTACTTTTTTTCTTTTCTAATTGACAACATTATTATAAATTAAAATCTATGTTGGACCAAAGGTTAAAAATGTTATGGTTATGTACTGGTTCTGAAGTGGGAAGCAAGACTGTTATTTTCAGCCAGCTACAAGATTTTTATGATCTTCAGCAAGTTAATTAAAGACCAAACAATAGGAACCTTCCAGCTTTTTCTTTTCACTCTTTGGTTTATTAATACATATTAAGCTTCTGGAGCCAGAAATCTTTTCATATTAATTCTACATTCAGAGCTTGATAAAATAGGCATTCCTTCCACAATACCTCATTTTACCTCAATACCCACACAATCTAGTAGCAATAGCAAAAATCTCCTAAAAAGTTGCCTGCAGGAGAGAACTATGAAAATTCAGATGAGTGAAAAAACAGAATCTTTTTAAAAGTGCACCTTTTAGTCCATTGATCATACAAAATAATTTTAGTTCATTTCATAACATTTCAGCAACATTCATTCATAACATTCATTCAACATTCAATAACATTCATTCATACACATGAAAGCAACCTACCATAAGTGGAAAATTGCAGTAAATAAAAAGGCAAATAGTTCAGTTACTGTTTGCAATAACTTAATATCTGTGAACAGCCCTTCTTTGTCAAAGGCATGGAAGGATATCAAGCACAGTTTTGACTTCAGATGCAAGGTGGGCAAGGGAGCCACACTCTGGTCAGTGCCTCCAGGCAGGACAATTTAACATGCAAAAGCAGCTTTCTTGGCTAGGATCAAGTGCAGATGGGCCTGGAAGTGGGAGATGTTTGCTTGGAAATAGCATGGAAAGGGTATGCAAAATGCTGTGGGGTGTGGCTGTTAGAGTAAGGAACTGTGAGTCTGAAGAGTAAAATCAGTGCTGAGAGGCACCTACTTAGAGATCAGCTCTGGCTCGGTGACACACTCTTGAACTGAAGTAGGAAAAAAAGGGCTACACAGAAGAAGAAAAAAAAAAATCTACTCAGAACCACAACACTTCCCCCACTGACAGCTACACATCTATTTACCCATCACCTTTTCATTGAGGTGGAAGTCTGTCTCTCTTTTTGTTTGTGTCAACATGAAACTCTGTAGGCATTAGATTGCTGTTTGAGAATGTCACACTGCCAAGAAGTGAAACAATGATGAAGGTTGTCAGAAAGGGAAGGAAGAATATCTATCATGCTGAAGAAACCTGATAAATAACAGATGACAGAATGTATTCTATGAAACACTGTTAGGAGCATAATCTTCAGGAGGACACTGAATTTGGATCAAAAACAGAAACCAACTTAAATAGTCTCATGTGTTCTTAATGTGAACTACAATAAAACTGCAGAAAATTTTGAAATTAGTCTGTTACAAACATTCCTGGAAAAATTATTTGCAAAGACTGAATATCAACTTGAAATTCAATAGACTGCTAGACTGTTTAAAAAGTAGCAAGGAAATCCTATAAAATTCCTAGTTATATCTTCATAGTTCTTGTTTCACCACTGAAATGATCCTTGCATCTACTCCATTATTTTTACTCTTAGATAAAAATATTTCCCTTTCACAATCATAATATATTACATTAAACACATCTATAATTTTAGTCACAGGTGTAATGAGGGAAAAATAACCCCACCACCTTAATCAAAGGCAGGTTATTTCCACAATCTAGAACTAATCTGAAAGCAGACAGATAGCTCTAAGAAACGCTGCTTTTATCACACAACCGACAGATGTTTCTGAATGGCTTTTTGGTAATTGTCAGATAACCTTGCGTGTCTTGTGAGTGAGCTCTCTCTTAGCTTCTCACTTTAACTTTTGCTATCTTTGTCTCAAAAAACTGAAGCTGACAGTTTGAGGATGGCAAAGTCTTTGCACTGGGGAAGCTTCATTCACCTGTGGGAAGGAAAAGCAGCTCCAAGAAAGGGACTGTGGATCTGTCTGAAATCAAGGAGAGAGTACTGGAGCTGCTTTCAGGCAATACAAAGCAGCTCAGGCATTGTCCTCATCTCTAAGTCTGGAAATACATCCCTAAATAAGCTCTGAATTTTTTTTTTTTTACAGCTTTAAGGAAGCCAGAAATATTACTGCTGTAGTAGGAGTCCTAATTTGAGATCTTAAATACAAACAGAAGATTAAGACTGCAAAATTAAAAATCAAGTTAGGTGCAGGAGACCCTTAGGAAAACAGACACACGTGGGACCTTACACAGACGTGCGGAATCTGGAAGCAAACTTTCAGACGTCATAAATCTGGAAGTGTGGCAAAAAATACCAGTAGGAGGAAAAAAAGCATAGAACACTGGCTCAAGGAACAAAATGTAACAATCTGCATCTAAAGACCATGCAGGCCCTGGAAATTACACTGATAAGAAAAACTGAGATGATGATTACTCGTAAAAAGCTACACAAGTCTATGAACTATTAAATCAATGAAAAAAATACAGATGTGTTCTTTAGATTAATATTTTGAGACTTCACCTAAGTCTAGTCACATAGGAGTTTTTGAAACATTCAATACTACTATGTATTACTTATTAGTCATCATAATGTGCTTTTAAATATTTGTTTAGCACACCTCCTGCAGTAGTCTTTGTTCTCTCCTTTTAATACTGTAAAATTATTTAACTTACTGTACACAATACATATTTGTCAATTATTTTTTCATAAAGCTATGAATTTTGAAATTAGAGTTTATTTTAAGATCTCACCATTTAATAACCACGAAAACCAAGATATCTGAGAGATTTCATTTATTTCACTGTGCAGTGAAATCATAGTGACATTATGGATGCTGGCAAATACTAAATTAGTATTGCATGATTAATCCAGCCAGATTCCTTCATAGTAAAACTCTGACTTAAGCAGAAATATGTATATTCTTACCAAAAAAATAAATCAACCTAAACAAACAAAAATTCAATCTAGAGCCATATTCTGAATTATGACAACTGAGATTGCATCGTGCTGACAACTCCGACTTCATTTCCAGCAGTAAAACAGGTTCATAATCAGGATTTTCTTCTCTTTGTCCACTCAGTCCAATGGAGATATTTATCCTGAAGCCTGTGGATATTTGAGCAGGTCTGTAACCCACTTGGTGGAATGGCCAGGTAATTACCTATGTTTACACAAGAGAAAATTATACACACAAAAATCAAGGTTTGTTTTTATGTGTGTATGTATTTTTTTCCAATATTTCTTAGAATGGAACGTTATTAGAAAAACCAGATTATCTCCTGGCAATAAGGTAATAGCAATTTGGAGGACAAAGAAGACAGAGTAATTTCCTGCAGAGAGAAGTTCCCTAAATAGGTGGGAGTGCAGTAATTGAGATGAAATCGAACATTTATAAATGACACGGAGTAGCAAGAAAAGTTCACAAAGCTCTTCTGAGGAGAGTTCTTTCTACGCCTCTCTTCAGCAGCAGACGTAGGGAGATTTGCTTGGGTTGGTTTCCATTTCAAGCACCAAGGTTCTTTCCTTTCTGAGAGTTAAAAGTCTTGATCTTGTTCAAGGTTTGCAATGACAACTAAAATGAAAATTATCAATCAGCTGTGGCTGCATTAGTCCATCTGCAAACTACCCACCTTTGAAATACTGGCAGGTAATATTTATAAACACCTTAGATCTTCTGGAATCAATACCTTATCCAGGTTTCTCTGCTCTCCAGTGATTTCTGTATTTGTGTAAATTAATAGAAAATGGACATGTATGAAATATGTTCTTTTCGTATAGTTCTCCCTAAAATCATAGTTCTTAATTTGCAAACTTAGGTTAATAAGCAAGAGATTTGAATTGCATTGAGTCAATGAAAACCAAGCCCTTCAATTATTTCCTGAGTGTTGGAAATGCCCACACAGACATCTCTAGCTGCACAAACGAGAACAATGAAAAGCCCAGGCCCAAAAAATCTTAAATCAAAGTAATTCCACAGGTCTCTCAGTTCTTTAATGCAATCATACAGAGCTGAAATGGTGCACATTTAGATTAAGGCAGAGTGATAGGACAGAATATCGAGTAACATTTTAAATGACTAGGATAGATGAAAGCTTTGATAGTAAGGTCTTTTTTCTCTTCAGAATATTCACCCTTTAATATTTTTCCCAAAATGATATCAGTCACCCCATCATTGTCCTTCTTAATCAAATACAGAAATTAAATCAGAGGCACTGATGAGGAAAACCTCAGCAGAAATGTACTTAAGCTTATTGCATACTACTTTCTGATTAGAGATCCAACATCACTTGACAGACTGAGATACATGATTGTATTTTCAATTTGGTATGACTGATATGGCTTATTTTCATTTCAATAAATGAAATTCCTATGTAAAAACTAGAATGTAAACAGGAACTGAACTGCACTCCCAGGACTGCAGTTTTACAGGAAACTACGTGGGTACAATGTTAAATTTTTGTGTGCATGTGTCTTTCCTATTTATATATTTAAGTTGCTTTTTCTCTGAAAAGTCTGAATGGATTTCAAGAGTTCATGGAGAGAGAAGAAAGATGCAGATTATTCAGACAGTGGAAAATAGCTTTTGGGAACAAAGAGGATCTTTGGGTCCACTGTTTTGCTCTACTTATTATAAATAAAAGACTCATTTTTAAATACAAATAATATGGTAGAGTGATTTATCCCAGATTGCATTTGATATCTTTCTGTAGCTCTGTTTGCATCTTATTTTTGAACATCCAAAGAGGTGGTCCCAATGAAGGTAGGAAGAACAATGCTCCTATACTTGAAACATTTATATTTAACTTTTCCAGAAATTGTCAATCATGCAACAGACTCTGTTGTTGTGAAAATAAAGAATCTTTGTAAGAAAATGTTTTACATGTAGGAAAAACAATTATATATATACAACTCATATGCAGAAATAAATATAGTTCTAGCATGAATTATGGCTTACAAATCCATAGTACTATGATTCCCTTCTTAATCAGTTATTCTAAGAAAGCAGTTCTCAGTGTATCATTGAATAGCTTCATCTTAATTTGGATGTTGCAAAAGAAATACTTTATAAAAATTAAGAGTTAAATGTTAATTAGTTAAAAAGTTAATTAAACTTTTTAGTTGATTAGCCGTTAGTTAATTTTCACTATGTTTTGCCTCAAGATTGACCTGCAGCATTTCACACCAAAAGACAACACATCTTACAAGAGGTCTTCCTATACTGGTCTGATCGTTTGTCCTCTGGTGAAAATGTAAATACTTAGGCCACTAAGTAAGTAAAACTGCAGATTCTGAACTGAAAAATTTACCTTCTAATTCTGCAGCTGGAAGGAAAATAGTCCAGGCAAAAAAAAGCTGGACAAAAGAGATGCTCTACTCTGAAACAATCTGTCTGATACAGGAAGAAAACTGACCCTACTGCTTTCATGTTGTGTAAAACTTTGAGAGAGACAGCACTGAAACTTGCACAGTCACCTTGCCACCTTGATTAAGGGAAAGAGGGGAGAAGACTTTGGGGGAGCGGAAGTTTCCCTCTGCTGAATTCACTCCATAGTGCAGAGTGCAAAGAGCCGCCACTGAGAGAACCTGCCCGAGTGCACGGCACAGATTTATCCCGCTCAGAGGACGGGGAGTTTCAGCTTCCAGGGAACAGGCTCCAGGAACAGCCATCTGCTGGTGCATTTGGCCCTCACTTGGTCTTTTCCTGGTTTTCAGTCCAGGTGAGAAGTGTTTCTGCTCTTCCCTTCCCCTGGAAGGCTTGGCATCAGACACAGAGAAGGAACACGCAGCAATGCACGCAGCTGCTGTCTGGATAGCATTTTATGGGCCATACTGTGGGCAAACAGCATGAAGGCAGTTCACAAGTGTAAAATTAAAGTGATCTCTTTGTAGGAGGACTAGAAACTCACTCCACCTAGCATTTCAGTCATGTATTGACAGACTGACTTCAGTGCTCCCTAGCAACACTCCCTTCCCACAACTTCCACACCTCTCCATGGCCTGTATGCACAGAGCCATAACTGGCACTTCCCCACCTCTTTTTGCCCAAGATCTTCCCTTCAAAGCCAAATCAGTGGGTTCTTATGTACAGGACAGCTGGTCCACGTCTGTTGCCACACTGAGCCAAATCTGCCTTTTCCACAGCTCCTTCCAAGCAAACAAATGAGAGCAGCAGTAAATCCACTGGCATTGCTATCCACCTGGATACAGCTCGTTGTGGTGGAAAAGGCACAATGCATTGGCCAGTTGCAAAGGACATTATCTGTGCCTGTGCATCAGATACTTCCAAGGGATGCAGAACCAAGGGCAGTACCAGAAATCCTTTCTTCCTCCCAGGTCAGAATTCCTGCCTAAAACAGTAGATAAGACTAAGTGTCCAACTTATGTTAAACTCATATATTGTAAGAATAGCCCCTTGTGAGTCTGCTCCTCTAACTGCTTCAAGCACAGCTCACCTGGATCAAATGATTTAAAATGGCTTTTTCATAAATTCCTGGGTACATCCTTGGAAAGAGCCAATAAGGGGACTGGAAGGAATTACTTGCAGTCAGGCTGTGATGAAATCAGGCCTTGGCTGTGACCCTGCAAAGCATGACATGTGTGTGCCATTAACCCTTACATCTCAATCCCATACTGTGGCACCATTCAAAGGCTGAAACCTTTGCAGTTCTAAGAATTAATCTGCACAGATCAAAATGGAAGGGACCTATTTGCTGCCTTCTCAATAACAATAAATAATAAAACAAAAGCTACATAAAAAATGTATTGTATGAGAAGATGAAATTGTCCAACATATTAAGTATTAAATTGGGCTTGAGGAGTTTTGAATGGTGAAGAAAATGCTGCATGCAGTCCTGATTGTTACATTCCTTTTCATCAAAAGAGCTGAACCCCAAAGGTCACAACAAGGAAATATATCAATTCCAAAGTGGGTAGAGCTGAAGGACTACACATGGAGCCACAGAAAGTTGCAAGGTGACTGCCACCCTCCAGCACTCAGCCACTTCTATAAAGGTCTGCAATGGAAACGAGACAAAAGCACTTTTTGGACCTGCTTTGCAGGCAAACAGCTTGTCTGGAAGATGAAACTCACAACAAAAGAGCTGAAACTCCTAGGTGTAAGACTGGAAGTGTAAAACGAGTGACCCACAGTTGTGAGTCACTGAAACTCTTTGGGGGGGATTGCAAGGAAAGGGAGAGGTGCTCACATGTACATTCCCACTGTCACCTGAGCTGTTCTGCAGGTGGTGGTGATCCAGAGGGCCTCCTGAGAGAACACAGGGTGCTCTCCGCACCGTGCTGGGAAGAGGCTGAGCAGCCCCTGCTCCATAAGAACCTGCAGGATTTTGAAAGCTGCCTCAGCATCATCTCACCTCAGCCCTCAGAGCCTTTGGATCTGGGCAGAAGGCAGCTGTAACTAGGGAGGACCCACTATCCCTTCTCCCAGACTTGCTCTAAAAAGCAGGTGGGATGTGAAGGGAGGACTTCAAGGCAGAGCTTAACCAGCACACTCACCTATGTACTCTGCAGAACATGCATTTTGAATTCTTGCTATGCAGATAATTGTACTCAAGTGCTAGGAGAGGAAGAATCAGAGCCTATGGAGCAGAAGAACTGGAGCCAGAGGAAACTGGGGCTGCACTCAAGAGGAAACAGGCAACATAATGAACAGGTCTCCAGAAGAAGCCAGAAATGCAACCGCTGCCCTGTGCATAACATTCCCCAGGCTGTGTAAAGCAAAAGAGTCACAGGATCTTGCTGCATTTACCCCTGCTCACCTCTAGGCATGAAGAAAAGGGAAAGAAAGTCAGGATCATTTTCAAAGAGAGGAGGACACAAAACATCTCCCAGATCCTCCATTAAATGGGGATACATGCAGTAGTAGAAATGAGGCCAGAAGGCACAGCACACGTGCTGTTCGCAGATCTGTACCTTTAGACATTCCCAATGGCAACAATTCCAGCTGAGATACTGAAGATAAGGATTCATTTCTCATTTCCTTGCTGCTTTTGCTTTGGTAAGACACACTTTCTTCCCATTAAGCTAGAGGTATTATTTTCTTTGAGACAAATGATTACCAGACTGCTATAGTTTAGAAATGTAACTCACCCCTCTAATATCATATCAGAAATTAAAGATTTATGACAATGTCTCCACAGAACAGCACTGCATTATTGGTCTGAAGAATGAAAATGTGGATTACATTTTTTTTGCTCATTGAAGCTGTCTCTCACATGCAACACAGATACTGTCAATACCATGATTAACTGCAATGACTAAAAGATAGCTAAGGATGTTTGCTGATACTTGGATGGTATTTGTTGCATTCCTAATACTCCCTGAAAAAACCTCATAAATGACAGATTCTTCTGATTACAATCAAAGAACGAAACAAAACAAAAAAAATCTCTATATTAATATGGGTATAATTTGGAAAACATTGTTTTTCCATGGTTCAGTGATAATATCATTTTATACATCTTGCATTTTAAATCCTTTTCAAAGTGCTTACCTACTTTTTGCCTAGGGCATTAGAATACATGGCTTGATAAAAAACAAACAAGCAAACATAGCCCAGGGTGATAAACTTGAAAAAGCAGGGAATACACCATTACTAGAGCTGCATCCAGATTTTGTGATAGAAATTATTCCACTGAAGTTTGCCTCAAGGCACTGAAATAAGGTATAAGTCTTAATACTTGATGCACAAAAATCCTTTGACCTATGGGAAGACAAGATTTTGATTGCATTTGAGTTCATCTGATCTGTTTCAGAAAAAAAAAACAAAACAACAAACCAAAAACAACCCCTCAAAATAACTCACCCCAAACCATTTTTCACTATACAAGAGATCAATAGCAAAAAAAGATTATAGTTACTTCAGGAGCATCAGAGCCAAGTTTATGTACGTGCTGGAAAAGATGTTTGAAAAATGCTGTAAAAAATAGTTTTACAGCAGGGTAGTCACTACGAAGAAGATCAAGATAAACCTGTGATTCAGCTTTTGAAGTTCTGCAGTGTAGGATCAGACATAAAAGAAAATAGAGTCTACTATGCAGAGAGCAGTAGGAACTAGAGGCAGCAGGCTGGCTCTGTCCTGGAGTGACTGAAACAAAAGTAAAAGGAGGAGCCCTATGCTGCTGGGGGTGGGAATTCTTTTTCTGCCACAAGAAACTGACAAAATTAAGTGATGCAAATAAGCAAAATATCCCACAAAATAAGGCCAGGAAGTATGACTCAGAAAAGCCTTTACTCAGCTTCCCCAAGTCTCTAAACTGATCCCTTGGGTTACAGCACACCTCGTTTAAATTGGGAAATTCAATCCAGACCATGATACTATTTACTGTCTACCTTAAAATTCCAGTCTTGAGTTTCTTGGTTCTTTTAATCTGTTTCATTCTTATTAGAGTTTTGTTTTCTTCCTTTTTAGAATTCAAGCAGAGGCAAGATTATCTGGGCACTGGTAAAGAAAAGGCAGTGCCTAGCAAGGGGAAGCCACGGAGTTCTGCAGGTTCTGCAGAAAGCAGAGGGCGGTAAGAAATGCCGTCAGGATTGGGGCAGACACAAAGCCAGAAAATGGCAATATTTTGGCTAAAGTTTTGATGGTCGTCATTCTAAAGTAGCACATGAGACTTTAAAGAAAAAAAAAATAAATCTGAAAACTCACTTTTCTTCAATTTATTAATGAGTCAACCACCAGCTAAAGCAGAGACTGACTCTGTGACCTGCCCCATTAAATATGCCAGTGGCACACTCTGATGCTGGCATTTCGCAACTTGATTCTTGACTTAAATGCCCTTTTAACGTGCTCATTAGTGAAATTTTCTAATTAAAAAATGCAACAGCTAAAAAGACACCCTCTCCTACACAAGTCACACGGAACCAACCTGAACACCTACACGGTTCATTAGCTGAACTGGCAATTTCAGATCCCAGGGCAGTTCTCCACCACTTCTTCTAACTGAAAGACTTGTAGCAGAAGTAGGCTGTTATCTTTTTTATACACCTGTCACAAAAGGCAGAGCATAATTTATTCTATAGAAATAAAGTTTTTGCTGCCTAGAAAACCTCAGGAATCCAGAGGCTTGCAATAATTTGGCCATTTTTAAGAATTATGAAGGAAAAGGCTGTCATAAGACTCTCTGCCCCCTTTGAGAGTCCTTCTACCTCCTCCTTTTTTCACCCCTCAGCCACCTGCCGTGGTCCCCTGCGCATGTAGTGTATCATTTGTCTTCATACCGTGTTCTATCTCACTTTTCTTGTGCCATGTTCTCACCCCACTTCATTTAAACCCCTCTCTCCCTCTTCAGCAAGGTCAGGATCCTACAGACACCAATACCATTCCCACATGTAAATTATTATGTGATCTGCAAGTGTTACCTGCATTTAAATGCATTTCCCCCCCACATCTTCTTCATGCATTATTTCTGTAATGTGCTGACGTGCAGTTTTTCTGGGTTTTTTTTGTTTGTTTGGGTTTTTACTTTGCGTTCATCCTCAGCTTGGACTATGGCAATCTTTCACTGCTTGTGGACAGACATCAAGCTTTTCTTCTTCATAGCTCCAGAAGCCAATCCATATCACTCTTGCATCTCTCTTGCAAATTACTCTGGGGCTGAGTTAAAGCTAATTTTCTTCACATTAACTGGTATGGGGCTGTTTTTTCTCACCGTGCAAATTTACTTTAACTGACAATTTAAATCAAAACAGTTTTCCTCGAGTCTGTTTTGTCTGTGACAGTAATTTGTCAGTGATCTCCCTGCATTTATCTCCACCCACGAGCTTTTCCATTTGATTTTCTCAGTCTGAGCTGAGTGAGGAGCAGGAGTGTGGCTGAGGGGCCTCCCACAGCCAGCCAAGGTCAAACCACCACAACACCTTCAGAACCTGCAGAAATTCAGCCTCAGTGAGGACTGGAATTCCAGCAAGCACAGCCAGATCCTCCTTTTGCTTCCTCACAGGCTTTGTGAGCCAAAAGATCAACACTAAATACCCTACAGAGATTGCGCTGATTACCCAGAGATTGTAAAGCTAATATTCAAATTATTTACCATTCATTCAACAAAAAAGGTTACTATGGGGTTCAGCTTTATATAGTTTTATATTTTATGTACAAAAGGGTCATTAAAAAATGTCAGTACTTCTTGTGATTTAAAATTTAAAGCATTACAGATGCATTTCTAGTTTAAGATGAAGTTTCTTAGCCCCTGGAGTTATGAAAAAATTCATCCCCCTATGATACAATTTGTAGCCATTTTATCAGTGCTACTGTTTGCTCAAGGTCTCTTTCTGCAGAAATACAGGAGCCACATTTGAAAACGGATGTCGGCCTCCCTATCCCTGCCCACAGGCTTGCTCTGTGGCCTAAGGACCATGTCAAGAACACAAAACCTGCTCATTTATGACTAATAACCATCTTACTGAGTTGCCTGATATATCTGAATGTCAACATTCTTTTTACCTCTGTCAAAAATAAAGCACTTATCAGATACATGGAATGGTGGGTGCTCAAAAAGCTCTTCAGAGACCTGGGGATCACATAATTTCCAATTCCATGGGTAATGGTGGAAATCCCATATTTTGTTACCTACAGTTTTGGTGCCTTAAGATCTAAGATTTAGGTAGAGAGCAGCCGGAAGCTTGTTAGCAGCAGTTATCTTCTGTGCCAGACTATGCATTTCAAAAAGGTGTTCCTTTCCTGCAAGTGCAGGGATGCTCCTGAAATCCTGCCCTCATCCACAGCCTAAACACAGACAGGGCCTCAGGAGAGATACAACTGCAGACTTGATAACCAAAGACAAAATAAAGCCATTTTTTTGATTGGAACATGAAAAAAAAAGTAATCATCACTTAAATAACACAATACCTCACAACAAAGAGAATTTGTCCAGGCACAAGAATACTGAGACCCAATATCTTTCTCTGTCTGAAGGAGATTAGACCTACATCTCTGAGCATATTTGCTGTCTGGCAGTGCACAAAGTTGGAAGAGCTACCAGCACTCTCTCAGTGAAATGATGACATCTTGCTGAAAAGAACCGAAGATGTGTGAAAAAGAAAAATCTGGGAACCCCAAAACTCTTTCCCTAGTTGGTATTTGAGGATAAAGCATATCAAACCCTCCCTCTCTCCTCCTGCTGTGGCAGCCTCACACAGAACAACCACAAGTGCACACACTCAGCTCACTCTGGAGCGATTATACCCATTAGGACTTGTCAAGAATCCCTGCAGAGCACCACAGAGCTTCAGATTTCTGATTGGGCTTAAGGAGGGTTTAGGTGTTGAGCTGATCAGATGGAAGTAATTACAGCCATAAAAATGTGTAAATGCAGCCATTTTGAAAACTTTCACATCAAAAAGAGCTGCTAATGAACTCAGGCTGACTCAAGAGCTCATCGACAACTGATTGGAGGCTTTCAGGAGACAAAGCTTCGATTCAGGAGCTTCCATTTTGTCGAATTGCACTGGATCCTAAGCTAAATCCCTGTGTGTCATGCAGAGAAACCTGAAGGCAGAATTGCTTATTCCCTGGAGGCCACAAAAAAAAAGCGCATTAAAGCCATCCCTGGTGATGAGTGCTTGATTCCCAGTCTCTCCTCACAACACTCCTATTTCTTCTAGTGAGATATGCTTGGAAAACTCTTGCAATAACTCCTGAATTCATCCTCACCCTGCTGCAGGGAAAGATGAGCCCTCTGTGGCAGTGGCTGTGCATCTCTTTAGGCAGCTGCTTTCTTAGTGACATTCGCCGGGGAATTGCAAGACATATTCCAAACACAAGCCCAGAGCAAGGCTTAGACTGGAGTCCAAGTAACCCTTCTTTAGATTAAAGTGAGTCTTGGAAGGTTTATTTGATCTTCAGTAGATTTATTGATCTACAATATTTGATCTCCAAAGCCCATTGGAAAAAATGGAGGAAGGACTGTCCAAAACATGGGAAGTGCTTTGGTCTAGGCTGTGTTTTTGCTCCATTCCTTGCACATACTTTAACTTAAAAATAAGTTGTGTGGTTACAAATTAAAAAGAAAAGAGAATCAGTTGCTCAGGATCTCCTGCTATCATTTCACCTCAAATCTTTTTCAAAGAACATCCTGCTTAGCTCATCAGAAATGTGACTCTGTCCTCAGACATGAACATCCATCTAACATTACAGCTAAACAGGAAGGTATTTTCTTCCTATTAGTCAATCCGTTTTTATTTAAATTTAAAATATTAACATGAAAAATATGTATTTTTCTCTGAAAATACCCCAGAGGTTTCATGAATTAAGATAACACTGAGTGCCACAATCAGTGAAGTGTTTAAAAACAACCATACTCTTTCACCACAGTCATCGCAAAAATTGAATCCCCTGAAAAAAGAAGAGAAACTTTGCTTTTAACCTACCTTCCCACACTTCATTTAGCTGCATTCTGAAAATTAATTCCATTCCCTGATGTGATTTTCCCTTGCCCATCCAACATTTCAAATCTACATAACTTAATCTATACACTAATGGACTCCTAATTTTCTGGGGTAGTCAACCACATAAGACACTAACACAGATCATTAAAAGAAGTGGAAAATCTAAACAAAGACATGACAATTAATTCTGTGCAAGCAACAGCTCCACCACAAACCTCCGAAAAGATATTTATAGCATTGTTTTTCCAAGCAGGGTGTAATTGCAATAGCTAATTCTTCCACCAGTTTATTTTATGACTGTCACATCATCAATGTTTTAAAGAAACAGTCTCTAAATTTCTAAATTTCTAAACAGTCCAAATTTCTAAATATTTTATGGATTGTCTTTCTGTTGACCAGAATTCAGGCAGATTATTCAATTAGTCTTTTGGCCTTGCTTTATTTCTGCTTAGCACCTCTGAAATTAGTTCCCAGTGGTGTTTTATGTGTCTTCAGAGACAGAATTTCATTACACTACACCATGCTGGTAAGGGCTTGGGATAGGGAAACTTCATCTATGAACAGTATCAAAATTTACAGGAAAAGCGAAGTATTGTGGTAAAACATTTCAGTCCACTCTTTGCTCAAGTAAAACACCAAAGACCTAAGACTGACTTCTTTAAACTGCTATTATTGGCTCCTCTGTTAAAAGGAAGCTGTAATTTATCAGTAGCCAATTAACTCAGAATGATCTGTCTGTCTCTTCTCAGACACCCTCACGTTATTGCACAAAGAACAGCAAATGAGTCTTGTCTCTGACATCACCTGTACGCCATGACTGGCATCAGTAAGGCTTTTTTTATGGGTGGGCATGAAGGAACCATAATATGGGAATAAAATTGCTTATCTAAGGCTCAATTGAAAGCTTAAAGCCACTGTTAAATCAGAGAACACAGAATGAACCAGAGAAGTGGCAATAACTATAAAATGTAATTTTACTTGAAACAGAAAATGTGTATTTGATTAACTGTAATACTCTAAAATATACAGTACAAAAATGTCAGGAGTTTTCCATTTACCAGCTAAAATCCCAGGATGAGAAACACTTCCCCTTTGTTTGGTTGGGTTTTTTTAATTTCTTTTTTTTTTGTACACAAATGCCTTGATTCATTATCTCTGGCGGCTCTCTAAAATTCACATTGGCTGAAAAATACTGCATTATCTACTCCTGGTAATCAAGGTTCTTTCCTTCTGATAAGCAATTCTAGGTAACTCATGAAATGTTATTCCTGGCAAATGGATGAACTATTTTCTTTTTTATTGCATTTCTTTGAGGCTGTCATGGTCTAGAAAGCACCATTAAGGCATGCATATAACTTAGCACCAACAAATCTGAATTATTTTGTTTTCATTTCGCCAAGCTCAATGTATATCCTAGATATTTACAGAGGTAAATAACATTCTTCATGAAGCACAGCAACAATTTCATCAATGCAGGACTTCCAATACAAGCAGATTGCTCTACTGAATTTTAAACTTTTTTAAGATAAAGTGTGTTTCCTCAAAAAACTTTCTAAAGAGTGTTATTTGGTTTTATTTTTTTTTCCTGAGGGCATAGTTTCTTCAGTCATTGAAACGAATATATGTGTGGTACCTCCCAATTATTTTGTTCAGCATTCTTATTTCTTACCTATGTTTTAATCCATTTCCCCCATAATTACCTATAGTGTCAGAACACGTGAAATTAAAAGCCAGATTGAATGACCCTTGTAGTTAAGCAACAGTTTTATTCAGAAACTACTTTTTGGTGCTAAATGGGTATCAGTTGGCAAAGTATAACAGTAAAGCTGAAGCCACTGTTGGTTGCCCTCAAATGTGATTGTTTTTTTCAGTGGGTGCCTCCTAGACTCTATAGTTTTCCACAAAAAATAAAATTTACTTATAAGCACATAATTAAGTTACAAACTAATGTCCAGGTCTTAGTCTCTATCAGGTCAAAGATCTGGTCTTAACAGTGTACTCTGTCAGGACTTTACAAAAAATATGTTTTCCAAAGAGCACTGGGAAAAAGGAAGAATGTGCTGAAATGTAAAACAAAAGTGTCTTTTGTTCCTTTTACTCGTCTCCTTTGCTAAGGTCCTTCCAGTGCCTCTTAATTAATTGCTGTGATTGAGGTCAAGTTTGAAGATGATACGGGGTTAATTTTAGACTCTCTGGAGTGCAGACTAAGAAACTCACTACTGTTCCTGACATTGGAATGCCAAGTTAGGCAGACCTGTAATATCTCAGGCTCTCATGGATACTGACCTTTCTGTAAAGAGCTGCCTTGGCCCGGGTCACGGAGGTCTGTGCTTACAGTACTTCTTAAATTTCTTTGCTTCTGTTGCCAGATTATAAATTACAAGTGAGAGCTCAGTGTTTCTAATTAGTCTGGTGTTCTCCAGGGGGGCTGGTGAATATAATGCAGCAACACATGTAACTAACTACCACTCCAAGTGCTTTTAGCAGAAAGCCAATTAAAAAGAAAACGAAAAGAAAAATTGCTCTGTGCCTACTCCCTGCTCACTACCTCGAAATTACTCAGTGAGTCTGATTGTTGGCCAGCAAGAGACTCCCTGATTGTAAGGTGAGTTTATACTTGGTAAATTCATTATGAGGGAAGTTCATAATTCATTTATAATCTGTGTTCTTATTATGAACTTTTCCTAGCAAGTCTGAAATATTTACAAGCTCCACCACTTACAAAGCGACAAGCAGCGAGGGCGACCACTTCTGACATCTTTTGTATGAGAGTGAGAAAGCAAAGAGCAACAGCTCAAGTCAGTGGCTAAACCTTGTTGATTCCCTTGAAGATCACAGCCAATTCCTAAACTGTATGTAATAAAGGAAATATTAGCCTTTATTTATTCTAGTGGAAATAGAGAAATGAGTTGAATTATAAATCCCAATTGTAAAAATGAGATGTATCCATTTAAATCTATCAGGTCTTTTAGGCACTGGTTTGGTTTGGGTTAAAAGTGCTGCAGAAACACTGGGCAGTTTTTTTCTGAAAACTTCCCTGGCCATACATGGAGAGTTATAAAGTTAATAAAAAGCCAATCCTAAATGAAAATAAATGGCGATGATGCAAGCTGCAGTTTATATTCTGTTCATGACAGACACTTCAGTACAGAGCATTTGCAGGTCAAATTCTCCATAGCTTTTATAAAAAAAGGCATCTCTTTTCATATGAATTTTCAGTGAGCAATCAAGGCATTAGTCCCTAAAACTGTCAGTGGCTTTCTCTCATTAACCTGAATTTTGTCAGAATTCAAGGTTATACAGGCAGCCCCACCATATTTCTATACAAAGTCATCTGAAACAGCCAAACTTTAATCCCATTAAATTCCTGTAGGGAGGCTCAGCAAAATACCAAAAAACAGGTGCTCAAAAGAAACTTAAAAAAAAAAAAATTGCCTTAAACTGGCTTCAAACATCTTTGTATTTAAATCAATATACTTTTTCTTTATATTTCTCTGTCTCAATGAGGACTCACATTAGAGGGGATTCAACTTGAACTCAGCAAGAGCCAATGGACCTCAGAGTACAGGTTTAGATGTATTTACAATATACTGATAGAAAAAATATAATCTAATATTACTGGTAATGAAAGAAGTAAACTGCAATTGAACTTGATTCTGGCAGTCATATTCACACCAGCAGCATATCAGCCATGAGATAATGAGGATTCTCTTCTTAAGAAATGAGGCTTGGATAATCAAATACAGAGAAATTATTTATGATTAATATAGTTGTGGTTATCCACTCAATTAATGTTCCATCATTTCCTTTGATGCTACAGTAGCTGCAGTTTAGACAGCAAGAGGTATTTGCCACTGGAAAATAAAAACATGGAAAGGAGATCCAATATTTATAAACCAAAATGATTTAAAGTCCCCGTGCTCCAACATATGCTATCCACCTCCCCAGCAAGTGCATCTGAAGCAAGCTGTCAATCTGAGATGCAATAAAACAAGGCAAAGATATTCTCTAACTTCATCTCCACTAAATTTACAGACAAACTGCCACATCAAGGCATCATCACTCCTCAACCTGTCCATTTATTAATGCCACACAGGGGACAGGGCCTTCACTGTTGCGGGCGTGACAAAGATCTTAATAGCTTTACTCCTATTGTGTGGCAAGCAGACAATATTTCTTTCAGAGCTAATCCGCAGACAATATTTCTTTCAGAGATAATCCACTAGGACACTGCTCCCCTACTCCCAGCACTGCTTTTCTTCTCTGCCCACTCAAAACCCACTCTGCTGGCTGGTTTTGCATTTGTAATGTGGTTTAAGAGCAGCTTCGAGAGTTTTGAAGTCAGTTCTTTGCTTGCCTTTACTACCCACATGCTGTTTCAGTTCTTCAGGCAGTTTGGGAGTATGCTGATAGCATCAAACTTACTCTGGCTCCAGAGTCCCATCTGGGGGATGTCTGATCCAGGCAACCAGACAAAGCTTGCTCTAAACTAAAGTCTAAATTGCACATGGAGGACTTTTAGGGGCCTTGTCACAAACCATTTTAACCTACTGACCTTTCCCTACAGCGTTCAACTAATTCTTAATACAGGCATTATGGCACTGAATTCCTACCAGAAACCCTCAAAACTAATCAACAAGTTCACTTTCCCTTGATGGTCTCACCAGAGCTATGAGGATACATTGGATATTACACAGCAGAAGTTTCATTCAGTTTTACAGCCCTGCCGCATTAAGCTGTGTGGAGATGTGGTTTTGTTAATGCCTGTTTAGGGTCCCATAACACAAGCTCTACCCCCAAAAGCCATCCTTGTCCATGTGAGTAACAGGGAGGTCACACACAGGATTTGCCTGACTGAGGATCACTTGCAGGAGTTAAATGACTCGAGCTTACCATAACTAGCATTCAGGAATATTACCTTTTTATTTAATTGCTTTTTAAAATGTTAATTAGCTCCAGTATGCAAAGCCACCAGAGAACGCAAAATTCTCATACAAGCAGTTCTGCAGGCAGAAGAACCAATTTGGATCCCATTGGTTTCCTTTTCAAAAGTAATTATTCTGCAGTTTTATTGCAAATTGCTACTTTGCAACAACAAAGCTGAGCATTTGCACTTCTTTTCGAGTGCAGTTGTGAAAACAGAACTGGGGAGAGACCATTCACAGCTGCTCAGCTCTTCATTCTGCTCACCATTTTGAGGGGCAGCTGGAATTAATGGAGACTGGATGTTGGAAGCACTGCCAGTCTGCGTCCCTACTCTTATAACCAGGGAGAGTAAGGAAGGGATTTTCTGTTCCCTCTTTGTCAATTCCTACTCTTCCCGGCAACAAAATGTTGCATTCCATGGATGTATTTGTACATTGGATGCAAATGTATACATAAAACTACCTCTTATGGATTCAGACGTAAGATACCACCTGAAAAAAAACCAGGAACCTGAAATAAAGTATGGTTTTGACCTTTAATTTTTTCATTTTTAGCTTCAATATCAATCTCCCATGGAAACACAAGCCACCTTTTTTATTTTACACTGGAAAAATCAGGAAGATGACTGCAGATGATTAATTTTTCTTGCAACAGGAGTTCAACCCCAGTCAGTATCTTTAGCTGTGATACCTTCCCTGGTGCTGATAGCTGCTGAGAGTGAACTGATGCTGCTACCAAAAAGATTCAGTTAGCCCTCAACCTGCTCTCTGACACAGAGGTGCAAACCAGAAGCACTCTCCTGCCATGGATCCCATAGGATGGACATCCCTGCCTGAGAATAACTACTGCCCTGAAGAAATATGAACTGTGGAGTGGTAAAATCTGAATCCTACCAGGCACAAAAGGAAAAAAAGACTCTTAAAATGTTCCTATAACCTGCTTTTGTTGCATGTCTTGTGTAAAGGATTTGATATTTTTTTGTGAAATATTTTGTAAATTGCCTTAATTATGATTGGCAGTGCACTTACACAATGATTTTTTTTTTAGAGAAGACACAATTAAGCCAAAGAAATAATCTCAAATAGGAAAAAGTCTGCATCTGAACCCTGAAAGCCTGTAAAACTCTTCTGACATGTCCGTAATTTGGTAGAAACTCCAAAGAACTGTTCTCTAACATAATTAAGGTCTAAGGATGTGAAGCATTAGGAATTGCAGCAAAACCAGCAGAGGTTTAAAGATAAGAAGAGCAAGGATATCTGCAAGCCCCAGGACAATAAGGACAATTCTGCCATATGTACTTGACATATTCTGCTTGCCCAAGGTTGTCCCCAGAGGCCGTGGAGTCTCCATCCTTGGACATACTTGCAAAAACCATCTGGACGTGGTCCTGGACAACCAGTTCCAGGTGATCCTGCTTGAACAAGGTGGTTGGGCCCAGTGACATCCAGAGGCCCCTTCCAACCTCAATTCTTCTGTGGAATACATAGAAGGAAAGGCCTTAATTTTAACATATGCAAATAAGCAGATTACGTGCCATTACTTGGTTACGAACCACATCCACTGACTTTACCATTTCCAGTCTTGTTAGTAGACTTCACTTTTTCAGTTTGCTTAATTTTTAAAGAGAAACCCAGGATGACAAAACACCTTGGGTTTTGTCTACTAACAGAACATCGTGTGTTCAGAATGAAAAATGTACAGAGGGTTGGATTAAAAGTGGGCGTAGAACAAAAAGAGAATTTTAGCACACTTGGTGTCAATAGCTGCCCAACTGTAATAACTTGGGCAATCATTCTATTATCACAGATAACAGTGTAAAGTAATAGCTGCCCAACTATGATTTTAGTTTGCTGTCAGTAAACTAAAGTAAAAACCAGGCTAAAAAACCACAACAAATTAGGTGAAAAGGAACTAACCTCAGCTGTACTAGAAAATATGGGTAATTTTGAGCTTTATTTTCTGTCAGTACAGCACAATCTCATTCTGATTTTTAGATCCTGCAGGAAAATTTGTTGTACTGATTTCAGAGTGCTGCAGAATGGCTACCATTTTGTCATTTTTGCATACTTAGCTACTGATAAAGCTTTCCAAAAGCAAAGGGCTTATGATTAAAACTGTGATAAGAGAAAAGCACTTTCCTGAACTGGGATATCTGGGGAGATGTAGGGAATGTGATCATTAATCAGCAATACTTCTAATGAGTCTATATTCTTTTGAGTCATTTCACTATGTTGCTTCTGTAAGTTTGTAAGTCCAGAAAAAGCCTCTTTGATGTTAAACTACAGGATAGAAAAAGATGTTTTCAATGCTGCTCTATTAAATGCTGTAAGAGCTGTACATTTCCCCTGGGAATTGTTAAGTTTTGGTTCCCTTCTCTCCATTACATTCCTTTTAAGGTACAATAGGTTCACTGATGGATGGCAAAAACGATTAGAGACACTCAAAGACTTCCCCCTTAAGAAATGAGCAGGCTAAGATTGAGATGTTTATAGATGAGACAAATAAGAGAGGACACTCCAGAACTTTACACAGCAATGAATGTTGTAAAAGAGACAAATGGAGTGGAGGTGCTCCTATTTGTCATGTCTCATAATAGAGGAAGAATGGTTACTTCAATGGCACTGAAATGTAACAAAGATTTTTTTTCCTGCCATAAACAACAGGTAGGAGTCAAGAGATTAAATTTTATTCCATTAAATTCTTTGAAGTGTCAGATTGGAAGTTGAAAATTAAAAACATGAACCTTCTGAACCTTCTGAATAGCTCAGAAAAATTAAATAGTCTTCAGAGGAATTGAAAACTTGTCTTGTACTTCCATTTGCATTTAGCAAGGAAAGAAAAGGAAAATTTTAAGACTGAGTATGTTTCTGAACAAAATTTTACATGTTTCACTCAGAAGAAGGTGAAGCATTTTCATGAGAGATCTTCTTATTTGGATTTTTCTGCTCAATAAAATTTAAATTTTTACATCCTCATTTTTAAAACTTGATGTGTTCTAGGTGAAATAGCTGCCAGCCATTTTTACTCTGAGCTAGGAAAAGCTATTTCCACTACATATTTTTACAATCAAAAGAAGAAATGTAAATGGAAGAGATATAGTTTTTTGGATTAGTTAAAAAACAGTGGCTCTAGGTCAGAAAACAACAAGGCTTCTTAAATCTTCTGTAGCTATGTCTGATAATCAGACTAATTAGAATACTGAACTAAAACTGCTGGCTGTGTTTTTAGTTTATGCACTCCTGAATTCACTGCTCCTACATGTTGTGCTAATGTTATTTTCTTCCCCAGAGAATTAGAATTCATTTTCTAGGATGAAAAAAGGTGCAAGACACAGTGCAAGCTACTACCTGGTGAGAAGGGAGGTAAAATATGTAAAGGGTTATTAAAATTCAAGCTATATAACTCGTTCACTAAAGCTATTTTTCCATGTCTATATCAAATTTGCTATTAAAATAAGGAAGTAACCTTAAAGATAGACAATGCAAAATAAGCTATAGCAGCATGCAGATTCACAGTTTTTGACTGCCTGAAAATTTTTGCGGTGAAAATCTCAGAACAAAACCAAAATAAATAATAATATACACATTCACATCTATCTTTTGTTTAGTGGAAAAACGAAACTTATTTAAAACTGTCCAAGCAAAATACTTTGTTTTTCAGCCTGAATAATTTACCAGCATTTCACTGAAGATGATTTTAAATGGTCAATATAAAACAAAATTGTTTTATTTTGTGTAACAGGAAAACCATTCCCTTGGCTGGTAAAAAATAAATATATATATTTAAATAATCAATAAATAATATTTTCCAACTGTTTCAGCTGACAACCAAGCACAGAAACAAGCACTCTGCACCCGAGACTATCAATTTGCACAACAAAATTTTGATGCTCTCTAGCCCGTGTTTAATGGTGTCATTAACAGCATGTTGTGCCTCTAACTAAGTGTGGCTCCACTTTGTTTTGACTACCCTGTCATTATTAATTCATTTGGAATCTGCTGTAGTAATGCTGATCATAATGAATTCATTTTATATTAATGTGCATGTCATACTCATTATCATGGGGTTTTCCACTATAATTTTGCCTGAATGAGAATGAAACCAATTGCAAAAACACTTTGTTTGTTGTGGTAATGTATTAGGAAGGAGTAACCTGTCTCCAGTTTTCACAGCACCAAGTGGCATGGGATGAGTGTCCTTCACAGATTCCATCAAAAAATGTTCTCCTAATCACATTTGAGCTGCCACAGTAATCTACAGAATTGTGGGTTGCTAATGATTGCCGGTACAGAGAGTGTGGTCTTGGCTAAAAGTTTTTCTTGTGCTTCCTAAGGTTGCATCAGTGACATCATATAAAAAAACATATTCTAAAACCTTCCTGAGATCTTGGCATGCATTATGGAGCTGCAGCAATTTAAATTTTATTGAGCAGAAAAATCCAAATAAGAAGTTCTCTCATGAAAAATAAGAAATTCTCTCATGCTTTGGCTTCTTCTGAGTGAAACATTTAAAATTTTGTTCAGAAACAAGCTCAGCCTTAAAATTTTCCTCTTTTTTTTTTTCTTACTAAACAAAAATGGAAATATAAGACAAGTTTTTAATTCCTCTGAAGAATATTTAATTTTTCTGAGCTGTTACTTCAGACACGTGTTCTCTTCACACAATGCAAACCCATGCTGCCATCACTAAGCACGGGGCATTGACCCTCCTGATACCTGATGTATCCCTCTCCATCACACAGAAATCCAGAAAGATTTTGGTTAGGAGAGATAAATTAAGATCTCCAGCCCAACCACCTGCTCAAAGCATGGCTCACTTCAAAGCCTGACCACATCACTCAGCATCTTGCACAGCTACACTCTGAACTTCCCCAAATACAGAGAACCCATACCCTCCCAGCACTCCTGCTCGTTCAATATCAAAATTCAGCACAAAATCACAGAAAGACTCATCCCTCTTTGGGCTTCAGTTCGCCTTTTTACTTTTGTTGTTCAAAAAGGTAACATCAGCAGACATATTTCCTACAGTCCACTGCCTGTGGAGTTCCACATCTACATTAAAAACCTCTTTAGCTAATAGTGGCCAAGCTGGATATGGTCTAGATTTACCATGTCCAAAAACTGGGGCTCTTCCAGATGGTCAGTGCCTCCCTCAGCAACTTCCTGGAAAAGATTTCTCTGAATCAACTCACCCTGTTATGAACACGTTTATGGTCTCAGGACCAGTGGCTTCCCTGGAAAACTCCCCCAAGGAGGCCAGGGGAACTGCACTTGGGAGCACACAAGATCATCTTTTTAGCTGAAAACTTCCTAACAACTGGAGTCCTTGTGCAGATTCCGAATCTTAGTTGTGTTCATGAAAATGACAGTTCTAAACAACAGAGAGAAAGAAGTTGATAGAATTTTAAAAGAAAAATAAAGGAGATAGACTACAATTTTCAGCCCTGCTCCACTTAAATGAGTGCATTTTAGCAACAGCTGTCCTTCACAACAAATTATTTTTGTACCAGCTATTTTTGCCATGATCTTAAATTATTTGAATTGCTGCATTTTTTGCACTCCCACAGAGCTTCCATTAGGACTTGACTTCTTCTACATGGAGCTGTTACAACACATAAGTGCTGGAAGGGTGAATTTACAGATAAACAGATGCCATTAACATTGGAAATTTTCCTTCAAGATAAAAGGCTCATACACTGTAATGCAAATTTGCATCATTAAACCATAGAGAATTAAATCACATTTTAGAGCTGAGTCCCTGTCCAAATTCACTGGAGAAGCTGTAGAACTTTCCTATCACAAGTAATGTAAAAATCATAGCAACAGTGGCCCAGTGTCAATGAAACCTGGGTCCCGTTGTCCTGAGCACATACAAATGGAGGAGTACACACTCTGAATCCAAGAGTTGTGAAGACCAACCAATATCAGTTTAAAAAAAAAAAAAAAAAAAAAAATTAGAAATCAGAGGTAAAGTGTAGCAGAAAAAAGACAGGGGCTTTTACAACTGAAATGTAAAATAAAATGGTGTCTTTGCTTTATCCTTACTTTGGGCACATTCCTACAGAGTAATATTTTTTGGATGAAAACCACCTCTGCCTCCTGCTGCAAACTCACACTTTCATGTAAGGCTGATGCTTGTTTAACCTCTGGCTAACAAGCCTGTTTACTATCAATATAATCTTGATTATTACCATTTTATTTGTTGAGGAGATAAACAAGTGAGTACCTGCTCCCAGCCATACCCAACGCTGCATTTCACACACAGCCCAATGTACCTCTGACATGCTCTCAGCCTCCTGGGTTCTATAGCAAATTTTTAATCCCAATGTAAACCAGCCTGTCCTGCACACAAGAATTACTCACACTCAAGGGCCTGACCTCTCCTGTGTCAGAGCAAGAATCTCTGACTGCAATTTTCTTAACTGGTTCAGAAGAACATTAATAGTCAGAAAGCACAAACAAGAGTGGTAAGGAATAGAAAATTCCACCTCATGGTTTGAGAATCTCAAATCTGCCACATCTCATGGAAGTTTTGAGTGATTTGTTTCCTTTTTTTATGTAGAAACCTTTTTTTTTTTTATGTGGGCTCAAGCTTGGGCATGGGGCTGTCCTCAGGCAGCACAGATTCTCAGGCAACTCAAGGAAAGGCCAAAGATTATAAATAAAAGCATAATTCAAATTACCTTAACTCTTCTATCAGACAAGTTGCAGCCACCCTGCCTTGGGCTGTTCCTTGACCTCTGGTGTTAGAATCCTTCAGCTGAGGCTCTGTAAATTGCTCTGTTTCCTGGTTCAAGCCCTGCAGTGAGTTGCAGTGATGAGTAACAGCACAGCTGTTTGTTATTCTCTGTAATTTATTTCCTTCTAGCTCTCAGCTTTTGCATAGCCCAGAGACGCCCTACCTGCCCTCCACACCTCAAAGGGCAGCTCCTGCTGCCCCTACAAGGCTGAGGTGCCCCAGCCTTGGGCTGTCAGTAGGTTTCAGAAGACAAAAGCTATGCCATTACAAAGCTATGGTCAGGCTTTGGCACTCACCTAAATTCTTAATGCTTCAAAATAATAAGCTGAGGAAATGAAATTATTTACCCTTCCAAAATAAGGTTTCCTTCAATTTCAGAAAGAAAACAAACAAACAAACAAGAAACTGCCTGTTTCAGCACAGGATCTGGGTATTTCAGAAAACCGGAAAAGCTTTCCAGTTTCAGGTGGCCCCCACTGCATGCTGCTTAAGACACTAAAACACCACAGATAACTGCAGAAAGTTTCACAGTAGAGTTTGATGCAACTTCTCAAAAATTAGGCATAATTAAATTGTTAGATCACTTTATCAAAGTTAATAAGTACTTGGATAATTTTCTGTTTTTCAAAACCATGAGTGGATGTGTTTGTAAAGCGTAAGCTGAAGTTTTGCCACAAGTAACTAAGTCCAATAGAAAGGATGATTGCTCAATTCAGAGAGTGAATTTATTTGACTTACATTATGCAGAAGATCAGACCAAATCTTCAAAGAGGTTTCTTTTTCTCTACAAAAATCAATAATTCTATTGGCCTCCGAGGCAAACAATAAATGTGTCTGAGAAAGGCAAACACCTCTTTAACTTTTGAATTATTTATTTTAAAAATATTCTATCTTCATGTGGATGCCTCTGTGAGGCTTTTGATGTGCAGTTTCTGAAGATGTATCTTAGAAAAGAGGAAAGAAACAAGAAACAGTTCAGGAAAACTGCAATTTTGAGATCTTTCACAAGAAAATCCCTAGAATAAAAATAACAATAATAAAGGAAAAACAACCTTGTGAAAGTGCTTGCATATTTCTTTTCAAGGAGGTAAGAAATTGTTGGTCCCCTAATCAACTGTCAGATTTTTAATTTAACCCTCAGAGCTGATCTCATAAAACGCTGCAATACCAGTGCTGAAATCTGCGTTGAATTAATACCTGGAAGCAGAGGTCAAAGTAAAATATACTGGATTAAGTAACAAAATCAACAGAGGGCTACTCCTATTGCGTGCTTAAGGTACTTTTGTTTATATAGGATGCCCAATGTCTTCCTTTTTTCCCTAAAAGAAAGGATTATAGAATTTCCTTCAGTGCTGCAGAACTTACAATTCAGTTTAAACCCAGCTTGTTAAGGCAGGCACAGAGCCATAATTATAAACTACACTGCTGCTTATTGTGCTGCAGCTGATTTCTCCTGGATAAATGCATGTCATACAACCTGCAGCATGCCAAATTAACATTCAAAAGACAGAACAAGAATGTTTAGTCATCAAATACATTCAGAAACAGTCCAGCACTCCAGCTGTTTACTTTTAATGTTAAAATTCCTTTCTTGCCTTCTCTTGTTCTCGTCTCTTATCACTGCCTGTACCAAGCCTCCAAGGAAAATGCAGCAAAGTCTGATAATTTCTAAACCAAAAAAAAAAAAGAAAAATATTACTTTTGTCAGCTATATTGTATTTCCCAAGTCTTCCATGGCAAAGAGGGAACACAGCCCCTCAGGAACCCTTTCTGGTGAGATGAGCGCACTGCATGTCTCAAACTCAACCATCCTTTCAACAGTGATAAGTAACACAACCGTGATCCTTTTTTTCCTGTGAGTTCTGAAGTGAAGGTCCTAAAGAAAGCTCGTCAAGGACAGTGCTCAGAAACTCCAGCAGAATCCCAGACTGATCCCAGACTGACCTCAATCTTGTATCAAAACCTAAAATTCCAGACTTCTGCCCCTTGCAAAATGCCCCAGGGCATTCCCAAGAGATAATTCAGTGGAATTGGTTTAAAGTGTTGGGATTCATTTATTTGTAACTGAGTTCAAGACTCATTAAGAATGCCAATTCCATCTCAGCAGATTTACATGTACATTTACCGAATTACAGTATGTTCGTTGTGTTTGTTCAGAAAACACACATAATAATGCAATATATGGGGAGTTGAACCTTACTCCAGCCCAAGACTTGCATTTTGACTTTTATTTTCCTCAGCAATCCTATTTTCCTATCTGTGGTCCGCCTTCCCTTAAGTCCATGTCTTCCATGGTGATTTATGATGCCTCCTAATGAGATCAAGAAAATAAATGCTGGGGAGGTCGATTACAGATGGTATCTGAGCTCAGCCTCAGAATGCTCAGATGTTTACAGGATCCTTCTCCAGTGCTCTTCAACTTCTGTTGTTATGAGTGTAAGTTCAAATTAATGCTCTTTTTTTTTCTCATTTTAACCAAAGGGAAAAAAAGAGGGGAAAAACAAAGCAAGGGCTCCAAGGGCTCCATCCCACCGAAACCCGTGGCTCTGAAGCTCTTGGTAGCACTGCGCCCATCATCAAAAAGCTGCTGGCTTAGATTCCTCCTTTTTGGATTTTAAACAATCCGAAAAATCTTCTGCTTCACAGAAGGTTTTTTGATCTACAGAGATTGTCAGAGACTCTCTGATTTTTCCCACTTCAGATCTAGTAAATTTTAAAGGCTAGTTTATAAATCTCACTGTGTTAATGTATGGTGCGGATGTTAATGGAAAACAAACTCACAGATTGAGGGGCTCAGTTTACAGAGAGGCTGCTTTGTACAGGCAATGCTGTAAGAGTCTTCTAAATCCAGGCTCAATTATTTGCTCTATCACACGTACTCATGTTCTTTTCAAGGGTCTTGTAAAGACGGATTCATTACCAATTTTGGACATCCTATATTATCACATTTAAGTCCTACTTGATGATGCTATCTTAAGGTTCAAAATGTCAGCCTGTATTTTTAAATTTAAAAAAACCCAAACAGCCAAGACAAAACCAAAATAAAACAAACAATGAAACAAACCCCCCCAAAACTAAACAAAAAAAAAGAGTTATTTGAACTGTGGAAGAAATACCCCCAAACTATGTGAAATTATATAAGCATGATGTAGATGGAGCTGCAGACAGCTTCTGCAGCCAAATTAAGAAAGCTGAGGTGAAATTCATTAACTTCTAGAATATTATGTATATTATATAATATATCATTTTAGGATATTTTTTGGTTGCTATGCATCACAGCTAGACTACAGCAAAAGCATGGACCCCTGTCAGAGTGTTTTTATTATTTGTTTTATTTTACATGGGCCTTCTTACTTTTTATTTTGTGTCTTAGACAGATGGCACTGTGGTGACTGGAATCAGAGTGTAACATCAAGTTTTGTTCCCAGTGAAGGGAATGGTGACTTTTATTTTCAAGACTAGAAAAAAGAGTATTTGGATGTGATTGTGTGTCTCAGAGATCCTAATAAACACAGTGCACAGCCCTAAATACACAGAAAATGAGTTGCTATTTCAATCCAGCCCTGGGAATTCGTCTGAATCCCCCTGTCCCAACACTAAGCCTCAGGAACTGGAATGAACGGGTCTGGTAGTACAATATATCTCCCCAAAATCTTCAATAAGTAGCTTCTTTTAGGATTTAAAGTTCATACAGTCTGTCTTCTGGGTGAACTCTGAGTGAGAATTATATCTTTTTTCCTATTTCAGTCTCTTACTTCCTATAATGGAAAGTTTGTGCTAAAGCTGCTATCCAGTGACTGAGGAATTGAAGTCACACACAAAGTGAAACATTCTGTAATTTGTTCCCTTGACAAAAAAATTGTCACTATCTTCCATTTCAGACCCCAAATGATTGCTTCATTCATTCACATTGTGCCCCAGTTTCCTGGGGCTTAAGAACATGGTTAACAGGAAAGTAAATTGAAAGGGAGTATCTTTTATATGTTGCTGACTGAGATGTTCTAATATGATGATGTGAATCCAGCTAAAAATAATAAGATTAGGCTCAAATGACTGACTAGGTCAAACAGTACACTTACTTTATTTTCTATTCCTGCTATACTAATGGAATAGGCAGAGAAAACCTAAAATAATAATATAAAAAAAATCACACCATGTTAATCACCAAAACCTTACAGTAATCCCCAGGGCTGATTAGCTCTCAGTCACTTTCCGTATCATTTGACTCCTTCTAATAAGATTAAACCAGGCTCTTTTACTTCTCATCATCATTCAGAAGGTCCTGTTGACTATTCACCTCTCTAACACTGTAATTCAACAGTGACTTTCAACGAGTTGTGGACCCAGCTTTAGATAAATCTCACCAACCACATCTGAGCCACGTACAAGCAGTGAATTATTGCAAGCTGCACTACGGTCATATTACTGTCATATTTTAGGACCAGTTCTAATCTCTTAGCCCTGTGAAATCACTACTTCTCTAACTCATGACTGAATGCTCATTCTAATGAATGAGAATTCCTACTTTAAATATGCAAACCCCTAAGATTACTGTTTCCTCTCCCTTAACCTCATCATACCAAAATCAGCATTGCTTTTTTCTGACCAGCTCAAACAGAGCACCTTGGCTGTCCATGACAAGAACTAAGAGAGTTTGCCCATCTAAAAATCACCCAGGGTCTGTGGCTCCTGGTCCCTGTGATGAAGGTAACTCTGCTGAACATGAGCTTTCACAACTCAGTGAGTGGCATTTCTACAAATGTCCCTCTAAATCATCATGGGATGATCACTTCACCTAATTGACATTCATGCCCTTTTTGTTGTATAATCTTTTGGGTCCAGGACACCTTTTTCCTTTAAGTTGATATAAGAGACTACTGAAATCATCTGCAACTCACTTTTTGTGGTTAATTCCTCCTATTTCTTAATAGCAATAATTGCTGTTACCTAATCCTACCCAGCCAGGGTCTTGGAAAGTGGAATGTGGCTCCCAAACCAAAGGGATTAAGATTCACTAAATGATGCTTCCAGACAAGGCTGTACCACAACCTGAATGAGGGCACACCCTGTAGGGAGCCGTGGCTTCCTGTCAAGGTTCCTGACATGGCAGATACTGGACTCTTCAGAAGCTGTGTGGGAAAAGAAGGTGCACATCATGCACTGGGGCCTGTTTAAATTCATAGAAAAGCTGATTTCTTTTAATTAGCCATTGGCTCCAGACCCCTGAGGAAATGCCCCCTCTCCTGCCCCAGTGGAACTGCTCCCATGCTCTTTCTACCCTATAAAGCCTTTACAGGATGAAGTGCAGCTGTGCTGAACATTACCAAACTGAGCTTTAAAAAGCACTTGCAGAAACACTTAAAAGGTGTGACAGAGACCGACAAATATTTACATTTTAAATCATTTCATTTGGCAGCCACCTAAGCAAAAAGTGACTACAGCTGTACAACTGTAGAGAGTTTGACCAAGAAATATGCACTACTCTTTTTTAATCTCAATATTGTATTGACAATTATCCTTTTCCATGTTAGTATAAATTGCCTTTACTAAAAAAATAATTAAAAATAAAATCAGTCTGCTTTTAGGGCTTTTATAATAAACAAGTCAAACCCTTTACCCACATGTTTGCCTAAAACAACCGAGCAGCAATTCAACATGCTCAACAAAAAAAATTCACAATCTAAAAACCCCAAACAGGACATCAGATTCATTAATCCCAGAAACATAATTAAAGCTTTCAGGGCAGATGATTAACAGTTGTATCAAACAAACCGTTGGACCCCTGTATATCAGCTGAGAAGAATTTCATGTCTTCTCTTAATCTTGCCAAGCACTTGCTAGATAAGCACAGGGTATTAGATTCACCTGTTACTATTTCTGTAATTCATGATGTTATCGAAATTGTTTTCTCCTAGGAAAGCACCTGCATGAGACAGTTTTATATCCCATTTCTTCAGGCTTTTTATTGTTTTATTTTTTGTCTTGAGCATCTGCTTAGCATATTCATTCACTCTCACAAAATAGGTAACTTCTCTATTATTTTTTGGTGTTTCAACACCATTCTTAAGAACAGAGAAGGCAATTTATAGTCTTATTATATGTGATATTAATATTCTTACTGCATGTCACACTGGGCCCGAAAGAGAGAGTGTTTAGTTTATCCCAAATCCATCCTTGAGAAAATAGCTTTGACCTAACGATATCCAAGCTGAAACAGGAAAAGAAGCATTAGGTACACATAGAGGCAGCATTACTACCACCACGTGCTCTGCTGTGGTGAGCATCACCTTGTTCATGTTTCTGAACAACTACAGTAAATATAACTTCATTTATTCACTTGTGTGTCTCATTTATTGCCTGTCTGAAAAATAAAGTATTGTGGTTCTGTTGGATACCCAGAGCTATTTTTAAAAATATATTGGAATTTTTAAACTTGTGCGAATTTTATAAATATTTTGGCTATGCGTTGAGAAGGGTTGTATTTAATAACACATTTAAAAAGAAATGTTAATAAGTGCAAAGCCATCTCAGCCTTTCTTCCTCTTCTGTCCCTGTGAGAGGGAGTCTGGAGCTGCACACCCTGACCTTGACCACACCATCCAGACGGAGACTTTTATCACCCCTCAGGCACAGGGCATCAAACCATTAAAAAATGCTCAGCTTCTGACCATCTGTGCTGCCTCTTCATACCCACAGAGCACAGGAATAGCCCTGCCTGCAGAAGGGTTGGGCCAAATGCTTCCCCTGCTCCAGGTCTGGTGGAGCTCTGCCAGTTTCCCAGACTTAGGCAGAAACAACCCCAAAGCAGGAAGGATGACGAGCTCCCAGCTCGGGTGACCATGTGCTACATGGGCAGCTCCAAGGTACCTCTGTCTGCAAGGCAGTGGGTGAGGCCACATCACACTTAGCAGGACACAGAACAGCTTCACCTCATGATTATGTTAGAAGAATAACTTTTAATAAAAGGCCAGGGAGGCACTGGCATCCACAGCAGAATAAATACATGTATTTTCCCCATATACATAACATCACACCAGATCCCTGTGGCTAAATTTTGGATGAGAATCTAATCAAGAATTTTCTATTTTGAGCCAGCAGCAGAAAATTTGTAGCCAATCTGGAGGCAGCATTCTTTTGCTTCACTTTGTAGGACATAAAAATGGCCTTTCTTATTTCATATTCTAATGCTGTTCTGCAGTAGTTCTATCCCCAGTCCCAGTGGGGATGTATTCAGCAATTATACCATGTATTTGAAAGTGCATCCATTTGTGTGCCTAAGAGTATCACTGCACTATTGTTAACCACAGCTGTGTAAAAATCTAGAGTCTTTTTTGTTAGTCAAAAGCATTTACTTTATGGCACATTAGGAATTTTACCAGGCAGCTTCTTCATTGCTCTCTTTTTTCACTATTTCTATGAGTGAAAACTTCTTAAATCTGTAGGGTTTATATCCTGTAAAGTACAATATGGTAGAGAGCATGGCAAATCATCAATTAGTTATAAATAAAAACACACCATGTAAATAAAAATACACAAGATATAAATTAATGATTGAAAATTATTATGAGCTGGGGAACATAGGTAAGTAGGACACAGCAACTGGAAATGCAGGGTTATTCCTGCAGTGTTTACTTTCATGGATACCACACAAGTTCCTTGTACTCTACAGGAAAATATAAAATGCAACCACAAAAAAATGCTACTGCAATATTAGAGCTCTCCAAAGAAGGTCGAGCACAAATGCCTTTTACCCAAAACAGATGGTTTTAATTATTAATCCTTATTCTGTGTTAAATATTTTAAAAACTGTAGAGCTTGTGAGAGTGTTATCTTACTCGTCTGGGTTCTGGGTTTGTTTGGGGTTTTTTTAATATCAGAAAAATACAGCTTTAAAATAGCCACAAATGCCAAGCCATGTTACTGCTTCTGACAGAACATTGGGGGGTTTTGTCTTTGAGACAAAGGTTTACAAAATTATGATATTTTAGCTGCAGTTTTTTCTTGTTCCAGGGATGGTTTCCCATCCTGAGCACTCAGCAGTGCTCAGTAGCACTCCTACCCAGGGGAAGACTTGCCACACAACCACTTAAAAAAAAAAAAACAACTTTTTCATTTCTCCTGGGACAGCAGCCATTCCCTGGAACCCTGAATGCAAAATAAAGGTGTGATCAGTGTCCTGCCAAGTAGCCAAGGGTGTGTTCAGCTGCCTCTCAGGATGCTGTTGGATAAATGGTCATTATCTCTGGCTGAAGGATTTTGTGAGGCTTCTGCAACACTGGACTCTGCTAAAAGCTCACCAAGGCCACCTGGAAAGCAGCATATCCACAATTATCCCATTGGGATGGGAAAGGAAACAACCCACATCTGCTGTCAGCGAAAATGCAGAATGCATCTCATTTTCTGGCATCACCAGGAGGGGTGGAAGTTCTGGAGAACAGCCTTAGGTGCAAAGCTTTGCTTCCCTGGGAGGTGTCACGCCCATGGAACACAGCTTAATGCACCTGTGTGTCCCAAGACAGTGCAGTTTCTTGCTATTTATAAAATGAAAATGTTAATAATAACCTATCCTACCCACTCTGATTGCTGTAAGAGAGTTGCAGAGACACAAAAATCTTTATTCTCTTGCCTTTATCTCCTCTGCCTCCAAAATGGAGAGGGAAAATACCTTTTTTTCCTGCAAGGATGAGGGTTGTCCCCATAGCTGCTGCACCCTCTCTTCATCAGGATGCAGTAAAAACGGTGGCCACAGCCTTGTTCCAAGCATATGCTCTGTTATTAGGGGAATATGAATGCCTAAGCATTATTTTAACTTGCAAATGAGAGGATATAAAATTCTGCAAAGTGAATCAGTGAGGATGGAGAGGACAGAGAAGTCACTGTGAAACTCAGTGTTACACACAAAAGTACAGACAGCTGAAGAATGCCACAACTGGGAACCATTACCATTGTTTTACTACCAGTAGTGATAATTTTTCATGGTAAAGGTATCACAAAGCTGTGTGCTCTCCCTACTAAGGGTTTTTAAATGCAGAATCTTTACAGGGAGCAGAACAAATGCTACAGGAAGAGGAAACAGCTACAAACAGCCTTGCTTTTAGCGAGACTCCATTGAAAACGGAATTTTTATTGCTCAATAAAACTTGGGACTCATTAGTTACGTCTGCCAGTGTTGATGAAAATATTGTCTGATCATTTCTTTGGGTAATGTGCATTAATCTGGGAGATAGCATCACATCTCTGAGTGAAAGCCTGACAGTGGCAGGAAGAAAACAGCTCCTAAAAACCACAACTCCAGGTGACAGAGTTATCTCAAAGCCTAAATCTTGTCAGTAGCAAAGGAGAAGCTGCAATTACTGCAAAGCAAACAAAGACAATTTTTAAGCCATGGAAGTTAACATGGCTATAAAAGTCAATATATTTACAAAGGGGAGAAGCAGAAAGAGATATAAAGGAAAGCCAGAGGGAGTATCAAACAAATTACACTTCAATTTTTATCCTGATGGTGATCAGTTACAGTAACACTGGGGTTATTTAAAGCTCTAAATACTTCTGTCACTTCCAATTGCCCTGACACATCCAGATTATACTCAATAAAATATTTTCCATGCCTGAATATCTCAGTTTAAGCTTGCTGCAAGGTTGGAACAAGCAGCTCCTTGGCTCCATATGCTTTATTTCAGTGCAGATTTCTACTGTAGCTCTGCATAACATTTTCCTCAAAACACTGGCATTACATATTCCAGAAAGGGACAGAATTAACGTGAAAAATCTTTTGTTACCACTGTGTTGGGGGGAAAAGAGGAATTGATGAAAGGCTTGTTCATCTAACCCAGCATGACTAAAAGAATTCAACATAAGTAAGCCACGAGAAATGAGGAAAAAGAAATAATGTTGGATGTGAGCCAACTACTCTTATTTTGAAAGTATACAGATGTCTGAAAACATGTGGATATACTTTCATTTAATCCTGTTTTTAATTTTACTTTAGAAGTAAAGTATTAGAAGCTGTTTATTCTGCATAGGTTAAAATGCAATAACACAAATTTTTATTCATTTCTCAAGGAGCTTTTAGCTTTGGAACTTTCTGGCTTGGTGGGCATGGCAGTTTGATGGGAAAAGGATATCACTTAGGATATGGAAAAATACCCTCAGGGGCAGAGCAGCATCACTTCCAAAATTATCAAATAGTAAAATTTTAGAAAAATGAGAGAACTTAGAATCTCTTTCTGTGGTTATTCACTTCATTCTTACGTGACTTTTCATGTTATTTTAAAGGTAACAACCAGACATTTCCCAGACTATGAAGTCTTACTCTCTCCCTCTCTTTTTCCCCTACTCTCTGAGATGTGGTGTTATTTGGGACACAATTCTAGAACTATTAAAAAACACCCCTGAAAGTGCTGGTGAATTTCAGTGGCATGAGGAAGGCTTCATGACATCAGCAGATAAAATTTCATTTTCTTATTTGTCAAGGCCTTTTCCTACTTCTGCTTTATTAATAACAATTGTGTCAATTTTCTGGTTTTACTGCTTTATTTTTTAAAATCATGTAAAACTTAAGTATTTGTGGAGGACTTTTTTTACTATTAATTGTGAGGGCAAAACAAAAGCCCCTGTTCACACTGGTTGAATTTCATACTCATTTTGGTTGCACAGGAACCTTAGTGCAATGCCTGGATATGGAGAAAAATAACAAATTATTTATCCTGTGTGTTTGTTCACACTTCTTTTGCTGCCTTTCTTCTGAATCAAAAGTAGGTAGCTTGGTATTTTTGGGTTTTTTTATGGGGGAGTGGTGTGTGGCTGAACAAAAATCTTTTTCTTCTGACTATGACCACTGTCTCCAGCATGGTTTGATGTAAAAAACTAGAGTGCTGTAACTATTTTGCTGTGTTTTGCAAACATCTTTGTGCAGAAGCGTGGAACACCTCTTCTACTAATAATCTACTTTTAATGGAATTCTGGTCACCAGTTGATTGCAGGTGCTGATGTCCTGCTGAAAAGGAAACAGCTCTGCAACACCTCAACACCAGGAGAAGCTGCAGCATCAGACACCCCTTCACATCAGACACCAGAGCATCCTCAGGAGAGGGAATCACAGCAAATCCCATCTCCAGAAATTCCTGAGGCAGCACTGAAACACCACAGTCCAACTGGGAGCCAAGGAACAGCACCATTTCCCTTATTCCACTGTGTGCATACACCACTGGTGTGTCCTTTCCATCAGTTATCTTTATACAGCCACATGTACATAAATATTACAAAAAATACCGCTTGTATGAATTTTACATATATTTTAGTCTGACACACTGCTTTCTCATTAGCTGCTACCTCAGGAGATGTTGATAGAAAAATGGAAGCCATACGATTATTTAGCTTTCTGATAACATGCCACAGGCCACTTAATGTGTACTTTTGGTTATTTTGTTCAAAAGAATAAATGAGGAACCCCAGACATAAATACTCACTTTAGAGAAGATCACAAATGCTTTTTTTGCTAGCTTTTCTAAGCAAGTTGCAAACAGAAACAGGTTCACATTATATTTCTGATCATGCTAAGTGAGAGTTTTCACCCCACAGGTGATACCAGAAGCAGGTTATTGTGCTTTGCTACTTTTTGGTTAGACTGGTTGAATTTTCTGGGATTGTTATGTTTAGAAATACAGAAAACCATTTTTATCTTCTAATACCACCTTGCAGAGAAATTCATGCTATTAATGCTTAAAATTATTACCAAAGCATCTTGGCAGTAAACTGTCTGGACCGAAATAGTTTAGACAGGCTTTATTCTGTTAATTGTGATGCTGAATCTTTGCACAGGAATGTTTTATCTGTTTTGCTGAGGCAGCAGATCCAAGGCAGATGCATCCCATGCAATGAAAGGCACTTACTCTTGGTTACAGCCCAAAACTAATTACTTGAGAACTGAAGTTCAGACAAGAATACAGGAGACTACACCATGGTACTTTGAATATTTTCAGGAGGACTCTGTGGCTCTGTCACAGTGAAATGTACCTGCTAACATGTTGCTTTAGCAGCTCTAATTAAGTGTATATTCGATCTATACATTGCCAAATTATCTTCCTACCTACTTCATGGCTGTGAAATTAAAAAACCATTACAGCTCATTGAAAGTGACAGCATCTGCTTTTAAAATAAAGATTTTGTGCTAAATGAGGGGTTGTGCCAATTACCATCCACTTTTTTTTTGGTTTTTCTTTTTTAAATCTAGCTTGTCCGTTAACCACACCAACTTCTTCCCTGCAGATTTGAATTGAGTATTGAGGTTCCATCCTCTAATTACCTGACTTCAGTAGAGTCCAGGCTGGACTGGTAATATCATTTCAGTATTTGGTTTTAATTGGCCCAATTATTGGCAATTGACCTCCACTTAACAGCTTCTAAATCAGATATAGTTGTTTCCTTTGTCGGGCTGATTAGGCGAGAAGCTGAGAGCCTTTTGTTGCCTCTCTTCATTCTCAGCCCTGGTTCCTGAGTAGGGAGGCTCCCCCTCTGCTCTCCCCATCCTCCCTGCAGCTCCAGGCTTCCCGGGAAAAGGCACCAGACCTTGTTAGGGAGGTCGTTGCCCATTAAATCTCCCTCACTGCCAATCGATTTGTCAGATCAGAGGCCCCTCTTTTGTGAGAGCCCCTCTGACAGAGTTCAGCCGGGGTCAGCCGCATTAGAAATCAGAGAACTCAAGGAGAGGGCTGAGGGTTAGTGCAGGCAGGATTGTCTGCTGCATGAGGGTGAATAGGACCTTCCAGATTTTTCTGGAAAACAGCATTCGATTAATTAGAAAAGTTTATAAACAAACAAACACCAAAAAATGGGTTAAAACCACCAAAAAAAAAAAAGGGGGGGGGGGGGTTTATTAACAATGTATATCTGGGCCACTGTAAAACCAGCAAGTGAATTCAGAGCAGTCTTCAACCGGCATAAATTTAGGACAGATTAAAGGCTTAAAGGCTTATTGATCTCTCCTGTAAGGTATCAGCACTGATAGATCTACAATTATATCATAAAGGACATAAAAGTATTGTATTAAGGACAGAAAGTCCAAACTGTATTGACACAGGGTTTGAATGCCTCATTTTCAACAAGCCAAATGACCCAATCATGGATAGTGAGACATATTTTAAGGTATACTAAACTATGCTACAATTGTAAAGCCAAGTCTTATTGTGATTAAGCCTTGTACTCTCGACGTCTGAAATTTCAAACTCACCCTTATCAAAATCTTGACACATGTATTTCTTCATATTTTTCCAGCACTCTTTGAAAGCGGCTGCCAACATGATGCCAGGAATACAACAGATGTACAGGAAAAAACCCACTTTATTCACTGGCTAAAACCACAGGCATAAAGTAAGGCTTGACCTAAAATGTATTCATACTGATAAAGTCATTCTATTAAATCTGCTAGATTCTGACTAAAGTTACATAAGAGCACAGAAATCAGAGCATTACACTGTCCTGCTGGTAGCTGATGTGATGTCCTCTCAGTTTACAAGAGCCACATCAGCCCTGGCAAACTGTCTCTGGGAGCTATTTTCCCCAAAATTTCCCTTTAAAAGAAGTTTTCTACAGAAAGACAAGTTATGGAAATATTTCACCCAGTATGTTGTGTTGCTGTGCTGTTCATTCTCCAGCTCCAAGTGCACACATCTGTGCTGAGCCCTCCATGAAACAGCTGCCTTTGGTGTTCCCCCAACCACACATTAGATCCTATTTCCTAATTTAGGAAAAGCTGGCAAACAGGGCAGCCCCTGTATGTCAGAGGGGAGTAAATATCAGACCACAGAGAAACAGGGGACTCACAGGAGCTGCTGGCTTCCAGGATTTGGGAAGCACGAAAGGGCAGCGTTTTTAAGAACTGCTCAGAGCTGGGAGTTACACAGAGCCATTCCATGAGGTTCCCCAACTGCTGTGGTGGAATGGGATTCATTCTGCTGAGCTGGGCCTCTTCCCATGGTCAGCTGGCATTTCCTGGGAAACGCAGACCACTGGGCTGGAACTAAAAGCAGTTAAAAACAGCAGGACAGGCTGCGTGCTTCACAGGGAAAACAACTTTTCACCATCCATCCAACGACAGAAAGCAAGGACAGCAGAAACCCAAGGACAGGAGGGAAAGGAACATCTTACCTTCTCAGGACAGGTAAAATAGCTTAGGTATCAAATGATGTGGGTTCTTTCTAATGCAGATATCCCAACACTTGTCAGACTCCACGGTGGGTAAACTGCAAAATGCAGAAGAAAGAAACATCCACATTTATTGAGATTTTACAATTAAAACAAACAAAAGCATGGGGAAAATCTCAGACTGTGAAATTCTCTTGTTCTGCCATGTATACTTTAAATACAGCATGCATAGTAGCAAACACATGATAGGAAATATAAGCATATTTTTACCTAGCTACCTACCCACTCATAAATAAAATAAACTTCCTGGTAATTCTGGTATTCTTTATAATAATAGTTTATTATTATAAAACTCTTTATAATTTATTATTAGAAAATTCTTTATAATAATTATTTGCATACGATTCATTAGATACTAATAATTTCCTGCAAAGAATTTAAAAAAAAAAAAAAAAATCCAGGCTTTTGCAGTGAAGTATTGCTTTGACTGAATGTTTACACAATAGAAAAAAAAAAGAAAATACAAAAGGGGAAAAAGAAAAAATAGAAAAAATAAGGAGAGTTCATCTGTTCTTAAAATAATGAGAAAGCCATTTTGGCCCAGTTCCAGTTGATAGAAACCTTCATAGCCTTTATTCAGACTAATACATTTTAAAAGTTTAACATCTATTGCTCATCCATGCTTCCCTGTAGTGACGATTTTACTAATTATATCCACTAGGAATGTACAAAGCAGGTTGCAGGTGTGCTTCAATCTAATGCAGCTATAGGTGTATATAAATATATCTACATAAAAATATGTGCATATATATTTAAGGTACCATTTTAACTATAGGAATTCCCCCCTTTAGAAGGAAAAGCAGTGAAAGCAGCTGCTGTTATTCAGAGATGAATGAAAATGCATCACTGAGATGTTTTATCAGTGGATGTTTTGGCATCTGTGGATTTTGCATTTTCACAAGGCTTCTTCCTCTCAAGCTGAAGTGGAGAAATCGTGCATTTGCTCAGCAAGGGGTGAGACCGGGAAAAAAAATTCAGGAAATTAAATGGGGAAGGAGAGGGCTTCTCTGTTTTGTAAAGTTTTTATTAGTTGTTTCATCTGCTTCTAATTAAAAATGGGTTCCAAATTAGTTCCAACACTGACTTTTTTTTGGTAACATTCTAACTTACAAAGAAGAAGAAATGTTTCCAGGAACTACAAATGATATGGTTTGTTTAAAAAAACATAGGACCCAAAGGAAACAACTAACACACCAAACTACTTTCTGCAGCTGGTAAATCTGTGCTATTACACAGCAACATTCTCATTGACAAAGTACTGAATATCCCTATTCAAACAGAATAGTTTACAGGCAAGCATATGAATAGTTCCTTTCTTTTTAACTCAAATATCACAAAAATAGAACAACTAAATGCTTAAAATACAGTGTGCGAAAATTCAGAGCACTTCTGAAAAGAAAATATATCCATGACAGAATTAAAACCCTTTTTATTGCTAGAACTGCTCACCTCTAAAACCAAGGATTTCACAACAACAGGATTTCTCACCCTACTAAATTGATAACAAACGCAAATCCCGGTGCAAATGAAAAGAACCAATAAAACTGATATCACTCCTGAAAAGACCTATAAAGTCCTGCTGGGATATGGCTTTGACTTTTTTTATAAATGGGAACTCTAAGCAGCCCATCTCAAAACACTTTTGTTTTGGGACTACACTACAATGCCTTAGTCACTTCTATGTAGCGGACCTCCAATGTAAAATCAGAGCAGTCTTTTCTCCTTAGAATCAAATAAATAGCATTTCTGTAGCTCTTGGAAAAAAGTAATAATTAGACTCATTCAGAGCACACATTTTTTGTATAATAATGCAAAAGAAAAAGAAAAAAATAAAAACAATTCAACAATTCAGTCCACTGGCTATGAGCAGGGGAAAAGGTAGAGAAATAAGTGCCCAATTTCTGTTGACTTTTAACAAAGGCTTGGTGCCTTTGTGATTTACGGACAGATAAATGCACTCTCAATAGCCTATCACTGTAATGAAAATGGAGCAAGAAATTCTGCTCTAAAAACAACCAAACAACAAATACCAGAAAAGAAAAAAATAAAGAGAAAAAAGAGAACAAGAAAAACAGGTACAGCTACACCAGGTCTCATTTCAGCCTCTTCTTCCTTTGAATCTCTTAAATCACTTCACCTGCTCAAAAGCATATTTCTACACATGCTTTTGAAAAATGTTTCCTCCAGACAATTTAAAAAATCATACCAAATCAGTCCTGAAATGGGAAATAAATGGCAGCAAAAATGTCTCAAACATTTAATAATACACCTGATCAATGACAATATAGCCATCTCTCAGACAGTGTGAAATATAAAAATGGATACTCAACAACATAATTTCCAGGTCTGGATTCCAAAAATATGTGTATTTATTTTAGAAAGTTGATTCCTTTCCAGTGCATGGCTCAGATTAAATGCCAGGGAAAACTCAAGAACTCAAAAACCTTGTGAACATATGAACAGTTGCACTGCCAGGCATAATTGTTTTCTGATGCATAGCTGGCTGCCATTTAGCACATGCCCTGGTGGAAAAGGTCACTACTTACAAAAAATAAATTCCTCACATCCTCCATTAGAGCAGGCAGCCTGCATACCAGGCAGAACAGCACAGCACCACAACAATGTATTAATACATTATTTCCTGAAGCAGGTCGCCTTCAGTTTCACCAGGCAGAGTTGTTCTTAAAATGTGATGATATTAATTAACCAGAGCGTGAATGACAAGAAAAGCAACACCAGAATGAACAGGTTTAAGTTAGTCCTGAAGATTAATCAATCATGCTTTTACTCAATTTCAGTAGTAGCCGATCAAGTAAAAAAGTCAATTTACAAAGTAAGAACCTGTTTCCCTGGATAACTTTGAAAATTGATGGGTTGAAATTAATTGTGATTTTTTTCTATAAAGTGTGACAAGTTTGGGAAGAAGTTATAGGTTTCCTAAAGAGGAAAAGGTGAGCATCTTATTGTCACAAAATGGCCTTGGACAAGTGAAAACTCAGTAATAGCTACAACTATAGCTCTTAGACGCTTATCACAAAGGCTTTTGACACAGAGACATAAAATATAAGGTTTGCACGAAAAAAATCTTTACTGAGGATTGGAAGGAAGGTTTTGACCTCATTGAAGTGAGAAGTTATTTACTAAGCAGTCAAGTGGAGGAGAGAGCTCCTAATGAAATAAAGCAGTTACATATTTACAGAAGGAAAACAACCTGTATTTAATACACAAAGTCACACCGCCTTTGCTCTGCAAGGACAGAGCTTGAAGGACTTTGGGATGAAAAATTAATTTTGCCTGTGCCCAAGTCTGCCTGTAATTTCATCAAGCACTTTGTTTTGTCTCAGTTAAGTTGCTATTTATTTATTTGAATTTCTTTGAAAATCTTGCTGTGCTGGAGCCATCATTTAACAGCAGCACGTTACTGTGTGTTTGCTGTTGCACTTAGAATGCTCCAGCCACATGCAGAATTTTTAGGGTTTTCTGCCCAGATCATTCTGTTTACTACAACCCAGAGTTTAGCTCATATCACTGACACTCACACTCTTTCTGTCAGCAGGTAAGTGATTAATTATGTTTATATGTTTAATATGTCTCTTAAATAATCCCAACATCCAGTACAATCTCAGGGTCAAAGGCATATCTGTGCTCTTCTTTTCCACAATATATGCAATAAACTTTTGAGACTCTTCTAAAAAACAAACATAAAATAACTTCTTATAAAACCTATGTAAGAAAGCTTTGAGCTACCATAGTCCCACTTTGGGTTTTCTTCCCCTTTCCTTTTTTTATGTGACCTTTGCTGAAGCCTTCCCAAATTCATTCTCTCTCCACGCTTCTGACACCATGTGATGTTCATTGCTTTCCTTAATGACCAAACAGAGATGAGAAGAATAGCAATGTGCTTAATGTTCAGCAGGAATTCATAACTACACCATCAAGTCAGTCATGACCTTACAAATTTCCATCAGGAGCTCTCTGGGACTAGCAAAAGATTTCATATTCAAATACATTATGTTGTCTCCTTCAAATATTATGCTACCCTTGCTTGGCTGTTAAATTTTACTGTTATTTAAGTAGCAAGTAAAAGACTGTGAAGTTCAATACTGACTCAAAATAGAAGACAAAAGTACTATTATTGCTGGTTTTTGTGGATACAATTTCGTGACACCACAACCTTCAAACACTACATCACAGTTGTTTTATTTGGATATGGCATTTCCGTATGATCAGGACTCTCAATTGCTTCAGTCAAAGCAGAAAATAAGTGAAGATGACAAAGGCCCTCTGTTTTCTTTATGTTTGAGCAGAAGAATCTGGGACAAAGCAGAGCAGTCCTGAGTCCATCAGAATCAGGAGACATCCAAAGAACAGCTCATTTCAGTCACAGCATAGGGGATCTTCCACATCCCTCTTCCCATTTCACCGGGACAGTTCCTCTAAATCAAGGACTCTTGATTTAGATGTCACTTCCCAACAGCAGCAATGAGTCCCATTCCCATTCCCTTCTTCCCTTTAAAAATCCTACCAATATACTGCTCCAAGCATTAGTCACTGTATGCATGATGCCTGACAGATTTACTGAATTTGTGAATTAAATCTAGCTGCAAAGAGAAAAGTTGTGATTTACGGACAAATAAATGCACTCTCAATAGCCTATCACTGTAATGAAAATGGAGCAAGAAATTCTGCTCTAAAAACAACCAAACAACAAATACCAGAAAAGAAAAAAATAAAGAGAAAAAAGAGAACAAGAAAAACAGGTACAGCTACACCAGGTCTCATTTCAGCCTCTTCTTCCTTTGAATCTCTTAAATCACTTCACCTGCTCAAAAGCATAACAGGTGGACCAGCAGTCCACCACTTCCACATTGCCTAATGGTTTGTGTCCAACATCCATCCTCCAGAGGAAGATCCCAGCTTATTTCAACCAATTTAACTGTCACGTTGTTTGCTGCAGGGACTGAACCCTTTTTGTCCTTTGCCCCAGGTGACCTTGTGCATATGGTTCAACTTGAAACCTTTTTCCTTCTAAGGTCTTCTGGGCATTTCCTTCATTAAAATGCATCAGTCCTCCTGCCTCCAAGGGAGCAGCTGCCTTTGTTTTGCTTCCCCTAATTCAGAGTCATCAGGAGCAAAACCTCTGCTTTCTCCACCAGCAGCCAGAGGTGTTTCGTCTCTGTGCATCAGTCCAGTGGGACAGGCAGGTGCCGTGGGGCAATGGCAAAGGGACGTCCCAAAATGTCCCCCTGTGATAAGGGGGCTGCACAGGCCTCGGGTGTTTCTACCTCTCCCCATTGTATCTTCAGTGTTTTATGGTATTTGCTCAGAAAGAAATCCTGCTGTGAGTAATCTGCAATTAGGCATGGGTAGTTAAACAAAGCTCCTTCCATGTGAGTGGAGTGGAACTCCCCTGAGCCCATCCTGGCAGAGTAGAGATTATGAAATCCAAGACACGCTCCGACAACTGTAGGCGCAGTACCCTCAGCTGAGGGCAGCGCACGGCACGCAGTCACGGTGACCAAAATGTGTCACCAGGGAACTGCCACGCTCACTTGCAGGAGTATTGTCTGTCTGCCAGAGGAACTGACTGTCCTCAGGTACCTGTGACAGCCTCTGCCAGGCCTGACCCGGCCTTCACATGACAGGATTTTTTTCCAGCTCTCCAGAGCTTGCTGAGTGAGGGCTGGTGAAATGCATCCCAGGAGCCTTCTGGCGTCCTCTTAGACTGGAGACAACGGGGCTCCTGTGACTGCCACGGACTTTCTTATTCACTAAGAGTTATTTATTCTATTCTCTTTATTCTATTAAGATGAAAAGTAGGTATTTTTGCTAGCTGATACTGCTTTAAAACAATAAAGCATACTCCAAACACCACTCCCCCTCCACCCATCTTCCCATCCCATATCAACTAAATTTTTAAACTTACCTTTTCAAACGTAACATCTTTCTGACGTTTTGGGGAGCTCATTATTGAAATTTTAAGCATTCTCATCTCAGACACCTGTCCTGTTACCTGCTTCTCCTTAGATAATTTTCAACAGGAGACTGAGTTTTCCTTGAAACTACTCTTCAATTACAACTTCAACTGGAAAGTCTGCTCCTAGCATTCTGCAATAAAATTAGGTGTGTGTGGTCTGTAGGCTTCAGACAACTTCTATCAGGATTTTGTTCAAAATACACATAAGACAAAATTGACTCCCTCTTATCAGGCAAAAAGACACCCATCTTCCTCGCTCTCTGTGTCCTCTGGATGCTCAGAAAGAAATCCTGCTTTGTTGTGGTAATGCCTCAGGCATTTTCTGTTCCTGTCCCAAATGATTTTAACAGAATAACATGAAGTTTATAAATCCTTTCTATCACAATGACCCATGATTACACATTCATTTTAGTCACAGGACATAAAAAGACCCAAAAACAATAAAACCTTTTCCTTACCAATCTGTAGAGCCTAAAATTTTGCAACAAAAACAAAAAACAAAGTTCAGAAAGTGTTGTTGTTGTTCAGAAAGCTAGGTGACATTATCCTCATTTAGTGCTGGGGAACCCCTTTGGGGAATCCCATTATCCCATCAGACTTCTGCCACTATATCATTATTCCATTGTAACAAAACACCCTCATTCACATACTCCAGCCTTTCAAGTGAAAATGCACTGTATTGTACAAAAGACATATCTAGCAAAAAATTTACTATGAAGCAAAACATTCCTTCTCAAAATATCACTCTTCAGAATCCTCTCTATGAATTCAGTATAGAAGTAAAGAAGACAATTCTAACAAGTGTCCTTTTTCATGACAGATAATTTAGAATTGTTATCAACAGACTTGGTATTTCATTAATGGTCTTCAATGAGGTTTTTTAAACTGCAGTATCATTGTATAAAAAGATTTTATGGAAGATAACCAGGTACTAAATATATCATCCCTTCCACCATTTCATCTTTACAGAAAAGTAACTTGGTTATTTTATCAAATGGGTTTTTTTAGGAGATTTCTGCTGCCCATAAAGTCGTGGTTTTAAAAAATCCAAGCAGAAGAAAATTATTTCATTTCAAGAAATAAGAACAAGATAGAATCCTCCTAGAGCAACTGTCTTATTGTTTTCTAAGATACCCTCTTGCAGGCTTTACTTTTAAGTGTGTGTCACCAATTTAAATGTGGAGTTTGCTACTTAAGACTGTGTTACTTCCACTGTGGAAAGAAGAGAAATGGGAGATCACAGAGCAGCAGTCACATAACGCCTAAAAGGCAGGTTACAGTGAGGCACTGCATGGAATTTTTTTCCCTACCATTAGGGCTACCCAGTCAAAAAGCAGCACTGAAGGAACCAAAAAGTTCACAGCACTTCAAAAGCTTCCCGGCAGTGCAAGTGCAGCTTCACAGTAACCACAGAGCAAGCATAAGGTGTGAAGTGGCTCAGTGGGGTGCAGAGGGAAGGCTGAAGGGGAAAGGGTGGTAGGGAAGTTGAGACTAGGGGTTTCCCCTTTCCCTCATTATCCAGAAGCTTTGCTGCTATCATGGACCATAGCAGCCATTTTCAGTCCAACTTCTTCCTCAAGGATCCAATGCAGCTGCCCTTACCTCCTCACCTTCCAAATTCCCCACACCTAGTTATGGAAAAATGTGGTTTTAAATCTGGGAAAAAGGATCAAGTTCTGGCACTTTGAATGATACTGACTTAAAAGTATCCAGCAAGATAACTAAGTTCCTGAAGGAAAAAAGTTTCTAGGAGATTTTAGCATCAAATAACACAGAATACATTTTGACTTCTGACTGACATCAAAAAATTACAAAGGCATATCTGGAACCATAGTTTTAAATTTTTTTGAGAAAGTTTTCATTTCAGGTATCACATTTGTTTTATTTCTAACATGAGCAGTGTCCAAAATGCCCAATTTTTGATCTCATTCCACCTCAGGTGCCCTTCAGAGACACTGGAGAAAGGATACAAGGATGGCAGACTGTGATTAAGAGAGCCTAGGTCCTCTCTTAGGTCCTGCCAAAACATAAATGAGTATCCAGTGATTCAAGCTCAGAAAGGCATGATTTTAATGTGTTCAAAACTGATTAAGTTCCACTGTTCGACCTTAAAACAGCTTCCTCACCAGTTTTCATGCATTTCTCATGTTATCAGCAGTTTCCATCAATGAATATCATCCACTTTGCACACTTGAATTTAGCTTCAACCCACATTTGAGGAGAGTGAGCTCTATTATTCTCATACAACAAGCAGGAAGACTGAAGTACAACCACCAATTTGGCCATTTCCTGCAAAGTCCTGGAGTCCTTGGGCTGTGCCAAGCAGCACTGGCTGCCAGGAATGCGGCTGGATTCTCTACCTGTTGGCACTGAGAAATGCCAGTCATTCTCAGGGAGAGCATAAAAATCCTCTTCCCACTTCTGTCATTCCAGAAGCTTTTCTAACTCTTCCAAACCAGTTGACAGGAGCGCATTTAGGTATGAAACTCCTGAAGGGGAAAAGAAAAAGCAAACCCCAGTAGTAGCATATTAAATTTTGTGGTTAAAGAAATTTGAATTTAGGCAAGTGTGACTGAACCAGCAAGCACATGTCACATTATCACTTAACTCCTTCCACAAAGTCTGCTTTTACAGTTATGTTTTCTATCACTGAGCAGCAGTTTTACAGTGCACTTGACTTCATGGCACTGCAAACAGATTGAGTTTCTGCACCTTAACTGTGAAATGGTGCTGATCCAGTGATGTATTACTCAAAATGTGCAGCCTGCTGAGGCAATCAGCAGGGAACCTGTACTTTTTAAATTAGGGGGTTTTTCAGCTTGTAAAGATTGACAGTGTTGACACCTTATAACTGGGGTTAGACCTGGTGTATTTTACTAACAAAATGAATGTTACTTTCAGAATCAATGCTACTATGGCAGCTTGAGCCTGAGGCATCCAGTCACCTTCTCCTGTGCCCTACATTAATTCCCTCCCTTAATTAACTACAGAGATTTGGTAACATTACAGATCTGGGGTTTGTTTTACGTATTTCCATCACTGATATGCATTAACGAAATGGTCCCTTAGGAAATAAACAGAAAGTAACTGATAAATACGATACAAAACCAAATACATTCAAACAGTCAGAACTTTTTAAGTAAGGAAGCACCCAAGCTTCAATTCAGTCACTTCATAACTCTGAACAATAATTACTGCCCTTCGTTAATTTTCATTGCCAGATCATCCCAAGCACTGGATGCTGTTTAATTCACATAAACTTACAGCTATTCAAGATCCAAGTTCCTTAGAAAGATTTGGAAGATCACTGGCTGCTCAAGGAACACAATCAACAAGAGAACTGCCCCATCTACCCTATCTGGAAAGCAGTAAACCCTTGTGACTTAGAAGAGCACTTGTGGAGGCACCAAAAAAAGAAAAAAAGCTTTAGAGCATGTTCCACTTGTTACAAAAAGAATTTAACTTTAGCTCTTCCTTGAGCTTTTATTTTCTCCCCTCTCCATCTTCCATGGTAGTCCATGGGCTAGAACAGGGTGAGGGCAAGGTGTTGCATGAAATTGTTGGGGGTTTTTTGGACACAGATGATTTATCTTGCTCTCATTCATAGAGAAATGACATTAGAAGGTCATGCCACAACTTGTTCCCAGGCTGAGAATAGCTATAGGTGGGGTGTTTTCCTGCTTTCCTCAGAAATGCAAAGCACAGCAAGCCCACAAGGCTTATTTGGGCTTCCTTAGATCCCTAGTGGGGTCTGCCAGACACTCAGAAGATAAATCTTCCAAAATCCAGAATATTCTGTTTGGATTTGTACACTGTATCTGTTACAAATTTATAAACACACTCTTTGGAGGAATTAAAAGTTTGAATGTATTTTGGGACCTCAAACATAATCAAAAAGTTCTGAAATGCCTCTCCTATCCCTGTCACTGGAAGCAAATCAAAGAGTTCTGTCCAACCTTCTGCTGCAAGACATTCTGTGCTGAAATAAGGGATGGGGGTGTGGAATAATCAAGAGAGATGGATCTTAATTTAAATGTAAACAATGGAAGTACATATATTATACATACACCTACTTGGAGCAAGAATGAAAACCCATTTGTAAAACCCAAATCCAGCTTGTCAGATAGAGATGGAGCAGCTCTTTCAATCACTCTGTCTCCCAGACAGAATGACAGGGAGGCAGGAAGAAACGATTCCTGCAGTCTGACTACAGAAATAATGAATAATCTGCTCCAAATTGGGTTTTTCGCATTATTTATACTCAATACACTGTCTTTGTAAGGATGATTAGTGCACCATCTGCCTTGACCACAAACAAGCAACCTCCTGATTAAAATCTCATTTCTTTTAAACAGAGAATATGAACCCACTATTCTTTCTGGACATGCAGACATCCAGTCTCCTAATTAATCTACATCAGTCATTAGATATAGATAGCCTGGCCAGACCTCAAGTTATTTAAATGCATCACTGAGCTAAAATATAATCGAGCCAAACCACAAATATGAAGTTCCTTATCCTCTGCAATGCTCTGTGCAGGATTCTGTGTCTCATTAGGGCAGAGTGTCAAAATTAATCAGGAGCTCTGAAGCGAGCTTCTAATTTTTATCGTCACAAGCCTATGACTAATCCTGGAATTCATCTGATAAATGGGAATGTCTGCCTCAGATCTGCCACCCCATCTTCTTCAGCAGAGACCTCTTCAGCAGAGACTCAACAGCACCTCAGGTGCAATTTGTCAAACATTAGGATCACAAAGGGACACAAATGAGTTGCTGCCTAAACAGGACTTCCTGTTTTGAGAGAAAACAAAGAAAATAGGAGTGATCCATCCAGAAACAAACTACATCCCTTTGATGCCTAAATTAGATTAATTTCAGGATCTTGGCACACAATACTCTTGCAAAGGACTGAAGTTACAGGAAATTCACCATTTCTATTAAACCTGTAAGGAATAGTACTAAAAAACATTGAAGTTAACAAAATTTACTTTCAGTCAAAGTTTTCAGTTATAATTAACAACCATGTCCCTGTCCTTACCCATTCATTATTTTGTCTTCATTTTGTATCTTCATTCTGCTCTGCTCCAACATTTACAGGTGCTTGAATCAAAATCATCATGACAAAAGTGTCTGTCCAGCCCAGGCTCAGTGTATTTGATGCAACAGCCATTAAAAGCACACACACACACACTCACTCATCACCATCTTTATTTTTGCAGCACAAATTAGGGGCAGTTTTTGTCCAACAACTCACATGTGAACTACTTTGAGATTTTCTGTCCTGAAAAAAACACACATTTGTCATTACTGTATTCATAAACTAGTAAAAATACAAAACCACTCTATAGATCTATATGATAAATGAAAACAGTCTTTAAGGGAAATGTAGAAATATTCTATTTCCTTAGGGGTCTCCAAAGCATTTGACAAACATTTATTAAATTTCAGATTCTCTCTGTAGGTAAGCTTCATTTGCAGAGTATTTACAAACTGATCATCCAAGGCATAAACAAAGGCAAATCGCTCAGTTTTGAATTCAGAGAGTTTAAGAATCATGTGCTGAGATTTGTCTGCTATTGGAAACCTCCTTCACCTGTCAGCAAGAGAAAGCCTAATAAATTTATAGCCTTATAGACTAACTCATGTTGGAAGAACCTCTGGTTCACCCACAGGATGGGTACATTTCTGCCTAAGACTTTCCTCCTCTCACGGATTTTATATAAATTATTCTGTGTTTTCATTACACACTTCCTCTCTGCTTACACATTAAGTTCTCATTAAAAGAATTTTAAGCATTAATATATTCCAGGCAAAATACACAGTTGACATAATTGCAAATTATAACAGCTTTTAATGCTGGCACTCAAGAGAATTTCTGAAAGCATCAGGGTAAATTACACAATGATATAACATTTATAAAACAATAACATAAAAGCCTTCCTTTCTTTCCCCTTTCCCAAGTGTTAGGACATCCAGCTCTGGTTAACATGCACACTGGCACTCAGAGACCAAGGTGATGCTGGAGGAAGTGGAAGCATGAATGAAGAAAGAGAAATTGCCTGTTTCATGGAGGAAGAATGAAATCTTATACTTGCTTTCATTTTTAACTCGAAACAAAACCACGCTGATAAAAGAACTTTGAATTTACAGTAGAACAGAACACAAAATGGCTTGAGGTGCTGTGTTGATTTTCTCTCCAGAGTAGCAGTGTGAGCACAGGGCATCACAGTGGCTGCTTAGAACATTATGAACAACAGAAATCCTGCCCGTGGAATTGTGTATCACTGGGAATAATGATTGAAAAACAAATCATAGCTACATCAACTGAACAATTTACCACATTCTGGTAGACAAATGCAGGTACATTTGGCTAAGATTTGCGGCCTAATGTGGACAAAAATTGGTATCATCATTCAGAATATGTTTTATTTCATTGCTGACTTGCTGTGAAACCTTTGGCACGTCAGTTAATATCCATGTCCGTTCTCTTTCCATCCTTGACTGGCTAAGAACATAAGGAAGAAATGCTTCCTGGGGAGGAAGGACCTAAAGCAATGAAATGGAGACTTATCTTAACTCAAATCTACATGCTCTATTAAAATAAAAATCAGCAATATAGTTATCATTATCATCATTGGATAGTTATCTTTAGACCTAAACAGGAAAACTTTAATAGAACTAGTCTAAAAGAAATACAGTTTCTATTGCATTTCTATTTTCCATTTCTCCTCTATTTTATAATAAAATTGGGAGCTGTACTCAGTGTCAAGCTCCCAAGTTTCATGTTTCAAGACACTCTTTTCTTATTTATAAATTTCCCTTTATAGGAAGGAAATACTGTAAGAATAACTCTCCTCCATCCTTAAAAAAAATTATTGTAGAACTTGCCTTTGTGAAGAACATTTTGCAACTTTTACTTTCCCAGCTGAAAGAAGTTCTCGAAATATCTTGAATATTTAGAAGTTTCCATCCCTTTTTCATCTTCAGCTACATTTTTGGCCAGACCTACATATTCTACCATTGGCTATTTGTCTGCATCTGCAAAGCAACATTTTCTCATTCTGCTTTAAAAATTACTGTAGCATCTGATAATGCAGCCTATATAGTCCTCTCAGGAAAGGAAGGTGATTTTTTGCAAATCAAAAAGCTGCAGTATAAATTCCATCATATCACATGGCACACGTAAATAAGAAGAAGAAACCTAATCCTGAGTCAAGAAAAATGCTATTACACTATCTACACTTTTTTGGATGCACACAAAAAATACCAGACTTGTAATTTGTTTTTTCTGCTCACAAAGCTACTGGTTTCAGGCTCCTTTCTAGAATCAAGGGTGTTTAAGGCATTTGCTTCTCCTGTTTCTGAATTAGGATAACGTGGAGAGAAAATTACTGTTTAGAAAGAACAGTTTATTCCAATTGTCAGCAATATATTGATGATATATTTATGGTTTTTTATCAGAGAGATCCTTAAGGTCCCTTCTAACCCAGTCCATTCTATGATTGTATTAAATCAGACAAATTTGAGCTTTAACTTCCCCTACAGTAAAGAGAATTCAGTGAAGCAAATAAAAGCAGTCAGTACACGAACCACACAACCATTATTTACATAAATGTGAAACAGCATCAAAGAACTTAAATTTAAGAGAATTACACACGCACTCAGCATTTCCCTTTACAACCTGCTAAAACTGGAAATAAAAATCAAGATCCCTAAGTCCTTAACTACTGCTTTAATTGTAAGACTGAGCTCTCTAACAAAACAAGCGTGGAGGACAGCAGAAAATAAGTTTTTATTTGTACTAGATGAAGTATTGAAAGTTTTATTTGTACTAGATGAGCTATTAAACCCCAAGTATTAGATGTATTGCAAGGATTCCAATATACAGTGAGAACTGCATCCTTAGCCGGGGGCTTCAAAGTTTTATGAATATTTCTAAAGCACTTTGTGTCATTTTATGAATTATTACTCAAGTCAAATAAAACATAATCCTATTAACAAACAGTCTCTGCTGGGGACAGACGCATCAGCTCCCAGGAGAAAGAAAACCAGCAGTCACTAAATAATAATAACCTATGAAAAGATAAATTCAAGCACATGCGCCCTGTTTGGGGAGTGCCAAACACAAGATTTTGTTTCACTTATTTATTTCCAGTCCCACTTGGAAATCAATTCTCTGTTCACATGAGGACAGTGCAATGTAATGTTTGAGGTGCTGGACAGCTTGTCCCCATTATTGTTCCATTTTAGCAGACAAGATTTATTTGCCACAGAAGAGGAGGACAACCCATTCCTCCGCTGCATCTTTCAAAAGAACAACTCTGATCTGACCTACCAGGATATTTCTCACACACCAGTGTTCCATGGAAAAGAACCTTCAGCAAATTTGAGGCACAACCCTCTTTCCGTTCCATGTACAGACTCACTAGAACTGTGACACACCAATTTGGATAGGGGCACATCATTATAACAGAACAAGTTTAACACTACCGTTACTCAATATTTTTCTAAGAAAATAAAATTTTTGAACACAGCATTAGAAGCATTGATGGTAGAACTATGCAGAAAATAATATTTTTAGCTAAAAACTCCATCCCTCTTCGTGAATAATAAGCTATTGTTCAGCGCAGCACAGGTGCTGCTTCAGTCAGGTTACAGACACATAAATCTTGAAAGAAAATTAAAAAACCTCTGCACACTTCAGTTACTTTGAGAAGCCAAAGGGAGGAGAGAGAACACCAGCAAGCTGAAACAATTCCCCCTGACCTCTCTTAACAAGAGAAATTTGTTCTTCAACTGGTTTAATCAAAATGTCCTATCATTTCCCTGAAGAGTTCTCTCTTGCTGCTTCAGCAGAATTTCCATTCTCCCTTTGCCCTTCAACACGAAGCTGTCTCACAGGAGACCACAGCCACTTCTGTACTTTATCACCATCAAAATACCCAGAAGGTTTGTTTTCCAGACCTTTGAAGGTTTTCCTGTCTGTTAAATTAGAAAATGATGCAGCACTCTCATCCTCAAGTATATTTTAAGCTCACAGAAAGCACAGGCCCCAGGTGAGCAGCTCCTTTTCCAGAGGAGTAAGGACTTACAGAATTAGATAAAACTTAACAGGTAAGCAAGAATTTGCAGGATTTGAGAAACTTCTGAAGTTTTAACACATAGATAAATACTGACAAAACAGAGATGAAACTCAACCTACTATATTAAAAAAAAAATCACTAGCAGTAGAATCATCAAGACATACAAGGACAGCAAATATTTTCCATCTAAGTGAAACTATTGCAGTAAAGGGCAAGATGAAATGTTTTCATTACATGTGAATGGGTGCCCTAATATTTTTATTCAACATTTTTATATATTGATTAATATCTGTCATAAGAACCAAATTTGCAACTGATTTTCCAGATTATCCATGTGAAACCTTGCATAAACTTGCAACACATCTAATGCTTTGCCCATTTCACCTAAGCAACACCCAGAGAATTCAAATTTATCTCATGTAATATGGGGCACATAAAAAAAGTCCTAAAGGCATTAAGCACCCATTTTAAATGGTTTGTATTTTTATTATTTTTGGAGACTGTATTTTATGCAAATATCTCATTTTCAATTTACAAATCTATTACAACAGCAGAGAGCCTCTAAAAGGCAGCATGGAAGTTCAGAAACACAGAACTCAGATCAAAGATAGCACAACTTTTAAAACTCATTTTCTGGGCCCTGAAGATTTCAGCATATGAACAAATGCATATTTTCAAGGGAATGGGTATCAAAAATAACTCTCACACTGTACAACTTCTTTAAAACCACGTCTTAGACTTTTCTCTAATACTATATTAGGGCTAGGAGAGGGCAAAAAGACCTGTTCTAGTTGAAGAACAGCCCCACTGAAGGAAAGTTCAATCTCTTTTCCCCACTGTCAATCTTTTGAAAGGATTTTTTTCCCCTCTTCTAAGTCAAACATGTTCCCTTCAACTCCTTCCAGTAACAAGTCAAACCCAGTGGCTTCTTAAATGAAACCTACTGAACAAGTATTACAGAGATAGAGCTTATGAAAAGAAATGACAAGGTTTTTCCTGCTACTCTATTTTGGCCTAGAATTGCGGGGGGGAGAATATTCTGCTTTATTAGCATCTCTGAGAATGCCTATTTTTCATATTGTTAATGTTCTAAAATACAGAAGGCACTTGAGGCTGCAGATGTTCCTCTCTAAAATGCAGAGAGTCCATAAAATCTGTCTGTAAATAACAAGGAAGGAATTAGGAAACATTTCAGTGTGGAAGAACTGAGCCCCCAGACTGGCAGGGATCCCCCTTTCTCTTCCAGCACCCTTTGTTCCCTGCCATCCAGCTCCATCTTCACATGGATCAGGAACCATCAGGAGCAGGCTTGTGCCAGGAGATTTTTTAAGTGTAGGTTGCCTGGCCTGACATTGTAACTGTTTGAATTTCTTTAAACACAAAGTACAGTGGAAAACCTCCAGCATAATACATTTTCATATTGGTATCTGACAGCACTGCATTAAAAAATATTGCAGTATTTAGATGTTCTTCACAGCTATTTAATTAAAGCCAATGGTAAGTGTGCCAATAGGTTTTTATATTGCAACATTAATATTTAGTTCCTGAGCTCTAGGATCTTACATTAATTTATTGTAGAGGAGTAAGAAGACTAAAAATTGTATCAAGATATTAGACCAGGTTGTAGGATCTTGTTTTCCTTCATCCTTGTGCATTCTACAAGATCACTGTGGCCCCATAGCAGTAAAAGAAATGTTTGTTCATTTAAATATCTGGCAAATTGGAGGGAATTATCACACAAAATGGATTATACAATTAATTTTGGATTTTTCACAGGAATTGTAAGTTTATGTATATCAGAAGTATTGTAGAACTTGTATTCCTTATTCTTTTAGTTCAGAAATCTCTGAAAAATACTACCCTGAAGCTAATTAAGTAAAAACTGAGTGAAAAGAAACACTCAAGAGGGTCACAATTATAACACTAAGGCAGAGTAAATCACAGAAGATTCCTACACTTTCCAATGTCCACCTGAAAATTAAACATTAACAGGCCACTACTTGACATTAGAAGCTGCACACCTGGATAATTAGCCACAAAAACTGAATAGCAGAGAAACTTTAAATGCTTATAAATTTTATAAATGTTACATTTATATTAATACAGAAGTCTATATTAATTTTAAATAAAGAAATATGGAAAAAGAAAGACCCTTTAGAGTGGCCACCCAATGCTTTGAGTACGTTTCTCAGAGATTGTGGAGTTAAAAAATCATGTCAAATACAGGAGAGTATTCAAGGAATAGTTTGCTGTATCCCTGAACTGAACACTTGACACATTCCTGCTGCAGGGAGGCAGCAATTTTCCTTGCTGCTAAAGTGTATTTTCCTGTAAATGAGTGTTGTAAATGTTCCAAGCTCTTTCAAGCTGGCTGTACTTATCTAAATTAGCATCATGTAAGTCAGGAGAAATAAGGAAGGAGTGGCCTTAAGAAGAACTGCAACCAGTAAACTTCTAATGGCAAAAATTCAGAGGGCAGCTGTTGATCAGAGGAAAAGAGAGTAAGGAATCACATTATCTGGTGCAAATACTTTGTCCTTTCTTTAATGAACACCTAGAGTAGCTTTCACTATTTCTGCAGATAACTTCAAGAGTTCCTCAGCTTCTCTTGATTTCAGTTCTCATTTCTAACACAGAAATCTGTACCAGGCTGATATTTTCAGGGAAATTATGAATTTCAAGGGCTGCTGTTCCAGCTTTCTAAAGAACCTGCATTTCTGAAGCAATAATTTAGTTCATTTACCACTAGCAATAACAATACCTGATCACACTCACAAACCTGACATGAAAATGATGACATTTATCCTGTAATTAATGGTGGATGCCAAACAGGAGCCTCAAGCATTTGCAGAACCAAAACCATGTTCAAATAAATGGGCCAGACGACATGCTATTAAAAAAAAAAGCAGCAAAGGTGACTCCAAAGATATAAAAATATTCAAGTGTTTGTACAGAGGGAGAGTCACAGCCACATCCTGATCCCCTCACTCTTATTCCATCCAAAATTTTGATATTGCTGCACCTTGGTGAGATTATGCAATGGTTTATTCCCTCATTTAGTATCTTTTTTTTGATGCCTCATCATCAGTTTTGCTTTCCCAAGGACAAGATTGGACTCATTTTCTCTTGTAAAGCAGGAGATTTCTGTTTGGGCCACAGTCACTAAAAATCCCTTTTTTTTTTTTTCCTTAAAATCACTTGGATTAATAACAGTGCTGCCACTTTTGACTCTTCCCTCATCTTTGCCCCTCTCATGCATCAAATCCTGGTGATGACTTTTTGCACGGTCTTGGAGGATGCATTTCCATTGCAAATATGAATGTCACTTGTAGTTGCAACGAAACCCATCCAGCTTTAAATTAGCCAGGACTGATACCTGACCTCCAATATCCTTGGCATCTTCTTTGTGTAGATAAAAATTACACAGAGCCTGCATAACTTGTGCCATGTCCCACAATAGGTATCACACCAGGACACTACACATTCCAACTTTTTCGTATCACTGGTCATATCATGTTGTCTTTGGAAGGAGTATAAGGGAAGAAGTAGTGCAAAATGTGGTAAATTTCCATACTCATTCTTTGCTAACTATTTGCAAGTCCCAGGTAACCAGGTGAAAATGCAAAATATGCAATCAGTTGCTTTTTTTGTTTGTTTGTTTTTTTGGATTTTTTTTTGGAAATGTGAAAAGGCAGTAAGGGAATTACATTGATACTGTATTCAACCTTGCCAAGGTTAGGTAAATGTTATCTAATGCAGGTGGAAAAGCATTTTCTTCTGTGTAAAGTGCTGGGTTACTGTCCACTTCAGGAAACATCAACCTGCTTGGGAGGTGGGGAAGGCAAACTCCCAGAACTCAAGCAGTCTTCATCATTTTCGTTCCAGTCTCTGGCAGCGTTAATTACCGAGTAACCTCATCCCAGATCTGTGACATTAGTGACAAAGATCTCACCAGCTCAGCAGGCCATGAGCCAAACAGGTATGGAAATGGATTCCTACTCTCTGTGTCTTCCTCAGTGCATCTTTCCTGTGCCTGATATCCCTGGGTGTATTTAAAAACAAGAGCTCTTGTTCTTCAGCAAATGAGATTGTGTACAGAAACATGTGTTGCACAAAATCTACTGACTCTAATACTTCCGGTTTTCTCCTTTTGTCTTATAAATAACTGCAAACAGAGGGAAATAAATTCTCTTTCCTTCTTCTAAGAGCTTTTTTTGCCTGTGTACAACAGATGTTGTTTCCACAAATTAGTTTCTAATTTCTTTCATAACTCAGTCAGAACAACCCTTCAATTCATAGTCAGGGAATAGATTTAGTGCTGCACATAATTCTTGTAATTATGTAAGAAAACTGCACTTTGCTAGGTGAAAACCTTGGCTATCAATCACTGGGTTTAGTGTATGGGCAACTTAATCTTCTGTTATACCAGCTGTGCAACAAGCTCAGGATTCCTTGAATTTCCACAGTGGGAAGGATAAATGATTCCTGGGGTAGGGAATGGATAAGGAGACAGCAAAGGGGCCAGCTCCAGTGTTGGACTGCAATATATGGAGTCATTAAGAATGCCACTCACACCTCCTCCCTCTCAGCAATCTGCAAACCCAGCATTATTTAAATGTTTTCCAGTCATCAAAATGCAGTTAGCCACAATAAAGCAAATAAAATTCCTCCCCTTAAAAAAAAAAAAATTAAAATCTAAGAGAAAATTGAATAAAACTGCTTGCCTGGCTCAGGTGAGCCACATGGACACTTGGCGGATCCTGAACTTTGAAGTTCAGCACAAAAACTGCAAATGTCACATAAAAATTGGCAGAGAGTTATGCTGTGCAAGACACTGTTCATGAAGTTGTAGCACTAGGAACAAAATTATTTTGAATAGCTTGCTGCTTTCTTGGGTTTTTTTATAAGAATATGATTTACTTGTTAAATGAAAATTGATTTTCATTTTTATTTAAAAGCTGTTCCATTGCCAGCCACTAAAGCTGAAGTTGCTGACATATTAACATGTGTAGAATACAGAGCACACTGTAATTTCTCCAGGAGGTCACATCCAGGTACCTGAAGGCAAGTGAAACTCCAGGGGTTACTGAAAGGGTTTTAAAGGAACTGATTAGGCAGCCCTGCTTCCCCCATGAAACAGGCTTACTGCATGCCTTTAGTAATCCAGCTGGAATCATTATGCAGTCTCAGGATACACTTAATGCAACTTTCATACAAAAATGCTGCAGGGATAAAGGGATTAGAATTTCTGAGAGAATGAGTACTTCAGAGGAAGTAGCACAATAAAGTCATCATAAAATGGTAGGGTTGTCTCTCCCTTCCTTGTCTTCTTTTATTGTTTTAAGTGGGGAATGGGGTGACAAAGTGGTTTTTCCAAGTCCTCTGTGTGTGAAACTTTTTTGGTTTGGGTTTTTTGTGGGTGTTTTTGTGCATGGGGGGGTTTTTTGGTTTGTTTGTTTTTTTAAAATATACTTCCCCAAATTCTTTACTCTAGGCAGTGGAGGTGATCACTTCCCTCTAACCAGTAAAGGTGAGACATACTTGAGTGCTTGATTCAATGGTGCCCAGTGACAAGAGAAGAGGCAATAGGCACCACTTAAAATGCAGGAATTTTCATCTGAATGCAAGAAAAGACATTTTTACCATGGGGGTAGCCAAACACTGAAGCAGGATGCCCAGAGTGGTTGCTGACTCTCCATCCTTGGAGACTGGACACAGTCCTGGACAAGTTTGAGTAAGGGGTGGACTAAAAAATTCTGTGATTCTTCTTTGCTTTGAGAAAAAAAAGAAACAAGAAAAGATAAAGATCCTTCCATACACTGTCCTTCCTACCTTGTCAGGAAAAAAACCCAAGCAGACACATCCTTTGGCTCATCTTCAGACTCAGAAAAAACACGACTGAATAAAACTCCTCCAACTCCCACTTGATACAAGAGGAGGGAAGAAATTCAGGAAAACACTGTACTTTTGGTTATATCAAACCCCTCACGTCTCAATCCTAAACTGCATCTAGACTATATGCACATAATCTCCTCTAAATTGTTGAGCCAACAGGTAAGAACTGAAGAAAAATCTCCAAGTAGAATCCAGAGAATTAAACCTAATTAATGTTTACCAGAGAAAAATGGACACAAGGGTCAAGCAGAATAATTGAAGTGACTGAAAGCCCAAAGGTTTAGTAAATATCCTTATATTTTCAGTTTTATAAAAAAAAGGTTAACTTGGACTGAACCTAAGTTTGCAGAAGCAGATTCTGATTCACTCCCTTGACCTCCCCCATATTAGAAATTTTATGATCAAATATTGTCAACTCTTACTCAGCAAGAGACAGCATTTTTAAAATTTCTTACAGAGTATGTACATTAGAACGCAATTATTCTGTGCTTTTGGCTCTTTTTTCTTTCTAGTGGTGAACTAGCTTCTCTTTCTCAACTCTGTTCATTAAACATTCAAAAAACCCCCAACAAACAGAAAGGGGAATTAAATAAAACTTGCGCTTCACGTTATGACCCTGAAGTCATAAATGGTGAAGTGTCAGTAACTTTAATAAGTCTGCTGCCAGTATTTTTTTCACCTTAATGATTCACTAAATATTATGCTAATGTTATGTCAAAGATCCCAAAACACAGGAGAGGGATTCTGGGTGTAGCTAGGCAGGGAAGCATGTTTAAAAATCCACGTAACAGGGGAGGCCTCACAAATGGCAAGATGTCCTTGCTAAGCCTCTGCCACAGTCTATGGGCATGACTGGATTTTTGTAGTGTTAACCTAAAAGGGAAAATTATCTCACAACTATCAGCAAGATTAAATAAACAATACAGAGATGGAGACACTTTAGATGTGTAGGGAAAGTAAAAAGCCTGCTCCTGTGAACACCACTGAAAACCTGCTATAATTTGAAGGCAGTATGTGGTTTAGAAATACCAGATTCAAACAAAATCTCAGAAGCACCAAGAAATGCAATTTATCTTTATTGACAAGATAAAGAATCCTCAAGGAGAGATCAGAGGTGACAACCCACTCTTACAAAATTTACCATACTCTCCCAGGTATCAGTACTTAAAACACAAAAGACAGGATTTCACTGTTGGCTGCTAGACTTTGTTTTACCACTGAAAACTAAAGCACGAAAAAAAGATTTCACCAGGGAAATTCCCTGCTGCCCCTGCCCCTGCTCAGGCATTTTGGGATTTTTCAGCTGCTACACAGAGGAAGGCAATGCTCCCTCTTGCTCTCATGCTTACTTTGTTGCTTTTTTTTCTTAAATAAATGTCTGTAATAAGGAGGAAGGTTGGAATTAAGGAGGAAAAAACAAAAGCAGACAAGTTCTACATGAAAACCACACCATGTGTGCACTTTGCTCACACAGGTTCCACTTCTGTATTTCGAAAGCTGAAGGAACAAGAGGGTTTGAGTCAAAGTCCAGGAGCAAGAGATGGCTTTGCACAGCAAAAAGTATTTCATTCCAGCCACTGAATGAGGTGCTAAGCAAGAATCACTCTTGTCTTCTCAGTCCCCTGCCCTCCATGACTTTATACTCGGAAAAAGAATCCTCCATGAAATAACATTTATACTGTAATCAACCTAGTTTCAGTCAGGATGAAATTTAGTCTGCTGTTTGTTTCCCCATGGGCACTCTGTTTTTCCGTTTAATTAATGACTATCTATATCTACAGATTTCCAGAAGTCTGATTACATGATTGTTCAGAAAAAGTACAACTTAAAAAACCGGGCACAATCTTTGAGTTTTCAAAATAGCTCTCATAAGACCCAAACCATTCAGTATCTGATAGCAATGTAATGAATAAAATCCGTCTTTTTAATTACTGTTGACATACTAGGACTTATAAAATGGAATGATAATGGAACACTTGGATATGCAAAGGGTTTATAAAGCAACAGAGGAATGACTTACCAAGGAATATTATGTCTTAAAGATCAAGAAAATTACAAATCAAGCAAAAATTGCACATAGGCAGACTAAGTTAAACACTGCATTTAAAAATGAAGGCGAAAAATTATTCATCCATAAAAAAAAGTGGTAAACAAACATGCACAGTGATGAGGCAGCAATAATTAGAGATAATGTATGGAAGCCACACAATAAAACACTCTGTTCACAGCAGATGATGGTGAACATGGAGGAAAGGGGTGGGGGGAAGGATAGAAATAAGTAATCCCAAAATTGATGTGCAAGCAAAACTTTAAAACACAACACACAGATAATTCTAAACCCACAAATTTGGACAAAACAGAACATAAAACTGTAGACCAAGGATTGGTATTTTAATCAATTTGGTGAAACATCTTAAAATAAAACCAATAATGCAAAAAAGCAGGTGGGAATATGGAAAGGAATGCAAGTCAGGCTGGCTGATTTTAAGTAGCCCCAAAAGCTTTAAAATAAAAGTTTTGTAGAAAAAAACTGGGCAGTAGGGAAGAGATAAAAATAGGACAACGCATAAGCAGCATTAAGGACAAAAACTACAGTCCAGAATACAATCTTACATATTTCTTCAGGAAAAATAAAAATTCTAATAAGTTCATCATTGAAATGAAGATTATATACGTTAGAACAAGGTCCTTAAAATGAGTCACACATTCACCAAAATGGGAATGGTGACCTGCTCCTTTGGAGACTCACAATGCTGGATGCCACCCAGGGAAGTTCCTGAAGTACTTCCTGTCATTTAGTTTATCCATGAGGCACCCAGACATGTGGGAGAAGAGCTGCAATGAAATTTCTTGGAAAACAAACTTGGGAGGAACACTCAAGGGAAAGGATTGGAATTTTAAACGTGAAGGAGATGAAGATTGGAATAATAAAGAATTCCGTGTTAGAGTACTGAATCAAGCAAAAGTGACTTGGAGATTGAAAAGCTGTTTCTTTTATAACATCAAACATGAGGAAAAGTTTGTGTTTTACTCAAGAGCAAGGTTACTCCACAGCATAAACACACCATGCCTGTGAAGAGGCCAGTGGCACAAGTAATGCATCATTTAAATAACGTCCAGAAGAGGTAAGGAAATTATTGCCACTGTAGTATGTAGTGATGTGAACAGTTTTCATACCAGCTCTCAATTTCAACAGTCTGTGCAGAAGGAGGATTTATTCAAGTGGGAAGAGATAAAATAAGATCTACCAGAACTGCAAGAAAACAAGCCCACTTCACAAGTCCACACAGGAAGAATACTTGTTTGCAAAATGAAGGTTGAGATATCATATTTCTATATCCATGATAAATGAATTAAAATTCATTAAACTCCACCGGGGACAGTGCATCTGAAGCAATACAACACATCCACATTAAAGCAAAACAAACATTCACGTAGATGAAGTCTTGCAATGCTTGATAGTTAAGCTTTATTTTGAAGCATCTCAGTTTAAAATGTCTTTTTAAAAAAGGTTTCATTCCCATATAAATTTATAGGATTTAATTATTGACATGGAAGAGGCACTTTTGAATCAGTTTATGTTTTTACCCTTAACAGCACCATGCAACACTAAGATAGATGATGCATTTGCTTGTCAGCATTGGTACTGAGCCAATCCATATTTCAACTGAAAACACAGATTCATATTTTTGTTTTGTGCATTCTAGAATGGAATCAAACCTAAATATGAAGGATGTATGACAAACATGGAAGTATGTAATGTATTTCTGCTTTCCTTTAGTCTTCTTTTCTCTCATTTTGCACTGTTCGTGTGCCAGCTCAACGTGTATCTCCAGCCTTGGCCTAAACCCAAGCAACTGCCATCAAAATACATCTTGGATTAAGAGAATCATAAATGCCAGAGCTGATATGGTGCAGAGCTGTTTCAGTTGCCCACATTTCTCCAGTAATGCCTTTTGGAAAACCTCCATAAAAACATTGCTTCCATGCTTCCATTGGCCTCATTCTCTTCCAAGTTCCAATCACATCTCTGGCATAGCCAAGAGCTACAAATGACCATTGCTGAAGATGCAAACCTTTATTTTGACAGAGAAAGCTCTGATAACACTGGCACGCCCATCAAGGCAGGCACATTTACATAAAACCACAAGTTAAGATTGGTAATAGAATTACACTTCTATTTAGTCACAAATCAGTTCCATTCAACAGTTACTCGTTGTGTGTTGAAAAGATAAAGATGCTTGGTTTGCTTTCCTGTCACAGCAATACCATTTTGTTTATATATTCTGTTTTTCAAAACAGTGGTAATCTTTAACACTCTACAATAGACCCCCAAGTGAGGTTCAGCACCTAAATGAACTAAAACGAGTATGTGAAGCAGAACAGCAGATTGTTACCCTTGCTTCTCAGTTATGTGGCTAAATATTTCAATTTTCACCAAAAAGACATTTTTCCCCATGGCAAAACAACAAAGAAAAATGTCTTTGTAACAGACTTAGAAAAACATTATTTACAGCAGGCAAAATATTCAATCAAAGTTTTATTTATTTACTTTCAGTACAAATGAATTTCTTGAACAAACTTCTTGACTGAAATGTCAGCTGTGACATTGCAGGTCATTTTCCTGCATGGCTGAAAAAAGTTTAGAACTAGAAATGAGCACAAATACTCAGTTCAGTGTAACAGCTATTAGTCTTGGGTTTTAAAATGTTGTTTCATATTCAATTACTTTGCTTCTGCCCACAGCTTTTGCACGTATCTGAGGTCCTACAGTCTCTCCATCTCAATTAAAAACTATAATAAAAAAAAGCACCTCCCCACCAACAAGAGAAAGGTTAAACTATCTCCCTGTTCCCTCTTTTGTCTATGATAATCTGATCATGGAAATATCACAACTCTCAGCACAAAAATATTACATTTTCAGGAGGGCAATGCAGGAGGTAAGGAGACAAATCAGCTGTGGATCTCAAATTTGGCACTGTGAATATTCCCTGAAAGATGAAGCATCTCAGCCCAGTACTTATAAATTCATGGGCTCATACTTTTGTATAGAAAAGCCTAAACAGAAAGCTTTAGTCATTTACACAAAAAAGAGAATATGGCAGTGAAAACTTTAATTAATTAATAGTTTAAAATGTGGGAAATTATTTTAATTGGGAAAATAAAATATGCCAACTCCTACAATAAGTACTGAAAACCAACCCACAATCCAAACTATGTTCTGGCAAGTTCTATTCAACCTGCCACAAATATGATGAGGTATATAAATAACTAAACCCTTCCCTATGTCAGGCAGATGGACCTGTCAGCAAGAGTTAATTTCACCCAAATCAAAAATGAAACCCTTTATTCAATGTAGCTTTATGAGAATTTTAGAAATTTTACATTCAGCCTATTTTTGTTTAACACTTTGAACAATATTAAAAGATTACCACAGAGACAAGGTCTTATCCGCCTGCTCAGATTACACTGTGCTTACACCAAACCTTAGAGCATACATGATTAGCCCTAAAAGGTCTCTTTGGTGATTTTCACTTTTAATGAACTGGTTGGAATTCATTATACAATAATTGTAAGGAGGTTTTGCAGATAAGCCTCTGTCTTTAGGGGGCATGGTTCTGACAGACAGCAATTTTTCTCAAAAAGAAAGTCCACACACCTTCCCTGCTAAATGAAGCGTAGATATTAATCTGAAACCTTCTCTGAGCAAGGAAAGACACAAACAGCAGAAAGGCCAGGACAAATAGGGTAATGGGTTTCATTCAACTTCCAATTTACACCATTTTTGCCCAAGCGAAACTGTCGGTTTTCTGCGCTGACAAAAATTGCATTTGTCAAGACAGAAGTTCTGCACTTTTATTTTTGCACTGCAACTTTTGAAAAGGTCAAACCCCAGTATTTACATGCCAGAACAGGTGGTTCTGCAGGCTGTCCTCCTGCCTGGACAGGCACAAGATTTGGAAAGCAGTCAGGTACTGAAATTCAGCTTATATGCAACAGAACTGCAACTGTTACCATAAAGAAAAAATGATGGAATTTGTTTTGCCAGCAGGGTCTAAAGGCAGCATTGTTGAGGCCTTTCAACAGACTGGCTTGTTAATCACCCTAGGAGAAAGGTGCTCCACTGAGTTATTTCATCTGGGGAATTTCAATTGCACAACCTTTTCTCATAGGCAGACCTTCCTCGTACCCCCTGCATTATCTACAACTTGGGGTGAAGCTGAAGGCCAGGAAAGTGCAGTCCCAGCTCTGCTAAGAACAAAAGAATGGTTGCACTGGCTCAGAGAACAGATAGCCCAACCCAACATCCTGTGCTTATTGATAGCTAACAAATTGCTTAAAAAAAGTATATGGACATTAATATAATTTTATATTTTTCCTGTTGAAGAAATCCATAATTTCAGGACTTGCTCAATCAGACATTACCTCTGCATTTCTCTGTTTTTCATGAATTTTTCATCCATGAGTCCACCTAACAACTTTTCACATACAACTTTTGGCATACTTAAAACCACTGAAAGAATTTAAACTGTCCAGCTGATAGGGAACCAACAGAGCACTTCTCTTACAGTGAGGAGAGTAGTCTGAAAACCTCCAGGGAAAGATTTGTGGGCTTTCCCAGCTGCAGATCAGGTTGACACTGCTGTTTGAAGATTGCTGTCTACTTGTAAGCCACATATCCAGGGGCTTGGATCTTTCATGCTTTCTTTTTTGCTCTTGATACTCAATAGGTCCACAGACATCTTCATTCTGGGACACGTGATATATTTTAGAAAAATGTTTTCACAAACACACTGAACTGCAAAAAAAGTCCTTCACTAACCTTCTTCTCTGTTGAGGTTCTTCCCTCTAGAGGTCTATAGCTTCCTCTGCACTATCTGGAAGCCAGAAAACACAGGCTAAAGGCCCTTCTGCTTAGCCTGCCTAATGTTCAAGCTCCCTTTTAGCTGGAGTGGCACAACTACTGCAGAGAGGATAAGAACTGCAATCTATTTCCCTGCTGCACCCGTCATCAAACAGTGCCAGCTTCCAAAAAACTTTTGGCATCCCAAATTGCATTTCATGCAACAACTGTTAAGTTTAGTCCTTCCGCATTAGCTTTGAACCTGCAAGAAGGTAAAGTTACTGCATTAGCACTGCTGTTCAAGCAATGCACTCAGCACGACTCATGTCCAGGAGCACAGATACTCTCCAGAAGCAGCCAGATGAGGTCAAACCCGAGAGGACAGTGATGTGTGAGCAGACATTTACACCATACTTTCAAAATCAGGGATTAAAACCTATCCAGACATTTACTGATTTAATTTTTGAGACTGTTCTGTGAGGACTCAGCCCTGCTCTCCAGTCACAGGAAAAGAAGGTTCCTCTGCACTTTCAAGTGCATGAAGAGTTGTTTTGTGGAAGCTGAAATCTACACACTTTTCTGGTAAGTGTAACTAGAGCTCAAGTTAAATTTGAGACTGAAGATATAACATCTTCATTAAGAAGCTCTAGTAAAATACGCTTTATTCATCTATCAGAAAAGGTCCCCAAACCCCCTGCAGATTCTCCACATGCTGGTAAATGGGGGAAAATTTGCACTTGTCCACACGTTTAAAATTTTAATCAAAGCATGTCAATGCTCACATAATGAGAGTTTTTTCCCTGTGGTGAAATTGTCATAATGAAGGTTGCACAATTACCATGTACTTTCAGATGAGCTGCAAACAGGCTCCGTCTTTCAGCTGTTACATATTACACTACTCTTCCCCTTAAGCCCAGATACTTGCCTAACTGCTTTCCAAAATATGCCAATCAGTAATTTCCACCCTGGATAACTATCAGAACAGGCTACATAATGTTTATAACCATTGTTTTCAAATTTTCACTCACTTTGATGCCAACTTGCCAAGCCAGAGGTGCAAGTCTGAGCAAGCAGTGGAGGAGCCAAACCCTGGACAAGGCCAGATCCAGGTGTTTGAGGCACTGCCTCAGCTCCATCTTCTTAAAAGCCTTTCTAGGATTCTATATTCATAGAAGGTATATAAACATATGCTTCACCTCTACAAATAGTGAACTATTCTGGGAATAAAAGCGGGTTTTCCCCACGTCCACTCCAAACTGCTCTTTAGAAGCACGACACAGATTTAGAGAAGGTAACTACAGTAGGAGAACGTGGAAAGGGACAATATCTTGTGTCATCAACATCCAGATGGAAAGAACATTTACATGAGGACATCCACATATCATGGGTTTGTCCTAATTAGATAATTATTGTTGCAGTGGGGATCCTGCAACACGCATATATCATACCAGGAGTCCCGTGGAAAGGAAATATATATGGACAGACAGATTCTTGCTAGATGTTTCAGAGATGTTTATTTCTCCAGCCGCATGGCCGGAGCTCTGCCCAGGAACTGTTCCAGTCACGGGACCAAGGGTCCTTCTGCCCGCGCAGGGAACACAAACCAACCCATGGGAACGAGGCTGAGCAGGGGCAGGGAAGCCCCGTGTCTGTGCCCTCAGGGCCCCTCTCCCAGGGCTACACAGCGGGGGAGGGACCCCAACACCTCACCCGTTTTATTTTAATAAAAGGAGAATGAAAACAACTGGATAAACATAAAAAGAACAGTTTCAAGACAAAACAAGCCACCCTCCTGAGTCTTTAAATGTCCAAACAGATTCTCTGGAACATCTTAGGGCTGACAGAAGGGAGACAGAATTCTCTGAGCATGCTTTGTGGGGAAACTGAGGCAGGAGAGGGTTTAACTTCTTCCCTTCCCCTTTTCATCCCCACTCGGCATTGGAAAGGGATTTCTGGGGAAACAATTGGCAAAAGCTTGGTTTTGTGAGGGAAACCATGGGTGAAAAAACGGATTGGGAATACACTGGGGGTAATAAGACATAGGGTAAAAGGGAAAGGTGGGATTAGGAAAGGGAGACTGTAGGGGGGACTTACAATAGAGATACTGTCTAACATGACTACGATTTTTTTGCATATATACTGCCTTTTACAGGAACACCATCAGGCCCAGTGACCTGCGATGCTTGTAACCCTTTTCTACCTCGTATAATTTTGAATTCCACTACCTCTCCATCTCCCAAGCTTGGGATGCATTTTTCAGGGTTATTCTTTTTAATAGCAGTTCTATGCACGAATATGTCTTGCTGGTTGTCACACCTTGTTATAAAACCATAATTTTGCTTAACATTATACCATTTTACTATCCCTAAGGTCTTAGCTACTATGATCTTTTCCTTTTTCCGAGTGGCTGCTGTTTTCTGTCTCGCTGCATCTTTGCTCTCTCCTTCGGTCGCTCCCGTGTTGGAATTGTCGGGGCTGCTCGTGCCTGCGTGCTCTTCCCGGGGTCGCGTTCAGGGCTGCGCGGGCCGGGCCGGGCCGCACCGCTCAGTTCTCCGTGCGTCGCCTCCTCTGGTCGCAGCTTCGCTGCCGCTGCCGGGCGCTGCAACCACGTCTCGGCCGGGCCCCCCGAGCGATGACTCCCCCGCGCTCCGCTCCAGCGCGCCTTTCGGCTGGGCGCGGCTCCATTCCACCGCCATCGCCGCCCGCCGCCGCCCGTGCGCCGCCCCTCTCGGCCGGGCGTTCCCGGGGCTCGCTCCACCACGCGCTGGGCTGGGCCAGGCGGGCACCGCCGGGTCCTGCTGCTCCCGCCGCGCCTCGCTCTGCCACCGACACTGCGGCTCGCGTGGCTCCGCCCGCGCGCGGGAACTGCCTCGCTGCTGCTCGCAGAGCGCTCAGTGCACGTGGCCTGGGCCTCACGGTCCCTGCACCAGGCTTCCCTTCGCCAGGACACAGCTGACATTGCTCAACAGTCTCGGTAACTAAATAATATTCACGAAAATATTCTTCCATCGGCATATATTTTGACTCCAATATTAACTGTGTCCAAACGGTTTTCCAAAAGCCCTTGGTAAGAATTAAATCCCAAGAAACATAGAGAAAGTTCTTAAACAACCATGTCAGGAAGTGTTTCAGTTCTTTTTGAGCTTGAATCAAGCTAAAATTTACAAATCGTTGTTCAAGAATCATTTTAAGATAAATGTCCATATGCGGCTCTGAGAGCCAAGAGTCTTCCCACGGTTCCTCCATAGTTTAGATATGGAATAGCAAAGCAAAACCAAGAAGAGGAATCCAAAGTTTCCAGGGTTTACTCACACAAATCAGTCGCTTAGGGATCGGGGATCGTTCTGCTCTCAATTCTCCACCATTTGTTGCAGTGGGGATCCTGCAACACGCATATATCAAACCAGGAGTCCCGTGGAAAGGAAATATATATGGACAGACAGATTCTTGCTAGATGTTTCAGAGATGTTTATTTCTCCAGCCGCATGGCCGGAGCTCTGCTGAGGAACTGTTCCAGTCACGGGACCAAGGGTCCTTCTGCCCACGCAGGGAACACAAACCAACCAATGGGAACGAGGCTGAGCAGGGGCAGGGAAGCCCCGTGTCTGTGCCCTCAGGGCCCCTCTCCCAGGGCTACACGGCAGGGGAGGGACCCCAACAAATTATATCAAGGAATTTTATATTTTAGATATATTGTATCCAAATATTCCACTATATATCCAAATAGATATACATCCAAATATAACATATAATATACATATTATATCCAGAGAGAAAAAATCCATCCTTTCTTTGCACAACCATGCATTAAGCCTCCCAATTATTTGAGTTGTGTGGTGAAAATGCATTTGTTTATAACTGTGGAGGATGTACATTTACACACAAAAACACATGGAAACAAAGCAAGACAAGAAAAAGCATAAGAAAGGTTTCCAAGCTGATTAATAACAAAGAAAGGGTCACCTGTGGCACAGACCAGCATAAAACTTGAGCACTTTACTTATACCTCACCCTCAATACAACCCAATCTGACTTTGGACATATGAAAAACACAAATGCACTGAGCAGAAGTGAAGGCCCAGTTTCAAAATTAAAACTTCCTGCAGCCATGACAAACCTACTTAGGAATATTACACCATGCCCTACTCCATCCTGCTGCTTTTAAGCAATCAGTAAGTTTTTTTAAAACTTGATGGGAAACCAACCCCACATTTCACAGACAGATGGTTTATAGTTTAAGTGCTCGAGTAAAACCTTCTCTTATCATTCTTTGCATACACTTGAAAGCCACTTAGCTGAAATAAATCTGTACAAAACAACAGCAAATGACCAGTAAAAAGCTTAATTATTCTGCTTTATATCTATGGTATGAAAGAGGGTTGGAAAGAAAAATAAATCTACTGATAAAGCTTGGTTTTAAACTAAGTGATGAGAGGGGGGTTGGGGCAGAGAACATGATAACTGGGCATAATTCCAGGGTTTAAACAGAACCTCAGGCTTTATATTCTTTCATGCAAGTCAGGTTTTTATCAAAAAGCCAACTGTTCTGAGCCAAAATGTCCATGTGTTTTTGTCCATCACACAGTTCCTGCTTTGACACAGTTCTAGCTGAGAAATCCTTGCACTGTGCAAGCTGATCACCCCCTTAAGAGCCCAGTGTGAACCAGTGCCAAGCACAGCCCAGAACTGGAGGCCTTGAGTGCAATACGAGTGCCCTGCCTCAGGCTTTACTGAGCCCAGAACACCTGAGTTCATTCCAAAAGAGTGCAGAAAGGCACAGGGTGAATTCCCAGCTTACTGCTGTTTTCACCACGCAGCTACAACGAGCACCTCTGTGTGAAGGAGGAATCCATTTCTAGATCAATTCATTTAAAGGAGGGGTGCAAATCAGGACTCATCAGCTTTTTTTACTCTCAAGCAGAAGCAGCATTTTTCAACTGGGAATGGCTGCCATTCGTTCAATTTGATGCTGCCAACCAGAAACATCAGAGAGGAAAAGCAGGGGGTGTAAACTGGTAACAAGAGAAGAGGGAATGAGTGGTTTCCTGCATTTTCTAAGGTGAACTTGAGGCTGTCAGCCTAAAAACTTTGTTTTATGGATATAAACATCTGGTTTATAGTATGAAACTTTGACATTGAAAACTCTGGAAAAAAAATCATATACATGCAATATGCAAAAGAATCACAGGCGCTGATTTTGCTGTTAAATTCGTTATCCAGCACTCCATGTTCTATCTGGTGTTGGGTGAATTTTGTGATAAGGGTGCAGTCCAATATTTAAACATTTACAAATAAGATTAATAGATTAGCAACCAGACAGCTTAGTACACATCCCCAAGGACAATAAGGATTATAAGAGAAATCTAAATTAATGTTTTAGACAAGCTAAACCTGCAATAAGTGGGAACATGCAAGAAAGCATTGAGGCAAATCACATCACTCAAAATAAGCCTGACCTTTCTGAGAGCATTCCATTAGCACCAGCTGCCCAAGTCTCATGCACTGTCCCTTAAATAAGGGATTTTAGAGAGCAGTGGTACTCAAGATCTCCTGAAGCTGAGAAGGTTGTACCTGCACCTATTACAATGGGTAACACTACCATTTCCCTGCTCTAAAAAAAACCCCAATGGAACAAAAAAACCCAACCAGACAGATCATATCTGACAGAGCCATTTGGAGCCATGTGTGTGCTCTAAATTCACCCTCTAGCTTCCTGTGCAGAGACTCCTATTAGTAAACTTCAGTTAAACTTTCCAGCAATGTAGTTTACTGAGTGTCCAGAATATTTAAAAATGAAGATGAAACTGAGCAAGTAAGTACAAGGCATTTGCAAGCGCCACAGTTTAAAATATTAAAACAACAAATGACAGACACTCACCAGAAAGTGGAAACATTTACAAAATAGCCCATAGATACTGCAAGAAATTAAAACCAAAACAAAGCAGAAAACCCACATAAATACACACACAAAAAGGTTTATGTGGATTCCTTTTTCCCAACGATCAAACTCTTTGAGAGAGGTTTTTCTTCCAGCAGTAGGGTGTCTGAATTAGAGAGCAGCAGTATCTGATCTTTTTTATGTACCTATCCATAAACAGAGCTTTGTTATAGCCACCATCAATCCTGTCCAATGCCTCCTCTGCAATTTACTATGTGTATTTATTACACCAAAACCTCATTATGATAAATTGAAACTACCCAGCACATCCCTGGAAGCATTCCCTACAGAATGCTACATATTCCTAGCTCTGCTTTAACTTCTCAGCTCCCTTTCAGGATAAACATGGGCTACATGTAGCGAGTTTCATGTTCAGAAATACGATTTATAAGAAATGTCATCTGTCAGTTTGCCTTCAGCAACCAACACCTCACATCCTCCAAGCTAAATTATGTTCAGTCACGTTACACAAAAGAACATATCTAACTCAAATACTTACACTTAACGGATAATTGAGAACTGATCCACTAAATGAGCACCTCTAATTACACATCCTAGATGGGGGAGGGGGAGTTTCTTATCTCTAGAGCTCTAATTTCCACATGCCACACATGTCTTTTGTGAATTGAAGTGACGAATATACATAATTATAAAATTCTCTCTGCAAATTAATATAGTTAAGGCTGAAAATCCAGTAATCAGAGGGTGTTCTTTAACAGACAGAATCAGCACTATTCTCCCATTCCAAAGGCTGTAGAACAACATCCAAAATTTTACCAGTGTTGGGAGAGCTAAGAAATGTTAAAATACCGATAATATTCAGCGCACACAGAGATTTTGGCAAAGTAACCCTGAGGCGATGCAAGAAATGATGCCAAGACGACCAGGAGAGACAGCAGGGATTTCCTTAGTTTTTGCTAGTTTTTCTTTTTTCTCTCCTGGAAACTAAATATATCTCCCCCATAGTTAAAGGACATTGAATTTGAAATATAGAAGTTTTATTTTGCATCAGTGTGCCATCACAAGTTTCTAAATTACTTGCTGCCTTCATTCTTTCTCAGATATTTTTAAAAGTCACATCACGTTGACTGGCAGAGAGCAGAGATCACAGACATCAAAAAAGTGCAAACCAGAACACACTGAACACAGAACTGAATTTGAACAATATCAGTAGCTTTGTTCTTTTTCCCCTTTAAAGGGGAGAACACTTTTTCCAGTACAGGTGCCTGATGATCATCCAAAATTCTGCTCTTAGCTCAAAAGGAGGCAAGTCACTGTATCTCCTTTCCTCTGGCATTATCTGACTTCTAGAACTAATCCTCTTATTTGGCACACAATCACATTTTTAATCTAAAACCACCTTATCTAGACCCCCAAGATTTTGGTTTTCAGGGGAAGCTGCTTTCCTTCATTGAGATAATACATTGCTGAATTACAAGCTCCACGCAGCTGTCACTCTCTGCCAAACATTCAGAAACATAAATGAACTCTGACAAGTCATTTATCTGGTAATTCAGTGTCAAAGTGTAATAATATCACTGGGCTTTGTGCATTATCAGTGTTAAAGCAGAGCTGAAGTTAAAATGCAAATTGAAAGCATGAGAATAAAAAGTACTACAGTTGGTGCCCATCCTGTTAATCCTTTAGATTCTCAATTAGGTAAGAATAAAAATGTGTGGATAAACCCGAATGTTACACTCATTAAACCAGGAATTAAATGCTTAATGAATGCAGTGACACCTGTAGTTATTACACTGGCTTTAAGTCTTCAAGAAGGAATACCTGCATCTTGACTCAAATCCCCAGGGAGCTCACATTCCCAACGTGAGAGCAGAGTGCCACAGAAGTAAGTACAGTGTGCAGCAGAATAAAAATTCCAAGCACACCTACCAAATTTTCCAGTTTTGCTAAGTAAAGGCCACCCTGCAAGAACTGCCACAATCCTTTCCTCACTCAGTCCTTGCTCAGACAGTTACAAAACACATTGTGAGATGTAGGAAAGCAGAGGCTCATCTTCTGCATGTTCATCCAACCAAAGAGTTTCCATCTTATCTCCTGCTCTTATAAACAAACACCAAAATGTAGGGTTTGGTCTGGCTTTTTTTTGGTAGCTCATGTTTTTGTCTGGTTGAGGGGTTTTTTTCTCCTGGATGTTAAGCAATTGGTAAATATTCCCTTCTCTCCCAAAGGGGTTATAAATTGGAATAAAACAGTGAAATGTATTCCTCATGTTCCTCTCTTGGCTAGTGTTACCAGTTGATCCACCTCAAGAAGACCAAGTGGAAACTTGCTTTGATCACTCTGGTATAGTTTATATAATGGGGTAGTACCATTTCAGCACAGCCCACAGCATTCCCTGCCAGGCTGAGTAAATTTCTCCTGCGCAAAGCCTCTCTGTTGTTCTGTCCAGTCTCACTTGTGATGAATTCAGCCTTCCTTGTTTTACATCACAAGATCAGAGTTTACAGAAATGTTGTTTTTTTTCCAGCTGATTAAGATAGGATTGAGACAATCACAGAATATCCTGAGTTTGAAGGGATCCACAAGGGCCATCGAAGTCTAGCTCCTGGCCCTGCACAGGACTCCCCAAAAATCACACCCTGTGCCTGAATGTCCAAAGGCTTTTCTGTCAGGGTTGGTGCTGTGACCATTCCCTGGGGAGCTGTTCCAGGGCACAAACACCCTCTGGGGGAAGAACCTTTACCTAATATCCAACCTAAACCTCCCCTGAGACAATTTCAGGCCTGTTGGGTCCTTTCACTCACACAGAGCAGAGATCAGTGCCTGCCCCTCCTCTTCGCTCACAAGGAAGCTATAACAGAGTGAGGTCTCCCCCTCAGTCTCCTCTTCTCCAGCTGACCTTGGCCACTCCTTGTATGACTTCCTCACCCTTCCTTCATTAGCCTTGTATCCCTCCTTTAGATGCTCTCTAACAGCTTTACATCCTTTTTATATCATGGCACTCAAAACCCCACATATAAGGTACTAAAACTCAGCTGGAAAAGGGCCAGTATGGATTTAACTGAGGCTAAATCTTAAACAAAAAAAGAAAACAGGACAGTAAGATGACGTATTTTTTCTGTCATGAAGTTTTTAAGTTAAGTAACAAAGCTGAATGAGAGGTGATACAACAGAGCAAGAATCTCACTCGGGGGAAGATGAGGTAGAAAAGATAAAAAACCACCCCAAACCAAGAACAAAAACATCCTAAGCTGTAAGCTATGAGTTTTATATACTATAAATAAGGCATCTGCTCTGCAGACAAAGCAAAGATTCTCCTTGACATGTCCCAACTCTTCTATTATGTATAATTTATTAAAATTATCAAGATTGATCCTTTTTTCTTTTAACCAGAATCCTGCACTGATATTTTTCTTTGTTACTTCTGCATGTTAAATTGCTGCGAAGGTCAACAGCTGACAGATGGATTATCTGGAGAAGGTGGAGAGAGTCTTATAAAAGGAGAGCATGAAAACAAAATTATTTCTTTTAGAAGGGAGGGTTATAAGGAGAGGGAAGTACGTGAAACATGTAGAGGAGGTAAACCCAAGGAGCCTCTTTCTCTTCCTATCTTGACCACAATAATACCTGGTCTGCCCCCTGATGATATCCAAAAGGTGATACAGCAAAACACACCAGTCAAAAATGAAAGGTAATATCTCACTAGCAAGTTATTCCTGTATTTTATTTTCATCCCCTCCTACTTCAGAAACACCTTCTATATGTCATTACACCCCCATTTCTTGTACCAGTCTAAATGGAAACATTAAATAGAATTTCCCTCCTCTCCTACTCACTTTTTTAACACAGCCCATTGGTGAATTCCTTCAGCTTGTTTTCACCATGCCACATCAATATCAATCTGCAATGTCTTCAACTCAGCTAATTATCATCTATGCAGTACTTGATACCAGACAGTTTAAAATCGCTAAGATTTCCCATGTCTCAAAAAAAAAAAGAGAGGGTTTATTACCTCCACTTCTCAGGTTTTTTTACAAAGATTTGTGTTTAATAAACTGAGGCAGCTTTTTATCCCTTTTCCAAGACTCCTTCAAAAAAAGACTCTCAAGCCTTTCTTGCTGCAGTTGACTAATGGCTATAACCACCTGAGGCAATTTCCCAGATCCTTTAAAAAAACAAATAAATAAATCATAGCCTCTACATTTTCTGTTCTTGAGTTTGATAAAAAAATTAATTCTAACAACAGAAAGTTTAAAGTTCACCGAATGTACAACTACACATTTCATGACCCAGAACTGTCCACAAGGAAGAAAACTCTTCCCCACACCAGATTTCTAACCTTTTTTGCCATACCTGCCCCAAAGTAAGCTGAGCGTGCAGAGAGGTTGTCCATAAAGGAGGCATTGATGACTACAAGTCAGGTAAAGATCATTCTCCTGCCCTGGGCCAGAAGTGGCCAGCAACAATTTGAGCCTTGTGAAAACTTTACAAGATGTAAAGCATAGCCCGGAATATAGTAACAATAAAGACACTAACATAGGTTTGGTTTAAATTCACCTGGAATTGTGAAGAGCCATGTAAAACTCACATTGAAAGTAGGCTGACGGTGAATTTAATCCAAAATGGCAGTGTTTTTCAAAAACTAAAAATTAGTGCTGGCAGTCACTCTTTTGGGACACTGTTGTATCTCAATCCTGCCTTTCATTAGGCCAAGTATTTTCTAAACCCCTGGCATGATTTAGATATTTACCAAACATCTTTATCACACCAAAAGTCACACTGCACTGGGTGCTTTTTCTAAACACTCTCTTTTTTATTTTTTACTAATGAAACCCACACAATAAAGCGGCTGTTTTCCCTTCTCTATCTGTGGACACCATTATCATCACATCTTGAGACACCATTAAAAGAATTGACAAGAAATTAAGGATCAGAAATGAGAAAACCACATGGAGAAAAAATTTGGAAAGGAAAGAAAAATAAAGAATAATTTTAAGACCCCAAGACTCAGAAAAACAATTCTGGAGAAAACAGGTGCTGCCAGATAGAACAAAATCAGGTGCAGACAAACATCTCAGAGAATGGTTTAGAAATATGGCTTGGCTAAAAACAGGGGGTCTTCAATAATTGTACCAGAACAATTGTATTAAGGTATATTCAAAAGATGCAAACTTGTTTGTCTTTCAGAATTTAAAAGAGCATTGATCCTTGAACCTCTGACACTCGCAGGCATTAAAAGAACCCAAAACCACCCACCCTCCCCCAGTAAATCTGAATACAAAGCTAACTTCTGTAGAAACAAGAGTCAGAGATCTACAGACAAGAACTGGCCCAAATTTACAACAGTTAGACTATAAACCTTTGATCCATATTCTTTCCTAAATAGGCTGTTGAACACTGTGCTGAAATACTCTTCATAAAGCCTCTCACTGACACTAAAAAGGGGCAGAAGTTGTTTTTCAGGATCTTTACTTCCTACAAGACACAAAGTATTTAACAAATATATTTTATTTTATAAGGAAAGCTTTGGAGTAGAAGCAAAACCTTTGCATTTTCAAAAATGTTTGTTTTCAGTTATCTTCACGTCAAACACAGCCCCGGCACCTTTTCCTAAAGCAATATTCCCATTCAGCTCTCTGCCCTCTCAGCAACACCAGAATCCACCAAGCCAAGTGCAAAGTGCACACACCATCCATCCTCCTACCAGGGGGTGAAGAAACGCTGCAGAGCTCTCCAAAAATGAGATAAGAAGGCGAAAGTGCAGCACACAGATGGCTCTAGGCTTAAAATGTGACTACTTTCCCTCAACATTCAGGCTATACTGACATTATCAGTTTATCCAAGATTATCGAGTCCCTGTTTCTCTACGTTTCTGAATCTTCATGGCTTTTCAGGTTCTTCTCAGGAAGAATTAAGAAAATTAATGGAAACGGGTTCGTGGTCAAAACATTTCTTTCCATCCAAGAAGTTGAATTGAGAAAATGGTGTCTACCTAAAACCAAAGTTCATAGACTATATAACTCTTTCCTTTTAAACATGTATCTCTCCTCCCAAGAGGACAAGAATATGTCATGTGTATTTACGAACAACGCTGATATTATAAAATTCCAGTACCTAAAGAACAAATAGGGTTGATAATCTTTCCATACTAAACAAACAAGGCAGGCAAGCTTAGGAAAGCTTCCTGGACAAATCCGTGACACAGCTTTGTAGGGATGGTTGTTTCTTATACGAAAGACCAAGGAACTTTAATAAACTCCCTCCTGAAATTTCCTCTCTGTCCCTAAGGATGACTCATTTAAATGTACATGCTGACTTCCCAAAATCCTTTCCTCTAACTTCATGTATTGCACAGTAGTATCCTCAAACACAATAAGTTTGCTCTGGAAAGAAACTATTTCAAAGCTCCTGTGGGATCCCATATCCCGTGAGATGCTGAGACTTTTCTAGTTTACTATCATTTCATATGATTTTATTCCTTCCTCCCAAGAGACAGCATTTTCCTGAAAGGTATTTTCCTCATAGTTTGAAAATACTGCTCTCCAGAGGTTTAAAAAAATATCCTTCGAGCAGTAGGGGTTTTTTTCTAAATGTACCCTTCTGAAACTTTTCACACAACCAGCAAATGAAGCACACACTGGGACATGTCTGAAATGCAAAGTGATACAGGTGATGTGCCTGGCTTGTTCCAGAAGCAATGACAAGGCTCATTTATTTTTAACTAGGTATATTAAAAGAATGTGTGTTGTTGAACAAAACAAATTAGAATTGTATGGTCATAGTGGTTTGAGTTCAGAAAGCAAGTTCTGCTGCAACACTGTTGGTTGAATCAGGTTGTGTAGGTGGATGTCAGTAAATAGTGGTTTCAAATTACAATAGGATGGTTTTTCAAATGGAACATGCACATTTCCTGCCAAAATGTTGTATGAGCCTTTTGATTGGAAATTTGTATTACTCTTCTAAATGCTAGACAGATAACTGTGTCACATGTAGTTTAAATTACAGCAACTCACAGTCCTGAGGAACAAAAGAAATGTGTTCAAATAATTCACAGCAGCCACTGAAAATGGGATGGGTTTCAAGGCAGAGAAACCTGCGGGGGCAATGCCCTGTCAAAAGCACTGTTTGGGGCTGGGGGCTTTATACATCATGAGGCGTCTGGTTTGGGGTCCAGTCCACAGGTCACAGGCTGTGACAAGGAGGTGCAGGCAAAGCCAGACACAGATGGATTAAAAGATGAAATGCATGAGGCCCAAGATCAACATGTTCAGGTGGTCAGAAAGACAAACCTCCAAGTTCTCCATACTGAGGCCTCTTCAATCTACCCAGGCCTGCAAAAGATACTTGCCAGGCAGGGAGGACACGTAAAAGATATCCCTGGCTGAACAAAACACCCTGGGGACACAGGGACACCTAAAAGGTAGATAGAGGCAAATGTCCACACATTAACCCATGAAGGCTTTACTCAATCAGTTTGTGTAATTAATGTAAATTTGAAATTGGAAAGCAGAAGAGAGCACTCTGACCCTATAGGTGCAGGGGTGAAGACATGACCTGGCTCCAGGTAGGTCTACATTTTACTTTAAAAACAGCTTTAGAGCTTTAGCAGATGTGCTGAGCGTCTCTTCAGCCAACTAAACCAACTAACAAGTTGATTCACAACTGTGCAGAGCGCCAGACAATGAGACTCAGTGTAGTCCACAAGACCTTAAAGAAACTACCTGACAAACTCCACACTTCTTGGAGCCATGCTGGTATTGATCTCTGAGGTAACTGCTTTAAATGAAACACCAGAAAGCCTTATTCACAATTTGTGACTTGTGTTGGTTCACAAATCTCTCAAAGCTTCAGTAGCAATTCCACAAGTAAATTTTGTGAGTTCTTTCTTTACTGATTAAATTAACATCGCAATTACTTAACAGGATTTAAACTAATGCTTCTTAATAGATGCCATAAAAGTACGGGAAAAAGCATTAAAATAACATGTTTGAGTTAAAACAGGTATTTAATGACTTCATTTCTCCCAGGGGTCTAGAATATTAACAGATCTCTTGAATCACACTGTATCTTGATTGTAACTTTTTCCTTCTTCCTGTCATTACCAGCCATTTATCCTTGAAAAATATTTTTACACAAGCTTGTGGTTTTCATCAGTTAAAAAAAGAAACAAAGATGCCATACAATTTTTTCTGCCAATCACCCCCAAGCTCTGTCAGCAGATTGATATGAATAGATACAGTGAATTACTGAGTTTTCTGATCATGAAATAATCTGCAATAAAATTTCCTAAGACAACCCCAATAAAGGTTCAAATGGCTGTATTTTGGAAATGAACCCACAAATTTCCGAACAGCAACAATAAAAAAGATTTTTGCTTTAAATATTAACTGTGACTACAAGGTAATGTATTGTATTGCCAAGGTAACATATTAACACAAGTTGTCACAAAACACAGTACTGCACAGAGCAACACATGCCTAGACAAATACTTGCAAGAAATGTGGAATAAACTGTAGCTTGAACTCGACAAACCAAACTCTATTTTGATGAAAGACAAGCCTAAGGTTATACAGGAAATATTTAGTAACCTAAAAATGTAACAGATTTTGTCATTTTGAAAAAACAAAAAAGAGAATTCCTGGTGATTAGAGCCTTCAAGGGATGCACAGGACCTAGGACTGTGACATTTCCACAGGTCAGGTGCATCACACAGGAATTTAGGTTCTCCATTTCACTTCTGAGAAGGACAAGGCAGCCTTTAACCTCCTGTTTGCCACTAGAGTGCTGAAAAAGCAGCGCCCTGCCCCCTGCACTCAGCACTGGTGTACCTGACAGGCCCAAAGAGAAAGATGCAGAAGGCAGATAAATAACAAGGGCTTCTCTCGGTACTGCTCAGTGGAACTGCCTACATGTCTGCATCAAAGAGAAACAGAGAGATTAACGGCGAAACCCAAGCAGGCAGCCAGGAAAAGGACTGAGAAAAGTCTTTCTACCTCTTCCCCTCATCCCATGACTTCCCCGAGGGAGAGCTTTGAACAAAAGTACTGAGGAGAAAAGAGTATGGAGTTCCTGTTTGATGGTGGCAGCATTCAGGGGTGCTGTGAGAATTCTCTGCAAATTCTCCACTGCTGAGGCTTTGCTCTTCCAACCGATTTGCACTTCATATCCCTTACAGAAAATTCCATGATGACAACGTTATCTTCTCCTAGCAAACAGTTATTTGAGCCTTGTATTTCAAAATGCAGGCAGGTGTAATGCTACAAAAGCTCTTCACCCTTGGTCAAAATAGAAAAGCACAGCATTTAGAAGCTGTGGTCTCCAAAACGGTACGTCAGAGAATTTTATATCCTTTTAACACACTTAATACCTATTAAGAGTAAGAGGAGCTAAGCATGAGCCAAAGGACACCATGATTCAAGATTTAACACTGATTTGCCATTATGGATACAGATACTACATGAAACAGCTGTCAGCTCCTAGATTTGTTCCAGAGTATAAATCTTTTCTGTTAGTATGCATAAGGCATAGCTAAATGTGTCTGCTCAAACAGAAAAGAACAGGCCTAATCAGAGAGAGTGAGACTGTTTCTCATAAAATGCGGGGGACCCTTTGTTTGGATTTTGCCAGCTATCTCAGACTCGAGATTTTTTTTAAAACAGTCAAGATATAAGTCTATTGTAGACATCACATGCAACTGTTATCTCACTTTCTTTTCATTGATTTAAAATAAAATAGTAGGCTTTGGTTTTATCCTCACAGCAGTTCTAAAAATAATAACAGTCAGGATAGGAAACCCAAATAATTTTATCCTCTATCTAGTTTTGTTACATAGAAAAAGAATGGCAATAGCCTCTCCAACACTAAAAGGGGTCAGGGATTGTTTATATGTTTTCAAAATTATTTTCAGAACATCACAGTGACTCTGAAACCCTCAATAACCTCAACATCAGTTTATTTCCCACATCCTTAATCCTTTACTTTGGAGAATGCATCTAAGTATGAGCAAGGAAAGTGGGGCACAGCTTTGCTCCTCACAGGTTACACAAGTGTTGCTGTGCCCTCACTGTTCCCATGTCCATCTCCAGGGATAAGCATAGCCTGTGGCTCTTGCTGTCTGAAACATTTTAGGAATTTTTGTTCAGCAGTTCAAGTTATGCAAGATAAAACTTTTTTCTCACAGGGAGGCCATTCTTTACCTCTGAGAGGTCTATTACCTTGCCTGCACTCTGCTCATTAGTTCTGCTGTGATATTTTGACATGGGTTTATGTCTTCATTCCTTAAAAATATTTGACTTTCATTTCCTTCCATTGCTGTAGTTTCTTCCTCAATCCTACCTATGGCTCTGTGATCCTTCCAGATCCACTTAGGATGTTTTTCATTTAATCAAGTACTGAGATCTAAATTTCTTTGAGAGTAAATTATTTTTTTCTTTGTGTGCAGCCTCTTTAGTAGCAATTGATTGCTAGATGCAGCAATTTTAATCATCTAAAGACTTCCGTCTAAGTGGTCTCAAATTGCACCATATGAATTAAGGAGATGGGATCAAATCTCTATAAGCAAGTTAGTGCATAAATGCAGAAATAACCGGATTTTATTTTGAAGGAAATGTTTCTATTGGGGAAAGCTTTTAAAAATACATAAACATATTACAAAGGAAGTGTAGAGATGGTGAACTGGGAACCAGTGCACACCATTTCTCCCAAATCAATTTCAGGGAACATTTTATGAATGTTAAAAAGTTCAACCAGAGATTTGGATTTTCTCCTTTGCTCCCACCTGAGGTAACATGTGTCCAACAATGACTTGCTGATTATATTATAATTAATCCATTAAAAACTCCCAGTAAACCACATGACAAAATAGACAAAATTTCTTTAAATAGGAAAATGTTACAAACTTGGGCCATCAGAATGCCACCAGAAAAATGGAAGCTAAAGTTATTAAGGTGATGAATTTTTACTTGTGTCCTGTTATCTCAGGGAACACATTTGCACCATGCTTTGGCCTGCTAGGATCTGAAATTGCTGTGAAATTTAACCAGGCTGTATAATTAAAGCAGCAATTAACCATGCTTTTGAACAACTCAAGAATTACATTTTGATCAAGAGGCATACAGCAAATCTCTGCTTCCAGTACCTTTTCTTCTCATCGAGGAGATTATGCCATAGTTATTGAAATTTTTGATAACCTGTTCCATTCTGCTTGGAAGTATCTGCCTACCTGCTACAATCCTACAGCTCCAACCTGGGAATTAAATGCTGTGGATCTGGGCACTGAACATAGCAGGAATAATGATAAATGTTTTAGGGCTGATCAATTTTGCAAAATCACAGTCACGAGAATCATTTGTGAGCAGATCGTGAACAGTAACAAGTGAAGGATCCATGTTCCTTATTCATAACTCCTGGTTAAACAGCATCAGACAGCCAGTGACCAAACAGACTCATCTGGAAAATTAACTGAGTGCTCAGAAGAGCCCAACCACGTGCTCTGAGTGAAAGAAAAAACTGGTGCGAGGCTGATTTTCAAACCAATGCATGAGTCTTTGTAATGAATAAATAAAATAGGAACTAACAAGAGAACAGGTCTCAAAACATTCTCTAAGCAAGTGAGGCAACAAAACCACAATGACTTTACCAGGTGGGAAGAAAGTTTTGGTTCCCATCTGTACTGTCATTCACTGAGAATTTGACACATTAGACAGTAAAATCAGGAACTAGTAATTAAATCTTGATTTTATTCTCAACTGAAATAAAAATCTATGCATAGTAGGGATTAATTTGAGGCACAACACTCACCTGCTAATTAACAAAGGCAACTAAGCTACATAAATGCTCTTACGCCCTGTTATGAAGGCTTTGCCCATTTCAACTCAACCTTAAAATGGCTTTATTTTGCTATGCCAAGTAATGTCCGGAAATTATCTCCAAGTCAGAACTGATGGGCTGTAAAGAGGCTCAGGGAAGAGAAAGACAACGGATCAGACACATCCACAGCAATATGTTGAACAAATTTCAGTAACAATCCTCATCATGGAGTTGGACCCATGAGGGATCTAATGGAGATAGTGAGCACATGACATGTACCCAAACTAATTTTGCTCCTTTTCCATCAACTTATTTCACTGTCATTTTCAAACAGAACCATAGAGTCACTTTGCTCTGAAGCTCCACTTTCTTGTACACTACCCACAAAAAAAGTTTCTTTTCTTTTTAATCCAAAGAGATCACTTTCTTGGCCGCCTTAAAACACGTACTAATAAGGTTAACAAACCTCAGAACAGCCTCCAGTTGCTTGCAGGCTGAAAACTCCCCCCCAAGACGTTGGCTTTGTGTGCAGCAGTGTGGCAGAGTTCAGTGGTCTGAGCCTCACCAGGAGCATAGCATGCCAGGAACCAAAGTTAAGAGCTGATGTAGGAGAAAGCTTCTTCCACAGAATTCCTAAGAGTCTGAAAAGCCAAAGTGCAGCCGAAGGTTATCGCAGAGGAGCAGTGTGTTGCAAGGACTAAGAGCTACAAATAACACACAAAAGAAACTGTTTTACATTTGTTTGGTTTTGAGCACACATACAAGAGATGGATTAGAGTTTTTTCTTGTGGAACACATCAGATTAATTCAACAACCCCTTTGCCAAAGAATGCTCTTATGGGGCTACATATTCCTCTCCTTCCAGGACTCCTGTTTCCTTTGTTCAAAATAAGACTATTTAACAAAAGTTTGACTTCTGAGATCACACCTTTTGCTTTTGACTCTTGGTAAGTCTCTAGCTGCTCCCTGAATCATTGTTCTCTCTCAAAATCAATCCAAACCTCTTTACTCCTCCTTCCTCCTTGCCGCCTGTAGAGCTTCACTCAGCAAGCCATTCCCTCTGGAGCGCAACATACAACAGCTTCTATCCCTTTACTTTCCTATGCCCTTTCCTTGCCATTTTTTTTCAGCAGCTCTCACCCCATGCTTCAGAAAGAGCAGGCAGTCTTAACCCTCCCCTGAATTTTAGCTCCACACCACCACGTGTAACAACTTCCAGAGCAAAACCACAACTTCCATAAGAAGGCGAACCATTTTAAAGCAGCCCACTTAAATTGCAGCCCTGATTGGAGGGAAAAGAAATGGGGACCAAATCAATGCTGTTTTTCAGAGGGAACAAGAGCAGCAGCCTCCTTGCTGACTGTGCTGGACCTACACCAGCCACGACTTCAGCAAAGTGTGTGACCACCAGAAACCTGGGACACTGAATCCCTGCAGTTTGCTCTCAAATCCATCCTTACATGAACCATCGTGATGGGCTCTTGCCTACTCAAACAGTTTAAAACCAGCAATATGCAAACAATTTTTCTTCTTCCTTGCATATTATTAGTTTGACATTTTAATAGTCTCTGACCTGCAAGACCAGAAACTAATTCTATTTCACTTCCCTGGTAACCCCTACCTATCTTGTGGCAATGTCCCATTTTTAGTACATATCTGATGCTCTTATTATCCAAGTAATAAAGCTCATCCATGGCAAATACTTCACAGAGAAAAAGAATATGTATGAGTGAAATCTAATGGCAGTGGATGCAGAATCCTGGCAGCAGGAACGAGCCATTTTTGCCAGTAATGGCAAAAGATTTTACCTGCCAAAAAGGAAAAACCAACAAAGTCTACTCAGAAGACGATATTTTCTGTGGTACAGCAAATGATGAGTGCCATTGCTTGACCATGATTAAAATTATCACCAAGGTATCACACTAAGATTGAATTAAAATTTGGATTGCATTAGAACACACAGTCTGCATACTGTTGGCTAGAGCAGCTGTATCCAAAATTTGTGTATAAGACAAATTGTTAATGCTGCTAAAAACTTCTGTTAAAAGCACTACCAGGCTAAGCTCAAAAAGTACCCACAGTTTGTCCTTGTTTTTGAGATAACAGCTCTTACATTTGCAAATGTTAAACTAGAATATGTTCCATCTCACAAACCAACAGCCTTATGACTGTCTTCTGTTAAAGGGGGAAAAAAACCCCCAACATTTCCATATGCATATATTTTATCCGGATATCTTGCTATCCCAGCTGTCTATGAGAGGAGTGGAACTCCTGAAGGGCTCCTCATCAGCACGTGTGGGTATCAGACATCCCTAATCAGAAACCTGCTGGGGTGCCAGCAGTAGCCAAGGGGCCTGCATGATCTGCCCATATGCTCCCTCTTTACACAACAGATTGATGCCAAAGCAAAGCAGTTCAAATGTTTTCAGTGCTCCTTCATCACGGCCAGCAATCTGCAAACAATCTAAATTTGCTTTATTTAGTCACACTACAAATGCAGGTTTTAGCTTGAAGCATAGCTCCCCATTCAGACATAAAGTGCCTCCACAGAGCTGAAGACCTTCCATGCTTTGAGGAAGTCTGGATGGGAATGGGATTGAATTTTTTAACAACCTTTCAGCATTAAGGGTAAAAAACAGGCAGTAGAAAATAAACCAAATAAAAATGCTGATTAGCTCTTATTTAGAGAAGATATTAATTAAATATTATGTTTGTAATGACGGCGAGAAAGGATTGAACATGCTCTGGGGACCAAAACTAGATCCTGGTACCAGTAAAATCCAATAGCATATGACATCTTGAGACTCCAGTTTTTAGTGTATATGCTGCAATCAAACACCAGGCACTTAGAAATATTTTTTTAAAAAATTGAAAATCAAAGCCTATTTCTCAGTATAAAACCCTTCACAGAAATGTATACAATACTCAACAGCAGTAAAATGAAAAAAAGTGTAGCTGGAGAAGAAAAAGAGCTCAACAAAGAGTTCAAACTTCATAATCTGACCTAACTCTTCTTTGTCAGAAGGCTACTAAAATATTTCTCAGGCTAAAGAAAACTTCCTTAGTTCAAGATACAGCCGCCTTGTATTCAGACCACTTCACCAAAAGTTTCATCACATCAAATATATTCCAGTTTGTTCTTTACCTTCAATAGGCTGGATCTCAAACTTGCTAATGTTTGTAAGTGTTGTAGGTTTTTCTTCCAAACTGCAAGTGAAGTAAGTGAAATCAGCAAGGCTGCTTTGAAAATTGGGAAATCCACTTGCCAATAATCCATCAAACATCGAACAATTTACGGCTTTTAGCTGTACAGTCTGACATTATTTCAGAATTGGGATCCTAACATTATTCCAGTTTATCATAACACTATTTTGGTGTCAGAGGTGAGACCATAACATAGCAATATAAGGAAGTTTTAAATCGCTGAAATATCCCCAATAGGAAAAATACTGCTGCCAGAAATAAGTGTGGTGATAGAAAGGACAAACTAATAATCAAAACCAGTTAATGAAGAATTTATATGCCCCTACATCCTATTTTGGCAATTTTCTGATCATCAGGGAAGCAACCACTGATCTTGATCTACTTTTGGTTAAAAAAAAATAGTTAAAAAATACTGTGCTTCTCATTTGTGGTTTCTGCAGTAACATTTTGCTGTAGCTAAATTTTGGGAATGTCATTTTACATAATAGAGTTGTTTGTGTGGTTTAAAACCTTATTTATTATTGATAATTGACAATTGCTTCAGACTTCCCTAGGGCTACACTGTATCACTTAATGGGCCCTAACAGACAATAAAAGAAAAACCTTTCTAAATTGAAGAAGCTGAGTTCAAAGCAAGAAAATTCCACAGAAGACAGAAATTTTCTGTCCACTTTGGAGTGGCCATTTCTGTGGGAAACACTGACTGAGAAGTCCTTTTTAATTTGATTTAGGATAAGCTGAGATTGCCTTACTCAGATTTCCATGGGTTACAGTGAATACCAAAATTATTGAAACCTAACAAAGCTACAGTGGTTTTATTTGTCCCCCAAATACAGTAAAGAACTACAGTACAGAACAGTTTTCCACAGCTGCTCTGGCAGCAACACTCATAAATCACAACCAGCAAATATAACTGATTGCAGAGATGAATGTATCAACTTCTACAGGATTTTTTCCATGCAAGCCTTTCTGAAAACTTTTTGCTACAAGAGACACGCTGTAATTAAAAAAGCAGCAGTGAAATCCCAAACAATATAAAGAATTATAGCACCAATTAATTACGGTGCTTTCAAGCTGAAAAAAAGCAATTTACTAATGAAAACCACGATTGCTTAACAGCAGCGTTAACAGCAAAAAAAAATTGTTGCAATAAATCACTCTTCATAAACATGGACTTATATTGGAAATCTTCCTAATCCAAACAAGTTACACTCAGCAAATTAGCCAAGATGTTCACTCCTCCGGGATCCACTACCCATATAAAAAAAAAAGAAAAGGTGACATAAGCGCAACCAATTGCTGAGGGTAGGAGATGCTCTGCAACAAAACCATTCCTGAGAGAGGACAGCAGGTACCTGAGGGCTCTCAGCACTCCACTGGAGAGGAAAGGGCTGGGAACACTGGCTGGTTTCAGGATAACAGGATTACAGCAGAAACACCTCTGCAGGAAGAGTCACAGTTCTTGAAGAGCAGAAGGAACCACAGGTTTCCCAGAGAGGTAGTGGAGTCACTGTTTCTGAAGATATTCAAGAACCATCTGGACGCACTTCTGAGTAGCATCCTCAATGGAACACTGCTTGGACAGGAAGGTTGGATGAGCTCCAGTGGCTCCTTCCAACCTCACCCATTCTGTGATTCCATGATCTGTATCTGGGGATAAATGGCTGAACAGTCAATGTAGTCCCTGAAACAGCAAAAGAACCCTTATGTGTCACACATGAAATCTGCAACACAAAAAAAGCAGTTTATTTCTTAGCTACTCTGTTTAAAGCAGATGATGGGTGACACAATATGGGGATGTCCAATTCCAGAAAATGCCAGACAAGTCCCTTAAAGCATCAACAACTATATTGGATAATTTGTATCTTCTGGGCACTGGCTAAAGGTGATATCCTAACCAGTCTAATATCCCATGGAACAAAAAACACACAAAGTAAATAAAACAATATAAACAACACAAAGAGCTGCAAGGAAAGAGATAGTTCAACTGCATGATTTTTTTTTTTCGTGGACAATTATACAGCTACATTTTACAAAATCTCAGGGAAAAAGAAGAAATCACATGTCTAGATACCAAACAATCTATGCAAAAAAACCCTTTTTAACTGAAAGCCTCCTCAAAGCAATCCTGGGGCACAACTTCAGTTTCCCTCACAGAGAAGAGTTTGTGGGTTTGGTTTCAGTGAAGGGCTGAGGCAGTGTGTGATCCGTGGAAAGAAATATATATATAACATAAAGCACAGTCTAAACTATTCCCTTACACAGTAAAGGTCCACAGATGAACTACTTAAAAGGCTTTGGCTGCAGAACACTTCTGGAGTTCAATGCTGATCTTGACCCTCTTTATCCAAGCATGAGTATGCATTGCTTTTATTACCTGCATTTACCTTTTGTGTATTTATTTAATCTTGGCCCTATTTTTTGTCTTCTATTTCCGAAGCGAACATAACAATTTCTGGAGATCCAACTGACCTTCTTCAGCCAGGCATATTTTGCATACGTATCTTCATGGAGTATTTTTCTGTTTAAAGTTTCAGATATATGGCTGAAATTCCTGTTTCTTTAGCTTTGTGAGTCTTTACCCAATTAAAAAGTCAAAATCACTGCTGAGGAGTGCCATAGTGCTTTCACCAGCCATGGATTTTTTCTACATTAAAAAATTAATCTGGTTGTCTTGAATGTTTATCAACTGTTACTCCCTCAAAAACACACGTTACAGATCCCTGAGACAAGATTCATGATATGGATTAGAGCATATTGTTTACAGTCCATAAACACTTTTTATTATAGTTTCATCATAAGGTAATTCCATTCTGGGGAGTAAATTAACATATTTTCCAGGGCTCATTAATCCTCATTTAATCACTCTGTGAACATGAACCAAACCCATTAAAAGGAAAATCAAGACATGAACTCTAATTTAAGCCACTATGTTAACTAATTGCATTTATCTTTAGGAAATCCTTATATATAATACTAAAACCAGTTTCCCCTTCTTTATATTTAGTGTGCAAGAAGTTCTTGGGATATAAAGCATCCTCTAAAAGCCCTGTTCTCCCTGCTCCTTGATTGTCAACAGTGCCAGTGGATTTGTAGGAGTCAAACCAGGATTGCTCTGTGTATAACAAATTTATTTTCTTATGGAACAGCCACAAGGTACATAAGAAAGGGGCTTTTTACATATTCAAAATATCCAAGCTATAAACAGGGCTCCATTGTGTGAGTTTCTCATGCTGTTACAGACAAATCCCACTGAGAACTTCCAGGAGAATAAATGGACAATGGGCACACACAGAGTGATGCATGAGAAGCACCAGAAAGAAACTCAGGGCTGGAGTCACCAGAAGAGCACATGAGAAGATGCCACAACCGCTGTGAATTTTTCAGGCATCAAAAGCAAGGAGGTTTAAGAGGAGCAAAGACTGAGGGAGAGAAAGAGGAGTAATGGGAATATGAATTGAAAAGTGACCTGAAGCACAGCCCTGGAAGAGCCGAACTCCCCGACAAACCCTTTTGCTGCTGCTGATGTACATTCCTCACTCTCAACTCTCCTTCAGATACTGGGGAAAATTTGCAACTGTTTTGAATTCAGCTGCCCCCCAAACGCAAACAAATATAATTCCCTCTCTAATTTAAAGAGGAAACAGAGGAGTTTGAGCATACCAGCTTGCCGGCAGCTCACACACCACCTTTCATGAGCTCTGCCCAACCTTCTTCTATCACAATTCCTCTTTAAACATTTTTCCAGGCTTAAAGTTGAAATCTTACAAGAAACAATAAAACAATGAACAAGAAGTACAAGCAGTACTTGAAACTTGTTCTGCATAATACAAAAGAAATAGCATATCTTCAGGGACAGAGAACCAAATATTTTCATAATTTCCCAAGGTAAATATACAATTCCACTTGAGATCGGCAGGAAGAGAGCACAGACAACCCAAGATTTTTATTTATTTCAGTTATAAACCCTTCCTTACATCCAGAAAACCTGGGATGGAAATTGAAGAGGTTCAACCATATTCCTCTGACTTTTCCAGCTGTCCCACTCATTTCAAACAACAAGTTAAAGGCCAGTGATGACAAAACAGATGTCAAAAGAAACTGTATAAAGAAACACAAAGTGTTGCTGAAGAGGGCTGCTTACTCTGATAATTCTGCAACACCTCAAACACACCAAAGTTGCATTGGTAACTGGCTGGTTTCATTGTAAAACAAAAAGGAATCATTACCATGCAGAAATTGAGGATTGCAGCTATCGGTTAAGAAGCCGCTTGTGTGAAGTATTTCAACAGCTGCTAATTATAAAATTTAAAAAAAAAAAAAGAAGGAAAAGCCACAAGCTGCTTCTGGACAGCTAAAAAGAAAGTAAATTAATTAGTTTTTCACACACACTTTAAAAATGTTTTAGTATTTAAAGTTACTGTGCTATTAAGAGGCCAGTACACAATGCAGAATGAGAGAATTAATTCACTCTCTTCTAGCCAAAGGCAAATATAAATAACTACCAAATAATAAATTAAATGAGGTCTAAAATGGGATCTATAATTAATGACATTTCTGCTGACCGTTTCAGTGACAGGATTATTTTAAAAGCTGCTTTCACAGAATGTCAGGCTCTAAGATAAGATACATTAAGTATGAAGTTAATTGCACAAGTATATAAATCTGGCAGCATTTCTTACCCACAGAAAGGAAGCACTGCCAGACAAAAATTACTAAAATGCCTTTAATATGTCAGTGTTGTTCTTTCCCATGAGTGTAAGGAACCAATTGCAAGTACTGTTATACAAATTCAGCAGACTTTTAGTTTAGAGTTAGACCTCTTTCTGACAGCATTTTCAAGCAACATTTGTCTGCTACCTATGGAAATTAAAGATCTCAAGGTGCTGACTGCACCAGCAAAAATGCATTTCCCCGCCCAGAGAAATGAGTTTAAAATGTAACACTGGATGTAGCTACTGAACCCAAACCTGAAACATGAATCATTCAACACTTCCACTGAAAGTGTAATTGGTAAATTCTTTGGGGAAGAGATCAGCTCCTGGTTCAATGTTTATATAACTTGCAACACACTGAACTTCTGATCCATAGCACTCTAATTTAAACAATAACAATCCCTTTAAAATGGGGGAAATTGTGTACTCAGCTTATTGATGATCTAAAAGGAAAATACAGAAAAATGTCCACCTGAGGCTAATGTAAAACATTCTCCTCTGGTCACCAGACTTGACACAAGCTATAATTTTGTTATATTTGGGTTGAACATTATGTATCTCAAAAAAAGAAAATAAAAAGAAGCAAGAGCGATGGTGGTTAAGAAGAAATTTCTATTTTTAACACACTCATATATTCAACTTAGAACAAATCTATAAGATAGTTTTATGACCTGATATTGCCTTTTGTTTTAATGAAGATCATTTTGGCCAAATAGTTCTGCTTCACATTGCTGCTAATGCATTTTCTGGACATGCTGAAAATACCATCAATATATGGTTTGAGAAGGTTTGGGTTTGCCTTCTATAGTTCTCAGTCTGGTCAACTCGATATTCTTTTTTCAAAATGGGATTCTTATCCTCGGTACATCACAAATATCACCACGATGGATCAAACACATAACCAGAAATGCCTGATGAGCACATGACAGAAATGTTTACACAAATTTACATCAGCGCTCCAAAGAGCCCCTTTCCATTCCACTCTGAAAACAGGAATTCTGGCTAGGAAAGGGAGGTGATGCTTCTTCTGTTGGATTCAAACCCTTGTTCTGTCAACAACGTGGAGAGCAGGTACAGAAAATTATCTGCCATGTGACCCTGCAGAATAATGCTTTGGATGGGTTTATTTTCTGCATGTTGCTTTGCTGAGTTAGCACCAGTGAGCTATCTCAGACAATTCCTTTTCCTTTAGCACAAGTGATAATCACAAAATTATTTTGGGGAAAAGGATCTTAAAAAAAAAAAAAAAAAATTAGCTACAGAGGCAACAAAACAATAATAATATATATGAGGTTTTAGAGCGATCAAAATACATCTTTGACCTGTAGCGTGGTGTATTAACAGAGAAAAGGGCACTTCTCTCATCCTAAGGAGGAAAGGCAGGGCAAGAGCTGCAGGATACAGCACTGGGACTCCCTGTGTGCCCTGCTGCTGAAATGTGACCAGTTCCACATCAGGAGTTTATGTGTTATTCACAACAGCTGCCTTTGAGAAAAACATTAAAGCTGCTGGGACACCCTCATCTGTCACTGCCCCCGCGATGTGTCTCCAGGAACACAAACACCCAACATCCACCGGTAAGAGGGAGGTGGCACAGGAAGAAAAAAATCTCTGGATAATGTATTGGCTACTAACATGCCACGTCCTTGGAGCATAAAAGCCAAAATGAATACTTAATGTCATGAATTATGGATGCTGCTGAAAGGCTGTGCTGGAAGAGAGGCTGGGAAACCACTGTGGGGTTCCATGTTCAGGAGGCAGTGACAAAGCCTTGAAGGACGGGGTTTTCTCTCTACCCTTAAAAACTTCTTTCGCCATTATATTAATCATTATTGTGCCTATTTATTTTCAAATAAATAATTTCTTAAAGAATCGGAGCCAGTAAGAAACCTACAGATTTAGCAGTGAACAAACTGCTAAAAACACAAAGAATTTTATATCTCAAAGGGAAAAAACATCCTAAATAAAAATAAATGTTCAGCATTCTTATGTTTCATGGACAAAAAGCAATACACCATTATTCCCTTATTTTTTTTAGTTCACCTTCAGTACCTATTTTCATTTCTCTTTTTTTTTTTTTTCCCAGGTGTTTAGAGCCCCCTTTTGTAATTCTGTGCTGCTAAACAGAGCTAGACATCGATAATTCTACCAGATTTCTGTGAAGGGTTCCAGGAAAAAAACAGAGTAAAAATATCAACCTAGGTTTCTCGTGGATATGCTGAAGGCTGAGATTGTTGCTTCTTGGGTCTCTAACTTCAAGAAAAATGCAGCTCAAACTAGAAAAAAATCTTCCAAGAGAAGATACATGCAGATAAAAAACCTTGCTTTCTGGACAATGCTATTGTTAAGTTGATTGTGCCTTTAAAAACTGTCCTGTGAGTTTATAAAACTTAAAAATAAGCTAAAAATGCATGAAGGAGACAGAAAAAACTCCAGTTTGCACTCTTTGATGATCAAGTTCTCACTAATCTTTGAAGAATGAAACAATCCTGTTATTTCAAGAACATCAGTATAACCCTTTCTCCAACATATTAAGTGAAACTTATTATTTTGGCTATTTTTAGTTTTACCTTACTCTACCAATTTTTCTTTAAGTAATTAATCCCCTATTTGAAAAGAAGTAAAAAAATAGCAATACAAAGCTCACATCTGATAAGTGAGTTATACCAAATTGTTTCCACTTTCTTTTCTTCAATTCAGCAAAAACCAAATCAGAACTGAGTCTTTTTCTTATTGTCCAAATTTCAGAGTCTTTGGAATATGAATTAATCAAGTTTAAACTTTTATATATTTCCTAAACATATATTCATGGTTTGGATATGGATTTCCAGGGTACAAAACACTTTAAAAAAGCTGAATTTTTCTGTGTGATAGATATCACACCTAATATGTGGCGAATAACTGGGCAGCAAAGGGAGGATGAAATCCAAACTAAATAAATAGAAGCAAATGCACTTCAGAAAAAAATTAGTCCTGATTTCACTTAGGAAGTAATAGTCTGTACTGGACCATGCAGGTTGTAGAACTTGTATATTTATGATATATGATTATATCCACTAAATATCACCTCAGAACCCAGCAGTGGCTAAAAAACACATGTAGAAAATAACTAGAAAATAAGCAGAGACCCAAACAATTATTATCAGGTCAATCAAACTGAATTCAAGAGAGCCTGCTTAAATATCTTCTGGAATTAAATAAAGATATATGTGCAGATTCCAAGTACCAATTGCTACAGACCATGCTCAATAAAGCTAAAATCTCAGCTGATGTTTGATAAAATATATTGAAAGTTTACTATGAGCAAAAAAATTTTGAACATTTCGAAGACAAAATGGTTCCAAATAGGTGTACTTTCCCCACATCCCTGGCACAAAGGACGCCACCCACCTGTACTGTTCAAGAATGTTACAGAACTTATTAAAAAAACTGGCAAGTTGATCCTTCAACAAAGCTGAGCTCATGAAGTTTTCTTTCACTTTTTGTTGTACTACTGCTGAAAATGAAAAAATACACCTAGAGCCAGAAGTGAACCTGAATTTCATACCCAACCTTAAAGCTTCAATTTGCTGGTTAAAGCACAGTAAAGAGAAAAGGCACAAAAAGGACAAAGGCACCCCTTTACACAGAAATACCAAGTGACTTTACTGATAGGTACCAGTACCATAAATGCAGACATGGTTTGAGAAAATCGAACCAAAGAACAACTGGTAAAACTTACAAAGTGATTTCATCTAATTAAAAATCTACCAACATATTCATTATGTCAGTCTTTTTCAGAAGGTGCTTTTCCTCAGACTGTATCCCAAATCTCCCAGTGCCACACTGCACACACTGTCAGGCTCAGATATTACACCACAGCTACACAGCACAGCCCCAGACATGCGCACACTTTCCTCCTAAAATATTCAGCTACCAACACTGCTCTCTTTCTGTCTCACACTGGGGTGTGCAGGAAAACAAAAGAATTCAGCTCTTCAGGAGTTCCTGCCAACAGCACTCTCTCCTCCTTTTGCTCTGCACCTGTAATTTCTATTAGGGATAGATGAAAACTACAAACTCTGCGTGACTCTGCTGCTTCAACAGCTGCTGTCACGTTCTTTTCAAGCTCTCCAAAGTAATTATTTAATTTAAAAAGCAGAACGCTGCTGCTTATGATGAGAAAAACAGTTATTACTTAACCAAAAGTGAGCATATTCAGTTTCTTGCAAATTTAAATTAAGAAATTGCTTCACCATTGGCAAAGGACTTCGCCTATTTATATCATTTGAAACTCTCTGCCTGGAAACCCTGAAATGGAAATAAGAAGGAAAAAAAAGGAAAGAGAAATTTTCTGGCAAAATTAGAACAATGAAAAACACCATCAAAATTGATGAAATTACTTAAAAATAAATGAGTCCAATTGTTTTCTATCAAAATTCAGCATCCTGAAACCCTTTTGTTCCTATTCTGACAGTACAAAACCCAAGCCATAATGATTTCCTTTCACTGCAGTGTAAAGAACACAATACCTCTATAACTGTTACAATTTAATTTTTTCGTTCTGTTCTAGATTGCGTATTGTGAAACAACTTTCACAGTGAGAGATCAGCGCCACTTATGTCTGAAACTTGTTAAAATACTGTTTCAAAAACAATGAGGCTGGAAAAGATTTCTAAAAGCGGAATCTCTCAGCAGAGTCCCAGATCACTACTTGGATATTTTGCAAAAGAAGGCCACAACAGATTTAGGTTATAAACAATATTTTTCTATTGCTCCCACCTTACCCATTCTTCATATTAGTTGCCACTTTTGTGCTAACAATGGGCTGTACACATTTCCCACCACCTTTAGGATAATTCCTGACTATGCATTCCTCCATCTGCCCTAAACAATTGACAGTGCCTCTTCACCTTCTTTCAACAACGTCAATTACACGTGTGCTCAAAGCATTTTCTGTAAGACGCAAAATTAATGTGTCATAGAGACCTGGGCACAGCATTTGAGAACAAATAATTCTGCATTAGTGGCAAAGTATTTGATCTGGGGTGGAGGGAAAAGCACATCAACAGCTTGGGTAAGGGAAACTTGTACTGATGAGAGACCTTGTAAAATTCACCTCACTGGTATTTTGATAGGAAATTTCTGTGGAACATTTTGACACTTTTAAATTATTATGGGTTTGGGCAGAACACCTCATTACTTTCTCCCTGGAGCACGTAAGTAAATGCTTTCAAATTTCATCTGCCTCTTCAGTTCACTGATCCTGCATCATCTTATCCTAATTTGGAACAGCAAATAACTATGAATATAAGACCGGGGAGCCGAAAACCTGACACACTGATGCTTTACTGGACTGAAGTAAACTTAAGTGTGCATGGAAAGAGAATTTGTGAATCAGAGCTTTAGACAGAAAATTCAAGCTGCTCTTGGGTAACACTGATATCAACCTGAACATGACCCTTGTGAATATCAAGTTTTCCAGGGTTTTTTAGCATGATTTCCAGTGCTGTCTCTGTGCTCTGGCCATTGTTAGACCTTCTTCAAGCAGAGACCACATAAATCTAATCACACGCTGCTCAGGCACACACCACTCTTCTGCTCCACCTCTTTTCTACATCCATTCGAGTCCCCAGAGAGGAAGAGGGAAGAGGCAAGGCCACAGAATAGCTAAAAATCATTCAAAGGTATTAAGCAAAGAATCTCCTCCAAGTTTTTCAGCAAGATACCACGAAGATATATTGAAAATGGTAACAATTTAAATAAAGCAAATTTAAAGAGCAAGGGGAAAAAGTCCTATGAGATGATGAGTCAAGCTGGAGGAAAACACTGGCCCCTAAACTCACTCAGTTTCTCCCTGCAGAGTAAGGCTGGAGGAAGAAATAGAAATGGATGGATGAGTTTGGGATAGCAGGTTAACAATGGAGCTGAACTTCTACCTAAAAATAGCCAAAATTAGCCTGTCTGTTTAAACAGTCATGGAAAGTGCACAGGAATCCAAACTCTCACCACTGCTCTGAAGCATGTCAGGAGTGTCCTGGCAAACTACAGTGACAGTAAAACACTTCACTCACATCCCCTATCCCCCCCTGCACTGCCTATGCACTCCTTTGCTGCATAGGTACCATCAAAATAGGCATCCACCAAAGATTAAATACCTGCAAGAACAGAATGGCTCACTGCTTATCAGAACTGCCTCCAGTGCTAGACAAAAAATTTTAATGAATAACAGAGGAAAACGTTCAAGGAGTGAAAAAACCCAAAATAATTTAATAGCAACATATTCAGCCACAAAAATCTACTTTTCTTACACTAACAACATTTTAAAACTATAAAATGTTGACAATTTCTACATAAAGGAAAAATGGAAGCTCACATCTGATTGACTGAAATACATGCACACTTTTGGGAATTGTTTTTCAGTTCTAGCCCTAGATTACCATGAAAACTTCTTTGTTTGACTACATAGATATGCATGAGAAGTGAGAGCTGGTAGGAGATTGTTTTACTGCTGCATGGTGGGAGCTGTGATGCAAAGCTCCATTTTGAAAATTTCCCTTAAACCCTCACTTCCATCAGTGTGTCTCAACGGTCATGCACCTTCCGGCGACTCCCAAAAGCAAAGCATTCCTCTCCAAAGGCTCCCAGGAAATGCTACAGAAAGTACAGACACACTTCCATGGGGCATTGGGAGTTTCTCGTACATCCACTGAAATATTTTGCACAACCAAAGCATGATAAAGGCTGCTGATGCAGCCCAAAGTCAGTGGGGAAAAGGAAGATGGAAGGTGAGAAACTGAGGCACTGCAGAGTATCCTGTACCTGAGCCCATGCCTGGGGTAGAGCTCTCGTTCTCTTGTGCCCCCACATTACACCCCAAGGTCAGGTTTATGGAAAATGAGCCTCTCAAAGTTTAAGACGAACATCTGTTAGCATTGACAAATATTTTTCTCCACACAGTTGCTTCAGTGGCCCCCATGGCAGCCAGAGAGGAATACCCCAGGGAAATACACAAAACACTACTCTTGGAAGTGCCTCTCCATAGCCTAGGGAGGGCTGTTTTTAAATTTAAGTCAGATTTCAGTATCTTATTCTCTGCAGTATGACTGCTCAATACATTTCCATTTATTATTTAATTTGGGATGTATTCACAACAAAGGACTTCTACGATCTGAATAACACTTTGTGCATTACTCTGGTACAGAATAGTTTTTCTTGTATTCTGATTTCATTCTTTCCAACTTGCAAATTGAAAAAGAAAAGCTGTCAGGGTAGATCATAGTTGGCATGTCACTTTCCAAATATCATTTACATTTTCCTCTTTACATACATCTTTAATAGTCAATTTCCTTTTTTCTATACATATTTTAATGTGAATATGTTTGCCATCAATATTAAAATACGAATTATCTGCATAGCCGTGTACATAGCTTACAGAATTACCTCAAATCCCATCTATTACTCTCTTATTTAATAGCTAATATCCATTTTTGCTATGATATTTTAATATTAAGTTGCTTCCTTAGCTGTGCACAGAAAGAAACCTTTCTCTGTGCCAGGATATGTATATCCTCCTAAAGCAGAAATTAAAAGAAATCTTAGTAAGTTTGGGGATGTTTAAGCATTGATAAACTAAAACTCAAACCCACAGTCTAAAATATAAATAGTTAAATTTAGCTGCATTCCAAAATTAAATACCTTGGAAGGTAATTTAAAAATTCCCTTTAACTCTTAAAAAAAGCCACAGTTGGAAGTGGCAATCAAATACTTTTAATTCACTACATGCATGTTTACAGTTTCTCAGCTTGGCACTGCAGCAGAAAACCCATACAAAGGATTGTGTGTTGATCCAGGTAGCTGGTTGTGACTCCATATTCTCATGGCTGAGGCTGAGATGACTCAGAACTAACACAGGTGAAAAAATTCAACTTTTCAATGATGACCAAGCTGTGAGACATTCCCTTAATGAATTAAAATGGTGGCTCTTCACCCTTACTATCCTACCAGGCCATACACCAAAGAGTATAAAAAATCAGAAGACAAAAGCAATGAAATTATCCTAAATTTTACAGGCTAGGGACTAATAACACTTCCCACTTCTCTTCTCCCATGCAGCCCAGAGTAAGAGTTATCACCAATGGCCAAGTACTCCCAGCAATAACTGCTCATGCTGAGACCCAGATCTAAAAAGAAATTTAAAAGACAGCACTGCTTCTCTATCTGACATTTTAAACTGAAAGCACTGAGCATGTGGGTTCTACCTAATCCACAGATAAAGCCAGGCACCCAAAATGGGGCTTAGAGAAGGTCATTACACTTGGCAGGCGGCTGCCTGATCCATTTTGAAGCCAAATACTAAAAGAGTCTCTGTATGCAAATATTACACTTTAAATTACCAAGCCTTGAAGAACACCCTCCATGCAAGACATCGAGGCTGGAGCTTGCCCTGAAGATGGATGACACATCCTTTAAAATATAACTCAGTGAAATGGTGCTGGTTGCATTTTCAGGCTGAGGTAGTGACAGTGCTGCTGCTGCTTCTGTCCTTGTTTGTGAGTGTGTTTTTCTTCAGCAGCTCACTGGTTAGAAGCAGGCAGTTTTATCCCTTTCAAATCCCAAAGCAAACCCAGCCCACTGACTACAACTATTGCTGTGTCCCATCCCTCAGATCAAGATTATGATGCGCTCTGGGATTCAGAGTTGTGACCACTCCAGTTTCTTGCATGACCTAGTGAATTTGTAAAAAATGCATGTTGTCTCCCAGGAGAGAGCAAACATCTCAATTTACAACACAGGGTAATGAGTTGGTTCCTGCCAAAAGTGAGAGGTGGATTTGAATGTCTGTGTTAGAGGAAGGAAGAGCACTGTGAGCATTCTTCACCTGGGAAGAAACCTGAAACACCAGACTGCAATAAAAAGCAAAACACAGCCTTGCTGCTCCTTCAGTCAGACAGGAATTACTCCCATTGCCACATTTGCCCTTCCCTGGGAAACTGTGAGGGGTAGGAAAGAAGCAAAAATGTTGAGCCTTTGCCAGTGCTGAGGTTCCCTGGGCTTACAAACAAGCCCCAAAGTTTTGGTACTCAGGGAACCTACAGTTCAAATGCTGAGTAACCCCTCAGTCTGATGCCTGCAAGGCTGTGAAAGACTTTGTGAGGATTTCACACCTGGAAAAACCTGCCTGCATCTTCACTGTTTTGGAATTTTTGGAATATGGCAAGAGAATACAGGGCAGAGTCACTTAAGGTCATGGTGTCCAACCTCAAAAATCCAAAATTACCTGTAACAGATGCCAAGACCAATAAACACAGCAGCAATAGCCACTGCTATCTGCAAGATTAAACATTTTACCCCAAATCTTGCAGGAAACTTGACATCAGTGAAAGAGACCAAACCCCTCTATAAGAACCAAATAGAGCCCTGGGAGAGAGAGCAGGATGAAACCAAAAGTACAAGCGCTCGTTGTGATAGAAGTGCTGTAACAATGAGCTGCGTTTCACATTAACGAGCAATTATCACTGCATTTCATACTTTTGAGAAACTTCCACTGGTGAAGTTCTCTCCAGGTCAGGTGCTTGCTTCGGGCAATTTTAGCTCAACCCTTTGCCCACTTCAGGACACAGAAGGTATCTGGTCCCAGGTTTTTTGTGTGCTGGTTCATCTAGTGTACATTTAGCAGGTACAGGAATTTGCCCAAGCAAACTGAGAAGGAAGGGTCAAGAGTTTAAGGAACCAATGCTTATGAAGTCACATTTCAGCAGTTTTGCTGCGCACAGACATTTTTGAGCTTCAGTCTTGATAAAGATTTTAAAGGGAAGCTTTCAAAATCCACAAAAGAGCCAGAACCTTAAAAATGAGACTTGCAATCGTAACTTTGTTCAAATGCTTTTGAAAGGCCTAATTATCCACAAACCAATCTGAGTACCAATACACGATTTAAAGGTCCAAAGTGAGACAATACAGAAAACATATTAAAAAGTGCACTATAAAGACTGAAGAAGTTGCAGATAGAGACATAAAAGAAAACACAAAAGATGCAACAAGGAGAGGAGGATGAAGCTGACCAAAAAAAATGTTAGGGAAGATATATATTCTTCAGCCTTCATGCCTTTTCACTGTTTAAACACATGGCTGGAAATGACTTACTAGGTTGGAAAGGCTCCAGCTTCTCTGGTGGCATGGCACTCAAAACAGCAGGTGGTTTATGGTCCATTGAGCAGAATGAGGGGCAATGTCCTCCTCCATTTCCCTGTATTCAGACTCTGCTTCCTGATTATGCACACATTCAGTCTTGGAGTAAAATTCCACATGCTCCATAAATCTCAAATTAGCTGTTGTACTGGAGGGGCTTTTTTATTACTGTTAGAAAGCTCCCAACAAAGCTGTCAACAATAGCAGGCCACCAAAATATTTCTTGTTATAAAAAAGGCAGGAGAAATCCAGAGGCATGACTGCCTGGTAATAATTTTGAGCTGTGGCTGTAAATTGCTCCATTCATTACACTGAGTTGAAAATTGCCCTGACTAGATGAGATCTCAAGAAGGCTCCCATAGAAGTTGCAGAGAAAAATGGACCATGGAAGTCTCATCAGTGACTAGCCAGTAACTTCCAGTGCAGGGGGAGTTATGTTTGCATAGATATATATAGAATAAAAAAGAAAAAACTATAAACTCAGACATATATGTGCATATTTTATAATCTTAGACTGCTGGGCTTTCACAAGAATATTATCATAGCATAGATGGCTCTGCTGGCTGCATTCAGACATCAGATTCACATCTAACAACCTAAATTAATTCAACAGAATTCGTGCCCTGTCATTTTGTATTTATTAGTTATCACAGTATAGTGAGAAGGAGTCTACAGAAATGTGGGAGAGCAGTAATTTGTTCTGTGAAATATGAATGGTCATTTCCTATGAAATTTGCTTGTAAGCATTTCCAATGAACTGTACACATGCACACACAGGTCCTCTTGATGCTCAACTGAGAACTGACAGACCCAGGGAAAAACGTTCTGTAGCATCAAACACAGGAAAGAAACCCAGACCCCATGAAGCAGCAGAAATGAAAACATTTAATCCACAAAGAGAGCAATAAAGAAGTAAAGTCAAAGACAGTGTCATGTTTATGCAGAAACACAAAAGTCTGTTTCAAATTGGAAAAAATCCAAAAAAGACAGCTAACCTCATCTGATAGATTCAAGCAAAGGCAGAGGAGTTTCTTTCCCTTGTGGGTTTGGAGTGATTTACCAGTAGCACCTTCAACAGCTGTACACTTTGTTATTAAAAAAGTAACATCTTCACGGTTCGTGTGCACTGTGCAAGGGTTCTGCTGTAAAATAGCCTGCTATCCAAAAGGGAATGTCACTGGGAAAGCAGGGAAGAGGCAGTGCTACAGTATTTAGTTTACCTGGCTGTGAACAAACACTGAAAAGTCATGGGGAAGCATCAAGGACCCCAACAGAAGTCAGGGTTCAGAGAGTAGGTGCCAAATTCAGAGCCACAAAACCCCAAGGAAATTAAGTGTACCAAGTTGCTCTGAGCAGCAGAAAGCTGAGCATGAGACAGATCCAACGAGAAATATCCGTGGTGAACAAGACATGATCAGAGGTGAGCCCCCACTGTCAGTCTGCCAAATGGAAGGAAAGGAACCTGTTAGTTTTACCTGGGACATCCCTGCAATCCTGGAAGCAGCATGAGAAGACACAATGAGCTGTCTAGGAGCTTTTGTCACAAGTTTCTCTGTTCAACAGAGAAAAGGTAAGTGCAGCAATTTGTGATTTTGAACTTGAAAGAAAATGCAAGAAGATGAGGGCCTGCAGAACACTGAATCTTTGTTCATTTTTCAAACATCCACGACACCCAGATTCTTGGGAGTTTGCATGTAAAACTTCCCTTTATATAGTGTTTAAAGCAATGCAAGGAGTTAAATAATTTATAATTTTTAAGTCACAAAATGCAAAAAGTAGGACAATGTTCTCCTTTGGTAGGCTCTCTCTTGCCTTTAATTTTTTCCCAATGGCACAACTGACTCGCAAAAGGTGGAACAGAGAGAAATTCCTTCCCTTCATTTTCTGCTGAAATTCCCTTTTCCCCACATTTTGACTACAGAAAAAGCATTTAAACTCAAATGTAAACAAGATTATTTACCAGTAAAGTGGCATTACCCATCAGCACATTCTGAATGCTAATCAGGCTAGGAATCATCCTAGGGACTGCTTAAAAAGAGAAATCAAGACTTGAAACATTTTTAAGACTTTCCTGTGCATGTCAGAAATACAAAAATGTGATGAATAATAGCCAGGCACAAAAGATGACAGCCTGTCCCCTCATACGTGCAGGAAATCAGCTAAGAGCTACTTCTTCACCACAACCACTTTTTCCCACTTTGAGCAGCTCTAGAAGAAAGGGATTTATATTTCAACAGTGAAAAGTCATGAGGATCAGTGACTGCCTCAACCCTGTGGTCAGCTGAGTCCCTGCCCTAAAAGGCTTTGCACCTCAAAGGGCAAGACAAAGCGCAGCTGATGGAAAGGAGATGATTTTAACTTCATAGGTGATCAGCTGAGTGAGCTGTAACATTTCAGACTAAGAGGTTTCACTGGGATTACATTACCCAGTCTGTTGAGCAGGGTCTCAAAAATCCAGTAAGTTTTTCACACTCCATTTTACAAATAATTATGACCCTCACAAAGGTAAGGCAATGATCCTCTTAGTTTTACTTGGGAGATACCTGAAAATGTTAAAGTAGATTTGAGAAGACACACCATGTTACATCTAAAACCAAATTGCTTTTAGTCACCTCAAAGCATGGAAACCTGAATACAGGAAATTATTAAAAATCCAGGCCCCTAGGAAGCAGAAGACTTTGTCTTGGATACGTGACCTCAAATTAAATTATTTGCCTCAATTCAGTAAGCCTGGATCCCCACAAAAAAAAAAAAAAAATCTGGAATTCTTTAAACCACCAGAGTTCAAACATTCCCTTCATACATCCAAGGCTTCAATGTGGTTGGTCTGTGCCACCACAGAAAGCTGACGCTGCCATTTCCTTTCCAGTGCCGGAAAGATCTTTGGGACTCTTGACCAAGTTTATAAAGCAAGTAGAAGGTGTTTAATGAGATGGTCTACCCATGTAAGAAATTCACTGCAAAGCTCTGGCAAAAATCAAAATCAATAAAATGTTCAAATATACAAGACTACCAAATGGGCTTTGCCCTTTTTGTAAAAAAAGTCATCTTAAGGTGGCTGCTGTACATATATACAAATATACACTTCAATTTTAACTCCATTGTTTGAGCATGAGTTCTCTAAATCAAGATCAGCATTCAAGAAAAGACTCTCAGTGCTCCACATTGTCCACAGCAGTGGATTTTAAAAGAACAACACTTGGGACTGAATTTACTACAGCCCAACCATTTCCAGCTGTGCAGTGTTTACAGGCAAGTTTGGGCACTGTCTTCATTCCATTTCCTGAATTACAGCAAGTTACACATTATGTAACTAACATTTCTCATCACATGAATATAAGCTCCTCATTACTGTTTCTGTATTTATTTTTTTTCTTTTTTTTAACACTTCATGTGCTTGCACAGAACTAAAAATTAGGATCAGGAGAGCCTGCCAATAGTTCAGTATGGAGATAGAAGGGGAAATGCAGAGGTGGACTGCTTGCACTGGAAAATCATCTGCCACCTGTATGAACTTGAAGAAACAGACACAAATTCACATTTATTCCTGTGCTCAGCACAGGTATCATCACTGTGGCAGCAGAGAGGTAAAGCTGTCTATATAAGGAGTCATTTGAGCCGCTGTTCTCCAATTTGAGGTAAAGTGGAACTGCAAATACGCTTAAAACCATGTAAGCAATGGCAGTCATGTCAGTTAATTTTTGCAGTGTCCAAAAGCCTGGAATTTTCTTGGAACAAAAAAGAGGCCCTAGGATCTGCAGTCACATCATCTTATTCCACAAATAAAGCTTTTGTTTTGGGGAGTGACACATTCCTATTCTACATGCAGCTATTTTGCAAGTCTGGAAAATTTAAAAGCAGAAAATATTTTTTTAATTCTCTGTTACGCTTTTCATATAAAAAAAATTTAAATAAAAGACCTCTAACAAATGGAGTTTCCTTCCTCTGGAAATCACTGCTTCAAATTGAATCATTAAAAAGACTTTAGCAGAAACCATTATCAGTCTCACTGTGGCAGAAAAATGTGCTTACCACTGGTTTTAGTTATGCAGATAAATGATGGGCACTGGCTCTGGAATTGAAAAGCTCATGATAAAATGGCCTTGGCTATAACAATATAAAAGTTGGTATAAAACTGTGGGAATAACCATTGTTGGATCTAAATAAATGTGATGGATTGTTGCAATCCCCATGACAGTGCGGAAACAAGAAGGGTACACAGCACAAGGCATCATCCTCAAACTCTTTAAGCTATCAGCAAACGCTTCCAACCCATCTTTGACACAGAGATGTTCAGTTTTGGATACACACATACATGGTAATGAACCACACCAGAACTTTTACAGTTAAATAGTCCCCTTTCCCCTTTATCAGACAATGCAGATTCATTCAAATGAGAACGATGCATATTTAGTTCATTGACATTTCAACAAAAAACTAAATCCCAAAGGGCTTCTATGCATTTACTCATAAACATGCAAGAGAGGGGGTGTTTCAACCCAGTGACACCAGCTCAAAGGTCAGTAATGGTCTTGCAGAAACTGAGTAAAAGGAGCCATTTCCTCTACAATACTACTCCTACAAATAACATCCCTGCCATATCTTAAGAGCATAATTTCTCCCCGAACACTTGCTTTTCATGAAAAACCTCTATTAATTGGCACATACAAGAGACCCTACTGCCTAAACCTGATGGTTTTGACATCCTTAACTGGAAATGCATCATTTCTTCTGTCAGGGAAACCTCCTCATCTGCCTGGGGGCGATTTGCATATGGAAACGAGTGTTCTCTTTTTATTGAGCTCCTTGTTTTTAGACACATGAATTCAAATTATTAACAAGTCTAAGATGTTAATAATGAAGTGACTCAAGATAAGAAAATACAACACTGGAAAATCATCTCCTCCAGGAATTTGAGGTTTTAAATGAATATTGCTATTCATCTGAGCAATGGAGACAGCACCAACCACATTTTAATCATTACTCGCCAGCCCCTTGTTCTCCATCACAATTACTTATTAACCTAATATGAAATGGTGGGAGCTCAGTTATATTTGAACAGGAAACTGCCTGAAAATACCTAGAAGCAAAGTAACAAGTGCTCGCACAGATTCTCCCCTGTATTATTCAATTTTACATTGTGCCAAAAGCAGGATGCAGTATTTTTCCTTCTGTAAACCTTACAGAATAAAATGTTGATCTCTCTGAAGATACACTGGAATCTCTTTTAATATTTTACAATATTTTTAATATTTTACAATACAAAAAATATTTTGGTATTCTACTCTAAAATAAGAGGGAAGATTTATTTCAGAACTAGGGAACATTTTAGAGTTTCCTTCTCTGATATGATATTACCCTTCTCCTTTTTTCCCTTCTGTGCAAGAGGTACTGGTGAGTGAGCAGGACCAGGACACTGCAGAGCATCCCTTGGATCCAGGGCAGACATCCCTGTAAATCCATTGTGCCCAGCCCTGACTCATGACAGAAATCTGAACACACTCCAGCACATTTCCCATTACCTCCACACTTGTTTCTCCCTTCTAAAACAGAAGGCAAAAACCCCAACCAACCAAACCTAAACAAAAACCCCAAACACACACAAATAAACACCAAGAAAACATATCTGACAGACAGAAAGCATACAAATAAATAGTCACCAAAATTAAGTGTTTCACAGAGTCCTGTGAGGAAGCTTCAAATACAAGTCAAGAGTTGAGAAGTCAATTGACTGAAAATTCTTAATTATGATATTTATCCTCTTTGAGTAACAACATACTAATTCTTTTAGGTAGGAAAGGCAGATGGAGGCACTCTCCCAGCTCAAGTTTTCTGCAGCTGTAACTTTGCATTCCAATTAGATCAATGGAGACTCTTAATCAAGATACAGAGCAGAAAATTTTAATTGCATACAGAAAATGGTTAAGAATATGGCTATTTAGTCTATTATGTGGCACTTTAAGAACATGAACATGTGAGTTGATTTATCAGGTGCCAAGATATGAACTTAATGAGCCAAAGCAGTCTATATCACATGCACACGATGCTATTTACTGCTTGCCTCACACAAATACTTTCAGCTATTTTATATCAAATGCACACAGAGCAACACTCTTCTGAAAGCAATATGCCAATTTGAGGTTCAAAACCACAGCATCCTCTGAGCACTGGACCTAAAGTAGCACAGCTGACACCCAGAAAGGTATTTTTACAAAGTGCTAACTTACACACACCTGTATTCAAATAATAGCATTTCAGTCCTGAATATATTTGTCCCCCCAAAGCAAAAATCTGCTTCAAAAATCTGAATAGCCTTAAACTTAACAGCACAAACTCTCCAACTGCAGTGAAAAAACCTCAGTGCAGCTCTCAGGTTTGTAACATGGTTGTTAACAGAACCAGGAAATTCAGAGTATCGGGGTGAGTATTAGCAGCAAAAAGTCTGTCTATAATTTCACCTTCATTTTGCTTTGCAGATATGCCAATTGACTACAAAGGGAAAATAATAAAGCAAATGCTGGATATTTCCAACAAAAAACCCCTATTCTGGATGCTCAGCACTCCCTGCAATGACTATGAGCTGATTAATGAACATAAAATTGTAAAACACAAAAAGAAAAGCCAACTTATCCTCGGAATTGAAAACAACAAAAAATTTACTGGAATGAGTAAATAAGCAGAACTGAGAAAAAAACATAGCTCCTTGCATCTGTAATCAGCTAATTAATAATTTAATCAGTTCATTCCACAAAGCCAAGACACCATTGTGAAAATTTACAGCAGCCCTGCTTAAAGACCAGATTTGCAGAACAAGTTCTAAGTCCAAATAAGTCCCTGCATTTTTTAAACTTGGTGACTCCCTGGAAAATTACTTTTCAGTGGCTTTCAGTAGAACCATTATAATTGTATATCTGCAACATCAGTTGTTATTATTTTGCAATAGGTTGCAGAGATAAAGTGTCATGTGTACTTTGTGTAATGTTAAGAGGTGCTCATTGGAAAAAAGCAACAGAAAAAACTAAAAAAATTACCAAGAAAACCAAAGAAAATTGGTTTTCTGCTTTGATTATTCTCAACAGGGTAACTTGTATAAGAAGGAGCTCTTTAAGGAGACAAATACATCTTTAAGAATTTACTAATTCAATTTCTCTGAATGCAGAAATTTGTAAACTGCTTGGGTGGCCTCCAGGAATAAGCAGTCTCCTACACCCATTAAAAGAGGGGTCAGTTCTTCAGATTCTCATCTACCACAGGCTTCCACCAACCAGAGCAAAATCTGGTTATCACTTACTTACACAAGTTTTAGCTTTCAAGAGCTAACTTCAGTAACCCAGTTCTGCTTTATGGTACATTTTGGGTGATAAAGCTCATCCAGCCTGGCTGCTTAAAGCCAGATCTCCAACTTTGCATCCAAGCAGGAGTTCCACAAACATTTTACATAGGGAGGTAATTTTTCCAACTTAAAGACAGTACTGTGCTACCAACAGTAATACCCACACAGATATTAATCTCTTGCCTTTTCTGGAGAGGTTATTTTCATTTTAATGTTAAGTAACTGGTCCTTGATGTCAATCTGTTGAACAATTATAAATGCAAGAATGTAATTTTACCTCAGGGAAAAAAAAACCTGCTAAAAATTGGCAAATGAAACAAGAAAGGAGGCTAAATATTCACACAGATCACTCCATAAGATGCTTTGAGAGAACAATATTTATGATAAAAAAGAGTAACAACAACAAAACTGTTGTTTTCTATTGAATGAGAGCAGAATGTCACAAGCCACAGCAGTGACAACAGGACATACAGACAATCCAGGCAGTAAATTACTTATCTCAGATTTATGGGTTCCCAAAAAATTCTGTTAGAATACATTGGTAGAAGACAGATAGTATTATTTAACAGAGCTGGACTAAAATTAATAAGTGCAAACATTCCTCACTCAGCATTTAGCATATATATATATGTACATATATATTTGCATATTTCCATTCTCTTAAAGAAATACATCAGAATTTTTGGAGTGAGGACAGAAAAAAAAACAAAACAAAAAAATCCCTAAAAAAACTAATCCAAAACCCACAAAAGGACAAGCTCTCTTTCTTCTCTTAAAGAATGCTAACACAAGGTTGGCAGTTACAATGTGCAGAGAAGAACCCAGCAGATTTACAACCCACTCAAGTCTGGCTGTTCAGACAAACACCAAAGTAAAATTGCTGTTTATTAAAACAAATGGACTATAAATACATTAACAAATGCTATCCTTAAGAAGAAGTATCTGCAATTAATGTAATAGAACACGGGATGTTCGCTAATTTACAGCCAGCAAAGACATTTGATATCCATAACATACAGCAGCAATTTCTTGACAGCGTTTGAACAGCAGTTGTTCATCAAGATCCCTGCATGGGAGGATTTGAGCGTTGTCATTTACGTTCTGCACCACTCAGGGAAGTTGCCACCATTTTTCCACGGCAGAAAAACTTGAGCATGATGAAAGAAATGAGCAGTTAACTCAAATATTTTTCCATTGTCAGCTCCATTATGTCAAGACAAAGAATGGGTTGAAAGAGCACAGCAGGCAGATGAGTACCGTGTTAAAAAACTGCTCTACAATTATCAATATTGGAAAACATCTGGGTTATCTTGTAGGACTTTTGAGATTAAAATTGCCATTGGGTTTTTTGTTTATGTTTGTTTTGCTAAAAAAGCAAACACTGCATATAAATAAAACTTGGGTTGCCTGTCTCCCCCAATACAGATGATGTAAAAAACTCATGCTCTAGATGAACTAGAGCTAAAAACCAAAAATTAAATCAAAACCAGGCACCCATTTAAGGAGAACTCAAATGGTTCTCTCTCTGCTCTCCTCTCACAAAACCAAAAAAAACCAAAAAACAAAACAAACCAAAAAAACACCCCAGAGCTGAATAAAATACTATCATGACATTTAGTTACAGTATTTTATTTTATTGACTGTGCAAAGAAACTCATCATATCAGTGAAATGCTTTGTGGATTCCTCTAACTGTAACTGGAGGAAACACCAACATTTTCAAGTGTTCAGATTCTATTTTCACCTTGAAACACTGGCCAAATATTTAAAACATTCAGCACACTTAAACCCACCAAAGCAGAGCTCTTGAAATTCAGTGACAGGAACTATTCCCAAATAAACATGAGTCCTTTGGCTCTCCAGAAGACTGAAAATTAGGAAGACTCAATAATATTCTCACAAAAGAGGGGCACATTACCCTGTGGTTTTGGTAAAAGGGTATGACAGATCTAGACATTTTTGCTGTGCCCATTACTAAATATGTTTTTGGGTCTGGCTGCAATAAGAAGTCCTTGCCTTGCTGGTGTTGGTCTTTTTAATTTTCAAGTTTACAGGATTAAGGGTTTTTAAAAGAATCTGGAAGGTGGGAAACATAATATGATAAATATATATATGAAGAACAAAACATATGATATGTCTTGTCATATAAATCCATGTGCACTTTGAACATTCAGTCCTACAAGCTGACATGAGATTGTTGGCTATAAAGCCATTGGATTAGTGACAGCAGTGAAAGACAAAGTGAAGAATTCGTGAGTGTGCACTGGAACAAACGTAAGGATGCACACACACTTCCCATTTGGTTTCTTCAGGCATGCTTCTTTAATTCTGTGATTACACACTTTATTCTTGGAGAATGCATTCAGTCCGCCACTTGAATGTCAGGTAGCGGAAAAAGTACAGGTAATTATCATTTTAATCATCACTCTTCAAGTGATTAACTTTTACTTAATGAAAGTATTTCTGAAAATCTCTTCACGTGATCTGCTGGGCCTGCTAAGGGTTTAAATTATCCCTTTCTTACACTGGCAGCCTTTTGGATTAACTCTGCATTTTTAAGTCACTGCCTAATTTCAGCTAAAACCAAAGCATCTCCTTGCAGAAACATTCAGGTGATTTGTTTTTATCCCAACTTCATTCACCTAAGAAAAAATACTGCTCTAAAATAAATTACTGAGAATGGAACAGAATGCACCTGAAGATCAATATAGAGAATGAATCCATCTGTATTAGAGGAAAGCAGCACCAGATAACAGTGTTCTGAATTTTCTTTGGGATCCCAGACACTGATAGGAACTCCAGTCACTTCTGCCATTAATTTTGCTAAGCCCCAGGACAAACCAGCCTGAAGCAGCAGGGTAACTCAAAATGTTTTCCCCGACTTAATTTTTACCATCTACCAATGGCTGCTCTCTCTAATTCTCCAAAGTCAAAATAAGTCATCTATGACAACCACTACTCCTGATAGCACTTTATTTTGGTCTAGCTACCATTCTACCTTTCAGAAAAGAACCTTCAATGTAGCTGTCCAAATAATATGAGCAACTGGTTCTCATTTTCCATTATGCACAGAATTACCACAGAGATGATTTAATATGGAAAAAATACTTAGTAAAAAGACTCCAGTCCATATGAAGCCAAATTAATACTTCAATAACCAGCACTGTCTCATCAAGTTATGATAGGAGAACAACAACTTTTAAGTTCAAAGCAATTCATTGTATTAACTTGATAATTTCTTGGGTAGGGATGGAAAAATACACTAGTGTGTTCTGCAGGCCCCTAAGCAGCATTTCACAATGAAATTAGGCAGTACATTAACATGGTTTAGCAGAGTCATTGTTTCAACTGATTCTGACCCTGGAATGCTAACATTTAATCTAACTTATACAAATATGTTGCACAGTCAGAAAATATTAAATTGTAAGACTTGGCTTAAAATGCCTTCAAAGACGCAGCATGAAGAAAAGAAGGTGAAGTCAGCACTTTTGTGTCTCTCAAATCAGGAAAATAATCCAAAAATAGTCAATCTCTCTAGGCAGGAGACAACTCTTTTCATTTCTTTGACTGGTTTATTTCTCAACTACCAAGGCAGGCATCCATCCTTGAGACACTTCCACAGCATATCCCTCTAAAGGCAGCTCCGGTTCTCATGGGCACAGGAATAAAACTCCACTGCTGCTGTGGGCCAGAACCATCCTGCAGGGCAAAGCTTCCTCAAGAGGGCTCACTGGATCAGGATCTTTTGGATCAGACTCATAACAGCAGCACAGTTTGAGGACACTGCCCCAATACACACCACCCCACTAATTGCAGCTGTGAGACACCTTCATCATGAGGAAAAATGTGCTCATCTTAGGAAACCTCTATACTGTTCAATACTAACTTTATGAATACAATAAAAGACATTTTATGTGATTCTTACTAAGTACAGGATCCCATTTTGAAAAATTAAAAGCAATATTTGAAAAAACAACTACAAAATAAATTCCCCCAACAGTACTGCAGCCACAGAATCCGAACTTCTGCTTTGTATTTCCACAAACAAGGTGGAAGTGGCATAGTGAATTTTGCTCTTCACGTACAAATCCTAAACATCCTTTTTCTGACAAAAGGCACAATGCCAAGCCGCAGTGACAAACTCAGGGGTGTCATTTGCAATGGGAAAATAACAGCCACCAAGCCACTCACAACAGAGGTGCGAAGGAGCTGCTCACTTGAGTCTGGGATTCACCAAATTGCAGACGAGTGTGGCCATTTGTGCACACAGATCAATTTTGCCTAGAAAAATGTTCACAACATTCAACTGGAAGTCTTGACTTTCACAGAAGTTGCTTTCTTTTTTAATTTTTTTTTTTCTCATCCAAGAAAGGTTGAAATAATTTACGGCTATTGATAATGCAACATGCGTAAAATCTCATCGCCTGTCCTTGTAGGATATTGCATACCCCCCAGCAAATGTTACAGAGGATATTTTAGTTACCTATATAAATACCGAATCACTTTTAAATCTTCCTAAGCTCTTGGCATGGCTGATACCTTCTGCAATGAACTCCACAGGTTATGTGCTGCATAAAGACATATCTGCAAGTGTCAAATTTAAATGTTTTGCTGGAAATTAATTTCTAGTGACCACTTCATACACCTTTCCTCCCATAATTAATGATAACTACTCTTATTAGATATCTGCTTTCTCTTTACACTCACTTAAAACTCCTCTGCTTCTTGAGGATTTCTCTATAATCTTCATATTCAGCTAGCCTCAATGTTACCTGCAGTAAATAAATTAGAGCTTTCAGATGTGTCAACCACCTTGTTAAATACAGAACTGCTTTATGATTCTGTTTAACAATGAAGCATAAAGTTCAATGTGAGCAATTTAAAAAAAAGTGTAAAAGGAAAAAAAAAATCTGTTCTTTAAAAGAAATTAGGTGAACTGACCTTCACATATTATCAAATAACATCAGTAAGCAGATAAGTTTGAAATAGCAGTGTTTGAAAATTCTCAGGCTCTGTTTGAGGTCAGCTAGAAGCATGAAACAACCTCCTGAGCATACTTTTCTGAAAACTGTTCTAAATAAAAGTATGGGTTTTTTAATTCACTGACCCAGTGTCACAAAGCCTTTCAAGCATTTCTGTACAGACTGAACAACTCTGTCCCTGTAAAAGCAAAAGGCATCAACTGTAGTTTGCTAAATAAATTATCTTATTCCTTTCTGGACCCTCAGCAGCCTGACCTCAGGGCTGCACTGCAGGGGTGAGATGCAAATTTTTCAACACTAAAAAACTAATTTGAGCTTATGGTCCTTTTTTCTCTTCATGATTAATCCTCTGGTACAACATGATTCAGTGCAACTCTTAGCTGGCCCTACCAGAGATTAAAAATGAGTTTCAACTGGATGATTTAAAAGTCTTAAAACAATTTATAACAATTTTCAAAGAGCTGTAAAATGACCTGGTCTCTACCACAGCCTCAGAGTGACACAGGAAATGATACTCAGTGATACTGTAAATATCAGGGGTGTTTAAGAGGGGTGTCTGCACTGGTTCTCACTGCTGCTATCCAAGTATCTGACAAAGCACAGTGCATGGCACTGGTTAAGTGCTGTCTTCAGCTACACAAGTGAAAATTCAGTTGGGCATTTTTGTAACTGGTCACACCGTTTCAGAGTCAAGGACAGCTGATGTTATGATTTTCTTGTTCTTCACACTAACTGCGCTGAAATACGAAACTAAATTAGGAGTATTTTTCTTTTTCATAGCAATAAATGAAATTCAGTCTCTTTCTCATCATGTCAGCTGGCAGGCTGCTACTTGAGCCTTTTCAAAATCTGGAATCAGAACCTTTATCCCACAATCACAATGAAACTTTCCATACTAAAGAGAAAGCTGGTTTTTGAAGACATATTTTCCTCTTTCAAGGTAAGCTCAGGACTGTGCAACAAAACCCAGTGATATCTGAAGCTCCCTGAAAGCATCGGAATTTTGTTTCCAGCAGCATAAATCACCCTCATCTCACCTCTGTGTTCTCAGAGCACCAACGCACTGAAATCATCCAAAATCACACAAACTTTCTCCCCACCCTCTTATGGGCCAAAGAGGGTGTGGTATCCAAAGTCCAACAGTAATGATTCCTGTCACATCAGCTACTGCAGTCCATGAGTGCTGCCTGCCTCTGGGATTTAACCACATGTCTGACAGGAAAGCAGCAACTGCAGCAGGAAAACATTACTTCCAGAAGAAAGGTGACAAGGGCAGCTGCTCCAGAGCCTAGGGAGGCACAAGGGAGATCTCTCAAGTTATTTCTGAATGAATTCTCTGCTTAGGACCTGTATTTGGAGCCCCACAGACTTGATTCTGTTTTCACTTCAACTCGAGGAAGCTTCTGCTACTGTCTGGGGGGAGAGGAAATGGCAAAGTAAATGAAACTCTTCCAAGCTAACATAGACTCTACATGAAAACGTCAGATGATTGCATTTCATTTCACATCTAATCTGCTGATTACTTCAGCAGAGGGTTTTGGTTTTTGTTTTGAGGGTTTTAATGTGATTTTCTGTGATAACAGATATTTCATAACCACTGAGCAGTATTGAGAGCAACTAAATACCTGGTTTACATAAAAAATTAAGTTTAGCCTATTTACCCACTCCAGTGTCCATGGCGAAATTGTGAGCTGCTATGCAGATCTCAAAGTCCATACCTACAGGGTGGTGGATGTATCTTGATTTTAATTGCTATCAGACTGTTACTCTGATTACTTATCTCAAGTTTACCCAAACCCAAGGTTATTCAGTTCCACTTTAAATTAAGTGATTGAGATAAAGAACTAATTGCAATATAATTAGATACTTATAGTCAGTTAAATACTAATTGAAAGTCTTACTTGAAACTAAATGCTACTGATTTTTTCTAATAAAAAGGCAAACAAAAGTGAAAAAAAAAGAAATCAGGCTTGCCATTTTTTTAAGCAGCTATTTTGTACATTTCTCTGTGACCTTCTTTCTAAAAAGAACCTTTTATCGTATTTTCTCACAGAAAATATCTACTCAATGAGCACCATTGATTTAAATAACAGGTATCTTCAAGTTACAAAAATTGCCTCTAAGGAAAGTACTTGCCCCGAAGGACTTTATGAAAATTAGACAGTACTATGATAATGAACTGAAAGAGGAAACCTGTGGAGTCAAGGTCTTCCAAGAAATGACTATATACTCTGTAATTTTCTCAGTGGAGCCTAACTGCTTAACTTTCTTACCCAAGCAGATGCAAAGAAGCACATGAACGGCTTTAAACTGAAGGAAGGCATTGAATTAGGATTAGATATTAGGAAGAAATTCTTCCCTGTGAGGGTGGTGAGATCCTGGCACTGGTTGCCCAGAGAAACCGTGGCTGCCCCATCCCTGGAAATGTCCAAGGCCAGGTTGGATGGAGCTCTGAGCCATCTGGGATGGTGGAAGGTGTTCCCGCACATGGCAGGGGGTGGGACTGGATGAGCTTTAAGGTGCCTTCCAACCAAGGCCATTCTATGATTCTGTGAAAGAAAGGCAAAATATATTACTGTATTAAAGAGTGAATATTATTTCCCTTGGAATCACTCATGCAGTTACTCAAATTAATGAAGTTATGTACCAAGTGTACCTCTGACAGCATTTGTCTTTTTCACAAGTCAAGAATAATATAAACCATGCATGTCATTCTGTTTGGCTTTTATGCCTATGTAACAATAAATCATAAAATTATTATACATAATACATAAAATACTTTTATTTCAGCAGTACTTTTCACAAACAAATATCAATGTATTTTTAAAATACCTACAAAGGTTTTGTTACCATTTTGATAGACACAAAAAAAACCAACAAAACGAGAATGGAAAAGACTTAAATGTTATTCAACAGACCAAGGATACATTCACAGAAAACTAAATGATTCTGAGAATTAATCTAGCATATTATTCACTAATTTACTTAATCACTTTTGAGTAAAGGACACTCTAGATTTATTGGTTTATTGTGGTCCACAACCCAATAACATATTTACACTCATAAGTCCTCGTTATTTCTCTTGTCTGTTTTGGAATTGAAAGCACTTATTCACATTAGTCTTGCAGAATACAGATTGGTACCAGAGCAGATCTCATCTGGGTCACAGTAATAAAGTCCACGGCTCTTCTGCAGAGTTAATTGCCTGCTGCATCTGGTATTTCTGATCTAATAGAAAGGCAAAAACAATTCCAAGACCAATGTGCCTAACAAACAGTTTGATCCGTTTCAGGAGTCTCAGTCTTTAATTTTGTGCGTATCAAAGCGATACTCACTCCAGCAGAAGGCACCTAGATTTGGGGTTTGGATTTCAACTTCTTTCTGACCTGATATAAATCCATAAGCTTTCAACAGAAAAGGGTGCACACATCCATCAAATGGAGTAAGAATCTGGATGAGCAGGCATCAGTGGCTTGCTGGAAGCACCCAGCTGTGTGCCTGTCCCTGCCAGCAATGTGCAGTGGGGTGTCAGAGTTTGCAAAATCACAGCTTAATCATTAAATGGAGAAAGGACAGGAAATCTATGCTGTGCTGGCACCAAGGGTCTTCTGCTATGAAGGCAACACTCAATCTGCTCATGCCAAAGATGAGGATGATCAAACTTTGAGGGAAACAAAGAGGACTTTGCAGGAAGCACTGCTGGGCAATATTCCTGACAGCTCCTGAGTCATAAAAACTCCAAATATCTTAGGCTATCCAGGGGGCTAAGAAAGTGCACATTAATGTGATAGAGAACTCCAGAGGCTAGAAAGTTTTTATCAAAAATACCTCTACACCCCTTTCCAGACAACATTCAGTACCAGACTGCAATTAAAGTCTAAAGCCTTATTCTATTTCCCCACTCATAAAAGATATAGGCATACCATCTGTCTCAAAAAAACCAAAAAACCATTATTCTTTTTCCACATCAGCAGTCTTCAACTACTTAAAAAAATAAATCTTACTACAAGGTAGTGAATTTTCTTCCAGATATGTCCAATATCAAATTAATAAAATTTCTATTAGCATATTTTTATAACATCTATAGACAAAGCGTAATGTAGCAAGCATAACGCAAAATATTCCGCACCGCATTACTTACATGTTTTTAAAAGCAAAGAGTAATGAAATTGCCCTTTTCCCTCTTCCCTCCCACAAAGCACTCCAGAAACAACCAAAAACCAGAGACACCTGAAAATTGTATAAATCCAAATGGAGAAAACAAACAAACACCGCAAAAACCACATTAAAAATCTTCCTATTCTTATATTGCCAGAATTGCAGTTGTTGGGTGGTGCCTAGATACACCTCCAGCACCATTTCAAAATCAGTGCCAGGCAAGGCACTGGCAAAAATCACTGTGTTAACTCCTCCTTGCTCCTGACAAAAGAACAATTACCCACAGGATAATTTTGTCCCAGACCACTACATCTGCACACAAACAGAGAAGTCCAAGCTGACTGAAAAACTTCATCAGGAAATCTCAGGATCAGTCCCTCATTTTACTCAGTCCTTTTTCAGTCAAGCCTTCAACAGCCTCTAAGAAACAAAGCTTAGGTCTTTAGGATCTGGCTCTGCCTGGTACCTAAATTTAAAACCTGAAGTCACCAGGATTCACTACAGTTACCTCAAGAACCAGAAAATTCTGCTTCATTCATGTCTTGTCCCTGCAGCTAGGGTTAGGGATCCCTGTAAAGGATTCGATTGTCACCCTACTCCCTTTTGGATTTTATACTCAACAGGAAACAAACCGATGAAAATTAACCTCAACTTTCTTTTAAGTTGCCCTTTTTCCTTCTTCCAAGAGGAAACTGGAGCCAAAAACCCGGTTGTGTTATGTCAAAATGTTTTGTTCTGTGTTCTATCAAAGCCGTTTGCAAATGTATGTGAATGTCTGCCTTCAAAATGGGGCGGGACCCATAACCAAGCAGCAGACTGTTAAAGGTAGCTTAAAACTGTGCCAAGTGCTACCAGCAAGGCACAAAATAGTCTATAAAAACTCAATTTAGTATTAGCATAATAGACCTCTTGCATTTGTGTAACTCAATAACATTTTCATTTTAAATATTTATTAAGAATTTCCAAATGAAACGACAAGGGTGATGTTTTCTCTAAATAATCATCACCTGTTATGACTTATTGCACTCTCTCCTTTACACATATCTTCACAATAAGCCCAGTTTTTGGAAAGGTGATAAGAGCAATGCTGAGAGACTCACTCTCATTCCCATGGGGTATTTCTTCTCTCCAGACTACAGCACAAAGAGTTCAGAAAAATGCAGCACATGGCTCATTTTTATGTGGTGACTGCTATCACAGTCACCTTAATGCAATCACATTATTTACCATCTGTTCTTTGTTTAGTCAAATAGATTTTCCACACAGTTCATTTGGACACTGCAGACAAATAAGCTATTTTTTCCCATCAGTTCAATGTTTCAGCTACTAGAATTTTAAAAAGAAAATCTTTTCCATCAGAAAATGTGTTCTCATATATTCTCCAATGTAATAAATCTCTGAATAATGGTACCTCGGTTTATTGCCACCTTTTAAAATAGTAATTACTTAAGTGTTTTGCTCTTTTTTTAATGTCTTAGATCGTATACAAGAGCTGTAAAGATGTTTAGCACTGCAATTCAAAACTAATTCTGACAAACAACTTTTCCACATTGACAATTTTCTTGGGTTAGCTTGGATTTCTCGGATTGAAGATAAACTTTCCTTTCAACTAAGTATTAATCACATTAAAGGAGAACGAAGACCCAGAATGCACTACAAAAGAAGCTGCTATAGAAAGGTTTTATGCAGCATATTTGAGATATTTTTGTGTAAAAAAGTGCAGCATTTTGAATAAGGTGAGCCTGATTTGACGTTTTCCAATTGAAATAAAATATAAAACATCAATCAATTGCAATTATGCAATTGAAGGGACGGGGGGCAATTTGTATTTAAAATAATAAATACAGATGAAAACAGCAGAAATAGAAAAGAGTAACAAGAACAGAAAATATTTTTGCTGATTTACCTAAAGACATTTCTATCACTAGACACTAGATAACTCGTAAGTTGTTAAAAGGGATATTATTTTTCATCACCACTTCATTATTTAAATAAAATTATCTATGCACACATTTATTAAATGCATGTCATATTACAGATGCACCATTTTTCAGCATACAGGTGTTGATTAACATCATATATGCAATCCAAGTGTTGGACTTTGTGTACAATCATCTTGAAAAGGAAATTTCCCCTCTGCACATGGAGGTTTTGTCAGAGGCACGCAGGTGTGCTGCAGTGTGAGCACTGCTGAGCCCAGACTGCTGCAATCCCATCTTGTAACACTCAATCACCTCTCTTGTGTGAAGAAATAGATGATACAATGCTATCCATACGTACAGAAAGGTTCATTATCACTCACATTAACTAGGGCAAATTAAAAAGAGAATTAAAATGCAGGCTATGCATGATCATCTTAAACCTGCACAGCTCAAGAGATATTGAGAACGCATTGAGAGTGCATCAACTTTATTCAGGCTAAACCTAATGTTGAGTAAACCATAGGCCAGCAGATAACATATATTCATATATTGCTTTATAGTGCCTTTTGAAAGAGTCCTGGTTTCTGTAAAGTCACTCAAGAGCTTGCATACCCTGCACTTTGCAGCGTATTCCATTGTCCAGCAGTTTTATAACATGAAATAAAGGGGGTTTTCTACATCAGAGCCAGCCTGAATGGCAGAGAACAGATTTTGAGAGTGAATCTTTGAAAGAGTCTGCAGAGATCTGATACCTGGTTTTACAAAAGTGATTCTATCTCTCTGTGCTTTTTATTATTATTTTAAAAAATTGCAGGGACCATATAAAATTTCTTGATCAGTGAATCTCTTGCCCTATCATTAAAAGCAATATTCACTCAAGATTTATTTTGAAGCTCAATCTATGTGTTTTATGTTTTTTTCCTTTGCTTGAGGTGATGTTAGAACTCTGCTGGATAGACACTCATTTTCCTTCAAAGCCATTTAAATTGTATTATTAGCACCATTAACATGGATATTTAGCAATTACAGTATGAAAATTGTTTATCTTAATAGAGCTTTTATAGCAGACAGGTGGTGGAGAGACCATCTTCCAGTTTCAATTATATCTTCCTTGCTCAGTTTCCTAAGCACTTTCCACTAAATGTTAATTTTTTCCTTAAATAATTTATGCCAGATATTTACAATTATGTTACTAAGCTGAGTAATTCAAATTCAAAAACTCAAAAGGCAAAATAATTGCCATAAATTGTTGTCACATCTCTGTTTTATAAATTTGAGGCTTAGTGTATTGACAACCTGCTGAAGTACCCAGGTCTAGAATTTCCCCTCCAACTCACTGAGATCTGCTCCTTGTAGTTATTTACCTGAGAACATCAACCCAAGCACAACTTGTGTGCACTAAAATCCTCTAAAAACCTCACTGAATGCTTGATACTGAGGGGCACACACACACAAAAAAAGTAAATTAAGAAAAATCAGACATCACAGATTAATGTGGGAGAGATTAAGAGAATACCCTGTACCCTTCCCTTCATTTTGCAAGATAAAATCAAGAAGTTGCACAGATGACCACAGCCTGCAGAAAAACTGAGTCCCAGGCAAAGAAATCAGACAAAATGTGACAATAGTGCAAATGCAGCACTTCACTCTGGAGGTCATCTGGAGATCTGAACCTTCCGCAGAGTTCTAAAGGAGCTGAAAAAAATCTCCAAGAGATCAAAGCGGCCAACAAAAGTTCTTCCCTGACCTTTGCAGGCTTCTAGAAGACATCTGAAGCACATGGTTCACTCAGCACAGGTTATGAGGAAACAAAGAGGAAAAAATGAGGAAATGAAGAAAGACAACTGCTTGATGATCTGACTTAAGTGGCACATTCAGCTTGCAGTGGCTGAACTATTTCAGAGCTGAGCTTATTACAGAAGATTCCTACTTTATAACCACACTTTGAAGATGCACAAAAAATTATCTAAAACATCTGGGTTTTTTTCCAATTAAATCAAGTAAGGAGCATCAGAGTCAGTGGTGTTGAAAATCTTTTTCCCCTTGTGGTCTATCTTGAAGGAAATCTAAAACTTGAAGTTTGCACTAAATTAAACTAATGCATTGAAGATTCCTATTAACTTGAAAATCAGCCAGTTCATCTCAGTCCCTATTTACACCTCCAGACTGAAATCTGGAGTTGCAAGAGGTGGGGATGACAGCAAGGAACAAATGCTGCTGCCTTTTTCTCCTTCAGTTTGACCTAAGGGATTGCAGGGGAAAGGGGTGTGGAACAAACCAAAAAAAAACCCAACAGGAGAATAATGGCATTTTCCCAACAATTGAGTCAAAAGCACTCATTGCTGTGCAACCACAATAAAGGAGGGCTGAGGATGGAGAGAAAAAAAACCAGAAAAAAGTAATATTTGTCTGTTAAAACTGAACTGAACCTCAAAACCCTACCACAGTCAATGCTGTAACAATGATCAAGCTGACCAAAACGCTTCATCATAGAATCCTTAAGGGACGAACATTACGCTGTTATATCCATTAATTAGCTAATGATTGAGGAACTTTAATTGTTCCTCATAAGAGGACAGGAATGGGCGGGGATAAATGTGTTGTTGGTCCTTATTTAGTACTGTGGTAGCTTCACACGATTTAAATTTCCTGCACTTGGCTAAAAACACAGGTTCAGCAAGCCACACATGGAATAAATAATCCTTTCAATATTTCAAAAAGGAAAAAAACCTAAAATGAGGTATCAGCTTGGTCAAAGACAGTTTCCTTATGTGAAAAGGAAATCTACTACCAGCTACTCAACTGTGTGTTCTTACAGGAAAAGTACATCCATCTCTACAAAAAGGAATTAAAATTCACTAACAATAAGCAAATTTGAGGTGAGGATGAAGAAAAAGAAATGCAATACCTTCTTGAGTTCAGTGTGACTTTCGAAGCTAGCAAATATTAGGCTCTTGTTCTGTCCTCCAAGACCATTTTAATATCTCACTGACATTTGCCTACCGAAACATTTTCTGTAGCTGACATTTTCTCAAACACCACAAACCTTACCTTGGTGGAGACACAGTTTCTCCAGCAGGACTGTAATAGGATGACACAGCTGTTGCCATTTACAGATATAAATAAAATCGACTGTTATAAAGGAGTAGGAGATCTCCCAAGCATGCAGAAAGAAAAGGCTTTTTAAAAAAACCCCAGTAATTCCTTTTCAGAGGAACTTTCAATTTCAAGCATTTGTCACACTCCTACTTCAAACACACAATGCAGAGTTCAGACACAGTAAGAAAATAGCATCTAATCCTTCTATGACTTACTCAGAAATGCAAATAGACTTAACAGGAGGTTTTAACAAAGTAAGAAGAAATGTGATTAAAATATATTTCTCGGTTCACGAACTTCAGTTTAAAAAAGCACATTAAAAACTGAAAAGCCGAATTGTTCACAAGTTAAAATGCTCAAGGGTTTTCTTTTCCAAGATCTTTCTGCAGTCCCAGTGGTTTGTGGGCAGTTCTGAAACACTCTGAAGTGGATCAAAAGACCCCACAGATTTGTAACTATTCCAGAAACTGTATGCAATGCGCAGGGGGAAGCACTTCAGTGCTGGGCTCTGTGCATGGACACGGCAGAAGACAAGCTACACCCTGAGGAGCTTTAGCACAAATACAGAGAAAGTAGGTAAAAGTCACCTAAAGATAAGGGCTATGACAAAGTTTGAGAGTCTTGAAAGGTTCCAGAGAAAGTTTCTGAAATTGTTCTCAGGCCCTGTGATTCCTTCAAATTCTTACACCTCTTCTTACTGACCAGATTGTTTCTGGAATATACGATAGGTCTTACCCCTTCCAACAAAAATTTTATTTAACTTTCAGCTCAGATTTAAGGAAAAACTTCTGTAGAGTCTTTGAGCAGCTACTGCAAAACCAAATTGGAGCTGGGCAGCAAACAAAGTAAAAATTAAAGCAAAGAGCAAGTATTTCAGTTAACTTAGAAATAATACATAATACCTAGACATACATCTTGTGCTAATAGCTTCAGAAGTTGTGGAATAATTTTTAATTCAACCAGAATTACTCATTTTTCCCTCATGTTCTGTCTTTCAGGTTTTTTTCCATGTTCTTTCCCAAAAGAGAAAAGGAAGTTCCTTTTTCAGGTGCAAACAGTGACTGGTCAAGCAGAACGATGGTGAAACAAGAGCCATTAAAGCCAAACGAATCTTAAGAAAACTTCATAACAGGCATCTTAAATTTTAAAACTTGATAAGTAACACATTTGGAAACCATTGATCAGCTCTGTTATGGACTATCTTACCATTAGATGCAGACAACAGTTTATCTGATGACATTATAATACTAGAGATACCAGAAAAAAAGAACAAAAGAATAAAACATATATATGTATAAATCTAAATCTAAAATCCTTGCTACCATTCAAAGTAATATTGCTCATTTTCATTTCAAAAGACACATACCAAGTACCTCTGGCTGTCTTGCATTACAGAAGATACAAAATTCACACATTTTTAACACATGAAGTGGAAAGAATATCTTAATATACAGCCATCAAAATTTATCACCCTTTTTAAAAAATAAAAATCCCAAACTCTTGTTCCATGTAATTCAGTATTTAGAACATCATTTATAACATTTATTCTCCAAACCATTTATTCAGAGCACACCTTACATATACACACACTTTCTCATGTCACACTGACAGTTTATGTAAAGTTTTTGTTCCCCAAAAACTGCAGAAAAAGATGAAAGGTGATATTTGCTGAAATAAACCACACTGTTCCAAAGAACATCCCCTTTCCCATGTGCATGTGTTCCAGCACAATGCCAGCCTTACATAAAACTTCCCAAATAGTCTGGGCTTTGCACTGATCCCTGTCACCTCCTAGCTGGACACAAGTGGCCCAGAGCTGTGTCCCACCCTGCCTGCTAAGGCACGGCTGCTTCTTTTTGGTGCTGAATTCCACGAGGATAACACTGCCCACATGGCAGCCCTCTTGCCCAGGAACAGCATGAGAAAGCAAGAGGAGAACACAGACACACATGAGAGGCTGGAGAGAAAAATCCAGAATATGACAGGCACACCTTCTAAGTTGTTCTAAAAATCGTATCAGAGCAGCAAAAATGTTTCAGATAAATCTTTCTCAACCATTTCACCCAGTGCTTCATTTCTGACACCTCTTCATAATCAGTGTCTGTTGGGGTTCCAACAAATCCTTCACACTTCACTTGTTGTTTATAGAGACTGCAACTGAAGCTCCACATTTCAGCAAGCTGGCACCTCCATTATCAACTTCTCTTCTTTTTTTTGGTTCAACTAATTGTACAGGGGGAAAATCGTTCCAGACTGAAATCAGGAACATATGCACCTAGTTATCCTTCCCCGTATTTGAAACATTTACACATGATTCATCTTTGCTAGGCAGCACTGCTTTTTTGTCACACACTCTTGTTTCACAACAAATTGAATGCAAGTCTGGAGTTTCACTTACCAAAAATGTGCCAAAAGATCAAAGCTGCACCATCATGTGCTTGGGTGATGCACACATTGCAACGATCATGCAACCACAGCTCACAAGCCACTTTCCCCTCCCCAGTTAATTTCTTTTCCTTAGGGATAAATGATTTTTCTTTAATTCCCTGTATTTACAAGCAGAATTTGGAACACAGCAAAATCTGAAGACAGACAAAAATGACAACACTGGCAGGAAAACAAAATTATCAGTGCACAGTGCAACATACCAAGAGGAAGGTACAAAACATTTTCCTCATGTTCCTGTAGTTCTTAAGTTTTCCATTGACTAAAAAAGGACAAAAACAACACTGCCTGTTCTTCACAGGGAGTGTGCTTGGCTGATGCTCCTGGAGGCTGATGCACTCCATAGCTCCATCATGAACCTAGTAACAAACACACAAGTGACAACTAGACCTCAAATTCCTCCTCAAAATGCCACCTTTATGTCACTAAAAGTTCCATACCCAGTGCCCTCACAGCTTGGTGCAGCAATGGTCAGGGCATTGCTCACAAAAGTCTTCCACCTTTCCCCAAGACTACCTGAACAGCAAGGAAGGAGTCCTGCAATCCCCAGTGACTTGTAAAAGATGAACTGGTCATCTGACACAGGATTCCCCTCAAATAAGGCAAAGGTTTGGGTAATGATGATAATCTTTACCCAGATCCAACATTTGTGGGCACCAAAAACTTCCAAATTATTTTCCTGTGACAAAGCTACCTTTCTTGTGCTTGTTTCTACAGTAAAGACCTGACTTTAGCCAATTTAAGAACATATAAAGTCTCATATTACTCAAAAATCATATTGTAGAAATGACAGGATGTTAATACTCCATACCAGAATCCAAGTAGTGAATTTGCCAGCTTAGCAATGAAACTTTTACCAGCCATAAATATAAGTCATGTGCAAGAAAAATAATGGAAAAAAAATTAATGAACAGTTAGAAATTGTGGCATGGAAAATACAGAACTGTGAGGAGGAGATAACTTTATTTCATCGAGAGAGCTCTTTGATGTGACACAGGATAGGGAGGACTTGTACACTGGCAGTAATTGTTTTTCCTTCATTTAATGTCAGGGTGAAAATACCGAAGCCATGGAGGATCCAACACTACATCAGATAATTTAAAGGCTTGATAAGGATCTTGATAGCATTCAGGCCTTTCATACTTCATAGTGTTCTTACTGCTACACTCACTGAATGGATATTGAAAAGTTCAATGTATAGAAAATGTTACAAAACACTATAAATACAGGAGAACAGAAGCAAAGATTATCTTAAATAATTAACTTCTTCAGCATACCAGAAATACTTGAAATTAAGCTGGAAAAAAAAAAATCAAATTATTGTGATAATGACAATTCAAGATTAGCAATGAATTTTAAAAGTGTGAAAAGAAATATCCTTTCAGGGTTTTTTTTTTCTTTTTAGGCTCTAGTTTAATTAGCACAACCTAAAATTTTAAAAATAACATAAACTTTTAACTCCTTTTCAATCCACCCTTCTCATAGCTGCCAACCCTTGGGTTACCCAGGTCCTGTTCAGTCTGGTGAGGATACTGAACACTATCAATTCCAAAGCTTGGAGGAGTCAAAAATACCGGTCTTCAGATCAGGTCCTTATTTTTGTCACATACGATTTATATTTGGTTTTGTTCAGGAATTCAACCACCCCTTCCTAATACGATTTCTATAAGGATGCCTACAGGTATCAGGGGTTTCCTAACAAAGTTATGTGGAGAACGCTTACAGCTTTCCCTCTTTCACCAAATGAGGACTAGGTGGTGTAGCCCAGTGAGAAATCCTTTGGAGAAAACTTTGATTTTCTCTTGTCTAATAAAACAAGAGTCAAAAAACATCATATAAGGGGAAGAAGGAAACTCCACAAACACTTTGCTCAGAACATGAAAAAGGTGGGCGATAAAGGGAGGTGAGGGTGGAAGGAGAGGAGAAAAAATTACAGAAAAGAAAATGAACTTATTTCCAGAACTAGAAATGATTCTGTGTGATGTACTCCTGCTACATTTTTAACCTTGACACTTTCATTAGTTTGTGACATATATTAACTAAGGATGAGCAGCAGAGCATGACATGATTAAATACTTAGCAATGCAGTATTAAGCTCATTAGATTGTACCTCTCCTACCAGCAATACCACCCTCTGCAAGAACAACATTGACAGAAATGAACAACTTTGACAGAAATGAACGTATTTTCATGCATTTCTCAATTCAGCAGACCTGAGCTAAACCCACATGTTCAACATCAATTGAGCAACATCACATTAACTAAGGGTAGGTGAGGCTATGTAGATCTGCACTGTAAAAATGAAGATACATTCATCAAAAAGCCACATGCAAACCATCTGAATTCTCTGTTACATAAAACTACACCTTCCTGTCATGAAGGCGTAACAGGAATACTCATGGATTAATGGAACACTTGGCAGATGGGCACTGCTACCAGGGAGACCACCACCATATGCCATCCTCATGCCATTCCTAATGTTTTCAAGCCATGCTTCTCCTACTCTTTTCTGTTGCACGAGAAGATGATAAATTTTGAAAGGCACAAAAAGGTGAAACCAGACATTTCCCGCTATAGCATCCAATCAGTCATGAAACACTTCAGCCCTTCTCCTCTCTTTGCAGCAGCCAAAAGGAAAAGAAGGTAGACAAAAAACAGCTCTTTCCCATTTACTTGTTCAACTCTGGTACAAACCTTCTGTGTGCTCCACGTGCAGGTACCATCAACTTTTCCTTAATGAAGTTACCTGGAAAAGAATTAAATTACTCTCTTCTGTCAAATGGGGCTACAGTAGAACAGTCTTGTGGCACTAAAAGAACTCCTCTACAGTCCAAAGGAAGTTGGAGGACTGAAGACTACAAGATATCATCACTTAAGGACATATTTATGAATATCTATTATGTCTTGGTTAGTCAGCCATCTTCTGCTTCCTTTCACTTCCTCCTGGCCCTCATACATCTGTCCACAAAAGAGCCATTTTTAAAATAAGAGAAGAGAAACTGGCAGATTTTCTTTTTTTTACTTGGGTACTTCAAAACCCTCTGCTGGTTTCTCCAGGGTTCTCCATTATTCTTTTAAAATCCCCAATCATCCTGTCACCTAGTACATCTGCTATTTAATAATTAAACTTGGCACTTGACATCAATAAAGTCATACTGCTGGGTATCTTTGTCACAGTAATAAAAACCCCAAGTTTTGTTTCTTTTTTTTTAAGAGGTGTGTTAGAAGTGCAAAAGAAGAGAGGAAGGCTTTGGAGATATTTTATTGAATCAGAATGTTCAGGTTTTTTTCAATCTATACTTCAGAAATTGAATTACAGAAGAGAGCTATTTTACAATAACGTCACACTTTGATTCTGACTGTATTCTTTCTTCTTCTTGCACATGATGTGTTTCTAAAAGATGTGAGTAAAATCCCATTCATTCTTTACCATAATAACGCCTGCTTTATGTATGCGAGCTTCCTAATGAGCTGGCACATTAGTCAAATGCAATCAAGGTAATAACCTAATTCAGGTTTAAAATATTATCAAGATGTTTTACAAATTAGTTCTGTATTTAGCTATTCAACATACATTTAGAAACTACCTTTCATGATGAGAATCACACGGCATTGTATAAAGAAGGGAAGGAAAAAAAACCAAACCAGCAACAGAAGAGACTTCACAGTTGTGCCAAGCTGCCTGAAACACCTGACATTGGTTGTGTGTTCATCTGGTATTTCAACTCATCCATGGAAGTGCTGATCCAATACGCTGGACAGAAAATTTCAAGCCCTAGGGAATAGATGACAGGGGCTCCAGAATCTGACATCTTCAATTTGCATTTGGAGATGATTAATAAATGACTATCTATTAAATACATGGCACAAGATGACACGTGGCGGAAATGAAAGTTTAGCTCAGCAGGACTAAGGTCATGAAATATCTTCAAGATTAGAAGTGTGAAGTATAAAATGTGAAGTGAAAAATTAAGCAGAAAGCAATATATTTAGGCAGTGACTGGAACATACTCCTCAGCTGGGAATTAACCAGAAGCACTAATACGTTCAGTCCTCAAACTATTAAAAACCTGCTCATTCCTAAGAGAAATCATTTATCCTTTCATGTACACTGAATAAATCCCCTTAACCTAGGAAACAGCAGTTACCTAACTGCCTGTGAAATCAATTGTTGTCCCCTTCAGGCTCCCAGGGCAAAGTGCATGAAGTGCAGCAAAGATCTACTGCTAAGATCATCAGGTGCCTCTCTTGTTAGTTACTGAAAGTGTATGGAGAGAAAACTCCTCTTTCACCATCAGAAATGGCCCATGAGGTTCAGTCTTAGGCACATTCAAAGAAAAAACCCACCCTGTATTTAAGAATCTGAGTTTTATTCTGGAAATGAACACTCCTTGCCAAGCCAGATCAGTTATACAAATCCAGCCATTCTGATTCAACACCTCCCACGCTTCACTTCAAGCAATGCCTTCGGGAGCTAAGATAAGCATCACCCTTATGTGACACTGGGCCATGCTTGAAAGGCACCCAAGTTTCACTGTGACACCAGAGCCGAGTCAATGTCAGTATTATCCTCCTCAGCATTTTCACTACTACATTCTCTTCCTGTCACAGATACAATTTTCCACTTTATTTCTAACTGCAGGATGTGATAGACACCAGACTGAAAAAAAAAAAAAAAAGAAGTCTATTAAGTTTCTCTATTAATTTATTCATCACATACTATGAGAAAGGTTATATTAGGTCAGCACACTAATGCTGTCCCATCTCTTGTTTTAATCACAGAGACCATAAACACCTAGTTTAGAAATAAGATATTTAAGTGAAAAACTTCAGAATTCCTGAAGATTGAACTTTATGTTTGCAAAGTACCTTATTGAGCAGAAAACCAAATGTTGCAGCATGCTGAGATAAATAATATATCTGCATGTACCATTGGCATGCAGAGAAATAGATATTCACTGCCATCATTGCAACCTCAGATGGCTCAGATGCGTTTCTTTCCATTGCTCTTCCAGAAGATTTTTATAATCTCTAATGAAGCTACAAAAAATGGGGTTTTTTTGATCTTAGGAGATCAAAACTTACTTTTTATATTCTTTTTTCCTGTTCATCCATCTTTTGCTCTGCTTCCTGTTTCATATAAAACTATTTCATCCTCTGACATTCACAAGCAAGATAAATACTAAATTGAAAATATTCACGTTAAACTGTGAACATCCGTAAAGACATATGGCTGTCATAAAACAGCACTAAAATACCCAGGGATTGGGTCAATACCCATGAACCCCATCAATGACTGCCATTGATCTTTGGATTCTTTTGGAGCAGGGATCTTCAGACTGTTTAAATTTCTGGTTTCATTCCAGTGCTTCTCACACTGTGCATTTAGTATTAACATTGCCTCTGGGGGAACTGCTCTTTGCAATGCCTTCCAACTCATGCAGCACTTTGAAGCTTCAATAAAAATTATGGGTTTATAACAAAATAATCAGTCACGATAACAAGCAGAGCATGGGAAAAACACAAAACTGAAATTTAAAAGTTAATTTTAAAGTCTTATCTCCACAACTAAAGCGTAGTTTAATAGAACAAATAATCCTCCTACCCGAGCAGGGAAAGTGACTACTACAGATTTTATGGGATTTTATGGGATTTTGTATAGTAATGCTTCAACTAACTTTATTTTTGTTTTGTTACCAGCTAATATTAAGTATATGAAAATGCAGAATAAATCTGTCTTGTAAAAATCAGTGTATTGACCAGTTTTGTTTTACTTTTGTGTTAGTAACTATAATGCTAAAAAGCAAGGCTTAAGCAAAAACATGTTTGTGCTTTTAGAGGGCTACAGGTGCAGAAGAACTATGCCCTTGTTAATTTTCAGATGTATTTACCTTTTGATCTGGTTCTCTTTTGCTAATTTGTTTTTTCAAATCTAGCTCTAATATAGAGGAAAATAAATTATGCCTGAAGCTTTTTTTTAGCAGGGAAAGGGATGGCAGGCTGCAGTGGGAAGGGGAAGAATACTAAAAGGTATATGCAAAATCTTAAAGTATTCCTTGATAGTACACCAAGATATTCACATTAATATTACTTGTGCTGTGTTTATTTACTTTCAAGACCCTTTACTAAATCCAGGCTGTAGAAGGTCAACACTGACTTGAAACTTTGGGAAAACACTCCGAGTTTCTCTAAGAACATGGCAAAATATTTGATTAAATTTAGAAGAATCATAGCTTATAAAGCTATAAAACACTAAATTTTTCACAGAAATATCAATTAGCAATTAAGTTGAAAAGACCAAAAGTCCTTTAAGTGCCTAAATATTAAGAATTAAGCTCAAAAAGCAGGAGTTTGTAAGAATCCACTCCCAAGAGAAAATCTTGCATTCTTTTGCTCCTGTTTTTAATTATGTATTGCATCTGAATACCCCTTGAAGACATTGGCTGAGGGTTGCTAAAGCCTTCCAAATAAATTTTAAGTCACTCATGGCCTTTGCACTGACCTTCTTATTAGGAGTTCATGTAATCTCTAAGAATCAGGTGCCAGATCAACAGTCCACAATTAACTGCAATATTTCAGTTCAGAAACAGCTGAATTTCATACACAGAATGACTGGACAGTCCATATGACTTCCAAAGCTCTATAAAATAACCTGCTTTAAACATTTAGTCACTCTCCAGACTATAAGCATTATCTGACTTCCATTTGGAGAATGAATGAAGTCTGAAGTTTTATATGTCCCATTATAGTATTACTAATTTGACATTTGCTAGGTGTACTCTATACTCCTTTTTTAATAAGTAACAGAATTGTGCAGCAAGTAAGTACCTATTAAACAGCTCTAAATTATCAGTGCTAATAGTTATCAGCGGCTTGTTGTTGTTCTGTTCGCAGTTAATCATATATGTTCCTTTTCCATGCCTTGTTCCTACATGAATAATGCAAAATTCCAGAACATAAATCCATGTGACAGCCTTTCTGCCATTGCAATACCTGGGGGGGTTTCGTTTTAGTTTGTTGTTGCTGCTTTTGGTTTTGGGGTTTTTTTTGAGCCAGGACACTGTAGCTATTTGTAAATAGGAAGCAAGCCCCTCCCAGATACTCACAGGAATTCACACTCAGGAACGTAATGTGGTGTTGGGTTTCACTCATTTTGACTTCTCATTGGTATTCACCTAACCCACGAAATATTACTTAAGTCAGAGTTGTAAAACATTCTTATTTCTGGTTTTACCCAATTCTTCTCCTCATCCTCCACAGTACCTGCCAAAAAGAAGTTCCTTTTGTCATACAGCATCTTCCCCTCCGTCTACCTACCTGACCCAACACAATCCCTACTCAATGAACTGTGGCTGTATCAGCTTTTTGTGAAGTGGAAGAAAAAACCCAAACTTCATACTCTTTTCTAAGTACTGGTTAATCTTGTACCCCACCACTAATTTTAATAGCTCTGCTCCCAACAACTTCCACTATAGCCAAAGATTTGTCTGAGGGAGGAGACTTTTCTCCACCTTTCCTGTCACAGAAGGTGGATCTGCTCTGGTGCCAAGAACCTGACTGGGACACCCCAGGCTTCCTATGAAACCTTGCTCCATTCCACCTTTTTAGGCTGTTTCTTTCATGCTGTTTAATACCTACACCTGTTTTTGAGAATTATCCATCCCTGGCACGACCAGGGATAAACCCACAGCTCTCAAAGAGTTCAGAGCTGAAATTCATCACTGTCTAAAACTCACAGACCCTAAAGGTATGTTACAGTATTTTCTGCATACCCAAACACAACAGGGCTGAGCCCAAGACAAATATGTGCTCAAGTTTAACCTGCTGACAGAGCAACTCAGGCAAAGAGTGTCAGAAAGTCTCCAGGATTCAGGAATTCCAACAGCCACCACAGACCCAGTTTCAGTGAATGACATTTTACAAATTCCAGAAGTTTTATTCGTAAGAAAGGATCTCGTAAGAACAACTAACAGGTCCTCAATTGAAAGCAACACATCAGGGCTGCGCTATTGTGCGGTACAACACCGAATTTTCTTCTAACAGGTCGGGGAACCTTGATCTCAAAACAGAAGGTGGACAACCAAAGCCCAACCCAGGAAGTTGTTTTACCTTTATAAATAATGCAGATTTTATTTTAAAAAAACCCCACACATAGAAAATCACTGAAAATTCTGTTAATTTTTTTCAGCTGTGAATAGAGAGAAATAATGAAAATTTTTAAAGTTGCAAAATACCTACTTATCAAGAAATACATGCAGTGTCAGTTCTAAATTCAAATTACTGTGCAATCTGAGCTCAGGTGAATTTTCAGAATGAATAATCTCGTCACATAAATCATTCCCAACCAAAAAACAAACAAAGAAAAAAAAGGCATTACTTCACCAAAACCCCAAAAAAACAAAACCCACAGGAGTACACCAAGACCAGGCCGCAATGACGGCTTTAAAAACACTCATCATGGAGCAGGTTCAGAATTTAGAATTAATTGCCAGGGCCAAATTTGTTTGCTCTAAAACATCCTTATCTCTCCTTTGTCCTATAAAAATATAGGAGGCAGAACTGGCAGCAGGGTGTTATAAGTAACATTATCTTAGAAAACATTTGTCAAAGAAAAAAAGCATTTGCTGGTATAATACCAGAAAGGAAAGAAAGACCAAAACAAGCTTCTGGGTTTATAATGAAAGTCTTCCTTGATTCCTTTTTGTGTTAGAATTAATAGATTAAAAATTCAGCATCTGAAAGACTAAGCCTCTGTCAGATCTTTTTGAATTCAAAGGATTTCTTTATATTAATTTTGTTTTGGCAAAATTGATCAAAAGCAAGTAGAAAATATGCAGCTGTTTGATAATGCAAAGGAAATTCAAGGAAAGAGAAGAAGATATTAAGATTTTCTTGGGTGTATAAGCATTTTTATATTTACAGCACTTCTTAGTATTAAGTTGTAAATAATTATGTGCATATGAAAACATGCTTTTATCTTTCATCATCATTATCTTTCATCAGTCTTTGCAATCCTTACTCTCTCAAGCCAAAGACGGATACTGGGGAGAAAAAAAAAATCTAAAGTAGACTGGAAACATCCGGTGCTCTGCTGTGCACTTGGTGCCTTCTGCCAGCTGTGCCAGCATCCAGCCCCAAGGAAAACCACACCAAAGGACAGAGGGAATAATTTCTGTACCCTACAATGTTTTTAAGAAATACATTTCTATAAGTACTCAAATTTTGGGGTTCATGTGCTGATTCTCTTTTTTTTTGTCTTTGGATGCAAACAGGGCATCACTTCCATCACTCCCTGCTATTGTCAAACTAAAAGTGCATTGTCTTGATAAGTCTCCGTTATTGAAAATGATAATTTTATTTTTCCTTCAGTTTAATTGAGCTCAAAATTCCCAGTGCTCCAACAGCTACGCAGGGTAACCATCCACAGGGTAAGCATCCACACCAATCCACAATTCATGTACTTTTCCTTAGCATTTTCCAAAGGACTTTACAGAAAATATTCAGTGCCTTGTATCATAAGTGAACTCTTTGATTCACCCTCACTTCTTCCAGTACAAAAAAGAATACAAGATAAAACAAACAGGGATACCAGCAATCCATGATCTTGCATCCACATCAACAAAAAATCTGTCCATTCAATAACAACAAAAATTATCCAACAAAACAGGCATGACAGGCATCCAACATGAACCAACCATCCCACTGAGGGCTTAATAAGATGCAATAGACATCCATAGGGATTTTTTTTTCCCCCAGAAAACACCTCCTTCATGATGCTTCAAATATATTTACCAAATTAATTGTTAGTGATCAGCCTGTGCTATTTAGAGTACTCTGTGTCACCTTTTCAAGTCAGGAAGACTTGAAAGCAATTCCAAAAGGTTTGTGCTTGCAGGAAGAATGAATTTCAAATTCTAAAAATATATTCACGGTATACAAAATACAGGAAGAGAGGTACCAAGCAAAAGTACTTCATTAACCTTTTTGTGTTTGGTTTACCGATAAGTCTGAGAAAGAAAAAGCAAAATTCAATATTAATTATATCTTGACAATCTCTGTCCATTTAATAACTTGGCTTTCAATCTGTAAATCTGTTATTAATCTCATATATAGTACATTAGAAAATCTCAAATACTATTTGCAACTGCCTAATTTTCTCAGTCATCAAATAGCATCATCTCATCTCAGCATTTATTTTTTTTCCTGGGATTTAGTAATTTTATTGACATGATTATTTTCAAGTACAATATTTTCTAATTTACATTAACATAACCACCAATTGAATGGGTTTGATCTGACTGAAGTAAATGGGAGAGCAACATACAAGCTGCTTCTTGTCTGTCTTGGAAACATCCAGTGGTTTATTGCAAAATGAGCTATCGAGTCCACAAAGCAGAACATAAAACCTGCCACAAACAGCCATAATGCAACTACAAGACAAAGTGTAGTACCCAAAATAAATCAAGTACTCGAGGAAAAAAGAAACTTAGTTCCCCTGTGTAACTATGTCCTAATATTTGCACTCTTATTAGCTGCACAGAAGTTAATCTGAATGTACTTCTTTCCTCTCATGTTTTCAAAGAGAAGTTAATTTTGGTTGGTAACCAAACAAATTATCATTTGCCTGCCTGACTGTTTAGAAGAGTAAAAGGAGGTTTTTGCATGAACACACTCAGCCCCAGTTAGCACTAAGAGCTATTACCATGTGCTGCTCAGAAATAAGAAAATCTTACTGTCTTTATTCACACTGTCTTTAGTACAAATCCCAAACACAGCCCCGTTCCACCCACTGGGAAGGAAATTCATTCTACCCCAGCCCAAACCAGCACAGCCAGAGAGACAGATGAGCATAGATTGTTCACCTTTTAGCATTATTTGTATGAATAAATTGTCTCAGTGGCATCTCTTTTTTTGTTGTTTCTCACCACTGAAGCAACAGGACGTGGCAGATCCCTTCAGGAAAAAGTGGCATTTGAGGTACTAGTGAAGAGATATATTTTTTATACCAAAAGCCTAAACAAAATGGGTGACCTGAATTGTCCTGTAAAGGGACATATTTCAGTTAAAGTCACTTAAATTCATGTCCAGATATCAACCTGCTAAGCTGTAACATCACTGACTTGCTTTTCACAGAGGCTCTTGCAAGTACTTGGGTTCTGATCCTTTGTTTTACGTGTTGTAAATCTCATTTATTTCACCTATAAAATTATCTGCTCACTAATCAAAGGCAGCTTTTTCATGTCAAGCTTGGGGAACTCAATTTAGCAACTTTTAAATAACATCATTCAGGTTCCTAAGGCTTGAGTTTGTAACTTAAAATTATCTGCCTATTCAGACAGCATTAACTACCATCACACTCAAAGTCGTATGCATCACACCTGCCTGTAAATCTATCCAACACCCCTTTGTATATATAAGCTTAATTTTTGTTGACAAGGCTAAATTGGAATTTAACTCGTAGCAGGAGAGCATCTAAATGTAAATTTACTTTTTTTCCAGCATCAGATTTTCCAAACTTTGCATGAGAAACCTGAATTTAATCAAGATATTTGCACACACAATTTCCTGTGAAAAACAATCATGCAGGCAAATTTAGCAAGCGAGATATTTCCATTTGGTTGCAAGTGTCTGTGAACATCCAGTCTGACTGGGTAAAGCTTTGCACATGCATACAATCCAAGTAGGACAACTGCATTGAAAACTGACCAAAAGATTAGGTTTCAAGAGCTAAAACTGTTTGAAAGATTAGAATACTACAGAAAATTATACTTCAGATGTGTGTTTCTTACACAAATTTATTTCATTACACATTTGTATCCACATTAAAAAGTAAAAACCATGGGGCAAGAAGAGTAAAAAGATAGAGAGGTTTTTGTTTCCCTTTGTTAAAGATATTATTGTAGCACTGTCAGTGTGGAAACCAGCATCAAAGAAAGAGAAAGAAGCTACAGAGAAAGCACCATTTTATAATTCAATGTCTCTTTGTAAAGTCTATTAGCAGAGGAGATAAAAACCTGTGCAGATACTTGCAGTATCTGGGACATGTAAAAAAAGTTATTTGTCATGAAAATTCTAGCAATGTGTTTTTTTCTAAGCCAATCATCTACTCTGAGTTTAAAATAAGGTTGTACTTAATACAGTGTTAATGTTCATGAGTAGCAAGGAAGTCACCTGGACAGGCAAATAAAGTGGGCAGAGCCAAATTTCACTCCAGAGAACCATGGAAGCCCCTGCCTCATTTCACATCAGCTTCCCAGAAAGTGCTTGACAGGCCTGACAAAAGCAGCAGAAGAATGCTGATAAGGAGTGACAAAACTGTAATGGACCTTCAGATATTTAGACAAGTCAACTATTCCTCTCATTATCTCCTAAACAGCTGCTTACAAACAATGAAAATCATTAACAACTAAAATGGAAATGAATAATGACGTTAAGTTTGTTACCTCTCTGCAACAGCCTCCTAGATTTGATGCCCAGGAAGATGATCTTTCTGGTAAATCACTTATATCCTTTCTTTGCTTTCATTTCTGTATGAGGACTCCACCATAAATATTAAGAGTGGAAGCTTCAGTGTCACAGGTTGAACTGAAAAAGTGGTTGCAAGAAGACATTGTCATCACACCAGGGCCATAAAATGCATGGTAGGCTTTTTCCACCTGAATCTGAGCCTGTAGTTCAGAATAAACATATAGGTATTACCTTACTACTAAAACATTGTCAGTACAAACCATTCCATACTCTCAGATGTAATTAAGGCTTTTTAAGTCCTTGGCATGCACTGAGGGTGGGATGTTGTATCATGTTTTAGATATAAATTAAGATACTATGAACTCAAGTTTTACCATACAACAACTCATCTCCACAGCTGCAGAGAGTGACCCTAAACATCTTTCTCAGCCTTCTGCTTATATCACCTTGTTCAGTTCTAATGTATTGAGTATCTTTTCTTTCTTGATTTAGCTGCTGAGTTCTGGAAAGCCACTAAGCATAAACAGTTGCAAATTTCACTCCTTTCTATCCTTTCCTTAGCTCCTTCCCTTTAGAGATTTCCAGAGTTAAAACAATATATATCCTAGGTTAATAATTTGTTTCATTCCTGAGGGTAACCAATGATGCCACCAATTTTGCTATAAAATTAGACCAACAACATCTGAGACACTGTCATGAAAATCTGAAGTTTTCATGTTACTTTTGCAGCATAACAGGTGCTGTTTGCAAAAGAAAGAGGTTGAATGCTTCTGATTTGTTCTTTTGTTTTGGAACAGAACATAACAATCCCCACATTCCTGAAAACTTGACCGGTTTCTCTGCCAATACCAGTTTCAATTACTAAAACTGAGTAACTCTTCTCTTTCCCCTGGCACCCTCCCCACAGCTCCACTAAATGCAGGAAACCTAAAGAGAATGAATAAAAGACAGTGGAGGTTCTTGAGATTGACGCTACTCTGGAGGTTGTAACACCCACAAAGGGAGTGAAAAGTGACTTAGCCAACGTAATACACTCGAGTTCGACACAAAGCTGAACGTTATCAGCTTCCTTACAAATAATGAGAATTTTCCTGCAGGTAGAATGGCTGAGAACTCAGTAGCAAAGAGTTCATGATACTGAGTCATGTGCAGCTCCAGCAACAGAGGGGCCTGAAATAGAACTGGCAACAAAATTTTGCAAGGAGGAAAAATAAAATAGTGAGTGTATGCAGACAAGGGATGAAGATGTATTTGTTTAATCATGTTATGAACATGATTATGTTATTACCACAAAAAGAGTGGCACAGTTAAAGCAATAACATCATCCCTAACCATACAATGGTATTAGAGATTTATTTATTAGATTTTGACTGTAGCCAGTGAGCAAGAGAGTTCAAGCCCTTAAGCATAACTACCAAACACACTCATTCAGCCATTACATACTCAAAAAAGAATTCAGAAGGAACCTAATGTTTAGGACCTAGAATACACATAAAATGAACCAAGACAGATGTAGCATGACCTGCAGAAAACCTGCAAATTAGACAGCTATGGATCAATTACTGTTTGGAAGTAAATGGGAAAATATCAGGGCAGTATAGAGATCTCAAAGCTTTTTGATGCAATAATACAACAGAATAAGGACAGAGGAGTGCCTTTTGTCTAATTTTGACCTGAGAGTCCAAGATAAGAATGATCAATGCTTCAAGAAACACAGAGGCAATAAAGCTCCAGTCCCAGATGATGGTGCCAAGCACAATGCCTATTCCAAGCAGCAACCATCAGTGAGAGTGGTTGAGAAATTTTTCTTCCTCAAGGAAAAGCAAACCAAATCCACCACAAAATTGTCAAATACTTAAGAGCTCTAAAACTCAGTAAGACTTGTGAACATTCACTGTCTCACTCTGTGCATCCCTAATTAGAGCAAGGCAGGACAGCATCTGCACTAACTACAAGAAAATAAGACAACTGCATCTTACTGCACCTCAGGCTCCAAAATAACACTGGATATTTGGCACACAAATAGTGACTGGAAGCAATATCTTTGAGGAATATTGCAATTGTGAGTAATGCTTGTTTAGACAGCAGAATACTAATAACTTAACACAAAAACATCCAGTCATAGAGTGGGAAATTAATTAGATAGTGATCTCTTATTAGAGTCCCTGAAAAAATTCACAGAAGGACTGTCCTTTGGCAAACACTCTGCTTTAAAACAATAAAAAATAATCTATTCATTGCAGGAGAGAGAGGAACATGGTAAAATAGCCACCTTAAAAGTACAATATAAAATTCTACTCTAACAACAGCAACAGGAATTACATCTCAGTGATGTATTAGAATTGACCTGCATGTAATTTCTTCCTCTGTATTTGCTTTCTGAAACCTCACTGTTGATTCCTCCTTAAAACCTTTCTCAGCTTTTTTTTTTTTTTCTTTGCCTCCAGGCTGTTGTTCTCATTGTTTATTTCAGCATTATATTCAACACATGTAAAACTTCGAAATCATGGGCACAGGCAGTGCTTGTTCTATTACCTCACAAGTGGGCTGCTCTCTTTTCTAGGTCAGCATTACCTAAGAGATGACACCTCCTTCACAACAGTATTTACTACCCAGATGTCCAGTGGCAAAGCAGGAACAGCATTAACTCAAACTCTGAGGTCTGAGATGATGCCCCATCTCCAATACTTCTCTGGTCCTGTCTTTTAACATTACTTGATCTTTTGGTATCGATATTTTCCAAATGAGGACAGATTTGCTCTGGTTGGAGGCATCTGGAAGTCCAGGACATCTTTGGGTGCACCAAGAACATCTCATCACCTGATTTACATCCACATCACCTTTTTGTTCCCAAAAGATTTCTCGTGGGCTCACAGCTGCAAGACTTCTACAGTCTGTGTGTTTATTTTTCCTCTTACTGTCCGAACTGAAGTAGAACTTGAAAAGGGTGCAGGCTACTACAATGAAAATGGTGAGAGCTAACAGAAAATATGGATCTGTTCCCAGAGAGCATAATGTTATCCAGAAAACTCTTACCCCTATATTAAAGTGTAACTCATGGATTGCTTAATATACAGGAATTAGATCTCCCAGTAAAGGCCTGAGAGTAGACCTCTGCTCCTTTATTCCTAATTTACCCCTGCAGGAAACAACAAAATAGGGGAACACACCAAGAAGAAATCCCCAACACCCATAGGTAATGTACCTGGATAATGACAAAATTATTAGTTCTTAATTACCAAGCTCTAAGAATAGCTGCTGTTCACACAGCAGGTTGGGACAGCCATTCAGATTTGCCCATCAATTCTAGGTTTCAACTCAACAGAAAAATACAGAAATATATACACATACATCTATACATATCCACCCAAACACATATGGATAGATGGATATATATATTTAATTTAGGACAGCATTCACTTCCTAGATCTAAAGAAAGCTGCTCAAGTGTTTATTGCATTTTTTAACTGCCTTTTTTCCTCCTGCTTTTTCTCCCTGGCTTGGAAACTACCTGAGACTTATGCCTGCCAGGCAAGACTGAGGTATAAATGGCTGTAGCCTGGCAAAGATCCAAAGAACTGAAAACAGACTTTTACTAAAGCAGGTGCTGAATAACTTTGTCTGCGCTCAATGATTGTAATGCCACCAACAATAATCATGAAGATGTATTAAGGTTTCAGAAACAAATGGATAAACATCCAGGTGCACTGCTACAACACAGCAGTACAAATGGCAGGGTGCAAGAGCTCTGTTTAAGTACTGGCAATCATGTGAGTAACACAATAGTACAGCATTAAATTCGGTATTTGCAACATCAAATTTAAGAGTAGCTTTGAAAGAAATCTTTTTTGTAATAAGCATCTACCCTGCAGAATATTAAATTTATCATAACCAGTTATTTATAACTTATACTTTAGCATCAAAGAGTAAAAACTTTTAAAGATTATATTTCAAAGGGTCTTTTTTTCCCTTCAAATTATAAAGCTATTTTATGGTTTGGGTTGGAAGAGACCTTTAGGATCATCTATCCCATCTCCCTGCCATGGGCTGGGACATCTTGCAGTAGATCAGGTGGCTCAAACTCCCATACAAACTGAGCTTGAACGCTTCAGTCGTGAAGAATCCACAAATTTTCAGGGGAATCCCTTCAATTTCCCTGCACTACCTTTGTAGGCTTTTTTTTTCCTTATTTGCAATCTAAGTCTACCCCTTTTTCAGTTATTACATTATGTAAGGGTGTATTTGAATTATATGTTTAGATAACTGAGTGTTCTGAGAAAACACAAATTTAAATTTCTGTATTTCATGGATTATTTCTTGTGGTTTTGCTTATGCTGACCAAATCCTGGCAATAAGAGAAGGTTAAGTTACACTCTTCTTTGTAGTTATACGTAAGCTTTCCTGTTACTACATAAACTATTGTCATTACACACTATTCACTATATACTATTTTCATATACATAGAAGGCATTTTTATGTAACATATGGTTGCAACAAAGTATTAAGCAAAATTCGAGGGTCCTCTTGATGTCTCAAGTCCTGTGCATGAACATTTTCAGTTCAGTGGTAATGAATAAGCACTGACTACACTACTTCACATGCTACCTCCCTTATAATCAAGTTGAATGAAGTCAATATAACAACAATTAGTCATTTTCTGTGTCCACAACATTGCTTACATGTACATTTCGTATGAGTCTGCTTGCACAGGTATGTGTTAATATCAGTATCACAGATTTCAAGGTGATTCTGTCTAAATTTGTTCCTCTTCCAAAAGAGTTTAATCAGTGTCCTTGGAATTAGAGCCACTTTCCACTACTAAGCAACATTTTCAGCCCACTGAAAATAGTATTTCTTTCCTGTTAAGAATTCACAGGGGTAACTTTTGATTAGAAATTCCCTGCTGAAGACCAGAGATGAATTGTATCACCAGGCAGCAACATCAAATCTCACACTGTTACATCACAGTCAAGACCTGGTTATTACTGTGTTAATCCTTTCTCAGTACACATTGTTTTCCATTTGAGATCTCTACAAATAAATTTCTTTTGCTTGTCCATTGTTAGATCTTAAAAGGCACCCTGCATACTAAACACTGGGTGCCTAGCCCTTTCCAAAAATGAAGTCATTTCAAGGCATTTCATTCAGAACATGTAGTGATAATACACTAAAAAAAAATAAAAAAAACCACAATCAACAGCTTTTTCTGCCCTCAAGACTAAACATTACCATGAATTTTTCTGAGAGGAGCTGCAAACAAGAAGGGCACTTGATTACTAACAGGACTGGACAAGGGGGGCAACCCAAGTAGAACTGAAGGTCTGTAATGAAGTTTTTTGTGGGTTGCTTTTTTGTTTTTTCTATCAAAGGCAAAAGGACAAGGAAACTCTTTGTAGGGTTATTCTGGAAACTATACTTTTATTCCCTTGGGGTGGGCACTCTGGACCCTGAGACACAGAACACACATGATTTTGAAAAGATACCTCTTTTTTTCCCCTCCCAAAACCCAATTGTCCAAAAACAAAGAAACACATGAAACAGAGACACACTCTGGTCACTTCTGTACTTAGTTCTTAATTAGATGCTTCTACCAGTATGAAGAAGTTCTGACAGATTTGAGAAACTGTAGATGAGAAATGAACAAACAAAAACTCTAGTAGTAGATTCTTGATCCAAACCTTCTTCTTGGCCTTTTGATTTGTTGTTTGGGATTTTTTAACAGTGACTAAATTTTTAGGGTAGATAGAAAAAACTTACTTGCATGTTGTAGGACCATTCATAGAAAAAAAACATTCATTAAGAAAATCTGCCAAAGCTATTTGGAATTTTACTTTTTTTTCCAGTTTACACCATTTTAATTGTGAAGTTGGCAAGAGGATACAATATTATATGACCAAGACCAATCACACAGGAACATAAACAGAATAGCTGAAGACAAAAATTTGTGAGGATGCCAAGTGTTTCTCATGCTATTTTGAACAATCAACAAATGCATTAAGCTGTAACAACAGATGATATACAATAAGGGAGAGAAGAAAGCACAGTGAATAAACAGCTCACAAGTTTCACAGAAACTGAAAGAAATACCAAAGTCATTCATTCATCCAGAAATAATTCAGATCCCACAACTGAAAGTGTCTAAGCCAGAGGAGGGCCAGAAGACGCTTTGGGAGCTGGAGCCCCTCTCTTGTAAGAGCATTTCTCCAGCTTAAGAGAATTGGATTTCTTCAGCCTGAAGAAAAGGCTCTGAGGAGACCTTATAGCAGCCTTCTAGAACCTAAAGGAGGCCTACAAGAGAGGTAGAGAAGTTTTCAAGCAGCCTGGACTATTGGCAGGCAGGAGGTTGGAACTAAATGGTCTTTAAAAGTACCTTCCAAGCCTTTCTATCCTTCTATGATACACAGAGCAATCCTGAAGAAAAAAGTTGAAGATGGAACAGACAAGCCCAAGAATACAATTCATGCACCACATTCAGGTTTTAAAGATGTTTATGCACATGATACCAAAATGTCTTCATACCTCTCCAGATACTTGGCATAAGGCTACACCTTTGGGGGAAAAGTCCACATTTTGCTTAAACACACTGGTCCAACTTAATTGAAAAATATAAGCTATTGCATTCAGAGCCTAATATGACTGAGCAGCTTTTCTGAGTATAAGACCATCTTTCTGCTGATTCTCCCTCTTCTAAAGCAGATGCTGAGTATTCACCATGATTAAAAACCTACCCAAACAAAACATGGTAGTCAGTAAGGGATGGATGCCTAGAGAAGCCCTGTACTGAACTTTGCAGCAATCCTGGTAAGTCTTTAGCCTGATTAGTCTGGAGGGCAGCAACTCCCAGCTTTATGTGATATACTGCTGGAGTCAGAAGGCATCAGAAAGAGCAGTAAGAAGTGAATGGATCCCTTTGTAAACACTATTTGCTGGTGTTGTTTTACGCTTGAGGACACTTGTGTCAAAGGTTGTGACTAAAGCCACCTCTCTGGCTTAGACAACATCATAAAAGAGGAAAAGAATGAACAAGTTGGGAATTCTGTGGCAGCTCTGTATTGCTTTTCATTGTTCCTGAGCAATGTACCTGAATAAAAAGGCATTGCATTGAAACTGCAACCGAGAAAACAAAAAAAAAAAAGGCAGAAAAAACCAAAGACTAAATCTCCAAAGATAGATACAGTGCATTGTCACAGTCCAGACAGTTTTGATCCAGCTAAGGCTTCTGAGTGATAATCCCTAAGAGGCACTTGTTTAATATTCAAGACAAATAAGCAGGGTGACTAGAGAGTATTAAGGAAAAAAAAAGCTTGGAAATAAGAAAGTTTCCCTGGGGATAACTGCCAGAATTCATACATCTCTGAACATCTCTGAAATCTCTAAACGGTAAAGAATAAAAGAAATCTTCTGTAAACTTCTTATATCTAGGATGACACCTGTAGTTCATTTAATTTTGTCTAATTAAAATATCAATTAGTCTTTGCAGTCCTATCAGCCTTCTGAAACACTCTAATCATAATATAAACCCTGCTGTGATCCAAATTGCTGTGTTTTATAAGATACATAGTCTTTGGGTTTTGTCTTTCCATACCCACTTTTTTTAATACCCTGGCATTAATTCTAACCACATATCACTTCCCAGAGTGCTCTACATGGAGAAAGAAGTGACCTTTGGGTACTCTCAGAACTGTCCTTTAAAGCTCATCACTTTGCTCTATCACTCACAGGACTGTTACCTGGAAACTCCATGAACTGAAGGTGGCATGATCACACCCCAGTCACCAGGCTTGTTCATCAAAAACAAAGATAGCTTGATATGCCAGGGGACTAGAGATTGGCAAGAATAGAAGTTATCAGGTAGCTGACAATGAAACAAGAAAATGGTTGAGTCTGAAAAAAGAAAAGTAAGTTATATCTCAAACTGAGAGACAGTGACAGCTTTGATACACTTTTCATTTGCTTCAGAGAAAAAAAATCCTACATTTTCGTAGTGAGGGACTGAATTAGTAGGAAACACACTTGCCTGAGGAATTTTAATATTTCATACTCATCTCTCCCAATTTATATAGGAATTAATCTTTGGCTTATTGTCATCTTTCCATCCTCACAGGGCTCACTTTGGCCTACTTGCTGTGACAGAGTTTCCCGATAGGAAATACAATGCAAGCAATGCAAACTATCACCACTGAGGAGTCACTCACTACAGGTACAGCTGGCCCAGGCTTCACATATACCTTACAGGACATCATCCTGAAATTCCATTGCTGTGACCCATGCAGGATATAACCTCCACCAGTTTGGTTCATCTGCTGTCCCTCCTCCATCCTATTTCCATCAAGTCTCCCAGCCTAACTCCAAAAGTCATAGTCACAGAATGGTTTGGGTTGCAAGGGACATTAGAGATCATTCAGTTCCAACACCACACCACCACCATTCCTCCCCTCAAGGATGCCACCCATTAGATCAGGTTGCTCAGGGCCTCATCTTACCTGGCCTTGAACACATCCAGGGATGGGTGATGGGACATCACAACTTCTCTGGGCAACCTGTTCCAGACCTCACCACCCCCTGAGTAAAGAATTTATTCCTAACCTCTAATCTAAATCTTTCCTCTTTTAGCTTAAAACCATCCCCCCTTGTCCTATCATTATCTGTCCATGTAAAGAGTCACTTTCCCTCTTTTTTATAAACCCCAAGTATTTATCCACTAGAACCACCAAGCCCTTCTCCACAGGGCTGCTCCCAGTAAGTTCTTCTCCTGGTCTGTGCTCATATCTAGGATTGCTGTCAGTGCTGGGACAGAGGACTCTGTTTTACAGGGAATATTACTGTGCTTTCTCAGATTCTATGCATTTTAACAATCGCCTCCACCAAATTTCCAATTGTTAAGAGAAAGGTGGAAAATAAACCAAACAAAAGCAACAATAAAAACAGATTTACAGCCTGATCTGACAGTGCGAAGGAAAAAATATTTTCCCAGATGGAACCAGTATCTTTGCTCAGAAGCCCAGCTCCACTCCAAATCAAGGTGCTGAAGAAGACAGAGCTCTCTCTTGCACCAAGTGTCATCCTAGTTAGGTAAAAAATTTATAAGCACACCACTGTCACAAAACCCTCAACAAACTACTGCACCATTTCATAAGACTCTGAAATGAAGTACTCAGATATACAGAGTCACCATGGTTGACTCTACAAGGACAAAGGAGGGAAGACACTCAGAAAGAGCTCCCTCTTCCACACACAAATTTGCTGAGGAAACAGGATGAGGACAACCAAGCTGTTCATGCAGGGGGCTGTACTTTATTCCTCTACAAGCTACTTATGTAACACAGTCTCTGTTAGCAGCTCTTCTGTTTTTCTTGTTTGCACTGGTTACTGGCACCTGTATGAAGAGCTTATGGAAACATCAGGGTATATCCACCTGCATCCCGTGTTCTGAACTTTGCCACACATTGCTTTTCAGGTATTTTATGGCACCCAGACATTCCTACAGGTGGTTTATAGCACTCCCAGAAGGAACAAATTTCAGAAGAGATGGGAGGTTTCCAAAAGTCCCCACCAGCATACCTGTGCTTCACACATCGTATTCAAATGAGTTAACTGAATGCGGAATATTTTTCAGACAACAAAGCTATTACTTCATGGAGGGAAGAGCCTATGTGTAGATATGGGTGCAGTTCAAATCCACTTTTTCTGAGGTATTTCACTCCTCTTTTAATAAGCTTTGTAAAGTATCAGTGGACAATACATTTTTGTTTGGAAGACCTGCACCATGACATCAGATAAAAGTCTTTAGTGAACCACATCCCTCTCGACTCATTATACAGTTCTCTCCATTACAGCTAAAGTTTTCAACAAATAGAAGCTGTGCCCATTATCCAAATTTAATTTGAACATTCTTCACAGCTCTGTACATAATAGAAATGCAACAGAATCTATTCAAGTGAGTATCTGATAAAAGAAAGGGTTTCCTAAAAAAATGTAGGCCAGCAAGTCTCCCATTCTCTGTGAATTTTCAGCAAAAGTGCACCACTCCACAACCTGACATATCTGGAACTCAGTATCAGTGTTAACTCAGGCTATGATGTTAACCAGGAGCAGCATCTGCCGCTGAAGTGAAGAAGGTGCTTTAAGGATTAATCTATCCGTTACTTTATCCCCCAAATTTTCACCTCCATGTAACTTCTACCTCAGTACTGCCATACCACTACAACCCAAATATTCTTTTCATCCCTTGAAGGCAAAAGAATTAAAGGACTGACCTATAAAAGATATATCTTCTGAGATTCTTGTTGAACGTGTGTAGCAAAGATTGACGGCTCCATGCCAATCTACAGTCAGAGAACTAGAGCTTCTGTTCTCAGAATCTTGTAAAGCTTTCCTTTTTCTTCTTCTTAGTCACATGAAGCAGCCCTGGCAAACTGGGGCAAGGCTACTGCAGATTTCTCAGCTGGCTTTTTTGAGTCCTGCTGTATAAAATATACTACAGGATTCTAAATAAGAAAACCCCAAAACGTGAAATGGCAATTTACATTGCAATGTACAATAACTTGTCCTCTTAGCAGCTTTATGTACTGGGAATCCAAGCCTGGGGATATATCTGCTCAGCCTCTCACAAAGAAGGAAATGTAAGCATGCAAAGATTAACACTCTTCATTTTGCTTCTATATTAAACTTTCTATCACTGACTGTACCCTAATATTTGACTCATTTTCAAGATCATTAATTTATAACTGTTAAAATATTTGGGGAGAAAGGAAAATTTCCAGTAGCCTGAAGTTGCTCATTTAGAAGGGAAAATAATGGGAACTCTGGTGTTCCACTTATCAGCTGTTCAAGCTTCCGCTCTTCTAAAACACCACTTTATCAACACTTTCAATGTTAACTATGTACAACCTTTCAACTCATCTTTTCTCTTTGAAGTTCCCTAAGCCTAGACTGCAAGCCACATGTAATGCTTCTCTTGGAGCATTCTTGAAAATGCTCATGTTTTTACCATGTCAGGTCCCCCTCTCTTATGATCAATGTGAGCTGCATTTTCATTCTCTCAAAAGAAGCTCCTTTTATAGTGAAGAAGATCCAAGCACTGCAGGTGCACCAAGTAATACTGTGGGCTTTAGCAGTAGCCCAGGGCTTAAAAGCCTCTGTCTGTCTCTGACCTACTTTGCACTCCACATGTAAGTATTCTGAGTCAGTAAGACCACAAAGACTTACCTGAGTGAAAAGGGAAAGCCTGGTTAAGACCAGCAAATCCATGCAAGGGACAAAGCCAAGCACAAAACCTATGCAGTGCAAGGAAAAAACCCAACAAAATGGACAAACCCCAGGCCAAACATACACACACTGCACGCCCAGCATGGGGCTGTAACACGGCATTCACGAGCCAACCACATGCCCTACAAGTGACATGGCCACCACAGGCCTGTCCTGTGCACATCACCAGGAGGTCACCACCACTCACTTTGTCCATCATAACAATCCCCCTGAACTGCTTTTTACTCTAATCAACATTAAATTAGCAAATTCTGGGTACTTGTTTAATAACTCTCAATCAGAAAAACAAGACTTGATTGAGCTGTGTAATGTGAGGTTGATGGGTGCACATTAAATGAAGTAGAACATTTTCAGATTCATCCAGATCTGAGAAGTTAAAATAATGCCAGGTGTAAATAGAACTGTATCATCCTGAGTTTTCTTTTGCATTTTGCTCATTCTTTTGATATGAAAAACTGCTACAATTCATTATCTTGGCAGAAGGCATATTCCAAGGATGAAATAAGTTGTGATTTGAGGTGAGCTAAATCAGGATGGAAATATTTTACAACAAGAGAGCTGCAAGGAGCAAAAAAGAGTAATTCTGCTATTAAAAAGTTATTGCCAAAAACAATAACCTTTATGGAGTTGTCATGCCTTTGATTTAGCAAAGCACAGAACTGAGGCTTCAGTCTGAGATATCAGTGCAATATTTAACAAAGACAAATGATGCTTTGGATGAGAAGAGGCATTTCTTATTACTTCACACATCAGCAATCTAAACTTTTTCCACTTACTTTGGTTTATTAATTTTAAAGATAATGACACTTAAGGGCCACTGTTCTCACAGGTCTAGGTATGTTTGCTGAATTCTGTAGACTTGGAGGATTTAAAACAAAAGACAAACAATTCTTGATGTTTGCCTAAAAAAAGACCCCAAACTCTTTTGATAATGGCAGATGAATGGTGCCAGTGTTGTGCCCTCATGTTCTTAGCATAAAATGCAAACACAATCTTTTAATATTTGTAATAAATACAGCTAAGTGAATTAGCATTGCAGTGCTAGATTATTTTTTCTTGAATACAAGAAAAGGTCAGGAGAATTCTTCTTATTGTTCTACTTGATCTTTAATGAATAGATATATTGTTCCTCTGAGGACCTAGCCCTAGGCTTTGACAAGAATGGAAACATGATGCACCATTTGCTCTCTGAGATAAATACTTAACATTTAATTGGTATTAACTGATCTTATGCCAATAGTAAGAAAAAAAGTCACACTTTTCCTTGAGAGAGCTGAGAATGCTTTGTGTTTTAAATTTGACCTCCATGTTTATTATTAGAAAGGATTATTACTGTGGCAACCAATGTAACATTTTTTTGGCAACACTACCTGGCTTTTCATTACTGCCTGTTACATTAGACAAAGTCAATCAAGAAGTTGTTAAATTATTTTCTCCATCATAATGAGTCCTATCCTACTGTATTGTTTTTCACCTTTATAAATTGCCACATTTATTTAAGTTTTATCTCAGTGGACACTGGGATGGTCAGAGGATCAGCAGGAAGAGGAAAGACCTGGTATGATGAATATGAGGACTTTTAGAAAATCAGAAGCAAAAAGTGACCTAGTTTTATTAATTTATTTTAGTCTTGAAAGCTACTGTCTCCTGCTTCAATCTTTATTGCCAAGAATGAGAAACCAACTACTCACCATGTAGTCACTCACAAAAATAGATAACATGAAAGAATTTTCCTTTATAACTCTTTTATAACTCCCTATAATTATTTTCCCCAAACCTGTAGACTTCCTGGCACAACCTACATTAAAAGACTGCCTCACTTTGAAATCTATGATCTCCGTTGGGGTTTGCTGACATTTACAGGGTTACTAGCACAGAAAACAAGGTACAAACTCCTGTCATTTTGCACAATGTGGAGGTACTCTTCTACCACGTGCCAATCCTCATTTACAAAGCAGCGGCAGTGAAAAGAGTGGCTAAAAGTGATTAATAGCAACTTGTCAGCAGTGTGGCTCTGCCTACACCGGCTGCACCTCTGAGTTCCTAAATATTCCATAGAAACCCACATCTGAACCACTTAGCTGTTCTGCTATCACCGCATCAACCACACAGATGGCAAAAGGGATTTTGGAGTTCCAGCCAAAACACCTCTGAAAGTGCACCGACAGTGGTGGGAAAATCCTAATAACTCGAGGTAGATTGGCACGAGAAGTGCACCAGCCTGACAACTTTGCAGACATAGTCCACAAAACAGCGAGGGCAACAGCTGTGCCATCTTCTCCATGCTGCCCCATCAATTCTATTTCACTGCAGACCTGGAGGGAGCACCAGCAGAAGCAAAGAAACGTTTCAGTTATTTTGGCATCTCGGATGAGGCTGCTAGCAAGGGTGCCAATTAGTGCCAGGTTTCATCATATTTGTAAGGTGGAAATGTGTTTTACTCAGAACTGAGCTGAGACTACCAAATTAATTTTACATAGAGAGCTCAGCCACCAGGTGGTAACAACTGGCAACTGCTAATGATTTGGCTGGCTTTGAATCCTAGAGGTAAAATGGGAAAGGCTGCCTGTCCCACTGGTCCCTTGACATACCCTGACCTGCACTAAAATTTTATAATGAGGAAGGAAAGTTGTACAGCTCTTAAGCACGCCAGGACATGAAAGATACCTGTTGTCATATTACTTTTCTTTTCAAACACACTTAGGACTACATAACATACGACAATTAAAAGAACCACTGTGAACATGTTGCAATCTCAGAGCTAAAGTAAGATCTCTTGTTTGTGTAGGTCACAAAGACAGCCTTCTGCAGGTCACTGAGGATTTTTAATGCTCTAAGGTATAGTGTGCATGATGCACTTTGCACTGTTTCAGTATCAGGAAAATCTGCCAGACTAATGCTTCCTACCCAAGGCCGTGAGAGGTCCATTATGTTTTAGTAAACAAGACAAATATTTCCAAATGTCTCCTACTACTAACATGCAAATAGCACAGAGGCATGCTTAAAAGAATATTTATCTTACAGTTGAGAGTTCTACCCAAATTTTAAGGGAACAAATACCACTACAATCCCTCTTATGTCTGGAGTACAAGTACCATAAATGTGAAAAAAAAGCATTCTAAAACCTGTCCATTAAAAACATGCCAAGTTCCTTATTAAGCACTACAGTCAAGAGATTCTTTTTGAATTCAAGAAAAGAATCTAACTTCTCACAAATAACTTCAGCAATGCTGTATTTCGTAACCCTCTCAAACACCACACCACCAGAAATGTGTGAGACACTACAAAATTGCCTGGTACGTATTTAGCATCTTTCCTGGTCAGGTTTTCTTCACAGCAAGCCTTTTGTACGCTTTTTTTATTCTGACAAGGATGTTCAAGCCACTTTTTAAAATTACTGGGAACCAATATAAAATACTTCAGCTCACATTAGAAGAGGTATTATTATAGTAATTTGTCCAGCTGAAGTGTAATGAGCTACATTTTTGAATCTGAAACTTGTAGACCTATGCTACATTAAAATCTGCATTGTGAAGCTCCACAGGCAGATATCATCCTCCAATTATCGTAAGGTTAAAAGAAAAAAAGTCCTGTGCTTCATTCCATCTACCCACCCTAAAACCTTGGAAACGCATCTAAACTTTAGCTCAGCAGTTTGGGCTAGAACATTTTTTCCTTCGCTGGCCTAGATGATGAGGGAAGGGAGTGAGAAGGGGACACATCCCCTTCCTAAAATAAACTTACATGAACTTGGCTTCTGTAGCTAAAGCCTTTGAACACCACGGTCCTGGGGGGTAGATGTGCTGATGGAAAAAAGAAACGAAGTTCAGAAAGTCCAAATGTCATCTTGCAATTGCAGCAATTTACTGGGTCTACCTGAGATGGGGTTAATTTTCTTCATAGCAGTGCCTCTGGTGCTGTGTTTTGAATTTCTGATTGAGGTAGTGCTGAGAACACACCCGTGTTTCAGCTGCTGCTGAGAAGTACCTCCACAGCATGAAGGATTTTTCTTTTTCCTCCATGCTCTCTCTCTCCCAGCGAGCAGCCCATGGGGTGGGCAAGAAGTTGGGATGGGACACAGCCGGGACCGTTGACCTCAACTGGCCAAAGGGATATTGCATGGATATAGCGTCATAGTCAACAAAAAAAAACCTAAGTAGAAGGCAGCTTCGGGAGGTAGCTACTGCTCAGAGACTGGCTGGACATCAGGCTGCTGATGGGAGGTGCTGATGGCCTTGCATCACTTCTGGGCTTTTCTTGTTTGTTTCTCTCTTTCCCTCACTTATTAACTATCTTTAGCCTGACAATTTCCTAAATTTTGTCTTATTCTCTCCCACATACTGCTGAGAGGGGGAAGTGAGCAAGCAACTGGGTGATGATGGCTTAGCTGACGACTGGGGTCAACCAAGCACAATCAACTGTAACAGAAAATATTCTCTAAAGAAGTATCCAAAGTACCATTCCAGCTATTTTCCTTCAATGAGTAAGGTTAAGGAGGAAATAAGGAAGCTGACATAGTGCAGATAGCTCTGAATTTAGAGTCCACTTTTAATAAAATGCATTACTCAAATTAATGAGATTTAAGACAGTCATTTAAATTCAAGCGCAGAAATTTAATAGCAGAGGTTCAATGAAGTCTATTGTTGAAATGAGTTTGTGTGAAAGAGGTGAGATAAAGAGCAAAAGTGGGAAAAGTATTCTGTATCACAGAGGTAACCTCTGATTTATTCAGTAAGAAACCAGAAATTTTGCCCATGTGTGGACACAGGTGAAAAATACACATATACAGGCCTGCAGCTGTAATGAAGAGGAGCATGCGAGGAAATGTCTTCCTGTCTTCCCCACAAGTTCCTCAAACTGATATTTATGGAGATAGCAAAATAGCAGGAGTTACAGAACAGGGTAACCACAATTTTTGGGAGGTCACATCTAAAGGTTACAGAGGTTTCACACTGCTGGGGGCAGTCATGGAAACAGCTCCTGCAAGACCACAGGTAGGTAGCAAAAGCCACCCATGCTGCACTGATGATACCACTCCTACAGGCTGAAAAAATACGTTCAAACCTGTTGGGAGGAGGTTTACCTTTTGAACTTTTGTGTGTTTATACTACATCAATCACTATTAGTCAGGCCTTGGTTTTATTATCAAGCCTTCTGGTGCCTCTAAAAAACCCCCAAAAACAAAGGTGGTCATAATTGTCTTTATATTTCACCCCAATCAACTACATGAGGTCAAACTGCAGTAAAGCAAAACCTTCTGTAGCCACCAAGCCTTGCACTTGTGCTATGTCCTTTTTTTTCAGTAGGATTGTCATTCAAATTATTAAGGATACTTTAATAGAAAGAATATAAATAACATGTGGGAGTGCTGGGACAGATTATCCCACAGCTAGTGATGAGCATACATTGGAGAGATGGAGATGCTAAATTTTACAGGAAAATTGTCCAAGAACCCGAACCAATTATGAACCCTCTGGTTTCACTGAGAAACTGAGTAAGCTAACAGGTAAAAGGAAAGGACCAAGAAAAACAAAAAGATCACAAAACCCATTCAGTAGGAGAGAGTTTTACAAAAAAACCCCCACAAAAACTAGAAATCCTCCCAGAAATAAACTGAAAAAACAAGTAAACAAGTTGCAGTACACACAATAACTCTTCCTTTTTCTTCTCGTGTGCCTCCTTCTGCCAGCTATATGGGGTTTTTAATCAATAACTTAATTGAATCTTCTATAATAATATTACCACATTCCACGCTAATTTTGCAAGGCCACAACTACATCAAGGGCTGTGTGCAGTTATCACTGCCATCATTTGAGTTTATCCAGCCTACAGCATTAATAATAGAGATAAACTTAACCAAGAGCCATAATTCCTTCCTCCACTGCACTAAAGCAAATGGTGTTTACAGTTTGTCTGGAGCATTAATACAGTAAAAATGTCAAGCACAGAGTTTTCTTCCAATCAAACAGGCAGAAAAAAAGCCTTCCATTTTTAATTACTCTTTTATATCTATGATTTAAAAACAGCCCTGGAACTCAGTTCTGGAAACAGTACCAGCCTAATAAAACAGCCAAACACCCTCAACAGACATTGTCTTCTCTCAGTGTCATCGTATCCAAACCAGCCTCTCCACCATTTTTCACTTTTACTTTGGATAGCAAAATAGTCCACTGATGAAAGGATTTATCCAGTTATTATGGGCAAAGTAGCTTTAACTTCCTTTACATATCCACTAACAAGATATAAAATGACACTTCCCGGACACATCACCAGCACAATAGGGCCTTTATTGATTTTCATATCATGTTCTTTAGACTGAGATGACTCTCCTGTGGATTCTGCTACCCAGCAGGAAAAAAATTGCCTTTTCTATGTTTGACTTCAATCAATTAATGCATCCCTTTCTGTTGACAGTGTCTTTTTGCTTCTTTCCCTCTGTAGCTGATGTGTCTACACCTTGCTGGCATGGGGTCCTAATGGATCCCAGGGTTAGAGGTCAAGGTACAAAAACCAAAGATGAAATTGCTCAGCGTAGGAATCAATAAGAAAGAGACTCTTAATCTTTCTGAGGGTAAAAAGTGTAACCAATGAGGCGTGATAAGCATGTTCAACCTTGTGCCAAAGCTATAAATAGAGTATCAAATCCAAAAAAGTTACACACCTAAACAAAGATGAAAGAGTTAATATTGTTGTTCAGCTTGCATTAATGCCATCAGGAAATTCACAGCTGGAGGAACAGATACTACTCCTCTGTCATTAGGAAGATTCCTCTTGTGCAATGCTGACACCATCTCTACCATACAATTTAAAAAGCTAAAAGACATTAATTCAAATTACTTCTGAGGTAAGTTTCACAGATCAGGATAAATTAACTTCAGTCATAAGTCTGCATATACCTGTGATTACAAATCCAATCTGGGAAAAAGAAACAACAACACAAACTTTTGGAGCTGGCTGGAAGAAGTTCCCAAGGCCTTCACTTGGCTCTTAAGTACAGCAAATTAGCTTTGTATTGTGCAGTCTATAACTTGCAGGAAAGAATGAATTTGAAGAAACATTTCAAGTTTGCAATACCAAAATTGCTGTATAAAAATACAGCACTTGATGTCTTGTACCACCCAGTACACAGTAATATTGTACTTAACAGCCAACATTTACAGATCTTAGATCACTGGAAGATGAAAAAGGGAAAGTTAAAAAGGCACAAAATAATTGCATGGCTCAATTTTTACCCATCTATCTTTGTACCAGACATAAAATACAGCTGTGTGACAGTTCTTACAGGAGCTAACTCAGTTACAAAATGAGGAAGTCACTTGACAGCTAAAGAAACACATTCTAACAACAGACACTACACACACTGAAAACAAAGCCCTCAGCCACAAACCCTGTGACATTCACTCATCTGTAAATTTATTCTTCTGTGCAAGGGTGTGGGAGAGCATCAACACCTGGGCCAGGAGCTTGAAGTGACCTTCATTCCCCATAGAGAATAGCTGTCCTGCATTTTAAAGACATGGCATGCACACAGTCCATGAGTCCATCTTTCTGGATCTTGGCCTCCAATTCTTCTGACCCATTGCAGCCCCAGGCCATGGATGTGTTCCCCCTTACCTACTGGGGGAAGAGAAGACCTGCTGCAACCTTGATAATCATCTGCTACAGTGAAGTGTCATAGGCTTAATTCTGGGGGAATAATGGGAAGATTACATCCATGTGGACACCCAAGGACAGTTTACATGTATTCACAGTAATGACTGGAGCAATGTGGATGCAGTTCATCACTGAGCTATAAGACTCCTGCACAGAACTCTTAAAACCAGCCTTGCAGGAAACAAAAAAAAAAAAAAAAAAAAAAAAAAAAAAAAAAAAAAAGCCCTTTTCTTTACCCTGTCCTCATAATGTTGTCCTCATTGCTTGCCAGCCTCTGACCACAAGTAGTCAATTTTATAGTCAGAACTTAAGAATGTTTTGTGCACATTCCTGCCTCCCTGGCAAGATTAGCAGAAGAGGTGATATACAAAGCATCCAGGGAGAAACCCCAACCATCCCCTCACCCGCCTCTCTTACTTCAAGTAACAAAGTCACCAAGATGAGGAAGAAATCCAGCTCAAGGTCTTATCATCCAGTTTGTACCTTGCACCTGAGCAGTTCTGCTCCCCAGCATCCCATCTACTCAAAAGTTAAATGCAGCAGGTCACTAAAAAAAGGCGTCCTGGACTAACTTGTGTGAGATTGATTTTGTATTTTCCTAGTGGACCACAGGCATCTTGCAGATTTTGTTGTGAAACACCAAGTTTCTTAGAACAAAATATCTTCACCTTAAACTTGCCTTCCTTATAAACATGTGAACATGGTGCACTGCTCTCTACGTGGAATTCAGAGCCAGTGGCTTGTAAGGGCTTTAGTTTCCTCAGCCCTCCACCTACCATCAGCAGTCCTTTACCACCTGCCAAACCTTCTGCCACAGCATGACAGGGTACCCCTGTCTCTGGCCCTGGAGAGATAACTTTGACCTCTTCAAAGACCTGCTTAGAGACATGCTGTGCTTTAGGGCTCCAGAAGAGAAGGGAGTCCAAGAGGACTGGCCCTGGTAACAGAAGACACAAAGAATGTGGAATTTCTGCACACCTTCTTTGCCCCAGTCTTTACTGCTGAGGGTGGCCCTCAGCAATTCTGGACTCTGGAGGTAAGAGAATAAATCTGGAGAATGGAGTCTTTTTACAAAACCACATTTTCAGTAACTCAGTTGAAGTCTATTGTATTATTAGCACCAAATTATTAATTAACCATATCCATACATTATGTACTATTGACACTTACTAGGACATCTATGACCTGCTTGAGGGGATATTTACCATTCAGCTCTGCTGGCAAAACACCTGCTGAGTGAAGACAATCCCAGTTTTGGCTGGGACAGTGCACACAGCAGGAACTCTTCAGCGGTGACTTGGTCAATTGATTCAATCTGAGCTGTGACCAGCAGGTGTCTTTTCAGTGTGCTTTGAACAGCTTTCCATGAAGCCCTGTGATTCACAGGAGCTGGATGCACATCAGTTTGGTCATACATCAGTGTGTCAGGATTTTCTAATGCAAGATGCAAGCATTTTAAGCTCTCAGAAGTAGCAGCTCCCCATATGCCTCAAATTCAGGTATCTCCTCAGGAGACCTCTCAAAAATTAACAAAATCAAAGGAGGAATGTACTCATTTGAGTTCGCTTTGATGCAGCAAATGAAATCCAGTTTGATTTGTGGCTTTTCCTCCCAGTTTTACAAGTGAAGGATCAGAGGAATACTGCCACAGCAGCCAGCTCTTGCTGTAAATTGTCACGAGGCATCTGAAAACCAGAGACTTGAATCTGTTGTACATTCAGAGGAGCAAACTATTGACATACTTCTCTCACATTCTTCTAACATACACTTTGTCAGATTTGTGAAAGGCTCAGGGTAAATACCTCGCTGTGGAGAGGACTCATGGCATTTCACCTCATCCCTGAAGTTTGCTGAAGATTTTCTAGATCCCCATGGCATAGACTTTCTATTCAAGTCTATATAAGACATTTCAGTAGCATTTAACACGCACAAACACAGAAAACACAGTTCTTCAGTGAACTGCCAGGAAATTCAACTGCACAAATCTGTTGTTCGTAGCTGGGCATTACAAAAAAAAGTAACTTTTAACACAACTTGATTTTATAAATACCAGCAATATACACACCACCATCCTCATTAGAGTTTGGAATACCAGACTGAAATTATTGTGCATAAAGAGAAATTATTTGGAATTGGCATTAAAAAAATAATGACATATTTAATCTCTGCACCTTTATAATGACAACACTTCCAGTAAAAGGAGCCATGTTATTCTCAGTCCCAGAGCAATACCAAAATCCCAGACGCAAACCAGATTCACACTTCAACTCCAAATTATTTCACTTACACAATTGTCTGTCCACACCTTAGTCTAACAAATTCGGTGCCTCTGTAAAGGCAGCACATAAAAATATTTAGTTTCTCATACAAAAAAGACCTTGCATTTGATAAACTGACAGTTTTGTAAATGGTAAAACTCAACACATAGTTTGAAACAGAAATAAGAACATACCATTATTAACAAGGTAACAACACACAAAAGAAATAGCTCAACTATCCAGAGCTACAGCTCCTGTTAAATATATTTTGTGGATGCATCAGCAAATGCCTCCCACATCACATGAGAAATTCATGTCTACTCATTAAAGATCCAAGTGAGCACAGAGTTTGCTCTATTCCATGTATTCCTGATTTCTTTTAAAAACTTTCTTCACAAATGTAATCCCAGCCACTACCAAAAACAACCACTGGACTAAACTAAGTTCGACTGTTTGTCGAATGCAAATCATTATGGTCTGAAGTTCTGTAACATCCTCAAAGTATTTGCAATATGCAAATCAGATCAGAAGGTAGCTCCCCCAAAAAGTGGGGAAGTTGTCCAGAAAGAGGTTGACAGCCCTGTCAGCACTGACCCCTCTCGCACAGTCACATATTTGACCTTAGGTATTAAACCCTCAAATGCTACAGTGCCTTCACAAGAGGAAAATGGCACCGGAGCAAATTCCAACAGAAGGGATCTGCAGCAAGGTAAGAAATTTTACTGATCAGATTAAATTCTCTGAAGGGTTAGTATCAAAATACTTCACAAGAGAGCAAGCATGGCAGTATTTTATGAGCAAGGTACCACTGAACTTGCAACAGTAATATACAGTCCACTCTTCTCTAAGGTAAGCACAGCCATCATCTGTGGGCTCAATAAACAAGCCATTACTCAGGATCAACTCAAGGCTTTTAGAGCCTGTAAAGGCAGCTGTGTCCTTCTGAGAAAACTCTTCATCCTTGAGGAGCTACAATTCAACTTTGGCACAGGCAGCAGGAAAAGGGGCAAAGTCAGAATGGGCTGGCAACATTCAGGGGGCCACCAAGGAACTGAAAGTAGCTGAAGCCAGGGCATACAGGGTAAAAGACAGCAAAAAGGGATATGAGTAAGAAAAGGCAGCAAAAGCTCAGATAAGACCTGCAAAATAAAAGACATACAGGCCCCAGGGGTAGAGTGACCACTGCTCCACACACTGATGTCCCCAGCAGCAGCAGTCTTAAGCACCAGGCTGGCATCCCAGACCGTGACACTGGCAAAGGTCATGCCAGAGGAATATGCAGGGTTTATGTGCAACTCTGACCCTGCTCTTACTCTTCCCTTTTTTAACCAGTAGCTATTTCCCTCCCCTCTTTTCTCAAATGAGGATTATACCCAGCTGCATTTCAGATCTCAGTTTTACGCAGCTCTTCTATACCACTGGGGGGAGAAAAATCAAACTAAAAATCTTGACCTTGACAAGCAAGGGCTTGCAGTCTTGCAAGTAATCATTTCTGCTTCCATCTCAGACACCAAGCACAAGCAGCACTGAACCACATACTCTGAAATGCACAAGCCTAAGGAAGCTGAGGGCTTTGGGCACACATATTCCTCATGTAATTGTCACCTTCAAGTCTGGCTCTAACTCCAACTTCCAGTTTAAGATTTAGGCAGTCTCACTACTCATTCAAAATACATCTGTGGCTTGACATGAGCCACTGCCCAAAAAAAACACTGAAAAGCACTATCTGGAATATCATTATAAATACAGCCAGAAGTATTTCCACCAACACAAAAGGCTGAAAATATCCTTGAGGTTACAGTTTCCATAACTAACTGAATCACATCAGCAGTCTTATTTATAAACTGGGAAAGGATTTAGAAATTCTTGACCTTCAGGAGTCAAAGAAAAATGCAGCTGTCCTCGTTACCGTTTGAAACTTCACTGCCACTTGCTGAGGCAGATTTAATGCATCCTTCCAGCTTATCAGCAGAAATGGTAAATAGTCCACATTAATCAGAACATAACCATCTCATCTCACCCTTCTGGAGATGAAGGTCCATTAGGGAATCAAAAGCAGATAAAGCAGAACTTCAGTAACTTGAAGCCTCTACTCAGATTCTGCCTGATTTATCCTCATAGAAAAAGGGTGGAGGAAGTGATTTATTTTCTGAGATATTCCCATTAAGAAACAAGAGCGGCACAATAGATTCCCATTTCCTTATCCAATTTTTTAAAGCACATAAGGGCAGGCAGATGTCAACAGAACTGACAACTCAGTGTTTCCTGGATTTTCAGCAAGCAAACACTGCTGTACACCCTGCACTTTAAGATCAGAACAGCTGAAGGTGCTTTTAGGCAAGTTAAGTGAGAAGAAAAAAACATAAGGATCACCATGTCTTTTTGAAATAATTTGACAACTGTAATTCCCAATTCTCAAAGTCAGCTGATGTTTAGAACAGAAGCAGCCTGGACATGGTACACAAGCCATTATCAAAGATGTAGTAAGTTCCTCATAGAACAACTGGTGTGACTGTCAGTGACCTTGCACTGACATGAGTGCAAACACTTATAATGCAAACAGGTTATGGTGGGGTTTTTTTCCTGACTAAATGACTTTTTGGCATAAGTAAGATTTCATCAATAAGCAGTTTCCAAGAACTGTTTCAGCAAACTTGGGGCAGGCATACAATATTGATCTAGACAGCCTGGAAATGTCAGGAAAACCATGGGGTTCAGTTCCTTGTATCTCATAGGTTTTCGTTTTCAAGGGACTACAGAACACACCTTTCCGCATTTTAAAAACCTTTCATGTATATTTTGGGTTCTCTCCCTGTACCTGATAGCATGCTGTAATTCTTACTCATATCCCTGCTATCTTACTCAAGAAAAAGCCAGAAAAGCTCAGCTGAAACCCTTCAGGCTAAAACCTTTTTAAGGCCCATAATGAAGTAGGAAAACATGGAAGAAAAGGCTTGAAAATAAAAAGACCAGCTGTGTGTATTATGTGTAGAACCTTACTCTTACTTCAACCACCGCTCGCTGCTTCCCAGGTACTGAACAAAGCGCAAGGAGCCAAATTCTAAAGTTGTATTTGGTGACACCATGGAGCCACTCAGCATTCAGAGCAGCAACATGTTCACTTCTTCCATGCAAGGAGATGCTATGAATGCTTGTAGGAAGTACCTGAATTTGCTTTCACTAAATCCAAAATAGTAAAGTTCTTTTCCACAGAGATTCATTACAACACATATCACAACCATTGCAACATTTCTGGATAGGAGCAACATGACTTTTGTGTCCCATCTGAAAAGGGAGGAACATTTCCTGAAAAAGGTTACAGCATAAGAAATTCTCCAAAAGGCCTAACAGCATGTAAGGCCAATTACCCAGCAGTTCACAGGCTTCTTTGAAAGGATAAAATACACCACTCTCAAAATGCTCCTTTTTAACTGATGTTTCTGAACAGCAAGAACAGAGGCCTACACTGAAAATAAGTAAACCCAATAAATCACTAGTTCTCTCAGATTGAGTCTATTCTGAAGAGGCTGACATCATGCAAATCCATCCAGAAGGAGACATAGTAAAGCCACATGAACTAACACTGTGGTCTCCTTATAAAATATTGTACATAATTGTACACAGTACACATTGAGAAAAAAGTGTTTTATGGATGCCCTTTCCCTTACAATAAGACACAATCATGCTTTTCATAGAAAGGTTCTGTGGAAAAGACAAATGTAAGTTCTATCATTCACAAATCAATTGTTCCTAGGAAAAATTGCCCTCTGCATCTCCAGCTTGTCATGAGTAATACCAATTTCTATAGGTAAACTCATTATGAACCTCCAGACTGATCCCACCTGAGAAAGGACCTATCCAATATCAACAGTTTCATTCCACCACTGTGGATCCAGGCACTGAGAGGAAATACTCAAGAACATAAGCCTGGGGCAAGTAGCATTTGTGGTGCTACCTGCCCAAGCACCTGGCACACTGGAAGCAGGCAGCATGTAGGAGTGTGACAAGTTTAACCAGGTACATTCAGAAATTAAAACTGCTGCTCTTGGAAGAAAGCTAAGTTGCTTTCATAGTTTGCTTTGTACATTTGTGGGGATATTCCTTGGGTTTTGTGGGTTTTATCTGGCCACAGCTGGTGAAACAGGGCACACCAAGTATAAAATTGGTTTGGTTTTACTCCTCTGTATTTAACAGCCTCAACACACAGAGAAGTCTGTCAATAATCAAATGGACTGGGATAGAAGTAACTACTTTTCCCTCCTTCCTTAGAACAGAGCTGCACAGCAGAATGTTCAAGTGGGACAGGGCAGAAGCTGCACTCTTTTACCCTGGTGAGGAATTCTGCCCCTCTACAGAGACTGCCTCCAGAAGCATCCCAACACAAAGTGCTTCCATACTCCTTGTGAAGGTCTTTGCTTTAGAGCCATCACCACCAAGTCTCCTGACAGATGAATACAGCCTAGAAAAAAATTATTTCTTGAAAGCAACTTATTGGACAAATATTGACATTTGCTCAAAATTCCTTTCAGCAGTTCATTATTTGTCAAGCTCCACAGACTGTCCCAATCCAGCAAATAACTCTTTCAACAGTTTTGTCACAGCTCCTGAACACCTGCTTAGGAATAATTATTTTTATTATTTGACAAGCACACCTGTCAAGGTATATTTTGTCTCCACCTTCCATGTAGTGGCACTACAAAAGCAGAGGAAAGAGGACACGTGGTGGCATCTCTAGAGGAGATTCAGGAAGGGCTATAAACCTTGTAAGGCAAACACCAGCACTCCTGATGCAGAAGACTTCTAGTTAAAATGAAGATTGATGTAGCATCCACTAACCCTCTGCCATCACTCACACAGAGCAAAAGAGCACAGTCACTGATTCTGCACTCAAAGATTATGTGCTTGTGTTGCAAACTTACAGCTTTCTCCCAACCTGGAAGTGGATTTCACCACACACATCAACCTACAGGACTACTCAGATTATACAGACCTAGGGCCTGAAAATAGCATTCAGTCAATCCTTACCTCTGGTGGGAGGTACAAGATGAATCTAATTCTACAGCTTGACCCTTTGTGTCATCACTTATCACAGTGTGAGTAACATGCAGGCAACAAGACAGGACAGCTTTTAAAACAGTCTTTAAAACAGTCTTATAAGACCAAGCAATTGCAAAAGCAGCAGGTGAATGAAGCATTTGCACCAGTATTTTAAATAGTGAACTTTTCCTGGTGTCACAAGGAGAAGATGGAAGGTTTCCACTATGGACAGCCAAGAGCAACTATTTTATACTGTAGAGAAAAAATATAAAAACTGAAAGGAAACTTACTGGGTTTCATTGCTCTGTTCTTTTGCCCCTCCACCTCTACAATTTAAACATAAAGAATAGCTGGAAAGGCAGAGAGACACTTGTCTGGGTTGTTACTTCCTCTACCCCTCCTTGCAAGGAATCAGCAAAACAAACTGCTGTACCACCACACACACTTTCAAGTTCAGCCCTTTTTGCCTGAGGAATTCTCTTGGCTCGCAGGTTTGATGTCAGCCCTTGATTGTGTTTTGATGTTTCTGCAGATCTACGATTGAGTTCAATTCTCAGCAGCCAAAACAGACATTTGTCATCCTGTATGCATCAAATTTCCTGTGGCACTCTGCCCACTTAATCATGCAGGCAAGGGGAGCTTTGACAAAGCAAGGGGCTGTCTGCAAGCCACCGTGACCCAGCATGTGTGGAGTCACTTGTAATTACCATTACTTAGAAGGATCACTCAAGGCTTCCCGGTGTTGCTGCACACCAGTTCAACCACTCCAGAGCGTCTGAGTAAATATTTGCACGCAATGAGGAGCTGTTGAGAGGGTTTTGTCTACAGCCACAGCCCCCAGTGCATGAAATATTCAGCACATTAAATGTCTCCACTGATGCAGAGTGGTGGGTTTTCACTCTGATTTGATTAGCAGTGATGGTTCTTTCATGAGGTGTGACTGTCCTTCTAGATTAGCATCAGCCCAGATTCCAAGCAGCAGTCACGGAAAAAAGGAGATGGAAAAAGAGGAGTCTGACACATTACAAGGGTTACTGTGCAGAGTCTCTATCGGTTCTGAGATTCCTTGTTTAAAAGAAAATGCTGGAGCCTAAATCCTAATTTCATAAAAAACATTGCTAAGTAGAACTCTAAATTTAAACACAAATGCGAAACTCAAGTGTCAAAATTAGTAGGATTTTACTAGGAAATTACCAAAAACAACACAGGTTTAACTGAAGGAATGTCTTAACAAATAAGACACCAACTCTTTAGCCATGACAAGCTGGAAGCAATTCACTGGAAGACATGCTTCCATATTAAGCATATTGATCATCTCCTAATGAACACTGTAGAACTTATTATTTATACTAATTTAAAATGCAGTTGCATCACTCCTAAAAATTTTTCACCTAAATACAGCTGCTCACTACCCAAGCAATCGGCAATTTTCAATAATGATGATGGTTGCACACTTTTAATATCTATCTATTTTAAACTATTCCCTTAAGGTAAGAGTCCCATTTATTTCTATACCGCAGCAGTGAAGTGAATCTAATGGAAGCAAGCAAATTCTGCAGGAAAAAGCAGTTTATTGGACTGAGTAATGCAGCTGGAACAGAGACAAAAAAGGGCTGGTACTCACAAAAGCTACTTTTGTTTGCCAATCTGATCAGCTGCCTTTACCAACTGCAGTCTGGACACAGCTCTGACTCAGACAAATTGGATTTTGAAAATATTTCAAAATCTGCAGCAAGCATTCTGCCTTAATATGAAAGGCTGACTATGCACCCACTTAAAAAGCAGAGTACCAACCTCCCTAGTTAAATCTTGGTATGTATGTCAGTACTGGCTGCACTGGGGACAAATGAAAAGTCTCTACGCAAATTCACAGGCACAACAAAGAGAAGTTCCAAGGTCTATCAGACAATTTTCACAGTACCTCAGCAGCAGCTATTTAGCACAAGAGGATTCTGCAACTGTCACTGAATAACTCAGAGTAGCCATTAAGCTTCTGTTCTCTGTGTGGGCTTGTGTTAAAAAAACAAACAGAGAAGCATATCGGTTTCCGAAGATCCACATAGAACAGGTTTAGAAACAGGATGTCTCACCATCTGCTTCAAACCATTAGAAAAGTTTTAAAACAGTCAAAGGCTGGTGTTGGGTTTGGAAGGCTTCAATCCCCATGAGCAAGTTCATCAGCATGGTTCTAAAAAAGGACAGCAAAGGGGTAGGGCAGAGGGGAGCCACTCATGGAACTTCTTTTCACTGCGCCGCAGGCCCCAGACACAATTCCAGCTTTCCATTTAGCTCCCATTTAAACTGAGGTGACAGGATGCTGCAAGTCACACACGAGATACTGTAGCTTCCTAGGAGTCCAGCTTGCAATTTTATTTTCCTAATTAGACCAGCAAGGACGATGGGGAAAATTGAACTACACAGGGCTAAATTAAGAAAACGACAGCAGACACCCAGTGCTTTGCTTAAAAGCATTTTAAAACACTGTCACTGGTGCACAGGAAGCTCCAAGATGAAGAAACCATAGTATCCCTTGTACTTTCCTAACTTCCAGTATTATGCATTATAGTTCTAGTATATGGATTATAGTTGCCTACATACAGAAAACTGATGGGAATCCTGTTATGCCCCCAAAAGAAAGAATAAAGCTACATGCACTCGCCCTCAGTCACACGCAGATTTCACTACACTCAGTATATAAAGTGTAATTTAGTTCTCTCTGTATTTCCAGCCAATTCTTTCAGGTTAGATAAAGCACTAGGAGCCACTGTTCACCCTTTCCTCAATCTTCAGAACAGTGGAAATTGGGATAAGCGTACTTTTTTCTGAGCACACCGGGTGAGGTTTGCTTGCCACAGTGGCAGAGTTCATGGAAATATGAAACCTTCTGTGTCAGAACAGGATCTTGACCCTTAATTACCTGAGACATTATTTGAAGGTCTATTATAGCAAATTTTCTCTTTTACACATTCAGGTGAGAAGAGTCAAAATTAAAACTGTGAATCAAATGTTTCTGCCAAGATGAAACCCCTATTTATAGACCCCACTTTTCTCTAAACTGGCACCTGCAATCTGTGGTATTTGCAGAGCAATTGGTTAAGCCATTCTCAGGGACAGTAGCTTACCTTGGAACAGATAAAATCCACAGCTACTCCATACAAACCAACACTTAGATATAGCATCATTCACGCCAGCAGCTTCCCAAATCACAAAACAGCACTCGGTCTGCTCTGTAGAAATAGCTACAGAAATGCCAGAGGCTTCAGGAATAGTCACTAATGATGACAAATGGCAGGACTAGAAATTCTACAAGATGCCAGTTTTTCATAAACTGCTGAATCTCTGCTTTCTGGTAAGTATGGCCCCTTGCACTGTCTCCAAAAAGCAACAGGCAAAGAAAGTACTTAAAATTGCTGCAGTATGAAGCAGAGCACTTAGGAGTAGCTTGGGCCACTGGAGTAGAAACACTAAAATGCTGTCTGGCAGAATGAATCAGAAAATGCAAATAAACTGGGTGAATCACTTAGGAAAAACTTCCCAAAGATTTCACTGAAACACTCCAATCACTCTAACAGATTGTGTGACTATTATTGACTTTGTGATAGAAACTGCACCAATATTTATAAGATTTTGTCAACAATTTCTACCAAACTTGTACGTTTTTTTAGCTTGGTTAGAAAGAATGGAGTACCTGCCAAAACTTCTCATATCCCTCTTATTTCTTATGGTGCTTTGAAAATTCATTTATAACTGATAGGCTGAATTTTCACTTTCTGTTGAGGCCCAAACCTTACCTTGAAGGGCTGTTTAATAAAAATGCAACACTCCAATGATAAAATGCTACTAAATATTTTCATTCCAACATTATGCAAGCTTCAACACAGGGTTATATTTTATACACACTGAAGAGGGTGAGCCTATAGATTACAGACATCTAAGACTCAAAAAACCAGCAAGTTACTTCTTCACGTATGCAGGGGTACACATGAGCTCAACAACAATAAAAGCCACAACAGATAAAAGTGCATTTCCTGGAAAGCAATATCCAGATGCTGAAGAAACAAAATACAGCACCAAAATTAACTACAGATGGAAAAGACTGAATGCCATCCTGATTTCAAGCAATTTGCTTTTGTTGCTGCTGTTTTATGTCAAGTCAAAAATCCAAACTAAACAATAATAATTAAATTATAATTACATTAACAGGCACACTGAATACATCACTTGTCCTCAAAGGACAAGGCAATCATCCTATAACCCTCCCCAGCCACAACGTGCTCTTGAATTTAAAAAAAAGAAAAAAAACCACCAAACCACACACACAAGAAAAACCCAATGTAAACAATCTTAATGCCCTGATACAATTTGATTTTGGGACTTGGGGTATCAAATGGCAAAGACAAACAAGCTCATCTCTACTCTCAGTCTCTCTGCCAAGTTTAAAAATCTGACAATCTCTTCTGTTTTTTCTGTGAAATTTCTAATGTAAATATTAAAAGTTAATTATGTTGGTATGCTATGAAAATGTAATGAACAGATTCAAAACTAATCTTAAAAAATCGTTTGAAATATCTCAAACTAACTCTTTATAAACAGCATCACTAGCACTATAATACATATACATAAAAAAGTATTTCCACTGGCATAAAGTTAAGAAGTGCAGTGGAGTGAAGTGCCAGCTTGGGGGACGAAAGAAGTGAAAGTAAAAAATAGGATTAAAAATTAAGAGAAACAAAATAAAACATCCAAAAAAAAACCCCCCGCAAAGTAACCAACTCAAGCTCTACTAGTACTATATAGCAGGGACCTCTCTGTTGGGCCAGCCCAACTTCTGAGACTTTCTAAATCTTCATCATTAAAACAGGCCTGAGAGAGAATTTTACTTTATTTTGCATTGAGCCTTCACAGGGAAGCCTCGCAAGAACAAGTAAGAAAGCAGTTAAAAAAAAAAAAAAAAGCATTTGGGTTTAAACCTTATGAAAAATAAAGGCTGAAAACTCAGATGATTCTTGGAGCCCTCTGAACAAGAAAGATTTGATTTTTGCAAGATACCAGGCACCACGGGGCTGGCCTATTTCTCCAGTAATTTACAGCAAATTCAACCTTATCAGTATTCAGGAGCAACTCTAATGGGGAGAAGAAAAATGTCACAGAAATAGAAGGAGAGGAGATAAAAGGAAAGCAGCGAGGAAGAAAAGCACATCATGTCTTAATTGAACCGAGGATGAGATAGGGACAGCTGATATGGCCTGGAGCTATGGGAAAACACTCCTGATGGTGCAGCGTGCACGCCAAGCCAGGGAGGAGACTCCCCAATACCTGTCACTTCTCGAGGACAGCTTTAGCAGCACCCAAAGCACAGCAGCTGCTGAGTGCTTGTTAAAGCCGAATGAATAATTTGCCACAAACAATACGTTTGACAAACTTAGCCTCTCTCTTTTCATCGTGTTCCTAGAATACTGTGAATGGAATTGCATTATTCAGATGTAGCCAAATTTCTCTGCAGCGTTTCCCCATGTAGAGCTCAGCTGCCAGTACTCAGAGGGTTGCTGAGCTGTGTTCAAAAAAAGATGATCTGGTATTTTTCCCTTTCCTGACTGCATGAACAAATGTAACCTACTTCTGAAAACAGACATGCACAAGTATTTAAAAATTGATCTCCATGAGTAACTGGCTATGTGACACATTCAGTGAGGAAAAAAAAGGGGATTTAGTAAATATGAGTAGGACTCCCTTGCACACCAATAGTTAAGTTTACTCTACAAATTTACACCAGAACCAACACACATTACCATACGCTGAAGAAAGGCTTTTCTAGCAAAGTTCCCATTTTCTGGCTGTGCATGAAATCCAAAAATTAATAAAACTTTAAGCGATTAAGTTGAAAAGTTCAAGTTAAGAGTTAAGGCTGCTTACATTCATTTCATTGTACAATATTAATCCAGATCCCACTAGCCTTATTAAATTGTGTTATCTTTCTTGATAAAACACTCAGTCATTTATAAATACCTAAAAAAAAAAACCAAAACCAACTTCTATCTCATTGTCCCCAGGATCTGCTTCTCACACAGCACAGCAATGAGAGCACAATTACTGAAATGAAGATGTTGGCAGCCATCCAGGTGTCAGTAAGAATACAACGGGTATTACTCACCAGTTCCTTGTGTGCTGTTCTGGGCTGTAATCTGCCAGTTCTAAAAACAGAAAATTCCCAGCAGTGCTTGTTCCCTCCTTTTGATGCCAGATTCTTTTGTAAAACCCTGTCATATTAGCTTAGCAGAAGCATTATTTATTTTTTAGTTCCCTGTTGGTATTTATTTTTCCTGCTCTCTAATGTGGACCTTTGAGATGGTTGCCCTACTCCAAGAGCCTAAAACACAGCAAAGGAGCACCTAGAATCACTGCCACCTGGAATTTAGCTGAGTGCAAACATGGCCCAAGACCCAATCTTTGGCATTTCTTGACCTGTGGGTGATGTGCAGCCTTTCAAAGCCAAATCTGAGCAATAATTAAAAAAAAAAAACAAAACCAAAAATTCTAGGCATTGGAATACTATCACATTGGATGATGATTTGACTGCAGATATCAGTTTTGCACTCCCCAAACCCAGAACAGTAAGGCAAAATGCAGAGGGGTTTTGGAGAAGCTGACAGGCATCAGCCAAAGGCAAATCAATAAGAGGAAGGCAAATGGAATAAGCATGCTGGGCTTCATTTTAGATGCCTGGTTACATCTCCTGTTCAGTTCACCCTTATCAGAAACACTTCCATCCCTTTGTAGCCTCTCTTCTGTAAGAACATGCTTGGTGACTTGCCTTAACCATTGTGAACTTCAAAGGTATTTTGGAATAACACTAGCTGGTACAAGCAAGAAAATTTTTTTGTGATATAGAAAAAAAAACTGTGCTGGCAAAACCAGGCCATTTTTAGTGTTGAATGTCCTCTTTCCTAGGGCACCAAGATAATCTGTTACTTGAAATATCAAGCCTGGGGAAAAAAGGGTCATATGAGGAACAGGCTTTTCTGCATTCACAGTTTCATCACTGAGACCACTTCTCTGGTTTATTGAATTCCTGAGTCCACAAGGCTGGCAATACTGCAGCTCTGGAGGCTGCAGTAACATCTCTGCACTCCCAGTAATAATAATTTTCTGCTCATCTGTATACTGCTTTATATCCAGAAACTGTCTCTTTAAAAAGCTGTCATTTTGCAACAATGGGAAATATAGTTAAAATATTATTTGCTCCTTTCCCTTGACTGTGTATGGAATACAGCAAGAAAGTGACAACACTATTGATGTTTGGGGTCTTTGGATGCACCAGATCCTCCCTCTTATCCCACATTACTTTTCAATTCCAGGTATGCATAAACACAGATAATTCCTTAACTCTTCAGATTACACAGTAACATTCAAATCATCACAAACTTTAAGGAAAATAGTTTTTAATAGTACAACATCTAAAAAAACCCAAACTGGCACTAGATAAATACTCTTAAATAAACTAGCAGTAAAGTGCCTTTCTGTTGTGGTAACTCCTTGTCCTCCAGAATTTCTACAAATATTTACTCCAGTGTCTGTTCAATAACTATATTGTACAGAAGTGAAATGTAAGTGAGTTTATGCTATGGCCATGAACCTCACATTAAAGAGAGTTAAGTACAAATTCCAGGAATGCTGGAGGGACATGTTCTGTAAATCACAGTACTTGATCAGCTCCAGACTCAAATCTATTTTTCTCTTTTTTTTTTTTTTTTTTTTTTCTGGTAGCACCTGTTACACTTTTCATTGGCATTCCAGTGTTGACAAGGAAAGTGGAAAAAGACCAGACCAAGCACTGGGGTGAAACCTCAGAAACCATTCCTCAGTTTCACTTCAGAGGCTGGGTCACCTGGCACAGCCCCTCAGCCAAGCTCACCTCCTCTCCCTGCTCATTCTTAGAGCCATGGAATCAATGAGACTGGGAAAAGCCTAAGAGGTCATTGAGACCAACCTGTGACTGAACACCATCATGTCTACTAGACCATGGACCTAACTGCCATGTCCAGTCTTTCCTTAAAAACCTGCAGGGATGGGGATTCCACCACCAGCCTGGGTAGCCCATCCCAATATCTCATCACTCTTTCTGTGAAAAAATTCCTCCAAATATCCAACCTGAACCTCTCCTGGTGTAGCTTGAGTCCTCGTATCCTGTCAGTGGTTCCATAGGAAAAGAGGCTGAACCCCACCTGGCTCCTTTCAGGGAGTTGTAGAGAGTGAAAAGGTCCTCCCTGAGCCTCCTCTTCTCCAGGCTGAACACCCCCAGCTCCCTCACGGGACTTGTGCTCCTGACCTTTCCCCAGCTTTGTTGCCCTTGTCTGGTCACACTTCAGCCCCTCATTGTCCTTCCTGAACTGAGGGACTCAGAACTAGACACAGCACCTGAGGTGCCCCTCATTAGTGCTGAATACACTAATAAGTTCCTGAGACACGAGCTCAGTTCCTAAAAATTCACCCCAATGCATTACAAGTACCAGCACAACACCACATCACCGCTGCACATCCTAAAGCATCAAGGGATGCTCAAAAGACACAGCCATCCCCCAGCACCCGGTGGCGTTGCACCCACCTCCACACGGTCATCCGAGGGGAATGCTCAGACACCGAAATTCTGCCTGGCAAAGCCTGGAGGGAAAACCTGGAGGGACAGCCGGGAACGGGCGGGATGGGCACCCGCGGCGCTGCCAAAGAGCCGCACCTGTGGCCGCCGGGCCCGCCCAGCCCCGGGGCGGAGGGAGCGGCGCTGCCCCAGGTGTTGGAGATTAATACGAAATTTAAAATTTTTTTAATGTAACTTTATTCAGTTTTCACAGAATCGCTGAATGCAGTAGGTTGGAAAAGACCTTCGAGATCATCAAATCCAACCTATGTTCACCTTTGCCCTGGGGGAAGGGAAATGAAGTTGCTTTCCTGGGCACTGTTTCACCAGGTGAGGCATGACAACCTTAACATCTCAACAGACTGGGAGCAGCACAGAACATACACAAAAGATAACGCCATCAACTCCAAACATCACTCCTGGCATGGTCAGAGACCCCTGGTTTGGGAAAAGAGAGAGAAGAGAACCAAGGAATGAGGACTTAATTAGCATCATAGGCAAAGAAATCTGTATCCAGGAAACCAAATACTACAAACTGCATAATTTGGGACCAATGTACATTGAACCAATGAATTTCTATAGGTTTTGACTGTATAAAGTTTGCGAAAAATCTAGTAAAATTCATGTGGTGTGGAATGATTTTCTCTGCACAACCCGGGCTATGTGTGGATGAAATTATTTCTGTTGCACATCCTGGCCAGAGTAAAGTAATGCCTTGATTCTCTAACACTAAAAATGTTGTTGGAGGGTTTTTGTTTTCCCCGCAGTTTTGGTGACGCTGGTGTGCCCCGCAGGGCTGTGAGGGACCGCAGGGACAGCCCGGCCACGGGGGGGGTTCTGAGTCTTCATGGGGGCACCTCACCTCACGGAACCGCAGAATCAATCAGGTCAGAAAAGACCTCTGAGGGCAGCATCGAGTCCCACCTGTGACCGAACACCACCATGGCACTTAGTGCCACCTCAAACACCTCCAGGGACAGTGACTCCAACACCTCCCTGAGCAGCCCATTCCAATGTCTGATAACCCTTTCTGGGAGGAAATTCCTCCTGATGTCCAACCCGAACCCGACCAGGGTGCCTGTGCCCACATCGGAGCATGGCAGGGGAGCAGGGGGAGCTCAGCACCAAGTCTGGGGTGCCCACGGTGGTGCTGGGCATCGAAAAAATGAGTCACTTATGCTGGGAAAATTGAGCTGGATGCTGGGCTCGATTTTTTGGCTTGTCCCCGTTGTGAAAAAATCACCTCTTGCATGATTAACATGCATGCTACAACCTTGAGCCAGGGAAATCCAGTGAGCCTTGCTGTAATATTTTAATGGGTTTGGATCCGGATCCAAGGAAACAAGCTGGCATAGCAGTAATACAGCACAGCCATCCACAGACTGATGTGTGCTGCTGCTAGTGAAATCCCAGCGGGGATAATGATAAAACAGTTGTAGCCATAACCCCAGCCACTGACAATGGTTCACTAAGATATAATTCCCAACCAAATTTCTTGTGTGTAATAATAAGTCTGATCGTAGCCTACTGATTGCATATAAGCCTGAACTCCTTCCTTGGGAGGATGTTAACAGATAGGCACTGAGCCTTGCAGTTCCCACATGGCTGTGCAAACATCACCTTTTTCATCCTGAAGTTGCTAAGCAGGCTGGATAATGTTACCTAATTTTATATTCAACAGCTACAGCAAGCAGATTAAAAAAAAAAAAAAAATCTGTTATTATGCCCAGAACGCAGGAAAGACTTTCAGGGCTGGTACAGATCTCTGTATTTTCTGACACTTGTGTTGTCTTTTAAAGTAAGTACTGACTCACTAAACAGAGCCACCTCAAGTACTTAATGGCATCCAGCTTTTCAATGTGTTGACATTATTTGGAGATATGGGGAGGTAAAAAAATATTAAACAAAAAAAGTCTGTGTCGCTTTAGACTGTAAATTATTGCAGCAAGTCCAAAATTCACCAAAAGCACCACCAAGCTTGTTCTTTTTTACCTTCTTATTTCTAAAAATAAACCATAAATAATCCATGAAATAAAAACTGTTAAATTGCTCTTATATAACAAATTTTAAGGGAACAAGGTGTTTTTCTCTCACCCATAAAGAAACAGGCAATAGAAGCACATTTGGAGAAAAACTGTTTGTCAAGAAGAATTGAGAAGTTTTCAATCAAAGCAATTCAGTCAGCTCTACTCCAATATACCTTCATCCACATGTCTCAAGTTATTATTTTCGTATAGAGGAGAAGACCATAAAAATCTGTTATCTTCTTAAAGATAAAGTGGAAAGACTGGCCAAAGCCTCTCACTAAGATACAAAAGCAGAAGCTTTGGCTCCTGAGACCAAAACAAAATCTGACTAATAACTATTCAGCACAAAAATTACTCATCTGGAGTGCAGCATGATTTTCCGTCCTTCGGTCAAGACCACGTCCTGTTATCACATGCACAATTAACTTCTTGCAGCTGTGAGTGAGACTTTCTCCAAAATTTTCCTTGCTACACTGGAATAATGAAGGAAAGTAAGATAATTGATCTTTCCAGTTAAATATAAAGACATTGTAAGTGTATAATACACCCGAAAGCTGAGGAGGACAACACTTTAGCAGACAGCTGGAGAACAGAAGTTGTGCATGAGCTTGTGAGTGGTTTCTGCTTACTCAGAATTACATCTAGAAAGGACCTGGCCACTTGTGACTTGCCTTCAGCATAGGAATTGATCCATCTATGCTCTTTTGGACCAAGTTTTGAATTTTTTATCCAACAATCAGGGACCCGTGCTCTTCAGACTTCACTATTCACACAGGTCACTGCCAAAATAACATACTTTTTAGCCATAAGTCCCAGTTTTGATAAATGAAACTGTTGTGTCCCTTTTTCCCCCCCTTAGTTTTTTAAGATTTAGTTGAAATTCCCAAGTAGCAATGAAACTATTGAATGAAAGTCACAAATAACTAAAAGCCTTATTGTCTTCCAGGAGCTGGAGTAGCACACAAAATAGCCTTTACCTTGAAAGAGTTCTTGCTCTGCATCAGTGCTCTGTGGAAGGGCTGTGATCCAGTTTTCCAGACAACATTCTGAGATACCTTCTTTCCTGTGCCCACAGTAGGCCATGTAGAGAAAGACATTGGCCATCCACAGGGATGCATGTTTAGATGTAAGTTTTCTCAAATGATAATTTTATATTTTGAAGGAGGGAGCGGTAGTGTTACTGAAAATAAGGTGTAAGACAAATGATTTGGTTTACAATTTTTTTAGAAGACACTCTTTGGAAGACTAGAAGACACTGAGTACTGAGCAAATAGTTTTTCATAAATGTAGGGATAAATTTATATCCATTATTTAAATCATGAAGAAATATCAAGAAAATATTTGCAGAAAAATCTCCATCACTTACATCTTGTTTTGTTCTATATTAAACATCATGGCATGGAGCAATAAGGAAGAGCTCAAGTTTGTTATTCTGGCAAGAGGAGATTTTTCTGCAAAAACATCAAACTGACTGTGTGCATATGGTCAAAACCAGACAAGATAGATCATTAGTGCTTTTACAGAATATTTAGCCTCAGGATCTCATAGTGTTTTGGAAACTTTAATTAATTCTTGCATTATTTTGGCAAGACAGGAAATAAAATTCTACCTCCAGATTGCCACCAGTAATTAGAGTATCTCTTCCAAGGCCACACACCAAACTGGTTCCCAAGTGGGAAGCTGAACCCAGGCTTTCTGAGTTCCTGCTCTAACAACTGCTGAGCTCTCACAGCCACAGCAAACCAAAGTTAAATGTCCTGGTTGCTCTTTATTGAAAAAGAGCACAAAACCTACAGAAGCCAGAATATAAATAAACTGCTGTCAAGGCCACTGGCTTCTGCATTTGTAAATTCTGCTCCAGACTCCCTTTACCTAACATTGTAAAGCAATTTAAAACTCCTAGCTTTGATTTGGAATTCCTCTGTATAATACATAAACTTATCTATTTCATGGGATGGTGATAAAGACTGAATTGTTTTCACTGTCAGCTACTAAGAACTTTCTTAGCTGAGAGATCAGGCTAAAACTTGTGGAGTTTGCTTTTCATAAATGCTTTCAGACCTCAAAGAAAACAGAGCAAACCCCCGTTAGTATAACAGTTTCCATTTCTATCACCTGCTACTCCCTTTCAAATCATCATGGGCTCAGGCTCAAGAGAGGATTTTCCTTTTAGATTTATTTTTCTGATTAGCATTGACATCTTCATTATATTTTCAGGCTGATTTCTGACAGTAGGTGCACTTGCTGAAATTATGAGCTGTGCTCTAATGAAGAATTGACTCCAGCTGCAATGTGTGTGAAATACTCCCAGTTCCTTACTCAGCTTTGACAGGAATGTGTTTCATGGACTGAGATGTGGTCTTACTACACCAGGACCTATAAAGCAAAGCAGTCATGGTGGGGGCCCACACAACTCAGAGAAAGGTGGCAAAATCTGTTCCCTTTCATTCACAGAGATTCCTGTGCTGATGCCAACCAATGTATAAAACAATGAAACTGGAAATTTGACATTTTTACTACAGTAAGTAGGATTTTATAACTTTTACTTTGCCCTTATCTACACTAAATGTTCTCTTTAATAGATATAATTTTACACATTTTTTCCCTTAGATACTTACTGACACGATAGTGTGAAATCTCTTTCAAGTGGTCTGGATCTGATGGAACCTGGCAAGAAGCCCTGGAGTGCAACAGTGTTTTGGGCGATAATTAACAACATTTTAGCACATAAATCTCAGTCAAATTAACTATTTTTGGCCCGTGGAGCTTTCACTGTCCCACCCCACTTCATCCCCTACAAGCATTATTTTCTAGAATCATGCCTAAAAACATAACCATCTAGAATCCACGTAATTGACTCTTCTCTTGCTTCTCCTTCACCCTTCACAAGTGCAGATGATGGGAGTAGAATATAGAGAAAGGAGCAGAGGAAAGCTAAATATCCCCTCTGCATTAAGTGCCTGCCTTATGAATTAAAACCTTCAGTATTGTTTGAAAAAGTGTGAAAAAAGGGTTATCTTCTATTTCTATCAAGCTCTGCTGCAGCACCATAGGGAAGATGTGTGCCCTTTGACAGAACTCATAGTCTCCATTAAAAATGTCACTTAAGTGTCACCTAAGTCCTTTCCCAAGAAGGGCTTAGTGTCGAGGTGCAGGTGTTGTTAGCCTGTGGTTAAAACCATACTTTTTGCAAAAAATTTATGTAACCAGTGGAATTCAGACCTTTGTGAATGCTCAGGTAAGAGCACCTGGTGGCACCTTATCTCTTGCATAACCCACAGCCTCTCTGTCTTTAGGTTGACACAGATTGCAGAGGATTTTGGAAGCATTTAGAACATTGCTTCCACGTGTAGGCAACTGATATTGATTGCTTATACAAAATACATCAAACGGAGAGGTAAATTTTAAAACACTCTGTGTGATTTTTGCTTAATCCTCTACTTTAAACTGTGAATTCACACAGGGAAGTTGTCATTTTCTTGATTCTAGCAGACATCATGATGTATGTGAGACATTGTCTCGATTCTACCCTCAGCTTGTCATTCCTTCATCATTAATTCTCTGATATCATTTAAGTGGAAGGTCCCCTGGCGTGTCAGCAATGTTTTCTCATATTAGTGACATCTGCTGTCTCTCTTACTTGTATTTGTGTAATTTGTGGTGAATTTTCACCTATTTCTTTCCACTAATGCAATCTTTTAGCTATGCTGCTTTAGGCAGAACACTTAAAAATGTGGAGGATGTGCCAGTGGGTTGGCAGAACCAGGTATTTGCACAATGTTATTTTTATGTTAATCTGAAGTTTGACAAATACTCTATTTATATTCAGCAGTGCCTCTGTGTAATAAAATGTGTCTGTACATATGTGCATATTTTTGGCTAAGCAGAACACAGAATAAAAGTAGGATTTATGAACGGTGACAGATTTCCTTCACGCAATGTGCAGTAATCTATGACTAACAAATATAAACAGTTCCATTATAATGCATTAACCCCTGAATAATCTACCAGGGGGAGAAGCAGGTACATATATGTGTATTAGATTGTAGATACACCCCCTTGTCTCCTCTTTTTCAAGCTAAAAATACAAACCAGCCCCTAAATTACTGGCATGCAGGCCTACAGCAATTGCTGCACCGAGTCAGAGAATTAAATTACTTATTTAATGTGTGTAGGTGGGTGCAGATGCTGGGAGACAGGTATTAACTCTCATAAAGAACAAATTGTCCTGTTACATAGTGCTGAGAATTGGGAAAGAGCAGAATTTTAGTCAGAAATAACTCCCCTAAATAAAGAGCAGAAGTCCCTCTGTGCCAGTGATAATTCTCACTGTTCACCCTTGGATTTGTGTCTATCCCTAGTTTCTTTAAGGAGGATAAATAAAATGAAGAAAATAATTGTGATAAGACTACCACTAATATGACACCACTTTACATAGTTTTATTATTATTATTATTATTGAATCTGTTCCTCAGTGGTTTCCAGACAGATTAATGTACCCTGGAAGTATCCTGGGATGTTGTACTCTGCAAACTGGGCTCCTGCAAAAATCCAGTTAAAAGTAAAAATTTAAAACTGCTGTTCAACCTTTTTTTCTTTTTTTAATCACAATCATTTCTGCAGTTTGACTCACCCTGAAATCCCTCAAGCTCATGGATGGGAAAAAGAACAGGAGTGGCTGGCTGGAAGAAAGTGTAGGAGGGGGGAACAGTAAGTGGAAGGAACACAAAGAGAAGGTAGTTATTAAGCTGAAGAAACACTGAAAACCCCTACAAACAATCTTAATTTCTCATTAAAATTTTCATCAAACTAAATTATTCATCTGGCTCTGATGATGTCAGGGTGATTTTAATTAACATCAGTTAAAGAAACACATTACTGTGTATGAAGTGGGGGAGAGAAAGGGAAAGCATCTTGGAAGAGACAGGTGGGGCCGGAATAGCTCTTTGGGAAGTGGCTGTTCCTTAAGGCTCTTAGGAATGGGAACTTTCTTTCCCTGTGCCAGAGTACCTTGGCTGTGATCCCAAATCAGCCTTCATCCATTTGACATTTGGCATCTGCTTCTTCTAGCAGCTGTCACCTAATCACAATTTGCAGCCCACACTCAGGAACCCCAGATTTTAGGCATCTCCAAATTATCCTTCCCAAGGGGTGTAGAGTTTATTACCCCTGCTGTACCTGGACCACGACTCAAATGCCTCCTCAAGGCTGGTGCAGCTGATGGTCCTCCATCATTCGTCAAATGCTGTCAGAACTTCCACTCTTCATTCACCTCTTTCAGAAGATCCAGGATCATCTTTGGTCTTTTGCTCAATGTCAGTGCATTATAAATTTCCTTTGATGAATATTTTCACTGAGACTCTACCAGCAAGAAACAGGTTTTTCTCTCCTCTGTGGTGTCAGAAAGCTCTGTGCCCTCTCAGTGGTGTTCAGGGTGCTGCTTTCTGCATGCACAATGAAAATAATTCTCTGGAAGAGGCATTTTTGGACATAAATCCAAGTGTTAAAGACATCTCCTCTTTAAAATTACATTTGTGTAAAGAATTTTATTGTTGTTTTTTTTCTTTAAAAATACCCCAATTCTTGTATAACATAGGCAGAGGAGTCCTGGTCTCTCTGATCATATCTCCTAACTGCTCAAAAAGAGAATGAGGAAAGGAATGAAATAAAAGATGAAAAGAGGTTTGAGTGTGCAATGAGAAGGAAGTGCAATGACTAATGTACATTTAGGCATAGGAAAGGAAGGCTGTAGCAAAGAGTCAAGTCATTGTCACAGGGGAGAGGAGTTCCAGTCTAAAAAAAGCCAAAAATTTCCCCCTGTGAGAAGGGAAGCACATTAAAAATTGATGCTACTGCCCAGCTCCAATTCCTGGATGATTTTTCTCTACCATCTTTGGTGAAGACATGAGGAAACAGTCTCTTGTACAGATCTGCCCTGATTTTGGTATTGCTCCTGTACCTCCTAAATTGGCAGTCATGCATCTGGTTCCTTCTAGTTCTGATCCAGAGACAGCACACTCCTTAAATTAGGCTTCCATTTATCTTAGTTATCTTGATTTATGCAGCGTTCTGTAGACCATTCATCATACAGCTAATCTTGAGTAACCTTGAGTAATATTTTAATCTTGCTGCCCCTAATTTTACCCTTTCTTTCTCAGCATTAGCCTTGAAGATTTCTCTTTCTGTCTTGAAAAAACACCTGTGAAACCTTAGCAGATATCTCATACTTTCCTGCTAAATTTTTCTCCCCAGCTCTTTCCTTCTTCTCAGAGGATCTCATTCCCCACCATAATTAAAACTATTGGAATGTCTGAGGTCTTTAAAGGGGCACATCACTGGTGTGATAGTGACTGCCTACAAAATCTTTTGGCAAATTGCACAGCACAAAGTGTTTAAAACTTTGGGGTTTGCCAGTTCTCAACATACGGGTTATTTAATTTGGGGTTACGGGGGTATTTTTATTAGGAGTTTTTGTTTTTCTAGAAACCTGAAAATGTTTAAAACTTTGTTAAATTGTTTGACAAACCTTGTGTGCCTCTAGACCAAATTGCTAACTGAGGCATCAAACAGTACCTCCCAGCCTTTCTCGTTCAGAGCCCATTCTTCAGCGACTAGGTCTTATTTATTTAAATTTTTACACATTTTAAACCTCAGTCATGTCCTCTGTTATCATTCTCCCACACTCCCATGATCTGTGAGCTTCTAAGGGCATGGGTTTAGCCCAGCTTCTTCCCAGCCAGATCCCCTCTGGGCGGCGTTCTGCAGCCTGCCCTTCCCTTCAGACCCAAAGATGATAAATTAGGACATTTCCACAGCTAGCCTCTCTGGCAACAGTTCTGCAGTGATCCCTGGTGGCAGAACTAAGTCTTTTCTCATGGTCATCTCAAGGCTTCTTCTGGTCTGCGTCCACCTAAGCCTGAAATCAAGCCTGCCTCCCTCGGAAAGGGGTCACTCTACTCAACCTCACTGATTTACACTGCTTTACTAGGAGAGAACTCCCAAAGCTATGCACAGTTTTGCACTCTTTCCTGTATTTCCTTTCTCCTCCCTTTACACTCTTATTTTTGTTTAGGAAAAGAAATGGAACAACCAAAGGAATTGCTCCATGTTTTGTTAGCAAATTTATGCAACTGTAGCATGAAAAACTCAGAGGCTGTGATAAAAATTTATTCTGTAGCTCATTGTAAAGTGTGAGGATCTAAAGGGTCTCCAAACAGCAAGGAATTTCACAAACTGTGCTCCATGCACAGTAATTCAGAGTGTCCTAAGGACAGGACTGCAGCCTAAACGAGTTTTGTGCCTTGATTTCTGCATAGTTTAGTGCTTTAACCTGAAAAATAAGCCACAGACATCCAAATTGTGCAGTTCTTACCATCTCTGCGGAGCCGTTTGATGAGAGTTTAGAACCAGACTTGTTGCCTTTGCTTTCTCCAGAGCTCAATTCAGAGCACTTAATCCAACTTGAATGCAGTGATGGTGCAGCTTTGCTGCCTCTCCACGTTGATGAGTTCCTGCTCCTCCTTCTGCTGAAAACAAAAGGGGCTGGAAAGTTTTTATTGAGAGATTTCCCACAGGAGTGTTTTTTGTAGGCTGGGATGTTTGCCAGCAGTACGATACACAACAAATGACACTCTTTGGTTAAAGGCCTGAGTATGGATAGGTTGGACAGGGCCCTGAAAAACCTGGTTTAGTGGAAGGTGCCCTGTCCATGGTAGGGAGGTTGGAACTGGATGATCTTCCAACCCAAACCATTCTATGATGCTATGTTTTCAAAGGTTCTCCTAGGAAGAAGCATGAAACAATGTTCCTGGAGACCTCCTGACAGTCATAAAAACACCACAGCCCCAAAGTCACGTTGCTCTAAAACCACTGCACTCAATTTCCCTCCGCCTGATAGCATGGGAATGCTTGGAATTACTTGCTTCCCATTGCATTAGGTAGTCTGAGATGTCCATTCTTAACTCTCACATCAAAGTGGAAATAGTAGCTTGCAGGAATTTTCAAGTCTCTGTTGAAGGACACTCAAGTTTCTTCACTTTTCCCTCTCATTTTCCAAACACCTTTCAAACAAAAGGATTCTGGAGATCCTGAGTTTCTCTTTTTTTCTCCTGTTGGAGAAGGAAGCAAAAAAGTTTGACATACATGAAGAAAAGCTACACAAATACTACTTGAGCTCCTCCTGGGATAAAGCAAGCAAACAACTTTTTTGTGGAGCAAATTGTAGTATATTTTTTAAGAGGAGAATTTCCATTTTGGAAAAGTTATGCATTTAAGAAATATACAGGATTGGTGAAACAGTGTTTAGAACAACAATATTGTGTCATTTTTTTTGGAAAAGATCCTCCTTTTATACTAAATAGTATTAAATATTAAGAGAATTTAAGTTCCTTTTCAGCAAATACAAACGTGGAGTAGCAAACATTCCAACCTTATAAATTGGATCAGTTTGAACAAGAAAAAATAGATTTATATTCTTTGCAGAAGAGATGAAAGATATTTGAGCTGTCCATCAATAATTAAAGTAGCACTGAATATGATAATACTTTTTTATCTCACTGTGTGGTAGATAGTTGGATAAATCCACCTTACCTTCATTTCCTTTTCATCCAACAAGACTTCTGCTATTTGTGTGCAGAAAATTCTGACACTTCCAAGCATCTTTGAATTATTGGTGAATTATTCGGGCCATGCCACAATGCTGATAGCATGGGACCTCAAGAAAAAGCTGTTGAACCTAAATTAATGTATGCATTTTTTGTAAACCTAAAAAATTTAGGTTTGCTTTGTGACTTATCTTCAGCCTAAATGACTTTTCCATAAAAAGTGAAATCATACAAGTGAAAATATAAATGCAGGGTTTGAAATTGCAGTAAATTCTATACTCGTGAGGAGACTTTTTTTTTGGAGTTGCTGAGGGCTGCTCATTTGCAGTGAGTCAGGGAAACTGGGATTCCCTCCTGGCAGTTCTGTCAGCTGCTGCCAGTGCAGTGAAAGGATGTGTTGGAGGGGTGTCATGTGGGGACGGCCCTACCGAAACAGTTCCTGCTTCAGCTACATTGATTTTGGCAGGAATCTCCCTGACACAGAGCTGGATATTGAAGGATGCTGACCTCCCTTATTACCCCAGGAGATGGGGTCTCAAGAGCTTCACTGGAGACTATTTCCTATTGATTTTAAGTCTGGCTGTTGTGACATGGATCACATTAATCTTGCAGGATGAAGGCAGCAGAGCAGCACCACAGCAGACATGATGGCCTGGGCTGGTTGGATTTGTGGTGCCATCTGTTTGCAGCAGCTGGGTGCAATCCAGGTGGGAAATGTTTATGGTAAATGACCCAAACAATTGGCAATTTTCAAAAGCAGGGAGTGCTTTGCTGAGATTTGCAGAGAACCCACCAGCAGGGGCCACAGGCTGGGGTTTGAGCCAGATCAGGGAGAAGGCTGATAAGAAAATGACCCAGAGGAGGTGGGATAGTGCTGTTGCCTGGAATAAAACACAAAACTTTTTCCAAACACTGTTAAAATGATAACATACAATCAAATCTTTAACTACAAGCCTTCAAGGTACACAAAATGCTGATATACACACCCGATACATTATTCCTACAATTTCTATAAGGTTAGTTGATAAGTATATCTATCAAATATGGTACAACTAGAAGAGAAGTTGGTTAGGTGATTTTCCCCCAGGTTCTGCCCCATTGGAGCCCTCCTCCTGATATTTATCCTCACACTTTATTGTATCCATGATGTATAGTGCAAAATAAAGTGTCCTTGCCAGACTAAAGACAAGACTAAACAGAATTTCAAGAGTGTATTAATAAGGGTTTGTTAAACTATGCAAGAGGGCAGGAAAGGTACTAGCAATTATAACTGTGTATTAACAGTCTACAAAGTTACAAATATATGAAAAATATATAAAAAGCTAAAAATCTTTAGGCATCAGTGCTTTTCATCATGCCAATACCCTCCCTTTCACAACTGGCTCAGGCATAAAGCTCCACCCTTGGCAGGTACCAGGACACTCACAAGAAGGCCTGAAAGAATTCATCTCTTCTGATGGGGCCTAACCAGCCCAAGGAGCCAGATCTTGTGTCTTAGAAGGGATCATAAACCATCAAAGCCCCCCAAAGTGCCCCCAGATTCATTTCTGAGACCTTCCACCAGAGGGCTGCATGTGACCCCCAGTGTTTCATCAGACTGTGTAAAACTCCCCCTGCCCAGGGGAGGTACCTGGGTGTTCCCACATAGACCTGAGCATTTATTAACCCATTGAACTTTGTGCCACATGGGCTTCCCCCACCCCAGATGGATCAAGGTAGGACCATCAACCAATAGACATCAAAATTGCAATAACCACAGCCTATCCCTGGGTCCAGGTGCTGATATCCTTCTATTCTTTTCCTTCCTTTCCCTTTCTTACGCATTTTCTTCAGTGTTATTTTTATGCTTTTATAGTGCTGTATTTCTAGATATAATAACCCAAATGACTACAAACCTCCTTTCCATTGCAACCAAATTGTTCTAAAATAAACCCCACAGATATACACACACACACATAGTCTGGAAAATAATTGAGTGTGAAAAAGATTGAAGATTCCTAACTCTCTTTAAACAGAGTGCTGCTCTTCTGTGAAGAAACTGAAAAGAAAAAGTCTCTATGACTCCAGCATGTTTCCATGGGAAGTAATGTTTTGTATCTTCATATCACACTGTATATCTTTACAAAGCATTTTTAAGGAACCAAAACCTAAAAATAAATCCTGAAACTACTTGCTAAAATTCAAATAGCAACTTGGAACAACCTATGGTTTGGAAAAAGACATAGATATATGTGACAAAGAATGTATTTTTGGTTTATATACTTGTACACAAGACTTCCATCTAGCCAATCCCAACTCTTTAGCACAAGTTTAGGTGTTTCTGTATGTAAAACCCTCCCAGAATAAGTATTTGCTAAATAAAGTCTTGCTATATTTATGTAGCCAAAGATTAATTTCTATCATTTTCATTCTGTGATTAGTTAGCTATCCCAAGATATTTTTTTTAATATCAGAACTTTATGGTCCTCACTACAACTGCAAGGTGTCTGCCCCACCCACAATGGATCGTATCTGTCTTTGTGGTCATGCATCAGGGCTTCTCTAACTCTTTACAGTTGGTTTAGATCTCCAGATGGTTTTTTAATGTTCCAATATTTTGGGATTCTAATGCAGTTTCCTATAAGTATTTCAAGGAAAAAAAAAAGGCAAAAAAGGAGAAAAAAAAAAAAGAAGCCAGCTGAAAAATTAATTCCAATACGGTCTCCTCTGTTGCTTCAATGCTCATGTGTGGTAAAAATGTTTGGAAGGCAGCCCTAAAAGAGGGTGGCATTGTGGCACTGCCAGGGCAGAGACATGGGGTGAGAGGATGCAGGATGCAGTGGGGCAGTGCTCGCCCACCCCACAACACTGCTCTTACTGTTGTCCTGCCAGAGCCCCTCATCAGCCTCTCAAACTGAATCAGATCAGTTTTTCTCATCTGCCTTCCACGACACACCTGTGGACACCACTGGGTCAGCTGCCACCGAGAGTGGGCTGGAAAAGAAAAGGAAAAAAAAAGCAAAAAACGTTTGGTTTTTTTTGCTTCCAAGCTTGAGAAACAATGTACTCAAGTGTTAAGCTTACATGGTTAAGGACCATGTTAATTTGTTTTGTTGTTCTGACCTGAACCTGACTGGACCCCCAGGAAAAACAGCCCCAGCAGTATCTGGCAGTCCCTTGCTGGGACTAAAAGTCCTTGTAAAGTTCAGCATCTTTGGGAACTTCCTAGTGGGAAGCAACACACCACACTGAGCAGAGTCCTGAGCCTTTGAACTAACAGCTGATAAGGTGAATAACACTGCCTTGGAGCCATCATCTGCATGATGAAGAGTGGGGAAAACCCATTTATTTCCCAGGTAGAGGGAAATAGGGAATACTCTCTGACAGCCCAGAGCTCTGCATTGTGGCAAAGTCCACTGCCCGGTTCTGCCAGTTCCCAATTCAAACACCCAGCTTTATGTTTGAGGGTGAACGTGCTCCATGTGCTCTTGGAGCAAAGTGCTTTAACAGAACAGATCTGGAAGGAGTTGGTCCTTTCTCACAATCAAATCCAACAAGTCCCAAATTACTCATGCTGGAGTCAACTGGAAAAATTTGTCCCCTCCTCCAAAAGAAATACCAAAAGGTCCTGTTTCAGATGTTCCCAAAGGATCAGCCGTGTGTGAATTGCCACTTCCACTTTCAATTCAGCTTTCTGCTGTAATGTATTTTCTACATGGATTTTTCTTCTAGTGTAAATTTTTGCTAAGAACCACAGAAAAAATCAGACATTCTCTAACAGGTATTAAATGAAAGCACTGTGAAAATAAAAATTTTGGTATAATAAAAATTAAAATGACAACTGTGCATTTCTTCCTCATAAAGTTTCAGCTGCAATGGCTTTTCTCACGAATATTAAGTTATGTAATATTTCTAAACTGCAAAGTTTAGAAAACCTTCCTTAACCTCAGTTAAAAAATAAATATTTTCTTTATCAAAAAGAAAAGAAAACAAGTTGACCAAAATTGCATAGAGCAACACTTGGCAAAAAAAAAAAAAAATTAAAACCCACAAAGTAAAATATCTGACAGGATATACTAACCATGAAGCAAAGCAAGTATTTGGAGGGACACCTCTGAACCTCTTCTACTGACACTATTTTGCTATCTGAGAATAATTAGAGCAAGGAGTAAACACGGAGTGAGCAACACTTGGATAAAAATTTCCCCCCACAGTGGGGAGGAGCAGTGGTTGGGACACTCACCTGGGCCATTCTCCAGTGGACACCAAAGTCTGGCAGCACTGACAGAAAGAGCTGAGAGCTGCTACTCAGAACCACCTCACCATGGGGGCATTTCATAGGAGGGAAGAGAGGCAGATTTGAAGAATTGACAGAATTAGGATTGCCTGCACCTTGGGGAGCACCCCCACCCCTAAGATCTACAGAAAAAAGCTGAGCCCAACGATGCCTAGATCTGCGTTCAATTATCTCCAACACCCAGGATATCTGAGTTATCTTCCTGAACATTTTGGGGGCAACTGAACCCGCAGAGCTTGGCTAACTATCATAGGCCAAAAATATCAATCCATTTCACAGGTCTAATTGGCATAAGTTATTCTTGCTGGGAGTCTGGGGGATTGGATGCATACCAATTCCTCTTGAAGGTTGTTTACTGATTTGATTTGTAAGAATCTTTTATCATATTAATTATTTATGCCATCAGTTGGAGAAAAAAATAATTGCAAGTAAATGCTTGCTGACTATTGAGACAGTTAAAAAGAAACAAAAAAAACTTCAGTAATCTTGGATCCAGACAAAAAACCTCCAATCTATCTTCAAATTCTTCTACACATTTATTAGTGTGCTCAGAAAATTATTTTGTACAAACTGCTGGTGCACTTCTTTAATTAGATAAAAATACATGTCACCAGGAACTTGCACCCTCCCAGCTCCTTAATTCTGCTAATAGAGAACAAAACAACAAATCCATCTGGAATGCTTTTCTCATCACTGATAACATAAACCATGTTTGTTAGCTGACTTAAATAAAGAAATAAAAAGCAGATCGTACACACAAACACAGCCGGTGTAAATTCCTGCCTGTAGGCAGAACATCCATGGGAATATTTGGGAAAAAAACCCCACTAAATATTATAGTGTAATTAATTTGTAATAGATTGAAAACCAAGGGCAGTATCTTTAACAAAAAAAGGGAAAAGCTCTAATGAATATTAACAAAATTAGAGCTTCATGGCCTTTTATGACTTAAATTACTGACCAAGAAGAGAATTTTCAGACCTGCTCAAATATTTTGAGGAGGTTTTTAATGTTTCTTATTCCCATCAAATTATTTTTGAGGTGTTTTTTATTTTGGGGAAAAAAGAGGATCTGAGATGCTTTAATGCAGACTTGTCTAGCTACATAAAAACTGTAAGTCAAAAGAGAGCATCATTCTTTAGTGTTTTGACAGACAAAATGCAGTTTCAAACAAAAAATAAATGGCACAAGTAACTTTTTGGTGGCGTGTTGGAAAAATAGGGGAAAAGGTCTTCCCAATTAAACATAACAAAACCCATCAGTGGAATAACGGTGCCACTGGATATACAGAGAGTGCATCTCATTACATGCAAATGCAAACTTAAAGGAGAACAGTCAAAACTAGCCAAGTGCTCAGTTCTGTCTTCTTTCCTACAATGAAAATTCTGCTAAAATACTTTGACCTTAACTTTTTAAATAAGATTTCAAACACAGCATTGCTACTTCCAGAGGGAGGGAGACATTTCTTTTGGCAATGCTGTAAATTAACCACAAAAAACCAGTTCCCCCCCAAATAAATAAAAATAGTAATATATTAAGTACAGAATTCATGCCCACAAGACAAAAGACAAGGAGCTCTGAACAGGAGACTGAGGGGAGATCTCACTGCAGTCTGCAGCCTCCTCGCAAGGGATAGAGGAGGGGCACACACTGACCTCTGCTCTGTGGTGACAGTGACAGGAGCCCAGGGAATGGCCTGAAGTTGTGTCAGGGGAGGTTTAAGTTGGATATCAGGAAAAGGCTCTTCCTCCAGAAGGTGACTGGGCACTGGAACAGGTTCTCCAAAGTGGTCACAGCACCAAATCTGACAGAGCTCAAGAAGTGTCTGGACAACGCTCTCAGGCACATGGTGTGACTCTTGGGGTGTCCTGTGCAGGGCCAGGAGTTGAACTCGAGGACCTTTGTGGGTCCCTTCCAACCCAGGATATTCCTTGATTCTGTGATTCTGTGAACAGGAGCATGGAGAAAAATAGTGCAGAATGGTTAATTTGACAATTAAATTCCTACATTCAGTAGGCAAAACTATTTATTTCCCTGCCAGAGTACCTGGATACAAATTCCAGTTTTGCACAGTAGATGAGAATAATGTATGAGAGAGGTGCCTTGATGCCAATCTTCCAGCTGAGAGGGACGTCATTGCACAGCCAGCTGTGAGATTTTATTTTGCACAGAACAGCAAAAATCTTTTGCTATAGGACATCAGCTGTTTTCTCCCTTTAGTTAAGAGTGCTTTAGATGATGAGACAACTTAATTTGTTTCTTCAAATAAATCTGTGAATCCATATGATCTAAGTAGAAATTCTATTTTTTCTGTAAGTGAATAATAACTTCACAAATATCAACCAACGAATACAAACCCACTCACGCCTCAGTTATGAGAAAAGGATGTATCCAAAGTTTGATGCTCTTTAAAAATCGTTTTAATTATATTATTTAATCTAAACCCCCTTATTTCTAGGGAATCCATAACTTTTCCTCTCTGAGTCTACAGCAACAAATAAGTTTGTCTCTGTACTGATATGAATTAGCTATGCTATTGCACATTAATGGTATAGAGAAATGAAGCTGTTGACAATCAAAAGATGACTGTTGACAACTTAAAAACTGCAGGGTTCATTTCAGATTAATTCAAAAGAAATCCTATTTACCAAATAAAAACTTATCACTTTCAAACCAAATAATATGGGCTTGAGGTTTTGTTTGTTCTCTGTTTTGTTTGGTTGCTTTTTTTCTCAAAGAACAAACAATGATAGTCTGAATAAGAAATGTTCTAAGTAATGCCTAAATAAATATTCAGACTGAAAACTTTCTTCAACATTGCAGTAAAAAACTATATGAAACAAAATGACTGAAGATAAAATGGGGATATTTCTGCTCTTTGGTGTTTGCTTTTGCCCTATTTCTCCACAGATTTTCAGGGTAGGTTTAAACCTTAGTGAACAAAAAGATAATCCAAAAAAAGAGTATAATTTTTAACGCTCTTAAGTTATTCTGGGGAGCAGTGCTGAGTGCAGTATTTTAACATCTCTTAGAATTGAGGTCTTCAAACAAGATACTGTCATGGTTCACCAGTTGCTTTTTTTTTCATAACACTGTTTTCTGAAGAAAAGTGCACAAACTATTGGTATCTGCTGTTCCTAAGTGAATGGTTGGGATGAGCTCTTAAGGAATGGTCATTGTGTAGGATCTCATCCTTACTCTCTGCTTTCCTTTTCTCCTGGTGAGCATGGCCTCATCTCTTGAGAGCACTATGAAATTTGATTTCTTCTACAGCCTTTAACTGCATCGGGGCCTAGCTCAGATTTCCTGCCAAGATACCCAGTTCCAGAATGGGGAATTATGCACCAGGCCATGCTCATTGGGCTATTTGGGGTCTTCAGTATGTTTCCTGGACCGCGGATCTGGCAGCAGCATTGGACTGACAGGAAATCTGCAGGGAGTTTCTCTGCCTGGGTGTCTTCAGAAGATTTGAAATGCCTGGCAGTCACTGTTGTGGTGCCCTTTGAGACAGCTAGAGTGGCTCTTAAGAAGTAATCAACTCCTATTAAGGAGCTTCACTGTGTTTTTCCAAAACATGACTCTTGGCCAAGGCAAAAACAACTTTAACCCCCTGCTTCACTCAGAAATTTTCCATGACACCAGCTCAATGCAGGCTGCAGGAAGCCTGAATGGCAAAGGTGCTTGGCCCTGAAGGCACATTAAAAACCACTCAGAAAGAGCAAATTCTCTGAGGTTCATAGTGCCACTCTCAAGCTATCACAGCTTGGAGGACCTGGTGCTCAGGGTTTGATAAAGAGATTTTTTTTTCCATACAAACCACTGCTAGATTTCCCTCTACTAAGGTCCTTTGGGAGCAGCTAGTGCAAAGTCCTCCTGCAAGGTATGAAAGTTAATCCAAGCATTTCCATGTCCTCTGGGAGGCTGGTTCAGGCACTATCCCACTGAGGCAGCTTCTCCCTGCGTCTGCAGATCCCTGTTTGAACACCAAGAGAGAGGCTGAGAAGGGTGGCTCTCAGGTGATATCTGGTTCAGAGTGCCCAAAAACAACATGAAGCCAGAAAAATGACTCTCCAGATGTGTAAAGAGAAATGTGTAAAGAGAATTTCTATAACCTGTTGACTGCTGTGTTCTTCCTAAGATCCTGTCAGCACAGTATTCCCTAGGCTTGGGCTTGCTGCTGTTTTGTGTGTCTGTGGAGAAACCCCACTCCCAACTTCTACACAAAAATTGTGTGTATTTTCTGCAGCCTCTCTTGCTGACCTTGATAAAGACTGGCTCTTTATTCTCAACATGCAGCCAGACAGCTGTAATTATTGCTTTATGTGCCTGATACATTTCATCTGAGATAACGCATTTCAGCTGGAGGCTGATTTGACAAAGGGAATCCGGAGAAACAGATTTGTTTACACTGTCGGGCTGGCAGCATGTGGACTGCTTGACTTTTGTTTAAAAAAAAAAAAAAAGGCACTCTGTGAAGTGGTTTCCAAAGTACTGCTATCAAGATTCAGAAAGTTAGTCTTTTTCACCATTGAAAAATGTGGCATTTATAGCTCTCTTGCTGAATGGTTTCTTTTTTCCCTTGTGTGTGAGTAGCTCTCAGCATATTGTAAAAGGAAAACTTGAAACACCCATTAAAAATAATTGAAGCTGGGGGAAAAAAAAGTGAACAGATAAAATTATTAGTTTTTCACTTCCATGGAAAAAGGCCAAGAAGAACATTGCATAACAAATGCCAAAAGAAACTTTTTAAACATAAAACTTCTCGAGAGTTTAGGGCAAGTGTCTTGCAGTTCAGCAGATAACCAGACCACATGCACGAACACTTTCAGTTTGGAGCAGCTGCAGTCAGAAGTTCTGTGCTCCAAGTCAGTTTTCCTTGGGACTTTTATTACTGATTTAAATGCTAAAATAATCTATAGTGTTGAATATTAGTTCAATTGCCATGCTGGGTCTTTGCTTTCAGATTACTTTACTTCAGACTTTTTCCTGTGTCTGTAAATTCAATTAGCAAACAATAAACTCTTCTCCAGTACCTCTTTTTCCTTTGTTTATAGCACTGCAGTCCAGTGGGTCATGTACAATCCTTCTTGTTTCATACACATAATCTCACTCCTCCCTTTAATGATCAATGTTGTACTTCTGTCAGTTTACTACTCAGAGTAGCTGTTACAAGCACTGTAGGATAAGACTGGGCTTAAAAGGTAGCAGGTTCAGCTCAGGAAAAGCCACATGAAGATAAGGCCAGCAAAGCCCTGGGAGAGACTCTCCAAGAAGGCTCAGCTGGAGATGTTCAGGGACAGATCAAAAATGCTTTATGATGAGAGAGGACCTCCTCTGGCATCTCCTGGTGCTTGTTCTGCTCTTCTTGCTCAGTGATTTCCTAGGAAAACTACCCTGTTTACGCTGACACAGTAGAGTATGGAGTTACCTCAGGACTGACACAAGTGTGACATCCTCATACTGCCACTGTTCCGCCTGCCCCAAGGAACAAGAACTTCCTCCTCCACTCCCCATGACTGGCCTCCAGGTAATTGTTTGAGCCCCAAATGCCAACTCCTCCCCATCCCTGCCTCTAGAGATCAATCCCTTTCCATCCACACCTTCCCCCAGGCACATCTGCCCCTGTCTCCAGCAGCCTCTGACTGTTCTTTCTCCTCAGCTCCATAAACCTCCTCTTAAATGCTCCCCCATGGCTCCCCACTGGGTATCTCCACATTGCTATTCTTCAGGACATACTCTTTGTCCTCCATGCTCCTGCTTCCCATGGTGGTGTGAACATGCAGGGGACTACAGAGGAAGAAAAGAAGGGACAGAAAACATCACCCAGTTGGAAGTGGTTGTTTTTCTTCAGTTTTCCTGTTAATAGAGTGTCCCTCCAGCAAGTCCAGGTTGCCTTTTAATTTCCACTGGACATTTTTCTGAAAGCTCTGTCTTGAAGGTGATAAATTTTTAATTGTTCATGGGATTTTGCTTCCTAATACTTCACATTTTTATAGCCAGCTCTGTGAAAAGATCTTAAAGCACTTTCCAAATGATAAATTAAGGCTTTGAAAAACCCTGTGTTGCGGCGAACAGAATAACGAGGAAAGGAAAAGCAATTCACTTACCTCTAGCTGAACACTTGGTCTTCAAAATACCCAAGAGGAAGACCCCAGCTTTCACTACTTACTCTTGTACTCTAATATCACTTAAACTACATTGGTGGGGAAAAGTGCAATCAATGATTTTTCTGCAGTAGTTGTGTTGATCATGGTTCCCGCTATTCTCATGGAGATGGCTTCATGCATCTACCGGAGCAGGTCAATAAACCCAATTGTCTTTTCTAGACTTTTCTCCACTCTTTATTTCAAAACAAGAACCTACAAATGTATCTTACTCTCTTGAAATGTGTGTGTAAATAAATAGATGTGTATACTATAAATATAAAGTAAAAACTATTTTTCTATTACTATTTACTATAAAGTAAAAACTGGTTTTCTATTACTTCAGCGAGAATATATCCTAAAAAAATACACTTTTCTAAAAATGTGTTCAGCAGGAAAAACTCATAGGAGGCATAATACCAGAAGCTAAAGAGGAAACACCAGCTGAGTTGTTTGCCAGACGTTTTAGGCAGCAAATGAAGTCAAGAGTCAGGTGTGCTATCAGGTATTTCTGTTTGCCTTTCCTGTCTCAGTTCAACAGTTTCAAAAATGAAAAATTGTCTTTTAGTGAATTTGAGGGGCTTGGGAAAGCTTGGAAAGAGAAATTAGCCTGAGGACTATTAGAGATGCATTTTGACTTCTTTTGTATTTAACAAATTAGTAAAGAAAAAAAAGAGAATTAAACACACTGCTGAGCTTTAGGAAGAAGAGGAAAGAAGCCACACTGAAAGAAAGAAGTAACAAATATGAGACAGAGAAGCTAAAATGAGAAGAATCCTCATGAGGGTGCATTCTATCATGAATTCAGTTCAGTTAAAACACCAGTCTTGCTAACTCTGCCCTGGTGGCAACTCAGACAGGGCTGATCATCAAAGGATGCAAAAACTGCCCCAGCAACATGATGGTACAGAAGGAAACTTGTCAGAGAACATTGTCAGGAAAAAAATTAATCCTTAGTCCTTGGCTGCTCACTCCCTGCTGATAATCCTCTGCAAAGGGAGGCTCCAAGCAGAGCCACAGTGTCCCTGCCGTGACACCCACATCACCCAAGCAGCTCCTGTCCCGTCCAGCTCTCCAGACTCTCCTGGTGTTTAATCCCCTGACAGGTTGCACCAGTGTGGAGAGATTTCAAACTGCAGCCCAAGCAGGATTCTGTGGTTGTCAGAGCACAGTCTCCCACCTGACAGTGTCCTTTAACTGTTTTTGTTTCTCTGGGAAACCTCTTGTACCCAGCTGCCACTTCAGAGCCCGTTGTTTATCAGGAGCAACAAAATGCCGTGATGCTACTGGCTTCCTTTGGGATTTGTTCTTGGGAAAACTCCTGATCAACAAGTAGCAGCTTGAACACAAATCTCTGCAGCTGAAGCACTGATCTGGCAGGACCTGTTGCAAGCTCAGAAGCACAATCTCAAGCTGTCACAAATGTGATCCCCTTGCAATTCCTTCTGCTGCTCACAAGGTTTATTCGACAATGCAAAAATGCACTCCCCCGTGGTACTGCAAGGCACTGCTTCATTATCCCACAAAAATTGGCATAAAATATATTAATTTATGGGTTTTATTACTGATATTGTGTCACAATTAAACCTGTGCTTGGCTAAGGGTGTGAAGCATAAATATAAGGAAAAGCTGCAGGACACAGATATACCCGGCTGATGGGAATCTATTGGCAGCGGTCAATAACACTCCTGAGAAACACAATGTTGAATTTCTGATCAAGGAACCAGGCATTTTGTGAGTAGGTTTTCATTTTGTAAGAATCTAAGGGTTTCTGTTGTGCCATAATTAGGTAAAGGTCTCTGTGTCAGAGGTGCCCCTTAACCTTACAGCACAGCAGATCTGGATGTGTGTGAATTGCTGCAAGCCACCAGAGCTTGATGTGCCCCGCTGTACATCACCTGTCATTAGCACTTAACAGGAGTTCATTAACAGGGTAATTTCACTGTGATGCTGCAACAGCCACTGCTAGAGCATGTGCCAGAAACATAACTGTTTATCCATAAATATCCATTTTCTTTTCTTTTGGTGATAGAGCAATATGGGTTTTCTTCAAAAGCAGCTGGATGGTCTGTTTGGTCCATGCATGGCTTCCGACCGAACTGAAGTGGAAAGTGTTTGCTAGTTACTGGAAATATAAGTCATCTTTAGCATCTGCTGCCAATCTGACCTTCCTGGGAAGGTGTGTTCTCTAGAAAATTAGAAGCAGAAGTGGCATGGAGTGAAACGAAATAATCGCAATCAGTCAAGCAAAAAAGGCAGATGCTGCACGTGTTCCTGTTTTCTGGAGTAATGTGGGCAAGTGCCATGGATGTAGGGAGGGTGTCATTTCTACAGGCCAGAAAGAATCAGCATAAGCTAACATAATTAATATAATATAACATATATAATATAATATAGCCTAAAACGAACCGCTGTCTCCAATACTGAGATATCTATTTAGAAATATTTTGCTCAAATAGTATTTTCTGCTTTACAAGAACTGACAACAAAACTGAGCTTCAGCAAGCACTTTGGGGGACTTAGATGTTGGAGCTCCAAGCTCTGCCATAGAGGTGCTCAGCATGTCCTTGAGCAAGTGGTTCCTCCTTGTCTGACTTTTGTTTCCTTGAGCATTTACACTGGCAGTCCTTAGGGACAGGGACTTTTAGCATGCAATATAAAGATAGGTTTATCAAAACAATCCATTTCCTCCCCAGCCTCTCCCCCTCCTGTAATCCTACCAGTCTTTAGCTGTTATTTGTATCAATATTTCTGTTTCCAGGGGTTTTAGGCTCATCTCAGGTTATTGCAGTACCTCTTCCTTAGCTCTTCTGAAGGAAACAAAGATTCAAATGTAAGTTACTGAAAAAAACCAACCAGGCATCTTTACCAAGATGTACTTGTGTGGATTTGTGCTGGCAGAAGGATGTACCTGAAAGAGTGCTAATGGGAATTTGACTCACAGGATGAATAGAAAGCCAGAGGAGGTTTGTTTCAGCAGTGAGTAGTTCACCCTGTTGAAAGGCTGCAATCTGTATGAGGGTGTACACATATATATTTATCACTCTTTTTTATGCACTCGCATAAAGACACAGTTCTAGCAGCTGTTTCAAATGAAAAAAAGCCTCTGTAACTTGTGTGTTCATAAAGAGCGTTTGTAAGAAAAGATCTTACTGCACTGTGGATCTGTGTGCTATGGAGAACACTCGTCTTAGCTACAGCACTTCTGGATTGCAAGGTAGAGCAAATAAAATATCAAAATATATATTTTTTGAAGGTTTTTGTTGCTTTGGGAAGTTTTGTTTGTTTGTGGTTTTTTGAAAGAACTGAGCCAAATTGTTCAGAATTAAATAAAAGAATTATGAAAACTGGAGCCTTCCATCAGAAACTCTTGATCCTAAAGGCAGAACAGGCCAGGGTTTAGATCCCGGATGTGAACTTGGATTTGCATGTCTTGTTGTCGGAAGAGTATTTTTACTCAGAGGCAGGCCAAAAACTAATGACATAACTTCACTAAAATTTCATAAAATCAATTTCTAAGCCTTCTTGGACCTCAAAGTCAGTAAAATTCAATTTGCTCTAAGCCACAAACCGTATTTCTTAGTGTGTTTTGGTGGGCAGCCAACAGTTTGCATTTGACAAAGGCTTTTGTTCTGTGTGCATTTTCTGAGCTTCTGGCATTCCCTGGGGGAGCCTTTTTCCCCTCTTCTGGATTATTTGAAGGAGATGCTGACTCCTGTCCCACTGCTGAAGTTCCAAGTGCACAGAAGCGCCTCCTTGCACTCACAGAAATGGTGGAAGGAGACAGAAAACTCCTCATTCTGCAGTGGGGCTGTTGACATCTTCAGCCTTCCTGAGCTGAAAACATCCACAGCCTCTGGACTTTGAATTCAGTAACCACATGATGACTTGGGAAAATTATGCTCATCTGCATTTTCATTTTGCAAAGGCTGCAACAATGAATATTTAACAAAACAAGCAGGATTCTTTTCATAATCTGCTTTAAAAAGCATCTGGCAGGAGGCAATACCTGTCCAAGCTACATCAAGTGTTGTGGCTGCACTCACATTAAAAAGAGAGGCTTTTTCTCTTGTACCACATAATGGGAAACACAAGAAATCCACTGTTGCAACACTGCAAAGAATTTCCACAGAGTTACTCCAGAGTTGCTCTGGTTTAACTTGAAGCAGAAAGGGGAACAGAAGTTGACTTTCAATTATTGTCAGAAAATTCATGATGACTGAAATACGCAGAAAAATCCCACATAGCTGTGATGAGCAAAAATCCTGCCAACTTGTGCTGCATCTAGAAGTGTAAACATGTCATGGCAGAGAGACAAAACTGCTTTGATCAGTGCAGGTCACCGTTCATTTCTTCCAGTTTGTTTCATTTTTCAGAATCCCGTTGTGCACATTCAACCCACTTTACTACTTCTGTGAGAACAGAGACAGGTTCTGCAGCTCTGCAAGAATTTACTTCTTTTTCAAAACTCTGGGTGTGGGTTGAGGTGCTGTTTTCACGTTTATCAGCAGGCTGTTCTGAAAAGGATGAATGATAAAGCAGGCTCTGATTCCAAGAATGTGTTTTGAGATGCGGTGCATGAAGGGAATGAGGCACTGACTAAAAATCTTGGAGAGTAGAGGGAAAAGAGGACATGGGGAAAACATTTAATTCTTCAAGCTATTTCAAAAGATGTTTGTCTTGATTTTGAGAGGTCCATCATACACAGCAGGCGTGGATTTATTGCATAGATGTGCCCTGCATTGACTCAGAGTGCAGGCCTTGTGTCTGTGTTGTTCTACACACTCCCAAACTTTTAGAGCTTCACTGATTTCTGCAGAGCTTGGATGGCTTAGAAAGCAGAATACAAGCACCCACTAAATATAACTCATAATTTACCCAAAGATTAAAAAAAAGATGGGTGAGAGAAAGAAACTTCACGGCTTTGGGGTTACAAGCTAAACTGTTCTCATTTTTCTCTGAGATGCAGATATGTTCATCTCAACCCTCATATTTTTTTTGTCACGTATTACAAATCTTGTTGCAAACAGTAACGCATGAGTCCATAAGATGTGAATATTTCACTAAGGACTGGTAAAAGCTAAGATGTAATCATTGTCTTGAAAAAAACAGTGAGAGAGTTTCCTTTTGACCCAGCAAGAGGCAGTTCCAGTTCACTCTCTCCTGGGCAGTGATAAGCCAATAAAATCCAAACAGTCTCCTGAAGTCCATTGAAGCCAGAGAAAAACTGTTGGTTTCAGCAAGTTGTGGGGCAGGCAGACAGGAAGAGAGATGATCAGAAAGAAATTTCTATCGAAGCTGGCCATTAGGACAGAACTTTAGAATAGCATCACTTGAAATGATAAAGAAAGAGATTATACTGAAGACAATAAAAATTACAAAAGTGTAGAAAATAGTGGTATGAATAGGTGTAGACTTCTTTTCCTGGAATTTATCCCATGATATTTTCCTTATTACAATGAATTTCTGCATGCAAATAAGACATTTTTTTTTTCCCTTGGGAGTTAAATTATGTTTTAGAGGGAAGCTCCTTTCTGTTGTCTCACTGCTGCCGAATGATAAAACAAGTTGGATGATTTGTGAGGAATAGGGCATGCTGAAGAGACTACAATGAAATACAAAAAAACCAAACCAAACCAAAACAAAAAAAAAAAACAGCCAACAACAACAGCAACAAAAACAACAAAAACAAAGTGAAAGAAAGAAAAATAAACTTAAGAGACTGCATCAGCTACTGCTGTGAAGTGAAACACCATCCTCTTGGTGCTTTATCTCCACAAGCTGGCCAGCTCTCACTGTATTTTAGTTAATAGGGTGATATTCCAGGCAGTCTCCCTAAACCCTGGGAGAGGCTAAAAGACAGCAAATTGATAGAGAGTTCAGAAATGCATCTTTTTCTCTCTCTATAAATATGTTTGATATTCTCAGTGGTCCCTGACTTCAAAGCAGGGTTGCTCTATTAGCACAAGAAGTTTAAAATGAGAATCCCTTTTGAGCCACAGTAAAGGATGCCTTATCATTTCTTTCAGAAATACTTCCAATGGCCGATTGTACTAACATTTTCATTAACATAACACCTTTAATAAACCTCTCTTAATAACAAGAAAACATGCACAGCATGTGGAAGGCTTTTCTCTGGGTCTGTAACCTAAACATTTTTCCTCCTTTTGTCTCCTGCTTCTCCAGAGATGCCAGCAGCATTGTGAGGGCCACGTCTGCTTCAGAACAACAAGACTGACTACAACAGCTGCCCGGAGGCAGATCTCAGGACTGCTGTCTTTTCTCTGAAATACATGGCAATTCTAGCTAAAAGTTGGCAGGAGAGGTGATAAAACTCTATTAATTAAATTATATAGAGAATTAAATCTAAAGAAACATCATTTACTAACTTTCTAACAGTATAATCAGCAACACCTCTGCCTGTACCCGTGTGCTTGCCTCAGGCCAGCAGAGGACCAGCCTCTGGTCAGGTTCATGATTCCTGGTGTGCAAAAGGTTCTTTTCTGGCAAACTACCAGAAGGATATCACAGCAATTTTCCTCCCATTTAAAGGCAACAAAGGAAACCTGCTGCCTCAAAAACATTTAAACACTTCTTTGCAGAAGCTGCCACGCTATTTAGAAGTCTGAAGAAATTAAAAACCAGTGATCGAGGAATAAAAACAGGTAACTCAAACAAGGAGAAAGGAAACAAATGTGTGTCTTGTCAAGGGTTGCTGATTGGAGCACTTAGGCAGAACCTTGCACCCCTCAGCTGCTGCTGCTGCAGGTTTGCAGAGATCTCTGGGTTTAGCTTTACCTTCGTGTCTACTCTTGGTTTCCTCTTTCAATTCAGGGGCAAAACTGCTCCTCTCTTTCCATTTTTTGCCACAGATCCCCTAATATCTGACTTACAGCGTGTGCAGATTTTAGATAAAGCACAGTCTAGTGAAAGGATGTGAAATACATGGAAAGAATATGAAATTAGATGAAAAGGGTTAAGAGTTTAATGGAGGGCTATTTAAAATGCACAGTGAGAGGTATTCTTAGACAAATGATGGCTGTTGTCTGAATTCCAGTTTTTCCAATTCTCCTGAGAGACATGAGAAGCCTCCAGAAGATGGAAGACCAAAATAAAATAAAATTTTAAAAGAGGAACCATGACTTTATTCTCAAAACAGATTTATTTTCCTCAGAGCAGATGACAAATACTGTTTGAGCCTTTCCTAGCTGTTCCCATAAAAATTCAGTATTTCCCTGCAGGATTCTGAATTTATTTTCAGTTATAGCATCTAGATCTTCAAAGATAAAAAGGGAGACTCCCAAACTTGCCTTAAGGCTGTGTTTTTCACCAAAGTACACTGCCTGGCTCTATTCATCACCTTTTAGGTGCTTGGCTACAAAACCCACTCCCAGCATTGCAATTTCTGCTTTCCACTGCTAAAACCCTACCCCAATTGCCTTTTTTTCCTACACTTTTCCCAGTCCTTCTTTGAATTGTCATAATTTTAACTTTGTGATCCCTTCCTCCACACGTCTCCCATTTGCCAGAGCCAGGGAAGCTTCAGCTCATGTCCCCCAACCCATTGGGAGTGTTTTGTTTCATTTGTTTCAGGGTCTGAAGGGGAGTCTGGTGGCTCCTTGACCTGTTCTTAATTTATATTCTGTGATTAGAAGGGAAGAGTATGATACTGGACTTATCCCCAGCAAAGTTCACTATTTCCAACAAGGAATGAAAAGGACAATTTTGTACTCCTGGACTGGAAATTCAGAGATTTTCTTTATTTCAACAGGCTTTTAAAATTTATGTAAGTTATTTTAACAATTTTGATTTTTTTTTCCTATGCGGGAAAATAATCCCAACCAGGTGTAATATCTTAGTCTATGTTTTTTTTTCTCACCAGCCTAGTTAGCGATGAAGATTTGTGTGGTAAGGTTTTATTTCTGGCTTTGAGAAAGGGGATGGGGATGTTGCTGTTGATATACACTTTAAATAAAGTTTAATGAGGTCATATTGGGCTAAATTACAAACAACTCCTATTACTGGCATGATTAAATCTCTTAGACAAAATCTCCATTTTATTTTAAGAATCATGATATATTAGTGTTATCCAGTTCAGAGACTGAAGAAGAAATACCTTTAACCACCTTTTCCAGAAAGAGAAACCATAAGAAATTGAGAGCATATAATGTTTTTTTACTGTCACTAATCCCCAGGATGTTTCTGAAAATTAGAAAAGGTACCTGTCTGAAATGCAGAAGATTATCAGTCAAATCCATACTGAAGAACTAAAAATAATGTTTGCCAAAGCTGAATGGCTTAGCAAGGCCAATTCCTTGAAGCTGGTAAAGAATAATGAAGAAAACTGAGAGATGGAAATAAGAACTACTTAAAAAATATGTGATTTGATGGCACGTAGCAAGCCAGGTGATTACATGACCTTTCATCAGTAAAAAATTGCAAATATGAAATAAAAAACTGCTTATCAAAGAAAGCACAAAACTTTATTCTAGAGTAGAAATAACGTTAATATTGTACATTTCCTAACCTTGAGTAATCTCCAAAACACACAGGGACTGCTGATGCAAATTAAGGCCTTGAATTGGTGATACCTTGGTTTAAACATTAAGGTTCTGATGCTAAAGACCTGAGTAAATAGCAATCAATTTAGGCTGTGCTTCTCAGTGTCTGTATTCCATGGGGACTGGGTACTGCAGGTCTCAGAGCAGGTCTATTATCTCATCCCCAAGATGATTTTTCATTAGTGCTTTTATTAATTTAAATCAGATGTGTGGTGTGGAGGAAGCTTTTATAATCCCCCTGCTCTCATAAAGCTGGTTATATTACAATCTAAAGAGAGTGCTCAGTTTACAGCCTTGTTAACATGCTAACAAGCAAGATTTTACATTCTACAAGCCCCTTAATAAAGTGATAAATTAATTAGCTTGCCTGGACGATAAAGGTCCAAGACCATCAGCTAATATGAATTTAATTTTTCTTGTGTTTCACACAAGGGTACTCACATTCCCACGACAAAGCTTTCAAGGTCAGGTCAGCAGGTATCAGGACTGGGTTTCTATTTGGCCTCTCTTCAGTAAAGCAGAATTTGTCCTGTATCCCTTTCTCTGACAGCCACAAGCAGAAACCTCAGCCACCACTGGAGTCCTTCTTTGCTCCTATAAACCCAACAGTAAGTAAGAGTTTTTCTTCTGTGGGAAAGTAGGTTCCTATAAGTATTTGGCTCTCAGTACTCCGTGACTTTATTAATCTTTTACCTACTTTCACTCTTTATATGCCAGTGGAGAGAAAGTTGCCCACCTCTGATGAATGAAATACAGGATCGATCTACGTCTCCTATTCCTGTCTGGAATTTCAAAAGTTTATCTTTGCTCTGCTTTGCCCATACCTATTACTAGAATTTTTTGTGCATCCTCTGAAGTAAAATATTGTTTGCCCTGCTCTTCTGCCCCTATCCTCACACTCCTTTTCCTAATCTTCCTCACCCAATCTTTTATTTTTTTGCCTCTGCATTATTTTTTTATTTTGTTAAGAATATGTCTGTTCTTTTGATAAGAATAATTGTTTATGTTGTTAAGAACACAAAACTCAGAGCTCAGCCTGAACCCTGCACTTGCAAACCAAGTCTGTCCATTTGCTTCCTGGAAACAAATATTTTGTAGGGATGCAGGGAAAGCAAGCAGCCATGCAGCCCAAGCTGGGAATGGGACACAGCTGGATTATTGGCAGTTGGCAAAGAGACAAGCAAAAGATTACAGAGGTTCAATATATTCTGTGTGAAACAGAGGCATGAAATATTATAACCTTTTAGCATTAGCAGCAGCCATAAAGCTGAGAAAACTTATTGGAATCCTGCTCATTTAAAATTTTATGGTGTTTTCCTGCATTGCAGATATTGTATGGCCAGATCGTAGCTAAATACATTTTAGGATTCTAAACTGTAGACATTAGTGGAAATAAACACTAAAATCCAGAAGAGGGTATCATTTTCTAAATGAGGATAAGAGGTAATCAATCCATGTCTTTCAAAAATCTCATTATAAAGTCTAAATGCTTTATGGATAAGAGATCCAGATAATTCCCAAGATGTTTAGCAACTGGAAACATAGGTTATAGCTTTACTAATGGGTTTTCAACTGCAAACAGTCCAATTGTTACTCCAAAGTTCTAGAACTTTTTTCATTTTTTTATTCAATGTTTGTTTCTTCAAGAACAGAAATAGTGGGGCAAGGCTTTAGTTGTTTTTTGGGGTTTTTTGGGTTTTTTTTTCCCTAGAGATCTTAAGGTAACAGGTGAAAATTTCTTCATCATAAAGGCAGGCAAATAAATAAGAAGACTTTTGTAAATAAGAAGTCTCAAATATCTTTGCCAAGATTATCATGAATGTCTAAGAAGTGTCTGCCCAGAAGGATCTGCAGTGAGCAGCCTCCGTTTGGGTGACACAGAAATCTCACAGATCTCTGCACTGTCAGAAGTGGGGGCAGAGTCCCATAAATCAGAGGAACAGATGCCAGTGAAGGCTGAGTTTTAAACTTCTTGTAACACATTATCCTTAAATTCTTTCTAAAAACCAATTAAACAATCAGTGAAGACATGAGAACTATGCTGAAAAGCCAAATGCAAATCAAATAGCTGCCATGTTGCATCTGAATGAGAAAGAATTTATGTTGATACTTCTATTTGTTAGACAAGATTCAAAACCAGATTTTTGCTATGTAAAAGGGAGAAAATTGTAGACTGAGTGGGTGGTAGTGGATAGGCTTGGAGGAGTTTGGTTCATGTAAGGAAATAAACATATTTGAACCTTGAATTATGAAAAGAAAAAGGGTAAAAGCATGGGATTGAAAGATAACACTTGTTCAAGAAATAATTTAGAGGTAGGCTACAAGAGGTTGGGAGAATATATCAACATGATTTCAATTCTAACATTAGGAAAAGAGGCTTAAGATTAGAATTACCTTTTAAGAAAAGAAATTGCCTGCTTTTAAAGGAGGAATTAGTAGTGAAACACTGCAAAAGGGAAAAATGAGAAACCAAGGTCACGTCAAATTCTTAGTCAGTGCATGGTAACAAAAAAAGCCATTCTTAGGCATTTTTAAATGCATCCTTTTTTGTCCTTCAATGTCAAATTAAGTACTTGTGGTGAGAATGGCAAGAACTGAAATCCAGTATGTCAACAGAGAGCCTTTCAGCTTTAGAGCACTATCCTCTGTGATCAGGTCCTCTCAGTGAGAGCATTGGTTTCTTTATGATGCTGTACACATCTCCTGACACCACTTTGGTGAAATATAACCCCCTCAGGTTAAGAAGGCCGTTTCTGCATGAGTGTGTATTCAACCTGTGTTCTTCAGCAGAGCTGGACTTCTGTATTTTACTGGCACAGCTATCTGTCCACCAGGAATTGGTGTAGGCAGGGGTCTGACATTGTAGGTCATTGACAGAGAGTGTCGTGGGCAGGAAGGGGAGGAAAGGACAGCTGCTATCAGAGCAGAATTTACAAGTGATCTGAACACATCTTTTCTCATTTCATCTGAGACGCCCTTTTTTATCAACAGCAGTAAGGTGTATTTTTTAAAGTCTTTGCCTTGTTGGCAACCTTTCCAGTGGGACAGCACTGTTCTCAATGCCTAATCAGTCTAAACCAGAATAAATTGTTTTTCTTCAAGATTTCTAGTGAGCTCTTAGTTCCCATACTTGGGGTGTTTCATTAAAACTCTACTGTAGTTGTCAGGAATAGAGCACCCACTTCCCCCAAAGTGCCAGACCCCCACTGCCTTTGGCCCAGGCCACTCTGGTGCTCCCAGGGGTCCCCAGTGAGGACAGGTACTTGGGCAAAAGCTCAGACCTTGGCCCTGAATTTGGGGAACGCTTGTCAAACATGAGCCATTCCAAATCAAGTGTTTTGGTGTTGGAGAACTGATGGTTTTCCATAAAGAGACCTACTACTAAGTATGCTTGAAATACAAGGGCAAAAGGAGCTGCAACTGCTTCAGATGAAATGTTGGATTCTAACCCTGTTTCAATATATTATAGGTATGTTCTGAAAAATTGTATTGACCTATGCCAGAGAATCAACTTATTATATTCAAGGAGAAATAACCACCAAGACAAACGTAATTGATTTAATTGCAGTTCTACAGAAAAGGTTCTTAAACAATACTATAGCTAACAGTGTCATGCTGCTGGGAAAAGGAAAAGAAAGCCATCCTGGAAAATATAACCAGGCTAAATAAGACACAGACCAGTTCTCTGTTCTGCTCAGCCCTTGTGAGACCTTGGCTGGATTAATGTCTCTGTGTAATATGGGATATTTAAACAAACACAATGACCACTTCATATTCACAGAGAGACAGAAGTAATGATCCAAGCTCTAGAAAACAAGATCTGTGAGGCAAGATCGAAGCAATTGGCTTTGTTCAGTTAAAAGAAGAGAGAGAAGTAGGCTGGGTCTTCTCTTGGGCTGCACAAACAGCTGCTGCTAAGGTAGGAGGCAGCCTGTTCTCCATAAAGACATGAGGAAAACAGTTTATATTTGAGCTAGACTTGGGCTAGGTAGAGGGAAGAGTACCACAGTGACAGGATAGACTGAAGGAAATGTTAGGGGCTTTTCACTCCATGAGGTAAAAAAAAAAATTGGCTGGGAAAAAATCTGTTAGGAATTAATTTCTCATCACACCCTGGGAGTGAGCGGAACAGTTCCTGCCATCTTGTCCTCATCCTCCCCAGCCTCTGATTCCCAACCAGCTCTCTGTGTAAGAGAAACAAATTTATTCAAGGCTTCTGCAGAAAATATTATTGCCCTTGATTGGAAGAGCCAGATAAGTCATCACCAGTGTCACAAAAAGCAGCCCAAGAGAAAGGAAAAGGCAGGAGAGCTCTGTGCAGCCTGGCTGGCTGGGGCAATGCACAGTCTGCATCTCCTCACCCTTCCTGCTTCTGCTGGGTAACCCAGAGATGTTTATTTGCTTCCCTCTCTCCCCCCTCCCCTTGTCTAAAAAGCAGACTAGACATTAGGATTTCAATTTTTCTGGAAAATATTTGTTCCATTTTATCAGCCCACAGTAAGGTAAGAAGATTTAATGTGCTAAAATAGAAAAAGTAATTGATGTTCTATCTAGGGATAATTATCTGTCTTTCACATTGCTTTTTATCTCAGCTAAAAACACTCTTTTTACTTTTCAATTATATTTCTTCTGGTAGACTTTTGCTTGCTGAAGCTTTTGAAAAGGTGGAACGGGATCTACATAGTAGGGATAATAAAAAAAAGGTTCTATTAATCATAATCATAAATTGTGATCAAGTCCACTACAGGTATAATTTCTCTCTCTCAAAATATGATGAAAGATAGGATCAATCATCTAATATGCTAGTCACTGCAGTATTTTTCTTTTAGACACATTCTCTTAACTGGATATACTGGATATGCTGAGTATGAAAAAAAAATTATTTGAGAGAAGAAAAAATATAATACCTATTTGATGGAAATGACTGTAAAGAAATCTGGCAGTTCTGTTTTTCTCCTTAACTTATACCCCAATTTAGCCTTATGCTAGAAAAGTCATAACCTCCAAATCTGCCTGTTGAAGTTCCCAACTTACAGATGTTGAGATCTTAGAAGGGGATCCTTAATAAAATATCCGATGTGTTCGTCTACAAATGTCATGAGGCACATAAATCAAAATCAGGGTTTTCTGAAAAGCTTCTGTCCCTGTAAGACATGGAATCAAAGTCCAAGATTTACTGTAGATTTTTTAAACTGTGGCTAAAGCTCAGCAGTTTTGTAGAGTCCTCTACAAAATCCAATTTTATATCCCTGATGGGCAAGAAACATATAAAGGCACCCAGATTTCTGACTGATTGGACAGTCTAGAAGATGAACGTGGTTGTAAGAGGATTTCATCTGTGCTGTACAAATATGCTACTAAAACTATGAATTACAACTTGTCCTTTTAAAATAAAACCCAACAGGCTAAATTATCTAATCTACATCTCCACTGAACTCCATCATTAGGCTACCCTGTGATCTTGTTAACTTCCGTGTCAGCAGATTTGCTGGCCCCAGGACCTCTGAGCTTCCTCGAAATAGAAACTTAAAAATTTGCACTGATCAGTAGGAGAATAAATCTAAAAATTCCTTGATTTGGGAGAAGAATCTAATAGAAAATCCATCGGGATATTCAGTGGAAGTTCTTAATTTAGAAATGCTAGTGTTGAGGAAAGAAGAAGATGAAGTGATATGCAGCATTTAAGTCATACCAGGAATATCTTGTTCAGTTTTGATCTCCCCAAGTTTGATAGAGACATTGGAAAAATTGGTGATGTAACAACCTTGAGGGATTTCACAAGATTCTCAAGGGGAAAAATCCTCATCTCTATCTATCCTATTTACAAGTGACAATAGGTTTATATTGGCATCTATCAGTAGGTATCTACCTGTTTTGTTTCCTGCCTTGTTAAAAGATCAGTATAAATGCTTCCAATTGAATAGCTGATTTTAAAGCTAAGCTCTTTAATTTTTTTAAGAGGACTGTGACCGCAGTTTTCAAATTGTGTGCCTCTATTCCAACACTCCTAGAGGTAACTTAAAAGAAGCAGCCAAAAAGACCCCTGTAAACATTTTTTTTAAGAATTCAGGCCTAGAAATGTATGAACTTACTAAGATGAACTCAGATCATTTCATACCTGACTCTATATACAACAGCCTAGACACCATCTGTAAATTTTTTTTCTGCTTGGATAATTTTTTTTTGTACCAAGTGTCATTTTGTCCTCTGTTATTTTATGTCTACTTCACACAAAAATTGTCATATAAATGTGAGTGAATGTTTAACTTTGCAATCTCTATACCCTGTTCAATGTGAATTCAATTTATACATATTTGTGGAGATAGACAGAATTCTACAATAGGACTCCACTACTTGCAGAGCTCTTTGCCAATGGAGACAAAAAGGTGATTTTTGTCTTCCTTTTAGTTAAAGCCACTGCTAAACATAGATGAGTTCAGTTCAATCCTGTTTTTTCACATATCTTAGTTACCTAAGGGGTTTGATAACATCTTGACCTGAAGATATTGAGAAAAATGTGGACAGTATTATCTTTGCAAATTCAATACATTTCAAAGAGCTGATAATTGACAAGGCTGGCAAAATTTGTGTAGCGTTATTTTCTTCAGTTAATCAAACAGAAGAGTTGATGGCAGTTTCATGGTGTTCAAACAAAAAAATCTCTTGTTGAACCAGCTCCAAGGATAAGGTAGATACTACAGATTTTTCTTTCTTACCCCTTGTAAAATGTCCAGCCACAGTGAGAAGATATGGGTTGAAATTCAGCATACAAATAAAGCAATTAATAGACACTTATGATCTTTGTTCAGGGTTTGGAGGGGTTTTTTTCTTAATTAGCATATACAAACCACCAAATTTGTCAAACAGTATAACAGATGAAAGCCATGCCTTTCTTACATTGCCCTCCTGGAACTGCTCCCTGACAGATGGCCTTACTGTCAGCATTAAGGCTGATTTTTATTTTTCTTTTCCGGCATGCTGATAAACATTAAGGCCTTGTAAAAAGAATGGGCATGTAGGTAAAATCCACTACTGGTTGTATTAATTGCCTGAAATCCGTGATTAAAAATTTAGGATTTTTAAAGAATGGTCATTGCTCCAAATTGGAAAGAGCAGGAACAACGTCCTAGGCATTGTTTCATAGTAGTTCATTGAGCCAATTAAACCTGTACATGCTTTAAGCTGCACAATAATTTATTTTGCAACTGGAAAAGCCTTACATATTTAAGGAGAAATGCAGCACCAAAAAAAGGGTGAGGCAGAGGTTGCAGTTACCTTACCAAAACCTTTCACTTTGAATTCTCTGGTTGTTTTGGGGAGGCTTTTTACTTTCTTTTTCTTCTTTTCTCTGTCTTATTTAAGCAAATAGTTATGGAATACCCAAACAGATTCCAAGTTCAATTGAACTTCTCTATATCTGTGAATTTGAGAAGGTAAGTCAAACACAGGCAGCCTTCCAAAAGACCTCAGTCTAGCTCTTCCAGAGTCAGCAGCCAACACGGATCCTCAGGTTCTGATTTTACCAGGAAAGAGAAAGCTATAAAGGAAAAGCAGCATTTTCCCTCAAGTAATGTGATTATTTTTATGCTATCTCCACCAAAGGTGTCAGATGACATCTTTACACACGGAGAAATAGATTTTCTTTCTTAACAGCCCTACAACCGAAATGCGAAAAATTGATTGTTATCTCCGGTTTGTAGCTGGGTACCAACGCGGAGAAAAACTGAAGGATTTGTCCTGTGGCAGAATCCCAGCAGAAACATTTGAATGTGCAGCAGTCCAGTCCCCTGTGCTCCAGTGAGCCCATCAGCATGACAACATCACTGCTTTCAAACCTCCACATTTCTCAAACCTCCGCTGCTGCTGTTTACTCCAGCACAGCCAGGAAATCTGTTCTTGCCCCTAACCTGACCCTCCCACCCATATGGGGACCCACACAGGGCACACTTGATGGTGATAAATGTTAACTCATCAAATTGCATGCAAGAAGCCACACTAGGGAGGACCTTCAAAGTACTGTCTTCTCTTTCAACACGAGACAGATGCTCCCACCCACCCACATAAAGTGTCTCAGTGTGAACTCTCCAGCACAAGGCAGACACCTGAGGGGCACACTCTTTCCCCACAGAAGTCAAAATTTAAAGTATTTAACATTACACAGTTTTCTGGCTTCAAAATTGGCACTATCTGTCCAGTGATTTTTGAGTGGAGTGCAGCTACACCATTCCCCATGAAATCAGTGCTTCTCAGAGCATCACCCATTGTGGTTTTGTTCAAAAAAAACCTCTTAGAAATTCCTTGACCTGTACCCTGCTCAGTAATTAATCTTCTGACTGACAAATGCATGGGTAACTTTGACACTTTCCTTCTATTTTGACATTTTTTGCCGTGTTCCACTGGTGCTTGTAAATATAAGTGCAGAGAATCTCTCCCAAAACAATAAATCCTGTCAAAATATGGGGGGGGAGAAAAACCTCTTAATTTAGTCACTATCCTGGATATACAGAAATAATCCACAGAGCTAATGAGATCACCAGGTCAGAAACCTTAAATTGAATCGGCAGATAAAAAATCTGTCAGGTGAGATCAGAGATATAATTTCTTTTTTTCTCTTACTCAAGCCGTTCTTCAATGCAGACAGGTTGATTCTCAGTCTCTGAACTCTCATCTGCTGCAGTAAGGACAGTAAGTGTCTCTTCATGAATGAATCCACTAAAATTTAACTAAATATAAGGAATTATACTCAACAGAGAGGCTAGAATATGTTGTGGTGTATGTGTAGTTATAATTACCCACATAGGATTTTCTCATGGTTGGTGAAAATGAGCAATAAAGATTAATGTTGTCACCCTAAAGACATTTTTTTCATGCATTTGTGAGTTCTTATAAAGTCTCATTATGCCTTTATCCAGACAGAAGTGCAATGAATTATTCTTTCATGCTGCTTCACCTTCCTGCCCCCAGCCTCCTCTCTCTGTGCATGATACATTCACAGGCAACTCTGCAAGGTCAGATACAAAAAAATGAATATATGTAAAAATATATCAAATATATAACATGAGTTAAATATTTACACAACATCTGTCAGGGTAGGTGGAGCACTCTCTGTAGGCAATCTGCAGTAAAACCCTGAGTAGTTGAATGTTTCTGAAGCTTCCCAAAATCTTGCTGACCTGTTCCCCAGCTTTTTCAGCACAGGCAACCACAGCTGTCCTGTCAAAACTATGGGGTTGTCCCATGACTGACACCCATTTCATCCTATTTACAGCCACATCACTCAGCCATCCCCTCCTAACATGGTTCTCACTCAAAAGCAATGAGCTGAGATCCAGAAAATCAGGTTTTCAGAAACCACAACGGTTCTTCTGCTTAAGTCTTCCTCAAACTTCACACAGTCTATAAACTGCAGTTGCATTTCATGGGATCCAGCTGTATAGAAATTATAGCTCTTAATACTTTTTGAAACATATTTCCTGGTTTTCACTATTAAATTCTAGTTTTCCACTCGGTGAAGGGTCTGCAGAGAGACTGTCAGGGACTCTAAAGAAGATAAAATATGATGGACAACGTGATGATGGAAATTACCAATGCCTTGGGAACATCAGTAACAAAAGATTTTCTCTTTAATAAAACATATCTTTGCAAAACCAATCTCAAAATAGTTTTAAAGTGTTCTTGCACTGGAAATATTAAACTTGACATTTCATAAAAACTCAGAGGAAATATCAGTGTCTTTAGACACTACTGGAAATAGGGTTATTCCTTGAGTCTAAATATCCACTTTTAGTTCAGAAAAGCTATTTCATCTGTGGGCTAACCCCTCTCTCAGATATCTCTGGGGAACTTTCAACTTCATGTGATCCTGTCCCTGAGTGACCTTCAACAGCTTTTAACTTTTTGGTATTTAATTTTTCTTAAGTTCATGACACTGGAAGTGGAAGTTGCATCCACGAGAAAACTTGTTGGGGTTTCCTGGCAGAGGGGAGACTTCAGGGATGGTGACAAGTATCTCTATGCTGTTATCACTTCTTACATTTACTTTTGAAATTGTCCTACTGCTGGTCTGCAGATCCCTACAAGGACACCTAAAATTAAATATATTCCCATCAGGCCATTTCTTTTTAGGACTAAAAGAAACCTAACAGCTCATAAATTCAAAACCTCAGTACACAAACCTAATATCTTATTGAATATTCAGGCAAACGGACTTCATGAAGCTCATGGAAGGCAGAGTTGATGAAAACATCAGGGAATTGAGTGACAAGTAGGTAAGTTAGCTTTTAACTGCTGGAGAGCATCAGACATCAATATATCTTAGTTGCAAATCACTGATTGTCAGTATTTGTTTTATGATTGTGATGTTTCAGTTGCTGTTGACAACTGCTTGTTGCTCAAAATTGCAGAGAAGTCTTTACATAAAATATGATATAGCAATTTTTTCAAATCATCCTTTCTTTCTCTAGTAATAAATTTATTCAGTTATATAAAGATCACTCTATTTTCATTGGCAACATAAGAAGCCCATTTTAGCATTGACCTGTTTGTCCCTTTTAGCTATTTTTCCCTCTTTTAGGAGGAGTTTAGGATTAGCAGAATAACCCTAGCACATAATATTATACTGTAAAATATTTTCCCGTATGCTTTTCCTGTCAAAAATTTCCTGCGCAAACAATATCTTCTGAACTGGTTGAACAATTAGATGTCTTTGTAATAAGATAAGATTTTCTCTTTAATAGAGCATATCTTTGCAAAAGCAATCTTAAAATAGATTTAAAACCTGTGTAATGCGACATGGCAACTCAACACCTGATCAGCAGGGTCTATTTTTAAATTTACTTCCTTCTTTATGTTCTTTGTCCCGTAAGCTGCACAGTGTGGGGTGTGGGGAACTCCTCCTCTTCCATTTAACCAGGAGACAGCAGGTCCAGAATTCTCATGCCCTGACGGATAAAAAAAAATTCACAGCAAGTAAAATCATCAGTGCCTCGAAATCAAACAGTGGTTATCAAGGAAAACAGGTGGAGTTTTTTTTGAACTGCTCCTGAGCCCTGCCTTTCCTGCAGTCACTGTAGGGGATCAGGCTGCAGAGCAGCTGCTTTTGTCATGTTTGGATATCTACCTGAGGTATCTGTGATCATCAATAAGTTCAGTAGCACAGAAATAAAACGAGAATGGCAAGGGTGAGCTCTCATACCACACAAGGTGGTATAAATCTGATGTAAGGTGTTCATGGCTGTCTCACTCCCAGGTAATTTATAACAGCCTCAAGTTCCAGTATAAAAAGCACATAGCTGCAGGGATACATGTCAGCTTTCCTTACTCTGGCTGTCATCCCCTTGGAAACATAATAATTAAGATGTCTGGTGTAACTGCTTCTGTCAGAAATATTTTTAGATTTCAACCCATTTCAAGAAACTCAGAATATAAGGGGGAAATTACTGTATGCTGAATAACAAACTGAGGAAAGTCTTCCTACTATCGGGAAAAACACCTGAACAGATACACAGGCAAAATTCCTAGTCAATAATGTGAAAACTCTCGTTTCCAGAAAATATATAAATGACAAAAAAGAAAATAATAACAATAGCAAAGATGGTCATTAGTTGGATGAGGAACAAGGGCAGCTGCAACAGAAGGGAAATGGTTCTTAGTGATATGTGAGAGCTCCATCTGGTTAGATATGGACTTTTGCAAGTTTTCCAAGTTTGGAGGTGCTGGTGTGAGGCAGCAGCTGCCCTGGATGGATGTGGGATGCCGGAGCTGAGCAGCAGCTCAGGAGCTGGGCTCTCACAGCTGGGCACTCAGAGGCTCTCACCTGCCTGTGAACAGCCTACAGGAGATGAAACAAGTGCAGTGAGACAGTGGCACAGTACTTAGGGTGCTGCTGGGCTGTCAGAAATACTTAAATCTCTTTTAGCATTAATCAGTGAAATAAGACTCAATTAAACAAGTTGCAACCAGGATTAACAAGTGACATTAATGTGCCAGTTAGGAAAGGAAGATTTTTCTGCCCAGTTACACACTTTTCATGTAGGTTTCCATCTGTGGAGCTATTTAAAGGGAGATAGGTCTGCTTGTGCTGTGTTCCCAGGCTTTTCTCTGTAAATATTGCCTCTGAACAGCTACTCAATTACTAAGGCCTATATTCTAACATACATTAAAAGCCAGGGAAAAGCTCTGACTGCTCAGCATGGAGCAGAGATCCCCCAGCTGCAAGTGCTCAAGCATCCCCAGCTTCTGAAGCTGATCAGAGAGAGCATCAAGCAAGGATCAGGCAGGAATCACATTTTGGAAACAATGAGGCTTCATTCTAGGAATTGCTCTGTGCTGTCACCCACGAGGTTTGGGGGCTGGAGTAGCCAAAGAAACGAGCGTGGCCACAATTAAGTAGTAGACCAGGGAAATAAAATAACAAAAGTTAGAGAACAAAAGGTTGAGAAAGGAGGAAGGAGAGGAAAACTGGTCATGTTTTTAGCTGGAACAGTCCCAACTCCACATCTTTGCAGCAAGGTGGACACTGAACTCCAGCTGAGGCTAAGGATGTAGAAACAAGTGAAGCAAAAGGATTATTTTTTATGCCTTTAGGCCCGTTTATGTAGATCATTACATTGTCTGTCGTTCTTGCAAGAACGTGATGTTGTTAACTCATGTTCACCTGATAACTGTGCACTTTTTTCTGCAAAATTGGCATTTTCCAATATATTGTTGCAGCTAACTGTTTCCTAATATTTCTACCTTGCTCTTATTGTACTGTGCACTTTTGGTGCCTTCCTCTACCTCAGCAAGGTCACCCTGAATCTGAAAAGTGTTCTCCACTGTGTTTGAAGCACCCCTAGTTACATCTCACATACAAATTCCATAAGTACATTCCATATTCTGCTACTCAAGTCACTCATGAGAATTTTAAGGCATATTGAGATCTCTTGAACTTCATTTTGGGCATCCCTCCATTCTGACAGCAAACCTCAATGATTATCTCATTCTGGAATTCCAAATACACAGAGCTTACATTTTTCCTGTTTTATTTATGTTTCCCTATTTTGTGGATAAGAATGTCATCTGAGAAAATGCCAAAAACTTTATCAGGCTTCTGACATCTATTTCTTCTCCCTTTTCCAATGACTTATGATTCTGTCTTAGAATGAAATTAAGTAAGTCTCAAGTGACTTTTTTCTTGATAAATGAATATGGGTTCTTATCTTCTTCTTGTCTTCTGGATGCAAACAAATATTTTGTTGAACCATGAATTTCAGCATATTTCCAGGAAAGATAGGTCAATCAAGTTAACCTTTATGCTTTAACTTATTCTTCTTCTCCCTTATGAAAAATAGCTGCCTTTTTTCTCTTTTTTCTTTCACTTTTTTTTAGTGGAAGAATTGCCTATATGACTGCAACCTGTCTGTATTTTTTAAATAATTATTACAGGTTTTAAGTGGCTATGTTAAATTGCCAGTACTATACTTGCATTCAGTGCCCTAAAAAATTTTTCTATGAAGAAATATTTATTTTCCAATGAAAATTATAGGTTTGGGTAATGATAAAATAGCATAAAATTCTCTAAATTAATTGTAAAAACTTCATCTTAATGATATTAGTTTTACTTTTGCAAGCATGGTGAATCACTGATTTTCAAAGTTTGTGGGGTTTTTTTAATGAGCTTTTCTCTGTTAAAAATTCACAAGATAAGTAATTTTCTGTATTAAGGACCCAAAAGTTTTTTTCCCCGTATCAGAAGAAAACCTTGCAGAAGAGAGCAATTTGCATTCACAGGCTACTGAAAAATGTACTGGCTCTAAAACATCAATCTTGACCCTAAAGTTTGGATCAGAGTTGTAGAGACCTATGGAATTACAACTGGACACATGTACACAGAAGTCCTTAATAAAAGTAACCTGAAATGCATCTAAGGGTTGGAGACCTTTGACTGAGATGATGATAAAAACTTCCTCCTACAGTTTGGGTTGCAAAGAGATTTCCCTCTTGCAAGACAGAAGAAGAAAGAATTTCATTCAGTAGATACCAAATTTTAGCAGATTAATATAACCTTATGTATCTTCTCCAGCCATGGATCTCCATAATTAAAACATCCTTTAGAAGTGACTGATGCATTCAGTTTATTTTTGTCCTCAATCTCTCCATCCACCATTTTTTTTTTTTAATTTAACCTTCTGTAGTCCCATCTGCCTTTATATGAATATTCCAACTAAAAAATTCAATTCCCTAAGCTGTCCATAAATAAATATTGTGTTGACTCTATTTCACAGCTCCCAAAAGCTACTGAACAAGAGAGATTAATCTTGTACTAATTCCATCCCCAACTATCTTTCAAATAATTTGTTTGGTTTTAACAACTGAATGGTATTCCCCAAACTTTGCAGTTAAAACTAAATATGCATTAAAATTGTATTTATCTACAGCTTTATTTCAACCATATATTCTGACACACTTTTCTTACAGTTCTCAAGGTTGCCCAGTTTGTTGGTAATCTGACCTTGTCACTTGAAGTTCATGTCCAAAAGGAGTAATTCCCACAGGATCCTGCATTTTTTTCCCCTATGAATCCTCCTGGCTACATCAGAGATTCCCAGCCCTCTGAATAATGAATGAATAATTTAAGATTCTATTTCTTAATCTGTTGCATTCATTCATTTTGCAATGACTCTGATGAGAAATGAAGGCACTAACCATCTTGCAGGAATGAACATAGCAGACATGATTTTTTTTTAAAAGACTGGTTCTCAGAAAAAAACAACCCAGATAGAATTTAAAGGAGTAATTGAAAGTGAAAGCCATGGGAATACAGACATTAATTAACCCCACTTTCTTCCTAACCCCAGCAGATGAAGCCTGTACTTGCAGTTTAATGGATAATTTTCAGTTTCACCACCTCAACAGTACAATACAAGTACAGTTCAGTACAACACAACAGTGGTGTGCAAGGACAACATCAGCCATGTAAACAATTTTCCACTCCTTTCCACTCCTTAATGAATATATTGCAAAACAGATTTTCAAAATCTTCTAGACTTATACCTTAGAATTCTCCAGCTTTATTTGAAACAACCACCTGAATAATATCTTCAACTACAAAGGCACTTCTTTGTTCTGTCTTGATGATTAAAGTAATTTTAATAGAAAGCATAGAAATTTTAATATGTCATTAATAATTAATATTTCAAGGATAAAACCTCTTAGAAGTTCTTGTTTTAATTCTGTTCTTTGGAGTTTCACAGAAAATCTAAAAGAAGACAATTTAGGGTAGTTAATATGCATAACTGCCAGAGGTGAGGCTCACTGGAACCCAATGTTTTTGAACTCTTTAACTAAAACAGTGTCTGTTTATTAACAAATGTTTTTTATTTCCTACCTTTGACTATACAGGCCTGAGTTTAGGTAAGAAAAGTTAGAGACAGCAAAGGAATTGTGATGGAAGGAAATAGATAAGCAAAACAAATTTGAAATGTAAAGGTGTGGCTGTTTTTAACCCATGGGATACCTGTAAATGCTAAGAGCTGAAGGAAGGACTGGTCTCTGCTGGGAGACAACACAAGGAAAAACGGTCTCAGGAGCACCCAAACAATTCTTATCAACAAGAGATTTCAAATTTGATGTTTGTTTTGTTAATGTCTCTCATTTATGTTCCCTCCTGAGGGCCAGCACATCTCAAGTGTCCCTTGCTTTGACATACAAATAATACAATCAGCAACGATTGTAGAGACTGAATCAGGTGCTGAGTGTTCGTACACAGCAGAGCACCTGGGGTTGCATTTTATTAATTAGAGGAGGCTCTCCTGACTGGAGTGCTAACTCCTAGGAAGAGAAAGACAGCAAGCATAAAGTGAACATAGAGCTGAAGACTGTTACTGACAATAAAACTGCTCTCTGGCACAGAAAATTAAAGAGAGCACTGAGATCCCTGCACACAGGGTGATGAGGACAACCACCCATATCTATTTATCTTTTTCTTCCTCAAAATGTCCCCTTTTCTACACAAAAACATTGGCCAAAGGTATTAGGCCACAGTCCCTTGGTCAGGGGCTTTTGGACAGACATGAACGACTGAATTAGGAAAACAAGGGTGCTGTGGGACTGTTCACTCAATTCCCACTGATATTTTGGCTACCCCAGCTCATGCTAAGGCCTGATGTGTGCTGGGAACAGCACCATTAGATCAAAGCTGGGCTTGGCAAGCAGGACAGGAGGTCAGGAAGAGCTAATGAGCCTTTATGCAGCCATGGTCACCTGCAAATTGCTGTCTACTGTCTTGTCTATTTATTTTAATTCTTAATGAGATCATGAAATGAAGTTTAAGTCAGATTATATTTTGTCCTGCCAATTTGAGAGATCCAAATGGCCTTTGACATGCTGTCAGATTTAAATTCCTTAAGTAGTGTTCCTTACAGGAACTGCCAAAAGGGAAAAAAAAGGAACCTGAACTGAAAAAATTCGAATGCTACTGCTCTGAGGCATCCTCTTTCTACAAGCAGCACATCTTGAGCTTGGCTGAACAAAGCTCCGAGTGGTTTTCTTGTCACAGTGACCAAACATTCTTTGTTACACAAGTTTCACCTAATTAGCCTAACACACAGACCATGTTCTAAACTAGCCTTCCAAAAAATTAGAAGGTTTCCAACTTAGTCCTGGCATTTGTGTCCAAATAAGATCCATCCCTTTGAGGACATTTCCTTAAAATATAAGAAAGGCATTCTTCTTACCAGTACCAAAGCTCCAGTGACCTAGCTCCTTCTCTCACTAAGAAAAATTTTATGGTTAGCAGGTGTATTTGTACACCTGACAGCCCAGAGCTCCCCATAACTGCTTAAAACATGACCCTACAAAATAAAAAAAGTTTCATGAGCACATGATCCTCATTCACTCACTGGACTTAACCAGTTCCTTTTTCACTACACTACTTACAGCAGATTTTTTCTGTCAGAGCATTGCAAAAAATGCCTCAGATTTTAAGGGGCATAATTGGTGCTGTGTGGAATCAGGTGTTTGAGAGTACAAAGAGTTTGAGCTCAGTGTGGTTTTTCCAGACTTTAGATATTCACAAGATACACTTCTTGTTAAGAAGAAAAGACGTTTGATTCATTTACAATAAATGCCTCCTGAATTTTGCCCACTTTGCAAAAGAAAACACCAGCAATGTGCACAAAAAAGAAAAACAAAAACCAACAAATAACAAAGGTTTCATCAAACTGAAGTTACAGCTTCTGCTAGGATGTAAAACATCAAAGGCAGATGCAAATCAGCAGAGAGATTCCTTTTGGGCTCATCATCATTTCCTTGCAAATTCTCAGATCTGCCCAACGGTTGCAAATCTGCTTTCAAAAGACCTGTTGCATGAAGTTATTTTTCTTTTAACATTTCTCATGGCCTGCTAAACCCCATCACCTCAAACATCAACTCATTCTCCCTACCTGATACTATTTTGCCAATTCTTCAACAATCCTTTCACTAACCTGGGATATGATAACTTGAGAGAATCCATATCTTTCATACAGCTAATCCCTGTTTAACATAATTTAAATTTATTTTTAAAAATTATTGCTTGGCAAAATATATAACAATGTCAGAAAATCGTCCAGTGAAGGCACTGGCTTTTTTCAGTAAATCATAAATAACCTCTTCACTTTAGTAAGACTACACCTCATATTCTTACCTAAAATAAAGCACCTGAAAACAACAGCATGCCATGTTTCAAAAACCTTATCCTACACTTTAAAAGGGTTTGGGAGAAAAAAATCCTTGAAGGGTGTTTATTTCCAACATCCCTGTTCTTCACAGTATTAACTACTCCAACAGTAAAATAAATGAGGCACTTTCAGTAGGGCATGTGCTATTACACCCAGAAAAAAGAATGCGAAATCTATACTTGTACCTAATCCAAAGACATGCTGAAGGCAGAAAAGACACCAAATTTTGCAGAGACACAGTTGCACCACTCTACCTCTTTTAGTGTCTATTTCTCCTAAAAATTAATAGGTATTATAGATTTCAGACCAAGGAATTGTCTCACATAAATTACTTTTCAGAAGAAAAAGGAAAATATTGAACTTGCTTGAACTCTTGAATTAATTTTTTTTTTCAGATATATATATTTAAAAGCAGGAAGGAAAAGATTTTCTATAAGGCTAATGACATACAAGTTTTTATTGACTTAACTTCACATTTTTCAGTTGCTAAAATAAAAAATAACCTTGAGAGTTTATTTTAAAAAGTTTTGCTTCCGCAACACCAGGTTTTGCAATCAACCCATGCTCCAACCTTCCAAGTTATGCAAATTTGTATTTGCTCTGCTAATACTTGGTTACAGGAAGTGCAGACAGTTATTTGCATTTCAGAGCTAATAAAAAATCATGAAGTTCCAATTTTAATCAATTTAGCTTAGTCCCCATGGTAATACTGGAGGAAATATGAGGGGAAACAGGGTGTTTTGTTCCTATCAAAAATAGCTGATTGATAGATAGACAGATAAATAGATGATGTGTCACTTGCAAGAGAAGATCAGAGACCTCCAAAATAATGACAGTGCCATTAAAGACAATAGCTCCAAATGTGAGATAAACTGCTGTGAGAAAAGCAGGCGCATCTCAATATATCTTCAAAAGCCTTCTGAGCAGTTCTTCTCTCAGTGTTTTACACTGTCCTGCTTGGATCGATTTCCGCCACCTGCAGAGGTCTCTTGCTGATAGATTTTATTACTTAAATTCAACAATGGGGTGACAATTTGTCTATTTTGAGCAGATGGATTTGCAGCATGGCAGTAAATAGAAACACTGAAAAGACAAGTGCCAGGCACGTGTTGGTTTTGCATAATACATTTTTGCCTTTATTTTTCTGGAGAGTTTGGAAATGGAATGCAAGCATTCTCAAGTCCAAGGAAAGAGCTGGAATAAACCTACCTACTCAGAACTAATTGGTATTCAAATTAATAATTACTGGCTTTGTCAAATAGATCTATTCTGATTATTTTCCTATATTAGGACTGTCACTCCTTCTAAATTTGAACACTGTGTTTACATCAACCTGTCTTTAGCAATTTACCAGAGCTACACAATTGCACAGGTAGCAATTAGAGTGGCCTGAGCATCAAAAGCAGCTCCTAATAGAACTGTGGATCAGTACATTCATTCATTAGGTGATTATCGCTAATAACATAATGACAAATGGGCACATTAATTAAGGGATTTCTTGTCTAGATAATGATTGTTGTGTTCAAAACTGTATAAAGAGATATTCCCATTTATGTCTTCTTCAACAGGGGAAAGACCTATATGGAAAAAATAGGTAAGTCACTTATAAATCTGTCAAATTTTCTAATATTCATGTGAATTATTTAGACAACACACGTTCAGCTGTGTACACAGCACATATATTTTCCCCCATTATGTCATTATGTGCAATTTTACATTTTCTACAGGATATCTAAATTCAGTGCCTAAATTATACAGAGAAGCAGGGACTTTCTTTCAAGTTCTTGCCTTCCACAAATATTTCTGGAACCTCTGGTGCAGCATAGATTAGCATATGGCAGATGTGTGACCAAGCAAACACACTCAGCTTAGTTCAAGACAGCGACAGCCCAGAGCTCACAGCTCTGCCCTCGCCCTGCCTCAGTTTCCCCCTCCCAGCCCTCAAAGGGGGAGCAACAACAGGCAGAGGTTACCCCTGGGGTTAAAGCATCATTCATGCAGGCCACAGCCCATTCTGACTGGCTGGCAATAAGCTGCAGATGTGTGACAAGAGCACAGCTATAAAACAATTTGGGTTTGAAAAGCATGTTACAAACCCAGATCTCATTAATAGGCGTGAAAATTTCCCAGACTCATTTGTGATAGCATCTTCATGCTCCTGAGGCTATGTGCAACTTGCACTAGAGACTGTAGATACCAACAACATGACCAGAGATACCCCAAGATTTACCCCTTTTTCCCCTACTGATTGTTTTCCTCAGGAGTAATTTTTCGTTATAAACCCACCAGGCTCCCTGGAAAACTTCTCTCTTGGGAATATTCAAGCACTGCCTGTTTTTTCTGACTTATTTCCCACCTACACATGCAAGGAAGATGACTGCGCATAACTCTTGAGGCTCTCTAGAAGACATTTTTGAAGATACAAGCAAGTCCCTAAGCATGAACACTAAAAGCCTCTTCCTTAGGTTTTAGGCCTTACAGGAGAATTTATATTCTTGACTTGGACACAGCATGAGATTCAGCACCTCTGACTTTATGTGTCAGGAGTTGAATAGATTCACATGTGATCTGGTTCCTGTTAATCCCTTTTATAATTTATTTACAGCGTCTTCCAGAATGACATGCACATGATTTATTTCTGTGACGTGTCAAAGATTTTTGCTGACTCTTTGAATCAGTGAATCCCACAAGTGGTCACAGCAGAAGAGCACAGGCCAGCACACAGGATTTCCGATGGCAAACACATCTCCTGCTTCCCTGGAATCCACCATGGACAAGCACTAAAGCAAAAGGGCTGTAAGAGAAGAGTATCAGATGTAGGGTTTAGATGTGAACTCCACGCCAAACTGCTCAGCCCAATGGATGTAAAAGTGATTTCAAGGGGGCCCATGAGATGAAGATCCTTGCAGGACGAGACCAGTGATTTTCTATTTCTCTCTCCTGATTTTGCACTAAGCTTGGGCCCAGCAGAACAGCAGAGCTGCAAATTTGGGACATTTTTCCTTGGAACTCAGACAGATTGCAGCTGAACAACCTTTTTTCTTTATCCCTGAATTTGGCAATGTTTGTGAAGTTACCGCTCTGAGCTTAGAAACCCAAAGTAACACTCACTTGTGTAATTTCAATAAAATCACACTTCCTACACAAAACCCCACCTTCAATCACAGAAGGTGAGGTCTGTCAAACCCCTAGACAAGTGAAATATATTCCCATTTGCACAATTTAGACATATTTTATTCTTTTACAACAGTAGCTTGATTTAAAATAACCAGCCACTCCTACATGAGAAAAATGTCTGGCATTGTATAGAAAATCCATAGAATTTTCATGTTGATAGATCAATAATTACTGAGCAGAAAGAAGTACAAAAGACAAAATGATATGACAGGTTCATTTGTAGACAAAGCATGGTGTTCTGTATTAATAAAAAACATTCTCACTCTAAGGCTAGTATTAATGAGAAACTTATTGATTCATTCAAACTTCTTTAGTTTTTCTCTAATCCATATTGAACTGAATTTAAAACCCACTGACTTGTCTATAAATATTTTGCATAGGAATAGCAATGTGCTGATCTGTGAAATATGTGGGCTTTTCTGCATAAAATGTTGCTTTTTATTTTGCTTGAGTGTAGAATGTGTGGGTGTACAAATCTTTTAAATTGCTTTGTTTTTATTAATGCTTAGATCTGTAATAGCTTAATTTTTTAAGTGCTGGCCATTTCACAGAGGATATAATTCTTCAAGTTACCATCAATAACAATTAAACAACAGCAAAAAACCCCCAAACCAACACCAATGAAAAAAAAACATTGCAGCAAAGAAAACAGTATATTTAAGATCATCTAACAAAGAAGCACTTCTTCAGCTCAATTCTAAGATCAACTGTGCCAGCTGCACTGCTGGTGACAATCCAGTGGACACAGAAAAATCAGGATATGTTGGAAAAAGATGTATCCAAAATAGGTGAGAAAAAAATTTTTGCTTTGTTCATTTTTGTTGTGGGTTTGTGTTTTTTGTTGTTGTTGCTTTTTGGTTTGTTTGATTTTGTTTTTTTTTTTTTAATGAAAACACAAATCCAGACCACTGGCCAGAGTACTGGGAATTTAATCCATTTGAGGTCACGAAAAAATCAACGACATGATTTACATTAACAAAACACACCATTTAAAAGCTGCAAACATATGGCAAAATGTCCTCCTAAAAATTCAACCCCTCAAGTTCACACTAAATCTGATGCCAGCACACAGCCCATGTGTTCCCCAGCACCAAACCGATCTGTTTTTCTGGCTCTGTGCAAGAACAGGGCACCTACATGCCTTGCCTATAAATCAGTACATTCTATAAATAGGTGAGAGGCTTCACTTCATGATTTTCCTCCCCACTCCTCCACCACTATCATCAAGAAAAATTGGAATACTGTGGACACAAGGCCACAAAAGTGTTTCAGTTCAGGAATTTATTTCTGCAAACAAAAAGTGCAAGTGTGCATCTCTATTTTCCTTTGGTTTGTGCTGTGCTGTTAGCACTAAATCAGCCTTCAGTTACATCCCTGGTCACTGAAGTCTGCACACTTGTACAGAGATAAAACTGAGTATTATTTGTGATTTACTTGTTCTAGGATATATTGTTATTTGTTTACCTGTAAATACACATTTTTAGGTGTTGCTTTTTCTCCCAGCCACACTTCTTTCTTGCAGACCACTTCAAACCCAACATACTGTAAAATGCATCACCAAGGCTTTTAAGTACACAAAGAAAAGCACTGAAGTTCGTGGGGACGCAGATCTTCACTGCCCTTCTCCACACTGCTACCCGAAGGGTATAAAAATGAATATTTACAAAAAGCTTAAAAATGTTCCAATTATTCCAGGACTGGTACTAATAGCTACATCATCTCAGCACCCAGGAGAAACATTTTTAAATGAAGAAATAAAGGGGTCATACTTCTCTGATTTTCACAATCCCTGGGTGTAGCCAAGTGCCTGACTCTGTTCTGGTCCAAATAATATCCAATTTGGGCACTTCCCAGGGGACGGTGTGGTGAGTGGTGACCACTGAAAGATTTCCTCCCAAGGGAGTCCCACTTCTGATCTGAAATACAGTGTTAATGTATGTTTGCAAATACCACCAAATAAACCAACTAAATCTCAACTTCTGAATATCCCTATCCCCAGCACACCACAGCTATCATGACACAAGTTTGGAAGTTTCTGGAAGTCCATCAGTGAAGAAAGACCTCTTTGGAAAGCAAAGGCAGATTTGTCTAGGAGAAGTAGGGCCTATTTTTCCTCTTCTGCTGCTCACCCAACAACTTCTATCTTGCAGTGGAATCAGAAAATTCAGCATGAATACTTTCCACAGTCACACTGGCAGCTGGCTCAGCTTCAGTCAGCAGGCAGCACACTGAATCTGTAACTTCCTAGATCAGGAAGATAATACACAAGTAATGCCAATTAGTTACTATCAAACCCTCTGTTCACATAATAAGCACCTGATCAAAATTTCCTAGTCGAAAAAGAGTCAGCAGAGTAAAGTAGTAAATTTCCTCAGCATCTGTTGTGATGGGGATGGAGTAATGGTTCACAGGCAGGAGCTGGAGTTCTCAATCAGCTTGGTGCAGTTATGGGAATAATCACTGTGGACAGGAGCATTTCAGGGAAAATAGAGTTCTGGATTAACAAATCAGCCATGAATCATTAAGGGAGAGGGCATGAAATGATATTAAACCATGGCAAAAGAGGACTTCCAATTATTTATGAAAAAAGTCAACCGAGACAAACTGCTGTAGCATTCATTAAACTAATGAGGGGAAGCACCATGGATTCAGTTTGAGGATAATACCTTGAGGTCAGAACGCAATTTGATGCAAGTCTGATTCAATCTCTCTGCTGAGAACTATGACACTGTTTAAACATTAAATTTTATAAAGATCTGAAGCAGTAGATGTGACTGCCCTTCCTTCAGAGAGCAAAATGGAGAAAAAAACATATGAAAAGTGGCTCTGTGTGGTAAGAATGTTGGAACCTGAAGGACTGCATTTGGGTTTGATATTGATATACTTGAGGAATAAAAGATGGGAAAAGGATGAAGTGGCAGAACTGCCCTGGGTTTGCATCCATCCCTCAGCACAAGCACAGCAGCACCTTCAGACTTCTACAGTACCCTGGCTAAATGATGGCATGGGCAGAAGGACTTTCAAAGTCAAAATGACAGCATGCTACTCACAATTCTGTCTTAGTGGTAAGTTTAAAGAACAAATTATCAAGTCAGAACCCTAAAATATACATTGGGGTTGTGTAAAGTCTTCTGTAAATGAAGTACTCAAAAGGTGGGGAGGAGGGTCTAAATACCATACACCCTGTATGAGCAATGACAAGCCTGGAAGCCCTGCTTCACATTCTGTATTTTATCCAAGAGATGAGCAAGCAGGAAATGTCCTCACTGCCTGTAACTGCTTATTCAGGAAGTAATTTTTTAATACCAGAAACTTCTCATGAGTGACACAACCAGATGCAACAACAAGATCAGGGACTGATTTAGGCAAAGTTAGACAGAAAATTGAAAGCAATTTTACCCAGTGCTAAGACTGTAAGCATTGGAATGAAAATGGTAGAAGGGAAACAGGCTTGGAAAAGAAAAGATACATTTTCCAGGGATTACTTTCATTCTGAAAAACAAACAGAAACAAAACTGAAAAAAAGCATGTATAAGTTCCAAACAAAATTATGTTGTTGTTATTGAAATCAGGAGCTTCTATTTTACGCTTTATGCTGCCCACGGGATCAGACCAGGCAATCTCCGTAACCCAGTTTGCATTTTAAAATCTTTACACATGCAGGACAGGAAAATTATCATAACACCTGGGCAAGCATAGGGCAAGACTTTGCTGAGACATTATGCACGTCAGCTCTGAAATCACCAGGCCTGCTGTCTAACAATCAGCTGCAGCACTGGGATCCCAGACAAGAGGGCTTTCCATTCTGCCCCATGTCTCAATCACTTCTGATTTCTAAAAGTAACAAAGCTGTTATTATTTCAGACAAGAGAGAAGAAGACAAGATAATTAAGTTTTAAAACTCCTGCAGAAACAAAGCAACCCTCCTGGATTCAGGTGGAACAATTTTATTCTAACATTAAGGCATTGCATCTCTCAAACTTCTGCTGAGCCATGGAAGTGAAGCCACTTTAACAGAAGTTTGAAATAGATATATATGCTTGACCTGTTTGGGGTATAATGCATAGCTATTTAAATTTAACATTGTAAATAATATTTACCATGCACTCAAGAACTGCATGAGTAATATTTCTACAAAGAAAATACCATCACAAATAATTAAAGGCTTCTGAAGATGCAAGCAACTATAAATTGCTGGAAATGAGTAAAGAAAGAGTAAAGAAAGAGTAAAGAAAGAGTAAAGAAAGAGTAAAGAAAGAGTAAAGAAAGAGTAAAGAAAGAGTAAAGAAAGAGTAAAGAAAGAATGGAGTTTCCACAAAGGTTCAGAACGTTCATCAGTCAAGGTGCCCTGTCTCTGTCCTCTACCATACACCTCACAAAATGAAAGTCCTTCAACACACCTGCTAAGCTGCAGAAAGAAATGCTCAGATGCTTAAAATAAGAAACCGGCCTTGACAAATGAGATTTGATTACTTCTGTTTCAGCCTGAAAAATAATAAAATGTCATCACAAGATTATCCACACACACTGTCAATTCAGAAATTATATTTGGACCAATTTTCACTACTGATGTACGTTTTACTATCTCCACATGTTACGGTAGTTTTAGATCAGAATTGAGTTTGTCCCTTAAACCTTTAATTTTCTCCTTCATGAGCTCACAATAATAATCTGGCCATGCTTTAAATTATTCAGTTATAATTTGCAAGTAAGTCGCATTTTCTGTGCATCCGCTGTATCAGTGAAAGATTAAAATAAAGTGTGTTGTGCTGCAGCTGCATTGTGGTGCAGTGTGCTTCAACAGAGTTGCTTGAAAGAACAAAAAATAGTATTAAAAATGAATATAACTGTTAGCTGTTAACTGACAGGATCAGCACTGCAGAAAAAACATACGGAATAGGATCGTGCTCCAAAAAGAAATGAAGAGAAGGAATCAAGACTTTCCAAATGAGGACGAACTGAGAACAAAAGGAAATATGCTCATGCTTTCCAGAAATCATGATTTTTTACAAACACTGAGAAGTAAAGCAAAACAAAACCCACAGCAGAATTCTTTGACCATTTCCTTTTAAATGCCCAAGGTACTGCTACAATGTGGATTATGATCTCAGATATTCCTGCCAGAGCAGTTGTCCTTCACACTCTGGGCTCACGGCCCTCAATTATTCATCGAAGAGGAGAGCTGCTGAAAATGCAGGGAAACCATTGGAATTCTAGGCACTGGATACTTTTTTATTTCTTTGCATTTTCAGTAGTCAAAAAAGAAAACCCTTCATCCATCACTTTGATAGAAGTCCACAGGGCATCCATTTATTCTCTTCTGAACACCATCTGATGAGTTTGGATCCTTATTTATGTTCCTTCAATGCTCAGATGTTACATTTTCTTGTCTGTTATCTGAGCATTACTATTTATTATTAGTGCACAATGGAGATCCTATTGTAATGAACTGTGATGCACTGACATATTTCATGTTTGCTGGTAATAGCAGATTTATTGCAATTACTCTTGAAAGGGATGGAGTAATTTACTGAAATCTCTTTGTGGGAAAAGGAACTCCTGCAGGAGGTTCTCACTGAATTTTCTATGAAGCTGTGCTAAGATCTTCTGTTCCAAGAGCCTGAATGATTGCCAGTCAGCCTAAGACTCATGCATTACAAAATAGAAAATTTTAATTAAAAATGAGCAATAAGATCATGATAGATTTGTTTCATATCAACAGAAAGAGCACACAGTTCTAGTATTTTTTTTAAAGATAAGCCATGTGTTAAAATGAAATTCCAAGAAAGAAAATGAGGGAAAGACTTTAAAATAAAACCTTTCTTATGAAATCAGGCTGTCTATGGAGATGCTTGGTTTCCAAGGAGGTGCTTGGCTTTGAGAAGTTCAGCTGCTTTTTGGATACCTCTGGGAATTTCTCACTTCAGCCCTTAACAATCTACACCCATGAACTGAGCCCTGCCCCTTCCTGAGGTCAGCAAGGTGTGTGTGACATGAATATGCTGACACAGATTTTCAGTAGATTGGCCCTTTTTCCAGGCTGAGCTTTTGGATAAATATTCCAAGATTTCATGTCATTAAGAAAAGTGTTTGAAAATTAAAAAATGTTCCCAATCAAAATGATCAGACAGACACTTTGCAGTGGTGTAGGCAGTTTTCTTCATTCATTACTGTTATATTATTGATTTTGTTGATGTTGCACTTGGGATGAATTTGGCTGCTTCTTCCTAAAAAAACCCATTTGAAGTCTTATTGATAGTAACCAAGTGAGCATCTCATTATATTGCCCCCTAGATTCTTAACAATAGGAGGGAATAACCACCAGGGAAAAAGGGAAGAGGCTAATCCATAAATCTCTCTTTAGCTGAGAGAGAAATATTTGCTTGAATAATGGAATATGTTTAGCATCACAGCCTGCAGTTAATCATGTTTACTTGCCCTTACTTTTCCAATATTCACAGAATGAGACTACATGGATTTTAGCACGAAACTATCAGCTATCAATATGTAAACTGACTGTTCAAAGGTACATCTAAAGATGCACTTTTTTAAAGCAATGCAAGAATACCTGTGTTCAGAGCAACAATAAAAACAACTTAATTTGCATATTGCACCATTGTTCTATTTAAGCATTAATAATAAGCAAAACATAGAAATCAAGCTAAAATGAATCATTCACAACAAATAATTTACCCAATTTTCTCTATTTTTCTGCTTAAGAAGATGTTTTGTTATTTTGGGGGTTTTTTTTAATCCACTCATTGATTTGAATTTTTTTTTGTTTTTTACATAGAATATTAGATTTACCAAAAACCAAGTTCTGTCCTTCATTTCAACTGTTTTATAAACTATTCAGAATACGAAAGAAAACCTTTGACAAGACAAATCCAACAGATCACTGGAAATAATTTGTGACATGAGAAGACCTTGGGAACAAGAAAGCTGAGGGTGATTATAGCATTGAAAAATTTTAGGAAAACTTTTCTTAAAATCTGCTCTTGTCCTTTTCACCATGTACAGGGAGAACAGGTTTCATGGAGGAGCTTATTTCAATATTGAGTTTCTTTTCAGGATTGAAGTTGACTCAAGCTTTCCTTGCAGGCGTTGCTTTATAGGTTTTCTGGTTTGGCCAGTTTGTTTTCCTTACCACATTAGTGGTGATGATTTAAATTAATTCACTATATAGCACAGAGAATTGGTACAAAGTCTGTTTCTCAACCTCTATTTGTGTTCATCAGCTCTTATACCTCAGCAAAACCTCCCTGTCAAAGTCCACATCTCCTATATGTCCAGATCACCTGAACTCCAAGTCCCATCTGCAAACTTTCTTAAGCTCTCTCATCCACCTGAAGGTATAAGCAAATTTTAGTCAGCAAATTTTCACCTAAAAGTAACAAAACCACATTGGATTCTCCTAGGTCCAAGATAAACCTTCAGCTGTATTCTATACATTCTTTCATTTCCACATGGGGATGAATGAGAAGTCATTTGCACTCCATTTTCTTTTTTTCTTCAGTCCTATTTGATATCATACTAAACTGATATCTTGTCATAAAGTATCCTTCACAAGAACTGGAGCTCTGTTGTCATGATGGAGAGGTTCATGTAATTTCTGTGACTAGATTTGATTTTTTTGTACTTCTTTTTTGGCAATTCCCCAGAAGAAACACCAAAGCTTAAATTTTGAGCATGCAGAAATGTGACTGTTGAAATACCAGTTGCAAACTTAGAATCTCTTCAGCGTTTTCATTTGGCAAACGGCCTCGTATACCCATCTAAACACCTTGATTCCTATTAGACAAGAGAACCCCTTTTTCAAGGCATAACTCCTACTGCAAGAGAGATAAGTTGGCAAAAACATTCCTTATGAGAGTTCTAAGCAAACTGAATATGGCAGTCAACAGCATTTAACCCCTACACCAAAAAGTGCTTCAGATTCCAAGGTAATTCCAACTGCTTCACCCTTCCCTGTAAATGTTGTATATGACTTGATTAAAATACTGGATTTAAATGCCTTAAAATACCAACTCCATGGCTCACAACAGGAGGGTCAGAAGTAGAAAGTAATACAGATGTACTTGTAATGAGTATACTCAGAGTACTCTACCACAGACAAGTGTGACACATCTCTTCGACAGATTTGCACAATCTCTGAGCCAAAACACCAAGCAGGTGCTCGCAACAGCACGGGGCTGACACCAAACCAGTCAGGATAGTGCTGGCAACATGATCCACCCTCTCAAAACTGAAACAAGGGAGCTGCTTGCCAAAACCAAGATGCAGGATGAAAATACACCAAAAAAACATAAATACACCAAGCAACAGTGGTCTTCAAAATCAGGTTTCAGATGCCATCATTTTTGTGTATCTGTCTAATTTAAATGTAATAAACCGGCAAGGTATTGGCAAATGGTGGCCCTTAAAATGCATGATATGGATGGTTTAATGCATTTTTTAAATTGTTTTGTACCTAAATGGTGTTATTGGCATGATCTTAGTAGCTGCTCATCTTGCATGAAACCTGCTGTACCAGTCTTTCATGGAAATGTGACTAAACACCACAGGTTTTTGTTTCACAGTAAAACCAAGACCTTCAGGTCCTCTGAATGTGTGTGTGACATGCAGGGAGTATCTGTACATTTAGAACGTGGATGTTTTCAGTTAATTTAGCAAGTATTGTGCATTATTGAGACTAGTAACTAACACGGTAGGTACACTAGAAACCATGCATTTAGTTTCACCTACTATTCATAGATAATTGATGAAAACAATTAATTTTCTTTGCAATGCAGACCACAGTTAGTTCCACCTGAGTTTTAAAATCTAACTAGAAACCCTCATCACCCACTCTGTGCCTTCAGAGCTGCATTTTAAAACAGAAATGCATAATCTTAAAAAAATGTTTTTAAGTAGCCCTTCAGTATTTTTCCTAGCAGAGTTAAGCTATTTGCTAAAGACAACCTGTTCACAAGAACAGAGACCTGGAATGTGCCTCCTGCCTCAGCAGTCTCCCTGCTCTGCTATTTTAGTGGGTTTACCCTCTTTATATAATCCCACTTATCAAGCCATCAAACACTATTTGAGAAGTGTCAGCTTTCTTACCTCCTCCAGTATCCCCACATCCACACAGTTCTATTGGAAAAAACCTTGCAAAGATGATCCTTTCAGTTCTTGCCAGAGCTGAACAGATCAGGTTTTTTCTCTTTGGGTAAGAGAATCTCAGTGTTCCAATGATCTTTCCTCAATTCCATTCAGTCTGAAAGCTGCTCCGGAGCAACGCTGCTCAGAGCTGGACACAATCCTTCTATGTGACAAGATGACCCAGAAAATGCTGATACATCTAAAAATCTTGGTTTATCCTGCTGCACAAGGAAGAGCTTCTATTTTAGTTGGCCAGCTTGGCTGGGAGCTTCCAGAACAGCTGAGAAGTCCCTGTGCATGTGCTAAATCACTGGCCTACATTGCTGCTGTGCAGGAGGTCACCAGACAGTGATCACCAGTTTCACAATACATGAAGAACTTTGTGTGGGATGCATTTGTCCATCACACTTAACTGACTTCGTTATATCTGTTATATATATTTGTGTTTAGGACAGTTTTTCAAAGCTGGTCTAGCAGTGTTGGAGATGTAAATGAGGTAGCAGGCACAAATAGCACAGCATTTATCTACTATTTCAGAATAATTGCTTTTAAAACCATCAGTGCTTGTTACTTTACATTTCAGTGATTTTTAACAAGTTCCCTGCTTTGAATCCTAAAGTTGGTAAAGCTTCATATCTATTTTCCATAAAAACCAAAACAGGCTGTCCTAGAGTCTGTAATTTTCTTACAGTCTGGCTTTCCACTGCAGTCTGAGCTACAGAGCAATATCCCTGAAAAGAAAGCAAGTCTTTAGAGATCACAAATAACCAATTTCACAGTACAAGCAGTTGTAAATAGAGCTAAATTCCCTTTAGTAATAAACTATTCATCTTTGTGCTTCATTGAGTTCAAAGAAAAGCATTTTTCAGAGTTTAAGCAATTAAGTTTACATTTTATTTTCTCCTCTTGAAAGGAAGTTATCACAAAAGCATGGGATTGAGAAGCCACTGTGGTATTGCAGGTATTCTCTGCATATGAAATTTCAATTTAGCAAAGCATGTAAAACTCTACAGGCAGTTAAGGTTCAATACACAAAACCTACTTTGTTTTCACACTGTGTTTATTTTGAACCATCACTGACCCAGCTGATTAGCTGCTGAATTAGAATGTCTGAACATTAGAATCATAGAATTGTTCAGGTTGTCAAAAGACGCGTAAGATCATCAAGTCCAAGCACTGCCAAGCCCACCTCTAAGCCATGTCCCTAAGGGCCATGCCTACAAGTCTTTAAAATACCTTCAGGGATGGTGACTCCACCACTTCCCTGGGCAGCTCCCGAAGTCCGCTGGGATTCAGCCACAAAACACCTCGTACTGAATCAAACTGGCAATTAACCAGGCAAATTAGCCCAGGTAAATGTTGGAACAATACATAGGAAGTATCCTGAGAGGTGACTTTGTTCACACCAGAAATGCACTGCCTGGAACGGAGTGCTCCTTGCTGCTCATCACTGCCTTCCCTCCCTCCCTCCACCTGACCTGCAGACCGAGTTGTCTGTGAGACCACTCTGATTTTGTTCCAGCTGGCATGGAACAGAGTACTTGAACACCTCAAAAAGGCTGGGTTTTGCTAAATGGGGCTAGTGCTGACTGAGACCAATGAAGCATTTGCAGCAGCAGGTTGAGAGAATGACAGGGTCCTGCAGAGAAAGCAGGAGGTGACCTCTGCACTGGCACATCAGCCCTGCTAGGAAGTCTGAATTCTGCATCATGATATGAGCCTCAAGCTCATCCCTCTTTCAGATAAAACCTGTAGTGACAAGAACCCAGTTTCACTGGCACAATTGTCCCTTTGCTTTGCTTTCAGTACAGCTGTGGGAGTCAAGATTCATGTTCAGCCTGCACAGTCTAATTCCCAGGGTGCACAAATGCCACTCTTCCTGTGTCCTATGACAGTGAGCCAAGCACAGGAGACAGAGGGGCCTGGGGGCTGTTATGGCTGTCCAGTTGCTGTTGTGTCAGTGGGGATACAACAATATCTCCCTCTGAAGAAACACAAGATGTAAAACCAAGATCCCAGCCGCTTGCAGATGCTGTTAAAGTTCCCATGGCTCTCCTGATAAGTGCAAAATTGTTAATCTCAGTGTCTTGGTCAGATTCAACCTCAGGTAACTACAGTTTGTCAACCTAAATTTCCCATGCAGATCAGAGTGAGTTTCTGTGCAGCTGAGCAGTCCCTTTGTTTCACAGCTTTTCAGCAGAGCATGAAATAATCTCTGCACAAGATTTGAATACCTTTAAAGTTTGCCTTCAGCCGCACAAAGGCAAAACCATCATTATTAACACCATATAGTTACATGTAGATTTCGTGCCTTCACTTTTTCACTGGGTTCAGGGTGTTAGAACTGTATTGACAGTCCATCCCACAGAAAATGTCTTTACTTGTATTGAAAAACAAGTTGAAATCGTGTCTTGCAGAGGCCAGTTAAAATCCCTTCAGAAATCTTTAGTTATGTCATGGTAATGGCTTTCTCTTGCACAGTAATAGATGAAATGCAGCTGAGCCAGTTGCTTTGCATAGACTCATTTGTCTAATTTTGTCCTTTTTTCCAGGTATCTGAAACAGGTATGGCACCACCATGATTGTTTATTGCTGCATCAATGTGCAAATAAACTGAACCAGTAGATTAGAGAAGTTGCTGGAGCAAAGGAGCAATCTCCTCACGAGAAGGTGAATGAAGACAAGGTGCTGTGACATAGATGCAGCCTACTGAAAATCTTTAATTTGAAAACAAGCCAGAATTTTGGAAACAATAAGGAAAGAATTGGTGAAGCACATGACCTTGGTGCTATAAAATCAGATGTGGAAGTCTAGCAGTAATTGAAAGAGAGGTTTCTGTCAGGGAAAAACCTCTGGAAAAACAAAGCTTCTTCCGTGAGAAGATGTGAAAACTAAATACTCTCATGTTAGAATCCAGGCAGGAAATGTGGGAGCAGCTGAACCAGATCAAAAACTAAAAACTCAGGTATCAGCCATGAAAAGAACAGATATTGAGAAAAGGGGAATGTGGAAGGCTAAAAAAGGCTGGGACCAAAGCCAGTCAGCAGGCAGAATGACATGCTCATAAGTTCAAGCACAGGAACTTGCTGCTGGGACCCTAAGATGTAGGGACTTCACTGGGGTGCAGAGCTGTGAAAGTCTGAAAGGGCTGACAGACCTGCAAATCTGCTGCATTTGGTACAACACCACCATATGGGAAAGGGGAAACTGAGATAGGTGTGCAACCTGGGGGATTTAGAACAACAAACTTTGTGGGAGCAGTTTAGGAATATGGGTGTTGCGACATGTTTCAATCTATTCTGACTTACTGCTCTGGCTTGTCTACTAAAATACTTATCTTGAATCAAAGTAACCTCTCTAGCTCCAAATAAATAATAAAATTATTACAGTAGTTCTGCAACTCTTGAAAACAGAAGAACAAGTTACCTCAGGAGTATTATCTTTTCAAGCAGAACTCAAGCAGATATCATTCAGTCATTTATTTCATCTTCTCCTTTCCACATATGAGACAGATGACACATAAATGAAAGTTCTGCCAATTCACTGTTGGATTTCAGTAAATATACTCTACTCAATCCAAACCAGTTGCTCAAGCCTACAAAGCACTGAAGAAAATGTACATTGCTTATATCGTACGTTTTGGATTCAAAAGATTATAAAATTTAACAAACCAAATATTTCATGCAAGTATAGCACATATCCTTAGGATAAATATACTGGCATCGTGGTTAAGATGATTTACTGCAGTTAAAGAATATCACACCAGTTCTGCATGCCATTCACAGCATTTCTTTATGAGGTGCCTGCAATACACAGCCCATCTTTTCACCAGTGCTGTACTAAGCACATTTAAGACTGGTATAAATCCCAGATTAAGGAACTCAGAGCAGTCATTGTTCATTTATCCAGGGAGGGGTGGATAAGAACAGCACTATTTGCTCTCTCCTTTTCTCTTCCTCACTCCTCAATGCTGCCTGTCTCAAATCAGACACTGCTTTAGATTTTAGATCTAAACTACTTGAAATAACTGATAGCAGTCTAAAGGATCAGAAATAGTAAATATGTTTAGCTCACTATGCCTTTTCCCATCAGAACAATTCAAAACACTTAAGTTAAATATCATCATTTCCATTTTTACAGAGGAAAGAGACAATTTACCTTGCCCAGAGCCACGGGGATATTTGGGTCATTGTGGTGACCCAAACAGCTAGATTTCTAGAAATTGAAAACCATACAATTTAAAATGGTAGAATGACACAAAACTCATTCTGAGGCAGCTCAAAAGTGGGGCTCCTCTAATCTTTACCTCTTGCTTTCTCCCCAAACACACTGTGGTGCAGCAAAGAGGAAAGACCGAGGGCAATTTTTTGGTTGCAATTAAGCTTTCAAATAATAAGTAGTACAATTATGTCAAACACATGCCAGTAAAAGCCTTGTACTTCAATTTCAAGTCCCACATAATCCTACACTGAAGTTAAAGGCCTTACTGCTGTAACATGCACACCAAAATCTGAATGTGTCATTCACAAGCACTGAAATCCATGCATATCCCTATTAGGTAAACACTCTCTGTACCTGAATATATGCTCCATATTGATACAGCCTCTTGCTTAGATGCACTTATGCTACTGTCAGAGTGCTCCTACTGACACAAGACATTCCTAGAGCAGGTACCATGTCCCCCACCAAAGATGAAAATGCTCCTGAAGTAGTTACGCAGCAAACTTGACTGGGTTTTTTACAAAGGTGAGCCTGAAGGATTTGTGACCTTACCTTTTCTGTTTGTTTGATCCTCCCAGAGAATTGACAGGGGTAATCTCAGAGATTCTGGTCACCCTTAACAGACTTCCAATTTCACTTTTCACTCCTTCCATCTGCTAGGTAGGAAGGGACATGGCAACGCAAATTTGTCTCTATTGTGGAAAGCCATTACAAGGAAAAAAGTGTTATTCTATGCTATAGAGCACAGCAGAGAGACCTTAGGGCCTTTCTGTAGGCTAGAATCACCAAAACCCCAACTATCTTCCAACCAAATTTTTTTTTTTTTCCTAAAGCTAATTTGTGCCTTTGGATTTGCTAAAATTCTATGGGACTTGCATGTGCATATCTGAGCACAGATTTCATGACAAGTGCTTCCCCTTCCCAACACATTGCATTGTTACCTATAACTTCTGTGTTTTTCTTTCTTTTTTTATCACACCTGAATCTTGAGGGACACTATAAAAAGAAGTGCAGCACGTTCCATTTGTTGACAGTTTCATTTTTCTAAAAAGAAGATTCAATAACGCTGTACCCATGCTGTTCACTGGCAGGTGTAAATGGGGTCTTGCTGTCAGTGCTATCCCTCAGACATATTTCATTTCTACCCTCTTTGTGCCTAAAGATAAAAGTTGAAAAAAGCAGAAAAACAAAAAAGAGCAGGGGAATACAAGCTACCCCTACCAAGTTCATAAAAATACAATGCTCTACCGTAGCTAAACACAGGATAAAAATATCAAAAGCCAAAAATATTACACAATATGACAATTTCCTCTTACACATAAATATTATAAACCTCAGGATCCAACTCTTCTCCTCCCACTCCATCTGACTCAACATACCTCCTCCTCAAGAGTTATTGAAAAAATAATAAACATCCATTACATTATTAGCTACATGCTTATGGATTAGCACTGACCACAAACAGAGACATTTGAGTTACTGAGTTCAATCAAAGCGAATCTATGTCCAAACCTTAAAAGTTGGTTTTGACTTAAGATCATTCAGTTGAGAACTAATAGTCTAATGTTTCTTTCACAATATCCAGATTCAATTGGCTTTTTAAAGATGGTAATTTTAAACAAAAAGGTGAAAATTTCATAGTTTAAGTCATACAAATTTTAGCCATTCTGAAAAAACTCAGTGATGGAATTGTTGTCCTTTCTACCAAAACCGTGCTTTATAGGCCCAGAGTCCAGTTTCTGGGAAATGAACAGTAAGTTTGTTATCTGCTTTCCATAAGAAGAAAACAGTATCCAACAAGTCAGCTGCTTTGCAATAAACTGAATTTTGAATTTCAGATTTATTAGGCAATGGTTGCCAAGTGGCATGCCTAATGCTTCTTAATTATTATTTCTACTGAATATCATGAATGCTAAAGAGCTTCCTGCAATGGGTTCAAGCCAGGTACCTACAGGAATCAAAGACTTTCTACTTTACAATCTCTTACTCTGGATATTTAATGACTCTATGAAGGCCTTGACTATCCTTAAGAACCCCACAGCATCCTCCAAAGCTGTCTTGCCCCGAAAAAATTTCTTCCTTTAGTGCCTTGAGTAGAGAATGCCTAAAAACCTGACAGCATTACAAATAATTTTAAAAAAGCTCAACCCATCTAACCAAACACTCCTGTACAAAAGAAAATCCCTGGGTAAAGTCAATAAGAAAAATAACAAATGGAAAAAACAAACAAACAAACAAAAAAAAACTACAAAAGCATGCAAAGGAATTTTACCTGTTATATTTGCCTCAGATTCAGTAGACTTCAACTAATCTAGACTTTTATATCCTAATGTCCTACTTACAACCCAAAATCGGAGAGACTGGACGTTCCTATGATAACAAACAACGCTGTTTCTGAGGGTGAATTTATCTGTTTAATACCCTTGGCCTTGAGTTGTCTTTCCCCCTCACACGCATACCCTTTCCTTTAAAAAAACGAAGATACAATCCTTTTAGCAAGTTATTTATCTGCAGTAAACCTTCCATGACCAGATCACAACCACCACCCCAGCCTAAGCTTTTAATTGAAATAGATTACCATAGGTTTTTCTACCTTCTTTTTTCTTCAAACACATAGCAAAGCCTCCAAATCCAAGCTTTCTATTTTCAGACTATTTAAAACTGTTAGACCTTTGAGTCACCATGCTGTCATTAGTGGCCTAGCTGCCAGTCACATATTGTTGTGCCATTCTGTTTTGAACGGCCTAAGATTTCTTGTTAGCTTTCTGAAAGCACAGTTTTTTTGTTTGAACTAAGTTTCTCAGACAATTGTGTGCAGTTGCAGTGTAAAAATAAATACAGGGAAATGCTGGAAATAAATTGCTGTAGAAACACTGACAGTGAGCATGGCCTTTTGAAAAGAAGAAAAGAAATCTGGATATGGTAGTTACTGTCAGCATTATCCTTCCTCTGGGAGAGAAATTCAAAAGCAGACACACTGTTACACCATTTATAGCAAAACCTACTAGTCCATGAAATCAGAAGCTGTAAGAAAAGAATGTTTTTTTACTGCATCAAAATAGTAGAGAATAGAGCTTGGCTCTTACAGCTCGCAGAGAGCCTTGAATCGTGAATCTGTTTAATAAGCAGGTCTAATTTTGCAGTAAGTACAAACAAGACAATACCTCTTTGAATGGGTTTGGAACTGCTTGATGCTGCCTGTGGTAGCTGCAAAGACCTTCCTTGAAACAGACTTGCCTCTGTTTTCTATGTTCTGCACATCAGGAAAAGCAGCCTTAAGTAGAAATTAAATAAATGAAAAGGTCTATGACATGGAGAAAAATTAAAATCTACCCCTTAATTTTACCTATTTTAATTTTTTTATCTGAAATTTACTCTCACAGAACAAGAACAAGGAAATGATAGAACCAAACCATTCAAACCTCTCCTCCTACCCAGTCCAAACAAACTAAAACCCCACACACTTTTTTTACCAAGTGAATAACAAGCGAAACTTATTGTCAGATCCAGTCTTTGGAGGTTACAATTTCAGGCAGAAATAAATGCCTTGTGCCTTTAAAATATTTGTTCAATATTTAGTTCCACGAGATTTGTTTTCTGAAGTGGGAAGAAACAAATAAGTTATTTCTGAAGTTAAAAGTACTGTCAATATTTTCATATGCTCTTAAACAAACAAAAAAATCTGGTTATATTTAGATATGGAACAATACTTTATCTCAAGAATATTTGCCCAGTAAGTGGGGAAGGACTACAGCAAACATGTGGAAAACTACAAATTAGGGGGAATTTGAGTTTTTTAATTTTTCTTATCCCCATGGAAATGAATTTTAACTAGACTTTAAAAAATAAAAGGCAGGAGGGGAGAAAAGAAGATAAAGTACATATTAAAAAGCAGCTTCACTATATTAATCAATAACACACAGCTACTGTGTTATTGTGTGCATACAAACATACAAAGACTGATTTAATAGAATTGTAAATGAACCACTGCTCTTTACAGGCTGCACTGTTTCCAAATTTTACAAGAGCAAGGCTGGAATAGTAAAACAAGTTCCATTTGAAATGCCTTTTTTCTGTACCCTAATTGGGATAGTGAATAGAATCAAATGAAAAATACATAAGATGATCTATTGTAGCAGCTATGGGCTCTATTTTCTGTGCTCTGTCTTCTTTAGATATAAATTCTGGCTCTGTGGTAGAGATGATGCTCAGAATCTAAATCTGTTTCAAGTTTGAAGAGATGCTTCTAACAATCAGTGCTTATCAAAAATAGATTTCAATCATAGACCACTCTCTGTTTACTGGTGTCTTTAATAAACAACCCAAAAAGTGAAAAGTACACCCCATCACATGTCCTTCATTTGAGAGTTGACTAAGTTTTCATGCACTGCAGCTTAAAGGAATACTGGATTAGATCCATATTTCCCTCATAAAAGTCACCTGGAAGACTGCTGGTACTTGAGAAGCTGCAAAAACCCATTAATCATCCATATTTGTCTTTTGCTTTTATCACCTAAACCAATGTTTTAATCCAGATGCTTGCCAATAGCTTTATAACAAACAAGACTGAGGTATTTTGAACATACTATTTTAGAAAAAGAGAATGAAAGAAAATAGGGTTTTTTAGCAGTAGAGATGCATATTTTTAAAACAGCACTTGTTAAAAATTATTGTGTAACAAGAGGCACAATAAATGTATTTTACTTATCTTCTTGTTGTAAGTGGTAAACACCAAAGAGGCACAGAAAGCTGTTATTCCTCATTAAAAACTCCCTGTATTTTACCAGTGATGCTTTGGACTTTTTATGGAGTCCCAAGATCTGCATGAGACCCACATGGATAAATCTCAACCCATAAAAATGTTTGGAAGCGTGGGAGAATACTAATAAGGATTAAGAATGTTTATCAACTTTTGATGACACATCAGGACTCAGAAGACTTGGGTTTGATCCATTAAGCCTCACTTAGTTTACAGAGAATTTGCAGGAATATAGTTTGCATATTGAAGGTTTTCTGTAAATACAAACATTCATAAATGCTCAATAACATTTATTATTGTTTGTAAAATAAATAAATTATAATGTACAATCCAATGCCTGTTCACAGACAAGAAAAACCCAGGGACCTGTTTTTAAAACTAGAAAGAATATTTTATTTGCACAATTCTATAAAGAATCATGCATGGATGAAGAACTGACACACAGTAAGATGAGACAACTATTTTTTCCTTATTCCATTTTAAAAAAATTTGCATATTTAGTGCATATTTGAGTTTTCTAGACCCACTATTGTTTAAAGTTATAATTTTGCTTAGAATGCTTTCTGTTGCTTTCATTCAGAAAAAAATTCCTCTGGTGGAAATACAGGATGAATTCGGTCCTTCCTTTGTGAGTTTCATGTCCTTCTAGAACTGCATCTCCAGAACTGAAGCAAAAATGAAATATCAACCCACACAAACACTTTGAAAAATACATTTTAGAAGATTCTCAACACCAGCTTGCCAGAGTGGTTTGTATTGTCTTGAAAGATAATCTTAAAAACAGCTGTTAATCAAGGTGGTATTTTCTATAGGTTTGAGATAGATAGATAGATAGATAGATAGATAGATAGATAGACAGACAGACAGAAAGAAAGAAAGAAAGTAGGTTTGTAGGTTTGCCACCTTGAACAGCTCCTTCCCCAGGCAGAATTTGAGCAAAGTTCTGGACCAAAACCAGATTTTCTTCAGTTCTCCATCATATCCCAAGGCAGAGTCCCAGTCCCCCTGGAGCAACAGCTGTCTTTTAGGTTTGAAGATTCTGACTTACATGCAGAAACAAATTTAAATCTGACATTTATGGAAGTTGCTGAACACACATCTTGGTGTTTCTAATCTTCTCCCCACAGATGCTGTCCCCACCACAGCAGCTGCTGCTGCTCTAAGGTGATGCTTACTTTGGAAGAAGGAACAGGAATCTCAGGAACAAAGAAGAGAAAAAAAAAATAAACAGGGGAATGACTTCTAATGTGCTAACATTTGCAAAACAGAATTCCAGTTGATCTGAAGGCAAAATAGAAACAAGACCTTTAAGATGAACTTTGTATTTTTCAGCATATGGCATTTTATGTGCAAAAACCGCTAAGCCTTTTCTGCTGACACAAATGTAATTTAATGAGAAGTAAGATGGTGTTGCTATTAGGCTAATTATTAAGTCTTGTACAAACCAATGATGCTAAGGAATCAAGATATCCTGTTCCTTCTCAGTTTAGTGGGACACTTGCATTTGGATCCCCTAGGCAGCTCCAGAAGTCTTTCTCTTTATGCTCATGTTTTGATGACTCAGAAATGCATTTCAGTCTCTGAACTTGCTTTGCAACACAGGCACAAAGTAATTTTTGTTCTAGGTAAGCACAAAAATAAAGAAAAAAAACCCCTATGACTGTACTTCTAAACATTCTCTACAGAACTTAGTGAGACACAGAAAAGAATAAAAAAACCTGAGAAACAGATATTGGCACAATATAACCAGAAATGTTTTTACAGCTCAGGGGCAGATTGGGCAGATAAAGGAAGATGGTGTGAATTCATCTGGATTTTAGCAGTAGCTTTATCCCAGCACCACACAGAAATCTCAGGCAACCTGGCAAAAGAAGAGCATGCCACAATAAGGGGTAGATGGTGCTGGAAAGCAACACCAATTACTACAAATGATGTCACATAAAAAGATTGAAAGGTATCCTACAAAACAGGATTCTCCTGGCTACCCAGGCCAGTATTACTCAATATGCCAACAGAGGATCGGGGGGGGCACGAATCATCTCAACAGCACTTTTAAAGCTGTAGCAAGATGTAACTATCAAGCTGAGCATGGATTTATTTTCCTAATCTTACATTTTTACCCAGAATTTTGTGAAATGCCTGTCTAATAAAGATGGGGGAAAAAATTAAGAGATCAGTTCCGAGAAAAAAGAAGCATTTAAAGAGTACCCCCATGTCACTTTCTGTAGTCATATGATATCTGGTATACTCTTAAATAAAGGAAATACTGTCTTTAATGCTTGACTGTTCACGATAAGCAAATCTGCGGTGAATATGCAGTAGAGATGGACCTGGGAAAGGATCGTTTCTATTCCTATTTACTAACTTAATGCCAGTGATTTAAAGGTCAGGCCCTCACCATAGAGAAGAAAATAATTTTTCCAAGAATTCTTTGCCACTTTGTTCCTGTCTATGAGGAGTGAGAACATCTCTCTTCAGCCTGCCCTACAGTTCTCACTGCTGCATTCAGAACTCTTGTCAATTCACAGACATTTCAGTGGCACTTCTCTTTGCAGCAGGAATATTCACTGATCTTATGCAAGGAACAGAAAGCTGATGTAAGTGGAGCTGGCTAAAAGAGAGGTGATGAATCAGGATCAGCACAGTTCAGCTGCTGGGGTCAGGGCTCTGCACAGGAGCGCCCCATCCACTCCACATCCTGCAATGCAGCACTCAGAGTGCTCCAGGGCAGGATAAAAGGGAGCATCCTTGTGCCCTCACTGCTAGGGATGGCCTGGAGGCAGGAAAAATGCATCTGAGAGGAAATCCTTGAGAAGCTGCTGGAGTTATTTAGCAGGAGCTGAGGAAGGAAGAGCAGAGGCTGGGTGAGGCTGCTGGAGATGAACAGAACCATCAATCACCCAAGGTGCCCAGGACTATCACTCATTTGCAGCTGGGTGACAGTGACAAGACCAAGGGAATGCCTCCTTGAGGAGCATTGCAGAGCTTGCCATCCTCATCTCCCAACAGAGCCAGGGCAGCAGCCATAAGAAATAGGATGCACAGATGTTATCAGGGGTCTCAGATATTTGGAGCACCCACAGCTGTCCTGCCAAGTATGGGAAGGATTCCTGACCCCCCAGGCTGATCAGGACAGAGGCATTTCACCTCTCTCGGATGCCTGAGACGGCCCCAGAGTGAGGGAGAATAGGACTTGAACATCTCACTGTAGGACAGCAACATCTCACTTGGACATGCCCACAGCAGGAGAAAACCAGGCTCAAGATCATCTAAGGAACTAAAAAGTGCACAAATCCATGTGTCTTGATGAGATACATCCACGAGTCCTGAGGGAACTGCCTGAGGAAGTGGCTAAGTCACCATCCAGCACATCTGAGAAGTCATGACAGTCCAGGGAAGTTCCCACTGCCTGGAAACATTTATCAGAGGAACACCTCTCCTACAAAAACAGGCTGAGAGAGTTGGGATCATTCAGCCTGGAGAAGAGAAGGCTCTGGGGAGAACTTATAGCAGCCTTCCAGTGCCTCAAGGGGGCTACAAGAAAGATGGGAGTTCTTATTAGGGCATCATTGGGAGGAAAGGGTTAAAAGCAGAAGATTTGGTGAAGAGGGAATAGTTTTGCTCAAAGTTACCTTGCAGCTGAGAATGCTAACAATGTTGCTGTGGGAAACCTTCATTCATTACACCTACTGTTGTTCGTCCTCCACCTGCTTTGAGGAATGCCTGTGTGCAGATAACACATTCTGAAACACAAGCTTGAGCCTCCTGCTGGGAGATAGAAATCATAAAGGCACAGCCTTGTGATGAACCACGTGTGCAACAAAGCTCTTTGAGTATTGGGGAAGGCAGCAGCCCAAGGATGAACTGAGCCTAATGGAGCCCAAGTCCCAGTCCCTGTGAGTCTCTGCTGCCCAGCATTGTTAGAGAGGTAATGAAATAAATCTCCTCTTTGCATTTCAGCTGTGGTTTGATGGTCACCTGGTTACCTGCACGTGTCCATTCACACAGGCATGCAGCAATAGGATAAGGGGGAAGTGGCTTCAGCTGAAGGCAGGCAGGGTTAGATTAGATTTTAGTAAGAAATTCTTTACTATGAGGGTGATGAGGCTCTGGAAAGGGTTTTCCAAGAGAAGCTGTGGAAGCCCCATCCCTGACAGTGTTAAAGGCCAGGCTGAATGGGGCTTTGAGCAACCTGGGATAGTGGAACGAATCCATGGCTATGTTGGAACGAGTTGATCTTTAAGGTGCCTTCCAACCCAAACCCTTCTATGAAATACTAACTCAACAAGAGCTTCTTAGTTGATATATCTAAGAATGTTTGCTGACATAGGCAAGCCAGTTAGGGTTTGCAGTCCTATTAGTTTTGTAGCTAACAATCTTACCCCTGACCCATACGTCAGGAGAACAGTGTGGTACATGCTTACACAGCTAAATTAACTTCAGAGTTAACAATCCCACCCACTGGACTGAAGATAAAAACAGTAATAAATGAGGAACCGTAGTGCTAAAAGAAATAAAAAGTCATCTTTAGTGCGAAACAAAAATTAAACCTATCAAGACATACGCGACAGCGAAATCTTACTTATCAAATGACATCTGAGTAGATACACAAGTTTACATCAATAATGAAATTATTTATAATGAAAATAATGAAAATAACATAGATCAGGTGTGGAAGCAGAAGCAAACAAATAACCAGGTATTATATACTGCCACCAAAAAGAGTAATGAAATTACAGGGGTTTTTCCCTCATGTATATATATATTCTCATAGCACTGCGATCTTCAGTTCATGCTACGCTATTTCACAAGTGCTTCATTATGAAAACATTTTGCTGTTGAGGAAACAGCTTTGAAAATATTTTTCATCTAGTTCATGCCAAGAAAATCAAGTTAGTGTGGATGAAGGCAGAGAGCAAGTTTAAAGCTTAGGCAGCCACTCCTCATTATTATCCAGTGTACAGGTTCCCATTCTCCACCAAGTGTTACTCATTGCAAATTAACCCACTTTTATTAAACCCATTATTGATTAAAATTAATATTTTGTTACATATTATCATTTTATTGACTTTAAATTAGTCACCAACATCAAATTAAAAAAAAAAAAGCTTTCATGTTTCTTTCTCTGGTATTTTTTCTTTGCATATTGCTGCCTCATTATATTATATACAGAAATATTTGCTTGATCAACCTAAGGAGCACATACACTTTTCTTTTTTAGCATAAAGATGTCTCAGTTAACATGATGTAGAGAATAAAATCATCTTATGCCCTAGAAACACTCAATAATACTTGCTTGCTTCAAAAGAAGGTTCATTTTTAGGCCTTACTGCTTTAACCTGTCCAGAGGCAATAAAAATCCAAAGGGGAAAAAAGTCAATTCTGAACAGCAGAAATTTTTATAAGCACTGCTTTTCACAGTTTGGAAGCTCAAAAAACAACCTAACTTTCAGGTATTTTTCCAAAAACGTTTATTAATCCACAAGTCCTGCAGAATTATAGTCAAGAGTTCACATAAAGGTGGAGAGGAAAGTAAAAGATAATGGTGAAGGACAAGCATATGCATCTCATAATGCACATAACCACATCAATTTACATATTTCCAGCAGAACTTTATGCTCTTGATACTTTCAGCGTTATGGGTAGGCTGAAAAAAATAAAAGCTGTTTATTTTCAGAATTATATTTAAAGTAACTTACTTCCCCTCCACCCTGTTTTTAAATATTTTATTGCCTGTAGCAAATTTAGAATACATGGTTGAGTTCCACAGCAAGCTGTCTGATATGGCACCAAACAGAGAAAGAAATTTTTACTAAAATATTTACAAAAAAAAAATCTTGAAGAAATTATAGAGAAACGAATGGATATGAAGGAACACTGCAAAAAAAAAAAAAAGGCATTAAAAAAGTATGACATTTCCAAGAGATATGGAAGACTTGCTTTAAGGATGCCGTTGTGTAAAATAAAACAAGTCAGTATTTGTTTACCCTGAAAAGTTTCCAGAGGTCTGCTGGTCACTGTGATCAATCTCCCAGGGCCTTGATTTGATAGTCATAAAGAAACACTGATCATCTAATCTGATGATTTGGCTTTTGCCCCATGATCTAATTTAAAGTATAATAAATAGGTTTTACTTAAAGATGATTTGTTGTTGTTGTTGATGCTTTCAATATTCCAACAGAGATCTTATTCTTACAACCTATACATGCAATGAGTAGTTTTGAGCTTAATTAAGCTCAGCTGCAGGATTCTTCATTTTCATTTCAAGGTTTTTTAATATAAACTCAACCAGTGGCCACTGAACTTTCTTGCAATTCTGTGTGAAATACCCAAATCTAACAACATAATTACATTTCTTTTAAAGTTCTGATGTTCTTTAATAAGTTGAATAGAACACATTTTTGAAGAGTCATTATGAAAGGCTCAACTAACAACATGTCTCCTTAAGTGCAATGTTAGATTGCCTTTTTACACTGGCCAGTATTTTCCCCCTGCCCATTGACTCAATTACAAGAAAGTCTTTCTAGTTATGACTTGCCCACATTAAGATAAAGAAAAATACAGGAAATATAAAAAAATTCAAAGGAGAGGTTGGGGCCTTTTTTCCTCTCTCTCCCATTGACTCCACATGGAAAACACCTGCTTATTTCAGAGAAATTACACAAGAAGTGAATTCAACACTTATTTTCATTCTGCTCCAGGCTAACCCTGTCAAAATTGTAAGTGATTATAAAATATGCCCAGAACTGGAATGTTCTGCTTTCAGTCTACAAATTAGGGCTCTTTTCAGCATACACAGCAGTTTTTTAAGAACCAGAAATAGTCATATGACTGCTTTTGTGCTTTCCAGCATACTATTAGTGAAATGATGAAATTGGGATTTTCAATGAGTATTGGCATATTTATATTAACTCTTCTTGCTGGCTTTCCCCAAAACACCTCTCAGCACAAACCATAAAAATACAGAATGAGAGAAATAGTCTCAGATTTTGTTCTGTCTTCAAGGACTTTTCCTGAAGGAACCTATTTTTGCTTGCCCCCTTTTCATTTTTAGCATGTGATTCCACAGGCACAGCTCTGACACTCACCCCCTAATACTGAGGTTATTTATTTCATCCTAATAGTGATAGAGAAAAATATCCATTCATAATACATTTGAAGTATGTAGGAGAGGCATCCTTATTGTTGTATGCAACTCCCATAACAAGAAGCCCAAAGACAAAAACTTTCAATAAAAACTAATTTTCTATTCTGTTTTTCTCTTTCTGGACTACTGGTTGACTTAAATTGAATAATATTCAAATGTAAAACTGATTTTAAAACTTGTTTTCTCATTTTGGGTTTGTTTTTAAAAGCACTTCCCTCAAATTCAAGGTACAGTGGCTCTCCATTGTTATGCAGGCAGGCAGATTGCAAACTGACCTGAAGTTAATGAAATTCTGCAAAGGCAAAAAAATATGTACCAGTACAGGTTTGTGGCACTGGAGTACAACTAATTAGGAGGAAATCTGAAAACTCCTATACATCATCAGCAAGCAGCAGAGAAACAAGTCTTTACTGAGCTATATTTCACTTGTGGTGATGAGATGACACCGCAAAGAAAACAGCTGGTATCACCATATCAAAGACAGGGAGATGGAGATAACAAGACAAAATAATTTGATCAAAACTACCAATCAGATAAATGAAAAATACCCAATCCAGTGCTCCTTCTGATTGGAAATCCATCCTCCACAGAGAAGGGAGCGAGTTCAGGGAGGCTGGCTCCCCTTGTGCTCCACAAGGTGTACAAACCTGCACCATTTTAGTGGTAGTTGATAAAAACCTGCCTGAGAGACATCTCCTTAGCTCTCCTCTGATCAACTACCACTGAGCTCCAGAAGTTCCCCTGGAGCCCACAGGGCTTCCCACAGCAACACGACTCATCTGAACTGCCCCTCACAGTCCCCTCACCACAGCACTTAAACAATGTCAGCCCTTTGTTTTCTTCCAACTCAAAATCCCACCCAGTCAGGAGAAACAGCCCTGGCTGTTAAAAGTGAGCTCAAAAGGTGGCAGCTATTGCAGGAAGCATTTCAGGACCATCTCTGTCTATTTTTATACCATTAGAACTTTGCCTTAAGCACCTGCAGCGACCTCAGTTTGGGCAGGAGAGCAAAGATAAGGTCATGGAGAGGGGACCAAAACCTCTCATTCCTTCATGAGAATAAATATATAGAGGGAAGATCTTATAGAATATGAAACATACAAGCCAAACACTTGTTAGGTGTCGGACTCTAAACACACGCTGCACCACTTCTTCCCTATCAAGGGTGCCATATCTTGCAGCTTAACTAAGATCATGTGTTGATGTTGACTGTTTGAGTTCCACCACTAAGAGCCAAAAAATCAAAACCAGCATGGGATTTTCCTTCATGTTTTCCTTAAAAAAATTAAATGATGTATAAAAATCCCAAAACTTATACAGTCAGTTATAAAGATCCCAGTTTTAAAGTCTCACTACATTTAAGCTCAATATTTAGGTCTAGAAGTGCTGGAACAGATGCTAAATAAATTTGAAACAGACTTATGTGCAAAATTATTCATATTGGTTTTGACTGGAATGGCAGGAAGTTACATGCAAGCTGAACTGGCAGAAACAGTGTTAAAACTGTCCTCCAAGCACCCAGATGTTCCTGCAACTAACTAACAAGGATGAGTGGAATACTGGGTGATCCATGTGGTCATGTTAAAGAACCTCATTGCCAGCAAACATCCAGGGAGGTGTCAGGGACATAAAAATTGCATAGAAGGGAGTGTGGAGTGGACACATTCTGTACAAAAACAAAGCTATTTACATTTGAGATGTCAGCAGTATCTTGCCTGGCATTTATCTGGCTGAAACAAGTCATATTTTAAACTGAATTGACATGCCCAGAGCAGGCCTTGCTTTATCCTGGATCGATCCCAGCTCAGAGCAACATTATCGTCCATCAAGCCATAGACAGGTGAAACCTGTTTATGGACCCAGGACTGCTCACAGGCAACAGAAGGACTTTTCCCTGATTTTTTTCAGCACTGAGCAAAATTCTTATGATCCAAGATTTGTCTTACACACAGAAAGAGGGAGATTTTGTCTCTAAGTCTTGATTTACAAATAAGTCACAGCAATGCAAGTCCAAAATAGCAGATTCAGAAAGTTATATATACAAAACCCTACCAGTTATTTTCCATTCTTTATTCTTCACACCTGAATACTAATGAAAATACTTGTTCTTTCCTCTATTTTTCTGAAAAAAAGATAAAGAGTGACTTACTACCACTTTGATAATATTTTTCAACCAACTTCTCAAAATATTCCCTAGAACATCTGACTATTAATGACTCTTCAAAAATGGAGAAACTGAGCTTACAAGTGCTGGAGATCTGAGCACTCCAAATGAAAATATAATTCAGGATAGGTCAGACAAAATCCTCCTTAGCTATGATCATAGTGAGAGAACATTTGAACAGCATTCCCCTTCTGTTCCTCTGTTCTCTGCCAAGTGATTTCAAAGACCCAACCTATATAGTGTTTCAGAAGGGAAATAAACAACTAAACAAATGAAAAAAACAACACACACACAAAGAAAAAGAACACTTCTAAAAAGGCAAACAGTAACTAGTGTGACATCTTGAGATGGCTCTTGTTTGAGCCTGCAGGAGTGGCACACACCTTAGTGCAGCAGTGGGAAGCTGCAAACAGTCACAAGTTCTTAGTTCATAGTTAAAAGGAATGCTCTTTTATTTATATAAACTTGTGAGCTTAAATAATCTTAAATATTAATAATTTTACCACCACTCAAGGCAAGCAGCATTGACCAGTGAGAGTGAAAAATGACACTTCACCCAAGTTTCTTAAGCACCCTCTTTTTTGTCATAGTAGTTCTCCCATGAAAATATTGTAAGGAGAGGGGGACAGAGGCAGATAATCTTTAACAAATAGGAACAGGAGAGCTTCAGATAAGAACACGGAAGGCTGAAAAGGTGGGAGGGAAAAGTTCTTCCTGTCTTTGAAACATGAACACTTGCCAGAAACCCTCAGAAACTAGAGAAAGTAAGAATATTCTGTGATTCTGTGTTGGAGGGGACCAACAAGGATCATCAAGTCCAACTCTTAAGTGAATGGCCCACACAGGGATTGAACCCATCACCTCAGCATTGTTAGCACCCTGCTCTGAACAACTGAGCTAAGCCTTGTAGTCTTAGGTTTCCTGTCAAAAAAAGCTTGCTACATTGTATGGAAACATTCAGTTTATTCATAAGGTAATTCTTAAAGTCCAGATAAGAATATTGCTACCTGACTGACACAAATGCTTGGTATCAGTCAGATTCCTGACTCCAAACATTTCAGTGGAAATCAAGCCATTTAACCAAGGGCATTTATGGCATTTGGGACAGAAATAGAAATTCACAAAAATAACAGTGTTGGAATATAAAAGCAGAGTCTGAGAAACCACATTCTGCAAATATTTAGCACACAAGATTTGCTAAGAGTTCTCTTCCATTCAGGGCTTCACTCTAAAGTATTGTAGAGGAAAATACAACTAATAATGCTTTCTTAAACAACAAATATTGGTCAGACTACACTTCTCTCACTTGGCATTCAATTGCTGGATATAGTTAGCAAGTCTAAGCCCACTCTACATCATTGTAGTTTTAAGTTCCAGGAAGAAACACTGGCATAGAGCATTTGTGGAGAGAGCTGCCTGCAGCAGGGGCAGCCAAAGGGAAGCGAGCCAGGATTTTGCCTGTGATGAGTGGCACTGCCATGGAAATGGGATCACACACACTTCTCTCCTAGGAAAATGTGTCTGAGGGAGAGTGAAGGAAGCATCAGCTGATCAAAGCCTCCACGGAGCAGGGATCACTTGGTACATCAGCAGTCACACAGTTCTCCCTGAGAAGTGAGGGAAAAGTTTCCCTCGCACTCGTCAGCTTCGAGTACGCCTTCCCTCTTGAAGCAGCTCCTTGGAGCAGCGCACCACACAACACTTAAAAGATCAGGTCTAAGAAACTCAGAAAGAACTAATGGAAATGAATGCATTCTTAACAGAACTCTTCCAGTTTCAGCTCAATTTTGTCATCTACGTGACACTTCCAGTAAGTAAATAATTTCAAATGGGAAACCACAGGTGGATTAGTGTGAGCTTATCGATTGTCAAGGTAATAATTCTGCAGCACAGAAATCTAAGACCTTTTGACCAGAAAGGGAATAGAACACATATCTTACAGAAGCAGGCTTTTATAAAAAGGTAATTTAGAGGCTTCAGGGCAATAAAGACAAGTTTGAAAGCAGTTACAATCCACTTTTAGATTACATTACCTCTCAGTCCTTTATTCCTGAAATAATCTGCTTCTCCATCTCCCTCTACCGCAATCTTCCTTCTTTCCTTGCCTTTCTTCAGAGCAGCAAGGGAGTGAACATTATGAATTATTGATGTGAGAAATACAGAAATCTCATCAGGAGAGGGCTTTCCTTTTTTTCTTTTTTCCCTGAAAAAGCTCAGGAGAAAGTTTGGCCAGGAGCAGAAAGCCTACTCAGCAGAGGAAGGCATGTGTACAACCATCTGTAGCAGCTCTACACTTCCTACTGCTTCTCAGAAATCACTGAGACAAGTGACATAAGTAGACAAATCCCACCAGAAAAACAAACAAACAAACAAAAAAACCCATAAGACCCAGTAAACACAACACCAACACCCCACACCAAAAAAAACCCCAAACCACCACCAAAAACGCCAGCCCACCACCCTATCTAGAATATTCATCACAGGAATTTGTGTGATTGTTACACTGATTTAGACTTTTGAGACCTAGTCAGACCCAGCTGAGAGTGCCAGCAAAATAACTTACATTCTTTCAAGTTTCATATCAATATCAGAGACATTCTTACCAGTCTTTCTTTGGAGTTTTATATTAGCAGGGAAATCTCCTCCTTGTATTGTGACAAAAGGAAGGAGTTTTTGCTCACCTTTTTTCCCTTCTGTGACCCAGCCTGCATCAAACATCCAAGGCTTCCTGCCTCAAGGCTTTCACATTTCATTTCTGCCTCACAAGGTGACAATTACAAATGGCCATGTGTGTGAGCTGAGGCCATATCTGTACCAAAAGGACCTTCAGAAGGCCAGGATAATGTAAAGGAGCTTGTAAGACTCATATACAATCCTGTCAAATACCTATAAACTTTCACAGACACCATGGCTAGAGACTGGTTACCAGTCTGCACTGGAAAACCTTAGGTCCAGATTTTTCCTTTGATCCTTCTGGACTTGATTTCACAGATGAAAGAATGTGAAAACAGCTTGACTGTTCCCTATATCCCAGAATTCTCATGCACAACAGAGCAAGATACACTTAATACGTAAAGGCATAGGGTCAAATGTGGTTTTCAGTCTCTCTCTCTCTCTGTTGTTTTGAATACACATTAATAGGATTTTAGTAATTATTCCAAGCTCTTTAAACATAAATGCATCCCTTCAGTCTTTCCTAAATTTCCTCTTACTCCACTGAAGGGCCAACCATGCCAAATGTGAACTGTCAAAGCAGGTATCAATAACCTGAATCTAACTCCCTGTCTATCTTGGACAAGAAAGAGAAAAATACCACTGATACGGCACAAAAAATCAAAAGGCATCAGATATGCAAATGGCAGTCTGCAGACTGACTGCTCAAACTGTTCAAGCTGATTTGTTGTTATAGCTTCAATACCACTCAGTTTTCCTTCTCACTTTGGCAGACATGTCTGCCTTAACCAAATGTCTTTGCTTCCTTTCCCCTAAGACTGGGGCAAAACGTATCCTCATTTCTTACCTTTCTCTCATGTTTCATTGATGTTTTTATGCAAGTTTATTATATGATGTTTAGTCTCATCATCCTCAAGAGTTTTCTTCACCTCAAATTCTGTTTTCCTAAACTATGGATAAAAACCCTTGGCTGTTGTCTGGAGAATCCATTGACTGTTTCATCTTTATTTTTACATATTCTGCTCTTCATGGTTATTCCTTCTCCATAACTGCTCTCTTACTTAAAGAAAAAAAACCTTTTTGTACTTTTTTTTTTCCTCACCATCTCCTGTTCTCCTTCCCTGTATTGTTTTCTATTCCAAGACTAGGTCTGTGTTTTGCAGTTAAGCCTCACAGCTGTTTCAGGCTAACTCCTGCTTTGCATTTGTGAAGTGCTGTGTAACCCTGCAGACGCATCAGTTATTTTTAGTGCTAAAAACAATTATTAGGATCCTCCATTTTACAAGGCTATAAACTGGTTTCCACTTAAAATGGAAATGAGTAAAATCTTCAACATATATCAATAGAACTTGTTTGTAAAGTTTCATGCTCTGGTAACCTTCATCTTTATTAAGGCTGAAGTAGTCAGTCCCATGTGTCACATTTAGAGAAACACTGGCAGAAATGGCCCTGAAGACATAACAACCCACTAGCCCAAATAATTTGCACTTTAAATGTAAATGTCTATCTTTCCAACCCCTGAAGCTTCATCTCCCAAAAACACCTCTAGAGGTTTATCATCTGTATTCAAACACAGAGAAATACTTCCCATAATTTAATAAAAATAAATGAATAGAAAGAGAGAAAAGTGAAAAACATAAGGAAAGGAGAGGTAGGATAGCAAGCCTGAAACACTGATTAATCTTCTGTGGTTAATGTATTTGTGGGCTAATTGAGCAACTAAACCAGTTGAAATAACCATTAGTAATTTCTAGAAGACTATACCTTGCACAGCTTCTACTTTAGTTCAATTTACAGATTGCCATTGCTTTAATAACAAACATTTACTGATTTATTACTTCAGACTTTTCAGCCCTGTAGAGTTACAGGAGGAGGTGAGGTGACGTTTTCTTATAAATCCTATCTATTCTATATTTTAAATTGAGTATATTCTACATAGCCTGAAAAATTCTACAGGTTAGAAATGCAAAACAGTACTGCACATGCAGAGTCAGAAAGAGAGAGGTCATTGGGAGACACACATTTAAGCAAATTCCTGGAAATTGCTATGCTTTGACAGTCAAGTTTACAAAGCCTTCAAAGATTTCTTGATTTGGGAGCTGAAATTGAACAGTTAGTTTTAAATAAATAGGAGGAGATTAGGCTTACTATATAAAAATCTAGTTGGAAGTTATGAGTGAATTGAGACACTAAAATCTTGCAGAGCCTTGATTACTTCAAATAATTAACAACTCGCAGGAACAGACAAATAATACAAAATTATCTATATATACACAATCTATATATGTAGTTTTAAAGGGAAAAACCTTTAGTCATTACATTATGAAGTTCTCCTACATACCTGTTATTAAGCTTAACAAAAAATTACTAAAATTTTCATTAAAAGATGGACTAGTACAATGACATTAGTAGTTGGATTTAGAATGTGAAACTTCCTATTCTCACATCTGCACAATTTTCCCACTTAATTTACATAACAAATGAATTCCACTCAGATTAAAATACTTCAGGCTCTCTATTCTTACTGTATTTGATCATGAAGAATTACCTGGCACACTGACATTTCAGAGAAAAATCAGGTTTTTATACTTTTCATAGGCTATTTCCTTTCATAATATTTTAAACTGAGAAATACTAGTAAAATATCTGTATATGCTCACAAATGTCTGCTAAATACCTATAAGCCAGTAAGAGCAAGCAAGGCAGGCATCACTCAACACCTTTCTTGCCTTAATACTGCTTAGAATATTGGGGGAAAGAGCCATTATGGTCAGTCATTTCATATTTATAACAAAAAGGCAAATTGTGAGGGAAAAAAAAGATAATATAGTCCCCAAGCTGTCATGCACCCACTGAAAAATGAATAATGAGATTCTTTTGTCATGTTTCTGTGTTTTACTCCTTTAATACAGAATGTGGATTATGACACCCAAAAAAGGAAGGGGAGGGGAAGATAAAATATTAACACACACAGGCAAAAACCCAAGAAGCTCTTTCAAGGGCCAAGTTCTGGAACAAGCCTGGTTATTTCGTGCAGCAAGACTACCAACACAGAGGGAAGGCAGCCAATAAAGAAAAACACACCTATTATCACCAGCGGTTGGGAAAAAAATGGCTTAGTCAGGTAGAATGATATGTGGATCCAAGATTGGATAATCAGTCAAGCCCCTTCCTTGAAGTAAAAAAAGAGTTTGCACAAGGCGCTGTAGGACATCGGTTGCTGACATTCCATCTTTGGGGATTTGGGTTTGCTCCTGTATACTGCAAGGGGGTTTCTTTTGTTTTTAAAGGAGAGTTCCAAAAAGACCGTTTTGTACCTGACAATAAATAAGTAAAAGAGCTGAGGCCATAGAACAACTGAAAGAACACTCTTCAAAAAGAAAGTTCCCAGCAGAGCCTCTAGCCTGATCCCAGATCTCCCTGGGCATACCCAAGAGGTTTTCTTCCTTGTAGGATCACTACAAACTAAGCACAGTCCCAAACTATCTTCTAGGTCTCCTCTCTTGTAATTATTTCACACTATTCCACAGGAGAAGCTTAGCACACGACTTATTCAGGCCTCTCTTTATTGTTTGATTGTCATTCACAACGTGATCATGAGGCTTGAAGTGGTTTCATGAGCCAACATTAGTTCTGTACCACAAAAGCACAGACCCTCCCTCATCTCCTGGAGTTATCAGATACATTTAATATCAAGCACCTTTATTAGCCTTGCAGTTGCAAGAAAAAAGCACCATCATCTTCAGAAAAATTATCTTTTATTACAACACTTCCTCACAGCAAGGAATGAAACAAAACCACTAAAATAAGCTCTTAAGAAGTTATATTGGGACACATTTCCACTGAAAAAGGGGAAAAAAAAATATAGACTGCCAGTATAAAAGATTGCCCAGCAGAAAAACAGCATAAGAGTACTTGGGCACAAAAAATAGGAAACAAGTAATTAACTGAAAAAATAGCTGCTTAAAAGCCATTAAGTCATAAAGACACAAATGCAAAGTTTCTGTTGCATTTGTTCAAGCCTGTCTTTGCAGAGATTCCTGTTACAATGGGTGCTCTCACTGAATAGGTAAATTTGCAGTGGCATCTGTAATTACAGAAGGCTGCAGGGACAAGCTTATGCCAGCATTTGTAACCAAATGCTCCTCTGAGGAGCTGAACTGCTATTTAACATAATTTCTAGATTTTCATCTGAAAAGCAGATTCATTTGACACTTCCACGCCAACAGGATGAAAAAAATGCGTATGTTCTCTGCTACAGACACTGACCTATCAAAAACAGTTTTTAAGGTGAGAAACCTGGGAAGATGTCCAAGAATGACACTACAGTCTTCCCATTAGCAGGGTCCTTGCACTTTCATATTCCATTGCATGGCTGGAAAATGTGGCATAAACAGACTCTCCCCTCAGTCCCATCAGGCCTGCACCAATTCCACAACATAACCCCACAGCACAAACTGTGTTTCACACAACATTTGACCAAATTCTCTGTTGTGGTACTGCTGTGCTGTTATCTAGACCCAAGCAGCATCCTCAGGTTCCAAGGAACTGTGAAGAAAACGTCAGCCTGAGGCACCCGTTTGTTTATTTATCCCAGCGAGGATCTGCTGGCCAAAGAAGATCAGTCAGACACCAGATATTGAGGTGGTTTTTGCTCACAGACATTGAAAACCTAAGGAAGTCTATGAAAAACTTTGCCAGCTTTGTGTCTATTACCAAAACCAGGCTGAAAAGTGCAGCACAACTCATTGGGATATCTTCAGCCATTTTCTTGCTGTCATAGCAGAAGAAAATACTGACATAAGGGTGCCAGCAGTTTAGAACCTTGTCTGTACTTCACCCAAAGTAGGAAGGTTACCCGAGGCCACAGTTACAATTCACAGAAGACGTCCTGCCTGCTAATACTGAGAAAAAGGGAAAGCAAGTTTAAAATTCAAAGTTTCAGGAAGCTCACTGCAATATCGAACCCATCTTGAGCAAATCCTGCTCTGTCAAAGGCAATTGCGGTCAACAAAAAAGCAAGCAGACATGGATAATCTTTTTCTTTCTCTTTAGATTAACTGGTATTGCATTTTCCTGAAAAGATGCAGATTTCATGCTCTGACCCTTGATTTTAAAAGGCAGGAGCTGACAGTCCCACTGAAAACTCAGGTTGGTGGCACAATTATGTACATTTTATTTCTCCTGCAAAAAAGAAGACAAAGCTCTAGCATACATGTGTATGGTGCACAGGGTGGGAAAAGAGAGAGGGGAAGTAGCTCAAGTTTAGTATTTTGTGCTTCACATTCACATATTCACAGTAGAAGACAGAATTTGCAAGTGTCTACCCAACAGATTTATATTTTAATACCACACCCAGATCTAAACCTGAGATCCAAACAACTGAAAATAAGTCAGGCACTTGTAGTGCAAACTAAATTGCCTCACAGAGAGAGCTCTAAATTATGTACAAGTTTATCAAGCCTGTCAGATATCAGCCAGTGGGAAAATATTTTATGCATAGCAAGACATATGCACATTACATAAGCAGGGAGTGCAATCAGAATTTTAGGGGTGGAAAAAAAGTAAAGCACCCAATTTCCATGAAAAATCATCAACATCTTAACAGAGTTTAGCAACCAAATCAGTTGCATGATGTTCATGCCTTCCCTTCCAAAACAGCTATCTGAAAATGAAAGTTATGCTGAGGTGAAATGCATTTCTCCATGCTCTTAGGTTGGAAAAGGGTCATCCCTGAATCACCACAGTGGTATTCCGGAATGTACACAACCACTGACCATACATTTCCACAGTTTTGAGGTTCTGTTGGACAAGAATTATATTTGAGAGGTGGTCAAATTATAGCATAAAACTATTCTATTTATAGTAATTTCAGCATGAATACACTAGAAGGTGTCTTCAGTCATTTCATTAAGCTGCTTTATTTGCTTATGGGTTCAGGAAAATGACTGAGGGAAATAAAGGAAACCTCTGAAGGCTGTCCTGAAATTATCAGTAGATTTAGTGCTCCTTCCCGTTCAGTGAGACTCTCTGGTAATTATAGCTTTTAACTGCATTGTTGCACAAAGTCAGAACCAGCAAGCAAGTGCTTAAGATGATTTCACAGGAAAAAGCCACACTTTGAAATCAGAGATCCAATTTAAAGACAAATAATCTTGCAGACTTTGCATGGGAAGACTGCCTAGTTTAAGAAGTTTCCACATGTAACCCTCCCAGTTAGTTTTAATAGTTTTAAGCCAAGAACATGACATTTAAAATAGAAGGTACACTGATATTCTCTAATTTATGTCAAGACTTTAACGTGTTTTGCATTAAAATCCTGCAACAAAATTACCTGGCTCTGTGCCCAAGGTAACATTCCTTACACTGCTGACTTGACTCGCTGCCAAAAGGAGGGAAAGGAGGCATTTCCCTCAGTCAACACTGCTAATGAAAACTGTCAAAGGCCTTTCAACGCCTCTGATTTTGTTATGCTTGTCACCTCAATTGTGTAGCTTGCTAGACTTCTGTTCTCAGCAATGTATTTCTTAGCAATATGCTCGTGCCTTAACAATAACATGCTGAACGCTTTCCCTTTCATTGAAAACAGCACCCTGAATAAAGGAGTCTTCACCTTTGGTTTAGAAAAAAAAATATATAAAAATCACAACCAAAAATCCCCAAACAAAAACTCCACACACTCACCACCAAGACAAAAATGAAAAACAATTCTTCCTCCAGCTTGAAAGAACTATCATCTCCCTCCCACCCAGCAAAGTTCAGTCTGGGAAGGCTGTGGCAAGGGAGCTTGAGCTCTTGCATTCCCCTCTATCCTGCTACATAGCTGTGTGGCTGAAAATGCCTCACTTCAGGTGGGAACATTTCCTGAGAACCCCACCACGTGAATATTATAAAAGTTGTTTGAATAAGAGCAGTTATCTGCAGCTTTTCCACAACAAGGAAGAATTTGGCCTTAGCCTGATGGCAAATATTTCTGAATCAGCTGAAAGAAATATCAGATGACATCTGTAGCCTCTCCTTCCCTGGAGGAATGAGATATGGTACAATTCAGGTGCACTGTGAGGAAGTCATCACTTCTCCTGACATCTGGATAAAAAGACAACTCTGTTTACCAGAGCAACCAAGTGCACCATTCACACAAAGAGTGTTTGTCAGGCTGTCTCGAGGAGAAAAAGCATTGCTGTGCTCATATTCAATCAAATTGGAGGCATGAGAGCCACAGGAGGATGGTGGCTGGAGGCTGAGCATCTGTCTCACACATAATCTGAACACCATGGAAAAAAGAAAGAAAGGGAGCAGGAGAAAGGGAAGAAAAGTGGAACAAAAACATCCTTCTGACTTGAAAACTCTATCAGAAACAGAGACTACTACAAGCATTGCCTCCCAACCCATCCTGTCACTATCACACATTGCCAGTGTACCTTTTTCCATGTCTGCAGAAAGAACCAAACACAGCTATTTCATGCTGCTCTTTGGTACCCAAGCTTTTCAAAAGCTCCCATCTGCTCACAATGTACACGAACAAGAGGGGTGAGAATGAATCCAAGACATATCCACAGGGGCCTCCCTTCAACTCACCACAGTTTCTTGTCAATTGTTTGCCAGTTTCCCTGACAGGAATCCTGGGAATACTATCTATGAGGACTGCATTGACAAATAGAAAACATTTGGGGTTTTTAAACAAACCAACTGATTTCAGAGCTGCCTACCATACAAGACAGGCTATAGCTACCGGCAAGAATTTGAAAAAATAATTGGAAGAGAAAATTTGAAAAAATAGTAGAACTGCTGGAACTTACTCAAATCATTATTGGGTAAGATTCTGGTTTACATTCAATATAAGACACCCCATCAAATAATAGAAATTAAGCACAGTGATAAATAAATTTTCCTTCCTGTCACCCCACAGAATCTCAGTGAAATGTGAATGAGAACATTTCATATGCTCCAACCACTGAAAGAGACCAAGAGTGATTTAAGTTAAGAAACACAAAATTTGGGTTTTTTTTTTTTCAATCCCATAAAAAAGAATCAACATAGGATTTTAGAGCAGTAATAGATAATATTAAGAAGCCCCACAAATTTTAGAAAGGTGCTGCATGGAGAACAACATCACATCAAGTGAACTGACATAGACTGCCCAGCGAGGTGTAAATTGCTCTTCAATCCTTACCACATACAAAGTTAACTCCTTCCTCCACGCAAATAAAGTTAGCATTGGAAGAAATCTTATTTTGCCACTAGTGACTGAAGGAAAGCAAGATGATATAACCAAGGCAATCATTTGCATATTACAGTGCTGCTCCACCTCAACCTACTCACCACATTTCATCACTTCACTTCCAAATCCACAGTCTAGAAAAGCAAAAGAAATAGCATCGCTATTTCTGTTTTTACATTAGTGGAAAAAACACAAAAAGTATAAAAACCATCAAAGTTTGGATCGATTTTCCGTCATTTTTCTTAGGGTGTCAGGGTGCACTCAGTTTTCCTATTACTTTATGCTTTTCTGTTTCTCTCCTCAGATGCACCCTAACATTTTGTTGGGTGCAATTTGCTCATCTAAGAAGTGGAATTTGTACAGCCTAACACTGCTGCAAGTCTTGGATGCCACAGACAGGTTAGAAGAAAGTAAAAGCTCTCCAAGCAGCCCAGAGCTGAAAGAGAAGAGGGATTCTTGAGTGGTCCATTTACTGCTTTTGTCATCTTTTTCAAAACCAAAAGGAAAGTGAGAGAATCAGAGACTGCAATTTCCTCTCTCTGCTTTTCGTTTTATGTATTCCTTTACTTGCCACCTTCTGTCTGAAGAAAGAAGACAACCTCCCACCACCAAAAAATAAAAGATTTGCTCAAACATTTAAGCCTTTCTCTATCAAGGTTTAAACAAAACTACTTTTATGATGGCAAGACATTTGAAAATTAAGAGACTAGAGTACTACTCTTGCTGCCAAGTTGGTTATCAACATTCAGCCCTTGTCTAGCCCAATCCTACATAGCCAGTAGAATTTATTACCATTTTCAAGTATCACTTAAATTATTTGTAGTACACACATTTACACTCCCAACTATCAGCATGTTTAGTTTTCTAGATATCACCCATACAAGCAGGTATCTTGGAATCTCTTTCTGGCATCACTATTATTATTCTTAAACAATAAGGCCAAGTCACACCTTCCTCTATTGCTTATGCTCTCAGCACCCTGTAGAGAGCCATACATTCCCTTAGCTCACATTTAGAAGGACATAATTTTCAATTCCATGATGTAAAGACTGAACTTGCACTTGACCACAGAATAAAAACAATCCATAATTATTGAATACTCACCAGACCACACAAAAAGTCATCCTCCTATGCCCTCACATTCACTCCTAACTTCCTTTTTTTATGTTTTCTGAGAGTTCTTCATTTAAAACAACCCAATCCCAGCCCAACTGCTCATAGACACCTTCATGCCCAAAGTCAGAGTTCTCTCTGCAGCTTGCTTGAAGAAAAGCATAGATTCATCACAGAGACCAAATCCAGCTGAGAAGTCAAATAACTTCAGATAGCAGGCACCTGTTTAAAGTTTTTTTATTTATTTTGGCAGTTTGACTCCATGTGTCAGCAATCTCAGTTAATTATCTTGTTCCAGCAGTTATCCTGATTGTCCCATATCTACCTCAGGCTAAAATGTCTGTGGAGAAGGAGGAGTGAAGAGTTGATTGTGATCTGCAGTGGCAGAAAAACTTTCTCTGGATGAAGGGAATGAATTCCTATCACAAGCAAATTTCCCCCTCTAGTGCTTGCTACTGCCCAGTGATGTCCAGTTTTGTTACTTTCCCTAGGAAAGGTTTATTACCTGTCTTGGTGAGGGGGTATATTGCTATAAAGTTGGGGGGGAATCAGTCCTCCATCATAAGTATCAGATAAGAATAATTTTAAAAGAATAGTTCTCATTTCTATGTTTTCTTCAATTCTTGATCAATAGAAACATTTATAGGGAAATTTGGGATTTGGTCTGATCCTATTGTAGAAAGACATAGAGACTACTCCCATTTTTGTAGGAATAAAGAAATACTCCTATTATCCATAAGAAAATTTAGATGCTTCTTCTAGTAATCAACTAGATCATGGGTAATAAGTAACTTTTAATTTTATATTTAAAAATTGAGGACATGTAAGAAATGTTTAGCCAAATTGATCCTGTTTTCTGAGTGTCTCAGGTCTCAAATGATTTTGTGACTTGGACATTTGGGCACTAAAGTGATTTTTTGAAAATGAGTGTGGGTTAATAAAAAAAATCAACTGAAAATCTGTCACTTATTTCTTTTGAAGGTATCATTTGCTTTGAATCGCATCATTTCATGTACCATTATCTCAAGAAACAGTAAAGAACTTCCAGAAACCCTTTTTGTGTATGTGCTTTGTATTTTTTTGATTCCTAATCGCCACTTTAAACTTTTGCATCAATTTATTCTTGAACATTCCTGGAAAAGAATAGGATAGTTTCCACTTTTCAGGACTACTGCAGCAAATAGAGAAAGCTGATCTATTACATTTAATGTTTTGTCAACCTGGAGCATGGTTATTTGGGGAAAAAAGAGAAGCTTTTATTCTGCTCTTAGTGTAAGACAGAAGTGCTACCAGAATAGGCATGAGATTCTTTTCCTTTGATACTTCAGTAACTGTTAATTATCAATACTTTAGAAATGTAAGCTAAATTGTTTAAGAAAATGCACTTCTGAGGGTGTTTGAGTGACTCCAAAAACTTGCACTGTGGCTTGTGTTGTACAGCTGCTTTTGCTGGTGTGTCTTCAGAAAAGAAAAGGAAGAATTTCTAATAGTGAAATCTGAAATGAAAAGCAATTTGAAGTGAAAATAATACTTTTGCGTCACTGAAACACCATAGTGAAGACTGAACAGCATGTAAAAAGGGACCATTTAATAATTAGTATAAATTATCTCCTGTTTCTTACAGAGATACTCAGTGGCATAACCCATTTTTTGCTGTTAGTTGATGAATGCAAACTCCTTAAATTGCCTTTTCTAAGTCTATATTCAAAACTGCCACGTGCTTAACAAAGGGGAGAGCAAAGACAGTTTTGGTCTCCACAAGCCTTCCCCAACTTCTATTGATTTCTAAAAGCATCATTAAGTTGGGCTGTGCTGTTTCACAGATGATTGTGTCCTCACTCTCTACTCCAGGCCAGCTGCAAATTGTGTGCCTTCTGTCTGTCACTCATAGGGACATGAAAGCTGAATGGGGAAACAGGAACCTGCCCATGAAGCAGAGCAGAGCTCTGCCTTGTTGTCCAGCTCTGGAGGAGAAAGGATGGGAGCAGCTTAATCTCATGGCAAGGGGTCTCTTCTGGTTATCATTACCTGACTGGATCTTATTGCCTGCCGGCAGTGAATGTGGCACTTAGGGACATGACTAAGTGGTGGCCATGGCAGTGCTGGGTTAATGGTTGGACTCAGTGCTCTTAAAATACTTCACCAACCTAAATTATTCTATGAAGTCAGCAAATTGGGCTGGAGTTATGATAAAATACGTAAACTGCTCTGCATGCTAGAAGCACAAAATTCTACCTCTGTGCTTTTTTTGCAGCAGGGAGGGGAAGCTCATTTTCCTGGACTATGAAGGAGGCTTTATTGCCCTTACTCAACTGAGTAAGAGTGGTGAGTACACCATGAGGTTCACATCCCAGACAGAGAAGTACCACTGAATGATTAAAGAAAATACAAATAAAAAGGTGATCCTTGGCTATGGAGTATTTTAGTCTGTTGGAACTATAAAGGTTTTTAACAAATTGAACTTCAACTTTTTGGAGGTCAGATGAAGACAATGCTTCATTCTCAGCCAGAAGGTTAAAGCTGCTTATGAAAACCAATGTGAGACTGTTTGTAGATTCCTTCTGAGTGGTTTTTTTTTTTTTTGCAACAATTCCCAATCTCTATTTCAATGAAAGGGGTAAGACCTTATTTGAAGAAGGTTAGCATTGGGTAGGCACTCAGGAAACAAACAGTTACAGGTAAAGCATTAGTCCTTGCTGAAGGCACTCTACCAGAACCTCTTCAGTTGTAGATGTCAATTGTAAAAACTCTTTGGGAACAGTTTCATTTTAGTTTTCAAACCAAGATCATATAAACTATAACCAAAAAAGAAAAAAAAAAAATCCATGATTTGTTTTATCTGCCATTTAAAAAGTGGCAGCAGTTTTCCATAGAATGTGTCTGAGTGGAATGATGCACGTTGAGGGTATGGGTGCAGTGCCAGGCTGCTCAGACAAAAACAGCACACGAGACGAGCCTCTCATGTGTGCTTAGATAGAGTTCCAGCTCAACACATACTGAATGTATTATTTCTTGAGGGAAAGAACATTCCGTGTTTTGAGAACTCCAGGCTGATACTGGAAGACTGCAAGCCAGCTCTTCTTCCACATTTGTCTTTCAATGCACCCAAAAATAAAAAAAAAGTTGAATATATCAAATTCTTGGTATGTGACAGTAGCAACTGTGTGGAAGACAAAAGGGCTCAAATCCAGGCTGTCAGGCCTATATCAAATCTTTCCATAAACTTATTGGAGGACTTTTCAGAATGTCATGAAAATAGAGCAGTCCCAGGAAGGTGCCATTTGGTACTCCAGAGCATTCTCCTCCTATTTCCAAAGAAATATCACAGGAACAGCCTGTTCTCATAGAGGGATGGGAACTAACCCTCTCCATAACATTTTCAGTGCCAAGCAGCAAGTCCCCCATCTGTCTGCCAGCAGGAGAGAGAGAAAACAAATGAAAAATGGAAAGGAGAAGCAACCAGAATTTGGGCATAGGAGAGAAACATCTGCTAAAGGGACAGAAAAAAAAAAAAAAAAAAAAAGAGGTGGAGAGAATCAGACAAAGAATCATAAAGCTAGTAAAAGAACATAATCATGTTCCCAAAAAAGAGAAAGAGAGCAGGGAAAAAAACAGGTGGGGGCCATAAAAATAAAGGAAATTTTCAGAAAGAAAGGCAGGGGAACGCAATGCCAGAGGTCCTGTAGGTATTTTCCTGTATTAAAAACAGGATATTTGATGAACAGAATGGCTGAATAACAGTGGGTTCTGATTGCTCTAATGTATGGGCTTAGCCATTAGTTCAGTCTTAGTTTTTCAGCTTTTGAAATACATGCCATTAAAATAAACAAAATAAAGACTATTATATTAAAGTTATTTTCCATATTTGAACAGACATTTAGGAGGGAAAAAAAGAATCAACAAACTTCATGCAAAATTCCTGAGTTTTCTGGTTGTTCCACTACAAACAGATGAGGATTCCTGTGTCCCTGGATGAAAAAGGTGAGTAAAATTAAAAAAAAAAAAAAAAGAAAGAAAAAAAAAAGAAAAAAGACGAATATAATAAAATGGAATTAAGTACAAAATCCTTAACCTTCCTGGAGATACACACAAGTAGCTGCCACCTGCAGGATGACACAGCAAGATGATTTAATAATAAAATTGGTATGATGGACTGTCAGTCCTGAACACTTCACAATTAGAAATTGGGCTTTTTAGAATTAGGAAATTGCCTTTAAAACACTCATACATTTAAAACGTAAATAACACCCGATTTTTTTGGTTTTGTTTTGAGATACCTACTCTTTAAGCATCTAGCTATCATTCTTTGTAGTGTTATCCCTAATTTTTAACTTTTCTTTTTAAACCTAGCAAATGTCAGGCTTTCCTTCTGTATACAAAGTCAGTGGGTGGCACTTCCATGAAAACCCTATGGGTAGTAAGGTGCAAAACCACACAAAATTGGGAAGCAGAAGAGGAAGGAAGCAAATGGAGCTGGTACATGTCCAAACCCCTGAGGAGTCTTCCCTCAAAACCCTTTTAAGGGTGACTGACACAGAAAGGATGACCCTTCACAAGCAGTTTGGTGTTGCACATTACAGAAACTCCTGTCTCACTGATCCTTGCCTGGAGCTCATGAGGTAAAACAGGGAGTTGTAGCTTTCCAAATATTCCACTCAACAGTCCTGATATTCTCATCTGTCATCCCAAGGACAAGGCAACTCCCAGGTGAATTAGGTGTCTAAAGATTTAAACCACCAGTCAGCAATGAGAAATATGACCAGAAGAGCTGTCTGGACACACCTGATTCAAGTGTAAATTCATGTTTGAATTGAATTTCTTCCCTGTCACTGACCTGTCTTTTGCTGTTCCTCAGGGATGGTGTGGATACAGGTGGTCAGGCATGCCAGTGAGGAACGCAGGGGTTTGGAACTGCTCTGCTGGCAGGTAAAACTTGTCTTTTTCTGGTTTTCTATCTTAGTTTCACTAAACCAAGAACAAGACAGGCCAATAATTCATGTTTACTTCATCTATGCTGCCACGAGCATGATTAAACTAATGTTTTCCCCAAGGCATTGCAAAGGAAAAGCATCATTCAGCTGTTGCAGGTTCCATTGCTGACACCCAAATGCAACAGGTAACAGCCATGAATTTAGATGATCCTGCAGTATATTCCTATAATACTCTTTATTCTCTGTGTCTAATTTGCTGACTCTGTAAGCTTTATTCATGGGAAATGCTTTTCTTAGCTACTACAGCATTATTGTTTGGTTTTCATATTTTACCAGAACTCGAAACTCTTAATAAAACATTAAGGTTCAATGACAGCTCCCAGTACTTCTTAGCATTTTATCACAGCTGCTCATTTTAATATTAAAAGTGTTCCCAATTTGTGGCCAGTCTTGAACAAGCAGAAATGTATTGAGTGTTTAGAACAGGAGAAGGAAAGAAAAAAAGATACAGATTTCCTTCTATACTTTGATCTCTTCTGGTCTGTTGTCTCATGCAAATTATTTTACCTTTTGGTGATGCTTTCCTGGTGGTGTATGAGAGATAATTCACAGAAGAAAATATACCTGCCTCAAAATACAGCAGGAGCATTTCTAAAAAGATTTCTATATATGTATAACCTTTGATGCTTATTAGTCTCACTGCATACTTAAAATTCAAATCAAGGCATCAGAAAACCCTAGAGACAAACACATAATTCATATTTTCTATTTACTATACTGGTTCTATGTATTGTATCAACTTTTATTGATTTCTGTTCATGGAGTATTCACAAAATAATAAAATTCGTAATATTTTTATATATTCTAATTTGTTATCTCATTAATTTCTTCAGGGCTGACTTCTAAAAAGATGACATGAATGTGCCTATTTTTTACCTTGACTTGTGCTATTCTGATTATTTTTTAGATTAGTAAATTGCCCAGTGTTGTGGGACTTATTGAAACACACATCAGAATATTTGTCCAGTTATTTTCAGGATGTCTTTCCTACTCACTGGTAGCAAAACTGACCATTTTTTCTTACTGTATAACAGCACCATGTATCAATAGGGGATGGATATTCCCCTTTCATTTATGATTGAATAAATGATTTTAGTGCTTGCTGTACAGGAAGCTCTTGTTGTTATAGATTTGTCTGTATGTATTTTTCACCTGTCACTGTCACAGTTTGGTGTGGCACTTTCCACTGAGATGTTTCTACAGCTGATGACAAAAATATTTCACAAAGTGCTGCCAGCATGACTGAATCAGGTTCTCTGAGATCAGCTGCACCTCAAAGAGGTTACACTGTGTGTAGAGGGTGCTATTGGAAAATCAAATTGCAGATGGCTTGAAAGAGAGTAAAAAAAAAGTGGCGTAAAAAGGGAAGTAAAACTTCAGACAGTGTTCTGAAAATCTTCTCTGGAAAAAAAATTAAATCCATGTATAAACCTGGCAATAAGAAAAACCCTTCAACATTTACCTACAGGACATCAGCCAAATCTATTCTGTGGTTCAAATCCAGCTCTACAGAGCCCAGCTTAATAGCACTGACTTATTATTATATATTACATCGATTTATACACCATAATAAAACTTTACTAATTATGAAGTAACAATTAATCAGAAGAATGCAAGACTTAATACAAAGACACCATTTTATGAGGGCTGATGGAATTGGCATTGTTGTCAACCAAAACCTTCCTGCTCTTCTGTTTGAAAATATGTGAGAAGCAGTTTTCAGCCAAAATTTGGAATCTTAATTTCTGAAACACATCTAGAATATATTTAGGATCAAAGGCACCCATTCTGTGGTGAGAACTAGCTCTGGCCTCGCTTTTTGAGGTATTACAATGCTTTTTCTAGTTCTCATAAGAATATGAAGAAAAGGAAGAAAAGTGAGATACACAAGCTGAAGAACAAGGACTTGTAGCTGTGCCCTGTGAATTAAAAGAAAAAAAAAAAGAAGAAAATCAAAATCATCTGAGAATGGGCTGCTTCTCAACCATCCTAAAAGTAGTAAATATGGTGTCAAATATGCTTAAGACAGCGTTTGCTGAGAGAACTTTACTCCAGGTAGAAGCAGTTACTCCTTTCTTTGGAGTTATCCAAATCCAATTATTTGTTGGATTATAAAATCATTACTGCTCAAGTTCCCTATTTTTTGTTTATAGAGCATCTAAAAATTGAGCAAAGCCCTGAAGCATAATGATTTCCTATTATGAAAACAACAAAAAATTATATTTTTTTCATATAAATGTATCTATATATGGAGGGGAGGGAGTTGGAGGGAAACAGACCCTGTGTTTTCAATGTTTTGAACTTCAGGGAACACATTTTTGCAATGAGTTAGCCCACAGAATGTACAATATGAAACAAAAAGAAGGTTAGAGAACCTATTTTTCTGTGGTAGAACTTCCTAAAAGATAACAGGCTTATTGGAGACAGGATTTAAACTTAGTTCAGTCACAACTTCTGGAACAAAGATAAAATGGAAGATAAAACGTAGTAAGATTTTCATATGATTTTTGCAATCCACAAAAAACCCAGAGTTTTCTGTAATATCACTTCTCAAAAATGGTCACTGCAAGACTTTCCTTGGACAGCGATATCTCAGGTACAACAAAGAATGAACAAAAAAATGCGACAAGCTGCACTACATAACTCCTCAGATCTTTCTGGTAGCTCTGCCAGCTCTACCAGGGAGTCTCAGCATTCATCACAAACTGAAAGAAAAATTTTGGGAGTATCTACGGGCAAAAAAACCTCTTTGAACTGCATTTTTATACACCACTTTGACCTCACAACCTGATTTATATCTCTGTTCTTTAAAGATGCAGCCATGTGTCAGAGTAACTGGAAATTTTAGCATTTCATGCTCAGAGGGACAAATGCACAATGAAGGGTGGGGAGCACTACAGCTCAGTCTTTCCTTGCACACCAAAAACTGGACTTGTTTGTGTAACTGCACTCATCCAAATACAGCCAGATGTAGCCTGGAATGGTTTGCGGGGCTTGTGCTGCCTCAAAGGGTACTGCTGAAAGGCATGAGGATGTTCTTCATCTAATAACCACCCCTTCATTACTCTTCTTTTACTTCTAGGCTTAGTTACCAGCTGCAAGCCATTCTCAGCAATTCCCATGCAAGCAACTGCAGGATTTTAAAAGACTTTAATTTTATAAACTTCCCCATTTTTAAAGAAGAGAACTTTCAATGGGTATGGCTAAAATGGCAGTGTCTGTATTGACATCAATTCAGTCAGGGGAAAAAAAAAAAGCCTTATTTCAAATCATAGCCAGCTTATTTATCACATTCAATCTGCCAAGTACGGCTGTGCAAAATCTGTCAGTTTTTAAATGTTACTTACTGCATATTCAAAGCCTCTTCAAAGAATATTTCCTTGAGTTACAAGGCACATGCAACCACCCAACACCTCCCCACTCCCTGCCCACACAAGGAAACAATTCAGGTAGCAGGGTGACAGAACAACATTAACCAAGCACATCTGAAGGGTTATTTAGGGTTTTCTTTTGATTGGGAGCTTTTTAAAGACAAAATTAGAACAAAAAACCCCTTGCCTTTTTCAACATTAGGTTTCCTAATATCTATATTCTCTTTTAGAGGCCACTCCCACTAATAATGAGTGCTGGCTGCTAGGGGCCCTTTAGGTAATGGTTTCTGCAAGAAGTCTCGTTAAACAAAAATGTAAGAAATAACAATCTCACCCACCAGAACTCCACATTGTGAGTATTTGTTCAGCAAAATTCCAGCAAGGATTCCATTCTGCCACTTCAACTCCACAGAGCAACACTTGGCTCAAGATGAACAGCTCACTTTAGTTGGAAGGATTTAGTTCAGGCAGGGAAGGATTACTTACCATAAGTGAGAATGGCAGATTTTGACCAGAGAAGCCAGGGCAGCCTTTGCAGTATCAACACATTATTTTAAAACAGCTAGGAAATGGGTATTCACCAAAAAAAAAAAAAAAAAAAAGCTTATAAAGGAGGATCAAATACTGTCTTAATTTAAGCAGGAATTCTGTTTTTAATTCATCTAATTGTGTTTTACTGCTAATAGGCTAATTTGAAGAGCCCAGCACATTGAACAGGCTGGTATTTAATTAACAAAATCACGCTTCACACAATGCCAGACAAGGGGTCAATCCTTGAACAAGGAGCTCCCTTGAGAAGAAAAAGCACAATTAATGCTGCAGAAAATTCTCATTCATTCTTCTGCTGCTAAATATCACTCATTGGGAAGGACATCATTGTTTCTTAGTTAATTTTTTTTGCCTATTTTTTCCCCTCTTTTCCTTGTCTCTTAATCTGACCCCTGCATCCTTTCCTCTAGTGGATTTTGACCTCTACCTGGCTTTATGTGATGCCTTTTCCTTGTCTTAAAATCAAGAGCCAAACACTGTTAGAAGGGAAAAAGGGATTTTACCTTGGTATTTATTTTACGGATCCTTAGGTGCACACGTCCAGGTCGAATGCACTGAAATGCACACCGCAATGCACACCCCCAAAAGATCTGGTATAACATTATAGGTGTTACTAATCAGCATAGCTATCAAAAATTCCCCAATGAGAGGCTCGAATCAGCCCCCCTCCCCAAGGGGGCTTCCCCTGGATGGTTCTATCTCAGTTTGCAGAATGTGTTCTGGAGAGGACCTTGGGGTCTGGGGCACACTGATCCCTAACTACGAAGCTTCTAAAATGTTTAGTCTCTTAGCTTGACAAACAAGTCCAAGAATGTAGGCAAAAAGCACTAGGAATACAGAAGTTGTAAAAAGGTATAACAGGGGTATAAAAGAAAAGGCAAAAAACCTTCATGGCACTTTTGATTATATTTATAAATTGAACCCTGGTTCAATTATTTATTGAATTATTCATTGTATTATTCATGCAGACTTCTGCCATGGACACAGGAGTTTCACTGATGCCATTTTAGTGTCCCTCTCAAAGTTCCAACCCTATGCTAGGAAAATGGCTGCTCCTGGCTTAAAAGGATTTTACATGCCCCTAAAAATGCTGCACAGACTTCAAGGGATTTCTAAAAATGTTTCAAGCTACTATGCCAGTCAACCTCCATTCCTTAGCTTCAAGATAAGACCTGGTAAGAGTTCATTACCTCAACTCAGTTTGGTTTTGAAGGATTGCTCAGGATGAATACGGTAACAGAATCCAGTCTCTATTAGGACAGCACACACACACCAAACTGAAGTAGTGAGGGGTTCTGGGAATATTGATGAACAAGGAGAAGAGATTATTTGAGCACAAGGCATTTTAACAAGCAAAGAGAGACTGCTTGGTGAACATATTCAAGAGTCCTGGCAGGCATGATTATATAGGTAGAATTCAGAATAATTTTCAGTCAGGGAAGTTTCTTCCTCGCTCCTTAAGTCAGAGCAATTAAAATCAAAGTGTACTATTGCTCAACTGAGGACACATTCAGGAGAACATCTGTAAATAGCTGTGAGGATCTTCAAAAGGTAGGGGGTTTTTTGTCAGTGGCAAGATGCTTTCACAATTAGAAAACTCTGCCTGGGGTTCTATGAACCACAGCAGCCTTTCCTCACCAGCTAGAGACTTCTCAATTAGCACTAAGAGTTGCTTCTAGCTCAATACTTCCCATAATGAATACTGTGCTTGTTATCCTCAAATGTTTAGATTAAGATTAGCAACCTTCTGTTATTTGTTACATGAGAGTTGTTTGGTGTTGACCTGGAAGAGAAAATGTTTAAATGTATGTGAACATATATTCATAAAACTTTAGGAAAAAATTTACATTTATATTGCATGCAAAGTCTGCAGCTTTCTCCTTCTGGCATTTAGTCTATGGACAGTGCAACACTTACAAAGTGCAACACTTCTCTATTTTAAAGAAAATGTCACATTTCCACGACATATGTGGAATATATGATTCCTCCCTGCAATTCAATCTGTACACAATACTTGAGCAAAAGATTAAGTATAGCATCTTTTGAAAGAAAAATAATCAAGAACCAATGGAAAACAATAGTGGGAGGGCAATGGTGAATGCGTGGGCAGGCCTTGGTAAGACTCTAAGAAAAAGACAAATTACATTTACATTCTATCAGCAAACAGGTTGATAAAAAATACTTACTCATTGGACACAACCTAATTCCTTTTAAGCTTCAGCAATACATTCTCCTCACTTCACAACTGAAATAACTGCTTTCAGAATTACTTCACAGGTCTGAAAAGCAGTCCCTGGGAAAATGTCACTTCTGTTCTCTTTTCCCTATTGTATTTGTATGATTCACCATGAATGTTCAGCAGTCTTAGGCATAGAACTTTGGTTGCAGCAGTGCAATTATAGAAAAAGCCATTTTATGGTATATCTTGGGGGGAAAAAAATAGCATTTCTTTAAGAATATGGCATGATTTGCCTTGGATACCTCTGTGATCTAACTGTAAGAACTATGAAAACCCTTTACCATTGTTTGTCAATCATTATGTCAGAATTACCCAGTAGAAATTAAATTATGAGAATAAGTTCAAATGGAATTTTCAGTAGAACATTCACATGCCCCAAAATATATCCTTTACAATCCTTTACACATCTAATATATTTAAACAGAACAAATATCTGAATCAGCAGATAAACTCTTTTCCATAGGTGAGCAATACCTTAAAAATAAAGATTATTTGACATTTTACGTTAGACTAAGCCTTCCACATCTCTTCAACCCTCTAACTGCAAATACAGAAAGAACACAATCCTGAATTACACCTTCAAAAGTTAGATTAAATGATTTAAATGCATGTATATGATCCCTGTTCAGCACAGATTTATACAGCTTTTATTGTAGCTTAATTAAAAACCAAGAAAAGGGTTCTTCCTGGAAAGTATAAAAATCTTTCATATCATAATTTATAAAATAAATAACATAAATCATCATAATCCAAAGCTTCCCTTGAATGCAGTCACAGAAGCATTGGTAACAAAGTCTTACTACACTTCTGAGCTGTGACATCACACTCAGGTGCTGCTTCCAACTTCATTCTAAGACAGTTTGTAAACTTCAAAGTGTTACTAAGCATCATTACAAAGAAAAAATTATTAGAAAACCAATAAATGGCATTCTCCCCATAGTGCAGATACACAGTCCTTAAAAATTCCACATTCTTCTGTAAGAAAAAAAAAAAAGAGAAATTACACAAGGACTGAAGCTTTACAGTCAATAGGTTCTACATGGAAATTTCTTGGAACTTTCAATATATTTTTGCCCAAATTTGTCTTGTTTATCTATTTTATTTTCTTTATGTAGTTGCACATGCAAGGGCTTCATAATAATCTCAAAGTCCTAAATCTGTTGGTGTTCTTACGTGTTTACAGCTAGTTAATAGTCTCTGTTAAATAATTCATTAAAAATTTCCTCAGGGTGTGCCTGTGGTTCCTAACAGCCTCTGGAGCCAGCAGTGGGTGAAGCTCATTATCTCAGAAGGGAAAAAAAAGCTCTTTTTATTCATCAGGTTTTAAGATTTTCATTTAAGACCTACTGAATCAAAGTCCAGAACTAGTACAAACAAAGGCACCAAAGAATATGTTCAATACAAATTTACATCTGCTTCATTTTGAAGCATTTTGGAAGAAAACTTCATTAGAAAAGAAATATCAAAATAAATTGAGCAATAAGTAGACATTTCTTAGCTTCTCTGCTGACTGGAGTCATACTGGATGTTCCAGAAGTAAATTATCAGCTCTTTTCCCCTTGTTATAGTTTTCAGGACCTTGCTCATACCAATAACCTGAAATATCTCTACTTCTTTGTTTCAGAATAATACCTTGGGAGCAGAGTAATGAAAATGGTCTCACTGTAATTATGCATAACTTCTCTAAGTGTGAGGAATTTGGAAGATAATTGTACTTTTTAATCATTATAAGTCTTCCATGAGATACAGAAGTTAGAGTACATTTAGTTGAATTACAGCTTTAACATCTGTTTGCACTATTTCGTGAAAACCTACTATTGAAGTGGCTATTTTATCAGAAATTGGCATTTTTGTGCCAAAAATATTTTCCTCATAGTTAGAAATAACCTTGTATACCACCACTCTGAAGGTTACCAGAAAAGAAAAAAGATTCAGTGGATTTTTGTAGGAATTGGTGTTTTAGTTAGGGAAATTAGGGATTGGAGTAATAAACAGGATTCCTAATTCACCCTGAAATTAATATATTCTGCATTCCTGCACTACCTTGCTAGAATCTAGGAATAGCCATCATCTCAAAGGCATAGTTTGTTCCAATTCTGGAAATTTTGTGTAACAAAAAAAGAAAAATAAAAATTAGTTCCACAATGCCTGCTACTGAATTGGGTTTTCACATCTGAGTTTTGGTAGGCTTCAGGTTTTTTTTCTCTGCTCCAACAGCACCAGAGACATAAAAAAGTTGTATTTATGCTTTAAATATATTTTATATATATATATATTTTTAGTTTCCTAAAAGCCCCAATGAACAACATTATTTGACATCATTTCACATAATTTTATGTGGCTTTCAAATTTTTCTTTCTTTAGATGTTAGAACATCCTGAGAAAGAAAAGGAGAATAAAGATTCACATACATAAGGACAGATGCCTCAGTGGGCAAACATTTTCATATATTGTGATTTAATTCAAAGGGCCATTAAATGCTGAGAATTTAACTGAATCTCAGCAGAGAATTACAATTCAGATAGTTCCAGAAGTAATAAAATAACTGAACTCTGGGGCTGTTCTTCACTAATATAAACTCCCACATGTCAACTGACTGGCTGGCCTGTGGAAATTAATGCCAAAAGACCCAGACTTTGATTTTCTCACACTACTTTATCATCCAGTTTCTATTTTTGCTGTTAAAATTTAAACATTCTTATTTACACTGCAGCCTTCCAGCGTTCTCTCAATATGTTCCATTTTTTTTTCCAAAACATTAATGGACTGACCCTCGTTGCAAACTCAAAAAAAACCCCAAAGCAACCAAAGCCAAACCAACAGCCAAAAATATAGAATGAAAGACCCTTAATGCCCTAAATGTGATATATCAATTAAACAGAGTTTAATATTAATATAAACTTAGATATTTTATTCATATAGGGCCTTGGTACATACACCGCCATCCTGTCTGTAAAGATCTTCAGCATATGAAAGATTTAACTACATATTAAAGATTTTTTAACTACTTCCTCAAAAAGAGCCATCTTGTATTATAGACATGCTCAATAAAAGGAGAGAAAAGTTGTTTTGAGAGCTTTTCTGCTTTGGCAGATTAGCTGGAGACAGTATTTCAGCACAGAGGAACAAAAATTTGGATTCTTAGGAAAACACTTTCTTTTAAGTCCACCTCTGAGTCCATGAGGTGTTGTCTCTCCTGCTTTTTACATTACAGGGACACAGGGAATTTAAACTCCATGGAGGAGCTTCTCAGAGCATCTCCATGCCAAAGACAGAGTTTTAGATACCCTTTTAGACAAATACTTGGAGATTGGGTCTCTCATATAGATATATAGATATAGATAACTTTAGTGCCTCACTAGACAAAAGCAGAAAATAAAGCTATGACATGTAAATAAGGAATCATGATTCAGGGAAAAAGGTTGGATACAAGAAGAAATAGAGTTTAGGAGGGTAGAGAAAGTTTTATGCTTTAGAATTTATTAGTTGCAGCCACAACTGCAGCACAAATGACGGATGGCTGATGAGTGAATATTTGTGTGGTTTCAACAAGCTTCATTATTCAAAAGTCTTTTTTTCCTTCTCTTCATTTCCTTTTCACAGAAACCCTACTGATGCTCTAATCAAGCATATTGGACATTAACAAATTAGCATAAGTTTAGCATATCAAAATTATTCACTTTCATATCTATACTCCCCCTCACACATCATAACATCTATCAACTTCCCTTTAACACAGGCCTCAGAAGTGATATTTTTTTACTACATATTCCAGCTTTAGCTACAGCCTCCCAACACCATCCTTACAGGCTCAGCAGGGCTCTATTTGGTTTGTTTAATGCTACCTTTCAGTATTCAATTAGAACTATTTCAGATTTTCAGTTGTCATTACTGCAGTGAATCAAGGGGTTTCTAATTGTTAGGTTCTTCAAAGACGAGGTTTTTGTGCATTCATCTGAAAGTGTCAGGAATTCATGAACTCATAATGAGCCATAGGTGTTACTGTGCTAAGTTGCTAGAAATGCAGACAACAAAATAGATCATCTACCTTTAAAAACACTGGCAAACTACTTTACGGGATAAAATACTCCTCAACACGATGTCCCTGACACTGCACATAGATGAAGATGAAAGTTCAGCATAAAATTATAGATAATTAACTTGGCTATCGCCTGGTTTGAGCTGCAGTCACAGCATCTCCCAGAGCTTTACATCTTTAAGGCCTTTTTGGGGAACAGTTCCCACGACAGGCTCTGACAGCTTAGAATAAAAAGGGTCTTGAAGAAAGCCTATAGTCATGTGCAAGGCTAAAAACAGTAGTCTAACATTAAAAGTCGTTGTCTGAAGCCCAAACTCTCAGGAATTGAGCCAGTTCCCTCTTTTAACCCCATAATGACCAATATTTAGCTGAGGATACAGATTGTTCTAGTGAAGACTGGCACAATAGGAGAGCTGGAAATGAAGGGAAGGGTCTCATTAGTAAACTATTCTGTAATTGCTTTTATTCTGGCTTTTGGGACATACACTTTTCCACCCAGAAATGGCATTTTTATCTTCCCTCTGCTGAAGCACTCACGAAAATTTACTTCCTCCATAAACCTTGGGTGTTTTGGGACTAGCTAAAGAGGTTAGAAGCAGTATACAGAAACAGATAAAGTAATAGGCAGAATCTCACAGAAGCCTCTTTTTTTTTCCCAAGACAAGCAGCATGACATCACGTAATCACATATGAAATCCTCATATTGGTCAAGAAAACTGGGATTCCACAAAAAATAGTGTCACCCAGAGAAAATGAAATATCTTAATGCACCACCTAACCAGTGACAGTCATCCTTTTTTTCTTTTTACTCCTTATTGAGAAATCTTTCACTTTGTTGTTTTCTCCAAAACATTTATAACTGTTTACAGCAGAATTCATTTATAGTTATTCAAGCAGAGAGAGAAGTCAGTGAACATAACTATCCAACCTCAAGCCACTGACTTTTGGTCTGTATTTATCAAGAACTGCGTCACCTATAATTTTTTTAGTCGAGGAGATGAGGAAAAGAGTTTAGGATTAACAATGCAGAGCTTTTAATGCCCCTTATGAGAAGTAATTTAATGGACTGACCTTTTTGGAGACATTCATGACAGAGTGATGAGGAAGAAAACAGCTTAAAAATTTCTCTATGAGCACAGGGTTTCCACAAGGCTTGTGAAATAGTGGCATCATTGAAATTGACTTAAATACTGTAATTTAATTTCTTTTCACTCTTCAAAAGGTGAATGCCACCAGCAAAATGATACGCAAAACATGCAAGATACGTGTAAAGGAAAATTCATAAAATATATAAACAGGTGTTGGCTCAGTTTTCCTGGAACACTGTCACAAACAGAGTGAAAATCTGTTATTTTACAGCATTTTGCTGCTCTGTTCCTTCCTGGAAAGCTCTTCAGAGAATCCCCAAATCATCTCTCTTCATAGGTTTATTTCTTGGAATCTTCCTTTACATTTGATAGGACATCCTAAATTCCTCACCAAAGTTTTGTGAGGTTCTTCTCTTCTACATCCTGGAATGTTTTAGCATTTGCACAGGTTTCTTTACCTAAACTACCCCTCTTTTAGAGGTGCCAAATAGCTTCTTTGATTATCAAAATTGCACTATCATATATGTATTGCATACAAAGTGTATAATTACATCTACCCACACTGCAGGGCTGAAGACTAAAAGCACGAGTAAGCAGCTGACAATAGCGAGGCATAAACACTTCTCTAAGTAATAATTTTATCCATTTTCTCTCTGTTTTAAAGTAATACATACACAAAGAGCCAATATTGTAGTAAAATCTTTGCACTTGTTATTGCATGAATTTCTTAGGACTGTTATTTGAAAGTCAGCTGCTGAAATCTGGTACTGAGAGCTGTCATCTGCTGCCTGCCTACAAGCTGCCAATAGATTTTCATTTCTATTGCCATGGAAACAAAGGTTGACATGACTTGGAGAAAAAGAGGGGAGAAAACAAAAGTCTTTTAGACAGCCAGAGTTTTCAAACTTTGACCTCAGATGGAATTCACCTTTATTACCCATAAAGGTCACACTGAAAGGGTCAGGCAGGGATAGTGCCTGGCATTGTCCCTTTTTCTGATCTCCCAGCTGTCAAAACTGTGAGCCTGGCCAGATTAAGTCATGGATATCTTCTCTCCAAAAGGCAATCAGGAGTGGGAAAGGAGGATGAATATCCAGGATTTGTCTCACCTGGAAGCAGGACAGAGATGCTGAATGTGCCATGTGTGGGAACCTGCAAAGGACTTGACGAGCATCACAATCACTTCAGGCCCTGCCTAAACACTCCCATATTTTACCCAGAAAATGCTTTATCTGTAGGAGCTGCATTTCTCACTACAAGCAGAAAGCATTTCTGAACTATCAGCTAAAGAAGCTCCTTCAATGTCTGTTATAGATCTTTACACAATACATCCATTACAGTATTGTAATAGAGTAATCATAGAATAGGAGTCAAAATTTACCCAGCTTTAAGGTGGAACAACCCCCATCACAGATTTAGTAGCTATTCCCTGAGTCTGTCAGGTATTGAAAGATTCATGCAGCTGTTTTTATTACACCTGACAGTGGCAGACTGGAAATGTAGCTTCTATAAACATTTACAAGCTTCCTTTCACCCATTTTTTCTCTCTGATATTTTGTCTGCATTTGTCACCAGGTATCATTAACTGTGGAAGTTATCCCAACTTTCACTTTTTTCCCCCCAATTATCATTGATGGTTTTGAGCAATCATTTAACTTCTAAAATTAGCAGAAGGAAAACTACAGTTTAATAAACATTTTGAATACACTATTGATCTCAGTTTAGTTAGCTGGTGTATTTACAGTGTGTTTATTAAACTGCTTTAATGATGCCTTGTTACTGACTGCTTGGACCTTCTGTCCATTGCAGCTCCTATCTGATGCATTTTTTTCCCCCCCATTTCTTAACTTTTTTGTATGACCTTTTCTTTCCTTCCCCTTACTTGAACAGCACTAACAGGGACCTGCTGGTGTTTCTCCTTGATCAGTGAAGTGTCCCCTCTGCTATCCTCTAAATCAGACTGTATAAGCCAGAGGCTTAAACACCTTGAAGCTTCTGCAACACACCTTTTCTTCAGACAGTACAGCACCTCCTGAGATCATACAGAGGAAATAGATTCTGTCCGCAGGTATTGTGCCTGCAGAACTTCCAAAACTACTACCCTAAACACAGACTGCCAGATAAAGTGGAAAATTAGTAAGGAAATACACCTGGACCCAGGTTCCCTACAGGCCTGACAGATTCCTGTTTTAAAGAACTCAAGGACTACAGTCACAGATACTCTGGTTTAACATGGTGTTTCCAGATCGATAGGGTGGAGCAGCAATCAGGGTTAGCAAAGTGTTACCACAGCTATTACTTCAGGGGTTTAACAGCAGCTTCTCATAAAAGCAAAGCAGATATCTCTTTTCCCTCCATACTACCTATCTTTTTTTCTCAATTATTTTTAAAAGGAGTTTACTTTAGCCTACATCACAAGCAGACAAAAAGTCACAGTACATAAAATAACAGTTTGGTTTAATTTGGGTTTTGGTATTAAAAACTTAAGGATTGTATTTCCATTCATCTAATTATATATGGAAGGGGTAGCAGTGGCTTTCTTGACATGACCAAGAAGCGATTATTATTAATCATGCAATCACTTGCACATGGGGAAAGGAAAAGCAAAACAAGAAATATCACATAACTCACAGGGAAGTGCAAAAGCTGAGTGTCACTCCTCTGCCAGCCCACAGGGCTTGGGGAAGCAATGAGATCCTGATGACCTGCAGACGTTTACCTCACCTTTAAAGCTTGTTTTGAAGGAAGCCTAAGAAAAGCCCTTGGATGAAACAGCTCTGTTCTGCTTTGACAGCCTTCCTGAGCACCTCCTGTGACCAGGAGAAGGATTTCCAGGGGATTGCAGCACTCTGAGAAGATTAAGCAAAGGAGGTCAGGAATGATGAAGGTGGAGAGACCAAACAGAGGCAAAGACAGAAGTGACATTCAGAGAATTAAGCAATGGAAGAAAGGGTCAGCAGAGGTGAAGAAAGATATGGTATTTTTGCCCAGTGGAATCAATTGTCTTTCAAAAAATGTCAAGATGATGCTCAGAAGAGGGATCGAGGACACAAAGAGGAAGTTAAAGGAAAAAAGAGGGTTCTTGAAACTGCCACACAAACAACCCTCAAACTACAGGCTAAAATTTTGTATTCAATCAGTTTCTGCAGTGGGTGAGATCCACAGTCATTGGCCCTTGCACTTCCACGAGATTATTCCCTTGCAGCAGTTGTCAGGGAATCCTAAAGCTTGCCTTCCCTGCCAGGTCCAGTAAGCCAGGTTGTGGACTGCTTATTTCAGTCACTAATCTCATACTTCTTTGCCAGTACTACTGTCTCTTGAAATACTAAGCATTAGTCACACACAGTTTTCAGTTTCTCAAGTTGCTACATCTTCTGCTTAAACATTTAAAGATTCTTTAAATTTAAAGTTTATGTCTTCTTTTAAGACAAAAAAAAAACCCCAAAGCTTTTAATTCCTACTTTTTTTTAACGGTTAGGAGAAATACCAAGCCACAAGTTTTCTGTTATAGTTATTTGACAAAATGGGCTTGACACAGTATCAGAGAAGACATACACAGAGCAGGAATTGCATGAAGCATCACTTGCTGCTCCTGACTGATTTATTTTTCAAGACCTAGGGTTCCAAACTGAGAAACCTACTGAACAAAAAAACATAGGGATGGATTGAAACCTCTGTCAGACATACATGGGAAAGTCAAAGCCTCATTATATTTCTGAGGTGCTTTTCTGAAACTTTGGACTCCTGTTCTGGGGAGTTCTGGCTGGACTTAAGAGTCTGTAGCTGAAGAAAACACAAAAACTGCTGTGAAAAAACAGTGTGGACACAGTGCAAAGAGACAAATTTTTCTGGGCCTGTGTCCAAATAGGCTAACTGTTGGCTAAGCTTTGCAATTAAGTGGGATTTTTTTTCCTCAGTTGTCTCAAAGCTCGTCAGGGTTCCTGGAAAACCTGTGGCTTCTCACAGGCCCATTAAGCCTGGCAGCAAACATCAGCTTCCCCTCTCTGAGTCAAGAACTCCAAAATAATGCTCCCATAATTCTGTCAGTCTCTTGTTCTCTAAGCTTGAAGAGCCAGTTACATGAAGTGCAATTAGAGAGAGGAGGCATCTTTGGCAAGGGTTTCCAGAGTCACTTTGGCTTGTCACATACCTGCAGGGAGATCACACCACACAGTTGCCCTCCCAGAACTTGACAGTTGTTTATTTTCTGTGCTTCTGCACAGAATGTGTCTGATTTCATTATTTCAACCAGCAGCTACCCCACACAATCTTATTCCTGAGCAGCACCACATGGAGAAAATTTTTTGCAAAGACTTTTCGGAAAGCACTTTGGTGCCAGCATGGTCACACCATACTTTGTGTTTAGAAGTTGCTCAAGTATGAATGACTTTTGCTCCTTGGAGAATTCCACACATGGAGCTGCTGCTTGTTTAAGCCCAGTCCAACAACATCTGTTCTCTAGTGAGCATCTCTTGGAGTGTCAGTGACAGTTCTCTCATCAGTGGTTTGTCTCAAAAGACATGTGTAACAAAACTTGACATAAGATTTTTTTTTGGCATAATTGAAAGCAGGACAGAATTCTCCATTTATAAGAAAATGCAATTATTTTCTCAGGAGGTGTCATGCAAAAGGAATAAGCCTATTTTTCTCTATCAAAGGGTTCAAACTAAATGGACTTGAGGAGAGCAGCACTTTGAAGAAGTAAAGAACAACAAAGGTATCTCCCCATTGATGAATTTTGAAGCAGTGTTAATAAAAGTGAAAGACAGGCTGATCCTAAATGTATGGTAGAAAGGTAAATAGTAAGGCTTCCTTTTTGTATATTTGTCTATTTATCCTTGGTGGTCTGCAAAACCATGCTAGCTCTACTCATGCATTTTTTTAAATCAAATTTAAAACTGAAAAGTTTGTGATGAAGAATTAATAATTTTTAAAGTATTACGCAATCATTTCTGAGGCATATTTGTTAGACTAACGAGTATTTTATCTATGTATTAGAGAGTATATAAATCAGTTTTTTTCAACATACTGCAGAAACTTGGTAAGAGAATGTAAAGCATTGCCATTCTCCAAATTAATCTATTGGCAACCAGGCAAATAAATGTTAGAAAGATAAGTACATTAGCACTTTAAAGTGCCCAGAACAAGAGAAGTTAAGGCAAAATCCATGATATTAGACAGAAAATATTATCTTGCCAATGCTTTTATGCAGAATTTTAATTGGCTGCCTAGTGAGTGCAAATTACCATTTGTGATTTGCTGCCACTGCTACAATGTTTCATTACAGTAATTTTGGAAAAAAAACCCATAAAACAGATCTGCTTCATTTTCTATAGTCTAGTGCAGAAGTCCTATGACAAACAGTAATCGCTGTATCAAAGATGTCTAGCTAACTCTCAGTGTTCCATATTCACACTGATATGCCACAATTGGTAAGGCAATTGTTTTCCAATATTGCATTAAAAAATAGCAGATAAAAACCTCATCCTGATTGTGCACTGGCAGCGGTGGGAGAAGTGAAGGGAAAAGGTTTTCATCTTTCACTCTGATGCTGGAGATGACACTTCTTTTTTCCTTCTTTAATATGCATCTTGTGGTTTAACCCCAGCCAGCAAATGAGGACCATATGGACCCTTTCTCCCTTCCCCCTGCCCTTCCTTGGTGGGATGGGGTGGAGAATTAAGGAAAAATAAGTAAAATTCCTGAGTTGAGGTAAAACAGTCTAACAATTGAAACAAAGTAAGGTATACTACTACTACTAATGATTGTAATGAAGAGGAGAGAGGGAGAAACAAAACCTGAGGGAAGCAGGTGAAGCACAACACAATTGCTCACCATGCACTGAGCAATGCTCAGCCCAGCAATCAGCTCCTCACCGCCAAATCCTCCAAGTTTATACACTGATTTTCTGGGTATGGAATATTCCTTTGGCCAGTTTGGATCAGTTGGCCATGCTGCCTCCCTGCTTTTTGTGCACCTGCCCACTGGTAGAGTATGAGACACTGCAAAGCCCTGGACTTGGGGTGAGCATTACCCAGCAACAACCAAAACATTGCTGTGTTACCCTCATTATTCCCATACTACATCCAAAACACAGCACTGCACCAGTTACTAAGAAGAAAATTAACTCTACCCCTGATGAAACCAAGACAATGCAGCTTCACAGGAAAAATACTGAGAAGATATAAAAAGGAATTTCAGCTCAGGGACACTGTTGTAACAGCAGCTTGTAAAAGTATAGGTTTCTGTAGGTTGAAAGGATGACTTGATTATATTTTCCCCACCTTGTGCTGACTGCCCTTTCAGTCCAGCCCTCCCTTCCTGTTCATTATTCACAGTGGTGTTACTCCTTCCTGGGACCTCTTCTTATAGTTTTCCTCAGCTCTCACATTCTCCCTTTTACCCTACAACACCTCACTCCATTTTCACACCACCATCCCCTCAAGCTGGCTAGGGAAAACAGAAAATAGGATGAGTTTTGTTGGAAGTTTACTGTGCTTTGCCCTGCTACATTAATCCCAAAACTTCAGCTTGGTCTTACAGACAGATGTTCTCTTCAGCAAAAAGCCAACTTCTCCAAACTTGCATAAAGCCCCGTGGTCAGGGGTCTGGGTTCTTGGTAACTCTGCAGCAAGCACCGCTGTGCTGAACACCCTAATTCTCCTTCGTATCCACAGCAGCAACTCAACAAGGGATCTGAAACGCATCTGCCAGAGACTGTAGTAGATCATACACAACTTTAAAGGGTCATGGATCTACAGATTCTGTCCCAAAGGGAGCCTGGTCTGACTGCAGATTACATTGCCACAGTGGTTATAAATAGCCCCAAAGATTGGCTCATAGCATAAGGAAAAGTATCTTTCAGCACACCTACCACACACACACACAGTAGCAGATGCTGTGACATGATACATCTTTGTATTCATCTCAATAATCTATACAAAAGAGAAAGAATTATGTCACCGGACAAAAAAGTGTTCTTTTCTTAAGAATGATGAGCTCCCAAACTTAATGGTCTCGAAGAAAACAATCTATCAGAAAACAAAGCCTTTCTTTTTCTAGCAGATGAAAAAAAGCTCTGAAGTTTGCCTGCTTTGCCCAGAGCACTTTAAAACACCCCTTTGTACAGGATTCATTTACTTCAACCTTGTTATCACCCCATCTCCCTCTGTTCATCACCGGCCATCATTAAACTCTTTTAAACTCTAAAGGTTAATTACAACATAATTGTTCCCCTTACAGCGACTGATACATAGATGTGCCAGTTTTCCCCATTTAAGCAACAAATAAAGAAAGAGATGGAACTCAACTATGCTTATTTAGGACCTGTTCTGAAAGAACTTTCTTAATATTGATAAGCAATTCCTATGCCAATAAAGTCTAACCAATACCTATATAATTTACATAAACCAGTGGGTTGCCTTGAAAAGGGGGCTTAAAGGAACTGTGGGGAGGGAGATAAAACTACCTCTGTGATCCATATTTTTCACATCAGATGCAAAATACAGCAGTAACTGTCAAAGTGCAGCTGCAGCAGCAGAGCACTTTATGGAATTTGTAAGCAGGATTACTGATGGGTTTCAACTTTGCTACTCACACAAGCACACACAGCTTTAATCTGGAGTGGAGTTCTCACTCTGCTTATCTGCATAGGAGTCAGATATGGAAAAGTGCAAGTAAGTCATATCAAACAGGGAAACATCTCTTCACACCCATCTCCTTAAGATCCCCGACTTCAGGTTTTGTTCTTTGGCTTTTAGATTTAGTTTCCCACCACAACAGATGAGAGATTCAGAAGACATGGCAGACCAGCATTACAAATGCTTAGACCACTTTCAGGTGACAGATAAACTTTATATACAGCTTAAAATGTTACTTATTTAATTCTAATACTCAGTCATTTTTATCATATTCATGGTTTAGTTTCATTGTGAGTGGCACGTATGGCAAGTTTCACTGTTAGTCTAAAGAGAGGCCATGAGATTGGAGACTTGAAGAGGCTGATGGACAATATCCAGTCTGGTTAATAAGACAAAAAGCAGTAGTCATGGTTTTTAAAGCCCAATATATATTTTTGATGACATAAAATCAAATAATCATATTAAGACAGAGGTTGAGATTCAATGACACTGTGGACATGTTGTCAAAAGTCCATCTGTGGGAAAAAAATGACAGAGGACAAGTATGTGAAGCAGCAAGAACAGAACATCACTGATAAGTTAGTGGGAGACAATATAAAGATCTCCTGTGCTTAGGTGCTTTAATCTCAGTTCCCAGTAGAGAGGAAGTTGTTGGTGGCAGATGTGAATAAAGTGTCAATAATAATCATCATTTTAGAGATATAATGTGTATTCCACATGCAGCAGGGGAAAGAGAAAAGTCTGGTGATGAGAGAGACAAAAAATTAGAGAAAGCAGTGAAAAATAAACAGGCAAGAGGAAAAGAGAAGGTATGAATGGGAAATATAGATGTGTGCAGTAGTTTGAAATGAGAAAGAAATAAAGGTCACGGTAAAAAGAAAATTAACTACTAGACAGAAAACAGGCATCACAATGCAGAGCAAAATGTTGTGAAAGGCACAGGAGAGTGCAACACATAATGGTTGTGAAACTTGCACCCCAAAGAAGAGGAATAAAGAAGCCATCTCTTAGACAAGTGAATAGGGAAAAGCAGAGAGTGGTTTTGAGAGGAAAAAAAGAAGTTATTATCAGCAAACATTTTGACATCTGGTAAATATGAGTTAGCTTAGATTCATCAGTACCAATTTTGGGGAGTGAAATCTCCACCAGAGATTCAAAATATGTGAAAATCTGATTTTAGATAAATGACATTTCCAAATACTTATGTCCTGAATTACAGATTGTAACATGTATCTGGTTGGACATTAACCCCAAATATTTCCAGCACAATTAAACATTTCAGAAAAGGACATCTCAAGCTCTAAAAGCCTGTACAACCCAAGGGAAAAGGTAATAATAAAAAAAGATTATCTAAATTACTACTTTCTCTTCTGGTATCTTTTCTAATTTAGATAAAATTTTGGATTCCAAAGTTAGATTTTTTGTTTTCACGTCCTTTCTAAAATATTTAAGGTGATGACTTGTCCTTGCAATTCCTGAAATTAATTAAGAGATGAAGTTTGCTTGCATGCAAGCTGTGAGTGTTAGATTCAAATTTCTGGCAGAAACCACATCAAGTGTGAGTGGTGTCTGCAGTACTTTTTGAAAGGTGTTCAAAAGTCTCACTAATGTTACAGAAGATGTGAGAAAATCCACATGAAAGCATTGCACTTGGGAAAACAACACTCACTCAGTTACAGGGAACAATTGGAAGATGTTATTCTCACTCTCTTCTGAAGAGCCTTGAGCTTACAATCATTGTCTCATTCACACCTCAGATAGGAACATCTTTGGAGCAGCCATTGCCTTTTGTTTGAGCAGCCAACTGCACCTTAAACGAGGTTTATGCTCACCAGCTTCAGGTTAGAAATATTTGGGTTTATTTCTGTAGTATCTGTTGGCCTTGATCAAGTTGACTTTGTTATTAAATCAATGCCATATATTTCAAGATCTAATGAATATAAATATTTATTGAGAAATCTTATCTTTGTCTCTCAAACTCTTTGTTCTGTGTTGCACTGCCAAATTGGGCATATTGTTGGATTAAATTAATAAACACGTATCTTGTTGGCAGAACTCTCTCTCAAGAATCTTGATAAACATTTTGGTTGAGTATCTATGAAAACTTTGGACTGCTTAAAACATTTTTCCATTATGACAACATGTGTCAAGCACCAAAGAAATATTACTCATTTATTTCCCATGTCAGTCTGCCTCATTGTGGAATTTTCATTTTCTGTTTACCCTCCTAAAAATGAAAATATAAAGTAAGCATGGTAGAGAAATTTAACAGTGATTGGTAGCAAAAACAGCACCATCATTTAAAATCACACCACGGCATTAAACTTTGTTATGATAAACTACTGGGGTTCATTTAGCTCGTGAATCACTTAGACCTTTCACTTCAGATGAAGAAATGTCAAAGCTAGAGTTCATGCAATCAGGTAGCAACACATAAAATTAACCAGTCACCAGCTGCTCCAGCAGAATTAATGGAAACGTGGAATACAGATTTCTTCCTGAGCAAAATGAGATCAGACACTTGGGAATATGTTTAATCTCCCTAGGACAAGGTGGTGCAGTTACAACAATACAGTGGAAAATGATAGGAAAACCCAAGAGGTACTTAGAACAACTTGACATACCCAATTTTTAACAGGATGCATTTCTTCCACCACCATGTTTTATAAGCTATTCCTACATTAACTGAAATATTCTGCAGGCTTTCTGCTGGAGCTCTGAAGGGACTTCTCTTCACAAAGGAGAAAAAATCCAGTCCAAATCCCTGTTCAGTCACTGGCTGTACTCAAACTCCCTGCAAGGCATCACACCTTACCTAGAAAAAAGTACATGACTCAAATTTTGATGGCGGATGACAAGCCAAGCTCAGAAAACAATGCCTTCAAAAAGTTTGTTAAATCTCCTTGGAGAAGACAATTTTTCAAAATTCACAGTTAAATAAACTAAAACTCCCACCAACCTTTTGCTCCACCATTTCATTTGGAGCAGTTGAATATGTGCAAAGACATTTGCAGTATTTAGTACAGAGTTTCATTAAGGTATCTATGCAAAGGAACAGCTTTTTCAAAAACATTAACAAGTGACTACAGCTGCTTCACCAGAGCTTTCTCATTATAGCAAATGGTTTTGCAGCACTTTAGTGCCACACAGATGTCCCATCCAGCGTGAGAGGGGATGCACACTCTGGTTTTAAATGCATCTGAAAGGAAGCCAGCTCAAGAAAACCAGAAGAATGTGCTAGTGGCCTACCTACAAGTGATACTCTCTAAAGACCCATGGGTCAAAAAAAAGGCATTCTGCAATAATGCTGGCACAGTGAATTCAGTTCAGTGACCGTTTCACTGCTTTGAGCACAGGTATGTGGAATTCTGCCATGGGATCTCAGAACCATAGTTGGCTATAAACATTGGTAAAACCCTCCTCAGGTTCTGAGAGCTACTAATGATTTACAAAAGCAAGCTCCCAGTCTTGAGAAAGGATAGGCCAGGGAATAATTATGTTCAATAACACTTTACGATTAAGCTGAACTTTGCATAAAAATCTTCCAGGTGAAGTCAGAGCTCTCTGTCACAAAGGTGGCACCACTGGCCTTACTGGTGCTGCCCACCTTTGCTTACCAAGATCCTGACCAAACCACAGCCTCAGAGGTGCCCAGGGCTGGGGCTATCCCCAGCTGCCCACCACAGCTGCTCCTGCCTTGCTCCCTGTCTGGGGGCAGTGGGACAGGCCCTGGTTCTCCCCATGTGGGCCCCCAACACTGCTCCTGGATTTGCAAGCAAAAGGATAAAACCTTGCAACAGTGTAGAAGTGGTAGGATAAAAGCAACTCTTTAATGAAAGCTTTCAGGTGCACAAACATGGCTTTATGCACATGTGATAAAGAGTTACTGCAATTTTTATTAGGTTAATTGATTGTTGTATCTAACAGGTACATCCAAGAGGAGATCAGGTGCCCCAGTAATACGCCCTTGGGTCAGGCCCTTGGAATTGGTTCAGGGGCTTCTTTGCCTCATTTCTTGTTGTGTCTCAAGTTCTGGCAGAAAAATAACCTGTCTTTGTCTGAAATTCTCTTCTTAAGGATAAGGCTAAATAGAATTTCAAGACTGTATTAGTAAGGATTTGCTAAACTGTGAGAGAGGGCAGGAGAAGTACTAGAAGCTGCCCAAATATTTAAAATCTAAAAGGCTACAAATACACGAAAAATATATAAAAAGCTGAAAAAAAATCTTTCGGCATGACTGGTACCCTGGCCCACATGGAGCTGCAGACCCTCACTGCACACCCACAGGAAGATAACATCAAAGTCTTTCTTTTTCCCCCCCTCATCTTCCCCTCTTCGCTTACCCACATCCACTGAACATTTAAGATACAGTACATGCTTACTCCAGCTTGATTTCTTCTTGCTCAAAAAACTGCTCTATCAGGTCCTCTAATCAGTATAATCAAGAGTGCACTTATTACCTTCTAAGCACAGACCACAGTTGTTAGGATAACAAATGGGGAAAAAGGAACAGGAAACCCCTCTGCTAGTTGTTTTCAGTATTCATCCATTTCACTGTAGTATTTTTAGCTTGCTGCTTACTATTATTATTCCAAAGCTGAGACTTGTCGAAGCTTTCAGGAACTGTGGGTGAAAAATTCCTTTCAGGACCCTCAGCTGGGGACAGTGAGGGCTTTGCCTTTCTTTTGCAAAACACCTCTCAGGACAAGCACAATGCATTCTTAACAATACTAAGACTGTTCTGCAGCAACTTTCTTTATTGTGTGAAACATCATTGTCTGCACCCTTCAAAAAGACCTCAAAAATGCAATTCACTACAATAATCTTGTTCACAGTGTCTCCATTCTTCTTTTCCATTTACATTTGAAAGTACTGCTCCTGGACTTCACCATAGAACGGTACTCACAAGATTAAGCACTTCTGTCCATTGAAAGGATACCTTTGAAAAAGTGAGACGTTTGGTTCTAATTGAAGAGAACTTAATTTCTTCGACATGCTCTGTTATCTACCTTTATAAACTCTGTTCCAACAGACCTGATTAGATCCTTTTTTATCTAGTTTTTCTTTACTGAGTGATTACAAGACAAGTCACTCAGAAGATACATCATGTAGGAAAAAAAAAAACCCCACATTTAGGTTTGGGAATAAGCTGTACAACAACTGGAGAGTTAAAAAGAATGACAAAACCATTATGTTTCGAGACAAAAGAATGATGTGTGGAAGTTGGCTAAATCAATAACTAATTGTAAAGTATGCATCCAGTCCTAGAGGTGATCCAATAATTGAAATCTGCTGCTGGTCACCTGAGTCCTGTTTAGCAGGGTCAGCTCATAATTCAAGTGACTTTTGCACTTCTCATTGATTTTGTTTAGCAGAAGATTTGTGGTTCAGATAAGACTATTCATTCCTCAGCACTGGTTCAGATTCAATGAAAGCAATTAAACTTGATTAAATATGTTTGTATTTAATCTTTAACAACTTGCAAATAAGAATCTTTTTTGACCATATACTAATAAAAAAACCCCAAAAAACCGTGTGCAATAAAAACTGTTGGGTTTATTTTCCTCTTTAAGCTTGCAACATTCATAGGAATACTGTATTATTTCCACAATTTAAAAAAAAGGCAATCTGATAATCTTTTTCTGTAAATATTAGTTATCAGACCCAGGGAGAGTTAGAGCAGTAGGAGATGAAGGTTAAAAAAAAAAGAGAAAAAAATCTTTAGAAATTGAGACAACTTCTCTAATTACAGAATCACACATTAGTAAACCAAAACTGCTATTTTTGCAGTTTGTCATGCTGCTTCCCCAATGCAGAGAAATGCTTTCCTCTTTTTCTGTGAGCTTTGACAATTCTATTTTTTATTCCATGGACTAAAGGGAGAAAATAATGGGGTAGATACTGTCTTCAGGAGTCATCCTTGCTGAACTGCAGTGGGACACTAGATCACCTCAAGGCTTCACTTCATGTCTCGCACAGGGACTGTGAGGATCAGGACATGACTGTAGGGAAAATATTAACAAGATTTATATCCAGCTTCTGTAGAAAGAATATATTTCACTTTTCATTCATGTGATGAGAATGTATTTCACTCTTCACTCACTTGTCATAGCTCAGTGGTGTCAACAAATAGTCCTTTTCCCTGTCCCTATAATTTCCATACCTTCAACTATTAAAAGCTTTGGTTTGTCTCATGTTCTTTTGCCTTTTTCTTCTCCCTTTCTGGAGTCATCCAGACAGGAGCCAATATCAAAGGAGCTAAGAGGGAGAACACCTGCAACAGCCACTGGGAGGTGAAAAACCAGGATGCTGAGGCACAGGCAGTAAAGATCAGAGACGAAAACAGAAAACTCTGTTCCAACTCCTAGGCTGCCAACACTTCTCTTTGAGAGCCCCAGCAGTTCAGCACAAGATGAAAAAGAAAGTCACAACAAAATTGTGGTCTGACACACAACCAAGGCAATCACCATGACGAGAAATAAGAGCAACCTCAAACTTCTTACACCTTTTGATGCTGTGCAATTCAGGCAAATGAATATTTCTGAACCAAGACGGATTTTTTACCCTGCTCTAAAAACCTGATTAACATTCTGCAGGTATTTACTACAGGTTGAGGGTTTTTTTGTTTAATCTCACCCCTAGATTTTCAGGCTGAAGATTTTGGTGATGCTCTGCCACAATTTTCTATTGCCCTGGTTCCCATTCCTAAACCCTGACAGAATTCACCAGACAGAAGGTGCAACAGAGAGAAATAGAGAGCAATGTCTATGAATTCTTCCTTTTCAGACCTGCAGAAGCATATGGTGCCATTATAACCTTTGTGGGGGATGGATAACTGAGAAAGTGATAACAAAGTTGGAAGATTTTGATTTAGAAACAAGCCACCTTTCCCCTTAACCAGTTGTTCAGCAAATGCTGCTTGACCATTTCACTAATTTCTAGCATGAATTCATAGGCAACTTGATGAGATGGTAAACTCAATCAACCTGTAAAATAAAAACCTTCAAGTATCAGACTCGCCATGTATATTAAAACCATCAGAGGGAACTGAGGCAGGAAGAGGACTGAATTTTGTTTCACAAGACCATATCCACAGTTTTCTTTGCAAATTCTCCAATTTATTTATTATGAGATACTTAAAGTAATATTTATTGGTACCAGTTCTCCCATGCAAGTCAAGAATGCCTCCATTAAACCTTTTTTCAATATTCCTTCATTTCTGGGACAAGAATCATGGGATTGAGAAGATGGCATCTTTGCTAGTTTACATGGTATTAACCTGAACTAAGCTGTTAAATACAGACCACTTCACCTTCTGTTTCTTTTAATTGGTTTTGGTTTGAAAGTTTGCTATCAGTGTTCTACATCCTAAATAACTTGGATTTTCTCCAATTTTTAAATAGTAAAAATTTTGTCAATTTATAGAGAAGCCAACTAAGTCAGTTTTTAACTAAACTGACCCCTTTTGTGAATGAATCTGGAATAAACAACATCATCTGATGCACTTCAACAATCACGTATTAAAAACTTGCTTATTCACCTGAGTTGTCATAGAGAAGCCCAAGAAAACATCACTTGCAGCCTGTCCTCTCTGAACCAGCAACCCTAGCAACAAAGAGAAAATCTAATCCTAGGCCTAAAGAAATGCAGCTTCCTAATTAATATAGATAGCAGATTATGAAATGTAGTTCTATGTCCTGGCTAGAAGCTGTTGAAAAGGAAGAAAAAAAAAACCAACCAACCAAAACCAGATCTTTAATTCTCAGGTAAGCAGAATATAAAAAAAAATTAAATTCCAATTTCTCTTGCATAGAGCAGTTCTAACAAAATTCCCATTTGTGCTGGCTGGGAGGTGCCCTTTGACTCCTGCCTAATAGCGAGTAGGACTTCTATCAGGAAATTTGCACTCTAACAGGTAAATTGCAGAGAACAGTACAGAATTATGCTGATAGAGGGAAAAAAAAACCAAGAAAGATACAAAAAAACCCTATCAGCAAGCCTTATCATATTGCAGGCCTGCTGCCAAACCTCAGAGCTCTGCAAATATGAGAGGTTTGAGGCATTAGTGTAGAAAGCAGAAACGTTCCCTACCTTCCAAAAAATTTTCAGGAAGTGCTGCATCTACGTAATCAAAACTTATGTTCAAATATTCCATTTTCCATGAACATGATAACTTTATTAAGCTACACTGGGAGCTAAACAAACTGGGTTAATATCCTAGAACTGCTTGCTTCAGGACTTTCACGTCAAGTTCTGTCACATTAATTGCTGCTAATAATAAGTGACATGACAGCTGTACCAGTACAAACAACTTTATTCACTCCAAATCCCAAATAGATGTTTCAGAATGGCTTGTGCCCATGAATGAAGGCCCTTAGTTCACACAAAACTTAATTTCAGTGCTTAGAAGTCAACATCCTCTGGGCTATCATACCATGCAGCTGTGAAAATACCCAGGTCTCAAATCCTGAGTTAGGGAGCCTTTAGACCATGCTCTGCCCCATGAAAAATCTATCCTCTAGCTAATGCAGTGACCTTCTGGTTCTTCAAAACAGTCATTTTAATTTTCACCTTGCCCAGTCTGTACCTGAGTGGTGGCACTTTCACAGAGTATCACTTCACACCAACTGAGGAGCTGTTTTGAGCAGTGCTTCACAATAATATCTTTTTTCGAAGGAGTGTTATTTTGAAATAACTTTTACATATATGGCCTCTTCTATTTTGAAAGAATTTGAAAAGACCAGTAAAAAGACTTATCAGCAATTTAGAAAGAAGGAGATAGACGGGATAGAAGAAGGTGATTGTTAGCTAGAAAATACCCTGGCATCTATGCTTGCTTGATGAAACCCAAGATGCCAGGCTTGGATGCAAACCTGTAGTACCTGATTTCATGCTAAGGCAAGAACTTGAGCTCAGCTCTTTAAAGGTACATCTGTGTAGGTGTGAGGTTGTGTCTTTAAAATTAATGGGATACTTCAGCATGAGATACTCCTTACTTGAGGATGGAAAATACATTGCAAACTTTTGCTTCAGTATTATGCCCTCTAAGAAAACTCATGCAATTGTCCAGTTTCTGCATCAGACAAGGATCATTTCTTTGGTTTCCACACAGACCAGGTAACATTACCAAACAAACCCCCCTCCAGCTGCACATCACATCTGCACAGATCAAAAACATGGCCTAAATTCGATGAGGAGTTCCAAGACTAGTCCTGGAATACCAGCTAATACCCAGTAATATTTGTCAAAAGACCATATAGAATTAACCTTTATCATATATTTCAAGTCAAATATTTTTTACCTATTAGGCCTTCAAACTCAGCCTGCACATTGACTCTATCAAAGTCCAGTGTATCCCTGAATTACACCCAGTTACCTCTGGGAGACTTAATATTTGAAAATGCTGTAGAGGCAAAACACATTGCTACTACATGTTTTAAACTCTTAATACTCACATGTGGAAGAAGAATCAACCATGCTTTTGTTTTAGCTTACCTAAAGATAAAAAAACCCTTAAAAACAGGACATGGAAGAAAACCATCATATGTTTCTAACAACAGGTCTTATATGACCAGCAAAACAAATGACAGACAAAATGTCACCTCTAGAATTACTTTTAAGAGTACAAAAAGTTGTTGCTCCCATTGTTTTTTGCTACTGTGATTCATACTCTTGAAAGTACTGTGCAACAATTTGACACTTCATATTATTAATCCTGAAGATTTTATATGGAAGTTTTAATTAACATTTTCAAGTTGCAAACTTGCACATAGACAGCCTCCCTTCTGGTTTACCTACAAGTTTCTGACAGAGTTCACAGAATATATCAGACAGTTGCTACATTAACTATTTTTTATTGCTCAATTAAATAACTTTCAGGCTGCAATATACTTACCTTGATATATTATGACTATCCAGGCTGTTTTCTCTTACCTTTCATCTCCCAAGCCACAAATGCTCAAACACAAAAGAGAGAAGAATCATGCTACCTCCCACAGCATTTGAGGCAATTCAGATGGTAAAATAAACAAAACTACTACAATTAATAATCACATGAGTCACTGAATAACAAATCATTAGCCATTTAGACCCATCCTCCTCCCAGCTTTGAGAGGTTTCCTTTATAGTGCTGCTTGTGTTGCAGGTGGGTTTGTCAAAGTGTGATCTAATTAGAATTATATGTGTTCGTTAAACTGTATTGCAAACATCTGCAGTTTTCACCACGCACACTTCATTAGCTCCGCAACAGCCTTGGAAATACAGCTTCAGCTAAAAGTTCTTCTACATTTCCTGTGATCTTTGAATCTTTTCCTGTCTTGCAGTCAAATATCTCAGCCTCAAAATTGTTCCCTTAACATAGTCCTAGAGATGCCATTGGCTGCTGACAAACACTGTTTATTCTGCAGTGAGAAAACAATCAAATATTAAAGGAAAACAGATTTTATACAAGTTATAAGCTATTTGTTTCAATTCCCAGCTAGGAAGAACAGATAATCATGTGTTTAGATACTGCTGTGTTAACACTCCTAGTTGAAGGACAATTTCGCATACCTTGAGATGTGATGAAAATGAGATGGAATGTGACTTTAAAGTCATGTTAAATGCTGTATTTAGCAATTCCTAATCAACTGCAAACCAAGACTCATCTAAAAAATAAAGCATAGAGATTTCAAACAGTTTATTAAGATGGTAAAGAATTAATGCAGAGTTCAATAAAAGTCTTTGAAATACACAAATATGCAGGTATGAAGTCTAACCTCATCCAGTCAGATAATGAAAAATTACATGCAAAATACAGGATAAATGTAACAAATTTACATATAGCCAGATACTGATAGCAAAGCTTTATCTCACTGGTGAAACAATGAACAATAATTTTTACTAACACACTGTTATTTTGATTGATACCCTAAGGTTACAAAAAAGAATCAGCTTGGCTTATCTTTAAAAAAAACACCGGAGAATTTTGCAATAACAATCACAAGTCCTGCTGCCAAGCCATGGGACATGTCAGATGTAAACCTCTGACCCTTTTTAAAGATGCCAAAGCCAAAGGTGGTGATGTTTGGAGTAATTTTTGTAATTTGCTACTTGTGAAGCAGCAGCTTTTGGAAAGAATGTAATACATCATACATCACTGCAGAGTTGTTTGCCTGCGCTAAACAAAATAAATTCCTCTAATTATTTATGTATGTCAGTGTATTGCTGATTCACAGCTTCTCTAATTTCGACTCTGTTTGGCATTTTGCCCTGGGTTTGCTTCAGGCCTCTGTCATTTGTCTTTGCAACGGAGTAATCGTTTCCTTGGCAAAGGATGTGACACTTATTGTGAGATACTAAGTAGCCAAGCAGTTGTTTCCTTAAAGACAGTGGAAAAATATGTTTTGAATAAAGAAGCTTTTAAACTAAACAGAGTAAGTGTCAGCGGTTTAAGATGTATTTTCCATTTCACTGAGGGGTGATATTGCACCATTTGTTTTCCATGGGTAGGAAGTAGTCCAAGAAGTTGTTTATATTCCCACACTACAGTAATGAATAGTTGTAGGGATTTAATCTAGGAGATGACAGCAAGGCTGACAAGGACACTAAACAAAAGGAGAGGGATGAAAGAGCCTGGAAATAAAATGGAGGATTTAAAATAAAGGCCAGTGGGACATCTTAACTGGGGCCCCCGTAGAAGGTTACCCAGTACTCTGAATTCCTGAGAATATTCTCTTCCTACGCCTGAGAAGTCTTGCTGCATGGAAATTGTGTTTATTCATGTCATAGACAAACCTGAGAACTGCTGTAAACAGTGAAGGCAACAAACAAAACAGTAATGGGATATGATGGAATTATTAGCGGTAACAACTTAAAATGTAGTCTCACTCTTGTCTCTTACTCGCACTAATCTTGTTCTCTGCTGTTAAACTCATTTTGGATGGGGTTCGGGCCTAGATCTGTGCATAAGTCACATGGCTGCCAGTGAATAAATCACACTTGTTGGCTCAAGATCCAGTGAATAAGGCTATCACTCATGAGAGCCACAGAAAATGGAAGAATTGCAGAGAAATTTCTGGGAGGGGTGATAGGGGAGAGATGATCTTGAAGTATTATTTTGTGTAGACTTTCTGGACTGAGTTCAGGAAATTGCTTTATCACTGAATATTCCAATGCCTAGTGAGAGAGACAAACAGTATGTTCACTCATAGCACAATGGGGGTAAATAACTTGCAATATGGTTCCTCTTAAATAAGCACATTTTGGGATTCTGGTGACATTGAAAAAAAAACCGGTTTCTTTCTGATGCTTTGCATGAGACTGGAGTTGAGAGGCAGGAACAAACATAAGAACACAGAAAAAATGTGCTAAACCTCTGATTTTGAAATCTACAGAGCATGTGTAGCTCTGGACAAATCATTACAAGTAGAAGAACTGCAAGTCAGTTAGTTTAGAATAAAAATAACCAGTAGATTGTGTTGTCTGTACCTGCACAAGGCTGCTTATTTCCAATACTTACCAAAGGAGACTCCATTGTGATGCAGGGAGGAGACTGTTTGCCAAAGGATCTTGGCCTTGTCTGTGGCCTTCACCTATGAACTCTGAGAGAAAAAAGGGTTATTAATTCTTCAGCATTCGGCTATAATTTATAATTTATTGGGATAAAAACAACCAGAGTAACAATTTAATAAGTAATTTTTAAATTATCATTCTGCCATTAACAACAAAATTTAAATTAACAACACATTTAAGTATTTATTTACCATTCTTCCTCTTTCTTGCCGCTTCCCCGTGGTAGCCAGAGGTACCCTGGGGCCTGTGGGCCCTACTGAGGCACCCAGGAATGGCTTCCTAGGGTTGCCCACCCTGCCCAGGGTCCAGAACCCCCCGTCAGTCCCCTGGCACTGTCAGCCCCTGTTCCCAGACGCCACAGCAGGGCTGGTGTCCACAGGGAGTGTCCCCAGCTTGGCAAGGGTCTGAGGCAGGAGTCCCTCCTCTGCATGGACCAACCCCAGCCATGGCAGGCAGCAGCTCCTCCATCAAAGTAACCTTGAAATGCCTGGAAGCAGAGCAGGAGATCCAAGCCAGGGCTGTGGGACTGATGCTATTTTGTCTCTGGGCTTTGTGCTAAAACAATTCTCCCTACCCAGTGCTTGAGGTTTTAGTGAGAATTTAGGAGTTGCCTCTGGTGCACGGTGGTCCTCAAAACACACACTCCCGCCTGCCAAAACCTGGTTTTCCTCTCCTCAGAGTTACCAATAAACAGACTTAATGCCTAGGGGATTTCAGGATAATTGTTGCTTGTATCCATTTTAAGAGGGTTCACTCTGCTTTCATGTTTCCCTCCACAATCAGCACACGGAGGGGCAAGGCAGGCACTTCTCACAGGATCCCTGAGATCCCTGTGCCAGCCCTAGCCAGCACACGGGCACTACATGAACCCCGAGGCACAGCAGGGCTTTTCTGGCTTTGTGGGCAGCTCCTGGATGAAGAAACACAACCCTGATTGCCCCACCCGAATAATTTGTGCTCATAGACTAAGTGTCAAGATGAAAAAAAATCACACCTTAAATCATTGTGTCGCAGGCACAGTAAGGAGGGTGAAACTACAGCTTAGCATTTGCTTCACCACTGATTAGTTGCTGTAAATGTATTCAAGCAATTGTGCTTCAGTGGAGAGGGTAAATGACTTTTTTTCTCAGGGGAGCCATATAGCTGTGGAACAACTTTATAATGTGAGATAACTTCTGACACACCAGTCATAGATGGGGTTTTGACATTTAAGCACTTCCCTGGCTTCTGGGTGTCATGTTAAATAGAATACATTTTCTCTGGTGAAATAGACATGCAAGACAGAAATATGTTGCACATTGTATAAACAGGGAGGATAAAGTTTTTCCTGTTTTACTGCCTTGTAAAAAGGGAGAGATGCCCAGACTCCCACAGCACAGATTGGGAGAAAACATCCAGACGTTTTATCTTTTCTTCTGTAACTAGTTCATGCCTTCTGGTACATGACATCTAATGAATCTAATATTTTAAAATATTTTACTTAATGTGGTTATACTGGTTCCTTTTCCACTCAATCCAATAAGATGAGCAGCATCCAGATCTATGATAAATTAAGACACGCCAACACTTTCTATTTACCCTTTTTTTGGGGGGTACAGATCACTCCGTCCTTAGGAAATATATACAACACTATCTAACAAGCATTACAAGAATTTTGGGGACTTTTGTGCTTCCCATTCAGCATTGTGTTGTGAAAGAATACACCTGGCAGGGCATTCAAATTCCTGCTTTGTGTATTGGGAGACATTTCATTCTTCGTTATGTTAAGCTGTCATTAGGGCCTGATCACCAAAATGAGCAATTTTTTGAGGCTTTAAAAGAATACTGTGCACCACAACAAATTTTTCCTGTGTTCTTTCAGGGGAGCAAGTAGTCAATGTGAACAAATCTTCCTTATTGACCTCACAACAAGAGTTTCCTCAGATATCATTTCAACACTTGGATTCTCTTTTAAGAAACTGAACTATGGAAAACAGATTCTCTACATAATAGTCTTCAAGAAGGAGGACACAAAGGATAATGGGATAATAAAGGCCCTAATTAAGTCTGTAAGGGCAGTGTTACCAAAGAGAAGGACTTCACACAATTTTCTGGGGCATTCACAGTTGGCCATTACCGAGAGCCATACTAAGATGCTGCTTTGGTTCGTTTGAAGTTCAGGATAGAGAAAGTCTAGATAAAAGCCTTCAAATTGATGTTAGTTTATAATCTGATTATTTAACATTCAGCCCTCCACATTGGTTACCCATGGGCATATACTGAATGCAAATACATCAGTGTCACAAATAACAACTCCAGTCAATTCAAAATGTGCAAGTTGGGATCAACTAGCATTGAAACAACCATAAGAATTAACAGGAGTGAAAAAATAAAGCTTTTCTGTAGCTAGTTCCTAATTACATTTAAGCTTTCTTAGCTGTACTTAACAAAAGATCCCGAGAAAGGGCAAGTTTCTTACATCTCAAGGAGCAGGAATTTCCTGTGGCTCTGTAATAAGGTTCAACATTTTTATTTCTAAATTGTCGGCAAATTGTGCATTAAGTCATTGTAGAGTATTTTTAAAAGTTCCTGCAAATGTACCAACGGCGTGGATATTTCAACATCCATAGACTGCAAGTGACTTATTGCCCTGCACTCTGCAGCAAGCAACTTCCAGACACAGTGTGTTAGGACCTGGACAAATTACAGTCATTATTCCTTCATCTTCACACTACAGCATCACCCCAGTGATAAGATCTGCTTTTAGTTCAATAAGAAGGTTGTTGGAAACCATACATTTTATGCTCACTGGAGGAAGACATTCATTTCCACTTGGAATCCAACAGAAAACCAATCTATCACAGCATCACAGAATTGGAAGGAACCCATCAAGATCAGAACCTACTCTTACCAGGACCTACACCCAGCCCTGCACAGGACACCCCAAGAATCACACCCTGTTCCTGGGAGCACTGTCCAAGCACTTCTTGAACTCAGAAAGGCTTGGTGCTGCACCCTCCACCCTGATTTATTTTAATTCTTTTTTTAATTTCCCAAGAGATTTATTGTGATCTACTTAGAGAAACTTATTTTTCCCATATGTGGAAAAATAATATTCTTGCCGAGAGGATAATTATATTTCAGTTCTTTAGATCATGGCTCTTGCTTATCTTTTTGCTCAGCTCGAGTCACTTGTCTGCAATAAGACAGCACATCATCTAAACTTCAGTCCCTGATTTGGAGGGTCACTGATGTTGGTGGAGGTGCCACATCCTGGATATTGCAGCCACTGGCCTGAGTTCTTGGTGGCACACCTTGAGTGCTGCTGGGACTTGAAAAACCAATTCTGGTTGCAGAAAGACAAAAAGAAACCTATGCTAAAGCTTTGCTGCAGTAAAAACATCTGTGAAATAGAAGAATTCCACCTTTTTTATTACTGTGATAACCATAAAGCCCTTAAAATATAAATGTCTGGCTTAACTGACATCAGTTACATAGAATTATAACATCATCTACTCTTTCACCATTGCTGAAGTAGAAGCCAAGGAGAATCAAAGGCTGGGGAAAGGTGTGTGGGTTTAATATCTGCAGGCATGTGTGGAACCTTCTCTGGTTTCTCAGCTCCCAGCCAGGGGCTCAGTTTGAGAACATTTTGTACGACTTATTCAGCGAAGGCAGGGGTTATCAGGCATTGCCTTTTGCTTTAACCTTTTTGTTGACTCACCAGATCTGGCTGTCTTGGCTGTCATGCAAAGCTAGAATACTTTGCCTGGCAAAAAAGATAAACTGGCAGCAAAGAGCTGCAAAAAATATCAGTTTGTGAAAGTAACAAAATGGCAAAAGGTTTCACGTTCCAGCTCCCACTCCAGTTGAGCAGAAAAATATATTTTCAAATGAAGCTGTTAAAACAGAATATTGGTATCACCAAATTCTGAAATGAACTAGTTTTGTGACCTGGATAAAAAAAAGTAAACTATGGATTCTCCTAACTGAAACACCAAAGAATCAGTGGTGGTTTACCAAATTCTCCTCATTGGTCGATGATGATGTTCCACCTCAACCCTTCAGAAATTTTCGGGGAAAACTTATCAGATTTTGAGATTCTGAGTTAATATCTAGTCTGTGGATCCTGAAGTCCTTGGAGCAATTCCTACAGTTTTCCGGACTTCCAAACTTGCCCCAATTTCACTTCAGTCAAGTGTTTGTGCTTTACAATGGAGACAAAACTGAACCTACACCAGACAATTTTAATATAGTCACTTTCAACATAATTTCTTTTTTAAAAATATGGAAAATAGGCTGTGGAACAAAGAGATTTATATTAAATGGGTTTTAAATGAGAAAGAAAAAGTAATTACTTAGCACCAGTTAAAACTCTTAAATAATAATTATATCTCTGTTATTCAAGATTCTGCTAGATTGCAAAAGCAAGGAGCATCATTACTTTTATAACCAAAAAGATCCTTGCTCACAGAAACAAAAGAGGAAACAAATTTCATTATACAACAGACTTTATATTAAACCAGACCATTTCAGAGGTTTTTTTCCCACACAACACTTTTGCCAATAATTGCCCTTCCCACATGCCCCAAATGAAGGGTCACAGCTCTTTAGAAGACATTTTGTGTAATAAATGTTACTTGTTTTGTTTTTCTTTATTCTATTTAATGCTAATTCTATTTTTCTCCCATTTTCTGTTGGCCTAATGCCTGTTTATACTGATGCCATGAAGATTTTTTGCCTTTTCTTTTATACCCCTGTTATACCTTTTTACAACTTCTGTATTCCTAGTGCTTTTTGCCTACATTCTTGGACTTGTTTGTTCAGCTAGGAGACTAAACATTTTAGAAGCTTCGTAGTTAGGGATCAGTGTGCCCCAGACCCCAAGGTCCTCTCCAGAACACATTCTGTAAACTGAGATAGAACCATCCAGGGGAAGCTTCCTTGGGGAGGGGGACTCATTCGAGCCTCTCATTGGGGAATTTTTGATAGCTATGCTAATTAGTAACACCTATAATGTTATACCAGATCTTTTGGGGGTGTGCATTGCGGTGTGCATTTCAGTGCATTCGACCAGGACGTGTGCACCTAAGGATCCGTAAAATAAATACCAAGGTAAAATCCCTTTTCCCTTCTAGCAGTGTTTGACTTGATTTTAAGACCAGGATAAGGCATCAATTCCTTTCTGGGAAAAAGTTATTTGAACAGCAGAAGTCCAACTATAACTTAAATTCCACGAGGATACATCTACATCTGTAGGAAGCTGCTTCTTTAAGATTGATGTGGCAGTTTGGAAGCTGAAAACAACCACTCAGATGGAATTAGGATTCTCTAAAGGTTTTGTGTTATGACTTTTCTGGTCAATCCTTTTAGAGGGATATATTATTCTGGGGAGTGGCACAACTCAAAGTTGATGAAGACAAAAAGGCAATAAACTACTGCAATAAATGTTTTAAAATTCTGTATAAATAAAACTTCTATCAATTTGATGGTTGCAGGCATGTGTGTCTTGCTTCATGCACTGTCTGAATAAAAATTAAAAAGTTCTTGATCTATATTTCAATAACTAGACACATTTCTTCTGAAACTTTTAATCCAAGCACATGTGTGTCCACCTCCATCTTAACCAGGGTGAACACTGATCATTCACTGAGGTTCATTCGCATGAAATTTAGGAAGAGGAACAAATTTGCAGTTACTAAATATGCAACCATTGTAAAGTAAAATATGCCCACTTCAGAACAAGAATAAGGCTTGAATCTGAACCTGTAATGAATTTTGAGAGACTTTTTAGCTCCCTGACAGAGTGCAGATAGAGATGTTTTATATTTTGTTTGGGGCATAAGAACTTCATTAGATCTCTTTTTTAGGAATGTTGATGTTGAAAACTTTGATGTTTCCTTAAGAAGAAAAGTTCTACTTTTCTTAGGGCAGAGGAAGGAAGAGAATGAAACTCTATATTGCAGTGTAAGTCTGCCACAACCACGAACTCACCTTGGAAGGCAACCTAGAGAAATGAAATCAAATGTTTTCTAGGAAATTCTCTTTTTGTTATGCAAATAGATGAAGGTGTTACCAAACTTAATGTTCTGTTCTATTTTTTATCTGATTCTTTTTAAAAATTCTTTCCTATATTTGGCTGAAATCATCCTCAAATCAGAGAAACTTCACTTGCTTTAACTTCCTTATGCTTGTTTCCACCTTTGATGGAAAGTTAGAAACTACCTTTCCAACTTTCACCTAAGTTTCATATCCTTCTATCCTTAAGGTGAACAGATTTATTAAAAAGTGCATTTACAAAATTCTGCAGAAACCTTTGACATTTTAGAGGACTTTTGACAGGATGGGTGATATCATTTATGGGGTGGATAGCCTCGATGTGATATATAAACAGAAGACTGAGGAGTTAGGGTTAGTTCCTGGAAGACATTGAACATTTTCAGTTGCACTAAGAAATTCAGTAATCAATAACTCTCAGCATACAATTTATAATGTCTAACATTAGAGGAGATTGGAGACTGTTGAAAATGTCACCAATTACCTATATAAAGGCTAAATCCTCCAGGAACAAAATCAGAAAACAAATAAGTTTATAACTGTGCATTGTCTTCATGGATCCTGATCATATTTTCCTATAACATCAGTGATACATGAGTGGTCTTAAAAATTAGGTACCTCCACGAACTAGAAGAGAATATAGAGGAATATTGAAATATATCCCTTCAGCTGAGTTTTGAAAGATAGATAATAATAGAATGATCCAGACAAGGCATAAATGCTTTTATGACATTTGCTCTTTCAGTCTAATCTAAAGGTTCACAATATGGGACTGACATTTTTTGTGGGGGTTTCATGTTCTGGACTCACAAATGAGGTGCTCCCTAAACTACCCTGTGTCTACTGAGCATTGTGTGGGGCAGGTGTCAGTCCTGAACAAAGCTCAAAATGTGCAGAGCTCATTCTGAGACAAAGCCTCAATTCTTGCAGTGCAAAGATGTAAGAAAGTGTAATCCATATTTTATACAGAAGGGAAAATGGGCCATAGTGGAGGGAATTGTTGAAGGACACATAAAAAACTATATATTGAAACCAGGTGCAAAAGTCAATGCTCCTTCCAGACCAGTTTTTTTAGTCATTTCTTCTTCCCTGGTCTTTTTATTATAAAAAATATCAAATTATCTTATTTTCTAAAGGCAGGGGGAAAAATGAGAGAATCTCTTCCCTTTGATTTGATATTAAAGTACTAAGAAGAAGATTTCACAGAACCCCTATGAATAAGCAGCATCACAGCCTGACCAAAGCTTTTCCCTTTTGTGGGGCAGTGCTTTGTAGTACAAAATCAGCTGGTGGTGGGGGGGGTGGAAACACAGAAGGAGAAATTCACTGAACAGCACAGATGCCATTATCATCATAAATGTCTAGAAAAAAGACATCAACGTAGGTGGGGTGAGAGAAGGAGAGAGACAGTACGGAGAGCAAACAGGCAGCACTTGTTTTATAATGACTGGGGAAGTTAAAATGGGCCTTATGATGTGAGAGAAGGGATTTGTCCTGTCTCATAAAAACAGGAGCTGAAAATCTCTGAAAATCATGAAAATGGCTCAGGGTAACTTGAGCTCTTTCATCTGGGGAGTTAAGGATGTACCAGAATGTGTGTGCGGATATCTACAACATGAAATATTGTCAACTAATAACAAGAACATTTTTATACCTTTCATACTGCTGCTTTAAGAGGTTCCCTTGATATTACATTGCTTCCCATGCTTTGCCTTTGAAGACTCCAAATGGAAATAACGCGAACCCAAACCCCTCAATCCTCACTAGGGCTTAGTGTATGGCTGGTTGTCTCTTTCTCCCTCTAGACCAAAATTATAGATGAAAAACTGGTGGAAACGGAGCATCAGACAAAGTACAACTTTCCTATCTTCCCTGTTAAGCCAAAACTGTCCTTTTGGTGCATCAGAAAAGGGAGTTCATCTGATCAAATGCTGGAATTAAATACTGGTCTTTTGAACTTACATATCAGCAGTGCAAAAACATACCCCCCATAAATTAGTCAGTCAGGATAAGTTTATTTTGTGTCTTCATTTTGGGGGGATGCATCAGTATCTGGAGAATAAACCACAGTGAGTTGACTCAACTTGCATGAAAATATCTTTACTCAGACGTTTGCAGTATCATCTGCTATTTGCTCTTGTTATTGTTCTCATCAAGAGATGGTGAAACCTGATAGGGACAATTGGGAAAATAGTGTTGTACAGCTGATAATTCAAAGATTTTTCAGCCTTGTTCTTTTCCAACTCACCAATTTCTATTTTGCTGGATGTCTGTTCATGACAGTGTCATGATCTTAAGCAGGCGAAGCTGAGGCGCTGTGGGATGGAGGAGATGCAGTGTAGTGAATGCTAAAAGCTTGAAATTTTGGTAGAAGCATGGTGAAAGCAGAGTCCAGCAGACTGCTCTCATAAACCATGAAAGCCAGCAAAAAGCAGGACAGGTACTTCTAAATGGTGTCATTATTTTCTTTTAGATTTCATGGATATTCTCAATATGTTATGGGACATATCTTACCTGGTTTATATGGGGGTTTTCCTATTTTCATAGATACTATTACAAAATGAGTGCTAGATAGGCTGTGTTTAATGGTGTGTAGTACACTAACAATATTTTAATTATTTTAAGGAATTGCTATCTTTCATTTCCTTTTTCTTTTTGAGACAGGAGCTTGATTTTGAATATCCACAATGTAGATGCATTCTATCTTTAAGAGATGGAAAATTTGCTGCTGCAAAATTTTCTGAATGATTTTACAAACTGGAAGTAGATTTAGACTCAAGTCCTGGGTTTATATCTTTTCACTTACATGAAAGGTTAGTAGAAAGTACAGCCCATCATTGGAAAGCAAATATGCACTTGGATTTGGGATTGAAAATTACCATGGGAAACAGTAACACAGAACTTCTGGGGTGACTGAGAGCTGGGTTTGTCTCCCATCTTCCCATTGCCTGCACTAATACAGCCATGTATAACACACAGATGTCTCCAGATCAACCTCTCGTGCATTCATCCTGCCCATCACCAAAACCCCCAGATTAAAAATCTATAGCTCATTAAACAAGAAGGGAGGAGTATCTTGCCTTAGAAATATTACTGTCTGTCAGGGTTGCCTTGTTCCAGAGCAGAGACTTATCTGTAAAACCTGCACACAATTACTTTTTAATGATTTTATCCTGGCTCATTAGGAGAGCAGCTACCACTGAGACTTAAGAGTAATCATGCAGCTGTACCAGTGACACAGCTACCATGCCTCTTGGAGGGGCATGTCAGCATTAACTGAACTGAAATTAGAAATTGCAAATGAGATAGAAGCCAGATAATACAAAGCTTTCAAAATGTGTCCATGATGTTGTATGTTATAACAACACCAAAGGTTTCCCTGCTGGAATTTTGTTGCCATTTGCTACACATATTTTATTGAAAATTTTTCTTGGACATTGCTTAGAACAGTACATTTTTAAAATTTTAGATTTGAAGCATTCTTTAAAAATGATCACAATGAGTTATAGATTTGCTGAAAGTATCTGGAATTCCTTCTTGCTTTTCTTTTACCCTGTTCATAAGTCATGCCTTTCAAACCACCCATGAGAATTTGGTTTCACACAGTTGGCCCAAGAAATGGGCAGAATTTTGGAATTTCTGGTGAGATAAAGCACACAAATGACTTATGGCTAGGGATTTACAGTAATTCTTAGAAAGGTGTCCTTAGAGAAAGTTAATTTATTCTGTGAATTGTGTTTTGCAGTTCACATCACCACAAGCTTGTGTGCGAATATGTGAAAAGCTCACCAAAATGCACACAAAAAACACACACAAAACACTGAGAGCACGTTCACAAATAGGGAGAAATTGGTTGAAGGCTATTACCCTATATCTTAAAAAATCAAAGACCAAATCCTCAGAAAGAAATTAAAGGTTTGAGGTAAGGCCCTCTTTTTTCACGAGTCCGCATCTTGAATCTTTAAATTTTTGACTTTGTTACAGGGAGAAGCAGAAGCCTCTTTAAAAATACTTTAAGTCTTTTTGGAAGAAAAAGCCCCAATAACATTAGGTTCTGATAAACACAGATGAAAAAAATGCAATAATTAGAAGATATGAATTAGTTTAAACAACCCATCTTGTTAGTTCTTTTTTCTTTAAAAAGAAAACAGTCATAATTTTGTCCTTAAGTGACTCAAACTGTAAATCAAAATGCTATGAGAAAACCCATGCAATTACACTTGTTACTTTTACTAGACACACAATTAATCTGCTTGGTCATGTAGAATATATTAACTGCACACTGAAAGATGGTGAATTCTGAGACTCCTTTATACACTAGAAAGTAAATAGTTGTAACAAATATTATTCCCTATACATTATTTATTATACAAAAGTATCTGCAGTGCCACCAAAGTTTCTGCAGATTTAAAACGATTAATACCTAAAGCCCATATTTTATATGAGCAAAAATGATCATTTTTTTTCTGCTGTAATGAAATGACCAGACTAATGGATGGGGGGAAAAGTAGTTTTCCTTACAAACAGTTCATGTCTGATGCTAACATGGGAAGGAATAAACTTAAAGATGCCCTGAAAGCAGCTGAGACTGGTGAACAGAAGTTCTACTTAAAAATGTCAGAGCACTGCTGTGCAGATTTTCCCTCCTCCATTTCACATTGCTTCCTAACAAGTGCAACAATGAAATCCTTATATTTGTATAAAGATCATGCCATGCATGTGAGTTCTTCCTTGCCAAGGATTTTCTGTATTTTGTAATGCACAGAGCTTGAGTGACTGTAGTGAAAACTTCTCACCTCATTCATCCATCTTCAAGAGACATCCCAAAAAAACTCTGTGCCATTTGATATTGTCACGATCATTCCTGAGATATCCGGTGAGCTGCTGGGGCAGGGGACGGGGTGCCTTCATTGCAAGGCACCAGTGGCTTCAGCCACCTCAGCATTAAGTTCAGCATGTCTTTCTTTTGTTCTCTATGTCTCCTAATATTCAATGGAATATGAATATTTTGTATAGGCTGTGGAAGCATGTTTAGATCCTTGCTGAAAATCATTTGACAAAGACAGTTTGTTTTCCTTCTGCAGGTAAACCTTTATCAGCAACAATATCCTTTCCTTGAATGCCTATAGATATGTTTGATCAACTAAAGAAAGTCAGGGGATATTCTTCTTAGATCTCCTAAATATGACTTTTTTCAGGAGGTGGACAGTGCTGAAACAACATGTTCACTTCTCCTTCTTGGCCTTTTAACCAAGTAACAATCAATCCTTATGTTTGTTTTATTGGTGGCTTATATATATTCCTTTATGGTGTTTTAAAGACCATATTATACTACATTTTATTATATTGACTGGTAGAGAATGCTGCATTCTTAGACTGGTATTAGTAATGATTCAATGGAGAGTTTACAGTTTCTCTTCCAAGTCTTTATACAACTTACAGTGTTAGAATGGAATACAAAATAAAAGAATGATAGACTTATCCTGTAATTTGGTCCCCCACTGTTCATATGTTTATACAGAAAAATGAGATTTTACTCAGCAAGCATTATTACATTTTGATTTGGAAATATGTATAATAATATTTATTTGAAAATGGCATTTAAAATTTCTCCTCAATTGGGAAACTACACTTCTGACACTAGTGACTACCGAGGATAGCAGTAGGCAATATATTCTAAATGAAGAGGCAGCTGTAAATGTTTTATCTCTTTTTCCACTCTGAGTGGTTTCCTCTCTGGCACTGTAAAGCTCTACTGACTTGACGGGGCTACTAAGAGTCAGAATCTCTGACTGCAGATATATTACTGCACTCACAGCTTGAACACCTCTCCAGGGCAGAATTTCAGTTGTGTAGAAGGGTTTCAGTTCTCTTTCCTATCTTATCTGTTAAAGAAGATATGTCAGGAAAGATAATATACTTAGATAAAAAAAACTAAGACATTCTTGTGGCCTTTATTTTCCAGTCCTTACAGACAGAGCTTTTCCTACAGCGCAACTCAATCTGCTTCTGGATTCGTTCTTACTTAAATTCACGCTGTATTTTTGTTTCTTATATACGAAGTTTGATGGACTTCCTTGAGGACCACACAGGGATTCTGAGGATCTGTGCAAATGAAAATGCTCCCTTCAAATAATTTGTCTGCATTGATTCAGAGCTGAACTTTGTAATATCCACCCTGTCTAAAAGCACCAGGGAGCAAGATCAATTAAAATCTCTGGAGGTTAGAAGTAGATACAGTTTTTTCTTTTTTCTTTTTTTTTTTTTCTACGAAAAATAACACACAAAAAATCAGAATGTGTTAAAAACCGCAGCAGTAGAATACAAAAGAAAAATGGGATTAAATTTCTGTTGGGAAACCTGAGAGGTTCTGTATCTTTGGAAGAGGAAATGCATGTCCAGAGAAAAATAAAGGAAAAACCACAAGCAAAAGAAAAACAAACAGAAGGTTAGACACACTTCTTTATAAACAATGGTAGTTGACCTTTTTTCATCCAAGAATAAACATCACCTTTCAAATTCCAGATGTTTGAAAGACTTGCCACCTTATTCCAACTGACCTTGACATTTAAGACCTTAATAACACAACTGACAAAAAGGTGCAGGTTGCATACTCTAAGTTAGTGAGAAATTGAATTAATGCCCACTGATGTTTATTATGACCACCAACTTAAAAAAATCCTCCTGTAATCCTCTTGCAGGCATCTCAAAATTTTATTTGTTCCTTTAATGTTGCTCAACAGTGGTGAAAGGCTTCCAGCCCAAGCGTGCCTTGTAGATTGGTGTGCTCAAGGCCATACACGATTAAAAGGAAATAACATCTCCGTGTTTGGAGTCAAATACTTTCTCACATGGAAAAAACCACAGAAAAACCTTGCCCTCTAGTGGCTGGAAAACTGGGAAGCAGGCATAAATCCCATTTTCACTAATTGGTATCCATCATTTGCTTGTAGCTTGAATCATTTCACTGGTTTGAATAACTGAAGTGTTCCTTGGTTTCAGATGTGCAAGAAGAAAGACAACCACGAGGTCACTTAGAATTTGAACTCATTTTTCCTTGGATGGAAAAGAAAAAGTGTGGATAGACTACTTGAAATTAAATGGAAATTAGGTTTTGGAACAAGCTGAAGCTGGTTGCACGTGTAGCCATTAGAATAATAGGAATATCTTGCTGTAATGTGCAGCAGTTTTACTTTTCCAATCTTTTTTTTTCGGAAAGGCAGAAGGTAGACTTAATTTCATAGACAGCATAATGTACTTTGCAATTAGTAAGGAATATCTGACTCTGTCAGATGTAAATCTATTGTCTTCCATTTAAAACTAAATTGCTTAATAAATAAAATAAAGCAGCATTAATAGAGAGCCATTTAAAGAATGCTAGTCCAGCGTTTATAGAAATAACTCATCTTCTGGGTATGCAATCTAGAACTGCTCATTTCTGCTCATTGCACTGCTGCAATCCACTGCTTTTGAGATGGTTACTCTGCATTGGCCCAGTTTGAAAGGAGAATTCGGGCATGGCAGACACCTCTCAAACAGAAGAATTAGAACCAAGCACAAGATTGTGAGGGATCATGGCTAATGACATTACAAAAAGCATACAATGAAAAATCTTGCCTGTAATGTGTCTACTTATTCAAATAAATATCCATTACTATACTGACTTCACAGCTGTTCAATTGTGTGTCAAATAGGGGATTTATGTCTTGTGGGAGCAAGGTTTTCACTTTTTTATTCACTATGGTTATGCCAGAACAGTATCCCTGGCTGTTACTGAACACCCATATGGGTCAGCAGGAATCCAGCTTTGGGCTGTTATGGGCTACGGTCTGTTAGTTTATTTTTCCAAAGAATGCATAATTGTTCTTTCATTGGCCAAATCTTATTTGCCTTACTCAGAAAGTTTTGTTTCATAAATTTTCGTGGAACTAACCTTAATAAAGCAATACTTTCCGTGTTGGATTGGAAAGCATCCAAGCTTTATTTTTCCTGGTTTCACAAAGACTCAAACAAGAAAGACAGATTACAGTTATTTTTCCAACATATCTCTTACTTTACTTGAAAAAGCAATCGCACATTCTCATTTTGGAATACAATTATTTTCTTAGATCATGAAAATTGTACACTGATTTTCAGAAGAGAAATAACCACTGATGTCAGTTGCTGCTATGTAAATAAAACAGTCAATTAAATGGCAATTGGTTTATACCATGATCAAAATCTCTGACATGTTATAACAAATGAAATGGTGAATATGCAAAGTTTTTTGATTTTGGAACAGCAATGATTTCATTGTCTCAATTAGAAATCTCTCAGACCTGTTAATTTTCTGACTTTTTGCCCATTTTAGTATTTTCCTTTCTTACTCTATAGTAAAGTTCCTTTAGTGCTGTCTGCAAGTCACTGGGGAATCCCATGTAACCAATAATATCAACGCTCAATAAATTGGATTATTTTCACTGGATTGAATGAAATTTGACAGAATATTGCAATTTACAATTCCATAGTAAATAAATTATTCAAGGCAGAATGTTCAACTGACTTAAATAATTTACAGTCTGAAAATGGTGTAATAGGCAATCTCTAATGGAAAAAATAAAATACTGCAGTATATCTTGAATACTTAATCATGGTGTACTTAAGAAATCAAAGTCTGTTATCAAACTATGCCCATAAATATTATTCTCACAGCAATTTATTTTGTTTTTCAAAAGAGAGTAAATCTAATAAAACAAATGACTACTGTGTATCTTGAGAGAATTCTGGTTTTTAGAAATTAGGAAATATATTACCTGTTACAGAAAGAAGTTGCAAATTTCTAAGTTATCATTTAAATCACAAAAAGTCTGTGAGAAATATAACACTGAGAATATATGGCTGGATATTTTCATGACCTTTGAACTTCACAGCAGTTTTTATGAAACTCTGAAGAGTTTATATAAATTAATATAAGATAGTATTGGTAAGAAGACAATGCATAAATATAATTGTCCAACAGTAGAATATACACTGTGCAAATTCAAAGCAAAAGTGTTTAAAACAGATGTATTAGGAAAAAAAAATTGTCTATATGCATGGCAGACGATAGATATTGCCAGGAAATGAATCGAATGGAGTTTTAAGAAGGAATAATTTTGACCAATATCAAAATTTGAGTTCGTGTGCCTGTGGAAAAGTGCGTTGGCTTCCGCTGTGAGAAGACGTAATTAAAGTTGTACATCCTCATTGCAGGAGTTAAGCAACCTGTGATCAAAGAAATGAAGCTTAACATGGTCCATTTTTAAGCTATGGAAATGTGGATTTTTTTTCCCCAAAGGCTCCTTCAAGGCTCCTTAACTACAACAGAAGTTCAAGGAGTTTCCTACTGCTGATAATTCTGTTCCCTTCAATAACACAGGCTTTAACCAGTGCCACACAGGAGATGCTGTGTTTTGCATCTGCAAACTTGGGAAAATTTAGACAAATCTCAGCATTTGACATAGTTCTTCCAGATACCTGTCTGCAGCTCAAAAGGTATTTTCCAGTGTACCAGCTGTGATAAACACTTATTTTTTCCTCTCAGAATTTTATATGCAAACTTCTAAAGAGATAAAACCCAATGTGGATGATGGGAACAGCTAAAAGAGAAGAAAAATTATTCTCCCAAATACCCCACCCACTCTTAGACTCCTTCCATAGGAATCAGTCCACCACACAAGTATACAGGGATCGAAATCCCTTATTTAGATCATCTGCAAAAAATCCCAAACAACAACAACCAATCAAAAAATCAAACCAAAGCAAAAATAACCCACCCCAAAACAAACTCAACAAAAAGAAAATCATGAAAAATCTGTACATTTATTATTACATAGTAAACAATACAAATCATTCAAGGTACAAGCAACCCGAACTACAGACGTAGGAAGCAGTTCTCCAGTCTGCAGTGCAAAACACAAACCTTGCCCTGTCTGCCACCCCACTCCACAAACCTGTGGCATTAAGAATCTGAAAGTCTAGCTGGAAAAAATTGCATTTTAGAAGTCCAAAAGAAAAAAAATTCTGATCATCTCCGATTGCTAGTTCAGACATCTCCTGGCTTGTTACTTGTGTGAATTCCATTCTAGAGACTGTCATTATTCCCATATGCATTGGAGAAAATTTAAATGTGTAAATTGAGACTAAACTCTACTACAGGGTCCAGCCTCTAAAAGTTTTACGCTCAAACACCGAACTCATAACTCAGTGCTTAAGCTTTTAAATGCATTTTATGCTCTGTATCCAGAATAAAAACTGGCTGTTGGACCTGGTATTAACAACAAATCATCTCTGATCTCACAGGGCAAGCAAGCGAGGTATGTCCAGGAGACTCTCTGGAGGTCAAAGCTGGAATGCTGTGATGCCCAGGAATTGTGATTACTCTGTTTGCTCAAACAGCAACAGCTGAGCACAAGCCAGGCAAGTGGCCCCTGGTGGCTTGTAAAGAGGGGTTTATGTCACTGTGTACCCCAGGGAGGATTCATGATTGCACTGTGGCTCTGCCAGACTCTGATTTGATGGAGAATGTCTTGATAAGGGTTGCTTGATAAGAGATGCCTCAAGGCAGATGGCGTTCCTGACTGTGGGAGTTTCATAAATATAAAGGAGAAAGTTTTCTGTCAAAATGACATTTTTCATGCAGATCAATAAATTTCCCATTGTCTCTAAGACTTGTTACTTGGGTCAAAAGATCAGAAGACACTGGAAAACACTGAACAAGAGAATATTGGAAGAATCTTGTCAAGACCTGAAAGGTGCTGAAGTTAGTAAAAATACAATTCCATATAACCTTTTGATATGCAATATATTGTTAAAGGAGAGATCCTTTCCAACAAATACCTCTTCCAGATTCCATGGGACTTTATAAGAAGGATTCATCTCCAAGAATGCTTACAAATATCTGTTTTAATTGAAAAAAAATATTGCCCCAAAGGATACTTAAGTGCTTTCAAGCATTCATATTAACAAGTTAGGGTCAGAGAAGTGCTCAAAAACCTCAAGCAAAACTAGAGCTAATAAAGAATATATTTAGAAAGAGAAGGACATTTTTCATGTGAAGAATTAGCAAATTAAATAAAAGTTTACTGGCAATGGAATAGCCATAATACAAAAAACTTCAGAAGAGGTGATTTTGATTCTGATAGTAGATTATGTTAAAGTCCCCTTAAAATTAAAGAATTTTTTACATTTTCTCAGCTGAAATCACCTTCAGAAGCCTGTCCCATCTATACACTGTCTCTGGCAAGATTAAAGTTAAAATCTAATGCCAAAACCTTATGGAGGCAACAGTAATTTGGAACACAAGTTCTGGTTTCAGAAATATCAGTAGTAAAATGATGAATAACTTGATGAGAGCAGTGGAAAACTAATTTTTAAAAAATTTATTTATTTAGAAGACCAAATGTCTGGTACTGGTACTGAAATTTCATATCCAACATATTTCTCCATGGAGGGAGAAGGAAATGGGGACAGGACCAAGGAGAGGGACAATGTGAGAGAATTTAAATTCTCAGGCTGGGATGAAGTGGCTTGCCTTAATATGTGCTCCTAAATTCCTAATGGCAAAAGATGTTACAATTACTGTTAAGTATTAATGCTTACTTTTGTTTTCTGTGGGTGTGTTGTGATATGTTTGAAATTTAACCTCTCCACAGATTTTAAAGGGATGAATGGGGGAGAAATTGAACTGCCTCTCTTAACATTTTTCACTCTTCCCTCTACACACTCCTCTAGGAACAGTGTCTTTTTAGATAGTGTCAGACGATGTAAAAATAAAAAACACTATTCAATTTAATCCACTTAATGTAAAAATTGTATTAATTATAGATTTCCATCTAAACCTCTAGTTATGCAAGTCCTCTCTTCCTCATTTCAGGTATTTGCAACACAACAAAATTACATTCAGACTAATCTATCTGAAACAAAATCTTCAGCAACTCCTTAAAGTTAACGTTGTCCAGTACCATCTTTTGCTCTCCCTTGCTGTCTAATGGAGTAAATTTTACTTTGGATGTCCAAATTACTTTCTTTGGGCTTTTTTTTTTTGGTGTCATTCCAGGAATTACTTCTTGTGTCAAGTGCAATTGTACTGAATAGCAAAAAAGCCTTTTAAGTGGCTTGAAAAAGATGTAGTGCAGCATTGCATATTTCTAATGCTTGTAGAGCTTGGCTGCAAGCTCTGCCAGTCTGGATTTTGAATTTACAGTGCACAGCTGCTGAATGTTGCAGCCTCTCAGCATTATGTGAATCCAGAACAGATTTTCCCTGCACAGTGCCCAGTCGCTGCTCCTGTCTGGAGATCTTAGCTCTGCAAAAAATAACATTTCCAATATTGCCTTTCATAAAGGTGTCAGCAATGCCTCAAAATAAATAGATAAAAAAATAATGAGACAAACATTTGATTCTTCCTTTCCTGGTCACCCTCAAATGATTGGTTTTATACTCTTTTATTTTGGTCCTTATAATTAGGTCCAAGCCCAAAAACTGTCATAGAAGTGGAAATATTCCAAGACATGGTTGGTTTAAGTAACCTTTCAGTAGATACATGTAACCACCACACCTCACAACTTTGAAAAAAAAATCTGATTTTGTCAGAGTGCAGACCCCATCCATTACTCCTCTTTTAGTAAATCCATCTATTAGTAGCTACAATAAGATAATGGAAGAATATTTGATAAACATCATAGGCAGAGTAATAATTCAGTATTTTTGAGCAGCTATTTGAGGCAGAAAAGTCAACTTATCTATCCAGGCTAAGTCTCTGTTTCACACTCAGGAAATATATGAGATGTGAATTAAGGGTGAGTGACAACTTTTCATGGACAAAGAGAGAGAAGAAACCACTAGAGTGCTCAGTAGCCAATAAATCACCACAGTCTAGAACTTGCCATGTTTTATTCCTCTTGCATATTAGCAGAGGTGGCTGGAAAAAACTCCTTGCTGGAAAGCTTTACCTATGCTGTTGATTTAATCAAAATGTTCTACATTAATCTTGACAGGATTTTCTTTTTCACTGTTTTTGTTTTCATGGAGGTAAGGTGAGTAACCTTCTGAATTTAATGGTCTACTGTCAAATTTGCAGTTCTCTTTAAAATAAACAACAGAAAAGCCACATACTCACATGAAATATTGCATCTGTTCTTATGTATTTCATGGGCAAAAATAACTTACATAAAATGGTTGTAAAAATATGAAGAGGAGATATTAACACGAAATCAAACTGATAGTCAAACTAGGAATATATTTTCTAAGTACTCTTGATCCATTTGAAGAAGCACATGTTAAGGTTTTCTGCATCCTTCATAAATGAATACTATTTTGGAGATCAATTCTAATATTGTACCTACTACAATTTAATCTCCCACTAGTGCATGAAGATTTATCAAGTTTTTTCCATTTGATTCAGTCTAGAAATAAGAACATGTTCTTTACAGGTACTAGAAGGCAGAAATTTTTCGTGCAATGCTTTCAAAGTCAAGTGGGAAAGATTTAAAGGTGTTTCTTTTTCTGCCAATGATATTTTCCTAGATAAAGTAAACACAGCTTGCATGAACTAGAGAGGCAATAGAACAGATAATGACACTTTCTGCTTTGAATTAGATCCAACTATTTCAGTAGGGCGAAATCATCATTACCTTAAATGACTCAACTAATTTGTGTCTGGAATTTCAGAGCAGTGATTTTAAAGTTTTAAATTTTATAAGGTCTAAAATTATAGCTCAAATTCAATTGTCTATAGCCTTTCAATGATAAAAGGAAACAGTCCCACTTCACTTTCTATTCATTAATATAAATTGCCTGGAATAAATATGAAGCCAGCTTTCAGTATATTTTAACCACACTTCAAGTTTTACAGCAGCAATTACAGAAATATCTTTTTTCTGATAGTTTGGCTGCATACGTCACTGTTGATGTATTTCTTGCTTACAGTAACACACTGTTTCTCTTCTTGGACTAATATAGCATATTTTACTACCTGAAACAGTTGTGTTGAAATGTTTAAAAGGACAGAAACACCCTTCTAATGCAGTTCAAGGGTTCATTTTATAAATGCAGGACAGAAAATTCCTTGTCCCATTTTAGCAACTCACTTATGTGGTGCAGCCAGATCACTGGAAAGACCTCCTCTGAAAATTCATTTGAGAATCCTTAAATCCTTTTGCCTCATGGAATATTCATGGTCTCTCCATATATGAGTTTCTCTGTTTACTTTGCATCCTGTTTGACATCACCTCGCTCACACAGAAACAAATGAACTCTTGGAACTGCACAAATTGAATTTTAATCAAGGGGAGTGAGGATAAATTTAAAGGCACTTAAGTCAGATTCAGAAATCAAAATAGTCTATTTTTAGCCACGTGATATAATCTTAAAGCTATGCTTCTGATGTTTGTTAGGATGTCAATATTACAAACAAAATAAATTAAGATACTCTCAAGAAAAGACAGAGATGGAAAGGCTGAGTGATTTTCAGGTGTGATTGAAAAAACAGAGGTGTAACTACTTCTTATTCATATCTGCTAATAAATTATCTCCAATTCTTTCTGAAACCCATGTAAGCGACTCTTGGCTGTACATGTCCCTCTAGTGGCATCATGTATGTAACAGAGAGCCATAAAAGCTTAGTTCTTTTTCTCATTCCTGATCCATATAATAGTTAAAATCTACCAATTAAACAATCATAACAGTACAGAGCTTTAAGCTCATTTGATAGTCCTAGTAACAGTTCAGATTGTGTTCATGTTATTCACACTATGCATCCTTAAGATTTAATTTTTTTTCCCTGAAAAATTAGCTTTGTTGATGTCTCTTAGTATTTGGAGCAAGGTGTGTCAGGTCATTGTTAGTTCTGAAATATTAAGAAAGCAAGGACTCTTATGTTCTCACCCATTTTTTGGCTTCTGGCTATAAAATAATTTAAAATGGTTTCATATTCTGCATTTTGAAAATACTCCTCCTTGTTTAAAGCAGTCAGATGTTTTTTTTAAGCAGTGTCTGTGGCAATATTTTATTTCATCTTTCTCACCTCCACGAGAACAACATTTGTCCTAATACTTCTTAGGGCAGAAACCATGAACTTCTGCCTACTGTTAACTTCCAATATAGCATTAAGTAAACATTTCAGAATTACCAGCAATCCATCTTGAAAAAATGTTTTAAAAATTCAGGCTTAGATATTAACAGCATCTGTATCAAGATATTTAAAATTCTTTCTTGAGTTATTATGACTGACTGATTATCCCATGATCAGCAGTTCAAACAGATTTGCTCTCTTTCAAAGACTCTTTTCCTCTTAGAAGCAGCTACATTTCTAAATTGAAATGTCTAGTTTATATTTATTTAATTGCTGCTTATTGCCTTTTATGTCCAGTGATTAGAGATGTCTTTCAAATTCTGGAGTTAAATAAATATGACACATGAAAAGATGAGATTATTCTTACTGCATAATGCTCAATAATAATGGAAGATTTTAGCTACTTCTCCAGTTGCCAGGTTCCCAGATACACCACCTACCCTTTATTATTGTTTTCTCCTATTACATCAGCAGTTGATGACTATAATAGAGATATTTAGTCATTTTTATTTACAGAAATATCTTATTCTTCACAGAAATGATGGTGGCATCCAGGCAGACTCTTTTAAAGGCTTTTTTTGGAGGTCATAGTAATTTATGTTCACTCTTACATGATCTAGTAGTTATTAAACAAAGCTGACAAAGTGTTTCAGGTGACCCAAATTAATTGATTTCAGGAACCAAAGTGGAACATTTTCTGGTTCCTATGAGGTTTGGGGGGTGGTTTCAATCATCTTTTAAAAATCAAAAGTATCATCCTACTGGAAGACTGTCAGTTTTCACTAAATTCAGTGGACAGGATGGTCACAACTGATGCTTTGTTGAGTACTGTGGATTGGAGAAAAAATGTATAGAATAAAATGTTGGCAAACACTTGTTTCTCAAAGCCTGTGAAAACATTGTTTACCCTCAGTCCCTCTGAGCCCTGACAGGATATTTTCAAACAGCCCACGCACGTTGATGAGTTTTATACACCTTCCACAGCACCACAGTAAATTATACTGTGAATGAACCCTGATGAATAGAAGCAACCATGCATCTAGGAAGGAGGTGTTAAAAATCCTGTTGTACATTATTAGAAAACACTGCAAGGATTAGGAAAAGGCAGCCAGATGAAGTCGTGGCAGGGAAGGATCTCACCAAAGTCAGGCACAAGTTCTTAAGTTCTTAAGAAATAACGAACCACAGCAAAGACGAAGTCACAGACACCTGTGCAGAGACAATCACTGGAAGCAGAGAAGTTTCAAAGTAAGCCCTCCAAGGGGTTGGTAGCACAAAATTGTCATTCACACCTTGGATTTTAATTTTTGATTATTATTCTTGACTTTTTTGCTGACAGATACCTAAGCCCTTTCACATAGATTTTTAACAGAAGATGCATTTTCTTGATTGACTTCCTCTTAGATCTGTGACTTTACAAAAATGTGAGTTAGTAATTCTAGGGTGTTTGCCCTCTATAATGATATATTCTGCGATAAATCTCACTTCATTTGTACCAGATTTAACAGCAATGCAATTGTTCCTTTTATTTCTTCTCCAGTTTACCTCTGACTGTCACACACACCTGAAGAGACCTAACCAATAATACATTACAAAGGAAAGTGGCATCTTTTTTATTCAGAGCAATCCTCCTGTTCCAAAGACTCCTTATAGATCTGTCCTTTTAATTTGGTGGAAATGGAATGAAGCAAAGCTGCAATCTGACACTGTACCACAGACAGTTGCTAAGTGTGGGTCAATTTAGAAAATGTGTAGCAATTTCTTTCTCATTTACCAAAGTTCTGGTTAAAATCATAATGGCTTTGGCATTGAAAGAAAGACCTGGAAGGTCTTTTGTTTCTTCCTTCCAATCAGTAACATGCCTGATTTTTCCTTAATGTTGTGTGTGATTTATCAACCAAGAAATATATTCCAAAACTTCATTCTCATGGGAAGAAAAAGTACTTAGAGGAAAGGTTATGGCAAGACGGATGGGAAGAGAGACACTCACAGTCCAGGAAAGGGATCAGACTTTTTTTAAGCTTTATGACCTTTGGTCACTCTCTGTTTTATCCATTCCTGACAATTCCAGCCTACATGATCTGTTCAGCTACCTGTGATTAACATTGACTTCAGTGACAGTGTCACAGCAAAAGGTCAGGACAGAATCGAGGTTGTCTTCCCGAAACTCACACAAGTGATGTTGGTAATACCTTGCTGTCTCGCTTGATTTTAGAGCCCTGAACACTCCAATCCTGTCCATTGAATGAGGCAGGGATCAGGCACAAAGCCACTTTTTATACAAGCAAAATAATAAATTTATAATGCTTATTTACAAGACAAAAGCTCAAATCTGTATTTTTTACAATTTAGTCCTTGTTTTGACTGAAATTATTTTATTAAAGTAAAAATGGCATTTTCAAGGTTTTATAAAACTGGCTTGCTGGCACATAGCAACATTCTTTAATAATTCCCTTAATTCTTTACCATAACCAGCACTTGGAACCTTATCCTTGTAGGTAAGTCTGTTGATCACAATGTCCCAACCCAGCACCTAATAATGGAAATACCTCATTTATTAAAAAAATAAGAATGTAAAAAGCCAGGAAATTCACATAAGAAAATTATGGAAGTAGCTAAACTTTGAGGATGTTCCTTCAGCAATACATATCAGTATCCAATTTGTTATCAACTTTATCATCTCTAAAATTTAAAAATCTTTAAACACACATAAATAAGGATTTAATGGTCCATCTGAAGGAATAAACCTATGTCTCCTTACAGTTATGCGCAAAATTCTCTTGGACATCTAAATGCATTCCTCAAATATCCAATAAATGAGTTGTCATTGCTGGCGGAAAGCAACGTGATGTCCAAGCAAAACTGTAATTTTTAGACCTTCTGACACCAATGAATGTTAACTGTGATTAAAGTGTTAGATATTTTGTGGATATTTTAAGTAAACAAACTTGATAACATATTGCTATTTTGCAAAGTTTGTATCTCCATTCCAAGACGTCTTTTTCATGTTTTAAGGGCAAAGTAAAGGCTGCCTGAGAGATCCAAATTTACTGAAGTTACAGTGACTGGATACTTCCTATATGTCAGTGTAAGCAGGTGCCAAGGACAGATGTTTTCAGATGTGGGATAGTCTGTTTGATGCTGATACTTTTGCCAAGTTAGTTACAATATTTAGTGTACAATTTAAGACTAAATGGTTGCAGCAGATTAGTTTGGTGGTATGATGAAGGAGCTTTGCATATAACTGAAAATAATTTGATTTATCATTTCCAGGAGTTGTTCAGATTATACCACCTATGTTGATACAATTTGCCCCCCATGTCTCACACATGATGTAGTTACTGCATCCTTTACCAGTTCTGTATGAGAATTGCTTTTTGTGGAGGAGGTCAGCCCAGCTTGTCCAGAAACGGATGTATCACATCACACCAGTTGGTAAAATAATGCAAATATGTACAGGAGTCACTGTTCCACCACAACATTAATCTGTGGTAATGACAAACACGTCTGCTCAGGTGCCTGAAGCAATTCCTGCATTAAGCTGCAGCTGGATAAGGGCAAGATGATACATCTTTATAAACCTGGTTGTTTGCCTTCATTGTTATTTGTACTGAGCCAGCCTCAATGTTTTCTCATTTTCATCTACAAGGCAGAAATACCAAAAGGGAAAAACAATCAGGGAGATTTGAATCTTTAAGTAGATACAGTACTAATTCAAGTAAAACAGTATATAGCCACAGGGTTTGATTTCAGAAGCAATATCTACTAAATGTGAAAATGTTTCCATTTATCTACAGTATTTAAAATCTCAAGTAGGTATTTAGATATGGACAGCTCCAATTTGTCCATAGCTGACACCATACAAAAGCAAAACTCCAGTTTTATGAAAACCTACCAGAGGAATTAATATTTCTGAACTCACTTTTGGTTTCACCATTTATATCGGTATGGTATAAGTTTTAAGTTCTTGACTCCTCATAAAATGGTCCAAATTTAAGTCTCTTTTAAAGTTGTAAATATGGGGGGGTGTGTTAAATTTTAGCAATAATATTTCAATGGAAATCTGAAATGTATGTCATTAAAACTGGGCTTAGAATCTTTTCAGTGTCACCCAAAACGTTTATAGCATTACCATTTCACTTTCAGTCACGGTTGTATTTACTGTTACTTCTAATGGCTATAGAAATATCCTACGACAATCATTAATTGGTACTACACGTTCTCAGAAAAGAACCTTAGAGGATTTATATGCTGTTAAGAGTGGAATTTAAGCCTTCTAACTTCCAGAAGACAAAGAGCTTGGACACAGCCTTGTTGCGTGCCCTGACTTCATCACTCTCACTTATGCCAAGAGGACCTTTTGGATAGAATGAGTAGAATCTGGTTCACACTTGCTAGTAACTACAAGGTTTTTGTCTCTTTTTTTTCAAACCATTTTGTTTATTTTATCATTTTGAGACCAAACTCAATTTGCAATTCATTCAGCTGGAATTATTTAATTTAGTGAGATGGATAAAAACCTTCCTATAAAAGTCTACCTGTCTTGGACTCTCAACTTTGATTAGTCTGTAATTCTGGTGCCTCTTGCATTTTAATTCAAATGCTCCACATGCACATCTACGTCTCTGAAAATACCCCTGCCAACACCATGAGGAAAAGTTTGGCTCCTTCCCTCTTGATGAGGGCCACAATATTTATTTTTTGCGGTCTAGATGTTCCAATCCTCTCCTTCATGATCTGTGATTTAATTAATTCTTCTGTTTTTATCTGGAATCCCTTTGCTCCGCCACAGCAAGATTACACTCACTGAATTTAAATATTGAAAATATTCACTGCCAAGCAATTTGTTATTCTTGAAAGATTTCCAGGACAATTCTATTACTATTAAATCTTCCTGCAAAACATAAACTTTGTAGACTGTATCTACTGATTTGCTTCTTAATCCAAATAATTAGATTTATTTGAAGAAACTGCAAGTGAAAAGCATGGAAACTAACTTGTCTGTAACACCACTTTAAAACTTGGATATTTTGTTTATTTTATAAATTAATATGGACGGGTTAAATGAAATACTGGAAATGAAGGAAGTGTTATCATATGGGCTCTTCTGTAACATCTACATGTAAACTTCGAAAAATGGGTAACATTTTACAGTCTCGTACATCATATAATCTTCTAATCATGCTTTAGTGTAAAAATAATTTGAGGCAGTTCTAAGCCTGTGCATGTAACAAGATGGGGATGAAACCATCCTGCACTTCTTATCAGTAATTTCCCTAAAACACAGCTCAGTGTAATTCGCTGTATTAAATTGCGCAGTGCAGAGTGTCAGAATTAGCATGTACGCTAACAGGTCAGAACAGGTCCAGACCATACACAAGCCAACTGAAAAGAAAATGTAATCTAGGAACAGAACTTAAATAATTACCAGGCAAGACTTGGCCAATGACTTTCCTATGTGTGTAGGAAACACTGCCTATAACAAATTGCTCTGCAGCACAGTAAATTCATGGCCGAACTGTTGATGTTAGTCCTGTAATTCAAATAATATTTTAATGTCAGAATTCAGTTACCTATTTAGCCTACTTTTAGTATCCTTGTCTTTCTAGAAGATTTGTTGGAAGTTTTCTTTATGGCTCTCATCCCTTTTTCCTTCTTTATCTTTTCCTGTATCCACAACAGGAGAGGAGATAAGCCTTACTAAACTTCTACTTTACTTCCCTTGATGTGTGAGAGAAAATTGTCAAAATCTGCAAATACTTAAAAGCACTTCATGTGAATTGCTGCACATACCATGAGCATATTTGGGGACTATGGTAGGAAGAAGAAATACTGATAATGATCTGGTCTCAGCCTGTCATTAAACACACTAAATAATAAAGATGTTCATAAAGTAAAAGGCCTGCTCATTCAAACAAAAAAATAAGTGTAAAGTTCTATAGACACAACAATATAATGCATAACAAAATGGAATCCACTTTCAATGTTATGGGAAAGTGTAATTCAGACTTTATAAGTCTGAATAGGAGAGATACTATTGGAAGTTTCATTTCTGGTTACACTGCCAAATCAGCACTGTGTTCTGTTCAATAGAAAAGCTCTTGCCTCAGACTTCAAGAGATCAATAATACATTGTGTTTTCCTTAGTATACAGGTTGTAGTTAAAGTCAGCGAGTGTGAGTGTTACTCTTTAAAAAATCCTAATGCAGGTATGTTGGTGCAAACATAACAGCACTTTGAACATCAGCAAATCCTATTAAGTGCTGCATGGGGAAAGTGTTTTAAATTTATTGTAAATACGTTCTTGGTCAGTGTCCTAATTAAAATGTTTGCTTTGATCACATTAAACCACAGACAGTAGGGAGTGATGGTTCAAAGGCCTAAAACACAAACCAACATTATATTATCAGAAATGTTAATGAAAAATGAATGGCTTTTGGGGTTTTTTTTAGAGGAAGTCATAGTTTTACTATAATTAACACCACTAAAGACAAATCATGTATAGTTAACTACACAAAGAACAAAAGACAACCTATTATGTGTAATTTATATCCTATATTTCCTGTTTGGCTTTTTGTTTATTATTAGCAGAAAAGTTATCCCTTTTTTTAAGAGAATAATAAAAATAGGAGTTCACAGGGCAAGTCACATTCTGGCTTGTTATAAGAATGGCAATATATGGAATTCCTTGCTCCTACAAAAATACACTCTAGAAATCTGAGGATGAAGACTGTGGCTCCTCTTCTTTATCTACCTGGTGCAACTATCCTGTTTATTACTTCAAAGTTTATTATACAAAGTGGCTTTAAATTTCAGGGGGAAAATGTTATTAAAATAGGACTCTACTTCTTTACATTTAATACTCTGCCATCCTCTATTGCATTTAGTATGTTTGCATACATTTGAAAAAGCACAATGGCTAAGATTTTATTCGGAATTCACAATAATACACAAAGTTATAAAAATTTAATCTGTATGTAGATGAATGAGCACTGTTCTTCCAAAGTTGTTCCCCTGGAAATTCTGTTAAAATTCAAATTAAAAACTGGTGCAGGGACACTGTGGAGAGAATGCCACCCATCCTTTTTAGCTGTTTGGTTACCCAACAGTTTCATGTGACTTGTGGAGTTCAAGGCTCACAGGAGGCAAAGCTGCGAAACAAAACACACATATTTTGTCTATGCTGTTGTCACATCTCTCCCCGCCTCCTTTATGTATTCAGCTGTAGTCTCACAGGACTTGTAAAAGCAACAGAAGTGGGAAGCCAGACCTTCCAAGGTTCTTCAGGAAGGAAATGCCTGCGTGATGTGGAGATGCACAAGTGTCTGCAGAGTGCCTGCACAGATGTAAGCATATAAATACATATGCTACTGGACTTGTCAGAAAAAAGCCTGGTATAAAACCCCCAAATCTGTACCATGCAACAGCAGAAGAGAGGGAAGGAATCTCAGTTCACTTTCGCTGTGGTAATTAATTGCCCTTTCCCATTAATGTGTGAAAAATTTTTCTCAGAGGTTGCAAGCAGTGTTCTTCACTGCTCCAAACAACTCATCTTCATCTTGGGCTCTTTATACAGGATGTCCTGCACTACTGTTTTATGGCAGTCTGGTGGGGAAGCATCTTACTACTCAACCAGGAACCTGAGAAGAATTAAAGCCTGAATTCTCACCCCTTACCCCAAAAAAGCAAACCTTAGTAGGTAGTTAGCGCTACTTTCCTTTTGGCTGTGTTAATTCTAAACCAGAACAGTACTGAGACTCATGGACTCAGAATAATTTGTGTTGGAAGGGCTCTTTAAAGGTCACCTAAACACTCTAACACCCATTTGGGTGTCCAACATCCAAATATTAAAAATTTAACTTTCTCCTTTTACCTCCCCTTGAGCCTAAGACAAAATATTAAGCTTTTCCTGTTTGACCTTCTTTTTGAATAAAAGTTTTGCTTATAGGATGTTGTTAACACAGCTAAATATAGGAAATACTGCAATGTTGTAGGCTTGCTGTAATCTTTAAAGATCCTTCCAAATACCCATAAATATATATTTCTGTGTTGGCTTTGCTCATTGAACAGCTCTTTTGAAAATAATCCTTAGAATAATAATTTTACAAACATTCTTTATTCTTGCATTACAAAGTTAAGTGTTTTCATACAAAGCTTCTCTGAACATCTATCTAGGCACCTCAGCAGGAACTTTGGTATTCTCTGGTGCAGAATCTTGTAGCTGCATTACCCATTCACTTCAATGGGATTTCTGAACATAGGGAAGCATTGGGAATTAGCTTTTTTTCTTTTTTCCCCCTCTTTCTTGTGGATTTAGACACCTGGTTTGATTCATATGCAGAAATACGTATATGAGTATCTTCCTGTGGGCTTCGGGTTTTTTTTCCCCTGCCTTTGTAGAAATCCAGAAACCGAAATGTTCGACAGAATAATAATAAAAAAAAAAAAAACGACATAGGCCGGCATGTGGAGTGTGGTGAGAGTGCGGCACTTCCACAGGGCGCCCATCCCAGGTGCCAGCGCACCTGGCCGGGGTGGATGACAGCAGCCGGCAGATCAGATCGGATCAGATCAGCACACATACACACACACACACACACACACACCCCGGAGGCGGCTCCCCCAGCCCTGCACACGCCTCTGGTACCTGGCGGAGAAATTAATTTGGAAAAAAAAAAAAAAAATAGAGGGAGAGAGTAGATGTTCCGGGGATGCTCGGACGCGGTCTCCTCACGCTTTGCTTGTCCCTTGCATCCATTGGGCGTAACTTTAACGAGCAGCGGCAGCCCAGTGCCGCCCCGGGCGGGTCCCCCTGTCCCGCGAGCCGCCGCCACCCGTGGGTGGAGGCCCGCACCCCTTTAAGCGGCGGCGGCCGCGGCCCCTCCCGAGCGGCGCTCCCCGGCCGGGATGCGCTCTGCCCGTGCCTTGTCCACTAACCCCCTCTAGCGCCGAGCCCGCCGCACTCGGCCCGCGGCTGCCGGCAGCGCCGAGGCGAGGGGGCGCTTTCCCGCGCCCGCCTCACGCACCGCACCGCACCCCGCGCTCCCCTCGGGCGGGCGGCTGAGGAGGGGCCGCCGCTCCTACGCTCTCCTTCCATCCCTCCCCTCCCTCCCTCCGTCCGCCCGTCCCTCCCTCCCCCGCTGCCCCCGGGCGCGCCGGGCCGCCCGCTGGCTGGCGGGGCGCGAGTGCCGGAGCGCCCCCGGCGCGGGGCCGCGCTGGCTCCCGGCGGACCCGGCACCCGCCGGGCTGCGCGCAGCGGGGCGGCCCCGCGGCCGCGCCGGAGGAGGGGGAGAGCGCTCCGCGGGCGGCAGGGGAGCGGCGGCACCAAAAAACTGCAGCCGGCAGCGCGGCACGCAAATCAGGAGGGAGCAGCGAACATCACACCAGAGCCGCCTGGTTTCTGATTGCTCCGCGGCAGAGGGGGAGAGACAGAGACTGACTGAGAGGGGCGAGCGGCAGAGCCGGGCACGGCGGCGGAGGGTCGGGGATGCCGCCCTGCAAGTTTCCTTGATGCATTCGGGAGCGTGAGAAGTCGCCGGCCCTTCTCGCCCTCGTCGCGCTCCACCGTGGGAGCCTGAAGCCCCTCGGCGCTGCCTCCGGCCGGGGATGCGGGACACCGTGCGGCGCGGCCGGGGGAGGAGGCTGCTCCCGTGCAGGAGGCTGCTGAGGCTGCGAGGGGCGCTCCTGCGGGGCTGAAGGTGCCACCGGCCGGAGCCGGCGGAGGGAGAGGGGCGCGACCCCCCCCCCGCCGCCAGCGCCTGGAAGTTGCCGGAGCTCTCCCTGTTGCCAGCGCCGCCGCCCCTCGCGGCAGGGCGGCAGCGGGGGTCCCGGCGCCCCCGCCCGCCCTCGCCCTCCGGGCTGCCGCCGTGCCCCGGGACCCCGGCGGTGGATGCGCCCGCCCCGGCCCGCGCAGCCCCCGGCGGCAGTGCAGGCAGCGCAGCCCGGCGGGGCGGCGACGGTCCCCGCCGGCCTGGGGGAGCACGGGCAGCTTCCGCGGGCCGAGGTCGCGGGGCGCTCGGCGGCCACCAGCCATGGGGTGTAGTGAGGTGAGGGCATTGCTCTGGAGAGTCGGCCTCTTCCTCCCCCTGCTGACAGCGCGCCCCGCCGCCGCCGGGCACGTCGCCAGCAACCACGGTAAGTGAGGGCGGCCGCGGGTGCGCTGCGTTGCGGGCTCCCCGCAACTTTCCGCCGGGCGACGGCTGTGAGGGAGGGTCCGCACCTGCGGCCGCCAGCTCGGCCTCTCCCGGCCGCGGATGGGGCCACAGGGATGCGGGGCCACAGGGATGCGGGACCGGGCGCCTCCCGGCGGCCACCCCTTCCTGCCGCCCCCAAAAGTTGGGCGCTTGCGGCCAGAGGAGTAGCGGGGCTCCGCTGCCCACCCCGCCCCGGCAGGGCGAGCTGCCGTCCCCCGCCGGGGATAACGCCGCGGCTGCCCGCAGCTCTCCACGGTCGCCCCGGGCACCCTCAGCCGCCGGGGTGTGGGACTGAGAGCAGGGAACCGAAAGTTACCTCCCGGCGAGGTGGAGCGGTAGCATCATTTTACTTGATCTGTGGGTTTAAGGTTTGCTTCGGTCCTGCCGAACGCAAAGCCCTTCAGAATGGGTTTGAGAGAGCTCATCGCGCCTTAGGGGGAATTGCTGCTGGTGAGCGAACTGTTAAAAGGTGCCTGGCTGTCCTTAACACCTAATCTCTGCACGCTACGGGCTGATTGTCGGAAAAAAAAACCCATTTAGGATCTTTGTAACAGGTGCATTCTCATCAGGTCTCACTGAAGACGGTATTTTAATTCTTTGGGTTGTAAGGTGTGCGCTTAAGAAAAGTACCTCCGGATTAAGAAGGGAATCATTCTGTTTATAGAAATAAAAATGTGTAGCACACGCAGAAGATAAAATATTTTGTTAGGAAGAGCTGAAGAAAGGAGCCCAGACCTGATTATGAAACATCACACTATATGTTATCAAATATCTGGATAGAATTTCCTGAACTGCTTGTTTTATGTACATTTCTCTATTTAAGTTGCAGAGGGTGCATCTGCTTCTAAAGTATGATTCTTCTGTACCTTTAACATTATTTTTGTGCAATCTGGCTTTTTTTGGGTTTTAGTGTGATGTGACTGAAAATACAGGAACTGAAGGGTAGCTCTAAACGTTGCTGCTGACAGGAATTTCAAGGAGTGTTGAAATTGGCAATGATGGAAAGTAATGGGGAAAGAAAACAAACTGGGTTTAGTCGTGGAGTACTATCAAATATACGGTTCATGTGTTTTCACATTTTTGTTCTGCAGTTTGTTTTCAGTGTTCTTTGTAACCACCTCAGTAACAGTAAAATCAGAGAATAAGATCTCTAGAGAATGGGGAAGAACCATGGTATGGCCACAAAGCCCCTGTGCCATCAGGGTGAGTTATGGCAAGGACATTCCGAGTTAGTATGATTCCTTTATCTCTCCCATGATATGTGATGTGATGAATAATTCCAGTTTGTAATTGTAGAGCCTACAATCGTATCAAGGCTGATTTTTGCCCTTTCTTACGTCTTGGAAGACATCAGACTCTCATGGTGGCACAACCCAGTTTTCCTTTGATGTCACAGCCATTAGTGCATGCTAATGTCTGCTGCGTTACCACAAGGCCTAACATGACACATGGATGTGATTTTAAAAAAAAATATATATATTCCTGGTGTTGTAGAATAGCTAAGGCAGCATAATAGCATCAAAGGCAAAGAGTTTTTATCAAATAATGCAGCTAAGATTAGGTTTCTAAACTAGTATTTGATATTCTGGGATTAAATCAGTAGTGTTTAAATAGTGTTTTAAAAGGTGAGCAAAGGATGGGGAAAAGTTATCAAAGTACGTCAGGGATGAAGTGGTTTCTTGATGTTGATGTAACTTTTCCTAACAAGGTCAGGTGTTGTGGTGTTGGCTGCAAGAGAGTACTGGTGAATTTCCTAACTTCTGAGTAACCTCTTTTTTTGCACGTTGCTTCCAAACTTCAGCAGAACAAGCAGCCTCTTACCTTTGGCACTGCCATATCACCATAGAAAACAAGTAATAAATACAGCTCACTAAATATAACTTAACAAAACCCAAGTGAACTGAAAATAGACTGAATTAATACAGGTGCTGTAATACACACACCCCCACCTGGTTAATAAAATGCTAGCAAAAAGAGTCTGCTTTTAATGATAACTTGTTCTAAATCCAGGAATTTAAGGAAAGGAAGTTACTACAATAAAAATGTTGCCCTTTGTGGAAACACTTAAATGTGGAAGGTTAAAATGCTAGTTACTAACACTTGGAATCCCAGCTGCAAAGTACTGTTTTAAATCTTGTGAGGAAACATAATTTCTTTAAATTTTCCTGAAGTGATATTTTCAGCATGCATGTGTTGAAAACACCTTTGCAATAATTGCTGTTGGGTTTTCACTAATAATTATTACAACTATTAACTTTGCTATCTGTTACATTTTGTCTTCTATTTTGTGTTCAGAAACATACCAACATTAATACTAAATTGCAAAGCAATGTTTTGTTTGGGTCTCTTGATTGTTTGGGTGAAAAGGATGGAAATAGGTTTATTAATCTGATTTGGTAAACAGACAGGTCTCCCACTTCGTTCTTACTGGATTGTTTCCTGTTGTTAAAGAGGGATTTTCAGAAAAATAATATACTCTGGTCTTATAAATTGTTATTATAACCATGTTGGGATTAATCTTTTTTGTTCTTGTCAAACAGAAAGAACTACATATGTTTTTATACAGCTCTAAGGCTCTTAGGTTGTCATTCTTCAGCCAGTAAATCAATGCGTGGTGTCTTAGAGAATCTGTAGCAAGGCAGGCACAAACAATACAATTGACAGGGAAGTGAACTTACTCATCTTCATGGAGTGATCAGTTCAAAAACATATTATGACCATGCCAAGGGCTATTTTTTACTGCTCAGAAAAACCCTGTAAGTGGGCAAGGCCATGGAATTGCATAGGAGCAGTGAGCACTGCAGTATGTGGCAGAACTGCTTGGAACAGAGGGCTCAGTTAATGGTGGAGGTTGAGTGAATGTTCATACAGATTTTCAGTGGTTGTCGGTGACATCCAGTATGAACAGGTTACTGTGCAAGATCTCAGCGTGCCGTGGTGTAGCTTTGCTCTTTGCTTGCTAGAACACAATGAATTGGGCAATTGCTGTCAGACCTAAAATTACAGAAAATGGCATCTGACCTGTGCAGTTCCTTATGCAAAACATGTGGGACGTTTTAAGATAAAGGTCATCCCAGGTAATGGCTCAACAGTTTCCTGTGCTAAGCATGCACACATGAATGTTTCTACATACATAAAAATGAGAAAACATATTTGTTTCTTCATATATGTAAACCAGAAAGACTTTCTGTACCCTGGCTCCTTTCAGGTTGTATCTGCCATTATCTCATCACCAGACAATTAATTCCTGAAGCCAACTACAGAACTTGCAGAGTTTCTAACGCATCCTGCCTATCAGTGAAGTGTAAAAAAGCTGTTGCTTTTTCAGTTTCTGGGTGTCATTACTTCTTGTCAGGTTATGCAAGGTTGGTCTTTCTATTCATACCTCTAGAAGGCACCTGCATTCATTTTTTTCTTCTTACAGTAAAAAAAGTTGAAATAAGAAATAATGTCAAATGTCAGTTCTGAAATTCATACAGCCTTTATTTTCACAATGATTAGACTTGATGTAAATTGGGTAGCTCCAAGTAGGTAATAAAGCTTTTTGATTCTGGTAGTAAAATATCGGGTAGATTACTAATGACCTTGAGGTATTCATCAAAGAGGTTGGCTCATTTTTATTTGCATATTTATTTTTACAGAAGTGCCATCTACCACATACAGGCACTCTTTCTGAATACAGAACTCAGATTTTCTTCTGAGTAGCAATAAGGAGACCAAGGACTAAGTGTAGAGAGACTGAACTTTTCTCTGAATGAAGCTGATGTTTTACTGCTAGAGGATATCTCTTTGAGGACTTAAAGTACTGTAAAAAGGCTGTGCTGCTGCCTGTGTTGTGCTAGTCCCGGTGAACTCTGCTGTTCAGTTGTCCAGCTCATACTTCAATGAGCTTTTACGTCATTACAAAAACATGAGAAAATTAAATAAACAAAGCCAGTTAATGTGTGTCATTCCCTTTTCAGCATGTAGATAAAATCATACTTCAGTTTCAAGTTCTTAAGAAACTTTTAAGAACATTTTTACCAGTGTGTAAAATCCCACATCCATATGGACTTGTGTGCTAATGAAGACTTGGGAACCTCTGCAGTTGTAGATATACATGAAATGACTTGTTATCCAAAAGCCTGTATTTTTCTGCCATGAAATGAACAGATTTGCAATTAATGGTTCAGGACACATTCCCGGTGTTGTATTTGGCAGTACTGAGTGCTGTCTGGATATGAAGGTTTTTTTGGACAAATGAGCATGATTGGCATGGAAATATTAAATATTAATAAATGCATAGCTTAAGCAGATACAGTTTAAAAACTAAATCAGTGCAGTAGTTTTCATGTAATTTACAGGAGTGAAAACACCACAGAGGAATTGAAGTGTTTCCTGAAGTTTACAAATGTAACTATCTGGTCAGACATCACTCCCTCTGGGAGGTCAAAAAGTTTACCAAAGAAAAAGAATGAAAAAGCATGTAGGAAATTGAGTTTTTCTTATTAAAATCTCTTCTGTGTTTCCCGATAGATACTTTTAGTTCATTACTTGGCATGAGGGCTTGTTTAGGGTATCTGATGTTAGAATTTTCACTTGAGAATTTTAGGAAAGCCTAGAAGTTCAATAAGTTCTTTGTCAGTAATATACAGAGTAAGTCAATACCCATCTTGTTGGCTTTTTTTTTTCTTTTTTGATGAAAAGTCTAATGTTTAAAAATCTCATTTAACTGATTAGGGATTTGGGGAAAATTACTCATGTGTACAATATGGGAAGCATTTTACTGTTCTTATATCCCAATACAGTATAGCTGCTTTAGGATATATTCCTATTCCAGCTGTGTGTGTTAGCTGGAATGTTTCATTAGGATCTTTGGATTTCCCCAACTTGACATTGACACAAAGATGAGGCTGGCCTTGTGTTTGATATGCCCATTAACATGCTGAACTCTGTGACAGGGATAATGATAAAATAGATAGAAATAGACAAGTTTGGATAAATTATTTATCCAAAATCTATCCTGACCTCCAGAAGCCATGTTACAGTGCAGGAGAGGTGAACAAAAAACTATCTGTTGTGAACAATACGCCTTCAGAAGCTGGTTTTCAACTTGTAAATGATATGTCAATCTTTATGGTAAGGTGTTAGAACTGAGAATTACTGCTGAAAAGATGTCTCTCACATGATAAAACCACAATTTTTTTCAGTATGTCTTTCTGGACCATACAAAAGTGATTAAAGTTCAACAGTGAAATTATCTTTAGCTTGTTCGTTTCTCATAATCCCCTTATTCTAACACTTATTCCAGCTATCCTTATTTTAGTTCCAAGGATGCTTTCGTTATCAATATTGCAACACCTTTTGTGTAGGTTGGCTATTGATCATTCCCACATCTAAGAACCAGTCTGCTCAAAATAATCATTGAAGAGAAATCACTTCAGTTAATCCAGCAGCCATTTGTGACCTCAGTGCTAATTTTAATGTGTTACAGAGCAAAGCTTGGAGACCAATCGTGGCTTTAAATAAACTGCATGTTTTATAGCTGAAGCTGGCTAATCCATTGTATTAAAAAACCCTAAAAGCCAAAACAAAACCCAAAATCATCTCAGCAAAACCCAAACCCCCTAAAGATTTTCCAAGTCAGTAGGAAAGTTCTGCTGATTTTTCTCACTCACACAACATAATACTTCTTGAAGTTAGCATTTCTCTCACTTACTGTCTTGGCTATCTGTGTTCGGACTAAATTCTACCATCCTGTGGAAAAAAAAAAAAAAAAAAAAAAAGCTGCTGAATACCTTGATAATTAATAGTTAGAGATTTGTTAATTTTAATAAATGAAGGTATTTTAATGAGGCTGTAGATAGTTTTATGGATAATAAACCCTGCCCAAACAATGCATGGGTGTTGCCCACCCCCCCAGTTTATGATACTGTACAAACAGTTTTCTGCTCTTTAAACAATTGCTTTACAGTAGGTCATAGTACTCCTCCGCCTTCAAGCCAGCAGCTACTATTACTTTCTTTTATGGATCTATTCCCGTTCTAAATATATAAAGCTTCCTGTGTTTTTAAAGGATGTTAGGGGTATTTTGATCTTTAAATTAAGACTAGAGTAAAAAAATGTTGTAAAATTATTGACTGACCATTTCTTTTGACAGTCAAGTAGGGCCAGGTCTTTAAGATTCAAAAGCACTTTCATGAGGAGATTAGATTAAAAATAAAATGTCCTTTCTGTAGAATCATCTGAGGATTTAAAATGTATTCTGTCTCTAAATAGAAATTCCTGGTTTGTGTTTAGGTAGATTTCTAAGAAGCTGACAGATGTTTTTTCCTCCTGAGAGGTGGTTTCATTTGCTGTAAGGTATCTGAGTCCCAGACACTCTTTGAAGGTGTCTGGTGTTCGCTGGCAGATTCTCCAAGAGGAGCGGTATCCCGTTGATGAGGGGAAGTGGGACAGCACAAGCGATACTTAGGTGAGAAGCAGTGACATAAACACAGCAATCCAGAGGGAACATTTCAATATCCGGGTATGTTAACTGCATTGATAACACAGCTTTCCTTCATGCCAGCATGTTTTTGCCATTACACAAGTTTTAGATTAAAATAGTCAGTGCTGTGGCGCTTCAGTGCAGAAGGAAGGTGGGCAGCAGGCACCATGTGCGACAACCTCCTGTGGAGGTGCACCTACAGAATGAGAACATAGTTAAAAGATGAATTTGCTGGGAGCTCCACTGCCTCAATCCATTTAATGGCTTCTGCACCTAGAACAAAAGGGGAAAAGTCACATACAGCAAACAGTATCATTGATGCATGTAATGAGTGATTTGTTTTGGCTAGGGACCCTTGGTTAGAGTGCACTTGCTGCTGTAATTTGTATTCTCTGACTGCTGGTTGCTTCTTGCTTAAAATAAAGGAATAAAAGAGCTAAATAGAAAGCATTCCATAAGATAATGCACTAGCATTTTAATAGGGGTAAAGTTATCTTTCTGAATGTTCCCAGGCTAATTTTCTCAGTGGGTTTCACCTGCTGATTTAAAATCAAATTTTATAGAAAAAACTTCCGCTAAAATTTAGAATTGTTCAAACATATTTTGGACATAATAAAAAATATCAAAGGAGACCTAGCCATTTTCTTCTGTAGTGCTTCCAGTATTTGTGGCTGGAAATTGATTGCACGGAAAGCATTTGGATGAAGGATTCATATTTCAAAATGTGGTTTGAATCCAGCACTTTCTGCTAAACCAAGTGGGACCATATAAAATTCCACAGTCCTTGTGTGCACAGTCCAGTTTTGTGTGGCTGCTGAAGACCTTTGAAAAGGAAAGCAAGGGAAATGTAAAACCTTTGTCTCTGGTAGATTGATTTTGTTTGTACTACAGAAGTTGCTAAACACGTCCATGCCAGAATGATACACTAGAAACACGCACTCAGAGGGTTATTTTAGATTTAATAATTTAGTTGAGTGGACTTTATTTTTTAGAGGAACATTTAATTTAGGTAAATATGAATACCATTAGCATTTAGGTATGGAGAAACATGATGAGAGCTGTGGCACACAGCTTCTCAGCCAAACTCTCACTCAGCTTCCATCGGATGCAATGGGAACCCAAAATCTATTGTGAAGAGACAAAACTAGGAATGCTTACCCTGTGATTTTGGTAAAAATGTCATTAAATTACAGATTTACACTGAATTTCAGAAAGAGTTAACCTAACTCTCTTAAGAAACATAGATACACATCTCATGCTAAGGGTAAGAATTTGCTTTTGTAAGATGGTGTTGTATTAAAAGGAAGGAGTGACACTACAGATGGAAAAATGGTCCCACTAGAGACAGGTATCGTAAAAGCTGCATCTGAAGAAGTCTGGGATTGCAAAAGGCAACCAGAAAATCACATAATATTCCACGTTTAACGGTTCCTCTTGACAGAGGTGAATATAATGATATTAACATACACTCCAGTTTTCCTACAGACTAGCTAAAGGGCATCCCATCTAGCGTAGAAGGGTGAATGCTGGTGGCTGGAAGGAATCCACCAGCATTTTTCGTCACTGTTGTTTAATCCAAGGCTCTGTGCAAACTTTAGGCTGCACAGAGAGTTCTTTTTTCAGTGTTGGATCTCTTCAAAACTACTATTTTCACAATATTCTTTTGAATAAGCCTTCATGTCTTTATAGCACTGATCTGAGGAGAAGAGTTAAAGACCAAAGCTTTTAGTTCAGGTGACCAGCAGTCTGTGACACCCAGTGCAAATTCCAAGGAATTAGTTTTTGATGTGCTCACACGTAGGTGGCAGAGGTAGATACAGTACCTTGGCTTTCAGTGTAGTCTTCAGTGAAACTCATTTTTCTTCCTGTCCATAACAAAGTTGTTCTCTGCTAGGAGCACTGTCTTCCTGTTTTAAAATCCATGATGTATCAAAACCCAGTCTCTCAAAATGGTCACTGAAGATGAAGTAGATTTGTACCACACAAATTAAAGACCTGAAACCTTCTTGCCATTTTGAGTACCTGGTGTCTTAAGACCCTTCCTGAGGGCAAGGCCTGAACCTCACAGCAGGAACCTTGGCCAGCTGGCCCAGGGAGCTGTTTGACTCCCACTGTCACGGGAACCAGCTCTCTTTGATGGAGACTCTGAGCCACAGGGACTACTTCAGCTCTGGCTTTTCCTGACTTCTAAGTGTGGGACTTGCTAATCCCATTAGTGTAAAAATTTAGGTAATACAAACTTTCCTTTTCTACTGCAAATTTTATATTCTGAAGCTTCATTTTTTTTCTCTCCCCCTCTTCAACTATCATTCACATAGGGTGTTTTTATTTAGATTGACAGTGTAATCCTCTACTAAATGATCTGAATTACTTAAGGCAAGAGAGCTGCCATCTTCCAGGGTGTAAGCATTAGATGATAATGAAAACATGCACCTTGCCAGTAGATTACATGAAGCAGCAAAGGAATTTTGAAACTTGCATTTTCCGTGTTTAAACTCCATGTTTAGAAGGCAAAAAACGGTGTTGGAAGTTCAAAGAGTTGAGTAACAAGAGCCATAACCATAGAGGAGGTTGGTGGAGGTCACCCTTGTAGGGAGTTTCTGAGGCTGTTCCTTTCTCATGGCATCCCTGCAGCATCACTGAGTACATGGAAAGTTCCAGTAGTGCTTATCCTATTCACTTTACCACTAATAATTTGCCTTACAAATTGTGTAATGAGTAGTTTGGATTTTAAGTAATGTCCCGAGGCCTTAGCATTAGTAGGTTTCAATTGCTTTAAAGCAAATTAGGAAATTATTTTTAATAGCTCTAGTCTGACAGATGCATTTTATACTTGAGAGGTGTGCCTGAAGAAATAAAAGCTGATGGAAATTTGTGCCGTAGATGAATATTTTGAAAACAAAAAAGGAGATCAATAATAGATTAGGCTTGATTAGATGTTGACATTTAGAACTGTATATAGATTACACTAAATCTAGTGACAACAGTGTTCTTCTTGATTTGCATTTGTTCCTCCATTTGTGGTTCAGGTGGATCATGGGACACACATTGTAAAGGTTAATGGATAAATTACCATGTAGCTCATCTGATTGTTCAGGCTTCAGCCTGGAGGGCTGGATGGTTTATAATCTAGTTTGTTTTATGTAGAACAGAAATTAATTCTTTTTCTATGAAATTCTGAATTGCTTGAAGGTTTAGATGAGTCCAAAATACCCCTACAATTTCTGAGTTTTGATAAAACCACTGAATCATGGTGTGGCTGCGGCGATAGAGATCCTGGTCTGGTCTTTCTTTTCTCTCCTGAGCTGTCAGTATTATTTCCATGTTATTTGAGTAAATGTGAAATGTGGCCCTTTGATAAAAAGGTCCTTGTAAAAACCCTGTGGAGATGTTTGGCCTAAGTATCTTCTTCACTTGTACACATTCCTCAAAACAGGAGTTTTCCATGTGCTCTGTTAGCAGATAATTTACATTAGTGTTCCCTACAGCTTTCCTTACCACCCCCCAGTGTAGTTAGTAACTACATGTGTCAGTGTTGGTGGAATCAAATGACTTCATTTTTGTAAGGGACTCACCCTGTTAAATTGGAAGGTTCTAGTAATTCACCTGAAATTCCAGAAGTGGGAATAAATGAATGAAAAAATCCCCAAATAGCCAAATATTTTTCCTGCACAAAGGTAATTTACTGTATGTCCCTTTGCAAGCATGGATGGCTGAAGTGAATCATCTGGAACTGCACTGAGTTGTGTAAATAAAATCAAGGATACACTGTAATTCAGTGGTGCAGTATTTGGTTTATATAAAATAATACCCTTCAGTTAAGCACTGTTTAGTTAAGGGTCTTCTTTTTCTTAGTGTCTGTAGGAAAACAAAAAGTTAATGAGTTGATGTTCAGTCTGTGGAAAGAGGGACTGAAGAACTGTTCAGTCTTTTGCACTGAAATATTTTATCTTTAACTGTGATTTTGTCTGCTTGAGTCTTTCTCTGACCTAAGCTATTCTCTTCTGATATCTGGTGTTCTTATCTCCAGATGAGATGTGATTGCACTGAATTCAGTGAATGCATCATCCAAATTACCTGATTATTTGAGCTGCCAGGTAGCAGCTCAGGTTGACTTCACAGTTATTCAACATGCACAAAAAAAAAAATTACTTTGAATGTCTGGGTTTCAGGGCCTTTATTTCATGGGACATGTGTTAAAAGCTTTTTGATCTGGTTTAAACTAAGAAAACTATAGAAAGAAATGAAGAAATAGTCTTGCTATGAAATGCTTTATGAATAAAGGAAAACTCTTTTTGCTGAGCTTCATGGAGGTAGTGTTCTTTGAGCAGAGAAACATTTATGCAGTTGTGAGGCACATCAGTACGATTTTCATTACACTGAAGTAATGAATTTTTATGACTAAAGCTAAAATAGCAGTGAGCTATCGTTTATTCAGATAGTGAGATGGAACTGTACATTTCTGATAAGGGAGAGGAGGGGAAGAAAATAGGAAGACGGAAGAGAAGATAAAAAAACAATCTAACTTTCCTGACTTTCTTATGTGAATATTGTAATTTACAGAATTTTGAGTCTAGTCTGGTGGTTAAAAAAGAAGGTTTCTATAACAGTATGTCATACATAGCTGTAAGCATAGAGATTTGTAGACTCCAAACAGGTTCTAGTGCTTTTTAAAATGTACATAATTTAAAAAATACAAAAATTGAATTAATTCCAATGTGAAGTAGGAAAGAAATGTTACCAACTTGAGTCCATTGATTCTATTTTTTATTGCTGAAAACTGCTACAGTTCATAAAATGCAGTTTTACAGGCTATTAGTCCATAATGTGGATTATGCCCTTTGGACACTTACGTTTAAGATAAATGCAGTAGTTTGCAGAGATCTGTATTGAAATTCTGTGAGGAGGGTTCAATTATTATTTAAGTTCTTTTTACTGTGAACCAAAAGCAGATGGGTTGGAGGGAGAGGTGACCCTTGGCTTCCAAGACAGGAAATGAAATTAGCAGTGGAAGGAGCAGTTTATCATTCAGCAAGTGGCTTCATTTCCATGGCAGTGAGGAAAATATGTCACTGTAACATTACTGGCATTGAAAGCATTTTTAATTATTCTTGAGAGAAAGAGCTGTATTTGCATTATAGTAGTATGTGCCAAAATTATTTACGCTGCATTGAGGGGCTCTGTAGCAAAGGTTTGGGAAAAAGCTTTGTTACCACCATCAAATGCCTCCTGTGATGCTGTATACAATTACTAACTTTCACCTTAAATCTAGTTAAGCCATGTTCCCTCATTGCTCCTGGTGGAAAGTTGTTCTGAACTTCAGTGCTGTGAAATTCAAATACGTTTATGGGCTGCATTTATTAGTGAATGGTGCTTCCTCATTTATGCTTGTGCTGGCATTGTTCCAAAGCTTAAGACCATCTTTCCATTCTCACTTTTTATCCAGCTCACTGTTGTAGGAGGAGTCACATCTCTTCTTTTGGGGTTTGGTGTGTGGCTTTTGTCTTTCATTTGAGATTTCTGATCTCTGCGACAGTTACAGTTGCCTTTGCTTAATTCTTCATCCTGTTTAATTCACTCTTTCTTGAAAAAAAAGTGGCCAGGACCACATACACCTTTGCTGCTAAGATTTGACTGGTACTTTGTGCAACAGTAGCATTTTAACTTTGATGAATATTGGGCATTTTCTGGGATTTTTGTCTCCTTCATTCCCATGTTGTTGGATTGGTGCTTGGTTGGCTTGTCAGCAGTTAATATGAAGGTGGCTGCTGCTACACTCCTATTTCATAAAATAAATTCTACTCGGCTCCCTTTGGATTGTCTGATAATTCATATTTAATGTCCTTTCTTCTTTATTATCCCAGATAGGAAGAATTATTCCTTCTCTTCCAATAGTCCACCCCCCCCCAATAGAGTTTCAGCCTGTAGTTGAGTTGGCAATGCCTCCCAACTTTTCCATGAAAAAAAACCCATTAGACCAAGCCTATCCTGGTCAAGAACATTACTTAAAAAAGAAGTAAGATCAGCCTCGTGACTTATTTTTGAGGAATTGCACCATGAATTCCACAGTTAAATGTCTCAAAACCATGCCTTTTATGAACTTGCTCACGTTTAGCTGTATTTAAAGCAGCTAAAAACTCTTTTACACAACTTCAGTTGCCTAACCCAGTCTTATTTCTGGCATTTATACAATGAAATGTACATTATAACCTAAAATGCTCACTACCAATATGGTGTTGTCACACAAACAGCAATTTAATGATATCTTAAAAGAAAACATAAATAATTTTTATAGATTCAAACCACTTCTTGGTTTGTATAATTCTGAATTAATGCTGAAGAAGTACTGCTTTCGTGAAGTCAAATTGAATAAAATTATCCTCAAATTCAGCTGTAATTTTACCTTAATGCATTACGATTCAGATGTCAGCTTTTTCTTCCTTAATTTCATTCTGCTTGGCTATTAGGATTGCTCAGTGCTTACTCTGTTATATTGCTTTTAGATGAAGTAAATTGAGCTGTGTAGCAATATAAAAGATACTATTCATTGTTATAAATCTGGTATTTACACGAATGAAATATCTTAAAATTCCCCCTTCATGTGTTTTAAATTAAGTATGAGATTTAAATCACTCGATCTGATTGAGAGCAAGCACTGGAAATGAAGGGACCGTGGGCAGTCAAAAAAGCACACTGAGATTCCGATCAAGGCATTCATTACTAGTGATGGGAAACAGCACTAAACAATAATTGATTGCATTTGTGGAGAATGTAGAGCAACCTGCCATGAGCAAATATTCCATTCATAGGCTGAGAATGATTTTGAACAGGTGGGAAAGTGTTTCCAGTTGCTCAGGTAAGGTGGTTGCAAGCTCTAGTAATAAAGGAGGCTTTAGATCAATCGGTGTGGGTTTATGAACTTTGTGTGACAAATCAGTATTCAGTTTTTGTCGCAGTGACCGCTCTCCTCAGCCGGGCCAGCACCTGCGGTGTGCGGCAGCAGTGGGGAGCAGCCGAAGGCTCCCGGCTTTAAAGCTGCTCCTCTGGAGCAGGAAAGCTGAAGCTCCAGGTGCTGTGGCTGTCAGCAGCCCCAGTGAGGGAGAAGACAAGTTGTGGGGAGGGTTGCCTTTGGATACAGCTTCAGGTTTACCGCCCAAAAGGAGTCCAGGGAGCCAAGCCCAGAGCAACTCTGTGCAACACCTTATAAAGGAAGGTGTTACAGCGGGGGATGGCCCGACAGGGGACCAATAGGGGTCTTTGGGGGAGGGATATGGACAGGGATAGACATTCAGGTGGATCAATAGTCTCGAGGGGTGGAGGGAGAGGGGCCACATGCCCCAATGGGGCATCGAGGTTCAGGGGATTTCCAAGGGGGGAGGTACCCGAGGGGGCAGGGTCTCGAGGGACTGACGGGGACCATGGAAGGGTAATTAGGGAGGGCTCGGGTGACAGACACAGAACAATCCAGAACTCCAGGAGGGGTTTGGGTGATTGATAGGGAAGGTGCCAGAACAAAGGGAGAGGATAACCATATTGGGAGCACTGGGGGAGCGGCTTGGATCTGGGGCAGACCAACTGGGAGTAGGAGTGGGGAAGGTAGGGATGAACCATTGGGGTACAAAGAACATACAAAAATACAATAAAAACATCGGATCACCACAAATTTTACATGTTATCCCCTTTATAGTAGCACTTTTAACTACGGATGTAATCATATACTTAATTTTAACCATAAACTATTTCCTTAACACTGATTTTCTCCGCCTGACTCCTTATAATCCTTGATAGTTCTTTTTACAGGCCAAAATAAATCCCCATACACGAGGTAAAAAAATGCTTGGCCTGAAACTATTCATAGATCCAACCGTGTCAATTTAATGTATGCTAACTCTATCAAGGATATTGTTTATTCCAGAATAACTCTGTCATTAATGAAAATGAAACCTTGCTTCTTGCCTTCTGCCATGCAGTCTGAAATGAGAAGCGAAGACAGCTTTAGTTGTCTTAGTTTTAGTATGTCTGGTAAATTGCTGTATTTTGAAAGCCAGCGATTTAGAATTTTACACTAATCAGTTACTGATGACATATTTTGGATTCTAGCTACAGTTGTGGTGACAAGTTGTTTTAATGGAGGCAAATGTGTGCAAAACCTGTTAGCTGTATCCACATTCCAGCTCCTGCCTCATTCCTGATGTGCAAAGAATAATAATGTTTCTTCTTAACAGTGTTCATTGTCTTCCTGTACAGCCTTTAAATGTTACCACTTTTCAGTACCTCTCCTGCATTCTCCAATCCCTCTTTTCCTTCAGTTCCAGTTCTGCCTTCTGTTATGTTTTTTGTTTTTTGTTTTTGTTTTTGTTTTTGTTTTTGTTTTTGTTTTTTTTTGGCTTTTGAACATAACATCTCTCTTCCTCTCTGGTTTAAATTGAAGGAAGGTAGATTTAGACTGGATATAAAGAAGAGATTCCTTACTGGGAGGGTGGTGAAAGACTGCCACAGGTTGCCCAGAGAAACTGTGGATGCCCCATCCCTAGAAGTGTTCAAGGGCAGGTTGGATGGGGTTTGGAGCAGTCTGGGATAGTGGAAGATGTCCCTGTCAATGCAGCTGGACTAGATAATCTGTAGAGGACCCCTCTAACCTGAACTATTCTATAATTATGTGGTATACTGGATAGCCTTCCCAGACAAATTGAGCATTTTCATTGAGCATTATATTGTAGTCCTCAGATAGGAGGAAAGAATATTTTTTTAAATTATTGCCTGTATTTCCCTTAATAGAGTAACTCATCTCTACAAACCACAGTTGTGGTGCTGTTTGTCCGCTTGTCATGTTTTTTGTGCTCAGACATTTCAGGAAGAATGGCAAAAGAGCAGGGAAAAAAAGTTTTGAAGAAAAATGTCATAAAGCACTTTTTAATTCAAACATTTCCTTTGTGGTAATCATTCAAACATAAAGGTTCCTGTCTTCTTCACTAGCAGTGTGTGTGTATTATTATATAGACTATATTTGGCATTGCCTGCAGAGTCCCTGGGCAGTGCTCCAGCCATCCTCAGTGACATTGCTCTTGCATCACTGGGTTGTGTAACAGGCACTTAAGTCTCAAGTAGCCCTTTGAAGCGATGCTTTGAGCCGAGTCCCAGAGAGCTGCTGCCTTTCCAGCACTTGCCTTTACTGATGTAGTGCTGTACCTGTCTATATCACCTCCTGCACTACAGAAAATTTGAAAAATAAATTTTAAAAAAATGCAAAAGCAGTCTTTTTACTTTCACTTCCTGATGTGAAATCAGAAAAATTAGTTTATTTTCTCCAGTTAGATTATTTTATAGTCACAAAAGGAAAAAGAGAGTAGCTGTATACTGTGGAATACAAGACCAGTTACTCAACAGTTTATTACATGAATGATGGCATTCTCAGATCTATTTAATGCTCTTCAGTTATCTTTGAAATTTAAATCTCCATAAATGTGTGTTAAAAGTATATCATTCAAAGCTCAAAGTCTGTGCATAGTAGAGGTGAGTACTCCATGCTGTCCAATATTTTAAGTAATTTGATCTTTGGTTAGATAGTCAAACTTATGTCCTGTCAAGTAAGTGACAAGATGCTGTATATTTATTTGTTGATAATGTTAAAGGTATTGCAAACTTGATTAATTGATAAAAACAGTTGAACCTTCATGCTCATGTTCCACTGTACATAGAGACCAAGATTTTTCAAAGCTACTGGTTATTAGCATGTACTTTAGCTTGACAGCCTGACCTAGCACCTGTAAAATGTTCATGCTGTGAAAACTTGGTGCTTGACACCATAAATTATAAATGAAAAGCTAGTGGAAAAAGTGACAGATTGATGAAGTGAAACAGAGAATTACAAAGCTCAAAAACATTAAACTGACTAGCTGTGTGGATATTTAATCAAAGGAGTTAAAAAACATTTTAACATCATGAATATAAACCTAGGAGATATCTCGGGGAATATTTGTCACGAGTGTAACAACTCTGCTTTCTAAGAATTTGCATTTCTTTTGGTGTATTTTTGAGGTTCTGTGTTTAAAAAAAAAGAAGAAAACATGTAATGTAGCCAAATGGTAACCTCATTTTCTGAGTTGCCTTTATGTTACAACCTGGAAGGTTTTTTTCATATGACTTCTGCTAAACTCCTTCTCTGTGCATCATGGTCACTTTCAGGCTATAGCAGTAAGGCCAGCTGTATTTAAATAGTTCACTTCTCAGGCAGATAACGTATCAAAAAAATGAGATACCACTTCAAGAAGCAAAGGAGAAAAACCGATCAATTTGCTTGAGAGCATTTACGCATTTGAAAGTCATGACTGCTTCTGCTTTGATATGCCCAGAACTCGTGGCTCTACTGATGACTTGCCTTATCTACTGACAGCTAAAGTCATTACTAACCACATTGCCTCTAACCAGCAGAAAAACCCCAAATGTAGACTTAGTAGTCCTCCTCTATCCTCTGCATGTCACTTGCTTTCTTAGGTGTCATTGTTGGTACATTGCAAGTACAAGGCAGCCACTTGCTCAATCCCTCGACCCTCCCTGGTGGCATGGGGAGGAGCATCAAAAATAGTAAAACCTTGTTGGTTGAGATAAGAACAGTTTAATAACTGAAACAAAGTAAAATGTAATATAATAATCATAATAATAATGGTGATGAAAAAGAACAACAGTTGGGATTAAAAAGAGAGACAAACAAAACCTAAGAAAAGCAAGTGATGCACAACACAGTTACTCATCTCTCACACATCACTCAGCCCATTCCTGAGCAATGATCAGCCCCTTCCAGCCGACACCCTGCAGGTTATACACTGATCATGGTGTTCTGGGGTGTGGAATATCCCTCTGGCCAATTTGGTTTAGGTATCCTGGCCATGCTCCCTCCCAGCCTTTTGTGCACCTGCCCACTGGCAGAGCATGAGACTCGAAGAGTCCTGGGCTTGGGGTGAGCATTAGCCAGCAACAACAAAACATTGCTGTGTTACCCTCATTATTCCCATACTAAATCCAAAACAGCACTGCACCAGCTACTAAGTAGAAAATGATCTCTATCCCAGCCAGAACCAGGACATTGGGTCAATAGGGAGATCAGGGAGCATGTCTTTCTATTTCAGTATGAAATAGTATCTTCATCCTGTTTGTGTGGCATTGCCATAGGTCTGGAGTGGATAATAATAAATGTCCTGTCACTTCTGGAGGCCCATTTGTATGGCTTGTGGATGAATTCTGAGTGGTAGTTCAGACTAGAGCTCTGCAACTGATGGGCTTTTCCAGCCCCTGCACCACTTCATACAGACAAGCTTAGCATTCCTGTTGGCTGGCAAAAGCAGGTGAGTCAGGACCTGCTATTTCCTGCCTGGATGCAGATTTGCTTTGCTTTCTGCATTGTAACTTTTCTGCCTGCAAAATAGGAATGACCCCATTTCATTTTTTATGATGTAAAAATATGGACTGGATGTAGGTACACTCTGATTTAGCTGCCTGGAGTTAAAAAGTTATGCTGAACTACAGAAGTAGTGGGCCTGGGCGCTGCAGAAGAGCCTACCTTTGTCTGGAACTTCCCTGACTGTTGTTCCCATCTCAGGTTTGCCTCTGTGTCAGAGTTTCAGACTCCCACTTCTTGCTCTCAGCTTGTCTGAAGCAGCTCTGCGGCTCTGAACACACCACCCTCAAGGGCTCTGCCAAAAATTCTGGACTGGTCCTTTGTCTTAGTTCTTGAGCCAGAGATTCTCAAACAGCTCTTCAGGGGCTGTGCTGCCAGTCAAGCACAAACTTCAGTTGCTTCAGCCTTTGTCCCTCTCCTGACATTGGTCTCTTCTGTTCCTCAGAGTCATCAAACTGCAAATTTTTCATTATGATTATTGAGTGACTACTTGAGTAGTCAAGAGAGAGGCCATCTGTCCTCCCCATTCCTATTTGTGACGTTATCAGCTGTTCTCTTCAAAACTTCTTTCTTTAAAGGGACTGCTGTGGAAAACTCCACATTCCACACTTCTCAGTCCACTTAAAAAAAGACAGATGTTGAGGTTGAAGGGTACTTCTGTATCAACCTCCCCAGGTGTGCATTGGGAAAAGGCAACAAACCTTTGCCATACCGTTTCGTTCTTTCCTATTAGAGAGGCTGCGTCTTTGGATCAGAGCAGGGCAAAGAAGAATGGGTGCCTAGGGCGGGTTTGATTATGCCCATGAACTCCAGTGTGAAGTTTCTACCCCCCTTGAAGAGGAAATGCCAAGAAGTATGGAGTATAGGAGCAATAGCCATGGAGTTATTAACTTCCTAATTAGTTTGGCTGACAGTTATGTATAGCTGTTGTTAAAATTTTCCAAAAGCTTTTGTATGTTGGTTTGTGGGGTTTTTTTCACTTCTGGATGTTGTGACATAAACTTTTTGTTCATTTTATCACCACTCAATACAAGTATTACAGTAAAAGACATAAAAGAAACTGTGTGTAAGAATGCAGAGTAGAAAAGGTTAACAGCAAAGTGAAGAATACTAAATTCAGCATTAGTCCCAACCTAAGAGAATTGGCTTCAACACACAAGTCATTTACCACTGCAAGGAAAGATAAATCCATTTATCTGAATTTCAGTTGTTTCTAATTTCCCTAATGAAGATATACTCAGTTTAATAAACAGGGCTGACAAAACTCTCAGGTATTCGTGTTCATTTAGGAAATGCTGCCCAGTAATCTACTGTTGACATGAACATGATGGTGAATTGAATATCAATTAGTATTTTCAAGGCAGAATGAAGATTATTACATAGGGCAGCTGGACTCCTATCATCATTTTGTGACTCCTGTTTTTATCAGGGTTAGTTCTTGATCTCCTTGTATCTCACATGTGGAACCAAAAGCTTAGAAAAATAATACAGCTCTGGTGTTGTTTTCTGGAGCTGTGAGCAGCATTAATTTATCTCACTTCATTTTAACAGCAATCTCTGCTGGAAAGGAGTATCTTGAAGCTGAGTCAATGGTAAGAACACGTCGTTTCCCTGGTACCTAAACCACCTTTTCCCCCCATTTCATTCTTTGGGAGGAGCACATTAGAGTAGAGCGAGATGCCTCTTTCTACTGGGACTTCCTGTGTTCTGTGTTCACTGCCTGTCCTGCAGGGCTGCCACTGCAGTGCTCAGACCACTCTGGTGTACTACAAACACAGGAGTTCATCCCTTCTGGCTGAGCTATGGATTTCACAAGCTTCTCCTGCCTTACTTTCCCATCTGAAAGTGCATTGATCAACAAAATCACTTTGAAATCACTTTGACACTGCTCTTGGGGATACAGCTGTGTTACAGGCTAGGAGTGGTAGGATATTATCTACTCATTTTCCATTCCACAATTATCTGAGGAAAACTTGGGGCCTCATCTTTTCCTGAGGTAAGCCCATTTATTTTAAATGTGAGTATGCTTTCTTTTTACCTCAGTAGTTTTATTTTTTCTTGTGCTGATGAGTAAGACTCACATGGGAGAAGCAAGTGCCTTAAAATACAAAACGTTTACAGCTGTCTTAGAGCAAAATAACCTGCTGGGTGGCAGAATAAGTAGTTAAGATCTAACCATGTACAATTTGGAATTGTAATTGTTATCCTAGAAAGATTTCAGTGTAGAAACTGTAACGTGTTTCTGCACTGACAGATAAATTTTCTCTATGCATTTGGTGCCACTGAATGTATCAAGTGGGTTTCCAAGGTTCCACTTGGTATCCATGAAATAAAACATGGAATCCAACTTACTGGGAAAGACTGTGTCTTTAATTGACTCATATTGCATGCTTTTCACTGATAAATTGTTTAATGTTTCCCCTTCCTTTGATGTATTTGTATGTGTTATAGACAGGGATTAAAATAATGGAAAGAAACAGAACACAGAATTTTGCTGTTATTTCTTTTGGGTGCAAGGATTTATGTTTATTGAAAATAACTCTGTCCCCCTCTGGTATCTATAAATTTTAAATTACAACAATTGATTATCAGAGATTTTGATAGGTGTTTAAAGTATTACAGTTGCTTATTTTACAGTGAAATGGCATTGGTAAGGGAGGAAAAATGCTCTTGTTAAAATGTGTTTGTGGTTGGAAACTTTAAACCCTGAAGTTAACTTAGAGCTTGCTAATTTATTTTTTTTTAACTCTACTGTCCTGCTTTCAGAAAGGTGTAACTGAGGGGTCTGCAATGGTTGGCAATGCTAATAATGATATAACATGAGAATAAAGTGGTTCGTGTTGATTTTTAAAGTGAGAATGGAAGAAAGGCAGTGTGAAAAAAGGATGTTGTAAAACTGAAACATTGGTTATGACAATGTTGGTTTGCATTCCAGAGAGAGATGGAGCAGTAGGGTTATAGCAGCCTTCTTTTCTAAGGAGAACATGCATCTTTGTATGTAAGGTATGGAAAGGATAATTATATGGGCTCTACAATATGATAAATTTTAATTTCATTTAAAAAATGATCTTGCTAAGAAACAGGTAAGAAGGTGTTCTGGGAAAAAAGTTCATGTAAAAGGTGGGTGGTGGCTTTTTTTCTTTTTTTTTTTTTTTTTTCTCCTTTGTAAGAACCACTTGTTTTAATCTTGTTTTCTCAGAGCCACAGGATTTCAAATTATATCTATCCAGGAAGTCATAGCAAACAGTAAGACTGAAACACATAACTGAATCAAATGAGAAAATAGGGGAAATTATTCCTTAAGCACCTGTGTGTAATGTAAGGAAAGAAAAATGGTGCTGGGGGGGAATTAGTTTTTGAAGGTTCTCATTGGAGACCTTGTGTGATGGAGGAGAACAGTACCAAGATGAAGACAAGCATTTATCCAATATATCCATCTAATAACGTTGCAAACTTCTTAGCACTGACAAGATGAATGTATCATGAATGGGATGTTGGGCTTAGTACATGAAATATTATTCTGGCCAATTCTCATTCATTAAAAGAGAACTTTAAAAATGTTTGTGTGAGTGTGCAAATATGAGAATAAAAAAGGTGAAAGGGACTTTTAAAAGTTCCCAATTAGGAAATCATTGATCAGTAAATAAAGGCCAGTTTTGGATAACAACCTACATCAGAGGTAACACGAAAGCCGAAACTAGAAATATAAACATTTCTCATAATGAATGGAAAAGAGAGGATACATGTGGAAATTAATGCATGTTAGAAAATATGAAGTGTAGAAAACTGAAAATAAAATGTAATAAAAGCCCAAGCCTCACAACACTCAGGATAATGGAAATTTCTCTATTGAATTATGAATAAAAATGTTTGTGTGAATGGTATTGAACTATTTTTAGAAAGAGGCAGAAAATAATGTGTTTGAGATTGGGAAAATCAGAAATAGTGATTTATTCGTATAACGTGAAGAATATGAAGTGCTCCCCATCTGGCATAAATAGTTCTCTTCCAATAGTCCTGAAAGAATTGGCTGAGGACATCTCTGGGCTATTGATGGCAAATTTAATGAGTTCAGGGACTCAGGGAATTCAGGAATATTGGAAAAGCATAGGTGTTAGAGTTGTGGTTTGAAAAGAAAAGGGAAGCACCATTAACCAGGTAACTAGATTTTTATAAAACTCACATTTGGAGAGGATTCAAGAAGTCATTTATCTCCCCCGCTCTGCCCCAAGGCAACAGGAGATTATGCAGAAACCAGGCCTGACAGTGTTCAAGGTGTCTTAAAAGCCTCCTGGAGTGGAGATTCCCCAACTTCCCAATTAGTCACAGCTCTCCCTCTTCTTTGCAACTGTAGGGTAGCAAGGATTTTCCTGGAGTCTAACATAAAACTCTTGGAAATGTTGAGGAGGGTGGAAGGATTACTCTCTCTGTTCTGCTGGCTCTAATCCTGCTTATCTCGGGCAAACAGCATTGTCAATACTTTGTTTTCTCTCTGATTTGCTGTGACTCCTGTACACTTCCCTGGCAGAATTGCTATCTAGACAGGTGCTCCTCATACTCTATTACTGCATCTCATTAATCTTGCCTAAACCAGAGAGCTGTTGCATGCAAAATAATGAAAATTATGGAAAAGGATTCAATTGATACGTGCATAATGAATGCCAGTTTATTTGGTTTATGGAAAACAGGCCTGGTCATAAAACCAAGCATTTAAATAATTTTTCCCAGTTGATTGCACATTAATTGCCAAGGTAACTTGGATATTGCATATCCCCTTCTTCTTTCTGTCTTCCTCAGGCAGGCAAGCCACAGCAGTAATATGTTGAGATTTTTTATATTGTAACAAAATATGACAGAGTCTTCTGACAATAAAAAGCTGAAATTTTTTTTCACTAAATGGGTTTTTAAAAAAACAAGGTCTAAGAAACCTTAAAGTCGTTTTAGTGACTGTTGAATCACAGAATTCGAGATATTTGTTATACACCATTCAATATTCTAACATTTTTCATTAGTAACATGAAAATAAATATAAACTCAATACCTGACAAAAGAGTAGTAAATAAAGAAAGAAGGAAGATGTGCAGACAGGGAGGAGCCTTTATCACTTAGTAAAGGTCAGCCTTTGCAAGTGAAACTTGTTTTAATATAAACAAATGGATCTTTGTACATTCAAGCACAAAAATATAACCCAAACTGAAGAAATGAATGATGAAAAGGAGTGAGTCTGTATAGGACAGTGTTCTTGTAGAGTAATAACAGCCTATGACTGTAATGCTGCAGCAAAAAATAGGCTAATGTGACCTTGGACATATAAACAGGATGTAAAAATAGCCAGGGCTCTTAATACATATTGTTGAAAGGAATTATTTCAGAATACTGCATGTGATCCTCTTTTTAAAAATGAAAGAAAGGATAAAACCTGAAAGAAAGTACAGACACTTCAGAAGAGAACAATTCTCCTGAGGGCTGGAAGCGAGAGACTTCAAAAGCTTTGTGAGTTTGTCTTATAAATATAAACTTTGCAATCAATAATAAAGTTCTCAGGGGCAAAAACAAAGATGCCAGTTTTCCCCATTTTTGGGGGTCATCTGTAAGGCCTCCCTACCCTGCTGGAAGATACTGAAACTTTCCAGCGTTTTTTGGGGTATCTTTTACTCAGTACAGATGAGATATTCCTGAGTTGTAAGTGCTGTCTTCAGAAATTAATGTCTGTGTCTCCTTCTGTTTTCCTTGCAAATATTAGGCCTACCCACTATGAGGTATGAAATGTCTACAATGGGCAGATCAAACTGGGTGATCTGATACTAGGGTGTGATTCCATGAAGTTGGCCAAAATCCATTATTATTTGTGTTAATTTACACATATCCTGTCTGGAGATAGGTAAAAAAAGAAGAAAAGAAACCGGTGACGTGAATGTTTATAAGGCTTTTTCCTTGGTTGTACAGACACAATTGCAGAGTTCATCTTTGGAAGAGTATTTTGGAATTAGAATTAAAATTCCCCATTCTCAGTCCTCGGAGCTTTGCTCGTCATAATTTTAAGTAAAACAGTTTCCTTGGGACCAGGTAAAATCTCTGAAAAGATTAATTTCAGTTGTAAAGTCTAATAATAGCAGTGTAAGATCTGTCCAGAAAAAAGGAAACTGAAGCTCAATATGACATAATGAGTAATAATAATATAATATATATTAAAGTATGTGCTGGAAAACAAAGCTAAACACTTCTAAGTATGAACTGTGCAGGTAATTAAACAATAGGCTTACAGGTGTATGTTTAAATCTGTATATTATTGTTAGGCAAGTGTTAGTATCCCCAGTTCAGTTATTTAAGGAAGGACATTCAAGTGCTAAATCTTGAGCTCTTTTCATCCAAAGAGATTTTTTAAAGGATCCTTGAGTTCATTTTGAATCGTGACATGACTTTGTAATGGCAGACCTAAACTCTTGTTCACTGTGCAAGCCATCACCTCAGAAAAGTGCCTGCTAAAAGTGGAGATTGGATGTCACAAATGTCAATAACATTGCTTAGTCTCAACCAATGTACTCAGAGCCTTTTCCATAAAATATTCACCGCAGTAGTTCCAGACACACTTTTGTTTATGCTGGCAGCTAATGGCTTCTCTATAATGGCCACTTTTCATTTTTTAAAAGAAGAATGGAGCTTTTTATGGCATATAAAGGAGCATAAATAAGTAAATGTAAGGGCAAGGGTCAATAAATATGGCTTGCTGATCCCATTAACTTTTTAGAGAATTTTCTCCTTTTATTCATCATAGGTGTAGTGCCTGCCATCTCTATTCAGTCTCTTTGCCTGTGAATTTCCAGTTCTTTTGGAACTTTCCCTATCCTGCAGGCAGGGGGGAAGCCTCCACTCCCATGTGTAATTCAGATGTTTACATGCTGGCATTCCTCTTAGCCTGGAGCTCTTTGGCAGAGGAAATTTTCTGCCGTAAGAGCTGTGGGTTAGAAGCTTCTTGGCAGTGCAGATTTGTCTGCCATCAGGTCTGTGCTGCTGGGGATAGGCTGCTTCTTAATTACCTCGTTTAAAGATAGCTTGGGTGTCTTTGCCCCACGCTGAAGTCTAGCACGTAGCTATCTCCAAACCACTGAAGTGTGCGAGGATTTTATTGCTTTATCCGTGTCCTCATTTGTGTAGCAGGCCCTGTTGAATCCACAGCTTCACTGGAGTTTGTGTTTCTTTGGCATAAGCATAAGGTTTACTCAGTATTTGCACATTTTTGTTCGATAATTATTTTATGTCTTGTAATACAAGTGCTGTTGGAGAGACAGTCTTTTCATTGTTAGGATTTTCTTTTCTGACTCTGAAGGTGATACCATTCTAGTTCTGGTTAGTAGTTGTTTAGTGGTTTGAATTCTCCAGTTGGTTTGAATTTTCCAGTTCTTACAGATTTGGTAGCTCTAGGCAAGAATAGTGTGCATTCAAGAGCCTTGGTATGTCAAATGTATCAAAAATTGAATTTTAACAGAACTCAATTACTCATTGGGGATCATTTGGTAAATGTATATGAGGAATATTATTAGATCATGGCTCAACTAAATCTAAACTTAATGTACTTTCAGTGATGAATTTACTCTGGTTTTTAATTTTTTTAATGTATAGCTTTGAGCCTTCAAGTAGTACTTGATTAATTCAGGCAAGGAATTAATTAATTCAGGCTCCACTGAAGAAATGAATTAGTTTTCCTTTCTGTATTTTGGGTCTTGTTTCACAGAAGTATTAATTTTGAATACCTGGATGATATTTATTAAATTGCAGTCTTGCTACCAGAAAAATTGTAAAACTGAAATGACACTTGAAACCCTGATGCCGTTTGTAGAAGGAATTTATTTCTGCCTGCAGATCCATAGGAATAGCACTTGACAAAGGGCAAGGTATAACTTGAAACTCAGCGGAAAACAAAATACATAACAAATGTATTCTGGGTGGAGAGAGGAGGGGGAGAGATGGAGAGAAGAAAACAAATATCTAAGATGACCTGAAATGTTCTCAGAAACCTGCTGAGTTGTTGGTCTGCTCTATGAAAAAAGAAGTATCTAAAGCCACTTTCTTAATTTTTTTGGAGGTAACAGATCCCCTGTAGATTTTAACTTAAAAGTTTTACACAGGAAACTGCTGCATCAAATGTGAAGTGGGAAGATGCTTTTCTTGACTCCAGCAAGAGCATGGTAGCCTGACACAATCAGAAAATACTGGCACCTGTAAATCACAGCTTTTTAAGTAAGCAGAAGACAGCAATAGTCTCAATGGGGATAAGTGATCCAATGTTTGGAAGTAAAATAAGCATTGTAAAAGATGGTAATTTATACTCAAATTGTTCACAAAACTTCACACAGTGAAGTGGTGAAGAAGTGGAGAGCAGAATACTCGCCTTTGTTGAGTACCTTTTCAGAATGTCATCATTTCTTCACGTACACCATTAAGTTTTTATGTGGTTTATGTTGAGCTTTCTACTTGCCTGTAAGTCTATTGACAAGACAGCAAACTTCATTTTCAGGGTAAAAGTCAGCATCCATTCAAATGTAGAGGAGCTCTGACTGTCACTAATACAAAAGAGAAGGAAAGATGCTGGGTCAGCTTCCTTCTAATAAGCTGCCAAGTTCAGTGTCCATCCCAAGGTGCCTTTTCCATAAGGCAGAAAAACATGACCTGGCTTCTGCTGCTGCTGTACTGATTTATAGAAACACACTCTAGATAGCTGTACATTAACTATTTGGACAGACAAGAGGTGGAAGACAGTGCACAGCAATATAAACCCCACAAATGTATGGATTGTGGGGTCACGTTCCAAACTAAGTGCTTAATTATTTTTCTCCATCATTTAACCATTCAAAGAAGAACTGGAATTAGTGGGCTGTAAGAAGGAACTCAGCAGTCAAAACACACCAACTCAATAATTAAAATAAACTGCCCTATATAATACTTAATTTTGTGCTTAAATCCTAGTTTAGATTTCTGAAGTTAGCGGGTCGGATGAAACAATTCCATTAGAGGGCAGTAGTACCTGTGGGTAAAATGTCTCGTGCTAAATATTTTGCTTAGCATCAGTGAATGGAAGTGAAAAATGAAGCTGATGTAATTTAACATTAAAATAATGCAGAAACATTTTGTAGTATACAAGTACAATAATGCACATCCTATCATATAACAAAAAACCAACATGAATATGACAGAACTGATGCAAAATACATGCAGCAGCTTTTAACACTGATACTACAGCTAAGACAGAAACTGAAGTTATTTGTTTTTCTGTGTTCTCAATTTGTAAATTGTATGACTTTCTTTCTGGGAAGTTTATGGGTTTCATCAAAAAATCTTACTTGTGAAACTGTTTATTTTATTAGCTTTAATGCTGCGGACTCTCCAGATTTCCAGACAAGGGATTGCAGGAATGTGCGTGTTTACTCAGGCACCTTTTAATGGTTAAATTTCAGTAGTATATTGTGTTTTGCCAGTGATTTCTGCAAAAGATTAAGGATTTTTTGTGAGTTTTGAGATGTTTGTTAGATAATGAAAGCCATGAAAGCCTAAACGAACCTGGCTAACATGGCAAGTTCAGTCCTTACTGTTTTAATACTTTATTATGTCTAATCCAAGCAATACCACAAACACCATTTCTTTTTCTGTTTTCAGTTGTGCTACTTGATACTACAACGGCCCTTGGAGAACTAGGATGGAAAACATTTCCCTTAAATGGGGTAAGTCTCCCACCATTTGGGGTTTTTTTGGTCTGGATTTTGGCATTCGGACACTCTGGAAGTGAATGGCTCATGCATGGGTGGATATTGTTGCAATATAGACTCGTCAGAAGGCTTTAGTTGTTCTTGGGACTGGAGCTGCCTGTGTTGTGAGTAGGAATAACAGATGCAAGAGTGACATGAGTACACATTATTATGCCCTTCTCCTGCTTTTCTGAGTGCTAAGTATCTATCTTACTTTAAATCCAATTCTAACTGTTACACATCATAAAGTTTCATATTAAAAACTCCTACGCAGGAGGAATGTGTTATGATGACTCTTTTTTTGTGTGTGTGAAATAAAAGGAAAAATAATTTTCAGTTTTGCAAATTGGAACAAAAATTTTATGGCTTAAGTGAGAACCAGTATGGACTTTACCATCTGATAATAGGGTATCAGATAACCTAAGTCAGAAAAACGAAAACATTAATAGTGTCTGTTATCCTTGGGGACAGTGAAGAGCAGCATTTTTACTCTCTAAAGTTCAACCATCAGTGCTTTGCCAGTGGCTACACTTTCAGAACCTGTTTTTTTCTTTCCACCCAGCTAATGCATGTCACAGAATATCAGGGGCACTTGGAGTTTCACTTTTAAAGGAAGATGCACTATTCTGGAGCATTTAACACATTTTGTATCAACTTCTAGTTCTGATGTCACTGTACAGTATTATTATTTTTATACCAGGTTGCATTATCTCTTGATTCTTGTGTACAAGGCATATAATTACTTGTGTCTCTGAAATGAGCTCAGAAAATACTGTTTTTCTGAGAGAAACATCTTGTTCCATTTTCAGTCATTTTATTTTCCATGATCTATTCCAGAAGGAAGTAGAAATTGTCTACCCTCAGCACCCTAATAATCCATTTTTATAAAATGCCTTCTATGTCTTTGCCCTCAGGGATTTCAAGCAATGTGACATTTCTTAATCTCAGCCTGTTTTCAACCTTATGGATTACTCTTTTTCTTTGTATTCCTAGACATAAATTCCATCTCTCACAGATACTTCTGTGTTTTACATTTTGTATGCAGTCTCATGCAATCTGAGTTACAATTCTGAAAGTTTTATTTCCTTTAAAAATCCCAGACAAAGCAAATACTGTCATAAACCACAATGAGAAAATCCATCAAGGAATTTTTGCTCTAGCAAAAAGTAAGGACTGTCATCGACCATGATGAGAAAATTCAGTGAGGAATGTTTTGCTTGAGCACCAGGATGAGCTCCTTTGACGTGCACAGTACATTTGGAAAGCACACAAGATATAATTGCAGTTATTCTGGAAATTCTTAAAAGCTTTAGGTACTCCAAAAGCAACAGCGATAGTATACAAGCACAAAAACATGTGCCCTCCAGGTTGATTTAAAACATAGGTGTTATAACATATATTTTTTGGCTCATCATACATACCTTAAACAATAGTTTTGCAGCCTCTTGAGGTTTTTGGGTGTCTTAGGACCTCTGCTGTGTATTAAGAACTGGCAGCACTTACTACAGTACAAGGAGTTTACATTTCAGTAAGAACCTGGAATTCAATTATTAAAATATTTCCCAAAAATATACAAAGTGGTTTGAAAAAAAAAAAAAATGCTAGAGTAAATATGGGGGGGAAAAGTGGTTTGTAACGTAAAATCACAGAATCATTTATGTTGGAAAAGACCTTTCAGGTCACTGAGAACAACTGTTAACCCAACACCACCATGTTCACCACGACACCATGTCCCCAAATGTCACATTCAAACACTTTTTGAACACTTCCGGGGCTGGTGGTTTATGTCCACAGTGCTATCTAATCTGTGTTACTCATCTGTCCTAATATAATTCCGAATATGGCACAAGCATTGGTGTGATTGAGATTATCACTGCAGAAATAAGAATCAGTTCTGTCCCATGATGAGCACATTAGGATTTTCTTGTTTCCTGGAGGGGAGTGACAGATTTTGAATTGTTGGTGGTTTTTGAAAGAAATTTTTGTTCAGATACTATCCAAATTTAATGTGTTGCTTTAATCAAATGTAGTGTTTATGTGTGTAAGGAAAATGTCATTGATATATGGTTACTGCTCTGCTGAACATTTTTGATAGTTACAAGGATGGGATGATGGGTTTTCTTGAGACTGTGACATTAGCAGAAGTCATTAATTTACTGGCATACTCAGTCACAAGGAATGTTTTCATTAAATTAAAGAGCAACTGAAGTAATAATGCTTGGGATTTGGGTAACATTGGGTATGCCTCAGAGATTTTAAACTAACAGGCCAGGGTGAAGTGGGATAACAAATCAAGAGGTCCCTTTGGAACTTGCAGAACCTTAACCTTCGCCTCCCAGACTTTTAATTTATAGGAGATTCATGACATAACATTTGTAAGCTTTTCAGCACTGGTCATCATTGAGCTGCAATGATAACTGTGTTATCCATGTCTTGGGAGTATAATATGTGGGTTTGGTTTTTAATTTTCATCCCGGTTATTTGTGCATCCTTCCTGAAGCATGAGAATTCAATAGGTTTTTCTTACAAATGTGTTTTCTTTATTTGCTTGTCAGATTTTTTTCCTTGTATTTGGAACAGGTAATAAATTTAGTGCTTAGAGCTACAAAAATGCAGCATAAAACATTAATATTTCTGAGGTCAATAGCATCAACTTTTGTTGACTGAGTTCCAATTTAGCTTCTTAGTGCTGGGCTGTCTAAAATTTCTACCTTAATAATGGACACATCTGATACTTCCTCTGTTCTTTGGGCTATAGTTCAAAATGACCGATTGATTTATGAAAAAGCATGCACTATGGAATGAAAGGAGATCTTTACTCACCAACCTGTCACTCCATAACCTTGAAAACACAGAACAGGGTTAGTTTGTTGGGGTTTTTTTGTTTAGTACAAAAAATGGGACGGCACAAGTTCGTATGTTTCAGAAGAGGATGTGAATGGGAGCTGGTGGGCAGTCTGAAGTGCTCAAGTGCATGTGAAGCAAAATCCAGCATTCCAACCAAAGTCAGTTTGCTGACCTTGGGGACACAATTAGGGACTAGGAAAGAAAGGAAAAAACCCGAAAGTCCAACTGAAGTGCACTGGTCCACGACCTTCATTTACAGTAATAGTAATAAAATTACATATCTTATTCAAGTCCAGTTAGTGGGATTTTTTTCCTTCTGTCTTCAATGTAACTTTTTAAAACATATTATTTATTTCCTATTGCATTAATCAATGTAACACAATTTTATGAGCAGAGTTTGCTCAGAAGCTGTGGTTTGGGGAGTGTTGCCATAAGGGCATACAGTATTACTGTTCTTTTTGTGTTATGAATTTTTTGAGACTAATCTTATCAAAGTACTGATTTTTATTCCCTACCAGACTGATTATTTTACCCTCTCTGTTAAAATAATTGTTTTGCAGTAAATGCACCAGTCAGCAATTTATTTTTTAGCTGCTTCTTAGCTAATTAGGAGACATTACTGTAGTTTATGGTAACAGAGTTTTGACTGGCTTGGTCCTGTTTGTCACAGATGGCACTGAGGTTTTCCTGGGCCAACCTGCATTCCTTTCAATGCAGGTGCATCCATCTTCACCTTCATCTTTTAACTTGTATCTCAGAAGGTGATTGGGGGAATATATCTTGGAGCATTCTTATACAATACTTAACATTTTAAACTATTCATTTTCTTAACTAGACTGTCTCTGAAGCATATTTATGAACATAAGGAAGTTTATATACTTAACACTTATTTTTTAAATAAAGCAATGGTGTGTTCTCAGCATTGTTTTGGTCACCAGTATAAACACAGCACCATATGGCAGCTGGAAAGAAATTAACTCTGTCCCAGACAGACACAGTAAACATAATTAAAATTCAAGTTGTGTGAAAATTACCAGGAAAAAACAGCAATACCATAAAAAGACTTCTATCTAAAGGTATTTCACTTCTCTTCCAAACAAATCATAGAATCATTTGGGTTGGAAATGATTCAGATCACTGAGTCCGACTGCAAATTAATGCTGCCAAGTCCACCACTAGGCCATGTCCATAAAGTGCCACATCGACTTGTCTTCGCACATCTCCAGGGTTGGGGACTCAACTACGTCCCTGGACAGCCTGTTTCAATGCTTGGTAACCTTTCCCATGAAAAAAAAATCCTAATATCCAATCTCAACCTCCCCTGGTGCAACTTTAAGCAATTTTCTCTCATCCTGCCACTCGTTCCCTGGGAGAAGAGACCGATCCCCACCTGGCTACACCCTTCGATCAGAGAGTTGTAGAGACCGATAAGGTCTCCCCTGAGCCTCCTTTTCTCCAGGCTCCCTTTCCCCAGCTCCCTCAGTGGCTTCTTGTAACACTCCAGACCCTTGCCCAGCTCCATTCCCTTCTCTGGACTCGCTCCAGCTCCTCTTGTCCTGAGGGGCCCAAAACTGGACACGGAATTCGGGGTGTGGCCTCACCAGTGCTGAGTGCAGAGGGACAATCACTGCCCTGCTTCTGCTGGCCACATTATTGCTGCTCCAGGCCAGGATGCCATTGGCCTCCTTGGCCACCTGGGCACACTCTGAACAGGCTGTGGAACAGAGAACTGCAGCTGTGTGGGGAGATGTTGCAGAAGTAGCAAGAAGCAAAGTTTTAAAACAGAACTGAGGACATTTTTGAGAGAAAAGATGCACCCAAAAGTCTAAGTTCTTCCTTCTATTACAGCAGTTCAGCTGTGGTAATGATGTAGTTACAGCTGTGAAAGCAACAGGATTTCAGAGGTGTTAGAGAGGCTGTGGTTTTAATAAGAACTTAGTAGAGGGTAGGGATTTAGCTGTCAGAACATTTAACAGGAATGAAAGCAAAGGAAGGAAGCTAATCAGATTTTCACACAATATGGGGAATTTACAGACATGACATTAAGAAAAAATATTGGAAGTCACATATTTGAGCTGTAATTTGGGCATAATCAGATACCATCCTCTGCAATGCCATATTTAGAATCCTTTTTGACAGTCAAGTCATTATTTGAGGGAAAAGGTTAAGTCAAGGGGTAAGCTTTTTGAGATTAATTTCCATCTGCAGAGATGAAACAATTAGGTAGTTAAATGTCTAGGAAAGCTTTTTTAAAGGAGTTGTAGTTGCTAATATGAGATGACTTGGTCGTGGGAGTCCAGTTTCCATGTTTCTTTTAGGAACATCTCTTAGAACATGAAAGCTTTTCTTGAAAACTGCACGTCCCAGGAACTGTCAAGTCTAGGTAGATTGGTACAAGTCTAAATTTTTGGTTTTGCCTGTATTATTTCCTGGTAAAACAGCAAAAATCTTCATTTACTTGGAAAGCCCAGGGGCCGCAGAATTAGCTGTGGCTGTGTTGGGAATTTGATAATCTACTGGCTGGCTGCAGGGTTATGGGAGCATGGTCTATCAAAAACAGGTACATTCACAAAATGTGCAAGGCACTGTAATGAGACAGTATTTGTCATCTTCAGTTTTTCTGTACATACACTTTGGCAGTATCCTGATTATTTTTGTGTGGAACATCTCATTGCAGATTCTGTGGAGGCTTGACCAAAATACATAGTCATGTTCTTACTTGGATATTGCAAATTTGGGCCCACTGGTGCTTGCCACTGTGCAGTCAAAGATCTGAACCATTCATAGCCTAAATAATAACATATAATTTGTTGTAAATTAAAAACAAAACCCCCAACATCACCCCCCCCCCAAAAAAAAAAAACACAAACACCAAAAAAAACCCAAACAAACAAAAAACTCCAACAACAAAACCAAAATAAACCCTCCAAACTACTTACAGGGAAGCAGATAAAATGGAGGAGGATTATAAATAAATTTGTGTGCTCCAAGTACAGAACAGCCATGTACTTACAGCTCATATATAATCTGTAATAGTACAGCATTAGAAGACATTTCTGAAATGCTCAACCAAATGCAATTTATTGTATTCTTAGTGCATTGTGTGGTAAATCTGAACTTTATGATAGTAGTGTTGCCTATAGTTTTTGCATTAATTTTCCATTCCTGTTTAGTTTAAATAGTCTTGTGTACATATATATTCCTGGTAAAGGCAAAATTTACTGTACATATTGATTATTTTTCAATGTATATCTTATATTATATAGCAAAAGAGGGCAAAGAGTGGCTGTGGCACTATTTATATTTCCTGTTAAGTTTTGCATTTTAAGTGTGAGAACCATTATAAGCAGTAGAGCACAGTAAACATTTAACTCTTTCAGTTGTGCAGCCCCACAAAATGAATGCTAATTCTGTATTATTTTTTCAAAAATACATTGGTTGGAAATAAACATCAATGCCCTCAGTGCACAAAAAATGCTTTTTAAGTCTTTGTATGCTTCACATTCATCTCTTGCATTCAGAAGTTTACAATATTTTGGCTTACCAAAAAGGGCAGTAAGAGAAAAAAAAAGAAAGTATAATTTAGTGAAAATTAACACAACATTGTCTTTTTGTTTTATAGAGAAAGAACTGTGTTTTGAGAAGGAAAACATAGTGGGTTGAAGGAGGAAGAATGGTTGATTGATTGATTAATTGATTGAAGTTCTGTGGGGTGTATTTTCAGCAGTGTTAGATTACAGAATTTTATGGTTTCTGTCATGAAAATATTCTGAAATTCATAAAAAATTCGCTCATATGTACATTCCAAATTAAATACAATATTTTCTGATATAATTCAGCCTTCACTGTGCACACACAAGGAGCAAGAAAGAATGCCAAACCGCGTGTTGCCCAGTAAAAAAATCAAGGAAAAGCCAGAACAAAAGTAAAGTGGAAGAAAAGCAATATTTATGGAAATAATAGATGCATACTGAACACCTCTTTATCTGAACCATCGTATTTTCAGAGACTTCAGAATTGCTGTACTGAACTCTTGGGAAATACCCCTTGAAATTCCTGTGTGCTTAGGAAATGGTCTCATAAATGCTAAAGTAGGTGATAAATATCTAGATACTCTGAAATGAAATCTCTCTGAATTGTTCCAAAGCCACAAAAATACTTTTTTTTTTCCAAGAGAAAAGGTAAAATTGGCAGTAGCAGCAGATGCTTCACTGTCTCACAACCAGTCGCTGCTTTTTACTTAGATGCTGTGCTCAGTAATTTAGGGAAACTCTGAGCAAACTGCTGCTTTCTTTTTATCAATTTTAGTGCCAGGAATAATTTCTTTTGTATAATGAAAAATGAAAGAATTAATTTATCCTTAAGGATTTGCAGTAGCCTGACCTTATATTGGAAGCCTTTACTTAGACTTAAAAGAACGCTAAAAAACTTCCCCCAAAAACTATACCAGCTTTACTTTTGAACTGTTTACAGATGTTTAAATACATTGTATGAATTTTTAAATTTACGGGAAAGCAACCAGATTATCAAGCTTGAAGCATTCTCTAAGCCTCTTTTACATACTTAGGAACACATAGTCCCCCTTGCAAATGGCAGTAAATCATTCATGTTCTGATGGTGCTTTAAATGATAGGATTATAGGATGTTTGTGGGGACCAGGAGTTTCAACCATTGCCAGGATGAAAATACAGTATCCAAATAGTTTTTTTGCTCCACTGGAGTTCTCACCAAGTGAGAAAAAAATACTCCAACTGGACTGAAAATGTGGTGTTGAAGAAATTCTCCTCTGCTTTGCCCTCTCTGCCAGTGGATGTCCAGACCTCTGGTACAACATTTGAGCTTGAAAACTCTTCTCTGAAGAACAGTTCTAAGCAAAGTGTGCAGCAATTACTAGTCCAAAATGTAGAGAATTGTAGACTTTAGGTTTCAGAAGAGACACTTCACACGGTAATTTTCACACAATTTAATATCCTGCAAAGGGATCCAGGTGAGTACAGAGGCCTCTACCGCATGGATTATGTATTTATGTCAGCAATCCTAGCAGAACTGGATACTCTTCACATAATCCTAACAATCTACTTCAAAAAGTGGAAAACAGATAGTTTGTATATATGTCTATTGACTGCTAATAAGGAAACATAATTCTTTTTAATAAACATAATTCTGTGGAGAACAAAATAGAAAGGAACTCAGTATAAAATCCATGTATTTATAAATAATAATTTAGGACTGTATTTCAGATTTAAGAGGATAATCCTCTGCTATTGTATTTAATCAAAAGAATCCTATTCTAGGAGTTTAAAAAAAAAACCACAACTTGCAGAAATAAAGTGAAAGATTACAAGTGCTGTTGAGATGTAGAACAGCATTTGAAGAACACAGGTATTCTACCTGACCTTTTGTTTTGTCTTCTAAGAAGTCTAATGATGTTTCTTTTAGGTTTACTAGTAGTGGGCATATTGTAGAGTAAGTAAAACAGTAAAACAAAGTTTAAGTTAGACATAGCAGCTGAACAGTGATGATATGCACAATATGGTCTTGTTCAGTGATTTCTCTCCGTGTCTGTTAGTGCTTTTCATCAGCTTTCCATGCTATAAGGAATATTCCCCATTTCTTAATTTTCTTAAGGAAGAGCTCAAACATTTTGTTTTTCTTCTCAGCTGATGGATACATGGATACTCTTGCATTATGCCTGTGACCAATAGGTCATGAAGTGGTGAGCATTAGAATTTTTATGCCATAAAAATTGGGTAGAAATGTTGTACTATAGATGCTACTGCATCCTCATGTTGGTTCTTGGCATGTTAGAAGAATGCTACTAATAATTTTATATCAAAATACGTAAAGGCTTGATGGAGTTCACTATTAACACCAGCATAACTAAGGAGATTGCTTTGGTTCCCTTTTTGGTGTAGGATGCTAAGGGGATTGACTTTAGCTCCCTGATTCTTGCCATGATGATTAAGGGGATTTGTTTAAACACCCCATTTCATGTGGTATAGCTACTGTAAAAGGATTAGTTTTGGATTCCACTTCCACATGGGAAAGCTAAGGGGATTAGCTTTAGCTTTTCATTCCATGACGAAATAACTAAGGGCAATTGCTTTCACTGCCCATGTGGTTGCATCAAGATTTGTCTTTTTCTGTTCTTGTTTCAGTTTCTTTTCCTCTGCTCTTACTGCCCAAAGTCATGTGACATCAGGCTTCCTGCCCTCCAGGTAGAAGGTCCACTGCCCATACTGAGCTTTGAATCTGTTAAGGAAAATGAATGAGAAGTAATGAAATCCCACATGTTTTGTTCTCTTCCTCATGGAAGCTCAAATGTTAGAATTCCTTTGGATAAAATCAAGTGTAGGAATTGCCATAACTGATAACAGTGCTAGTCCATGAAATGCAGTATTTGGTTTCTGGCAGTGAACAGGACCATGAGCTTCAGCTGTAGGTGAAGGTCTCAGGGACTCTTCACACTGCTCATAGGAGCAAAACTGTGGAGATTCCTGATAAAATCCAGCAAATCCACCAGCTGAGCCACAAGTGGTGTAGCCAATTCAGTGCAGCACCAAATCCACACCAACAGGCACTCTGTAAGGGCAGAATTTGTTATCTAAGGAGAGAAACCCCTAGACTTGAATGCTGTCAGAAACTCTGCTTGTGTTTCTCCAAGCCTTGCTTCTGTGAATACGCCAGTCCCAGGGGAAAAAGCTCTCTGAGGTCTTTGTACCAAATTGCATTGTGCAGCCAGCACAAATTAATATTTTCAAACCACTTAAAAGCAAATGAGATGTCTACATGTAAATTCAAAACAGGTGCTTCATGCACAGCTGATGAAATTTATGTCTGAGCTATTAAATAAACCGGGATCTGTGCTCTGGCTTTGAAGATGGGTGTCTCCACAAAGCTGTGTTAAATACTTGCTCTTACATGAGTCTCTGCCTAGGGAATGAGCAGGTTTTAGTCTATAAATCCAGAAACTAATGAGATTCTTCCTTTGGCAATCTATTTTTATGTATTTTTAAATTTTTATTTACTAGTGTAGTGGAAGTGCTTGAAACCTCACCTTACAAAAACACTTTAACGTATTGATCTTTAAGGGATTAGGAATTTCATTCGAAGTGAAGCTTAAAATTAAAAAATGTGTTTAAATTTTGTAAAGAACTGGCCTTGTGTATCCATCTCATGTCAGAATAATCATAGATGTAAGCAATTAGGGAAAAAAGCAGATGTTAGCCACTGCCCAGCCCTGGCACTGCACTGGCACAGCTGTAGTCTTAGGAGCAGGATTCTGAAGAGAATCCTTCCAAAAACACCCGCTGTTTTCCAGCATTTCAGTTCTCCATAGTGGAATATAGCAGGACTATTTCAGCAGCTGCTGTTATGAGCTGTCAGTATTTCTACAATGTGCAGCCACTTGAGTTTTATATATACAGTCATGACTGTATATGAACATGAGATGTGCATATAGATCTACACTCCTCTAGGATTTATGTACTTAGATCTGGCCCTCTTGAGTTGTACAATTACCTTTTTTGAGCTTACAGCACACTCTGGAATTTACTTCACGCTTTGTACTGCTCAGTAAAACTCAGTGTTTGAATTCATCCCTTCAGTGCCCTACCTCAGCTTTAAATTTCCAAGGCTCTTTTGCTGTGGCATTTTTCCCTTTGCTTCTAAAAATAAAACACATCAAAAACAATTGGAAAAGAAAGCTGAGCTTCTATGAAATTTTACACATTTATTGAAGAGAAAAAAAAGAAAAATGCAATGGAGAGAAGTTCTTCCAGCAGCACTTACCTGCAGAACACTGTACATCTTTAGTTATGTGGAATAGATAGGAGTATCAAAGCATGCAGCAAACCACCTCAGTAAAAAATCTAATTCTCTGTAATGTATTTCAGGTAACAGTGCCGTGAGAAATTTGACTTTCTATCAAGTCTTGCTGATTTACCCACAGTATGCAATCAGTGCTCGATACAGATGAAAACAATCAATTTTTCCCACTTGGGTCAGTGCAGGAAATCTCCTGAGGGAAAATGTTTTGTTCTTCATAATTATTTTGTTTTATATATGGAAGACTGTTTATAAGGTTGAAGGATTTTCTCTGCTGCAGAAGAGCCAGGATAACAGGGTAAGAGTTACTGCAGTGGCTTTGATCTGAATATTCCCTCCTCATGGGAGTCATCCTGAATCTACAACCTGGTTGCCTGAGCTAGATATCATTTATAATGTGTGATTTTTAAAATTAATATTTCTAGAGTCCCTGGGAGTACTGCCACTTCCTGCATGTATTTTAAAGTTATGAATATACAATAAAATAAAGGGATATCAAATGAATCACAAGCAATGAGATAAATTTTGTGTACGAGTGAAGCTTGAATCTTCATAGAGTGTTGAGACAGGTTTTTCACTGCTATCACACCTTTTTGGGTAGTACTGTTGTATATAGCAGGGCTTTTTAAAATTCTCATCACATGTTTTATGTCCACAGAGTTAAGGGTAGTCAGAAGAACGACAGAGCTTCTTCAGTGAAGACAAGTTTAGGCATGGGAACACTTACTAAGAGTAATGAATTGTAGTTTTTGTTAACAAAATGACAAAAATAGAATAACAGCAGTAACTTAAATACATGGTTGTAGTCAACTGTATTACGTTATAGAGAAAATAGAGGCCTAGAAAGCTTATTTGGCTTGCAGCCTCAGAAAACTGTTCTCTTCAACTGTCCCACTGAAAAAAAGGGGTTTTTTCTTGTCAATATCCCTATTTGTATTTTCACTCAACGAGTGAATCAAATATTAGTGTTGTGTTGGGAGTAACCAAAAAAAGCCCACTTTACTTTGGTTGCCTTAATTCCCTTGCCACCAACTAACAGAAAGTTTCACAACAGAAATTTAAACTGAGAATGGACAGTTTTTTGAGAGCAGTACAAGAATGATTTAATTTTTATATGAACTGCAGTCCAAAATTTCCTAGCACCTTAATGTTCAGTGAACATTTCAATGAAATTTTATAACTGTGTGCATCCTTTAGCCTACATCCTGCTGATACACAGGTTACATAGAGATGCAAAATACTTAACTAAATATACTGACTAAACAGGATTTTAAAATTTCTGTTCTTGTAAAATTATGAAAAAATATATTATTAAGATTTTATGTTAAAATTCAAGTAGGGGATGCTTTTTGGAAAGCTTCTAAATTTTAGCTAAAACAAATGGTTGCATTTGAGATGATACTGCTAGTTCCTTTTTTGGAGTTGTGATTTTAAATACAACTGTTGTAGGTGCTGTGTAGTACTGAAATACTTTCAAAGAAAAGTGCAGGAAGTGTTAAACCACTTGTTAAGAAGCAAAGTACATTGTTGGAAGTCACTCTTTCTTTGATTTTACTGAAGAGGAAATGGATTAGCTGGTAACTTCTGGTTTAAGAATAAAGTCAAGGTTATCAAAGATACGAAAAATATTTCTGGAGATTAGTGAAAAATTGTTTCTGTGCAGTTCTGTAGGTATTTTATACCGTTTCCAGTTAGTTTGGGTGGATTTTTTTTTTACTTTTCCCTGTGCTTTGATTTCTTCAAATTCTTCATTACAAAAGTTGAATGTTTATTTCTCATTTTTGATCTGTTTACATTTGCACTGATACATCAAAGCTGTTTAAATTTTAGGAATGATACTTGGCATAGGACATGTGAAGAGTGTTAAGCAGTGCCATAAAAGTTCTGCATCAATTGCAGCACACCTGGATTCCTTGGAATTCAACAGTTTGTAGGTACTGTGTGGTTCATATTGAAAGGGGAACACAGCCCTGTAAAGCTCACAGCTTTGCATGATACAATTTGTGATTGCTTTCATTACCCTTGGGAATGTGGCATTAGAAGTATACTTTTATTCCAAGTCTTAGTTTGTCTAAAGTAATGCCACAACCAATGCTGACTGACACTATATTTGAGACAGCAACTCTCTTAATCCCAGGATTTTTAAAAATCCTTTTAAAGAGTAAGGTACATTTCAAGAACTTAAATTAAAGGCAAATGTAAAGTTCCTACCATTCATGGATTCCCCAGCTCTTTTTTCACTTATTAAAGAAAACAGGGGATTAAATTTTACCACTTCTTTTTTTTTTTGACTTACTGGACTTTGTCAGAGAGCGAAACATACCATAACAGGTGTGTTAAAAAAAAAAAAAAAAAAAAAATCTGTATCTTTAGCTTCAGACTTGTCTCTTCTAGTGAACTTAATTTTTACAGTCTGCATCCATGGATCCAGCTCTCCATTCGCCCTGGATGGGGGCTGCACGAAAAACATTTGGTCAGAAATCTGTGGCATTGTACCGCCAGAACTCAGATGTTGCTTACAGTGCAGCTGGAAGAGCAAACATTCTAAGGACAAGGGAATTCAATAAAAAGTTGTAGCTGAAAATTTATTTTCATATCCATACAATTTTCAAATAAAATTAAATACTGAGGATTTCCTTCTTAAGTGAATTGACAGATTAACATACCTTTTAAAAAGGAAGCTCAGTCTAATTTTAAGCACCCTATAGACAACTGACATAAGATTTTCTTTCCGTGGAATTTGATCCTAATTTGAGAGTTATGAAGTGTGTCTTGCTGTCCCTTGTAGAAATGTTCTGCATTTTTCTCTACTCCAAACACTTGGAAATTAGTCTTCAGTCTATGTGACAGTGTATTTCATATATCTGGTATCATACCTTGTTAAAGAGTTGTTAGATTTCAGCTAGCTAAGAGAAAAACAACACTACGCAAAAAATTTTGCTGTGTGAATCCTGGAATTAGGCAAGAATAAAGGAGTGATGGACACATGCCACATTTTTTACTCTGTTTTCTTTGTAGACAGATAATGAAATACATTTTCCAGAAAAAAACGCACAATGTTTTAGGTAACCATGGCTATTTACAGCTTAATTAAATGCAGAGAGCATTTGTTTAATTGACTGGGGAGTTGTTAATAGCAGCAATGGTATCTAATATAAATATCTGTAGATCATTTTCTGTGATCACACATTCTTGGGCTATGCTGCCTTTTAGAAGTTACTGTTCTTTCCAAATTGTTGTAAGTCTGGCTTTTTTGTACCTGCTGTCTCACAAGTTTTCTGGCTGCATTTTTCAGTTCCTTTGCATTCCTTCTCCTCCCTTCCAGTCTGTCAGCAGGCTTGCAGCATTTTCATCTCTGCTACCTGCATTGCTCAGATTCCCCTCAGTGTTCAATCTGTTCTGCATTCACTTTGCCATGTTCTGGGCTGCATTTGTAATCATGTCCAGAAATAGGAACTGACAGTTGGTCAGCTGGAAAATGGGACAACCAAGAAATTGTGGTGACATCAGTTTAATGGACTTGAAAAACAACAACAAAAAAGACAAACCATATCTAGCATAATTTAATAACAAAGTGCTTCATTTATTACACAAATATTAGGATTGAATTTTCTGAGTCTACAGTGAAATTTTGCCTTTTTAGAAAATATTGATGCCTTTTAATTGAAATGTGTAGCTTCCATCTTTAACCTTTCACCAGCATCTGTAAAATACCCTCAACTACAGCCAGCCTTGGAAGTGAAATGATCCCAGTTATCAAACACTGAGTGAGGATTTGCTCCAGTCCCCCAAATCCTCAAAATTATGCTAACTGGGAGGGGTTTTTATTGCCCATGTATATGTACATATGAATATAACTCTATATATATATGTGTAATATTGCTATATTACTTGAAGGTGGTTTGGGACTTAGGGTTATTATGTTCATGTTCATAACATTAAAACATTAAACTTTTACAATACATAAAGTATCTTTAAAGTATTGTGCACACCCTTAAAAAACCCCCTAATTCTGCTTTCAAAACAATACCCAGCTGGCCAGGCCCCCCGAAACATAACTTTTGGCCCTTCCTCTATGCAAGTACATATTGAAAACAAATGTGCTCTTTTCCAAACAGCAACAATTTGGAAAGAGGGATGTTTGTCTTTTTAGCAGTGACACTGTATGATAGCATCTACTTTTGCAATCTGAAGTGCTTTTTTATTACTACTATGCATTTGTGTTAAGAGGATGTCAGCAAATGGATGCTAAAGTGTTCCCTAGGAAATTTTTGGAGTAAAATATGTGTTTAGATTGTGAGGTAGCAAGACTTTTTGCATGGAAGCTATGCTGGAAATGTTCATTATGGTAACCACTTCAAGAAACAGGACTTAGTGAGACAGTGCATCCCTTTTTAGGCCATGTTGACCAGGTAATATTGCATCTGTCTCAGGTAGGAATCATTGGGAACAACCGGCTTTGGACAGATGTTCAAGAATTGAGAACAAAGGACTAGAGATGTTGACAACTAGGCTGCCCTACCCTATTTAAATGATGAAATCTGAAGTAACAATACAGGGATTTTGAAGGTGTCATCATTTGCAGAGAAAAAAAAAACAACTAAAAATACCCCAGGCATAATGTAAAAGGTTCTTGTCAACAGATAATAAAACCATTTCTTTAAATTATGTGAATGGCAAAGTCATCTTGTCTTGGCGTGTATTGTTGTTACTTTTTTGTATGACTTCATTACCAAACAGAGTTGTGCATCAGGATTCTGGTTTTTATTCAGGCCAATGGGCAAAGCAGATAAAACACATCAGGCCAGATGTTTACCAGGTGTCCCAAGTGCTTCAGAAGAATTGCATGTATAATACATATAAATTTCCAGAAAAAACAACTAAAGACATTCAGTGTAAGTAATATAAAAATGCATGAAAGTGACATAGGACAATTGGTAAAACTGATGCAATAAAGATTAGACAGTCACAGTCAGAATATTTTAGCTTACAGTGGAATACATTGGTCTGAAAAGTACACAATGATGTTTCGCTACAATATTAATTTCAGCAAAGCTTAATAGCTGAGTATATTTTCAATAGAAATTTGACAGACCAGTTGCTTTTTGGGATACAGTGTGTATCAAAAAATCAATAAAGAATGATGGTAAAGGTTTAGTGCAGCATTGTTTCAGATAGATGAGGTGATAAAATACACAACAGAAATCTTTCAGAAATGGATCACATGACAGGTAACTCCAATTGATTTTGGCACAGTGTAGTGAGCTACAATTTTGGAAGTTTGGCCCACTGATAAATTTAAGAGATTATGAAATTATTAGAACAAATGTTTAAAATGCAAATGTATGTTCTTATAACACACACAAAAAAAAAGGCCAATATTCCCATGATGAGCGATAAGATTAAAAAAGACTACTAATTTTGCAATTAGATAGGCTGAGAGGACTGCAGGTACCTTGCAAGGCAGGATCTTGACAAACTGCCTTTTACTGTCACAAAGCATTCCTTATTTTAGACTGCTGAGACATAAAAAGTTGAATTGGTGAATGGAATTGAGAATGATGAAACTTTACATTTAATCTGTTCATTGACAGCATAGACAGGAAGGAGAAGAGAATGACGACGGTTTTGAAAGCAATTTGCATCTGTTGGATGCAAAACTACCTTAATATCTAATTTATAAAAATTTCCAATTATATGGAGATGTGGGATGGTGGTCAGTTAAACTATGTAGAGTAGGTAGGTCAAAAAGTATGGAAAGAAATAGTCTGCTTTTATGTAGAATATATTGTTCAGGTGGAGAGTTTGCATATGTGAACAAGGAAAACTCTGGTCAGATATAAAGACAAAAGAAGTTCACCAACATACTTTCAAACTAGAGATTCTTGGCAGGTGTGGGATCTTTCCAAGATTATGATAATATTATTATATTGGGATTTAATTTTTTGAGATATTTTAAATATTTTAATCTGATTTTAGATGTTTGTGATTTTAGTTGTGTTAACTGATAGAAATATTGTGGTTTGTATTACTATTGCAAAATACACTGATTGAGAAATTGCTTAAGCATAATGGATTTTGTGATCATCTTGTAGGGCAAGCACAAAAAAATCATGTGATGGGTGTCTTTTCTCTTTATACCCATGATTATGCCACAAGTCAAAAGCTACTTTGCAATACTTTCATTTCACATCCTTCTGTTCTCCATATTTAACAAGAGTCTTGCATACTATTGCCTGCATGAGAATTCCAAAAGATGAAAAGATCAGTGCATTCCACACCAGTTAGTAGCTGAATCTTCTCAAGAAACCAAAATAGAAGGATTATTTTAATCTATGAAACACTGTGCTCTCTATTATGATTCATGTTTACTCATACAATTCACTCCTCACCACTGCTGTTCTCCTGAGAAGGTCATTAGAAGCCATGAAATGATTGGGAGCATTTATCAAACCAGTCACACTCCACTGGCAACACCAGTAAGGAAAAGGAGGGTAAGGAGCCTTTTCCAAATTATTCTGCTGGTCAGCATAAAAAGGAACCAACAAATGAGACGTCACCTGAGAGCCTCAATATGAAAAAAAAATCACAACCATAAAAAACAGAGATTAAGAAAGCATACCAAAGTATTTTCAGAATATGCACTAGAAATAGGGTCTTGAGAAAAAAACAGAAAGTTCTTTTTGGATGAATGCTGATGAGCTGGGTGCTTTAGAAGAAAGACACTATCTTCTGTTTCTTGATTATATCCTCATCCAAAGAAACTGTCTTTTAAAAAGTGACTTCATCAAAGAAGTAATTAATTGTCTGAATTACCTATTATGCCTTCTACCAGAAAACTGAATTTTAATCAGTTTGCTTTGTTGGGAAAGAAAGCTGACATCAAGAAATGTTCATGCAGGTAAATATTAACCACTCAAAGTTTTATAGTCAGGGAATAAAAATAATCTAACTAAAATTACTCTTTTGGGGTCATGGATACTGGAACTTCATTTTACCAAAATGCCAATTTTTTTCAATTAAAAGAAATAAGTTACATGTAAAATATGACATTTATATTGCCATTATTAACATACAAGATTCTAAAATGCTCAATTTCAGTTAATCTGAAGATTCTTCATCTGTGGAGGGTTTTGAGACTTGACTGGACAAAACCCAGAGCAGTGTAGTTTGAATTCACTGTTGACCCTGGTTTGACCTAGAGGTGTGACTTTGCAAAGTCCCTCCCAGCTTGAATGATTCTATAATTACTACATCAAAAAGAAAAATATTTCTACCTACATTAACTCATTTTAATTTGTTTAAGGACATTTCTTGTCAGTTGTTCTCTATTCTTTTGCCTCCAGACCTAAAAGAAACAGGTGAAAGCACAGCATTTTTTATCGGCCTTTGTGTTACTGCTGTAAATGTTATTAAATTTATGTGATGCCGTGTCATGTAGTGCTTAAAGTTTCACAGATACCTGAATGAATACACACAATGATTGAAACATATTTTGACCCAGTGACTCAACAGCATTTGGGAACAAACAGCTCATTTTAACAAATGACAAGTTGCTTATTTTTCCCTTCTTTGTAAGACATTTTCTAGCTAACATCATTGACCTGTCTGGGCTTTTTTCTTACCAAAATGACTTGATGTAAAGCTTGTATTTATTATCTGTCATAAAAAGGATGGCAAAAGATGCAAAGTTCAAGCATTGAAAAAAAACCCAACCTGACACTTAAAGGTTTTTCCTGCACTACAGGACTGAATCTGAGCAGTAAAGCTGTAGTGTCTGTCTTAGTCAAGTTAAGATGCTTTTGCCATTTTGATTGTAAGTAGCATAACAGAAGGGAATTCCTGAGAAGAATGAATCCTAGATGGAGTGAATTTCTCTCCATGCTCTATAACCTCATAAGACTTTTTTTTTTTTTTTTCCTGCAACATAATCTCAGGTTTGAGGCTGTGATTCTTACCCTGTGGGCTTTGGCTCTGTATTCAGAGCATCAGTTAGGAAGATTTTCTGTGGGATTATTATTACCTTTATTAACTTCCTGAGTTCCTCACGCAGTTCTCCAGAGCAGGAAGAGGAGAACCTTGGTGCAGCTGTAGCTGCAGGGCTCGTTGTCCTGGGAGATGTGTTCCCCTCCTGCCTTCCATGGATTTCTCCTCCGTGACTCAAGAAGGGTTCAGCTCACCTGGTATTTCTGTAAAGCAAATGGGTTTTAACCTTTTAGGCTTACTGAGGTGAAGATAGTACTGATGATATAATGGCAAATTCTTCTCATGAAAAAGATCAAATCTTAGTTGGGAAATGCAGTAAAAAAGAAGTGGCTTGTCTTACTCCAGCTACCTCGGGGTCAGCCAGTAGTGGACCCACATTTGGAATTAAGAAGCTCTTAAATCTTGGTAAAGCTTTTTCTTCCATTCTCACACCATGACATTGTATATAATGATCTGCCTTTCCACATGAGCTGCAATCACTGATACCACACTCAGGTTTCTAATCTGATGTTTCAAAGCCAAGATTTATTATAGTGAGAATTTACATGGGGACCTTTTCTTCAAGGAAAACTGTGGACAGTTTTACAGGAAACCTGGTTTCACTGCAGGAGGTTGGAAAATTTAATCAAAACATCTGATCTATCCTAATAGAGCCTTTTCTCTGTAGCTTAATCCCTTAGATCAGTGGCATGTGAAAAGTTCTCTGTTTCACAGGATCCCAAAAGTTTTTTTTCCCCATACTTGAGCTGAAACTTACATTCAAGTAGAGAGCTCTGCACACTGTTTCAGACAGCTCTCAGAAATCGTTTTCATCAGAGGCCAAGGAAGACTGAAGGAAAATCATCAAATAGGTGCCAAGAGCGACCACAGGAAAGAGCACATCCCGTGTAGCTCAGAACTGGAGCATTGGGATGGAGACTTTTAGGAATATGCGGTCAAGAGGGAAATGTGCAGATCACAGCAGCTTTAAATTACAGCAGCTGCTTTCAGATCTCCTTTGGCCACAGCAAACAGCAGTCAAAGAGCTTATTGCTGTACACAGAATTAACATGTTTTTCCTCATTTTGGAAATGAAAGCACAGTCATCATTAGCCAGGTCAATATCTCTACTCAGAAAGAAAAGAAACTCATTGGCAGGGAAAGTTGCTGAATTAATTTGAATTCCTTTCGATAAAGTTTTCCCCTCTTTCTCTGATTACTTGCAAGTCCAAACATGTTTAATAGAAGAACATGAGTAAAATGTGATTGTTTCCCAGGGGGTCTTTTCAAAACAAATGTTTCACATGAATATTTCTGACAGAAAGAAAACGTGGAAGTCATTTGACCCATGCAGGAAAATATACTTCAACTTAGTTCTTAAAATTATAATATACACATGAAAATTTATGAGACATAGTGCTCCAGCATGGCTATGTAACAATTTCTTTTAGCTGGTTTAATGCTTTTGGATGGAATAGATAGATTAGAAACATAATGTGTGTTGCTATATTTTCATTTTTTCATTTTATTTCCATTTTCTATTTCCAGATATTGTTAAAGAATGACAAACGGGATAACAAGTAAATAGAAAAAAAGCCTTTATCAGAAGTCTACCTTCACAAAGAAGAGTGTGCTTAAAGCTTTTTGTTTTTTATAGATGATGACCCAAATCTTCTCAAGTTGGGCTTTGTAGTGAGTTGTGGGAAAGGGAGTTCAGTAAAGGACAAAGCTTCCTAAGAGGCTGCACATTACTAAAGATCTCTGAAAACCTAAAGTGTGTTTAAGCAGAGCTTCCCTGCTGCCTTTGATGTTGCCATTTCCTGTCCCATTGAAGGGAGGATTAACACTGGATTTGGTTTTTTACATGAGGAGTGTTTTTCATATTGATGAAAACATTAGCATTAATGTGCAGTAGGAGTTGTACCAAAATCTGAATGCCCTGTCCTCAAATGCAGGTAAAATAATGAACTTTTTTTTCAACTGTAATTAAGGTGATGGTGCTATGTAGACATAAATTAGACAAATTTTATAAATAGAATTAATTTAATTCATTAGATTACTTCGGCACACAATCTTCCATGCACAAAAGCTTTTCTTCTGGTCTGCTTGGGAGAGACTAGAAAATTTATCTGCTTTTCCCATTGTTTTAATTCATCTAGTAAAGGCTATAGCCTCCACTCCACAAATCTTTAGTTATCCATGGAATGAAATAGTTTGTTTCAACATGGAAACTTGCAGTCATCTAAACAATAATCTGAACAGTATGTAAATTTTGCATCTTTAAAATCTCAGTTATTGCAAATCCTTAAAATACAATAGCTACTAAAATACTTGTCTAGACGAATTAGTTGAGCACTGGATAATTAAGAGTACATTAGGAATGTTGTTTCCAAGAGTATTCAGAATCTAATAGAATCTTCCAAATTAGCCTACTTTGGTGGGAGTAAATAAAAATGCAAGTTTCAACAATGTGCAATTAAATGCATAAAACACACATTTATAATAAAAATCTAGATCCCTGTGGGGATTAACTAGGGCTAGTTGTAGATAATTAAATCTTTAGCCTGAGTTCATTTAAATATATGGAGGATTTATAGAAATAACTACACTTAAGAGATTCCTGTCAATAAATTGTCGTAAATGCTTAATTGTGTGCAGTATAAAGGCTTAAAAAAGATTTTATGTTTCTAGAAAAACTGAGACATAGATTAAAAAGAATCAAGGAAGGAGTTGAAGCTATTTTTGTGTGGACAGCCCTTAAAAATAAATTAGCCTAAAATTTCATTCAGGTTTATATGTTTCTTTTGTTATGTTTTACTGATACTGCTTGTATCTCAATGCAGGGCATGGTTCTTACACCTCTCAGAGATAATAAGTGGATTTTATGTATCTGACATATAGGCTGAGTAAAGTAACTTTACAGTAAAATATGTTGAGCCATTCTGTAGACTTGTAACACAGTAATTTTATGAACATTCAGGAAAATTCCACATTTCCAGTAACATTGTTCCTCTCTAGATGTTCTTTTAGATAGTAGTTTAGGACCTGCTTACTTAAAAGTGAAGCTTCTGTGGTTCAGTTCTGTAAATGTAAATGTCTCTGACCATCATGGCAAAGACTGCACCAGTCCTGTTCTTGTTTCTGATGAAAGTCAGCAGGAGGGAAAAAAAATTGCTCATTCTGTGTCATTCTGAGAGTGCTCTCTAGAATGACCTCAGTACCAGGCCTTAGTTATTATGAAGGAAATGTGTGTTCAGAACAACACAGATTAAAAGATGTACATACCAAGTAGAGAGTTAGTGTTTAGTTTCTGTGTTCCTAAAATTAGTGATAGTTTATGAAAAAAAAAAATGCTACAGTATATAGACAGGTTAGAGCAAAGTGTGCCTGCCCATTAGTCTGGGAAAAGTTAATCCATATGCAGCCATAGCATTTCTTCAGAAGATGCTCTCAAAAGGAAGAGTGGAATTCCTGACAGCAGCCTTCTATCCAATGCCTAAATCTGGCTGGAACAGCACTCCAGGTACGTGCCTGACAGTGCAACCCCAGAGCTGGATTTGAGTTTCTTCATGCCAGTGTTCCACTAAATCAGGAGAATGAGCCTTTAATGATAGTGTTTTCTTTTCCAAATAAGGAAAACGTCTTTCTTACCTGTCCTTGGAATGCTCCATGGCACAAACAAATCACTTACTTAATGCCATTCCAGCTTACTGATAAAATGAGGCTCTGTAATCAACTATACTTTGGGGAAAAAAATGACAAAGGCTGATGAAAACACACAGGGCTTCTCAACAGACTGTCTTGTAACCTGCTCTACTCAGCTGTGATGACGAATATCTTTTGTCACCGCAGTGTAATGCTAATCTCTCAAATCGATGTTTCCTATGCAGTAAAGCTTTCATCAGAGATCTAATCCTGCTTCTATTGAAGTCAGTAGGAAAAATAGAATAGCTTTGAGGCCAATATATGCAGAGAACTGTAATCTCTGTAAATAAACAGACATTCTACTTATAATCAATCACAGGGCAAGGACCAGCAAATATTAGGGAAAAAAATGCAGATCATTTGCTTCCATTACTATATTAAGCCAATGATTTTACTGTCTTAAGACTTTTAATACCTAATAATAGATAATACTGAAGATGCAAGGACAGAAAATTGATTTTTGTCTATTGCAATGCTGCCTGTCCCTGAAGAATAGACTGAAGTAGGAAACCCCCCTGGGGTTTGTGTTCAATCCAATACCCAGCCAATAACTAGACACACTATTTATTTGTCTGGCAACTTGGAACATCTATTCCGATTTGACTCCTGAAAAAATAGAAAAAATTTTGCCTGTCTGGTGTTGACGGGGAGAAAACAGTTGTGCATAAGATCATCTCAGTAAGAGAGCACAACTACGCAGTCACAGATAAGTTCTTCAGAAAAGCTAATGAGTTAGAAAGTTAAAAGGAATTTTTCTCAGCAATTTGCTGGCTTCCCTTTCATGTGTTTTTATGGGTTTTTAACATTAAGCATGAAATATAAAGTGTGAGGCTGTGTCTTGGTACCCAGTTCTTTGAGTTTCATTATTCGTAGGCAAAGATGGCCCATTTGTAAATCACAGCAAAAATACCTAATGCAGGTATTTTATTTTTTACAAAACTAGATTCTAGAGAAATATTGACCTGGCTAATGATGACTATGCTTTCATTTCCAAAATGAGGAAAAACATGTTTATTCTGTGTACAGCAACAAGCTCTTTGATTTTTTTTTATCTTAGATGATGAGATTTTGGGCTAAACTTTAAGAATAATAGTCTCCAGCATAAGCTTGTCAGAATGCCCATTCTTTCAAGTACACAAGATGATACCTACATCTTGCTTTCCTGCAAATAGGGGGAAAAAAAGGTGTATAAGAAGATATAAAGCACAGTTTACAGGATGGGCAACTCAAGCTTCAGCTGCTTTTTCCTTCTTACTTTAAAGTCTCACATTATTTTTTTTTTTTTCCAATGAAGGCAAATGGAGCACTACCATTTAAATACCATTGCAGGAGCTGAATCAAAGTCATTTCAGTGCTTCTGAAATGCTGATATGAGGTGGCAGAGCTATCAATAAAGTTGGCTGCACACAGTTTAATGGAGCAAAGGCAGCCTTGGACAGTAAGGAATAAAAAAATGATGGAAATGCCAGGATAAAAAGAAAAAAAGGCCAAGTGACAGAGCAGCACAAGTGGCAGTGGGGTGAACGCTGACCCTTCCAGGTGTTTAGGTAAAGTATGGAATTTCTTTTCATCTGTGTTCTGTGGCTTGTAAAGAAGGCATGAAAGTAAATGAAGTAAAGCAATAAATGCATATTTTAGCATTTTAAAACATAGTGGGCCTGCATCTCCCTCTTTCCAGGTACATGAATTTTTGGCTTCATCTGTAGAAATCGATATCCAATCCAGAATGTCTGTCCACCCCTCAGGATACAATCATTTAATTTATTCTTTAGTGGAATTTTATATTGATGATCCTTAGTATCCTTAGACAAATTGTTTTAGACTGTTCAACATCTCACGACAGTTTATCCTCTGACTGTTACATTTCTCTACCAATAGTTGCACAGAATGTAACAGTTCAGCAAAACCAGTATTGGTTTCTTTTAAATCTTCTTCCACAAATCAAATAGATTTGTCATATACTGAGAATTCATCTTCAAATATATACTTTACAGAAGGTGAGAAAAACAGTTATCTATTTGCAAATGCTGTAATTGGAAATAACAATCACAACATCTTTCTTAAACAGCAGTTGTTTCAGTAGTTTGCCATATGTAAATTACCAAGAATTTCTCCTGTGACATCTTGAAGATCCCTTTCTTCTGTGACCTTAACATCTGTGACAAGTCTAATGAAATCCAAAATACAGCTAGATGGAAGAGACTATTTAAGAGACTGTTTTCACTCTGTGGTGCCTCAGAGAGGGATCATCATAAAATCTTTCATAAACCACTTTTTGTAAGTAAAAAATCAGTTGATTTTTTCGACTGATTAGATCAATTAATTAGACTTAGAGAACAGATTGTTTTGTAAGTTGTATTTAATATGCACAAAGACATATTTTCTGTCAAATGAATCATAGGAGCACTATATTTAATTTAGCCTTACAAAAAGGGTTACTGACAAGTTATCCTTAGAATCACAATAAAAAAACCTCCTACAAGGTAAGCAGTGTAGGTGGTACTCTGCACAGCATTCTAAATAAATCACTGGGCCTCCACCAAGCATTCCAAGGATGCACCAGGATTGTATTGGAAAGTAATCAGATAATTCCTATTGGAAAACCTGAGTGGGGAAGAGGTTGATTCAGGAAGTTTCTCCTCACAGTAAATAAATATTGATATTTATGTGTGTATGGTGGTAGGAGATGCCATGGTGGTGGATCATATGAAGTCATGGACATAAGTTTTATGTGCCATGCTTAGATAAATAATAACAAAACCAACAGTTTCTGCTATTTTAGATTTACACAGCTGTACATTCCTTTTTACTGTTGTTATCTTGAGGCAAGTAGTACCTTCTTTTTAGGCAGTTAAACACTTTTTCTCCATAGATTCATGTTTAGATTTAGACAAAAGACCTTGAAAAGTATTCATCTTCATATCCAAGCTGAACAGCACAACTACAATCTTTTTTTTTAATGGTGGACATAAACAAAAAACTGGAAGAACACTTGCTGAATTAAGCCTGAAAAATGTCCCAGATGAAAACCCTGCTGACTTGCTGTTGATGCTGCTCTGGAATATATCTTTACAAGGACTTGTATCTTCCTGCATCAGCTCTATTTCCCAGGAAGCGCCACGTCTCTCTCTAACATGCAAGCCTTTTAGCTAACTGTCTTCTCTACCCTCTAATAAATGTAGTGAGGAACAGTCATTCCTTTTGAAACACACTGGATTGGGATTTATTCAGGGGATAATCCCAGCACTCCTCCACCTACTCTAAGCAGCATTTCAGCCTTTGAAGCAGCACTTGTCCATTTGTGAGACATTGGGGGTACTCAAAGGCGTGTGGAGGAATCCTTCCCACAGCCATGGCTGATCCATCGTCCCACCTGCTCCCCGACCCTGTGCTCTTCCCTCTTTTCTGATGAACTGCCCTCATGACTGACCTCTCCATTCTGTATCAATAGATGTGTTATCAAACATACTTGATGAAAACATCTTACTAGGATAGGTCCTTTCGGTGAGATCAGATGTAGTGACAGCCAACAACAACGTCGCTGGAGTGAAAAATCCCTGAAATCCATCTTTTGCACTGTTGGCAATAAAGCAGTTTTCAGAGATGGCAGTTTTGAGGGATTTGTGGCTTTGGGCAAACATGCTGTTTCATGTAAAAAGGTAAAACCTTTCCTCGTGTTCTTTCATGGTGAACATGGGCAGAATCCTCATTACAGAAATTCCAATGTTCTCCTAGACAAGCAGAAACATAGTGATAAAATAGATGTTTTCCACTCCCTAACCTCTGTTCTTACCCTGCCAACATTACATGAGATACAAATAAAAGGAAGATGTGCATTAAAGTGCTTTGCAGTGTTGATTTATAGAGACTTGTACTTCTCCCTCTGTAAACTGTCATCCTGCTTGATGCAAAATGGATGCAGGCTTTTTTCTCTTCTTTTTTAAATTCTGTATCTTAGATGAAAGCTACTGGATGTATTTTTAATTCAGAAAGTACCTTTTTGAAGTCCTGTCTGTGTTTCTCTTTAATCCCTTTTTATATTATTTTGTCTAATTTTTCTATTTAAAATGTAAGTCAAAGTGAGGCAGAGTACCTATTCTGTACTTTTACATGCTTCCAGCCCCTTCCCTACAGCTGTCTTTTCTGCTACATTGATGAAGAATTTTTTTTTCTTTACCTGCCCACCTTCCTGCTCTTTTTAATCCTTGGATGTGTCAGTATAACTCTCTTTTATCTTCAAAAATTCTGCTCTTGCCCAAATGCAGTCATGTACAGTAGGGCTCCTCTAAGTGTCTTCCCTTGGCTGGATATAGATTTTTTTTTCTTATATTCTTTTCTGTCCTTTAACCTATTATTTTCAATATTTCTATTCCAACTTGATAGCTTACTGCTTTTAGCCTAAGTAATTCATCACCTAGGACTTTTAATTAAAACTTTCCTACAAATGATAAGAACTGTGTTCTGTATGCAGATGTTACACATTTTGGTGGCTACCCCTTCAGTAGTAGAGAGTAAAAACTTTTGATGAACATATCTGCCTGCATGATCTAGATTTCAAATTGGGCCTGCTGTATTTTCCGTGATTTTTTCCCTTTTTCCACAAAGTAAATTTAGCTTTCAATTTTTTTCATACCATCTGGACAAATTTTCCTTTTGGTTTAGTAACCAGGATAAAATGTACAGTGTGGCTTAACTTTTTTATGCTTATTAAATATGTAAAATGTTACTGCCCTAAATAAAAATAAGTTTCACTGTACAATCTTATCTTTAAATTAGTAGCTTTGCTTCAGTAACCTTGAACTTAGCTTGAGCAGTTGCTGCTGCCAATGGGCAATGTTGTACTGCCATTATTAAATGAAAAAGTAATTTATTTAATAAGAAATGTTTCAGCACAAATACCCAATGGGTTGGGCTCTGGCATTCTGCAGTGAAAACTTGCTCTATTGAAAATGTGATGAACTTCTGAGCACCAAAATTTTGCTGCTTCCTGCAATGAGGAATTTTGCAACTCAAGTTTGAGTCCTTCCACTGAAACTAAACATTAAAGGTAAATGTATATAAATGTGTGGATCTCTCTCTAAACTAGTCACCACACTTATTAACAGGCCTGTTGATGCTTGATTTGGTTGGTGTAGAACTGTGAAATACAGACTAAGGATGCAGATTTGTTCCAGAGAAGACAATGTGGAAATGTGGGGGTAGTGTATTAAACAAAGTAGATTTGCTATGAACGGCAAGCTTGACTCAGAAGTGGAGGTTGTGTTCTAGCAGGAGATGCTCATCCTCTGGCAAAGTACACAGCCCAGACGTACAAAGCTGGATGGAAATTAATGGCATAACAACCCTGCCAACAATGGAATTGCCGCAGATTGATATGGCCACAGTTTTGTTCCTGCTAATGAACTATTAGGAATGAGTATGTGATCAAAAGAGCAGCTTTCCAGGACAGACACTGTTCATTTGGTGTCTGCCTGGGAGAGTTCTTGGTGGGAGCATCTGAGAGATAAAGAACAATTTAATAATTGCCTTCCTCCCTTGTCAAAAAGTACTGTTCAAGTTCAGGTAACTGTGAATCTATTGTTTGCCTTGCCTTTCACGACATTTTCAACAGATGGACTCTCGTAGGATAGAAGTAGGAGGAGGATTTAAAGAGTAAAGAATCCCAGAATCCCAGAATCATTTGGGTCAGAAGGGACTTTCAAAGGTCATCTAATTCAACCCCTCTGCAGTGTGCAGGGGCATCTTCAACTCTGTTAGTTGGCTCAGAGCCCTGTCCAAGGCTGACCTTGAAAGTTTCCAGGGATGGGGCATCTACAACCTCTCTGGACATCTTCCTCTATGTTTTCAACACCGTCACTGAAAAAACTTCCTTCCTCAGAACAAATCTGTATCTACCATCTTTTAGTTCGAAACCATTACTTCTTGTCCTTTCAAAACATGCCCTGCTAGAAAGTCTGTCTCTATCTTTCTTATAAGCCCTCTTTCAGTATCAAAAGGCTGCACTAGGGAGAAAGTGCGCAAGCACACGGGTTGCCTAAATTCAGATGTGAGAGTAGCTTGGGCATGTTCACCTAAAAGGAGCTTTTATCAGATCTGAAGGAGCCAGCACTGCTGCATTTGCTTAAATATAAAGCAAATAACTGGGAAAAAGACCAGGAAAAGATCACCACTCCCCCATCACCACACATTCATCATGACACATGCACCCACCCAGGGAAATAGCTAGATCTAATGTCTAAGGAAATAACTGCTTCTCTTCTGGAAAAGGTTTTATTTTCTGGCCACAAATAAATAAATAAATAAATGTCTTCATTCAGCTCTAATAAGCTAAAGTTGCTTGTAACCATATACTTTGTGTTAACTGATTATACTTCTCCTCTGACTGACTTAGAAAATAAGGAAGTTTCTCAATGAAAAGCAAAACTGAATACATAAAGTGGCTTAGCACAAACTATGACAAGAGTGTTAAGATAAGAATGCATAGTCTGGCCAGTGCCTTTTCTCAAAGGAAACCAGATGATTTTTAAAATCTGGCTAAGAACCGTCTAAATGAACAAATGAGTGAATGAAATGAGTATTCAAGTAAACCCAAAAATCTGTTTCATTGTCCAGTTCTGAGTGATGCAGATATCTAGAAGTAGGGTTGTCTCCACTATCCTGTGTTCCTCGGAGAAGAGAGCTCTGTCAGTATGATGGATTTTTTAATGCTCTGTTGTCCTGCTCCTTTCTCTTTGGATTGCCCTTCGGTTTAAGGTTGTTAAAATAAATGTCCCTGTTTTGCCAACAACTTTGGCTGAACAAGTAGGGAACGCTTTGTCCATCTTAATAAACAAAGGACGCATTAGGGGTGTGAAGTACAGGCAAATTGCCAGTGTCTGGAAGTTACTGATGTTAGTTTGTGTGTCCCCCCCAGTTGTCCTCTTTAATTACGTTAGCAGATTAGGCTCTATGAAAAATTTCCAAGGGTGAAAATGATGTCAAATAGATTGTTTAGGCAGATACATCATTGATTTAGAAACAAAATATGGCCATCAGCATAAGCAGTTTGGAAGAGAAGGTGCAGCAAAAATGTCTCTGTTTCCTCCTCCCACATTTACCTTGTTTGACTTGCTAATTTAATCATTGGTGCTGAAGCTAGGGCTCAGATACTCAGTGGAAGAGGTGAATGTTTCCCACTGATGTTGTGAGTTAAAATTTCTGCCTGATTTGAATGCAAATTATGAAGAAAACAAAAAACAACCAACCAAACAGAAATGGTTGGGGGCATTTCATTCTCCAGTGGGGAAGGGAGGGTGTTCTATTCATCCGGGGTATGAATTCAATTAAGAACTGCTGCATTAAGAGCCCCTGTAACAGAGTTCTGGTTTTCACTGGCTAGAAAGGGGCTTTTACCACTATTTCATGCATGGTTTTATAATGTGCACAATTATCTCAAGATAAAAACACTGTGGCATCCTTCCCACTTGGCTTATGGTTGACCGTCTTTGATTTGAGCTGCAGGCAAATTGATTTGTCTTGTTTACTCCAGAAAAGGATGATTCTGAAGAGTGAAAACAAGGTGTTGTATGACTGTAGGCAGCGGGCACTGTTGAACAGCAGTGCCTGAATGGAGATATCCACATTAAATATTTCCTTACTTATTCTGTTGCCAATTCAGAGATGAAAATCATACATCACTTGGCTGGAGTTATTTACTAATAAACATAATAAAGCCATGAAGTCATTCTGAATTCATGACGTGGACCTGCATTAATTTTGTTATTCATCAGTGTAGGGAAGGAGTATTAAAATCACCACCACTGTCTGTGTTTATAAATACAATTTTGGTTGGTAAAGGGAGGGATGCACATGTTGGGCATTACTTTCATACAGGGAAATGATATTTTGCCTTAGACTGAGAGAATCATTACTGACAATCCTTCTTTACTATTCAGATATGCAAAGCTTATTGTTAGTCATGGAGTTATTACATACTTAGAACTTCTGGTATTTTCTCAGGACTCAGATGTCATTTGTTAAACTTACTGGCCAGGATTTCTAATGAAGGCAGCTATGCAAAGTGTATTAAAGGCTTGAGGAGCTGGTGTAGAAAGAAGAGCCTGTGATCTTCCAACAGTGTTCACTCCAAGTCTTCTCAAAATTCTCTTAGGAATCTCTCTCAAGTTTTCTTCTTTAGAACTGAAATGTGAAAACTATAAATATTTGAAATGTTTGATAACCTACACTGACCCCGTACCTAGAACCTGCAAGCACAGTAACCTCCCATACACCCACTACAAACCTAATTACTCAGTGCTTTTTTCCCAGACTTAACAGACATGCCATGGAACTTACTCATCTGTCATTTAGACCAGTTAGCATACAGTGTGGGTGAAATAATGAGTGGACTTTTTTAATTCATACTGTGATGATACACATTTCCCTGGTGCTCATCCTGTCACTAATTCCAAAACTTCATGCTAGGAAGTGAATTTTAATGATACAATAACTCTTAAGATGGCAGTCGTGTTATTGGTATCCTAGCTTTTCTTTCTTCTCTTTCCTCTCTCTATTAAAACAAAAAAGAAAGAGAAAATTGTATAACACAATATTTTTTTTCTGCAAATTTATATCCTGTTTAGGCAGAACTTGCTATTTTATTTCTCTGCTTACTTATTCCATCTATTCATCTTATTAGTAAAATATTAAATAATACATCATTGCTGATCGGTGTGGCTCCATTGTTTCACTGTTATTCCTACAGATTTTTTATTCCAAATAATGATCAAAACTGTTTAACATGGGTGAATCTTATGCTATTCCAGTAGCTAAATGTTATCCTTTGGGTGAAATATCATAGCTCCTGCAAGCTTTAAAGGTAAATGTAAAGGTTGATTTGCCTTCTGGGACATCTTGGTAAGGGAACCAAGGGAAAGGGCCTCCGCCTGGAGCCACAGCCATCAGGGTATTGCATTATCCTCATGGGAGAGGGTGTCCAAGTGCTCCCCTTTAACAGATGCCGTGGCCTTGTGAGCCACAGGTGGCCCTACAGACAGCTTCTGGGAATCACTGCTTTAAAGGCAAATTGCTGCCACAAATATTTGTTATCTGTGTTCCCAGAACAAGCTCTGCTTGCAAAGCCTTAAGCTGTCAGGCACATTGAGGTCAGCTCCACAATTGCTCTTTGTTGCATCCAAAGCTTTGCTTTTCCAGTGCCTTTGCTAATGAAGCATATATGTTTTGTTCTACTGCCCTCTCACTGCTGTGTTTGTTTTTGCTTTCCCAGTAAGGAAGCAGGAGTTGCCTGCTCACTTCAGGAAAATCCTTCACAAGAAGGTTCAATGTGGCCGCTTTAACCTGCTCTCCAGTGATTCTTACTTACTGTCTTAAGTTTTTGAAACTTAATTTGGGTGGGTGTAGTCTGAATACTACTGCCAGTGAGCCCTGAATATTCCTTATTTTCTAATAAAATATTGGAAATACAGCACTAGCTCACTTTGTAAGCACGTAGACGAGCTTTGCTTTCTGTCACAAATCGAATCTGCACTTCTCTCTGACCAGCTTGGACTCCATACCATTGCTCATGTATTTTCCAAATCTCATTTCTCTCCTTGTCTTGCGTTTGAGTCTCACTGTTTGGAGAGTGGCTTGTTACCACAAGGCCTTATTTTGTACTTTCTAATTGGATCTGTAATGATTTGTAAATGTTGATACTTCAGGTATCAACAGGCAGTACAGGGAATATTAAGAGGTTACTAGTGGAGGCAAGCTTTTCCAACCTGTGGGTTTATGAACTTACAGAATAATGGCTGTTTTCCATTTGTAGTTTGCATTATTTGGCCAGTCCTGTAGCTCATGTGAGACCTGTAAGCCTCCAAAGCTTGGTTGCTGAAAGAAACTGTACTGAGTTTTTCAGGATTTCAAACACTCTTGTGTGTGTTTTAGCACCATGGCAATTGTACTGTAGTGAGAAGACAAAACAGAACCATATAGAAAGAGATCTTTTCCCCTGTCAAAATTACAAAAGCCTTATAGATCTGCAGGTCCTATGTATTTCCTGAAAACTGAGGATTACAGAGGAGCAGTGCAGGTTTTTAGCAGCAGGGGCACAGCTGCAGTAGAACCTCCCCAGTTTTCAGGTCTGATTTGCTGCCTGGCTGCAGCTGGGAGACCCTATCAGGATCATTGCTTACAGCTGGCCACACTGGAAAAACATAAATGAGGGAAGAGAGGAGCCTTAAGTTGTGTGTTGAGTTTGGGGAGAAGTTTTTTTATGTAGTGAGAGGTGGATTTAGGAAATAATTTTGTAAGAAGCAAAGCTGAACTTTGGTTCTTGAAGCATTTCTTCAGTTGGGGTAAGTCCAATGATTGTTATAAAGAGAATGTTGTGTTTGCAGGTATTTTTCTCATGGGTTGGGCTCTGTGCTTTAACTTCTTTGAGTAAGTGGCTTTCCACTCTGTTTTTCAAGATGCTCCTATGAATTTTAACCTGTTTAGTTACATGACCTACTTGTGAGTCACTTGAGCATTTTGCTGTTAAGCCTGGCTGAAGGTCAGCTGCCTTCAGAATTTATGTGTTCTTACATGCTATATATATATTAGCATCTGTTATAAATCCTCCCTGTCCTACTTCTGTTTTTATTAAGATTGTAGTAGTGGCTGTATACTGCAGATTAGTAGAGAAGAGTCTGGATCCATCCTGAATAAATTCCTAGTGAGGTTCAGTCCTTGCTTCATAGAGTTTACAATCTAGTTTTGGCAAAATACTCCTATCCTGCCTTCTCAGAAAAGACTTTTTTCCTCAGTCACTTAGTTGACTGGGAGCTAAAAGAACCCCTTTTTTGATGTGAGAGGCTGAATTCCTGAATCAAGTGCTTTGGCTGGAAGACTGTGTAAAGTTTAGGTAGGAGTAGTTGATCTATTGTGTATAAATCCAAGCAGGCAGTACCTCTGCTGCTGAAGCTCCTGAAATGATGTGACTATCCCTACTTAATTAGAGCCTTCTGATAATTTTGCCTGTGTAACTTGTTTTTCCTAGCTAGACTCTTTGTCTTAGCTATTGTCAAAAGGCTTTTAGCTGGAGTAAAACATTCAGCAGTGAATTCAGTTAAACCATACTGTTCTACCTAGTTCTTCCTGCAGTTTGAAGTGTTCTTGTGCAGCTTAGCAACTCCCTCCTGCCAAACCAAGTTGCAGATTTTAATCTACAAAAAAGCTTTGTAAAAGCACCTCTGCACATCTCTCTTGCCCCTCAAAAAATTTCCTCCAGATGCATTCTTCTCTATTGTGAATGAGTGCATTCCAGCAGTGCATTATTAAAGTCTCCTCTGTACAGGGTTGATTGAGGGAAAGGTGTTTGCCTGTTTAGAGGGAAGAAAAGGGTAGAAATGCTGAGTTTTGGGTGTGGAAGACCTGAGACGAGCACACTGAAGAGCACCCACAGGTGTGGGATTGGGTACCAGAATGAAAATTTCAATCTCATGCTTTTGTTTATTTATGAAGCAAAGCACTCACAAAATTGGCTTCATCAGAGCCTTTCACGTAGGTTCTTTTGTTTTCTGGAAAACTGTCTGAACTTTAGAATACTTACAAATTTTGATGTGCCACTGTAGCATTTTGGTTTTTAAAATCCCATCACAACCTCTCTTCCCACCATCCCAAAGCAGCCCAGTTGGGGAAATTGGGACAATCAGTCCTGTTTTGTGAACAATGTTTCAACAAGCTGATTCTTTGCAAAAATAATGAGTTTCTAAAGCAATAGTAACTGCTGAGTATTTTCCCTCATTGTGGTTTACTGACTAAAAAGCTCTGACGGGGGTGGAGATGCAGTTATTTGTCATGGTGGCAGCTGAAAAATAATGCGTTGAAATTAATGTAAAAATTTTTATGAATCATTATAACACCTGGATAGCTCAAGTAAATGAGTAATATGTGGATAATGGACAGAAAATAATGCAGGTAATCTAAATCATACTCTAGTCCTGAAGTGTGTCAGTAGATATGTGTAAAACTAGAATTTCAAACCTATGGGAAATTTGAATACTTCAGCTACAAAGCATATTAAAATCCTATAAAGGTTGAAAAGACCAAGCAATGAATATTTTCACACAATGAGAAGTTTCCAGAAATATGTAGCGAAAGACTCTTTGCATTTATGTGTTTTAAATATTTAAGTGGTTCTGCATATTAATGTTATTTCCATAGTGGAAACAGCATTTTCAATTGAAAATTATTCTTCTAATTAACTGTTGTCAGAATCAACCTACATAAGCAGGTTTGAATTGAATAATATTTTTGGAAAGTGATTTTTTTTTGGTTAAGAATTTTTGTCATCTTTCTGTCCTTATTTTAACACATACAGTCCCTATAGCTCCTTCTGGTAGTGTCCTGATAATTATGGGACATGTTCCTATATGAAACTGGAAGATACCAAAAAAATAAAAAGCCTGAAATAAAACACTTCTCCTTACACAATTGGAGGGTAGAATGACATCAGTTACCTATCTTTGCCTGTGTCTGCACATCTCTTACAGTTCAAGTAGGGATCTTGTGTTCTTAGAAATCTAATTTAGTTTTTATGTCCCTATGGATGACTTCTATGTGTTATAATGACATTTAGCATAATGAATAATACTGAGATTTTTTTTTTTCTATCAACACTTTATTTGAAATGTGAGTAGCCATTTATTACTCTATTTAGTCTGCATGCATAAGAGTTTGGGAAACTTTCTTAAGATTAAAGCAAAAGCCTGAAGAAGTTGGGTGAGGCACAAAATCTTCAAAACTCTTAAGTTTTGAACACTTGTAGTGTTCAGGGGGGCTCTGTATTCAGTACTGTGAATTATTTACTCTTCAATGCCATTGGATTCTCAATAATACTTTTAATAGATATTCCAAATGACATGGCTCTGGGATGCACTGCCAGAATAATCAGAAAAGACTGGTTTTGTTGGTAAAATAGGCAACAACTTATAAATCTCCTGAAGGATTTCTTGAGGAAATCACCCTTCATCTACTTGCTGGTCTGGAATTTCACATTTGGTCCATTTTAGGCATGTCTAGATTGTGCTTGTTGAGTCTTCACATAAAAAGCACATTTTGGGGCAGATTTTTGTGCTATTGAAGTTAGGACAAAATTTGCATTTACTCTCTTGGTGTGAGGATGTGTTATTTCATCTAGAATTTTAGAGAGGTGCATCCTATTACAGAAACATAACTTGTATTTCAAATAAACATCAACAGATGGATTTAATATCAGACTAATAAGAAAATAAATCACTTGCTAGATATTTCTGGCAGTGAAAATTGGCTCAGCATTGAGTTTAAAACTTTGTAGTCAGTAGTTCACTTTTTTTTTTACTGACAAACATGCACTCGGTATTGGTACTGTGACTCTATCCCTGTAAAGTTGAAAGTGTTCAGTATTTTATTTTCTACCTAAATGTGCTGTCTAAGCTGCTTCTCCACAGAAGGTTTTATACTATTTTGCTGTAGAATTACAATGCTAAGTGTTTCGAAGTATTAACTTATTCCATGTTGGACTTCAGTGTTGTTTGGACATTCTAAATACAAAAACTCATTTAGAACTGGACTCTTAGAGGCAATTAGTGTTAAAATTGGCTTGTTGCGTTTCTGTGTTTGCATTTGAGTGAGTTGCAAGATCTAAATATTCTCTGTCCAGCAGCTAAATAACAAAGGCCCTTGCTTGTCAGCTGCATCCATGTAAATGTTCCTGGTGTGGATTTTGATGTTCTCTTACTACCTCTTGAAAAGTTTGTGTTGCCAGTTTCTCAGATGGCTTATATCTGCAAAACCTCATCAGCTACTCTAGTAATAAGGATTTCACCTTTCCATTTGTTAATGATTGTGATGAGGATTTCTGTGGCAGCTGGTGGGCATGAGGCACCAATTCCGTGGCATTTCAGTGAGGCTTGCCTGCTCTGGTGGCTGTGACATCCTGAAACTCCAACACTGAGTCTCTGTTGGGTTGTGCCCACCCTCCCTTGGGCTCCAAGTGGCATTTTAATGTTCAGATCTATTCACTGCAGAACATCCCACTGCCCCAAAACCACTGTGTCTATCCTGCTAAACCTTTCTATTGTATTAAAAAACTTAAACATGGAGAACTTGAGCTGCTGTTTATGGATGAGCCATTTAGGGCTTATTGAGTTTAAGTAATAAAGGATTCATAGCTTAATAAATTTCCATTTGCCTTATACTTTACAGTATGACATAAAGACAAACTTGGCAGATGTACTGAACTACTCAAATCAATTGGGATTAAATGTAACAGAGTGATTCATCGATTCACAATGTCAGTTTCTTACCACCCAATAAACTTTAATTTGCTTTTCTGTTGTTTTGTCTGCAAATGATCAATATTGAGAATATCAGGGCAGCTGTGGGGCTTAGAAGATAGGCATTTCCTTAAGGGATTCAAACCTTTTTGTGTAGTTTTCTTGTCATATTGTTCATTAACCATTTGATTTGGTACATCTATTTAATGCCTATAATTAGCAGTTAAGTATGCATAATGACTTCTAAAGATACCTGAAGAACTATTATGCTCCACTGGGAGATTGCTGTGGAAAACAAGTAATAAATTAGGGAAGAGGGTCCCAAAACAATATCAAAGCATCCTTTATGTGCTAGAGACATTTGTGAAACACTGAGAGGGTCTGAGATGTTGCTGCAAAGGGATGGCTGCTTTAGGACTTTGTCATTGGAGTTGTCTTCAGTGGAGCTATTTGTAAAGAGAGCAACAAGTTCTTAAAGAGAAATGTTGAGATAGAAGATGATTTAGCATAAAAAAGTTGAAAGATTAGGTGTCTATTCAGGACAGTTGCATTTGTGTATTGCTTTAAACATGGATTTCATGGAGATGAAAGGAACCTTTGAGGTGAAACTCTAGCGTTGCTCTGTTACCACGAATATGCCTTCTTCTTGTAGGAAATGTTTTTCCACCCCGTTTTATTTCTATAAACATATCTTTTTGTTTGGTCTATTAGGATAATATGCAGGGTTTAGCTTTCTGGTTGTCTTTAAAATATGAAATTGGCTTTCTGTGTTGTTGTGTTCTGTTACAACTTTGTTTCTCCAAATGAGCTTACATATACTTCTAAATTTCTTTGGGTTTTTTGTGACAGAGAAGTATTTTATTAATTGCATCAATTGATGTTCAAAAGAGTTTAAAAAGATCCAGTAGTAGGAAAAGAGTGGACCATACTGTAAAAGGAGAATGATCTTGAAGCACTTTTTTAAAACGCTGGCCTTTCTTGTGTCTTGAACATAAACTTTGATTTTAATATTTTTCTTAAAATAATTAAAATTAAAATAGATCTCTAAGACAGTAATTATTGTTAATTATGTCTTAGATGTGTCGATTCTAAATGTGCAAGTATCTCAGTAAAATTAAAAAACTCTGTAGAAAGTTGGAATGTAAAGACACAAAATGCTGCATGAGTGTGTTGCTTCAGCACTTATTACAATTTAATTACTATTACATGTGTTTCAGGAAAACTAAATTTTTGAAATAAAAGTGCAGCTTAGTCAATATTCAATGGTGTAATAACTTTACAGAAATAAAAAAAAAAAACCTAGTTCATTTAACTTGTGATTTTCTTCCTCTTAAATTTGTGGCCTGTAAGGAAGGCTTTTAGATGTTGGATACTGAATGTGAGCATTTGAACTGTAGCTCTTTGGTAAAATAATATTTTAAAGTTATTTTGTTATTAACATTCTTGTGAAAAATAATATAATAATAAAGTCCCAACTAGAGTTTATTTTTCCCAAGGAACTGGAAAATTTATTTATTGCTAATAAAAGCCATAGGTAGGTATTAAAGAGGGAAAAGTGCCACCTAAAACTTCTCTTGGATAAACTTTTAATTACACTTCATTTTTTTCATGGTATTTACATTTTTAAGTTTCTCATGATGACAGTTCAAAAGGAGACGTGATCTTCTAGCACATAACTTGAGAATAGAATCTTTTTAACCAGCATCTACTGTTGCTTATTACATTGTCTGTCTCTTTATTGTGCATGCCATCTATTTACCGCAGCTCTCAATATATTCTTATTCCCCCTGTACAGGGAAAATAGTTGTATTTCCCCTGCAGAACTGTTACAGAAAGGGAGATTGCAGTAAAGATAGGCTTTTGCTATTCCTGTGTGATGGATTGAGGATCAACAGTCAGGCAGTAGAAGTCCATTCCCTGCTGGATATGGCACAGGGCAAAAGTTGCACAGCTTGACTTCTAGTGTGATTTTTTCCACTCCTCCCTGGTCCAATTTAACTGGATATTGATGCAGGTAGTTAGGGATGTTACACAGTTGATGAGAGAAAAGGAGTATTTTGATTCTTGGTTATCACAAAACATTAGCTGTGAATGTGTATTTAATATTTACTAAAAAGAGACAAGCAGGCTCTTTAAGTCCCTAAGAGATAATGGCAGCTTAGGAGACATCAGTATCAGTAAATTAAACATGCCTGGGGATGTTTATTGGAATAACTTGCAGATATTTTGGAGTGTCTTGGCCTCTGGAAGAGGGTCATTGTGTGCAAACTGCATATTAAAAAGAGCCTGTGGAAAGGTTTGATTTTTAACTCTGAAAACTGTCTGGTAGTTATCTGGAGAATTGTTCAGATCACAGAATAGCCTGAGTTGGAAGGGAGTCACAAGGATCATTGAGTCCAACTCCTGGCCCTGCACAGGACACACCAAAGCCTGAGGGCATTGTCCAAACACTGCTTGAACTCTGTCAGGCTGGTGCAAAATGTGCAAGGGATCATTCCTGCACTATCTAATAGTAAAATAGAACATTGTTTAATAGACTGTTAATAGAAAATAATGGCTCCATCATATGCCAGTGCTTGGCTGTTTTCCTGGACACTTCATTGAGCCATTTAGTGGCTTTCTGGGATATAGAGATGATGAACTGCCTTTTAAGCTGATTTGAAGGATCTGATTGTATTTCTGAATAAGGGGAATGTTTGCTGTCCTGGGAAATCCATGAAGCAGGTTAGACAATTTCCTAGCTGAAAGGCACCAAGGAAAGGGGCTGAAGCATAGGATGTGTAAGGACCAGCTGGGGCATGGAGTAAAGCTTGTTCAGCTCCTCTCTGCCTGGAGAGGAAAAGGCTCAGGGGACTCAGTTGCAGAAGGAAAATGACCACAGGCATTGACAGTGGAATTTTAATTGGACAGCAGTTTTTCACTGTTGTCATAGGTTAGCAAGCTGAGTCTCGGAAGTGATGTCCTTGGCAAGGGGTGCTTACAGCTTCTCCCCATGACCTGACAGAACCTATCAGTGGCCAGTTTGAATATGGACAATTCTTTAAGCCACTTAAAATTGTGACCGCTTCTGTGATCCACACTTAAGAATAGACAAACTCCCCCAGCTCTCTCTCTCTCGTTTCCGGCTCTGGGCTGGGCCACGGCTCCAGGATGACCCCCTCCAGCAGGGCTGTGGGCAGCCAGAGCGGCTTGGAACCCATTTCAGCAAAGGGGCACCGCTGTCCGGCAGAGGTCAGGTGACCAACAGCGATAAGCCACACAGCTGCAAGGCTGAGGTGAGATTAACACTTTTATTGCTGTGAAGAGCTGAAAACCTGAGGGAAGAGAAAGAAGAGATGCTTAAAGCTGTAAATCTGTTGTGAAGCTATGATATATCAGAGTGTCCTGTTGTAATTTCATGAAGATATGGGGGGTGGAGTGTTCAACTCGTGAGCAAAAGCACCTGCGCTGAGATAGGCAGATGCTGATGCAGCTGTAATTTCATGAGAAGTTTGGACACAGAGAGATGGAAGCGATGAGGACTTTTGCTCCAAATGGGAAAGGAGAAAACATCAGTTCTTAGAGATACTCCCAGAGATAGTCCTAAAGATGAAACTCAAGAAGACCCTTTGCTCCCAGGGAAGGAGAAGGGCCTCTGTTCTTAGAGATGAAATGCTCCCAGAGATGGGTGAACAGAACTTTTGTTTCTGAATGGCTCAACCTTAAAATTGTACCCCAAAAACTTCAAGAGTGGACCCTCGAAAGCAGTTGTGGGAAAAGCTGCAAGTCGGGGGAAGGGACTCACATGTGAGCAGAGAGACTCCTCTTCCTAAATGGACTGAACAAGATTTGGAAGTGGGCAGCTGTCTCGTTGTGATAATGTTTTCGTGGCATGGGCAAGAGAGACTCATCTTTTCTAAATGGACTGAACAAGGTTATTATGGAAGTGGTAACAGACTGAACATCTTAAGGGTTGTCTTTTTACATTGCCAGTGGGAGAAGGGAGGAAGGTGGGGGGAGGAGGAGAGTTCTGAAGGTGTGGTACGATTTCCACCCCACCCCCCCCCCCCCCCCCTTTTAGGTCTGTTAATAAACTTCTTTATATTCTTTCGAGTTTGGTGCCTGCTTTCCATTTCTCCTAATTCTTACCTCACAGAAGATAAACAGTAATGAGTATTTTGGACCAAACCACTACAACTGTCAATCTCTAAAGGTGTCAAGGGGAGGGAGTTGGATGCCCATCCCCAGGGATGAGCTGAGAGAGGCCCCAGGCACCTTCTTCTGTATTTGCTGTATATTTGCTTTGATTTCTGCTGGGTGGATAAGGTGGTAATAGATGCCTTCCAGATGTCCCTTTTCTTCCTTTTTTTTCCTCCCCTTCTCTCCCTCTCTCTCTCCATGTAGCCACTGTTTTTCTGCATCAGGGTGAAGTTCCTAAAAAAGCGGGGGAAAAAATATTCAATGTACTGTGGTAGGCTGTAGAGAGGGGATAACTGTATTACATTAAAAAGTACTGTTTACTGTGATAAATAACCTGCCTGAGACTTGCTGAACTCATGTTGAGTAAAGCTTCTTAGGCAAGCAAAAAAGGCATTTTTTTAATCTGTAAAACTAGATACTGCTATACATACTGCATGCTGGGCTGTAGACTGCTGTGTGTGCAAAGTTGGATCCCAGTGTATTAAACTGAAAATGAAGGAGCAACATGTTTTACAACCTTTTTGGTTTGGAGTACTAACTCTGGATTTTGACTAACAAGGTGACAGCAGCTCAATCTTGGAACAAGGGAAAGGTGTTTATGTAGCTTTGACAGTGTTTTATCAGCTGTTTGCTTGTGGTTGTAGTTATTTTAGTGCAAAGAAAACAATCACAAGGCAGTGCTAATTGGACCTTCTTAAAATTTCATTACATTCATCAAGTGAAGCTTGAAATACCTTCTGTAGTTAGTACTGAAATGAAATTAGTAAGGCTAAAATGAGATTTCTCTGAACCCCTATCAGGCGTAAAGTGTTGGGGCCCTGTGGGGAGGCACGGCGCTCGTTCCCCATGGGTTGTTTTGTGTTCCCTGCGTGGGAAGGACCCTCGGGCCTGTGACGGCCTCAGTTCCTCGGCAGAGCCCGGCCATGTGGCTGGAGAAATAAACATCTCTGAAACATCTACCAAGAATCAGTCCCCGTAGATTTCTTTCCACGGGCCTCGTTGTCTGATACGCGTGTCGCAGAATCCGCACTGTAACGGTAAAGTGTACCGTGTGTGTTTCTTTGGGAGAGTGTGTGTACTCAAGTGTTTGACCATTCAGTTCTTTAGCGTGAGACGAACAGAAGGGATTTGTTTGGGGTATTTTAAACTTGTTCTGAGCGGGTTTGCTTTTAAATCATAAGCTTCAGTCTCCTGTTTGATCACAAACATGTTTACTTTTAAGATGTTACTAGAATAAACCACCATTTAGTTCTAAACAGTAACTCTATTCCATAACTCCTTAGCAAATAATATAAATTTCTAAAAAGCACTGGGTTTTTGTGGGGGATATTCAGCAGGCATGTGACATAATAAACATTTGGATTAAAGGTGTATTTCACGCATTCATCCGTATCCCAGATTACTTGAATATTCACTCCTATTACGGTTTGCAGTATTTTTGTTTGATGTTATTCTTTCTATGCCAATAAATCACTATTGACTTGTAATGGTAACTCTTCAAGTAGGATTTCAAGAAGTAAAAGGAAATTATTCTAGATTTATTTCCTAAGGGAAAATCCTTGTGGATTTGCCTGTACTGAGGAATAAGAAATGCAAATTATGATTTCTTTAACCATTTTACAATTTGACTGTCATTGCTAAAGACATATTTTGGTTTTCATTACTTACAAAAGTTCTGTAATAGGAGGAAGTAATTCCAGAATCAGTAGCTCTCTGTTAGCAGCAGCAGCTGAAGATGATTGCTGGGGAGTAAAGACACGTGAAATGGAGCAGAGAAATTCAAACAGCCATTGAGAAGTTCTCCTTGTGGCTCATCTTTTCTTCTATAGTCTGTTCAGGAATATTTATTTTAAATAAAGGAGCAGTACAAACATTTTGTCATTCTGTGGAGCTGTGGCTGATGCCTTGCTTTGTAATATAAATCCTACACTAAATGTACCTTGGAAGCCCTAGTTGTGTTTTGCCACTAGAAAGTACCTTTTGAATGGACTAAAAATAAATAAGTAGCTGACATCTGAAAGTATTTCTGTTTAAAATGAATGATATGGAACAAATATACTTACTCCTAATACTGGAGACTATTTTACTTGTGGCAGTGATATGGGAGGGAGGAGACAGGCTCTGACCAGCAATTGAAAGAAAATTTTTATATTTATTAAATAGACTTCTGAGGAGTAAGGCATGGTTGTGTACTGCATCTCTACAAAAGATGAAAAATAAGCTTTTTTTTTTTTTAAATGGACAATTGTTATTAAGGGTTGTAATCTTTGTCATGAATCTAGAAGCTGGGCATGAGCTGACCACACTGCTTTTGTAAAAGCAGTAAAAGAATTAGAAGAGTAGTTTTTAGTGAAGGCTTTGTGACTGAAGACAGAATTGTGGGACAAGCACCATTTGATGAACACTGGGAAACTACTGTTCCATGAAAAAAAAATCTGGTTTGTTTTCTGGTTTTCCACTTGAGTGGTAGAAAAATCAATGGGCCTGTCTGTATCTTATCTGCTTGGTTTATTACAGCAGTCCCAGAGCTACTTTGAATATGGGTTTTCTTTTTAATTTAGATCAAAACCTACACATACTGAAAAATAGTTTGGTCTTGTATTGTCAAAGGCAGCAAGAGTTTGGTTTGCAGAGGGACTTGAAACCTCTTTGCTTGAGCAAGTTCTGCCCAAGTTTTGTGTTGAGCTTCACCATCCTTTTGAGATCTTCACTTGGATCTTCTGAAAACTTCTCTGCAAGTATGAATATTATCCCAGGCTAATATGAGAATCTAGAACACTGATGTTCTTGTGTGCATTTCTGTAATTTTATGCACAAATGTATATCTTGATATGCCCTCAAGAGTAATGGCTTTTTAAAATCACATGCTGTACATTTTCATGCTGACTGCTGTCATAGCAGCTCTCTCAGCATCCCATCAATTCTGCTCTCATTTTCTAACAAAATACCCCAACTTCAGAATGTACTAAACTTCATCTGCTTCTCTTGTCTAGTTTATTTAGCTTATGGATGTGTAGAATTTAATTATAAAACTAAACTGGAATGTGAGAAAAAAGCTTTGATAGTACTATCAAATTTTAATAATAAAATTAAATTTAAAATATCTTAACATAAATATTTGATCATCTGTGTTGCATAACTTGCTGCATGGAGGAAGTTATTAATGCCAGGTTGTGAATGCAGATGAAACAGCCAATTCTGTAAAAGGCTTTATTAATCAGCAAGATACATTCCAAATTAATTGGATTGTTAGATCATACTATATTAGCCAGCTCTACTAAGCAGCCTTATCTTTGTGGTTGTGAGAAATGCAGAATATTCTTCACCAAGGCTAATAAAATATGATCCACATTATTAATCAGAAACAAATTAACATGAGAAAAGTCTGATTAATTTTGAAGGAAGTCTCCCTTTCTTCAAAAACTAAAGGGAGAACAGACTTTCAGAAATTAAAGGCAAATTCAGATGGTGTTGGCTTTGAGACTGGAGGGTGTTTTTATTTGGAGGAGACATATGCACACTATTACAGGAAGACAGAGACCTGTAGCTGCAGAAGGATGTGTATATCTGTAGTGATTAAGTTTAAGTACTGAATTCAGCACAATTCATGTCTTTGGATTCTCAGATTTGTTGTTTGTTTTTTGTGATATCTATGCTTAAGAAAAATTGAGCTCTAGTAGAGATCTGTAAGTCTGATATGCTTAAATATTCTAAGATTTCTTTGAAAAACTCCCCTAACTATACCATTGCTTGGATTTTTCTGGCTTTCCTGTTGCTCTTGTACTTGTTTTCTGTCTGATGGTGTGGATTTATGGTCTTCAAGGCACCTCTCTGTACTTGCAGACTGACCTGAAGCATTCTGGTTTCAGCTAAGGGGAGAACTGGAGCACAAAGAGGTTAAATGTATTGCCCAGTTTCTCCAGAGGAGTTTGGCAGCATGAGCAGGACTATCTGTATTTCCTAACCGGTACTTGGGCTCTTCAATCCCAAATTACTCTTCTAGCTTTCAAAACATTGCTGCTGTCCTGTTGCCACATCACCTCAATAAAGAATGAGAGAATATGACACACATCTGTCTTTTAGTCCAGTGTTTTCAGATTTCTATTACTTGAAACCCTCACATTTGAAGACTCCATCTTTCTTTCCCAGTTTTTACAAAACTTGAGCAAATAATTTTTTATTAGTAATGAAAAATTTTAAACTGCAAGAACGGTATAAGAACTAACATTTATTTGTATGTTTCTTGGGTTTTAAACATTTCAAAACTGGTAATTATAATCTTTACAGGTTGCAGTGTGGAGGACACCATAATTTTGAATGAGGGCGGAAATGCAGGTGTAAATCCAGGTAGATTCTGTGGCTGTTGAACGTTAAAGAAAATTTCTGTGGATTCACTTTTGAGAGACATATTCCTTGTAGTCATAAGGAACAGCTGCAGGTGTGTGCTGACAGCCCCTTGCCCCAGGCAAATCCATTACAAATAAGAGTGGTAAATAATTATTTTTAACAGTGAGATGATTTTTTTTCTCTCAGTATGTTTTACATATGAATAAAGCATTTTTACTAAAAGACTGAACTGAAAAATATAACTTTTATTTAAAAGTGTCTTTACCTTTTTCCCAGTCTGCATCAGAATACTGATGCCTCTGCTTAGTTTCATTATGCAGAATATCAATTGCAGTTTTCTTACACTGTCAGAATTTAAATTACCAGAGGTCTGCAAGATTAGTCCTGCCTGGTGTGCTGAAGTTAAGTGTGCTCTATTTAGATGGCCTGCCTTAAATTTACATTTTTATAGCCATCCTTCTATTATGGAAAGTAAGTAATGTTAATTTCTAAGGAGAAAAAAAATAAAATATGTGATCTTGTAATAAAATCTGTGATTGAGCTTGTGGAGCTCGGGGTGGAATGATGTGCAGCCACAGGGCCCACAAAACAGAGCTGCAATGCTCTCTTCACTTACCTTCCTCCTCACCTTCACAGATGGAGCTCAGCAAGTTAAACCCCTCCCCCGAACTTTATCACCCGTGTCCAGCAGAGTAAAGCTTGTTTTTCTTTCCCTGGCAATATTAATGACTTTCAGCTGAGTGCATTTTAATTAAAAACACCAGGTAGCCTCTCTCAGCTCAGCACAGGGCAGTGCTGGTGTTCAGCATCTGCTGGTGCTACCTGTGCATGTCTGTGCAGCCAGAGCGAGGGTCCTTTGTCCTTCACTCTCTGTGTTTTGGTTTTTTGGGGTTCTTTTGATGGGGGTCATGTCAGACACCACTGGGAGGCTCTGGTAGACATAAATTCCTGAGCTTTTTGACAACTGAGGGCAGAAAATGGGCCAGAACTTATTGCTGAAACAAACACTGTGTTTCATCCTTGGAATTCAGAAATTCTTGTTCAAATCTTTGGTCACACAAACTGTGCTTGTATGGGGACAAATGCATGCCAACTGTTTCCACCCTCATCAACAGTGAAATGCCACAGGAAACGCTAATTTTCATTTAATGTAGCTGATCTTAATTTTATGTGTATGGAGAGGCCTAGAAACCTCATCTTCTTGCTGTGAAGAGTTGTGACACCCCTACCCAAAATGTTAAGGCCAAGGCTGTGTGGTGGAAAACATGTTACAGAGAGGGAAGTCAAAAGCAGTGCAAATCTGAAAATATTTATTAGTTCTAGATACATTACATGTTTTCTAAGCCACCTTGGGCCAGGAACTTGCATATGAAGATACTACAGCACAAAAATGATAGTGTGTTGTCTTTTGCACAGAAAAATAAAGACAGAATGGATCAGACTTTCTTTTACTTCCCAGTATACCTGGGAAACAACTCTGATTTAGAATATCCATTTTTGGTTGTATTTGCTGTTTCATAAAGAGGTTTTTTCTAGACGAATACATGGGAATACAGTGACAATACCATGTGGAAAAGATGTTCCTGGGACAGTTGTTCACTACTATTCATCATTGCTTAACCAGGTAGATGAGGGCAGAATTGGAAAAAGATGAGATTGAGCTATGCATTTATCTATTTCTCCCATCTAGCCAAATCAAGGCTCTTGTGTTCTGTTTTCCCTATTTTTCTTTTGTTCCCCTCCCCTCCCCTGTCTCTCCCCTTTTCCTCTCAAACTTTACTGTGGTTTCAGGATGTAATTTTGGTTTGGCAGGGGAGCCTGGAAAAAAATTATGAAGATAACAGCTTGGGGAGTATTCCGGATTACTGGCCCTACCCAGTTCTTAAATTTCTCAATGACTCTACCAGTGGTCACTGCTCAGGATAGGATGTTGAAGCACCTGGGGCTTTTCACTGTTCCTGCCTTTTCTCCACCCTCCAAACCCCCCAGTTTTTTTACTGTTTCTTCTATAATTACATGAAAAAGAAAATACTTAGATTAAAAAATCCTCTCTAAGATTAAAATACTGTTTTGTAATACGCTTTGCATTTGGTGTAAAGAAACTTTAAATGGCACAAGCACACTTATGAAAAAGGTTAAAAATGGGTGAGCTGCCTAGATTTGTCTTTCTAGTGCTCCTGTGATTTTTCCTAAGACTTTATTTGGGCTGAAGCCTGCCTTATCAGTATTACCAAAGATTACTGGAGCACTTTGTTTCTTTTAAGTGTAATTGCCATTTTAAAATAAAATGTTGCAAGTGAGCAAAAACTTGACTTTTAAAAGCTAAAAGAGCAGGCTCATGGGTCTGTTTGTATTAAATATTGCATGCAGTGCTATTGATTCGTGACAGTATAGCATAATTGTTGGTGTTGTGGTGCAGCTTTTCAGCAGAACAGGAATTTTAAAGGCCAAGTATTTTTTGGGAAAATAAATTGCTGGAAAAAGCAAGAATCTGTACAGTTTCTAACATTTGACAGCACCATTTAAAATAGCATAACTTTACATAGGTACATCACCTGGTTCTAAGTATCTGCTAATTTCAGCAAGGTAAGTCCGGTCAACAGAAAAAGCCAACAAAAAGTTTCTGTACAGCTGAGCTTGTAAGATTACCTTCTAGATGACCTGCTGAAATCTAAATAATGTTTTGTGAAGCTGGTGGGAGGAAAAAAGCATGGGCAAAGACAATATAAAAACTTAAGTCCTTGATTTCAAACATGCCGGAAGTGTAGTCCCTAGTTTAATTAGGGTGGTTTTCTCCTCACATTTTTAGCCCTGCATTTACTTAAGCTTCCAACCAGAGCCTCTGAATCACCTGAGCTGGCTCAAAAGCTGTTGTTTTATGTGTAAGGGACTCATGTTTTGGTTTTTGTACTGTTACATTCATTTGTAGCACAGATGGTTTTCTTGGTGGAAAAGCGTTTGAGTATAGCAAATACTTCTCCCCTATCAGGTAAAAGCTGCTTTAAGTGACTTTCATTTGAAATTTTCAGTAATTTTTTTATTCCTTTCTAATCCTGGGTCTAAGTGCCTCTCTTGCATATATGAAGCTGATGCAGGAATACACACACAGGGCAAAGAATTATGAAATATGTGAAGTTATAGTGATGATTTATGCCTAATTTAAGTGTTTTCTATACAAATTTGGATTTAGAAATCTCAATTCATAGACAAAACTTTATTTCATCTGTGAAGGGAACAAAAAGATTAGACCCTATTCTTGAAGTTTTTTAATTCCTTCATGTGTATTTATTGTGGCTTTGTCAGCTTGAGGCTTTAGTATAATTTTCCTTGTTCTGTTTAAATTCCACCAGTGTTACATCAAAGCTGACAGTTCATTCTGTGCCTGTCTTTTGTTTTGGTTACTCATCTCCTGGTTTTGTATTTACAATGCTAAGATTAAGTATTTCTTGCTGTGGCCAGAACAATGAGCAATGTAGCAACTCATCAGAGCATGTAAAAAGCGATTGCTGTCAACTGTGGTGCTCTTCCCTCCCACATCAAAATCACAGGCTGTCCCAAAAATTCAGTCTGATGTTTCTAATCTCCAGCAACTCTGAAAGGTGAATTTGAGCATACCTAGATTACCTGAACTGTCTAATTGGCCTTTCTAAAAAGTCGCCTGGTTGTTTTCAGAAACCAGGATTGAGTAGTGGAACTGAAATAAAAGTGCAGATTGTGAAGTGCTGTGACTTGTGCTGTTACACCCATTTTATTTCTTTCCTGTTGTTAGTGGCGAAGATTAATGAAACTTTTGTAAAGTTGGATAGAAACGAGAAGGGAAGTATATTAAACTACCCCCAGTTGCTGAATGCTAATTATTGTGTCAGATCTCATTAGGAAATAGGTGCACACACAAGACTCTGCTTGCTTATTTTAACACATCTGCTTCAAGAAAGAACTCTGCAAATTGGAGAAGGGCTTGTAGGTCAATATTCTACGTATGTCAATTTACAAGACATTTTTGTTTCTAACTTTCCTTCATCTCATGTTTCAGCAGGAGAGCAGAATAAGAATAATTAGGGCAGAGTTGTACTGTGTTAGGGCAGTGGTGGGTGGGAGAGGACTTGAATTCAGCACACTGTGCTCTAAGAAAATTCTTATTTTTGCAGGCATGTGATTTCAGTGAAAGTGATTATGAGACTGTGATTAGCAGATAATAGAATTTAATGGATTTTCATATGTAAGCCTCTCAAATGTGATAAATAAGGGCAGAAGTCTTGAGAGGTGTTCTTATGAGAGTCAAAGCTTTGTATTGAAAAAGTGGTATGTAGGAAAAATGTGTACTTAATGTGGCTGTACATAACAAATGCTACGCAGCAGAAATAATACAGCTATTTGTACATTAAATTGATAGAAACAGTTTGTTTCAGTCAGTGGTGCATCCTCATTGACTGTCTATTCCAATCTCTATGGTTGGGACTGATGAAGAGGACAAAAATGTGGTTAAGGAATGACCAATTGATGTGTGTTGTCTGTCGTCATAGGGTTCTCTTCTGTCTCTGGGTTGTCTTCCTTCTTGAGCAGCCTCAGTCCCTTGCTTCTTTGTATGGAACCATGGATCCTACAGCTTTTTCATTTCTTAAAGGCTCCCATTTTTCTCTCTGGTATAATCAGGGTTTGTAGGGATGGTGTGTTCCAAGAGCTTGCCCCAAATATGGAAATGTGAAAGAGTCAAAGCTTTGAAGGTTGCAAGGTCATGTCATAAAAAGGGAGAAATGTTGCTCCTTGATGACTTTTCCATTCTGTTGCTAAGAGTTGCAAAACTCAGATTTCCAATTTGATCATAAGCTGGTAAGGAAATTTTCAGGGAACTGGGAGTATTGCATTTCTCTATCGTTAATATTGAGCAGTAAGAAAAAGTAAACAATAATGTATCAATGTCAGAAAACTACTAAATGATTATCATATATTGAATAATTTGATGACAACTATTTATAACTGTGTGATAAATATTTTGCCTCAGAAAATGATGGTTGGATGTAGTCATAGTTGTGGTCCCCAGGACAGCTCTTGGACTAAGAGAGGAATAGGAAGATAAAAACTGAGCATCAGGTTGGCTTCTTCCCTTTTCCTGGACTTTTGGTTCTTGTCTAACCTCCTAATTTTACAGGATTGATATTCAATTCATAACTCTCAAATCTGAATTGTGCTGCCTTCTTCCCTGGCCCTGTGAATACTCCAACATTTGCATTGTAGAAAACTGGGAGGTCTGTTAAAGGCATCATTTTAATAACACAAAAACCCTAAAGAATAGCAGTTTCTTAGCAAAAATTTAGTTCATTCTACAGAAAAGAGGTTAAAGATTTAGTAACATTCTTTAACTATGGATTCCTTTTGGTGTGCGTTTTTTCAATTATATAAATCCAAATTTATGAAAGCTTTTTTCAGTGTTTCATACGTAGACCAGAAAGTCATGGGACTATTTTAAATAAATATGTGAAGACCTTCAGAGATGTAGCACTGTTTGGTTAAAAAAAAAAAAAACCAAACTTGTAGTGTCCTTCATGAAAAAAATGCCCTGTGAGGACATATGCCAAGAAATCTTTTTCTTTTTACTGCTCTGAAATGACAAACATAAATGGCTTTTCCTTTAAAAGGACATCCTGCTGGCAGGTGATATATTAACTAGAGGCATTGGACCAACATCTCAACAATTGTGTTCAGCTGTAACTTAATAAAGCATTGCTCTCCTAGGGTCAAGTTGGTTGTGACAACAGAGAAAGTTCTGGAAGATAAATGTGCAAGGTGTAATCTTTTGGTAAACTACAAAAGAACCTGACATCTAATTTGACCTCTTGTTGATGTTCCATGACTGCCCCTCACCAGCTGCAGTGATTTTTATCTACAGTAGGTTCCAAATAAAGTTCTAGGTTTCAGTTGGGTGCAAAAAGTCTTACTATGCTTAAACACCGAAGTCTGGTGCTGCTCTTGCAGCTGCAGTATCTCAAAAATAAAAGGATAATTATGCTTGATTCCAAAAGGTAAAAGAAAATAATTAAGCACTAAATTAAGCTAAAAATGATCAACATATGTTTGGGTATCTCCTTGATCAGGACGTGCTCTGAGCTCAGAGTGCCCACATGTTTGTGTTGCTTTGTGTTAAAAACAAGATCATTTTGGAAAGTCAGAACTTGTTCTACATATCTTGGGGAGATTGTGGTGTTCTAAGAAAACTGTGAACTGAAAATAGAGCAAGCAAATGTATAACTCTCTCCACAACTCCATAGGTTATTTTCCTTCAGAAACTTGAACAGCAGGCCTATGGAAAAATGTACTTCCTGAAGCTCTCAAAGTCTGGTCATAAGAAGTTCTTCATTAAAGTAATACCTTTTAGCTCTTTCCTAATTTGGGTGAACCTAAAGGGATTGCAAATCTGCATAAGATATCCTGGCCTACCTACCAAATAAACTGAAATATAGTCAAATAAAATTTTCTCCTTTCTCTCATTAGCTCTGCTAGAAGTTGATTTACAAAATTACTTTGTTTTTAATGTAACTGAAAAGTTGAGTAATGATATGAGGGAGGCTGAAAGAGCATGGGAGTTATCATAGTTGACATCTTTGCTTTTCACATGCAGGACAGTGTAGAAATGAGGAGATGTCTGAGAGTTTGTTTTGATGATGCACTCCTTGACTGTAGTGAATGGAGTGGGTTTAATGCCAGCTTATTTATAGTGTAAGATAATTAAGAGCTTGATGCTCCCTCCATTTGTGCACTCAGAAATGGGAGGAAAGGAAGGAGCACTGGGGAAGGGGCAGCAAGTTATTCCAGGAAATTTTAACAAGTATGACTGAGCCTCAGCTCCCTGAGGAGACAATGCTACTTTACAAGTCCTCAGTAAATAAGTAATTAAATAGGAAGGATGAACAAACTGACTTACAGGAAAACACTGGTAATTGTTCTCTTTTCTGTCCCCTTTTTTTTCCCCTTCTGTTCCTGCCTTGAGTTCACAGATTGTATATAAGGTTCATATGGATAGCTTTTTTTTTCCCTTTTAAAAATACTGTAGGCTTCTCATTTTTATGTATTCATTTCTCAGCGCACTTGGACACTTTGTTAAGGATGTTTGCAACCTGTAATAGAAGTTATTCTGCAGAGACTTTAGGCATGGCTCTGTTTAACCTAGAAAATTAGTAAGGTTGTAATGCATGTAGCTGGAATACATAAGCTTATGAATTTACATGCAAATAAACTGAGCTGCTACTGATGTTATTCAGCTTGCTCCACTTGTAATAATTGGTTCTTCTGTTCACCTCTCAGATTTTATTTCCAGAGGTTTTAGGCTCAGTTAAATGGCAGGATATGATAGCATTGCTTTTGGCTTTCACTGGAGTATATCAACATGATCCCTTGCGAGCCAATAAATATAAGTTTTTGCCTTTAATTAGTCACATAGCTCTAATCTTGGTTTTACCCCCTTTTGATCCTCTGCCTGGAAGGGATAAGTAGCTTGAGAAAAAATGAAGTCATGAATTTATTTGTAGATAGTGATAACACTTGTTAGGATGCTGGTGGGAGGCTGGAGGTGATTTATGAAAGATTCAAGTGTTCAATTCTCCATCAGCAGTTTGGTAACAGGTAATTCAGCCAGATATGTGCCACAGGTATGGGCTCCACTTCACCTGGCAGCACAACAGCCGGAGAGGACTGGGGAGTGGTTCTGAAGGAGCCCATTAGTAAATACTTAAAGGAAGAGTTGTGCTGCAGGGGAGCTTTGCAGTGCCATCAGTTCAGCTCCTGTGGGTAGTGTCAGATTAAGGCATCCACACTGATACAGCTCCTCATTACTGATACACAGCATGCTGGCAAAAATCACTGATCTGTCACTTCACCTTCCTCTTCATATCTTTAGTTTTGCTTCTTTAGTTTTATGTCTTAGCCTGAATTAACGTGTTAGTGTTTATAAAGCACTCCACAGATGAAAAGCCTTACATAGCTGCTTTGTGTAATTATTATTTTTAATTGTTTCCATTTGTATAGTTTCAATTAGAACCACTGATGGAGTAGCATGAACTCAAGAAGTAGAAAAGGCAGGATTTTTTGTTCTTTTTAAAGAAAGTAGGCTTAAGAAAAAATGGGGAAAGATGGAAGAAGTGGACAGATATTCTGGGTTTCACTTCATCCATATTAACCTCATTGACTGCTTGCTAATTGCAGGAATTTAAATATGCCAGTGCTCACATAAAAAAAAACCCTGAGATCCTTTGCTTTTTAGTGGGAAAACCTGGAACTTCATAAGGTGTTTATACAATTTCTGCCATCGGTGGTATTGAAATGCTTTTTTCCCCAGAGTGACTTGAGGAAATGAAAATGGGAAGCTCTGAGTCACAGCCTTCTTTGTGGGTGCACATAGCCAGGACCACTGGTGTGCTGGAATTCTGTGCTATTCACTTAAAACTCTACTGCTTGGAATGGTAAAGGCAAAAAAATCTTCCTGCTGCTGAAGGGGAGTTTCAGATGTCAGAATTGTAGATCCAAAGGTGGGAAAGCAAGTAAAACAGAACTAATATTTGGAAACTTGTGCATTCAAGTCAGATTTGTGATGTGATGCAATGCACAATTTTTGAAGGGTTTAAGTGGTAAAAGCAGGCATTTGACTCAGTATGTGCATTAAATCCTGGGGCAGACAAGGTCAGCTCTTAAACTGAGGGCTGAGAAAATCTACCAAGTATCTCTGCCTGCCCTGATGATGTTGCGGCTTCCCAGCAGGCCAGACCAATTGGCAGGGTTGGAGTTCATGGGAAGTGCAGGTCTGGCAGGAGGGGAGTTTGTGGACTTGCTTGGGTACCCAGGGGCTTGGTGAGTCAGAGCCAATGCAGTGGTGATGTGACACCACAGGGCTGGTCACAAACACCTGAATAAGATTAACAGGCAAACTCTGAATTGGTAGAAATTCCTAAACTAGAAATGTACAGATTGCTCAGGGTTTGTTGTTTGGGGTGGTTTTTGTTGGTTTTTTTTTTTTTTTTTTTCTTAAAGCTTCCTTCAGACTGTTTTTCTGTGCTTCTAAATACCTGAGGACACAGGAACATTCACCACAACATTATCTGTGCTATTTTGGAGATCCAGCAAGGTCCCCCAGGCCACATAGCTGATGCAGCCAGCTACTGTGCAGCATTACCAAAGTACCCAGTGGCTTCACTGAGCGGTGTTGTAACATTCTGCTCCAGTTACTGAGTGTACGAGGTGCTGGGAAGGACAGATCCAGGATTGCTGCAGCTCCCCATATTTAGGAAACAAAGCAACACAGCAGCAAATTTGTCTTCTGCTGATAAACAGCTAATGCTTGTTGGAGCTTGATTGGATTATACCTACAATTTGATTTAGTTATTTTGTAGTTGTAATTTATTTCTTAGTCCTTGTTTGTCTTATTCCAATTATAAGGAAGTATAAGCATTTACACTTATGTATTTTAAGTCATGACATACTTCATTTACTGATCATATTTACTAATTTACTACTACATTTAATAATGTAGCGATAGGACAGGGGGAATGACTTTAAACTGGAACAGGGCAGGTTTAGACTGGATTTCCTGTGAGGGTGATTAGGAAGAGAAGTTGTGGGTGCCCCAACCCTGGAAGTGCTCAAGGCCAGGTTGGATGGAACTCTGAGCAATCTGGTTTAGTGGGAGGTGTCCCTGCCCATGGATCATCTTTAAGTCCTGTTCAACCCAAGCTAGTCTATGGTTCTGTTGAGTGACTAAACTTGCTTCTAACATGTCTGTTATTCCACAGCAGACCCCTGTGTTTCAGCACATGTGTGTTGATGTTTAGAGCTGTCACATTCCTTCTTCAGGTATTCTTGGTTAATCCCGTAAATCTCACTCAGCCAAGTGAGGATTGCTGGGCTCTTGTTCCCCTTGCCCTCCCAGCATCAGCATTATTCTGTGTTTTATCACATCAGGTTCTGCAGCTGCTGGCAGCCAAATGTACCACACAACTATTGTTATTAGCTAGACACAGCTTTATTCTGGTAGCAGATACCCGTAAAACCACTGGGTTATGTATTTTTTATTATTATTTCTTTTGTAAGACAGAGGCCAGCAGAGCAGGCCTCTGTCACAGGTACCAGGGACAGTGCACTGGCAGATCTTTGAAGGGCACACAGCAGGGTTAAGTGTAGTGAGCTGTAGTATCTTGAAAGGGTGTAGACTTTCTGCTCTCACTTTCCACTCAGTTCTGAATCCATTGGAAGTGTTGCATTACAAAAGGGATAAGATGCCCCTGGAAAGGTGATCAGCAGCACTTTTCACCACTGAATTGTGAGGTTTTACTAGTGTCTCTCATTTAAAAAGCAAATTACAGCATGGCACACTGTCCTTGCAGATCCTTGGTGCAAGTCATTGAGTCTTTTGTAGTCAATAATTCGTTCAGGGAAACAATGGTCTTGTTCCAAGAGTGCTGGCAACAAAGGTATTTTATATAGTAATGGCTGGTTTCAATTATATTTCAGTTTATAATAAACAGCCTTCATATGTATGCATATATGTATGAATTCTTTTGGGTTTTCTTCACATTTTTCTGTACATCTCTTTTTTGAATGTACTTTTTAATAATCTGTTATGGAAGGAATGATGTATTATTCTCTCTGTGTTCTGTTTTATAATTTCTCTGCCATACCCCAACAGTAGGAACATCATTCTGTGGGTAACGTTTTCACTGGTGCATTATCATATTCCTGCCTAAATTTTGGTCAGTCAAATAAATTGATTGCCTCACTAGCCTGAGCCCTACATCCAAGTATGTATTTTGAGATGTAAATATGTTACTTGTCATACTGATCTTTTCTAGTAGGTGCACAAAGTTTTGTTCAAGACCTCTGATGCCCTTTCCTTCTGGAACAGAGACAATTCACTCTCCAAAAGCTGGAGCAGGGCTGTCTTATTTTCCCTACTGATCCCAAAGTCCTATGCTGGCTAATCCCCAAGTGAGAGTCGATTGTTTCATGTATCTGAAGTTGGTTTCGCTTGAATTCCATGGTTCATCCCCCAAATCTCACCAAATCTTGGTCTTGCTTGCCTGTAGAAAACATTTATATGAACCAGAAGAGTTTTCAGAGCAGAGCTGGATCACCTGGAGCAGCTCATCTCAGTTGTTCAGTGCTTCATGTAAATAACAGAACATGAGTCACTTTTGGATTTCTATTTTGAGTGCATGAACAACTTTCTCTTCTGTATTCTCTTGTTTATATTGCTCTAAGTATTCCTTATTTGTTCAATTCTGATTTTGTTGTTTCCTTTTAATCATGTTTACTTCCACAGATTGAGGGGTTTGCCCTCTACTCTCATATTCTGTGTCTATGTAGCAAACAGATGTCACATTTTCCTCTAAACCTGCATTGTGAATTGTCATTTTAGTTCTACAGAGCTAATAAAAGTGTGCTATGTGTTGCTATTCATTCCCTAAGCAACTTTGTCACCTCAATTTTAAATATAAGAACATAAGTAGTTCAATTGCTGTTTTATTTTGTTAGCTACATCAACTGGTACTTGCTAAGACACATACAAATAGCTGGGGAATTTTGTCTGGTTTTTTTTTCCGTTTAAAGAGGCCCATTTTGTGAGTTCAGTGTTATCACTTGTCTGTGGGGGTCTGAGCACCTGTTTTCACATACAGAATTGTAGATTTTGGGAAAAGCGAAGGCAAAGAAAAATGAGCTAGTGGGAATGGGGGGAAATACAGCTTGATACCTTCAACTTACAGCAATTCTGTAGTTCTTTTAAATATTCTTTAGTCTTGCTGTTTTCAATGTCATCTTAAATGCCACCTGTGCCTTAAAAATTTCATTTCCTAGGTATGTTCATTTGAGATAAGTTGTTTTTTCTGCAGTTCTGTAGTTACGTAGTGTGTAGGTGGTTTTGCCTGAATGTCACTACAGCAGCAAGATGTGTAAATGTGCATGTCAGATGGCAGCTGTGCATACCAAGTGCAGGTCCTCTTCTGGTGTTTCCTCGTTTAGACCTTTCTGATCTCATTTTTATGAAGATCATCTCACTGGAGATTAGTATTAGGGAATTTTTAAAAACTTCTAAAACTCCCTTTATTTTTACTGTTCAGCTTGTTTCCATGGAAATGGGACCTATAAGATTGTCAGGAGTGAACAGCTGAGTGTGTTCTACATGTGTAGATTTCATTAGGTGACTCCCAGCTGAGATCTGGGATGACCTAAATAAGTAGTAAACCATTTAGTGGGGTAACAAAAAAAAAAAAAAGGATCAGTTTGGAGAAAACACTGTGTGCATTCTTTTTATCCTCACTGGATGTGAGAAGTAAGGAAATGTTTATTTAATTGTTTTTGGGTACATGAGCTGTGTGGACACACTTGCAACTTTCTTCAGACTGTTTTTCAGGACAGTAGCGTTTCTGTATGACAAACACAGTCCATCCCTTTTAACAGGATTGACTTCAACAGTGACCTGAACTGTCTCAAGTGAGTGTGGGAAATGAGGGGATATATATGTCAGAATATTGCACTTCTACAGTTCAGGTTCACTGAATTTTCAAATGTCAGCCTATGTTTATGTGTAAGAAGTAGCTGACAACTCCATTTCTGAAATTACCTCTCTTGCTGAAGCCAAGTCTACCATGAACCTTGTATATTTTGTTCCTCAGTTTAGAGTGGAAACCTTCCTTTTGTTGCCAGATAAGAAATAAGACTTATTACCACTGAGGATTTGCCTAAACAGTTGTGTCTTCTTAGCAGGTAGTAAAATGTGGAATGGCTGAAGACAGCAGGTTTTGTCCCCTAGTTTCCCATCCCATGGTATTTTCAGGCACAACTTCTTCCATCAGTTCTCTGCATGGAAAGCCAGTGCTTATCCCCATGCTTTGCTCAACAACAAATGATTTGTGTAGAATATTTTACCCAGGGGTGCCATTGTGTGCCAGATATCCAAATATGTTGATGTTAAGTTTGCCACAACCTTTTCTTATTTAGAGGTGAGCTAAGGGACACTGGTTAGGTATATGTAGATGCAGAACCCTTCATTTTTAGAGAGTTATCCTTTGAGTAAAATGATAAGGAGAAAGGGGAGGGAACTTTCTTGCTTAGCATATAAATGGAGTAAAATTTGTAAGAGCAGGTGGTTCCTCCCATAAATTGGTGAGTGAAGGTATGGGCTTAAGTAACCAGTGTCCCCACACCCCCCTTTTCTCTTAAAATGAGGTGTGCAAGATTCTAAAACTGCCATCCCAGGTTACCAAACTGCTGCTGGGCTTGGTGCCTCAGTAACTGTTACCTGAGATGAAGAACCCAGTGTTAATCCATCAATCGGAGTGACAGCTTGTGGGAGAGGTGTCTTTCTCTACATGTGAAGTTTGCCTCGATATCAGCTCATTAGGAAATAGACAGTTTGAATTCCTTGATATAGCTACCCCTGTTAATTGGAACAGCTTTCAGTACTGATGTGTACTAAATGGCTCTTGCTAATTTTAAGTCTCCAGTGTTTTGGTTTAAAATAGAATTTAAAAAAATTGGAATCAATGAAAATAGATTTCAGTATTACATAGCTAACACAGATTAAAGTTACATAATTTGCTCTTAATCGTGTTCGTTGTACAGCTGTTGGATGTTAGTGAAGTTTGAAAACAAAACGGGGCTTGTGAAGTAGCTTGTAGAGATACGGAAACAGCTGAGACTTTAACTAAAATCCCAGTGTGGTTTGTTTGTAGCCTAATCTGATATTTTGTACCTGGATGTGTTTAGTATCTTGGAATCTTCTCTCTACCAATCTTCAAGTTGTATGTTCTTCTATTTTAGTGACTTACTCCTGCTTTATGTAAAATGTAGCCTCTTAGCCATGCTGTTGCTTTTTAATAGAATTTTGAAGTCCTTCCTCCAAACCATGTTTCTATCATGTCTTTCCCAAAAATCCTAGAACTCCAGGTGTAAGAATTAGCTTTATGCTGCTGCTTCTGTCAACATTAGCAGAGGTTTTCCTTATCTGAAAGGACTGTAATCAAAAGTTTTTGAAAGTAAAGCAGCACATTGGGACGGCTGAAGTTTGAAGGAGGTCTGAACTGTCAGCTTGACTAAGCCAGACAACTCCTGCCAGCTTTTGTGCCTATCAGGTCAGGGATTTTTGGGGGAGCATCACATCCCTATGCAAACATCACCAGTGAGATGCTTCTGCTCATTTGGTTTTGAAGCTTTTCACAACTGTTTATAAGAACTTGTAACTGGATTAAATAAGAGCTATAATATGACATACACCCAAAATAAAACCAGTGTGGGTTTGATAAATTGTTTAGCTTTTTGTTGGCTGCACTGAATTCAACTGTTGCCTTTTCTGACTGTTTTTATCAGAAGAGAAATGCAAAACTCAGGTAAAAGTAAAAGCAGATTGTATTTCATGCAGGGAGACTGTGTCCATGTCAGAGACTATCACAGAGTGAGTTCTGTCAGACTTCTCAGTCACGGAAAGTGACATTTTGGGGGAGGTGGAAGTCACCTTGATAGCACTCAGTATCTAGGACTGTACCTAGGGGCGTGTGCTGTATTTAGAACCGTACCTTACCCAGCATGGCCCAGTGCAGGGGCTTGGTTGAGATGCTCAGTGTTAACCTTTTTCCAAGTATTTTAGATGTGGGATGGTTAGACTACTGGTTCTATTATACAATTTTGCACATTTTAAACATTTTTCTTGCCCAAAGAGGAATTCATCTGAAATAGGAGATGTCAGCAGGCTATGTGGGAGCACAGTGGAAAGGCCCAGGCACACAGCATGAGAGATCTGCTTTGAATGAACTAAAGCACTGACCATGTTTGATCAATCCATTTTGTTTTATTCTTTGAAACCACTTATTTAAGTGCTGAGCCTTTACTTTCCTACAGAAAAATAGGTTTATGGTATTAATTGTGTGGTTAACAGCTAACTTTAGGGCTTTAATTTCTAAGTTCAAATTGAGATACTGATTCAGAGTGAATATATAAATATTTCTGAAGAGAATCTCCTGGTAAGAGGAGGATATTTTGGATATTTTTTTTTTTCTTCCTTAATAATTTTGAGACAGTAGCATGATGAGGCTTGCTTTAAGATGGCCTATGCCAGTTTGGAAGGTTGTTCTGTATTTTAAAAACTATGGTTTTTAAACCACCTACCTACTCTTTAATTCTGTTTGGTGTGGTGGGGAGATGTTTGGTGGGTTTTTTGGTTCGTTTTTTCTTTTTGAGACCTCTGGAGAATACAGCACATGATGTGTTCTTTTAATGTGACTTTAATGTTGGTTGGTTGGTTTTGGTTCTTGTTTTGTTTGTTTTCTGCTGCTTGTACCCTGATGGAACAGTACATCTAAAAGCCAAGCTAAAACTTCTGGTGCAATATTTTTGGATACAGAACTATAAATAGTTCTGTGTTTTGATAAGAAAACCTCTCTCTAGTGCTACATTGATATTATGACTGCTTAGTAGAAAGTTGATTCAGATATACTGAAGCTATTTTTGGGATGTTAGTAATATCTTGGAGTATCTGATTATGTAATAAGCATTTGGTGAGCCTTTGATATAAAATATATGAATATATATATATATAAAAATATAAACACAGCCTCTATTTCTGCTAGGCCCCAGTCATTTTTTAATCTTTCTATTAATAGAAACATCATTATTATATAGAATCACTGTGGAGTTTCTGAAATAAAACTTGTGTAGTGTTCTGTAGTTATCTTCTCTTAACTACTGTCATTCCACTAAACTTGAAGTAATTAATTTCATAATTAAGCCATAGATGCATATACATGGGGCATGTGTGTATGCATATGCCCGATACATATTTTTCCTGGTTTTCAAACACTTTTGTTTCCTTTCCAGTGGGATGCCATAACTGAAATGGATGAACACAACCGTCCCATTCATACTTACCAGGTGTGCAATGTGATGGAACCCAACCAGAACAACTGGCTGCAAACCAACTGGGTCTCTCGCGACGCTGCGCAGAAAATCTACGTGGAGATGAAGTTCACCCTGAGGGACTGCAACAGCATTCCGTGGGTGCTGGGGACCTGCAAGGAAACCTTCAATCTCTACTACATGGAGTCAGATGAGCCTCATGGAGTAAAATTCAAGCCAAACCAGTACACTAAAATTGATACTATAGCTGCTGATGAGAGCTTTACCCAGATGGACTTGGGCGACCGCATCCTCAAACTCAACACCGAAGTTCGTGAAGTTGGGCCCATAAACAAGAAGGGATTTTATCTTGCTTTTCAGGACATTGGAGCATGCATTGCTTTGGTGTCAGTCCGTGTCTATTACAAGAAGTGCCCTTTCACGGTCCGTAATTTGGCCATGTTCCCTGACACCATTCCAAGGGTGGATTCTTCCTCACTGGTGGAAGTGCGGGGCTCCTGTGTGAAGAGTGCTGAGGAACGGGACACCCCAAAGTTGTACTGCGGGGCAGATGGGGATTGGCTGGTGCCTCTGGGACGATGCATCTGCAGTGTGGGATATGAAGAACTGGATGGTTCCTGCCATGGTAAGAAAACATTGTTCAATTTTTCATTTTTTTTTAATTTTTAGGAGAAGTCCTATACTGTCATATGTACTTTGTGTATTCTCTTGCACTGTCCATAATAGTTTCAAAATGACTTGAGAATAAGGTGCTTTTTTCTGTAGTGGTGGTTGTAAAGAATGAAATCTCAGTGGCTGCTGAGGCTGTCTGCTGGGATCCAACATTTGCTTCGTAGCAAAAAGGGAGAGGGAGAGTCCACATGCATCCCTTCCACAAATGACTGCTATTTTCCTCAAGAGTTTCTCAGATTGGATGGTGTTAACACAAGCTGCATAGCAACCTTGGATAATAGAGAGCATTAAAAGCGCTATGCACTGTAATCAGAAAATGAAATTCACTTTGTTGTCTGATCTTGCTGGCATTAATTATCAAAATACATTCATTGCAAAGATACCATGTTGACAATGCCATTATTGGAAGCCAGCATAATTTTGTACATAAGGTCAAAAGGTTTCTCTCTTAATGGGATAAGGATTTTCTCTGAAACTTTAATGCTGAATGAATTCCTGTCCATTATGCAAGTGAGTCATACCCTAGATCTGTACATGAGCAATATAGCTAGCAGCCAAAGTCTGCCAGAAATGTTTTGTGCAGTACATTGACTCCACTGGTTTGTTCAATTGGCAGCTTGATCTGCTGAACCAGGTACCTTCTAAATGAAATGGAGTACCCAAAGCCACAAGTTTTTGCGTATTTTTAACTATTTGCCCTAAGAATTACAAATTACTATTTTAGAAAATTCCAATCTAATAGAGCTTCCACGTGTTTTGAAGTAACTTTCATAGGTTGGTGTTGTCCATTTAATCTTCTACAGTGAATCTAAATATTTGTGTTATTTTTTTCTGACAGTTTTTCAGAGTACATTTGTTTTGCATTGCTTTTTGAATGTCATGCCCAAGGTAAGCCCAACTGCTTGAGATGCTTTCATAACCAAAGGGCACAATTTAATTTCAGTAGTTCCTGCTCTGCAGTGTATAAACCATGAGTGGAAGGGTTATGTCAGGGTGGCTACATTTGTGCTAAAGCTGGTAGTGGAGGTGGACACATGGAGAGCTGGCAATGCATTTGTACAATGGGATTTTTTCAGTGTGACTGCTGAGTGTTGTGAACTGAACCATGATACAGATGTGTGTTGATGGGCATCTTTCAGACAGCCGTAATGTTCTTTTTGAGACTTTACTTCTTGGCTGAGACATGAATAACATTCAGAGTTTAAAAGAGTCATTGCTTGTCAGTAAATCCTGAGCTAACTTTTTAATACCCATTAAATCAAAAAATACCTGAACTTTACTAACTGTCTGAGGGTAAGTTTTTAAAATTTACATTGAGCTTGTTTTCAGAGAAGCAGCAAGCTGGGGACTAGATGGGGGAAGAAGTAGAAGCCTCTCTATATTAGCCTGATAAGACCTGATATATATTTATAAAATTTTCATGTCTTTTGGGTCCTTCCCCCAAATCCCTTCTGTCCCTCCCATTCCTCTGCTGGAATTGCAAATCTAAGTCTTGAAAGTATTTTGCACCATTCTGTCAGTGCTTTGTGCAGGCATAATCTGACATACTTGGGAGAGAACCTTTCTTGTGCATGAAAATAACAGTCCAAATAATAATTTTTTATTTTGAAGTCTATTCTGACAAATAATTGGGTGGTGGGCAATACTTGGTAATAGTTGAATATATTTTTTCTACTTAGAAATGGTGTCAAACTTTTTATACCCCAGCCTGTGGCTCAGTGAGGAATAAGCCCTTCATGGCAAATATGGCTTATCTCTCACAGAATTTCAAGAATAATATTCTATTTTGGTATTTGTGGAAATAGAGTCTCTCTTCACAAAATACAGAATGGCATAAGGAAGGATATTCTGCCTTTGTCACTGCTCATTGTTTTGCAAAGCAGCAAGAATGGGGCTAAAAAACCACCTTTGGTCAGTTTTACTACTGCTGTTAAAAATCATAAGTTATTTTCAGCTGCCTAAATCTGCTTTACCTGCTTCCCTAACTGGCAACACTTCAGTTATTTCAATTGGGTTTATGCATCTCTCTGTCTCTCTGGATCTCTCAGTATTCTCTATGCATTCTATTTTCTTTTAAAAGCATCATTTCAGAGCCAAAGTGTCTGAGAAGAATTCCCAACTGGATTAAAATATCCTTACTTGTTAAATGTATACCCCAATGTGTCTAGTTAGCTCAGAGGAATATTAACAGGGAATTTTTTGCTAATTTGGGACTGTCTTCCTTTTCTGGAGTCAGTGGGGGAAAGTGGCATTGACTGCAAGAGATTCTCAGGTATTTGTGTTCTGTACGTTTTTGAATGGGATAACCTCGAATATACCAATCTTCTCTAAATTTATTATGTAAACAATCTGTGAGTCTTTGATTTGAATCTACTTTTCAAGTTTTTTCCACTCAAAATCCTGAAATAGCAGCATCATTCCCATGTTATTCTGTTTCTTTAGGCATTAATGAATAAATTAGAACCAATAATTTGGCAATGCTAATCAGAAATTGCTCTGACATGAACTGCTGGCTTTTGCTAATGCATTGACACCAGCCCCATTACCAAGTTGCAGCTTAGAAGGAGGAGATGCTGCACATGATTCCGGTAAACAACAATTAAAAGTGGCATGTTCAGTACTCTGTGTTCTCTGAATGTCAGCCCAAGACAAGAGTTGTGCTAAATTTAACAAGTATATAATATATACAGGCCATATCAGGACTTCATGGTGGGTTTTTTTACATAGGAACAAACAATCATGACAAGGAGCACTCCGCAAACTTAATCATAATGGTTCACTTCTGTTTGGGCATGATACAGAAATAATTGGATGATTGTTAACTGAAGTTTGACTTTTTAATGATTTACCAAAAATTATCTGAATTACTCAAGGTTAGGAATTAATTGCAAAGAAAAATTCAATTATATATAGCAAATACTAATTATTATAGTAATTTCAGATTTTACTTTAGTCTTAACCAATCAGAGTGTGAAAGTGTATTTCGCTAGCCATAAAAAGTTGATTCTTCATAAGGAGTACTCTCAGGAAGCCACCACTTCCAAAGCGGGGTAAATATGGTATAGTTGAAGCAATATTAAGTGTTAAAAATGTAAAACAACAGGCACTGACAGACTCACCTGGTTTATTTTAATTGAGACAAATAGACTAAGAAGTGAAAATGTAAAATTCAAATCCTCTGACCTTGAGTTGACTGAACAACACTTCCCAGGGATACTAATGCCTGAACACATGGAGTTTTTAATTGAACAAATTAATTCTTTCCATTATTTATCACCTGAATTTGTGGTAATGTTTCCGTGTTAGGCTGCTGAAGTAGAAATCCTATCTTTATGTTCTTCAGCCCTTCCATCTGATCCAATTAGAAACTATTCTCATTTTTCAGATACTAACTAATCCCCTCCTCATTTATGTACCTGTAGTGTGGCTTTGTTATTGGGAAACCAAGCAGTTCATGTTACAGTCATGCTTCTGTTACCTGTATGCTGGCATCAAAACGGGAAAAGGGGGGAATAAAGTACTTTGGAACTGCAAGTTTCAGAGTTGTAGAGATACAGTAGTGTGTAAGGTTCCTTTTGGTTTTTCTTCCACATGTTTATTTGCTCAGGAGATCTAATCTTTACCAGGCACTGAAGGCAGCATCTTTAAAGGAAAAGCATAGAAAGGTTTTGACTACAAAAAAAAGGACAAAATGAGATTAAATACAAAATTTTCTGTGGCTAAAACTTTTCTTTTTAAGGGAAAACCTTCCTGCAGCAGAGTTGGGGCTGTTCACTTGTGTTGCAGTAGATCCTTAAGATATAGGGTGTAAAATTCCAAATTTCTGTTTCCTGCCAACTCCTTTTGGAGAGCCAGAGACAGGAATTTGTCAGAGGCTGAGTGAGTGAAGGACTAAGAGGATCCACTGACTGTTTTGTCTCTGTTGCAGAATAGGGCAATCACAATCATCTCTGCTTTGGTCTCTTATGGAGATAATTTAAATAGCTGTCTTTTAATTCATTGGTTTTTTTAATAGCATCTGTGACTTACTGGTCAGTTAAAAAAATTAAATAATACTAATTTTTTTCCAAGTAAGCAGCCATATGTTTAATGAAATTTATAACAGATTCTCAACTCTGTGACTGCTCTGAAAGGTCTTTACACTTTTTTCTTGTGCTTGAGCAATGACAGCTTATTTTACATAATTTGTGAGTCTGCAGAGCTTTAGATTTCACCATTTCAATGATAGTACTCGAAACCTTTGTGATTATTGGTGATATGGTTTTCTATCCACTGAAAGACCTCCTCTTCAGCCTATATCAGGCTGCACATCATCTGTGAACACTCAACATGTATTTTAACTTTCAATTCTCAATACGGATAAAGTCGAATTGTGATTTGTCAATTCCAGATTCAGCTCTTAGGTGGAACTGCTAAATAGATGTTTTTAGTGCAATCCAAGAATAAGGATGAGGAAAAAAAATAGAAGTTGTGCATGACAGCAAATCTGTAGGTAAGAGTATAGAAAAGTAATTGATAATGACCTGTTCAAAGCTTCTGAATGTTTAACCACATATAGCTGCTAGCAGATGGAAAAAGTCTGAGCCTGTATACATTAGAAAAAAAATGTTTACAGTAGATGAAAACTTAAATTACTCTCTGTTCTGAAGTGACATTGCAGATGCTACTGGCAGCACTTTTATGTTCCTATATCCTGGTTTTAATTTCTAAATGGCAGGTCATGTGCCAAGCTATTTCAGGCTGTGTCTCTCTTTCATTTGTACCTTTTCCACTTGCACGCAGGAAAATATTTTGTCCTTATGGCTTGCAATGAGTGTAAATTAAAAATAGCATTGTTGCTTGGCTGAAATAGGAGGTAAATGAGGGATGGTGAACTGTGGTATGGATGGGGTATTACTTACTGTCAGAAGGATGAATTTTTAGTGAGTTGCACCAATCCGGAGAGGTGTGACTTGGCTGTGTTCAGTAATTTCACCTTTTTTTCAATACTTTTAAGTTGTTTTGATGGCCCTTTCTGGTTTGGGGTTTATTTGTTTTGTTTTCATTTGTTTGGATTTTTTCATTGTAGCATTTTTGCATTTTCTTTTCAGTGCCTTAAAAATGTGGATATTTAAGTTAGTTACTGACTTCAGTTTTTTGGGTTTTTCTGCAACAAAGTGTTAGGAATTAAATAAGCATCCGAGGGCACCTGTCTTCAATAACTGCCTGAGTTAACAGCCAGAAAAATCTCAATGCTGTAAAAAGTCACATTGTAGCTCCCGGCCAACCCTTTCACTTAATATACAGCCATCTGCAGATTGTTCAGCTGGATAAATTGTAACACAAAAAGTCTGATTAAAAAGCTGGAAGGGGGGTACAAAAGTAAGGATTTAAAGAACAAAAAAAAACCCCTTTACATTTGGCTCTACATAGTAAGGAAATTCCAGTGATAATAAATGAATAAAAGTTGCTTGCATATTCTTGTCATGTCATACTTGCATCATTTGGAGCAAATAAAGACCCTTGCAATAGTCACTGTAACTTGGTTTCCAGAATATTTCACTGTAAAAATTCAAATCAGAGCCTTGATTTTCTAACTGCACCTAAATAAATTATGCATAAATATAAAGCTTATTGTTTGCAAACTGAATTAATGTTGGCAATTGCTGTTCTTTGCTCTGATACTGAGGTGTGCATTGAATGGAAACCTGCTTTGATAGTGGAAGAAGGAAGCCAGCTGAGGTTAAATAGAGAGTTTCAAACTGAAAAACTTCAATATTTTCTGTTTGTACACACAGACATGAAACTTCAGCAACAAAAGCATGCTGATAACCCAAGTGTGTCTTGCTTCAGGTTCTGCGTTAGTGAATATTGCTGGATATTGATCCTACCAGCTATCCTTGATAAACAGTAGACAAAAATTGTCCAAGGGACTGCAAGGATTGATTTTGTTGCTGTGTGTGACTTGGTAACAGAGCTGCATGATTTGACATTAGCAGCAGCCCACAGTAAATGAGTTATTTGCTCTTGCTCTGCTGAAAGAAGTACACTGCAGTGATGGAAAAATTGTGGTACTAATGGGAACAAGCTGTTTAACTTTTACAGAAAATATAAATACAAGTGCATCTGTACATCTGTTCAACTGTATGGTGACTGAAGTGCATTGTAAAACTGTTGTTCATTATTTTTTTATCTTGAAGTTTTCCTGTGTTGCCAAAACCCAGGACCACTTGACAGGTTGGATGGTGTAGTGTGGCAGGAGGGGAAGGAATGCACTGACTCTGTGGTACTTGTGTCCCTCACTGTCATAGGATTTGTCCTCAAAATGTGTCACATCCTAGAGACACTAACAGAACCTGTGCCCCTCTGTTCTTGGGTAATGCAGCTTTTCCTTGCTTGCCACATAATTTTTTTTCCCCCTCTTCTGGGATCCGTAGCTAAAGCTTCAGCTCAAATATTTCACATTAATTTGCCTTGTGAGATGTTCATTGCACTTTGCTCATGATCAACCTTAACTGTTTCAATGTTCAAATATATTGAGTGGGGGTGAGTTTTGTTTGAGTGAAACCCTGGGCCTGCTGTATTTAATGAATGCAAAATTTCAGCATTGCTTGCTTGTGTCTTCCTACAGCTGAGGTTTTCCTGCAGCTGGAAGAGAAGTGTGGTGGGGGTTTTTTAATGGCTGAATATATCCTCAGCATGTGGGTTTCCTCAGTGTGCTGAAAATGTACATCTGAATTTGGAAGAGGTCTTGTGTGACCAACAAATGGAGGAGAGTAAAACCATGATGTTTCACTTATAAAGACCTAATAACACCTGTGGAATGCGAAATGCCTTGTGCTACTCATGGAATTTGTTGAAAGTTGTGAAAGAGAAACCCTTTGTGAGGAAGCTGTGACAAACCTTGGCCACCAATTTACAAAGGAACACGACTGTGTGCACAGCACAATTGTGTTTTAAGGATTTCCATAGCCATTTCTTGCAGTAGAATAGCAGTTCTGGCATAATAAGGGCTTGATATATTTGTCTTTGAAAATTCAGTTTCTCCAACTGTTGTTATTCCTGTTGGAGCCCTGAAAAATAAGCATAAGCTAAGAGAAAAAATTTTAGTCCTAATGCTCCATGGAAGTTTACAAGTTCTTAACACTACAGTAGATTGTGGATTTTTTCAATAATTATTAGAAATATTACTCAAATTGTAATATATGTCATTCTAATTATATAATAATATATATTACAGATTATAATATATAATAGCTCAGAAATTCTCAAAATCTAGGAATTAGATTTTTTAGAAGATTCTTTTTTGTAGGCTTCTGAGCACAAGCACTTAAATTTATACTTTGAAATAATTGAAACATGTTAGAATATTATTATTTCAATATAGATTATGTCCCCTTTGAGAACTCATAAAGTGGAGATACAAAATCTGAAGATAATCACCAGTACTTCTTCCGAGGCAGGCTATTAATCAGTAACACATTCACAAATAAACTATAAAGCATCTTCTGTAATGAAACTGTTCCCATAGAGGTTTAGCATCATTTTATTCAGTCAATTATTCAAGCATTTATGCTGAGAAATATAATTTCAAAAGTGATCAATAAGAGGTTTTCTCTGGCATGGTGTGGCCTAGGAATCACAAGCAGAAGCGAATGCATAGTGATTTCTGAGATTTGTCTTGAATACAAAAGAATGTGTGTGCTGGTGTTTAAAAACTTGAAGTGTATTTGCTTTTTGCAAGTCTCAGTAATAATGTAAATGAAACAAAATTTTCTTTAGTCAACACACTTTGCTTTTTCTTCCTAAAACTTAAGGTGGGAAATAGCATAAAAAAATTAGTATTAGTTGTCTTAGACAGAAATGTATGTGGACTGTAAGGTCATTCTCTGTCATGGGCAAACTTAGATTTAAAGGGCAGTGGTATTTGAAAGGTTCTCAGAAACCACACCAACCAAGCTTTGTCATGTGTGAGGCTTTATTTAGGCAAAGCAGTTTGGAGGCTACTCACAAGCTTAAGCTCTTGCTAAATGGGGGAAGAAATGAAAGGCAAAGGCAATATTGTTAATGGCGAAATTTGACTGATACCTTTGTATAAGAGAAAAGGGAGAGGAAGCGAAACTCCCATGAAAGGAGAGGAACCACTTAGAAATTCTTTTCATCCTCAGTAGTTCCAAGAGAAGCCATGGAGATGGATGGCTTTTGAGCTGCACTGCTGTTTACTTTTGCAGGTCTCTTGGCAAGAAGAGAGGATCAGTAACTGGAGCTCCAAAATGTCAGCTGCTACCTTAGTTTTGGATGCCAAATGCTGAAAAAGAAGCTCTAGATCGAAAGGGCTAAATTTACAAAGATTACTGTCTGACATGTATCAAAACACAGTCCTATAGTGTTCTAGTTGATGTGCTGAAAGTTCTCCCTTGAAGAGTTTTGTGGGATTTTTTTGTTTGGATTATCTTCCACCCCCCTTACTTTTACTTCTAGGATTCCCATCAAATCCCAGGAGAATATTCTGCTGGGAAGAACCTTGAGTTCACAAGAGGTGTCTGACCTGGAGATGGTGACCTGTTGAACAGTCATTTCTGTGAATCTTTCTATGCTGCCAAGTAAATACATCAGCAAGGGAAGGTGATCCTTGGGAAGCAACCTGCTGCACCGAGCTTGTGCTGTTCTGGGAATGTGTCTGCTAACAGCAGAATAAATTATGTAAAACAGGTCTCGTACCTACCAGGGAAACATCTAACACAGTCAAGGACTGCACTTGAAATGTCTCTCTTTAAAGAAAAGTTGCTTCAAAGGGATACTGATCAAAGCATGAATGAATTCCCAAAGGACATGGAAATGTATGCATAGAGAGATTATACTCCAAATGCTAACAATGAATGTTTAGTTATTTGGTATCTGGCTATTATATAATAATAGTTATGTATGTGAAATGTCTTAATTTTGCTGTGACAGCTTGACTGTATTCCCAGATGTTAAATATTTCAAAGCTTATCTTACATATATTCATAAACAAGATGAAAGTGTTAATTCTAATTAAAATGATGCACAGATCTTTAGCAGCCTTAATAAAGTCCCTGTGGAACAGTGAATTTAATAGCAGTCTATCTTTTATGCAGAGTCAAAATGTAGATTTCAACTTTACTGTAAGCCAGTCTTCAAGGAGAAACTGAGCAGTCAAGATAGAAGAATTGAAAAATCATATTAAAGAGTTATTTCAGTATGTGCAGAATTTTACATACCAGTATCTGTGTGTATTGGCAGCTTAGAAAGAAATTGGGGGGGGGGAGGGGGGGGGGGAGTAAAGGCCGGTAACAACCCTTCCCAAATTTAGCAAGTATTCCACTGAAGTACATATTTCACTTGGTGACTATTTATAGGTCATGCTCGTGGTAATATTCCTCATCATATTTGCCTGTTACAATTTTTTCCTGCAACTAATTTTAATCAATATTTGAGAAACCACGGGTTTTTTAATGTAATTTTATACTTACACACGTGTGTGTTCAAGATGCCTTCATAAGGATAGCTAGAACTTGAATGTGGAATCATTGGGAGGTGAGAGAGTGAAATAAAAGATATAGAAGTATTTTTTATTTTAAGGCAGACTAAATTTTCCACCATGGTTAGCAGAAAAAATAAAAGAAGCTAAAGAGTCAGGAGATGGTAAAGACGCTGGGGAGAGTCCAAGGGGAATGCCTGGAGACAGGGTTGGTTTGTAGCATTTAGGATACCGGGAAAGGCAAATCCCAGATTATGAGGGGAAATGTACATTTTTCTTTTCAGGATCTGAATAGGCATTCTTTGACATGCAGTAAATTAATAATATATTTGATGACTTCTGTGTGTATTCCTCTTTGTAAACTAGGAATTATAGCCATTTTGCCTATTTATCTCAGTTATTGAGTATTACATCCCCAGTTACTGCATTTAGCAGGTGATGTTAAACCATGTTAGCAAGCGAAATGCTGTTAATGGACTTCATTTTGAAAAAATTCATTTTCAATCTTTAATAAAGACCTGAATTCTCTTGAAAAGAGAATTCTGGAGGAAAATTTAGATTGATTAGAATTTTTTTTTGCCTTCTATATTCTTTCCTTATGAAACATTAAGTAAACTGATGGTGCAAAGTATAAAAAAAATAAAATTATAGATTCTTAGAGCAGTATAGAAAATTAAGAACTCCCTTTTAAAAGGTCTTTGGATAGGTTGGATTTTTTTTTTTTTTTTGTCTTCCCTGCAAACATGCAAAATGTTTAACTTTTGTCAGAAAATCAGATTCTAATCACCGGGGATTAGTATTTGGGGTTTGAGGCATTCATGTTTGTTTATTTTGGTTTTTTTTTTTTTTAAGTATTTCACATATATGTTTTTGGGTTGTGTGGGCTACATTGTTTTTTTTTTTAATTTGATCAGGTGACTAAAATTTTGAAATCAAATTTCATGTTTGAAACTTTCTAGTAATTGATGAAAATCCAAATATTTAGTGCAAAGTCCCCAAATAAACTACAAGGTTGAACTGAAAAACAGCTAAACAATTATAGCAGAAGAAGGTGAAGTCTGTATATATTGTTAATATCCCAGAGGAAATGGCCACTACATTGACAAGATCCCATTAAAGAGGTTTTTCAGTGCTTTGCACTGGTACATGTCTCTGGATGGCTCCAGATGGTAAAGACACTGGTCGGTCTGTGGGAGGCTGGCTGTGCTTCCCCTGCTGAGCTTCCTTAGGTTTTCCCTTTGGTCAATGGCTCAGATTAGCTGAAATAGAAGTAATTTTCACCCTTCTTTTCTATGCAACTGATGTGTTTAACTGTTTTATTCACTGCTGTGTCCCAACCTGTTCATAGCCACCACCAACCTTTGCAATCATGTCTGGTCAGCTGGCATCACCAGTTTTAGAATTAAAAATGCAAGAAGAGGCAAGAAATAATTATTAATTGGGATTAATCTGATAGCAGGATGAGGTGGTACAGGGCCATATGGAACAAACCAGGCATTTCTCTCAAGTTAGACGTGAAGTAGACTGACAGATAATTACTGAACTATTCTTCTGGTCTGTGGACTTTTAAGGGGTTATTTAGAACTTTCAGTGCCAAATGCTGATTTGTTCTCATGGAAATACTACGCACTGTTAGGCCATTTAATCATTAGCAGCTCTGGGTTCTGATCCTGATGAGACTTCTAAAATTAATTTGGAGATGGGGTGATGGTGCAGTTTGGGGATAGTGAGTGAAAAGTTTGTAGTTTCCAAAGGAAAATAGTGGCTAATTTCCATTAAGGTCATGCAAATCAGAATCAAGTGGTTGACTAAGTTAATTATTAATACATGTGTGCAAACATAATCAGGAAAAAAAAATCTAGTCATCAACTTTAGAGCTCTGTAATCCTCCACTACTGTGATTTAATACTTGTTCAACACTTCTCCATAGAGTTTGTTGGGTGCTTTGGTTTAGGGTTTTGGTTTGTTTTTTAAGTAAAAATGTGCAATGTATGAAGCAAAGTTGCCAGAAAAATATACTGTAAGAGTTCAGGCTGTTTTATGCTGGGGACCTGATGCATGCAGATGGATTACGGTTTTTAAACTTAGAAATAACTTCATGATGTGTTTAGATCTAAAAATGCCATAACATAAACTCCTGTGAATAGAGAAACCTTGCTTAAACTGAACTCTTCCTCTCAGGGAGGAGGTGGCACTAAATGAGAATAAATTTTACAACAACCCACTCGTGCTCCAGGTAGCTGTTGCAAAAGAAGTGATGACCATATAAATGTAAAAATCTGCGAGTAATTTTGAGATTGCTCTCTGTTTTGTTGCTTTAAAAATACAGGTCATGCTACTCACCGTAGCCTATGGAGAGAAGTAATCTTTTTTTAAAAAATGTAAATGTAAAAATGCATGCAAGCTGCCTATGAATAAAATGATATGATTTCATAAAATACATTGCCTAGTCTAATGATCCCAAACTAACCACATCATTTTAAAAGGCAGCCTTGAGATTGCTCTTATTCCCGTGAGTGCGAAATTGGAATAAATTTGTGAGACAGGATTGTAAGGGAAAAAGATCCACTGATGAAATACACTTTGATATCTCGCCACTCTTGTACCAGTGCCTAAGTTCTTTAATCAACATACCTTTTAATCATTTACCAGTCTTTTTGCCAGTGCTGCAGTGTGCAAGCAAGGTCTGCAAGCACTTCAGTCCCTGAAGGTTTTGCTGGTGCATTCTATCAGACAAGAGCAGGTGGCATCTCTGGTCCTGAAATCCACATAGCAGAGATTGCTAATTGTGGTACTGACTCTTTTGCATGTATGTAGGAACGATTGCTTTGTAAACGTCTTTTGGGGTTTTTTTGTGATTCTGCAATTTTATGATACGAGGGAAGTATTTTATCCACAGTGGAAAAGCTTTAATTTCAAAATTCTCTAATTTTCAAAGGGGTTTTTGGTTGTTGTTGTTTGTGGGTGGTGGTTGGTTTGTTTTGGTTTATTTTTTTTCCCCCTGGAGTAGTATCCAGTCTTCTTAGCAACAAAGGTAATATAATTTATAAGGAATAACAAGCAATGCTGGAATCTACTGGGCAGTAATATTTACAGTTAGGTGGAAAAAGAAGTGTATAATAAAAGATTTTCCTTCAAGAGAAACCTGTAAAACTTATCTTTGTTTCTGATTTATGGACTCTGCTACGCTTTAGGAATAAATTAGGTGAACCTGAAAGAACTGAAGGCTCAGTGGCTATAAAACAACCAATTGATTTTTGACTAAATCTCTGTCTTCAGTAATTTTTACAGTTGCCTGCTCCCAAAAAAGCCCACAGTGTAGCTACTACAGAAGCAATTTAAAAGTAAGTGGTATTTGATTGGCTCTTCATACCTACACCTTGTCCTTCTTTACCTAAGTGTTAATAGTATCAGCAGAGCAATTTAACCTGAAAATCAAGGACAAGGGCACAATGAAACTCTTCTGTTAATTTAGAAGAGAGTGGTAGTAATAGTAAAGATACTCGAGTAGGGTTTATTTTTTTGCTTTAACTTTCAGAACATCAGCACTTTTACTTTTCCACATAAATTCTCCTGGGTTTCTCTGGAGCTGCTTTGTTCTCCCTTCCTGAAGGGAGTGAGACTGTGCTTTCTTGTTAGCTTTTGTGGGGTTTATTTTTTTGTTTAAGGGTTTATAGTTTTGTTTTTCAAGAGGACTACAGCAGAGACTTAAAACATGGGCGTTCTGAGGAACAGTCAGATGGTTACGATGGCTGTCATTCCTGAGAAAAGTCCATGATAAAGCTATTGAAATAGTAATACGTAGCTCTTTTTCTCAAAAAGGACTTTGTGCCTGAGAGAAATGCATTATCTCAATTCTACTGTGAGCAATTAGCTGTGGCAGGTATCTTGAAAAAGGGCTAAGTTGAAAGAAACCTTCAAGTATTTTTCTTCATTAGACTTTGGTGCTAGTGACAGTGGGAAAATGCAGTGAATCCTTTAAAATATTTTTTAAATCAATAGACTTTGCAGTTTGAATATGTTGAGTATACAGAAGGTCAGTGGTACTGTTTTGGGCTTTACCATCTTAGCAATCTTGCTTAATACCCTGTTAAAATAATCAGCTTTAAAATATTACTGTTTAATCCTTGCTACATTTCTTAAAGTAGTTTTTATTTGGTCTGAAACGTTACTACACTGCTGTACTCTGACCTTCTTGGAGCATTCATTCTGCATCCAAATTGTGCTGTAGCAGGATGGAAAGGGGGCAAAACTGGTTTTTTACATGTGGAAAACAGGTTGTGAGTGCATTTGAAAACTGTTTTGGCTTCACTGCAGAATTACAGCAAGCACTTTGCTATTTGTGAGACTTAAAAATAGAAACAAATGAGTGAATGTATTTTATTTATTATCAGTATCCCTGAGATACTTGCGTCTTTACATTTAAATATTGTCAGGACATTACATTTCAAAACATAATTCCCTTGGGAGAGTGTTGTGGCAGGACTTGCTGTCATCAGTGTTCATAATGCATTTGCCAAGGAGTGTTTATCTCTCTCTTCTCCCTCAGGTTGTGATGCTTCTCTTCTGAGGGGATGTCTTCTGGTCAGTGAATTTCTCATTCTTTCAGAAAAACCATTTGCATATCAAAGGCCCGACAGGAGTAAACACACTTTATACTTCCATCTGTCATTCTCTTCCCATTGAGACACAAAATAAGAACAGTGTGGCAAGCAAGAGGTTTCTTTTTTTGGTTTTTAATTTTATACCATTTTGCTTTGAAATATGAGGGATGCCTAGATACAGTTTTCAGTAGCTGTGTTTCTTTCTTATTAGGGTCTCTTGACTGAAGCTACCCTAAAAATAAAATCAGTACTCTTTGAAGAAGTGACACTTCTATGACAAAAAAAAGGAAGTCTTTGTTCTTAATTTCTTAACTCTGTGTTTTCTAACATTTAAAAAGGAACAAAAGAAAAAATTTCAGAACATCTTTGGTCTTTGCCTCGTAATAGAACTTGAACTCTGCACATCTTTATCTTCTTACAAATTAAATATTCTTAATATTTTTTTCTAAAGCAGGCATAATTCCTTGGCATATATGGGAGATGAGATCAGATTTTGTTTTCATTTCTCCCTTCTCCTGCACTGGTTCCCAAGAGAAATTTTTCTTTGTAATTTCAAGGAATTAACTTATCTTAAACCAGGATTAGGGCTGTGTTAGAGGTTACCAGCAGTAATCAAAGTGCCATTATTCTGAGTGTGTGCATTCAAGTTAATTTTGAAACCTGAACTCGTTCATTTAGGGCGGGTTTAGGTGAGCATCCAGCTCACATCTCTGCTCAGCCCAAGCAAGTCTGGTGCTAGCAGGGTGTTGCTGGTGTGAGCAGCAGCTTCACGATGATCCCAAGGGGACAATAGTTCCTCTACTTATTAACCCCTTCTGGAATGATCTCCACAGCCTCAGCAGGGAAAACACTACTAGGACTCTCTCCCCCATGCCAGTGTGTGTTTCCATCAGAGCAACAGATCTCCCCCTTCAGCTTGCATCATGGAATTTTCAGGTCGAAAAATCCAAATTCAGTGCTGAGTTTTCTGGTCTCTTTTCCCCTTTCATTATTTCTGCAGCTCTGCTGTTCATCACTTGACAGGAGTTCATTGTGTGAGACCAAAGAGAAGATCATCTGAAGTTTCTTTTTATAGTAGCTTGAAACCAAACCTGGATTTGCTGCCAAAGAGTTATATTATCTTTGATGGAGAGGATGAGTTCACAAACTCTTTGGAGTATGGATCTCATATTTTCACTTAAACTTGTACGTTACCGAGCCCAGTAGGGTCACAACCTCAGCTGGGTTCTTTGAGCAGTATTTTAAAGCTATAAACTTCTAAGGCATTTGCTTGGCAGTTCAGAATGCTGGATGCAGCCAAAGGCCTCACTCTTCGTTGTCCTTAGAAGTCGTCTTTTTGACTGAGGTTAGTGTAGAAGAAAAATACTCAGCTAAATGTCATCAATCAACTCTTGTATCCAGTCTACCAAAAAAAAATTTAAAAAAAAGCTGCTGTGAAAGACCTCTAAATGAAGCTGGAGGTTTTCCTTTTCCCCTCAGTAAAAATTTCACAGGATAAATTAATCTGGCAAGAACCACTGTGCAAATGCGTGGGCTCAGTCGGTGAACAGGTGTAGCTACTGAACTAAATTATCTTCTGTCATGTGGGGATGCAAATACAGCAAACTTTATTTTAAGTGCTAGGACAAATATGCCAAAAATAAGCCTCTAATATGACAGAATGCACACAAGGAGAATATCTTTGAACATTTTACTGGTTTCCTTCAACATTTTACTTACACTTCTCATTCCCCATCAACAGCAGTACAGAAATTATTAGAAGAGTATTGCAATATTTGGTGTTTCTTTTCCCAAACTTTGGTTTGTAGAGCTTTCTTCTGCTGGACCTGTTTGTGGTAGGAGTTTAAAATAGAGGGCTTTATAAGGGGATTGTTGTTAAAAAAGGAAATGCCTGTGTTTCCTAAAGAAAGAAACTTGTTTCATAACTGGACTTTTCGGTCTTGGATACCATAACTCGAAATTGGTCCTCTGCATTGCTGGAAGGGCACACAAGTGACCCCGTATGACGATAGCTTCATATAAATTGCTTTGTAAATTAGGACAGTGATGTAAAGTGGCATCCAGTTATTACAACGCCACTTGAAAAAACTGAGTTATTATTCAAGTTGAGCTAAAAAAACAAGAGAATTTGACAAGACCCTGAAATTTTTTATCATGACTAACAAGTCCAGTAGACTTTTCATAGAAGAGACAGGAATCTTGGCAAGCTCTTCAAGGCTGTTGTCCCTTTCACAGATAACTTGCTATGTTGCTTTTCTTTCACTTAAGCTGGTTGCTTTCCACTTTGAAAGCCACAAATGATCTTTGAGAAAACAGAAACAAATATTACTTTCTAATTAATGCCACTGAAAACCACCCTAATGCTTGCACCATGTTTTTAATTTGTAGTGGTCTTAATTTTTGTTCCAAACAGATTTAAGATATAAAACCCTCTGTTGTTATGAAGATCTTGCCTGTGAGTTCATGGTTAAAAAGCCACACACATGTCATTGGCATTTCTCAGGAGTACATATCTGGCAGTTGGATTAGATGATTATTGTAGTTCCCATCAGTTCTAATTAGCAATATTAGAGTCGGTCATCCAGCTAAGCATCTATTTTTAGTTTTGAACTGGGTATTTGACAAGAGTGATGGCAGGTTTATGCCTGTTAATGTAAAAAAACCAACAAAAACCACCACACACAAAAACCGCAAGAAAGAAAGAAACTCTTGAGTATTTTTGGTTTTCTACCTTAAAAGAAACTTAAGCACATAATAAAACTCCTTCCCATTTTGTTTATTAGTATTTACAAATTTGGAAGGGGAAATGATGCTTTGAAAAGCCTAAATATATAGGTACAGATGTTTCTAGTCTTTTTTTGGTCTAATGAAATAAATGAGCATATCAGTCTCCCAAAACATTCTTTTTCCTTTTATTTTTTTCTTCTTATTAAAGCATTTTAACATTTTGGAGGGTCTGGATTAGTTTAGAAATCACCCTTTGCTATTACTTTCTCATAAACTTTGAGTACATTCAGGTAATGAAGAGGGGCTGTAAATAAATAATGCAAATCAGGACAGAAATACCTTTACTGGGCCTTCGTTCTGTGTTTTGCTGCAGGTGGCAGCAGAGCCAAGAAACATTATGCAAACAGAGACGCATTGTCTGAACAACTTCAGAGCTGTGAAAAGCATAACAAATTCTGGTAAAATTTAATGGCACATAAATAGCTTCCAACATGATTAGTAAATTTAAAATGCTATGCTGAGCCAGAGGAATGAGGCAGGTTGTTTGTACATTTGCTAAACTTTTATCAAATACCTTATTGGTAATAGAAAAATCAAAATCAATTTTTTCTTCTCAATTACGCATGGATTAGATTAAAATGCAGTCAGTGTTGCTACTTTTAAGTTGTAAGGTAAGATTTTCCACAAATCTTTCTGTACATCCCTCCATATATCAGCAGGGATAGTCCACAGAGTCTCTGGCAAGACTGGAATCTTAATTAAAGGAGTTCCATGTTTTACATTAAAAAGTCTTTAGCAGTCTTAGCCCCTCCAAAGACATAGAAATGATATTGTAGCAATAAGATTAGCCTGGATTATTCAAACAGTGAAACAGTTCAAACTGATCTTATCCATTGTGGCTGAACTTATCTTAACATAAATTGATAGCCTGGAGGTTAATGAGGGAAGATCATAAAATAGCTCCAGGAATCTTGGGCTTTACAAGGTCAGCAGTGTTGTGGAACTGAGTTAGACAAGAAGGAACCTAAGCTGCCTTAAGCTGCCTGCATTTGTTTGGCCAATTGCAGTGTCAAGAGTGAAAAGTTTTTTTTTACTGAAAGTACATCTATTACAGTATTGATTCAGCCAGCAGCTGAAGGGGAAAAAAGGATTGAAAATTTCATATTTAGCAGGAGGTTTCTTTGAGAAGGTGCTCAGATCATACAAACTGATCACTGCTGGAGGAATGATGGCTTGTGTTAGCAGGGTTGAGTAATTGTAACAAAAGTGAGAAGCCAGATGCTTTGTGTTCGTTAGGAAAAAAAACCAAGCAGGGATATTCTTTAGAGTGTATCTGCAAGCCTCTGCATCATCAATACTAGGAAAATAGGTTATAAAGTAATACCCTCGCCATGTTTTGTCACTGTGTTATTTAAATTAGCCAAATGCTCTAAATGGTAGAACAGAAACCTGTGTGCTGTTTAAAAGCTGCCACAAGAACTTCCCCAAAGATGCACTTATAGCCCATTTTGGCTCCCACAAGTGATTGCAGAGTCAATGAGTTGTCATTGGACAGTGCAGCGTCTACAGACTTAGCTGAGAATTGGCTTTTTAAAATCATTTGTGCAGGCTTGATGGAAGGTGAGGGAGCTTCTCAGTAGGAATAATGAAATTATTCTGCAGATATTTATGAAGCAGGCAAGCACAAAAATGCCCAGCTGGAAAGGGTGGTAATGAGGGTTGGTGTTTGAAGCCAGCTAGAAAGAGTGGAACTGGTAGAATGCTGAGAAGTGAGCTTAGGTAGACCACAAGCAGCTCTCAGATGCTTTTATTTAACAGTATAAAGGGGGAAGAAGGATAAAAAATGAGATGCAAGAACATGCAGAGGTGATCTTTGCAATAATATTCTGAACAGGGATGAGCAGAGAAAGATGTGTTGGGAAGGCAAGAGAAGAGGGAGTTACAGTAATTCAGTCTTAATGAACGAACTTGAATGTCTTGGGAATGTAATAAAGAACCACAGATAACATCTGTCTCCATGGAGGAGAAAGCAGCATTCTGATCGGAGTCTGGTCATTTAATCTACTGCACAAGTGGCTAAGAACAATATTTACAAAGCTTCACTTAAATTAAGTTGATCAAAGTCCATCTGGAAAACAACACTTAATGGCCCAGTGTGTTTATCAATAGATGCTTCCTTGGATCATCCAAAAAATGATGACTGTTTATTCTTAATCATTAGTAGAAAATTAGTAGAATTAAGTAGCAATAGAGCACTATGAATATATTAAATATTTAATGTAAGAGCAGGAGTTTCTAGAAATAGGGACTTCCAACCTTAGACACATTGTGTATAATTGAAATAGTAGATTTAAATTTTTTTGAATATGACTCCAAAGAAAGATGAATTTTTGTGCTTTGCTGGTTTGTACTCCTTTACCTTACTATTTATTTTATAACATATGATAGAAACTCATGATAATATATCAGTATTTAATATTTTCCCTTATTTAGACACATATTTAAGGATATTTTGAGGATATTTTGACCCTCTTAAGGTATATTTAAAATTCATTTCCCATACACAGCTAGATAAACACACATTCACTCTCTCCAACATACTGAGGCTATTATTTTTTTTTTTTTCTGAGATTATTTTGTGTGATGCAGCACTGAATTCCTTCACAGATGGGCTGTTCTTGTTCTTCCAGTATCTGAGGATAATTATCATAGCAATTAGATAAAGAGATTGGGTTCCATTTCACATGGGATACTGGGTGATTTAGATTGATCGCGTAAGAACTGACATGATTTTGAGTCTGAGGCTTGTGTTTTGGGGGCCTTTTTTACATAATTATATTTTCAAGTATTTGTGAAACCAATGCCAAAGCATTCTTACTGTTTAATGCTCTCAGAACATATGCTTGTAGTCTCCAGTGCTTTCCAAATAACTCCAGCATTGTCAGTTTGTCTTAAGCCCAGACTGTTCATTTTGACAAATGTCTGGTAAATTTAGAGGCTATTAAGCATTGTTGTAGTGCCAGTTATTTTTCAACTGAACTTGTCACTTCTTGTGCAGATAAAACTTCCTTTTGCATTCATACTGCTTTGAAGAAACATAAAAAGGAAGTATTTTCAATTATTTTACTAGAAGTTATTGCAGTATAGAATACTGCATTTAACATATGTGTTTATTATTTTTTGTTAGGATTTTGAATATCTTTACCTAGGAGGATTAATTTCCTTCCAAAACATTATTTTTTTATCTCTTCTGCAGACTGAGGTAGAGCTGTTGTTCCACACAAATGTGATTTGGATAGAGAGAACAATTGAATATTACTTCAGAATAAAGACGTAACAGCAAGAAAATATTATTTCCTGTTTTAGTTTTGCTGTATAACACTTGGCCTTTTACTTGAGATTGTGTTTTTCCAGGAATAAACTGCACACTTTCAGGGATCTTAATTTGATATGTCGTCTGCTTCTGTCTGCATCTCCAAAAATGTCTTGTTATTTGATGAATTTAAATCTCAGTATGAGAGCTGTTCCTGGAATGCTCCATTCTGTGGTAGAGTTTCCTTTTTTGACCTAGGGCATTAATTTTTGATCTTGCCTGTGTGCAGCAGTGACTGTGCTGCAGTGACATTCATCCCCTGTATTCTGAGGCTGGGTAACCCTGCTGTGATGTTTTATGGGTGTGCAGTCTGTGTCCTGCTGAAATGAAATGAGTGAAGCATTTGCTCTCACATCACCAGTGATGATTCTGGCACCTAACAAGGCACACATTCTTTTAACAGAAGATTTCTGTGTGCTGTCCTTTGTTTTTCTCAGGACAGGCTGTAACTACAGGAACTTAATCCCTTGAGGGAACATTGGCGAACCACATGAGAGTTTCCAGGGCATTATTTACCTCTAGCTAAAAGTGAGGCTATTGACTGTAGACTATTTTAGTTCCCAGCATTTCTTTTATAACGAGAAATCATAAGTTTTGTTGGGGTTTTTAAAAGAAGAGTGTGTGAGGAGCGTGACGACCAATGCCATACATAAATAACCCTAAGCCACAGAGGTATCTTAGTATTTTGTACTGTTACCAATCATCAGGTACCTCAGCACCCCCCCATTTAAAATCATTACACAGAGACATTCCTGATGATTTTCATGGAAATGGAATAAGGCTGCTTGTTTTGGAAAGCTTTGATTTTCAGTGCAATCTTCACCAGAATTACTTGTTGCCAGTCAAGTGTGAAGGAGAGAGCAGGTCACACACAGCCTTCCCTTGGGTTTAGGACTATATTTGCAATCATTGCTCCTCTCGAGGGTTACTCAAGCTACTGGTGTTATTGATACCAATTCAAAGGATTTGGAGCATATAAATACTGGCACCAAGCTGCTGGAACCTCTTCCATTTTTTCCACTACCGAAGTTAATCCAGTGCATCATCCAAAGGAAGCATTTTCAGTATCCCCAAAGGAAGGCACAGTTGCTGCTCCACTTTGTGTTCCTTCAGTGCAGCCTGGAAAAGTTTCAGCTGAGTCTGCCAGAAGTCTTGTCTTCTTCTCAGGTCCATTAATACAGTCTGTAACCTGACTGTAAGTATGTAAGTCTCTAAAGCAGTGTCCTGGGTACTTCCTTCTATGCATGAAAAATAAGAGTAGGGTTTATCTTGCCTTTATGATTGAACTGTCTCAAGTGGTTTGATTGCAAAGCCTTACTAACCATGAATCTGCACAATATAGAAAGAGTTTGTTTGGTGTTTGTATAAACCTGTAAACTTACTTGCTTGCCTTGTTTTTTCACATTGTTGTCTTCTAAACAAGCACTTGAGATCCAAAGCAAAACGGAAAATCAAAGCAGAAATGTCCTTAAGTGTCATGAACTAAATTATTTAAAGGACCCTCAGTGTCCCCAGAAAACCTGTACACTCAGATCCTGACTGAAGGTGTTTGCTCTCAAAATGTCTGACATCATCAAATCCTTTAGTACTGCAAAGCTTTTAACTGACACTTCCTGCAGAACTGCATCCCACATACCTTGTACTTAAAGCCCCGCAGAAACATTGAGATTACCTTGACCAAAGGTTATCTTTTTGCACCTAGTGTGACGTGAAGAAGGGGAGCTACATAGATATAGCCAGCCCCAAGCCTAAGAATGTCTGAGTGTTGCCGTTTTGAACTAGTTTATGGGGGGGAGATCACCAGGAAAAGGGAATACAGAGGAAAGGAAAGGGACTCTGGGGTTATAGACCTCATTGTCAGTGTGCTGTGACTCATGCTCTTCCAACTTCTGCACGGTTGGATGCACAATATTTCCATGTTTTCTGTGTGATAACCTGACTCAGAACTCACCCCAGTGCAGAATAAGATGTTAGAAGTGCATTTAGGGGTTTCTTGTAAAACTATCAACCATCTGATGAACGGAGCTTGCTGCAAAGTACCAGCTGGAATGGTACTAATATTTCAAGCTGAGCACAAAATCTATAACTAATTTGAACCTTAATTTGAGTAGCACTTTTGAAAAATAGTCATCTATAGATGCATTAGTTAAAGCATCATGTGGAACATCCTGACCAGTGCATAATTTGACATATAAAAGTCAATATAGTGAAGTCAAAGAGTAAACTCTAATGAGGTACTTAGTGATTTGAATTCCTAGGATCAGAGGGGCTTGACGGGATATTCTTGATATTGGAATCTTGTACTTCCTGCAGTTTTCTTCTTTGCTAACTTTGGAAATTATATTATCACTTATCAATTCTAATTTATTTTAACCAATTTGTAGTAACCCAGATACACACAGTTCTTTCTGCTGGGCTGTCACTGGAGTGAGAATAATTTAATCTTAATTGTATTTGTTGGATCCTGCAATGATAATATCGTAATTTTTTCACCTTATTGTAGAAGGAGGCAATTCTTTACCATGAAGAAAGGAAAGTGCAATTGAATTAACTGCTGATGAGCATCTTGAAAGTGTTTTGTTTTTCATTGCTGTTACACTTTCCAGCATTGCCATCTGTATTCCACTAGGCTAAATGAGAGATGTTGAGGATTAAAATAGGAGAAACTATAAATAAAACTTGTGCTAACCAGACACACTCAGATTTCAGATATGCTGTGCTCTTTTGATTCTGTTTTAACTCTTTTATACAGAGCTGAGAAGATACATTTATATAATTTTGCTGTTGACCTTCCCTTATCCACCTGCCTTCCTAACTCTTTAACTGCTAAACCAGTCATGTACATTGTACTGGGTTTCAATCTTGAAACAGCTTTACTTGTAAAAATTTTATCAGCTGACATGGCTTTTGTTCCTAAACTGCCAGTATTATATGAAAAAACATAAAATGCAAGGTTTGGCTGGCGTTGACTGTCTTTGACTCATCTTCACTATCCCAGCAAAAAGGGATAGTGAAGCTCAGGAATGAAGATCTGTTGGCCTGGTTTCTGCCCTTATTCTACTCCAAAATACCTAAATGATACAGACCAATTAAATGATTATAAATGAAGTGCTGTATTTATTAATGTACTGAAGTGGCTTAGCATCCCACTGATGACAGAGAGCAGCTATGAACCCCCCTTACTGAGTTATTGTACTGTGGTTACTGCTTGTGAGTACTGATGATGCCTCTAAATTATTTCCCAGGTTTTTTTATTCCTCTCTTTGAGTTTTTAGCATTCCTATGTAAATCAATTAGTTGTTAAAAAACAATTAGGAAATATACCCTAAAAACTGTATTAAAATGAAGTTTAAAAGTACAGACTAGTAATTTAATGGAGAAATTCAAAACGAATAGTATTGAAATGATCAAAACTGCTTAGAGACTATTTAGAGTCATGATAATGCCTAAAAAAATGCAAAGGACATTAGAAAAACTCGGTATTTGTAGTGTCTTGTCCTCATCCCCAAGAGGGAGATAACATTTTCTGGCAGCAGGGAGGTAGTGATTTTGTACTTAGGATTTCCTCGTCCGTGTGTCTCCTACAGGAAAGAATTTCTGACACCCAGGGCATTGTATATTTATGGCTCCAGAATGATCTTGATTCATTAGCTTGCAGGAACTGCTGAGACAACAGTGTGATCGTTATTGTACTAAGAACATGCAAAGTGTAGTAGATAATGATGTGCCAGAGCTTTTTCATTAGTCCTCATTTGCTTATGATGACTTCATTCCTTATTTTCAATATGGACTTTCTAAGTGTGGGTGAAAATAATCTAATTAAGAACACCAGTATGTATTTAAATATGTGTCCATGTATGTCTAATTGTATATATTTATACACCTATATGAACAGGCACTTTTGTGTGCACACCTCACACAGGCATTGCTCCGTTCTTCTCAGGAAGAAATATTTAATACAACCAGAGAGCAATTTAAAAGATTTATACTTTATGGGGTAGTCATTATCTCTGTCCCAGGCTTGAAGTACTTTTATTGTACTGGAATCAAAAATTTTACATCAGTGGGATTTTATCAGGTGTGTTCCAGAGGTTTTATTAATCTCAAATTTTATGACATGTACAGTGATTTATTTTTTATCATTAATTTTACTGATTTGGTTTTCACTGGCTGTTAATACTGCTCTCTTTAAAGCAAGGGAAGAACGCTTTTGACAATGTTGCTTATTACTTAATTTTTGCAAACTTATTACACTAAAATACTTTATTTCATTATAATGCCCACAAGGGAACATTTATTTCTGTAGCATTAGGATAAAATTACTGTACTTCACAGAATCATGGAATGGTTTGGCTTGGAAGGGACTTCAAAGATCATCCAGTCCCACCCCGTTCCATGGGCAGGGACATCTCCTTGTAAAAAAAAATCACTCTTCAGCTTTCTTGTAGGATAGATGGAAATGAATTTTCAGAACTGTGACAAAATCTTTTAAAAAAAGAGGATTTCTTTTTCTTTCTGATGTATCCTGAACATAACCTACTGCTGCATGTTTCAAATCCATAGTTCATTGAATAGTTGCAATCTACCAGTGTAAAAATAGGAGCAAGTTAAAATGCTGCTTTTGCTTGCTCAATAGAAAAGGGTTTGATTTCTGAAGGAAAGGAATTTTTTAGCTTGAAGAGCGAAAAAAAAAAAAAACAACGATAACAAGACATCCTGATTTCACTTTGCTGTTTCACAACATGTGAATGAGCTGATCATGTCACTTGATTTCCCACTGTATTATGGAAGAGAGGACAGGGTTTTCATGGGTAAGGCTCCAAATTGTGTCCCCTTTGCTGTGCAACATCCAAACACAATCAGATTGCCATATTCCTCTTCTTGGCTCCTTGTAGGTGTTTTCACCTCAAAATTACTTTGCTTTAAAACCTCTAAATTACTTTAATTCATAGTGGGTCAAAAAAAAAAAAAAAATAGCAGCAGAGAAGTAGCTTATACAGTAATTTAGAGGTTTTTTGAAGTGTCCAGTTCCACATACATTCCCTGTAGGAATGAACTACAAGATGATTCCAGGAGATACAACATCTCATTTAAAGCAGGGTAGAATTATACCATGAATGGGCATGTGGGAACAAAAATTAGAGAATCTTCATTAATTACACACATTAATGTTACTTTCACAAAATATAGAAATGATGTTTGTTAGGGTGTCTTCCTAATGAGGAGAATCAGAAATTTTATATAAAATAATGCAGATTCTGGATTTTCTGTACTTTCCCAGCTTCTGAATTTCCAGATGATGGAAAATGATGGAGAAAAGACTTTGGAGCATCAAACCCTGTGCCTCAAAATTGAGTTTCCTTTCAAAAAATCCAAAATGTGTGTCTGAAACCTTAATGCTCTGAAAACCATTAATTAATTCTCGTGTGTGTTCTTTGAGGTAGGGTACAAAAAACAGAGCGTGTTTTTTATCAAAATCTTGTTAGAAGGATGCTTCAGTGAACAGTTTAGCACAAACCTGCTGCCTTAGATACAGAAAAATTGCCATTAGGATTGCATTGATTTTTTAGCACTTTGTTTCAAAGTTCTATTTCAGAGTTAGACTATAGCAGGAGAGAGCATAGTTTTTTATTCTACCTCCTGTTTAATTTTTGTATTGCCTAAGAATAACAGTATTATAATCCTTCTGGGGAACAAGTTTTAAAATTTTATTACATTACAGCAGTGAGAAACGTATACAAGTCTCTTGTGATGCTGAGAGTTGTGTGTAATTTTTTCAGTTAAATTCTTTTTTTAATACCTAATTATTTCACAGGAGATATTTATGCTAAATTCTCCTCTTGTAGCTATATAATAATTTTAAAAAGCAAGCAAATCTTGCCAGTCCCTATCTGAAAGATGATCTTTTCATTCCTTTGCCAAACTTAGTCTGTTTTTTGTAAGGTACCTGTACAAATGCAGTGCTCCTCTCATCAGGGAAGGACAGGAACGGTGTTTGCTAAATCTCCCTTCTGCCTTTCTGCATCAAATTTAAAAAATCTACTTTATGATGTTTCTCAATATATTAAACCTGGCATTACTAGTTCTCCTCTACCAGTAGGTAACCACTATTTCATTTCTTCATCCCTTCATGTGTTTATCATTATTCTTTTCTTCATTCTGGTCAAAATCTTTACCTTGGGCTTTTCTCATCCTCACCCTGTCCAAGTCTCAGTCTCTTGGCATGAAATGTCTGTGATTCAGTCACTCCTGTCCTAGAGACAGGTGACCCTCTCTTCCAAAGTCTCTGCAACTCATTTACTGCTCAATTTTGGGGACAACAAGGGTGTTTTCTCTGCTCAGAGACACCATGGTGCTGCAAAGCCAAGGCCTGTAGCACAGCTTTAGCTGTGTTGTCACTTCTGTGTTGTTTTGTCTTGTGTATCTTAAACCCCAAAAAACCCCTGTGAAAGACCTTTCAGAGCCTGTCTGCACTCCACCTGTGCTCACCTGTGCCTTGTAGGAAGGGTGGCTTTGCTGTTCCACAGTGACAGCTCTCCCTTGCCCGGTTACATTTTCAACCCAATCCCTGAAGAATTTTCATTTTGTTGTCCCCCACAGCTGGAAGCAACTCTTCTGAAGTACCTAAAGTTGTCTTTATTGTCCTCCTTCACCTCCCTCTTTCAACTCTGCATCCAGCCCAGCTTGCACACACCTTTTTTTTTTATCTATTATTTTTTGAAGGGGAGAGCTCAGGGCCAGGTGTGCCCTTTTGCAGAAGGGCAAATTTTGGCCTGAGACTGGCACACCTGGGCACTGTGAAAGTACAGTTTATAATAAAGGAGAAGATGTGCTCTAAATAAGCAGGCTGCCTCAAAACTAAGCATCTGTAAGAGAAGAATTGAAAAGGAAAAAAATTAAATTCTTTGAGATGAAATGTATTGTGAGGTCAATGAATTTAGCGTCAGAAGTAGTCTCTCTCTCTGATTAGGTCATGGAGTCCTATCTAAAAGTCAAAGATAATCTTTTTGTTTGTTCTTTTTATATAACCAGCACTCTGTAAGCAGTTCAGAATTTAAAAAGGCCAAAATCAGTAAGCAGGGTTAGTAGTTCATGAAGCTGCCATTTGTTCTGTGCAAATGCTTGAAGGGTCCTACTGAAAGTCTCTGAAACTGAGCAAGACAGCAGGCTTGACTTCTCTTACGTTCTTGTAAAATTAATGTCTCTCAACTTAATGTAGGAATTTACTTCTGTGATTTTCCCAGAAACAGCAGTGAAAGAAGGATCAATACTGTTATTTACGTGGTTGAATATACTTAGTTTGAATGCAAAACTTTTATTTTTTTAGTTCTTTGCAACTTCCAGAGAGTAAAGATCGGCTTTTATAACTCTGCAATAAAATCTAGCGAGGCTAAGAAACTCTTTCTTTCTAATTTTGCTAGAAATTCCCTGGTACAGCTAATGCTGCAGACCTTACAGACACATCAACAATTACTGATTTTGCAGTAGATGCACGGAGGATGCTTTGAGAAATAGCTAATGCATTTGAATTTGATAGTTTACATCAATTAATATCCACAAGCTCAAGTGTCTTGTTTATAGAAAGACTTTTTGACTGGGTCATTAGGTTTTAGAAAGATTTGTAATCTTCCAGGAATTTGATTCCACTGTCAAATCACTGGGGAACTCCTCACTTTTAGTTGAATACACTTGAATTATGATGGCAGGAAGTGAAGATAAGCTGACTGTATTTTTGGCTTTGAGGCAGATATTACTTGGGGGTTCTGCTCTCAAGAACTGAAACCTCCATGTGTAAACAGTGGTGGTTGCTGATTCTGATCTCTCACCTGTTTGTACTTTGGTTGTTGTGTGTCAGAATCCCAGGTAGCAGCTTCCTCCCTTCACATCCCTCCTCCTCCCGAGGTTTGTGCAGAGAGAACAAAAGAATAAATAAAAACTGGTGTTTTTTGGAGCCCTAAATTAGACTGCAAAGGAGCCTAAAGTTAGACCAGTTTCAGAGTAACACCTTTAAGATATCGACACTTCAGCCAAAGTGTTGTTATCACTTAGAGAATTCCTTGTGCTCTTGTTAAGGAATGAAACATAACAGTAGAAATTTTACACTTTTGCAGTGCCTTACCCTCTTTATACTCTTGTTAAGTTTCTACTTAGCTCAGAGCTAGTCTAGAGAATCTGCTAGAATCTGTGAATTAATCCCATTGAAATACATTTTTGGTATTGTACTAGTACTCCATACTAAACTTAAATTGTCCCACAGTTTATTCTATTGCACACCAAGTGCTTGCCAGGTTAATGCACACCAGATTTTCCAAACAGCTTGAAGATTTCATGAGATATATGGTGACTGGACCTGTCTTTGCTCATAATATGCCAATCTTTTCTTTTGTCAGTGGTAATGGACTTAGACTGAATATTCTTGTGATTTGGAGGAAGTAGATTTGACCTGAAGCATTGGATGTAGTTCTTATACAAAAACAATTATTTAAAAGGGATTCTTTAAAAAACCCAAAACATAATTCAAACTATTTTTTTCATATCTACATTACAAAATAAATGGAGACATTGTAAAGAAGTCCTACAAATAAATACACGTGGTTAATGCTGCATAAGAGAAAAAAGTATGATGAAAGTCTTGTTTTGAATTGCATCCTGGTATCTTACACTCAAGATTTGCTGACAGCTGCACAGATTTTGTTTCTCTGGTGCTCTTTTCTCACCTCTCTTTCATTCCTAAGTACCAAACACCAACAGGAGAGCTTAAAAACTGCGCCTTCAATGCCATACCCAGCAAATTACCCAAAGTCAGGACAGCCCAGCAGAGCCAGAAACTGTTCAGTAAATGCCAGCTTGCTCCTTCCTGTGTTTTTTATGTATAATGAGGATGCACACCCACACCACCCTACTCCCAGTCCCTGGAACTGGTGTCTGAGGCCCTTTCATTATTTTACACAATGTTTCATTTTATAGCAGAGCAATCTGTTGGAGCAGATTGGCAGAGCTGTGACCGGGCGTAGAAACAACCGTGGGAGTGGAGGAGTCGTAAACTTTAGCAGCCATTTAGATGATATTCAGGAGATGTTAGCAGATGTTGAACAGTTTAGCAAATTCCTGCAGAAGGGCTCTTTGATTGTTAGAAAATGGAGCTAAATGTCGCTCAGGAGTGATTCAGATGCCTTAGGGAGGTAATCCTATCAGCCAGAAAGGAAGTATTAATTTTACACAAATGATTGTTATTTTCATTTCTTCATTTTCAGAAGTGTTCCATCAAATAGTTCTGTAAGGATCTGAACTACTTTTCTTGGTTTTTAATAATTACTTTGGTTACCAAATTTCGAAAGTCTTTTAATAGGGGGAAAAAAAAATTGGATGAGTTTGTGTGTGTTTTTCTTCCCAAGTGTTAGAGATTATTTACACAGTGGTAACTGTAAGTAGAATATGACAGTATCTGAGTGAATCATGCTGTGCTTGCATAATCCCTACCTCATCTTTTCTCCTTAAATGTAACAGTCAGAGAACAGTGCTCTGACACTTCTGAAGAGTGTAACTAGTTACTGAGCTTGTAAAAGAAATGAGAGGTGATATTTGATAAGCACAGCTTTGTCCTGAATGCTTGACAGGTTTCTTGAGAGAAGTTTTGAGTGCCTGGAAGCCTTTACAGAAGAGCAGCAATTTTTATTCCTTTCCCATTTCTTCATCCCTGCAACATATAGTGCCTCATCCTCCCAGTTCACACTCTTTTGAGGGAAATAACTTTATCTTGTGCCATTAATTCCATTAGCATTTTAGGTGCTACATGTGGTAAAAGACCTAATCTTCTTAGGGAGGTACTTCATTGGACATGACTGTCAGAGGCTTGAGCTATCTTGGGTGGGACATCTTGCCAGTGTTTCCTCTTCTTGGGGCACATACCTTCCACGCCTGCTTCATAGAGAAATTTCTATTTCTATTTTCTAGTCACCTCCTGGTAAGGATCCTTCTGTGTCCTGGTCTGCATGCACTTTGGGAGATAAAAGTTTTTCCTTACTCTCTGCTTATTACTGAATTTGCAAGGAATGATTGAAGCCAGGCCTATTTCTGATGTCTTTTCAAATGCTCTAATGGTGCATATTCATATTGCCAGTCCTGCTCGGAGGCTGCTGAAGATGCACCACACTTCATAGCTCAGATAAGTTGAGCAAACCTGACTTCTATAAAGGAAGGGGCCTCAATTATTGCAGAGGTATTACTTTGCTACCTTCTTACCTCACACACAAGGTATTAAATGTATAAATGCTTTGAAGACACAGAATAGCTTCAAATATTGCAAGGAACTCTGCCACAACTAAAATTTTACAAAAGAAGCATACAGTGCTCTGAGCTGTAATATTTCTCACACACAGCTGCTGTCTTTGATGGAGAAGTGGGAAGGTGAGGCTGAGCTCATGTGGATTTGTCAAGTTTTGGGTTTGTTTGGCTTTTTTTAAGTGCCATCAGAAACTAGCACTGATTATGCCAACTGTGCACTCTCCAGATGCTTGTCCTTCCAGATATAGCAGGCTGTATGGTTAAATTTATGATTTTTAAAAAGAAGTCCTTAGCACCAGCTCTTTGGATTCCAATTTACATCCTTTCTCTCATTTCAACATATTTTTCATCAATGCCATATTTTCCAATAATCGATGACATTTAAGGAGTAGCGGAGTTGGAATACCAAGAATGTTTTGTACCACACCAGCCTTGCATAACGCTGAATGTACAAAACGGACCACTGGAAAAGTAGCTTGTAATACAAGTCTGGAATGAACTGCAAGTCTTATTAATCATCCATAATTGTGCTCAGAAGGGAAAAGGGCAGTGTTTAATACTGATACTGCAAATGACAGAATCTTGATTAAATATGAATATGAACGGAAATGAATCAGCTGAGCAGTATCAGGCAAAAGATATTTTGAGTCTGCTGCTACTTGTTCATGAAGTGGAAATAAAATAGCTGAAGAAGGACAGGCATATTTGAAGGAAAGGGGAGAAGAGTGATCAGAGTAGTAGAACTGCATTTATCAAAAGTGCTTATATATAACTACATTTCTATTTAAAAGTTTGTACGAGATGTGTGTTCCTAATAGAGAGAAAAGCATCTCTGTCATAAACACAGTTTATTAGACGTGATTCTGTAGTAGTGATGTTTCTCTAACAGGAGAAATTAACTTGAACTACCTGAAGGTTTTGGTCATCCAGTCAAAGATGAAAGAGGTTTAAGGTTTTTGGGGGGGAACTTTTATTGTTTCGATATAACTATATTTAAATGGATTTAGTGGATTTGTGAGTGTTTACAGAATTCTAATTGCTACGTGTGAATCAAATATGTCTTTGTTAGCTACTGAGATAGAGCTCCCAGCATTTTTATAACTTATAGTCACTGCTTCTCCTGTAAAGAAGCACATGTTCTTTTCTTGTTTCAAAAGCTGTTTGTGTCCAGCCAGCTCATTTTTTATTTGGTCTCTGTTTAAAATGCCTGATCGTTTGCACAGAGCAAGGAGAACCTGCTCCACATGAAGCATATCTTACTTTATGGAATTCTTTGTTGCATCAGTACAGCATTCACAGCTTTTTGCTTGGTGTCTGTTTTTTCTAGCCATAAATTCTATTTAAAATCAGATCTAAGGGCAAGTGCTCATGCACTCAGTATCTGTAAAATAAAATCTTTTACCCAGAAATATGGTCTTTGTTCTCGGTTCTCTAATGTTTAGTAGATCATCAGTACCATTTGAGGTTTTTCAGCCTGTGACAATAGCTCCACCACATACTATTAATTTTATTTAACATCCCCTAGCAGGCTCTTCAGGGTAGTTGGACACACAGACTTGAAAATCCATCAAAAGTTCACCCAGAAAGGAAAGCTTTGTGCCTATTCTGTGCTTTAAGCGCTTCCAACTCTTCTTCATCTTGCAGGTGTCTGGAGTGTTCCACAGTAGATAGATTTCCCCCAAATGATAAATTCTGTGTTTTCCATTGCTGTGTTACAGACAAAGAGCTCACTTCCCTGTGTGGTGCTGGTGTGCACACAGAAATGTGGTATCCTATGTTAGGCCTAAATGTCCCTTGGCTCTCAGAGACATAAAAACCTATGAATTTGTGTGGTGAGGAATTGATATCCAGTGATAAAAATACAGAAACATAAATGAGGTGAAAGACACATGATCAGCTTTTGTAACAGTCTAGTATTCTTAATATTCTTTTGATCAGGTGCTTGCTATGAACTGTAGGGTGAGCTTTCTTTCCAATTCTGTATGGAACCTGTCTTGACATCGGTCTGTGTACCAATTATGGCACTGGGAAAGGCTGCCTGAGTCTGTAGGTACATGTGGATTTATTTTCTCCCTCCCTCTGGCAGGGGGAGCTGGGAAGGCAGTGCTTCTGTAGTGCTGGGCTAGCACCAGAAGTGATTCCTGTTCCTCCAACAGCTGACTCGTGAAGTGATGTGGCAGAAAGGATGCACACTTGTCATTTAGCATTATCTCAAACTGTAGCTGCTGCGATGCACTGCTTTCAGACGTGTCTTAACTTTGAGAAGTGACTTCCCAAAGAAGGTCACAGAGTGCTCTGTGCATGCTGCTCCAGCGAATCCTTGACTAAACCAGCTGGAGGACTCCATCCTTTGGAGACAAACCACACCAAAAACAACAGCAGAGACACTTAAGTCGTCTTGCTGCACGTAGGCTTTGCTTTATTCTGTCAAAAAGTGGCCTGACTGATAGGGCTGAAGATATCTGACAGAGTGCCTAAGCCATTAGAACCTTCTGGGTCATAAAATTTACATCAGAGCCGGAGTAATGCTGCTATAAATGTGAAGTGACACACCACACAGCCAACACTCATGCACAAAGATTCTCTGATGCAGTGATGGAGTGTGACCTTCCTTGAGGCAAGCTGCTTCCTGAGTGAGAGCTGAAAAATACTGTCTGCTGCTCATGATACATGGCTGGCCTTAGAGGAACGTGACATCAGCTTGTCCGCAGCTTGACTTGCAAAAAATCCAGAGGTTTTGCCTTGGAAGATGATAGTTAAAAAATGGAGAAAGGAATTCTAGATGCTTCCAGAAGGAAAATAGCAGGAGCTATTTTATATGTAATACTTTATAATATAAAAATATTTAGTGTACATCAACACAGACATGCTATTTTTGTAATAGTTTATAATACAAATAGATGGTAATAGCACTAACTCAATAGGGTAATAGGAGTTCATTCCTCTGTGTGTGTTATGCTTATTTTCTCTGGCATACACTTGCATTTCTAGTAGCACACATTTGCTTGTGTGAGACTTCGAAGTGTGAATAAAACCCAAAAGATCATTTGAATATTTGCTGTATGGCCATATGTGCCCGTTGCCATATACACGCAATGTTTAGATGCAGAAAAATGTCAGTTTCACTTGTTTTCCCATCCACTCACAAAAGCACAGTTTGAAGAGGGCAAAGTGTTGGATAGCTGAGAAGATACTGCTCTCTTCATGATGGTTTTGAACATAAAACAGGTGGTGATACACTTGTCTGTGTTTTATCTTCACCATTATTTTCTAATCTGTCTATTAAAATAGCTCTTATATATTCAAAAGGAAGTAAGTATATGGATTCATTTACCAGACAAAACAAAGGTCAAACTTTAACACTTATTTAGGTCACTTCCTCCATGTTTAGAGCAGGCGCAGTTCTGCAGTGAATGGAAACTGCACGTGCCAAGTTCCACAGTTTGTGCTTCATAATACTGAGTTACTTTAAATGTATTACCAAAAGAACTTTTAAGTTTTGAAATCACATTCTCAGCCAAGTTTAAAGTGGATTTTTTTTTTTTTTTTTTTTTGGTCAAATGATGATTAAATGCTACCCCATGTTTTTGTTGTCTTGCTCACTTGAGAGTTTTGCTGAAGATTTTGCTCTGTTGTAAGGAGTAAGATGATACTGTAATTACAAATATGGCATTGGGCCTAAGGAGTAGATGTTCAGTTAATATATAGGACAGTGATAAATTATCCTAGAATCAATAAATGGTCACATAGTTCCTCAAGTGTAGTAGATTCTTAAGCTTTTAACTAGAAAAAGGTTAAGAAATATGAGTTCCAAATGATTTTTTGGTTTGTGTTGTTTTTGGTAGGGTTTTTTTGTTTTGTTTTTTGGTTGTTTTGGGTTTTTTTTTTTTTTTTTGGCTTCTTACATTTAATCAGTTCCAAAAAGTTTGGCTAGCACTTGCAGATACTAGAATGGAATGTCATGAATCTTAATTTGCTGGGCTAAAATGTCTTTGACAATAAAGAATAAAAACATATTAAAAGAATACAAAACACTTTAAACCATATTTTTCAATTGAGTTCAATTACAAAATAGTAAATCTTTGCCATGAGAGAAAAATGTATTTCTCAGACTGAAATGAGTATTTTTTTATCTTTTCTTTTTGAATTTTTAAAAAATCCTTTGGAATTTAATCTTGTCCTCACAAATTCATGAAGTCATTCCCCTTTTTGGAAATTTAATAAGTAGAGTTTATCCTCGTCACAGTTTTTTTGATGGAGAGGGATTCTTGAGCTGGTGTTAGCACTGACCTTATCTGCTGGCTGGCATTGGTAGCAGACAACCTGGTGGCTTTTTTCATGGATTTATAGTCATCTAAATTCAAATGCCATAGCTAAATATGCTCACTTGCACTTTCAGGTTGCAAGAATGGCAATAACATGCATTTCTTTAGAATTAAGTGGCTCTCTGAAGGGTATCTTCTATGAACAAGACAATATTTGGAAACCATGTCTTGGTTAACATTGTTTCTAGTTCATTTTTTAATAAATACGGTATTAGTGAGGCTTACTACTATGCAAGTTTTAATAAAAAAAGTGCAAAGGCCTGGGCTATGAAACTTGCAGCTTTGATTTCAGTGTAAGTGGTGTGATTTCATCTTTATTTCAGTGAGCACAGTTAAGCTGAATAAATCGTGTCGTGGGCTGCCTACAGCAGGTTGAGAGTTTTGTACATGCTCTTATTTATTCTGTTCCTGTTTAAAAATCAAGTTTCAGAAGTAAGCAAGTTCAGTTCTATTCACCTGCACAAACACTGCAGCCCTACAAGATGCAACTTCACAGGTCTTCCCTTCTTCTTGCAGAGCTGTTCTTTAAAGGTTCTTTCTGGCCCAGACTATTACCGTAAACTCTTCAATCTCCTTTATCTGCAGTAAATGGGCCTTTTGCATCAGTTATTTTTTCCTGATTGAAAAAAGGGACGTTATAATCACTCCTTGTAACAAATGTGCGACAGAACTATCGATTTCTCAAAGAGCAGCTATTACTGCTCCTGCAGGAAGAAGGATTGGTAAATGTATGCAACTGTGCATGAAAACCCCCTGCCCATCCAGCAGCACAGTCTGATAAATTCCTGGTTGGTTGTGCATGGCCTTCAGCCGTTTCAGGCTGCAGCTTATTTATATTTCTTCCCATTTGAAGCCCAGCCCCACAAAATATCCGTATATTATTCTGCACACTCAGTGTCAGTGCCACTGATGATATCAGCATTAAGTCTGTGTTACTTTGCTGCAGGTGTAGGTTACAGGGTTAACACTTCTGTGGCTATTTTTTTTTTCCATTTCCCACTCTCTTCAAGAATATTATAGTTGTTGGCTGTCACCTAAATCCAAGATTCATTTTTTCCCTGCCCTGCAGGCAGTGTTGTAAGTGGAACATGAAGTGGGATTAATAACATATTCTAATGTGTTACCTGCAGTGATCAGAGCTCTCGTGGAAATGTGAGCCTTGCAGGGACCTCCAGAGGTTATTTAATTCAGCTGCTGGCAGTATTGCAGGATATACTGTACTTCATACACACCCTGGAAGATGTGTAAAGTTTCTAAAAATTTCTCTGAGGGAGACAACGAGCTTCCTATTGCTGCCTTTCATCATTGCTAGACTGGAAGAGCTTTGCCTGTTACTTACCTTGATTCCCTTTGTTGCAGCTTTTTGTTTTGTACTTATCATCACCTATTGTATAGCATCCTCTTTATCACACAGCACGATGGAGGGCTTTATTCCTCTTCTGTCCCTCTTTTTTTTCTATCATACTAACCCCATTCCTTTAGTTTCACATTATATATTTTGAATTTCACCTCTTTCTTCTTACTTCCTTTCAGGCTGGGTTTTTGTGGGGTTTTGTTTGTTTGTTTGATTGGGGTTTTTTGTTTGTTTGTGGGGGGGTTTTTTTAATACTTTAAGAAGTGTACATTTACATGTTCTGAATTGTTTTTAATTTATTTCATTCGCCTTATGTTTTATTCCAGTTACTGCACAGGCAAATGAAGAAGTTGAGTTAAAAATGTGCAATAAATGTTGTTGTCAAACAGCATTACCCAACAATAATATTCTAGAGACATGTTCTCTCTCTTTTTATTTTAAATGAACTTGGATTTGAAAGATAACCATGTACATAAGATATTAAAGATGGCTTGATTTATTTTGGAGAGCGATATAAAGGTTTTGATTAATGGCATGGCCTGAAAGTACAAGATTCATAACTACCTGTGGACAGGGACCATGTAAAAACATGTCTGGGCAAGCAAATGATACCTGATTGATTTTGTTTATTTTAGTCATATCTGTGTTTATTAGCACAGGTGTGTGTGCATGTCTGTATAAAATTATTTAAATTCCATCTGTGCCCTATTATGCCAATCAGCCATTGGATGCCTCTAAAGACTGTGGTTGTAGAGGGCAGAAGTTGAATGTGATACATGGAAGAAATGACAGATAAAAGTTTAATATTCCTTAAAATGTCTTTAAGTGCTGCAACCCTTAAAAGCACAGGTCTGTAAGTACTCCATTAGAAATGGAGTATGAACTGTAAATCATCTCGAAACAGTCCTGTGGTTAATGCTGCTTGAGTTTTTAATGAAGTTGCAGAGTGTGACCAGGTGATGCTTTGGCCTCAGAAGCTCTTTCTGAAGTGGAGAGAACAAGAGTGCCTAATGTGGGGATGGTTGTTTGTATGGCACAAGCTTGCGAATAACACAGGTGTTTAGCCATTATCTAGAGTGGATTTTCTTAACACATTAGATTCCTACTTGCCTCACTAGACCAGCAGATATTAATCATTACTGGGTAGATTTCAAATTGCTTGTAGAATCCAGGAGGCCAGGAAAACTACTTCCCTTCTAAATTTCTGCATTTCTGTCAATGTCACCATCTCAGCAACGATGGTTGAAACTTTTCTTTTCCACATTGTTCTTAATTTATTCTTTTCAATCCAGTCATGTCTGAATCAGAAATGCTGCATAAATATATTATTTTCCTTGTATTCACCTAGTCAAATCAGTCCAGTTGTCTGTATGTGGATCTGGCAGGTTTGTTTGTTCGTAATTTCTTATGAAAGTATTTGAGAAATTCTACTTGAATTTTGAGCAGATTATTAGCTGCATTTGGAGAACTGGTAGCTGACAAGTAAATAATTTGTTTTGCCTATTATCCACATTTTGATCTGGGCAGTTGATAGACAAGGAAAACCAAAGTTTAGTCTGTTAAGGAAAACCAAAGGTTAGTCTGTTTTCAAAGTCAAATTGCTTTCACTAGTCTTAGGATTTTATGCAGGAAAAGAGGGATTTACCCCAAAAATAGGAGGGAGAGGTGTCTTTCCATGAGCAAATCTGGAGAAACCATCTGTCACTGAGGTGTCTTTGAAAACTACTTCTAGCCAAGTGTGTAAGAGGTCTCTCATCACTCTCAGCTCTGAGCCCTTCAAGCCACACTCACTTGCTCAGAGACTCTCAGGAATCCTTCACGTTCTGTATCATCTGTCAGTGAAATTTCACAGTAACAATAATGTTGGGTTTGTTTGGGTTTGTACCAAAAGGCTACATTTTGTAAGTGCTAAAGTGTGTTTTCCTGTTAGGTATGTGCAAACAGCCCAAGTGAATTCTCACAAGATGCTGGCACCCTGAAGTACTTTTAACGCTGAAGTATTTCTAATGCTGCAGCCCATCAGTGATAAAGCCTATTCAAAAGTTTGTTTACTCAGTTTGATTCTATCACCCATTTTAATTGTGCTCAAATATCTCTAATGAGGAGAGATCTATTAAAGTGAGATGGCTGATGCCTTTCATTCATGGTCTCATAAGTATATGTATTAAAGGAAGTTACTTGAGTCTTTTGGGAAAAAGTCCAAATTGTAATGTTTTGGCAATTATGTCACCTCCGGTAGTACTTATTCTACTTAGATGACGATAATACCCATTAAAATGAGAGCACAGCACACATGAAAAGAAAATATTCCCTACCATTTACTGTTTTGAATGAAGATGAGAGTAATAAAAATTATGCTGAAATTTGGCCTGCTTTTAATTGCCGTGCAGGGCACAGGAATTGATAGCTAAAGTGCTAATTATTTTTAATGTAATTACATTTAATTATCATAATTGCCACTCATATCTCCTGTCCTAATAGAGAGATGTTAAGGGCCTTATTCACAGAACTGTTATGTTCCCATCATGCAGGGGAGAAATGAATAGGGAACGTACTGTGGATTGTGAGACAAACAGTCCTGGTGATTGCTTCGTTTGGGACTACAATTTGCATTAGGTGCCCATTGCAGTGTGAAACTGAGATGAGCTTTTCAGAACTCTGCCTGTGGCTTTTCCTCTTGGCCTGTGCAAATGGAAGTCCAGAAACTGGGAACAGACACCGGATGCTCCTCTTTCTGGTCTTAAATTTTACCCAAAAAAGTATCCCCCCCACCCACCTCCACTTCAAAAAAGAATCAGCAGTTACACTCATGATTGCAATTACAGCAGTGATTGAACATGATCTGTGCTGATTGACTTGTAATATTCACCAAGATTTTTGCTAAATCAGTATCCAGAACATGCAGTTAAGATGTAATGTTCACTATTTCTGGTGTTAGAGCAGATGTTCCGTGTTTTATCATAAAACCTGCGGAAGTGGGATGTATATCAATGATGTTCATATTCCACACACTCTATAAGGAAATTTGTTTCTTTTTAAGAAGCACTAACTAAATACTCAGAAGTAGTCATTGGATTTTTTCTTGCCTGTAGGCATATCTGAATTATTTTCTCCCATAAACTTAAAACTCATAGAAGGTCATGGTGCTTGATATGACTGAAATTCAGCACTGGATCATTACTCAGAGTCTTTTGCACTTTGATGTTCATGTTAGCTAAATAGCAGGTACAGGATTCTTTGGGGGGATCAAGGTCTTTTGTGGAAAGACTGAAAACTATAAAATCAAGTGGGTATCGACATATAGCATTAAAACTTGAAAAAGCTTTAAAATCTAGTGGCAAAAAGAATGTGCATAGCTGAACGACAGGTGGAAGTAAGCTCTGCTAGAGCAAGGCAGCACGTACACAGCTGCCTTTTTGTGCTGGGCAGAAGTGGTGCTTGTGCTTTATTGTGCTTCCAGTGGATCTGAGATTTAAGAAAGTACCTAAGTGTATTATTTTTTTTTTTCAACTCCTTTATCAAGTCAGCTAAATCCCCATGAAACAGAGCATCACTGCAAATCTGGTGATGGATTGCTGTTAGTACTTCATCAGTAACTAGAATGGGGGAGACTGAATTCATATGCTCAAGCCTTGTACTAATTAACTGTTATGAACTGAAGGACCATCAGAAAAGAACAGTTGTGTTTTAAAACCAAACGCTGTGTGATGGGAACATGGCCAGTTTGCATGAGGGGACCAGCCACAACAGATCCAGAAAGTGTCATTTTATGTTTGTTGGCATGGAGAGGATGTGCTTAGCAGTGTGAGTTTAGGCATTGTTTCTGGATTTATAATTGCTTTTGGAATATTTTAGTCAAGTTCAAAACTGTTCAAACTGAGTTTATGTGCACTACCAAAAATCTAATTTATGTTTGCATGCATAAAATTGGGTGTAACACTCAATTTTAACTTACATTCTTCAATATAGGCACTGTGAGATTGTGCTTCTTTGTAAAGGCATATTTGCTACATATTGGATACCCAGAGCTATAATTGCTCTCTGTGGCTTTGTATTTATCTGCAATTGTTATGTAGTGTAATTCCTGAAGTCTTCAAACCAGGGTGTTTTTAGGAAGCTGATTTTATTTTAATAGGATGCTTTTTTTTTTTTTGGTGGTAAAATGCATATAGGCTGATATGTATTTCTTGTATAGCCCTGAGATCATTAAAAGGGCAGATAAAACCATCGTGAGTGAGACTGGGAGAAGGATATACTGGAAAAATGGGTGACATGGCTTTGAAGAAAACAAGGAGGGTTGTAGGATACACTGTCTTTTCCAGGATGGGAATTTTGAGAGGCAGGACTCCCAAAAGGAAGGACAGTAACTGCAGATAGTCTGAGGAGGGCTTTTAGTGTCTGTTTCTTTAGGTTTTGTACGAATCTCATAAAAATTGATGACTGATTTCTTCTCAGTGTTTTCTTAATGACAAACTGGAAGGAGCACAAACTATCGGTTTCTGATTGTAGCATTACAGTGAACTCTCTCCTTGGCAAGCTGTATAAACACAGACATCAAATTATATTTTGCCAACTTTTTTTTCCTGAAATAATGCAATCTTATATTATTTTGCCTTCATTTTCCAGTATAGAGTCTTTGTCCAGGTGAAGAGACAATTGAGTCTTGGATTGTGTTCAAGCTGCCACCAAAATAAACTCTGAGAAGTCACAGTTCTGAGAACTTTCATAGAACTGCAAGTGCAGTTCTTGTATGATTTTTGAAGTACCTTTTCTGCTTAACAGTGTCTCTTCCAGTTCAAATTACTTGCAATTCAGTTACTTTTTTTTCCCTGATTCTACAAGAGACCTGAGAGTCCCTGATTATACAAGAGACATCCAAAGTCTTTTTAACACTTTTGAAACAGCTATGGATTTTTGTAGTTCTACTTTTCTTGTCTGTGTTCTAACCTTGGAGCAGAAGTTATCTGCACATTCACACCCAAGAATTGCCTACACAGTAGATATGTCTGTTACTGTCTTCTGCACAGTGCATGGGAGATCTTTCCATATGTATCCAGTGGCTCTTCCAGCCCATCTTACCTCCATCATTGGGTTCTTAGAATAAAATCTGTAATGACACCTAGGGCTTGTAGTCCTCCCAAGGAGAGAAGTCGCTGGGACTTGCACTTCAGCAGTTACAGATCTTCCATCTCATGAAACCTGGTTCTTTGCAGGTGATATTTCAGCTGTTTCCCTGCAGAGGTGTTTCTGCCAAAGGAAAATTTGTAACAGGAAAGAGACGAAATAATAGGAACTTGAGGAGGTTGGTAACAGGTTTTACTTTCTGGACATTCAGTAGTTATTGGAAACAGATATGAGTCTGTGTCAGCAATCTTCATTGCTTTGAAGCTGTGATTCTTGGGCTGAAATTGGATAGATTTTTCTTTTTTGTAATTAGAGTTAATCTCCGTGCATGTTCTCCTGCGCAAGTACAGATCAAGAGTGAGGGAGCAGCAGATGAGCTGGGAGAGGGCAGTGTTACAACGCCCCAGGGCAGTGCTGGTGCCTGGGCCAACTAGCCACAAATGCTGCAGCTGCATCTGAATCCTGGTGTTACATCTGAAATAAGACAACTTAGTAAATGTTTTTACTATTCCTTTTTTACCTTGTTGTACCATGCTGTCATATTTCACTTGTTTTAATTAAATTAACTTCTCACTAAAATGAGTTTTCCTAATCCTAATGAGCACTCCCCGACTGACACTTTTTTTTCCCCAAGTGACAGATGTAACATTTGGTCCAAAAAAGCCCCCTCATAGATAAAAAGATAAAAAGCTAATTTTTTTATATAAATTAGGCTACTCTAAGTCTCGGGGAATAATTAAAAATCTAGTTGACCTATGAATATTTATAAAAGTGTTAATTAAGGGATGTGTGAGTGAATCCACCTTGCTGTGTCACGTGGTCATTAACCCTAGCAACTCCCAGATGTTCATTGTGTCAGTGTTTAGGACAAGCCACAATTCCACTGTATTTTACCCATTTGAGGAGGGCTTCCCAAGGTGGTGTTGAAACCTCTGTATTACCAAAGGGTGTAGGACAGGCTCAAATGTGCTCCTACAAGGCAAAGTGTTTGTGGCTTTAGTGTTTTCACCAGTGTAGCTGTAGGGGGGATGCTATGAACCCAACCATTCCTTGAAGAAACAAAGTGTTTTTCAAACTTGTATTTCTCAGTTATCCTGTTTATCAGACATGATTCAGGAACTTTGCATCTCTTTTTTAAAAATGCCCAATTAGTGATAAATCAGTGTAATAAGGGAGAGGCTTACTGTGTCTGTTCTGTAATATTAATTAAAAAGAAAAAATCTGACATTTTGTGCGTTATTTTTCTGGAATTGCCCTATTTATAACTTTTAAGCATCTTAGTGAATTAGGATGATTTTCTGCAATGTAGCCCTTAATTTGTGTGGGCTGAAGAATTGGCTTCAGACGTGCAAGAGCGTTCTGCTCCTCTTGATGTGTGTCGCACTCTTCTGCCAAAGGACACATGGTGGGATATTTGCAAGGGAAGAATAGGCAGAAGAAAAGGAGAATGGGGGAAGGAAGAGTTCTCAAAAATGAGCACTGACTTTTTTTTTTTTCAGTGCCAAGGCTCAACACTGATTGTGTTATTTTTTTAGTCTGATCTTGGAATACACCTGTGACACATTATCTGAAAGGTGACAGCTATTCTGTGCTATTGAATAAAAGCTAGTAATGTATATGCGTGTCTTCCCCATTGCACAACAATTCTGAATTAAAAGAAACTAATATTAGAATATAGCAGCATTTTTCCCTTTTTTTCCCTTTTTTTTTTTTTAAGAGTTCACATAACATCATTTTAAGAAAAGTTTTAACTGTAAAAGTATGCAGAACCTCTTAGTGGCAATCTAAGCCTCAGGCTACATGGAAATAATGGAGGTCAGAGCTGAAAAAAAGCCCTTTTAATTACATCACCTTGCATATCAGCAGTGGAAAGACTTGCTGCTTTCTGTGTCTGCAAAACCTGGATTTAAAAGAGCTTAAATGGCACATGGCTGACTTCTGGGATGCCAGCATAAAAAACCAGCATTAAATGTCACCTCTCAAGATGTAGGAATTTGGCTCCAGTGTGATGCCAGCTGTGCTGGCTCTAAATGAGTCGCTGCCCAGCTGCTGCAGGTCAGGGTAGAGCAGCTGCCTCCCTGCCAGGTGCTCAACAGGTCCTGGAGGGTTGGATGAGCTGCATCCAGAAACACCTGCAGGTACCTGCAGCTTTCACAGAGCAGCTGGACAGGGCTAATGAAGGAACAGCATTAATTAAGCAGCCTCCTTCCTGTTTTGTGCTTTATGGGGTGGCCAACAAGTGATGGACGTACCCGGGAATCGACAAGGTTGAGGTGTGGGGTGTCCTGGTCTGGGGTGTTTCCTGTCTCCTCTTTTTCCAAGTCTCTCCGAGGCTTTCCAGCAGGAAAATGAGGAGATGCAGCTTCCCTTGGCAGGGCTGGCTGGAGGGGGGAGTGCTGCTTGCTGAGGTAAGAACAAGGTGGGAGCCCTCTGGATGAGGGGGAGCTGAAAAAAGCAGATCTGTGTTTTGTGTATCCTCATGTTAAAGACCAGACCAAAAAATCCCTCCAGTCAAGTAGCAAATATAACTTATTTCTTTCCAATCTTTTCCTGAAACAAATATTTCTCAATTTTTGGCATTTTTTTCCCTTCACACTTGTCATTTCATCACTTGTGCCGAAAACCTGCGTATCACGCAACTTACATTGAGGAGGCTTATTTAAATTAAAGTTGTTTTATTAAACTACCTTTCCTTCAGTGTTTACTGACAGAGTGTTCCCTACTGTTACAAGATAAATTGGAAGCAATAAAGACTTGCTTTGTCAAAGGAGAAAGATCTACTAGTACTTAAATTTTATTAGGTTTTATTAAAATTTAAGTGTGGCTGGGTCTGTTTTGGTGACTTACCTACATATTGGAAACCTGGGATTCTGCCCAGACTGGTAAAAAATATTGAAGTTCATAATCAGCTGTTTTCCCTTAAAGGGCATAAGCAATTCAAAAGGATTTAAACTGATGTTTAAATGTCAGACTAATTATCCCACTGTGGTCATGCTTCCTGAGGAGAATGAATCTCTGCAAGGCAAAACCCAAAGGTTTTACTTCCATACTAATAGTTTTTTTCCCTAAAACTTATCTTGTGATAAGCATTATTCTTCGAGTTAACAGATATTCTAATAGCAGTTTTTTGAAAAATAGAAGTTTCAAGTATATCTTTGGCAGTAACCACCTGGGGCTATTTCTTCTCCTGTTTAAATTTTAAGCTTTTAAGTGTACTAGGGCTTCATCTTTTTCAAGTTATACTTTTGAAACAGGGTGGGAATGGTGTGAAAATTAATTTCAAAATAATTATCTTTTTTTAGCTAAAACCCCCTTTAAAAAAAAAAAAAAAAGACAAAATTAAAAGAAAATTCCCGGAGAATTCCTACATTTTGCTTTTTGCATTTCAGAAAAAAGGATACTTCTGAGTATAAACACTGGGATGTTAAGCTTATCTCCAGTGAGAGCAATTGAAAGTGGTTTCAGGAAAGGCATATAATGATGATCTGGTAGAGAATAAGCATCTCAAACTGAGAGGAAGAGATAAACAAAAGGCAAATTAGTAGCTAATAACACCTAGTGCTGGCCAAATACTTTGTGTTTTTAAATGTGTGTAGGTGTTTGTTCTGTCATTAGCATCGCAGCTAAACACATTTTAACAAAATTGCCTTCTTGGGGATATTTCTGTCTGTTTATTTTAAAGGCGGTGTTGGAAGAACAGATGACTGCATGGTAAACCAGGCCAGGATTTTTATGTAGTAATAATATTAGAAAACGAATAATCAGGTAAAAATATAATGAGCTGTGTGCTACTTTTTAAGATGCACCTCATTTTTAGTTGTTTCAGTATGGGGCTTTTCAGAGGGACTTTGGTTGCTGACTTCTTGTGTTAATGGAGAGGAATTATTCCAGTGAATTGAAGGCAAAAGTCAACAGGTATAATCTTTAATTCAGAATAATCATTGTTAATATTGAGATGCCTATTTTTAGAACACCACCAATACAGCCTTCTTGTTTGTCAAAATAACAGGTTCGTTTCTGAGAATATTTCTTAAAATAAACATTATTCTGTTAACACTAACTTTAGGACTCTCAGCTGAAGGCACATTTCTAAAGTAATAGGGGTTTAACACTGAGATTGAGATTAGGAGCATTAAACTTGTTTCTGCAAAAGGCTGTGCTTATATTGCAGTCAATATAATGGGAATAGGTTATGATACTTGAAAATTACAGTCTTCCCACATCAGTGTCCTTTATGTTGGTTTATGATCAGGCTTTGTTCAGCTTCATTGTTCCAGAGTTGTCATTAAGGAATCCAAAACTAGGGTTGTGCCTATGAGAAACAAAATTTATTTTCTCCTTAGAATTAAGCTATTAATGTTAAAGGTGTGAGTTGTCTGAATTGTCATTTACACTTATTAATAAAATAGCATTTACTAATTAATGCATTTAATGATCCCAGGCAGTTTAAAAGCTCAATTATTAAAATTATCTCTAAAATTAAGTGAATATCTAAAAGGTGGTTTTGACTTGCTTAAATTTAGAGAGAGAGAGCTGGGTGTTATTCCTCTAGATTAGATCAATTCTGATGGCCAGCCTTCTGTTACGAATTTTTTTTAAATGTGCAGTGTTTTTAGGCAGAGGATAGTGAATTTTATCTAAACTCTGAATTTAGCATATCTCAGACTGTCATAATTATTAGATTTTTTTTGGTGTGTTTGGAGTTTTTTTAATCTGCTTTGACATAAGCAGCGCCCCAGATGGGTAGAATGAGGGAGTGCCCCCATTTCCAGCATTTCTCACACCTTGGTAATAACACGGGCTTCTTTGGCTGCAACCTGAGCTGCACCTTGATTTAATAAACAGAGAAACAAAACCCCCACAATTACTAAATTACTGACATGAACAAAGTCCCTGCCAGCCACAGGAGCCCCACAGCTCATTTCCAGCCTGGTTTTGTAGCCCTGCTTTCCAGTTGCCCCTCACGGGGTGTCCATGGTGGAAGAGGCTGACGGAGGTGCAGGTCCCTCAGTCAATTGCTGGAGAGGGTTAAGGACTTTGGAGGTATCTTTGCCAGTATTTCCACTATTTTTCTGTTTTAAAAAGTAAAGAAATCCTTCCCCAGTGAAACTCTTTGAAATGGAGAGCTCAGGGTGACACTGGACTGCACCCGGTGCTCAATTCGTGTCACTTGGTGGCTTCTGAGCACGGTGGCAGCAGCTGGAATTGGTGAACTTTAAGCTCCTGCACTCTTAAATCAAGAACCTGAGCTGTTTCTTATTGTCTCCCTGGAGTAATAAAGTGGCTTTAAAATTCTGTGGGCTTTTTGTCCCTGAAGAATGCATTTTCATTAGTGAAAAAGTTCCAAGTTATAGTCCATCTGGGTAACTAATGTTATCTTAGTTATGAATACAAAAGCCACATAGAACTTGGGTAAGTTGTACAAAAATTTTTTTTTCTTTTGAAGCCTAGCATTTTATTTTAAAGGGTAGGACGTTTTTTTCATTCAACAGAAAGGTGTTTTCAGGGATATATCCATTTTTATTAATGAGCTTTGCAAGAGATTCATCTCTCAGTGGCAATTACACTATACTAACATTTTATTTGTTATTTATCAGATGAAATTCTTAAAGTATTAAAACTTTCCCCCTGAGTATCCCTGCTTCATGTTCTAGCTGTTAGGGGGAGAAAGTAGTTTAAGAGTCATTAAAAATTTCAAAATAACCTTGTTTTATTCACATAACTAAATATTTTTAATTTAAAGTAAGAAACAGACCCTTGGGCAGAAATCAGCAGCCATCCCTTCATGTGTAGATGAAAAATCAATCTTTCCTACCTTTTTGCTTCTCTAAGTCAGAAAAGTCTTCCAAAAATTTCTCAACCCATAGATCATAACATATTTACTCAGTGGTTCACAGAGTATTGGAAAGAAAGAAAAAGATTAATAATGTGGCAATTAAGATAAAAATTTAGCTATTGCTGCTTCTACAAGGAAATGGTAAGAGTGATGCAGTCAAAGTTTAGCTCTGCATCTGCTTTAGTTTGTTCCTGAGGATTTTAACGCCCTCTGTTTTTCCTTAGCTATTATTTTTAATGTTTAGATGATCTGCTTAAAAATTGTTTAATTATATGCTTCTGCAGATTCTCCTGGGTACAGTTTGTCTGATATTCAATATGAACACATGCGTTGGGATGGCAGTAAATTTATAACTTTCCTCACTCGGTTCTTCTATGGCTGAGGTGAGGGTTTGTCTCTTGAAAGAAAATAGCAAACTGATTGATGAGGAGACCCTAAATTCGAAATCTGGAAGGCAGGGAACAGATTGCAAATCAAACAGCATTTTCTCTGACAGTGGAAAAGAGTAACAGAAGGATTTTCAGTTGGAGAAAATCATATGAGTAATGTAAGCAGGATCAGAAATCGCCGGCTATTTAAAACAGGAAGAAAATTGCAAGTGCAGTTGGCAGAGCCGTCCCTGGCAGCATTATTTCAGAGAGAAGGCCTGAAGAGACAGACAGATAATGGGGTGGGGGTGTGTGTGTATATATATATATATATAATATATCAGCTACAAAACAGACCACTGGTTTCGGGTTTCTTTTGCTCTGCATCTCTACTTTTAAAATTCAGAAAACCTTTGTCATTAAAATCTAATTCAGTACTATTCAGCAAATGGGGTAGCATTCCCCATATAAATAATTTGTTCATTGACAAAAGGTTTAGCTTTGAAGTGCTTGAAATGGAACCTCAGGTAGAATTTCTTTAAGTAAGCTTCGATCCCTGGCAGGTCACAAGAAATGAAGAGTGATGGAGATGTGCTTTTCCAGTGTTTTTTGAATCCCAAGTAGGGTACCCAGGAGAGCCATATCCCAAAAGCTCGCTGTGAGCGGTGTTGTTTTGGGAGTTTTTCAGCATGGTCATAAGGACAAATATTTTCCTGGTCTTTCTCTCTCTCTTAGCTTCTTGGCTAAGAGGGCTGGTTCATTTCCAGCAGCTGTATAACAGTGTGGGATCCCAGCTGTTCCACAGTCACGTGGCTGCACGGAAAAGTGGAAAATGGGAGAAAGGAGCTCTAGAGAAAAATTGTAACTGAACACTGAGGGGGAAATAACACCACAAGTTAACTGCCTGTAAAAGTTCATATTTTAAATATTATGTCAGTGATTTGTTTAAGTATGTATGTGAAATTCTAAATATGCACATATAGCTAAAAGCAATAATATTCAGAACAATAAAGGAAAAAATAAATTGTGGGTTTTTTCTCTGATGTTGAATTTCAGCCCTGAGAGGATTTTACTGTTGAAATTATGAATTATTGGTGTGTTATAAAATAAATGCGAGGCATAATTTGACATGTAGCTCCTGAAGGAACTGGATGATCTTGAATCATTAACATATTTTTATGTTCCCAAGCAGAACATTATCTCATGGTATTTACCAACTAATTTTTCTGGATTTGGCTTTTCCTGTTTGTTTTAGGGGTAGCTCTGATTGCAGACGATTTGGCTTCCATCTCCTAAAGAGAATGTAGATTAATACAAAGGCCCTTCTAGTTCAGTGTTTCTCCCAAAGAAGGAGAGATCCTTTTACTTCTCCTACAAAGGCAGTTTACAGAGCCTCTTTGTCTGCAATGTCGAGGACCAGTCTCTTCACATCACTGTTGCTGGGGTCTGTCAGATGTTAAGACTCTTGAAAAATCAACCTAACAATGCAGAAGCCTGACATCCAAGAGCTGCTTTCTAAAAGTGTGCCAAATTTTATTTTAAATCTGAATTTGTCCATTTAATTTATGGCAGGCTATATAAATAAAATATTTTATAAATAGAAATCTAAAAGTACTTCTATATATAGCAAATCTGAATTGATTTCTTTTCCTGCTGTGCATGAAGCACTCATCTTAACTAAGTTTAGGTTCTTAGCTTTTTTTTATACTAAATGCAGGTACTTTCTTACAGTATATGTACACCACACCAAGCTCCTGTGACACTTTCTGAATATACAGATGGATGACAATGAACAAATTCTATAAGGACTAAATATAAAGTGAATAATAATAAAAATATTTTTGTAGAGGATGAGAACATCAATGTACTTTTTAAAAGTTTGGTTTTTTTTCTATTAGTGGCAATTTCTGTTTTCATTTAGGATATTATTGGCAAAAGGAACATGTCAGGGTATGCAGGTTCTTATCTTACATAGTAAGAGGACTTACTTCACACAAAAATAGTAATACATTGTGTCTTCATGTATGAATATGTATTTTGTGTTATGCCAGGATACTCAATCCTGGTTTTGGTGTCAGGACAAATTCATTTTAGGTAGTTTTTGATCCTGCAGTGTGTATAGATCCTGTGTGTGTATAGACATAATTGGAACAGGGATCTTTGGAAAGCAGGGCACCTCCTGTCTTGCTGATTGTCCTGATTCAGTCAGGCCAGTGAGTGGTTTTGGGTTGGTTTTTTTTTTTGTTTGTTTGTTTGTTTGTTTTTTAATTTGTTTTGGTTTTTTTATACAAAGTAGGTGCAATTAGTGGACTTCAGAATCACTCCTGAATAATAGCAGCAATATATTCTAAGTGAAGTGTGCAAGTGAGCATAGTGTCAGGTTGTTTTTCTTCTGTAGTTGCTAAACAACTGCATCAGATAAAAAAAAAACTCTGCAGTAGCAGCCTGTGGTATTTTCAGGTGGCCCTTTGCTGTCTGATGAAGAGAATGTTTCCTCTTTCCATGCTCAACATTTAAAAGGTGAACACTGAAGGACAGCGAAATAATTGCCAAGGGAAGAATGCAAAGCTTTTTGAGATAATAAGCTTTTTAAAATTAATTAATTTCATTGCTGCACTTGTATGCTTATGGCTAGTGAACCATCAAAAGTGCTTTCACACTTCTGGTAGGCTTTATAGCAGTTGCTGTCACTGGTGTTAGGAATTAGCTAAAATATTGCAATCTATTGCACAGAATTCCAGCTTTCCTTCAGTCTCAGGCCAATTACTGCAGTACATCAGCAGTTTGAAATATCCCTTTAACCACTTTGTTTATATCTAGTGAATATGTATTTATATAAGAAATAAGTAAGTAATGTATGAGCTCGCTTATGGTGAATAGAAACCAGTAGTTGGTGTTTTATGCCAGTAGGCCTGGATGAGGGTTTTCCAAGGAGTCACTTTCTGCTGCCTTCCCCTTTTCTGTCCTGTCCAGGATGGTTATTTTCAAAACCTTTAAAATTCATATCAGAAACATATCCTGGGGTCTGGCTCTGGTGGAGAGCACCAACTGCATTTTGGGTTTGTCCAGACACAGCAGCCAAGGGGAGGGCAGTGATCAGCACCAATGGGGCCAGTAGGAGTGGGTTTGGCTGGCATTACAGAAGGATGATGTTAAAAAATGGACAGAAAGCACGTTGAAGCTAATAAGAAGTGATCTGAGGGAAGAAGATAAGTAGGAAGTTTTGCTTTGGGAGCATGAAGCCTCTAAGCACTCAGGTCTGCAAGGAGAAGGAAGTTCGAGGATAAGGGCGAATGGAGAACTTTGGGGAAGAAAACCTTTACGAAATGCACACTTGGGGGTACTGGAGAAATTCCAGGGAACTCAGTGGCAGAAAATGCTGTAGGATTTCAGCTGTGAGGTGAGGGTTGGTGGGGACGGCACAAGCCTGGCATGTCTGACTTGGTTTTGAGGCAAGAAGTCAGACAATACCGTCAATAACAGACCCTGGCGCCCCTTCAAAAACAACCCAAAAAAAGGCAACATAAATACTATAGCCTTGCCAAATGTGTCCTTATTTTGACACAAGGCTGCTGTGGGGTTGTTTTGCTTTTAGGGCAATTCCAGCTATGTGGAGGTGCAAGAACAGGAGGTGGTGCTGCTGCAGATAAAGCTGAAACTTGTCTCATTCAGCTAAGTTGCCTTTGTGGCAGCACATGTGGAGGAGAGGAGGGCAGGCAATTTGGATTTCCTCGTTGATGCTTGTCAGGTTCTAACCACAAAATCAGTTCTTGTTTCCCTTCTGCTTCCTTTTTAGGTTCTTATATAAATCTTTACTCTCTTCAGTTCCTTTTGTGTAGTAAAATTCCTCACAAAGATGAGTCTTCCATGGGCTGTTCCAGGCTTCACTAATGGAAGCTTCACCCACACAGTTGGCAAAATTTGGCTATATAGGTCTTGTCAAGTAGTTTTCTTTTTTTTTTTTTTTGACATCCTTACTATAGTTTTCTTCACACCAGGTTCATCTCTTCCTTTCTCTACACAGGCGCCTTTTCTCTCTCCTTTTGAAGATGTTCTTCACTCTTTCCTGTTTCACATAACCAGTCAGTGCCTTTCAACTTGATTTGCTCTCTTATTCAGTTATCCGTTTTTCTGTTGCCATACAGCACTAAAAATTCTGTTTCCCTGTGCTTTCCCTGTTCCCAAAATAAATTTTCTGTATCTACTCCTATTTTATTACTGATTTTGCAATAACCTTTATAAGATTAATAAGCAGCTAAATTTCTGGCCACAAAAGGATAAAACTCAAACTTTCTGAATTTAAATAATGAAAATGGAATTTGTTCTCCTTTATGCTTTACAGTTTGTCAAAACATGAAGATGTTTATTGGTTCTAAGGGGGTGACATCTTTCTAGTCCCTGAAGCAGAATCCTAAACCTGACATACTGCGGTCATTTAATGTGCCCTGTACTGGTCCAAAAGCTCACTAAGAATGGAGATTTTATATCTTTATCTTTACAAGCCACTACAATATGGCTTTCTAAAACAATAATGAATAATAACAAAATCCTACATTTTTATTTGCAATAAATATTCAAAGGACTCATGGGTGTTTTTCATCCCTGCTTCATTACATTGTCAAAATAGCAACATATGTATTTTTTACAGCCTACAAAGCAATACTTCAAAGCATCAAGATGTTATTTTTCAAGATGCAGAAAATAAACCCCTCAAGTTGCCATTGACTAAATAACTTGAATCACAAAAATAGTGACAGCCTACACTGATAGGCAATTGTAACTTGCCATTTGTATTTATACATTTGTGACCAGAAAGCAAGACTCAATTTTGATACTTGGGCAGAACTTTTTGCAGCCTTGCTTTAAAAAAAAAGAAAAAAGTTGTTCTGTTTATACTTCAATGATAAGAAAAAAAAATTTTCATTGTTATCAATTGTAGTACCTGAAGCCAACTGACTGAAGCATTTGTCATTTTTGGATGCTGAGCTCTGTAAACTGCATTGAATCAAGTGCAAACCTAGAAGTGAAAATGAATTAAGCTGAAAGGTCCATATTTGAATGGACATTTTATATTACTCAGTTTATCAGGATACAGAAATAAAATTACTTTAAGCTTAAGAATAAAATAAACAGCCTTCATGAGATCTACTTACACTTCTTTGATTAGGACAAGAAGCTGGATCCACTGGGTCAGTACAACCTAAACCTACTTTAATGCACTTTATTTCATTGCCTTTATTTTCTCAATTTTACTGCATTTTCTGCTACATTAACACTTAGCTGTAAAACAGTGTTCCTGCCCCTCAGCATGCTTTTCATAAAACAGTGTTGACTAATAAATACTAATTCCAGATAATGATTTAGTCCTGATTCTAGACAGTGTCATTAACTGAATAATCATCATCTTCTGCAGAATCAGTTCATCCTTGAATTTCTCTGGCAATTAATTATGTTTAAAAGTAATTATGAAAAGGAAGTAACTTTTTTTGAGTCTATCTAGTAGAATACATTCTGACTTTTTCTGAAGTTTTGCCTGAGTAGTTGATGACGTGACTCCCAACTGTCCCTCTTTATTTTTATTAGTTTTTGTACAAGCTTAATTCCAATTATGTTTTATGAAGCATAAAACCTAAATACGAATGTAAAAAAACTTGTAAAGATAGGTGATGTAGATTTTCTTCTAGGATGACAAAGATAAAAGCATACAACTAGATCATGAAGTTGATTCTGATGATCATTTAGATCCAGGTCTTTACTTAGCATAAATCAGACTTCCTCCTAAGTACACGGGACTCATCCAGTTCTTTACTTCTCCACTTTGTCCCTGATAATTTAACTTTGCTAGCAACACATTCACTCATCTTGGTAAGAATTTCATAATAAATTACAACGTTACGACTGACAGTTTAGTAGAATGAAGTTTGAACATTTCTTGCCAATGATTGCACTGGTGTTTGAATCCAAGATTGGATTAATGAACAAAAACATGGTGATGTTCGCTGCTCAACACTTCGATTCACTTGGAGGTTGATTGCTACCTCACTAAAATAGACTTGGGGGTTTTTTTCTCAGACTATTCTGCAACATGAGATGAAGTTTAGCAAATGACATTCAGCCTGCATTTTCTTTTGTCATTTCCCACAAAGGAAACTCACTACAGTCAGGCATCTGTAGATGGCTGATACAAGAATGGGAGCTTTTCTTGCACAGTGAATGTGGCTCAGCAAGTGCAGCACCCACTGCTTTGGGGTTTCCCACAGCACTTTCTGTCATTTCTGCCTTTCTCTGCCCTGGTGTTCAAATCTCTGCACTTTGCTATGCTCAGCTGTGCATCCAGCTTCAGCTCTCTTTGGAAGACTGGTTGAGTTCAGTCTTGTCAAGGTTGTTTAGACTTCTGCTTAGTATAAAAGCACGACTGTTTCACCATGCCTGAGCACATCTCTTGAAAATTTCTCGTTTATTTTTGGATTGTGCCATCTAGGAGACAAAGGTTTAAGTCATTTCAGATGAAGGAATATGTCTTAGTGGGTGAAGATTTGATAACAATGGATTCATCAGCTTGTTGTGTAATGGCTGGTTTCCCTTGCTTTTTTTTTCTTACTTATTTGAAGATTTGATGCATCTTCTTTGGATTCCTGTCTATTTACCAGCCTCCCACACCGTGATGCTTGAACAAAAGGAAGGGCAGAACAGTTTATATAGTTTGAAATTATACTGGTGCTCAAGGCAGCTTTGTTTTGAATTAACACTGGTTTATTTGAAGACCATTCCTCAGGAACTTCATTGTACTGAAACAGAAAGGGAGCCCTAAAATCATTGGAAATGAGAAAATGTCAACTGCTTGTGAGCTTTTTCCCTGCTCTGGTTGCACAACCCTCAACCAAAATAAACTAAGAACAAACAAGAAAGTTCCCATATTCTTCTGGAGTACTTTTAAGCAATGACTGTTGACCATGAGTTGAAAGAAACTCTAAGATAATTTTGTTATAGTGAAAGGCAACAGGAAACAATGTGGAATTATATTTATGGGTAAACAGGCACCTTCTGGGCTGTTACATCTGAATATTGAACAGATGCACCACATCGTAACACTGCAGTAAATGTTCCAGCTTTTAAAAATATTCCAAATGGAATGTGGAAGTTTTCTAAAGGAAAATTTCCTTTAGAAATTTCCTTAATTATGGGGTATTTCCTTAATTACGATGTTAAGTGTGAAATCAACTATCCCAGGTATGAGCTGAGCTGCAGTATAATGCAACAGCCAAAGAGAACATTTACATAATAAATAAGAGAGTTTTACATAATAAAAGAGGAAATATGTTCTAAATTTGAGCAATGGGCTGGGAATTATATATTCTTAAAATATATATATAGCAGACTTTTTGAAATCCATTCACCTGTTGTATAGAAAACCCACCTGTTTGAGTTGTTTCTAATCAGGTTGTTCCAAGCTGCTAAATTCAGACATTTTAGTCAGGACTCTTTATGGCTTTGATCAGTGTTCTGAGACTGACATTCAGAGATATTAATATATTAAAGTTTAGTCTGTAACATCTGCAATATAGTATTATTAGAATAGCATCAGCAATTCTATACTCTTGCTTACATTCTTTTTCTCAGAGATTTTCTTTCAGGTGTGTCAATTTCCATCAGCCTAAAATGTGCAGTGTCGTTTGAATTTGACCATATTTTAAAATAAAAAGCCTCGCAGTCAAAAATGAAATAAGTAAAAATCACAAACCTCATTTATAACCTGCAGAATAACTTTTTGATTAAAGTTAGATCATCTTGTAGTCAGGTTGTAAAACATTTTACTGCTTTCTGTAATTTATGTGACTGAAGCATTCCATATTTTTAGCAGCATACTTGTTTTGTGCTGAAGATTCCTGAGAGTTTTTTTAGTGCTTTAATGTTGTTCATGTTAAGCAGATTATATCCATTACATTCATCACTCCTTTTCTAGTTGCATAGCAAGGATTCAACTTCACTTTTTACGTGCAGGTAATAAATTAAGTGACTTCTGAGTGTTCAGAGTTCCTCTTTGCTCCTACTGAAATAAATGTGTGATACCTGCATGTCATTTATTTTCTGTTGTGATGGGTTTGCAAATTGGAATTCAGCTAAAATGTAATAAACATGTCCATCTGCATTTTAAAGGCTGTTAGTAAATGAAATTATTATGAAAGAAAAATCAGGAGCAATCCTGATTTCTGGCATACTCTTTGAGGCTGTTTTGCATAGCATATGGAATGTGAAGAAAGCTGTGTATTTATTACTGTGAGGACTGATGGCAAAAGGGTTCCTCTTTAGAAGCCAAAATGTGTCTTGATGATTTACAACCTTCTTAACTTGATTTAAGAGACTCTTTTCCTGTGCTATCAAGAAGTAATTACAGTTGATAAATCCCTGTGTTGTCACTGTGTTTTATGAAGAGGTTATTGCTTCTGAGTGCAGAGGTCAGTGGCACATTTCACCACATGTGAAGGATCCATTTAGACCTCAGGGATTCTCAGAAGAGGTGAAAATTTCTTGTCTTTCCCCAGACTCTTAACAGGTGCTCCCTTCCTGTGATGTTCAACCAACAGCTTTAGGGATGCTCCCCACATGCCTAAACCACATCTTCTAAAGAGTCTCCTAAAATTCACAGTCGTTTTCTGAAAATCTAGAGTTGTGCATCTGCTTGCAGTAAGTTCAGTGCCTGCCCACCAGGTAGATAAAAAGATTTTTACAAACCTTTAAAAAATAGTCCACCTTTAAAAAATAGTCAGATGGAACAAAGAATAACTTTAATCAATGAGGCCTTCTTCAAACTGAAGCTGAAACTGTGAAAATCAATACTGAGAATTTTAAGAGAGAGGGGGGAAGAATTATTTATCCAGTAAATGCTACAATTAGGTTTTTTCAGACTACAAGTGACTAATGAAAAGATGTCATTAAATAAAAACCTAATGCTTGAGAGGGTCTGTTAAGGAAAAAACAATGTTTGCAGGAACAAACTTAATCCTTAAATTTGTTCCATTTTTTCTAGTGGATCACTGTTTTGGCTATTATGGAAATGTACTTGTGATAGTTGCTAGCACTTTTTTTTTTGTGAGAAACTAAATCTTTATTACACATTCATTTATTTTAAAACCATTGTAGTGAAAAACTGTCTTTATCCATAATAACACTACTTACTTGATTTTTATATTACGGTGCATGTCTTTTGTTAGTAGCTGGTCACAACATTTCACTTAATAGGAAAATAGGAGCTGCCCTCCTGACTCAGACAACTGCCAGCCGTTCCAGCCTCCTTTTTTTGATAAAGCCAATACCAACACTTCAGAGGGAAGTTGAAGCTCTCCACAGATGTGGTATCATCAGCCAGAGAGCAGCTGCTGTCTGGATATCTAATAAGTAAATTGTTGTGAGCTTTGTGAACATGAAATTATATATCTCAACATTTCTCTTACCAATTATTCTGAAAATTCTTTATATAAAGATGTTATTATTTTTAAATTGTGACTAATATACTTACTTTGACTCTTACAGCAGCAAGCATCATCTACGTGCTACATGATGTTTGGAAAAAATGCATCTCACCTTTTATATTCACTTCATGTCTAGTATCCACTGACTGTGACTGGGTTATAAAATAGAAAGAAATTAAATCTCTAAGATCTCTCACCCCTTAGTGTTCCTTACCTCGTTAATTTTTATCATATCTTTACTGTGGTCTTCTGCGTTGCCTTGAACACTGCACAAAATTTTGATGGAGGAAGTAGAGCAGTGCAGATCACTGTGGCATATATCAAATAGATTAAAGGTTGTCTAACCTGTGCAAGAAGCAGTTGTATTTGGGGAATCAAAGCTGAAGTCTTATGAAGAACAGTTCTCGTCAGGAAAAGGATGCAAAGTAGAGTTTCCAAGCAGCTCAGTGACTTGTCATAAACGTTGGGCTGCAGTAAATAGGAGATGTTTGAGCAACAGCCAGTATGGGGTCAGGTATCCTCTGGAAAGGGCTGGAGGCTCTACATAAATGTTTACAGAGGCTCTCAGGGAACAAAGAGTGACTCTGATGAGCTTACACTGGGACATTAATGAGGAATTCCTCATTATTGATTCCAGTTTAAGTCCAAATTCAGTACAGAACTTCACATCCATTTGTAATTCATCCAAGAGATAAAGCATTTGGTTTTTGCACTTTTGGCACATCTCACTGTATGTTTTGATAAAGAACAGCAGTAAATCCTATTGTTATTTTATATATACACAAATGTATATTCTTCCCTTTCAGTGCACTATGGGTGTAAAAACTTCTACAGCAGTGGTTAACTGTAAAAAGCCAAACACGGGTTAGCAGGTGGTTGCATTTTGGAAGGTAACCAGTTACTTTGAATTAAAGATCCCATAGTATTGAGAATTTCAATTTTTAAATGAAAATAATTTCTGCAAATGTTATTGCTGGTTTTGCAATTTCACAGCACACATCATCATGAGATGTTATTTTCTGTAGTATGCAGAAAGAAAAATAGCAAATCTATAAAAAGCAGGTGTTGGGATATGGATTTTAGGCAATTTCTGGGGCGTGTAAAAATTGGGATGAGAGTAAAATTGCCAAAAGCACACCAGACTAATTTTTAGAACTTGCTTTGATGTGCATATTTACTTTTCCAAAAATCTTCAGGAAGCAGTTATTGGGTAGCAAGATTTTTAGAGGTACAGACTGATGCTTGCCACAGTTTTCAGGAGCACCAGGAGGAGCTGAACTTTCTCTGAAACCCGTAGGTTTTTATTTTCAGTACATGCTGCTGGTGCATTTTCCCTGCTCAGAATCTTCAGGGCTAATTATTACAGCAGCCTGTTCTTTCTTCCCATCTGTGTGTTTACCTCTGAGCAGCTGAAAGATCAGGACTGTGCCCGCACACTCCTGGGCTGATTATTTACAAAAAACCATGTATCTGTTACAAGGAGCAAATCCCATTATTGAGATAATTACAAGATGTTTACGAAACACTTTGGAGATGTTGCAGTTGAGAGGACAAGGTCATTTGGCTGAAGCCACCTGCAGAAAGGAGACTGAAGCTAGTTGCCCTGGAGCTCAGGGCTGGACATAATGGCCAGAACGTTTTGTAGCAAGAGGCAGGTTACTGAAAAGTGTTTTTCCTCATAACATCCTTTTAGAATACACACACACAAATTAGGATTTGTCTGTTTAATAAATGAGCGGGAATAAACATCGCATGAACCTGATCATTTTTAATCAAGGCTTGAATCAGAGGAAAAGAAGTCTTCAGAAAATCTCTTCTGAACACATTTTTATTATCACCAGGCTTCTCTGCATTTTTGTAATCCACAGATATTGTGATGGTAAAAATTGTATCAACACAGAGCCTATACTAGCATGAACTGTAAAGTAAGTTTCAGCCCTATGGATTTGGGGGGGAAAAAAAAAAATACCAAAGGCCAATTGTTAATATATTTTCCTATTGCTTGGTTTTCTTCAGCATTTACTACATTAACTCCTGAAAACAGCAAAGCAGGTACAGGGCTTATTACAGCTGCAGTATCATCACAACTGATCTTTTAAATGAGTAAAAGTGAGAAAGTTGTTTTCTAAAAAATTAAGATATCCGTCTTAAGTATTCTGTTGCGTCCAAAACCTATACTAAACCCAAAACCTTCTATTTGAAGTCTACATCTAACACCTTTTCATGTTCCCTGCTGCTTTTGTCTGGCTTGTCTAGCCAATGAGTTGTCTTAGGGGACTAAGCCAAAGCTAATACAAAATCAGTGGAAGGGCTCCCTTTGACTTCAGTAGGCTTGAGATCAGTACTGTGTTACAAACCTGGTGCTTACAGCCCTAGTGCACTAATTTTGGAAAAGTTTTATAGCTGGCTGGAGGAAGGTCTTACATTCACTGCATACATCTGATTGTGGAAATTCCTGCTGCTCCATGGGCTGTGCCAGACATGGCTCAAGGGGACAGAGCTTCCCTGTAGAGCAGATATCCCCATGGCTCACTGGCTTCTTTGGGTGTCTGGAGATGTTGCTAGATTTTTAAGCGGTTCAAACAGCCTGCACATCTTTTCCCATTCCTTTCTGAGCATGTTTGGGAATGTGTTGGTGTGAATTTGTGTCTAATGCATTTATGAGTCTGGTTTTGCATATTGCATTACTGGATAATTGCAACTCTTATTTACAGTTTCATGGGGAGTGAGTGTAGGGGGTACAGCAAATTTTCCCCCTTAATATGTACAAAGGAGACCAATAAACCCCTTGGATGTGCTGTTAGGTTTGTGTAACTAGAAATGTTATGTGTACAAAGTGTTCTGGACACTTAGGTTTATTACTTTGGCAGTCACAGTTTGCGTAATGATATTTCAGAGGATATCTAAAATCATTGAGAAACCTTCCATTTATGTTGGCTTTCCTCTTGATGAGGGTAACTTGTTAAAAGTATTTTTTTCTGGGTAGCAGTGGCATTTTATTTCATCTGAAAAGAACAGAAAGTTTGGCTATATTTTATTCTAAAAACTTGAGATTTTTTCTGCTTACTGAATCTGTAATCTTTAGGTATATGCATTTTTAATGCAATGCAGGATCCTATTAATGCATTAAGCATATTTATTGTTGAATTTAAACTTATATCAATATATGGGAGAAAACTTTTATATTTAACAATAAAGATGTCTAGTTAATTGGAGTTTAATTTATATCAATTAGAAGGACCCTGTGAGGCTCATTATGTACACTCACAGATATAGAGAAGGGAAACTTTGTCTCTGACAGATTATATTGCCATTAATAGTCAGTTGTTCTTGTTGTAATCAAAAATAAAAGCAGGATAAATAATTTTTTTATTTATTTATCCTATTAAGTCATGTTTCACCAGACCATAGTGCTGTTGCTATTTTAAGTTTATTCCTCACGGATTTCCATGTATACCCTGGAGGAAGCTGATTCTAGGAGGAAAGCAAATTCAGGAGAGCAAAATGCTCATCTGGCTGTTCACATCATTGATGTCACCAATACCTGCTGTCCTCTCTGTCTCAGCTCCTCTCCATCCTCCTTCCACCTCCCCTGGGAGTAATGGAGAGCAGTGGGGGTTGCCCCTCTCTGTTGGATATTCTGCTGAAATGAAAATAAGCAGCTCAGTGGTTTCCATCAGTTCACTGGAACTAAAGGAGGGTTTGGATTTCTGAGTGGCATCCTAGTGTTTGTGGATAAGGAGGTGTACATGTAGCTGTGCATTCCTTAGTCCCTTTCCACCTGCTCTGCTGACTTGATCTCTTCAGCATCTGCCACCATCCTGCTCTTCCAACTGAGACCTTGCTGCAGTCCTTGGCTCTCTTTATTCCCAAACCCTGTCTCCGTGCAGGAGGTCCCAGTGCCCATCTTCCATCTCAGGTTGTGTTGTTTGGGTTCAGATCCCTCTTCACACACTCCAGCAGTTCTCCTCTGTCCCCATCAGAGTTCCCTTCCTTACATAAGTCCTCTGTGCCCTGCTTCTGCATTCCTCTAATGTGGCTCCCAGCCACAGGCACGTTTTCCAGAATTGTTATTCAGCCACATTCTCCTCCACTTTCCTGATTTGTTTTTTGTCTTTGCCCTTTGAGCCCTCACTGTGCCCTCTCTACTTCAGCTGCGCTTTGGATCTGAGTCCACCCAGCTCCACAAATATCCTTGGGGGGATTTTCTGACCCCTTATTTCAAATATTTGTCACAACTGTAGCCGGGTGCAGCTGGTACAAGGAGGATCCAGCTTCAGGGTTGTACCCCTGGCCTGGCTCATGTTGATCATTCCCTGGGGATGATACCTGTGGTGACTTGTGCACGGGAACTGTGTAGGTCAGAAAAATTCAAATTGCACTTCACAGTGCCCTTATTCCAGTCCAGCTGTGTGTCTGCCTAAAGCCATGGCCTGTCTCATCAGCCACATGCTCCTGTCCCAGCTTCCCAGCCACCTGGAGCAGTAATTTGGCAACCACACAGCGAACATGATCAGCTGTGCCATTTGCTGACACAAAATGTCAGCAAAAACCTTGGAATTTTTCTCTTAACTCTTCGGGCTGATCCAACTCGCTGTGTACTCATAATTCAGTCTTACACAAGGGAGGTTGCTCCAAGTGGCCAAGTTGAGAGAGGAAAGGAAAGAAACAGAAGGACTTTGCCTTTGTGGCAGCATCTACCTTGCATCTCTGACCTGCAAGCACTTGGGGTGGCGGCAGATCCCATCAGACCTGCATAGGATTGTTCTACATCCAAGTGCAACAACTTTTTTTCCAGAAAATCCAGAATTTTCTAGCACTTTGCTTGTGCCATTAGAATCACTTGTCAAGAAAAAAAGCAACCAAACAACAGCTTGTGTTTTCAAGCTAATTTTTTTTTTCCTTCTCTGCTTTCCAGTGTTTTAGAAATTATTTGGTTTCTCATCAAACTGAGCAATCCTTCCTCTGTCCATTTCTGTCTGGGAAGAACCAAGATCCTTTGTTCAAGATGTCTTACAACACATGCTTAACTCTTCCTGTTTCTTCTCCACTTTCCCAATTTCTTTTTCCCTTTTTTTTATTTTTTTCATAACAAATTAAGTCAGCAACATAAGTTCTGCAATTTTTCATTCTGTGAACTTTTTGTCTCATTCATTATTTCAGTGCCTTGGGCATGGAGATCGTACTCAAAAGAAAACAAATGATCTTCTCTGTAATTGCTTTGCACACACAAAAACACAGAGAAAATGCTGAAGGATGTTAAGGGCAGGATTTTATCTAGGTAATCATAACCTGAAATTGATGCCATGACATGGAAAAGAGACAGATAAGGAGGAATGAAATTAGTACTTATTCAGGGTAGCTCATCCTTATCATCATTCTGCACACTTCATTATGAACTATAGATCTGAAAAATGCTTTTCAAACTACATTTTCTAATGTTCTGAAATACACTTTATCATCAGTTCCTCTTTTGACTTGTACAGGAGGATAAGTGAAAGTAGTAGTTCTGCCAGGGTTTTTTCCCCCATGGGAATAAGAAAAAAAATACACTTCAGAATTGAAATTTCCTGATGAATGTAGTAGGGTTCTCTCAGCTTTATGGTGTTGCAGCTCTGTAATGGATAGCACTAAACATCAAAGAACATATATTTACTTAAGTGGGTTTTTAAGGATGATCAAAGAAACAAGTTTGGCTGCTGAAAGATTTTCTGCTAGCACGTGTAATGCAGGAAAAGGCAAAAGAATAAAGTGAGGTCTTTAATTATTTTGGCAGCTGCAAATTTTCAACCATCTGTACTGGTGTGATTACTGAGATCACAGCATCATTGGATGGTTTGGGTTAGACGGGACCATGAAGATCATCCTGTTCCCATGGGCAGGACACCTTTTACCAGACCAGGTTGCTCAGAGTTCCACCCAGCCTGGCCTTGAACACCTCCAGAGATGCCCAGGAGTGGCAGTTTTTGGATGAGGGCTCTGTGATGTGGCTGCAGCTGTTAGGGGACAGGGTGGCAGCCCAGGGCAGAGCCAGCTGTGCAGAGTGTAGGACACAGAGCACTGTGGGCTCTACCTGTATTAGAATAGAATTTGAAAATAAAATGCTACTATCAAGGAAAACAGATTTATTGGGTTTTTCACTGTTAGGATCAGAGGCACGTGCAGAGACACTGCAGTGAATTATTCTGGCCCTTAAACAATAGATATGAGCCTATAGCCAGTAATTATTTGGCTCCTGAGTGCTATATATCTCTGATCCTGGAATAGTCATTTATCAGTGGGGTGAACTGAATGACCAGTCCTTCTTTCTAATCTAGCAGGGTGAGATTCATCATACCTGACTTTAGATGTCTGTATCTGAACCAGCAGCTGAGCCTTTCTAGTTAGTAGGAAAATATGGGTGATTTTGGTGCAAGGTCAGTATGTTGTATTTTGGAGATTTTCTTCATGGTTTTATACATACATATATTATTTCTTTTCTACTTTTTTATGTTACTTGGCTAGCTTAGGTTAATTGCTATAGGCTAAGCAGAGCAGATATTTTGCCCATAACTTGCTTTGTTTCTCTAATCCTTTTTAAGGACTAAAGTCATTAGCATTACTGGAAGACATGTGAAAAATTACCAACATTGTCTCACTTCTGTATGTGGGCTGCTGCCATCTCTCCAGCCTGTGCTTCCTCATTCTCTGAGAACAGAATTCAAACTCCTGTAGCACCCTCAGGTGTCAAAGACTTAGTCTCGGCAAGCCTGGATTCTATTTAATGAACAGTTCTTATTGCTTTCTTTGGAAAACAAATGAACAGATTGAAAAACAAATATAAATACAAATGAAAGAAAGGTATTTTGGGGTTGGGGGGTTCTTTCTTTTTTCCCGGTAAGTTTGAATCTTGCTGTAGTTTTGGAGGTGGAGTTATTTTAGATTCCTTGTGATTCCTTGGTCGGGGAAATGAACCTTTTGTACTTTAATCATCTTTAACAGCTGGACACAAGTCAGTAGCTTTTCTCACCGGTTTTAATATAGTCAAGGAACTTTTCTCTCAGCAATAAATATTCATAATTCCATTTAATACTGATAGGGAGGTACATACACATGTTCTTAAACTGGGAGTATAATTTAAATCCAAGGAAAGAAGATTCCACAACCCAAAGGCGTGCAGAGGAAATGAAAAATCCTATCAACTGCATTGATCCTAAGGGCTTCTCTAACGTCTGTAATTTCAGAAGTTCTTGTTGAGTACAGAAAGTGGTAGCAAAGGTGCTAAAATATTTCCTGTCAACAGATTTGCTGGAGACAGCAAAGATATATTTGGGACACTGAAGCATAATGTGTTCTACAGTCATTCTAAATCCCTCATGGTGAGGAAATTCCTTTGTCATATCCGATTCATTTTCTTATGTTCTAGGATTTCAAGATGAGTATTTGACAAAGATTTACTGTCGTGAAATAGGGAGATGATTTTTGTTTGATTTGGGATGGTATTCAGGAACATGCCTTTGCTGCTGCATGTTTTCTGGTTTTATCACCAAAAGAAGAGCACACAGTACTTATTTGTACCTCCTTCAAAATTCACAGTCACTAGCTCGGTGCCATTTGTGGGAAGTTGAATGACAACTGAAAAAATGCTATAGTGAAAGTTATCAAGACTGCCTAAACTCTGTTTTCTCAGTGTCTAGACTTAAGCTTGTCAACTTTAGTCATCTCAAAGTTAATTTAATTCTTATGATCCATTGAAATATATTTCTGGATTAAAAATTACAGACAACAGACCATAGTATTTATTTTCTAAGCACTTATCTGATGTGAAAATCTTGCAATATCAAGGCAAAAAAAGAACTTGCTATAGTAAAAAAGCTGTCCTGGAATAAAACCCTCACTTATGGATTAGCTTTGGTGCCACCTTGGAAGGCAGGAGCACCTCATTTCTGAGACAAATATCTAGTCCTTATATTACATGTTGCTATTGTAACTACCCCATGCAGTAATATGTGTTTATAAGCTACTGAGCCACCTTTAGGGGCAGAAAAAGCTCAATTTCCCCACATCAAAGATCCCTTTTCCTGCCCCTTGGGAGAGGAAAGCATAAGGCTGTTTCCTCCATTATTAACATTTTGCCTCAGGGCAAGTGGCAATGTAATCCCTATCATTTTTACTTCCTGCTGCTCCTCTGGGAAAGCATAATCCAGCTGGGCATGTGTTTGTGCCTCTTCCTTTCATTCGTGTTTCCTGCTGTGCCCGTGCTATAACAGGACAGCAGCAGGTGGCATAAATAAAGGAGAAATGTGGCAGGAAAGCTACAGACAGCTCCTGAGATTTCCAATTTGGCTGTGGTTTAGAGTGGCATCCTCTCCAGGAGAAAAGAACAGGCTTTTTTGTTTTGTTTTTGTTGAAACTCTCAGTGCAGCAAGGATCAACTCCCCACCCTTTATTGGGAAGCAAAAACAAAAGTAATGCTTTCATTGCTCCTCAGAACATCGTTTCATGTTTAAATGTTGTTTGTTACTGTGTTTTCCACTGCTGTCATGCTTTGAAACTGGTTTACAATGAAATTCAGACTCACTAGGAATCAGTGGGAAAGGAAGGAGTTTATTCACTATCCCTGTAGGTGAAATACTCTTCTTGCACTTGTCACGTGGGCAAAGGCTTCAGTGGTTCCTGCAAAGGAAAAGAATGATCTTAGCTTCAGGTCTTATGGTAGTTGATTAAAATAGATTCCCATGGAGGAAGTTGATCATTCTTTTCCAAAGCAAAATGACTCTGGCTGTCTGTTTTTACCAAGACCAGCTCGAGGCACTTGGCAATTTTGGGAATGTGTGGGACCAGAAGGGATCTGATCAGGATTAGAACCATTTCCTTGCACTCCAAGCTCCCAGTGTGAGCTTCCTTTTAGCATCAAACCAGAGAGCTGAGGGTGCACAGTGACCACCAACCTGATCAAATGTTGGTTTCCTGTTGCAGAGAAGAGATTGGAATTGCTTTCCTTTACAAATCAGAACAAATTATTGTCCAGTTATCCTAGGACAGCTGCAAAACATTCATTTAACAGAACAATAAAAATACTGATTTGGTTTTTTTTTTTTTTAATGGATCCTTGTTAAATCTGTGAAATCTCATTACAGGATACTAGCAGAAAAAATGACTTATAATTTTTTTTAATACTTTAAATGATTTTAAATGAGTATATCTTGTATATAGTTGTATTTTATACATATTTTATTCTCTGAGTCAAAGTTTTTTATGTGTTGTTAACTTTGATATTTTATTAGAACATTTTGCATATATCAGAATATAAAACAGAATGTTTGATACAGAGGTTAACAATTTAGACAGAAAATTGCAATTTGTTTTGAAAAATGTGGGTTAAAGTATTTATAGGTTTTCTGAAGTTTTCATTGCTAACATTATTGCTTCCCATGTTTCCTTTTTTCTGATTCTAAGAGGTAATTACATAAATTTTAGTCGTGAGTTTGGTTTGCAATTTAAATAAAATGCAGGGCATAATCTCTGTGTATTTTCAGGACAGTGAATCAGCTGTTATCTCTGCTTTACCAGTGGTAATAATATGACTGGAAATTTATAGGAATTAAGTGCACGATTTGCTAGAAAAAGTGAAACCACTGAAATTAAATCTAAATAAGTCATTTTAAAAAAATTAAAATCACAAATCCATCTACATGAATCTGAAGCGTATTGAGTGCTTCAGTTACTTCAGGAAGTTGATAACAGAAGACTATATATATGTGTGTGTATATATATATATATCATTTAGAGGAGCAGAATTGAAGTGACAACTATTGCTCTCACAAAATATGGCCACAAATAATTCAAGTGAAGAATGAAGTTGTTGCAGTCTCTTGAATGAGCATGAAACTCCGTGGGCATTTAAAAAATTGGGTAATAAAAAATGTTCTGCTTTGCATCCCACAGAAGATGGCTCACGTTCAGTGAACAGAGAAGTCACTTAAATGTGGGGCATAAACAGATGGATGTTGATGATTTTCTGTAAGATTAGGCTTAGAAAGAAACTCAGCCATAGAAAATCATACATTCTCCACTGAAAGCACAGAGTAGAAAATTAACAGATTGGATTACGGGGGTTTCTCTGGCCTCTCTTTTGCTTGTAGTGAAGCAAATTATTAAAACTTAGCTCAGAGAATCTCAAACTTTGCATGTGTGACATACTTCAAAGTACTTAGGAAAGCCATGTGTCAAGAGGGTTCTGAGCATGCAAACAGCTGAGGAGAGGTTGTGAGCTGCTGGTGGTGCCAGTGCAGATGGTAGGATGTGACCAAAATATTTATAGTCCAGACTGGCTTGAAAAACACAAGTTTTCAAGGAAACAAACAAGCTGATTCCTAACGTTAGTCTGTGTCTTGCAGTGTTTGGTTAGGTAACAAATGTATGCATGTGTCACTTTATAGGATAGAAGGGAATTGCTTTTTGCCATTCAGAGTGAATGAGACATTTGGGGTGGGGAAATGTAACAGTGGTAAAGCATTTAAGCTGCCTGGGGAGTGTCCGTGTAAGTCAGAGGGACTTCTGGAAGTCAAATGGGATAGGAAGTTGAAAATACCATTAGTGCATAAAGATGGACGAGAGCAATGCCAGGGGTTTTTTTCTACTGGTCTTAACTGTCACCATCTACTCTTTAGCCTCCCAAGTCCCTGAGCCTCAGTGGGAATGAAAACATCATCCAAAGTATTGAAAAATGGGGCTAGGGAACACTTAAACTCACTAGAGACTGGCCCATGAGACCAGACTGGACACACTCAGAGGAGCTGGGCAAGGTCCTGGTGAAGCTGCTGGCACTTTAAAGGTCACAGTGCTCCGTGGAGGTTACAGGTGACTGGAAGAGAGGAAATGTCACACCCCTCTTCAAGAGAGACAACAGTATCCAGGCCAATCAGTATGAATACTGTGGAGAAGTCCCCTGAAAACCACACCCAGGCACGTGAGAACAAGAAGTTACTTGGTACAACCATCGTGAAATTATCAAGGGCAAATTGTATCTGACCAGCTTGGTTGATGATTGACAGATTCCTTTCAACTTGAATAATTTGGGGATTCTATGAATCAAGAATTTTTTTTTTATTTATTGACAGGCAATACTGAATTAAAATATCTTCAGCAAACAAACAACAAAATTTTAAATGTATTATTAAAACTGAGTATGCTTAGACTCTTCATGAAAATGTAAAAGGACAGAAAGTAAGAGAGGCTCTTATGCTCCCTGTGACTCTTGAAATATCAAATGTTATTTCAGATAATGAGCTTCTGGAGGATTTGGAACTAATAAAAGTTTTAACAGTATTCAGCCCTGGGATTGTGGTGTCTTAGCTTTAGTTCTCCCTCTTCTCTGTCCTGGTAACCAATAATCTTTGAGGTCTGGAGCACATTTGCTCCTTTTCAAAGTCCAGCAGAGCAGCCACTCTCTTCTGTAAGAGCAGAATGAACATACATCTAGCAGCTGACTGTGAAAAGGTGAAGATAATGAACTACACAGAAACAGAATTAGGAATGATTCCTGCTTTGGTTTCTGGCATATAATAATAAGGTACATTGACTTACGATTTGGGGATTTTTAATTCTCATTGGGAAGATGGCAGGGCATGGTAAAACAAGATATAATTTACAGACCTTTCTAAGTATCTAATACAGGTATATTTTATTATAGGAAACATGCATTGTTTATTTCAGATTTGTTACTAAGAATTATTACTACAATTGCTTATGCAGAGCATTTAAAAATGGATCCAGACATGATTCTGTCTATTTTCCTGCAAGGTCTGATTCTCCAACAATATTTGGTTGTCAAAGAATGCAGACAATTGTCCTGTACAGGTTCTGTAAGGTAGTGAAGTTTTGTTTCTTGTTGGCTGTGGCCTTCTCCTTTTTCTGATGCTGTCCCTCCTTCAAACCATGAAGAAAGCTGTAAGGCAAACCTCTGGGTACAGATCCAAAGGCTTTGGTCATCTTTATCAAAAGTTAATTCTTTTTTTCTTGCTGCTGCTTGCCAGTTGGTACTGCTAAGGGTCCACCAGACTGTTACTTAATTTCTGAGCCCCAGTCATCCAATTGTGCTTGAATCAAAAACTAAAACTGATCATTGCATATTGTTTGAGGAGAAAATCGCATTATCCGACCCGTCTTGTTTTGGTTTGTACCCTCTTTTACTCTTCTTTTCCATAGCACCTTAAACATGCTTAACAACATTTCATCAACAATTAAATACCTCTAAGTGTAAAGCCTAAAAAATACAGTGCATTGTTCTGTGTAAGTGAAATTCTGGTCTTGAGAACAGATAATTTTCTGTAGACTTTCTCAGCTGTGTGGCATTGGCATATTAGTATAGAGAGGTTGGACTTACTGCAGTTATTTTTACATTCTAGAGAAGATTTACTACTTGTGACAGCACTTGAGAGTGTGAAGTATCTGCCAGCTTTATTTTAGAAACTTAATCACGCTGAAGTGGAGGAAAATCAATTTAAAAGTGTGGATTGAAAATGAGGAATGTTCATCCAATATTTGTGTGATAAGTAGGGAATAATTCAATTCAGCACAATCATACTTGAAATATAAACCCATTTAAAACCTATTATTGTAATTGCATTAACTATTACTACAGAACTAGCCAGATTGATTCTGAAAATATATTGAATATTGAAATTACCGATTTCTATTGGAAGAAAATCTGTTGACCACTTCTACTGCAAACTGCATATTAAATTCAAATATCTGAAGTTTTAATTCTTTGTTATGCTTCAGGTTTAGTTCCTAGACTTTTTTTGTTGTGTGCTGAAGAATCAGGTACAGGAATCATCCTGTCCTAATCACCTAGGATGACACCAGAACTCAGTTTTATTATTGGGATGAAATACCAAAAGATGTAACACGATTTTAGTCACCATTCTTTAGAAGGTAAGATAGTGTTATATCTCCTTCAGACACAAAAGGTAGCTGTGACCAGTGGATTTTTTGAAAGAGTGGGGGGAATACTGGAATATTCTCATATTAATAACCTATCCTAAGTAGGTTTAGTGTTCTAAGAGCCATAGAAGTACATGTAAAGTGTACAGCATCTACTACTTCATTTCACAATCACACTGTTTATTTTCTTGTTGATGGCTCTGGGATTCATCAGGTTTGAAGGCAGCTAGATAAAACCCTACCTCTGTCTGATTTAATCACATCAGTTAAATTTACTGAATGTTTCAGGGTTGTTCATGGTTGGAGCTGCCGAGGCAGATGTGCAAAAGGCTCAGTCCTGCAGCAAGGTGATGTCATTCAAGTTCCTTTAAAGATACCCTGAAAGAACAGCTCCTGCAGTGCAGAGCTTGAAATATAAACCTTTTTGTTTGGGATTATTTAGGATTTGGCATGACTATCAGTTTTAGCCATCTTCATGTTAAGGTAGATTTTCACTGAAAAGGACAGGACTTCAATCAGGCCTAGGAAGGGAAATTGACTTTAAGTCCTGTGGAAAGCTGCTTTGATTATGTCACATTACCAACCTGTTGCTGTCCCAGTACAAAATAACAAATAAGATAGAAAAGTAGTAGATAGCTTTTTAAAATTTTTTTTAATTAGTTCAAAATAATTTCAAGTGTTTTGTCAATCATCTATTCACTACTGATGCCTACGAATAAGCTGTCTACTTTTAGTTTTATTTGTCCTTGTTTTCTTTGATCCATGCAGAATTATCTGTCTGTGGATGTGGTGTGTGCACATCTACAGGAAAAACTATAACAGCAAGCAAGAGCTGATTTTCTATAGTTTTGGTAATCAGTGTCTGCACTGCCTGTCTGTGAAGAACAGACTCATCCCTCTCTTCCTTGCTGTGCTGATGACCAGTTGCACAGCGTAGCTAAACACATTTGTGGCTCCATAGAATGAAGGATATTTACATTTTTATTGCACAGGCTGCACACCATCCATAGCTTTGACCTTGGGTTACTTCTGTTGAGACTGAAACTTCATGGCCAGTGAATATTTGTACGTATACAAACTTCTCAAGACTCACATTAATACTTACTCAGATTTTGTGGGCTTTGGCATTTTCCATAATTTCACATCATGTCCCTCTACAAACATGAAGTTTTCCTTGAATTTGACCTGTCCATTGTGCTCTTTACCCATGTTCATGTTTGCAGTAATAGAGCAAACCTGTATGGAATGGAAAATGTGCAAAGTTCCATTATCAAGGTGCTCCTGTCTCAACAGTGATGTATTAATTCTTTGTTGCTCTTTCTTTTCATTAAATAGTGTTCTCAGCTGCTGGCATGGCACATGAATGTTTTATTTCAAACTGTTCACTTGGGCACCCAGGAGAGTGCTCTTTGAATTCTGGCACAATTAGCATGTTGTAGAATGGGAAGATGTTCATCTTTCCTCTATATCTTATACATCTTATAACAATACTACAGAGATATATTATATGAGGAGTATAAACATTAGATAGAATAAGAATGATCCAAGTCCTAAAGCAATAGTTAGGCCATGAGGAAAGCAAACAACTTTTGTGGGTGGAAGTTGTCTAGGGGCTGTTCCCCCTATTTTCACACTTTCTAGTTTAATTTTTGGAGGAGAAAATGTACATCCTTGCTAATTTCCTCCTACAAATCTTTGTGCATCTCCTCTTTGTTGCAGTGGAAGAAAGTTCAGAAAAGACTGCAACCATTTAAACAGAAACTTGAGTTTCCTATTTAGTGCTTAGGAACCTTCATCAGTAATTAAAAACCATAGAAACTGCTTGTATGGGTAGAATGGTGTGTTTGGAATGTGCTTTTCAGCTGTGGCAACTACAGATTTTTGTAGAAGAGTTTGAGCAGCCAAAGCCTGGCCTTGTCAAGGCTTCTCTTCACCTTTTCCTCAGAAAGCCATGATAAAGCTTGAGTCCATCATGGACTGCTAGATGTTCTTCCATTTCTTATTCCGTTTTGCCAAGGTTTACTAATGCTGCTGTACTCTTGTTCTTAACTGTAGCTGTAGCTGACAGTGGCCATCTATGAGTGTCACAGAAGGCTAAACTGAGCAGTCACTGATGATGTAGCTAAATTTTGTTAAGGAAATAAAAACTGCAAGTGGGAGACTTATTTTCCTCAAGAGTTATATTTACAATTTCTCATATACTTTGCTTATTTCAGTTTTATGCTGGTATTAGGGGACCTCAATCTGTTCCAGTCTACAGAGAATTTCAATTCTGAGCTGCTTAAAGCTGTTGTAAGGTATCTCTGTCCTGGCAGCATTTGGAGCTGAAGTTGTTGATCCCCAGCAAGTTCTTCAGGACAGCTGGCAGGAAAACGTTGTTACAAATTTGTTACAACTTCTTCTTTTTTTTTTTTTTTTTTGGTTTTTTTGTTTGTTTGTTTGTTTTTTTTTTTTTTTGTTTTTTTTTTTTTTTTTTTTTTTGTTTTCCCCCAAACCATCCATTTTCTGCAACTAGCATTTTTCCAGGGAAAAATCTATTTTGGTGGTAAATTGCTGATCTGCTCTAAACTCCATGGGCAGGAGAGGTCACTCTGTCACTTTGGCAGTCCTATTACACGGCCATAGCTGCGGCCCTCTGAATTGCCAGCGTTCATTTATGGGAATTGAATTAATGAGGAAACGAGGGCATCCTTATGGCAGTAATGCCTCAAGGAGGGAACAAGACAGCAGATCCTGGTGCCAGGGATACAGATTGTGTATCTACTCAGAGCATGGCATATTTAGGCTGTGGGTTCTCAGCCTGTTTGGAAATGCTCTTGACTGAGAATAAAAGCTGTGAGCTGCACAGCGAAGGACTGGCATGCGTGGAGCTGTCTCAGGGAGAACCTGATCCTTGGTTAGAAGCTGTTGCAATTTTCCTTGTAATAAGAATAGAATCTGTTCTTTTCTCCTGAAGATAATTTGACTCTTCAAAGTAAATAGTAAATTAAGTGCAGTAAAATGGCTTTTATCATTAGTATTAATAGATAGATGACAAAGGGAGCAGATCTTCTGTTTTAAGGTTATATGTTTTTAAGTATGAGACCTTTTTTCTAACAGGGTATGTTTCTATTTAGAGGTGTATTTTAAGCAATCTGCCACATTGGAAATCTTTAATATTTTATGTCATGTGTGATTTTCTCATTTGAGAGTGTTACCAGCTTAGTCTGGCAGCAGAGCTTGTCAAAATCCTGTCTCCTCAGCACTGTGAATTTGTTCACATTCTAAAACTTCGGTTTTTATTAAATTAACAAATCAATAGCTAAAAGAATCAATGGATTCGGTAGCAGCTGGCTTAATCTCAACAGAAATGGATTGCTGCCAAATTCCATGTTGCTGTTTAAATTGATTCAGTCAAACATCTTTTGCTCAAAAAGTCAATTGTGGTGGGAGAAACGTATTTTGTTTAAAAATTGCATATGAAATTGCTAGTCCTTTCTACGTGTGCTCATATGGACACACATACTCCTTTTTTTCTTAAGAGACCCTAGGAAACAGATATTGCTTTACTGAAGACACCGTCTCAGCACCTTCTTATGGGTCATTTTGTCTAAAGTTGACACTGCTGTTCAGAAAAATGAAAGAGCATTTAATTTTTTTCTGTTTATGTGTTGGTTTTCTGCTCTACATCTGTAGGCACTTGATACTGCTCTCTATTTTCTCAGTCATTCAGCATGTACATACAACACAGATAATTTTTTTTGTCTCTGAATGTCACCTGAAAGATAGCTAAGTACACAGTGGGCACTTTACAATCCTTATCACACACCATTAGACGCTAATGTACTATAGTAATGATCTTGATAATTGCTCTCTCACCTCACAGCACACCTGCAACTCAGTTAATATGTTTTTGGATCTTTTACATAAATGATATCTCCTAATGAAAATTTATTAATGGTGACTGGTGAACATGTAAAGTACTATATGTAGAACTGTGATTTAAATGGGTGAGAGACATGTTTCCCCACTGTCCAGGTATTTGGGGCATTTTCTTGATTTCAAATCCAATATTGGAATCCCCTCCAAAAGGCTTCTGATTTTGCTGAGCTTTATAAGGCAAACTGGTAGCTTGACCCAATTCAGGTGACTATAGAGAATAAAACACAATTTTTGGGCTAACCCTGGAAACATAACAGGGACTTCCCAGCACAAAGCTGGTTCCTGAAGAGTTGCCCAAAGGCTGTTGGATTTCTCCCTGAATTTCTTTTCCTGTTCTTCTTCACACTCTAATTTTGGCAGGATGAACTGAAACAAGCTCAGTGCTTGGACTGTGCCAGGGTTGGGCCCCTGAGATGAGGGTAAGACATCATGCCCTTTATTTTTCCAGCTGCTGTGTATCAGTAACTGCCACAGTATTACCTGAAAAGCACATCTTCCTTTTCAAGTTCTCTGCTTTTGAGGATTTCTTTCAAGGGTGACATTTTGAACCTCACTTCAGAACACCTGTGCTTGAAGCTACATCTCATAGTGCACGCTGAGCAGCATGGACACAGAAAACCTCTGTCCCCTCTAGTGACAAGCCAGCAGGTGTCAGAGACTCAGTGTGGAGCAAGCCAGGCTGATGGAGGGGATGCAGACTTTTTATGGAAGCACCCTGAAACCCCTGGAAATCTCCCAGTCTGATGAAAGATTTCCTTTTTTCTGACAGTCCTAGGACCTCTTGTGATAGATCTGAGGGGTCTCAGGACTACCATTAACAGCTCCATTGCTTTGGGAATTCTGACTCACTTCTAATCATCTCCCTTCGTGACAGTGGGCTGTAAAAAAAAAAGGTTCTCTTTTCTTTTCTCTTTCCCCTCTCCACCTTTGGATTTTTTGGACAAGTTGTCATGGTAACACACTACCTGAGGCCATGTTGGATCATGGCCACTGGTACTATAGGAAAGCCATGGCCGAATTTATACCTGCACTGCCTGCCTAGCCCAGTCTTCCCATCCCTTTTCAGGTACTACTTTCCTTTGGCAGAAAAGCTCTGCTCACATGGCTCTAGATATTTTCATTAGTTTTGGGGGGTTGGTATCAAATGAAAGATCTTAGTACGGTTATTTCCTAATGCTGTTTGGAATGCCTTCAGTCTTCAATTCCCTCTTAGTTTTTGACCGTGGAATACAGCCCTTAAACTTCACCAGAACTGGGGTTGAGGGATGCCCACAGTGTGCCCACAGATTATACAGAGGAACAAGGTACCTTGAGGTGCCTCCAGTGACTAATGGGTTGTATTCCCTCCACAATAAGCTCACCGTGTTCTGGAGAGAGGCAGAGCATGGTGTGTTTCCTTCACCTCGTTGTTCAAATTGTCATTACCAGCACCTAGCAATTCTCTTCTGTCACCCTAATCCATCACAATATTTCAGTGGGATGGAGAGTGGCAGGCAATAAAATGTCTCCTGGAATATAAATCGGCTCCTAATTTGTTTTTCTCTAAGCCATTATTTCTTGTGTGATGGTCTTCTCCCAGGTGTTTCAGGCCTGTCAATCAGTTGCTGCAGGCACTTGTTTTCCTTTCCCAGGTTGTGCTATCTCTGGACCTGGCATTAACAGAGTGAAACACCCAGCAGCTGTAATGCCATGTTAAACCCAACCAGAATTCAAAGCTTGTCACAAACAGAATCTGAAACACAAACTGCATTAGCAGGAGGGTAAAGTGTTCTGCACCAGGACCTAGTTCAGTTCCCTGGGTGTTGATGAAAGAGTGCTCTGAGCTTCCTGATCACTGGTGGAAAATTAGTTGCTGTAAGACATTGACTGATGGAATAGGAATATCTGTGCTTTCCATGTCACAGCAGAGTATATTGGGACAGTAACAAGAACTTCTGTGCTTCAGTGCTCTCTGTAGCTGCATTACAGATGTAATGCCTCATAGATGTCCTTTCTGTGCTGCTTTTGCTGGAAGTTACATTTAGTATTTGCTCATATCCTGAAGGCCAACAGAACAAGCTCTCTGACTGATTGATTTCCAGGTAATCAGCTTGTCCAAGAGAGATTGATTAGTTCTGCTTCATTTGTGAGCAGGTCTCAGAAGATCCTTTTCTCAACAACACAGAGCACTCAGCGAGCCACCAATGCTCCTGCACTGATTTCAGTCACAGGGAATTCTGTGATATCACTGGGTATCTAATTATCACAGAACAGGACTGTAGTGCTTAAAAATATGAGTTATAAACCCCCAAAACCCACGAGGTTATGTAATAAAAATAAAATTAAAATACTGGTATACAGTGAAGAAATCTAAATCAGGCTTGTTGCCAATTTACCAGATTAAATTTTAGTTGGCTGTTTTCTTAGTAGTGCCCAGTTAATATTCTGTGCAATGCTTACATGAAGTGTCCAGGCCCCTGACTGTACTGACAACACCAAATCATCTCTCTTTCTGCTGTGTCCACTGTCCTTTGGTGCAGAGCTCCATCAACTGGACCCTCCTTCCTGACCATGAATGCTGAAGCCACAGGATGCACCTTTTCAAAGTTCACAGTAAATTAGCAATAATTTACTAGATCAGTGAAAAAAATTTCTAGTCAATGTTAGCAGGTTTCAAACTGGTTGCAGAATTAAGGGCTAGGGTTTGCTAAGGGTTAGGGTCAATATGTTATTATATATTTATTATTTTTATACTTCTCATTTGATAGATAGTGCATCACCCTCTGAATAGACCTCCTCTTCGATTTGACGGCTGGGCATTTTAATGTACATATAAGTGTTCCTATAAATTGTCTCATACAAAGGAAATGCTGGCAGTTGCCAGGTGTTATTCTTCAGTTAGAAGTACTAACAAATTCTATTTCTTTCTATTCTGAGTAAAGCCTACAGTCAGTAAAAGGCTCCATTTTTCCTGTAACACCTTTTTGCCTTTGAAGCCCAAGAGAAATCGCCAGTCATTTGTTCAGGTCAGTTCTATCTGTGTGCTTTGCTTGCACTTAATGTGGCAAAGAAGTAGAGAAAAAAGTAACTCCGTGTCCCTTGAATTACTTCAGTGCACTGAGATGAGTGAAAGTAAGACAGAAGCCATGGCACATTGCATCTGATGCAATAATGTTCAATTTGTTATAGCATTTTAAATCCTGGCCACGGCACTACTAACGTTGACCCTGAGGGTATCCTTGCCAGCTTTGCCCTGCCACTAGGAAGACTGTGGTATTCTAGAAATATCAATCTCATTCCTTGTTTCCAGTTAGTGCATACCAGGCTTGCCCAGTAGAATGGCAGTTTGGCACTTTAGCTGAAATCCCTCCCTTCAGCTTGATATTATGTCATAAAGGATATATTGCATAAAATATAATACTTAACAAAACAAAACCCAGCCCTAACTTATCAAAAATGAGTCCAAATAATAATTAGGAAGCAGCAGCCCACTGCTTTGAAACTGATCATTAGCTCTTCATCATTGCTTTGATGGTGTGGGCATCATATTTTTTATGTAAACAATGTGCCAACAGCAGGCTGTGCTAAAATACATAACCATCAGTTGCAACAGCTTGTCTGGCTGGTTATGCATAAATTGCAGTAATTCCAGCTGCTTTCTTAACTCCTCTGTGTATGAAACACCTCACCTTTGCTTCTGTATGTTTTAGAGAAAAGATGAGACACATCATAGATGCTGTTAGTAGTCACTGAAATATTTTTGTAGGCAAACAGAAAACCCTGCCTGGGGGATTGTCTTGGGGATTTTAGAATCTTACCTTATCTGTGTGGAGATTAACACAAAAAAGTATCTCTTCATTTTTTTTAAGGTTTCTGGCTGTTTTTAGAGATCTAGGCAAACTTGCATATGCAGACTCAAGGAGCCATAAAGGGATTACTGCTGTTTGTGGTGTGAAGAGGGTTCCTTCTTTTTATCTGTTTTTGAAAAGTCAAGTTACTTCTTTAATTCTAGCACTTTGTCACTGGCTACAAGAGGGGATAACCCAAGAATCTTGAGCATTCCTCGCATTTGTCTCAGTTTTGGTGTGGTGTGGTGTCTCCCCAGCCCCGTGGGCTCCCTGGCCCACGTTCCTAGAGAGGACGGGAAGGCACTGGTTTGTGTCTTTCAGCTCTCTCAGGTGTATCAGCTGATAAGTCACGTTGTACTGAAGTGTGCTCTCATCTTCGTGGCTCTCGCACAATTCTGCATCAAAGTGAGCACTTAGAAATTCAGATGAGCTCTCGTCCATCTTGTTGGAGGTGAGCTGTGACTGCTGCTCATTAGGATTCAGGGAAAATCTGTGTCTTCCCCCAATGTCCTGAGTGTCAATGCACCTGATGAGCATTAGCATCAAGGGTAGGAGGGTTGTTGCAGCTGTAATACAGTGTCAGCACAGTCCTAAACTCCAGTTCATCACAACCACCACAGCAGTTCTTTGCTCTGCCTTCTATTAGAGAATATCTTCTAAAAGCTCTTGCAGAAATATTTTCTTTCTGAATTAAGAATGGAATTATTCTAATTAAAGGAACTATAATAATTAAAGTTCCTCCTGGCTTTGACTTTGACCAGGTGAGTTTATAGTGGTTCTGGTTTTTTCAGTTCTTGGGGGCTTCCCATGGAAACATTTCCATTTTCAACTAACCCCTTGAGAAAATACAGCTCCTGCTTCAGCCTGCTGGGGTAGGGTGCTGAAAGCAGTAACAGCAATATAAGTGAGAGAGTACAAGAGAAAGCACAAATGTTGCTGAGGTGGCTTACTTAGCATGACCAGTGTGAACTTTTGGTATTTACATTAATGTTTACGATTAATTTTTTGCTAACCTCCTGCTCAGCCCTTCAGGGGAAAGGCTGACGTTGCAATCTGGAAGCTGATATTTCTGGGTTTGATTAGATTATAGGGAAAGGAGATTTTCCATCTTCCCACACCTCTTGCCAATTAAGATTAGGAGTCTCATAGTTGATTAAAATCTCGTTATTCCATAAACTTTGTTAAGATTGTGTGTTCTTCAGTTTTGCAGTAGAAAGCAGTCTACAAAGAACAGTTGTAATATTAGGGATGAAATTTTAAAGGCTTAATTGGGATAATGAAGGAGATACTAGAAGCATTATAAAGGCTAACACTTCATGCATCACTGAACAGAGGTTGCTTCCAAATTTATATTTCAGCAATATTATAACACAGTAACTCACAGACATTCTCTTTCTATTAATTTTTTTTTTGTTCTTATGTTTTTGATTGCTGTCTTGAGTCCTTCTGTAAAAAAACAAAAGGTTCTTAGGTCATTGTTTTCTTCCAAATACTATCAAAAGTGGCAGGGAATGTACCTGATGGGCCTCTTTGTGTGATGTTTGTATGCCTTGAATGTGTAGCCATTCTATATGAAAGAGACTGATTAGGATCCATTGTGCAAGTACAGTATTTATAATACATGATGGAGGAAAGGGGGATGAGGATGGAGAGAAGGTGTAATTAATTCTTACTTATTAGAAATATTATAGGTTTGTAGCCTGAGCCGATATCAAGCATAGTACCAGAGATGATGTATATGTTTTCCCAGACCAATGCTATCTCTAAATGAAATTACCTGTACCTCCAGTCCTGTGCCTTTCTTAATTGGACTGCCAGCCAGGCTCCTCTTTATCAGCTGTGATAGATTTGAAATGTATACATGCAAATTTGTAACTGAGATGAGATGTATTAATTTAATATTGATTTCCATTTTCAACTGAAGCTTCTGCTTCTGTTGAACCCTAAAACATTTATCATTGTAAGAATTACAGATCAAAAAGATTGCTATTTCCTATCCTTAGTAATATAAGATAATCTTTCTGTTTTAAGCAATGTTACATTTCATAACAAAAGTTCTTGCACCACATAAATGGCATTAAGCATCATCTAATGGAAAGGTCTCCATTTTGGTTTTTTGGTATCTCCGAGTTATCAAATTCATCTTCCTGTCACTTTTTACCTGGGAGACTGATCCCTATCTTGCTACAATCTTCTCTCAGGTGGTTGTATAGAGTGAAAAGGTCTCCCCTGAGCCTCCTTTTCTCTGGGCTGAACACCCCCAGCTCCCTCAGCTGCTCCTCATATGGCTGAGTCTCTAGAAATATTTTTCATTTCCAAATAAAATTAATGTAATTTTGTGAATTCATTAAAAAAAATCAATACAGAATATATGTGCGATATTATGTCCCAATACTCATAAAAACAGAATTAATAAATCGAAAAAGGCAGATTCTGGAATAATAATACAGAAGGAAAGGCCAGGAAAAGCAGCTTGGGAGGAGAGTAAGATCATGGTGGTAGACAAGAAAAATTTCAAATTTTTAGACTGCAACCAGTAAGGAAGCAAATAAATCAAGTGATCCATGATGTCACTGTATTTGAAATAGATCTGGAAGATTCTAAGCAAAAAAAAAAAATCTCTTATGCAGGAAAAGAGAATAGATAATCACAGTGATAGCTACCAATGACCATACAGTCCGATTAAAATATCTAAGTTATAGTTAAAATACTCTCTAAATGCTATGCCAAAAGGGTGACAAATATAATTTTATATCTATATACCATTTATCTTTTTTTTCTAAAACTAAACATCTGTGGATATACAGCTTTTTATAGTAATTGAAAATGTACATGTCAAGTGTAGTTACATTATCATGGTTTAGTTTAACAGAGTGGCTCTTTGCCTCTCTTGAGTTTTCTGTTAAAAATTAGTTTGTAAAATTAAAAAGATGCCAAATGGTAGAGTCCATTGTTACTCTTTAGATGAATACAGCTCCCAGAATCCTACAGTTCCAAATACTGAACGAAGGCAGCAGTGTCTCATTTACTGTCAGAATTGTAGCCCCTGACCTTTGTCTCGCAGTCATTTTGCTCACAGTATGAGAAACGTGAATGTAAGTGAAGGAAAAAGGTGACAATTGACCACATACAAGCAATCTGCCACCCCCAGGTGTGAAATAGATGTAATGTTAACTGCTGTAAGACTTGGACACAACCAGAGTCCATAGATCAGAGCTCTCTTGCTTCCTGTCATGTGTCCACACCTCAGCTAGAACAGCAGATACTTACCCACTCCAAAGCAAACTGTCCTGCACACTTCTTAATGAGTATTTAAAAGCTGAAACGGAGCTAAACTTTACCAGAATTCAGTTCACAATCTGATTGAGGAATGGCAGTGCAGCATCAGTAGTTGTCATTTTTCTGGACTGTGTAATCCCAATTTTGGGTTTTATTTGTATTTTGGTGGAGGGATTATCCCAGATATGTCTGATTATCCGTTAAATATATGAAATTATATATAAAATTTCTTGCCAGTATTTTTAAAAGTGTATGACTGCCCTGAAATGTTACCAAAAACACATATGCATATTTAAAACTTCAAACATTTTTCTTTCAGAATGAAATCTGTCATGTGAATTTACGTACTAAGAATAGCAGGATACCATATTCACACAGTCCTATTAGGGTGATGCTAATAACTTTAAAAAATCATTTTTGAGCTAAACAATCTGTAGTTAAGGGGTCTATTTCGTGTCAAATATCTGTCTGGTTGTCTGTTTCTGGCTGTGAAGAAAACTGGGAAAAAAAGAATAAAGTAAATTCAGTTGTAGGATGAGCTAAAGGTGCTGTTTTGGGGTGTTTGGCTCCTCATTTGAAGAGCTGGCCTGTGGCATGTGAGGGCCTGGCACCTGTAGCCAGGATAATTAACTGCTAGAAAATCTTGAATAAGTCCCATTGACCTCTCTAAGCTTAAGGTTTTTTAGGATGGGGATAATGATATCTTCTTCATTTGGAAAGTACTTAACACTGTAGTGTGCATCCAGTGTAGTTGAAAACTAGAAATAAGCCTCTCTGGTACTTCTTCAGCACTTTTAGGAAAGATTCAGATTTTATGCAGATTTATTATGTTTTTATAGTAATATTTACCTGTGTTGTTAGGCTCAAATTTCTCTATCTATACTGGAAGTCTTATTGGAGGGAGCATTTTTCATATCAACCTGTTTATTTGAGAACTGATATTAAAGTCATGGTTCATATCTGTGAGATTCCTGTGAAGTATCAGTGTGTTCAGTAGAAATACTTGACTCTGATTCTTGTCATCAATCATGTGAAATATCCTAGACACAAGGATTGAAGATTTATCCCACATAACTACTTTGGTGAAACACAAATTAGAAACCTGTTCAGCTAAAGGACACCTTCATGATTTTTTCTTTATTAAAATGGGGTTGGGTTTGCATCATCAAAGGATTTATTCCTGTCTTAGAAGGCCAGTAGATGAACATTTGAGACAGTAGTCAGAGCTTTCCCTTGGGTTACCAAGACATTGCCTATACATTGAAAGTCACATAAATCTAAATGTTATTGTGGTGATGGGTTGGGAAAAGTTGGCAATGTTTGCTTATGAAATTAAAAAAACCCACCAAAACAAGAATGTTGGTGTCACCTGTAGTGTAAATACAATTCTGTAGTTACTATAATTTGGGGCTAAGTACTGCAAGTGATTCTACATGGATGTGAGGGAAAGGAAAAGGAAAACTTGAATGAACTAATTACAGAATTTTATGTGTTGGTTCCATGGCAAAATTGGTATTTGAATACTGTGTTAGTTGCTGACATAGATCACAGAATTTTTATTCACAAGTACAACATTGTGTTACTCTATGCCTTAAAACAATGATAGAGTAGAATGAGATGACATAAAATTTAGTACAGTAATGTAGAAGACACAAAGATGGGTTGAAAATAATTTTTAATACTCAAGATTATTTGCCTGTGAGCTTGTGGGTATTCAGAGATGATACAAAAGAAAATGGTTTTTTGGGTCTCACAGAGGCATAAGTACTTTATTTTCAATGGCAAGTCACAACTGAAATAGTCTGGGAGTCACTAATCATGTTTGGTGTGTTTAAAAATCAGGCTTGTGAGCTTTTCTGCAAACACATCCAAAAGGATTCTATTTCAAAGGCCAAATGCCTGATTTTATAGGAACATTTCAGCATTTTTTGTATATGAATTACCCAACTTTACAATTACCTGTCTGAATTGGGGCATTTAAATTTTCCCCATGATTACAGTAATTTCTGTAATTTCTGTAATAACTGTGTGCCCAAACTCCTGACTTGTACATGCAAATAAAGCAGGGCCTTAAATAAATCACACATTCACATATACCTGAATGTGCAATCTTGGTAACCATAATTAAAAATGCAAGCATAATTTTAAGCCTCTCCTTTTAAATATTGGGTTATTTAAAGGATTTTTAAAGTGGGTTAGATTGTATTCTCATTGCTATTGCTTCTCGCTAATTATATTAATGTAAAAGAGACAGCTACACAGAGAAGAAAAAATTGCATAGCTTTAGCTGATCTATTATAAAAATAATTGCTGTAGTGAAAGCAGCGAACCCAAAAAAATTTAGTTTTAGATCTTAACTCATTAAAAACTGCAATGGTATAATAAGGCCATAACAGGAAACTATAACCTTGTACATAGAGACTGCAGCTTTCTTCAGATTTTTATTGTTAATAACCACCTGTAATGATATTCCATTCCTTCAAGACGTGCCTTCTCTAGAAAGCTGTTCCACAGTTTTGTAATAAAGTAGTAAGTCATGGCAGGGGGAGCTTTTGTAGGATTTCAGTGCTCACCTTGAGTGTTGTCAGAGGCATGAAGCCAAGTGACATTAATTATTTGAGAACTGCTCTGGTAAATTACTTTTTTTACGCAGAAAATCAGTCTGACATAACACCAGTCAGCAAAACATCATTGCAACAGCTATCAGGCTGGAGGTTTTGGTCTTTGTCAAAAGTGGAAACAGCCTCAGAAAAAAATTGCTTCCAAAATAACCCCATATGCATAGCAAATTGAATAATGGCTATCATAGGAATTAATTAACCCAGGCTAGCAGATTAATTTGTTATGGATAGAGAAAAGTGCATCTGCAGATTCCATGGGGCTGTTCTTGCGCAGGAAAAAGAGAAATCCGTGACTAACTACTTACCATATATACAGAGCTGAAAACAGAAAGGGTTCCCATACTAAGGGGAGGAAGAAGTAAAAATGGGGAGAGGGACGACAGAAACTATAGTTTGTGATCTCAATAGAAGGAACAGAGAGGGAGAATAACACATATATGATAGCATTTGATATATATAATAAGGATATAATATGATTGACAAACTGGTCTCCATAGAGCAGTAATTTTTCTAGATGTATCTGGTAAGAAGGCACTGTATGTGTTATACATATATCTGGAATCTTTGATACATATATCTTTGAATGATACATGTGTCTTTGAATCTTTCTAATAGTGGGAGGTATTTTTCTAGCATTTGGTTATGTTCAGACCAGGAGATGATGATTCTGTAACTGTTCTCACCAACAGACACAGGGAGATAGATAACGTGCAAAAGGAATTAGCCACAAGATGGATCTGATCTATTCAGACAATTTTTTTTTCTCTTGCAGAAAGAAGTATTTGGTATGGTCTAATGCCTGTTTGCAGTGTCTCCTGACAGTCTTTAGCTGTACATAGGAGCACGAATGAGTCTGTGAAAAGAGAGGTTTCATGGCCTTTCAAGCTGGACACTAATTCCTCCTGAAATGATAGAGAGAAATTCCTTCTGTAAAATGATATTCTGTAAAATAAATGATATTTCTTGTTGCTGCATTCACTACAGTGTTGAGAAACTTATCACACTGCTGCCTTATCCCTTCCCCCCAAAAGTGCTTCCAGCTGATTTCAACCATGGAACAATGACTAAAAAGTAAAAAAAGAGCAATAAAGTAAAGCATTACTATTATACTTCAAAATAAAGAGTTTTCATAGCTACTGTGGGCAGATTTGAGGACTCAGTGAGTAACTCCTGCATTGCCCTGCAGTGTTCTCAGGGTTACATTTCTCCTGTTTAAAGGTGATTACTGGAGGTGCTGGAGATGGCTGCTTGGAGATGTAATGATCTTTTCCTTCCATTCTTTTCCTGCAGACTTTCCTGATCCCAGGAGTATGCACTGATACATTGCAGGAAATTACTTCCCTTCTTTTTCACTGCTGCCACGTTCCTCAATTACCATTTCTATTGTGTGCCCTAATTAGCCTGACTGATTCCTTTCATTCACCATCTTCCTAAAACACGGTGATGCTCCTTTAAACATTATGCAGCATAGAAAATAGTATTTATACTGTCTCCTTCAAGGGTTTATGAAATCTGTCTTATTATGGGGTTTTTTTATGGGGTCTATCAATAAAATAGCAACAGAAATAAAGACTAATTTGGGTGTGGAGCAGTGCATTGAGTATTTGTAGTTCCCATGTCAACCAATTTATTGGACCTCAGGGATCCCCACCAGCAGCACAAATCAGTGAAGGTGCATCCTGTTGCTTTTTTCTCTCTTCTTCCATCACTGATAAAGTACCTCAGTCTTCCAGCCAGCTTTGTCACTTGGCACTTCTTTGAGACTTTAGGAAGGAGTATCTGAACTAAAACCACACAAAACTGCAGTAAGTTGCAATATAGCAACTTTTTCTTTAATAAAACCTCTTTTGACTCATGAGTACAGTTTATAAAACACTTTAAAGGGGTAATTTGAAAAGGGTGCAGCCCCTCTTTACAGCTGTGTAGCCTGTGATATGAACAGGGGAGTTTTTTATGGATGTTGTCTTTATCTGTAGTTTCAGTGCTTGGTATTTTCAATGAAATGAACCTCAGTTCAGCTGCTTATTGTTTTGCTAATTTTGCATTCATTGCTTGTATTTATTGGAACACTAATTTGCTAATTTTGTATTCATTGGAACACCCTTGCATGCCATCTACCTGTTGTATTAGTAAATTTTATTTACTACATTAGTCTAGAAAAAAAATTCACCTAGTTCTAAGAATTAAGTGAAAAACAGTTTTATGAGGATTGAAAATATTTTCCATCTCTTTAAGTAGTACCTATGCATTTAGAATCATATTCTTAGATTCTAGTTCAGTATTTAGGATGCTTGGTTTTGTTTTGTTTAGGTTAGGGTTTTGGGGGGTTTTTTTTGGTCATACAAAAAGGAGTCTGTGCAGAAGATTCACCTGAGCTGTGTAGCACAGCCCCCAGCTCTATGATGAGCTGTTGGATTGTATCTAGTATGACAGGCAGTGATAAGAGTAGTATCATTAGTATCTTGTTTGTATGTATTTTTGTAATAAACCTCAGATTCTTTTAAAACCTGGTATGTGACCTGAATAATTGTTCAAGTTATTGTATTGAAACTAGTGTTTTATACAGAGAAAAAATGCACTGATGTGAACTGAAAATACTGTTTGATATGTGGCAATTATCTCCTTTGTCATTTCTTCTAATAATTTTCATAAACAACCTCAACAGACTATTGAAGTGTGGGAATGACAGAAGATAAGTCACTGGGGGGGAAACAGAATTAGCACAAAGAGGAAGAACTTTTAATTTCATTTACCTATCTTCATTATGTAGTTATATTTGAAGAGGCAGCCTTATGCCTGCCTCTTGTTGTCTCGTCTGCCTTGCTCTTCTCTAAAGTCAAGGGTTTGAGTAATGCTCCTATCAGTTCTCCAAGTCTAAGAATAGAAATATTAGCAGAGATATTGGCAAGAGAAGAGATTGACTGCAGCATATGAACACAGATGCATTTAAGTGCATACCAAAGCTCCCAGAAATATAGCCCATCAAATTTATTGCAAAGAAAAAAGGAAAAATAGTCTATTGTCCCCCCAAAGTTGGGTCATTCTGTCACTAAGTTTCCTAGGGGTGTCACCTGTCCCCTCCTTTCTATCTGTAGGAATTAAATCCAACTAGAGCTTTGCTTTCTTGATACATGATGCCTTTTATTTTTGTGGTTTGAACTAACCAGCATGTTTGATAATTTATAGTCTGTGATGGCTGGTCTTCCTCTAGTGGATTCTTCACAAGGCCTCAGGTTTCTAGCAACTCATCCTGCACAGTCTCGCTATCAGTTTGAACATGACCCAAAGTGAATCCCCACTCACAGTCCATTCGTGACCTGAATAAAACAAGAATCATGTGAGAGCGATTTGAGATTATTTAACCAGATAGTACTCAAAATCAAAAGTTGTCCTCATAGCTTTATTGTCCTAATTCTGTAGTATCCTAATCTTGATTTTGTGATTGTATTCTGCCTTTTTCAATATACAGCATCCAACTTTAGTTGCATTCTTTTTTCATGTTCTTTTCTATATACATTTTTTTTTCTTTTCTAGACCCTTCTGCTAAAATATAAATTGGTTAAAGTAATATCATAGTTCTTTCTTTGTGCACAGTGGTAGAATAGAACAGGCCTTATTGGATTGCCTTTTTTATGAAGTGATCAGATAGCAGAAGTGTAAGAGGACTTTAAAATAGAAATCATTCAGAATATAACAAATATGAAAGATAAGAGTCTCACAGGGCATTAGTGGGATCCAGTAAGCAAGGTTAAAAAAATATATGAGGTGGAAACGCATAACAAATTGTATGATTCAGAAAGATTAAAACACCTCTTCCACAGCTACTGATATTTGCCCTTCATTCTAAATGACAACAGTCTTCTTTGATTTAATTTGATTGATGAGTTCCCAGCAAGCTATAAAAAACCCACTTTCATGACAAATGCCTTCCCACCCACAGACCAACAGTGTCAGACATGCCTAAAAGTTGTTCATAAGTTTGGACTCATCAACTAACACTGTAGAGGTTAATTCAGATGTTGTGAAACAGGGATCTTTGACAATGATGTGCTCCCACAGAGCAGTGAAAATGCTGCTTTTGTTTTTTTTTAAAGGAACAAGGTTTATGACCAGTCAGATGACCACTGTGTTTGCATTTTCTGGGTTTTGTGTCCATACATTGCACAACCCTGAGGCTGGGGAAGAACTTAATGGCTGTAAAAACCTCAAGCAGTAAAGACTCTTCCACAAGAGAGCCCACAGCTGTGTTTTGGAGTGACGGAGCCTTGGCCTTATTTACTGGACTGGGCAATTCAAAAGATCCTTGAAAATGCTGTCCCTTCCAGCACGAGGTGACACTCTCCCAGCTCACTGCCCAAAAAATGCCAGGAGAGCAGGCCCCATGTCCCGCCAGCCTGAGCCAAGGGCAGCCTTTGGCCACATCCCCAGGGCTGGGAATGTGTCCCGCTTCCCAGATGGATCTCAGCGAGGTCTGGCTTTCTCTGCGCTTGCCATAAGAGACACCCAGACATTGTTTGTGGTTGTGGGGACACCACGGGGCCTGGCACCTCTGTGGGGACCAGCAGAGCCTGTCCCCCCACCTTGGGCCCTGCGGGGTGGGCTGGGCCAGGGTGGTGGCCCACAGGTGGCCATGGATCAAACAAAGAAAACGAAATGCCATCTGTTCAACATTAAATAAGGAAAATCATATTAATTACAGAACTTCTGTAGTTTCCAAACCTCACAGTCAAATCCTGGTGAAGCTGTAACGGAGCACGTTTATAGATGTGTTATCTTTTATGAAGCCAATTAAATTATCAGTGCTTCTCTGTATGCTCTCTCGTATTTCGTTGGAGAAAACTTTGAATTGCTCATTCAGATACCCAGCTAATTACGGAACCATTAAGACAATGTATTATCTTTCCCCAGACTTCACAAAAGTCAGATTTCATACAGTTCTTATAATCAGTAACTCACAAAGTTACTTCTGTAGATAATACTAGAGAAAACAAGATGTCACCCAGTGATTTGGAAGTTAGAAAAATACTCTGTGGTAACACAGATAAAAACAGACCTTATATTTTCCTGAGTAGTCATCGTTAGAAATCATTTGCAGTTATTCTGTGGAAAATGGTAAATTTAGCAATTATTTTGGTAATTTTGCCACTGAAGCACAATAATTGTTATCAGAGTCTAAGCTTAGATATGCGCAGCAGCTGAAGTGCTGTATTTCAGATTCATGGTGCATATTCCTTGACTTTGACAGAGTAGCAGTTTATTTCCTTTCACCAGGAATGCTGGCAGTCAGCTCTGTTACCCAGAGAGATGAGTTTCAAGCTTGTGATCATTTTAGGGCTTTCAGCTTATGTCACTTTATCTTGTTGATGAAGGGCTGTTTTTTATTTGCAAGTATCAATAATCATGACTGTGGAATTCTGCATTTGGATGGGGAATGGGTTGTCAATGGCTTTGTAAACCTCTCCATGGAGAAACTTCCCTGATATCCCTGTAGCTTCTCTGCCACAGAATTTGATACATACTTGACTTATAGGATAGATGTACTTGAGTTGACTTCAAAAGAAGTAAAATTATCTACCTTAATCCATTATTTTTCCCCCCACCTTTTCCATGAGTATAAATGTGCTTTAAGAGAGTTACCTTGTCAAGAACATAATTGCTTTAAATACAATAGAGAATACCATTTCAGAATAAAACATTTGCTTTTTTCTTTTAATTGGAAATTCATCTTCTCCTTGAGTTTTATTTTGAAATAGTGAACTGCTTGAAGTTTAGAAAAAATATTGCTCTTGAAAGAGAATGCTGTGTTTCTTTTGATCCAAAGTGGTTTGTTGTTTGGGGGACAGAAGAGAAGAAGGAATGATTTCAGAACTGACAGACATGAATTTCAGAAGTAATAAGGATTTTAAAGAGCTCACATTTTGCTTTGAATGAAGCTGTAACCTGGAATTGTCAGCTCTGTAGTCATGAACGTCATGTATGAAATAAAGCAAGGATCTAATATTTACCGGGGCACAATTTGGGCATGAGATAAGAAAGGAGCAGCCAAGCATAACACGCTTCCCCCAGTTTTGCCTTACCCTCCTTCCTTCCTTCCTTCCTTCCTTCCAGCAAAGCTAAGAGGAGGCAGTGCCTACAGCCTGTCTCTACAGTGCTGCGTTCTTCCCTGCACCAAACCTGCTGTCTTTCCAATCAGTGGAAAATTGCCACTCACTATTATCACAATTGCATCAGACCAGTAGCCTACTTTCAAGGGGAAAATCCCTGCTGTTCCCACCTCTTTTGTCTCTAACACCAGAAATCCTTTTTTTTTTTCCCAGTCAGTGACAGCAGGGCAGGATACCTCCCTAATGTCTATTCAGCAAAGTCAGATCAACACACTAGGAGGAGAACTGCTGAAATTGCTGGCTCAAAATTAAACTCTTGAAATTGCATTTGAAGAATTGGCTCTTGGGTTCTGAGAGGCAATCAAGTGTTATCTTTTTCAGTGTCATCCCACTCCTTTTCATTCAGCTACTACTGAAAGTGCTTTTACATCAAGAAAAGCGTTTGTAATCAGAAGAAAAACTGATCTGGGTATATGTTATCTATGAGTTAATACTCTTTAATAACTCAGTATGAACTGACACTGAATCCATTAAATGCATACTTTGAGGTACTTTTTAAAAACACCTCATTTTACATTTTTTTGTATCTTATTACAAGAAAGGGAAATACTACATAGTTCCTCGAGCAATGTAAAGGAAATGGTCTTGAATATGTCAAACTGAGAAAAACCCAGGTGGAACCTCAAAATTACATTTATAGCACTGGTTTCCATTGCACCACTGGAGGAGTCAGGAGGAAGAGGAGTCTGTAAAATCTGTGCATGTCTGAGTTGCTCTTTCATTTTTAATGTTTTCATATGGGGAAGCCAGAAGACGGTAACTGCGACACATGCTGGCATGTGCAAACGTGGTAGCTGGCAGGAAAAGAAAGAAATCTCTGTTTAAATGTGTGTGATGAGGTCTGAGGATGATTTTAAAATAATATCTCAGAATGCATGCCTGGCAGATCTGGGATAAGATTTATTTTAATGACTTGTTTCTGCTTTAAAGGCCAGCAAAAAAAGGCTTGTGAGCTTGTGCTGTGGTTAAGAACAGCAGGGACCCCAGCTCCTAGTAACTGGGGAAGTGATGAGCTCTGAGCATCCCAACATTCCCTGTCCCAAGGCTGGCTGCTATCCAGGTTGTTTCCTAACACAATCAGGAGTAGCCTCAGGGTTGTGCAGGTTGTGATGGAGGGTGTCAGCATCTCCTTCCTTCATCTCTTAGTTCATCCCTTCCTCATCCCCAACCTCTCGTGCCAACAGGGACCAGCTGTGGCCCTGATGTCAGAGGTTTCTTGGGGCACTGCAGGCAAGTCAGACCCAGCCATAAATATTTAGGGATGTCATCCCTGTCTCATCAAGACATTGTGGGGGTAAATATATTAAGTAATGCAACTTATCCATTACTTCAATAAGGAAGCCATATAAACAGCTCTGGCAGATAAGAAATTATCTCGTTCTTGTTGGTTAACACATGTACATAAAAGATAACGTTTAGTGGTAGTAGTGAAGTTCTTTATAGACAATTTCAAACAGCACTGAGGACTGACTATAAATTGGGAAGTTCTCTCTCATAACAATTCCCCATTATATACCAAGAACAGCTTTTCAGATTTTTTTAAGTTCATATACCAAAATAAAAACTGTCAAGAATTTTATCATCAAAACACCTAGATTGGAAATGAAATAGGCACCCTTGTAACTGCTTGGAACAGATGTTGCTTATGACCAAAATTTTCTTCTGTTAATGAGACTTACCTTCTTATTTTGCAGCTTGCAGGCCTGGATTCTATAAAGCATTTGCTGGAAATGTGAAGTGCTCCGAGTGCCCTCCACACAGTTTGACTCACATAGAAGCAACTTCTGTCTGTCAGTGTGAGAAGGGTTATTTCAGAGCTGAGAAGGACCCACCAACTATGGCATGTACCCGTAAGTCTGATCATTACCAGTGTCTGCAATTCTGTTGCCTAATTTATTTGGTTTTGTGTTTAAAAAAAAAACCTATGATTTTGTACATTTTGTGAATAATTCCATTTAACTTAACCGAAAGAGATTTTCAAAATCAAAATTCAAACAGCGTATTTCTGTCTAGTCTAGGTAACCCTAAACATACCTATGTTTCTTAGTTTGGTGACTTTTTATCTTGTAATTCTGAGATATAGTAGGAGGAGAGTAATCACTGTCATATGGGTAACAATGTGTTTTCACTACCAATAATATATATCTTATATCCTTGAAAATATGCTAGTGCAAAAAATTTCAAAAAGCTGGAGTTATGTAAAGAAAAAAACTGATATCATATGCTCTGCTCTCTCCTCAGATTTAAATGAAAAGTAGAAAACAAATATAATCCACACGCAACCAAATAAAAACTAAATGTTCAAAAAAGACAGGAAAATCATAAAGGAGAAAATATGCATCCAATCAGAAGGAGATATAACTAAAACCTCTTGCATCATCACCTTCTTTTAACAGAGTTATTCCCTCTTATGTGACTGTGATAATGAAAATTCCTTAGGTATTTTGGATGAATTTTAGAATACATAATTTTGTGATTTTTGACTAACTTAAATTTATCCTTAAGGCAAACCTGATGTCCAGCAATATGGGGGTAGAAATTCTGAGAAGAGATTTTTATTACTTTGATCAGTGGTCTTATGTCTAGGAATATATAGCATATGTTTTCTTACCACTTAATGAAATATTTCTTATAGATTTTCATTCATGGTTTATTACTCACTGGAATTAATTTATTGATTGTAAAACAACTATATCTGTTTAATCTCAAAACTAGGAACAAACAGCAGTATTTAAAAATCTGTGGGTGAAATATTATATCTTAGTAGGCTATTAAAATCACTTATTTATGAAAGGTGATTAAAGACTTTGCAAAATCATCTAAGACACCCAGTTTTTCAGTATAACACTTTGTTAATTCTTTTGGTAGAAAATTTAATCTTAGTACTTTTTGTGCCACAGTTAAGAGAATTCTAAAAACACTAATATGTTAAATTCATGCAGTATTTTAACAGATTAAGTATTAAGTAAAGTTCCTTAAAGACTTTAGGAGATAAAACCTTAAAACCAAGGTGCTGTTGCAATAACTATCAGTGCATATCCATGTTTTGGGATGTTTTATGCAGCATCACATAAAAATAAGTGAGCTGACTGTATTGAGCTACTTCCTCTGCTCATGCTGGTTTTTCCAATGACACTAGATTGGGAAAATTTGGAATATACCTGATAATTTGAAGTTGATTTACAAGTCATAGGCACTGAGGTCATTACATAGAAGAAGACATTGTCCATCCGCTACATGAGTGTGATGGTCACTAAAAGTGGGACCCCTCAGACCCAAAGGCAGAAAATTGTCTAATCTAACCAGAGGGTTTTCAGAGGGGAAGGTGAGTCCCAACCTCTGGATACCTCAGCAGCTCAGGGTTCAGAGAATATCCCCCCTGTCCCAGCTCACTCTGGAGCAAGGCACACAGGCCTGGCATTGTGCACAAAGTATATGAGGGAATAAACAGCGTCCTTTCAGGCTTCCCACAGGAAAATGGTGATTACAAATAATTCCACTCAAATCAATGCCTCAAGCAAAGGCTCCAAGAACTTACTCCAAGAACCAGCACATCCCAAGCATTCTTGACACTTTCTTGCTTAGGAAGAAGGTTTCACTCATACATTATGCAGATGCAGCTCCGTATTACTTACAAGTCATTGATTTTTTTGTTGCTGAGAGAGTTCTTTGAAAAAATTACCCATACATGGAATTTTATATGGAGTCCATAATTATCTTTCAGGGCACAATTTTAAGCCCTGATACCCTGGTATGTTGATAAGGTAGGGAGGAGCATGAGAGCCCTATGGCATCAGAGTGCAGTTACTTTAACACTCTGCTGCTTTCTCAACAAATCTGAGTGCAGAGAGCTGCTTTGGCTGAAAACTGTCAGGAAAAACGTGGTGCCAGACCTCCACATTCCTGCTGAGGATGTCAGCCAAAGTAACTGAGTGAGTCGAGGCAGGAAAAAAACCAACCACAACAGGGTATCAGTGCTTCATCTCACCTCAACTTGGGAGAAAGAAGAAATAAAGGAGACAGTGAAGCACATTCTTGTTTCTTGGTTTAGTGCCACCATGCATTGTCTCCCATTCAGCCTAGGCTGCAAGGTATCAGGACTTCATTGATTGTCACAGCAGATGTGTTCATCTTACACCTACAATGATGATTATTTCACTAATCGTCAGCTCTGCAAATGACACTGAAGCTCTTGACAGGCAGCCTGTGTTCTTATCTTGCACATCAGCAGTAATGAAGAGTCTTCAGGCCAAATTATTCCCTAAGTGATATCTTTAGCCCCACTGCCTTCAAATTAGTCTCTGAGTTATTAAAATTATGTTTCTGTCATAAATACAACCTCACTGCTTTTGGTGAATCTGCGCAGATGTGGCTAATTTAAATTTAATAAACAAAGATACAGATATGAGTGGAATTTAGACTGTTCCTTCCAGACTGTCATGCTTTACTATAATAAAAGGAGTCGAAAAGTTTTAAGAAAATGAGGAAATAGACAGAAAAATAGACAGAAAATGCTGTGCAGAAATGAAATGCCATTTTTACATAACCACCTTTGGGGCAGATCTGCATTTTCGATGTTTATTTTCAAATTTGTATCTTGACATATGAGACGTGACATAAGAAATAGAAATTTTTCTTGGGATTTTTGAAATGAGAATTATTCTTAAATGAAACACAGAATGAATACTGGGTTCCCCTTACAAATGTCATGTTCAAACATTTTGACTGACTTTATTGATGCCCATTTTATTTGCTTCCCCACATCCTGCAAGTTAATTTGCCTAAGATAGCTAGATATTGTGTTCTCTCTTTTTATGCCTGTATAGGGTTAGGCATTATGGGGTTAGACAGTATTCCTCACTCCAGAACTCTTCCTCAGTACTGGGAAACTTGCAGATGCAACATTATGGAAAAAAACCCCACCTTGATAAAAGATAGGCATCCACTTCTTTCAAGATGAGCTTCAAATCCACTTCAGTTAATTTTGTGAAAGTGCTGTGTGTTTTTGCAAAATTGTACAGCTCCCATCTTTACTTTATGTAGCTGCATTTCATTAAAGGAGAGTGTTCACTTTGTGGAACACCATAATAGAAATCTAATTTCAATAAGAGGAATGAAAATTACATTAGAATATATTGTTAATCTCCTTCTCCTCGGCTCTTTTCATTTGACGTACACTGCTTATCAATCTTACTGCTACTCTTCCTCCTTATTGTATTTCTGTGCCATGTGCAAGTACTCTGTCACTGATCTCCCTGCATAGAAAGTGAGCAACAAATAGCATCATATCTAATCCCCTGTCTGATTACTCTGTACATAAAGTCTAACATTTCCCACTATAAAGTAATTGGATGGATTGATCCATCTTTCAAGGTCAGGCAGGCTTATATTGGTTGTCTGAGCTGTCTGAGTCTGAATATCTCTCTTTTAATGTTATGCTTAAACAATTTGAACCTGACAAACTTGTGCTCTGTTTAGTAACCTGTGCCACAAAGTGTATCCTCTATTTTTAAGAGGCAACAGCGTATTTCAGCAGCAAAATCAGGCAACACACTTGAAGTCTTTACTGCCTCTATTGTTATTTATATATAAACAGACATGTATATATATATATATATATTTTTTTTTTTATACACTTGTTTGCAGTTTATCCCTATGCTCAGACTTGGGGTATTGGTTTGCAGTCACTGACTTCTAATCTTCCTGCCTGCCTCAAAGAAAAAGAGTAAGTGAAAAGGGGAAAATGTAGTGACATGAAGTGACACTATTTATCTATGCCACATATATGTTATCAAAAAGCAATTACGAACTCAAGGGGCACAGCCAGATGCTGATTCTGACTATCCTAAGGTGGTGGTTAATCTTTGCCCTTCTGTTGCAACTTCAGTAGTCAAATGACACAAAATTCCAAGAGTCCAGTAGTGTATAATGGACACTTGAAAAGCAACAGGTTTTTTTCCAGACAGTCTTCACTTTCTAGTGTGTGAAATACTGCATCGTCCTCACCAGACTTCTGCACTGCTGGGTTTGTTCCTCTTCCTTCCATACACAGGAAAATGCACTTTGCCTTCACAGAGGAAGAGAATACATAAAACAAGATGAGGTGCAAAGCACTACATGAGGCACAGACTGCTCTGTTGCTTTCAGAGCAAACCTGCTTCACCATGAGACATCCATGCCAGTTTCCTCTGCGGAAAGAGTCACAATACTTCCTCATTGTAATTTTTAAATGAAGCAAAAGACATTACTCACGCTCTGGCTGAGTTCCATCTCAGCAGAAGAGCTGCATGTTTTTGTACTGCTCATCCATCTGAACTGTATTTTATTCTTTTGCATAAAATTTGACGTCATGAATTTTGCCATGAGGAAAGGATCCCTTATTTTCACCATTATACTTGTTTTCCTTAAATATCAATATAAGGAAAACCCCAAGAGCATACAAATGTCTGCAGAAGGGTTATTGCTGCCAGGTTTTTCCAATAATCTTTGTATAATATATAAATGATAAGAAAGCAATCAGGCCACGTTCATAAAAGCCCAGTGACACATAATTTAGCTGAATCTGAGGATTACAATTAATTGTCTCTCTTTGTTCCAAGTTCTAAATCTGAGTAAATGATTCACTGCATGTCATTACAGCTTAATATTTGCATGAAATCACAGTTTAACTGGCATAATTTAACAGCAATTAAAAAGCTATTTAATCCTCATGCAAATTGGCATGAGGGGCCTTGAGCATGAAGTGTGTTTGAGGGCTTTTCCTGCATTTTCAAGAGGACAGTCGTATACTTTAAGACACCTCTAACATAATTGATAATGTTTTCCTTTTCATTGAAATGTGAATGCACAGTAATACATGTTTTCTCTTACAATTGAGGATTAAGTCCCAAATCATGACTATAAGAACCTTCACTCTCTAGAACAAGTGAAAAATATGTATTTTTAAAAGAGTATTTTATTTACTGTATTGGTTCTTCTGTAGATGCCATTTAATATAGCACAAGGAAAATCTGATCGAAAATTAAAATCCACAAAGCCAGACAAAACTCTCCTACTGCCCAGATTCATTAAAATCCTGTTTTGGCCTGCCAAAATTGATGAAACAGTACAAAAAAAGCGTGAGCTGTGGTGACACATTGTCATAATATCTATAGTTTATGTAAGATTAAATTTAAGACAGTTTTAAAACATTGACTCCAATGTTTCAAGCAATTACACAGATGCTTAGTTTTAAGTGCATGACTATTACCAATTATTTCAAGAGGATTATTGATCCACTTAAAGTTATGCACATATGGATGTGCGATTACGGCTCATCCTCCATATTCCTAAAACTCCTCCATGGTTTTAACAGTGGGAATTTGTTAAGACCCAGTCATTATTTCATTTTCACAGCATGGCTTTAGAGGAAACATAATTATTCCTGTTCTCTGAACGTAAATAATAAGAACTGAAGCTGAAGTAGTGTGTGCTGGTTTTAGCTTATTCTGACCTCAGGACTGTTTTCCAGAGTAGCTAGAACCATCATCCTCACAGTGATTTTGTGGGAAGTTAGGTGATCTATTAACTGTGAACTCTGGATAGATACATATATTAATAAATGCTCATCCATTCAAAAGATTTTACACTTATCCACTAAAATTGCAAAGCAGTGTAACGCTTCCATATATTTTAATTATCAAGTGCTTGAAATTCAGCAGATAACTCATCATTTACTTAAGGGCAAAATTAATTATAATGAAAACATAATCTCAGTTATTAAAAGTTACAACTAAAGACCAGAAATGAAAAAGCAACTGAACTACAGCTCACAGAAAAGCTTAATGTTTATTAGTTCACATTATCACTCCCACACCATACCAACTTTTTTATTTACAAGCATTCCAGCTTTTATACCCACACTTAGGCCACATAGGTAAATAAAGGGCGTCACTTAAAAATTATGAATGTTACACTCTGTGTAAAAGTTAGTTGGTGTCATTTGTAAATGTTCCTTGTAGCCTTTCAGTCTGCTTAAGAAACTCTGAAGTAAGGAAAGGCTCACTCAAAGTTCGACAAGTGTCTCAATCAAAAGTTTGTTCTTAAGTCCTATTGGCAGGTTGTATAAATCATCAAAAACTGCAAAGCAAGTTGAAAGTTTTCCAAGTTCTGCTAACCATTGGTGAAGCCCTGTGATTTTATTGAGAGCTGAGAATATAATGCTTATTCAACTCACTCAGCCCAAAAAACCCAGAGGTCAGCAGTTGAGTTTACCACAGTCATCTCACATATATCAACATCTGGCATATGAGGCCTCTCATTTTTCCAAGTCTGTGTTTCTTACCATAATTTTTATTTTGGGATTATGTCCAAATTGGTTTTGAGAACCATACATCTGTAAGCATTTGGTTGAAACATGTTAAGTGGAAGAAGAATAATGTAACAAGAAATTGAGATAAGATTATTCAGATATCCTGTAACAATTTCTACCTTTCCTTCACCCCTTCATTAATTCCTATCTAAAAAATAATTAGGTGGTAAAGTTCTTCCATTAAAGGGTGGAATGTGATATGGAATCATAGAATTGTAGAACCATCAATGCTGGAAACACCTCCAAGATCACACACTCCAACCTTTGACCAATCACCACCTTGTAAACCAGACCACAGCACTAAGTGCCACATCCCATTGTTTCTTGAACACCTCCAGGGAATTTTACTTCACCACCCCTGAGGACAGTAAATTCCAATGCCTGGCCACCCTTTCTGTGAAGAAATTCTTGATATCCAACTTGAACCTCCTCTGCCACAGCTTGAGGCCGTTTCCCCTTGGTCCGTCCCTTGTTCCCTGGGAGAAGAGCCTGACCCCCACCTGGCTGCACCCTCCTTTCAGGGAGTTGTGAAGAGTGATAAGGTCCCCCCGAGCCTCCTTCTCTCCAGGCTAAGCACCCGCAGCTCCCTCAGCCACTCCTCATCAGACTTGTGCTCCAGACTCTTCCTCAGCTTTGTTGCCCTTCTCTGGGCACACTCCAGCCCCTCAATGCCTTTCTTTAAGTGAGGGGCCCAGAACTGGGCATAAGACTCAAGGTGCCTCACCAGTGCTCAGTACAGGGAGACGATCACTAGATCACTCTATATATTTATATGTATATGTCAAGCCTCAGGTGATCTTCATGTGATCCTACACAGTAAGTCAGCAAACAGCTTAAAACTTGTTGGGCGTTCCTTGACTGTTGTGCGATGAGTGGGAAATTGGAAAGGGGTCACTTGTGGTTCATCTGGCAGTGCACAGACAGCTCTACCACCTGCTTGTTGGGTGAGAGCTTCCCCACACTCTGCCTGCTGCAACTGTCTTTGCATTCCTCCTCACAGCCTTAAAGAAGGACTTTTTCTCCTGCTTCGTTGTCATCCTTTTAGACCTTTAAGTTGCAAAGGTGATGTCTTCGCTGTTATCCTGATGCTGATGAGATGCCAGGGGGGAAAGAAGGAAAACTTGTAAACTGTCTCTTGTGCCTAATAGTCTTGGCCTGTTGCCACCTAACCCTGTTAATGAACAGCAGCAAAGAAATCCCTGGTGATAAGCAGTGAAGGAGAGAAAGAAATATCTGGCACTGCAGAACTAATACAAAAAATGTTAGCTCTTGTTGTTATTCCAAAGCTGTTATTTATTTATTAATCAATTTGTCTCTTATAGAACGTCAAAGATTTTAAGTCTCAGAAAAGCCTACATTACTAGACATAAAATAAGGATATAAACTTTGTGGTTTGAGCTCTGCCCCAGTGTCCCACAGCATCAAGAGCCATTTATTGAAAATTTGTGTTATCAGGTCATTTTTGTGTTGCCTTAAATTCTTTCCAAATTAATTCTAAGTTATTTAGATTATTCAGCTTCTTATGATGTCACCAATGTTCCTGCATTTTTTCAAGGATTGTATTTAGATAACTTTTAATTTTTACATTGAGTCTGTTATTGAAACATAACTCTTGCGTCTTCTAGTTGCAAATAATTGCCTTAAGGCAATTTTTTTCTCCAGAGTACACACCAGTGGCTTAACAGGCTTTCCCCTCCTTCTCTGCAGGGCCACCTTCTGCCCCGAGGAATGTGGTTTTTAACATCAATGAAACAGCTCTGATGCTGGAGTGGAGCCCCCCGAGTGACACTGGAGGAAGAAAGGACCTCACCTACAGCGTCATCTGTAAGAAGTGCGGGTCGGACGCCAGCCAGTGCGAGATCTGTGGGGGAGGCATCCGCTTCATCCCCAGGCACACGGGGCTCATCAACTCCTCCGTGACGGTGCTCGACTTCGTGTCGCACGTCAACTACACCTTTGAGATAGAGGCCACCAACGGGGTGTCAGAGCTGAGCTTCTCCCCCAAGCAGTTCACAGCTATCACAGTCACCACAGACCAGGACGGTAAGTGCCAGCACTGCGTGTCTGTCTCTGTGTCTCCCTGTCATCTGTGCACTCACTCTGGGGATCCTTTGTTTCCTGGAAGTCTGGGTCAGCCAGTTAGGGTGTTTTGCAGATTGCTAAATGTTTTTAAGGGCTTTCCAGAGGACTTTCATCTTCTGCTGATGAGGGCATTAAATGCTTTTGGCAGTTGGCCCTTGACCCCATTACACAGGGCACACACCCATACCTTTCTGTTTAAAATTAAGTGCAAGCTTTTGCCATCTGAGACCAGCTGTGTCAGTGGTTCATCAGGACTGGAGTCTGCCTGGTGCTTTTGCAATTTCAGTTTTGCAAGAGTAGAACACCACAGGTTATCCATTACACAATTCAAAGGCAGAGTGAAAGTGAACTCACTTTCTTTACTATCTGTGTTTCATAGCATTAATACAGTACTGCCTCACTGTAAGATACTTCAGCATCTGTATGAGCCCTTTCCTCAGGTGAGCTATCCTAATAGATTCTTTTTTATTCCTGTAATTGTAAACTTTGCACTATTGTTTTGAGTTTTTTCTTGCCCCCATTTCAGTTTGAATTCATGTCCAAGGTGAATCTTTGTGAGAAATGTGGGAAACTAAAAGAGCTCTCTATTTTTTGTTTATTTCTGCAACTTTTTCTTCTTTAGAAATACTTACTGTGCCAGGAAACAGCATCATAGGTTACCAGCGATGCAATCCATATAGCACTGCTCTCTTCTGGCTTGTGTAACTGTAGAAAAGAAGGTTATTTCAAAATCATCCCTTGCTGACATTTGTTCTAGAAATGTTTTTCACCTGCTGTGCAGTGACATTGCAACTGCAGCTGAAGTGTTTAATGCAGAACAGGAACTGAGCTGGAAGAACTACTGTTTTGAGTAGAACACATTTGATAATCTGTTTCTGCTTAGTAAAAGTGCTAATGTTCAGGAGGATCCTGTTATGTTCCACTTGTAGGGAGGCCCTGGGTTCTTTCACTGAACAGCCTAGCAAAAATCTGCTTACCTGTGTATCTGGGACAAGTAGTTTTGTTGATGAGTAAGTAATGACTTGTTTGCCTTTGGGCATACAAAAATTAACAGCTTGCTGTGATGGTGATGATGATGATAATGACAGAGATGGTAATACTAATAATATTCATGAAAATGGATTGGGAGAAGCACAAAACCCACTCACTCACTGTCCATGATGGTAACAGAAGAGCTAATTATATAAGATGCCTAATGATATATAGGCCTTGCACTGAGAACTGCCTGAAGCACTGAGGCAATGTATCATGTTGGAAACCTGCATCTCCCTTTTCCTTTCTCACTAAAGGGGAAAAGTGAGGTGCCAGAAAGTTGCCTTATGTAAACTTCCTTTTAGATGTGTTGCTCCATGGTATTAAATGCAAGCTCGCCCAGGTGGAGGTCACCTGAAATACAGTTCATTTTTGAAGTGGATAACAGCTGTGTGAACACAGCTTGTGATGTGTATTTAAGTGGTAGGCTTATAAAAAATAATGTCTTTTGTTGTTGTCTGTCCCTGGTTTAAGGATATAGATTTTCACTGCAGTTTACTCAAAACAGGGAAAAGACCAATGTTTTGATAATTTTTGACACACTGACAGTAAACTCTAGACTGTTTGCATTCCCTTTAATAATTCTTACATTACTAAAAATGCTAGTGGAAGGGCTTCAGAGAATTTAAGACCAGATTTTCAGAATATCTGTCAGTTTATCTGGATATAAAGAGACAGCTTTGCAGGAGAAAGCACTGTAATAAATGAAATGAAGTCATCTATAAAATGTAGTTATAAAGATAAAACCATTTCTGTAGGCTTACAGACTGTGTAATTGTATAAAATGGTAAGCATGGTGACTATATATTTAAAAGGACAAGAAAAAAAAAATACACTGTTGTATGAAGCGTGGAAGAAAATTCATGGAGTTTTTTGTTGATAGAAAGTATTGAGAGAGCAATAAACATTTTTTGTGAGTTACTTTTAGTCATAAATAAGAACGGATATGGAAAAAGCTAGGGTATCCAACCTCAGAAAAGTAAGCTGTAGAATTAAAACTTTGGAACAGTGCAGAGATTTTATTATAAACTCACTGTTGCAGTCTTTCCTTATAATCTTAATTCTGATGAAATGGACAGTAGTTATTGCATGATGCTGCAGGTTTGTGCGCATATTCATAGAAAACAAAGATCCAAGATTAAACATATGACATGCCAACAAATCAAAAGTATATAATTTTTTTCAATGACTGCTTTACCAGAAGTCCAAACATACTGGTTTAAATGAAATTTTTTGCATTTGATGTGTGTGTAATGTGAAAGATATAGGTGTATAATAAATTATACTTACACAACATATTTATCCCATGTTCATACTACCTTTTTATATGCAGTCTTTTCCTACACACTGTTTTAATGGTTTTGGTATGTATATTGCATGAAGTGCAAGGCTTCTTTATAAAGATATAGATTGTTATATTCAGTTGTCTTATCTTTGTTAGGAATATAGACCAAAACCTTCAGCTGTTGCAAATCCAGACCATTCTCTTAGCTACAATAATTTAAAGCAGCTGGCATTTTATTTTCTTTGAGCATATTGGATTTACTTCCCTCTAGTGGTCTTTCCTTTTGGATGGTTTGTGTGAAATCAAGAGATTCATCATTAAACATGAAAAATTATTAGCTTGTTCTTCAGGGGGTTTTCTCTCTTTTTGGAGAAGAATGTTGCTGTCGGCATTTTGCTGAATAAAGTAATCCGGTGAAGAGTTCTGTGGGCATCCACGGCAACTGAAGAATTGTATTCTGCCACATTAGTGAAGTGGGTAGTCTGAGAGCACCAAAGAGGGGGAATGTTTACTGACAGGAGAAGTGAACTAATTCAAAAGTGATTAAAACTCATCTTTATGCACAGAGCCCTACCACAACTAATATTAAAATCTTAACTGCCTCCTCGTGCAGTCACAGGTACCAACATGACTAAGTGCAGTACTCAGCTTTAACAGCGACAAGGAGCAGTCTAAAGGAAAGTAACAGTTTAAAAAGGCTTTGCAAACTGCATCCCTCAAAATTCTCTGTAATTTGATGTCTAAAGCATTACCAGACCTGACCAAATACTACAAATAATTACTATTTTATATCAGTAAGTCTTGTAAAATTCACTTGGTAATATTGTTACCTTTTCCTTTAATTTGATACAATTTGACATCCGTAGGCTTGGTTTTTTCCCCTCAGCTTCATAAGGAAACAAAATTTCTGTGGTCACTTTGTCAGGCACCATAAAGAAACCCCTCAGCCAACACAAGTTTGATAACAGTGAAAAGGATTCAACAGAGTTCTGAAGAATGACTCCTTAGAATCACCAAGCCCTTGGTTAGCTCTGCAAGTTGAAAAGCAGAGTGGAACTATGTGAGGTTTGCTTTCTGTATTAAAAACACCAGCTGACTGACCAGTCAGCCTGCCTGTTGACCGGTTAGCAAAGAAAATCTATTTATTTATAGTCCTGTACAATCACAGCATGTGCTGTGTCTTGTCCAGCCAGTGTAGCAAAGCAGGATGGGGCAGGGTGTGTTAAAAACCACAAGTGTTGCAGATGGAGAGCTGAGGGAAGTGATCTGTATGCTACTCTTGAGTAGCTTTGTTTCAAAATGTTTTGAGATACCAGAATAATCCCTACTTTAAACTCAGATAAATGGATAGATAAACACGATTCTGCTCAGAAAAGCACTTAAGCAAAGTTCCTGCTCAAGGAGGAACATAGCACATATTAAGTACTTTCTCAAATCACAGCTAAAGTGATTTGTAAACAACTGAAAGATAAAACATGTTTTCACAAAAAGCCTCATCAAAAAATGTTCTACAATGCTGTTGTTCAGAAAAGTGCCTGGATGCCTTTTCTTTATGGGATAGAGAAAGTTTTATACAGCAGTAAATATGCTGAGTACAAAGTAATTGTGCTCAGTCGACTTTAAATCTTTGTGTGAAGAAGCAGAGAATTATATGCTGAATTGTAATTTATGCTTCTCTTATGACTAATGGAAGGAAGAGACATCTCACTATATAACTTTCCTAGCATGCCACAGTGTCTGCATTGCCTAAAGAAAATTCAGAAGTACTTGAGGTTTTTCATGCATAATTAAAGTAGTAAATCATGAATAATTAAGCAAAACAGAACTTAAAACAGTAGTTCCTGTTTTCAAATAACAGTCCATGTATGCATTCACTCAGTGTGCATTCATATGTTCTATTCCTTTAGAACAGAGAGGGTTTTAACATTACACAAGGAGTGGGAGTATGACACATATCCCAAGCGGTGGAAAGTTTACAATGGAGGAGTTCTCCTTCTGCCACTTCATCCTGGAAAGGCTTGTCCTTTCTCAGTCCTGCAGTCTGTGGGTGACTCTGGTCTCTGTGACATCAAAGACCTGCTACCAGCTGGCAGAATCTGAGGTGCAAGAGGTTTCACTCTGAGGGCACACACCCTAACCTGCCCGTATTAAACACCTGGCTCATTTTTCAGTGTCTGTCTAGTGTTGACAGCTGAGAGTTTCAGTCTGAAAGTGAAAATCTGTCAGGATTCTGTTGTCTAATGCATCTTATTTTATGTGAGCCAGTGGCAGATACATCCTAGGTCATGTTTTCTAATCTGATGGTAAAATCCTAAGTGATGTTTCCTAATCTGATGGTAAAATCTTGCCAGTGTTTGAAAGTGCTTGCCTTTATCTGATTCTTTTTTCTAAATAAGGCCAATTTCTAGTACATGTGGCTTCTCAGACATATTTGTAGTTCCGTGGAGATAGTCTGTAGAAAGAGCAACCTCTTATTACTCACTGCTGTGGGAATTGAGGAACACATGGAAGGATTTCAGTGTCTCTTCCAGGAATAAACATGGCTGTATCACCATGAATTAATGGCATGTAGTAGTATAATCACTGTGGAGATGGTGTAAGTGGTTAAGAGCCTCATCTGACTGTCGTTCTGTGTCTCAGTAACACTACCAGGACAGTTTATTAGGATTAATCCTTTTGGCTGGTGACAGTAGAGTTTCAGGATCCTCACTGGGGTGGCAGAGGAGTTCCCTGTTCACTCATCCTAAATTGATTCCCACAATAGCATCCAACTTTCACCCTAATCAAAAGTCAAGTTTCCTTTTTTTCCCCCGAGTCTCAAATCTCTAGACAAGATTGTCCTCTGTACCTTTAAAGTCAAGAAGGCTTCTCTTTTGATAATGACATGATGAAGCCCTTTGAACCACCTTCCAAATTGTTTATGTTAATAGCTAATCTATCTAAAGGAGCAGCACTTTCTAATGGCTGATTATTGGACTAGCAGGTCACATAAAAGACAGTTATGAAGCAGTAACCAAACTTTCCATCAGACATTTCCAGAGCTCAAGACCACATGGAAGAAAGAAATTTTCATAGATGACAATAAATAAGAAATCTATGGCATTTGTTTACTGGGTATCTGCAGCTGCATTGATAGTTCCACCAAACACTGCACTGTTATCAGCACTGCTGATGCTATTTTCATGAAAAATTTGAAGAGCAATATCAACTTGTTGGTAACTGCCTAGGGACGGTCTGTAAATATCTATACTGAATGTGATGTGTAGATAGTAAAAATCACAGTTTTAAGAAAGCTCGAGATGCATGCTCTCTATTTTAAGTCACTTCTGAACAATACATTTACACAATACATTTTTGAAAGGAATTCAGCATTATGCAATGAATATTCAGTGTGTTTAATGATGTGAGTATACATATTTATATCAGCGTGTATATAAATTAAGAATTTTCAATTGGAAAGAAAACCACAAGGCAGAAATTCTGCATCTCAGTTCTCAGACTTGCTCAGGTCTGCCAGAATTAAGAGTTTGGAGCCAAGGTCTTTGTGCAAGATAGTTAGTAATCACAGATTTTCATCTGCTGGTCACCTCTGTACAGTTACAATGCTTGTAGCTGATGTTTCTTTGCACATATGCCTGATTACAGTATTCATGGGAGAAAAGTGGCTTTTGAAACAATCTTGATTTATTTCTTGAAATTTTTTTTATGCTTATAAATTTTTTAACAGATATGTTCTTTTTCTGCTGGAAAATATGGATGGCCAGTCATTTTTTAAGGCAGCAAAAATCAACCTGGTTGCATTTACTTTCATTTCCCATACACCAGAATTAGCTATGAGTCAGCCAATGCATATCTTTTAAGATATGTTCCTCTAACTTGTACAATATGAGGAGAACAAAATTAAATTAGAGTTTGAATGAGAACGGGAAAGGTTAATCAATACTGTATTTTTTTTCCCCACAATTTACTTACCAGTGTGGTCTTTCAGCTTCTATAATAGTTTCTTTCTTTGTAGAGTAAACCATTATTTATAACCATTAACAGTTTGTCCATGACATGCATTTTCAGTAAATTTCTGATTTAAGTTGAAGGCACTAAATTGCAATGCCCAAGTGCTGCAACAATTTTATATTTAATAATAATAGTTTATTTCAATTTGTGAAAGGGGCATCTGTGGAGAAATATGTAAAATAGTCATTACAAAGAAATTGGCAGGCACATAGCACTGAGATAAGAAATATGCCTCGATTTTGTTTGTTCCTATTGTAGTCAGTATCTGTGAAGGGCATTCAGCACGTGATTAAAATCCCTAAGAATGAGATGTGTATTTATTGACTGTGGTGATTTTAACTAGAATGTCAAATAAGCTCATTGGTGCTATCTCCAAACTTATCTAAGAACCATGTTAGGATAATTAAGCACATTTCAGTTATCTGGAACCTCTCACAGTGAATGATATATAGTGGGAAGAATCGCTATTGAGTATTCCAGTCAGGGTAGGGAACAAGATATTTCAGATATAAACTGGTGAATAAGAAACTTCTGCAACACGTGTTAATTGACCAACTCGGGGAAATCTTCAGAGCTACATCAAGAACCTTCTGTTTTCAAAGGTTACCTAAAAATTTCTGAAAGATATTTCATTAAAAAAGACAAAACCAACCAAGCAAACTAGAAAAAACAACAGCAACAAGAAACCAAAGGAAACTGGTGTTTCCAATATGTGAAATGAAGATTTCTGTTGCATTCTTGGTAAAAGGAGTGATTTTGCTCAAGTGTAGTAAAGGAAGACATTAATGGTCAATCTGACACAAATTGCGTTTGTACGTGTCATGACTTTCACATAAATCTTTGGGCAGTGTGTTCAAAACAAAGGACAAGGGAAATCACAAACCAATTCTGATAATGCTTTGGGTCTTTAAAGCAATAATGTTGTTAGCAGTTTGCCCGATTCATTTTCTTCTTAAAAGTAGTTTCTTCATTGCATTTACTCAACAACTCTTGACTCTTTCATATGCATTTGCCTTAGGCTCACATTTTGGAAATAGTTTTAATTTATATACAATAATGGCATTAAATTGTGCACTTTGGAATGAGAGCAGACTCAAATTTACACAGTTGCCTAAGCTTGAGAAGTTTATTTTACAGCTCTGTTAGCTTCCAGATATTTCTAATAACATGCTTTTACCTTTTTCTGCCCAGGCTAACAATGCGAGACATCTGTTTGCTATCTGCATATCTGTGTTACATATTTAAATGTTTTCCTACTGTGGTAAAATTTCTGCTGTGCTCCTGTGAATGAATAATAAAGATTGCTCCTCTGAAAAGTTTATAGTTAGCCAGGGTATGCATACTTAATATTTTATTTAGAAATACGTGTTGTATTTAAAAACATCTGGCTGAAGAGAGACTTAAATCATATTTGAGTCTGAATCCTCATCTGGCAGAGAGATGCAAGAAGTGTCAAGATTAGGGGTGCATTGGTTAGCCAGGAGCAAGAGAAGGGAGAAAAAAGCCACACTCATAATCTGCTAAATCTTATTTCCATCTAGCATGCAATCTTTGGTTTCCAGTGAGAACTGATTTTTGCATATTTAATACGCATATTTTTTTTTGTTTCTCTTCTTTTAAGGCTTCTCTTAAAACCTTCACTTAAGCAGGGATATTATCAGATATTCAAGACATGGCTAGAGGTTCTAAAGTGGACTTTTTCAATAAAACCATTGAAAATCTTTTTCATGCTTCTTGACCTGGTGCAAAGTGCAACTAATTCTGTGAAGGACTGGCTGTTCAGACTATTCTGTTTTTGTTGTTTTCACTTGCTAAAGTGGCATACATTGCATCACATACAAGTGTTTTATTTTGCTGTCTACATGTAGAGTCAGGATAGCCAAAAGGAGAACAAACATGACACACAGTACCATTCCCATGGCAAATCTGAGTGAAAGAGCGAGCCATGGTAATAAAATCATTTGTGATGTGAAAAAAAAAACCCTAAAAAATTTAATAATTTTTAAAAACACATGTATTCAGGAAATTGGACTAATTTCATCACTGTATTTCTTCCTTGAAATAACAATGTCATCTTTTACATTAAACCACCCAGCATTTTAAAACTGAGGTTTTAAAGCAAATATTTACAAGGAATCTCTAATTGCAAAATCAGATTTAATGTCCCAAAGCTGTTTCACTACCAGTCAGTTACAGATGTCCCGCTGGATAAAAATGCATGGTAGTCCCAGCTCTACTCATGTTTCCTGAACACTCCTCTTGTCTCCTCTACTCTTGCTTAGTTCTTTTGCCTTCATCCACAGTACCTGGATAATTAGTCACAACTTTTCTGCTGAAGTTAATGGCAAACCTTATAAATTGCTGCAATGTTAATTAAGTCCCATTCTTTGAATTAATTTACATTTGCAAGATTTGTCTTTGTGCTAATCCTGTCTGAATATGAAGTTGTATTTTTAAACTTTTATTTTCCATATTATTTTAAATAATGCATGCAACAGCTTCTAAATCATGAGCTTGATCTGTAATTGTATTGAAGTGTTCAGAGATTAATGAGCATGTTCTAGATGATTTATAAATTCTAACTTCTTATACATGGCAAACAGCTGTTTTATGTTCCTGTAAACTACTGACAAGTTGTTCAGCCAGTTTCCAATACCGAATTTTACAGTTTAGAAATGAATTATCATTATATTATATTAGCTCAAATTTATCTGGGAAACAAATTGTCTAATTCCAGTAACTGGTTCTTATATACATAATGTTAAACTCCAAGCTCCATTATTTAAAATTAGATTGTTCTCCTAAAATTTTCTAACACTTCTTTCTTTTAGCCTGTAATTCAAGATCAATGAGGACTGAAAAAACCAAATTTACAGGGTAGGGTAAGGGAGTATTGGGATTGAGGAAATTCAGTTCAAGGATGATGAGCTGCAGTCTATGAACAATAGAGAAAATATGAGTTTGTCTTTTCCCTCAATTCATACGTTTTTCTGTCAAGCTAGAAATATCATTTACTAACTAGACATGAGATGAATTTTTGATATCTCATTCATAGATATGATTTATTCTAAAAGGGAAAAATATTTTAACTGATATTTCAGCATCCCTCTATGCAAATTTACGGAAAGTATTTATTTCAGTTTATAAATAATGTAACTCTGACTAGAATAGGAAATCTTCAGGGAAAGGAAATAGAGAAAATCACATTTTTCTTATGTGGTGTTTGACAGTATTTAGCTTTAAATGCCCTTGCTTGTAATTGGAAGTGAATTTTTTTTTTGGTCAAAGAAGCAAGTTGAGAGCATGAAAGATGAAAATCTGTACCTTTTTGTAGAATGTATGTGACTGCAGAGTTGTATTAGCATAGTTCCCTGATGTGTATTATTTTTGTGCTGGGAAATTTTGTCTCACAGAAGAGCAGGGTTTTATCTGCATTCGTCTCCCTGACCTTTTCCTGGAACAGTCAGGTTCAGTGGTGCCAGTGGCAATGGAAACCTTTGCTGCATGCAAGAGCGCACTAATACTGAAGGATTGATTCATCTCAGCTAAACAAAAGAATATTTGTGAGATTTTTGAAGCTCAATTGCCCTGTGAACAGTTTCTCATGGTGCAACCCATAGGACCTGGTGTGAAAGGAAGTTGGGTCCCAACACCTCTAGCCCTGCCCCGAACACACCACTAAGGCATTACCATGAGCTGTAAGGTTTTTCCATCCCATTCCAAAGTGTCTCAGTGCACTTCTCTGCAGGGCTGGGGCCAAGCTGCGGGGGGTTTTATGGATTTAGCTGTTGAGCACCTTATCTAATATCACATTTACTTCATGATCTCCTTTTATAATTCTTCATTTTCTGTTAACCACTGATCTGTAGCACAGCTGGTTTGTAAAGAGGGCCTGACATGCCTAGCTAAACATCAGGGATGTTACAGCCACAATTCTGGGTGATGAACAATTCTAAAAGGCTGCTGCATGAGAAATCCATGCAGATACTGGTCTTCCATATCTATAGTAGCATTCTGGATAAACTTCCTAGATGATCCTTACATTCTCATAAACATAATAAAGCTGTGCTCTTTTAAGCAGCACTGTGAATAAAATCTGTTTTCCTTTTAAGATGATGGTTGTATTGTCAGGCATGAAAAATGTAGCTTTCTAAGGCAGTTTCAGAGAGAATAATGCTAGCATCTTCCAAAAAATTGGAGTGAGTGGAATATATGTCATTTTTTACGAGCAAGTCTCTATTAGTCTCAGTTGATGGAAGATTAATTAAAATATCAGTCTGTAATTTTTTTCTATAATTAAATATATTTGAAGGGTAAAAAAGCATAATACTATATGTAGTTTTGTTTCTATGTGCATCCCTATATTATAAAAAAAGTCTTTCAATATATGTATAAATAGTGTGAAAAAATAGTTTTTCACTGATTCACTAGTCTAACTAAAACTAAATACAGGCTAATATGTTAACATCTTTCTGTTTGCTATTAAAAATATATAATTTTGTGGAAATATTTTCATATTTTCCGTGGAAATTTTTGGGGGTTTTTTGTTCTTTCTACTTAGAAAGTCCTGCTTATCTATTGGGGGCTTTTAGATACCTTTGCAATAATTAAAGATAAAAAGACTTAACAAGGGTAAATGTTATTACAGCATACTCTTCGGACTTTAAAGTATGAAAAGATTCCATTATTCTGAGTTATAGCAATATATGATAGTCCTTGTAAAAACTACAGCATTTGTAACAGGAAACAAGAATATAATGAATTTCTCTGCAGTCATATGAATTCTCCAGATTTTAATACAAGAGATTATTTTACTTCTGGTGACTGCTTTTCCATGCAGGTTTTTTCTCTTGAAGCTTTTTTCCTGTATGGGACATTTTATTACAGAGTGCAGCAGGCTCATTTTGGCTGCTTTACTGGATGATAAATTAGGAAGGGAACCAGCTCAGAGCTGTAGAGTGGGGGTAGATAATCCTGTAAATTCAAGGATTTACAGAGAGACTTATGAGAGAGAGAATTGCCCTCAAATCATTTTTGGCTATTTCACAGCTAAAATATGGAAGAATCTTCTGTGTTTGGGGACGCTCATGATCTTAAAACAAAAAAATGATTCACCAAAAGATTATGAATTACTAAAAAAATTGTAGCATCTCTTTCTGGATGGAAAACTGTGGTCAAGGAAACAAACTTAAAAAACAGAAGAAGAAACAAAGCATTCTGTCCAAATATCCAAATGAAGTCTATTTTAACATTTTTCAATTACTTCCCGGTTTCCATAGAATGAGATTGTTTCTTATTGTGTAATATAGAGTAGTGTGGAATATGTGGACTTCTGTTTCTCTCCTTCACTCTCTATTTTTCTGACATGAGTGGGTGAGTATTTTTATGACACCACTATACACAGACATGTGGATGTCTCTATTCAGTCTTTATTTTGTACATATTTTAGCAAGTAATAAAATTTAAAAATATGTACCTATCGATTTAACTTTTTTAATTCAAATTACCTGCTAATTGTGAGATATTGGACCAAATAATCCAGACTATTCAACTTGTAAGTGGTTCAGAAATTTAACTGACCTTGATTTTCACAATAAATTCATGTGATGCGTGTTCTTCCATTTAGGAATTTCTCTTAAGTTTTTGCTGCTACCTTCCAGCAGTGAAATAGTTGTCTAAAAAGAGAACAGCAACAACAATCAGACAGTTCAGAGATCGACATTTGGTTATTAGTGCATGGTTCTTTAGGTTGATGCACTCACCTTTACTTGCTTCACAAGATTTCCTGAGAGCACATCAATAGTCTGCATCTGTCCAGCAAGTAGTGGCTTAGTGCTGCAATAAAAAGTTACTCTCAGTTTAAAGTGGGAAAGGAACTGTTTGAAACATTAAATTCTTTCTGTCAGGCAGATGGGATTTCAGTGGAGCACTCGCAGTTATAAAACAAGTTTTCATTGATCTGAGTGGTTGAATTCCTAACTGGAGCTTATTTTCCCTTTGATTTTGAAATCCATAAATGCCAGTCATAGCTTTAAGAATTAAAATCACTGGCATGGGAGTTTAAATTAAAAGTGATAAATTGAGACAGCTAGTGACCACTGCCTCAGCCAAACACAAATGTCATGACTCTGCCTCTAAACATTGCTACATGCTTCATTTTAAATTGTGACAAATTAGGCATGATGTTAATTGATAGCTTGGAATAAAAGTGATGATGCAGATTGGAAAAGCCATCACAAAACAATTTTTTTTCTTTGCATCAATGCCATCTGACATATCAAAAATAAAAAATACTGATAAAAATTAGTTTGATTGTGAAAATGGGCATTAGTTAGGGGTATAACTGTGGCAATACCTGTGTGTGTGTGAAGGTGACTTTCCTTCAGAACGCATTTGCCAGCTTAAAAACGTAAGAGAAAATTGAAAGATGCACGAGACATTGTTCTCCCTCAGCTGTAAGTTGTTGGGGGTTGGGGACATACATCTCTATCACTACTGACTTAGCATTATAGTTGCTATCAACTCTTCCAGTGGCAGCAAGTGCCGGGATGAACAATTACTCACTAAGGGAGTGTGACCTTAAAAAGCAAGTAAAGCTGTAAATCTTAAGTAGTCTCTCATTTATTTTACTCTCTGTCCAGAATGCACAGATATAAAAGTAGACACAACAACATTCAGGGATTCACCAGACAACAGTTTCCTTTTTTCTAAATTTCCAGATAGTTTCAGTATCAGTGGGACTATTTCACAACTAATCAGTTGTTTGTTCTTGCTAGCAACACGTTGCTTCCTTATTAGTAGCATGAAAAGGCCCTTGATAGTACATAAAGTGATGAAATATTTATCTGTTTGCCTCAGGTGAAAAAGCATAAAAAACCCCAAACCAACTACAAGTGCTGCATCAATGCAAGGGAGTCTGCCTCCCAAACCAAGGACATAAGTATTTGAAGTTAAACATTTATTTTGAGTTAAGATAGAGCTCCCATAGTGCACATGTGAAAGCATAAATAAGAATACTAAACTGAGCTCTTTGTTTTCCTTGTTACTGAGCAGCTTGCTTGGCACTCACTTTTCCACCCTTCTACTTCTTTTCTGATCTCCTGCTTGATTTGTTTTGCCACTGTGAAGTTGATGGTGGTGTTGTGTGGGTGTTGTCCTGCCTTGAAGTGACTTGTAATGCATATATCCATCCATCCATCCAGTACCAGTTGTCCTGGGAAGTTTGCCACTTGTTGCTTACTCTTAGAGGCCGCAGCCTGAAAGTCAAAAATTGCTTTAACTCATGAGAGAATGCACAGCAGACGTTCAGTAGCCTTTGCAGTTTTGAGTCTTCTACCAATTTGCTTATCATGAAGTGAGATAATTGCTGTATGCTCTCAATCTGTCACTGTGCAAGCCTCTTTATTTCGGAGAGTTTTAATCAATTTTTGTCACTGTGCTGTGTGGTTCTGCTTATACAGTTAAGGGTTCTCCAATATTCCTACCATACATGCTTTCAAAACTTGAAGATTCCACCATAAGCATTTTTTTTCAAGAATTTACAGTTTTGTTGTAGAGCATCAGAGCAAGAGTTAAAATTTAGTAAACTGTTAAAATAATTGTGTTAGGCTGGTATCATGACAAGAGAGAAAAGGTCCTGTTAATGTGGAAACCTTTTCTTGCACAACTAAAACTTCCCTTGCAGCAGAACAAATGTTGCAAGATACTAGATAAAGACAGACCAACTGATACAGAAGAACTGAAAAATTAAAAACAAATTAAAAACAAAGCCCTTTATATGGATTGCATAGAAAGCTACAGCTTCTGATGGGGCTTTGAAGGGGCAGCTTTCTTCTCTGTTTTCTCTGGTGTTCTGTAATACCTGCCTACTACTTGAACACCAGTGTTAGGACTGGAACAGGGGAGCTTCAGACCTTGAAATCCAGAGTTTGCAATCCTTGTGCAGCTCACTGAAGCTCACAGAGCTGGGCATGAGCTCACTAGAGAAACACAAAACTTTGTGTTTAGAAAAAGCCTGGCTTATTAGCATTGTCTGAAATTCAATAGTCCACCTTTTGCTGCATTCAAAATCACCTTTTTGAAATATATTTTTAATAGAATTATTAAGGTTTTATAACTACACTTAGATTAAATCTGCTAGTATCATATTAGAATACGAGAAAAGGGCAGTTTATAGTCAGTGTATCTTGCAGTTTAAAAGTGTTTAACTGTTGTCTAAAAGAGTTGGTTTCAGGCATTTGCTGCTTATATTGTTTCTCCTGATCTGCCTGAGCAGTTCTTTATAAACCACTATTTTTTGGAAGAACATGTTTAGGAACAGATGATTTTTACATACTCTGAAGCTATCACAGATTCTGCTGTGGCCTTTTCAGTGAGGGTCTGTGTGTAACCATTTACCAGAATGCTTTTAACAAAGAGATTTAACTACTCTGGAGTCATTTAGAAGTGAGGCATCAGCTTGGAGTCATGTCTTAAAAGACTGATGTCAAAATCACAATATTTTCTCTTTTTTTTTCTTTTCTTTTTTTTTTCTTTTTGCTGGCAACAGAATTCTCATCTCAATTCTAAAAAACATGATGCTTCTTAATAAAATTGGTTCCACTTAATTTCTCTCTGGAAATTTTAATTATCCTTGTACCATGCCTTCATAAATACAAGTCTTTAATTTGAACTTTGTTAATTTAATAAGTTCTGGTTTCCTTTTGTAGAAAGTTTTAGAAACTACATTTTCTCATATCCAGTGATATCACTGTTTGAATGTAGGAAATAAATAGATCAAGGCATGTTTAAAGTCTTTATCCAAAGTCATGCCTAGCAAATTTCAGCCTTTTGCTTCTTTTTAATACATATTATGTCTATGATTTTGTAAAAATATTCTTAAGTTATTTATTATTATTTTTTAAGACTAAATGATTTGTAGTATCAGTAGCAGGACTGGTATAACTTCATTTCCTTCACATTTGTGCTTGGGGCTGTTTCCTCTATTTCCTAGTAATTTGGCTGGAATGTGGGGGAAAATTGCCACAACTTGTTTACAGTTACACATTTTTTATTGGGTCTGTCTTCATGCAGATATTGATTCTCATGAAAGTTACAGAAATAGATCTTTTGGACTTAAAATTTGTCTGAAAATTGCCAGTTTGCTCCAGAGTTGTTTGTGAAGAACTAGCAAAAAGATGGGCAAACAAACAGCATGGTCCCATAAAGTGCTTTTGCAGGAGGGAAGTTTTCATTTTAAGAGGGAGTATTTCCTTTTACCTAACTTGGTGCTTTGCTTAAGAGAGACAATGACAAAGCCAGAATAAATTCATTACAGTTTTTCACTGTAGGCTTGTTCAGGCCTCATTTTAATATGCACAAACACACATATGGACATATATAAAAATATATATGCATGCTTGTATGCATATTTATGCAGAGAGAGAAAGAGAAAGAAAGAATTTTAAAAGTTTGACACCTTTCAACCCATTCTGCATTCTGTTACAGGCAACACTTGGTCAGCTCCAGCTTTGTTCTCTGAACTGTGGCCTGGTGCCATTCCACATCTCTCTTCACCTTGGCTGTTTTAGAAGTCCAGCTTAGGAAACAGACATTTCTGCCATTGGGAGAGTGAGCTTTTTGCTTTAGCACATTGAGTCTCTCCACGCCAAGCCCAGCACAGCAGTGTCAGAGAATAAGCAGTGAGCCCTGTTGTCCCCACACTGTCGCACAGAGCCACAGCAAGACAATAAGAGCAGGAGTTTGAGCCTAGAACTGAATGAAGGGGCCAAGCTCCAGCTCCTGTTGCAGCTCTGAGTTGAGGTGGCTGGGCAGCCCGCCCAGGGTGGCTGCTGGTGCCCACTGCCAGCTGATGGCAGTGCCTTTTCTCCTCATCTGGATGCCCTGGTGCCAGCCCTCCCTCCTTTCTGGGACAGAACAGCTTCTGACAGATTTTTTTTTCTCGTGTTTGATGGGTATGGAGGAATTGTGAAAGCTTTTACAAATCGAGTTTTGCTCTTCAATCACTGTTAAAGCAGCATCACAGCAAACCTGCTGGATGTCACTCTCACAGGCCTGGAGGTGACAGATCTGTCATGTCATGTCAGACCTCAGGGGAAATAGGGAGGGAGAGACCCTTCCTCACACAGTCACTGTGTTGGAAAGGGGTTGTGCATTGATTGGGAAGCCAAGATTTCTGCATGCCCTCTGACCTTTATCAGTCAAAGCCTTGCACTGATGTACTCTGGGCAGCAACTGTTATTTTACTCAGAAATCCCCTGAAAAATTGGACAAGATCATTTCTGGAAGATCTGGCATCTTCAGTAAAACCTTTGTTTTGCCAAAATTAAGTTTCTACTATTCGTGACTTACTGGGTAATGATCTTGGTTTGCACTAACTTAAGTTAGAAATCAGCTAATTAGGAATTGGTTTAAATTCAGTTGAAATAAGTAATTTATAATCTGGGGGAAAAAAAAAAACCCAACCACCAGAACTTCTGCTAGATACTAGAATAATGTTTTTCACCCAGAGGGTGATTGGGCACTGAACAGACTCCCCAGGGAACTGATCACAGCACCAAGCCTGACAAAATTCAGTAAGCATTTGGACAATGCTCTCAGGCAGAGGGTGTGATTCTTGGGGTGTCCTGTGCAGGGCCAGGAGTTGGATGATCCTTGTGGGTCCCTTTCAACTCAGCATATTCTGTGATTCTGTGATTATATTTGCTGTAATTTCAGAAAACTCTTTATAAATTTGATTTTTGCTTAAGGTACAGAATTTGGGGTATGTTTTTCTTTCAGCAAAGGTCTCAGTTTCTGTTTTGATTCACAGATACTTTCTTCTGCTTGTCAGCAGTTGAAAAACAAGATGAAATCCCACAACTGCAAAAGTCCTGAAAGCAGTAAGTCCCCAGCACTGAGCTAAGGCTTGAGAACACCCCAGTGCAAATAGGGAAATCATATATTTTTGCTATACTTCACATAAACAGAAAACTTCATGAAACAGAGATGGTAAGGAAGTCTTTTTCTCCATCACCAAATCCATGCCTTTGTTAAGTTCTGAATCTTTCTGCATATTCAATTTATGTGTGACTGTGCAAATTAAATTATTAGAGCCAAACCTATCTGCTTGGAAAATTATCAGAGCCCATTTTCTGTACTCTTGAGTTACAAAGGAATCACTTGCTGGGCAACTTGGAGCTCTGGAAACAATGCTGTGAGAATGGATGCAGGTGGGGAAGACACTGATAAACATCTTTGTTCTCAGAAACACAGAGCAGAAAGAGAAATACCCCAAAGAGCTTAAAGACATTTTGGTTTTCACATATGCTACAGAGTGGAGATGGTGACAGTTCTGGCATTTTCATGTTGATTTCTAGACCCATAATGTTCAGATCAGTTGTGAGGAAGCTCTCCAAATTATAGCTCAATAGCAAAAGCCTCAGTAATCAGAATGCAGCACATCAATTCCTATTTTGTTAATTTTAGTATCTCTACTCCTACTGTTAGTGCTAGTGTTATTTTAAATATTGCCATCCCTCCTGTGGTCCTTATCTAGAGTCAAATGCTTGAGTGTAAAAGGAAAAGGGAGGAATTCTTAGTTAGGTTGTATCTTTTTCCCATCAGACTGCAAGATATTAACCTTATTTTTTATGGAATTCTTCAGTTCAGGTAAGGAACCCAATTTCTATTTCAAAGCAAGGTTTTAAAAAAACATTTTTATTGCAGTTGCTAAATCCTAGTTGGAGAATTTGTTGCACAGACATTTATTTAGTTATTTGGCTGAGCTAATTACTTGTATCAACCTATATACTTTTGAGGGATTACAGGCTAGGTCACTTCAGAAACCTTTGCTTGCCTGGAAGACATAATTTTGGTTGCTGGAACAGATTGTCACCAGTTGCCATCTTCATATGTTCTGTGTTAATGCTCACTAGCATTCATTCAATTTTCATTTAAAATTTTAATTGCCTCACCAATGAAAGGGCAAAAAAAAGCAATTGGCGATAAGAAAAATAATCCTGTACAAATTGCTACCTTTTTAATTCTTCAGAAATACTTTATTTGGTTTTACTCAACATGCCAAATATGGCTGGCAAGTATCTTGTGAGAAGCAGCTTTTCCTAGTGGTTTTACAGTTCCAGCTATGGTATATAAATTTACACTGCAGTGTACTGGTTTCTGCTGTGCAAACTGAAAATGTATTATTTCCTGAAAATCTGCTGCATTTTTTTACAAGTCAGTTTGCTTGCAGTAGTTGTCTTCTGCAGTCCTGGTTATGACTTCCATAAATAACGTGAACTTCATTCCTTAACTGTGGCAGTTCTTTGTACTTTCTCAGGTATACTTTCAAAGCTGTGGGATGAAACCAGGTGTTGAACAAGCAAATGTGATGTTCTGGTGCTGCTGGTGATTATGTCCATGCAAGGTTATGGAGGTTTTATCTCTCCCACCACTAAATTGTCGAGATCGTCCTCAGCAGTCACCTCCTCACCCATGTCTTGGTGCTTTCTTGTTTGAAAAGTGGTGAGAAGCGCTTTCTTCTGGACCTTCTGAAGGTCTGCTGTAGACAGCACCCCTGTACCTTTGCCATTGTGTTTGGAAATGGGGCAAACAATATTTGGGTGTCATTTTTTTACGTGAACACTTTCTAGACCATCAAATGAGCTGTTCAGGCTGCTGTAAGTGCAGTAGTATTGCCTTAAGTGCTTCGTTTGTGACCTGAGCATGCTCAAAAAAAATCACAGAATGGAGCACTTTGGGTTGGAAGGGACCTTAAAGATCATCCAGTTCCAACACCCCTCCTGTGGGCAGAGATACCTTCCACTATCCCAGGTTGCTCAGAGCTCCATCCAGCCTGGCCTTGGGCACTTCCAGGGGCATCCACAACTTTTCAGGGCAACCTCCTGAGTTGCCTCACCACCCTCAGAGTGCATAATTTCTCCTCTTAGCTAAACTATTGCATTCTAGTGCAGCATGACATCCCCAGGCACAGGCTGCCATAAACTGCTCTCCACTGGGACCTCAGCAGACGGTTTGAGTGGTGCTGGGGTATTGGGGATGGTCATTTAGCCACAGTGCTTTGTGTTCATATCTGCAGTGAGATATCTCAAAGATTTATTTACGTCCAAACTTAAATAATTCTAGAGCTCTTCTAACGTCAGACATTTTAAACATTTCCTGTCCTAACAAATTACTTTCCTGGTTTCAGTAAAATATAGTACTAAAGCCTGGAGTGCAGTTACACAATATCCTGTTGAGCGTTTCTTGTAATTGGGGAACATATAAAATAATATGAAGATAATATATCTTTATTGTAAATTTAAAGTGGTCTAACTCCTATTTGCTGCTTCTGTTTTCCATAAAGAAATGAGGTGTACAACTGATTGCTTACATATTGTTTTCTAAAGGGCTATAACAAATCCATGTGCCAAAATGGACACTTTGGAAAATTAGCATAGAATGGCTTGGTTTAGAAGGGACCTTAAAGATCATCCCATTCCAACAACCCTGCCTTGGGCAGGGACAAAAGCTAGGGAGGAGTTGTGGGCTGAGAAAGGCAGCAAACTTAAAACATTTGAAACCACATCAGATTCTAGAAGTGCACACTTATAGAAAATAGAATACAGAAAAAGGAAAGTAGTTAAGTTTTAAATAAAAAACCCATCCTTTTGAGAGGATGTGCAAGTTCAGAATGTGTCTCACAGCCCAGGTAAACATGGAAAGCCTTCAAAGTTTCTGCAAGGGTAAACTACAGCATTTTCATGGTTTTCATTATTTCCTAGCTCATCACCACTTAAGTCTCCTGAGCAAAGCTGTGTGACTAATTGATCTTTCATCTCCCTGGCCATAATGAATATTGAATAAAATAATACTAATTGAGGGTTTAAAAAAAAATCTAAAACATAGGTTTAAGTTAAGCATGCATGTAGGGGTCAAAACTGTATTCTTTCTTGAAATGCAATCAGTTTTTGAACATTCCAAATTCACCACCCTCCTTGATAATTGTTTATCTTCCTTGCCTGGCAAAACCACTTAGACAAGATAATTAGGTGTTAGACATGATGGAGGGTCCATTTAAAATTGCAGGGTTTTTAAATGACAGGTCTGAGAAGCTATCTGTACCATAGCCATGTTCTGTCAAATGTCAATAACAGGGACTCAGAATTCTGACTGATAAATAAATTGCTAGATGTGTTTGCTGTTTAAATGCAATGTTAGCCACAGCTATACCATGTCATGGTTCTGTTCTTTGTTTACAGAGATTTTGCATCATTCCCTGATAAAAGGTTCTCATTTTTAGCAATTATGAAGTCTTTTAGTGTCAGTTATTAACTAAGCACAAGATACAAGATGATTGATTTATGCTAGTTTGGAGGGTTTTTTTCTTTTTAGTATTATGGATTGAGTCCCAAAGAGTAACGTTGGAAATGGTTTTAGAAATACAGAAAAAAATAACTGGCAGCATGCAATGAAACTATATGGTTCCAGTCACTGCTGAAATCAGGGAGATTTTTGCCTTTTGCTTCCCTTGAAGTTGGCTCCTAGAATTTCTTTTTTTAGAGATTTCTGTGGCATTAGGTCCTGCCTATACAGAGAAATGAAGAAACCTGTATTTCTGTCAGGACATTTCTCCTGATAAATGTACTGTGTCTGTATGATTAACTGAAGTAAATGTCTCACGTCAGTAAATATGCTGGACAGAGATAATTTTATTTATAAAGTAATCATTCCTCTACTGAAAGTTCTGAACTTCATTATTTCAAGGACCTTTCTGATTGGCAATGGAGGGAATTAAAATAATTATTGTAACAATAATTATAATTTTTACCTTTTTTTCAATTTAGCATTGAAAATGTCCTATAGCAGATCAGATCACTTATCCCTCTAAGCCATTAATTAATTTTTCTGACAGTTGTCAATACCATAGAATTCAGAGTAAAATTCAAGAGCCATTTACCAGTTACAAGGTCATCATCTGAAGTGAAATGTCATGTATTTCACAGTATTTGTTAGATTTTTCCCTTTCAAAATATTTGTTTGCTTTAAAATAACTTCTTGTTGTTTATTTCTCACCATCCAGTCAGTTTTAGATACTTTTGATTTAGAAAACACAAAATCCTCTCTGCCACAGAAACAAAACTTTAGACTTTCATTCTAGAAAGATAAATATTCCTTTTTTCTACAAAGATCTTCACATTGCCCTCTACTATATGCAGTAGACTTAAGAAAAAAAAGCTACAACATTTATGATTTGCAGAGGGTTAGCCAGGAATCTGCTCAGTGTTATAAAAATTCAGCATAAAACTGAGGCCTTTGGGGACTGAAGGTGTGTGTGACTTCCAGGGCTGGAGGCTCTGAGAAGGTCTTGCTTTGCTTTTTGTCCTGGAAAGCTGAAAGCCAGACAGTTCCAGGAGTGTCAGCACATGGAATAGAGCCACTGTGGGATGATAACAGTGAAACACAAAATTGTCCCTAAGGTTGTGAGACCGTTTTTGGTTTCTTGCTTATTTAAGCACTTTTTTTCTTTTACCTTGCTACCTCCTTCGCCACCTCTTTACTTATCATGTCCTATTTATTTTTTCATTTACTTTTTTTAAAATTTACACTTTTTAATTGTATGAAATTGGAGCATATCTACATCATCTGCTGAAAAAGCTGGCTCTTTTGTTTTTTAATGGCTCTTCTATTTGTTTGACTGCTGATATTATACACTAAAAGGAACAGCTGCCTGAGATGCCAATTTGTCACAGTGGAGTACAAATACCCAGGGTGGGATCATACTTTGCAGTGACAAGAAAAACAGTGGCAAATCACAAAATTACTTTATTTTATAAGTGATTTATCAAGTTGCAAGACAAGTAGTCAGTCACTATTGGATTTTTCAGAATAGTTTTCAGAAGGAATTCTTCCCTTGGGTTAAAATAACGCGAACGTTTTTACTTCATCGTATTATTTCAACTGTCTCCTAAATGTATTCTGTACTGTTTTCTGCACTTTCACCTGTACTGTTTGCAGTTTGAAATTTTCTGATGATACTGTACTGAAACAGACTAAGACAATTTAAATGTCAGCCTGATGAATGTAGCAATAATGGTATCTGATAGATTTATCAAGTGTTCCATACAATGGCTGTGAATATCTATTTCTTACCATGCTAGAACCCGGTGGCTCAGAATAAGAATAAAAGTTCCTACACAGAAGACACAGGACAAGCATGGAACAGAACAGCAGAATAATTAAATCAAGCTGACCATCTAACTCTTTTAGCTTTCCTTGTGTCTTCTGAAGAACAAGGATGAAATAAAGGCATCTTTCTTGGGATAAAAAAGTTACATAATTACATATTGGTTAGTAAATCATACTGTATTTACGTAACTCTACAGTAATGGCATCATTACATCAACATATTTTTGGAAAACATTTGGTATTGTACCTTCCTGACAAAAGTACCTGTCATAGTAAACTTCCTAAATATGGAAAGAGCTAGAAGTCACAAAACAAGATGCAGTTTTTAACCTGAAATTAAATCCACAAATTTCAAATTAATGCCTTAATGAAATTTAAGATTTAAGCTTTAAGATTAATTTCATCTATGTAAAACAAAATGTGTTGATAAGTGAGGTAACAGTATCAGGAATTCTGCAGAATAAACCTAAACTCACGCATCAAAATAATTTCTAAACATCGGTGAAAACTGCCAGCATTAATATCTCGTTAGTTGATAATTACTAGGACCTTGCTTCTTATTGCAACCCAGTAAACAAATGATAGGGACTGCCCTGCATCTCAACTTAATGCAAAAATAAGCTGTAATTAGAACATAACTGAATTTAGAAGAATAAAAAAAGATACAAGGGAGGTCAGGAAAATGAAAAAGATTGGCTGATGTTTTCTCTACATGATTTGTGAGGGTTAAAAGGAGCCCTGTCTGCCTGTGCAAAACTCTGTTGCAGGACAGGTCCCTGATCCTGCTCAGGCAGCATCATGTGATTGATACCAATCTGAGAAAGGATAAACTTTGTTAGACAAAGAGCAAGACTGAGGATGTTCAGGGATATGTGATGTCTTGGGCCAAGTATGATTTCCCAGGACTTCTGTGTTCCTCTGTCTTAGGCTCTGTGCTGTGGGGAGAAGGTGTGAGGCCCATGGTAGTAGATCCCAAATGTAATTAATGTGGTAAGGGAGAACAGATGAGTTTCTGACAGTTTTGTTGCTCTTGTTTTAAGTGCTCTATTCTGTGGTGTATTCTAACTATCACCACGTCTGCAGGGATATTATCCCAGCTGTGGGCAGAGAAGGATGTACTGAGGCATGATTCAAAACTTTTGAATGCTAATTAGGAAGTGTTCCACTCCCTGTATTCCTGTTTTAACATGGAAGTTCTCTCTCAGGGTAGCTGGCTTCCCTTAGGCCACTGGAACCTGCCATGCTTTATTGGTATTTCCTTACAGCTTCCTTCTAGAGATACAAACCATTATCTGTCTCTTATTATTAATCTTTGTTGGATTATCAAGGCAGCTCATTTTGATGGCCTTTATTTTTCTGTATGAAATAATAACCATAGTGATTATTCAATTTGTATGCACATTGAACAGAAGTAAAAAAAGAACTGGCAGTAGGCAGGCAGATAAAAAGAACTCGAAACAGAAAACAACATTTCCTGTTCCCACAGAACAGGACTCATTAAATACAAAAACATGTGTAAGAATAAATGTGCCATATTTCAGCATTCCTCATTTTATTTGTGCTACATTACATCCTTCCTTGTTTTTTTAATGGCTTTATACTGGCAAATTTCATTACTGACATTATATTTTTTTAATTATTATCATTTTTTTATGTATGCTGTGAAGATACTCACTTAGGGAAACCCCTAAATGTGTATTTGACAGGTTAAGGTTTGTCTGTGGTGTTGCCTTCAGCACAACACTTCAGTGAAAATGTCACTGGGTGCTTTCCTTCTTATAAGTGACCGAACTGCTCTTGAAGTTGTCACCTCACAAATGCAGTACTTGGTTTTTATTCTTTATTTAATTTTAAAATAGTAATTCAAAGCTCAGGTTTTTAAATATCATAAATACCAATATATTTCTTCTCCATGTAAGTGATTCCAAGAAAGAAAGAAGAAAACTGTTTTGTTTTCTGTATGAACAACCCCCTTTTCTATAAATGACTAAATATTCTGCTTCAACTGCTGTGGTTAAGGTGAAAAATAAAATAACTCTTAAAAGACTTAGTGGATCAGCTTATAAACATCAGTGAGTAAAGACAGAAAAATACAGAATCAACAACTACAATTCATAGCAAAAGTAATTTTTTTCCCAGAATTAGAGCATGGAATGGTAAACAGCAAAATAGTGGGTAAAAGACGAGATAGTTCTATCTGTGGAAATATTTGAATTGGTTTTAGTGCGCTGTCCTTCAAATTTATTGGGACAGGATTGTTAGGTAGAAAGGATTAACAAAGGGAATCATCAATTCAGAAGAATGTATTTATTCAGCTGTATTACAGGAAAAGATGTCAATCCCTTTGTTTCCTTTGACATTAAAGTTAGAAAATTGACATATGCATATGTCAATCATGGCATGTAAAGCCACCCGTTCCAACAATCTATAAGTAATGCAATGCATGCTTGAAATACTGATTTTCTAATTCATTTTCTCTCCAGACCAAATACAATCACTTTCAAGGGAAGATTCAAATCTCTGTTACTTATGAAAGTACACAGCTTTTCTTACTGCCTGTTTTCCAAGCCCTACAGTCCTTTTAAACTTTATGTATCAGGCTCAAACTCTGTGGTTCAGTCCTTGTGCATGATTTGGACACACACAGCTCATATGGCCTGTTCCATACCCTACCTACAGTCCTGAAGGAATTTCTGCAAGAAAATGTCCTGCAAGCTAATGTAGGAATTGGAGGGAGAGAGATTTTGGCAGTCTTTCATGAATGAGAATCTCTCCTTCCAGAAAAACTGCCCTGCGAGTATTCTTCTAATGGCTCCACACCCAGGAGGAAATAAGTAGCCAGCTGGAAGGAAGGGCAGCACAGACTTAGCAGAGATGCCTTTGCTTTACTTGTTTAGGGATGGGTATCAGTGGGTGATGAGAGATCAGAAATCTCAAAGAAGGAGGCCATTTCGCTCAGTATAAGAGGGAAATTAAAATGTACTGAATAATCTATACAGTCTTACATGGCAAAATTAAGGTAAGTTTGCAGTATTGAGAGCTCTGCTGGTGCAGAGCTTCATAATCTGCTTCAGAGTTGCTGTGTTTAGTGGTGTGAAAAAGCACCAAACAACTTTTTATATATTATTTTTATCTGTTCTGTTACCAAGCTGCTATGTTTCTAAAATCTTTACTTTGCTAGTTAACATCCGAGAGTATAAAAGGCCTAGAGGAAAATGCTGCTTGCTTGCTTGCTTTTTTTCAAGCATTATCCTATGTAAAGTAGAAAATATTATTTGCATTTTCTTTCCATCTGTAAGGAAGCCTCTTGGTAACAAATGGAACCTTCAGTACAATAAAATTTACATGAAACAAGCTGTCATTTGAGAGCTATGTGGTTGGAATGATGCCAGTCAATAATAGATTGCATACCTCTGGTTAATTTATTAGCCACCTGTTCCAGAACCCATTACAAGAGCACATTAAGATGCTATCAGGTTGGGGTAGCATTTTGAGTTTCAGGCCTTTGAGGATGTTTTTCTTGTAGAAAGTCAAACTAACAGAAAACTGAAATGAACAATAGTACATCCTGCCCTCCATGGAGGAGAAGGGGGAATGTTCCACAGGTGGCTATTTCTGCCTCCATGCTCTTTGAGAAGTAATAGAGGGGTTTATGGAACCTTGTCCTCAATTAAAATGGAAGCTAATAAAGGAAACCTAGTAATGCAAAGATTGCAAGTGTTAGTGCAACTATTGGTCTTTACAGACATGGGAATATTACAAAATAATGAGGTATTACGGGCTAATTTGTTTACTGCCTTTCATGAGCAAGAAGGCATCATTTTCCATATGAATATTTCTGAACTTCAGAGTTTAATTTTTCATAACCCGGCTCCTGAGAGTGTATCCATGGCACATGCACAGCTACAAAGTAGAATTACAAAACCAGAAGCTAAGAAAACAGTATGGTGGAGAAGGACATTGAGCAGATTGCCAGAGGAATTAAGATTTTAAGAATAATAAGCCTGGATAGAAAAGGATGTGATCCCTTCTGTGTGCTCAATCAGTCTGCACTGCCTTGTATGGTCCACACACAAATGAGACAAGCAGATGATACAGGTTTGCTCTCAATCCTGAGGAGTAGCACTGTGGCACTGAACAATGGGGATCTCATGGAAAAGATCCTAAAGTAAGTCAAAGTTAATGCAGCAGAGTCCAGGTAGGAACTATCACACCACTGCTTTTAGAAAATACAGGAGAATGAAAGTGGCATAAGTGGGAATAACACACATTCTCAAATTCATTTTGAGTAGTACTAATGGCAGATATTTATGTGAACTGAGCAGCTCTGGGCCATCAGAAGCTTGTTTATATATCTCAGCTATTTCTATATCTCTTTTTATATATCCAAATACATATATTTCTATAACTCAGTTGGTGAGGATATGATGCTAATAATGCCAAGGTCATGGATTTAATCCTTGTATGGGCCATTCATTTAAGAGTTGGACTTGACGTTCTTTGTGGGTCCCTCTCAGCTCAGAATATTCTGTGATAAACAGCACACAGTAACTTTAGCATTGATTCAGTACTGATTAGAGAGCAGTAACTACTGAGCAATCAGAAACACATTCCTTCAGTATCTGAATTTGTTACAGAGGTATCTTATCCAGATCCTTACTGGCCTGCTGTGACAAGAGGATAGGCAGAGGGGTATTGCTGTAGGCATGAAGGGAAAGAGGGAAGAGAAGAGAAAAGGTGAAAACCTTAATTTGGCATTTCATCAGAAGGATTGTCAGAAAAACATCACATCTCTGATTCATGCAGTATACCACAATTATCAGAATTACCACATTTGATTTTTTTAATCTTGGATGAGACAGCAAAAGAGTTTTCATGACCTATCAGCCCTCTAAGTGATAGGCAGAATTAAGAAGTTTTTAAGTTGCTTAATGCTAAAGGAAGAATACAATGTTAAGCCTAGAATATTTATTCTTGAAACAGCTTCACTGCTACCACTTATTTCTGGGTATAAGATGGAGTCATACTGCTCAAAATGTCATTTTGGATAGTTTAATCTATCTCTAATGTTACTGCTGGATATTCTCAGTAGAGAGAGAATGATTCAGGTTCTGTACTTATGGCTGCACTTGGTTTCAGCCAGAAAGAAAAGGAGCAATAAAACACATGGAAATTTGTGTGTGATCCTTTGCTACTTCTCCTCTTGTGTAGACGTGTTCAGTTTTGCAAAGAGAGGGGAAATACTGTTACTCTGAGCTGATATCTTTTAGCCCTTGTACTGTATGTATGTAAGTACTTACGGAAGAGGCATGACAATAAGACTCAGTATCTCCTCAAGGAACAGCCTCACTAATATGCCATTCTTTAAAAAAATGTTACAGATACCTGATAAGGGCTCTGCAAAGTCCTACACATTTCTCCAAGCTGCTCATGTGTGCAGCTTTTGTTCAAACAAACTGATGCTGAGAATTGCTAAATAAATAGACTTTTTTTTAGGAGTGATAGCATGGAGCAGGATACTAAGTGGATCACAGTGTTGTAGTTCAGAGCATCCTCTGCTTGTATTACCAAAGCAGAATTTGTGTTAGTAACAAACTCTTATTGCTGACCTCAAAGTGACATTTTGGGTGACTTTATTGTAGGCTTTATAACTTAAGTGACCACAAGTGGCATATCTCTGTCAAATATAAATATAGAATGGTTGATTTCTTTCATTCTTGTTCTTCCTTTTGTTACAGTATGGTATAAACAAAACAACTGCGTTGGGAATCTCCTTTTTATTAAGGTGCTTTGTCCTGGCAGCCCTGTGACCACACTGTTCCTTGGCCAGGCAGCCACACTGAGCAGGCACAGGGTATTTGAGCCTGCGCCAAGCCCTAACAGCTTCTGTGATTGCTCTCAGCTGCTCTGGGGGCTAAACATCCTGCCCCAGACCACCTCAGTGACATTAAGCCCATCTTTTTCTTCCACTGCCTGTGCTGACTTAGGCAGGAGAATAAATTCACTAAGACCAAGCAATTTTTAAAATAGCTCAAAAGTCGATGCATATATTTTCATGTTCTTTAGAATTCTTATGCAATTCTATTCCATAATTTTAAGGCATTATTAAAGTGGCACCTGTCTTGCAAATGGCTGTTCATTTTAACATAGTCATAAGTACTGAAAGCAGAACAAAAGATTAAAAGATCACTGCTGAGTTATTTTTATGAAAACATCTCATCATTCCTAGCAGATTTAAAATTAAACTAAATTGATTTTAAAGCAGTAGCACTGTACTGTTCCCTCTGGTGAACTCTAACTAAGATCAGTGGAGAAAAACCTAGTTCAGAAAAATCATGTTCCTGTCAGATCAAAAACTTTGTATTTCAGATTCTGAAAAGAACTAAGTTCTGTCTCACTGTTCATTATAAAATGTGCTATGATAGTCACCTTTAAGCAATACATAGGCCATATAAAGTCTGGAAAAATTCAGGGAGTTTTGAAGCAAATATACCTGATCTTTATATCTGTGAGCACTGGCTAGAAGCAGAATGATTTGAAATTGGTTTATAAGAACAATATATTTTAATGTTTAAAAATGCAGTTAGAAGGCTTTCTAAGCAAGTCCTGTCCTTTAAGCTGCATGGACTCCTAAAGCAGTGAAATTTCCATCACAGTGTGGGGAAGAGTAATTTTCTCCATTTGAACAGAAAAAAACATATTGTGTGTCATCACAACAGAGAGGTCTGCTGGGAAAAATTATTCAAACTTGTCTGAGGCTAGAAAGTGGCAAATGAATATACAGCTACTGAGAAACTGCCTTTCTAGTAGTGAGAACCTCAGGGTAGTCTGGCATAGAAGAGACATCTAGAAGAGGCATAAAAACGAAGGAGAAACCTCCAAATCATTTCCAGGTGGCTGTTTAGAGGGAGGATGAAGAACTGCATCAACAGGGCATTTTTCTGAAGGCTTCCAATGCACTGGACCACTTAGACTTTGACAAGATAAAGGCTTTCACAGAACTACAGATCTGTTCTTAAGTTCCTGCTGCCTTATTCAGATTTATTATTAATAGTTTTGCATATTCCACTTAATTTGCATGGAAATTACCTCTACCTGAAAAAAAAATTCTGAATACTTTAGTGAAGTGAAGATGAGCTTCCCTCACTCGTTCCTCTGCTGTTCTTGGTCAATAGTACATTTTCTCTGAGGATAAGAGGATGTTAATCCAGCCTCGTGGGTAAGTCAGCACTTCAGCTGTATGTCCAAAGGGGTGAAAGGAGGTATAAAGTGAAGTGAAACACTCTGAGTTCATTCAGTGGATAAAAACCTTACTAACAGAATAGGAGGTGTTGATATTCACCACCAAGAGGAAACCCTGAATTCCAGAGACGCCAGTTTGTTAAATGTCTTTGTGACCATCACATGGAACAGGTCTTGCATTAAAGCACTGAAAATACAACAGCAGGAAAATAGCATTAACAGAGTATGGTCTAGTGACTAAAAATGGAGGATATTACCAAAGGCCTGACTTTATTCTGGGACCAAGTGACTCTTCAGAGCTCCTCTGCCTCAGCAGCTGAAGAGCTGTGGGGAATCAGTACCACACTGACATTTCACTGTAGAGCAAAACTAGGAAGACTGTAGTCTCAGAGTGTTTGGATAGATCTCATCTTGTTCCCCTTTTCCTCTCTCACTGATGATCGTTGTATCCTCTCAAAAATATAGGAAATAGGGATTTTAAAAGACTCGGGGATCCACAGAAATTTTGAGCATTGGCGCAGGATGTGGAATGAGAGCTCTGAAGCCCTTGCCTTGCTGTTCAGTCTATCACAGAACATTGCCATGGGGGGTCTGTGAGCACAGAGAATGCTGCGACAGTTCCCAGGCTGTGTGCTGGTAGATCTGCTCTAGCAGTCCTGAAGAAACCCTGAACACAATGTAAGCTGACATTGTCTCTCTCAGAGCAATCTTCAGCTAGTCAGTTTTCTCCTCTGCCTCAGATTTTTGTAATGTTATAATTATGCAGGAATGAATGTACATGTGTCATTAATGGAGCATGACAGGTTTTGGGGAAAAAAAGTCAAAATTATGTGAAGGTATTAAATGGGGGGAAAGTGGGAGGAAGATAAGGGGAGATGGTAAAGGACTTCCCTAGAATAAGAACAAGGAGAAAAAAGTGGGATGCATTTTGCTGGTGAGAGGTTTTGTGTCACTGTAGACACTTCTGGGAAAACTTCTTGAGTTTGATTTTCCAGTATTATGAAGGTGTGTCTGAAGCATGTAAACTTTACAAAACTGCTGAGATAAGATGTATAGACTTACCTGGATTTATCATTTTATTTTAGTTCCTTTTATATGAATGCATTTCTACTTTAATTTCTTGATAGAGTAATCTTCTAATTATGTGAATTGAAAGCCTCACACAATGGGATGCTAAAAATATTATTTAATCATTATTCCAGAAATCATAACTCTTTAAATATTAAATATTTCCATTAAATTTCATACACATATTCATTTAGACTCAGCTCAAGGTAATTTGTGATTCAAACCAAATGTTTCTTGTTTAGATGCTTACTGTATTTCTGTGTCTGTGTGTTACAAATTTCCACGCTCCACTTTACCAAGTAAGAGAAGAGGCTCTGCTTCTATAAGAGAAAAATAACAGCAGTAACCTGTAGCTTTGTAAGGACTGAAAGCAGTGTGTTCTCTCCTGCCATTTAGGCTCAAATTCTCCTACATTTCAGATCTGAGTGTTCATAATCTTTGCAGAGGAGCTAAGGCTGGGCAAATCTACCTTTGTTTGCCAAGACCGCAGGTGGTGTCTCTCCTATGCTGAAATCCTTTTGATGTCCCATCTGGCCAACTCAATAATCAGTGCTGGGCAACAGCTCCTTGTTGTTCCTGAATCTGGTGAAGTGTCAGGGCATGATCAGAGTTGAGGGGAATGCATGCTGTCTTTGAGCTGGCAGAGTAGTGAGTGGTGCAGAGTAAGTGAAAGAACCTGCCAGTGAATGTGCAGTAAACAAGCTCCTTCCTGGTGAAGCACTGCCGCCGATAATGACGTACTTCAGAGAGCTCGGAGAGTTGGCATTACAGGAAACTCTTTGGGCTGACAAATCCTTCTCAGGTAAAGCAACAAATGAGCAGTTCACAGGAAGGAAAGAAAGTGACAGGAGAAAAAGCAGCTTCCTGCAAGGGGTTATGAGGCAACTTCCTTCCTCTCCTCCCTCACAAGATGCAAGTTACATAAATACTCAAAATAAACATCTGCTGTGGAGGTTGTACTCAACCCTGGCGATAAATTAAAAATAAAAACCAGAACAGAACTGGTAAGGGAGTAAAGGGCCAACACAACACAGCTGGCACCTTTTCCTTAAAACTGAGTAAAGATTTGTCTTCTTGGTGTATTCTTTTCCCCTTTGATCTCTGAGAAAATAGAAGATTACAAAGCCCCTGAAAGCAAACATTCCAGGGAGACCTGTGGCAATTACTCCATCGCTTGCTGCAAGGGTTACTTAGGTACAAGGTTCTTCAGCTTTGCTCTTGTGAATGACTCAGGAAGGTTTGGGAGATAAACCAGATGTGTCCTCATCCTCCTAAAGGGAAGAGCATGCAATAACTTGTCTACATTTGGAAATTATCTGAATTGCTGTTGCACAATAAATTATTCCACAGTAGCTGACTTTATACACACATTATTGTGAAATATTTATTGCATTTTCTGACTAATTTTTCAAAGAAAAAACAATTTTTCTGAGAGGGAATAACCCCACAGGGAGTTAAAGAGCTAATTCTTTAGTAATCATTCTTGGGAGGTGACCTAGGCAGACAGCTTCTTAGCAATGCTATGAGTGAAGAAAAATGTTTTGCTTTTACCACTATTTGGGCAAAGGGCACACTAAGTTATACTGATCCAGTTTCACATTCATTTAGTGGTCCAGCACTGCATGAGATTTAAATTCTGTTGACAATTCAAGGAAATAAATATGTTTTGTGATCAGCGCCGCTGAGTTACTCAGAATTAAATATAAATGAAGCCCACGCGTATTTAACGTTGCGTGCTCAATGAATAGATCATAGGCATTCTATTCAATTATGCAATTAATTTTGTCTTTTCCCTTCTAGCACATGTTTCTGGGTGGGAGGAAAGAAAGGAAGTGGTATCTTGCTTCGAAATTGCACGGCAGTCAGTTTAGTTCTGTTATACATGGGCAAAAATGATGGAGTTAATTGAGCTGCAACTTGTAATGGAGATAGAATTTTGTTCTCCCAGTGTTTACTTTCCAGTTAACCTGTACTTCTCATTTTTTAGTAATTTAGTTCAAAATCCATGTCTCTGCTTTTTTTCTGTTCATATTAATTAAACAGATTCCTTGCAAGCAAAATTCTTTCAAGTTTAATAGTATTGGCATTTGACCTTATTTCTTTTTTGTGAGTTAAAATGTGAGGCTTTAAAAATACATTGGGGAAATGTAGTGGGGGCCAAATGAGTAATCAGAACTCATTCTGGCCCTCATTTACTAGTCTGTTTTCCTCAGGATGCAGTATAATGATGCTCAAATTGTTATTTGCATTTGCTAAGTTAGGATAGGCTGTTCTGTAGGATGAAAAATAAATGCAGATTGAAAATACCTGAAGGGAGGGTGCAAAGAAGACAGAGCCAGGCTCTTTTTAGTGTTGCCCACTGACAGGACAAGAATTGATGGAAGCACACTGGAACACAGGAGATGCTGTCTGAACATTAGAAAACACTTCTTTTTTACTGTGAGTTTGACCAAGCACAGGCACAGGTTGCCCAGAGAAGTGGAGTCTCCATCCTTGGAGATGCAGCAGACATCTGAGGATGCAGAGGGTTTCTTTGGACACCTAAGTTCCCTGCTGACAAGATCTTTAGCTTGCAGGAACAATTATATGGCAGGTGTGAGGTTTATTTATTAGTTTTCATAAGGCAGCAGATTGCCATGTAGCCAGAATTTGCTTTTCTCACTGTTGCTGGTTAATTTTCACCCCCTGTAGAAGGAGCTGTTGCAGTTTCCCTTTGAGCATTAGAAGTCAGTCCTGTCATCAGACCCAGGCAAAGTCAGGAAATCGTTCAACAGAGGCTCTTTCCCAGGAGCTGAGGGAAAAAATGTTAGGTCCACAGTTTGAAAGTACCTGGAATCTTCTCCAGAATGCATATTTTGTTTTTATAAGTTCAGGTTTTTGAACAGGGGAAACTGTACCTTGTAGATACAAAAACATATTTACAATAGTAAAAAAAATTATTATTTTTTTTTTTTTAATTTTCCTCCTTACCATACAAATTTATAATATCTGTCTTCTTCAAGGGCGTAAAGGAGCATAAATTTTAATGGGGTTTACACTGGTTTGAGATTCTACCTTTCCTATTTCATTATTACTTCCTGTCTAATTATGTTTGTTTCCTGTAATCCTTTACAAGGAAGTGTCCAAGTTGAGTTGAGATTTAATTCTAACTAAAAAATCCGTGTCCTTTCACAGTAAGAGATGGTAACTTTGATGGAGAATCTTCTTTTAGGCAATTAAAAAGTGATACCTCTCTAATTTAAAAGAAAATAAAAAGAATCAGTGTTTCATGTTTCTTCCATGTAGTAACTGAAAAACTGCTGATATCTCTATTCAGATTAAAACTGGGTTAGCTATTGATGTCAGGGAAAGAAAAAAAGAAGTCATTTAATTCATACTTGACTGTTTGACCCAACTCAATGTGCCTATATCTGCCACAAATTACATCTGCCATAAAAGAAAGCAGATGATTTCTGGAAATTAGGGCATGTTCACAGCGCTTCAGCAGCTAAACTGAGAAGTTTATTTACTGTCAGCTGCAGCAGGAATGGAGGGTGGCACAACAAGCAAAGGCCAGGCCACAAGGAAAGGTTTGTGGGGCACCAATTCTAGAGCATGTCTGATACCATTTAAAGTTATTGCTTTGTGGGAAGTTATTCATGTCCTTTTAAAATGTGCTGTGGGTTATGGATGAGTCTGTGCAAAGAGAAAAATTCTCTGCTTTGAGCAGGATAAAGAGTACTGGACTGCAGCTTCAGTCTGTCACAAGCAGCTGAGCAATTTTATGTTACTTGACCTCGAATAATGTGTTTTTATTGGCAGGAGACAGAACCGGGGCTGACATGAGCTCCTGTTCTTGCAGACTGTGTGAAAATCTACCCATATTTAACTGGCACAAATATCCAGGTACCTGTGAGTGTCCCAGAAGTTATAAAAAGCTGATTATTTAGGGGACAGCATGAACTTTTAAGGGGAAAAAGAAAAAAAAAAAAAAAGCCTGTACACCACACTTGGAGACACAGACTTCAATTATTTAGCTTTTATATTTTCAGAGTCAGTTTCCGAAAGTGTGGATCCCGTTTCCAACCAAGACAATTTTGTCCTGGGGTTTTTTTTCCTGCCTAGCTCCCTAGAGAATGCACCTGCAGCAGATGCCATATGGTTGCTACATCCCCATGTTGTCCATTGATCAGTCTTCATTCACTTCTGAATTTTTGTGTTGCAAGCTGTGCTTGTCTCAGGTTTGAAGATGAGTGGAAAAGCTGAGGCATGAGGCGAGGGAGATTCCCTTGCAGTGACACCACAAACCTCCAGAACCCCGTTTAAATTCCGACCCTGCATTATGCTCCCTTCCCTCTCTCTGGCAGCTAAGGCTGAACTTCCGAGCTGAACTGAAAGCTTTTAGTGTAGCAGTTAACATTTTTACTCCTGTTTCTTTCTAAGTGCAGTAAAGTACACCTTAAGAACTAGTAGAAACAGTTAACCACTGATGTGTCTAAAGAGGTTTTTTAATATACTTTTTAAGGATTTTGGTATTAAAAAGAAACCCCACTATGCATTAGCCTAGAAACAGAATAGAAAATAGTTGTATATATGTGTGCAACATAATTGAACTATTTGGTATTGCCTTAAAGAAATAAAACCTAATAATGCTGCATTACCATCCATATTTCCTTTTACTTCAATAATAGAATGGATGGAGAGACCAGATTAACTTCAGGAAGGCATTTCAGACACCCATCATGTGCTAAAGATGTGTCCAGATATTTTTGTGAAAGACTCTGGCCAAACCCTCTCTATTCCTGTTTGGGATTTTTATTCTGCTGGACAAATTAATTCCTGACAAACTCCAGTACTGCTGTCAGTGGGAAGCCTGACAAGGCAAGAGCATCAGTGTACTTTGAAACCCTCGTGAGAGAAGAACATCAGACAGTCATTCTAATGTGGCTTGTTTATTTTTTTCCTATGTCACCTACAATACAAATAATGTAAACAGGGTGGATTTTGCTGCTGCTGAATGACCTTTATTTTTATAAACACTTCAGTGCTGTTTTAGTAATCAGTAGCAGAGGCAAGTTATTGTTTTGTACATTGCTTCACTGCTAAAGCCATTCCCAAGACAATTTCTCAAGTATTTCTGATAAAGTAAAATGAAATACTCTTTGCTGCCATGCCCATAGAATGATACATACTGAAGATACAGAGCAAAAATAATGAGACAAATGTCAAGAGATAAATTGCCTAAGACAGAAGGCTAAATTGATAGAGTCTTTATGTTATGCCTCAACCACTTGAACAGAATTTCTAGTTTATATCTTAAAGTGCTCCAGGAGCAAGGCATGGGGGTTTTTTGTTGTTTAAGTGCAGAGCTGGTGGTTCAGGATGATTGTCTTCAAGCATTACCTCGACTTTCAGATGTTTATTTTGATATGCTGTTAGTCAATACCACAATCATGACATTTTATGCTGGAAGCTGCTATGTCAATAAGCCTGTTATTCTCTACAGGCAGTGCAGTGGCATTTGCTAACATTTTATATAAGATCTTCATTGAGCTGTTACAGTGTGAATGTCACTAACTGAAGCAAATTTTAAATTAAAAAAAAAAAAAAAGAAGGAAAATACCTGTGGGTTTGCTTCCATAATGTGTGACTTGAGATATCTCTTGATTTCTATAAACTTATTTTCTTGATGCAATCTTTTTATTCAAAATGTGCCCTCAATTAAATGCATACCAAATGCCATGCAAAGGTGAGATGCATGTAGGGCCATATCCTCCTTGACTTGCAAACAGTTTTTTTTTTTATCTTTGGGACTTGTACTATCTGAAGAATATGTTTTGCTATCTTGAATTATACAGTCCTAATCTTTGTTTCATACTTAAAGCAAAAGAAATGTTTAAGTGCATTTTTAAGCTAGGTCCTATTCAGACATGTCATCAAAATAGTACTTTTTATGCTTTTCATCCTCTAGTTGATAAAACGTGATAAAAAACTCCCATCTTCAGATGCCTCTCAGCTTCTTTTTCCCGATCAGCCAGTGCATCTACTCCCCATCCTCCCCCTCAGCTGGATCTGCTGCTGTGTGCTTTCTCTGCTTGTCTTCTGCTAATTTTCTCTTTGTCTAGAGCTTCCCTGCTCTTCCCTTTTCATCTCAGCAGGTGGTGTGTCAGCATTTTATGCTTTTTAGCCCAAAACCTTCCCTCGCACCAGAGAATACGTGTGCCATGGCTGAATTGCTGTTTGGGTGTCTTTTATTAGATCAGTGCTTCTGAACACTGGATCTGTTTCTCTTTTAACAAAGGAAGGAGGTTATTATGGTATATGAGTATGAAAAAGGAGGATATTCTGTTGTAATTCCCAATATCAACTGTTCCAATTCCACCCCTTTCATCAGGAATAAATTGAGGCATGAAATAAGGCTCTGGTGTTTGAACTGCTATTGTCAAAACCTAGGAAGAATGGGTGATATGTGCTACTGGTTTAGCATGCTGGAAACCCATGGATTATGATTTCACTATGCCAAAGGCAGCAAACACATTTAAAGAAAAATAACTTTTAAATCCTTGCCTTTTTTTTTTTCTGTTAAATGTAAAAAGTAATTCACCTCACAAAGATAATTTTGATGCTCCATCTTGGTATTACATTTACAGATTCCTAAAATGGGAACTTGGCTTCTTACAGCCAACAGCAAATATGATCTGGGACCATGTTGGTTGAAGATAAGAAATACTGAATTACTTCCTATTCACTGAATATGATTCATCCCATTCAGTAACTGAAGTGGTGGAATAATGGATTCATGCTTGTAATTAAGGATTGTATCATGGTTTAAATGCATAGTGTTTAATTGGTTAATGTCCAGCCATAATTCTAAACTCTTCTAAATTTTGAATGTTTTACTCTGCAATATTACCTTCTAAACATAATTTAATATATGGTTATCTGTGATAGCAATACATGTATAACATTAGCAACTTATGTGGTTTTATCATAATTGTTCAAATAATATAATCACAGAGTAATTTAGGTCAGATTAGATATCTATGAATAGATTCAAATCAAAACATGTCAAATAAGATCAGGTTGCTCAAGGCCTTTTACATTTGAGTTTTGAATGTCTGCAAGAATTCTCCACAGTCTCTCTGGACAAGCTGTTGCACTATGTGACTATTTAAATGGTGAAAAAAAATGCTTTTTAAATCTGATCAAAATGGATTTGCTTCAGCCTTTACTTCTCATTCTTTTGCTGTTCAGCTCTGACAATAGTCCAGCTTCATCTCTGAACCATCCTATGTGGTACTTATGGACAACAGTAACACCTCCCTGAGCCATCCCAGGCTTCAGCAGCTCTTTCCCTTTGTGTATCAGTCACTCCTGCAGATTTGGTAATGACCACAAAATTGGTGACAGTTTATTTGATCCTATTGTCTGAATTGTTAATGAAGACATTAAGTCAAATTGGGTCCAATCAGGTGGGCATTTTAGTTGTGTTAGCTATCTCCTCTCCTCTCTCCTCTCCTCTCCTCTCAAATGGTTTTACCCAGCTCCAAAATTTGTCTTTCTTTTATGGTGGTAATTGATGGTTACTGAGTTGCTTATAGCCCTAGGGTTTCTGGTGTCATCCTGTGCCTGCATTCCTTTGTGCTGCAGTTAACTCTGTGGTCCTGAATGGTTCATTCAACATAAAATAACAGCTAGTAACAGACTGTGTGTATATAACACGGTGCACTACACCCATCATCACACAGAGCAAAGTAAAAGCTAAAAGAAATTAGAGGACCAATCACCTGCACCTGAGATACTTGCTGTGATCAGCTGCATTAGTTACAGCTCACCAAGGGTTGAGATCAGTCCAGCAACCTCTGTGGTTTTAGCTTAAACCAAAGTCTAGTCTGTCACAAGCAATGGCAGCATCATATTTACTGAACTGCTAACTGCTTGAACCTAAATTTGGTTATTCAGGCTATTTATCTGTTCTCCAAAGTGCTCCTGACAGGTATTCTGATCAGTGGAGGTTTGCAATCATACCTAGCTAATCAGCCAGAGGTCTCCTCCCACATACAGATTAAATCTTTATTCTAGGCAACCTGTATCTCGTGGGAAATGGGCCATATACACCATAGGGAAAATATTTGAGGCAGCTCCATGACATCCAGGATGACACATGAGCAGATATTGAAGCTCTCCAGGCTGTGCCTCTGTGTTTGCACTGCCTCACTCTCAGATCAAGGAATGGCAAAGTTCCTGGCATGAGGAGCACTATGGAGGAAGGCTAAAACAGCCAACAGACTTACGAGATGCAAGTGAGTACAAAAAACTTACCTTAATCAGTGAGCACAGATTTAATCAAATCCTGGCAGTGCTGCTTAGAAGATTTGGGGTTGTTTTTTACAAAACTACGTGATTCTTAATCAATCTCTTTTTCCAGAGAGTTGATTTGTGGTTTCTTGACTGATAGGTTTAGCAGTGCTTAACTCACTTATTCAACTGGGCTGTCGAGCACTCAGCAAACTTCAGGACCAAATTAAAAGTTGTTGAGTGGCAGTTTTGGAGAGAAATGGATCTTTAGATCACTTGATGTTCTTACTGAGACTAAGATTTCTGTTAATCCAATTTGTTTTCTTTACACTGAGAAACAGAATAAACAAAACATGGACAAAGAGCCCAGCTCCAGATCACGTGTAAAAACCAAGCCTCATAGTGTGAACTACTTAGCTGTTGTAAAACTTCTTGTGTCATTACACATATTTTCCAGGCTAAGTCTGTGGTACAATTTCATTCACAATCAATAATCATTTACCTCTGTACTTATTAGATTAGCATAATTTAGCATATTTAAGGGGATGCTTTAGTGCTAATGTATTGTTATGATTGGCTATGATGTAGATGTTAGAAAGTTTTGTCGGGTTTTTGTGAGGTTCTGTCCAGCAGAACACCTGGTTCTGAAAACAATAAACCCAGAGAAGCCCCATGTGCTGTGGTTTCAGGTCTCAGACACTGCTGTGAGGATTGCCTGGTGTTTCATAAGGGCTGCGAGCAGCATTTTATTCAGTGAAGGATGGTAAGAAAATCTTTCTAATCTGCAGAAATACTTAGTGCTTATGGAAACTTGACTCACTGCAGACTTCTATCCTATCTTGGGAAATATTCAAAACTTGATGGACGAAGCCCAGATCTAACCGGGCCCTGCTTTGAGCAAAAGGTTGGACCAGGTGCCCTCCAAAGTCCTTTCCCAAATTATTCGCAGTTTCTGTCCAGTTTGATTGGGATCAACCATCAGAAGTTTCTGAAGAGAGGCTGACAAGATATATATTGCAGAGCATGGAGGTCTTTTTTTTCTAAAATATGATACTAACGATAATCCTGAAGAGGGTTATCCAAGTACTCTAAATTTAGGTAGAAGTAGCAAGCATCTGCAAGATACATTTTTATAATAAAACAAAAAGTCACCCTATTTGAATGAGCTGTTTTGCTTGTATTTGGCTTGTGGCTCATGTAAATAGCATTTGCAATTTGATTTTACAGACCAGTGATGAAAGGCTAAAATATGCAATAAAATCTATGGGCTTAATTAGACTGATTAGCAGATTTTTTTTCACAAACATCTGGTGCATATTTACACTATAGGAGTTGGAGAGTCCCAAAACATTCTAGTCTATAAGCAGAAAAGGAACTAGTAGTTCTTAGTAACAGCATTTCTAAAGGTTTTTGCTTTCAGACTTCGGTCTAAATAGGGAAGTTAAGATTTCCAAATCAAATGTGAACCTGAACAATCTTAAAAGTTACTGTGAGCCCCATACCTGAAAAATATTCATTGCAGTAAATACAAGAGCTCTGTGTCCTTAATGTAGAAAGGAAGAGCCCATCTAGGAGAGTAATTTGTAGCTGAGGTTATTGAAAACATCACTTTTCTAGATTTGGTAGATAAAGAGGATTCCTGTCTTTGACAGGAAAAAAAAAAAATCATTTAATCATAACATGATTTTAAGGCATTCTTCTGAGCTCTCAGACAGAAAGCATCATTCCCCCTCCTTGGTCACTTTGTGATTTCTAGGTATCACTATTCACGTGAAGGCAGAGCTAAATTATGTATTTTCTTCTGCATTGCACTGTCTTTGTAGATTTTTTATTGGGTGGATGTCATGGATCAGAGTCCCATTACTAAATTTAAGCTGTTTGGAATAAAGCAGTTCATATTTGCTTTTCTGTATACTTGCTAATGCCAGAAAGAGAAACTGGGGCATTTCTCTATCTCCTTCAAAGGTATGAAGGTTTTTGAAGGTGTTGCCTTGGCAAAAGCCAAGACTTTTGAAGAAGCTCTTTAACCATCAGCTCATCAAAACCAGTGAATACTATATTATTTGCCTCTGTTGACCACATTCAGTTGAATAAGATTGCTGCCAGATTTGGAGAAACAACAAACCATCAGTCATGCTCTGAAATGCCCTTGTCTGCTTTGTAATTACAGAGAGAACTGACACAGACTGGTGCAGTTCAACACCACATTTACCTTAGCTCTGCACTGGGTGGTGGAGTGAAAAAATCTCATTTCAAAGGCTACCTGATTTTTTTTCCTAGCTGTAAAAAAGTCTTAAAATGAAAACAATGTACTCATATCCTTTGAAGTAAGATTTTCCCCCAACTTCCTCTTTAACCAGCAGTAGGAGATAATAAATATTGTAGGAAATATTGTAGGAAAACTTAAAAAGAAAAGCTTCACAGACAGTTTTCTTTTACTAGCACTAACTGTTTTTTATAGATTGAGTCTCCATTTTTGTCTCCATCTGAAAGCTCTAAAACAGCTCAGGCTGTAAAAATATATGATTTTATATGGTCCTAGAAGGACTAGAGAGGTTTAGGGATGGTTTTATGAATTAATGCCATTAATCTTTCAGCACTAATCTCTAACATCAGTCATTATAAGTCTACTTTCTAATACCAGTTCAGACATCCTCTTTGCTCTGAAATGCCCTTCTTTTTTCTTTCTCCTCAAATAAACCTTCTTTTCCACTGATGAGATTTAAAAAAAAAAAAGAAACAAAAGCGTCTTTCTTCTCAGTTCCCTCTTAAAGTATTATCCAAGAGTAATCCACTTCCACCACACTTCTCTTTTACCTTTTTATGTGAGTAGTGTTGGAATAAAAACAGTTGTGCTAACAGTCCATGTCTAAGCTATATTTTAATTGAGAAGCCTTTTAAACATAAATAAAACCAGTGATTATAGGTAATAGGAAAATCATTACATTCCCTAGAACAACAAGGGGTTTCCCACTTGGTGATTATCCTGTTTTACTTACAGGTGCCTGTCAGTATCCAGCAAGTCCCTCTGGCTAGTCCAAGGTGTTCCATTGCAGAAATAAATTCAGGAAAAAATTAAGTACATGAGAGAAAATGAAATGCCCTAGGTTTACTTCTTAAATGATGCACACTGAAATGTAATGTAGGGGATACTCATATTTTCTGCTTTTGGGCACCTCTGTACTGACAGCCACCATCAGCTTCCCACACAGCCTGGGAGTGAGAGGCCAACTCCATCAGGACATGCCCAAGTTAGGACTGCCCAGTGTATTTATGCCACAACTATGAATTTCACAGGAAAATACTGGGGTTTGTCACAAAAGGGTCAGCAGCTGGCTCAAGACACATTTCAAAACCAATGATGATTTCTAAGCCTTTTTTTTCCCTCCTCTGATTAAAACTTTCAGTTACCCGACAGGAAAAATACATCAAATTCAAAGGAAAATTTATATAACATGAAATTCTGAGGATAATGTTGATGAACTAATCCCAAGAATCCAGTAAAAACTTTGTGGAAATGTGCAATTTTATTATGCCCCTGCTCCTGTCTCTAAAAACAAGATGTGTAATAATTTTATTGTTAAAAGGGAATTCAGTCTTGAAAATTAATCTCTAGTGTCTTTCAGGTATTGTGGACTTTGAAAATACTGCTATTAAAAAGACATGGGTGGCTGGCACTAGCAGTTCAGTGAGATTGACCTCACATTGTTTCATCTGCACAGCTATTGATTTTTCTTTTTCTCTTCATTTTGACATTTTACATGATTGAATCCAAGATTCATCATTTTGGAAATGTCAAGTTTTAAGGTAGTTTTTTTTTATTGAAAGAGTGATCTTTGAAGTGGTTTGCTACCTAACTTTTTTTAGACACATCAACACTGAATCAACTCAGAATTGAGTGTATTATTTTTTTTTTTTCTTTCCTAGTGTATTCCAGTATGCCTTTTTACTGAGTAGCTGTTTATATCAAAGATAGCAGCACTGTTTTAGATAGGTTTACAGTGTCTCAGCATTTTTCATGAGAAAAAAGCTCTCTGGGGATAAAAGCCTTTATGCACCACCACGCTGTGTGATGGGAAAGCAATAGAAAGCCATCGTGGCACATACTAATGCAGTGTGTATTACAGAAATATCAGATAGCAGTTCTTGACATTTATTCAGCACCTAATAACTAGAGTTATACTCAACACTTGCATGGGGCACAAGAGCAGTGGGAACTTGAATGGAAGCTGTCTGAGCTGAACAGAAAATTCTAAGCAGCACCATGAACTTGATGTGGAGACGGTGTATCTGCCTGGTTCCACTTCACTCCTGTTTGCTCTCCAGCTACAACACTTGACTGAAAGTCACGGAGTCTCCAAAACGCAGTGCAGCCTTCAATGTCCTTCTAATGGGTGCTGGAACACACATTTAAAGTGTTGAATGGCTGCTGAAAATAAAACTTAGGGTGTTTGCTCACTGCATCAGTGTCCCACGAGACCCTGAGAGCCACAGACCAAACTGTATGACCAATCAGGAGATGTGAGTTGTGTGCCACATGTCAGAGAGCAGAGAGGAGCTGGCCACCAGCAAATTACAGAGGCTCCCCTCCAGGTTTTGGATTTCATTTTGACACAGGACTGGAATCAGAAGACATCTGCTTGCCAGGAGAACCCACAGAAATTGCCTGTAGGTGTCTCGCTTTCTCTGCATTGCTGTGGGTCCATTTCATCCAGCAGCCCTTGTGGTAGCCCTGCTCCTCTGCCAGGCAGGAGATTTAGTGGCCCATGAACCATGGGGGAGCTGATTTCTGGCTTTCTGAGCAGGCCTAAAAGTATTTTAAGGGGTTGGTCACTCCTCTGGAAACCCACATGTGCCCTGGTGCTGCTCCAGCTGTAGCAGGCTGTGGTTGATCTCTGGCCCATGGAAATTTTCTATCTGTACAGATCTGATCCAGAAAGTGCTTTTCATTTCTCAATCTTACCACTCCCTTTCTCATTTCTTTTTGCTGACTTTCTCCATCTGACAGAGTTAAATTGTTTAGTCTGCTCTCTCTTCACATCACGGATCCCAGTAGTATACACCACATATACTTGTTTCTCACTCTCCTTCCCAGTGTGTTCCTCCCTGATGGGTGCCATTGTTTTGACACTGCTTGGACTTTCCCTTCAGGCTTGGTGAAAGAGGAGAGATATGTCTCATGCAGAGCAGTCCTGAGTTTTAAATGTCCTGGTGGAATGTATATAGGCAACATGAAAACAGAGTTTGGAAAATGTTTTCTGAAACAGTGAAGTACATATGGTTCACTTATGCTGTGGGGTAGCTGAAATTAAGGTGATTTGTGCAAGCAGAAGCTGTCAAAAAAACCATGATAAAAATTTTGAAAGGAGGTATTATTTCAGTGGTGTGAAGGTTGATTAATTAATTTTTGAAAGACTTCTCTGATCTTTGTCTCTTATGAATTTAGCATTACCTGGGCACAGTAGTAGCTGCATAAAGCTTTGTCCAATTCCTCTGTCCACATCATCTTACTATTCAATACACCTGCCAGGATCCAATTTTCTTCAGTGTTGGTGATTCAGAATTTCTTCTATTAACTCCTACTAACATTCTTTATGATATTAAAGAGATGGCCCTAAGCAAATAAGAATTCGATATTCTGTAAAAGAAGTTAATCTAAATTTGAAATACAAGGTTTTTTGAAGTGTGGGCTCCAGTACACCTAACATCCAGCCCTTTGCTAAGATTATTGAGTTTCTTACCTTGAAGTTTCACAGATATAGAGTGATGTTTTTCTCTACTCTTTGTAAAAAATCCTTTCATTGTGCTCAGAGTTGCATCCATTTTGTCAAGCTGTATAGATATTTATTTAATGATTATCCATACACAAAGCGAGCTACCCATGTCAATTTTCCATTAATATTGGTAGTGTCCTCCAAATTCTGTGTATTCTGTGGGTAAAAGTGGAAACAAAGTTATAAATAGCTGAATAACACATATAAATTTTTTTAAGCAAAATAACACATTTATTGAAGACAATTCAGTAGTAGTAGTACCACTGCATTAGTAAAGGTTTCTTTATAAAATCCCAGAAAAGCCTTTCTTACTCCAATTCAGAGTCAGACTTAGAACTTTTTTATATTTTTCCATTAACTATTGATTAATTATTAATTATTGATTCCTAAGCTGGAATTGACACAGGAGAGTGGGAACTCGAGAGCATTAAGAAAACTACCAGTAGAAATAATATTTCATTTACTCAGTTACTAATGTAGGAATGTTTTCCCTTTATAAAAATCTAGTGACTGTATTGCTTTTTTAAGATTAGACGTATCAGAACTTGAGGCTGAACTCATATTAAGGTGGAAAACAAGGGCAGAGCAAAGGTCAGCACTTTGAGTTCTGACTGATCCATCAGCATAGTTCAACTTCAATGCCAGTGGACCATTTCTAGAAGTGTTTTGTCTTCATCCATGGCATCCCACCTAATCTAGTGGAAGATGCCTCTGGGTAGGAGCTACATGATCTTTAAAGGTCCCTCAACCTGTATCATTCTGTGATTCTGTGATTTATGTCAGACCTGCTGCTTTACTGGCAACATTTAGTCAGGGTGTCTGTCTATTAAAATTAAATTAAATTACAGTAGTGACATCTATAATTTCATTGTTAATTTTATATTTGCAATAATTTCATAACTTTCCTTTAATCTTAGAAATGTTTAATGCCTTTTTGTGGAGTGCATGGGGTGTACTCTCTGAAAAACAAAGAAAAACAAAGGGTTTTTTGTCTCCTTAAATGATTCTAAGTCTTGTACAGGAACTTTTATCAATGCTCATAGATTCCAAGTATTCCCATTCAAATGGTGTCTTCTTGCAGTATTTTACTACCACTGTTTCTAGCCATTTCTTGAGCAGTGCTTCTTACAACCCAAAAGCCATGGTACTGCTGTGAGAGCCACAGGAGTGGATGGCTTTTGAAATGATTGCAGGTTGGATTTATTGGGAGGGGAAAAAGAAATACTTTTGCACTGTGAAATTAACATTTTTCAGAAAAACATGAATATTATAAGTTGTATTTGTCAACTACAAAAACTAGGTGTTGCAAGAAAGAGATAAACAATGACAAAGAGTGAGGGTGAAAAAACAAAATAAGGCTGGATTTGTCCAGCACTGAGGGGCTCTTATCAGTTGTGACAGCCATGCAGTCCGTGCATTGTGTTCCATTTTAAAAAACAATAAAACCTCCAGTGAGTGCAACTGCTGACTGATTGATGCTCCTGAAGGCCCTGTAGCACTTGAATTTAGTACAGGTGTGCACAGCACACCAATAAAAATAGTTTGTTAAACAAGCATGTTATCTCAGCACTTTAGGTTGTAAGAAGCAGTTCTTATCATTAGATTTATAGGTGACCACTCATAAATAAATATATATTTATGCCAGATCTTGGAGAAACAGGAAGACAAGAAAATGAACAAGAGACATTTACTCTGCTCTGGGTGTTCTGCAGCCATTCAGAATAAGTGTTATCAGTTACATTATTAAATGTGCCCAGTAAATCATTTTCTTACACATTCTCTTTTGCATTTTGAAGTTAAAAACCCTGCATTTTTTTGTATTTTCCAGGACAATTAATGAGCACGTTTGAAAGCTACTGGACAATATTTCAAAGTAGAGGGACTTGAATCGATTTTCTTGATGTATTCCTGACAAAAAGGTTGATATTCTCTGCTGATAGTGTTTGCAAATAACAACATTGCTGCTGATCTCCAGTTCAGCTTTATCTTTTTCATGGCATGGCATTTTTCAGATTAGCAGTTTTGATTAGCGGTTTAGTAGATTGAAAGTGATATGAATAGGAGTCATCATTTTCCTGTATGTAAATATTGCATTTATTCTATTCCTTTATCAGCAACTCTACACCAAATCCCAGCACAAAAATACAAGCTGAAGGACCCTAATGTATCTGTTTTCTGAGATATTTCCTGACCAATACAGTAAAATGTAATAAATACTTTTAGTTTTTATAGATATGTATTTATAGTTAATTAAATATTAATTATTTTAAACTGTTGACAGTAATTTTTAGTGCAAAGAGGCCTCGGATTTGGAAGGGGGGCATGAAGCTGTCAGAAAAACATCCTCTGTAGGGGTGGACAGGACATGTGCCCCCTTCCTCCCTGTAAGAATTCAATGAGACAGGGCCACAGTGCGAGGCAGCCTTGCAGAGGGCTGAACTAATTGCTGGCATTTTCTTCTGCTTTAGGCAGGAACTCTTTGGATAGGAAATCTGATTTCCTATTAAATGGAATTTGAAGAGGTCTTGGAACGAGCATTCCTTAATGAATACCTTGTTAACTCCATCTCACCCATCTCTTCTCTGTAGGAAGGGCAATGCTTCCCTTCCAGCTCACTGGGAAATCACTTGAAAAGTATGAAGGTTCTGATGTTGGCTCTCTGGGAGGCAGCAGCCAATAAAAAAGATCATGAACTATCTCCAGTAAAATATTGCTGATTCCCAGAAGAATGAACAAAGTTGTGTTCCAGTTAACAGTCTTCATCTAATAGTTGTCTCTGTTTGTGAATGCCAGGATAGATAATCAGGAAAAAGCTCCAATGCTGCCAAATCCTATAAACTGTTAAGCAAGTTATGGGATATTTTTTCTTGACAAATATTGTCAGACTGGAGTTCAACGAGGAGCTATGAAAGTAAAAGATAAATGAAAATCGAATGCAAATGTGATTTAAAACTAAATAAGGCATCTGTCTTTCATCACTCTGTCAAATGGGGCAGAAACACAGGTCTGTGAACAGGCAAACTGTTGTGTGCAATTTGTAGCAATCACCTTTCTTGAAATGAAAGGGAGCAGCAGGAGCAGCCTCACACATGTGAATTGCATTAGAGATGGCAATTGAGTCGTTGTAACTTAAGGCAGCAGGTTCTAATTGGGAAATGCTATCCGTAAAGGAAACAAAGATGGCCTTTGGGATGAAACTGAAAGATGAGGTGTCAGAGAAAGAGCTCCATCCTGGCATATTCTGTAGATTCTCCTCATGGGTGGTAATTTGAAGTAATGAGTAGTCCTTGTTGAATGACCTTGTACATCTGCTGTACTGCCTGTTCAATCTGTAACTCACTTCCCATCAATTGCACTTTTATTACAATTAAATGTGCCATCATAAAGCCCTAAAAATGAGCAGCACAATCGCTGCATATGTTCGCAGCCATTTAGCTTGGGACTGGGAGGGTGGCAGAAGTCCATCTTAAACCTTTTGTTCATGCTGAAGTGCAATTTGTTGATTGAAAGATGCTGGGTGATGGAGCTGGAAGAGGATGGCAGGCTTTGTTTAGCATGCACAGAAGCACTCACAAAATGATTTGAGGTTGGAATGCCTGCTTGAGCCAATGTGCTGCTAGGAGACCACCTGGATGGTGGCATAAAGAACAAACTACCCTTTCTCTCCCCACCCCCAGCACCCCATCCTAGGCAATACAAAACATGAACAAAAATGTTCATGAATGTTGCCATTTTGACAACAGAGAATTCTTGTTTTGTCAGGATAATGATAGCAAAGTAAGAATGTTATTGATAGGTTTTGGTTCTACTTTTAGTTATAGGGGAGAAACACTCATTCCAGTTTTTCACACCACAGTATTTTGACAATACACTGGGGGTTTTTTGTTAATTACTACTGAAGACACATGAAAGGAATGGATGCTGATGATTCCCAAATCATTCTTAATATTTTTTAAGATTTAATTTAGGGTTAGCCTTAGCATTTTGTTGAGACAAATGTTGCTTAGAATTTGTGTTCAGAATTTTTTAAGTGTGAAGTAGGTAGTTGTAGTTTTGGGAAGGCCAGATACTGCTGTGGAACAATGGAGTTGTTTTATCTCATTTGCGTTTACACATTGAGACATCCTTTTCTGGATCAGTGAGTAAACAGATACAATTGAGTGAAATATTTGTGCTGAACACAATGTATAGTGAATAACTGTATTAAAATTTCATTTAAATTATCTTTCCCTTTAATGTGTTTTAATGTAGTTTGATGATTTGAAGTTATTACAGGATGGGGCATTTTTTGGTTTTGATATTTGGTCAAAGCATAAAACTAAAATTTTTGTGTCTGTGTAATTTTCTTCATTGTGGTAGGAGAACATGGAGATTTAAAGTACTAAAAAAGGATCTATTCCAAGTCATCTTTCAAAAAAATGTCTGTTAGGATAAATTGTCCACTTTTGTTACAGAAGTCTTAGAATCTTAATGTAATTGTGTGAGCTGCTCTGGAATGATTAATTTAAAGATCATACGCGCTTCTTTCTTTAGGTAGCTTTAAAGAAAACTGACTCTGTGGAGGCACTTTATTTTCTGAAGCTGAGTCAGGCTAAAATGATTCCAACAGTAACCAGCACTGCTTATGCATTATTTAGGATACAAATGGTCTCAGATAATTTCAAGTCATTTTATTACAATTGTTACATATTCCAGACATAGGGACAGCCTGCTAGAACTGACAGGAAAACGCAATTTATGTCTTCCCTTTGGAAATCATCTCTTACTTTCCCTTCTGTTTTTAATCCTTCATCTCTCATATGCAAGCCTTTGAGAGAGAGACTTTTTCCTCCTATCCACAATTTTCATGTTAGATCATAAATAATGGATCATAATCAAGCACTTTGACATACTTTTATTGGCTGCCAGTGTCATCTCCAGTATTTATCTTGTCTACACTTCAGTGTTTCCAAATGCAGTAAATCTGAGACTTCAGCCTGGTATCAGTCTTATCTCTTTATGATTTCATTGACTAAGAATTCAGATGTACACTTTTTCCATCTATCATATCTTAAGAGCATCTACCACCTTGTAAGTTGTGCAAGACTAGATTCGCTCTGTCTCAGGAATATGATTCCTAACCCAGTCTGATCTTGAAAATTCCCCTCACTCCTCCAATGTTTCATTTGCAATGCTTGTGGTGAAGCCAGCCCATGGAGTTCTGGGATTGCTTTGCATTTACCTGAACATTGTAGTGTATAAATTCTGTAGGATTTTAGCGCATCATTTTGATCAGAGGGGTTTTTAATTCCTTAAAAAGCATGCTCTGCTGTGTCTCAGATATATATCCGCAAGAGGCTTGTATGCTCCAGGATGAACCTATGTGCTCACTAGCATCCAAATCTTCTGGCATTTTGACATTTAAATATGTAAATAAATCATATAGGGAGAAAGCAGAAAACTTACAGATGTAAATATAGACCAACTGGTTAAAGTTCTTCCTTTAAAATTATCATTTTAATTGTGCAAAGTATATTTTTATTGGGAAGGTTTTGCTTTCAGAAACAAACGTTTCAAAACTAAGGTTTGCCTGTGATCACAGATGTCATTTGCTCATGTCACTATCTTCTGTCTGCTTGAGGCAGTTTCTCACATGCATCCCAATGGCCTGATGTCTCAAGGATCAGTTGCCTCCTTTACAACTAGAGAAGGAATGGTGCATGTAGGGAATGTGGTAAAGGAGCAAAGTCATGATGTACCTGAATAAAAACTCATAATGAAACACCCCAGCCATTCCCAAATTAAAATGTTTAGAGTTATGGGCTGAATTATGTGACCTTTTCATTCTATTTACACTAATACTGAAATGGATAATTGCAATACAAACAATCTTCATTTTCTGCTGGGATTTTCTCTGGCTGGGAAAACACCCTTGTCTTCAGTGATAAGACAGAAAGCAACCAGTATGGCTTCTAAGTAGGAAACCTAAGGACAGAAGTGTTTTCTGTGTATTTTACTGACCACTTCGACAGCATGCCTTCTTTAAACAGCATGCACTAAGAAGAGCAAAAATAAGCCATGTGGAAAGAAAAATAACTAGATTTTTATGTCTAGATCAGTTGTATTTCCTTTGGTTGCTCACCCAGTTGATCCCAAGTAGCATATGTTTGCTCATAAGGCTAAGCCATACAGTTGTGTCTTGTGGATGGAAACACTGAGATAAATAATTACTGAGTTTGATATGCACTTATTTATCAAGTAAAAAAATGTCTAGTGCAGTTACTAGACAACAATAACAGATTCTGATCTCTACCTGTTCTGGGAGGTTTTTTAAAAATTTTTTATTCATAAAAAAATATGTCTGAAGGGGTAACTGAGTTTCCACAAGTGTTAAGGATAGATATGCTTCTGATACAAAATGACTTAGGAAAATGAAAGAAAAAGCTGAAAAAAGAAGTACTGTGGTGCTGCAAACTGAAGTGAAAATACATTCTTAACACGGACAACAAAAATTCTCTCTCTAAAAGCATGTATGGGTTTGCTATTTTTTGTGGGAAGTCTGTTTTTATCTTGTATCACTGTGGTTGCTTCACACCTCCTAAGTAATGCATACAGACTTTCACAAGTATGCAGTGTGCTTCAAGTTCAGAATATACATGTTCTCTGCCTAAAAACTTTTCAGTAAATTAGTAAAACCTGACTGAAGCCATCTGGCATATCTCTGTATTCATACTGTTGTTTCTTGCCACTGGATAACAAAACTCAGTTTAAACTTCCAAAGAAGTTTGTGTCTGTCTCTATTTTTCATTGCATGACAGCAGCGTAATCATGAATAGAAAATGTGGGAGCAGAAGGGATGTTTTGGGTTGGTTTTCCACATGTTGAGGCATCTCTCCTTTCTAACACCAGTTTGCAATAAATATATGTGTCGACACGATGACAGAAAATGTAATACATTGTACAGCCACCCAGAAGCTGCCTGGTTTTATGCATATTTAAGTTCACATGCCAGGCAGACTTAAAAAGAATCCCTGTAGAGCCTTGCTTCCTGGACAGTTCAGGTAAAAAGCCAGTTCCTGTGCTGGTGATCCCTTGGATTTTTGTGGGCACAGCATGCAAATGTCTGTAGGCAATGACATGTCCATCAGGATGTGACTGACAGCCTGAAGTGCCACCCTGGCCCCTGAGCCTGCAGATGCTCCTCCACCTGCAACTGAAGGGGCTGTGGGGGCTTGCGGTGCACAGGCAGGGCAGGACTCAGCTCATGTCTCTGATTCAGACACAACTTGCCTCAGCCCTTCTGCTGCCAGCACACAGATGGGGCAGCTTCAATCTCTGCATATGTTCAGTTTGATCAGTAGCCAAAGTGTGCTTATTATTTTTTGACCTGTGGAAGGGAAGTAGATATTCCTTATTTTATGTACTGCAGGATAGAGGCAGTGAACATCCAAGGTTTTATGAATTACATTCAGACTAATTGTGATATGCAAACTTTATTAAGTAATAAATCTCTCCACTTGAGGTTTTCCATCCATTCCCATCTTTACTGAATTAAATGGTTCCTGTTTTGCTAGTGATGGTACTTAAGACAGTGCTGAGTTCTTAAACCAAGAAATTCATGTTAAGGAATATAACTCATACTTTAAAGAAATTAATGTCTCAGTCACTCGGAGGCTTATGAAAAAAGATCAATCCAGCGGTGTGTGAATTTCAGCGTCTACTTTGTGTGATTATAAAAATCCACAGGCAGTGCAGATGTCTCTTGGATAATCCACTCACAGATGGTCTAATATTTCAGCTTACCCCATTTTTGGTACCACTAACTCCTTGTAGATATTCCAGTAAGTTTCATTGCAGTGCTTCTCTGTGCAGGATCTTTTCCTCCTTTGCTGCTGCAAGTAGGCCCAGTCTCTTGAAGTGTCTTTGCTCCTGCATTTCCCTTCACTCAATGCATATCCTGCAGCCTTTGCTCATCTTCAAGATGGTACATGGATAACAAGTGGTCCAGAGAGGACTCTTCCCATTCCTGACCATCCCAGAGCAGTTTGCCCTCTGATGAGTCTGCCCCAGGCCAAAGACACGAAATCTATCTCCCCCAGAGAGTCAGCCAAATGCATGTACCTGTTGTTAAGAAATTCCCACATTTCTCTGGCTTATCTGCCTGGCAGATTCCCTTCTGGCAGACTGGCTGGCTGGCTGTCCAAAGAGCAAATGTGCAGTGTTGGGGTGACTGCCTGGCTATGGGGGTAGCACCCAGTGCCTCAGCCTGCACATGAGCTGAAGAATTCCTTGGTGCATGGTCCATAGGATCATGTGGGAGCACGCTGCATTTTAGGTTTACTTGTGCATTTCAGTCCTGTGACTTCAGACATGGTCAGCACTTTCCAGTTTGTGATAAACTGTCCCCTCCTCACAAAGCAGTTGTTGAATACGTGCAGGTGGACTCAGTGATGAATGACTGCAGTGAGACTGAGATACAGCAGAGGTGCCACCGAGGGTACAGATCCACTACAATATGCAAGGTGCAAGCAGTTTCTCCATGCACGTGCAGCAGATTCACTGAGAAGACTCCAGGCTTCTCACCACCATGCATACACACAGAGAGATGAAAACACACCAGAAAGAAAGGACTAAGACTCTTCATCAGGCTACTAAGTACAAAACCAGGCAGCAACCCTGCTCTCCTCTTACATTAATTTTCTGTTCCTGTTGATTATACAAAAGAGCAGCTGTATTGGATCACACCGTTGGTTCATCTGGCTTCACATCCTCTCTAGCAGTAGCCAAAAACTGAACATTACAGCTGAGTGAGAGAACAGAAGAAGTTTACAAGATGCATTTCCTGAGTATTCACTGGCTTCTGAATAGTTGTACTTTGGGGACATCCTTGCCCAGTAGCAGTTTAACAATTTAATAATAAATACGCGTTAAAAAAAGAATCTGTGGCATCCCTTTGAAAGGAATTCAGCAGCTTAATTTCACATTTTATTAAGAATCCCATCCTTTTGACTTCACTTGCCATGCCTAGCTTTTGTGCTGCAAGAAGAAAGGATCACACCTTTTGTTCTTCATATCATTCCTGCTTCAACCTTTCATTGCATCCTCCTTTTCAGACTGGAAAGCCCACATCTTTTCTTGAGTTACCTATATGTAAGCCATTCCACATCTTTAATTTAATAATTACTGTAGCTATTCCCTGTTCTAATATGCCATTTTTGAGGTGACAGAACCAAAATTACACAGAGTTCAAAATCTGTTTCAAATGTGCACATATGCTGTGGCAGCATGAAGGTCTGGTGGGTTTTCTTTTCCTTTGTAATCCCTAACATTTCATTTAACCTTTTTTATTTTATTACATTGGGTCACAGAGCTGGCATTTTCATAGATCTATTTATTAGCTATTTATTAGAACTCAGAAATCTTATTCCTGGGTGGAAATGGTCAGCTCAGAGCTCATTTTGCTTATGAAATTAGGGGTTCTTTTGCTGTGTGCATTAGTCTCCTCTGAATTTCATCTGCCGTTTAATTATCCAGTCAGCTGATCTCATGAAGCCCCTCCACAGTTCTCCACAGTTAGTCCTCCCTTTTTACTACCCTGATTAAGTTTAGCAGACTTTGTCATCTCACCAGATCATTCATGAGCATCTCAAACAACACAGGATAAGCAAAATGTACAGCAGGAGGCTCCTGGTAACCTTGTTCCACTGTAAACAAAAAGCATATGTAGAATATGGACATATTTTTCAGACACTGAGAACAGTCTACATATGACCCTGGAAACAGAATTATGAGAGCTGAATATTTCAATTATGTATTTATAATAACAATTGTGTCTTACAAATTATTATTCTGAATCATAAACCTGCTAGAAATCATTCTTAAAGAGATGAACTTTTCTTCATTATTTCCTCAATGCGTATAAGCATCGAAATATGTCAGCTGTTGTCTTCCTTGCTAATTCAAATTACTCGAGAGTGCTAATAAATGTCTTCCTATCAGCTATCCTGTCTTACTTTCGTATTCAGGATTGTGTGCTGACTTAAAATGTCAGGTAATAGTGACTATTGTTATCTTGGAACCTGAGGCTCCATGCTCACGTTTCTACCTATTTTAAAAGAAAGCAAATAACACTGAACTTGGAAATATAGCAGGACTATACCTGAATACCTGATGGGAGGTTCAGATGCAAAAGATTGCATTAGGAAGTGTTTAATGCCTCATTTTAAATATTTTACATGGTGATATCAAAGTTTATAGAATGGAGTAGGGTTAGAGTGATTGTTATTTTAAAAACAAAACCATTAGGGTGATTTTGTGAGCGTAGATTAAAGATGAGACATTTCACTGGTTGAGGAAAGAGAACTCAGTGTCTTTCCAGAGTAGGCACTGAGAAGAGATGCAGAGCATGGACTAGGCAGGCTGAGGTCATAACATTTTTTAAGATGTGCCATCTTACAAACTTCAGAAGAAATAGAATTTCTACATTTCTTCTGTTAAGTGGGCTTTTATTGTGTTCTCTAAGGTCTTGTTTCACTGTTTGAAAAGGTAATGGTGCAGGGGATTTTTGGAGGACAGGAAAGTCTGACTAGTCTGTCTCCAGGCAAGCAGCATTAAAAAACAAAATCCCATACAGCTCCTGAGGGTACCTCTCTGAGCCTGAGTTACTTGTGGGGCACCAAAAAGGGGTGGGGTGTTCAGTAACTTCAGACATCTCAGCTGCATTCTGTGCATCTCCATCTGGACATGAAATCTGTCCACACTATTTTTGCAGGGTCCTGATCGTCCTAACTTTAGGTGTTCCCATGGAATTAGATCCCTAAAGTAACTGAGAGTAGATGGTGAAAATTTAATGGGACCTGACCAGCAAATGGAGACTGATAATAAACACTGACAAACTCAAAGAGTTCAAAGAGTTTAAAGAGTTCTTGTCAGCCAGAGCCAATGAATTAATTATCAAGATGGCCTTTCTTCCTCAAGACTTTATGCATTCAGTTAACGTGGAATTTTTTGGAAGGACATTCCAGGGGAAGATCACCTTGTATAACATAAGCCGTTGCAAACCCAGTCACAATATACCTGACCAACCATGTCATGAGTAGTTAAGTCAACACTACAAATACTTTGTGATCATGATTGTTAATGAAATACAGAAAATTCTGATTTATTGCAGAGTTAGCATGATGGCACAGCAAATTCATTATATTGATGCAGGATTGTCAAAATAATAACCAGTATATTTTAGGAAGAAAAGTTGCAACATGCAAATGGTCCTTTTCTTTCCAGTAATTATTTTCCACAAATTTATTGGCACAGAATTAATCTGTGCAAGCAAAATAGTATTTTTTAGAAAGCTATTACAAAGTTATCCTGTATTACTTATTTTGTTGGTATTTTTAAACTTTCTTTTTGACCACATTTTACTGACCTTTATTTTCTGAACAGTACATATAAAGAGCTAGAACATCTGGAATTGACACATTTGAGTGTGTCAGGACCCTTTCATAGCCGTGGGAGGTTAGTGTCCTCTAGATGGCATTCAAGGAATTGCTGCATGTGCGGACCATTTTTTTTCCTGTATCCAAGATTTCTTTAATAGCTGCTGGTTTTTGGTGTTTTGGGGTCTTTTTCGCCAGGTTTCACCATATGTTTGAGTACAGAGGGATTTGAGATGATTGTCTGCTATAGAAATTTTTAGATGAAGGTCACAGAAACAGAGATCACTGCCGAGTTCTGAGACATGTGTCTGAATTAGCAGGCCTTACTGTTTGGTTTTGTTTGTGAGCCAAAGAAGTTTAAATACCCTGTGTGGACACACTGATTTCTCAGACTTTCCAAACTACAGACTCAAAATCGAATCACAAAACAAAGTGTGCTATTGGGCAAGGAGAATTACTTAAAACATCTAAGGAGGATTCAAAGAAGGAAGATTTTCTTCATGATAAAAATAAAAGAGGCTGAGCAAAATTTTGCTCCTGAGATCATTATTTTCTGAGCTATTCCAATGTAGCAATATTGCTTGTAAGCAGTAGTGCAATACCAATGTCTAACCCTGGTGCTTAACATGAGCTATCAAACTGAAAGTTGTCTAAATTCTCAAGTTCTAATTTTGTGCATGCTCTGGTTTCCTCTGTTTTTGACAATGTTGACGATCTTGGACAAGGAACATAACTCTAAAGTATCGTTTTGAGGATCGGGCACTTAAAAGTTAGACCCCGAAGCACTCAGCTGCACATCACTAACGTACTGTGTGGATATGAGCCATTAGTTCTTACAAGCAACTACCAGAGCTACAGAGATGGGTGTTTTCTCTCTGTAAAATTTCTGTAGTCCAGAAGACTCTTCAGGGACAGATGAAAGCTCCTTCCAGAAGGAAGCTGTATGTAGCCAACTTGCCTTTGCACTGAGCTAAACAGAAAGCTCTGTAACCAGATAGTATTTCTGAATTTCAGAAGGCTCATCTAGTCCATTTTTTTTCTCTGGCAATAAGCTATGGGGGACACTGATGGAAGAAGATCAGGAAGATATCAAATAATGCCTCTTCGTATGTGGTCTTGCAGTTCCCAGCAGCATTCAGTAGCATCTTAGTTAATAAGGCATGTTTTCTGTTTCTTGCCTCAGTGCCTGTCAACTCCCTAACTTTTTAGAGGCCACAAAATTTTTATGGTCTTTTTTAGAAAACAACCAGTGCAAACTCTGCATGTGTCAGTAGGTCCCCTAGACTTCATCCCTTGGACAAGAAGAGGTTGTGTAGGACAGCAGTGCTCAACTTTCCTCCTCAAACCTTCCTGCCTTCCTTTTTTCTGTAGGAAGCATATTTGTTGTGGTGCTGGAGATAGGAGATGAAAAATAGACCTAGAAAAAGAACTCCAAGGGCAGAGCTCAGCACACAGAATGTTGAAGAACACAAAACCTCATAGAGTGTCAAGAAAAAGAATAGAAATACCAAAGGGGCGTAAGGGAAGAGTTCTGAGAATTCAGTATCTCTTGCTAGGAGGGCATTCATTGGATAGTTAATTTTTTTGAAAGAAAAGACAGGCTCCTTAAGCTAAGTGATGTACTGGCCTGGAACTGTGGATGTTCAGGTTTCTTCCTCACATGAATCTCTGTCAGGAGATTGCCTCTCCATTAGCATGGATATGTATAGTAAGTATTAAACCACAAGCTGCAGGGCATGAGCTAACATGCAGCAAATAGTTGAAGAGGCTTCCCTTTTGAAAGGTTATTCCATAATTGCCCAGGCTTCCACAAACCTTGCTTTGAAACATATTTTACTGCCTATCATATGATCTAATTTTTAGGCTACTCTTCTTTCTTGGTGTTTTAATTTTTATACAAGTCAGAAAGATGAAAACTCTTTAGATCTCAATGGTTTTTCAACTCTGCTGAGTTTTGTCTGTGTGAATAAAAGCAACTCAGTCTTCTTGAAAGAGGGAAACACACCAAAAACCCATTAATTTTTCAAATTCATTTAATATTAGTGTGACATGCTTTCAGGATATGAGCACAGTAGTCCAGACAGAGCCACTGGCCTCTTCTGAACCTCAGGTTTTAGACATAACAGAAGTTAAAGGCTGGCGCCTCTTTGCTTTTAGAGTTGATTTGCCCTGATGCCTTCAGGTGTCATTGCTTCTATCCATCACCTTGAGAGCCTGCCCTCAGACTCAGAGGTGTGTCACCATCCCCAATGAGCTAACTAAAAGAACACATGAATGATTTTTCCCTACATAGCATTGATATTTTGTCCATGTTTTTTTGATAACTTAACCATGCTACTTCATGTGGAAGTATTGTATAGATACACCCAACTAAAAAAAGAAAAAAAGAAAAAAAATATTTATTTAGGATGTTGACATATCTAAAATTACTCTTGCATTGCTCTGGAGGTCACCTTTAAAGAAGATCCATGGCTGATTTTGCAATGAGCTTCTGTGCTGATGGTAGTGAGGCATGTATTGAATGCTGTGGCTAAAACCAGGGCATACATTTGATCGACCAGCACCCAAAGCAAGTTCAGCATCGCATCTTCTAACTACAGAGGCATTTAAGACAACTTGCCAAAACTAATCCCCAGGTTTTTAACTTATTTGAGTCAATTCAGATTCTACCCTACTTGACTAGAAATTGAACACCTAGCCTGCATTTGGCAGCAGTAGTGCTCTGCAGTGATTCCTGTGCGTCAAGTACAAACCATTGACTTCCTGGCCTCCTAGAAGTGTTTCTTGTCTGTATGCCAGAGTTTAAAAGGGACTGCTTTTCTGTGCATAGGTTTCCACATTAAAGTTTTAAAAGATACTTGACCCTCAATAAAACAGAGCTAGGCTACACCTTTGGAATCTTTTTAGGATTTATGAAGTATATAATAAGTTACATAATTTTGTTTGTAATATCACTCTGGGAATTAATTTATGAGGGCATATTTATTTAGCATCAGTGTGATTTATAGAATGCTTTGTCAAAATCAACATTTTTGGGGAAATTGTTTGAAGATGTACATTTGAAGTCAGTATCAGATATGTCTTCGTGCACTTACACACATTCACTCAAAATGTTGAAGTACAGTAGCTCTGACATTCTCTGCACATGCCAACAAACACAGCTTTTACAGAAGGTTCACAGAAGATGTTCACATAAAATATTCATGATATTCTTGCTAAAAGAAAAACCTCTTTCAGACCTGTAAAGTACTGTTTGACAGAAAATTACTTCTACAATCTGATCTAGCTTCATATTTTGATATAAACAAGAGCAGGAAAGATTTGCTGAAATGAGTGTACATTTTATGTTTGCCTTTGTTACATCGTAGGATGAGTAGCAATTAATGGAGTGAAAAGATTGCAGATTTCCTAGTTCTTTTTAACCTGCTTATTTCATTTTCAAACTTCTGAGATCAATTTAGCAGCAGGAAGTTCTGCAGAGCAATTTGGTTGCAGTTGACCCTGGAGGGGTTGTTGCTGAATGAGACTTAGTTACAGCTCTGTTTCCATAATGACACCTTGCCACAATAAATGATGCCGCCTTAACCTCAAGCTGTATTTCCAATAAATTTATAGCAATACCCAAGTTACACCAGGAGGCTGAAAACAAAGTTCTCTGAAGAAATGTGTCACCACAGGTTGTCCCCACATCACAAGGCACCTAGCAGTGCTGGCATGATATTTTTAACTTACATAACACACAGGCTGGAACACATCTTTCTTCACGCTGATTAACATCATTATAGTAGCAATCTGAGTCTGCTGATAAACCAATTTCTCCTGCCTCCTTCTCTTTTAACACAGGTTTCCTTAAAAAGGAAACCCCATAAGCCACTCTGCCTTCTCTTTTAGAGGAATTCCTGCATATCAGGAATGGTACCCCAGGAAAGCATACACACCATTTTCAAACATGCCACCAGCCGACAGTCAGTAGCTCACAACAGTGTCTGAGGCAGGAGGAGCAGTGAACAGCACAACACAGAACATTTGAGGTTGTGAAAGCAGAAAATCTATGTTAAAGACATAGTGTTCTTTTACTTCTCCTGTGGGTACCACAACAGGGTTTATACTTGGCATAAGGAGTGGTAGGAAGGGAATTGACTTGCCCGGGATGGCCTCTTGCACCCTTCCCTGGTTTTTGCTCCAGAACAGCATAGCCAGAAGAAGCCAATGAAGAGAAGGGCTTTTTTTCCCCCCACTTGCCACATTTCTACTGTGCCATTCAGCCACATAAGTTGTTGCCACCTGTTGTGAGCTGATGTACCAGTCCCACACAACCTCACTTTTGTCTTCTGCCAAACAAGGAGAGGGCAGCTCTGGTTTGGAGAGAACTGTTCCCTCAGGAATCCCAGTCTTTAGGTCTTTAAGTCACTCATTGCCTCCTGCTGCTCCAGCCATAAAAGGCAGTGGAAAGGAGCCAAGAACATGCGTATTCTGATGCAAATCCCTTTGGTTGCCAGAGGCCTGTTGATTTGATATTATTTCCATTTATGTGACAGGCAACCTGGTTCAGTTTTGCTTTTTTTTTTTTTTTGTTCGCATCTGATTCCTGGAATCACACCCTCCCACTATGCTTTTTTGAACTGAATTTATTGCACTTGCTTCAGACATACAGAGCATATAAAGTAACTCCTTAAACCACACATTTAGGTAAAGCATTTGTGTGATTTTTTTAAGTGATACTATTAAAAAAAAAAACACAAAAAACAACAAACTTCTAACTAAAATATTCTGAATTGTTCATTGTGTTATAAATTATGTCTGATATCTCACAATGCTTTATACCTTTGAGGGTTTTGCACATATCCTTCTGCAGAGAGTGCAGAACAGCCACACAGTCTGACTGACAGCTGATAAGGCTTTATTTGATATTGTTGTTTTAAGTATCTTCTCCTAAAATCCACTTTGAAGAATCAGAAGCTGAGTAGGTCCTGTAAGAAGTAAAGATTTAGTAGTGCTTCTGTCTGAAGCTCGAAAAATGGAGAATGGCAGCACATTCTGTAAATGAAAGAAAATCTGTAGTGTTGCAAAATCGTGTGGATGAATAATTACTGTCTCCTTACATAAGATCAACAACAGATGAAAGAGAAATTAAGCAGCAAGGAAGAAGGAATTGCATTATGGAACAGAAAAAAAAAAAAAAAAGCTATGTTGAATCTACATTTACCCTGGAGGAAATTTGGGGATTGTGTCTATCATGACCTTTAGCCCACAGCTCTGTAGCAGAATCCAGTTTTTGACAAGGGTATTTGGTTCAGTTGGCTTCCATCCGCCATTTCTGAGCAAGCAGAGGAAATCTGTGAGGGGAAAGACTAAGATGGAGGGAGAGATGGCAATTATAACTTGCTGGAGGCCTATTTTCAGTAAATGAAGTGCTTCAAAAGAAGCACAGTGCTCTGCTGTCTTTTGAGTGCAAACCTTTAGGGAGCTAGTGTAATAAAATGAAGTAAAAAACACTTTTATTTATTCCAAACTTGTTAATTTGCTAGCTGTAATGCTTTGTCAGGGAATCACCATGCTCAACTTTGAACTCCAAGGTTAGTGCCACTAATAGTATCCCCTCCAAACATTGTAACTGTGAATTACTACTGAAATGATTAGGAAGATAAGAGACTCTATTATGGGAAGAATCAAATATCTTATCTAGTCACTGTAGTAATTGAAAGCAAGCTTGTGTGGTAAGGAAACAAATTCTTACTGAATTCAGTATAAACCTGAAGATGTTTCATCTATGTGAACATCTTTAATACACAGAGATGGGTTATGAACTATTTTTTTTTTAATAAAAGTTTATTATCTGTTCATATTTCTGTGATCTTGTTTCCCATATCAACTTGTGCTTAGGTTTTAGTCTTTTATATTCACACACTTACACTTCTAACAAGAAAGTGCTCATGTATTGCAAATAATGGAACTTATTGACATTCACATTTTACGTTAAGATAGCTCAGTCAAAAGATTAAAGAAAATCTCTGGAGTACAACCAGAAGAGAATATAAACAGAGGTCTCCTGGATCCCTATCACATCCCTTCTTCATAAGAGAGTCTTTCTTCCCTTAGCCTACAAAGATAGCAACAGGAAGATGAACGAACAAACACAAAAGAAAGGAAGGATGAACTGCATCTCTGCTGGAGGATTAACACCCGTATTGCAGGAGTAAAGACTGCTCTGGATGATAGACAGCACAACTACATCCTTTAGATGACTGACCATGTGTGTCACCCACGGCATTAGTAATGCAGGATGAAGGCTTCAGGCCTCTTAACTTCCCTGGAAAATCCTTGGTAAATAGCTCAAATGGGTAGAATACTGGAGGCACTATCATTGATCAGGAAATGTTGTTTCATTACTTCAGTTCTGTTACTGGAGTAAAATGTCTTCTCTGAGAACATCTTTTTACTGCTTATTACCTTTCTAATAGTCTTTCTAGAATCAGAAGTAAAATCAATACTTTCCTTACTGTGCCCTGAAATAACTTTTTTTTTTTTCCAAATGTGGCACTGTGAATAAAACCAGTGATCTCAGTGCTCTTTTTATTGATATTTATAATATAAAATCATACTCAGTGTCCAATAGTATAGGAATTCTAATATAGTTAGAGAACCTAGGCTGGTGAAGCACTGTAAAATTACAATAGCATTTTCTGGTATAGAAAAAGTGCAGATAGTGTTTTTACCATCTGGAAAAACACTTCAGATTTGGACCTTGATACATCTCTATTCTGTTTCATTAATTTCCTAGCATTTTTGTATAATGGACTTGGAATTATTAGATAACTATAACTTCTATAGTGTTAAGCATCGTTTACTGTTGGTTTAATTTGTGCCATTAACCTGTGATTGAAGCTTGAAGAAGCCCTTTTAATGAACAGGAAAACAGTTTTCTTTTGTTTTCTGACCCAACACAGTCAATGTAAATTGGTCATTATAGCATTAATATCTCTTCCAACCTCAACTGTCCTTCTCTCACTGAAAGAACTTGTTCCCCAGTAGGAGGAATGCAGGCTCCCTGCAGGATGTTAATGCAGGTTTCCTCCTCTGTGGGGTGAAACTAGGAGGGATTAGTGAGTTTCCAAAGAGAAGCAAGGTTTTTGAGTAGGGTTTAGTCAGTATTTCCCCATAACTGTAGTTGAGAAGTGACTGAGATAGGAGAGAAGGAAGAGGCAGGGAGAAGGGTGGATTCCTCCTCTAAAGGGAAACCTGCACTCAGAAAACACATGATAAAGCCCTGTATTTTGGTAAGTGTGGTCTCTCCTGTACCTTGGAGCAGGCAGAGATCTCAAGAAAAGAATAACATTTAATGGTGTGATTCACGTTATTGTCGGTAATGGCAGAGGTATAGAAACAACAAACTGAATTAAACATGTTATCCCAAATTTATTACCTTATTTACATATTGAGACCCCCAGTATCTTACATATGGAGACCCACAGCCTTTTCATGAGGATGGTGTCCAAAGGAGTGAGGTTGCACACTTCCCCCCAGCATCTGTACAATTCAGATCCCACTTTCACTCTCTCCGAATTTGTATCTGCTGGCACTTCATTTGTTTTGGGCAAAACAGATACAACTCGAGGGGAAGAAAGGACAAAACTGGTGCAGCTGTTCTTGGTTTTTTGGATGGTAACTTCTTTTGACAAGAAAGTGACTGTTCATACCTGCTACTGCCCTTACTGTCAGCCAGGGAGAGGCAATTGAGCTGTCATGTTTTCTCTTCACTAAAGAAATAAGATTTGAAATGAGATACCAAGGGGTGAAATAACTCCGTGTACAGACAGCAATCGGGTGAGCTTTGGTCATCAGCTGCCATTGGGTCAGAGGCTTCCTCACCATGAATGGGCATCCTATAAAAGCTGTTCAGTCCTGGAAACAAGAGACATTTCTTTGCCTACTTTCAGAGCTGTGAAACCACAAACAGCACAATTAGAAAATGCACTAAAGGAAAATAGCTTCAGAAACCCTACAGATCAACTATTCTGAAATCAGACAGTTACAGATAATGGAAGTCAGCTGCAGAAAAAGAGAAAGTTTCTAGGGAAAAGACACTGTGATCCAGTCATTGTTCAAAATACGCATTTTCTCCCCTGTATGTAGCACATGAGAAAAAACGGATTCTGAAAAAGAGAAGCCAAAGGAATTCAGAATAAAATCAGCTCACTCTGAATTAAAGAATGAACTTCCATTATTCAATAAAAATTTGTAAAGACTAAGAAGCTTATCAGACTAAATTAAATGAGATCAGCACATTGTAGATGACTCATTGTAATTCAAGAAATTTCTAACAGTGTAGAAGAAAACAGATGGTGCAAAGAATCCTCAGCACAAAACACAGATCCAGCGCTGAGCTCAAGAGCCAGAAACCACCCTTCAGCCTAGGACCAGTGGCAAGAAAATGCTGCCATTAAAGTGATTAAAACCCATGCTGCTTTTCTAAGCATTTCTTTTTTCAAATGGTTTCGTTGGGCAACCAAATGAGAGCTCGCCTGCAGCTACTGGGTTTGAAACAACTAATTAAAAGAACTTCCCATTGATTCATCATAGGGACATTAGAGCAGTCTTTAGGAATGGGAAAATAGGATTTACCTATCTTACAATCTTCTGGTTAAAAAGAGCTTTAACAATAAGTGGATAGGATCTTTAAGATCTAATTGACTTCTTCTCTAGTGAGCAACAGTTATAAGGAGCTGAAATTTCTCCACAGAAATTAGTTCTCTTTAGTAGCACTTCACAACAAAAGAAATAGAAACTCAGCTACCTGTGCTTTTAATTACATGGTTTTATTTGTCTGTTTCTTCCTACAATAAATTTCTGACTGGAATCCTATCTGGCAAAAACAGGATCATCCTTCTACACATACAGGAAATGGTCAATGGTGACTCCTCTGGGTCTTTTTATTAAAAGGTACACTTTTTTTTTTTTTTACCTAACACAAATACACGTCTCATATTCACAGTTTTATGTGCACATCTCTGCATTTTGATTTAGAGGATTCAGTGCTGGCCCAGTGCTACAGATGTGATGTGAGCCTTGCTGTATGGGCTTGTTGGTTTCAAGTGCAGGTCAGGCACAGCTGGTTTAGGAGAGATCTAAAATAATTTTGTTCCATTAATTTTCTACTGAGTTGTTTCCCAGGAAGACAACTGGGATTATTTCATGTACTGAAGTTTTGAGAGAATCTTGCAGTGCACCATGACTGTGCTTTGACATGCACTTCCTCAAATGGAAGAATTACTGCGTTGAGCTCAGGCTGAAAACATGCATGAATTGCTGTATAAATTTGGAAGTCAGAACACAAAATCCCCATCCTGCAGTACATATGGAAAGCTTATAAAGGTTAGGCCATAGTTTGAAGACATGTTTTATCAGCAGTCTATATTTTATAAACCTAAAAGAGCCAAGAATATAATTTTATCTACAGCTTAATCTGATGTTTTCTGTCATCAATCGTAATAATTTTGCAAGGATTGGGTTGTCTGACCAGCAAACTCCCAAATGCAGTGGAATGAAGCCGCAGTGTGCTGGGAAGGTGGCCCAGCTGATGTCTATCACCTCTAAGCAGGCACACAGGGGGTACCCGATGTATCTGAGAGGTTGCTGTAGCTCCCTCAGACCCACCTGTAAATCACAGCTCAATGCCAGTGTATGACTCCAAATTACAAATAGTAAAACAATTTATGTGAGCAGTGCCCTCCTAGGCCCTTGATCAGTGTGTAGCAATTACAAATCCATGTTTGCTAGCTCCTGTTTTCCTTTAAACAAGCCTGACTGAATCTTGCTTGGAGAAGCTGATTGTACCCCAGAGAAATATTACGAGAGCTCAACTTCACCCTCAGTTTCAAGAGTAAAAATTTCATTTTAGCTGAGGGAGTAGTTATACATACCCCGGGATAACATTTTGGTTCAAATCCTGTGAATGCTTTTTATTTATTAGTTTGTGTTTTACTCTGTTCAGTTATTTCTATTATGCTGTTTAAGGACTTCCTGAAAACCGGGTTAATCCTTTATTCTGCGTAGAATTCTTTTTTTTTCTCTGATACCCTTGCGTCTGACCTGTGGTTAAAATGGCAGAAGTGTAGAAGTTTCCTGTGTAAGCTCTTACACTTTGGTAGGGGTTTTTCTTCTGGTGTTATGTGTTGAGTGGGGTTATTTTCACATCAGAGAGGACCAAATTACTATCCCACAGAACAGTAACCCAAAGGCAAGATTGACAGGGGTTGGAAGTTAATTTTCTCTCTGAGATAAGTGCGTTCTTACAGAGAAAGATATGCACATCTCTGTGTAGAGTTTCCCTTTTTTCAAAGGCAAACACACGGTTTTGTTTTCTTCAGTGTTTGTTTGCATTTTAGAATTTATTTGTTGTTTTCATTTCTTAAACTTCCTGAAATATTTACAGGAAAGAAAACAAAGGCGTGAAATTTTGTGACTAGAAGCAGATTCTCTTTTCATTTTTTCATTTTCTTAGGGAGGCTCTTGCATTCAAAAGACAAAAACAGAAGTCAGAAAAATATGTTATTTTTAGGAGACAACTCCATGGAAACTTGGAAGAAGTTAAGTAAGGCTCAGAGTAGAGAGAAATGGGGAAGGTGTGTAATAAACCGATATTTTTTAGTGGAAAGACAAATAGTGAAATCTGTGAACCACTTATGGTAGCTGGATTGTTGATCTTACTCAGTTGTGTTCAAGACTGTTGAGCAATATGACTGGGTTTGCTGTAACGTTTGGGAAAGCTGCACATCAATACTATTAAAACATTAGTGTCTGGGGAATATTTTTACATGCGTGACCAGATTAATAAAATAAGCAAAGATCATGTTCTAGAATGCAATTTTTGCACCATTTGAAATTATTGCATAGATAACCGAACACCTTCTTTTCCAAAAAGGCAGAAAAACTGTGTCTTAAAATTGGTTAACCCCACAGTGAGATAATTTGGCTCCTGGGTGCATCCATGCATGTTGGGCCCCTTCCAGAAGCCGCTGGAAGCAGTTCCTACTTGCTGTGCTGCTGCAGACCTGTGGTGTCAGTGGTGGCACGCAGGTTTGGGGGCACCTTTGCCCCCCAGTTTGCCCATAGCCCCATCCCTGCCAGTGGCCTCCTGAAGGAGCTGGCTGTTTGTGCACAACAGACTCCTCACAAGGGGCCGAAGTGCCCTTGCCCAAAAAGGGATTCGTTGCGTCTGTTTTAAGCTGTGTCGCTTTATTTTACCCCAAAGAGTAAACTGAATGTACATCCTGAAGAGCTGAGTTCTAACAATGAATGAAGATTAACCTGAATGCAGAATTTGCTGCCTCTGAAATGTGGTTCTGCTCTGGGCACGGTGTGCTCGGAGCCAGCAGTGCGGCCTGGCTGGGGCAGGGCCCAGCACAGGCGTTTCTTTCTGTATTTTTGCATAGAGCCATTTTTCAGAAGCTGCTCTGCACTTCAGCAGAGGAGTTACTAGCGTGTACTTGAGACATTAATTCCAGGTTATATGGTTTCCCTGAGAATTGCCATCTGTCATGCTTTTCTGTCTGGAGGTCACTCCAGGTTGCCTCGGGTTGGTATCCTCAGACAGGAGGTTGGAAGGATAAACCGTGTGCTTCGTGTTTAACCCTTAGTTATCCTTTTCCCTTTCAGCACCCACCTTGATAGGTATGGTAAGGAAGGACTGGGCTTCCCAAAACAGCATTGCCCTCTCCTGGCAAGAGCCGGACTTTCCCCATGGAGCAATTCTGGACTACGAGATCAAGTACTATGAGAAAGTAGGTCTCACTTATAGCATCACCCACACTCAGATCCTAAAGAGCAGTGTGTTTCATATTTTTAATAGTATTCTTTAAATCTTTTCACTTGACCCCACATACAATGCTGTGTATGCTAAAGTAGACGCTTTATTTTGTGCTGATTTTTTGTTGTTCTGCTTCTAACTTGTTAATGACTGTCTTGTTTCACATCAGAATCGAGTAGAGCAGCTAGCAGATTGTAATTTACTTGTCTCATAGTAACTACATTTACAAACATGGATAAATGGATCACATGCTTGAACATATTTTGATATATGGACTGTAAAAACTTCACATTAGAGGGACACCGAAGCAGCAGAATTACAGTGAATGGGAACGTGACTTTATTTTGAGGCAAAAAAAAAAAAAATAGTCATTTATTATTGCTGAGTAAAGCAAAAATCTGTGCTTAAAGGATAGAGGGTACCAGCCTTGTTTAGAGGGTTACGAGAGGGAAACTGTCGGATTTCTGGCGCTCTGTCAAAATCAGGCAATTTCACACAGAAGAGACCTACAACATGCATGTAAAGGTACAAGGTGCATAGACACAGCAGGTCTCGGGAAAGCATAGTTTGAAGCGTCCTTGTCCATAAGCACAAAACATATTTGGTCATTTACAGTTGCTACAGGGCCTTGTACCAGTAAAAAAATTTTCTGCTACCCAATGCCTTCAATCCTGAAGACAGAGACAGGAAACTGTTGGTCTCCATGCCTTAAACAGTTCCCTGCCAAGTCAGTTCTTGCTGTTTCTCTGTCCCCATCTGAAGTCACAGTGGAACTGATGTGTGTGTATGAAGACCGCAAAGAACAGAAACACAAACTAAGTAATGAAAGAAAGTTTTAGGGATGTTAGTCTGTGTAAATATCTGAGGATTTTATTCCTTGACTGCACTTCTCTATTGAGATTATGCAGCTTTAATGATGCAGAAGAAAGGGTGAACTGGGAAAAAAATCCAAACAATTTAACTAGGACAGCTAGAAGGGGAAGACATTTGGTAAGCCAAAGCAAGGAGCCCCATTTTCCTGCACTAACGGCAGTCCTTCAGGCTCTGATCCATTATCATAACAAGCCACATTATGACTTGAACTTCGTTTTCTTTGTTGATATTACAGAGGTGAATTAAACACGACAAATTGTGAGATTTTATTCAGTTGAGTAGGAGCAGTTCCAAAGATCTGCAGCCATTCATATGGATGTTATACTACAAATCTTATATACAGATATATAAAAATCCTCCATCAATAGATTATGTGCCAATACCAGTCAGTGCTGAGTGACAAGGCAAATAATTTTCCTTCAAGGTCTGCTTATTACTTAGCCTTGACCATTGTTCAGCAAGACTACATGCACAGGCTTTATGGCCCTTTGCTAGATACAGTTTAAACCACTCTTAGCTGTTTTTACAAAAAAATAAAAAACCACCACATTTTCTTTTTTCACCTTTTAAAATATATAAGGGATATCTTCTATCTATAAACTCTTTCCTCTGAGGTCTGAGGCACTGCTGGCATCTTCCAGTGCTTTGGCACTGGTGTAATTTGCAAGAACTCTCTTGGAGACCAGGTTCTAGATCAGAGAGATGAATAATCCAGTACTGCAAATCAGTCTGCTTATTTACAGCATTAAATTAGAGAATGTTACTTTACACCACTTTAATAATATTTAAATCAAGAAGAGTACATTATAACACTGGTTAAGTGTAGTTGCCAAATGAAAATGAAATTTTATATTGAGAAAAAAAAGGGGGGGGGTTCCTACCTCAAAACCAGAAAATATTAATATGCACAATTAATTTGATTATTAACAATTCTGATTTCATTTTTTTCTTCTTCACTGTGGAGCTCTGTATATTAAGTAGCATAGTTTGTGTCAGGGCTAGATGTAGCAAGTGACACTGTAATGTCTCAGCCTTCTGAGAAACTCTGAAAGAGGGGAATATCAGCATTCCTGTTCTCAGCAGAAGTGCCAAAATAGGGATGTTGTTGCATGCCCACAGGAAATACGGTAAGAGTGAAGTAATTGTCTGCTGGATTTAGTATGAGTTTATCACAAAGACATCCCTCTAACAGAGAGTAAAACTGCAGCTAAGGTTGAAGAACATGTTAAATATGAAAAGGTCAGAAATTGTATTAATGTCTAAGGGAGTCAAGAAAAATGCACAAAACAGTAGTAAAAACACTAGGTAGAAAAATGGACCAACTTTTGCAGTCCTGTCTTTATCCCTTTCTGCCTGTCATTTGCATTTAATAAACAAAGGAGGTTTGGTTTTGTTAAACAATATAAGAAATTGAATGCCTCCATCAAATACAACCACTCAATCCCTAAAATTCAGCTGTTTATATGAGTTTCTTAACTTCGTGAAGCTCTGAAGAATTATGCAATATTCTAAAGTTTTATGAGTATTTACTAGTATTTCTTTCAAGGTTCCTTATTGACATTTGAAAAATTGCCAATACATCATTGGGGAGCACATTAGGAGAGTATGCCTGCTTTTAATTATCACCAGTAGGAATTCTGCAGCTCACAAATGGAAGTTACATCTAGTCATGGGCTCCCAAAGTTTCCTGGAACATATGTAAACTTCAGAAATCAAATAGCTGACCAATAAATAAAATGTAAACACTCCACAAAATGGGGCAGTTTCCAACAATTTCATAAGGAAGAAAATTAATGATGAGCATGGAACAAAGAGATGCAACTTTCCATGCATTTCCAGAGCAAGCAGAAGAAGGGATAGAGGCTAGACTGTGCTAATTATGCAAGAGACTTAGATTTATACTCTTGTGAAATACAAATTGCACAGAGAGAACTATCAAAAGATCAAGCCCTCCCTGTGAAAAATATTCTTCTGAGAAAGACTACCAAATTTTAAAGAAATAAGGTAGAGAAGGAGAGTGATAAAAGGGTCTCAGTAAGTTACAAGTATGGAAACATATATTAATTTCAAAATACAATACAACAGCTCAGTAATTTTTCTGCTTTAAAGTACTTTTTCCCATATGATCTTCATTTCTCTAGGGAATTTCTGTAAAACACTCAGAATTTCATGAAATACTGTTTCCAAAAATGAAAATCTTGGTGGCAACAACAAAATTTCATCATGAGCCAATTATACAGATTTGTAGTTTCTTATTTAGGAGTGCACTGGTACATTTTTATGTGGTTGTCTGATAAGAGGTCCCTTTGTTCTGCAGCCTTTCAGCCAAAAATGCAGTGAGCAAAATCTGACGTAGAACATAATTAGAGAGCTGATTTGGCCTGAGAGAACAAAAATTCCTCAACATTCAGTCCAAGATGCTCTGCGCTCTGTCACAGCAAAGAGAAAGGGTTTTCCATTGCTGGAAGAGGTGTGTATTATAACCAGAGAGAGAATATCATGATCCTGAAGTAATAGTCTGTGTTGAGGCCTGGTAGTTGAAATACCTGATTTCAGGTAGATTGTTAATCATTCTCAGAACTATACCTTGGACAATAAGTGAGTCTTTACAGGAACACACACAGGATCAGTTAAATGTTTGCCCTTTGAGATCTAAGGTGTGCTCATAAAAGCATTTCTTCTTAGACATTCTTTGGGGTCTTTAGATACTAAACACTGCAAATTATCTCTCTTGATAGAGGGTGTCTGCCCTGTTCTGCACCCTCTTTGTCTGTCCATTATATTTTATGATCCCTTGGTATCATCCACAAACACTGTTTCTAAAAAGAAAACTCTCTCATGGGCAGTACTGTCTTTCCCTTTAAAAATCAAATTCCAGACATCAGTGTAATCTCAGTGTCATTGATAATTGCAATTAATTTTTCTTTTATACTTTAAACTATAACTCAGACACTGACCAAAGCTTGTACTATTTGTAAGATTCCAGGGCATCATAATCTCTTTACCTCTCATTAAAAAGAGTTTAATGTTTGAGGTAGGTGAAGGAGTGGGGCCTTGTTAGAGCCTTGTAATGACATGAAGTCCTTCTGTAGGAATTCCCTCATGGGAGAGGGAACACAGCACACAGTGGATATAAACCTCACCAGCTGCACTCCAGGTTGTGCAGCTGAACTGGAAAATGCTTATTCCTCCCCTTGCCATCCAAACCCATAAAGTTAATCATCAAAAATTAATGCTCCCTGAGACCTGTATTAGGCATACCAAGCTGTGCACGTATCAGCAACTGTATTAAGTTTGTTCTCCCACATGGCCCAAGCACACCAGCTGGATTACATTTCCTGTTATACACAAGATAACATATAATTAGCTAAGGAAGCCTGTCTGTAGAGAAGAGATTTTAATGGAATGTACCCAAGCAGTAACCCAAGGCATTGCAATGAAATCTCTAAATAGAGAAACTAGAGAATATCTTTTGAATCAGCATTTGGAGGAGAGGGCTGGTATTTCTTTGCTTTCTTGTCTTTTGATGAATTTTAAAGCCAAATCCCTTTGACAAAATACTTCATTTTGTTGGGAGACTCGATTTGCAGCTCACAGGCAGTTTTCACTTAAAAAAATTAACCTACCTCCATAGGAGAGTGAGTGGACAGGATATGTGGGATGTCAGGTATTACTTTTCCTTCATCCCAGCATTATTTAGAGTTGAATTAATACATAGAAGTGAGAAAATAACTGAGCAGTAGAGAGAAGGGGGGAAATTAGTTTTCCAGTGAGATTTGAAAAAGAGATGAAGAGCTGATGAGGCAGAGAGATAGAGGCAAGTACCAGATTTAAAGAATTAGAAATCAGTATGACCTTGTTAATTTTTCTATCAGTCTACAGCTGTCTTAACTTATACAAGAAATGATGCTCTTTCTTAAAATCTAATATTAAAACAAAGACTGCTATTTCTTTGAGTAATCATTAATATGAATTAAAATGAGCCACCCTGAATTTGAGTGACAGACCTTAAGGTAAATTATGTGATAGGAATAATGAGAAGTTTTAAGACTCTCAGTGCATAATGTTTTGAATGACAGAATTATTTCTGCAAGAATTAATATGGAAAATTATAAACATGTGAGACTCATCCCAGTTTAGAGGACACCAGATGTTCCTCTGTGTCTTCTCCAGCTAAGGAGATACTGCATTAAGACCTTCTCACATTAATTAACCTGACCCTGCTTGAGTATGGGCTGGAATCAGCCTCAGTGAACAGGAGCCATGCGTGTTCTCATTAGATAAAATAAGGACATTTCTCATAAGAAGCCACCTTACACAGACGAGATTCGGTGCCCTGAATTTCTGGGTGACATTTTGGAAACATGGAGTAAAATCAGTCATTTCTCTTGTAAAGCCCTCTGCCTTTCTGTGAGGTCTGCATGGCATGTGTGAAGTTCATTGGCCCTCAACCTCCCAACCACTTAAACAGCCAAACCTCTCCAGTCTCTCCACCTCTTTAATCACAACTTTGCACAATGTTTAACTATGTTAGAAGGAACACATTTTTTCAGACGCAACTGTTACAGCTCCCCCATTTCCTTTAAGCAACAGCTGTTACTTTTCTGGTTCAGATTTTGCTCTTATGTTAGATTTTTATGTCATGAAGAATAATATATGCAGCAGCTCCCAGTGGCATGAGACTGAAGGGAGCCTGGGGGCTGTGTGACTTTAATCCATGGGCAGAATTGGTTTGTTTGGTGCTGGTGTGGCTGGGTTCTTGGCATGCACAATGGTTTTTTTTCTGGGCATGTTCCTTTATTGTTGGTATCCCTACTGTAGCATTCTTGACAACCTTGCTAAATTTTAAAGTCAACATCAGTGACAGGATTGGGGAACAGGAACAGATTGACAACATTAGGGATAAGCATGTGAGGACTTCAGGTACCTGGCCAGTCAGTGAGTATATTCAGTATAAAAAGCTGTTTGCTTTAAATGATCAACTGGGCAATTTTTTACTTCATGCTAATTTTTTTTTTTTTAATGGACAGTTTTCTTCTGTAATATTTTTCAAATTATTCAAATCATTTGAGGCGTAAGTAGCAATCTGCTGCCTACAAAATATTTCTGATATGACTGGAATCAAGAAACGTAGGACTCGTGCAATAATACATTTTCATTATATTTTCAACACATTCTCATCCAAAAAGTGCTGAGTATGTGGGATGTACAAGAGCTTTTGGACAGTAGTTTTGGGCAGCCCTTAGTGTTTGTTCATAGCTGCAGGAACAGAGCAGCATGTCACGGGGAGGCACCAGGGCTCCGCCTCAGGCATTCTCGGCCCTTTGTAGCTCCTGGGAAATGAACCATGTCTGCTGAATGTCTTTAAAAAATTATCACTACAAATGTGCTTTGGGATATAATCATTAAAATGAAATCTCCTAGCTTATTTTAGCATAGTAAGTGGTGTTAAACAAGCTTCTCAGTTTTTCTGTTCCGTTGTTATTAACTCAGTTTCCCGAGGGAAAAAATGTAAAAACTTCGGATTCTAAAAAGAGAAAAAAATAGTCTCAGAACTGTTGAAAATGAGAGTGAATAATTACCAGGCTCTCTGACCTGATACAATTTCTGCCTGCAGGAAAAAACCTAAGGACCTTGCAGCAGCCATTATTAATGACACCCATGTAATTACTATTAAGAGGAAAAGAAATCCGGTGTCTAAGTATCAATTACATGCAGCAAAGGGTTTATCAAAGAAGTTCTGAGTTAGGCCTCTATTAGATGCCTGGTTTGGCTTGTCTACTAATCATTGTTGTCAATTATTTAGAAATAGCTTCTGAACTTTTGTATTTAATAAAAAGTAGCCTATAGAGGCATTACTGTTGTTCCTGCTGAACCAAAAATTCTCAGTGAGAAGTATAATTCTGTTTAAGCAAGCCTGGTGGATTTGATATTAAAAAAAAAACCCCGTACTTAAGTCTCTGCTGATCTTATGTTCTTGCCTGCAGCCAGTACCATTTTCTTCAAGGAAAATTACATGTACAGTGCTCATTCCAGTAACTGCTAGAAGAGCTGCACAAATGCAGAAAAAGTGCATTAATGGTTTTGAATAAGTGGGTTTTCAAATGCTTTCAAGGGCATAGGAATAGGCATAGGAGGTATGCAAACTATTACAAGACGACAAACACAGCCAGTTCCACACCTCAAATTAAGCTAAGAAAGGTAAATCCACTGATGTCAGAGATTGGTTGCTATTAAAAGGAATTTTTTTTTTTTTTTCCCGGCCATTACAGCATTAGAACATTAGGAAAAATAGTTTTCAAAATTGTATACTGACACAGCAAGACTAATAGCAATACTGTTAACCTCTGGAATCAGTGTTAATCTTAAATATGTGTTTAGGTAGGACCGAAAATCAGAAACAGCTATTTATAGAGCAGAAAGTTTCAGCTAAGGATGACATTTAGATGATTTTGATGAATATACTGTAGAAAAGAAATGTTTTCTCTTCAGAGATAATGTATCAGTTGCACAAAAGGATGTGGTATGGAGTTTAACATGTTTAATCCTGAATTAACAAAATAGAAAATGTCGTCCCAAAGTTATTATTAACTGCCTGTTCACCTTTGAGTTTAGGTGCAGTAAGTTTTAGTTGCATGTGATAATAGAGTTGGAGTTCCCTCAGATGCCTTAAGATTAATTCAGGAGTCAAACTTTGGGTTTGAAAGTTTGACAGATTTTTACAAAAAACAGTGGCGAATTTTGTGAGCAATGACCTACATATAACGAGCATACCTTCCAAAAGATGGTCATCTAAATGAAAGTGATTTCCTTAGTTATAAATTAAATACAACCTCTAGCTCTCCATTTTCCTAAAACCAGTCAGAACATTTCCTTTAGACCCTCTTAAAATACCAACTAGCTTTAAAGTTCCCAAAAATCATCTGTGAGCCCAAACTATATCAAAAACTGAAGGTAGCACAGCATTTTTTATAATACACAAATGAGTTACTGTTCATAAATTGTTGATTTGCAGCCATAAAGGTGGATTCAGAGATTAAATGAAGAAGAAATGTACCTCGAGACATGGGTTTATATCTTTGTCTAAATGAAGGAGTGTTCAGATATCATTTCACTTACAGTTTCTTCCTGCAATATTCAATGCATTCAAGAGGTACTTGAGGAGGTACAAAGGCATGCATCATTTTGGAGAGTAAAACCAGAGAAAGTTCCTTTTCTTTTCTCTCTCTTTTTCTAACACTGCATTGCAATTGTACTTTAACCACAGAAAAGGACAGGATATTAGTTTTCCACTTTGAATGGTTTTTTTCCACATTAAATGAAGATGAAGCCATATAAATTACGACTGCATAATAATAGCAACCTCTTTTTTATTAAGTAGCAGTGTCCCCAAAGCAGTCATTCTGGGAGAAGGGAGAAAAACCCAAAGGGAAAGAGGAAGCTCCTTCAGGGAGAGCCACTCCATTTTAATGCACTAAAACCACGACTTTCACATTTAATATTAATATAATCACTTTACCACCTATTAAACAAAAGCTGTGGGTTTGGTGTGGGGACATGGTTATTGGAATCAAAATGAACATTGGAGGAGCCTTTCATTTAGGTTAATAATTTCATTAGCCAACTTGAATTCACAGAAATTGTACCTTATTCAATAACTCCCATGTAGTTTTGTTAGGTTTGTACCCGAATTAACCCACAAATTTTTATTCTCTTGATTGAAAGAAGCACAGTATTACAATTCTCTCTTTTTCTTTTGAGTTTTTTGATGTATTTGCATTAATAGTTTCAAAGTGCCCTTTCTTGATGTGCTTGTTGGGATGGCTGAGTTAACAACCTATTATTGTGTACTCCTTACCGAGCTGTTAATAGCTTTAGAGTCTTTTGTAGGAATTCACCTGCTGCTCATAAACACATTTATGTTGCTGTTGGAACTTCACCAGGTTGATGTATCTTGTATTTGCAATGACCTTGCACAAACTGCCTGGTTTTCATGCATATTCTGCAAGTATTCATATTATATTAACGAAACAGCAGTTCTTTAGTGACTGAACAGCTTTTTTTAAAAAGGTGTTGACACCTATCTGTAAATTTCTTAACATTTTTTCAGACTTTTTGTTGTTGTTTTTACCACCTCCAAAAATAATATTTCTGCTGAAGTTAGCTACATCAGAAATGGACACTTCCCAAAAAAATTGAGCAAAAACTTGCTTTGTCAGTTTTGGAAGTGCAAAATCAGCATTTTGATTTACTTCCTAGATTGTTTACTTTGCCCTTGAAATTCATGTTCAACTAATGGGAAAAAAGATTGCTGTTTTTGCTTTACACCCCATTAACTCACTGAGGTGTTTGAAGAAAACATAAACTTAAGGAATATGCTATATTTATTGTTGATGTATTGCCAGGTTCTGCAGTACACTCATGACACCAGAGGTGAATTCAGCCCTTCTGAGTTAACATTACGAGATATATATTTGCTGTTTGCCTGCACTGAGACACGAAAAGGTGTATGCATGTGCTCAAAAATAGGCCAAAAAATGTGATATTTCAGTGACTTTTCAATAGCTGTTATGTGTTTATATCTGAAGAGGCTTGCATAATGAAAAACAATGCATAGTCTATATAGAGATCAGCAGGTTCCCTCTTGCCTCTGATTTATTAATCGTATTGCAGTGATTAGAGTCAAACACTAGTTAGTGTCAGACTTCGTGTTTTAGAGCCAAAATTCTTCCTCCAAAATTGATTTTTGTTGGATGGTTGAAATCTATCTAAATATTGTCAACATTATTCTATACTTATAAATCCTAATTTTCTTTCAAAAGAAAAGAATTTGTCCCAAAGATTTGTATTCACAGTTAGCATATGAAAGACTTGTTACCATATAACATTCATGTGGTGTGAAATGAATCTTAATGCCTTCAGTCATTTTTTTCCAGAATAGCAATCTGAATAGCAATCTGCATCAATTCAATCTATAAAAGTAGATCTTTTGCTTACTTAAATAAAAGTGCTAGCTTTATTTATACCACTGAATTTGTTTTCAAGCTGTTGTATATCAATAAGGATCTTTTCTGGATTTGCCAGGCAGGAAACATCCAGTAGCAAATGAAAAGAGAAAATTCTACATTAGTCTCCTCTTCTAATATTAAAAGGTATTTATGTAGAAGATTCAAACTAAGCTTAAACTGATCTTAAAATAAGCCCAGTCACTCTACCTGTCCTAACATCCTAAAAGGCTGAAACAAATTTTAGAAAGGAGTTGGAAAGGCATGTTTCCACAGGAGGTTTTTAGTACAAAATGTGGGTTTAGTACAGAATGTGTTTTTTATGAGGGTGTTTGTAGAGCTGCAAACATCACACAGCAGTTAAAATTTCCCAGCAAGGTGTTACAAACATATCCAGCACTGAAAGGGAGCCCTAATCCAAATCCTGGCCCTATCTGCCTGTGAAATATTGTAGGAATTCTGAAATTAGGTGAATTAAGCAAATATGTTATTAGCCCCATTAGAGCTAAGTTCTGTGTAGCTAACGAAGTGCTGTACTACATTTTCAGATTGGTAGAATCACTTTATTTTCACAGCTTTGAACATATGTTGTGCTTTGCTGGTTTTTTTTTTTGGGGGGGGGGTTGGGGTTTTTTTGGGTTTTATTTGGTTTTGGGGGGTTTTTGGTGGTTTTTTTTCTGTCAAAATGGAGCACTGGCTACTCTGTACTGTCACCATCACTGTGGAAGTCTTCTGAAGAATTGGATGATTGCTCTTCTATTGAAATTCCACTTCACTTGCAAGATGCTTCTTTACATTTAAATTGCCTTCACACTTCAGTAGGAAATAGGATCACCACAGTTTGGAGTTTTGTCATGTACAGCTGTGGTATTACCCATGGTGGTAATGCTGGGTGTCAGAAGATAGCCTGCCCCATGTCTCAGCAACTTAGAGACCTTCAGGTGTTTGGGCTGTGACTTTTTGCATTGCAGATTTTTCACATCACATGAGTTGTCCCTTTTTGCTATCTTTCTTCCAGGGTCTTGCATTTGCAATTTAAATATTATCCAGTGACCTACTTCCCATCTGTAACTAGAAGCACTGTTTCTATGATATACATAGATATTGTCAAATTGACTGAACAAATCACTGATATTCATGATTGTTCACTATTTCCTATAGACAAGAAACTGAAGTATATTCAATAAAATAATCAGGAAGCAGATTTTTTTTTTTAAATCCCCACAGTATTTTTTAAACACAGTTTGTAATTAAGCTTGTTGCCTAGGGGTGTTTTGGAAGCCACAAGCAAAATAGGTTCAAGGAATAATTAAGAAAATTCATGGAGGAAAAAGTCCATGAGCTGCAAAACATAATGAAGCAAATTTGATTAATTCAGAACGCCACTAATTTGCAGATTGCTGGACTGTGGAAGAGTGTTAAAGGTGAGCATGGGAAGAAGGAACCTGCACTGCCAATGTGGAGTGTCATGTCTGCAGTGGCATCAGGACCTCTTTCAGAATTGTGAAATATGAACTTCACACACCAAAGGAATAACTTGGGAATCAGCCCACTGGCTGCATGTCCATAGTTCTCTTGGCTTGTTTCACAGCAAAGAAAGTCACAGAAGCCTTCCAATCTTCAAATTTTTAGTTTCAAATTGCTTCTGTTTCCTGTTGCACTGTATTTGTCAGCAGCTTTATTATATGATTATGAAGTAAACCTTAGCCTTAGGTATCCCAGGAGAAACAGTGCATTACTGTCCAAAGGTGAATTTTGAATACTACTTGAGCTGAATTTTACCTTTAGTAATCTAGTTCATGCTTGCAGTAGCTTCCTGCTTCTTTCCAACTAGAAAAAAACAATTAAAATTAGTGAAAAAATAAGAAAAATCATCAAGGCAGTTGGAGAGGCTGGCACTTTCATATGCTGAGGTTAGAGAGACTTCTGGAGATCCTGGTGCAGAGGTTTTCACTGGTAAATATTTTTAATTAGCGAACAACTGTTATCAGAGTAGCTCATTACTGCCAGAAAGATGGGATTTAATATCTGTGCTCATCTGACAACTCAGGCCATATTCTCCAGCTGCCTTTATTATATGCTGGATTGCACCCTGTTCCATCCCCAACTTAAGGCACAGCCTTTTTTTATTCCAGTTTAATCTCCTTGTCAGGACAATAAGCTGTGTCCTGTCTGCTGCCTTCACACCTGGCAGTCCCACTTGACCCAGCATATGAACCACACAGGTTTTGCTCTGCCCACCCTTCACCTCCCTGTGCTGGCAAGAATTTTAACACTGCTTTAGAGTCTCCCTGTCCTCATCTCTCTCCTCATTTAATTTTCTGCTTTTCATGGTTCACCTCACATCAACTCATTTCTGCCTTTCCAAGTATATAATCCAATTAAAATGAAGTTTGTCTGGGGTTTGACCTTTCTGTATTTTTTTTTTTATGATTGGTTATCTTCTCTTCCCCTTTTCATGTTGACAGCCTCACTTTATATATGGAGAAAGTGATGAGCTGACTGACAGGCAATCAGAATATAAAATATTGAATGGCCAAACAGGTAAAGGACACTTGAGTGTTTCAGCTCCCCAAACTGTTACATCTCAGATTAATCCTGAGGGAGGCCAAGGAGGGAAGGCAGAGGGTTACAGCCTGAAGGGGTGATGCCTTTAAGTGCTGCAGGTTTCTGCTCTGAAGCAAACACTAGAGCCATTGGTAATTTTCTCTGTGGCCCCTGCTTTTTGCTGCCACAGTTTTCTACTTTGTTCAGATTGATCCTCAGATCTTTGCAATCACTTCTAAATTTACTCTTTCTTGTTCAGCTGAAAACCAGAGATACAAGGGTTTTAGGAAGAGCTTTTTTTTTTAAGAATCTGAATGGTATCTTTTACTTTTAGTGCTGTTATTGTAATTTTTCTTACAATTCTACATTACAATAAAAATTTAATTAATCCTGTTGATCAGATTGTAATCAGATAGTAAATAATGCTAGAAGCATGTTTTTGAACCTATGAATCTTTTCTCTAAAATCTTCCAAGTATTACAGCCAGCATTCCTGTTAATTGATGTACTGTAGGTCAAAACAGTTTTCTAGGAGAAAATCAGCATCACCAAATTAGTGAATATAAAGAAGCTTTCAAAGACAGACACTTGAGTTTCACTGGTGTAGTTAATTTTATTGATTTCAGTGTAATTACTCCTTCTCTACAACAATCTGCGTAAGGTGAGAAAGTATCTACAACTAGAGGCAACAGGCATTCAGAAGGTGTGTTATGAAAATATTCTATTGCAAAGAAAGAAAATACTTTTTGAGAATTATTGGGGGGAAATTATTTGTGAGAGGAATATGGGCTGTATAAATCAGAGGCAATTTCCATAAATTAGAGCTGTGGGGAGTCTTTTTATTGACCACAGAGAGTAAGCACAAACTTCACAGTTTGATGTTATTTGTCTTTAATAGATTCTATTTGAACTGATTAATCAATTAATGACTATACCTAATAATTAAGTACTGTGTTATCCTAATGTGCATCACAGCATTAAAGTTCAGGTGACTGTGCCAGTGCAGCTGATCCCATGAGAAAAGAAAGGGAGAATTTGGAGATTTCATTGCACAGTGGACTAGAGCTATGATCAGTAAAAATTGCTGTCTTCGAGAATCATGGTCATTCCTTTAAAATAATGATGCTTCCTCTGTAGGTCACATTGTGTGTGTTCCTCAAACTGATGTACCTAGGAAAGAGGAAAGATGGGACCAAACAGTCTCATAAAAATTTCTTTTTTATTATTGGTGCTTTTATTTAAACATTTTTAGTGTCTGAATCATGAAACTCCAAATCTTCTTTACTTTAATGTGGTACTTATTCAGCTTTGACACTGTGCTTCAGTGTACCAGATAAAGACCTGGTCCCTGTGGTATATAGATTTAATCTCTATTAGTACTTCTTTCACTTAAATAAAAGTGCTCTGAAAAGCACAGGCAGGATTATGTGGCTTAATACAGAATTTTCATGTTGCAGGACAATAGATATAAACTAGAAAATGTGTTTGCAAGCAGCTGATAGTAAATTCAGTTACTCTCTGGATTCTTTCTACACACACACACAGACTTAGCTGTGGGTACACAATAAGTCTGTTTTAGCTGGAAGAAGGTTTGGAAATCCCTTTCCCTAGGGTCAGTTTAAGAAGACTTTTGCTACTCGTGAGACTGAATGAGCTGAATACCTCCATTGTCATTCATGAAATAAGCTAGACTAAGAATATATAGCTCCCAGTATATATTCTAAATTATAGAAAATTATATTTGGTTATCTTTTAAAATTGCTAAACTGAGGACTGATACTATTTTGATTAGAGCCATGTCTCTTTTTGCCACTCAGATATTAATGGTGACCAATCTTGTATGCCTGAAAGTGCCGGGATTTTATCAGTGCTCTCCTGGTAAAGTTAATCTTTTAAAGGTTATTTCATCACTATAAGCAAAATTCTGCATTTCAGCCTTAATTTCTATTGATTTTTCTTTTCCACTAAAGATTTTGAGATATATAATCTTTTTCTCACATATAACATCAGAATGTAAACTCTTTGATTGCCATAGGAGTCTAAACTGATTAAAGGTCATCCATCACATTTTGGTTAGTCTTTATCAATATTTTTTCTTATATGTGTCTACAAAGTCTTAATTTCAGTGCTGTTTTCTTCTGTACTTAGGGGGGGATAAAATTAGAGAGCAACTTGTTCACACAGCCGTGGCATGTTAAAGTTTATTTATTTACAGTTGTTAATGTTATTGGGGGAATTTCCTTTCTTTTAAGTATATGAGAAAACTGGTAATAATCATCACAATAATAGAACATCTGGATATTGAATGCTATTCTGCTGCACTGCAAACACAGAAATTTCATTAATATTTATCCTCTGATGCTGCTACTCCATTAAATTAGGTTGTCTAGTCTTAGACCATTAGCACCATTGTGCCTTCCACTCAGCCAGTCTGTTTCTTTAGATATGAAAAAATGCCTTCTCTATAAAGCCAAGTATAAAATTAGGGTAGATACAGGTTCAGATAGTCAGGCAGAGGTGGCTGCAGGAAAGAATTTGATTCTGAAAGATTTTCCTGTTCATGCACAGAGCAAACTGTCATGGATTTGTGAACACTGTCCCTCATAATCAGAACTGAGTCCATTTGCAAGAAGAATCACACAAACAATGAGAAAAATACAATTTCCTTAGAAACAGAGATAGCATTTTCAAAGTTCATATTATAGTTCTGTTTAACGTGGATAGGTAGTCATAGACTTGGTATCACATTGTGTAATGACATTGCATTTGGATTATATTTATGTTTTAATTACAGATTTTCACCAAGATAAATTTGCAGTAGGCTATGGAAGAGGACTTATGAATTTCCTCATATCAGATTGTGTCTCGTAGTTATATGAGTGTATTATATTAGATAGACTCCTTTAACTCATGTTTAACCCCTCAGCCCCTGTGTTCTCAGAACTGCTTCTTGTGAATCCTGTGGCCCTCCTAAGATCACAAATGCTGCTCTGATACTGATTTAGAGGATCAGAGCATTTCATTTTTCCCTTTTCTTTTTGTGAACACTGAACCATACATAGTGGCCGGCTATATATTATTCTACTTCTTATGTGCCATGGGAAGTACAGCCACATGAGTGAAACTTCTGTTTTACTTTGCAGATTTTGTAGTAGCCCTCTGTAGTCATCAAGAAGTACAGAATAAAGGTAGTCCTTGGCATTTCCCATTGATCCTGGCCCTAGGTCAGAGACCTGTCACAAAAGACAGATCCTTGTAGCACACAAAATCATGCTTCCTTTTGATGGAAAATAGGGTGCGTGGTAAGTGGGTTGATATTTATCTATAGTTTGCCACAACATGAAAGGAGGATCTGGGAAAAGCATGCAGTTAGATCCAGGAAGTACATCTAAGTCCTTCAGTTTAAAATTCACTTTTTAAGCCCAGAATCCCTAGAAAAGTAAGTGCATATTATCTGTAGCAAAAATAAGACGAAGCATCCCCAACTTGTCTACAGACTAGAATTTCATTTGTTCTGAGTCCACCTTTAGCCTTCCTGGAAAAGATCATGGCACAAGGAGTGGCCAGCCTTGAGCCTGCAGAAGGCTCAAAAAGAGGCTGCAGAAAGAAGAAAGGAGATGGGAGGGCAGGAAGAAGGGTGATGAGGTGATGAGGAAGCAACCAGCCAGGTGATGAGGAAGCAACAAGCCAGACAACCCCTGGAAGTGCCCAGAATACCTTCCAGAAGGGACGGGCAGAGATGGCTGCCCATCAAGAAGTTGCTGTTAGCCCCAGAGGGACCCATTTTGTTGATTAAATGTTGCCATCACAGCCCTTGGCACGCTCATTGTCTTTGACCAACTACAGTTAGTGAATTATACTTGCTAACTGCTTGTCCACACCCCTGGCTATGGGGCCAGTGTATCCCAAATGTCTGTTTTACACAAGCAGTAGTTAGACTGTAAGAACATATAACAGACATAGCTCAGATTTTTTCTTTTCCAAAAGTCATTCCCAATTTTTGCTGCCAGTGGCCTTGTTCTGCAGGCTTCAGGGAGTAAATCTTGTCATTGGATCTTGGGGAATCTCCACTGATTTTTTGACAAAATTTCCATTTCAGTCCTCCTCTGAAGGACCCTATTTCTTTTTACAGTTCCATCACTTTTTTCTGCAATCTCTCCAGCAGGTCAGAACAAGCAGTTAAGTGCTAGGACTTGATTTCAAGCAGTAGTGTGGGGAAGAGAAATGGCTTGCAACTACGACACTGTACAGTGAAATCCCTTGGGTGCTGGTCTCTTCCTTAGCTTACAGAATCGAGATAAAAATTTCCAGAGCGTTCCAGAGTGTAAAGATATATGTGCCAAGACAGACAGAGCACACAGAACTCACTACAACTTTGAATCATGCTAATACCTGTATGAAACAAGCATTTGCTGTTTACATAATCTTCAGTGAAGATTTCCAAGATCTTTCCTTCACTGGAAGTCATGTCTTTACCTGGACTGAAGTGGATAAACAGAGTCTTGTATTGATGTTGTATTTAACAGGTAAAATCACAAACATCATGCCAATGATTCAGTGTGGTCTAAGGATAAGTGTTTGTTGCAGAATCAGGTGTTTGTTGGTTTGGGGTTTTTTCTCTAATTCTTAGATTGATTTTGAGCTGGTTGATAACTTGTGTTTAAAGACTGGGTCTCTTTTGGGCAGGTATTTACCCTGATTAGCCACTTCATTACTAAATTAAAAGTTTTGGGTTCTCTGAGTGTGTGAACCCTTGCCAAGTTACATGGTAAGTTATACATCCCCTTTACACATTAAAGTCCCTGGAAGTTGCACATCTAACATAAAATAGAAATTAGCTCTTCATGACACACTGAATGGTTGTGAACCGTCCATAAAGAAGTATGAAAATTCCCTTGGATGAGTAGAAGTTCTCTATTCCCTTACAAATCTGATTATTAACTTGTTACACTTTTTTTTGCTCACATACCTGATATTTTTCAAGTTGAATTAAGCTTAACCACAAAAAAAAAAAAAAAAATCACTCAAGCAAATAGGCTTTCTGTCAGAAGAAAATAGGTATTTTCTGAAATGCCTTAAAAAGTATGTCTAAAGTCCGCTAACCTGTTCAAAGTGAAGTTACAACATTTCAAGTAATTGGGAGGAGTCTTATATTTAAAGTAATTAGATGGTATATTAATTATAGTCTCTATCCATAAGATTACATGTACATTTTATCCTACTATTTCAGTTTAAATACATGCTCCTCACGGCCTCAAATTTTGGTAACAGACTGTAGAACAAATAAATACTTCCTCTTACTGAAGTTTCTCAAATTATTTCCACTGTTTGAAGGGCAAGCTAAATGCAGTTATTTTTTATGTTGATCATTGTTGCCTTCTTCCTGTTCCTTCCCTTAACAGAGTCATTAGGTTGCTTCTGTATGTTTGTTTTTTAATCTGGTTTTCTCAGCCATCTCCTTGTATTCCTGCTGGGGGAATAGTGATCCACCTGCTGCCCCGTGCTAATGTGATTTGTTACACATGGCTGAAGTTAACTCAGCGTGTTTTATATAAAACTCTTTGTTATATACAAAAAGTACGTACATATTGCTCAGAAGAGGTTAAAAGTCCAACAGAACCTATCTGAAACCTATTCCTCTCCAATTATGTCTCTTCTGTGAACTAGATTTCCTTCTGAACAGGCTGGAAGCACCCTTTGAATAATGTGTACCTGCTCTAATATCACTGGATGGTATCCTAAACATACATGGTGCCCTGTGGGTGTCACAGTTGGACTGTTAAGCACATGCCAAGGACATTCCTGCTCAGTTTGGAGACAAATCCTGCTCTAGGGGAGTAAAGCTAGCCTTAAGGCACCACATAAAATATTACAGACTACTGGCTTGTCAAGTAACTAATGACAGGGAATAAATGTTCCTCTTCCTGATGCCTTAGATTTTAACTTCTGTATTTTTCAAATCCTGTACTGCCTAGTGTGTAACTCTGAAGTTTTGTGTAGCCTGTTAGCTGCTGTTCTCTCATGCTGGTTAGACATTACAAACCCTCTCTAGGTTAGCTCTTCAAGGACACTGGGCCCCAAACGTGTAAACTAAAAGCCTCTGAAGAGGGGGCAAACTTGGGGTCATTACATCATAAACTGAGGTTATAATTGGAGAGTTAACCCTGATACACAAATGATACGCAAATGATATGCAAACTTATAAAAGTTTGAAGAACCTGTGACCCAGGGTCCATCTTGGGTGTAGCCTTTTGACTGCCCAGGGTGTACCTTTGAAGGCCCTTCAAATAAATACCTCCTTTGATTCTCTTATTCTTGTCTAGTCTCTGTGTTTAGGTGGCCACCTCAGGCATCATTCCAAGTCATCCTCTCACGTTAAAGGCATCATCCAAGACCTGTCTAGAAAAGCAGCACTCAGTTTATGCACAGAAATTGATGTGTCTGGTCTCCACAATAGAGCAGCTGGTCTGCAATGGTAATTCCCAGGGACCATAATTCTCAGGGATCTCTGTGAGACTCAGGAACTGTCAGCAGCTGCCAGGAGATTAACAGGGGACTTCTGCACAGACTGTTTCTCCTTCTGGACTTTCAAAGTGAATTTCATGTATGACTACCTTACAGCTACCTGGAAACAGACATTGAGCTCAGCAGCAGCAGCAAAGCTGTTGAACCATGCTCGAAGTTGACAGGCCTTAAAGAAAAAGTTAATTCCTATTTTCTTCTACCCACAGGTCTACCCACGGATAGCGCCGGCATTTTGGCACTACCTGCGGGTAGAAGTGAGTAGCGGGTATTTGAATACTCCCACATCTTTATTTTACAGCTTGGTAGTGTTTACTGACCTCCTAGTTTGTCCATTGTGCCAAAATAATGAGCTGCCATTCTAGTTGCCATTCTTCTGTGAATGTAGTCTTGTACTAATTCCATGTTGGTTTGACTGCGGTTGGATTGGTTACTAACCCAAGTCACAAAAACATGTCTGTATGCAACGGTAAAGACAAAAAACCTGAAATCTAAAAGTCAAGGCCATATCATACATTCTGACTGTAGCACAGAGCCAAAGTACAGAAACCCATACCTGCACCTCCTTTTATAAACACATTTTACATTCATGAGAAGAATATGGAGCTTCAGGTCTGTTATATCATTTTTGCAAAGTTTGTTCAACTCAACTTGATATCATTTCTTCCCTCTTTTGTCCCTCAGGAGCATGAGCAGCTCAGCTATTCCTCCACAAGGTCCAAGGCTCCAAGTGTTATCATCACAGGTCTCAAGCCAGCCACCAAGTATATATTTCATATCAGAGTCAGGACGGCAGCAGGATACAGCGGCTATAGCCAGAAGTTTGAATTTGAAACTGGAGATGAAAGTAAGTTTTACTGAAGGAAAAAAAAAATTAAATACAATAGAAGTAGCATCTAATTCTAAACCAGTGAGACATTGGGAGTTTGAATGGCTGAACCCATACCATTTGCTTATCACAAAATGACCACTGCCATGTGATAAAAAACAAGCCTCAGACTCACAGTTCTGGATTTGCAACAACACGTAGAAATGTTAGCCCGATGCTGCAGCTGAAGGAGTGTTCTCTCCCATAAAATTTCCTTATGGGTCCCTTCCAACCTGAGATACTCTAGGATTCTGTGATCCTTTCTTTCCTTATAGAAGTTCTGCCTCTTGACATCTAGAAATGCCTCTAATTGAGCTTAAGCTTCACCTAAATCCAGCAGCTTTCTGCACGCTCCCAGTGATGGACTTTTCGCTCTGTAGTTGTCAGTGCTCCCAGATTCCACAGATAAAAAACTGAAAACTTTTATATGCATTTCCATCAACCAATAAACCTACAAAATTTGGCAGTAAGAAGCAGGAAGCCCTTCTATTCCTACAAAATATGCAAAAAGGCTTCATGTGTGATGTTCATGCTCTCAACGATTTTATATTTAAGTCATGTGTTGCCCTCCGTGTTCAAAGAAACATAAAAAAAGTATTTACATGTGTTTGAGAGAAAATTAGTGCAGTAGATACAACATTAAAACACTCATTAATTAAATTACTTTAATTAGCCAATTATGTTTACCATGTTTTTCATTAGTGTTTTAGAATTCAAGTTGTTTAAGCTAATGCACAGACTCAAAACTATCTAAGTGCTTCCAAGAGTACCCAGGGATTTGTGTTCCATTTTCATTGCTTCTTAACTTCTGTTTCAAAAATCAATCAGGGATAGATTTCCAAGTGCTTAATGCCTAATTGGACTTTTTAAAATTTTCTGGGTTCTTAAGCCAGTTGGTTTGAATAGGAGTTGAGCACTTGGGTGCTTTCAAGAATTTCAGTAGATCTTGTCTGTCTCTTTTGGTGCAAAAAATACGAGGCTTAATTCATATAAAAAGAAAATAGTATTTAAACCTCTGTGAGGTTTCACACTGTGAAAATGTCACTTGTCCATCTAAATGAGGAAGACTGTGGTTCCAGTGACATTTCCCTCATTGGTACTGAGGGAATCTGCATCCTACTAGCCCCATTTCTCTTTTTCAGTCCACTGATGCAAGTGGCCCTTGGGCTGCACGGTGAGCTTAATTTTGACATCGTTTTCTAAGTATAACATCAGAGCTGAACCTGATACTGAAATAAACTGGAAAAATAAATCCATTTACGATACCATAAACAGACCTTAACACCATTTACCTCCCAATAATTCTGATTTCTTTTACTTCTAAGTCTAAGCACTTGCTGTCTAAACTAGCGCGTTGTTTCACACAGCTGAATAAATAGAGTATGGCAATGGTTATGTCAGTATTTCCAGATACTGGTTTACATTTACACAGAGAGATTTGGGAGAGTTGTGTTGAGATTTGGGCTGCTTAATTTTATTAGTACCCATAAATGTTAATTGGCCCTTGCTGGTCTGCATCGGTCTTACAAAGCAGTCCTAGTCCAGCTCTGTAGGAATCTCTCTTCATCACTTACTATTCTGGCAGTGTGCAGCTCAGCTGAAAATTTGATTTTTTTAACATACATTCTTCTCAATTATTCTGAAAGATAGCAAATAATATTACGCCAAGGCAGACTATTGCAGCTCCCTCCATCCCTGCTCACTAGAAACAAGTTACTTGGTGAAAATTCCACTTTTGCAATTACTTTTTGTGGACTTCCAGTTAGATTTTAATTGACTCAAAATTAACATTTTTATGAGAAGCCTGGGAAGAATAGAATGTTTTTAAAGTCTCTGTTGTCAGAAAATTTATCAACCAACACTTTCATGAAAATAACCAAAAATATTTTAAGTCATGTGTTTGATAAAAATCCTCCTCAGTTGGCATTAGCTTGTAACGTCCTTCAGCTCTCTGCCAATTGTACATGTTACAGAAGAAAAGAATTCCCAGACCAGTTTCAGGTAAACATCCAAGGTTATTCCATTTACCCTGCTTGAATACTGAGAATTTGTTAATAGATAGCAGTAAAGCGAGCAATCCAAAATGAGAGTTTTTCTTCAATAGACTAATTATAGAAAATTAGTGGTTCATCAGCTGTGAGATGTGTATATCAATGTCCTGAAATACAGTGCCCTTGGCAGGACAGTGTCCTGCCTTCTCTGCTGTGCTGGTGAAACACTACCTGTGTCACTTCAGTTATAAAGGATAAAATAGATTCACCATTACCTGGAACACTAAAACATTTTGGTGTGATTGCTAAAGGGGTGCATGAGGGACAGAGAAGACCAAATCTGCAGCAGCAATGGAAAAACTTAGTTAGCAGTGCTGATGTGTTTTTTGGGAAGCACCCTCACTTACCCACAGACTGAGGCAGCCATGGCTTGGGGAGCTCTGTTGTTGAACTCTTCTCCCTGCTGCAAAGACAATCAGGTGTAGCATCCAAAAGAGTAAAATTTGTATTTTCATTGTGATAGGAAATGGAGTTACCTAGGATAGTTAGAAAAATTCGCTTCAAGGAAGTGGGGAGGGATGAATGGATGCTGACAGGCATTTCTCCCCCTGTTAAAGCTCAGAGGCTGCAGCTGGGAAATGTGAAACCTTTCCAAAGCACAGCAACCACCACTTGTCACTGTGTTTCTTGTTGCCATTTTATTCAGTCTCTGTTTCAGCACTTTTCAGGCAAAACACTTGTAGCAGAGCTGGCAGGTTTTCATACACTCCAGCACACGCACAGGTGCCACTGCTGGGGCTATAAATTGGAGCTTAAACCTCACTTGTAGTTCCTGCTTTTATCTGTCAGAATTACCAGCTATCTGAGTCACCACAAAAACACTCTGGTCCTTCTAAACAGAGAATAAAATGTGTTCTGACAATAAAAAAAACGTTTGTCCTAGGGCAGATACTCTTTAATCTCTGACTGTTACCCTCTCTGGTTTTTTTCCCCTCTCTTCTAACTAGCTGGTTTTGGAAGACTTTTTCTGTTTGGTTGGTTTTGTTGGGGGCTGTTTTGTTTTGTTTTTTAATTAATGATTCAAAGCTTTTTTTTTTTTCCTAGAGTCGTGGGTTTTTTACAACGTTACCTTAGAGGCCCTTCTGTCCAGAGGAATTTGTAAAATATTGAACAATTTACAGCTTTAGGCAGTTTTCATGCCAAAGCAGGGCTTGTTCTAAAACCAAGGATATTTTCCTTGTCAGCCTTCCCATCATTAGAAAAAAATAATCCGAAAGTGAAGTGTTCTGGAAGGGGCCTAAGGGACAAAGTAGCATTTATGCAGTGTGGACTTGTGCTTGGGCTGAACAGAGCCATAAATGTGACCACATGATGATATTTAATCCAAAAGCAATGCAGACTTTGTATACTTTAAATTATTAACACTAAAAACTTAAGTATTTCAGAAGTACTAATGGAATGCCTGATTAGGTGTTTCATAAAGTTGAAGACTGTGAAAAAATAATTTGCTGAAGCCCTGATCTTGATGAATCAATAAGTTTAATTTCTTTACCATAGTCTCAGATGGTGATTTTTGTCTATTGCCAGAAAATTCTGCTGAATTTTCACTTTCTTCTCCCTCTTCCCACATCCAAAAAATCTACCTTTAACTTTTCATCCTCAAATCATGCAGCAAGGCTGCCATGACAGAGAAGCCATCCCTAGGATTTTTAGAAATAAACTGAATTACCAATTCAAAATTGAGTTGGTTTTGGGGTTTTTTTACAATGTTTTTTGTTTTGAAAATAGTTAATTGAATTATTTGTTGAAACAAACAAATCAGATGACACATATATTTAGAAACTGCATTGTTGGATCTCTCCCCACCTCTGCCTCGTCCTACTGTTCATTCAATATTAGTCAGCAATGGACACCAAAGAATGTCTCATTTTAGTCTTCAGTCTCTTTCCTTACTGTGTTTAATATTTGCAGCCATTTGGTCTTCACATTTGATTTTGATCTATCTGATTGCACTACTGTATGTGTCCAGAAAACCCAGAGACTTCACTTTTCCTCTGCATTTCCTAAACAAGAGCAATGTCCTTGTTCAGATCTCGAACTGCTTGCACAAGCTTTCCATTTGTCCACTGGCCCGGAAGTGAATGTTAAGGGAAACATTTGGAAGAAAGCTTTTCAAGTGAATAGACACCAAAAAGTTTTAGATTTGTATGCTAGTGAAAGCACTGTTTTTTCATTCTAAAAGTCCTTTTTAAGATCACCTTTCCTTTGCCTTCTCATTTCCCCTTGGATTGGAGCCCATCAGCTCACTGCATCACAGAACTGCAAAGGAACTACATTTTCATTTGTGAAAACGTAAAGGTTGTCCTAATGAGACTTTGTGTTTTTCTTACCTATTGTTTTTAAGCACTGTTGTTTACAATGCCTTGTAAATCCACCTGACAGCCTGTTCTGTCTATTAGAGCTCCAGTGCTCACTGTCCACACTTACCTGTCTTACAGCTACTCACTGTTATCAGTCTAGCTGTCTTTCTGGCACTTTTTGATCTTTCAGTCTGCTGGAGGGTCTGCTGCCTGATAGATGTCAAATTGAAGTAATGAAAGGATGGAGCTGAGAGACAGAAGTGAGCTGTCATTAGGGCTTCCAGCTCTTTTACACCAAATACAGAAACTTGTAAAATGTTTTGGAGAGATTTGTTCAAAGAAAAAGAAATAGCAGAGCTGAAAGATTCTCTCTGTCTTTCAGCCTTTTGCACTGTGACTAAAACATCTGCACCATTTCTTCCAGTCTGCCCAGTGAGGAAATGAAGCCTGAGGATATTTCCCTTCAGCCCAGAGAGGAGGGAAAGTGCAGCTCCTCCTCCATGCATTTGGGTGAAGAACCCAGAGAGAAGCTGAGTCTGGACATGGGTGTAAAGAGTGGATTGTAGGGGCAGAACTGACACCAGGCTGGATGCAGAAGGGATTTCTGGGCATGGTGTTAAGCAAGGAAACTGGAACAATGCAACCAGAAACTTTAAATATCATTTCAGGCCTATAACATGAGTTAAGCATGAAGAGCAATGGCAGCAAGGAGTTTATCTGGGTAATAAGCTCCTGGATGCGTGTATGATCCATGCTGCAGTTCTAAAATCAAGTCATAGCTTTGACTAACCGCATCAGTTGCAGTTAAAATGCAGTTGAAGAGCTTTGCCACCCAAACATTACACTGCTGAAACATCTGGGATAAGTCATAAATTCTCCCTTTTCCTTGTTTTAGCTTCTCATTTTTTGTTTGCTGCCCCAATGAACTTACAGAGCAGACAGGTAGAGAGAATGAGACATAGTACCAGGCTAAACAGTCAGCCCAGTTAGAGAAGTGCTAAGCTCCCTTAGCTCTGCTCATGGTTTATCATAAAGTTGAGGTGCCCTAGACAGTGTAGAGACAACAAAATATTGATTTTAGCTATAGGAATGCTGGCCATGTTGTCCAACAAATGAGATTCTGGAAAAAAATGCTGTGTACTTCTGTGATTAAATGCAGCACTCTCATATGTACACACAAAGAGATGAAATGAGGTTGCAGGAACTTGCTTGACTTTGCAAACTGTCATAGTTGTTTTTTAAACTGAGTTTTTCTGTCTTACATAATCAAGAAGTTCTGAGGAGAAACACAGGGTTACATATCAATATGCACAGGAAACATAAGGAAGGAAAACCAGGAAGTAACAAAAATATTCAAGAACATGCACAACAGAAACAGTTAAAGCTCTTAGTATTTACAACTTGAACTTTACTTTAAGAGAAAGCTGGAGAAATGAGAAAAGAGCAGAGAGGTTGACAGACACATAGAATTTAATATAGAATGGCAAAATGCTGTAAAAATTCTAGGTATGGAGGGTCCCTGATTACTGTCTTCTCACTGGCTAAATAGTTTTTTGTGGAACTTTTTACCTGCATGTGATAAATCTGTGTATGTGCATACTTGTGTGCTTATATATGTGTTGTTCATTGCACTGTGCCTTTAATGATTTTATTGAGGGATCAATTCAAGCAAAAATAAGTATTTCCATCATTTTGCCTTACCTGCCTCTCTGTCAGTTTTTAACAAATCCACATTTTCCAATTATACTTGTCTGTCATGTGACATTTTTATCTGGCAAGTAAATTAAGGTTATCTGGAAGTTTCAGGCTTGAAAGCTCCTTGTAGTGATTTAACTACATGAAAAACAAAACCCTAATGTATTTGAATCTGGCACCTCTGCCAACACAGTAAAATACAAAAAAGAGGAACAGTATTATCACTTTTTCAGCTAAAAATCATACTGTTTGCAGGCAGAAAGAACTTAAATCTGTCTGGAATTTCTCCCTTTCATTTATGTGACTTTGGTTCCTGATAGAAAATATATGTTATTAAATTACTAGATTGGTTTCTGTTTTAGCTAGAACACCAAAAAATAGCAGCTCCATCCGGCAGAAATGATCAGGACACATCTTCATCTCCATAGCTGCAGGTGCTTCTTTGGACCATGGAGCCAGTCCCTACATTTGCACCATGAAAGTTGCTGGGTTGTTCTCTTGGCAGTGAATGACTGTTGAAAAAAATCACAGTTAATTTTTCTTTTGACAAATTAATTTTTCTGTTAATTTTGAGCTTGTGTTTTTCTTTCCTCCTGCTGAATTCACTAATTTTGCATAATCTTTTTCCTATTAAAAGGAGAGGTGCAGTTTGTCCTCTCATTTCCACTGCAGAGATGGGCAAGACTCCTCTGAACCCTTCTCTGTGTACAATTCAAGCCATGCCTGACTGCAACAATCTTTGCCACATTTAACACAGTTCTCAATAGTCTGAAAAATGGTATTCAACATTTGCTTTGGAGAGCTTATTATTATTTGCATTGTTACTTGTGTGGCATGATATTTGTTATGTTGTATTTTTCCAAATAAACCAGAGCCTGTGGAAGACAACACAGAGCTGGAATCCACTCCTGTAACATCACTACATGTCATTTAACTGTTCAGTCAATATTTGCTCCATCATTTATTGGAAGATGTGTATATTTAACTTGTCTGACCACAGGTACTGAATGCCTTGTAATTTACTGCCTCTGCATGCTTCCATAAAATTATATGGACAGAAACCTAATGGCAGAAATTTAACAAGGTGTTTTTGCTGAAAATCTGACATAAGCTACTATTGTTTTTATTTGCTTTGCTGCTCCTACAAAGCCAGTTTACACCACGAGTTTTTGAGCCACACACAAATATTTTTCAGAAGCCAAATGCTTTTCTTGGAAACAGCATTTTATGAGGCTTTGGATAGCAATGTGTGCATTGCATTGAGCTTCATCAGCTGCAAAGTGAGGGAACATAGCTTGCTGAGCTTTCTAGACAGCAGCCTAGGTGATTTCCCTAAGCTTTAATCGCCTGGTGCCTGAAAAAAGCTGAAGATTTTGCTTATTGAACAATTTGCAAGTTCACCAAATCAAAGTTGCTTCCCTGATGTAAAAATTATATTCTTTTCTGCATTTACTCCTGTTTTCAGAAGTAATTGGATAGAATTATTTATTCTCCTTTCAAAACAATGTTTTATTTCCCATGGAAATAGAAAGTAAGAATTGGGTAAATGTCATGTGGTGTAAATGTTCAAGTGTAGCAGAGTTTAACAAATAAAACTTCAGAGTCCCAAGACAGGAGACAGAGAAAAAAATGAGCCTAATTCTTTTTCTGCTCGTGTAGTCTTTGGACAGTGAGGACCACCTGGACCATAAGTAGGTAAACTGTCAATGTAAAGATTTCATATTAATGCACAATAAAGTAACAAAAAGAGGAAGTGTCCAGCAACTGTATAATTTCAAGTGATCTTTTTTAACTCCCAAACATCCTACAAAAAGCAGAGAGAAAAACAAGAGGCCTAAGACATATTATGGTGAACTGTGTGTATTTTGTGACAATAGAACTGAACACCAGACATGCTGAAGAGTGTGTGAAGCTGCACATTAGGTGTGGGTTTTTGCTTTGCCTCTTCCTGAATCCAGTTTATTATTTCTCACATACCCAGCACTGCTGCTGACTTCACTGGGACAGGGGGATGGAGAGAACTTCTGAATTAGATGCAGGTTTAAGATAAATAAAGCTAAGGAAGAAAATACAGGTTTGTGTCCAAAATCCTGTCATATTCAAACTTTAGTAAATTGCAAGTGTTTGATAGTGACAAATCCTGACTGTATAAACCTGCAAACATCTCCCCTCCATCCTAGTTGGGACATGGCTTATTGTCACTTCGCAGACACGTTTGTGTCCGATGTCCTTGCTAAGCACCAAGGAAACCATTACAAACAAATGGCAACATTTGACCATTGAAATGATTTCAGCCATTCTGCACAATCCCTGGGTGATGGATGGAGCATCAACCTCTTTTCTCTGTGCTTCTCTTTCAGCTTCTGATATGGCTGCAGAGCAGGGACAGATTCTTGTAATTGCCACTGCTGCTGTTGGTGGATTCACTCTCCTGGTCATCCTCACTTTGTTCTTCCTCATCACTGGCAGGTAATTAAAACACTGTTCTGATATAGTCTCACCTAAAGTTAAGAATTTAAGAATAATATTTAAGTCATTAAACCACATTTTCAGTGCTAAAATTAGGGTTAGACACAGTGGAATATCCTCTTTGTTCAGCACTGTTTCTACAGTTCTCTTGTGAGTGTTGTTTTTCATAAAGACACAGTTTGGGGAGATAAGAAATTATGTGAAATCAGGAAATAGTTCGGATATTTAAAAAATAAGTTTATGGAGCTCTTGCCTACAGAATGATAATTTAAAAATACAATATACCTGCTGTACCCTCAAGGCTCTGACATTACAAGGAAAAAAAGAAGAAAAAAGATCCCCACAGTGTATTTTACAAGATCTCATAACTGTCAATTGCAAAGCTTTAGAGGGTGGAACTATGGGATTTTTGATGTCTTGGGGTTGGCATTGTACCTTGCTAAAGGCACTTGAATGGACCCTTTTTATTACTTCCACTGTATTCAACTTGTAGGAAAAGCCACAGACAATTTTTTTTTTTTCTATTTTTTTTATCTTATATATTTTTTTTTCTATGCACATTTCTGCATCTCTTAAGATGGAATGCAGGAATTATGTAACAAAAGTAAACTAAGGAGAACTATACTCTGAAACACCAAAACGGTTCTACTGCCTGTGATATCACTGGTGAACAGAAAATACCTTACTAAAGGTTCTATTTTATAGCTTTTTGACTTTTTTTTTTTTTTTTTTTAAATTGAAGGTATCCCAATTAAATCTATGTTGCAGCACTGCTGTTGCATTGGCAGGGGAATGTTACCAGTCTGGACAATGTAGGGTTTTTTAATAACCAGTGTCATTCTTGTTCTTGAAATTCTTTTAGTGCAGTGCTGTTTGTCCACCTTTCTTCTGTGTTGATCAGGATCAAGTAATGACATTGTGCAAATTAGATGAGAAAGTATTTTGCTTTGAGTGATGGTGCTGAGTTTGCTTTGGCAGGTGCTGCGTTGCATACTGAAGGTTTTAAGGGAACTCACAAATTCTAACTGGACATGCTAAAAAAGACGTGTAGGTTGGACCCTCAGTCCTGGCTGAAGCTCAGATTCCCACAGGCCCAGCTCCTTCCAGGGTGCCTTGTTTCCTTTCTCCCTGAGCCTCAGGTGTTTCCTGGATGATTTCCAGACTTCACCTCCTTTCACCACCAGGAAGCAAAGCAACATTTAAAAGGACCCATTGTGTCCCCATGTGCTCTGTGAGACATCAGTGGCACCACAGTGCCATGGACCAAGGAAACCTGAACCCAGGCTGTTGCTCTGTATGGATAAGGGCCTTCAAGCAGAGGAATTAGTTCAGAGCTCCTGCAGCAGGATCTGTAGCAGGGGTTGTGTGGGCTCTGGGCCCTCTCTACCCTTTCCCCCTCTCCCTCCTCAGACACAAAAAACAGATGCTGGAAGAGCTTCCATGTGGATAGGATTGTCCATGAGTTTCCTTCTTACCTGGTTCAAGGACAGAAAAAATCCAGAGCTGGGGTGGGATTCTGCACTGCTCCTGCTGTGGTTTGGATCCTGTTTACGCCCAGAGAAAAGATGTGACACTCACTCTTCTGAATGTGAAAATGGTCCTCACTGTTATCAATAAAGGGTGCTGCACTTTTAGATTTGTAATTACACATTTGTTTTGTTGATACAGCATTACCTCTGATTTGAAAGGAAAGTGAAGTTGTATCAGTGTAGGCCTGAGGTTTTATTTGCAGTACCCCAGCAACTAAATATGGCACTGCAGTAGCTGCCATTATATGAGTTAATGCTCTCTCTGCTAAATAATAAAACCAGTTAAATCTAACATTCTGGTAAAGGTTATGACAGCAGTTAACCTTGGAACATATTGTGGCCTTAGATAATCGTAGAGGCTAAGTAAATATTCCTACAATTACTACAGAAGGTGACAAACAGTAGGGTATTTTAGAAGAGAGAGGAATTTTTTAGACAAATTTCCAGAGAAAATTACTGTGTGGAATCCTTACGTGAAATCCTGAAACATAACTCAAACACTTCCTGTAGAAAAAAATCACTAAACTCAGGAATAAAAAAAAAAAAAAATGGAAATTTTTTTTTTCTGTGTTTCTTCCTCCTGTTTTCTAACGTTAAGGATATCAGAGATTCTCTTAGCTTTCTACTGCCTTCCTCAATGGGACCGTTTCAATTATGTAAGATATGAATCCATTTTGAAGTGCTGCTTAAATGCAGTGATAAGAGCATATTCCACAGAAGACAGAGCAAGAAAATTTTGAATAAATACTCAATTTGCTCTAGGACTGGAGGCAAATTTCAGCATGAAAAATGGGACTGGTACCCTACAGATGTGCTCTGCTTCACTGTTCAGAATTAACAATTCGATGAGCTGTCGAGTCTCAGGGCTGCTGATGAGCCTATTCAGAGTGGAGAGGCCGGGTTAAATGAGCACCTGCCTCGGCGCTTTGCTGAGTGATTATCCACCAGGAGCAAGCAGGAAGCATGGCTGTCAATTGCAGATAGGAATATGAAAGCAACAGAGACTTCAAGAGACAGGACTGGGGTCTCGGCTCAGTTCCAGGAAATTGAATGGTAAAGTTCAGTCTGATTTAGTCTTAGGTCCAATTGTTCTGTAGCCAACCTGAGCAGAGAATGTGGAGACTCCTCTGCTGGTGATTAATCACTGGTTTCTGTAGTCAAACTTTGGGGGCCCACGGCTGTTTAGGAGGGTTGGGTGAGGTTAAAGTCTTGTTTCTTTGACTGTTCCCTTGGGTAAACACTTGGGAGTGTAAGAACTTTTGTTTAGGGATCTTGGCAGGTGGCACCCTAGAGACCAGTTGTTCAGTTGTCCTAAAAATGGCACTGGCATCCTTAGTGAGTCCCAGCAACTGGTGTTCAATCTCAAGGTTTCCACAGAATCTGAGAATCCACTGGTTTGTATTCTCTCCACAAGGGTACATCAGCTTCAGGAGTTTTTGCCCTTCATTTGCTCATCATTACCTGTGTAGCAGTGAATGAATTTGTTTTGTGACTTTCCTACTGTGTTTCAGCAGTTTGAACAAACCACTGAAGTGAAGTGGGTGTTCACCTTTTCCTCATATCTCTCCACTGTTAGAATGGATATACTGACTGTAGTTATTTTTATTTAATTTTATAATTCTGTTAATGTTCACACAGAGGACAGGAATTTTTTTTCAAGCTGGTCTAGGAGCTGCATGTCTGTACTCTACAGCACATGTCCACAGGCACTGCTGTTCTCCACTGCCATCAGTGCCTCTACAGCCCTTTGCCATCTCTTAAACCAAAAGATTTCCCTCTAAATAGTAATTTTTAGGCTGTTCATTGAGTGAGAAAGAGCTTTAAGACCAAGAGCAAATATTTTGGTTTTTTCTTAACTGAAACAGTTGTTCCTGCCATGTGACCCTCTAAATGAGCATTATCAGTCCTGCAGGTAGGCAGTGTTCAGAAGCTCAGACTGCACAGAGCCACTCAACAAAAGACAAAAAAGGGGTCCTGATGTGAAAAAATATTTTCTTTTTTCATGAAACATGGTGAAGTCATTATTATTCTATTATGAAGAAAATGAGAGGGTTTTTTTACCCACGGTATACAAAAGTTAAGGGGATAAGGTTTAATTACTACAGGCCTGTGTATGCAAACAGGAATGCAGGAAAGTAATAATTTTTTGAAGTATCAGAATTCTTTGGAGGAGTCAAACTTGAAAATAAAGTATTGCATCAAACAAACTCAGGTAGTCCTTGTCATGCTAGTCATTCAACCATGATCTGTTTTTCTTTGTATATAATCTGTTTGTAGTTCATCGTGCATATTTCCCTCTTTAGATTCATAAGTAAATATATATATATATATTCCAAATGCAAAGATTTTGGCTTTCATGAAAGTGCAAATAAAATTTAATGTACACCTGTTTTATTCATGGCAAGTATTTTATTTAAAACATCACTTGTTTTTCCTGAAAGATGCCAGTGGTACATAAAGGCCAAGATGAAATCTGAGGAGAAAAGAAGGGCTCATTTGCAAAATGGACACTGTAAGTAGTTCAGCACTGTGCTACCTAATATGCATATCATGTTTTAAATGAAGAATGTCCACTGTTTCCTGAACAGCTTTGCCCTTGATGTTTCAATGTGATTATTTGAGTAGTTCCTTACTGTCTGCATCATCAGAGGTCTTTTTTTTTGTTTGCTTGTTCTCTTGAACAATTTCACTAAATACATTCTAGTTATTAAGGGTTTTTTGGTATTCAGCTAATAATATTTAGCAGGTTTTCAGGTATATTTCTTTGAAATCTCAGTTATTCTGGGTACTGAATTTCTGCCTCAAAACTCCTCTCTTGGTGACTGTATGACTTATTTGTACCTAGTTCTCTTTGAATTTAGGGATCTACACTTCTAGCCACCCAAGAAAAAAGAAGTGGAATGAGTTGTCTTCCCTCGTGTTCCTGCTCACTGATGAGTACAGTGAGAGAAAATCCTGGTGATCTCTCATGGGCAGTAATTAGTTTATATAGTTTAGTTTAGCTACCTACTTTAAATTAGTTGCCTTAGTGTTTTCTGTTAAGAGTCACCAATTGAATTTTTTTTTTTAGTCAAAGGGTATTATACAAAGGGTATCAAATTTTATTCTTTCATCATTTTGATACCATCTCTGGAATTACTATGATCAACACCGAAGTCACCAGAAGTAAAATCTTTTTCAGGTGACACCACTGTATCAAGCCAATGTCACTTTCTGTCAAGGAAAAGGGCATATTTGCCCATAAAGATGTTTTTGCCATTTGTTTCCAAACATGGCCAGAAATGAAAGACAACAAAAAACCCTCCTGCTGGGGAGTTTGATATATGCCTCTCAGACCGTGAGTAAATTTGAAAAAAGCCTCACTTGGTGTCTTTCAGGTCTGGGTGAATGATGACTGTATTTCATGACACAAAGCTTCATCTCAGAGCCTTCCCATTCATTTGTAGTGATCTCAGCATCACACTGGAGGAGGCAAGTCTCTACTCATAGATGTGGTCCATAGAACCAAGAATAAAGAGGAATTACTGTTTTAGACTCAGCTATTAAGTGACAAGAGAAAGAAGGCCGAGAAATGCTTCATTCTTTTTAAAGGAATTCTCTGGACCCAGCTGCAGAAGCCTCTTTTTATTCTGATAAATTGATGCATTATTAACATCAGCTTCTGATAATGGACTGAAAGTTTTCCAGAACTTAATCATGATATGGCAGCAGCCTAGAAGAATTCCCAGGCAGATAGTCCAGAAGAAACAACACAAGTTCTTGAACATGCTGTACTCAGGAACACAAGGGATATTAGCCATGCCAGGAAATGATGGCTTGCTGGAGCCTGCCAAAGCAATCTGGCACCAACCCACTACTGCCATGGCCATCTCCAAGGAAACAGACAGAAATTATCTTGAAAATGGATTTGGATATTTTTGTTGTCATCTTGCACCTGGCTCTCTGGCTGTTCCAGCTGATCAGAAGAGAACAAACCAGCACAGTCCTCCAGGATTCATCCTTAGAGAAACGGAACTCAAAGATTTGACCTGTTTGGCAAAACAGGATGTTCAGCCATCCACTCCTAAATGAAAGGAATGAACTAGAAACAACTGTTTTCAAAGTAAGGGACAGATTGCCTCAATTGCCCAAGGAGCAGCCAAGGGGAATATAAAGTGCTTTGGCAATAATCACTGTTAGTTTTCACGCCCTGCTTTTCCCCATATCATTGAGCCCTCACTTGGTGTCTCTGCAGACCCTTTTTCAAGTGACCAGCTCTTCTGTCGGGTCCTGAAATTTTAAACCTGGAAGATTTAATATGCTATTTTCAGTTCTTTCAACTGTCTAGTCAAAAAAAAAAAACAACCCACTTATTGTTGCAGTGCATGAATGTCAACGAGTTCTTGATTCCTATTTTTCTCTCTTTCTTTCAGTACGTTTCCCAGGACTCAAAACATACATAGATCCAGACACGTATGAAGACCCATCTCTTGCTGTCCATGAGTTTGCCAAGGAGATTGATCCTTCAAGAATTCGTATTGAAAGAGTCATTGGTGCAGGTAAAACTATACCTACTGTAAAAAAATCTCTAGGCATGGCAAGACTTCTTTTCATAAGCATTAGGAAATTAATTCAGTAGCATTTTTTTTGTGTAGGATTGATTTTTTTGCCTGGTTTATTGTTTTTTGGGTTTTTTTTATTTTGTTTTGGGTTTTTTCCCAGATGTATTCAAAACACTGTGTCACTCAGCATTTGCCATAGTTCTTGTCATGTATTCTCAGTCACTGGGGGTGAAATTAGGCTGGAATCTCTTTGTATGGGGATATAAATTCAGAATATAGAAGACTGAGAAAAAATTATTCTCAAATAGACAACTGGAGGAGTGTGAGGGGAAAGAAGGAGAAGGCTGGTTTGGGACAGGCTTTTCTGTGTGGAGAAGGGTCACTGGCAGAGAGGGAAAAGAGGAAGATCTGTTGGTAAAATGTAGACAGTAAGAAAGGTGATGCCCTGTAATCCTTCTTTTTTATATTTGTTTCATATATCTTAATCACTCTAGAAAGGAAGGGAATTTTTCAGTTTAGACCCCTCATTTAATGATATGTTACTACACTGATAACCATGGAAATACCCCCAGTGTTGCTAAAAAGTGTTTTAGTCACTAGAAAATGTCATGCAAATAATCTTACAGAAATAAAACCACATCTGGTAGCAGAAAGGAGAGAGAAAGTATCAACCTGAAAGTAAAAGAGAAAATTCTGTTTCACACTGCAGTCCATAGTGCTGGTACTCCAGTTCACCTTAAACCATTGCTTAAACCACATCATCTGGATCTGGAGCTGGGCACCGCTGGAATTATGAGCTTGAGAGAGCCCCCAGAGGGCTGACCTCTGCAGAAAACATTCAGTTTGCTTTCTTCTATTTCTTCCTTCTCTTCAGACACGCTATAGATATTGATGTCTTAGATTATAAAGCAGATTGAGCTGCATTCCACACCTGTGTAACTGCTGATTTCAGTTGAATACAACAGACAAGGATTATTTGTTTTAGTTCAGATTAAAGTTGTGTCCTTATTTTCAGCTTATTTCATTTATGAAAACTCTTCTCTCAGCTTCCCTCTCTTTTCCTTGTATGCATGGAAGTGTATGCTTTAACCTATTTTATTTTTATGGGTTTTATTTTCCAAAATTACATGGGTAATTTGTCAACTTAAAAAATATTCACCTAACAGGACTTGCAAACAGGTTGCAATGAAATTTAAACCTACTTCCATGCGTACAAGATACAGGTTAAATACCATGGCTGAAGCAGGGAGAGTACAAATTCCCAGACAGTTCTTCAGTAGCTGTTCAGGGACATAACATATCACTAAAATTCACAGCAGTCCTAAAGATTTCTGCACATTCTCTCTAATTCTGTATTATACATTCAGCTGGATATAAAATGGATTTCTTATCACAGGAGAATTACTTTTAAAAGATGTTTACAATTTTCACCTCAGTGAAACCAAAAATCAACATCTTCTCCAAAATGAAACATTAATATCTTTTAAGAGTCAATTAATATATGCACTTCTAAATTTGTCCCGTTTTAACATTTTATTTTGGCCAATAATTCTCATTTTTAATTCCTATAACTTTAATTTTTCAAACAAAAATAATTTCCATTCAAGAACCAGAAGAAAATCGCAAATATTTGAAAAAAAAAATTTCTAGCATTTCTGGTCATGACATTTTTAAAACTGATCTTCTCCTGAAAGCAGTTTCCAGGTATTTTTCCAATGGAAAAAGTCATGTCTAAAAGTTCTTGATAATTCACTACTTGCAGTTCAGATGGCTGTGACACTCAAGGCAAGTTTCTGTTTTCAGCTTAACTCAAACCTAACTCTGTACCCAAGTTATATTTTAAAGTATTTGGTAATTATATCTTGCCCATGACACTTTTTTCTGCCCCATCTCTTCTTGCTATTAAGGCTTCAGCACCTCTTCAAGGAATGAATTCCCAGAGGTACTTTGTCAAGTCTGTCTTAAAATGTACAACTATCCTCTTATTTTCTTTGTTAAAATGTTGAAACTCAAGGAGACCAACTCTTCAGTTTTTCCCAGAGTAGAACAATATTTTTTGCATGATCTAAATCTCCTGCAAGTTCTCCCACAAGTGTAATGACTGAAATGGGGAAGTGAGTTGAGCTGTATTTGGTGCTGTGACCTTCCAGTTCTATCAGCAGCCGCTGTCTGTGCTGTAAGACATTTGTTCTGATCCCATGCAGTAATACCAGGCTGCACATCAGACTTTTAAGTGACTGACTCCTCCTGTTTCACTTTCAGTATCACATATGCTCTGCTGAATGAGAAAAGGGACGTGTGGTTTGCACAAACTAAATTTCTAGATGCTCAATTAGCTCCTTTTTGTATAATATACAGTAAGATGGATGAGGTTTATGTCATTAAAACAGGGATTGTTTACATTTTATTAAAACTGAACAGGCAATGAACTCAATCTTTTTCTCTAGCTGTGATCAGCCTTTTCCCTGGAGCAAGGAAAAATGTTGACTTCATTGACATCTGGCTCTTAGCTTCTACTTATTACACATGCAGTCATGAACCTCAGCTGCTGCAGGGTCAACATTTATCCTGTTTATCTTCAAACTTGAGCAGTGAGAATGAGATTCTCAGATTTTAAAAACCCCTTTTGTTGAACACATTCCTCTTTGACTTTAAAAACACTGAAAATTCTTTATCTGAACAGAAGTGTAGAAAAACTACTCTGGAATGAAATCTTGTCAAACTCTCAGTGTAAATAATTCAATGCTTGAATTATATCATTGGTCTCCATCTAGTCTAAAACAGAATTAGAAGTTATTACATACCTTAGGTTTCTAAATGTAGGAATTGTCTTTTCTGGGAGCTGATGATCTAAAGTTTGACATCATGTCACAAAAAACCTGCTGGTAGTCTTTATGTTCACCAGTTTATCAATCCCAGTATCCAAGGGGAGTGAGTTTTCTTTCTCACTTTCCAAATCATGCGTCCAAAAAAGGTGGAAGAAACAGGTGTTCCTTCCCCTGCTTTGGATGTTGTACAGATAATAAATCTTGGAATTGCAAGTCATTCAGGTGCCTCCTTCAGTTTAATTCATTTTAAAGCACTTGGTAACAGCCTTTTACGGTCCCTGAGGGATGAATGCCATTATTTATGAAATTCTAAAGCTGTAGTACACTTGTATAATCTTGTAGTAGCAAAATGGTATATTCTTTAACCTATGCTTTCTAAATTAGTCTTCAAATAAGATTTTGCAGTTCTGCAGATTTATTGACCATGAAATTTCTTTTAAAATCTGGATATTAATGCTCTAGTATTTTTGCTGTTTCACTTGCTGTTTCACCAAGAGAAATAAATTGGAAATTTTTCTCATTTTAGGCATTTAAGCTTGAAAAACCAGCAAGATGAAATAAGGTCATGGCTTTAGAGATGTGTTGTGGTCCTGCTGAATATGTCACAGAATAAAAGATTGATAGACCATATCTCCTGCACAACATTCAGGTTTCATGGCTTTCCTTTATGGGAGGACTTTACAAGTCCAAATAAGCTACTGCTTTTTCAGTGGCAGTAGACAGGCAAGCAACCTTTAAAGGAGAGCCTTCTAAAGCTGAAAGGGGCAAAATCATATGGGAAAATCCTCACACAATTTACCCTTTTGTCAGAAGATTCCCAGAGCATTTCTCTAATGACGTATTTTCACATATTTTGTATTTGCACACATCTTTAATTTATTTTTTGAAATTAGGTAGAAATGAATTGGTGAGGGGAACTGTAGGAAGAAGACCTGGGACAACTTGACTTTTTTTATCTGTTCAGGAAGCTGCTAATTTATTCAGAGGTTATGTTCAGCATCTCTTAATTTTACTCCTGTTACCTGATGATGCCTCTGTCATTGAAGTGAAAGACAAGCTATGAAATTGTTCTTTTCATCCCTCCACTCTTCCTGGATCTCATTGACTAATAAAACTTTGCTTTGTTTTAGTGGAAGCAACAGAACCTAATAAAATAAAAGTTTTATGACAATATCCATTCTAATCCTGTAATATCAGGGAGTCATAATTTTCTGAAGTTAAGGTTGTGCCTTTAAGGTCCCTCTCTTCTAGATTTGTTTCATATCTGAAGATGAGCTGTTACAGAATAGAGTTCCTTTCTTTTGTTTACTTCTGTCCTTAAAGTTTAGGGAAAACTAATTCAAACAGCACTCAATGAAGTGTTAAGTCCCCAGTTAAATATATATCTGTTCATTACTTGCTTTTTGGTTTTTAGCAGTCCTGACTCCAAAATGACTGGGGTAGAAAATTTAGATTTGCTGTGAGAGCATCCTGCACTGAGAAATGCTTTGAAATATTTCTGTGAACATTGTTTTTCATTTACTGAATTAGGACCCATTGAAAACTGACCTGCAGGCATCCAAGAATGTATTTGGTAGGGCCTCTAAATAACTTCTGCATGACTTCAAGATCAATGGAAAGTTGTGATTTCCATATAAACTGAATTAGTAAATGTGTAAGAGGAATGCAGGGAGACACACATCCTTCACAGGCCCTACATACACAAGGAAACATCAGAGGAAACAAGTTTTGAGATTCCTCTCATTACACAGCTCCAGGTTTGCTGAGACTGTTGGCCTTTGGCTGGCTGAACAGGGGAATACATAATTAATTTCAAGTAGGTGTGGAAGTCCATTTAAATAAATCACATGCAAGTGCTCTTCTAGGTCATAACAGCATAAAGTACTTTTTAAATGCTTTCTGCACCTGGAGGATAGTCAGGTGTTCTGATAGTCTCAGGGCTTTTCTTATCATACAGGTCTTCGTGCATTTCACCCCTAGGGATAAATATTGCTCTAAATAGATACTTTACATAGATATTTTGTCATCAGTGGAATAAAAATCCACATGTCACTACATTCCTTCCTCAGTTATATATCACAAACATATTGAAACCAATGTTCAGTCTCAAAGGAAAGCAAGATGAGCTGCACTGGGGAGGGCTGAAGGTTTGGCTTTTGCAGGCACAGTACAAGGTCCCATGATCTCTGCTGTGGCACAAAGGAAAGGTGATAATTTCTTGCGAAGTACTGCTGAATATTTTGATTTTCTGGGATATGATCACACTCATAAATTTGAATATTCAATCCGTTATTTCTCTGTCCACTTCTACGGGATGTGTGGGTTCCTTGACTATTTTTGTGTACTGGCACTGTGCCTTATTTAACAGATATTTTATCTATTTAAGGGGAGTTTGGAGAAGTATGCAGTGGACGTCTGAAGACACCAGGAAAAAGAGAGATCCCTGTTGCAATTAAAACTCTAAAGGGTGGCTATATGGACAGGCAAAGAAGAGATTTCCTGAGGGAGGCGAGTATCATGGGACAGTTTGATCACCCAAATATCATTCGCCTTGAAGGAGTTGTTACAAAAAGTAAGTCACTAGTACCTTTCCTTAATAGTTTTATGCTGGCTTTCCCATTCTATATCATTTAGTATCAAAACTAAGCATTATTTCCACATTCAGTGTGGCTTACAGTTCTCAGAAATCTTCCAAATCATTGACAGTTGATACTGTCAATGTTTGGGGCCATAACAGGAAATGCATAGCCTGTCTTTTTTCAGTTCAAAATGTTTTTATATTTAATAACAATTATCTTCATTCAGGAGAATTCTTTACAGGTTTTTATTAAATAGAATGAAGAGGTTGTTTATAGGCAACTGGAGAAAATCATAAATGTTACCGAGCTGACAATGAAGTCAAATCCTCTTGTAAACTACCAGCTACACTCTTCTTTTTGCACAAATCTTGTTATTTATTTGGTTGAGGTTTACTGATTTTGGTACCAGAAGAGATGAATTTCCTATTTTGAAGAAATAAAAAGTAAACTCTTTGTAAGCTGTTGTACACTTGCAAGTGATTGACTAAAATTCCAGAATAGTCTATGAAATGTTTTACTTTATAACTGTTGCAGCTGACAAGAGATATCCCTTGCCTCTGAAATCTGTCAGGTTTAGTGGTGTTATGGACTTTTCTGAAAGGCTGAAATATCTAGTTATCACTTAAATACTAAGAAGTCTAACTAACATGCATGTAATTTCCTCAATGCCAGTTTTTTTCAGTAATGAATTTAAAAACTCATGGTGTATTCTTTTCAAAATTAATCGTTGTCTTAACCAAGCTGTGCTGTTCACTAATTTGCAGAATTTATATTTTTCTTTTAAAGGGAAGTGTTGTGTGTATAAAGCAATGTCCTCTTACCATCACAGTAAACACAGTAAATACGTTATGAATATTTCCTGGTTTCACCTCGTTACAACACCAAAAGCTATGTTTGGAAAACACAAAAACTAAGAACGAAGAGGAAAGGTCAGTTCCTGAACTCCTGTTGTTGGAATGGAGTTTTGGTAGACTTATGGAACAACCTGACCATGTTCAAATCTGTCTCTCTGTGGTTCTAAATTACGATGATCTTTTTCTTTCTTCACACAGTATTGCAAGGATAAATTTATTGTTATTTAGGTATTTTTAGTTACTAGAGTAACAAAACTCTTTGCACTGCAGGAAAGACACAGCTTAGTCTCTCCACTGTTCTCCTGTCAGTAACATCTCTGTGACAACAAACAGGAACACAAGTTAGTACTGGCTGAGCAGCACTGGAGATCTTGTCAGGAGATGTAAATATGTAGGAACTTAAGTGAATTTATCAGCAATTAAATTCCACCATTCCTCACCAGCAGGGGAGTTTATGAATCAGTATCACAGGTCTGATTCGGATCCATGTGGTGCACCTTGCAGGGTGTGTCTCATGTCTGAAAAAGGCAAAGCGCTGTGGTTTACAAGCATTGTTTAAATTCAATTAAATGGTGCATAGGGAGTACAGTATGGTTTCCTTGGCAAAGGCAGGATTGTTTAATCTTCACCACGTTTGTAAATTTTCTCTCTGTAACGTCTCATCATCAGTCTAGAGAGAAATCACTGTTGCATTCAAAAAAGAGAAACATACAGATAAATCAATGCTCTAATATTAGGGTATTTGTTTGGGTTCTACAGGAAAGAATGATAGAGAACTGTAAGCCAAAAAGTCATTAGCAGTTCTGCTTTTCACCAAGGAGTCAACAAACTTTAATAATGTTATGTAATGTTTGTTTGAAGGTAATATAAAAATAGTGGGTATTACTGTTATAGTCACGCTATCATATAAAAATAGGCATCTCTCAGATATAAAATAAGTAGTGGAAGTTTGAAAGAAAACATTTTGGTGCCAGGCAAGATTAAAAAAAATAAACAATTATACAGCCATAATTATAGAACGAAAATAGGCTACATGAATTATGAACAAAGTTCACCCCAAGGCATAGAAAGTGCAAGTTATATCAATTGTGAAGGACAGGGTTGTGCAGCACTGCTCTGCTACAGTGAGGGAGCCTGAAGGCAGGCTGAGCCATGGACACATGCACTCTGCTCTTCCCAGTTTATCTTTAGGGTGTTGCCGTGCATTTATACTGCCCCATCTGTGGTATTTAGAGAATAACATGACTTCAGGTTGGAGGAGAGCAGTTGCCTTGCCTAAGTACTAAGTCTAGATTGCAGAATCCAAATTTCATGTAACTGAAAGGTATGCTGTAAAAGTCAGCCAAAACTTTGTCCTAGCCAAATTATTTGTGTGTTGATAGCATGATTAAAAGGTGTTTTGTGCTAAAACATAGATTAATAACAACAGAAACTATTTATCTGATGTGCATTACAGTCCCACTAACCTATAAAGGCACATCAGATGCAGTAAATTTTGTTAATAGATGTGTACTGCTGTTCTTAGCACATGCTTTCCTCTGTGCAACCACTAGTCATTAACTTCTAGCTGTTGCTGATACATATTGCATCAGTTTGTAAGCAGTGCCTTTCATTACAGTGTCATTGACTATTGAACAAAAAAGAAAAAGGATTCGGTTGTAATGAGCAGAAGTGCTGTCCCAGGTCAATAGCTATTGACTGGGGCAATAACAAATTCGCCTGTTCACTACAAATTAGAGCTTTTATCAGGTGCTACCAGCTAAGCAAATGTTAACTTTTAAATTATACTGTTTTCAAAATTGCTGTGGAATATGTACTGTACAGGAGGAAAAAAATGCTAAACTAAGCCTGCTCAAAAGCAGGTCTGAAACAGAGTTTTAATTCCCTTTTCTTATTGCTTCATTTCTCATTTGTCCTAGCTGCAATCCCTAATCACAGAGAGCAGTAGGCAGAACAGTTGCTGTAGCAGAAGCTTTCTGTTAGCAGGGAGTTCATTTCAAGGGCAATTTGCTGGGCCAAGGCAAATACACCGTGGCACAGAATCTGGATCCACTGGTATTGCTAATCAGAACTTACAAGGGAAACATTATTCCTGTTTGGTTTTGTTATAACAACATCATTCCTTGCATGGTTTGCCATGAAAGACTGCTTGATTGCCTTGCAAATTTATCATAGATGCTGGGCACTTTATAAAAACATCCATGTTTCCTTTCAAGCCATGTTAGCACAGTGAAAATTTTGGGAGCTCTTTTGGGTGTGTCAGGGCATGCTCAGGTGAGTTTTATGTCTGTGGCCAAGCTGCTGCTATTTCATAAGCCGGTGTAAGAACAATGACTTCTTTCTCCAGTGCAAACATATGTGAGCAACACTGAAAGCTGGACTCTAGAAAAGAACGATGTGTCTTCATTTCTATATCATGTTGAAGACTTTCCATGAAAAGTCTATAAATTACATTAAAGCTATGCCTACAGCAAACATCAGACAGCATAACTGTATCTACAAAAGGCATGAAAAATGGTCCCTGACTATTGTAACTGTGCTTGAACAAATCCAGATTGGAATCTTTAGTTAGTTTAGCTTGATGGTGTCTTACACAATAGTTTACAGCACAATCTCATCAGTCCTATGTAATACTGTGTCAATACAAAATACCAATGCATGCAAGGGCTTTATTACATTCATAATCTGTTTGTTCCCCTGCCCCACAAGCTTTACCATAAATAACTTTCAATTGTTAGAAATTCTAACAGTTCTAAGGAATTGGTTTCATTTTCAGATTTTGACTGCTGAAGGATTCGTACCTGTCACATGTGCAAGAGGAATCTTTTTAAGGCATTCATTTTCTTTGACAGCATTATGTACATTTGTATTCTGCAGAAGGATTATTTTCAAAATAGTCCCTTCACAGAAGGAGGATAAATGAAGACAGTGCTTAGACCTCTGGCTCTATGTAAACTCACATCCTCAGACGTTGAGCCTGGGTTTGGAATGACACTTTCAACTCCCTTATTGTCTCCTCACTGTTCTGATTTAGTGGCTTTCAAATCGTGAAGACTATTTCAGTTCTGAAATCTTCAGGCACTCATCTTGCAAATGAAATTTAAAGCTTTAATCATTGAACTTCTTTTCAAATTACTACATATAACCCATTCAGTGCAACAAAAGCCCTAAAATCAGTGCACCTTACCTTGTCCATGAGAAAGGCATAGCAGCAGCATGATCCTCTTTCACTGTAATTTATAGTATGAAGCTCTTAATATCTGACCCATTTTTTATTTTTCAAAAATTCAGGACATAATGTATTTTTCTTTTTTCAGCCAAGACATTGTGCTCTAGGCCTTTGAGCCTTTATCGTAATGATCTAATGTTGCCTTTTTCTCCCACTTGTTAATTGAAGTTCAGAATCCATTTCAGAAGATGACATATTTTGTAGTAGATGTGTTTATTGTACACATAATGTTGTATATTTGGTTGCTATGGAAAAGGATTGAGGAAATTCTGTGGCAATATTGACAATATTCTTTCCTTGTTTTGAAATTTTACTCCCAGGAAATGTGATTCTGCAAAGTTTAAATGTTGCTTATGGACAGTCCACTGTGGTGGTGAGATCGTATGTGTGTCATATTAGCTAGTGGACTTTACACAGCATTGAGCATAAAGCTGAATTTTTCTGATAAAAGATTATTGTAGTTCTGCACATAATGACAGACAAAACAGCAGGATCTCAGCTGTGTTATAAATTGTTCAGTAAGTGGAGCTGTAAATTGAAATTTGGCTCACTCCCCTTATTTTGCTTTGTACCCTAATTCATAGATAAATATTGCAACACATTACTGAATCCAGGGTTGGTGTGGCCATCAAATTAACACAAAACCCACAGCCACCACCTGCATTGTTAGCCAAATTTATGAGCTCAATTTATTCAAGTATCATCCAAAGTACAGAGCTGAAATTTAGAGCTGTGCACATAACACAGACAACACTAAGTATCTGTAGCCTTCTTGCAAAATAGGTTACCCTTCCTGACTGGTACTGGAAGAAGTGTAATTAATATCAATGGTCCTGAGCTGTGTTTACACATGCATGAATCCATGTGGACATTTCAGATTACAAATGCAAACCACCATGCATCCATGTGTTGAAGGTTGCTGGCAAAAGTTAAGAATCCACGATACTCAGTTCTCCTGAATGACATATACTTAGAAGAAATTAGCTTTTAAACCTCTGGAAAAATTTACATTTGTCTTTCATGCATTACATTCTGAGAATTTTGTTCTAAAAATCAAGGGACCATTTTGGTTTCCTGCAGTTCAAATCAGGCACATTTCTGTGTCCTGCTTCTCACTTTTTGCAGTTAGCAAGCCATGCATTATGACTGTCAATTCTGCTGCTACATCTTTCATAGGGCGATAAGCAGTGAAGAAAAAGCACATTGTCAAACAGTCAGCAGTAACACCCCGTTAACAGCAGCTTAATCTGACCAGGGTACACTATCTAACATAACTAAATTCCATAATTCTGCTTTTGTAGGTTACACCAGAGAAGCAGGATTTTACTTTCCTCTGGATCCTTTGCCTTCAGATGTCTGTATTCAGACATGTAGGACCTGACTTTCAAAGATATTTAGATGCTTAGACATGAGATGACGTGAGAAAAAGAGGTGACAAAAATCATTCCTACTAACAGCCACAAAAAGATAACGTCCTGTTGATAAGATATGGCCAGACTATTTGTTTTTCCTTTTCTTTTGAAGGGAATGCATGGTCATCATGTTTCATAATTAGCATCATTATTAACCACAGATGATTGCATTTCCATCTGAAATACCCGAATACAATATGCAATTTTTTCCTCTGCCATGAAACTGGAGAAGAATATGGTACAATAAGTTAAAGGGCCAGATATTTAGAGTGTGTAGGAGATATATGAAGGGTTGGGGCTCTTTTTAACAACTGCAACCAGAAGATCAATGAATATCAGGGGGAGACAAGATTGCACTGTGCTGGCAGATTTGCTGCACAACATGGCTGATCTGTGGCCTGTCCAGGAAAACCATAAAAGCAATGATGAGAGCAATTATAAATGACAATGGCAATTGGAGCTGACAGCCGAAGGAGTGAGGGGGTTAAAGAGCGTATTGAAAGCAGTCAATAATCCCAATTCACAAGTTGTATTTGGTTGATTTATTTTGATAAGTGTACATTCATTTGTTCTTCTGTATGGAGGCAAAAACACACTAGTAGATATATGTGTGGTTGGGCATTGGAAAAGACATGGGGTAACTCTGCATATACAGGGCATTGTTCAGGTTGTTTTACCCCATCCCAGCAGAGCATCCTGCTACACCTTCCTCTGGCAAGCAGGAAATAACTGTTTCAAATGTAAACTGCCTTACTCATCTTTAAATACGTGGGGTTTTTCAATAGCAACCATTACTGTGTTTTGGTATTAAATATTAATATTTTTATTTATTATTACCCATAGACCTTCCAGCTGGCTGCCTAGTCTCTCCATACAAACTTCTGCCACGAAAGTTTGCATTGTGATATTTCCTACAGCTTAAAGGCTCACACCCAAATTTCTAATGCAAGGTAACAAGCTTAAGATACCTTTAATAGCAGATTAATATCAAGAAGAAGGATTGAAATATGGATTGGTAGTTTTCTCATATAAATATCTGATACTGTATTTTATGGAAACATGAGACTTAGATGTGAGGAAAAGAAACCATTTTGCTGACTATAATTACCTTTCTGATTCTTAATACATACATAGTTCAGGTTCCAGAAGAATAAATCACTTAGATGCAAACTGTTTGGGATCCTTTCCAAACTCCTGGTTGGAAAATCAGTTTGCAAAAAATAGTGCTTCTTAAATGTTACATTTCTTCACAGATAAACAGTGCTTATAAATCAGGAGTGGATGATAAAGCTGTTAAGGGAGACACAGAGAGAAGCAATACAGGAAAGAAAAGAATATGATTTTCAAACATCGTAATAGATGGTGTGAAGTTACAGAGTATTCAGTTTAAGTATGTTCTAAATATAAGCACAAAACGTTAATGACAATCCTGTAAACGAATTTTAAGAAGCAAATGTATTCAGTCAGACATTCCCAAATAGATTCATGACAACATCCATCTATAAATATTGTCATTTTTCAACTAAACTTTAACAAGGTAATTTCTGCTGAATAAAATTTGAAAGCAAATAAGTAATGACTTAATTTCAATATTTTATCCAGAGAAGCATAGTACAGAATTTTTATAGTAGTAAAAATCTGAAACAAATCACTGTACTGTTGCTAGAATTCACATAATTGATTTCCTTTCTTCCTGAAACAACAGAAACTTGTTAATATCTCTCTAGACTGACAATAATTAATTTACCTGCTTTGGAAATGAGTTTCCCCTCTTTCCTTTCTCTGCTTTTTTCCTCTCAGCTGTAATAGAGCACATTCTTCAGCATACAAGTGTTTTAGGTAAGACTGGCAATTTACTTCCAGTTTTCAGTGAATGCCTTTATAAGCATTGAAAAATGTGACTTTGTGGCCTAAGTAAACAATGACTGCCCAACATCCATCCTGCCAGAGTCACTGTTGCCAAAACCAGCACAAGGAAGATGAGATGAGAGATATTTTACCACATGGCATTTCCTGAACACCAAGTGGTCTTTGAGCTGGAGAGAAAATCCTCTGAATATACCGGTATCACCAAGGAGATAATTAACAAGCACAGATAATTCCCTTTGGTCGGCAGCATTTTTCAAAAAAGAAAACAGAATTCCTGTCCATGTGCCTTGGCCCATCAGCGAGATACAGGAGCTGCCCACAACCTGTCTTGGTTTATCAGATGTGGGCTGGGGCACCTTCACTGAGCAGAGGCAAAGAGGATTTTCTCTCACATGCGGATTGGTAAATCTAAACCAGCACTTAATGCACTTCTAATCAAAAAGTTCATTCCAAGTCACAGTTATGGTAATGATAGCAATCTTTCAACTTCTGATCCTGACATCTTTTATTTGAGGAAGTCATTTGGTGTTTGTAACAAGGAAGGAAATCAAACCTGTGGACTTAATTTTATTGATATTACTGAAGTGTGAATTGTGAATGGTATGAATGGAAATAGTGAAAGGAATCCTCAATTTATACCCTACCTTTTTTTAACAGCAAATCACTCAGCCCCAAATGTTTTTGGTTTTTTTTAACTGAACACAGTGAGGCTTTTTCAGTGGTACTGATTATTGTCTAAAAGTGAGGTTTGTCTCCTACCCCTGGTTCACACCGTAACAGCGTAGCAACGCTAAAAGAGGAGAAAATCAGAGCTTTAGCTGCAGAACTGCAGAATGTACAGCAGGCTCCATGAACACATTCATCTTCAGATGTCACCCATGAAAAGCTCTTCCACTCATTCAATTAAAACTGACTATAATGTCTAAACATGAAGTACAGAATAAAATCCTAATCTTTCTCTTTTTATGGAAATACCATGAAAATGGGCAGCTGAAAATTTAAAAGCCCCTGGAACTTCTTAACCATCCCATTTATCCCATCAACATTTCACATGGGAGTTTCCTACCTTAAAGGATGAAGAATTTCATGGATAGGAATGCTTAGATTTTACCCAGGATTTTTTCTTCCAAAATAACAAAAAATGGGTGATGAAAAGATGACTGAAAAGGAATTTGTGTAGCTAATTATTAATGGCTTCATAATTCCCTGAAATAATGATGTATACAAAATTAATCACAAAGGTTTTGGCTGATATTGCAGGCTTTGGTTTTTTCTGTCATAAAAACTGTAATTTTAAAGTATTTTTTTTCCATCCGGTAATGAATGCACGATAATGAAATCCAAATGTACAGCATACAGTGCTTGTAGCAGTGTTCTGGATATCGTACATCCCTACAAATACATAAAGATTTCAGGTTCTTATTTAGCATTGTGCTAAAGCTATTTTCAGTTTAGCAGGACTGAAAAATATTTAATAGACAGCTTAAGCATACATTGTTTTATCCCATAGAAGCTCAGTATTTCTCAATTACTATTCTATTAAGACTACAAAGATGATTCAACACAGAAGTTGTTATTGCTGTTAAAAGCCTTAATCATATTAATGTTGTCACACCAATCTTCCCAGCAACCAGAATTTCAGTGTGCGCTGACATTTAACACATCACAAAATAAATGCCTGTAGTGTTTGTAGAGCTCTTTTCAAGCAATTCCCTCATTTTTCCCCCCCAAATCACCTGTTTGTCTAGAAGCAGCAAGGGAAATTAAATTAGATGTTGATATTCTCCCCAAATATTCTGTAACTTACACCAGTTCCTCCTTAGGAACTGTAAGCTTCTTTCAGCATTTGCTTTTTGTCCCAGAGAAGTCGTAAGTAAAGCCAAAAGTTGTTATAATTGAGGTTTTCTAAAATTGTCTTGTTCTGTGTAAATATTCCTACCTCTGGATTTATTCCCATCTGCCAGTAAAGAAATGAGAGTTCAGGTTTGTAGGGAAGCATTGTCTTTCACAAGGATCTCAAGGTTAAACTCAGCTGGGTTGGAGACCTGAACAGCAGCTTTGCCCTGCCCAGTGTTTGTCTTCTCCATGTTTCCAGGCAGACCCTGTAAATTTACATCTGGAGCAGAAATTGGGCATTGATACAGAAAAGCAGGACTTTGGAAAATATATTCCCCAAGAGCTGGGCTAGGATGGTCTATTCCTCAGAAATGAGGCCAAATCACAGGAATGCTTTATTATTTCCAAACCAGTAGACTGAAGGAAATTCAGAGTTAAAATCAAACTGAAGAGTAAACCCAAAAAGCATGGAAAGACATAATCCAGACACCAGGAAAAGGCAGGCAAAGGACTCTGTGAGTTCTTGAACGTTCATGGAGGAGTGACACAGTTATTTATGGGTATGATGTCAACTACTCTGGTGGAATCTGGGGAAACAAAATGGGACCATCCCTTTGAAAATCTGCAACTGAACATGAGAGTATAAATTTTCCTCTTCACAGTACAATGCAGGTTTGATTTTACTGGTTTAGGTACCCTAGAGCAGAATTCAGCCTTCAGGAGTTTCACTGTGTTATTTGCAATGTAATGGAAATCTTCACGTTGTTCACTTGGACTTGGTGTCCTCCAGAGGTCCTTTCCAACCTCAACCATTCAGTGTTCTCTGATTTCAGTAGGGGTTAAGCACAGTAATTTCAGTCAATTCTTTTTATGCTCTAATATTTATGATGTCTGTTGCAAAATATTATTTAGTGATCTTGAAAATTAGATTTTTCCAAGACATATGAATTATTAGGGTAAAAATTTAGGCATACCTCTCTATCACCCTTTGCTTTGCTTTCATGTGTCAAAAAGCTCTAAAATAAATTAAGAACATATTCTAAATCTCCAGATTATAGCATTGAAAAAAGTTTATGTTTCCTAAATGTACTGAAAACATGATCAAACAAATTCATCAGGGATAAAATTCTTCCCTGCTTCTGATTTTTTTTTCTTTCCATTGCAAGTCAAACCTTTTGAGTGCTCTAAAAATTGTAATCTGACATCATAATTTCAAAGTTTTATAAAGCCATTCCTTATAAAAACCTTCCATATGTTCCCTCATAAAAGATTATGAAGCAATGTGCCATTCCTGATGGTCTAGGAAGGATAAATCAGTAAAATCATGTGAGAGAAAAGTTGACTGGTTTTCAGTAATTTCCATAATGGATATATTTCAAAAAATTTTGGAAGAAATGTTCTAACCCTTCTTCTAACTTCCCCAAGGAAACACGAGTAACAATAAAAACCAGGTTTTATTTTAGAATGGAAAGTGCTCATAACAGAAGTCAGTCTTCTCTCAGACATTAAGTGATAAAATTGGATAATTCCCCTATGCAGAAGCAAGAAAACTCTTTCTGCATTCTGTCCTCCATTATTTTGTTACTAAATGTTCACCCCAACCTGCATGAAAATGCAGTTTGGAGTGAAAGCAGCCAGTTGCTTCCTGCCAATCTGAATGCAAAAGCTCTTTATAGCCCTCACTTTCCCAAAGCCTTCATCTGCAGAGTGTCTGAGAACTTTCTCTTTGCTGGGTTTTACAATCCCTGCATGGAAAGCATAAACAGAACTGACTATATAGAAACCAATATCAGTGGGGCTTTTACATTAAATACACCAACTGTGCATTTTTCCTTTTTTTTCCAAACAAAATCCATGGGAAAAGAACAATAGATTAAAGTCTTCTTTGGATGTTACCAATAAAGAGATGGTACTTGTAAAAACAAATAGCAGAAGTTAATTGTGACCTCTCTAGAACTTCTCATCCCAATTTATTAAATTAAGCAGCCAAAGAGCTGCTTTGGAATTTGTAGCTGTTAGATGGTCAGAAGTACACAACTGAAGTGGTCAATTCCACCTGCAGAAAGTTTTGAAGTGCAATAAAAAAGGAAAACCAGCAATGACAAAGAACAGGGCACAGTTCTGTCCCTGGTGCAAGGCCATGAGATGTGGTCTGGGAGAAGTGGCTGTTCCTCCTGGCTGGCCGGGCTGTGACCATGCAGTGCCAATAAATGGGTGTTAATTAATGTCTGTGCTCTGGAGCTGAACTAAGCATATGGATTTCCCTTGCCCAGCCACCTACTCCTGCCCTTCTGCTCAGTGGGATAATATCCTGCTAAACCTATGCCAATTTAGGATGCTATACCAGTGATTTCCCTATCAAATTCTACAGTTTGTGGGATGATAGTCCCCCTGGAACAACAGCTAAAGGTGGAAGGCAGGCTAATTGATTCAGCACTCCCCCACTGCCTCTGAGCTCAGGCACTTAGCTGTAATTATTGTGAAACAGAAGAATTTACACTGAGTTACAAACTGGTATCACAGGACTCAGAAAGTGGTGGATACTTCATGAACTGTCAGCTATTCTGAGTATTGCCATATATTTCTACAGTTCCAATGCATTTTTCCAACTAATATTGTAAACTAATGTGTTTTCCATGTAAAGCTGGCACAATGTTCATCATGTGTATGGAGTGGGGAGAGGTTGGGGTATTCTCCTCAATAAATCCATGACTGTAAACTGCAAAATAACAACTGTATTTGAGGGCACTGAAGAATCGTGGCTAAATATTCTTGTCTCCTTTTGCCAGTTTAGAATCTTGTACTAAAAGATCTCCCCAGTAGTGTGAGGGCACCCACTGCAAAAATGAGTGTTAATTTTTGCAGAAAACAGAGCTGGTGGGAAGCACGAGTCTCCGTATGATGGGCACTGACAGAATGGTATTTCTCAAGAAATCTGGTTAACTAGATGACCTCCAGGGGTCCCTTCCAACCTAAGACATTCTGTGATTCTGTGTGATTCATTCAAGTATTTCATGAATGTTTATGCAAACAAGTGAATATTTGACTAAATTTCTAAACTACTGTAAATGCCCAAAGCTCTTATCAAAGTTCTGTCCATCTGGTGGTGATTGATGTGGCTTAACAAGAATTAATTTGCTTTACCTGCAGTAATGATCACCTCCCCAGTATAAAGTCATGTAATCAAGTCTCAAGCCCGGTTCACATTGTGCAGATGATAAAAAAAGCACCTGTCCATTCATTCTGGGGCTGTATTTTCATTTAAGACCATGCATGCTTTAAGATGAACGAACTTTTCACCTCTCACTTGTGTGCATTTTTTTGTTGATGGATATTGGTCAGGGCTGAATGCTACTAATTTTGTCCTTTTCAGAAGCTGTTTGTGGATTTCTAGAAGAGATTAAATGAGGTCTTGTTCTTGTAACTCTGTGTTTTGCTTAGTCAGAGACACTTCTGAGGTGACAGGAGACTGTTTGGATGGGATTGAGTTGCCTAAAATGACACTCAGTGCCTGTTCTTAAATATCCAACTGCTGCTTTGCTTCTTACTGCCGCGTTCAGAGTGGAAATCTCCTGCAGATCGTGTCATGTCTGCCACTCAGCTGGGAATGTCTCCGATTTTTTAGAGCATCTCAAATGACACAAAGCATTTACACTTAAGCAACTGAATCCTAACTTCTGAGTGTGAGAGAAAAGTGTTATTTATACATATTCTTTTAGTTACTTGCGGCTTATAAAACCTCAATAATTTTAGCCCTCTAGCTCTCTTCTTAGTATTCACAGATTTACTTGCTCTAAAATTCGCTGCTCCTTGTTTCTTATTTCTGAATATGTACGATGAGTGAAATAAATTTGGGTTGTCTTCATTACTTAGCATAACAAAACAACTTATTGTAAGACTGCTAGGAAACTAGAGCTATTTGCCATTTAACAGCATTTAAATAGAGGAGAATGTCAGTGGTGAAGCTCAAGCTGTTTGGCTTTTCTGAAGGTCTGTACATATGGTGTGTGACTCAGTGGCTGGACTTTATGGTTGGTATAATTCATCTTTTGAAACAGAGAAGCAATGTTCTATTTGGGAAGTCTTCATATGTTGATTATTTAGCCTTTATGTTTTAAGATGCTGTTTAGTACCAAACATCTTGGAGTTAATGGAAAAATTTCCATTTTAAAATTGAATTTCTGTGTATTGCATTCTGTACTGTCTGTCCATGATCACTTCTGCAAATATTTTAAAGTGAAAGCCATGGAATTTGGAAACACTTTTACAGGAATGCCAAAGACTTCTCTGGAGTGTCCAGAGGGAAAACTTATCTTTAGCCATCAAATATAAAAGCACTGCATCTAGATCGCCAATTAAATTAATTCTTTTTCCACAGACTGCACCATGTCTAATTAATAAATTTAAAGGACAGATGGATTGAGGAGAAACAATAGAACTCTTGCTTGAAAATAAAAGTAAAAAACTCAAAGCTCTCTTAGGCTGCTTTAAATTCAGCAAGTGCATGTGTTTTGAGGGTAAATTGTCCCCTCTGTATTTTTATTAGTGAGAAAAAAAATCCCAACTGTTGAGGGCCATTTATTTTTCTCATTGTGTACAAAGATCAAGATGATTTTGTCTCTTCAAAGAACAAATATGAAATACCTGCAAGATGAGGAAAACAAACTTGCCATTGCCTACATTTTTGGATGGATGCTTACTTGATGCACTTGCAAAAATACACAGATTATTCTGATTGTCAGTTTAGATTTATTGCCAGGTGGGAGAATCTTGACTCTGTGTTTTTAAGTGAGATGTGCAGAGCTGTCATTTCAGATCCATCTTTGATGCTGGCACTCACTGAGCACTAACATGAGGAAGTTGAAATGATGTCTGCAGATCTCTGTACAAAGGCTGAAAGCTGAAACAGTGGATCAAATGCTAAAGCATCTTCATTTCTCACCACTACAGTAGATATGTCACAAGTATTTGTTTTAAAAGAGGTGGATGAGCTAATCGTTGTTTCCAGGAATAAAACTGTACATCTAGGTGATGAGAAGAATATACCATTTATTAGGTTGAAAGCATAAAATGTGTTGAGCTTCTGGTGAGAGCAAAGCAGAAAGGGGCCATGTCCATGTTGCCTAAAATCAAAAAGTTACAAATATATGAAAAATATATAAAAATCTTTAGGCATTATCCATACTCCTGGTTTTTGCCTGTATCAATATATTGAAAGGGGTTGGGAGATGTGGCAGAAGCTCTGACTGACATGGCTGCCTTGACGCAGAATTCAGTATTTTAGCTGCAAATTCTGGTTCCCCTTTGCCCCCTGCTTGACATGAGTTTTGTCAGGTGGCTTTAAAACACTGGTGTTAAACAGCTTTGCTGGTATAGCTTCACCTCTACTGGTCTGTCTTTGATTTGAACACAAAATTGTAACGTGCCTCTATGGTGGAGTCATTTGGAATGCATTATGAGTATCCCACGGGTGCAATTTGCTGTTGAAACACCAAATTTTTCTATTCCTTCTAGAAGTGCTGGAATTCTCCATTTGCAAACTATACAGAAAATCTTTTTCTGGTTAAAGCTGTGTATTGTATGACTTGGTTAAAAAGCAAACAAAGGCTTTTAACTGCTTTTTATGAAATCTGTTCCCATGAAACCACCATTAACTCTGCAGAGATTTGGTTGTTCTTTCTTTAAACAGTCAACTTCTTTTGTTAGCCAGAGAACAAGCCATTTGATTAATGATCATTTTTATTTCTTTGCAAGGATCCTTTCCGACCATTGGGGTGAAGTCCCTTTCGAGATTCCTGAGGGCGGGATTTTTAAATAGCATCCTGGCCCCACATCCAGTGGCAGGGGGTGGATCTTTACCCCCCAGCATTTCCTCTGGTAGGTATTCCAGCCTATTCCCACACATCAGTTTTTTTCCTTCATTCTCTGCCCCATCTCTCCACACATCTCAGGGAAACAGAATTTGGTGTTGATCAGACAGCGAGATCAGATGTCCCTTCTATTAGAAAGCCAACCCGAAAGGAAAAGACAGTAACTTTGGGAATGAGCCATTTTCCTGGATCAATGTATAGGAGAGATTGTGAGGTAGACTGGTCTGTAATTAAGTGGCCAACCTAAATACTGGAAGAGAAGGCCTGGTATCCTGTAATCATCCATTTCATGAAGCATGTCCATGTGCACCAAAGAAAGAAAACTTTAAATATGCCACTGTAAATCTCGGAATTTGTGTGACTCTGTGACTCTCCTCTAAAAATCTATGCTTCCTTGCTAAAACATGGAAGCAAAACGAATTTGGAAAGGGAAAACTTAATTATCTATTAAATTGGTGTTTGAATCTTCTGTATGCTTTGGTAGTTGCAACTTGTATCTCATGAAAACCGCCTTTTTTTTAAAATAACTTTTATCATGATTTGAACTCCTATAATTCTCTGAATGAGTGAGGACAGGTTAGAGGCATCCTTTCCAAGACAGGCTTATGTGTGTTATCTATTCTCTTCTGGAGCCATTAAACACCATCTTCTATCCAAAGTAATAAATGAAGAATAAATACATATAACTACAGTTAAAACTGAATCAAAGTTTCTTTCCAAACTACATATTTCTGTGCAGAACTGGATCTGTGCATGGGCTGATGTCAGGCTGGTATCTTTTCTGAACAGCCTGCATTATCTGTAGTGTTATTTAAAAGTTTTGCTTGAAATAAAAACAAAAATCTCTTTTGGTAAAAAGAGGGAGAAAATTGGAAAATTACGTAATGTTATTGACTTGCTATACAAAAGAAGCTATTGTACTTCTCTGTGCCCCATTTTATCTACTGCAATAATTCTAATTACAAGATGATTCTTACTTTCTTTTTATTTCAAGTGCTATTATTTCATTGTTTGCTTTCTTTGAACAGAAGCTTCTCAGCAGCTTTCATGTCTTTTCTTATGACTGTTTGGGTTTCTTTTGTCAACAGTTTGTGAAATACTTTCCGTATTTTTTTCTCCATGGGATATCTCAGAGTATTTAATAGCCCTTAGGTATTGCAACCAAATAACTCTGTCAAAGAGGAAATACTCCCGGCCCCATAAAATTCTCTGTTTTGAACACAGTGTTATGTAGAGCATCCCACTGATTCTATTAAATTACAAATGACCTCAAACTCGTGAACTGGCTTCTCAACTACCTTCCTACCTACAAGTTAATTTTGTAAGATCCTCAGGACTATTGTTTTCTGAGTGCTTGTAAAGATTTTGATCTTATGGACTTAAAACTCTTAAAAGTAGTTTGTTTAATGAAACTCATTCATAATGCCTTGCTATTAAATGTCTTTTACTAATAATTCTGATTCAATCTGATGAAACACTGAAAAAATGGAAATGCAACTACGTGATGTATAGCATATATCCTAGCAAGTTAATGGAGATAAATGTTATTGTTTGATTATGTCAAAAGCAACTGAAAAAAAAATTAGCCAAGCATTAACCCTACAGAAGAGGAAGATTGTCAGGTAGTTGAAAGCCAGTGAAGAACTGTGATAAATCCAATAGTTGAGATGTGTTCCTTTGAGAAAGAATGCATGTGGGGGGTCATGTGGTATGAAACTGCAGTGCAGGTCAGAAATTGCTGTTAACAGATGCATCCCAGTGATTTTACCCATAGTGCTGCTATTTAACTCTTCCTTTTTTAATTTATCGTATTTGCATTTATATTAAGCACAGTCCTAATTCTGAATTGCCTCTTTTTGTATCCGAGATGACCATGGGATACTATTTCCATTTCTAAATTGCTAAAAGCATCTTTGCTTTACATGTGAGCAAAAAAAACCAATCCCACACATTTTTGAAAGAGAAAAAAAAAGAAGACACGAAAACAAATCTTAACAAGGTAGCGCTGATCTGGGATGTAAGAGACTCAGAACTGACTCTCTTGCTGTGCATGATTCAGTGGAGGTGTTTGGGCTTATGTTGGACAGTAGCTCTCATAAGCCTAACAGAGGTACTTAGCATTTAATAACTGCAGAATTATACCCTAATCGTTTCACATATTGCTTATGTGTAAGATTTCAGTTAATTTAACTACATGGGAGACTTAAAATGCCAGCATTATTCTGCTGTTAGGGTCATTGGGAACAAAGATAATGAGATACTTTTTATTTACCAAAACCTTTAATTCAAGCTAAGTGGCAGATTCCCTTCCAAATACTCAGAAAATTTATTCCTTACTAAAGACAAAATGCTTTCTATATCTTTATATCTTTTTTTCCTACAAAATTCACCACAGATGTTTTAATGAAACACAGAACTAAACTAGAAAGCCTGCTATAAATAAGTATCTGGAAAACAGCTTGGCAGGGCAATGCAGCTGTTGGTTTCCTTTTTTCCCTTTCTACTTTAATCTCAGTAGTTGAGAGGAGTATATTTCTTTTACCATTGCACTGACAGCTGATGTTCAGTTTTGTGTAAATTGGTGTCTGCTTTTACACTGTGCAGAGATTCTCTTGTGTGAAAGATATCCTCATTTAGCCAACTTAAAGATCAATTTATGCTGTTGGGATGAGGCATTATATCTTTTTGCATAGATTGTCTTGAATGTAGGTATTTTTAAAGCCTAGACATAACTTCTAATGTAGTAGTGCTTATATTTGATAGTTACATCAGAAGTCTCTTACTGCTGTACAGCAGTTTCACCAGAAGCAAAGCTTTAAGCAGGCCTCCAGATTCTAGCCTAGATTCTTGCAAAAACAAGCCCATTTGCAGACAATAGCTTCCTTTTGATTTAGCTATCATATATGTCACCAATTACTTCATTTCTTGTTATTCCACCTGTTAGCAGTACAAATTGACATGACTTAGCTGATATAGGTCTGCACTGACAGATGGATTCACATGAGCTATAAGTACTTTTTCTCAAACGATAGCCTTGCATATATTAAATAGAATTCTTAAACCACTCCCTCATCATACTGACACTGGCACAAGCTGTGGAAGCTTCCTTCATGACACACTCACACAAACACACACATGTTGTGAAAACCCAAATTATAAATTGCCAGAGCTGCATCTCTCCCTTCATATTCCAGCTCTTCCAAACTAAACACCCTGTTCTTTGCTCCACTTTGGGGAAACTCTTAGCTCACAGCCCCTGATTGAAGTGACGTGTGAAGGGTTTGTTGTGTAAATGCCCACCCGTGTTGCCTGGCAGAAGTTACAGGCAGGAAGCTTCACAGTGCGCTGCTGTCTTTGAAGAACCAGACAGATTGCTCAGCTTGCTGAGCTGCAGAGGAAAGGAGGGAAAGCAAATACCTCTCCTACTGTTCCTTTCAAGCTAAACTCCTAAGTTTTTCTCTCAACAAGAACTAGAGATGGGTGTTGGGCTCTGAGAAACTATGGAAAAGTTCCTGTTAGCCAAACCTCTCCTTCAGACTGTTCAGCATTCCAACTGCATTAGCAGGAGAGGTGGGAGAACCATCAACATTATTCTTGCCATAAACACCTCTCTGTGAACATCATCTCCCCACGAGGTCAGCAGCTGGGCCATTTCCCCCAGTTCCACTCACAGAGCCCCTCTCTGAAGCTTCTGTGAAAGTATCCCGATGGGACTTTTGTAATGAAGTGTGAGCATCAGTTATTTCCTACAACTTAATTTGCAGTGGTTAACTATCTACTCCTTGACACTGTAGGAAAAATAGAAGCAAAGAAATCTGGCTTGATGAAACAACCCACCTTTGTGAACCTCAAAAAATTTATTACATGCCAGAAATTGAGGGTGCACTTACTTTCCAGAAACTTGGAAGTGATGTAGGGTGGTTTGCTCACTGCTGTCTTCAACAAAAAGTACATTCTACATAGGATGTTCCCTCTTCAGTATTTTACTGCCTGGTTATTTACGGCTCTTTGTCTAACACGCATTGCAATGTTCACAATTATTACACAGAGCTCCTCAAAAAGCTCAGCCATAATTGTAGAGTACTAAACTAGATGATTATCAGTTTTCTTTTGCCCAAAATTAATATTTTATTACAATTTCCAAGTGCACCTGAGTGAGCCCATTATTCTTGATATTGTATAAAGTGACATTTGAAAGCAAATTGTATTGACAGACCCTCATTGAACAAAATTACTCAACCAGAACCATCAAGGAGCAATTGTACATTGTGAATTCGACTATGATTATAGTACTCCAATAATGAGAAAAGTAACTTTTTTTTTTCCCCAAGTTAATGCATTTTTCTCTACTCTAAATTCCAGCACCTACCCTGCTATATTTGTTGTTAAATGAAAACAGCTGATCCTTTCTCAGTGACTAACAAATTGATTCTTCTATTGCATATGCATTTCCTGGGATACCTGAGCCAAATGGCTGTTCCAGTTTATTCTTTCCAGCCTCAGTACTGTTTCACTGGAATGTTTAGCCTACAAACCCTACAACTAATACATAATGGCACGTATTTTCTGAGAACAGGAGTTCAAATGTAGATGGACTTTTCCATTAGGCAGGCAGGGAGTACCTCAGAACCAAAATAAGGATGAGCAGCAAGTAGCATTAATACTGAAAGAAACATATTTTGTGCTGGTCAAGTAGGGTTAAGCTTGAACTGTAAAACTGGGATTAAGCTCTGAGTGTAGGACATGATTAAATGAGGTTCTCACTCTCCACCCTTGCTAAATATCTCATTTCATGCTCAGAGGGGCATGGTAAACAATTCCAAACATTTAAATCCTAGAAGTTCACAAAAAAGTATTTGCATATGTGGTCATTTTTACACAATATTCACTACTATTGCATATTTTTAAAATCTGACTACAGAAAATGTGGAAATTTATTGTTACAAGCATGTGAGTTGAAGCAAGTTGCTGTTCCTTACTACCAGGAGCAGAAACATATGAAGAGGAGAACAGGAGGAGCCTGACAGATACACACAGAATGTATTTGTAAATAAGTTGCACACAGCTTCTCTTTGTTTCAAGATTGAGGGAAAAAAATCCAAACTCTCTTTTCAGCCAGTGGTAAAACACTGGATATAAAAGCAGAATCGGAATTGGTTCATTTTTGTGAGGTGGGAAGCAGGAGAAATAGTTAACTTGAATGATATTAAAATACTTTTGGTCTGTTTTAGGTAGGAAGCCAGTGTGCCTTTTCCAAATTCAACTCCCTGAAATAGCATTCCCAGGCCCAAATACTGAGTATGGGAATTAATCTGCCTAAATCTGGATTTTCTGGATTTTGTTTAGGTATCTTATACAGTTGGTGAAGACTAGACAATCCTGTAGAGACTCATGTGACCTCTCTGTGACACACAGTTAGGAAAATTAGGCTCTTTCCCTTGAAATGCCTTTTTCTTTCTCAGAGAAAGAAAATCAAGCTATTGCCAGCCGTGGAGATGTCTCCAGTTATGGGAGTTAAGTTATGGGAGATTAACGCTTTTGTGTTCATTCTTCATGTGTCAGTGAGTTTATATATTTTTCTTCTTTCTTCAAGTTGTACATGCTTGTCTAAAAACCTCTGCATCCAAAGTTGGCTGCTTGGCCCATCTTCATTGTAGCTCTTGACTTTTGTTCATGGTCAGAATCAGAACTGAAGGAAGAAGCTTGACAGTGTGTGCCTTCATGTCCTGAAGGTACAAACTCTCAAAGAGAAGTGGAAAAAACCTCAGGAGATCACAAAATTATCACAATGTTAGGTCCAGGGCATCATGTATTTGCTGGAGTCCTGACTCGTGATGTTTTGTTTTCTTAATTTTGGATTTAGCAACGCACACGTTACAACCAGAGCTTCCTTTGTGGGTTTTGGAACATTCAGGAGTGCTGATGCATGGCCTCCACTACTTCTGCACATGAGAAATGATGCTTTTCTCATAAAGGAAGAGTGGAGGATCACGAGTTTTTTATAACTCAGTGGTATCTCAGAAGGTTAGTCTTTATGTAGACTAAAGGGAAATGGGCAAAATGTGCTCAAATAGTAAATGGAAAAATACACAAAGGATATCCTGAAGTCATGTCAGAATCTTATAAACTTCACAATCAGGTATAATATGGAATAAACAACAAATGACATTTTAGAATAGGATTGAAATAATACCATAACCATGTCATTATGCTTATGAAAGCACAAAACCCTGTTTCATTGTAACCTTATATATGTTTTTTTAAAAAAATTTTGCTCCTGTTCAAATTCACGTTGTAGCTTATAGCTTCTAAATATAAAGTCCCTGTGATAATAGGTAAATTCACAACTGAGATTAAGTAGAATTTGCTTCTCGTGTCCCCTAAGAACTTGTTATGAATTGTGGCAGGCTGAATATGGAAGTGCAGAAGCCCCCAGTGCACAGATTTCACATTGTTTAAATTCCTTTACGTGCTCCGGGGTCAGCAGGGCAAGTGATCATTGATGCAGTCGGACTCTGTGGTCTCATTTTGAACCAAAGAACATCCCATGCTCTTTCCACAAGAGGATGTGGATTGCATTGAACTCTGAGGAACTTTAAGGGTGAGGTGTCATTAGATTAAGTGAAATACGCTGAATTTCAGTTACAAAATAACTGAGGTGAATTGTTTTGGTTAATCCAACTGGGCAAAAGCATCTCACTTGAACTGAATCTGAGCAGAATGTGTTATCTGTTATGATTTTTTCTCTTATTCTCTGCTTCCATGCTAAAGCCAAAGTGCCAGAATTTTTAGGATTTTAAGTCACATTTCAAGCCATATAAATCTTTTCCAGAATCAGTTCTCTTAACAGGTTGGGTTTTTCCCCCAGAATATAATTAATTTAAAACAGTGGCCAAAATATTTTGTGACTTGTCTTTTGCAAATTGCCTATTCTTGTAAAGAAACTATTCTACCTTCTCCCGCCAACTTATACACTGGTAAAGGCCTTCAATGCTGTGGTTTCCTCATTTAAAATGGGATGATATAACATAGGATTGGAGATAAGATGGTCAAAAATGCAATCCTTGAGCACTGTTTGTTCTTCTGACTCATGATTTTGTCATTCCTTAAACCCTAAATGGCAGCTTTCAGAACTGGTCTGCAGTGCACCAGCTCTTGTTCTCCCCCATCTGTACTGCTGAATTCAAATAATCCCTCTCACCCTAATAAAGGCATTGGGTTTTTTTAATTTCTGCTTATAATATCCGTGTAAATATAAGCAGCAGGAGTGAAACTGAACTTTGTTCATCCATATTGTCTTTGTAATGCTAATAAATATATGTAGAGAGAGATGGCACAGATAAACAACCCAACAAATGGGAACCTGGAGAAATTAAATTCTTTTTTTTCAAATATACAGATCTGAAAGTATAAATGCAAGGGAAAAAGTAAAATTTATGCCAGTTTTTGTATTTCTATAATGCAATTTTAGCCATTATTTCTCTCTCATCTACCCAATCTCCAAGTAGTGACAAAAAACCTATTTCTTTTGGTTTTACACTCTCCTGCATTCCACTTCCTTCTCTCATGGAAAGATAAGGATCAGAAAATAAATAATGGAAACGACACAGCTCCTTTCTCTTTACAGTTCCACTTTCCTTTCCTCAGTATCTTCCAGAATATCTTGTAGGCACACTGGGGGATTGATGTGGATTAGGGCTTGCAGGAGCAGCAGGAATGCTCAAATTTCTGTTGTCCAAAGCACATTCTCCCTTTGTGAGGAACCAGGAGAACCACTTGCAGTGCTGGCTGCAGTGAGAGGGGAGGGCCAGGAGATTTGAGAAGGTATTTTATATATACAGACTTTTCCTGGCTTCCAAAACACACCAACAGGCATAAATTCTTGCCAGTGGGTCACAGAGTAGCAAGTGGAAAAGCATTTAATGTATAATTACAGGAAAACAGCTCAGAGAGCAGTGTTTCCAGATTGTGTTGATACAATAAATCTTCTTCAGCTGGCAGTGATAGCTGTGTGGCCATACCTTACTAACAACTAACCAGCACTTTGCAGTTATTCATGAATTTTGTATTGTTATTAATTGATTTTGCAGAAGTATCTTCCCCTGACTAAACTAACTTAACTAATGGGAAATGGTATATAGACATGAGAAAATCCAAAATGCACTAGCAGCAAGATAAGTGATTAGGAAGTTATGTGATTAGGATGTATATATGTTATCCTATCCTTTTTGCAAACTCTGGCTTCTGAACTCTCAAGCAGGAGTTTGGAACTGCAGCTTCTATTTCTTGAACACAGGTCTTAGTCAGGGGCCTTCTGTAATGTGAGTCAATAATTCAAGTGGGGTGGCTTGCAGTAAAATTCACATTGGCTTCATGTGAATTGATGTGGTCTAACAATGCAAAGACAAAAATGCAAAGTGGCAGAATTCTTTTTAATTGGTTTTTTTCATAATCTTTCATTTTATTTCTTTCTCTTTTCCTCCACCCATTTTGAATTACGGGATTTTTTTTTTTTTTATCCACTGAAATGAATTCCTTTCTGGTGCATACAAATGCATTTTTAATCGTGACAGGAGAGAGGAAGCCGCAGTGCCACGGCCCGTGGCTCTCTGATTTGAAGGGATGTGTAATGAATGGAGCAGGTGTGGGCTCCAGGAGTGCCTCCCAAGGCCTGCGCATTCCTGTGGCTTGCCCTGGGGGTGCTCTGAGTGCTGTGGGAGCGTGGAAGGCACAGTCCTGTGAGGGCGTGCCTGTGTTTGGGGCTGTCTTATCTCTCTGGCTTTAGCAGGAGATAAATCAGTGGGCAACCAACAGCAGAACATGGTTTTGGAATGAAAAGATGCCTGATAAGGAGGTGATTTCCTGAGCCACGTGGATTCTGATCTGCAGAAGTGATGGAGCAGTATTTTCTAATACGAGCCAGGGAACAGGTGCCAACCTGTGCTGTTTTAAGTGCAAGAATGAGTATCATGTGTTTATGTTAACAAATCTATCCTCATAATTGGTATTAGAGATTTCATGATAAGTGTGTAGAAGAGGAACATGTGCTTGCTATTCTTTTTGGAGGATTAATCTTACAAAAAACGTTCATTAAAGGAGGCTTTGCTGCATTATTTAAAATGACAACAGGAGACAACAAGCTGAATATTTTGTCATTGATATGACACTTCAGATTCTCCTCCTTATTCATCACTCTGGCATTCAATTAAATTGCATGCTATCAAAATCTTATGTTGTGGAAAAGAAATAGAGAACTAAAAATATATACAATGTGTATTTTAGATTTAATCGGTATTTTACATTATTTGGCAATGTATGGCTTTCTTTCCTTTTCTTTTTTTTTGCATTCCTGCTTATTAAAAAAATGTCAAGCAGATTGATCAAAGGAAAATACAAAATTGCAGCATATTCGGAGGTGGCATGACATCAATACAGGTTGTTTGTCATTTTCACTGGTTTTGTTTGAGTGGCATTGCAGTACAGCTGGGTGGGAGAACTTCAGCAAAGAACTTTCTAGGGGAAAGTTGTCAAAACCAGTCAGCTTCTTGTCACATGGTGGGAGTTGCCTCAAAATAGTGAAGAGCCCCTGCACCTTCTATAAATTCATCTCAGTTCTGATAAATTGCTGTCCTTTTCCTGCATCGTGCCAAGCCCGAGTACTGCTCTTGTGTGTTCAGTGTGGCTTTCTGACATGCTGGAACTCTGAAATGGATCTCCCAGAGCCACAGTTACTCCATGTGCAAGGAGGGGAAGCTGCTTTAGACAATATCCCACATGTGTCTGGGGTGGGAATATTTATACTTTCACAAAAATTATGAGAACTGCGAATGTGGGTATGGTATCAGTGTGTGTCGTATAAGTACAGTTATTATCTCATGTTGTTATCTTAACTATGTAGTAAAATGATGCATCTGTTATAATGTGCTGCAAATTATACCTGTGACATATATCGTGTGTAAAATCCATATTTGGGGCTCAAACCTATTGCCTCAGGATGCTATATAATTCCTCTACTCTAAAAGTCTGTTTTGTCACAGTACTCCCCACTCCAGCAGTGCTAAGCATCTAAAACTGCTGCAAGTCTGATTTGTTTGACTGATTTGATCCTTGAATCCATCTTTAAACATTTTTATTTCATCGTCCCCCAATTCAAACAAGAAGCTGTGTGCTCTCCTCCAGCAATGCCTGCAGTTTTTAGCTCCTTGGTTCCAAGCACTCAGCTCATACCTTTTTCAGTGTCCTTTTCCCATTCCTTCTCTTGTGTGGCTCTTGACTGTAAAATTAACTCAGTTCTTCAGAGTTCCTGTGCCTGTTCCTGTATCTGTGTGGAAACACTTCCCTGAACTGCGCAATTCTTTGGACTGGAGATTGGGTGTGTTCCTACCCCAGGAGGTGCAGCCAAGACAGAGGTCATTGTCACTGCCAGGAGAGCCTTTGCTGCCATCTGTATCCCACTGCTCTTTGTCCTTAAACCTGTTTAACTTCTCCATCTTTGTGCTATAAGCAATCCTCGGAAAATAATTCAGTGCATTCCAGCATTGCATTAGCCTACCCCTTGATAAAATAACCAAAGATTGCTTCTCTGTGTCAGAGACTTCTCTGCCCCCTCCCATTTATTCATTCTTGTTTTGAGGATGAAGAATTCTTAGTATCATGAGAACAACATGCATTTTCATGATAAGTAATAGTCCTTTTTTATTTATTTATTTAGATGCAAACACTCTACTAGTTTAGAAATCTTCCAGTATTGTTTTTAAAGTCAGTTTTGTAGTTCTCTTTAAAACAAAAGCAGTATTTTGTGCTTTTGCAGGGGTCCAGCAGATACAACCTTTTCTGGACTCAAATTGCAGTACTTGGTAAAGGATAACATGCTGGCAATAGAGCCAGTGCTACCACTTTGATGATAAAAGTTCCCATTAGATTCTATGGAGTTTTTTACTCTTCAAGTCACCCTAACAATAGCTGACACATTTTTGATCCACGGGTGCTCCAAAGACAAACACTGTGCTGGCTAAAAATTCCACTGTCACAGTCCAGCTTGGAATACATAAATAGCTCCAGGGGTACATTAAACTTGTAGCCAAAATCAGGTGGCTTTTATCAAGTGCTGTCACACTAAAAACCTGATTAATTCAGAATTTAGGTTTGTGTCCAGATTAAAGATTTTTGTGTGAGATAATCAAGTGATGGAGCCAGGTTTATTTTCATGGTGTCATGACACATTGTGGTGTCTTGACACAATCTGAATTTCATTTGAAATTTAGGTAGGATGGCAAGTGATACAGACTGAGTCAGTGGGAAGCTATCAGCCTAAGTGGCTAAATTTATTGATGATATGCTGATTTTCTGATATACAGCAACCTGATTGAAGGAAAATGCTGCGCTTTTTTGGTGTATTTAGTGCCATTCCTGTGCTGTCAATTGGAAGAGCTGGTTTTGTGTTAAGGCATGTCATTTCAAGTCATTCAAGTTGAGTAGTTTAAAACCTCATTGTCCAGTGAAAAAATAAATCCACAGATAAATGCATATAAACACATTTCATATTACTTTAACCTAGCAGCACAGGGTCTGAGTAAAAGCAAGTACAGGTGGGGGTTTTTTGGAGAGAATGTTTTGTGGGAGAATGTAGAAGAATTAATAGTTCCATTTACAAAGTGTGAAAACAATTTGTGTTGAAGGATATGAATCTAAGGAACATAAAAGCTGTAATGACAGCCTGTGAACCTCTAGAGAACCTTACAGCTTCTGGAAAGTGTAGAGTGCCCAAGGATTACCCGCAGGAAACCAGGGGCACTGTTTTAAAGCTCCATTTGTCCTTCCTTTCAAATGCAGATTTTCCATACAGGCATTTTAGTTGTTGATTTACCCAGAAAGAGAAGTTTCTGGGTAACTTCCACCTGACAAAATATGCCATCTGAAAGCCAACTTTACACCCCTATTTATTGAAAAATGCTATTGTCTGCAACAATTCAGAAATTACTACTTGCTTGAGAGGGTTCTGCACAGTGTAAGATTCTCTAGCATCAGGCTGCAGTTTATTTACTTCCCTGGATTACAGGGTTTTCCTTTCATGCGGAGGTGTCAGCCCCCGACAGTAAGGAAATGATAAAGGTAAGGGAATCTAGAGCATTCATGTGCTTGAAACTAAAGAGGCTGGGCTGTACAACCAGTCATCATTAGCAAACTGAACTAAAGGAAACATAAATTTTTGCAACACTCTGATCTCTAGGAGCTTAAGAGTGATGTATCTTTTAAGTTTATAACGCAAAGCCAGGGTATAACCAATGGGTGCAGATGAATATAATTGCTTTGGTGGCAGATGCACATCAGCAGCTGGGACTAAACATTCAGTTAAAAAGAAGCTGGTAACTCTTCACACTTCCTAAAGCCTATCCATTAAGGCATCCCAGAATTTTCACACAAAAAAATGTCGTAGTATTTTGACAACACTATGAAGTGTTTTATTCATTGAAGATGTAAACATGAGAGTTGATACAGAAATAATCACAAATTTCATTAGAGGAAATGAGGCAATATTGATAGGAACTACGGAAAGACCAGACTAAGCTGTGTGGAGGGGCATCACCAGGAACCCAAAACTCTGGGTCAGCGTGCTGGGACAAACACAGAAATGGATCATTCACTTTTTTAAATTGAAGGTTAACTGTACCAGCACAGGAGAAATACCTGGCTGTGGCCTGTTGTACACTGTGGACAGTTTAATAAACACTTTCACTGTTAACCAAACTGAACAGAAATGAACAGTTGTGCTGGAACAATCCAAATGCACTTCTACGCTTTATCAGCCCGAGTATTGTGTTTGTTTCTCATCCCCTCAACCAAACAAATTACAACCATAATTTGAGCAGAAGAGGGAAAAAAAGGGATGAAAGAGTCTTCTTTTGGATTTGCAGAATATTGGCCTGGCTGATGTTGTATTGAGGAGGTGAGATGGTAGACTCTCAATGTCACCACTTGGCATAGCTGTGGTTTCCCACGAACCCCAAAAGAGGTGGCCATTCCCATGGAAAGAAAGGTCTGCCATTTTAAGACCTTTCACCTCCTTCCTAATCTTACTAACATTCTTCTTCATTAGTTTTTTGTATAGAATGGCTTCTTTGGGATATTAATAATTCTAAACATTGCTGTGCAGCCTGGTTGCCCTTCTCCTGCCAAGCACTTGTAGAGGGGTGGTTTTTCAAAGGGTACCAGCAGTGAGCTGCTATTTAAGTACACAGTTTAAAAGCGTGCCTTCAGATTTGGATATCCTTATAAGAAATAAATGTAATGTCTTGTTCTGCTTCAATCTGGATATGGTGCCACCCTGGGACTGTGCAAGTTGAACAAAACCTTGCTTTGAGTAACACTGTGTATATTTTATGTATTTACAAACATATGAACTCAGAGTTTTGCTGGATTATACACACCCCATCTAGGAAATCTAGAAGAGCTTTTTTGGTGACACCCCATTCTATCTGTCTCCTCTGTTTCTAAGTCACTGAGATGTTTTTCTTTGAGAGGAAAATTATGACCCTCAGTTTGTAATTACTTGGACATGGCTTATGAATATTTGGGTTTAGCTTAATTCAGATATAGTCCAAAATATGGCACAGCAAGTTTTGCTATTTGGATATAACAGGCTCTTCTTCAATCATTTTTAAGGGAGAATACACCAAAGTGAATGATGTGCATTCAGCTAATCCAATAAAAATAAAAATAAAAAAAAGATAAGGATAGTATATAATTCTTAAAGAGTAACACAGGGAATTGTGTTTATGATATAAATGAGAATTTTGGAAATATTTTACATATTTAGCTACTGTGAATAACCTCTGCGGAACATCTAGAATTATAAAAGCCCCATAATATATTTATAATCCTAATGTGTTTCTTTGCTGTTTTGCAGGCAGACCAGTAATGATTGTAGTTGAATACATGGAGAATGGATCCCTTGACTCCTTCCTGCGGGTGAGGTGCCATTTTCTGATGACATTTGAATAAGACACCATTCTAGGTTAAGATTTTAAATCATTTATCACAAATTAATTTCTACATAATGTTATTCATGGATTTTTAGTGAAGAATAGAAGCCTTTTCCCCAGGGTACATTTCTGAGGTACAGTAATACATTAGAGCATGGCTGGAAAAAAAGAAGATTTAAACTTGAGAATATAATTGATTTCTTCTACAAAAGTAGTTCCTGTATTTAGCAAAATGTATTTCAAATTGTGTTGTTGTGAAAGAAAAGATAAATTGAAGCATAAATGCCTGGCCTTATGGAAGTGGTTCATTTTTCTCAATCACCTTCAAAAATACTCTGTTACAATTTTTTTGGTTGGTGAAGCATAGAATATACTCAGTAATTGATTTATAATATTTATGGCTACTTGCATTTAACAAATTGAATTAGAAAACAGTTCATGGGTGAAATGTCCTGGCATTAATTAACCCCCAAAGGTCCTTAGTAAACATTAAAGAAGGGCTAAAGAAAATGTGAGTAATATGATGGCAAATTGTATTTAATTCTTCTTAGAAAAGTAAAAGGAAAGGATGACTCCCTCTGTGAGCTAAACTTACCCTAAAATAGTCTCTTTTTTAACAGAACCCTTGGAAATGCTCCAGAGGCCCACTGACCTAAGACCTTGTGTGAATAATTTTAATGTCAAGTATTTCAGATTTGTCTTAAAAAGTAAACACCAGCTCTCAGTAGCTCACTGCCTTGCCATTTCCATCCTGCAGAATGGTAAATCTGGGGTTGTGGGAAGTCCCACGGGCTTGGGAACTTGTTTGAAAGGGTACCCCAAAGGAGAGACGTTCAGCAGGGAGCTGTGGAAATACTGGCATGAAAATCTTGGTGATGGTGATTGAAGGATGCTTTGGTAGCAGGAAGAAGGACCTGGTAAGAGGAAAAAGTGAATAAGCAGGAGTGAAAAGCACCCAGCACTTTAGAAAGAAGATGTGCATGAGAGGGGAGAAAGTCATGCAGGCAGTACTTTTGGGAAGAGGGGGAGCAGAAAGAGACGAGCATTTGGAACAAAGGATACAGCCCTGAGAGTACAGCAGAGCCATTGCCACAGATACCTGTAGACACTGATTCTCCTTTCTTTTGGTTTTGATTATTCCATAGTAATTTTTCTCTAACATTTCTTGTTGTCCTCTTCACCGACTCTCCCAAATAATTTTTCATTTTCCATTGTCAAGACACCTAAAAGATACTTATTGTGTTGTCAGAAACACACCAGCACCACAGTTTCCTGTGAGAATATGCTGATTTCTCAAAATCAAGCTATTTTTACGGAACGTTTAATATCATCCATGTCTTAGACGCTGGGTAGTTTTTAAAAATTACTCCCTTTTCCTTTCTGGCTCATCTCTCTGTCCATCTGCAGCAGAGGGACTGCCACTGATTTGAGTAGCAGCTTCCCTGCTCTGTAATTTTTCAGCAGTGCCCCAGGAAGATGTGTCTGGTGATCTGAAACATTGTTCTGTGTGTTGTGTGTGTGTGTGTGTGTGCAGAATTTCATGGAAGAGAATGGAACCAAGTCCTGAAATAATTCATGAGAGAGAATTACCTTCCTCTGAATGGCTCTGTGTGATATCTATATCCCACGTTTATTTCACATGCATTCATTTATCAGAACAGTTACTACTTATTATGATACTTTAATAGAAAGTGGCATCAGCAGAATTACAATGTTACTGTGGAGCAATGCGTCTCATATTGCATTGGATATATCTGGAAGCAGAACCTCTGGGGGGGGGAAATGTGAGCTAATAATTTCTGCAGCTGTTTTTCATGTATGTTATTTTACAGCTTCAATTCACGCTTCAGATATGGGTTATTCTTCTAAAATGCTTTTTAAATGTACTTTAGATAATATTCAACATCCCAAAGCACTGTAGATATATGTCAGCATTTCTGTTTAATAATTAGCAGAGCAAATGGCTGCAAAGTAACCTATTTAAAAAGAAATCCAGCTGCTTCATTAATAATAGTTGTTTCCTGCAGATATAAGTCCACATTTTTAAAAGCTTTTGTGAAGATACAAAGAAGCAGAGAGGCTTTATCTTTAGCAATCCTAGTGAAAGGCATTCAGTGACTATAACAAATGTTGTGGGATTTGGAAGGGCTTATAAGACAGTCTGTCTTTCTTATTATTTAAAGGAATCAATTGTTCCAGTGCAAAGTGTTTTTACTCAGAGGAGAAAGAAGTCCATTTCTCACCATAAGAAATACTTCCCAACATATCACAGCCGGCAAAAATTCCCTAGTACATCACTCCATCTGTGTTTCTCCAAAAGCCAGCAAAAATGGGTCAGTCTTACAAATTCAAAGTGAGATTCTGTGGTGAACCATATGAGGGTATTCCAGAGGAAGAATTCCATTTGCCATCACCCTCCTCACAGCCATGGTGGGATATTTGCTTTCATGCCAGTACAGATTGTGCCATGAATCAGAAGCCTCCCCCCAGCCTTTAATCTTTTACCCCTAAAATCTTAACAGCCTTTACTTCCTTGCTTTTCTGAGAGCAGTGTCCACTTTCTGCTATTTGCATGGATTTAACAGCAAGCTGGGCTGAATTATGTCTTCCCCACCCCACAAAATATCCTGTATGCCAGCTGCTAACTCTGAGCTTTTGGGTAAAAAACGTTGGCATGGATTTGCAATATGAAGCTGCTTCAGAGATATTCTAGTGGGAAGGCATCAGCTAATTAGAACCAATTTTGTAAGATGATGGTAATTAATTTCAGTGATTGTGCATCATCAGACATCCTAAATTGCTGGATACACTTGACACTGAGTTTTCCTCAGAAATACTGCATTATTTTCACAATTATATAAAACTCATTTACAAAAGATGGAACTTAGTTTTTTGTAGTGTTGTTTGGGATTTTTTTATCATATGAGATTGAGACATGTAGGTTAATCATATACAAAAGTATACCTGAAATTTTCTATCAATAAAGCAGTTGTCTGCCCAGAAATGAGGTTCATGTGGCTTCATTTCTGGTAACACTTGGAGAGATTTCTCTGAAAAAGGATGTGGGTTTCCAGCTAAGTATTTCCTCAGGGGCTAGAAGCCTCTTTCAGCATTACACCAACAACTTCCAGACAGAGGAAATCCGTGCTTGGAAAGAAAGTGGCTGACCTTTGGGAATTGAGGAGACCCAGGTAAAATTTCCTGTTACAAGCTTCACACACAGACTTCGGATGGGGCTCATTGTCGTTATGTTTTAGCACCTGCCTGTGTCACGGAGATGTCAGCAATCACTTACTCTGCAGGCACATGAGGCAAATTATAAAGGCAAGAAGGGTTGAAAGGGCAGCTCTCTGTATTGATAGAAAGATGTTAGTGATAAGACAGACTAGGTGCAGTCAGATGTGTTTGCTCGGGCTTGTTGTTACAGGCTGCAGAAGATACGACAAGAAAGACAACCAGGAGAGATGCATAATAACCACAAACAACAACCAGAAAAAAAGCTGAAAACCCACAAAACCTTGTTAGCAAGCAGTCTGGCAGTTTGCCATTGCTGTGGGTTGGAGATGATTGCAATAATTCCTACAAAAGTCCTTTCCCCTACGTTGGTCTTTTCACCCCACCACACCGATCCCCACTGAGCCCACTCTCTAAGCCTGTGCCTCACAGATTCATGGGGTTATTCAGATTCAAATCTCATCTGCTCCCTTTTGTTTTCACAGTTCCATTTAAGGGGTCATTCTTGGATGAAATAATTGGATTTAGCATCACATGGACAGGAGCAGGGTGATTAGGAGATGAGGTGGCTTCTTGAGAAGAATGATACTTGCAGAGCTCTATGCTGGCTGTGGTCTCTGCTCACCTCCTCGTGCATCAGGCAGTGTGGGCATGGATTTAAACACAGAAAAGGAACATGTCTGGAAGCTGCCTTTTGGAGGAGGTTTGTGTTGGCTACACAGAATCATGTAAAATGGACCAAAAAATATCACCAGAATACTGAATTCTTTCATACTTTCCTGCAGCTACAGACTACCAGAGCTTTGTTCCTGCTCAGCGTCCAAGGTGTGCTGAATAGACAGAGGTATTTAGGTTTGAAAGATGCTCCAGTCTTCCCCAGTTTTGTGAATCTCAGAGCTGTAAAAGGAAGCGATGCATTTACCTGGGATAATCACAGCAGCACCTTTGTGCTTGCCATTGTAATTCTCCTCCTCCTACCCAAAAGCTGGTGCTGATATATTTCCATTTGCTTCAGAAAATTAAAATACTTGTTGAAAAAAGTTAGATTTATATACAGGCAAGCATAGTAAGTGGAAATGCTGCCACACATATATTTTTATTTCAGAGAGTCTGTAAGAAATTTGCTTAATTGCCTTAGAGCACCAACTGCAGCATACTGTACAGCAAATGAAACCCTGGAATTCAGCTTCAAGTTCTAATCCCTCGAGGCTGGCCTAGCAGAGGCTAAAATAAGTGTTACTAGATGGAGACAATATTATGATATAGTGCTCTTTCTTGCAGTAATCGTTATGAAGTTATTCTCAGAGCAGCTTTGCCATCACACTCACCCTTTTTTCAGCTTAGATGCTCTGGCAGACACATTTAGCAAGTTCAGGGGAAAGGGAGAAAAGACAAAAATGAACACTTGTAGCAAAGTCTATGAAACAATGTAGTAAAGTGTGTGTTGTATATCCATCTAACATGGCCTCCTCAGACAGAGTAAGCTGTGAGGAAGAGAAGCCAGATGGTCTTTTCTAAGTTTAATGGCTCCTGTTATTATTTATCTGCATTCAGAGAGGCAACAACCTTGGTGCTCATAACTAATATTCCCTCTTTTGCTTCCCCACGCAGCATTCATGTGCACTTTAATTTATTGGAGGCACTTTCCTTTCCTGGCAGGATAAAGGTGGCATTTTGCTTTCAAAAATCAGTCTGTAAAATAGAAAACCTGCACTGGAAACCTGGAAACTGCTGATACAATTTTTTTTTTTTTTTTTTTTTTAACCAAAATCAGACTGAGCAATTAGAAAGTGAATTTGAAAGATTGCATTACCTTACCAGTGAAATTGTAAGCAACATGTATTGAAGTGATCTAAGATTGCACTGAGAAGCTGTCACTGATGCTACAGAGCCAGCATTTGTTCTCAAGCAATGTTTTACCCTGCTAAAAGGACACATAAGCAGCATTTCTGATGCTGCTGTGAGAAGTTCATTTAGAAATGCTGGGGATTTCTAATATGTAGATTTTCTTACTTACACATTAAATACCATAATATTCTTAGTACTGAGCAACAGGAAATTTATTACAAACTGTCTTACATTAGAAGGCAAAAAGAATTTGATAGGTTATGTGGACTCTTTCAGTGTGCTCTTTACCTTTGTGAATTTGTCAAGAATGGGAAATCAGAAGATCAGAACAGAGCCAGTGTCTTTTAGATGAAGGGATTTTGAATGTCTTTTAAAAGAGAGGAAAAAAGAAGCCAAGAAATTACAAGCCAGTCAGCTTAATGTCAACTTCTGTAAGATTTCTGGAACAAATTATCAAACAACGTCTAAGCATCTTAAAGATAACAGTGAGATAAGTGTGAGCTAACCTGGATTTGTCAAGAACTAATTCTGTCAAACAGATCTGGTTTCCTTTTGTAGCAGGGCGCAGGCTTTGTGGCTGAGGGAGAAGCAGTTGATCTTGTAAACTTTGGCTTTAGTAAGGCTTTAAAACTCTCTCACATGAGATCCTTGTGAGCAGGTAGAGAAATGTGGTCTTCATGAAATTTCTGCTGTATCGGCTACATCCTGTGTGGAGGGAATGGAATTTGGATGGAAAGATGTATGAAGTAGGGCTGTTCTGCACTGTGTTTCCCCAGATTTTTTTTAACTTCTGGATTCTGACACTGCAACTAAACTATGAAATTTTCAGGCAATACAAAGCTGAGAAGGAACACAGGCTGTCAGCAGGGTAGAGCTAGGATTTAAAATCATCACAACAAATTTAAGAAATAATTTAGTAACTAATTAGCTTAAAATTAATTAGAAATATGTAAATACAAGGGCACGATACTCCACTGTGGCTGGAATAATCAGCTATAGAGTAGAGGACAGAAAACGCCTGTTCAGACAGAAGTCTGATGAAAGAAATTACTGTAGAAATTGGGGTAGGTCAGGGCCATTTGCATTGCTGTGACAAATGCAAACAGCAAATACCACCATGGAATCGACAAATAGGAGTCTCCCCTGCAAGGTCTGTGAAGTGTTTTTTTCCTCTCTGCTTCACACTGGCAAGGCCTCGGAGTACTGCCTTGTTTGCACCTCAGTTTTTCAGGAACTGCATGGAGTGGTTGGGCAGAGTCCACAATAAAATCAAAATGAAAAGTAGCCAAGGAAATGAGATCTGTGGACTGAACCAGTGTGAAGCCCAAAGAAAAGGGCAGGAGAGATATTTGGTCTTGGTGGGCATAAAAAACAGTTGCAAAGAGGAATTGAAATCTGTGCCAGTCCAAGTGCCAGGCTCAAGGGAGGCACGTTATATAAAGTATGGTATAAAGTGGACAGAATAAGAAATAATGGCCCTAGTGGTCTTCAAGTGCAGGTTATAAAAGCATGTCAGGAATGACACAGGGTGAGAGATGATTTGTTCCCTGCTCAAACCCTTCCAGGTCTGTGATTCTGTGACAGCTGTGTTCCAGTGCACCAAAGCGGGCAGGGACCCCTGGTTATTCCAGGGCATCCCTTTCCTGCTGTAGCTGCGTGAGGAAAGCAGGGCCACAGGTCACAGGGCTGCTCTTGCTGTGCCTCCAGATCAGAGGGTGGTTATTGCACCTCATAATAACCTTTGGAAGGGCTTCATCTTGCAAATACTTTTTAATAATAAAAAGATTACCCATATTTTTAATGGTTGAAGAGTCACTTAGATTCTCATGTAGGATCACTCATTAGCATTTAAAATGAACTAAAGTAATTATATTTAATTGAATTAAAGGAACCTATTAATAATAATTAAGTCTGCATGGAATTCTGTCAACAGTTGAATGAAGAAGAAATTATCAGTTGACCTCATTTAGTACCAAAAATATAAACTTTAGTGTGATACACATGATAGTTTGAAGCATGAGTTACACTTCGAAGAAACACCAAGCTGCAACTTGAATTTTGGAAGATTTATCAGGACAAAGTTCTACCATTTACTTTGCACAGTAAAACTGTAACAATAAACGCACAGCAAAAACTGCGTCTTTCACACAGTGACCAGTAGGAACTGTCAGTGGTGAATATGATCTAGGTTAGACAAAGAAACACCATTTTCAATGCTGCTCTCCACCTAAAATGAGATCTAAATAATCTGCAATAAAATATTTAGACCTGTAGCAATCAAATCCTGCACAGAGGATAAAGGCCTAAAAATGTTCTGACTCATTTGGCAAATAAAGAAGTGGATTTTGGAATAGGTGGAACTCCAGAAACAATACAGAAAAATCCAGTGGCTACACCTCCAAAAGGTTACTGGGCAGTGAAATAAATAGAAACCTTCTGAAGAAGAAAAATTCCAGGGGCTTGTAGAAAAGCACTAAACTGGGCACTGGAGCTGAAAACCGGAGAGCAAAATACAATGAAACTCTGGGTATCTTCTTTCCTCCCCTCCAGTAACTGACCCTCTTCACCAGCCCATTGTATGTCAGTGCTCTTGAAAGTTCTGTAACGGTAGGAGAATATTTTACTTACATAAGCTTTTCAAAAGCAAACTGTAGCTGAATAAAAATCACATTTTCAGGGCTTCAAAAATGCAAGAGTAACTGCTCAGATATTGCATCTATACCCAGCTGTTGAGAAAAGTTAGTTTAGCAAAGCCATCAAAGCTTGATTAAAATTTAATGGGATGATAGGATAAATGTGGTGAGCCCACTGAGGTCTGAATTGCTGCCAGTATTGATTAACACCCTTAACAGCCCAGTGGGAATCCTATCAAAAACATATTTCAAATCTAAGCTATGGGAATCAGAATAAAGCCCTGGGTAACAACCATCCTATCGGTCAGATGAGTGTTTTATTTCCCCATATGACAAGTGAATGAAACAAGATAGTGGAAAGTTGCCAAAGGATTGTACCTGGGGACTTAAAAAATGCTGAAGATAGGAGGTCAGATTCTAACTGCTATAATTTCATCAACCTAGTTGAATTTTCCAAAGGTTAAATATAGCCCACAGTCTGTATCCAGATCAGCTTACATCAAAAACAAAAATTTTGATGCATTGAAAGATAACAGTTTATAGATTGTAAGGGGATACAGCTGGCATGGAAACCGATGCAGAAGTGATTACAAAGAGACTTGATTGAGAAAAGACTTTTCTGCTGACAGTAAAAATGTAGTCGTTCCAACTGCAAGGCTGGCAGTGAAAAAATATAAAACCAAGCATGAGAAAAGAGAGAGGAGAGCAGACGCAGTAGAGGATTCTGAGAAATACAAAGAGGGAGAAGGAGGACAGAATAAAATTGCAGCTGGTACATTAGCAGGTCTGTCATTTCTTTAAAGGTGAAGATAAGAAGCTTTAACTTTTTGTGTCAAGGCAGAACCCAGAGAAATTTGAAAGAAGGAAAAAGAGAGAATGGCAAAAGCATGAGATTGTTTTAAACTCAGGCATTACTGCTCTACTGGTAAGGCAAGTACTGAGACTTGGAAAGAGCAGAAAAAAGGGTATGTTTTATGAAAAATCAGCCAAGCATGGTCTAGATTTGAAAGAGCAGAAATTAAAAAAGGAAGGAATGAATGCTTGCAATCCAAGAGGACAAAAGGTTAAGGGAGGTGCTGCAGATGACTCTGAGGTTTGTTGAAAGAATGGCGCTGTTAAGGAAGATAAGGAGGAGGTAGAAATCTACAATTTTGAGAGGTTGCTTTGTTGTTGGGGTAGAGAGGGGCTTGAATGGTCATTTTGCAAAAGTCAGGTACTGACACTTTTTTCCAAATCCTAATTCTACAGTTACCTGAAAAGAGTAATCCATACATGGTAAATGTGAAGAGTATTAACTGTTGGCAACCAGCTTTGTCATTTTTGAATCAACTGAACAATTAGAATTACTAAATAAAAGGCAAAATTCAAATCCCATGTGGCTTCATTACAAAAATATTGAGTTAATGTCCTTCCTTTACAGGAAGCAGCTTAAAGTAGTTAAGAATATAATCTTTTGTCTTTCTTTGCTTATTTGCTGAATGGAATGAGTTTATTTAAAGCACCTGTCACTGGTAATTTGGGACTCATTACAATTGTGTCTGGACCCTCTGCTCAATGTCCTGTGCAGAACCAGCTGCTCACAGGTGGCCTTGATGGAGACGACAAGGGAGAGTGTGGCCTGATGGCTTGGGGAGATCTGCTTCCACTTTTGTGTGGAGGTTTTAGAGACAGAAAGGCTTTACTTCCCTGATACAAGGCACTGACACATTCAAAGGGGAAAAATTGCTCTGAATCAGTTGTATATAGCTGGTTTCAAAGAATTGTCCTTAAATGTGCTTTATTGGCACGTGGCTGTGGTGTTCAGCCACTGATGGAAGCATGACTCCTTAAATATAAATCTTGCTGGGAAGTATAATAAGGCTGTGAGGTTTTCTAGCTGACAGGGTGTGTTGGTATCTTCCTTTTACCATTTTCTTTCTGGTTTTTGTCTTAGTCTTTAAATGGTCATATCCTGATTAGCTGGATATAGGCCCCAAATCATTGAATCATTATGGAAATGCTGAAATACTTTGCTGACCAGGGATAAAGCTAAGCATATCCATACAGTTCAGCCTGTTGCTTTGGTGAATCTAAAGAATTGGCTGAACTTCCTGTAAGCTTCTTCCCTATAAAAATCATCTTGTTTAAATGCATGAGCTAAGCAGTAGAAATGTCCTGAATGCTGATCCGAATTTGCTATTTGTCTGTAGCCCAATGCTGAAAGTGTTGAAAGAGAAAATGGAAAGTTAACTTGTTTGCAGGAGTTGTTGGCTTTTGTTTGGCTGTTCCTGCTAACATAAAAATCCTGGCTCACTGAATAATCCACAAGAAGCTAAATGTCTGCCAGTTGAGGTCACAAAAATACTCCTGCAAGCAGTCTGCTGTGAATGGTAGGTAGGGCAGGCCTAAACAAGGCAAAGAGCCTGTAATCACATTTCTGTGCGTGCACTCCCTTGGTCCCCACTGCCATTCAGGAGCTGTCTGATGCAGGACAAAAAAGAAGTGTTCACTTTAATACTGCAGATGGAGAAACTGAGGCCCAGCAATGTTGCCCAGCTGGGCAAGCACAGTTAATGACATAACTCTGATGTACGTGTTCAACTCCAGGACATTTCAGAAGGTGCTAACCAGTTTAATGCATTCATGGGTCTGAGCTTAACCCTAATCAGCTAGGAAGATTTTGGGAAAGCTACATAACCCTTGAATCTCACCCCAAATCTCCTTTTTAATCTAGTGTTCAGAGATTAGGTTTTAGGTGCACAACAAGCATGAGCTAAAGCCTCAGACTTTTTTCAGGTTATTTTGGGATTTTTTTTTTAAACAAACAAACCCTCCCAAAAAAAAAAAAAAAAAAAAAAAGTGAGGTAGCAACAGTACCCTAATGCAGACAATCAAGGCTGAGACAATAAAAAGAGGGGTTTTTGTTTCCTGAGGCCATGGAGTAATAGGTGAAGATTTTTGTGTCCTTTCTCTTTCTTGTACTAAAAATAGTGTTGGGAGAAGGCATTCATGGTAACCAAGTATGAAAGAAATTAAATGTTGTCAGTGGGAAGATTGTGAAAATGTGTAGGAAAGGGGGATAAGCTGCACAATGAGAGATGGGATGCACTGCCAGCCAATTTAAGTAGTTGAAAAAACAAGCTTGCAGTGGGCAGCTTGGCTGGATGGGTGACAAAAGTATTTTAAATAAGAGCTGTGGTTAAGATCACTAGAATGAAACAAATAGAAAGTAGCTGTGCTGTTTCTTCCCTTGCAGAAGCACGATGGGCACTTCACAGTGATCCAGCTGGTTGGGATGCTGCGGGGGATTGCCTCTGGCATGAAGTACCTGTCAGACATGGGCTACGTCCACCGGGACCTGGCAGCGCGGAACATCCTGGTCAACAGCAACCTCATGTGCAAAGTCTCGGATTTTGGCTTGTCACGGGTGCTGGAGGACGACCCCGAAGCCGCCTACACCACAAGTGTGAGTTTGTCTTATCTCATTTGAACAGCTGATTGCTGGTGCCTCTTGTATTCCAGCTGCAGATTTGTCTGTGCTATAGGAAGAACAGTCGGAATTATTGGCTTTGTTCCCTTCTGCTTCAGTCATGTGATTCAGTAAACATACTGGCTATGCTAAGGGAAGTTGTTTTGATTTTTGGCTAAGGGATGTGTAATAAACTTTGGAAAAGTTTATTTTAAGTGTAAGTGGGAGGCCTTTTTCATTCTTCTTTGCGTTTTGTGTTTGGTTTTGTTGGCTGTGGAGGGTCTTTTCCCATGTTGTTTCCTCTTCTGGTAATTTGTGTTCGTTTACAAGGATATGTTTGTAAAAGAGAGAGATGGGAGAGGAAAGAACCTTACCAGCTTCACTGTTGGAAGCATGCTGTTAAGCCTTCCATTCATACATTAAAATTTAATTTTTATTTCACTGAAATTTACCTTCTAGCTGGACATGTAGGACCTTCCTTGCATGGTTTAAGTCTCAGTTCATTAATGCTTAATCCCTTATGTGATGCAAGTAAATTGTTATAATGACAAATGGGGTTTGGGTGAGAGGTTTGGGGATGGGTTTTTTTGGTTTATGGTGCTGTAGGGGGATTCCAGTGAAGTGAAAACTTCTTGAACATGAAAAGGCTTGTTCAAATGTGACCATTGTTCAAATAAGTCCCAATATAGCATTTTCTCCTGATACCAAAATGTTCAACTACATTTCAGTTCCAATTTTTATCACAACATTAAGAATTAGCTAATTATAAGCTGATTTTTTTAGTAACTTTCATATCTATCATTGAAACTATTTCAGAGCCAGAGTGCATGCTCATTACTACTGTCACAAAATGTGCAGAATTTGTATATTCCCGTGATAGGGCACAGTGACAGAATTCTAATAGAGAAGATAGATGAGCATTAAATAACTTATTTCACCTTTTTTTCTATTACACTTTAAAAAGTGATGTATGGCCAAAATAAGGAACTCATCTAATTTCTCTGTACTGCAGTAAGTACTGTGGTGCATCTACTGAATTTAATGTAGATGTTGTAATGGGATTATAGAGCCTGTATATTTATATATGCAGAATATATGTTTACTTTTCATTTAGGCCTAAAATAGAGGTGTTCTGATAATTTTCCTGCAACTCCCATTTCTTAGAAGTTCTATACAGAACTGCAAGCTGACTTAGAGGAAAACAAGTGACTTTGCAAGGTTTTCTCTTGGTTTTAATATGCAAGCTGGGGAAAAAAAGAGCCCAGATTTTACTTTATAGCAGAGATGTCCTTCATTTAGTTCTCAAAACCTCTCTTGCTTCACACTGCTTCTTAGTACGGGGCTTGAAAGGGAAAATAAACATCGCTGCAGCTTAACACGTTCTCACATGAGGGCTGAGCCTTGCTAATTGCCCGTGTGAGCGAGCTCCACTGGCACCGAGTGCCCAGTGACAGGAGTCAAGTGACAGTCTCAGCTCTGAGCCTGGGCTAATGGGCCCAGCTGGCGTGAGGCACTGGGAGTGGCAAGGCAGCCTCTCTCCCAGTGACATGCAGGAAAGATCCCAAATGGTAAACAGAGGCTTTCAGCCAGTATTTATCCTGTAATTTTCTGCTGGATCCCGACAAGGAACAATTAGTTTTATAGAGTAGTTAGTGCCTGTCCTGTTCATCATGGCTAGAGCTGCTTTTAATCAGGAAATGCTGTGCTGTAAAAAAAGAAAATCAGTGCCATGACATATTCCTTTTTTCCTTTATCTGTGCTGAAGGACTTCCTTGAAACGTAGGACAGGCTCTGATGAAATGCTCCCTGTTTTCCTGTTGGTTCACCCAGCTGCTTAACATGAGAGCCTGTTTGTAGGTGTAGAACCTCAGAAGTGCCTCAGAGCCACTGCTGCAACCTGCCAAGGCTGCAGCCTGGTGCTGAACTACCAAATCCTGTCGAGCAGGTACCTAGAGCATGTCCAGCAGGAGGGGATATCACAGAGGCTGATGGCCAGTGGCAGGTCCCTGTGTCAGCCAGAAACCCAAGGTGAATCTGTTTTGACCATGAACCCACCAAAGAAGATCAAAAAGCTTTGAAACTAAGGTGAGGAAAATGCTATGTGCCATTATTATGAACTAGAAACTTTGTAAACAGGAAGGATTCAAAGCAACAGAGTCAGGTGTAAGGGAAATGAAAAACATTTCAAATCACTCATTCCTTCAACTCCAGCTTTCCTGTCCTTGCAAGTGGGTCCTCACACACTGACTCTGTTAGTCATTGTGGCAGAGCCTGCCCAGTTCCTTCTGTCACTTCTGGTCCTTGGGAAATGTCCTTCCCTCATTCCTGAGGGCAGACTGACAGCTGCAGTCCATGTTCCACGTTACACTCACTCTCTATGAACTGGGGATAGCCACGTTTCTGTGGGATGCTCTTGCCTTCCATAGACTCCATCCTCGGGGTCCTGCTCCCCTCGAGCAAGGCCAGCAGATTTCTCTGTAGGACTGCTCAGCAGGAAGTCAAAAAGCCCTGTCAGTTTTTAAAAGGACTCAGCACAGCTCTGACCAAAGTGGGGTGAGGACTGAAAGAGGGAGAGATTTGTCACAATGGCTGTGGAAGACTCAGGGAAGACTTTCACCCCTTTAGGAGTCTTTCATGCTAACAGAAGGGACTAGAACCCTACACTGGGTGCCAAATCCTCTTGCAGCTCTCACTGCCCATCATTTTGGCATTGACCTTTTTTTCTCGCTCATGAACATCTTCCCATCATCAGGCCATGTGTATTACTAGAGGATTTTATAGCCTCTCTTTAGTTCCATATGGTGCTTTTGCCATGTGAAGGTTAAACCCTCAGTGTTCTCTCAAAGATTCTGGTGTTTTTAGGATTCATGTTTCCTCTCCACAGAGATTTTTATTGATAACAGCCCAGTACCTGTAACTGCAGGAAATCCACAGAGTGGGTCTGCATATTGAATAGTGGTATTTTTAGCCTCGCATCTCTCAGTACAGCACTGTCAGTACTCAGAGGAAACTGATTATTTTATCTTCCCCTTTTTGTCTTAGTCCCGGTGTCAGAAATTGAATGGTACAATTGGATGTTTTCTTTGGGAATGATCTACAATGCAATGTAAGCCAAAAATAGACTTTTATATCTATGATGCAGTGGTCAATACTGTGTGAATGTATTTTTTTTGTCTTCCAGCCTGTTGAGACAAGGATGTAAATATGTCTTTCAAAGGGTTTTTCGGAAATAAGATATTGATTCCTGTTTGTTACCTGGAATCACAAATTTTACAGCAAGATACAACTTTAGAATAGAAAGGAGGAATTAAAAGCCAGGAACATTTGACTGCAAATCTTTGTGTTCCAGATTGATCAGGAAAAGATGAGGCAAACTTTGGGATAACTCAGTACTATGAGAGTTTTGCTATTGGAGACAAAACTTTCATTTTTAGTAGTGGTTTCCAAGGCAACAATTAGTCATAAAAAGGCATTTATAGTATATAAACAAGCACTTCTGTCAATACAGAGGACATCCAGGCTCTTGCATCCCTGCTTTTAGATAGACTGTGTTAGATGTTGTAGATTCATTTAGTTTAAAACATAGTCAGGGTTCACTCGTATTTCAAAATGAACCACATGGCCCCACAAAAACTCATTACATGTAGCAAAATATTTATAATCAGAGAAGAATCTGTGGCACTACTCTAAAAAGGACCAAACCAGTATTTCTCTTAGCGGTGACACCTTAATAGTCTGCATTAAATCTGATTTTTAGTCACACAAAAAGCTGCTGCAAACAGAATTATATGATAGATAAAGAAATGTATTCTAGATTTTTTTAATCAGCTTTATTTCTGAATTCAGCCTTAATATATGAAATATTTTATTATTTCCATAATGGTAGTTAGAAAATTGATTTACTGCATTGCATTTCCTGAATCACTTTGTAAACTTTATGGATCTGATTCTTCTCCAGCCAGGTGGCTGAAATACCCCATCCAGGAAGATTTCAGACTCATTAGATTTATTAGAGGAGCAAAGATTGATGCCAGTAATCTTTATGAATACTAGCAAGTAGCAGAATGTGGGGGGGATCAGGATGATACCTTCATAGTTTTTTGCTTTGTTATATAATTTCCACGTTGGAAGATACTCTCAGTTTTCCCTCGCTGGTACATAAGTAACAGGTTTGGGGAGAGAAGGTTCAATTTGCTAAAAAGTAAAACAAGATGCAAATGATTTTCCAATTAATTTGGGATGTTAAGCAATAGTTTCTGAACAAGCTCTGTGCTATTGCAAGCACATTGCCTACGTATTTAAGGATCAAATTAATCATGGACCATAGAGTAAAATGGTTATTGGCAGCCATTGAGAAAAAGCTGTGTCCTGCAAAGGTCTGCATTAACCTGTTTTCTTGGAAATTCATTGGTGACATAAAGTTGAGCACAAATGTTGTCAACTCTTTAACTCTGTGTGTGACACACCATGAAGGGTCTGGAGCACAAGTCTGATGAGGAGCAGCTGAGGGAGCTGGGGGGGCTCAGCCTGGAGAACAGGAGGCTCAGGGGGGACCTTATCGCTCTCTACAACTCCTTGAAAGGAGCCAGGTGGGGTTCAGCCTCTTCTCCTGGTAATGAATGACACATTGAGAGGACACATCTTCAAGTTGCTCCAGGAGAGGTTTAGATTGGATATTAGAAAAAAAAAATCCTTTCAAGGCCCCAGTGTGAGATTATAATATTATTTTCCTGGCTAGAGCTACAGACCTCAATGGGATCCCAAAGGGTTGTCTTTGGATAAGTCACTCAGTACCATCCTGCCTCATCAGGATTATTGTGCTCTTGTGCAGAGATCCAGCTGCTGGCAGCTGCTGCCAGTCCCCAGATACTGCATGTCCCTGCTCTTAGCTGGGCACCCCCCTGCTGAGGGGAAAGGTTTGCTTTTCACTGCAGTAGAACGGTAGGAATTACTCTAGTGGGACTCTGGCACTAACATAAATATTTTGAAGTAGTGAGTTAATAGCTCAGAATGTGGGCGAGAAGCAAGTTAATAAGAGCTGTGCTGATATGCTCAGCCCACACCAGGTGTGAGAATTGCAGTAACTGGTTTTAAAGTGGGTGATGGGATTCCTTTCCAGTGGTGGTGAGATGAGCCACCTTCCCATGAGTTCCAGCTTCAGCTGGATTCATTCCCTGCTCTCAGAGGATGCCTGGGGTTGGAGACCCTGCATGTCCCTTCTTCAAGCCTCTGTCATCTGTCATGGTGACCTGGACAAAGAGCATGCTCAGGTTGTGCCCAAGGGCAAGTAGCCAAAGGAAGGAGTGTCTTGGAAAAAGACTTCTTGCCTTTTGGGCTCTACCAGTGTGAGGTGTGATGAATTTTAATTAGTAGCTGTGTGTTTAAAAGGAACAGAAACCCCAAACTGAGTCATTCAGTGCAAGCTGTGGTGCTTCCTGTTTACTGGGGTTGTTTGTAGCGGCCCTGAAGATGAAAATATGTCTGTGACAAAATTTAAACAGTTGAAAACATTCATTTTTAAATTCTCTCTTTGGTTTTTATCCAGCTGTGATGCCAAATTCATCTAAGAGGTTTCCTGGTTTATTTAACCCTCCTTAAATTTAGTAACAGAAATGTATACAGGCTATAAAAGACCACAACAAAAGGCAGACCCTTAGAAGGAAGGTCCAAGGACAGGAATGAAGCACAAATATAAAACTAAATTTTCTCTATGTTTTGTCAAACTTTGTACTTCTGTGAGTACTGACTTCCACAGTCATTTGAGTTCTGAGAATGCATGGGAAAAGGCATGCAAATTTGCATTTATATGTGCAGAAATTAAAAAGGAGCTTAATGGTTGAATTTAGTTATAAACTAAACTCATCCCTGCTTTTTTCTTCCACAACCCTCCAAGTAGGAACTCCAAATATGGATTTGGCAGAGAAACACAGTTGGAAATTTGCATTTCACTTTTTCATTCACAAAATGATTATGTTGATGAATTCAACACAAGTTTGCCCTAATATTTTGGCTGTAAAAAAGGTGGTATTTTGCACTTCATTCCTAATGTGGCTTTCAAAGCATCATCCCATCATTCATTGTAATCCAACATAATTTCAAATTAGAAGAACATATTGTAGTGTAATCAATCTAAAGGATGCTGCCTTTAAAGATTTGCAAGCTCTGCCTTTCTTTTAACTTGGATTTCAGCTTTTAGTCTCTCTGGCTCCTCCCATTTTCATATTGACATATTTGAGTTTTGAACTCTACACATATGTGCTTTTGCTGTTTCTCAGGTTGGCTCTGTGTACGTCTCCAAGTGGTTTTATTTACAAATGTTTTATAGGATAGGATTGAGAATGAGCTACGTATAGATCTACAGTGCTGGTGCTCTTGGAGATCTTTGCATCTTAGGAGATAACTGAAGAATCTGTTTGTGACATTTAACCCTCAAAGCGATTGCATTTTTTCCCCTCACAGAGAGTCACAAGTGTCAAGTCTGTCTTTGGTGTTAGATTCAAAACTTGCCGGTATTGAATCCACATAAAGAGGCAATGTTACATCTCTGAGCAAGTCTTAAGTAGCTGTGCAAGGACAGAGGAAGTGGAAAAAGTCAATGCACTTGCAAATAATTTCTGAAGTAAGAGTTAAATCAGGACTATGAATCTCAGAAAGCTACAGGCAGTGTTTTTGGAAAGACTAGGGGCTGACCAAGGCACCAAAGTTATTGACCTCTCTTCTGGATGTGAGAACCTTGGAAAATTCTGTCTGTGCACACTCTTCTCCTTGGAAACCAGCCCAGTAAATGTAAGCAGTACACTAATACGTATGTATACACATGCACTGCAGACTAGGAGCAATCATTTTATTGTTAGTTCCTCATACTGTTAATAGATTTTTTTTTAAAGCTAACAATTACCAGAATATTAATCTAATTTCAGACACAGCTGGGGTTTTAGCCCCACGTGGATTTGATTGCGTGCATTTATAATTTTTAATGAGAATTACCATTTTCAAACTACAATTTAAGATGCTATTGTAAACATGCAGAACATGCTTATACATTTTAGTGAGGTCTTTATTCACTCCAAACAATACTATCCACACTTGAGATTAAAAAAGTAGGTGTACGACATAAACCCGTAGTTACTGCTCTGTTGCTAATTCTGTGAATGGATGTCATCTTGAATGCCTGCTTTGTTTATTGCAAATAAAGGATCACAGTTCACTTAGGATTTTAGTATTAGTATTAGGATTTTATATTGACCAAGGTGCAGTGAATCATAAAGTATCTTTCCTGTGCTGGAACACACCTGCATTATGCACAGCTCCTGATATACTACTTAATGAGCTTTAAGGCAGTCCATTAAGGTCAAAGCAGTTGCTTTCAGTAGCATGTCAGCTGGCAGTAATTGCCATAGGTTATGCTACTTTGATATATAGAACAAGGAGAACAATCTCTTGAAAGCCTTGAAAAAGAATGTAGCTTTTTCATGTATGTGTTTTTTTTTTTTTCTCATTAAAAACTACTTGCACCTTTCAAAGATGAGTTAAGAAACTATTATAAAATTTGTTTACTGTGTGCTTACACTGGGAAAAGAAAACCATTCAGCTCCAGTGAGCCAAAGAGCTCAGCTCTAACTCTTTTATTTAGCTATTGGTAGGTGAAAGGAAATAAGATCTGGATGATTTTTTGTTTTCATTTGTTGTACCACTCTCCATGGGAATTTATGATCCACATTAAATACCACGGTAAAAAGTAACTACTCTGCATATAGCCACATAAAACTTCTGGGTTGAAAATCTGAAGCACTCGGCTTCACCAGGCTTTTGTAAAGCTTCATAATTAAATCTTGACATATTCCACAGCAGGATGTGTTATGTCCATGAGTATAATGAAATGAATTCTTGACTCTAGTCAAAAAAAAAACCAAACACCTGTTGGACTTGGTTATTTAAAAGCAATCATTTGTTCAGGCACAGTCAGGTGCATATTTCAAAGCTCATGTGAAAGGAGCCTGGAGAGGAGGAGACTCGTTCAGTGTCTTCAGCTGCTGTAGATCATTTATGTTTCTGTCTCATTTTCCCCTGCTGTGTTGTGTGTGGCACTGAGCTAACTGTGCCAACTGGAGAGCAAAGAGTTACAACCCTGGAATAGATGGAAAATTCTTGGCAGCGCTGCTAGATTGTGAGGAAATCCTGTTTATTTTTCAGAATTGGGAATTCTTGTGTGCTAAAGATCTGACATATGGTTGCACTGTTTTTCATGGGGTGGACAGTTTTCTGACTGGTTTGTGAGGAATTTACCCTACATTGTATTTGCATGTGACTGGCTAGGCCTGTGTTTCTTAATGACTGTCATCAATTTGAAATTTATCAAATGAGAAAGAGGCATTAAAATGTCAGAGACACTATTTATGTTCATGTTCCATGAAAATAAATGGTAACACAGAAAAGAAATTCTCTTAATTTAGCAAAAGACTTGACCCTAATTGATTTTAGCCTGGAATTCTGATATCCAGTCTTCAAAACCCAAATCTGGGGAAAACCAAAATTCCTTTTCTTCTTTTACTTATCTGAAGAGAGCAAGTGGGGAGAGTCTTTTAGAGGGCAAATACCAGCATTATGGAGATGCTAAGTCACCATCCCTGGAGGTGTTTAAAAGCTGTGTGGATGTGGTACTTAGGGATGTGTTTTAGGGATGAACATGATGATGATGGGATAACAAGTAGACTCGATGATCTTAGAGATGTTTTCCGAACTAAATGATTCTATGATTCTGCCTGGTTCTCTGGGTAATATTGCACATCTAGGAAGGTTTAGGATACATTCATGATGGAAGAGTTCAAAGACAAAAAAGGAGTATATATTTTTATATTGCTTAACCACTCTTTATATAAAGAATCTGGCAAAGGGTAGATTCAGTGAAATATGAAAGGGGGGATTTCTAGCTTGGTATGATTTTTGCTTTTGTGTTTACCTGTGCAGTACTGATGTTTCATAATCTCTCCTTTGCTCTCCTGGGGAAACCTGTGGTCTGATTGCTGTTGTGTCAAGGTTTTGGCATTCACTTCAGCTAGAGGAAAGAAGTCCAAAAAATGTGCATTTCACATGCTGATGAATTTTTCTGCTCACTTTGATACTAATTCTAATATTTCTCCTGTACGTGATATCAAAGTTATTGTAAATGGGATTCTGTAATTACAGAAATAAGTTTCTGAAGCAAGGTAGACACGTGTTAAACCTAATCTACTTTCATATTTCTGTAATAGAAATGTTAACTTGGGAACAAGACTGACCTAGTTATTCACCTAAATTAATCCCCGGTGAAATCAACCAGAGGAATTTCCCCTGACCATGTAGGAATTGTGATTTGCCCTAAATCAAAAGGATAACTACAGTAAGAAGTTTTTCCTTGTTGCCTGTTTGCTTACAAGAATGAAAGCCAGATTATCTTCCGTCATACACAAGCCCTTGGGAATCTCGCTTGTGCACTTTCCTTTTCTATCAGATTTCAAAACTTTGCAATGGTAAACTTTTAGTTCCTTGGATTCTTTTTTAGTCTTGCTCTTTGGCAGACTTTCATGATAGCATCTTCTTGCCCAGCTGTGAGTTCTTCCCTTCATTATAAGGGGGGGTTGTGAGGGGAGGATGATTCAGAGTTTTCGGTGTCTGTTTATTCCTTTAAGCAGAATGTCGCAGGAATATTGCGGCACGGTGCTCATCTGTCTGAAAAACCTGTTGGATTGGTGTGACTCTGATAAATCTAGGTCAGGCATCACAGTCTTTGCTCAGAACTTACTCAGGCAAAACTCCTGTTGAGGCCAATGGGAGTTTTGCCTGAGTAAGCACTGTGGGAATTTGCCCTTAGTATCTAAAATATTTGATCTGTTCCTTGCGCTTTTGTAAGTGTTCTAGAGGCAAATCTTGTATCTTGTCTTTGACTGCCCCACTGTGGCTGTATCCTCATCAGCTTCAAAGGTTGAAGATTCTTGTGCCTTCCAACATTAACCATCTCGTCATCAACAGAATATTTAAAAAATAAATTTGCACAGCTTCATATTTATTATGTTTAAAGTAATTCCAAAATCTATGTGCAGTAACTGTGTGCATTACTGCATAAAAAGGAAATGTTATTTTGTATTCTGGATTCCTTGTTCCACTTTATTCTACTCTAGAGCTGCAAAATTTTGTTTTCAGTTGTGGAGGTTTGGGGGAAAAAGAATCTTTTAAGAAATCTTTTTGTAGTCTCCTGTAAAATATTTCGTATGTTCATATCACTGCCCGTCCCACACAGGACTTTTGGTTCATGCTTCAAATGTCAGAAATTCATTCAGTGAGAACCAGGGTCAGTTTTGTCGAGTAATAGATGAGGCAAACCGAGTCATTAATAAATTCAAATTCACTACTATCTCGGAATAGTTTTATTTGCAAGTGAGGCATTAGATGAATGTGCTTAACTGCCCTCACAAAGAATTGTGTGGTATTTGGATATAAAGAAGGATTTATAAAGACTTGAACCCACGTGGAAGCTCTCCTTTTCTTCTTAGCAATGTGACCATGCTTAATGTTATGATTTTGCATCATTTTTCTAAAATTAACTGAAGTGCATTTTGAGATGAGACTTCTCATCCTCCCCCATAACACCAAATCACTGACTGTGCTTTCATTTCTACTCTAATTTCTATCTGCCTCTGTCTTCATTCTTGGTGCACTACCTATTAGTGCTTCCTCTGTTTCCTCTTTTCATTGTATCTTGTTTTATATCAGACTATCTGGAACTTCAATTATCCCTTTTCTTTTCCATCAGGCACTCTGCTTTTCATTTAAATTCGCTCTTGAAGATCCACATCTGACGGTTTACTACAAACCCTTTTGAATAAAAATGCAGTCACCCTACTCTTTATTTTAAAAAAAAAGCTCTAGGCTAAATCTCATCATGAATGTGTTACACATCTCCTTAGAAGCTTACTTATCCTTACTTAGGCTGAATAACTCCCAAATCTTCAGAGCTTCTCCTGAAATAAATACTCCTAGACGTGGATAAGGTGTTATCCAGCATGAACCTTGAGAGTGTCAGCTCTTTCTCCCATTGTAGCTGTCACAGCCAATACTAAAGAACACTTGGTAAACAACCAGTTGTAGCCTAAGAAAAACATGCTAGAACCATTTCTCCAAAATGAGGAAGCTGTGAACAATTATAAAATATTTTCATCTCTTTACACAGCCTCCCTTTAATTCATCATTATAACATGCAGTGAACTCCAAGAAATTCATGCCCAAATCCTGCAAGTCAGCCACCACACTCAGCCATTCCTCTTATTTCAGCCTCTTCAGCAATGTCATGGTTGTAGATTAATTTATTTTATTTTTAAACACAGAGAGGCTTTTCAGTGCTGATACACTCCCAAAATTTCAGGAGCAGTAGTACTGTTTAAATATATAGGCAGACACTGTGTTCATAGTAATTTTTTTCCTGGAGAAGCATGGAATGTCCATCAGTCTGGCCCTGATTCATTCTGTATCAATGAATAAGCCTTGCACAATCACTGTTGTGTCACTTTTGTATTACACTTAATGCACTTATTTAAAACACATTTCTCTGAATTGATCATTGACTTTTTCAGCAAATTATTAATGAAATCTTTGGCTTCATAAAAGTACCTAATGTGAAGAGACTCTCTTCAGCCTTTTCTCAAGCTAGAATAATTAATTCAAGTTGCCAAATAATGTATTCAACAACATCTGTAAGTAAATGTTCTTGATATAAAGTTTAATTTGGTCTTTATTCCCTTGGTCTAATTTTTGATATAATTTTCTCAGAAATAACTCTCTGACTAATCTTTTCCTAGTAAGTTCAGTATAGTTCATTACAGGAGTGGAGTAATTCAAATGTGTTTTAAAAGTAAACAGCTCCTGTGCTGGGGCTGTGGTTTATTCAGGATACTTTTCAAATATGCAGATGCTGATTAGGGATGAAAACGTATTCCCAGAAGTTGAGAGAGCTTGTGTGTATCTGTCTTGAGTAACAATGATTCAGTTGTATTGTTCTAAATTAAAAGAATATGTCATATACTGGTCTAGATTTACTCAGTAAACATTTGGAGTTGGAAAAAGGGGAGGAAGTCAATAGACCACCATCCAGGCAAGTCAAGGATCCCTATTCCAGGATCTCTAATTAACACTGTCTATCTACACACATTTAATTCTGCCTTTTATTATTTTTTGTATGCTCAACCATGTAGCCTTAAAATTTTGTTTTACAGAGTTTCCAGTTTAATATGTCATGTAAAAAATATTCCTATAGCAAGGTCTTCTGGATAGGAAAGGAAGCAGAAGCACCAGTTTCCCTTGGCTTTAAATTCAAAGATAAGCACTGAATTGCCTGGTTAAACTGGGACTTTATTCCATGTGCTAATCTGAATAACTCTTGCCTCTGTCTTGTAGCTTGCACTAGAGTAAGTCAACAGCATTTCTGCTCATGTTTCTGTAGTGAGTCTGGCCTGTGGATTTGCTAGTCTGCTTCTCAAAAGCTCATCTCTGCACCTTGTTCCTTAGTGTTGGAGACGTGCTGATGCTGGCTGGGTATTTCCACTAAAACAGGAAGGCATGCTTCATACCATATAAATGGATTATTTCTTGTGGGCAATAACTTTCCTGGACTAGGCCTTTTTTTTTTTTTTTGAATCAGAAAGATTGAAAAACTTTCTGAGATTCCTTTAGTGCCTTGATCAAGTTGTCTGGTTTTTTTCACGGTACAGCAATGTCACACTAAAAGCAGGTATAGAAAAAAAGAGAGCAAATAGAAAGATACACCTAACAGCTGTGACTAACAAAAGGAATATATTTCATTGCATAGTATTTCTTTTGAAATTCGCTCACTTTATAGAATAAAGGGGAGAAAAGCCCACACCACGGTACACTGTAAATTATTCAATTAAATGAATGCACACTGTGTGTGCAGACTTTCTTTTCAGCCTTTTCTAAATGGGAGCTGCCAAAAGTTTCATGAAACTGTTGTGCTCATAAATTGTTTAGCAGATCTGATACACTCTTCTTGAAAGAAATATGCTGGGATCTGTAGCTTTAGTAATTTGATATGGTTTTAATATGTTTTTTTTTTTCTTTCCAAATGCATACAGAACATTTGGCCTCCCTCAGAAATAGAACTATAAGTAACATCTGCTTCTTAATGAGGAGAGAGCAGTGAGGGGCTTGTGTATATTTTTGGCAACAACTAACTCCACTGAATAGTAACATCACATTGGTATGTGCAGGTGACAGAATCATCTACAGAGTCATTTTGATGACTGTAATCATGAATCTGAAGATTCATGGTTAAATATTTTAATGTCAGCAGGGCTTTAAGTCCCTATTGGAAATTGAGGGGAAAAGGCTTGTTACAGGACAGGACCCTGAGTCAGCCAGAACTTTGGGCAAAAAAAACGCAGCTCTTTCTTGAAGGTCAGGCTTAGTCAGGGACTTTATGAATTGCACCAGCCCCTTCTCATCTCTAGGAAGTTCTTCCTCTCCTCTCTGAGTTTTGGCTGCCTGCTTCTCAGGACACATCTTCCCAGACATCACAAACTTCTCAAGGCTGTGTCTTGCCTGCCACATCTTCCCTTCTCCTGTGTCTCCCTGGGAAGAGTCAGTGGCACCCCAAGCAAAGGGGCCTCAGAAGTAAAGCTGGAGGAAACATGGAGCCTCCCCCAGGGCTTTCACCTTTGGCACAAGAAACAATTGTAAACCAAAAAAAAGCCCCCATGGAAAAATGAAAATATTCCTCTTACAGGATTTCTGCCTTTTTCCTGAACTAAAAAGACCAATTATTGCTTCATCTCCTGACTGGATGGCTGCCATAACAAATAGCAAAAAGTATTTGTATTAGTCGGCTGTACATGAAGGGATGTTCTTTGCTATTCTATGCAGTAAAATAGAAATATCTAAAGCATATACAAAATTATAAAGATTGATGTGACATGCCACAGACTCATCAAAATAGAGATGACTTCCTCAGGCTCTGAAAGTTCTGTCCAGAGGGCCTGTTCCATTAAGAGAAATAGCAACATTGCACGCTTCAATTTGTGTGCAAATTTAATTACAGCAGATGCACAGGCTGGGCCCCACACGCTGCTGGCATCTCACTTGTCAGAACAGGTGATTTTACTCTTGAGTTATCTTTGCTTGGGAAGCATTAACTGCTGGAATGATCATGGGACTGAAATACTGGTGCTTTTCTGTTATTTTCTTTTTTTTCCTTTTCCCCTTCTTCTTACAACACAAAAAAGCTTAAAACCTTGTCTCTTAAAAATTCCCCCTCAAAGTGGTTGTTAAGAATATAGTCAACTTTTGCCAGTTGGGTCATAATTTTTTCATGGGAGATGAGGCTGGGACAAGCATTTATGAGGAACCTACCTCTCTACACCCAAGATCTTACCCTAGCATTACAGAGATGTGTACTTTGATAGATTTTTTCGTGGGAAAAGGCTATTTTTCATAGTTAATATGCACACAACTCTTGCTGCTGGCTGTGCAACACTGGTTTTATACTCCATATGAGCAGCACCTCCAAGCTGTTCAGCATTCCTGCAGGTTTCTTTAGCATCACACACTCATTTGCAGTTGCTGTGTTGCTGACATCTCCGTGGACCAAGCTGTTCATTGCTCATGAACAATTCCTTCATGTAGGCACATGTGTTGTTTTCTTTATGTCAGAGTCCTTCAAAATACCAAAACCCAATTTTCTGTCTTATTAAGTTTCTATAGGCCAGTATCTTTCAGGAACACAACAGAAGTTGGTGAGACCCTGTGAGGATTCTGGGAGGGTTATTCACACACTTGGGAGCCATCACAGTCATCTCATTTCTACCCAGCTACTAAATATAATTTCACAGGTTTTTGTGCTTCTGAGTACTTCTACCTGCCTTGTTGTTTGTAAGAAAAATGCATCTTGTCACAACAGGCAAAACAACAAACCAATCTTCCAAGAAGAAAATCTTCTGGGATGAGGCATGAAAATCACGAGGATTTTTTACCTTTTCCCTAATTTTGCCTCTTTAACTTTTGCTTCCTGCTTTGTGTCAGCTTATCAAAAGTGCAGTGTAGGTGAGGGGACTCAGCTGATCTTGCTGCTTACTTATCCAGGGTCATGACAGTATGGATAAAGCAAGCTATGATGTTTATCCTAGAAATGGACCAAATGCTGCGTGTTCATTGGAACATCTGTGAGTTTGGCTTGATGACAAGTCCCAGAGCAACACAAGAAACCCAATGTTTTGCTCCTGCAGCTTAGTAGTTCTGATGTGTGTTTAATCAAATTAATGGTAAGAGGAATAAGACTTAATAGGTAATACAAAAAAAAAAAAAGCCCTAAACAAATCTAAGCCTAAAATATGAAACTGAATTTCCATTATGAGAGGTAGCATGCAAGCTGAATAACAGAAAAAGAGAAATTATCAGCTTGCTTTCTGATCTTTAGAGCTAAACTGAGTAAAGAAAATAGAACAGATTGTATGATCTTAGAATTTACAAAACCAGCAGAATGGTATTTAGTGTTTACAAAATCAGAGATGGGAGATCAACACCATTGTACTTTGGGACATGCAACAGGGTGTTGCACTGAGGAAAAGGTTTATTTATTGTAGTGAATATGATTCATTGTTTAACAAACTAGAGATTTATATCTGTTTCTGTGGCTTAATAACTTTAGCAACATTTCTCAATTGCATATGGAATATAATGCAGGACTCTGGTGCTCATTATAAAGATTGCTCCAAGGTGGAATTGGTAGAGGTAATACCTTTCTTTCAATCACATACTTTATCCTTTCCTGGTTAGAGGCACACTGAGAATAATTGTGATTTTTCCAAATCAGAACTGGTTCTGCTTTGCCTATGACTATTTCATTCTTTAAAATCTGTATGTAGATTTTTTTACTTTAGTGAACACACTGTGAAGGATAAGCATTCAGAGCAGTTGACCATTCTTTTGTTCTTCTGCTTTTATAACTACAAAATTTATCATAACTCATATGTGAGATGAAGGCACAGCCCAGAAAGCCAACGACTGCTGAAGCTGGAACTTTATTTCAGAGATTTTTGCTCTTCTGCCTTGCAGTTTAACTCATGTAAATCATTTACAGCCTGGTTTCAGTAACAGTGGGCATCCAGAAATTCAGTTATTACCACTGGGAGTTGCAGGTATTCAGAATATTTGATGGTCCTCGACCTCTGTCTTTGTTTTTCCCACTGTGAAATGGAGACAGCAGCTTCTTCAGAGGGATGCCATGGGAGTAGTTAGTTGGGAGCTGTAAAAGATGCTGAGGAGCAAAATGGCTGAGCAGTGTTACTGCACCATTTTCAGGTTTAATCATTCAGCAAAATCACCTCTTGTTTTTGGAAATATTGATAAAATAGGAAGCGTGAAAAACAAGTTTGCTCATTTGATTACAGTGCTTGGAAAAAATCATTATTGGTCAGCGTGCCTCCAACAAATGCTTTATTGGCTTTTAGGGAATTGTGAAGACAATTGAGCAACAATGCAAAAACAAGATTGTTTATCTGGCTCGAGGTTTTTGTATGGTGCATTTGCTGTGATTATCATGAATATAAAGAAGGCAGTTTCAACACTGAGCTTTTCAACCCTCAACTGCCAAAATAAATAAAATTATTTAAGTATACTCATGCTTATTTTTGCTATACATTTTTAATGAAGCAGCAATTGCCCATATTCCACTGCTGAAAATCTTATACAACTGAAAGATTTTGAAGCACTTAAAAAAGATCAAATGTGCAATAAAATGCCATGGCATTAGTCCATGGAAACACTGTGTATATATTGCAAGAAGCAATGCACATGAAAAAAAATTAGTCCATTGCTTTCATTTACTTTTTTGTGATTGGGGATGGAGGGCATGACTTTGGTTTTTTTTTAAATTAGGCTGAGTTATGCCAAAAGTTCAGCCTAATCTACCTTTCATTAGTGAAAAGAATATTTGCCCCAGAGTCATTGATGCTGTAGTCATGGGGACAATCTCAAAGAGTACTGCGGAAGGTGTGGAAGTTTGTTAAGGAGGACACATGACTCATCTGTATCAATTTCCCAGAGCAGATTCTTAAGGCTGTAATGAGTCAGCTCTCTGGTACCTGGAATAAATCAAGTAGTGTTCTGCAAATTGCTGGTAAGGGATGGTGGCTTCTTTTCAGTGTTGTTTTTTGGTGGTGTTAAATCACTGGCCACAGAGTTTACCTGAAGTTTTTTCATCTTGATACAGCTGTTTTAACAGCTAGTACAAGTATGATCCCCATCCTCTGAAAGATTCAAGTTCTTCCTTCAGTTCTTTCACTGGATTTTCACTGGTTGTTGGGAATTCTTGAGAATGATCACCAGACTGCTCCAGAAATTCCCCAGTCTACACCAAAAACAAGCAACTGAGGAATGCATTTGTTATAAAATACACCCTACTTTGCTGTGAGTGTGAAAATAAGTACTGTCTTGATCAGCATTCTGGTGATTAGCATCACTTTTCAAGTGATACAGATTTTGAAGATAAGGTTGAACTTCAGCACTTTACACAAAAGACCTTGAAAATATGAAATCAAAACCATGCATTGGTATTCCATAACTTCATGCTTTGTTGATATCAGAACCAGTTGGCTTTAATTTCCTTAAGTATACAAGGTCATAATCCAGAAATCAAGCGGGAGCAAAAGAGTAAGTTGCTAACTATCTATAGACAGAGGAGAAAAATGCATTTTCCTAAAATGTCATTAATTTCTGCTGAATGATTTGATTTATCCTGTCTTCTCCAATGCTATTACCTGAAAGAGTTTGCCTTCAGATGCTGCAGGCACAGCTGTGCTAGAGCTGCCTGTTGCAATGCAGTTTTTTGTTTGTCCACCAGAGATCTGGAAATCCATTTCCTATCTGTATATTCATATATGCATATGTTCATTTTTCAGTATACAAACGTAGCTCAGATGATTGAACAAGAAGAAACTGTCAGTGTATATGAGTGGTTAGCACAAAAAGACACTTCCTGCAGAAGTTGCACCCATATATTATGCAAGTTTCCACGTAAGCATGACTGCCATGCACCTGTGCCTGAAGGCTGTTTAGCCAGCTTGGCCATCAGTGAATGCTGAAAATTATTAAAATGGCTGTCTCTCAACGAATTGGGGGTTTAAGAAGCTCTGTCATTTGATGATCTACCTCTGCTAAATTAACATTTCTAAATTTAAAATAATAATTTTAAAAAACCCTCCTTGTTTTCCAAGATTCTGACCTAGGTACATTATTTTTAGTGAAATAAACATGCTGGATTTTTTTTGTAGAGACACTCCAAAAGGTCAAAACAATTTTCGGCTGCTACTTTGATGAAGCTTTGTGGTGAACTTACAAAGGTAATGCAAAAGCTCTGACTGCTTAGAGGGTGTCATTTTAAGATAAACCACAACTGTTTTAGCACCAGTGGCAAGTCTGATGTCAGAGAATAGTGAGAGAATCATAGAATGGTTTGGGTTGGAAGGGACCTTAAAAATCTTGTAGTTTCAACCTCCCTTGTGGGGGGGCAGGAGCACCTTCCACTATCCCAGGTTGCTCCAAGCCCCATCCAACCTGGCCTTGATGTCCAATATCAAAGTTACTACTTTGTCAAAATGGTTCTGATGATGTCTTACTGTAATATGTCATGGAAGTGACAACTAATATATCATATGATAAAGTAAAACATCCCCTGAGCAAGGTACAGGAATGATAAATTTTGTTAATATGTTATTCCCATTATATTATCATCAGTCAGATGATGATTTAGTATGATGCACCATCAGAAAAACTCAGTGTTATGCTATCTGGGGATTACAAGGTCTAAATCCAGCTGACTTACAGAACAAAAGGTATTCCAGTGCCACCATTCACAAGCCTCAATTAAAGTATATCAAGATAAAGAAAGAAGTACAAAAGTCTAGGAAGGGCAATACTAAGAAATGTCAGAAGCAGATCCTCAGTGTCTGTAAGCCAGATTACACTGGTATAAACACCAATATATGAAACTGGCCTTGCCACTGGTGTGACTGGAGCTGCCATCAGACTCATCAGTCAGGGCTTTGCTCTGGTGAGTTGCTGATGAGAGTGAGGTAGAAGCCAGTTTGATGTTCAGTGCCCTTTACTCAGGCAGCTGGCAGAGATCTGGGTGAGTGTGGGTATCTGCAGGAAGGCTTGACCACATTCCTGTGCCAAACTATTCATCATCCAACAGATGGTTATCCTATTATTCTACAATTTGCATACTGCCACACTGCAGTGATCTATGGGCAGTGCCACTGTGTCACTACACCAAATAGAAATATCAGAGAAGCTTTGTTGTGAAGCAGCCCTAACTTGGACTGAAAACTACTCTCTTATGTGTTCATTTCTTTGACAGTTTTTTGGTGATACACTTCATCTGTGTTTCTGAAATTACAGTCTGATAACACTGTGTTCTGCTGCAGTGGGTAAGAGCTGGACTCCATGTTCCTTGTGTGTCGCTTCCTACTCAGAAAATTCTGTGAATCTGTGGGACACCTTCCTGGAGGTGGGAAGAATTTATTTCATTTATTTATTTCATTTATTTTATTTAATGAAGCCCTGTGTCCTGGGGCTCCATTACAGACATCAGCTGCCTTTTCATGCCACAGTTATCCTGGTTCTCAGGCTGCGTTCCGCAACCTCAATAGCACAGCTTCTGATCTTCTGAGAATCTCCCCAAGCGCCTTCACAATGCCTCCAGCTCCTTGCTGTGCTCTTCTACTTCTCTGGTAAAGCTTGGATCCCTCCCATGCCCCTGTGGCCTCATTTAGTATCACGTTACCCATAAGCCTTCCACATCCCTATACTTGTCTCCCCAGAAGCCCAAATATTTGCCAGCTGGGAAACTTGTATTGTGCCTGAAGTTGTGCATCCTGATGGACCACTGAGCTGCTGCCTGGCTCAGAAGTACAGCAGCATCCTGAGCTCGTCTGTCAGGAGAAATACTGGGATCTCTCTGCTTTGCTTGGTACTGGTTTTCATTAAATACATGGGAAATAGGCAATGGATCGGCTATATATTTGTAGATGTCCAATGGTCCCTGAGATCTCTGCAGAGAACTGGCAGACACAAGACAGTGGGAGATCTGCATTTTCCTGAAGTGACAGCTAGTGAGCAGGTGACAATGCCAAAAGGGACAGTAGAACACCATGTTTGTGATTGGTTCTAGCCTGGGATGCCTTTCCCATCTCTGCCTTCCCACCATCCATGCCTTTGAAAATGCCAGTGGTTTTGAGCCCCCAGCCTGGGGTTGGCTGGCAGAAAGATGTGCTGGGGGTGCAGCTGTGGCTCCTACACTTCCTTTCTTTGGAAAACCAGCAGGGTGGCACTGGGAGCATTTTGGCCTATTGTGGGAGAAATGGCTGTCACCATCTTCCCCTCTGCTGAGCCTCACTGCCCACCCTGCCCTTGGCAATCCCTTCCTTGTCTTTGTCCCTCTGTCCCCAGAAGGGAAGGCAGGCCATGGTGCTCAGTGTTTGACACATCCGTGGTCCCTGTCATGCTTCTTGATCCATGGCCCTGGACTCAGCTGCTTTGCCGTCATCAGCAGCTGTTCTTCCATCTCCCTTTAAATATGTAAACCATATTTTTATGCAGTATGGGCTGATCTAGACATGAAACTAACATGTTGCATGATTCCCAACAGTCTGGGAATACTTTTATTCCTTTTTTTTTTCCCCTTAGTGAAATTATTTATTGCTGATGAAAGTTAGGATACTAAAATCATTACAAGATAGTGTTATGTCTCTATGGAGCAAACATAAGACCTCCACATGTTCATCCAGTAGTCAGCCTCCACTCTCTCACGGCAGTACTTTTACAGATTCTTCTCCTTAAGTACCCAATGCTTTCTCCTTTGCTAAAACTTACTAACAGGAGAACTGTTTCTTTCCTTTTGTCAAAAGGTTTGGTCAAAAAGGATATCCATAAACATGGATAAAGACATAAGAATGTAATCACAGAATCAACAACAACAACCAAATGTCTTGTGATCCTTCAGATACCCATGTACAGTTATACTCTTTCACATCAAAGAACACCTCACTTCTGATGGCTTCCTTTAAGTTTAACTTTTTAATTTTTTTTAAATTTAATTTTTAAATTTAAATTATTTTCCCCTGAAATGCTGTTGACATGCACATCACTGACTTTTTTCCAGTGACACTGTTAACCATGTGCTTCTACTTTACCTGCAAACAGACTGAGATGATGGGAAGAGAGTAATGGCCTGAGACAGCTGCAGTGCTTGTGAGCTTGGAAGCATGAATCCAAAAGGTGAACAAGCAGTAGATTCCAAGCAGGAATTCCAGGCTCTCAGTAATAAAAGAGTGCACATGCTGTGCACATGATGCATTCTCAGTTCAGGTTATTGAGCGTTCAGGTGTGTGGCTCAAAGACTCCTTTAAATCAGAGGCAGGTCTTTGTATGTAACACCCTTCACAAATATTTCTTCTCTTAAGTTTACCTAGTTACTTTTGAAAAGGTTTGAATTTTTAGAGTCCGTGACATCCCGTAGCAACGTGTCTTTAAAAAAAAAAAAAGTTTTGTTAATGTTTTTAGTCTGCTGCTTTCCACTTACGTTTGATGTACCTTGGATCTATCATCCCCATCTATTGTCTGATCCATTATAGTCAGGGTTTTATAGACCATTCTTACTTTCTTTTATTCTGTGCCTTTGATCACCTATTCTGTCTGTTAGTTTCAGTGTGTGCTTTTGGAAAGTGGGATCAAGCCTGTGATCAGTAAGCAATATGCAGGAATATAATAGGTTCCAACAGTGCTGTGCTTTCTCCTTTTCCTGATTGTTTTTACAATTTCATTCCATTTTTTCCATTACTCTGCTTTTGAGCAGGAGGTTGATAGTGTTATAGAGCCAACTCTCTGCTATAACCACAAGATCTGTCTTGAACCATGACAGCTTAGTACAGAGTTGTGTTATTTGTTATGTAAAGTTAGGAGCATTTTATTCTGTGTGCATCACTATGACACTGAATTTTGTGACGTTTTATCAATTTGCAATTCAGTATCATAAGGTTCTTTGGTATATTTTTATGGTAAATCCTCATCATCTTTACTACCATGAATACCTTAGGATTTCTAGTACCATTTTACAAGCTCCCAGTTCGGTTTGGATTATAGATTCTACATACACTGCCAGCAGGACATGAGCATTGATCTCTGGGGGATGCCACTCTAAAAACTGACCTTTTCTTTCTGACTGTTTGTTTCCCATCTTTTGACCAGCTACTTATCCATGAATTGACTGAAACTTAAATAACTAGCAAACTCCTTCAGGATAAAATGAGAAGTCACCTCACAAAAATGTGAGCAGAAAATTTAATTCACCAGTTACTAAGATATTAATTCTCCTCTGCACTTCTTGATGCAGCTGGGATGAAAACTAAAGCAGTGATACTTGCAGAGTAGCTCAGCCTCATAATAATTCTGATGATCATCCACGTGTGGTACTGCAACTCTCAGAAGAAAAGCCTAATTTTTGTGGTGTTTCCACCTTGTTTCTGGAATGAATTTTGAAGAAGCCCTAGGTAAATAAAATCTCATGTACCCTAGAGAAAGCTGTATATGAATTCATTATTCTGTCTAGAACAGCATCCCAAAGAATAGAATATGAAAATGTTTACTGGAGACAGTATTATAGCCTATATAGTGTTAATTTTACATTTAAATCCATTGCAGTGTGCTCTCCCTTTCCAAGTTCCCAGATGCTTCTGAGTTTTTACTGGCCACTTCATATTGTATGGTGTGGAAGGAATTATGGCAGGGGTTCAGCAGCAAGGCAGAATGAATGATCTGGGGATTATGGCAGCACAGAGAGAGGCCACTTGATTCCTGAAACTTGGGAAGTGTTTGCTGTCCATGTCAGCTAGATATGAGTGTGGAAATCACTAGCTGTGAAGTCTTTAATGATAGATAATAACATCCAGTGTTCAAGCAGTGCACGGCAACAGTTTATTTTTGATCCAATAATAAATACTTCGTGAAGCCCTGGGCAAGCCAGGGGCATAATTTCAGAGATGAGCCTTCCTTGATACTTTTAAGGAAAGACAGTGCCTGGTTAAGTTCTTTTTTTTCAACTTAAATTACTTGAGTTTAGAGAAATATTTGTGTTTGGTAACTCAGTTCTGCTGAAGAATGGACCATGTAGCAAATTCCTTTGTTGCAGAGTTGTGCAACGTAAGGTATCCTTCAAATAAGCATCTCAGAACAAAAAAAATCCTTTTCACCTTTTCCATTGACTTTGGTAGGACCCCTTGTGTAAGCAAAGTGGATGGGCTGGATGTGCAGATTGAAGGACTCTGGAGGAGTAACTCTCAAGAAATTGGTTACAGCTGTAATGGGAGCTGTGCTGACACAGCTGGCAGATAGCTTGAAATTGATGCTCTTGAAAAGAGATAGATCTTTGCCAGAAATATTAGTTTCAAGGAAAAATGACATTTTTTCCTATCATTACTGTCAAATAGTTCTATAGTTTCTAAACTGGCTTTGGTAGAGATGCATGCTCCTGATATTTAATTTCAGAAGGAGAAAGGGTTTCTCTGTGATTGAGAGCCAAGCACACAATACTGTAAAATGGATTCTTAATCCTAAAGAAATGTAAAATCCCACTCTCTAAAACGGTATGAGGCTCCTTGGCCCTATCAGTCTCATCATTACTTTTCAAGAGACCAGTCTCAAAGAGATTTTCCAAAATACTTGGGTTTATCTGTCCGTGTACACTTGACTGGTTCTCATCAGGGCTCTGAGGACACCACCAGTCCTTACTGACCTGCCTGGCCTGGAATGAACAAAGACTTCGTAATTTAAAAACTAAACAAATATTTTAAAACTTAACTAATATTTCTGGCAAAAAATCCATGATTTTCAATGAGCACCTTGTAGATAAAGGCATCCTGTCTAACAAGAAAAGATGTATAGTCCAGTTCATTACACAAACAAGAGGCAATGGTATCAACCACTTGTATTTGGGAGTTTGCTGTGTCTTTGTATCAAGTTCCTTAAATTGCCCTGTCAAGAAAATACGAAGGCAGGATAGATGTAAATGGTCAAAAATAAGCACTACCATTTCACTTTTGTGGATTTTGAGGGTCAGAACTATGCATTTTTAGCAGCCTTCTTATGATCTCTCAGCCCCAGGTAAGATCAGTGCCTCAGAGCAGGCAAGGGCCTGCATGCTGAAGGGCTTTGTTTCAAAGGAAATAAATGCTGCTGCCACTCCTAATGAGAATCTCCACTGTACTAGAGAGTGTTCCTGATTTTGTAATTCTTTGAATTTTAGCAAAGTAATTTAATATTTTAATTCTTTAATTTTTTGAGCTAAAAGGTCACAGGGTAGGATATAGCTGCGTTGCTGGAGGTTTGCATGTCTGCGTAGCACTACCCAATGCATCCATCTCATGGCCTTTAGGAAGACAAAATGCAGGTTGGTGTGGAGCATTTTGGAGAATCACCCTGATACACTTCTGATCAGTGCTGGTTAATGTGAAGTGTTTCTGATGATCTGTGGTCAGACATTTTATCTTGTCTGCTTTAATTCTGCCAATATTTTCAGTGCTGATTCTTTCCATCCATCAAGAGCTTTCCCTCTTTTGGAAGACACAAACAGATATGCAGTGTAGGGGTTAACAGACACTAAAATTAACATGTTCTCAAAGCCACAAATAACTTGTTCTGAAAATTTGAATAGCTAACTTAAGGGGAAAAATCAAGTTCCACATATTTAACTTCGGCATTGTTAATCAGGATATTTGAAAGAAAATTAATATTTTCCCAGAGATTAAAAGCAAATTCAGTCTTTTTGAAAATCAGGGGGATTTATTCATTTCAATTCTGAGGGAAATGAGACTGGTAGAACTGACTGGAATTTGGCATAATGAGCGCAAATTCCAAAATGCTTTTTCAGAGCAGTTTTGTTATCTTGCCATGTAGTTCCTCTGATATTTCAATAGACACAACAGAAGACTGTTGATAGTACTGAATAGTTCTAAATTATGAATTTGAGGATGTTAAATTCTGACTGCTTGTAGGTTTGCTCATGAAAAATTTGAGCATCAAATAAAAGCATCACTCCAGTAAAGTGGCAGAAGGTTTTTGTACAGAATGATGAATTATGTCCAATATTTAAAACTAACTATCTTTCATTAATTTTGTCTCTCTTCACTCTGAAGTTCTTTTTTTCCCCCTGTTTCTGTCACTGAGCTACAGACAGGTACTATACTTGTGTCTTGGAAAATGATTGCACGATCCAGTGACATCGCACATGAAGGAGCAGTAACCGACAGATGCACAGGAGTTCCCGTGCCAGATCAGACTAATGGTGTACACAGTTCAGCACCTTTTCTCCCAGAACTAGACAGTTCTAGATACCTGTGCACCTGGGTCTGATGGGTTAGCTCCTCAGCATTTAGGAGAACTGCAGCCAGTGCTGTGACAGTCCCTCTGAAGTTGTCTGTCATTCCAGGAAAATCCAGAACAGGCTTTTCAACAGGAACAGGCATTTCTCACATCTCTGGGGCACGGTGAGCCTGGTGCACCTGCTGGGTTTGCTTCTGGCTGCTGCTGTGTGCTGCTGCCTGTGCACATGCAGTAGGAATTCACACACACCTTGCCTTCAGTTCTGTATCTCAGGCTCTCAGTGCTACCACTCCTCACTTTAATGAGTTATCAGGGCATGCCAGAAGTTCTGGGCATCTAAAAGGCTTCCTCCTTTGTTTCTTCACATCACACATTTTGAGCTTGCTGATACATCCCAACCTTTTTTTGGTAGAATAATGGGCTGTAGCTGCCAGCTACATTGTTCAACTGGAGTTTAGAAATATGGTTTGATTTTTAATTAAAGGAACTGTTAATGCCTCCTGGTTTTAAAGAGATGTCTAACATGCAGAATAGAAAAAGAATCAGACCAGAGAAAGCAAAAACACAGTTGTGGCCACACAAGACATCATAGGCACTTTTTGGTGCTGTGAGCTCAGAGGAGAGATGGCATTTTGTGAAGACTGTCTTTCATGCATGGCCTGAGGTAAAGAATGAGGTGTTCTGCACCATGGAGTTCCAGTCCTGCCTTCAAATGTGTGGCAAACTGTGCTGTTGCCAGTTCTGCAGGGAAAGCGAGCGTGTGTGTAGGTGTGGCTGAGGGGTAAATTTCATTTCAAGGGCTCATCTCTGAACACTTCTACAAGCTCAGCAATGTGAGCCTAATATTATAATTCCAAGGGGACCCTTGATGCTGCGTGGTAAAATTGCTTATTAAATTACAATCACAAAAAAAATGAGGAGATAGGCACTGTTCAGCTGGCAGCATACAGGAAAAAAGGCTGAATTCTAATTATTTGAACAGTGGAGTTAGTGTTATTTCACTGTGTGAAAATAAAATTAGGTTATCACTGATATCATTATTAATGTATGAGATGAAGCAGGAAAACAATTTGTTTCCTAACACCCATTCTGCCCCTCCTCCCAAACCCCCGCAACTCCCCCCAAAAAAAAAAAAAGAGAGAATTACCTAAAAGAAACTAAGGCTTTCTAATGCAGGCAACTCTGAGAGATTTCATTGCTATAGCAGTGAAGTGATGATTTATAAATTATCTTGATTTGAAGGTGAGGCGTTGTGTAAACAGTAAGTATTGCTTTTATTATTTCCCCCGTTAGATTAAAATATAAAAAGGCATATCCAGTATCAGTAGCACTGTTTATTACTCTAATCAGAAATGGGAAATGCATTTTCAGCCACTCTAAACCTTATGTGTTCTTTTATTATGCATGAGCAACTATGACTACTCTTCAGTCATATATGTTTCTTAAGGTTCTCATATTGCAATCTCCACCTTTTGAATGGCTTTCAAATAAATAAAACAACTTTTTTTTGCATAAAAAGATATTCTGCAAACATAATTAAGTACTGAAATTTACATTTTTATGAATATAACAACTTCATACACAAGATGAATCCACTGTAAAAATTTTAGAGGTTTTTAGAGCCAGCACAAAAGGATTTTATTTTACATTACAACTCTGAACACATCTTATGCCCTTGAACATGAACTGCCTTGAATTTTGTTAAGATTCTGTTCTTCAGTCTCATTTTCACACGCAATGAGCCACTACTGTTTCAGTCCAAAAGGGATCAGTCGGTAAAGCTGTGTCATGAAAGTAGTTATAGAGTTTGATCAGATTCTTTAAAACTCATTTTTATTTAGCCAGGAGTCACAAATCTAGCTGCAAACACTGCTCAAGACGTGCCCTCTCTTTTGAGTATAATTTGGGAATACAAAATCAGCTTTATGGAAAGAATATAGTGTAAAGACAGTTTTCCTGTTATGTTATCCATAATATGTTATGGACATTAAATGTAAAATGTATAAATATCCAAATGCCTTTTATTCGCATGTATAGATTTGTTGTTTTACCTACAAGTAGATATTTAATTATTAACATAAGAATTTCGCTAAAATTCAAAAAACAATAAATTATTAATAAAACTCTTCAAAACAGGAATCTAACTGAGGATGGAATTACATAAGTTTGGCGATAAAATGTTTGGAAATAGAGAACTAAACCCGATCCAGTAGAAAGCAAAAGACCCATAACTCTGTGGTGTGAAGAGATATTTTTCAAGTATCTTTTGCAGTTAGACCCTAAAACTCTCTTTTTCTCAGAGGATGCATCCTTTTGGTTGGACATCCCAGTGTAAGGTGCACATTTGTGGCATCAAATAGCTGATTTTTCCTCTACCTCAGGAAGCCTGGCCTTGCATATTCCATGAAAAGGCTACTGAAACCAGACTCTGAGATCAAACACCAAGTGCTCTTACCCAATTTCCTTAGAAGGTATTAAATAAATACTTCCTGGAGAAGAGACAAGAAATCAGCCTGGCCTTTCCTTGGAGAACATCTTATCACAACTCTCCTTTGTCCCCCTATTTCTTCAGTCTCATACCCAAAAACCACTTTTAGTTGCTTCCCAAGTGAAACAGCTGTACCAGGAAGGGACGAAGAGTATCACTCACTGCAGTGCTGGTGAGGGCAGGTGGCAGCAGCTGAGGCATAAAGTCTTTTGCATCTCTGATGTGCCAGAGGAGTGCTGTGACCACCAGGATAATGGATAAATGAAAGGCAGGTAGTGGAGGTATGTGGGCAAAAATACAAAAATACCTTATTAGTGCTAAAATCAGTAAGTGGTTTACCACATGTGAGGAAGCAAAGGCTTTGAAAAAGCAGCTGTAAAAAATGTAACATGGTACAAAGGACATCTTGGCCACTGTCATGCAACATAAATGTTAACCGTGCATTTCCCATCACAAAGGAGGCGTTGGCTGAGTGGCACATCCTCACAGACACAGAGCTTGGATTTTGAACCATTTATTGGTAGAACAAACAGCTTCTCAGCCAGCTGAAGTGAGGCCTCAACAACTCACAGACAACTTTTTATATGTTCAAAGCAAATTAACAGAGATTTACATACTTGTTTTTAACTTTGGCTTCTCTCGATTGCCAAACGGATGTTCTAGTTCATTTCCCCTTTTGTTTCAGTCAGAAATACAATTATAACACTGAGCAGAATCTATTACTGCTTGTTGAAAGCAACTACTGCTGAGTGAGCTCAGCTCTGCTGACTGCTTCCTTCTACCATCTAGTGGCACCTTCACCATACTGCTTTCCTCTCTCTAAAGAGTTCCATGAGAATGATGATAAATGTACAGTCTTGAAAAGAAAAAAATATACCTTTGAAATGAGCAATGTACCTGGAGAGGAAATACCTCTTTTTTTCTGACATGGAAAAGTAGTTTTCATACAGAAACTATTTATGAGAGAATAGAAGAGATACAGTGGTGTAAAGTACTAATGTCAGAGAAAAGTCCTACATCCTGTTGTCTTGTAAACAGTAAGTTAGGTGTGTTGATTGATTCCTTACTCTTTTTTTGGTGGGACAGCTTGGCTTTTAAGTTGTAGGCTGCAGAATGACACTGTTGAATATCCTAAGGAAATGCCCATTTAGGAACACACTGGGCTTGTTTTCTGCCGGGATATTTAAAGGGCACAACAAAAATTAAAATATACCATCAAATGTAATGCTTTGAAAGTGTGCAGAACACCCATAGCTTCTTTTCTGATTACATAATTTTATTAAGAGCTTTCAGTGTTCCGTTTTGCAATAGATGTTTCTGTTTCATTTAGGGAAAAAGCTTAAATGTCAACAAACTAGGAATTTAAGGCTTGGGATGTTTTCAATCAAAAGGCGTGTTCTGATTATTTATATGACTGAACAAACATTAATCATCTCAAATGCTTTCTGCTCTTTGAACTGCGCTGTTTTCACAGAGTGCAGGTATTGGTGAATTAGACTACATATGAAATCAAATTTTTTTCGAATTCCATAAAAAGGCATATTTCTTCCTTTCCACTTGCAGCAAATTGACAAGGCAAATTGATGGAAGTCAGAATGTAGAATCTCAGAATCCAGGATTTGTTTTTCTTTTAAACATGCATTACTCTGTATCCTAATCATATTGACCAATTTTCAACCAATTTTCCAGGGTGGGAAGATCCCCATCAGGTGGACTGCTCCTGAAGCCATCGCTTACCGGAAGTTCTCCTCAGCCAGCGACGCTTGGAGCTACGGAATTGTCATGTGGGAGGTGATGTCCTATGGAGAGAGGCCATACTGGGAGATGTCCAACCAGGATGTGAGTACTGCCCAGGACTAATCTGCAACTCGTTGAAGTGTCCTTGGAAAGTTATTGCCACTCCCTGCCCTGCTTTGCTCTCCAATTCCCTTTCTAGGCTGGAATCTCAGCTCATTTAAATCATCATTATTCTTCAAATTCAGTGGGGCAGGCTATTTATGCAACCTGAAGACTTGGCCCTCTCTAGCTCAAACCTTGACCTGCTTCCTCCCATGGAGTAAAGACTATTCCAAAGAATCATAGGCAAGTGCATGACGTTCTCAGTGAAGTTGTAAACCAAAACTCGAGGGAATACTGGAACTATTCTGATGGAGTTGGCCCCTTATCTCCAGTACAGTCTGACACTGCCCTTCAGTGGGCACCCATGGTTAAACCCTGAAAGAATGAAGCTGCCATGAGAAATGTATTTGTCAATTCTCCTTTCTAAGAATTCAGTGCATTCTTCTTACCTTGCAAACTATGTATAGGCTTAACCACAGTGCAGGACAATAGCTCTTCCTCATAAAAAAGTTATGCTTTCTTCTGACTTTTTTTTAAATCCAAAAGCGGTGGCCAAATAAGCCTTCACAATTAAAAAAAATCCCACATTTGCTTCCAGTATAATTGAAGGTTTATTCTAGAAAAAGAAGCATGGAAAAGGGGAAATCATGGGGTTTTTTTCTCTACTGCAATTTAAATTTCACAAATTCTCTTGTTTGATGGGTCCCTGTGACAGCTCAAACTGGTACACTTGGTCTTCACACGAGCCATCAATCTCTATGTCAAAATGTGGAATATCAGCCAAGCCACCTTAACCTCTCTTATATATGTGCTTAGAATATTTCTGCATTGGTTCTGAAGAATTGACAAGACTTTCCCAGATGGCTGCTTTTACATTGTTGCTAAGTTATTCAGCTCTTCAAGTCTGGTTGCTTGTTAAGGCTGATCGGTCATTTGGGGATAAGGATCTGAGAGAGATTTTAATTTGAAAAAATAATTTTACTGTTTCAGGAAGAAAAGGAAAAAAACAACCAAACCCATCAGAAACAAAAAAGCAGACTATCACAAACCTCTCAATTTAGAATATATTAAATAATCAGCTACAGCATGAAGATAGCAACATTTAATTACTCCTACATCCAAAATAAAAGTATCTGTTAATACAAAATAATGCTGCAGGCCCTAATGATGCCAGTTGCTGGGGGCTTTCCCAGCAGTTCAGCAGTTCCCAGCACAAAGGACTCCTTTTCTCCTACCCACAGGCCTTCAGTGCCAGAATGAGAGCAGTGAGCACCTGTGACCTTCTACATACATTTAGTCACTTCGAGTGTCATTGGAAAATTCCAAGTTATTAGACATAAAGTAAAGCTTATTTTACTGGATATTGGGACGGGTTTTTTAGTACAATAAATTACCCTGAATTCACAGGAGCTTATTTTGCAGAAATAATAGGACTTTCAAACGTCAGTGGTACTGCACAGATGGAAGGAAAAATAACAGAGAGGGATGTGCACTAAACAGATTCATAAAAGACACAGGATGCAAACAACAGTTGATAAGGTCTTGCATGGGTATAGTCAGATGTTCTGCTACATCAAAATGTCTGCTGACATTACCATTAAAACACTTACTGAGTTTTGATCATAATAAAGCTCTTCTCTAGATAGAAATTTAAATATTTCTTGAATTGGGTGGATTTTGGTAGATCACCAAAAGTTTTCCAAGTATAAACTCTGCAGAGCCAGGTCTGGTTTTGGAGTGTTTTTTTCCCATTCCATCTTACCAACTACTTTTCTAATTATATAACGTAGGGAAGTGAACTCACTTTTTTAGACCATGGCTAAGTAAGTGATGAACACAGCTGATGTGAGAAGTTCTAAACTGGTACCTGCCACCTAAATAAACCCAGTCTGGTGTTCAGAGACTACAGCTGATCACAGGTATCCAGAATGACTCAACACCTCTGCAAATCCAGTATCCTCTATTTATATTCCTCAGCAAGGATTTGGAAGCTGAACTTAAGGAAACTCAGTTGAAAAATGCTTCTCATAAAATTAATACTGTACATGGCATAATGCAGAGGCTTAAAAATGTTTCTAAGTTTGAGAAATGCTCTTGTTTAAGTAAATAACCATTTTATTACCGTGGTAAGTCACTTCCAAACTGTGTTGATGCTGATTAATGCACTTCTTAGATGTGTGGCAGGCACCAGAGGTGTCCATTAATTAGGGCTGCTGCACAGTCTGTCGTGTCTTATTGCTTAATTAATAAACATTAGCCAAGATATTGAACTTTCCAAGGAAACTAGTGTACTGATGAACAGATTGTGCTAAGAGCCTGGCTTGCTAATGCTCATGTGAGGGAAGGAAGATTTATATTCCATGCATTTGGTTTGTAGAACAGCTGTGAGTGAAGTCTACTGGGACACCTGTTAGAGGCCACCGTATAAATTAGTGCATGGTGCAGAGCTACAGTGTTCAAAAAGAAGAAAAAAAAAATGAAAAGAATATTTAATGGATTTGTGATTGGTATGCAAGAAAACTACTGTAGCAAACAGAATAAAACTCCTTGCACTCCTGAAAGTTTCTTGTAATACTGAAAAAATAAACTTATCCTAATACAGTTCTCTCAACCCACAGATATCAAAACACTTGGCAGGCACCTGGGATTGGCTCTGTACCATGAGGCAGGAGCAGCTGCCTCTCCCTCCTGGTAGATTTTTCAGATGTCAGGAGGACACAGGGACAATGTCCCTCTGGACTCTCTTCTGTCTCAGTCTCATTAAAAAAGCTGTCAGTTAACTTTTGAAAGCAAGAATCTATGTTACTATTAATAATGAAACTATCAGGAAGATTACAGCTTCATTTTCAGATGGAATTTTTGCCAGTTGCCAATTAATTTGAAATTAAACTTGTATAAATTTCCTGTAGAAGTCCATAAAATACAATTCAGACAATTTTGGTATCATAACCAATATATAATACTGACTCTGTGGTCAAACTTCACAGCTGTGTCTAACATCAAACAAGCTGTTGCTGTATCCTTCTTGTAGATGCAGATTTCATGATTAACGTGGTGCTTTGTCAACCTTAAACTGACACAGGAAAAAGGCATTTGAAAGGAGTTAACATGTAAAATCTTTACATGTTTTATAATATATAATTTTATATTGCTAAGAAAAACGTAATACTTCTCCCTTTTAGGTACATGGATATCTGATTTCTCTGAACAGAGAGAGATGGGTGCTATGCATGTGGCAGAGCAAGAGCTAAAATAAATATATAAATAAATAAGGAACTAAAAAGCTCTGATTCTTCCTTTGAGACTTGATTCCCATTGCAGTATTCGACACTTATCACATCTTTACTCTTGCTTCTTAGACTCTAAAAATAATACTTGCCTCACAAGGGATACTAATGAGGCAATATTTCCAATTTATTTTTAAAATGTGCTGGTATTAATGAGAAATTATAATTATCCCAGTACCAGCTGGCATTTCTCTTCATACTGAAATGTTCCTTTTGAACAAGAGAGGAAACAAAATGCACTGTGACTTCATTTTCAAAGATATGTTAAAATAAAGTGTGGCAGAGAAAATATGTCTGGAAAATTATGGTCGCTTTTGGGTTTTTCCTGAATAAATTACTTCAGCAAAATCTCATCAGCCCTCTATTGTTGTGTTGAGCAAATGCTGTATGTCTCATAAAAGTAGAGCAGTTTTCCTGTTGCCTTAAAAGCAAAATACATTTCATAAATTCATCATTTGCAACAGGCACAGTTAAATGTAAACATGATGGTATCTGCATTTCTGGGCTGCTAAGGATGGCCTCTTCAGTGGCCACTACCAGCTAAGCTCTGCCCCTCACTGTCAGGAGTGTTTTATGAAGCCACTTTGGACAAACTGCTTGAGATACATTAATAATAAATGTAAAAACAAATGTGAATAAAATTCCGTGCATGTGGGGTTGAGTTTCGCCCATCTTGAGTCCACGGGGATGTTTTCATCAGTGGGAGGCAAGGTTCTGAAGGAAATACTTCTCTGGCAAAGGGATGGCATCTTTTCCTCTAAGAGCAGCATGTACATTACAGGACCAAGTCACCTGTGTTTATAAAACACAGACAATCACCTGTGAGCAGGTACAGAAACCTGGTTCCATTTCCTGCCATGCCATCAAGGGGAGCTCAGGTCCTAGCATAGCTTCATTACTCTTATTTTATTTACATATTGCTTGCAGCGTAAGTGTTAGGCATTGCTGAGCAGAGCCAACATTAATTCAGAATTCAAATAGAGAATGGGGATATATTCCAGGATAATAAGATTGAATAAATTGAAGCCAGAGCTGGTGCTGTAAAACATTGATTTGCTGTAAACAGTTTAATGTAACCCCTTCCAGCTGCATTAATATGTCTGCAGCATGTACATACATCAGTGTGAAAATGATGGATGTCTCCTTGCAGCACAGTGGGGATCAATGCAGTCGGTATGTTCCTCCTAAGTGCGCTGTGTGGTTATAAATACTGTGTACAATCATTTGTACATTAGACAACATTTAGCACTAGCTGGATTTTTATGTGGGAGGGTGATGCATGTGTGGTAGGGTTGGTGTTTTTCCTAGCTTTGTTTTTGATTAGCCACTGTCTAGCTTTGCATTCTTTTTTAAACCAAAAAAATCCTGACTCTGTAATTTGTAACATCATCCCCACTGCTACCACCACTCATTGCAGAACCTACTGACCTCTCCTCATGTTTTTTAAATCTTTCATGGGATGGATCCATGTAAGCTTTCCATGGACCTTACCTACTTCTGCTAACTCCTATCCAGCCATGCTGATATGCCATCCCATTTTCAAACAGTATTTTTTACTACTTGTATTACTAAAAGTCAGCTTTCCTTCAACTCTGATCAACTGTAATTTTTCATACTTGCGATTTACCTTTGGCATCAGACCTCTTTTCTTTCCAAATCCTTACCAAACACGTTTTCTAGATCTGAAGGTCTCACTCACTTTAGGGTAATACCATAATTTTATTAACTTTCGTTTAGTCATAAACATCTCGGACATCCAGGTTTCTGAGGGAATCTCCAAAATAACTGTGCTGTAACTTGGTGTGAGGGACATTGCCTGATTTAATCATACTCTAAGGATCAGCAGAAACATGTGAACACCAAGTAAATTTGTCAGGGGCCACAATGTGTATTTTTAGTGCTTAAGTGTATAGGGGCATTGCCACATACAAACGCTGTGTCAGAATGCAAATATTACAGCATGCTGAGATGCAGTGGCCACACCAGGTGAGTTTGTGGCTCCTGAAGTAGATGAAAATGATGGTGATTTTGGTGAGTTCTTTATTCCCCTTCTCCATTCTCAGCTGTTTGAAGAGGATGATCAGAGAGCCTAAAAAAGTTCCTACTGTGTTTCATATGCCTACAAAATATTTCATGTCTCCTCTGGTCAGACCCCTGCCAGTCCTGATTCCCTGAGTGAAGCCCCAGCAATGCATCAAGTGAGGGTGGCTGTGCCATTAATAATTTATCCTCCCTGGTTTCTAATTGTCAGTGTCGGCCTGTCCTTTCAGTTTAATGCCTGGTAATCATACACATTGTATTTCTGTAGGTTATACTGTCCATTGAAGAGGGCTACAGGCTTCCAGCTCCCATGGGCTGCCCAGCTTCTCTTCACCAACTAATGCTTCACTGCTGGCAGAAGGAGAGGAACCACCGTCCCAAATTCAGTGACATTGTCAGCTTCCTGGACAAGCTGATCCGCAATCCCAGCACCCTTCATACCCTAGTGGAGGACGTACTTGTGTAAGACTCTATTTGGTACATTTTGTTTTTTCATAACACATAGTGGCTATCATTATGTGGTTTAGGGCATTACATAGGAGTGGGAGGACCACAAAGTTCTGAGTTCCTAAAGTCATGCAGGTGCAAATCATTTTAAGTCCTTTTTAAGGTTCGCTTTATTGTTAATACACTGTTGTAGAAGGAGGTTTTTTTCATTTCTATAAATATTAGGCTTTTTTATTATAATTTTGGCTAAGTTCTGTTTGTGCACGGTCTATCCTTAATTTTTGTGAATCTCTTTGTTCTTTTTTTTGGTGAGTATGTTTTTCCTATGTGCCTGTTTTCTCTTTGTAATTTTTTTTCTCCATTCAACAGCCTGTCTCTCTATCTGACAGTGCTCAAGCAATTTGTGAACTGTGTCTTAGCTTGCTAAATCTTTATTTATCTGCAGCAGAAGGGCAGCAGTGACAAATAAGAGATTATGCTGTTACCATTCCACAACAAATTCTTGATACTGTTGCCCAGGGGTTTTTTTCATTAATATTACAGAAATGAATGCAGCCACAGGATAAGCAAGGCTGTGGTGGAAGAATTTGTCAGTATTTGTAGGCTTATTGATCCAAGCTGTCCCTGCATATCAGCCTAAATCCGTGAAGGTCCAGGTGGCCTCACTCTCTTCATTCACCACTAAGAGTCACCTTAAGATAAAAGTGTTTTCATGGAGACTCCCTTGGTTTATAAGGGGTTCTCAAGCCCTGAGTGGGGCTTGCTGAGAACCTTTAAATGCTTTTAAGAAGGGCTGAGCAACAAGGCAAAATTCGGGCTGGTACCTTGTTGTGGGAAAGCCTGAATGGAGAAGTTGGTAGGAAAACCTGGAGTTAGGCTTACAGCCATTTCATCAACACAGACTAGGGGGACTTGTGGGATTAAATATCCATCCCCTAGAGTTAGCAGCCTCTATGTGTATATGCATATAAATATATATATGACTTGCTATTTGTACCTGGATCACTTTATTTAGCATCAGAGTAATGTATTTTTATCTCTTTTTATTTTAAATCATAGTTAAAGATCTAAAAGATTTCTGCTTTATTGAACTATTGTTGACTTCACCTGCTTGGGAAAGTGTTTTCCATTCATTTGAGAGTGCTTGATGCAGTTGTTGGGTAACTTAGAAGGTCAGCAGTTATTCTATAGAATTATAGAGTAATTCAGATGGGAAGGGACCATGGTAGGTCTTTAGTTACAGTTTGTACTTAACAGTGTTCTCCTGTCCTTTAGTGTCTCCCTCTATCATTTTGATAATATGAATGAAAATCACTGTACTTCATGTATTTGAATATGTGTGGGTAAAACTTGGTACGTTAAGACACTGGGCTGTGTTGCTTCCTACATTACACATTAAGTCATGTTCCATAATGTTGGCTGGCTTTTGGTGTCTAAATTTTCATTTTCAATAAACTGTGTCTTTCTCCTAAAGACTATCATAAAGCTTTTACAAACAGCAGTGTGCATTTTCTGCATTTTGTTCATACAGTCTCTCTACACAAAATGCATAAAGCCAGTGGCAGTTGTGAGCCCTCCCAAGTGTGGCACACAACAGAAAACTGGAAATCAATGCACCAAAATTGGAATCTTTTTTTTCCCATCTTTGTCTCAGTTGTGATAATATTAGGGCAAAGAACTTAAAAAGAAATGAGACTAAATTAGCTCCAATTTTATTTGCTACTCTGTAATTCTATGTAAAAGCAAAGATATAATATTTTATTCTTTTTGCTTCTTTTAGGGTGAGTTTTAGCTTTTGAGTACTGTAATCAAAGTGTTCCTGTAGCATAATGGTATCACAATAAGGCGCCATCGGCGGTGGGGGGCAGTTGTAGATAAATGTAAAAATCATCTCATGGTGGTTTAATTTTTTTAATGGCAGCTTATGCTAAATTTTCTTTGTCCTCTACATTGACTGCTGCATTAACCAATTACTATAATCCTGAATGTGTCGATCTGCAAGGAAACATTCTGTGGAACAAAAATAAGAGCAGTGGGAGAGGCCTTTTCCTCAGTGTGTTACTGAGCTGCAGTTCTGTAATAAAATGTATTGTTTTAAGTCGTGCAACTTGGCAGATTGATGTGATTTATAAGCTTTAGACAATGGGTTAAAGAGATCCTCAGTTAAGATCTGACCTTTACAGCTCAGACTCCTCTCTCATTCCTTCTGCCTTTTAGTAAAAACAGTGTCTACCAGAGTAAATTGGGTGTCATATTTTGTATTGCTTGGTAACCTTTGCATTTTTTTTTTGTTTACAGAATGCCAGATTCACCTGGTGAAGTTCCAGAATATCCTTTGTTTGTTTCAGTCAGTGACTGGCTGGATTCCATAAAAATGGGTCAGTATAAAAATAACTTCATGGCTGCAGGTTTCACAACTTTGGATATGGTTTCAAGAATGAATATTGAGTAAGTACATCATCTATTATCCCAACAGTGACTAATTAACCTGAATTTGTTTGGATGCTGCAGACACACAAATACTGTGGAGTATGGAACCGTGCTTTCATTTCCTTTCCTAGCTCAGCTAACAAAAGACATATACAGTTATTTACCAAAACAACACAAGTGAAATGTATAATAGATTTACTCAGAACTGATAGTTCCACTCTGTGATCACACCAAACACAACCACAGGCCAGGGATGAGCGTGTTTCCTGGGGAATCAGTTTTGATCTAGACCACTGAAATCAGTGGCAAAAATATTTTTTTACTTTGCTGTGAATATCATCAAGTCCTTATCAGCCCTGAAAAGGAAGTTGTTCCAACCATCTCTGACACCACCCTACTGGGTTTTTTTAATGCAAACCCTGCACTCAATATAGAAGTGTTTGGGCAAACTATGGATTCATATTGTAGCATGATGATGGGATCTCTTTTGCTCTCTGTTCCCTTTCCATGAATTCCCAATATTTTATTTGATGCTGGGACTGCCTGTATTAATACTGGTAGCTGTCAGTTAAGATCAGGAATTGTACATGTGAAATTAGGACTGATTTTCTCCCACACGTATCCCTTCACATTCACCTACATTGAATTCCACCTACTGCATTATGGGAGAGTCACTTAGTTTTGTAAGATCATTCCAAAGCTCTGCACAGCTGGCCCTTCCTACCCTGAACAATTCAGCCTCACCAGCTGAGTTCTTCACCTCTTGCTCAGCTGTTTCCCCAGACCATTTACTGATTTGCTGAACAATAATGTTCAACATGATCCCAGCAGAGGTCCCTGCAGATTTATACCAATAACTAATTGTAAAACCTGACAAGTTACTGCTAACCTCCTGTCTTTAAACCAGTTATTTAGTGATGCAAAGACCACATTATGCTACATATTATGTTCCACCCTATATTACACAGAAGTTACTCCTCATTTTCATTATAAAGCTTTTGTGAGGAATCTTCCCTAAAGCTTTTGGAAATCCAAGTGAGGTGTATCAAATGGATCATCTTCGTTGGAAACAAGTAGTTTCATAAAATAGAAGTTTTATTTGCAAAAGCCATGGTGACTCAAGTAGCTCATTTATCCAAGCATCCCGTAATTTTGTACTTCCTGTAGTTTCTCTTATGCCCTGTAATGATCACAGACTCACAGGTCTGTGGTTCCCCAGATCTCCCCTGGAAACATTTTGTCTGGCACCATACTTCAGGCACCAAGAAATTTTTAAGCATGTGGAGCACAGCTGATAACTCCTTCTCTCACAACCCTGATAGTACTTCCATTATTTTATCTTTATGTACTTTTGGAACTCTTGCCTAAATATAGTCTTGTTCTGGATGTGGGTTGTTGCTTATTTTTCAGTTTGTCCTATCACCTCTCCTGCAGTCACTTCAGACAAGTCCCCCAGAAAGGATCTGGCATGGGAGTAATTCCAATTTCTTCCACAGTGAATGTCAGCTCAAAGAAATGGTTAAGTCTTCCAGCAATGGCCACTCTTTCAGTGCTCTTTTATACCCAAATCATCATTAGACTACAATTTTTCTGGCAGGTTTCTTGTACCTAGCGAGTTTTCAAAAGGATTTATCATGAGTTTTATTTTTTGTATTATTTTATTTGTTGGGGGTTTTTTTTCTCAAGTTCTTTGTTCATCAAGTTCATTTTTAGCCTGCCTTACTCTGCTTTTACAGCTTATCTAAGGTTATCATCCTTTCTACTTTCCTTAGATACCATTTCAAATTTTTGAAAGTTTCCCTCTCTCTTCAAATAACCTGTGTTACCCAAGACCTGCTGGCTTCTTTCTGTGCTTTATCAGGCTTTCCTTGATAATGCTTACTTTCCTTAAGTGCTAAGCATTGGTCTTGCTAAGACCACTCTCCACTGTAAAGCTTTATTCTTTTAGCTGACTCCTTTTAGCTTCTCGGATGCTAAATATTTTGGCTGCCCTCAAGTGTTGTGTATCATCCCCCACGTGAATGTTAAGCGTAAGTACATAGCTGCAAGCTCTCCAGTGGTTCCTCAGCTGGAGGATACAGAGGCAGATATATGGAACTGCAGATCTGGAACTCATAAAGGCCATGCCTCATCCCATGAGCTCCTTTACTGGTTGTATCATCATACAGTTTTTGAGGATAAACAGGCAATATCTCTGCATGTCCCAGTGTGGGATTGACAGGGCCTATCTGAAGTTTCCCTGCCCATGTCACCTCTGTGATCTTTCTCAGATCTTGCAGCTGGGGATGTTTCTAGAACAACTAAATTGGTGGATTGTGCTGAACTCTGGGGGCTGTTGACTTTGTTCCTGCCAAAGAGTCAAGCTCTGTGGGTGACAAGAGCTACCCACCCTGGGGTGCGGGTCTAGATGAGATGAAGGGAAACTGGGAGGGAAATGTGGGTCAGGCTGGAAGATTCACTGCTAATTTGATCTTTAGACAATCTCTCGCTACCATTCCCCAAATCATCAGAAGCACTACTGATGCCTCAAGCGGCCACCTAAAAAGAGAGACTAGACAAAAAAAAGGGAGTAAAGGTAGGTATTTATTTGAAGGGCTTTCAAAGGCACACCCTGGGCAGGCCAAAAGCTACACCCAAGATGGACCCAGAGTCACAAGTTCTTCACACTTTTATAAGTTTGGTTCATTTGCATATCAGGGTTAATTCTCCAATTAAAGCTTCAGTTAATGATGTAATTTCTCCAATCTTACTCCCCTTCTAAAGATGTTCGTTTACACATTTTGGGCCTCGGACAATCTGGGTGTCCTTGGAGAGGCTTTGTTATGTCTGCCTAGCATGAGAGAACATCAGTTAACAGGCTACAAGACACTTCAGAGTTACACTAAGCAATACAGGCTTTGAAAATATGAAAGTTAAAACCTAAGGCATCCCAACCTCTGTTCTTTCTGCTCAGAACTGCAATACTGAGTGTATAAGCCCCAGTTCTTTACAAGTGTGAGTGGGAAACAGCTGCTACTATAACATTACTAAACATGGGCTATTAAAACTCACCTCTTTGATTAGTCCTTGAGATTTGGAAAAATTAATTGACCAGTAGTATCACAAAAGCCCGAGTGCTCTAACTGCATTTTTTTTATTATATTCTTTTTCTTAAATGGCTGTCTTTAAAAAACTGAAATTGACAGATGCAGAAAACTTGAACATTTGCAGCTTTCTTATACGCCCGGGTCAGGAAGGTAAACTGTCCTGGAGAAGAAGTCATCATATATTTCTATTCTTTTGTGCACAAGAGGTTTTATTATATTTGCATCCAAGATGAAACTTTTTATCTTGCAGTGACATTAGAAGAATTGGAGTTGCACTCATTGGACACCAGAGACGAATAGTCAGCAGTTTACAGACTTTGCGGTTACACATGATGCACATACAGGAGAAAGGATTTCATGTATGAAAGTAATAGAAGCAACTGTGTTTTGTGCCTCAGCATTTCTAAAATGGAAAAATATTCTCATTCTTCCCTCCTGCTCTTCCCAACTTCAAGAACTGCAGTCTCCAGTTCAGACTATAGAAGTACTTCCATGTTAATGCTTCCAAACCGGAATTTTTAATCACACTGCACAACAGCTCCTCCACCAGTTCTCTGCCAATAAAATCCCGGCCTACTGCAAGACTCTTGCTACACATGATGAATAACTCAGCATGGATGTGTAACTTTGTATAACAGTATTTGGGAAACTTTCATGGACTTACTTGAAAGTAGTAATCTATTTGGCCTGGTGTGGCTTCTTTATCGATGTATTTAGAATTTGCTGGTAGATCAAAAAGTATTTGACTTCTTTCATGTTCTGTGACCATGTAACTTCCAACACCAAATGTGCAATCAAAAAGAAGTTTAACATAAATATTTATTTTATCTCTTAATTAAATCCGAACGTATGGGTCCTATTATTATATTACTTTATAATAGTTTGAATGCTGGTAAGCTGGTGCCTCAAAACATTAGTATTGTTTGCAGAAACGACTGATGATTTTATGTAGCGAGTTTTCATTGTGTGAATAATTGGAAGCATAGTGAGAATCATCTGTTTGAAATCTTAAGGAAGGTTCTTGATTTTCAATTACTTTAGCACTCGACACTTTTTATGCTTTAAAGTTTAGATTAGGTTGGAAAACTTGTTTATCCTTGGGATTCCTCACCATCCTAGAATTTTTTTTTTTTTTTTTATGTAATACTCAGCATTCGCTTCTACTACTGGAAAACTGGTTGTAGCATTTCCACGACCACATGTAAAACACGGTTGTCAGCTCTGCTGTGGACACAAAGATTTCAGAAAAGCTTTCTGTTTCAAGAATGCAGGTCTGTGCTGTTGGATAGGGGATCACCTCCAGCAGCAGCAGCAGCAGACCTCAGAGGGCCAGCCATGAGTGGGGTGGTGGGATTATTCCCGTGGGAGCAGGCCGGCCATATCGTCCTCCAGCCAAGGGCAGCGGTACAGCCCCACTGCTGCTGGAAATTACAGGCTGCAGGATTCAGTGACCTTGCACAAAGGCAGAAAAGGAGAAGCAGGACAGCAGTGTGGTAACATGTTGCCTTGAGTCTACTTCTAACTGCTTTTAGAAGTAAAGAGCAGACTCTGCTGTAATGGAGCTCTGGTCATTCCAGGCCAGATCTTCATTTAGTACAGATCTCTAAAGGACATCCGAGATATTACCTTTAGAACCCTTCAACAGCCATATTTACATGCAAGAAAACGTCAGCAAAGGCCTAACATAGTATTTGTACCTCTCAAAGACTTCCAGCTTCCATGTTTTATTCAGACAACTGACACAGACGTGCTGGGCTACATTTCCAAACGTTTGCATGGGATATGCGCTCCTGGGAGCAGGGGCAGGAGCGCATGGCTGCGTGCTGTGGGAACCCAAGGCACATCTACAATGCATGTCACACGTAACCCTGTGCAGATGCTTCTGTTCATTTCTGTGTCGTACGGAGGGTAGTTCTGAGTTCCGTGGCATTCCAATATACTCAAGCATTACAACTCTTCTGTTAAAACGTGCATTTGGGTAATTAGTATAATCTGTGTGTATATCAAAATGGACTAACTACTTTGTGTAATCATAATGGTATTTACTGCTTAATTTACAGCTGGTAAATCACAGTGTATTTCCTAAGTCCTGGAAAAGGCTGCCATTGTTGATCAGTGACAAAGAATGAAAATCAGAAAGCAACTCAGAAAATATGATTCTTCCGACCAGATCACAGAGTAAGACACACGAGGCCTGATTCACTGTTGTCATTTTATGTTGGAATAGTTGCATTAATTTAGGTGAGATAACAGCAGTGCACGAAGTAAATTTTTCTTTCTTTCATTAAATTAAAAATAAAAAAGGGCAGTTTTAACTGAGGAGCAGGTTTTCTAAAGATCAGGAGTCAGTGGTGTTCTACAATGCCAATTTGATGAGCTTGTTTAAAGAAGGGCAGCTCCAGTCCTATTGTAGCTCCAAAGGTAATTTTGCCAGCATGAGGAGTCCCACTGAACTCATCAGCACAGGAGTTTTGCAGGATCACAGCCCTTCAGTGGGGAAAAAAAGTGTTTGTTCTTTTCTGTGACTGTCACTTGAAAAATTCGGCCCAAATTCCACATCTGAATAGTTTTTTAGTAGAGGTGCTCTTACAGAAAGAAAACCATACTTACCTAAAGCCTTTCTAAAGATACTAACACACCACAGAATAATTTAAAAGTTGATTTTGCTTCATTATTTTATTATCCATTTTGCCTATTGTTGCTTCCATGGCCAACAACAGGATATCTGTGGAAGGAGCCTTTCTCACAATTAAATACATTACTGAGGAGGTATGAGTCTGTTATTTGTTAGTGGGATTTCAAAATCATCCATAACTGACCCTGTATGTGCACTTTTAGATTGTCTTTTGTCAGTTTTTTCGTTCCTGGTAGTGAGGGTGCAGAATTGACATTGTTCCATGTACACAACCTGGATATATTTCATGAAAATTAATTTCCAAATTTATCACACTACTGAAAATATTTTTTCAATAGAAAAAAATATAACAAAATTAAAACATTTACTAATCAGATATATTTTTTATATAAATAAGACTTTGGGTAACCAGAAAGAAAAGAACAAGGGATTCTTTGAGTGAGGGCATTTGTTAATAACATTGTAAATCCAGGATTTTGTGGGGGTTTTTTTCAGTTGTTGTTGTGGTGCAGTATGTCACTTTTCTAATAGTTATCTTGATCAAATTTACATTTTCCCCATTTTGGGAATATTTTATTTGCTCTTGTGATGATTCCAAGTCTATTCTTGTTTTAGTTTGGAGTTTTTTCATAGTTTCTTCATTTAAAAAAAAAAAAAACAAACTGAACAAGTGTTATTTTTCAAATGTGATCTTTATTCTGTACAGGCCACAAATGTATATGTGAAATTAGAGTAACTTTCTTTGTAACACAAAGTTCTTTCTTTGGAGAAAATGAACTCTAAATATCCTGCACATTGTAGTCTGCAGCTGGAGTTTAAATTTGATAAGCAAATTTAGCAGGCTGTTATTGAGAACGTGGCCCACATTACAGAGTGCTTTATGACTAAAAGTACTCATTGAAAGTTCACAAAATAAAGTGTGTGCGATATGCAAGCAACAAAAAAGAAGGTGTTAAAATGTGGATGTCATAAAGAAATAATTATTACCTGTTTCTCTGCATTCAGCGATAGCTCATCCATTCAGGCATCTGTGCTTGGTCAGATGAATCTCATGCCTTGCTTGTATCCAGTCCTTATTCTGAACCTGTGAAAAGAGAGGGTCTTGTTCATAACATTCATGGTGTTAAAACTGAACAAGTCACAGCAGAAGGTTTAGTAGAATTTACTCATGAGGTGTTTGCACATTGGAATTTACTGAGAAACAATGGGATGCCGTGAGGTGAAAGGAAGAGCATTGAGCTATGTCATTTAAATTTTTCTCAAACAAAATTTACCCTTTTTGTTTCCCATGAACTTAAATCCAGTGTGTCCAATAAAAGCTTAGACACATGCCATGCTTCAGGACACCAGCCAGCATAAAGCAATCCTTTAACAGGAAATAGTGCACTCAACAATAAATTCAAATAAATTAGTTATTCTGGCCAAACCTGCTGTGTCCAGTATTGAATTAGGTATTACCTGGATTATTCTGACACAGAACTCATAGACTGCAGTACTTTGATTTTTACATCATTTAAGACTGACTATCCCTTTGCCATTTTTTATATGATGAGCCTAACACAGGGCTTCATGAATTTCTTTTTCGATGCAGATTCCTACGGGATCCAAAGATGGGTTGTAAGTAACAAAGAGACCCCCTTTATCCAGAGTCAGCTGAGATTTACCATGAGGAATAGCTGGGACTGTGGAGGTGCCTAGTGAGACTGCATCACCCATAGCAATTTCCATGTCAGAATGACCCCATGGGACCACATCAGCCACCAAGGTAAAGCAGCACAGAACATACTTGACCTTGTACTGAAGAGCAGTTCCTCATTTTCATCTGGCCCTGTTGCAAACTGCAGCATTTATTGAACTGTTTTACCTCAGCTGATGGAATGGTTCTATGGGACACATTCTGGCAGCTCAGAATTTCTCTTATGAACACAGGGTATCTGTAACTACCCTGTCATGGGCTCACTCTGTCTTGGAATATTCCTTCGGAGAGCGGAAGGCAGGACTTGCCTCTACTCCAGTCCAACTTTCTTTAGCTAAAATCATAACAGAAAGTCTGTCTTCCATTGCATCTTCCAGGAAAAGTACTGAAAATAGAGACACTTGTGGCATTTGCACATGGTTGAAGAACTCTGTATTTCGTTAAACAGTTTTCTTCCAGAATACCCTTGTTCACCAACTGTGATGGATCTTTCCTGAATAAATGGCAAAGATAGTTTCTTTTTTATAATAGTACTATAATTATTTTTTGAGAGTGAGGGAAAGATGTGTTGGGCTTGGCTAACTCTTACTAGGACAATGATCTTGAAATCTCCTGGGGAGACAAATGAATCAGCACTGAAAAGGGAAAAAAAAAAATCCCTAAAGCCTACAATGAGGTAAAAAGGGAAGAACTGTCCATACTGTGCCAAGGAACTCTAACAAAAACCCAAAAGAGTTGCATAAGACAGTGCCAAGTACTTCCAGCTCACACAACTCTTCTACCATCATATCCTGTATTTAGTAGTGCACACTGCTCATCCCTGAGTGTTGTATATAATTCCTCAGATTATGGACCAGGGTATGTTGAACATGTTGTGGTTATAAAATATTTGTCAATATGTACATAAAGAATTGTAAATAGAATGTATATCCTAATATCAGATTTTTCAAACCTACAGAATCAATTACCTGTTACCAACAACACTAATGGGGTTTATTTGTTCCATTGGCTTTTAAAATTTTTAGTGGCATGCACTCTGTGTGTGTATAGTTCTTCCCAAGCTTCCTTGGCTTGTTAGTTGGAAAGGGACAGCCTCTCTTCTCCTCCACTGGTAGAAAAAACATTTTCAAACTGGCTCAGAGAAAGCTGCCTGCTCACCCTTCTGCTGCCACCTCACCCAACCCGATTCTCTTCCATTCAGCTAATTACTGTAGAAATTAGTGATCCCAAAGGGGAAGCAAGGTGTCCATGAGCCAGCAGAACTAGGAAGATATAGTTCAGAACTAGGAAGATATAGAGCTTGAGTTCCTCTGCTGAAATCACCAAAGATGTTTACAGAGTATAAAAATTATTTTCTTTTAAATAGCCATTTATTCCCACCACTTAGGTGGTGAAAATGAGGGAAATTTTCAAGGGAGTATGAGTAAGGATATGCCAACCTATAGTATAAAAAGATACGCTGAATTTTAGAAGGGAAAAACAACAAAAATGGTTGATGAAAAACCCAAGGTTAAAAAATGGGTTCAAGTTATATTTCCATATTTTATATGTGAAATAATGTAACACCAGTTCAGTGAAATCTATTTGTGTGTATGTTTCTTTAAATATCCTACATGAGTATATCTTACTTTCCTTTCCTGCAAGAGATTTCCCAAGTACCTATCTCTTCCAGAAAGGTTTAGCATATTATCTGATATTTTCATACCTGAATAATTAAACTGGAATAAAAAATGCAAGTTCTGACAGTGAAGATATGGGGGGGGGAAAAAACAGAATTAAAACGATCTGTCTCAAAGCAATTTAAAGTTTTCACATCTGTTTTACTTTTTCCTGTCCAAAATTTTTACCTGTCTCTAACTGAGGACTTTTAACTAGGTCTGCACACAGTGCTATATCAGAAACTCCTGAATCTGTAAATAGTTATGTGTTTGTGCAACTTAATTCATATAAAAAGGCTGATTTGAATTTATACAAGAGTAGAGTTAGGCACAATCAAAAATCAAAATCCCTATAAAATATTTGTAAGACAGCATGAGATAATGTATTTTGCCTTATTATACTAACACCTCTTCATTTCTGACAATTCAGTGAAGAGCTGTTCAGCAGCAGCATGTATATTGTGTGGTAGGTAATCCAAAACCCTGAGACTGAAAACCCACAAATCAAAGAGAAATCCAGATCTCTGCATTCTGAACTATGGGACGTCAATGGACTCTGGAGAAAGTAATCTTGAGTCTGGAATCTGGAAAATCAGGTTTGGGAGAAATCTGCTTTGGAACCCAAATACTCATTTCTGGTTGTGGATGATGAAAAAGTGCCCACTGAAACAGTCTAGGGACTATTTTCATAGTATCATCACCACATAATGCTCTGAGTGATAGGAAGAAAAAAAAAAATCTATTTTCTGATCTTTCAGGATCCAGCCTAGGACAGAAATACAGATACAGTTGTCATAATTTATATTAGAATGTCCAGCAGACAGAATTTTGAATGACTGATTGTTCTTACAGCTACATACTGACTTTCTTGAGAGGAACCTAAATAAACAGTAAAAAGTAGAACTCTCCAGTTAATATTGGCTTAGAAACCAAGTTTTCAGTTTTCTCTCATTCAGACTGAGCTTTAACTGAATATTAAGAGGCAAAATGGAAATGCATAATAGGATTATTTTTTTTCTTTAAGAAGCTGGGTGCTCTGAGCTGTGTAACTTACCATCACAGTCTCTTTGTGTACAATAGGATTAGCTGAAAAAGACAAAATGCAGCCAGTGTTCCAAATCTGTAGATAATTTTAGTCACTAAATGTCAGCTTGGGAAGTTCCATTTTTCTCTTGGGAAAGTTCTGCTCTAAAACACCCGGTATTTCCAAAGCCTGCTGAACGATTTTAACAAATATCTTGATTAATTCCTGGGACAGTGATGTGACTGTGAGGAATTAAAGGTTTCTGTGTCAATAGGCAATAGTCTTGCTGGGATCTAAATTCGTGAGAGTTTGTTACTGACTTCCATGGCAGTGGGACGAAGCCCAGTGTCCATATATTCTGTAGGTAGGCGCCAGCTCTGCAAACAGACTCTCCTTTCCTGCACCCCACTACTGTCATGGTTAATTTGTTGCTAGAGAACCAGCACTTACTAGGACACAGCTGTCTTGCATTCAAATGGATTGCTAAAACTTTTGCTGGTTTTAATGTTTCTGTTGAAGCATTTCAGGTTGAGAGGTAGGTTGGTCCCTCAGGGCATGATCCAAAGTCAGTTGTATCCATAAAAAGAGGTCAATTGACTGAAAAAGGTTTTGAATCAAAGGTTTCTACAGATTTGTGTGGAACAGATGGCCTCATTTAATGGGGAGAAGAGAGTGCACTGAGCCTAAAAGACAAGGCTGCTACCTCAGGGATGTGATCAGATCGGCTGTGGTCACCTTCACCATGGAAAAGATAAACTGCAAGGTACAAAAGTTGGGTGCTGCTATGTTTGTTGTTTTCTCTGGAATGGGCGGTCAACTCTGACTTTGGAATTAGTAACCTAAATGACCTACACATCTAATAGGGTATCTAGCAGAAATGATCTGGGTTTGTGGGGGTTTTTTCCCCAGATAATTACCCAAACTTCTAGATTTAAATTCAGAATGAAACCACCATCCCCATCAAACAAACAGAACCTACAAAACAAATAGGACTTTTCTATCTTTTTTATTTCCTAAACATAAACCGTGATGCAATATGATCTCCCTTTAATAATACAAGTTCTGGCTGATCATTTGCCTCTTTGAACAAGCTGTTTCATACTCCTGGTGCACTGCAGTCCCAGTCTTGAGATCTGCCAGTTAATGAATGGCACAATAGCAAATAAAATAACAAATGCCCTCTTAGTGGTTCCATTTATTGGATTCTTTCATTAATTCCCTATCTGAAGAAAACCATCCTACTCCAAGATTCCTAATAAGGAAACCTGTAAGCATTTTGCAGCTTAATGGCCATGATTCCCTATCTCCCCAAGAAACAGTTAGCTTTGGATTGGCAGTGTAGCACTTTTACTACCATTTCTTCTGCAGCAATTTCCTCTCCCAACTTTTCTAAGTAGGGTTGAGAGGTCTATTTCACACTAAAAGTGGGAAAAGTTGTTTCTTTGTTAACTCTGGTGGTGGGATTCAGTGTTTGTTGCTCTTACCTAGAGCCTTCCATCTGCTTCTGTTGAGGCCAATATCAACGTTCTCTGGTGATATCAGTTACATCACCCACAGCAGTGCCGTGACTGAAAACCCAGAGACATAAAAAGGGCTCATTCTTCTCTGGTGTGGTATAAATCCTATTGACTTTGGGAACTTCTCTGCACTTCTCAGGATTGCACCTTCAGTTTAGCAAGGAAAAAAAAAATCTTCAAAAGATCATGTGAAACCCTGTTTACTGAAAGGCAATAGTTTATTTTCTAGCAAAGCAACATTCATTGATCTAGTTGGAATTAACAGTTTTAAGTTTGTCATCACTTTAAAAAAAAAAACAACAAACCATTTTGACTTTCAGAAAAAAAAATACAAAAAGAATATTTTACTACCTTCCAAACATTAGCTTTGATTTACTTTTGGAAGATAACATGGTTGATATGTTTTCTCAGGATAGCCTCTATCTATTTCTGTGTGTTGGTTTTAAATGTATCTGAATTAAAAGGGGTTTTACTCTCTGTCTCTTCTGTGAAATTAGATTGTACAAAACTAAATATGACTGCTCTTCATAGTTTGCTGTTCTAGCATAGCCATAAAATGTATCAATGTATGTGTATATACAAATAAATATTTGATGACGGACACTTTAGATTATATATTTAAGCAGCCATGTCAAAACTTCAAAGGTAGATGGCTTCAAAGCAATGGTGTACTCATAATACTTGCAAGTTATTTTACAAAATCAAACCATGGCCTCAGCACAGATCTCATATCCTTACCAGTAGTCTGAAACCCACCTTTTCTTTCAAGACCCTTGCTAAGGTTTGTTTTGCCATTGCTTCTTTAACCAAGACACATTTGAATAATGACAACTACCTGTGGCTCAGTCTTCAGCACTCATCTCCCAGCAAAGCAGCCCTGGTGCTGCAGTACCAGAGGCTCTGGGTAACTCCTCCATCAATCTGAACTCGTGTGGCACTGAACTGCTCGTTCTGGGAGACTGAACATTGCACAGCCAGTGTCGATGCTTCCCCCTGGGACTGCCTCACTCTTCAAAATTACCTTTCTTCACCTAATCTATCTCCCATACACGTCCCACTGCATTTTCTTCTTGCCTGTTTATAACAGTACTGTAGGAATACCCACGGAATAAAAAGCTTACCCTACTGATTTGCAGTCCCAAGGGGAATTTACATTAGACGTGAAGTTGTTATTATTTACTGAAAAGTGGTGTTATCTTCTTTTCGTTATTATTATGATTCTATTCCTACGATGCTATGATGTTTCATGTAAATTTTCATGTGCTGGCATGCCTACAAGTTAATAGTGTAATAGAATGCTCAGCTCTCAACATTAGAGTGTTTTTAAGGTGAATTGCATCACATATGCCATCTCTTTGCGGAAAGAATATGGGGTTTGGCAAAACTACCTGCTGAGCAACATAATGAGATTTTTGTACAAAGTACAAGTTATTGATTATTATTGTATTTTATTTTTCTATGATTTCCTAAGAGGCATTATCAGGTCTTACAGATGGGGTAAGCCTGTTTATTAAGATATTTATTAGCAAATAAAAGTTACAGTACTGGTGGTTATTTTTGAGTTAATGGTGTTTGTTTGGCCTTAAGTTACTAATATGATGATCCACAGTGAAGCCTGTCATACATGATCATGCAAAAAAAAAAAAAACCCAGCTGCTTAACACAGGGCGGTGTACTAATAAAGATGGACCAGCAATATGCTCCAACACTTGAGATGCTTCAGGGTGGTGGTGTTTTTTTCAGCTAAAACATGCTCTTCTGTGCTTACCACCGAGCATTTATGCTCAAAAAGCACACACAGTTCACAGCATCAGGGAAAAAACTGTGCACATTAAAAGTTGCAAACAGCAGTGCTCTCTCCTTCTTGGGAAACACTGTGAATCTGAATTTTAAATGGCTTTTAATGCGCTATTAAGATTCTGCAGTACTGTTCATCTTCCTCATGGTGATTCACTGAGCCATGCAACTCCTCCTCAAGTGTTTGTCAAAGCTTTCACTGACAAAAGCAGTTTTAAAACTGATCATATTATGTAAATAATGCCAAGGCAATGCACCACAATTCACAAAGAAGTGAATGCCGTATACAATAACCAGACCCTGCCTCAAAAAGCTTAAAGTTACAATGAGCCTTTCATTGCATAAAATCACACGCATGCAATGCAAAGCTGAACAGAGGTAGCTGTAGATTAACAGGAAATGAATGTCAGATGCCCAGAGTCCATTACATTCTGCTTATTTTACATGGGTAGAGCTTTCTCACCAAGGACCGTCAGGTTTAACACAGTGTATATAATGAAGAATGAGTATTTCATTTTAGACTGGTTGCAGAAATGTCTTTGCCTTTCTGTGCTCTCCACTGAATTCAGAACTGCTCCTTAGATACACCCTCCTCTACCATATATATACCTCACTACCTGATTAGCTTTTAGAAAGTGCTTCATCACAGAGTTTCACGGTGGGATTTATGCTCCCTGCCTTTTCCTTTAGTGGCTCATAATGCCACTACAAGGGAATCTCATCCTTCAGTCGGAACCTTCCTGATACAGGAAATACGAAATCACAACTGCAATTTACTTCAAACCTTTAATAATAATGAAAGCAGCAATAAGAATTAGAAAGCCAAACAGTAGAAAAAAATATTTGTAGTATTGTTGAGCTTTGAAGATCAATGCAAAGTGCATTGTAACTGAGAGCTCCTGACGATATTTTTAACAAAAAGAACTGTCCACTATCACACAGTTGTTTCCTCTGCTCTCCTTCCTCTTCCCGGGGCAGAAGTTGAGGCTGTAGTTTAAAAGCTGCATTCAACCTACATGAAACTAGATTGGAGTTTTTCAGAATGAAGGGATGGAGCTCCATGAAGAAAATTTGCTTCTTCCAGGCAAGGAGCAGCGCAGACCATCTTTTGGGAAGTGGGAGCAGAACCGCGCACTCCACCCCTCAGTCATTGTTTATCTTTGTTCAAAAGTGCTGGACAAACCCAAAAAGGCACTTAAAATGTGGAATTACAGAAATACCAGACTGTAGCGAAGTAGAGCATAGGGGGAATGGGTTATTCCCGCTGGCCTGGACTTCCAGGCCATGCAGGATGAGTACAGAACAGCGTTTACATCCTGGGAATCCCTCAGCAGAGTGGGAGGGCGAGGGAAACTCCTGCTGCTGTTCCAGCTAAAACGTGGAGGAGTCCTTTGGTCAGCATTTGGTAAATGCAGCAGCATGGGGAGCCACAGGGCTCACTGCTACAGAACCGAGGGCAGTTTTGGCAGCTGAATTAGTATGAAGTATGTGGTAGAAAAGAGACTGGGTTTTAGTTCGCACGTGCTCCTCTTCAGAGCTCGTTTTAAGTGGTTTAAGCGAATTTTACGTTTGTGCAGCAGACCTAGAACCAGTTTGACGCGACTGTGCTACGCAGCAAAAAAACAATTTCCAAAGCGTATTTGCAGCCTTTGTGCCTGGCCTGACCAGGCTGCTTTCTTCCCAAGGCCCTGCTGCTGCCATTGCCCCAGTGACGCGTGGATTTGGGATTTTCCCTACTCCGCCAAGGCGCCCGCTTCGGAACGGGCGGTGCTGTGAACACCTCGCGTGGCCCTTCTTATTTAGAGGTTTTCTTCTGTGTTAACCGCAATCCTCAAGAGAATTTATCTCAGCACTCTTGTTGCTGTTATGCAAGGAAGAGGGGCAGTGGTTGGGGGAAAAAAAACCACTTCCATAAGCGCTGGACACGGAAAACGAAGAGGACATCGGTCAACCTCCCCCCACCTCAGCCCCGCCGCGGACGGGGGCGGGCCCCGCCCCAGCGCCTGCCCCGCGATTGGCCGGAAGGGGCGGGGCGGCGGAACGGGATTGGTGGGACCGGGAGGGGGCGGGGCTTTGGTTACCGCGGCAACGGCGGCGGCGGCGCGCAGGCCCGGCCGGCGCCTCCCGGGCCCAGGTCGGTGCTGAGGCCGCGGGGACGCGGGAGCCGGGAACGGGGGACCGGGAACCGGGAACCCTGTGCCGGCCGTCCCCGGGGGACCCTGTGCCGGCCTGGGAGAAAGGACCCGCGGCCGCTGCCGGGGCGGCTCGAGGCCTTGTGCTGCTGAGGGGAGGGAGGGAAGGCCGGTCCTGGGAGCTGCGAACCCGAGCACCCAGGTGTTGTCCCGAATTAGGTCCGCGCATAGAGCCGAGGTATTTGATTTATTTATGGTTCTGCGCAGGAAGGGGTTCTGGGCGGCAAATCCACCGAGACAGCACAGCGACTACCAAAGCTTTTCATTGTTTATACGTTTTAGCAACCAGAGGTATTAATGTTCACTGACTGCAAGTCACCTAGTTCTCTTATTATTAGTATCCTGTTTTCTGTTGGTTAATGATTCTCTCGTTCCCCATGCTAATTAGTCCGTATGCTCGGTCTTTCCCTTCTTTTGGATCGGAGTGAAATATACTCAGCCTTAAACCTAAACAGGGCAATTCTACCGAAAAAATTAGTTTGTCTTCCTGACACCTGGACATCACTTAGAGCTTGTTTGTTGGCTGCTCTCTATTTCATGGATTAAATCTCCTTTGTTGTTGATTAGGCTTGAAAATAGACAAAGATCAGACATGAAAGAACATCCTTTCTTAAGAAAAAGGCTTATAAGCTCCTGGACCAGACTGTGGCTTAAATAATTTTAGGAGATGTCTGATGTACGCTGTATAGCATTTTAGGCAAAATAATCAGCTGGCAAAAAGGGGGGGAGGGGGGAAAGGCAGCTGTGACAGATGTAACTGCTGTAAGCCTTCACAGATGAGGAAAAAAAAAACATGAAAAAAGGCTGTTGTGTATTTAGGGGTTTGGATTTAAAAATGAAGCCCTAGAAGTATTTTTAAGGGCTTGTACTTCCTCCTGTTTCATTTTAGGAGTGCCTACAATGTATTTTTTTGACTCCATCATCTAGAATATGTGGATGAAGCTCCTGATTGGATAAGGAAGTAATGTGTCTTGGAGCAGGATTTTGTCAGGTTAATTTGATAATAAACAGCTTTAATCTGCTTTCAGAGTTGTATATATGGATTCGAAAATGAGTGGGGCATAAAACAAAGGGAGTTAGAATGAGAGACTTGCTATAACTAATGTTGGGTTTGTTTAACCTGGTAATAACTCTGTGTAGCTGTAGTGCACAAAGCACTCTGTAGATCACTACCAGTCCTGAATCAAAATGCACTTGATAAAGCTCTAAAAAAGATCTGTATTTAAAAAGGAAAAATCATCCCTTAGCCAGAATGATTACTTATGTGACTTTATTAAATGCAAAGCTTAAAAATCATTAAAAAGCAGTTAATCATCATCTTGTAATCAGTTAGTCAAAAAGTGTGATCAAAAATTTGTTATTGATGGCATTTTTTTACCTTTTCCCCATCCTGCTATGATTTCCTGGGTAATTAAGCTTGCAACCTGAGTTGTCTAGTGCTGTGTGTTTTTATTTTAATAAGGAAAAAAACCAGCATTCACCACTCCAGAAAACCCCTCTGACATGAATTAGATGCTTTATCACTGAAGACATCTCAAATATTTCAGTTGTCTGATTGCTGAAATTATTTCTAGTGGAATTCATTCAGGACAGACAAGGGTTATTCTCTTTGCAGAGTGTGTTTAGCCAGGTATTGCAGGGGAGCACGTGATGTAAGCTCCTTTGAACGTGCCCCTGCCAGGTAACTTCAGCCAGAGTCTGGGCAGCAGTAGAGGCTTGGCACCTCCCTGACATGTGGGTGAATGTTTTGGTGTCTGATTTTTATCAGTTTCTATTTGTAGTGAGTGAAGAGTTCCTAATTTATACGTGTCAATATTGGCAAAACCTGTTAGGATTAGTTTGAATTGAATCAACAGAGGGTGCTTTATTTAATTCTGGGTTCAGTAAATTACGTAGCACGTGCTGAAGAGGGGAAATAGTGTTTGGTTGTGTGAATGATGGACTGCTAACAATTTGAGGTGAATATAATGGCCCTCCTTTATTTTTTGCTCAGTTTGGTGGGAGCCCTGGTGGCACTGCAGTTGTGCCCCCCTTTGGGCGGCTCAGAACGATGGCAATGTTTCTGCCCAGTGAATCAAGGGCATTGTGTGATATAGACAGAGCTATAAACAGCCAGTCTACTTTTGTATCGAGGCCTCCTGGCTGTAATCAGCTTAGCCTCCATGTGCTTATGTGCAGAGCCAGCCTCTGGGACAGTGTTTGTGGCAGGTCCTGCTCACACCATCCCTTCCCAGGTGTGAGGCTGCTCAGCCCCATGCCCACCCTCGGTGCCAGCGCTGCCCTGCATGTAGCACTTTTCCAACAGCCATTCCCTGCTCTGATTCCCTGAACAGCAGGTGATCCCTGTGTTTTTGATCCGCAGCCATGGGATTGTTTGACAAGCTGGCAGGATGGCTTGGGCTGAAGAAAAAGGAGGTTCATGTCTTGTGCCTTGGCTTGGACAACAGCGGCAAAACAACGATCATCAATAAACTCAAACCTTCAAATGTAAGTAGCCTGCTTGGCTCACTGCTGGGTGTTTGTTAAGTCTGGGTTTGCATGCTGTTATACTGGATGTGCCTGTGGAAAAAAAAATGTGAAGAGCTTGTGGGGAACAAAATAGATTTTAAAATTTTCCAACTAACTAAAACTAAGGGTAAGCATTCACACGCATGTTATTTTCAAAAAAAACCCGCTGTTAATGTGGCACACTTTTGATAAGATCACACAATAAGGAAGGGTTTATGATGGCTGAGATCAGGATCTGAAACAGTCACTTTAATCACTTAAATAGTTGCCACAGGATTGCACTTACAAGTGGTGTTGAACATTAAGGATTAATACAATTGTACAACAATTTACCATGTTTATTTTAATCTCTTCCTGAAAAATAATAAGTGCATAAGAAGTAGTAAAATAAGAAATAATGTGAAAACGCACCTTTAAGGGTGACATCACTATTTTTAAAGCAGAATAATTTTCAAAATAAGTACCATTAACACTTGCAGTTCATCCATCCAGTGAAAAGTGTTTGAGGCCACGAGGAGTGTATAATAATCTGAGCAAAAATGAAAGTAGGATTACTTTGTTTCTAGGTATGTTTATGGACTAGAAATAGATGAATTTTGGTAGGCATGTTCAATGGTTATATGCATGTGGGAAACTGATTTCTGCTGTTTATATCATGGCACAGATTTTTTTTATTAATATTAATTTTCATTTAATTTTACCTGATGAGTCCACTGGACATTGTTTAAAAAGTGTGACATGGTGAAGAGTCTGTCACTCTTCCACTCCTGGCAATTGCTCGTCCACTGAAAGTTGAGTAGAGTTATAAACAAAGACTATAAACTGCTTGCTATCTGCTGCCAGCTGTTTGGGGGAAAGGCTACAATTTGTACCTGGCAAATTGTATCTTTATGTAATTTTTGAGACCTTTTTTTAGAGGGTTTTTATATCATGCCTTAAGCAGTAAAGGATTCCTAACTAGAGCTGAACACAGACTTGAAGATTTATCACAATAATGGGCACTAGAGAAGATCTCAGGGGACTTACATGAGTAGAATAAATAGAATTTGTTTGTAATGAGAATTTATAGGAAGGTAACTTTGTGTCCAACTTGTGTTAAGTCCTACCATTACGAGACATGCCAAATATTCTAGCATGCAACAAGTGTCACTAGATCAAAGTAAATAAAATAGTTTATTTTTGGTAAATTCAATGGACAGGTGATTTTGAGCTCTGGGTCAACCCAGTCTTCTTAAGAACTGCTGCTTTGCCCCAGGAGCAATATATAAGGGCCTGGCAAATACAGATGTTTTCCCATCTGTCTGCAGTTGTTTCTTCTGGACCTGCCTATGGATGGTGTTTGGAATAAGGGGCTCTAGGAGTCTGTGCAAGGATTGCATGTCACTTTCTCAGGCAGCTCTGTAATCTATGGGATGTGACCTTTCTTCCTGCTCTAATATCGATGCTTCTTAGAGGAGCTATTCTTTTCTACCGACTTAGCTGATAGGTTCCTTGGCCGGCTCAGTAGTAAATCAGTTATCAGACAGATCTCTTGATAATGCTTTGTGTTTTGGCAATTCCAATAGTGTTCACTCTATTCCCCAGAAAATACAAATCCTTGATTCTGAGTTACTTTCCTTTTCTGGGAGCTTTAATATTGCACACTTTGGGGAAAAATAGATCTGTAATGTATTCATGTTTCAAATACATTTCAGTATTTGCCTTTTCTAATTTGATTTTAAAATTTGTACTTTCTTTCCTTCAAAGGCTCAAACTCAGGACATTGTTCCAACAATAGGATTCAGTATAGAGAAATTCAAGACTTCAAGGTAGTACTTTCTTTCTTCATTAGCAGTAGTGATTATTGTACAATAGTTGGTCTTAATTATCCCTTTCAGTGGGTTTGTAACTGAGTATCATGTGTGGTGGTGTACTGACATAACATTGCAGCTTGTTGAAATGTAGTACCCACGACACCTAATCCTGATCCAGTACTGAGTGTATTAGAATATAATGTGTGTTTTGTGCTGCTATAAAACTATTACCAAAAAAAAAATTAAAAGTTTTGTAGTTTTTTGCAGTAGTGTGTATAAACATCTGATCCCTGTCTGTTGAGAATTTCGGAATAGGGCACTGTTACAGACTGGAGAAGAGACAGCTGCCGAGGTGGCAGCCTGTATTCCTCTCTCAGTGTGGTAACCTGAATTAAGCACTCTCACTGGAGGTACTCTGAACAGATTGCAGTGTAATCTCATTAAATGCAAAAGGATGGCTGCTGCATTAGCAATGTAAAGGTGGCAGGAGCAAAGGCCAGGAAACGAAGTAATGAGTCATTAGTTGAATTAAGACTAAGATTTGGATTAAGAATGTCGTGACACGAAGATATTTCAAGGAGGCGGCATCATTTTCTTATTCTGTAGCCTTCACTGGATGTTTTCAATGTCTTCAAGCCAAGCAGTGTGGCCTCACTGGGTGGGAGGTCTTCAAGAAAATAGTTTATTCCTTGACCTGATGTGTGAGATTGAGAGGTTTCATATTTCTGTATGAGCCTCCACAACTGAGCTCTGTCTCAATAAAGCACATCAGACAGGTTTGGGACTTCCTGTGTGAGAATGTAAATTAATTTATATTGTTTTTTTTTATTCTGATCCTGTAGTAGGAGAGATGATGACCTGTAAATACACCATGTAGGGTGATTTTCCCACCCACCCAAAACCTCAAACCCCCACAAACTGGGGGACATAGAGTGGAAAGGATGTCTGGAGAGCTTCCTTTTCTTAACCTCCTCATTTTGGTGTGGCCTCCTCTATGGGAGCTACTTGGGGCTACCCAAAACAGGAAAGCCTAATACTGAAGCTGCCTTTGTAGACATTTCAGGAGTGGATGGGAATTTTTTGTAGTGTTATTTAAGTTGCCTTGCTGTTTGCAGTGTTTGGCTGAAATCTCACAGTTGCAAAGACTGCTCTTTGTCGCTTGGTCATCTGAACTCACCTGTTTTTACCAGAATGTAATTCCTTTTATTTCTAAAAGTGGAATTTTGATTATTTTTTTTAAAGCCTTTTATTTTGCATACATTTATGCCAGTCTAGGGACAGAATTTAAGACAGGCTGTGGATTTTAAGTCATAGTTCCTCTGAATTTCATTTACTCATAAACAATATTTGATACCAGCACGATAGAGAGAGAGACTGAATGGGAGCTTATTTTGTGTTTGATGTCACTTTAAATAATTGGTTTGGTTCTTTTATTCAGATAATAAACATGTTGTCCATTGTGAAATATTTCTATAATAAGACTGCAAAACTGAATAGGATCATTTGAAGGCAGATAGTGCAACCAGAGTTCCTTAGGGAATTTTTCTCAGTTGATTTGGATTCAAGTTGATCTGGCCTTTTTTTTTGGGTTGGGTTTGGGTTTTGTTCTTTGTTTCTGTGCCTCATGCACTTCTTTTCTTTGCAGTTTGTCTTTCACAGTGTTTGATATGTCAGGTCAAGGGAAATACAGAGACCTCTGGGAACACTACTACAAGTAAGCCTATCATTTATTTTAAAGCATTGCTCTTCATATTAGCTGTTTTGTAGGTTATTTAAACAGAAGTATGATAATATCTAGTGATTAGAAATGATTCAGAGAAGGCTTAGGCCTGGTGTTTGAGAGGAAGTCATTCTGGATAAACGCAACTTTCTGTTCTAAAAAATGAAAATTTTTATCTGCTTTCTGTGCTTTCAGGGACAACTTGGGGGAACATACTAGAGATGGGATTTAAATGTTGAAACCTGAAAACCAATCCTGTAAGAAAGCTCAAGATGAGTTAGGCTTCCAATTTTTCAGTTCTTCTGTACGTCAGCAACTTAAAACCTCAAAGATATTGGCTGATGGCTGAGATTTTTAGAGGTGAGGGAAATGAACCTCAGAGAATAAGGCATGTGTAACTAAGAACCTGAGTGAACATTCTTACATGTTATTTATTGAACAGGGTATTCTCTGTACTTTTTAAGATTCTGGTGTTGCCTTTTGGTAATAGATGGACACCATTCTCTGGTTTTGTAGCTTTTAGTGAAACTTAATCTTTATTTACATCGTCTCATTGCTATTCTGTAGTGCCTGATCCTGATCTAGATAGCATGAACAGTACTAAACCATGCAGAAGTAGCTTGGAGAAATAGAAGGGAGAAATTCTGAAGTTTATAATATTGATTAAATATTAATATCAGTTGTGATAGAGCTTAAATTGTTTTTTAATCGAGGATTAATGCTTCCTCTCCTTCTTGCACAAATTGTGTTAGCATTGAAAACGTGTGGCCAGGAGATCTGCATTGTTCAAGAGTGTTAGATTTGCATTTCAGTCACTGATGCCCTCAGGCTGCTCTCAAAATGTTAGCACAGTGCTTCATAAGCAAATAATTTTTGTGATTGCTGTATTTAATGCAGTAACTTACCCCTTGTGGGTCATAAATGGTTTTTTCATCTTAACAGTAACTCCCTAACAGTAAGGGAGTTTTTTAGGTTATGCTGACAGTGAAATATGCACTTGTATCCACCTCTGTTCCTGATCCAGTGCAGTAGGCACATACTTAACTACTAAGAATAATATAAAAACATTAATTTGCAGTAATTTAATAAAAATATTAATAAAATAATTACGTGCTGTTCAGTTTATAAAGTTAAGCAAGATTTGATTTTTCAAGAACTGCAAAATGGAAGTCAAATCTGGTCAAGTGTCAAAGCAGTGGCCTTGGAGTCCTTCAGGTTTGGACTTTTCTTCTGTTTGGCTTGAAAGTATCTTCTAGGACATCCCTAAATCCATTTATCTTAAATAATCCTAAAGTCATGTTGTGTCCCTACTCCTGTTACTTCTTTGCAAAGTTGTTTTTTGGATGGCAAATACATGCCAGTACTCTTGATTCCTCTGGTAAAATACTTTATGCTCGTGAAAATTGCTTAGGCATTTTCAGCTAACATGCAAAAGCTTTATTTACTAAAGGTTCTGTACACCAGAAAAGAATGGGCCTTCTCATACAGTCTTGGGCTGCTCAGGTTATTTCTGGTTTCCAGCAGGTGTAGAACTGTTTCTTATCAAAATACAAAGATAGATGGTGCTGGAGGGTAAAGAATGTATTTATAATGGTCTCGCAGAGAAATGTAAAATGAAGGAGAAGTGAATATTACATTAAAATATTAAGCAAATATACCTTTTGTGAGTGTTTATAACTGAACTGGTGAATTATGGATTGGTGAGACTCTATTTGATTTTCAAAACAAGTTTCAATAAATGGAACATCAAGTCATAAAATATCAGTAACATCCTGAAATAATGAGTTGAATAATTGCATTTTTTTTGTGGCTGTGTTCATACTGCCAGAAAAATGTCCTAATGATTTGAAATAGTTGAAAGTTTTTACCTGTTATTCGAAAAAAAAGAAAAATCCTGTTTATGCAGGATATATAAAAGTTAACCTTCATATGCCTAGCTGTGGACACAGTCTTTCTCTAAAAAGGTAATTGACCTTTCTCTGAATAAACTTCAGTGTAGGAAATACAGAATTTCCATAAAGACCTGTCTGTATGGGTTTTTTGTCTGCCTGACCACACTGTCAAAATAGCAGTTGATTACCTTTTGAGTTCATTTTTCAGTCTGGGTGGTAAAATCAAGCTTTTCTAAAAGGTGTGTGGAGACTGAATCTTGTATGAGCAGGTAACAACCTCATGTCTAAAAAAATGATGCATGTTACCAAAAGATTGAATTTCAGAAATAAGACTGGATTCAAATGTTAATGGTAAATGACAGTGACAAAAATTAGAGGACAAATCAGGTTTGCTTGGACTTTTTTCTCAGTGTTTCTTCTGAAGCCTTTTCTTATTCACAGAATACTCATTTCTTTGAGAACCTATAATTTGCCTCTTTGCTCTTTTTATGTTATGCAGAGAAGGCCAAGCCATTATTTTTGTCATTGATAGCAGTGACAAATTAAGAATGGTTGTGGCCAAAGAAGAACTTGACACCCTTCTGAATCATCCAGGTGAGGAGGCTTTTTTCCCCTTCTGTGTCCATATTTGTTATGTTGTCTTTAGAAAAGCCCGTCTGACACATTCTGAGTACTTTGCAGATATATTAACCATTCATGAATATCAGCACAATAAGAATCTTCAACAGCTTGTGGGGTTTTTTTTTTCCTATTCACATTTACAAATTGATCGTGCTTCAGCTGTCTACACTGAGTTGGATTGGTCTCTTGTTAATCAGTATAAATCAAAAGTTGCATTGTTTTCAGAAAGAACAGATTGAGTTGAAAGCTGGAGAGGCTTTTTGTGATGACCAACACAGACAAAAATGTGTCTCCCTGTCTGTTTTTTCCATGAAGACAGCTAATTCCTTTAATGTCACATTTAACTTTTTTGTCATCTTCTTTTTTTTTTTTTTATGCTTTAGCCAGAAGTAAGGAGGGATAATTTCACCAGTCAGTTTCAATTCCCTGTAGAAGGACACATGAGATGGAAGAGGATATGAGAGAATTCATGATCGGGGTCTTGGTTTTAGGGGTTTGCTTTGGGTTTTTTTTCATGAGGCTGCACCTTCAAAACTTAATTAAGTTTTGAAATCAATCAATTCGTTGCCTTTCCATATAGCCAGCCTTACTGGGATGTGTCTGTAAGCAATATTCAATTTTCGCTTTCAGCACTTTAGGTAGTTGCTCTGCCTAACCAGAATAAAAAACTACATCTAGGAAGTTTAAAAGTGAAATAATCCTTTAATTCCTTAATTACTTATTAAACTGATAGAGCCCTTAACTTGTGGGATTCCCATGCTGAGAATGAGAAGGGAGAAGCTGGCTTGCATTTCTAAGAAAAGTAGTGTGTGATAGGGACAAAGATGTTCCCATGACTTTGTTTTCCATGAAGACTGTATATAACACTTTAATTCATCAACAAAGATGCTGGAGCTGACTGGGCCTTCTTATTCTCATTCTCTAATTTCTTGTTTAAGGATATGGGTTACCTCAAATGCAGACACTGAAAAGGCAGTGTTGCAAAAGTCAAAAGGAGGATGAGGTGAGCCAAAGGCTGCAGGTGGATTACCCAGAAGCCAGGGCACTTCGTACCAAATCAGGAATTAACTGCAGCAGTAAAACCAATTCTGTTGGTAAAATGGAACCACACAGGGCCCAGGGTGAGAGGTAAAGGCTGCTGGAAGAAGTTACTGGTTTAATAGAGGGCAAAAGTGTGAAAATGTTTAGATGGAGGAGAAGCAGTCTTAGGTGGGGCTTTTCATTTAGGCATTAATAGGTCACTGATGCTGACCTAGCAGGTCACTGCTGTTCAGCTGTTCATGAATTTGTGTCTTCAAGTTACCAAAGACAGGGCTCTGGCCACTGAGTGCAGTCCTGAGAACCAGGAGAGAGCAGTGATGTATTTCTGCCTTGGAGCAGCCTAGCTCCAATACAGCAACAGTGTCACTGGTTTATCAGGTTTTGATATATCACATCTAAGAGAAGCAAAGAGCTTAAAAAGTTCTAGTAATGTACAATAAAAGTAGCTGTTAGGTGAATCAATATTTAAGTGGTTTGTTATATCAATATCTTTATTTGTATTTCTGTTCTGCCTTTCTAGCTGCATACCCTGCTTTCTCCTGATCTATGCTTCTGTCTCTGTCATCCTCCTGGAGTGGTTTAAACGTACATGTTTACCTAAGTTTTAAATGGAATTGAATCAATTCCTGTCTCTGAAAATCTCAGCAATCCCTCAGTAAAACAGTTGCCTGTCTTTTTGCCAGGCTTTGGCTGAGGTTGTCAGGTGGAAGGGTATGTGTCCTGTGAAGCATTAATGGGGTTAGAAGTTGTGCTAGCTGGGACTTTTTTGTGAATCAGAGCTTTAAGTTATTTTTGCTTTCATAAATGGACAATGAACTCTTCAAATAACAGCTTGTTTAATGATAACTGTATCATATTTTGGGGTTTTTTTACTCAAACTTCATTCTTCAGCACTTCGAAAGATGATAGTCCGTAGATTACCTGGATTAGATGACGACTCTTGGGTCACTTGACCTCTAGCACATGCTTCTAAACTAAACTGAAATTCTTGTCAACTTGAAATTCTTGGTATAAAATTGCACATCACACATCTAGAGTCTGGAATATTTTTTAAATGTGTTAATTCATAACTACTTGCAGCGAGCAAATGTTAGTTTTCCATTAGTAACTGAAAAGTGTGGGGGGGAAATACTGCACATTAGGAAATAATACAAATTTCTGTGACCACCACTTTATTTAGCAGATATCTTTGGGTGTACATTATGAGTCTGGGTGGTTAGGCTGTGCCCCTCTCTGATTGTTCAGAAAAACACTGGAAACTTCTTGATTAACTTGGCTGTTGCATATGTGATGCCTGCTAATTTGTAATTGGTTTTAATTTACCCATAACCTGCAACCTGTGGGTACCAGGGTTCATTTAATTATACTGTAAATTAATGTAAAAGTTTCAGTCAGGAGACTCAATAGCTGTTCAGCTGTGGAATCAAAACAGAGATGTAATTATACTGTGCTTGTATTTTGAGACCTTTGACTTGTGTTTATGGGTATCAGAGGAGAAAAGAGCTCCAGGTAGGGTAAATAGTTTGTGAAAATTGTCAGTCTTTTGATCAGCACTTACCATCTCTGAATGAATATGGGGAGGTAGTGTTATCTCCACTGATTCTATGGAAGGGTTTAGTAGGCAGGTGGAAAAGAACATAATTAGGAAAGTTCAAACCATTTCAGCACTGACAATTTGTTAGGATTTTTGGGGGTTTTTATCATCCTCCTGCCCATCAGCAGGGGTGGATGGCTTACGTTTGACATTTTAAAATAAATCCTTAGCTTGTTTCCTATGTGAAATAACCTTTTCTTTTTACGATTTTAAAAAGAGCCTCTGTAGCAATTTTCATTGGGGTGGTAGTGTGTAAGTTCTTTTCCTATCAAGCATTGATTGATAGACTAAAACCTAGATTTTCTCTAATCCTGTATATCATGCTTTGTATAAATAACATGAAAAACTCTGAGAGTTAGTCTTAGTGCTGGTAATTTTTTGGCAGTGTTACATCTGTAATTTTGAAGAGAGTAGGTTTTGTTTCCTTTCATTGACCATATAATCTTTTTGGGGTAATCTGTGAGGTTTAAGCTTGTCTATGTGTAAGTATCCCAGAAATTGCCAGAGTACTTTGTTTGGTCTGTAGTTCTCACTGCTAGCTGAAAGAGCTTCTGGAAGTCCTTCAAGGGAAGGGGGAATAAAGAAGTCCAGACATGTGCATTTTTTTCCAATTCTGTAAATTCAATGAAGTAATAGATGCTTTCCAGGATGCTAAAGGATAATTCAGACTACCCTCCTCAACTGTTGTTGTGATGTTACGAATGAACACAGAATATTTTTTCCATCCATTTTATACATCCAGTCCTCACTAAGCAGAGATGTGCAGTGTTTGTAGGCAGTGGTTTGAGCTCTTGTTCCTCAGCTTGACCAGCAATTCCAATCTACAGCTTGAAGTGTGGGTGTAAGGTAGGGGGAGAGGGGTGGAGGATTCCAAGGCCTGCAAGGAAGTTTGTGAGCTTTCTGGAAGCGTGCAGCAGAGGCCGGGTGACCCAACAGTGTGTGCATCTTGGTAGGATACAACCTTCAGCGAATTGCAGCTACAGGTGAGCAAAATACTTTCCTGTGTTGTTTGTACCTTGTTAAATGCAGAGATTGGTAAGTGTTGCCTCTTGTCCTGAGGGCTCTGTCTCTGCTCATGCCTAGATATTAAGCACCGTCGACTGCCTATTCTCTTCTTTGCTAACAAGATGGACCTCAGGGATGCAGTGTCATCTGTGAAAGTGTCTCAGTTACTGTCCTTAGAAAACATCAAAGACAAGCCCTGGCATATCTGGTAAAGTTCTCTTTTTCTATCCCTTTATTGGCATTACTTTGTGCATTCCTGTTTTAGCCCTGCCATGCCACTCGCTACTGTATAAAATAAATCAAGTAGCTGAAAGACAGATTCCACATGTGAAAGCAGTGGTAATATTAAAACACTTATGGTGAAACTCGTTTTAAATGTACAATGCATTCGTTTAGACTGTGTCTTAAAAGTTTTCACAGCAGAACTGTTAGCCAAGAAATGGAATGGAGCGTTTCCAGTGAAATCAGAAAGCAGGGTTCACATCAGAAGAACAGGTGCCATTATATTTTGCTGGAAAATTGAGTAGAATTGTTAGCAGAGTGCTCCTGCTCTATAGATTACCTTGCAGGTTTGAGAATATCAACAATAAAACCTTTGGAGATTTTTTCCACTCTGCAGATGCTTCAGTAAACTGCTGTTGAAAGGCCATTTAGTAAACTGTTCTCTCCTGCATTCAGACGGACACCGTATTCTTTGTACCCAGTCACATTGGAGGGGATTTTTAGTTGTAGGAGCTAGAGTCTTTTCTTCCTGAAGGATGTAAGCTTTAGAAGGACTTAGTGCTAGTGTTCACAAGGAAAAAAACTCTCCTTTTATCAGAAGCGTTTTATAGAAGTTATTTTTTTGTCCTGTTAAAGTCCTCAGCTGTTAAAAATAAAAGTGATATCAGCTAAATGACGCTGAAAACTACCATTTTCATTTTAGGCCCTTTAGTATTAAACTTGATTACCTGGACGTTGTTTTGGGATTGCTGCTTTTTGTCCAGAAATCACACTAATGAATTCCCAAGCTTCTTGGTAGATCATTTTACAGGGAACTGCAGTTACAGTCCAGTTTGACAGCTGTGCTGGTTTTCGTAAACTGAAGAATGAAGGGCATGTAAACAGTTATCCCCCAGTGATTCAAAAGGCAGATTTACACTGCTCTCAGTGTAGCAGAATAGTTTTATATATTGACAGACACTGCTGGGCTTGCTGCTCCAATGAAGTGTGTACACACACACGCGTAATTCCTTCCTCCAGCATTCTCACCATGTGTAGGAACTGCGTGGGAGGACAGTTGGGCTTGATCGTCTTAAAGGTCTTTTCCAGCCTCAATGATTCCATGATTCATGGCTGCTCTTGGAGGGAGTAAACATCTTTTACAGCATTGTCCGAGGAAGGAGGTGCTGCAGAACAAGGTGTCTGCCTTGTGTTCTAGGAATGGTTCCTTCTTCCTTGAAACTGGAATTAAAACAGATCACATCAAGAAATGGCATTTCCCTGTGGGGAAGGTACTCTGTATCATTTGAGGAACAGTCTTCTCCATGGGAAGAAAACTTAAGGAAACTGTACCTGATGCTACTTTGCAATTATGTAAATTAAAAGTATAGTGATGACTCAACTAAAACAGGTATTTTTACAATGTTTTTGTAATTTGATTTGTTTCTTTCAGTGCCAGTGATGCTCTTAAAGGAGATGGATTACAAGAAGGTGTGGATTGGCTCCAAGGTATATCACATGTAATTCTCTTGCTCTATTTTCACTCTGTTAAGCTTTTTCATTTTGTAAGGTTTTTTTCTTTATTATTTCCTTTGTTTTCTTTCTGTCCATTTCTGCTGTCAGATCAAATTACACAGTGAGTACTAAAGCTCTGTCTCATATTTGCCTTTCATTTACCTCCTTAATATACACAAAACATTGTGTGGGCTTCCCTGACCAAAGTGTGTATTATGAAATACTAATACACACTCCTGCAAACAGTGTAGCACTTTCATTTAAACAATACCAGCTCCCACACTTCAATTTCTTGTTGTGGTAGTTCATTTTCTTCTTCAGTTCATTCTTAATGTCCTGTCCCAGTTTCACATAACCTAATGTTAATGTATCAAGAAATGGTGAAAGAAAATAAGCCAGATATGCAGACAAATGAAGTGGTTTTAATTATACACCTTCAGCTCTTTAATCTAGAGCCAAAAGAAGAACTTCTTACACTATAACGATTATAGGACATGCAGACGCTCATAACTGCATGGAAAATATCAGATCCATCTTGGACAATGTCTGACATCCAGCATCTTTCATTTCAAACTTGGTACAGATGTTGTGTAATTACAAACTTGGTACAGATGTTGTGTCTCCTTCTGTTGTGTGTTCGTAAGGCTCTGGTCTCTCTTTTCCTCTTGCTCAATGTGTAGATTAGTGAAGCGTGGCATAGTTTTGGTAGACTCATCCCAATTTTAGCTCCCTGACTGGCGTTGCCTGTGCTGTGAGTGTTTTGGGTGGTGCGGGCTCAGCTGAACCGCATCACCCGCCTGTGCTGTGCCCCGCTGGCCGCCGGGTGTCAGCGCTGGGCCGGGAACTGAGCCTCCCTCCAAAAGGATAACAGCCGGCCCTGGCCCCGGCTTAACTCATCCCCACTGATCTAGGGACACCAGACTGTCCTTTCTACTTAGACTCGTCCTGCCGACTAGAAAAAGATGGTTTGTTTTACGGAGTTATTGTAGAGTACAAAAATACTCGGTCTTGTTTTCAGAGGGAGAGCTGCTTGCCAAAAATAGTCTTTACAAAGAGATTTACTGCCCTACAGAGGGGCAGTGATGTATCCTCCACCAGCTAAAATAGTTCTGAGGTGGGGAACCAAGCATTGAGTTTCCGCCTCTGCTGTATCCTATCATCATAGAGGCAGATTCCAAATCATAATTTTTCCTAATTTCAGGCATAGTTCTGGCTTAGTAATGTTTTCTTGCACTGTTCAGGGCCTCTGCTTCTCTTGGAGGAACCTTTTAAGTTTCAATCCAAATTTTGGTTTTGAACATAGCTTCATGCTACTTGAAAGGATCTCAAATGCGTGTGTAAATATTTTCTGACAAAATATTTAAGTTATATCTGTAGACTTTTTTTAAGCACAGCAAAAGTAGATGCTTCTGCTGTCACTCACATAGCTCTTCATAGCTATTCACCTCTTATGGATTCTTAATTTTCTGAGCTTAAATTCCTCATGGATGGGCTCTAGTTGAAAATTTCCTTTAACTCCCTGGTTCAGTGAACCCAAAAGCTTAAGAGGGGTTGAGTTTAAACTGTACTGTTCCCTAACCACGTGTAGTTTGGCAATTAACTGTTTAATGGCTGAATACTTGGATATTTCTAGAACAAATTTTTACTCTTGATTCTCCTCATTTCTAGAGCACTAGATGGAAATATTTGGAACAACTCTGTAGTTATGGTAGTCCCTAAGTCACAGCCTGGGGACGCCATAAAATTCAGGGGAGGAAATGACAACTGATGAATGAGTGCACAGTCCTCCTTGTCAGCAGCCAAGCTTTCCTTAGTTACCTTTTGCACACCCATTTTACAGCTGGGGTGGCAGGGGCAGAAAGTTTTGTCTTTTTTTTTCCCTAATGAAGGCTGAGTTTGCTATTTCCCTATTTTGGAATGGGGCCACCATTGCAACAGCACATCCTCAGTGGGGTAAAACTAACCTGTCTCACAGCATTCCCTCTTAGTGGAGGAAATAGTGCTGATTCCCACATTTCGTAATGGGATGCTGGATGCTTTTGGTAACCAAGAAAACATTTGAAGTGAGTTGAGAAGTGGCAATCAGGCAGCAATATGGAGAAGTGTGGCTACTGAGAGGAAAGTTTTGATGTGAGTTATTCAAAACCAAACTTTAAATCTTTTGCAGTTGGGCAGTTAGGTCATGTTCAGTTATGGGGAAGCCAAAATGTGTACAAGGAATTGACATGCATACTTCACCAAATAAACTCCCAGGTCTTATTCTCATCAAAGTGATCTTATAAGCCTGAAGAATATAAAAAATTAATTAGGTGGAAGAGTATTCCTGTTTAATTGGCAAGGTTTGGGGAAAACAACTTTGCTGTACGGGAATTTAAGAAGTGGAGAAGAGAGCAAGTTGAAAACAACTCTGCGTTGTCCCCCATTCTTGTAGCTACACCAAAATATCTATTTTATGTTTTCAAAAAGCAAAATACAGCAAGAATTCATCTTGTGCTAAGACCAGATGTTTCTTTTTATTAACAGATCAGATGCAAGCAATGAAGACATGAGAGATAAATAAAGGATCTATGGCGTTCTTTTACACCCTTTGTCAGTAGGTGAACAAGCACCTTGGAAAGGAAGAATGATTTGAAGAAGATGAACAGTTCAGCTAAAATATCCTATATTGACTTGTTTCAGTTTAGTATCTCTTCCAGGAAAACTGAATGTAGACAACCTAGCACCTCAGGTATGAACATTGATGAATTAAATTGAATCTTGTGACTGGAGAGGGTATTTTCAAAAAAATTGTGTTAAAAATAAACATCTGCATTCATTTGAGTTTTAGGTGATAACTAGCCATCAGGAAATACCCCTCTGTTTTTTGGGGGGACACCTTTTGAGCAAATGGGAATATTTATTTTCCAGAGAAAGAATAATAAGCACTTCCTGAAATACAGCTACATGGGATACCTACTGATTTTAGATGCCCAGTTTAGGCATTTCTGCCATTTTTTTATATTAAAGTTTGACATTGGTTTTCATTATCCATCTATAATAGACTTCTCTAAGAATATTTTGATTAAAGATGCAAGGATTTAAATGTTCAGTGTATTTGCTATAGATGATTGCAGATGTTTTTAAGGAATTGCTTTTAATGAAATGTTACACATTGTTTTTGTGATTGTGCCATGGTTATATTTGCATTCCCATCAATAAAACTTCTAATATATGACATGCCCTGATTGGGTTTTTTTAACTTTAATATGCTCATTGATGGTCTTTGCATCCTAGAGATTTTTGGCTTTCTGTTCGTTTCACTTGGAATCTGTTTATCCATTTTCCAGAGGATATAGCACTGTGTACTGTAATAAAACAGTATCTCTGTTGCCAAGGTTTTTTTATTAGTTGCATGTATTTTTTACACTACCTAATCAACTAGACTGCTCTTGCAGATATTCAAGGAGCATATGAATCACAGAACAGGTCAAGCTGGAAGGGACCACAGTGGGGTCATCTGGTCCAACCTCCCTGCTCAAGTAGGGTCATCCCAGAGCACATGGCACAGGATTGCATCCAGCTGGTTCTAGAATATCCCCCAGGAGGGGGACTCCACAGCCTCTCTGGACAATCTGTTCCAGTGTGTGGTCACTGCACAGTAAAGTTCCTCCTCATGTCCAGGTGGAACTTCGTGTGCATCAGTTTCTTGAAAGTTGTATTTTGAAAACACAGTTAAGGGACAGCTCACTGGTTTACTAGATCATTATTATGAAATGTGTTATATACTTCTGTTGTGTATAAAGACAGTTTTACTTTCAAGAATAAATTTAATAAGCCTTCTGGCTTCAAAGATGTACCGTAGCTAACAAATTAAAAACTTCATTTTTGTTCTGCCACCTCTTCCCTTTCAATCCCTCCTCCCTCATTCAGGAAGCAAGCAGACTGACCCTGGCAGTGCTGAATCCTCCATTTAACTCAGTGATTACCTGATCCCCGTGGGACATGTAATATGCAGCTCTTGAAAAATCTTCCCCCCACATCCATTAGCATATAAAACACACAAATGTTCTGTCAGCATGCCTTCTAGGCCTCACCTAATAGAGGAATATTTGGAGCAAAGGGAGCTGTCTGAAATGGGAGAGCAGTGTCGTGTAGTCTTAGTTAAATAGTTAAAATTAACTTCCCTGCTTTGCCAGAAGAAAATCTCACTGTAAGAAATCTTTCTTACAGGCTGCTATGGTTCTTAGAGTTGAATTTGTCATGGAAGTATTTTCATGTCTCTTTCTGTGACACCTTTGGCCTTTTGTCAACTCTGAATCTAAGTATCTATACAAAAATCAAATACAAAGGAGGAACAGTAATATATATTTCTGAGAAGTTTTCCTCTGAATTGTGGGCAGATCATTTTGTGGTTTACTTTGCATTGGATAATACAGTAATTAAAATAATGACAGAATGGGTTGGAAGGGCCCTTAAAGATCATTGAGTTCCAACTCCCCTTTCTTGGACAAGGGACCCTTTCCACCAGACCAGGCTGCTCGGAGCTCCATCCAGCCTGGCCTTGAACACTTCCAGGGGTGGGAAGATCACAAATTCTCTGGGCAATCTCTGCCAGTGCTTCACCACCCTCTCAGTAAGGAATTTCTTTCTAATAGCTAATCTAAAAGTATTCTCTTGAAAATAATACTTGTAAAAACTGTTTTGCTATGTATAAGTATTTTGGAATTATTGTGGTTCGCTTGTATGTCTTGTCTAAATGAAACATTTAATTTTAAGTTAACAGTTTCTTTTCTACCAAAGAAAATTTAAGTTCTTACATAAAATCTGTCTGCATTTCTGACTTCCTTGAATAGTATGGATCTTGATGGTTTTCTGATTATTTTTCTTTATTTTGAACTACATAAAGTGCTATGTTTATCTTGTGGGTTGCCTTTACTGTCATGGGAAGCTGTTTGAACCTACTGCTTTGTTCTTCCATCCACAGATCTGAGGGAAGTACTCTAATATCTTTTATTTTTTGCTCGCTAATGTGGTTAGTAAGTGCTTTTTGAAAACAGCAGTTAATTTTTTATTTTGATTATTGTTCCCTGTCTTGTTTTTTTGGTGTTTGACTTTGTTCTGCAACATCTCTTTCTGTTCCTCCCCTATGGGGCCACTTGTCTGAATGAAGACCTGTTGGAAGGAGTGGAAATGGGAACAGTCCTATTAGCAAAACGCTGGATTTTTAATTTCCCCCCCCTTATTACTGCTCCAACTGTTATCTGTCCCTTTCTTTTAGAACATTTGTGATCATTCTGTGAACATAAAACCTCCTGAGGGAATCTCTGCATGTTTACCTCTCCTTGCCACCTTGGTGTACAGGCATAGCTCACCAACATCCACAGGTGCTGCATCCCTGAGTTGCTCTAAAAACGTTGAATTTGGTACAAGGATCATGTATTGCACAAAATCCTCGTGTATGTGTGCAAAAAGGCTGCTCTGGAGTTGGTTTTTGTGGCTGTCAGACTTCCGTGCCATTCTCCCATTACATTTAGGATGTTAAAGCAATGAATGAGTTCTATCTGGGTGCTCCAAGACAGTTTGCATTGACAAGTTCATGGTGCCTGAGGAACAAAGCAGACAAGGGAATGTTCACTTTCTTGATCCATGTCACTGTAGGTGTCTGCATTAAGTGGTCACTTGAAGGGCAGTAGAGTGACCAGAAGGACTTGGGGAATTTGGTCTTTACACCCCCACTCAGTGTTTTGTGCTGTTGCTTCTGTGCAGGCTGCCCTTGTACTTAATTATTAATTTCCTTTAAATATGCCTGGTCAGGCTTAAGACTGTAGCATTTTCAGCTGAAATATGGTGCAATTGTTTTCACATACAAAGTGTTGCCTTTTAGGTCTCTTGACTGAGGAGGGGGGCTATCAGGTAAATGTGTAAATCCTGATTTTCCTAGCTGTGCCTCTCTAGTACTGAGAGCACCAGTCCATGGGAACCTTGTGTTTAACTACTACTTGCAGCTGTGCTGAGAGCCTGCATGGCCTCAGCACTCCTGGGCAATTTCACATGAAGCAAGTGCAGTTCTAAGTGAGAGGATGTAAATGTAATGGAGCCTTCTTGTAATCTCAGCCCTCTAACTGTAATTTGCTTGGGGTGTTTTATTTACTAATATGAAAGATAAGCTGCTGTAAAAGAGCAGACCTAACAGCTCAGCTTAGTTGTCTGCAGACAGGCATTCTGATGTGGTAATATGTGGAATGGTAACGTTGTACTTCAGAGCTTCTGTAAAACAGCTGTGCAGCTGTTTTGGAAAGCAGTTTATCTCTTAGAAGCTTTAATTAGGAAATATCATTTTGTTGGTAATAAGAAGTGAAAGTAATGCTGATTCAAAATGCTTGTCTTCAAAAGCAAACATTTATTAAGCCAAGAAATGGTGTTTAATCTCAAAAGGGGTGGGGCTGGGGGGGAGGTTTGGTTTGGTTTGGTTTTTGGTTTGTTCGCTTTAAGTTTTACTTGTTTTTAAAGTTTTACTTGGTTGGAAAATCACTTTTTTATGATTAATTCCTGTCATCCATTTATTTAGTTCTTTCTGGCCTGCCTTATTTCCATTTTACAGAAATCCTTACAAATCTTGCTTCTCAACTTTTTGTTCTGCTTCTTTTAACTTTTGCTGAGTACTCTGCTAGTGAAACTTTGCAGCTCCCTTCCCTGTTGTTTTGGTTTTGGGTGGGTTTTTTTGAGAAACAAAATAGATAATGAGAGAAGGTCACAGAAGACAGGACTAAAAAAGCAAAAGAGGGTACTACCAAGAAGGGCTCCAACTCTCCTCTTTCAGAAAGGTCAGGAAAGTTTGCTTTCAAAGGTTAACTTGATATGCCCTGATCCTTTTTTATTATTTTTCACAGCCCATGCTTGACTACTTAAGTTTAAAAATGCGCTGTTACTATGCAAAACTAATATTGTGTGTAATAGCTAATCAGAGTTCAGAACTTTAAATGATCTCTTGTAACAGATGCCAAGTGTTTTTAGTAATATTTTGTAACCATGCTCTAGTTCAAGGCTCTGTAGCTCCTGTCACAGTAAGTTACATCATGAAAGCATCTGTGTTTGTGTCAACCAGCATTTTGTAATTAATTTGCCACTGTTCAGTCAGATGGATTACTACTTAATTGGTTGAATTTTTCTGGCCATATGACATTCTTGCTCTCACAAGTACACCATGTATGTGATAATGTTCTGTTCTCCTTCAGTGGATGTCAGGATCTCACCATGCATGTTCGCGTTTTCCACTCTTCTAATGACAGCATGAAACCCCCTCCCACTACTCTTTTTCAAAATCAATCCTTGAAATGAAAGCTAGGCTCTTAATGTCTCTTGTCTACCATTAAATGATCTTGTGTTCTCCAAACTGTTTACCAGAAGATTAACTTAATTGTATTACAATTGCATTACTCATGCACCAGCTCAAAAGGGGGTGTTTGTAATTCCTCTGGGATTCAGGGAGCACCTTTGAAGAACAGGGTAACTTGTGTAGTAAAAGAAGTGTAAATTTAGCAACTTCATGCTAGGCAGTCTTTTTTGCAAACAACTTTGTCTTTGAAGATCACTAAGTAGATTGAAGGCCTAGCAAAAGAGTTACTGAACCAAATTTAGTTGCTGAAGAGTTGCCTAACAGTTCTCAATAGAGGGAAGAAAAGACAGTAAGGAAGGATTTAAAAAATCAAGGAAATTAGGATGTGTGGAAGAAGTTTCTTTGGGCTGGACTCATGCTAGTGAATATTAAAGAAACCTAAGCCTCATGAGGCTCAGTGAGGTAACCATGATAAATGATAATAGTGGGTGCTTGGCTATAAGGCTCCCTACTGATGAGAGCAGCCCCATCAAACTGCTTTTATAGAGCAAGAGAGCTGGTGCTGAGAGCCTGGTATCCTTATCTGTGTGGCCTGAGTTTCCTTCAGCCTGAGCCTTTCCAAGGGCTTCTCAGTCCTTGGAGCATGCTGTACACCCTTGGCTTTGAGGTGTAGTTTCATCCAAAAAGAATTCAGTTCGTGTCCTCCCAGCCAATTCTGCGCTGTAAACAAAAGCACTGTTAGTGAGGATTATCTTTAAAATACCCTTGTGACCTGAATTAATGCACAAGTGGAGGCATGCCTGTACAAACTTAAGAGGGAAACAATCCCAAAGTTTTAAAACCATGGAGTTGAAACCATGTGAAAGAACAGCAGAATTTGGCAAGAGGTCTCCACAAACCAAGGTTCCCCAGGAAAAATGCCAGTGAAGTATTTGGGAAAAATAAAAGTTTACAGTATGCTTCACTTGGAACTTGGGAAAGTTTATTCCACAAATACAGGATATAACCATTGGACAGGGATTAAGGGGTAACTCTTCCAACTTGAAGGAAATGGCATAATGTCACTTGTGAAAAATAGGCAGTCATGAGTAAATAATAATAAATATTAAAATCTTTATTTCAATAATAAAAGAGTCATCTGTCTGGCATCCTTGCTGTTCCTGGCATCATCTGTATTTATGATCACACAGCTTTAAAGGTGTTACTAGGAAAAGAACTTTGCAGTTTGTTTTTTTTTTAAACTTAAACTATCACTCTGCAAGTAAATCTCTCTTTGTTTAAATTTTATCCACCAATATTTATTAGCATAAACTGAATGGGAAAAAAGTGTCTAAAAACTGGTGCAAAGAGTAACAAATGGAACCAATGAACCAGAAAGTGGATGTTGTTTTCAGTGATAGCAATATTCCAACGATTTTGTTCATCATTTATTACATCATCAATGGATTACATTAAAGCATCTTGGTTCCAGTTTCACATTTTTATCTGTGAGCTGATGTTCACCAGTCATTAATTCTTGCTTTAGAGGTGTAAGGACTGATGAAGGGTTTTTCTTCAAGGGCAGAAGACGTTTCTGCTGGGAAAGGTGGTGCTTTTCTCTTGTAACACTTGTTTTTATTCCCCCTTCACCCCCCTTTTTTAAGGTGCTCTTTTACATTCTTAGGTAGTTTTCAACAGGAAAGTGTTACTCTGTTTTGAGGTGCTTAAAACCTATGCATAATTGTTTTCTAAGTCCTCTGCTGAGCTTTAAATCAAGAGCAAGTTAGTGCTCTAAAAATTTTTTGGCAGCAGTTTCAAAGCAGGCTAAATTGATCTATAAACTAATCCAATCTAGAAAGCATTGCTGTATTTTGCAAATAAGTTTTGAGTCTTTCTTTCATTGGTGCCAATATAAAATAAGATCAATCGCTATTATGTTAGAAAACAATTGCAGAACAGCCACTTCAGTGCTGACTTACCAATATTATTATATATACATATAATAATAATATAATAAAGCTACGTTGTAGCTTTACAGTTCCTGGAAATTAAAAGACATACATTCAAAGTCAAGTCATTTAGGTTGTAGGAATATTTTTAAGTACCAAATTTCCTTTTTACCTATTCCATAACTTTTAAAGTACTACCTAGTTCTCTGTCTACTCTGATATGTCATGCACTGATTTAAAAAAGCATTAAAAACCCCTCTTTTTTGTGAGTAATAAGTCTTACGCTTTCCTTGAGGTGTGTGTTCTGTCATCATGACAGGTAATGCATTTTAGTAAGCCCTTAATTTATGCAGGATACAAAATATCTGTGTGATTTCTTAAAGGCTGTAGCAATGCCTAAATTGTGGCGTGAATGACAGGTGATCTGATATTGGCATCATACTAAATAGGAATACTTCAATCAGTTCCTAATACAAAGAAAAGCTGACAGCTTTATCCAGAGAATTGATTTACCACAGAGATAATGTGAGCCTTTATTTTCAGCAGCAGTTCAGCACACCCTGAAAATTGGAAAAAAACAGAGTACATCTACTATTTATGAGCTACAGTAAGTGCATTCTATAAAATACCATCTTCCATTGTAGAGAAACCCCTTTAGTCTTCATAGTCATATTTATTGGAGCAGAGCTGTGCATTACATACAGAAAATATTTCTAAAGAACAACATCAGATAAAAAGACTGTTTCAGGCTCATATCCCCATTAGCCAGACGTCTCCTTGTGATGGTGTTTACTTTGCTGAAAAAGCTTTTCTGCCCTGACTTTACTAACAACAAATGCTTGAGTGAGGAAACATGGATTACTCGGAATTTTTGTTCTCGGGCATTAAAAGAAATAGTCTTTCCCCTACTAAAGGTTTTGTTGTGTTGGGCTTAAAAAGAAAATAAAATAAACCCCACAAAACAAATGAGTGTGTGTGTGGGGTCAGTTATGCTGTACTTACCCAGCTAACCAGGCAAAATCTGATCAATGGTCACTTGAATTCTTACAAACTCGGCCTCTTAAGATTTCTTTCTTACCCTTTTTCTGTGCGTTACACAGACTGTGTACTGTTATGTGGAACTTGCATGCCAAGAATTAGACTCTGTTTTTCTGTTTGTTCTGTAATAAGATTGAAGTATTTTCTCCCTGTTTGGAATAACTTATGGATATAATTTGCATACATAAGAAAAGGTCTCTTCTTTGTGTTCTCTCTCTCTTTTTTTTTTTTTTAATGTTCTCACTGGAAGCTTAAATGGACAGGAAAATAAGTTGTTCCATGAAACCAGATGGGATTCTGCAACATTAGCAGCCAAAAGCTTTTATGATCCTGTTTGGCTCAATCCATAAGAATTCTGCTTGTTAGAGACTGGTGTACTTAGAGTCATTTTTATATACAGAATATTTTACAGTGTATTTCTCCAGACACTAAAGATGCTTATTCCTTTTGGAATATGCTTATACGCATGCTCAGTATGAATGTGGTAAGGGGTTACTTTACATACATAGATATTCTAATTTTCAAACATTTTTAATAATATTTTATACAGGGTCCAGAACATTGGGTTAAAAAATATCCTGTGTTGTGAAATCCAGCAGGAAAGATAAGGGGTGGCATTGGTGTGCCTGCAGTCAGTGGTTCTAGGAAGCCTTGGGGTCCAGGGACTAGTCTAAGGAAATCTTTGGAAGGTAATTAAGAAAGGCAGGTCTGCTGTCCAGAGGCTTAAATTTACTGTATATAGGCTTGTACCACAATTTAAATGTGCTTAGTAACCTGCAAATGTTAAAAAGTACTTTTATGTACAGGCATGGAAATACAGTAAGCCCATTAGTATAGTAATTTGATTTTATATTTGAAAGTGAGTAGATTTGTAGAGAAAGGTGTATATTTATTTGTAACCACACATCTAATATTCAAAAGACATTCTAGGTGGAAAAGTGTTAAATTAATTACAATGTATAAGTACCTGGCAATGTATTATTTCATGGATTTCTTTTGTGTGCATGTAAGACACCTCTTTTTGAAAGCTCTTGCATTCTTATGAACACTAAATTATTTTTGCTGCTTTTTACACTATATACAATATATGTTAGAATTTGGGTGAAATCAGCTTACTGAAGCACTTTGTTTAACCACAATTTTTTGAGGAAGGCTGGTGGTGAATAGACAGATTGCCTTAGCAGGTGAGCAGACTCAGAGCAGGATGGTTTTACAGGGAGCTCATTACATGAAGTGCAGACTTTCCTGAGCTCCAGTTAGGGAGGGTGGTTTGCAATCATTAACATTGGTAAAAGGACAAGTGAGCTTAATCTTTATTTTGGATTCACACAAGTTTAATTGATATGAGGTGCTGTCAAAAATGTCTTGGGAGCCTTCCAGACAAGCTGTGCTAATCTGCTGAAAGTTGTCAAATCTTCTGAAATTAGGTCCATACATCCCACCACAGTATGAGGCTTCTGAGTGCTTTTTGTTCCATGCCCAGGTGCAGCAACAGTCTGCATTAAAAAAGATTCTGTAGGTGGGTTGGTGGTTTCTTATTTTGTACTTTACAGTTAGTTTCCCCTTTTAGCACTTTTGCAACTGGGTAGGCGTAAATGTCACAAATTTACAAGTGAAAAACAAATAGAGTGGAAAACAAATAGAAGAGGCTTTCCAAAAAGTTGATTTAAAGATTTTAATTCCTAGACTGAACTTTGGCCATAGGTAGCACGGTGTATAAAACTTATTCAAAATAATAAAGAACACAGTTACAGTCTCAGAAGCTGCTGTTTAACCCCATGAGTCATTTCCAGCTGTCTTCTCCAGACATGAAGGCATTTGAACAATAGCAGCTGACCATGTGGCTGTCTTTTAAACCATTTTCAGTAAATCAAATGGAGGAACTTTGTGTTTACAGTTAAAGGATGAGGATTGCTGGAAGCTGTGCAGCACATACTTTACAGCAGGAGGTCATGGCTAGATAGAAAATAATCCTACAAATCCTTGCTAACATCCTTCATCTGTGTAAAAACATAGCCAAGACCCAACTCTTCCATTCTGCTGGTCGCCTTCATTTTAAAGTATAAATTAGAGATTTGAAAATCATCAGTATTTGTTTCAACATCTGGACAACAACACTGAAAAATGGCTAGGAAATATTACACATGATGACTCCTTTATGTGTATTTATTAATTCATGGTCTCAGGCCACCTATTAAAAACCTGCCGTTACAGATTATAGACTGGAAAGGAAGAAGACAGGTAAGGCCCTGTTCATTATTAAAATACTGTTGCTATTTATGCCACATCTACCTACAGACATGTGCTGTAAGAACCTGGAAAATGGGAGTGCTTATTAACAAGAAAAAGTAGCAGAGCCATATAAAATCTTTCGATAGATAAGCGCATTAACATGTATGAAATGGAGAACTGAACTTTGCTTCTGCATAGCAGAGTTGCACCTCAAAACATAAGACCACTTCTTACTGTAGCAATCCAACAAGGGAAACAGTTTGAGGATGTTATTTTCATCTAAAGTTGTGTGAAATATGCTTGCAGGCAAAATGTTTAGTTTGGAGGTTTTAAGACTAACTTCTCCCTTAGTTATGACTTTAATGTATCAGGAAAGTTCTAAAAGAAGGGTGTGAAAGGAGGACTCCTCCTAAATCAGCATGAGGGAAACTTGCTTTCCTTTTTGGTATCCAAACAAAACAAAAGATTTGACTCAAGATTTTAAGGACCCATAAAAATAAGGAAATTCAAAAAGCACAATTAAAATTTCACCATCTGCTCACTCTAAATCAGCAAGGAGAAGGGGGAGGTTTCCCTTCTGCATAACCATTATAATCAGAATTGCAGTAGAAAAATTAAGTGGATGTGGAATAGGCACAGCACTCTCCCCTCTCTTATTCGACATTCAAGTGACACTCTGAGCAGGATGAATTATGAAAAAAATGTATTGAGAGCCTCTGCTTGACATTTTCCTCTTCTGTGCAATTCTATCCCTCTGCAACTGTGTTTTAATGGTTTCTCGCTGCCTTTGATGTTGCCACATTACCTCATGTGGGCCACATGTGAGCACTTTAATCTGAGGGGGTGAGGAACCTGTTTGCCCCATCTGTTTTGGCTTGCACGTGTTGGTGCTGCTGTTAATGCTGGCAGCTGTGCTAATGTGTGAGGCCACCTGCCACATGGCAGATACTGCATCTTGGGGTAAAAGCTGAGCTTTCCCCCCTTTGCTGGAGGTGTAGGTGGCTAAATCTGAGTTCCTGCTGGCAGTTCCCCTTTTATTATTTTAAATGTGTCATAATTATTTACTCTTACATCATGTGATACTCAATTACTCCAGGGTACAAAAATCCCAGAAAGGGATTATCTAACCTGTGCCATGTTCATCTTTATATTGATACAGTTATAGTATTTTGATTAGTTTTAATATTTTTATTATTTGCCTGCAGTAGAACTGTCATTTGGTGTGTTCCTGTGTTTTCTGCTTTTAGATGCAGTGAGGAAAGGAGGAACAGATTTGAGCACAAAATGTTACTGTTTGGGATTAGCATTTCTGATTAGGTTGGCTCTTTGTTCTTGGACAGGCAGAGTCCTGGTAATGCTTCATGCTGCCCTGTGGTGCCCCTCTGGGCACGTGTGGACAGCCTTTGGATGCAGCAAGGTGTTCTGACTGTCTCTGTGTGCAAACCACTCACCATATTATACTTAACTACATCCTGAGGTGATTATGAGGATTAATTAATGCTTATATCCTTTGAAGATACTGGATGCTTTATAAATGCTAATTATTATATTCAGGTTTGCTACAGCTTAGGGATTAGATCTTACTTAAGCAATAGGTAGGGAAGCTATGAGACGTATGTGGCAAAGAAGAATTAAAAGTAATAAACAGTCACAGAGAGCCTAAGCCTCCCTGCAGCCTGTTTGTACAGTCCTAATAAATTGTCGCTTTTCTAATTTGGTTTTGGAGCCTAAGTACTTCAATTTTAAATGTCAGAAGGAGTGTCTCCTCTATAATGTTCCATTGGGGGCTCTGCTGTTAACATTTTGCAGTTTTAACCTCAATTGCCGTTTCTGTGAGAACTGGCAACTATGTGTAGATACGCTAAAAAATGTGGTTTCTTGTTTTCCTCTATACTGTTCTGGAATTAAACATTTCATGGTTTTGTGCAAAGCTTGGGGCATCTGTATCACGGAGAGAATCATCTGCTCCTTGACTGGCCACTAAAAACTGGACAGAACTTTGTGTACCAAGTGCTGGTCCCCTGACTAAGGTTTGTGACTGGTAACTATTCCATGAGAAAGCTACTTCCTGGAAGTGTGATAGAACCAGGTAGTCCCAATTCTGACTGGTTAAAAATTTAAGTGCCCATCCAATATCCAGCTATGTCTGTGTTTTTAAAATCCACATCAAAGCTATATGAGACTTGAACTATACAAAGCAGAGCTGTTTGCACATTTCTTAAAGATTTGCTCATAGCTGAGGTAAGAAAAAGTGGACAGAAAAGCAGACAGTAGGCTTTTTTTTTTTTTTTCAGACTGTTTTATTGCTGCTGCTCTGCAGATGGACACACAGTACCAGCTTCATATCTGCTTGTCACTATGGCACAGTGGCTAAGAAAGAGATTTGGATATGGATCAAGGTGAACAAATGGAAAAAACCTTACAGAAGAGAGGTGATCTCTTGTGGCAGATTACCCAAAGAGACCTTGGAGTTGGAGATATTCAAAAGCCATCAGGACACAATCTGCTCCAGGTGGTCCTGGTTGAGCAATTTGAGGTGGTCCTGGTTGAGCAATCTGCTCCAGGTGGTCCTGGTTGAGCAGGGGGTTGGACCAGGTGACTTCCTAAGGTCCCTTCGAACCTCAACCATTCCACAGTTCTGTGAGATGGCACAAAGCAAAAAGGAGCTGATAAAAAGGTGTAAGGTGGAGGCAGTCACAAAGAGCATCAGAGATGCTCACAAAGAAAAGAAAGTGTGGTTCTGAATTTAAAATCCTAGTGTCAGGGTTAGACTATTTTACCAGTAACTCACACTCAGTAAATCATGAAGGTTTTGTGCATCACCTCGATCTATAAAATGAGGATAGTATTTGTCACTGTGCTGTTGCAATGGGAAGGTCATCTGTTGGTATAGTCTGATGTTAAGTCAAGGGTGGGCATAACTCTCGGAGGGATAAAAATGAAGGGTTTGGTATTAAAAAGCCCAAACACAAACAAAAAACCAAACCAAACTCCTTTATAGGAAGTAAACTTTTTAAAAGGCAGGAGAACCCCTTTCCTCCAAGCCACTTTTCGTCAGCAAGAGTGGTCTTGAACTTATCTTTAAGTGACAGAGATGAGAGGTGAAGCCCCAGCCGCTGCTGCCGTGTACCTTTGTTCGATGCCAGTGTTTACAGCGCTGGGCAGCAGGCACAGATGTTGTGGCAGCTAGACTGTGCCCGGGACAGCGAGAAGCCAGCTCCTGACTTTGCATGGACAAACGAGTGCAGATCTCAAAGCTGGCCCGACTTACAAAGCAGTAGGCTGGCGCTGGCGTTTGCAGTCAGTCAGGAGTGTAAATTCTCAAGGCTGCCTATCCTTTTTCTTCAGAGGTTTGTTTTTTTTTTTTTTTCACCTCTGATCTTTTCTCTTTGTTCACACTAATTATGACCCATTAACTTAAAGAAAAACAACAAACCCAAACCAAACACAACGCGCCACCCTCCCGGCGCGGGGGCGGCGGACAGCGTGCGGCAGTCCCTCCCCCTCCGCGGCCATCGCTTCCCTCCCGCGGCCCCGGGCGCTCGGCAGGGCAGGGGCCGGACCCTCTCTGCCTGCCGGGGCGCGGACGGGGCTCCCCCCGCTCCTGCCACTACCCCAGCCTCCCTCGGCTCCCCACCGCCCCGCACACCCCCCGCCTCCCAGCGCGGCTCTCCCTGCCCGCCCCGCCGGCAGCAGGGCAGGGGCAGGGGCGGGGGCGGTGGAGCGGCGGCTCCTCCCCGGGGCGGAGGGACGCGTTCGCCGCCGCCTCCCGCCTCCCGCCGCCGTGGGGACTCGGTGCCGGGCGGCTGCTGGCGGCGTCTCCTGTCCCGTCTCGTCCGGTCCGGTCCCGGGGATGTCCGGCGGGGGCAGCCGGCGGCGGGCCGGCCCCTCCTGGCACAGCACTTTCTCTCGCTTCTTCTCCAGGAGCTCACCCGGCGAGGGGGCGGCGAACAGGTACGCGGGGCACGGGAGCGGCGCGGTGCCACCTGCGCGGCCGGGGGACGCCGGGGGCGCGGGGCTGAGCGGGGCCCCTGCCCGCGTTGCGACACTGGTGGGTGGCGGGGCAGCGGGAGGAAGCGGGTGTTCACCATGGGGAGCCCGGGCGTCCCGGGGGCCAGGGGCGGCTCGTGGGACAGCGGCGGGCCGGCGGCTTCTCCGGGGGAGCTTAGGACCGGGGTGCGCGGCTGGTAGCTGCCGCCATGGCCGGAGCGGGCGGGCTGTGCTGGGGCAGCGCTGCGGTGCGGGCACGGCTCCTGCTGGGGCGATGGGACATGGGGGCTCCCTGGGCGGTGCATCGAGCACCCCCGGCCCCGCCAGGCTCAGCGGAGTCCCTGTGGAACCTGCGCTTGCTGGGAATAGCCCAGCCCGGGGCTTCTCCGCCGCCGCAGTCAGCGTGCTGTGCCCCTTCCTTGGGGACTGAAAGCAGGGCAGGGCGCTGAGGTCTCTGAGGGGTTTGAGGGATTTGTTTGTTTTTCCTTTTCAGTTTTCACACTGAAAGTTTTCTTTTGGACTGGTGTAAATCAGGCGTTAATGAAACATAAATATTACTGATGTGTTTAAGTCTCAATGCAAAATTTGTGGTTTATGGAAACTTGGTTATTAATTTTTTTTTTTAGTGCAGGGAGACTTTACTAGATGAAAAGGTTTGGAAACTTCTTGTGTATTTGTTCCTCTTCCTTTTTTTCGGTTTTTTTTTCCCTTTTTATTTTTTCTACTGGTGACTGATTTCTGTCTGTAAGTAGGAAAGAAGCACAGATAAGTTTCCTTCAGTTGCTCAGGCAGCCTCATTGTTGGCCCAAGTTAATGAGCATATTTTTTTGGTGAAAAGGTGTTAACTGCCTAGGCCTTACTTCCTCGGGTGTAATATTTATTTTTTGCTTTTAACATGTTGGTTTTAATCTGAGTCATTCCTGATAGTGCATAGGTTTGTGTTTAAACTGACAGACAGTAAATACTGTTTAATCAGATGGACAGTGGCTATCGCAGTAGTTCTTTCAGTAAAAAGCTTTAGGATCTTGCATTGCATATTCTCAGCAATCATGGGAAATAAAGAGCCTGTTGGTGGCTTACACTGACCATCTTAAATGGTCTTGTAAATGCACCATGAGGATTTTTAACTTTGGGGGTTTTGTTTTACTGAAAGCATTTGACATGCCAGTACACCACCAAGGACCCACTGGTCGTTTATAAGCAGAAAACGTTGCTTTTTTATTTCCTGAAAAAAAGAACTCAGGAGCAAGGCTGCTGAATCAAGGACATCTTTACAATTGCTGGAATATCGTGCCTATTTTGTCTGGCGGGGGTGGTTAAGATATGGGAGAAGGAGAAGGTTTGGATCTGGCTGAGGACCTGGAGAGGCAACAGGAGAGGTTTCATCGCATGACTCCTTGCCAGCTCCCTACAGCTGTAGTTTGGGGTAAACAAGAAAGCCTAGCGGTCACCTTGCTAAGGAGGAGAGTGATGCCACTTCAGTGGTTTGTGCACTAAATGGCCTATCTGTAGGTAGCACTCATGGCAGACCTACTCCACTTAACTTGGGGCTGCAGTCTAATCTTTATCTCAATCACAGTTTCATTTCCTGCAGCCAAGAGCCTTTTCTTTATTCGGAAGCTGGGATAGTCCACGCAGATATGAAAAGGCTCTGGCCTCTTGGCCGCGTTCTTGAGCTCCTCCCGAGGTTCGCTGCAGGGTGGTGGCGGTGCCTCCCTCCTGGAGGAGGAGAGCGAGAACCCTCGCCATCCCGAGTCCCATTTGGTATGTTAAGGAGCTTTTCCTTGTTGTGCTGGGCTGCAGCGTGGCACGTTAGTCAGGAATGCTGACGTTCTCGTATTTGGTTTCCACTGGCAGCCTTCTTCACAGATTAGCGTAATTGCATGCATTACCCAGCGCCGGGCTGGGATGAGTGCCGCAGGTTTGCTCCTCGTGTTTATTTAGCGAGCTCGGCCGTGTAGCAGCATGGATCGCTGAACAAAGCACGAGTGCGGGGAGGGGGGACCAAGGCTGCTCTGGGTGTTTGTTGTGAAGGTGTGGAGTGCGTGGGCGAGGTGGGAATGCAGCTTTTGTGAAGGGCTCGGAGAAATGTATGCACCGGCATGGCTTCCCCTTCAGGTTATCAGTACGGTGGGACCAGACTAAGTATGAGAGATATGTATAGAAAGAAACTTTTCTAGTGAGGTATTTTGCCTACTGATGGATTTCAAAACAGTAGAAGACCTAAGTAAAGGGGGCAGGAGAGGGAGCAGTATATTGCATACCCTCTGTGTGCCTTTACTGACCTCTGGAGACATGCATCACACTTGATGTCTCTGCAGAACATGATGGTTTCCCAAGTTTTAAAAGCATGCAGAAATGAGCCCGTGTCTGTCCAAAAGTCATTCTCCATCTGCTCCCGCAAATTAGGCAGTGGTGGGTGGCTGGAAGCTGCCAGCTTTCCTTACCCCAGCTGCAGAGCTGCCCCTCAGCTTGGTAGGGGATGGAGCTCTTGCCCACTCATGCTCCAGACCGTGTTCAGATTTACCTGTAAAAACACAAAAGCCAAAACCCAAGCCTACCGTGACCCTGGTTTAGAATAGGAGGAAGGGGGTCGGGGGAATTACATAGTGTGTTAATCAATGTCTTAGACTCTTCTGAAAACCTCATTTGACGAAGAGCTTATGTTAATAACTTGCCCTTACAGCAATTTGTAGCTCTGATGAACATGAGACTCGCTAGAGGCTTGCTTGCTTGCTTGTGGAAAAAATAAGCTGTGCAGATTAGTTGCAAGTTTTGTGGCAGCAAAAAGCACAGTACATGTCTTAAGAGTTCACTTGTCTTTTACATAAAATGTAGCCAAATGGAAAGCATCTCCCACCCAGTGCTTGCCTGCTGCTTAAGTGTTCTGCAGAGTTGGGGCTGCTTTGAGTGGCTCTAGTGCTCTTCATTCCAGGTGTTTATCATTGACCTCCATCCAAGGAAGTTATTATAGTTACAGTCATTATGCTCTACTGGACTATTTGCTATTTTCAGTAATACACAATTGGTTATTGGTTACCACAGTGTTTGTCCTGGAGCAACCTACATCTCCAGGATGACAAAACCCAGTGGCATTTTCACTATTCTAATAGAAGTCTTAATTTTTTTTTTTTTTTAATAGCTAATACATGTATCTTTAGTCCATCTAGAAGAAGACACAGCTTTTATACTGTAAGTCAATCTACTGCAGATTCTTTCAGAAATGTGTGGCTTCTGTGGCTGAGCAATTGTTCTTTTGTGAATTAATGTGACCTTTCAGGGAGGTGTGATGCTTTTTACTGAGGTACCATCAAAATGTCCTTTAAACTATGGGTGCATTTTATGAGTTATTCCATGCAGTGTTTAGCAGGTTCATTTCAGATTTCTCTTTTTCCCTCCAAGTGCTGTTGGCTGGTCACAGAACTACCAGTGCAAGTTTGGTTTGTCAGGATGTTTCATCTGCATTGCTGAAGTATACCAGAGATATCAAATAGGGAAGAGCAACCTTTTATCTGGTTTTAGAAGGGTTTTGGGGAGCTGATTTGTTTGTTGGGTTTTTCTTCAGGCTGAGATTGTTGTTCCATTCATCCATTAGTTTCTAACTGAGAGCTTTCAGAGATGAAGAACTTTGTTTATTCTGCTTGAGGAGAGATTAGAGTCTTTTTCTTCCTTTGGGACTTGTCAGTCATTGTTCCTGTTTACAAAGAACATGTATTTTTGTAGTGGTAAAAACTGTGCATTTGAGGGACTGCTGGAAATTGATGGAAAAGGGAGCAATAAATTGCAAACCTGGTTCTTCTGAAATTACTGCCTCCTGGCTGGGTTGGATTCAGATACCATTGGCATCTTTGAAGAAATCCATTGTCTGATGGAAAAATCAGTCTCTGCTTTCTAATAAAGAACCTTTTCCTTTCAAAAGTCACAGAAGGCTTCTTTGTGGTGTTGTTAAAATTTGGCTTATTTATGTGTGTACATGAGGGATGATGGTTTGTGGAACCAGCAAGGGCAATATTCCAGCCATATAGAAGAATTCAAATTAGGCTTGCCTAAGTAAGGTGCATTATGAAAATTTCCTGTACATTTGTTAATTTGGGGGTTCTTTCTTTTTTTTTTGCTTCCTAGATTTATTTATTATGACTTCCATTGCAGCATAATTCAAAATAGTATGAAAGGCCCTGATTCAGCAATGTACCAATGTGGTTGCCTATAATTAAGCAGGTAAATAGTTCTGTGCACTTTAGTGGGTCTACTTGCTTGATTAGAATGAGGCACATACTTGGATGTCTCGTGGGACTGAGACCAGGAGGAGCAGGGCCAGCAGCTGGCCATGTGTGTGAGAGACATTTCCTGAAGGAAATGTTACTAGAGTCTTAATTATAATAGAAGTGCTCTTTGGAAGAAACAAAGCAACATTTTTTCCACTATTTTAAATGTTAACAGCGTTGTCTCCTTTTCCAGTTATTGGCATAAGTGCTAGAGTTAATGCAAAAATATTTCCAAAACAGCTGCAAGTCTGTGGTTTTAAGGAACAATTTTGCCAAGGTGAAAACTCCTCGGTCTTCTCCTCTAGTGAACAAAAGGCTCCCAGGTGGGAAAAAAAGAAAGATTCCAAAAGATGTTGCTCTAGGGATTGTATTTCTAATTGTTGTAACTTCTTAAAAGGGTGGAAACCCAGCTACTGCTTTTAATTTCTGAGGGGCTTTTGGATTTCGTACGGTTCAGTTAGTATCTACTATTATACTTGCAAACAGTAGCACAGCACTGGGTTGCTTAGGCTTTAACTCAATTCTTCTGGTATATTAGTTTTAATTTCTAATATAATTTTTATCTATTTTAACTGGCTTTGCAGTATCGCTTTTGAAGACTGAAGGTCGGAAATATTGGTTTCCTTACTCATTTCACTTTCTCATGTCAGTTTTCAGCCATGAAATCTAGTCCCTATTGGTGGTGTGTTATTGTGATTTCATGATGTGCCTTATTTTGAAATAGAATGTTGTTTTTCTGAATGTTCCACTGCTTCTAAGTTGCTAAAATATTTTACAGAGGGCAGTATATCTGCTTAAGCATTTTGGAGGTCTTGAGGCCTACGTGTGTGAACCCTTTGTGGATCTGCACTTCACCTATGGACAGTGTTGTGTTGGGAAAAAATGTAGGAAGAAGTTATTTCTTGTGAGCACATGAACAGAAAAGGCAGAAAGAATTGCAGTGACAACATGCTTTTTTATTTTAATCATCAATTGCAGGTTGCAAATTTAGCCATAAAATTTATTTTGGTTGGACTGGAAAATGCATGCCTTCAAAACAAAAGAAGCAACTTTGGTATCTGTAGGATGCTTCCTGGTGTATATTTTGTGAGTAAAAGGTGGGAGTTGTGGAGAATATTTTCTTGGGTTGAATTAGTAGCCCTCTGTACCTTTACCAAGAGTTTTCTCCTCCAGCCTGACTAGAAGAGCTCGCTGCATTTTACTGGTGACACCAGTCTCTCTTGCTTGTTTTTTCCCAGGTTCTTTTTCTTAATGACATCTTTTTGAAATTCTGGTATGCTCTGTATATCAGGACAACAGTTGCTGCTGCTTTAAAGCCGCCCTGGATTATTTTTCTTTTAATATCTCCTATTTCCATGCCTTTTTGTAAGTACCACTGTTGGTCCCCAACCCTGCAAATATGCCATTTGAAAACAGATCTATTCTTTATGAATTTGATAGATGAATAAAACTATCTACAATAAAACTATCTACAATAGTTTGTAGATCTGTTTCTGATGTTATACCAAGTTTTTGTGTTAGTGACCAGTAACATATCTGTTTCATAAGAATGCTGGAAACTATCTAACCTATCAGACTGGCAAATAGGGAGCAGATTCCACAGCAGTGTTACTGTTACTATGCCTGACAGATGCCAGAAGAAAAACCTTGATGTAATCTGGTATAATCACGCTGCCCAATACTGGAGTAAGCTCTGCTCAGAAACATTTATGTTTCTTTCTCCAGCCTTTGTAGGGCTGTTCAGTTCGCTCACACGTAAAACAGATTAAGTTATTTAGCAAGGGTCGTGATATTTATTTCACCTAGTTCTAGCCTTTAAACTTAAAGGTACATGTTCAGTGTAATGACATGGTTTGGTTCTTGAACTTTTTTCATGTAAACTCTTATTGTAAAATGTGGCCTATCTGCGATTTTTCTGATGTGTTTATTTTCCATAATATTTTCAGTTGCACATTTTAGTCTACATTTTATACTAACACACTTTGTGTAGCTAACATAAACCATGTAACACAGCACTGCTATTGCAGAAGGTGAAGCTGACCCAGCTTTGCTGCACAAGCAAAGAGCAGTATGTAAATCAGCAGCAGAAACAGGTCTGAGAGGAAAAATTGTTTCAGTTAAAACAATCCAAATTGCTTATGGCTGTCTGTAATCAAACCAGTTTCGAAATGAGGCTAGTTTAATTGAATATAATACATTTTGTGCTATTTCAACACTTAATCAGCAATTGTAACACTTCTTCTGCCTAAGTTCCTGCCTTTTCCTCCTCCTTGCTCCGGTTTCTCCTTCCTTACCTTTCGCTTTCTTTTCCTTCACTTTGCTTGTTTATTCATTTTAAATGAAAAAGCAGTTTTCCTTTCCTTTGACCCTCTAATTTCAAACTCAATAACTTGTTTTTATAATTTCCATTTGTCTTAATGTCTTCAGTTCTCCTCCCCTCTGTGTGTGGCCTAAGCTTAAGCACAGAAGCAGCAGCCAGAAACTTCGCATTCAAATTTCTGTGCAAAATTCTCCATCTCTCTTTAACACAAGCCCCAAGAGCCTTGTCAGAGACTAGAGGCAGATTTTGTCCCTGCTGCTGCTGTTTGGTTTCCCAAGAAGTGTGTTAGCCTTGGGAATCTTGCTGAGAGGTTCACTGAAATTTTTCATTTTGGAGCTTTTCAAAAAAGGGCAACATTGTGGTTTTGGGGGGAGGGGAACAGGAAAGAGGTTTTAATGAATTTAATTCATTGGGGGTTTTTTTTCTGCTAAAATGAAACCATTCTTATTTTCTGTTAAATACTTACATATTTTAGCCATCACTTGATGCACAAGGCAATTCTTTTTATTCAGTTGATTTTCTAATGTCTTGTTGCCACTGAGCTTTACAGTAATATTTTCCTTTCAGTTAATTTAACAAATGGTTACTGTACCCTTGCTCATATTCCTCAAGGTACATGCCAGAAGTTTGACTCTTAAAAAATTGACTTTTTAGATTAAGTTCTGATAGTTCTCCTGGCTGCACAGCACACAAATGGCTTCACAGCTGTGATGTTAATGCCTAGAGGAAGGTGTTTCCCTTTCAAGTCTATTTTATTTAGTTGGATTAAAGGAGAAGGATAGGAAAATTGTTTTACTAAGTCTCCCAGGCAACCTGAGCAGTTAATAAACATGGTATTGATTGTAACATCACTGAAAGATGGGAATTGTCAAGTTCAGTTTTGTTTATGAGATGACAGCTTCACTTGACAAACTGCTGAAATACCATCCTTAGATGCTTAAGACTTGGCACTGATGCTCCACTTAAAATATTTGCAAGTGTAATGGCAGCAGGCTAAAACTCAACATACAGAGGAATATTAAAAAAACAGATGTAATAAATAATTTTCTACTTGATCTGTTTGAAGAAAATGAAAAGTTTGTGTTTTTGAATGTATTTTGAATTCTTTGAATTTAATAACTTCACAGATAATGTAAAAGAGGACAAAACTGTAGCATGTGAAGTTTGCAGATGATGTGATTGAAAAGTATAGAAATCACCATGTAGATGACTTTGGAAACAAACTAAGTTGTCATGGTTGACAGTCCAACATGAGCTGCCAAAGTGATGGCTCAGAGAACAAAATATGATTGTTGGGTGTATACACAACAAAACACATGGATTCCGTGGATTCTTTGGTTACTGGAGTACTGAGTCCCGTTTTGGTGTGCATGATTTATCATGAGAAAGATGCTGGCGAACTAAAAAGGGCTCTGAAAAGAGCTCCAGAACAATTTGATGTCTGGAAAACCTTCCTCAGAATAAAATGAAGTAGCTCAGTGGCATTAAGTTTTGAAATGACAGTGTTAAAGTTTGAGGAATGACTCTGCCTCAAGGAATATAACTGGAAGAGAAATCAGAGTTAAGTGCTTTATGTTATAGTAGAGCTGTGACTTCAAGAGGTTGTTTGAACCCAAGACTTTTATAATCTGTCCCACACAGATGTAGAATGAGTGAGAGATGAGGCTTGACAAGTCAGAATAGTAAGCCTAATAAGTAGTGAATTTAGTAGTAGTTTACGTGGAAAACTCTTATTTACAAATGTGGTCGATTTTCCATAGTTTGTTGTTTTTCAACCAAAGCTCATAACTTCTTGTCATGTGTTAAAGGCTTGACACAGGTCTCCCTTGGTGAAATTTCATAATCTAGATTATGCAAGAGGCCAGCTGCAGTAATCATAAGGGTCTGTATGGCAAGCAGGGTAACTGTTACATATATATAAAATATTAATTTAAAACTCTGAATTTTTAGCAGTCATCTTTTAAATTACCACTTGGAAACTGGGACAAAGAAGAAACCGATACTAAGCAACCTATGGCTCTTGGCAGTTTTATAATAAAAATTTCATTACTACTGCTGGTCTGTGGATATGGTGTGATAGTCCCTGTAATGTGCTGAAACTTCATGGAGGTATTGCACATCTATATTTGATGGTATTATTAGACTTGTGGATTTCCACTCATTTACATTCTTCAGGGAGGCTCTTGCACAAAGGAATTTTAAAGTACTAGGTGATGAAATCCTTGTTAACAATCTCTCTGTTTCTCCATTGAAATATCGTTCTGGAAGGTCAGCACTGAACATGTAACTGTTGGCACAAAGTAAAATTGGAAAGAAATCTTGACATAAAAACCACATCAGGTGTATTTCCCAGAGAGGGGTGTTGGGTTTGTTCTGAGAGAAAGGAAAGGCAGGGTTCAGGAGCTGGCATTACAGCCTAGAATGCTGAAATAAAGAAAGAAAACCTAAAAAACACATTAACCTACGTGAGGTTAAGCGTGAATTATGTCAGTGATCCCAAAAACACATCTTCAGGAAAACCATTTAGAAAATAACGGGAAGGAGGTGTCACAAGTGCTGTCATGGAACCTGGATAGATGGCTGTGTGGATAGGTCAGGCTGAGTTTGTTGCCATAATCCCACTAAAGCCAGACATAGATGCTTTTTGCCTCTTGGCACCCTGGAGCATCTTTGAGGTTGGACACTGCTTATTCTCCTACCATTACAAGTCATCACATTAAATGGTTTTGGAGTTAATCTGAGGAGAAGACCAGTTAGAAACAAACAATGTCAGTCTTATGTGGTAGCAGGGAGGGTTTGGCTACTCAGGGAGTCATCTGTCCCTAAGAGAGAAGATGGCAAAATGCTGGAGCACTCACCTGTCTGGTTAAGTGTGGACTTCACAAAAAGTAAATGCTGGAGCTGCTGCACTGGAAGAGATTTGATTCAAAACCATGGTAGAAGTAGGGAGGGTCATCATCCACAAGTGCTGTGGCAATGCTGAACTGAAGGTCAGCTTTAGTCAGCTGTCCCCATTTCCTTAAGGGAGTGCCCATTAATTTCCCCCTTCCCAAACAGCAACAGGCAGTCCATGCCTTCTCCCCATAAAAGGAACCTCAAATGTCATAGCAATTACTTTAAGTTTTAAGAACTCTGCGTGTGGTCAGTCTCATCCAAACTTGTGTGTTTGTGCTTTATTACTTGTATGTTTCCTGTAGCTTATTTTTTTTTTATCTGTCACAACACATTCACAATCTGCTGCGTGCATAACATGGGTGGGGTGGATTAATAAAGGAAGAAGGGGATGGGCTTTTAATTTGCAAGTTCTGAGGGATTGTTATGAAGGACAAGGATGGAGGAAGCAGACTTCTCACACCATAGAGAGCTGCTGTGAGGGCCTTTTGAAGATGTGATTGTTTGTAATTGTCATGTTCTGTTTTTAGAGGCAGTTGCAAAAGACCTTGAAAGCCATGTACTTAAATATGCTCCATTCAATTGCCTTTTTTTTTTCTTGACTGTAATCCCTCATGTAATCTCTTTTTGTGTGAGCGGCAGTGCAGAATGTGAGCATGTCTCTCTCATAAGAATCTTTAACCTCTCCTTCCAAAGTGTAATGATTAAAAACTTGGACCACAAACCATCTTCTGGTTCAGACACCACCTGTCCAAGTATTACAGAAAGGTCAAAAGAGAGTCAGCAGCAGAGGAACAAAAAGCAATAGAAAATGGCACAAAGAAAGGTTTATTCAGAAGATACCATTCTGTAGCTTAAGTTTAATCTTGATTATTTAAAGAATAAGAGTGATGCTAATCAGGTTAGGCATGCTGGCAAGACAGTAGAAAGAGCAGCAAGACAGCTGAGGAGAAGAAATCCCTCTAACCTTCCTCTAAACCTTTGCTAAAGATTAATCCATCTCTGTTGGATGCACTAATACGTAAGAGAAAAAGGAATGTCTAGCAGAAATAGCAACAGAAGGGCAGTAGATCACATATCTGAGAGGCTTGGGTTTCTAGAATTGTGACAGCATCTTTATTACTCTTGAGTGTTGTTTAGTATTTCCATACCTTTTTTCTCTCCTCTTTAAATCTGTAAAATGAGAGTAATACCTGTCTAAATATGTAGACAAGTGGTTGTGACAATTTGTAAATGACTGCCTGGATAGGTAAGAAGCCCATGGAAGCAAGCTGGCATGGCAGAGGTGTTTTCTGTATTCCTAAGATCATGCTCTGCTCTTTTACTTCTTCAAAGCAAAGGCAAGTCGATTCAAAACTTGGGTTAGTGGGGGCCTATTTCTGGGTGTATAATGTAACACCAGAAGTTTGTGGAGCACAGAGTTGAAGATTAATTCATCTTCCTAACTGGACCAGTGCAAAATGCTCTCCTGAGAGGTGGCTGGCCTATCTGTGGGTGGTTAAGCACAAGCCTAACTTGATGTGCTGAGCTGGAGATAGCATTGGTGGTACCTGCTGTGGCAAAGTGCTGCAGAAAGGCACTGCTCTGGAACAGCCTAAAACTCTGTGGAGCCAAACTTCGTAAATACAGATGTAGCCCTAGTTCACAGTGATGTCATGGATGCAATGACAAGAAGAGGGAAAGCCCTAAAATTAGTAGGGAGTTGTTAGTGGGGATTGATAAGCTGCATCATGTGAATCAGATGAGCAGTAGCCGTTCTCCAGTCCCAGGCACTGAGTGTGGCCCAGCCCCTGTGGCTGTGGTGCTTAGGCTGCAGAAGGTAACCTTGGCTCTTTGAGAGAAACAAAGCCATTTTATCCTAAACAACCCACAAGCCCTGTGTGCAGCAGAGAAGCTTTTTGTGCTGGAGACTTACAGCTTTTTGTGCTGTAAAACTCAAACCATTTGGTTTCAGTCAGAGATCCTTTTAGAACTGGGCCCTGGCTAAGGGGAGAAGAGGTTCACACCAAGCAGCGTCCGTGGTGATGTGAGGGTCAGTGGTTTGTCCTTCTTGTTCCTGCTGTTGAGTGACATTTGTTGCCCCCTTGTTTGTGCTGTTAGAAATCACTGCACTGTAAACTGGATCACAGGCTGGATTTTTCCTCATGGAAACTTCTGCCCCCCACCTTGATTTTATCCAAAAATGTGGCCTTACTGAGAGTCCTTCTTAGCTGAGTTAAGGATGCAGAGAGATAGCTGAGGTTGAGGAGGAAGGAGTGGAGATTTCTAAAGCTGGTTCTGCTGACAAAGTCAGCATGTTTGAGGAACTACACCCTAAAGCAAAAAGTTAAGGAATGTAGAAACGCTAGAATATAAACCATGAAAGGGTGTGGGGAAATGCTTCCATGGTTAGGGTTATTTTATGTTGGAAAGTAAAGTTTTGATCCTTTTTTTTTTTTTTTGTTACTTGTTGATTTTAAGCTGCTTATCTGCTGAATCACATTCTTTCAGTTTTGGTATGTATGCTATGGAATTTCTATGACTAGCTAGAAGAAAGTAATACAGGCATGTATTTCAAATATAAACAAGAAGTAGGAAAATGAAAAATGTTTTGTGGGAAAAAATACATGATGTAAAGGGAAGAATATGAGCAAAACAAAGTGATGGAATAATTCAGCACTGGTAATGTGTGCTGGCAATACTTAATGAAAGCAAGGATCTCATTTGTGGTCTGCAGACCAGTTCCGTAAGGAGTGATACACTGAACTCAGGAAAAATGTTTGGTAGAGATCAACCTCATTATTTCACTCTTAAGTCCAGGGAATTCTTGTTCATGTGAAATGTATCAACATCAGGAAAAGCCATGCAGATCTGAGAAGAGTGTTTTGGTTTTTGGTTTGGTTTTTTTTTTTTTTAAACCAACAACAAAACAAAAACTAGGAGGAAGAAAAGAGGTTTGTGTGCAGAGGAACACTTTAATTAGTGTGCCAGACTGCCCAGAGTGATTGTGACATCTCCTTCATGAAACACATTAGCAGCAGAAGAAATTAATAGGTTAGAATATTAATTCATCTGCTCTGTGTTCCAGGGAGGCAAAGAACAGCCAAGACTTTCTGTCTGATGCTCTCCCTGAAAAAGCATCCTTGTGTTTATGAATGCATTATGAAGGATTACCTAAGGTGATGTGAAAGTACATGGTTTTCGACTTGGAGATGATCTATAAACGGGAGGAAGAAGCTTTTCTTTTGATGCATCTGAAAAGATGCGAAAGATCTTGAAAAACTTAATAGCAGGAGATTTCTGATCTCATTTTTATTCAGGGAATGCTGTCTCTGAGCAGCTGAGAAGGAAACTTATATTTAGTCAGGGTGGCTTTTGTATTCTGTGTGTATATCAGTGTATATTGAATGCAGATGCCTAATCCACAATAGGAAGAAAACTTTTCATTTTGGGAGTTTTGCTGAGATGTGCTTACCTGTGGTTTGCAGTCAGGAGCAGTAGAAGTACAGCAGCCCCTAAATTCCTTCTCCAAATCCTTGCAGAATTTCACCAAATTGCAAATAGTTGGTTTTTTTGTTTAAAAAGCTTTCAGTTCATCTCTTCACACGAGTTCAGAAATAAGGGCTTGTGCATTCGTCAGTAGCGAAGTTAAACGTTTAAGACTGATGACGAAGGGTATTCAAAGTGATTATGAATTAATTTAAATACTCATATATTGGTACAAAGTTATTTTTCTTCATGTTATGGTACACAGTGCAGGAACTGATGTCTGTCATTAACATTACCTAATGTTGTCTTTGATAATGGTTTTGCTTTTAAGTTGCTTGTAGGATAAAGGTTTTTATTAAAATGTTCTCTGCTGGATTGTGATTAAGGATTGTTTTAAGAATTGGGGTTGGGGGCAGGGAGTTGGTTCCCTTCATTCCAAAGATGAGCCCTCAAACAAATTTGAATGAATTTGGTGAATTTCTGATAAGGACACACGTGATTTTGGACTTCTGACTTTGAAAATGGAACAGCAGGCGTTGCCTTGGTAATACACATGTACCTGTTGTCCCCTTTCTAAAACTCCTTGTGCATTTGCATGGCCCATTAGGCATATTCAGTGAAGAACTGTTCAATGTGGTGGCTGTGATTTGGGATTCCACCTGCCAGAAGTGCATTCCACTTGCTCACAGCCCTCGGAATGGGGTGTACCTTGTAGCTGCCAGGTGTGCCAGGTGGTCCTGTGGCAAAGAATGCTGCTGTGGTAGATCATTGTTCAACTACAGTTGAAAAATAATACACAGGCATGGAAATCTTGTTATTTTTCAGCTGGAAGAGCTGAAATTCTGTGTGCTGTTTCTGAATGCTTGAGTTCGAAAACCTCTGTATGAGGTGCAACAGTCATTTTGTTTCTATCTTCAGCTTTTTGGGGCTTGGCTTTTTCAGTTTCAACATGTGCAGAGTATGTGCTACGGTTTGGAAAATATGTTTTCCTGTCCTTCTAACTTAGAGCTCTCTTGTGTTTAAGTTGAATGTGTTGGCTCTTGACTGGATTTGAATAATGCAAGTACTCAGCATTGCAAAACATTTTTGTTTTTCAGTTCGGAAAACAAAGAGAGCGAAGCCATAAATTTAAAGAGCAGCCAAAAGGAAAGCACAACTCTACCTGCACTTTTGAAGGTAAGATTTTTATTGACTAATATTTATTTATTTTAGGTAAAACCTGCCACCTCTGCTTGTGACTGTTTGTTAGAGTTCTGATGTTGCATGGATTCCTGCACTGTGATGTGGCACCTGATTGCCATATTCTGGGTTAGGGTCTACTATGTCAGAGTTCTAATATACATGCTGAAGACAGGAAAACTGTTTGTGCTTCACATTCTTAAAATAAAATTCATGTGTTTACTTACACAAAAGAAGTGGGACTTCAGTGCTGATTCCACATGCAGTTAGCCGGTGAAGAAGAAAACTAATATTTTTATCAATCTATGTTTTGAGGCATTCCTCTAAAGCACCATTTCTGTATAGCTTACAAATATCTAAACAGCAAGTCTTTGCTTGCCTGAAGGTCTGCTGGTTGCCAGCCAAAGCACTGTAAGATCTTTCTGCTGAAATTCGTCTGTACATCAGCTGCTCCTCACCAGTTACCCATGTTAATCATGCTTGTCTTGTCCTGTAAGCCTTGTACTGCAAGGAAAGGACACGTTCCTCTGTGATCAGGGCTTTCTCCTGTGCCACTTGGCACACCTCTAAAGTTGTACTTAGATTTAGCCAGCTATCATTGATGCCTTCGGTTTTAACTTTTATATTTTTCAAATCCTGTACTGCTTAGTGTGTCACTCTGAAGTTTCTTGTTGCCTGTTCACTGCTGCTCTCTCATGCCAGGCAGACATAACAAAGCCTCTCCAGGCCTGCTCTCCAAGGACACTCAGACCATCCTAGGCCCAAAATGTGTAAACCAAAAGCCTCTAAAGCAGGGACAAGCTTGGGGAAATTACATCATTAACTGAAGCTTTAATTGGAGAATTAACCCTGATATGCAGATGAACCAAACCTATAAAAGTGTGAAGAACTCGTGACCCGTTGTCCACCTTGGGGTCCATCTTGGCAGTATCCTCTGGCTCCCCAGGGGTACCTTTGAAGGCACTTCAAATAAATACCTACCTTTACTCCCTTACTCCTGTCTAGTCTCTGTTTTTAGGTGGCCTCTTCAGGCATCATCATAAGTAATTATGTACAGGACAGGTGATAACAGCTGTCTTGGCTGCTGTCACATCTTGCCCTGCACAGAGCTGTTCTAGTGACCCAGTCACTAAGCAATTTTGCTTGAATTTTTGTTCATTTTCTAAGTTGTTTTAGTTCAGTGCAGATAATATGGTGGCTGCTTCCCCCAAAAGAGGCTTGGCTGGTCTGCCAGATTTATCTGTAGGCTTCTTAACACACTGAATCTGAGATTTCTGTCCCGTGTTGCATTTATTGGGCACTGATGGTGTATGGAGAAGGAAGTGCTTGGCTTCTGTAGGGCCCACAGTCCCTGTGTAGTTGCATCTTCAGTATCTAGGGACCAATTCTTTGGGTTTCACCAAAGTTGAAGACATTGCAGTTGCCTCTACAAAGACCCCCAGCAGGGTTATTTGCTCAATAACAATTCCATTTTGACTGTGGTTTGTCTACAGCAAGGTGGAGAACAACTTTTGTTCAGAACCCCTGTGGATTCAAGCCAGGTCTGTCAGTTCAGAGCTCCTGGAAAATGCCACTGCACGCCTTCCTATTACCATAAATCATTGATTTTATGCCTTGGAATGCAGGCAGAAAGGCTTCTGGTAAACCAGAGAAGATTATATCTACTATAGTAGAAGAAAATTTTCTCAGTTTTAAAAAAATCTCATTTTTCTGTGTCAGATCAGTGAAAAATTCCAAACCAGATTTTCTTTTGGAGGGGGGTTTGGACTGAGGAAGGGGAAGCATTTAGCATACGTGCACAAGACTTCAGCACTAGGAATTTCGTAGAAGGAAGTATGAATAGGGCTAGGTCTCAAGGAAAAAGCAGGATGTGTAGGTGGAGCAAAGCAAGCACAGCAAGTTTAAGTTACCTAAGAGTATTTCTTACTTGCCAAAAACTAAATCTCATTAATTTTTTTAATTTACCAAAGCCACAATTCAGAATCTTCCCCGCTGAATCTATGTTTGTTTCAGTAAAGTCTTTTACTCAGAACTTGTGTTTTTATAATGCTGCGCTAAAAAATGGTGCCAGAATTAGTGCTGTAAAGTTTTGTTCCACTGTATCTGATCTCCTCTTTGTCTTGCTGTAACTTTTTATTTGATTATATTGTTTTACGCCTATGTTTAAAAGACTAAAACCATGACATGCTCTTTGAAACAATACCTGGATTTAGGAAGAAGGTGTGGTTTTCATGTAACTAGAATGTGCTGGCTCTTCAGCTGTACTGAGAGCTTTGGTCTAACTTACTTTCCTCTTTCTTTAGCTGATCAAAAACTTGATACACTTGACCAGCTTCATATGCATGGTAGTGAGTACTTTTAGCAGTCTAATTTTTTATCTTGTGTGCACTGAAATTGCAGCTAGATAGTAAAAACTTACTCAGAGGTGGAGAAAGTATTTGTTTTCTGTTGCTCCCCCCAGCCACAATTTTCTGAGGAAAATATTTTTCTGGTTTTTCCTCTCACTGCTCTCTCCAATACACACTGGAAATTTGGTAACACCACATTGGCCAAAATAAACTGCCTTCTGCAAAGATCACCAGGCGGCAGCTGAGCAGTTGGAGAGAATTAAGACTGTCTTAATTGTGGTCTTGGGATAATCTTAAGAGTCTTTTCCAGCCTAGTGTTATTAAAAGATGCTTCAGGTTTTTTCATCCAATCATCAAGGTTACTATGGGCTGACCAAAAAAATGTTGTTACAATAAGTGTCCTTTGTGAAGAATGTCTGAATCTAGACCAGTTTTTGGCAGGTTTCCAAGAAATCCGAGCTGTGCTTCTACCTCAGCATTTCAGGTGAGGTAGTGAAACCATGTTGTGTCTGTGTTAGTGTCACCAAGTTAATGAGCCATCCTATTTCTGATGGACTTCCATGCTGTGATTTTGTATATTCATTGGCCATCTCAGCAGGAGGCCAGGGGCGAAATAGCAGAGGATCTGTAAGTCTCTGATTTAGCAGCAAAGGTCGAGTGTCTAAATTATAACTGGGTGAGTGGAGCTGGGAGCTGTGCCGAGCTATGGTAGCTCTTTGACTCTCCTGAGCACTCTAGACACCACTTCTGTACTTTACCCCCATTATTTTTTCCCTACAATGAAATATTTAGCTCATGAAGGGAGGAAAAGATATTTTAATATGCACCTTTTGAAAATATTAAGCCTAATTTTTCTGTGCGCCAGGGGGACTTTATCAATCATCACTTGATCACTTTCAAGAAAATACTACTGGAATGTATTTGCTGTGTCTGTTAATTGATTGCACAAAGAACACCACCCCCTCCCAATATTTATTTACAGATTTTGTTTTGCTTCTGTTTCTTTGAATTAGGGCTGTAAGGGGTGTCCTTTCTGAGTAAACGCTCCATTTGAGCAACGTGATTGTTGAACAGATGGTTGTGTGGATGTAAACAGTTCCTGAAATTCATGTTTACTGTACTAAATATCTGCATTACATAGTGTCCAGTACATGTTAGTATATTATTAACCTCCCCTTTTAGGGCTACAGGGACTTCATTTTCAAAGGGAATACTGCAACAGTGCTCCCTGCAAAAGTTTGTTTCATGGTCCCCAGATATCCTTCCTGTAGCAGCATGCATGGAGGAAATAGCACATTCTTCCATAACCCATTAGGAAGGAATTCTTAAGCATCTCAGCACAGGAACCACTATGTGGGCTCTGTCAGGCAAACCCAAAAGTTCCAAAAAGAAAGTGCAAATTTGGTATACCAAATGTGTAGTTTAGATTTTAGTATTTCAGTAGCATCACATACTCTATCATTTGGTCCATCGGCTCAAGCCTGAATTAACTTGAGACCGTCTCAACCTTCATAGAAAACTCAGGGGCAGAAAGTACAGCAAAGATTATCAAGTCTGCTCCTGTGCCCCAAGGTGAGATCTCTATATCTATGTCACACCTGATAAAAGCTTGTCTGACTTGTTCTCAAAGAGCTCCAGGGATGGAGATCTCTTAAGATCTCTGCAGCCTCACCAGACAACTGTTCTACCAATTTCATAGACCTTATAATTAAAAAGTCTTTTTCTTAACATGCCGTCTAAAGCTTCTGTGCTGCAAATTAAACCTGTAACTAATTGGCCTCTGACAAGTACTCCTGTACACTATGAGCATGGAGAAGAGATTATTCTGTAGCTCTGCTTTCTCACATGAATTTCGTTTCAAGGTAACATAAAGATGGCTGTATTTAAGCAGTAGACATGGTATTAAATTTTGATGGCAAAGACTGCAATTATGTGATAAGATGGAGCCAGGTTCTTTTTGGAGTTGCAACGGTTACAAGTTGGAACATGGCAAATTCCAGTCACCTATATTAATTTTTTTCCCCCCCTTCATTATAAGAATGGTCAGGTATTTAAACAGTTTGCCCAAGTGAGTTGCAGAATCTTTGTGCTTGAAAATACTTAAAACAAAGCTGGATGAACCAGAGCTGCTTTGTGCAGGAGCACAGACTGCATGACCTCCCCAGCCACATTCCTTTCAGCCTAATTTGTGCAGTAATTCTCTGTCACAAAATTTTGCATCCAGTGTGCCAATTTACAAAAGATTTTTTTTAGAAGTCCCATGAAATTGCTGAATATAGGTAGCTGTTCTTACTGAATGTCCCTCATTCTGACTATAATTTTAAGTTTTACAAAAAGTTAGAAATCAAAATTAAACCTAGAGTCTTAGTTAACTACATACTTTTTTGCATATAGCATGGGGTGGGGTTTTAAATTGTCATGGTTTTATTTTATATTGACTTTATTTCAAAAACCTCATCACTTGAAATTTCTTCACTAATTATCTAAGTAATGTCTGCTCAGCCTGACTGTGAATTCCTGCTGAATTCCTGACCTAATAATTAGAAATCAGAGAGAGGGATTCTTTGCCTTTTGGGAGTCAAGGGAGATGGACTACTACTGCCAACCACGAATTTTTTAAAAACCTGAGGGTTACTTTTAAAAACTGTTGCTGTTGCTGCCCACAGCAACAATGAAAGATTAAACAAAAATGGTTTTGGAGTTTGTATAATCCAGATTTCTCTTGTGAAAGCTGAAAAGAGATCTTTTTCTCTTCAGTCACATTGTAGACTTTTGTTGAAATGGAATTTAAAGCTGAATACCTGGCACCTCCTGGTGTTTCCCAGGACACTTTAATTGGTGGTGTTAATAGCTGTATGTGTTCAGGAAGATATTTCAAGCTCATCCCATCGAAACTTCTGGTAAATTCCCTGGTCATACTGAAGATTTTTAGAGAGAATGATCCTGAAATGTGCTTCCCTCTCTACTACTTTAGTTCTTCAAAGAAGGGATCATGAGCGGGGAACTTTGTTTCTGGGTAGGTGGGGGAGAAAAAGGCTTAAACCTTGGTCTGTTTAGCTCAGAAAACCAGCAGACAGATGAGAAGCAGAAGTGTGATGCCAGATGCTGTAATCTGCCAATAGAATGTAAGTACAGGTGGAAATCGCACTGTCTCATCCCATTCCAAGTGCACTGTCTCGTCCATTGAAAAGGTAAATTTCACCTTCCCCCCCCCCCCAAACTTCAAGAAGTTGTCAAATAAAAGAGAACAGAAATTGTTTCGTGTTTGTTAAAATGTATTTATTGAAAGGCAATGAAAGTGTGGTACTGGAAGACTTTAGAGGAAAGAACAGAAATAAGACAATTTAATTCTGTTCTCTCTGGCTCCACAGTAGACCTTGTAGCAATAAGGTGATGGTTGCATACTCAGAAGTGAGTACCAATTTTTAATCTTTGATCAGAGCTTTACAATAATTTAATGAGAAAATTCAGATGGGAAAGTTTTTGAGCAGCTCTGCAAATGCTGTGAAGAGAAAGTTTTAAATTAAAAAGTTAATTTTGTCCTTCTAGAGACTTCCACTGAGTTTAAAATTTCCTGCAAAGGTGACCTAGCAGAAGCTTTTTTTCAAATTGTACCTCCTTTTTCTCCATCTTTTCATTTGAAGTGTTCACCCGTACCACTTTATCTGTTCTCTTGTCAGGGAGTGTATCTCTGGATACTTCCTCAGATTTTAGGAGAATACTATAGAGTTTCAGAGAATGTTTATTTCGTCTTTTCTTTCCTCATCTGACAAATTAAATATACATTAATGACTCCTTGCTGTTTTAGGAATTCAAATGGATAAGCAAGTTTTTAAAGTCCCAGTGTTGAACTTTGAACAGATGCAGTTGTCTTTCTAAATGTTAAATAGTCATTGACGTTAAATAGGTTTATTTTTAAAAATGCAAAACTGATACACTTTAACTAAAAGTCTCTTCCTGTTGTTTAACTTTTACTCCTGATTATGAAGATGCCATGATTTCATTAGTTTTCTAGTTACTCTTGTCTTCTGGGGTTGCCATGACCTGATGTTTTTCATGTCAAACCAAGCAGAGAAATGAGGATGTGGAAGGAGTATTAAAAAGCCAAAATATTCAGGTTAATTGGGTATTTGTAGAGATACTGAGTTCACCTTTAACTTAATTTCCCCCAAGCCCCCAAGTCATTCTTTGTTTATTTTGGGGTTTTTTTTGCTTTTTCTGATTAGTTAAAAGGGGCTTTTTAGTAAAGACTAACCAGTTTTTCACAATGGTGGGCCTCTCGTACATCATCTACACCACCAGTCTAATTACTGGCTTAAATAGGAAAAACCCACTTTAACCATGTATTTTTAAAATCCAGTTGTCTCAGGAACACTAGCAACAGTGGACTTTTAGGGGTTCTTATTGTGTATTTCACTGTCTGATAGTACTTTTGCCTGGATTTTTTTAGTTTCTAGTTTCCTCCGACAAGTGTGGTTCCTAATCTTTGTCTCACTATGTCCAGTAGTTTTTCATTAGGTTTCCATTTGTATTGCCTCCTGTTGGTTGCAAAAGCCTAAAAGATTTTCCTCACAGTACTTGAAAAAACAAAAGCTTATTTCACATGTGGATTTAAGGCACACTCACTGAAAAAAGGTGGAAGATTACACCAAGGATGCTTTAACCTCCCAGAGAAAGAAGATCTGCTGAAAAACCTGCATTAGTGACTGACTGACTGTGGGGATGAACCAGCCTGCCACCAAACAGAGCTATTTCGCTGTGGATTTTGCTTAGCACACAGAATTTATGTTCTCTATCAGTGTTCAAATTGAATGAGATGCTCATAATTGCTGAATGAAATGCAGCTGTTTTAGTAGTGTTGAAAGGTCAAAGCTAAGGCTAGGAACAATATTAATTTTCCTGTACTATAGGTGACAATGCCTAAATGTGCTACTCTGTGCACCCAACACTTCAACCTGAAGCTGTTAAATGATTTCTAAATGCCAGCACACAGAAATTCAGGAGTAGTGCCATGGCCACTTCTCAGATGAGTTATATCGGGATGTTGGGGTTAAATGACTTGTTGAAAGTCCCTAGGGTGAATTAGTGATGATCCTAAATTTCTGGTGGCAGGCCATCTTCTCTCACAACTACAGGAGAGATGAGGTGGCAGAAGTGTATCTGTGCAGGAGGCAGAATGTTCTCCAGCAGCAGCTCCCAGTGCAGCAGGACAGGCGGCCTGAGAGGTCCCTGCGCGGCTGTCTGGGGTTTCTGCTTCGTAATGAGCATTCATTCATGGGGAGGGAAATCCGAAATGTCTGGCAGTCGTAGCTGGAAGCTAATGCTTTGTTCACGGAGATCTGTGTTTTAATGCTGTTAATGTTTTAATTTCTCTCGTTAGGGCAATAAAAAGAGGTTGTATTTTTGGCAGAGGATGTAGCCCTTGCTGACTGAGAACCTCTGGCAATTCAAACTTCAGCCACCCAGCTGCTGAGAAAAGGTGATTACAAGGGTGGCTGTTCCCTGCTGGTGCAGGAGGTGAGGAAAACTGAAGCAAAGCAATCCCTCCTCAGGGTGCTGTTGTGCCACCTTGGAGGATTGTTCACACTGGTGGCGAGCCCTGAGCCTGCCTGCCAAGGTGCAATTAGGCTGAGGGCATATGTCTGTGCTGCAGCCAGGAGTGGATTACAGCCTCGAAAGCACACCTCGGCTGCCATGAATAGATTAGCTGAGATGAGAATCCTGCCTGAGACATGGCACCGTGGGCTTGTCTCCCGAGCCCCAGCTGCCAGGCTGCTTTGTGCAGCAAAGTGGGAGCACGGTGCCCAGACACAGTGTCACTTATCACTGCAGTCTCCCCAGTCACCTGATCGAAAGCATGATCTTGTTTCACACTCTGCCAGGCTTCCCCTCTGCACCAGCCTCGTTGCATGTGAGGGCACAGGCCCATAGGATAATTCAGATTGAAGGGACTCCAGAATGTCATCCAGTCCAGCCTCAGTTCAGCTGTAAGGTCAGGCCAGGTTACCCAGGGCTTGCCCAGTGAAACTTGGAGGAATGAGTTGCCAAAGGACTAAAAGCTAATTAAAGCTTCATGAAGCATGTCACAAGCAGGAAAGCTCACAGAGAGTGGGAAAGGGGAGGCAAGGGAAAGACTGATGACAGTTCATTACAAGAGGAGCAGAAAGAACGCTATAGCAGGGAACTTTTTTTCCTTGCATCAGCAAGGATATCAGAGGGGATCTGGCAGGTGGGTTTCCATCCAGAAACTACTCTTTGCTTGGTAAGCCTGAGAAACTATTCAGACTGCTGTGACACTGCAAGAGGACTTCTTAAATTTGTTTTTCTTTGACGGATGACATGAAGTGTAGGTAAAACAAGAGTCACTGGTATTCCTTCAGTGTTGTGAGTATCAAACTGCTCAAGCTTAATTGTGACAGAATAAATGCTCTGTCAATGTCAGCTAAAGGCTAAAGACTGTTGAAAACTGGTGGGACGTACCAGGGAAAGGATTACTTTATATATACCCTATGCCCTTGCCTTTTTTTTTTTTTCCTGAGTGTTTGCTGGGGGCTTCTGTCAGAGACAGACTGGGAGAGAGGCATGGGCAACGATAAGTGAAAGTTTCTGTGATACTGATTCGTGGAAGTGCCACTGTACTGCGTGTTCATCAGGCACTTGTGCCTGAAGGCTCCTGCTGTGCTAGAGGCTTACTGGCTTTAGTAAAATCATGTGCTTTCGTCTCACTAATTTGAATATGGCATCATCTTAAAAGACAAACTTCAAAATCTGCAGCAGGAGCAGTGCTGTTTGTGTAATGCCTAAACAGTGCTTCAGACTTTAAATTGAGATTTTGTGTGCAAATGATAAAATACCTATAGCTCAAGCTGTCTGTTATGGCGAAGTGGAGCAGGAGGGAGAATATATGAAGAGTAGGATTGATTATATTGAAGAGAAGAAAAAATGATTTGTACAGTTTCTGTGTTAGGACTTAATATCCACATACATCTTCAAATAAGCACAGCGTAAATGTTCTCTGTAGCTTTTTTTCATGCAAGATGCTATTTATGGTTAAAGGTATGGAAGGACCCTTTCATATTAAAACTTCCTGTTCTTTTGATTTACCAAAAGTTAAGTAAAGAAAGGAAGATTAAAGAGGAAGGAAAGTCTAAATAGATTTCTGTTTCTGGAAGCAGAGACTACAAAACAGCTTTTCAAGCAGGGCATAAATTATGCTCACAAATAAGCAGCACAGTCTTAACAAGCGTTATGTCTCAGAGCTGCTTGGAGAAGACTTTCACATGTAGAGATTTAACTATATTTGAAGTCTCAGTTCCTAACAGGAAAAAAAAAACCAAAACCCTCCAGTAGTTACTGAATACAAATGGTTTTAAAAATGGGCAAAACCCCACCAAACAAAGCAACAAACAAAAACAGCTGTAAGACTAAACTGTTCTTAAGTTTTTAATGTAACAATTTCTTTTATAGTTAATGCATTTAGTTGTTAACTTAATAGTTAATATAAATGTTTATAGCTTAAAAGGGTTATATGTGCAAAGAATAAGATGTGTGCATTTCCTGCATTGAAATACTCTTCTGAGTGTTTCTGAGTGAATGGTACGAATCACAAAACAAGGGAGAAATGCCCTCCTTCACTTGAAGTTGAATTAAAATCTGGTATTGAACAATTCTAAGGTGTTAGTGAAAGTGAAGGGAGAAACTGTGACAATAGAACTTTGAAGCTGACATGGTGAATCATTCACTTACCAAATTTTGGAAATTGTTTCGATTTCTTGTTTCTGTTTTGTATTTCCTTATGCAAAGTACTCAGTTCCTGTGAGATAAAGTTAATTATTCAAGAGATTCATTGCAGGCTCATGTGTTACTTGTCTAGTACTGAAGCCAGCAGCAGCCAGAGCTGTGGCACATCTGCAAGCTGCACTGTTGGCATCTTCATTTACAGGGCTGGGTTTGGTGGAGTTGACATGTGAAGTGGTAAATCTCTGATACCCAGGCGTGACTACACCCCTTTGTGATGCATCAGCTGTTGATCAGTGCAGTGTGTGGGGGAGCAGGTGGGGTTTGTCACAGGTGGGATGAAAAAAGGCCAGAGTTTGACTTGGCCCACTTCTAGAAGTTTACTTAGAAGTTCAGTGTGGTTGTACAAGTATCTTGCCTGTACGAAGAAAATGGAGGTTGTGTGGCTTTCTCAAGGACAAATTAGTGCTGTTCAATTTCTATCCTCACATAAACAATTCCACTTTCAGCACATGCATCTTTTAATATTAAGCAATTGCATCTACTCTGTATTTAAAAGGTGAAAAAGCATTGCTCGAAGTTTAAAGACCACTTCTCCAGTATCACTAAATATATCTTGAAAGTTCTTAAGAAATTGCTGTTCCCCGAGGATGAAGCTGAGTTCATTAAAACCCTTTTTTCATCATTAACATGATCCTAGATGGCCTATTAACAGATAAGCCTGCTGGTTTATTTAAGATTACTTCAAGTGGCAATAGGATTAGTCACCTAGTGGAAATAGTAGCTTTCTCTGTAGATTGGATGAGTAGGTGTTGCCCAATTTGAAACAATTACTCTCATCCAAGTGTACTGTTGACGCAACTAAAATTTGCATAGGACTTTTTGTTCATGTTCTTTCCCACTCCTGTTGAGCAGGATAGATTTCATCTAAGAAAAGCTGGGGTAACTTCAATCTGTTTTAATAAACTGGGTTGAATCAGGAATTGAAATTACAAGGGTTGTACTGTAAAGATAAAATAGGCAGCAATATCCTATGGCACCCACTACGAAGGGTGGGGATGGGGGGGGAGGTGCTTCCCCGAAAACTTTAGTCCAGGGAAAAACATATTTGCAGATTGTGAAGCTGAAAATGTGGTTACATGTGGTGTTTGTGAAGCCTTCCGGTGAAGTTGCACCATCCTTTTGGGCAGATGGTCTTGACAGAAGTAAGATGAGCTTGTACAGCAGACCTTGGATCTGTGAGAGGAGCTGACACGGAGGAAATTCAAGGGCACAAATTGGTGAGGAATGGGGCTTGCCTTGCTTCTGGGTGTAGATGCTCAGCTGAGTTGAGGGAAGAAATGAACATGTGGTTTGAATGAGGTGAAACCCTGCCTTGGTGCTCATTCATTTCAGTTCACTGATAGGGCTGATAGTCAGGTCAGAAGGTCAGAGGTGCAGGGTGGTGCTCTGTAGGACTTTGGCTGTGTGGAAAACCAGGCAATTTGAGTGCTGGAGGCTGTGGGGCACAACAAATCCATTTGGAAACAGAGCTGTGCAGTTGAAGGAGAGCTGGCCAAAGGTTGCAACATCGGTTTGCTAAGGGTGGCAGGCAGGATTCACCTCTGGCATGCGAGCCGAGTTGGTTTTATCCCTATTCTGTTCTTGATTCTGCTCGGTTTTCAGACGTGCAGAAGGCTGTGGTGTGTTTCTGTTTGGCTGTGGTGTTCTTGCCTAGATTGCAAGCTGAAAACTGTTCTCACAAGCACATGGATGTTTGTTTGTGAAGCTGTGCTTTCCAAGGGGATTAGTCTGAAGTGTGAAATAACTGTTCCTTGCTTCTTCCCCATGTTTTTTATGCCAGTTGAAGCAATTGTTGCCATCTGTCCTGTATTTTTTTTTCCACTGCAGCTACTTTGGGAATTTTCTAGCCTGTATTAGTCCTTTTTATTTTTGTAGAATTGGGACCTCTTTAGTACAAAAAGAGAAGACAGCAAGCAGTGGGCTTTAACCTTTCTAAATGACAGCTCTCCTGAAAGGAATACAATGCATAGGCGCAAATTAAAATCAAGGAATTTGGGAATGTGTGAAAATGACAGGAAACAGCATCTTTATGTGCTTTTTGTATTTATCTTAGGCTTGTCAAAATGAAGAGAAGAACCATTCAACAGAAGAACTTAGCAAGTCTGAAATCCAGGAGGAACTGAAAAAGGCTAATAGCCTCCCTAGTTTGACTCCTGGAATCAAAACAGCAGATAAAGACAAGCAACCCCGAGAAGGCTTTTTTCATTTCCTTGGAAGCTTATTTAATATTGCAACAAAATCATCTTTGGTAGAATCTAAACCCTCTACCTTCCAAGATGAGCCCAACAGATGTGAAAAGGATTTACAGAGCACAAATACCCTTCCAAAGGACGTGCAGCCAAAGAATCCGAAAGTTGAAGAGCCTGTGGCTAGAAGAAAAGAGGATTCTGTAAATAAAGATGATGCCATCTTAACTAATACTGGGAAAGATATCACACAGGATCTTCTAAGAGGCTGGAAACAATCCTCAGATACAGAGAAGTAAGTTTTATAGTTTATTATTAAATATGTTAATGTGTGTGTGTGTGTGTGCATAGAACTATGCTGACCAAGTTCTGCTGAGTGTATGACAAATGTCTGTCATTTTCAAGGGTGGTTGGAGTGTCCCTGGCTTGACTTGTGCAAAACTCCAGTAGCAACTACTCTACATAAATGAGGAGGGGAGAAGTCAACTGCAACAAAATATAACTTTAAAGAAGTTCTTTAAAAGTGTCCTGACTAGATGTGTCATTTATAAATATGTTAAGGAAAAAAAAGAAGTGTAAAGTGCTTATTTCCATCCATATTATGGCCTATATAAAGGCTTAAATGTTTGTCTTTTTTATATCTCAGCGGTTCAATAATTTTACTTATGCAAGTAAGGTTTTCTCTTTTTAAAATTATTTTTCTTGGATAACTGACTGGGTGATTTTTGCTTGTGTGATTTTTTTTTTTTTTTTTTTCCCCCCCCTGGTTCTTTGGGGTTTTCCTGTGATGTTAAAGAAGGTTATGTAAAGCACTCAATTTCAAATAGTCCAAATATGGAGCATTTTTTGCAGTCCTGTAATATTTTTAGAAGAATATTAAAAGAAAAAATGATGGCAAGAGCACCATTGTGTGTTTGAGAGTAGAAAAGTTAAAGCACTGGCTGTGGTCAACACTGTATATTACCAAACCTTTTCTGATTGTCATAAACATAGGTATTAGTTTTCCAAAAGAATTTGTAGCTGTTATGTTGAAAATTGGGCTACACATGGGTCGGCACAGAGTAGGTTTGGATTAGGTGTGAATTAGCCTGTGGTTCCTGTCCAGTTTTCAGTAGGTGTGTAGAACATGGACTTGTTTGTGGGCAGTGGGTCTGCAAGTGTTGATAACTCAGGCTTTCAGTATGGCCCAGAGTATTTATTTCAAATTTAAGCAGAAAGTAATGATTGGGGTTAACCAATTGGTCTCTATCACAGTGCTCCTGCTTGAATTGCAGAATGGGAGGATGGACTCAGAGGAGACACCTTTTTCCTTTTAATTTTTTTTAACTAATTTGAGTTGTGTTTAGTCTGTTTATTGGTGGCATGTGAAGTGTTTCATCTCCATGTAGGAGGTCAGAGACACCCAGAATAGCTGCTTATTGAATTCCACTTCCAGACTGGGGCTCTCTCCAGCACTCTGCCCTTACCTATTATTTGGCAGAATAATGATTTGAAGCTTTATGTTGTAAATGCAGTGGCTGGTCAAGATATGAACAGGTGATGTGATACCTATTTAGATGGAGTTAAAACTGTATTTCCACCTCCAAAATACAGTAATTAATAGTAATAATGGTTGAGTTCTTGTGAACACTCTGGTTTGGTCTGTGACGTGGTCGACTGGTTTTTATCTCAGACTCTTACCGTGGTATCACGCATCTGACTATGCTTTTTCCAAACTGCAGCTCAGCATCACCACTGCTTTGATCAATGCAGGAGAAAAGTTCCCCTCCCCTTAGTTGTGCTCTGGAGAGGCCCTGGAGCGTGGTGTTATTCGGTCTAGTTCCTGAGCAAACTGTATTCCCTAAAACCTGTTGGACAGGCTGGGTTGCTGCATCAGTCTCTTGCTGCTCTTCGCTGTTTCTGTAGTATACCCTTCTGTATGCACAATTTACAGGGTAAGATGGATCTCATTCCCCTTTTTCTTCTTGTGAATTCTTCATTAAAATGTAGATTAATAAAATAAAGCATTAATAAAAGTTAGTGGAGTATGGAAGGTTGGGTGCTAACTCACTGAGGTGACCTCTTTGCTCTTGCAAAAATTTTTGAGTTATTTTTGTTTTCCTGAAGTCAAAGTTACTGTTGGCTTTTTCAGTTGACCATCCTTTGACATTGTCCTGTTCTGTTAGATAATCTTTGCAAATCAGTTTAGATTCTTTTTCGGTATAGTTCACGTCTCATGGCCAGGCAAGCACATAAGAATGTGTGTTGCTAGTTTGGAGGTAAGGGTAAGCTGGTCTATATACAGAATTAAGTTTTTCCATAGAAAAGAACTTTTTTAAATGGAAGAAGAATCAGGGGTTTTTTTCATTGTAGCTGTTGTAAATTAGGGCAAACATTCAACCAATTTTAATGGCCTTTTAAGCTGATTCTCTGAAGTACAGTGTATTTTCTGCTCTTTTTGGCTTGGGATACTAACAAGTTAGACAATCTCTGTGTAACTTTAATTATGTTTTTCTCTGCCTGACCACACAATGTGAACTGCTCTTCTGAAGCAATTAGTAAAGAAAAATTGGAATGACTGTGGGGAAGCAGAGGCTTGCATTGTTTACCTTTCTAAAAAGTTTGAATCAAGGATAACTTTTTTTTTTCTTTTATGGAAGTGGTTATGCTGGATTTGTTCTCTTTTAGTTTATAAAAGTTTAAAGGATGGAGAGTAGTTTATTCTTTCCAGTACTAGCTGGGTTTTTTACTAAATATTAACTAGCTGGGATTCAATTAGCGTAGCTAAACTGTAAGAACGCTCTTGGTTGCTGTCGGTTGGTTAAAGAGTCTTGTTGGAAGTGGGGGCTACAAGCACACAAGGAATGATGGGGAGAAGGGGTAAAGACGTAGCACAAAGCATCAGGAAGGTGTGGAAACCATGAAGAGCAAAGATGATGTGAACCTAAAAGTGATTGAATCCTAGAAGTCGTGTGAGATGTGCTGGTGAGCCGTATAAAGTCAAAGGAGTTGATTCCATTGATTGTTGCATTAAACTGCACTTCTAGCATTTCACGTAGAGGCAGGATGTAGCAGAGGGCTTTACAAGGCCTTGTGACCACTGCATTATTAATCTCACAGCAGTTTCCTTTGTCGTGAGGAAGATGTAAATGAATTTGTTAATTCTAAACTACAGTGAAATACTGTGTTAGGAGCAGTCTGTGGTTAGTGAGGAGGTTGCAGTGATAAGTGGAAGAGGGATGGTTGTTAGATTGCATAATCCCCATTAGAGTTGTTTAAAAAAGAAAGCCTAAACTAAACAACCTTTCAGATTTTTTAAAACCTACCAAATGGTCTCAGATGCCTCTACTCAGAAAACCTCATTCTCCTCATATCCTTAAAGCAATATTTTGCGAAATACAAGGATATCAGAGTGCTCTGACCTGTAAACTGAGGTTAATTTTGCCCTCTGTGGGAGGTCTGGCACTTGGTAAAGACTCAAGTTTCCAGGCCTTGAGCCAAGGAAAGTGGAACTCATGAGATCAATCTGTGGAGTACATGTTTGTGAGGGACAAAACGTGTAGGTCACGTTATTCCTCCATCACCCTAGCTGGTTGGCTCAGAGGTAATTTTTACCTCAAAGGCTTTTGGTCCTTTAATCCCAATGGTAGCAAGTGGTAAAGGAGGAGCACAGAAGACAAAACCATGATAAATTTGGCAAAGTCTCTGGAAGACAATTACTGTGGACAGTAATTGCAGCACAGAAGATGGGTGAGGAGAGTTGGTCTAAGTCTCCAGTTATTGCATCCCTCAGTTTTCAGTTTCTCTGGGATGGTTGAAGGTTTCTTTGCCTTGAAGAAGCAAAGTAAAGTGGACCAAGCAACTGCAAAGTAGGGTGTTTGCTACTTAGTGTAGAAAAACCTCTTAGGTAAGATGGAAACTTTTGGGTGGAATAGTCCCCTGTGGCAGACTGGTAGGCATGAAAGTGAAAACTTCCTGTTTACTCTTGGCCTTTGCACTCCTTAATGATGTTAAAAGCCAGCCTTTAACTGATGAAATAAGCCCTAAAAATAAAACCATGGAGCAGTGGGGGTGCACTTCACCTCATTTCTCATTGCTGAAAGTCTGCATGAGAGAGATGATGATTTCGTGTAGTAGGTGACGAATACAAAACACAGATTTGCCCCATTATCTTTCTCTTCTATAATGTGAAATTCATTCACTCACACATATATTGTCTGTCACTAAAAAGCAACGATTTGGCTTCAAAATTGAGAATGGACTTCCTGCAGTGCATACCTGCAATCTTCTCAAGATCACCAGTGGTGGTAATGGGTAGAACCTTGTGCAGGTGACTGAGGACAAAACTTTGACAGGTGTTTTCCTTTCCCCCTGCCCCAAAGACTGATGACCCAGATCCGTTCTATTGACTGCTTGCCATTCATCTATCTTCCAGTAGATTTTTCTTTTTTTTGTAACATCCAGTAACAATAAGTGGATGTTGCAAATAGTGTTGTGCAGAACAATAGTGCCTGTGAAACTGCACAGCTTGTTCTGGAGTTCAGCAGGGAGGAGCCTTAGTGCTTTGCTGAACATGGCTGAAGAGGCAAAAATCAAAATTGTACTTACTCTGAATGTTTTGATGAAATAATCCTGGTTAAGACACTAATACCCCAGTTCAACAAAGTATTTTAAGATCCTGTCTTCTTCCTTCTGTTATGAACCTGGTAGATTTGGATGTGAGAAAGAACTCTGAATCGCACAACTGCAAGGACTTTCTAAGTGTAGGTAGAAAAGGGGGAGGGGGTGATTTCAAAAGCAGATGCTCAAAATATGTTTACATTTCACACCCTGCTAAGAGCCAGGTACTAGGAATAATTTAGTGAGATCGTTGCAAGCAATTTAATTCAGAAGGGAGGTAGCCCTAAGGAGAAAAAAATAAATAATAATTAAAAAAACCATTCCCTCACAGAACCCAATAATGTGTAACACAGTAGAACTGTAAATGGACTGAAATTTCTAAGTCTAATAAACCTGTTGCTATACATTTAATTGATGTATATTAGTATTAGCAATTACTATTTACCACCTTGGTACTGTCAGCAAATCCTATCCTTTTATTTTGCTCTGATAGAAATACATCTGATAAAACCCTTCAGGTTTACATAATTCTGGTTAATAGGTTTGTTTCGGAGCTTGTAATTCTCCTGAGTGTTGCTTGTCAGAGGCAGGCTTGTGGTGATAACAAAACACAGCCCTTAATTTGTCTGATGGATTGTTGTGTGTTGTGGTTTTGATTCAGTCAGTAGCAGCAACATTCATCTTTCCCTATAGATAGATGCCTTTGGCAGAAAATCAAGAGTAAACAAGCGAAAATCAATCACTGAATTCCAAGCAGTAGTCTCATCAGGTAATTCCTGAGAAATAGTGAAGGGGAGTGGGGAAGCTGCTGCTCCTGCATTTGTTGGTGTTGATTTGTTGGTATTTCTGGCCATGGACATGCAGTGTTGCTCAGTTGCTGGTGCTCAGGTGGGCAGGGAGTCACTGCTGAGAGTGACCTGCTGCCACTTGAGAGGGGTATAAACTATGTGGGCAGCTCCACCCTTCTGGGTCAGCCAAAGACCATCCAAAATTAGAAGGCTGTCCCAGGGAAGGAGCAGAATCATCCTGCCCCAATTCCCTGGGTGAGCTGTGGAGGGTGGTCACTCTCAGGGCTGTGCTGTAGGAGAAATGCAGACCCCAAAGCATTTCTCTACCTGCCAGAGAGGGGTACCTACCCAGAGATGGGATGTGGTCCAAAGGCGAAAGAAAAGATTTTTGTGTTTCTGAAGAATGAAACTTTGTATTTTAAGAGTAATTCTTAACAGATGTGTGGTGCAAAATTGAGCTAAAAAAATTAAGTCAAAAATTAATTCACTGGATTGTTTTCTCCACTGAACTTTTTTTTTTAGTAGGGTTGTTCAGCTGTGAAATGTATTCAGCTGAGCCAAACCCTTTTCTTTCCCTGCCACACCTGAAGCTACTTTCTTGCTTGAAGAGAGTAGAGGGATGCCCTGGCTTTGATTCTTCATTACATCTCAGAAGAGGCTAGGAGTGGCTTTCTTCAGCCTTAAGATGAAAAGCTTAGGGGAGACCTTACTGCTGTCCCCAGCTCTTGCACACCTGTGAGAAGCAGCACAGGCTCTGCTTGTCCCTGCTCCCTGGGAGGGGCAAGTCCTGGGCACCTGAATCCCTGAATGTTACAGAGGAAAACGGAGGGGCAGCAGGTGAGGACACTTCCCACAGGTATGGAGTAGGAAGGCTGGCTGGTGCCAGGTACTGGGGAAATATGGCAAGGAAGAGCTGGGAGTGATCCCAGGCCCTTTCTGCTGGTCTTGGTCTGGCAGCCTCTGGTGTTCCGGGTGAGCCTTGATGTGTGCTCTCTTCCTTCAGACTCAAAGAATAGGTTTTCCCAGATGTGAGAGATAATCAAGAATTACTACCCTAAAGGGCAAGGGGAAGGAAAAACATTCTTTCCAAGGTCACAGAGACTGTGTTTGCTTTTATTAAAATTGCCATTGACTCTTAATTGCCCTTATGGAACATTAGCTTTGAAATTTCCTGGAGAATCAAGTGTGTGTAAATCACTTTGTTCAACCAAACTTTTGACCTTTTCAAACATACGTTGTGACGTCCCAGGACACTAAGTATTTCAGACTGCAGATTTAAATCATGGAGCTATCCCCTCTGGCTAAAAAATTGTTTTCTTTCATCTAAGTTGTATATGGCAACTCTTCAGTTAGCCCTCAGTGTCTTTTTTCCAGCAAGTCTTTCATTTTTCCCATTTATGAATAGCACAGGAACCACCTGGCTGGCTAAGTTGGATTCCACCAGAAGGTTTTTCAAAGTGACTTTAAGACAGTTGTTTCCAGATGAAGTACCTTAAAATATTTTTTTTAAAGTTGTCAGTTAAGTATACAGTAGAAAAAAATTAAAATAAACAACAGGGTAATTTTAAGATGGTCAGAGAGGGGTAGACAGGAGCTACAAGACTCACACTGATCTAGGTCAGCGGTTTTCAGCCTGTAGCCTGCAGATCTCTCTGGTGGCTCTCTCTGCGGGGTCTTTGACAAGCAACTGGGGAAATCAGGCAAGGATATGCTTGTGAAAGCAGGAGACCGCTGGGCTGGGGACATAATATCTGGAAGAGTGAGACACGAGGGGGAAAATTGGCATGCCATGTTTTGGGAGAGGCAGGTGTTGCGTGCTGCAGAAGCAGGCTGGGGAGCAGTGCCCTGCTGTGCAAATGAACTGTGCTCCTGGGGGCCTGAGAAGCTCCGTGGTCTTCTTCCACCTTTTGGAAAATGTATAGGGCTCTCTACTTTCTGCATTATTGTATGGTACAAATAGGCTTGGAGGGATGGCCATCTCGATGGCGTACGCTTGAAAAAATGCAAACAGTGTGTTCTTTATGGGTGCACTGGAACGAGGCGTTCAAGGTAGGAAGTTTCCTCCTGCTTCAGGCCTTCCAAATCAACAACACAGTTTTATAACCACTGCCACTTGGGCAAGTTACACAAGATGTCTGTCGTGTAAGATGTCAGAACATGTTCCCCTCTGCTCCTTGAGTTAGTCCCCCTTTAACTTTTTATATCTTTTTCACAATAGAAGAAATATCTACAAGCACCTACTTTTGACAAATTTAACGTAACTCATGTTGACATCCTCTCTTGTTGCTGTCAAAATCTTTTGTGAAACTGATTTAAGGCTTTATAGGGAATTGAATAGCTTCCTGTGAGGACAGGAAAGAAGGAATCTCCTAGTATTTGAAATATGTGACAGAATGCACACTGGGTTCTTTGTATAATCAGGCTTTCATCTGCATCCTCACATGAGCTGAAAAAAGTTTTTTGCAAAGAGTTTTTAAGGCAAGTTCTGAACTGACATATTCTTTTGGTGATCAGAAATGAAACAAGTCTCTAGTGACACTTTCAGAAGATTTTTTTGTGGCACAGCCTGCTTCTAAATTTGTTTCATAAGACTTACAGCTGAGTTGCTGGTGCTGCACAGGAACATGGGTTTTCATTTTTTAAATGTCTTGCTGTTGCATGGGAGCATTCAGAATGAATATGATTCTATGTGCTCTAAAAGGAAATGCATTAGGACTAAAAGGTCTGCTGGCAAATTTTTTTATAATATGCTGAGCAGCAAATTCTTTACCAAAGGTCAGACAGAGATCCTGAAGCTGCCTTGTCTGTGGAGGAAAGGTTAGTTCTGGTTGAAAATAGAGTTCACTGATGAAAGTCTTGGTAGAGTGAAGCCTGCAGGAGAGCAGAGCTGCGTCTTGGGAGATACTGGCACAGGCTGAGGCTCTGCAGCTGAAGCAGGGGTGGAGCCAGTGCTCCTCAGGATCAGGTTTGTGCACAATTCTCCAAAGGGCAAATGGCTTGGAGTCTTGCTCAGACTTCAGATTGATCAACTGGAGCGTAAAATTCTCTCAGAAGACAAACAGAGAGCAAAAAGAATTGGGAGAAGTTATAAAGGTTGCCACATAGGCACAAAAGTAGCTTCTGAATACATTTTCTTGCCTGACCTTTTGTAATAAATAATGGTTGGGGGGGATCTGTGGCTTCAATCAGTGTAAATATAGAACCCAATCATGCTGGGCTCTCCTTGTCATACCTTCTGTAAAATGTACCTATTCATCCCATATCTGGATGCTTTGGGTTTCAGAACTGCTGGGTTCACATGAAAAATTCAAAGGCAAAGTTGGGTATGGGAGGCAAATGGAAAGACATGGCCCAGGTTTGTTCTGGAGCATTGGTTCTCCCCCCTGCATATGACACAAAAATATCAACCATGAAATGAAAGACACTCAGTCAAAGCTAATTCTTGTCAAGCTGCTTATTCAAAGTCCTGCCTTGGTTTTGGTGGAAGTGAGTGTTTGGCATCTTGCAATACCCATTTATATGTTCACTTCAAACATGTATCATTACATTTGATCTGTTCAAGAAGCCATAAAACTCTTTTTCTTTTTGAGAAATGTTACCATTATGTGTTCTGCTTGTGTTTTTAAAAGAAATTTCATCTGGATTCAGGACACTTGTGGGACAACTTTTATTTTTGAGGTTGTCCAAAGTATAGAGGAGCTGCTGGAGTTTGTAAAAGCTTAATAGTGATTATTTAAAGCAGGAAAGGTTACTCAGTAAGGTTAATTCTGAATAAGAGCATGATCAGGTCTTACATTCTTAAGACTTATTTTTAGTATGACTATGGCTGATGCTGAGTAAATATACTGCTCTGCAGAACCCAACAGATCCTTCCCCTCACATTTTAGTATCTCTGGAGTTTTAGAAAATATTTTCTAATGTAGAAGAGAATTTTCTGTGGAAAATAATGATAATTTTTTTCCCCCTACCCCTTTTCCCACTGTGTTTTGGTTTTTTTCACTCAGAAATATTTATGTTTCTTTGGCGGGTTGTGAATCCTCAGGTCAGCCATTTCAGCAAATGGAGTGTGTGATGTTTAGCAGCTACCACTGCTGGTATCTCTAGAAGCCAAACTGGTGCTATAGAAGACTAAATGTAGGCATCTAACTTGGCAAGCTGGGAGATGTGCTATTTATACAAGACTTTTCTGTTTCCTCTGTGACTTAATATACGTGGCCAACAAACCCTGTACTGAGATTCTGCTGTAGTCTCCATCAGAGATGACAGTGAATTTAATCCCAATACAAACTGAATTTTCAAGTTCTCCCAAAGTCTAAATTCCCGTGTTAATGTATTTTGGCATTAGCCTAAAGGTACCTAGCAGTGTAAAACATGCATATAAATGACTGTTTATATCTCTCTTTTAATGTTTATGAATATGAATAATTTCATATTTAGTTCACTTGTACTCTGTGGGTATTCTTTACTTGTGATTTTAAATAGCATTAAGTTCCCTCTTCAAAATAAAATTAATATTGAAGTAAGAATCTTGACCTCTAAAATCTTGACAGAAGAGAGATTCTATTTTTAGATTGGTGAATCCACTCCTTTTTCATATTCTTCTCTATCTTTTGAGAGAATATATACTCAGAATCCATGCAAATAAGATTTGAAGGTACAGTTACTCAATGGTACTCAAATGTTTCACTTCCCATAGTAAATTTGTTTTTTATTTCTCACTTAAATTATTTGTTCTCAGCTCTAGAGCTGTAGCAACTTCTCAACAAATTGAACTGATGGGAGAAGGTTCAAAGAGCTTTTAGAAGCTACTAAGCTATTTTTATATATTGCAATGCTTTTATGTTAGAAACCAAAATCTTAGCCAACACCTTTTTGTTGTTGTTGTTGTTGTTGTTGTTGCTTTTGCCCAAGTGGCTCTTCTGGAATGAGTATGACAATTTTCCACAGCTGAATGGTTGATTCCAGCCTTTCACTGTGTTAGCAGATATGGGGCGGGCTTTGAAGGGGTTTCTTCTCAGTTTACATGGAGGCTGAGGCAGAAGGGTGTTTAAGTCTAGTCTGAGCATCTACTTTGTCTTAAAGTGAAGAGTGGAAAAGCTGACAGTGACTGATTTTTGTAAGAATTCTTTAATAGGGGGAAAAGAGAAAAGCACTTGAAAGAAAGGTGAGTATTTGTGATGTCTCCTAGTTTTAGGAGAGAAGAAAAACTGCTTCTTCAGAAAATTGGAAGTGACAGGCTCTGAACTTAGTATTATCAGAAAGAGCAGTGAAGGATCAGGATCACAGTTCCTCTGTGGTGATTCTTTCTTTTCTTAGTTTTTGCATTTGCTGTTTTTTGCCGCTAAATTTGCAGAAATTGAAGAGTAATGAACGGCTAGGTCTACCAATCCCTTGTCACATTTCTAGTCTTCCCATTTTGGTATTCCCTCCAGCATTCCAACAGTCTTCATTCTTACCCATTCTCCATTCAGTCTCTTTCCTTACTACCCTGTGGTTCAAAAAAGCGTCCCGTTATATACTTTCTCTTTTGCCACATGTTTTGTTTCTCCTCATCCTGTTTCTTAACAGTATGAGATATTGGGTAAAAGTTTAAATTTCAATTCAATATTTTACTGGGCATTAGTACAGTAAATTTTCTCCAGTTTTAATGTACAGGCCTGCTTTAGTAGGATATAACATCTTCAAAACAGGTTGATTATTTCTGTCACTGCAAATATTGCCTTGCAGTGATACTTGCCAATAGTAATTCCCTTGTCTGGTAGAAAATAAATGATGGAAGTTGGTTAAGGCAAAATCTACTTTTTTGCTTGTAGTTTAAGTTGGGTTTTTTTGTAAAAGGTGGTATCCATATCATTTGTCACACAAACCTGTATTTACCAGAAGAAGGAGGAAAATAATGTTGAGTGCAATCTGCAGTTTGTGCTAACCTGTGGAGGGAAACAGTATTTTACATCATCTACAGCTAGTGCTAAGCTTTGTTATCATACCATCAATTTATTGTGTGTCCTTGCTGATATTGATGATCCTCGTTCCAGGCAGACACGTCGGAAGCCAGAAGCACCCGCAGTCACGTATGCAACGTATCGGGGTTCTGCAAGGATCAGGCAGCTCCTGAAGAATCAATCAGAAACTGGAAAAGGAGAGAAAAGTCCTGAGAACAGAAATGCTTCAGCAGTCAAAGAAAATGGAGAAGTGCAAACAACTCTGTCTGTGAAATCAGGATGCCTAATAGAAGAAAATGGAAGAGATGAGGGTAAAAATCACCAAGATGATGGCATATTGAATTCTTCTGCAGTTAGAGTGGGAAGCAAACAGTCTGGTAACGCTCAGCATTGCTTGGGCCGAAGTAAACATGAAAGAGCTGCAAAGGCCACAACTTTATCCACTGAGTCATGTCATGAGTTAGACTTAAGAAATACACCTGCTTTAGCTGCAACAACAGTTAAAAGGACGTATTCACTAGATTCATTATTGCCATTTAGTAGTAGAAACAGTGGGATCCTAACCAATTCCACTTCCCAGAGTACTCATTCCCTTAAAGTCAGTTCTGCAAACAATTTGGTTGGAAAAGAAGGTGGACTGCTGGGAGAAGCAGGAACTCCGTTTCAGACAGACAGAAATGCAACTTCTAACTTCAATAAAGAAAATTATTGTAGCAAAGCAGCTAATAAGGAGTCTGCAAAAGAAATACAGGATGATTGTTTAGATTCATCCAAATCAAAAAGCAAGACAGTTAGTGAAGAACTGCAGGTGGGAAAAGGAGAATTTTGCTGTAATCATCAAGTGGATAATCACTCAGAGCAAACATTGGGTGTCCAGAGGCTTCGTTTCAGTACCAGTACATTTCAGCAGCAAGGAGATGTGCACACCAGGAGCGCCAATAAAGATGGTGATCCAAGAAATGGTGACACAGAGAAAATTGAGACAGCTGTGGAAAGAGAGCAAAGTCCACAGAACTTTCCTGCTACTGTTCTGTTTCCTTTTAATGAACAAATACCTACTTCACTCAGCATGCAGTCCAAAGGAGGAAAGTGCACAGCCACAGGCAATTCAACCACTTCAGTGTCATCTATTGGACATGATGAAGATACAGTCATGGGCAGGGGAGCTTCCAATGAAGAACTGAGTGAGTTAGGGAAAGCAACACATGTACAAAATGGCCACAAGCTAATCCATGTGGAGAATTCTAAGGATACTGCCATGCAGCAGACTGGTTTTCCTTGTCTAGAAATGGAGGGTGAGGAAATGGAGGATTTGCCTGAGGTTGCAGTGGAAAAGGGAAACCTTGCCAATGTGTCACTGTGTGCACATGGGTGTCAAAGTGGGAAAACTCATTTTGATGAGCTGACAGCACCTCTAACCCACGAGTCTACCTCTATGTCTGTGATGGTTTCCCATTCTGCCATGAGATCTGAAGGAAAGCCTTTGACTAACCATTCTGCTTTCACCTGTCAAAAAGACAATGTAGACTTGATTTCCGAATCTCTGCCTGTTTCTGAAAATAGCTGTATTAATTTTTCTTCCAGGAAGGAAAACAGCAATAAACTTAGGCTATCACCCACAATAATTGATTCTTCATCTGACAAACAGGGAAAAACTAACTCTGAAAATGGCCAGATTGCTGCTTCTGAGCAGGACAGGTTTAATCTTGCAGCTGCAGAGTTTAGGAGAATAATCCCTATGGACAGGACAACCGAGGGGCCACCTTGCTCAGGAGACCTGAGAACTTTGTGCCCAGCAAGTTCTCTGGAACCTGAGATTACTCCTTCTATGATTGATAGCTCTGCTGATGGTGTAGATGCAGGGGCTGTTTGCATCCCCAGGCCCACTTCTTCTCTGGTATCCAGAGAAGCCTCCAACCTTCCTGTTTCTGCCTTGGAGATGTCTGGCACTGCTCAGGGGAACAGTAATTCTTACAGTCACAGAGCTAGTGATGGGGCAGATGAGGCCTTCTCCACACAACAGGCTGACAGCAGTGTCCTGGCAGAGGCAATGCCACGACCCCTCTGTCCTTTGAAATCTTTGGAAACTGCATCTGAGTCAGCCAGTTCTGAGAGTGTGTGCAGGGATGCTGTGGGACTGGTGATTCTTGGTGCTTCTGCTGTCTTGGAAGCCCCTTCTGGCCAAGAAGCTGCTGCACCTGCCCAGGCAAACAGGCTCTGTTCTGGGGAAGGATGGGGAGATATTGATGTGAAGGGACAAGAACGTTCTTCTTTCCCAGATGCTGCTGATTTGTTGAAGAAAGCTGAAGAAATAGTGGACTCAGTTTTACACTTGGCTACAGAAGAAATACTAGCAAAAGAAGGCTTTGGTGTCTGCCAGCTTTGTGGGAGCAAGGATAGTTTAATAAATATGGGTATTGCAAATTATCAGAAGGCTGAAAGTGTACAGCTGGCAGCAGGAGAAATCCAGTCAGCTGTGACATCATTAGAAGATTTTAATGAGACCGGTGGAGGAGGCTCATCTTCGTTTACAGGAAATGAAAGAGTGGATACAGATAATCAAGACGAAAAGATACTCTCTTTCATCTCTGACAAAATTGACCTACATAGGGCACTAGCACTAAAAGCAAAAGAAACAGTTGATGAGGTCATTAACTCAGCCATACAAAAGCTGGCATCCAATCAGCAGCAAGGCACTGAGAGGAAAAGGCCTTCTGGAAAGGTTCAGTCTAAACCTGAGGCTGAAATGCCAAAGACTTTAAATCTTGGTATGAGATTTCCTGCGAATACACAGGAACCAACAGAGATGGATGCAACTCAGACTGTAAGTGTAAACTGTGAAAAGGCAGATTGCTCAGGTCCTCCTTTACTTCCAAGTTGTATGGAAAATGGCATAGATTGGTCCCAAAGTGATGAAAAGATACCAAATAATGCAATTACTTGTCAAACAAATGGATTTCTTCCCTCTGGCAGTTTAGCAAGGCCACAATCAGATTTTCTGACTCCAGCAAAAGAGAGGCACAATGGAAAGGTGTGTGACCATCTGGCTGCAGCAGAAATGTGTGGCAAAGTATCAGCAATGAGTAGAAAATCTGATGGAACTTTACATTTTATTGGTAGAGATGCTACTGCAAATGAAGAAATGCTTTTGTCATTGCAGTTAAAAGGTTCATGCAGTAATACAAATATGCCAGAGTGCGCACTGCTGCCAGCTGTAAATGTTAATTTTTCATCTTTTATGCCTGGCGAAGAATGTATTGGCCTGCAGAGTGAATCCAAAGATAAAAGCAGCCCTCAGATGTCTCTGGAAAGCAATGCAGAGGGCAGTCTGTACAAACACTGTGGGAAAGAGGCTGCAGAGGAAGTACCTGTACAAGTAAAAGCAACCTTACAAAATTCAAAGGCAGTGGAGAGTGAAGAGCAACTAGCAGAAGGGGCAAGGGAGAGAGTAGAGGTTAATACTGGATTAGATGCACAGTCTGTGGTACCTGAATTGTCTGTTCCCAGAGAGGGCAGTGAAGGGAAACACTGCTTCAACACAGTCTTTGCCCAAAATAATGAGAATCTGAAGCAGGCACCAATGAAGGATCAAGACATGGAGAGAAATGATCAGCTTGAAGAAAATGGCCTGGACTGCAGCAATGACGTGAAGGAACCAACAGAACTTTTGGCCTCTTCTCCACTGATTGAACAGTGGGAAAACAATTCTTTTACTATCATTTATGAGGGTGCACTTCAAACTGAGAATAAATCTGTCTCAACTGATGAGATGCAAACTGGTTCTCTTTCTCCTTCTGATTTGCCTTCAGGTAGTACAGATCACCTAAGGTGTGACAGAGCAAGGAATAAGCAGGAGTCAGGCTGTCTTTATGGGCAGGACAGCAAGGTGAATGAAGCAGCAGAGAGCCGAGGCTCAGAGTCATTCCTGAGCGTGGAGGCCAAGCGCTACAGAGTTTATCCTTTCTCTCTGTCTCCCATCTACGAGGACGACAGCTCCCAGGAAGATCTGCTGTCCACGGATGTGTCTCCAGAAAGCCGTCCTGGGGCAGTCTCCAAAGACAGCTCTGACCACGCTTCTGTGCTTTCCCTCCTCCAGTCGGTGTCCGAGCGCTTGCAGTTCACTGCTCGCTTCAGCACAGAGGAGGAGGATGAGGAGGATGGAGTGGAGGAAGAAGAGGCAGAAGAGGAAGAACCATCTTATGAGGAAAATATTCTTGATGTTGAGAGAGAAGAGAACTGCCTTTCCAGTCAGTGCAGAGGGAAATTTAAAGCAACCCCTCAATCAAATGACCAAAGTAGATGCTCTTTTACTGAACAATCATTTCTTCTTTCAAAAGAGCAGCCTGACTCACAGGAGCAACCAGAACAGTTTCCAGATGTGGCTTCTCGCAGTCAAACACCTTGTAAACCAGTTCCAGAGAAAGCTGATGCTGCTGTAACACAGCCTCCTACAAGTGTGTACTATCAGTATTTGAAATCTGCCAGGAAAGGCCCTTCTGAAAAGGGGACCAGGTTTGGAAGCATTCTCCAGGATATGCTGCAGCCAAAGATTCACTGGTTTCAAGACAGCACCGTGCCAAAACTGGGAGAATTGTCAGCGGTAAGATGTCATATCACATGATATTTATAATCAAAGTGATTAGCCCAGATTCAAAGTTGCTGCCTCCCTGTTCTCCTTGCTACCTTTTAATTAAGATTTTATCATAAAAGTAATCAAAAGTTTTTATCAGAAGTTATTAGGCTTTTTAATGTCATAGTTTAAAAGAAAAGGTCTTCTGATTAAATCATTTTAAAAAGATAACTCTTGGTTCAGCACGCAGGTGAAAGGGATTTAACTGTGAAACAGAATATGTGAACAGAAGGTAAAACAGAAATATGCATAATAGAAAGTTTTTATAATAGCACAGGACAGACTTCTCCATGTTAAGGACATTTCAACCTGAAGATGATGGAATTGCCTTTTATATGAAAATTATTCTTTTATTTCTTTCACTTCTGAGATTATTTAATAGACCTGTCTTGTCCAAAAAAAAAGATACAAATACTGGCTTACTGGGCTCTTTGATTGTTTCATCATAGTGTCTTCTACAAACTCTAGCTCAGTTAGCAACTAAATAACATAGCTGCTCCCATAGATTAATATTTCTTTTTTTAGTTTGCTTAAAGCAATGACAAATGAGGTATGGAAACAGTTCTTCCTTTGTTTAGAGTTTGAAAGTGCCACACAGACCAAATGTGTAGCTGAAGAAGTCTTTCCACAATGTTGGGAATACTCCAGTCCATGTTAGAGGGATCTTTTTCTTTTTCCTCTCTTAAGAAATGCAGTTTATTGTTTGCTGGGAAAGGGGAATACATTTGTAAAGGCTATAGCTTCCATAGCAGCTCTTCCTTTCTAGCACATGCTGCTTTCTGCTGATTGACTTAAACCATTTTCACCCACTCTGAATGGCGGTGAAACAAATCTTGGTTTTTGCTGCTAATGACACTTGAGTACGTGTACAGGAATAGTGGACCCAGAATAATTTGCCTGTGCTTTGTGCCACTGTTGTAGGTGTTAATAGTTGTTTGCCATTTTACTTTTACTTTCAGAACCTCATTGACAGGGCAAGTCTCAAATACAACCCAAGACCAGGGAAGGTAAGCAGAGTTTGTGTCACGTAAATTAACATGATACATGGAATAATTTGTTGTACTGTCATTTTTGAATGGAAAGCATCTGAAGTTGTTAGTCTAATCTTACGTATTTTTGTGTATTATTAGCATATGCTTGCCCACTCTAATAGTGAGAATATATTATTTAAAATCCTGTCACTAGCAATTTTGCTGTCTTTCTCAGCAATTGTTGTTTTCATTCAGTAGAGTGTTTCATAAAAGAAGAAACTGTGTAGCCTCTCAGTTGAGTGGGCACAAGCTGCAAGCAAAAAATAACTATCTGTGCTCTGTGTTGAAATGGGCCCTCATTTGCATGCATTGTGTATTGTTTCAGATTATTATTTATGATACTTGTGGCAACAAAAGTAAACAAGAAGTTCATTCTGATGTGCTAGATGCCTCATCGTGGATCTTTCCCATTGGAACAATACTTAGGATAATCAGAGGATGGTAAGAAATCCAGGTCATATTTAAATAGAGTCTTTCCAATAGACTGCATGTACGTTCCTCTTGTATTTTTATTTATTTTTGACACATGTCTGATCTGCAGGAGTGTCATTTTCTTTCTTTACAATTAGACGGATACGATCTAAAAAAGCATGAAACAAGGCTTTAAAAAAAAAAAAAGTATTGTTCCCCCGGGGGAGAAAGTTCAAACAGAAAGTTTCTAATAGAGCCACAAGTAAGTTTAGAGTTCTTGCCTGAAGTGTTGAGCCAGTGCAGTCATAATCATGATTAGAGATGTGTATGACAAAAAAAGGTGGATTTTTATGGTTCAGTTTCCTTATATGGTAGCTGTTGCAAAAGGACCATCAAAAGAACATTCTCAGCTGCTGGTTTTAATGTGGCATTTAAAGGAATGTGGATGCAGAAGGATAAATACAAGTACCTGTGAGTTTGCAAGTGTTTCTCAATTTGCTTTGGGGAGCTGGGTCTGTGTCAGTTGTTGCATTGGAATTTAGTTGGTGGAGCTTCCAGGGAATGTTTGTGTCAGCCATGCCTGTCACATTTATGCAGTTTTGAGGCAGCCTTGTGCAGCTTTGCATACATTTCCTTCACATCCTAAGAAATGCTGAATGCCATTATTAATATGTTTTATACCTTTTGTAGTATCTGCCTGAACAGGACATGTTTTGATGTGACAATAAATACATTTGTCCTGGTAAAATAAGGGTGTTTATTCACATTGTGGTTTAGCTGTATTTTTATTTTATCTTTTGTCCTGGAGAAGAACTGTGTATTTTACTTTTCAATGCTAAAGTGAATGTGACTACTGAGGGACAGCATGAGAAAGATGTGATATTGGTCTTGATAAGAAGAGCTTTTTCCTGGGCTTTCCATCAGATGTGTTCTACCAGCAACGACTCAGTTCATTTTATCATTATTGCAGCTGGATTTTTTATGAGAAACCGAAGTTCCAGGGTCGAAAACATGTACTAGAGGAAGGGGAGGCTGTGCTGGATCATCTTTGGGATCTCCCAGGCACAAAACATCATCGAAGAAACCTCACAGTTGGTTCGATCAAACACGTGACAAAGGTACGGGCTTTCTTCACAACATTCTCACACGCGTGATTGATTTGTTGGTCACCGTGGCGTATTACTGGCAGTGGACAATGTGTGTGTAGGGTTGCTGACTGTACTTACATTTGCTGTAACTCACTTTTTTCACCTTCTAGGTGGTAAATTCTTTATCTTTTGCTGTGCTAAATTTCCCTTTCTTCCTGAGTTAATGAGCAGGTTGATTGTGTTTCTTTGCTACCACCCTCACATGACACAGTGACCTGTCCAGTTATTTTAAATTAAACAGAATCAGTTCATATTTTTGAAGAAGTTTTTATCTTAAGCTGTCTGCTGTGTCTGTATGGTCTCTGCTTCAGTAGCAGTTGGGTTTCCAATCCCACTTGTACAGCGTAGCCTCCAAAAACTGCTGCCATTCCCTCTAACAGCTCTGTGCCACCTCTAGGGTTTCCACGTGGACCAGTGGTACACCTACAGCATGTGGCTCTGCCTACAGCCATCAGTTTGGAAGGCTTTTTGTTGATAAGAATCGAATGTCTAAAACTGAGTATAATGCATCTGTTGTTACTCAGTGAATGAGGAATATATTTTCCAGATCTTGTGATTTAAGAAGACTTAGAAGTTCAGTGTAGCATTCCAGTTACTCACAGGGCAATGGCCCTTGCTGTGAGTGAATTATCATTTGTATCACAACAGGAAAGATTTTCAGTAAAGTGCTTTCTCTGTTCTCTGCTGGTATAGAGGTCATTTTAAAATTGATAACCTTTTTGTCATCGGTACAGGGGCGTAATGTCATGACAATTAGAAATGCTTTTTCATTCTCTTAAAAAACTTAGAAATTAATTAATCCAAAAGAGGCTGACTGAAAGCAAGAATAAAGAAGTTAACATTTTTTGACCAATATGTAATACGACTATTGATCAATAATGTGGAAGGCAACTAAATAAATAAAGGTATTCCACAATAACATGTGGAACTATGGTCTGAAACCAAGGGAAGCTGGATGTGTCTTGGGTATGAAAGAAAACTCTTGGATAGAAAGATACCGAGTTTAGCTTCATCATGCTTGATAAAAATCTTCGCAGTACAGCTAAATAGGTTTGACCTTGGTTCCTCTCCCAGTCTGTGGTTCATTTATATAGAACACAGATGGAAAGCTTTGTTACTGTACACTAGTTCAGTAATCAACACTTTCCTTGTGTAAATTAAACCTCTAGCAGGCATGGTTGGTGAGGTTAGTGCACTCACTAAGCCAGGTTTTGTCCTCTAAACCCTGGTTCATGAAAAAAGGCTTCAAACCTCCTTTTTTTAGGTTGTTTTTTAGCTGCTGTAGAACTACTTTTGGAAGGTAGTTTCCCGAAGTGTTACCTTATTTATTTTTGTGGAAAATATAGGCGTTGTTTTTATTTGACAAATAGTGGATTCTTTTTCAGGCAGCTCATGTGTGTGATTCCCATGTTTTACTGCCATTCTCTTTTTCATAGGCTGTCAGTGTCTTTTCTCCAGGCTAGTTTGGCCATACTGGCTCTGTGTCCAGGCTATCTGGCTTGTCTCCTAATTTTTCAAGCTTTTTTTTTTTTTTTTTTTTTTTATGGTGGTTGTTTAATGGCTGTTCAGTTGCTTTGAGTTAGCAGATTTGAACATTGGCTAAATATTTGAGAAGAAAACAGCTTGCCAAGAAGAGGAAAAACAGATCTTTACTAAGGAAACTCTAGGAGGTACATTTAATTTTTTTTTTTGTGTCATATTGACCAAAGAACAGTCTGCCAGTAGCTTTGTGCTCTTGATTTGGCTTCAAGCCTTCCCAAAAAAGCAGAGATTCTGCTAATTTGTGGTTAGCTTGTGCCCTGGCTACCTGTGGATATGCATTAGGTGTACCCATGTGTATTTAATTTCAAGAAAGTTGTGGGGAGGAGATTCCAAGGAAACAGATTGTGCAACCAGTAAAATGAAGACCTGTCTGAAATGATGTGGAGACTGAATTCCACTAAGGCCAAGTCAGCGTGAGCCAAGGCTGTCAAAGTCTGCCTGCACACACAGGTTCAGTGCAGCTCCTGCAGCACAGTCTGTGTAGCCAGCTCAGTTCTCTGGCCTACTGTATATACATTTGCTGACCTTTTTGCATGTGTTGTGCTTTATTCTATCTGTTTCTGGAAGCCCAGGGAGGGTGCTAAATGTTATGTTCCCAAAAACAAGAGTCAGGAAGAGTTCCTGACACCTCCATTCTGGAATAGTCTTATAAACCACTATTTTGCAAGGTGACAAGGGATCTGAAACAGCAGGATGCTGTCTGCAGGATGGTTGGGCAGGAAATAACTGGATTCCTTGTGGAGTCTCCTTAAGCAATGCCCTTTGTAATGGGTTCGTTCACAGCATTACATGGAAGGGTGTGTTTGTTTTGTTTGTATGGTTTGCCAGGGGAAAGGAAGTTCATAATTTAAGCAGGGACTACTTTGTCAGATGCCATAGGAAGACACCTGGCAGTTTCAGATGGTTTCATTTGCTGGCTGGTATTTCCAGGACAGTAATCATTAATTTCCTTTGTATTATTTTACTTTACTACCAACTCTGTTGAGTTCTGTAGTTGGTTGGTGGTGATGGGTAGCAAGAGTGGTCCAGTGCTGGAGCACTGGGAGTAAGAATTATGAAAGGATAAAAAAGCCTGGAGGACCAACAGAGAGTAATATTAAAAAAACAAGCTCCAGAAGCAGATAGCATCCTAAAGACAAAACGTGTATCTAAAGTAAGGTGGTGTCTAGACTGTATTACAAAGCAATCATGTGAATACCAGAACTAATTAGGCCTGGTTTTTAATAGGCTCTTCTCTCATCCTTGTTTTGGCATTTCCCTTAAGAAGCCAGACTTCAGTCATTCTTTGTCCTGTTGTTGACACAAAATCACCCCAGTTAAACAGGCTGATTTGATCACTTCAGTCACCACAGCTGGCAGGTCCGAGGAGAAGGCCTAGCAGTGCTGAATTTATTTAGCCCTGCTGGAGCTTCTAGGGCTGTAATCCTAGATCCAGAAGAAGGATAAACAACCAAGACCACCTTGAGGGAGTTGAAGGCTTTAGGTCTGTCACTTCTTCTGGAGCTCTTGGTCAGACTAGAAAAACGTCAGAGATGCCACTGAAGAGGAATATTTCATGCTAAAGGCTTCTCTTCAGGAGGAGCCTTCACCTTTCTGCTGAGGGCCATGTTACTCTTTTGGAGGTGTCTGTAAGTGTTCCACGTGCTTTGTAAACATCCCAGCTCCCTAAAGACCACGAGGGAAGCACAGGCATTCCAGGATGACTCTGTGGAGGTAGGAGGAGAATACCACAGAGTAAGGAAGGCAGAGAGGGATGCCTGGAGGCTGTGACCTACCTAAGCATTTGCTGGTTGTGTATTATCATTGGAAATGAGCACAGCTGCATGATCTGTTTGCTGTGCTTTTTATTCTGTTTTTGCCTAATGGGTCAGTAGGACAATGAATGATGTGAGTTTGGACTGCTTGTGATGGGGGGTGGCACAGTTTGGGGGGTGGGTTTAGGGAGGAAACCTTCCAGTTTGGGATCTGGGCTGAAATACTGTGGTAGCAGTTTTGTATGATAATAGTTTTGCATGTGGGTATCTCATTTCCAAATCTTGACGCCTTGCAGATGACAGGGCTTTGGACTGAAGAATCTAGTTCTCCACCTGACTGCTATCATATTTGTGTGGTTTTCATTTTGTTTCTAAAGATGGTGGCTTTATTGGGAACGTTAAGGGAGCCTCTGAAAGTAATGAGGCCTGTTAAATATGCTCAGGCAAATATGAACATGCTGGGGCCAATATTTACCAAGCTAAATTTGCATGCTTGAATTGTATAAATTAATAGCATAGCACTGAGTGTGCATCAGCAAATACATAACATTCATCTCATTCAGTAATAATAAATGTTACCATTTTCTGCAGTCTGTGCATCAGTACAGGTAAATTGAATTGCATATTTAAGTCAAAATGTGTATTTGTGACTTTAAAAAAATGTGCTCAGAAAATACAATATACTTCTTGCTCAACCATGTTACCACCTTTAAAAACAAATATTTGAATTGATTTCGATGAAGACCTCGGTTTACTGTGTGACACTTTGTGGAAGAAGTTTGTGGACTTAATCTAGAACACACTCAAAAATACAATCACTGTGAGTAGAGGTTTTTTTATTGCTCTCAAAATCTTGCTGGAGAGAGATGGGGATAACTAGGAGAGATTTTATTATGAGTGCTTGTGCTTTACCTACCCTGCTACATTTGTCATCTCTGGAGTTGGAGACTGCTTCATGAGCTTCTGAGTCAGGAGAGCAGACTTGAAAAGAGAATACAGACTGGCTTTTTCCAATCTTAAATGAAAAACAAAAACAAGAGCCTCCTACTGAATTAAAATTAAACATATTCCATCTCATATTCTGTCTGAGCCTGCAGGCAGATACTTTTATTTTGCTACTTGTCTAGTCTTGTAGGTACTTTGTTTCAGAATGTATCTGAAACCATTAGGATTCTGGCATCATTATTTGTGGAATTCTTGGAGGTGCAACTTCCCATTTTCAGTGTCAAGCTTTATTGTTGGATTTCTGAATTTCAGCCTTGTTACATATCAGATATTTTTAGGAAAAAACCCCACAGACTTGAAATATTTCTTAACTGTGGCTTAATAAGATACATATACATGTGAAAACTATGGGGAGATTGTTTTTATTTTTTTTAACCTTGTCTAGCAATGCACTTAGAATTGAGGAGTGGAGTTCCTTAGCATTTTCCTATAAAGCAGCATTTTTCTAGAAAGTCTCTTTTCCTCGTTTTTCTGGGTTTGTTCATCTGAAAATAAAAATTCCTGTATTGCAGTTTTTGTTCTAAAAACAAAGACTGTGCATTGTTTGCAAGGTACAATACAGAGGAAATGTGACTCTGCAGGAGGGGGAGTTGCCAAAACAGTATTACTGTGTTACCTCAGGTCTCGGGAGCAAAGTGAAACAATATCCTGAAGTGCATCCATTCTAATTGCCACACTCACTGCTGACACTTCAATAGCTACTGAAAAAATCTTGCTAACCAAGAAGCTGTGGGATGTTACCCCATAAAAACCCCGCTCAAAGCCCACATGCAAAAGGACAGTGTCATGAGATGAGGTGCTGGAGCTTCCTGAGCTTTTGTGCCCTGTTGCTGGGTTTCTCTGCATGCTCTTGTGTTTTTCCTTCCACGGTCCATGCAGGATCTCTGTCATGATGTGACCTTCCTGGGTCCTCACCAAATCCAGAAATCAGGTGCTTCTGTGAGGGCACCCTCAGAGACCAGTCCTCATCCCTCTTCTCTAGTGCACATGCAGGGGGCATCTTCCTCCAGCCACCTTTAGAATTTTGGGAATCTCTCTATGCTGTCCAAGCCCTCTGTCCTAAAGCAAATGGGTCTGTGGGTCGGGAAGGGGAAGCGTTCTGGGGATGTTATCACTGAGAAGTGTTGTTTTCCAGCTACACACGTGAGCCACGTTTCACTGTTCTGGAACATCCTGCTGAAACAGGGACTTGCAGAAGATCCTTGTTGGTTCACGATGTGTTTGAGTGCTGGGGAAGAAAGTGTTGGCAATGCATGTTATATAAATATTGCAAAAGGAGGGGGGCTCAATAAAAATCCCTGCAAATTCTAGAGAAGAGCATGTGGTCAACAAGTTTGTTCTCCAGCGTGGTATCTCTCAGTAGTAAACTTCCAGTGAGGAAATAGAGGTTGTTGCTTTGTGGTAGCAGGAAAATTGCCCAAGTGTCTACTTAATAAAATAGATGTTTTCTAATATTGCTCTTTTTTTCTTCCTTCATCTAAAATGCTGTAAATTTATTTAGCACAACAAAAAGAATTGAACTCATATGGCTTGGTACTGTAGTTGGATTCTGCATTACAGAACTTGATTGTCGTGGGAGGGAGGTGGGAATGTAATAGACATTTCTGGAAAGTTTTGGTTAATGCATGCATCATGTGTGTTATGGAAGCACTGTTTTTTAAAAGATAAAAAGTCAGTTTTATAATGCTGTTCAGTCCTTTAGTTGGAGAATATTTAAACTGGCCTTTTTGAAAGTCACTTGACAGGCATAAATTTCTTCTTTGAAAATTAGTGGGAGCTGGAAATTTACCTCCCTTAGCTTTTTAAAAATTCCAGCCTCCATTTAAAGAAGAATAAAACCCTTCCATTCTATGAAGCTTGGAGAAGGGTGAGAAGATGGGGCAAAAAAGGGAATGTTTGGGGGCAGAGTCTGCAGGTGTGGATAAACATTACCCTTTGATTTGTTTCCACAGGACTGTGGCATTCCAGAGGTGGAGTTCTGCCTGGCAGCTGGCAGTACAGAGGGACTTCCCATCTGCATACAGGGTGCAGTTGCCAATTTAGAAGAACTGGATGTTGAGGAAAACCCTTACATAAGAGTCAGATCAGGAGTGTGAGTACTGAACCTTTTTAACAGCATTTTGCCAGCAGGTAGAAGAGTAATGTCATGGGATGAAAGTCAGTCAGCAACATGAACAATATTTGGGGGGTTTTGCTACAAATCAGTAAACATACACTGAATATTCCCAGCTCTACATTTCAGCACTGTGCTCTGTGGGCTCCTAGTAGCAGAACCAAATTTTTGAAGGCATTTTTTCCTAGTTGCTGGCAGAAGTCTTCAGTAATTCCATATTTGAGTAGCTTTATAAATAGAAGAAGCAACTCAGCTATAATTAGCTTTGAGTTCATTGGAGAATAAATACTGTGTCCCAAGTCACCCACCCTGTTACAACCATAACACTGTGGCTGAATACCAGAAAATGAGTGTTACATCATTCCAGCATTTCTCAACCTCCAGCCATATCCTGCTGTTCTGCAGGGAGGTGATGCAATAGGACACAGGCCCCTGGGTAGCCCAGTGCTTCCTGTATTGAGCAGAATGGGCTCTTCCGTGGGCCAACACCTCACAGTTCCTGAAGTTTGGGAGTTGTGTGGCTCTTCTCATAAATCATTGCAGAATGACATTAGCTCTTCTATTACAGGAGTGTTGCCTTTCCACGTGAGCCAAGTCTTCCTTCCCACAATCTCACAATATGTCTGTGAAGCTCGAGATGGTGAAGGAGTTAAAAACAGAGCTTGTCTTAGTTTTGACAAAATTTAGTAGTTTTAGGAACACCACTTTCCAGATGGCTCTGTGCCTCTTCCTCCATTCCTTGCGTGGTCGACTAAACCTGTGTCCAGCTTCTGCACTTAGCTTTCTTTTTGATTTAAAACAGTGTGAAGGACTCCCAACATTTTAAATCCTCGTGTCAAAATTACAATAGCTTTCCAAAGGAGTGTTGTACATAATCATACTTTAATAACTTCCACTGAAAAAAATTACATGGGATTGATGTTAGAAGCCTTTTAATTGATAAGGTGACAATCCTAGATAAAATTCAATACAAATATCTTCAGTACTGACTTTTTTTTGGATACTCAGGAATAACAAGCTGGCTTTTTTAAGTGAGTGAACAAATTGGTAATTTTCATCTCTTTCATTTATATTTAGGTTGGACTGAGGAAAAGTGTCTGAGATCTTCTTAGCAGTGATGTTGCCAGCATATTTAAATACAGCTTTGTTTTGATGTGCTGTCTAAAACATTATCTAGTTCTTATGAGTACAAAAAGGAAAATAATTTTAGTGAGATGTTTGTATTTGAAATCTAATTATATGAACTTATTGAGTCCTTTATCCTTACTGTTGTAGATGGCTTGCTTATTCAGACTTGAATTACAAGGGAGAGATGACGGTTTTGGAAGAATGTGATTCACCACCTGAAATTCCTTCAGCAGATGTAAAATCTCTGCGTCCCTTAAGAATGGTGAGGACTTCACAATTCCCTAATAAAGTGTGTGCCTTCCTTTGTTGTTGTTGTTGCTTCCCCAGAGGTTTGGACCTAAATACAACTTGGATTCTAATGTTCTTTTCGGGTGAATCCTTACACATGTAATGCTCCTCCATGGTGTGTTTGCTTTGGTCACTGTGACTTGCTGGGCTTCTGCACCCCTCAGCATCTTCCTGGGAAACTGCTGTTGTTGGGAGGAGGTCAAATAAAACAGAATTGAAGGGCTCTTCATTTTATTGCATCCAACACCAATTCATTAACCAAAAAGCCCTTCCAAAGTTGTTGATTTTCTTTTTTTCAGTTGTACAGTTAGATTTTCTTTATTTTCAGTTAGAGTCTATTGGGGATGGAAGACCAGATAAGGAGTTTATTACCCAGTAGTATTTCTCTGACCACAGATTGCCCAGAAATCTGGGGAGGTGCAGCTGCTTTTTTGTGTTGATAGACAGCACGTGGATCTACGTGTGAGAGAGATGGGAAGGGGTATAACACAAATTTTACTGTGAACATAGTAAGCCTACAGAAAAACAGTTCAAAAGCCATAAAGGAGTAAGACTTATAGCTGTCTCTTCAGTCATTCAAGTGAGGTCAGTGTCTTATTCCCTCACAGAGCATCATTCACTCACATTTCCAGAGAAGATGCATTTGTTGTATTTGCTCTTTGACCAGAAACATGAATATGTCAGACTCTATTTTCTGTCTCTCCTGCTGTTTTCTCTCGCTTCTAGTGTTGCAGCATTTGTGCTTTAGAAATTTGAAATGAGTGCAATAAAGCTTTAAAAGTTAATTTTAAAAACTGGTCAATATCCATTAGTTTAAAAATATGTAGTAAATATTTACTTTAGATTCCCAGACCATAAAGGAATATTTTTAAATTGCTTGCAGTCTTAGAGGTTTGTCAGTGCACTGATTTGTTTGTAGGTCAGGTTTATAGTGTTTATAGCCTTTTGAAATCTATGGCCAACACTGAAAGTGGTGAATATAATTGCAAAGATTTCATGCTCTGATAGTACTGTAAAACATATGTCAAAGTGGAACTTCAAGTTTAATAGAAATACCTATTTCCCCCCCCCCCCCATCTGTTTTTAGGGTGGACTAAAGGTGCAAATGCCAATGAATGTCAAGGTAAGCACAGAGGGCATTGACAATAATATAGAAGCACACTGGGAATATAAAACCTTTATGCAAGCTGCTTTCCTTTTGTTTGGTATGTGATGTTTGATAGCTATTCAGTGCTTGCTGCTGAAGAAAAATTCACTAGTGCTGTCAAGTTACTTAGTGTTTGATGGGGTGTAAAAGCAGTGGTTTGTTTTTCACATATTAGGAAAATGTGAATTTGCTATGAAATGAGTTTTTCTGACTTGACACATTAGTCACTGTAATGATAAAGGGATTGGGGGAGATTTTCCCATTTAACATACCAAGTTTAAAAAAAAAAAGGAGAGGGAAGGGAGGAAGAGGACAGGAATAGAACCCTGCCAGCCTATCCCCTATTCTAGTACAAGGAGTTGTGAGTGAGACCATGATCCTTCTGTGATCTGAGGAGCTGAAAGCTGATCCAGAGTTATTGCTCCTTTTTCTACAAAAATGTTAGTGCTTTAGGTAACTTTTAATTATACAAATACATGCATGGCTTGGGTGTTTTTCTAATAAATGCTGCAACAGATATAAATATTGTTAACAGCTGATCTGTGTGATTCAGCAGATGAGGAACCTGAAGGGGCTGTTAACTGCAGTCATGGAAATAACTTCAGCAAAGTACAGGGAGAGGCTTCTTGTCTGCTTTTGAAGGATTAAGCTCAGCATCATGTTTTCTAGATAATAATATATGAGAAACCCCACTTTGGAGGATGGTTCAAAGAGTTTTCAGAAAGCATCACTTCTGTCCCAGCACTGTTTGGTAGTGAAGAAGAGTTTCAGGAAATTGGATCACTACGTGTAATTGGTGGAGTGTGAGTATATTTCACTTTTATATTTATTTATTTTAAGGGAGAGAAGCATAATTAAGTGCTTAGAAGTGCTAACTAAGGGGGGTGACTGGAATCTTCCACAGGTGAAATGTTTTGAAAAGAAAGGAGTGTATATTTCTTGTATTATCAGCTCTTCGATTATCAGCCTACCAAGGTAAATGTGTGAAAGGTGTGAAGCCAGTGTTTGCCATTTGGATGCCAGTAAATTAGGCCACACAGAGCTTTAATTTGTATTGCTTTATACTCCTGATAGTCTCTACTTAATTTGCTGAAATGACCTTGGGTAGGTGTGGTCAGTCTTCAGTTTGACATTTTAATACCTCTGAAACCTACAAACTGTTTCATTGTCTCAATGGTTTTCCTGTGCCACCTGTTTCATGTTATCTGGAATTGGGAATGTGCTGTTATCTTCATTAATTGAGGCTTTGGATGGATTCTGTGTTGCCCTGCCCCTCCCTGTGTCTCACACACACAGGGGGCTGTGTCACACCTGTGTAACAAGGTGGGTGCTCTGAGGCAAACCCAGCACCAGCTGCCAACCCCTCGTGTTGCTCTTTCACCCTCTCCCAACTCCCAACAGGACAGGACTGTCTGAGAGCAGGCAGGATGGTTGCTTCTGCCAAAGACCTCAGTAATAAAACAGTTTGCAGAAAATCTTGCTTTTGTTTCCAAAGGGGTTTTCCACTTCAGTATAAAGATGGAATAACATAGATCCTTTCAGGCTGCTGTCAGAATTTTACAGGCACTAAATTCAAAACAAACCTAATTGTTAATACTCAAATAATCTACTCATAAGTGCATTGTGTGTTTTCTATCTGGGGAGCCTCCGATTATTAAAAGTCATTGTTCTGTCTGTTGTGGCAGCTTTTATTTTTAGTGCTGTGGTAACCTAAACAGCTGAATTAATGTAAACCAAATGGTACTAAAAGTACTAAAAGTAAAGCCTGCCAGATTTCACTGCCAACAGAATTTGTACAGCAGTTCTAATATTTACAGGGGAGCTTTAATGAAAGAAATGTTTACAAGACAAAAGGAGGGGGAAGCACATTTTCAAATTAAGATCCTGTAGAGACTTGAAGTTGATATGGAAACACCTTCCTTTAACTGAGCCTTATCTATATATTCAAAATACTTCGAAAAGTTCAGTTTGTTTAGTGCTAAAACATATTCCATATGCAATATGGAATATATATTCAATTTGTTTATATGTGTATGCTTTTAGATTAATGCAAAAAAATAATATTAGCAGGCGAAATCTTGTTCTGCAGAAATATGTTAATTTTGTCACCAGCTCAAGCTAGGGTAGAGTCTCATCATTTACTAGCACACTGAAGAGATCTGCTGCTTGGTTTTTTTATCACTGAAACTTTTGGCATCTGATGCATCCTGGGCTCTGTGGTACTAAATCTTGGTATTGGGAATGTGGCTGGCTGAGAGGAGGTACATGGAGAAACGTTACATAAATCAACTGTTGTTGGCTAAAGAATCACATGGTGGGATTTTGATCCACAAAGAACACTTCATGGGTGCCTGTTGTGACTCCAAACAAGCATTGCCTTGTTCACTGGCTGGGTTTGTGATACTCGTTTTAGTGGTTTTCGGATGTTCTCTTCCCCTTTCATTTGTTACAGAAAATCATGTGTGCAGTTGTTTTGCCTTTACTGACTTCTCTTCCTTTTGTTGTGGGGCTGCCACAGATGGGTTGCCTATGATAAGGAGCGCTACAAAGGCCATCAGTTCTTGCTGGAGGAGGGAGATTATGAGGACAGACACTCCTGGGGGGGAACTGGCAGTGCCCTCCTGTCCTTCCGCTTCCTTCAGGCTGTAAGTACTTACATGGATTTCATACAAATTATGCACGGCTCTGTCCGTAAAGAGCAAGGTTATTCTTTGTCCACGGTACAGCTGGCTTGGGTTTGGTCATTCTGTCTTTTGCCCGTGTTCATCCTCATTCTTTTCCTACTGGCTGAAATCTAGGCTGCATTAAGAAGAAGCAGGTTCTAAACAGTCTTTGTGAAGTTGATACAAGAATTGAATCGTGCAGAATTCCTCGTCTACCTGCCAGGTTTTCCAAGTACCTCACTCCTGCACCTCAAGCTATCTGAATCTCTCAAACAGAATTTTCTTAAAAGCGTAGCGTGCCCGAGTGTACAGAGTAGTTCTTGATTAAAATAAAAATAGCTTTTCAATGCAGCAGCTGTTGCAAGCCTTAAAACAGCATTACCCTCTGTCTGTGATTTTTCTGCCAGAAAATTTTGGCAGCAAAAATAATCATGGTAAAAAAATCCCTGCTACTAAAATGTGTTTAGTGGAGGCAAGGATGAAATAATAAAAAAAACTATTTATAAGAGTCCAGTACTGGAAGCAAAGTTAGACTTTTTAGGGATGGGGAAACATGGGATTAGAAGTTCTTCATCATTTCGTTTGGTTTGGTTTTTTTGTTTGTTTGTGTAAGGGTTTGAAGGATTTTTTTTTTTTATTATAATGGGAACTCTGTGAGCATTAAATACAGCTGCAAAGAGTAACTTCTTCTGAGAGTAAGATTGTTCGCTCTGATATTTACTCAGTTTTGTATACTCAGATTACTCATCTCCTCATCTGAAGAGATGTGATACTCCTGAGCCAGGAATTTTGTAGAAATTGAAGATAGGCATTTAGAGCAAACTCACTGTCTCAACAGTCTTTTTTTTTTTTTTTCTTAAATAAAAAGTTAATATGAATCCAAGAAGGCTGTACTTAAATTCACAATTTGCAGGTTTGTTTTTCATGACAGGCACCTAGCAAAAGCTGGGTTTATAATCAGAATCTATCAAAACAAATATAGAAGAATGAATTGAAGAAGAATATCCCTCTCTAAATAATTTATTTTCAGGTTTCTGAGAAAAAAGTAGGTAGGGAATTTCTTCAGATTCCTTATTTTGATTGTGCAGAATCCTGTTCAATTACTGAATAATGTTAGTTTTCCTCTCTTTTCCAGCTATATGTAGGATTTGTGAGCAACTGAAAATGATCTTTTTAGATTTTCCTCTTGACAAAGGACATAAATACAAGTTAAAATTGTGCGTGTGGGTAGCAAGAATGACCTTCCATGTTCTGTATTTAATTTTACTTGCACCTAGAACAGTCAGAAGGCTCAAGTCATTAACATTTTAAAAACACATATAATTCACAGTCATATATCAACATATATCATTCCAGTTGGCTTATAAATATGCATAAATATTTACCTATTGATAATAGAAGTGAAAAGGAATAATTCCCCTCAATTTGTTGCATAAGTGAAGGCAATCAGCTGCTTGCCAATAAAATGAGTAATGGGCCTGGCATTGTGTTGTTTGGCTTGACCAGCAGATTGCCTCCCTCTCTGTGATGTGCATCACACAGGGCAGTGTTCAGGCTGGCCATATGCTCCCTTTGTGACTTTGTATGCGATACTTAAGGTCAGGATTTTAAAAATATTTTAGTACCAAATGTTCAGTTTCAAGGGGACCTGGGCAAAAATCCAAAATCTCTGTGCTTAAGGCCCCTCACTGCACAGCAAAGGTCCTGGCTCTTCTCCCTAAGCTCAGGAATTCTGTCGGGGAAGCAAGGTAAAGGTTGCAGTGGTCTCAGAATCCGCAGGGATATCGCTGGATATCAGATCTTTATTGCTCTTCTCGTTTAGTCAAATGAATTCGAGAGTCTCTGTGGAAGACTTGGGGTTCTGTGAAGTGTAACTGAGCCACATTATTCATGGTCACTTTAGATGGGCAGTGGGGCTGGGCACTGACCCTGCTCTTTGGACAGACTCACGGTGTGGGCTCAATGGGGCCAGCTCAGCCAGACTTGGATTTTTCTGCTGGGGCATCACGCCAGCAGACCTTGGCTGTGTTGGCTTTAAGGCCAACCCAGACCTTCAGGGAACTGAGCCTGGCTCAGAGGGCTGGGAGCTGAAGCTGCTGAGCCCCATGTACCTGAGTCAGCTGCAGGCACAGTGGGATCAGAAGTCTTTGTGTGGTGCTCCCAGAGCTGGAGCTGGGGCAGAGGCACATCAGTGGCTCTGCAGAGCCTCGTCAGCCCGTGTCAGTCCCCTCTGTCACCGGGGCTTAGCAGTGTGCAGAGCTATTCAGATGCTCCCCAGCCACCACAACCCCACATGCCAGGTTCCACCAGAGCCTGCTAGTGCTGGGGAAATGCAGCCCCTGTTTCTGTACTCAGGGCAGTGCTGCAGTCGAGCTGAGGCAGGAATTTCATTTCCTGACAAGTCGGAAAAGTCGGGCACCACACACAAAGTGGGGATTGTTGCACGTCCCCCCTCCCCGGCCACTGGTGAAGATGTGCACACACGTGGGCACGCTGCAAGGGCTCTCAGCTCTTGGCTGGCTTCAATATTCCTGCAGTGAACACTCACAGGTGCTGATGTGGGGGTTTGGGAAGTGTTTGTGAAGCAGAGGTAAAAAGATCTTGTAGGATTGTTTTTTCCAGCTGCTGCCAGCTCCCTTGTCAGCATCTGTGTTGAACACACCGGAGTCAAATGTTCCTGAGGGCAGGCAGCAGTCTGGACTGTGAGCTGCTTTGAGGGACAGTGGCATTTGCTTCTTTTCTGCAGTGTCAAATACCTTCCAGGCTGGGCTTTGCCCATGGCTCAGTGAAAGAGCAAAGTTTCTGAGTCTTTTTCTGTCGAGCAGAATTTGTTGCCTTTAGAGCTTTCCTATTTATGTTTTCAAGTCTAGAATGATTTGCCTTGGTCTGAAAGTCTTTTCTTAAAAAGTACTTTTCCTGTTGCTTGTTGTAAGAAAAGCAGTAGTGGAAAGAATGATGGCTGAATTTGAGAGATGTTTTAAATTTAATTACAATTGTGGATATATTTCAGTATTTAAACTTAGTTAAGGGAATTATGTGTAGATTTGACCTAAATGACTTTTTGGGTACTCTTACAAATAAGTCTTTTGCTTTAGGATTGTTAAGAGTAGCTGGTTTTCATGTGCATTAATACTGCACGAGTTTGGCTGTTCTTTTTTTTTTTTTTTTTTTTTTTTTAAAATTTCCCCTAAAAAGTAGTCTGAAGCTGCAGTTGTTCATGATGATTTTTCCAGACCTGGCACTTTAATTTCTAGTTTATACCTGAAGTAGTTGCAACAGTTTAAGTAAATGAAAGAAGGAAGTGGTCAACACAGTAAGAAAACCAGTTTTACTACAGGATTTGTTCCATCACCATTTTACTGTCCTGTAAACAGTGCAGAGAAGTTGAGCTGCGTCAGGTGTTCATTCTAAAATTGGTTTTCATTATTCATTGTGATTTCATCCTGTAGCAAAATGTGTTGCCCTCCAATGAGCCTGTTTGATCAGGTTCACCTGACCAAATGAATCTGGCTGCATGCTTGGTTTGTCCTTAATTTCTAAGTGATTTTTCATAGTTATAAATCTTTGTTTTCTCAGTGTTTAGTGTAATAATACCCATGGTGGTGTCCTCATATGTTTATGGATCTCTGTCATCCACATTATTTACTTGATAACCTTTATTTCTTGTTTGCAAGACTTATTTTCAACTCATTATAACACTGCTGAATGTTTGAGAAACACTGAAATTGAGTTCATGCTTTCTGTTAAAAGTTAAAGGAATAAAGTGAACAGATTGTTGTTTTCTATTTTCCCAAGCAGCTGCTGAACTGTGTGCTTAAAATTGCTAAGTGGTTAAAAAGCTGAAGATTTGAAACCCAAATGCAAATAATCTGAAGCTGTGCAGGTAATCTGGCCAAGAAACTAAGCTGGCTGAAAGCACAAAGCAGTGTCACAGCTATGTAAGAGAGAATGTGACAGTGTTAAGCAGGATTTATTTATAGCTACAGTGGGTGTATCCAAAAAGTGCAAACCCCTTGTGCTGGAAAGGTGATCTTTTCCTCTCTGTAATTATTGCCATGTTGCTGGGAAGGGATGAGGAAGGAGAAATTAAATGAAAAACTATAGTCATGGTCTGCATGGAGTGAGGCTTTTGGAAGATCAGTGCTAAACTCTTCTCAACTCTTCTCCTTCCCACACCATCATCTTTGCACTCTGAGCCATCCTCAAAGAGGAAAGGATGGTGCTCAGGGGCAGCAGGCTCTTCCTCTGTTCCGTGCAAACCCCTGAAGGCCATATCAGATTGCCAGGCTTCCAGTTATTCCAGAACTTCAGTGCCAAAATACCCCATAAAGATCCACACCAGGGAGCCAAGTCCCTTCACTGCTCCATAGCATGCTGTGTCTCTGGCTACAACTCCTTGCCAAAATGTGTTATGTTGTGAAGAGTCATTGAGCTGTGACAGTCTTCTAACTCCTGTGCTGCCTCTTAGGATTTCATAGAGTCTTCAGTGGCACTTTTCCAGTCTGATGATGAAGACGGGAAAGGATTTGACATCGTCAATGAAGAAATCCCTGATTTGGAGCAGGCTGGATTTGGCCCAGAGACGAGGTCGATTCTTGTGAAAAGTGGAGTGTAAGTCTGCTCAAATGGATGGATGGAGCTGTTAAACATTTCTGTGCACATTTGGGTACATCTTTTGAATGTCTTCCACATGGTACACGTGGTAAATATTTGGAGGAGAAAAGTGTTTCTGTAAGCTTCATTGGGGAATGGAAGGGAAATCATTTTAGTTTTCTGTAGCTCTCCTGCTTGATTTGGATCTGAGCATTCTTGTTAGTAGAGAGAGTTTGTAATGTCTCTCCTAAGGTGTCAAAGACTATAGTTTCATGATAGTAGCTTTGGCAGTAATACTGAAGAGATATTTTAGATATATTAAGAGCTGGTATAACTTTTGGGACAGGTAGAGCCTGTCCAGAAAGGATGAGATGTGCTGTATTTGTAATAAAGTCAGACTGCTGGCACTGAAATTAATATACTTTTTATAGAACTACTTAAAGGAGAGAGTTAAAGCAACAGGTGTTGAAGATACCTGGTTCAAACTGATCCAGCTTCCAGGGTGGACTTGGCTAACTTTTGGTGTGCATATGTGAAGTTCAGGAGGAAAATAAACAACACAATTGCAATAAATAAGGTACATTAGACCACATGCAGTGTCTGTTGACAGAGTTATGCAGTATTAATTAAGGACAAACTCAAAAGCACTAGAAGCCTAAAAATTAGTGGGGGGGGTGGGTGAGAATGCCTGGCATGAAATAACAGCTCTGATCCATCAGATACTGCAGGAGTTCACAGGAAGATAAGATATAATGGCCTTTTTGTAAGGATCTACTGGAATGATAGAGTAGGCCATTATTTGGAAGGCATGGTACTGTGCATGAAAAATAATACCACTAAATGCTAAAACATGAAAGACTTTATGGGAAAAGAGCACTGTGGAATCATGGGGGTGGAAATTCCAGACATTTAATAATTTTAAAATTTTAAAATATGCAGTTATTTTAAAAATGCAGTTATTAACATTGTCATACCTACCCTGATGGTGATGGGGATCAGGAACTGTGAAGTGAGGGACCTGAATTGCTTATGTAGGGATTGGTGATTAGTGTCTCATGAGGATTAGGTACAAGAACGAAAGGCTGAGACTCAGTTTGGAGAGGAGGGATACAAATGAGAGCTGCAAAATCCTGAAGGTGGTAAGACAAGATTAAAGCAGTTCACAGAATCTTGCATGACAACAGTTGAGGGAAATGCTTTGCAGAAGTGGAGATTGCTTTAAAGCAGATTTTGAGGTGGGATGAAAAAAAGCCTTTCCTACACCAGAGGCAGTGAGTTTCTGGAACTTGGTGCTGAAGGGGCTGTGGTAGCAGAGAGCACCAGGAGGCTAAAAAAAAGTATTAGATAAATTAATAGCAAACAGACTGACCAGTGGGTGATAAAAGTAAAATGGGTGAGGACATGCCCTGTAATATCCCTAATATAATAGTCCCAGTGCTGGGTGAGTAAAAGAGGAATGCACCACCAAAAGTGGGTGATTTAGTGGTGTCTAACTATCTCCCATCTGCTTCTGCCACTGTGCAGGGTTAGAGGGACCCTCTAGGTGGGGGTTTCATTCTTCTTAAACTGCAACAGGGAAAGCATGGTGGGACAAGCTTGAACTGCCAACTATTGCAGGCTTTTGCTTTCTCTCATCAAGCATTCCTCAGTTACTTCTCTTTCTTCTTCCACCATTTTTCCTAAATCCAACTGGAAAAGTTGTAAGAAAGCCCTGTCTGGGGGATGCCAAACAGGTAAAGATTCAATTAAGAGAGAATGAAAAAGTTATCAATTAAATGTCTCTCCTCTGAGTTTCTGAGCAGGGCATCATCTCACAATGAGTTTGATGGGAAGGCAGACACCTAAAATCTTCTGTTTGCCAAAGTAGGTAGAAGCAGAAAATGAAGTATGAGACAGTTTTGTGCCTCTCATCAGGTTTAATGTTGCACTGTCTGCCAGGTGGGTTTTTTGTTGTGCTTGACTTGCTGTTATTGTCATCAAACTACTCAGAAAAATGTGATGTTTTCAGGTTAATTTTTGTGTCATTCTTCAGGTGGGTGGCATATCAGCAGAAATATTTCTGTGGAGAACAATATGTATTGGAGAAAGGAAAATACAAATGCTTCTTTGACTGGGGAGGATCTAGTAAAACCATCATGTCAATTCGACCTGTTAAGTTGGTGAGTTACCAGAATTTAAGGGAAAATCTTAAAAGAAATGAGACCTTTGGAGGTCAGAGTGTACCATAACAATTAAACAGGAGAGTCTGTGTTATAACAACTTGTCTATTTTCTTGGAAACAATTTAAAGACCCTTTATGAAAGGCATAATGAGTCTGTTCAGGATGGAGACTTAAATGGGTAGTGTGGATCTTTCTGTCTTTTGAGAGAATTACCAGGGAAACTTTGTAAGAAGAATTTCCCTTTGGCAGACTGCATACGTGGAAAAAATAACCTGGCCCGGAAAGATTAATTTGCCTTAAAACAAAGTAATTTATAATGCCTAATTGATAATGTATTTAAAAATACTTGAGAATTTATCTGGCTTGTGTTGTTACATAACAGAATTCTGTTGGGTTTTTTCTTATTTTTATGCTGAAATATTTGTACTAGATACCGTGAATAAAGACAGGAAGTATTTTTAATCCATTATTCAATCCAAGGTAGTGCCAACTCACCCAAACAGATTAGTGCCAGAGCTGCCAAAACCCTAGTGCAAAACAAAGACAATCTTCAGCAATAAGTATTAAATGATAATAAGTTATAAATCGTTAATAAGTAATAAATTATAGGAATGTGAAAGGAATACTTAACCGTATTTTGAAGAGCACATGTTGAGAGAGGTGTCTTCTGTTGGTTTCAGTTCTTTTTTTCAAGAAACAGCCTCAAAAGTAAATGCAGAGACATTTACATGGATTCTAATCCATATTATGGGAACTAATTAATGCTGATGCAAGTTCTCTGTGTGAAAGGCATTGAACAATCAGACAGGTAGTTGTGAGCTTACGGGCAGCTCATGGCAGAAATTGGGGAAGAGAATTGTGCCAAGAGCCTGGGAAGTTTTTTTTTCCCCTCTGCTCCTGAGTTCATACTTAACAAATTTCAGGCAACTTGGCATGTCCCCTAGGAAATTAATTGTAGTTAATGTTGGGGTTTTCTAATGTGTGTGTATGTGTTTATTATTGCAGGAGCCCCTTGGGACAAATGAGCCTCCACATTTGGTATGTTGGCATTACGTTACAGTCTCTAGTACTAAACTACACTTAATAATTAAATGCAGGTAATGTTGAATGCCTTGCTTCAGGTGATACCTCAGTAATTTCAGGTGATACCTCAGTATTGTCACCTTGCTACAGCAGATCAGTGATGGAGGAAACTGGTGGATGTATCAAAGTAAGGTCTGCTACGTGTTCTGCCCTTTGCTTTGTTCCAGATCATACCCTTTAGTATTCTGTCCCCAAGAATGCAAGCAGTCCACTAGGTTTTGAGTGACTTTGGGTCTCTGTAGCTATGAATTTCCCTCTTCTTTCCCAGTTGTTTCTGGAAACTCACCATCACATCCATTCATCCTTCTCTTTATGGCAGATTTTCTTTCCATTACTTTGCATTGCACCCAGTTTGTCACTCCTGTGTTTACTGTCAGGTGAGGATGAAAATATAAACTGCAGAAAACTCAGCTGCATGTTTCAAACCTGCAGATGCATCAACACCTGGTTTTTAGTCTTGGATACTGGTAGTTCTGCTTTCCAAAGTCTTCCAAGCAGGTAGAGCTGCTCCTTAAGGTTTCTCACAGTAACATAAGAGCTTAACTGAACACATCCTGGTTATGATAAATCTGTGATAAATCTCTCCTATGATACATTCTGCCAGTTTCCCTGAAAGTTGTGTCTATCACCAAGTGATAATTTATCAAGAGAAAGTAGTCCCTGTAATTCACTCTGAGGCTCAAAAATGAGTTACTTTAGGGTCTTACACTTTTGGTCCTTATCTTAACAAGGTTATATTCCATTAATGGACCTTTGAGTTATCTTTCTGAAACAAAAACCTGCTCTGTGTTCATCACCATGTGTGCTCTGTGCCTCCTGCAATGTTCTGTCCCAGCAGGGCTCTCCCCCTGTCCAGCATGAGTTGTTTGGTTGATCTTTTTCTGTCCTGCTGGCATGGGTGATGATCTGAGTGGTTTTATTGCTCTCTCTCTCTGACATGTTTTTAATTAAGCAAATTGGGGAAAGTTTATTTTGAGGAACATGACTTATTTTCTGACAAAAGATATTTTAGAGCTCAGTGGTTCTGCTTCAGCAGACTTGAGTATTTTGTCATCTGGACACAATTTCTCTTTTGCTTGCTTGGATGGGAAATGTTGTGTATTGTGTTACTTAGCAGGTGGACCACACCCTCCTTTTTCTCCAATTCTACCATTTTATGATTAACCCAGGACTACAGGAAATGTTTCCTGTCTGAAGACATAATTGGTGTATTATTTTAGCCTTAAACACTGACTTCCTGCCCGACTATTCACATGGCAGTTTGCAGCCAAATCCAAAGACTTGCAAGTGTGTTCACAGGAGGGCCTTGGTGAATGGTACCAGATGAAATAACTGACTCAGATAAAACTTCTGGGGTCTAAACAGTTGAAGATAGTTTTATTTCCATCTCCAATTCTTCCATTTTTTCAGGATCTCCCAAAATCTATTCTTTGAGCGCATTATTCCAGTGTTGCAGACCTTTAAGATCAATTCAAACGTCTGAAGTTTCAATAAACTGTACTTTACAGGCTTTTTATTTCCAGAAACATAAAAAACTGTGTGTATATGCACAGACACCTTTAAATACTGACATGTACTAGAGGGTATTTTGCCTCTTGTGGTCCCTAATAACAGTCTTAACACCATTTGTGAAAAAATTACTATCCTGATTTATCACAATCCTGGTTTTCATAGGATTCTGCCTTGGGGCTAGGGAAGAAAGAACATCATTCATAACTCTACAGTTCTTACAGGACAGGAAATATTTTGAGTACTTTTTAATGGGAAAACATTTAATCACTTATCCTAAGTAAAAGACAGCCCTTTTTATAAATATCAAGAATTTCACGTTCAGAGTAAAAGAAAAGGTTTCTACGTGAAAACCAGTCTCTTAGTTTGGAATTTCAAGGTGTGGTGCATAGGAGCTGGCAAATCCTTCAGCAGCCTGATGTTTGACCCTTGAATAAGTCATATATTGGTTATTTTGAGTGGTTATACATTCTCTCACCTTTAATAAGCATAAGTCTGAACTAAGGGAACTGTTTGCACTGCCTGCAAGAGTGTGTCTTTTTTTCATTTCTGTTCTTATCAGAAATGGAAAAGCAGCAAAATTTTCTTCAGTGTCTCAATAATTCCCCTGACCTTTTCTGCCTGCCAAGCTCCCTAATAAACCAAATACACAGAGTGTAAGAAATCACCAACTCTACAAAGCCATTCATTTTCTTTATCAAAATAAACCTTTGCCCAGCAAGAACAAAGCCTCTTTCAACAGCAGGTGACTTGTATAGATGATTTAGGAAGCAGAGGTAATTGCTGTGCAGTCCTGTATTTGTGTTTTAATATTCTGTCCGTTGGATTTTTGGGAAGTGAAACGTCACACAGTAATGTCAAACCCTGACAAAGTGGAGATGGCTGCAGTTGGAGACTAATTGCAGTGTTTGCACCCCAGCTTTTGTCAAATTAAGACCCTCATTCATTACTAGATACATTCTGTGGAAAATGAGTTGTGAATCTTTTTTAAAAGCTTTGCACAGCACGTGGCTTATGAAAGAAAGGCAGTGTGTATGTATATATATTCGCTTTTGTAAAGAGCTTTGAGATGAGTGGGTAGAAAATACTATGTATTTACAGCTTAAATAGGTGCTTTGTGACATAGCAGTGCAGTTGTATTTACAGAAAAATCAGTTACCCTTTATTCATTTTATTGTAGCTGATCCATGTTCTCCAATTAGCACTCACAGCCTGCAAGGCCAGGTTAAGCCTTTCTTGTTCTTTCTAACAGGAAACATTCATTCCTTTTAAAAACATAGACTGAACTTTTCCATAAAATCATTTGCTGACACTTGTGTTTGGCCTTCTCACTCTGTGCTGGCAAAAGCACTTGATTTCTTTTCTTTGGCGGGAAGCTTGGCCAATTTGGGGCATGAAGGGGGAAGTAGCTCCTGCAACAGCCATCATGTTTTTCTTCCATTACAGAATATGAGCTGTTCTCTTGATACACTTAAATTTTTCATTCTTTTCCAGCCTCTCTTTCAGGCTTTCAAATGAAATTCATCTCAGTTACACAGTGGCAGACCAAGGGTACAGAATTCTGGGTGTCTTTGCTGTAGATCATGGCCTACATCATACTAGAGTTTCTTTTTGTTTTGGTGGGGGCTTGGGGGGTTTTTTGTGGGTTTTTTTTTTGTTTGGGTTTGAGTTTTTTTTGGGGGGATGGGTTTGTTCATTTGGGCTTTTTGTTTATTTGTTTGGGAGGGTTGGTTTTTTGGGGGTTTGTTTGTTTGTTTCTATTTTACTGCAACACTTTCAGCCTTTTTGCTTTTTTGGGAGGAACTGATCACATCTTACTGGTGGGGTGTGGTTCACTGTGACTTGCACTTATTTACCATGACATATAAAAGCAGCTTGGCTGAACTTTTAGAAGTTCTAAGTTCCCTGAGAAATCCTCCTGCTAATTCTGAAATGAAAAACCACCTACAACCACTGTGATCATAGGAGATTTCAGGGCACTTTGTCAACAGCAGCCCTGTATCTTTTGACCAACATTTCCCCATTCTGCTTTGAGCGCTGGATTGCTCAGCTGTAGTGAGAGTTAAGCTGCATTTCAGGGGTACTTTGGGTGGATGATAACAGCCTTGAGTCCTACTCTTCTCATTTTTGCCTGGGTCCCCTCCTGCTGTAACGCTGCCTGCCTTAGCATCACTGGGAAGCCTCCTGTGCCAGCCCAGAGGTGACAAAATACTTGATATTTCTAAAAATAAAGCGGATGTAGAAATGTAAAAGATCCTCTGAATGAGAATTCGTTCTGTTAATTGTATCTTTATGAATTGAATGGATACTTCTCTGAGAGTACAGCTTTCTCTGTTTACATTAATGATAATGCCTTCATTTTTCCTTCTAGTCATTGTTTTTGTTCTGTTTTGTTCTTGTAGCTCAAAGCTTTCAGTAATACATATTTCCAAGGAGCATGTGTAGATTTCACAGCAGAAGTTTCTGATTTTACATCATTCATACCATGTTCTTTTAAGGTTCTCCGGGGATGGTAAGTGTCTGTTGTTTTACATGCCATCATTTTCAGTAATATGAATTTATTTTTTCAAATGGTACAAAGTTTCAGAGAGCTGAAAGCACATACCACACGCCCATCATCTTCCATCGTGTCTTAGCCCCTTTGTCCTGCAAGGCATCTCAGTAACTCTCATCCTGTCCTTGGTTTGGGTATTATGCATTTTGCTCTCCCTGGGGAAGGTTTGCACAGTTACTGTGATTGTCTTTTTAACTCCAGTTAGAATTTATTCCAGATTTTGAGCACTTTGGTACGGTGGAAGTGTCTGCATTTCACTCAGCGTCGTTTGACTCTGGAGCTGAGGTTTCTGTACCACACCATTCAATTTTGCAGCTTTGGTTGCTTTGTTGCATAGCCTTTCAAGTCACATTACTTTAACCTTGGCAAGAGCTAAGAAAATATTTTATTCCTTATGTCCTTAGCAAGTATTAGGTCTTGAAAAAAACGTACTGTTAATAAGCAGCTAGAGCAGCTTTTTTGTTCCATTATTCTTGCAGTTGGCTCCTGTGTTACAAAGGGGAAACCACTGACAATCACTGTGTGCTGGAAGAAGGCCTTTACGTTGACCTCAGTTCCTGTGGCTGCCCGACTGCTACAATCAAATCCCTCAAGCCTATTCAATATGTAAGACTTTATTGGGGAGAAAAAAACCCAAAACAACATTTCAGAACTCTTTTCCTTGTCAGATGTCTAAAGCGAGTACTTGCCCTAAACAAACTCGCAGTTAGGGAAAAGAGTGAGGTTTGTTTTCTGGGCTCACAGGATTTTTTGGGTTGGGAATGGGTCAGGCTGCTTGCACGTGGTTACTTGTAGCTGCTCTTGCGTGTTCTGGGTTTAAAGTTGCTCTGTTTTTTACAAGTGAGATACGAGGCCCTCCATGGCCAGGAGGTTGGACAGGAATGCACTGTGCTCTCCAGAAAAAGAGAGATACAACCTTTTGTACATGCCGTTGTAGCCCTGCATGCAGGCCATACAAATCTGCAGTTTGGATGTGATGTCTGTGCCTTTCTTCCACATCTTGCTGTGCTCTTGTGCAGGAGCATCAAAGATGAGCTGTAACACTGTTGGTAAAGGAGAAGCAAGTGGTTTCTCTGCCCCCTCCTCTCTAGCACTGGCCACCAGCTTCTCCAAACTCTTCCTCCTTCCCTGACCACAGGTCACAAACTCAGCCTATGTGGCGTGTGTCCTTCAGTGTAACTCCGATGAAGCCAGTCTTCTGTGATCATATGTGAAAAAGCTGAATTGAATTAAGTCCTTTTTACCATTTGTGAACAGATTTTTAGGAGAAAGGCAAAAAAACCCAACCAACCAACCAAAAAAAGAAGCCAAAAAAAACCCCCAAACCCCAAGCAAATGCAAACACCAAACCCATGGGCATGGTGGGAAGGATGTACAACTCAAATCTGAGAGCTGGACTTTTCACTAGACTATACAGATACAGTGACTTCCCACCTGTTGAGAGCCTGGGTTTCAGATTAAAGTTCCCCTTTTCAAGTTAGGCTTTTGGACTTTGCTGTGCCAAATCCAAGTGAAGTTTTGACATCAAATAGTAGGCCTCATCCTAATCCCCCAGCCTGCAATCTCACAGGGAAGTAAATAACAAGTTTGGCATGGTAGGAAACTACTGGCAGCCCTTGATTCCCAAGGGCCAGGCCCTGGAAGAAGTGTGTTTGGCAGGCTGTGTGTGGGGATCTCGCACACATCTTCCTCTGCTTTTGCACCTCTTAGTTTGGTCCTTCTCTTGCCAATAGGAGCCTTTGTATTTCACAAACTAAACAACATACAATGGCACTAAACTCCACCTGTTTCCCAAATGGCAATGTCCTCACAGCCCTAGGTCACTGTGAGGGCTGAGCCCAGGGCAGTGCTGGGGACTGTGGTGTGGCACAGACGTGACCCAGAGCACGCAGCAGGTCGTGGTCAGGAGCAGCCACGGTTAATTGTGAGCACTGTCCACAGTGCACTGTTCTTGGAACAGAGCCCCTTTTATTACAGCATATTTCTGTGAGCTCATTCAAGAGAGAAGCGAGCCTGTTCCCAAGTGGAATTGTGGAGCTTTATTGAATTCATTTGTGGCATGGGGAACCCCTTCCATTATTCAGCTTTCAATACCAGCCTCATTTCAGAGGTAAGGTGTGTCCCCTGGTAGCTCACATGTGAGAGGGAGAACTTATAACCCTGGCACCAAGCCCTGGATGTGCATTGTCTCCTGCTCTCCTTTCAGTGAGATGGATTTGCTGCAAACATAACTGTGGAGGAATCCCACGCTGGGAACGTTCCATTTGTTCTATGAAAAATGCAGCTTTGATGAAAACAAACTGTTTGCAAACAAATACAACAACTGCACTAAATGAAAAAAAAAAAGCTATTTTTTTCTGTTTAAGAAAGTAAACTTTTGAGGTTTTAGTTTGACAGAAATATGATCTGTTTTTCTAAGAGCTTAATTACGTAACAAAATTAAAATTTTCCTTCTAAATCACTGAGTTGGTCCAACTAAAAGAGGAAAAAAAGCCCAAAACTTTCAGAGCAGCGCAAAATGATTTGGATAAGAAAATAGGCTCACACTAGTGATGGTCTGATGATTTCACTGTAGTGACAGTATTTTAGGCTGGCTAATTTTTATTCTAGCTCTTGGCTCTTGGAGGGATGTTTTATCTGTTGTCTGCTGAAAAGTGAAGTTGTCAGCATTTAAGTATGGCATTTATGCTGCTCCCACACCCTCTGCACACACACACACTCTCCCATTTCACAAGAAATTCAAATTAATATGGTTCCACTTCGTCTGTTTCCCCATTTATTGTGCACTGGCATCATGGAGGAATTCAGCACATCTTTGCAACCAGTTTCCTCTACTGCTTGTTCAGGAAGTAGCAACGCAGAAGTTGGGCAGGTTCATAAGGAGTGTGGGGAAGGAGTTCCCTTTTCCCAGGAGCCTCTTAGTATCATAGAATGGTTTGGGTTAGAAGGGACCTTAAAGATCATCCAGTTCCATGGGCAGGGACACCTCCCAATATCCCAGGTTGCTCAAAGCCCTGTCCAACCTGGCCTTGAACACTTCCAGGGATGAGGTATCCCCAACTTCTCTGGGCAACCTGTGCCAGGGCCTCACCACCATCACAGTAAAGAATTTTTTCCAGCATCTAAATGAAATCCACTCTCAGTTTGAAGCCATTACCCCTTGTTCTATCACTGTAGTTCCTGATGAAGTTTCCTCTCTCCCATCGCACCTTGTTCTCCAAGGTGTATAATACTCAAGCTAGACCCTTCGGAGGCCCTAGCTGTGCTTTTTCCTGCTGTTCTATTTTGCTCAATTTCAGGCTGGACTGTTTCATCATCCTCAGAGTGTTTAGGAAAAGCTGTGGATTAACAGGATGGTACGGAGAAGGAGCAACTGACACTGATGTCATTGCCTCTCATCATCTCCTTTGATCTAAAAACCCCAGAGCACTCTTTCAGAAAAGCTTGTTGATGAAATGTGCTGCTGTATGGTTGTTAACAGCCATCCTGCAGGCAGGTGAAAGCCTAGCACAGGTTCAGAGTTGCTGCAGAGGTGCAGGTTTCCGTGCCTGCATCAGCAAGGAGTTGCCTTTCGCATTGCCATGGATTCATGGCAAGGAAATGCGGGCCCTTGCCCAGCAGCAAGAGAGCAGGAGGAGGCAGCTGGGCCATTTATAGGGCTATGGCTGTTTATTGGGGCATTTGTCCAGTGTTTGCTGCTTGAGGAGGTTATTCTTTTGGGATAGATAATCTTGCAAGGGGAGTTCAGCTCTGGTGCTGCCTTTTCTCAGGTGTGTTGTTTTGCCAAACTCCCTGTAATATTTGGTGTGATTTACATGGACAAAAATACCCAGGATTCTTGCAATGAGCAATTAGCTTTCTTTCTAAAATGTTACCTTCAACCTGTAAGTTAAAGCGGTCTCATAGTTTCTAAAACCAAAATGAGGTTGTAGGTTGTGCAATGCTTTCTTTTATTTGGTTGGGATTTTTTTTCCCTTTTCTTCTGAGGCATTCTTTATTCTTGCTCTGATCAATCACGATAGTCCTTGTATTTCTATATTATCTTTTCTAAGTTAAATACAGGTGTTAACTAATCTCCCCAGCATTCCTGTGAGGCAAATAAAGAAATCAGATACAAAAACTAACTGCAGTTTCCCAGGGCCAGGCACTGAGTCATTCTGTGTTGCTGGGACTGGACCGTGGGCGTTGCATCGTCCAGCACTGCGCTCCCTCAGCCAGCATCCATCCCACACTGAAGGGAGCAGCCAGGCAAGAGCAGCTCCAGCAGGGACAGTTGTAAAAGATGAGTTGGCCAAGCCAGGAGAGTAAAGACTTTCCCAAGGATGCTGTAACACAGCTGTGGAGGCTCCTCCAGTTCAGACTTTGGTAAATGCTGTTTGCAAAGCAGCTGGTCAGCAGCGATGGGAAATGGGGCAGTGCACCATCCCTTGCCATGGCTGGGTTACACTCATGGCCCTTTGGATTTCTCCCTTTGCTTTTATTAGGCTTTCCCGTCAAAGTTTGCAAAGCCTAAGTTGGCAAGACAAAAAGGTGTGAGGGAAAATGTGTTTTGGGATGGGCCCTTTTCAAAAGGGCTTTATTAGTAAAAACTCTCACAACTTCCATAATGAAAAATTATCCATAGCTAAAATGATGCTTGTTGTTCTAAGCATGTGTGCAAATTCACCTGTGCACTTGGTTTGCAGTTCTAGTGCCCTCTGGTCAGCTTCTTTGTGTCTGTACACTGAGGAAGCTCATCTTGCACTGATCTTTGTTTAATATCAAGCTTGCATTGTGGGATTTTTCCTGAACTGGTAAAGCGTAAAAACTCTGTTTTGAGTTGTGAAAAATTGTGTTGCAGAGCTTTACTAAAAGCAAAGTAAAAATTATTGAGGGGAAAGTCTGAGCTGAGTTGAACTGTGCAAGAGATTTTTAGTGTGTTGATTTTTAGTGTTGATTTTCCATGGTTTCCCTGTGTCATTTTCATTGCACCATGTGCTGTATTAGCCATGGAACACCACACCTGTTAAGTGTATCAGTGTATTTAACAGTTTACAAGGCTGCTCATATCTTGAAATGCTATGTAAATATAGCTTTCTTTAATCACTGGCCTCTTGAATATAATAAATCTCTTCAAGTTTCTCCCTGGACATTTGCATGAAAGAACAGGACAAGCAAATTGGTGTTCCTTTAAGCAAATGCAGTCAGTTCCTTCACACATAAAAATCAGGTTAAGAAATTCTTTAGTGCTTTGTGTCATTCTCTCAACTGGCAAGCTTTTCCCAAAGCATGGCATTTCAGGTATTTTCCTTGAAATAACTGTGAAAAGAAGCTAAAGTAAGGCTGACCTAGACATGGGAATGGGTAAATATAGATGTCTTTAGCTCACCTTTCAGGTGAAAGTGCTCCCCAGCATTCTGCAAGAAAGGCTTACTACAGAGGCATCTTGCTTCCAGCCTAACAGCATAGCCCCAAACCTTGTTTTTCACTGTTCCCAGTTTCCATGGAGCTGTGAAAACAAAGTCAGAGAGAAAAGCCAGGCCAAGTCACTGCTGCCAGCTGTTGGCCTGGAAGTGAATACAGAATATGAGGAATCAGTGCATTGCTCTATATATGGCTGTGGAAATAGGAGAGCTCAGGGCTTGGCACAGCAGCCTGGTTTCTTTCTGGGCTTCATGTCTGCAAGGTCACTGCATCTCGTGTGAGGTCTCCCTGGGAGAGAGATATCAGAGTCATCAGTGGGGTGTGTGTGTCAGGACTCAGAGCAGCTGGACAGGGAATTCTCAGACCATTCCATCCAAACAGTCACAACCACACAGAGCTGGAATCATTTTAATTGACTCCAGCAGTTTGCTGTCGTGGTTCCTGCTGTATAAATGGATATGCTGTGTCAGGTGACTTGTCCATCTAGTACAGCAGCCCTGTCTCAACATCCTCAGTGTTGCAACAGCAGCATGAATATTTAGGTTTGGGTAGCAATTTCCAGCAACACAAATGCCAAATGGTGTTTCTTGTGGTTAGCAATGCACTTGTGAAAATTGTTAGACCTGTTCTGGACATGGCTTCTGGTGTCCACTCAGGTGAAAGGCAGTGCTAAGGCTCTTGCAAACAGCAGTGTGATGATTCTGCCTGGCTGAGCAAAGCAGCCTCAGAGGTGGCTGCCTGCACTAGGCCTGCTGGTCTGAGTTTCAAAGTGAGCCTTTAGCCACACACTGTAAATCTGACCCATCCCATCCAGCAGAAGGCATTTGGGAAGAGCTGACACTTTAAAATAAAAATGTTAGAGGTTTTAATCTCTTTCTAGTTTGTAACATTAGGTTTTAGGAGTTCAGTGGGCTTTAAAAATCTGAGCGGATGATCCCAACCTCTTCTTCAAAATGTCTCAATAATCTCTGTGTTCATGCAGTGTTGCATGACTTAGGTAGTCCCTGCACTGGCTGGCAGAGGAAGGCAATCTCTGAGGCAGAATCTGACCAACCAGCTGCATACCAAGTGCACTGAGTCAGTGTCAAGCAAATTCATATGTCTTGACTCACCCCTGAGCTTTTCAGAGATACTTCACTACACTACATGTACGTCTTCAAACATGAAAATTAATTTCTCTTAATTACTCAGTGCCTGAGTCAACTTTAATTCAAGATTCTGTTTCACTTATTCCATCTCAGGCCATGTCTCTGCTGCAAGAGAAATCCCAACTTTTGTCTGAGCCAGCTTTCTCAGGGTAACATCTCCTACAAGAAGGTGACTTTCCTGGAGAGGCTGCTCACTGAGTTAGTCAGACCTGTTCCCTCTTCCTTCACCAGTTGCATCAAGGTGTAAACTGCAAGTGCTTATGCTTCTGGTTTTAGGTTAAAAATGCTGAAGCATTGTACAAGTGTTCCTTGTACTAAGGCACAGAACTTGTGTATTTAAATCTGCTTCCTCTGTTTTTCTGCTGGCCTTATTAGCTGCACCGCATTTTCGTACAAACTGATCTTTTAATTTGCTTTCATAGGCAATCTGTCAACTGTAGAAAAGGACATTAAGTGAAAAATGTTTCAATTCTACATGAGATTGTAGAATTTACTAATTATGCTGTTCCTCCAAGAATGTCAGAAGAAAAATAGGAATGTCTGTTAAAAACATTGAGAACTTTTTAGTTGACCCTTCTCATCTTTTACAATTTGTAGCTCCTTAAGATTTTTGCAGTGACCTACACCTAACTGAAGTGTGTGGAATAGACTTTGATTTGCCTCGCTATATCCATCAATAAGTAAATAAAGTGGATTTTTGAAAAGTAATCAAGGCCCTGGTGCTACAAATCAGATCAAAATGAGTTTTTCCAGAGGCAAACAGAGGCCTCTGCATTGCCTGGTGACTGTGTGCCTGAGTCAGTGGGGCACTACACTGATGACAAAGCCACTGATAAATGCAGTTTGTTTCAGCTCCCTGTGCTGTGGGCTTTTCACTTGTTATATTTGCTGAGGAGCATGAGCTAACCCAAAAGCATTGCAGGAAATTCAACCGAAGTGGACCAATGTGTTCATCATGTCTAATAACTGAAGTTAGACTACTCCTACTAAAACTTTGTGCTTTTTTTCTCCTTCCTTCTCCCCCAGGTTTTTGCTGAGCCTTCCATCAGTCTGTTCACCCTGGAATGCTGCAAGGGCAGAGAGCTGCACTTCAGTGAACCAGTCAATTCTGTTTTAAACGAGGACCTCCATTTTTATACCCAGTCTGTGTGGGTGAGAAGTGGATTGTAAGTATGGAAGAAATATCCCTGTCAGTTTTGCCCTGTAGGAGCTAACACTGAGCATGCATTGTCTCATGATTGTTGCCTCGTTCATAGGTTGGTTTACATTCTTAACTTCTGTCTTGACTTTCAAAGGCAGGTAGTGTAAACTCGGAGTGCCTTTATTAAATGGCTGTAAAATGCCAGCTATAAACTGCAGTGATTTAAACCACTGCAGTGGCTCAGCGAAGCTTGATGTGCTGACTGGCTGCCAGAGAAGCAGCAGCTTCTGAGAGGAGCTCAGGGTGGCTCTGACAGCTGGAACAGTAATTTGCTTCTGTTATTAGTTTAACCCTCCTCCAGGAGTGTGAATGTACACCCAGGTTCTTCTGTGAAAACATTTTACATCTGCAGAAGTGACCTCTTCTGCATCTCTCCCTTTCACCTTTTGGAAAAGCTCCCAAGTGTTCTGTCTCAGCCAGGTTTTCAGCCTCCACACCCACAGCAGCAACAAATAACTTGCAGAGTCTCATCCTGCAACTGAGAGTAGCTGGAAACTGCTGTTCTCCTAACAGGACACACATTTCCTATGTTTATGTTTGACCTTTCCCCACCTTTTCCACATGGGCAAGGCTGTAATTTTCTTGAGAGAATAGTGAACACAAGCTTCCCCACAGAGCTTTGCCAATTCACAACAGTTCCCAACATTTGTGCCACTTCCATCCTGAACCTTAGCAGAAAATACAGAGTGATTGTGTTGTCTGGGAATTCAATCACTTTGCCCAAGCAGTTGACTGCAAAGGAAGGGTGATGGCTTTGGGATCACGTGGCAAGAAAGCACCGGAGAGTGAGTGCAATGGGCCAGCCCCTCCTGCATCTTTCTGCTCAGTTTTGGGTATCCAAGCCGGGTTAGCTGCCTCCCTGTCTCTGGGATGGGTTCAAGACAGAAGGGCTGGCCTTCCTCTGAGCTCTTTTCGATGCTTCCTAGGAAAGAGACCTGCACAGCTTGTCCCCATCTCACACAGCAGACAGGTAGCCTAAAGGCTGAGGGTGTCAGGTGATTGTGGGATGACCTAGAGGGTTTGTTTGCCTTATTGGGATTCAGAGTTCAGGAAGGCAGATTTAGGGGGAGGTTGGCTCCTTGTCCCAAAGCCTGCTGTCAGCTTTAGGCAAATAGCAAAGGTTTATATAAATATTCCGATGGCATCTTGCTGCCAGGCTTAGGTAAAAGGCTCCTTCCTGAGCCAACCGGCCACCTCAGTAAGGCACAAGCCTGGAATCTGCCTTGGCAAAGGGTGCTGGGGTACTCAGAGGTGTGGGAGAGGTGGCACAGCCTGTGTGAGAGCAGAGATGAGTTTTGTCTGTCACTGAATGCCAGGAGCCCACCCTGGCTTCAGATGGTGATCTCTGTCAGTCTTTCCCCCTCTGCTCCCTATAAATTTCTGCTTTGAAACTGCATTCCAAGTGAGACTGTTCCATGCTCCAAGAATAATGTTAACAGTGAATTCTCAGTGACTTGACAGAAACCATTGCAAGGGGAAAAAAAAAGCCAGGAATATGTTCAAAATGTAAGGAAGACACAGGGGTGGTCAGGCTGCCCTGAATTCCTGTTAGTCAGGAGCTGTGGGTTTTGTTTGAAGGAACAGGGACCCAGCTTCAGTGCCAGGCAGCTCACAGCTGGCACAGTTGAGCCTCCATGGAGCCCTGAGCAAGGCTGGCTCTCAGTTTCTCTGTACTGGGGGCCCTGGGCAACAGCAATTCCAGGTGCTTCGAGGTTGTGGGTGTTTTCTCAATGACTCAGAGCACAGCCATCCCTCATGTTCTTGGCAGCTGACCTGTAAAACAGGTAACCTGGGAAACCAGGATTGCCTTTGTGTTCAGAGGAGTTAATGAGTCAGGCATTTGGGATTCACTGTCCACACAACAATGACCTATTGATATAAACAGAAGGGATCTGTGCTCCTGAGGCTGCCTTTGTGAGCAGCATTTACTGAGCAGATGCCCAGATAACAAGGGGTCTGTATGAGCCAGTGCTTTCACTGGGTGTTGCAGGACTCAGCCACGTCCATGGTGTATTCATGACAGGAAAATCTGCTGCAGCAGGATGTGGGGTTTGGAGTGAATACCTGTATGTGTTTGCAGACAAGTGGAATTGTATAAAAAGCTTTAACTGTAACAAAACCATCAGACAAGATCCTCTCATAATTAATGTGCACAACCAGGCAAAGCTGCAAGTGTGGCTCCCTGGTTCCCTAACACAGGCCTGCTGAAACCAGCATTATTCCCAGCTGGGCTCATGCAGAGGTTCTCTTATTTGGGGGGCGGAGGGGGAAGGGGAATGGAGGGGGAGAAGGGAGATGGGAAGTATAGTTTACAAGCTGTAGGCAGGCAAACAGAAAATAGGTCTGAATGTCAACAGAAGGCAATCATCCCACTGAAATGGATGGGATTTTGCAGCACAGAAATAGAGGTTTGCTGTTAGCCCACTGTGAAGAGGTTTGGGGGATTCCAAGAGCACAGCCCTGAGCTGCAGTTGTGTTTTGCTGTGGCTAACGAGTGCCCTTTCACGTTCTGCTCTGTGTATCCAGGTGGATTGCCTACGAGGGATGCAATTTTTTAGGAAAGCAGATTCTGCTGGAGCCCAGGGAGATTTCACACTGGAGTGAACACAGTGGCTGGAAAGTGATTGGCTCCCTTCGTCCTGTGAAGCAGGTACTGTGAGACTGAGTGAGGAGAAGGGGTTTTTATGGGCAGGGGTTGTGCACAGGTATCAGCTCGACCATCAAGTACAGTGGGGTGTGCTGTACTCCTTAAATCAGGCCAAATGGTGACAGCCAGAAGGACCCACTGGCAGATTGCTGAAGCAGAAAACGCCTCTCATGGCAGTTATTGAGATCTATGTTAGGTTCCTAAAGGGAAATAATTCCCAGTTCCTTGGTGCCAAGTTTTGTTTTTCTGAATTGCTCATTAGCATGTTCTGTGGATGCTCTATTTTTACATTTTTGCCATATAACAATATAATGAGGAAACCAATTCCACACTGGCTTGTTTCATAATTAACATAAATGGAAGCAAGAGCGATTTTATTGTGCTGCAGCCTGGATTTCCAAAAGAGGCAAAGCTCGTGCAGTTCCCATCAGGTTTTCCCTCTCTGCCTCACCCCAGGTAATGCCAATTTCAGTCTCATTCAAAGGTTCAGGTCTCTAAACCACAAAGTAAAGAGTAACTAAACACTGCACAGATACAGGTTTTGTTTATGGATGCTTGGTGGGAGAGAGGCCTTATAGTCTCTAGCTCAGGGTTTGTTTTAATACGGAAAAAAAGGAGATTCAAAGCTCCCAGAAGAGAAGCTGTGCTGCAGCTGGGGTTCCAGCAGAGCTGCCCTTTATAACTCCCTGCTTTTTGTTTCCACTGAAACCAGTGAATAACAGAGCAAAAGCTCAAATCCTGCAGTAGCCCTGCAAAATCCTCATTATTTTTTGTGTAAACCAAGTAAACATGGATACCAGGTCAGAACCCTGTTTTCCATGTGCATTCAAAAGTAATGGTGTATCTCTCTGCCATATATTCCAGTTAATGAGGGCTGAAGTTGCTGGATATGTAACTCAGTAAGTCTTGTGTCCCAAGAATAAAATACTTTACATTTTATGTACAGCCCATTTACTGCCCTTGGAACAAATGAAATGTGCTGAACTAGGCATATTTGCAGATCACAGGAATTAGTTCTATAGCCACAGTTACATTATTTTTAAAAAAACCTGTCTGCCATTGCTGTTGATAGCTGCCCATCTGCATGTGAAAGACCACCTAACTGTGCTTCACATGCACATTTGTTTCCAACAAAAAAATTCCTGAACATCCTTAGCTGAAAACAAAAATTGAACATAGAGTTTAGAAGACTGGTGGATGATCAGGGGGGCGGGGGGAGCCTCTCACATCTATTTGCTTGATCTCTGTGTTGTAAATCTCTTCCCTCACTCCACTGCAGCCAGCAGTGTACCTGAGAGTGAGGAACAGGGCCCAGGGCAAATACCTGACCGTGGCTGGCAGCCTGGCAGACATCAGGGCCACGTCGGTGTGCGCGGCCCCGCACAGCGGCAACGCCTCCCAGCTCTGGCACTACTGCCGAGGGCTCTTCAAGTCCAGGGTGAGTTTCAGTGATTTTCTATTCCTGCTGCCCTTGATAGTCTGTTATTAATATAAAAAAGCTGATGGTTTAACATTAACAAAATGAAGTAACAAAGACCACCACCTTTGATCAAGCAGCTGCTCAGGTGCTGAATAATCTGTTCCTCGCTTGCTTGCCAGGCTTCTTACCAACCACAGCATGATTTACTGCCACATGCTCGGTGCCTGAAACAAGCCAGGCACAAAACTGAGGCTCTGTGGCCTGCCTCTCACTTCTTCCCTTGTTTCTTAGGCCAACAATGCCTGTCTGGATGTCATTGGGGGCAGAGATGTGCCTGGGGCCAAAGTCGCCCTCTGGACAGAACATGGGAGGGACAGGCAAAAGTGGAGACTCAACGAGGATGGAACCATCAGTTCATACCTCAGTGAGCACCTGGTGCTTGATATTAAAGGTATTTAAAAACAGAAAACCCTGAACCTCACAGGTTTCAAGTGTGTTTTTTGATTAAGGTTAATTGCCATATTCCAGCTTTTTTTTTTTTTTTGTACTTAAGATCACTGTTGCTTGACAGTGGGATAAGAAACAACAGGGCAGGGAGGAACCCTTCCCTTTTGATTCCAGAGGTTTATTTTGATCAGATCAACTGTTGTGCTTTAGGGAGGTAAGGAGGGCAGATGGCAAGAAGTGCAAGTTACAGAAGACAAAATGGTGAAGGAAAAGCAACCACAGAATAACTCAGAAAGAGAAAAGGAGTTGAAAAAAGGCTGGTTAAAATTCTCATTGCTCAGTTGCAGACACCAGCCCCTTACCTCATGGAATTCCTATTTTTCAGCTGATTTTCTTACTTAGTCACACTTCTTGAAGATTATGTCTAATTTTTATGAGCATTTCTTTCAAAAACTTTTCCTTCATGATTTCCTTTTGTTTTTAAGGAGGAAATTACTACGACAAGAATCACATAATTATGAATCAGCCAATAGAAAACAAACCTTCACAGAAATGGGATATTGAAATATTGTGAGTAAAGCCCACCCCAGAGATGGACTTTTTGTGGGCTACCAACATCGAGAGGAGGGGAAAAAAGAACCCAACTACTGAAGTCACACACCACTGGAACCAAAAGCAGCAGCTCCTCTCTGTTTTCCTTCGTGCCAAACACCAGCTCCTTAAAGAACTGAATTTTGCACAAAGCTGGAAGATGGGAGGTTGATCCAATGTCTCTCTGCAGGGAAGGTGATTCTTCAGAGGCTGCTCCTGTGAAAGTCACCATTACTCTTCATCTGAAGTATGAAAGGTAAATGCAAAAGAGTAGGCAGAGGTTCTGCAGGAGGGGAAGTGCAAGAGAACAGGGGAGAGGCTCTTCAGGAATGCTCTTTACCTTCCTCTCACACTGCTGGAAGCTTGCTGAGGAGTGAATGCACTGATGAGCTTCAAGGAACTTGAGTTGGGCTTTTATGTCCCAAGTGGAACTGCTTAGGCTCCAAGCCATCCTGAATCATGTCTCTCACTAAAATGCAATATATTTTGCTCATATGGACACCTTTGAACTGGAATTCCAGCTCAGCATGTGAAATGAGGCAATAGCAGGGCCTTTTGCCCCCTAAATGATACTGGTAAGCCTTTTGTCTTCTCTGCTATTAACAGCACCAAATTTCCAGTCTTGGGAACTGTTTTTCCTGACCTGTGGCCTGTTTCTTACCCTGGAAATCGGGAGTTGCCCCTTAAGATCACCTTTAAAACAGAACCATATGTGTGTGTATCAAAGCAGGGGTCGCTGGTCCTGGATCAGGGGCACTTCCACAAGGGCTAAGCTGCACTTGCAGCTCTGATTTTAACTGTAGCTGTATTTTGTTTCAGTGTAAATAGCTTAATTTAATACCATGTCATTTGGCCTGGAAACCACATCTTCCTGCAGAAACCAACTCACCTTGGCATGATCCAAAGGTGCCAGTAGCCTGCAGTCCAGGGCTGGCTTCACATTCCCAGTGTGGCTGCGCATCAGCATCACTGTGGCACAAAGGACAATTGATGGGCCAGAGCTTGGTGTGCCAGGGCTCTCCTCAATTCCCACACTATGCAACCACAGCTATTGCTCCCTTCAGAGCCACAGACCTCACTGACTGCATGTGGTGCTTAAAAAGTATTTTCCTGGCTGAACACTGACCAACCACAGCCCCTTGTAGGGCTGTGAACACCTGACAGGGAAGAGAAGTAGTTCCCTGGCTTCATCACTAAATTAATCTTAATGGAAAATATTTTTTTTTCCCCCCAGCATTTGTATATTCAGGGTATGTATTTCTAGGACTATTTAAAGAGTTCAGGTTAGCTGAATTCAGATATTTTAGATTCCAAAAGCTGTAACTATGCCAGCTGTGCACTCAAACAGGATCATCCCCAAAGAAAGACGTAACTCTAAGTTTGCCATAGAAATAAAATATATGGATGTCTATTTTTGTATGAAATGGAGTTCTATATAGTACTATTTAAAAAAAAAAATCTTCTTGCACTTACTATTTTACATTCTAAAATTATCATAAATCTGCTGTTTGAGTAACAGAACCTCAAATGTATGTATATTTTTTTTCAACTAAAGCACTTAAGCTTTTTTCCATGTAAGTCAGTACAGCAAGTGTTCTGCATGTGACTTTCCATATGAAATTTTAAAAGCCTGTGTAAAAAGTTGTAGTTTTTTAAATGAAGAATGACTAAATCATTGGTGTCTCAGTGTTGCATAACAAAGTAAAGCAGGCTTTTTTACTTAAGGGACCTTGAATGTACAATGCTAAAGCATGTATATTTTAACTGTATAAAACTTTTTAGGAGAAACATTTTGCTGGTTGGTTTCTTTTTAAACAAGCTAAGCAATAGTTTTTAGCAGATGCTGAGCACATTCCTGTAAAATATTGCTTTTCCAATGGCCAAAAAAGGGGGATAAGGAAATTGAGTATGTGGCTGTGCTGTTACATGACATTGCATATTAAAAATCAATGAAGTATTAAAGTAACTGCACCAGTCTCATAAAAACCCATCCAAGTGAACATAGAAGATACAGATTCCAGCTTCAGGCTTTTGGGTTATTTTCACTTGAAATTGATGCTAGGGGAGGTAGAGGTTAAATATTATTGTTTGTTTATTCCAAGGATGGCTGTTCTGAGGGAAAAGGGGTTTTCTTGAGCAAAGTCTTCTCCCTGTGGGAACAGCCCATGCAGCTTTTACCAAGAAGCTTTTGTTCTGTCAGGGCAATCAAACAGAACAAACAGATTTTCCTGCTGATGAACTTTACAAATGAAAAAACAAGTTAATGTTTTATGCCCAAGGTTCTGGAGCCTGTTCCATGCATAACTTTAGATGTCCTACACACCCCAGCAGCTCTCCAGAGGGAAAGGGACACCACAGCACTGGTGTTACTTAGGCTTGACTTCATCCAGCCACAGACCTGGAGCTGTGGCTCACTTACCTGTTTTTCCCCATGCCCAGTTTCCCAAAAGTGTGGAAAGACAGGTACCATTTGGCACCAGAAAGCAGTGAAGTACAGATATTGCAATGCTTTGTCAGCACTACAAACCAGAGGCTGGATGGACTAAAAAAAACTAATTTAATAAGCCTTGCTCTCTTAATAGCCAGAAACTCACAGAAGCATCAAAGAACTTCAATCAGACATTCAGTCCATAGTGACAAGGCAAGGTTTTCTTTCTCTTCATCTGAGGTAAGGTTAAGCTCTTTAACATTAACAGTGCTGCTGCTCCAGATCTGCTTCAGTGCATCCAAGTGTGACAAAGGGAACCGCAGCCCATGCGTCTGCTGGGGAAAAAGTGACAGGAACCAACCCTTCAGCAAAGTGCAGTGACTTTATTACACAACAGTGTGTGAGGCTGTGGGGAGGGAGCAGCAGGAATGTGCTCCCTTCCCACAGCACTCTGGTGTTCCAGAGAGCAGCCTCCAAAAGACAGAGTTTTATCCAGCCCTATTTTACTGAGAAGTTACTCTTCCATGCTCTAGCACACTGTATGAGGTAGGGATGTTTATGGCATGCTGCTTCCTCCTGTGGCTTCCATATGGAAGAAAAAAATAATTTTAAATTTACATTCTTGCCTAATCCTACCCATTATTTTAACAAGGTCGCAGAAGTTTATTTCTAGCTGGCACAGAAGCACAGAGGACCTTCATTCCCAGGAAGGGCAGGAAGGACGATCCTGGGATGTGTTTGTGCTGCTGAGGTGCCAGTGTAAAACCTCAGCTCCAGAGGAGCAGTGAGATTTACTTTAAACAGAAAATAAAAGCCTTGCAGCAATGGCCAAGCCAGGGCCAGGCTCTGCTCTGTTCTGCCTCTTTGGTGGAGTTGTGCAGATCTGAATTACATTTCAGTAGAAGAGTGAGGTCTTTACACCCAGTGCTGACCCACCCCAGCCTGAAGTGAGCAGCCCTGCACACACTGTTCCAGTGGATACAGAATCTAACACAGGCTGAACGTGGCAGAAATGAGATGCAGTTATCACCATGGAACATGTGCTACATCTCCAGCAGCCTCAGACAGGACCTGCTGAAGGACACACAGGTAAGAGATGAGTTTAGTTGCTCCAGGAGCTTTGCTAACTGGGACATGGGGCATGCACAAGACATCCCGTTAACATCTCAAATTGTTAATTAAGTATGAGATCACATTACTTAGTTCTACTGTTCAGTGCCTGTATTGCTGCCTCGGTTCATCCAGGTACTTTCGGAATGAAAAGCTCTGGGTGCTGAAAACCACAGTGGGAAACCCTTTTGGGGTGTGTTTGCAGGAACAAACCTGTGCCAGGCCGTCCTCACTGGCAGTGTCATCCTCGGTCCCCATCATGTGAGTTTCTCTCCTGTTCTTTAAGGAATGATACACATAAACCATCTCCCTGCGAATTTCATCCTGAAAGACAGTAGGAAGAAAATGGTTACAGGTGATCCACACCCTCACACACTCATCTCAGTCTAGTGCCAGCTCCTTAATTCCAGAGCCCACTGTTAGAGCAAGGAAAGCAAGTCACCTTCTCAACTGAATGACCCCACAGCCACCTCCCAGCAAAAAGGGACTCTCCAAAACACTGCTGAAAATTTATTTACAACCTTCTGCCTTAAAACTGCCCCTGCTCGAGTCATAGGACTGATGCTGTGTAGAATATAGGCCATTGAGGGCAGTTCTCCTAAAAAGTCTTAATGAACAGGTGTGCATCAATAAATCTCCAGTCTGAGACAGATCAGTCTCTTAAAAATCACATGCCCATTATTAAACTTAGGTCAAAGCTGTGCAAATTGGTTGCAAAAATAACTGGAAAAGAAGTTTCCAAACCCTGCACAGTCTCACAGCAATATGGACACAAATAACATGGAGAAAAATCAGAAAGTTCTGGTGTGTTTTTCTTGGAGGGAAACATTCCACTCATGAAAAAAGAAAAAAAAAAACAAACCCAAAACTGTACAAGGTAATCCATCCTGGGTGTATGTCCCCCCCTCTTTTTTTTTTTTTTAATTAAGATAACAAAAAGCACTTCTACACTTTGATACTAATAAACCTTCACAGATAAGCAGCAGCATAAACACAGAATGATACAAGATGCCAGCATCTATGCTGTGGAACAACTTAGAGCATCTATGCTGTGGAACAACTTAGCAGTGACACTGTCACCCAGTTAGATACAGAGAGAACTCAGCAGTGAAGACTAAATGCAACCAAGAGAATTCCCTCTCTTCAGGAGCCCTAATTTTATAACTTCTTCCTGTTCTTAAACACAATTTTTAAAAATTCTATTAGCCAGAGGCCATTTTAACTGCTGTAATGATCTAGCCCATGTAAGCTCAGATAAAAGCCATGCAGAATCACAGACTGAACGTAATTCTGTACCTCCCTCCAGAAGGCTGGAATGTGCAGTTTCACTGCTCAGCAAACAGCCCCAGACTCTCCTTACAGCAATAATGGGATGCAGGATCCAACCAAGCAGAACTGCACAACCCTTTTAGTACAACAGAGCAACAATTGACATGCCTCCCACTCCCCACCCCAGGCATACAAGGGGGGCTTCTTATACTTACAGCATTCTCCTGATCTGGTTCCACAGTGATGATAGCATGGTCTCTAAACTGCAGTTTGATTTTGCTATCTATTTTTGGCAATTTCCCACCTAAGAAAAATAAATCCTCCCTTAGAAAGGAAGAAAACCAGACATGGTACAAATTGAGCCCCCTCTGTGCACTACCCATTCTCTTGTAGCCAGAATTTTTTGTTAACTTGTGTTTCCACACCCACACATTCTCAAACTTGTGGTGGAGGGAGAAAGGAGAAAGATTTTTTTAATTCTAGGATAATCTTTATTTCACTTTATTATCTCTCCCACCAGATACTGGGAATTAAACAACAGAGGTGTGCAAACACACACAGGGAGAGCCAGGCCACACAAAGCTGGGCCTAGACTGTGATCTTGGCCTGCCATGAAATGCTACAAGTTTTAAGAGGCAGACTTGGCCACTGCAATCACATCAGCCAGTGTTAGGAAGCTCAAACTCTACCTGGAGTCAAAGGATCAGAGTCGCATCCCAAGCACGGAGGCAACCGGTGCATAATGAAATCCTTCTTCATGTCAGATGATCTCAGTTCCCCGGAGCTCTCCAGACGGTCTGCAAGCCTTCTCAAAAGGCTGCTCAGCTTTTTGGTGGAGTCAGCTGTGTTCACCTGCTGAACACCCAGACAGAAGTCAAGTTGAACAGACCAGGCCTAACGCAGTGCAGCAAAGCAGTGAAAATCTGGACCCTCCTCTTTTATCTTTGCTTAGTCCCAAACCAAGCTTTCTTTTACACATTCCCCACGAGCTGTTCACAAATCAAAGCTGGAGCTCACTCTCCCTTGCTCTGGGGGCTAAAGGACTTGCAAGTGCAGTTAAGAGACCCTTGTTCCTCCTGCACACTGACAAGCTGAGCAGCAGCATGACAGCACCAGCATAAGGAGGTCCCACAACAATTCACAGCTTTGCTAACTTTTAAAGATTCAAAAGCTTGGCCCAACAGGAACTTTGTCTGTCTGACAGAGCACGTGGATGCACCATTATTCCCTGAGTCCCACCTACTAACCATGAGCAGTTGCCTTGGAATGCTCATCCGCAGCGCCACATCCTCTTTTGCTGTATCAAACACAAGGCCAGGAATTGCATCCAGTAAGAAATCTCCCCAAGAGCTGGAGGATAGGAAGGAAGAAAAAAAAAAAAGTTACTGAAATAAAACACACAAAGTTTTTTCCCTAACTAAAGTAGTGTTAAGATGTAAAACAATTAGTATTTATTATAGGCTCTTTTTTATCATCTCTACTCAAATGTTTCACTGTCTGCTACCCAGTGGGAAGGAAGAACACTGGCCAAGAAAAGGAATTGGACATCTACTTCTTACTGCTTCTCTTGCCCCCAGCTCCCATCTGCCAGCAAGTGTCTTCAGCTACTCACTGCTTTTCCAAACTGCCCTCCACATCCCACATGTGCACACTGCTCTGCCTGCTGGGATCTGCCCCAGCCTACAGAGATGTCCCTTCTGTCTTGGTGCCTAGAAATACCTGGCAGTGCCACCTCCACCAGCACTTCCTTCACAGCTATTTTCAAATTCTCTTCAATTTTCCAAGGAAATGTTTCCACATATTACTTCTATCTACAGGCCAAATCAAAACACCAGGACTGCTGCTTATTTTACCTACACTTGCTGACAGCAGGGGCAGAGGAAGGCTCTTACACTTCATTGCCAATAACCTTAATGGATGATGATTCCACTTTTTAACCTTGGAAGAAGAGCAGTCTTGAAGCTTGTCCTGCTCCTGTCCTCACCCATGACAGACATCCCCAGGGAATGTGCTCCTGACAAGTCACGCACTGGACTGGCCTTGGGCTGATGCAGCCATGGAGAAACTGCACTGACTCCACATAAGGCTGTAGATCTCCAGCAATCCCATTGTAAGAAGCTGAATCCTTGGCTTGCCAGCAGGGCTTGACCAATGAATCCATGCAGATCCAGCTGGACAAACCCTGCTGTGCACACTGGCCACAGGAAGAGTTACCAGCAGCACCGACCTGACACCCTGGGCTTCCACAGTGGCACAGCTGGTGGTTAGAGATTCATCTCACAATGATCTAAAATATGCCCAAACTTGTTTGGCCCTGTTTGGCAGATAACAGAAATCCTTCCCAATCCCAAACTCAAGCTAGTAACTCCAAGCCTGAGAAGCTGATTAGGTGGCAGCAGCAGGATTTCCCTGTGTGATAACAATGTTTCAATGGGGGGGACAAGGACCTGACCTGTGTCAAAAGAAATCTGACTCTGCATGGGGTAGGAGATGAAAAACACAGACTAGCAGAAAATATTTGCGCAGAAGAATCTGTCAGAAGAGGTGTGGATGACCATCAAATACAGGAGAAAACCCGAGGAAAGGAATAACCCATGGCTCTTTATCTGGATTATGAAATGAACAGCAACTTCAGCCACTGGTGAGGGTTTTTTTCAAACACAACAGTGAGTTTGCAGTTGTAACATTATCTTCCACATTAAAGCCTCCAGCTGGTAAATAATAAAAAAGGCAATTAAAAAGCAATCAAGCTTGCTGCATGAAGACCTGGCAAAGAGGCTGCTTCAAACAATGGTCTCGCTCCCCTCCTTCCCTCAAACCCCAAAACTTCAATTACTGCTACCTCAACACGTAGATTCTGTCCCTAACAGCAAGGCACCTGTATAACAGTGGGGTATCTACATATATTCCATGTCACCACGTTTCTGGAGGGAAGGTGACATGCCCTACCCCTGCAATACCCACAGCAAAACAGACCCCACAAGGGCTAAATAGGATGAACACACAAAAGACTCAAGTAGAGCTCATTACAAGGTTATTTTTTTTAAGAAACAGGACATCATTTCCTTGAAACACCAGCTTCAAGTCTCTACTATTCACACACATCATCTGGCGGAGGAAAGCAATGCAAAACAAGAAATAAAGAGGAATTACTTGTTTTGGTAGGTGCTGATGGTCACATGTGTTGAATGGGAGATCCCATGAGGAGTGTCAGCCTGGTGAATTGTCCCTCTTGGGAAGTACAGTAAGTCACCCGGCTGCAGGAAAATGAAAGAGAATTGATACATTTAGGCCACTTGGTCAAACCTTACTGCAATCCAAACAGAGAAAGTACTCTCTGAGCAGACAGAGTGACAACACATGTTCTTTAAAATCACAAAATCAAGCAATTCTCCAGTGTACACTTCAGTAACATAAAGCGCTCTAAGCCAGAAGTCCAACACCTCCAACTTTCCAACCTCCTGTCAATATTTGCTCTGCACCTGTCTGCAAACACAGGTTTTTAACGTGCTAGAACATGAGCTGAGATGCAGGAAGGGGACAAAGAAGCAGCTGAGATGAACCTGCTGCCATTTCTGTGGGCTGGGAGAGGAGCAGTGCCATGGGATTTTGGTCAGATCACATCAAAAGAAAAAGGCCAGTGTTCCACAGGAGAAGTCAAAGAGGCTATAAAAATCCTAACCTGTTACAAAAATGCTGTCTGAAATTTTTAGTTAAAACACTTTAAAAACCAAGTAGAACCTTCCTCCTCCCCTATCTTCTCACCTATGTAAATTTAATATCCACACTGAAAACAAATTTTAGATCAGGAAAGTCAAGACAAGAAAAAATTGCAAAACACATGAAATTCCCTCCACAAAGGAAAAAATCAGTTCACTTATGGCTTATCCTATAAACAGCAGCACAAAGAGAAAGTTCATAAAGCAATAGTGATGAAATCTGATTCCATTTTAATCTTATTGTCCTTAAATTTGGTCTCACAGCTACTTCCAAGAGCCTACCAAACATGACTACCTTTCTGGCTACCACAGCCCAGACCACCTGAAGCAATTAAATTATGGTACCTTTAATATGAACTCATGTGTGGGATTCCCAATCCTATCTTCTGACTCAACGTTATATTCCCGAGCCAAAGGCACCGTTGGTTTGTAGAGTCGCCAGTGCTTCTCTCCTTCCAGCTGAAGGATGAACACCTGCAAAAGACCAGAAATCCAAATTTTTGGGGGAGGGGCCTAAGGAAGCCCTGCTGCCCCTCACATATCCAACTCACCAGGTGTTTTAAATTATCTTCTAACTTGCCAAGTCTGTGGAAGCAAGCCAGAAACCAGGGACAGAAATAGTGGTACAGGTTGTGTTTCTGATAAACACAGGTTTTCCCCATCCCTGCTCTCAGCTATTCCCAGCATGGCAAATACGATTCCATTCACATTACTTTTTAGATACCTAAATACAGAAATTTACCTTTTTGAACTAAATTTTTGCATTGCATTTAGAGACAACAGAAAGAAGAGCCGTGAAGTGTGATCCGTTTTATCCCGAATTTGGAAATCCCTGTTTCTCTCCAGTCACTTACACTTAGCCATTACTATCAGTACACTTTCAGCAAAACTATATAAGTAAACACTTGCAAATATTTACCCTAAGTTTTCAGTGGAAAAACAGAAGTCTTTCTAGAATGTTTGTTTGGGGAAGAGGCGGAAGCACACATAGAGGCATCCAGTGTCAGGAGCCCACAAAGGGTTCCACAGACAAGGTGGTAGTGTCCTACCTCAACATCATCGTAGTGAGGGGGAAGGCCCTGAGACCCCTGGGGAGTGATGTAAACATTGGAGCCCACCAGAGACCCAAAGTAGCACTCCAGCTTCTCCTGAATCTTCCACAGTTCATCCTATACCAAAAAAAAAAAAAAAAAGATGCTGTTACTGCTGAAGAGCTCAGCCAAGCCTGGCTGCCACCAGCCCATTGCTGGGGAAGAATGGTGACATCCCCATGGGAACACCAAGCCTGGGAAGCAGTTTCTCCTGAAGGCAAGCACTGCAGAAGCAAAGGAGATCTGCCATACAAGTAATGGGTAAAGCAAAAAGTCTCGTGCCTCAACAGAGCACTGATGTTTGCTCTCTTCCCTGTACCACCTCCAGGCTGCAAAACCAGGCAAAAATGAGGCTAAACAGAGGAGAATAAACTACCCATCATCCCACAAACAGCAAAACACCCTAAGAAAATAAACACATGCAGGACTCACATCAAAGAGAGACTAACACAAAGGCTAGACACCTCTTACAAGTGACTCCAAGTGTTTGGGAATATTCAAGCACTGTCACAGTGACCGCTGCTGTCCACTGCCCAGGCTGGCTCCAGCGGTGTGCGGCAGGAGCGGGGAGCAGCCCGAGGCACGGAGCTTTAGAGCTGCTCCTCTGAAGCCTCTGCTCTACCCAGGGGAGCACAGGCTCCAGGCACTGGGGCAGCCAGCAGCCCTTGGTGAAGGGACAGATAAAAAGTAGCAGGGAGCCTTGCCACGGGAGGTAATCCAAGTTCTTTGGAGGGGATCCACAGCAAACAAGCAACAGCTGCAGTGCTGCTACACCTTATAAAGGGGGGTGGAACAGGGGGAGTAACCCAACTGGGACCAACAGGCAGATCCGGAGGGAGGGAGGGAGGCTGGAGGGAAGCACTCACATCTGGTCCAATGGCCTTGGTGGGTGGAGGGAGAGGGGCCACATGCCCCAATGGGGCATCGAGGTTCAGGGGATTTCCAAGAGGGGAGGTACCCGAGGGGGCAGGGTCTCGAGGGACTGACGGGGACCATGGAAGGGTAATTAGGGAGGGCTCGGGTGACAGACACAGAACAATCCAGAACTCCAGGAGGGGTTTGGGTGATTGATAGGGAAGGTGCCAGAACAAAGGGAGGGGATAACCATATTGGGAGCACTGGGGGAGCGGCTTGGATCTGGGGCAGACCAACTGGGAGTAGGAGTGGGGAAGGTAGGGATGAACCATTGGGGTACAGAAAACATATGAAAATACAATAAAAACCTTGCATCACCACACTTGAGGTCGGTGTCTTTTTTAATTGATCTGGGGTTACTTGAGGTCATTTGAGTCTGGTTTTGGGGTTACTTTAGGTCATTTAAGGCCTGATTTGGGTTACTTGAGGTCACAGGGGTTACTTGAGGTCATTGGAGAAATTTTTCATTGCTCCAGGGGTTACTTGAGGTCATTTGAGGCCCTTTTTGGGGTTACTTGAGGTCATTTGAGGCCTTTTTGGGGTTACTCGAGGTCACAGGGGTTACTTGAGGTCATTGGAGAAATTTTTAACTGCTCCAGGGGTTACTTGAGGTCATTTGAGGCCCTTTTTGGGGTTACTTGAGGTCACAGGGGTTACTTGAGGTCATTGGAGAAATTTTTCATTGCTCCAGGGGTTACTTGAGGTCATTTGAGGCCCTTTTTGGGGTTACTTGAGGTCACAGGGGTTACTTGAGGTCATTTGAGGCCTTTTTTTGGGGTTACTTGAGGTCACAGGGGTTACTTGAGGTCATTGGAGAAATTTTTCATTGCTCCAGGGGTTACTTGAGGTCATTTGAGGCCCTTTTTGGGGTTACTTGAGGTCATTTGAGGCCTTTTTGGGGTTACTCGAGGTCACAGGGGTTACTTGAGGTCATTGGAGAAATTTTTCATTGCTCCAGGGGTTACTTGAGGTCATTTGAGGCCTTTTTTGGGGTTACTTGAGGTCACAGGGGTTACTTGAGGTCATTGGAGAAATTTTTCATTGCTCCAGGGGTTACTTGAGGTCATTTGAGGCCCTTTTTGGGGTTACTTGAGGTCACAGGGGTTACTTGAGGTCATTGGAGAAATTTTTCATTGCTCCAGGGGTTACTTGAGGTCATTTGAGGCCCTTTTTGGGGTTACTTGAGGTCATTTGAGGCCTTTTTGGGGTTACTCGAGGTCACAGGGGTTACTTGAGGTCATTGGAGAAATTTTTCATTGCTCCAGGGGTTACTTGAGGTCATTTGAGGCCTTTTTTGGGGTTACTTGAGGTCACAGGGGTTACTTGAGGTCATTGGAGAAATTTTTCATTGCTCCAGGGGTTACTTGAGGTCATTTGAGGCCCTTTTTGGGGTTACTTGAGGTCACAGGGGTTACTTGAGGTCATTGGAGAAATTTTTCATTGCTCCAGGGGTTACTTGAGGTCATTTGAGGCCCTTTTTGGGGTTACTTGAGGTCACAGGGGTTACTTGAGGTCATTTGAGGCCTTTTTTGGGGTTACTTGAGGTCACAGGGGTTACTTGAGGTCATTGGAGAAATTTTTCATTGCTCCAGGGGTTACTTGAGGTCATTTGAGGCCCTTTTTGGGGTTACTTGAGGTCATTTGAGGCCTTTTTGGGGTTACTCGAGGTCACAGGGGTTACTTGAGGTCATTGGAGAAATTTTTCATTGCTCCAGGGGTTACTTGAGGTCATTTGAGGCCCTTTTTGGGGTTACTCGAGGTCACAGGGGTTACTTGAGGTCATTGGAGAAATTTTGAATTGCTCCAGGGGTTACTTGAGGTCATTTGAGGCCTTTTTGGGGTTACTCGAGGTCACAGGGGTTACCTGAGGTCATTTGAGGCCTGATTGGGGTTACTTGAGGTCACTGGGGTTACTTGAGTGTCACAGTGACCGCTGCTGTCCACTGCCCAGGCTGGCTCCAGCGGTGTGCGGCAGGAGCGGGGAGCAGCCCGAGGCACGGAGCTTTAGAGCTGCTCCTCTGAAGCCTCTGCTCTACCCAGGGGAGCACAGGCTCCAGGCACTGGGCAGCCAGCAGCCCTTGGTGAAGGGACAGATAAAAAGTAGCAGGGAGCCTTGCCACGGGAGGTAATCCAAGTTCTTTGGAGGGGATCCACAGCAAACAAGCAACAGCTGCAGTGCTGCTACACCTTATAAAGGGGGGGTGGAACAGGGGGAGTAACCCAACTGGGACCAACAGGCAGATCCGGAGGGAGGGAGGCTGGAGGGAAGCACTCCCATCTGGTCCAATGGCCTTGGTGGGTGGAGGGAGAGGGGCCACATGCCCCAATGGGGCATCGAGGTTCAGGGGATTTCCAAGGGGGGAGGTACCCGAGGGGGCAGGGTCTCGAGGGACTGACGGGGACCATAGAAGGGTAATTAGGGAGGGCTCGGGTGACAGACACAGAACAATCCAGAACTCCAGGAGGGGTTTGGGTGATTGATAGGGAAGGTGCCAGAACAAAGGGAGGGGATAACCATATTGGGAGCACTGGGGCAGCGGCTTGGATCTGGGGCAGACCAACTGGGAGTAGGAGTGGGGAAGGTAGGGATGAACCATTGAAGTACAAAGAACATAGAAAAATACAATAAAAACATCGCATCACCACAAAGCACAGACTTTACTTATCCACACCCAACATGTGACAGGGAAACACCAGGAGATGCCAACAACTGAGATCCGTCAGTCTCATTCCACGTGGGACCCAGCTGTGTATTTGGGTCCTTATTTGGATCCACCTCTCAATTACACTGTGTTGACACCTTGGGACAAAAAAGGACTGCCTAAATCCAAGTACCTACAAGCATCCAAATCCTTTACAACTGAGCAGCACCACTATCTCCTTCCCATAGACAAAGACTGAGGACACTCAGCTAAAACGGGGCTGTCATTTCCATGGTGCAATTCAATGCTAATCCACTGGCAAGAATGGTGGAGTGTCCTGGAAATACTTCACTTGGTTTCACACCTCACCCCTGATTAAAGGGAAGAGGTACAAAAGCCCCTGTTTGCACAAGGAAATGTGGGGCAGAAGAGATAATTTAAGCCCAGATGCCTGATCATCAATTATACACATTTAAAAAGAATACTTAATATTACAGAAAAATATTATAGCATAAATTAGATTTTGTTCTTACTGTAGAGCACTGAAACATGATGGGCAGTGCTGAAGTCTAAACTGTATTTTCATACAGTTCATGTACAGATTTCAGCAGGTCATCAATGCCAACTACCTCCCCTGGGGGCAGATATGAAGCCATGTCTAGTGCCACTCAGCAAAAGCCACACCACATTATAAAGCAAGCATTAATTACAACGAAACAATCCCACCTTAAATCTCTGAGGCTGATGAAACTGTATTGTTGCCTTTTTCTGGTCAAAATCCTTCTTCAGCTGCATGTAATTCACTCTACCTTCTTTATTTAAAACCTTCTTTTTTCCATTCACACACCTGCAGACATTTACATCTCGCCCGTAGTACAGGCCCTGGCTGCACAGCTCCATCAGGTCTGACAGCTGGAACAGGCACTGGTAGTAAGCAGCCACCAGGGCATCATTCCTCTGAATGAGCAGTGGCTTTTGCTCCCAGTACTCCCTGAAAAACACCTCTTCTTCCATGGGAGAGATCAGGCTCCTGAAGAGGCTGTCTGGGCTCTCAAAACGCAGGACTGATGGAGAACCAGCTGTGTCCAACTTGGGCCGTTTACACTGTGCCTGTGTTCCCTTCACCATGTCAGCACGCTTCCCTCCTTTCCTGGGCATCTTCCTGTCCAAGAGGAGAGAGACCCAGAACAGTCAGCCAGCAACACAACCTCAAGAGCCCACAGGCTCAGAGCAGCAGCTCTTGCCTTATCCAGTGGGATATCAGAGTATACTGGGAACAGCAGTGGGTTCAAGGGCTCACTACTTGCTCCAAGCAGGCCTCCAATCCTCTCTCAAACCTAGCAAACTGCAAAGGGCTCTGCTGGGAACCCTTGTGTGGGAAATGGAGCTGCAGGGAGCTCTCTCGCAGAGAGCCTGCAGGCGCTGACAGAATACACAAATGACACTGAAATGGATACATGTTACGATTTGCAGCCTTGGCAAAGACTGCCTGACTTAGAGCAATAAGCTTTTGCAAAATTAAAGCAAATGCAGTTTTGTAGTTTTGAAATAAATATGCCTTATAAGAGTAGAAATGTAGTAAAAATATACTTTATACAAGAAATAATAGTGATAAATAAAAGGGTAAAGAGTTTTGAGTTTAATAAGTTTTATAGTAAAGTTTCCTAGAAAGTTAAGCTGTATTAGTATAAGCTTGTGCAATAGGCTATAATAGCAATACGTTTATTGGATAAGAAAGTCCTCATTGCGGCAAAATTATACAGCGTTGATTGGTACAAATGTGTAGCAAGCTTTGTGGCATTTGCTTATTGGCTAAAAAAGTTATAAAAAGCCTTGTAGACACATAGTGAGGCGGGCTGCTGCTTCTCCAGCAAGCTGTTGCTGCCTCACTGAATTGCTGCTACCTGGCATCTGTACCTGCTGCAGCTGCCAGGCCTACCGCTTCTGCTATGGTTACTGTGACTACTGCCTTTGAGATTAGAGATGCTGCTCGTAATGACTCTTCTGTCTCACCCTTCAATAAACATGAGACTGATTCAGCAATAAATCATCTCAGTGACATCTCGTGCATACTTTAATCTCAGGACAATCCTGGAAATCCTGACACGCTTGCTCCCAGGAGCTCAAACCCCACAGCTGAGTTTATACTAAAGAACAGCGATGAAGCCAACAGATCATTACCAACGCAGGAACCCACCCACACAAAGAACCTGTGGTCAAGTGGTCATCTGTAGCAGAGCTGCAAAGTATTTTTTAAAAAAATCAATTCAGCTCTAAGAGATTTAGTGGCAACATGCAGAGAGAGGTGGAGACAGAATCAGAAATTTGTATTCTTATTACACTTCCTTCAACAGTACCAGTTTACAAAAGAGGGAACATTGTTAGGCCTTTCTGCTGATGCTATGTAATTACTGATCTACAAGCTTAAAACTTGTAAAATCTACCAGTTTAAAAACTAAAATGCCAAGATTCTGCTTTGATTTCTGCCAAGCTGTCAAAATTTGTGATTTATGCAGAATAAAAATAATTCTTTCACACAAGTACAGACACTTAATTTTAAAGCTGAAAGTCATTTACTTTGTTTTTCCAAGTACACAGTATGTTGCGTACAATTATGCAAGAATAAAGAAGTTAATTCACAATTGGTTTAGCTGCCTAGTTCTCAGGAAAATTAAGGCACCAATCGAGTTAACAGTAGGTCTAAACCACGTGCAGACAGACTTGCCTCGAGTCTGCTCCAGCATTTCCTCCCCCAGAGCAGCCCAGAGCAGCAGTAGAAGCCTGCGTGAGGAGCTGAGCTAAGCACCCTGAGGATGAGCCAGCACCAAGCCCTGGAGCAGCACAGCCCAGCAGCCAGGTCTGGGCTGGCCACCTCAACCTGACTCTGGGCACGTCTGAGCGAGTTTGAGAAGCCAACCCATGAGGAGTCAGAACATGCTGATGCTTTCACTACTGAGTAAAAATGGCAGCTTTACTCCCAAAAGCAAATGCTATCAATGTACTGAGATGCTTTTACTTGCACAGATCCCTTATCCTGAAACTTAAAACTCCAGTTCTGGTAATTCCAAGCAGCATTAAGTTCTCCCTTGCAGCGGGACACCCTGCTGATCCCCCAGCTCCTGGGCAATGCTTCATCAGCAGTTCCTGGAGCAGCCTTCCCTCAGTAGTAACCTGTGGTCACCTCAGTCCTGCAGGAGGGAATTCACATCACCACCTGCCTGGCAGGATGGACATTCCCAGCAGCAGGAAGCCACTGTTCTACATGAGGCAAGGGAATGCTTAAAAAAATTAAAGACTGAAAATTAGTCCCTGGTTGACAGCAAGATCTGAAGATGCTGCTGGCACTAGGATCAAAAACTGACATTCCCCAAATGTCAGGGACACAAATGCAACCAACCCTGAATTGCTGGTTTTGAATTCCAGACCTAAAGCCATCATTCAACCTCTCAGCTTGCTCACATTGATCTAATGAAGTTAAATTCAGGTATGTACTGTTCACAGAACTCTGCTTCATTTACACCATGTGCTTTTCTGTAGTGCTTTGTTAGTTATTACAACTGCAAACCCACAGAATGGTTTGGGTTGGAAGAGATCACCTGGCACAATTCCCCTGCCATGGGCAGGGACATCTCCACTCGATCTGTTTGGTCAAAGCCTTATTCAACCTGGCCTTGAACACTTCCAGGGATGCAGCAGCCATAACTTCCCTGGGCAAGCTGTACCAGGGCCTCACTACCCTCACCCAAAAAAAACCTCCCTTACACCTAATCTAAACCTACTCTCTTGCAACGTAAAACCATTCCCCCTTGTCCCGTTGCTACAGGCCCTGGTGAAAAGTCTTTTATCTGTCTTTCTAACAGCATTTAAGTACTGAAAAGCTGCAAAAAGATCCCTGGAGAGCCTTCTCTCCTCCAGGCTGACCCACCTCAGCCCGTCTTCATAGCAGAGGTGCCCCAGCTCCCTGATCATCTTGGTGGCATCCTCTGGACTCGCTCCGACAGGTCCCTGTCCTTCCCGTGCTGGGACCCCAGGGCTGGATGCAGCTCTCCAGGTGGGGTCTCAGGAAAGCGGAGCAGAGGGGCAGAATCCCCTCCCTCGCTCAGGACACGCTGCTTTGGGTGCAGCCCAGGACACACCATCGGCTGCCTGGGCTGCGAGCGCACATGGCCGGCTCAGGTCCCATTTCTCACCTCCCCACACCCCCAGGTCCTTCTCGGCAGGGCTGGAGGAAGAACCGAGCAGCAGAAGGGCCCCGCTCCCGCCTCACTCGGGGACAGCTGTTGTCACAGTGTCGCCAGTGTCACTCGCACACCGCGTGTTCCCGCACGGCCCGGCAGCTGCCGGGACTCGTTCCCTGGGAGGCAGCGGGAATAAAGGCGGACACGGCAGCTCTGAGGACACGCAGCGGCTCCGCAGCGCAACCCCACTGCCCTCGTCACCGCCATCCCTCCCCTTCCTTCCCCTCCCCTTCCTTCCCCTCCCCTTCCCACAGCCCCGCACTCACCCGGCGGGCGGGAAGCAGGGAATGGCGGCGGCAGGGCCGGGAGGGGAGGGGAAGGGCGGGGCGGGATGTATCGGATCGGATCGGATCGGACCGGACCGGACCGGATCGGATCGGATCGGATCGGATCGGATCGGACCGGACCGGACCGGATCGGATCGGATCGGATCGGATCGGATCGGGTCGGATCGGATCGGATCGGGTCGGACCGGACCGGATCGGATCGGATCGGATCGGATCGGATCGGATCGGATCGGATCGGATCGGATCGGATCGGGTCGGACCGGACCGGATCGGATCGGATCGGATCGGGCCCCCCGCCGCGGGATGTGCCCGGTGGAAGCGGGAGGCGGTCGCTGCCGCGCTGGGTGTCACGGGAGGAGACGCTTCCGGGCGGCCAGCAGGAAATACAGCGCTATTCCAGTGTTGTTGCTGTGTGTGTTCCGACAGGAACGCAACAGTATCTCCACCGAAGTTATTCAGAGGATTAAATTTACTTCGTACACACGACAGTGTCTGGGCTTGAGCTGCGCGATCTTTTCCTGGACCAAAATCCCGTTCCAGAGTCCCCCCGAGGCTCCCTCAGAGAAATCTTTAGAATCCTCACGGAGCACATGAACACTTCCAGAAATATTTTTAATTACCATTACTAAAGAGGCCTGCTAATGGTTTAGTTTACACTGGCTGATGACATCAGAAAAAAATGTTAGGTAGGTTTTGCTAAAGCAAAGCCTTCTTGTGTACTGGTAATTTGAAGAATTATAAAATTTTCAAGAATGAAGTTGTCCAGACTTAAAAGTTTGCATCACCTACACTAACACCCACAGGATGTTTTCTTAATGCAAATGGGTGTAGCAGCAGATGTTAAAAATAGTGGGGCCACGTCCTGCACCTCAGCTGGTCACAGAAATCATGACAAGCTGTTATTTGTGCTCCAAAAAGTACCCTCAGCATAACTGCCTGGATGCCATCGGGATGAACACTCACACAAATACGTGTTTACATAATGCCTGTGGTGCTTTAACTTGCAGTAAATGTTGTGGGATATAAAACCCACGCGTGGGACCGGCTGCTAAACCACCAGGAATGGGAATACTCGTGAATACTTTTTTAAAGATTTCCGTGCCAGTGTGCAGAGACAAATTGACTGAAAGTATTTATTACCATACCTCTTAAGAAGCTAACACACGCTTCAGAGGAGGGTCATGGGAGCTGTAGCCAGCCCTCTAGCACCCCCTAGACAAGAAATAATTAAATACTGGTTGTTTTCTTTTACTAGTTATAGAAACGATACGTTTCTTTTAAGCATAATTTATCCTGATATCATCCCTATAACCGCATTAAGAAGATAAAAATTATAAGCTTTGCTCTAAAAGCATGCAGTTGAATTTCATCATCATTTACAAGAACAGGTAGTGACAGGACAAGGGGAAATGGCTTCAAAGGGAAAGAGAGTAGGGTTAGATTGGATATTAGAAAAAAAATTCGTCACCGTGGGAGTGGCAAGACACTGGAACAGGTTGGCCAGAGAACTTGTGGAGACCCTACCTCTGGAAGTGTTCAGGGTCAGGCTGGATGAGGCTCTGAGCACCCTGGGAAAATTAAAGGTATCCCTGCCCAGGGCAGGAGGGTTGAACTGGATGATCTGTAGTACCCTGGGTGGGGAGAACCCTTGGCCAATAGTTACATTCACAGCCGAAAGTAACATCAAAATCAAGCTCTGCAGCTTTCTGGCACCCGTACAGGATGTGCCTGGAAGGTAAATGCAGGCAGGAATCTCTTTTCTTCCACACCTCCATGTGAGGACCAGTTTGCTGGGCAGCCTACACAGGGCTTGGGCATGCTGTGCTGCAGGGCTTCTGCTGCTGCAAATCCTGCAAGGAATTTAGGAAAGGAAACTTACTTGGAGTATTTTTTTCTGTTGGTGGCTGAGGCTTCACTGTTGGCTACACAACAAATACTTCTTGTAAGGCAGATTAAAAATTTTTTTGGGAAAACAATGATGTTATATTAGTTCATGTGAGAAGTTTAGAAGACACATCACACATCTTGAGCAACTAGATGGGATCTTCTCAGGCAGTCTGGAACATCTGTGCAGGATGCCCCATTATGGCAGTGCAGGAACAAGGCTGTGACGGTCTATTTTTATATACAGCTACACTATACATTCGCTCAGCTTGAGGTCTGCTGTGCTGTTACTGTTGCCAAAGCCTGTGTGTCCTGTGGCTTTGCATTCCCAGCATTGTCATTCCTGGTAGGGTTCTGCTTTCCATGACAGGATTTCCTGGAAAAGTATCAAAGCTGTCTCAGCTCTGATACATTTGTTTGGCAGCAATCTGTCCCACACGCCCTGTGAGATTTCAGTCACTCAGCAGGCACCGTGTCACCACTTCTCCAGCTCTGGAACTGGGAACTTGACAAATTCAGCTCTTTGAAAAAGTAACAGACGCCACCATGCTCTGAACAAACAAGATGGGAGCAAGAAAAATAAGTAAATTAAATAAGTAAAAAAATTAGGTAAGTAAATAAAATAAATAAAGAAACCAAAGAGTGATTTAGGCTTCCAGATTTATTCTCACTTCCTTGACCAATAAACTTGACCAAGCAGTGACCAAGCATTTACCTTGTGACATTTTTTGCCACCACAAATGATCATTTTGAACTGATCTTGTTTAAACTCAGCTCATTAAATGACAGATGAAACCAAGGAATTTAGTGGAAAATGCTCCTGATTTGGGAAAGCTGAAAAAGTAATTTTGGTTCTTTTCTAGAGCTGTGAACACTTTTTGTGTGTATCCCTGAACATCCTTAATTCAGCCTCCTTATCCTGAACCTAAGGATATTTCCATGCAGGATTCATCTGAGACTGACAGGTTTCCTGTATGTGTCTCTGTTTTGGCACAGCTGTTTCCTTTTATATCCTGGAACTGTCCTGGGGATCACTGCTGCAAGGGGCAGATGCAGCTTCTCCTCACTGGAACATTCAATCTCAAAAGCCAAAGGGGGAGGGAGGGAGGCAAAACCCCAAGTTCACGTGCAACATAAAGCAGAAGAACCAAAGGCGTGGTTGGTTTGTTCTCTTGACAAAATCATCTAAAAGCTGTCTCAAAGTCTGTGTTTCTGTGTTTCTAAACCAAAGGGTTCTGCAGAAAGAAGGTGATTACAGCAGGTCTAGGTGAGACAGAGGTGTGTGGGTGACATGTGAAGGGCATGGCTCGTGCTGGTGATGCTGCTCATCTACCTGGGAGGTGGCTGCAAGTGCACAGGGTCTGGGATGTGGTTCCTGTGCTGCCTCAGGGACTGGTGAGCCAGATTTCTCCAAAAAAAGACTCCATGGAGAGTCATGGACAGCTGACAAGGGTGAGGGATTTTCCTGAGGTGCTGTTGATGCACCATCTACAAAGCCCCATCAGCCTTGCTTCCCGCTGGTCCCTACTGCACTGCTAAGCCATAATTTTCCCCCTGGCTACCATCCGAGGGCAGAGGCTGCTGAGGTGCACACAGTTTGCCCAGGAAAATTGAAATGCAGGAAGTGAAACAAGGACAGGAGCTATCCCAAGGCTATCCCAAGGCGGTTGGCGCCCATTGCTGACCAAAACGGAGCACAGGTGAAGAACAGAGAGGCTGATTCAAGAGGAGGGGTCTGAGTGCAGACAGAGACAGGGCAATACCTCAGGTGGGAGCTGTTGTCTGTCCAGGGGGTGATGAAGGGCTCCCTTAGTGAGCAAACAGCTCTTGTGCTACTGCAGTGGAGCCCGTGCATGGGATCACCCCAGTGAAGCACTGCACAATCCAGCTGGGAAAGAACCCACACATGGGAGAGTCTTTCATTAAGAGTTTTGCTGCTAACCAAACCAGCCCAGGTTTGATGCAGAAATCTCTTTCGGAAAATTTTAACCTTTTCCTCTACTGCTGTTGCATTATTTTCAAAGTATGATGCAACACTCATTCACAAAATAATGTCTAGCTTATAAGCATTTTTGTTCACATGTACAAACCCCAGTAAAAAAAGTTGAACACAATATATACACTGGGAAATATAATCCTGGAATAGGTGTCAATAACATGATTGTTCTGTAAAATAATCCTGCCCACGTTTCCCTTCAGAGATCTCTTCCTCCTCAAGCGAGGTGTGTCTGCATTGGAGATGTTGGTTTGACTTGTCCTGGTCTCATTCTCCTCACAGGGGTCTGGGAAGGGAGTCAGGTCCATGTCCACATCCGTGTCGTGGAAGCAGCCGTCGAAAGCCATTGCTTGCACTGCGTCCATGCTGTACATTCCTGAAGCCTGGCAACAAAGGAGAGTTACTCTGTGTCTAGCAGGAGCCATTTTGGCAAATCACAAATGAATAAAACAGAAAATAAAGAAAGCTTTCCTTTCAGTGTTGTTCTCTCTGTGGAGAGCATGTGGAGAACAGGGCTGTCTCACAGTATGGCTCTCTGTAGGGCCTGCCCCCTTGAGCAGGACACGAGCAAGGAAATGTCATCAAATGTCATAAAACACACTTGTCTGCCTGATTATTGCCAGCTGCTGGCTGGCAGTACGTGCCTCAGCTTCTGAAACAGAAGAATCAAACTCTCTCCTGTAGGTCTGTGTTGCTGGAGTTGTGGGAAATGACTTCAAACATTTCTGGGAGTAGGTTTTTGATGGGATTATCAGATCATGTGAGCAACATATGCATCCTTTCTGTGTTCTTCCCCTCATGATATTCCAGCAAATGAGTTTACACAGGGGATACTCTTCAAGCAAAGGTTTTAAGTGAGAGCTTCACAGAAAGCAGATGTTTAACTTGTGTCTATTTCTGCTTCAGGCACACTTTTCTAAAAATGACCTTGCCATTACCCTGGTCTTGGGACAAAAAAGAAACAGGAAACAAGGAGGAATATCATATGAGGGCATGCTGAGGTCTATTTTAGAGACAGGAAAAATACCTTGATTGGTAAGTATTTGAAAATAGAAGGAAGGTTATATTCCCCTGAGGGGGAAAAAAGGGGGCAAAAACATATCCCTAACCTGTGCCACAAGAAAAGGGAGAGAAAGCACGGACCTTCTCAGGATCTCAGAGAAGATGACACTTTGTGTCCCTTCATCCAAGTGGAAAAAAAAAACAAGTGAGATACAGAGTGGAGACAGAGATTGTTACTGTTCTGTTATCACTGTTATCACAGAGGTGTATCACGATTACTCTGTAGCTTCCAAGATGCTTTCAGAAGGCAACAAAACACTGAGGGTTGTACCTTGCCCCTTTTTTTGAGTTGTTTTCTCTCTTCAATCGTGGTGAGATAGTTCACTGCTGCATACTCGATGACTGACAGGAAGACAAAAAGGAAGCTGATCCATAAATACACATCCACAGCCTTTATGTAAGACACTTGAGGCATTGAGGCACTTACTCCTGTCATGATGGTCGACATTGTCAGCACTGTAGTTATACCTGCCAGAGTGAAAAGAGAGGTTATCACAGGACTGGCCAGCTGGTTCTGTTTAGCTCATCACCACTGCTTGGACAGCACAGCTTTGTGAGGGCATGTGATTGACACCCCCTTTAACTTCCTCACACAGGCTCTGAAAAGTGAACCATGAAGGACCCATCACACACAACACTGAGGGCTGTAAATCATCTCTCTGCTCAGAATGGCCACTGAGCAGCGTAAGGAACACTTTCCTGTGGCAGCTTTGGGCACAGCCACAGAAGTGAAAGCAGGTTTGTGGTCGTCCCTCACCTCCCAGAGCCAGGGTCACCACTGCACATTTTCTTGTCCAGGAGAATCACTAAACGATCACCATTTCCCCTCCCAACCTTTTCTCAAATTGTACTTCTCGAGAACATATATCAGCCTGTATGCCTCTGTCATTACTCCATGGCTCTCTAAAAACAATCTAGCATAAAAATGTTACAGCCACTGAAATGAAGAAAAAATTACTGTTTGCCTCAGTGTGACCAGAATTTCACCCTCATCTTTTCAATCTCTGCTCTTACATCGGCTATTCATCTCATTTTGGTTTGCTCTGGCTCAGGAAAAAAAACCAACACCCAACTCAGGCCCTGCTTTTAAAGAAATCAGTGTAACTCTGGAAGTAAAAACGTCTTGACATCTGTGAGACAGCACTGTCAGCTGGGTCTCTGTAGCCCTTCTCCAGTTCTACACTAATTCAAGCCCACTGGAAAACACAAGAGTTTTCCCCCTCCCTCTCTGCAGGCTCCTTAGGTTGAAGGATGGAGTTTGAAATACACCATATAAGAGGAAATCAATTTATTTAATATACATATACTCTAGGCCAAGAGCTAGGCTTATTAAACGTTGTTGTTAAGGTTTGCTATAAATTATGTATGATTATGCTAATGAAATGTGCTTTATTCATAGAACTCCTGATGCATAACCTTCTGCAGAAATCCATACATAAAGAACATGATCAGCAAAACTATCTTGACAGCATTAAAAATGGCCTACTGAGAATTAAAAAGTTATTTTTAAAGATTAACTTAAATTTCTTCTAAATAAAAGAAATTGGTAGATGCATTAATAAAAGTAGCTAGGAGGTACCATAATTTGTTTTCAGATTAACAAATAGATTTATATCTCATGAATTAATAGCTTTAGACTGTGCCAATAGAAAGGGACCTTAGTCCTGTTTTTTCTAGATTGATATAGTTAGAGAAAACTGACGGCTTTTGTCTAAGAACTATGTCAACATACAGTTGGCTTCTGGGACCAGCATCAGTGAGAAGAAGGAACGGGAGCTTCCTTATTTTAAAATGAGAGTTACAGGACTCAGGTGCATTATGGTTGCATCAGATATCTTAACAAATTCCCATCAGATCTTCAGCGATCCTAATTTTTGGAAAAATGTACTCATTCCAAGGCCATCAGCATTATATTCACAACAAAGAGAGTCTTGAAGAGGCATCCACTGATTCACCACTGAGAAAAAAAATAAACTTCTGTAAAAACCACTGTAGTGGGTCCTTTTCTCCTAAGATGAGGTGTTCAGAACTAAAACTGCAAGAGCAGAAAGTTGCCCAACCTAATCTTTGGCTTCCACCAAAGATTGTGTGCCCTGCACAGATGGGACACCAAAGCAAACACCTCCAAGGTGCCCGACAAGAAAGGCTTTGCCACACTGTCTCCAACTTGGTAGGAAGATAACAAATGTTTCTTGAGAAAAAGAAGAGCTGCAGAGCTTCTGCATAGATTGTGCTACACCTCACAATCCATGGATTTGGGGAGGGATCTGACTGCCTGCTACAACTTGTTACTTTGCTGGGAAGAGGGAAGGCAAAACCAGGTTTTGAAATTAAGTAAAATTCTACATCAGGAAAGCTGCAGAATCATCCCTTTTTTTGCTTCTGTGGTGTGTGAGCTGTTTTCAACTATAGCAAAGCCAGTCTGAAAAAACATCCCCTTTCCAAATGTAGAGATTGACTGCAGGTAACAGTTCTAATAACAGTGCTGTTCAGGCAATTACCTGATATTCTTGCTCGTGTCCTGTGTAAATAAGAAGCTAAAGTACCTCCAAACCCTCCCCTCTCCATTCTATACTCCCCAAAGACTATACAGTAAGGATTTACCTAGTGACACCCTGGCAGGAACAGCTCTTCTATCAATCCAAAAGGAAACCCAAGACAGCATCACCATCAGCATGGCTGGGAAATAGGATTGTAGCACAAAAAAGAAAATATGTCTGCGAAGTGCAAAGTTGATAAAAAGTCGATTGTACCAACCTATTGGAAAAAAAGGGAGAGGAACAGGTTAGGCGAGAAGAGAGCTGTGTTATTTGTGAGCTGCTCGCTGGCCCCTCCTTCTGGCAGGAGTGGTGTATCCACAGCAGGAGTAGTAAATGCCTCAGAAATCTTGCCACCACCTTAGTTTTACACAGTGCTTTACGAACTGTCCATCCTCCCTCATTTATGGGAGTGAAGGGTCATGGCTGCATGTATAAAATACTCTGTTATAACTGAGCTTGGGAAATTGAAGAAATTAAACAGACTTCAAGTGAAACTGCCAGAAGAATACAGACAGGAGACAATTGTCCAGTGATGCCAACACCCTGCCTTGCCTAAAAAGCAGCCTGCTGCAAATACCTGAGAAGAAACAGCCCTTCCTTCTTTTTTTCCGGTCGGAGCCACCTGCCTGCCTGCCGGCCCAGAGCTCACTTCAGAGGACAGGGTGCCATCTAGTGAATTGTGGGGCGTGCTCTGCCTGTGCAGCACTGCATCTGTGCTGTACCTCCTGTCATGGCAGGGAAACCAGGTTACAGTGAGGTAAAAAGGCAAAACTGGGTGGCTGCACAGCATCTGCCTGTCCAGGACAGACAGAAGCATCCATGAGCCTGTGTTGGAGCAGTCCTGCCATCACAACGAGTGACTCTATAGAAAAGAACATATCAAAATGAACCCCAAATAATATTAAACACTCCATTGTGTTTTCAGTTGTGGAGAAGGTCTTTTGTTTTAAAGATTATTGTCTCTAAAATGGATTTAAATTGTTGCTCTTCCGGAGGTCCAGGAACTCCAAAAGCCTAAACGCTACAGGTGTTGTTCACTGAGATTCACAGGAAAGGATATGCAGAACCTGAAATGCAGAAAGCTGCTTTGTGGGAATGATGACTCCCACTAGAGTGGTGCTGATCGTTCTCCACTATTATTTACTTGGAGGGTAATTTTTCTTCCAACAAAAAGCAAAATAAAAGAGCAAGAGGAAGTGGAACCTCCTGAGCAAAACAAAATCTCAAAGCCAAAGACAAGTGTAAGTCTACAAAGCACAGCATTCTGATTAAGATGTGCTACAAGCATTATTCAGGTACCTCCCAGTGGTCCCTGTGACTCAAAGAAAGTCTTCCCTTTCGCCTTTACGCTGCTGAATAAGCTCACCCTCAGAACCTCTGCATGTTAAGAGTTAAGCAGTTACACTTTGCAGAGTCAAAGATGCTGTGAGGGTGTTGCAAAGCCCTGGGTGCAGGGGCACTGTGAGGGTGCACTGCTGCACACAAGGCTCTATTTGCTTGCACGAGTGTTTTTTGATGAAAATAGCAAGGCAGAAAGAAGCCAGCTGAGCTCCTGGAACCCAGTTTGATAGAAAATATCCCAGTCTCCTTCTTACAACAAGGACAAATTTGATGTAGCTCTCAACAAGGCACAGTTATGATAGCAGGGTATCACTTGCCCTCCTTTCACCTGACAGTGGCTCTTGAAAGATGGAGCTCTGTTCTTAGCTCACACAGGAGCAGGAGATAAGGGTGAAGAACCTTATCAAGCTGTGAATTCCTCAATTCTTAGGCTGCATCATAATTTAAATTAGAACTTCTGCATTCAGTATCAGCCACTGCAAATTTGAATGGCGCTTTTTTGAATGCAAAAAGAAAATAACATTTAAATAAAATACACCAAATAAATCGATCTGCTGCTTTCCTTAAAGGCCACCTTTTCCAAAGTGTTGTGCACTTCATCATATTAAATGGAGTAATTTCTCTTTTATTCATCTGTTCTGATATAAAGGGCAATATCCAAACTGAAATGAATTGACTCAGACTGTAAAGTACAACAGCAAGAGTGCTGTTTTCTCTGGTTAAAAACATATGGTTAGACTACTTACATAGAGAAGTATCCCAGAATCTATAACTGCATGTAAAGCTACAAGAAAAACAAAACCCACCTTGCATGAAATCGAGACTACAATAAACTCCTAAAGCCTTGTGCCGCTTGCCAGAAAGAATAGAGCAAGATCTACAGGGAGAAATAAAAGCCTGTCTGGGGCAGATTAACCTGAATTTAAACTATGTAGCACTGACATAAAGGGATGCTTTCCCTGCAACTCTATGTATAAACAAGGAAAATTAAGCAAATCATGAATTAGACCTGAATAGGTAATAAATGGTCTCATAAGAAAATCATCCAGTTAGCAGACTTTTAGTGACATTACACAGCTCCAAAAATGAGGATATTTTAGCCAGTAAAACACACTGGAATTCATATTTTTGCTTTCTAATATCTGACCCTTTAGGATTTCCATTTTCAAGCTTTTCTATATAGCCAGGGCATAAAGATTCCTGTAAATTCAATACTCCAATGGCTTTCAGAGAAGCGCCACAATTTTGCAAGAGCTCATAACAGCATGTATTTGGTTTTTGTGCATTTTTTTTACAGGTTCTTAATGTCAGATATGAAGTCACAAGTACTATTATGGCCTTTCTTTCCTAAAATAAAGTTTCACATTGGTAATGCAAAGAGAACCAAGGCCCCAGACTCACAAGACCTCATGTTAACTGATCTCTCAGCAGCCACAGTCATTTACTAGCCAAGAATTTGAATGTGAAAGACATTCTGCATGATTTTATCCTGTGCTTCTCTCTTCTAAGGAGAGGGGCTTACTATACCAGTACTGCTGTAAAAAGCAAGTCCACTGGAAGCACTGAATTCCTCGATGAAGAACTGGGAGAGGGAGATCTGCTCATCTGTGCTCAGGGACTTGTTGCCATGTTTCCAGTACAACATCAGATCATCTTCATTGTATGCATCTGTGAGAAAGCAGAAACTGAAGTTATGAAGTTACTCAGGTAAATCACTTCCTCTTTCCTTTCTTAGGGATAGGAGACCACTCAACCAATCTGGGAAAACCCTAAGGAGACTTTTTTTTCACCCTAGTTTGTCAGTTTGTTGACATGAAAGAAGTTTGCAAAGACTATGTTCCATCTTGTTCCAAGTTCAGCCCCATCCTGTGCCCTGCCAGCAGCTTACAACAGAGGCAGGGATGAAAAAGTAGATGTTTCACAGTAACACAAGCACCCATTTTCATTTTTCCAACAAGTCAAATATTGACATTTTATTTTACTTGTAATTTGCAGGTTTTTTCTCAGGAAAAAACCCTCATGCTTTTTGACAGATTTTTAGATTTAGGCCTTGGAATTACAAGCGACTGGAAATAAAGCAGGGTGCATCATGGTTTTTCTACCTTCCCAAAGCTCACTGAGTTCCAGAAAGATCCCAAATTGCCTACAGTTCAATATGTACATGCTGAAGGGTTCAGGTCACACATCAAAATAAGTGAAGGAGGTATTATTCACAAGAAGGAATGCTGGTAAGAATGCACATGTGAAGAACAATTCAAAATTAAACTTACAGCTTTCCAGTTCTAAAGAACAGTTCTGTGTGTCCAGAGGAAACCTACTGAAATCCATGAAGCACATAGCAGAAACTGTTATTCTGCAGAAGGGAACAGAAAAACAGAAACAGAATGAAAAATTTCAGACTTTCTTAGCTGTGCACACACTTTAGTGAGATCCCCAACCAATCTGCTGTTTAGAATCCTATTGATTGAGGTTTTCTGCCCTTTTAGATGCTTCTAAAATAGCTTCAAGATGGTGAGATAAAGTTAAATCACTAAGAGATCAACTTTTTTAAAAAAAACATAAATAGTCTTTATTATTAAGTACATTACCTTTGATTTTTAAAGCCTAAATTTGGCCTGATCCTTCATTAGCCTTTCATGCATTTTGCTTTGAAGGTTTACACTTACGAAGATTAACAAAGGGAGTTCGCATTTCTTGACTGGATTTCTCATAGACTGAAGTAGACAATATTATAGATTAGAGCAAATATTATTCCAAGTGCTGTTTTCCCAGCTAGAATAGTTATAGTATTTAATTGCAAGAAGAGATTAGCTGCAATTTCTGCAAGCTTACTCTCCTCTTAAATGAAATGCTTTATATTGCAAAAAGCTTAAGGAAATCCAGGCAAAGACTATTTTGCATTCCACCTGCTTTTTCACAAATGTTTAGAGGACAAATACCCCTTTGTATTCAATAAAAAACAAAAAGAAAAAATCAAACTTCCCAGGGGCAGCAACTTAAATATGGTAAATATTGCCAGACTTCCCTCTCTCGTCACAGCTTCCATGGCATTTGATGGTTTAGTTCATTTTTTTCAGTTTTCCCCAAATGGAATCCTACAGGAATTTCAGTGAGGGTTATACAAGTGCCCTTTGAAAACTTGTGATCAGTAACCAGACTGTAGCTGAATTTTTACAAGTGTAAGACTTTACTGGCTTGAAATGAGATCCTAAGAGTGGGACATGCACAATGACTAGAGGACCAGGGGAACAAGAAGAAAAGAAAGACTATTTTAGCAACAGATCAAGATTTTTTGTTTCACTTTGCTTCTAAAAAATCCTGGATGCCAGGCACTGAAGAAAAACGGTGAAATATGCAGATTTATAGCATGTAAATATTTGGAATATAAGCTACTTACTGGATGTAAAACTGGCAATACAAAAAAGGGTGTTTTAAGGAACATCTAAGGAACATTCCCTACTTCTCACTTGGAGAATCACTGATATAAGCCTTAGTGTAAGGGGATAGTTCCTCTGATCCCTTCCTCTCAAGAATCATGGAAATGAATAAAGCAATAAAATGCACACTTGACCTCATTGTTCCTTACTGTTAGTGTGATTCTTGAACATACACTACTTTAAAGTGGTGTACAGCTGCTGTTGTGAGGATTTCTGCATGTCCTCAGGAGACAGGAGATAAATTCATTAATTGTTGGAACAATTATTAGACAGCCACAATCTCAAATGCTTCCATAAATCTTCAGACTGTCCAGATTGGATGAAATATCACCTCTGTGCACAGGGCTACTTAGTAACAAACTGGATTTCTGCAATGCACAGACCTCAGATTGCTTACCCTAGGGGGAAAATTCCTCCATTAAAACTATTTCTGCCACATCATCCAAATCTCCTTCATGAAGCAAAGCAGTAACATGCAGATGGAAGGAAGACACATTAATGACCTTGCTATTCCAGTCCTGGAATTGCTGTTTCACTCTTCAGTTCCTTTCAGTCTCACAACACTGCTGGTATCAGCACCAAGAATCTGCTCTCTGCCTATCTAGAGCCCTGGTTTGTATCACTGGCATGTTTACTGTTAAGCCAGGCTGAAAATACCTAGAACAGTTTTTAAAGATTCAGGTTAAAAAAAAAAACAAAAAACAAAAAACAACCAAACCCATGGTTTTTCCTTTGCTAATAATTTTTGCTTTACTGTACTCAGTAGCAATACTGCTAGAGCCACTGGCAAGGAATTAACACTTGATAAACTCCCTCGACAGGAAACAATATCTGAATGACAGAAAAAATATGTTGTCAATCCAAAATTTCTTTTTCCACTGGCACACTGGTCACCAATTTCCCATTATGTGCTGCCAGGGGATTAATGCCAGTACAGTATGAGAATCTTAACTGCAAGTATTGCCAGTAATTTCAATTACAGCCAAGACATGACAATTGCAGTCATGGATTTTCTTAGGGAAGGGTATTTCCTCACCTCAGACTGAAGAGGACATTGCCATCAGGGTACACTCGCAGCATGATGTTTTCCACAGTTGTATCATGGATGAAAGATCTTTTGGAGTGCACAAAAAACACATCAGGTACCCAGATCTTTTTTATCAGCCGCCCATCAAAGGTCATGCTTTTGTTTTTGTTGCTACGGAATGAGAGTCTCTCATCCTTCCAGTAGTGTCTGAGATACAAAGTCATTGTGAAGTCCTTTGTTTCATTAAAAATAAAAGGAGACAATGCTTGTTTTAGTCAAGTGCAACAGAAAATACTACAAATTGATCAATTCATGCAAAGGATCAATTTCTTGTCTGGACATTATCTGAAAGATCGTTAATGAGAGGAACCAAGCACCACTCATTGAGTTTGAATGTGAATATTGCTGAGACAGTGGTTGTTTGCCTTGTCCCTGGTGTCTCAGTCTGAGGTTCAGACTTCATTTATCCTCAGATAAAAATTCTACATATTTCAGTAGTCTTCTGGACTGTGCCAGCTGTGCAGTGATAAAGAAGCTTTAAAACCAACCAAAGATAAATGGAAAAAAAAGTCTCCTCTGGAAATCTTCACAACCTTTTCCAAGAATGGACTGTGGTTCCTTTATGATTCCTTTACAAAGGGATTAATTTGAGTTCTTCATGAGCACTTGGTCAATTTTTAAAATTCATAAATTTGTACATTTTGTACAAATATTGTACAGAGGTTAAATCTGCACATTTGTGAATTAAATGCATCATAAAGAAACAATATGACAAATTTCATAAGAGTAACCAATTAGATTTTACACTAACTACAACAACTACAATTTTTTTTTTAAATATGAAAGACTATTACAAATATTTTATGATCCTATTTAGAGAAACATCACGACTGCAAATACACATGTGGGAAGAGACAGAGAGGATGCTGCAAACCCAATGTGAGCTTCTGCACACCCTGACTGCTGTGTGTTCACCTATATAAATTTTGTGTTATTAGGCAGACATCATTTATCTCAGTAGAACAATTGCTTCTGATAAGAATACTGTGAAGAGACTTAGATCTTCCCCTGTGATATGATTTTATGGCCCTGTAATATGATTTTATGATTTGGGTAGGTTTGTAAAGGAATGCAGGAGTTCATACTGACATTATTAGTGACAATTTGGGCTGAGGAATGAACCGCCTGCCTTCCAGTGCTACAGGCCCTAATTGCAGTGGGGTGTGTCTCCTTCCCAGGACCACTTCTGGAACTGATGTTTCTCTTTCTATTTGTTACAATCACAGCTGCACCCACGCCACAATTATGGAATATTCAGATTTGCATAAGCAAAAAGAAGCAAAGGACATGAAGCCTCATCGTGTAAGGTGCAGAGTACTAAAACTCCTGTGGAAACCCAGGGTGTTTACTGAATAGTTGGAGTTTTCAAACCAGACCACTGCCCACTCTGAACTGTTCATCTGGCCCAGGAACAAATTCAACACTTACTAGTTTAAACGCATGCTTCAAGGCAAGGATGTGCTCTTTAGGGTTTGCTTTCTTTAACTACATTACTCTCTATCATCCATCTGGATGTTTCTGAACCCCTTGTATTTTTACTGAAATCCCTTATTCCAGTTCTACTCACCATGTCAACTTCGGATATGCTGTCAATGCTCTCCACCTGCACATCAATGCCTACAGGTATTGGTGACCCTGCATGGGAACAGAAAAAGGGATGAGGAGCTTAAATCCCTATTTTTAAAGGGAAGACTGTGCAGCACCAGCAACCTAACAGAGAGTACTCCATCCCAGCATTTACTGCAGTCTCTCCACCTCAGAACACTGAATGATGAAAGGCAACAAAGTAAAACCTGATGCTAAACAGTTGTGAAAATAAGCACAAAATCTTCTTTTTGCAGCCAGACCAGTTGCTATTGGCACTGCAGTCTGGCCAGCAGTGCCAGTGTCCTTGTGCTGCCAAAGCTAATGACCCCCTTGGAGTGCTATTCAGATCCACGACAGGAAAAAGCTGAGTAAATACATGAAATACATCAAAGATTGCAAAGCTTTCTTACCACTTTCAGTGCTATTCACAAACAACATATATATTATGACTCTTACTATCTTTAGTTACTGAACTATTTAAGGTTTGGTATAGCTGCTTACGAAAAAGGATTGCTTGGTCACTACCTCACAAGGGAAGAGCTGTACACACACTAACCATGTTCTGTCACCATGTTGTGTATTTACTGAGTGCATTTCAAGGAGGAAGTTACTCCAAATCAATTAAAAATTACAGCAAAATATGAAATTATTTCTACTCTTTTCAGTGTGAAATATTTAGAATGAAGGATCTAGTTCTACATGGGTTATGTACCTGGGAGATTTTCAGCAAGCACATCATTCCACTAATTGATTAATCACTTCCTTACAGGGGAAGAAGACAGGAGTATGCATCTATGCATATACACACCACCACCCCAAGAATATTCTGCATTTGGCATGAAAATCAGTAGTAATTACTGGGGATTCCAATCACTTTTGTTAAAAATAGCCAGTTAAAATATTTTTGCAGTACGCATTTAAAATAACCCGTTAAAAACACAAATACAAGGAAGTCTGAACAGCAATAGCTTTTCTAACCTGTCTTTTTCTTGTCTTTTCCTTTTAGCCCTGTCAAGCCAAAATAGTTCAGGAGCATCACTCTTGTGATAACCAGCCACGGTACTGTGTCCCTTTTTGGAATTATCCTTAAAATAGCAGCCTTCGAGGATTACACAGCTGCCTCCACTTCTTACCAGTAAAGATCTTGAACTATTTTAGTGGTATTTTTAAATCTGGCTCTGTAATCTCTTGATTTTACTTGTCTTTTTTTAATGGAGAGGCTGTCCCTGCACAGAACAGATGAAGATGGATCATGCATGGAAAAGCAAGGTGACATGTGCTCAGAGTTAGCAGGGCACACCAGAAAATATTTAGGCACTGACAAGAAGACAGGCTCTTCAGCTCAGAAATCGTTCTCTGAGAGGAATGCCTCCCTCAGCCTCTTGGCCAAAGCCCAAAATCAGATTCAGGATGCCAGACAGCAAAGTTTGTTAGTAAAACACCAGGCAGCACTTTGGAAAATGCTGCTTCTTTTGGAGAATACAGACAGCACAGACAGCTGCCCTAGAGGCTGATGCACAAGACTATCAATGAATATATTCAGCCAGACTCCTTCACACAACACAATAAAAGCTTCTATGCCTCTCCTAAACTAGTTTTGCCCACTTCTTGCTTTGTCTTGATCACACCACACAAAGAGTTTACTTACACTACATACCAACTTGTACCAAACACTGGGACAAAAGTGTCTGGTTGTAATCTGAGTGGAGTCATCTTTCCTGTATTCCACTGAAATCTTGTAAACTAAACATGGCTTTAGCCAAAATAGAAATCACTGTGGTATTTATACCTGATGTGAGCATCACTCACAAAAGGCATTCACACTTCATTTAAATGCAAACAACAATTTATGTTGAATTATGTGGGTGGAACAGGAGGAGAGCGGAGCAGCTCTCAATATCAAGAAAGGTTTTACCAGTTCCTGAGTCAAGGACAAACCTAAAGAAAATAAAGTTAAATGTCTCCCATCAACATTCTTCAAAGCAAACAAGGCGCTACCCACAAATCATATCCCAGAATCAGACATCTGACTTTCTAAGCCATGTGGCACGTTTAGTCAGGAAAAGGCTTTTCTTAGTGACAGCTGCTCCAAATGTGAGGATAGCAGTTCTAGTATTTCTTGACATTTCAAAAATTACAGACAATTTCTTACCCAAACAAACACTATTCCAGTGTGAGCAAAATTTCCTTCAATAGTCCAACTCCTCTGGGCAGATACAAAGGACCTGATACAAAGAACTAGAAATCAGTGGCAGCTTAGGGTTATGTTGGTTGCATGCACACAAACCAAAGTGCCACTTATCCGTAAATACACAGAGACACTTGATTCTTTGAAAGGGCAGCTTGTACTGCACCAAGTAATATTTATAAAACCATGAATGGCATAAAAGAGATCAAAAGCCATGGCCAGGAGAAATAGAGTGAATGATTCTAAAGTGAATTAAATAAAAAGGGAACTGTTACAATTAAATTTGCTCCTGATTAGGTAGAAATTCTAGAACTGTGAAATGGACTCCTTGAGAAGAGATTCCTGTTAGAGACTAAAGACCTTACTCATGATGCTCAATGAGAAAACCCTGTCCAGTCTAGCATTCACCACAGAGAATTACTAAAGCACATCCCCTACCCCAGCCCTGACCCATTACTAACAGATCAGAGCAGCTGCAAGTATTTCCTTCCTATTCTGACTCTATTTTGGCAACAAATGTAAGTACACAGTAAAGACACTAAATACTGCCCATGTATGCAGCCCTGATCAGTGTGCTGTTCAATTCTCTAATCTGGAGCATTTTTATATTGTTGTAACTAACACACCCCACGAGATACCTACTGGCCTCAGTCTGGTCTAATCCTTCCTGGTTTCTGGGAACATCTGTGTGTGTGATTAAAAATCATCTCCACTAGAAACAGGAATAATTAGCTATTGGGAACAGGCTGCTAGGAACTGTAATTTCTTCATCCCTTCAATTTGTTTTGCCACAAGAGGATGTTTTAAAAAAAACATAATTTCAGTAAGATTTGAAAAGGTTCCTAAACCAGCCAGAATAGGAAAGCAATTCATCCACCTCTGTGTCTGCACCACAGCTTTCTCCCTGCTACACTGAGATTTTCAATCTCTGGCTGACCATCAGACAACAGCATCAAATTCACTTTAAAAAAAGAGTAACCAGAGCAAAGCTGTAGTTTTTATTTCCCAGTTTGACAAAACTGTGGATGGCAGAGACGATTTTATTATTAAATTGAGCAGCTTCAGTTGCTTCTGGAGGGTCACTACAAATCATTATTTTAGAGGGATTAGTGATTTTCACAATGGAGGCTCTGCAGATTTTCAGGATAATTAATCCTCAGCAGAAAAAAACAGCATTGTTTTCAGACAGGTTTATCTTCATGCAAGCCATTTCCAGTCTTTTATTTCAAACGTTTAAGCATAGCAAAAGAATGCCTTGATAAGCATGGAATTTTATTAATAGATAGTACATCAAGCAAATTCTGTAATACCCTTTTTAGAAGGGATATTATGTAAAAAGGGTATCTTTTCGGCATTTTTAGGATCAATTTCTGTAGAAATAATGACTGGTTTAGTGAATTCTACATGCATGCAACAGATTGCACCTGAAGATCCATAAAATAAATGTAGAATTTAGAAACAACTGTATCCCAGTAGGCTTTGTAAGAGTGTATGCTGAAAAAAAAAAAGAAGGTCTAGAGAAAACTGCCAGTAGGAGACAGAGACCAGGGGAGAATTAAGAACTGTACTAGGACTTTATTCTAAAAAAGGCCTGTGGGCCTGTAGAGGAAGAAAAGTGGATAGAAATGTAAACAAGCTCAAGGGAGGTGAAGCTTTGTGGCTCTATTTACTTTCTTCTGGCAATGACAGGAACAGAATTACTGTCAAAAGTATTTTCTTCTTGTTACTATTTTGTTTCTTTCTTATTTATGTGAGAAATGGAGGTGGTCTGCTATTAGCAGTAACCAGCTCTTGGAATGGAAGAATTAGCAATGTGAAAGAAAAAAATCTGAGGACGGCTATTAGAGGTCTTGCACATAATCAAAATATTTCCCCTCTGTCCTGGGCCCCCAGCTACTCCTTCCAGTACCAGATGATAAAAAGCCATTCCACTTTCATCAAAATGAGCCTTCACCACAACGAGAAGACATTTCTCATCTTTCAGGGAGAGATGTGGTACAAAAAAGAAAACTTGGTGGCAAAGAGCTATTAAAACTGCAGCACTTCTTGAACGTACACTGGGCTGTATTTTCTTTCCTTTCCCATCCCCCATTTCACCTTCCCACGAATGTAAATGTTATTAACTTATTTTGAAGAGGGAGGAAGCATAAAGGGGAGTGATCTAATGGCATTCCTGATCCTCTGAAAATTCAGAATTAAGATTACTTTAAATTGCAGATTGGGATGCAAATTTTCAGGAAGGACTGCTACCTCTTGACAAGCTAAATGCTGTTAAATTATTTTCCATCATCTCTCATGCTTGCTTATGTTATTATCTTCTATACTGGTTGAAAAAGAAGAGATAATCAATTTTAAAACTTAAACTAACACACTGTTAGCATATGAAACTACTGGCCCTTAAGACACAATGTAAAAGAAAAAAACAATATATATACACATATATACATACATACAACAGCATGTGTTACTTCTACAGTACTGTGAAATAAGATAGTTCAGAAAATAAAAGGATATAGATAAATAGATGCATAATAGAATAGAAAGTAGACTTAAAGCATTTCTAAGACCTCTCTCAACATGCAGTTTTGGCTGCTATGGCAGCCTGCATCGTGGCCCTCAGATCTGTGCTGTTTACAAGTCAGAGTGTGCTGAGAAGTCTCTGTTCATTGTCTGTGCTCACCCTTTCTTCCTGAGTTTAAAACTTGAGGATAATCATTCCAAGAAGTGCTGGCAGCATAATTTCATTTCTTACTTTTTCTCCACTCTCCAGTTTAAGCTGCCTTCTTGCTTCCAAACCAAACAGGACCATGACATTACACAGAAGGCAACAATCAAACAACAACCACAACAAAAAATTCAGAAAAGGAAAAAAACCACCACCACCATCAACCAACTTCCACCAACAACTCAAGAGCCTAGCTTAGGGTGGAAGTACAATGTAAAAAGGTCAAGTTTAGGTTTTTCAAGTTTGGGTGTACTGAATTGTTGGTTTGCCTCACTCAACCTCATTGTATAAGGAACTGCAGACAAAGTAACATTTCTATAGCCAAAGAGCAGGATCAGCTTGCCAGCAGTTTGCTGGGTTTGCTTCATCTCAATGCTCTATGTTTCTCTGGCTTTGATCCCTAATCTGCTAATAAATGGACAATGTCAGGACTAAATTTTAAAATCTACAGTCAGAGTCAAATTCTGATCGTGCAGCTGGAATGGCACTGCCAACAGAAGAATCAACAGAAGAATGCCAAAATAGCATCAATAGCAGCAGAGTTGTGTTCATTTGATCAAAACCTGGATCTCTCACCTCCACAATTATTTCCACTAACACTGCAGCCAGTAGCATCAGTATCCAACAGTTCTACATTCATTTCCTCCAGGTTTTTACCTGTGCATGTTTGCTCAGTTTGTAAATCAAACTCAGCATGTTTTTCCTTTGTAACTTAACTGTAAGTACCAAAATCTCTGGGTCCCGTGGTCTGCTCATTTACACTGCATGTGTGGGGCTAAATGAAAAACAAACAAGGCAGACTTAGATTTAGGAGTTCCCTGAACTGAGGAATCTCCAGCAGTTCAAAACAGCATGAATTTTCCAGCTACTTTTTCTCTTAAACTGGTGCAAAGGATGAGTAACCTTTTCAGGCAAAGGGGCACAGTGGAGCCAGATTAACAGAATCGGTCATTCCAACTCCCTGACATACCCAGAAAATCACAATGGGGGTATAGGAGAGAGAAAAAAACCCACCCCTCTTCTATAGGTAAAGAATAAATACTTGTTTTTCATACAGCTTTTCTAATCTGTTTTCTTTTGTTGTTGCAAACTGATGCATTGTACTGAGCTGAATAAATCATGTGATGTGGCACATGACAGATACAAGCCCTTCATAAGTCACAGTGCTGAGCTGCTTCATTAAATCTGATGAAAACAAACCCAAAATTTCACCTGTGTTAACAGCACAAAGCCACAGTGCTCTAAGTCTTGATGCAATTAAGGGTTATGCTGTAACTGCTGTGGCAATGACTGTAGCAATGGTATGCCTAATTTCTCCTTCTCTAGGTAAGTTTCCTTCTGCTGTACACAATCATCAGTGTTCTTCAGAGCAACCCACACACCATGTGTGCTGTCATAAAAAAATCCCATGGATGTTATTCAGATTCATGTTTCAGTAGAGAAATTTGTCCACTGATGGTCACAATTGTGTGTTAAATCTCTGCTGCTGCCTTATGAACACCAAACCGCTCCTTATACTCAACACCACTGAAATCAATGCTAAAACAGGAACTATGGAGTATAACTTTGGGATTGACTCTCATTTCACTTTGATTTTTTTCACTCTGTGCTGTAAAAATGCCAATGGATCTGTTTTAGTCTAAGAGAGATTCACATTCCACACATTAAGAGAGTTCTGAAAATTTGGAAGTATATGAAGTATTAGACTGAAAAGGTGCCTCCCGTGCCACTGTGGCATGTGGGTGACAGAGGAGAAGCAGAGCTGAGGCACTCTCCTGCTGAAAGCTATTTCTGAAAGACAGGAGTACAGCTGAAATCATACCCAGGGCAACATGATGAGTGAGAGGCCTGTGCACTGAAGTCAGTGGAAAAACTACAGCTGGCTTCAAGAGGAACTGAATGGGCTCTGTGACGAGTCATCTGCAAATAAAAGGACAAGGCAAAAAAGCCTGGTACAGATTTTCTGGGTGTAAAAGTTCCTCACTGCCCATGGAAAATTGCAATTGCCAGATCACAGGCTATGTTCTCAAAGCTGCTTTTATGCACATCATCAGTGCCGTTTTCTGGGATGATCCAGAGATAAAGCACATCCCAAACCGCTGTCTGCTCTCATGGAAATCCTACTTCCTTTCTGAGGTGACACTCTCAAAAATTTAAATTCCTTGTGAGGTAACAAGAAGATGTCCGGACTAACAGATATTAGATGAGACAGGTATTAGGCAAGAAGTAATCTGAACTTCTGTTGCGAAGAAACAGATTGTATCTCAACTATTGTTCAAAATCAGGCAAGGTTTTTGCTATCTGACATGACATTTCTATAGTAACAAGAAACCCTTTCACATTTTCCCAGTGCATCCAAAGAGGTTCTCCTTACCCATTTTCCCTCTTGGCATGATCACCAGGCCCCAGATCCCAGCAGCTGGTGTCAACAAGAGCAGCTCCCCAGACCTCAGCTTGCCTCCCAAATCTGTGTTGGTCTACACAACTGATTTATTGGTCCTCATATATTTTATTTTGCTCTCATAATCCAGAGTGGTTCAGTCTATTTTCATGAATCATGAAAACAGAACTGGTGACGCAAAGGCTCAGACAAAGCTTATTAGTGGGGCAGCTTTCTCATTTTCCCTTCCATGAAGGAGAGTCAAAATTGAATCTAAACTGTGAACATCCCATTGACTACTCCCTTGATCCAGATGCAATTTAGTTAAATGAAGAAATAATCACCATAGTGCCCAAGAGCACAGAAACAACATGATAGTAAATTGAAGGTCTGTGGGTCGTTGGTTTTTTTTTAAATTTTGTACACAGCAAACAGATTTAGGAACTGATGGATCGTTTCAATCCCTCAAAATAAATCTGATGACTTTGTAATTTGCTAATTGCTACTAGACTGTGCAGTTTAGAGGGATACCTTAATCACTGTTCTCAAAGAGCCTTATTCTAATAAAATGTTTTCACTTAGTTCTGCAAAACAGACAATTTGAACAGTTTCTCCTATTGATACACTAAACACAATGAAGCCCTTTGCCTTCAAGCATTTCTGTGTTTCTTCTTTCTTTACTTCCTCAAGTACAACAAATGAGGTGTGCTTCCATTAAGTCTGTCATTCCATTTTAAGTGACAAAGTTCAAGTAAACTTCCAGAGAGAGGATACACTCTTAACCAGCACAGTGCAGACACGTGCTGCTTACCTCCAAATCCAGGTCTCAGTGCAAAGTCATGGTCCTCTATGTGAAGAAGTTGCTCAGATTTAAGTGGCCGGACTTTCGTGCTGTCAAGTTTCCTCATTTTAATTTCTCGTTTGCTGTGTTTAAAAAAAAAAAAGAAAAAGTGAGAAACTTAATTTATTTCTTCTGCCCTGACATTCACAGTGCTAGTCATAGGAAATAGGGACCTGAGAATGCCGGACAGCTGAATCTGGAATGTTAAGGGTAACAACTGTGCTAATAAAGCTGGACAAAGATATATTGGGAAATGTTAGGAAATGAGGTAGGAGGGTGCCCAGGTCCATGAAGAACACCAATTATTTAAAAGAAGTCCCAGGAAGAACGACTAGATCCTCTTCTGCTCTCCTCAGAGATTGTAGCTATCATTATACAAGAGAAGAGAGCTGTTTGAAGTTAGTATTCACATAAACACTTGCAAATCAAACTTGGAAATAACACCACATATCCATGGTTTAACCACTTCATACATTAACCATATTATAGAGACAGTTATTCCTTTTATTATAAATGTGGGATTTTTCATAGGAGCTCAAATGAGTCCATAATTTTTTAGAAGGACTGAGAAATGATGATCCTGGATCTAGGGACTTGCAGGTGGACTGGCTTTAAGTGGAAAGAGAGTAGGTTTAGGTTAGATATCAGGAAGAAATTCTTCCCTGTGAGGGTGGTGAGGCCATGGCACAGGTTGCCCAGAGAAGCTGTGGATGCCCCATGCCGGGAAGTGTCCAAGGCCAGGCAGGATGGGGTTTTGAGACAGCTGGTTTAGTGGAAAGTGTCCCTGCCCATGGCAGGAGGGGTTGGAATGAGATGATCTCAGGATTCTATGTTCTACTGTACACATCAGGAACACCTTTCTCACAGAAGTGTTCTCATGGTGAGAACAATGAAACGTGGGCACATATTGCTTGAGCAGGTTTTGAGACTCCTTGCACTCAGGCTGTTTAAGAATAGATCAGACATTTATTTGCAGGAATGACTTGAATACAGCTGCTTTGCCACAGGCAAGGGACTCTCCCTAGACACAATTTCTTTCATGGCTTCTGTGATGCTCTGGGACTTTGCTGGCAGCAACTCTAATTATTACTTTCGACTGAATGATAGAAATCTGTTCTGAAGATTGGCCTTGTAGTCAAACACTGCTTAAGGGAAGGTATGGAATACCTTAGGATAAGGTGTATGCCTCTATTTGCTTATTTTTCTCCTTCCCTCCCTTTTTTTCTTAATAAAGAAGCCCAAGAAATTACTTTTACATTGCAGGAATGATGAGGTGGCTGCTGGGCTACTCAGAACTGTTGGGCTTGAACAAATTAATTTACCTTAGTATTCTTGAATGTGTCTGGCACTGTTGTCTGAATCAAATTACCAGGGCAATCAGAAGGTCCATGAGGCACTTCAAATACAGACTTTAGTTTTCTAAGCATGAAAATCATGTGATGCTGAAATGAAAGCCCATGCTTCAGAGAATTAAAATCACCACAGAGCAAGCCTGTATCAGGGCAGAATGGGTAGCAGAACTGAACAGCTGCAATGCTCTACATGAGGAAATTCTGCTGCTTGGGATCGGGGAGAGGAGAGAATGATGAATTATGTTCATAATGCCATGGCACAGCTAATACAGCTGGGAAGCATGAGGTTATTTGTCATCTGATGTGCCAAGGAAAATGCCTGTTGGATGCTCCGACAACTTCACTTGAAGAAGCAGGCTGGAACTCTGATTCATCTATTACAACTTCTCACAAGAAGCAAGTCTGTGACTGAGGAAGACATTCCTTGGACAAGAGAGGGAAAACATGAGCTACCAGGGCAGGAATTTTCGACTTAATAAGCCACTGGGAAGAGACCTTATGGGATTTTTATATTCTTTCTATTTTCCCAGATGAGGACAAAATAAACAGACACAGCACCTGTATGAAAAACATCTTTTGTGCCCACTTACTTGAACAGCCTATTCAAGCTGATGTTTTATATACAAGTAGTGGAATTGTATAATTATTTCTAGCTGCTATCAAAAGTGGTTGTTCAACATAGGCAAGATCTTGTAGGAATCAGAATAGCATTTTTATTACAAACATGTTGTGTCTTTTCTTCAATACCTTCAATCCTTCCTTTGGCAGAATATAAACCTTTACTGAAAAGGAAAATAGGTTTATATGCAGAGATATATTTTTATGGTACTTGGAAGGAATTTCATGGACACTGGTAACACTCCATCTGTAAAGGCACCAAAACTTAATAAAATTCCTTAATAAAATTTTCTAAGATAATTAAAAAAATAATACACTTCTCCTTCACATTTTTTCTCCTTTTGCTGCTCCCCCAGCCCAAAGCTAAGAAGTGTTCTCCAGCAGATACTCCTTTAACATCAGCATCTGGGCTCCAGATGTTGCTCCCTGGCTAAGAGTTACCGAATTAAATTCTCCTCACTGCAGCACTGAAGTTATTTAACTGTTGATTCAAAGGGAGTTTCATGCATGTATTTGTTTACTCCAAATAAATCTAACTATTCATCAGCACTACAGTATTGTGGAATCACCAGCAGGTGTTTTCTTGAGTGCTCCTTCCCATGGTACCAATTCCATTAAAAAGCGGGAGAAACAGATCGGACTAGCCTGAGTCTCAGAAAAGCTTCCTGAGATCAGTTAAGATAGACTTTTCATTCTTACAGAAGCACAGCAAAAACACAGATCATATTTCAGCGGCCTGGCACTCTGGTCTCCTGATTGTGCAGATCTGAGCAGCACACCACGGTCTAGGGGTCTGAATACAGCCACTGATTCTACACATTCATGGTATGGCAGATGTCAGGCAGTGGTGTTTGAGAGGAAAAGCCCACACAGAATTCCAGAACCATTTAGGCTGGAAAAGACCTTTGAGATCATCGAGTCCAACCATTCACCCAGGCCTGCCACGTTCACCGCTAAACCATGTCCCTAGGTGCCACACCTACACATCTTTTAAACACCTCCAGAGTTGGTGGGTGAATCAATCCCCTTTATGGGCAGCCTGGTCCAGGGCTTGACAGCCCTTTTGGTGAAGAAATTTTGGTGAAACCATTAGCAGATGGTTTGGTGAAACCACTAGAAGACAGATGCACCTAAGGAAAGGAAATCTCTATTTACATCTCTCGGGTAGTAGTAACAAAGGGAACTCTGACAGATGCCTTGGTATTGGTACAGATCTGGGCAATGATAATTATTTATTGATCTCTGTGAGGCACATGCTCAAGAAAATACTGCTTTCAGTTATAGCTGTGCTTTCCATGACTGTATTCCAGGCAAGGTTTTACATTATGCAAATTAAATGGCAATCTATGATTACATTCCAAAAGAGGTCATAAAAAGCACTTGAAGTGTTTCAGCTCACATAGGGAATTCACTCTTGTTGGTACTTATGTATTAAATTAATGGGAGCACTAACTTTTTGGCTGAAAAAGAGTGAGGAATACTGTTTTGACACTTCCCCACCCAATGCTGTTGCATGGACCTTGGCATTTGCCAGAGCTCTCAAAGAGCAGTTAGTCACTGCCTACAAAACCAAAGCAGCTAATTCTGTATTAATTAACAATGGACAAAGATGTGTCGGGATTTTAAAGACAAATTTAGCTGCTCTTACCTAGCCTTGAAAACCATTAGCAAATGAAAGGTAAAAGGTCTGCTCAAGGGTACTTAGACCATTTTTGGTTAAAGCATTTAATCACTTAATGCCATCAGTGTAGCTCCATAAACCAATGGCATTCGTGGGATTGATGTGGTTCGTGTCCCATCTGGTTGTCTTTAACTTACCAGGCTATCCAAAGTTTATGCTGGTTCAAGGAGGAATCGGACAAGTTCATGGAAAAGAAATCCACTGAAGATCACTAAATCTGCAAAAATTACATCCAACACAGGATGTTGCTGGGGGAATTTGGTGACTTGATACAGCTGTGAATATTAGGGGACAATATCTTGTTTGCCCTGTCCTTATTCATCCAAGCTTGTGCTTGCAAGCCCTTGTTATAAACTCAGTATAGTACGGGGATCCCTGGAAAGATCCTTCTTGCCTGTTCTTCTGTTTCAGAGCTCTGCTAATGATATGGTAAAAGTCCTTGTAGGAAACTAGAGATAGGTTTTTTTCCCTAGCACCCTTTCATATGCAGAATGAAACTAGGTAAGTTTATAAAAAGAACACTATTAAGGTTCCTTTTATGAAAAGAATACCCTGGATGTCATGGCCATAAGTTTCTTCCCAGTGCTGTGTCCCCAAGATACTCTGGCTACTACTAAATCAAAGGTATCCAAAAGGTAGAAGTTACAGAAATATTATTCCAAGGGGAGTCTGTGGGGTTATCCAGCAGTGTGACCTCTTAGATGTTTTCATACATTTATCAAGTCTTGAAGCCCAGATAAATAAAATAATCAAAATTGTACAGTTCTCTCTCACACATGTGAAAATGCATTTCTAATTGTTCAGTAACATCAGCAGTATGTACTGTCAAAAAACCTAATATTTTGACAATCAAATGTTTTGTTCTTTGCTATAGGAAATGGACCATGACAATAATCGCTTTCTCATGTACTTTTGGTTAATGCTTTAAAATCTTCTTTACAGGAGAATGCAGACAAATAGCTTTGGAGGGAGAACTGGGTTACTCTATTAAAACAGTGGAACTTGTAGGTTAAGTAACATTTTCACATGGGATTCTTTTTAAAAGGCCACCCATTTAACCAAGGCCATCTGTCAGCTGTGTCCTTGATAACCCTAGTGCTGGCTGAAAGATTTTTCCCCAGAGAGAAAAAGGTGGAAAGTCAGACCCTGTTGCAATGTATCGGAGGATAATGCAGCCTTTAGAACAAAAGCAGAGAATGAAACGAAGAGAAATTAAACACATTTGGATCCTCTCCAGAGAAAAGCTGATTTGCAGCTGTTAAGCTTTAGGATCCCCTGTGGCTCAGATTCTGCAGTTTTCTTCCTGGTTCAAAATCACCAGGACCTGGGAAATGAGGATGTGGGATGCCAAAGGATGCCTTACGTAAAGAAAACTGCCACACCAGGCAGCACCAGATGAGAATGCAGTGCTGGCATTCCTCCTTGTTCCTATTCTCTCTTTCTGATAACACACTTGTGCCTGTCTCACAGGACTGTCACATGGATCCATTGCATGTACCAGCAGAGATTTGTGACGATGGAGAGGACACTGTGCTAACACTGATATTGCACGAGGATGGTCAGCAGGATACCACAAAATTTCCTGTCTCCTACCACCAGGTTTTCCTCTTGCTTTGTGATTTTTTTATGCCAATGATGGAGCAACTGCTCTCAGCTATGGCAGAACAGGATAAATGCAAACAACAGCAGCATATGCTCCTCTCTTAGCACAGACAAAAGTGTACCAGCTGAGCTTAAAAGAGACCTTCCTTGCCACTACCACTAACAAGGTATTTTATTCTGTTTCCATTAGATTCTTAACTGCTTCCTGAGACTAGCAAAGCACCAGATTAAACTTTATGTTGATCCTGGGGCTAGTTCTGTTTATTTTCCTTTGTTGTTACAAATAACTGTGCACCAGCACTCCGTTTGAAACAGCCTGCTGAAGAGCCATTCTTTTCATGAGCTTTTGGCTTGCACCAAACTTGGACCCATAACTTCGAATAGAAACTCAGAAGTACTGAGTGCCACAGCACCTCTGGGCACCTCTGTTGTGTCATCCGTTACCTTGCATTGCTAAACAGGATTTTATCAAGACATGCAGGGTTCCAGAGACATTTCACTGCTGGAGCACTGCATGAGAAGTGATACACGAGGTTAACAGCTGTACACCTGCTGCAAAGCATGCAACTCGAGGAAAAAAAAACACAGCTTAAACACATCAGAGGAGCCCAGATATGTTAACTTTTCTTCAATATGTGATATTGTGCAAATAAACTATTTGTACACTGCTCATTTTGGGGGGGGGGGGGGGGGGGCAAGCACATTGAAAAATCTAGGTTATATCTCTTCTCCTTCCTTAAATGGAGCTAGTTATTTCCAAGAAAGAGAATTTTTCTTGAATTATCACTGGCAGCCATTGGTCTGTTTACACAGTATTAGATTAATCTGGAAACAGGTTGAGAGACCTGACATGGCAGATGTGAGCTGCCTTCTTAGGGGAAAAGCACTGACACTTTGCCCAGAAATGTACAGGTAAAAACCTCTGTATTCATTTTCAACCAGCTACTCAACTGGAAAGACTAAGAACAGAGACAATCTTCAATGTCTAAAAGCATTAAGTATATTCCAGAAAGGGAACACTCTGTGTCATCACTACAAATAAGGTGTCATTCACCTCATTTAGTGCCATTAAAAAGTCTTCTGTATCTTTATAGTGGAGACACCCTGCAGTTTAGGTAATGGAAGTCACTTTGTGACACTGGCACGGGACTTTGGAAGGCATTTCTGCTTCTTATGATGGGAGTTACAGAGCAAGAATACTTGAAACATCACAGCAATAGTCTGGTAGCCTTGTATCACACCAGGTAAAAGAGCTGCGTGTGGGTGTGAGTGGGTACATAACTGCATATATATGAAACATTCATGAAATCACAATATGAAATGTCTGGTTACGAAAAAATTAATTAACAGTTCACCATTTCTTTGTTGGGAACACCCTATCAAAACTATGCATTCTATACAGCCAGAAACTGGAAGAACAGGACAGTGAACCAAAGTGGTGTGTTGAAAAGTAGCTGACAGCATGAAGTTTACCAGATGAACACAGACAGATAAAGTCTATTTCTTACCTGTTATGTTTTCTTGAGAATGACATTTGTTGCCGACGGTGAAGACGGTGATGCTGACTGTGAGAACTGTGTAGCACTGCTGTTGGCCATAGGCAGGTGAGGAACAGAAGTTTCATGACCAGGACCATCTCTTCCAAAAGAGAAATGCACCTGATCACCCAATCCACCTTGCTGACTTCTTATTTTTAGTGTTTTTACCGTTTAGAAACAGCATAGCACACAAAAGATGCACGAGAAGCAAGGCATCACTGAAGAGAGAAGACAGGGGCATCCCAGTTCTGATGTCCTCGCCGAGTTCCCCTCATATTTTGGCAAATCATAAATATTCCCTCAGCTCTACATCCCTGCAGCATCTGCTGTCCAACCAGAAGCACCTTGTTTTCAGCACTGTGGTAGGCAGGGCAGTTTGCTTGGCCAGGCTGCTTTCCTCTGATCCATTGCTGCCACTCTTTCAGCAAAGGCGCGTTTTTAAATTCTCCATCACCCGCTCAGTAACCTCTTCAACATAGCCTGTGCAGGCAAAGTGATGTCAAACATTTAATCCCCCTTAAATCCCACACAAAACCATACAAAAATCTGCTTTAATGACAAAGGTCTCTAAATTAATCTTGCTCTCTATATGTGTGTATCTGCTCAAAATCATCTTCTGCATAGATCCAAGCTCTTTTGTTAACTGGCTACATTGCCCTGTCTTCCCAACCATTAACATCAATTCTGGCTCTGCGAGCTGCCAGCATTTTGTCCACACACACACTTCCTTCTGAACAGGACAATATGACAGTACAAGCCCAAACTAAAACTGAACTCCTGTTTTGATATTTCCCAGTACCAGAAAAAACAATTTTCCCCCTCTCCTTTTTTTTTTCTTCTATTTACTAAGCTCTGCAGCTATTTAATTCATCCTAAATTTACAAGGTATGTGCATGTCTAAGATCCAGCATCATTCCACCAACTCTAATTTTATCTTTATCTCATTTAGCCTGCCCTACCTGTTCAATAGAAGGTTGAATTGCAAAACATTTTATTAACAAAGTGTTGCTTAAGCAATAACTTGCACATGGCAGCTAGAAATGATGGTAAGATTTCTTAGGGGCTTAAAACCGGGCAATATTGGGGACACATCTTAGATTGATTTAGGCACAGCCAAGTTTATCCTTTTCAAGCCATCAGCAAGTTCAGTCATTATTAAAACTGATAGCATACATTTATTTTTCTTTATCTAGAAAATCAGAGATTTGAACTTGAAAGTTTAGGAAATGGAAACACCCCATCTAACAGATGCAGGAGTAATTTGTGTCTCCTAGGAGGAGGCTTCTTCCTAAGTAAGACAAACGCAGGGATAAAACCAAGCCCAACACGGTGTCTGCTGAGACTATTAGCACCCTGGGACAATAATTCTGTGATGTGGGCATCTACCTTCTCAGAAGCTCCCTGAGATTCCCAACTAACTTCACCTGGGCCAAGAAATAATTCTCAGATGCAAATGATTTCCAGGTGGAGGTTACTGCTGGACAGCTAACTCCCACTGCTAGACTGAATTTGGTGGCCTAAGATCAAAGGCTTTCAACCCTACCATCCACCTCATTCAGCTGTTTAATAGTTTAATCCTCTCCTGTTCAGCAAACTTATGGAAGATCATTTGCAGCCTGGCCCAGGGACAGTCTGACAGTGCTTCTGGTGTATTCCCAGGGTGGCATTTCTAGACACAGTAAACATGAGCTGCAGTTAATAAGATCTGTAACGGGTTCCATTAATTTTCACTATCCTTTGGGTGGGAAAAGGAAAACAAAACAATAACTCTAATGAGAATTTATTCCACGTGGAGATAAATTCGAGTTCCTGAGCCAGTCTGGTTAAGTTCCCTAGTCTCACCCAGCCCACTGATTAAATTATATATGAGAAAAAAACCAAGAGCCTCCAGATCCTCTTCTTTCCCCACCCAAGCACAGGCCCAACAGTAGCGGCAAATGAAATAAAAAGCAAACTATACTGCAGGCTGTGTGATAAATATGTTACCACATTTCTGCATGTCTGGCTACCTGCACATCCATCAGAGATAACTCATTTCCAACCATTTTCCTCAGCTATAAAAGAATAACATTTATATACTGTCTTCCCTGCTAATTCTAGTTCCCGTTGTTTCCAGATACTGCAGAGAAAGACGTGTTTTAGATGTTAATACAACCCTTAGCTGAAACCACTGGCTGTTATCCCCACTAAGCAGGAGACATGGAATGGGGAGAGAGAGGATGGTTGCTGAGTTTATCCACCAAGAGCTCTGTAGGGGACCTGTGGTTACACCATGTCATGCTAATGTAGAAACGTGTTGATTTTGTGTGCTGACCTCAAGGAAGTCAAAGGAGTCCATTAAAAATAAACAAGTAAAAATTGCTTTGTGGATTTCTTTTCCAGTTGGAAAAGGGAGCGCTGAGAAGCCCTACTCCAGAGATCTGGCTTTGCAGAATGACTGGCATGCCTCTGGCCAAGCTGCAGATGGATGTCCCTCCCTCCAGGACCAGGGAGTTTCTAACAGAGACACAAGAAATTAGATGGTGTTTTCCTTGAGCTGTCAGCACCCCACTGCTTTATTACTCCTGTCTGTAGCAACAACTTTACCACTAGGCTGTGCTGCTGAAAAGACTGCTTCATGGAGGATTTCCAAAACATGCTGAATGTTCCTTTGACTATCCTTGCTAAAACCAGCTTTAGTCAAAAAAAAAAAAAAAAAAAAAGAGCTGGATACATTGACATATTCCACCACCTTCACCCATCTGATGTCATAAATATACCATGGAAGGCCTTGCCCAAGCACACTGAAAATCTAAGCACTACCCCTCTCTCCTAGGGCATATTTCCAGAAATAGTCTAGCCCACACAGGTGGAGACTCCAGGAGGAACTCCTGCAGAGGAGAATCAAAAACACTGCCATTGATGGGTGTGAATATCAGTGGGGGCAAATCCACAGCAACAGGGTTTCCTCATGCTGGACCTGTTTTTATTTCCTCTGGGGAATGGAGCATTACACAGAGCAGATTATAATATCACTATAAATTACCATTAAGAAAACAGGTTAATCTCCTAAGCATTTGCCAGTAATAAATTCTAAAAGGATCCCTCTTTGGAGAAGAATAAAAACAAGATAATACACTTTGCTTGAATTGGGCAAGTTGCTGACCAGTTCCTGTGTTTTAAACATGGAGCATTGTCTCTCTGCTATCAGTAAAATTATTTCTTTAAAATTATCTGTAGCCTATTAAAAGTCTGCCATGCTTATCTTTCCTGGACAAAACCCAGCACATGGTAACAGTGCATCAGCTCACTAGGACAGTTTGCAAACAAGCAAGCAAGGAAAAGAAGCAAAGGTGAGTACACCACCTGGTATCAGAAAATGAGATGCCTTCTTTTAGTCAGCAAAATAAAACATCCCTTCTGGTAACTACAATCTGGAACTGCAGACCCCTCTCCACCACAGATCACAGAGCGAAGCAGACTGACAACCACTATTTAAAAACAAGAACAGGAGAATACCAGGGATGAAGAAATGCTTCAGAGTATGGAATTTTGCAGAAAATCTGATCACACCTAAAGGCCATTTTAAACACGGAGATGAAAGACCACAGCACACACTAGCACTTTTCAATCTGTAAATCAGCTGCAGCGAGAAGAGATGCAATGTGGGATGGGAAGTGTAGGTTTACATGGCATGTATTTTTTTATTCTCCTAATCAGAGAATGAAATACAAAGAAGAAAACATTAGTAAGTCTCCTAAGAGGCATTCACTTCTTATAAACAACCGGCAAATCACAAAAAGCAATTAACCACATCCATGACTGTGAGAGTGTGAATGCAGTACAGCAGCACAGGAATAGGGAGCATTTAGCTTTTCTATGGTAACAGACTCAGTGCAGAGCACTTACCATTTGTATCATGGTGACTTACAAAATTAATGTTAGAATTAAGGACAGTTTTTTGTCCTGCTTATATTAACACAAATGACAAACCAAGTTTCCAGAATAAGATATCCATTTACATTTCCCAACAGGATGAAGGGGGAGGAAAGCAGAGACTGAGAATTATGATTCCAGTTTGCAGATCTCAGAATAGAGCAAGTGCCTCTTCTTCTCATTACAGAACAAGCACTTGTTATTTTTCATTAAGGTAAAGTGCAGTTCATTAAAAGTACAGGTCATCTAAACAACTGCATGAACACAGCTGTCATGTGATATGAGGTCTCCTTGGGTGTCCAAGAATCCATTCACAAATAGGGCATGGGACCTGTACAAAGTTTGCAGCTTTTGAGAGCAGAGCTGGACAGTTTCCACTAAAATGGCAAAAGACTGAAGACCAAATTCCACTCCTGAGACTTGTCCAGTTTCTTATTGTCTCTGTCCACTGCCTATTCATCGGAAGGAGTATTTTAAAATAGTGTGGGAACCTGACAAGACCATACTCCACCAAAGGCAGGTGTATTTTCCCATATAAAACAGCCTCTTAATACCAGGCTTGAACAGACTACTCTGTTTGGTACAAGGGTCTTTCCTGCTCTTCCTTCAGTTTACAAAACTCAGGCTTCTCTTTGCTCTACAGCTGTGTTGGCTACACACTTTCTTTGTACAATCAGACATTTGGTTTGAAAGAGTGACAAGAACAACAAAGAAAAACCACACACTTGCCTGACTCTGTGCATTCCCCATTTCCAAAGCCTCTAAATCAGGGATTCTTTCCTTTCATCATTTTGCCCTGGACAGGACAATCACGGAATTAATTTCATCCCTAAATCCCCTTACTACATCAACAATTCTGAAAGTAGAACAATCAGTTTTACTGCCTCTCGTTAAGGAACATCTGCATCTTGAGGGTGATCTCTGGCAAAACAAGCAGCCACATTCTTCCCATATTTTCACTTCTCAGAGCCTCAGTGGCAGAAAAGTTTGCCTTTCTGCCACCTCATGCTGACCACAGGCATGGGATACAGCTACCCTACTCCTGCATGTGTGTCCATTTTTCTCCAGGAGCAGTTTCTGGAGTTTGTTTCTTTATTTCTATAGGTTTGGGGGTTTTTTTTAATCTTTTCGCCTCTTTCCTGAGAGAGGGAGGATCAAGGGGATGACCCTTAAGCCCCAGCAATTCTCAGAAAGGGAGTGTTTGCAGCAGCACAGTGTATCCCCAAGAAGAAGGCTACTTTGCCATATGTATGGCCTGAACATTGTGCTTCAATCCCAAAAGCAATATACGCTGCATGAGATTATTTTTTTCCCTTATTTCCTCAGCAGTCTCTCATCAGTGCTTACCAGTCAGATCCTAACTGCTACCTGAAGTTCTTTTGGCTCATTTCCCCCCACAGACTGAAACAAAACAATTCAGCAACCGTGTTTACTCTCTTCTTGCTGCCAAGCTGATGTTTATTAAGTGTTTTCTCCAACACTCCCTGTTTGCTGTCCAGGAGTCAACAATATATCTCTGATGGGAACTAATTTATGAAATGTATTGCATCTCTACAAAGCTCCTTTCTGTCACGAATGAACATGAGGAGGAAAAAAAATGTTGAATAGTGGAAAAAAAATAGGCCTTTCAGCTTTGGCACGGCAAACTTTTTCATCTTACAGTGAAAATAGAGACAGATTTATTGATTAAAGTCTGATCTCCACAGGTCACAAAACAGCTTCAAAAGCCATCAGTCACAACTCTCAGTGGCTGTTTTCCAGACTTTTCTTTCCCATTGATATCTTCCAGAGAAACATATGTTAACATCACAGACCAGGTGCTCATTCCAAACTGGGAAGCCAATTTTTACTACATGAGTTGTACTCTAAGGAAATATATATTCAAGTTTATATATATTTGAGACTTAAGAGGTGGTAACCGTATTTGTGTTTTCTAAGGCTTTATGACTTCTGTTTTCCTAGTGGCTGACAAAATAATGTCGTTCTAAAGCAATAAACATCTGAACAATTCACATTTAAATCTTGAAGGAGAGAGAAGCTAAGTGACGGAACAGCAGCAGAGAAGGTTGGTCAGAAGTTTGCTTATAGAATCACAGAATGGTGTGTGTTGAAAGTGACCTTAAAGACCATCTCATTCCAACCCCCCTGCCACGGGCAGGGACACCTCCCACTAGACCAGGTTTTCAAAACCTCAACCTGTCCTTGAACAGTGCCGGGGATGGGGTATCAGCCCAGCTTCTCTGGGAAACCTGTGCCAGCGCCTCACCACCCTCACAGGGAGGAGTTTCTTCATAAAGCTCTAGTACTTGTCCAAGCTCTAGTGCTTCTGTTAATCATTTCCCTGTTAACAATAAAGATAATGCCCTACAAATGTCTGGGTTGGGAGATACAATACAGGTGTGCTGGCTATGGCATGTTCCATCCCTAAAAGATATGTAAAGTACAGCTGAGATCCCCAACAAAATGGAGCAACTTCACAGCAAGATCACCCTGCTGCGATGCCTTCAGTGCAGAAATCCTGATCTGGTAATTGCCTTCAGGTGCAGGAAAAGCTGTCAGGGATTCTAGAATGTGTCAGTATGGGTTTCTGTGAGACAAAAAAAGTCTTGGAGAAATCCAAAGCAACTGGTCTTCCAATTCTGCCTCCTCACCCTTCAGTGACCAACCACCTCTCCTTTTGTCCCCTTTTTACTGTCATGGGGAAAAAAACCCAGGGTTGCTCACTATTTCACAAACCCCTTTGTTGTCCACAAAAATCAGATTCATTACCCAGTGTGCAACACACTAATAATTACACACTGAGAGAGACACTGATGTTTACTTCAGAGCTGTACAAGCCTGGCTGCTCCCTGGTATTCCACAAATCAAGCACCCCAACTATCAAAACTCTTCAGTATTTATACATATTAGCAAACAAATGGATTAGTGTTCACTGGCTACAAGTTACATAGTTCTCTTATTAATTAGCATTCTGTCTTCTCTTGGTTAATGATTCTCTCACTTCCAATGCTAACTGATCCATATGCTCGGGCCTTCCCTTCTTTTGGGTCGGTGGTCCCTGAGTCAGTGGTCACCATCTGCCCCTCCCAGGATTACCTTTTAATCAGCTGGAGCCGATTTCAGCAGAATTGATGAGTCGGCTTTATTGGTTTCTTCCTTATCTTGTGGGTTCTGACAAGTGTCCTTGTTGTCAGTAAATTCTGCATTCTCTGTGTCTGCTATCAGTGGCGCATCCTTCTTCTCGAGCTTTGTTAACCTGCCCCTACATCTCAGAGCATTAAAACACGTCGAGCCCTAAACCTAAACAGGACAATTCATTTGTCTTTCTAACACCTTGGCAATCACTTGGCGCTTGCTCTCTGTTTCACGGATTAAATCTCCTTTCTTCTTGAGTACTCTTGAAAGATTACAAAGACCAAACATCAGAGAACATCTCTTCTTAATAAAAATGTTACATGTTCCACATTTTGCAACCCTTTTCCAGCATACGCGGCTAAACCGCGGAGACCCCCGCAGCAGCGCCCTCCGGCAGCGCGAGCCCTTGCGCACCGACATGGCGGCCGTTCCCGCCGAGCGGCCGCGAGATGGCAGCGCCCACCGCCCCACCCGCAGCCTCGCCGGCAGCCGCGCCTCGGGGCTCCCTCTGGCAGGGAAGGGAAGGATGAGGGCGGAGATGCCCTGTCCCGCCCGCGGCTCCGGTGGGGAAGGCGGTGAGGGGCGAGAAGGGCTGGGGAAGGTGGGGGGGAAGGAGAGGAAATGGCCGCTGCTGGCGGCAGCGCAGGGAGGGCGGCCTCTCAGCGCACCTGAGGGAGCGCGGCCGCGTGCGGAGGGCGGTGTGGGGCGAAAGGCCAGTGGGCAGGAAGTATAAGATGATAAAAAGCGAAGGGGGCAGCAGCGGGGGTGGGGAAATGTGATTGTGAAGCTGGCCGAATGTTCAAGAGGATCCCACATCACGAGTCCATGTCCAGCAGCCTGGTGTTCCTCTAAGTACCTTCCCTGATGTTCCTTACAGCCCCTTAGCACAAAAATAAAACAGGTTATGGTGACTGTAATCGTAATCCTTCAGTAATCCTCGGTATATTTTATAGTGCAAGAGACCATTGGAAGTCATTTAAAGTTGAAATAAAGGTAGCAGCTTCACAAAGTATGACAAGAAGGTAGGAAGGGGAACAGAGGGAGTTTAAATGGACTTCTGGGAAATGAGACCAGGAGAAAAAGGTGAAGGCCTTCATTAGTAAGAAATGAGCACAACCCCATACAAATAATTTAGTATTGGGAATAGCCTATTTAGTTTATGTACATTAAGAATGTTTTAGTTCTTGATAGTACACAGGAGGGGTCTGCTCAGGAATGGTGTTCCTGGCCACAGCCTGAAGCAGCAGCATCCACAGCAGCCTGCAGTAGGGAGCTCCACAGCCTCCTTACCCAGCGCAAGGATAAACACCTCCCTCCTTGTACCCATCCTGAACATGCTGCTGCCACCACCTCTTAGTGCCATTCTTTGTGCTTCGTTTTGATCCTTATTTACTTGAAGATTTCTTGTGTTGGAGACCTTACATACTTTAATCTATTGACTGCAATAGGTCCCAGTTTCTCCAAGTCCTTGTAATTCACGTTGGGCATAGGGTGACACAGGCCCCAGCCCAGATGCTGGGTCGTGCCGTCAGGCTCAAACACATCCTCCACAATTGTATAACCTGACCCAGGCACGATGTCCTAGTAGCGTGTGGCCCCTGCCAGGTTACATAAGGTGACACACCATCTGCACTGACATCTGTGACCTGATGCAGGTGGCATCACTCTGCAGCACATGTTAAGAAGGGGAGGAGGCTCCTTACAGCCCACGTCCTTTTTTTCACTTTTAATCTGATCGCCTTAGCACAAGGCATTCCTAGCGACTATGTTGGCGAGGGCCAACACAGCAGGCATTTTGCCCCCAAACTTCAAAAGTTGTCAGGTGTGAAAATTCTTCAGATAAGAAATGCTATTTTGCTTGCCTCCTACTTTGTTAGTCCTGAGATGTCACGTCTAAGATTTTCCAACAGAGTGGAAAAGTAAGAGTAAAAAAAACAAGAGTAAAAAAACCAAGAGTAAACAAAGTTTTGTTTTACAGGCAGTGTGGGTCTGCCAGCTATTAAATCACAGCCTGTTCTAGACCTACAGTGTTCAGAAGGAAGATGGTAAATTTGCTAGGTATTCCTGTGGCAGTCACCATAGTGTGCGGACTTGGAGAATATGAAGAAGAAAAAAAAAAAAAAAAAGCTTGGGAAATGCAGAGCTACTCCAGCACCCCGAGATGGCAGGAGTGTGATTAATACTGTTTTGATGGAGGAATGTACGTGCAAACTCTGGCTGAGACATTTCCAGAAGTATGAGCTAACGGAGACTTGACCTTGGGTCCTAGTCAAAAATGAGGCTAATTTTTAGGGGCACTGGCTTTATGCCTCTTTTTGAATAAACACTGAGTTGATTAAAACCTGTAGCAAAGCCCTGGGTTTTATAGGCTCAGGGATTCTAAGAAACCTCTCCAGTATTTCTGAAGTGGATTTTTTTTTTCCTGTAACGAAGGAGCTTCACTCAGCACACGGAGAACAACGTGCAGCTGTTATCAATGCACATACCACTGCATAACTCACTTGATCAGCAGGAGATATCTCCCAGCCCCAGAGCAGGCAGAGTCTCCAACACACCCAGAGTTAAGGTCAGCAGCCTCAATCCACACCCCTCGACTCCCAGCTTCACCGGCATCTCACAAACACACCCCACTGACATGTGCTGATGGATTACTGGGGGTGTGGGTGCCTCTCACCAGTGGTGACAACGAGGGATTTTATTCATAGGTGTTTGTAAAAAAGATCACACTGAAAATATGTGTGGTGAGAGCCATCCCCATTTGCATCATGTGAGTCTCATCCCGCTGCACCCTGGGAGCTCTGAGCAAGAGGCAAGAAGCTCAGGGCTCCATTTTGCAATTTGTGAAATGTCAGGGAATGATTGTCTCACTGAAAAAAAAAAAAAATCATTTATCTCTTTTCTGCTTTTCACAATGCTGCTGCTCCCTCTTTGTTTTTCAGGCTGCAGATCAAGGTGTTCAGCAACAGAGAAAAGTGTAGAGAGTCCAGCATATCACGATTCAATGCAACAGAGAGACGGAGTCAATTATTAAACCCTGGGCAGCCTGCAGGGCTTTCAGCATTGGGTAAGGAAAGCTGTTTGAAAAGCTACTTTCTCTCCTGCAGCATTAAGTGAACATACATAATTTGTGGGTTTTAGGGTATTTGTAGTTGAGAGCTGGGCAAACATCATGCTTGGTGTCCATAGAATTTCCAGCCCTTCTGTTGTCAGTTCCCTGATCCTGCAGGATCTTAACTCCAGTCTGTATAAAGCCAGTGTAAAAAACCCATATATTAACACAAACATTACTACTACAGCAGGAATGAGGTAGGCAGCTATATAGTGCTGCTAAATTATTTTCCTTCCTAAACTTTAGATCACTAATGCTCTGATATGAAGCCTTATCTATAGGAGGAAAATACAGGGTTTAGAAAGATTGTACTTCATCACCTAAAGTCAGCCTGAAAGTGCAGCTATGCAAATTGAAGTAAAAAGCAGTCATGAAGCTTTACATCCACTCACAATGATTCACACTTTTGTTTACACTTTGAACATCCTCTTTGCCTTAAATTTTCTCTCAGGGACATGTGTTTTTACAAGACAATTTCTCACTTTCATCTTCTCCTGCCCAGAACAGAGCTACTCAAGTAAAGGCTGTAACTCTCAGCAAGCCCTACCAAGTATAGAAAAGGATGAAAAGGATTAGGTGGGGGGGTGTTATTACTGGCCTTGTCATCACTGAAAATAATGCATTTTCATTACACTGGAATATCCTAGTTTTTCTAAGATCTTACACAAGACAAAGGGATGATTTGTACCACACAGGTAAGAGAATTCAAATTAAAATAGGCAGTATAGGTCAGGATGCAACAATAGTCATGCCGAAGTAAAAGTTCATGAATCATCTCCAGTTGTTTTACACACTTAGTGTCAAAACAAAACACATTTTCTTTTTTTCTTTTTTTTTTTTTAATATGAAGAGAGAGTAGTTGTTATTCATGTAAAAAAACGCAGAGGAGAAACAAGGGATTGTCAAAAGTCCATTTTACCCTTTCTGGTGATGGTGGGAGACTTTAAAACATTCTAAAAGAGCAAAAACAGCGTTTTGGCCACTTTTCACAGCTGATGTAAAATTCTACTTTAGCCCAGTGGATTGAGTAACAGACTGTAAAGAGAAAGGGAAGAGAACAAATGCAAACACACTTGGACTAAATAGGGACATACGTATGCCCAGTAGAGTCAAGTATTCCAGGCCAAACTCACTTCCTATTTTCTTTAGTACTGAATTTTAGAGATAAAACACAATGGCTCACAGTTTTTATTGGAGTACAAGAAGGAAAGCGATTTTCTTCATGTCCTCAAAGCCCCTTTGTCTTAAAAGTCATGATAAAAATTAGTCTTTTTAACCCAGGTAAGTTTCAAAAGACTTCAGTCAAGGACCAGCAGCAGATCAAGATCAAAAACAGAAAATACAATTTTCATCAAAAGGAAAAGCCTTTCTGGAGACTGAACTGGGCTGATGGAAGAGGCTGTTCTCACAAGTTTCTGATATTAAAGGGTTTCTACCATGAAATGAGTTGTTAAATAAACACCCATCAAAATAACAACACCTTTTCTAAAGTTACTTGGCTGTAGGGATTAATAAAAAAAAAAAGAGAAAAGAAAAGAAGAGAAAGTGGTGTTCTACCACAGATAGTTCAGCTGTGAAGGCTGATCAGGAAAAATGTCTCTCAGAAGCTGAACTTCTGATGGTTCTCCTGATAAATGGAGGAGTCTTTCATTCAGAATTTTTTCCTAAATTTAGTCTGGCCTGCAACCAAGACACAATTACTCTACCAACTTCATGAGATTGCCTGCCAGTTAATAGCACAGCACATCTAATGAGAATTGAGAAGTCTGGGGCACGGTTCCCTGGAATTCTTCAGACTCCATGGTCTTGCAAACATGCCAAAACAGCTCTTAAACTTCCACTGCAAGCTTTCAGTTCCAGCGGGTTTCAGGAGGTTGAAGTGTGGGTGAAAAGCCAGGGGTGTTTTTGTTGTCTCTGTAGGAATTGCACTGATTACAAATCAGTTAAAAGACCCATTCTGTTTTTGATTTGGAGTGGAATTTTGATGCTGGATATTGCTTGGATCTACATGTCTTTCCCTGTAGGCTGGGGGTACCCAAGACCACTTGCTCCAGCATCATCTCCTCCTCCTCAGAACCTTGCAGGAGTCTCTGGGACAATCCTGTGACCAGACTTGCTGATACAAAGTTGCCATTCAGCTCTTGCTTGAATCTTAGCAGTTCTCTCTCCTAGTCCCACCCAAGACCATTACTATTCATAAAATAAATGCTATAGTCAACCCACCAAGGCTCAGAAAAGCCAGGATGCTTGGACAAAACTCCCAGGAGGGGGATGACAGGCATACTCTGCATCTGGACAGCAGGCAGTCGGAAGTGATGAGCCAACATCACAGAATGGTGGAACAGAGATCACCAGCTCAAATGCAGGGTACAAGAGGATGGAGAAACTGCATCCGTGTCTGCGTGTACCTGCAACAGTTAGACTGAATGGGGCTAGGAGAGGCAGAATTTGAAAGGGAGAGAAACACTACAATTGGAATTGGCAGCTATTTTGCAGAGATCACTTTTGAGAACATTTGAATTCCCTGCTTTGATGATAGAAGTTTATCTATCCTTTCTTCCTTCCTTCCTTCCTTCCTTCCTTCCTTCCTTCCTGTCTGTCCATCCTTCCTGGCAGTTGCTCCTTGCTGGCCGTATGCTTCTGTCAGGTGTTTTATTTGCACAGGCTACCAATGGTTCTGAGTGTTTGAAAAGCCACGGGAGGCATCGCTGCCCTTCACTCCTACTTCATTTCTGCAGTCAAGGAGCAGGCAGATCCCAGGCAGGCAGGGAGGAGGGACAAGACTCAGGCCAGGCAGGTGTGGGACACGGAGCAGCATCCTTAGGCTGTGAAGGATCATTCCCTTGAAGTAACATAACCCCTCAGCAGCCACAGAAGCACCACTCACTCTAGACAGGAAGATGTGCCTTTCAGTGAAGGAAAAGTTGGTGAGAGGAACAGCCAAAGTCTGGCATCTCTGCTACTGCGCCTCTGTTAAACTATGAAAGGCCTGTTAAACCTCTGCAATTAAGACCTTGTATCCTCTTAGTACCATTATTCTTAGTTGCAGTGGGGCAAATTAAGCTTAAGGGTAATGCTTCAGTTTTATCTCTGTCTTTCTTGTTTAAAAGAGTAAAGGCCCTATATAAATGTGCTTTTAATGTCCAGGTTACTTACTGGCGAGTTTGGATGTCCACAAGACCTTAACACAAAAAAATTCTGTGTCACAAGCAAAAGAGGTAAAGAAGTGCTTCTCAGAGAAAAGCAGATGAAAGGGACAACTGTAACATAAAAATCTGGAGAATATCACATAATGAGAGGTTCACTTTGGAGTGTATCCTTGGTACAAGCTCTCTTGGTGATAGTGTTTGTTTTTTAAGCTGTACTTAATTCCTGAAATGAGTCATGGTAGCTCTTACTTGATCAATGGCTGGTCTTATGCTGCAGCATCACCATGAAAAGGAGGCAGAATTTCTACTCCCTCTAAGGAAAACCACAGGTGTTTATTTTTCTTTATTGTGAAGAGCAGATGGAGGTTCCAGTATCTCACAGTCTGGCCATCCCACTGTCTATACATGAGAGGTTTGTTAGTTGTTCTTGAAACCCAGTAAAGCAGTTATTTTCTAGTAATTTGTGATCTGGTAGATGTTGTTCCCAGCTTTCAGAAGATTCAGTTTTCTACAAAGATGTCAGTTGTGCTAAGAGCTTGGTCTTTGCAGCACCTTAGGGGAAGGTAATCCATTTTGCACTTAAACTGTCCCCCTACCTTTCCATTTCCTGGTGTTCTCTCCATGGTTTTAAATGGCTTCATTTTCTTTGCTTGCAAGTGCTCTATTTTTCTAATCTTCGAAAAATTGCCCTTCCACACACTCTACCTTTGTGATTTTCAATAAATTAGCTGGTGACTCCATGACAACAAAATCGATCATGTCTCCTCAGGCTGTCTCTGTGGGTCTCAGGCAAGTTCATGGGACGTTGTCTTCTCTGACAGTTCGTGTCCTGGTTTTCCTGCAGCATCCTTTAACAGTGACTGCTAAGTGAAAGGAGACATTTCTGGTGCTGTTTTACCTGATTGTTCTGCCACTTTCATGAGTATTTGCTTCCCTGGCTGTCAATGATTATGCTCTTTTTATCCTATTTACTTTAAAACTTTAAATTTTCAAGTTTTGCAACTTCCTGATTGTTTTTTCAGTGTCGGTGTTCCTACTTGCTTCTCACATTTTCTGAGATCATTTATAGCCATTAACTGTTCCATGACAGAATGAGTGTCTAGCTGCAAACCTGCAGTAAGGGAAGAAGAGCAGCCATTCCTGATGTTCAGCTCTTCAGCCAAACCTGTATCTTAAGAGGGTTTTAAAAGGTATTATTAACATAGCCTGGATACTCTTACCTAGTAGGATCTAGAAACTATGAAGGTGAGCAGACTACCAAAATACCTACTAATTAGCCCAAGCTGCCTGCAGTATGAGTGGAATATAGTCTGAAATCATTTGGCTTTGGGAGGCCTGTAAAACTTGCTCAACTGTTTCATTAACTGCCTTGTCACTTTTTGAACCACAAGGGATATAGCTGCTATTTCTGCAGATAGCAGGAATCCAGTGTTAAAGTCAAGTCAGTAGCTTGGACTAAAATGAGGGGTACTTGTGTGGAGCACAAGGAGAAAGAACAAAGTTTGCACTGTCTGAATGTAGACCAGAGAACAATCAGATTTTCTCAGAGGTAATGGGCTGAGCTCCTGCAAACTAAGGTTGAAAAAGTCCTTTGATTTAGAGTTAGAAGAGGAGCCATGCCCAGCAAGGTTCTGTCTCCTCACCCCCTACGGAGCCATAAATCCTCTAATCCCACAGAGGTAAAAAAACCCCAAAGCCCCCAACTCTACCAGTGATTTTAGTCTGTCCTTTCTACTGAAGGGACTGTAACTTGTTCAAAATTCTGTTTGCAATCAGCTCAGCAATATTCTGCCTGCTCCACACACACGGGAATTCTCACCCACAGCCACCCTGCAAATTCCTTGCCACTCGCTGTGCAGCTATCAGCTTCTTGGAGCTCAAAATAGCTCCCCAGCGTCACATCTGAGTGGCTCCCCTGCTCCCAGCTGACATTCCCAGCCCACAGAAATCTCAATATTCCTGTGCAGCTCCTTGGTTCGGGAAATCTAGAAATAACATGCTGTTTTACTATTATCTTTGCAAGTTTTGGTGACTTTTCTGGAGATAGTAAAACCAGGAGAAAACTCCTGCATGTACAACCCTGAAATTCAACAATTTATGACAGTGCTTTTTAACTGGTTCATGGGCTCATTTGTCACCATGGGGTTAAGTCCCCAGGATAGTTGGTGCCTCACGTAAGAGGAGCCTGGATAATTTGGCCATAGACTTAGAAAGGTGGCTCTAATTTCGACTAAAAATACATTTGCATTCCTTCTGCCTTATTCTTAACCCCACAGCTTCCCTCTCAAAGAGGCACAGCCCTTGTGCACTCCTTTCTCCCTCGCCCAGACTTTCTTTACACAACCCTGTATGCCTCTTTCCCAGCTCCCACTCTCTCAAGCCCCATCTTTCTTCCAGATTTAAGTCCCCAAAATCATCCAAAACTTAATTGATTTCTCCTTGTTTAGGCAAAGACAGAGAAGATTTCCAAATTTGAGGGTTGTATTATATGAAGTGCATTGGTAGGTAAGATGCTATATTAAAATAAGGTCACAGAAAGACAGTTTTATTCCATTTGCACTAAAGTTTTCAATTTTTTTGCAGTTCTTTTTTAACCAAGACAGGTTTCTTTTTTAAAAGTCGTTAATTACATTAAATACTAAAGTACATTATATTGAATCACACTAAATGCAATGGAATAAACCTTGTTTATTACCAAGTTAATCACAAAGTGTTACTTTTACCCAGATTTAATCTGGACAGCATATTTTCAGTTTCACTGTCTCAGAAGCTCAGTATAACACAGAATTTGCTGTCTACTTAACAAACAAACAGGAGTAAAAGGCTAGATAATCATGATCTTGACATTCCTTCATGTTTCACATCTTCTAGACAGAGATGCTGGGGATCAGTTTCTCCCTTTAAATTAAAAATCAGAATAAGCTAAACAACCACCTGACTTTTCCCAGTGTTTGGTTTGGAAGGACTAACATAATTTGAAAAAGCTGCTTTAATGTATTGTTTTGTTGGTTTTGGGGGGTTTTTTTAAGTGCTCTTGCCCTGTCAGTAGTTAGCAGATCCAAGTAGTTTTAACTGGATATGTTTTTCTTTCTCCTCTGTTTACTTTTTCCTATTGCACAGCCAACTCATAGTTGGCTGCCAGTTCATTCAAAGCTGTTCAGTATCTTTGCAAGCTTCTAACAAGAAAATATATTTTCTTCACTAATTGTTCTTGAAGAAGGTGATTTGAATTATTAAATGTTCTTCAGGTCTACTTTCCTATGGTTTATGAGCTCTTGCTAGCTTCAGTCATCTGGAGAGAAATGAGGCTTATAAGTCTCCAGAAAACAGTATTTATTAGGAGCTACAACAAGCCACACTAGGGATATCATTTTGAAACCAATAATTATAAAAATTTTAGGTTAAAATATTTCTGTAAATTATAAATAAAGTCCATTGGGATTTTTTGAGAATGAAAATATTTTTCCTGGAGAAAACATTAGTGATACTGAAAGAGCTGTGTGTTGCCTCTGGGGACCCATTTTACTGAAAGCAAAGATGGGGAGGTGACCAGCTGGCCCAGAGACATTGAACAGGCTTAGAAAATCCTGTTCTTGATGTAGCTGATTTTGGCAGTAGCTTGAGAAGTCATGGTGTGATCTGGTACCTTTTCTCACTGGCCAGCCATGACCACAGATTTTCCATTTTCCAACTTTTTGGCAGAATTTGTAAAACTCTTGATATCTGAGAGTACAGTTGCTGAAAGCTGGAATCAAATGCTGCAGGCACTGAAGAGTCTCCCAAGAGCACCATGCATAAAATGCAAAGGCATTATGTGTACATATCTGTAAACCCAACGTGTGCTTCATCTTGCTTTTCTCCTGCTGTGAACGTGGTCTTCCTCTTTATCCTTCAGTACATAATTATTATTTTTGAGTGTGCATTTCCTTACCTATCAGGGTGTACCAGCTTTGGCTCTCACAATACATTTCATATTAGCTGTCCTCTGTGTTTGATATATCATTTTAGGAATACAATTATTTTTTGCTGACATCTCCACCACTTTGATTCATATAATGAATCAAAACCATTACAACAGGAAATAATTTATGAAACACTAAACAAGAAACCCTCCCCCACCAAGAGCTGACTAAGACAGGAACAAAAGGAGTAATCATGGGTGATAATTGCATTGTCTCATTCCATTTTCTTCTGAAACCTTATTACAGCTGTCCCAAGAAAACATGCATTATCCAATCCAAGTAATGACAGAGCAATTCTAAAAGCTAATTGTCTATAAAAATCTAGCGTTGATCCTTTACTCCTTGGAAATAGGAAGGTGATTGCATTGGTGTGCCAATTCATGGCCATCGTCACTGGGTCTCACATCCAACTTCAGAGTACCAACTTCTCCCCTTCATAAGGTGTTGGAAGAACAAAAACCCATTCAAATATTGCAGAGAGACCATTCCAGCACAGAGATGACTTCTCATTCATCATGGGTCTATATCTGAGAGAAAAATGAATGCAAGATCCAGTGGCTAAAAACTGAAGAGAAATTCTGTGGCCTGGAGCAGGAGGATTATCCTGGCACCTTCAAGCTTTAAAATCCTTTAAACTGATACCCTAGCTAGGAAAACACTAACATCTCTTCAAGCATTCCTTTCAAGACACAGGAAACTAGAAGGAGAAAGGGAAACAAATCACAAGTGGTTCCACCCAAGTAATTTTTTGGTGCTCCACTGACCATGTTTCATGCCACAGGAGTTACCTCAAATGGCAGTAGCGGGGTTGCTCCAGAGGGTCTGATCAAAGACCAGACCTGGAAATTGTCTTCACTCAGCAAGTCTTGGCTTTGCAGCTACTGCAAAAACAGCAAAACAAAGTGAGAAGAAACATTCCAAGGGGAATGAGGATACCAAAGATAAGGGCTGAAATGCCTTCTGACTGAAGTTTAACCCTGTGAAAGAAAATGCATCAACTCTGCTTGGGAGTGGATAAAGAAAGTCCTAAGAAAGGAACATGAAACAATAACTCAAATTAGCCATTGTTGTTTCCACAGGTTTTGTTGGGGGTCTTGTTGGTTTTTTTCTTCAAGAAGCAATCATTAGGAGACTAAATTTGGATACCAGTCTGCCACTTACTGCTTCCTCTGCTACTACCATGGCCCCAAGCTGATGGTACAACAGCAAGAGGCCAACAGCCAAAATGGATTAGGAGTTCAGCTGACATCAACGTATCTCTGCTGAATTTCTTGCATCACATGAATGTCTTGGTGAAGATCAGTACAGATATTTAATAGTGACTTTTCTGTGTAGACAGTGTTTAATAGGCCAGAAACAATGCACAGGCATGCTGTACCGTAAACATTTTACAGCAGAAAGAACCAACAAGGCTCATCCCATGAATAAGAGGAAAAACAACCCTGAATTCAGCTATTACAAACATCCTAGTAGAAAAATGCCACCATTATTCATCTTTACAGATAAAAATATGGACTGATAAGTATAATCCCCCTTTTAGATTACAATTCAAGTCTGTTTGGTGCTGAGGGAGAAGTTTCAATCAATGTAGAAATATGTGAGAGAATGGTATCTAGGAGTTTATCTTACTTGAAGGTAGATCATTATATATATGCAAATCATTGTGTAGCAAATAGAAGTTACAGATTATTAAAAATAAAAAAGAAACATGCAGTTTCTCAGTGATTTAGTGAAATGCTGTACCCTGAGCATAAGGGCAAGTGATGCTTTTATGCGAGAGAGTAGCACGTCTCCTACTAGCCCCAAGATATGAACAAGTCATACTCACAAAAATAACCAAAATTATTATTGGTGATCCAAACTTGTTTTGATTTGGTGTGGGATTTCGATCCTGTGCCTTTAAAAGCTGGCAGTTTAGCAAAAACATCAAGCTGCATAATTTCCCACTGGCTAGAAAAATACTGCTGATGATCTCTCAAGTGGAACTGAGCAAAAAAGCTTATCTCATGCAAACAGTGAGTGGTGTATTTTTGGGGTTTTTTCCCCTCTGTGTTACATAATAAGAAATCAGGTGTGTTCTTCACTTTTCTTGGAAATACTGATTCCTCGTTTCAACTGCTGGTTTTTAAGAACTCCCTTTAATGCGTATATTGGTTATAGGAGTGAACATTAATCTGTAAAAAAGGCCTAGAATTTGATTACTACACACTCAATGCAGATTAATGAATCTGCAGATTCAGCTGCACAAGATCCCTGTGCTCATCCCTCAAGCAAGGATGTTGATAAATGAAAAAAGCCTGGCACATTTATCCTGGATGTTTCAGGTTGTACTGCACAAACAGATGAAATGGAGCCCAGAACAAATGGACCATCCCAAACCCACCGTCCCTTCCAGCTCAAAACCCACAACCTTTAAAGTCAGTGCATCTCTCAGCTGGTAACTGCATTTTCTTTTTGCCATAACAAGACCAGGTGTTGTTCACAATGGCAGAGCTCAAAGTGATGCACAGTGAATTATGTAGACAAATGAGAAGCCTCCCTATGCTGCTGCCATTATGGGGTCATTTTTGTTCACTCACCTGGAGGAAGGGCTGCTTTTAATTCTTCCCTTCCCTGCCCTTTCCTGTGTTCTCTCTGCTTTGTCCATTAGCAAAGGGACCTCCCTGGTTGTGCCATTTTGGAGCTAGCACTCTTGAAAAGCCAGTTCAGAGATGAGAAATTTCAGGTACAACTTGGTAAATCCAGAGGACGCTGGTGGAAGCTGCTGATAGGATTCCAGTGTTCATCCATCTACTGCATGTGGAATATAAGGAAGAGGAGCCAACTCAAAGATTTCTGAAATTAATTACAGTTTTCTCCAAGTAAACAAAAACGATTTTTTTTTCCCTGACGAGTGAATTAACTTCTTCATAGTCTACATTTTTCAGCAAGTGAATCTGATGGGGTTTTAATGTTCTTGTAAAGCCAGGAAAATGTATTAGAAATTGCTAACATTTATTATGTTCCTTGGCAGAATAGTTAGATACTGTGGTTAAAAAAAAAACCCTACACTGATTGTCTCTCTTTAATAAATACTTTTAAGTAAATAAATGGAGCTTAACTTATTTACTTAATACTATAAGTAAATAAATGTTGAACAACTTAAACAAAAGATAAACAAAATAGTATTTCTGCAAGAAAATAGTGTCCAAATTTAGCCCATGCAATTTTTGTCAGAAAAGAGAAGCTAAAATTATCTCAAGCTAAACCAAGGCTCTCACATACTTGTCATTTAGGAACTCTTTCAGTGACATGCGGGCAAAGACTAGAACTGACAATTATTTCAACAGAAAAAAAGAACAAAACGGAGGTTAGAGGACGCGTTATTTATTGTGCTCATCTGACAGCCCAAATGCAATGAGATGAGGCAGAAGTGCCCAGGCACTGTTTACAGGAAGAATCATCTCTTGAAATAGATTTTCATTTCCCTTTGCTCTGTCCTAATTAGAAATGTCAAATTTCTCTGCAGAAGGAAAAAAAAAAGGCATGGGAAAAGTTTTTGCTTCCTCCTCCTCCTTAGAAGATGAAAATATGAGTAAGAACTGAAATATCTGTCTGCAATAAATGAATGTTTGTTTGCTCAGCCTAAAATTTATTTACATTTTTGAAAGTGTGGAGTGCATTGTTCATAATCTAGTTAGTTCATCAAAAGTATATTCAGATATGAATTCTTTACCTTGGAATGATGACGAATCTGTTATCCAATGAACTTCACCTGAGACACCAGCAAACCAGGGAGACTTTACACAACGCTGCGTGTAGAAAGCAACAGGATAGCTGAGCAGTGCAGGAAAAGTGGCATACACAAGTTGTTCATGGATACCAAGGCATATCATGTTTCTGAAAACAATAGTGGAAAATTAATTTAATATAACAACACAACTATTATGGCGGACTTACCACTGCACATGGTATAAAGGAGTCACAATAAATGTGTTTCACAAAACCCCCCAACCCACAGCAGTAGTTGTTTAAAACCGAGTTGACTTCTCCTACACCTGTGGTGCTGGTTATTTTTGTTGGTTGGCTGGTTTGTTTGTTTTTCTTCTGATTTCTGCTCTTAGATCCAGGAGGTTCCCAGATCCTCAGGCCATGTGCACTCCAGCTGGCTGACAAACCCTTACAAGAAATGTTCTTGTTCAAACGTGGTCCTGTGCCATGTTGGAACAGGATGTTTCTTCTCTCCTTTTTTCATTTCAAATTGTTTTGTGAACAGAAAATTATAAGGACATTTAGTTTTCAAAACATTTCTGTAAGGAAATATGCTGCCTGTGTTTTGAGAGGGGTGCAGTGACTCCAACAACATCAATTCCAGCTCGCAGCTGCGTTTGGATCCCAAGTCCTTGGCTCTGGGTGTGTGTCAGGCTGCCAGACAGCTTAACTTCCCCCAGCAAAATGGGAAGCCCTCCTTGGCTCTGCTGGCTGCTCATGAGAAGGGGCCATGGCTTCATCAAGTCCCTTGCTCAGGGCAATCCACGAGGCTTTCAGGCAGGCTTGGATTACACGGGAATTCATCTAGCTCTGCATGTTTTGTGGCTCAGTAAGCAAATCTGGGAACAAATTGATGGTTTAAAATAAATTTTGCTTCTGATGTGCCAAATGGACCACTTGGGTAGATTCCTAAATCTGAATGTCTGGCTGTGGAGTACCCCCCTCTGAGGCAGCTGAATCCCATCCATCTGCCACCCTCCAGCCCACAGTTTAGCCCAGAAGTTGCATTTTTCTGAAGTGCACCCCATCCTAGGGAGTTACCATGGCAACTGAGGGACTGACTGGAAGATGCCGATCCTGCTACAACTCCGCTTCTGTCAGGATACAGCTAAATCACTAAAGGTCTATTTTATGGTCTTTATTGTAAGACCTAAGGTGATTAAAGAGCACAGGTCACACCTGCACAAACCCACCCTGTTCAGAGCTGTTACTCCCATATCAGTGACAATTCCATTTGTTGTACCAGCCTGTTTACTATTTTGAGAAAGCCCCAGAAGCACTCAGTTTTGCTCTCGCACAGCTCACCAAGCAGTGCAGCAGCAATGCCACTAATGGTTTACCAGGAAACACATGTGCTCCCTCCTCTCCTCAAGAGGTTAATGTGAAGCTGCCAGTGTGGAGGAATTTGTTACAGACTAAGTCACCTCCTATTTTTAAAAGGTTGGTGGAAGAGGGCTCACCTCAGAAATGTTAAAGGCTCCAAACCCTGCTTTTATTATTAGGCTGATAAGGGATGATAGGCAAATTGTTTTCTCATTCATGCCCAATTTCTCAATCTTTGGAAGAGGAGTTTTGATGTTGGTGTCTCTCTCTGTAAACTGGCTCTAACACCATTTTAAAGCTGAACTGTGTAAAAGCTAAATATGATCACCACTTACGTCATCCCTGAGGCGATAGCTGAGCACTGTCAGAGGAGCATGGCAACATTTGACTCAGAGCCTCATGTCTCAATGGTTGAGCATCCCATTTGCTCTCTGGCTGCCAGAAAACTTGGTGATACAGCTCAAACCCCTGGTGGGCACAAATCTGGGGCTCTGCTGCTAGGCAGAAGAGATTCCCAGCCTCAGTTTCCCGTCTACTCTTTCTTCAGTAATATATCCTGGTGGATGTCCCACATTTTTCAGCCTGCAGTTTCACTGAGACACCAGCTACCTTCTCATGGAAAGGAGAAGAGCCTGTTTCTCTTCTAGATGTACAGCACAGCAGTTTGTTATCCTGCCTAGCTCTGCAACTTGGAAATACTTTGTTATAGCCATGTCACGTGGCCATTACCCAGCAACTCAGGAGGTCACATCACTCTGACAACTTTTAATGCAGGATACCCCCTGCATTGGGGGTAATGCAGGCACCTGGCATTGGAGCATTTCCCTGCAACCCAGCTGCACTTCAGTCTTCTCTGTAACATGCCTCTGCTTTTAGACTCTCTTTCAGTGAACCAAAATATCACTGCTGCATTGAAAATTTCCCCCTTCCCTCAGTCTTGTCTTTTCATTTATCCTTACCTTCTTTACTTTCAGCTGCTTTCTGCTTCCCAGGGAATGAATATGCAGAGGGAAGTGCAGACCTTTCTCCTGCTCCTCGTGTATACTCTCTGTCTGTCCACTGACAGTCCAAAACTGCATCTTGGGTTCACTCTCTTACACCTTTGAGTCACTACTCCAAACTGCTTGACAGAATGCCAGCAAACAGAGGGGAAAGACAGCATGAGAAGCAGGGTGAGAGAAATGAAATTATGAAGCTCATTCAGTTTCTCATTTCTGTATCTCTTGCCCAGCTCTCCTCTATAAGAGTATGTAACAGTCCAAATTTAGAGCCTCCAGACTGCAATCAAATCCATTCAGCATGGTGATGTGAAATCCAAGTGGTGTGAATGAAGCAGAGTTTCTGAGCCATCACATGGATTTTCAGCGCGGTGGGGGAAAGTGTGTGACTGTCACCCTTGGTGGCACCCATGGCCCCAGGGAGCTGCCAGAGCAGGCACACACAGCGTGATTGTGAGGGAGTGAGGGGCTGGGAATTGTTCCTGCCACGGGGAGAGGGTGCTGATGGAGGTGCTGACTGTAATTCTGGGGGTGTGCCAGTCTCCCTGCACTTGGGCTGAGCAAGAGCTCCTGCCACAGAGAGAATCCTCCTCTTCAATGTACTCATTGCACAGCCGTTACATGAAATGGTAGCAGGTGCACAATATAATTATATTTGAAAAGGAAAAAAATTCACTTGAGAAAAAATCAGAATTTTGAAGTGGGTCTTACATGTTACATCCTTGTGCCTGGAAAGCTTCTGTAGTGCAACCAACATCCAAGCCAAATGGTTTTGCCACAGTGCCTAACACTATTTTTAAAGCCATGTTCATTTAAAGACTTACAGAACCCTTCCTTGCTCTTTGTAATCCTGGGTAAAATAACCACAAATTATTTAAAAGCACAGAATCTCCCCTTTGAATGCTCATGGAATTAGACAGGAAACAGCCCCAAACACTTTCCACCATGAACAAAGTCCTGAATGGGCATCCTCAGAGCTCTCTACTGACAACTATGACAACATTAAATCAGCAAGAATTGAAGTGAGAGCCCCAACTCACCTTGCACATAATACTGAATGGTCATCACTCTCTGAGGAATAACAACCCCATCTTGCAACTTGGCAAATGTCACATTCAACCCACCATTAAAAGCACCTTGTGTTAATTACTGTTCCTTTAGATGACTTAACTAAAACAGGTTTGTTTTAAAAGTATGTAGTTTTTAACCAAATTTCTTTAGAAGTGAGGTGAGGAAGGAGAAAATATTGGGAACAGGGTCTGAGCATGGAGTCATCCTGCAGAGGGGAAGGAGAAGAACTGCAGTGCTATTTGAGAACAGCTGCAGATCCCCTGGGATTTGTTTTCCAATTAGTTACAAAGCCCATTAACAAATTCTATTTAGAGGGTTTTCCATTTAAGTGAGATTTTCCTAAATTAGTAGCCATCAGTTCTTATTTGGATAGTGAATCTGCCAAATTCCATGGATTATACTAGTGTACAGCCAACCTCCTGCAAAAAAAAAAGGCAGCATGGTAATATGGCGGAGTCATAATCAGAAAGAAAGGAGCTTGCTTTAAAGAGTAGCATATCCCTATTTTTCCTATCAAAACACCGTGCTGTGTGTTTTAGTAGGAGTTGTTTTTTGAACTTCAGTTTGCTCTGTCAGTAAAGGGAAATTAATCTAGAGGGGAGCATTGACAGAAAGTTCTTAAAAGGCACTGAGAAGGTGGATGGTGCCTTTTCATCAAAAGAACAAAGCAAATGCAAATAACAAAAGAAACATTTAAACCTAAGGAAAATAAATCTCTATTACCTTCAATAACTCAGGCTCACCAGTAGAGAATGTCACTAAGACAAACTGGATGCTTACACAGATAAAGGCATTTGTGCGTGTTATAAGTCATGGAAATAGCTTAAAATTTATTTCACCCCACACTTCAAAGACTCGTTCAGTCTCTGTTTGGGCAGAGCAGTGACCTCACACGTGCCTCTTGTGTCTTGTGCCTCTCATTCCCTGTCCTTCAGCTGAGGCTTTTGGAGTTGGCCTCTTGTCTGTGTGTGACTGCATCAGGAGGAATATGGGCTGGGACCCAACTGCTGCTAACTGTACCTCATTTTTCAACAGTGCTGCCAGCTCTGCCCACGGAACAGGACTATTCCCAAGGATTCTTTGTGACAGCCTGAGCCTCAGAGACTGAGCCTGGCTCAGTGGGATCTTTCCAAAAAGAAGTGGCTTTGTAGAATGAGCACTCAGCTCTCCCAGGCAGCCCCTCTGAACATTTCCATCCCTTGCACACAAGCACACATACTCAGTGGTTATCTTGTTGGTGCAAGGCCAGTGAAACCCCTATTGAACATTTACTTCTGCAATTTCTTCCTCAAAAATATCCTTCACAAAAGTGACACCTGAACCTCGCTCTTCCTAGCACACAAGCACTGACAGTGCTCAAGCGCACGCGCAATCCTCAGTCCACACAGCAGGAGAAGGTGTTCCCTGTATCCTTATCACCATCCTGTCCATCAAATTTGGGATCTTATTAGAAAATAAACATTTTGGATATCTCTTTAAACATCCAGCTAAATCATCTGGTCATTTGATGCTCAACAGGAGCATTGAGGTCTGTAGCTTGTTGGTCTTTCCCTCCCACCGGCTCGCTGCGAAGGAAGGATGGTGGTCTCCAGTACGGTGTCACCATGGCAGGAACTGAGCCAGGGCGCCGTCCCCATCCCGGATTTTTGCATCCTGCGGGTGCACACGGGACACGCTTGTACCAGCGCAGTAGGAACGGGGCACTAGAGGGAGCTCCGGCAGCACTGCCCACCTCCGAGCCCCAGGCTGGAACCGGACCCTGAACACAAGATTGGCAGCTGAACTTGGGAGGCCTTGGGGTGGCTCATTACTTCGATTAACTTCTGTGCACATTTGAATAACATTTTCAGATATCCTTTGGCTGCTACAAACTCTAGAATTACCAGCATCCGCCCTTCTGCCGACAGCTCCTATTAGTGTATGGTTCTAGGAACTGAGATTTAACCCATCACATAAATGTTAATTAAAAAAACCAACCCAAACACTGTGGATTATCCTAGTTGTAGAAAAACTGCTCAAAAAGCTTCAGCAAAGTTTGAAAAATCTTCTAGATATTAAACTATTTCTCTTAGTGAGATTCAATCCTCCTTTTAATGAGTAAACCCGCAGCTACGCATCAGGAATTAAAGCTAATATTTAGCCTTTGAATAAATAAGAGACATTTTGGGAATAATGTGCCTGTTGGGGAACTCTGGAAAAAAAAGACAAGATTATTGCATTTGGCAGGATCTTTGCTGGCAATTCCTGTAACTAAAGCAAAAGTGGCAAAAGAAGCTTTTTTATTTTTAGAGAGACATCCACAGTGATTTAGTAAACCTCTCTGGAGAAGACAAAAGCTATCCTCTCCATATATTTACCTGAGGAAGAATTCATTTTCAAGGCAAAAAATTAATAATTTCTAAGTAAGAAGAGTCAGGCTTCTGTAGAAACACCAGAGCTATTTTTGGAAGAAAATACCTCAAATATCATCTACAGAGAATCCAACTGCATCAAATGTTGTGTTACTGTATTTCATTCACAAAATTGCTCAGGAGCCCCAGCAGTGGAGCAGACAACCCTACTTTATCTATGTACTAAATACCTTATATGTATTTCCTGTATAGTTCTTATAATCTAATGAGAGCAGAACCCCTGTTATAAAAATTCAAGGTTAATTTGCATGTGGTAGAAAAACACTGCTCAGTGCAGCGCTATGAACAGCGCTAAACCCCTGTGTTTCTCCCTTCCCAAACAGATCCACCACAAAGTCATAAAATATTCTTTCATTTCTTGCTGATCTAAACAGGCTTGACCAAAATGTTATCTCATGAGAAAAAACTAGTTATGCTCCCTTCTCCCACAGAAGGGCCACTTACTCCACCAGAAAAGACAGAGATCCATATTATCTGTCACTTTCACTCCATTTCCTTAACAAACAAGCATCTTACCTTGACATTTTCTACTCTCCCTTGTTGGTGTTAGATACCTTCTCAAACACTTAGCAGATCTCCATCCTCTGTTGCACCGACCTCCTCAGGATATGAAGTCTCTTGGGTTTCACTGCACTCCAGTGTTTGAGGTGTCCATTCTTCTCAGCACCCTCTGCCTCCAAAAACTTCTTTGCCAACAGTTATTTTCTCCTTTGCCAAATTCTCTTCACTGGATCACTTTCAATGCTTCTAATAATTTGCTCTTCCTCAGTGATTTTAACTTCTCCTTTAAAACAAACAAGGAGACCCACCCAGCCACCCTTATCCATCTCCTCACACTTTTCCTCTCCCCTCATGTTATTCTTCCCTTGCCCAAATATCTTCACTATTACTGCCAGCTGAGTTCCATGTAATTGCCACTTCTCCTCCCTCACAAATTTCTCTTTATCTCTTTCAGTTGTTTTATTTTCCCTTCTCTCTCTGTTTCTGTGCTTTATATCCCTTCCCTGTGCCCCTTCAGCCTGCCTGCACTGTGAATCAGGACATCAGAATGTTGTGCTAATGTTCTTTTTTTATTTGGTGTGGGGAATTCCTTTTGTTGATGTAAGCAAAGTTTGTGAAGCTTGTGTGATGCATGTGTATTTTAATGTCAACAGGGTAATGAAGGCTTCAGTACCCTCATCCCCCTGATTTAGAATTCTTCCCAGCATTCTGTATTCCCAGTGGAGCCTCTCAGCATCTGCCATCCTTGGCAAGAACTGCCACTGAGCAAACAGCTCTTCCCACTGCTCCACCTTCCTTCCTTCACTTTCTCTTACCCATTGCCATCCGAAAATTTATGGAGGAAGGGTAAAGCCCATAAAACAGACTGAAGAGCCTTCCCAAATAATTACAGCTAGGAAACAATGTACAGGAATTTTCAAATTCATGTTCCCCAAATCCAGTGGAAATTAAGATGTATCTGCTGCTGTTGCAAAGAAGGCAAACTCACAGATGCATCCAGGAAAGACAACTGTTTCACCAGCATTACAGACCCAAGCGCAGAGAATGGGAAGTGGCACCCTACAGCTGAGGGAGAGAGAATTTTTGCCTACATTTGGGTTTCCTGTGGAAAAGCAAGAACTAAGAGATGGAGGGGTCTCAAAATCCCCAGCGCTCACTGCAAGAAATAATTGTATTTGTCACTTCACAAACATTGTAAGAAATTATGCAAATACTGCAAAGGCAGCAAATGGTTGTAGTTACAAGGTGATAATGGCTGCACAAGGAAAAACCACAGAACTACTTAAAACAACCAAATCTTTTAATTAGAAAGCAACAAACATGCAAACAGCAGGTATAGAAATTTATTTGAACCAACGTTTTTACTATAATGAAAGTTACTTTAAAACATTGATCCAAGCTCTCACATTTGCTGTTTAGGGAAAATATTGCACTTGGCATCTTCTAGCACCCCTCATACATGGCAAAACATTTTAAAAACATTTTTGCTTATTTTAACTTGCACACTCTCCCCAAGTCATGCACACAGTCATTCAAAAAACCAAAAGGTTAGGTTATCCAAAAGCAATACCTCAGAATTGCACTAAAGCTCTGTAAGGAAAAATATAATTAATGTCTTATACAAATTTCATTGACCTCCAGGTGCTCACACACAACTGGTGGTTACTCTTCATCTTCGTTTTCGTTCTCCTGGCCAGATCCTTCTGATCTGTCACCTTCCAATCGGTCTGCAAAACACAGATTTAGTAAAGAGAACTTGCAAAGTTTTCTTTTTCTGGTAAATATTTATAACATGCTGTCTCCCTGGGCTATTACACAATGGGAAATGGCTGTGGGTTTTACGGTAGAAGAAAGTCTGTGTGGACTGACAGCAGAGAGTGGGTAGAAATCTTACCACAAGAAAGGAGAAAAGGAGAAATGCCCTAAAGGATTTCCAGGCATAAAAGCAAACTCTGTGTACAAAAGGAAAAACCTTGTAGCTGCTGACTGGCTGTCAGCACAGAAAAGATGAATGCAAGCCTAACGTTAAACTGAGATGGTAACTACAAGGGACAGAAGTGCTGTGCTGGGGAGCTGAAGCTACAATAGCTACAGTTAGAAATTTGAATAGTCCAGAAACTGGGGGATCACTGCCTGTCACTTCAATACATCAGGAAAAGTGCCTTTTGATGTAAATATTTAGAGAAAGGCAAACACAGAAATGTGTGAGGGAACATGACTGGCTCAAGATCAATCACTCAAGCAACATGCAGTCAGGTTAAGAAACTCTCCACCCAGCTGTAACAGATTTTTGCTGAAATTGTTGTTAACTCAAGTGTTGGGCAGTTCTTCTAGTATTTCATTCAAAAGAGATAATGACAACTGAAGGAAACACATGGAGGTGTAGCACTGAGCTGGACACACAGCACCCTCCTGGCTCCCAGCACTCACAGAGCAGCCAGAGGTGAGAGAGGAGCAGCAGCTGCCACCAGGCACAGCTTCCTTCCCACCTCACCACTGCAAGCCACTGCTCTGCTCAGCCAGAGTCCCCATATTCAGTATCTCCAGTCACTTTCACCTTCCTCCACAGGGTCTGTTAGGTTTTTGCCCCATGTGCCATGCCAGTCTCCCAAAACACCATCTCCTTGCTTCCTACACAGTGTGTGATGTCTCTCCACTGACCTCCATCCTCAGGGTCAACCCACTGCATTCAACCTCTCCAGCACCAACATCCAGTTCCCAATGATGATTCCTCCATGCAACCCTCTTTTCACCAGTTTCAGCCTCATGGGAACTGGAGGGGCATCCTGCTGCCCTAGGAACAGCTGCCAGCAGCCTCAGCAATAACCTCCTACAGTCCTGTATCTTCACACCCTCCTTAACCCCACACAACTCCAAGCCCACAATCACAGTCAGTTTATCTTACAACTCATTCCAGTCCTCCCCAATAGTTTTCCCATCACACAGCACTCAAAGATCATTCCTGAAGAGAGTATTTTTCAACATCTAAAAATACATGTTGCTCTTTGTTTTGAGACAAAAAATAACAGCTGCAAAGATGTTGCAAGTCTCACGCCAAAGAAGCAATTCCTAAGTACTTCTATTAAGAGAACCTTGAACAACCCTTGAATCTTCTCACCAACCCCAAGTACAGCCATGGGCAGCTGAAGGTCTTGATGATTTCCCAATCCACCTGCTATTTCACAGACCAGTGTTGTGGAGAAGCTCTTCAGAAGTCTCTCACCTGCTCTTATATGATTCAACGAAGCCAACATTCGGAGCATGAAGGAAGCTGGAACAGTGATGGTGTTTCTGGTCTCTTCCAGCATTAGTTCATTACGAGTTATAACCTGGAGGCAGGGAAAGGAAAAAGCCAGCATCAGAAATGAACACAAAATTATACTGCATCAATATGGGCTTGTAGATACAAAGTTTCTATGCAAAAGTCATTTTATAGAGACCAAAATTACCATAAGGGAGCAATATTTTAATAATTGGTATTGAATACTGTTGTCTGTGGTAAGAAAAGTCAGACAGTGGACTCTGCCTGCAGGTATCCTGTTGTCTGTCTAAAGAATATTCTAGTAAGATCATGGTTCCATTGTCCACATGCATGGCAGATATTAAGACGAGTGACTAAGAAAAACTTTGGAAACCTTGCATGAAGTAAAGCAGATTGATGAGAGAAAGTGCTGTTTCCAGATGGCAACTGTTGTAGAGAACAGAGTTCTAGCACCAGTGCTGGCCAAGAATGTGGGAAGGAAAAGAGATGAGGTTACCCTCAACTCCTACCTTCATGCTGCTTGAAACTTTTGGAGAAAATCCAAGGAACACAAGCCATTTTCTATCCCACTTCAGGAAAACTCTTTAGCTCCATAATTCTTTGTAAACAGATCTACAGCTTGCTTCTAAATGACTTGAAAGAGCCAGATCCTACTGTCTCAGTTTCAAGGAAAAAAAAACCTGCTAATGAATACTTTTAGCTCTCTTCCCTCATTCCTTCCTCATGGTACTTCCTTGCCATTCTTCTTCCCATAAATTCTAATCCCACACTTGTCTCAGCTTGTCTAAGCTTGTCTCAGCTTTTAGCCTGTATTCTTTTGTTACCATTAAGGACAAAAATTTTTTTAGGTGGAGACAAGTTCCGACCATTTTTCAATCTTTGCTCCCAGATCAGCTGCTGTTAAGACAGGAAAATAATGTAATTCTTGCTCTTCCTGAGACTCTTCAAGCCTGTTCCTCTTGTGAGGAACATGTTGTTGCAAATGTTTGCAGCGCCCTTCTCCCTTCCCAATCAAAGCACCTCTTTTCTGTCGTTCTCACCTGTTTGCCAGGCTGATCACTCCCTAACAGAAGCAAACTGAGAAGGCAGCAGGCTGCTGTTTATTTCTCTTTCACCCCCTATTTCTCCAGTGCATCATCAGTAACATCCCCTGACAACCTGCTGCTGAGGATTTCTCTCTATTCAGAGGTTTGTTCTCATCCTCACTGTCTTTTCCTACTCACTAAGGTCATGGCCTCTCTCAATTTTAAATGCAGTTCTATATCTATATGGAACTTGCCTCAAACACTGTTTTCTCCCCAGACCTTCCCCCTTCTATGGAAAATTCAGTTTAGGTATGCTGGACACTTACTCCAGCCAAACTTAACATGGTGAAAACTATTTTATTGCTATGAACATCTCCTGTCCTCTACACAGGTATTCCAATAAAGGGATTAAATTAAGAAAGAAAAAACATGTAAAATTACAAACCGCACTGCAGTCAATTCTTCTGAAAGTTCTACATTTTTTATTAAAGAAAACATAACTCAATATCTAAATCATTTCTAATCATTAGAAATAAAGTGAGAGAACTAAAGTACGATAATTACTTTTACCACACATTTATGGTTAGAAATACTTCTAAACCCCAAAGGCTCCAAAACATGTCACGACTAAAGCTGTCACACAATATGCAAAGAAGCGTCACTTCGCTCAGTGCTAAAAAAATGGGAAAGGTTCAAAACTCACAAGTGGATGGTTTGGGGTTTTTTCAAGGGATGTGGGGTGGTGGCTAAGGGTTGTGGGTTTCTGTTTGTTTAAAATATATTTAGCACTACTAAAGAGAAAGAATGATTAAAAACCACCCAGTCTACTATATCTGTGCTGCCCAAGAGTTTTCACCAAAAAAATCCCCCAAAGTGACCACCCCACAACCCAATCTCTCCTACAACATTGCTTACAGAACACCATATAACATTTTGATACATTATTTTATGTGATTCACTCAAATATGATTATTCAGCAGTCAGCTATATGGTCACCCCAGGCCAGTTGCTGTATCCAGTTATTACTCTGAGGGCAACATGGAAATAATAGTTACATAACTTTACGTTGGACTTTTATAAACTGATTGGGCTTCCAATGTTTGCTTTATTCCATGAAGTTCCCATTTGCAATCTTAACTCCCTTTTATGCCACTGAATATTTAATAGGATTGATTTTTGCACTCCCTGTTGTTCTGTATTATTTCCTTCAGTTTATTTCCTTCACTCTTCCTGTCATTTATTTGTTTAGAGACAAGCACTACATTCATTTATTAATTCCTGCCAGTTTTCCTTCAATATCTGAATGTTCACACTTCTTCCAACTCCTTTCATGTACATAATACCAGATCATGTTATATAATTTCTAGGAGAGCTGATGAAATGCAAAGTGCCAAGGATATGAAAGTCAGCTGTTCTGAAGGGCAGCTGTATATTTGTAGCTCATTTGTCGAACATTAAATAACTCTGCTAATTCAGTATCAGAAATTTGTACCAAAGGCTTTCACAGAATTAAAGATACAACATTACCATGAAAAAGGAGGAAAGGTTCTTACCTCATCTGCCAGTTTTCTGTTAAAAATCTTGGATTCTTCCAATGGCGACCAAATTTTTATATCATAATCAATACCCGAAGAGGCCAGAACTAGAAGTAAGTAAGAGTAATTCTAAATTAAATGTGTTATGTGTTTATTGGTATTTTCTGCCCTTAAATGGAAGAAAAATACTTCACTTGAAGCATTTATTTGCAAATGTCGAATCTCATGCTGAACAGAGCTTGTAATTACCAAGCCTCCACATGATAGATTATATGGTTTTGAATCTATCAATATATATATATGAAGAAAACAAATGCAAGCATCAACAGCCCCCTGTTTAAAATATGAAAAAAAATCACCAGAATATACAAAAGATAGAAGCAGAAAGTAAGAGCAAACCCAGCCACTACTAATACATTTCTGCTGGTAAATATATGCATTAATAACAAAGCTTTAGGATTTGTAGAGCCAGGTAAAAAGGCAGAACCAAGATAATTTCAAATGTACATTTGATAATTTCAGTGAATTTCATGTAAATTTATTTGATATTTAAGTATAAAGATGCAATGGATGCTGTTATAAGTAAGGTATGAAAAATGTGAAAAGTCGCAGAACATTCTCTAGATCATTGCACAAAAAACACTGCAGGAATTAAAATTCCACAGAAAGGTCTCAGTAACTGGGAAACTGAACAAGATCAACTGTCCTACAAGGAGGATGAGCTCTCTTAATGACACTTCCAGAGTGTGACAGGGAGACAGTCACACTCCAACAAGAAACCAGCAAAGCTACAGGGCACTTTGAAATGTGCTTCCAAAGGGAGTATATAACTCAGGACATTTACAAGAACTCAATTTCAGTAAAAAATTTAAAAGTTCAAGGCTTACCCTATGTAGGACAGTATTCCATGTTTCTCCAAACTGTTAGAAAAACCCCCAGCCTCTTCTGATATTCTAGAACAGCTTTAGTTGCTAATTTATTAAGAGCTGACTATTACTATACAGCCATATAAGCTGTGAAAAAAGAAGTAACACAAATACTTTCTCTGACTGTGTCAGAAGCTGCAGGATGGGTCAGATTTTCCAGCTACATGCAATTCCTTCTACTACTTTGGTCCATCTTTTCTCTGAAGGTTTTCCTCTAAATACAAATAGAATTTCTATGAATTTCATTAATTCTTCTAATCTCACAATGCCAGTGAGAGGGAGACACCCACTTCACTCCATTTTTTTGAACAGGGCCAAGCAGAGACCAGATTCCAATATAATTTCCCAAGTATTGCTGGCATTTCAGCAACCCCATGTGTCCCTCATTAGTGTAATGGAAAACATTTTCTGTGTTGAGGGCAGAAAAAATTTGAGATTCTTCTTATTACATCTGACAATACTTCTATAAATTCTATGTCAGGAGTAATTTGATTTCAATAAATTTTTGAGTAAGGAGGGATTTAAGGGCCAAAGGTAATTAGTAAGAGGCAAAATTAATAGTATTATCTGAGTTACATGGAGAAACATGAACAATAGATCATTAATCATTGCAATGCTCTGTTGAGACAGAGTTTAAGACTGAGCTTTAAAATGCTCTAGTGCAGATAAGCTGGACATGCAGAGTGTCAGAATGCTGCTCTTACTGGGGTCAAAGGGGTGAGGCTGCAGACAGTTCACCACGTGGTTGTCAGCCTCCAGCAGCATGAGGTGCTCAGCAGTGTGGCGGTCCCAGATGAAAATGTGGCCGCAGTCTGAACCACTCATGACAAAGTTGGATCCCCAGAAGTTGGCTTCCTTTATCTGCAAGAAAAACAAAACTTTTTAAGACCCAGCCAGTGAAAACCCCATCAAAGATTACACTCCTGCGTCTGCAATAACACTGCTGCTGAAGGAAGAGCTCTGCCCATGGAGAAACAACATTTAAGACATTTTAAAGGAAACATTTAAAGAAGAATGATTAAAAAAACTTAAAGTTTTAGATTTCAGAGCAAAGTAGCTGCTAACAGGAAAAAAAAAGAGAGGAGTTGGGGCAGACTGAGCAGTTTGAAAACAAATGTCAGCAGATCTGTCACTTTCTAAAGTGACAGGTACGATACTGCAGACAGGGGTATGCAAAGGAGTTTCTAGGAAGAGTTTGGCTAAATTAGAGTGTGTGACAGGCTAATGCCTGGGGAGGATTTTCCATTTACAGAGAAAGAGGAGACAAGACAGAAGCTTATGAAAACTTGGGGGTGGAAATTAACGAAATCAAAAACTTAGGAATTTTTTTCTCCCCCCTCGCTATAATAAATGAGATAAAAATTAAGACCTCTTAGCCCAATGCCAAAATTAAGTTACAAATCACTGAACAAATGCAGGCATCCAGGTAGAAATGACCCGTCAGCTTCACCTATTACAGCAAGAGTAGATGAAAGTGCCTCCCGGTCACAAAATGTGGTATTGTATTATTAGAACAGTAAGTATTATAAGTATTATCAGAACTATGTTATTATCTGATAATAATTTAGGCACATTATCTGTATTTTGGTATGGATTCATAATTTATTTCTTACATTAAATATACTGTTAGTATTTCTTGTATATTATTTATAAACCATTCTATGTGTGGTGAATGTATTATCTGTTCATTGTGCATTTACTAATTCAGTGGGAAAACAGAAGCAGTTTTGGAACTGACTGCAGCTGAAGCATTCTGTCCCATGAAACAGAGCAGCAGAGAAATGATCAATACTGCAGGCCAGGAGAAATGGTAGTAGGATCAGATATCCATTTCCTTGAAATACAATGTTGATACTATGCTACACGTGCTACTTTCAAGATACCCTAATGATTACAGCCTGAAAGAATGTGCCTTATTCAATTTCTGAGCCAAAAAAAGCCATCCTAAAATACTTTTTTTCCAAGAAGTAACCACTAGGTTTCCTAAATGTAGAATATTCTTTCCATGCCAAGGCCCCTCTTGCCTTCCCTTCCTATAAAGTTGTAACACAAATGATGTCAAACAATTAGTCTGAACAAACAAGAGCAGGTCACTTCCTTCACTAAAGGTAAGAACCTTCTTCAGAAATCACTTCTGATTTTACTCAGAGTAGGACCTCAAAATAACCATGATATAAATTTGCTGTCCTGTGTCCTCTACAGGTCTGATGGGGTGGCAGAGGGAGAAGGGACACTGCTTCAACAACAGTCAGAAAACTCAGTCACGAGATGTGAGCTGAGAGCTCCACAATAGTCTGGTGTTTGTGCTGCAGGAAAAAGCCTGGAAGGTTGAAGTGTAGATGTAGAATTATTTTTTTGAGAGTCAGCAGTACCTCTTACAAACTCTCTTAACTAACAAACACTGGGCAAGAGAGGTACCTGTACAAGCAGGAGTTTGCTGTGCAGCAGCTTGCAGAGTTCACACAGAGCATTTCCACTGCTGGAAGTTCAGTTTGGCATTTAAGAGGAACTCCAGCATTAGGGACAGAATTTTGAGTTTGAGACTATTTATGCAGAATCCTACTGTGAATTATTTTCCAAGTAAGGCTCTAAAGAGGGCCATGGCTATATCCTTCTCTTTCTTTCTGCACACTTCCCTCAGAAAATGCCTGAAGAGAAGGGCAGAGACGCTGCCTTGCTCTGTGCTTTGCCTCAGCTACCTTGATACAGACTCCTATTGGAAAGTCGAACCCTTAGTGCTGTTAGAAATATGTGCTTTATTTCCAGCCTAAGTATGCCCAGTTTTAAATTTCAGGCTCTGTAGATCTTTGTCTATAGAGTATGTCCCAATGACTGCTGTCAAGGCAATAAAATCATCCTGATGTATCTAAAAATAAGCTGCATTCCTGAGTTCTCTAATGAATTCCAATATATTAATCTTTCAGCAGCTTTTGTCTTATAGCTCCTCTTAATATATATTTTCATTATCCTGTTACATCTAGATTATCCCCAATAATAAAAATATTTTAATTTTATATCTTAATTTTCAATGATTACCTCTTCCTGTTTCCTTTGTATTCTCTTACTCATACTTCTCAATACTCGTAAAATCTAATTTTAGCACCACAGAAATTCACATTTAAAAATTTCAGTTTTCAAACTCATATACACACTCACTTCTGTATGTAAACACAACTTATGCCATTTATCATTTACACTCAGACATTCCACTGAAGAAGTTTCTAAAAGTCATTGTTTTAAAAGCGAAACTATGAAAAATCTAAGATTGCCAAATTAAGTCCTCAAAAGTAAGGAAGAACCAGAATTACACCATTTGCCTGCATAATCTTAATTTTATATATATATATATATATATACCCAGAAAAATTATATCCATCCATCCATAAAAATGGTTCATGTAATTGACAACACAACTTCATCCCTGGGCTGCTCAGGTGTGTAGGAAACAAAGATTTTTTTAAGCTGTCTCCTTCACAAATTTGAAAGGGAAATATTATCAGCCCTTGCTTTCCAGGAATGAGGGTAGCACTCAGGTTGAAATGAAGTTTGCAACCATAGAGACCAACAGGGAAAATAAAATTACATTTTCTTTCATTCTGTGCATTCCTTGCCATAGATGCTTGTGTGAAACAAAAGCAAAGAGACCAACCCACATCCCCAAGAAACCAAACAACAAAGTTTGTTAAATAATCTATGTAATAACAGATATGCAGACAGAGACTGAATTAAGACTTAGATGAGCTCACTTTTAGTATCTCTTAACCACAAAGTGCTTGATGCCAGGACTTTTAAACTAACAAGGGTTTGAGCAATTAAAATTGATTTCTGAAATACAGTGCAAAACTCCTTGTCATAAATCAAGGTTTTTTCTAAGCCCTGTTGTTTATGTAGACTGAAATATGTATTTAGTGAAGCATTTTTCCCAGTGTAATCAAAGCTATTCACACAAACCCTAGAAAATGGCTTTGGGGGTAAAGGGACTACTCCTCACATCAGCTGCAGAATAACACACCAGCAGCTACTTCTGCAAAATACACCTAGAACTCAGAACTTCATATCTTCAAAATATTGCAAAAAAGCAAAAGAAGAAATAGCAAGGAGAGCAACCTCTGTTTTTCATGCACCATTGCTTTACAAACACAGTGACTGCATTTTTCTTGAAATACAGCATTTTGTGTGAAAAGGACAAGGCATCTAGTAGCTAAATTATAATTTAATAACCAGCACTGGTTCCTTTTTTAAATTCAGAGATGTCAAAGCTCTTCAAAACTATGATTTAATCCTCACTTTCCCTTCTGAGCTCTTCAAAGTTAAAGATTAAATAATAATTTTGAACAGCTTGGAAGGGAAAGTGAGGATTAAATCCTAATTTGGAAGGTAGGCACATTTTATACCATTTAAGCTGAGAGAGAAAATGAAAAAGAAGAAAAATACCCCAAATTTTAAAGGATATTGAGGGGAGTACTTAAATACCTTTCACAGTGACACAAGCCACACTAATTTTAGTTTTCATTTAGAGCCAATTCTGTGCCTTCCAAGCGATCACAGAAGCCAGAGCTTACAGTGCATCCCAGTACCCTTTTTGGCAAGCACAGCAAGGGGCAGCTGTGCTGAGTCCATAAAGCCCCACAGCCCCCAAAGCACACAGAGTCTGTACCATGGTCCGCGAGTTGCGGTGACCTTTATAAACCATCTTTATCAATGGGCGCCTGATATTCAGCGTTTCCAGCTCTTCCATCTCCTTCCTCTCCTTCCTCCTCCTGAAGAGCTCCTGGATGCGGGCGACAGCGGATCGTCTGTGAATTCCAGAGAGAACAGCACTGAGAGCCCCTTCCCAAACACTGCACGGGGCTCTCAAAGATCATCATTAGGCACTCCAGTACATTCTCCATGAGTTTGAAACAGACATCAGCGTAATCCCAACTGTAAAATTACAGACTTGGGTTTTTTCCATCCCGGCTTACAACAAGAATAGCATGCAAGACAGTGGAATGTCAAGTGATGCCAGGTTTTATTCCCCCTCTGTAGAACAAACTTCAGCTGTTGGCAAAATTCACATGCTATTTTATTTTCATCCTCCATCCATATTGAGGTAGCAAAATTCTGAAGTAAAAAAAAAAATCTATGCCAGAACAGAACTTTTTAAATTTTAAAAAGCCATTAAGGATCTAATGTGTCTCTCAGTGTGATTTGGTTTTTCGTAAGTTTTGTCCAATTTATTTCTCTTCATTATTTCTCTATGACAAGACTCAAGATTTAGACAGCTTTTAAAAAGTTCCTACTAAGGCAAAAGATGATTTGAGATCAATTATTGGAGCAGCTATCCCATATGGTAGCAGTAAGGTTTACAGCTGGAGATTTCCTAAAACAACAGAGGGAAAAAGCGCTAAATTATGTAATTTGTTTTGTGAATGTTTAATTCCAGGAACTTATTTTTTATTAATCTGTGACAAGACCTTGGTGTCAAAATTTTTCCTGTTTAGCTCTTCAGTTTGCAGATCCCTGTAATTCCAGCTATAACCAGACAGCCACATCCCGGTTCTTCTGTTATTCCTTCTCATCATTAGCTCTGAGGTTCTGAACACAGTCCAAGGGGAATATCACTCTCAAGAAGAAGCAGGTACAGATTTTAGCAGAATGCAAAGAGTGAAACTATTATGGCAATTTATATGATCCTAAAAAGTAAACTGATCCAGAACCTCACTACACTGCTGCCAGAAAGTAACCTGAATTTACTTTCAAGTCATGTTGTCCAGTGTTTTAGTCACTGATCCTGGAGACTCCAGCAACAAGTCCTCTACTCCAGAAAAAAACCCTACCAGATCTATCTCATAACTAATTCTCTCAGCCAGTGATCTGCCTAGATTTTTGTCTATTTTTTGCCATAGGAGAAAGTTGCACCAGAAAGTTAAGGTGAAATAAATGGTGTGCTACAGCTAAGCAAAGAAGGAAAAGGAATGTAAGTCATTAATACAAATTTATTTACTATAAAAACAAATAAACCAACAAACCACACACTGTTTTACTAAGACAGATCACCTAATACAGCTAAGCTTTTAAAATAAATTTTAATATTTTTTAGAGAAACCAGAAGAGATTTGAAACCACCAGCCAATAGATCCACTTAACAGTGTGCTATTTATTATAATACATTTCTTAGATGTTTGCCTAGCAAACAGCACCAGAAAAAGTAGACTGCTACTACTTCCTTGGTGAGAGTTTTCTATCCTTTCAACCCCTAGACAAGTTCCTGGTTCATCCTTTTTACACTACAGTAAATAAATACAGTGTATTTTTTAGTTAGTCCTTACAATATACTGAGTTTCAACTTTAATCAACAGATTTAAGAGGGCTCTGCACAACATCTTCATACAACAGAGGGGGGGAAAAAAAGAAGCCCAAGTTCTTTATCTACTGTGCTTTAAAGATCACTGAATTATGCTCCTCACCAGTTTACTTCTACATAAAGGAAAAAGGGTGGCATGCACATGATAGGCTGCATCAAAACACTTACAGAAACTTTAAACCATCACATGTGCATATTGGGGTTTTACTTGCTTTTAAAAAAGAAGTGGGGTTTGTGTGAGAAAGTTAAAGCACCTGTCATTTACTGTGATTGCTATTTGTAATTTTGGTGTGTTTCTTCACATTCATTAATCAAAGATGTGCAGTGAAGAGGCTGAGAAGTTAAACATCATTAGGGACTGACAGAGCAGTAGACTTGTCCAGCTGTTTCAGAAGGATTACTTGCTGGATAGCAGTAACAAGTCTTGGGATTAGAAGATGGTATTAAAGTAGCTGACTGGTAAAGCAAAGTAGTTTCTTGCATAATTTTTCATCCAAACATCTCTAGAAAAATTAATCTCCTCTCCATTCCCCTAGGCTGAAATATGTAGACATTACAAAAAAACCATCAATACTACTCAGCAGTCAGGATCATGCATTCTAAGATGAAAGCAGAAGCAGAGAAGCAACTTTTTGGGTAAAACTGTCTTTAAACTAAATGGAGCTCTGTATTTAACCTCCTGATTTTGGGCCTTATTTTAAAAGGAAAATGGATTTCTATTTAGTTATCTTGTGAAGTCAATGATTACCTTCACCAGGGAGAAGGCAGCCAAGCACGCAGCTCTAACTGTGATACTGTGATCAAGCCCTTAGCAACACCCTGCAGAAAGCAGGAACATGCCAGAGGCAAGTCTGCTCCAGTAAACATAAATATGAACCCAATTTAATGACATTTCAGAACAAAGAACAGTACAGGAAAAAGGCTTCTCTGTGAGAGGTATTACTTATTGATAACTACAGATTTTCTATCCCTTTAAGTCATACACACACAAGAATTTTAAAATCTGACATTACTGTTTTCATTTGTATTTGTGATGAGCAATTCCTGTTTTTGCCGACACAAACACGGATAGCAGCCTCATCACTTGGAGTATCAGTGGGTACAGAAGTGTACTGTGCAATTTGAACTGTTCTGAGGTTCAGCTTGAGCTGAGCCTGGCTGAGAGCGGCTGCTTCCCTTCCAAACTGCTCTTCCAAGCACAAGATGTCAGACAATGGAATTTTTGCATGTTGTGTTGGCACTCCTCAGGCAGCCCCATCAATGGGTACAGTTCTAGGAAGGATTCACAGAGCACTGCTTTCCCCCTTACGATCAGCCAGGTTTGAAGTCTTCAAAGTTAATTGTTGCAATTTATTATCAAAAGTCCATTTAAATTAAGCCCAAGATGAATGGAGTAGGGATTCAGAAGTGAAGCCATATTTTTTTAGTTAAACATGGGTTCAAGCCAAGTAAACAAAAAAACCAAACCCACAAAAATCCCGTGATGCAAACTGATCCACAGCTATATATTATAAATGGAGAGAAATGGAAAATATGTATACACATAAGTCTTAAAATATCTAAGTTGTCACATAGGGCATTTTCTGTATATTTAGAAGTTCTGAAGTGCAATGAGGATTTTTTAAAAACAAAAATCTGTACAATTTGCACAATTAAATAACCGGTTTGTTTGTTAAAGGATAATAATGTAGTGGCTGCCATAAAACTCATCTAAAAACCGAGATAAGCCTGCTTCTTCCAAACACCATTATCCCAGGCTAATAATGGTCAGTCTCCTGAGCTCAGCTGCAGCAGCTGGATGCAGAGCTCATGTCTCCCTGCTTCCTTGCTCCATCCCTCTTGTCTCAGCTCTGCCTTGAGTATTGAGCTCAGTATTGATTCCTTCACTACTAAGGATTTTTGTCACTTCTTAAGTTTCCAAATGTACTCACACACAGACAAACATGGTCTCATTTTAATAGCAGACAGCTTTGGGCTGGAAGGGACCTTAAAGATCATCTCATTCCAAACCCCTGCCAGGGGCAGAGATATCTTCCACTGGACCAGGGCTGAGTACCACAAACCCTGATTCCTTCTCTTAAGCTCTTTCAAGTCAAGTCAAGATCTTATGTTTTATTCCCTCTTGTTGCCATCTTCTCCTTTGAATTATTTTCCCTATCCAAAACAATTGCAGAGAACCTAAGGCTTATAACCATTGACTTAGATCTTATTTCTCCAGTGCCTTATGGTCATTTGGACAATGCTCTCAGGCACATGGAGTGATTCCTGGGGGTGTCCAATGGAGTTGGACTCAGTTGTGGGTCCCTTCCAACTCAGGGCATTCCATGATTCTGGTATTATTTGTGTGTGTATCTAGACCATTGCAGCAAACCCTTGATCCAGGTCTGTCATTTCTTCATTGATCTGGTAAAGGAATCCACCTGCCAGCTACAACTGTCCTGCCCAAGAATTCCAAAGGCTTGTCTTAACCACCACATTAAAATAGATTCCTTGTCTAAATACCAACATTTGATTATATTTCTGATATTAATTACTTCCTTTAGAAGCCTCTGAAGCTATGGAAGAGATTTACTGCTGCTGTCAAATTTCAAGCATTAAGATAGCTCAACACCAAAGGCAAAACCATCCTGTTAACAGCACACTGACACTACCCTAAAGCCCAAGTTATTTCACTGCTGATCATACAAAAAGAAATGTTTACTGTAATGCACTCCTAGGTCATTTCCCAGCTTTCAAACACAATCAATGTTTCAACTATTCTCAGCTACAAAACATTTTTAAATTTTCACCTGATATGCTGCTGAATTATGATGAAAAGCAGAGAAAAAGAGGCTTATAAAAATTCTATGCTGAATGCATCATTTATTTTATATTAAATTTATAGCAACATGAAACTAATATTCCCCTGGGCTGTGCTGAAGAGCTAAAGAATTCCTTGGTAAGCATGCTGAATATAGAAAGAATGCCTATTGTAAAATTTAAAGTACAAAAGGCACAGATTCCTGAACCTTTAAGAAAGCTGATGAGTTAAATCCAGGTAGTCCAACTGCAGCTAAGACGAAAATGTAAGACAAAGAAATACAGATCTGCACTATTTTCCTGAGGCATTTAAAATACAGGACTCAGGTTACCTCTTGAATGGAACATCATCCTGCACCTTTGCCTTTCTAGCCACACAAAGCCAAGATGTTCATTTTCATCATTAGAGTAACTTTGGGCCATTTTCCCTCTAGATGGCCTTTGGCTGAAAACCACAGCAGAGTTTCTCCCTCTTAGGGCATGTGGCCAAACACAATTACCCAAACTGCCTTATGTGTTCTTACAACTGCTTCCCTCAAGTATTTCAATGAAGAATATGAGATCAAGTGACTTTTTTCATTTAACTTCATTAAAAGCAATATTGTATAACATTTAGCATCTATCTTGCTAAATGTGTATTACCCAATATAGCTCTAATAATTATGCTCAGTTCCATAACCTTGTTCAGGCAAAAAATATAAATGGTCTTTGATCCATGTAGTCTTATATTTTTGTCCAGAACTGGATGTTCTCTACTACCAGACAAAGCAAGTCAGCAGTAGCCCATGCAAATATAACTCATTCCTCAGCAGCTCAATTATTAAAAAGAAAAGGTATTTCTTTTCACAAACTACACACTTTTCAAATTCCATTAATTTCTATGGCACACAATAAAAATGTTAATAGGTTGTAAAATGTATACACTGCCATGTCTTTTCAATTTCCATGCAACACATGCAGCTAAATATAACTCAAGCAATATGCTCTGTAATTCATAACAGTTGAAATACAGCAATTCTTAAAATGCCAGTTAGATGTGAAAAACAAGAACCTGATAAATCCAATATATGGCAATAAAAAGGAGGAGGGGAGGAATAAAACAATTAATTACCTCATTATTCTATCACCTATCGCTGTTCCTCTGATATTATATCTAGTAAAGGGAATAACAACTGAAGTCATTCACAAATGCTGGGTACCATGTTTTTCAAAGGTTAGCATCTCTTACAAAATGTGCTCTATGAATTCCAACTGAGAAGGCTCCTTCCCAGTGTATGAGTCAGTATATGAGACTACTTGGATTTCAGCAAAAATAGTATTCAGATTATATAACAGTACACAAAGTTAAATTATAAAATGCAGTACTTCTTCACAGATCACAGCAGCTGTATCATCATTTCCATTTTACATTCATATTTCTTTAGATTGTAACCTACTAGTTGTAGCTTTTTCCAGGCTTAGCCTCCACCCCCAGATCAACTTCAAAGTCCAAACAAAATTAACTCAGTCATTTAAGTAGGAAATCAGCCCTCAGAGAGCTGTTTTGACTAATCTGTGAAAATTAAGATCAATCCGTTAAAAACTGCACTCTGTGTATGAAGAACATTTTGCATAGATTTTTTTCTTCCCCTCCCACACATTACAATGTACAACCCTCTGTTTCAACTAAACTTGCTGGACCCAGAAAGTTTTAAAGAAGAAATGCCCTTGCATATATGTCCAGACTGAAAGACCTGCACATCTCATCTTATTTGTCAGAGAAGGCACCTTTTCCTGGGGATTCCCTAAAATGCACAGGAGGTTATTTTCTCTGCTGAGTATCTAGCTAAACTGCTCTGCTGTACAAAAGAGGTTTCATTTTTTTTTATTTTGAAATATTCTGTGCACTTCCTTATCCATTTTGTTAAAAAGAACATGTACTGACTGGCCAAACGACATGAAAAAATGAAATAACTGCTTAGCTTCTTCTAGTCACTTGTGAAGACCATTCCTATAGTGATGCTCAGTGGCTACAGAAATGCTGCTGAAAAAAGTCAGATGCCACATTGTCAATTATTTCTTTTAAAGCAATGTCCTTCAGTGTCAAAACTATTCCTAGCTGACTCCTAGTCAACATACAGCTGACTCAGCCAATCAACCAAAGGATTATGGTATTTCTCCACATTTTGCTGGTACTATTTAAAGTCCTTTTCAAAATACTAAAGTGGGTGCAGACTTTGCCCAGTCTTTCCTGATGGCTCACTTTCAGGTTCCTTAGTGAGAAACCACCTATCCGCATTATGTTTTTGAGATTTATAAGCACCCACAGTATGAGATTATATCCCTTGTATCTATGCTTAGATTTGAGAAAAAGATCAAACCCTCAGCTTGAAAACATTACAACTTGGATTTGTACCCAAATAATATTCAAATAATGGAAGCCTTGTACAATTAGATCTGCAAAATGAGCAATATTTATTCCATCTTACTAAAAATAAGATGAGATGTAGCATGAAGCTCTCAATTTATTTAGCTGTTTAACAGAGCTATCAAAAGGGTATTTCTGCCACTTCTTTTCCTTAAGAGGAAGCAAAAGATCATGATTTCAGAGTACAGAATCAGAAATCTACCCTTCTTTTTCAGTGGAGAAAGTTGTACTTCACAGTGGGAAGATGACTCAGAGACAGTTTCCTTGATCTTAATTTCTCCACCTGTGGAGTTTCTGCTCAATTTAAACAAGAGCTATTTGGTTTATAAGAAAACACAGCCTAGAGAAAAAGAAATTAATTGTAGACAAAGCTGGTAATGCTACATATTGGGAAAGCCTTATTAGTCAGTTTTTAGCATTCTGTTTCAGAAGGCTACAACAGCCTTTTAAAAATTTTTTGTCCTACAGAAAAAGGAAACTTCTTTTTCTTCATTACATAAAATATGTTCACAAAAGGTAGGTTACTGCAGGCTAGTCTTTCTTCCTCAGAAAGAAAAAGAACAACAAAACCAAACTCATGAAAAAAAAGACCAAAGCAGCTCCCCGAAGTATTCTAGAGAGAAAGAAAAATCTACATTATTACTCAGATATTAATGCCATTAATTATCTTATAAGATGATCCATTGAAAAGTAAAGTATTAGATAAACTTGTAAAAATGAGATTTAGTAAAGGAACTGTTAGGTAACACAATTTACTGAGCGAGGAAAGAGAAAAGAAGCCTACAGGAAGCATCCTGGTGGAGTGAAGCCCCAGACTTGCAGGCAATTTTGTGCCATGTATTGCTAATAGTCCTTGAGCAAGGGTGTAGGAATGCAATCATGCAGCACACATTGAGGGTGGAGAACTTATTAACAGAGAGGGGACTGTAGGGCCTTGAAAAAAAGAGGTGGGTAGATAATCAGCAGAACAAAATTGAGTTACACACCTCTGAGCTTCCTTCTGGTGAAAGGGAACACTCATTCATTAGGATTGACAAAGTAGGAAAGAGTGCAGGGTGCTGGGCTTGTGTCTGACCATGAGGCCCCATGGGAACAGCCACAAGCAAGAGAGGAGGAGGACACAGCTCCAGCTCACTGTGCTCAGAGAATCCTCTCTAGACCAAGAGTAACAATCACAGAATTACTCCAGCAAAACCCAAACAGTGCAGGGGGCTGGGCTACCACATTCAGGCAGGAAGTGAAACATGAAGAGCAGACAGAAACCAGCATGATGGCAGGAAACCCACAATTTTTTACTGCTAAGAGTGAGAAAAACTTGGCACTCAGTCTAACAAGACAAAACCTGAAAATGGACAGGATGAACATCATTCAATGATAAGCACTGAGTGTGAAAAATTATTTCAATCAAAACAGAATGTTAGCACAGAACAAAATTACCGATTTTAGTTCATGTATACCCATGGTAGCAGCAATGCTTTGAGTTAGCTTCCTACTCGTTAAGGGACATGAGGGATTTTGTATAAATTTGATTGGCTTGTGAAAGAGATTTTAGGCTGTAACAACTGCCACAGTAGTAGTAGAGAGGACTTCCAGTTCCTTTCACTTTAATATGAGATTGAGAGCTTATAGGTATAGCCTTTAAGACCATCAGTGTCTGCTTCCTTTCTGGAAATCCAAATTCCTTTGAGCACACACAGGATGTCTTCCTTAGTATCTCAGAGTGCATTTACAAACTCCTGAAACCTGAACAACAGAAGGGAATGTAATGCTCCAAAGTTAAACTAGAAAACTTCACTGCTTGCACACACAAAAAAGCAGAACAAAATGATCTGGTCAAGCAGTAAACCTGAGCAATGAAAACTTGCAGGCAATCCTAAACCAACACTGACTACAAAGCAACTTCTTTTCAGATTTTATTTGGGGGAAGAATAAGGGAGCAGGGGACTGCATAAAGGATTTTAATTATATCATTCATTTAGTTGAATGATCTTTCCTAGGTGATAAACTGTTACAGGAAGAAATCTCACTGCACACAGAGGAAAGAAAGCGTGTCAGATGAATTGTAACTTCATCTAGGATGTCTCCACTAGTGGGAAATGGTAACAGCTGTGTGATACCTGGAAGTGTCATTCTTATCACATTACTACAGAAACTATTACATCATAGAGACAACATGGTGCATGAAGAGAAGCTATGAATCCTGCTTGAAAATGCAGATGGGATTAAAATTGCAGGGCTTTTCACAGCTTGCTCTTCAATCACTGGATCATAATGAACATTGGCTCTGCAAGGGAAAATATTTCTGCCATTCCATATCTGCCTACAAATACTTAGTACTGCATGGAAAGTTAATGGATTAAGACAGAATCTGTGTATATTGGCTTCTTCATAAAAGCTGTCGTTTACTGAGCAGAATTACTTGTGCTTTGTAATAAACAACCACTGACTGTTCTTTCTGTCACTACTGACAATGTGGTGGCTTATGACTTCTATTTTAACTGCAAATTATTCCAAGCCTTCTCTAGAAACAACTATTAAATTCTTCCTGATTTCCTAATGAATACATATTGTAAAATCCTGTAAAGAATTTGCATTGCTAGCATAAGGAATTAACAGCACTGCCTTTAAACAGGAGTAAAGCAAAGGCGTCTGACACGAGGTTAAATTACACCTAAAACTACTAAAAAACGTATTGTCTGAAGTCTAACAACAGAAATGTTGCTTGAATAATTTTACAGTTTTGAAATTAGTGAAAAAAGGTATTATACCAACAATAGCAAATTGAGGGCTCAGTTTACTGAATGATCAAACAACGATGTACAAATGTTTGTATTTTAAAAAGCAAAAAGCTTACTAAATGAATCTTTTATTAATGCTAACTGCTAGCAGTCTACCTTTTCTTTTTACTGACATACATACTGATACTCAACAACCAACAAAAGGAAAAGGATTACAGTTTCTCTTTCAGAGAAAAACAGGAATGAAAAATTGAACACATCAGTCTTAATGTTTGTACTACAAACACACCACTGCTGCACAACAGCGGTTAAAAGCTCTTGCTTCGCCCAAATAAGAACACCTGAAGTACAGCTGAATGAAAATGTAGGTCCCTGTACCCAAATGTATGAACTTTCTATACTTATCACTAGAGGGAGGATAATAAAAAATAAACTGCAAATATTTAGCACCAAGGTATTCAGCAGGCAAGAAATCAGCATAAACTGGTATTAGACCTGTAAGAGCCTTCCTGGCTGGCAGGGAAAATGCAGCTGTACATGTCTTACATATAGGCAAATTAGACTCAGCCATCAAGCTCTTGGCCAGTTGTCAAAGAACAACTTATTTTAATTAAGGATATGAGGCCTGAGTTTCTAGATCTTTCATTCAAACAAACAAAACAAGAAAGAAACAACAGCAAGAAGCATTTTGCCAAGCAGAGACAAGTACTCCCCTCACCTGTGTCCGGGGCCTCCTCGATACCTGGCCCCCGGGATCAGGACAGGGTCATCATCGCTGTCATCGGTTTCCTGCAGAGCCGAGCTCCTGGTGGAGGCCTCGTCCGGAGCTGCGAGCCCTGAGGACTCCGGCTGCGACTGAGGGTCCTCGCTGGCCGCGAGCGGGTTGGCAGTGGGGTCGGTGCTCTGACTGCAAACGTCTTGGTTTGCACCCTTTTCACAGGACACTTCTTCCTCTGCATTCCCAGAGGGAGTATCAGCATTGGGGCCATTTTGTTCTGGTTGAATTCCAGAGTGCTCGGGACCAGGTTTATCTGATACTGCTAAAAAGAAAATATTGGGGAAAACAAATCACACCATTAATGATTATAGTCTGTTTTAGAAGACATTAGAAATGGTCACAGAAATTAAATTGCGCAAACTGAGTTCATATTTCATCCTCTACTTCTTTCTATAACTCTTTGAAAGAGTACAGATACATACTTGCTTCTGTTGTCTGTACAGCTTCATCTGTATTTTTCAGCTCTTCAGCACTTGCATCTTCCTTGTGAGATTCATCAGGAACCCCTAAATTAAGCAATTTAATAGTAAACCACACGATTTCATTTAGATGCACTTCTATAACGTAAGCAAGTCTAAATGACACCAGCACTCCTAGAAGAAACCAATCCAAGCAATCCACTCCAAAGTCAACGTCTCTTTACTGAAATCTCAGATACCAGTCACATAAAAGTCAGTATATATAAACCTATCAAGTTGACTAGGTCAACACACTAACAAAGAAAAATGGAGTAATTTCTTGTTTCTTAAAGTATTTAAGATCCTAGGCTATGAGAACTTTAGCAGCAAAAATAGCATTTGTACTCTTAATACAGACACTTACTACTATTTCTGAAGACAAATGAAGTTATCAGTCTATTAAAAGGGATTTTTTTTTTTAATGTGCCTGGAACCAGTCATTTGACTTGACTGCCCTTTCGGCAATGAACTGAGCAAGACAAACACATTTAATAAAACACAGTGAAAGCTTGAAAGAAATCCAACAGAATTCCAAGCACTCATTTATGAGTGCAAAGTGCAATTGTTCTATTTTTCTATACAAATTGGGCACAATATATCCCTAAGAAGAATAATGGCTTTAGAACTAAAGACAAGATTTGTTAATGCTGTTTATATTTATTTGCAGCTATCTCCGGTTGCTGTCTTCTTCTTTCCTAAAAAAATTCATGCTTTATTATGGCTGTGTTCTGCCTTCATGTGCATGTATGAGACTCCCACTGTGTGCAATGGGAGTCAGGGACATAGGAGGGCAGAAATTTTGCCTTAGCATTAGAAATTCTACTGTATCTTACTTGTTTCTTCCCCTTCAGGCCCTGACTCATCCGAAGCTTTTATTTTTACAGAGTCTTCTTGGCCTTCAGTTTTGCAATGACTTCCACTCCCTCTAGAGCTTGAATTTGTGCTGCTCCTGGCAACGTAACATAGAAGAAGAAAATAATTTAGGATCCTGTAAATACATCACATCATTGCAATTGCACAGCCTGACCACCATCATCTTTCTCATTGCAGTCTCACTATTCAAGAGCTCCTGGCAGCAGCTACAACCAATTCACAGCGATTTCAAAATTCTCTTCTATTGTGTCCATTGCCACTCATCCTACACAACTCCTCTGCATCGCAGAACCCCATTCTGTCCTTCCTACCTTGTTTTTTTAACCTTTCAAGAATGTCTTCATTGCTTTTCCAAATCTTCTAAGAACTCCAAAGGATTTGCTTTATTTCACTGTTTGCACACTTTTAGATGTATAAATAATCAGAGATCTTATTAGACGTATGACAAGCTAGCAGCTGAGCACTAATAAATAATGTTATCCCATTCAATTAAACACTTTGATTCAGATTAAATTCTCCAGGTCCTTCACCACAGATTATCATTCCCATACCTTTTAAGGCATGGACTTTCAGTTCTCAAAGTTTTGTTATTTCTCAAGATTTACTGTAAGTCGGTACTTGACATTTACTCCCCATTCATGTTTAGATAATTATTGTGGGACACCAATTTCTGTTTACAATATGGAAAATGAATCCTCAGGAAATATGTAAAATGCTGTCCTGAATGCCATTGAAATGCATGTTTTTAGACTCTGACAAAGACTTTCAGGAAATGCAAGTCTTGTTCTGAGCTGTCTTATGTGATGTGGCCTCTAACTCAGGCAAATCATTGGACAAAAGCAGAAAAAAAGGCAATTATAAGCATGATTCTCAAGAATTTAGACTGTGTCTTTAAAAATATCTTCTGACCTGTGTATATTTTATATGCTACATTGCTAGAAACAGAAATGCTTCCAGCAAATCATGCTTAGTTAATATTCTTGAGAATCCAGTCTAGACTTCAGGAATTTTATGTCATGTTAAATCAGAGCTTTTACTCATCTTGATGAGCAATATTCTGTGTATTCATTGCTGTACTGGATTTGGAGGCTTTAGGGAAATTTTTGTTAGTCCTTTCAGTATTTCTTCTAAATCCAGAATTTTCAGCATTGTTTCTGAATGGCCAGACAAGAAGGGTACTGCTAGACACCAAGGAGGATTTTTTGCTATTTCATGCCTCATTTTATAAACTTAATCACAGCCTAAACACTAAGACTTTTTTTGACTCTTAGGAATCTACTTTATATCTCAATGCTCAATTTACTTGTTTTCCTTCATTTCTTTTGCACAACTTCCAATTCTCAGATTAGGGGGTTGTTATTTGTTCTCAGCTCCATCATTTTGTTAGATGGAATTGCATCCTGCTCCGTTGCTCCATTCTTCGGCACAGTGTTTTTAGTCAGCCTCTGAACTGACAATGACTTGCAACTTTGTCCTACCAGAAAATGCTTCTTCCTCTCACTGCCCACACCACACTACCCACCACCAAACTCCACGGAGTTTGCTAACTGCAGAATTAGGTAAAAGCATTAGAGCTAAACTAATCCTTTCAAAGTTTGCTGGATCTTGGAGGCAAAATCAGTGGTTTAAGTTTCCAAACTGTGAGCAAGGTGTATGTTTTATATCTAAAGACACAGCACCTAAGAGTAGCTAAATGTGGTTGGGTTTTGTGTGTTTTTCCCCTCAGTAACAATGAGCAAGCATTTCTACTTACTGTCTTCTACAATAATTTTGAAAACATAAGCAGAGGAATAGAAATAAGATGAGATAAAGTAAGGACTATGGCTGTTTTGGGAGATCCCAAGATGCTCTACAGATAGGCTCGGACACAAAGCCAAGTACATAAGGCCATTAGGCAGTGTGTGTTCATTTTTGAAAAGGATGTCATTACTGTAACACCTAAGCAGTCCACAAAGTTGCTATCTCAGCCTTGTGCATTCATCAACACTCCTCAGCCACAGAAATATTAATTTCAGTGTTTACAACTCAGGAACTGAGTGACAGAAAGACTCAGTTGCAGAATACCATATGAGAAGTTTGGTAACCCCTGGACTACCATTCCATCATGTACTACCTTGCTTTCTAACACCCTGATATTATGCCAGGTTTTGATGAAAATAGCATGTTTTGAATTATGTTTGCATTATAGAGATTCCCAGTAGATACACAAAAAAGAAGCCTCTTGTATAAATGTCACATTCAAGTATGGCTGTCTTATGTTCTGAATGCATTAAGAACTACAGCCATTTCAAATCCTCTAAATACAACTAAAAATAGACATAAACCATAGAGAAAATAATTTATAGCTATGCTAGACAAGTGTTATTGATATGTGCTGATCATGAACTAGTCAAAACCAAAATTAACTTGTTCTTACCACTCATCAGTGAAGTCCAGTTTTATTGTGCTTGTAGTCGTTCCTTCTGTACTGTAGTGCAAACTTAAAACTGGTTCACCTGTTCCTGTTCTTGGCTTATCACTCTCTGTAAATATGGGGTTGATAAAGTTGGAACAGGCATTAGTAATATATGTAAAGTTGCTGTAATTTTGAAGATTAATTTAATTATCAAATGGGGTAGTAACATATATAATGTCTGTTTAAGATCTCTTACAGCCCAAGCAAAAAGTTAAAAAGTTCCAGAGTAAACACATCAAATTTGCAATGCTTGAAAAATGGTCTAAAATTATTTCTAATTATAAGAGCAAACAAAGGAGATGCTGTCCTTCAACATGCAAGTAAATAAAACTGCAGATAGATATGTGTTCACACAATATAATCATTAATAAGCAGATCCATTTTATACCAGATGTATTAATAGGATTATAATTTTTTGGAAGCAGTATTCAGTCTTTTTGCCTCAGTAAATACACATGAAAAAAAGATTATGAGATCCAGACATAATCAGCCTAGAAAAATCACCATCCTCTACTTTGTTGCCTACTTAGAACCCAGACAACTACCAGTACCCTTAGGCCTGCTGTAAATTGTCAGTCAGTTGTCACTAAAAATACTCTAAGTTCATGTTTCAAGAGTTTTATGCTTAAAACCCTGTTTTATATTATAATAACTGCAAGCAGAAGGGGAACACTTGCAAAATGAGCTCATTCACGATGTCCAAAAGCAGCAGAAGTGAATGGAACTGAAAACCACGGCACGATGGTCACTCATCTGCTGCAGAGATGGTTCTAAGGATGCTACCGGGCTCCTTCAGAACAGAACTGCTCAGTGACATCCATCCACCATCCACCCATCCATCCACCCGTCCATCCACCCATCCCCTTTGAGTAGAGTTCATGGTCGCCACCTATCCACAAATGGCAAATTTGCCAAGTTGGGCAATACTAAAACGTTCATGGAAAGCACCATCAGATTGAGCCTCGCTACAGAGGTGCCATTCTCTCAGAACTCAGACAGAAGGTTTATTTAGAATTAGGAACATTCAAATGGCCACTAAAAGCCTCTGCAGTCTTGCTTTTCATGAATACTGAGCCTTTTATCTCAGGATTATCCAGATAAAACCTTCTGTCCTTTCTTTAGTTTATAGAATACAGAAATTGGACTATAAATATCCTTGCAGTATTGGCAGCACACTGATGAGTGTAATAAAGGAAAAGCTCCAGATCATCTTTGTGGAAGTCAGTTAAAACCTAATGTTCCATTCAAACACAAACCTACAAATTTCCCCACTAAAAAGGCTGTTATCATAACAGTAATGGCTACAATACTGCCACAGGATACTTAATTTTAAAGATACAATTAAATTATAGTAACTATGAGATAGCACATAAGAATTTAACCTAACAATCAATGCTCATATTTTTAAACTGCTGACAGGCAGAAGCCCACTCACAGGATCAGAGCAGTGATCAGCTGTGCCAAAGAACTTTAAATATGCACTTCTACGTGTTCTGAAGAGAAATTTAAAACCCCAAAACATACCACAAAACCCCTGAAAGAACAAATTAGAATATTTTTATGTGAAAGAGAATTAAGCAGTTACAACCATGATCCTAATAATGCACATGGTATGGGCCTCATTCTATGCAAAGAAAAGCTTATAACCACTTTAAAATAAAAGCTCCAGTTACACTCCTGTTAGAGTGGAGCAAGGATAAAACTGATTAAAGAAAGTTTATTTAAGGAACTGGAAACCTAAGAAAGAAATGTAAGGAAATATTTTATAGTGCTATATAGACAGTTTGAACAAAAGTAACATTCTTTCTTAACTGAACAGGTGGTTTCTCTATTTTTTGACAACCTATGATTTATAAAATCTCTTTTTATAAAAGTCTGTTCCAACTTTAAGCATCCCTTCCTCAGCAAGTAGAAATACTGATCGATCCCACATACTGCACAAGCCACCAGGAACTGACACTGAAAGTCAAAAGTGACAGAGTTGGAGAATTCTTCAGCTTCCTTGTAACAGCTACAGACAAGACAGATCTTTGAGTTGGGAACCCACCTAAAGACAATTTCCTGCTGTGAATAATCCAAGACAACCCCCAAACAATGACTGTACTCACAGACTTCCTACTGCTGTGCAAGGTTGGCTTCAGCACAAAACCACTTAATGCTGCCAATCAAAGTAACCAAACATTGCTATCTACAATGAACCTAATTGAATACCAGGCTTGTATTTCATGTCTTAAAATCTCAGTATCTGAAAATCTAACCAAGATGCATGAGGACTGGCTACACTTACTCTGGAAGCAATGTTTATATTTGTTCACACCCAAAAAGTTGCAAGAATTGCTGTAGACTTAACTAAAGAGGGCACTGACTGAGAAGTTATTTTTACAAGTTTCTGGAAACAGCTATTAAACCATACTGGATAATAGGATTTTCTTAAATCTATGATAGCATGAACTACAATTTGGATGGGGTCAGTTTCTTCTCTAAAGTAGCTTTAGGGCATAACAGACACTAAGAAGAACAGGAAACTTCTTAAAAGACGGAGGAGAGGAGAATCTGATAATAAACTGCAGAGAATTAGTTGTGTAGTTCAATATTTGATATTGAGTTTACACTGCTAATGAAAGCTGAATAGAAGCCTCTGTGAAGAAAATGAATAAGCTTTGCCTCCTACATAACTGAACATTCTTTCAGAGAAGCCACATAAGCCCCACAAGTCTTGAACTCTGTTTTCAGGGAGAAATGTGATTGCCAAAGACTGCCCAGATCAGAATGAAGCTCTGTTCTCTTCCACTACTAAGTTCATCCCATCAGGGCAGATCTATTTCACATTGATAATGAAGGGAAGGAGAGGAAAATGGTCCCAGTTCTGTGACTTAGGTGCTTCAGTTCATTAATCTGGTTGCCAAGTCTAGCAGGGTAATGAGAAAGCTGTAGCTTGTCAACACCTTCCTAAACTCTATTCCAAACTCCTCAAAAATGCCTTGAAACTTTACTTAATTTTACAGCCAAACACGAGATATTTTGAAGATACTATCAACAACTTACAGTTATTTCATAAACAGCCCTGTCCTAAAGCACACTCGCATGAACATTCTCCAGGTGCCCACAGGAAGAAGGCACTTTTAAACTACCACTCTTAAAACTGAAGGCAAAATGTCATTCATAACCTTGCATGAAAAACAAATCCACAAACTCAAACTGCACAACTGACAGCAATCTGACACCTCAGACCCACTTCTTATCTTAGCAAATGAACCTCTGCAAGACTGGGGCTCTCAACTGTAAAGGGGTAAGTGCATAAGGACAAGTTTACAGACTGCATTTTCTAGTTCAATTAACACTGTAAGGAACTTGAAGCCAGTTTTCCACATCTCAAATGCTGCCCTGTTCACTCATCTATTGGCAACCTTATGAGAAGAGCATCAATGATTTCTCCTGAATAAAACCCAAAATATTTCCTATCCAGCACTATATTCTGTGTGAAGACCTAAGAGAGATACTTCTGGAGAGAAAACTTGATCCAATGAGGAGAAAATAAGTGGTGTATTTCAGAAAACCAGGAATACTGTGAGAAGGCTTAACACATGAAATTTAATCAGGCCTCGGGTTCCCTTTTTATTCATTCCAACTCAGGCAGTACCTTAAAATCCTAACACTGCAATAGATCTAAAGGCCAACCCTCCACTATTACAGTCACAATCCAAAACTTTTTTTAAAAGTCAAGTATAGATAACTGTGATCCATTTGAGACCATTTTGTACACACAGAAATGACACTTGGGTTCTGCTGGACTGTCAGAATGATGGCATGATAAATGTATAGGATTGCAATAGGAATCAAAAGATCTTTAAACCCAAAACCAGTCTTAAAACACAAATGCCAACAAGAGAGACTGGTCCAACAGAAGACAGCAGATTCAGTACTAAATTAAGAGAAGACAGGAATAAGAAAGGAAAGGTAATTATGTGTGAAAAGAGCTGTTAGGACTTCCTTCATTAACTATTTCCACTATTTTGAGACTTCAAATGGAAGTGAAACTAATGCAGTTTAACTTCAGAAATCCAACTGGATCTCAGCAAATTATTCTTTCTGGTTATCATTTGAACAGAAGATTTCCTAATAAATTTGCTCATTTTTCAAATTCCTAGTTTTCCAAATTAGAAGTAATACTGTCTGCCAACAAAGCAGAAAAACATTGCCTTAAAACAACTGGAGAACTGGTGTACCAAAAAACAAATATATTTTGGGGTTTTATTTTTGCATATTAAAAAATCTGAAGTGCTTCTAAGCACTTATAAGAGGGAATCTCTTAGTTGAAGTAACTTCTTAAAACAGAAAAAAAACATTTTTCCCAAATTTTTACAGTTATAAGAATCTCAGTAAACCTACAGACTTTCTACGTTAGTTCTAGGTTTTTCTACTCTGATCAAATGTTTTACTCTGACTTCAGACCAGAGAACATAACTTGGCCACTTGTTATAAGCAAGTTTTCCAGCTAAACCTGATTGGAATGACGTAGACTACTAAACCATGAATAATTACCAAATTTACACATTGAGGTTTAAGGCTATTTCATCACAAAATGTATTTCCACAAAAAGAATTTATTTAGTCAAGGTGCCCCTTGATTTTTTTTTCCAACATTCTGGAATCCTAAAATAAACCATAATCTCAACAGCTGCCAAACAGACTATTTTCCAGAAGTGGGATTTCAAAATGGCTTTCTAATTTAGAATTCTAATTTAGAATGTGAAAGAAAACAAAGCTCTTTTGTGGGATTTAAGCTATTAAATCTCTACAGAGGCTTTGATACGGAAGCATAATGCAGAGTGTATGGCAATCTATTTTTAGATTAGCATCTATCACTCCTTAATTATTCAGCCATAAATATTCCCTACAGATGACATTGATGCAGCTGGAATAGGGTCACCTATGGCCCACTTCAGTGCTCACAGTTTGGAGACTAATGCACAGTAGGCACAGAGAAAGCTCACAAGCATTCTGTCCACCTCCAGTCCATAGGGATCCTACAAGAAACACCAGTACCTGTTCAGCAGGAAGGGTGAAGGACAAGGGGATACAGAGGGAAGATGTACCTCAGTGCAAGAGGTGCTCTGGAGTTACTCAAACTGTGCAGGAATAACGAAGCTGCACATCACTCATGCGTAAGAGAAATTAATGCGGCATTATGAGATTAAAGGTTATTTCAGTCTTGATGTTTGCCCTTTGATCCAAGAAGAACCATTCAGAAAAAACCCCAACCTGTTTAAATAATTAATTTTACTTTGCATTTTACAAAAATGTTCCAACTGTCTGTAGAATACATGAGACATTTATGGTACCTACACTGAACTGCAGTAATTGCATGAAGAATTGAGCTTAGGATGGCTTTCGAAAACAATTAACCTCACTCTGTTAATCATATTGATCATTAAATAATGAGTTCCCAGCAGATCTGCTTACAGAATTCTACTTTATGTGGATGAACAGCATTTTTAGACTGTTTCTCATCATGAAAAGCAACTTTAAAAGGAAGCATTGCAATCAGCTATGGCTGGGTATAGCGCATTTCCTGTCACACGCACCCTGTGGCTCATCAAGTGACATGGATCCAAGCTGTTTGTTAACCACTGAAGAAGGAGAATCTGAAACAAAAACGAGATTTCAACTTAAAACATAAGCAGCAGAGAACTGCACAGCAATGTCACGATCATATGTTAGTTTAAAATAAAAAAAGCAGCAACATAAGGAAGCTTTGGGTATGTTTAATGAGCAGCCAGCCATATTGCATTTTCTAGGCATGACAGAAGCAAAGCCACTTGTTTCAAACCATTATTTATTCACTGAACAGCCTGAAGCTTGCTGACATGTTGATAATAAAAATGCCTGTCCATTACCAAATATTGTACTGTGTTCTTCACACTTCTGACACGTCAGGAAAAACACTGAAGAGTCATGACTCCTAAAGCCTTTGCTCCAGCTACCAAATGACACCAGTATTTCACACCATGTGCCAAACGTAAATTTCAGAATATTTATACTTCAGCGTAAAATACTCCATGGAGTGCCAGTACCTCCAATATTTAAATACTGTTTTAATAATAATGTTTTAAAACATCAAAGCACCAAAATACATCTCACTTGTATCACAGTTGGTAGTTCTGCATTCTCAGATGCTGCACCTCTGATGACTGAGAACAAGTCTTGGTGAGTTTATCACAGTACCACACCCGTCAGTCTTAAAAGAATCCCCATCAATCACATAAACAAACCAACAGAATAATCAATCCCCCCAGCAGATAAGTGCCTTTTTTCCCCCTCGACACTAGCAGTTAATAACTATCACCAGCACTCATTCATTGCACAGACACAACAGATGCAATATTCACTATTTTCTGTGAGTCTATTTCCCCTGTCACCTCTGAAGACCAGATCTCACTTCTGTATTTTCTGAAAATGAGCTGATGTACATAAATAAATGCAGTATTTCAAAGATATTAGCTAGAGTATCATATCTTGGTTCCACTTGTTAATCTTCTGTTATAAACAAATTCATCCTAAACGAAAAGGATTTAATACCCCGTATTACAAACTGAGTCACAGTCTGCCAACATCACAGCACGCTAAATGAATTTTAACATAAATGTAGATCCTGTACAAGGAAAGCAATGAAATAATACTCTCTCCTACAGGAAGCTCCCTTCCAGCTTTGGGCCAGAATCACCAGTGTGAATTATTTTGTAGTACAGCCATAAAACCTGCTAAATTGACCAAGCTGCTTTAAATATATATATTCTCAAGCAGTACTTCACTCGCAGCCATTGGTGCAAGAATGGCAGCGTGTTCCTTTGCTACACTGATATCCAGTGTAGGAGCAAAGGAGAGAGACCAGGGAAGTCTGAGGCAGTGTCTTCTGGAGGCTGCCTTGTTTTGGGAACTGGGCTTACACAGCTTATTTCTGTAACTGAGGAGCATTAAACTGGTTCTGTCTTCCTGGTTCAATCATGTCCATGCCTTGCACTAAGCACACCTAAGCCAGACCACAGAATTTATCATCTAGATTTATGGTATGTAGCTATAAAGCAGAAGATTTGTAGCATTAATATATTTCACTTTCCAAAAGTGAAATGTGCTTTATATATAATATCTAAGTTAGAAGAGAAGTATTTACTGTGCAGTATTTTCAATGGAGTAGTAAGCCACTTTTTAGAAGGTAAATCAGAGCAAAAACGTGGTGTACAGATGCTCCACGGCATGAGATGATCTCCTCGTGTTCCAGCTGACTCAGCACAGGGATCTGTGCCTCTTTCAAGGGCTCGCTTTGATCTCTGACTCACCAAGTCCATGGCTGGGATTAACTTGTATCAGAAGTGCTCAAGGCAGGGGAGGTCCTGGACTGTAGGCTGAGAAACCTAATGCATGACAGGGATCCCAGCCATGCTCTGCTCCTGCACTCCAATCTTTCCCAAAAGCTCATATGCCCTTGTTTAAATAATATTTCACTTGGCTGGAAAAGCTCATCTTATCAACTCTGTAATTCAGACCTGTATGATCAGAAGACTGAACTAACATATTTTAATTAGAAACATAAGAAACTACATCTACTACCCTTACCAGCACTTCTAATTTTGTTAAGACCTCACACCATACAGCAGTAAGTAAAAAAGTAGGTATATTTTACCATGTGCATCATTCAATCACAGTAAGTGAAAATGCAAAGGTTTTTAGATAGAAGTCCATGCCAATGCAGGCTTAAACCTCCCACATCTCACTATTACATCCAAGTCTCCATACAACTTTTTGAACGTATTTCACTTAAAAAAATTAATATTTAATCAACATAAAGGAAGTACCCTAGATACGCGAATTAGTATGGTTAAGAGAAAAGTTGTTTGTAGCAATTTGAAACTCCCTTGTTTCCTTTTTCAAGTGCCCTGAAGCCACAGATCACCAGCACCCCCTGAAGTGGCTCTGCAGTCTGGAACTCCCCACCTCAGGCAGGGAAATCAGCACAAGCACGAAACCAGCCTAGAGAAGTTCAGGTAAATGCCTCTTTTTTTAATATATGGCTTTGTTTTGTAAAAAAGTCTGAAAAAATACTTTCATAATTTCTTATAAAGCTTTTGAAAAAAAAGTATTACCAAAACTGTGCCATATAGTTAAAAAAACAAACAAAAATCCAAACTCTTACCTGAGCCTTCACAGGCTGGGTCTACATCCCAATGCAGTTCACCACTGGTTGTAATGTCACCAGTACATTCTAAACTGGAGCACCACTTAAAGAGGGAACTGGAGATTCATAAATTTGGGCAACCTCAAACAGAAAATAGAAGATAATTTTAAGGTCAGTTACATGCTGAAGGATCTTCCTATAGTTTGGGCGATCAGCACCTGACTTCACCAAAATATTAGCATGCCACCTCAGTTTTGGTTGAAAAAAATTCCTCCTTACATCACTCCAACACCAGCTTCAGGGTGAGGTCTAACGCAGTGAGACTTGTTTTAAAAGTCTTAAACACAGTACCTGTAGAGGAATCTAAGAAATTAAATACTTGATTTAATAACTATGAATAATTGCTTTGCACAGTGAATAAACTCTCAGTTACATATTGTGGACTTCAAATAGACATTTCTGCATCTGGGTGTTTGCAAAGAATCTAGTAATAAAAACTGCAGTCATTCCCTTGTTCTTCTCCAAAAGCTTTAACACAGAAATGAAAGTCCAGTTTGCTCTGCTTTAAAGACTGACTGTATAGATCAATGAAAAGTTAAAAAAAAAGTCAATTTGCAGCACAGTTTCTGCAATGTGCCAGCATGCACATGTATATATCTGCATTCCACAACAAATGCAGTCTAAATCAAATTTTATTCCTCAGGAAAAAAAAAAAAAAGGTTCATCTTAATTCATGTTTTTGTGGGTAAGATTAGATACAACAACCACTAAAGGAACCCTTGATCTAGAATCTGTTTTTTCTTTTTCACTTCCTGATCAGCTGATTCACATTTCTGTTACTTTTCAAACTGAATTCAATCTCCTTAAAAGTTCTCAGAATGAGAAGTGATGTACTAATGGTGATGCTTATGTGCCACAGCAGGCAATAACAACAGGTTAAAAAGGTTTACTTTCCTTGTTGTTTGCATGTAGCACATGAATGCAGTTGTTTAAATACTGCACAGGATCTAAATGTTAAGAAATGCCACAAAAATGCAAGTCAAAACTAGGCTTTGTGGGAGGAACCATACAATAAATAAAAATCCAAACTAAACTGAAAGATTTACCATAGTTCCCTAATTAAATAAAGTGGCTACCAAAAAAATATCTGAATCTATTCAATACCTAAGCAAAGGCTATTATGAAGACAAAATAGACTTGATAACATGCAGCACATACTGCTTCTAAAATTCAGCCAAGTTTATACAATACTTATGAGAGTGTCCACTAAAACAAAGTCTCTGTCATCTGAGACCTTTCGTTGCAGAGTCAAATAGTGAATCATTACTCATCTCGCTTTCACACTCAAAAATATAAACTTTTGACCACATTTTTCTAAATAGTGAAGGTTAACTACTACAGATTGATCTTACAAATCCTGTTGTGACTGGGAGACAGAATAACTACCACACAGTCTAATTTTCTATTAAACCTGTAAAAGCTTTCAGCTCTTGACATTTTATACTTGCAATTTCTTACATGGCTGGGATATTTTTTTCTCCTCCTACTCGAGCTTCTGTGGTTGCAAAGATAAGGATTAATAATGAAGGCCTTAGTCTCACACTGAATTCCCTACAAAATCGCAAGTGCAAATTATACAAGTTTTACCAGAGCAGGGATTGAGAATTTGCAGACACATTTTGGGGTGTAATTTTTTGTTTGAAAATTTACAACTAGTATGTGCCTGAAGAGTGAACACCTGCCTCATGATAGAGCATCAAAGACAACCTTTCAGGAAAAATAAAAATTAAATAGAGATTGTCTCTGTATAAGAATTTATTACATTTAAAAGACCCCCAACAACCCAAAACTGATCACTTATTTTTCTCCTACCATAGTTCTGAAAAGTCAACTAAGCACAAGGGTTAGAAAACAACTGTGTCTATGGAGAAGCAAGAGACCAAAAATGTGCAGCTCTGGTTTTCCAAAGGAATAGATTGTGAATAACCAACTTCCAAAAATAAATCTTGAGAGGTCAGAAAAGGAAAACAAAACAAAGAACTTTAGTAAAAAGAAATGAGCAAGTACTCATGTCCACTCCATGTCCAGAGTGCAGAAATCTTATGAAGTAAATAAACAATGGAAAGGTGATCCCCAATCAAAAGAAATTAGCTTCATTTGTTCCCTCCCATATCAGGGGAAGGACGAATGCAATGAAAGAAGTTGATGAAGCACAACAGGAATATCTTGTATTTACATATACAAATAGAAAGGAAAAGACAATGTAATCTTCTATCAAATTTCTTGAGAACTAATTGACCAAACACATTCAATATTTTAAAATTTAAATTTCTCTTTTTATATCTTCCACTCTCTGTACTGCTGAAGGCAACATTTCCACCCATCAGACCAAACCTCAAGAAGATACATCCTAACAAGCTGGAGGTCAGATAAAAAAATGGTTCCCCCTTCTCCTCCCCAGAAATAAATGTTTCCACAGCACTGAGTAAATCTGTCTTTCAAAACAATTATATAAGAAGTAAAATGGTTAAATTTGCAAATTCATTGTCATTACATGCAGAAAGAGATAAATATTTGAATATTAGTTTCCTCCAAGGCTGTGTATGTGTTCTGTGGTTCCTGGTGATCCCAAACAAAATGATTGGATGTTTCCAATAGTTCCCTTAAAGTTCTAAGCATGTGGGAACTCAAAACCAAGAGGCAGTGTTGGGGGGATCCAAAGTATGTTCAACCCACCTCTGACTCCCAGTCAAAGGGAGCTTAAACTCAGCTTAAACTCTCACATTTGTGGCAGTATGGACCCTACACTGCGCTGTAGGGACCCCACAAACAACAGGGAGTAAAAAAATTACACTGCCTTCTTGAAGGAGCACTAGGGAAGAGATGGGAGAGATGTATCAAGCGAAACCCAGACCAACACACACTTCAGAGGCAGTAAAACCCCCACAGATAAACCTCCAGACACGGCTGTAAACAAACTTTATTCTTTCCCAATCTCAATTCAATGAGAAGCAATTTAGTAAAAAAATTAAAAATTAAGCCCTTCTGAAAAGGAAATTGAAGATCACGATCTACTGACTGTGTTAGTTACCATTTTTCCTCTATCAATACTTATCTTTGAGTTAATAAATTCTGATGTTCAGTTTGCTGAAAAAAAAACCCAAAACCAAAATTGGTAGATTTTTGGGGTGTTTTTTTTTGTCCTGGCAGGAAGCTGCGGGCCCCTACAAAGCTATTGCTACCACTGCCGTTCCTGTTCTCCTCCTACCGGTAACAGGCACCCACAGTTGCCATCCCTAGAATAAAAACACATCCCTCCCAGGATGTACTGGTTTCCAAAACACTCTAAAAACTCACTGCAGTATTTTCTAGCATAGGAAGTTATTCAAAGTTCAGTAACTGCACATTGTGACAAGAGCATCAGCCACTGTTACATCAGATTGTTCTGTAGGGCTCCAGATTAAGGAATAGACTGCACCATGGCAAGACAGCTGTGAATGCGTGACACAATCTCTAAAAGCAATTTAGCCACATCTCAACTGTCACAGGATTTATCCACAGAAGAGACACTGCAACACAAAATACACTGAATTCTCACACAGCATGCAGCTCACTCATTTTCACATGATGCCACGACAAAATTTGTTTCAAGTTTATGCTTTAGGGTTTGTCTCTTTATTCATATGCGTGCTGCTGCGCTAACTTTCTCAAATATGTTATTGCAAACATATTTGAGGCTTTCTTGTAATCATTTTTAATTTCAGTAAGATAAGAGAGAAAGAGGATGGTGAAATGAAAAGTTGTTCTGTTCAAAAAAAGTAGAGCATATCTGCGGACTTTGGCTAGGTACAAGTATTTTCACTACACTTATTGTAAAACCATAGCACTGAAGAGTGCCAAAACGCTGTTTCATTGAACTGTTACTCTGATTTAGAACATATGCTAACCCAAAGCCAAGTCATAAATGTTGCTGTTGGATACAAGTAGCACCAAAATGCAATTTCAAGCGTGTAATTCTTGTTCTACACAAGACACAGCGATTTCTTGCTCAGCTGCTCTAATGAACATAGCACATACCTGGTACCATGCACCTAGAAAACCATTTCCACATAGTATCATTCAATCCAAATATGTTAGATCAATGAACCTGCCAAAACAACTGTTTCCCTACCCATGTGATGATAAACACCACCACATGCAAGGCAAGACAAGCAGCGAATGCAGGAAATGCCTTGTTCTGGAGGAGAAGCATCTCAGCAAACAACAGCAGCACAAACTACAGCTACATCATCTGCTGGAGAAACCTTGGCAAGTGACAACCTGCTGCCTGAGGGTCCTGTGAGGAGCCCTTAGGGGAGGTCTGCTCAGAAGAGGAGGGCTGTGGTGCAGAACCCTCAGCCAGCTCTCGCTGTCTCTGCTGTTCTGCCTTCTTAAGCCTCAGTCGCTGCAGGCCCCTACGGATTATTGCTAACTCAGGTCCCATTAACTCTGATAAACAGGGAGGGGAGACAGAGAAAGGGTGTAAAGAGAGAAGCATTGATCAATAATATACAGAACAGAGAAGGGTGGGGGAACTGACCAAAGAGACAAGCAACAGATACTAAGTGTCATTACAGTGAAAAATAAAATTTACTAACATCCACAAATCATAAAATAGAAATATTGAAATTGGTTTTCTCTTCCTAAAGGGATGAATCACAGGACTTAAATGTCCAGGATTCGTGCCATACATTACAACCCCCTCCCCATCTCCAGCAATGAAACCATTTAACAAAGAATTATTTAAGGAAAATAAATACAGCCTGAATAAATCAGAACAAAGCAGACTACAGATGTATTCATTTCTGTGTTCCTAACACACAGAACAAATGAGAATATTTGTGGTGTAAAACTATGCAACTGGGGTCTACGGGTAAGTTCTCAAAATGAATGTAATAGCTTCCTGATGTTTCCAAAAAAAGCTAAATTTTGATCAAAACAAACCAGTGCAAAAAGTAAACTGAACTGTGGAAGGAGGTGGCAGAACAACAGCTAAACCAAAAACTACACTTCACTATGAACTAATTTTTAATTTCAGACATCCCCAGTGGTTGAGGATTCACAGTCTGAAATCACTGTTAAGTGGTCTGACAGACAAAGTAATTTATAGGATTGTAAGCAATTCTTAGGATCATCCTCTTAATAGATTATTCTTTTAGTTCCACCTTTAGAGGCTTCACTGTTTTCATCGTTTTTATTCTTTATATAAAAAATCCTTTCTATAAAAATATTCTTTTATTTATTACAACTGGCTTTATTCATTTCTCAGTTACCCCATTTTTTTGGCATGTCAAGTTCATTGCCTGATTACCAGTACTTTTGCAAACTGCTATAAAACCAGGTGTCCAAGCAATTTTTTATTCTTTCCATGCCCTTTGCAGATTTCCTCCACTCACACAAGTCCTGTGTGGCAAGTGCTTCTCCTTAAATAACACAGATTGCATCTTTAGTAACAGTGTCTGAATCACACTGAAATGTTAAAATACTAGAGAGCATTACATTGGCATGGAGCCTTTCATCCAGGTAAAAGCTCAACAAATATTCTGTAACCCTTATCCAAGCAGTGAAACAAACAAATTTTTAATTTTCTTTTATGAAAAGAAACAAACCCAAAACCAGAATCCAATAATTGCAAAGTTAGTGACAAGCACCAGTTAATACTGAATGGTCATGAGGTTTAATGTACTTCGTCTCATATCAGTTTTGAGAAAAACATCCTCTCCGTTTATGGTTGATAAGGTGTAACAAAAATAAAAAGATATAGTTCCTAAAAGGAATATGGCATCAAAGAGATTTGCTATGAATAGTTTTCATGTCCCAAAAACATTTATGGAAATAAAAACTCCAAACAGCCTAGAGAATACTTTAAAGGGAATTTCAGTGATGCCTAAAATTGCAGTTTTCAGTACTTGCTGCTGATTCAGTTCCACACAGTTCAGAGACAGCCGCATTTTAAGATGTAACAAGAACTACAATACCAAACATGAAAGATAGCTGCTATCTTGGATATGTTCAGTGACAACACTTAATATATTTCAGAATATATAAGCAAATGTTTATTTTGCTAGCAAATGGAGTGAGGAAATAGAAACAAATTTAAAAACCCAGTTATTGTTATATTCCCATTCAAAATTTTAAAGCAGTTACTTTATATCAGAACACATACTAGGGTTAAGCTTTGTACTAATTAGCCAGTTGCCCCTTGCATCCCCTCCCAATGGTACCAATGTGTATCTGGAATTTTATTTAAGAGAAAAATTGTATTATATTTTACTGTTTGTTGTACCTGATGTTTATGGTGGTTTAAAACATCAGCATCTTAGAACTAATATACAAAATTTAAAGGTTTCCACTGAATGGCCCAAGCAGGGCAAGAAAATAAATTAGTTGTATTTTTCCTTTGTGACAAGCATGACAATCTCCAGCAATTGTTCTCATTATATACATATATAAAAAAACTATTCAAATGTACTGGCAGTAACAGGCTACTGAGATTTTGCACTGATTTTGTTGTTTAATTGTAACTTAAATGTTCAAACTTCTAGAATACACATTCTGCTAAAGAGACCTATCCCGACAAGCTCCAGCACTAAACCATTTCTGTACTGACTCTATTTTGCACAGATACGTCATCTCTTAATATTTTAAAAAGTAGTTCAGATGGAGAAGCTCAAATGCCCACCATGTGACATTTTCTGGAACACCAAACCAACAGTATTTGAACTGTAACATTTACACAAAGGTATTGCTATTTCAAACACAGGGTTACCACAAGTGCCTGTGCTGAGCGCAGAAATCTGTAGAAATGATTTATGGAAAGCTGTTTACAAGCCTGAGTTAGGAATTCACACTCTGATTCTAAAGAAGTCATTTCCTGAAAACACATTCTTCATTTGCTGACTCTTTGCTACAATATTCAAACTTGTATCTGCCATGACTTTATGCAAAATGGTGGCTGAAAACCTCTTTTTTCCTTTTTCCACCTTCCAAAATGCCTCCACAGTCATCCACCTCTTACAACACACCTCTGTCTGGGCTTCCTACTCAGCGCCACTGTATTTAAACTATTCCTATTAGCACTTTCCTGCTCTTGTCACCCCAAAAAAGCAGCAGGTTTTACTCACCTTAAAATGCAGGTGAACAAGCTCAGGAAATCCAGTCCTTGATGCAGTGTTTGCAGACAGATTTATAGACTACAGACTGTGAGTAAATAAAATCTCACAACCGAGCACAGCCATGGGTTACCAGGCCACATAAACACTGCAAAAGTGACATTCCCAGCCCAGCCTGCTCATTCACAGACCCAGTGCTACCCCTCTGCCATGACCTGCTCTCTCTGCCCAGGAGCGTCCTCTCTCCCTGAACCTACCCATGTCACCCAAAACTTGTTTTACTGTTACTCCAGGGTCTCATTTGCACTGCTTCTGAAACAGGATTATTAGGTGTGCAAACACCTTGTACTAATAAATTTATGCCTGCAGGAGTCCTGTAGACGATTTTAAGCTGCAAATCTGACACCCTGCTTAGGTTTAGTCAAAGAATCTATCAAATATTATACAGCAAATTAGAAAGTATCTCCTGTCTGTCAACCAACCATCACTACCCCTTTCAAAACTAAATATATTCTCAAGTCCAAAGTAAAACTGGGAAAAAAGAAATGCTCTTAGAGAGCTGGATTAAGAAATAACAACTTCAGCTTCATGCTAGCAGAATAAATATTTGCTTAGAAATTCAAGCAGATTCAGAGAAAAGATTTTTCTGGTCAGCACAGATTCCTTAAAATGTAGGCTAGAAAATGCACCACAATTCTGGAAATGCTCGCTGGTGCATTATCTTTATGAAACCCACCATGTTTCAATGACATAGCTCAAAGCAATTATTTTCAATACTCTCCTGGCCACTCTAAGTTCCAGAGTAAACCATATACTTTTAAAAAGAAATAAATAGATCAAAGGGAACCTTTGGTAATGGTACATGTGTTCTTTGATGGCTATCCCTCTGGATCAAAGTTAGTGGCAGCTAAATCAGGTTGCACTGAATTAGAGTAGACCCTTTAATCATCTTCTTGTGTGTGTATTGTGAAAAAACTTGAGATTGCAGCAAGCTGACACCAATACTAATAAAAAACATAGGTGACTAAAAGCCTCTGATACTAAATAAACTTAGCATTTTCTAAATTTCCTGTGCATATTGCCATTTTTCTGCTCACTGATTATTATCTCTAAATAAGTATCAAACTAATTGAAAGGTTTAAAAAGCAAAAATTATATGTTTCATGAATTTCAACTTATGTCTTCATCTTCCCTGTCTTTCAGATACCAGGTGCCTCATAATTTCCCACCCATCCCAGAGATTCTGGCTGCAGCAGCCACAGCACACTCTCTCCTGGGAATCCCCATCCCTCCTGTACTCCAGAATATCAAATTTAAGGCCTGAAGATGCTATCACTCACCTTTCCAAAGAGAGAGCTTGATTTTTTCACAACAGAATCTATATAAGACAAAAGGTCTAAACCTGATGTCTTTCAGGTCACATCGGTCTTTCCGCTATAACTGTGAGGCCTAGAAACTCACTTTAAAAAAATTAAACTCTTGTGCAAATATTCCACTCTAAAGGCTGTGGCATTGAGATGGAAAAGGTCAAGTCAAAGCATAAGGTGCTCTGTAACTACCCAAATTAGTTTCTGACATTCTGCCAGCAGAATATACTTCCTTCTTTTCCCCCAAGAAGGATGTGAGTCTGTATTAAATACAGATGAGTTTCTTCAAGATATACAGATTTAAGTATCAATATGTGGGATAATTTATTAACCAATAATGGAATGTCATGCCAGGTGAGCCTTGTCTATCCAAATACTTTTGAGAAGCTAAAACCCAACACTGCTGACTGAAATACTGAGGATGGAGGTTCCTCCTGAAGGAGACATCCCCTACCTCCCCTGATTGTAACAGGCACATGTTCTGCTGTTCATTGCCCTGATGCTGCTACAGCCAAATCTCAGTGGAAGAAGGCAAGATGTTACTACACTCCATGAAGACAACAGTAAGTTTAGAAAAAAATAAGCAAAAAATGTTTATTTCTACTTCAAAAGACAATACTGGTGATCCCCTTGGAAATTTTCAGACAAAGGTATAGAGTTGATGGTTTCACTCTTTCTTTAAATCACACCTGCAACCACTCGGTAACTATAAAACTTAAGTCTCATTAAGGATGTGCAGGGAAGAAAGCAGATGGAGATCAATTACCCAAAATATCCTAAAAGAGAATTGTTTCTTATTGAAATTGTTTCTTATTTTTCATAAACAATGACAAGATGGATTTCTTCTCACCAGAGTGATGCAGCACAGGCTGAGTTGAGGCCCCTAAAGAAGGCCTTTGTTCGTTATCAGGAGAGGACAGTAATGAAGTTGAAGGGGGACTTTCTGTTGAAGATGATGTTGAAGGAGCTTGAGCTGACATGGTAGAAGAGGAAGATGATGGAAGCTGTTCAGAACCATCTACTTCCATCGCAGTTTCTGATTCTCTACTAGGTGCCATGTTACTAGTAGCAGGAGCATCTGTCCGATTAGTCCCACCTTTGATTAAAAATAAAACAAAAAAGCGAGAAAAAGAGCTCAAAAATAAACTTACTCTGCCTCTAAAGATCCCTTTCCACTACCATTCCTACGGCAAACACATGTGCTCAGTTCTCCAGTGCACTAAAATTTTGTCTATACCTAGGAAAGGCTGATATTCAAAGCCTGCACATCCACTATAAACACACAATTTCTGTTTCAATCTGTATTGTTGAAAAGAAGGGAGGCACCTCTGGACCGTGATCTTCCTCGTCCTCGATTGCTCTGTGCAACTTCACTGGCTTCTTCAAACCACCTTGACAGCATGTCTGACATCCTCTGCATCAGAGAGACATTGGGACTCTGCTCCCCTGTAGAATAAGTAATGCTGAAGTTTTATCTACAAGTTTACCAGAGTACCTTTCACCCCTCATTTCTTCCAGGAATGGAGACCACCCCTCACCCCCTTCTCCCACAGGAAACAGCTCCCTTCCACCTGATCCCAATGCTCCTGTCTATCCTCAATTCCACACTACAGGTCTCTGACCCTCTGCTGGCATCCCTCATTCCCCTCCCATATCTCAAGCAGAGGAGCTCTGACCTTGAAACACAAAAAATGGAATTGCAACAGCCAAAGAAAACAGCCAAAAGGTGGTTAATGATGCCATAGGAAGTATTATCAATAGGTTCAAAAAAAGGATTACAGAAGTTCACAGGCAATAGAACCACATGCAGATTGTAAAGCAACAGATGGGATAATAACCTCCAGTGTTTCTAATCCAGTAATTCCAAATACTGGAGGAGCAACAAAGAGAGACTAAGGTAAGAGGACAGGCTCATGTTCTCTCCCTAAACAGCATCTCCTACTGCCTGTGTCAAGTACAGAATCCTAGACAGTTCTATTCTAGTTTGGGGAAGCAGGAAAATGAGAACACCAGCACAGAAAATCTGGAAAGGGAAACTGTAGGCAGAAAAGTGAGGAAGATTTAAGGGAACTAGAATCAAATACTTGGAACCCCACAGCTTGTCAGATTTAAACAGAAACACATTATTAGATGAAAATTAAGATGAGTGACAAAAAATGCTCTGCTCTGCTTTGGTATCCCATTTTTTGATACCTAAGCATAGCTTTGGAAATGCTTTATTTACTAAAATCTCAAGCAACTGAGTAATATATTATAAACATGAAAATATAAGCATAAAAATTAGTCAACTTATGTGACTAAATGACATTATAAAAATGAAAAGTATAATATTAGAATCCTATTGCTCTGAATTCCAGTCCCCTAATGTAACTATTAAAAAGCATTTCATTTGTAATTGTGATTGCATGTGAGGTGTGACTACAAAAAAAAAGAAATAAGTGCTTGTGTTAGTCCCTAAGCAATGACAACGAAAAAAGCTCTCCTTTACTTACATCAGCCTAACTGAAGCAATATAATTGTTCTGGTAAGAATATTTTCAATTTTAAAAGTCATTGTACAACAGCAGTTCTGTGTTAAACTCTAAGAAAACCATCTTAAGGCTTGGCTGATTGTTAAAACAAGAACAATCTAAAGGAAAAATTTTGGGAATACTTCAGAAAAACTGGAAAATAAAACCCAAATCAAACCAATACAGAAAAACCCAACAAAATGCAGCAGCAAGGACAACAACCCCCCTCCAAGTGCAAATGCTTTTACCATCTCTCTCTCTCTCACTCTCAGGCCTTGCTCTTGGCCCAGTATCTGACCAATCCCCTCTGAGCCGCAGACGTTTAACGGGAGGCTGACGTAACTGGGGGAGAGAAAAAGAGAAAAAAGCATCACACAGCTATTTATGTTCTACAGTAGAGGATTCTAAGTCTAAATATAAATCTCAATTTTCTTAAGTCACCCAAATTCATATCTGTCACCAAAAAACAGAATGTCAGCCTTATGTTCAGATCAACCATGAATAAGCACAACACTTATCAACAAAATGCACGAGTTTAAGCTTCAACAGCCTAAACTAAATGACTCCCAGAACTAATGCAGCTTTGATTTTAAACTAACTTCATTATGTTAATTGACTCTTTCTGGAGTGACCAATAATTATTAAGGTTTTCTTGACTTCATCCTGAATTCTGAAGAAATATTCACCTATTCACATTAAAAACTATATGGGAGCTTCAGTTTAATGAAATGTGGACTTGCAATTAAGCAAAAGTTAAAAACAATCAGACATTAACAAAAAAAGAGGAAATTTTGTGCAAATAAACTATAGTTTATTTTTTAACCTATTTTCTTTTTCTTTTTTGTAATTTTTTTTCCTTCTTCTGCAGCAGGAAGTATAAAGCAATCACTAAATAGGTGGTGTTACTTTCAGCAACTCCAAGAGAAACAGGGAGTGCTCTGCTCATTTAGAAAGGCAGGTCAGAGTTTGAAATCAAGTGTATTGGCTGGATATTTCTGGCCTTAAAAACAACAAAAAAAAAGCCAAACAAAAAAAACCAACCAAAAACTTGTGCTGACAATTTTAAACTAAATGCAAAGGCCCTGTGGTACAAGCATATCAAAGTTTTCACTTTCATGACTCTACCAGCAGATTTAGGAAGAAGTCTTTACATTTCTTCTGCTCTATAAAACTTTAAGCCAGGCTGAAATAAAAATAACAAAGCAACAATGTTTTTAGGGATAACAACAAGGACAAAGAGTAAGCATTTAAAAGCAGAATCATGCTGTATTGCTGACTAAGAAAACGCATCATGTAGAATGTGTCGGAAAATGTATAAAAATGGCTCCAAACAGATTCTAAGAAAAAGAAGGAAGGAAACGTCAACATCACACTTCTCACAGCAAAGAGGAAAGATAAATCATCATCATCACATTGATCCTGCAGGTGAGGACAGCAGGATGCTGACAACTCGTCGTGACTTCCCTTGTGGCCTCAGACAAAAGATAAGGAACTCGAGATACAGAGTTTGTGAAAGGGTGAGCAAAACACCAGAAAAAAAAGCAGTGGATGGTTGGAGGAGTGCAGGGAGAGACAGAAACAACTTGACTGTAGTTAAAAGCACTTTTTAATATTGATCAGAAAATTAAGACTGGAAGGGTAAGCACCATTGTAAGTGAGCTGATAATAAACAGCTGCTTGAGTTTTGAAAATTTTAATACTGCTCAGTAACAGTGGCTCACCTCCTTGATCTAAACACCTCGTACTCCCTCATATCTGCCATGAAATGACAACTTTTACCAAGGAGTGTTAATATTTGATTTCAAGGAATATGCTTCTGATGGCATGAAAAATAACAGAACGTACACCTCAATTACAGGAGTGACCTGCCACCCTTGCTGGTGTTATAACCCAAAATTCAGGCAGATGCCTTCTCATCTCTAAGAGAGGGAAACCAGACAAGAAAGAAAACTAGAGTGACAAAACACTGTAAATAAATACATACCTAAATAAGTATGTATTAAAAATACACCATTTTTGTGACAATCTACTTATCACACCTCAGTCTATGACCAGCCACATTCTTTTGAGATTAAAGGGAAACACAACTGATGGTATTTCTTGTGCTCTGCAAGTTAAAAAACATAAAACATGAAAGGAGGGCATTTTAATCACTTGCCTCTTCCCTTCTCTCTTCAGCAGAAGGGACTTTAAGTTCTCGTGCTGTGTCATCCTTGGGATCAAACAAGTAAATGTAATCTGAGGAGTAGCTCACAAGGATCTCTTGGCCATCTTCACTGTAACACAGGGATGTTACCCTGCAGGATTTGTTGCTGAGATGAGGAGGGACAAAACGTGCCACCATTCCAACAGTGCCCCTGCCAGCATAATTCCCTTTATTTAAAAAAATAAATAAATAAAAGTGTGAGGGGAGAGAGGAGAAAGAAAAAAATTACACATTTACTATTGCAAATTTTCAACAGCTTCAATAAACCCCTTATTTAGCATCCAACAAAAGATAACCAGGGAAAAGCTACATATCCTGTAGTTTCTGCAATAATTTTGATCTGGGGAATGACATATCAGATTTTACAGTCTTTATTATGCACACTACAAAAAATAGAAGATGAAAACGCACACACAAATATATAAATGTCTCACGTACCCACCACATGGTGTTGTATGGATGCTGTCAAATGTAGTACAAATGGAAATTTTAGAACCAAAAACCACAAAACAATAATGCAAATCTGTATCTACACACAAATTAGCAAGGAACTCAGTACATGAAACTTCAAAAATTTAGGGAATAGGCCTCTTTTCTACCTAATTTTTTTTAAAAACCTAATTTTTCTTCCAAGACATAATAATACTGTCACATTGAAACTGAAGACCTATACACTACATTGGACTTACCATGCCTTCCCGATCACTCACCTCCAATCCAAACACTAAAACAATCTTAAATTCTAGAATTACAAGTTTGTGGGCAGATAAAAGGTACCTATAAGAAGCTCTAACACTGAAAAAACCAGACTCTTCCAAAACCTCCTAATTTGACACATAACTGTTTCCTACATGGCAGAAATGATTAAATGAAAATCAAGTTTGCTCACTGGACACAGAATACTTGACCTCTTAAAAAAACCAAAAAACAAAAACTCCACACAAACCCAAACATGCAACAGAACACTACATCAATATTTTTTTAAAAATCAGTCTCCAGAATCTTGATTTTTCTCTCGTTTGCTCTCCAGGCCAAATTCACCTTATTCTTGTACTGTACAAGAGCACACACAGAGGACATTTCTGTCAGCCCCCAGAATCTGTTCCCAGGCACTTCTCAGAGAATTTTGCTGACCAGTGTGATGAAAGGGAGAGCTCCTACAGAATGTTAGCCTGATGAGAGGGATATTTTTATGTTTAGTGATCTTTCCTGTTCCCTTTCTCCTCCACCACAATCATTAACAAGAAAATGCTGCACAAAATGACAGATTTTCTGCCACTGGTTATTGACACGAATGTCACATCTGTATTATTAATTCCTATGTGTCCAAACAAACACTGAGCATACATTAGAACCAAGAGCTAAGTTACAATGATATAACACATTTTTGTGCACCTGAATTTTTAAAATAAAATCCTTAGGTAAGCATCTGAAGCACGCCAGCTTTCACCTGAGGAATTTGCAGCTTTTCAGTGAAATTGTGTTAGATACAGCCAATAACTGCTGCAAAGGCAAGCACACTGCAGGATATTACAGAGTTCATAAGATCTCCTCACATAAGAAGCATCAAGTTCCAGCATAACAGAGTGCCAGACAAGAACTTAATTAAAATACAGGTGGACCACTGGAGGCTGCAATCTCCAGCTTTTTGGAATCCTGGAATCACACGTTTCAAGACAAAATAAGAGACACTACAAAAGGTCTTTTTCTGCATTCAGTACACAATGCATTCTAAGATGCATGAAGAGATTAGGTTTACTTCCTTGAAGACTTCTGCATTAGCAAATATTAGAGTGAAATGACTCTATTATCACAAACCATAGTTCCCAGAGAAGAAAGCTACACTTCTGCAGTGTTAACTTGAGTCATTCACCATCTGTTTTGAAAATAACCTGAATTTGGCACTGCCAATGGGTAGAAATGCTCGCTGCAGAGTGTGGCTCCTACCTGTTGCCCTTGTGCCGAGCATTCTCCTGTCATAGATCCTCACTGAGCTGTCAGAACAGCCCACAGCCAGATAGTAGGGGATGGGTGGACAGATAGCGACAGAGGTGGCAGCACGACGACAGTTTATTAAAATATCCTGCAACACACAAAAATGCAGCATTGAAATAACAGCTCTGAACATTTGAAGTATAATTCTTTTTTTTTGTTTTGTCTTGGTTTTTGGTTTGTTTCAGGACACAGGCCCCTCCCTTAGTCAAGGAGATTTTGAGAAAACAGGTCTGGCCCTGTGAAGATTGATCATAAATGTGTTATCAGAAAAGCCACTGCACAGAAGGAAAACTATCAGAGAAACAAAACTGGCACCAGAACAGCTAAAAAAGAAACCAAAACAAAACAAAAACACAGGAACAACATTTAAAAATATGTAAGCTAAAAATTACAGATTTATAAACTACCTTGCACCTTGGATTTTCTTATGGAAATACAGTAACTGTGGAGGGAGAAAAGTACTAAATATGCAGAAACATATTAATTTTAATTTATTAATTGACAAATTAATTAAAGGATCGGAGTAGGTTCCATCTACACGCAGGTAACTGGATAGAAGGGAAAAAATGAAAGAAACCCCTAGAACTGGTAAATGTGTACAAGGCTGAACAAAATTAATCAAGACTAGCAATACATACTTCTAGAGTTTTGTTCCAATTCAGTATTAAAATTGTTTCTAAAATTCAAACACAGTGGACAGCACCACCACCTTACCTTCTAGGGTCATACCAGTGATATAATTTATTACCAAATCTTTTCTTACAGAGGGACAAAGGATGCTCAAGAACACAAGGCTGCAGATGATTCTCAAGGCTCATTTTTTGCCTCCAGTTTTGCACTCTACATTATTCGTGTAAACCAGACTAAGAGATTCAATTTCAACAGACATATCTTTTTTACCATATCTGAAGTCTCACACAAAAGCTTGTAAAATAAGAGAGATATTAAAATTAAAGAAGAAAAATTTAAAAAGACTCCCCAAACTTTTACTGTTTCTTGGGAAAAATGTCATCTCGATCAACAACCCTAAAATCTATTATTTCTAAAAGTTTTACCAGAACTCATATCCTGTGTTTGTGTCATGCACAGCTCTACATTCAGGATATCTTTATCAAAAGATTGTTTTTAAAGTCATCTTTATGAAAAGGTTTTGTTCTTACATCTTTACAATCTTCCTTTGTGCAACTTGTTTTGATGCGAGTATCAAACCATCTCACGGTGCCATCCTCACCACAAGAGAGGAAAGTGTAGGGATCATTTGGTACTGTCATAATCTGCTCCAAAGAAAGAAAAAATAAGATTATTAATACCTCCAGAAATAGCACTAATTTAAAAGTAAAAGCATCAATATTTTGAGCAGCACTAAGACAATTAGGACTCAAGTCAAGCTTTTCAGTGAAGTAATAAGAAAAATTGAAAAACTGATGATGCTTCTTCATTTTCAAGAAAAGGTTTGAAGTCAAAGGAAACTTTTAAATGTCAAAGATTAAATATCCATAGGTCAAGGCTTACAGTTGTTTCTGTTATCTTTTAATACACAACATTCATTTACTGCAATCACTTTTCAGATAACTTATCAGTTTGCTGCAGTAATTCAACAAAAGCTCAGTTTACTCTCTATCAAGTAATAGGAGACAATTACAAACAAAATCCTCAGAAGTCTGAATGCCTTGAAAATACTAAATGGCTTTTAATCCGATTGGGCCACCCCTTTACTTTCTAGGTAGTTCCCTGCAGCAAGTCTGCATTAAAGGCTGTTACCAACCTACCTCCTCACTGCAATTTTTTTTTAAGAGAGCACCATATTGAACCATTTTCCTAAGCTCAGCCCTTCTCCACCTAGGGATGACTGATGGAGTCTCACATGAATGGCTTCACTCAAAGCCTCCTCAAGACAAAATAAAAAGGCAAGTGACCATAATGTTAAATATGACCTGAATTCCACAGGTCAATGAATACACAGGAAATGCCAGGTTTTTTACACTCTGTCTCTTAAAACAGAAAACAGAGAATATTGCGGCAGTATTTTTCTCTTCCTACACTCCTGCTACTATTTCAGTAGAAATTTATAAAGCAACGAAAATGGTTAATAGTGTTATACATTCATTGCACACAGAGCATCAGTGATTCTTTAACATTTTTAAATGTAATGATTTATCCCCCCCCACTTCCCAAAACTCTTAATAAAAGTAACCTATGGATATCTGCAAATCTCTCTACCTGAAGTGGGGTTAGTAAGGTAATAGCTGAAGGATTCAGCCTCTCCTGTAATGCTCAGCACAGTAACTGAAACAATGCTTGCTGTGCCAAATAAGAAGTTTAATTTGCAGAACAAAGCCAAGGTTTGAATACCAGTAGAACAATAAACTTCTGAGCTATGACCACTAGTCCTCAATATATCAGTGTAACATACTGAAAAGGCTTATTTTCACTACACATTTCATTAAAATTAACTTTATTTGCGTAGTTATAAAAACCAGCAATTGTCCTTCAATCCACTAAATTCTTCCAGCATTTAGCAGAGCTTTCAGTGAAAACATTTTGCTCCAACAATGTTGCTGAATGTGGCAAGCTCTTATTTCTAGTAGCTGTACTTCATTTCTGTTCACACTGATGCTATTTCACCCTATACATGTAATACAAGCTGCACATGGCAACTTTTATGCTTGGTGCTTACAAACATCCTAAGTACTTTATAAGCACTAAACCAGAGAAATGGAGAAGTGGAAGCTCCGATAATTGAGTCAATATTACTACATTTAAGTTCAACAAGTACACATTATAGATATAAAATTGGTTTTTTACTAACTAAAAACTTGTTTGCTACTTAACTTTAAAAGTGTATAGCTATATGATCATTTTACTATACTTAAAACAGGAAAGTAAGAGGTGTCCATAAAAGTACAATGTCTGAAATGCAATTCACATGAACGGCAATAAAGAAAAGCATTTGGCTGAGTAAAAATAAACTTGTCATGGCCTTGTACAAACAATAAACTCTTCAGAAACATGTCTCAAGAACTTCTCCCTCTGCTTATTCTATTCTCACTCAGAACTAAAAACAATTGTACAATTATCTCACAGTTTACAACAATCGACACCAATTTCCACATTCTTCTGCTTCATGTTTTTGCAACATCTTGAACTGGCACAAACTCCAAGAACTGTATAAATTCAAACCACATTCAAATTTAGAATTGGTACCTCAGGGGCAGCTTTTAGCTTTTGTTATTTAGAAAACCCAGTGAGTCAAAGTTCTATATTTAACATGACGATGTGGTTACATACAGCTGGGCAGTAACATCACAATATTTGGAAATTCTCTCCCCACTCCAGGAACCTCTCAACGACAAAGCTGGGTTATGTCAGAAGCTGAAGCTGTGTCTCAGCCATTTGCTTAAACCCCCTGCTATTTGCTCTATTATATTTTCAAAAAAGGGTGTTATGCCACAAAACTCATGAATTTTATGTTCAAATATCGGGTTTAAGACACAGCAACAGCATTTCTTTCCTTCGTAAAAAGTATCTCCCAAAATGTACTATAAACACATCTTTTTGTAGAGAGCTCAAATTTAGGTATGTTAAACCTCAGTGAAAAACAGGATAAGAAAAATAACTTCAAAGAGACAGAGTTGTTACAACAGTCAATGTCATATAGAGGTCTTGATATTCCTTCCATTAATTGTGTTTTAAAGCAGCATAAACAACCAAAACTGTACCACACTCCTGTCATTCAAAACAACAATAATGCCCTCTCAACATTATTGCTGAATAAAAATCATCCCAAATAAGACCATTTTGACTGTGCAATGTAGCAGGCAAATGTAATTGGTGTAATTACGGCCATAACACTTTTACTATGTGAACAAAAATTAGCTCTGGCAGTACCTCAGTCACTTCCGTTTTTCACACATTCCAGTTCTTTTTATGAGAAGTTTTTAAAGATTTTGTTCACTAAAATGCAAAGAAAGATATCTAAAAGCTTGCTATGAATTCTGAGCTGAATAGTTAAAAAAGCAATGGATTTGGGGGTTTTTTCCTGTGTGCGTACTGTGTTGGTGTTAAAAAACCCCAACAAAACAGTGAAAGAAACAGGAATATTTACAACCTAAGAAAAAAATTGCAGTATTTTTTCTATTTTAAGCACAGTAAGTTTTGCAAGCAGCAGCTTTTGCTGCCATTTAAAAGAAGCAGCTAGAACAATAAATCTTATTATCTTCCTGACTTTAGTAACACTTTGCTTCCTCACTTGCCTAATTTGTATGAACAAAACTTCCAAGGGAGGACTGAAAACACTGTTGCTAAATTTACACCTAAAGAGTTAACTAGAATACACAATAGAAAAATTATCTACAACTGTAAACACATTTTTCAGATTAAGTTGTTCACACATGCTGAAATAAGCATTTCTTAGAAGGATTTGAATTGTGAAAAAGGCATGAAACTGCTGAAAAGTTCAGAGAAGGGGGGAGAGGCAGGGGGAGAAGAATAAAAATAAAAATGCAAAACAGCCACTGCCCCCACCCCCAACCTACGTCAGGAAGAAATTCACAGCACAATTTAAATCTGTTTTGCTCTGCAGAACATTCATTCTGAAGGTGAATTAATATTTCCAAAATGGTCTTAACAGCACCACTTTTTGGAAAGTTCTCAATTTAATTTAGCACATTTCTCTCTTCAAGCCTACTTCAGGAGGGAAAAAAACATACTCAAAAATGACAGAAGAAAAGTTCTGTAATTCTCACTGAAACAAAGTTTTCAGCAGTCTGGTTAAAATCTTGGGCAACAATACAACAAAATATGTATTTTACCCATCTCAAAAATAAGATGTATTTTGTGAGGTACCTCGTAGGTAGTCCCATAGTGGCAGGTGTACTGGCATTGCCTGTTGGTCTCTGCATCCTGTTCAACATTCGTGTAGAAAATGACTCCGTCTCCAGAACAAGAAACAATCTGTTTGTCATTGGTGCATGGTAAGAACTTTGCACTGAAAATATTGGCCCTGTGTCCTGAGCGAATTGTTGTGAGAACCTAAAGAACAAAGAAAAAGGGAGGCTGCATCAGGTCAATGTTTTCCAAGCAGATAAAGAATGGGGAAATAACTCAGACTGTGAAATAGAGCCTATGCACAGGCTGCCAGGGACCCACAGTTCAATACAACAGAACAGAGAGGCTGCCTTTACACCAAATTTCTTTTAAGAAGAAAGTGGTTCTACAAGAGAGAATTGCTCAGGCACTTGCACGAAGTAGTCTGCAAAATACAAGGGCTGGAATGCAGCTGCCACCTTTTGTTTTTGCAACGCTGGTTACACATCACATCAGGTTTCTCCAAGTGAAACATTAGTCAGGGTGATGGTGCAGCCACCCACCATGTCAGTGAGGAGAGACTTAGAAGATCTGGAATATTTTAAGGCAAGAAGAACAAGGCACTGTAATCCAAGCCAACTTTATAGACTTTAAAAATTGATGTTACTCTTAAATTCACTCTGGAAAGGAGGACTGAAGTTTATAAGGAAGGATGTTTTGGAACTAGCCAAAAATAAATAAACACTTAAGAACTTGATTACAGGGCAATAAACCAAGGCTTGACTTAGTCTCTCATTCATCTCCAGTAAAGCAGAGAAACATATGATTTACTTCACCATCACAGCTGATTTTAAAGACTTTGTGGTGACCCTTTATCCTTCTTCACATACTTATTAGTCTACCAAAACTGAAAAAACCTCCACATGCTTTCCTGTGAACAAGTGAAAATTATATTCTTATTTCCCCCATCTGCAGCACTTAAACCTGAATTTTCACCACTTCCATTAGACAAAAAATACCAAGTTGTTTAAAGCGCTATTTCACACCTTTTAAATAATTCCCACTAAAAAAGTTTAACAGTTTATCTGCATATTCTGAAAGGTACAAAATATTGATAGCTGAAGTCTATTTTTGCTACTCTACCTAGCTCATAACAGAAAATATGGTGATAAGGGTATTGGGTAAGATGACAGAATTACAGCACAGTTCTGATACAAATTTTCTCCCTTTTCCTGTATTGATTTTCTTACTCAAGCCAGAGAAAATAAGCTAACACAATTGTAACACTCATAAAAAATCACATTTCTAGTACCTTTCAGGAATAACACTGATTATTGAGTCTTCTTGCTGGTACCTGCTATTTTATAATTGCATTTGCATGTACTGGAGGAAAAATAATTTAAAAATAATCTTCTGCTCTGCTGTTACAAAAAATAAATAACTCAGCTAACTGAAAAAAAAAAAAAAAGAAAAAAAAAAAGAAAACAAGACACCTGCCCTATTCCTCATTAGGCTTAAGTAAAGGAGTAGTACACAACAGGGGGGGAAAATTGTCCCATGAAAGCATAAAGCTAAAATTGCAGCACCTTTTAAAATACTGCAATATTTTAATGTAAAACTGATAATAAGTAACTATCCCACAGTGGCATATTCAAATGAACTCTGCCCAATAAATAACACTGAACATCCTTTATTTGTGTGAAAAATTCTTACTCTGCATGTCTCTCCACCAACACTCACTTTGGAATATATCCATCATCTACTTCACAGCTGTCTTGGATACCTCTTTTCCAGCAGAACTCCCAGTGCCAGAGAAGCCCTATCTAGTGACACTGATCTGAACTTTGTCAGTAATTGAAACGAAGAGACGAAATTTGGAAGCTATGGCTTATTTGGGGAGGTGACCGAAAGGGCCTTACCTATAGGTACAGGCAACACTCCAAATCACTACCATTTTCCCACCACAACCCTTCAGGAAAGCCAAGTATTGCTTTCTACTCAAACTCTCTTCCACCATACCAACCATACATTTTGTTTCTCCTACACATTTAATTTTTGAGCATGTCCACAGGGTTTAATTGTCAGCCTCTGAGAGGGCACAGCTGAGAGCATCTGTTCTACCAAACTAACAGCAGTTCCTTCAAGAGAGAAGTGTGGGACAGTGCCACTACCTGACGGATGCCAGCTGGCACTACTGGAGCCTTTCAGCTGTGTTGTAACCCTTATTTCAATACAAATTATTCTCCATCCACCTGCAGGCACACACAAGGCAATGTAATTTTACACTGGAGTGAACTATTTTAATCAAGATTGGCACCCTAACAACGTTACACAGAAAGACAACTCAGTACATTACACAGAGCAAAAGCTAATACAATATTTTAAAACTGAAGTGAGAGGAAGATAGTTTATCTGACTACAAGATTTCACAAGAATTACTGAATCCTATTGCTGGTTCTGACACTAATCTGTGGTGAGAGCATGTTCCCTTTGTGCCTAGCCATGTACCGTAAAATGGGATAATACCAATGTCACAAAGGATTAGAACACTAAGGTTTTAAAGCACTGTGAAGCTTTATTCCCATTTATAAACACTAGGAAGTGCATATTATCTTTGCCACATAATAATTAATAACTGAAAACTGATATATTGAAAAATATCTTTAATAAGTTGAAAAATAATAACTTGCATCTTATTTGAAAATTAGCAGCCAGAAACAAACCTACCTTTCTGCTGTAGGGATTACTAATTACCAGGTTGGTGTCATCTGAACCAGATAAGATATATTCTCCTGTATCATTCCAGCAAATTGTATTCACCTGCATTAATAAAAAAAAAAGAAATTTGTTTAGACTTACATTAATTCAATTTTCACCATATTATAACATCAATACTCATCCAACACTACAGAAATAGGAGTTAACAAATTCAACTGAAATGATGTAATTTCTAAGCAGCTAGCATAAAAAAAAAAAATTGTGTTTTTAAAACAAATTGATAAGGGAATCACCTGCTTCACCTATGGCATCTCAATTACTCCCTCTGCTCTTCAAGAGTTCATCAGGTAAATTAAGCTTCCCACAGTAGCCACAATTTTACACATTGAGGTGCTTTAATGTACCAAATCTACTCCACAGAGAGTTCTCTGAATTTGAATGGGAGGGCATCACAGTGCTCCCATTATTGTATCTTCACCATATCCAAATTCTGACCATCCACTGCTTTGCACACTTTTCAGTGACCACACCTTCTCAGGGCAAAGCACTGCAGAATCCATCCCAGATCCCTTTTGAAAAGTGTGAGTACACTGGGAAAGAAGAATCCTACAGTGAGGTACAGAATTGTATTGGGAGAGCTTTACAATACATTTCCTTATCAATTCTCCTTTTCACAAGACTGTGCTTAACAATGTGTCAGTGAAACAAAGCTGTGAAAGCACTCAAAGTCCAGGAAGCTCAAAAAGTATCCTCCAAGCACCAGCTCATGCACAAGCACCAAAGACTGCATGCAAGACCATCATCATTTCAAGTAAGCCTCTAAAATACCTTCAAGTGTCAAACTGCAGCCATCACCATTTTCTGCTGGCTAGATTCTGTTGGCAGAACAGCTGCCTTAGTGTGATGTATCAGAGTGGACTACAGAATTGGTAAAAAACCCACTTTGTTCTAAATTATTTTCTTATGCCTTTTTTTTTTTTTAATTCAAATGTTTCACTCCGAGCCCCCCCAAACATGAATAATTTTTGTTTAAAATAAATGTACCCATTCTAGTTACTGTTTAAATGGCAAGTTTAGTTGGGGTTAGTTGCAAAATCAGTTGGCAGTTTCAGGTGCATCACAGGGACATTACCACCTTGATATTCTCAGGTGGAGGAACTTGAGGAGAGATCTTGGTGTTAAACAAACATGCCTATGCCAGGATTAGCTCAGTGCTCAGCAGCAGATACTGCTAGGATTTATCAGGAAATGCACAGAAGAGCAGGGTATACATCCATGCATGGCAATCCCACGTCTTCCACGCTATGCAGTTTGGGCTCATATCCCACTCCTGTATTCTCCATTTCTATTACTGCCCATTTGGAAAGAGAAACTATGACAAGGAATTACTGGGCTATCTATTACATATAGATACCTAAAACTTTTTATTGCAAGAAGCAAATAATTTGTACCGCTCTAGGGAAGGGATATGATAGAAGCTTAAGAAAACACGAGTGACATGGAAAAAGTAAGAAATAATTTTCCGTGGATCTTCACAGTACAGGAAATGGAAGGCCTTAAATGAAACCATCAGATGACACACAGCTTTTTAATGAAACTGGAAATCATTGTTGTGGAGCACCCTAAATACCAGAAGTGGAAGAATATACATATTCATCAAAGAAAAATGGTCAGAAAGAAAGGTGCAGCTTCCACCTCCATCTGCCCATTAAAGTGCAATGTGTTCTCCAGAACAGCTATCAAATACAGCCTGCTTGCCCTGCCTCAACTTCCTTCAAAAATATGTGCCGGCCACTCTCAGGGCCAAGTTATCGGGCTCCACTGAGCTTTGGTATGACCTTGCATGGCTACTCTTATGATTTTATAACTCTGGCTGTCAATCACTGAGAACCACAATTTCAGTTAGCCCCCAGAATCATCTATCATTGAAATAACCTGTCCTGACAATGGCTGTACTCTAAAATGTTGTCAAACATTGCACAGTACTACAGCAAGGGCAAACACACAACCCAACAATGTTTATTTTCATCTACATTTCCTCTCAGGCAGAAAAATATTATTATAGATGCCCTAAAGAAACCAAAATGCTAATGTAGAAATACAGGAATAGAAACAAAAACAAAACACTGAAAAAACAAGGAAGCAACAGAAAAATTTAAAGTCATGATGTGAGAAATAAGACTTAGCACAAATATTAAACAAACTGAGGGGGTGGATGTGTATATTTATGTACAAACCGAAAATCTGATGGACAGCAAAACAGAGAAAACATTGAAGATGCAAAGGGGAAACAAGATTATCGAAATTGCTGCACCACAAGCCTACACAAGACATCAATCATTCTCCTCCCAAATTCCAATTTCATTGCAACAATTGCCTCAGTTGAGCAATTTCAATACACCCTACCCAGACCAAAGTTGGTTCAAAAAACCTGAAGTAAGATGACATTAGCAAGTGTGTACTAGAGGTCTGTAACTAAATAGGCTTTTTAGTCTGTACCCGATCACCTTCTCAACATTACTGACAATAAATAAATAAAAAAGTAACGAAGTCTTTCAGTCAAATAAGCTTGTTTTGGGTTTTTTTCAGAGACTTTCCAGTCAACACACACAGTATTTGGTACAACCTAGACCAACACTGAATAACCCCAACAAATTTGCATATGGATCACTAAAAGCAGATGCTCAACAAAAGCAAAAAAAAAATAGTTCTTGTCTCATTCCAAGGAAGCAAACTCGCTATTAAAATATAATGTAAAATGAGGACTGGCAAGAAAACTGGTTTTTATTTTGAAAAAGCTACAGATTTGTACTACCAGCACTGCCACTCAACACCCAAGTAAAAGCCTAATGTAACAGTTCCTACACTGAGGGTTTGGAAATCTTGCGAAAGGTGTTGGAGCCAAAACAAAGGATACATCAAACACAAATGACAGACAATTACTAACAAGGTAAGAAAAGTCAAAGGGTGTGTAATTAGCTTTTTTCTATTAAGTACTCCACACTATTAATTGTATCTAATTTCATTTGTCACTCATCTAGCCTTGCAAGGAGGCAGCGGGCACTTTTGATTCATTAGTCAATTAGTCAGATAGTAAATTTATATCTCTGTTTTCCTCAAAGACAATGCAGGAGGCAGTTCAGCCAGTCCTTAATACCTGAAAAAGCAAACTCCTTGCTTCTATGCAAAGTGACAGCAGAATCAACTCTTTTGCAAACAGAAGAGATTAACAGAATACAAGCAATAGAAGAAAAGGAATAAAAATGGCTGTAGATGTCCAGAATAACAGGAATACCCCCCAAGCAAGGAAGGGCATGAAAAAGGCAGCGCTCATCATGTGTGGAGGACAAGGTAAAAACTGTGTTTCTAACAAAACACAAAAGCCCTATGCCAATTTAAGCCTGGCTTTGAGGACTACACCTAAAAATGACTTGTTCCCAAGTTCCATCCTGAAGGAGATGAATGCTATGAAGGACTGGTTTGTTATTGATCTGAATGCCTATACATAGAAATGAGAATTACTCCTTCAGGTAATCCTCATTATTTTAAAATATAGTGTTTACTCCTGTCAAGTGCTCCATCTACATCCTGCATTTCAACCTTCCTCAGCTTTCCCAGGATCAAAATGAGAAGAAAATAAACTGTATTTTTACTGCAATTCAATATGGTTTAGAGCTGTTTTATCCTCTACTTTTCTCACACTTCATCGCTGCTGGTCCAGATTGCTTCTCTTTCAACATTTCTCCTTTGGATTTAATCTCTTCATACAGAACAGCTCACCTAACTCTGTACATTTCCTCATCTTCTTAAGCTCCCTTTAGAGCTAACACAGAAAATGGCAAGTTCTGGCATACAAATGATCTTACTGAATTTGACCATGTGAACCTTGTTGAAAGGGGCAGATCCTGCCCTGCAAGGATGATAAGGCTACAAGCAGACATCAACAACTCTGTAGAACCAATTCAATTACTTCACACACTACTGCTAGAAACTGCGTCTTCAAACCAAGGGGAAAACGGGACTGTTTCAAAGAAACAAAAGGTGAAAATACTCATTTTTAAACAAAAAAAGGTGCTATGGCAATATTACTGTTACTAGAGCATGGATATGTGAAATAATTCATAGAATATTCCCTTCTTCACAGATATCCTGCCTGGGTACGATTATACACACAGCTGTATCTCCCACAGGATCTCTCTTTTGTGTAACAGATAGGAACTTGGACTTTACTTTTACCCTCAATTAGTAAAAAAATTTCTTGCCTTAAGTAAGTTGTCCACCGTGTCCAATTACACAGCATGCTTTATACAGAAAATATAAGTCACAACTTATTCAACAGAACAATGCAAAACTTCTTAAAAACACTAATCAACCAAACAGCAACCTAAGAAAACCCCAAACCCCTGCCATCCAACTCTCATAAAAAAAACCCCAACCACCCAAAATCCAAACCCAGAAACACCCTTTAATAGGACAATAAGGCATTCATCCCCCATATTTGAAATGCATGCTGAGTCAGGAGTTGTGGGAAGAAGAAAAGAGAAGAAAAAGAGCCTAATTACTATTGATGGTAATAAGCAGTTCAATCAGTATAAGCATTTTAATTTCATTGACTTCTATTTCACTTTTTTTTAAAGCAAATAGTAAGAAATTATACTGAGTGATTGTTAGCCATAAAAGATTATTCCTTGCAAAAGACCACACAATAAATGAGGTAAGACCTCCCAACAGCCCATTCCTTAAAGGTGTACAGTTCTGAGCAAATTTAACTTCTTAAGACATTTTTTCAAACTGTAGTATTTCAATACTGTAGTATTTTAAACACCTGCAAATAATGCTCTAAGTTTACAGTTAAAGCATTTTCCACCCACAAAAACAATCAGGCCATATGTTAAAGCATACTTTAAAAGCTAACACAATCAAATTGGGATTAGTTTTCAAATACATATCCCTCTGGTAGTGCCAAGCAATACCAACAGCCAACACCAAATCTGCAATTCCTATTACATGAGACAGAGGCAGATAATTGAAATAGAGATCAGTCACTTAATTTTTAACAAGTAGTGAACAAATACTGTTTTCCTGTCTTCTGTTTTAATAAGAAAAAAAGTACTATTCTTACAAAGAAATAAAGAAAAAATAAAGAAAAAACCCCAGTCAACTTCAGGAAAAGAAACTTGAAAAATTTCATCTTAAGTATTTGAGGAGATGAAAAATTACTAGAGAAGAAATTCTAAAGTAAAACACCACTGTTACAATCTTGAATATAAAATTAATAAATACACATAGTATCATAGAACTGTTTGGGTTGGAAGAGACCTTACATCATCATTGTTGTAACATTTCTTGAAAAAAAAAAGAGAAATCCATGTATTTGTTCCATTACACCAACACCATCTGTACCAGAACATAAACTCATAATGGTAGTCAGTACAGGAAAAGTAGCTCACATTTTATGTACAGTAATTCTAATCCTTGCCTTTCCTAGACTTTCCAGGCTCACAAAAACATAGGCACATCAAAATCAAACTTCTGATCTCAAGAAGGCTGAATGTTAACAACACTCGTTCCTTAAAACTACTACTGTGTTCGTTAACAACTATAACACTCCTTAATTATAAGTCAAGCTAAAATAAACCTTCCATTTGAACAGCTTTAGAAATATTCATGGTAAAGTATGAAAGCTGCACTTACAGTTTCATTTTCTTATAGAATACTTTCAGTTTTCAGGTATCTTGTACAACGAAGACTTTAACAACCATGAATTTCTGCTCTATTCCTCAAAGGTAACATGGCATCCTCTTTGTCCTGAACCCAGTTCAGCTAAAACTTTTTATTTAAAAGGATATATCTTAAAATATTTGGACCACTTTCAAAAATTAATATTTAAATAAGCAATATTTCAAGTTCTGCTATTGCCTTTGAGGAAGGCTTATTTTTGTTTTCATTGTCTCTTTAAGTCAGCATGTAGCACTTGATGATTTGCTTTTCAGAACTGGAAAACTTTATTCGTGTTTTGAGTGATTTAAGTCAACACAGTATAACACAAACAAACAAACAAACTTCATTTCAAGGTTTAAGATTAGTCCTAACTGAAAAGGTAAGAATGTGTTTAACTGGCAGGAGAGATTAATTCATTCAGCAGTAGACACAGCATTAATGTACAGGAACGGGATTTTGTTTTGCTTCAAAGGTAAAGTGTCAGATATTCGAGAAGAAACAAATAGCTAGAGAATTCAGATGTAGGTCTCTACAAACAGAATGGTCCTGCTCAGCTTTAATAGACAAATATATTTGCCTTTTTAAGTTAAGGGACTATTACCACGGCAACGAAATCACAATTTAACAGTTTTTAACAAACAAAAAAGCAACAAGTGACTTACACATCCATCATGCACATTCAAGGTTGCTTCAAGTTTTAATCTTTGGATAAATTCTCTTCTCCCTGTGAAGAAAAATACCAATTACATAATTTTTAAAAACTGAAGTAGTTAAGAGCCTGCTAGTGACCATTCACAGGTAAAAACCTAAAGAGTAAAGAACCAGAATATAAATTTGAATCTTAAAACAATTCATACGGTTCTCCTTTTACAAATCCTAAGACAAGCATGACATTTTCTGGTTCTTCTACCGCCTTTCATAATGCAGAAATGGCAAAATGAACATCTCAAAGGTTTGCAAGCTGATGTTTCCTCTAAAACGAATAGCTAGAAAACAGAAATTAACCCTGTGGTTATTTGGTTCACTTAGCTGAGAGGGAGCAAGTATAACACGGTTCAAAAAGTACAACCCTTGCATTTGGAAAAGCAACATTTAAGACCAGTAACATTCCATTTCACAAAAATGGTGTGAAAGGAAGACATGAAGGATAAAGATGAAATCTGCAAATGCATATTAAGACAAGGCCCCAGGAACTTTTATGTACTATACGCTATATACCAACTGATTTACCACTGCACTCAAAAACATTACAGTACTAAAGACATGAAGAGGGAAAATTACAGTATATTGACAAAAATCTGGTCTTTTCCTGAACTAAATGTTTAAACACATGGCTCCAACTTTCATTTCAAGTGTCCTGTTTTTATGGAAACAGTTTATACTGAATTTAATATTCCCCAGAATGCACTTTCAGAAAAAAAAAAAACCAACCTGATAAACCTAATATTTTTTACTTCAATCCCAAAAACTCTTACATTCAAGGATCATTACACCTTTTTTAATTCTGTGTTTATACATGTCTCAGAACAAAATTCCACGTAAGAGCATCAGACTGTAGACCTATGCTAGGTTACACTGTTTCCAAACACGTAACTATGAAATTCACTCAAAATTAACCTAAAAAACCTAGAATCAGGAAAAGAACCCACATCTGAAAAATCCTACATTTCTGAACTTGCTTTGGTTCAGCTCAAGGCAGAACCATGTCAGAGCCCGGTGATGCCTCTGGCAGTGTAGCACAAATTTGGAAAAGTAGTTTCTCCTCTCTCCACTTGCTTCCTCTGAATGCTTTTTATTTCTCCCATATAGTCTCCAGCCCTGAAAAAGAACATCTGATATCCACACACCTGGTCCCTCACAACCACCTGGCTGGAAGCAGGCACTGAGCATCCCTGCCACACTCCATCCTCAAAGGCCAGGACACCCTTCCAGCAGCACCAACTCCCGCAGCTACACCTGCACCCCCATCCAATGTTCATAGAGCTTTCCCTCCATCCAAAGGTCTGGGTTTGATACCTCCGTTTTGCTGGATCAAAATTCAAAATTGCTTAAAACACAGCTTAAGAACCACATTAGAAGATGATCATACTTTGGCAAAATATTTTTTCTTTTTCAAGAGGAGGTACTTAGTGGGTGAAATGGTTATAAAGTGCTTGCACTTAAAGCACGCCTGAGGCAGCTTTAAAAAGATAAAAGCCAGACTTCTCTCCTGCCCCATTTTATAAACATTGAAGTTGTGACTCTCAGGTGCTACAATTTCTGTTAACCAGGAACAACCATGATTAGAGAAAGACTAAAATAATGAAATCTTACGCACCATGCTCTACTAGTAAGAATGTATGTACTCTTCAGCTGGGAACACACATCTACCTAGCTCACTGGCCTTTCTTTACCACTCTTCCTTACCCACTTTTCCCCCCTCCAGGAACAGACTTTGGCCATAGGTTCTTAAAGGTTGGTTTATTGTACCTTTTAGTGAAATACTATTATTTTTTCAAATCAAATGACTTCTGTGTTTTCAATCAAGATTCCTACTGACAGGTTAATTTGATTTCTTCAATCACTTGTAAGTAAACGTGAATGCTCAGGTGGGAAATATCACCTGCTGCATACTTGTGTATCACTTTGCATAACACAAACTTAATCTGCTCCAAGGGTGCTACTGTAATGCAAAATACAGAGCAGTAATACACGACCTCCAATGGGGTAACTTCATTAAGAACCGTATACTCCACAGGCCAACACAAGAATACAGTGTTTCCCAGACCCATCACACCTCCACTGAAGAACAGAAAAATCTGATAGCAGTGGATGATTGTTGGACATTGCACCAGGTGCATAAAACGTATCTGGAATGAGGTGATGTCTGCAGAGCAACAGGCAGGTTCTTGCTGAGAATCCTCTGTACACACACACACCAAAGATGACTTAAACTAATTTTTAAAAACAGAGGAACAGATTTTTGCCCTTCCTATATGCTCTAGTTTTAATCCAAATCACTTATACCAGCACATAAAAAACAATTAGTGTGTTCTAATCACATCTTCAGTTGCAATGAACAACTGGTTGCTGCTGTTAGATTAGGATTTTGGTCTTAATAAGAACACGGTATCCATACAAGTTTCAGTAAACTTGAGATGCAGACATAAGGTGTCTCAAATACTCAACATTTGGCCATTTAAAACATTTTTTTAAATTGTTAGGATTGCATATGTGATTTCTTATATATGTGTTTAGTTATTTATCCTTCAATCACTATTTATCTAAATATTTGAGGAAGGGATTAAATACAAACAAAATTACAACCCTTTAATAGTTTCTATATTCCTAAAGGAAAAAGGGGGCAAGGGAGAAAACAGTTAAAATGTTTTGCCTCCAAACACTCTCTTATTTGATTAAGTACTAAAAACAGTAAGACAACTGAATGGATTGTTTGTAGTTTATCTGATCATTCAAAACTAGAACCACCAGATCCTAAGTGGTGTTTTTACTCTAAAATAAAAAACTGAACTCCTTGAATAAAATGATTTGAAGAAGATGCTGCCTCTGCTTTTGCTGTTAAAAGCTGAGCAAAGTCAGTGAATCTGTGTTCCTTGTACTTCAGCAATGACTCCCACAGGTTCACTTGGTTTGATAAAAATGCTCAGCAGCAGTAGTAGAGGCTTCTGATATTTGTCACTTGAATATTTTTGTCACTGATCCACTTTTATTACATTAAAAAAAATTAAAAACAACTCTTCTTGTTTTGTTTTTTACTTTTCAGGTGCATCTCAGTTCTTATTGATAGACTTCCTAACAGATTCTCCATGTCAAGGACTCTGCTCTCACAGGTGCCAAAAATGCTCTCAATCCTTCTCTCCACCTTCCTACAAAGGCAGCCCTCCTGGCTCTCCTTTCAGCTATGATGAAGGATGAAACCCAAACTTTTAACAAAACCCCAGAAGTACTTTTTTCTTACATCAGCAACAACACCTCTGTCATGTTCAGATTTTTCACCCTCCAATACTGTGCACAGGCTCTCAAGCCAGAAACTACTTAATTTTTCCCCTTAACTATGTAGTATCCCTAGAAATGCAGTAATTTAATTCTGTGAGGGTGCTTCAATATATCATATCCTGTATTCAAATAAGCCCTAGGACATGGATCAAGTGATCAAGCTATCACCACCAAGATTATCTCAATAGACAGTGGAACACACATGGGGTTTGTTTCAAAACTGCTAAGGTGAGTTTATCAACAAGAATACGATAAAGCAAAACAAAAAATGCCCTGTTAAATTTCAAACGGCTGTGATGACCTCCCTGTGAAGTGTTTACATAGCTGAAATTTGGAAAGCTAATGCTCCACCCACCCATTTTCACTAGATATGCAGCAAGTGAAGCCTCAAGGTTCAGTACCACTCTCAGTAAAATGATCAATAATATCTTCAGTTTTTAGCCATCCACCCATTTTCACCAAACATTATGCACAACTGAAGCCTCAAGGTACAGTGAAACTCTCAGTACAGTGATCAGTAATTTTTTTAGTTTATATTAAGCTGGAGAGTAAGGGACCATTCTGTGTATGAAAGAAGCCCCACCTTGAGTCGCTCATAATATGAATTTAAATATGGGAAAGCAGGTGAAAGAGAAGCTGCAGCTGCTTCTTTGTAACATTACTTCTTCAAAACAGCCACTGTGCACAAGGTCAAACCAAATGCTGCCTTGCAACTCCCACCTGGAGAATTACCCAACCTGGGTGTCTGGGCACATTTACAGAGCTCTAATCTCACTTCAGGGAGCAATACCAAAATACAACAGCATCCCTTGTACTCCCCACTCACAGCAGTTATGACACCATTTAGGTCACAATCCTCGGTTTAGGAATTGCTGATCAGGTGCTTTCTACATGCCTGTTTTGGCAGAGACACATACCTTTCTTTTGTAAGCAACTTAGTCAAAGCTGCTTCAGAACTGATGACAGCAGACAAGTTAAATGCTTTTAGCATGTAAAACCTTCATGTATTTAAAACTGTGCTCCAGAATTTCCCATTGAGGTAGTACAGATCATTTCATGATGGAGGTTTAGCTTTAAAGCACACTTGTGCTCCACAGAAATGTAACTAAACTTTGATCCAAAGCAGCACCAACACAGTATGAGACGTTAAAAGACAACCCTTATTCAGTAATAGACCCCATTTATCAAAGGAACACTCATTTATATCAAGCTGCCTCTTTGCAAGGCCAAGTCCCTCAGCGCTGGCTCGCTGTGACATTTGGAATGCCCTAGTTTAAAGCTGAAATGGAGCCAGCATCTGTTCCCAACGCAGAGCACATGTTATCCTGCATTCTGAGTGTGGTTCAAAACTTCTCTTGGTTTTCCAGGGTAGAGTTTATGCATTTCTGAAGTAACTCCATTTGTATATAGCTTATTTGATCAACTACATCAAACTCTGCATGATGATGTAACTTCTGATCCACATCTCAACACACTTTTTCCAGCAACCAGAATTTTCCATATACCACACAGTAAACAGGACTCAATACACAATATGAACTGAATTAACTTTCGTCAAGGTAAGTTAAAATTCTTGAAGATTAATTAAGACCTTGAAAATCATTTGTTAGCTATGTAGGCCGACACTGGCCCCATTTTATAGTCATCAAAATTGTGACACAGGAAACTCAAGCAATTTATCAAAGGAAAGAGTGAACCAGCAGTACTGCCAGAAACCAAATCCATTGGTGTGATCTCCAGTCCTTTGAACAAGGCCCTATGTTATATTTCTTCACTCTTCTGCACTACTGTAAAAATGCCAAAAAATTATAACTCTTGGTTCTGTCAATGTTTAAAAGACTACCTTTCAAGTGACTATGAACCACTACTTCATTATGGCTTAAGTTCAAAACAGATAACTCAAATTATTCTCTGTTCTTAATGATACATCAGCAAGCCTGAAAGCGTGAACACTATAAAGAAAATTCAAAATATTTTTTTTGTCTACAAAGAGACTTCTTTGCCATTTTAATATGTAAGAGCTTTGCTACTAAACACCCAGCATCAAACAACTTGGTGCTAACTAAGCTCATACTCAAATCCTAAGATAGGCTTTAGTAATGAGCTTTAGGTATTAAGAAACACAAAACTTACAGATTTTCTAACACCAAGACAGAAACTAGAGAAGATAGGACACTATGCCCTCAGTTATAAATCAGCAAATCTTATGGTGAGTATATTAACACAAAATCTGATCTCAGAAAAAAAAAACCCACAAAAAGAGATCTGCTAAAGTTTCAAAAAAAAAGTAGTTCATCAATGTTATACATTTTAGGGTAATAAGTAAGCATTTTGGAAAATACTCCTGTTTAAGTTTGCTTCTACAGTCTGCAAGAATAGGTTACTATAGCTAAGAGCATAAATATGTTTGGATTAGTAGCAACGGCTGTAATTAACTTTGAAACATCTTTTGGATACTGAAAGTATCCACTCCCAAATATAAGCCTCCACTGGGCTCCATAAATGGTAAGGTTACAAGCATTTAAGCTTTAAACCAATGTCTTTAATTTCTGTTTGATATTTACCATGGTTTATGCCTGAAAGATACTTCTTACATAAAATTCAGCTGCATTAATATCAAGTGTTTAAGGTATTCTCAGTGACAAAAATGTGGGATAAAGTACAAGTACCTTTCTCAGAGAAAGCACTTTATCTGTGCTGTACCCACTGGTGCTAAGTGGATTTCATTCACAAGTACACCACATTCTGACAGATATCCTTACACTGCCCATACTGAAGTCTTCTGTATTGTTCTTGCCACAGATTGCAAGTGAGGTTTTGTGACAGGAGGAAAAAATGCCAGTTTTCAGCAGTTTTAATATTTATTCAATCCTTTAAAGTAGTCCAATGATCAAACACAAACGACTCACTGAGACAAAAAATTTATGCCACAAATATTTCTAATTTCTACAGAGTAGAAGGCAAAATTCACATGATAGAACTAAGAGAAGCTCTATCTGTGTAAAAGATAAGACTTACCACCTTACTCCTCTCAACAGAACACTATCGGAAATAGCTTAAGTGATTAACTGGATGCAGGATTAACTACATGCAAAAGCTTTTGCTGTTTTCTCCACCAGCACTAAAATAAGACTCCCAAAGAAACACCTCAAAATTCTAAAACAGGTACCAACACAAAAACAATTAGTTATCAGATCAAGAAAAATACACTTGTGCCCTGCTTTCTTCCCTGAAGAAAAATCAAAGGAGGCTTCTATTAACTGAAGGCAAAAAGAAATATTACACAGATTGTTGCAAGTTGGAGTAAACAGCATTACTGTAGGTTTCAACATGTCTTTGGAAATACTTTCCTTTGACTTTGAAAAGTCTTCATCTGAAACTGCTATGTGGACAGCAATGTTGAATATTTTCTTATAGAAATGACATCAACATAATAACCCAGATGATCCTTAACACCACTTGGGGAAGTACACATCAGGCGCTCTGCTTTATGTTCTCAGGTACTGCTGATCTGTGTAACACCCAAGGTTAATCAGGAGCTCCACTTTCCAGCAAGAAGAGATGGTATCTAAGAAACTGAAATGCGGTGTTGCTCCGCCCCAGTGCAGAAGTTAAAATTGCTCGTAGCAGAACCAGGGGTCTCTCACCTCCAAGCACTCAGGCAAAATTAATGCTAGAGCATGCAGAGTCACTAGGAGAAGGGAAGAAAAAGTGGAATCTGCTTCTCAGAGGAGCACATTCCTAGCAGGAATGTCCTCTTTCCTGCTGAGGAGGTGTGTGCCCCCACTGCTGCCAGTCCTGCCATCACCTTCCAGTGATGCTGCTTCTCCCACTCTGCCAGCAGGACTAATCCCAGGAATTCCAGACAGAGGCTCTGGGCAAAATCAAAGCCTACTATTTAAAGTTGTTTAAGCTAACGTGATACTCATTTTTAAACAGATTAAGAAGTGTTTATACAGAAGCTTACCAGCATATCTACAGACATGTCTTCTAGCAAAAAAAACCCAGGGCCTGCCTTTTCCACAAATGAAACTGAGCCCTTGGACAGGGTGGACGTTTAACATTCTGCACACCCGCCTAATTTGACATACCATTTAATCCTGGGTAGTATAGGAATTGTACAGTGCTGGTTGTTTGGGGGAAAATGGGAAACAGATATATAGATACCATAACAGATATAGGTCATAACCCGTAAGATTACAAATGTAAACACCAGGAAACTGTCCAGAATTAAAGACAGATTACGTCGAAGTTGAGCTCAAATAAAAAGCTGAGTCTTGACAGTAGATGACTATTAAGTCAACACTGTACTCACAGAGGTTAAATTATCACTGGGTATTTAAAAACAAATGGGGAAAAAAAACTTTTAAAAATTGCATTGCCTGTTGCATTAAACTATATGTATTCATCCTAGATAACAAAAAACCCCTGTTTAACTCCAAAGACTCTTTTTTTTTTTTAAACTGAAGAGAGTCCAGAGGACATATCAGTGTTTCTAAAATAAAACTGAATTAAAAAGGAACCAGATTTTTTCCTCATTTCCTAGAAAGGTAAATAACAGGAACACACTACAATAACTGTAACAACAAAGCCATGCAACCTAAATAAAGAGGTGGGTTTGGTTTAACAGTTTAATTTTAATAGTTTTTTATACTGGTGAAGTTTCAGTAAAGAGGTGGATTTGGTTTAATAGTTTAATTTTAATAGTTTTTTTATATTGGTGAAATTTCAGTAGTTCAAAAAGGGCTGAACAAACACATGATATCTGCTAAGCAGAGAGCAGTCAGCATTAAGGACACATTCAATTTTCCCAGAGGAAAGCCTGCAAATCCTTGAAGAACAAGATGAGGAAAATACGGGGATATTAAAATTCAGTGATGTGACTCAGATTCCATCTCATGATATTCGCATTCAGTATTTAATGATTCAACACACGCTAAAGCATTTGGGACACATCTGAACCAGCAGCTCACTAAGCCCCAAAGACATGAAAACGCCGAGACTTGCACTCAAACAGTGAAAAATCCAGCTTTGTTCAACGGCTGGCATAGTTTGTATCTGAACTGATCCTTTTCCTTACTGCCAGCACAGGACCGGTCTCAAGTGTCAACAGGTTCTTGATACATGATCAGTTGTATCCCACTGGACTATTTTGGGGACACTCAAGGATAGAAGATCAGGAATCACATGCAAAGTCACAAGAACTCACAGAGTTGCAGTGCAACATCTTGGAAGTGACTGAACACAGACAGGTTTAATGATCTGCCCTAATGCAGTTAATGGAAGCAATCCAAGTGGAAGAAGGCTACAGGGAGAAAAAAAATTAAAATAAATAAATAAAGAGATCTAAAGGATCTCTCACATCACCGCCTCATCCTGAAATACAAATCCAGTACATGCTGTACACGACTTGTTTTTGCAGCAAGAGACAGCTTTCATGTATCCAAAGCTCATTATTAGAAGATCAAGGTACAACTTAACTACGAAGCTGTCTGAAACACTCAGTATCAAGGCACAGGCAGTTTTTTACAAAGCAAACACATTCCCTGTAAAGTCTTTAAAAGCACACAATGTAAATTCAATGAAATATTGCAATCAAATATGAAAATACATTAGAAGTGCACACAAATGTCTGCAGTTTCCAGCTGTCTGCAGGAGAACACTGAGGCTCCAAAGGATACAAAGCAAATACATTTGCATCCTAAGACTGAGTATAATTCAAGTATTATAATACATGCAAAGCCTTGGGACTGCAACCCACTTACATGCACTCATATTTCCTGGGAGCCATTAACACACAATTAATATTCTGTTAATCACAGACATTACACATAAGGTTAATCCCTTAAAATCCGAAAGTACATGTGCATAGTTCAGCCCATTTCAAGAAATGCTGACAAAACTGCAGGTAAGTTAAAAGGCCTCTTGAATTTCTGAAGGACAGAAAATCAACAATCTAAAACAGTTATACCAACTTTTCATCATTTCTTGCTGGCCAAATATAATGCCAGAAATCCACCTTCCATTTTAATTCATAGGTCAAAATACAATGGCAGCAAAAAAGTTGGTGGTTTAGAAAATTAAAACACCAAAACTCAGTAAGTAGGTTCATTGATAAGTTCTGATCCAGGCAGTAGTATAAAAAAAAAAAAAAAGAAGAAAAACCAAAACCCAAAAAGCAGGTTTCTGCAGAGTAATCCCACCAAAGAACATAATACTGTGATCCGTAAGGGTCCACAGTTTTACACAAACTGGTTTTAGTACATAAAAAAACAGAAGCTGTGCTACTATCAATCCCCAGCATCCTAAAAACAAACATTGGAAATCATTCTCTTATTTCAGGACAGAGTGACAGAAGGCAGCAAGTAATCCCAGACCCTGTATGTAATTGGTTTTTTTTTAAAGAAAATATACAAAAATAATCATCACCACCTTATCACTGAATGGAAGCCAGATGGGACAACACTGAGGAGAAAGAAGCAGTAACATAAACCGTAACAATTAAACCACAAAACACACAGGAAGATGTAACTGAAAAAAGGTCAGCGATATTAACTACAAGCAAAGATTTCTAAGATAATAACTAAACAAGCTATCAAATTTACCTAAATTAGTGGTGCAGCTACATGGCTGTACCACGTGCAGGTCCAAGTGGCTGCTGTCCTCCACTCCCATAGCTCAGTTAGTCTACGACTGAAAGAAGCCCAAAGATAATAGAAGGCTGATTAGACTGAAATTAAAACTAAGCATTGAGCTCTCAGGCCACAGAAATACTCATCTAACCTTAATCCTGCCTCCCAGCTCACATCTCTTTCTGGTTTTCTGCTATGTACCAAATTATAACCAGCCAGCATTTTTTATTTGTTGTTTTGTCCAGATGATTCTGTTACACTGTGCTTTTATTATCCTTTATCAACATTAAAGGCTTTAAAGTGGGTGTCTTTATAATCTGAGCTGATTTACTTTGAAGTAGGAAGAAAAAAAAAATCATTAATCTTGTATGCTAGGATCACCCCTAACATTTTTTCCTACAAGCTGTTTTAGATATACATATAGTGTCTTTCTGTTCCTTGGTACCAGTTTAAATGAGATAGTATCAGGGAATTCATTTCAGACACAGTCTCTTTATTAAACTCCAAATTCAGTTTGTTATCAACAGGTCTTGATGCCACATTCTTCTTTCCATTGCCCATCTGTAATTTTTTTTAAGGACTGGAGTCACTAAGCCTTGCTTTTATTAAAAAGGGGAAAAAACTCCAAAGATATCCAGTTTAAGGCAATACCTGATCACTGTCCTCTCTCGTGTTTTTTTCAATTAAGAAGTTACATCCCTTTTCTGCAATGTTCTTAAGCATCTGAAACTTTTCTACAGCACGAGTGAAAATCCAATGACTATGCCAAATTTCCTGCCTTCCTCATGCTTCCTGCCTCCTTCCAATATTAGATTGAGCACATAAAAACTATTCCACAGATGTACTTTCCTCCAACTCATTCATTACACCGTGAACTTAAATTCTGCCTCTGCCTATTCCTATTATTCAGAAAACATCTCTAATGAAAAAAATCCGGGGAGTTCACGTACATCTTTCTAAAACCTTCAGTTAGTCCAGTTTCACGAAGTATTTGGTGTGTGATAGAATATATCACTACAGAACTGCGTTCTCAGAATCAGACCATCAGGTACATTTATAATGCTTTTTTATCCAACAGCAGTTAATCTGCTAGACTTGAAGAAAAAATAACACAAAACACCTCTACCAATTCTGGAGTTTAGCTGCAACGGATGAGTGTTTTTATCTCATGATGGAGAAGATAATTAATTCCAGAGGTTTAGGACATGAAATTTAACAGTGTACCTGAAAAAAAACTAAACATCAAAAATATTATGCAAAGAATTTAAGAAGAAAGGTTGATTAAATATTCTGACCATCTCCAAGTTTGCAGGAGCACCAGCTACAAAGCTGATCATCTTAAAGCTGTCAGACCTTTCTTACTCCACATTATTTTCAAGGACCAAGATACCATGTGTTAAAATACAGCTGAAGCAGAACTGGGCAAAATAATGCCTCTCTTTTTGGTTGTTCTCCCCAGCATTCTAGTTTTTATTCTGCTGGGTTAGGTTGGATTGTTTGCCCAAGAAAAGCAAAAGAGAGAATGAAAGTTTACAGTATTTTAAGGAAGCATTTTAATTTCACTCTTGCACTCTGGGCAATGTATTTTAGGAAGTACCAAATGTTCAGCAGCACCACCCAATTCTATCTTCATTCAACCAGCCACTACTAGTTTTATAAACTGATATGAATGGAAGGCAGTCAATATCAAAACAAGTCAGTTATAATAGCTACTCTTGCCTGTTTTTCAACCCTACTCATGAGCAGGGCAATCAACTAACTTCAAAACTAGTTAGTTCTGGGGTTACTGTGGTTCATCCCTATAAATAAAGAAGGGGAACCATTGAAACCTAAGTAGTTTAGTAGGTTCTCCATACACACAAATATTCACAGATCTCTTTGTAGTAAGAACTGTTGAAGCTTTACAAAATTTGGTCACAATGAGCCTAATCAGTGGTTTCCTTACAGAGAATTTTTTAGAGATTTCAGACTTTCCCCAAATCTCAAAACCCAGGATGATAAAAACTTAGTAAGATATGAAACAATCTTTAAAGAAGGGGGAGTGAAAGCTCACAGAAAAGCATCACAGTGCTATCTCTAACATATCTGGTAAGTTTAAAAATTTCATATGACAAGGAAAGAAGACTTCAGAAAATAGTAATCTGCATGAGGATATCAGAGATTGGGGACAACTGATTATTTTTATATTTGCTTCCATTGCATCAAGCACCACAGCTTCCAACAACCACTCTGAACTAAAATACAGTATCAGTTCCTCTCCTTTTAGACTGAGAGACTTTCTCAGGATAACCTGCTATGTCAGACAGCAAAAATACACCAAACAAACAAAAACCCCAAAACAAACAAATAAAAATAGAAAAAAAAGGAAAAGCCTTCATTCTTTGTCCCGTCTAAACAGAGCCATTCTCAGCAGCAGGACCCTTCACAGAAAAGCAAATAAACCCATCACATTAAATACTTCAGAGGAATTATGGATCCCCTTTTTCTTGCAAGAAACCCATGCTGCCATTTCTCTAGTCAAATCATTATACACTATATTTAATCCACACAGAGGCCTTTATTGTGCTGGCACAGAACACTCTACCTGCCGTCAGAACAGGTTTCTTCACTAGCCCCTGAAACACTGCCACAATGATACAAAATTGCAAGATTTGCAGATTCTTGTGAAAGTATCCCGAGTAATTAGACTCGCCAGCTTCAAAGCAGAATTTAACTTGGATACCACAGTTTGCACCAATGTTTTTCAGGGTAAAAGCACCGCGATGTGCTACTGAAAGCAGTCTGAAACTCAATTTCCACCTGTGATCCAGCAGCAGGGCTCCTCCCACCAGCACCGGGCTAAGAGGATCCCTAAACTGAATCAAAGAGAAGAGAGTTACTGACAGCCTCCCCCAGGCCTGGCTTCCTCTGGAGACTTCAAATACAAGCACTGCCTGAAATTGAGACTAATTAGCCTACAAATGGCGAAGGAAACGTAGCTAACAGATACATTGCTGAGACCCACATCTTCCCTCCCTCATCACAGCAGGAGCTCTCACCAAAGGATAACATCTGAAGGACACATCCCAGGGACGCACATACGGCCCCATCTCCACGAGCTGTTTCTCTGGAACTCTGTCCACAACTGACGGGGCTTCAGAGCAATTATTTAGGGATCTTGCAAAATCAAAATCAGACAGAGTTTTTGCAAGGCCATGAATTCCAGGGGTGAGCTATCTGCATGGAAAGGTACATTACACAGATCCTTCCTGGAGCAGCTGTTTTCAGAAGCTGAGAGAGTCTATTTATAGAGTGCCACTTGATTGCCAGTTCACATGAAACTAAAACACCGAGTAAATAGGAAACAGCAATTAGTTCTCAGCTGTCTTCCTTCAAAACAGGGTCACTGTCAATATTTCTGACATTTTACACTGTAGCACAACACAACCATCCCAATGAAGGGCTGAGTATGCAAGTACCATCCACACAGACACATCTTCCTCCCAACTGCATTGTTGGTCATGGACTTGCTATAACGCTTTTCCTTTGATTTGTGGCTGCAGAAGAGCAGCAGGCAATGAAGAGATACATAAACTACTTCATTTTGTACCAGTATCCAGAATTGTTTTGACAAATTTACAAAAATCCACCCAAACAAAAACACCAGACAAACAAAAAGCAAAAAAACGCACATGGACAATGCCTTGAGTCTCCCAATGCTATTCCTAAGTTACAATGAAATGCCTGATCTGCATTTGTTCTGTCTGCCAGACTGCTGAAACACTACTAAAAATATATATAAATAGGAAGAAGCCTTACTTCCCATGCAGACCAGATCAGCAGTGACCAACAACCAGTGGCACCCACCTGACCACTGCAGTCTTGACCAGTGGGCCAGAGAACAAAGCTCCTACACAGAGCTGCTGAAGTCTGAAAAAGACCCACACCTACACTGCACACAAAAAGGCACAACAACAGGCCTCTTGTCTGGGAAATCTGCACACGAACAACCACACCTGACTAGCAGTCAAATTAGTGGGTTTATTAAGGCCATAAACGCCATTTGGGGTAAAAGTGCAGTGGTTTCACAAGACAAGCACACCCTGGACCAAGCCCTTGATGAAAAGCAGGAGTCAGTAAGGACTGAGCATCTCTTGCCATCACCAATGCAGATCTCAACATCAATTCAGTGCGAAGGCTCTCCCCAGTTCCTGTTTTTTCAAGGCTCCAAAGCAACTGAACTTGTTTAGGTTAAAGGTAAAACAGTAAATATGAGACCTTAACCAAGGCACCAGAGGGGGTTTGTTTTTAACTAAAGTTATGTGCATTTTATTTGGAGCATCATCCAGAAAAGACATCTTGGTAAGTCTGGGAAGACGATTTCCACTGTTCAAATCTTAGTACTTTAACTGTCAGAGACACAACCATGTAAAAGCAGCAGAAGAAAGAAAACAAAAAAGATCTTCTTCTTCAAAAAACGGAACCTTCACACTACAGTCCTAATTTTAACATTGAGCTTTTCTGCTCCAACCGGAGCAGACAAAAAGAAAAAAAAAAACAAAACAAAACAGTCAGAAGGATTGATCACTAAAAGTTAGAACAATCCTCAGCTAAGGCTTGGCCAAGCACAGCTGGAGACATAACTAAAATCAAAAGCAGATACATAGTTAGTTCTTAACCTTTTTCTTAATTTTAGGACTCAACATTTCTTTCCAGGGGACTTGTGTGCTGCACACGCACACGCCCCTCTCTGTAATCGGTACAAACCAACAGCAATAACCTGATTTCCTTGATTAACCTTTTGTAGATTACTGAGTGCTCAGGGACTACAGACAGAAAACTCCTGAGTTAGGCTCGGTAATGCGATATCCCACCTTAAATTCCACCAGGAAAAAACCAAACGACAAACCATTCCCACCGAGCACAGCCGGGAAAGCCTGGGAGGCATAGAACGACACTCGTTTTACAGTGCTGTAAATCAAGCTCCATCTCGAGTACTCGAGGTTTCCGCTCCAAGGCAGGAATTGTTCTGCCACACGAACACAAAAGAACGCGTTCCCGACCCACGGAGCCATTTACCCTGGAGAGCCACCCCCCCAAATCCACAGTGCCGCTACGATGGATCGCCACACCTCCAAAAACACGTGAATAAATACTGTTTTTTTAAACATTTTTCTGATAACACTTTTTGCAGAACCCGCGCCACGACAAAGAATATCAATAGTTCCTTCACGCCACAGAAACCTCCCCGCGGCCTCGGAAACTAAAAGTGGCGCTGGCTTTAACTTGGAAAGTGAAAATACCTGCCTTGCGTGTGGAGGCGAGGGCAGCCCAGGGTTGGGGCGCCAGCGGGGACCCAGCGGTGGCCGCGGAGCACTTGGAGACACAAAGGGCGGCCGGATCGGCCCGCACCGAGCGCGTTCCAGCGGCTCGGCTTCTCCCAGAGCCCCGGGAACACCTCGAGGGCGCCCGGACAGCGGCCGCGCCATGATCCCGGGGGCGTTTACGTGCTTTGTTCCCAGCCTCCGGCAGCTCAGCGCCGGCAGATCCGGACCCTGCCCGGCCCCGGGCACGGAACGCCGACACCGGCGCTATTTCGAGCCGCCGCCCAACTTCCCGGCTGGATCTCGGCGTGCAACAGTTCCTTCGGGAAACAAGGGGGGCGGGCGAGCGGAGCCTGGCACCCAGGGACCGGGGGGTCCTGGCGGGCCCCCGGACCACCCCGGGAGCGCGGAGGGATGAGGCAGGAGCGGGGGGAGCCCTGGAGCACCCCGGGAGCGCGGAGGGATGGGGTGGGGGTCTCCTGGACCACCCCCGAGGGCGCGGAGGGCCGGGGGGCGGATTTGGGGAAGGTGTCACCGCCCCACGCGGGGCACAGGAAACTTGGGAGCTGTGGGACAGCGCGGCCGAGCGGGGGAGCGGCGGCGCCTGGAAGGGGCTCCGGCCCCCCTCCTCACTTGGTGGGGAGCCAAAGACGGCCGGACCGCGTCCGCAGCACCCTCCCGCATCCCCCGTCCTTACCGAGGTAGTGCCTGCGCAGCAATCCGGGCTCCTCCAGCCCCAGGCTCCGCTTCCGCACGTCCCAGAGCAGGTGTGGGCAGCGCCCGCGGGACATGGCCCGCGCGGGCGGGAAGGGCGCGCGCGGAGCGGGGGGGATGCGCCGGGACCGGCCGGGCGCGCGCGATCACCATGGGAACCGCCGAGCGGGCCCCGCGCGCGCGCCCCGCGCCCGCCTCGCGCCGAGGCACCGACCGCGAGCCAGAGGCGCGGCGGGTCCGGGCCACGCCCACCGCGCGCGGGGCCACGCCCGCCCCGGCCGCGGGGGCCACGCCCACCGGGAGGGAGGGGGCCGCGGGGGCCCGAGACTAACGGGCGTCTCGCGCGAGCCGGTGACGTCGCCCCGCCCCGACTGAGGCGAAGGCGCGCCGTGGGCGTGGCGGGTGACGTCAGCGCGCTGGGCTCCGCCGGGCACAAACCGGCCCCCTCCAGTGAAGCGGTGTGAAGCCGCAAGGTGGCCATCTTGGGTCTGGGCGCGTTCGTCGCAGCACACGGTGCCCCCGCGGCGGCCATCTTGGGGGGAGAGCGAAGCGGCGGCGGCCATCTCTGAGCCGGGCGCCCGTGCCCTTCCCGAGGGCGGCGGGCTCGCCAGCTCTCCTCAGGGGGCGGGGCCAGCGCGCGCAGCCAATAGCGCCGCGCGCAGGGCTCCCTTCGCCCCGCCCCCTGCGGCAGTCACCAATCAGCGCGCGGCCCGGCCGGGGGGCGGGGCCTGGGCGGAGGACGGACGGACGGACGGACGGAGCGCGGCCCCCCTCGGTCCCGCTCGACCCCCGCTCGCCCCATCCCTCGCCATGGCGGCCTCCATCGCGGGGCTCCGCGCCTCCTACCACCGCATGCTCGACCGCATCGAGCTCATGCTGCCGCCGCGGTTCCGGCCTTTCTACAACCACCCAGCGGGTAACGGGCGGGGGTCACCTTGGCCCCCGGTTGGGCCCGCGGGGGGATCGGGGCCGCAGTAACGCGGTTAGGGTGGTTCTGTCACGGGAAAGCGGCCCCGGAGCGGAATCCTGCTCCTTAACGGGGAACTTACTGTTTTTGTGAAGGGAGAATAAGATGATCAGGCACGGCGCGGGTGGTTCCAGCCGGGATGGATGCGCTGGTGTCGCTGTCACGGTACCGCGGGGGGGATCCAGGGATAGGGTGGTCTGCCAGAGCCCGGCCCAGGAGATGTGACGGGTCTAAAGGGGCCTGGAGGCCTCGGCAGCCGCTTCTTTCAAGAGCATGTGGTGGAAAAATCATAGAATGATGGAATGGTTCGGGTTGGAAGGGATATTAAAGATTATCCTGTTCCGACCCCTCCCACGGGCAGGGGCGCCTTCCACCAGACCAGGTTACTCAGATCCCCATCCAGCCTGGCCTTGGACACTTCCAGGGATGGCGGAGGGCGCTGCCAGGGTTTCTGATCTTGAAATGTGCGCTGGCCAAGTCAGGCAGCCTTTGGCTTTATTTCTCTTGTACTGAATCCCACGATTCTACCAAAGGCAGCTCGTGCCCTTGGTGAATTCGCTGGAGGGATCCTGTGGGTAGAGAATTTCCCTGGAATGAGCTCCCCTCACCGGACCTACAGTTTACCTTTCCGTGAGCAAACGTGGGGGTCTGTGTTATTAGGGAGAAACCTCTTGTAAAATGATCTCCTTCGGTGCCATTTACGTGGTGTTTGTCATGTAAACAAATGGCGTCGGTTGTTAAAACGAGTGCCCGATAAAATCCTGGCATTCCATAGGCTCTGTCCCCACTGTTTTGTGTCAGTGTCACAGGCATCCTTGACTCTTCACCTACCCAGAATATGCACTGTGAAAATGGACTTTGGTTTGCAGTCAGTTGCACTGTCCTCTTACAATGGCCCTGTCTTGGAAGGAAAATTGTTGCTCTAAAGAAATCACAGAGTGAAAACTGCAGTTCTCAAAATGTTTGATTTGTACTGAATTCACTAGACCAATATATTTAACATTAATGTATTGTTTTTATATATAAAGAGACAATATGTCCAACACTGAGAGACACATTCCACTGGTGTGAAATGTGGCAGCTTCCAGATGCTTTTATTGGATACAAGGCACAGCAAGTACTGGGAACATCTCTGTTCCTTCTTCACCAGAGCTGTAGTAGTAATTGGATGAGGTTTTGGAGGTTCTTTTGCAGTGCTTTTCACTTCACAAAACTGCCCGTGGGCCACTTTTGGTCATCGCCATAATGTTGTAATTAATAAATCCATTTTTAGGAATTCTGTGTATATATATATTATATATATATATACACACACATATCTATCTGTCATAATCCATACTGATGGTGGGAGAAAAGCCACAGCACAAGCAAGTATAGAAACCGAACCCCTGCAACTTCTATTTTAGCTTGAAAGTCTTGAAGGTGTGTCTGTGAGAAAGTTATGCAACAGACATCACTCTGACTGCAGAAAAAAAAAGTGGGTTACAAATGAAAGGCTCTCTTTTATCTCCAGTGACATCTAAATCTCTAGTCTAATTCAGGAATGTGTCATTGCCATGAAATTAGAAATCACTTGTGAGGCATGAGGAGCGTGCTTTCTTTTCTGGCATAAAGAAAGCTTCCAGCAAAATAATTGATGCCTGCTAAGAACTGTTTCTTTGGCTGGCATTGCTGGAGGACAGTGGAGGGCCTGGCACACCAACTCTCCAGGCTGCCATGGGAAAGTGTGGGCTGAGCTTGTGCTCCCTCCCCTTTGGCCTCTCTGGTTCACTTTGCCTGCCTAAACTCAAGTTTTCAGCACAAAGACTACTTATATTTAATAGAAGTCATAAATTCTATAAATTGATCACACTTGTGATATCCAGATTAGCCTCTGGTGTCCCCCTGCTCTCATGTGCTGCTGTCAAATTCATCCTTGAAAAATTCTGGATATCAGGAGCTGGGAAGAGCTCGCCCTGGCTGGGTGCTTGCTGGAGTGCCTCCAGGAGAGGTGTTTGACAGTCTTACCTAATTACAGACTTGGCTTGGTACCTTCCCTGTCTCCAATTGTTTCTTAGTTCTGCAGTCAGCAGTTTGAAACGGTTGAGTTTTCTATTATTAATAAAAACTAATGTCAGTCTTCTTGAAAACTCTACTAGCTGTTTAGGGAATGTCAGTTTAATAATTTATACTCACCCCACATCCTCTAGTACTCCAAATCTGAATTTGTGTTTTAGAATAAGATAAATGTTAGTAATTAAATCTACTCTGTAAGACTGATTTATTTGTAACTAGCTGTATTTGCAGCCTGATACTGACATACCAAGAAAGTGCCTAAGAGAACAGCAGCTGAAGTCTGCATCTTTAAAGGATGAATATTAAGCTGCTGTTATCTAATATTCAACAATATTAGACAAAAAGTAATGTGCTTGTAGTTATTAAATGCAGTTTGAAACTTGATTACAAGCAGGATGGGTTAAATAGCGCTTTATGCAAGGCTGCCAAGCCAGTTTTTGTTTCCCAAGTCGTAGTTTTAAACTTGAGGGTAGTTAAAACTGGAAGTACAAGTATTTAGTGCCAGGTCTTTTTAAGACTGAATTGTTAGTGAAGAAATAGCTCTCATAAAAAGCCAGCAACCAAAGTCCTGGTGGTTACTCCTATGTAACAGTGAAAACTTGGCTTCATCTTGCATGTTATCAGAATGCTGAGCAGTGACCTAAACATTAATGTTTTTTGATAAAATTGGAAGTGTCCTGACTGTCTCCCAGGGAGTTTGGTACTTTGGATCGTGGTCTTCCGTTTAAGACTTGGAGCAGAAGTCCCAGATTAATGATTTTTGGCATGGTTGTAGGTGTGGTTTTACCTGGCTTTGTTTTAACCAACCAGTTGCTATTTTAGCACCACTGAAAGTTACATGTATTTGTAAGAGAGTTGTTTTTCCCCAGGTCCCATTCCACTGGATTTTTCTCCCTTCCTTCTGGAGATTTCATCCTCTTCCCCCATTATCCTCCTTTTCCTACTGGTGGATTTTTGGGGTGTCTTCCCTCCTATTCCTAGGCCTTTTCCTAACTCTTTTAATGATAAATGCATTTTGCCTGCTCTGGTGTCCCCAGTTGCTTAAACATGAACATACAAAATCCTACCCAGCTGTTGCAGAAATGTGTGGAGTGATTACACAACTGAAGGTTGATGAATTATGAATATTAGGTGCTAGAGCTTGTACAGCAGTAGAAACTGCTAATAGACACAATTCATTATTGAAAAAAACCGCAAAATAAACCAACTTAAGCTTACTGTGGGTATTAAAACAGCCACATCTTCCTGAATAATCTAACTTATTTTCTCCCCTCCTCCCTCAGGTCCCAAAACAGTGTTTTTCTGGGCACCAATTATGAAATGGGTAAGTACAAGATGCCATCTGGTGTCTGGGTATCAAGCCCAAGGCAATCTGAGCAATGCATTGAGCAAGCAAGAGTTTCCCAGCAGATACCTGAGCCTGAAGAAAGATTAATACCAAGACTCTAATTTTTAATATAAGGGGAGGAACAAAATTAGCCTTAATAACAGATAGCACAACATGCAGGGGATACAACATGGAGAAAATGCTTTGTGGAAAAATTGTGCTTTTCACTGAGTTTCACCAAGGCTTTCTCTTGTGAAACACCAGCTGTTGCTCAAGGTATGAGCTGGCATGATGCAAAACTCTTAAAGCACATATTTCTTCTGAGATTGAGGAATTTGAGAAATATCTTAAAGAAGCCAATTCCTAACCCTCATAGCTTGAAGGCAGGCTAAAGCATGTCAGAGTGCAAGCTAATCTTGATATGAAAGACAAAGGCAGCTGCCATTGTGGCTGTCAGTGGTGCTCTGCCTCCTGTGAGGTTCTGCTTCCCACTTGGCTACAGCCCTGGGCTCTGTTTGTGCCCAGGTGATGCAAATGCCTCCTCCTAATTCACTGTGCTCCTCCGAAGTGTTGCATTGGTACAGATAACACAAGTGATCTCTAAACCCACGAGGGTTGGATCTCCCTGTTTGATAACGAGCAAGGATGTAACCTGCTCTTGCCATTGCCAGCTGCTTTGTAACTTTGCCACTGTGAACCCCAGCGTTTCATAGGCCACAGGCAACACACTGTGCTCTAAACTGCAGCTTGGTTTCTTCTGTCAGTTGTCTGGGCTGGAGCTGCAGGAACTATGGTTAACCTTCTCCTTCCTCAGAGGTTCTCCCTGGAAACACCCTCCCGAGCCTGAGGACAAGGCAGCTCTTCTGTGCCAGAGGAATCCTGGGTGGCAGTCAGGGAGTTTGAGGCTTTTTTTGTGAACTGGTGTAACAGGAACATGAAACTGTATTTCCAGCAGAGGGCAATAACACAACAAACAAACCAAGAAGAGTGTTTGCTACTATTGCCAAGTAGATCAGCCAAGCTATTCCTCAATTCACCTGCAAGTTTTCTGCTATTACTGAAATTATATTTAAAAACCCCACTTTTACCCCCTCAGATGAAGCTGAGTGAAGATTATATGGGGTCATCCTTACCAGCAGTATCTTAGCCTGACATGTGGGAAGAAGGCCCTTATTTAGATAAGCCTCTACTTGCTACACATGAAAACCAGAGTGGGGTTTTTTTCAGCTGCTTTCTTAAGCAGCTTTGTTTAAATTAAACGTGTTCTGGAATTAATACAAAACTGCTAATGCCTGGGATTTTATTGCCACCCAGTTGTAGCTGCCATAACTGCATTATTTTTCCTGCCACAAGGGACTGGAAGCAGATGGTGTCTCCCAGAGCCTAATTGCTCATATAATGCATCCCATCTCCTGCATAATGCAGTAGGATAAGCACTGAGCTGTGAAGCAGCTTCCCCTTGTAAAGGAGTCCCAGTGCTCACTGAATTTCTCTTTACAGGGTTTGGTGTGTGCTGGACTGGCTGACATGGCCAGACCAGCAGAAAAGCTCAGCACAGCACAGTCTGCAGTACTGATGGCCACAGGTAAAGCCACACTTACTCCATGGTTTTACACAGCACCATCTCAGAATCCTCCATCAGTACTAATCCACTTCTACAGAAAGCCTTAATTTTAACATGCTAGCTGTCACTATTGCTGTTGGATGATAATTCTAGGACAGACGTCTACTTGTTATTAAATCAGTAAAAGTTCTATAATCATATAACAGTTTTCCACATGTGTATCTTAGTTTGGAATTGTTCAGTGCAAGTTGCTACGAGTTAGAACATGAGTGTCATCCCTTAAGTTACCACGATACCACTCATTGCAGTAAGTGACCTCTTTTGCTTCAGATCAAGTAATTTTGAAATCAGTCCAGGATATGGTGACTTTTTTAGAACAGACTTTAAGGGGTTTAACAACGGCAGGGTAATGACACTAATGTAACTGGAAAGAATTTTAAAGTGTTACAAGAAATTGGAAGCAGTGGCACATGGACTACTACACTGTTGCCTGCCAAGAATTCTCACAGTGGCAGAAACAATATCCTGTAATCCTAGAACCATTTAGATTGGAAAGGACTTTTAAGATCATTGAGTCCAACCATTAACCCAGCACTTCCAAGTCCACCACTAAAACATGTCTCTAAGTGATACAACTACACTTCTTATGAACATCTCCAGGCATGGTGCAGCACCACTTTCCTGAGCAGCTTTTTCCAATGCTTTCCCTGTCTGAAAGGGTTCTCCAAACTTGATTTTGATATCTGACACAGTCCTGTGCATTTTGCACAGGTTTTGCACAACCTCCAATGTAGTGCAGCAAGCTGGATATACAGCAAAATACCACTACCCTGGAACTGAGCTGGAGAATTAAGGTCTAGGCTGCTGTAGACTACAAAGGATCTTTGTTTAATATTCAGACTATTATTGACCTTACTGTAGCTATTTTAGAAAAACGCAGTACATACCTGTAGGTGTCCCACTGGCACTTTTCACTGAGAAAAAGGTAGTTACAAGCAAAGCAGTTGTCTAACATGAAGTTGTAAAATTTATTCACTTCAACTGTGAATCTTCAACTGAATCTGCCTCCAAACTTAGAGAAGCATCTGAATATTTAATTTGAAATATCTTTAAACTTGACATTTTATTCAACAGGCCTTATTTGGTCCCGGTACTCTCTAGTTATTATTCCTAAAAACTGGAGTCTGTTTGCTGTGAACTTCTTTGTTGGCTGTGCTGGTGGCTCCCAGCTCTACCGAATATGGAGGTATGTGTTACAAAGGGTACACACTACAACTAAGCATTAACCTGGAATTTATAAATGCTGCCAGCCTCTGTCAGTGCAACAGGCAAGAGGAACTGAATGATTCATTAAACATTACAGAACATTTTTGCTACATTGTTAGTTTTACAGCTAAGTTGGAGTGAAGCTGTAAATATTTTCAGTCCAGCTAGAGCAGCATTGAATTGTGTCAGCTCCAGCTGGATCAAAGGATTCTTAAGCAGAGCAGCATTTCTTAAAAATTGTTTCTTGAAGGAAACTTTGGGAGTTTTCTGGGTTCAGTACTGGCCAGGAATGTGGCAAACTTGGCTACTTTGGAACTTCCTACACGAATTAAGCTATCCTATCCTGAGTTTCCACCCTCATGTCCATTGTAATTTTAAACCTGTTTTGCTGAGCAAACTGCTATGAAAACACTGTTATTGTAACTTGTGTCCTATTCTATTCTTAGCCTGTGCTCTTTCTTTTTTATTTCTATAGGTATAAACAGGAGCTAAAAGCACAACAGCAATAGCAGCTGCAGTAAAGAGATGCTTAACACAGGTCAAATCTAGCAACGCACAAACCCATCCCCATGGGACCTAGCTTCACTAATTTTAATGTTTTTTTTTCCTCTGAGAAAATAAAAGAGGAAATTTAAATGTTTAGAGAGCAAATGTTTTCTAAGTACAAATAACAAAGTATCTCCACACATTTAAATAAAGGTTAACCTTTTAAAATGAAGGTGGAATTGTTTGTCTTGTATTGTCTCCTTAAAGAAACTGGCTGGATTTTGCCTTTAAAATTTGCTGAGCCTCACCTTACCTGACTCCGCTGAACAGTGCTGGGAGTGACACAGTACTGGTGACAGCCAGACCCTCAGACTGAAGTGATCTTTCCTGTCACAGTCAGGATAAACCACCTTGGTGGGGGGTTGCCATATTTCAGTAACCAGCAGTAGCATTTGCATTTCATTTCCTGATGCTCTTCCTTCCCTGGCAGCGTAAGGATATCCATTCCAGCTTCAGCTACGTGTGTCTTCATTTGTTTCCCAGCCACCACTGTCCTGAACAAAAGGACAGCAAACAAATGTGCCACTGGCGGTGTAGCTTCTGTCACCCTCCACGACTCCAGGCAGAAGATGGGGATGTTGAGGCACCAGATTCAGAAAAAGTTAACAGACAAGGCAGATTCTGATGAGTCTGTCAGCTACCTGTTTTCAAAGGCTGTCCCACCATGAAGTCCGTTCTGTGTCCTGCCACACTTCCCCCTGCATTCCTTGGTCCTTCTGGCTGAAGCAGTAACACAGGGTCTCAAATGGCGACTTCTCCAGCTGTGTTGGTCACTGAGTGGACACAGTGACTGAAGAATACTGCCAGGGAGAGAGGTGGTATATTCCAGTCCCCCTCCCTTCCCAGCCCCCAACCAGGTAAGACTCATCCAGCAAACCAGTAATGGGAAAAAAAAAAGTGTATTAAAATATTCACAAGATTACAATAGAAAACATTAAAGTCCATTCAAGAAAAAATATCCAAGATAATTGTTTCCAGATGAGTCTGTAAAAGCAAAAACACTAACAGTAGGTACATTGGCTCTTCATGTAATCAGGCCATGCAATGCATATCTAGCTCCCTCACACAGATTATACACCTGTCTTACAGGTGTTTGTTGTCTTGCACACCTCCAGGACAGAGGTTTATAAAAGAAAAGTACCCAGTCGATGTTTTCAATTACATTTACCACGTAAGAACAGTTGGCATTGCAGGGAGACAGAAAACATTGCACAGCACACTGATCTCCAAAGGCATTTGAACTTACATTTTAGAGTGCAAAAATACCTGTAAATGAAAGGGCTTATTAGCTTTAGGGCAGTGAAGAGAAGGGAAAGAGAAGCCTAAAGAGGAGAATAACTGCTGAGGATTGTTAATATGATTTTGTAGTCTCCCATATAAAAATGTTACACTGCAGAGGTGTGGCCACAGCCCAGATGTCTTACCCACCTTCTCTTCTCTTTTGGTGGTTTTATAGAGGAAGTATTTCCATCACCTATGATATAATAAGAGCATTTTGTATTTGAGGTCCTTGGCAGATACAGTAATAATGTAGAATTCCAAGACAGGATTCCAATACAGAGTGAAGGTGTTCTGGTCACAAATCAAATAGTCCATACCTGACCTCAGTGAATCCACTCTAAGCCGATGCAGCTTTTAAGTTGCATATACACCTTTACTGCAGTTACAAGACAGATGGTTACCCAGACAGTTCTCACAGGTTTAAAAAGTTTAAAAACCCAATTACAGCTCTTCTAGTCACAAAATGAAATACACTAAAGCTTTGAGAGCAAACAAAACCCTACAGGTCTCCAGTTATTAATGACACACTAGGCAATGAGTTACAGGGACATACCTGCCCCCCCTGTAATGGCTCTTAATGCTACTTTGTGAACATGGTGAGCATCTTCCTCACAGAACAACTGCTGAAGTCAAAAGGGCCGTGGAAACTTGATGGACTGAGTACAGCTACCAATTTACTTAGATTAATACCTTACTTGTAATCTTCTTGAAATTCATTTATGGTAATCAAAAATAAGGAAGATTTCAGACTGGTCCCAGTTTTGCTTGCATGATGAATAAAAGAATTTATTAAAAGTTTTTTCCGTAACACAGGCCTTCCCAGGTCCACTATCCAGGAGGAATGATCCCCCTGACTGTTTTAGGCACTGGCTACTGCCTCAAGAGAGCTGCCTACTCCTTCCTCCTCTGGGCTGCTGCAAGCCTGGCACGCAGCACTTGGTTTGAAAATAGACAATCCTAAAAAGAGCTGGCAGCAGTGCTACAACAGGACAAGGACAACACCCTTCGCATTCCTCAAAGTCCAAGCTGTTCTTTTCCGCCTGCAAGGAACAGCATCAGAGAATTAAGAGAACAGCAGCAGAGCAAACAGAGATAAACTTCTGGTCACCAGAACATCAGGATATGATGACTTGTCTAATCTCTGCTTGCACTACCTATCAAGGAAGAGAAGTCCTCTGTCTCCTGAGACTTTACTAAGTAAGCCAACTCAGCATCAGTCCCTTTCATCAGCACAGATTTTCATATCATTAAACAATTTCAGATAACCTGAGGAACAGAAAGTTCACAAGTGTTGTCTCACAATGCCTGAAGTTCTTCTGACTTCAGCATGAATATGTTACTTAATAATTACATTGCTCACTTTCCCATGACAAAAAAAAAAAAAATTAAACAGCCTTGGCACTGGAGAGGGATTCAGACAGATTTTTGCCATTTCTGGGGGAAGACTTTTGTTTCTTTCTAAAAAGATGTTTAGTGTTTTTTAAAAATACTTCCAAGTTCATTCTGCTTTCATAAAGAGGACCCAAGAAGCCTTGCAGGGAGCCTCCTCCTGGAGTCTAGGCCATATGAACACACCTGTAGCTAGACAAAAGCCATGCAAGGAGATGTTTCCTCAAGTCAGTTAATACCAGCCAGATCAGTGTGTCTCCTAAAGTTAGCACCACATCAGTCCTAAAGTTAGCACCAGATTCGTGTGCTTCCTAAAGTTAGCACCACATCAGAATTGTGCTCAGATTTTCCAGTACATTCCAGCAGGAAAAGAAGCAAACATTAATAGCAGACTTCAGAGGCAAGGCCAGTCCCGTCTTCTCATAGCAGCAAGTTTCTGATCACTATATTCATCCCAATTCTCCCTCTTACTCAAAAATGTTGGGGGGAAAGATGGGGACGTGCAGGGATGAACACAGGCAGATCAAAATCAAGTTTCTCTATCAACCACATCCAAAGCATTAGTGTTTTATTAAGTGTAAATGTTGGGAAGTAATAGCCTGATAGATAAGGAAAGCAGCAGCAGCAGGATTCCTCATAATCTTAATCATAATATACACTGGGTTGAAAGGCACCCCTCAGGCTCATCAAATCCAACTCCTGGCCCTAGGCAGGACACCCCAAGAGTCACACCATGTGCCTGAGAGCATTGTCCAAACACTTCTTGAACTCTGTCAGGTTGCTGCTGTGACCCCTTCCCTGGGGAGCCTGTTCAGTGCCCAGTCACCCTCCAGGTGAAAAACATTTTCCTGATATCCAACCTAAACCTCCCCTGACTCATCTTCACGTCATTCCCTTGGGTCCTGTCACTGGTAACTGAGTGAAGAGATCGGTACCTGCCCCTCTGCTTCCCCTCATGAGGATGTTGAAGACAAGAGTGGGGTCTCCTCTCAGCCTCCTCTTCTCCAGACCTCTGAACAGACCAAGTGACCTCAGCCATTTGCCATAAGGCTTCCCCTCCAGACCCTTCACCATCCTCGTGGCCTCCTTTGGACACTCTCTAATAGCTTCACGTCTTTTTTACATTGTGACACCCAAAACTGCCCCCAGGACTGGAGATGAGGCTGCCCCAGCCCAGAGCAGAGTGGGACAATCCCTCCCTTGCCCAGCTGGCAATGCTGGGCCTGGTGCCCCCAGGACAGGGATGTCCTTCCTGGCTGCCAGGGCACTGCTGACTCATATCCAATTCGCCATCAACCAGGACCCCCAGGGCCCTTTCCATGGCACTGCTGTGCAGCCTCGCATTCCCCAGTCTGTCTGTACACCCAGGGTAGCCCTATGCCAGCAGCAGAATTCAGCACTTGAGAAGATCCTATAGAATCACAGAATCACAGACTGGATTGGGCTGGGAGGGACCTTAAAGATCATCCAGTTCCAACCCCCCTGCCATGGGTAGGGACACCTTCCACCAGACCAGGTTACTCAGAGCCCCATCCAACCTGACCCTGCACATTTCCAGGGATGGGGTACCCACAGCTTCTCTGGGCAACCTGTGCCAGGGCCTCATCATCCTCTGAGCAAAGAATTTCCTGGCTACAGTCACCAACATGAGCACTGCAGCAACCAAGACAGTGGATTTTATCAACAGATGGAAGCTTGAGTGGACAAACTACCCCTGAGTGTGTCTGGGGTGAGTAGATCCCACTCCATCAGCTTCCAGCACTGGGTACAAGTACCATAGCCCTTCACGTGGAGTCTTGCTAAAAACCCTGCTTAATTCATGAAGCAGAAGAGGTCTCCTGTGAAGAAGAAATTTGTCCATTTTTCATCTTGTATGTGTTATTGCCAAAAAATTAAATGCTAAAATATTTACAGAGCTGTTAGCTAGCCACAGCTCAACGTCTCAGTTCCCTGTGAGACTTGGCAAATACCTGAAAAGTGATGCCTTTAAAACTTCCTTTAAAACTGAAATGTGTCCTCCTTTTTGATACCAGCCAAGTCCTGGAAGAAGAATTACACAAATTCAGATATTGCAGGATTAGCAACTGACATATGGCAGAATAAATTAATCCATGGTTTCCTTCTGAGCCTCAGTTTTAAGAAGCTGGATCTGGCTCTGAGGACAATGTCCTAAAATCTACCCAGTGCATGTATACAAAACAAAGCTGTTTATTTCTAATAAAGGGATGTAGGTGTTGTCAGGAAACCAATCAATGTAATCCTGATCAAAGAATATAGTGTTGCCATACCTAACTTTGTTGGGAAAAAAAAAAACCCTGGACACAAAATAGCTATTAAAATTGCACTGTCATAACTGAAGGATTATCTAATGTGGTTGTGAAAGGGTCTGCCATGGGCCTGTAACTATTTTTCATGTGCTTGGTGTTACAGTGACATGTGGGCTTGAGTTTGTTTGGAACAGGTTGCCCAGAGATGCTGCAGAGTTCCCACCTGTGGAGATCCTCAAAACTGGGCACAGTGCTGGGCAGCGTGCTCTGGCTGATGCTGCTCGAGGAAGGTGAGATGATCTCCAGAGGTGCTTTCCAACCTCAACCATTCTGTGACTGATTCTGTGAAACAGACTGAACTAGGAAATGGGTAAGAGTCAGAGAAAAGGGGTTCCAACAGACCAAGCTGAAAATTATTTGCTGCCCAAAAAACGCAACCCAAAACAAAACCCCCACATTAGGATGTACAAAACAGAAATCCTTCTTCTATATGCCACTCTGAGAAGATCTCTGCTGGAAGGCCACTTCTAGTTTTGAGCACCAGATTTCAGGATACAGTGGGTCAGTGAAAGAAATCCTCATCAGCAGAGAACCTTAACAATCTAGGAGGAGTTTAACCTAGAAACAAGAGGCTGGGAAATCGTATTCAAGCAGTAGACTTGCAGAGATGAAGGAAATAAACTGCCCATCCACATCTTCTGTGCAAATATAGGTTACACAAAATAACCACACATCAAAAAAACCAAAGAGCCCTAGATTTCCTCCAGAAGTCATTCAGCCTCCACTACAGGCTTTCAAGAACAGATAAAGCACCTCCAAGGAGGTGACAGTGGTATAATGGAGCCATGGGAGAGAGGTATGGGAGTATTACCGCTTCCAGATCCCTTGGAGCCCTTTTTAACGCTTACATGAAATGACAGAGCTTTGAGGAAGAAACATTTCATTGAAAGGTTCAACAGAGTCTGAGGTAACCACCTACAGCTACAGCCTCCTATGCCTTTAACTCACTATCTCCTTTGTTTTCACAGGTAAACTACCATTTCACAAAATTCATTAGATCAACACTATCCCTGCACCTTAAAGGACTAAGCTTGAATAGCTGGGCTCACCGAGAAGTAAACAGTTCTGTGACCCACATTACACAGGTCAGGTAGGCCTAAAGATTTCCTTCACTCACACTGCTAAGACATACATTTCTGATAGCTAGGAGTCACAATTTGGCTTACAAGACCAAGTGAGAGGGTCTAGTTTACATGAGAAGGCAGCCTGTACTGAGAATCTGACCAAGGAAAGATAAATACCCTGTATACATAAAGAACTCTGAATATAAAGAAGATGTCTTCTTTATAGTCACTTCAACAAAAGAAATATAAGCAAAGAAAAAAGCATCTCCAGATCAATCTAGACTCTTCAGGCATCTTCCAGTTTCTCCATTATTAATCAAGATAAAAATATTTTAAAATTGTGATGCGAGTTTTCACTTTCTCTCTCGTCACACAAGATTTAAAAAAAAAAGAATATTGGCAATTTATAAGCAAAATTCTTACCGCATTTCAACATGCAACATTGGTCTCACTTCTGTACGATTAAATAGACTATTTACACACAATACATATATATCTCTCCCTCTGTATGCACATGCATTGGTCCTAGCCTAGGCATCAAAGGCCACATGTGAGTTCTCTGGGTCAAATCTTGCTCAAGCAATTCCAGTCTGAATGTGTGATGTCCTTTGGATAGCTGAGGATCTCAGTTCTTCCGAATGTCGGCGTAGACCACAGACTCTGACTTGTTGATCTTGTCGCTGTGCTGTCCCCCGGAGTGATCTAACTGCGCGTAAATGACTGGGCCCTGGGGACACAATGAACAGGCACAGTCAGGCTTTTTCAGAACAGGCCCCACTGCCCCTCACTTCCACGGGGGCTGCAGCAAGATGAGAGCTAAAGCAAGACCACAGAGCTTTTATGACTGCGAATGGCACTTGGAAGCAGGTGGAATGAACCCTCAGCTGCACATGAGCTCTAGTCTGCCACCTTTCTCCTCTCAGGAGCATGCCAAACAGCACCCTTGCCTCTCTCCAGGACTGCCCGCTCCTCACAGAAAGCAAAATCTGGGATCCTTTGCTCTGAAAAGCAGCAATTCTTACGTGCAAAGACACATGGCTTAGTCAGATGCATGCCAGATTTAATATTGTTCAAGAGGAACTGTACTAGAGGTTTACCAGTCAACAGCAGAGTGTACTTCCCAAACTGCTACTCAGGTCCTGTAAATCCCAGCACGGCTGTACCACTTAGGTGATGAGGGAGAGGATAAAGCTGCAGCCACCCTGTGACTCGAGTCACTGCCCAAACCAGTGATGGGGCCAAGACTTACACAGCAGTGAGCCAGGAAGTGCTAAAATGGTGCAGCAATACAGAATTCTTACCTGACTTACGAGCCAGCCCAGGCAGCAGCAGCTCACAGACACCCTGGGCAGGCACGGCCTCACACATCTTTGTGACATTTGCTGGGGTGCAGGGGAGGACATTACAGCCCTGTCTTTCAGCTGACCGTGTAAACACTTCCTAAAACCCCACATCCTCTAAAACACAGCCCAGGGAAAGCCAGCTGCAGCTACTGGAGACAGGCTGAGGACAGGACTGCAGCCTCCACAGAGCAGAGGTGCAGCAAGGCAGGTGGGAGCTCGATGGCAAGAGAGCTGCAGCTCCCACACTGAAGCCCCCAGCTGAGACAAGCACAGGGCACAGGGCTGCCACCACCTACCATGCGACCTCAACAGAGGGACCACACACCCCATGCAGGAGGGAAAGGGACTGTCCTATCTGGCAGTGAGTGGGGGGGAATTAAAAAGAGAGAGCTTTTAGTTTGGTTGTGGCTTTTTCAGCAGTTTTTCCTTCAAAACCTCTCATCCATTTAACTATTCTGGTTTCCCGTATGTCCCAGGAAGAAGTAGCCTTCACTGGCACTCCTACCCCCTTCTTGCCAGTACTTCTGGAATCCTGACAAATTAGAAAATATTTGTATAGACCTGACACAGAAATTTTTCCATCTATTTTCCAAAGCAGTTATGAGCCAGAGATGAAAACAGACCTTCTGTACAGAAAATTAAACCCTTGAAGGACGGCAGGTACCTTCTTGCACAGCTGCTTTTCCCCCAGCACAGTGGCAGAGCACACATGTGAGAAACACCTTGTTCTCTTTCAGAAGTCATTTAAATCCACATTTTCTTCTTTCTGGGTAAAGCATTTCCAAAGTAATAAAGAACACAGGAAGAAGATGGACTGAAGAGTGAAAACTTGCAAGTAGGTATAAAACACTGAATATAAACAACACGCTGAGAAAATGGGGGGAAAAAAAGACACTGATGTCCTAGAAAACTCTAGATTTCAAATCTCATTATAGCAACTTTTTTTTTATTTCTCTGCTATTTGCTTTCATGTCGTTCTGGTCTCCAACACTGTATTGAAATTACATTACTAATTCCAATCAGAGCACAGTGTCTATATAAACTTCAAGGCGAAGTAACCCTGAAGTTTAATTGCAAGCAATTTTGGAAGTCTCATCTGCCTGAGGCCAGAGGTCAAGGGCATGATAAATTCAGCTTGAAAGCACTATCAGTTTAAAACAATATAAAAAGAATAAATCTAACTGCATAAGGTAGTCACTATGACATTCCAAATTTTGTTCAAGTAATTCTGATGGGTCAATTTTCTACCACAGGAGTTCACTCACTATCAGTTACCACTATTCTAGGTTTTTGCCAGTTTAAATATAGTTACTCAGCTGCAACCAGCATGGTAGTGGTGTGGAGAGACTGACTGGTCTGATCAGCTGATCCAGACCAAGCTATCATTGTCTCAATGTGTTTATTGTCAGTCACCTAAAAAAAGTGGTAGATGGCCAACACAGAGAAAAGGAGGGGCCAAGGATTTATTGCAGTGCTCATCTTTTTGATTTGCTGCCAACTGATTCTCTAGCTGACTATAAGCGTCACCTGGGGCATTTTAAAAACAGTCTAAACAATTCAGAACTTTCATCTAATCCCAAGCAAGCTCATCCTGACTCTTCAGAACCAGAAGACAGACCAGCACTGCTATATAAAACCAGCATTTCCTGAAGCCTTGCAATTTTTCTATTCAGAACTGAAGGGAAAAGAGTAGCAGACGTACCTGCTAAGGGTTTGTCAGCAGAGTCATGAACTGCAAGTTACAGCAAAGAAAAAGGAATTACAAAGTTAGACCACCATGATCCAACAGGAGTCTACAGAATTTTCAAATTTCTCGAATTCTGAATGATGCTGCAACTACCATAGATTCTGGCTCTGGGAAAGGTATCTGAAATTTAAATCAAGATTCCTGGCATCATGAACTGCTCCTTCTCAGGGTCCTGGGATCCAAACAAGGACATCCATGTGGGAAATCCATGTAGTTCTTGCCTTCACTGGAAGTCGTTTCTTACCCACGCAAGTAACAGTCCTGGCAGAACAGCAGTCACTAGAGAATGATGGCACTGACAAGAACCACCACAGACAAATCTGACAGGACAGAACATACCTGCTGAGAAGGAGGGCACAGTGAAAACAAGTGGAGCTGATTCAAGCAGCTGAACACTCACAGAATCAGATATGCAAACTCCAGAAAGCAAGGTCCACACCTGAGTAACTTGCACTCAAAACTCCAAGGAAGTGCAGGCTCAGTGCACTTTCAGCTGAGATGTGATGCAGACAAATACTCCATCACTGATTCTTGAACTGATACATAAATAAAAAAATGAATGAACTTCATTTAATTAATTTAAATGCCACTCTGTGAACACCTCTGTTACTGTTCTTAACTTGCAGAGGCAGAAGTTTTGTTTGTACTCACAGTTCTTTTCCACCAGAGAAGTACAAAGCATTCATTCACTTCCTACACATCCCACCTTGTAAAAAAGCTACAAGAAGACCACAGGCCTCTGCTGTTTGACCACAGCACTGACTGTGGGAACCACTGGTCTAGAACTGCCAGGCATTCCAAGAGATTAAGAGTCTGCCTGAATCAGAAAGAAGCCTGCAACAGCTTTGGGAACTGCTAGGAATGAGTATCTGCCTTTCACCTAGACAACACCTCAAAAGCTTGAATACTGCAACTTGTTTCTTGATTACCAAGAAACAGCAGGTTTTACTTGTATGTGATGCAAGAGTTCAAATACGTTGATTTGCATGCTGATATGACCCTTAAAGAAACAACTAAACAATGGTTAGAAGCTAACAATGTACATGTAATCAACTGAAATTTAGCTTCCTCACTTGTTTAAATATTCTGTTCAAAATCTGACCTACCCTCATTTCACTGTGGATCTTTTTAAAGAAAAGTAAATATGTTCTGTAAAGATGGGGCAAATGTTTAACAGGAGGTACAGGAACCACTTGCTGCTACAAATGTCTGCCAAGAAAAGAAGCTCTCTTTGCCTGACAAAAGAGATTAAAAATAAAAAAAACTAAACTAAAACTGAACAAAACAAAAGCCATTTGCAGTATTTTTCTGTTGAGGTCAGCAGTGTTCACACTTTGTGTTTTCCTTTCGGAACTTACCTGCAGGGAGAACTCTGTCAATGAATAAACAGACCAGAGTGACTACAGAAGGGAAAAAGCACCCTGATTCTGAGTTAACATTACAAAGTTTAGATTTACTCTGCTGCTCCTTCCAGCACACTGAGACTCAGAACACTGGGGACATGGAAAGGTGGGGACACCACAAGTTTTCACACCAAAACATTGGAGTATTTTTGCTTTCAAGATGCAAGCACAGAACAGCATCTGCGTGTAGCTCTCAAGGCACTTGCATGTGCTCCTTCACACAACAGTAATTAGATAAAACATCTTGGTTTTTTGACCTATGGACATTGACTCCAACAGCTACTGCATCATAAATCCCACAAAATCTTTTTTTTTTTTCCCCTGGAAGCGGAGATGGTGGGAATCACCTGTCTCGTTCACCCATTCCAGAAGCATCTCCCATGATCTAGAAAAGATAAGCTTTATCTAGGCCTTACAGGCAGCCTGCTGCTACTAGACCCACTCCAGTCAAAATGTGACTACTTTAAAATCCTGAGTATACAGCCTCTGTGTTCAGAGAATAACTGATCTCTGAAGTCAGAAGGCAGCTTTGTGGGCCTGTGTGCTAAAACTTTGGAAATACTGCATGGCCCAGAACAAAATGCATTTCAAAACCAAACCAGAAGCCCAGCAGAGTAGGAGTTTTGACTTTACTGAGCTGACTGTTAGCACATTTGTTCTTTTCCTGTAGCATTAGCACACTAACACACATGTCCATTATTTTTTGAGGAGAAAATAAGGAACCAGGTATTAACTTGCACACACGACACTGCGGCCACTTGCTAAAAGGTGGCTAATTAAGAAGAAGTCTACTTTGAACTTAAACTCTCTCAGGACCTGTATCTCCACAGGAAAATTGCTGGGAATACACAAATCAAGAGGGAAGAAACAGCTTCCACATAAGGAAATCCTGTACTAGTAGCAGGTAAGGATCCATTGCGTAGAATCCCTGTCTGACTCATGCTCTGTCCCCTCCCATGGGATGCTAAGTCTGGATAAAAGCCCCTTTTTCCCTTCAAAGTCAGCAGAACTTTGCCAACTGCAGCAAGCACAAAGAGCGGCACTTTCAAGGCCACAAAAGTTGGGAAGCTCAGCAGACCAGAGCTGTCAGCAGCACAAGTTATCTGCAAACTGGTCAGCATCTGGCTCCTCTCCTTGTGAAGGAAGGACATGCCACGGAGCACGAGAGTGTAAGGCAAATTCCTCCCCATTACCATCCCAGAACAGATTAGGCAGCTTTATGGGGTGATCCATATCTGGCAGACATTGTGTTGTGTCTGTGCTACAGAGATAACTCACTGACCACTCCTCATCCTTGCACTTCACTACCACCTGTACATGTTAATGCACAAGATCACAAGCACAGTTTTTTATAATTTAGTATGAAAAGGGCATAAAACTCCATCTCAGCTAAACCAAGATGCTGCTCTTTCGACTGCACCAAGCCTTCTACAGCAGAGTTCACCAGTCCCAGCTTACTGTGCACCCCTTGACCAGAGCACGCACTTTCACCAGCAGACAGCCCCCAATGCACGAATCCCACCCTGCCTGGATGTTTTCCAAAGCAGCTGCCCCAGGCTCGGGGGGAGTCCTGCCTGGGAGCAGCAGGAGCAGTTTACCTGGTGTGATCTGGCGGGCACGCTGTTTACCAGGCCCTCTGTGTCGGAGGGCGCCTTCTGCGGAGCCTGCTTAACCGGAGACATCAAGCTCTCAGAGGTACTGCAGCTGACGAGGTGGCAGAGCAGAGTTTGCACGACAGTGTTCAAGAGGCACACACAAAAAATAAAAAACAAACCAAACAAAAAACCAAACCAAAACAAACAAACAAAAACAAAACAAACAAACAAACAAAAAAAAAACAAAACAGAAGACGAATGATGGCAAAATGAAATGCGGTACATTACACCAAAGTAAAAAAATGAACATAATGGATTCTGAAATAAACACACACGATTCTCCATCTCTCCCGAGACATTTCTCTGTCCTTCCTCTGAGTTTCATTGGTAAGCAACAGGAAGGAGCAGCTATTAACATAGGACAGCAGCTCCTCCACAACCCCTGGTCCTTAGATACTCCCCATTCAACTCAACCTCTCTAAAATCATGTGTTTTCTTCTCAGTTAACAGGGGTAAGTAGCAATTATCTTCTAACTAGGAGATAAACAGTCCCTGTCACTGAGGCAAGTGTTGTACCAGTGCTACAGTTAGAGGCAACATTTGCCAGCCAGCAAGGTACATCCTACCCAACTCTGCATTAGTTCCCTTGCTTTTAGTTCAGCTGTGAGCCCAAAGTAATTCTCCCAGCAGACACCAGTTCTCTGGAGCAATTACCTCAGGAGTCACACAGGACATTTAAGGTACGTGCCCTCATACAGCTACTTGAATATCTAATCAGGCAAATCTTGGTTTTCAAACAAAAGAACTGTCTCGTGGTGACAACCAACACCCTAAAAGAAGGCAGCTGGTTTTCACCCTCTGATTGCTTCTTTCCATCTGCTTAAAGCAGGACTGAAAAGAAAACAAGCATGTGACTTGAAATTAATGTCACAAAGCTAATTACAGGAACAAATGTCCTTCAAGATGGTGGCTTCTGGACAATGCAGTAATGGGTCTCTCAGTGCTAGGTCTACCTCCTTGTACCCAAGCACCCAAGGAAGTTAAGTAGCCACCTCCTTGGCAGGAGTCACAGGAGTGCCCTCTGCTACCACAACCCCCTGGCCACTGGGCTTCCTTTTCCCCCAGTCTTTGTAGACAGGCAGTGTATAAAGTGAGTACAGAAACAAACCAGGACAGTGACATTAAGAAGACCACCTCCTCACAGGGCAAGCTTTTTTTATCCTTTGATAGGTCTTACCATAGCAGCTTAGCTCCTCATACATGCAGCATAAGAATTAAAAAATACTGCCCCAGCCATCATGGCAAGGGGTCTCTACTGTCTCAGAGACAATGCATCCTTTCTGTTACCAAAATTATGTAATCATTAATTGTTTTATACACAAAATTCCTCAGATCTACACTATCTAAGTGTTATCATTCAGGTTTAAGCAACTAATGTACTTAGATCCCTGCAAGTTTTCAAACACCCAAACTGTCTGAGCTTACAGGGAATTTACTTTTATTCTGACACAGAAAGAGCTCTGAATTTCCTGTGCTTTAGTCAATGCACTGCCAAGTTCACTGTTGGAAGAGATGGAGGGACACCATCTGGGATAAACAACAACTCCACCCCAGTCAGACACGAGACAATGAAACCCAAGCACCCAGTGAAATGCATCATCCCTTTGCCAACAGATTCCAGCACAAATTACAGTGATGTTAGTAGAGAGCTAGCTGGTTAGTCAGCAAAGGAAGAGGAAATGTGTACACACACACAGGTATTAACAGCAACCACCAACTTGATTAGTTACCATGGTGTCTAGTGGGACTGGAAGAGAAGACCCAGCCCTGTTACATTCCCAATCTGGCGTCTATATCAGGATCTCTGTAAGGAGAGGAAGGTAAGCAGGATCCAATCCCAGCACACCAAGGCAGAAAGAAAAAAAACAAAACAAAAAAACACCAAAGTCAGAGCATGAATGGAAACCGTGGCCATGCAGGGGTTCCAGATGCCACGCAGGGCCCCAGCCCACCTCAGTTCAAGGCAGAATGGTTATCTAGGAGGAAGTGCTTCTCTCCACCACCACACACCAGGTTAGCATCATGTAGAAGACAGTCCGTAAGTTTGGAGGGAGTCACAGCACACTTGGTTTCTTTCTACACATCATGCAGAGCTGGCATGGTCAGTGAAAGCAGGATTTAAACCTCAGAGATTAATCTCCCAAGAGAGTAGTGAAATCTACTACAAGAAATCACAGTGCATGAACTACTGCTCCGGGCTCAGCACCAACATGTGTCCTTCAGCAGGAAGACACTGGAGAGCAGGTCAGTGGGAAGCAGGGCAAGCAGGCCACCTCAGGCACACTGCTGGTGCATGACACTGCAGGGTTCTTTTCAATTCTTAGGGGAAGGACACATGCAGAAAGGGAAAACCAGGCTTTCCACACAATTTTGAGCACACACAGCCACCCTCGCTGTATTTAGCCTTACCATTGGGCAATAGCCAACTCACTTTGTCTAAGCTCTCCGACTGGGAAAAGGACAGGGCAAAGTTTAATTTGGAAATCCCCACAATCTTACTTTTGGAGTTATTTTCTTTTATCCCACAGGCAACCCAAAGAACCTGCAATAAGCAGGAATATTTGTTGGGCAAAGAACAGAAGAAACTTGTATGTTTTGGGGTTGTTTCTACGACTACATACATAATTTTCATTCTTTCTTAGAAAAGCAAGTTACCAGCTAATTAGAGAGGAGAAAAAAGGAAGCACCTCCTCCACCAGCAGCAAGTTTCATCACCACAGGACTCTAATCTGCCTTTGTCAGTTCTTGTGACTTTTTTATATGCCCACTCAAAGAACTGTGCTTCACTTTGGAGTTTTCCTCCTAACGCTACAAACCCTGCAGGGATGGTAACAGTTAAGGCAAAACAGACAGTGAATGAGAATGGATGCAGAGTGGCTACTCCTTCCTTACTTTCAAGTAGGGTGATGAAGGGGGTTTTGGCAAGTATACTCCGGGCTTAGGAGGAAGGCACTGGCAACAGAAAAATCAAGTCCTAATATCAACACACAGCATTCCTTAAAAGTGCATGTGTGGTGCTTTTCCTTTAGAAGTGGAAAGGAAAGTAGAGCTGGAGGGAAGGGGAACAGACCAGAGCTAGGGGATCTTGGATTAAATGCTCTGAGGGCATATATCCTTGTGTTTGGGGATCAACTTCAACACCTAGTGATTTTCAGGTGCAACTCACGGTCAGTAGATCTGTTCAAGCACAGTACAGAGGTAATCACTAAAGGCAGATGGTCAGAGTTCCACATGACCATATCTACCTCTAGCCATGGTTGCCAAGGCTTGGCTGAAACAACTCCTACCCCCCTTAAATCCCTCCCTCTGATCCTGCTGCTGTTCCTCACATCAGCCACGGGTGAGGAGGGAGATCTCTTACCCAGAGTATCGTTTTTTAGAGTTGTTCTTTCTGATGACAAGACACACGACAATAGAGATGAGCGATGAGAGACCTGTAACCGTACCGATGGCTATCCCTGCCACGGTGGCAATGGGGAACGCAGGCAGGCTGTCTGCGGAGAGAAGGGAGAAAACATTCAACTCTTCTGCATTCCCTGCTCAACAGAACTGCAAACCACAAATGCCCTTGAGCCTGGATTCCTTTAGAGCAGAAGGCACTAATGTAATACCCAGAAATTACAGCATGCAACCTAAGTGGCAGTGGCAGCAGGCAGCCAGCAGAGTAACGTACGAACAGAGCACACACCAGGAGTGTTCTTAATGTCACCGTCCTTCAGGAGAGAGCTCATGTTGAACCAAAGGTTTTTACATGTCAGGGAACACAAGTGACAATGAGGACAACCCTGTCTCATTTTGTATCTGAAGGGGATGAAAAACCAGGTTACAGCCATCTGGCAATTCCCAGCGAGATCAACAGGAAAAGGCAGGCACGCCTGAAAGCAGATTTGGACACAGCACATCGCTAATCCACTAGGAGTGCTGAAGGCTGGGTGTTCTCCAGGGAGCATGCAGCACACAGCACAGTTCCTACCAGGACCACTCTTAGCAGGGTTTATACATGACTCTGGTGTCTCAAAATACAACCCTGCACATTTTTATAGACTCATTTTTTTTCCCTTCTTAAGTCAGGATCATTGCACAATACCAGGAAAACACATAGAAGAACACAGTATTGCTTTACTCACGTCTTCCCTAATATTATTTTGGGGGAGAGTAAGCCAAAAAAGAGCAGCCAGAAATAAAAGCCAATCAGAGAATGAGTACAAAATACTTACAAGTCAAAGAATACACAGACTACCATTACAGCTTTTCCCAGCAAGAAACAAAGTCCCCTCCTTCCCCCCACATTGTGTTTAACACAAGGAACATCTTAGGCCAGAGAGTTTTTTACAAGACTCCATGCTACACTAGCTACTTGTACCAAATATAAGTGAATCAGCAAAAGATCCAACAGGTAAAACCTACACCTATATAGAAAAATTCCTCTCAGACACTTGCATCTGATCATCACAGAATTGTTGAGGTTGGAAGGGATGTCTTGAGATTGTCTAGTCCAAACCCCTGCTTAAGCAGGGCCAAGTAGCACAGTTTGCTCAGTACTCTGTCCACTTTGGATTTGACTGTCTCCAAGGATGGGAGACTCTTCAGGGAACCTAGTCCTAGCGTTCAACCACAGTAAAAATGTGGGGTTTTAATTGCAGACGGAATTTCCTGTGTTTCAACTTATGCCAATTGTCTTTTGTCCTGTCACCAGGCACCACTGAAGAGCCTGGCTCAGTCTTCTTTAGGTGCTATCAATGTACGTAAATACCTGGTGAGAGGATTCTCCTGAATCTTTCTTCTCTTTTGCAGGCTAGGTCACCCCTCCTTCTCTTCTCCAGGCCAGACAAACCCAGCTGCCTCCATTTCTCCTCACATGAAAGGTGGAACAGTCCCTCAACCGTGGTTGTTGCCCTTTGCTGGACTCATTCCAGCAGGGACCACAGACCAGCAGTACCCCAAAGCAGAAGCATCATACTGAGAAAACAGGGCTTACATTTAGTCCTCTTCCTTTTGAATTCAGTGATTTTCAGCAGAAGGGCTACCTGACTTCTGGCTTTTTCCACTGATCGTAACACGATTCAGCCAAACAGCACAGCAGCAGCTTTCCTGGCTCTCCCATGTGAGATGCCAGTTCACAGCAATATGGGAATTCAGAGTCTTAGTAAGAAATTAAGTATGAAGATATGAGTGCCACAACCTGGAGGAAGACATTCTTTCCAGAACCCTTCAGCAGCCCAGGGATCCATCTGCTATTAAGGGAGTCCTACAAGTGGTAACATTTTTCAGATATGTAAGATGTGATTGTATTTGAGGCCCATGCAAAAATGAACTGATTTATTTTGAGGCATGTAAGGAGTTCCCTAGTTTCTGTGCTTTTTCACCTCTCCTAAAGTGCAGGGATAACTGTTTGCAAAAGCATCAAAACAGACATGCATTTCTGATAGCAGACCAGCTGCTGCCTTGTACACCAGAAAACACACACACTTCATCAGAGCAAGAAAGCAAGTGACATTTCACAACTATAGTGAAGAATATCTGCTGAAAGAATGGCATTAGAACTCTGATAGTTTTGTCACTTCTTCGACTCATGAGGGTTTTTTTGGTTGCTTGAATCTGAGTGACGGACAGCAGTTAAATTCTGTTAACAAAGCTTTATAAGACTGTATTAAAAAATGCTAGCGTTTGCATGTGAAACTAAGAGCGTGGCTTTACTGCTTTTCAGAAAATGGTCCCTATTTTTTCCAATATTCTCCAGTATTCCACATGCTACAGCTACATGAATTCCTCATAAGCACTTCCAGAGCAGCCAATGACTTCATTGTAAAAGACAGTTCCAGCTACATAACCAAACACCAGCTCTGAAAGCCAATATTTAAGTTAACAGCTCAACACAAACCAAAAATCCAGCCATTCAGAGAACACTTTTCACTAACTGGCACTGAAATTCAGAGCAATTTCCATTTCATTGAGACCATGTCAGTATCAGTTTTATGAAACAGACAGGAAAGTGAAGTTTCCATTGCTCCTAAGTGTAAAGATTTTCTTACCATTCCAATTTTTTTCCCCATGTGTGCTCAGACTAAAGATGGATCACCTCCAGGTAACACAAGCTGTCTTGAACACAGTGTTAAGCAGCTTCCTATTACAAGTAGGGTCAGCCTAGTGTAAGAACTTGGAATGCCCTACAAATTTCTGTTGTTTAGGCTTTTGAATGGTAGTCCTTTCCAGATTCAGATACTCTACTGAAAAAGCAGTCTTGCTTTTCATCCCTGCCAGTAGGATTGTTCCAACGTACTTGATAGAGCTGTTTGTGCAAACACCATGCAGGTACTGCAGTGGAAATCACCTGGGTTAGTTTCGCAATTTTTAAAAATTAGGCCACCGTGGAACTTGTTAAATGTTTAATGCAAAACCTAGAACTAACCTATCATCTATTAGATCATTTAAATGTGCAAAGAATGAATGTGCCTTTGAACAATTTACAACAGTTCAGAACAACAATTCAGAAATATTAGATGTATACATAGTAAAAAAACAATATGCAAAAGTGCCATCATGTATTTATTTGAAAATTTAATTTAATTGAAAAAATTTAATTAATTTAATTGAAAAAAATTTGCTCCAGCTCAGTTCAGGATAAGTTTTCACAGACAGCTGAAGACAATTGTTGCAGCATTTTTCTGATGGTGAGAAGTATTTCAAATACAGTGCTCCATTCAGAATCAGTGAGATTCTCTTGTCCAGATGTCTCACCTACGGGGAAGCCAGCATGCAAGACTGTCAAAAAGTATCAGCTGAAGTAGTGCACTGAAGTCAGTCCTCACTTGCTTAACCTGGGTTAAAATCTGAAAAGGCTTTGCCAAGACAGCCTGACTTTGCCAAACCAGCAGCTGCTTTACTGCTTCTTCATAGTGACAATCATTGGGGGAAAATAAACAGACCCTATTTTACATAGGCTTCAGACTTCCAAGAAACAGAAAGTTCTAAGTGATGGCTGGACCTCCAAGGGTCCCACTCAACCCAAACTGTTCCATGAAGAGAAAAGTTAGATATAGACCTTGCCTACGTAAGAACTTGGAATGACCTCATGAGCAATGTCCAGTTAGGACACACAGATAGGTATCTTCCCTAACATATTGAAATCTAATGGAATAGCAGTATCAGCACTGCCATTTATGAATTCAACATTTATTCTTGTCCTTCCTAAATTATAAATTTGGAAATGCAATTACTGTAACAATCATTTCATTGTACAGAACATCACATTTTGGCTGACCTCCAACTTTGGTAGAACAATCAAATGTTTTGGATGATCAAAGGAAATAAAGAGCCAAATTGACAAACAGAATCTAAGTGCTCTTCAACTGGGACAGACGTTACCAAACGCTAACGAGAAGCCTCATGCCACTGCCATGCAAGTAGCCAGGCCCTAAAATTTGTAAGAGCCACCATGGTTTCCTTAAGAACACCTGAGTAAAAGAGGCTGAATGCACATCCAATACAAACACCTTTGCATGGAACACAGCAGCATTTCACTTTCTGTATGTTTGGGCCAGATTTATAGTTTTGCATTCTATTATATATACCAGAAGGGTTTCAAAAAGGAAAGTCTGCTACTTTTTCTCCTTGCTCACCAGATTTCACCCTAACCCTTGATGCAGCATAATGCAGGAAATATATTCATAGAACTTCAAAATGAGAAGACATTTTCATCAAGCCTTCCATCAGCTTTTGCTAATAATTGTTTTAACCACAGGAATTAATGGGCATAGAGGAAAAGGGTATGACATAGAGTTTTTAAACAGCTGACAGATACTGGTTCCATTATTAGGACCTGGAAGAAGAGAATTAAAAAACCAGTTGCTCCCTCCAGGCTACTCCCCCACCCCCAATAAAGGTGATATAGACAAGGAATGGAGGGGCAAAAAAAAAAAAAAAAAAACAAAACAAGTGAGAAGGAAAAAAATCATATAGGGTGAATACCTTTCTCCACAACTCTAACTCGGATTTCTCCTGGTTTGACAACAATGTCAGGTGGGTTCTTGACATCGCAAATGTACGTGCCGTTGTCCCGGAACTGCATGTTTGATATAGTGATAGAAGCATCTTTCTTGTTAAGATCTCCAGCCCAAGTGATCCTGTCTTTAAATGGTATGTCCTTTCCAGGGTATGACTTTCCATTAGAGTAATAGAAAAACTGCAGTCAAGGAAAAGAGGATATAAGAACAATCCAATTAGCGATTACGGAGCTACCGTGCTTCTCTCACTGTTACAGCATTCTCCCAGTGCCAACTGTGTTATACACAGCCAGCAGCTGAAGTTTTTCTCCTCCTGCCTCACCACTTCAGTCTGCCTTGTTGCCTCTTGGTCACGTAACCATGCTTGTACCTCAACCATACCAGCACAAGAGACTGCAAGTTTCAGTTTTCTGTTGGTTTTGATTTGTTTTGTGGATGGATTGGTAGGGGTTTTTTTTCTTTTTTGCAGACAAGGAGGTGGGGGAAAGAAAAAAAAACCTAGTAACCTGGTAATAATTGAAGGATAAAACAGCCCTGGAACACAGCCATCAGTCTTTCAGGCACAAGAAGCTGCCTGCATCCTAGCAGAAAAAGGATATCGAGTTTCCTATCTTGTGTTTTGCTGTTTGTTACTTGCAACTAAAGCACAGCTAAATTAACATGCAACACTCTCCCTTCCTTCCACCCCCTCAGAAAATCCCATGACCAATTTAGAGGATATCTAGCTGTTTTCTAGAAACCTTCAGGTAACTAAATATAACCGTTTCCCAGTTTTTAAGTGACTAAGCTGCACATTGGCTCTGCACTCTCTATACATGACCAAAAATCTTTGAAGAATAAACCTCTTTAGTACAGACTAAGGAGAAACCGAGTATTTCCTAACAATACCTTCCCAAAATTGCAATTTACAGCAGTAGAAGTGCATTGACTTCTACAGGACAACTCTGCTTTCCAACACATGGGATACCCTAAGAGAGGCATCAGGGCTGCAGGAGAATTACAAGAGCACATTCTTTCTTAATTGGACATCCTGCAAGACAGCAAGACAAACCTAATCAAGAATCAACCTGAATTCCCTTCAGTTCAGTCTCCAGAGAATGACGAAAGAAATTTAAGACAATATTCCAGCTTCCTCTTTCTCCTGCCTTATTTACAAACCAGTGTCTCTGCAACAGAGCAGACTGCCTACAAGACAGTCATATTTCCCTTCAAGTCATCTCCTGTCCCTTTTCCCTTTCCTGCCCTTGATCTCAGGCTTGCTATTCCAACACCGTCTCTATCAGACCTGCGCTCTGAGTATCAGGCCTTATCACTTGGCAGCACAAACCTTGTCCTGATCAGGTATGTGCACATCATGGCCATCTGTCATGCTGCAGTCAATCTTGTTTGTTGTCTACAGATTAACATAAATCCAACAAACTATTTCATGTGGTAGGAAGTTGGCAAGCACAATGCTGTCAACATTTTGGAGGGACTCTGCATCAGTCTGCAGCTTTTCCAGCTGGATTGTAACCTTTAACACAGCAGCACTGCATTAGCACAGGGGAACTCATCCCACTGGAAGTCTGGAAGCCCAGAGGCAGATTCCTCAGCTCTCTAGATGTTCTCCCCTGGGGAAGGAGAAATCACAAAGTAAAATATGTCCTGAAACACAAGCTAAGTGATTCAAGCCATCCCTTGCCTATGGTGGAGTGGCTTAACATGAGACTTCTTTGAACATGTGGTGAGGGAAGGAGACAAGCAGGGGAAGCTCCCAGTCCAGTCAGCCTCACCACATGGCCACAAGATTGCCAGTGTGATTCTAAAGGGGCACAGGACCATCCTTGTCAAGAGAAGCGTGGGCTTAGCTCAGACATAAGCTGACCATGAGATTGATCTTTCAAACTCACACCCACCAAGCTATGCAATACCATGACTTGAGCTCATAAATAAACATCCCCTCTATACCTTCCCCAGACCCTCAAAAGAAGCAGGGAATCAACATCAAATTGTGCTGGGTCACTTCTGCTCAAAGATAATTTGCTTTTCTCTCAGTTGTGCTGATAGCTACAGCCAAGTAGAACACCTGAACTGACTTCAAGTCCAAAAAAAATGTTATGTGCTGAAGCTGTATTCCTACAACTGGACAGCGATGCAGAAAGGGAATGGCAAAACAGGATATATGGGGAGCGGAAAACACACAAACAGATGGCTTCTCTTCACCCATCCTGTTCCACACCGGCAGGAAACGTGCCCTACTTCCGTAAACTAATGCCCAACTACTGCTTTGGATTCCCAATGGGAAGAGCTCCCTCTTCAAAACTAAGTATTTATTTCACTGAGATTCAGAAGCTCGTTCTTCAGAGCTCTATATACTTAGGAAGATGGTTTTGACCGTCTCTGCTCTGAGCATTGAAGGGCTCCCAGAGTTTAAATGAGCTCATGCCTGTAGCAGAGGGAAGGAGACAAACACAAACAGGCTGAGCAATCTGCTGTCCCCACATCTTCAAAGCTGCCCCACAGTTCCTTCTTCTGCTTCCTCTAAATTCTCACTCAGGACAAGGAACAAGAAAGAAGCAGAAGTGTCTGAGGAGGAAGAGGAAGAAGACAGCTATCAACCTACCAAAGCCATTTCTTTGAACATTCACATCCAAAGGATCTGAGCCTACTTGGGCCCAACATACAGGAAATGAGCAATGACAAATATTTGCCCAAGTTCCTTGCTAGCCTGATTTTTTACTTGTCAAGTAACTATAATATGAGGATGTAACTGCTTACTGATTTGAGCTATTTAATTCTGTTCTGAAACCAGGGAGACTGGTCTTACTCTAAACCCTTTCAAACAGAGGCTATACAGCACACAAGCAAAATAAACAACAAGCACAATACGCAGTGTAACACTACAATTACAGTGGTAATTCAAATTCTGTGACTGCAATATTCAGTCAAATGCCAAAGGATAGAGGATTTACAAGATTCCTAGATGCTAATCTACTTCATATGATGCCATGATGATTTTTTTGCCTTTTCTTTTATATACCTTTTATATATCCTTTTATGTATCCTCAGTGCTTTTAGCATGCGTACTTGTAATTCCTTAAGCCTGATAACTTAGCACAGTCCTAATATTCCATTAAGCCAGGAGACCAAACATCCTGGAGGCCTCGCGGTTGGGGCCAGAAAGTCCTATGCTACCCTGAGAAACCAAGGTCTTCTCTAGAACACATCCTGTAAACCAAGATAGGCCCATCCAGGGGGGAATTCCTCAGGATGGTGGGATATCACACTATTCATTTAAGCTTCTCAGTGGGGAATCTTTGATAGATATGCTAATTTGCAAGGCCTATGAATTGTATACATGATCTATCGTGTGTGTGCATTTCAGCGCATTCCACCTGGAAGTGGTGCACCCTAAATAACATACATAAATATCAAGGTAAAAACCCCTTTTCCCTTAAACCGTGTTTGGTTCTTAATTTTAAGACCAGGGAAAGGCAACACATACATACAGCTTCCATACCAACACTCCTCTCCTAAGACTATTTTGTCTATTTTGTGGTCACTGCACACTCCAGTCTTGGCAGAGATCTAGCAGACTGCAGTATTTTTATACAACTCCAAAAAAGCCCCCTAAAATCACAGTGATGGAGACAAGGCACACGGAAGGAGGCCCCAATCCGTATTTGCTTGCTCCTTAGAACCAACTAGAAGACCACTGCTCACCTATCCCATCCCCCCCTCCCAGGTCTGCTCCCCTCCAGCCATTCCTTACTGAGATACGAGTGGCTGCTCCCTCTGGTTGAAAGCTCCAGGAGACAGATGCTGCGCTGCTGATCACTTCTACGGATGTGAATGTGCATGGGAGCTTTGCGTCCGTCCCGTTCTCCACAAACATCTCCTCCGGGGTGTTGACCTCTACTGCTGATACTAGGACTGCATGGGAAAGGTGAAGAGAAGAAAGAAGGATAACAAAAGGCATCAGTGCTGCTTTGAGAATCAGGAAGTTCACATCAGACTGCCTAGAAGGGGAGAAGAGAAGAGGCATCAAAAACTCCTGGACCAAGTGTTTGCACAGACATTGCATTATACCTGCAATCGAACAAGTACAGAGCAGGCCAAGTATATATTCACTTCTCCTTCCTTCTATTATCTGTGACAGGATGTTTTCCACTCACAGATGTTTCCTCTACAACACTTTGTGGAAGTAAATTCTATGGCGCAAATGATGAGTTTAAAACTTTTTCGTACTAGCTGACAGCAGACATTGTAATAGTTAAGCCTCATCAGAGGAACTAACAACCTGGCCCAGCTATTACTCAGTTTCCTCTCTGGCACACATCTTGTTTCCTATCTCCAGTTTTTCCTAGCTGTAAGTAAAACAAAAGCTCACCTCCAAAAAGCTGAGGATCAAACTTCTCTTGCTTCCAGCTATGCCATCTACTCCTGCTCTCTGCCATGCTCCAAGGTCTCTATCTGCACGGCCTCATAAATAATCACTTGGTTATAGTTCAGAAGCATGAGAGTAGTTTAATTTTTTTCTATCTTAACTTAAGCACAGTCAAAACAGCAAGCAGGCCACAACCACCCCCCAAATTTAAAGTAATCAAGGTTAATATTGTGCTTGTACTGGTAGTTTTCCTAACAATAAGGTAAAATTCATCATGATTCCAAAGACGTGTTGAAGATACTGTTTATCTGGCACCTTCCAAACTGCCAGTGTGCTATTCTTATCCAGAATTAAGCAGATACATCTCATTCAAGTTTATGGTGAAAAACAAAGCAGGATCTTGTGACATCACAAGAGAATGTCTGTCAGGGCTCATGTCATATCCACATGAAAGCAAAAATCTTGTCAAGTCAGTGTGGGTGGGTGCACGTGTGATGTGTGTCCCTGATACTTCAAACGTAAGTTTTGATTTTTATTAAACCATGATTTTCAGCATAGAGGTGGTAACAGCAATCTACTTCCATTCACAGGATTCTATGTTTCTGGGCTCCAGTACCTTAAATCCCCTTGTTAAAAGAGGAGAACAAACCTTTCTGCTCCATCAGTACCTCAGCTGGTTTGTTTCTCAGCTTTGAATAAAGAAGCTCAAAGTAGACAAACCAAACAGAAAGATGCAAGTCAAAGACTGCTTAAATAAAAAGAAAGAAAATAAAAACCCTCCTACATTAGTCCTTAAATCATGAGGTTTGTGCTTTTAGCCAGTGAGAGCAACCAGCTCAGCAGCCTTCAGAAGATGGACAGCAAAGATCTGACAGAATGAGTACGCAAGCATGGATGGGAGAATTGAGCACACCACAGTAATTGCAATAACCAAAACCAGAAGAAACCACCAATCATTAATTCTGCTGTTCAGAGTCCACACTGTTCACTTCCAAAATTCAGTAACTCCTCAGTCCCATCAGGTTATCTCTGACACCTCAGACTCTCTTGTCATCACTGCTCTCATTTCCAAGAGAAAAAGAACCCTAAAGGGGTGGGGAGTAGGGGTGGTGAATTTTCATAATGATGTTCTATCAGAGCTTCCTTTCTCTTGAACATACTCTGACTATGGGCCAAAAAATATTCTTTTCTAAAACAACTACCAAATATTTATTTGGAACATACAAAGACTCCTAGCAATCAAATTAAATTAACTGAGAGCTGCTGTGCTTTATGTATTTTTTCCAGCTAATGGTGTAGAAAAGAGAAATAAAATAAAATAAAATCCATTGTATTAAGTCCAAACCACAGAACAAACCTCCCTTTCAAGCACAAAACAAGCAAGATGCCCTCAGTATTTGTGTAGGAAGAAAAGAGCCTGCACAGACATTGTCTGCTTGTACATGGTACAGAGAACTCCTTGCCACACACAGGCAGTGGGCAGTACAGATCTGCCTAATCTAAAGAAGTCACTGTTCTAACTCACTAGAACTGTAGTGAAGCAAAAAAAGAAGAAAGAAGACTTCTCCCTACTTCTTCCCTAGTATGGGAAGGAAGGAACTATGTAATCCTGTACAGATATTTCGATCAAGTTTAATTTTCATCTGTCCTATTGTTGGCTCAATTTCATGTTCTTCTTTGCTGATTTTCTCCCCTCTGCCTCTTTCACTGCTTCAAAAATATTCTTCCTGCTTCTGTTGCCTTACAGCATGAGACACAGGCTCCTTAAATCATAACCTGACTGTTTGGTAGAGAGACACTGACACAACTTTTGTCAGTTTTCACCCTCAGCCCTCTAATCCCATACTTTTACTGATATGGTTGGTGGCTGTTCCCACTACCTTGAACTCTTTGGCCTCCTCTGTCCTAATAAAATCCACATGGATCATCGCCAGCTCTAGCTCTTTTCCTCCTCTTTCCACATTTATCAGGATTACATCCACCTTCCAGCTCCTCCATCTATTTAAATATTTCAGTTGGAGAAAGTTGAGTTCTGAGTCATATTTCAGTCACACTTACCCACTGCTCTATTCCTCAAGCTTACCCAGCCTTAGTTTCTCTCAAGAGGAAAAAATTATCACAGGAGACTGTCTGAGAGAGAAGAGTGCTTTAGGAAGGGAAGGTCTGCAAGGTACATAGGGCAAAAGTAAATATTTGCTCTTCTCCCATGCATCCTCCTTGATCCCATCACCCTGTCCTACTGCCCGTAGCCCCAGTATTTCCTTCTGAACATCTCATCTGGCCTTCAGCTGCTTTTCTTCTTTTCAGCAGAAAAAATGCTTCTATTTTTCTCACCTATCATCAAAATAATTTAGGAAAAACCCCCACCTGTGCCTCTTCAGCCATTTCTTTTAAATCCCTAGGGTTGTTTGAGCAGTTTTACTCCAACAACAAGAACTCTCTCTAGCTCCATTTTCAACCACCACACTTCACTGAAAACTCTCCATCCACAGCTTCCTTTTCAGACAATCCTCCTACTCTTGAAACAGGACAAGGCACTCATATTCTTACTAACTTACTAATCTTCCTTACTAATCTTTTCTTATTTTTCCCACCATGGATCTTCATTCTTCATCAACACTCTCTCTATTCTCAGGTCTCTCTTTCCTCAGTATCTTGCCTCAGAGATATCATCTGCAAAACAAGTTCAAGCTCCCATCACAGCATGGACTACTCAGATCTGCATCTCTGCTCAGGATCTGTCTCCTTATGTTCAAAGAACAGCCTCAGTCTGACATCTTTGTCAATGCTACGTTGTCAGCTCACACTAAACAGGACAAAAGCACAGTTCATTTCTTCCCCCAGAGCCCTCCACAACTGCTTTTACCACCACACACCTGCCACATGTCTCTCCAACTCAACACCTATGCAGCACCTCTGACTCTGAACTCTTCCCAGGTCAAGGCAGAGTCTTTCAGAGCTTCCAGTCACCTGTTCAGCCGACACCAGACTAAAACCTCCAGTTTGTACCTTGGCCTTTATTATTGTCATGTCCTTTTTGCTCTGGACAGATGGACAGTAACAGACGAGTAAGTACTGCACTTCCTGGTAACCAAGCTGCTCCAAGGGTGACCCCAAGAAGAGGGAGACATCACATATGCCAGATCACTGCTTCCTTCCATTAAGTGACTGTTGACAATGGAGTACTCAACACATACTTGCCCAGAGCAAGCATTATTCATTATACAGCATTGCTACCGAATAATCAAATTTATTGACTTGATACTGTTTCAACTTCCTTGCTGTGAATGAACAGGACCTTCCTAACTGTGAAGGTGCAGCTCTCTCCAGGAGCTCACACAGATCAGAAGATGCAGAGCTGCTTGCCTTTCCTGTAAACCACCACCATGTCTGCCAGGGTACACAAAACCAGTGACAGAGCTTTCAGATAATGCAGCCTTGTCCCAGCTCACAACCCCCAGGCACTGTGCCATCACTGTGACTCTTCAGAATGGCAACCAAATACTGCTCTGAATCACCCCTGTGGAAGAAGCCTTTACAGTTACCAAGCAGCAAAGTATGGAAAGATAAGATCATTCAGAATGATAGCAAACAAGCATTCATAACCACAAGAGTTTGCATCTAGTTAGTTAACCAAAGTGTGTCATTAGCTTTCAGTGAGGCTAAGGGCGGCCAAGCTTAATGTTTTCACCACAGTAACATGAAGGACTGCTGCACTGCACTGTTAAGTGGATTGAACTGATTTCTTCGAAATGCAGTACAGCTTGATCAAAAAATTCTTAGAGAAGATGCCCAGTTGCTGTCTCCAGCACACTGATGGGAATTCTCCTCACAGGTGTCCTCTCCAGGACATCTCTGTCCAGCTCAGCTGAGACTGGCTAAGTCACACATGCTGGCACCTTGACCTGCACAGGAGACACAGCCTCCGTGACCTTACAGCTCAAACCGTGGGTCCTTCCTTCCCCTTGTCCACTGCTATGAGTGCTTCCATTCAGAGCTCGATTAAACACAAAGACATCCACATCATGGTCCAGTCCCCTCCCGAAACAATGTACAAGGTCAGGAGTTGACACAGAGGGTTACAGAGGCTTACAGACATTCACCCAGGCATGGCACAGTACTTTAACTGACACCAAGCACCCATCCCTGTTTCAGTATGAAGAGACTCTTGTCCCCAACCACATTATAGTATTGGTCCCATCCAAAACTTTTCAAATCCAAACTGTAGCACCTCCTCCTAAATGCTGTCCCTCAGGCTTGGCAGGATCTGCTCAAATCCTGCAAAATCCTTTCACTTCCTTTGAGCCCTCCAAAGCATTTGGTAACTGCATCTGTATAAATCCAGCAGTGCCTAAGCTGCCAGTGTTTGGAGATCAGTGCCTTTTGAAACTGAAGTCATCTTTTCCTACTTGTACTTGTATCCCCTGGTTGCTTATACTTGCCTCATAGTGATTAAAAAAAAATATTTTGGGCAAGAATTGTTTTTATTCTATATTTTTTACATAGAAATATGGTTGACCATTTGGTTTGGTAGCATATCACAAAGAAATCCTTCTGTGCACCTAAGTTTTACACTAATTAACACATAGCTAATTAAAATTTCTTTGTAGACCACCGTTTCTACTGAGATCATGGATCCAATGAAAATGTTCTGTTAATTAAGGCTATGAAGACACCAAATAAACTCAATTCCCCTGGATTCAACTCAGCTTGATCACTAGGAGACCTAACAAGCCAAGAATGCAAACAGCTAACACTGTAATCACAGGCATCTTATTTCCACCAGCACAAACACAGCCCACGTGGAAACTTTCATCAGATTGCTAAATACTGGATGCTTATGGCTGCTACAGTTCCCATCCTACACCAGGAAGAGTGTTACACGCCCCTCCTCTTGAAATGGTTAATCATCAGTTTATTAATTAATACAAGCAATTTGCTTTGCTTATCTTAAACACACCTGGTAACACAGCCATGTATGCAGTTTATAAATGAAGTCTCTTATGGATGAAAGGTCTTGACAAAATGACAGAAAATTCAGTGTATCAATATGTTCACTCTGGTCTCCCTAGCAGCCCAGAAGTTTCATCAGAAAGGAGGATGTGGTTTTTTCTAATGACTAAGGGTCATAAGTCACAAAAACAATATATACTTGAGAATCAGTCCTTTCACTGAGATAATACTCTTACTCAATATCAAGTGGCTTGTGAAACACCTACTGTTGACAGCATTCTCAACTACAGCTGCATGGCATTTAGTTCTTTCTCCCACAAAGCAGATTCTCTGTACAGTCAGCATGAAACAACAGCAACCAGACCCCTACAAAACATCCCAGAAAACCAGAACTAAGTTATGGTCCCCAACAGCAACTACAGGCATTTATGTCCCCACAGACCATTTCTTCACTGTGCATAAAACACCTGGTGGAGAAACCTTAGCTTTCCTGCCTGAATAGACAGTAGACATGCCAAAATTGTTCCTCTGAAACTCCACGAGATCTGTTAAAGCATTCAGACCATGGACAGAATTTCCACACAAAGAATTCCTTCACATCATTTAGCCTTAACAGAGAAGTAGCACCCATGCCAGCAGTTCCACCTAGGAGCAGACCATGGTGCACTTCATAAGGACAACACACAAGTATTAAGAAGCCACCTGTGTCCAGCCCCTCACGGAGACTCTCCCTGCAGCCCCCCTGTCACCACGACCTTGATGTCTGCACTCCATACATTTACACAGGACACAAAGCAACACCAGCTACAGAAGTGATGACTATACAGAGTCACACCAACCAATCCTGACGTCTAAGTTTCAAAGCAACAAAAACTAAATTCCATTGCCTCAAAGGAAGACAGAAGAGTTTAATTTCATTCTCAAATACCAATCCACCGGAACAGCTCTCAGCTGCTGCCACAGCACCTCCCCAGGTTGCCAATCTTGTCAAGTAACTCAGGCTGCTGGAGGAAAGAGAGCTTCCTGTCTCCAGTAACACAGCCGGTCCTGCAGCACCCTACATCTCCAGGAATCAGAAAGCACAGCTGTGACACCCAGCCCATGAACACCTACCACCTCCTGTCACCATGCTGCTGGAAACCTTCATCCCCCAAGCAGAGACAAGCATCTGCTAACGCAACATTTGCTTTCTCCTGGCCTCTTTGCACATTCAGCTAAGCTCTGCCCGACTCAACAACGAGGGAAAAAATAGCATCTTGTCACCCCAAGTGAAAAGAAAGCAGTTTCATTGAGAAGTCTTAAGCAGGCTGTGGCTAAGCTGTCAAAGCAGACAATAACATCCATGTATGTCAGCCCTGCATACCTCTGTGCACCTACTTTGACAGGACTTAAAAGACTAAGACTTTAGAGTCGCCAAACTTTGGTGCCTCCTTCTCCTCCCACACTGCAGTCAGTTTTTGGCGTGTTCTCCTCCATATGACGCAGAGCTGCTCATTGTTCTGCCAAGGAGCAGGCAAAAGAACCTATGCTGAGATTTACTTTCAAAGCACAGAAAGAAACCAGAAATGAAGAACAAGCATGAGAAACACCCAAGGATGCCTGAGCTCCCTTGCCAGACAGGCCACAGATTTCTTGTTCAGTCCTGAGGAGATAATTTCCCTGCTGTATCACTCATCTCATAAAACAGAGATGCTTGTAAAGGTGCTGAGAACCATGAACAAGTAAGCGGTGTAGCTGCATGGCCTCATACCTCTATTACAGGATCAGTCATACGTCAGGTTTGGGCAGATACTTAGTCTTGAGGCAAGTAACTTCTAGTTGCTTCTAGTACTTTTCCCTGGGGATCACAAAGCAATACTTCCCTGCCTATGCTGCAGGCTGGGACACAAATCAGGAGCTCAGGTACTTTCCAAACCACACATCACATTTTTCTGTTCAACAGCCCTGAAGTGGTTTTCCTTCCATGCCCAAGTAAGTTTACAAGTGCTCAAATCCAAGTAAACAGTTCTTGTTGACAAAGCCAAACCAAAAGAGTGGAGAACTCAGCAGGCAAGTTATGTTGTTCAAAGTGCAAAGGGTAACTGGAACAGCTGATGGCAGCTATTCTACATCTAATCTTGCAGTACTAACAGAGTCACTAACAAACACAGCACATTATTTTCTGGGCACAAGGAAAGATTCCAGAAAATGGGAACTAAGATTACAAAAAGGCAGGAAAGACAGAAAAGTCTCCTTGAAATACACCAGGTTTTTCCCACAAATAGTGGCTTAACTAAAGAACTGAGAGAAGCTGGGTAGATATGCTCAACACATGGCAGAGAGAATTAAAAAGCATCCCACCATCACAAGCATTTCCTAAAATTGCTATAGCAATCTACTAAAACTGTCACAACTACTAAGGAGATGAGAGTATTAAGGATCAGAAGTTGTAGACAAAAAACACAACCAAACAGCAGCAAAGCCCAATCCCCCTGAAGTGGACAGTAGAGACTGACATATTGCTGGCTGGAACAAAAGCTCCCCTCCATGCTTTTTTTCTTTTTTTTTGGTTATTAATACTATCTCATGTGAAACTATGTTAAAAATACCAGTCATGTTGCCAACTGTTGATGGCATGCAGCATCTTTTTGACAGAATCTATCATTAGCAGCATGGGAACTACCAATTTCCAAAACAAACTAGGCAGTAGAATTTAGTATGTGCATACATTGATTTCATGAGGAGCTACAGTGCAGAGCCTACATATCAGACATAAGAAGCTGCCCTTTTTGCGACCCTTTTACAATAATCAATCCACAAAGCTGCAACCAACTCAGTGACAACATAGCTACACACACCAAGAAACATCTGCAAAAGCTGCACTTTGAACCATCCAAGGTATTAGTAGCATTCCATGAACAGTCACTCCCACCTGTCATCATTCCTGAACCAGAATTGTGTCCATCTCTTGCAAAGTATTGCTATTTCCACCAGCCTGAAAGGTGAGCACAGGATTTTTTCCTGTGTACAGAGAGACTTGATTACAACCTATTCAATAAAATCCCGCTACCTAACTGAGCAAGAAGATAAGAGATAGATGAAATTAAGTCATCCAAGTGATTACCCTCCTCAGCTAACAGGGTATTCATGCAGCCAATCTGTTCTGGTGTGACTAGAGACTTACTTCAGCAGTTCAAGCAAATCCAAAGCCCTTGGAGGACCATATTCCTTAGTGATCCATGGACTGCTGAATGCCTGCAGCCAGCTCTGGCACCAAGCTTGCAGCAATCTCACACTTACTTGCTAACTGAATTGCTGAGCAAACTCACAACCGGCTATAACCTGCAGCAGCACAACCACAAAACCAAAAGGAAAAGCCCATGCTAAATATTTCAAAGCGTTGTTTCACAGGAATTTGTCAGTGGTGGTGCCAATTTAAATAGCTCACATGCACACTCAGAATGAGATGAATCTGATCAGGAACTAATCTGTGTTCAAAACAGCCCTTTCACCATTGTTTTCTTTTAAACCAGACCAACACCCTAGCCCAGTCCCCTGTATACTGTTTTGTACAACTGAGGAGGGTTAGAAAGGACCAAGCAGGACCTGATTCAGCTGGTTCTTCCCAGGAATGCTTCTCTTTGGCGAAGTATTTATGGCCTCCCTGGCAGCACACTCTACATCACTTTCCCAGTTTACACATGTGGTCATTTGCAGAGCCATCCTTGGACTGGAGCAGCGCCTTCATCCACACCTGACTTTGTCAAGCAGCAGGGTAAGAAGCATCTCCGTGCAGCCATCATCTCAACACCTTCCACAGTGAAAGCATCAAGATCCTGCAAGACCTTGATCTGAAAACATCAAGACATAGTAACCAGATTTCAGAACTCCTCCTGTACATACAGCTTTATGGAATTTATTACCAAGAGGGAGCCCTGTTCACCACCTTTCACTTGCACATGTTACAAAAACAAGTTACTGAATAACAGGTGGCTTGCAGCCAACTCTAAACGCCTCCAGCACTGGCCATTTCACCCACCTGGAGATGACCTGCCCTGATTTACCTCCATCTCATGAAGTGAAATGTGCCAACAGCCACCACTGACAACTGCTACACTGCCCAGAGCTTAACCTTCCTTTAGGGATCAGCATCTCAGTCTGACTGGAAACACTGAAGGGTAGGGTATAACCAGTGTTTCAGGGCAAGTTCCCTTCGTGCCCCTTAACACCATGTGTGTAAAACATCAGTAAATGCACCACAAAGCATCTTTTTCTGCAGGGTTGGAGGAAAGAGAGTTCACAAGAACAACCACAGCCTTCCTGTTTTCCTAATGCACTTTAAGCCAAAACCTAGCAGCAGCACCGAGTGGAAAGTGCCAGCTCAACAGATACATAAAAATGCAGAAGCTGAAAGGCACAGCAGCCAAAGGGAACAATATACAAGGACTGTGGGCTAACCCCAGCAGGCAGCTCAGCCCTGCACAGCCCCTCGCTCGCTCCCCCTGCTGCAATCAGGGACAGAGCTGGGAGTGTAAAAGTGAGAAAACTCGAGGGCTGAGATAAAGACAGTTTAATAGGGAGAGCACAAGCCATCACCCACTGCTTCCATCAGCAGGCAGGTGTTCACCATCTCCAGGAAAGCAGGGCTCTGTCAGGTGTAACAGTGCCTTGGAAGACAAATGCCTTGGAATTCCAAACAGCCCCCTTCCTCCTTCTTTTCCCAGCTTTTATTGCTGACCACGACTTCTGTGGTGCCCTCCCAACCCCTCGTGCACTCCCAGCCCAAATGCTATCAGGGAGGGGTGACAAACAAAAAAAGCCTTGGGAGGTGTAACCAATGCAAAACACCGTGGTCAAGGCTCTTTTCACCACAAGTCCAAAACTTAGCACAAGTTCCAAGCTACAAGGAAAATTAACTCTGTCTCAGCCAAAAATGAGTACCAATACAAATACAAATCTCATATAAACATTTTCAAGTAAAAAAAAAAAAAAAAAAAAAAGGCTTATTCAGGACAAGTAACAGAATGGCCCTTTAAAGATAAAACAGATTGGGAGGAAAAACTGTATTTCAACCTGCTCAGCAAAAAATACTGATGTTAACCCTGGCTTAAGGTGGATTGCCACATCTTCTGTGCTATGGGTACTGCTTATTGCTAAACCCTAATCTGAGTAAACACTTGCTTTTCCACATGACTGCTCTTGGAGATAACACTGAATCACTGCAGTTAAAAGTTCCCCAAGTCTCTTTGCTAGCAGCAAAGCCAGTTCAGAACTTCTTGTCCTCTCCCGGCACAGCGCTCTCTTATACAAGACGTTCACATCCTCTCCATTGTGCTAATCACTTCTTGTGGGGTTCCACTAACCCAGACCAGCAAAGTAATAAAGACAAACAAACCACACACAACAACAAAAAAAAGGATATATGCCATAAGGATGTAAATGTTGTCACACCCAGAGCTTCCAGCTTTCTGATGTATTCCTAGGACATCCTGAGTTTGCATTCAGTAGCTCAAAAAATGTATTTTCTTGCATACAAGGCTGTTTATTTTGTTGATTACATGCAGGTGGTGGAAAGAGCAATGTATGCCACACACGATCAAACCACATCACATCATATCACACTTGGAGAACTCCCACTATGGCTGCTAATAATAAGCTTTGGATAGATGACCTGATGATGATCTATCTATATGGCACTTCTCCAGAAAAATAAGTCTTTAGAAACCACTCAGACCAAAATCTTTCAAAACAAACAGTACAAGACATCTGCCTTATAATACTAGGTTTCATTTTTTTGGTCTTCCATCTCAACTCTGTATGGGACACAGGACATCCACCACCAGTCTGGACAAGGTGGGTCCACAGACAGGCAGTGGAATTGCTGTTTAATACAATCAGTTTTAATTCAGATAACAAGTAACACAGCCACGCATGCTATTACTTACACAGAGGCTGAGACTGTTGGATGGCTGGGGCCAAGAAGTATCTGAACACTTTACCTCATTTTATCACCAAAACATTAAGGTACAGACTTTTCAACATATTCAAAAACTACTTGCTGCTGCTGCAAGTGAGGTGAGCTGAGAGGAGTTTATGCAGCTTTTCCCTTTGCAGAACCCACTGAGCATTGCAGGCAAGGAAGTCTTCCTACCTGCAGCATCAGTGGGCTGAGCTTAAAAGGACTAACAGCTTCTGACGGGGTGAATACAGGAATTCTGACTAAACCTGGCACAAGCACGAAGTGAGCATTGCAACCCTGACTTACACTGTTATTTTCAGGAAACATTTCAAGCAGCAACTGAAATGGGCTGGTGAGTTCCAAGCAGTAATAGGCACTTGAGCTATTTAACATCTCAATACTCTGCTTGTTACTGACCCATGTGTATTGTGCCCACAGTGCACTTGTATGAGTGTGTATCAAAGGGGTAGTAGGAGAAAATAAATTTTAAAAAAGATCAGGCTTTGTTGGTATCAAAAAGAATAATAAGAAAATATCTAGACATTTTTTGAGATTTTCAGGAGTAATCAGGCACCACCCTAATGTCAAACACAGGCAGGATACCACTTTAAGTCATACTTACATGGCTTACAAATGCACAACTGCAAAATAATCCATTTTCTTTATACTCTTGGCTGGTTGTTCCAGGCTCACTCATGCACAGAAGAGATTACACCTAGATTAACTACGTATGCTACAAAATGTCCACAAAATCACAGACAGCACATTTGACAATGATCCTTCATTCTTACAAGTAAATGAAGCAACTGGGTTTTCAGATGACTGAGCATAAAGAAGCAAGATGAACTCCTAACCCACACACGCAGGAGCACACAAGAAAATAAGCCTAGAATTGTGTTATCTGTGCTTAGCTGTGAAGCAACCGGGCTTGGCAGAGCAGGTTGTGGTGTTTAATGGGGCCTGCACAGCACAGCACCCTAAGCAATATTCCTGTCTCACTGCAGGTTATTGGCCACAGGAACAGACCTGCCAAGCAGCATATGAAGAGGCAGAAGAGCAGGCATGAGGCATGGCAGCCACGTGTGCAGCACATCACCCAGCTACACGTTACATCTGAGCGAGGGAGCAGCTACAGCCCTCTGCAAACACCACGTCTGCCCTTGCCAAAAAAGGCAGGTTTTGATTTCTGAACCTCTCATGAGGTGAAAATCCTGCATAAGGAAAGGGAATGGGAAAAGGGTCCTGGAAAAAACATCAGGAGCCAGAACGACACAGGGAAGAAGAAATGCACAGCCCTGATTACCCAGGACTCCTTAGCACCCCAAACTCTGGGGAAGGTCATCTTTTCCTCCCCATCACCAAACTCCTTTGAGTTCAAGAGGTAAAGAGCCTGCACTCTCATCACTTATTCCCATGCAGAGATGTAGACCTTGCTTTTCACAGCAGACAGGAGGATTAAGGATATGCAAGGAGAGAAGAAGCCAACACAGGAAGAAATTCAGGCCTTCTACAATAATCTACTACTCCCACCTACCCATAGCATTACTGTAGCTATGACCTTTTGTTGCAGTCAGGGGAAATATGATTCCTTCTTCTCTTGTCTCCATATGTATTTCCAAAGAGCTCAGTTTTACTGTAATCTATGCATATTTCACATCTACCTACTTAATTCTACTGTCTCTGAAGATACACAGCAAGCCTTAGCAATCTCTACCTCTTTATTGCAAAATGCAGTCATCTTAAATGCAAACAATGCCCTTTGGAAATAGATTTAGGAAAAGGAATACTAATAGGAATTAGATATTAGGAGGAAGTTCTTCACTGTGAGAGTAGGGAAGCACTGGAACAGGTTGACCAGGGAACCTCTGGATGCTCCATTCCTGGACGTGTTCAAGGTCAGGTTGGATGGGGCTCTGAACAATCTGGTCTAACGGAAGACGTCCCTGTCCATGGCAGCGGGATTGGAACAAGATCATCTTTAATGTTTGTTCCAACCCAAACCATTCTAAAATTCTATGAAATACATTTTAAGTTCCTTACCACTCAGCACAGTGTCTTAATAAACTTCTTCCCAGACAGACTTACAATTTTACAGTTTTCCAGACATATGAACTGAGGAGGCTTCTTTAATGTCTCCTACTGAAGTACTTCACGAAGTTTTACCCACTAAGCAAGTGCTGCCAACCCAAAATATCCATCACTGGATATTCTGGGTATATGTGTACTGGATAGTCCCTCACTGTCCACGCCCAGCATCTACACACACTGAGCTGGCATGGGAAATGTGCACAACTTTTCGTGTCCAACTGATGTGTGGAACCCTCTGCCCTCTGAGAACATGAGCCTCAGCAGATTTAAGCATCACTCCTGCCATTCCTACCACTCCACAGCCTTGTATTCCTCACTCGAAATATTCCAGAACCATCTGGACGCAATCGTGTGCCATGTGCTCTGGGATGACCCTGCCCGAGCAGGGAGGTTGGACCAGATGACCCCACTGTGGTCCCTTCCAACCCGACCTGTTCTGTGATTCCGCACTTACTCTCCACCTATACGAGTCATAAGCGCATCATCTGACTGACATAATTCCCCCTCCACCCAAATACTTCGCCACTGACCGAATCAAGTCATTTACCACAACACCAGCGTCCCCATTCCTCGGTCACCCCGTGGCTCTCTCAACAAAGGCCACCGGCGTCCCCGGAGTGAAGAACCCATGGTGGTGCTGGGTCCCAGGCTGGGCTCGATGATCTCAGGGATCTTTTCCAAGCTAATGGATTCTGTGGAACCAGCGCAGATACGGGGCCGCCGCGCATCACTGCCCTGGCACCGCGGCACCCCTTCCCTGCCCATGCCGGCTCCGGAGGCTTTGTCCCCGGCACACCGACCCTTCCCCCGCCGAGGACGGGGCTCCTCGGCCGCCGCCAACCCGGCTCCGAACCGGGTGGGCAGCGAACGGCACAGCCGTGCCCTGCTCGCGGATCCGCCCTCCGCCCCGGGAGCGGGATTAAAGAGCTGAACCGGCGGCCGGCCCTCCCTCGGTCCCTCGGTCCCTCACTCACCGGCGGTGAGGGCGGCGGCGATGATCAGCAGCCACGCCGCGCAGGGCCGCCCCGCGCTGCCTCCGCCCGCCGCCATCTTCCAGCCGCCGCCACCTCCCCGCGGCGCCCTCATTGTCCGCCCCCGGCCCCCGCGGGCCCGCCCCCGCCCCCTGCCCCGCCCGCCCATTGGCTGCCGCCGCCGTCAATCACACACACCCCCCGCGCGCCGCTCGCCCCGCCCGCGCCCTGCCCCGCTGCTCCACGGGGATTGGGTAGAGGAGCCATCAGTCAAGGCCAGAGAACCTATGGGAGCAGGGAACGCGCTGTTCCGGCCCCCAGCCGGGCGCGTTGCTGGCGCCCCCCCGCGGCCGGCGGGCGGTGCAGCGGGGGGCGCGGGCGCTGCGGGGCCGCTCCCGGCCGGTGCATCCCGGGCGTCACATAAACGCTGAATCACGGAATCACCCACTCAGTGAGCCTGGAAAAGACCTCTGAGATCATCGAGCCCAACCTGTGACCCAACACCGCCATATCAGCTAGAGCACGGCACTGACTGGCACGTCCAGTCTTTCCTTAAACACCTCTCCAGCACCTCCCCTGGGTAGCCCATCCCAATGTTTCATCAACCTTTCTGTGAAAAAAATTCCTTCTGATGTCCAGCCTGAACCTCCCCTGGTGCAGCTTGAGGCCACGTCCCCTTGTCCTGTCAGTGGTTCCCTGGGAGAAGAGGCTGAACCCCACCTGGCTCCTTTCAGGGAGTTGTAGAGAGTGAAAAGGTCCTCCCTGAGCCTCCTGTTCTCCAGGCTGAGCCCCCTCAGCTCCCTCAGCCGCTCCTCGCAGGGCTGCCTCGGGCTCTGGCGCTGTCCGGCAGCTACCCTGCAGTGCGGGAAGCTTATCCAAATGCCTTTGGAGGCATGGTACCGATGGGCCCAGCTGGCACTGAGCCCATCTGCAAATAAACCGGCAGTCACTCCAGGGGAGTTGTGCTTCCCGTAGTCAAGAACACCACAGGAGCTGTTCAAGGACCACAGAGGTTTGATGACTCTGGTGTGGTGTGCTGTCCCAAGCACTCTCAGCTATGGAAGTCCCCTGCCGTGCATCACTCGGCCCAGTTTCCAACAGGGCAGTGACAGCAGGAGCAGATCACAGTGCTCACTTAGTGCCCCAACCCCTCTGCCAGCCTTGAGTTCCCCCAGGTGATTGTTATGGTGCCGGTTTGTCCCAAGGGAAGCGGGAGAGCGCTGCTGTGAGCTCTGAGCACAGACAGTGGTGGTTCCTCCTGCCTCCACAGAAGTCCTGCCCGTGGTTCCCTGTTAACTCAGAGAGCCTGTTTCGGCCTGCATTGCCTGTAAGCACAGGCTCCTGCTGAAGCTCTCCTGCTGCACCAGTCACGCAACCATCTTTGCCTTTCGCCTGAAAATACCTGCTTGGAATTTCCCTCGGCTTGCTGACTGGACTCCCAGCTGTTACACACCACCTGAGACCAAGCTTTCATCCTTCCCTCTTCCTCCTTGCTTCTGAGAACCTCTTTGTTGTGCCGTGTTTTCCCAACCATGCATTTTAAAGAAGCTGCACAAGCTGAGTCATACCTCAAGGCTATTGCTCACTGCATCCCTGAGCCTCCAGAGGCCTGCGGGGTGCTCTGCTCCTGCCCAGTGCTCCATGGATGCTGGTCCTCTCCCAGATGCCTGTGCCACCAGTTTCTCTGCCACTCTCTGGCCACCTCATCACATCTGCAGGTGAAAGAGGCCACAGGAAAGGCCCACTCCCATGTGCCACGCTGAGGAGGGTCATGACAAAGCAACCTCCTGCAAAAACATAGGCAGATTATTTTTTTTTCCAGACACCACCTTACAGCTCGCATGGGATTTAAAATGTAACAGTTTATGCATCCATTATTTATACCCTAGGGGGAAGCTCTGGAGCACGTTCCTCATCTAACTGTTGTATGTGTTTTCTAGAAACCCAGACTACCAGAAATCCAGGGCACCGCTTGGGAATAAATACCAACAACACAGGCAACTCTTTGTATTGCAGGGAAATATCACCTTGTTTGGTTGGCACCTCATTTGACTTCCCTTGGCGGTGGGTCTTTAGCCAATTCATCAATATCCCTGCTTTCCAAATGGAGCAGAAACTGATAGGCAGGGATAAGCTTTTCATTCCAAGCCCTTTTTGCCTCAATACTTCCTCAGAGCTCTTCTTTCCCATGGAAACTCTGCCCAACCTCACAGCTCTCCCAGGTGGCTGGAAGTGCTCTTACCAGCATGGAAGCACCTCAGCACCCAGAGTTCACTGTTTATCTCCAGGTCCTGCAGTATTGCACAGTTCAAAAACGTTCACTCCTCTGAACAGGCCGAGCTTCACCCTTCTAAGCTTCACCCTTCTAATTTTTCCAAGACAGTAGTCCTAAAGGGGTTTTTTTTAATATTGCATTTTTCTTGTTCTCAAATTGACTGTCCTTCACAGAACTCACATGTTCCCTTTTTGTGTACTAATAAACCTGATCGGGCCACAGGTGCCCCTTACTCACACTCTCCCTCCCCTGACAGAGCTGAGATCACATTGCCACAGGAACAGCCCTTACTGCCCTGTTTGTTGTGTACTAATACAGATGTTCACTACAGAGAACATCTGGTGGAGTCTCTGGTCTACTTACAGCAGAACATTCTTTATCCAGATAGATATTATCAAATTATTCTCTTCTGCTACTTCCAGAAAGGAAGTAGGGTGCTGGGACAACTTGATTTGTCCTGAGGAACATATATTGCATCTTCTTCCTTCTAGCTGTGTAACTCTACCCTGTCTAGTGACAACACTGGTATTTACCAAATTTCTTAGAAATTCAACTCACTGAGCTGGTGGCAAACTGATTTTTTTCAGTCTGCATATGAAGAGCTGGGATTTGTTACTTCTCTTCCTGCTGAATCCATTCCCCCTGAGGCAAGCAGCAGTGACAGGGCAGGACTGCTCAGGCCACAGCAGCCTCCTGGCAGGCTGCTGTCGAGTTGCTCAACTCGTTTCTGAGCTTTCTCACACACAGTAACATCAGCATTCAGTCTCACAACAGAAGGAAAAACACTTTTCTTCTTTTTTTTTTCTTTTGCTTCTGCTTATCACAAAAGGAATATCTAAACCTGTGTGTATCATTGGGGAAGATGTTAAACACAGTTTTTCATGGCTGTTGTTTATGTTAGAAATTCAGACCTTTGTTTTCCTACTGTTTTGGAGAGGCCTCTAGTAGTTTGCCACAGAGAGCAAGCAGGATTTTGATGTTATAAAAAAGGGGTAATAACTTCTAGGTAGAGAAGCAAATATATTCAGACTGATTTTACATTTTTAATGGTTTTGACTGTTTTCTCTTTAGCCTGCATCTCTGTACATCCTAGAGGAATTGTACAGTAAGATATGCACTCCTGAAAAAAAATCCCACCCAAAACACTAATTTTGAATTAGTAATAGAAGAACATGAGAGAGAAAGAAAGAAAGAAAAAAAAAAAGGCTCTATTTGTACAAGAAAGCATTGGGTGTCTATTACAACGTTATTTTTCTTCTGCAAGTTGGGAGAAACTGTGACTAGTGGATAATCCCAATTCATGTTTACTTGGTTAACTAGAAATGTGATTTTTTTTTCAAAACTCAAGAGCTGGCAGCAGCACAGTAATTGCATATTGACCTTGAAGAGTTTGGGAACTATTTGTCACAGAGTCACAGAGTTGTTTGGGCTGGAAGGGACCTCTGGAGATCATCCAGCCCAACCCCTCTGCCAAGGCAGGGTCACCTATGCAGATTACACAGAGAAAGGTCCAGGTGGGGTTTAAATGTCTCCAGGACAGGAGAATCCATGCCCTCCCTGGGCTGCTGTTCCAGTGGTCTGGCCCCTTAGCACAAAGAAGTTCTTCCTCATGTTGAGTGGAACTTCTTATGATTTAGTTTCTGGCCATTGCTCCTTGTCCTGTCACTGGGCTGAAAACAGCCTGGCACCATCCTCCTTTGAGATATTTATATATATTGATGAGATCCCCTCTCAGTCTTGTCTTCCATAACTCAGCTTTTCCATAATTTGATTAAGAAGAATGTCTTGGGTCACGCACTATGCAAGGATAAGTGTTCTGAGGAAAACTTAGGATGGAAAAGGATGGGAATGATGAGCTATTCCAGTGCTGAATGGATGCTAAGGAACAGTTTCAGTCACGAGTCTTCCTGATAACCTTGATACATAAGAAAGCACATAAAATGGAAGCAATTTGCCTTCCCGTCTCTCTCTCCATCTCTCCAACTTCTTGGAATATACTGGAATATAGGCAAAATTAGTGTAGCGGCTGTTGCTGTACGGAGGCAAAAGCCAAGGTAGCACTGACCTCTACCCTGACCAGCATCAGCGTTCAAAGACTCTCTATTTAAGCAGGTCTGCATAAAATCATCATCTGCAAGTTAGGAAAGTAACGTTGCCACTACTTGGCTGCGGTACAGCTTGAAATTATGGAAATGAACCACGAATTTCCCCTCATCGCGCTGGGGTTTGTGGTCTGGCTGTCGCGGTCGATAGCTCGCCACGTACGAGCAGCTTTTGCACCCACGGGGCGACAGGGCTGCCGCGGTGCCGGGCAGGAACCCGGGGAGCGCCGGCAGCCACAGGAACAGCGCGCGTGCCCCCTCAGGAACAGGGAACGCCGCGGGAATGGGGTCGGGCCGGAGCTGTCCCGCGCAGCGGCTGCGCGGCGCCACCGAAGCGTTCCTGTGCAGGGGAGAGGAAAAGCCTCTCGCGGCGGCTCGTTGGTCTAGGGGTATGATTCTCGCTTAGGGTGCGAGAGGTCCCGGGTTCAAATCCCGGACGAGCCCAGTGTTTTTTTTTCTTTAATTTTCTTCCTTCTCCGCAGCAGCGAAGCGAAGGGACACGCGCGGGACCAGCAACGAGACCCACTCGTTCCTTTTTAGCGCAAGAAAAAGCGTTAATAACTCACCAGGGAGCGGCCGCTCCTCCTCGTCTCGCAGCGGGCGTCGCGACTCCCATTTTTCCCAGGCAGACCCCCGCCTTCCCCCTCACCGGGACGGCGCTGCAGGGCCGCTCCTCTGCGTTCCGAGCGGCTCTACCCGGGCCGTGCCGCCCCAGCCCCAGCCCCAGCCCCATCCCCGCCCCCGCTGCGGGGGAGCCTGAGGCGCAAAACCGCAGCAGGGCCCCGCGGCGGCAAAATAGGGAGCGCTGCCGCGCCCCCTCCTCAGCGGGCTCGTCCGGGATTTGAACCCGGGACCTCTCGCACCCGAAGCGAGAATCATACCCCTAGACCAACGAGCCGCTCTCTGGGTGCTCTCCCAGCTCGGCACTTCACTGCCGTCCCGCCTCCTCCCGGCCTGGCCGCCGCACCACGGCCTGTGCGGGTCTGCTACCTGTGTGGGTCTGTCCTTCCCAGCCAGCACCGCACTGCCAGCGGCTTTGCCCAGCGCTGCGGAGCACATCGCTGCTCTCCCGAACTGCGGGGCTTGCGGCCATTTCTCCCGGCTCGCCCCCTCCCTCCCTTCCCCGGGTAATCCCTGGCCTCGTCCTTCCCCCGACCCTACGGCTCTGCACGTTAGCGGTCATTCCGCGTCCCCGCGGGGGGAGCAGCGGCCCCCGCGGCGCTCCGCTCCTTTCCCCCGCGCTCCCGCGCTCATCCGAGGGGCGCAGGAACAACCCAGCCTTCCCATTCCAACTCCCATTCCCACTCCCACTCCGCGCCCGCGGTGGCGCTGGAAGCCGGGCGAGCGAGCTCCCAGGGGATCGGGAGGCGGGGGAATAGGACCCCCCCCCCACCCCCCCGCGGCTTTGGTTCGTCCCGGGCCGCGCCGTGCGCTGCGCCCCCTGGCGGCGCCGGGCGGGTGTCGCACCACTGCCCTCGGTCCCCGCGCATCCCGGGTGTGCGCGGGCGCTCCCGGGGCTGATCCACGGGCAGGACAAGCACCCACGGGAGCCACAGGCATCGCCTTTGGGGTTCTGAGCCCACAGCACCCTCCTGGTTCAAATCCCGCTTGTCCCTGATGTGCTCTGTCCTGCTAATGCTTCCTGTCATCCTCATGTTTCCATGCCTCTGCATCCCAGACTTTCAAAAAGTCCTATTCCTCCCTATTCCTCAGTAGTTGCTCTCTCAAATTAAAATGTTGAAGTCCTAATGCCAGTGGAAATCTCACCCCTGTTCTGTCTGCTGCTACCAGCTGCCCATGCTTCCTCAGCTTCTTCATCTTTCTAGGAGGAAACAAAACACATACATTTTTGTTTTGCTTTGTTTTTATTCCACCATTTATTTATTCTGTTTCTCCCTCGGATTTCCATTCCCGTGCTCGGGACACACATACACATTCTCTAAACAGGCACACATATATCTGTACGTACAGTAAGGCACAACCACTCACATCCAGATGGGACAGTCTGCTGAGAGAAGAAACAGGGGACAGCCAGTGATTGCAGCCTGCCCTGGAATACAAGCTATAGCAAGCAGATTAAAATGGATTCAAAAACAACAGTGCTCCACAGCATGGCTCAAAAGGGTGTGGAGGTCGTGTTTACCAACAAGCCCATGATATGCAGGAGGGCAAGCGCTGCTGGCTCTCAGCAAGTGTGGCCTCAGTGCTTTCACGTGGGAAAAACTCTTCCCGTGAGATTTTAGAGCTAGTGAACAGAAAGCGGATATCAGACACAAAGGTTTGGAACACTGCTTTGTTGCAGAGCCTGCCAGAGGACAGATGTGAGCTGTGTGGTGTGAAATGCTTGTGCCTCTACAGAGAGGCAGGGACAAGCCAAGCCTCTGACCCTGCTCAGCTTCACGTTTGCTAGAAGGAGCTTTGGGAGGGATGAAGACGAGCAGAATGTTCTGCCCTGGTCCCTGCAGCCGTGTCTATGCTGCTGGGTACCAGGTGGCTGGCAGCAGGTTTAAGCACTGAACCCTGACCATTCACAATGCCTAACATCCGGCTGATGCCTCAGCTTTTGACAAGTCTGGCTCACTGGAGCCCAGTGAGCCCAGACTTGTCCACATGTCCACGTCACACTGTGGACATTTTGTTCAGTGTAGCCAGCACAGCTTCAGGTACTGCTGTCAGGAAACTGGTCAAGTGAGGGTCTGACATCCACCTTCCCCCAAGTACTCTCCAGACTGAAATCATAGTGACTGCTAACCTGTGACTTTTAGTAGCCCAAGAGTAAATGCCAATCTAGTACAGTGCATAAGTACTTAGGAAGGACTGGCTGCCTGAGCTTTGCCAGTTCAGCCAGGCAATGCCACTGGAAACTCAGCCAGCTAAGACTACTTCTTTGACCTGCACAAAATTCATTGGCTGTTTCCGGGAAGCTGGGATGCTTTCTGTCATGAGTGGCTCTTGGTGGCCACTCATGACAGTAGAAGTTTCAAAAAAGATTGGATAAGGTCTGGAAGTGAGAAAGACTGGACAAGCAGACCTTCTAAATCTGGACAGGAGCCAAGAACCAGATAAGAGAACTTGCCCTGTTGACCTACTCAGCACATCTTTTCTTTGCCTACAGTCTGCTGGCTGTCACTTTCCACTGCACTTAAAGCACCCCAAAGCTGAAGCACACAAGACCTACCAGCCTACCACAGGTGGCTGTTTCACAGATCAGCCCCACTCCAAAGGGATTTTGTATTTTTATGATCCATGTTCTAGGAGTTTTCCCGTGTTCAGGGTTCACATTGTCTGCCATACAGCACATATGGAGAAAACATACTGTTTCCCATCGTTAAAACATTATTTACTGAAGTTTTAAAGCCCAAAGTACTTTAAAAGAAGCAACCAAAAAGGCACCATACGTGTATGTATGTACGTAACTGATGAACTTCATCTAAGACCAATGCAGGGGAGAAGAAAAAGACATTTTGGAGCAGGATGAAGAAGCAGAAGGACCATGAGTGGTGGTGGCTGCTGGCTCCAGGACAGCGGGTGTCAGGTCTCTCAGTCCCCAAATATCACCAAGGAACGCCAGCCAACACCTGAGTTTTGAACTCCGAAGAGATTGCAAACAGTGTCTTGTTCCAGCCGTCCCAAAATATGATGGTGCAAAGCAGAGAGGCAGCGAGTGGCCACTCAGCTCTGTGATGAGTCTGGACCTCAGGGGATTTCTGCATTCTGCTCTTCTCCTGCCACTGAAGGTTTTCCAGTAGCTTCCACATTGATTGGGTTAGATGGCTCCTATCCACATGTTAAGTCTCCTCTGCCCTGATTGGATATGTCCTTCTGAGAAGGGAAAATACGTAAGGAAATAATGAAAAATAATCATGGGTCTAAGCAAAGGCAGTGCTGGGAAGTCCTGGGGGTACTTCGGTGGTTTCTGTGCTAGGAGGCAAAGGTGAGCTGCAGCCTGAGCACCAGAATCCTTCCTTCAGCTGCTCCTTGCCAAACCAAGGAAGCATTTGAAGAGGAGGTGATTGAGGTGGGATGAGACACATCCTCAGGCATCTGTGGCTCTGTTATCAGTGGTTAGAGAACACACAAGAAGGTGCATGGAACAAGTCCTGCTTTAGCCAGCAGAAATCCTTTTATTTCAAGTAGCAAAGGCCCCTGCTTGCACACTTCCAGAGCTGGTCATGAAACTGGTGTGCCCCAGGTTTGCTGGCAAAGCTAACAAGCTGAACACATAGGGAATATATATGTACACATGTATACATACAACGTGTGCACACATATAAATATGTATATGTAAGAAATCATACTGATACAGTGTATACATGGTTACTGCTGGGGAAATGTGCTTTTTACTGCAAGTACTTTCAAACTGCTTTCAAAACAGCAATGCAGGAGGGTGCCTGGTAAGCAGAGCCTCTCCATTACACTGAATCCAGAACCAGCTTTGCTTCTTTTCCATCCTCTCTGTAACACCACCCAGGAGGGCTGGTCGTTTTGAGTACCCTGCCTCACAGCCTCTGCAGGCCTGAGATCTGAGGCTTTTGACATGGGGGGAGCAGCAAAATTGTTGTTGTGTTCTGTCACAGTTGCCATTTCTGTTAACAGCAAAACCCTCAGGTGTCTTAGGAGCCACCATCGTGCTGGCCCATCTTACCTGTGTGTCACAGCTACGCTGTGCCCTGGTCCTGCGTGGCTGACACTGAAGGCTCACTGGCAGTCTCTAACCCCACTGCGTCCTGCAGCGGTTCGGGTGCCAGTGCTGTTTCTTCAGTGTCTGATGTTCTCTGTGTGTCTGTGCTCTCACTGCTCTCCTTTGTTTCACCTTCAGCTTCCTCCTTCTCCTTGTCCCCCTTTCCTTGTTCACAGGCAGTGCTTTGCTGCTCTTCTCCCTGGGAACCCTCACACAACTCACTGTTTCCAGAGGGAGGCTGAGGAGAGTTCTCCTCTCCTGGGGCATCATGACACACTTCTTCCTTCTCTGTATTCCCTGTGTTATTCTTGCAAGGAGTAATTTCCTCTGCCTGCTTTTCCCTTTTTTCCGCATCTTCTGATCTACTGGATCCTCTCCTGGATGGGGGCTTCTCATCAGACTCTGCCTGATTCTTCTGCTCTTTGCTCCCTTTTTCTTCATCCTCTGATCTGCTGGATCCTCTCCTTGATGCTGGCTTCTCATCAGACCCTGCCTGTTTCTTCTGGTCTTTGCTCCCTGTTTCCGCCTCCTCTGTCTTGCCATTGGGCCCAAAGACCTCATCTTCCCTGGCACCATTTTCAGGAGAAGACAAGTTGACCACTAAATCTTCCCCGTCCCCATACTCGGACAGAGATCTTCGGAACCTCCGGGAGGGAGGCCTGCGCTTTATCGATCCTCGTGTCCGCACCTGGGAGGCAGGAAAGGCAGACATTGAAGCAGTCAAGAGAGCGGTACTGGAAAGCAGGAAAGCACAACAGAGGAAAATAGCATTGGATGTCCCAGCTTCTTCTACTCTGGGCAATTTGGTGGTTGAGGAAGGAGGCTGTACTCCAGCTGGTAATGGTGAATGCAGGTTACAGCTCCCCACTTAAGTGCCAAACACGCTGGTGACACCTGACAAGCTGCCATGTTCTGTGTGGCTCCCTAAACTGAGCCTCAGTCACCTCAGACATTCACTGGCATGTGGCACCACCTGCTCACAGCACTCCCTGGCACCAGCCACCCTGGTACTGCTGAGCTGAGGTGACTGGGTCCTGCCCCTTCAACCCCTCCTTCACCCACCAGGAAGGCTGCTGGAGGAGGCAGGCAGAGAGGAGACTCCACAGAGCTGCACCAAAAGGCTTTTTGGATCCCGGTGCATAGATCTCTCTTGACCACAAATGCATACTCTTACAGCAGGACTGAGGGCTCAGCCTCCTCTTCCTCTTCATCCCCAAGCAATAAACAAGCCTTATAGAATGGAGAAATCCTAGCACACATCTCCTACCTTGTTGTAGAACTGCAGCTGAGTGCCTTCTGGGGGCTGATCAAAGCTGACTGGCGTCTCACTGGGCTGGGACTGAGTCCCTGGGCTGGTGGGCGTTGAGGGAGGCGTGCTGAACGGAGAAACCAGGACTTTCAACCCAGGGCTTTTGGGAGACACTCCCGGCAGCAGAGCAGCCGGAGCAAAAGCCAGATTGGCCTGCAAAGAAAAACCCCCATTAGGGGCGTGCATGACAGCAGCGTGTGCTACACATGATAACCACACAGGGGAACCCCTGCCCTGCCACATCTCTCAGCTGTCACAGACCTTCTGGTTGCGGGTTTCTCCTGGTGACATGGTCAACAAACAAGTCTGGGCACAGCAGTTATGACTGGACATTTGTCCTTCCCTGGCAGCTGGAACTAAGAACATATTCTTTTGTCATCCTGAGGCCTTTTGGGATTTTCCAGTGACCCAGCCAAGCCACCACACTCTGCAGTGGCTGAGCTGGCAGAAAATCTGAACAAGCAGCCAGCAATCACTTCAAGATTTAAACCCTCCTGTAGGCAAATGTCCTTGGGTGCATCAGGAGGGACAGTGCTATGAATAGGCTCAGGTTGTGTCAGGGTGGCCAGGAGGCTCTGGAGTGACACGTGCTGCCGGGACAGGCAGCGGGCAGCGGCAGGGCACTCTGTCTTCAGGCTGTGGAGCGCTGAACCACCCTCAGCAGCGCAGATCAGGCACCGCAGAAACATAAAAAGGGCAGGAAGCGCTGGGTGTGTTTGTGTGTAACTGTGGGAATCCAGAGGAGGGAAGTGCAGTGCAGAGCTTCCAGGCACACATGTGGGACAGCCAGAGCCCGGAACACACGCCCCACTGCCAGGACTGTCACCGCCTCTGCTCAATGCCAGCTCCCCGATGGAGTGCAGGGGACTCAGTGCAAGTGACACTGCTGCCAGGAAAGAGTTGGGGGAAGTCTCAGCCACGGTTTCCCTCACTTTCTCTCAAGAGCTGCACTTCAACTGAGGCTCCTGCCCCTGCTCCCTGCTCGAGCAGTGCTGCTGCCATGCCCATGCCCAGCCATGTAAAACGATCCTGATCCATGCACTGACATGCTCAGGGACACGCCGGGGGATCACTGGACTGCTTCTGATGCTTGTTACCATTACCAGACCTGCTCTGCCTTCATCTTTGTGCATGGTGGGACTGGGTCCTCACCAGTGAGGCCACTGCCCCATTTACCTGGCTGTCACCCCTGGCTCCTGCATCCCGTTCCCCTGTGGCTGCTCTGCACGGGAAGTAGCTGTGACCCATGCCAATCAGTTTTAATTTGATGGGGAAGCCATGTGGGTTCTGCCAGGACCTACCTGCAGCTTTTCAATCATGGGTGAGCTTTTCACCTTGACCTTGGGAATGGGGCAAGCATTTGGCGACCGCTTCTGCAAAACAACATGCACGAAAACGTCACAGTAAAGTAGGTGAGAAACAGGAAATATAATAAAGGCAGAAAACTTGGAAGAGATAAGCAGAAACTGCTGGTAGGGAAGCAAATGAAGCCTCATGTAGTGTTTTCACACAAAAGTTTCTTTTTCTTCATTCCTGACCCCGTTCTCCTTTCATCCTACAGCCAGATACATTCCTCTGGGGGAGAAGGGCTGCTGTCTGAAGTGTCTGAGTTAGGTGATGTGTGATGGCTCTGCTCCTACACTGCCTTCACTAAGGTATCTAGCCTGTGGCACAGTTTCCCCTGGTATCATTTCAGGATCAGGCAGATTAAAATTCTATCTCTTAAAGCCATAATGTCAGCAAACATTGTGAACTTTCTGTGACAGGAAAGACTTTCTGCCACCACTTGAGTAACCAAGGTAAAGGATATCCAATTAGTATAAGCAGGAAGGGGCTAAATGGCAGGAAAGGTAGAGCTGTGACAAGGCTGGAAGCAGTCTCAGAAAGAGACAGCATTGCTTTCAGAAGGGGCATATTGCTTTTTTCAGAAAAGGAAGGAATCTAGCATTTTAAAACTTAATACTCCTTTGGCATGGAGGCAGCAAGAGCCTGTAGCTCACAGATAAGAAGGACAAAGAACTACCTGCTTGTTAAGGGCAGGTGACAATGTGAAATTTGGTGGGTAGACCTCATACCCTGAAACACAGAAGGATGGAAGTGACCAAAGAAGTCCTGGCCTGAGTGTAAAATTTCCTAAGTAGCAGCCAGCTTACTGGGACCCGCGCATTCAAGGGTCCTAAAGAAGTATTCAGTGGGTATTGCCAACAAACCCTCTTCTTCACTTTGGATTAATCATTCCCCTTTTCTGAGGATGGAAAAATCTCATGAGCAGAACTATTACCCCATTATGAGCAACAAACAGCATGGGTGCTCCCTGCTCAAATCTAATAAATACCAGTGGTTCCTGAACAGTGGTAACTGGATGGATCCATCAGTGAGCCAAGGGTGAAAACAAAAGCAGCAGAAATGGGCTGTGCATCCATGCTGCAGGAGCAGGGAACAGCATGGAGCTGACTCTGAGTCAGTACATGTGGGAGGGCAGGGGCAGGTTTGATGCTGCAAGATTTATGTCTTTGGCTGCACAGCCTGACCTCTCTGCCACCTCCAAACTCATGTCTCAGGAGAGAACAGGCTGCAGAGAGGAAAGACCTTGTCCCCCTATTAAACTGATACTCACTTGCTCATCATTGTCACTTGTCTCAGTTTTGTGGGAATACAAGGGAAGGGAGCAGGGTGGTTTCCTCCGAGTTGGCTTGTGTGGTGGCACCTAAGAGAAGAAAACAACCAACTCAGCAGCAGGGAAATCAGGTTTCTTAAAAAGGAAGTGAAATTCAAGCACCAAAGGCCATGCTGTGTGAGTGACCTGCCCAGGAGGCAGGGCTCAGCCTGCCCAAATGAGTCATCCAAAGGCAGCACAAGGTGGTATTAGCACATGGGGGTGCTTGTAGCATCTGGAGCCCAGTCTTAGTATTGGAAGAGTAGCCTGTATCTTTTTCTTGATGCAACAGACACTCTTCTAAGCTGTGAAGCCTTCCCAGAAACTTCATCTGCAAAGCATCCTGCTAGAAACCCCTTCACACTGGAACAGGTTGTGACTGTTCTCTTTCCTGTTTTTACCAGGATTTCCTTTCAGTGAGTCCCAGCTGCCTACCTGGTTCATGATTTCCTATTCTGCATCTGATACATTTTAGGGAAAAAAAGGGAAATTCCGACTTTTTCAGAATTTCAGCCCCATTCGTTTCTCTTGAATGAAGAAAAGCAGCTCACAGGGACAAGGCCTCAGCTGTAACCTCAAATTTGACTAAGAAACAGATTCTCCAGGGGAGAAGGGACAAGGCAACTTAATGCCAGGGACATTGATTCCTTCTGAATGTCCTTGGACTCTCAGAACGACAAGAGAGCTCCCTAGGAAGAGATGCATAGCACGTAACTATTGCTCTGGTCTTGAAGCTCAACTGTCTCCATTTTCATGCCAGGTTTGCAGTCTCTTGCCAAGCTGTTAACATACTTTTCATGTGTAAAAAAAAAAACCAAACCAAAATAACTGGCTAATACTGTGGATCTTGGATAGTATCTAGAATAAAGTATCTGGATAATTTTGCTGCCTTCTCACAGGCTGGCATGTGAAAAGTTGGATTATGGCATCTTTACCCTCTGTAGAGTTGGTTGTCTTGGAGGACCTGTGCACTAGATGTCACTTAAATTCTGGAGGTGCTGCACCCAGCCACGGCACTGCTGCATTTCTAAGCAGCTAAGGGCAGCCCTGCCCTTATCCTCGTGCCATGCTAGGAAGTAAAAATGTGTCTTATGGAAACCTGACGGTTCTGCAACCATGAAATGCTGCGCTGTGCCACAGCAGATGTGTCAGAGGTTCCCTGGTTGACAGGATGCTCTCTGCTGGCATGGGCCAAGCAAGGGTTAAAGACCATCCACTGGGCCATTAATCTGAAACCAGCTTGAGAAAGCCGGTGGGGAAGTGACAGATGGCTTGGAGAGAAAAGACAGGAAACTTTGTCCTCCTCTGTCTCTGGAGAAAATGAGTTTCCCCGAACTGTGAGGCCCCTCCACGCTGCCCTGGCTTGGGAGCAGCAGAGGTCTGCAGATAACACAAGAGAGGTCTGGGAACTTTCTGCCTTCTGAAGGATGAGGGACTTAGTGCAATTGAATCCCATACCTTCAAAAGAGGAAATCATTGTAATGGGACGGATGGAGTGGTGTGCTGGCTACCAGAGAGAAAAAAACAGTGCTTGGGAAAAGATTGGCTATTCCCATCCTGGGAGTGCAAAACTCTGATAGATGATGGAATGCCAGCCCTGCAGGACAGAGGTCACCACTGCATCCAGCCAAAGACAGGAGGGGTGACAGGGAGGATACCCTTAGGCCAGCCTGGGATCTGAGTGGCAGAAGGGAGCAGCTCAGTTTCTAAAGGGCACACATTGCCTGAGAAGGGCCACCAGCAAACATTTATGCTTCTAAAAGAAAAAGGCATAATGATACAGGAGGCTCTCTGAAAATGTCAACCTCCTTTCATAAATAACCCTGGCTTTCCTTTCTTCCTAAGAGAGGTATTCTAGTGTTTGGCTTAGCTGGTGAAAGTCAGCGTGTGAGGGATTGCCTGGTGTAGTGGGATTTCATGAAAATAAAGCTTCAGCATGATAGAGATAGGCACAGAGTCTGAAACATCATTGGGAAGAGGCAGTGAAGGTGAGTAAAGAGGCAGCTTTGTCTCAGACTCACACAGAAGTAATTACCTGGAGGTGTAAGGAGGAGGAAACCCTCTTTTGTGAACGAGGTGCCGACGACCTGCCACTGGCTGCTACACTGCATAATCTTGCTGTTTGCTTTCTTTTTCCATCAACATTGGCTATTTCATTACTCATTGCTGCTGTCTGCCCACAAAAGCCAGCCCACATGCATGCACTGCTGTCTGCTGCTGCTGGGTAAATCTGTGCACCCTACCAAGCTTTGCAGTATCTCAGTTAGTGTCCGTCCCAAGACATGGCTCTACCAAAATACTCAACCACCAGTCGGCAATGCATGGAAGATACTGCCACAGCTTGCATGGCACAGAGAGATGAGTCCTCTGCACAGATTCAAAATCAAGGTGGATTCATGCTCAGATCATTGATGCTCCAGCAGGAAGAGACAAGTGATTAACTTCCCACTCAGTTTCCTGCTGGTGGCTGCAGAGCACCTTACCTCTTTTCCAGGGATATTGGCTGCTTGCTCTTTGAACTTCCCTGCTAGCTGAGCCACTGAGGGTGATGCCGACTTGTCCACCTCTGAGTTGGTCTCTGCTGGCCTGTTCTGACAAACCAGGAACAAGAAGTTATGAGTGAAGGCTGGGAAAAGCAAGCCTGTGCATGTGTTACAAAGTTTAAAAGTAAGAAGGGACTTGAACCAGAGTTCCTAACATCTGGCATCAATCACCCAGCCTGAGAGCAAGAGGTTTTGGAAGACAGGATTTAGCAGCATTTTCAAATATCCCAGAAAATCAGTAATTCACGCAGAGCCTTTCAGCTCCAGCCGAAGAGCCTACACTCAGTACTTTTCAATGGAAGCAAACCAGGTGTTTCAAGCCAAGTGTCTGTCCCTCTTACCCTTGCAGTGAGCAGATGGAGCAGGGCAGTAAGGTACATTCCCATACACCTCCTCAGCCCTCTCATACCCTTTTTACTGCCCTGGTCACCATCAGCCTTGCTTTTCTGCTGGTTCTGCTGTGAGAAGCCATTCCCAGTCCTCACAGCAAGCCAACATCTGCTTGGAGATGTGTCCCTTGCTGTTCTGCTTTTTTGGCAGTGAAATACTCAGGCGGGTGGGGGGGAAGGAGGAAATACCATGGCTGAGAGAAGCTTCCCCTCCCCTGGGTCGACAGCAGGCTGAGAAGCAGAAGGCTTGTGCTGGAGTCTGGATGAGGCAGCTCTTCCCACATCACACTGCCCTGGTGTCATCCCACATTTACCTTGTTTTCTTTGCTATGTGTCTATTGAGCAATTTGAGTAGAAAGCCTTGAAATCACAGCTGATGAAAGGAAACCTTTGTTCTTCATCTCTGGTATCTGATGCCAGGGAAACCAAACCAGGGGAACTGAGAATAACTAACCAACAATTGTTCTTCCAACCAGAAATAACAATCCTGGTTTTGTTAGAGGTGGAAACCTCAGAACAGGAAACCAGGTTACGAACCATCAGTAAGGAAGCTCACACCTCTGCTCCCTGTACCACCACCACGAGCCCATGACCAGCACCAAACTTCTCACCCCACTGCCTCAATGCCCTTCTGCTTCTCTGTCAGGAAGTTTCCCCAAAGGCTGTTGCTAGAGGAATACATTTCTGTTTCTGCAAAGCCTCCAGCAGAGCCTTTCCCTCTCCCTTGACACTGTTCTGCCTGGGGAGGGACCTGCTGTCTTGTGAACACAACCACTCCTTCAGCATCACTGGAGGTGAAAGGCCCTCAAAACACCAGTCTGGCCCATGCATGGACCACTTCCTTTGGGCAACCATGCTACAGGGGCTGAAGAAAGAGCTGTGGAAACTTGAAATCATATTAAGGAAGGGATTTCTTTAGACTCACAGTTTCTAGTCTAGAAGCAAATCAAGGACGCTGCATTAAGGATCATCTCATCACCCACAGCTTGCAGCAGTCTCTAGTATGAAATGCCTGGTAGAGAGCAGTGCGGATAAGGCCAGTTTGCATAGTGGGAAAGGGCCTTTCCCTTTCTCAGAGACCTGTAAATAAATGCTCCCAGTAAACGTAATCGTCTTTTTCCAGACCCACAAGCTCCTGTAGGTGTCTGCCATTCCCTGTTAAACTAACCATACACTTTGGAATAGCTTTCCTGTACCCAAGGAAGTCATATCAAGCTGTCTCATCCCAATGACCTTCACGCACCTTCCCCTCAGCTTTTCACCTTTCATTGGAGTGAAAGGCAGGGAAAGTGGCAGATAATGGAATGGAAGAAGGAGTGAGTAAGCAGATCAGCAGGGCAACCCGCTGCACATGAAAAATGATGGCTGGACTAAGTGGGGAGGGAGGCCAGTTCTGCGATGCAGGCTGTGTCTCCCTGCTGTGAAGGGAGGGCAGGCTGGAAAGAGGAAGGAGCAAAGAATGAACCTCGAGAAGGAAGGATGGACTGGGAGGCTCATCATACCAGCTCCCAGGATACCTGGGCATGGCAGAATGGACACCTGAAGTAAGGATTCAGTTGAAACTAAGGAGCTGCAAGTGCTCAGTGTCTGTGGCAGAAGGGCTGCCTCCCTCGTAGCCCATTTTTTTCCAAGAGCTTCTTTCACAGCCCCTTGCCTTTACCCAGAAAAGACACTGAACTTCCTCTTGGCCTCCCTGACCTCTTGTTTTTCGGGGTGAATTTTTCCTTTCTTTCTTTTTCTTTTAATTTCAGTCTGAAAACACAGCTCCCTTTCTTTGATCCGAGCTGGGAGGCCAGCACGGTTCCATGGGTGTCCTGTGCTGGCGGCTCCTGCGGGTGCGGGGCGCGGGGCCGGGGCTCAGGAAGCACTGAACATGCCATTCTAAGATTAGCACCAGTAGCCCACGGGGCTGTGTCCTCCAGAAGCTGCCAGCTGCAGACTCTCCGATTACGGAAAATAAAGAACAGGAAAGGATCCTTTCTCAGATCCCTTCTGGAAGTTACACTGCTGGGCTGTATCCAGCTTTTTTTACAGCTTTTTTTTCTCCCCAGGTGATGTGCCAGGCTCTGTGTCTTCTGGTCAAGGGAAAGCGCTGTATTTGGGTGCAAAAAGTTCCCTTCCTTGCACTTCGAGGAGAACACCATTCCTGTGACTTCCAGGAGCTGGGCTGGCAGTCCCCCTCTCCTCCTTCCCACCACTGTGAGGAAGGTGGGAAGCCTCATTTTATCACTTTCAACCCAGAGAGTGCACCAGCCCTCAGTCTCTTCCACACCAAAGACTAAGACATCTGCTTCTCTCACCCCAGAGCTCAGTGCTGGCTCTCTCCTGCCCCACAAGACTAATGCAACCTCTCCCATTCCTGGTCACGTTTCCCACCCGGGTGACACAACCTACCACCACTTTTCTAAATGGTGATGAGAAGTAGCTCTGCTCATTTTCTATTTGTTTTCTGTTTTGTTTTGTTGTTACCTTGTTTTGGGTTTTGTTTGTTTTTTTGTTTTTGTGGGTTTTGGTTTTTTGTGTGGTTTTTTCTTTTGCAATAACACTGAAATTACTCAGACATGATTTCTGCACTTCTTGCAGCCAACTGCTGATTCTTTTCCTTTTCAGAAGAGAAGCATGGGCAGTCTGCATGGGCTAAAACCACTGAGCTAAGGTTAAAGGCTTAATCCATCAGTAATTTAGTGACTGCTACTCTGAGGTCTTTTACTGTTCCATAAAAATAAGTGTCTAAGCATTGTATATTCTGAAAAATGTCAGAGCTTTAAACAGGAACTGAATTATATCATCAATGTAAGCATGGCATTCTGTGCAAAAAAAGGAAGTGCAACTACCAAGTTCTCTGTAAGGTGTATGTTTCACTTTTCTCTTCCAAATAAGTTTATAAAATTGAGTAAATTTGAAAACACCATGTTTTCAACACCATGTTTCTTCGTCTGCTTTTAAAACTGAGCCTAGTCCCTGTTAGCAGCACTGGGGAAGAAAGTTCTGCCTTCAGTTGTGTTTGAGGTACAAATGTGCCAATTTGAGCCCCCCAAACCTCTCCTTCCTCATGCCTCGGAGTCCTTGCCTCTGTTGTGAGAGCAAAACTGCCCACCAACCCCTGACCCTGCAGATTGTGTGAAGGGAGGCCACTGCTTTTGGCACAGATCTTGCTCCTCTCACAGGCTGCCTGGATCCACTGGATCCCGACAGAAGTGACCTGCTCCAATAGGTCCCCACAGAAATGTCCCATTGTGTACGTGGTCTGACTGCTGAAGAGAGGAAAGTTCTACTGGCTGTCATACAGTGGAGTGTTTTGGCTAAATACCAGCTGAACAACAGCAGAGATCTGTTCCTTCCCTCCTCTACGAATCTTCTAACACGCTTGCTCTTTGCAGGCAGGACATTTTGGCCAGATGGATCACCTTTTATCTGAGAAGCAACACCTCCACAGCACCTTGCAAGGCTGGAGTACTCAGCAGCTACAAAATCAGTGATGGTTACACAATTTTGGTACTCGTCCCGTGCAACTGTCACCCCTATTCTCGTGCAGCTGCATCTAGACACGGTTTTGAAGCCAGTCCCCAACCTCCACATCCCTCCTTTGTTTCAAAAGACCTTCACAGGAATGATTCCCTGCAGCCTGTTCCAACACCAGCCCATCATGCCAGATCCTGTGCTCACACAAGTGCTGCTAAGCTCCCCTGTGACTCTCATAGGGGTCTTTTCATTGCTGCACACACAATCTACCTCAGCAACAGCAAAGATGCAAAAATAATGACAAAAATAATGTCTCAGAGGCAGTTACAATAAGGCATCCAAGGCTCGGGGATAGTGTCTTGATTACAGATCCAGAAAGGGTGATATTCAGCACCATGAGAAGGTAGTTGTCAGTATGCTAGAGAAAAACAAGGGAGTGTCAGTGCTTTTGGGGCACAGTTTCGCAAGGCCTTGGTTTCAGCAGAACGACAGCTTGTGTTTCCAACCACTCATTCTGCCCTGACCTTTCCTCTCCCCCTTCCCCCCTCCCCTGCACCCATGTGAGTTTGTGGGGCTGTGCTGTAAACTGGATCACTGAAATGATCTGGGCTAAAAATACATCCCTTAACTCTTTACACGGTTATTTTTAACCCAGGTCATTTCAGCAATGGAGTTCACAGCACAGCCCAACACGCGCTTGCCCTGCTGCAGTGGAAAGGGATGGAGGGGTGGCAGGGGCAGCCTAAAGCACAGGGGGGAGGGCTTCCCTTTAGCTGCTCCAGCCAGGGCCTGAGGAAATTACGTCCCTCTGTGTCCTCCTGTTCGGAGGGCTGAGAAGACAGCAAAATCATATTTTTGCATGCCTGCTGGTAGAGGCTGGTCTGGTCTGTGGCTCTGGTATTTGACCCTGCACCCACCCACCTGAGGTGCAGCCGAGTGCAGGCTGTGAACCCAGGGAGCACATTGCCAGTAGGAAGTTGCCATTAAGCAGCCACGAAACACCCATAAATACCACGTCAGCCATCCCCAGCAGCCCTGCTGCAAATAACAGCAGCCACACGTGCAAGCAGGTTCTCTCTGCTGCATGGCACAGGCAGAGCTCTGCACCGGTAGGACCTGCTCAGCTAAGGAAGGGATGGGGATGCGTCTGTGGGGAGGAAACTCCTTAAGTCAGAATAAACCATCATCACACTCTGCCTGGAGGCCAGCAACTGGGAAGCAGTGCTGTGGTTTTGCTGGAATTAAAGCATCAATCCCAACAAAGGCACTGGATTTCAGGAGGGAACAGAGCCTCTTGCAGAACCTCTCTTCTCTGCTTGGCTCAGCTCTCCAAAGGCAAAGCATTCTGCACAAAGCCTTCCCAGGACCGACCCTTCTCGTTTTTCAGTGAGGTAGCTGCAGGATTTGGGGAGCCAGACAGCCACAGACCTTGTCTGCATGGGAAAGCTTATACCAAACTGAGCTAACTCTCTCAGCTTGCAGGGCAAAATACAGCCTTAATCTGATCGAGGTGCTGCTTTTCTGCCTAACTGAACTCATTTGCAATCAGCTTGGCTGAAAGGAGCTGTTCTCAAGCTCTCAAATACTCAGTTCTGACACAGAAAGCAGCATTTTGGGAACGACACTGTAAGCTGCATCAGGGAATACAGCTCCTTCCAGGGCTCCCTGGGGGCAGGAGGGGGTGAAATGTCTCCTACTCCTGCAGTGAGGTGCTGCCTCTTCCCTGAAAAGAGTCCCGTGCAGAGCTGGGGTTTGATGAACTGGAGATGTCCTGCACATCTCAGACCAGGCAATGGACAAGTGCTGACAGTACAGCTCCGATTTTGATGGTGACGATTTCCATCAGCGAGAGCCAATCCCTTCTCCCTGTTCCATCTTTTATTCAACCACAGAGGACAGCTGGAGGCAAAAGGTCACTGAATAGTCACACAGGGCATGATCTAAGGTACGCTTCCTGTTTATCTGCAGAGGACATGAACTTATGCTCTGGAAAATGCACCACAAATGCATCTCAGTTACTTTGGCGCTCACATTTTTTAAGTGCAGATAAGATTAGATGGGCAGCTCGTAAGGAACTCCTCTTTAAATCAACTAAAAAAGCTCAAGAATAGTTTTTAGTTAGGACTGGACCCATGTTACTGATGGAAAAACCTCTCTAATATGTAGTTTGTAGTTTCATTCAAAGCCATCGCTCTGTATCTGACTTTTAGATGAATCCCAGCTTGCACCCTCCTGCCAACATAACCTGAACTGATTTGTTTATCTGTACCCATGGGAGTACATCAGTGGCATCGGGATCATACTGAAAGAGGAACATTGTTTGGACTGCAAAGGGAGAGGCAAATAAGCAGGGTATGTTTAAAACACAAACTCCCCCAAAAGAGCAAATGGAAAGAGGAGAGGCTGGGAAAATACCTGAATCATAGAGTGAGGAATCAGGCAGCACAAATCAGGAGACACTGCTACCCACAAGCTGAGCCTGCCTGTTCTCCCTGTGACCCACGGAAGCACCAACACAGGCTGAACACAGACTGCCCAGGAAGTGAGTGGGCTCACACTGGCCTTGGCCCATGTCTTACAGCCCTAGAAGGAAATCTCACAATGCTTGTTCCGACTGGAGCTCAGCATCACGCTGGGCCCCTGGCTCAAGAAGCAACACATCCCAAGATGTAAGTCCCGAATAAACAAAACTCATCTTGCTACACTGACCCCTTTTCATCCCATTCTCTCTCTTTACTCTTCTTTACAAATCATTCTCACTGGAGACCTTCCAGCTCTCTGTTTCAGGAGGGATTTATGTGATTTATTTACTCACTTGGCGTCTTATCTGGCAAGGAAGCTGCCCCTTGTCTCATTGTAGTAAACTTTAATTATTGGCAGAAGCCCCAGCTGGAAGTGGCTGCAGCTGTGGCTCTGTGATACCTTATAGCCAGTCCTGTCCATCACTGCATCAGTGTAGCCTGTAGCACCTTGGGAAGTGAGGCCAAGGCTCCTACCTGCTTTTCCTACCATTTACTGCACAACAGAGGTGATGATTACTGTGCTCTGCTCCACCAGAGCAAAAGCTACCCTGTGAGCCACCTCTGCCCCTTGCTCTGGTGGGGCTTGGCTAACTCTGAGAACTTTGTGAGCATTCAGAGCATTAGGACAGTTACTTTCCAGGAGAGGACAAGACCAGAATACCTTGCAGGTCTTTCAGGTGTATCCTTAACACTACAAAACAAGTAACATTTTTCTACTTCTACAATACTACTTCTGCAATATTTCCTTTGATCAGCCTTTGCTGGACACCAAACACCTCCATTTCACAATCCCTATGATAATTTTGTGAGGTTTATAAATGGCAGTATGCACAGAGTCCTCATCCTTTTCCTCCAAGCTGCCATCAGATGGCTGAGCAAAAAGGAGTAACCAGTCTCAAAGTGCCATGGGCCCCTCACTGCCAGGATGCAGGAGTGAAACATCATAGGAAGCTGAGCAAAGAAAGTAAGATTTCCACTTGAAAGATACAAGGAGAATTCTGGGGCTGATATCTGGCCATACAATCTGGTTATGAAAGAGTGTAAGGGTTTGTTGAGGTGTAATGATGACCCCAGCACACTCTGCAGAATTCTCGGCTGTTGTTTGCCAGGACTGGCATTTTGAAGGTTGTGCAAACAGGTTTCTAGTTTGACTTGCAACAAAAGGAGTCAATGTCTCATATCAGAGTGTACACAACTGTGCAGAACCACTGCACATCCAAGATAAAGCTGCTTCTAGGTGGTGAAGCCTGAGCCAGTGCAGAGGAAGCCTCCTCATCTGGTTGATGTCACACGCAACAGATTCAATCTTGCACCTTCAGGGAAAGCAATCTGTGAATTATATTGTGAATCCTGGAGTATGGGCTCCGGATTTCTGAATACTCTGCAAAGACAACAGGATCTCCGATTAGGTTTGGGACCAGCCTGAGCTCCTGGCCCCAAAGACGGGTTCTAGACCCCTTTGACCCAGCCACACATCTCTTCTGTACGTGTCCCTACATAGCTGCAGACTGTGGTTTCCTTAAGACAAGGGAATGTTCCTTAATTGAGAAATGTCAAAAAAGTAAAGAAATATTGGACATGGAAGTTTTGGAGACAGTCAGGAGGACGTAAGCAGTCCTGCTTATGCGTGCTGCCTTCAAGGCAGTCAGTGTTGTTAGAACCCAGACATCCCTAGCAGCTCTCCTCTGTTCCCTCTGAAAACAGGACCTCTCACAGCAGCCCTAACACAGATTCAACTTAAACTCCTGAAATGGAAGTGGCAGGAAAACACATCAGGTCTCCTCTTAAACTCTTCCTTTCTGAAACATTTTCAGTGGAGAGCAAGATTCTTGCCTGAGGGTAAATCACTGCTGGCCTGTCTCTTGGAGTCTATTGAATAAGTTAGCCATAAGAACAACTCAGAAGTATGACATTCCTTCTCAGAGTGGCACCCAGGTCAACGCTTATCCCACCACAGATAAATGAATATAGGATGAGTGTGTGCCTGACCTCAGCTGCAACGCTATTGCACAGCTATAATGAGGGTGATAATGAGGAAGGAGCTCTGACTATAACCCAGAGCAGAATAGTACGAGGAATGTGGACTACAAGGAATTGTTTGTTTTTAAGAGAAAGGGCAGAAAAATCCCACTTTACATAAAATATGTAAAAATATGTAACATTTCCCTGTGTTTGGAAAGGGTTTGCTTTAGGGCAACATTTTTCTCAAGACTTGCAGTGATCTGGTCTTGATTTTCTCATTCTGAGAGTTCCCTTGTGAACTGCTGCCATCTTGGCACTCGGGGTCAAGCACTGCCCAAAGGGTAATGTGAGGATATTCCAGCTCAGCAGCTTTCATCCAGAACACTGCAAGAAAATCTCTCCCTCACAGTAACTTCAAAACTACAGAGGGTCGGATCTGCCGAATTTAAAGGCTCACCAAAGCAAGATTTGGGAATCGGGTAGAGGTGGGAGATAAGTAGCCCAAAACTAGTAAAGGGACAAATGTTTCTCAAAGGAAGAAGCACTGTGTTGAGCACGTCCACTGTAAATAAATGGGTCATGTACTACATGACTTGCCTACTAACAGTAGAAGGGAAACTCCTGATGGCTTTCCATCCTTTACTGGTTTGAGGTACCCAAGCTTAATTTTATTTAGGGCCCAATTGTGCCGGACTGTAGAGACCACAGGGTGGTGGCTGGAGTGAGATGCTGTGGCAATGCCAGGCAGGAGACAGGCAGAGTAGAGTAGCCAGTGCCAGACACGCAGGAGAGGAGCTGTGTCCTTCACAACAGAATTATAGGAAACATCTGTAGACATCGGGAAATTTGATGTGGTGAATGAACTATCTACCTTCTGTGTCAGAGAGTGGCTACAATGAAAATAAAATGAGATAATCTTTATTCTAAGCAAGTTGTTCTTTCCCTTGTGCCATGGTACGTAGCTCTCAGGAGTGCCTGGCCTGTGCTTGCCCAGCTCTGTCGGGCAAGATTAGCAAAAGCAGCAAGTGTCACTGTGAAAGGCACAAGTGAGACCTTGAGTCTCCCTGAAAGGCACAAGTGAGACCTTGAGTCTCCATTTCTGTAATGAGAGTATCTGGCAACTGCGTGGTGCCTACATGTTCCCAGCACTGCATGGGCTGATTAATCTCAGCAGCATTACCTCAAACCTTCACTGTTAAGAGCATCTGCTGAGAGGGCAACGTATGGGCTTGCGCACTTTAATGCCTGTATAGCTACTGCTGCATGCCCCACAGAACTGGTCCTGAGGGGAAGCCAGGGGTTTATCTGTCAGGAGGGCACTCAGGTGACCAGGCAGGTGTCTGAGATCTCCTCTGCCCCAGCAAACCTTGAATTCTTTGCTGCGTGTTGGCATGGCTTTAACAGGCAGGCTGGCACGTGCTTGCCCTAAACCCTGGATTAAAACCCATCCCTTCCTGGGCAGACCAAAGAGTTTGAAGCCCACACTCTGTGAGAACAGAATGGAGCCCAGGCTGCCTGCTTCCTGAGCAAGTGTCTTATTGCATCTGGCAAAGGCTGCCAAGAGTGGTTTGATCAAGCACCACCATTACCAAAAGAGGCAGCGAACTGCAGCACCTGGTCCCTGCCGGGCAGGGTGCCTGTGCAGGGGCAGCATGTGTGAAACCTCAGCCTGTACCCTACACAGACACAGGCAGCTCTTGGCTCTGCTGTGCCCTGAGCAGGATAAGGCACCTGGCTGTTCGGCCATGACTCTCTGCGCAGGGATAGCAAACCATTTAAAATCAATCATTTAAATAAATTGCTCTGTGTGTGCACATTGGTTTGGGAATCCCTGACTGAGGTGACCACAGAAACCTCCAGCAAAACATGGGTGTCACCGTTTCCTTTCTGCAATAAGTGCTTTTGTGAGATGCCTGATCCTGTTTGCTTGTGTTCACCATGCTCAGAGTATTCTAATGGGGAAAGGAGTAGTGGGAAGAGATGAGGATGTGGGACTGGGGGGAATGTAATAGCGGCCCAAGGACAGGTCAAGCAGGGCAAATCCAGGCCTGTGCAGAAGCAGCATCCCAGGCACTGGTTAAATTTTGATGCGGAGCAGGCAGGTGCCCAGTGATCTGGAGGAACCTACAGAGTCAGGCAGTGGCTGCAAGACATGGATAGCAGTCCTTCCATTCTGCATTAGTCCTGTAGTTGATCTAGGACACTACAATTGCCCTCAACTAATCAAAAATCCAGGAAAGAATTTTAGTCCAACAACTAAAATGAGATTTGGTGCCAGAAGCCAGAATGCTCAAGAGGAAAGAGTCAAAAGGTACTCAAAGACCTTTCTCAAGTACAAGGTGACACCTACTGCAGGGAGAAGACAGGAGGTTGGGATGAGAGGTAGGAAGGTGAAAGAAAAGGCTGTCAAGTACCAGTGAGACCTGAGGAGGAGAGGCTGTGTGACATACAGTTAAAAGAGATCATGATCATCAGGATTATTTGGTTTATAAGATACATAACAACATCTGCATGCAGACAGAGACGAGGAAAAACACAGGAGGGCTAAGTGGAGAGGCAAAAATCTACAACGCCAGCTAGGCCAGCTGCCTACACACAAGGTGACCAGGGTGTCCAGGAGAGCAGGGAAAACATCCAAGCTTCATTAAGGAGTCCAACCAATTCAAGGAGAAACGGCCTCCGCCTTTCCTGTAGAAGCGCCCTGCGTCTGCAACTGCCTCACACAAGCCCAGCACAGCTGCTCGCAGACAGGCCGAGCAGCCAACATGGAAATCATCTCAGGCAGCAGGAAGAGGACTGTGGATAAAGCTGGTATGTGGCTGGATGCAGTCACACCCAGTCACACAAGTGGAAAAAGAGGGAAAAGCAGAGAGGTTGTGCCCACACAGGCAGCATGGCAGCCTCTTTCCCCTGACAGGCTCCATGCAACGGGAGTTCTATGGCCACCTGAGGCAACACAGCTTCAAAAACTCACCCATACTGGGTTTTAAGCCCAGACATACCACACAGGGTAGTCCCTTCAAGTCTTTGGGGTGCATTGTTGTCTCTTTTCAGAGTCTGAGGTATTTAAGATGATACAGCTTTAAGAAATCAAAAAGAAATACAGAAAGATTGAAAAGCTGGTAGTTTACCATGTGGCTACTCTAGGTGAAAATGGATTTCAAACCATCTAACTTCAACTCAGCAGTACCCTGTCCACTGCAAACCTGAGCTCAGCCATCAGTACCCTTAAGACTGAGACACAAAAACCCAGTAGTTTAACACAGATCTCTACAATTACTAAGTTTGACTACACTAGAAGACTGGGCTAATATGCCTTTTTCCTTTATGAAGTCCTGGAAACTCAGTGTCTTGCTATTTCCTTCAAGTTAATGTATTTGTTTTTAAAAGACTGGCTGTATTTATCTGGAACAAACAGTTTCAAAAAAAAGAGGTGGGTTTTTTTTCTCATTTGGCCTTAAAAGAACAGTGTTGATTTTGCAGAGCTGTTCCCTTGCTCCAAGTGAACACCAGGGACACACCTGAGGTATTTTTCCATCAAGTTTACCATATCACTATGTCTTTTGGGGGAAATAGGTTGTGCTGCTTAAATGTGAGTGCTATCAGTAAGCCAGAACCCTGCAGCAGATACACTGAGCATTCCTATGATCTGAGGTTATGAAAATTCAGATTGTGATGCTGAAAATAAAGTCCCTTGCTCTGAAATGCCCTGTCAAATACAGCCCTTGGCCCCTCTCTTAAAAAAAGCCACACTGAAGAAGGCCAGTGGGAATGTAACAAGAGGAAATGTCCTCAAGTTGCCCCAGGAGAGGCTCAGATAGGATATTAGGAAAAATTTCTTCACTGAAAGGGTTGTTCAAGCACTGAACAGGTTCACAGGGAAGTGATGGAGCCACCATCCCAAAGGACACATATATGCAGCACTTAGGGATATGTTTTAGTGGTGGGCTTGGCAGGGCTGGGTTAATGGTTGGACTTGATGATCTTAGAGGTCTTTTCCAACCTAGAAGATTCTGTGATTAACCTGGCAGCAGGACTTCAGTGCCAGCTGAGAGCTAACGCACCATTTTCTTAAATCATTGAAGATCCCCACTCTCCTTCAAGCAGCACTACTTTTCATTTCTCCAAAATTAAATTAGATGAACATCTACTTTCAGCTTAGTTCAGGAAGACATCTGGATTTTCTGGTATGTCAGGCAGGAGGATATGGATATACAGTCCTGTCATGAACTCCTTCTCTCCATCTGATGGGAGCCCCCTAGCAATAAATACTGCCTGAAAGCTTGGTGATACAACCAGACATGAGCTATAGCAGATATCGAAAATGCAGATAATATGCATGACAGGCAGGGGGGGATGGATTATTTCTCAGAAATTATCCATTGAATAAATAAGCTGATGAGGTTGTGTTGTTTTAAGAATCCACAGACACTCCCAATGCGGAATTGCTCCGTCGGAGCCAAGGGCTGATCTGTACCCTGGCAGGGTGATGCTGATGTCCTGATCCACAGCTGACAACAGCTGTTAGCAAGATGTTGGTCTGGCTGGTCTGGAGAGCATTGCTTCCCATGTGTCTTCAGCAGCTTGTCCAGGCAGGCTCTGGGATGTGTCCTCGAGACTTCCAAAGGCTGCTTCCAAAGGCTCCATGGCTGGAGGAGTGGGGTGGCAGCTCTGATGAAGAGCAGTGGTGGCCACCACAAGACATAGCTGCTTTTCTGGTGAGCTGCCTCCACCAGCTGCTTGTACAGAGCTCTGCTCCTGGCCAGGGCTTCCCTCAGGATCATTCTCAGCTTCCCTGCGTTTCCCTCCCAGACATCTGTTTTTCTTAATGGTCTGGGAACTGTACACAGCTTGTCAAGTTCCCCCAAATTAATCGGTGCCTCTCTGTGTGCACTTCCAGGCCTTGTTCTGGGGAGATCTTGCTGCTCTAGAAGGGTAAGGGGTGACCTAATGGAGGAACAGCCAGCAAAACCTCCCAGGCTGCCCACAGAAGACAGGAAATAGTGCAGTCTGTGGGGCAAGTGCTCCAATCTCACGTGAGCAAGGAATTCTAGACTAAGACATAGAGTAGAGAGATGGCCAGGAAGGCTGGACTTGCATGCGTACTACTACTTCAGTGGGGAATGAAATGCATAAACCATGGTTATAATATGATACAGACCTCTGAGATGAGAAGTTTTCTGTTGTGCCTTGAAATAAATCATTATTTTATCCCATCTCAACCACAGTGTTCCTTTAAGCAACTTGTAGCTGCACACACGATGGGAGGCTACACCCTGCTCTCACCTGCAGACAGGGAGACCCTTGGGCAGCTGCTCTGAAAGAAACGGGCTGAGCAAATGGAACAGCCCCTGTAGCAGGAAAGGTCTCAACCTAATGGATCTTCTCCCTTGCTTGCCTCACACGGGGTCAGGAAAAAGCCCTGCTTTTAGCAGAGTCTGAAAAAAAAGATGAATTTCAACACAAGGAGGCTCAGACTCAAGATGCTTCAGGTGGGACAAGGAAGGGATCACTCTTGGCCTAATGGAGTGGTTAAAGAGGATGAACTTTAAGCAAGTGCATATACAGAACGCATAAATTATCTAATCTGAAGCTATTCAGAACATGAAATTAGAAACTGAAGTCACTGAACTGTCAGAGAAGGTGCACAGAGAATGCAAGAAGCAGGGACAGTTCAAAATACTTCTGATAAATACTGTAAATAGACCGTGGTACCTCCCCATTTAAACTCAATTTGAGACAGGCTGGTTGTAGCAGCAAATGGATTCTACTCCTCTTAATTTATCATGCTGGGAACAGAAAATCAGAAGGGTAAATGAGCCTACACAGAGCTTCCAACTGCAGCGGCTTCCAGGACTCATCAGTTAGAACTGTGCTATCTTTGTAACACATTGCTATTAAATTAGGTCTACACTGGATGCAGGCAGGTCAGAGAAGGAGGTTCATATTTATCTAAGACAGGAATTTAGTCTAAAAAGGTACACAGATATGGAGTGGAGGAAAGTGATAGCAAGCACTCTGCTAGCAGCCAGCTTGAGGTGTGAATGCTGAGCTATACACACAGAGAGGTCTTGCTGGTTGGACCCTGGAGGGCTCACTGGCCCCAGTAGCACTGAGGATCTGGGTCTGCAAAGCTGCTTTCCCAGCAGATGCCCACCCTTTGGCTTCATCCAGAGTCTCCAGTCTGTGAGACTCCTGAAAATTGGGCCAAACACTGGGAAAATGTACCCAGGCAGCTGTAATTTGCTGTTACATTTGAAAATGCCTGAATTTTCAGCCCAGTCTGGATCAGCCATAACGATGCATTAGAAATGTAGTCTTTTCCATAGGTAAACAACTCCTCTACATACCCTAAGGAAAATGCACACAAGCAACTCCTGAGCTGCAGCTTGGCCTTTGACATAAATTATTTTTCAGTGACCAGAAGAAGAAAATGATCTGTTTTGGAGTAAAACGATGCATAAAATTCACCCAAAACGCTGCAACGGAGAAACCCAGTGCTTGTAAGAGCTTTGAAACACTCCACCCCTACTTCAGTGCTCTTTTACCTGCTGGCTGATTGGAACTCGTTTACCTGTTCTTTCTCTGCAAGAAGAGGGACTAAAGTTCCTTCAACCTCAGGCACAGTTTGCCCAGGTTAAAGCTGGGCCACCGGAACCAGGTTTCCAGGAAGTGTGGGCTCCGTGCCTGCACAACACTTGCTCAGTGAGTGAATCAGCACTAGGAAGCTGTGGCCAGCATGTCCCTGAACTCACAGGTGTTGAGAAGAAAAAATTAAACTAAACTTTTGATCTCTGGAATCACTAGAATGATCCAGTGATTTTTGAGTCTGTTAGTTGACTGAGACAGGATGATGTATTATATGAGATTGAAGTCCCGATGGGATTGGAAAAGACAACTTTGCATTGAGCTGGGAGATGAAAGACAAAGTGCTATGGTTGTTTCCTTTTTGTAGGAGTAACCAGTGTACTCAGCAATCAGTCTCTTTTTTCCACTCTGTCCTCTTCACAGGCACCTGCTGTCTAGAGGACCATGGAGAGCCCCTCTGCCTCTAAACTGGGAATGAACACCTTCAAACTGAGCATGGAAACCCTGGGTTCTCATGGAGGGACAGTGTTGACAACTCCATGCACTTCATAAAGACTAAATGGGAAGCCAAATTAGACTGTGCACGTTTCACAAGTTAAACATGCCCTCACTGCAAAGCCCAAGGGGTGAAATTCCTGGGAAGCCTGGCACACCAACTCAAGTGTGTGTCTATGAAAACAGGGCATGTGTCATCTGAACTTACATCAGGGGAACATGGCACTCAGCAGAAAGGTATTTCAAGATGACTGACTTGAGGAAGCCATGATTGCTGTTGCAGTACACAGTTTTAAAGGATAAAGAAACCCATTCTAAAACCAGGAAGAAATAATAAAAACAGAATCGGTTTTGTGTTTTACCCAGGTAGTAAAATAACCATTCCCAGACTCTTACAGATATGATGCCAACTTATTCTGACCTGAGCTTCCCACAGGCAGAAGTTTGCCAGGCTTGAACAAGGTACTGCAGCAGGGGGGAATCATAAACACTTCTGGGGCCTGCCGCTGAATAGCCACGAGCTGCTTCTAGCAGCCCACACGTGGAAGAACTGCAGAACAGCATGGTGCTGCCCCTCTGGTGGCTCTCTCAATACCACTAACCTGAATACTACTGAAGCTCGCTTCTTATCCTTCTAATGCACAGTCCAGCCTATTTTTGAATCATTCATGGGAAAAAGATTTCTACTACATTTGGTTTCCACTACGCTACTCCAAACCTTGCCAGACCTCACTGTTAGAAATCTCTCCTGCTACTTGGTGAGATATAAATCTTTCCTTTAATTGCATCCCGGTATTCCCAGGCATACAGCTTTTCCAGTGCACTAATTCTGTTTCCTCCGCACTAGCAGTTTTAGACTACTGTCCTCAGTCTCACTGCAAAGCCACACTGACTCGTTAAAGTCCAATCTTCTGAGCCAGAATTCCCTCTCCTTTGCATTTTTGTGCCTTTCTGTGCATAAGAAGTCACTGGTCTGCACCCTTCAGATATCCAGGCTTTCCAAACCACACACGTTAATTCTAGGCGTGTTTGAGAAGCCTGAGATGAACAGTGGCTTTGTTGAAGCTGGCAGTAAATCAGTATCTTTTGCAGATTAGCCACCAGTCATCCACACTGACCAAAACCCTGTGTGCATCTCGTTTGAAAGGGTAAACAGGTGTATTTGCATATGCAACAACACCAGTTTACAACGTTCCTGCCTGTTCTATGGGCTTTGAGCTCTTTTAAAATCTGGTGATGAATAATGAAGAAAAAGCCATGCATCTAAATCTGCTGTCAATCTGGCAAGTGAGGTCTGGGTCTTCTCATGGAGAAGACTTCCAGAAACACCTTTAGCAAGTGATGTGCTTTATCTGACAAGAATTTGGTCCAGCGACTTTTTTGTCTTTCCAAAGACTGAAAACTTCATTTGGCACTAATGGGGCAGATAAGGCTCATCCTTACCAGTACATTACCCAGACCCAGATACTGGTGATAAGATACAAAGATATGACTCAGATTTGATGTAAAAGCATTTCTGGCATGAGACTGCATAGCTGGATACATTGTGACCTGGTTGAAATGTGACTTAAATCAATGCCTAGGTGAGACTCTGTAGGAATGAAGTGCCCTGGGTCTCTGCAAACAACCAGGTGTGAAGCAACTCTGCAGTGAATGTGTAGTAACAACTTCTCCTTACACAGCAGCTCTGCTGTCCCTAGACCAGATTAATCTTATGCCTGCTTGTCCTGCAAACTGCTAAAGGCATATATATCCCTGTCTGCATGGCACCAAGACAAGGTCCTCCAAACAGGTTTCCTTGCTGCTGGCTTCAGCTGCCACCTCAGATCCCAAATTCAAGCTGTGGAGGTGGTGTTTTAGGAAAAAGAGCATCCACCTCTCTAAAACACCTCTGTAAACGGACCAAAGTGGAAACAGAATGGAAAACCAACCGCAGTTTGTGTGGGCTGGTTCATTTCCATGATAAAAGCCAGCAAGTTTCCAAGCAGCATCTATTGATAAAGCAGTGCTGATGTTTTCCCCCTGTTCTTCAGATAAGCAGCTCCTGGGAATGCATGAAAAGGTATGCATGATATGCTGCTCAACTGCAAAGCATGCCGCCAATTAGACTGCGGAGCACAGCACAGAAGGCGTTTCCAAAATGCTATCACATGGCTTGGGACACTCAGACAACCAAACTGGGGAGTGAGGAGAGGTTCAGAAGAATTCTCCCTCTCTGGTGACACAAAAAAAGCCTTAATTCCATTTAATCCAGGGTCTCTGCTAGGTGGAACAAAGGGCTGCAGCACAGCCCATGGGGTTTGGTTTTGATGTTTTCTGTCCTTCAAGAGGGAGGCCTCCAGTCACTAGCATGTGGAAGTCTGGCAAACCTGATCCTTTCCAGGACTCCTTGCTGCAGACATGCTATTTACAGTCAAGCAGGTCCCAAATCTGCCCAGACCTGAGGAGTAAAATGGTGTCATACAGTACCTCTCCCAGTACATTTAAATACTCTCCCCTTTAACTACATAGACACACTGTGTGAACGTGTCATTTCAATGGGTTTGGGAGGAAACACTGAAAACAAGTCTATTTGAGGTTAAACTGTTCTGTTAAGCAAAAAGAAAAAAAGAAGAGTGGAAAAGGGACATTTAAACTTTTAGAACGAAAGCCAATCATCAGAGCTTCCTGAGAAAGGGATATTGCTTCCTGGCAGAGCTAACCGTGGCATAATGCCTGTTCTTAATCTCAGCTCCACAGCTGCAAGGATGGGCAGAGACCTCTCTCAGCTCAGCTCACCTCCTGTCCTGATGCTCTGAGTACCAGGATGGTCACAGATCTCAGCCACCTCATCTGCACAGTACCCATTCCTGCATCCAATTCGGTCCCCTTGGGGGACAGGTCAGGTTTCCTCAGTGCAATTTTCCTAAGGACAGGGTGAGTGCCTGTTTTGAAAGCAGGCTGCCCTGTACGTCGGCCACTTTGTGGTGTCCCCACCTGACACAGGAAGGGCCGTTTTGCTGAAAAAAGCAATGACTCCATCGCTCCCCAGATGTCCGAGGTGAGGACACTGTGGTGTAGTGACAGCACAGCCCTGCGGCTGGAGCCATGCTCAGGAGTTGCCCAGAAGGGTGAAGAGCAAAGAACTGCCCTCAGCCCTGGAAAAGCTTTCCCTCCCTCTGCTGAGTCAGTGCACCAACAGGAAAAAAGATGATCTAGCAGGTGTAGTTGCAGAAAAGAGACATGGCAACGGAGGTGTCACAGAATTAAATGACATCTGTTGGTAGGCACAAAGGAGAGGAGAGCCTTCCCAAAATACACCTGGTTTCTGGACCTCTGCAGTTTAGGGAACCCATCACACCATGGGGAGCCACTCAAGTGAAATTCAGATTTGGATTGCTTCCCTTTGCTGTGCAAGTAAAGTTCAAGTGTCTCTATGCTCCCAAGCCCCTACAGAGAGACTGGGAAGAAGAATGCCATGACTGCTGTGGAACACGGGCTGCAGAAAGCCACAAGCACTTTCAGCGGATGCCTTAACTCACAACATCTGCAGGAAGGTTTGGGAACCCGCAAGCCATGGGAATTAAGACAGCTTGGACCAAATCTAAGGATGTAAACTAAGAGACCAACACAAAAATTTCTGATCCTTTTTGTACCATGAGTGCAAAGAATGTTTAGTGGCTGTTTTTTTTACAAGTGGCTTAGCTTCCATCAGTGCAGTTTTACCCACTTTTGATACGAACTCATGTTAACAATCTGCGGTATAAACTTCATGGTTTCAAGTTCTTTTCATTTGCCATACACTGGAAAGAAAACTGAGTCTCAAATCTATTTTGCATCAAGAAGATGGGCCTTTGCAAAAAAAAAACCCCAAACAACAAAACAAAACACTGAAGATCAAGACACTCACAAAATTACATGAACCGCAAGGATGGGGTTTTGCTGCCTTTTTCTCCCTCTTTTAAGATCTTAAATAGTTCCAGTTGCTGCTTTGAATGTGGCACATTCCTGACAGCAGAAAGGCTAAGACCACAGGTACTAGTCCTTAAGGAGCAGCAAACCCACACTAAAACCACTCTTAAGAAAGAGATCCCAACTATCTTGCTTCTGTGGGTTTTTCAGAACTAGGGTCTTCCTGCCAGAGACATGACGGAAATCAGCTGGCTAGGTCAGCCCTCTGCCCTTTTCCTCCTGATGCTGGTAATCCTCATGTGTCCCATTAGAGCAAAGAGCCTGCCAGCCACGCCAGCAGGAAAGCACGGAGCAGCTCTGCCTGCCACTGATGAAGCAAACAGGGAAATGACAGGACTCCTCTCGTTCCTGCTGCACAGGATCATTAAATCTGGTTTTAAAGCAAAAGGCTGTGGTGAGCCTCTGTGTCCATAGCCTGTGAAAAGCCCTCAGGAACAAACAGAGCAGAGAATCAGCTGGTGGGAACTCAAGTTCTTGCTCTTGGCTCTGTTTTGGTCTAATATCTTCTTACCTTTGGGATATTAAACACCTCTTTGGAGGCTTGGGGCAGGACCAAGCGCACTACTAATAAAATATCTTGGAAATTGAGATGTTTTAAAATTAAGAATGGATTCAGCAATCTACAAATGACCAAAAAAACCCAGGAAACACAGGGAAAAGGCTGGAAATAGAGGAAAAGGGACAGAATCAAGAGCAGGGAAATCTTAGGTCAGATATTTCAGAGAAGCTTCCTGGCCACCAGACCTTCCGTATGTGTCACATGTGTCTCCAAAAAGGAAATGGCAGGTGTGTTCCTTTCTACTCCAACACAGACAACAGAAAATACTCGAGGGGTGCAGTCCTGTGTGTGTGGAGAGGAGAGGAGGTGAGGGAGAGTGTCCTCAACATGCAAAAATACCTCCTTCAACCCTAAGTTATAACAAATTAGGAGCTCAACTCCCCCTCCCTTCTGAAGCATCACAGGACACTACAGTGAAAAAGAATAAAACAAGTGTTAGCAGTGACTGAACCAGACTCTGTCAAACCTGAAAACCCTTGCGAAGCCAAACATTTCTCATGTCACCTAAGTAGTCTGTGCTGAGTCGGTTTCACCACTGCTTGATCCTTCTCCACCCCAAAATCTATTTAGATACTTCAGACATTTTTTGTAACGAACATGCCTGAACAGGCCAAATCTTTAACCCTTGCCTGTGGGGCAGGTCAGCACAGATAATAACAAGGATGGTGATGTTAGCACCTGCGTGTAGTCACAACTGCCCAGCTGAGTTATGCACTGGAAATCTTCAAAGAACAATTGAAGTGGTGCTTCAAGCACACTGCTCCCTGGCTCTGTTGCGTGTCCCCTGGTGCTGGGGCTGCATCCACGCAGTAAAAAGGCTTATCTGGGAAGATAATATAAAGTGTTTAGTAAGGTCTCTGTTTAGCAGAGAGAAATACCAAATGTCCTCTTTCATAATTTGAGGTTTTGCCAATGTTGTAATCACCTTTCTATTTCCTGTGCCCCTCCTAAAAATATTTTTTTTCCCTTGCCACTTTAAAAAACTGTTTGAAAAGCTTGCAAATCCAGCCTGACATGACCAAAGCAAGCACCACCATTCCCATTTTGAATGAACGGGACAGGAGGCAGAAGGAGATGAACTGCCTTGCCCAAGAGGGTGTTACACAGGAGAATGCTTGAACATAGACACCATGCAAGCCAGACTCCTGTCCACTAGCTCTGTGCCCACCCTGAGATGTGAGATCCAACTCCCATGAAGCACAGGGCACAGAGAAAAAGGGACAGAAAACCCTCTGGGGGTGTGCTACTCATCTACCTCGCTCAAGCACAGGTTCTCGGGTCCCCTTCCCTGACCCAAAGTGCTCTATTGATAACCAAAGTGAGACCTGCCAATCCACGTGGGACAGGGGCTACACACAGCTGAGGGTGCGAATGACAACTGCTGCTGCACGGGTTGGGAAGGAACCGACCCCAAGGAGCCTGTCAGTCCTGGAAGGTTTGTTCTGTTATGCCCCCATTTTTAATGACTCCTTAAAACCTCCTTTCAGAATGATACTTCTAAAAATCTAGCGCTCTAATCACACCTCGGAGACTAGTAAGTAAAAGGCAGCTGTTCCTCATTCCCCTTTCACAGAGGTAATTTCTTCCCAAACCATCCCCCTGCTTTTCAAATCTGGACTAAAACCTGCGAAAGAGTCTGAGGTGCAGGACAGGGGTTGGGGTGGGGGGAAGGAGACCTTTATCTGAACCCCAGCAAAGGGATATTTGAAGCTGCCTTCAGGGAGAAACTGCTTTGCAAGGTGGAGCTAAAGCAGATCGCGGAGCCAGTCACAAGCTAGTGGAAATAAAGTTTTCTTTACCTCCATATCCTGCAAGAGAGAGGTGTCCTCGGGGCAATCTTTCTTCCCCACCCCTTTCTTTCCCTGTTATCTGTGGGAAAACTTCAGCCGAGCCAGAGCAGAACGGTGCCGCCGTGGAGGGGTGGAAGATCCCAGCTCCTGCTCAGCCTGAGCTGACAGAGCCCGGCGAGTGGCCCTGCACTACGAACAAGGAAGAAGGGCGGGTGGGTGAGAGGAAGGGAGGGAGGGAGGGGAGAGGAGGGGGAGGCAAGGCAATCAGGGTTTAAATTTAGACACAAATCTAAACAGATACTGTCCTTCCCGGAGTGTTGGGCTCGTGAGACAACAAGCAACAAGCTCTGCCTCCGCGCCCAAACTTCGGGACACCGCATGTGCATTTCCTCTCCTCTTTCCTCTCTCCCCCTTCCTATTTTCTATCACCTTATCTTCCCCTCCCACCCCCCCGTTTTGTCTCAGTTTCTCTCCACTGCTTGCAGCTCCTGCTCTGGTATCTCTGCTCCGATCTCTTTGCTGTCCCCACTTCCCTGTCCAAATCTGCAGGGTCTCTTGCTTGTTTATTTGTGAGGAGAGATTCCCTTTTCTTCTAACTGCAGCTTTCCTTTCTCTTCCTTGTTTTCAGTAATTTCACTCTGTCTTCAGAGAGGCAGAATAGGAGGAGAGCGAGGGTGATTAGTGGGCTTGAACAGAATTTAAGGCGTTGTCCTGGTGCGCGGCTGGGACTCTCAGGAAGGTCAGGATCTCCTGGGTGAACCCCCAGAGAGAAAACAGGGCGTAATTGTGGGCTCCAGCAGAGGGTCTCCATGTAAGGTTGTCACTGTCCAGCTGTAAAACAGGACCAGCTCTTTCCACCCTGAATTTGTGTCACACCACCAGATCAGAAAGTGCAGGTTGTTCACCTCTCCCTTCGCAGGGATGGACAGATTTGTGCACTGGAAGCGAGAAGTTTCCGTGGTGGTAGAAAAACTGAGATGGGGAAAAACAAGCCTCCGGAATGTTTTGCTGCAGTTTCCCTTTCCATTCTGATCACGGTGTTGTAAACCGGACATCTCTTTTAGCAACTGTTTGCATATGCTCCTTCTCAAAGAATTTCAGTCCCCACCTCTTGAGAGCGGGGTGGTGCAGAGGAATTTGGAAACGCTCCCTTTGTCTTCTGCTGGCTTCCCTGCCTTGAGTGCAGCTGCAAAGTGACACAATGTCGTATCGTCATTTTGGCACGATACCTTGGGGGCAGAAGAGAGTTAAAACATATTTTCTGGAAGGGATGCATACTTCTCCTTTGCAGTGTTTCACAAGTCCCTGCTGGCTGTGGCTGAGAACACTCCAGCAAGGATTTAAATGTGAGCATCATGATATCCCAGCTCACTGTTACTGATGGTTGTTCTTCCAGCGTAGTTAACTGTTGCTGTCCTGCATGCTGTGGGACTCCTCTGGAATTTGCAGATTTAAATCATGATCTCATTATCTCCCAGATTCAATATACAATATACAATAGTCACTCTGTCCGTAGCCAAAAGAATGATAGGCTGAGTTGCTGCAATCTGGAGATTGGGCAAGAGAACTAATTAATCTTCTGTTGTTGAAATACTAGATTAGATGAAACCCCTCTGCTGTAAGCAACCAGAAGATGCTGCTACTGTAGATAAAATAAAATAGAAATATGAAAATGAAACTACTACTTGTTTGGAAATGCTATTGATTTCTTCAAGTCCTGACAATGGCACATTAGGAGAGGGAATAGAAACTGAACTGAGAAGTAGGGTGAGTCAGGGAGAGCAGGACTCTCCACTGCCCATGCTTTGCCTGCTGTGGGGACAGAAGGAGGATTTCAAGCTCAAGGATTTCACTGGACATGGATCACAAGTGGTGTTTTCAAGGTATCTGCCGTGTAACACACCGTCAAAGTCACATCTCCCATGATTGTTTCCTGCTGCTCAGGGTCTGTTTCAGTATTTTTTTTTTCTGCTTTCAGGGGTTCTACTGTGCAGAGGAAACTGTTTGCTTAGGTGTACAGAAAAAGAAACTGCTAGGCAGAGGCAGTATCACTTCGCCCATACTAATAAACCAAAAGCAGTTGCAGCTGCCCCACCACAATTCTTCACTCCATCTATTTCTGCCTCCAAGTATCTTGCCACAAAACAAACCTTTTCTATCAGCTAGATTCCCAAATGCCATTGCTCTGGGCATGGTACACAGTACTCAGGGTACTTTTGCCATTTTGTCAGTAATTTTGACACTTTTTAATGCTAAATCTTCCTTCCTGAAGGAGCAAGGGGTGAATGCACAGAAATATGGTGTATGTTTTTCTCCAGACAGGAAGACATGAGGTATGGATTTGTTCTCCTCTTTCTTGTTTCTGGACTGAAAACCACTAGAAAATCTGAAAAAAAACCCCACATGCTTTAACTGCAAGAACATCATAACAAACCTTAATAAGGGAAGTTATACTGAGAAAATGGGTGTTTTACATGATGTGTACATGCAAGTATTTGAGGTATCTTCGAGTATGACTCTTTGCATCCCTCTGTATATCTCTGCTTACAGACCTGGGATGTAGCAGTGTCTATGAGACTAACTTGTTCTTACATCCAAAAAAAAGTTCCACATCTGTTCTGCTCCGGAGGAAAAAAAGTATAGTCATCACTAATGCCATTAAAACAGGCTCCAGGGGGAAATTTCATTTGACTGAGAAAATGCTGCAATTGTGGCCCCCTGGATTTTGCAGCTTCCTGTCTGATTCTTTTCAAGACACGTGAGGCCAACACAGCAAGTTCGCTTCAGAAGAAATGACTGGCACTCCTGCTACAGGCAGCATGTGGGGGAGAGGTGCAAGGAACTCCTTCATCCTGGCATTCCTGCAAAACAGGTGGCGTAAGGGGTTCTGCCGTGCTCAGAAACACTGTGGGCAGCACTTGCTGGCCTCTTGGATTTTGGCTGCAGAGGATGGAATGTCCACAGGGTGCTCAGAGTGAGTCACAGAAAGGAGATGTAGACACATCAGATGCAGATGACAGAGCTGTGCTTTATTCAAAAACCAGTTAGTTAAAAGAGCTTTGGAGGGCATCTGAAACTTTGTCTGTGGCATTTGTGTCCGTGCAGTTATCTCATTCGGGTGTGTCTGCCTAGCTGCCAAATCTGGGAAGGTATGTTTGTCAGGGTGGTGGGTGAGCAAAGGGTGGAGGGAGCTGTGGGTTCCTGCTAGACAGATTGCAATTCTGTGCTTTGTTAAGACATTTGTTGAGAGTTTTAGGAGAGCTCACCTGTCAGTGCCAGTATCTGAGGTTGTTCTGTCCACCTCTCTGCCTGGCCTTGGCTGCTGTTACCCATGTCATTTCCCAGAATTCACACCTCTAACCAGCAGCTGTTACTATATTGGGCTTTTGCCCTACTGAAAACGGGGTGTCAACCCTTCCTATTCACACTCAAGCAACTCGATTCTCAACTGAAAAAAAAGGGGGGACAAAGTAACCACTGAGAAAACATTTGCATTTCAAAGATCAATCAACCCTAAAAGCCAGCATCCTGTTTTGGGTTGGCTTTATACATCAGGTCTGACACTGGCAGCCCAACAGGAAGTGAACGTGAGCAGCGTTTTTCTACGGGAAACTCGCTTTTTGAACCCACCATTCTGCTGAGCGTTCTCCGAGGCGTCTGCCCGTGCCCCTCAGCACTAAACCAACGCTGTGGATGCTGAGCCTCAGCCTCCTCTTCAGGGACTTATCAGCAGGAAATGAACTCAGCTGGAACGCTTTGTACCATTGACATTTTAGTGCTCGGGTCCTGCAGCTGCAGCGAAGCACGTCTGAGAGCAAAAAACACAAACTCACTCACACGCACACGTGCCAGCACCCACACGGGCACAGGGACCGGCGTGCCAGGCTCTCTGCACCCCTGGGAACTGATGTCAGTGGGAAAGTCCCGTTACCAAAGGGAATTCAAGGGAAGGACATGGCTGTAAAGTGGCTCTCACTAAGCTGAGTTGGAATTGTGTTTTTCGTTTTCGAGACTAACTGAAAGATTGAATCATTTCACGTGTTCCTGACTGTCAGATGGCACCTGACCTCTAACATCATGGTTCAGACTAATCAGGCTTCTTAATTAAGGCTTTGTAATTGCCAGGCTCTGGGCAAAAGCCTGTCCCTAAGCAGAGTAAAGTTAGGAGAATGCTGTGGCATTTCACCTGGCACAGGGAGCATTTCACCTCATAATAGTGAGATCACACTGAGGTGGATCACCCTGGCCCCACCAGGGGCTGGTGGGTGGTGTTCAGATAACTGCTGTCATCTCTTGCAGCACCTGAATGTCTTTGGAGAGCTCTTCTTTCACTGCTGATCTGCTTCACTTCAGAGAGCAAACTGAGCCGGGGTATTAAGAGGCATGGGTGCATCCCCTTGTACTCATGTAGTGGTGGGACAAATATTATCAGCATGAGCCACTGACAGCTTGCTTGCAGACTGAACAATTCCTCTGTAGTTACTAGTTTCAGTACATGGGGCTTAATATAAACCAACAAAACCAGTCTGAACATGGGTGCTGACACAATTCTGGGTATATGTGCTGGTTTTGATTACACTCTTCTCAGGCCAGTCCTACTGCCCATCTCTCAGTGTCCTAGAAAGCAGCATCACAAGCAGTGGCCCTGGCCAGCAGCTTCCTCAGCGTGCAGCCCAAGCTCTGACTGAACAAGATTTTCTGACTGAAAATGGAACAACACTTCTGGTCCCTAACAGGTTATGCACAGAGGAAGCTTGCCTTGCCACTGCCTGTGTGGTGGCTGTTAAAAAAGTAAGAGGACTTATGGCTGAACACCAGGCCAGTGCTATAATAACTTTACATATTTTCTAAAAAATACACTGAGGAAAGAGTCACAAGCTAAATTTCCAACCAAGGTAATTCAAGAAGTTTGAGGGTGAGAACAAATAAATGTCTTATGCACAAGCATGCAATACCTCTCTGTGCTCAGCAAAGGTCTGTGTTGTGTGCCACTTCGTAGCAGCAGCAGAGCTGCGTTGCTCAGCAGGGCTGGTATCTCCTCAGGAGAGTATCTAACCAACATTTTTAGAAACAATTTGCATGGTGGGTCTCATGTGGCACCAAGCACTGGCACTTCAGAGCACTGAGTACTTCAGCGTTTGCCAGAGCTGACTCACAGGTCAGTCTCTTCTGTCAAAGGCAGCGGCAAGTGGCTTTAATCACCCCTGCAAGTGACTTTAATCACCCTGGCTGTCATTTGGATGGGGAGAGCGGGCCTGGCTCTGGAATCAAGCGCTGCACACAGCGAGACTGCCCAGCCCCCGAGTGTTATCTGGACACAGAAAGGTTTCTGTTCACGGACAGACTGCATGACCTAGACAGGAAGCCTGGACCAGCACACAGCCAGGCTGTGTCTGAAGAGAAACCGTGCCCAGCCCATCCAGCAACCAGGCTGTCTACAGAGAGAGCTGGCTCCGGCAAAACCAGCTCTGAAGAGGGCAGACAAAACATGACACAAGCCAAGATGGAGACCTTGCCCACACTTTCTGACTAAAATACACCTTCTCCAGGGACACAGCCTGAAGCCCATCACATACAAAACACACTGAAATTAAGATTGTTCCATGAACTCAACCTTGGAGTAAGTAAACATGGCTCAATTTATGGTGAGATATTACTGTCTATTTACTGTTTCTTAAATGCAGTGAAGCACATGAGTTGAAAAGGAGAACTAGTGCCTAGCAACACTTTCTTGACCCTGTTATGCAAGGATGCTGAGAGCCCCTAGATGTATTGCAGCAGAACAGAGAATCCTTCTCCTTTCTCTGAGATCCAGCTGAGGAAGTGAGAGAGCCTGGAGATTTACTTCAGATAACTCATCATTTCAGAGCAAGCTGAAAGATTTACAGACCTTACCCTGACCAAGGAGGTTCACTCCACACTACCCATCCAAGAAATAAGGGGCCAAAACTAGCCCCCTTCATTCAGTGCATCTTCTTTCCTTTCTACCCTTTCTTTTTTTACCCTGTGGCACAAGTTGTTACCCCCAGATAGGCAGGCTCTTCTCTCATAACTCACTTCTTCCCTCCCTCTGGTTGTCTCCTCAGCACTCTGCCCTGAAATATCACTTGTCCTGTGCCACACACAAGTTCAGCCACCTACCTGAGCTGAGTGGCTGCACATCAGGGGTTTAGAGCATCCTTTTTTTCTTTTTTCTTTTTCCTATGAAAATTTCGGTTTCTCCTGAGCATCTCCAGGAGAAGGCAGGAGCAGAAGGTTCCACGTGTCCTGGAGAAGAGGCAGGGATCTCTGCCCATGCTCTGCAGACAAGGGGAATACTGGTGGGAAAATTATTTTGTTCTGCCTGTACAGGACAGCAGATAAATAGTAGGGGATGGATGGGTGGTTGTTTTCCTTGCTGAGTTCAGCCCAACAGGATGATCCATCTGGCCTGCTATAATCTGGGGGTTCTGTGGGGCACCTGGGGCAGATGGTGGTCACAGGGCAAGTTAATTTGGGTTTCTCAGTGCTACATTGTGGTTTACACAGTGTGGACATACTTGGATCCAGATGGAAATATGAAACTCCACCATCTTTTAGGGCAAGTTGAATCAAGTCTCAGTATTACCCCAGTTAAAAACATCTCTTTGTACAAATCTTTATAAGGTTACTGAGCACAAAGTGATGGATAAAATAAGGTAGCTCAGTGTTTATTTGGGTAAATAATGCTTGGAAGAGCCTTCAGTGGATGGTGGAATGGTGTTCAACTAACAAAACCAAGCCTTGTAGCAGCAAGGGCTTTGACATACACCCTGCAGCACGGTGCAAGAGGTAACACCTGAGCTCTGCCTAATGGCAAATCATCCTGTAGGCTTTACAGACCAAAACAGATAGACCCTGCTGCTGTGATTGAAGGACAAGCTTTTCCCAAGGGCAGTCTGGGCCCCAAACACTTGTGGTGACACCAAACCAGACTTTGAGACTGATTTAGCAGCGGGCAGGGATAGTGGGGCCGATGGTGCCACCCCTTGGATTGTAGAATGACAGAACCATTATGGTTGGGAAAGACCTTTAGGATCACCAAGTCCACCTGCTAACCCAGCACGCCGTGCTTACCATTAAAGCATGTCCTCAAGTGACATATCCACGCGTTTTTTGGACACTTCCAGGATGTGACAGACTTCCCCAGGCAGACAAAGCAGGGATGATGCCAGCGGACGGCTGCTGCCGGGCACCGCGCCATGGCCCATCCCGGGTCACTCAGACCCCGCAGAACGGGCCGGCTCCGAGCCGGGGGTGCCGGAGGGGGGACGGGTTCGGGTCCAGCTGCCCCGGACCGCCCGCACAGGCGGGAGCCGCCGGGACACGGCGGGAACATCGCCGGGGACATCGCCGGGACATCGCCGGGAGCCGCGTCCCGCCAGCACCGCCCACAGGCCGGCGGGAGCGCTGCCACCACCTTCCCTTCTTCCTTCCCCGGTGGGCGCGGGGAGCCGCTCCTGGTGCTCCACGGAAACCGGATTGTCAGGGAATTCTGTGGGCCGGCGTTAGCGCGGTGAGGTTCGACAAGGCCAACAATGGCATCCTGGCCTGGAGCAGGAATAGCGTGGCCAGCAGGAGCAGGGCAGGGATTATCACTCTGTGCTCGGCACTGGCGAGGCCCCTCGAGTCCTGTGCTCAGTTTTGGGCCCCTGAGTTCAAGAAAGGCACTGAGGGGCTGGAGCGAGTCCAGAGAAGGGAAGGGTCTGGAGCACAGGTCCGATGAGAAGCCAGTGAGGGAGCTGGGGGTGTTCAGCCTGGAGAACAGGAGGCTCAGGGGGGACCTCGTCGCCCTTTACAACTCCCTGAAAGGAGCCAGGTGAGGTTTGGCCTCATCTCCCAGGGGTGAGGGGAAATGACCTCAGGCTGTGCCACGGGAGGTTCAGGTTGGACATCAGGAGGAATTTCTTCACAGAAGGAGTGATTAGACATTGGAGCGGGCTGCTCATCGGAGGCGTTGGAGTCACCGTCCCTGGAGGTGGTCAAGGAAAGGCTGGCTGTGTCACCCGGTGCCGTGGTTTGGGTCCCTCGGTAGTGCGGGGTCACAGCTTGCACTCGCTGATTTTGGGGTCTTTTCCAGCGATTCGGTGGCGCAGAGCAGGGCTCCCATTGGCTGCCGGTGACTGCGCCCCCTCCCGAGGCCGCGCTCTCGGGCTTGTTTACAACGGCTGCGCGCCTCGACCCACCCTCGGCGCGTCTCACTGGCTGAGGAGCGCGGGCCTCTCAAGCCTATTGGCTGGCAGCGGGCGGGCTGGCTCGTCACTCTCGAGGCTGCCCCTCATTGGCTCGGGACAGCGGGCAGCGCTGCTCCCATTGGCGAGGCACGGCGGGGCCCCGCCCCTCCCGGCGTGGTGCGGGGGCTGAGCGGGTGGGCCCGGCAGTCGGTGGTGGGCACGGTGCCGGCTGCGATGGCTCTGTCCGCGGCTGTGCGGGGAGCGACGTCCGTGTCCTCAGCTGGCCGGGGAGCGATGGCGCGGCTGCTGCTTCTGTGCGCCGCGTCGGGGCTGCTGCTGGCGGCCGTCGCGGCCATCCCGCCGCCCGAGGAGGCGGCGCGCATGGCGCGCTACGTCCTGCACAGCTGCGACTGGGGCGCGCTGGCCACGCTGTCGGCGCAGGAGGGACTGCGCGGCCGCCCCTTCGCCAACATCTTCTCCCTCAGCGACGGCCCGCCCGGGCCCTGCGGCGGCAGCGGCGTCCCCTACCTGTACCTGACCGACATGGAGATCTCCGTGCAGGACCTGGAGGTGAGCGGGAGCGGCCGGGCGGGGGAGGGCGGTGTCACTGCGCGGGCACCGCGGGTGTGAACAGTGAGCCCACGAAGGACACTTGGAGAAGCACCCAGGTTACTCCCGCAGCGTCTGTTCGGCTGGGTTACCTGCGCTTTTTCATCTCACCGGCAAGTGGTGATTGCAGGGCAGTGTGACAGCGCTGGTTTACAGAGCCACGGAATTGTGTGGGCTGGAAGGAACCTCTGGAGATCATCCAGCCCAGCCCCCTGCCAAGGTAGGGTCACCTCGGGCAGGCGGCACAGCAACATGTCCAGGTGATGTTTAAATCTCTTCAGAGAGGGAGAATCCATGCCCTCCCTGGGTAGCTGTTCCAGTGCTCTGCCACCCTCACCGTAAAATTCTTCCTCATGTTCAGCTGAAACTTTCTGTGTTTTAGTTTATGGCTGTTCCTTGGATGTCAGCCCTGGGGACAATTATTAGCCCTTGAGCAGCTAATCACGGGCAGTGCTGTCTGTGGTGACACTCAGTAGGCCTCCTGAGGAATTCCTGCTGATCGTGGTGTTGAGAAAGGGCAGTGTGCCAGACAGAGGAAGTGTCTGCAGCTTCCAGAAGCACTGAGCAAAGAAATGAGGCGCCATGGAATACTAAAACAGAGAAAACTTCACACAAAAGATGTCAAAAGGGCTGGAAATTGTCAGTGTGGGACTTAAGTAAAGATAATTCCTTCTTACAGACTGCTGAAGGAATAGTAATTAAATCTCTGGAGCTTACCATAAAGAGAAGCACACAGCAAAAGGCAGCATTGGCATACTGAGACTGAGCGTGTAATTGGCCTTGTCCCAGATCTTTTGTAGGCAAGAGTTTGCTAAAAACTTAAGGAACTAGTATATGTATGCCTCCTTTATTAGTTTTTTTTGTTTGCTTTAGTAACTGTTACAATATTAGTAAAACTCAAAATAATGCTAATTTTCAGACTTCGTTTTATCATTTTTTGTTTGTTCCCTGTCAGGTTTTAGTTTGTTGCCTTAAAATAGTTTAATTATGTACCTAAGCACTGTAGAGAGCCTATTTTATCCTGCCTAATACCTCCCTGTCCACCCCCGGTATGTTATTTCAGAGTAACAGAAAACGCACGGTACAAACTGCTAATGAATATTTCCTGTAAGGTTCCTCAACAGGTCCTTATTTTGCTGCTTCAGGGCAGAAACTCTTGACATATGATAGTGACGTGCAAGGGAGAAGGTGCCGAATAATCATGAGTCAGCTTTTTCGGAGTTAAGCAACTTCCTATCTCTCAAGCGGTTGCTCCTGTTTCGCGAGGTCACCGGTAGTGTTCAAGTGACTTTGAGGGGTTTCTCTTGGACATGAGCACTTATAATGAAACTTCTCAAAGCAGAGGAACTTCCCTTACTGGGAGATAATGGCCCTTAGTGTGTGACATTCTGCAGTCCTGTTTGGCACCAGTGGTTTTCAAGCTATGGCCATCAAATTACTTTTTAGAAAAACAATCAGATACAGGTTCGTTAATTCTTCAAGTTAGGTGTTTCACTTAAATGCACAGGATTTTTAAAAAACCTAACTTCTAAAATTCACTTTGAATGTCAAAAGAGCTGTTTGGGGGAGCCAGGAGGCTGTTTTGAAGAGATGAGTTGTTTGCTTTTGTTGTAAGTAATTTTATCAACAGTCGTGAAGCTCAGTTGGTTGCCTTCTCAGTAGCACTTTGTCCTTCCACCAGAATTAACTTGAAGAAGTTCGTTGTATGACCTTGTCTTCTCTACTGTCCTTTGTGTCTGTAAATTGTAATATATCATCATTTGCATGTGAAATAGGTAGGCTGAATTCAGAGTTTCAAGGAGTGTTGTTCTGTGATGTTTGCATTTTATGCTAACAAGCTTCAGCACACTTCTGAACTGGGCTTAATTCCAGATTCACAGCTCATCCAAGGAGCCTTTCAGATGTAGCTAGGAAAAGGTGATGACAGCTCTGTTCTTTTTGCCAGTATTACTGAGCTGAATGAAGTACCAAGAGCTGAATGAAATACCAAGAGCTGAAAATGTGGTGGGTATGACATTTCTTTCACATAAGAAAAGTAAGTGTAAACATCTTATTTCTTGCATTTCAGGTCAATTCAAATGCCTCCTTGACCGTGTCTTTGGCACAGACTCCTTACTGCAGGAAGCACAGATATGATCCCCAGAACCCCCTCTGTGCCCACATAATCTTCGTTGGGAGCATTGTAAAGGTAAGCAGCTGAAAGCTGACACTGGGCAAGGTTGTGTGCATCAAATAGAATTGTTCAGTGGAGGGAGAAGAGAAAGGTGAGAAATTCTGTGCAAAAGCACATGCTGAGGTGTTCTGTGCTGTGACACCCAAAGGCCAGCTCGTAGTTTGTGTGAGGAAAATGAAGTTGCCACTTGATTTTTGCAGGGGCTTTGCTGACATGCCTGTAGCAAGGAATCTGGGGGGACAGAAAGGCAGGAAATCTCCCTCATTCCTGTAGATGTGTTCTGAAACTAAGAAGTCTAAGGCCGTTATTTTGGAAAAACCTTCATACTTCATTCACATCTCTCTTGCTCAGTTAAATTCTTTGGTTCATGCAGTGTGACATGCCTGCTTCTGAAACTCTGCTGAAGTAAATACTAACCTGAGCTACAAAGCTGCAGTTATTAGAGACAAAAAGTGTCCATTTTATGATCTCGTGGCGTTGCTGCCTGGGCAGTGTTCTTTTGTGCACCAGTACTTTGGTGTCTCGTAGGAGGAATTGAGAACGGCGTGTGTTATTCATTGAAGATCCTAATCCCATTATTGGGGAAAATGATTGAGGATGAGAACTAGTCATCACTACTCTCTCTTACATGATAGTCTCAATTCTTATTTGGTGTTTTCACAGCTCTGGTATTTATACATTGCACTCAGCAATCTTTCAGTTGCATTTCTGAATTTCTCATTAATAAAGGAGTTGATTTTATTTAGGTGGTTCTCCTACTGTACCCAGAGCTCTAAATTGTTGATTTAACCTTTTAAACATGTGCACTTTGTACACAAGTGCTGTCACACTTTTCAGCTTCCCTTCTCTATAGATTCTGTCACACCATCCTGTTTGGGGGTGTGGGTGTGTGTTTTCAAATGTCTGAGCACATCTTGTTTTGTTTCTGTCAGTTTGAATGAGCAGGTGCAGAGGAGGTAAAATTCCAGCTAAGACATCCCATTTTAATAATTCACCTAGAATCCATACTTTTCTGTTTTGTGATTTGTTGAAAGATTTATTCTTATGTTGATGAAATACTTTCTTGCTCATGCTAACTTTAAAAGTAGCCTTTTGATTTAATGTTAAAATCCACTACTTTGGAATTACTGTCTGTCTCACAGAGTTGTACACCACACTGAAGATGAGTGGACTCACCCACATTAATGAGCCCCTTGGGACAAGACATGGCTGAAGTGAAAAAAGCACACTGTAGTCAGCAGTGTTTTTTTTTAGCTAAAATTTATCTTTGCATGACTATCTTCCTGTAATATTTTCCTGGTTTTTTGTTTAGGTGAATGATTCAGAAGCAGGCGTAGCAAAAAAAGCATTATTCAGTCGCCACCCTGAAATGGAAAGTTGGCCCAAGGACCATAATTGGTTCTTTGCCAAATTCAACATCACCAATATTTGGGTCCTGGACTACTTTGGTGGGTTGAAAATTGTGACACCAGAAGAGTATTACAGTGTCAAGCCTTAGTAAGTACTGAAGTTTTTCATGCCTAATTCTCATTATATTTCAAACCTGTAAAACTTCTAGTTGTTAACAGGGAGGAGTGACTCCTGTAGAGTGGGCATAGTCACTGTCCTCTGAATTAACTGCAAGACAGATGACGTTTTGGTCTAATAATTGAAAGTAATGAGACTATTCAGCATTTCTGAAGCTGTATTAATGGGATTGCAGCAATATTGCTAGTATTTTCAAAAGAAAATTGCTGTTGAATCTGTCATTACAATATTGAAGTATAGAGAAATTGTGTTCTCTTGTCTACATAAAACTAAGTGTTCAGAACTTTCAAATCTATTTCAGCACAGTCATCATGAATTATGCGTTCATTTCACTTTTATTCTTACTCCTTGTAGGTGGAAGATGATCCTTGGTGATGCTGGCATGGAAATGAATTACTTCGGCTTTTTCATGAAAGATTTATTTTTTCTATGTACTGTAGAGCTGAATTAATAATATGATGAATCAAACACCTTGCATTGTTAATGAGCATGTATTACCCTGATGAAGTAGATTTAACTTCTCAGTAACTTGAATCCTGTCACACTGAAAAACCTTTGTGCAGAAGCAATAACTAAATTTTATTCATTGGAATTTGGAAAGGTGTCTGACAAGTGTGCATTCAGAAATATTGTGGTTACTGGGATCTAAATTATTAGTCCAGTTCTAAAGCTTTGAGTGCCTTAGTTAAATAATATTTTTCTGAGCACTTTCCAATATTATTTTATTTTATTTTTAATACCAGTTTAGTTTAGAACTTTTTGGTGAAGTCCTGCAGGATGGCTCAGCTGACTCAGCTCAGTGGAATGGAAAGCATTGCCTGTATTACAATGGCAAATGGTGTGCTGAGTTCCCAAATCCTGTTAAGAATTTTCTTTGCATGCTGATAAAGTCACTTGTTTGAGCCATTTTTCTGTTTTGCTGCCTATATTGAATTTGCTGTAGAATACAGTTGTGTTTGTGCCAACTGTACCTATACCTCAAGATAAATTCGTGGTAATTCCTTAGCTGATTATGTGCCCTGACTCTGTAATAGAAGCGGGTCAGGAGTACCTAAAATATCCAACTTCAGAAAAGTAGTGGCTTGTAAATTCAGTGAGGATGTTGTGAAGGGTGTTTTCTGATTAGGATTCTGAAATCCTCAGCTTTGTTAGTCTGATCAAGTGGCAGTGTATCAGCTTTAATTACCCTCAACAGCAGAACTGAGCAGATTTTGGGGTTTGGAAGCCTTACGTAGCAATTTGGGATTAGTAACCCAAAAGTGAAAAAGAAGCAATACACTATGACACAAATGATTCGTGATTTGTAGGGAATGAAAATTAATGAAAGGTGTGCTTAATTAATTCTGTGTTAAAGTAAGTTGCACACAACCACAAAAAACATCTTTTTACATCCTCTCCAACTGCTGTGTGCTGACTTCACAAACACTAAAAAGTGTTTATGAACAAATAAGTTGATTTTACAGTAAGCAAACATTACCTAGTTGACGTAAAGAATTTAGACTCCTTAGAGGAGGTTGATATATAGAACAGTGGGATTTCTCATGTAAAATCCCTATATCTTAATGTTGTTGTTACATCGCTCCTTTTCTTGAATACTGGGATGATTTGTGAAAGTATTTTTTATGTAACTTACTCAGATTTCTTTCTCTATAAGGGGAAGGAAGGTACTTGGTACTATTCTGCTGCTCTGTTCTACTGTTTTAAAACTAATTTAGGATCGAAAAAACCTTACAATATAGAAACAATTTATGCTGAATAGGAAACAGTGGTATTTAATACGAAATTGAAAAGTATTTTTATAAAAGGTATGACAGTTGTGAACACTCAAATGAATCTCTGTCACGGACTCAATCCTTTCTGGGAGGACACCAGAATGCACATGTCACCCTGTGACTTCTGATGTGTGAGACCAATGATGCTGGGCTTTTGTTAAAATTAAAATATTTTTTTGACAAGTGGTGTCAAGCATTATTTATTACATGTCCAAGAATTATTCTCTCCTTCCTCTCTTTCATACAAGCACTGTCTTCTCAGTATTCTTGTTTTACTGTTGCTGCGATGTCTTTCATTCTTGCTGGAATAAATGGGGAAGCATCCCTACTTACACCTACCTTCCCCTCCTTGGATTAAATCAGTGTCTTTGTACTTCACATTCTTTCCTGCATCTAATGCTGTGTGTGAAATGGAGAATTGGGAAGACAAATGCCATCGTTCCACGCATCCCCAACTTCCTTTTTCCACCAGATGCTTCTGCACCCCCAGATTCCTCCCTAGTGGGGCAGGCTGGGAAGCAGGGAAGGTCTTGACATTGCATGAACAATAAAACATTCATGTGTTATCAAGGCTGTTTTAAGTACAAATTCAAAACATAGCCCCAAGCAAGCTAAGAAAGGAAAGCCCCAACCACAAAACCCAAACGTCCATCCCAGCCAAAACCAGTACACCACCTTCAAAAGTATTGCTTTTGTTTGAGGGTTTGGTACAGAATAAGGATGGCTTTGGTTTTGGTTTTCTTGTCCTTTTAGTACCAATTTCCAAGTATTTTCTGTTTGGAAGTAAAAGGGTGTTTTTTGGTAACAATAAGATCATAAACCAGTTTAGTAATACTACTGCTATAATTTTAGATCATCCAAATCTCTTCACGTTTGAAATTTGGGAGGACCTTAGCCAGATGATTTTGGGAGAGTGGTGAACAGCAGAATGGTTAAGCTACATCTACAGACCTGGATTTGAGGGTTGGTCAGAGAAGAACTCTGGAGTTCTGTCTGTGCATCTCACTGAACATTTGTTGTGTTTTTGTATGTAGTAGTGGAACGTAAGGCAGTTCAGGTTATTTGCCTTTTCCCTTAGTAATAGGTGTGGAAATGTTTATATCATCAACCCAAGAGTCATCAGCTGGTCCTATTTTCCCTCACCGTTTTTCCCTGTGCTTCATTCTGTTCAGCTCATTTGGGAATTTGTTTGTGAGCTTATTTCCTTTTTTTCCTGATATCCAGGAGTAATGCTGTGGCTTAGAAGAGGCTGAGTATAGTCAATTGATACAGCTGTAAGCAATGAATCATTGTTTTGATTGCTGTGTGTATCCTCTACCACGGCATGCTTGAAGCACCTGAGCATATTCTCAACAGCAATGAAGTCAGCCTCCATACCTGGGAGGTACCTGCATCCACGGGAATTTGACACAGGATGTTTGTTAGCTGGGAATCTAATAAGGGTAATCACAACCTGTCATGTTCTTCCTTCTACTGATCTTGCTCATGGATGTATTTGTGTTTCTACTTCTTGATTTTCAATTTCTTTCTTGTGTTTTAAATGTCAGACTTGTGCCCAGTAGGCTCTTGCAGCATGCTGCATCATTACACAATAGATCTCAAATATATTGGGTATTCATTTAATCCTTTATTCAGTTCTCTCCTTTGCTGTTTAATGTTGTGCCTGTGACCTTCACAATAAAATAGAGGTAGCTCAATCAGAGTATCAGACTAACACAAAAAGTATTAATCATAACTTAATGGATTAATTTGTTTTCAAAAGGTTTTTCCTGAGCAAAAACATTGAATCGAGATAAAAAAATCCCATAAACTGATATATTGTTGTTGACCACAAGAGGGTGCCATAGACTTACACTCGGGCTGGAGTGTTAAATGTTTAATACTTAAAAGTGGTTATTGAATTCATCATAACTCAAAGATGCTGGAAAAGCAAACGACGGGGGCATAATACGAACAAATTCTTTTTCTACAGTGCTTTACATTATGAATGCTTCCCTCCATAAACACAGCAGCCTGCTGGCTGCAAAAAAAAAAGGAGCATTCATCATTTTTTTGTGTTTTGTAATCATTTTGTGCTATGGAGAGCTCAGAAGTAATATCCATGAAAATGATTTAAAGGTTTTTAAATTAAGTAAGTCTAGTAAAGGAAATGGAGACAGGTATAGAATGCCTCGGAACATTGGCTGGGAGCAGCTAGCTCCAGCCTCAACAGTGTTTATTTCTGTCAAATCCAGGGAGAGGGGGTTCATTAGCGTGACCATGCTTTGGCCTAGGCTTACTGTGAGCTGAATTAAACCACTTGACTCTGATTTGTAATTTCCAACAGCTAATTAATCTTGGGCTCTTCAAGTGCCCCCAGGCTGCTCTCCAGTGGTTTGGGCTGCCCTGATGATGTGCAGGTGTTTGGGTGATGAGGCAGAGCTCGGAAAAGCCTAAAGCTTCCCGTTCTCCCATGAGGGCTGTGTTAGAGCTTAGGCTCTTCTTGCTTGCTCAGTTCTACTGTCTCGGTCTCAAACCTGACTTGAGCGTGGCTGCTCCTGGTTGCCGTCACCCAGCCTCTGTTCTTGTCTGGGTACTGTGGGACTACTTATTTTGGGGTTGAGGCTACTACCCTGCCATCCCTGCCAGCTCCTCTGCTTGGGTGGAGCACTCATTGGTCCTCCCCAATAATTGTATTTTCCATGCTGGGGAGTTCAGTCTTTAAGTTTCTCATGCAAGTCCCTTGGAGTTGCTCCCATGGATTTTCGACTTAAAAATTTAGGTGTCTAGAGGTTTCCTTAGAATTTCTGAGTTGAATTGTTATGTAAGAAGATTAGGCTGCAAGACTCATTAATTCTGGGTGTAGTGGTCAATGTTCTTCACAGCCTGGTTTTCTGTGGAAACACAGCTTAGGTAACATGTCTGGGTAGTTGCCTTTGTCAAATTTGTTTTTACTCTGTTGGATTCAGATTTGAAATGGGAAGTCTGACCTTGAAGCCACCAAGCTCCTATAAATATCACGACAGCTGTGAGCTTGGCACAGGAAACAAAACCCAGTTCGTGTATATTAAAGGTACAAAAGTCCTCTGTTTTGAAAATTAGAGTTTCATTAGTTGTGCTGCTTGTGGAGCCAGAGTCTTCTTGGTTGAGTGTGACCAGGTCTGCAGTTAGTATCAACAGGGTGAAATTCTGTATTGTTTAGGGGATGGTAGGTTTTATCAAAGAAACTGATAGCTGTAATGAGTTTTCTAAATTATTTTTTTCTCTAGCTCTTAATATCCTGCATAAAAAAGGCTTAAAAATTCCCCAGTACTATTTGCTTCTGATTCCTGCAGCTGCTAAGCTTAGTTTTGAGTAGAATTTCTCAAGTTTAAACAAAAGAGAGGCCACATTTATGGTGGGGGGCCCAACAGCTGCTGTGGGTCTTGTTGAAAGAGGAGAGTATGTAAGTGTGTATATTTATGTGAAAACAGTGAAGATAATTTGTATTTCTGTAATGTTTTTATGCCAATGGAGCCTGTTAAACATCTTCCACTATTGACAAATAACTGTTTCTAGATTGAAAGGTAGCAATTGTTTAGGGATAAGAAAGAGAAATAGTTGCACAAACCCTGCATTGTATGATTATAAGACTGCACACTTATTCCCTGTTGTCATTTAGCCAAAACCAGTTGCCTAATCAAGCATGAATTGGATTTTTGATTTGTTTTAAATGCTTACCTTAATTTCAGTTAATTTTTTCCTCAGGTGAGCATTAGAAACATGCAAAAGAGTTGTGTGTTGGTGTGAAGAGGGAGGAGAATAAAGGAAATGAAGGTACTTGTCACAGACCTTAAAATGTGGCTTCACAGTATTTTTATACTCATAAAGGGCATAACTTGATAAGTTATATTCTGTACAGCCACGCAAGAAAATACTGAAGGTGCTCTATAATTAAAAAGAACGTTTCCAGAATGTGTGTAGTGATAAAGTCACAGAATTTTCCTACATATGCTGCAATGTAATTGGGGAAATTCACCTGTAATTAACAGGTGAAAGTGTTGATGATGCCAGAGAGAGTAGCTTGAGTAGCCTAAAAGAAAAGAAACATTGCTCTTCCTCCTTAAAATATGACATAAAGCAGTGGTCTCTTGAGTGCATTAACAACAACAAAAAAATCCAGAGCAGATCATAAAGGCTTCACCAGGGAGGGAAAAATTGGACATTACAGATTCAGTAGTCTCAAAATTGAGCATTCAGAGGGTGTATTTTAACTTTCTACTAACAACTCCTTTATAGGTTTCCACAACCCCTGTTGCACTGAAAATTTTAAGACCACAGCAGGAAGAGGCAACTCCCAGTCGCAAAAATCCCTGAAATAATGAATAGAAATTTGTTTTTGCGCTGCTTCAGGGCCTGTTTATAATCTCCTGTAGGAAACATGCACTCATGGCCATGTTTGTCTTTGTGGTACTGCACAGGTGTCCCTTTTTGTGTTTGGGGTTTTTTTTTTTTATTTGTTGCATGTGTCAGGGTTTCTATTTGCTCAATGCAGCTGCGAGGAGTAGTGACAGTCAAGTGGGTTTTCCTTGGAAAAGTAGTATTCTCATACACAAAGGGGAGCAGTTGTAGCAAGATCAACTTCTCTGTCTCCCTGTTGGGAGCTGCAAAGCAAGACCTGTAGTTAGACGCTGTCTTCTTTCCAGCTCTCCATTTGCTGGCAAAAGTGCAGGGCAGGCACTAATCCTCTTGGAATGCAGCCATTACCACTAAATAAGTATTAATTGCTGCATTCCAAGGGGATTAGCACAGTTGAGCCCAATTATAGCAAATCGAAGCTACACTGTAAGGCACTACAGTGCATTGAAATGCAGTGAAGCAGTGTAGGACTGTCAGTCTGCAACATTTTATCAATAAAAATTGTGGGCTTACATGCTATAAACAGCAGACCATTTCTTTTCAGTGTATTAGTCTCCTGTCTGAATGACATGCCTGGCTGGAGGCTACAGCTTGCTCACCAGTGAAAATTGTTGCTTTTTTTAACACCCATTATCTTTGTGTGAACATCTCCAAAAATGTTTTTAATACTTGTTGAGTTAGTTACGGCACTGCAAGCGTCACTCCCTGCTGGATCAGGGGCAAGGCTCTGCAGTCTGCCTGGATTCTCACATCTCTAAAGTTGGCCAGCTCCTCCACCAGGTGATGGAGGAATTAATTTTGCCTGCGAGTGCTAACTGTATCAAATAGGCTTAGGAGAGCTCCTGATAACCGACCTGTTCTCAATCCCAGCAGTCTGCAGTGATGATTACAGGCATATCTCTGTGGTAGCAATACAGGAGCCAGAGGGCAGTGTGTAGTTATATTTTTTTTTTAATCCTCAGCTTGACTGTGGTGTGGGTTTGTTTTTTTAGTTTTCATTTATTTCCTGTTAAAACTGCAAACCCTGCTGCTTTTTTTTTTTATAGTACAGTCAAAGCATAACCAGTAAGCGTGAAAAGGGAATGCTTCTGGGGATGAATCAGCCCCTTGCATTAGAGCTGTTCCAGGATTTTTTGTGTCCAGAGAAAGGATGGCATATGGATGCACAGAACCAGCTGAATGTATGCCTTGCCTATTTTATGAAAGATCTTATCCTTACAGATAATGAGCTGCACCTTAACCAGCATTAAACACACTGAGTTGTACTTGGGGACCACTTCAGTTCCCTGACCCATTCTGTTTCAGGAACCACAGATCAAATACCGCAGTCTTCCCAGTGCAGGTAATTCTTGAAAATGTACTTTCCTCCACCCATATGTTTAGATGAAGAGTCGAATTTAGTCGAGAGCTTTTCTTAACACAGCAGGAAGGGTTTTATATTTCCACTGTGGCCTTGTCTGTATTGAGAAAAATTGCTGCTGGTTCAGCTGAACAAGGGTTGGCATTCATTTCTAGTCCAGGGTTAACAAAGTCCTTACAACCTGACTGAAGTGAGTAAACTGAAACATCAGTATGGTTTTAACTGTTGTAGAAATGCATTTGCAAGATTGGCCAATGCACAATGTGGGCAGGAGGTGCTGAGGTTTTTTCAGTGCTGTGTAGCTCCTAAAGATGCAAAGACTAGAAGGCTGAAAAGAAGGTGATACTCTAAGCAAATCATTCCTCGTGGTAGAACTGCAAGCCTTATGAACAGAGGAAAGCTTTTTCCTAGAGAAGAGACCACTTCCCCTTTATCTTTTCCTGTACTACTTGTCTGCATGTGATTTGCATCTCCTGTGCCATGCTTGTTGTGACAATAACTCCTAATACAAGCATGAGAGCTCTTCTGTATACTTTGATTATACTTGGATAATGATAAGCTCGCCTTAGTTCAAAAGCTGAGGGATAGGGAGGTGAGAATTTCTAGGGGCACTGTCATGCAAAGCCTTTTTCTAACTCTACCCACACTTCCAACTGAAGTCCATATACTCTGTTTCTCTGACCTTTCCCTATCTAGACATCAAAACACACTGGCCCAACTGCTGTTCTCCCAGTGTGCCTACTGTTGCCATTAATCTCCCTTTCTTACACAGCTCTTCATTTCTTTTCCTTACCTTTGGCCTTAACTCTTTATTCAAAGTGATAATTTGCTGGCTTTCTGCCAGAGGGAGAAGCTATGATCAATAACAGGAGGAGACAGGGGTCAGTGGAATAGTGATGAGCAGTGCCATCTGCTTCTCTGGAAACACCGTTACCCAAAAATATCAATAACTAGGATGATGATATTTTAGCTTTTGGATAAGGCATCAGTGAGATTTAGGCAGCCAGCAGTGAGAGCAGGGATCTTTTTCTGCTCACTAATTCCTTGTTTCAGCCAATCTTCTGTCACACAGAGAAGTGGACAGAAAGGACTTTATCCAGCTTGCATTGGAATATAGAACATGTACCTGAGCACAGCCTTTTCTGGGACTAATGACACCTCTTTCAGGTTCAGTGCATGGCAGCTCTCCTGGGCTGCTTTCTGCCTGTGGTGAGTCAGAGCCCCCCTCCAGCCTTTTGTTGGAGCTTTTGGGGGTAGAAGAGCCACAAAGAAAGCCCTCCCCAGGGCTGGGAGAGAGCAGAGGTTCAGCAGCACTGTCCAGGTATCACAGAAGGATATGCTGCACTATTACACCTGGTGCTAGACTACTGTTAGTGTCTAGTAATTTTGGTATTGACTGGCACAATATGTAATAATTATTAAATTAAAGGAAGAGACTGCTTTATCCATATGTTAGCCTTCATTACTCCAGACAGCAAGGTGATTAATTTCTTCCAAGAACTTCAATTTACTTTGCCTTCAAAAGACTATAAATCCTTACTTTTTGTGTGCAGCATAACTCTCATTCCGCCATACTTTTGGGAAATTGTTATCACCAGTTTCTGTACCTCCTGGGGATGCGCATTCCTCTTTCTTTTCTAAGAATTAGAAACAGGAGGAAAAAAAATGATGCATTGAGATGCTTTTACTTCCTCCTAGCCTAAGCTCTGATCCTCAAGTGCTTTAGTAGTATTACTGTTGCAAACATTAAATACTCAGTGATCTGTTGAGCCAGATGTATTTTGATGGGAGTGAGGCCGAGTTTTAGGCCTTAGGGTTCATCTAAGCTATATTTTCAAGCTTTTCTAATTCACAGTTGTCTAAAACGAACTTTTCTTTTTTATTTTATTAATAAAAATGTGAAAATTTTTATTTGCCCATATTTAAAAATAGCACAATAATGTGAGATTTCTTACAAAGGGGGAGTTAAAAAGGAATACTATATCCTTACCAGTTTAGCCAGCTATATTGTTCAAGAGTGACTATAACTTACAGTTTTAAATTTCTATTTATGCCCTGTGCTGCTCTGGGAATAGTTGCATAGATCCCTTTTGAAGTCAGGTCAAATTTGACACCAGAAAAAGCAACCAGCAGCTGCTGAGTGGGGATGATCTAGGAACCATCAGACAAAGTGGAAAAAACCCCAACTCACTGAAAACCATCTTGCAGAGAGGAAAAGGATGAATAACAGCACCAAAGGAAACCCCAAACATCAATACCAAGAAGGCAAACCCCAGCCCTCAGAGGCTGTGAAGGCAGAGGAAGCCGGCAGGTGGACTCCAAAAGCCCTCATAGGAGGTGAGCCGCTTCCTGTGGCGGCTGCACATGAGCACAGCCCGTGGAGGAGCCTCTTCTCCTTCTCTCCCGTGGCCTCCACACCCAGCACTGTCCGGCCGGGCGAGATGAAGTGGAGGAGGATCGGGATCCTTGCCACCCTGCAGCTCCCAGCCACAGGTAAGGCGGGCTTTGGGTTTGCGAGGAGTTATCGTAAGGCTTTTTTGAGGAAAGGGTGCGATGTTTCTGTGGCGGATTCACCACCATTTTGGTAGCAGGAGGGTGTCTGTGTGAGCACCTCAGCCACGTCTGTCCTCCTGTGAAGGAGGAGCGGGACCTGCTGTGTTGACCTGGCCTGGGGTAAAGAGCCCCTCTGGAAGGCTGGGGTAGGGGGCTCTTCTCCTGCTGGAGCGGTGCCACAGCTGAACAGTAACTAAATAAAGCTCTCAGCCTTCACCTGGGCAGCTTTCCTTGCGATTTAAAAGGGGAAATTTGAGGCAGTGATGGAAAAGTAGTCACTTGAAGTGATCTGTGGGAGAGAGGCTTTTAATGGAGTGGGGTGGCAGGTTTGTGGCCCGCAGCAGAGCCAGCAGGCGGGAAATGGGGCACAGGTGGTGAGCAAAAGGGCAGGGCCCTTCCCCTCATGTCCCTGCCTTCATGCTCATCTCCACTAAACACAGCACCAAATGAAGCCATTTCTTCCTTTGTGTATTTACTCCTGTGGTGCATAGGCCGGCCCCACTGGGGCACCAAGTGGAGCAGCTTCAGTGTGCACACATCTTTCTAAGCGACATTAAGTTCGAGAAGGAGGAATTTACTTTTGTAGGAGCATAGTAGATCAAAAGAGCAAGAAAATTTACATCTGGAGAAGGCCTCTGGTGAGGTCTGAGTGTGCCATAGGCCACATTTGAGCATGCATTAAAGCCAAACCCTCCGGAAGATTTCCCCCCACAATGTATACCCTGGCTGTACTTAACAAACCCTGCATCCTCAAGAGCTTTGGTGACTGCCACAGACATTTTACTGGAAAGTTTTCTGGGGATGAGAGGAGGGTTTTGCACATGCTAGTGCTGTGGAACCAGTCCTAGTGATTTGTGAGGCTTTTCTTTTGGGAGAATTTTGAGTAGAATTTTATGCTCTGTGGCAGGCCATGATTTCTGTTCGTCCTCCATTCGATCCCTGGGGCCTCTGTCCCTTCCTGATACCCAAATATGATCCTGTCCTTAAGTATACTTCTGATACTTAGGTTTTGTACCTTGCTCTGTATCCACAGATGCATGTAAGGCTACAAAGGTACGGAAGGTACTTTAGGTCAAAATCCATCTGCAAAACCACCTTTTTGCATTTCCTCCTTTTTAACCTGTCACACCATACCTGTAGTTCAGGCTCCTATTCATGCATTTTCAGCAGAAAACTTTGAAAAATATGTAATGCAATTTGCAGAGGTCTCTGGTGCAAAGCTCTTGGGGTATTCATGCTCACAAAGAATAGATGGGGTCAAGTTTTGAACTGGATACTGTTGTCATTGTTTTGGAGATGGCTGCCTGTGGATTTGAGGGGAAGTATTTTATTTTGGTTGGATACCTGTAATAATTTGAATTATAGCGGTATTTAGCCAAAGAGTGTAGGTAAAATAGAAGAAATATAAATCAAAACTTGTGGAGTTGTTGCCACATTACGGATACAAAATAGACAGAAACAAAAATGTAAGATCTCTCATTCATTTTGTTCAACAATGAGACCAAACAGTTGGGTTTTTCAGCTCAGAGCTGTGAGCAGAAAGAAAGATTTTCTGTTGCCTGGAGGGTTTTCAAGCTTTCTTAGAGTTGACTTCTAGGGAAATGAACTTTTATTTTTTTCATGAAACAAGCTCAGAGTGGACAGATTCAGTCAGCTGCATACCTTCTTTCAGTGAGTTCATTCCACTTCACTATAAAGTGTTTGTGCTTATTCTTTAAAAGGGCAGTTGAAAGATGCCACCGAGATTAGCACCGAGGAACTCGCAAAGCCCTTCTTTTTGATCTTTGAGTTCTGAAGTAAATATGTCAGGCATGAAAAAAAGTGTTTAAATGTAATTCTAGAGATGGGCCATGAATTCTGATGCAGACTTTGAATTTATTGACACCAGACCACAAATTTCAGGATGTTCAAATTTGGCCTTTGAGCAGTTACGGAGGGAAGGCATCTCACATTTTTACATACACATTTATACGTACATGTTTAATTGTCTTTATTTTCCCTCTTCAAAGGCACAAAAGTGTACATCTGGAAATTTAGCTGAGGTCTTCCTATAACCCCTCTATTAAAAAGTCCATTAAAAGTAATAATTTGAATTTATGGGCAGATGACTTTGTTAATCATGTTGTTTGTTGAGGCATCAGAAGAATATTAGAAGACTTGTACCCAAATATCACAACTGAGATGGCAAAAATCTTCATACAGCTTACAGGGCTTTTGTTCTGAAGTATGCCAGGCTTCAATAGCAATAAAACAGTCCTGTGAGCAACACTGTAGATTTGCCCCCCTATTTTTTTTAAGGCTGATGAGATGATGCTTTGATTTGTACAAACACACACCACACGTGTGGATATAAATGTATGTGCAAGAGTTTAAGAACAGCCCTCCCCTGTTCTACACTTTACAGAGTCATTTTTCTCAGAATTGTCTGCCAAACGGAACTGGACAGTGCCCTGTTTTTAGCTAACTCTGTGGAAACTACAGCATGTCAGTCCTTACCAGATGCTACTTGCACAACTCATTTCCACACTGTTTTTCTGCTCTGCATATCTCTATCTTCTGCCCCTTGGGTGCCATGATGCCAGGAGCCTTTTTTTAGTCTGTTCAGGGACAGGTAATGGGTCCTAGCATTAATTCTTTTCTTGCCTTTCATCAGATGATTTAGCTGCTCTACAAATGACAAGATTTGTAAACCAGGAGTTGTTTACAAGCTTGTCTGAGGAATCCAAACAAGTAAATTCAGACTTCTTTCAATACCATCCCCGTGTCCTATGCACTGTCTTAAGTTCTCAAGCCAAATTCTTGTTACACCTAGGGAGAAAAAAATTTAAAGACTTAATTTTACGTGTTTTATTTCTTTTTTTCTCCTGCCTGTTCACAATGATTCATTAATAATTCATGGCAAAAACCCTATGAAATGGCAGAATGGAACAAAATGTAGGCAATGTAGCCTTTCTTTGTAAAGGGACATTTGTTGAGCTCTTGCAGTGCTGTGTTCAATTCTGTAATGCTTGTTGTAGAGTAAGTGCTTTCTATCTTAACCCTTCCAAGCAAAATTCCTAATCAGTGAAGTAACAAGTTAATGATCACATTCCTTCTGGTTTTTTATGTGCGCTAGATGGGAAGGATATACAAAGTACAGAAAGCTATCTGCAAAATATATTTATTTTTTTCCTCTGTGTGTCCTTCTTAAGTAAGACTACGGGGATAAAAAGCCAAAGTGAAGTTATAAAGGAGGTTCACTAGCAGCTTAAAAGGGACAAGAATTTGATGTACAAATGAATGTTCATGTGAGGAATGTTTTTGACAGCCATTTTTTGTTTTTCACACAAACTTGAATTGTGACTAGCATGATGAGTAAACCCACATGCAAGGGGAAAAAATGCATTAAAAATTACTTCATAACTATTTCCAAATTCTAACCAAACTCCCTTTAAAAAAGAAAGAAAAGTTCTTTTTGCATAATTGCAGACAACCATCAAATCCTCCTCCCCTTTTCCAATTCATCATGTATTTGAGTGTTTATATTATACGTAGAAATGTAAGATGCATCAGCTATTCTGGCAAGGTAACAGAGAACTTTTTAGGCTGGCATGAATAGAAGATACAACTTCTTAAAAATACTTAAAATGTGTATTCTGCTAAAGGTATCTACTTTGTCTGTGTGCATGCTAAACTCGTAAGTGTATTGTTGATTTTTCACTCTTCTGCGGACTTCGGTCAACAGATAAATTCAAGTTTTGCTGCTGATTTTTTTAGTGTTAAGAAAACAATTTATGCTATTCCAGAGCCTGTGAGAAGCTGAAATTTTGCAGATTTTTCTGATTTGTGCTGTTGTATAAGGTAATATTTTGAGACTGGGACTGAATACTGTTTTCTTAATTAAATTACGCTCTGGTCCTATAAATAATACATAGCATATTTAGCTTTTAAAGTGTGACAGTCCAAGTCAGATTTTTTTCAGGAAAGTAATGAAGACATTTATCTCCACTTTGCCTTTTGATTTATAACTTCATATATAACAGGTAAAATGTGCAGGCAAATGAAAATCTTGGTTTGCAGTTCTTCAATCTTCTCAGCCAAAGGTACAGGTCTCAGAAGACAGTGGAATGCTTCTGCTCAGCCCCAAACAGTGGACACATCCATCTTTGTGGAAGTTAGACTTCTTTCAGTCCTTTGGCAATATAACTATGAAAAATAGAAGTAAAACCAGCTAGCTGCTAAGCCTCAGAGGTCACAAGCACTGGTGTCTGTGCTAGTTCTGCTTAAGGGATAGAAGCCACCTCAATTTTTGAACCATGTAGATTGGAAATACTTGAAGTCCTACAAGTTCCCTAGGAATAAAACAGCAAGCCCTTTGTGTATTTTGTTCTCAATCCGTCGTTGTACGTCTGTTGAGTCTTACAATGACAGCGAGTTTGGAATTTTCCACCTTTCTGTGCTTTTGGTATATGAGAGTATGTTAAACATGTACTTGTAGAGCCTGATGCTCCTCGCACTGTCTGGTCTATTTCTTTTGTAAGATGCATCTGTAGTGGAAACTTCACCTCTATCCTGACTCTTTCTGAGTAGCAGGCCATTCTTTTCAGTTTTTTATATTTTTAAGTGAAGGAGAAACCATAATGATAACACAAGTCTGAAAACTCAGACAACGCGGAGGTGAAATATATTCCGAATTAGAATTTGATGGAAGCTGACAAGGGAGAACGGTTGGAAAATTTTCAACAAAGGATAGAATAAATAGCAGCAGGACATACTGAGTAAGCCTAGAGAGTGGCCAGTTGTCAATACTTGTGGGCTGTTTTGTCTGGGTTTTTTTAGGAAATCTCACGGTATATGATTTATGAACAAATCAAGCTGTCGTCTCAGGTGAAAATCTTAACTTACACTGCAAATAAACTTTTCTAGTTTCCTAGTAAAGTTTTCTATCTCGTAAAGTTAACCTTGAAAATGCAAGCCTGCATGGCTTCAGGAACAATAAAAGAGCAAACTAGCTATATAATTTGTCACTTCTAATTTTTTTTTTTTTTTTTTTTTTTTGGACAATTGCTATTTTGGCAGAGCGATAGCATGCTGCAATGCTCAATGGTTGCAAACACTAAAAATAGTTTCCTCATCAAAAAGAAAAGCACATGAAACATTTTGAACCACGGAACACTTAAAGAAGGTTGCCTAAGACCCCCCAAGTTTATATAACAAAAATAAATTAATAGATTTTATTATTTAAATCAGAGTAATGGTTTGAAGCACTTTTCTAATGGGATAAGATGCAACACGCAGGAAATTAATCAGAGAATACTAATTTGGGTGGTGTTTTATTTCAAGTAAGTGTACGCTGGCCACTGAATAAAGACCTTTGTAACTAAAAACCCCTTTTTCTGGTTGTTCATCCAAATTTCATACTGAGTTTGTTCCAGCCAAGAGCATGGGTGTTTTGCATTCATTTCACTTAGAGTGTTGCTGTCATCTGCATGATAGCCAAACTTGAAATAAACGGAGCCAAGTATTTATAAAGTGCTTCCCAAATAATAAAAGCACCAGTGTGTGTTGTAAATTCATTCCAATTCCCCATGGTGTACATCTCCTCACAAAGCAAACTGAGGCTTAGGGGAAACAGAACAGAAAAATCTCCAGTTGGTGACCACTGGATGGGTGGGAGCAAATCGAGGCTCTTTGCGTGGGCATGTGGGTTTTGGAGCAGGGCCCAAACTAATTGGGTACTTAGTTTTCAAAACACTTATTTTGAATTAGTTCATATAGAAATTCAGCTCAAACTAAGACTGAACATCCAGTATTTTACTTCAGATCAATCTAAAGCAAGAGTTTGGTATAGTCTGACAATGTCACTTTTTAAATACTCTCGGCAAACATCATTTCAGTCAGGGAGATAAGCTTCCTGATGGTCGATACCATGCATTCCTAATTATCAAATGTTCATTTTGTCACTCAGAAATAACTGAAGTTTTGAATGGCTCCTTTAAAAAATATATATAAACTGGATTCCTGAGCTGGGATCTTGCAGCTCACTATTAATACAGCAGAATTTTAAACCTTTGCAAGGAAAAATTGTGATGCATATCGTATTGTATAGCGTAGCCATAAAAGTACTACAACATTTGGTTGTTTCTTTAGTTGCATATCAGCAAGCTTCAGTCAGGAAACCCCATATCAAGTCTTTGGGAGCAGAAATAATTTCTGTGTTTATCCACTGTGTGTTGTTGCCATTTATGTTGTTTCCCATCCAGCCATGTGAAGCCAACTCCAGGAAAGAAAGTCTTACCGGAATTATTTGGAGTCCTCTCACTCTCTTTTCCTCTTTGTTTTTCTCTCCATGATGCAAAGTTGAACAATGTCATCACTTTGGGCTTTTATGTAAGTAAGGTAATTTCAGCAGCACTTTGTTCAAGCATGCAGGTGCATTTCTGGAGGTGGCAAAAATAAAATAACATCTTACAAGTTGGATTAATAATCATTTTCTAAGGGAAGAAAGATGGGATACAGAGAGAGAGAAATACTCTTATTGTTGATATCTTCTAAAAAAAGTCTATACTATAGACAGTTTCTAAGAAGCAAACAAATAATTCTGTGAATTACTACAAGAATAGTTGCTCTGTTCATAAAATGTCATCCATGTAGCAAATTAGTATCTTTGGATAATTTTGGAAAGAATGCTGTTTAAATTCTACACATTTTATAACAACTTGCTGCTAATTTTCAGGATTCATTTGTTGTTTTATGTTATTTTATGATTCGTTGCCTAGAGGCAAAATAGCTGAGTTAGTGTCCACAGGGGAAGTCATTCTGACAGTCTCAGTCATTATAGACTAGAAACTCTTAAGGCAATTTGTAATAAAAAGATTTTCAAGAGAAGTGTATGGAAGCAGTGCTGTACGAGGCAATGTAAGTATACATTTTTCTGTTTGACTTTTTTATTATGACTTTTAATTTTCATATTTCTCAGGAAATGGAAAAATCCTTGCTATTAATACTGGTTCAGCACTTAATAGTCTGTTGGAATTTGAGGAGATACAAATGCAACACAACCAAAGTAACCCATGTGATAATTAACCAGAGGCTTACACTAGGGATAGATTTGACTTCATGCTTTTTTCTTTCCTGCATTTTTTCCCCCTCATTTATCTGTCACATCTTCATTACTAAAGGGCTTCTGGTTCTTTCAGTCTCTTTCAGGACATGGAAATTCTCTGCCTAAATATTTTTGAGGGGTTTCGCTGATGAGTGGAGTAGGAGAACGAAGTATTTGCAGGTGGTAATCTCAGAATTAGTGAAAGCAAATGAGGAAACCTTTCAGAGAAGGAAAGGCGAATCACTATACCCCATCACTAGTTGCCTAATTTTTAACTTCTTGAAACTATTGATCTTTTAAATGTAAAACTGAGCATTCATGTGTTATGAGCATAACTGTAGCCAGCAAGCCAGAGAAGATAAACAAGGTTAAGCTGCCTGGATTTCAAGCAGAAGGTCAAACACTGTTCCAGTTACGTTAAAAAATGAGCCTCTAATATATGCCAGAAAGGCTTTCTAGAATTAACCCTCTCAGAATACGCATCTAAAAAGGAAAGAAAAGAAATCTCTAGATCTCTTTGGATAGAATTAGTTTTAATTATTCGTTCAGTAGGACCCATTCTCATTTTTATTGGAGCAGGGAGGTGATGGGAGCTTCGCCTACCCACACCCCATGCTCTAGATGAGCAGAGTGGTGCAGGGAATGCTGATTCCCGGTGGCACAGTCCTGCATCCTGCTCCATTTGGGTCATGGCACAGATGGGTGGCCGTTCACTGCTGATGAGCTCTAAAATGCCCTTGTTTGAAAGCCCAAACCATCCCAAATTTTGGCAGATGGCCCCTATTTTCTGCATCAGGCTCAGTGCAGTTTGCTGACAATCTGTTATTTCTTTTTCTCCAGAAAATTATTCCTAATTTTATTGAAAATAGCACAACATTGTCCATTTTGGTTTTTTTTTTTTTAATACAGCAAGTTTGCAAGAGAACTTACAGTAATTTTTTTGAGGCTGTCTCGATTTGATCTAAGATTCTGATGAAGACTCTTTGTAACTTCAAAATGATGGTCTGCCCACAAAAGTCTGAAAAGAACTACAGATCTTCAACAGCTTTGCTGTTCGTTTTCAAAAATGGTTTGCCTAAAAATATAATGAAATATTCAATGTTGTGCCAACTGGGGTCATTAATTGACTTTCTTTTTAATTTCCGAAGTGTGATCCATTCAGATCACATCTCCGAGTGTTTCTCCTTGACTCAAATGTTAAAAAACCCAAAATTCTCTCACAAAATTACTTCTCTCTAAGAGAAGCAACTTTAATTTACCTTGTTTTGAATTCTCTCTTAAATTTCAGATGTCTCTACTATTAAGGTGAACTAGGTAGAACTGGTTTTTGTCTTCTCCTGTCTATTCATGCAGCTAAATTAATCTCTTTTTTTCCTAATAATTCAGATGCTATTTCGCTACTTGACTCAAAACTCAGCAGCACTATAATGCATTTGTCGCTGCTGTTAGCTACGTCTCTCCTGATGGAAAAGCAGCACTGCTTATTTTCAGGCTTGAGACTTTTTTTTTCTTTTTATAACTCTCTTAAAGAAGTTACAGATATGAACCTTCAGCCCTATCTTGTTGTAACATCTTTTCCAAAGTGTTCTTCTCTGATTTTATCTTTCTCAGCTGCAGAGAAGTAGCTAACAGGTTTGCCCCCTTTCTCTCTTGCTCTTCTTTTTACATCCTGAGCCAAATGTCTATTTGTTAGACATAATGGTTGTAGTAGAACAAATATCAGGTTTAAAACAGAGCTTAAAGGGAAGCAACTTTCTGCAAAATTTTGAAATATTTTAATATTCTCCCCCCTGCTATCCTCACCCTTATTTTCCATTGGGGTAATCCAAACCCAGTCCGAAGTATTTTTGTGAGACAGCAAAAAGTCAGTGAGCAGTTTGTGTTCTGCATTTGGGAAGAGGGAAATCCAGATTCAGCTCCTAATTCTGAATGATTTGGAGCAGGAGCTTGAATGGGACTCCCACATGCTAAGTCATTTGAGAGACTTGCTGATTTTGGTGAGAAATTCTAATGGAGTCTAGAAAGATTCCTCAGTTAATGAGCCATTAGAATTTCTCCCGGGAAATATTCCTGATGAGCTTGATAAACCTATGAAAAAAAAATAAAATTTAAATTTCAGCCTCAGTTGTACTATTTTACAGAATCAATTTAATCCTTTGCAATCAGTTAATAGGGTATGTGTATCTAAGAGCTTCTCCATCCACCCTGGCAAAAATTATTGTGCTCTCTTTAGTAGCAACTGTGTTCCAGCACGACCAGAATCACTGAGCAGGCTCCTGCGTGTGAGAGTCTCTGCAAAACGCTGCACAGAGGTGGGGCTGTTCCCTCATGCCTGGGTATATAAAAATAGAATTAACATGAGGTCTGGCAATATATGCTTATATATGGATGGTTCTGCCACTGCTGAAACCACATCTAATTATACAGGCCTGGAAGATTTGGAAGAAGGCTACCAAATCTTAAAGATACACGGGGATGTGAGGGATTCAGCAACACGAAATGCAATCAGCAGAGGCAATCTGAGAAAGCCCAGCACATGTGCTGACCTTTCCTGAACAGAAGGATTATCTGGAGCCTGAAAGGAGGGCTTCAGGTATTCAAAAAGATCTGGCAAGCAGCATCACCTCTAGATGTGCTGTAACTGTAATGTGGAGATGGTAATTAATTTCTGTTGAACTTTCCCCTTCTAATTAGTTCACGGCAGTGTTTTAATAAATGCCACTTATTTAAGCATAGCTAATTTAAAACTAATTTGGCTATCTTGCTTAGGCAGCTGCCCAGTGGTGTCAGCAGGAGTTTTGCTTCAGACAAACTGCTTGGGCATTTACCCAGCTGCTCAGCCAGACTTTTGCAGCTCACACAAAGATCTGTGCTGAAGGGAAGGTGCTGTTATCAGATAATTGGAAACCAATTTACTGATGTTTTTGTGAGCTGCTGCCTCCTCCATAAAGACTGCAGTATATGCCAACGATTTGGAATGGAGAAAGTTTCTCATTCTGTGCCTTTGGATTCAGTGGGGTCTTCACCTCTTTTGATGATTTAGGGTCGTAGTGTAATAAAAACATGGTAGTGTTCAGCCTCACCATACTTAGAAGGTATCTTATACACAAGGAAATTAGTGCCTATAAGTAGTTACATTATCTGGCATTTATTTGTGAATTTGCATATATAAATGATTTTACAAAGCAGTTTTAATGAGAGCTCCAGTTAAAAAAGGTATAATTGCTAAAGCAGTTTTGTTTTGAGGTTTTCATCTTTCTTTAACTCCTCATTATCTTATTTTGTTGTAGTTCTGATTACTTTTAAGTATCTTCTGGTGCTTTTTAATCCATCTGATTAGGAAGATGGCTATTAAGATACTAAGAAAAATCAGTATGAATGAAATGTAACATTTTTAAATCGGGCAGTTTGAACTTTGGGATCTTTTTTGAAGGATTTGTAGATAATTCTGACAATTCCAATCATCCTCAATGGTCTTTCTCCCCTTAGTGAAACAGTGCTGGTTTTTAGATAAAGCGAGAAAATGGGAAAATGGGGTTGTGGGTTTTGTATTTTCACTTGTGGTTGATGATTTACTCTGCAACCTTTAGAAATCCACTGTGTGTAGGCTTTCCAATAAACTGGAACTGGATCAATCAATTCCAGTTTAATCGAAATGGGCCACACTGTTGCCTTTTTTTGTTAACTGTGCATTACTTATCTGGTTGCCAATACACAAATAACACTTAGAAAGTGTTAAAACATGAGGTCCTGAAGACCCTATATGGTATTTTAGAATTTGATTAATCAATACAGAGGTTTATTTGCCTATTTCATGATGGTGTTTTGAAAGCTGAGATCTATCAAGTATCCTTTAGATCCTCCAATGCAATGTTTTATATATATAGTAAGTAAGAAAATCATATATAGAAAACTAAAATAGTGCCTGCATTTAATTTGCTGCTACATCCACACACACAGTGATACTTCCTGCTTACGGGACAACCTTTACTTGCCTTAGGAAGATGGACAACACTTTCCCTTCCCACTGTTTAAAAAGCCTTTGTAATTCAAGACTCGAATGGATGAGAGTAACAAAAAAGTAAAGATCAGTTATGGGTGTGCTGTTAGCCTTCCTCAAGTGGGGATAGAGAGGAAAAAATAATGCCTCTGTGTTATTTCACGCATACAAAGCATCTGTAGCTCTTTAGGAAATGTGCTCTAGAGCCAAAGAACATTTATTGCCCTCCACACAACACACACATCTGTCACAGCTCTTAACGTGATGGTGTTTAGCCTGGTTGGCAACTGAATGTTGTTGTTTAGAGACAGCCTTACTGGGATAGCAAAAATACAAAACCAATGATTCTAGCTACCTCTTACTCCTACAGGAACACCTGTGCTAAGACCTGATGATTGTGATGTCCATATATCTCATTTAGGCTAATTAAAATCTGTGATATTTTGAATGGGAGTAGTTCTTGCTATTTCAGCAGGTGTTGAAGCTCCGCTGTCAGCTGTCTGTCTGCCTCCCCCTGCATGCTGCTTTTCTCCCAGGTAGCTCCTGGCTGCTGAGGGTTGCCCTGTGCATTAACTATTAACCAGGCATCAAGGCAAGGCCCTCCTTTGAGGATTGAGTGCAGTTTATGTGCTCAGTGTATGCAGACTCTGTTGAGTCAGGCACCCAACAGAGCACCTTGGTCTTGAACTCCTTCCTCTCGGGCTGCTGAGAAGGGAAGTCGCCTGAGGGGAGCTGTATTTCAGCAGAGCTCTTGTTCTGCCTGCTTTGGCTTATCCAGGGTAATACCTGTAATGGGGCTTGGAAAATGCTCCATACCTGGCACTTAGCTATTTTCTGTGTCATGTGTGTGAACCAGACAGGCGTGAGCTTGACTGAAAGCTACTCCAGATTTTCTTTTTTTTCCCCAAGCCTTTCAGTCTTGGGGTCTTGAGCTGAGAAGAAAAAGTGTGAAGTATTTGGTGATAGAGCCCTTAAGTCAAGTGGCACTTTGAATGGAGTTTACATATAATTAGTCAAAACATTGCCTCTTCAACATCTGTTTGTAGCATGTAAAAGGACACCCACTTGAGTATTCATGGAGGGGATGATTGCTGCCTAAAATACACTGGGGGAGAGAAGATGAAATGAAAAGGAGAATACATGTTATTAAAAAAAAAAGTTATAAACTGATTGCTGAATTACTTCAGAAGGACAACAAGAAGAATTTACACTATCCAAATAGCTTTGGCACAGGGCAAAGTGGGTAAAACCCGAGTCCTTACTTGGGAACAGTTTGCCGAGTTTATGGAATGGACTTTTTCAGATGGTTGGCTGTAGGAGGCCAAGTCTGCCAGGGAGACCTTCCTCAGCCCTAATCTGTTCTAATTTATGCATTTGAGAGGTTTGATAATCCCATTACAGAAGTGTTTATGTTAATTTAATGGCTAAGTTCACATGTGCTCTTTGGTATATCAGCATGAAAATGTGCTCCACGTCTATTCTTGAAACCATTTTTAAATGTACATTTCACGAAGATCAAAGATGATCTTCAGCATTTGTTTACTGCACCCTGCAGATGTATTAAAATTATAAAATCTATTGATAATCTTTCATCTTTTATCAGATAAACAGCAGTTTTCTGTAAGTGAAGTTCTACTATTAGATACATACAGTCCAAGGTGGAGGGAATAATGTTTTCTCAGCAGGTGCCAGGAATAATGGAATACTTCTTTAAGCTTGGCATTACCGTTTCAAAGGCAGTGAGGGCTATTGCTGCTGGGACCTCCTCTGTCCTACTTCTTCCCTTTTTACTACCTGGATTTTGTGTTTTCTAATCAAATGGTGTGGGTATGTCTTCCTAGTTATTTACCTCCCCACCATCTGAGATTTATTGTGATATCTGTAATAGTAAATGGTTTGAAAAATGCAAACAGAAGTTGGGAAATCCAGAAATGCGAATTCATAAATATCTTCTTAATTTCATTCTATTTGACTTTCTCTGGCCATGCTACTTGTATATCCCTGGATGTTCTCCTACACACACGCTTCCTATATAAGAAAAAAAGGCTTTGTGTGTGTGCCTGTCACCTTTTAGAATTGCACTATTGGAACTTAAGAGCTGGCAAATTTCCTGTCTTTAAAATATTGAATTTGTTGAATGACAGGAGTAACACCTTTGATATTATTTGAGAGATATACAGCCTTCCTGCTATAAGAAAGATTTGGTTAAAACTGCTACTGCTTCAAGAGCATTTAAAACTGTGAGTGGAGAAAGGAATAGTACAGATCCTTTTAATGGAATTGTGAGATGCAAGTTGGTTCCCCCTCCCTGTGTAATCCTTTCATGTAGAGGGTCTCTGAACTGTCAGTAGTGTGGGAAGAGCAATGGTAGTTGCAACTGAATTTAAAGAAAGGGCTTTTCAGCAGCCGTCTTGCTCAGGTTCATCAAACAACGATAGACATGAATACGTTTAATTCCTGCATTTTTCTTGCTGATTACCTTCTTAGCCAGCTTACAGGTATGAACATAATGCAGTTCTGTGACACGCAGGTTCTAAAATTTACATCAAGCCCCAGTTTTCTGAATAAATGGTCTGAAGTTTCTGGCATGGCAGTAAAACTGCCTGTGCAGTTACCACTGAATACAGACAGCTTGCCTGTTGAACTCGAAATTTAAGAAAGAACATAATGTTATATTTAGATACTACTTCAATAAAATGTCTGAGTTCATGACAGGAGATATCTAGACAGCTGATGACAGCCATGGCAGTTCTGTCAGCTCCAGAAAGGTGTTGTGATGGCTTGTTCTCTTAGGGGAGAAAGAAGTCAGGACAGCAAACCATTAAACCAGCACCATACATCTAGGAGGCTGTGTGTATGAGAGTGAGACATACTGGAGTGCAAGGAGCAGACAACTCCAACTCTTTGTGCCCTCTCATAAAGGAAGAGTAGGGGTGATGCTCTGCTATAAGGAAATAGACCTTTGATGTGTCTTTTTTGGTCAGAGAGGCCTGTTTGTGTTGCTTATCCCAAGGTGTAGGTCATTGTCTCAGTCACGTTCCTTCTTCTCCAAGTGAAGTACTGCTGGTGGGTGGATTGTGTGAACTCATGGGAGGACAGAGGCCTCATAACGCTGTTCAGTGTGTGAGACGTCACCTCCACACCTAGCATTGCGTATCAAAAAGTAGCTGTGTGACTGCTGAAATTAGTCTAGGTTGGCTACACCAGGCTTTTGACCCTTATCAGCACCTCAACAGGTATCAGTGTTGCAGTATGAATGGAACATCTCCTGAAAGCATCACCATAAATGAACTCTTGTGAAAGAGACAAAGAGAAGCCATGGTGCAAATTAGTTACGCTATACTAAAATTAGCTTCTTGATAGTTGACATTACAGGGAGTCTAACACGTTTCGGTCTTGCAATGCAGACAGGACTGTGATTTGTGTCTTTACCTTATCCCTGAATTATGTGATAGCCTTTGGTTTTGACTGGGCTGTAACGTGATTTGGGAATGTGGCTTGACCATCTACATTGCAGAATAAATGATGTTCCCAGCATGTTTGAACAATTAATCTGATGAATACCTTTCCTTCCCCCAGTGAAGGCTATTTTTAATCTTTTAATGAATCAGCACTTGCTACTCATCTCATTGCTTTCATTAATCTAATGATTTCCTAGAAATTGGAAATACTTCATAACCTGTAATAGGTCCTCACACTCCTCTCCTGAAGTAGTATGTTCTTGTAATTTCTATTCTAATGGGGTAAATCAATGTGCAGAATGGCTAATTGTCTTTCAGAAAGTCTCTGTCAAAGCCAGCAACAGAACTCCCAATTGCTGTAACCATTAAATATGGTATCTTTCCAAGTTTGAATTCATGATGATCTAATAGAATGGCAAACTAGACCAGAGCAGGCAAGAAACTATGTAAAAGTATGTTTCAGGAGTTTTGTTCATGAGCTTTCAGCTAAAGCAAGGGGAAGTTGTTTCATGTTGCTGGTTTTGCACAAAAACTGCTATATAAGTAGAAACTCATATTATGATAAGAAAAGTAGCTCCACACAAGCCATTGCAACAAGAATGAAAAGGAATGGAAGATAAATGCAGTGCTGAAGCATGTAGTAGATGAGTTGTAAGATACTCTACGTACCTTTACAACCACCAAATCGAAAGAGATTTAAAAATCATCAACCAAAGCCAACCTGATTGACAGCAAATGAGTATCATGTTGAGCAGGGAAAAGCCCAGACACAGCAGTATGACACAGAATTTGGTTAAAAATCCATTTGGTGACTCATAATAGGATGCTGGCAAAGCTGAAATTTTACTAAATAGTAGAGTCCAAAATGACACGTGCAATGAAGATAAGGAGTAAATGAGATACATCAGTGAGGATTTAGGTTAAGACAGAAAGGGCTTGGAAAGGGAAGTCTTAACTGATATTAGATACAAGGTTTGATTCTGGTTGTTAAAATGATACTCTCAATGATACTATCCTTGTTACTGGGAATGCTGTAGATGTGCTGGAAACCACAAGGCAGCAGCATTTTGCTTAAGCAACCATCTATTGGATGAAAACAGCAAAGTTGGCTTTACCTTGAAGGAGCTGGACGTGAGCAGCCTGTCGGGCTCTCGTCCCCCCGCCATGCCGCAGCCCCGGGCGAGGGGCCGTGAGGGCGGCACGGGGTTTCCCCAGCCCCTGCTCAGCCTCGCTCCCATTGGCTGCTCTGTGCTCCCTGCGCGGGAAGGACCCTCGGGCCGGGACTGGGAGAGTTCCTGGGCAGAGCCCCGGCCGCGGCTGGGGAAATGAGCAGCTCTCCAACACCTACCAACAGTCCCTCCCTAGAGATTGCCTTCCCACCGGACTCCTGGTTTGGTATAGGCGTGTTACAGTATCCCCGCTGTAACAATAGCTGACATTTGAAGGGGAACAAGATGAAAATAACCTCCAAAAGAACCCACCATGGATGTGTTGTTCTGTAGTAAACTGACAGAAGGGTGTTATGGCCAGAAGGGAAATCTTGCTTTGAGTCTGTTTTTCCCTTGAAAAGGCAATACTACAACTGCTGCATTAAATAGGAAGTTTCAGTGGAGAAAGTGCATCCATCGACCTTCATGATTTGTTTCTTATTTCTAGCAACATTTTTATAAAGAAATACTTTTTTGTTGTTGTTGTTTCCAAGCAAAATACATATGAAAATCAGGAATAAGGTCTTGAGTTCCCAGGGGATTGCTGTGAGACTGGACAGTGTGTCTGCATCAACCCAGATGTCTGTCCTAGGACTACTGCTGGCTAGGCAACCCTCAGGTGGGCTGCTACTGATCTTAGCAAAGCAGTAGGATGATGAACATTTGACTGCCTCAAAATGTTGGTATCTGTAACTGGAAAGGTATGTAAATTTAAAATAGCAGGGGTTTTCCAAGGTGTTGAAAAGGAATGGGGAGAGTGGGTGGCAGAGGAGCTACCATAAATTTTCTCCAGATACAGAGGCTGAAGATGTTTTGAATTCTTCCCCTTTAGACCTGCCTTAAGCTGAGGACCAGAATCAGAGGGGCTTTCAGGAAAGCCGTGTGTGGGTGTAGAAAATGAAAGCATGGTAAGGCCACAGTCTTCAAACTCATGCAGGGAGTAAGTTCAATAATGTCGTGGGGTCTGAGGTTGTGATGTTAATTTTACTCTTGTACAGGAAAACCATGGTGCCTCTCACATTGCTGGTCATCGCATGATACTGTCACATGGCTTTCCCATTTGTGGTGCTTTTGGATCCAGGGCTGTCGCTCATCTGCCACGTGAATGTCAAATGGCCATTGCCCGTTTCTGTGCCTGTACCCCTTTGTTGCTTGTTTACTTGGGTTCTGATTGTGTTGCACCTCGTACAGTGTATTAATTAATGCACTAATTGAAGCTAGGATTAACCAGAAACACAAGTCTTTGCAGGTCTGAGGTACATGCAGCCTTTTGAGGACAGCTGCTATATTGAAGCAGGTGCACGGGTAACGCCATAAACAGTATCATCTAAAACTGCAGTGATTGATAGCTGGGTCTCAAGACTATTTAATGATTTACAATGGCAATCAAGTTCTGCTGTTATCATTTTATGGGCACTGAACATTCATCAGTGAGAAACACAACCCTTATAGCAAAGCAGGTTGCTATTGGGAGTTTCACGTGGAGGTCAACTGGATAGCTGAGTACCTCTGTCAAAAGCCTCTGGGTGATTTAAAGTAAGAGAGCTTTGTGGGTTTGGTTTGGGTTTTTTGTTTAAAATTTTCTGTCCATCTCCAGAGACAGTGGTGTTTTCTCACAAGAGCATCTTAGAGACTGTGTCTCTTCCACTGCTGACTTGTTTAGGGTCACAGAGGTGCTTCAACACCGAGACCGTGACTCCTTTTGTTTTCAATGTTTCTGTGCGCTCCTTCTGAAATGCGCAAGTGTCGGGCTGCTTTCCCCTCAACTCAGCAGAAAATGCTAGCACTGCTGATCTCTGTGACAGAGCAACGGGTGACAAACTGCCTTGTCATTTCAATCAAAGCCACCCACACTTGTCATTAGGTTTATCCAGGGTTAAACTGTTCATTACGCGCCAGCCTGGCTGCCAGGGGTGGCTGTTTTTCTTAATCTCGTGTCATAACTGTTGTAGGTCGGAGGCGGGGATGGAGGCACCTGCTGGCTCAAGTGACAGCTTTATTCTGGGAGCTGCAGACTCAGCTGAAAGAGAAAACAAATGGGGACACGTATTAGTGGGCCTGCAGTTCACAGGGATAATGTGTTTTGTCAAATTAAGAGTTTGTTTAAACGAAGTTATACAGCAGTTCTCATCTCCTACTTCCTGTATACCCTAAATTTGGACTTCTGTGGAAACTCTGGTTTTCTATAGGTCTCTTGTATCCTTCTCTCACATTAAACTGCTTTTTAGTGTTGTTGGGGTTTTCTTTTCCTTTTTTTTTGTTAAGAGTCCTTGATGTTTTAATTTTAATATATTCAACAAAATTTGCTACGAATTCTTATTCCAGGCTTTTGGTTAAAAAAAGGCAAATATATAAGAAGAGATGATGTGGACTCAGATAGTGTAACCTATTTCATATTGTAACAGCACCACTCCAAATACATTTTATTTTTATTCTTATTTTTGTCATGTTATGTCTCTGGATTACAAACTTACTTTTCTTCATCTTGGCCTGATAGGGTTAGGGCAATACTGTTCAGTGCCTTATCTCTTGGAAGTGGGAATCTTGTTTTGAGTCTGACACTGACAGGCTTTGCCTACCACTTACTACAGCTAAGTGGAAATAAAGAGTATTTTGAAATTTTTCATTATGTACTGTGCTATTATTTGTAAAAAGCCCACCTGTGCTCCTGAGAGACAGCTACTCCCTGGATAGCTAAAGGAGAAAAGAGTAATTATTTTTATATTTATTTTTATCCCAACCACTGGAAAGAAAATGTCTGCATTTGAGTTATTTTAAGTAAATACTCTATGATGGTTTTTTTTTTAATATGATAACATTTACAGGTGCATTAAAACTTTGATTTAATTTTCATAGTATGTTCAAGTACTAGGTATACTGCATGTGTATTTTTTTATAACTTAAACTACCTAAATTCTGGCAATACTGCCAACTATTCATTGCTAATGGATAACTTTAAATGACCCAAATATCCTAAGCAATTTCAATAACCCAAGCTTTAAACCAATATAACTTATTAAAGCATGTTTTCTTATTTCCTCCTGGTTTAATCAACCCTATATAGATGAAGAAGCATTTAAGGTAAATATATATAATTATGTGTTATAGTATCTTTATTATATATCAATTTTATTTTATTTTTAATATAACATCGATATATAAAATACCTCAATATGCTGCATGCTAAAAATAAGTGTATTCTAACAATGTTGAGGCTTTCCAAGAGAATATATAGCATGCATCTCAAACTTGGGCTCTGGGGCAAGTTTTTATTATTATGGCCATTAAAATAAGGAGTTCTTTTCATACAGAAAAGCAACATCAATCGTCTGACCTGCATCTTTCCCTCAGCACTCTGAACAAAAGCTTTTATCAGCAAAGTTTCTCTCTGCTTGCGGGAATGCAGCACAAGTTGACTGGGATAGTTTTTAGGAACTTCCTAAAATTTTTCAGTCAAGTACCTGGTTTGTTCAGATCCCTTTTTTATTAGGCAGAGCAGGTGAATCTTTTGCCTGACACAGTGAGGGACATGGACCTAGACCTTCCATTTGGGATGGATAAGAGCAGTGAGACCTCAATGCTTGCACAGAGTCAAGCCCTCAGTTTTTACCTGGGATTTTGTGGTGGCAGATGGTTTGAGTTTGGTTGGAATTTATTACTGGGTGATTTAAAATGGGAGAGCTTTCCTGTGGGATGTATGTGGAGTGGGGAGAAAGGGTAAGATTAAAAGAAGGGGAGGAGAGAACGAGGCAAATGTTCTGTCAAGGTTAGGCTACTTGCAGAGACAGCCGAGGTGAGAACAAAAGGGAAAGCATCAGAGGGTAAGCAGCAAAGCATAGGGTTAAGGGGAGAATTATAGGTATGATGGCCCAGTAACTTTCCTTTGTATCACCCTTTTCATGTTAGAAATGATCCTGGGAAGCCAAGCTGTGGTTCAGAGGCAAGATGCAATTCAAACACTGCTTTGATTGTGACCCGTAAGGCAAAGGTAGAAATGACCTTCCTAAAGTTTTGCTTACACAGATGAGGACGAGCACAGAATCCTAGAGAGAGCTCTGGATTCATCTCATGAGGGTTGTGGTGGTTGAATCTCACACAGCATGAAGCTGTGATAGCAGTACCTCCCCTGCAGGTGAGTACATAGCTTTGGATAAACATCTACCTTGTTTGTCCATCAGAGCTGTCCACACCAGGGTTTGTTTTCCTACCTTTTAACACTTTGTGTCCTCAGGTATTTCAGTTATCCATTGCTTGCACCTAAGTAATCCTTACTATTCCTTCACTGACTGCTAAAATTTGGATTGAACCATTACAGGGTCAGTTCTGTGCATGGCACAAGAATAGCAAATGTGCTGCTAATTCCCCAGGAACAGGAAGAGCAGGGATCAATTACAAATCTGTTCATGTTACACCTCATTGGGCTGAAATATTTCAGGATAAATTCTATGGGAAAAACACAAGAGAGGAATGTGGAAAGAAAGAGAAAATGCGAAGTAGCTTTACCAAAGATTATGAGGATAACTGAACTGATTACTTGGTAAATTATTATCAATTATCTCCACAAAGGAATGGATGGTGGATTTATCTGAATCATTTTTGCTGGTGCTACACAGAACAGAGAGGAGGGAAGGAGGTATTGTATAGGTCCTGTAAACGGTACAGTGAAGCTCACAAAAAGGTGTCAGTAGGAGGTGCAGGTGAAAATTTGGGTCTGAAGAGAGGATTAGTAAGGATCTGTAAGAACTGATATGGATATTGCTATTTAATATCATATTTAATAACAATGGCAGAAAAATGTAGGAGTATGTGAATAAAACCTGTAGATGACACTGGCTAGGAACATATCTTCAACACAGAAGCAGTCTTCAATATCAGAATTTCATGGACATAAAATAGACATATGATAACTCATCCAATGTGTCCCATTTATCTTTGTTTTAAAATTCCAGAATACAACCACCTTATTTCCCTGTAGATTATGTCTTTAGAGTTAACCAAACAGTGGTAAACTGCTTAGCTCATGGGTTCCCTTCCCTCCTGTCAGAAGTACAAGAAAAAATTAGATGTAAGTTGGTATCTGAAGTTCAGCCAAAGTTTGCACCAGCTCTAATGATGTTTGAATTCACTGACTGCTGGGTGAATTACACAATTCTTAAACTTTTTAAAATCGAATACAAGTATTGTGGTGCTTTGTATCCTTAGCTATGTTTTAGTCAATAATAAGGCATTCAGGTCAGTGTAATTCAGATATGTCAGAGATCTCATGTTTGCTGCTGTGCCACCTTCTGCCTCAGTAAACAAGAGATCATCAGTGTTTGCTTTTTAAAACAAAACCAGGGAAGTGTGTTCTTGTGTTTTCCCCCACTTCAAGCCCATTGCCATTTTAACCCGGATTTCCATGCCCTGCTCAGTGTTACCCCTAGTGATTTTTATTGGGCGTATCATGTATTCATTTACCTTCAATGTGTTTTAATGCCTTCAAAAGAAACCCATTAATAGTATCAAATATTAAATACTTAATTGTCATTAATATATCAACATTGGATACCGCTCCTTGAGTATATTGTGAAATTTGGAGGGAGTGGGACTAGAATCTTAGTCTAATCCAACTTTTTTTTTTTTTCTCTGTATTTTTAGTCAGTGCTGAAAGCATAACAACTTTGCAGGGAAATGTGGCTCTTGGAAGGAAGGTGGCAGATGAAAGATGGTGGCTTGGCTTTTTGTGAGTGTGTCCAAGATGGGCATTAATCCCTGCCTCACTGCATAACTAAACACAGTCCTGTGAAACATTTGCCCAGTTCTGTCTGTTACAGAACTGCCAATGTGTCATATTTTTCTCAAGTATCCAGTGCTTTTGGTTTTATTTACTTTTGAATGCAATCTAATTATTTATATAACCCTGGTTTGTTTGTTGTTGTTGTTTTTTTAAAGCATGTAGGGTTGGCAGCACCCTGCCTCTGCTGTTTCCACCACATCCTATCTAAATTTGTCTTTACCTTTTCAGTAGTTGTGTGCTTGCCTGCCTCTACACATTTGGCTCTGTCCTTCTGTAGCTGGCACAGGAGCCCTTGCTGCATCTGTAGCTTTGGGAGTTGCTGAATGCTTCTCGGTGGTCTGTCTCTTTTTGACCTCACTGCATCTTGTGGCTATCGGTCTGAAATTTGCAGAAGTGGAGATGAGCCGGAAAGGTTTCTGCAGTGGGAAGGGGTGTAGTGGCAAGGAGGTGGACTTGGGTGGAGGAAGGTTCTGTAAACTCTGCCAAGAATCAGAGCATCCCCCGGCTGTGACTCTGGGGCACAGCTGGGCAGTGGAACAATTGTCCTGGCACTGTGGGGACTGAAAACAAGTGGCAGAAAACCCCAGGCAGAGTCAGAAAGACGGTGACTTCTGTGAATGCGGGTGTTTCCGTGGGTGAGGCTGGCTCCCGTGGGGTTGCCTTTTATCGTAAACAGGGGCAAGCAGCTGGGCTGGGGCTTGCCAGGCAGGGCTGAGCCACACAAAACTCAGTGCTGACTTTGTGATGAACGAGCTGGGTCAAATCTGCACTCTGGGGGGCCTGTGCCACTCGCCCTTTGGATTGCAGGCTGTAGATATGGATCTGTGCAATAGAAATGAAGGTGGGAAATATCCCAGAGAAGATCCTGGGGCACTAAACCAGAGGTTTTAAATAAATGGGTTTTTTGCCATTCAGTTGTTGAATTTTCTCCATCTGAAACGAAATAGACTAAATTTAAAAATCAGGATGCTACAAAGTTTCTTGTATAATTGTAGTAAACTAAATAGGTAAATTATGACCTTTCAATACCAGCATGGCAAGGAGATGTTACTAAATCATACCAGAACTTAGATCCCAAAATAGAGAGACTTAAAAACTCTTTTCTGGAGTCAAGTGGAAACCTTTTATCTGTTTAGTTTTGGGGTTTTTAAAGAGTTTTCTTATAACACCCAGAAGATTCTTTGATTTAGAAAAGACGTATTGTCTGATATTTAAAAACGAGACTTCATGAGAATTAAAAATGAAATATTGCATGAAAGTGTACATGGCTTTATCTTTATCTTTCCTTTGATATTTCGGAAAAACAACCCCCAAAAAATTGAAGTTTTAATTTTTCAGAAAGAAAATGCTTGCAAATTGTAATCTCCTCCAAAGAGGTACTCTGAGCTGTTGTGCTCCATTATGGGCATTTCAGCAAAGACAGAGCGTTCCTTTTTTTCTAATAATACGATGGATGCAAGTCAGCAGCATGAAGTATTAAAACTGCATTTTTGCCACTCTTTAGTGCCACAAGATCTTGTTTCTTTAAAATACAACCAACTGGAGTGTTTGCAATGAAGACATCATTTTTATTTATAGCAAATTGATACACGTAACCTGAACTTTTTAGCATGCAAACTCAGCTAACAGTCTGGGGCACCAGAAGATATGAATTTCCATCACTGGAGTGTCTTAGAGCACACATACCAATTTCTGCAAGCTGCACTGGGACAAAAATAATTGAGCTTTTCAGCTTTTTTGGGTGAGTTATCAGGTTCATCTCAAGGTCGAAAAGGATGTTCAAGCAGGCAATTAACTTACCAGTTTAAGTTAAAGCTTTGGTTTGCTGCTTTGAGGAGGATGTAATCTGGGCCCTGGGCAGTTACTTCTCCTTTAGCACAAATGAACACGTCAAGCATGAAATTTAATGTGTTCTTACTTTTGCAAAGAAAAATGTGCTTGTAACGTGGTCTAAATACCAAATGCACCATAATCACAATTGAAGACTTTATGGTCAAAAGAAAACGAGAAATAATGGTTAATTTTTAAAAAATAAAATTATTTGAAAGTCTTTTTCTCTACGTCCTTTAACAAGTTAGTCCTTTTCATTGCAAACATTAACAGGCTGTACTTGATGTAGTTTATGTACTTTATCATCTTGCTTTCTGGTGCCCTGTAACTTTTGATATTTGAGTCCTTGCTATCTTTTAGGCTCACCTAGTACAATATTTGGAAGGAGAGATGCAACATGCTCTCCCACAGACTTTGCTTTCAGCTTACTGATTAACTATTTAGCTTCTGTGACTGGTGGCTGGGCTTTGACAAGTACCCACCAGTTAGGAACATTATAAATAAACAGAGAAGGAAGTAAACATCTGATTTCATAGCTCTTTTGTCCATGCAGTTAGGGACACAATTCTCTACAAAGCAGCACAAACTCCCTAATAACCTAAGACACCATATGCTGGATTCATTTATTAAGCTGATTTTTTTTATCCTCTGAACACATCTCTGACCTGTCGTTAATTTCTCACCTGTCTCAAAAGAAAGATAATTTTTCTTCAAACCTTGACTGCTGGGGTTCATGCAGTTGACCAGGTCTTTAGGGATTTTTGTTCAAGAAATAAATGTACCCCTTTTTTGACTTCTCAATGACAGAAAAATGTGGAAGTGTATATGGCAAAGAATCTGATTAGAAAGAAAACAGTGTGCTGCTCTTTTGTCGTGATCTTGGGATGTGAGGTGTGAATGAATGTAGTCTGCAGCATTTTTGATTGCCTGTGATAAGAGATGTTCCAGACAGTAGATTGTTGAAATAGCTGATTGTGAATTAGGCAGAGCTAGCACGTGGATGCGAGTACTAACAAGTGCACTTGTTTTAAGCTTCAGCACTGTCCCTGATGTAGTTGAGTTGGCACTTCATGAGTGCTGGCAAAGCCCAGACTATATGCAAGAAAACACCACACTCTCACCCAGAAAAACAGATTTTGGTCAGGGTGAACAGCTCTGTCTCTCTTTGTAAGCTGTATCCTTGCTGTGTGCCTGGGGCATCCCTGGCTATACCAGCATGTTCAGGGGTGCTTCCTGAGCGGCAAGCGGGGCTTGCCCGCTCGTAGGGCTGTTTACCACTAGCAAGAACAGGACAGAAAATGCTGAACAGATGAAATGCTTTAATTTTCCACTGTTTTGTCTGTATTGCTTCGGTCTCTTCCTTTAAATAGAGGAGTAAAATTATAAATGAATCTGTAGTTCCTCTCTGCTCAAGTGGAAAATATGTTATTGTCTGTTTTTATGAATCCATTCAAAGCTGCTTACTCTTCTTTTCCATGGCTGCCTTCTGACTCTTTTTGCTGCTGTTATCCAGCTTTTTATTGCCCTTCCCCAAGCTCCTTCCACTCCTCTCCCATCAGGCACTGATGTGAAAGGAGGCAAGAGTGACACAGCAGCAAAGCCAGGTTGTTTGGAGGCTGAAAGTGGCTTCATGCTAGTGATAGACATGCAGTCCCAGCACAGCCAAGAGGGAAGGGACCCTGCAGAAGGAAACCCCCGGCGTGATGAGACCCATTTCAAAGGTGGTGCAGCTTCCCCTGCACTGCTGTCTTTGAGAGGGGAGGCAGGGAGGCTCTCCTGCAACCAGGCAAAACAGGGCAGGTGGCTGCCTTCATTGCTGAACCTTTTTCCCTTTCATGGATGTGTCTGCCTGAAAGTCACTGGTGTTTCATGGGTGATTTGTTTGGCTGAGCATCCTCCCTGCTCTGGTGTGCAACCCACCAAGGCAGTGAGAAGAAATGGCTTACGTGAGTGTATGTCAATATAGGTAGATACATAAAAATATGTATGAGGGTTATGTGGTGTATCCATGAATGTAGATATATATAAATATATGTACATGCACCCTTGGTCTATGGTATTGCACACATGTTTATGTGGAAGCAAAAGGCAGCATGTTGCACTTAAGTGAGAGAAAATGGCAATGGGCGAACCCAAAAGTTCGAGGTGCTCATTTAAACTGAAGAGCATCACTGATTTAGCCAAGTCCTGCAGCTCTGGAAGGTGCCATGGGAAGGGAATCCTATTATATCTCTGTATTTCCTTCAGTGTATCTGTCACTGGTTTATCAATAGTCACTTCAGGAGGAGAATGCTCTGAGGCTACATAAATGCAAAATAATGGGGCAAAGGCAATACCAGCATTGTTGAATTGAAGATGTTTATCGAAAGTTCAGTATAGATTTTTATTTTGATTATTCCAAGTCCATCATGTGTTTGGAATGAAGTGCTGAAATGTTCTTGAATAAGCAGAAAACCTTCAAATACAGATATTTCGATGCTTTTGCATCTCTGGCTGCAGCTAATACCAGAAGTTCTAAAATACTACAGCTCCGTGAGCAGGACTGTATTTTGTGGTTACCTAGAATTTGTATTTCTTATGAGAAAGATATAGCCTAACCTCATAAGACTTGAGTTTAAACTTCTGAATGACAAACTGTGTTTTGTTGCTTGCTCACAGGAGCCAATACAGTATATTCCAGAGAGCACAAACAGGGCTTTTTTTTGCTCTTTGACATAGTAAATTGACTTATTTTTCCCTAAATCTATAAAGTCAATTATTCAGATTGAAACTTTCCAGTTGCTCATTATGAAGGAGTGGGAGTTGGCAAGAAATATTCAGAAAATTCATGCTGCAATTCATGGTCCCGCTCATGAAAGCGAAGGAGAGAGAATTTGTGTGGTTATTCTGTACGGATGTGAATTTGTTTTTGCCTCTGGCAATTTCGAATCCAGCGTCAAAGCTGCCTTCTGGAGAAAAAAAAAAAAAAGGTATTTTGCCTTAAAAAAAAAAAAAAAAAAGGAAGAAGAAGAAAAAACAGCTTGTCACCTTCCCTTTCTGCCTTAGCCTGCCTGGCAGCCTTTGGACTCACATTGCCCTGTTGCACCCTTAGTATGGCACTTCAAAACAAGATTATTTAGTGTTGATTTTTACTTTTTTCTCCAAGCTCCCAGGATGTGCTGAGAGCCAAATTGTCCAGCTCAGGCAGCAAAGGTGCAGGACGTTCTGTTTCAAGGCATTGGATTCTCTCTTCTGAGCTCTGCAAGCATGTCCCATTTCATGGATGAATGCAGTAATTCCCGCAGACAGTCACGTTTTGAAAGCAAACAAACAACCTTTTCCACCACCCTTTTACTTAAGAAAAAAAAGGTGTTGGTGTGTAAGACTGTGTCATACACGTATTGCCTGGAGGGTGTCAAAAGGGCTTTCTTTGGAGCCAGGTACTTCAAAGGAAAAGCAGTCCCTGCTCATGCTGTGTAGTGGGGTTGGCACGGTGCCTCTTTGGTGGGTTGAAAGCCTGTGCAGTCTTTCTGCAGGGTCTGACGTGAAGCAGAGGTGGGACACTGATTCCAGATGCTGCTGCTGCTTCTCACATCCGTGGGGTCACCTGTCTGGCTGCTCATGTGTTTCTCATAGGATTGCTTGCTTCCTCAGTCCTCTTAAGGCCCCAAGTTTGGGAAAACGATGCCTGTGATCCAGACTTAAGGCGCTGCCCTGTTTAAGTCAAGCTCTTTTTTGTTTGGTGTTTTTTTATTCCTGCTGTAAAAAAAGAGAGGCTGATGAGCCCTGAAATGATAAAGCCTGCTCCTACACTTACTTTATTTTGAGGTAACAATTTCTGTCTCAGAGGAGCTCTGAGCAAGTGCTTTCCCCAGCACACCTGGCGTTGGCTGTCTGAGCTCAGGAGAGTCTCAGATGTGTGTTTGCTGGGGCGGTGTGTGGGGGGTAGATCCGTATCTGCTGAAGAGAAGCGTCACGTCTCGCTTTGAGGCTTTGAGCGGGCTGGGGTGTGTGTGAGTGAGGGACCAGGAGCTTTGTTTTGTCGCCACGGTTTATAAGTGAAAGGGACTTGGTGGGCATGGATCTTGTGGTTGCTGTCAGACAGGCACGCAGGGCCTCCGAGAATCTCTCAGCAGGGAAACAAATCTGTGTGAAATGTTCAAGCCATTTCATAATCAGCTTTGTAGCCAGATCTTCAAAATACTCAAAGGGCTCCCAGACATCAGTTGTTTTGAACAAGGAAGAAAGGTTGAAGGAAAGGAATAGAAAAAAAAAGAAACATGATTAGTGATATTAACCTGACCCAAGAGACAAAAAGGGTGGAGATTTCTGATAGAAGAAGCCAGCCTGTGTTGTGGCAACGGGGCCCAGAGCAGCAGCTTGTGCAGTGCTGTAGGGCAGCAGGCTCCCTCCTCCACTGAGCCCATGTCCTGCCCCTTGGCAGGCCAGAGCAAACTAAAATCACAGGTGATCTGCCGGGCAAACAGCTCCTGAGCAGTTCCCGAAATGGCCTGGCTGGTTTCATGCAGCTGCTCTGTGGTAAATGATGGGGGATTTTCTGGGGCTGCACTGGGATGCAGCAGCAAGGTGTTGGAGTGAGAAAATGCATTTGTTTCTCTGAGAGCGTGGCGTCAAGCCCTGATTTGTGTGGTCCACGCTGAAACACAGAGCTGATCCTTTCTGATCAAAGTACTGCATGTCTAGAATGTAAAGGAAAGGCAGAGGTAAGTCATACGGTATCTGTACTGTGGTCTGTACAAAGAGAAGTGTGTCATTAACAAAACCTGATAAAAGGACAATTAGTGGTCAGGATGGAAAGCTGTAACACAGGGGTGAGCCAGTTGGGTAGGTAAAAGAAATGTGATTTATCTGTCTGCAAAGGATAATAAAGCAGTCATTCTCTCCTTAACTGAGGCTATAAAGCTATTATGAAAACCAGCCTGGAGAGTGTCTGGCGTGCAATGCCCAGGGGGGCAGCAAGCATAAAAAAGTGTCCTTGGCTGATGTCATGGCTCTGGGTTTTCTGTTCCTCCCTGAACCTTCCTGACCAGCACTGAGAACACCATTACCCTGCAAGTAATTTTTTTGTGCTTAATGTCCTATTTTGTCTAACTTCTTACAGCACAGAGTGATTTTAAAAATAGGACAACACTGAACACTCTGGTAACTATAGAAAATCATTTGATGACATAGCTTTGTTTTCTGTCATTTCCCACCATTAAGATTTTCTGTATAACGTGCACTTTCTTGGCCTTTTGACAAGTACTCAGGAAGTTGTGCAGCAGTTGTGTGAGTAGGATCCTTCAAATTCAATACCTTATAATCATCATCATGCTTGTGCTATAGATTTTGATTCCTACATGACCAAATAAGGTTTAAAAGGATATTTTTATATAAAGTCAGGCATGGTTTTGCAGAAACTGCTGGGGTTCTCTTTTGACCTAGTGGTGCATTTGTGATTTGAGGAACTTGGACAAAAACAACTGGGAGAGTAATGCCAAATTCTCTGTACTATTGCAAGCAGCATGTGGAACTGGCTTCTTTCACATTTACACTTCTGCTCAGTAATAAAAATAAAATACAATTCTTGACTGAAAATAAGGATATCAATTTTGCCTTTTCAGTTGTCAAGTGAGTTGTTATTGAGCAAAATGACTATGCATTATTTCCATGAAAATGCTGGTGCCATCAGACACCACCACACCAGTAAAGCACAAAACATTTCTGTGGAAATCAGTAGTCAGTCAGGGTTCCAGGAGTCAAGAGTTCACAAGTTGATCCATATGTGTTAACAACTTTATCTAGAGTTTTTATTATTGATTTCAGCACTGCTGGGTAACTTTCTGGATGGTAAAATTTAAGGCAGTAGAGCTTGATCGTTCTGAGTTTGCAGAAGAATATGTTTCTGATTAGAAGCAATTCTGTATGCCAACAGACAAATGTACTCCCTTCACTCCAATTGCAGTAATCTGCTAAGAGAAATTCTAATAGCAGAGTATATTTTGTTTTTAAAACGTGATTTACTGACATTTCCTAAAAAACTGAAAGTACAACTAACTTTGAAATACGATTTTTAAAAAATCTTAATTACACAGTTGGGTCTTGAATTACAAATTGGTTGTGCATGAATTCTAACTATGCCCAATATCTGATATTAGGTTATTCTGCAGATAGTATAGCCAGCTGCAGAATTTAATCTCTTAAAAGCTGCAGAAATACTAATCTCTGAACAGCCCACCAAGAGGGTATTTCTGTGTCGTAGTCAGCTGAGAATTTTAAGTGAAGCAGTATGTTCAGTGTGATACTTTATTTAGCTTTACCTAGATTATAAGTAGCAGCATAAAACTGTCATTCAACTGCTGCTTCTAAAGAGTACATAATTCTGCATAGAATTTGGTAAGTATTTTTTTGCTTTTTATGCTGCCACCATTATGACAGTGTTAGAAATCTGACAGGGAAAAGAGAAGAAATATTACTTTTATTGTTGTAAACTATGTCTTAAGACTGTAGTGTTTGGATCACCAATTGTTAGCATGGTAATAAAATAACAGATTTTCTCTGTCCCAGCTGGTCAGACTTTTTCTCTTTTAGGGACTTTTTTCTGATCATAAACACACAAGACCGAGATATTTAACAGTGGGACACTGGAGGAGGATGGGTCTTGCTAGCAGGGAAATTTGGCTTCAGGGGGCTTGTGGCACTAGTTTGGAAAAATCAAATTACCTAAGGTCTATGAAGATCTGCTTATGATTTCTCTGTTTAAATTTCATTCATTGTTTTTTCCAGCATATGAAATTAAAAGCACCCTTATGAAATGAATTAATTAAAATAATGTTTGCTCTGTAGCTGTATCTACATCTCTATGTAATTTAATTTAGATAAAATCCCACCATGTGATGGTGGATGCCATCATGTTAGATAAATTTCAGGTGACTGCATGGAATCTGTTAGGAAATTACTGGTTTTGTCATGTCCAAGCAGAAAATCAACTGACAGGAGAAATACATAGTGATTTTTTTTTTCCCCCATTATTGTTTTTGTGAACCAGTTTTATATTCTAAACAGTATCAGGCAGAGCAGGTTACAAAGCCAGACTTATTTTGCTTCATGTGCATAGACTTTCTCCTTAGACCTTTGTATTTTGTGCATGTGCTGTGCTCTTCTTCAGTGGAAATGCTGAAATGTTTGGAGAGTTAAATATATGTATTTGGTGCGGTGCAATGAGCTGAACCATCTGGTCCTTCCTGCTCTTTTGCCTTGTAGTAAATTATTCTAATGTAGCTCTTGCAATGGACTCGGAGTAAACCACTGCTAATTTTTGTGGATAAAGTAGAAATACAGCTTTGGAATATATTTCTAGAAAAATAATACTGCTTAAATTGAAGGGTTCAGAGGCAATTATTTTTTTTGCTGACTTCTAATGTGTACGCATGTGAAAATGAATTGCAGAAGAACACACTGTCAGGTTACTCTGAAAGCAGGGTAGAATACAGCAAATTTAAGGAGTAATGAAGAGATTTATTTTCCAGAAAAAAATTGTGTCTGGTCATACTCTCCAAACTTGAATTTGTTACACTGAGTAAAGATTTATTGTATAATGAATATTGTGTTAGAAGAAACATTTGCATTTATCTTTTAATTATTGAGGCTCACACCCTGTTTCTTGTGCATCTTTGACGGTGTGCGTGTGTGTCAGCCTTGGGGCCAAACCTGTTCTCATTGAATTAAATGGCCTGTGCTAACTTGAAATCAATGGTGTGGGGAATGAATTCACCCATTTTGGAATCTGGTCTTTACTGGGAGGAGAACTGGGACATTTGTTTACATTCACTTGTGTTTCTTCCTCCGTTTGGATGCGATAAACCCCAACACAACCCTCGTGAGAGCTGTCGGCTCCGATAGCTTCACTTTTTTGACTGTTAAAACAGGGCAGCTTCTCCAAATGGATTTCAAGGGATAGATTGAAATAATTAATGCACATCTAAGGGCTAATTCCGTGGGATAACACTTTGCTTAATGGGATTAATTCCAGGCTTGCACATGCTGGAAACTCCCAGAGGCACAGATCAGGCCACTGCAAAGCACCTCGAAGTAGGTCCCTAGTACCTCCTCTCTTCCCCTCTGTCCTATTAGGAATACACACCAAGTCCAGATGTGAATGAATTATGGGTTAATCAAACCTAATCCCAGAAAAGCATTTGTATTAAGGGAGGAGAGTGTTTTGTCGTGTACAAGCCCATGCATTATCTGGGCAGCCCAGCATTGTATTTGAGGTAGTGCAATACACAATAAAGGGTTCTGTGGCAAGAAGAAATTGTAATGGATAGAAGTAGAAGAAAGATTTTTCTTAGAGAGTACAAGAAGTAAATTAAATGCTAAGGATCCTTTTCACATTTAGGTGAAAAATTATTTTCTGTGGGCATTTGATCACTTGGCGATTTTTCACCCCATCCAGCAGTTCTGTGGCTGCAGTTTCCCAAACTGTGCTTTCAATAAAGCTTACCTAAGCTCCCAATGCTATGAAAAATGGAGCTTATATAAATTTCCTTTGCATTCTAAATCCATCTCAGCTGCACACAGAAAGCAAACAAGTACAGTTTCCATGCAGCCTTTTTATCTCTCTGCACATCCCAAAGGCTTCCCAATATGCCTTTCTGCGGGAGAGAGAGGGTGTTTAAAGTAAACATAATTTCAAAATTTTCATCCATTTTAGAAGCAGCATTAAAGATCTTAAAGGAAACATGTTTTATGAGGCTGACGAGCAATTAGATGAGTGCAGTGGTAGTGCAAGTGCATAATTCTACACTTTATAAAATTAGTTGGAGTGAGAAAAATCAGAGACAACATAATATCCCATCTCAAGTGGCTGCTTCAGAGAGGTGCTCTGAAAGTTGAAGGTATGAACAGAATTGTTCTGTAAAATATATCTGGTAAGTGGCTGAGAGCTGCTTGCTTGCGTTAAGATGGAAAGAATAAATACAAGGGATCTAAATCCTCTGAAATAGCTGTGCCATTCCTCCAGGAAAACAAAACTAAACTAAATCTAGTCATAAGCAATAGAATAGGATTTCTCTTTGCTAAATTTGTGGAAAATATCTTATTGAAAAATCTTGAAGAAAAAACAATAAAGTAAATTTAGTGCTGTGGATGAAATTAATTTAAATTACTCATGATAGCTCACCTTTCCAGATTTTCAATGTATTCCCAATTGGTTAATGGAATTAACTTGATAAATTGTAGTATTAGTTGCATGCAGTGAGTAAATCATAATTACTTCATCTCAGTTGCAAATACTGCCATAGAATGGTTTGAACTAATAGTGTAAATAATCAGGAAATTTTCTTTGTGATGAGAGATGGGGGTCCTTTTCCTTGGGTTTTTGAGGTTTTTTCCCTACAAGTCTGTTTCCACAGAGAAGCAATTAAGAAGGTACCAGCTTCCAGTGCCCGAGCTTTTGAGAGCACTTCAGTATTTCTGACGGTTAATGTATTACTTTTAACTTATAGTTGGTGAAATAAAGGTGTTAAGTAAAGTCATTAATGATAAGGACATTCTTTCCTCCTATTTCTCCCACCCCATGCAGGAATGTATTGCTTTTCAACAGTCTTTAATTCAGTCAAAATTTATATATATGCTCTTCGTTCTTGCCATTTCCTATGTTTGAGAAGGTGTGTTTCAAAATATAGCACCTTTTTCTCCCCCTTATCCTGTACTGCCATCTGAGATAAGGTTTTCTATAGTTGGGTGTAGTCCATCAGTTGGCTCGTAACAAAATGCAGCAGTGGAGATGTACCAGCCACAGTTTTGTCACCTGAGAGAGGAGCACGGGCCTCAGCAGTGAGGTGTTAACAGGGATAAAGCCGTGCCCATTTGCAGATCCATGGTCAAAGCCCTTTCTCTTCAGCAGTGCTTTGCTTTGACATAAAATTTTAGCTGCATAGTTGCTACATGCTATGAAAGTGTGAATGCTCCCAAATCAGAGGAAGGACATTCCTGAGGTGGAAGAAGAAATTCTTTCTTTTTCAAATGGAATGTGTAAGGGTCCCTGGAGTTAAGGGTTTGTTCTGAGCCCCTTTGCTGAAGGAATCCATCGAGGACCCAGGCAAGGTTTGTTGTGGTATTTCCATTCTGTGATAGCTCATCCATTGGCTCCTTTTTTATGAGGCCTGTGAAATGCTTCATGTGCTGTTTTCAGAGTGTAATATTCCCCAGTGGTCTTAATATCATTATTGCTAAGCTTTGGTGAGTAATGCTGCAAGAAAAATATACACCCAAATAGAAAAATATTAACCCAAATCCTTAATCAGCCTTTCTCTTTACTCTGTCCATAACTTGCTCTTGCACAGGAGCGTTTTTTTGCCTGTGCATCTTCTGACAGAGGCAGGACATGACACACACGTCTCTCCACTAAGTGGGTCAGTGGCAGGGGACTGCTCTGAAACCTCTCCCTGACTGTGTGTGCAGCTACTGCAGGCTTTAGAGCCTCAGCCGTTGGGGCTGGTGTAACCTCCTTCCTGCCTGAGAACCCGAGCCACTGCCTCTGCAGATGATTTAACTATTTCCCTCCTTGACACCAAGCTTCACTAGGAATTTCTTTGCCCTCAGAAGCTTTGTTGCATGTGGATGTTGCAATGAAAACATCTTGAGGCTTTGCTAGCCTTGAAATAGTCTGCTCCTCATTGTTCTGCTAAAGTAAATCTTGCAGCCTTTCCACTGCTCTTCGTGTGTCTACCTTCCTTCCGATTCAGTCATTTATCTGCTGAAAAACATTGTATGGGAAATACGTTGAAAGTCTTGAATGACAGCTACCTGGGTTTTGGAAAATGTTGCTCTGGACTTAACCTAAAAAAATGGATGGCTTTCATTATTGGGGGTTTGGTGTCCTTCCCGTCTCTGGCTCTGTTGGCACTGGTTAGGTCTGGTGCTGTCGGTGAGTTTAGGTGGAAAGTGATCCCAGAAAAAGGAAAAAATTCGTGGTTTGGTTGCAGTAGGATTAGCTGTGATGAGTGTCCAGACACGGCTTTGACCATACATCACGGATGGCTCCTGTAATTGTCCCAGCTTTGGTCCATGTTGGCTGCAAGGGAAGGAATTCCTCATGGGCTGACTCTTCCCTGTAAATGGCCTTGTAGCTGCAATTCTCCCTCCAGCACCTCCACCCTTAGCTTGTGTTCTTGTGAGGGATTTTTTATTTCTCTACTTGTAGCAAATCAAGGGAGTTGCAATTAAGCTCAGTCTGAGACAGAGCAGCCCTGGTGAGGCTCTTGCTGGGCCTGTGCACCTCTGCATTTGGTTCCAACCACTTCCCACCAGTAGTGATAGCCCCCATAAGCTTAATGACTTTTGGAAGTCTGAAACTAGGATAAAAGGGAGTGGGGTTGCCTTATAAATCTCCTGGTTGGGAATTGTTATTTATGTTATAGTACATTTGATTACTGGAGCCATGAGCTGTGAGCTAGTTGTAATGTCTAACTTAAAAATGCTAATTTAAAGTGCTTAGGGAAACGTCTGCCACATCTGTGAAGTGCTCACTGAACAGAGAAACACATCTGATTGTGATCAGCTGCACCCTGTGTCTGACTTAGTGTCTCTTCCTTCAGCCTCGCAGCATGAAGTCTCTTTGGGATTCCTGGGGAGACATGGAGGCTGAATTCTTTTATGGCGTCCTCCATCATGTGCACGGGGTTGTAGGAGCTGAACATGAAAAGGCCACCTGATAGTAAATCAGTCTGGGGTGAGTTACTGCTGCGGGACAGAGTTGGTAGGGCAAGGGAAAGGCTAAGTGACCTCGAAGCATTTGAATAATAATTCTTGCCTCTTTGTACACTTAACACCAGATTGAATTAGACAATAGAAAATTTACAGCGGGGAACACCTTTTGCATTAACTAGATTAAACTTTTGCTATCCCTGATGAAGATGGGTCTAGTAAAAGCACTTGTGCCTGATCTAAACCCCCTACAAAAGCTGAAGGAGCTGCACAGCTTGCATCTGTCAGCCCAGCTTGTTGGATAGCCACATCTGCAGTTGTCCTGTGCATGGTTTGCTGTCTCTAGGAGGCAACATCAGGCTTGCTTCAGGAAAGCCCTTTGCACCAAGTCCTTGCTAAACTGAGAAGTGAAAGCAGTTGCTTTTTCTGAGAATGACTGACTGTTTTGATGAAGCAAGGAGTCCCCTTCCACAGATGAGCAAGGCACTCCCCTCCTTTCTGTTTCTAACGAGGCTCTGGAAGGATTTTGGAGGGTGAAAGACTGCCTTATTTAATTATATATTCAAAGTTAATCTTCTTCACCTTCAGACTTAAAAGGTAGATCTTTTATTGTTTGCTACATGTTTCCTCTTCCCACATATCAAACAGCTGTTGGAGATCTACTTGTCTTGCTCCTGTTACAGTAGCCTGGACTTTTTTATTAGAGTCTTTATTCCATAATGTTCTAGAAAATCATAGAATCATTAGAAAAGTTTGGGTTGGAAGGGACCTTAAAGATCATCTAGCTCAAATCCCCCTGCTGTGGGCAGGAACCCCAACGTTTAGCCCTTTCTGGATTTATAATATTTTCCTTCTTTTGAATCTATTTCTTCTAAATAAATCAGAGGGAAACTTGAATTATTTGAACTTTATGATAGTGCCTGTCTGAAAGGGATCCTAAAAGGAGTATGAAGGGCTCCCAAGAATCCTAAAGCACCTTAACTTGACTTTCCATAGGGCTAACATTCATTAGTGTAAAAAAGTGGAAGGTAATGACCTAAAATACTTTCCTTTTTAAATGTAATTATTTGGGCTGCCTAACATCTGGTCTTGTAACCTGAATCCTGATCATATCAGCAGTTTCCTCCGACAACAACAAATTCTAATGCTGAACTTCATGAGCACGAGCTTTGCTTTGGGCCATGTTGTGTTTCACAGATATGTGATGGAATATTGATGATAAATTAATTGAGCCTTTGCCTTCTGCAAGTGAAGGAGGATTTGGCCCCTGCGTCTTCAGTCTTGGAGTGCCACAAGTTTGTTTGTTGTTTATATCTATGAGTAAACTCCATAGAAATATATAACTATAAATAAACCCCAGTATTATCTTTAATAATTTTAGCTGGCTAACTTTTAGGCATTTGGTCTGGGCTGTCTTTTCAGCTGCAGGCCTGTGTACACTTGGAGTGAAGCATCATGCAGGGTGCTCATCTCTCTCCTCATCCTGTCCCAAGCCCAGGGAGCTCTCTCAGGTTCAGAATTTTGCTTTCAAACAGCAGCAGTGAGGCAAGATCCATCACACCCAGCATCTCCCTGCTGTCAGTCTCCACAGGGAAAGTCTGGTGGGTGCCTGATGTGTGGTGTGGTGTGGTGGCACCTGCAGCTGTGGAATCCTGTCCCCATGGGGGTCTGGAAACACAAACCTGCAGCAAGAGGCTCTTGGATAATATGGGGTAGAACTGGAATGAATGTATACAGCAACCCAGAGTTACATGGACCACTGCTGGTGGGAGACGGTGGTGTCTGAGAAAAGCTGCCTGCTTTCCCCAGCAAGCAGCTGTAGCAGCTCTGGGCTGTTGGGAGAAGGCACTACCGGATCTGCCTTTAAACACCTTTGTATGTAACCACAGTTGCAGCAATAAATCTCTTGTGCTGGGATTGGTTTTCATGGGCTTCACTGAGAAACTCGGTTTCCAGGAAGATAAAATGCTTCATTTACAGCTGTTACTGAATTTTGGTAACCCCTACAAGTAAAACTCTTAAATGAATCACTTAATAAGAGCCATAGGAGAGAAAAAATTCTATGGTGGACAGATTTGATCTGGATTTACAAGTAATTCAGCTTTTACAGTCTGTATTTCTCAAACTATTATCGGGAATCATGGTCTAACCCAATCCAGATGCACACTGAAAACATAGGAGGAGGAAAATCCTATTACAAAGAAATGTGCTGGCACGTTTCAGAGGTCCCGACCACGTTCCAGTGATTCACTTCAGCTGATCCCCATTGGTACTGGCTCAATTGGGCCAGCCCTGTGGATTGGACCCCAGCCAGCTTTGGGGGGCAGCAGCCCTCCCTCATGTCAGGTTTTGGAGCAGGGCGACTGTGCCTGGATGTGGGTTCTGGGACTCCCTGGCTCTCTCCAGGTCTGGATTAGGGGGACAGCTGGCAGCGTGGGCAGGTGGCTGAAGCTCCACTTGCTGCCCTGTGCAGGAGAGCTGGTGCTGGGCCTGAGCCAGGGCCTCGAAACCCTCTGTGAAACCACGCAGGGCTCTCGAGGCGGGTGCCCGCCCGCAGCACAGCCTCCCTCGCCGGCCCCCAGGCTTCCTCTCCCTCAGCTCCTGGGGCTGCTCTTGGGCTCTCGCTAAAGGCTTTTTTCTCGCTTGCTTGTCCGCAGCAGTTCTGAATTGCCTTTTCTTTCTATTTTTTTTCTTTGCCCTATACTTCAGGAAGTAAAAGGCTGCAGGGGGTTGTTGCAGAGGTGCTGGCAGAGCTGCTTTGGGGGTGTGAGTGTGGAGCAGGATGAGGGACATGCCAGCCTCGGGTCCAGATGTGTGAGTGGAGGGACCTGCAGCAGCAGGAGAGAGTGCCTGGGCACAGAGGAGGGCAGGACTGCATTCCTGGGTGGGAGCAGAAAAGAGGAGGGGAACAAAAGTCCAGGCTTTGGAAGGAGGAGGTGCTGGGAGGAAATTCAGCAGCAGAAGCACAACTGGTGAAGGAGTTTCAGGTGTAGGCAATTGGGATTGAGAAGGGCTGGCAGCCTGGGCAGTGCTCTATGTAGTGACTCTGTCTCCTCTCAGGTCTGTCAGTCCCTACCTAGCTCTCTGTACAAAGCTTTCCAGAGCTTCTCCTGTACAAGCTCCTACAACTGAAAGGTGATTAGCAAAGGCACAGTTTGTTCCCGTTTGCCCTCACATCCTGGTGGTCTCTCAGTAAACGTCCCCCCTGCCCTGCAGCAGGTGATGTTACTTGAAGCTCCTTGCACAGGAGCACAAGGTGAGCACGAGTAAGTGCCAACTTTCCAGTTGTTATTCCTTCAGAGCTTGCTTCCCTCTCAAGCAAGATCACCACTCTGACCTCGTCTTTGAGCCCTTTGCGTATTTGTGCACCTAGGCCTCGATTCATGCCTCAGCTCCTTTTGGATTCCTGGAGAGAGAGGTGCTCTTTGTCTGAGGCACATTTAAGCAGTGAGCTTGACATCATTTACAGTGCCATGTACCTGCCTTCCCCACTGGCCTGAGACCTGACACTGGCCGTGCCCCCGCCTGTACTGGGTCATTTTGCTTTAAAACTCTGCTGTATTTCACTGGACTGCTGAAATCTGGACTGGTATAACACTGATATGTGAATCCTGGAAAGATGCTGTGCAACTCCCAGTACGCACTGGGTAACCTGTGAGGTTAACAGAGTGGGAATCATCCGTGAAATAATTACTGTTTGTGCTTTGCTCTGTGTGAGGCAGCTGAGTGTGACTGCTCCCTGGGGCCTGGCACATTTGGCTCTGCCCAGCTGCCATCATCAGCGTGTCCCCTGTGACTTTGGCCTCAGCCCCCAGACCATGGCTTGTGAGGGACAGAAAGTACAATTTGGTGGTGTCTAAGGGACTGGCCTTCTGTTTTGAAGAGGCAGTAACTCCTCCTCTAGCAATTTAAAAACCTAAACTGGTCCTGTTCACCTGAATGGATGGTAACTGCTTTAACTGCCACATGTTCATTGTGCCTCCTATCTCTTTGACCTTTGCTTCAATAGGCTTTGTACCTTCTGTCTTTCTCTCTCTCTCTCTTTCTAATCCAGAAACCCATTGCAAAGGTTATTATTTAGAAAGCGCTTTGTACATTTTGTTTTGCTTTGTTAAGAATACAGAAGTCAAACATATTAAGGAAATGACATGAACTAAGAGATAGGACAAGGGGAAGTAGCTTCAAGCTGTACCAGGGAAGGTTCAGGTTGGATATGAGAATATTCTTCACTGAAAGAGTGGTTAAGCACCGAAACAGGCTCCCCAGGGAAATGGTGGAGTCACCATCCCTGGAAGTGCTCAAAAAATGAGTAGATGTGACACTTCACAATATGATTTAGTGGGCATGGTGGTATTTAGCCAAAGGTTGAACTTGATGATATCGGAGGTCTTTTCCCACTCTAATAATTCTATTCATTTTATTGTTTGGTTGGTTTTTTTTCCTAAATATTGGACTTTCTCATTGTCTCAAAACATGTTTTTCCAGGAACAATCACAGCCAGACTAGCAGGCTTTTCCCCACTGAACAGCTTTAATCCATTACCTGGGATGCTGGAGGCCAGGCTGCCCCACAAAAGCACCACGTGGGCAGAGTCAGCCAAGGTCGACCATGGTTGGCACAGAGCCCCAGCTAAATCCCCTGCACTCTTGACATCTCCTCCACAGTCCTCCGCGTCTCCTGCCTCAGCTCCTCCTGCTCTGGGGATTTTGTTAATGCTGGAGAAATACTGGACTTGAGATGATTGTGTGAATGTGCCTGGCTTTGGTACAAGAAGAGGGGATTCAGGGCCAGGATACCCAAAGAGTACCCAAAAATGCTGCCTTCAGCAGCATCTCAGATGCCTCCGGGCTGTGTAAAATATTGTCCTGTGAACTGTTAAGAGGAAAAGCTCTGGGAAGGTAATCTCAGCTTGTTTGTTGGTTTAATATTCAATGTTGGGCAAATAACATAATCTCTCTGTCTCTATTTACCCCATGTACAGGAAATTTTATAGTCCTGAGGAAATGTGGTGAAGGATGTTGTTCATAAAGTGCTTTGAACCAAATTTTTTAAATGGCAGAAAAAGGGGGGGAAGAAGGAAAACCCTCTAGGATCTCAATTTATTTCCATGGATTTGTTTCTAAATGCATGATTTAAAAAAAAAAAAAAATACAAACTCCTAGTTCAAACAAACAAAATCTACTCTTTGGAATTTTTTTCTGGCTGTGTGAGGCTGTCAGTGGGAACAGTGATTGTTTATCTTCATCGAAGGGCTTTGCAGGTTATTGATAATTTTTTCTTTCTCTTTTGAACTCACTCCAAATCTGCACAAAGCACTACTCAGATTTATTTTAAGGTGTTTGTTTTGTTTTGTTTTTTATATAACTGCAATACAGCTTTTCCTTGGGGGATGGAGCCGGAGCTGCACATTGGATCTGTAGTTACTTAGCCCTTGATTTTTTTAGCTATAGTTTGTGAACTTTCTACATCTTTATGAACTGATACAGGGGCAATTTTATCAGGTTTATCTGCTGGAACCCAACAATTTTAAGGTGTCCTCCTGGATGTGGTCAGTGCATAAATATTTATATGGTGGCTGAAAAAAGATGGGGACTCTCTTTTTAGAAGGAGTCATATGGAACACGTGAGTGGCAGTGGGTTCAAGTTACTGCTGGAGCAATTCCTGTTGGACACAAGAGGACAATTTTTCACAATGAGAATAATTAACTATTGCAATAATCTCACCAGGCAAGTGGTGCATTCTCCAACACTGGACACCTTTTAGGATCCATTTGGACAGTGTGCTGAGCCATCTTTTCTAGACCGTGCTTTTGCCAGGAACAGCTGGACAGGATGATCCTTGAGATCCCCTTTCAATGGTATTCCATGATTCTATGAAATAAAAATTAAAAACCTTCTGTGGGAGGGCCACCCAAGCCAATCTCTCCTGTGCAAAGATTCAGGTTTAAAGCCTTCCTCCCAACCAGAAGGCACATCACGGTGTCTCACAGCTGTCTTTATGGATGTGTTCTGACATCTGGGGTTAAAAGTCTGTCTCTCCTACCCATAGCTCCCTTCTCACCTTTAACAGTGTCCAGCATTCACAAACTGGGAGCCCAAAACAACCTCCATAGAGAATATGTAACCTGGGATATGGGAGAAGCAGCTTCAGAGTCTTCAAAAGAGAGCAGTGATTTCAGCCTGGGTCTCCCACTGAACTTGATGGTCTCAATCTTTCTTTACATTGAATGCAGAATTGTTTCCTGAGAAGCCCTCCCTTAAAATCGTGTCCAAACAGATGTATTTTCTCACACACACTTGATGAAGGAAGCCTTAACCAGGCCCAGTCATGAATCTCTGAAGGAAATGCTGCTGGGTTTTCCCAGAAAATAGATGTCCTGTGTTGGTTGGGGGAGTTTGCAAACATTTCTGTCCATGGAGATATTCTCAGCTGGCTGAGGTCCTGGACGGTCTGGTTTATCTGAACCTGTTTCAGAGAAGGCTGGACTTGCCGTGGTCCTTTTTGACTAGATTAATCCTACAATTCTTATATTCAGAATTCCATCTCCTTTACACAGGGGCAGTGTTGCCCTCATACTGGCTATTAATTTTCCATGAAGTGCTATGCAGCACTGCCACATTTATGCTGCCAAGCACCCAGTGACACAAATGACCTTCTTTGCTGATGTATCTGATATTTTTGTACAGATGCTGCATCAGTTCTTGGCCTCACGGATCCCAGACTCTGCTACGTGCTGGATGGATTCCTCTTCATTTATGCAGTGGTGATGACAGCCCTTTTTGTGAAAGCAAAGGTCAGTCTAACCAAACACAGATGCGTTTGGATTTGGTGGTGTAAAATAGTTGGGCTGGGCTGGAAAGTGGCAGTGGAGAGGAACCATCTCTTTGAATGGAACTTTTTTATTCTTTTATTTTCTTTCTCTCTCTCTCCTTTTTTTTTTTTTTTTCCCCCCTCCCCTCTCCGTTTCTGGGGTCCAGTTGAGCAACCTGGGGAAGTTCTTTCCAAAGGTTCATGAACGGAGGGGGGAAGAGTATATGAGAGTGTTTTGATGCTACACTTATGGATACATCAGAGATTCTGGATTTTGTAGATGGGAAATGATTGATCAAGAGTGATGTGGATTTTTTTTCTCCTGCATTGGAAGGAGAGGAGGGGATATACAGAAAATTCAGGGTAAATGGCAAGCTCGTGAAGGATGTATTAAAATGTCTCAATAATTCAGACATCTTTGATACTATGAGTGTGATGACACAAACAACATAACCCAAACAGCCATGGGAGAGGAATTGCGTAATTGCTACAAACATGATTCTATGCCTAAATATAGACCTAGCTAGAAGGTTACTTTTAACAAAGAATTGAATGTGATAATAACTCAAGAAGAGTAAATCAATACAGAATGTAGTTTCAGAGGTTGTTTTTAAAGACTACAACACAAAGTAGCTGCTCTCACTGACCCAAAACTGCCCCCTTTTACCTGAAATTTTGTCTTAGCAATTGATTACTCATAAATATTGTCAGCAGCCAAGCCAAAGAGCAGCTACAGAAGGGATAATCCTTTATGTCTTTGTTAGCTGCCACTCACACCAAATTACTGTGGTGGTACCATATTCCTGCAAGCCAGGTGCTGCTCCTGAGGGGTGCATGGATTCCCTGCAGGAAGCCCAGAAACTTCGCAGGCAGCTGGAGAACCAGGGGCCCAGGGAGGCACAAGATTAAGACAGGAAAAGAATGGAGAGGCAAATCTGAGGAGGGCAGGTATGTAGGGAACAAACTCAGATGTTTGTGAGCTGGTGTGATGTGAAGTAAAATGACTTGGCTGCTGAGAGCAGGCTGGTGTGTGGATAAAAGTGCCACTGCAGCAGTGGTTTACATTGCCTGTAGCCTCACAGGGAGCTGTTTGTGGGTTACCCTGTTTCTGATGAGAGTAGGAGAGAGGGAATGAAAGGACTGAAGGGAGCCACTGTCTCTCTGCTCATGGAATGGTCTCTTTCAGCTCAGCCAGGCCTCTGAACCACAGCTGCGACCAGGCCAGGATGACGTGTACAATGTGAGTAACTGCTGGTCTTTGTTTTTTAATCTACCACCCAGACAGACCTTTTGGGGCACTTAGAGACGGTGAATTGCCTGCTGGTCAGAAAAGCTTTGGATGAGCCAGCTAATGAGTAGGCTGTACCTGTGTGCAGCATGGCAGCTGTAAGGAGGAAAGGTAAAACCTCGCAGGGGCAGCTTCTGGTGTCACCACTCTGGTCAGACACTAGAGAGGTCTTTGGGCTGTAGGTTCCTGATTTGAGCTGAAGGTTGGCAGGAGCCCAGGCTGTTTGTTGTGCTGCCCTATGGAACAGGCCTGTGAGACCTCTGGGTGTGTGTGTGCAGCCACTGCCCCTGGTGCTGCTGCTGCTTCTGTTTGATGTGGGCTGGGCAAAGGCCAAATGCCAAGGAATGGTGTGGAGCTGACTTTGGGCACCCGCAGCTCTTACATTGCCAAGTGTGTGGAGCCTGAGCCACCACAGCCCCTGTGTCTCCATTCCCAAGCTTTCCTGTTGCCCCTCAGCAAGCCCTGTTGTACCAGATGATTCCAGAGATGTACCTTGTCCTGTGCTCTGACCATGGACAGCACCTTTAGCCAGTGAAAGAGGACAGACAAGATCCTGCCTGTGCCTCCTCATTAAATTGCTCACTCATGGCAGCATTAAACTCTTAGCTATTTTGGCTATGTCTAGTTGTCTTTTAATTTTTTTTTTCGCACGCTTTTGACCATAGCCACATCCTGTGATGGGTTCTGTTTAACTCTGTAATGTATGAACACTAATGTAATTTCTTTTCAGTTTAAGTGTAGCCTGTCACCTTTCAAGTAGCACTCTGTCAGCTGTGCTATTCTGACCTGAAATCTCACCTTTGCCCTTGTCCAAGGTAACCCTTCCCAGCTAAGAACTCTGTTGGGCATAAAATTTCTGTAGCTGCCTGATGCAAATTTACATGAGCTGCTCTGCAAGAAAAATGAAGCTCATGGATCTTCACTCGCCGGTGGGAGAGAAAGCATGAAAGTCAGAGTCCTTCCCCTTCATGCTCTCTAGTTTTCAACTCCTTTCCACTTAGGAAATGTTTTTGATGCAACAGCTTGCAGTTTTGTGTCATCCATGGCTTAGATGTAGACCTTTTTGTTGACAGTTGCATTAGGAAGTAAAAAATAATTTCTAGTTCAGTTACAGTCCTTGTGAACCGAGCTGGGTTCCCTTTCTCTTCTGTGTTAAGTCAGGCTCTATTATCTCATTATCTCGGTGTCCATCCACTGCTTTTGCTCTCCTGTTTCAGAAACTCTCCCGTGTGCACAGAGACGATTACGATGTTCTGGGAGGAAAGCGAGGAGCAGACCCCGAGCTGGGCGGGAGACACCAGGTAACCTCCTCCCCCATGTGCACCTCTGTCCTTTGATCTGGTGCCTCCCACGCCGTGTCAGAGCGCTGCTCACACGCGCAGCCACCCGAGCGCCTTCCCGGGCAGGGAACGACGCCATCTGTGTCGTAACTCGGGCGGCGCGGGGGGACAGCAGAGAACCTCTCCCTCCCCTTTGATCTCGGCCCCCCTCGCTCGGCTGGGAGCTCGCAGCCAGCCGGGGTGGGAAGTGACACCCGGGCCCGGGGCGGATGCGGAGGAGGCCCGGCAGCGGTGGGTGTTTCACAGAGCTTGCTGCGTCTGATGCCAACAAACAAGCGCCCACAAAGCAGAGCAGCAGCCAAAACAACTCCTTCTGCTGCAGAGCCCATCACTTTCAAAGGAAAAGGGAGGGAAAACCTCCTGCATCAGCAGGTGACAGCTGTAGGCAGTGAGCGGAGAAGAACTAAGTTTTACCAATTGTTAAAATTAATTTTCCTGAGAACAAGTTGTCTGAACAGAGCCTTATGAGTGGAGGCAGGATGGACTGGAATGGGCAGGGAAAGTCCCATGAGCCACAGCTGTGCCATGGAGCAAATGCACAAGCATGTACAAGGTGGTGAGGGATGCTGGCAGTGCAATGTATGGGCAACTTTTTTCTTTTGTTTTACAGCAAAGAAGAAAGAACCCTCAGGACACTGTCTACACTGTGAGTAGAGCACTCTGGAGGGAGCAGAGAGGGAGGGATGGCTGGGAACAGGAGATGCTGTTTCACAGGAGACTCCCCCCCCCGCCCAATTTCAGCTTTGGTTCAAAACTCAACAGCTGCTTTTAAAGGCTTCTCTTCCTTTCCACCCAACACCTCCCTCCAAGCCCTTTGTTTCTGCTAGAAAATTTCAGCTCACTTGTGTGTGATAGGAGAAAAACACTGCCTTGGGAGGTGGGGAAAAGAACTTGGATCAAGATACCTGCTAATGCCTAATGCTAGTGACTAACCAACCCTCATCCCATGTGATCCCTGCTGCAGTGTTTTCTGTGCATGGTCTCCAGCCCCTGTGACTGCTCTCTGGCAAAGGCCAAATGCCAGTGCATCAAAGGGGGGCTGCTTAGGAAACCCTTGATTGAGTTATTTGATTCTGGCTAAATGTGGTGGTCTGTGCTCCAAAGCAGATACAGGAATGTTAATTCTCATGTCTTAACTCGGGTCTGTCTGGGTCTGCAGTGCTTGAGAAATGAGCTCGTTTCCAAGAGCTTCACTATTGTTGAATCAGACACTCAGAGCAGCTGGCTGAAGTGTGGCCACCCAGGGGCTGCCTTGGCTTTTCTACTGACACACTGACTCCTTCCCCCTCTCTACCTGCAGTCACTGCAGAAGGACAAGATGGGCGAGGCATACAGCGAGATTGGAATGAAGGGAGAGGTGAGTCTTACTTTCCTTCCCGGTGAAAACTTGGCAACAGAAAACATTTCAGCTTTTGGGCAGAAAACCCCTGATGGCTGCCCTGGCTGAGGGGGCAGAGGGCATGAGATGGGTGAGGAACAGCTGAAGGAAGGTCTGGTGTCAAGTGCTGCAGTGGTCCAGCAGCACAGGAAGATTTTGGAACGCATTTCTCCAGAGCAATTCAGAGCTGCAAGGTTATGGTTTCCCTCCACAGGCCGCCAAGCCTGGCTGGTGTTACAGGATCAGGAGAGCAAGTGCCAGCCCCTCCTTGTGCCTGACTGCAGACAAGGAATAGGGGAAATATTCTCCTTCCCACAGCTCTGCTCTCAAATGTTTAAGAAGGCACACATCAGTCATGTCTCCAACTACAGCAAAGGGAGAGTTCTAGCTCTGTGCACAAGCTGCTGGGGAAGGGGGGCTTGTGTAAAAAAAAAAAACAAACCATCTGGGGACACTTGTTTATGGCAAAATGAAAAATTGCTCTGACCTACACAGGTTCTATTTTACGTCAAAGTGTCATATCTATCTATCTGTCTGTCTGTCTATCTATCTATCTATCTATATCTAACCTTTCATTTCCTTCTGACACATGAAAAAAGGGGCATTTCAAAACAAAGTTTAGTGTTGAGGAATGCTGAAGCAACACCAACATTTAATCTGTTCCCTTTTTTTATTCTAATGCCCCGCTGCCAGAGTCAAGCTCTGTCTATGAGCTATGGGCTATAAAGTTGCACCATGTTTTTTGAATGTTTCTGTTTCTGGAGGGAACAGAACACCAAAGCCCTTGTCCCATTCCAAATAGATGATCATTTAACAGGTTGCTGCAATTTTAACTGTAACAAGCACTACTCCTTGACACGTTTGTGATACAATCTATTACTAAATAATCAGTGTCTACAGGAATGCTGCCAAATCTCTATACATACAGTGAATCAAAGAAATAGCAACATTCTAACAGCATGACAGGAAAATACGTCAGCAAACCAAAACAATTTCTTTTTGTTTCCTATTATCTCTATCTTCTCATTAACACCCCTTGCAGCATGTCTGGGCTGGTCCAGACTTACCAGGTGCTTTCCTGTGCAGAGCACAGTCCAGGCCAAGCACAGCTGGTACATCCTGTACACCCTCAGCAGAGGATGGGGGAACTCAGGGGGTTTCTTTCTTTTTGCATAATCAGGAAAGCACCCACTAATCAATCTGTGCTTGTTTTGTTTTCCCAAAGCAGCAGAGGCGGCGAGGCAAAGGGAATGAAGGTCTCTACCAGGTAGGCACCACCTCCCACAGCTGCTCCCCTCACCCGTCCTCCTCAGTGAGGTGTAGCCTGTGGTTGGACATCCAATGGCACTGTCAGGAAGGCACGGAGAAGTGAAGGGCAGCTGGAGGTTCCCCAAGCAGGCACCAGGTGTCTCACTAACTCCTCATTCTTGGAAGCCCCAGCTACCCCTGGCTCTGGGATCTGTAACACAGGGCACAGCTGCTGTACCCGAGCAGGCTGCCAGGAAAAGGGCTGGGCTGTCAGGGGATGCTTCCCGGGATTCACAGCCACCTGAGGTCCCACTGCCAACTTACTTACCCAGAACTGCACTTGATTTCCCTTCCAAATCAAAGAAAAGAAGTCCAAAGTCCATGATTTGATGTCTGTTCATTTAATTATCAGAGCTCATTCTAGCATCAGTTAGCTCTTAATAATACGCAAATAAAATGTACTCCAAAGATCTGCAGAAGCAGTTAGGATGAGTTGCTGTAGTCATATGTTCGTAACAATTATTCAGGATGCACCTTGCCTTCAGGTAAGTGATAGCACCATACAAAGACTAAAGAATCACTCAGGAGTAAAAACTTTCGTAGGGAAAAAAAATCAGACTTATGCTCCTGACTGAGCCCTTGCCATCCTGCTGCTGACTGGTCAGCCAGGGAAAAAGGAAGCACTCACACTCATGCCTCACCTGTTTTTCTGGTTTTGTTTTTCAGGGGCTCAGTGCAGCAACCAAGGACACTTATGATGCTCTCCAAATGCAGCCTTTGCCCCCCCGCTAAGTAGGAGCCTCAGAGGGGATGGGCAAGAGTGAGAGATGCCCACCTGCTTTGGGGAGGAGAGGGGGGAAAGCCTCTTCATCCAACACAAGCACTGTGTGTTTTCTATGTGCAAGAACCTCCTTGGGTTGGTGCACAGAGACTGGACCTTCCCTCCTCCCTCTTCTCCTGAATCATGTAACTGCTTTTGCTATTAGAATGTACAGATCTGTAAAGTTGTTTCCAGCCATAGTGGTTATTATGCTGATTTTTTTGGGGGAAGGTTTGTGTTGTGGGACCAGACCACAGCCTTCTAACAAACACAGCTATTTCCATAGCTCTTCCCTGTCTTCCAGAGTATTAAGACATTATGGAATTATGGTTTTATTGCATTTAACTTGTAAAGATAGGACTGTAGTTATTTCCTGTAATATTTATCTTAAGACTATTTGACCCTTTTTTGCTTTAAATTTGCCTTTTTCTTTAATTATAAAGAGAGACATGATGTTAGATGTTACAGTAGTGAAGCAGAGAGGCTGAATGCCAACTTTCCAGTAGGAAGAGAATGAGCACCAATATCCCAGAAAAGATCAAGCCATGGCACTGCCACTCATCCATAAATATGAGCCAGGTAACCCAGGTGAGAGACTTCTCTGAAGGCAGAAAAACAATGAAAACAAGGAGATGGGCTCCCCTATTATCACTTCCAGACAACAAACTGTACAAAAGCCAACATAAAAGCAGTTTCCAAACCAGTCTCTCATGAAGCTGCCTCTAAAAGGTGCAGGTATCATTCCAAAGAGACACCAGTTCAGTAAAGTCATGTGTTTTTGATGAATGAATTAATAAAACAGTGCCTGAGTCCTGTGTATGTGTAGGGAACAGCAGTGGGAATGGCACGAGCTCCTTACCTGAGGCATTCAGGCCATCTGAACCAGCCTGCACCCAGCAGCACCATCTCCAGGGAAGCTGAGGAAGACAGGATTCCAACAGGAGCTCCTACACACATCCCAGGAGCCCCATACCCAAGTCTCAAAGGGACACTCGTCTCCTGTTGCTGCAGCCTCACAAGGCTGCACAGAATTCAGCAAGGACAAATCCAGCCCAGCAAAATCAGGGGTGTCTCACCTCGACTCAGGAGCTGACCAGGCCATCTCACCAGTCCTCACAGAGGAAGCAGAGCTAAAGCAAGGCTGTCGAACAAGAGCTGCTGCCCTGGTCACTGCCCAGATGAGGTTATGTCTTCTTTCCAGGGACTGGGTGGGTTAGCAGCAGAAAAACTTGTTGAAATGGGTGCTATGCAAGTTCCAAGGCAGTTTTACTTCTTTAGCAGTAAAACTGTACCTGTAGTAGGTGCTTATAGCTTTTAAAGAGTATTTACAATAAATTAAAGCAAAAAAACCCCTCAAAACTGGGACATGGTGATGAATGTTTCTTGCAAAAAAACCCCTGACTTCCTCGATCCCTTACTGTTCTGCAGTGACAAGAAAAATTGAGAGAACTGGGTGATAACTGAGACAGCTGAGCTGAAAATTACAGTAAAGTTATGCTGCAAAGCACTCGATGCAAGAACAAAGAGTACTGGAAACAGCTTTCTCTTTTTAAATCACCATAACCATATCTACAAGGTGTAGAAGTCACAGGTTTCGGCAGCATGAAATACCAACCACTAAACAATAGCAATGAGATTCTTTGTGGGGGAAAAAAAATCACCTTTATGCTCTTTTTATAACAACAGATACCTTAAGTTCAAAAATCATACAATGCTGGTTTTGGGGCCACTCACCATGGGGTTGAGCAGAGTCTCCTCTTTGCCTTCAGGAAGGAACTGAAGCTGTTTCTGCTTTTAGGAGGGGAGCTGATAAACACAGAATTAGAACAAAAGCTTCAAGCAGAGTGCATAAAACCTGGGCTCTCCTTCAGTTTGACAAGACAAAGGGCACCACAGCTCAATCTTCTGGCCCAGTCTGAGGCATGGGGGAAGGGGAATCGGCCTTCCCCTGACACATCTAAAAACTACAAACAAGTGCATACATGTTAAAACACTTGGAAAATGGTTTAATGATGTTTACAACAGAAATGAACTGTACAATTACAGTAAGTTTAATATATATAAAAAATTACAGCAGACAAATGCATCTACACAAAATCTACCTTTTCATTCTGATTTACTGTAATCTACACAATCTCTCAATGCCTACAGCTATCTGTAGGCAACCACTGGGAAAATAATAATAATAATAATAATATAATAATAAAGGACATCTTTAAAGAGACAGCATTTCGCCTTCCTCCTCACCCTTAGTGTGATCAGCAAGGTTTTGAAATGTGTGGGACTCTCACATTTCATTCTCAAGAAAAGCTTGGGTTGTGTTTGGGTAGGGTACTCCCATATGGCCCTTGATTTCAAGTGTTCTGCTGACCTCAAGTGTATAAATGCAGTGTATGAGGAAGGGCAAGAGAAAAAAAAACCTCCCAGCCAGTGTAAGCAGGCAGTTGCACAGAGCAGTGAAACTGTTAGGACCAAAAACTTGTCTTATTTAGAACAAAAGCAAAAAGGGACTGCCCAGACACTACAGACATTCACAAATCCTCATTTCTTTGAAAATTACTATCTGATTTAGAAGAAAGGGCTTGGTTTTCCACTCCCAATTCTTCATACAAAGGGGTAGTTTTCAAACTAACATGCTAAATACTTTTTTAAAAACAAAATTTAGGCTACTTCCTCTCTGGCCCACCCCTTAAAAACAGTGAAACCCCCTTTACACTGAGAAAGAACCTCAGGTCAGCGGGGGAAAAAAAAGAACATGCTGTCTCTTTAAAAAGAAAGAAAGAATCCCAGTTGGGAGCGGCCATCAGTGAAAATGCGATCCAAATTGGTCTGGTGGAAATTCCTCACGGAATATTATGTACAGTTTAAAAACCCTTTGTAGTTGGTTTTTCTTTTATTATTATTTATGAACACCTAGGCAGTGAAAACCGTTATGTTAATACATACATTGACACACCCAAAACATACAAAAATACTATTATTTCAAACTACTAAGAATAGGACAAGTTCAGTTATCTCCATGCTATGACTTTAAGAGCATTACACTGAAACAAACAAGAATTTAAACGACAATTTTTTAATATCCCAGAAATATACCAAAATATACATCTAAGCTTTGGAATTACTGAGGTTAGACTAATGCAAGTGCTGGGTAATCGTACTTAATACACAAGTCTAAGGTTCTGCAGGAAAGAAATTATCTTTGGTATCTGCATCAGGCTAATAATATTAACATTTGGATTTTGCTTTGGGATAGAGCTTGTATGACCCTAGAACCAAACACCCCCCAATCAACTGAGATTAAAAAGATCCATGTAAAAAGTTCCTCCATTTGCAATCCCCCCCCAAAAGTTAAAAAGTCACAGGCATCTACCTAGCATAAAAGGTTGAGAAATACAATGCATAGTTGCACAGTGGTGCTGCAAAAATAAAAGAAATCTAGAAAAAAGGAACTAGAGGAGAAATGAAAAGCTGCTTCTTCTTCTTTCAGGGATTTCTCACGACAGGACAGCCTCTTCCAAGCAGTGAAGGGGGGGAAGCTCAGAAGTGCACCTCAGCGTGTATTAATCAACATCACCCAGCCCCCAGAGGGTTAAAGCACCCAGCAGAGCAGCCAATCCTGCACCCAAGTCTTCAGCTCCTCAACCCACCTGCGAAGCCCCGGCCTCCCCTCCCAGCACCTGTGCCCCAGATTTCACTCTGGAGCCGGGAGTTTCCACCCAGAGCCTTCTGGAGCCCCAGGCTGGCCCCCAGGCTGGCAGTGACCCTTGCCCGGCCAGGCCAGGCCGGCCTCACAGGTGGGCTTGGTGCTGAAGACGCCCTTTGTCTTTGGTTTGTTTGTTTGTTTTGAGTTTATACAATCATTAGGAAATCTTTGGTTTTGGCTGGAAATTTTAAAAGAACAAAACAAAACAAAGAAACCGCCCCCTCCCGACTTATAGCAGCCACCGTGACCTGACAAAGCTTCTCTTTCCCATGGGGGTAGGGGAACTACATTCAAATAAAGATGGACCGGGTTAAGGATGCAGCTTCTGGCCAGGTTGGGGGAGTGGGGAAGGGATACAGGATTGTCAAATAATAAAGAAGAAAATTAAATATTTGGAGATTCCTTTTTTTTTTTCCTTTTTTTGCTTTTTTGGTCGTGTTAAAAAGTGAGTAGCATGTACACAGCAGTGGGCTGAGAGTGCCTCCAGGCCCTGGAGTTCAGCGCTGCTCCAGGGTGGGAAAAGGCAGCGTGGGCGGCCCTTTTCCTTGGAGAGTGGAGGGGAGGGGGTGGATATTCACAGACTAATCAAGAGGACCCCTTGTAACCAAAGGAAATAAGATAAGATTGCAATTTGCCCTCACTTTGCAGTAGCTTTTAAGCAGCGACATTCAGAGGCGTTAGGGGGTCACTCCCCAGGTTGCAGGTCACGGGGTGCTATAGGCCAGAGTTCAGTGTTAATCAAAGGAGGGAGGGCAGACTTGGCAACTCTGTGGGGTTTGGAGAAAGTTAAAGCAAGTTACTCAGTTACGAGTTAGAAATGAGGTATACGACAGCTCCTGTACCTGTGGCGGATAAACACCCCACACCTACTCACACCTAGCCTTAGATACTACCACAGAGGAAGGAAATGGAACAACGGCACTGGCGGGGACGAAGGAGCTCCTGCCCGGGCCCTCGCACGGAGCGCTGGCACGCGAGGTGCCCACGGGGCCGCTGCTGCTCCAGCCCTCTCTGAGCCACCCGCAGCGGTGCCTTCCCTTCCCCGCTCTGCAGGGAGGCGCAGCCCGGCTCCCCGGGAACTCGCGGGGAGCGGCCCTGAGCTCCAAGTCTTTCTCATTGCGTTTTCCCCTCGGACTCGCTCAGGCGCAGGGAGCACCAGGGTCACAGAGGCCGACACATGGAGAGTCAATGGGGGAAGAACTAAAGGTTTTGTCTCAACTGCCTTGTTCTCAGGACACTGTCACGGGTGCTCTTGTTCCTGTATGGTTTCTCAAGGGGGTTGTGCGGTCTCCACGAGTTGCCCCTTGGCACGCCATTTCCTAAGGTCTTGGGATTCCTACTGTTAAATAATTTCAGGTTTTCATAGCACCGCAACAGGCCGGCTTGGAACGCACACAAAGCTACGACATTCAGGAAACAGGGCTTCCGTAGCTGCTGCCACAGAATTCAGCAAAGGCAGTGTGAATCCTGAAGTGGGGCCTACAACAGAGAAGACAATTTTGGGAGGGAAGGGGAAGCTAACGTGATAAATTAAGTATCTTACGGTATTATGTAAAGCTCTGCCGAAGAATACTCCCCAGCAGACCGACACAGTTTTAAGACAGATCAGCATTTTGGTCTGAGCTACTTGACAATGTCCTGTTTGGTAGAGAGATGAAATAAGGCAGAGGGGGTAATGTTCCAGTTCTGGGGCAGAGCCTCAGCAGCACTAAGGAACGCCAAAGGGTATCATCTTCCCTCGCCTCCCACAAGCTGTTTCATTTCCTTCCTCAGATTTGTTTTCCATAAAGCACACCTTGTTTTCCACTTCTTTTGTTCCAAGTGCTCTTTTCTTTGAGAAGTCATTTCTTCAATATCCCTATTACCTATCTATAAATCTAACTAGCTCTTTGAAAAGTCACACAATATTAATACCACTTTTACATAATGTCAGAACAACAATTCTATTAGTAAAGCTTTCAGTGAAGTTCTGCAACCCAATTGGCGTCCGGAGGAAGAGTAGCTGGACAACCCGCTCTCCCCCTTCCTCCCTCCCTTTCTTCACAAGAGCTCACCAAGTTCACTGATAAAACAGCTCAGCCCAATAGCACGATACATGAACATGTACAAGGCTACTCTGGGGAGCAAAGAAAGGAGTCTTCAAGGTCCCTCCCTTAAGAGAAAGACCATATGCAAAAGCTGTTGAACAGACTCTGACCTTGGACTACACTGCTTCCACATTTGAAGGAAAGAAACAGTTTTCCCTGACTGTATCCCACCATCAGCCTAAGACCTGCAGCACTGGGCAAACCCCAGACACCGTTTGTCTTCACAGAGCCAAAGCAACTCCATGCAGAAAAGGTGGGAGTACCCGCAAGAGATGAGGTCCTTAGAGGAAGGGACACTGACCCAAAGCTCAAAAAACCCCCACCCAGCTTTTCCTCTTACCCGCTCTGAGAACAGCAGAGCTGACAACTTATCAGTGCCTTTGGTTCCCTACGAGGCCACTGGGAATTCTCCGTCCCCAGCGGAGTCGAGCTCCTTTAGAAACCCAGCTCTCACTCCCCGCACGCAGCCAGCGCCGGCTGGTGCTCACACGCACTCGCACACACACCCACGCACACCCCTGCCCTCTTCCCCCGCTCCAGCAGCCTCAGGGGAAAACGGGAAAGGAGCCTTGGAGCCCACACGGAGCTGGCTGCAACACCCTCCCAAGGCAAGAACCACTCGCTCTTCTGCTACTCCCACCACAACACCGAGACATCGGCCAGGAGAACGACCCGGTCCCTCGCCAACAACACCTCAAAGCTCCTCTCCCACAACCGTCTCACAGTATTTCAACCCTTTCAGGCAGACCAGCCAGGTGTTAGGAGTAGGTTAGCTTTCACCTCTCTCAGTTTGGTTTTTTCTTTCATAGTTTTTGGTCTAGACAGGATTAGCATTGCTATTAGAAAAGGAAGTGTTTAAAAAGTTTTCCACCTATTATCAAGCACTACAAGCCCTACATTCAGTAACAAGACAAGGGGGATAAAAGGAACCTGTTTCACTTTTGCTCTCCCAGATAGATTAAGATGCGACAACCATTCTTGTCCCTCCCTGGAGTTAAACACAGCGGACCCAGTTCAGCTCTGGAGCAACTCAACTCAACTCAACTGAAACGGATTTACAGCCCCGAGGTCGATTCCAGCCCAGTACAGCCATCTCTCCCCCGAGCCTCCCGGATACGTGTTGCCTCATCTTCAGATCCCAGCGAGGGGCAAGGAAAGGCCAAGAGGGAGGGAAGTGTGCGCACACTCAAAAGGACCCTGAACAGCAACCCCACCAGTAACCTGCATGCCACCACGTGCTGTGCTGCAGATTAGACCACAGATAAACCAACCAAACAACAATCCCAAACCCAGGAGCGACAAAATGTTTCCTTTGGCAAGACAGATACAAGGAAAAAAATTTATGAGCAAACATTTTCCTTCTAACACAGTCAAACCCCCTTCTCTGCCCCCAACATCCACCCACCCCCACCCGACCCTATAAAGTTGTAACCTATAAACAGGATCTCAAATACATACAGCATAATCATGTTTATCAATCATAATAAACCATCAGTTCAACTAAACTCTACAGCTAGAATTATCTCCACTATTTATAAAGTTTGCTTTTCTCTTCTGATTTTTTCAGTTTAAAACCAGTTCTGCGACAATGCTAAGCTATGCTGAGGTATTTTATGAAGGTGCCAGAAGCCAGCTGCTACCCACAAGTATTGTTCTCAGAGCTGTATGGTGCTACCTTTCGCTGAGGGAAGACGGGGAAGGAGCAAGGAGGGGGAGAGGCAGAGAGAGGGAGGGAGGGAGGGAGGGAGAAAGGGGACCCAGATTATTCCAGTTATGGACGGTTCTTAGCAGGGCATCACTGATGGACCTACAAGCAGCCCCGAGACAAAGCTCAGTAGCTGCTTCATGTTTAGGAATTAGGTCAGAAAAGAAGTTCTACATGCTGACCTTATTTGTCTACTTGAGTAAAAGATGTCTCTTCTCCCACAGTTAAACTGTTTGTAATTTCAGTGCAGTCTCCCTAACGCCCTCCTAAAAGCATCCCATAGGAGTAAAAATTCAGAGCATGTCCCCACTTGGGAGAAGTGGCAGACAGCTCAAACGAAGACAGATAAGCTGAAAAAAATTCAAGCTTTTTTCCATGAGTTACTCTGTGTCCATGTGTGAAGATACGGAAATAGAGGAATTGCTTTTCATCGTTCCAAAAGCACTGAAACTACTTGCAGTGACAGAGGGAACCAGGTACTGTTCAGATCATGAAAACAAAGATATGAACATCTGAAGAAATTGCAAATTGGAAGCAACAACTTTTTGACGAAACCTCTATCAAGTATCTTTAAAGTATTTTAGGGGACTCCCCTCCAGAAAGAAGAGAGAAACTCACAGGCAGCAGCAAGAGATTTCATGAGTGGGAAGGGTAGAACTTGTGCAAGGTAGGTATCTTGAATTCTCTATTGCTATAGTACTTTGGGAGGGAGAGGGCAGATGTACTGGGTGCAAAAATAGAAAGCGATTTGAGTTGGCCACGTGAGAACTGACAACCATAAATGCAATGGGGGAAGCAGGCCAGCTTATTCCTTTGGTCATACTCCACCCTAGGCAACATCCACCAGGGATACACAGGGCCTGCTGGGGTATATGGCATGGAGAAACAGCATTTAACCATTTTAGGCAAAACAGCAATAGGGAATAGTGACTCTTCATAAAGTTAACGTGGCAATAAAAACATCGACATTTTAAACTTCCAGTTTAAAACCAAGTGTCATTGAAAGTTTGGACCAGATGCATTATTTTGTCTCCTAAAACACTCGAATGATCATGAGAAGCTACTTGTCTCTTTAAGATCATTTTGTACTTTTATATATTTCTTTATCTAAGAAAATATGAATTGATATCTAAGGTAAATTAGATGTTGCTTTGGTTTAGTATCTGTGGTATGGCTCCAGCTGTAATGGCTGTACTGCTCCATTTGCAACAAAAAACAAGAAAAAGGAGGGAATTCCTGTTTTAAGGAACGTTGCTTCACAGGAATGTGCAGAGAGTTAAGGAATTAATCCTCCTGTGTCCTTCACTAACTCAACTGCAGAAACACGTGAAAGCACATGGTGTGAGGTTTACAGAGGTGGCATTTGAACATTAGGTCACAGTTCCAAGAAATGTCTACGTGCACATCCACACCACCTCACAGTGACACGATAAAAATGTACTTAGACTAACACATACAGTATCTCAGAAACAAAATTAATCCTCTGTAGGAAATTTAAGCAGATGTAGCTATTGTGAGCAGCCACACCTGTGTGTACTTTCTTTGGACTATTCGTGAATCCTTCCACAGTGACTGTGGAGAGTGGGTTCGGAGGAGACCAAGTGTACTAAAGCAAAAACGTGCTAAAGCTACACATATTTTTCTTAAGAACAGAAAAAAATGTCATCACCAAGCTACAAGACCAACTCCTGAAGCCATTCTCTAAATTATTTTTCACCTTCTGGGCATATCTGTGTTTGTGTCTCCGTAAATCTCTTGCTTTTTGAACTAACCCTGCCTGCAATGAGTTTTTCACCTTCTCTCTTCTTGCCTGGGTCCTGTGACATGCTTGCAAACTATGAAAAGCAACCCTCTCACCTTTAAATACAGAGACATGGAACTCTGAAAAAGAGATGCTATTATCCTTTTCCAACACACCACCAAACTCCTTGTGATCGTATTTACTGGGTCTGTACACAATTGTTATAGTTTCTTTTCAGATGCATCAATTCCTGCTGCCAGCACAAGGATAATTTAAAAAAGAGACTTCTGCTAAATTCTGGTACATGATCTCACTTTCTTTTCATTCTCTGAACTTGGCAGAAGTACACTCACTGCCAGTCTGATTTCCTTCTTTCACCTAAACACTGGAGGTAGCCAGCATCCATGAGGAAAAACACTGATAGGGATGAAAAGTAGGCTCCAGGAACAAGTCAGTCAGCCATAGGGATGTTTTAGGGGACAATGAATCAGAGCACACAGGCAATGGATGCCATGGGATATGTGCTCTTTGGGTATTATGTCAGCTTCTGCAAACAAAACCAAGCTTTTTTTGGGTATGTGGCTACTCTGAGTTTCCAGTTTCTGTCAGAAAAAAACTTGCTAAGAATTCCCTGGAATCTGGGCCCCAGACAGAGTGATGGGGTAGAGAAGAGGAGGGTAAAGGGGTATAAGGTGCTCACACCAAAGCCATGTGACCAATGCAAAGGTAGTCAGGAAAAAAAGCAGATTTTTATAATAAATAAACCATCCAAGCTGCATTAGTGTTCCAGATATGTACTCAACAAGACCCTCTCCCAACCACAAACCAGCAAGAATGGGACATGAAAACTCATTCAGACAGCTAATGGCACAGTCTCTTGGAACTGCGGAGAGAGGATTTTCCACTGATTTAAGGCCCACCTTTCTTTGTGTTTCCTAGATATCTGCCAGGACCATGCCCCCCACCCCACCCCAAAACCCTTGGGGAGGAGGGGATCCATCGGAGACAAGCCTGGTGGTCTCCCCCCTCTAACAAAAAAAGCTTCCTGATAAACTGTACTTTTGCACAGGTGTGAAAGTAAGCAGGGACTTTCGGAGTCAGGAACAAACGCTACAGCTGCAGCTTTCCCCACCCTCTTACTTCACTCAAAACAAGTCCCAGGGACTTGCATTCCTTTGGTAGAAACTATAGACCGTGCTGTGGCCTCCAGACCAGCACAGTGGGTACCAGCATCTTCTCTTCTACTTTTCCCTACCTCCCTGAAGCTCACCCAGCTGTATCTGTTGCTGCTCTGAAGCTTTTACTGAGGGCCATTGCCATTTTTGCAGTATTATTCATAGCCCTAAAAGTCTCCTGCACAGCCTGAAGACGTAGAGACACATCAAAAATACTGAGATTCATCCATACTGGGGGGATAAAGGTGGGACCTCTTGGATTAACAATCCTCTGACATTGCCATTCTATTTACACATCAAATAAAAGAAAACAAAATCAAGTTAAGAGTCTGCCCCAAGGATAACACAAATTACCAACCAAAAAAAAAAAAAAAGATTAAAAACAAGCAGCAACTTTTATATAAAATTAATAAAAACAAAAGACAAATGAAAAAGAAATTGTCAGTAGCATCTATCGCCTCTCTGCATCTGAACTGCACTTATACAAACTAGTCCATTAGTACAGCAGCTTGCTAGAAATTGACTTTGGTTCAAGCTTAGTTTTAAAAAAATAAAACATAAAAAAATCAAAAACACATAAGAAACGGTGGACGGACATTTGTTAGTTTCCCTGCTTGCAGTTCACTAGTTTTGAAGATTTAGGGGTAATTGGTTTAAATATCAGTAAAACAGGAAGGTGGAGGGTTAGAGATGAACAGAGCAAAATCATGGTGGTGGGGGGAGAGATAAGGGGTTCTGCCACTTGAGTGCAAACACAAATCCCACACGCTCAGGCCACAAACCAAAGCATGTGTAGAGTTTAAAGTTGCTGCCTTCCGGATCTTGGATGAGAAGCTCCAGGATCCCCCTGAATCATCAACAAAATGAACGTATCTGCATCAGCTCATTGTTTTAGGACACTCTGGTGACAAAAGAAAAGTGGGCGGGTGGGAAAGGGACTCTTCTAATACCCTCACTAGAGAAAAGTAATTTAGTTTTATACATGGCAGAAACCTTTAAATCCATCAGGAATGGAAAATTCAACGTGAACTGCATTGCAGTGATCCAGTCTTCTCTCTTTAAAAATCTTTTTTTTTTTTTTGGTTCAGATACTAGATTGTATATTTAAGAATATACGGATCTAACTTCTGTACAGTTCATTACTCCTTCCTCATCCACAAAAATATCCTTTGCTCCACAGATCAGAATCAACCTTGAAAAGACAGTTCCAGTGCCAGGCCAGCCCCGGGACGTGCCGATTGCCACCCTCACCCCACGAGCAGCCCCGCAGCTCAGAGACCACACGAGATCAGCCCAGGGTGTGTGCAAAGCCCCAGAGTGGCTCTGTTGTGTTGGCATTAACGATGGCACCTTCTGTTCCCATATTCCTGGCTTCTGTGTTTTGAACCCAGAAGCACTTTTTTTACTAGGGAGTTCTTCTAAATACAGTGTTGGAAGCATCATTGCTATGAACAGGAAGAATGTGACCTTCTGAAATCCAGTACCAACTCACCTAGAAGGTGTCTAGGACTGTAAATGCTGCTCTACATGCTGCCAATTAGCCTGGGTAATGATGTTTTTTAAATATTTGTGTGTGCTCTTGCACAGCAAAACGAAATCACTGGAACAGAAGAGCCATCAGTATTGTCACACATTCCACACTTGAGAGGTCACATCCCACTCTCTGAAGTAAAAGGAACCAAGCACATGAAGCTAAGAGCAGAATTTGGCCATTTTGTCTAAATATTTGAGAGAAGGGGAATGGCAGTTTACAGCTAATTCCTATGCCTGCTTGAAAAGCAGAGACCAGCCTGGAAGTTTGCACACAATGATCTCTGCTGCTGCACTGAGCTTCCTGCACAAATTATGAACATAAATTCTTCTGATCCCTACAAGTGGGCATTAGACAAATTCGAGGATGAGGAAACTGTTCAGAACATTTCCAGAAGATTAGGACTGAAAGTCTATTTGTGCTCCATTCTTCCTCTCCACCCCCGTGCCCTCCCCCCATGGTGTGGGAGCTCGCTGAAAATAATCCAGGAGCAAAAGACAAACGCGTCCAAACTATATATATAAAAATAATAATAATAATAATCATCATCATAATAATAATAGAGATACACCAGTAATACAGGCCTGCCTAAATTGTACCAGTTAAGAAAGGAACCCCCAACATGATTGATACGATTATAAACACCTTGTATGACATAATGGCCTGTACAACAGACCTATAAAATGATAATTAAAAAAGAAAGATATTTAGACCAAAAAAACCAAGGAATCCCCTTCCTATGTTTGAATTGATAACCCACCTTAACTTGTCATTGTGACTGCTGGAAATGATAAGTAGTCCTTTCACTTTTTTTTGTGTTTTTGTGGTTTTTAGTTTTTTTGTGTTTTTTTTTTTTTTTTTACATTTTTGGTTAGAAAGTTCTCCGATCCATGAAGCGATCCTGAAAAGACAGTGTTTATTATAAAATTAGGCAAATGTCTGTCCCAGCTTTAAATCCTTCCTGTTTTGCTTTTGTTTTTTTTTCCTTTTTTTTTTTGGTTTTTTTTTCTGTTTTGTTTTTTTAAATATTTTTCCTTCTCTCTCTCTCTCTCTCTCTCTCTCTCTTTTCTCTCTCTCTCTCTCGTCCCCCAGCAACACGGTGAGAGGATGCCCATGGCATTTTTCAGTTCATACACCCGGCTGGCAGCCGATCCCACCGCACAGTGACCCAGGCTGCTGGAGCACAGCCCAGCCCGGCTCACTGTGCCTTGGAGGCAGTAGTGGTGGTGGACGTGGCCCCGCTGGCAGAGGCCACCGTGAGGAGAGAGTTCTGGATGGACTCGGCTGAGGTGGAGGTGGCGTGAAGGCTGGCGACTGGTCCAGAGGCCCCTGCGGAGGCTGCAGCTGCAGAGACCAAGCTAACTGGGTTGCTGGTGAGCAGAGAAAGGTTCTGAGGGTTCAGGAACAGAGGGGCAGTGACGATGTTAGGGGTACCTCCAGCATTGGCAAACACCAAGTTTCCAGTTGCATCCAGTGATGTTATTGGAAGAGAGCCACCAGATGCAAGAGCTAAAAAAAGGGAAAATTGAGCAGGGAGGATATCACATTAGCAGTAAGCAACAATGCAAAGTGTGCCTAAAAGCAAGGGGTCTCTGCATTTGCCCTCCTCTGATATTTTGCTCTCTAAATCACTGAGGGCAGCTGTCTCATCATAGGCTGTTTTTTTTTTCAAAATAACCATCAGACAAGATCTTGCAGATACTAAAATGCCTCTTTCATTTGCTGCTAAACTCATTCCACTGTGCCTCTCTTCAGCTCTTTTAGCACAATACTGGCTTCTGTTTCCTGCCACAGAGAGTCTGCACATCCAGGCAAGTTGCACTGGGAAGGGTTGAGATGAGGGTTCATGTGAAATGACAGCTATCACAAGATGGAGAAGGTCATGTAACCTTGAGCGTAACATTTTAAATGTTGACATATAACCAACCACTGTTACAGCTTATTCTCACGGGTCTACAGCGTTCAGTCTGCCTTAGATTATGATCTCCTAAATTTATCTGTGACACTTTATGAAATGGTTCTTTCTTGCAACCTAGAAACAAGATTTTTCAGCTAGTTTAGAGGATATTTGAACACAGAGGTGACCTAGCTCTTTAGACAAATGTAACACCTGGTTTCTCCAGGTGGCAAACTATGAACTCAAAACAACTCTTGCTGATGTCAGTGGTAACTTCTGGCTGTGTGGTACTTCCAGAACAAATAAATATTTACTCTTCTGAATGTGGATTTATGTATTTCAAGTTCTATGTAAGGATTTTAGGAGGCAGGATGTTTGTTGCAGGTTCTTTTCAAACACATATGAGGACAAGAATTCAGGATCAAGACTTGCTCAGAACTGCCCTCCTAAGAGACCTCAGAATGGTGCAAGTCTGCTCAAGCAGACTATAGAAGAGCTATAAAAAGCAAATCTCTAACGTGCTAGAGATACAGGCCAATGAGGCGAGGACAACAAAATAAATTCCAGATTATATTCAGTATCTTAAATGCCTCCTTTAAATCAATATAAGACCATACAGTGATTCCCTATCTGAAGTTGTACCTGCTCTTATCTCTGTGACACACAAGATGTATTTGCACACTTAATTTTGTAAAACCTTTACTCGTACACAATTTATGCCCAGTGCTGAGGAGTCAGTGTTCTTTGGTAGACAAAAACAGAGCACATAAACCGAAGCTGTGTGACAGAGATGCATTAAAAGGAACACTACTGACCTTGAATAGTTGCCAGTGTACTGTTGCTCATCAGGGCTGGGCTGAGAGCACCACCTAATGTCCCTGGATTGAGGCTGAGTAAGGCACCTCTGCAGGAAGGAAGATCATGGAAGAAGTGGAAAAGAGAAAGAGTGTTACTTTTAAGAAAAGGTTGTCACTGTTCAAAAGTACACCACCGTATTTAAAATTAAAAATACCAAAAGGGGTGAGGGGACATGGAGGAAGGAAAGACCAGAGATTAAGGGCTACTTTCAGTTAGTTTTTCCTCCATGAGTGGTTAATGACATGCTTGAAGTACAAGCACTGTAAATACATGGCTTGCATTCATTGTTGGTGTAAAATATTCCTGTGAAGTATTTTGGGAAATCTTAATTGATACAGAACTATCATCCTCTCCCAAATGCAGATAAGAAATACGTAAATCAAGAGGAATTAAAGAAACAAGGAGACATCTGTCTGAGCAACATTTCTAAAACTACAACTTCAACAATACAACATCATGCATCTTTGAGAACTTCTTGCTCACGATGGAGAAATGAATACAGAGGTGTGAAGTGGGTCTAGGCTATCTCTCCATTTTACAATTAGAAGGACAGATTCTATGATTCAGTGGTAAATTGCAGTTTTTGAGTCAAGCTCTGCAGTGGAATGAATGATTTATCAAGCAACAACACCGCTGCAACACAGCTTTTTCACCTTTAAAATGAACACAGTATTTGTGCACTGTGATGGGAATGATCAATTGCCACCTGTGAGTAAACCTTCAGAACCTGAGATAAATGACAGTGATACATAAAAGTGATTTATCCCAAGAATCCTCCTTCACTCCTCTGTCACCTCACCTGGAAGGGTGTGCAAAATTGATCCTTACCCAGCTGCAAACTGCGAGGATGCCATCAAGCCTGGGTTTAGTCCTGCTGCAGCAGCCATGGCAGCAAGACTTGCATTTGCAGGCAACTGTGCAGCTCCTTGTAACGCGGCCGCTGCCGCTGTTTGCAACCCTGATGCCGTTACCATCACCTGGCTGGTCCCAAGAGGGGAGGACAAGGGAGTGGAGGTTGTCTGTGTTGTGCTGGTCTCACTGGCACTGGATGCCTCTGAAGTGGAGGCTGAGGCAGAAGGGGAAGGACTCAGGGAGGGTGATGTCACTGCTGAAGAAGCTGGAGGTGCTGTTGAAATCACTGTTGCCGTGTTGTTGGAGGTGGTTTCTGTTGTGCCTGGAAGATTGGTTCTGGTCAGGTCAGCACAAAACAGATACCAGACAACAGAAACCCCTGCCCACCCGATCTGAACTGCATGTCCAGCTGAAAGGGACACAAACAGACGTTTATGTAGTACCAAGAAGCACCAAGAGTTCAAATGAAAAAATGAAATGACACTTCTCAATGGGAGGCTGAGGAGCTCTAGAAGCCAGCAATGAAATACAGCATATTTTGTTTCAGCACTACCTGTGATTTTATTTCTGGAAAAGTCAACTCAGTGGTCACAAAAACTGAAGCTTCCTAGTGCAGCAACAAGGAACAATGACAAGAATGTCCTGGGATATCAGTGACCAATAGTGAATGACTCTTTTAAGAATTCAAAAGGGACAAACGGTAGGGGTGGAAGGAGAGATCAGCCCTTACCTGTGACTGACAGACTGGTGACAGCAGGACTGGCCAGAGGGAGCACAGGGTTGACAGTCAGGGTTGTAGCTGCACTGCTAGTCACAAGGCTTGGTGTGGTTGCCACCTGGAGGTCAAAAATGAATAAAACTGCTCAGCTGCTCAAAGCTAGTTACACACTAGACCTGGATTTCTTTTTTCCCATCCTCAGCTGAGGAAGTTATCAGGGAAAACACTGCATATAAACTAATTTTTTTTGTAATTCCGTTACTTTATCATTCAGTGAAACAACCATAGCACCTTCTCTAATTGCCAGCAATATCTTTATTCTTAATAATTCAGTATTTGAAAGGGAGATATACCCATATCCATATTGTCTCAAGACTGCAGGTTAGCCCTCTCTCTCTCTCTGCCGCCCCACAAAGAGAGCACCTTGTTTTAATAGAGACACTCTGACAGAAAGAGTTACAAAATATATTATTTCTACATGTTGGGTTTTTTTACTTGTAAACATCTTTTCAGCTCGAAATCTCTTTCTCTGGTAAAATTAGGTAAATGCCCCAGCATTAACAAAGGTATTTAGAGTAATGTGTTTATATGGAGAAGCAGAGTAACATTTCACTTTTACTCAACCAAACTATAAGCTCTACTTTGGTAAGTTTCCTTGTCCCTCTGAATTTTAAAACATACAAATGGAATTTTCACTTGTGGATGGCTTATTACAAGAAAGCTTCAATAAACTGAAGGCATTACAGATAAACACCAAAGATTTAAGGCTGGAGAAACTAGCTTATGAGGAAAAATGAAATATAAGGAAAGGACTTCTTATGGACGAGAAATGGTGTCCAACAGTAATATCTGAAGGCTGTTATACATCAATGAGAGAAATGAATCCTTTAGAATTGCCCAAGAGAACATAGCCAAGGATATAGGCTAAAACATTCCTCCTTTCCACTCTTTTACCTTAAGTCTATGATCAGAGAAATACCTCTCATGCTACACATCCCCTTAGAGGGAGTCAAATGCTTCACGCATTTTAAACAAGACTGGGGCAAGTGGGACAGATCTGAAAGCTTTCTGCCCATCTCAAATAGTGTAGGAAATTAAGCAGAGCTGGATACACACTACACCTCCCACTAATGCAGCCCAGCAACCGCATCTGTCATCTGTCCAGCGAGCAGTTAAGGCCAAGGTCACAATCCCTATTTCAGGGCAGAGAATGACCTGGAATTAATACAGCTCACCCTGTGGTTACAGTGAGTGACTCCAGCCAATGCAAAAGGAGGCTGCCCCCAAAAGGAGCCTTCCCCTCCAATCCTGCTGCAGAGCCCGAGCCCTCGTGCAGCCAGGCTGCAAGTCACCCTGGTTATCTAACCATACTGAAAATTCATCATTGTTCTTCACATGGCTAATTTGCAGCCAAACTACTAAACTAAGCCCAAGCATCCTATGGACACAATCTCCAGAGCTGACACAAGGAATCAACAAAGCACACAGTCAGTGAAGGCTGGGGGCAGCAGGGCTGGAACATCCATTTGAGTAGCAGCACAGTCTTAAGAGAAGCTTAGAATGAGTGAAAACACTAGTGAAACTTCACTGATGAAAGGAAGACTGTGGTTAACACCTCCATTTCTTACATACAATGGCAGATTACAGCAACAGGAAAATTTCTGTAGGAAAGCTCCTTTAAGTTGGAGTCTGAATGAACTTGCAGTTACTAAAACACACTGTCATAAATCTCACTATGTTCTGCCTTGGTAGCAAGGCATGCAACCTTGCTTTGCAATTGGAGGGGGAAAAAAAGAACAATAATAAAAAAGACTAAGTACATTTAACACAGCCCTTCCCCTGAAACAAAAGGTTGCATGCACACACCCTGAGACAAGGATGAGGGGAGAGAATAACACGTCACCAAAATTAATGGTTTAATGAAGTACTGGAAGATATTAGCTACTACGGTGATGAGGGTGGAATAAATACTACAAAAGGACAGCTACAGGCTACATAAATTCCACCACATTCCTATTAGCATAGCTACTATGAAATCTAATAGCTACTGTTTCTATTTATGAAAACAGACCTCCATGGACATTGGTAGCAAAGGTGCTGAAGGAACCTTGATGCATGTGTTTTGTTACTCATATTTTCATGAAGTTTGTGTTTACCTGAGGCAAATACAAGTGTGGGAAATTAATTACATGAGTATTAGCTAAACTGTTCTTTTGTTCCATGTCTTTTTTTTAATATAAATAATTTCTGACTAGAAGTAACAACAATGGTATCTGTGTGACCCAAATCTCCAAATGATACAGAATCACAGGATGGGTAAGATTGGAAGGGACCACAGTGGGTCCTTTGGTCCAACCTCCCTGCAGGGTCAATCCTACAGAGCACATGGCACAGAATTGAGTCCAGATGGTTCTTGAGTATCTGCAGTGAGGGAGACTCCACAGCCTCTCTGGGTAACCTGTTCCAGTGCATGACACATTTTACTGCTGCTCATTTACTTACCAGAGCAGCTAAAATAAGAGAGGAGGGGTAGAGCTATTAAGCGCTTTTTAAAAATTACTATTATTTTATATATATTTTTAAAAATGGAAAAAGGAAAGTCCAAATATAAACTGGAGGTATTATCTGAAATATGTTCAAAGCAATAACCCCAAGTGCAAATTTGGTAGTCAGAGTATTTGTTCATGAGCTGACTAAATAAAACACCCTCACTGAATGCCTGAATAGTGCCCGATTTGTAAGCATTATCTCTCTTAGACAGTATCCAGGTGGAATATTCCAAATGCCAGTAAAATATAAATATGTGAGAACAGGTCTGCTGTACAAAGAAGGTGCAGCATGTGTAGCTTCCACAGTGAGCACAGCAGAACCACCTCTCCAGTGATCTTTGACAACACAGTTCTTGACTCTTACCAGTGAGGTTGGACAAGGGAAAATTGCTTTGATGGGCGAGCTGCTGGTTCCACCACTGCTGGGTGGGTTGATCCTTTTCTCCTTCTGGCGCCGGTTACAGAACCAAACGCGGATCACCTCCTTCTCCATGTTTAGCTGGTCAGCTATCATGGCGATCTCATCCGAGGTAGGCTTTTGGTTCTGACAAAAGAAAATGGCATTTCAAAAGCTCTGAAATTACCTCCTGAAGTTTTACATCATAGCTTTTTCTTCAGCAGGCAGAAATCTGGATGGGTGACTCAGATCCAGAATCTGGTCAGTGGTACAGCACAGACAAACCACAGCAGACGCTTCTGCCCTCCAGCTAAAACCCTCAGATTATTCATATTTAGACTACAGCCCCATTTATCCATCCTCATGTTTAGACCTATGTCTGAATACACTGGAATGCAAAATCACAAAGTCAGGGAACTTCAAGAACCAGTGAGTTCTTCTGAGGGGGTTTGTGTTTGTTTTTAAAGTGAAGCAGATGTTGATGCAAGTTTCTCGGCATGGGTTTTGTATTCCCCTTGTTTAGTACTAGCACTTTCCTAAATAGCACAGTAATGGGTTCACTCTAACACATATAACTATTAAGCAAAGTTTCTTCATTTCTTCATAGGCTGAGCACAGCACCAGGACCACTGACCTCCAGGAAACTCTTCTCTAAGGCCACACGTATGTTGGTCTCTATGCTGGTGCGTTTCTTCCTCCTACGGTTCAAGCCTTCGATCCCTTGCCCTGGAGAATTCAGGGCACTTGGGCTGGAGAGAGTTGAATCAGATGAGAGGTTTTCTGAAAAAGAAGAAAGTAATACAAATCAGGAGATTTAATCTGAATGCAGTGCAGTCTAATGCAAGTGTTCTTCACCTGTGCAAGGTATGTTAAGACCCGCTCTGTATCTATTCCAAACACACAGAGATTTGTGAAGACCACATGCATTAATCATTGTATTTCCAAATTACAACAGATACCTGAAACTAAAAAGCTACAAGCAAGCCCACAGGGTGCCCTCTGCTCCTGCATGCTACCACAGTACCCCTTTTATAATACCTGTATGAGGTTTGTCTCCCATATCTCATTCTACTCCACACTCACTCACTGCAGGCTGCAGTTTAAAGGAAGAAGGAGCAACTGATATCCATGAGCCATAGCTGAAAGTCACAGGCAGTTATGAAAAAATCTGAGCAGCCTGAAATTTCCTTTACCCACTCTGCAATACACTAGAGGAAGTGAAGTTCATAACCAGCTTCACAGTGTTCAGCCTCTTCTCTCTGGACATCTTAGCAGATATTCAGTGCTACCAACCACTCTACACAGAGCACAGCTCCCCCTGCTTAGCTTCGCCAGGGCTCTTAACCCCTAATCCTGTCTTTCTGACACCACAAAGGAGCAAAGAGAGAACATTTAACCCCACCTGGTAGCAGGAAGAGCAATCTAACCAAAAGGCAAGTTTCAGCAGGGAATTTAAACAAAATGATTAATTATGGGTGGAGTTCCCTCACTGCACGGGGGTTTGTGGGTGATAAGTAGGTATCAAAGTTCACAGTGCCCACCATGATTCTGATAGACTCAAATTGGAAAGTATTGTCTAGGTTTCATTTTTTTAATAGTAATAGCACCCATAAGTGTGCTGAAACTCGTCCTCAGCCTGAAAACTCCACAGAACAAGCTGAGTTCTGTGGCAATAAATTCTGGAATCATTAGTACGCTTCTCCTGCCTACTTTTACCTGAAAGAAAAAGTAGTAGCTTCTGAAGTCACCTGAATCTTTCTTCCAGAGATTTTCGTGAAACTGAGTCAGAGCCAAAGACAATGGTTCCCCACTTGCAGGCTGTGAAGAACCTTGACACTGTTCACACCTTAACTTTAACTCACCTTAACTTTAGAGAGACAAGTATTTCTTCAGGCTAGCAGGAAAAAAACCCCTATGACACTCTTTGCAGCACTGGACTCATCCAACGTTGCTGGAAGGTTTGGGGACCACTGTCCTGTGGACTTGAGCACTAAGTGTGGAGGTATTTATGTTTTCTATCACAGACCTAGAACACCTAATGATAACCCCTGTCAGCAAAACAGAGTGACACTTCCTTTTGTCAATGCAGGACAAATTTTCAACACCGCATGAGATTATTTTCAAACTTTCAGAGAATGCTGTAGGCACCAGCATAAAGCTCTCTCCATTTTGGTAAAAGTCAGGAAGGCACACACCATCCCTGCCATCTGTTTAACATATCCATCAGTTTTATACCATGTACGACTGCATACTTGGATGAAAAAACTGGCTGACAGGACTCTCAAACACTTTCTATCCTCTTTCTATCCTAACACCTAGCACCACCATACAAGCTCCTTTTGCTGGTAGGAGATTAAAAAAAAAAAAGAACACTACCAACACTGGCATAGTGAATAACTTGTATCCCAGGAAAAAAAATAATATGGGAAGGAAAAAGCAAAACCTAACCCACAAAAAAACTCTTCCTACAGGGAGAAAGATTATTTATTTGGACCCTTGGAGAGAGATAAAAGGAATGCACACAGGGGTATGGAAGGAGATGGATGCAATAAGCTCTGCCTACTGAAACAACAAATCATGCAACCCTCTCTCTACCACACATCTGAAAAAGAAAGCTAGAAGAGGATTAGAAGTTATATGCATTAACATACATGAAGGAGGAAAACCATGACACATATTGTACCTCATCCCATGCAATTGTTCAGCTGTCTACAGAACACATTTCTGAAAGTTCATACTGGAACTATTTTGGAAGCGTATAGGTACATGAAAAGGGAACTACGGGCCCTTATTTCTACACCCTCATTTGTCCCAGGGGCAGCTACAAAGGCTGGTAGCTTCATAAAACCATAAGGGCACAAACGAAGCAGCTTTTCAGAATCCTACTGATTTTGGTAGGCTGGTGAAGAAATACACAGACTCATTCACCTGCATCATTGAGCCACTTTTCCAGAAGTGGCTTTAACTTGCACATGTTCTTAAAGCTGAGGTTCAAGGCTTCAAAGCGAGAGATGGTAGTTTGGCTGAAGTCATTTCCATAGAGTTTGCCCATAGCGAGCCCAACATCACCCTGGACAAAGAAAGAGAAAAAAGGGATTCACTGACATAGGCACTTCCAAAGCAAGGAATCCTGTCACATTCTGGTGTTCCCTTGGTGACTCCACTGCTGTGTGGGATTTCAGTTTCACAGAGGCTTTCTCAGCGCTACCAAGACTCATGCTAAAGCAATAATCATAAAGAAATGTCAAACCTCAGTCAGTTCAACCGTGCAACTCTTTCCAGGAAATCCCTGATGCTTTGTCTTCTTAGCATTATCACTGAGCAGCACATTCTACTGAATAACTCGTAACATTTTCTTAGTTCTTTAAAATAAATAAAGGCCAAGCTCTCTTTAGGAGCAGATTTAAGTTTTTCTGCATATTTCACACCAAAGAAGAAACATTCAAATAAGCAGAAACGCAATGAATTCACGTTCTCAAATTTGTAGAAAATACTCTAGAAAAGATGTCTGCAAACATACATCACATTTAAATCGATGTATAATAGATAAAATTAATAGATATTCTTATCTGAACTGTTAGTGTCTTCTGAGGTTCAAACCAAATTTCTCCCCAACAGATACAAATTTCAAAGCAGACAAGAAGTTGAACCATTTCAAATAATGATTAACAGCAGTCTTGATTATCATTACCCATCTGCCAGAAAGCTATCCAGGAGATTTACAGGCAGATGATCATCTTTTTACATCTATTATTGCTTTTTAAACTCAGTTTTAGCTAGCTATCAGACATTCTGCTTATCCTAATGTATATTTATATATTATATAGCTATGTAGTAAACGCTTGGAAAGTGGTGTTTAAAAAAATAATCAATCCATTCTTGATTGTGGCCATTAAAAACACCATAATATTTTCATGCTTTGTTTTGAAGCTGGAAGGTCCTGCCCTTTGAAAAAAAAAAATGCACTTATATTTCAAGTATACTATTCAGTCTAAAGCAGCTTTATTAAGCTTTTTATTTTAGCACAAAACAAAGTATGAGAAGTCTGGAAGAAGAGGCTGAAAAGCTGGAGCACAGTTAGTGGAGTTTAATTGTGAATGGGTTAGTTGGATTGGGCGTAAAGCTTGCTTTTCTTTGAGGTCAGCTCCACAACCACAGCTGGGTATGAGTACACTGACAGCATGCAGAGTGGCCACACACAAGCCAGGAAGAAAACAATCTTTGGGAAGCTTAGTAAATTGTGTAGGTTGAGCAAAGAAAACAATTTCCTTCCTAGTAGAGGACCAGAACAATTGGTTTGTGTGCCCTTCAATCAGAGGAAACACGTGGGAACTCACATTTATGCCTCTACTCATATGCCAGGATCCTGTGCATTTTAAAACTCATAAATCATTCCAAGAGGAGTAACGTGGATGCTCTTCTGGGTTTATGAAGAAGAAAACCTGGCTATGTAAACCATTTTAGAGATAAGTTGATTTATGTCTGGCAGGAAAGAGTTATGAAATTTGCTCCAGTCCCCCAACTAAATTTAATTCTGGATTTATGTTGTTCTTACTAACATTTGCCATCTGATTTAAAATGAATAGTTAACCATTTCTTTGTCAATGCCAAAAGGTGGCAGCATTTCAGCTGTAGGCAAGGGAATTTACATACTGGGATGAGAATTTTATATATTGGGATGGCCCACAGATAGGATGGAATAGAGTATAAAGGCACTGTATACACATCTGATCTACTCTGCAGGTTGACTGAAGCTCTGGTAATGAACTGAAACTGATTAAAAGGTACATCATTGTTGTGTGTATCGGTCTGTTAAGAAGCTCAGATGGTCTAGCAGAGACAATACCTTTCACAGAATAAAAATAATATTGTCTAAAATGTTCACTCACGTAGCTGGAATCTGTACTGAACAATTAGTCCCAGGCCTGAAATGATGCTAAGGTGCAGTTTGCTCATTGTGTCCCTGTATGTCAAACATGGAGGTATTTTTAAGGAAAACAAACAAAAGGATTTAAATGCATCACCCACATTTCAGTGTGGGAGAAGAGACAGAACTGCTGAAATTCAAAACCTGTTTTATGGTTCACACAACAGAATGTAGTAAGTGATTAGTTTGCAATGCAAACTAAATCTTACAATTATTTTTGAAAGGCAGGGGTGGCGTGAGTCTGAAAAAGCTTACAGTACTGCTGGAAATAAATTTCTTTCATCCTCTGAAAGGCAGTCTATTTATCCAACTATAGGAAACCAACGTAATCAGGGTCTCTAATTATCATCCAATTATGCAATTAGGTTGAAGTTATTAGAACAGCCTAATTACACACATACAAACTCAGAGTAGGATAGGAACGACCAAATGTAATTTTATCACATTCTCAAGATTCCCCTTTTTTAATCTGAAAAGCAAATACTGAAATGTAAATCTGAGCAGTTGTGTTCATTTTTCCTCACCATGAAAATTCATAACAGGGTCAATAAAGAAAGGTTAACGCATAACTTTAAAAGTCTAGCTGAGCCTTTATAATCATCTCACAGCAGGGCAGATTAAACATAATAATGAGAGATCTACACGAACCTCCTCAGTCAGGCTATAGGGAAGCTATTGTATTTTACCCTATTCTGTGCTGCTCTATTCGAGCTTTTGTGTGTGTCCATCACTTGTATTTCTGTGCCTCCCTCTAGTGGAAAGAAGGGAGGGAAGGAGGCATACATGCCAGCAAAATGCACTTCATTTGACTAAGAACATTCTGTTCTTGGCTTATAATTAAGATGCTGCCAGGAACTTTCATTATGAACTTTGATTTTTCAATTTAGGACTTTGCCAGAAAAATAAATCTGACTTCAGCACATACTTTCAGCTAGAGTAGATTTACTTATTCTGGGGGGACATATGTTGAATTGACTGCTCTGAGCTCAGACTTTTAAATACTTTGATTTTTGCATGCTCTTTCTTCTAGTAAAGACATGCTTATGCTTAACCGCAGACTCCTGCCAAAATTAATTGTTTACCTGGAGAGATATTTTAATTTTGCAGGGGAAAAAAATAATTCTGATATTAATAAGAAAGGACTCCTGGAACCAAGTTCCTTTCAACAGAATAATGGAACATATAAATGCACTTTGTACTTTTAATTGTAGACTTCATTCAACCACTTTTACTATGTTCAAGATTACTTTTCTTCTGCTCTACGGGTATTTCTGAGCTTTTAAACAAACCAAAACAAACCACAACTCCAGTTCACCCTTGTAGGGAGAAAACTTCAAAGGTGACAGTCCTTTCAGGTTTTGTTTAGGAACCTTAGCAAAAGCATTAAATACAGAAATCATTGATGTTTAATAGGAAAATACGCTTGAGAGATAAAAACCCTTTGACATCCAAAGCAACTGCACAAATGTGATATACTTTTTAAACACACAGAGCAGTTAATTGTACCGTATGATTTTTGGAACTTTGTACTTCTGAAGGCAGCTTTAAAGTGCTTTGTCCCATTCATGTCACATCCTACAGAATGAATAGTGCACATGCAATGACATCTGGAGCTGGTAAATGCACGTTTTCCCCTGCTGGGAAAATGGCTATGCTTTAAAACCAACAGGGAAGTAAGATGGATGTATGGCTTTTTCTGTTATTTCTTAGAAATCCCCTACATAAAGGCCAGAGCATAACCCTATTTAAGCAGGTTCTCCTAGGAAATGATGGAATTGTAGTCTCCCTCCAGACTTGAAAGATGAGACCTCAGGTTCCACACTGGCAGGCACTAAGGTACGCAGTCTCACCTGAGTGAATCCAAGTTTGATCCGTCTTTGTTTGAAAGTCTTGGCAAACTGCTCAAGCTCCTCAAGGTCACTGGGCTCCTCCAAGCTGGGAGTGTCGATTCGCTTTGGTGTTGACTGGCTCTGTGGAAGTGCCTGAACGGGGGTCGCTGCTATTGTGCGTGTTGGGGTTGCTGGCTATTGAGACAGCAAGGGAAAGATGAAAATCAGACTTAAGAGGATAATCAACAGAAATTAAATTCCAAAAAGGTATGTGATGTTCTTGTGAGAAGGGTCAGTGAATTGGCTATTTCCTGCAATCTGGAAGTTTCTCCAATTTATTTATGTTCCTCTCCAGAACATGCAATGACCATCCAGAAAACTATAATAGCATGACAGGCTTTTAAAGGTTCTGTCATAACCAATTAAAGCAAAGTAAGAGATGTTCAATGGTAGCCAACAACTTTCGCTTGCTGCAGACGCTGCTCAAACAATGCTGAACATACTCTACATGATATACTTCTATCACTTATAGACACCTTGGCATTCATCCCTTTAAAAAAATTTAAAATTGCATCTACTGGTCAGGTGGCAGATTTTCACCAGTACAGAAGATTCAAGAAGACTGTGCATGTACAGATGCAGCAAAGATAGCAAGTTCCCTCCAATACCATCTCTTGTGACTGACTCAACTCTTCAGCAAGAAAAAACTAGATTTACCTCTAAGCCTTCTGTTGATAGTTGCAACAATAAGAATGAACATACTGGTGATACAAGAAATTAAGCAAAGGCAATCTGCAGAAAATAATTCATTTTAGGTCACACTTTTCTTCTATATAAAGGGTAATTTTTCAGGAAGTCCATGGAAGGTTGACTGTTCCTGAACATTGGCATGCTAGAGCATTTTGCAACTACAATAAATATGTGGAAAAAAATTAGCATCTTGGAAAATGTTCACAGGTGAATAAAATATATTTAGACCTGGTATTGCACAGTTCAGGCTTTAAGTGCAACATGAACACCAGAAACACATTTTGAGTGCATAGCTCTACCTCCTTACATGCCATGATGAGCTGAAGATGAAGAGACAAATAATTTACTCCAGTTAAATTCTAGCCAGTTTAGCTGCGGCTCTCCAGAGTAAAGGTGATTTCATGCCTCTATGTCCTGTGCCCAGTTCTGAAACTCTGGACTCCTTCAGGGCAAATAAGAACAGCCTCAAGTCCAGGCAGCACTACAGTATTATGCAAAGTCTATGCAAAGGTTCAGAAAAGGCTCTTCTAAAAGGAACGGCCTACATATAGCTCAGTCTTTGCATAACTCCTTATGTTTTGTCCTGGGTTAGTGCAGTGTTTTGCAGTGCACAGCAGATGGTAGAGGGAGGTCAAGATCTGTAATTCCATTACTTGAGAAATAATGTAATCATATATGACCTTTCTAGGATTGCAGATACATGTGTCGCACTTACAGGTTTTTAATATTTTTAAATTTACATTAATCATAGTAGGTAATTACTGCAATATGTCTTCACTAATTTCACCCACTTTGCATAATTTATTCTTTCTTAGTAGTTTTAATTTTTTTTTTTTTTAACCAAGAATAATCTTTAGTGGGGAATCATGCTGCTAGCTGAGGTATGAACTAGAGGTGAGACAACTTCCATTTTCCACATGATGCATGAAAAATACTAGAGGTGTATAATAGAAAATGTAGTTTTCAAAGACTCTGATAGACTCAGGCACCTTACTGCAGACTAGAAAATTCTTATACGTAACCAAGGTGGCAGGAAGATACTGTGTGATATTACATGATATTTGAGAAACAGCATGAAGCCATGAAACTAAGCTGCACAGTAAAACCCAGAGCCAAGCACAACTAAATTTACAGGCACATGCAACCTTAAAATTGCTTTTCTTATAGTCTGAAAGCTTAATCACAGAGCTCTAATATTTTAATATACATCTATCAGAATATTTGAATATTTAATTTGTAACAATCTTTTTTTTACTTTCACAGACAGTAACTGGTAAGACTGGCAATGACTTGGCAGTGATAGCAGAACAACTACACTAAAATAAAGATAGATTGCCACTGCAATCTTCAGAAAGGTACTTGTCAGTAATCTCCTTTGGAGCTTTTTAGGTAGCTCATACCTTGCTCCTCTGAATTTCCAAGAAAACCTTAAAGGAAATCAAACAATGCTCTAGTGCCATTAACTCAAGGTATCAATCATGAAAATTTCCAGCTAAAAATCCACTTTAGAACATTAAAGCCTGAAAAGAGACACACTGGGGTGGGAGCTACAAACCTGAACTATCTAGAAAGACAAATTCACTATTATAGCTACAACATCTATTCAGGTAACTAATACAAAGGGTCCATTCACTTGCCATAGTTTAAATCCCCTCAAAGCAACTCATGAAGTGTAGGAATAAGCCTGACCTGCGAGGCAAGGGTGATGCTTGGCTGAGACTGCAGGAGGTTGGCTTGGCTTTGCTGAGGTAGTTGCGTTAAGAGATTCTGCGCTTGCAGGAGACCTGGAGAGAGAAAAGTGTGCATTTGGTTTGTCGTTTAAAAACACTCAAACATGAAATGAGGTAAAATGAGGCTCTTGCCAAATGATGGAAAGCTACAAAAAACCCCTGAGATGTGAGCTTTCATTTCATCCCTGCATAGATATCTTCAGACTTTGGAGTTTTTGGCTCAAAATCCCCTTGCATTTTCCTGAAGTATAAGTGGTGACAGAAGGGAGAAGTGTGTGTAAGTCCCCTCTGCAGAAAGAGTTGCTAAAGATCTAGGCCATCCCAGTTCTGGGTGCAGGAATCATTCACTGCCCCTTTCAGCACTCAGGTTTTGGATACACCTCTTCTGGTAACCAACAGCTGACCAAGAATTGCGGAGCCACACAAAAATACTGAGCACCAATGAGATCAAATTCAACAACTGAATACTAATCAAACCCACAAATTTGGCTTATTGATCACCCTCCTTCCTCTCTGAAACACCCTATGCCAACTGCCTAACAAGGAGGAAACTTTCTGGCAAACTTAAGCAGAACACACCAGAAGACACAAAAAGTCTAGATAATTCCCTCCTGGGTCAAATAAAGTAGGAATCTTCTGGAAAAGTAATTGGAATTAAAGTTTAGGTAAGATACTGAACACAGCTCAATTTTAACTAATAGAATAAACACTACACTGAACACAGGAAAACCCTGCTACTATGAAAAGGTAACAAGATCAAAGAACAGTTGCAACTGATAGAACCAATATGTATACTATGCTGTCAATCTATGAATAAATTCTCTTACAGTCCACTTTTGCGTAGTTTATTAAATCTCTGAGGAAATTGAGATGCCTGCATCTAAATATTTTAACTAGAAGCTATCTAATTTTTTTTTTGTATTTATTTCTAATACAAAAATTACCTATTTTTAAGGGATGGAATCTTGACAAAAATATACCTACAGTTAGTCAAATCGCTCAAACTTACTGTGAAAAATATTAACTGTTATTTTTTAGGTACCTCCTGGCTACAACTATGAATTTCCACTACAATAATTTAAGAACCTGACTAATTAAACTTACACTTCAACATACCTAGTCCCTAAAACCAGGGGGGAACAACAGATGGATGGACTGCTATGCCACCACCAACTATGTACCACTTAAATTCAACATCATCAGCTGACTGATCTACCTCTTAGCAGAATAAAGGCAGGGGAAACAGAATTTAGGACTTGATAAATACTGAGTGAGGAACTGGATGGTTTATGCGAGGTTGAGACCCTAAGAGACATGAAAAGAGGGATTACAATGGTTAAGAAGGAAAAAACGTACCCTCAGTAAGGGATACACAAGTACAGAAGAACTATCATCTGACAGTGACACTTGAGTTTTGTTTAACAAAGAGCTGAATATGTATTTTAAACAGAATGTGTTGCTACGAAAATGCTCAGGACCTACAGAATGCAGCCAGCTGCTTATGTAACATAATGGCACAGCAGAGACAACGATGGAAATTTGCTTTGCACCACAAAATCAATGTGTTCCAGCTGTGTTTTTGAAAAGCCACAGCGAGGGAACAGTGCTGCTCAAGGAACTTCCAAGACAGCCACCTACTACAGCTACATATTGCTTCTTACAATGCAAATATTTGTTCACTTGAAAGATGATTTTAGCTGCTCAGATCTAAATATTAATTAGTGAACAGTTCACCTCTAAGTGAAGAGTTTTTGACCTGCACTCAGTGACAGTGAATTTAAACTGACAGCTTGAAAGAGAAAGGGGCAAACCCATCACACTGTCACCATGGAGTGGCTGACCAACAATGAAACAAAAAACAGGCAGCTGACAGTGATGACATTTGAGTTCTAGTCCACTGTTAACACCATTGATTACAAGTTACTGACTTGTCTTACGACTGCAATCAGAGTAATTAGGACAGGCCTCTTGTGAATTTTTGCCCCCAGAAAAATCCCAGAGGACGTTTTTCTGGCACTAACAATTTTGCTAAAGAACACAAACACAAGATGACTACACTCTTCCTAATTTTATTCTCACTCACATGGTCTGAAATAATTATCACGGAATTATCAGTATAAAATAATCTGAACACATTTAATCTACTGTATTTTTAGATAATTTTATCCTAAGTAAGAGGTGCTGACACAAGGTGTCTCAGGCAGAAACTGGAGACAGAACAAGTCAGTTCAACCTGCAGCTGACTGAAGCAATGGTGAGGGGATGGGGAAAGCAGCTGGGCTGTTTTGGCAACGTGTCTCTCTCCCTGATTACAGCTCTTTCAGGCAGTTGCCATGCACACACCTTGGGCAGTCCCTGGCTCTCATGGGAGGGGCAGCTGCAGTTGTGTTCTTTTCAGATATGACTTGCACCAGTCTAAACTTCTCCTTCATCTCTCTTCTGAGAAGAAACCACTGAGGTCCAAAATAACTTCAGTGAATTAACTTATAGAGCCCAGAGCACTGCCTTTTCGAAGCAAACCCACACCTCTCAGGCCCCTGCTGAGATACTGGCATTTCAAACAAAGCTGTTTCCATAGACTCATACTGGCACCAATACTGCTTAACATCTTTATTACCAAGAAGGCTGATGGGACAAAATATATTCTCAGCAAGTTTGTGGACAATACCAAATATGGGGAAGTGGTCAACAGGCCAGAAGTCAGGGTCTGGACAAATGGAACCTCATGAAAATCAATGCAGGAAAATGCAAGTTCTTCATGGGGGCTGGAATTACCCTGTGCAGCAATAGAGGGTCGGCACTGGCTGGCTGGAAAGCAGTCCCACAGGAAAAAGTCCTGGGGGTCCTAGAGGACAATATGATGACCATGAGCAGTGTGCCTTTGCAATAGACAGCCAACCACATCCTGGGCTGTACTCACAGGAGTGCAGCCAGCAGCTCAAGGGTTGTGCTTCTCCCCCTTCATTTGGCACCTGTGACACCACAGCTGAAGTCCTGCTGTCAGCTTTGGGTTTCCCAGTACAAGGCACAAAGACATCCTGGATTTTGTAGATCCAAGGTCCACCAGGGTGGCTAACAAGCTGGAGCAGGTAAGTGAGCTGATTTGTTCAGCCTGATAAGACTAAGGTGAGATCCTACTGCTTTCTTCAAAGACAGAAATGGACTCTTCTCAAGGATACACTGCAATGAGATGCAGTGGATATCGGAACATGGAAAACTCCAACTAGATATAGGAAAAGAATTTTTTTTTTTAAACATGATAGCAGTCAACTATTGGGGCAGGTACTTGAAAATGTTGCAGAAACTCCATCCTTGGACACATTCGATTCAACTGGCTGAGGCGCTGAATGCCTCCTGTAATTGGACCTGCTCAGAACAATTCTACCTGGTCTCTACAGGTCCCTTCCAACCCACCTGATTTTTTTGTACCTACAGAAGCTGATATTGTACTTGTGTACTTTACAGAGGTTGTATTCCTAACCCTCTGCCCTGGGTTTTGAGAGCACAGTGGTATTATTGCATTAAATATGGCACACAAATCACCTACGTGACACTCTAAAAGAATAATTGCATAGAGGCAGATACGGACCTATGCAAAAGTATGATAGTTTGGAAGCACTTAATTTCTTTTTTAATACTTAAAGTAAATATATCTATCATCATTCAGGATTTTTCCTGTAATGTCTAAGAGTAGCATGAATAATGGTCCAAGTCAAAAAACTCTTCCTGCCAGCCAACAGTCCCCAAGGACTGATCTGGGGTTCAGTTTTATCTAAAATTAAACAAAAGATAAAACAAACATTCAAGCACAGGCTTTTTCAGCATAATTTTTAAAAAGTTGGCCCAGAAGCATAATACATAATTCATCCCAAACTGATCTCCCAAAAGAGTGAGTTTTTTCATGTAAGAACTTGACTGCTTTATCTCTGCCAAAGCTGTTCGTCCTCTCACTAAAAGTTACCTTGCAAGACAAAGCCATTTACAACAGCTTTCACATGAGTGAGGTCTCAAAGTCTGTATAACACATATGAAAGAAGAAAACAGGACTGCATCTGGCCTGCTATCATCATCCCAGGCAACTTAACAATAAAAAAAATGAAATCACTAAGACAGTCTTTAATAATAAATAGCATTAACTTGAGAATAGGTAGACCCAGTTTCAATGTTTAAAGCTACTTAGAAGCTTGTCTTCCACCTTTGCTTTTCTGGATATTTTCTTTTTAAGTACTATTTCTAAAACTCATTGTGACACACTCTTAGATCTCGACAACTCCTGTTTACAATATTAATTTATACTAAATGCAGCACCATTTCCCCCTCCATTCAGATTTTTACTGATAAGATTTTTACTAGCAATATCTCACGAGTAAAAAGATGAACAGTCGCCTGATGAGCGATTATATTATATATATATTACCCTCATATTTTTAAGAAGAAGTTCTAATTGTAGTAAGGGATGTTAAATTGATTATTCTAGAGACGGCTCTATTAGATACAAGAACAGATACAAGAGGTATAAAGACATTACAAGGTGCTACATTCCTGCTGGTGACTTTAACAATAATATCAACAACAGTTGCTCTGAATAAGAAAACGTTCTAAATTTCTATTTCCATCCAATCTTCTGCATATCTGCTGAGGCTTGAAACAATGCCTTCAGTTATGATGTTAACAATTACCAGGCATGAAAAATGGGAACTTTAAAATTTGTTTCATATAAACCCCTAAATAGCCAGAAATCATGTGGAAAAAGGTGACTATATTAGACATATGATAGTGGATTTATAGGGAAAATTTCCTATCTGCTGCTGGGAGCTATAATGTGTGTGTTGAAGAAAGACAGTAAAATAACATCCTGACTGTTGATTAATATTTTAGGTATTGAATTTCCTAAATTTTTTCAGAAGTCAGATCTCAGGTCATGAAGTTCAACCCCTTTAAGAATCTAAATACAATTGCTGATAACTGCAGTGCTCTGTACCCCTCTGCCTCTTCAAGTAAAACACTTTTCTTCACCAAGTGTTTACATCTTCTACAATCTTGTTTAGTGTCACTATTCTTCACTTGTTTCCCTCAAAACTCTTCTCATTTTAAAAACAGTGTTTCTCATTTACATGACTACATGGCATACACAAAATGTAGCGTAGTCTGTAAAGCAAGAAATTTCTTCCAGAATACATAATCTATACACAAATCTGAATTTTCATGTTAGTTATCAAATGTGTACATATATAAATCTCCATGCAGTACCAATGAAGCGTCAAAAAAAAAATTAGAATGCCACTGGTTTTGAAGAAAACTCTATGCTAGTTTCTTCAGAATATTTATTATTTTATGAAGTTGACTAATGGAGCAATAGGACAAGAACAACATGGAAAAGTCAGCTGCAACAGCAAATAACAAAATAAAAATACACACTTTCTCAATCTTTCTCATAAATAATAATGTACTGTTTGAGATCCTCTAACAATAACCATGAAATACTGCAAAAAAACCGTATCAGAAAGTGATATAAGGGGTATTATGACACACATGTTGCTTTATCATTGAGTGCTCATGAAGAAAATGAGATCTATTCAAGCATTTCAGTTTGGAAGGTTGTCACACACTAATGGCCTATGGTCACAATTCAGCATATAAATCTTCCTACGTTTTTGAGCTATTCAGTTGTCCAGGCTGCCCATTATCAGTAAAACACGATGTCTCTAGCTACACTGCGTCACTGATGACAGCAATATGCAGGTCTTAAATTGTACTGAAGAAATAATTTTGCAGTGATGGCCTCTGGAAAAGGTACTATGAAAATCTCATCTAGTACTTATTCTACTTCAGAGATTTTAAACAAACAAGAAAGCCTTGCTTCTTTTCTGTAATGCAAACAACTCTTTTTGGGAGATGAATACTATTTGCTACTCTTAGTTTTCCTTTTTGTAAAGCATCTTCAGAGATATTTTAGAAAACCAGCAGAATTTAGTTGAAAAATGTAGGCAGACATCAATACCAATGAGTTTTTCAAAACAGTGCTTTTGTGCTTGCTGTTTTCTTAAAAGATTTTATTTTAAAAACAAAAAAAAAAAACCACCAAAAAACCACCAAGCACCTATTTTAAAGAATTCTTGAACTAAATTTTAGTGGTTTGATTTCTTCTAGTGCAATATGTTAAGTTTACAAGTTCTGCTTCATTTTAAGAAAACAGTTAAGTACACATCACTAAATGCTTCCATGACTAGCCTTTAAGCCATTTTCTACCAGTGCTGGTATAAAATCACTCCTAAATCAAGTCCTATTAAAAGGAAGTTAATTTTGACTAACCCTTTATTCAAATGTGAGAGCATTCAGACAGTAAGAGCCCTTCAGTGTAATGGAAAGCCAGTTCTATCCAAGTCATAGTATGTAAGAAGGAATGATGCATGAAAGAATTGAAAGGAACAGAAGAAAATGAGGTGCAAAGAGCTGCTTTATAGGACAGCCAAGCTCTGCAGGACTCTTCAAGCATAACAGGATTTGCCTTCTGAGCAAGAATCTTTGGATTACCAGACCTGAACAACTGAGTAGAGTTCATGTAGAAGAGAAAGGGGGGGAAAAAAGACCATTGGAGTATATCAGCATAAGAAGCCATGGCTAAATGCAGTTTTCCGTGGGCATCAACAAATGGGGTGCAATCAGCACCGTGATGCATGGCAGCCTGAACACATCAGTCCTCAGAACAAAGCTGCTGTACAACATCTTAACTGCTCTGACACACCACCACCTACCACTGCCTTGTTTGTCTTTGGCATGCAAGTCATACCCCATGCATTGCCAAAATATTATTTTAAGTGCTGTTACACAAATCCAGCATTCTAGCTCTTTTCCCAAGGTGTTAATTATTATTTCAGTTTATGACAACATTCATTGTACCCTCTTTAGGCTTAAGTACTTCTCCAGACTCCCACATGGACTTTTGATTTTGTAATCTTTTTCCAGTCTGTCCTGGTTTTGACCAAGAGAAGAGGTAATTTTCTTCTTAATAGCTGGTACAGTGCTGTGGTTGGATTTTGGATGAAAACAATGTTGATAACACACTTATGTTTCACTTAATGCCAAGCAATATTTACAGAGTCAAGGACTTTTCAGCTTCTCACACAATGCACCAGCAAGCAGGCTGGGAGGCACAAGAAGCTGGTGGGGGACAGAGCCAGGACAGCTGACCCAAACTGGCCAAAGGGATATTCCACACCATGTGGTCTCATCCTTAGGATATAAAACCAGGGGGGAAAAGCTGGCTGGAAGCCACTGCTTGGGAGATGGCTGGGCATTGGTATGAACCACCTGAGTTTCACTTTGTCCCCTAAAAAAGCCATGTATGATTTGCTTTTCTGGCAAGGAGCACTTACCCTGCTGCCCCTGCGGCGTTTGTGAGATGATGAACTGTGCTGGCTGCAAGTTGGTTGTTGGATGCACCAACACAAACTGTTGCAGGTTGAGATTCTGCTGCTGAAGCTGCTGCAAGTGCTGCAAATCCTTAAGGAAACGGGAAGGGGAAAAAAAAAAAAAAGAGAGAGAAGACAAAAAAAAAATTGAAAAAAGAAAAAAAAAAGAAAAAAAAAGAAAAAAGAAAAGAAAGAGCTGTGTGTTAGACATTTCAGTCAGCAATGATTCCCAATATAAGATTTCCTATCAGCCAGTTATGCTCTAACATTTAGAGGTAAAAGTGGATGTCAAACACAGCAGTCCTGCTACTGAACATCCTTTAGAATGGCAATTTGAATATCACTCTCGTTCATAAAACCAAAGTTATTTACTAAATAAACCAGCAAAGTATATCCAGCACTGTTCTGCTTTAAAATCAAAACAAAAGAAAACAAACAAACAAATCAATCTCCCTTTCCCAAAATTCAGGAGTTTTCAAATACATTAAACTTATCAGCACACAGATTTTGCAAACTTATTTTTTGAGGATGGAACTCTGCTACAAATCAAGCATATTAGCTGGGAGGTTTTTTTTTTTGTAACAACAGCTTGCAATTACCATTTGAATCAACAACAGGAAAGCAAAATGCTATGGATTCCTTGTTTGCACTCTGTTCAGTTCAAATTTCAGAACGTAGCTAACTCAATAAGTAAATATATTTGATTTGTTCTGAAACAAATTACAATAAGCTTAATAGATATGACTATAATTAAAGGTTAAAAGGAATAATCCAAAACACTGCATTATTGGAGAACCCTACTTTTATGTATTTAAACCATTCAGGACTATTAATTTTCTATAATTAAATGACTGGTCTCAATGTAAAATGTTAATCTCTGAGAAACTGAGTTTTCAAGAAAAATGCTTCAACTTGACATTTAGCTGGAGAATGAAAACATAAAGAACTGCTTAAAAATATTGTTCTCCCTAACTAGCCTTTTTCCTTTTCATCTCCAAACAGGACAATAACAAGAGCAACTGAAATTTAAAAAACACACTGCAAAGTCAGCCAACGTAACAGTGGTAATCCATGAAAACGATCTAAACACGCGTGTCGGATTTTTCCATCTTCCCAGGAAGAACCTGTTTCAACATACTCACCAAGAGGTGGATAAAAGCCTGAATGAAATAGTTCCCACACTTGCAACCTCCCAATAAACAAGCGAAACCAAGCAGCCAAGAAGACTCTCCCAAAGCTCTTTTTCAGGGAAGTTATTATTCCCATTTGCAGAGAAACCCTGTGCAGGTGCAGCGGTGCCAGAAACAGTGCCCGGTATGGCTGCTTGGAGCTGCTCATGTTCACACAGCCCCAAACACACTCGAGTTCAAGCGAACCAGAGTAACAAAGAGCTGCTCCTTAAGCTGCTCCCTGGACTGATGCAGGTTACTGAGCACTCCCACAACCTCCTCAGCCAGAGGATGGGAAAAACCATTCACTGCCAGCAGCGGAGACAGAGATGAGAAGTCAAGACAGACTGACAAGGAGAACTTCTTTCTTACATAATGCTGTTATCTGTGACCTTACATTATTTTAAATCTGTTAAAACTAACCAGAAAGTTGCAACAATCTCCTTCTGGAGATGAGGGGTGGGGAATGTCAGAAATGAAGACTAGGGGAAAAAAAAATAGGGAGTCCACTGATTTATGAGACCATAGACACGCATTATAAGAAAACGTCTACTTAACCTGCCTTACACAGACACTGGCCATCAATCACTTGGGCTACTTGGCCCTGTAAAGTCAAAAGCATGCAGTGTAATAATATGGTAGACAGACACCAGATGGATTGATCAAGCGATGCTCTTTAAGAAACGGAAACTTCCATCTCATAAGAGAATGGGAAAATTTAAAAGGTGCCCATAAGCAAAAAAGTGGTTCTAAAGTCGATAGTATTGTTTGCTTTCAGAAAATTTCTGAAATAATGCAACCATTCCTATGAAATCAAGGCCAATTTCCTTCTTGAAAGAGAGAAATATCTGTTCCAATTTTATCCTGGAACTCCATGTTTCTTATGATTTCATATCCTAATATCACATTGGTCAGAACTGCTACCAAAACCTCTTACTTCTTGATCTCAACACAACATGGATCTCCACTCATTTATTCACTGATTTTCAATGCTCAGCTGGTTACCTCTGCACATCATGCTAACCCTCCGGCTCAGAGGGGGCTCATACTGGAATGGATGTGAGTTAAAAACAGAAATGGAAAGATCCGGGCAAGCAGACTAAGGTTGCTAACACTGGGTGGAAGAAAAGGAAATAAAGAGAGGCTGCAGGATGAAAATAAAGGTAGATAAGAGAGAAAACAGAAACACAAATGGAAGAGTTGGGAAGACACTGAAGACGAAAAAATATCAATGGAAGAACAGACGGGTTAAGGACCTCTCCCACCAAAAGCAAACAAATGAAATCACCCCAGATGACCAAAGAGATCTCAGATGATTTAAAGCACCCCCCACAGGAGATGGAGTTACACGCAAGAAAGAATACAAAGAAACAGTGGCAGTGTATCTGTAAGATCAAAGGAGGAGAGCTTTTTGTTTAAGACTATAGTATTCATAACACCGGCTACCCAGCTAAGACATGACAGCTCTTATCATCAGGCTCTTACACTTTAATATGAGAAAACTGTTTTTAAATTGAGGCCTCAGGGATAACTGATATAAGCAATCTTATTCTGTGCATCTGCCTTGGTAAATGGTATGTTGGCTAAGTCTTGTTTAAATACAGAAATATAATTCTGCAACGCAAAATGAAAATGATACCTCCAAGGCTAATCACTGCTAAATAGCCCTTCCAGCCCCTCAAATGCATTTGAAATCCAACTTTATTTCCACCTTGGGAAAGTTTTATTATTTAGTTAATTATACCATTACAATAAATCTCCCAATAGCAACCACATGAACAAACCTGACACTGTTTTCCTACACTGATCTTTCTTCCTCAGTGTTAAAATCTGTATGCTAGCACAAGCACATAGAAAGAGATGCAAAGACTTTCAGGGAGACATGCATGTCTTCTGGTGCTGCCTAGCAATTTAGAAAGATCAAAACAATCCAAATCCTACCTTGGCAGAATAATCTGTCAAGTGCTATGTCTTGGTGTGAGGAAGATTTTTTGTCGTAAAAAAAAAAATCACCTAAATTTCTAAATTCAATGCCATTATTTCCAATTACAGCTTCAGCACAAACTTAAGCATCTGTGTCATTTTGAGATTTACATCGTATAAATACAGAGCATAGATCCTGAAAACAAGGAAGTTTATAAAGAACCCCTTAAGTTGATACACAAATGTTTAGTGTCAACCCCACAGCAGCCCAGGAGCAACACAAGCTCCTCACCAGGCTGCTGCAGCAGAAACCTTACATGAACTGCAGTGCACATTAAAGATCTCATGCTTCTGCAATTAGTTAATTAAAATAAATATGGTAATCCTCCTGCTGCAGAGCCCTGCCAGCTAATCAATTATTCAAAAATCATCAATTAAAACAAACATTCAGCTATTTGTATAATCAGCTATATGTTTACAATAGCAACACAAACAAAGCTGAGCACTGCTTACAAATCCTTGCCAAGATGGATCAAAAAGCATGGTGCTATCTACCTACGAACCTAGACGGTGTATGTTTTCTGTAAGTACCTCAAATTATATCCAACACCTGCACAATTTATGCCCTGCACTTTCATCGTAAGGAGCAGATAACAAGATTCAACCAAGCTCATTTATGTATCAAAATAACCCATCCTAAAAGACATTAATTGTAAATTCAAACATTTAAGTAATTAGAAACATCAGAAAACAAGTACAACTTTAATTTGTTCTGCATGTGGCAACTACATCCTATTTTTCAGAGAGCCTTTAGATCACTCGTGCACAAATCAGACAATGCTGCCTTCAGAAACTCTTATTTGACAGCACATGCCTGATCTTTTCAACTCCTCTCAAACACTCTCTGAAGATTTTCTAAGTTCTGGAGAAAAAGCCAGTACAAAACTAGTAATTGTAAATGCTTCACACATTTTCAGAGCTTCCCACTGGAGTGGGAGAGCAGGATTAGAAACATTTCACACACAGATCCCATTGGTATCCACTGCTTCGGTGGCCTATTTGACAAACATAAGGCCATAAAGTTCACAGTACAGATTTTGTTAATATTAAATTCTAGTCCACCACACTTCAGTGAAGCAGACCTTGCTATCTTAAGCTGCACACCTGGAAGACAAGAAGCCTATGGATTACTTGTATTTAGGTTGAAAGACTCACATCCCATCAAATGGGAGCTCTGTGACAGATGCATGGGAAGATGTTAGAAGCTACGACCAACAACTTCCTTGACAAGGACAATCTCCATTCTCTTCTTGAAATCTGTCTGTATTAGTGCCTACAGACAGTCTCAACAAAGTTAAGGTAGGATCTTGAGAATTACAAGCTTCCTTGAATGCTACATCCTTCAGTCATCTCCATGTCATGTCAGTGAAGTGGAATCCTCTGCTAAAAGAGGTGTTATTTGGCGATATAACTTCTCACAATGCAACAAGAGGTTCACTGGGAGGAATCTCATCAACATAGCAACATTGGCACTGGCCTTTTAAAAACAGGATGGCACCACTCTGGCCTCTCTAAGGACAGCCAGAGAGGTCAGAACTTCTAGACAAACACCACAGAAATTCATCACTTCAGCTAATGAAAACCTGATAGTACAGAAATTCATCACTTCAGCTTGAAAACCTGATAGTACAGCCAGGCTATTATTATGTGGACCAGCACAGTAAAGGATTGCACATTTCACCACTGGACTTCACAGACAATCGCGACATTTCCATTCTTGCCCGTAATCAGACTTCATGTTCACTTTTTAGACACTTCATCCCGCTTACATGCAAGAGAAAACAGCCTGAACAGAAAGCACCAGACAGTCTTAAAGAACCTGCTCACTCTAAGAAGCAGTAACTTTGAGGATTATATACCCCACACACTTTGCACAGCTGGACTGATCAAACTGGTTATTATGTACCAAGAACCTTAATCTATGGAAAGATGGACCTCAGCATGAGCACGACAATCGCTACTTGTAGGACTCAATATATCTAAGCTGCACATTTGATTAGTGTTGTCCACAAGTCTCAGGATTTTCCACACTACATACACTAGGCACACAGTGGCACTGCAATCTCCAAACTGAATTAAGCCAATCCTGGAGCACCCAGGAAGTTCCTTACTGCTTCTAGTAAGCAGAACATCCACAGCAAACAGTTCTTCAGAATTAACAAGACTTTAGTACCAGACCATGAGACTGGACAGATTCCAACACCAGACTCATTCTCCAAGTTTTTCTCCAGATGCACAGGAGTGCCCATTCTTTGTCATTGAACTCTGAGCATTAAACACCTAGCCAAAACAGCACACAAATGGGTCAAGCCAAACTGCTGTTCTTCAGCTCTATCATTTTACTTCTAACAAGTACCACTTGGGCCTCACAAACATCCTTTGTGATACACAGGCATCACTTCCCATCCACACAGGTCTCAACAAGTGCAATTTCTATGGGCATCTTTCCATACCCCTTTTTCTCCTTTCTCACGCTAACTACAAGGAGGAAAATTCAGAATACACAGCATCTACTCATTCTGGTACAAACTCTGAAGCTCAGTGGAACTGAGGAACAGCTGGCACACACTCCTTGCTAAGACTATCAAACTTCAACCTCATCATCCAAAGATGCACGAGGAAAGACTAACAATACTCGAGGACTCTAGAAACTCACTGAGTGAGGAACAACAAATTTTATTCGAATGGTGCAATCAGTCAAACCTCTTTTGTTTTCCACCCTCTCAAGCCTCAAGGCTCACCTGTGCAATCTGTATTGGCTGAGATAGAGGGATCTGCGTCATCGGCGTCGCAGCAGAGGCCGAGATGGTGGCACCAGCAGCGCTGTGCTGCTGACTGGCTGAGTGCTGCACTGCAGCCGCCAGCAACTGGGCCTGCGCCTGTTGGAGCAATAACTGTTGCTGGGCTGGCGTCAACGTGAGCTATAAACAATTAGAAAACACAGCCATTAATAATGGGAAGAGCCACTTCAGCTACAAAGTCATTAGATAGCTCAGTACTATGATATTAACCAGGCAATCCTAGGACTATTCTGCTATTCTGCCAAGGGCTCTGGCCTTAAGGAAGGACAGCTGGCTACTCAGCCCAGTGTGGGAAGGAACCAGCCTACCACAGGCCTGACACAAACCAAACTGCACAACCGCCGACATCTGCACTTACTGGAACCTACAGAACCTAACTCTCTCTGGTCCTAAGTCTTCTTCGCAACTCTACCAGGAGTTTCAGGCAAAAAGCAATTAAGTAGCAAGCAAAAGAAAAGAATCAGTATTGCCAGGATTTGAAAGGAAATTTACACCCAGCAGAACAGCAAGTGATTAGCCAGATGAATGTGAAGCAGGAATGCTGGCTGTGGCTACTGAACAAACTGATAACACCCCAGCTGCTTCACATTAGCATGAATCCCTGCCATATTCCATCATTTCCATTATGCCCTAAGATATAAGTAAAGAACATGAGCTCCATTTGTTTCTCTCCAAGTCTCCCCATCTGCTTTTTTTTTTTTTTTTTTTAATAGAATAGAGTTGGCAACTTTACATCCCTTCCCTTTCCCAAACACACATTATCTCTGTGGAACAGGTGGCAGCAGTCTCTCCTTTACATGTAAATGAATCTCGATGCCCATATTTACTACAACCCATATCTGCACGGGCCTGAAATTTTGAATGTTTCACTACAGCAGACAATCATGAATTAAAACCAGTATTTTTTGAGAATGCAAAAAATAATGAAACATGCCAGGTTTTAACAACACATCGAAACAGTCTCACTTTTAAAACTTTCAATGCTTAACTGAAAACTAAATAGGGTATTTATTTACATACTAACATAAGAGAAGATTTAACAATTGAGCCCGAGATTAAGAAGTCATTTCATGCAAGTGTAGGGCTGATCTAACCTAGCACTTCAAATCATAAACACATTGTTGGAGCAACTGCCCTAAGCTTATTAGCACACAAACTCTTATATTACAAAGCTGATTATATGGAAGCAAATTCTTCAACCTAGCCGAATCACAAAACTTGCTCTTTTTTTGCAATGACTGAAAGCCTTACAACAATTCAGAAACACTAGAAAGTCTAAAACAACAATTATGCCATATTTACTCCCAAAGCTTTGCAAAACCCCTCAAAACTGGTAGGTTAAAACAAAAGGGCTGAACAGGCTTAAGAAAAGTACTAATAGAGTTACTTAAAAAGAAATATGTTTGAGAAGAGGAAAAATTAACAATTCCCATAATTTTTGTTCTTCACCCAGCTGTAAGATTCAGTCTTGTTCTCCCATGCCTTATTTTAATCTTGAAAAAAAATTTTAATTCTTCTTCATGACATCAATGACTGTCTCATTTGCACACACAACAGGTTTTAACTTCTTTGCAGATCAAAAAGGGATACTGAGAACAGAGAAAAAGAATTCTTCATTGTCGTTATTGTTTGGATGCAAATACTTTTTGACAAACCCCAAATATTATAGTCTGCTTAATATTATAGGAAAATATTTTCTGTCACCACCTCCACTGAAGTTTCTCCCTACGTTAAAGGAAATTGCAGTGCCCCTCAGTGACAGCTGTGTGGGACTGCAGCATCCCTGGGTAACTCTTACCCCGGTGATCTGTCCTCCGGCCAGCATGAGCTGGGTCTGGGGTATGGCCGCCTGCACTGAAGGCTGCTGGGAAGGCTGGCTTGGCTGCTGAGAGTCCCCAGATTCTTCATTAGATTTAGACTAGTCAAAAAAAAATACAACTCTTTATAGTGTAAAACAGATGTTAATGTATAACACTGCTATCTCAACACTGCACAATAAAAATCTTTCATCTGCATACAAAAAGCCCTTGGGTTTATTTTAAGAGTGTGTTTAAGCAACGGCTCTGTGTGCCCACCATCTCAGCTACGACTGCTCAAACACGTCTGTAGGTAATGCAGCTTAAACAAAACAAAGAGACTCTCTGGTCTCCTCTAAGTCTCTGACATGATTTTCAGGTCTCATTTCATTTTACGCCATGCAACTGAAGCTGACGCTACCTTTCACCATAAAGAAAGAGAAGGTTGTTAAAATTATTCATTGCCTAAAATCCTGAACAATGGAACGAGGGAAAGGAGATTGTGTTTCCATTTTCTCTATCTCCATCCTGTACCTCTAAGTCATCATACTGTTGGCTTATACAGAACCTTTCTGAAAAATCCTCACAAGTTTCTCTACTTACAGCAAAACATATAATATATACAGTGCTTTTATATACTCAAAGCATTTATTTAATTGAATAACACTTTATTTTAAAAGATTCAAGTTTATTTTGATTTATTTTTGTGGTTTGGTTGTTTGCTTTTTAAACAGAAGAAATTGTGAAGACATGAAGGAGGAAATGCAAGTGCATGAAGAGGGGGAGAGAGTTTTATGATAATTAAAACTGGTTATGCAGAACATTACAATTCTGCATAGATTTGCATATTTTCCACCACCTGTTTTGGGGACTGCAGAGGGGGCTAATTAACATAAAGGCTCTGATTAATTCTGCCAGTCATTGAGCGATAATTACAGCGCAGGACTGTAAACATTCTGCACTGGAGATACAGCCTGTTTGCCAACATCTCTCTCAGGGATGGAAGTTTACCATGGCAACCAAGGCAATTTTCTGCCTCCTTCCTCTTAGAAAGGAAGGTCACTATACCTCCTCTTCTTTCCAAATTGTTATTATGTATAAGTGGGTCCACATTCTATTGCATTTCATGTAATGCACTACCTACGTTCTTTAATAACAAGCAATACTGAAACCGGTTTTCATTAAAACTGCATCCCTTGCCCCTTAATACAGTACAGAGAGGAAGTAGAATGTTAACAGATAAACTGAAGTGCTCAGCATCATAGAAAAGTTTGAAAGCTCTGTTGTCTCATGTACATTGCTAAACAACAATTTCTCTGACTTACTTTGAAATCACTGTGTGTTATTTCAACAAGCAGTCAAAACTAGCCACATTATGCAGTTACTGGTACATTATATTCCTATTTTCAATTACTAGAAGTAAGGACAATTTGCAACGTAATCCTTGCTGTGTGTCTAAAGCAAGTTAATAAACAGAAGAACATGAAATATTCCTGGAGTTTTAAGGTTTTCATGATACTACACCAGACTAAAATTCAACATTAAGTTATGATCACTCCATGTTTTAAACAACTCCAGAGTCTGAATGCTTACAAATCCTGAACCTGATTTACAGCTGTAACACTGTTATTCCTTCATATCTATCACTTGCAAAACCAGTCAGACTGAAAAAACAGAGTAATATATCATAGGTTAAGAACTATCTCTACTGATGCTGTTTGGGATGAGAGAAGGATGAGCAGCAGAAGGTAACTCTCTTTACCTGTACATTTAAGGACTGAGCAGCAGCCTGTAAACTTGTTCCAGCGAGCTGGACCTACAACAGTGCAAAAATGGAAATGAAATAATGTAGAATCCACAGAAAACTAACAATGTAAAAAAACCCCAATCTTCCCCACCCACATCCCAACAAAAACTCCCAAGCACAATGCATGCCCCTCTAACACCTGAATCAGTGGAATAGGGGTTGTACTCCAGGCTGAAACAGACCTGGTAAGACTCTTCCATGATGTTGTTTATCTACCTCTTACTGAAGGGTATCCCTGCCTAAGGATCTAGATAGTATCATGGATGGAGTTGAAACAAACCATATTGGGGTGGACAGGCCAACTAGTCCTATTCCTGTTGGAAAAATCCAGACTTCACAGGGCATTAAGCTCTACTCATCATCATCCTCCTACTCACATTTCAGAATGGGTCTTCCCAACACTGCACTCACCAGCTTTCTTATTTGAGCAAGCACGTGCACAGCACGGAACCCAGAGCTTAACCACTCTCCCTCAAATTAACCCATTCAAGTATTTGCAGCCCTCAGCCACTGAAAAGGAGATCTCAACACAGAGGACCGGAGACACTTTACAAAGGCTGTATCGATTCAGGTATACTTAAAACTGGAATGCAATGTTTGTGATTAACAGGCCCAAAGAAGGTCTTGTGGGTGAGCAGCAAGGAAAAACGGATGCTTCATAAAGTGAGATTTTTGGAGTGCTTTTTTATGTCTAAGAAGTATTTCCTCTGTACAAAAAATGCTATATTTTCATTTACTGAAACCCATTTTAATCAGTCTCGCCTTGTTTCTACAAGCACCCCTGGTTATAAAGAAGGAATGCTCTGTAATTAATTACCAACACTTTCAAAGGTCAGAGTAACAGCCTGTAGAGAATTCCATCTCTGGCCATGTTTGAAAACCACTGCGCCTTTGAAAACCAGATGACAGGTAATGATACAATAAAGCAAAGCAAAATGAAGCACTCTTGACTCTAGAAAAAGATGTTCCCACATAAAGAGTCCACATATTTTCAAGCACAGAAAAAATTGCAGCACATGAAATTAATAACGGAATATTTTCAACAGGCAAAGAAAAGAAGAGTCACCTTGGAAATATTTCCTACTGCTTTAGGTGAAGGTACTAGACATACTAAGCATGATCTACATCTAAGCAAACACTCCCAGAAAAGCCCCTCCTCATCAGAAGCAAAATACAGTTTGACACAGTTGACGTAATCTGTGCTTTTAACATGGATTAAGAGCAGAGAATAAACTAAATAACACCACCCTGCCATCCAAATGATACACCCAAAATAATACTTTAAAATTACACAAACACCACATAAAAGACTACAAATGTAAATTGCTTAGGTACAGCCAGCATATTCCTGAAAATCTCTGTGAATTGCAATTTGGACATCCCTTTCACCACACAACCAACATTTCCAAATTAGAAATCAAGCTGTACCTGAATGCTGTCTACAGCCTAGTATTTTGCATTAGTCTAGAGCAAAGCACTGTGTGTTAAGGTTGAATAACACCCCACTAACAGGAGCCTCACTAGCAGAGGACAGTTTGACAATAGATTCCCACACACCTGCAGGCAAATAAAGAATACCTGAGATTTTCTTTTGAACCAGATTCAAGAAATGAATCACACTTTATCAAACATGAAGTTATAAAGATCCTGACAACTGTTTAAATAAGTACATTTCCAAAGCAGGATAAAGCACTGTGCTAAACCCAATTACTGTCCTGGGTCAATCTATATAACAAAACGAAGACTAAAACAAACACAGAGAATTCTGCAGAACAGCTGTATCTGTCTCCATGTTAAACACACACTGGCAACCCATGAAAACTAGTCAGCTTCTCTCCACATAAAGGCAGCCTACAACAGCCTATTGGTTCAGCACATTCAAACAGTGGCACTCCCTAGGTCCTATATAAACCAATCTGCTAGGAAAATTGCAATTATGTGACAAGACATGTGGAATGTTCCATACAATAAAACGGCAGTTCAGAGCTCTTAAAAGAGGGCATAAAAGCTTCAGTACTTCAATTATACCACAATAACTGCGCAACCTCAGACCTCAAACATTCAAGGTCATCCAATTAGGTACAGTATTTTAAAGTTTAAACTTGGTGCAGAGGAAGGGAAAGAAATTAGGACATTTGTTTTCATACATCAAGTGCGAACAGATAAAAAACTACAAAAAAATGCCCCTTATACTTCTCTTCACCTAGGGATGCCCCATTTTGCTTCAGCCTGCATCTGAAGTTCAGCTTTGATTCCCTAAACACAGCAGCAGCAGAACAGAGGGGTAGTATTAGAAGTCTGAATATCATCTGACAAACAGGTCACTGAAATAACTTTTTCGTAAAAAAAGAAAACCTCACAAAACATATATGCTTAGTAAGTACAATCAACTTTCTTTCCAGCTAATGTGTAAGAGTGAAGTGTTTTTAACTAGATAGTGACAGTTTTGGAACCTTGGCAGCTGTTGGACCAGTAAAATCCTTTCCTAAAAAATTTAAATTTTGTCTTGCCTTTCAACGTGGTATCTCTATTAAGGTTAAAACAACAACAACAAAATAAACAAACAACATAAAAACCTACTCCAAAACACACCACAAAAATTAGGCATTCTCAAGTCCCCAAAAAGGTGATTTATAGCTCTCCCAAGGAGGTCTTACCCTATCTTGACACATTCTGCAGCCTAATGCAATCAAGTGAGTGCCACAATCAGGATTTTTTCCCATCCACGCTCTTTAACCAGGTGGTGTACCCATATTTATGTTCTAATAAATGACTCTCCATCAATCACAGAAAGAGAGAACAAGGAACACACCAGGGTAGCTGTATTCCCAGCTGCCTGAGTCTCCCCTGTTTGAAATGGGTCTTCTCTTACCTGATGAAGGTGCCCAAGGAAGGCCTGGGCCTGGGCTGTAGAGATTGCTCCTCCGACAGGCACAGGCTGCTTTTGAAAGTCCAGGCCATTTGTTTGCGTGCCTGGAGAAAGAGAGATATTGAAAACTATTAATTATTACTTTTAATAAGTGGAATAAGAATTAATACTCCAAGTTTCCTGCTATTCTCTCAACATTATATAGTAAAAAAGCACCTGAGAGTTACAAGAATTGAATATTTTTAGTGAAAGTGGGGATGCAGTGTCCAGGCCTCATAATAGAGCATTTGTCAGCTGAACAAAACCAATGTCACATTTTCTTTAGCTTCCATCATCTACTCTTTTAAATACCTGAAGATATTGAAAAGATCTGTAGATGTGGCACATAGGGACATGGTTTAATGGTGCACTTGGCAGCATTAACAGTTGGACTTGACAATCTTAAAGGTCTTTTCCAACCTAAATGATTCTATGACCTGTGTTTCTACGTACACTACTATGGCATCACTCTCTACATGGTTTGAGAACCAAACGGGAGCTTGCCGCTATGATGAAACTGTGTTTCCATTCTCCATGCACCCTCTATCCAGCAGCTGAAGACTATCTTCAAGTTCAGAAAGTGCCAACAGCAAGGTTCATATAAGTCACCTTTCCTTAAAGACAGGTAAAATAATACTTGATGAAAATAGAAGCCCCACGTATAGACAGCAGTTATGGACCACAGGTTTACTCTTTCCAGAATGACACCTCCACATTTCCATTAAAATTTGTTCAGAGGTCTCATTAGATAACTGCCTGGGCTTGCTTCTGCTTTCACTACCTCTCATATAACTAAAAACTACTTTTTTTTCCCTACATTTTTGCAGTCTTTTCCTAAACTCCTAAACTCTAAGCCCCTAAACTATCCCAAAATAATCTGGGTGTGAGAAGAAAAAGGAAAAGAAAAAAATAAGTGTTTTTTTGTTTTGTTACTACCCACAGTGGTTAACGACAGGAAGGGAGACTCTGAGTGTGTTGGGCTGCAGGGAAATTTCGGGAACAGATGATGCAATCTTTCAAATTGCGTGACTGAAATGAAGCAAAACCAGCTTTAGACTTGCGTGTTTACTCGTCATGACAATCAGATTTTGTTCAGGGCCTATGGGCAGGCGTGCATAGTAACTCCTACTTCAAAATTCCTTCAATTATCTACATTCTTTGCCATAAAAACCTAGGTTATCTACTGAGCAAAAGAGTCACAGTTGTTAAACAACAACAGGTGGCTGCTATTCCTTGGAAACATCTGCAAAAGCAAGCAGGCATGAAGTGTGATTATTAAAACAGACTGTCCAATATCTTACACTGCTCTTTTTGACCTACAGACAGCTTACACAGGTAACATTTCCTAGGATTGAGCCACTGTTCAATTAAATACAGATACAATATCAAGTTTCCTACCAACCGTGCAAGGTGGCCCTTTGATGCATCTTTGATGGAGGTTCTGTGGGGGAAGACTTGGTCAACTCCAAAGTTTTCAATTCTATGCTTTGAGTCAAGTTTTACAAACTTGAAAGACATACATGCAGCCAAAGATCCACAGACGTGTTAAAAATATTCCAGTTTTAAACTACATCAAATTATTTTGCTTAATGAGTCTAAAATTCCATATTAAAGTGAATGTAAGGACTCTGACTGGTCTGAATTGATCTTGAAGGAATCCAACTTGGTTGCCTTTCTCCAAAGAATGGTATATAATAAGGTCTGCTGGAAAGAAGCAGAAGAATCTCATCTATCTTCATTCTTTCCAGTAAACTTCAGAATTCTCTCCATGTAGAAATCCAAAGGGAATGGAAAAGTGGTTGGGTAAATATATAAAAGTAATTCCTGACAAATAGCTACCATAATTCAAAGGAAACAATCTACCACCTCCTCATCTAAGCAAAGGTTTTGGATTAGTTTTCAATGGTCAGGGAGTGAAAAAAATACAGATAAGAAAACCTACTGTAAGGCAATACTCCTCATTCCAACAGGAAACTTGTGGGGGTTAAAACAAATTACCTGTTTCTGAGAGGACCAGCTGGAGGTCTCACCTTAGGTAAACAGGTGAAGCTGTTCTAGTTAACTATCTTCCAAAAAGAACCTCAAAAAATGATACCATATTAAAAGAGCACTACTGTGCATGTGCGCAGAAGAAATGCTCCAGCTGGCAGTTCTGCTGACCCTTAATACGGAAATCTGAAACAAGCCTCCTAGTTTTGAACAAAGCAAGTTCCAAGACTGAACTTAAAACCTCCCCAACAAACAACTGAGATAGGCACTGAAAAAAACCAACATTTTCTTTAAATTCTCGAAAGACACCAGCTCCCTCTCCCCAGGCCTCCCAAAACCAAATTCAGGGCGAAAAAATCCACATCACACTTGTTCACTCTCTGTTCTACTACTTGCATCTTAAACTTTCTTTGGTGTTTGGAAGGACAATGCCCCTTCCCCTCTGGATGCAGCCTTCATTTTGGAAGGAATGCTACCCTGGTTGCTTGCATTTATCACAGGATGCCTATGTCTTCTGAAGAACAGCAAGGAAAATTGAGTCCAGCATATGAGAGGCCTTGCTTTTCGGGTTTTCAGAAGGATGTGATACCACTCCCACTGAATCAAAGAAATCTGATATGGAGCTGGAAAATGGAGCTGTCAGAAGCAGAATGTCAGCACGTTGTGAGGACATGAAAGGACTAGAATGCCACTTTTGCTCAAGGTAAGACTTAAATACAAAACCCTGTGATGATTAACAGCCATGGCAGATGCAATCACAAGTACTGTCAATTTAACAGTCCCAAGTATTCATGTATTTTCCATCTACATCCCAACTTCCACAACTGCCAGAGCTCACCAACACCAGAAACAGCCCAAAAAGAGTGGGAACTCTCCATCTCCCATCTCTCCCTGTCTTCTTGGTTTCCAACTCCATTGATCCTGTCCTGCCCCTTCTGGTAGTTCACAAGTAGTTTGTTTTGTTTTGGTGCTCTGCCCCCAGCAAGCTGTCGGATGAAACTTCATCCTTACAGTCGAGGTCCAGTGTAACCCAAGCATGTTTAAATTCTGGCACCAATTCAGCCATGTGCTGAGCTACTTCATGGGAGTTAGTCTGGATGAAGACCAATACAGTCCTACTCCAAGGAAAGGAACAGAACACTACGTACTGAACATGGATTATTTTACGCCATCTTGGAATTGTACCTGCAGAGGGTAAACACATGACAAAGCGGAACAGGCAAGGTAAAATTGCACCTGCAGTCAGGAGAACAACTTACTCCCAAAATTCAATCATAATCATCAGACTTCTGCCTGAGTTTGCAAAAAGCATTAGAAAGGAAGAGGAGTGAGGTCTGGGGAGATGTGCAGTAAGGTGCAAGAAAGAACTCAGAAAGGGAAGGCAGCCAAGGAGAAGGAAAATTTCAAAACTAGCTGGATTGGGTACCTGCACTGTGATCTCGGAGACATCTCTCAGCATCACCAATGTATTTTCCCAGGTCGCTCCCTCTTTCCCTCTCTGTTGAAAGAGAGAGAGAGACATATCCCCAATACTCAGAAATTGTTGTTTCCCTGTCCACATTTCCTAATAACAAGTTTAGCACTGATATTTGCCCAGTTTTAGCAGTTGAAGAATATTTCATGGTCTCTCCTATAGACTTCTTTCTTACAGAAACCAGAAAATCAATCTTTGGAAATGAAGCAATGCAAACAAGAATCTTTAGAATCCTTCCAAATACTACATTTACAAAAACTATTATTTTGGTGCTATGTCAACGCATGTCATAGTAGCACAGTTTCCATAGTCTTTATAACCTTGGCTTTCAGAGTTCTGCATTCACACAGCTCTCACAAGAGAAGATGCATTAAACAAACAAAAAGGTTGAGATGTTTTAGAAAATTTTATGCTGCCTATAAAAAGGAGATCAAAAGGGCTATCCATTTCCTGTAAGACATTCTTCTTACTTCTCCTTTCTCCAGCAGATACTACGTTGACTGTCTACCCACAACTGAAGGCTGGAAAAGATTTCTCTAACTCTGCAATACTGACGACCAGTTGGTCAATCCATGTTCTTATGAAAACAGCCATCCAACAGTTCCTGTACTTGTATGTTTTGGTTGTTGTTTTTAACTGGTCTGAAATATGGGTTGGTTTTTCAGATGCTTAAAAGGCAAGTCCAGTTACCACAAAAAATTTAAAGTCGTAACATATTTCAGGCATTGTATTGTGACCAATATATTTATACTTTATATATATTGTTTATATTATTTATATATTGTATATATTACTTATACTTTATATATATTGTGACCAATATATTTATACTTTATGATGTTCCCTAAATAGTCAGAGCTCAAAATACAAAACCCTAGTTTGTTAACTTCCATGAAACTTAGCTGAGAGCTCAGAGAATTACTGATGTTGTCATCTTTAACCAGTGGTAACTATTGTTTTCTTCTGAGGACAGCAGGTCAGCCAAATGTAAATTCAAGATGCACAGTAATTTCTCTTAACATTTTCAAGTCGCATTACCTCACTACAGTTTAAACCAGGAATGACCCAAACAAACATCCACTGAGGTTTAAAAGATAGACTATTAGTGTATACACAGCAGACTCAAGTGATTTACAAATGTCACTGGAAAGTAGACAGTTAGAGAAAGTTACAAAAATAAGAACTCTTGAGTGTTTATAAAAATGATCATCACGCATTATCGGGGGAGCACAGGCACTGACAGAAAATCAATGGCACTTCCAGTTCCTCAGCATCTGAGCTGAACGCTGACTTCTTTTCACTCAAGTATGCACTGAGCCCAGAACCTTAATCTAAGTACCCCAATCAGAAGCCTAAAACTACATTCTGTGAGTATTCCTTTCAGAGACTAACATCTGCCAGGTTGACTAATACAACTGATGCTTGAGCTCCCAAAGAACATCACAAATGCCATCAATCACTACCTCCAGTGGTTTAGGAGCACTACATTTAAAAACAAAGCAATGACTTTGAACAGAGAGTCCTCAAAAATTCTAGATTACTTTAGTTCATATAATTTAAAAATCAGGATACAAAACTAGAAGGAAAGACTGGAAACATTTAAACTAAAGAAGCAATATTCCAGAAGTTCCAAACACCAGTCAGAATCAAACTTTTGTAATAACTAACTTTAATATTAGAGTATAAAAATACAGTCATTGTAGCCCCTTTTAACGTGAAAGGACCTACATGCAGCTTTACAATCCATCCATTTTATGCCATGACCCCCACCTTCACAATGATGAAATATTTAAGAGAGCCAAGTTCTGCTGAGGCAGATGCAATGCTCCTGTGATAACTGACTGGCTACCTTTGAATAAAGCAAATCCTCCTCCTTACCAGCTCAGTTAAGGTGGAACTGCCAAAGTTGCACTGAGAGAACTGTGTTGGGAATGCACTCTGGAGAAAGCACATGCACGGAACTGGGGAGGAAATCCGAATTTTCTCAGAAGTTTACACACATCCTCTAGCTACAAGGAGTCCACAGGGGCTATTTAAAACTGTTGTTCCCTTGATGATGTTTATGATCATGAAATATTTACAACCTGTATGTCTTTGAAATAATATTTTATATAATCTTAAACCATTAAATACATAATAAAACACTTTCGTGCAAAAAAAAGAATTGATACCTTTCCTATTAAAAATACAATGACAATTATAAAACCTAAGATGCCAGGAACAAAACACACATTAATAAGCAGGCAGAATTCTTTTTCACTGACCCCATGCATTGGCAGAAAAAAATCCAGCCCCTTGGATTAAAGAAAATTAAATTGTGTTAATTTGATCACAACTCCAGAGTTTAAAATAAAACTCTTATTATTGAACCATGAAGAAGAAAACTAGTTTTCCTCATACAAGGTAACTACACTTCTCTCAAAGCAACAAGTTCCTCCTCATCAGAATTTTCTCTTCCCAAACACTATTCTGAGCTGAGAGAAGATCCTGAGGTAGGTTAAACTACTTACTTCCCATTCAGAACTGCCATTTCTCTTGCTTTCAGAATGAACATTATACCACCTCTAGAAAGGAATTAAAGCATGAGATAGCATGATTAACTTATAGTGGCACACCAAGCTTCTTCAATGGCTTAGGATTTAGTCACATCTTAAGGACATGCCAAAAGGCACACTGCCCCTGACACAAAATCTGTTCTTCCCCACCAGATTTCAAGGTTCTGTTCTAAGGCACAAAGAAATTACAGAAAAGCTGGCTAACATTTTTTGAAATTTTGGGATATTATGCTTTCTCCATTTAACTTGTTCTTGAGAACTGTTGTGACAGCTTGAATGAAATCTAAAATGGAAACAAGATCAGGCAGTGGCCCACATCTGCCAGGGAAAATTTCAACCCAAAAATAAACGATGAAGTTAGAAGTGCCGAAGGTATGCTCTGCCAGGAAAAAATGAGACTATTTATGGAGAGCTAGTGCCACCAGAGCTTCAGTAGTATCAGAAACTAAATTACAGATAGAAAAAGTGGGAAAGGGAAATTTTATATAAAAAGTGTGGGTGGTGCTTCAGTAAAGTAGGTGTGAATAATGCCCTGCATACAGCAGGGTTAATGACAAAAGTATTTCCAAATCTCTAAAAACAGTGGGTGTAGGTTTTTGTTTGGTTGGTTTTGTGGGTTTTTTAAATCCCACTAAATGAGTAAAGATATTTTGCTTTTAATATCCATTCAACTGCACCAGAAAATATCTGTGCACCAATTGATCATTTCTTACCTGTGTTCCCGTCCCCACTCTCCATCGATGGTTTACTGGTTTCTGACGGATTGTTCATTCTTGAGTCTGCAAGAAAACAGAAAGAAAGATAAAACAATACAGCAAAAAATCCCCATATCTATTCACAGCTTTTTGTTCAAGGGAAGTACAGAACATCAGAAATTTGCTACGTACTTTACCCTAAATCAGATCATAACACAAAAAAAAAAAGAACAACCAAAACCAGAACACAATACTGAATCTTCCAGATAAATATTATTTCAAAATTTTCTATGACATTATTCCCATATGTGAAAACGTGGTATTAAGGGAATAAAAGACAGCATGCTGGAGGGCAGTGATAGGTAGGAACTTAATTTTCAATACAATGAAAGTCACAGAAAAAAAAAAAAAAAGGAGGGGGAAGGAAGGAACAATGACTACATCAAGATTCAAAAACATTAACTCTGACCATCATGGCCTACATTATTCTTGTGTTTGTTCCCCCTGCCCCACCCCAACAAAAGAAAGGAAATTCAGCCATTATAATTAAATGGATGCCATTTTTCCAATACTGCATTTCTATTTTACTGGAATGTCACTGACATTAGGTCATTTTATATTTCCTATATATTCATGCAAAACCATACAAATATAAAATAATTCCTCTTCTTTCTTCCTCTGGATGAATATATTGAAAAGTCTGTTCCTGGTTTCAAAGCCTGTCAGCTGAATACAGTGCAATGCAGAGGGCCTCTCCAGATGGCAGACAGAATATAGTTTCCTTATATAGGAATCTATACAGATGTTCTGTGTACAGCATCAGCTTTCCAGCTTATTACCTCCTCATGCCTTGCCACTGACCCCAGTGTGCCACATTATCACAAACCAAAATTACAAAAAGAATCTCAAGACAGAACAGCTCATAAACTGAAGTGTAAGCAAATCCTTAAGCACACTCTTCCATTCCCATAATGAGCTGAAAGCAAGTTCAATGAGCTTAAAATGAACCCTTTACTCCAGGATATTCTCTTGCTAGGTGCTTGAAAGGTTACCTCTGCCATGCACTTTCATCAAAGCAGCGGTTTCCAAAATACCAACAGGCTGAAGAAGAATACAGGAAAGCAGCATTAACTGTGCTGCATCTTTAGCACAGACAGTTCCAAGAATGCCCAGACACCTCAGTGCTTGGCAGTCCATGAAAGCTGGAAATGAGAAGATGGACTATTGCCATGTACCATCACCTGCTACTACCAGTTCCCAGGAAGGACAGAGACCTGTTGGAGTGAATCAAGAGGCCATCAAGATGATCAGAGGGCTGGAGCACCCCTGCCATGGGGAAAGGCTGAGAGAGTTGGGGTTGTAGAGCCTGGAGAAGGCTCCATGAAGACTTTGCAGCAGCCCCCCAGTACCTAAAGAAGCCTACAAGAGAGTCGAAGAGGGAATTTTTAGAAGGGCATGTAGTGATAGGACAGGGGAGCATGGCTTTAAACTGAAAGAGGGCAAGTTTGGACTGGATATTAGAAAGAAATTCTTTACTGTGAGGGCGGTGAGACACTGGCACAGGTTACCCAGAGATGTGGTGGATGCCCCATCCTGGAAGTTTTCAAGGCCAGTTTGGATGGGGTTCTGAGCAACCTGATCTAGTGCAAGGTGTCCCTGCCCATGGCAGGGGGGTTGGAGGGTTGAAACTGGATCATCTTTATGATCCCTTCCAAACCAAACCATTCTGTGATTCTGTGATCAATATTTTTAAAACTAATATAATTTTCCACATAAACAACTGTGACAGTTGAACCTAATAGAGCCTTGAAAATCCAGAGGACTGTAACAACCACAAAACTTCCCCTGACAAGTTAACACAACCTCTCCAGAGCCTCAACTCTTCTCAGAAAGTTCCTATGCCTATTCTTAAATCTTTCAAATGTTCAGCCACGTGTAAAAGAGATCTGGACTATCAATGTTACCCTTGGTATAAAGGCAGACGTGTTAAACTGCTTTTTAAAAGGGAGAGTGAATGAGGAGAAACTTTGCAGCTGAGCACTGCTGGCCCACACTTCAGCAAAAGGCTGCAAGTTTTGCCCTGTTTTTCACAACCTCTGCTTAGCACATTCAAGCTACAAATCTTGAAAAACAGGGCTCTGCTAAGGTTGCAGGTATAGAACCTATTGCATCCAGGCTCCTTGTTTTATCATTTCACACATTTGGATAGCATGATTCACACTCTGGAAACAGAACATGGGTTCCACTGACTATACAGAAATGTCTGCTCTTGACTTGGTCCTCTGCTGAGAAATCTGTGTTTCTATCTGGACACTGCACAGACCTTAAATTGAGTTTATTGTTGTGGCAACAGCACATTTATTTTGAGTGATTATAGGCAACATGCATTTGATCAACAGCATTAGTTCACTCCTTTACACACAGATAGCTACTGAAATCTAACTTTAGAGAACACCGAATGGGAGTCTTTGCTTTGGACACAAACATAAAGAGTCCTCATCCAACAGGAAAATGAGCCAAGAGTGCTTACAAGTCAAATACATTTGGTTGTGGAAACCAGGCTAACTCATGAGGCTATTGGACACAGGATGTAATTTTTAAGCTCAGAGCAGAAGAATAGCTTGAACTCAAGACACATGAGAAGGCTGCTCTCAGAAACATGGAATCCAGTCGCTGAACTACTTCAGAAAAATTCTTGCTAGAAAAACAACAGAGGGTTGCTAGTTTGTTGCAGAGATTGAAGTCTTAGAGGCAAGGTTCAGGATAGTAATGACAGAATAAGCAAAGCAAACCAAACCTACAGAGGGGGAGGGACACAGCTGTCCTGTGCACAGAACTCAAGCAAGATAGTGACTGTTCCATCCTATGAGGAGGCTCACACAAGAAGCCTTCCTGCATGATGAGCAAGTTTGCTCAGTCGCACAAAGTTGTAATTGTACAGACCTCTCTCCATAAAGCAAGCCAGGACACGTTTTTCTGTCAGGCTATGCTGCAAAATAAATCCTTCCAGAAAAGGTTTTCTAGTACTCGACATACACAAAATTTACTTAACTACCAAAAGCTTGTCTAAATGAAGAACATTTTATTGTAAAGATCCATCCTTAACAAAGACCTCAAACATTGCTTTTACAAAAAAGCAGCAAGTTGGAAGAAGAAACATCTTTCTGGTAGCGCTCAGGTTCAAGCGAAGGATAGCATCCATTATTTCACCAGCTGACTATTTCTTGTTCAATCTCTGGGCCTTCTGCATGTAAAGCATCAAGAACAATGCCGCTATTTCCATTGCAAATGGTATGACATACATCTGAAGCACAAAACTGCTACCAGCAAAACAGGCTCATATCCGCGGGATACTCAACCTACCGATTCATTCATTCTATGTCGAATAAAAAGGCTACTTGGTTTATACATGCTCATACAATTTCTGCTTTAAACTTAAAAGAATAAACAAATGAAGTGGGCTAGAAAAACCCAAACCTTAATGCCTTCACCTTTTCTTCTTCCTTTAGATCTTACTTGGGTTTTAAATAAAGGCCCTGGGCTACAGCTTCTGCCAACATTATCTAAAACCAAACTCCCCAGAAGGAAGGATCGAAAGCAGCAGGTGCATGACTGAAATCAAACTCTTAGGAGTGAATACATTCCACACTGCTACTCTGCTAGCAGGGCTGAGGTGTCGCCAGGCAGTGCTGTGCCAGCCTTTCCCACACCCTCAGGAACATTGCCAAAGGCGTTCAGGAGAAAGAAGCAGTGGACACCTGACCAACCTGAAGCATTATAAGAACTGTACACAGCTGGTAAAGCAAAGAAAATCTTAACATGGTATATACCATTAACTGTTTCCTTTCACCCTTTAAAGTGGAACTGCCTAATACTCCATTTGCAACAGCAAAAATAATTCATTTATGTGCATGGAAAAAACAACGTTTAATGTGAGGGAAAACATGCCAAGAATTATTTAGAAATTAATTTTCAAAAACAACATCATATTCAGAAACAGATATACTCAAACATCTGCTTTAAAATTTACCATCCAAAAATACATTCTTTTACTTAGAGATTTAAGTTCTTACATGAACTTATATGATGGAATGAAAAGTATAATAAATACAAATATATATATATATATATATATATACACACACACACACATTGAGCTTCAGGGGAAAAGCCTTGAAAATAAATAAAAACTATTGTAAAATTGATATGATCCATTACTATAAATAACTTTAAAAGACACGAAGAAGAAATTATGGCATGTCTGTTCTGCAGTCCTGATGGAATCTCAGCGCAGGAAATATATTATCCCAGTAACCTTAAGCACAGCTTGCAACGGTATCAATGGCAACCGCTGTGCACTCCCCCTTATTTTCTATTACACATGAAGAACCTTGCTATATTAAAAATACACAGACATAACATACATTCTGTTGTGGAATGGCTCAGTACAGTTACTAAATTCTTTCAACACTTAGGCTCCCTCTCATTCATTTTAATGCTTTAAAATTCATAACACACAGATATGCAAGTCAAGTCCAGTGTTTGTTAGAAGCCAAATGCTTCTCAGACTGAAATCCTAAAAGCAAAAGGTCTGTATTAGCATCACCCAAGTCTGTGCAGAGGAAACGAATTCTCCTGAAGCGAGGGAAAAGAGGAAAACAAACAGACCAAAGCATGTATTTCCCTGGTACAGATCTAGCTATCCATCTATCAGGCAGCTACTTGCTGCCGATTCACTGGTGAGCTTCAGTCCCACAAATACCTTCTGCATATGTGATTAAGCCACTATGCATAGTCAATCTCACAGCCTCGGTGTCGGTAAGAAAGAGCTGAGCTGGTACCCACCTAGAACGTAGTCGCTGCAGTCCAGCATTGCTGTGGTATCCTCTACAGGTTCAGATAGTCCAAGGAACGGGAGAATGGCAATTTCTATCAAATCTACACTACTGCTCTGACCGAACACGAAAGGGAGTGGGGAGGTGGGGGGAGAAATACAACTTCAGTTACACCATAGCAATCTTCAACTGAACAGGGAAACTTCAGTTGCTGTGTGGAGTTTTAGTCTCTCCTACTAGCTGTGTCTGACATTGTCAAGGCGACTGAAGCGTGAAAAGTTCCCCTTTTTGTAATAAAATAGAAACAAAGATTGCAGCTGGCAGTTTCCATAATGAAGCTTAATCAGTATGCGCCTGATTAGGGCCTTATGCAAATCTCCTCTCGTTAGCACAGCAGCCAGCACTTTGAAGTCCATGAACAATTCATTTGCAGAGTACACTGAAAGCGCTCCCTGCATAATTTAAATCATGGTATAAATATTTATCAGCTCATTTGCATATTAATTGGCAGTGCATGAAGGGAAAAATTATCTCCCGAGTGCCAGCATAATAATTAGGGAACAAAATGAATTTTCTTCCAATAGCTTGGCTTCTCAGCCCTAACTCAAGCACAGTACCACAGGGGAGCAGGGAGGGGAAGAGACAGAGTTCTGTTCAAATGCCACTGAAATGACACGTACAAATTAGAAACAACTCTACAGACTTAAGCACCTTTAATCTTATTCCTGCTGGCAACAATAACTTCAGTAATAAAGGGGATTTGGAAAAAGCTTTCTACACAATCCAAATAATCCCACAAAAACAATTAGCAAGGTAGAAGCTGAACACAAAACTGTCAAACCGGTGCTTGCACATCTGCTTGGAGTTTTCCACATCTGAACACGCACTGTCAGAGGAAGGTCCCGGGCAGGGAAGAGAGTCCTACCAGGGCAAGGAAGCGGCACGACTCCCTTTAAACGGCTAAAGAGCTTGGTGATTCATTATCGGGTAATCCCTTTGCCACGGCCAACTTAACAGCAGTGGATATGTCAAGTATTGTGTAACATTTGACACCCATTAATCTATCCCGGGTGAAATCAAAATAGATTTAGTCTTTTGCTTTCCAATGACTTCCAAGAAAAAACAAAAATCTATTACTAATCCCTTCAAACATGTACACAATATGGCTAAAGAAAGCTTATTGCAGAGCGATGGTTTTTGAAAGGGGCACGTCACACCCACGTTGCATCTTTGAACCACTCAGTGGTAACCAGAACGCGCTTGCTGCTGTGACCACAAAGTACGCTGGAGCTGCAGAACTCCGAAGAGGCTTTGGTCTCTGGAGAAATCAAACTTCTTTTCCAAAAGTGGTCCACAGAAGTAGGTGGACTAACTATGAGGCTCTATTAAACCACTTCAAATAGTTTGTTTGCCACTCAAACACTCGTGTCCTAAACAGCAAGAACATTTATATAAAAATTCAAGTGTGATGTGGACATCACAAAATTTATTATTCCATATTCTGATCGGGATAAGGTAATATGATGATGCAGATGATTACAGGGTAGAGCCACCCACTTCCAGGTGCTAATGTGAATTTAAAGAGTAAGTTGTTTTTCTCCTTTTTTTCCTTTAAAAATACCCTAGCTGTACTTTTCTTCTCCTCATTTCTGAAGTGAATTCAAGCACCGCCTCTCCAAACAAGAGGGAGTGAGAGAAAAGGGACTTCTCAATCATCCAGTACTGACTGGAATTTATTTCCACGCTTGACCTCTTCTTCTGTTCAGGTTCATATCTCTACTTAACACAAGATGTTCCCAGCTATATATTTAACATGAGTGATCTACACTTGAAAAAGATTGCAAGAAGAGAAGGAGAAGGTGCTCCTTACTACAGGGAAACAACTGCATGTGCTGAATAGGTTTCCCTAATACCTTGTTTCCAACTTGGTTTTCTACTCATTCACATGTCCCACTGAGACCTCTGAGGCACATCTTCATAGTTCACAGACCTGCAGTAAACTTCACTCCTGCACGTGCGCTTTTGGAGTGCACTGGGAGATAATCCATTTGCTTTGTTGGAAGATCCTGGACACAAATGGTTAACAAACCAAGTACTTCACAAAGCACGTGGCTGAGCTGAGGCAGCAGCAGAGCAGGACAGCAGTGTTCTCCTCAAACCAGAGTGTGTTGGGCTGGTGGAACACAGGTGCAGCACCAAGAGCGCAGGAAGTGACTGTTAGAATCAGGCACATGTGTGGCCATGGATGATCTGCCTCACAAACATCAACCCCCACACAAATCTTCACTGGAGCTGTAACATCCACTAGCAGCCTAACCAAAATAAAAACGTCTATGTTGACCTGTCAAACCAATAATTGGCCAAAAAAAGAAGACAAATAAACAAAAAACCACCCCAAACCAACCAGCCAACCAAAACCAAACACCACAAAAAAATCCAAACCAAACTGTTCTTTCAGTGACCACTTCATTCTTTGACGATTTTATTATCTTACCTTTTATCTAAGTTTATGGAATCATAGAATGGATTGGAAGGAACCTTAATGATCATGTAGCTCCAACCTGCCTGCCCTGGGCAGGGATACCTTTCACTAGAGCAGGTTGCTCAAAGCCCCACCCAGCCTGGCCATGAACACTTCCAGGGATGGGGCATCCACTTTTTGTTTTGCTTCGGGTTTTTTGTGTTTGTTTGTTTAAATTTGCCATTGACAGCCTTTTAATCTCTGCTGTGGTTCCCACCCAGGTCAAACAGCAACACCAGTGGAGGGGACATGTCCCAGGCCAGAGCCCATGAACTGCATTTACCTGTCAGGCACTGTGCCTGCAGATCATATTCCCAGAGGGAATGTCAAGAGTCTGTGGAGCCCCTACCCCGCGACTGCAAGATCACACTGGTGGGACATCACAGCCTGCAGAGCAGAGCCCCATACAGTATCCAGTGGTCACACACTGTCTGCAGGTGACACGTGCAGAGGTCACAGCACAGCCGCGGACTGTGCCGGCTCTGTGTCTGAAGGTCACATGGAGCAGGGCCTGCATGGAGCCTGCTGGTCACATCCCATCTCTGAAGGTCACTCCAGCTGAGGGGAAGTGTCACAGCCTGAGAGGCAGACCTTCCACATGGTGTCTGCCAGCTGTGTGGGTGCAGGGGACACTCCCATGCCACTGGTGACACTCCATTCTGCCACAACTGTGGGGGTGCTCCAAAGGCTGCCTGGCCCTGCCACGGCCTTCCTGTCACTTGAGGCCGCAGAGGATGGAGAAACCCAGGAAGAAGTAGAGCCCAACCAAGAGGTGAGAGAGGGTCCTGATGTGTCCCAGGGCTGCTCCGCACCCCTGCTGCTCCCTGTAGTGTGCATAGTAGAAGGCATCCAACTTCTTTATTTTTGGCCAGAAAACGTCCTGCTGTTTCATTTATGCCCCACTACTGCAACTATTTTCTTACCTGGAAGGCTTCTCAAGGAGGCCTGAAGGCACAAGAAGGAAAATATTTGGGGAGGAATGGTGCATTATCAACCTGCTCCAAAACCAGTGGTGGAATATATTAATGTTCTCTTTAGGTTCTGTCACAACACTGCCCATTCTTTTCTTTATGGCATCTTATATTAAACGTTACTTAACACCCTGAACCAAAGACATACTTCCGGGACTCATGTTTGGGCTTTGTGCCCAAAGTTACATTTTTCCTCCAAAGACACCACTAAGAAGAGAAAGTGGTGTGCCTTGTGATAAGGAAAAAGCTCTCCACATCCCATGCAACTACAGATATCTCAAAAAATGTGTCTCTCCTCTTCACCCAATTCTACAGTTTTTACATTAATGATTTTTCCCCCCATAATCCTATTCAAACTCTTCCTTAAAACCAAAGGAACTAACACAGAGCCAGGTATGACAAAGGCGGATTTTCTTCAGCCAAACACATTGGAACCTGCAGATTAACACTTCAGGAGACTCCTTCTACCCCATTTCCTTCTTTTTGTCACTTTCTATGTATCTTCCATACCTTCCCATTTCAAATGGATGATTTCCTTTTGCAGTTTGTCCCATGAATGTGTCACTTTCCTTATACCTGATTCCTTAATAACTGAGTTTTCGGAAAGGAAACAACATTTTTACCCGCAGACTATGCAACTCTTGGGTTTTTTATTTGGATGTGTTTCCATCTATTAGTAAAATGTCATTTACTACATGCCCTCCGTGACAGGTAAGAAATTTCTGCCCCTATCCAGCTCAGTGACAAGCATCACCTTTGGAAACTTCAGGGCCACACTTTCTGATGAGATTAGCCAATAAGCCAATTCACTATTTCCCTTTTAAACAGTGTACTTGGAGTGGAGTGCAAAGGAATACATACAAATAGAATACAAAATACAGGGAAAGGAAATACAGTGTTAACTGCAACATTAGCATGCTGCCTTCATTTGCGTATCACTGCCTAGGACATTTTATCTTGAAGGCACTACATTTTAACTCAAGACACTTTCAAGTCTCCATCCCACAGGCCAAATGAAACCTAACAAATATTTCAACAAACCGAACTCCAATGTGCTATTTTTAAAAAATTGTAAAAATCACATACTTCAACAAAATAAACTGTTACTAAATTTGGCACAATCCTCTTACAGTAATTACAGACAGACAGCAGCCTGTTCATAGCTTGGGCTGCAAACTAAGCTCTAATTTTAGTCACCACCTTTGACTTTGGCTAACAGAATTGATTTTATCTGAAAATTGGTAAGTTTGCTCTGAAAGCGAAAGAGTAGTTGTCTGGAAAAGTCAAATAAAATTGGCCTGCTTTAGAATTACCAGTCATTAGGCAATTGCTATGAATTGGAATTTTAGTCTACATCTAATTTTACTTCTCACAAACTCAAATCATAACTATCCTTTAAAACTTTCAACCACACAAAATGCCTTTCAACATTCCTTTGTGCACATTTTGGAAGGAAATTAAGCATGTGGACAGCTAAGCAGGAATGCTAATTTATCTTAGCAGTACAGGACAGTGGATACTCATAAGCACCTGATATATTAATATAAAAGGGTTTCTTTGTGGGTTTGTTATTTTATGCCTCAACTTATTTTTGTCCACAGAAGGTAGAAACTACCATGGATTAAGTCTTTTTTTTCATAGAAAGAAAACTGTGTTTGTGACATATTTACAATACCACCACACAAGGAGGGAAGAAAAAAGGGGAGCAAGGGATACAACAAGAGAAAATAAACACTATTATTCAAAAACTACGGGATTATAACTTTCACAAGCAAGCTGAGCATTATTTGAAACTCACAGCTAGTTCTGTCATTCGGGTGCATCATCCAAACACTTTTGTCCTACCCTTACTGCCTAAAAGCCATGGCACATTAGAAAGCATCCATATTACATCTACATAAAAGTTTTTCTTTCATCCTGTTGAATGTTTTCTTTTCAATAGCAAAGGATACAGATCCAGTGCAGTCAACCCTTGTTGACAATAACAAATGTTATTGTCATAACATTTACTTAGAAATGATGGAATATTTTGAAGAGCAGCAAACATTAGGTCTTTACATCTGAATTAAGCTCTCGTGTTCCACTCTTATTATGTTTTCACAGTTTTCATGACTATTTCATAATGGCTTGAGATCTTTTCTCTTTTGTGTTGTTTTGGGTGTTTTTTGTTTATTTACATGCATCATAAGCGCTGACTCCAAGAACTTAATTCAAAAACCAACCCAAAGTGTCACACCTTTGAAAACCAATTTGTGTTGTTTAACTAGCATGTTCCACCTGCCACAGAGCTGTTGCACATTAGCACATTTTATTGTCTGCGGGGCATTCACGTCCTTCCAATTTAACTTGAAGTTAGCATAGAAAATGAACAAATCATGCTGATTCCACCACACGTGAGGTATGATTCAACACCGTTACATATTCATTGTTCTAGTAAACTTGTACATGAAAAGTACTATGCAAACTTAAGCAGGATTTTTTTTTAAAAACACACACAAAAGTTTCTTAAAATGTGAATATTGTATGGGAAACACCTGTTTTGAATTTTTGTCCACTATGTGGGTCTCACTCTCCTTTAAAATTTGTCAGATCTAAAATACTTCACACTGACAAGTACTGAACACCTTGGGTAGATGTATATTGTCTATTAGTAAACACCTCTGGTATTTTACTGCTTTTACAGGATTTGCATGTCTCACATTGCTTTTCAAAAAAGGACTGCAGGACAAAATAATTCTGAAAAGAAGACCCATGTGAAATTACATGAACAAAACACATGGGAGGGCTGGAGAACAAGATCAGTAAACTTCAACATCTATCAGAATTAGGAAAAATGGGACAATTTAAGGATGCAGGGTCTATGTTATAGTGGCACTGAGGAAAATAAAAAAAGACCATATTACCTCCCCCTCCTTCCCAACTCCCCTTTCCTCTAAAAAAAACAAACAAAACCCAAAAACAACCTCATGAAAAGCGTGCAAATGTTTATGGATGCTGCAGCTTGGGGCAGCTGGAGAACCTGGAGCACCATCAGGCACCAGCCCCCATAAGGAATGGGGGGACCCCCAACCTCCCCTGGCAGGGAACACCAGCCAATCCTCCTGAACCTAAAGTGGGGTAATCTGTTCCCACAAATGACATTTATGGGAACATGTCTTCCACACATGCAAGGGGCTACTGAAATTGTGCACACATTTGAATGGGAAAGGTAAATGCAGTTCATGCTACCAGAACACCAAGCAATGAAGGTGGCATAAATACTTCTAGTTTCAAATTGTTGCAATACACTTAAAACCACCAAATATTTCAGAAAAACAAATATTATCTAATATGCAAATCACAACACAATTGACTTGCCAACATATGAAGGGTACTTATGCCAAGCTCAAATATTGAACAGAAATGTTTGTTTTAGCAGCTGTATGAACTATTACACTCCAGAAGCATCACTGTACGTGCACTCCAAAAGCATTAATTTTACCTCCCTGTGTCCACTCACATAACAGGACAGGCCCTCAAAGCTTAAAAACATTATTTTCAAACTCATTACAAACCTGTAAATCAAAACATAATGCCTTATGCAAACATGCAGTTTCCCTGTTCTCCACTTTGCCAAAGTAGCAATTACTAGTCTAGCCTGATGAACAGGGGCTCTACAAAGAAGAGACTAATTCAGTGTATGACTTAACCACACAGCACTGCTCAAATCCCAGAGCCTCCACACCACTTGTCATTAACTACACTACAGGTCACTCTCAAAATACATAAATCAAAGTCACGGGTTTAAGCTTACAATGAGTCCTGCTGGAGCCAACTTGATTCATCAAGATCAACAGCCCATACAGTATTTAGCTCTAGTTAGCTAATTAGAGTGTTTGACAAACAAATTAGTGGCAAAAAGCACATGCAAAATCTCTGCAGTTCATCATATGAATTGAAGTTGCATGGCTGTCATGCTCACGCTTAGCAGGAACTGCTTTTGCTCTCTCTCCCTTAATAACTATCTCAAATCCGAGGAAGGATATTGCTTTAATGCCCTCAGCACACTGATCCAGACACTATTAACACCTGTAGGAACCACAAGACATGTCATGAGAATGCTTCTTTCTGAAGCTTAAATTATTTGATCTCCAAAGAGGAAAAGGCCAAATTCCAGACAAGCTGCTTTGTATGTTACAAATTGAACAAAAAATTGCCAGATGCAAGATCTGAAGAAAGAAACAGAGTTATTCACACTGCAGACACTGATTCCATCCATCAGCACACACATCCAAGTATCTATCATTTTGGCTGCTCAGAGCTAACGTAAGACTGTATTTGCTATCAGCCAGGGGAAAAAAAAATACTCAGTGCTTGGGCACCTGGGTCTTTAATTTACAATAATTTAGGAACAGCAGAAAGTGAAAACCACAGTGTAACTACACATATGAAGTATGAGCTATGTGAGCTTTTCCAGGAAATGTTCACAAGCCCGATTTTACCCATTTTAGTACCTATGCTGTGCTAAAGCAGAAAAGGCATTGATCAGCTTTTCCAGGAAATAACCACAAGAAGGGGTTTACTAGAAGCAATGCTGAAGGGCAGGCAGCATGACTGACACCTGTGGCTGTGTTTGCAGAGGATCTGCTGGGAAGACATGCACATTTTATTTGTAGGCCCATGGACACACCACTGAAGACAGGAATGTCTTGTTTATTTCTCCAGCAAATCAGAGAAGAGGTAAACTTTTCCACACTGCCTCACTTTTTGTAACTTGATTGAAACTGTTAGGCTGAAAGGTACAGAATCCTCTAAAAAAAAAAAAAAAAATCATGTTCTATTCAAAAATTACAGAGTAAAAAATTAGGTCAAAAGGCCTAACTAAGAATTTTTAAAAGTGATGCCCAGAACACTCAAATTCTTAGTTGCCCATTCCTCAATAAAACACAAGTCTCATATATGCATATTTCACTGTTTTCACAGAGAAATCAAAAGTTAAAACCAGGACACTTAATTTAGGGCCCTGACAGTACCATGGCCATAGACCATGAATGCCAAGCAGCAAAAGCTGCATTGCTGCCCTGCTGCCTCTTACACAACTGCACAAGAGTTGGTCTGTCATAAAACTACTCCAACTGGAAGGACAAATACTAACCCAAATCTGTTTTTTAACCCAAGAGGAGAAATGTTTACCCTGTTGAAGCACAAAGGCAGCAAGGACGCAGAAACAAACAAATGGGAAAGATGGTTTCAGCAGGAATATTGCCTTAAAACTCTTACTGTCTACAGCTTCAGTCTGCTCCTATGTTACACATCCATGTTATGAATTCTGTCATGCAAACTGTGTGACAAACAGAAGAAATTAAAATCTCACAACTATTTATTTCCTTTTTGGGACACTGAGTCTCAGCCGTAATGCTGACAAGTTGTATCAATCAGTACACTTAAATATGCACACACCCCTCCAATGCCAGTCTGGAGAATACTCTGATTTCTGGTCTCACACATGCCATTTCCATGCTCAAAAATGCAAATGTGATTCTTACACCGTAAAACTTAACTGTATAATCACTTACTTTCATCAGATATGTTGAAGAAGGCATTAGAATTGCAAGGTTTTGAAAGTAAAGAAAATGGGGAGTTGTTGACTGACAGAACCAGCGGCAGAGTAACAATTACACCACTAAGTAGCTTAGCACAGACCCAGCTTAGAGCACTAAACCCCAAATTCACAGAAGAATTTAAAAATCATGACTGACAACCCTAAGATGTCATAGTTGACCAATCTAAAGAAATTAAACAAGTACACCTCATAAATGTCTGAGATCTCTATATAAAAACCCTGTAAGTTGGTCTAGAGCATCACTCCAGGCTGAAAACTGGAATTCTCAAGGGACACCACAGCTCTGGTGACATTAACAACAGATCAGAACTGAAACTGTTTACAAGCAACCACCCATTAACCCTCAGAATTTTTCATATAAAATATATGGTTGATATAGCAACATATATACTTTTGTATATTTATACATATTTTGTGTTTTATATAAAACATACACACTATATTATATATGGTACATGTAATACGTTTATATTTTTTAAAAATAAGGTAGTGCTCTCAGATTTCTCAAAGCTTCTAAGCCTACTGTTCTGAAAATGGTTTATACGTTCTGTTTTCCTGCAGAAAGGTACCAAGACAGAGCCAACCCAGTGGAAGAAACAGCATAAAGAACAAGTCAGCATACAGTGCTGTTTTCATCACTTTTGTCCAGTCTTGATCAAAAAGCAAGTTGCTGTAGTGAGACTGAACAAGCAAGAAAAAAGTAAAGCCCTTAAGTGCCAGGATACAATCATCCCCAAAAATCCAGCCACAAACAGCCCAAGAGCTGCCAACTGACCACTGGTGCTGACTTGAATGAAAATCATTCCCCAGCCTTCTTAGGAAGTCAGTCACCACTGAAAGAAGAGCAATTCAGTATTCAGAAAAAACCCTCAAGCTAAGCTCTCCAGCAACACCCAATATTGCATTGACGTTTTAATACTGCACTGAGTTGATCTAACATGCCATTTTAAGAGAAGGACCTGTATTCCACATTGCTTTCACAATCCCTCACCATCACAGAGAGATTATTACTCATTAAAAATGCAGAGAAAGTTAGCAAATTCTCTGGGATTTAACTTAGAGGCAATAATAAAATTTAAAGAAATCCTCTGTGACATTCCCAACAAGCCTCACAAAACTGGCGAAATGCATGAAAAAAGGCTACAAAATTCAGAACCCTGCATGAGCCTGCGAGAAGCGTGAATCGAGCATCTTTTCCATCCAATGTGACAGTCTCAAAATGACAAGCCCTTTTTTGCCTGCCTACCAGCAAGTCTACACTCCTCTTTTCTTCTCTTGAATTTTCCCCAACTTAAATTGGATGCAAATAAGCCAGGTGTGGTCCCCAGAGCAGTAATCTGCAGATAGTCCCCACCGAGTTCCCATAGCAACTTGCACAGCTGGCCACGAGAAGGAGGTTGTATCTGCTTCATATTGGCTACAGAGTTTAAACACTCAGCAAGTGAAACACCAATTACCCCATCTTGTAAAGGAAACATCTACTAAAAAGCACATCCATTTTTCCTTGATTAACACAGGAAAATAAACCTCTGGATATGCTCCTAGTCCAGCAATTGCTCAGCATGTAAAGTGAGTATCTGTTACTTAGAATGGCAATGCCTGCGAAGGAAATGGCTTCTCTTTTCTGCTGCAAGGACCTGAAGTTTAAGAAACATTACAGCATTTGGAAAATGCCTGTCATTCTGTACCTTGCCATCAAGAAGAAACACAGCTGGAAGAGAAAGTCAGAAGCTCAAATCCTTCTGGACAAGTTATAAGACTTTCACAAGACAGTACCTCTCTGACAAGTGCTTTGTAATATTTCAAATTTTCATTGTACAGTTTCTGTTTCAGCTTTCTAAATCTCATTGTAAAAGTCTAAAGCCGGACTGTGACTGACAAACAGCTGTTCATTCCATACAAAACCTATCCTTTGTTCCCCACCTACAAACACAGATGCCCCCTTCTATTCATTCCAGTCCTTTCTGCATCCTGCATGCACAGCTCAGTACTTTTGCCTGCAACTCTTCACCCCAGCCTTCTCTTCTCCCTGTGTCTCATTCCGTATCTGCTGGCTAAACAGCAGGGAGAAGGCACTGGGGCTGATTTGGAACCTGGGGTGGATGGACTGGCCACAGATATGTACTGGATGGTCAACCCACCAGATAAGCCATACAGATAAGGACTAGGCTTTCTCTGCTTTTCCTTTAGCACAGCCACAAGCAAGAAATCTCTCCTCTCCTCAGATTGCAGTTTCAGGTGAGAAGAGCCCCTACAGGCTTAGGGGAAAGGATGGGCCCAAGTATCCCTGCTAATATCCTACTCCTCTCGGGAAGCAGGAACACAGAAGCTACCCAAGACGCCGCCTGTGTTCTCCCACTCCCAATTACAAATCAAAGACTTTTTGGGGTAGAGGATGCTGCTAAACATGAAGTAACCCTCAGCAGATTTTTCTCTGCTACGAATCTGCACTAACATCTCATTTAAGCCCTGCAAACTTTGAGGAACCAGCCTGTAGCAAGGAGTCCTACAGTTTAAGCATACATTAAAGAACATTCTTTTCTATTTTGCTTTGAATCTACCTTCTTCCATAGCACTACTTCAATTTTCCCTACTTCTTGGAAAAAAAGAATCCATGAACTATAAGATTTTCTTGCCCCTCCACGACACTTCACTGACTTCTGCCATATCCCCCCCCTTAGCTGTCTCTTCTAGGATGATCATCTCAGGTCTACACAATTGTTCATAAAAAGTGTGAATGGATTCCGCTAAATAATTCCTAATGCTGCTTTTTAATGTATTTTTTAATGTCTGAGGAGAAGAGCTGCACAGTCTAGTACCCAAGAGAAAGAAACACTAATGGATTGTGGCACAATGCTATTTTTCCTTATATTTTTGATTGGCTTTTTGACTCTCTGTCGAACATGAAAATACAGCAGCTATTTCCATGAAAAATTGTAACATGGAAAATCTCATACCTGAAGCATTAGGAATCCCTGTATTAACTGCACATAAACTCAGGGTCTTATCTCTTTTTCACCAGGAACTTAACATCATTGAACATCATAATCTGTTCAATTTGGTTAAAACTGGACAACTGTTTATAAGGGAGAGCAGAAAGGAAAAGTCAGAAAGAAATAACACAAACCTCTCTTTCCTTTGGAAACCTGGTTAAGTAAAAATAACAACATGATGCTTATCAGTCTCCAAAAGAGCAGGCAGTTGATAAGAAACAGACTCAGTATCAGTCACTCCTGTTTGTGCTGACTTCACAAAATGTCTGTCCCTGTACCTGGCCTAACCATCTCCCAGTGATCCCTATTTTCAAGGAGGGCATAGCAAGCTTACCCAGGAACATTCAACCTGTAAGTGCACAAGAGGCCACCATTATGCCAGTTGTCTCATATGAGAATGTACATTTACATAGGAAAGGGGAAATACAAACAAACAGGAGCACTTCAATGTGGGTATTGGACATCAGCTATCCACTTTATTCCTCCATAACATACATAAGACACTGTACAGCTGCGAGCTTTACCCATTATCCCACCTGTGGGAACTAGCCTTAATCCATCACTACCTTGAAAGCTGCTTGTTTGCTTAAGTAGTTTTAGGGTTTTTTTCTACCCTTTCTGCCTTCCAGATTTCTTTTCAGACTAATCAGCAGCACTTCAAAGAAACAGCTGAGCTGGTGGCATTAAAATGACCAGGGAAACACACAAAGCTTTAGCAGGGCACAACCACTGAGCAAGAGAAACATGCCATTTAGTGTTAAAAATGATGACTGTAAGCCCACTCAACTGGGGGGAAAAAAGGAAAAATCACAATTCATTAGAAGGAAGAAAAAACTAGTATTCCCCTATACACCTGGCATAATTTGCACTTTAAGAACCACACCATATTAACATTGACAGTCCACTGCATATTAATAAAAGCCAAAGAATTAAAAACTGAAGGCGCTCAGTCTGTATTGCAACCCAGTAAGTTTACATATTTTACAGGAAGAAACAAGAGGGACATACAAGTGGCAGAGTCTGGAACCTGAAAGGTTGAAAAATGAAGAGATTTTACACTGGAAGTGAACATGCAATTTTGAAAGAATTAGTAGTAATACCAGCTAATACTGGTATAACAAATAAATATTTAATGTCAGATGTTAAGGAGGAGACACTCTAAATGCAAATTTACTCAGGCACACACACACATGCCCTTTGCTCTCACTCATACATATCCCTTATACCAACAAAGAGGCAAGTTTTGTACATCTCAAAAACAGAGAAGATATAAGTGCATATTGACTCTGTCCTCCACAGCTCTTACCTCTGCTGTGGTTCCTTTCACGACATTTGATGCATGCTGAGGACAAACTTGCACTGAAATTGCCCATATGTAATTCGAATGTCATTTGACCAGCTCGAACCCTATACATGGTATTTGCTTATGAACAACTTAAATAGGGGATGGAGGTGAAGGGAGAAGGTAACAGGGTGAAGGTTTTGCCTTACGATGAGACCTGGAGTTGAACACAACATTTCTGTAGTAAAAGGAGGCCATTGAGCTCTCCTGTGTAACTTCAGCCTCAACTTCCAGGTGATGGATTAGATTAAGAACAGTCTCATTAGCACACTCCAAGAGACAGAGCTATAAACCATCTCCTTAGCTTCTGCTGTTAACAGGCAGTCCATTTTTTACAAGGCATGCTCTAAGACTGAAATCACCAGGATCAGTTTCCAGCAACTGGATCTTACTGTGCACCTTGGGCTGGTTAAAGAGGCATCCTTAACTCTAAGTCCCCTTATGCTCTCTGAGTAAGTCACTGTTCACGAGGTCAAACTTCGTGTAACCAAAGATTCTGAAGCTGAAATTCAGTTTGACAGGCTTTTCACATTCTGAATCCATCACATCTCTTCTCAGAAACATCTCTGGCTTTGTTAGCAACTCTCCTGATGCTACAAATTTCCTAGCAGCACCATAAAGTTAGACTCAACCATATTTGTAATTCAAGTATTGCGTTATCATTGGTACTGCCTCACTCCAAAAGCCATTTCCTCACCGTAATTCATCACAATTCAATTCATTTCTAGAGCGTACGTGTTTCAGTGCACAAGCTCCTCTACAAAAAGTGAAATCTACTTTTTTTTTTTTTGCTAGATGTTTAGCAGACACTCTATTTAGCTGAATTAAAATACACCGGTAAGTTCCCAGAAAAAATTGGTGACTTAGACCCTTTTGCAGTAACAGACCCGATAGTAGCAACTCCATCAAGATTTGCATCCAATGAAAACTTTGCCACTGAAGTTTCCATACTTCTTCCTGATCACTGGCACATACAGAAAGCACTTGCTGAAGAAAAAGACACAGCTAGTAGATTTTGACTTTCCATTAACAACTGCATTGAGATTTTTCAGTTATCCTGTCCTTAATCCTTTTAGTATGTGTTACTATTGATTTTGTATCACTTTAATTTGGTAATCAATGAAGTAAGCCATTCTAAATCAGATACATTATAAAAGAGTGCATTTTATCAATACAATTACAAAACAGAGCTTTAATCTTAACAAGAACTGAAAAGGCTTACAGCAAATTCATCTGGAACGACTTTCTCTCCTACCCCAGAAAATTGTATGAATTGACATTAGATTATTTTTACTGACCAAAAATTGTCTATCAGCAAATAAAATTATCTAGTTACTCAAGCGCATGCAACTGACCTCCAGCTTTTAAAATAAAACTGCCCCATTTTTTGACATTACTGACTCACTCATTTTTCCACCCCCTTTCTCCAGCTTCCTTGGTCACTTAAGATTTACTGACATCAACAAATACATAACATCAACAAATTAGAGAGGTTTCTTTCCAGTCAGTCTAAATCACTAAATGCAGGCTGCCTTGTCTCACAGATTTTAGAAATCCAACTCATACAGTCTCTCAAGCATTCCTCTTCCTCCCATTCCCATTTAATTTGAGAATGGCATTTTCTCCCCATTTTTAGGAAACACCTAGGGCCACTCAAAAGCAGGCAAGCAGGTGGTGATCTGTGTAAGAACAGAGGTCCTCACCTTTCTGCACATTTCAGAAAGTGCCCAGGAACTACAACTCCACAGGCTGGTCAGTCAACCTAACAATTCCATCATTTCCTCTTTTTGGGGGGCTTGGTGTGGCTTTTTGGCACTATTTTATCAGGCCAGGGAGGTGTTTAACTAGTGCAGAAGTTGATAAATGGGGAGCAGAGGGAGAGGTGCTGCTGTGGTCCATGAAGTCCTATCTGCAGAGACATTCATCCCTCATGCAATCATAACAAGTTTTGTATGCAAATTTTGAAATAAAGGCATTTTATTGGTATTACTTGAGCTTTATCAGCTTGCTAAACACGATCAGGAAGAATAGATCACAGCATTACAACAATTCCTTGCGTACTTGTATTTCATTAGCTTGAGAAAGGTAATTCCATGTGAGTACATCAGACAGTGCTTCCCAAGCCATGTCACCGCCTCTCCTCATTATTTGCTAACCAGGACATGACCACTGTGGAAAGAAAACACAGGCTGCTGTTTCAGAAGGAGAGTACAGAAAGCAAACTGGCAAAGCTGGAGCTGGAATCCTCCTAAGCCAGCAGAAAGACACTGAAGACTAGACCTCCATCTGGACTCCTCTTTGCCTCATCAGGAAGGGGGAAGCCATATAAGGTATTTACTATGTTTATTCTTCAATAAACTTTTATTTTTAAATCTAAAAACCTATAGCATCCCTCTAACTAGCAGAGTATGGACAGCTACTTACTTGTCGGTCAAGCAGCTTTTGCTGATGGATAGTAGTTACCCAGTAGCAGAGGTATAATGTAAGTAAGTCATCTGAGTTTATTCTTTCATTTCCCTCATTTCTGTACTAAAATACTAGCCTTCAATACTTGTGTATTCACCGTGAGCTGTTCTCTCAGAGATTATTTGGCTGCAAGAGTCAACAGGTAGACTAACATCAGGAAGTCCCTTCAAATGGCATTCCTCACAATTCTCCTTTCACATTTTACTTAACTATGCAAGTTTGAAGTCCTAAAGTTATTATTTCAGTTGACAGCTAATCTACCCTATGTGGGCAATTAACCATCAGTTTGACTATTAAATGAAAAATCAAATTAATGATTAATATATTAGGGGTTTTGTCCTGTTAATTAAGAAACATGTGTCTCATATTATAAGGGCCCTTTTTATTGCTGCTGAGATCACCTTATTTGGTTTTAACACCAATTTTTACTAATAAGGTTTTTTTTTTATTATCACACTTGAAGTCAGATATACATTCAGTTCTCAATCACATGCCCCCTATTTTAGCTGAATTTTAGAATTCTCTAACTGGTTACGTTAATACTCCTGACCTCCCTGGCACAGATTTGATGTTGCACATGCTCCTCACTTACAAATTTCACCACACACCCCTACTGCAAATAATCATCCTTGCTATTTCTTTGTCAGGTTTCTGGTGGCAGACCCTGGCCTTTCTCCAGAGGCTCTCTTTCCTGGAAAGAGATCTCGTGCATAACTAAATTTAAATGTTGCTTCCTTAAGCAGTCTTTCCAGCTACACATTTTTATTCAAATCAACAGATACCATCTGTTTAAATGGTCATAAGAATTGTTGCAAAGAGATGAATTGCTTAACCTAAAACTTGCCTGACTATGATTAATAGGAGGTACAAGAAACCTCACAGTGGACACCCATGGAATAGCCCACTTACCAGAGAAGTTTCTTCCTAATCCCCTTTGGTTAGCACTTTATTTGTTCCCTGTTGTATAATGGTTTTTCAATTCTTTACAAAGGCTTTACAAAGCTTTCATTTAACCTAGCATAATGTACTGTAAATGAATAATCCCTTTTCTTTCCTGATCCTGTTAATCTTTTGGCCTCAGTTACATCTCACAGCAGTGAGATGCAAATGTTAATTATGCAAGAAGTATAAGATCTGTATTTTGATTTCCATCTGTCCAATATAAGTCCAGAACAAGACACAGATAACTGAGTGCTTTCCTATCACCATGGGAACATGATTGCCAGGAACATACCAAGAACGTCTCATATTGACTCCCAGAAGCCCCAGTCAAGTACCTTCCATCCATCAGAGCCTCCTTTATCTCCTTTGTTGATTCATATTTTTCATAAACCCCAGATTATTCTCACTGTAACTCTGTCTTCCTCGGGGCTGCAGAAACATTGTCCTACTCACATAACATCTCCCCCTTGTTTGCATTATGTATGTCAATTATCTCATCTACAAAACACATACAGATGTAGAAGTACTTGAAACATTTTATTAATGTGATAGTGAAAACAACCAAAGTTGACAAAGTTGTAGGGCAACCCCCTTTTCCCCTGGCAATCCCTCCCATGGGGTCACACCAGCATTCAACTCACACCATGGCTGGCATGATTAGCCCACAGAACTGGGCATCAGAAAATTAACCCTTCTGAAAAACAATTCTGGCAGCTCAGCTCCCAACCTGGATGCCTGTGAAATCAGACAAGCTGAGCAGAGTGAATGCCATCGAGGGTGGGACTGAGCAGAATCAATCTAGTTTGGTTTGAGCTGTTTAATTAAACCACAGCCTCACAATACATTTATAAGACTGTCCAGCACTGAAAAAGAAAAGCTTCAGTTTCTTTCCTTCCCCCAGTCACAACAAGATGGCTCTACTCCTTCCCTCACACTGCCCTCCCTGGTGCTCACTTAACCACAGTGGGAGACAATTTTAGCTGGCAGTCCAGAAGAAAACTAACTTCATACAAAACCAGCAGAAAATTATTTTCCTTTCAAGTTAAATAAGCTATGTGTGGAAACCAAAGATTGAAAACAGATATAAGGGCAGAGGCTGAATCATGAAGGAGTGGGAAAGAAAGGAGAACTGCCCTGTCCTTCCAGTGGCAGGAAACTTAAAGAGGTTTGTCACAGCTTCAGCATGAGGGTGAAGAGCCAGGGTACAGCAATGTGCCGGCTTAGCACTGTTAAAAGGAGGCCACACTCCACACTTGGATTTCCCACCATTTTTGGCTACACTGTGCTGGCTTTGTCACTACACCCTTCCAGAAGGGTATAACTTGTCAGAACAGTAAAAGACTTTCCAAGGGAAGAAGAGCAAAAGGGAAGATAATGAAGCTGAAGGTAAGGAGCAAGGGGAGTCCCATTCCAGCTTCAGAGAGCCGTTAAATCCGCTTAGCCGTGCTTGGAACCACAACTTAAATATATTTACTTCTTTTCAGGAAGCTTTTTACTTTGTTTCAAAAAAAGATGCATTGTTATACTGTAAAGTACTTAAGAAGAGAGTTGTAATCAGATACACATATAGAGGAGTCACTCAAGTCACCATCATTGTTGCTCTTCTCCAGTACTTTAGTGCTCGTAACATATTAGCTTCCCCTTAAATAAAGCATTCAACTGTGACCACCCAAAAGTCTTACAGTGCTGAATACACTTATGCACCCTTATGTTTGCAGCTTCCTTCAACTAAAAGGCAACGTGCAAAATGAAATGCATCAGGCATCCGATGCAATTCTCATCTCTTAGAATTACTACTTAGGTTTTGATCAACAGTTCATAGTTAAGCATGTTAAAAATTAGTTGATACACTGCTCTGACTGAAAAACAACAAGGCTGAGTTCTATCCACTCTCTCACCAGCAACAGAAAATGAAAAGATACCCATAAACCCTTCATTTTTTCCAGGTGCTTCTAAGACTTGCCGTGGTAATGCAGAACAAGACAGAACTCACCACACCATAAACACATTTATTTTGGGTTGAACTAGTACCTGATAAGTATAATATTCTGATAGAGGAAGTTCACATAAAAAAAAAATTTGGAATAGCACTGCTCAATTTCAGTTTTCCTTAAGATCTCAAGCTATTTACACACTACTTCCTTTCTCAGAACAGAAACTTCCAAGAAAACATGGTGAATTGATACAGTTTTCATATTTCAGTTAAGTGTTAGCCAAAACATTTTGCCCCTTGAAGCAACACAAGATATAAAGTTATTAGAACACAGATAGTGGCAATGTAATTCACTGGGCATCCAAACTACTAAAGGGTCTTTCCTGAATTGTTTGTATCTTGCAGTTGTTATATTTTGGAGATTTTTTTAACCAGATTATGATTAAAGCAAGAGTTTGCCCCTTTTGGTAGGTACATCAGAGACTCCACCTACAAAAAGCTATTCTGCACAATCATTTCCAGAAAAGCTAAAAATCTGCATCACCTCAGAACAAGAATTCACGTGGCAGAGAATCCACCTTTTTCACAAGCGCTTCTTTTGGCCACCATGTCTTCTGAACCCAATTCTCTGCCTCTGCACTGTTCCAGCCCTACTCTACACTCTCAGTTTCACCAGTACAATCATTTGTACAGAGTCCCACAGACAGAGTGAAAGAATTGACAGAGATTCAAAGTAACTGTACAGTTCACCATAAAAAAGACTTGTTTACCTTGAGGGCATTATATATATATATATATACAGCATAGATTAAAGATGGGTTTCTCTGATTTACTGAACTTCTGCAATAAGGATGTTTATAAAGGTCTCTTCTCTGCATTAATTTTCCAACAATTGATGCATCTCCTGTTCTTGCTGAATTTTTTCCTTTCATGTGAACGGCAGCAGTTTGACCATTCCGGGGGAATCCCTAAGAAACTGGTCTCCTTGAGACTTCCATGCCTCTGAAGACTGTAACCAACTGGACAGCGGATGGCAAAAAAATGACAAGAGATGGAATTAACAGTCAGCATAACCTAAAAATCGCAACGTTCTTTGAAAAACAGGATTAAACATCGCTCTGTCCAAAAAAATCCTGCCAGCCTTTGAGGTTTAATAAAGCTCAGAGACTTTTGTATAAAAATCTAATTTAGAGCTTGTAAACAGGTTAACAAACAACAAAAATATATTACCAAAGAAAGAAAATATGACCTTTTGTCAGTATATAATCTTTTTCCCTGCCACCTAGACAGTATGTAAAGGTGTATTTATTCTCCTCCTAAGTATCTCTTTCTGTTCTCTTCCATTCTGTAGCACACTGTGTGTTTATTTCACAGCCTCTCACCCTTAACTTGAGGGACAGGCTATTCTCTTAAATCCACCTTATTAGCTTCACAAATGCACGACACACCAAGGTCAAGGTATAAGGCAAAAAATCCTAGGGCTCAAAGCAGGTACAAAGAGTGGAAATGCTTAAAATAAGGACTGAAACAGTACATGCTCTAGGAGGGCATGCCTCCAAGAGCCAGATTCACACAGAGTGGAAAGGAAAATGTTGCGCTCCAATTTAATCAAAATCCACTGGACACAACAGCTGACTCTGCAGCCCTGGTGACCTGAAGAGTAATTTTATTAGTTATACGGAAATATCCATTTTCAAGTTCCAACTGCTGCTCGTCTCTACTTCCCCACCTTGCCCATGAAGAGGAGAAAATTCACACAAGCAGCATTTTTACAGGTTCCTCTTCAAGGAACTCTCTGAAATAGAATAAGAGAGCTCCTTTCCTTTATTTGGAACAACATGCTTTTTAAATAGCACATGCTGAAATGCAAAAGATTAATTTTAACTTTAAAGCAGCAATGGCACTTGGAACTTCTATGCACATAAGACAAGTTCAAAACACCTGAAAAAACAACACTGGAAACTTCAGCACACATATTTTCTTAAAATCCAGATTTTGGTACAGTTTACATAAATTTATAGCAGGCGTAGAGTAGGCAAATCTGTCCCAGTAATGCTTTAAGTATCTGCTGAACATCAGTTCAGTTGTGTTCCTTTTTCACCAGAAAAAATACAATTGTTACCTCTGAGAGCAGACTACAACACATTACACCGCATATTTTACGCACCAATAAGTGTTAAAAAACGTTTCTGCTATTTTAATAACATTTTGCCATTTTCATACTTCTAACTTGCATCTTTAGTTGTGGCTTCTCTAGGAAGAAAAACAGGAACATGAAGGTGATGCTATTTTCTTGTTTAACACCTAAAGAGGTTGTGCTACCCACAAGTCCTCTTAACTTTACTCAGCCACTGACCAGTAAAGCTGTTGAGCAGTAGAAGCACCTCTCAGATGACTGTAGCCAAAGCAATACACTGTATTGCTTTGTTTTGTTTTGTATTTGGAAAATTGTTTGCCATTACATGAGTTTGATTTTTACATCACGAAGAACTTCAGTTTTAGAGCTATGAATGGCATAAATCACTATGCCAGCCCCAAAGCCCTTGATTTCTTAAAAACTAAACATGAAAAAGAAATTTGAACCTTTAAAGCTCTCCCCTTTTTAATGAAAATATTGCAACAAAAACCAATATGATATGTCATACAGCAACAACACAGTTACATTTCCTCCGTGAAACAAAAGAGAGCTGAATATCCCAGCCTCCACTAAATTAATTATTTCTCTATACTTGCCCTGTGCAAACTCCAGCTTGCATTGAACCCAAGACCTTTATGGCTCAAGTCCCAGGAGATGCTGAGAAGGTGTTCTCAGTGGAGCAAACTTTTCCAGAGAAATCACATTCTGATTCGAGAGAATTCATTTCTTTTGGCCTTTGGGGGAACACTGCAGGTCCCATGTATTTGTTCAAGTCTTTACCTAGCGAGAGCAGAATCCCTTCTAGGCTTCGTCAGGTTCATGCTGATCTTGCAACATCTGGCTGTGTACAGCCACACTGTTCACATATTTTTAATTCTGTACATCAAGTAATTTTAACCCAATCTTTCAAAGAACACTGTTTTCCAGACCTTTAAAACAGGCACTTGAGAGAAACCTTCAAGTAATACTGTGTCAAAAACACACAGTTAAAATATAGTATGTTGAACAATGAAGAAACAATTGATTAGTATTAAACAAGCATATACAACTAGAAAGTTACAGTAAGATAAAGCTTAGGAGATGGGAGTGAAATGTATATGAACCACTTAGGAGATGGGAGTGTAGGCATATGAACCACTTCTAATATTGAGAATAAGATCACAAGATAGGAAAGGCATTCTAAGTGGCACAATCCCAACTTTTATGCATATGAAATACGAATACTATATTTTAGGAAATTTTTTTTTTTAAAACAGTGAAGTAAAAACGAAACAAAAAAGGCTTCAGAGGACGACAAAGAAATTCATTTAAGAGCAGCTCTTCCATTCTGAACAGCCACAAACATTTCCAGCACCTACACCATAACTGCTCACATAATTAATTCAGCGCAGCAGTCAGAAACAGTGGCGCTGAGACAGCCACAGTTCAGCAGCCCACACTTGGCTGTAAGGAAATTTTTCCTGAAGACAGATGCCACCCGGAGGAACCAAACCAGAAAAACAATCGTCTGCCTGACCAGAGGCAAGGCAAGGAGAGATTAGAACTGCGAGTCTCTCTCCTCCTGAGACTCCCAGCCTGTGTCCGCAGAACAAACGCGCACAGCCAACAGCAGCAGCAATTTTCCTGAGGAAGACAAAGCAAAGCTGCGCTCTGGCTAAGAGGCAAGCAAAAGGAAAAGCAGACTGGCCTCTCAGAAAGGGCTTCTGTGCTTCTCCAAATGCCAAGCACAACCATGGACACCACCTTTCAGCTGCCGAGTATCACACGAGTGTTCCACGTGCACTCCTAAAACAGAGGATTTTGCTCACTAATTTTTTAAGTGGATTATCAGCAACGATTCCCTATTTAGGAAACCTGTGTTCTTTCAGCTGAGAAAATCATGCCTTCTGAGAAAATGAACTGTTCAAGCCATGCCCATAACTCCCACGGAGGGCTGAGCGTTCCGACTCATCAGCTGATAAGCAGAACACATATGACAGCTTCATTTCCTTTCTACTTTCTTAAACTCCATGTTAATTCACATCGGGACATGTAGATCTATCTGGAACAGTAATTAGTTCTGTTAATTAACCTCTCCAAGTATGGATATGGAAGACATCAGCGAGACTTTAATGTAAAAATGCATACTGCAGGGCTGCTCTCCTCCAATGTGGGTATTCTGCCCAGAAACAGAATCTGGGATCAGAGTGCTTAATCCTAGATAGTGAATTTCATACAGCAGCTCCGAAGTGAAAAAGCCATTTACAACTCTCTAGACCTCACCAAGAATACTGACAATTGCTTAGACACAATATTACAATATATGCTCATATAAATCTGTAGGTAGCTCAGAAAAAAATCAGGGGCATGATGACTAAATATAAACCATGGAGAAAGGGTACGTGTAGACACTTCACATCTCTCTCTCTCTCTCTCTCTCTTGGTAAATCTTAGGGCTACATTTTACAAAGTCCTCCATATCTGAAATCTTCACCTGAGAATGGATCTTCCTGAACTCAAATGCTACACACATACCCAAAAATCAGTGCAATGGACTCCTTATCCAAAAATGATATTAAAAAAAAAAAAAAAAAAAAAAAAAAAAAAAAAAGCCAAGTCTCCAGCACCACAAGTTACAGTATCAATAATCTCTGTTGTGTGCTTGCAGCTGTACAAAATAATGTACAACAATTTAGATTAGCTTTGCCCTTAACAAAAGCAGATTACAGTCAAAAAGGTATTGCCTGTTCTATACATGGACAGATCCTGTATGTCCTTCACAGCAAGGGGTTACCATAAAGTCACTTGCTGTATGTAAATTCCTGTCTCCTCTTTTCTAATGGCCAGTCAAGGTAGGCCACACCATCATGGCAAAACAGACAGGCCATCATTTCCTAAACCACTATAGCCTGAAAAATTCACCCACCAGAGAAGATTCTTTGCAGAATGTGGTTGAATGGGTTTTGCTACACCAATTTCTAATTTATTTTACACTTTGTTTATCCCCTAGAAAAGAAAACATCAAGTGTCAGTACGCAAAACCTCCTCTTGCAGAAGAATAGTAATAAACTTTGAAAGTTTTACTCAGTATTCAAAATTCAACATGCAACACCATCTTTTTTGCACAAGTTTCCATTTTATGTTGCTGCCTAAAAAAAATGCTAAATACAAGAAACAAGCAAGGTAAACATAAAAAGAATAATCTCCATATTATAACCTAAAGCAAGCTGGTGAAAAAGAGCACGTTCCAGCAGCAGAGAACTCAGAATACAAGCTACAGCCTGAAGTACAAGGAGTCTTGCTTATTGTTGTCTGCAAATGAAAGAATAAAAGAGCAGAAAATTTTATTTACCTCAAGAGATTTTACATTTTGTGTAACGAAGATGAGAGTAGTTACACAGCTTCAAGGCTCTAGTAAGAATCTAATAAGAAATATTAGCCCTTTGGGAAGAAACAGATGATGTACTGAACCCCTTACCCTGGATCGACACTGTGAATATGACTATTCAGTGACTACAATAACAAACCTCACATTTCAGAGCTCTGCTAAGGAAGCCTTTCCTCGATGTCTAAGAGTTCAAAATTAAGACAAACCTGAGAAAATTCCAGTAGCATCAGTGCCAAAGAAATAAAATCATTCTGAAGACATCATCATTTCAGCTTATTTCAAGAGTAGCAATCTAAGTGTTTTTCATTGTGCAGTGTTTCCAGGGCACTAGGTACTATTCTTACAAACTTGCAGTTCCTATGTAAGGAAGGAACAGAGTTTTGAACAATTATAACTAAGCCTCTTGCTAACACATTCTTTCATTACTTATTTCAACAAGTCTTCAATGGAAGCCAACGAATCTTTATGTCTTAATACATCACTGGTCTTTACACAGAAATTGTCAAATAAAATTCAGGCTGTGAGTCTGCTTTGTGCAGGCATACAATTGAAAATTCCCAGTGTTCTCTTTCGGGTGTATATTACATATTCTTAAAGAAAAAGTATAAGAAAGAATAATCTGATGGAATTCAAAAAAAGTTACCTACAAGACATTCCTGGGAAAATCATTCTACTATTGCTGAAAGGAATACTCAGAAGCTGACACTCACTGTTTATTGTGTTGGTAAAGTTGATTTATATTTTAGTTCCTATTCATCCTCATAGAAATTCCAAGTAGTATCAAAATCATGTTACTTGATTGCATGACATCGGTCTCTTCATCCAGAAAACCAGTGACAGGACTAGGGGACACAGCCTTGAGCTGCACCAGTTTAGGCTGGACATAAGGAAGAAGTTCTTCACAGAAAGAGGGACTGGGCATTGGAATGGGCTGCCCAGGGAGGTGTTGGAGTCACCATCCCTGGAGGTATTTAAGAAAAGACTGGATGTGGCACTCAGTGCCACGGTGGTGTTAGGCCATAGATAGGACTCAAGGACCTCAAAAGTCTTTTCCAACCTCATTAATTCTGTGGTTCTGTGTGACACAGCCCCACCTCCCACAGAAAGTCTTCCTCTTACTCTGCCCATCATGGAGCCTTTGAGTCTAGTAGTTGCCTGACTTGTCCCAGTTCCCCACAAAAGCATTCCTGTGCTCTTGGTCGGTAGATAACGCGAACCAACCGATGCTGTGGCTAAACTGTGGATGTGGCAGCTACACCTCCTCTCCCTCAGTTCAACTTCCAGCAGCAGCCGCCACCATCCTGGCACAGCCTTGTCCTGCATTTGCTGCTCAGGACCAGGGGGAGGATGTGCTCTGACCTGTGAACAGAACCATGCTCACAGGCAGAGGGGAAAGGAGGGTCTGGCACAGATTTGTGAGGCTAGGGAAGATGAGTGCAGGTACAGCTCCATGGAGCAAGGGGACATAGGTTAAACGACAACAGTAGAGGCTACATGACAAATGGGGCATGGCAAGAGGGAGGGGGAAGGTAGAACAAAGGTTCATCTTCCATACTCAGGCAGCTGTAGCCTTTGCCATTAATCACAGCATCTACATCCACCACAAGCAGATGCAGCACTGCTACCTATGGGGCGTTCTACCAGAACACCTGAAGTTGCAGATGCCACTTTAGATGACCCATTCTTGCATCAAATATGGATCAAAATATGCCAATTACATACTGAAAGTTCAGTAAGTGCCAGCATCATCTCCTCCCCCCCCCCAGACACAGCAGGAAGCTAAGTAGGCCAATTATAAGAGGATGGGGAAGCAAATTTAATTCCTTTGCAGACACATGTATGTAAAACCTTGCTCACACAGAGTGAGGAAAAATTCAACTGATTACAATCAGTAATTTATTTTAAAATTTATTATGCAATATGATCAACATGGGGGAAAAAAGAAGCTTAAAAAAAAATAAAACTTGCCGTGAAAAGTCAGATTTCAAGGTGGATTTTCCTTGCCTTGTAATCTACAAAATAGACTGATAAGTCATTGTTATTTCTTTAAGTAGCCTTGCTGACATTTTCTCTGGAATTACTATGTTCATAACAGTAGATGCTCATAAAAGCATATACTCCAGGAGGTGAGGTGGCAGCACTAAGCAGTGCCAAAAATAAAAACAGTTACAAGTTCTGTTAATCACTACATATTAAATTGTGTTACACAACCTAATGAATCTACTTCATGTCACCAAATATGCAGAACTAGAAGATGAAAGCAAGTGCAAATATCAAAACAAAATTGATATCTCTGAAAATAATTTATTTGGGAAGAACACAATTTCAAATTCCAAGAAATACTTGCATGCTTCACAATTTCCAGACAACTTAAGCATGAATTATGCCATCCCACATCAATTATTTTCACCTTTCGGAACTCTGCCATAAAAATTAACTCACCAAAAGATGTCTTTGAAACTATTAGCAAATTTTGTCATTCAAGTACTAAAAAGTTTCATTGCAATTCTAGGTTTAAGATAGCATTTTACACTGGTTCCAGTTTTTTGTATGCATACATACATTTCAGTGCTATTTTTAAACCTCTCTTCAGTAGAAAGGGCCTGACTGATTTATTTTTAAAAGGCGTGCACTGCAAAGTTCACATTTTGAAATCTACCTGAGCCTGAACCATAGCTAGTACAGAGCTCTGAAACAGAGAGCTGTCCAAACCAAAGAAAAATAAATAATCAAGAAGGCTTAAGAGAAGATTTCTATCACTTTAAAGGCTTGTGGCATGCATTTTCTCGTATTTCTGATTTAGCCCTATTTCCTTGTTTGTTTTTGAAACAAACAGGAAGAAATTACGAACTTCCCTGGGAAATAGAAGCGTAGCTGGGGCACAGAGGCAACATGTTGAAAAGAAAACATCTGTATTTCCTTCCCATTCTCTTCCACCTGAAATAAATTATTTGGCTGCAGTTGGTCTTCTTTTCTGGAAGCATTTACACAGTATCTAATGCTATCCACCACCATGACTACCCCTGGGGCTTTTATGAGGGTGGGAACAATCAGTATAAGAATTACTAGGGACATCAAAGAGACAAAACATTTATTGAAGGGGGAAGAGGAAGAGAGAGTGTGAGGTAACGAGGGTCCTACTGTATTTACCTTATGTGCCAAGCATGTGGACAGCAATAAAAACCATGTAGGGAGCAATTTTGGTCAGAGAAAGAACACGGCAGCCTAATGGGAGGCCTTTGTTCTTCAAAAGGGTCTCCTTTTCCCCTTTTGTGCTTCACTTAATTCATGGCATCTGAGCTGCTCTTGAACTTGACAGACAGAGAGAAGGAGGGGGGAGAGATGGAGAAAGGGGGAGACAGAGACACAAAGAAAGAAAAAAGAAAAAAGGACTTCAAAGAGTTTTCCTTTGAAAATTCAGTTGTGCTGTATGCATTGCTGAAGGTTTTAGATTCAAAAAAAAGGGCAAAAAACATTTCATATAATTTCATCATGGGGATAAATTGTCCAATGCTCTTATTAAGAAGGCCAGAAGAAAGGAATGGAACAAAAATTTAAAAAAAAATAAATCTATCTGAACCAAGGAATATAAATAAAACAGAATTACTCCCCTGGGTGCTTTTTATTTATTTTTATGTTAAATCTTATTCTCAGTGGATCCCAATACATTTATCAAAATCTTATCAAAAACATCTGGTTTCCAGCAGTCACCTGAAAGGCACACATTCTGCACGGAGCCCATCAGAATTCCCGGCACAGCGATTCCTGCCCGGACAGCGCCGGGAGAGCGGCGGCGGGGCCAGCGCCATCTGCGGGGCTGCGACCGAGCCGTGCGCGCAGCCCCGGCCCTGAGCAATCCGCACCGCGGAGGGACCCACACCTGCGAATTCCTCAAAAGACGGAGCCGCTCGGGTTTGGTTAGCTGAAGACAAAACATTCGCGTGTATCTGAGGCTCCCAAGGTGGGTTCCTCCTCTCGGAATCGCCCACAGCAGCTAATATGAGCTCCTGTAATATATTCGGCTTTTCGCCCCCTTTAAATACCCATGCCATAGGCAATATTTATATGAAATAATTCATAACTGCAGACTGTGCTTCTCTCAAGCATTTTTTTTTGTCCTCTAGACCACTTCCTCCCCTTAATACAGCACATCAACTACTTACACATAATTTATATATTCCTTTGTGGGTTTTTAGCTATGATGTATATGCTGAAAATGTTTGCCAGTAGTATTTGTAATAAAGCATGAGATTGGAAAATGTACAGATTTGTGTCAATATGACGATAAATTATTAATAGTTAATAGTTTTAACTTAATTCAATAATAGATTATTAATGTATAATGATCTTAAGTTGTCCCTTATCAACAATTAACCCATCTCCATCCTGATTTACATCTTCTGACAACCATAAGCATCTACCTAGAGCACAATATTTCCAGAGTGCAGAAAGGAACATTAAATCAATAATCTAACTTTGCTACTTGATAATGCTCTCTTGACTATTCTGAGGACACAGATCTTTTCTTCATCTGAACAAAAACAGTACCCAAAATCAAAAAGTTTTAAATTAATTCTGTAACTAAAACCACTTCTCTTCCCTTTCCAAACAGGCATATAAAGTACACCCAGTTTTAAGGCTTTGGATCTTAATTAACCTGCACGAGGTTGATTTTCTTTAAAAGTCTAATGCACAGTTAGACTATGAAAATTCTACCAAAAAATGCAAGGTCATAAACTGACAGACAAATACATCTCCAGCAGACTGCCACTGACACAGCAGAGTTCAGTTGTCGTTGTGTTTTTTAGGGAGGTTTCTGTCTCACATTGGCATTATATTTATATGCTATTACACCACCTGTAAGGTAACATGGGAAACACAGTGAAATAAAATTGGTAAAAATCTTTCTTTTTCATGGGCTTGTTTACCATGATTAAGAAGTGTGTTTCTGAAGTAATTACGTGGGTTTTGTTTGGGTTTTTTAATAATAATAAATTGGGGGAATTCCACTAGAAAGAATTACAGAACCTACAACTATAATGTCAGTTTTACAAACTAGACTGAACGTATTTCACATTATAGATACTGAGCAGAAGCAAAAAAAGATGGAAGTAGAGAACTTATAGAGCAATTTAAGTAATTGAAAAAAAAATTCATCTGTTTTGTGCACTGGAAGTGCCTCTGAGTATTAATTAAATTTATAAAACACTTTGAATACTGACAGTGTTACAGCCATATGAAACAGACAGCACTGGAATATTTCTGAGGTACTGATTGTAGAAATGTAAAATACTTCAGGCCAATACTAACATAACTTTGCATAAAATAGTTGAATTCAAAGATTGTGCTGCCTTCTCTTGGAACACCTACCTGAACAGAAATGCAGACACAAGTCCCTGATGATACTGGACAGCACCTAAGCTCCTACAACTGGCAAAGCAAATACATGAATGACTACAGAGGCTTATGGCTGCTAAGGAGAATTCTCATACATTTTTTAAAAACCACAGAAACCTGTTAAAATTACTTTTATTTTGCTAAAACCCAGAGCTTTGACCACCTTAACATCTCATTCTGCAAACGCTGGCTTGAATGCTAGATTTTCATATATTATGTTTGACCACAGCTTATCTTTGGGACATTTTTAAGGACAGATTTATTGATGTTAACTCTTCCATGCCTGCAGCACGAGTCCATTTCACTGTCTTCTCTGAGCATTCCTAAGATCCCTTTCCTGCCCTAGCTCAGTTTCATGGAACTTACAGAAAAAGTACATCTGCCTTTTTGACAAATTGCTCAAAATCAACCAAAATTAGAAAGTTAATCAGGGAACTGGAAACACACACCACTACTAATTTTCTGAACTAGAAAATTAATTGTGTCCTGTAAAATGAGATTCAGTTTGTACAAAACCTTTCCTCTGGCTTAAGCCTAATAGTTCCACCAATGGACTCCTGACAATTCTCAGCCAAAAGAAAGATGGAAAAACCAGTTTCAGGCAGCAGAAGATTTCAAGATTGGAAAGAAAATGCCAAATACTTGGCAAGCAACACTTATCATGATGGTCCTGACTAACATAAAAGTCACCACTCCTTCTGTGGGCAGGTCCTGAATCATTTTATCACATGCACGCCGAGAACAAGGTGTTAAGCACAGCTTCTTAAGAAAAGACTTCTAGAGTGCAGCTATCCCTTAGTATCTGATGTAACAAGCAGAGTATAGTCATATACTACACTTGAACCAGTCATCAAGAAATAGTTCAGAAAGCAACCCAAATAAAACATAGTGCATTAATCCAGCATACGGATCACAAAAGAGAAGTCATTCACCCTCACGCTGACTGGAGGCAGCAGTTCTATTATTTTAAAGTTAAAAAGAAATCTCATCTGTGTATTTTGATAGTGCAGCTCCCAGGCATAGGCTCACTTAGCTTTCAGACAGGGAATATGTATATTGCATAAATAGCTTTCATATAGTCCTCCTCCTCCTGTGATGCACACAGTAATCACCTGCCTACTTAGAGGCTTTCTATTATAGAAGTCACTATGTAGATTATATATTCTATCCCAGACTACTTACTTCCCTTGATTGTGCATGTCCACTGGGAATACTTCACAGAATCTCTCCAGAAATGTTGCCACGCTACCAAAAACAGGTAATTGCTCTCACTTTTTTATTTTACTCTAAGACACGTCAGATTTCAGGGCTATACTAGACCTACAGCAAGAAGCAAAAATAAAGTTATTAATAATCATAACAATAATCATCATCAGCCCTCCACATTCTCATCCTCTTTTTACTTTTCTGGCATTCTTCCCTAATCAAACCACAGCCCCACTTCCTACAGGTGTCTGTAGAAAAAGCAAAACTACAAAATCAAACCAGACATGAAAGCAATCAGGCAAAAGCATTTCTTTGTTGCAAAGAGACTTTACTTATATCAGATTGCTTCTTTAAAGAGAACCTCACGCAGGCCAGAAACAGCACCACTCTAAACTGAAGCACAAATGGGTTATTACACAGAGTTCCTGACTTTCCATCCTCCCTTGGTCTCTGCACACTTGACCTCAGCACTGCACTTGCCTCCAAGGGGCAGCAGGAATTTGCCTAGCAGAAGCCTGGAGGTGGGTGTGTGGCAATACAAATAACAGGAATACTGGAAGGGCATGGAAACATGAGATCCCTTCTGTTCAGCAGCAACCCACTCTCGTGTCATTATTAAAAACAAAAAGCAAAACACACCACACAGAGCTGGCCATCACACTGGTGCCTCAAAATAGGTGAGCCAGGATGTGAGTCGGCTGCACCAAAAGGAAGGGACAAGATTATCCCAAAGAGCAAATGCTCCCACCGCTTCCCTCTGGCAGACAGTTACTATGTGACATCACAAGAACTGGTTCCCCCACCCGATACAGTGAAAAATCAACCCTGAAAGGAGAGACAAATTTTCATTCAATTAACAAATTAAACAGCTATATCTTAATTGTTCAATTACAAAATAAAACATTCGTGGAGGAAAGGTATGAAAACTAAAAGTCAAAGAGGCAAGGGGATCTACTTCATCAGGGGCCAGACATCAGATAAAATAACATGAAACTGCACTAAAGGTAACTTCTACCCAGGATTTAAAAGCCGATGTGATTATAGGAGCCATAGTATAGGCAAAAAAGAGTATCAAGAGGAAAAAAAGGCAACATCATCATCAAATTTCAAAATACAAATCCCGCAACTTGGTTGGCCCAAGATCCTTTAACATAACAAATTCTGTCCCTGACACTGTGAATTAGCAAGTCCTGAATGATCATGAGGTTCTGTAGCAATATTAAACCAGTTAAGGTATTTTGTCTTCCAAGATTTGTCAGTTCAAAAGTCAACATAAAACCAGTATAGTAGAGCAAGTGCTCAAAAGCTATTCCCACTCTTGCAAGAATGTCTCTTAAAGAAGGAAACGCTGTCCAGGCAGCTCAGCTTTTCTCGTATGAGTACTCTTACCCTGAGACAGACCTGCTCCTGACACCAAGGAAGTAGAAAAACACTGTGCAATTGCTGTGTGATTTTTCCCTAAGCCAACACTGCCACACATCCCCAGATTTGTGAGCTGTAAGCCCGCCCTTTTATTTGGCCTCTCCATCCTTCTCTCAACAGCAGCTGTGGCTGCTGGGAAAAGAGAAGCTATTGTTTGAATGATGGAGATGGACACACTACTGCTTACACATACAAAGAAATGGATGGGGCTTGTCCCCCAGATAAGTAAGGTTTGGTCCATACAGAGTACAACTTGTGAAGTAGTCTCATGCTCTGATGAGGAGTTTGTGCAAGGGACAAATAACACAGAGAATAGACATTTTCTGTTCCCCTGAGGTTGCTAGATAGATCTTAAAGACTAACTAGCAAAAAAAAAATCCAAATAAAAGAATGTAAAAATATGCACACGGGATGACAAACATAGCTGGAACAGTGGATAAACAGATAATGAGGAATATAGTGGGGTTTTTGGCAAGTTTTGTAACAAGAAGCAACAGCACATGCCCAAAGAAGAAGTTTAAGGAAAGGTCAACTTCAATATTGAAGCACTCAGTGAGTACAACCACCAGAGACCCCTTTAGACAACCTTCCAGGACCATATCAGGACTTCCCATAGGAGGTAGATGCATAGAAATTAGTTCTAGGAAAAGCGATGTTTATGTATTAGCTAGGAAGTACGTTGTGACGAGTGTGTTTGATCAGGATGGAATAAACACCCTGTTGTAAAGTCTCACCACACACATCTGATTAGAGGAGATACCCTCTGGGTGTGTCCATAATAAAGAATGCCTGCTTGCTAATACTTCAAATTGTGTTAGGAAATTTATTTCCTGGCCGATTTCGGTATCACAAGCTTCCCAAATCTGGTAAGGTGGAAAAACAAGTAACCACATCCTTATAACAAACACTCAAATGAAGCTTATGAAAACAGTAGCTCTGAGACCTGCGGTTTCAGCGTAATCCAAAGGCTTCAGTTCAATGGTGCTCTAACAACCATGTATGGGTTCACTACGTCTTGATAACACCACAGTTTATGTTTTGCACCAGGAGAAAGCTATCTCCCTCATACCTTGACTAAAATTACTCCACCAGAAGAGTCTACCTCTTGCCTCGGCACAACACAACTTCCATGACAACTGAAAACACCCATCATACTTCTTTCAGAGAAGCTGGGAGACTCAAAAGGAAACCAGAGCAGAGGAAAAAACTTCCCTCATGACAATGCTTGGTGCACCATACACTCACAGGTTTTAAACAAGGACTGGCTCATTTCCTCTCAATTTATTCAGCCTTCTTTTACTATACTGAAATGCCAACAGCAAACATGAGACATCACGTTGATTTCAACAGCAACTGATTAAAACATCACAGATACATGGTTGCTGCTTCACCCCAGCAGCAGCTCATACCATGCCACTTCAGAAGAGCATTCTTTAAGTCCTTCTTAAAATTACTCACCTTCTTCAGTGCACTGTTGGTGACTCCTCACTCAGCTGTCCCCATGTACTAGTAACTGATTTGGGTTAATAATGAAGGCTGCTTTTAGAAGAGCATTCACTACTAATTCGATCAGAAAAGCATGCTGCTACAATAGCTTTTCTATCTGTATGGCTTTTCCTTTTCAGGAATCTGACGTAACAGAGCCAAAGCTTCCTTGGAAGCCGTACTTTTCTACTCTTACAAATTCTTATTTTTGAGGATTCAAACAAATTTTTTTGCATCAGTGCTAGATTACTACATTTATGATTTTTTAAGTGTTAGTGAGCTCTAAAATATCCAACAGAGCTATCCCAAAGCTAACCAAATAACACAATGCAGATATTTGACAGCAATCAGAAGACTAAAGCCTCAACAGACAGTGCAAAACAAGCCAACTGCTGCAAAGGGTTGTAGCTTGAATAACACTCAGTGAAAACTACAAATTGAATATTGAATAACATGAAGCAGACAGGATTTCAAGGAAAAAAAACCTGAATCTGAAAACTGCAATCAAGACACTTGCTATTTCTTGGGCAGGAAAAGTAAAAGAACATACCTTTGTGTGTGGAGCCATATCTGGTCTGAGGTATCTTTTGTCAGTGGGACAACATTAGGGATTATTTACTCCAGCAATACTTGAATGAAAGGGGGAAGAAGGGAATGTATATTTTACCCAATGGTCACAAAACACATCTCAAATGTTAAAACCTCAAGCACCCAACAAGGCAGGTTATTTAGGGTTTTGGTTTAGGGGTGTTCTTTTGCTTGGTTTCTACTTGTTTGACATCTTGTTTGTTTGGGTTTTTTTAACTTGAAAGAACCAAAGCAAATCAAAAACACTGTAACTTGAGAAACTGAGGAACATGTAAGCAAGTAAACTTGCTTAAAATACCATTTGGAGGCAGTATAAACCAGTGAAAATCTCTGAAGTCCCAACCTCAGTTGTCTGAATTTACTCAAAGAAGCATATTGAAAAACAGCATCCTAATATTTGACTTGGCAATCAACCCTTATTTTAAGGATTTTATTTCATTTTATGTTTTGCTTTGCTATGGAACCTAGTACCTCAAAGTTTCCCTGTCAAGATACAAGTTCATTGCCAAAACAATATTGCAAACCATTTCTTTTACTACATAACCTGTATCTTTCTTTGCTCCTCAGTTAACAACATGGTAGTTGAACTGGTTTTCCTATTTCCTATCTCACAACATCCAAAACCTTAAGTAGCAAGTACATTATGGATATGAAATATCTTGAGCTGAATATGCTCAAAGTAAATGCACACTACCTTAATGGAGGGAAGAAACAGCAACACCTCAGGGCAGAATTATGTTCAAGGGAAACACAGAGTATCTGCTAATACTTATGAAACAATACCCCTCAAGAAACTGCAGTTGAGACAAAAGAATCCCTAACCAACAATAAAATTAAAATTTGGTGATGGTGCCAAGAGTTGCAGTGATCCTACAAAAGGCAGCACCTCTCACTGCTGGCTCCAAGATCAAAGCTCAGAGACCTGGAAGTTTCTGACTTGAAAAGCAGAAAGACAATGCTAAGACCTTTGGTTTATAATATCCCTTTGAAAGGCTGAACTTTTCAACGAATTTCCACAAGCACACCAAATTTCTTGTTTGAAGAAGATAACATCCAGCCTATTTTCCTGGTTAGAACTGCTGTACAGTGCAACAAAGGAATTTCTAAATATCCCTATTCATCCCTCCACCAGCTCTTATTCTTTCATCCTTACAGACTTCAAGTTTTACGAGAATCCTGATGAATGGACATACCAAGATCTACATGCAAAAGTGAGTTCTTAACTATGACTGAACTATAATAGCATGAATTATATGATTGAATTATAATAGCATTCCTAGACCCTCTGTTACTGTCACTAAATTAATCAGAGCTACTACAGATAGAAATACTTTCTCCTCTTACATGAAGAGCAAGTGTATACTCCAGATTTTTGCAGGATTAGACATATTCATAGCATGGTGCTGAAGGAAGGCAAAGTTAATCTTAAATTTTAAAATGACAAGATCCTTGTTCTGAAAAGAAACAAAGTGATTGAAACTACTGCTACTTCGTGCAGACCAGTCTTTACCCTGTCATACAGTTTCCCCTCAGTTGTTGTTAAACAGCACAATTAGTGAGGTATTTGTTGTGTAAGAGCAAGAAGTCTTTCTGTGAAACAGCTAAAACTCCATCAAATGAGAGAGGAGTTCCGAGAGAGTCCTCATTTCTTCTCTGCATGTGAGGATCACGGATTATGGTAGCCTTGAGACAGAATAGCAGGCACCAAGGGCTGGCTTCACAGGAAGAAATCCTGGAAGTGCCATATAATTCCTGAGTATTTGTCTATTCACTTTTGCCTTGAATTAAAGCACAGCCCACTGATAAGACTCCTCTAACAAGCAGAGCACATTCTTACAGCATTAACTTCACATTCAAGACTTCAGGAAGGAAGAGGGTGCCCTCAAATTGCTACTCAATTGAAAAGTGATCCAACTGCCATCATCTGAAAATCCAGGGAAGGCATTTTGAAGCAACAGTTTTAAATATCAGAACACATCATTTTGCAGCAAAGGCCTATGAAAATCTGTTTCTACTACAAACGCAAGTTCTGGCACTCAACTGCAGCTTTGCACTGTGCTGCCAGTTTACAGACACAACTCGTAATGCCTTTACAGACTCTCTATTCCTGCAGGGACTTTCTACGGGCAAAAAAACTTCCTTGCCAGAACACTATAAATATAAAATAGGCTTTTATTACCGTAAACTTGGACTATCTTTCGAAATCAAACAGTCATAGGAGCTTGTATGCCAAACATTTGTTTCTGCTCACTGGAAGCATCAATGTTGCAAACAAGCCTGAATAACACTTTTTCCTCCCACACTTGAGTCTCTAATAGTACTAAGTATCCTCATCTGACCAACCTGTGTCAGCAGAACTTGTGTGTGTGTCTAGAAATCACACCAGATTATTATGCAGCTTCCTGTCCCAATTCCCACTCCAAAATACTTTTTACTCAGTAATAGGTAAAATATTCATCAGTGCTGCTGAAAGCCCCACTGGCTTTAGGAAAAAGAAACTATTCAACTGAAAGCCATCATCTGCCTCAACCACTCAAAGACTCAACTGCATAAAAATCAAGAGCTGCCTAGCAAAGTGCTATATCCCAGTGTTGTCCAACTGGACCCCAATAAAGCCTAAGAAGTCATTCCAAACAGGATACAAGTATCCTGTATCAAGGAAAAAAAAGCTCTCGTGACTACTGAGCAAGGTCAGAAGCCAGTCACTTCAGGTAGCACAGTATTTCATCTATGATCGGGCAAGCCTGGATAGTGAAGGATTTCCTCATTTCTGTCTTGTGGGTTTGGGGATGGGGAAAGGAAAAAAAAAAATATTGAGTCTCCTTGTAAAAACATTTTCACAGAAGAAAAAAAGGAGTCCACCCCAAAACATTCAAAATATTATTTAAATGTAATTAATCCCACTCCCATTGCCAAGAGAAAACAGGAATTAGAGCCTAGAAATACATGTCTCACCCAAGTTTTTTATTCACAAGATGGGGTGGAGTGCCCCTGTGCAGACACCACTCTGTCCTAAGCACCCTGAAACCACCTGGCATGGCTTTATTTTTGCTTTCAATTTACTTGGTCTCCAGGAAAAAAAAAAAAAAAACAAAAAACCAAAACCAAACCCGAAAGAAAGAAAGAAAGAATTTCTCTAAAAAGATCATTAAAATTAATTGACCAAAAATAAGATGAGACACGATGAAAAAAAAAAAAAGAGCAGAACTGAACAGAATCAGAGATTGTGTCAACTGAACTAAGTCTGCGTCACAGAGGACAAACCTCAGAGGAAAGACATCAGAAGAGGAACTACATTTCTAGGATAAAGATGAGGGGTGAACATGAGAGAAAAATGAGAGGAAAACTGTGTAAGGTTGCACTTACACAAGCCAAAAAAAAAATCCACCTCTATTCTTTCCCTTCTGAAAGGCCATAAAGAATAATACTCCAGCTGCTAATTTTAAGATGGCTTTGCTTTCTTTTTTCTTTTTGGACCTTGAAAAATGATTTCAAACCAGTTCTTACTGTTTCCTCCCCTCATTAGAAAATTCTGATCACACAACTAAAAGCACTGACACCTGGATGAACTGAACTGTTTGCCAGTGTTACAGCAGGAAAAAAAGAGGAGGAGAATTCATCAATTGCACTACTGAATATGAGTTCATTTATACAGAAAAAATGCGCATCTTATTGAATGAAAGCAATATGAAAGTAAAACGCCTCTGCAGTGGCACATCACACCAGTACTTAAACAGCTGAGTGTTCAGGATAGCTTTTATAAATCTAAAAGGGAAATAAATCCAATGCAGCTTCTCAAGCAAAGGTTCTGGAACAGGAAATATCAAACATCCACGTTCTTCCTAAGAAGTCTGTATGTCTTCTCCCCATTGTGGACACTGCCCAAAATTAAAATACAGACCCACCAACAGAGCACAACCAGTTGAATTGTATAGTCTCTAGATTTTAATTTAATTCTGGGTCAAAGAACAAAACTATTCTAATGTATGTGTGTTTAGTAAAACATGCTGGTAAATTCCTTTAACTTGGAAGAGATATATCCCACATATAATGCTCTACATGCTCTCAAAACTGAAATCATCCCTAGAAATCCTATGTGGAACCTTGTGATCCCCTTAGAGCCCAAAGAATGCTGCCCTCTCTGCTGTAAGGGCTGTGGACAACTGCTTTCATTATGATAACATCTCAATGAAACTCTTCTTCAGTCTGACTAGATACCAGCCTTATTTATCATCAACTTTGTTTATTATCCTTATCCTATAATGAACTGTGCCTACAATTAATGACAGCGCTCACAAACACTATATGAAAGATAGTGTTTATTGTAAACATCATTTTTTTTCTACTGAATCAATGTTATCTGAGAAGCAGAAGCCAATGCAAACACCACAGATCTGGGGGGGGCAGAGGAAATGCCAATCTCTGCCTAAAATCTTGAGGTTGCGTGACTTGGACACTGCTCTTACTCCAATAGCTCTTTTAAAATTAATTTTAATTAATTTTTAATTACTGATAATTAATTATCAGTATTAATAGATAACTTAACGACAAAAGAAAAAGTCCATTGATCCTAAGATTTCTCTTTACAGTTTGTGACTTTTCTCTCATTTTACTCCAACAACACTTGGCATTTGCAACCAGGCAAGAATCTCTATTTGCTACACCACAGATGTAGACATGAAGCGCACCCACATGATGCATTATTTATAAAGAATATGCAGAGTATTCTTTTCCTACAGAGCTGTTCTCTTCCTCTTACATCTCTCCCCAAACCATTTCCAAAGGCTTATTCCTCTACCTTTGTGTTTCCTCTCCCTTTTCCCCAAATCTTTCCTCCACCACTGCACTGCAGCAGAAGCAAACACATGTATTTGGTAAGCAAGGAGAGAACCTTAAGCGAGACAAGAAGAAGAAAAGTGTCTAAACAATATCACCTTTCCTGAGTCCTCAGTACAAAATTATCTAAAGGAACCAAAACTAGAAACCAGACCAGAACCAGAAACTAGGCTAATCTTTGGAAGTTCATTAATACTTATTATGTATGGTGATCTGGATACACAAGGAGCCCTGTTTCATGGCTATTTGGAAGTAAAGACCAACTTCACCATCTGAATCATCAGCTACACTGACTGCAGAGGGAGCTTCAGTAGGCAAGACCTAGCAGTAGAGCTCTCTAAAAAAAAAAAGATACAAAATTAACTTGCCTTTTTTTTGTATACAGTCAACTTTATCAAACTTTTTCTTGTTAACCATGCATATATTTTACATTTAAAATATAATTCGTGTATTAAAAGTTATTTCCTAAAATTTACATTTGTTTTAAAGAGAAATTCAGGACTCAAATGTGTTTATCCTGACACCATTTATATTTGATTTGATGTCTGTAATTTAATGATTAGCACCGAGACATAATTCATTTTATTATCGATTCATCTAACACCAATATAGCAAGCAAGAAGAAACAACAGTTGAGGTCACCATGAAGAAACCCTCATGTACCACAGATACTGGCAGTTAATAGAGCACTGAAAAGTTTTGTGCTTAAGTACAACCAGGGTATCACATCTGATGATTAAACTCAAAGAATGTCAGAGAACACTCTGGCAGTAATACATGAAACGAGGAAGCGTCAGTCAATTTTTTGCTTTCACAACAAGAAGGAAAAAAAAAAAGGCATTTTTATTGTCATAGCACTTCCAGCAAGTTGATTTTAAAAAGGAGATTTCATGCCAAAGTCGGCTGTTTAATCAGATAAAGAAGGCTTTCCTATTACCCATTGTACAGATCAAGTTGGCTACAGGAGCCACACAGAGCTTTGAGTAGCACATTTTTCCGTGAGGGCTGTATCGTTTGATCATAGCAAAGCACGGGGACTGCTGGGTAATCTGAATCAGAGCTGCAGCAAAAGGGAACCAGGCAGCCTGCTGAGGCCAAGATAACCATGTTACCCCCATCCCACAGCACTCCCAGTCACCGACCTGGCTGTGTGGGAAAGCACCCATCTCCATTTATGAATTTGTCATTAAGGTTTTTACATGGCTCCCAATTAATGCAAATTTTTAATTCAAAGCTCACCAGTAACAATTTTAATGAATGCTTGCTAAGACCAGCCTCTCTGTACTGATGAAGATTCTCCCAATTACCTTCAAAACAATAAATTTCAAACCTGCTTTGAAAGGTGATGTGCAAAATTTTCTATACAAGTCCTTGCAAGAGATGTAGCAATTTAAGAACTCAATAAAACCCTGTCCTCTAAAAACAGAGTTTTTGTTAGAAGACAGGACACATCTACCTCTGATGCTGTTCATAGCCTTCCCCAGCAGACTGGAAGCAGCGAAGGACTGGTGGGTTAGGTTACCTGATATCCAGAAAGTTGACAGATGAACCCACAGACAGGTTAATAGGTCACAAGGGACCCCTGAGCAGGACAAAGTTTAGAAGCTCAGCTTTTCACCAAGTACTGCCCCTGAAACACCTCTCTGGCACTTCCAGGCCCCTAACTTATCTACAGTAGCAAGCAGCTCTTCAAGCCTCCACCTTCTTCTGTTGACTCCTCTTTCACACTCCAATTCTGAACCAAATTTGGTTCTGAAGTGTGAAGCAGGCACTGCAAGAAGATCTACCCAAGCATTTGAACTCTTTTCACTGAAATCCTGTTGAAATTGCAGACCTGGAGGAAAAGTCTTCAAAGGTGCAACCAAAAAAGTGCCAAACCGAAAACATTAGAGACTGATTAAACACAAACTCAAGCCACTATCTTTCACTGTATTCTGAAATGCAAGACAAATACTTTCCCCTACTTTCACCAGTATTGCCATTTTTCCATGCACTACCAGTACTGGTGATAACTTAAAAGGTCAGTTTTAGCATCCCTGTATAAACAGAACATGTAAAAGCCTGTAATGTGAAATTGGAGCTAATGCTCTACATTTGGTTTATGCTGTATTTTGAAGTAGAAGCAGAGCACTGACTGAGGCAATTCCAATTTGCTTATTTATTTTCCAAGTCCCAGTGGGCAAGAATGTAACTGGTTCGCATAGAGGCATTTGGAGCGGAATAAAAGAGAGCACTGAAAGTTTAGGTTGTTAAGTATAATAATTCTGAAAGAAAATGGTGGGGCTGGTGTTTTCTTGTTGTCATTGCCCACCACATCATCATCCCAGTCTCTTAAACGTTGAGTTTGAGAAAATGCAGCTCTATCGGCTGCAGACAGGCCATGTGCCCATCCATTCAAAAAACACAACAAGGGATTCACACAGCAAACCTTGGTTTTGCTTTCTCCATTTCAAGTTTCCTTTCATTTTCACATACTGAAGTATGGTGGATCACTTTTCCCAGGCATTCTAAAAAACTTTCACATTTCCCTTGCCCTTACACTTCCCTTCAGATAAACTGCCATTGCCAACAGTCCAGAGCTTTAAATTCCATATATACTCAGTCTGCTATTAACTGCCATAATGCCATGTCTAAATGCAACATTCATTCATGCAAATGCTGCTGAGAACTGAATGATCTCATCTCCACGACCAAAAAGTTAGTTTTGAGTTAGCAATTTTTCACACATGGTTATGCCAGTTTGCCGTTATGAAAGCTGCTCTTCCTTCCAACAGTTCAATCCTAGAATCCTAGACTAGCCCAGCTTAGAAGGAGCCTCAAGAAATCACCTGGTCCAACCTTTTGTGGGAAAGCAAGCCTAGATAAAATTCTCTAGTTTCATGTTCAATCACATCTTGAAAATGTCCATGTTTAGAACAGAAATTAACAGAAAGAAACAAACAAAAAAAAACCCCAATACCTAAATGACAAAGGGTTAGACTAAGGAGTACAGAGACCAAAACCTTTAACAAATAAAATCATGCCAGTATTCTTGAAGTAAATAAACCTCTCCATGTGCACAGACATTTTAACAAGACAACAATTTTGACAAAGCTTTTAGAGAGTTTAACACGAGCTACCCCTCCACTAGCACATTTATGCTGATTAAAGAAAAGCTACTTAAGCACAGCTGTTACCAACAAAAACCAGGAAATCTTCAAGTACAGATCCCTGCACTTAGGTAAAGGGAACAACAGTACCTGCGACAGTGCTTTGTAGTTAGTTCTGTCAGCGGCTCGCTAACAAAAACATCTCAATCACATATTCTTAACTGCAGTTGCAGCATGTCACAACTCAACTCCCGTCATATGTTTATCACAAATGACAGGCTACACAGGGTACTATTTCTCTTCTGCAGAAAAACAACTGCAACTTTGTTTTTCATCTTTCTTATGTGCTGTCCATGACACCCTCCCAGTGGAAGCACCCTTCCTATTGGGTGCTTTTCAAATCTCCATCTTTCTTCAGAGGAAGAAAAATGTGAAGAGGCCATTTAATTCTAACCTCGCCCAAACAGCTTTATGCTCAATATAATTTAATGCAAATTAGCGCTACAGCAAGAAGCCATGGGAAGAAATCAGCACATCCTACATTTTCTCCTGTTACTAGAAAGGCTTTCCAGGACACTTACAACATAGTTAGGCCTCATCTATATGAAGAAACTATCCTTGTCAAACTAAGCCAAAAGTGAAGAACTTTTTACGTACCAAGGGGAAAAAAAGAACCTTACAAAAAATACCTGGCATACCACTTTAACACACTCTGCACTATTCACTGATAACTTGAAGTCAGATGGCCCAGAAGTCTCAGGCAACCTTTGAGTTAAGCCAATAAGCCAGCTCTAAATGGACACGCAGTTATGTCAACAAAAGAAATGCAGGCTAGTCAGACTCAGTGTTTTTACTGGCATTTTTACTGGGGCTAAATTTGGAAATCGTATCATTTTCAGAAATAGGAAAAAATGCTTAACACTTCTCTTTGACTATCAGAAAGCAACAGAGGACAGAGCATGCAGTCAGCTCTGCTACCTGTGAAATGGAGGTACACAACTGGTGATAAATGGAAGTGCTCAGAAGACTGAAAGCAGCTGACCATTTCTGAAGGTTGATGGGCAGGAATTTTCCAGCTACAAGTTGCAGGTCAACAAACCCATGAGAAGAGACTAAGAAAACATTTCACCTGTTTCTATAGAATACAAGAATAAGAAAGGCAAGCCAGAATTGAAAAAGTAATTCTGGTAGAAGAGACATAACAGGACACTGCTACTCTCACGTTTTCAGTTTTAAAAATACATCTCTCTCAGACGAAAACCACCACATTTGAGTGAATAAAAAATGTATTCTACTCTTCCTGCCTATCAGCAAACTTTTTGGGCTGAATCACATTATAGACAAGTCACACTATGACATGTGGGTGCTTTTCGGTTTGCTAGAAAGATCTGAAGAAAACTGAGAATAGAGATAAAATACACTGCAGTGAAGTCACTGTACTGAATTCATGACATCATAATTGTTGCCATGGCAACTAGCTAGTATCAAGCACAGAATACTGCCTTCACTGCAGAATCAAGGAGCACCCGTGCTGCCACAAAATAAATGTTCCTATTTGAACAAAAAATCAGTCAACAAGACAGGAAATAAGATATTACTGCAAGTGGACTGCTTTTTCAATACCTCTTGTTTTGTTCACCTGTTGTGAGACTTTTTAAACATGGTAGCACATATAAAGAGGTCTGATAAACATGATAAAAAGAGTCTAATTGAAAAAACTATGGTTTTCTTCCAGTGTTCCTCAATTTTTTCAGCACAGTAGTTCTTCTCCTCGTGTTTTCCTCTCCTATGCATATGACTGCAGTCATATACAACAAAACTCAGTTTAGACACGGAACGGGGGGGGGGAATCAAAAATGCTCCAGTAAAAAACATTTTCCATTTCTTATTTCAACAAGCCAGAGACAGCCAAACTGGAACCGTCACACAGCAGCAGAACTAACGGATAAAGAACATATTCCACATTTGGAGCCCACAGTTCCTTTTGTTTAAGGAGTGCACCAAAAGCGCTTTCGAACCCCAGTCGTGGTTTTTCACGCGCTGACTAAACACAGAGCTTCAAATCTGCAGGGCTCCCAGAGCAGCTTCCTTGTAAATAAAAACCTCAACCCTCTTCCTTAGGAAATAGGAACAGTCCTATTTCACACGAGGCAGATCTGCTATTCCCAGCTCCTCCCCATTCACAGATATAAAAGCTTCAAAAATGAAAAAGAAGCAGTTCCCAATTTATCAGGTCACAATGACGTTTGTGAGTAGCACTTACATATAAAATGCACAAGTGCCCCATTTGATGCTGCAAGCTGAAATATCTGTTGGAATAAATCAGTATTAAAAAGGCACATGAAGGAAAGCACATCTGAAAATTAACTTCTTCAAATTAACTTGCTGAATGCAAAGTCAAGAGCTGCAGGTCTGTAATAGCAGATAGTGTTTCACAGTTCAACCTTATGGTTGATTAGTCCCAGAGAAACTGTTTCAAAACAAATTTTAACAAACAGACCACGCTGTACAATAAAGTATACTTATTTGCTACCTCAATGGTTCTTAAAGAGCAATCTATAAATTATTGCTGGACCAAAGAACACTTACACATAACTGTATGTAATTACAGTGTCTAAACAGTTTCAGTACACACTGATGGGGTTTTTTCAGCTTCTAAGAAAACAAAACTGCCCTAGTTACCAATTAACAGCACATTTCCACATTGGCTTCATGCCTTTGTAGAACACTTTCTCTACTGGGATCAAGCACACTGATGACACTAAAACGAAAGGCCAGAAGTACTGCAGTAACCCTCCTTCTCCAGCCTCTTTATAAAGACTGTCTCAACAAATGAGCACTGGACAAAGCAGAGAATACAAACAATTAGACCTGGAGTTTCAGATACTGATGATTAATAGACAGCTGTATCCCATATACCTCTGTCCTCAGTGTTCTCTTAATACTACTTCACACAGCCAAGAATGATGACTACTGCTTGAATGATGACAACACAAAAATCCCAAGTTTAACTCATGTTCCACAATATGAAGTGTACTTGGGAAATTATCAGAGTTGACAACACATTCTAAGGAAATCATGGAGTGTGTCATTGTACTCCCTGCCACAGAAATGTAAGGAAATGAACAGTCTTTCACAGGTTTTTAAAAGTCTTAGGAACAGATGCTGCCTTTGCTGAATATAACTGTGATTCCAACCATATATCCTAATACACCAAATACAGTTAAAACAACTGCCATAAACGCAGAAAATTAAGGAAGTTGATAAAACCTCAAGCAAGTTAGATCACAAATGCAGAATTCTCATCTTCTCTGCAACTGAATACAAATTTAAGTGTCCGTATCATACAATTCACAAACCTATATGTGATATAAACACAGGACAAATGGCAATGACATTTCCTTCCTCATTAGTACACACAGCATTTCTAGCTCTTACACAATATGAAATCATTGCTTAATAAGTAATAAAAAAACCCACCGTGTCTGCAGCTGATTTTGCTGTTTGAAAGATTGACAGATTAATTGATCCCTTAAGCAACTAACGTGTCTTGTCTGAGTGCACACAGAAAATTATGGAGTATCTCAAGACTTTACAAAGCTTTTTATATGACTTTAAAATGAACTTGTTAAATTAGGTCTTCCCCAACAGTCCTTCTGTTAAGTCTAACTTTTGCTTATGTTAATACTAGACAGGGGAATGCAAAGATGTAGGTGCTGGCCCACCTCTGTATACAGTATTTTTTCTTGCATTACTCGTTTATCACTATTATAACAGAAGCAACAACTGAAAATGTTCTGCTGGGATCCGTAGAGATGCCCAAACCACTTGCAAACCTGACAAGGAACACCACCTGTCCCTCCTCTCTCCCCCAGCAAATCAAGTTGAGAAAGGCTAGGGAATTTAAGATGCCAAACAACTATTCTAACTCCTTATGCCTTTATTCAAACTTCCATATAGCAAATTCTTTCCACTGTTGGGAGTCCATCATCCACAATTACAGAAAACTTGAGTGTAAAAGCACTTAAATACAATACTATATCCACTAAATTTAGCTGTTAGTTTAGAAATAGTTATGTTTACTCTAGATACCATTAAAATGTGTTACAACATGTGCCTGGATCCATTTTCAATTTTAACTGTGCTGAGAATGATATTAATGAAATAGGGTTTTTTTAACCAGGCATAGCTAAAGCATGATCTCAGCAAGTTTTGAGGCACTGGCCTTTATTCACACCTTTGTGTATTTGGAAACAGTCCCTTATACACCACTGAGCTGAACCATATAAGATGCACCCACGTTGCAACTGGGTTCCAAACCAAATTGAATCAGAAAATTATAAAACACAGCATTTTAGTTTCTCAGAACTGAGAGGAGATATTCTTTACAGTGTCACTGTCTCCCACTGTAATGAGTAAAGGAATAGTCCGGAAATAAAAATAACTTAAAATCTACAGATTTCTGCAGGTCCTGTCTGTAGGGTAATTCTCACCCTCAAGACCCTCAACTGGTCTTAAGGAGTTGAGAATCTGCTCAGCTGTGGATCTTTTACATCAAGTGGTAACAGAGGCACTGAATTTTTAACACCCACCCTTACATGCACAAACTTGGAGAGCAAAAGGAGCTGCCAGTTCTCCAGCTCCCTGGTAGGGAATCAAAAATTATTAGGAAAGCCCTTGGAGCAACCTCACACTTGTTCCCCAGAGCTGAAAATGTGCAGAGCAGACAAGGAACATCATCTTGCTTAAACTCTTTTATGGTGCTCCTGAACACTTTAGGAAAGGAGCCAGGTACAAAACCTAGGATGCACTGGGAAATAAATGGGAAAGTATTTTCTTTTTTTTTGAAAGAGAACTAAAATCACCATCCTGGCTCTGACCAGAGATCTACCTGACTCTCCCCCAACAACAGGCAACTATGAAAGAGTATAAAAACAGGACAAGCATGGGGCTCGGTCCTTTGATTACATTCCCAAACACTGAGAAATTACAGCCCAGCAGATGACTGAGACAGAGGTAAAGAACAACATGCTTAGCCCTTGCACAAACTGAAAAAAGGGTAAACACATACATGAAAAATCTCTACAACTTTAGAAGGCTCGCTTTTTTGTAAAACTGAGTAAAACCAATCAGAAAAACCAAACTGGAAAACAATCAGGTGTCTAGCTCACGCTCTTCCACCTGATGTGTTCTCACATGAGAACTTTTACCAGAAGCCTGTTTTACAACCACTGCTACTTGGCCACGTTTGTATAGGGCAGCGGTTGGCCAGGGTTCATGGGCAGCAGTGCAGCCTGGCAGCTGATGTCTCCTCTTCCTTACCTTGGCACACCCATCCCAACCAAAGAGAAGACATCCTGGCAGGAAACCAGGAGGTGAATTAAGGTTAGTGATGAAGAGATTCAAGCTGTGATGTGTGACACACTGTGACTGACTTGAAGTCAGAAGCTACTAAACCTCAGACTAAATATGCAGAAGTTCTCCAGTGTTCCAAAAGATACTCCTAAACTCCCAAGTTTAGCTAACTTTGCTGCCATAAGCGGTCCAAAATATCTCAAAAGGAACAGCAGGTAAAGGTGTTCTTATTACACAGTCCATTTAAGGGAAATTACTTTTAAGCTGCATGCTTCACTTCAGATACTGGAAACACAACAATTTAAATTGTGTAGTTCAGATCAACATAAATTCATTAAAAACAGGAAAATATCACTGCAAAGTCAATAATACCCAAAAAGGGCCACACCTTTCCAACACAGCTAACAGATATCCTCATTCAGAAACAAATGTTCCAAACAGAAAGCTACCGTTCCCTTCGCTCCCCTGCCTCCAGTCTCCTCATACAGTCCCAACACATTTCTGCAAGAAGCCAGGACAGAGTTTTACACAGTCTCTGCCAAAAGGGACAACAGTCCAGAGTCATGGCCAAATACTCACCATGCTTATGTTCCCTCTTCTTTTGGGCAGCAGCTCACCCTTAAACTGGATTAAGTGTAACATGAACTGTACCCTCAGGTGTGATGACAAAGCAACTCCAAAGATCCCTCACAGGTTCCAATCTGAATAATCTGGGCTACTTTAGGCAATTCAGACCACAGCCTCTAGTAACTCGCTGATTTTAAGGAATAGAGAGTACCCAAATGGAAAGAGCTACTAACAAATGCAGAGGAACAGGAAACACCAACAATCAGAAACAGTAAGGTCTTCTACTACTACAATCAGAGCTAGAAGAAGCTGTCCCCAGTCCAAGCTCTCTGTTACTTTTTCCAAAGCATATGTGCATGCAGGTGTGTGTACCTGCATCAGAGGATGGGGTGGGAAATGCTCCCAGAGGAGCTGGTAGGGAGGGGTGGCAGCATTTACTGGCATACCCTCTCTCTGCAGCCTTAGAAAAATTCAGGTATCTATTTAAACTTACATTTGAAAATTCAAATAAAAGCAATAACCTACTAAAGATCAGCAGGTAAGAAACAAAACTATGAATGCTTAGAAATGAATCTTTGCCAACAGAATTCCTGAAAGAAACTTGAAACTCATTTCCCATTCAGCAGATGGTATTAACTAATAATGTAGAAATGAGTGATTCAAACATCTGAATCATTTCTACCTGTATTCACTGTACACTCCTTTCCCTCTGCTGCATCCAAGTAGTATAAAGCCACAACTTCACACTGGTATGGTCAGGCACAAATTACTAAGTCACATGGTATTTTTCAAATAAAACTGAATCATCGAAAGGACAAAGAGAACAAACAGCGAAGGAGCTCACTGCAAAAAAGATGGTGACTTCCTACCAGCCCTCAAAGAAAAGGAGGGGGAAAAAGAAGCAAGCTACACCTCCAGCTTGATTCAACAGGTTTTTCTACACTTATTTTTAAATCTTCAACTGTCTTTACTATTACAGTACTCAGATGTTCATATCTTCCTTTTCCAAAGCTTCATGCCCTGTCATACAGTGTCAAACATGCTACATATGTTACTTCATCTCTATACAGCCAAATCAGATTTCTGGGAAGAAAAAAATAAAAGGAATGATGAGCAAAAGGTTTCTTGTCACAATATTACAATTTATAGAAAAGATAAATCTGCCTCAGAGTGATCATATTAAATGGCTGAAGCACTTATGCTTGGGTTTGGTGGGGTTTTTTTTAAAGTTGCTTTACAAGGATGTCAGCCCAAAATTTAGCAGAAGTAATGGTGTCTGTAATTTCCCAAGTACTTTTGTCAATATGTCCTTTAAAGCCACAGTCCTTTTTAGAGACGTGTCTCACTGTAAGCAGCACTAAAATAATGGGAACCACTTAACGGTCTCATCCACTATTTTTATTGGAGTTTCTGCCCTTGCTACCATTAATGCAATCATACCTATGACAGCACAAACCACACCAAATTTTCAGCATCTATCGGTTTCCAAGCTACTACTCTACTTAGATGCAGTTTCATCTCTGGCTCCCATGATCTGTGTACAGCCTACTGCTAAAACAGAAGGTCCAGCATAGTGCCCACAGCTGTACATTCCCATCGCTTGCTTTTGGCCACTACCATTTTAAGTCAAGTTGGGCTCATCAACTCAATCAACTGTAGTTACACAGGGGTTTACATCAATCTAAAAGCAAAGCTATATAACTAAGCTAACCAGAATACTTGATGCTGCTTTTGAAAAGAGGAAGCTTCCTTTCCCTTCCTCCACTTCCACTCACATGGTTCTTTCTACATCCTTTCTTGCACTTGATGGTCTTTGTGGAGCCAGCTTCATAAAGCAAAGACCTAAAATGATCTGGGACTAGTTTTCCACCAGGTTAGCAAGTTAACCTGGAGCAGCCTGGAACCCAGTTAAGTGCTACGACGGGTGCCAAGTAAGAGGTAGGATCACATGGCTGAGAGCATGACTCCCCATTTATGCCAACAGAAAAGCCATCAGAGAGAATGAAATTATGAGACGACTTGGGTCAACACGTGTGCTTCTTGTTCCCTTAGTCAATTGGTAGTGCTATTTGTCTAATCTCATTGTAAACCAGTTCAAAGAGCTAAACCAACAAAAAAACTATTCATTATTTTTGGCACGGCTTGTTTTCTGCCAATTTAGTTCCCTGAACTAGCTCAGCAAAGGAATCCAGCAAGCATCTGCACCAGTGCAGGGAAGGCGGCAGGAACACACAGGGAGATGAGGACAGGCTGGGGCTGATTTAAGCTGTCACCGAACCGCATACCCTGGAGCAGATCTGCATCACACCATAGTTAGAACTGACAGTAATCTGTGCCTGTACAACGGGAGGCCTTCATCGCTGACGGGAGTGTGCCAACAGTGCCAGCACTGAAACATCCTCGGCAAAGTTCAACCTGGGCACAAGCCTGGATGATTACATGTAAAACCAGAAGAATCACAGCTCTCTTACCTTCAGAGACACTAGAAAACATTAGCTAACTTTTCCCCCAGCAACACCCTTGTGAAAATGTGCTCTACAATTCCCATTACACAGATTTAGCCCATAACAACAAAGCAAGCAAAATTGGTGACAAACTCAGCACTGGAACCCAGCAAATCCTCTACACGAAACCAACACTTCATCACTCAACTGTGTTATTAACCCTAAACTAATTCAATTAGTCAGCAGCAGTCTATAAAAAACTCCTTTTGCAAAGACTTTCTAATGCACTATAAAGCTCACATATATAATACAGTTAACAAATATGGGTATTTCCTAGATAGTTGTGAAATACGAAACTAGGGAAAGGAATAATACTGAGATCTTAAGTAATTATTTCCTTTTCTATAGAGAAAAATAAGAGCACACGAAGCAGCATGAGGGCCTATTCACACAATTCAAGAAATTTAATGCAAAGAGCTACAGAAAAGAAAATACATCTATGGATTCTTTTTTGCTCAGATTAGCATTGTCAAATCGTTTCACGTGAAATGCCAGCAATTATTTAATACACCCTAACCAAGACCAGTATCTTCCCTTAAATTCATCTCCTACACTTAGCCCAACAATTCCCACACTTAACTTGCTCTGTGTAACAATGAAGCACATTTGGAAAAGGGGGGGCTTTGTTAACACAGAAGCAAATCTCTGCAGTAGTGAACAGCCAGCACTGTAAGTCTATCCAGCAACTCGAGATACTCTTTCATTCACATTCCAGCTTAAGCACATCACATTTGGGACGCTCAAGTCATACTTAATTTTGTTCAACACCACCTTTTGACAACAGCTTTCTCATCAAGACTCAAAATATGTATGTCAAGAAAGACAGTCACTTGCCAGGACTGTCACTGATTCTCTCAAGATAAAAATACTAAAGCTGTAAGTGCAAGGAGCAGAGGCTGCCTAATTGTCAGCTGTATAAAACAGAAGTATCAAGGTTATTGTCCTGAGGGCAGCAAGAGTTTAAGAGGAATAGAAAATGACGCTGCAACCTGTTTTGAAATCTTGAACTCCATGGGAGTAAAAATTTAAGGAAAACAAATGAAAACTCAGTGCATGCTACAAAAAACTACTGCAAATTTGCCAGAGAACCAGGAGAGCTGTCTAGGAGGAACTTGCACCCTATTAGAAAGAAAGAAACGGGATGACAAAATAACCCAACCAAAACACCCTGGACAGCATGAGCAAAGCATTTACCCCAGAACTCTTTGCATCCTCACACATCTGGATATAAAGAAAACAGCAAAAGTGTGCTACTCTAATCTAAATGTGGAATTTAGCACTTGAAATCTGACAACTATTATTTCAGTGACAATGGTATTCCGAACCTCATTTTTCTGGGCAACAAATTATTATGATCAAGCCAAAGTAGGAACAGCACTTCTTCACACACAAGGGACTCCCAACACAGAGGTATGCTGGTGCTTCCTTGGCCTTAACAGACAGGCCAAGGTGAAGGCAACCTCACCGATCCCGTCAAGCGAGGCACCTCCAGACATCACCACCCTCGCACGCCAAGACAAGCAGTCACAAGGTATCCACATCCAGCATCAGGGAGCCAGTATTAACATTTACTGCTTGAGTTACGGCTGCAGGCTAATCTTGGAGAAATTGATAGTGACAGCAAACCTGAGATTTTTTTTTCCTCTTTAAATGACAGAGTGGGAAGCTTAGGTTTTCCCCCCTTCCTTCCGGGAAGCTCTAGCTCCTCTAGTTTTAAAAACCATCCTGACACACACCTTCCCAATTCTGCTCCACATGCAGCAGCATGGCTACTGGCATAACTTGGCCTGTTTTCCAACCAGCTGTCAGACTTCTTAGTTTTGGCCAGTTTTGAAAAAAAGAAAAGATAAAAATGCAGCATCACCTTAATAATTGAAGAGATGTAATCAGGTAGTGGAACTACTTCACAGGAGGACACTTCCTTCTGTCTCTAATAAATTAAAAGCTGAAAAGACAGCCAAAACAGAGTATAATCTCCTGATAAAAATTAGGAAGCACTGTAATAGTAGCACAACCCTCCACTCTCATTATAGCCAGGTAGACCATAGAGAAGAAGAAAGTTTCTTTTACTCTCTGACCCAACACACACAAAGATGGTCCAAGGAGCAGCTTAAAATCTGAAACCTACCTATGACAAACTAACACAAAAGTCTAAGACTCAGAAAAACACTAAAGACTGAGCAGTAATACCCACACAATAGTCTGGGCACCTTCTGACAAGTGAAGGTGATGCGAAGGTTTGGGAAAAGGTGCATTACGCTAAGATGTTGCCTATGGCCTTCACTGGTGAAGACACATTTCTACCACCAGCAGACTCCAGTAAAATTTTAAGCTGCAACCCAGGCACACAGATACATGTTTGAGAGAAATACATCTGTATTTTGGCATGTAAATACCTGAATTCAGCATTATAAAACCCAGCTCAGCTGTAAAACTGCACAAGGCCACTGTCCAGTATTCCATTCTATAAAAATTACTAAAACGCCAGCGACAAAGAAATTTTGCTTGCAAGATGCAATGTACATTTTTATCATGCTGGATAAAATATCTACAGTCTCAGCAGTGGTTAAATTGCTGCTATAAAGGAAATTGTCCTCAGATAAATGGTTTCCCTATGAGAAGGTTTCAGTGCTACACCTCACCCCAGGTCAATAAATCAAATTAACTGCACCTTGTCCTCTGGCCAATGACATCATCAGCTTGACCACATCTTGTGAAGCGAGTGCAAAAACATATGCTATTTAAGGCATGAAATCATATTACTGCTTTTTGTCCAGCCAGCCTTGTGCTGTTGGTCTGCGAAACAGTCAGTCACCTGAACAGTCTCATTACAGCTTCTACAGCTTTTTTTCTTTTTTTTCCTTCTAGTATTCAAGGCCTGTCTTTGCCGAGGGTGAAGAAAAAAGGATAAATAATCTGAGTCGTTATTTTTTAAATCAAAATGCTTTTCATTAGCTGCAGTGCAGTATTTTGTGACAAATTAAATTTAGAACCAAACGACGAAATATGCCATCTGCACTTGCACGTGAACTCTCTTCCTAGTAGTGTTTCAAAGATGTTTACATGCTAATCTGGCACTGATACTCTGAAGTACCCTGCTGCTTGGTCCTTTTTCTCCACAGGGTGAAAACAATGGTCACTAATGAAAACCTACACAGTTTTATTTGAAACCAATCCCTGCATAAATATTTTCTATTTTAAATTACTGCCTCCCCCTAATCAAGTAGCCCATTTGTTTTATTTCTAAGTAGACTAATATCTGGCTTAAAACTGAATTGCTCCAGACAATTTAAGAGGATTAATTTCAATTTTCACTTGGCGTTCTTATGACACAATCATAGAAAACTTATCTTCTTTTCTAGACCCTGTACTGCCTAGTGGTATCTTCTGTCTTGAAAGCCAAATCTAAATGAAAGGGAAAAAAAAAAAAAAACCTCAACCCAGAACAGTCAAAGATACAAGCAGTGACAAAAGCATCTGACACACTGCACTCTTAAACCTCATCCACATTAAGCAAAAAGAAGGTGAATAAGATTATCTTCAATGTATTCAATTCTGTTTGTGTTCAGAGGGAGGAGGAAAGCTGTTCAGATTTTGAGTGTGTCTTCTATAGCTCTCTCAGTGCCAGGAAACGTAAATTAGAAGCAACTCTCCTTTAAGGAAAAGAATCAAGGACAAAGGGACCAAAAATGCCCAAGCCTCTGAAAAGCAGATATGAAAGGAACAGCTTTACAGTCTTGAGTTGCTATAAATTAAAAATAAGCTCCTTATTTAAAAGACATGAGTGTTTGAGAATCTATGAGCAGATCTGATGCTGCTCAAGCCCCAGGAGGGTTTTGTTTTTGCTGGCAGGGGTGGAGTGGAGATGGGGGGGTCATTTTGGTTATTAGTAAATAAATCAAGCAGCAGAGTGAGGCCTAGGCGCTTGCCAGAGGAGCCGGGGCCTGGCTCTCCCCCTCCTCTCCTCACACAGCCTGGGTTTGATCTCGGGGCCCTGTGGGTTTGCCAAGAAGATTTTAAAAAAAAAGCGAGAGAGCGAGAAAGAAGAATCATATTGAACCACAAAAGCACATGGGGCGAATGTAAAATATAAACACGGCGTTGGGCTCTGAGTGGCTGTTATTAAAGGTCTGAATTACTAAACATGAGAGGCGGGGAAAGCCGGGCGGCCATTTCAATAATATAAACCTCCCCGAATTAGACATTATTCAAATGAGAAGGAGAGAGAGGGAAGAGAGGGAGAGCGCGGGGGAGAGGGACGGGACCGGCACCGCCGTGCCCTGGGGGCTCCGCCGGAGCCCTGGGGCAAAGGGGGAGCGGGGCAAACACCGCCGGGGCAGATCCGGCCCTCGGGGGGTGCGGACCCAGCCCTCGGGGTGGGGGGCAAACCCGGCCCTCGGGGGCCCCTCTCCCGCCGGAGAAGAGCACGGGGGGCTCTGCCCGTGCACCCCGCAGTCACCCCCCACCGAACCCGCCCCTGGCGAGGGGAGGGGGGAGATTTAAATGAAAAAGCCAAACCACGCTCTCCTCCTGCCCCCCTCCCCGCACCCACCCACCCCACGCTGCAAGGCCCAGGCTCTGGGGAAATAAACCCGGGTAAGGGGGGGGTGCTGCGGGGAAGGGGGGCAACGAGAGGAGCGATGAGAAAACCGAGTCTTTCTGCCTCCCCGAGCCCCAGTCAGGGGCCGGCACCCGCGGCCCCCCTCCGCCCCGCCGCCGGGGGGACCCTGCCCGACTCGGGCGACCCGCCGGGACCGCTCCTCCAGCATCTCTCCCTTCCCCCCCCCCCACTCCATGAATATGTAAAGCGGGTTTATTGTGGGCGTGCGGGCCGGGTGGGCGGGCCAAACCACCCCGAATGCTTTTGGGTGCGGGGCTGCCTCCCCTCTCCCTCCCGGCGTGTGTGTCCCCCCTCCTCCTTCCCGCCCCGACCCCTCCGCTCGCCGCGCCGCCGCCGCCCATCGCCCCCATGGCCGGTGCCCCGGCGTGCGGCTCGTGTGCGGGAGGGACGGTGTGTGTGTGTGTCTCCCCAGCGCGGGGGAGGCTGCTCTGCTTCGCCTTCTCTTTCCCCCCCCGCTCCCTCCTGTGCCGTTAATATAATAATCCTGAGTACTAATAAATTATGCTAAGCGGGGCCGGGCGGGCGGGCGGGGGGGGGGGGTGCGCCCCGCGCGCGCGAGTATGAATATGAATATGTAAAACGCAGTAATGATTACCTGCCGCCGCCGCCACCGCCGCCGCCGAACTCTCATCTTGACTCGCTGCTCCTCCGTCCGCCATTTTGAATATTTTAACCAAAATCGGCCGCGCGATAAACCTCCCCCCTCCCCTTCCCCTCCCTCTCTCCTCCCTCCCTCCCCGCGCCGCCGCCGCCGGCTCCGGCGCATGGCGCTCCGGGCTCTGCGCTCCCCCCTCCTTCTCTTCCCCTCAGCCGCTTTCCCGGCGAGGGCGCGGAGCGGCGCTGCGCATGCGCGGTGTGGCCGGACCGGCTCGCTCCCCCCCGCCGGCGGGCGATGAGGGGAAGCGCGTGCGCACTGAGGCGCCCCCCGCGCGCCCCCTCAGGGCACGGGGCGGTCCGACCCCCCCCCTCTCCCCGTCCCCCAAAGGTCCTCGCCTTAGGCGTGGGGTTTTTGTGGTTGTAAAATCTAGGTAATCTACAGGGGACAAACTGAATGTTTTGGGGGTAAAAGCTGAGGTAATCTGTAAGGGAGAGAATGGACGTGTTGGGGTAAAAACAAGGTTATCAGTAGTGGGCAGAAAGGAAACATTTTGGGGGTAAAACTTGAGGGGAGAGAATGAAAATTTTGAGGTAAAATCAAGGTAACCGGGAGTGGACAGGAAGAGAAAAAATTCGGGGTAAAATCTGAGTTAATCTGTAAGGAAGAGAATTAACATACTGAGGTAAAACCAAAGTTGTCTGTCAGTGGTGGATGGGAAGGGAAAATCTTGGGGCTAAAACTTGGCAATAATCTCTAGGGAAGAGCATGGACATATTGAGGTAAAAATGAGGTAATCAGTAGTGACAGGGAAAATTTTGGGGGTAAAAATTTGTAAGGAAGAAGAAGTATTTTGCAGGAAAAATCTGATGGAATCTTTAGGGCCAGAGTGAACAATTTGGGGTTAAGGTAAATGTAGCCATTGGATTTTTATGCTGGTAACATCTAGGTAATTATCACGGATAAAATTCGTATTTGGGGGTAAAATCTGAGGTCATCTGTAGGGGAGAGAAGGAAGATTTTGAGGTAAAGTGAGGTAATCGATAGTGGACAGGTAGGGACATTATTGGGGGGTAAAGCTTGAAACATCTGTGGGGGACAGGTGCCCGACAGGAGCCTCTCGGTGGACAAGCGCTCCAAAAGTGCTGTGTCTGAGTGGTGGTGTGGAAATACCCATCTGGACTGCACCTGCACCCAGGTACTGCCCGAGCCCCAGGCAGAACTAAGCCCCTATGAATAAAGAGGAATTGCGTCCAGGGAAATGGAATCGCAGAAACTGTGGTTCTCGTGGAGGAGGGTGCCTGAGCGAGGGTCTGGTTTTCCTCCAGAAAAGAGCGATTGCACGGAAGCAATCCTCCTCTGTTCTAAAAACCCCACCCCAACATTCCCTCTTCCTGGGCAACCCAATGCTCCTGGGGTGCTTTTCTCAAATGTTTTATCCTCTTACACTTCTCACATCAAATTGTTCTGGAAGGGGAGTCGGGTTTCATGCCTCCCTCGTTAAAGGGGAGTAAATATGAAACCAGAGGGACCAACAAATAAAATCAGCTTTAGATTCAAAGCTTCCAAATCAGGACGAGCAATCAGCCAGAGTGGCAAAACTTTGTTAATTCTTGACAGATTTGGCAGAGTAGAAATAAAACTTACTCACATTCTTAATAATGCATACATACACGTTATCCCTGAGCTTTGTAATGTACTTCCAGAAAAAGAAAGGAGGCTGGTATAGAATGGCATTCATTAAGGACACAGTCGTAACGTTTTCCGAGAGTCATTAACTCAGATGGGTCAGAGTCCAAGCCGGATTTTCTTCTGGGGTGCAAAACATTGTGGAGTAAGAGGAACTGTCATGGATCTGTTCTTGCATGCTGTTGCTGAAGAAATTAGGAGTCGTATCAGAGACAGCCACTTGATTTTTTTCATTGGTAGGAAAGAGCCAAAAAGGAAAGGCTGAAGAAGGGAGACAGCAGGGTGTATCTCCAAGGGGTGAATCAGAAAGGTAATTTTGTCATTTTTATTTAAAAATAAGTTCCTCTGGTAATGGGATTTTTTTTCTTGCCATCCTATAAAATAACCTCTTGTTACTGCAGAAAACACTAGCAGAAATGGACTGCAGTGTGAAAGAGCAAAAACCTTCCCCTAACACCAGTTCTACTCATGCACATTCATCTGCTGACACTCTAAACCAGCAATTAAGCACTTTGTCTCCTGAAGATCTGTGTTGCTCTCGCAGGGGCGAACATGTAAACAAAGGCATATTGTCGTGCTCCTCTTCAGTTCAGCCATGATCCTCGCGGGCCAGTTAATCCAGTTTTATGGCCAGGTTATACCAGCACTGCAGCACACAGGGGCTGCACCAGGACAGATAAAGGTGTAGAGAAAGGGCTGCCTAGATTAAGACTCTGCACAGCTCTAATCCTGCCTACGCTGAATATTCTCTCCAGTATCTCCCTATCTCACCCAAAGACTCTTCTCAGTCCAGCATGCCACTTCCCAGTAACCTCTTCCCTGATACCAGCAGCTTCTTGCCGGGGAGAATTTGCTCCCATTACCACACCTGATTTAGCCTTTGCTCTTGCTCAGCTTCTGCACACTTAGCTGGAAACCACAGCTGCCACAGAAAACATGTCTGAAAACAAGTAGTTGCTAGTGGTTTGGTTTTTTGCTTTGTTTTTTTTTTTTTCTTTTTGTCGTTGTTTTCTGGTAGTTATTAATCTGCTCTGTGTTTTCTAATTGACCACCTATAAAGAGGACTTAATTCAGTCAGGCCGCATAGGTGCTCTCCCTCTCCCTGTAAAGATTAGTCTAGATCTATGTCTGCATCCTCTCCTCTAGTTTTCTTTGAATGCATCTCTATCTGATGCCTTCCCCAAGGTGTCATACATCCCTGTGGCTATATATCCAGGAAAGCTGGCCAAATCATTAGTGATGAATAATTTATCAGATAAATTTTACCTCTCTTTCAATTGTGAGTGCTGCATAGTGCCTGATTGGTATCTTACTCATGAACAACTTGCTGAAAATACTTGAAATTTGAGATAATTGGACACAAAGATGATACAAAGCTTAGTCCTACGAGGAGCTGAGCACTCTGGATTCATTTTACAAAAAGACATAAGTAAGAAAGTTGGTTGTTCAGCTGCAGTCAGTGAGACCAGGCTCAAACTGATGGCGAAGAGTGTGCTGAAACAGAGCCCAAAACAGCGAACAGCGAGCAGCAAGCAGGACCTTGTGATTGCATTCTCTGGCTGGACTCGTCAGCCACAGAGAATCGCTTCTCACAGGGATTTTGCTTTAAAAAGATTTTCTGGCAGTGAAAAACAATAGAGTGTTCAAAATCAACACCACATGTAAAGGGAAAAATTAGTATTTGAGGATCTTTAAAAGTTCTGCACCGTATCTGTGTCCATTGTTTTGATGTTGAATCAGGTACCTCTTAATTGCTCTTTAATTCCTAGCCCTCCTTGGCCTGCTTGACTGGTGCCCATAACCCCAAATTTTCTATGATTGCTATGTGACCTTCTGAATTTTCTATCTCCTGCTAGAATTAATTCAGTGGTGTTTCACAGACAATTTTTTTTTAAGGTAGGCAGACAGAGGACAAAAGAAACATGAGGTGAGAAGGCAGGGAGCAAAAGAAACATAAATCACAGTATTTAAGCAAAAAGCACACTGGGAAGAAAATTATCCTTTTCACAAAACAGCTCTAGTGTATAGGGAAATTAAGAGCAAACTTATCTGCTCTGCTCCAATTCCACTGTGCCACTCAGATGTGAATCCCAGATGCTGCTTTTCTCACGCGATGTCCCCCTTCTCTCTATCCTGTTTTCTTCACATCAGATTTCTCTCCTCCAGGAGGGCCTGTTACTAGAGTCGCGTTTGTTTCTGCTTTCCCTTTGGTCTTCCAGATACTTAGAGGCTTCTTCCTCAAAACAGTCATTCTTTGCCCCTGATGTTTCACACATACCTCCCCCAAACCTCTGTATTCCTTTCACTTGGAGACTGCGCAGATTGTCTCACATTTAATTAAACTTATCTGTGTGATGCCATGAAGATTTTTTGCCTTTTCTTTTATACCCCTGTTATACCTTTTTATAACTTCTGTATTCTTAGTGCTTTTTGCCTACATTCTTGGACTTGTTTGTTCAGCTAGGAGACTAAACATTTTAGAAGCTTCGTAGTTAGGGATCAGTGTGCCCCAGACCCCAAGGTCCTCTCCAGAACACATTCTGTAAACTGAGATAGAACCATCCAGGGGAAGCTTCCTTGGGGAGGGGGACTCATTCGAGCCTCTCATTGGGGAATTTTTGATAGCTATGCTAATTAGTAACACCTATAATGTTATACCAGATCTTTTGGGGGTGTGCATTGCGGTGTGCATTTCAGTGCATTCGACCTGGACGTGTGCACCTAAGGATCCGTAAAATAAATACCAAGGTAAAATCCCTTTTCCCCTTCTAACCGTGTTTGACTCTTGATTTTAAGACCAGGAAAAGGGATCGTGTGTGTTTCTGTTTGTTTCCTATTTCTCATCATCATACTCAGCCTGATAGAGCAACAGGCAGCCTCCCTGGTACAGCATTATTTTTTGAACATGCTATCGATATCAAAAGACACTGTGTCTCAAAAAGCTTGCAGTTTAGAGAGCTGGGAGGGAAAGAACGAGGGAAAAATAGGATTAGTACCTTCTTGATTGAGAAGTGAAGAAAAGCAATGGAAAGACTGTGCATAGTCCCTCCAGTGTCACAGCCGACATTAGTGGGACACAGACTTGCACCTAGGTGCTCTGAGGCTGTGCAGTTCAGTACTTTAACCACAAAGCTGTTTTTCCTTTCTCTCCTGCATTGCTCCCCACCCTCCTCCTGTTTCCAAGCATGGAAAAGAGCCCACCCTTGTCCCCAAGGCTTGGGACCCACTAGTACTGTCTCTTTCCAGGGTTATGCTTTTCCCTCTCTTCAGATCTCCTTCCTACGCACCTTGTGAGTGCTGAGCACGAACGGCAGAAGAGAAATGGAGACTGTCCACTGCATATATTGGCTGTTTTTTTCCCCTGCACACTCCTCTGGCTGCCTTTGACCAGATTGCTTTCTGCCTTTGGTTCTGACCTTATTCTGTTGTCTCTGGATTGGAGAAAGGATGACCCTGAATCTCTTATTTCTGAGAGTTGTCGCCACTCCTCTGAATCCTAAAGATAATAAAATTATAGCAGGAAAGTTGTACCATCTCATAATACTCTGCCCCTCCCACGTACAGCTAACTGCTTTTTTGGAGATATGAAATGGAGCACGGACAAAAAGAAGCATATTTTTCATTTTCATATTTAAAAAAACCTCCTGTAATTCAGAACCTTCACACATCCTCAGAAAAGGGAGACGTAATTACTAAAAGGACACTTATCTTTTCAGGTGGGTTGTTCAATCTGTTTCTCACTCTCTGCTGCTTTGGCTGCACATACTTTAGCTCTAGCTCAGTTTTTTGTATGCATTTCAATAGTTGTCATCAATGCAGCTTCTGAACCCTCCAATTTTAACCAGTCACATCTTACAAGTCACCAGCTTTGAAGATTTAGGGAATTATTGCTGTGCTTTTTTAGCAATATTAAACTAAAGCAGAGAAATTAAGGAACTTGTCTTTGGTTGCATGTGTAGCTGGGCAGCCCAGAAAGATGAGCCCCCAGTTCTCTCTGTTGTGCCTTGATTGAAGGACCCTGTTCAGCAGTTATTGTTCCTCTCCCAGAGATCCACAAGGCTGGCTCCATCTTTACCTGCCTCTCTGCTCTGAGAGGGACAACAATGAGGTCCTACAACTTGATTCAGATCTCTAAGGAGTGGGATTTGAAATTGCCTGATTCAAGTTGCCACTCAAAACTGTCACAGATCTGCTTTCAGTGGTTTTCTCTTCCTCCTCTTACTACAGGAAAACCCTTAAAAATAGCTATTTTTTGTTAGGATGTTTATTAACTAAAACTTGGGAAAAGCTCAGATACTAAAGCAAGAGTGCTAGCTGTGTGGCAAACTCGGGTAGAAGGGCACATTCTGGTTTGTACCTATATGAAAACCGGGGCTGAACTCCTTTTTTTGACCAGTTGTACAGCACGCTTCCTGCTGTAGACCTTGGGAATGCTTTGGTGCTGCTTACATGAGGAACCAAATTCTTTTTGACCTCACTGAAGAGGGGGCCAAGAGGGACACATCTGATGCCTTTTAGCAACCGCAAGGTTTTCTGTAGAATAGACATAGCCTCTGAAACAAACACACAGCTGGAGTTAGGGTGCTTTTGAAAACATTGTCTTTATTCTCTACCTCCCTTTCTTCCAGGACAGCTCTTTGCTTATTCCCTCTTCAGAAAGGGACTTTTCTGTCACACAGCCTAGCCTGGCTGGAGATTAGGGATTCTCTCTGTCCCTTCATCCTTGAATATTTCCTTTTAATTTCACAGTTTAAATTCCAATTGTGTAATTACATTCTGCCTACCCCAAATTCCTCTGTAATTTCAATTGGACACGGTGTCCTTCACTCTCTAGGCAGAACTCTTGCAGTGCTGTGGGGCACTGTTAATAGGCTGCCACGCTCCACTCTAGTCCCATTTCATGTAAATGGGGAAAGAGAATGGACCTGGATCCCTTTGAACTAAAACTGCTGCTCCATATAGGCGAGACAGGGGTTGCTACAGAGTGACAAGGCAGTCTTGCCCCATGGCAATACACTGGGCAGTTTTTACAATACCTCAGTCTGAACAGATTTTTGGAGTAAAAGTCTAAATCTGTCTGGAAGTATTTCTCCCCCACAACACCATACCCTTTGATCACAAATAAAGCTGTGCAGGGACACCCAAAACACTACTTCACTGAATTTATGTGGCCTGAGAGTACCTGCTCGCACCGTTTAACATGGCAGAAGTGCCATAGTGATTTAATTTAGGTCCAGGCAGTTGTGTAGCAATGAGAGGGCACACAGCACAGATGCCTAGTTCAGTAAAATGCTTTACAAGAACTGGCAAGTCCCATGCATTTTATCACCCAACCCTAATACTTCCTGCAGATTTTGCTGTGTCAGCATTCCCCCTCAATCCTTACTCTGATGGTGATCAGCTGAGTCCCACATCCCAGTTTGTTTTATCACAACATTCCCTTTTTGTGTGTTGGCATCTGCTTCACATCAATGTGAAAACATTTCTACTTCTCCTGCTTCCTTCTTGCTTTCAGGTTCCTTCTTCACTGTGACACAGGTACTTACTTGGTCAGTGTGCCTGTGTGCAGCCCTTCAGGTATCAGAGACATTTACCTTTTATGCTTCCACCAGTTTCTGCTGTGGTCGTCTGTGGAAACTCAGGGAAGAGAAGGGAGGGAGCATGTGTGGGTTGGAGAATGCTCCTCCTTTGCCTTGTCTCAAACAAGAACAAACTTCCTCTCTCTGTACAAATTCTCTGGCAAGCTCATGGAAGGGAGTTGTTCACCAGGTTTAGAGTGATGTTCTACACAGGTCAGCAAAAGGATTTAGTTTACTCTAGGAGCTGGAATTATTTGATGTTTGATCATCTTCAGCCACAAGCCATATTCTTTTCATCATGTGTACACTATTGTCAGAGGAACATGGGGCTGATTTCGTAAACTGGCAACAGAGTCCTTTAACAAAGTTCATTTCCTTTCACTGCAAGAGTACCCTGGGTAGCCCTCCTACCACAGAATAATAAATCTTAACTTGAAATAAACATCCAGCTCTTGCTGGCAGTGCTGTATCTACACGGAACCTCAGTTACTTTGAATTTTGATGGGACTTCTGCTTTATATATTCCAGACGTTTGGTCCTGCTCCCAAGGGATATCTTTATGCCTGCTCCCGTGTTGGCAGACCCGAGGCTGCTGTTTGCATCTCTAACAGCAGATAGATCAGGTGAGATCAGGGAGACCATATTTCCATGTTTCCTTGCTTAGCTTACACTGTTAAAAGTGAGTTGTTGTTAGGAGGAAACAGAGCATGTAATAACTTGAGTTGGGTTTTATTTGGCTTTGAGTCATAAATCTTAAAGGAAAGGAAAGAGCCATCATGTTCATCCCCAAGTTTGTCATACAATCAGCAAGGGGCAAGGCAGTAGTGTGGGCAAGAAAATGAAACATGTGAAGGTACAAGTGCCAGCGGGGGGAAGTCACTGTTGCTTATTGTCAGTTTTGGTGTGACACAGAAAGTTCAGCTAATCCTCTTAGTTACAGAGACACACGGGTGGGGGGAGATTGTTATCTCAAGCAATTTGCTGGCTCTACTCCTTTTTTCCTTCGAGTTTCTTTTCGCCTAATTGAGCAGCATTTCTTCCTGGGACTCGTTTGCAATAATCCTGGGGCCTCATCTGGGAAAACACTGAAAAATATAGAAAGGAGAAGCAGCTCGAGCAAGGCAGCTTCTATCACCGTGAGTTTCTCTCTTCAGAAAGGTATCAGGTTTGGCTCCAAGTGCTGAGGATTAAAAATAAGATAAAGATTCCAAGTGAAACAGAACAGTCTGTTGATCAGGGCAAGTGATCTCTCCGAAAGTTGTATCTCATCCATGCGCTAGAAGGACAGGTAATTAACAGCCATTCAGAAAACGAGAACCTTGGCGGTCTGAAGGTGGAGCAGGGGCTGAGAATTCCACTGCAGTGCATCAGAAATGTGTTGATTCCATTTTCATTGCCAAAGGGATATATCTGCAGTAAATCTAATCAAGAGTCAAAAGGTGAACGAGAACAATAACTGGGGAGGTTTGTTTTTATTTATCCAGGAGATAAGGATTCAACGACAGGCATAGAATGAGAAAAAGGCGCCTCTTTCTGAGCAGACAATTATTCCACCCACACTCCCTCATCATCAGGGTTTTAATATTCTATTACTAAGGCTATTTAACAGTTTCTCAGCCTCAAGGCTGCTAATGTTTGTGCAGATACTCTGCCAATTGCCACAGGTGTCTTTTTACAAAAGACCTGAATAATTAACATGGGATAGTCCTGAAGATGGCTGTTGCCAAGAGCCATTCTTCAGTAGACTCCACGCCTTCTTCCTGGTGCTGGAGCAGGGTTGGTATTACCAGTAGGATACATTTAAAAACCCGATTTCCATATGCAGATAGAGCCTAAGTCCCTGAAGGCACAGATTGTTTCTAGGGAAATAAAGGCTCTGGTTCCCAAGTCCCAGTGGTTCCCCCTGGAGAAGTTTAAGATACCACTGTTCAGCTGGCTGCATTACTAAGGTGCTGGAGGTAGTTATCCCAAAGAAGAGGTGGCTGAATGAGTGGTGAGGCCAGTGCAAACTGTTTCAGCTCGTAGCCTGATACATTAACTAATGTAAATCTGATTTCAGCTGATACCAGTTTATTGTGATATCCTGGACTGAGAACTGCAGACATGAGTGATTTAATTCAAGATCATATCAATGTATTTTGCTGTGGTGGCTAAAGAATTTATTACTTCTAGCTGTGGAGATGGGTTACCTTTTCAGCTGGAATGGCTAAATCAAGCAGGGACTGCCACAGCCATCAGATGAGAGAAAAAGGGCCAGAGTGGACATCAATCACAAAGCAGTTGTAAAACAAGTACTATAGTGCTTTCAAGAGAAAAGATGTTCTGCTGATGTCCTGCTAGCACTGGACAAGGAAGTGAGGAGCTTGGTATGTATGTTGTATCTAGACATCGTTTTTTTACTTTGTCTTAAGTTCTTCAGTCTCTCTCTAGTGTTGCTAATATCCAGGCCTCTGGGACGCCTCTGAGCTCACAGGTCCAGAGGCCATGTCTGGACCTGGCCTGTGACACAAACACGGCGCCTATTGCCGGTTTCCAAACAAAGGAAACCCCAAGGCTGGATCGAACAAGACTCACTGTGTGTTCCACCAGGTTTTTGACTCGGGTACTTGGAGAATAAGGGCCCCAGCATGTGCTGTGTCTTGTACCTTGAGGTCACTTTGGTGTGTTTCTATGCATACCATAGATCATGTTATAAATAAAGTATGTAATTCGTGCTATTATGTATAAAACTGGAATATAATCAGACCATGTAGAGACAGAGTTTCAAAATCCCTTCACCAGCCTGGCTGAGAGAAAAATTTCACAACACTAAAAGAAGTTCTCTCACAGATCTAATCAATAAGTGAGGATTACACCTAGGTGGGGTTGGATCTTATCACCGGGACATTTGCACCATGACGACTTGATCACCACCTTCTGATATCTACATCGTATCTGGTAAGGAATCGGACATTCCAGGAACTAAAAGTAACTGTTCTGGGAATGGCCCACTCACCACCCAGGATGGACAATTCATCAGACCCAGGAAAGGCTTTGTGCAGCCCAACTCCAGGACAAGAAAACTTCATGAATATGCTAAAATTATGAGAAGAATAGAGTTAATTCGGACTCTGCCCAAAAACTGTATAAGAAGGGACCAGCCGAAGCAGCAGTCGTGAACTTGGGGAGGTCTGGTTGGAGCTGCTTTTCTCGATCGTGGCCTTTGAGACCAATATTTCAGTCGCATAATAAATGTTATTTCTTTATAAATTTTGATTGGGAAATTCTGTTTATCACAATCATAACTGCATTTCCTTATTTCACGCCCATATTGTGAGAATAAATGCATTCAGAAGTGTAGTTGCCAGAAGGTGAGAGCATCTTCAGTGGATTTCTTTTAGTTCCTTTGTCTCTTAAAATACATTGGTAGAATTTGATCAAAACTAATATTTGCTTTTTTAAACTGTACTAATTTATGGTTAGATTGTGTGTGGGAGCAGGGGCAGGAAGAAAGGAACTTGTACCTGTGCTACACACAAAGCCCTTGGACCATGAGAAGCACAGGGAATGCTCCGTGATGACTTATCTGGGAGTCTGCAGTGCTTCGAAAAGCACAAGGAGGAGTAAGAACAGGGCAGGAATTGCTGGATTCACGGATCTCTCTCTTCCTTGTGCAGGTCTGCACAGCTAGCTAGTTACATGCAGGACGATAGCATGCTCTTTAACCCTCTCAGTGAGCATTTCAGTTTGTAACACTGAAAATATATGGAAAAGTCATGTTTTTTCTGAATCCACCTCTGTAGTATTAGACTGCAGCTCTGACAGTGAGATAGCATTCACAGTTGCAGAGACTGTGCAGAAATTAGACATTTATAAAATGCATACATAATGAGTTAAAAAATATGTTTAATAAATATTCTTGCAGTTAGATGTCAGATAGATGAGTGTTAGATTAATAAGAAAATGAATGTCTAAAACCACTAAAAAGAAAGACAATTGCAGCTGAATATCGTGAATGAAAAAACATTTACCACTCTGAATAGGACCATCATATTTCCCAACAGCAGAACCCCGTCCTCCCCTAATTCCCCCCTCCTTTTCCCCTCCCTCCTCAAACACATACGCATACACTATGGGAGGAATGACAGCTGTTCTTCATGGAATGACAGCCCAGGGATATTGCATCCTCCCTTAAAAAAAAACCAGGCAAGGTACAGAATAAGGTCAGTGAAGGGAGACAAAGGGGTCTCCCAGAGATGGCAAAGGGTAATTTATTGACAGATGAGATAGACGTTACTACAGAAAAATATTAAATGGATTCTTTTCCCCTGTCTTTAGAAGGGAAGAAACGTGGGAAGGGTTAGGAAGGACAGATGCCAGAAATAGAGACAAATTTCCCAGGAGAGGAAGAAGAAATCCTGAAGGAAATTAGGATCACAACACAGAAAAAAAAGAAATTTTAAAAAATAGTCAGAGCATCTAAAAAGCTATGAAATTCTGTCCTAGAATTCTGTATGGAAACAACAAAAAAGGGCAGCGGAGAAGGAACCCCACCGGTGTTGGCAGCCTCGCTTCAAAGGCATTCAGTGAGAGAAGGAAGTGCGGGTAAAACACAGCACCTGATTAAAAGGCAGTGTTTGAAAAGGGCTGTCGGGAAATTACAGAGCTGTGCATGCTCCCGACGTCAGCAGCGAGGAAGATTCTGGGAGCACGAATCAAAGGAAGGCTGAGGGAGCATGTGAAGCATGGAGATTTTATTAGGGGCAGGAGTGAGAAAAGGTTCGTATAGTGGGAGCAGCCAAGCTCAGGAGATGGGAGGAAAGGAAAGGCCAGGTCTTCTGGTGCAATAAACTGGCATAGTGCTGTCAACTTTTGACAGTATGTCAGTTCTTGCTGCAAGGAAAGAATCCAAGTGAAAGGCTTAAATAGTGGATGCTATGAATATAGTTTTTCTGGCCTAGAGAACTTCCCCTAAAATAATTGCTCAGAGGAGGGCAGGAAAATCCAGTGTACCAGTGCACTCTGGTTGGGGTTCTGTAACTCCATGTTGCCTCTAGCCAAGGACATATTTCTAGAGCTTGTAACTTCAGAAAGTTCATGATTTTCACCTGTAAGGGCCAGGCTGACAACAACAGAGGAGTCACTAAAGAAAATTTTCACAAAGATAAAAGCAGCAGAACAAAAGAAATTTGAAGGAGAGCAGATTTAATTTACATTCACAAGCAGGAATAGATTTAAGCCAAACAGTATTTTATTCTGCTCTTTCATGCAAGGAACATGATTTTCACAGTGTGTAACTCACTCCATATGGTAGAATAAGGGACTAGGAAGACTTAGTGTGTCCACTGTAATGTGCCACATGCAGTATCTTTCTGATCGTGTCACTGTCTACATAAATCTTGGCAAGACCTCTCCCTCAGAGCAGGTTCTTCTGCCCATTAGCTAACCTCACCTAAACCCCTCCCATTCCAGCAAGCACACACGATGGTCTCTTACCATGTGCAAGTCCAGCAGAAGCACAGGGCATTGCGTTGCCCTGTGTTGTCAGCTGCCTGCTTTCCAAACTGACAGTCAGGTTAAAAAGTGACAGAATTAATGCTAAACACAGGTTTTAAATTATCTAGATGGGGAGCATTCATCCCATCTCTGTACCTGCCCATGCTCACGGCTGAAGGGAATAATAGCCAGGCTACATTGGATTTGAAGCTTTGATACTCCAGAGGCATTTGCAATCTTTTGAGCCTTGGGAGCCTTTGAGCCTAGGACAAAGCAAAAATAAAAGCTGTCGTTTTGCTGAGTTTCACTGTTAAATGCTAAGGAAGTGTTAAATGCTAACATAGGCTTGTACTTCCAGTAGGTGATTTAGCCGAGCTTTCTGCTGGCTAGGAGGCTGCTGCATGCTCAAGTGCAATCTGCCACACAGAGCCAGAACCAATCTGATTGTTTCTGAATTATTTCTCAAAACAGAAAAACAGAGGTAAAGCTGCCAGTTTTGCCAGGAATGTATGTCCCATCCATGTGATGGCTTTTATTTATATTTGAAACCACCTGTACCATTGGTGTGACCCAGATCCAAAAGATGATTGAAGCACTGTAAAATTCAGTGCAGCATATTTTAGGGACAGTCTGCAATTACACTGGGTTATGATGGATAAACATGAAAATGCAGTGAGGAATTTCTCCCTGAAATTCACAGGCCTGAAGTTACCTTCGGTTCTTACACCAACCTTATCCACAGACAAGACATAGCCCATAAGCAAAAGGTGACAAAAGGCAGAGAGTGGCCTTTTTCAACTCAGTAGCTCAGTGTTCAGGCCATCTCAGAAGACAGCATTTTAACTCACTGAGAGAACCTGAATCTGGGTCCAAGGAAATGTCAGGCTCTTTCCCTGGGCTGTTGATTATTCTGTTAAAGAGTCCCAAATCAACTATTTCCTTTTGAAATGGTTATTTAAGTATTCTTTGGGCCAAAAAGGCACAGCAGTGCTGCTTTGCAAAGTAGCAGCCAGGAGCCATGACTTGGGAGGGGAAAAGCCTGCACTGATGAATGCTTAACTCTTTCATATCACACACTCTGGAAAAAGGCCTGAAACATATGTCTGCCCCTCACAAGAAAGGCCTTAATCACCACTTTAGAAAAGTTGTGCTGGTGCTCTCTGGAGGCCAGTGAGTGTGCCACAGAGAGGTGAGTGCCACAGAGAGGTGAGTGATTAACTGTGATTTAATTAGTGATTTAATTGTGCCACAGAGACGTGAGTGATTGCTCATGGAGAACGACTTTGCTAGCAAGATGAATTTAGCCCTATCTTTTGAAATTTCCTGCAGACTGCTGCTGCAGTATCCATGTACAACACTGGGCTCAGTTTCTGGGTCTCAAATACACTGACAGATGCAATCTCTTTCTCCCAGCCTGGATCTGTTTCGTCCATTTAACTTGCAAGTCTTTTAGGGTGAGGACATCTAGAATTGTGCTGCATGCTGTACACACTGCTGTGAGGTCCTGGTGCTAGTTAAGACCTCAGGATATTAATGTAGTGGCAGTAAATAACTACATCCTTAGCTAGCTATCAGACCAAAAGGATGCTGAGAAATAATAAGTCATAAAGGGGAAATATTTGAAGGTGTTGAGTATGGGCATGGATATAAGATTTAAAAGATTCTCACCAGAAAGGGCAGGAAAAGCACAGCATCTCCCTGCAAGGTTTTGGAACGATTCTCTGGCAGAGCTCTTCTGTAGCGTTGTGACAGGCAGAGGTAGCCATGCTGCTTGTAAAGAAGGGTTGTGGTCTTAAAGGTAAGCTATACCACCATCAAGCCAGTTCTCTGCCAGTTGTGGCATGGAACTGGCAACAGTTCTTGGGGAAAAGTGAAAAAATGAGCTGAAGGCAAATCTCTGTTCCTGCTTCCCATGTATAAAGTGGACGTTATGTTCCCTATTAACTTCAGCAAGCAACACTGAAATTCTCTGGCTTCTTCAGATAGAACATGCCTATTTTTGAAATTCAACATTTGTACTTTCTCCTTAATTGGACAATTTTTTTTAAAACATGGAACTGTCTTGTCAGAAAGATTTCTGATGGTCTCTGCCTTTTTTCTTAGTGCTTTTGCAGTGAATAGCTATGATTTTTTTCTTTTTTTTTTTTGCAAAATACAGACTATTTCACTGAAAATTTCGAGGACAAAAATCATTTCTACTTAGCAGTAGCATTAAAGCCCTTGAACTGGGCCACATTCTGCTGCCAATGCAGTTTCGAGGACACTTGGAAAATATTTTGAGCAGCAGGGAAGAATAGCGATTACCACCTCACAGTCTTTCAAAGGTGTGAATATTGTGGGTTATTTTCCCTTTGACTGTTTATGGCCTATTTACAGTATAATCACACCAAATCAGGGTTATAACATGGCTTTTTTCTTTTAGTGAAAATAGAATCCAGCATAATTTTTTTTTATTTACTGTAGCTCCCCCTAGAAGCTAAGGCATTTTCAGGCATTAAGCAAGAATGATCTCTTCTCCAAGGCATTCATAACTGAAGGAGAGACAAGGAGAAAGGTGGCTAGGAAAAATATTAGGCAAGTTATTTACATTTTCTGTACACTTGCAATAGCTATGTTGTTGTAAACATGGCCAAAAAATGGAATTATAAAGGGTACTTAATTGTGGACAGAAGAGAGATTTGCCACAGAAATAAGGGATTATTTTACCGAGTGTAGGCATCATCAGACCAAGCTGTGGACACATGTATAAGGTTAGTTCAGTGAAATAATGTTCTTATCACCCTATACATACCAGGCACTGGCACTGTGTAACTGGATTAGGAGAAAAGAGTTGTCATAGAAGCATAGAATGTTTGGGGTTGGAAGGGACCATAAAGATCCTCTTGTTCCAGCCCCCCTGCCATGGGCAGGGGCACATTCCACTAGACCAGGTTGCTCAGAGCTGCATCCAGTCCCATCCCCCTGACCTTGAACACTTCCAGGAATGGGGCATTCACAACTTCTCAGGGCAACCTGTGCCAGAGCCTCACCACCCTCACAGTAAGGAATTTTTTTCCAATAGTTAATATAAATATACCCTTTTTCAGTTTAAAATGGCTACTCCACTTCCTGTCACTACATTTCCTGATAAAAAAGAACAACAATAACCCCTTTTGTTTTTGTTTGTTTGTTTGCTTAAGACCCTGGCCTTTCTATGATTCCAGCTCCTGGTTTGGCCAACCCAGCTCATGCTAAGGCCTGATGTGTGCTGGGAGCAGCAGCACTGGATTGAAGCAGAGCCAGGTAGGCAGGACAGCTGGCCAGGAAGAACTAAAAGGCCTTCATCTAGCTATGGTGCAAATAGTGATTTTAGCTGAATTAGAAGGACCAGCAACCCTTGCCCCAGGGGCTGGACATCTCCTTCCAGCAGAACTGCATCCTTGGGAGGTGACTTGGGAGCCTGCCCACTTCTGATACGTGTCTAACGGAAGCGGAGGGGGTGTGGAAATCTTTAGTGTTGGCCATTAAGACAAGCTTAAATGGTATTACTCTCCAAGAGGTCCTTCAGTGTAGATTTACTGGCAGATTTACCGCTATACATCCCAGAGGATAAAAACCAAGGCAGATCCTCAGCTAGAGTAAATGTAAAAGAGCCAACCTGGCTCCGTGTGACGGACAAAAGGGGACATTGAGAAACTTGGTCAGTTACTACTGAGCATAAAAGATGATGGAAAATGCGTTTAGAGAAGGAGCTGTCTCTGAAATGCCAACTCTCCTTTTGTGGCAATGGACAAGTTTTCCTAATTTACTTCTCATGACCCTCTGGGATCGGTGTTTGGAGACTGGGTGACACCATATGGTTCAAAAGGCTAGTAACCAGAGAGCCAGAGCATGCAAGTGCTGTGAGCTCAGGGATATGCCCAAACCTACCAGCACTAAACCTAGACTGTGAAAATTCTGGAAGCTACAGTGGGTGCTACTGCCATTGCTGAGGATCCCAGTCCCAAGATGATGGTTGCAGTTAATGATCCATCCCTGCCTTACAGCATTCCTCACTGACACAGCAACCCGGATATCCACAGTAGGTAAGGACACTTACAAAGGGCAGTCTCTGCTTCACAAGCAGTCAAGTTTCTATTGCAGGCCATAATGGGAAACCCACCAACCACCCTCTGGTCAGGGCAAAGCTGATTCTGTCTAAAGGACAGACAATACACCTGACCTTACTTTTGGGTGCCCTTAATATACTGGGCATGAATGTAATGAAGGGTCAGTCTTGGGGGAAATGAGAAATAGGGACATCACCCTTTCTGCCCCAGAGTTTATCTCCCACAGATGAATCTCTGACTGCTAATCTGCTGCAAACAGCTGCTCCTTTACCCCATAGTAAGGCAGTTAATATTCCACAATACACATTACCTTCTGGTGCTATTTGTCCTGTTACTGAATTGATAAAGGAGCTGGAAGAACAGGGAATTATTGTCACGTCTCATTTCCCCTACAATTCTCCTTTACGGCCAGTAAAAAAATCTAATGGCAAGTGGCAACTAACAGGAGATTACAGAGCCTTGAACACTGCCACTGAGCTGCTCACTGCAGCTGTTCCCAGTATGAATGATACCTCAGCGTGGTATCCAGGAGATCAGGTGGGTTTTAAAGCCTATCACTTGGAAAACTTCAGATCCCTTTGCCACGCTTTTGAGGGAAAGGAATATGGGAAACTGTGGATATTGTGGGAGTGAAATTAATCATTACTGAGACTTGGATATGATCCAACACCTAGCTCTTCTTTCCCTCTGCCTAGGAATTGTTGAACTCCTGGACAAATAAACAAAAGCTGTCATTCAACCCGCATACAGTTGGAAAGTGTCCCTCTAGAAAGTACGTTTAAGCATTCCCTGGAACATTGTTAATGCTTTCTGTGGTAGAGTGCTATCACCCACGATAATGTTGACAATGTCTAAAAAGCCAAGAGCCTTCATGTGCTGGACAATTCTAATCCTCACCTTGGGGCATCTGGCACTGTGTCACATAAATGTTGATGCCCTATGCGATGGCCAAACAAATCCACAGAAGCTGGGCTGTGCTCGACTTGGGAGTATGAGCAGGCATCTCTGTAAGATAGGGATAAGGACCTAGGCAGGAATATCTGACTTTGGATTCCTACATCATTTTTAGGTAGCAGAAAAATAGCCTGATTTTCATTGGTGTTCAATGTCTAGGAGCCCCAAATTATGCCAATATCTTCTCAGAAATGAGTAGTGAACTTCAGTGCAAGAAAAAGCTCCCTTAGACTATAATGGAATCGTTTTCTCAGGACTGCTGCCGTACTTCCACTGCTTAAAAAAAAAAATATATATATATAAGGGGAAATATTGATGAACAGTAGTTTCAACCAAGAGTTGACTTTCCTAGTGTGCTCCAGGCTGAAATCTCTGAAAAGCAAAAATGCTCACTTGCAAGCTATCTCCACAGCCCAGATCAGCAGGCAGCAATTAGTTTCCCAGGCACTCACTCTTCTTTCCATCTTCCTGATGGATATTTCTTCTGAGTTTATGCTCTCCTCCCTCGCCTTCTCTTCAGCCTCTCTGCCTCTCTTTCCAATAAGGCTATGATCTGTCACAGACTCTCAATGGACAAGACCTATACATCCCATCACTGTCATATGCAGTTACATGAGACAGGCCAGGATGAAAAGCGGTTTGGAAGGGAGAGAAGCCGTCATGCTTCAGGGCATAGAGTTGAACTCTAACCAAGGAGGAGAGATGAAGGAGGGCTTTGGGCCAGAAGGGGAGAAAATTTTACTCAGGGCAGGTTATTCCATAATTGCCCACTTAAACTTTCTTTATACCTTCTGAGGTGAATCTGGTTCTGGCCAACATCAGAGACACAAGGGGTGGATCACTGGTCTGATCCAGGAGGAGAATGAGTTTCTTCATTCTTTCTGCCAGTGCGCTGAGTTTATAACATTTTCTGAAACCACAATGAAATCCCTTTCCAAGCATGACCCTTGCTCTGCCAGTGATAGCCAAAACTCCTTCCTCTAGCCCCGTCCTTCACACTTCCACATGCAATACAGAGAAGCCAGTACAAAGCCAGGTCAAGATGATAAGAACAAAGCCTTGAAGGCTGCTTTTAGATACCAGCTTTACTTCAACAGAGGAGGAAATTTTCAAAGAGGTGAACTCTTTCTGTCTCTCAGGCAGGAGTCTCCTGGGAGAAGAAGAAAACAGCTTTCATTTTAGCGAGTCATGATATTTATGGCCCTTTTATGGGTTTTGTTTGAAAATATAAAAGTAGATGGACTTAAATCTGTTTCAAAAGAAAGGAGATAGGAAGGGGAGAGACAGAGCATATGAAGGGCACGTGGGTCTGAATCATCTGCCCACGTTCAAAAGAAAATCAAACACCTTCTTTGTTTTAATATGGACCTCTTCTGCCAGTCATGAGGATAATATCTGACCTCTTCTTGCATAGACCCTTTTATCCCTAATGACATCCAAATTTTTTAGGTACACTACCACCAAGAACACTCGCCTTGGGATGAAACATGACAACTATTAAATTATGCAACTGCAGCACCATGCAACAGTTCAGGTGCGATTGCTTCCAGGAAGCAGACTTTCAGATCACATCTCCTGCAGAACTGAAAGCTTTATACTATATTCCTGAGGGGCAACTGTCAGCTTCTGCTTGCTCACATACCAGTCTCATGTGGGCTTTTATCCATCCTATTTGTGGTGTCTGTTCAGCAACTGAGGTTGCACCCTTTGAGGGCCTCCTGTTTTTCATAAGTGGAATCTCCTCTGACCCTTTGCCTCTAGGCAATACTTTTGATCCAATTCGCAGACTGAGGAGCACATGCCTTGAAATTATTGAGGGAGGGAAGTTTAAGTTGAAGAACTGGGGTTTGCTTTTAGTTTTGAATGTAGTTAGGCCTGTGGTCATTTTATGCGCTTTGGGAATGAATCTTCATAGGTTATGACAGCTACTGGGATATTTCTATGAGCAAAAGGTACAAAGCGCCCCATTAATTGGCAGGTTCATAAAAAGTTTCATAAAGCTCTCCTCTCAAGCAAGGAGGGAGAAATGTTCTGCCCAACTAGTGGACGACTTCTGACTGAATCTGAGTTCTGCAAGGAGTCATTGCAAAGATCAAATTGCTGGGATGGTCCAGGAAGACAGAGCAGTCATCCTATGGTTATTGCCAGCTGGTGTTTATTGCATCTTTCTTTAATATGGTGCCCTGCAATAATCAAATGGAAGATCACAAATAGGCAAATCTTTAAAATTAGCCATGTTCGTGGCAAGAGGTGCCCTGAACTGTACAGCTTTCTGACCAGTTGTAAAAAGTCCTTGCCACCATGGTTGTTTTCTTATATTGCTCAGAAATCCAAAGATTAAGATATTAAGCTGCAGGTCGATGCTGTTGGCAGCTGGGTGATGCTATAAAAATTACCAGTTCCTTTAAACGTTTCTGTCTTCTAATTAGTATCACCTAAGTCTTGTTTCAGTTTTATGCCCACACACATGCCCTTCTGACTGGAGTCATCCTTCCTGTCATGGCTACTTGTGCAGAGTCCTTGGTAAGTTTGAATCAGGTTTTAAGATTTATTGATCTGGCCTTGTCCATTCTGTGGTGTATTCTTTGATTTAATTTAATGACCATAAAGCATTCAGGCATGTTGGCATGAAGGGTGCACTGGAAGAAAAAAAGTGATTGATTGATTGATTGATTGATTGATTATGTAGAGACACTGTTCTCTTCATTGTTAACAATGAAGCTAGTTTTCTATTACACACATTTGTGTCTTCCAGGGCACACATCTCTTAACTAAAAGTAAACCAGTTTACCTGCAGGTATGAATCAGATGTGGAAGCAGTTGCGCTCTTGTGTAAGGATTAAAATTGTCTATTTTAAAGATACATGCAAATAAAAATGAAATGCAATCCAGAGGGGAAGGTTCAAAGCACAGACAGGATGTCCCTTCTCCTTCTCTCTAAGACAGTTTTCACATTGCCACACTTGGATAGTCCTGGGAAGAACTGAATTCATATTGTTGCCTGCTTTTATAAGTCACAAATAATGTTTTCTCTGTGTGTGTTTGTGTGCATGTGTACCCTGTGGCAGAGGAACAACAGTCACAGGAAAACACCAAGCTCAGAAGCTACTGAGTGGTCGTGACAGAAGGATAGATAGAAACAACGTGAAATCAGCTCCTGAATATGTTGAAATGTACCAAAGAACAAAAGGCAGCCCTAGCAAAAAAAAAACAAAACCAGAAAACAACAAAACCAACCAAACTGACAGGGTATTCATTCGGGCAGATTATGCTGGTATTGGCAATACACAACCTAAATACATGCACTGTGAACCTTTCTCAATTTATTACATGAAGCACAGGGTGACAAATATTATTGACATTTAAATTATTACTTCTGGGCAAATAAGTTAGAACCTTGATGAAATGACTGGGGCAATTCACACACCATTTAGACCTGTGCTCTCACCTCTCTAGAGAACAGTTTATTTGTTACACATACTTCCCATTCTGGAAGTTTTCTTCACAATTAGAACAGCCAGAGATTTGACCCACTTTCATTTTTCTAAATGACAAGTGAAATTCCAGAGAATAGGCAGGTAGCTCTCAAAGAGATTTTGCTGGATTACATGAGTATGCAGTGTCTGTTTCCAAGCCCTAGACTATATTAATCACATGCTTTCAGTATCTTTGTTGGATTGTCTATAAATTTAGGAAGGTCATGGATATCATGTTTTCACATTATAATGTCTATATTGAATGTATTCCAGCTACACCTTTTAAGGAAAGGCAGGCAATGCAACATAACCTCCCCAAATAAAACTTTTTGTCTCATAATTCACCTAGCTCTCCACCACAGCTAACGTGTAAGCATTTTTCAAGGAGCTGTAAAGGAAGGAAATGGTGCTAAACTCCTTTTAAAATTATCCAGTCTAAGCTAGTGCCGCACGCAATAAATCACATTGTCCTGAAATTCCTAGCTGGGGGAAATGGGCCATGGCCCCGCACCTATCAGTATTACGATGCAAAATGCAGCTCTTACAGTAGGAATAACGTATTTCTGGCACATTTCTGCTTCCTTCAAACTTGCTTGTACCACACTGAATTCCCAGTCCAGCACCAATGTCATTTTATCTTTGGTGTCCCACTAATGTCTCTCACTCTTTCCATTTCTCGCAGTCCCCTTCACATTTCTCACAGATGTGTAACTTCTGTAACTCTCCTTTCTTCCCACAGAGGTTGCCTCATAACCTTTCCCCAGATTTTTATACATCTAAACAAATTAATGTTTTGCACCAGCCTCTTTGGCTTACATACATATCTTCCTGTCTCTGACCACTGCAGGTCCCCTTCTTAATTTGCCTATTGTCTTCAGATCTCCTTTTGAACATTTATCTCCTAGCTCTCTGGCTTTCATGACTTTCTTATTTCTTACTTCAAGGAGACCAACATCAAATGGGTTTCTCTCTCATCTATCCCTCCTTAACTTCTTTGCTTCCCACATCCTTTGAGTTTCTACCTTCTTCAAAGGACATTAAGGAAACAGAGTAGCAGAAATGAGAGGACAGCTGTGGAAAAACACAGAAGGACCTACTCTGACTGAGAGACTTAGAACTAAGATGGCAGGTGAAATTCAAGGCTAATAAATGTAAAACATTACAAATAAGAAAACTTAACAAAACAATGAACTCAGAGCTGACCATTGCCACCCAACAACAAGATTTGGTGTATATTATAAGTAGTTCTATGACAACATCACTCTAGTGCTCAGCAACAGCCAAAGAAACATGCAGACTGTTAGGGGTCAATAGGGAAGGAACAGAAAAGAGAAAAAAAAGGTCAATATTCCGTAGGATAAATCCCTGCCACACCTGCACCCTGGATACTGTGTGAGGATTTGGTCCCTCATCTCAAACATGACAAAGCAGAACTAGAAAGGGTTCAGAGAAGAATGGCCAGGATAATGAAGAGACATGGAGCAGCCCCTATATGAGGAGTTAGTAACTCAGGCTGAAAACCAGAGAGCTAAGGATGAGACAGAATGACAGAAGAGGGGGTAAAATCTCATGGGACATGTAGATACTAAACAGATACTATGTTGGCAATTAAAGGCTAGTGGGCAAAGGGCTCAGAACAGGCAGAAAGAAGATGGCTTAGCATTTTGTGTACAGTAACTTGTGGGACTTCTTGCTACAAGAGATCACAGAGGCTAGTGGGTACAAGGCTATAGTGGTTATAACTCAAAAATTACTAGGCAGTTCCATAGAAGGAAAATCTATTAAGGGCTATTAAATACAAAAATATCACACCTGGCTTAGGAAGTCCTTGAGTTGCAAATGATTAGAAGCTGCAAGATCGTGCTGGGGAAATAACACTTTTATCACTGTATATATTCTTCCCTAGGTATTCGCTGTTGTTCTCTATCAGAGACAGGATATTGAGCCAGATGGACCTTTGCTCTGACCCCATACAGCCTTTCTGATGTTCTTGTGTTTATATTCTTAACTGACCGTATGGATGCTCCTTGCACTTTCACCTTCCACTATACAATGCCAAAAAACCCCTCTTGCCTACAGCAGCAAACTGAGAGGGAGAAAAAATATCAGTCCCAGCGCATCTTTGCTGAAAAATCCTTCCTAGATAAATTTGGGTACTTACTTACTCTTTTAATCTAGTGTCAGACTGGTGTCATTGCTGAAAAACCATTCACTCTGCAGCTCTGGTCACCTGAAACAATCTGTGCAGACCTCTCCCCTTTCAGCAATTCCTTATCTCCTTCTAAATTCTCATCTTAAAACCTGACTTTCTAGCCTGCCTTCAACCCCTCCATTTCTGTCTCTCCTGGTTATTGGTCTTATGACTGAATGCTTTAATATTTTCACCATGCAAGGTCTTTATGTCACTGTTTCATGTAATTTATACCTGTGAGCTGGAGCCCTTCCCATCTTGCTTTCAAGCACTGGCCATATACTGCATGGAGTCCAAAATGATCCCCACCCCCTTATTGCTTTGGGGGTTTGGCTTTATTAACAAGGATATAAGCAATAAGAAAATAAAGCTCAGCTATTTCTAAGGCTTCTCCCTCATGGCTGCTCAGCCAGCATCTTAGATGGCCTCTCCCCAGCAAACCATTTTTATCTCCCTTTTACACAAGTGAACTAATAAGCCACCTACCTCAATGAGTCAGCAGAACCCACTTAACCCTTTCTCACAAGGGTCAAAACTCGCTATCAGGATGGTCTGGCTCAGACTTGTACAGAACCATATTCTGCCCCTCGGTCTTGAATAATTTATTTGTGCAGCAGACCTAGATTAGTGTTTAAATCAAAATGCTGCCCAAACAAAGGCTGTGCTGTACAGTGCAAAATGAAACCAATTACTACATCATCTACTGCTCGTCTTTTACAGCGCGAGATGCCCCCTACAGTACTGCAGAGGACAGGCTTGTCTGCTGGGAACATCCAGGCACAGGAAGCAGCAGAGGGATTTTTCTGAGGGAATCAGCCTTTGATAAAAAAGTAAATTCAGTGCCAGAAGGTATTGCACACTTCCACTTTGATCCATCAAAACTTAAGACCTTTTCTAGGGTGAAATTAAAGCAAGCTCCTAATATGTCTATGCAGAGCTGTTTTCCACAGAGCAACTTCACCAGGGAGGAAGAAAGAGGAAAATGCCTATCCTAACACACACTGCAGAAATGCAATATAAATTCTCAGAATGTGGCTCAAGGCCTGGAATTTCACTACTTTAAAAAATAACAACTCACAGAAATATGCAGAAACAAGGGATGCATTGTATTATATATTATTTTATAGTAGAAGAGCATTATAAACCTTAGAGCATCCTCTGCATGCCTGAAACATTAACATGACCATGTTCCTTATGTATTTCAGAAATGTAATCTGCGTTTACTTAAAAACACCCCAAACCTCAAAACAACTCACACAAGTAAGTTATTTCTCTTATTTTTTCTACCTCTGTTACTGTTCAATCACCTGATTTTGAGCCTCCATTCACCTGACAATAAGTAGCTATCATTTACCCCAGTCCTGGCTGTCAGAAAGAATCATCTTTATCTTCAGAGAAGCAGGGATAATGTCTAATCAGTGAGTTATAGTTGAGAGAAATGATTCTAAGTTTAGGAAAATTGCCAGCTGCATTTTGTTATCAGTAACCATTATTTAGATAGCACTGCTGATGTGTGTAGCGCCATACAGACAGGGACAAAGAGCAGGCCCTTGCCCTGTGGAGCTTGCTGTCTATATTACACAATTAAAATAGGGAGAGGTACTAGCATAATGGTAATGGTGAGCTCTAAGCATCACAGTGGGAGGGAGAAGAGATTACAAGAAAAAGACAAACTTCCTGCGAGAGAGCGCTACTACATCATCCCTCCATTGTCATTTTATATTCAGCTCTGCCAGAGGGCTTTGTTGGTTCAAAATACAGTCTGTACAGAAGAGGGAACTGATAATTCCAGAGTCAAAGTCAGTAGAAACTGCCCTATGTGCTTATAAGAGACAGGTGGAGGATGTTGACTGGTGAGAGCTGGGTGCTGTGGTGTGTGAAGACACACAAGTGACGCTGTGGCAAGCTGGTGGGTTATGTCACACGAGCTCACAAGGCTCTGCAGGGCATGGAAAGACCAGAGGCTCTTAACCTGGAGTACTCAGTTAACATGGACGCTGGGCTTCTTCCTCTGTAGCTCAGGATACAAACAACACTTTAACTGTAAGGTGCCATTTGAACCCACCACCACCTCCAAAAGTAACCTTCCGGGTGCCACCTTCACAGACACACAATTTCTTCTTAGGTGCATGGTGCCTTACACCCATGGTCTAATTAAACAATTTTATTATGAGGTCAAGTTTGTGTATAATGCTCTTTTCTTTCAAGGCAATCATGTTGAAAATTAATCTGACTATAAACACAAAAGCCCAGATTTAGCTGAGCTGCATACATGAACCAAAGTGAAGTCAATACTCAGAAACCCAGCCTAAACTAACACTAATCCTAACTCTATCTCTTTAACTACATCAAAAAATGGTTTTTAGATGGCTGTTAATATTACTGCATTTTTCCTTTGTTGACCAGAAGTTATTAGCAGGAACCAACCATACTGGAGCAGAGATAACTCCATCTAATAGAAAACAATGGTACCACAGGAGTACATTCATTACTGCACTGAACTTCTAAAAAGGAGACGTCTTCTTTTTCCTAGTATTCCACTTTTCTTCTGTTACTTAGTGAAGTAAAACAGAACATGTATTCCCCTGAACTGTCTTATTTCTGTAGACATTTGTAAGGTTCAGAAAATGGAGCCTACCTGGTAATATCTTCTCAGTTGTATAAAGTAAAACTGATTAAGAGAAAAACATTCTTTAAGTTCCTAGAAAAGGCTGTTGGCTTCTTCCATTTATGATCAAAAAGATCCTAGAAAAAATATGTCCAGTCTTTAACGACACTAGGAAATTGAAATAACCAAAATGGGATGTGATTGGTCTTTTGACTTGAGGTGCCACCGTTACCTGCTTTTGCTGCTGAAACATCGTCTGGCTCCTAATGGCTTCTAACATTGTGCTCCTACCTACATTGATCATTTAATACCAGCATCTTCTTTCTGACAAACCACAAACACTTGCAGAACTTGACCTCTTCCCTTCATCGCTTTTGATTAAGAAGAGAACTACCTGCAGGAAATGCCCTACAAACCACAAAGGATTATCAAAAATATAATGATGAGTGAGTGATTCAGGGACTCTGTGGCTCTGCTTGTGTTCCTGTAGTCTGATCTTGGTCACTCTTCCCTTCTCCGCTGGAGCTTTGCTGTAGTTTCTTCTAGTCGGCTTCTCCAAGCAGCAATAATGGCATCATCATCCATCTCTTCCTCCTCTTCTTTACGCATGCTTCGCCTGTACTGAGAGACCTGCCTGGATGCAAACCTTTCTTCACTTTGCTCCACTTTTGCCTCCTTCTTTCCATCCTCTTCAGACTTTGAAAAGCTCTGGGTGAACTTTCTCTTTGCTCCATATTCTGACACGTCTGACCTGGCCTCCTCTTCACATGCCTCCACATGATGAGCTCTAACTCGGCTCTGTGTAGATGGTTCAGGGGATTCAGAGTCAAAGGGTGGTTCAGGTGACCGGCTGAAAACATGCAGCTCTGGGCTGTTTCCTCTGGAACTTGTCTCACTGACCCTGGACCTTGTGAACTTGTACATCTTTTTGTCCTCTTTTGCAGAAGCAGAGGAAAATCTTGACATGGTTCTCAGTGAATCTCCTGTTGACTCGTAGGAAGAACAGCTATCTAGCTCTTTTCTTTGGGATCTGCAGAATCTGTAACTGGATGTCTCAGAATCCATCTGTCTAACTTTGGATGATCTGCTATACTTCTCTCTAGCTTTTTCAGTCTGATCATAATATGGTGGTGGTTCTCTTTCTGCTTTCAGGCCATTGAGCCACTTGGTAATATCAGTATCTGTCTCTGACTTTGGTGCACCTGAGGGTGCAGGTTGACTGGACAGATCAAAAACTGCATCAGTTCTGTCAAAATCTGCTTGCAAGGGGCGCCTGTGACTGTTTGTTGTATTCTCTATGTCATCTTCTATTTCATTTTCCTCTGCTTTGGTCACCTTTTTTTTAAATAAAGTGCTGCGTTTATTGTCTCTGATTACCTTTTCAATTTGATAGTCTGCCATTTTTTCTCTCATTTCCATTTGCATCTCCTTCTCCTTCCTCCTGAGTTTCTTTAGGTCAACATCATCAGCAAAGAGGCTGTAGAGTGGCTTGCTTGTCTGGGTTGTCTTCATGTTTGAAGTAGCCCCTTCTGTCCTTGCACTCACGGACGTGTTGCAAGACAGCACAGACTGAGACTCAGCCCTGCGCAGATCCTGCTGGTGGAGCTGAGAGGCAGCAAGGGATGAGCCACTCTGAGCACTGAGAAGAGAAACCTTGTCATCATCTGCACGCCTGCCAAGGTCTCCTGACAGGGAGGCCATGGCAGACGATGGACGGGACAGCATCAGGATCTCATTTTGCTTTTGAGCAATGGTTTCACTGACCACGTTAGCGATCCAGTTCTGAATGCTTGCCATGGATATTGTGTCACCTGGGCCAACTGGGAGATTGGGAAGGGGTATATTTGGCATCTGTGGCTGCATTGCTCCTGTACAACTCCTGGCCTGTGATAAAGATGAATGATTTGTTTGCATGCTCAGGGCAGAAGCTGCATCGTCGGCACCACTTGCAGAAGGTGCTGAAGGCCAAAAAGCTGACAGGGGAATACTCCCACTCATTGTACTCTCTGTCTCCCAGCTGCACATGGACTGGCTTTCTTCTAAAATTTTCTTTGAACGTTCAAGGAGCTCTATACGCCTCTGCTTCTTTTTAGCTGAAGCAGAATCCTCAGTTTTGGCAAATTCCACAAATTCCTCCTTGCTGCTTTCACTGCCCACCTTCTTCTGCCGCTTCATTTTCCAAGCCTGGTAAGCAGTCAGATCAATATCTGACAAACTCTTCCCTTCTGTTTCTTCCTGACCTGCCTGGCTGCCATCTTCTGCTGGAGATGGTGCAGACGATGGTTCTAAATCCTTCTTGTGAAAGCCAAACTGGATCCTCTTGACCTTCCACCTTTCTAGAGGAGTCAACTTGTCCTTGTTCTTTTGGCAGAAATTGTAGAAGGAGCTACAGGAGGAGTCTGAAAACACACTCTCCTCATCCACATCCCTCTCCTTTCTTCCCGTTTCTGGGGATTGTCTCTCCCCACAAGTTTTATTCCTAGAATGATACCTCTGAGCAGCTTCTTTCTCAATCTCCAGAAGCCTCTGATTCCACATGTCCCAAGTGCTCTCAGAAGACATAGAGCCTGTGCGGCTCCTCCTCATCCTGCTAAAGCCACTGGTTTCCAGCTGTTTTTTTAGGGTTCGGATCTCAAAACTGCTCACGCTCTCAGCATCACTGAATTCACCTGATGAGTAAGGTCTTCCTCCCATGCCGTATTCACCATCCTCCTCCCCGGCTGTACCCTCCATTTGGTATTTTTCATTTCTACACTGCCAGTCATGGATCCTCCGTTCCACATCCTCATCAGATTGTTCCTCTTCCTGATCCAGATGCTTTGGAGATCTTCTTTCATGGCGAACTCCTGTTTCCTTTGTAGACAGGCCTTGTTTCCTCCTCCATTCCTCATACAACTGTTCCTCTTCCTCCTCAGTGATCAGGGTGGAGTGTTTGGAAACCCAGCTAGTTTTTTCCACTGATGAAGAGCTCATAAAACTACCCAGCATGCTGCTGGTGTCCTCTTCTTCTACTGTGATGGAGTGGGCTTTGGCTCCCTTGATGCTCCCTGAGTCCCCAGCTCCAGCCAGCTGCGAAGAAGTCCCTTCATAGGCAAGAGGACTTTGGCTTGGAGTCACTTCCTCATCTCCAGAACGCTCCAGCTCTCGCTCCTCCAACAGCTGCTCATTGAGCTCCCGCAGCTGCTTCAGGAAGCCGTCGTTGGGGTAGATGGCACGTTTCTTCCTCAGGGTCATCAGAGCCTCCAGGATGGTCATGTGGTGGTAGATCATCAGGTAGGCAGCCACCAGCACAGCTGAGCGGCTGATCCCCATCTCACTGCTGACAAGGATTCTCCCTACAGATAGCGAGTATGAAAGGAATCAGCTATTTCCAATAACAGACAGGATGCTCTGGTATGTAGCACAAAAGCATTCTTTGAGTAGTGTTAAAAACTACACAGATTATATGTTTCAGTGACTGAAACCAATACTAAATATTTGATAGCTTTACCTTAATAAAAATCGAGATACATATGAATAAAAAGCACATTCGTTTCAAAAACCAGGGGTGGGCACATTTCCAAACAATCTAAATAGTATTTGTATTTTCACCTATACACTTCACTTACCCAAATAGTCAAAAAGCTTACAATAGGTATTAGAAAGGCAAGTGAGACATTCTTGACTTGCTGGCTGACATGGGGCAGACATTTAAGCTTCCCATGCTTGTTTCTCAATATGTAAAAAGAGAGGTATTAGCATTAGCCTCCAGGAAGGTACTGGGAGGATAAGCAAGTAACTTATTTTTTCTGTAAGGCACATTATAGGACTTAAATAACAATTTTATATTAGTTTAATTGTATTTTTGCCAGAATCAAGATCAATTTTGCAAGGTACCTTCAAACAATTACATTGTAGCCTGGCTGGAGGTCAAAGTCCTATTACATCTTAGAAGAGTAGAACCAAGCAACTATCACAAAAGAGCTGATTTTGACTCTGACAAACTGATCCAGCTGCTTCAAACTACTGGGACCCACTGTCCTGCACCAGTGACTGTATGAGCAAGAATCAAAACTCAGGATCTGCTTTATTTTATGGCATTGACTACCTCTTGCAGAAAACCAAGCTTTGGCACAGAAAAATTATTTGGGGTTTAAGCTACTTGTATAGCAAATTACAGCTAAAGAAAAGCTTGAAAATACAAAGAGAATGTAAATGAGGCTTTGCTAGCTTGCAAACAACTGAAATTACTGTTTCTAAATGTGTGATAAACTCCAGTTTAATCAATCTGTTTGCACTGAAACTTAATGAAGCCAATTTAAGCACCACCGTTCTGACTGCTGATACGTTACCACAAGAGTTTACCTAATGAACCTCTTCCTACAATCCTGAAATCTCTTTTATACCTTTCTTAGCATCAAAAGTCTTGGTTGCCTTCCAAGTGTTTTACCAGCCAGCAAAACCAATCTAACAGCTCACCAAGAGGGGAAGCTCTCCTTCATCTCACTTCTTCTAAGGCTCCTCTGCCTTGGTGCATCCTCCTTGCATTGTTGAGCTATTAAAACTGGCTCAACGCTCCTTGTATACGAACAAAACTTTACACTCTTCTTACTGTCACTTCTACTAGAAGGTAATCTGTTGTCTCTCTACAGAAATTAGGTTAATTGACAATTTATATGAAGAATATCAGTGATATCACAGATCCTGGTGCTTCTTTCAATACTGAACTGCAAAAAGATATTTTTAACTGTCCACTGAATTTGCAACAAAATGACCAGTGTGCACTGGAGGTCCACAGAATAACAGTTGCCATGGAATTAAGTCCAGCAAATCTGACAGCAGCAGGGCTTCTACTCTTTGCCATAGTCGTGGTCTTTCAAAGCAGCTGCAGGAGCTGACTCGCAGCCACTTTGAACCTGAAGCCGTGGGGCTGCTGGGGCTGCCTCCTCTTACCAGTTTGCTCCCTCCTGTTTTGAATGAGGCCTGGCAGAAATAGGCAAGAAGTGTTCACTGTAACCACATGCAGAGAGCAACGGCTCTGCCTTCTACCCCATTACAAATGTGGCAGCAGCTGTTTATCAGAGTAAGGCTTCCCCCTGTTAATTCCCAAGCTGGAACCACTGCAATCTTCTCCTCTTACCTCTGTAAGTCAGCAGGGCTTCGTCAAGGAACTCTGCAGCTGGGCGGAAGTGTTTGGAGATATCCATATCTGGAAAATCATCCACTTCAATGCCCAGGTACTGGATATTGAGACCATTGTAGAAACTTGGTCCTGTGTAGACACCTGTACCATGAGCTGCATTCAGGACATGGGTGATCCCCAGTCTCTTCAAACGGCTTTTGTTCACTGCAACGCTTCTGCAGAAAGGGAAAAAAACACGTTAGATATCAGTGCTCCTATTCTGGGTGGGAAAGAAGCTGCATGCTACAAGGTCTACACAACTCCCAGCCCGTGTTACTCATTCAGCATGAGGTACCACTCAGACCTTAATGTCCTTTGAGAGAGTTCCGCAGGTATTTCTTTCCAATACTCACCGAAAAAGGAAAACAAGAAGCCTGTATTCACCTGTAGAGCTGTATGTTCTGTTTCCGTTCCAGCTTGATTTGAAACTCGTACTGCCATCCTAGGTTCAGGCTGTGTACTTATTTATCAATTTTTATCACTCCATAATTGATGCTTTACTCTGTATCCTCTTGTAATTCTGTCTGGTCACTTACCCAGGTGTCTCAGACAGTTGTACCATGGTACAAAAGACCTAATCATGTTTACTTGACATTTGCTATGGCATTACCTTTTTAACTCCCTTTTACGTAACAATAACTTTAGTTCCAATTTTAGGCCCAGATTCCAACCAGAACAGTGGAATTTGGGCTTATTTGTCTTTTCCTCTCCTAAACTATTGAAGCATCTAAATAGCATAGGAGAGCTGCTGATTCTATTCCAGAAGTATTTACTTTCCAGTGCATAGAGATTTCTGTGAGCACAGTCTGAAAAACACTTTAGGGCTCTCTAGGGATGAAAGGTATTAGATGCATGTAATACATGTTATGCCTTCAGTGGTTCCATTTGACCCTTTAGTGGGAATCTCACTCAACTTGATGACAAAAGCCGACACTCACTTTTCTGCTATGAAGACATTAGGCCAGACTTCATCCACAGCATCCCTGGGGGTCTCCAGCCTGTCCTTCACAAGTGCCCTCTGCAAGTCCATCACACACGGCGTGTTAAACAAGCTGGTGTCATCAATCTTTTCCTTAACTCGGTTGTACAGGTCTTCCACCATCAGCTGCTGCGCAGACTCCAACATCCTGGGACACACTGAGTCTACCCTGATGTCCTTTGTCTTCAGCTCTGGAATAAACTGACATTGTAAGTAAAAGCACATAAAAACAATGCAAATATATGAGCTGTCATTACTTGTGCCTGGGACAAGCCTTGTGGCTTTTTTCCTCAGAAACATCACCCCGTTCTGTCTGCAATGTGGGCATGTACATGCTCACCTAGCAACTGCCTCAGGGTAGCAATTAGCAATGAGAAGGGCACGCTGTCCTCTCAGTCCCACTCTGGCCAAAGGCCTGGGAGTTAAGGGCACCCTTTTTCCAGGCCCAGAAGAATGCAGCTGCTGCCTACACCTTCCTGAAGAGGAAAAGTGGAGAGGGAGCTGCTGAGCTCTTCTTCCTGGTATCCAGTGATCAGACATGTGGGAATGGTTCAAAGCTGACCTGGGGAGATTCAGACTGGACACTGGGAAGCATTTCTTCTCTGAGAGGGTGGTCAAACATGGGAACAGGCTTCCTAGAGAGGTGGTTGATTCCCCATCCCTGACAGTGTTTAAGAGGTGGTGGACAGCGCCTTAATAATATGCTTTAACTTTTGGTCAGCCCTGATAGTTGGACTTAGATGATCATGTATATCCTTTAAACTGAAACACTCCATTCTGTTCTATTCCATTCTACTCTAATTTAGTTTGTTGCAGCGAGCAATCAGCACTCAAATTGTATTTACCCCTGCAGTACACAATTCTGCCACAGATTCATTGCACAACTTCAAAGGAAGTCACCAAACCTTTCTGTAAGTTGTTATTTCTCTACTTCAGGTGGAATTTTCTCTTAAGGGCTTTTTTATCATTTAGGATCTGTAGATGAGAAAGGCAAAACAAGTGTAAGTCAGGTCTCTATAACTTACATAGTTCTCTTACCTTCCTTGATGATTTGTTTGGCAGCCACAGCAGATGACAGATGGATTGGCTCCATGAAGATGCTCTCTGTATCAGTGTCTGATACCACCGAATACCTGCCAACCAACCACACTGCGTGTTAGGCAAATGCCCTCCACTGGGATCCCATCCCCAGGACTTTAGCCCTCTTCACCCATTCCAGAGGGGAACAGCAGGGAACTGGAGCAGTGAGCATCCTTTGATTGTAGAAGGGAAGTCCCAGCTCTTCTCCCACCCCTCATTCCCACCCTGCTCGCCAGCATGGCACTACAGGCTTCAAAGATGCCTTTGCATCCAGTGTTTGCAGGATGCAGACAGGTCTCACGGGGAGAAGCTGCAGGGGGCTCTGAGTGCAAATCAATTGCCTGGTGGAGGAGTTTATGGGTAGAGAAGATCAGTGTCTGGTTTGAAACTGGGAGAGGGATGGATCACAAGAAACAGTCTCACAAGTAACTCTCACTTAGACATAAAATACGGTCCTAACTAGAATTTATTGAGTAATTCAAAACAGATTACACTAGAAAACTGTTGGGTTGTCTTTCTGCCAGTTAATTGCCCACAAGCATCCTTTAAGTTACCACAAGCTGCAGTGCAAGCACTGAGATTGAAGCCCGTGAATCTCTCCCTCAGTACTTTGTACATTGGGCACTTCAGAACATGAACCTGTAGTCAGTCTCTCCACTTGCTCAGTGTTGTGTAACTGTGGGTCAGAAACCACTGTGACACCCACAAACAGCTTTGAAGGGAGTTATTTGACATAGTGTAGTAAATTTTTGTTAAGAAAAAAGTGGCCACAATCTCAAAAACAAATGTATTTGCATCTGGATTCGCCTATACAGTCCAAGAAAATTCAGTCTCTCAGTTAGACCATCTTAACAAAGTATTTTACAGAGCTTTTTCCCTGACCTACATCCTCTAAACCTCCTTCCAAAGAGATGGTACAAATCACTAGGACAAGTTTGCTGCCATCACAGAGGCTCTCTGGCAGTGCAGGCTTGCAGACTTGCAATACACTGTTTTTGTTCAATTAAAGCAGGAGGGGGAGGGTGATTAATATGCAGTCAGGGTACAGCAATGTCTGGAGAGCTGAACCGCTTTCAGGCTCCAGAATCAAAGCAGGGGGCACAGTCATCGGAAACCACTTAACGGGCTCATCCAGGTCATTTAGTTGAGTTCCAGCACTTGTCAACCGTGACGGAAAGTAATCCTTTTCTAGTTCTTCAAAGGAGTTTACGAGATGAGCAAGGGGAGTTTCCGTCTCATTTACAGGAGCTGACACAAATTTGCAGTTACACCCTGCCTTCAATTCCTTTTGCTGTAAAGGTTGCCTCCAAGCTCAATAAAAAGGTAACAGTAGGTAATAATCTGCCACCACAGCCTCAACACATTTTACCTGTAGCTGCCCTGAGCATCCGTGAAACACAGAACTGCCCAGGCCTGGGTCCTTCAACAACCCCCTTCTGGCTGGGAAGGATCTTGCCATTTTCATCACTGTATTTAGTCATTGACAAGGGGAAAGGGAGGAAAAAAAGGAACAGGGAAGGGAAGGAAAAGGAAGGCAAGGCAAAGCAAGGCAAGGCGAGACAAGGCAAGGCAAATAAACTGGAGAGATGCTTCTGTTCATTTTGAGTGACTGATGAGCAGTAAGAGAGAGCTGAATACATCATTTTACAACACATGATTTTACTTTATGTGTGCTCAGTGATCTTCCTAAACAATTTTGAAATACATGTGGTTAAATGAAGTAAGTGCTCCATCTTAATTTTTCTGCAGTGTCCCACAGTTAGCAGGAAACATTTCATAACCTCCTACTTGTTGAGGGCCACTGGGGCAGGTTCTTTTCAAACTCAATCCCTACTCCTTGCTTTCAGCTAAAGCATCTCAAAGGATACAGAAAGCCCTGCAGAGCATTTGCTTTAGGAAAAGGGAACAAAGGGGTGTATTTTTCCTTGTATTAGGAGAAAACACATCTAATCATGCTGTTTTGCTTGAGGTAACTCAATTTCTGCTTGTGCTGTCGCAGTCTCCTGTTCAGTGCCTGAAGCCTGTAGCTAAAGTTGGTTCTGAATCAAACCCAAATCCCAAGACCCTTGGCCTTTCTGGGGCTGGAAAAGCCTAATATCAACATTAAAAAATCCACAAGTCCTTATAATGGACATAAAGATGAAGATGAATTTGGGGAGAGTTGAAATTAGATCAGAAGTTCCAGCATAGGTGTATGAGAGGGTGAGACAGGGAAGAGGGACAACACCAGCCCACAGTAATCCTTCCTGCAGTTTATCCCCACTATGCACTTTCCCAGTGGGGTGGATTAATTAGTGCAGGAGTCCTGTCTCTGCAGGCTCTCTCGGTGCTGGCACACTGACCCCACCTTAGGAGGGCAGGGAATCCCCGGGCTCAGCTTGGCCCAAGTGCCAGCATGCAGAGGAAGGAAGGGAAAGCAGGGAAGGGCAGCACGTGCTGCCAGGAGGCTGTGGCAGTGCCTGTGGACTCACCGGCTGGGCGAAGGGCTGCGCAGGTAATGGGCCTGCACGGCCTTCACGTCCGGGCCCGCCTCCTCCTCCTCCTCCTCCTCGGGCACTGCCGGCTCGCTGTCCGAATCTCTGCCGCTGGCCATGGCGGCTGCCAGGGGATCCGCTACAAGGGGAGCAGGGCAGGAGGGAGAGCCATTACACAGCTCTGCATGGGAGGCCATTCCCCGGCCGTGGGGCATAAGTAGCAGAGGGGTACAGCAGAAAGGCTCCCACACTTTGTTCCTGCGAGGAGACCTTTCCACAAGAGCTACACTGGCTCCCCTACCAGGGCACCTGCCATTCCCAAGGCCTCATGCAGCTCCCTGGCTGCTACCCAGCAAGCGCCAATGCTCTTTTGCCTGTGAGTAAGGGTGCAGGAAGGCCAGGAAGGAAGGCCTGGCGGGGCAGAAACTCTATACTCCCCTGACCGCGCATGGTGGCTGGAAGGAGCCTACACAGCCCAAGCCGGGCTGGAAGGAGGGTCAGGGGCAAGAAACATGAGACCTCGCCTCCCTAAAATGAAATGCTCCTAAAGCGTAAGGCCAAAGGAGCTTGAAGGCTTGGGACTTTGTCCTTGTAATCTTTTGTGTGGAGGCTGCTGTTCTCACCCTGGGTGCGGGAGAGCGAGGGCACCGTAGCTCAGTTAGGAGCATGGAAACACAGCAGCCAACACTTGCCCTGGCCCAGGCAGAGGGACTCTTGCCTCAGTACCACAAGAGCCAGTGGCAGCTCCCACGGGCCCGGCAGCTGGGCTCAGGCTGGAGGATCATGGCTTCGTGGTCACTCACGGGGCAGTGAGCAGGGAGACAGGGCAGCAAGGAAAAGGAACTTACCCCCTGTGCCTGGATGGCTCCACTGGGGGTCTCTGCTGGAGGCACGGCAAAGGAGTCCGCTGAAGACAGCAAGGAATGGTACCGGAGGAAAGCAATCAGCTGCTCCCCTCTCGCTCTCTCCACAGCTTCTTCATCGAGGGGCAGGACAACTGTTGGCACCAAACCTTTATCAGCTTTCTAAATATAGCTGTCCTGACACTGGCTGCTGGATTGCACGGGAAAGGAATTCAGTGCCTCACAGACAGCAGCTGGTCAAGCACTTAACTCCTTCCCTGCTGTGGGCTGGATCCTCGTTTCTCAGTTACAGGAAAGAGTCCAAAGCCAGTGAGGCCGGACCTCTGCCTTCAGAGAGCCTCCAGGTAATGGGGATCCCACCAGGCACAAACTGAAATGCAGGTATGACCTCTGATATCCTTGGGAAATGCAGTGCAGGATGAACCACTCCAACCTAACAGAGAGTAAGCTACCTGTCAGCTACCTGGACTTCTGTATTGACTTTGGCATGGTCCTACACAGCATTCTTACCTCTAATTTGGAGAGAGATGGACTTGATTGATGGACTATTTGATGGATAAAGAAGTGGCTGGATGGGATCCAGTTACAGTCAATGGCTCAGCATCCAAATGGGGATCATCAACAAGTGGTGTCCCTCAGGGTCCTGTACTGGAACCAGTACTGTTCAATATCTTTAATAACGACACAGACAGTGAGACTGAGTCACCTTCGGAAATTCTGCGAAGGACATCAGGCTGAGTGGTGCCCTGGATTCAGTAGGGCCAGGGATGCCATATAAAAGGAGGAGTGGGCCCATGTGAACCTCACAAAATTCAACAAAGCCAAGTGCAAGGTCCTACATCTGGGTTGAGGCAGTCCTCAATATCAGTACAGGCTAGGGAAGAATGGGTTCAGAGCAGCCTGGAGGAGAGGGACTTGGGAGTACTAGTGGATGAACAATTCGATGTGACCCAGCTGCACTTGCAGCCCATAAAGCCAACCATATGCTGGGCTGCATCAGAAGTGTGACCAGCAGGTCAGGGGAGGTGATTGTCCCACTCTACTCTGCTCCTGTGAAACCCGACCTGGAGTATGGCATTCAGCTCTGGAGCCCCTAGCACAAAACACGGACCTCTTGGAGTGGGCCCAGAGGAGGGCCAAAAATCACTCAGAAGGCTGGAACATTTCTGTGAAGAAAGGCTGAGAGTTGGGTCTGTTCATCCTGGAGAAGGTTCTAGGGAGATCTTATTGCAGCCTCTCAGTAATTAAAGGGGATCTTACAAGAAAGAAGGAGAGAGACATTTTACCAGGGCCTCTAGTGATGGGACAAAGGGCAATGAATTTAAACTAAGAGGGTAGATTTAGATTAAATAAAAGGAAGAAATTGTTTATGAGGATAGTGAGGCACTGGAACAGATTGCCCAGACAAGTTGTGGATGCCCCATCATTCAAGTGTCCAAGGCCAGGTTGGGTAGGGTTTTGAGAAACCTGGTCTGGTGAAAAATGTTCCTGCTTGTGGTAGGGAGGTTCAGCTGGATGATCTTTAAAGGTCCCTTCAGACCCAAATGATTCTGTAGTGCTATGGTTGTATGATCAGCTGATTTAAGAGCTAGGGCTGAGCCACACTCTGTCTTCTCTGACATTTTTTTCAAAAAGGAAGCCTCTAGCTCCCATCTCTTGACCCCCCCCAGCAAAGCTCATGGGCCAGGTTGGCCCGGGACAGAACCAGATGAAAGTCTGAGCGCTGTTTATCTGTACTGGGGGCTCCACTTGTGAGTCATGCAGAAACATCCCACTGTTGATTCCCTTTGCTAACAAACAAGCTCACCTATCTCATACCACAGATACCTTTGGTGCTGCATCATGCTGGGCAGGGCCTCCACATCCCCTCCTTGCTTGAATGCTGCATCCCCACACAGCGGTGGGAGCTGTGTCTGTAGGGATGCCACATCATGGCAGGGAAGAGCTGTGACACAGCCACTCAAATCTTGACGTGCTCACAGCCCAGACTTGTGTTAATGCAGGCACAGGGGTGAGCAGGGAGGGAAAAGAGAAGGTGGTATATTGAATCATGGGTGTCACAGCAAGGGGAGAAAGGGATGGCTGATCACTGGCTTGAAGAGACCCTAACAGTTTCATGCACAAAAAGAGGATGAATTGTATTGATCCTGCAGATGCCTCCTCTGGGCAATACAATTTCTAGCTGCTTCTGCAAGGCAGTGACACATGTGTTCTTGTTAATTACTGCTAATTGTGGCGAGAAGCGATCTAAAGATGTTTGCTTATAGACTGCCTTAAATTGGAGAACAGAGCTTTCAAAGGACCTAGATGCTGTGGGAGCACATATACCACTGGCGCCCAATAAAAACAGATGCTTTTAAGTCACTGAACTGCTTCTGAAAATCCTGTTTGTGAATCTTTAGGATACGACTGCAGCAGAGGATGGTGAAGGCCCTGCCATGCCCACCGCAACCCTTCAAGATGTAGAGATGCCGAGAGGATCCTGTAGGCTGCAGACTTGTGGAGAACACTCAAAGCAGGCAGCCTGGCAGCTCCTCCTCACTGCTGGCCACAGGTTGTTGGGTTTTGGGATTAAGGTGACCATACAGAGCATAGGCAAAGATGACAGGAATCTTTGCTAATGACCGTTTGCACGTGCAAACATAGCAAAAAGAGCTGTGAATGGTTGGGCATCTGTCACTGGTGGTTAATGTATTCCTTCACAGATGAACCTGAACTGAACACGGCCAGGTTCTGTCCTCTTAGGAGGGAAAGGTGGGATCTTGTAAGATTCCTCTTTCTCTTAACAGGCAGGAGTTGCAAAGCTTTATATAGCTATATAGCTATATGCTACCTATGCATATTCCTCATTGGCTTTCACAGGCAAGCCTTATCAGAGAGCATATTTTTGGAAACACGATGAAGTCACCCTGCTTTCATATTAAAGCTTTTCATGTCAATGGCAGTTTCATTTAAATAACATAATAATATCCCCTAAAAATCCCATATATGAGCAAAAAGATTTCCCCAGAGCTGCAGCCATAAGACTTCAAGGCTTTGCATTGCCCACAGGTGAGGGATGAAGAACCTGATATGGAAAGCTTTGGCAGTCTTGCCTGTACCTATGGCAGCTCTTTTAGCTGTGGTGCCAATGCTTGTGAGTTTTGGCAGCTCATGCTAGACAGGGAAAGAAAATCAACCCAGAAACAAATACAAAATCTCTTAAAATTGCCCACATTAAAGGAGTCTGCTCCTGAGAACCCCAATGAGAACACTCAGGGAAAAGTGACAGGATAAAAGTGCCTAAATACCTTTTCCAATCTAGGCTTAAACAACTAACAAAAGCAATAAATACAGAGTATGTAAAACAAGCATCTTAATATCAGATTTATGTAAGTATCAGATGTTGAGGCATATGCTCTCCACGATACCTAGGAAACCAGTTTTAGCCAAGTCTCCAAAACAGAATATAATCCATCCCAGTGCAAATGTATTTACTTGTGATGCAACAGAGTGGCTGACAGAGGCAGGGTAAAAGTCTCCCCATCAGTCAATCACTTCCACACCAACATGAGATGAGGCAGTCCCTGTAACTACTCACTCTACCGTATTTCCCTGTCTCCCTGGCTGCACAAAAGGTGAGACCCATCATGGTTGCATCGGTTGTGAAACCACAGATTCTTGGAATGGAAGAAAATTAATGCCTATTAATTATTACTAATTAATTAATTTTATTAACACCTAAGAGGTACCATTAATTTAGATTTCTCTCTTATTCCAACTGATTGGGATTGCTGATTTTTATGAGACTGATAGAAGTTCCCATCTTTAAGATTACCATATGTCCATCATATTTAACTGAAATCAGTCAAGTGGGTTTTGAAGTTACTGGGAAGAAGAGAGGAAAGAGAGGTTGTAAAAATGATCCTGAGAGGAGGATAACAGCAAGCTGACCAAGTTAGTAAAGTGCAGAGACTGGAACCAACTTCCTTTGGTTATGTGAAGCTGTTACGTGAAGAACTGAGAATTAACACGGGAAGTGTGGGCAGATGGTGTACAGTGATAGCATTTCCGTCACTACCTCTGTTCATCAGCCCCAAAACATTAAATGGGAGCAAAATTGAAAGTGGAGGCTGGAGTAAAGATCCTGCATGTCTCTTCCTGGAGGACATGGGATCAAGTCACAAGGGTCTTAAAGTCTTTAAAGGAGATAGACATTTAAGAAACTCATCTTTGTGAGGAACCTCATCTTTATGGGCTCCAAAGACAAGAAGGGAGACTACTGGCCTTGCTCCAATTATTTACTTGTCTTAAGTAATTTGTAGTTAACATTTTGAGGTTAGTTAACAAGCTGTTTTTGGAAGATGTCTCTCCCTCTCTTTGCAGGGTCCTTGTCATCTCCTCCAGCCTGTCAAAGACGAAACACAACAGGATGAACTTTTCTACTGGCTGTCCTCATTTGGAAGATTCCTGAAGAAACAAGTTTTTGTACTCTTATGTGCTTTACTTTGGTCTTTGCTAACAGTTGGAAGATAACTGAGGTTATGCATCAAGCACAGAAGTATAGATAGATGGTCCTTTCTATCAGAGGAATTGGATTTCCAGTCACTCCTAAGTTTCATTGTCTTGGAGATATTTTGAACAACTGCCATATTGACCAAAAGGCAAATCTTCAGTGTGGCTTTTGGCAGGTCTACCACACAAGTCTGAGGTCAGCACAAGAGCAAGATACAGATCTACTTTACTGGACTAAACACAAATATCTGGTGTAGACAACCACTTTTGAGGAATTCTCCTTCAAAAACAACAACAAAGTTCATCAATAATGTACTGCATTATATGACTAATTTCAGCTGAAAATGATGTCTAAGAACATGATGTCCCCATCTAAGATGCCTAAAATGATCACTCACTGACTAGAAGTGACTCTGTCCCTCAAATGACTAGAAATAGAGCATAGATGACTATCCCAGATGGAGACATCCCTTGCTGCCCAGTGGCAGTGAAGAGTTGAGATGACACACTGCCCTCAGTTAAATGTAATGTCAGATGTTTGCCTCAGCTGCCATCAGTCCCCCTTTTACTCTTCAGTCAATTATAGCAGCAGTTATTTATGCCTTCCACATCCAGAATGTGTGAGCAGTGTTGGCCTTGCAGTGCCCATGCCTCGACAGACACGTCGCCAGAGTGCTGCAAGCCGTGGGCTGGGTTATCCCACAGCCTTTTGCAGCAGAGAGGGAGAAGTGCCTTTGGTACCTGTGGCTGTTGTGCAAGCCACACTGGGCAGTGGAACAGTGGGCATAAGAGAGTAAGAATCTGGCTGACATGCATCTCACTTATATTTAGATAACCCATTAGTCATCAAATTCCCATAAACTACATATTCTTATTTAAAGTAAATGGAGTTAGGCCCCTCAGTTCCTTAAAGCCTGCATGTGGGCTGCTGCCTGCATTGTGAAATGCTTTAATACCTTTTTAAACCTGTTCCTTAATAAATATTTGAGAAAAAATGAGGTTTATCCTCCCCTGGTTGCCTGTCATCACTTGCATGACTTCAGCTGCACTGCACATGCCACTCCCAGTCCCACCACACCCTTCCCTTGCTTTATGCACCTGCACGTTGGGAGAAACGGGGAAAGGCTGTTTAATTGTGGGGGAAAGTTCACATCTGGGGAAGGAGTCCACAAGTTTACTGAGAGCAGCAAGTGATGTCAAAGCCCACTGGTGATGTGGCTTGTCATTCTGGCTGGGAGGGGAGTGGCAGGCTGGGGCAGAAGCACTTTAAAAGAGACTGAGGAAGTGAACCTGTGATGCCACTGCAAAGCAGCCCTTCAGTGAAAGTCAATTACCTACCCAGCCTCCTGGAGGTTACAAGGAAGAGCACCTTGAGGTGAAACAGAGGAGACATGAGGGGGACGGCAAGGAAAGGACTTGGGCTGTTTGTTTTCAGTGCAAGTGAGTACTAATTTGGTTATGTCCTCAGGGGTTGGGTGGAAGGAAACAGCACAACAGCACTACAAAGTACAAGGACTCCAGTGCACTTTGTGTGTCTCTTTTTTGTTTAGTGAAGGTTCCTTTGTGTTTATGGCCAGACAAGTGTGTGTACCATCTCTGTGCTGAATGTCCAGACACACAGGCATCTCCTAAAGCTGCAAGATATGTTAGGAGTGGGGGAAAAATGCTGTTCTTCATGAAGCTGGAAAATATTTTTCATAAACAGTTTTATTGGCTTCTGTGAATACAGTATTTATCTCTGAAGAAGGAACTTCCTCCTCTGGAAGTCTCAGTTCCACTGCTTTTTATCCTGTCTCATCTTGTCATATCAATGTTTCTATGCCTTATTCCAGGCTTCAGACCAAGCTTTGTACATGCAAATTGCTTGGGGTTTTAAAACTAAAAATCCCGAAAACCTCACTTCAACAATAAGACCCACAAAAAGGAAATTCACAAAGTTTAAAGTTATCAGAAAAAGTGGATGGGATCCATATGGAACAAATGTGACTTGGGTCATGGTTTGATGATCATTATGTGATTTGTACCATGCCATTGGTATTCACTTCCCTTTTTCATTATTCTCACCTTTCATGCTATGCAAATTAAGTATGGGGAACTTTTCAAAGATAAATAAGTATGTAAAATGAAATTCTCTTTTTTTGCTTGATCAGAATCTCTATTTATTTCAGCAAACAAAATATTCCTCTAATTGTATTAATTGCCCTTCAGTCTGTTAACACTCAGTAAGGAATGTGAAAGTAGAAACATCACTTTGATTTTCTTCTTCCTTTGTACAAGTACAAATCTCTAAGTTAAGCAGAGGGAGATAAAACCTTTCTCAATTTCTTAAAATGTTATAAACATACAAAGTGATGACACACAAAAAAGTAATTCTAGGGCTTAAATCTAGGTGACACTGTCTCTCTAGTAGTATGTAGGCTATTTGTCCTCCCTCCTTTTCTGGAGTACTTTCAGAATTGGCTTCTCCTCCCTTCAGCCATATTTTGAACAGATTCTGTTTTCCTTCAGAAAAAAACCTTCAACCTTTGCAGAATAAACCACAATTTTTAGCCATGCTGACTATGAAGTGAAACGTGGTGAGAAGTGGGAAGGAGGAAATCAGCCTGAGTCACTGACATGCCAGAATGAAACGGCACTGCTTCCCCGAGAGAGGGAAGCTCTTTCTGGGATGCAGAAAGAGATGTGGGTGACAAACGGAAGAGCACCAGAAGCAGTGGGACATGAGGGTGACAGCAACAGATGAGTAAGTGCGTTACAGGCTGTGCCTCCCGCATGCAGTGTTGGGTTCAGCTGCTCCCCAACTCCGCACCAAGTCTGGAAGAAAAGAAAGATCTCATTTATTGTAGGATTTGACTCATTCAGTTGGAAGATGGAAAAGAAGTCTTAGGGTTGGGCAGTCTCTTCTCTGCCTCAGGGCTGCGTTAATGACCTGTCAGTGAACCCCAGCCCAGCGGAACCAGTTTCTGAGTGACAAAAAGATCAGGAAATGGGTTTTGCTCCATCTCCTAATACAGACAGCGGTGCTTTTCACCTAAATGCAGGAAAGCATCTCGATCCAGTCACAACAAGCAAGGAGAAAGCTTTCACAGGTGTCTCTCACATGGAGAGCATATGAAAGCAGCAGTCAGAAAGAGCCCCGGGGCTATGCAAACATGGGCCTTGCCCTGGGTGCTCCAGAGCAGGGAAAGATCTGGGAGTGGCTGCAATAAAAGCATGTTAGAAATACTTTGCCCTGGTTTCCTTCTCATAACTGTCAGCAGTTGTAAATGAAATAATCCCCGAGTGAACAGAAGCCACCCCTGCCATGTCACAGAGGAAGAGGTGAAAACACACCTCGCTAATGAACTGTGGGAGCCCACAGAACAACTCGGTTGTGAGGCAGGGCACGCAGAAAGATGGGAACTCAGGCTAAAAGCAGATCCCTGTGCCAGCTCCCATGGCACCCTGTGTAATTACCTGAATTGCCACCCTAGGTTCTCAGTGCAGTGACAACACAACCTTTTGGGTCCCAGCACTGTTATTTTCTAAGGGACCCTTGTTCACAGAGAGCCAAGGATCTGGCAGTGCTCAACTTGACAATGGCGTTCACTTTCTGACCTAGGGCATGTGGCTGTGGGCTTTTCCTGTCTAAAAATGTGGGTATTCACAACCACTTTGCAACTCAAGGTGGAGTCTAGAAACCCTTTGCTCTCTCCCTTATAAGCTGCACTTCCTTATAGATCTAACCTGGACAAAGATATGGCAGAATGAGGACCCAAAGTATGCCAGGTGGCAACTTTTCAGATGAATCCTCTCCAGGGAACAGTGACTCAGCTTTCAGAAGCAAACCTTCACCACCACATGCAGCATGCCCCTCATGGGGGAAGCCTTCCTCCTCTTTCCTCCTTACTGCACCACATTCCTCTTTGCCATGGGAGCACCTCTGAGCAGCACTTCCTTTCTTGCCATTTACAGTTTTCCCAAATGATTCAGTTTGGTGCCGTTAAAAAAAAAAAAGAAACAAAACCAAAACCTCAAACAAACAAACCCAAGCACAGAACCCACACAAACTGTTAGGAGAAAGCAGGTATTTTTAACCACGGATTCCTACAGGCATGAAGGTCACCTATGGCAGGACAGACATAAATGTCCAGTTCAATTCTGAGAATAACAAAGACCTGCCCACCAGGCAGTTCTCAGACATGATGAATTAAGAGCAAGTCAGAGAGAATTCAGTGTAAAAGAAACACCTGCCCTGCGCCCTGCGTGCTTCCCCAGGACACAAAGAGATTTCTGTTTTATTCAACTCTCAGCTATTCCTGTGCTCCAGAGGCAGGAGCTGGAGTTCTTGGAGAAAGGTGACTACTACTACCTTACTCTTTTTTTTTTTTTTAAACTAATAGCTATTCTTCCCTTGTTTCTTTCAATCACTCTTTGCTTTTCTAGGTTTTTCTGTTTTCGGGGATGAAAAACATGAACAGGTTTTGATTCCCTAGCACAAAACGTCACTTTTCTGTGGATTTGGATTGAGGCAAGTCATTTGACAGTTTTCCTGATCCTTGAAATTTGACAATACCAATTTGTTAGTTTAGCCTGAATCCTTAAGACTGCTGATGCACTTGTAGTATCTGTTTATCTGTCTCCCTCTGTACATTCTGAGCTGTCAAAGGGTGTCAGTCATGCTGAAGGAGTGCTCAGGAAAAAAGAAAGCATCTTTCTAAACTCCATGGCAATATATGTGTAGGTGAAAAAGAGAGAAGCAAAGAAGAGAGAGTAGAGTTTAGCTCTAAGCCATCCTGTGCAGACGCTTCCCAGAGCCAATCAGCCCCAGCACACAGCACCTCTTGCTCAGAGGGGAATGTCCTGGATGACAGGGAATGGGGGGTTACTGTGGCGTGTAAGGGAGCCAAAGAGACTATCATGGGACCCAGATGTTGTTATTTTGGCTGAGTGCAGCATTTATTCTCTTCGTAGTTCTGGTGTCTGCTCATGCCCTCATTGTGGAAGCACCTGACAAGCAAATCCAGGTGGCAAGAGGAAGCAACGTTACCCTGCGCTGTAATTTTAAAACAAACACAGACACTGACAGAGGAGACCTGGTTGTCTGGAAGAAAATCAATAGCAAGGTAAATTGAGCTGCATAAAGAAACAGATGAGAGGGCATCCAAGAGGGGCGTAGGAGATGGAAGCTGGACTGTGGGTGGGAATGGATGTTGGAAGAAAGAGATTTCTTCCAGACTTTTTTAAATCCCAGAACTGTGCAAATGGAAATGCTGATTCTAGATGCAATTTATCCCAATCCTATTGCACAACACTAGGGAAGCACCCATCCTTCTTCTTCTTCTCTCTTGGTCTTACAGCTGTTTACTGAGGATACCCCACTGTACTGTGGGGTTTACATCTATTAAAATACATGAAACACTCAGATAATTTCTAAAAATATTTGCACATATAAAAATGCATATGTCTAATACACATATCTTTGATACTATATAAAAAGTTCTAAGTTGATGGTAACAGCACATGGAGAGATTCTTGAGGTCTCCTACGTCCACTTGGAGTATTTGAAGGTTTAGAAACTGCTAAAGCTCTCCTTGACTTCTTGGGAATTAGTGAGAGGGGAAGCAGCCTTTGGAGGTCTCCTTGCAGGAACTGCCAAGGGTTTCTTCTCTGGAGGTCCTGGCTGGGAGAGTTTGTGTAATCATAGGGCAATTTGACTGACATGGGTCTCAGCCAAGTCTCATGTTGTCCTCTCCTCATGGAGAGGAAAGGTGAATAAGCCCCAGCAAAAGAAATCAGTTGTCTCTGATTTTAGATAAGGTGTGAGAAGGGGATTCCAAATAGAAACAGAGATCCTTTTGAATTTCTATGTTTTTCTTGGCTTTTTCTCAACCTGGTGCAGTTTAAGGTCCTCTTTTCCAAGCTGCTCTTTAAGAGTGGGCTGATTCATCGAGTTACACTGTAGACTCACACAAGAAACCGAGACTGATCCTGTTCCCTCCCTCTCTGCCAGGAGGATGCCGTGACGAGGTATTTTGATGGGCTCGTGCAGTACGGGGAGGGCTACGAGCACCGCATCCAGTTCAGTGGCAATGCCGACAGCGGGGACATCAGCATCACCATCAGCGCCGTGACCATGGAGGACAACGGGACCTACGCCTGCAGCGTTCGCCTCCGGAACGACCCGCCCCGCCAGTCCGCGCTCCTGAATCTCTTCGTCCTCGGTGAGGGGACAGAGGCAAAGCCACGCCCCTGTTAGACACAACTGCCCTCCCTCTAATGTCCACATTGGTTTAAGCAACCGATTTTCTAATAGGAAAAAAAAGTTGTCATCCCCAATTCCACCTTTGGTCTTTTCCTACTCCTATGGAAGGATGCTGGGAGGCGTAGAGCGCGCAACTCCCTCAGACAGCTGGCTGTAGAAAACAGCCTTTAGGGCTGTACAGCTCACTTTCCTAATAATCCAGGCATCATTACAGGGCTTTCCTCATCCCCCCTGTGGCCTGTCATATCCTAGTTATCAAAGGAGGGGTTATCTAGCACTATTAGACATATCCCAAAAAGTATCTTGCAATTTCTTCTAGGCTTTCCAGTGCCAAAAAGGGAGAAATAAATTAGATACAAATTCGCTTTAAGTTCCTTTAAGAAGAAAATGGCAGGTGCAAGACCAGCTTCTGTTTGCAAGAATAAAAACCACACATGCATATGGGCTGAAACAGAAACCGATCCTGATTAATACAATTACTTCCTTTTTTCTTCCTTCAGTTGCACCATCCAAACCTGAATGCAAGATTCTGGGGACACCACAATATGGACAGACAATCAACCTAACCTGCGTTTCTCATGAGGGCTCCCCAGAGCCCAAATACACCTGGAAAGGCTTCAATGTACAAAATGAGCCCCGTGTGCTGCCAAATGCAGAAGGTATGGGAAATTCAAAGACATCAAGTCATTGAGGTCTCTGCATATGAGGGCTGGAAAGATTTTAAAATGCAAGTACAAAAACACTATTAAGGGTTTTTCTAGGATGTTCTCTGAACAGGTTTCTGAAAAGTTGTCCTTTTGATACAAGACATGCTCAGGAGTAACTAACTTAGCAGGGGGGAAAGGACTCTTAGCTGAAGTAAGAATGGTCAGAAAGATTTTAACTTCAGCTCTCCCCTGGTGACAAAGCTGGATCGCTCTGGAAGCGGCCAAAAGTAGTTATTTCTAAATTGCTGGGAGTAAAGGGGGCATAACATGAGAAACAACATCGAGTTTCCTAAGTGTCTTTACATCCCAGCTTGCTTGACAACGTGCAGATCTCTTTCTAAAGTGAAGGAAACAAAAGTTGGCTCTGGAAGCTACTTTCCTGCCAGAGAGGACTCCTCACCTAGAGGAAGAGGGTATGAGAAAGTTACACCATTCCTGCTTCAAGCATAAAGAAGGCTTCTTTAGGACTGACACACAGGCCCTAATATTTTATTTGCTTTCATTTTAAGTCAGAATCTGGAAGGAAAAAGGACCTGAATTCCCACAACAGGACCTTGACAGAACTGTTTATACAGAAATCAGGGTTTAATACTGTTTTAAGTGTAGCAGTGACAGAGGACTCAGATTTATTCCATTAAACAACTTTGTTTTTTCCTGGCCTGTCCAGCTTCAGGAAGACTGAGTGGCTGTACCTACCCTTCCTGGTTTAAGGGAAGTAAACTAAAGATGGTGAGACTCTACAGGATATTCCACACTCACGAGTCGATTCTTGCATAAAATATGCAAAGGACGAAGCATCACCGCGGGCAGGAACTTCACTCATTTCATTGGCCACTAAGTGGTGCCAGCGCATCACACACAGCCCTGAGCACATCGGGACGTGTCACAACAGCAGCTTCTGCTGTCACCCTGTCCTTCCCGGGGACAGGAGTCTCTGCTGGCCCATTCCCACCTCATTTCTACTTGGCCATGGGTGCTCTGATGAAAGCAATGTGACAACTGTCCCCTGGTGCCCCAGGCTGGCTGGATGCCCTCCTATCACTACGGGCAATTTCCTTCTGTGCTGAGCAAGTCCCACTGCTGCAAAGTGTGCAGAACCCCCTCAGGAGACACTCCAGTGCTGACAGTACCTGACCCACATTTTTCCCTATTTGACCCACTCAATTACTTTTGATTTGATAGGAGGATTCAAATTCCACTTCTAGACTGAGACTTTGAGAGCTACAAACATCACACACACACACACCAAAAACAAAGGAGGGAGACAAGCAAGTACAAGGAGTATACAGAGACTAAAAGAAAATGAAAATTAAAAAAAAAAATCAAGCCCATGGTCTGTCACTTCTCAGTTTGCATGCTCTTCTATTATCTGGCACTAGGTGCCAGCAAATACTAAACATAAAAAAGTGAGATCACAGGGAAAATAGGAAAGTCACTGAAAGTTTTCAGGCTTTTGCTTTCAGAGCAGGGATCTGGACCTTTCTCACAAGCAAAAAGCATGGACTACACATAACCAACATCAGCTGGAGATGTACCAAACAAACTGACTGCCTGAGCAGACAGAGCTAAGCTTCAGCCTGTGGTTCGGAGCTGTGTGAGGTTGGACAGAAAGCAGCAGCATCACTGTAATCATGTCTCTGCAGTTCTTTTCCATCATTTATTTACACAGCCTCTGTGGCCTCTCCGAGACTAGAAAACTTTCCCCCCCACTGCTAAATAATTCATATCTGAAATCATAAGAGCTGCAGGATTGAAGAGCTTTCTCTTGTTTAACAGGTAAATTCATCAGTTCTCAGAGCCAGGGGCTGGTTTGGGCATCTGACATTTCTCAAAATCCAATGCCAAAAAAAAAAAAAACCAACTTTCTCAAGCACAGACACTTCTTTACCCTCCACCTACAATTTTCTTTCTAAAAGGAATGTTCAAATACCACATGTTCCCTGTAATCAAAACAGCACACTTCTGTTTATCCTCCCACAAATCACACTAAAACCTAGGGATGAGCATGGCAGCTCCCAAGCAAGACAGAGCAATCCATCAGCTTTAATAACCTCTCATCACTCCAACCACCCTGGGCTGGAACTGGAGGGCTGCTGTTGCTGCTTCCTTCCCTGCTTTAATTCTTTTTTTTGGGCCTGATTTGTGTTTCACAACAGGGCAGCAAATAACTTTGACGAACATCTCAGCAGACACCTCTGGCTTTTACATCTGCACTTCAACAAACATTGTGGGAACAGAATTTTGCAACATGACAGTCAGCGTTGTGCCACGTAAGAGATGGGGCTGCCTGGGGGAAGAGGAGTACCAGACAGAGTATCTTAGCTCAGAGTCAAAGCTTTAATGGAGGGGAATGTTGGTATCTGCTTTCTGCACACCTTTAAGAGAGACCCTCTCCATTGGTTTACATGCTAGTAGAACACTCACCAACTCATTGGGTTAGTTCAAAAATGACAGAAAAGCTCTACAGAGTCAGACAGCACTGAGTTTGCAATGCCTGAAACTAAACTTTATAAAGAAGAGCAGTTGTTCAGATGCTGGGGCTCCTCCCTGTTAAGTAGCTAATTAACTGCTCCTGTACTACCTAGTACAGAATTATTTCCAGGTGCTGTAGTCAAATAAATGTGGCTTCTACTCAGTCTGGATCTGGTGGGGGGATTTGAAGTCCAGTGATTGTGCTGAGCCTATTTGACATCATCTTCCCTGCTAATTCCTCCCTTCCATGCAGCATCCATGAACATAGCTCTGTATGCTGGCATCATTGGGGGAGTTGTTGCTGCCATTGTGGTGATTGGGATCATTGCCTACTGCTGCTGCTGCCGGTCAAGCAAAGACACTGACTACGAGATGACGTGAGTACCTCTCCCTATAGGAGTGAGTGGAACAGGTGAAGGGCTCTCCTTTTCCCTCCAGCATCAACAGATGGAGTGGAAAGCAGGGGAGAAAACAGAAATTTGGGAAAGCATGCACTGCTTTCTCCTTTCAGTGCCTACCCCAGTAACTCCCATCTCTCCTCATGGGACATGCCCAGGAGCCCCAGACACCTTTGTGTCTCTGGGTAGAACCAAAGTATTCAAACCTTGGATCACACATGCTATGAAAAAACCAAGCAGCTCATATACATCTTGCATCACCAGCAAGACTGAATTTGTGGACTTCAGTTTGGTACAGCTCCAGATCAGCTTAGAGCAGTGCAAAACTATTCTAACACAAAATCTCTTCAGTGAGGTTTCTGGCTGGTTTTGATTAACATCTCCACTCCTGAACAATGTTTCAGGGTGCAAGAAGACAGAAGTGAACCCTCCAGGCAGACGCCAACGAGGCATGAGAGGCATGAGAGCACAGAGGAGGACGTGGAGAACGTGTGAATAAAGAAGCCACTGCCATCTCCAGGATCTGCTGAGGCACAGACATCACTGTAGAAAAGAAATCAACCCCTTTCTTACTGCAAGAAGTTGAATTATAAAATGAAAGCCAAAGGCTCTGCCTTCAAGTTCTGTGAGAAAGCATTCTTGCTTCCCTGGAAAGAAGTGCTTGGTGTACAGTGAGCACTACCGCACACTCTCATAGCAGAAAAATGCACGTGGAGCACTGCTGCACCCAGTCATCCAAAAATAACCAGTCTTCCAGACTTCCCACTTTCTGAAAAAAGAAACCAGTCAGGTCTATTTGGAGAACAGAGGAATAGAGTTGCTGATGTATCCCCAGATCCACAAAAGGTTTCAAGGTCACCAACTGCGACTGATCAAGGAAGGGTGATTTTGTTCACTGTGTCATGCAAATGTCACAGCTTTCACTGCGGTCCAACACAGAAACTTTTTTCATGGAAGTTGAAGCAAGACGATTTTTAAAGGCATTTTATTAAATGGGTTCTTTGTATATATTATACATGCACACAGAAATAAACATATGGAAAATATTAATAGATGACCAGTGAGTCTCCTGTTTGGGGCAACAGTGCATACTGAAGTCACAGAAAAGGTAAGAACTTAGATGGGGAGCTGATTAGAACTAGAAACAGTCTAGTACCTATTTATTGTCAGACTCCTGAATTCTGAGTTCTAGCTCCCAGAGTTCTTAATTTTCATTACATTATTCTTTCCTCCTGATTGTTGCATGGGCATGTCAGAAAGAGTCCCTTGCTCCTGCTGCTTCTGAAAAAATGACAGTGTGAGAGCATGTACATGACAAGTACCTCTTTAAAAGAAAAAGGCAGGGGGAAGGGGAAGGAAGAAGGAAAAATCCATTTTTATTCAAAACTGTAGCAATTTAATCAGAAGCACTCTATGTGCAAGATGTGTGCAAATGTGGAGAGAACTCCTGCCACTGGTATCTTTGGAAGAGAATGGACTGTCCATCCCCAAGGATGGGCATTAAAGCTAAGTAACAGCTGGTTTAGGGTTGGTTGCCTTCTTTGCAGTAAAATATTTATCCTTTCAAAGCTCCTTATTGCATCTTCAACTTTGGGAGTTTCAGAAACTTACAGCAATGCCTCCCACATACCCTTTAGCCCCAAATAGTTACTGTAATAAAAATCTAAAATTTAACTTCAAAGGAGAACCAGCAATCCTCCTACACATGACCAGCATTTTCTAGATTTCAAACTATGAAAATCACCCTACCAGAACTGTAATTCTGGCTTGCTTTCTGGCTGCCTTTGTTTTACATAATACTTAAAATACAATTACTCGTTTGTAGTGCAATAACAACTGCAAAGACCAACAACAGGAGTTCTTTACAAAGAACACACAAATCTAAATCTCTCTGGCAATGGACAGCCTGAAAGGCAAGACATCCTGAGGACCTTTTCTCATGATGTGTGACAAAACACTGCAAAAATGGATGGCTAAAAAAGAACATTGCACAGAAAAGCTGAAGGCAGATAAAAATGAAGTGCATAGCTCAGAAGCAGAGCTGGTATGCGTTCTATTCTCATTGTAACAAGCAAGTATAGTGTGAATTATCTAATTACCACTGTAACACATTTCTACTGTGAAACAAAAGCTATTTCTTTTATAAATGTTACAGACATTAGTCAGCACAACCCATTTCCTCCACTAAAACCCTGTGGCTGAAGAGGGCTTCTGCTGAGGGATGGATAACTCTGTGGATTCTCAAAGATCTTAACTGGAAAGTCCAGCAAAAGGACTTGAAAATTATCACCAGAATAACGCCAGAATATAGCCAGAAACTGTCTGTGGCCACTAAACCATTGTAATACTGTGCTACATGTCCCACACTCTTCACTTTTAGGATACGTGAGGCTTAATTGCTGTTTGTCAGCTGAAGTCTTCAGGTAACACTTGCACAGTGGTCATTTTAGGCATGAAGGAAAATGCAGATTAGCAGACCTACACTAAGTTGTCTGAAGAAACCAGCCACAAAATAGAGAAGAGTTTATATAATGACCCCCAAACCTCCAATTCTCTGTGAGCAGATTCCATAAGAACTAGCAGAGGAAAAGCAAGAGAGTTCAACTCAACGACCTTTAAAACAGAACTACTTGAAGTTTTGCAATGCTAAGCTTAGTTCTACACTGAGAAATAAACTAAGTGATACATGGAGATATGGCTGGGATAATTCAGTGCTGCTTATCACTTGTTACCTTTTTAAAAATACCTTGGAAGTAGTGCATTTATCAGAATGCTTTATGTGTTTTTCCTCAACGAATTTGTTCAACCCCATCAGCCAGAAATACACAAATACACACATTCCAACTCATACCTTATTCCAGGGTTTTCCTGCGACTGAATTCATTACTTGCCTGTCTTGTGTGTCTTTTGAAGCAGGAATAACTCCTGTGGTATAGGCACAACCTTATGCAAAACTAAAACCAGCAATAATGTATTTGGAGGGAAGATAAATTAAGCTAGTGATACTTAACTAATTCCAAGGAGTTTATGTATACCCAACTTCAATAACCACTTCCCTCAAAAGGGAGGAAGGAGGGACAAAATGTATGACCAGGCAGAAAAGTAAATTCCTACTTTATCCCCTTTACATAGCAAACAGTAAACTTCTGTTTAGTTATGGTTCAACTTTCTCTATTCGCAAACTTATCACAGAAAGCAAACAGGCTGGTCAGGCGTGATTTAGCATTGGCAAATCCATGCTGACTCTTTCCAGTCCCCCACTTCTCCTTCATGTACCCAAAAACACATTTCAAGAGGGCTTGCTCCATGACTTTTCCAAGGAGTGCAGTGGAACTGAGAAGCCCAGAATTTCCTAGATCACCCTTTTGACAGATGGGTGCAGTATTTGCCTCCCATCGCTGTGGATTTCCTGTGCTCTCTGTGACCTTCCAAAGGTGAGAGAACGGCCTTGAAAAGGTGTCAGTCAGCTTCCTCAGCATCCTGGGATGCAGCCCATCTGGCTCTAGGGACTTGGCATGGGTCTGGAACTCCTGCTGCTGTTCTCCTCCCTGAACCCTTCCTGAGTACAGATTTAAGAGCCCCTCTTGGAAACGACTGAAACAGAGAAGGTACTGAGCACCCCAGCCTTCCCTGCACTACCCCAGTCACATTACTAAGTCACTCACCCCATTCAGCACCGGGACCCTGTTCTTTTGTTCACTCTTTTACTGCTAACAAAGTCATAAAAGCTCTTCATTTTGACCCTGATCTCTTGTAAGCATCAACTCCAGATGAGCTTTAGTTTTCCAAACAACATCCCTACAGTCCCGGCCAGTGTTTATGGATTCTTTGGAGCCCAAACCTGCTTCAACCTCCCTTACACTGCACTAGGACTAGAATACAGCCACAAGATCCCTGTAAAGGCAAGAGAGTCTTCCCAATCAATCTCCCTGCATTCCTGGACTGCTCTTGTTGTTTGGGAGACACCGTCCTTAATGAACAGCCAACCTTAATGAACTCTACCCTACACAGTTGCCCTCAAGGATTCCACCCTTTCCCATCTCCCACACAACCCCCCAGATCTGCTCTCACCGTCTTCTCCACTCTTCTCAGGATATTGGGAAGGATTTCCAATATTACACACAAAAGCTGGTGCTCCCACAGCCCACTTCAAGACTCAGTACAGTGCACAATTCACAGCTTGTCAGAAAGACAAGAGTTAATTATCTCACCATCCTTGTTGCTAGAGCAACTGCACTCTTTTTCTGTTTATTTGCATCATCTGTTCCAGGAAAGACACCGAGGCAGTGTTCTGGCTGATGAAGTTCACAGTACAACGATCAAACCTCCAAGATTAATTCCGGATGTGCTAGAGCTACCACTAAATTTATTACAGCTCAACGTAAGGGAATTTGTAACTTCTGTTGCATTTCACCTGTTCACTAGGGATTGAAGGGAATTATTTGAAAATGGCATTTAGAAAAGTTTATGGGAGTCTCTAAGACAGAACCATGGAAAAGTGAGGGAACAGAGATAATACAGGGTTAGATTAATAGAAGTGTTTGCCAATTTCTTCATTTTACTAAATCATTGCAATAAAATTTATTGGCTGGCCGTTCTAGGGTGACAGTGAGGGATGATAATCCTGCAGAAGTCATCAGGAGGGCAGAAACTAGATAACAAACTTGTTTTTCTCCTGCTCCACTACAGTACATTTACTCTGCCAAATGGACTATGTTGTTAAAGCCTCTGCAGTCAGCTGCAGCTACTTCTATCAACCAGAAAATAAACCCAGTTTCACACACATACTTGAGTCACTTCACTTTTGGGCAAAGTTCAAGATCCTTGCTAGCAGAAAGGGTTAGCACTTTTTAATTCAACTAAAAAGTCCAAAAGCACAATTCCTCTGTGATAAATATGCAGGTTTTTTTACAGGTATCAGGAAAAGAAAAATACAACTATTTTACAAGAAATTTGAGACAGGGTTTCCTAGAAAAGAGTTTTTCATTCACCCAAAACAAGCACTTATTCAGAAGAATCTGACCTTCAGCACACCACTACTTGACTGTGACTGCTCAAGACCCAGAATCACTGAAATGGCAGCAAGTTTCCTAGTTGGGAATGACTCAGCATGGACCTCACTCAAGGCAGCTGGCACAGGACACACCCCAGGGAATGAGCATCAGCTGTTTCTGTTTGATCCAGGATCACAGCACTGCTTCCTCCAGCCTGACAGGCACCCCAACAGCACAGTCCAATGCCTGACACCTGACAGACCCTCCACACAAAAAATCCCCACCAAATCACCTCCTTGTTTCTATCTTTTAGGATTTGGATGAGTAACACATTGCCAAGGATGCAACAAAGATTTATCTTACCTTAGACACAGCAAACACCCTCTGATAACATCACAGTTATAATGCAGATCCCAGAACTAGCACAGGCATCAGGAGTCAAGAGATAACGTGGCTTCCCTTCCCACACATCACTCACTGTCCAGCTTCTTTTCTCACACCTGGGAGGTAAGGAGGGAAAGCTGCTCTCCATGTGAGAGAGCAGCTGGAATGCAGAGCTCCACCTGGGAACACACCATGAGCCAGTTGGGAGCTCTTGGGTTGGACACAGAGGGCAGGCCAGTGTGGGTGACATTGCAGGGGATGTCTGCTACAGGCAGTCCTGCCAGGATGAAGCTCTCAAGGCCTTCTTCACACCTGTGAGGAGCCTGACACTTGACAGAAGTGACCGAGGAGCCAAGGAGCAGAGGTGCTCCCTGCTGGATCTCATCCTTATGGATAAGAAATAACTGGTCAGAGATGTGAAGGCTAGGGGGCAAATTTAGCTTCAGTCACCATGAGATAGTGAAGTCTGGCATCCAAAGAGGGAGGAAAACAGCAAAAAAGCAGCACCACAGCCCTGGACCTCAGGAGAGCAGTCTGGCCTTCTTCAGAGATCTGCCTGGAAGACTCCTGTGGCACATGGTGATGGAAAGAGGGCCAGGCAAGACTGTTGATTTTTCAAGTATTACCTCCTCCAAGATAAACAGCAGAACAAGCAGAGGTTAACCAAAGGAGCTCCTAACAAAACTCACCCATGAAAAGGAAACATGCAGGAGACAGCAGCAGGGAGAACTGACTGGGGAGAAACACAGAGGTGCTGTGTGTGTGCAGGTATGGGAAAGAATAGGAAAAGGTTAGGTAAGAATAGGAAAGCTAAAGCCTACTCAAAGCTGCATCTGGTGAAGCACATGGAGGGCACAAAGAAAGATTTTTGTGGGTGCATCTGAGTGGGAATGGGCAGCTGGTCATAGAGGGCACAGCTAAAGCCACCTTCACCTCAATCTTTACTGATAAGACCAGCCTTCCAAAACAAAATTCAACTTAAAGATGTCAAAACCAGGTTCTGTTGTATCTACAGTATAGATGTGTGCATGTAAGAGAATGCTGGAGCAGAGACAGTGTTCAACAGGAACTTCTGCCACATCCCTCATTCCTGCAGTTTATTGAAAGGAGAAGGTGGACAAGCCAGCAGTGAGTAATAACAATTAAATTAGAAGTAACAGCAACTGCTATTATCTATGCTAACATGTTTTATTTTTCAGTATCAGTTACATACTTCAAATAGAGTGTAAAAGGAATGGTTACAGGTCACTATCCTGATGAAGACTAGATCAGCAAAGCTGTCACTACAGTCATTGTTTTCGTGACCCTCAGACAACCGTTCTGGCCAAAACCTCTAGAGTAGCAATACACAATTCAACCATTTGTCTACTATTGTTATAACAAGGGCACAAACACCTATGCAATGTGTGTGTTAAACCAGGATGACTTTAACCCTTTCCTTTCATGGGAGTGAACCAGCTACACCAACAGCAGGGCAGGAAGCCAGGTCTGATAGAACCTATCAAAAGTCTCCTTTACAAAAACAACTCTTTAGCCAGTTCGACACATGTGGTACCAAACGCCCACACGCAGAGCGTTGTCACCATTACTTTTACCCTGTCGGAGGTACATGTTTAAAGCTCCCAGGCTGCACCAATCAAACTCTGCTCAAGAGCCATTCTGCCCTGCCTTGGTTTTGTGTCCCCTTGAGAATTTTGTCATGCAAGTGGGGAGAATTTTGTCCTGATTTTGACACACTTCGTGCCTTGCCAGTACTAGTCCCTGCACTTAGGAAGTGGGCTAGGCTTGCAATCCCTCATCTTTACTTTCCTTTACTTAAGGGAGAGAAGCATTACTTTATTGTGCTTGTTTTTCAGAATTTATTTTTCCAGAAATCAAACTGCCAAACAGCCAGGGACACAGACCTCCAAAATGCAAGAATTTTCTACCATCCTTCAACAGCTGTTAGGGTTCCCCCTCAGTAAGTGCAGAATACCAGTATGAAATGGGTTACTTTAAGTTGGTGTACTCATTCTAACCACATAGATCTTATTATTTTCACTACAAAAAAACCCAACTAGAGTTGCTGGCTGTTACAGTAAGACAGTTACTGCCCCAGTTAACAGCCCACTGCCTGCAGCATATAATTAGATCATCTACAGTTTATGTGCTATTTTAATTTACAGGTGATAAGGTACAGATATGCCACGGAATCCTAACGGCATTTTCCCACTTCTGCTCAGATTCTTTGTCTCAGTCTTGATATGCAATAAGGTTTAGTAACAAATGTTCTTAGGTTTGTGTATTTAACACTAAGTATTTTAATAATAATTTTTAATGAATTCTCTCCTACATAATAACTGAAACAAACTTTTATTGCAACACTGCACTTTGAAAAATAATTCAAAGACAACAGTTCTGTATGTCATGAAATATCAATGCAGCAATGGCTGTCAGTTAAGGAACTTGCACAACTCTATACAAATGCGGAAAAGACGGTCTGTTACAACATTCCCGGGTGCTTCATTGGTAAATTTCAGACTTAGAGGTTTATTGTCCCTTATTCTGTGGAAATTAAAATTAGCAGGTAGAACAGCAGCCCCAAAGGAAGGAAATACAGAATCAATTGAAGAAATTCAGTGATAGAGGTGAACAGTTAGGTAAGAATAGAAATGCCTCAGTGATCCCAAAATACTAGAAGAAAGGGCTCAACTGGCCTTACAGCAACTGTAACAGGCTTCCAACTAAACCAGCGATGGCCTTTTCTGACACACCGATCAGCACGCTCAAATAAACCTCTTATTTTGGCTGCATTTTGCGTTTTGCTTGCATTTGTTTTGTTGAGTTTTTCCTTATTCAAGGGAATGAACCACCTCATCCTGAGTTTCAGTACCTACATGGAATGAAATCTTCACACAGTTAGTTGCTATGGAAATAGTATTTCAAAACTGGATATCTGCTGGTACAAAATTTAGGAACAGCTTAACAAAATAAGCTCTTAGTTCTGAGAATCACTTGCTTAGGAGACACATGGACTAAGCACAAGGCTCAGACCGACAACTTTTTGGGGACTAGTCCAAGCACTACCTCCACAAAAAGGAATATCTAACTTCCCTAGAAAATATCAGACATCTCCCACTTTTTTATGTGCCCCCAAATAATATGACTGGTATCTACCCAGCCCGACTAAACTCTTGTGAAATCTATCAGTTTGAATTTGATATTCCTTCCAAAAAAAAAAAAAAAAAAAACCCACCAACCAACCCTGTAACACCTACACTTCTCTTCAGTCTCTAAGTTTGAGGGACATGCATTTCTCAAAAAGAAAACAGATGCAAATTAAAAAAACCAATCTATGCTGTACTTGTCCCCAATGTATATAACACAGCCTGTGCCTCTAAGTACATTAACAGATGGATAAATTTGCCACAGTATTTCTTTCCAGACATTTTCTGTAAGGTCTGCTTTTTTGCCTTGAAAGACCACTCAAATTCTTCATGGCTAAAACTAATATATTACAGCAAATCTTTGGGACTATTGACCTTTAATTAATTCCCCTAGGGCAGCCCTTCACACCTTCAGTGCTTCCCCCCCTGCACCAGCTTTCTGAAGCAAGACTGTTACACACTGAAATTCTATCTTCCACATGCAGGAGATGGGAAGGCTATTAAAAAGGAAATAAAACAAAAAGTCTAAGTTGTCTAAAGTCACACTGGTCACTAAAGAATTCTTCTAATTCAATTATATTGATTAATCAATCTTGAAACTGCACTCCATTCACTAAGAAATGCAACTAGTACAGCAAGTATTTTTAAAGATGTGACTGTCAGGTTCCTTCAAAATACATCTTCACATAGATAATGAACAAGATTTTTTATCTTCTTTAACTCCAGTCAATAGTGTTATTATTCTAACAAGAACTTGAACTGTCAAGGTTTGCACAAAAGATGAAAAACTGAAGTCTGGAGAAACTACTGGTTATCTTAGGGAAACAAAGAAAATTAGGATTTACAGCTGTCCTGGATGTGAAAGAAATTTTCAGTTACTGAAAGACTTGGATAGACCAGACGCACTTCTCAGCAATCGAGTAACTCCTCTTCCTTGTACAACACTTGTTCCACAAGGGAAGGTCTTCACACCACATGGAGAATCACCTATTAAATCAAATACAGTTCGCACATCAAATCAGCCTTTAAAGCTTGCATAGATTAATGGAATTGTTCTTTATATGCTGTGGAGCTGAACCTATTCAACAGCTCTGATACAAGAAGTCAGGCAGATCGTGTCCTCTACAAACACCAAGACCATAAGATCATGATTTCCAGGTGGAACAGAGTTTAATTTAGCATTAATCTGTGCACAAGAAATCAAGCTGCAAACTCAGAATTCTTACACTTATTTATCTTGCAAACCTGATTCTGTTCCTCTGAAGATTAGCCATGAACTGCCCAGAGAACTGAGCTCAGAGGCCTTCTAGGGAAAAAATCCTGTCTGCAAAGAGACTTTAGAAGAGCAGACTTTATAACTGAGTTGTGACAGAACACTTGCAACAATGACAAGCTCAGCCTGTACATAAAATGATTTAAGAGCAAGGAGAGTATTTTAAACATGGTCCTGCCTCAAAACACCTGGGCATGAGAATGGCTTAATGTAACAGAAAAGCACAAATGAGAGAGCAACATTTGTAAGAAAAACTAAATTTGCAGAGATGTTTTTTGACCCTAAGATTCTGCCCAGTAAGAAAAGGGCAGCTCTTCATGCTTGGGTCTTCAGAAATTCAGTGAAATCCATACACAAGAATAAGCACAGCTCATGCAGAGCTGTGCACCACTTAGAGGCAACATCTAAGGCCAGAAATCTGAAAAAGCAACAACTGGGTTAAGTTTAAAGATCTCTTTCCTCTTAAAAATGTGAATGTTTCAAACTCACGATTAGAAGGGACAAACTCTTGATCCTGTCTTGGAGAGCCCAAAGGCTTGTCACACCCAGAACTCTCAGCTTTCATTTTCTGTATGAAAAAAAGAAACATTCAAAATAATGTACATGTGTCTGCTAACATGAAATATACACCACTAATCCATCAAACCTATGAATTATGGTCAAAACCCTGTGAGTTCATCCGTCTGCCCAACATACGTCACAAAGGACAGCATCCAAAGACAAAAGAGATCACCTGAAATTGGCAACTGGAAATAAATCAGGGTGTCAACTGAAAGAATCTGACCTGGATATGTCCAGCATTCAGTTTCACAATCCTGGTATTTGTGCTTTGATCACAATCAGAGTCTTGCAGAGGCAGGTGAGCTGCTGTTAGTGGGACTCCATACACACTAGCAAAAGATTTACTGATGCAGTAACTTGACCAAGAAAAAAAAAGGAAAACAAGGAAAGTTTGGCTAAGAGGGCTATAATGCTTATGTTTAACAGCACAGCATTTTCAATTCTTCAACTGGCAAACAAAACCAACCAGGGCCTGAGATGCACAGAGCAGATACCAGAGGACAGAAGGACTTTACATCAGCATCACTGCATCCTTCCAAGACCACCAGTCTGTTCTACAACTACACATGAAATGAAAACAAACTGCTTCCCCACATTATCAAATTCAGCACTTGGAAGTGTGAAAAGCAACTTTTTTTTTATCAGGGCACGGCAGTCCATGGTGAGTTTTTTGAGTGAAAGACTATTTATTATTGTCTCTGTAAGTGCTACTACTGCTGTCAACTGAGATCATAAACTGCATTTCCTCGTTTCCCAACTATTTACTTTTCCTTTCTCCCCTACAAAAAGATTACAGAACCTTATCTACCTACATCACGTCAGACAGAAGTTTCCAAAGCAGAGATATCCTAGAGTATAGTGAGTATACCTCTGAAGCAAAACAGTGAATTCTAATGCAATCAACACTTTTCTCAACATTGCAATACTAACAAAATAAAAGCCATCATGCTGGAGGCAACTCCTTAGCAATACTCACCTGATTTTCTTACAGGATGCCAGAGCACAGCAGATGATATCATTCTCCTCATGCCACTTGCACCTACATGAAATTAAGTTCAGGCTTATTTCAGAAGCACCTACATTGTTAATCAACAAGAGTAGCTGGTCTGGTCGGATGAACAGGAACAAATATTAAAGATGGTATCTTTTTGTTGCAGTGACCATGCAGTACCTTTAAAACTTCAGAGTTCAATAGCTTTGCCCTAAGTAGTTTATGAGGAGTTTAAAGGTTTGCTTATCAGGCAACCTGCTTCATACTGAGGTGGGAGGCAGGGAGAAAAGAGAACCCTAAGAGACAAATGGAATTTAAACCATTTGAACCATTTCAAGTTCCCCATTAATGTGAAATAGTTTCTCATCGCATAAACATCCTCTTTCCTCTCCAAATGTGTGTTTTAAAGGAGATTTTTCCATTCTCCTTAAGGTTCCCCTCTAGTGTGAAGATACTCATGGAAACAGAAAACTGCCTGACTATAAAAAGACAAAGTGACACCGATGAACCCAATGGATCTTAAAACCCATATTCCAAGCAGACTTCCAAGAATAATTTATATGTTTTTTCTACTGAAATTTAATATCAAATTATTGGCTCTTAAACCAGTAGCAGAGGAAACATTAGAGTCTATTTCTAAATTAACTGCATAATCACCCAATATACTCCTGCAACACTGCAAGCAAACACCACTTTTTGTACAAACACAGAAGAATCTGAAAGCAGGCACATTTACACAAAGAACCACCCAACACACCTGGTATTACTGGAGAAATCCCACAGGCAGACATCCAGTTTTCTATATACCCAGATCTTGGATGGCTCCTTTTGGTATTTCTTCTGGTACAGTTCTGTAATCAGGTCTTCTACAGCAAAAAGCTCCCAATGGCTCTCAATGCCTACAGTTCAGTGAAAATCCAGGCCAGGAGAACAGGAGTCAGTCAATGTCCTGCTTGGCTCATTTCTCAGTCAGTCCCTGTTCCCTGCCCAGCCTCTTATCAGAGCATCAAAGCTCAAAGTTATTCCACCAGTGGTTTTAATAAAACCTGGCTTCCTAGAAAGCGGCAGGAGAAAGGAAGAGGAGGAAGCATGCAAAGCAGTTCTAGCTATCAGCACCAGCTTTTATGAAAACTTTGAGACACGTTTGTCAGACAAATACAGCTGTCCATGATTACACAGCCCTTATTTCTGGGGGACGAGAGGAAAAGGAAGGACAAAAACTATCCATTTCCTACCTGTTATGCTGGCCATTCGACCAAGACACCAATTAATTCGGAATCTGTCATTAGACTGGAGGAAAGAAAATTTCCATCACGTCAAAGGAGTACAGTATATAATTCTGACACTTGCATGACTTCTGAGTAGGTCTGAGAAAGTCACCTCCAAACCAAAATTGTTTCTGGGACTGAATGTAATCTCCCTGACAACTATCTTGAAGAGGAACCAAATTTCATGCATATTTGTTCAGAGCTCTATATTTATGGACGGAGCCTAAGATCTTGTCCCTCCCTACCTTTTTGAGGATTAATATTAGCTTTGAATTGAATTGAAACATAATATACCTGTTATGAAACTTAAACGCCTCTGAATCCTAAGATTTTGTTCTGTTCCCTGGAAAATGGAACTTGAGCAAAAATTTAAGGCACGTGTTATTCTCAAGGGTAGAAGAGTCATGAAAACGTAAAAATATCCCTTCAAAAAAAGCAGGATTTATGACTATTATTGAGCACAACCAATTTAAGTCAAATCTTAGGAGCCCTTAACTAAAGTCATAACAATGTCAGAGAACAATAGACCCTGTTCATCAGTAGATTAGAACCAGAAGTGCAGGCTGAAAATAAGAAGGCAGAAAAATTAGGTCTCTGCTTTACAAAAAGGTTGGCTTCTAGAGGCCATTTCTTCTTGCATGGAACTGGGACACTTTGGAAAGGGTGTCTTTTCCCACTTATATGCACACTGATTAGGTTTTAGGGTGAAGTATCTCCTTAGTCACCCAACAGGACTTCAAGCTTTGATCTTGACCATACCCTGCAGAAGAAGCGAGGCTGAGCACCTCTGGCAGGCTGGGCAAACTCAAGAAGTTCCCGTAGGACAACGGCATAACAAGAACGAGGAAGGTGAAATCCAGATATGGGGATCTTATGAGTTTCATCACCTAATTGAGGGGGGAAGGGAGACAGGGGGGGGAAAAAAAAAAGTCAACAAAAACCCACAAAGTTATGGGAAGTCCAGTTTCTGTAAGAGATACGGTTCCCTCCTCCTTTTTATCTTTCTATGTACATATGTATATACACACACAAACACACACACTCCTCCACAGACAAGGCCTGTGATTAAGCAATCGAAACCTTGCTTCTGTCAGCAGGTCTGGGCTGGGAGCAAACACTCACACTCTTAACCCTTTTAAAAGGCCATTATCCAAGTATGAGCCGTAGGAAAACACAGGCCAAATTTGGTCCCTCTGTACACAAGGAGAGGAAGTGTCCTAATAGAAACAAATTGGAATCTATAAACATTACTGAGAGTCACAAAGGAAACAGGCAGGCCAAGCCAGACACAACAATGGTGTAGATATTTTAATTCTGTTAATATATGCCAAGCTGCTAAACATAACTTTTAAATATCAAGCAGTATCTTTGAGTTACCCTGTTACTAATTATCACTACATGCTGAAGATACACACAAGGATTATCAAGACTTAAAAAACGTTTGGCTAGAGGTCAGATAAGCTGAGTCTAAAACTGCACACCTTTGCATACCATTCTTTTCTCCATTAATACTCACCAGCAGTCTGGCAGTGGTACCGAAAACCACGTGGTGGTACTTCTGCAAAAAAGAGGAAAAAGTACAATCATCATCCAACACCAACAACAAGAGATCCTTAACTCTCAACTCCACACCACAGCTTCATATACAGAAAGGAACAGCTTCATCTTCCCTTGTGGCCTTGTAAAAGTGCCACAACTATTTCTGGGGAAGTTATTTTCAGTTACGTGCATTTTAAAAAACAAAGTGCATTGTATAGTGTGTTTAGGTCCAACCAAGAGCAACAGTCACTGACATGAAATATAAAGCAACAACACGTGCACGTCTTCCTGAATTTAGCCTACCCTCTTTGAAGTTACATGCAGTTCTGACACTAATTCTGCTCAAAAACAATCAGCACTGCTCTGATATTTTAAGAAGTCTGACCACTTAAAGTCAAAGAAATAAACTTGTCTTAATACCAGAAGTCTAATCTGGGCAGCAGCGACACCAGAAATCCTCCCTCTCACCCCAGGTACACTTCCTGGAACACACCTGGATCTATGAAGTGGTGGAAATCAGCCATGATTCCATCCTGTAGGGAGTACTTGACACACCCAATCTCACAGGGAAGGAAGCGCTGCTCGCACTGGGGTGGCAGCTTCCCATAGCTGTAAATGTCCAGGAAGTAGAAGATGTCTGCAATCACATCTGAAAGAAAAAGAACAAAACCACCTTCAGACAATCTACCAGAGGTTACAGATGCCATGCAGGTCTCCGCCTCATCCAGGGAAAGCTTTGGTGAACTTTCTCCTACGACTGGGTGAAAAAGGGTAACGATCAAGCAAAACACACAGCTCTTCTTCTGTATCCAAGAGGACAAGATAACAAACTTATGGAGAAGTCAGGCACACTGGTAGTGCTGGTAACACCTTCCAGGGATGATGCTGTGTGTAGAGATCAGGCAAAAAAACCCAACAAATAAAAGCAACTACAAAAAAAAAGCCAACCTCCAAACCCAAAAGATGTTAAGAGGCCTGGAATCCAACAGGAACTATTATTCTTTTTAAGGATAGGTCTCTTTGCCCTTTCAGAAAATAAGGTTAGGGGAAAACCAAATCAGTAGCTGCAAACAGCCTCACAAGCTCGGTTTGGCAGCTTACAACACTCAAATGAATTGGTAGCAATCTTGTGGGGCAAGAAGATGAGAAGTTAATTAAAAGGATTGCTTCTCCTCCACCAAATGAGCTCCCAAAGAAAGCAGCAAAAATACCCAATACAAACATTAAGAAACAGATTTATCATTTACTAATTTTAAAAGTATCCAACTATGAAAAATGTTTTACAATACACCTTAATCCTTCTCTTCATGACTGTCACAATGTCCTCACTGAAATTTAACGTAGCTATTTTATCCTTACTCTAAACTTCTGCCCCTCACCAAAAAAAATCCTGCTTGCTCTACTAAATAATAGAGATGTGTAACTGTCTTTACACATAAATAATTTTGTATGCCAGACTTTAGGACATTTAACACCAGTTGCCCTAAGCTTGAATGGCCATGTTCGCTTATGTGGGTCTTAAACTGCACAAGCTGTGGGGTCAAAGGAAAGACACCTCTCCTACCTTATGAAAAAATGGATATAGCTACAGGGAACCATACAGAACTTTAACTGAGAAATATTAAGAGCAGTATCATGAAATGTATCTCAATTATCCTTTATCATTATGCCTCTCATTCAGCTGAAAGATCAATTGTGTCAACTCAAGCCAGCATTATCAACCCAATCAAATCTGCATCACAATGACAGGGGAGCATGACCCCTGGCACAGAGGGCACTAGTAAGTATTTCACTTTTTATGCAGCTACTGTTTCTTGTTCCCCCATAACCATGACAACATGAAAACAGTTCAAGAGACTGAGGTAAAACGCTGGAGCTGAGACTTAACCACACAGCAGATACAGCTTCTATGAACTGGCTTCTTGACTTACCTTGTAAGCACTGCCTTTTATCATTCTTCAGAATAACATAATATTAATTGGGTAGAAGATTACAAATGTGTTCACTACTCAACTCTAATTAGAATATCCATTTGAAGGTAGGGTACAGGTAAGAAAGATTTAGTTTTTGAGAATTCTTTCAATAAAGGAAGCAAGTCAAGGTGTTACAAAGGCACTGACCAAGTGCGTATTCCCTCTTTTATTCTCCCAGTGAGGCCAGGCCCTTGTTTTACCTAGCACCTCTACCATACAAATTTTGAACTTTGATACCTAGCAATTCTTCACCCTTTGAAATTGGTACAAGCATTCTTTTATGCTGAACTTGGATTAGGCCTTGTCAAATCATAAATGGAGGGCTTGACAAATTACCTTTTCCTTAAAAATCTTGAAATAACTGTTACGAAACCATTAGTGGCTATATTCCCATTGAGCTAAAAAACAGAGTATAGAATTCTTGGAGTTTGGGGAGGAAGGGTATTTGTGCTGACTTCCCTCTACCTTTTACAGCAGTAGCCCAGTAGTGTCAAACGAACAGCTGACACAGACAGCTTTTAGCAAAATGTAAAGATTCTTTGTAGAGGTACCACTGAGAACATCCTCAAAGGGCAAGCTCTCATCTACCAGGATCAACTGCTTTAAGATCACCATACCCTGGTCATTCTTCCAAGACAGAGCACAGGCATGTGGCAAAGGAGTAACACTGGGCATCTTTGTGGTCAGAGGGGCAGGAACTGGATCAGGCAGATTACATGTCTGGAAAAGATGAGAAAGTTAAAAAAAAAAAAAACCAACAACAAAAGAGTCTTCTCGCCCCAAATAAAGTCCTTCAGCTCCTTATATCAGAGAAAAATGCAACATCCACTAACACCTGTGGTTAGGTAGGACAGTTTATATATAAAAAGTGCCTGTATACCTGTAGGCCAGGAAGGCAGGATTTCTCTTCAGTACCTTTGTCAACCCGTTACCACTTTAAAGAACTACAGCTAAATTTACAAAATGTAATATAAAAAAAATATTTTTTTAGGTTCAGCCACTTGTCACAGGCAAGGAACTCTTCAAACTGGAATTTAAAACATTTTTCCATAAGTTTTTTGAAAAAAGCACCTGGCACATGTGTTAATTGTCTTTGACTAGGAAACAAGTTCATGAAAATCTGATAAAACCCCAAGGAAGTCATTGGATTGCTCTGAAAATCCATTAATGAACAATAAGCTTTTAATAGGACGGGAAAAGAAACCTGGCAGGCTTGCAGAATTTGATCATTCAAACCCAAACTGGGAATAACATCCACACCCAGGTACACTGATTGCAGATAACCATCTTAGCCAAAGTTAATTGGTTATCAGTTTGAACCATCTAAAACAAAATGAGGAATTATTCCCATCTAAATAAAGTCTGGCCACCTCCAAAAGGGGAACATGACCTTTCACCACACAAAGTGACTGTGGTTGTCTGTGTACACGGCTGGGATTAATAAACTGAGATCACATAACCTCATCTATACACATTTCCCTATTTCCACTGACAAGCAGAAAGGATGGCGATCTTTATTTTGGCAAAGCAATTTTTCCTGTCCCCTACTACAGTCTTCTAAAATGCTACAGCTTGTGGAAGGAAATACAGAAGCCTCCATTTATGGCTTACCTGCCATTTCACTTAGTTCTCTACGATAGATAAAAATGGAGTTTCATTAATTACATCCCCTCAGCCTGCTAAATGACACAAGGGTGATCACTTTTTAAACAGCTTTTTCCCAAACAGGCAGACCCCCCAAATCAGAAAACATTGCTTAACACCTCCCTTCCACTATAAATTGGCTAATTCAACTAATCCATATTTACTAGTTACTCCAAACTACAATCATTCTGCCACTCCCTCTATCACTATGTAAGTGTTTCGAAGTCCTGGAATTTATGCTCACCATTAATTCACAGTTCATAGTCATTATCTAGTAATAGAGCATGAAGGAGTAAATGCAGTATTATCCATGTGCTCAGTCAAGCTCTTTCCTTGGACACACAAGTTTTTACACTACCAAGAAAGACTGAAATAAAATAAGCTTTCTGACACCTCGTAATTTAAACTCTTAACTAACTCTGCTTCAGGGAAGTGCTGGAAGAGGAAAAGAGACAGAAACAAAAGGGACACACACACCTTTCCAAGGCAGCAAATAGTAGAAATGATCTGTTTAGCACCATTTCCAGCCACAACCATACACACTCAGCTTAACTCAACCGCCTACTCCTGTATTGTCCTCCACAACAGTAGTACTACTCTGTCCAATATCCAACCAACCCAAAAATAATGGCAGGGGGTAATTATTCTATTTGTGCATAGGCTGCAACATTTCATTGACCTGGTTCACCACACAGCTCCCCGAGAACAAACGAGCTGCCTCTAAGATGTGCTTTCAAGCCATCAGACAGGAACTACCTAAACCATTGACACTCACAAAGCAAAAGCAACATGAACCTATGACACAAAATAACACCAATTTACAGTATAAATTAAAATGAAAAAAACCCAACTAAGTCAGGCACTGCAAAATACTGTTAAAACTAGGGTGTTAGAGAAGTACATTTTACTTGGTAAAAGAGCGCACAGGAACAAGCTCTGCTGGTTTAAAGAGGTATATTTTTACCTTCAATTCAAACCAGAACAATTATCCGCATAATCTTCATAAGGGTATGAACTACTACTGCAGCCATAACCTCCAGAGGCTGGAGGCTGTGGAGAGCAGGTGGAACTTTCACAGCATCCTGTGGAACCGGCCACACGTAGCCCAAGACCATTTACTCCTCCTCCTTAGAGGGCGTTCCATTCTCAGCATTTACCTCCTTTACTGTAGTCTTCTGAGAGCGTTTCTTGCTATTCCATTTACGAGCCTTCCCTGCATACAGTGTCTTTTCTTCCTCTGTCAGGGACTTGAAGGAAAATTAACCGTTATTAAAAGGTTTCTAACACCTCCTTCTAGTAGTCCCACAAACCATTTCCAAAGGACATTATCGATGGCTGCCAAGACTGACTCAAACACTTCCAGTCCTTTTTTCCTAACAACGCCGTAAGCCTTGCTTCCAAATACACAGCAAGGTAAAGGTGAAGGACCTCCGAGCGAGGGCAAGCCACGAACAAGAGACGCCCTGGACCTGCTCCTGCCAGCCAGGGTGGCCACCACGCCGCCCACGGCACACGGACCAGCGCTGCCCCCGCACCGAGAGGAGAATGGCGCAGCCACCTGAGGCCACCTGAAATGGCGCCGAGCCGCCTGCCAGCCCGCCCTCCAGCAAAGCCCCGCCGACATTCCGCCCTCACCCCCCATGCCGGGGAGCAGTAGGGGATGGCATCCGCCACGTGGGCCACGGGCAGCCCGTGCCGCTTCAGCTCGGGCAGCTGATCGTGCACGAAGCACAGAAAGGCGCTGCGGAAGCGGCCGCGCTGCGCCATGGCCTCGCCGTCGGGCGCTCCCCTCACGCGGCGGCAGCGCGGCCCCTCATGAGGGGCGGGCGGGGCGGCGCCCGCGCGCTGCGGCCAGACCGGGGCGGGGCGGGGCGGCGGTGACCGCAGCGGCTCCGGGGCCGCCTGTGCCCGCGGTGAGGCGGTGAGCTGAGGCCCTGTTCCCGTGTGAGAGCTCCGCGTACTCCTCATCAGCGACACGGGAGACTTGTCTGCGGAACACACAGCGGCCAACAAGCTCTAAGGGTCACAAGACCGTAGGACGTTAAGGGGTTGGAATGGACCTTAAAGATGATGCAGCTCCAGGGACACCTTCCACCAGACCAGGTTGCTCAGAGCTCCGTCCAGTCTGGCCTTGAACACTTCCAGGGATGGGCAACTCCCCTGGGCAGCCTGTTCAGTAAGGAATTTCTTTCTAATATCCAACCTAGATTTCCCGTCGTTCATTAAGTAAAACAAGATGCTGTATGTCAGTAGAACCAGATGGTGCCCTTAGTCAAGGACATCCTGCAGCTAGCAAGCTCTATGGATGAAATAAATCAAGGTGTTGATGTATATATTGCCACTTTGGAAAAAGACTCAAGGTCTATGTGTCCTATATAATCCTAAAATCATCATGGTTGGGAGAGACGTTTAAGATGATCCAGTCCAACCATACAGCACTGTCACTGTAACCCCGAAGCCACAAAACCCCATCATCCTGTGCCAGATACAGATGCCTCTTGAATGCATCTGGATATAGCTGAACCGCCTTCATTATAACATTAAATATCACACCTCCTGGTCAGAAAAATCCCTGCCCAGGTGAAGATCCTTCCCCTGAGCATGCACAGAAATTAAGTGCGATTATGTAATTTGTATGGTAATTATTAACCAATCATACTTGGGAGGTTACTAACATATTTTTGTGTATAGGTAATGCCATGGAAAGCCCAGTGGGCTGTGCTTGATTTGTGGAATACTGCCAAGCACCCAGGCTTCTGCGACTCCAAAATAAGTAAATAATTAATGTCTCTCTCTAGTGTGTCATTATTGGCTTGTTGCACACCATGTAGATGAATCTGAATTTTCTGGACAACAACCTTACAGCAGGTCCTCTTGAGAGTGTGGCATGGCTGCTTTTTTGTCAATCATTATTTTTTTAATGTTCTTTGGGTGCTGAAGGATTAGAAATACCCCATGGGAACAGGAGCTTGCACCAGGTTCAGGACAGAGTGAGGGAAAAAGTGGAGACCAACTTCAGGTAAGAACCCTGGGTTTGGTTTTGAGATGTGTGGCAGAAAGCGGAGGAGGTGAGTGGGCATGTGCACACTTGGAAGGGCAAACTTGCTTAATAAAATTATTCGGGAGCTCATGTTACACAAAACTGAGGCTGCTGTTCAGACTCACTTTTTGTGGGTTTGGGTTGCTTTTTGTGGTTGTCGAGGTATTTCCTTTCATCTGTCTCATTGACATAACTGACACTTCCTTCAGTGAAAGTGCATAGGGAACCACAGTTCAGATAAAATAAAAGCTGGAAATAATCTGATCTGCATCATTTTGATAAGTGGCACAGACTTGCTTCCTGTCTTAAGCTTTCTATTGATCTCTCTCAAAAATCAAATGATCTCCACTGGCCATAGTAAAAAAATAAAGAGAAGTTAGCAGGGCTATAATCACAGCAGGTCAATAATCATAACTGGCTTTCAAACAAAGTTTAATCAGTTTGCAGAAATCTGGTTGCCTGGAACAGAGGACCCTACATTTGACGTGAGACAGGGTTACTGAAGTGGCAATATTGGCATGGGCCCTGATTAACTTTTGGCCTGGTTTTCCTTGTCTAGGGCATGTGATGTCTCCCACATTCCTCACTGTTCCCCTGTCTGTTGGGGAATCTCCTTCAGCATCCATCTGCTCTTCCTGCAGCCATCTCCAGTGGAGTTATCCAGACAGTCTCAATGAAAATAAATGGTGCAGCACTGACTTGGGAGATTCTGTGCAGTTCTCCATCTCAGAATCCGCTTGAATTTACTGTAAACTTAGACATGAGGATACAAACAGTGATGAAACACATCTGTGCATTTCCAAATCACTGGAAAAATCTGCCTCTTTCCTCAATCTAGCCACTTTTTTCATCTTTGGGTAAGTCTTCTTAGCTCCAAAGCAGGTAGCTGGTGGTTAGGCTTAAATCTTTGACTTAACTGATTATGTTTGTCAGTGGTGGAACTGCTGTCAGGTAAGGTCAGACCAGATTGCTCTGGCATCTCCCTGGTGGTTGGTTTCTCTGAGGGTTAAAAAATGCTGGCTCATTCTGGAGGCTGTTCTGTCTTGCTCAAATCTTGTGAAACACTTTGGTTTGTGTTCCACTTAGGCAATTTGCTGTTAAACACACAGGAGGAGTCAATCACATCATTAACAAATGTAGAAAATCGTGATGTAACCTCAATGAGAATAGGTAAGCATTTTTAAGGTCACTTTAACTGCTGTGGAAAATAATTTATATTCCAGTCTAGTTCCAGATACATTAATGCTAAGTCTCTAAGGAGAGACTGCAAGAAATGACTTGTATCTTGTAAATACAAACATCTGCACAGAGCCTAGTTCTTTCAGGCAGAAAGGCAAGTGTTTCCTGTTATATTACTGTAAGAGTTGTTGCTAGGAGTGCATCTGTGCACTTGTGTTTTATTTTTCTTCACATCATATTCTTTTCTCTCGTGCAGCTTTGGGACCCACCCTTCAGCAGCCCTTCCTTTTAAAGAAATTCAGATAATGTGTGTATCAACTGTTTGAAAAACACAAGGCTCCACTGATAGCTCTCCTAGGGCTAGAGGTGTGGTTGGAAAATAAAATTCATAAGCAGTAGAGAGAGAAAGGATTTTCCTGTGTGGGGTGGGGATCAGATTAAAAAAACAGGGAACAGATCATCTTCAGCACATCATATGATCAATAGTCTTCCCCAGGGTGCTGAGGAGAGCCCAGTGCCTCTGAAGAAACTCATGTTTTAAATCTTCATTTGTCTGCTGTTTAACTTAGTGGGTGAAGGACTTTTCTGGACCATTTACACTGATTTGAAAATAACATTTGTAGCACTGGGACCATTCCAACAGATAACAACAAGTGTTGTGCCAGTATTTATATATTACTTGTTGGGGTTTTTTTCTTTTAAGCACTTAATTTAATTAATTACTATGCCAACACTTTAAGTCCTAGGTACCTGGCCTTGATTAATGGCCCAGAGAACTCCTCTGCCAGCCTGTGCTTTTCCATCAATGAATGAAGTTTGCCAGTGGCTCAAAATAGGGTCTAGGTACCCTAGTACTATATAGACAGAAAAACTATCTGGAAGTTTTCTGCCAGTAATGTATTTTCATTCATTCAGGATTCAAGGCTATAATCTTTCCTTGCAGTTTTTTGTCAGAAAGAATGAGCAAAGTTATTCTAAAAAGCATGGCAGTGGCTACATCTGCTGTTCCCCCCTTACCTGCTGGTCTGGGGCTACAGCACTCACCCACAAAGGGAAATATTTGGTGTTTATGTTGGAGGAATCAGGCCACATCCATCAGCCCAGGAGAGGCGCAGCTGATGCAACTCCCTGCTCCCAGGTCTAAGTGAAGGGAGGTCAAGTGTGTATTCCCAGCCTAACCCAGCTCCTCCTGTGGTTTTCCCATTAGAGATGAGCCATCCTTTCCCCCTCCCGGGCTCTCGGGGCACACCACCTTCCCACAAAGAGGTCCAGCTGGATTGGTACTAACGCTGTCACACTCGCTCCCTCCTGGCACCGCTTCTGCCCGCCGGTCTGCTCTAGGGGACAGTAATCCTGGTCACTCCCTCGGGGCTCTCCAGCTGTTGGCACCCAGCCACCCCAGTGCCTGGCCCAGCTGCTGGCACCCAGACCATCATTCACTACAGCTCCTAGCCCCAGGGACACGTAGGGGCCCTATCTACCTGCAGTCCCACTCCAGGTGCTGGCATTTGAGTTATTCCTGTCTGTCTGGTCACTGTCACCCAGGCACGTGGACTCTCCAGTGCATGGCTTGACTAGAGACTGGCACCAGACCCCCATACACATGGACACACCCAAAACAGAGAGTTGTTGTAAGTTATAAAGAAATTTAATAAGAAGAAAGGAATGCACTGTGTATGACAGATAAGTACATCACCCAGCAAATTCTTACACACAACTGGTACTTTCTATCCCTTTATCCATTTCCCTTACTTGTTCCTTCCCAAATCACCTAGATCTCTCTTTCTTTCCCTTTGATTCCTCCAGTAAGCATCCCACAAAGAGTCCTATGCAATCCTTAAATGCTCTTCCCTTGCATCCTCTAACGAGTCCTATATCCATAGGATACAATCCCCCTCAGTCCTAAAGTTACTGTGGTGTTGACTTATCTTGATAGGTTCCAGTCTGCACTCTGGGGCCGAGGCTTTCCTGGGACAGCCCTGGGAAGAGCCTGGAATGGTTTTCTTTTATTCGGAGTTCCTATCTGAGGGTTCCCATCTGCCAATTGTCCCTGTGCTCTTTGGACTTGAGAAAATGGGCCATTGATGGGCTATTGTGATGGGTGTGGGAGGAGCCAGGGCAGGGTGTTAATTGGGCTACAAACCACCCAAGTGGCATTGTCTCTGAGCACTCCTTTGTGTGTTTTGGAGGCAAGGTTTTGTCACATAATCGCACAGCTGATTTCTTTCTCAGCCTGGTTATGGAGATTTTGAAACCTACAAATTCTCTGGAGAGTGATACAAAGCGGAAACCAGTAATTATTATTGTTTCACATGTAACACATAAACATCCCAGGGATGAGAGCCTGCAGGCTTCCCTTCCCCAGGTGAATGATTTAATCAGTCAGCTACAGCTGCCAGCTTTCTCTTTTGACCTAGTGAATCTGGGGTTTCTTTCTGAACAGTGCCACGACTGCAAGAGGAGTGCAGGGTGCCTTACACCTCACCTATGTGATCAAGGATGTGACTTTAAACACCTATGAGTCAGGAGGCCTTTTTACAAAAGCTAAGCCATATCACCCTGCCTTGTTCCCATGCCTGTCTTTGCAGGGTTTTGCTGAGTGTTGGACCTACTGTGAATGTCCTGGATCAGGCGTCCCAGGAGGTATCAGCACCTTTCTTCCAGGTTTCTCAGGGAACTCAAATGAGAGCTGATAATGCTTCTGTCTGCTCTCCAGAAATGGTAGCATTTGTGTTGGGGGTTGCAGTGCAGCAGGTCATGGAATTGTGGGATGCATGGGACTTGCTGGGCAAGTGCTGTAACCCTGATGACCAGCACATCCCAGAACCACTAAACCTGATACATGGCAACCAGCTGTCCATGTGTGCTATAGCTACATCCCCTATATGCCATCAGTTTCATCTATCATTAATGCCATGGCTCCAGGGAAACCACCACATTGTTCCAAATATGCTGGACAAAGTCTGGGAAATCCTTAATATCTGGTAAGACCAGATTTTCAGGGTAGGAAACAAGGACCTGGCTGTGACACCCCAAATGCCTTGCCTTTGGGTGTTTGTTAGACATCTCTGTGCTCAGAACTATCTGGGCATGCAGAGAAGGAAAACTGGAAGCCTTTAGGCAACTTTGACAGTACATGTGCGCTTTCAGTCTCAATCTGCTGCTGAATGAGGGTGTTTTAGATTTGAGTTCTAAATGTTAGGTACCAAAAATTTTCCAAAGTCTTGTTTTGGATCTGGCCCTAAGTAGGATGACCTGAGTAATTACAGACCCGTCAGAGTGACAGGGACCCCAGGCAAAAGAATAGAATCACTGACACAGGATTTGCTTCAATAATTAATTAAAGTAACGTAATTAATGCCAATCAACGTGGGTTTGCAGCAAATCGGTTCTGTCACATTGGTTTGTAATTGCATCAAAAAAGATACTAAGTGTGGTTACTAAAGGAAGCACGTGACTCGACCACACAACACTGAATCAAGGATACAGATTTATGATACAGAGACCATCCAGTCCCTGGTTAAAGCATTGGCTTAAGATGTCCCAAAACGTAATTTTAAATAAGGAATTGTAATCACACTTTTTATTAAGCTCTTTCTTAGGTTGTTTCTTGGCTGCATACTACTAAATACTTGTTGGTACCTTTCTAGGAAACATACAGTCATCACAGTTACTTGCAAAAAATAAAAAGATTGAGGGAATACTTAATAAGGTAGGTGAGAGAGCAGGATATCCACCAAAGAGAGGCTTCCTATGTGATGCTATGTCATACTAGCAGCTGGTATGCTCCCTGGAAGGATAAACAAATATTAAGTAGGGATGATGATGCTGTAGTACTCCTGCTTTTATGCTTTTAGCAGCTGGGCCTGGGAGGCTCTCTCCGGTTCTGATGTTAGCATAAGAATATAGCAAGCTAACAGTCTGTTGAACTTCCAGAGAGGATCTTAAGGGTGCTTTGATCACAGCCTGCTGTGTCACCTCTTCAGAAATGCCTTAAGAGTGCCCTGCCTGCTGGCTTGGCAGTAGTAGAATGTGAAATTAGATTAAATTAGGGGCAGGGTGAGCTCCCTTCCAACCCAAAGTAATCTATGATTCGTTTTTGTAACATATGGGCTGTAGCTCAAACTAATCGATGTAGTGTGGCAAAGTGATGTGGCCTATTTTATTAAGAAAGCTGGATTGGACAGTCACAAAAGTCCAGGTTGTGAATTCCAAGTCCCTGAAGGTATTTGTGCTGCCCACAGTTTCTCTACAGCCAAAACCTTAGAGGGTTTAACAGCTTGTTGTCTCCTAGGCTATCTGTAGATAGGCAAGCAGGGTTTGTCCTATTGTGTATTTTTGCCTATTGTGACACACAAAAGATGGTGAGCTGGGATGATTCACTCGTGATCTTGTACCTATATAATAACTTCACAAAACATTATTGCTTACATGCCATTAGTGTTTTAAATGAAAATTTCAGGTTCACTCTGTAAGTGTAGCAAAGCCATGCTATGATTTTTGGTGTCTAAAAAAAGAGTCATGAGCAGCATAGGAAATTTACACAGAGGAGTAAATACTATAGGAGGATGCTGTTCTCTTGGGTTCTTCCTAATGCTGAATTTACATTACAGACCTGAAGGTTCATTGTAGCCAAATTTCTCCATTAAATATTCTAAATACTCTAAATATTCTATTTCTTGGTACAAACATCTGGGTATAAAACTACAAAAGCAGTTTATATATCCACATCACTCACTCCTGATGTTAATAGGACATAAAAGCTCTTATTATTGTGCTATCAAATGTAGCCAGGCAGCTTGGAAAAAACCAACATATACAGAGAGTACACATATTTCAGCAGTGTCTTGCTGTGAAGCTATCAAGGATTAATAAGAGATTCCAGCGTAACACAGCAAATGAGGAAAAGTTTTACTCAGTAGCTATCTGAAGAGACTCACTAAACGCTATGAACTGATGCTGTGTCACCCAGTAAGTTCTGCGATGTGCTGATCTCAGTACTAAATCAAGAGAGCAGTGTCTAATGGCTGAATCCAGCATGGCATCCCAGAAAAGCTGTTGAAATCACTGTTTCTATGGAAATTTCTACAAGGGAAATCCAGGGGGCTGAATGGCATGAAAATCTTCATGCAGCAGAGTGGGTTTTCAGGGGTGTTGTCGAGATGGGTCATTCTGACTGAAGTGCTGGTATAAATCGTTCCATGTGGTGGTAACTTAAAAAGCTGACTCTGCTTATCAACAGAGGAAATGACCACAAAAGATTGGTACTGGAAGATGAGACGAGGGAGGGAGGAATTAAGTACTTGGCAAGGAGAGAAAAGAGCCAGCAGCTGCTACAGCATGAGTAAAAATTTGTTTGTTTGTTTGTTTCCCTCTTGTTCAGCTGAATTTGTTCACGATCCCATCGCTTAGAGAACTCCTTCAGGTGGAGTCGCGGTATCAGCAGTGAGATCAAACACTGCTGAAGTGTGGTATTCCTCCGATTCCGCCCGGGACTAAATTACGCAGGGCAAACACTGGGAATTTGCTCATCCGGTATCAAGGTTGTCAATTGACCGAGGGAGATGAAGGTTTAAGGCCACCAGTATGTTGTTTTTCAAGGGACAGAGAATCCCAGCTGGGCTGTGGCTTGAAGCCATCTGGCTAATTGCATAGGAATTTACTCACCGTTTGAAGGTGAAGTGGGGCTAACTGCAGTCATGCAGCTTTCGGTCTTGGGCTAAAAGGAAAGACAACATCCTAACATTAACTATTAAGCCAGCTCAGATGTTGCAATCATGAGATCAAAGGTCTACAGAGATCTGGAACATCTATTCAGGGCCTGGGCATCCATCTTACGTGGATATATACAAATGACAGCTCTTGTTAAATGAGAAAGGACCGTACAGTAAGTTTATGAGAATTTCAAAGCAGATGTAAATCCAACGTTACATGCGAAACAATGGTGCTTCCTTGTATTGAAAAGCTTTCCTTCCTTTGTCGTGAGTCAAAAGTTTAGCAAAAGTGATGTTTGCCAAATTTATTTGCAAAAGCTGGAGTAGATTAAAAAAAACCAACAACAACAACAAAAAACCCAGTAGAAGCTAGCAATAGTAATGCATAAGGGATTGTACTGCTCCCAGTGTTAAACAGATGAGATGTTATCAACATTGTCTCAGGAAACTCTGGATCAGAATCCTGGCCAGCTAAGTTACAAAAAGGCAAGGAACCAGGAGTTCACTTGAAATTTTGAGGTTTATCAGGAAAAATGGTTAGGGGGAGAAAGATAGCTTTGTATTTACCTTTTAGGAGTCTTAGTTCAGCCCATACAAACTTCCATGGATTATACCCTATAGATAGGTAACAATGGTGAAGCAGGCCCTCAGCTGATGTAAAGTATTATAGTTCCATCTGAATTTTCTGGAACCACACATTGCTGGAGGCTAAATTTGTGGCCCGAAAGGGAGTTTTACTTTGTCTTCCACCTGCAAGTATGCACGAAGGCTGTGGGGTGTCAGATCAGTGTGCTGAAGGAGAACATCACTGTGGGCTGCTGCACATATCCATTATTTAGTGTAACAGGGACTTACTTCTTAATAGTAACTGTTAGCTAGTACTGCAAAACAGTTAAATTCATAATGTATCAGGCCAGAGGAACATCAGGACACTGATTGGGGTGGGTGTGTATTTTTTTTTAAAGCAATGCTGAATAAAAATAAACTTCCATGTGAAAAATATTTTTAAATAACATTGAATAGCTCCAAATAAAACACTTAAAACAGATTAACTGCCTAGGGATTGTCTCCTTGCTTAATTCCATTTTAACTGTACTAACAGAGGGACTACACCTGTTTGAAAACAACCAAAGATGTTTCAACACATCTTTTATCACAGCAAACATGCTGGTTTGCTTTTTCCTTCAGAAATTATTGATCTTTTTTTTCATTCACGCTTTTTAAGAAAAGCTTATCTTGCCTGTAGAGAAGTTCAGTCTGAAAGGCAAAATTATGAGCAACTGGAAACCACCTGCTAGAATGTAAACAGCTTGTACAGATTTACTGCCGCCATCCCTGTGCCCCCTGCCTTTAGCAGCAGGACCCACCAAGCGCTTTGCTTTCGAAAAATCAGAACCGTTTATGGTTTTTGGCAGATTCCAGACGAGACAAAGTTGGAGACTACTCCCATCTCTCATGTGGGTCACTGATGCTTGCACCATCCCAGCTTTGGTTACAAACACAAGCCAAGCCCTTTAAGAGAAGTGCCTGAGGATGAACAACACTCAAAGGGAAGCTGTGCTGGATGCTGTGAATGGGGAGTGCCATTTTGCAAGGTGCTTCTCTCTGGTGCTGAGCCACAAAAGAATGCACGATGCTGTTTTAGCCAGCTCTAGAATGCTTTTTAGCCAGCTCTAGGTCCATGAATAATTCCACTGACTTATTAAGTTTTCACAGAAACTTTAAAAGTTTTAAGTACAGTTAATGTGTATCCACGTGGGTTTGCTGCGGCCAGGACCATTTAATTTCCAAGCAACATCCATATTCTAAAATGTCGGTTTTAGCTGTATGTGACCCCTTTCTCACAAAAAAACCACACAACAAACCAAACACAAACAAAAAAAAAATCCCCATCCCTTCGCGGTGTTGGCACGAAAACTTAACACCCCGCAACTCGGCTGCCCATTGTTAATAGAGAGAACACCTCCTCACCTAAAATTATACTCCCACTTTATCTAAAATTCCAGTAATTAGTTGCAGCGCCCATGCTGGAAATTTAGAACAGGAACCGTCTACGCTCATTTCCCAAGGTATACACTTGGCTAATTTGGGGAGGACAGATGATCATCGGGGACATTTTTAAGCGCTTACTAGAGAAGTTGTAAGAACCCCGCTAAGAAGCGGGGATGCCGGGGGCTGAAGGAGTTGCAGAGGAACGTGCCGGGGTGTCCTTAGGCTGAGGAGAGGCACCAGGCAACCGAAACGCGCCTTTGCCGGAGGGAGGGCGGGCGGGAAGCGAAGCAGTTTCGGGAAGCCGCGTCCCCCTTCCCGCCGCCGCCCCCCGCCCGAGCCCCGCCGCCGCGCCCGGACAGCGGCGGGGGCGGCCTCGGGGAGCGGGCCCGGGGGAGGAGCGGAGCGGAGCCACACGGCGCGGCCGCTCCGCCAGCCCGGCCGGCTCTGCGGGGAGGCGGCTGCCCGAGCGGGGCCGCCCCCGCGCCTCTCCCGCCGCCCCGCGCCGCCTGGACCACTGGGAAGATGGATGGGCACGTCCTGGGATGGATCGTCCTCCTGTGGCTCGCAGGTAGGGCCGCGGGCGGGGGCACGGGTGTCCCGGTGGCCCCGACGTCCCCGTGCCGTGCCCAGCCCGCCGGGCTTCACGGCTTTCCTGAGGGCGAAAATGGGGACGTTTTGGGGAGATGCTGCGGAGGGAGCCGGCGTGGGGCCGGGGGCTGCTCGGGCACGTCCCGCGGTGCAGTTTACGGAGACTTCGCGGAGAGGGCTGGGGACGGGGGGGCAGCCGGTGCCTCCTGCCCGGCCGGGGCCGCGGGGCAGGTCCGAGGGGCCCCCGGCGCTTCTCTCCGCGTGGTCCGCGGGGCGCTTGGGCCCCCGCTCGCCGCCGGGGAGAGAGCGCGCTCGTGTCGGGCAAGGGGGAGCCCGTCCGGGGGCCCGGGGTGTCCTTGGCCGCGGTGCGGGGAGGGATGGCGACAAACCCCCGGCTCCCCCCGCCCGCCCGTGCCGAGCTGGGCCGGGAACAATTGCAGGAACTTCTCCTTTACCCGGTGTCCTGACCGCACATGCCGTCTCAACAGAGGTGTGAGAGGTGGGGGCTGACCTGCCTCTGCCCCGGCTTCCAGGGGGGGCAGAATTCCAGGGGGGCCCTCCCCGTGACGGTGCAGTTGAGCCCAGGCCTTTGTGTGCGCAGGACGGGACTGCCCCCCCAGCCCAGCTCGCCGACCACCGCTTGCCCCGCCGGCTCCTGAAGAGGTCGGGCAAGCCAAGCCCCCCCCTAGGGCAGGGGGAGGGGAGCCGGAGAGGCGAACAGAGAGGGCTCAGCGATGGGGAGAGGGCAAGGGGGACAAACTGAATAGGGGCTGGGTCTGAGAGCTGGGCGGCGAGGAAAGGAGGGGGTAGGGATTACAGCAGGGTGTGAGCGGCGGGGCAGCCGGGAACCGGGGAGAAAGAGAAAGTCCTGTCAGGTCCGGGGCAAGATCTGCCTCCTGTGAGCCGGTGCAGCAGCCGGGCACAGGAGCAGCAGGCTATAGGAAAAGCTGCAGTAGGATGACTTAGCCAGGCGGGCTGGTTACAGGCTGAAAGAAGAAACAGACACTTGGGTTAAGTGGCATATATTTCCCCCTGTCACCAATGTATCCCACAAAAAAGACCTCAGCCTCTTCCCTCTTCCTATTCAGATTTAGGATTCACAAGCAGTAAATTCGGCTTTTAGTCATAACACCTCTCTCCCACCACCCACCCACCCCTTTCCTTGCATTTTCACTCTGAGTCATCTTCAACACCGGTGCCTGCCTACTGCTCCCTTCCAGGGTTTCACGGCCTCATCTGGGGCTTCAGCAGCTTCCAGCTCATCCTCTCTCCCTTCCTCCTTCCCTGCCATTTGGCTGCTTCCAAATGTATCCCACTTCAGTGAGCTGGTCTGGAGTGCCAGCGCACCCTCAGCTACCCCTCCTTTCCTACTAGCCATAGTAGTGTGCTGATAAATAGCGTCCAGAGGCCGGCAAAGGAGTACAGGGTGTAGCTAAACATGACATTACATTCCTCCCTCTTTTTGAAGAGCTTCTTTATCTGGACATGTCAGGCTAATCAGGACTTTTTTATCAAGCTAAAAGACCGGGCTGTTGACACTTTTCTCCCTCCACCGAGGGCAGTTCACGATTCCTGGCAGCGAGTGCTGCTTGGAGCATGCAGGGTCAATGCAGAGAGACAGGTACCGCTGCAGTGGGAAGACCTTCCAGTTTCCTCTAGCCCTGTGATTTTGAGACAGGGCTGCGTGGTGCTGGTGCTGTGGAGAGCTGGCAGGCACAGGCTTCCGGCAGGCAACAGGTTATCCATAGCTGTGTGCTGAGGGATGGAGGCAGTCAGTGCTCGCCTGCTCCCCTCCAGCCGCTGCTGCCCAGCCATAAATCAGGTGCTGATGTCCTTTTTCACAGCCGAGAGAAAGTAAATAAGCAAAGGTATGTGAGTGTGTGTATGTGCACAGAAAAGGAAGAGGGGGGCTAGCAAACGTGGATTCAAGATTTTCCTCTCCCCAGTGGCTGTGCAAAGGAATGAAAGGTCTGCATCAAGGTAAGGAGCCCTAATCCAGCCAGAGTGGTACACTCCGGTCTGGGAAAGAGAAGTGGGGGCTGGGAGGTGGAGGGGCCAGGAGACAGAGTGCAAGATGGGGAGGAAGCAGGGAGACAAAAGGGAGCACGAAAGAGAAGGCTCTCGTTCCCTTCTCTCCCCTCCTCCCTCCTCGAGGTGGGTTGAGAAATTTCTAATCAGCACTTTCAGTCCCTTTCCTCCCAGCGGTAATTCCTCTCTGTCCTTTGTTTGTCTTTAATTTTTGGCTCTTGCATTTATCTTTTGTTTGGTTTTGCACACTGTGAGTTCTTATGGCAATTTGAAAAAAATCCTGTGTGAGGTACAATGGATTTGGTTTGGCTTCTCCCCCTCCTGTCCTGCTCTCCCACGTGCCTAAAGCTCATGTTTTAATAACAACAGCAAATGGATGAAGAGCAGGTTGTTCTTTATTCCTTCCTGTGAGGTCACACGGGTTAAGATATGTGTAGGGCTGTGCTCTCATTCTATAAAAAGCAGATCCCATTTGCCAAGTATCCTTAGTCTCTGTGTAAAGCCTGTTCTTGTAAATTACCAAGTGCAGCTTGATTCTGGAATGAATCCTCCCGTCGTGTTTACTGTTTTCTTATTAATGCTGTAATTTCTGATGCATTTAAAACTAGAGAAAAGTACTGGACTGGAGACTGAACTCCAGTTTTAGTACAGAACAAGCAGAGCAAATTTTTTCTGCCTCACAACTTGGACTAAGCTTGGAAAAGTTACAATTAGAAGACTGTCCACATTAAAATGGGATATTTTTGTCCTGATAAGTACTTTTCCACCAGTAATTTAGCACTCAGTCCCTGTATACTGTTGCTGTACCTGTTCTTTCCCAGCCACAGTTCAGGAGGGCAGGCAGAGGGGGCCTGCTGGAGCACAGTTGTGCTTTGCTGTTTCTGGCCAGCTGACCACACTTCTTGGGAAGGCAGGGAAATGGATGGACTCTTTTACTTGTCTTGATTTAAAGTGTTCATCTGACTTCCCTTGCCTGGCTTCACAGACCATAAGTGTAATGTAACTGGGCAGAAATCTCATGTTTTTCTTACTTTTTATTCCTGTGAGGTCACCTTGAGTAAGCCTGTGAGGAGTAGAAATCCCAATGCTATCCCAAGGACAGGTATTATAGCTTGGTGTTACAAGGCTGGGAGAGACTCTTCGCATTTCTTTTGCTTTGTTCTCAGGCTTCTGATGAGTGATATTTCTGGGAATGATTTCTGGGATGCTGAACCAAGTCTAAATCAGGAGGCATCTGACAACTGTAACAGCTTTCAGACAGTAGTAAGGGTGGGTTCGATCTGGTGGCCAGAGCTAATTCACCTGAGAGCACCCAGGGTGACTTTTGTGAATGTGTGAAAGGGAGTGTAAGGAGCACAGGGAAGCTGGTGAAGAGAATGAAGTGAGGAGCAGGGGGTGCCTGGGGAGAGCACCACAGAGAATGGTGAAGAGCAAGAAATAGTCCAATGTCTACTGCAGTCACTTTGCACAGCCTGGGCTGTCCTGCATGGAGGGTTTTTGTTTTGAGGTTCTGTCCTTTGAGTGCTGGGTGTGCAAGGCCACGCTTTTCTGCAGCTGCTTTGGGTTTTTCCCTTTACAGGTTAAGCAGTTTGAGAGCTGAAATTCTTGGGGTTTGCCATGGAGCTGTGAAAAACAACCATGCTTTCACCTCAGCTGCAGCTGACCTGTTCAGGCATTGGTTTCTTCCTTCCAAAAAAGTTGACAATTAGCGGTCACGTTGCTAAGAACACAAGTCTGATAGGAACCAGACCAAGACATCCTATTAATTTCCCATAAGGCACTCCACACGATCTGATGGTGATGGCTTTTGCTGATAAATTGCATGGATTGGATTTAGTCCAACATGAGTAGGCAAGAACCTGTACAATACAATCTCAGTGATCCCACTGGCTCTCCATTCATCTGTTTACGCAGCTCTTTATTATCTCTGACTTTCTGGTTTCAAAGCCCAGATCTTGCACTTCCTGATTCAGGCTTGATCCGTATTTGAGAGGTGGAACTGGGTGCCAGTATTCAGCAGTGGAGGAAAGAACACTTTGTAATGATGCATAGTATCCAAGATGCCAAAAACAATGATCCTTTTGCCCAACAGTTTACTTTAGTTGGGAATTGGTATAAGCTACCCTAAGGGCACTGTCTCTCACCAGTGAACAGATGCTTTTCTGCCAAAGCCCTGAGGTAAAGTCTAGGAGTAGCTTTCCTGAGGTGCCTGGTTCAGGACCCAATGATTTCCATTCTCCTATGTGCACAACTGCCACTCCTGTCAATAAAGGTACATGAAAATGGGGGAGGCAATTTTTGTAGTTTCATAGAATCAGCTGTACTACCTCAGGCAAGCAGTAGCGCGAGCCAGGTAATTGCAGAGAAGGAGATGAGATGTATGCACAGATAGGGAGGGAGACCCATGTGACCTGAAGAATAATGTGTGCTGTCTTCTCTTGGACTCAATTCTTGCATTCCAGAAGGAGAGAAAGACCTGTTCCACTGAACTACAGTATTTGGCTTTGCTGTTACTTCCAGGGTTTGGTGCTTCAGATCAGTTTTATTCTGACTGGTTGATATTTAAGGTCCCCTCCAGTCGAAACCATTGTGTGATTCTATTCCTAGAGGCTGTGTAGTGAAGCTAAATCTTCCTGGGATTCATTTCACCTCAGGGAGGCATAGCCTTCTCTGGAGGTCAATGGCAAAGCAAGAGCCTCAGTTATCACCTCTCAGTTGCCTTCCCTCTCTTGCTCAGGGAAGGCGGTTATGAAGATCGGGCTCACAAGGCTCAAACCCGCCCTTACAAATATCCCCTCTGTAATCACTTCCTGGAATTTTCTTTAATCACCAGTGAAATGTATTAGTGATAGCTTGTGTGTAGTGTTGATTGCATAGTTTGAATGCATAATCTGAGGATAGTTCAGGAAAGGAATCAGAGAAGGGAGACAAATGCACATTGCCAATTGAAACAGACAAACCCCATACAATTATATTTCGGAAGTGTGATTATTTTTAAGCTCTTTCTCCGGGAGTGTGTGTGTATATATATATTTGTACAGACACACAAAACCATGGGTTCTTTTTATTTTCTAAGAGTAAGGATAAATGTGTTTGTAAGATGCAATTGATTAATATTTTCAGACCTTTTTCTGTGGGTTTAGGAGAGCAAGAAGGGAGGAAAGCAAAATAGTCACATAGTCTTGAGACTCCCAGGAGCTACATTTTTTTCTTGTGAAACCTGAAACATTCACAATGAACAGGTTCCTTCTCTAGAGTGCAGGAATTGCATTTCCATGATGGTTTTGTAGTAAGGGCTTATTTTGCTCTGTCTGCATTAGTCAAAACATAGCACAACACAATTCAGTTTCTTTTTAGTCCTATTTGTCTTAAACTAGACAAAGAGCTACCATGGTGCTGTCACTAAGCTTCTCATAATTTTTCACATATTTCGTTCCTTTTTCTCTGGTGTATTAACAACCCAGAGTTCTGTCCTCTGATATGTCTGAGGCTCTTCTTATCTTGGCTACATTACATTTTCAGGTCAGCAGTTTCTTCTTGAAGGTGAGGAAGTCCTATAATTCCCATGCTTGGACATAACTGATCAGTGTAGAGCCACCATCTTGTCTTCAGGCAGTCAAGCATCCTGGTGGCCTTTTTGGTGGACACTGTTATAGCAGTGACGTACTGCATGAATCAATTCCAATAATTCTTTTTTGGCAGAGGAAATAACAGGTGTATAATTTCCCAGTTCAGCCATATATAATTATATATAATTTGACTTAAATAGATCTAAAGTTTCCTCTGCTCCAGTCTCTCAATCTGAGGCACTGTGTTGCTCTTAAGTGCTATTCCTGGAAAGAATCCGAAAATAATACTTAAGAAGTTAATAAAGAGCTTGAGATAGGATATAGAAGGTGCCAGATAATTTTCTGCACATCTCCAAAATGCTTTTGGGGAGGAAAATAATTCCTGCGTTCTCCCAAAAGCTGCTTTTCTTTTCTTGATATAGGCGTTCACATGGGGGTAGGGTGGGGAAAGTTAGTCAGATGAGAATTTGCTAAAGCTCAGCTAATCATTTATTAAAGCAGTCCCTGGCTTGCCAAACTCATTAATCTCATTAACAGGGAAGGAGGGCTGTGGTGCATGGTTATCTGAGAGCACTGTGTTTACTAAGCAGCGTACTTGGTTCACAAGGGAAAGACTTAAATATTCAGTGTGTCACTGTTTTATCCCTGGAGCTGAGGTAACGTGATGAGTCACTTGATCAGCTCATGCACATGCTGGCTTTGGCCTCAGACTGTGAGGGGTCAGGCACAGGGTTGCCAGACACATGTCTGACATGGACTCATTTGTTTTTCAAGGGGTTCTTCATGTTTCTTGCATTCAGATGCAACCCAGAAAGCACAAATCTCTGGAGAGGAGAGGATAAGACGTCACCACTTGGTTCACCTTGAGAAGCAAGTGGTGGCATTCCCTTAGTGCCACATGGCCCCTGTGTTTGGTCCCTGGGTAAAAGAAGCTTGGCAGAAACATCCCAGCTGCCACTTCCTGAATAATCTCCTTGCCTGTGCAGGAGCTGCTTCATTCCCCTTCCTGTCCTGTGGGAGACCTCAGCTGTGCTTGGTGGTACTCTGGAGAACAGCCACACTTCAGTGTTTGGATTTGGGTCTGGGCACTTCTGGCAGACCTGATAACCTCCTGTGCAAGTACAATGTGCCTGATGTCCTGCATTCATTGTATGCATAATCTGGCATTGCTGTGCAAATGCCAGAGCACCCTTGTGCTCTTCAAGCCTTCACATAGTAGTCCCCAAGGTCAAATCCTGCCTAGATCAGTAACTCTTTGTTAGTATCAGTGACCATCTTGCATACCTGAAATAAGCTTTCCCCTAGGTTCTAGCTATACTGTGTTTTTCTCTCCAGCTGGGATTTATAGACTTCATTGTGCTTTATAGTTCAGACAGTGATAACTTGTTGAATTTAATATTCACTGCTTTTCCAGCCTCTTCGCTTTCCTTTGGTTTTGAATCCTGATCATGCAATCTCCTCTTGCTTTTGCTTTTCAGGTCTGCAGCTGTCTCCAGCTTGACCTTGTCTCTTCATGCCTGCTGCTGTTACACAGTTGATGCATTTATTGCTCTCCGTCTGCTTCAAGCTCCAGTGTTTTAGTCTGTGCCTTCCTCCCCCCCCCCCCCCCCACCTTCTAAAGATATCTCCTGTCATTTCACTTTCTTTTGCCAACTTCCATCTCCTTTTCATCTCTGTGTTCTGGAGTGGGTGGATTATTTTTGCTGACTCCATTTCTTCTTCTCTCTACATCATTTCTGAATCTCCTGCAACCTGACTGCAGCCCTTTGTACTTATTTTGACCTGGGCTGAGACACCTTCTCCAGCTTCTTCCAGCTGAATGCAAGCTTCCATGATTGTCATCCTGCTTATCCTTCTGTTTCTTGTATTTGCTCTGATACTTTATCCTTACTCTGTTTTCTTCTTTCTTGCATTTTCCCTTCTCTTCTATTGCTTCTTGATATCAGGAAGCCTTTCTTTGTCCTCAGTCTTTTCATTCCTCACTAAGCTTCTTCAGGTCCATCATTCCCTTCTCCAGATGTTGTGTAAACTTTCTCTTCTGCTTTGCTGTCCTGAATGTTTCCTTGTAATTCCTCTTTTTCCCTGTGTGCTGCTCTGGGCGAGGTGTGTGGTAACACCAACATTTTCCATACTGAGCCTGATTCCCTTTTTCCAGTGTTGGATGAGTGCTCTCAGACATTGCTGCCTGCAGCACAAGGAGGGAAGCAATGAAGGGCATGCGGGGGAGTTTTGGCCGTCCCTGTGGGTGTATGGAGTGCCTCAATTTCCCAAGTGCTCTCTGCTGACATTCTGACTCTCCCTCAGCTACACAAGGGTGTAGCAGCAGTCCCCTGCATCTTCTCGGGAGCCTTAATGCATCAGGTCCAGGCTACAGCTCTCCTGTCAGCTGCTAGATAAACATTACGTATTGAGATCCCTCTCCTCCCTGGGAATGTGAAAAACTTGAGTGTTTGGGCCATTTTTCTCCACACCTCCCACATGGAGCAATTTCTCTCAGTGTTACTTGCCAGCCCTGGGAAGAGCTCTGTGATTTGGATCCACTCCTTCGTGCATCTCTAGGGTTTGGCAGAGCAGGCAGCACTAACTAGGCACCAGTGCAGAATGTGCTGGTCCAGGCACTGTGTGTTGCCTGACTTTTAAAGAGGAGGTGTGATGCCGCTGAAATGGGAGGGAGGTGACTTATTCTGCAGTGGGGTTGTCATGAACTCAGGATCTGGCCCCTTGCTGACCTGCTGTACAAGTGGAGCACGGCCATCCCTAAAATACCTCTTCCTTATGTTTGATCCTGCCCCAGAAGCCATGAATCATCACACCATTGTGTTAGGTCTCCTACAGCATGAGGATGCTACATTTGAGCCTTCAGCCCCATCATGCTGTGTTTTTCTTTGTGACTGTAAGCTATGAAAAAGCAAACTTATTTCTGCTGCCAACATCTGCGCTTACGTACATTGAGGAGTGTTGCGCCCTAGCACCTGGAACGGATGGACAGTTTTACCTATTTATGTGGGGAGAATGATGCTATGATGAAATGCAGTAGCTCCCTCTTCAAGCAGTGCCATGGCATATGATACTCATGTTTTTGTTTTCTAGCTGAGGTGGAAGGGTTGCAGGTCACTGTGCCTGAGAAGAAGAAGGTGGCCATGTTGTTTCAGCCCGCTTTGCTTCGCTGCCATTTCTCTACTTCTTCCACCCAACCAGCTGTGGTACAGTGGAGGTACAAATCCTACTGCCAGGACCGGATGGGAGAAGCTCTGGGTATGGTGACTTCTGGTTTGCAAACAATGAGCAAGAGGAACCTGGACTGGGATCCCTACCTGGACTGTGTGGACAGCAGGAGGACGGTCCGTGTCGTGGCCTCCAAGCAGGGATCTGCCATCACCATAGGAGACTTCTATAAGGAAAGAGATGTCAGCATTGTCCATGGTAAGTCTCCTTCCCCAGTGATGCTTGGTGGGGGCTGGAATGGACCCTTAGCAATTTGGGATACTGGAGTCTGGCACTAATTGTTCAGCTGACTCTTAAGAAAAGGCTGTGGGAAGAGAGCTGTTGTTTGTCAGACATTTAGGATTCAGCCAACCAGCCCTAGACCCAAAGGTAATTTCCTTTGGCACTTCCCTTCAATTGACTCCATGTAGGTCTTCAACTCAGATACAGTATCCTTTTTTCCTTTCCATGAAGTAGAAGGTTTTTATTCCTGAATTCTGCGTATTGCCGTGTATATAGATTTTCCTTAGCAGGGGGATGGCAGCAAGAGAGATACAAATTCAGTCTTTGCAGGATAGATTTTTCTTCCTTGCAAATGCCACTGATGTTTTCCTTGTTCTGAAATACCAAGATTATCCTACACCTCATGTTTGCTCAGCCCCGGACTTCACCGGCTTACCCTGTCATGAACCTAAACCCACACAGCCTTGGGCAGAGTGAAAGGAAGAGATTTCCATGGGGTGAAGTCAGGTTGGGTGGAGATGAGGGATGGCAGGCTCCTTAAACATTTTTGTCTGGAAGGCTGTGTGAGAGGCCTTGTCCCTCAAAAGTACAAGGTGTCTGATTGACTCGGGATACCACCTAGCCAGAAGTGGAGACTCCTTGGTGTGGAGAGCATGTGATCAGCCTCAGCAAGAGGGAGTGTCTTCCTTTGTGTAACCTCTTTGCAGATGACTGAGGTGCTGTAGCGGAGACACTGTCTAAGCCCTTTCTTCATGACATGAATAGTGTTGGGACCCCAGCCTTAGATGACAGGAAGGACAGAGACATTAGTGACCCCTTCTGCTCTTGGCACTTGCAGAGTGAGCTGCCTCTGCAGCATTGTCTGTCTTCCCACCTACAGCCAGAAGTCCTGAGCATGTTGTTTTTTCCTGAGTACTGTCATATTCTGGCTAAGGCTAACCCCTCTTCTTAATAAGGAAATGAAATGGATTTGGGACACAGAGATGGACCCAGTGCATTTAACATTCCATCCTTCCTGTAAGTGTTGGAGGGAAAGCCTGACTTTTCTTTTTTGCCTTCCAGATGCAGACCTGCAGATTGGGAAGTTGATGTGGGGAGACAGTGGCCTCTATTACTGCCTTATTATCACACCAGATGATGTAGAGGGCAAGAATGAAGAATCAGTGGAGCTGCTTGTGCTTGGTGAGGCCTCTTGTCAGGCTGCTTTTTCAGCAGATACCTGATGCATCTCTCCTCCTGCTCTCTCTCCATCTCTGCACTGTATTACTATGGGTGTAAGAGCTATGTAAAACAGTGCCTGCAGCGCTGTCACCATTGCCTTGCACCTTGTGCAGTCATTCACACCTAGGCAAAGTGGGTGGCAAATGCTACCAAACCAGAATAGTAATGTTTACACCCACACTGCTCACACGTTACACAGGCGTAAATGACTGCAGAAAGTGCAGGGCTGTGGAAAGGCAGAACCCTTGTTTTTAAGGGATAAAACAATAAACTTGCAGCAAAATGAACATTTGAGACAGACACCCAGAAGACATCAGATCGTGTGATTTTTGCAGTCCTCATCCCACTCTTCTGACCTGTGAGGATGCCAAGAAGCACTGTGTTGAATGTGTCAGTTTGGGAGATTTTTTTTGTGTGCCCAATAACACTTGTCCAGTTAGAGGTGCAGTTTCACAGTCAGCCTAATCAGGTCTGAGCTGGTGCTGCCACTAACAGGACCTACCCTCTCTGTGGTGTGTGTGCTTGGCTCTGTTTCTGTTAGACTCCCTTGAGCACTGTACTGAGCAGGATCAGCTTCTTCCCTATTTGTAGGGTTTGCTTTCAGTGGTGGCTTCCATGATACAGCTCACTGTAAAGGTCAGAAAAGCAGCCATACCAACTAGAGGAGAAAAGCAGAGTGGAATGGGCCTTTCAGGGACTTTTGTTGACATGCCTTGAGCCAGCTGTAGTATTTCAACCGTAGATACCCCAGGAGAGCAAGCCGAGTTTTTCCCGACTTACCTTAAGACCTTACCATGGTTCTTGTGTGTACAGATTTGTGCATCCTGTGATGGAAATATTAAAAAGCTTGGGTTGAAAGTCTGTAGGTGATCTGTGGAGGTGTACAATAAAACACATCTGTCAAGTGTTCCCTTGCTCTCCTGCCTAAGGTCAGAGTTTAATTGATATTTATACTTGCAGCTGTAGTTATCATCACCAAGTAAACCAGGCTGTATGGGTGAGTGACTGTCACAGTGCCATTGCCTCTCCTCACCCCTTTGGATGTCAGTCAAGCAATGGACAGTTGGAGGGGAAGGTCAGAAAGTGGAAGGTCAGTCTGGTCACTCCAGAAAACAGTGTCACGTGCCTGTATAAATCCGCAGTGTGACTGTGTATCATCTGCCATTTACTGACAGGCCCAGGACTGACCTGTGTGAGTTCAGGTGAGGTTATCTCTGCCAGGTGGCAGTGGTAGCTGTTAAAATCCTCCCCTGAGGTCCTGTCTGTGGTTGTGTAGTGATGAGTTGCTGAATTTTTGTCCCTTCTTCACCTTCCTGTCTAGGATTTGGTGTCTTCCTCTTGTGTATCTACAACTGTACTCAGACACCAGTGATGAAATAGTGCCATGGTAACAGGAAGAATCTGGTTTTTCAGTGTGTACAGAAGACTGTGGGGAGAAAACATAGAAATCCCCTCCTCTGGAGTTGGCTTGATGTCTCTGCCCCCAGTTCATTGTGGATATGTTGGGGGGCATGTGTAGCTTAGGCTGCATCACCCTTGACCACATAAGCTTTTCTGTTTGGCCTCTGGGTCTGACCTTGCACTTTATGCAGCTCTCTGCCAAGTTTGGCAGCAGCATGAAAGCAGACTTGTCGTGGGCATACTTCTGCCTCATGCTGTTAGGCAGCTTCTGTATATTGCTTTTCCTGGGTAGAGGCAACATTCCAGCTTTTGGTGCAATTGCAGGGTTACTTACCAGTTTTCCTCCCTCCTTCTCTCCCCCTTTCTGCCTTATTCTTTTCCTTCTGCTTTGCTGTTTTTTTTTCATTTTTGTTTATCTCTCCCCATTGATGGCTAAAGGATGAAGCAGCCAGTGATGAAAATATCATTTCTTAATATTCTGCATATGCTGAGATATTTTTTTGTTCCATCCCACTGCTTGGAGGGAGACACTAAATACAGATGTAGATTGTAGCAATTCCACCGTCCTAGGGGACACGTGGTAAAAGGGTTTTGTTTGTTGTTTTGCTGCTCTTTGGGTGGAACCCAGATTCCCTGTTAATAGAGGTTGGAGCAGCAGAGGGATAGTGTGCAAGAGATGCCACGATTCCCAGAGCACATTGCTGTTTGCTCCCTGCTGACAGTGGTCTCTCAGATACAATTCACATTGCTTCTTTTGGGGTTGCTGCATGCTTTAAGCATAAATTAGAGTTTTGAATAGAGCAGAGGTTCTACCCACTCACGTTATCATTGGGGTGACAGAGGAATCAGAACAGAAAAGGAAATAAGAAAATATCCTTTCTAGTGGTTTCATATTAATGCTGGAATGAAAGGGCAGTTTAATATCACATTGAAACCGTGAAAGGACTGAGAGACAAAAATGGTAGATACTGTACTAATAGCATCAATAAATTAATGGAGGTTTAGTTAGCTAAAAGTGGAGGGTCCTGCTTTTATACAATGAGTTGCACCACAAAAAAAATGGTCAAAAGGCACTTTATCATGACTTAGAGCAAAATCCAAAACCTGGGCAAGTTACAGTATTTCCTTTTTTCTTAGGAAAGCAATCACTGAGACTATCAGCGAACTGTTAAGTAGCCAGGGATCCTGGGTCATGATGGGATTGCATGTTGGGTTTTGTTACCTGGGTGTGTCATGTTGACACGCAGAGCTGCTGGGTAGCATCAGACCCCATGTGCTGTCCTCATGTCACTCTTATTTCAGAAAAGTATCTAAGCATTTATTTATATCCATTTGTCCTCAGCAAAGCTGATAGGATTTGTAAAGCATACCTGATGTTAAGCACGTGCTTATTATGTACTTTGCTGAAAAGACTGTCCAGTATCTTTTGCTTAGTCAGGGACTTTAACCCTCTCTAAGGGAATCAGTGGAGGTGAGGGAAGAGGGGTAGCAACCTCTGCCTCAGAAACACAGGAGATGGACTGGTAGTGAACCTCCTGAAGGGTAAGGAGAGAATTTAGATTAAAAAAATACTATTACACATTTATTCTATTTAAAAAAATATTCTTTAGTCCTTATTGCTCTCAACAACTGTCTGAAGGACGTTGGTAGCAAGGTGGGGGGTCATCCTCAAGCTGTGCTGGAGGGGAGTTCATGTTGGACATCAGAAGGAATTTCTTCCCAGAAGGGTTGGTTTAACATTGGAATGGGCTGCCCAGGGAGGTGTTGAAGTCCCTGTCCCTGAGGTGTTTAAGGACAGACTGGATGTGGCACTCAGTGCCATGGTCTGGTTGGCAAGGTGGTGTTTGGTCACAGGTTGGACGCAATGATCTCAGAGGTTTTTCCAACCTAAACGATTCTGTGATTCTGTGATACATGTGCATTTTTATGGCATCTGGAATCTCCAAACAGGATGTAGCGTGCTGGAAACTGTATGAACTCTGCTTCTGCTGCAGACTAGTCCAAAGCTTAGCAATTCCACAGCAGGAATCAAGTGACACTCCCTGCACTCATGTGTTTTATTAGAAGAGGAGAACCTTTGCTGACATTACAGCTGGGCTAATGAATCCATTTGCAACTTTATACATTTTATTTTTTAAACTTTTTAATGTGATTGAATCTAAAAGGCTGAATCCTAAATTGAAGGAAGTCTACGTTTCTGTCATAGTAGGTGGCAGCTAATGTCCTCCTTCTGGAAACGCAGACAGTGCTATTAATCATAATGTTATTTGTAGCCCCTGTGTATTGCTTTTTATATGAGAATGTCAATGGGCTTCAGTAAAGTAATTCATTGCAGTCCTTCTGAAGGGAGCTGCACGTGTACCAGTGCAGGGATGCAGCGTGCCTGGAGTAACCTTCAAACCAGAAGTACAGGGCAGCGTCAGCAGATACCCCATCCTAGCTTCACATCACCAGCTCACATCAGGAAGCAGTCCAGCTTCATTGCATGGCATTGGATACAACCCAATAAGCCTTCCCAAGAGCCAGAATTTACTAACCAGGTGCAGGGACCTATGGAAGCTGCTACACTGCTCCTTCCCAAGCTGGAATAGCTATGGAGCAGTGCCTGTACCTACAGCTCAGGACAGCTGAGACCTGGAACACATAGGTCTGTGCAAGCTCAGTGATGTTTGCATTCTTAGGTTTTACATAGCTTAGACATGCCTCACAAAACAGTTCCCAAGGATCTGTCAAGTTTCTGGAAGAGGTCAGAAAGTACTCCACTAATCCCAGTTGTTGGTTTGACACTTTGGTTAGTGATCCGTGTGCTTTGCTAGACAGCTATTGCCTGCTTTCTTTTCTATCCAATTCGGCAGCTAATATTACATAAACTGTGTATCAGTGAAATACTATTTTATAGTTAATCATAGAATCATTAAGGTTGGAGAAGACCTTCAAGATCATTGAGTTCAACCTTTGACTGAAGACCACCATCTCAACTAAACCATAGCACCAAGTGCCACATCCAGTTGTTTCTTGAAAGCTTCCAGGGATGATGACTCCACCACTTCCCTGGGCAGCCCATTCCAGTGCTTAACCACCCTTTCAGTGATGAAATTCTTCCTGATGTCCAACCTGAAACTGCCCCAGCACAGCTTGAGGCCATTTCCTCTCATCCTGTCACTTCTTCCCTGGGAGAAGAGGTTGACCCGTCTTTCTACACCCTTCTTTAAGGCTGTTGCAGAGAGTGGTGAGGTCCCCTCTGAGCCTCCTTTTCTCCAGGTTAAACACCCTCAGTCACTTCTCATCAGACTTGTGCTCTGGATCATTCCCCAGCTCTATTCCATTCTCTGGACTCACTCCAGCCCCTCAACATCTTTCTCAGAGTGAGGGGCCCAAACATAAACACAGGACTTGAGGGGCCTCGCCAGTGCTGAGTGCAGGGGGACAATCATTGCTCTGCTCCTGCTGGCCACACTATTCCTGCTCCAGGCCAGGATGCCATTGGCCTCCTTGGCCACCTGGGCACACCTGGCTCAAGTTCAGCGCTTTTGACCAGCACCCCCAGGTCCTTTTTCATCAGGCAGTTTTCCAGCCATTCTTCCCCAGCCTGTAGCACTGCCAGCTTCTCCAGGAAAATGCTGTGGGAGACACTCTCAAAGGCTTTATTAAGTCCAGGAAGACACATCCACAGTCTTTCCCTCATTCACTAGTTGGGTCACCTGGTTGTAAAGGAGATCAGCTTGGTCAAGCAGGACTTGGCTTTCCTAAACCCATGCTGGATCCTGCTGATCCTCTGGTTGTCCTGCATGTGCTGTGTGGTCGCACTCAAGATAATCTATTCCATAACCTTCCCAAGCACCAAGGTCAGTCTGACAGGCCTGAAGTTCCCCAAATGAATCTTTTAGAAACGGAAGCTTCTCCCATTGTTTTGCTTTAAATAACAACAATTAGCACTTGAGGTTTGTGTTAATTTCTCTCCAGAAATTAACATTGGCACTTAACATTGATAAACTCATATCTTTGGTAGTTTGTATTACCAGCCAGTATCCATACAGTCTAAATGCAGAATTTAAGAAGCCTAACACCCATAGTAAAAGTAGTAAAGGATGTAAAGTAAAGAATGTAGATACATGTACACACAGCATATTGTACAGTAATTAATGCACTAATACAGACATGTGTTGACTTTCAGGGAGGATGAATCTCCACTGGGACACGTGTGTATGGTGTGCAATGCTAATAAGGCAGTTCTTACTCAGCAAAGTGACTCAATAACTGGTATAAATATAGCCAGGTTTGGAGTCTCTTCTATGCCAGGAGAGACTGTATTATAAAATTTGACATGATTTTGGAGATTGAAAAGTTCTTGGCAAAATTTTCCCTTACACGATGTTGGTTTTAGGATTTTGCTCTGATTTGCTGAAAAGCTGCCAGTAGCATCTGAGCCAGTGCTCGGTCACAGGAGTTGGCAGAGTTGTGCTGGTGGCCTTGTGCTGGGGATGTGTTGGGCCAGATCTCAGCTGGGAAAATGTGAGCAACTCCACGGAGAGGGCTCGCCGACCTTGAGCTGTGACCAAAGGTGGGTAGTGCTAGCAGGTGAAGGAAGTGATTGGCACACTTCCTCTTAAAAATCCTGGGGAAGTGTTGATGCACAACCTCAGACCACTGTGCTGCCGCCTTTGTAACCTGCTTCCAGTCCCCTCGTCCTAGCCCAGCCTACTCCTGGTTATTTATTTCACACCGATTAGAAGTGCTACTTGTTGCCAAGGTTTTTTGCCCCTCTTTTCCTCCTTATTTGCCAGCGACAGCCACACGCTGGTCACAAAGGAGACTGGTGTGATTAAAAGACCTCGGTTACTGAGGTAGCCATGGCAACAGCCTCCTTGGAGGTCTTTGTTGCCTGCTAAAACTTTGATCTCCGAAAGGGGCTGCTGCTGTTTCTCCGTCCAATTGAAGAGAAGGATGGGAAGAAAGGATAAAGTTTACTCCGAGCAGAGGGAGCACGGAGGGAATCATTGCAGAGCCATGCTCCCCCAATAAATCTCACAGCAGCTGCCTTGGAAAAGTATCTGATTTACAAGGGCCACACTTCCTTTCCTATGCTTTCCAGCCTCTCCTCAGGGCAGTGTCCCTTGCCAGGGCCCTCTTGCTGTGGCATGGCTTGGCAAAGTTTTCCACCACTGAGAAGGAAATAATTCCCTCTGTAGTTGCTGTGTCCTGTGATCCCACCGCAGCAGGTCGGGCTGCGGAAGCAGCCTTCAAACAGGAAAACAGTTCAGCAGTTACTGCCATAGCTACCCAATATTTATCGCATTTATGCAATTGCCAGTATTTACCATGTTCCCACATTTACCCAATTGCCATGTTTCTGACTGCACCTGCGCCTACTTTATTCATGCCACCATTTCTTTTCAGCTGCACCACTTACCCTAATTATTTTTGTGTCTCTTCTCTGCAGACTCTCTGCTAATTGTGTGCTTGACTCCAGGTCTTCCCTGCTCCGCTGCTATTTGCTCACTGCTCTGTCGCCTGCCTGCCTCCTGTGTATTAACTCCTGTCCTCGCTCGCCTCTGCTGTGTGTCTGCACCTCTTGGAGCTGCTCTGCATTCCCTCAGCTTTTTCTCTCCCATTCCTCCTCCTGTGCTCTGCCAATGCAGATGGGGGGCTTGCGAGCTCCGTTGCATTTCAAGGCTCGCTGGGGCCTGGGGCATGTGAGGTGCCTGGTGAGAGGCCACTATGGGCAGGTAAAACCCTTCAGCAGCATGATGGGAATAGAGATGGCACATGTCCCAGATCCCTGCAGAATGAGGACAAGCTCCTAGCTCTGACATAGTCACCCGGGACAACCCTGGAAAACGGGGCCATTGTCTATTCCCTCTATCCCGTTGGTGGTGAGAGCTTGCACAGAGGACATGAAGCTCTTGTTGGGTGGGGGCACAGATCTGTGACTCAGCAGTGGTGCCCAGCCATGGCTTGGAGTGCCTGCAGCCCTTTCTCAGGTGGGCAGAGCTGCTGTGCAGAGGTGTTGTGGCCAGATGGTCTCTTGGCAGGATGTTTTACTGAATTGTTTCTTCCCCACCAACTGCTATCTAGCCCCAGCCTCCACTTTAAAATTTCCTTGAAAAGAACTGCGAGCCACCCTGTCCCTGTGCCCGCTGGCTGGCAGGACGGGGTTTTGCTCCACTTGTTGCTGGCAGCAGCTGCAGAGGGAGGAAAGGCAGAGGGAAGAAAGTCGCCTTCAATGAGGGACAGTGGCGGGAGCCTCCCGTTGCTGCGGCAACCGCGGGCAGCCTTAGCCTGTTGGATTCACTGAAGGAATGGTGTGGGGAAAGGTTATCAGGGGATTAATCCAGCCCAGGGTGGGGAGGGGCCCGAGCTGTGGAAAGCTGCTGGGGCCACAGCAGTCCAGGGGTGGGCATTGTGCTCGCTGGCTGTCAGCTGGGCTGGCAAGGCAGGCAGAGTTCAGGCTGAGCTGTGGTGGGATTTGCTGCTGCCTTGGGTCCTCCCAGGCTTTGTGCATCCCTGCTGGGGGCTCTGGGGCCTCCAGGGCTGTGTGAGTCCTGTTGGTAGGGCAGGGATGCAAATTCCCTAGGCAGATACTCTGACAAGCCAAGTGAGGCTGCATGAGCAGGGAACTACTGGCTGCTTGTGGATACCACAGAGGAGCTGCTTTGGTTGTCTTTGTTTTTACCAAGTTCTCAGGCACTGTTATATTAAGGGATGCTTTTTCCTTGTTGGACATGTGGTTCCTCTTGGAGATCAGAAGGTACCCAGCACTAGCAGGGTTCGAGGCTCTCCAGGTAGGTTCAAATAAAGTGGGCACCTATTTTGTCAGTGACCATTGGAGGAGTTTCTGCTGTTTAAAGGTGTCTGTTCCTTGCCTTTTTTACCACAAATAGAAGCCCTAAATTAGCTGTATCCCTCCAGCCATTTATCCAGTGGCATCTGCTCTCACAGTAGGGCTGCATGTGAGCTCCTGCAGAGGTAATAACGGCTGGGGGGTGAGCTACATGCTCATGTCTGCCCATATTCTGCATGCATGTGGTTCATGTGGGTGCTGTTCACACAGGCACACAGAGGACTGCGAAAGAATTGTGTGTTGTTTTATCAAAATAAGGAATATGTTTAATATGCACATGGAACATAACGTGCTGATTGTGAGCAGCTTGGACACTTGATCCTTCCAGGAAATGGACTGCAAAGAACATCACGGAACTCTTTGTAAATGTAGATGAAAATGTTGCAGCAGACTGGTGGCAAGAGTCTCCTCCCTCAAAATGGTAGATGGGGAGCAATTATGTGAAGCATCACCATGCTATCTTTTGCTAAGGATTCAGGACCACCTCATCAGGATGGGCGTTCCTGTGAGTACTAGTCAGCTTTGATGAGTTGCAACTGGCTGCAAAGCACTGCCTGCAGTCACAGTATATTCATTATGGCTCCAGCAGGCTTCCTTGTGGATTTTTGATCTCTACAGAGTCTCTGCTGAAGCACTGAGAAAAAACGGATGGTGGGAATTTGATTGTAATAAGCTTCAAGGATAGACTAGAGGCCAAGGAACTTGGGATCCACTTCATCACTGTGCCTGAGTGCTGTGTAGTGCAGGACCTGAAGGGCATGTGGGGAGGCTAAAGGTAGCTTTCTGCCACTTTTGCATTGGCTTACCCTTAGCTGCTCCTGTTGTGTGTCTCTCTTCAGAGTGCAGCTCTCCTACCATATGCATGTCTTTAAAAATCCCGGCATGATCCTGGGGCTCTATGGAAGAGTTCACAGCACAGCTGCACTTAGGGCTGTTCTGCCAATGCGCAGGTGTGTGTAAATTACAGCTGAGCCCTGTGCAGGATGTTTGCTGTGTACTGGAAATATCCCAGACATTCTGTGCCAAAGCAAACAGGCACCAAGCTGCCTTTGGGCTTGGAGTTTGTTTGTTTGTATTTGGTTGTAAATTATAAATTTCGAAGTTGACTTGCTTTTTTTTCTTTTTTTTCTTTTCTTTCCTTTTTCTTTTGCAAAGTGATCCCACGAATTTCTACACGAATCCTTCCCTGGTTGGTTTGCTTCACTTGAGAGTTGGCCTTCGTCACACAGTCTCACCAAGATGCTTGTGCATCTCCAAATAATTAGCATGTATGCACAGCATTGCTTTGAGGCTCCTTTCCTGGAGTTGTCTGTGCACTCACAGAGCCCCGCACAGAGAGCAGCATTCACGGGTTTTGGAAGCACGTGGCTGATTTATCAATAGCCTTGGGTTAAAGATGTTTCATATCTGTAGAAACTACATCAGTACGTTTCAAAAATAAGCTGTGTCCTTCTGTTTAAGGGCTGTTGTGCATTTCCAGGAGCTTTTGCATGTGTAGAGCATAACTCCAGAAAGATGTTACCATGTAACCATGCTAAAGGGACTCCTTTTACTTGTTGTTTTGTGCCTAGATTGGAGGAGCTCTGTTCCAGATTCTTTCCCTCCAGCTCTGCTGATAAAGATAAAACGCAAGGACACAGAAATGGCAGAAGTGCAGAGGCAGACACCAGGCATCGAGCAGGATGACATCTGTGGTTGATAGGAATTCACATAACGCAGAGTGCAAGTGGGCTGATGAGGAAGGGAACTAGAGGCTGAGGCAGGGGCTGGGGAGTGTGTTTTCCTTGCAGTAACCTCTCTCCTTCTTCTCCTCCTTCTGTCTTTTCTAGGCAGGACAGGGCTGCTTGCTGATCTCTTGCCCAGTTTTGCTGTGGAGATCATGCCAGGTATTCAGTCATTTCACCCTTCAATCATCCATTCCTCTGTCATCTTGTCTGTTTATCCTTCTGCAGCATCTTTGTGTGGTTTATGTTTCACCTGTATGTGTGTTTTATCTGAGAATTTAAAGAGAAAATCCTATCACTTAACTGGGAAAGTTCTGGGTTCGGATCTGAGAGAGCTGATGCTGGGCCATGCTGGGAGCCAGCACACAGAGATGGCTGATGTCATGCCAGGATCAGTGTGAGAGCAGAAATGCCAGAGCTGTTGTGGGCAGGTTTTCTATCAAGCTCTCTGGTCTCCCCCTGCTAGCACAGAGGAAGCTGTGCTGCAGCCTGTGAGACCTCACAGCCCTGCATGGTTCTGTGTGTCAGCTGCTCCTGTGCAGCCACTCAGCTCCCCAGACCTGGCCCGTGCTACTGCTACACCATCACCACAGATGGCAGCACAGGAGGTGCTAGGAATGGAGCATTGGCTAGCAACCCATCAGTGGCACAGCTCCTCTTGTGCTGCATGGCCAGGCCATGATCTTGGTAACACCAGGTGGCTGGGCCCGACGCGAGAGCTCTGGGCCCGACGTGAGAGCTCCGTGCCTGTGATAAATCCCTTGCTAGCCAAAACTAGTGAGAGCCACCAGTTCTGGCACTCCTTGCAGAGGAGACAGAGTGCAACAGATTGTTTTTGAAAGGGAAAAGCTGTGAGAATATTTAGCCCTCGAGTCATCTGATCATTCCCTGGTGGTGCCCGAGGAGCATTTCTTTCACACGTTCGTGCAAAAATGCAACTCCACATAAATGTGTGAAGCTATTTTCGAGCCTGTCCCAGAGATGCAAACGGAGAGAAGGCAGACACTCACCCACCTCCCGTGTAACCCAAAGCTCCCAAGAATTCCTGCATGGCAGGAGAGGGATTGGTCTTTTCAGCATAGATAACAGTTGATTCTCTATTGCCTAACACTTTTCCTCCCGTTATTTAGAATTTTACTGAACGGGTATAAAATTCTGGTGTGTTGGGCAGATAGCTTTCTGGTACCCTTACTGCATGGGTAGACAACAAGAAAGTGTAAGATGCAGCAGCAAACCACATTTCAGCTGTTGGTGTTGCCTGCTATCTGAGTAAACAAAGGCAGATACTTCTGCAAGCACACACCAATAGTTTCCAGACAGTGAGGACACAGAGCATGTCAGCTTTCTCATCATTTGGATCTCAGCATTACACAGTTGTATCAGGAGTTGGTTGAATCCTAGTTGTGTGCATAAAGGAAGAACCAGCAGGCTCTTTTTGCTGTTTCCTTACCCTCATCAGAGAAGGAAATGGTCTGACTTCCTCTGAAGTAAAATTCTGACTCACAGGTCCTTGTGGCTGGGACACTGATTTCAAGCATCCACTTTAGATGCCGAGTGAGTATCCTGCAATGTGCAATGTACACGCTAACCTGACCCCCTTTTGTAGTCCTAGAATATTTTCAGGAAGACCACAGATACACTAATAATAGACTTGCTGTCTGCTTTTTCCTCTACCAGGCTTTTATCCTTTATGGAGTGGTTGTGAACTGTTCACTAACAGCTCTGGAGATCTGACATCTGAGTTTCATCAGATAGCTGTGGCTGGCCACTTGTGTCCCGCAGTACTGTTTCACCTCCTTCTCTGTGTCCATGATGGTCGTAGAAAACAAGATGAGAACACAACAAAAGAAAAGCCACTAAGCTGTTGCTTAGATTGGCATAGATTAGGAAGTGCAGGACTGGAACGGATAGTCTGGCTCCCTGTCTTGCATTCTATCCCCAGCACCATGTAATTTCATCCTTTCTGAAAGTTTAGCAAGTTTAGGAGTAATCTGGGTTTTGCCTTTCCCGTTGGATCACTTTCTTTGATGGGTTTCTTTTAGCTTCCCTCTACATCACTGATCATCTATTTCTGTCCATTTATGTAAGATCTTTAACTGCCATACCTGCTTTTCCTCCTGCATTTATCCTCCTACCATATTTACAGGCAGAAGCTACATCTGCCCTCAACCTTCTGTTTAACAGAGTAACTTCAAGCTCCCCTGCTGCCAGGCAGGCTCCAGAGTCCCTTCATCCCTCAAATCCCTCCTTTCCATGGGCTCTGACCTAAATTCATCTTTTCTGCTGCAAAGATGGCCAGAGCTTAAACATCAGTAACTTCATCTGGAGTTACCGGGAGAGGAGTGTCGGGCTCCCGTCCCCCCGCCATGGCGCAGCCCCGGGCGAGGGGCCGTGAGGGCGGCACGGGGTTTCCCCAGCCCCTGCTCAGCCTCGCTCCCATTGGCTGCTCTGTGCTCCCTGCGCGGGAAGGACCCTCGGGCCGGGACTGGGAGAGTTCCTGGGCAGAGCCCCGGCCGCGGCTGGGGAAATGAGCAGCTCTCCAACACCTACCAACAGTCCCTCCCTAGAGATTGCCTTCCCACCGGACTCCTGGTTTGGTATAGGCGTGTTACAGTATCCCTGCTGTAACAAAGGAGGCCTTATGTGATGGCATTGATATTTCCTTAATGCTACTGGAAATTCTTCCCGTATTTGACCTAGGGTGACATTTGTCATTTTTGGTGGCTGTATTACATGAGTGGTGACAGTAATCCTTTGTATACTGGATCATTTCTCTTGTTCTTTTCAACCAGTGAAGTCTTGTTCGGAACAGAAATTGTTCTTCGTCTTTGAACCTGTGACTCTGAAAGTGTTGCTGCATACCTTGAAATTCAGGAGAATGCTGCATTTCACATTTCCTACCGTAGGCCTTTCTGTAACATGTCCCAGCCTTTAGTGACAATGCATCCCTACTGCTTACTGTCATGATCTATTAACACATTCTTATTTTCTGTGTCAAGATAATTAATGAAATTATTAAGCAAAACAGCTGCTAGAAGCAGAACTTGAGGGACTGTGTCAGCAATCTCTCACCTCTTGCTTTCCCGTTCATGAATGCTTCCCTTCTGCCATTTCCTTACTTATTACCTGAATTTTTCTCAGCATACAGTAAATTCAACCCCAAAAAATTATTCCACAGGGACCAAAATTAACTGCAAATTTAAGTGAAAGTCATCTGTGTCAGCCAAAAAATAAATAAAGAACTAAAAAAAAAAAAAAAAAAAATTCACACTTCTGAAGTGTTCTGATTTGTAGATGCCAGATCTTCGACTGATATTTTTTAAAGGAAATTTTAAATTCTAGATTTAAAATGTCATTTTAAAAAAGGGGAATTGTTTGTAAAAGAGTTAAGGAGAATTCCAACAAAGTAAAGAATCATACTTTTGTTCAAACAAAATGCTGTGGGTGGATCAAAAATGACACTTCTTATTTTTGTGTTGTATTAAGAACGACGAAAAATTCCATTTTGAATGGTCCAAGGGAAACATTTTTCCTTCACTTTTTAACTTAGCAATACAGGTGAGGGTGCTGCACTGTTTTTCCAGTGTGATTCTTCATGCACATTGCAATCCTTGTATCAATACCTCTTCATGTCAAATAATAATGTGCCAGGAGACTCTTTAGTGAACTCTGGACTTCTCTTTGGAAATAGTGGTCTGCTGCTTTTTTTCCTCTGGGATGGGGATAAACCCTTTCCCACTGCAAAGCAGCCCCACCACATCTTTATTTGCTTTTTTGCCATTTTTCCAGGGTGGTTGAGTAACCACCTGGGTACACCTGAAGTCTTTACCCACCAGCAGTCTTGCTTCAAGATAGGTTGGTGCATTTCTCTGACATAAAACCAACCCCAGGCCTCCTGTATGTTCAGAGTCTTGCAATTTCTTGGTCCAGATGTGTTCACAGATCATCCCCTTAGTCTGTGGAATTCCTATGTGGCAGTAGGTGCTGCCCTGGCACAGGCTGAGCCCTGCTCCCACCACCCCTTCTCCCACCAGATTTTCCAGTAGCAAAGTTTGAGCAAAGCTTTTCTCCCTCCCCTTCTCCTTCAAGCCCCATCCTGGTTTTTGTGAGCCAGCTCTTGCATGCTTTCATTTGTAGGGTGTTTTTCAGCCGCTCCCTTTTGGGGCCTGGCACACATCATCTGAGGCTTCAATGGGGGAGAAAAAAAGTGGTTGTTAGGTTTCCTGGCTGGCTGTGGTGCCTGAATAGGGTGTTCGTTCGGCACATTCACAAGAATAATTGCATGCGTAGGCCTCGCTGGGAAGGGGCAGGCCTGGCTCGTTTACTGGGCTATTTATAGCCTGCTTTTCACCATCGTATGTCCCATTAAAACCAGAGTGTGGGTAGGGAACAAACACATAAGCAGGGCACGAACATGGCCAAGAAGAATGAGTCTTTGATGAGGTCCAAATGCTAATGGAGCACGTCCTGCAGCATTGGCACAGGTCTGCTGTGGGGTGAAGGGTTTCTGGCCGGGGAACCAGAGCTCCTGCCTCTGTGCTGCTCGCCTCTCAGCCAGCCAGAGATGCTGCCAGAAGGGACCACATTCGTGTAGCTCATTTCTCACTGTCGTCTGCCATTTCTGCTTCGACACAAGAGGAGGAGTAGACCTAGTCCTGGTCCCATGGGGAGTCGGTCCACTTCTGTTATTCACCTGTGTGTTTTGTCCTTGTGCTCTCCGCTGGGAGGATGTTGCTGACGTTCCCTTCCACAGCAGTGTGCAGTCCTGTAAGTATCTCCCTTTCTCCCCTTTTTTTCCAGAGTGGGTCTTTGTGGGCCTGGTGATCCTGGGGGCGTTCCTGTTCTTCCTCCTGGTGGGGATCTGCTGGTGCCAGTGCTGCCCACACAGCTGCTGCTGTTACGTCCGCTGCCCCTGCTGTCCTGAGTCCTGCTGCTGTCCCCGGGCACGTGAGTGACCCTCTCCAAGCCTGGTGCAAATCTTCTGCCCTACTACTTCTGCTCCCTGGCAGAACAGGAGGAGAATCTGCTAATATTGCTTCCTTTGCCCTGAGCACTTTGCTTGGCTAAAGAACTGGTTCTTAGGGAGTGAAGCATCTGACCTATTACTCAATGGTTGAATGCTCAAAGTTAATTACAAATGTAATTCCCCAAGCCCTCCCTGCCTTGGCAGCTGTGCCTGCTTCTCCAAAGTGTCATGCTCCCGTTCCAAAGTTGTTGTTGTGTCAGTGAATGTTGTGGGTCAGAGCTAAGAGCATCCTGGGAGGTTTCTTCCTGGCATTGCAAATCAGCTGTCTTCTACAACAGTGCAAAATCCTTGCAACCCAGCAGGTTCCTGGTCAGGCTCAGTCAGATCTGTCAAGTTCCATGAGCCTCATCCTGCTGCTTGAGTCATCAGTTATTTTTAAAGCTGAACTGCCACTAGATCATGGCAGCAGTAGTGCTGGCTGTAACACTCTGAGTGTCTTTCTGGGCATCTCACAGTGCTGTGTGCATTTTTTAAACTCCCCTCAGTGCCCTTTAAGGCTTAGAGAAATTCAGGTTGGTCCTTGTTAATTCATTTGTCTGGTTGTCTCCTGTGGAGTTGCCACCAGTATTGGTGCAGGTTTCATCCATGTGTCCAGTGACTCTGTGGGGGGCTGGTGTGTGATGCTAACTCTTGTTCTTTTTCTTTTTCAGTGTATGTAGCAGGCAAAGCAGCAAAAGCTGGGTACCCTCCTGCAGTCTCTGCCATGCCAGGTCCATACTACATCCCCAGTGTTCCTGTAGCTGGTGTCCCATCTCCTGCTGTGCTGATGGATAAGTCACACCCCCCTCCCTTAGCCCCAAGTGAGGCCAGCGCAGGAAGCCAAAATGGTAATTTGCAGTGCCAGGCACAACATTCAGTCTTCTTACTGGGAGTAGGGCTGGGAAGGGGAGAAACAATTGTCACTGATCTAGTGGTGTGAAGAGAAGAAACACAGGGAAACTGCATTTTAATCCTGTCTCTGACAATGACATTTGCATTAGGGCCACATGGTCTAACTTTTCTAGGGCCATCAACACAGAGTCAGTTTGTGGGTGCCTAATTAGGTCAGCAGGGAATGGGAGGCCCAGTTCCTCTACAGGACCCCTCTCATTACTGCTGCAGATGTTCACTTGCAGAGGACAAAAGGACAAAGATGATTTCAGGGGAGCAGAGGCAGGAGCCATTTTCCCCTTAGAGCTGATGCCTTGCAAGCTGCTTTCTCTTTGTAAACTGTCCTTCCAAGCCTCTGTAGGGCGCTGCTTGGCCTCTGGCAGCAGTTTTTGCTGCAGCATGTTTTACTGTTGCCATGGCATTTTGGGCAAAGTAACCTATTCCCTTGATATTTCTGCCCAAGAGCATTTGGGGCTGGACCCCGTCCTCTACTTTACAGAAGTCAGTAGGTCACTTTTTTGTTCAGCCTTTGCATTTGTGAAATGTGAGTGATGAAAGGCTTCTGACTAGAAAGGAGTTGTGGATCAGTGTCAGACCTAGAGTGTCAGTGAGATGCCTCTTGTCTTGGTGAGGGTCACTTCTGCTGCCTCAAAGGAAGCTGCCATCAAGGAAAAAGGGGGCAGTTATTTAGCCACATGCATTTCAGGATCAGAGCGGCTGTCTAAATTCAAACATTATGCAGCAGAAATGACTCTCACCAATGTAGAGTCATCACTGACCCAGCTACTTGTCTGATTTCAAAGCACCACACTAAGTATCAGTTGTTAAGTTAACTCACAACAGACAGTGTGTTGATAAAACACATCTAAAAGACAAGATTAAGTAGCATAATTAATGAAGCTTCTGGAACAACCCTACACATGCTTCCGCTGCCCCAGTCAGTATATTAACCTTTCTGGAATTACAAAAGGTATTTTCTTTTCAACAATCGTACTTTTTTTTGGCCACTGGAATCAAAACAGAGCTCTGGAATGGAGCATTTTGAAATAGGAAATAAATCAATCACTGATCCGACGCAGAACGTATCCAATTCAAAAACCTTTGTCAGAAAATGATGAATGACACCCCAGTGCTTAAAGTTCTTTCTCCTGTGAAAAATGTCACTGCACATAGAGTGTGGTATTGGTTGTGGGAACTCCAGGGATTTTTTAAGAGTCAGATCACAGCTCCCAGTCTTGTCTCTGCTAGCAGAGCACAAGTGCAGAATAAAAACCAGTGGATACGTTTGGTAACCAAATGGAATGGCTCTTAGGATCCCATGATCCTTACACAGAAAGATGTATTTAATATGTGATGCATCCAAATCAGGTGTTTGGATTCAATCCCTCACCTCAGGACCTTACAGGAAGTAGTGCGTATGGCAAATAAAAACATTATCACAGAGTTCTAACCTTTGTGGCAAGACAACAGAGATTCTTCAGGTTTTTTTAAAATTAGTTAAACTTTTTTGCAATAATGTGGACAAACCCTTAGTCGGGATCATGAATGTGTTGTTCAAGGTACTCAAACTGTGGAGCTGAGGAAGAGTTATAGCCTGTACTCTGTTCTTTTAAGGTCCTTCACAATGCCAGAATATCCCCTAATGGCAGGCTGTAGAAGAGACAACATTGTGTGGCTTTTCCAAGCTAGTTATTTGCTTGTTGGCCAGGCAGCAAGCTAAACAAAACAGGTAATGGTTGAGTTTATAATAAAAGCCTTTCTCAGAAGGAGCAATAAAAAGCCTCTGTGTCCTCCACACAGCCAGTGTAGGTCTGATCTGAAACCTTCTATCTTTGTGGCTTCAACCTTTCTGTCAAGTCCATTTAAAAAAATGGGATCAGAAGTGCTGGGGAACAGAGACTGGAGAGTTCTGTAATTCTAGCTAAAAACTACAGCCTTTGCCCTAGATAGATTCTGTGCTTATAAATGACCCCTGTGAGGGGATCTAGTGAGCAAACTTGTGCATGAGGATATTTAGAAAATTTGTCTAGGCTTACATAAAAGCCATGTGGCAAAGCTCAGATTAAGCTTAGGAACTCTATATTAAATTTAGGACTGAATAGGGGAAAAAAAACCCCCATTTAGCTCTCTTATTTAGAAGAGTGTTGACAACACATAAGTTAGGATTTATTCTCTATTTTAAGTGCAGTGGTTGCCTAGAGGCTCTTGCATAGATCCCTTAAACCCTGCACACAGGGAAGCTTTTGGTCCTAGATCTTTAACATGGGAAGTGTATAAGGATGAGACATAATTTACTTCCTAAACATACTTGTCTGAAAAAAAGGTAGTGGTGTCCTTTCTGAGGAGGGAGACTGCTTACAGTTTTGGCTGACTTGGTTCCACCTACAGAAGAATAAAAATAGTGTCCAGTTAAATACAAATTAAACATTAGAAATTTATGAACTGTTCAGGAGAAGAAAATATGGTCTAACAGGGAAGAATGTTCCATTCCTTTTGACTTCAGTGAATGGTTCTGCACATGTGGGCAACATCTCTGCATCTTTATTTCTTTATAATTAAAATGGGCTTAAAATTATTCAGACCTGATTAAAGGATTATGGCAATTTACAGATGAAGAAGAATGTGAGGAGAAAGCTATAATATCTTTGGTTCTCAGATGAAGTAATAATGAAGCGATGTAGTAAGTTGAACATGTAGTATCATGAGAAGTATTTAATAAACAAACATAGAGACAAAACATGCTTCCTCTGTAATGGAAAATACTTTTTATGAGCTGTTCACAGTCATCTTTGCAGATTTAAATCCAAAATTAATTTCTAGATGGTTGCAGAATTAACCAAGAAATTAATTTGTCTTTTGATACACAGCTGCAATAGCAAGTTTAGTATGAAGCTAGCACGAAGCCTAGTTAATTCTCCATCAGTTCCAGGTGCTATAGATGTTGCCCAAATAGATGTTTGGCACAGCCTCAGTGTGAGCAGTGGCTCTGGGGAGACGGAGTCTGGAAGATGCCTGTTCAAGTTCCCCAAAGGTTATTAGTAGGTCAGAGTGGTTTGGTGGCCTGTGTATAAATGAGGTGGCAGCTTAGCTGAGCTCCTAATAGGCACATTAGAAGAAAGAATAGTGAGAGGCCTCTTTCCTGGCATGGTACCAGACAGAAGGGAGGTACCAGCTGTGATGGTGAGGTGGAGAACTAGCCTTGCTGCTCATGCAGTGCAGCCAGAGGCGTTGCTTCTGAGGCCAGTCAGGCCAGCCTCACTTGAGGAGACCTGCTGTGCTTCCACTTCGGGGGGCAGAGGCAGGATTCCTTGTGTTCCGTAAACCACTGTCTGCGTTTCCAGGCACTGTGCATTCACTCACGGGGATAATAAAGAACACACTGCTGTCAGCTGAGCTGTCTGGAGGCACGTTAAAAGAAGGGCCTTGATAGACCCCTACTGTGTTTTCGCATCCTATACCATTCCCAAGTGCAGACCCACAAGGTAGTATTTCAGGATGTAATCACTTATTTTACACACGCACAGTCCAAACCTACAGTAAAGCACTTTGCTTCTGAAGCAGTCTGTGGGGTTATGAGAGGAATCACTCTACCCATTTCTATGGCACAGGCACTCCTGAAGCAGAACATGGTTATTTCCTACTGTGCAGACACATGCACAGCAGTTTAGGACAGAAGGTGCCTAAGAATACCTCTGCCAAGTCCTTGCTCAGCCCACACAGCACATACTATGCGACGTACTACCAAAGCCATATGTTAATAGCTCGATGTGTTGCGGTGGTGAGGGATAAAACAGAAGGAACAGGTTGGCTCAAAACCACTGTCCAAGTATTTAAATTGTTCCCCAGCAGGAGCATTCATGCAACACTGCAGTATTCCCTCAAGGGAACGTGTTAACCCCATGCAAGGCGGACAGGTTCCATTTTGTAGTGCTAAGTGAATTGTCCATAGGATGGTTCTCTAATGAGGCTGAATTTGAGGGTTTTAGTCCGCTGTTGTACCTAGACCTGAATTTCTGTCCATCCTGAAATAGCTCCAGGCTGAGACCTTTCTTGAATAATCTGCTATAAAAACCTGATTTTCTTCAAAGAACGAGTGGAAAGGTGGAGTTCTCTGCTTGCTGGCCACAGTTGCCTTGAGGTAGTCAGGTTGTTTGTAGCTACTGTTAGCAGGTAAAGTGTGCATGGAGCCATCCTGCCAGAATTAAAGCTGCTTTGGCTCCAGTTGTATAGGGTCTTCTTTTCTACACACAGGAACATGGACAAGTCAAAAAGCTGTCCAGACTTCCCAGAAGTCAAGCATTTCATGTATGTCTAAGATACATACCTCTTCTGTAAAGTAAAGCATGTAGAGAATCCCAGAGCAGACAGTTTCACAGCTACCAGTGACCTGGTTTGCCTCATCCCTGGAGTCAGTATAAATCTCAAAGCAGTGTGATGTGCTTTGTGGGACTTTGTGTTTCCTTCTGTATTCTCTGGAGCTTCTGCCACACGCTCTTCAACCTATGTGAGGAGAATTCATGGAGGTGGGAGGGTGGAGTGGTCTTGCACAGTGACAGCTCCCAAATGCTCAGCCACCTGCTTCTCCTGCAGACGGGGAGCTTAGAGGAAGCCTGATCTTCTGGGACTGTTTCTCCCATACCATGACGAATCTTTTCAGTAGTGCTGAGGAAGGAGAAATGAGTTCTGCTTTTCTCTCTGCCATCAGCTGTGGGAGGTGGAATCACTCTGTGGCAAGGAAGGGGTTGCCTTTGTTTTAGCTGCGCAAGTCTGGCCAGCTCCAGAGCCAGCCTGAGCCACCTGGAAAGGTGAGGTGGCACAGCTGCTGTGCTGTGAGGATGTCCCACCATGCTCAGTGTCCATCACCAGATGTATTGGGTTGTACAAACTGGGCATTTCCAAGCCGTTTTTGCTGTTCCTGCAAACTTTTAAAATGATGCAAGTGCTTACAACTTCACATCCCACACTGTAGATGAATTTCTGGTGAAGCAGCGACTGACTCAGTGTGTTTTGACGCAGCCTACCTGCCTGCAGACGTGAGCTCAACTATAGAAGCAGAGTTGTGGGAAAGTCTCCTTGTTCTTACATGGATTTTCCTCTAATGTTTTCTTTTCTTCTCCCTAGCAGTGCGCAAAGGGTACAGGATCCAGACTGACAAGGACAGGGACTCCATGAAGGTGCTGTACTATGTCGAGAAAGAATTGGCTCAGTTTGACCCAGCTAGAAGGATGCGAGAACGATGTGAGCAACAAGCATGGTTTGATTTTTTTCCCCCCCACTGACCTAAGAAAGACTGCAAATTCATAGTTAGAAGCTCACTTGGTTTGCTTCAGCATCAACCCTTAGGATATGATGTTTAGGATATGTAATTGGGACAGATAAAGTCTAGATTTTAGGTATCTACAGGTATGTTCTTATTTTAAAGGTCTGGTGCTTGCCTAATCATTATTAATTAGAGCAAAGTGAGTGTTACTGAAAAGCTCATGAAAATTGTCCACTCATATAATTAAATTTTGGGATCATCAGTATCTGAAAAGCCAAGTCCCTACCCATACCTTCTACAACCTGTGGTGTGATAATAGCTGGGATATTGTTTTCACAATTTCTTAAGAGTGTGGTGTCTGTAAATTCCCAGCATGGCAAAATAGGAGAGGGATAATTTTATTGAAAGGATGTTTTGTGGGCTGCAGTGACCACTGTGTGGCTTGAAGGAAGCAGGAAGTTTGTCTGGAGTGGCTGTTGCCCTGCAGGAGGAGCAGGGTGGTGAATAGGGACGTGGTGCAAACTCAGAACTGAGCTTCTCTGTGGAACTCCTCACTGTCTTCCCATAGCCTCTGGTAAGCTTTATTTCCTTAAATAAAGGCTGAGGCTGCACTTAATGTGTGTCAGAACACAAACCCAAGTGGGGATCTTCCCACATTAGGAGGCAGAGGTACAGAGTGGGACAAGGTGTGTGGGGAGGACCTGCAGTGCTGTTCCTTGTCCTGGGGCTGCTGTGTGCAGAGGACAGGGCAGGTTGGGGGCTCAGTTCCTCTGGGCAGCACAGAGCTAAGCCATGTTAGGCACTGCTAGAGGCTCACTTAAAACAGACATGTGAGATCCTGAAAATCATTGAAGGGAAGAGCTTTAAGGAATGGCACTACATCAAAGCTCTGTACAGATTAGGCATAACGAACAAATTATATATACTTCTAAAACAGTCATTGCTGAGCACACTGTCTTCTCCACCCACAAGATTTACTATAAAAAGACCTCTGCAGATTGGTATGTCAGGCCTACAGATGTCAGTGTGCTTGATGGGGTAGAGACTGACAGTGATTCAGACAGACTTTTACTTTTTTTCTTAATCTTTTTTTGAGGGGGTTGCTTTTGTTTTAGCTGGGCAAGTCAGGCCAAATCCAGAGCCAGCCTGTTTCACACCAGGAGAAGGGGAGGTGGCACAACTTCTGTGCTGTAGTGGTGTCCCACCAAGCTTGGTGCCCACCTGACAAGGGTGGGGAGCTCACATGTGTTACTGAGGGTAAGCTCTTCCTGAAGGCTGAACTCAGTTATCTGGAACGCAGGCATCTCATTCCATGTGTGATACCCTCAGAAGCCCCGCCTGGCGGCCGTCGGGTGATGCCTATCTCGTTTCTTTCCTGCATCCTCCCCTGCAGATAACAACACGGTGTCTGAGCTGAGCTCGCTGCACGAGGAGGACCTGAACTTCCGCCAGCCCTACCGGCAGGCGCGGAGGAAACCTCTGCCCCCCGCGGGGGACATGGACGGCGACACCGAGTACTGGGCAGGAGTTGTGGGCGGGGGCAGCACCTCCAGATCACAGGCTGTATCTGATTACAGGGATGAGCGGGACAGCTACTGGCACAGGTGAGGGACACCACGTTGTGGAGCAGCTCTATCTGGCAAAGAGAGCAGAAGGGACAGATGGACTGGTAGCTCTCCCCTATTTCCTTCTGCTCTTGTTCTGCTTAGCAGGGGAGAGGGGCTAGAGAGAAATAGGAAATCTGGGTATGTCATTAGATGAGGTCAGAATGAAGCTGATTGCCACAAACCTGCTGAAGCCTACCCAGCTGGGTAAAGCTAGGTACAGCTTTAGTAGTCCCAGTGGGACGTAAAAGTGAGATCAATAGGGAACCAGGCCACCCTTCCCAAAGTGGGAAGGTGCAAATCTCTCTTGAAATTTGTACCTGATTCCTCCAGCACTTCCCAGTGGTGGTGTGCTTTATTAGGAGTCACACCCTGGTGCTTTGGTGCACCAAGCTTAAAGGACTCTGTGCTCCAGGAGATCTGTGCTCCAGGCCTAAAGGACTCTCACTCTGGTGCCTAGAAGAGAGATGGCACAACCTTCCCTCATGTACAAGCAGTCCAGTATTCCAAAAGCAGTGGCAGGGATTTCCTTCCTTCAGGAGTGGGCTATTGTACCAGCTCACTGTCTTTAAACCTGCTTCAAAACTGCCCTGCTGTGAGCTTCTATGGCTGGGTTCTTGGGTTTTTCCAGCAGGATATACACCTACAAGCTCTAGGATGAAGGAGAAGCAGGTGCAGCCCTGCATATTGGAGGACAGGGCAGGTGCAACTGGGGATAACCTCAGGTAACATTAGACATGCAGAACCTGAGCTATCTGTGCTAAGCTGCCTTTACAGACAGCAGAGAGAACCCGGGGTTTCAAGGATGTGATAGATCTTTTCCTACGATGAAAGACAATGAAAACAGTTCAGATGATTCACGCTCCCAGGAGGGCCTGTTTCCCTCCATTGTCTGTGCAGGCAGCTGAGGGGATGAGTGCAGCTGGATCCTGCCCTCTAACTCTACCTCCTCCCTCTTCCAGCCAGCAGAGATCCAAGTCAGAGATGCTGTCCCGTAAGAGTTTCTCCGTGGGAGTGCCGGCCGTGTCCATGGATGAGCTGGCGGCCTTTGCCGAGTCCTACAGCCAGCGGCCGCGGCGGGCGGACAGCCAGGACATGCGGCGCTTCGAGCGCTCCGAGTCGCACGGCGGGCGCGGCGGGGGGCTGCCCCACCAGGACAGCTCCATGGAGGAATACTACACCAAGCGCTGCAGGGGCAATCGGGAGCCGCTGACGGACTCGGATCGGGGCTGGTCCTACAGCCCGCCCCGCAGACGGGCCCACGAGGAGAAGCACCTTCCCAGGCTGGTGAGCCGGACGCCCGGAGGCAGCCAGAAATACGATCACTCCTACCTCAGCAGCGTCTTGGAGAGGAAATCCCGGAGCTATGACGAGAGTGGTGACCACTGTGCAACCCCCTCGAAGCTGAGCTCGCAGCCCAGCCAGAGGGGAGGGAGCACATACTATGCCTGGTCACCACCCTCCACCTACAAAGCCGAGAAGTCGCAGCCGCCGGCGCCGCCGCAGTCATCGTCCCCTGAGCAGGACGAGGAGGAGGAGGACAGCCTGCCCCCCTACAGCGAGAGGGAGCTGAGTCGAGGCCCTTCCTACAGGGCCAGGGAACAGGCCTACCTCAATGCCTCTGACAAGAAGAGGAAAAAGGACCCCAAGAAAACAGTGAGGCCATGTCTGGTGGTCCTGGTCCAAATAGGCTGAGCGGAGAGCCACCAGGCAGGGGTTACTAACCAGAGTTGATGGGCCAAGGGGGTTTTCCAGGAGGGTGACACCTGGAGTCTGGGTGTCACTCCCTGTGGGAAGGGGGAAAGGAACTGTGGGTGTAGGAAGCCAGAAAGGGTGATAGCTCCTCCACAGGAGTCCATGATGGAGGGGAAAGCCAGATGTGCCTGGGACTGGGGAGGTAAGGGATGTCTTTGGCATATGTGGCCTGGTAAATCCAAGGTGGTGGGAGTTTATCTAGAGTTCAGGAGGATCATGGTAGGGAAGTTACCCAGGCCTTACAGAAATTATAGGGCTTTGCTTTGGCCTTAATCCTTGTTAAGGAAGGGTTGAGAGGCTCTTGTTCTTCTGGGTTGGTAGCAAGGGATGGCATAACAGACATCTTCCTGAATGGGGTGAGATCACAGACTCCTGTGGGTACATGGGCTTCTGTAGGGGCCATTCATGCCAAAGGCATTCCTCACCCAGGATACCAGCAAGTGCAAAACATCCTGCCACATGTGGTCCAAGCTAGTGAGGACTGATGAGTTCATTGTTGCTGGAGAAGGGGATCTTCCCCATCTACCCCAGCTGGGGAAGCCTTCGCCATGAGGGAGATCTTATCATTAGAGTAGCTTAGCTGTGGGAGAGAGGATTGGATTGTGAGTGGACAAAGCCGTTGCTGTTTAGTTGTCTCTGTCAAAGCTTTGTCTGTCCCTTTGTCTGTTCCAATGAGTGCTTTCCTGTTGACATTTAATCTTCTCTCTTTCCTCCCAGAATGATTTCCCAACAAGGATGTCCCTTGTGGTTTGAAGTTGTTGTGGACCTGTCATGTTGATGGGCTGGATATCAATCATGAGGTGACTGCAGTGGAGAAGATGCAGAGCAACGAGCAAGACAAGCCTCTGTGAACCTCTGCAGCCATCAGCCATGGACTGTTTCAATTGTTTGTTTCATCCAGGGGAGCTGAGGCTTTTGTAAGAGACAGACTGCCATGGACAGCACTCGATCTCAGAGGCTCTGAGAGTCTGCCAGGAAAATGAGGCCGGGGCTCTCTTTGGCACCGTGTTTTCCAGTGCCCTCCATTCTGCACTGGACGGCAGCCACGTCCCTCCTGCCCCTGCAGCCCTGAACTACAAGTGAGGCTGCCTTTGTGCCTCTTGCCCTGTCTCATGTGCAGAGGGAGGCCTGTGTACCTCTTGCTCTCTCTGTCTCCTCAGTTCCCCGTTTGGATCAAAATTGTCTCCATACTTAAAGCCTTTTCTGTATCACCCCCATGCTGGGAGGAGGCCTTGTTCTTAGAGCTGCAGACTGCCTCCAGCTGATCAGGCCCTAAATCATGAAAGAAAATCTACATCCTTTCAGACACTGTAAGAAATGACTGATGAGATGTTACCTTGATAAGGGCTGAATGGGGAAAGAGACAATTATGAGCTGGTTTGTTCAATATATTTAGTTCTGTTCATTGTGTGATGAGAGTTGCAGGTGAGATTGATGTATTGTTTCAAAAGTGGGTCAAAGTAGCTTTTATTGTGATGAGAGCATGATTTGTTTCCCCCCTGCCTCCAACTGTGTTTTGTTTTGATGCAGTTGCATTTCCTTGCAGCTGAACTGTGACCCTGTAGAGCTTCAAGCTGGAGTACCTACTCCGCTGTTTTAAAAGTAGTGCTCTAGCCTTCCTAGTGCTCTGCTTCCAGCACCACCAGACACCTCTGCTACTCCAGTGAGTGGCCTTTTTGTTTCAAGGAAGCAAAGAGGGGACAGCCTCAGCGAGAGGGCAGCTGCAGACCTTCATTCTGTGCCACTGGTATCACTCCTTTCTGGGAATTGTTTCCAGGCACTGAAGAGAGCCCGAACAGCAGTGGGAAAAGAATTAGTACTGTGGATGGATACAAGTTTTGAAAGTCACCTTTTCAGTTAAAACCATTCCATTCACTTTGGTTGGGATGTGGTATTAGTGGCTGTTGTCTCAGGAATAGCTTTATTTAGAAGTGAGTGCTTCACACCATTTGGAAGCCTGACATTCTGGTTTTCATAGGGTATTATGCAGTCATTTATTTAGCTGCTAAAATCATCATGTGAGGGAACATGATGGGAACATTTTAAGGTCCAGTATCTTGATCCCTATTACACCTAGAAACAACTTAGTGCCCTGTTGTGTTACGGACCTTATCAGCCTCTGAAATGACATCTTTGTTGCTCCTGTGGGAATTTGGGAAGCTGTCTGGCCTCAGATGCTCATACTGGCAGTACTGTTTGGAACACAAGGTATAGTAACATCACTGCAGTTCTCCATAAAAATGATAGATTAATTTCTGCATTACTCCTTTGCCAGATTGTTCACCCACCAGGAATGGTCAGGGGAGAGCAAAAAAAATCTCCATAGATTTGATGACAGTTTTCATGTGAGAAAGTGCATTGATGAAAGGATGACTTTCTTCTCCCACACTCCTCTAGTGATGACTGTAGTTTTGGAAAGCCCAGTCCTGGGTCTTCCTGGCCTGAGAGGGATTGGCCAGCAGGACCACCCAGTTGTGGAATTGCAGAGTTTTTTGTGCAGGAGGTAGCCTTCAAAGATCATCTAGTTCCAACCCTCTGCCATGGGAAGGGACATCTTCCACATACCAGGTTGCTCAAAGCCCCGTCCAACCAGACCTTGAACACTTCCGTGATGGGCCATCTGCAGCTTCTATGGGCAACCTGTTCCAGTGTCTCACCACGCTCACAGTAAAGAATTTCTTCCTTGTATCTAATCTAAAATGGCCCTCTTTTAGTTGAAAATCAGTGCAAAAAAGTAAAAAAGTCTGGTAAAAAGTCCCTCTCCAGCTTTCTTGTAGGACCCTTTAGGCACTGGAAGGCTGCTCTAAGGTCTCCACAGAGCCTTCTCTTTTCCAGGCTGAATATCCTGTCTTCATAGAAGAGGTGTTCCAGCCCCTGTGACCATTTTTGTGTCCCTCTGGACCTGTTCTAACAGGTCCATGTCTTTGTGCTGGTGGCCCCAGAGTTGAACACAGCACTCTGTGTGGGGTCTTGGGAGAAGAGAGGAGAGGGAAATTCCACTCCTTGACCTGCTGGTCACTCACCCGATGCAGCCCAAGATATGGTTGGCTTTCTGGGCTGCAAGAGCACATGGCTGGCTCATGTCCAACCTTTACCACTATAAAATCATAGAATCATAGAATGGTTTGGAAGGGACCTTAAAGATCATCTAGTTCTCCAAGTCCTTCTCAGGGTTCCCAGTCCATTCTTGCCCCAGTCTGTATCAGTACCAGGGGTTGCCCTGGCTCAGGTGTAGCACCTCACACTTGGCTGTGTTGAACTTCATGAGGTTCTCATGGGCCCACTCCTCAAGCCTGTCCCAGGGTCACTCTGGATGGCATCCCTCGCCTCCAGTGACTCCGTGGCATCACTCAGCTTGGTGTGACCCATAGACTGCTGAGAGGGCCTTCAGTCCCACTGTCTGTGCCATTTATGAGGATTGAACAGTGTCAGGCTTGGTGCAGGCCCACGAGGGACACCACTTGTTTCTGATGTCTGTTTGGACACTGAGCCATTGCCTGATGCTCTGGATGTGGCCATCTAGCCAATTCTGTGGCCATCAAGTCCATCCATCAAACCCATCTCTCTCCAATTTAGAAACTACAGTATTGTGTGGGACTGTGTCAAAGGCCTCACAGAAGTCAAGGCAGATGACATCAGATGGATTTTCCTTATCCACAATGTCATCACTCTCATAGAAGGTCTCCAAGTAAGCAGGCATGATTTGTCCTGGGTGAAGCCATGCCAGCTGTCTTTAATCACTTCCCTGCCATCCATATACCCTGAGATAGCTTCCAGGGGAATCTTTCAGGGCACAGAGGTGAGGCTGATTGGTCAAGAGTTCCCAGGGTCCTGTTGTTTTACTCCTCTTTAAAAGAGGTGGGATGTTTCCCTTTCACCAGTCACTGGGAACCTGACTACCTGAGTACCATGACTTTCCAAACAGGGAGAGCAACTTAGCAACTGCCTTTACCATCTACCTGTATTATGGCTGTAGAGATGAACATCTTAAGTATTTTCATCTTTTCTTATCATTAATGTGTGTTTTTAGGAAAATCACAGCACAGTTAGCAAGAGGTGGGCAGTTGGGTGCCATCTGAGGACTCTGGGGCCTTGAGAAGTCTATGGAGCTTCACTACATGCTGTTGTAAATCAAACATTTCATTCCTGACCTATGAGGATTCTAGCAAGTTGATGTTTTATTATTCTGAAAACCTTGGCAACCCATGTGCCATGAATTTCAAGGGAGCTTAGCCTGCTATCATTTCCATCAGACATCCAGCAGACCCAGGAAACAGTTGATACTGAAATTTGAAAGTGCATCTGACTATGCCAGAAAGGGGCCAAACCAGTGATTTTACAGTCTTTGAATCTTTACTGTCTTTTAAATCATACTGAAAGCCTGAGCATTACAATCTTCTCATATCAGTTATGTTCTGTCCCTTATCTCAGTCACTGTAGTTTATTTGATCAAGCCCTCAGGAATGAGTTGTGTGTATTAAAAATACAAGTCTTCATTTATTTGAGTCAGGTTTTTTTGTTCAGTGCTGGTACTTTAGGGCATCTGCACACTGTGTGTAAGAAGTTGCCATTTGTGTATCTATCTTATAAATAAGTAGTTGCAAGCTAATTCTTTTAAGAAAACTGTCTTGATTGTAGAAACAACTGTTTGTGAGAACTTGGAAATGTCTCTTGAATCCAAGTACCTGGAAGAGTATTGAAGATTTTATGACTAGGGATTCTATGGGTTTTATCAGGTGATAAAAGTTTCAGCTGCAGAAAAGAAAAAAAGGAGGCCTTAATTGCCTGTGATGCCTTTTCCTGGTCTTAAAATCAAGAGTCAAACACGGTTAGGAGGGAAAAAGGGGTTTTACTTTGGTATTTATTTTAAGGATCCATAGGTGCACACGTCCAGGTCGAATGCACTGAAATGCACACCGCAATGCACACCCCCAAAAGATCTGGTATAACATTATAGGTGTTACTAATTAGCATAGCTATCAAAAATTCCCCAATGAGAGGCTCAAATCAGCCCCCCTCCCCAGGGAAGCTTCCCCTGGATGGTTCTGTCTCAGTTTACAGAATGTGTTCTGGAGAGGACCTTGGGGTCTGGGGCACACTGATCCCTAACTACGAAGCTTCTAAAATGTTTAGTCTCTTAGCTGAACAAGAGACAGCTTGTAGGCAAAAAGCACTAAGAATATAGAAGTTGTAAAAAGGTATAACAGGTATAAAAGAAAAGGCAAAAAATCATCATGGCATCACCTGAAGTCAGATCTGGGCAGCAGCAACCTTGCTCTAAAGTTTTAGATTTCGTATTTTGCTGTACAAATCTCCAGGAATTTTCAGCTACTGATCATGTCTGTCCTCAGGCCATCTTTATTTTTCCCATTAGAAATATGTCTGCAGCAGCAGCCAATGGACCAAATCAAGAAGCGAGGGGTGATGTAGAGTACCTGCACAGCTACACAACCCTAATGACCTGTGACTCCTGCAGCAGGGGAGGACGGGGCCAGAGACTGACAGACAGCTTGAGAGGAGCCTCAGGTTTCAAGAGAGGAGTAATGGTTTGTGTCTGTGCCATCTTTCAGAACACCTGCAGAATGCTGGCACTGGGAAATAATAATGAGCCTGGCTATTATGTGGTCTCAAATTATAAGTTTTCCAGTGATCAGTTTTTATTGCTGGCATAAAATTAAAATCCTTTTCTTACTGGATATGGATGTCTGGGTCATGTCAAGGACATGGAGGGTTTTGTGGTCTTAAAATCATAGCATCACAATGGTGACTTGCTAAGAAAACAGATGATGAGAGAATCCTGTAAAAATTTAGAAGAGCCCCTAGAGCAAAAGCAGGATTGAGCATCAGCAGTAGATTTGGCTGTGCTGTCAACAAAAGTGATCTTGGCTACTAAAAAAAAGATTTTGACATAATGGACTAGGAAGATAAATACCAATGGTAATGACTTCTCATCAATCCCTTTATTCCTTTAAGGTGCATTGTAAAAGTTCCAGTGGGTGGCTTCAGTGTGAATATCTTCAGAACACTCAATTTCCACTGAAATGGAAAATTAACAAAATTAGCACTTTGAATACTTAAGAGAAACTCCCAGCATTTATCAGCTGAAACAGGCAGTCAGAATTACTCAGGTCTTTATGCTGGCATATGGTACAGGGGACTGGAGCTGTAACATCCCCACCTTCGTTGCTGGAGCTGGGTCAGGGGTGGCCATCAGCAGTGCACCCCAGAGCTGCATCTCGGAGAGATAAAGGACAGCCCCTGGGATAGATCCCTGAGAAGGAGCAATCACAAAATATTTCAGGAGTCAAGCCTTGCCACAAACTGTTCCAGGCATATAAATGCAGCACCATGGTGTTTTATCATGCCTGAGCTATTCTGAAAATAATTTTAATGATGTGGAGATTGTTGAGAAACTGCATGGAGCTGTCTTTTTGTCCAGGTAGCTTTCACACAAGATGTGGGTGATGATCCGTTCGCTGTGACTAGGTACAGGGTTTGGGACATGTGGAAATAAGAGCTAAAGGGGCTTTAGCCCATTTTTTTACTGGAGCAAAGTAGAATCCAGAAGCAATGCCTTTGGCATCTGCCAGGTGCTGCAGATTTGCCCCTCTAATTCCAGAAATCTCTGTGGTGCAGCATCTCCAGGCTCTACTGGCTGTACATGGTTGCTACAACAGCTGTGATGTCGAAACCACCCTCATAGTCACCTGGGGCTCCTGAAGTCCCTTTCCCATTGCCTGGAAGATCAGAAAAAGTATCCATTGTATAATGTGAAGGAACAGCTATCATTTTGATGTGATCTCAGAAATGCCAGCTGGATTTACCAGCATTAGAAACAGCAAAAATCTAAATAATAAAGTTAGCTAATACTAAAGGAAGGAACCTGCCACGATTCCCATATGAACTCTCTTGTAACCTTTATAATTCTTTCTGGCATTCACCCCTGCCTGCACAGGGGCCTTTGCCAGGGGAGGAGGCCACCACCTCTTTTGCCTGTCATGTTTTGTCATGCTTGTAATGCCTCTCTGACCCCTGTGCTTTCCTTTGGCTATTTCCAGTCAGCCTTCAGTGTTGTGCCTAGGGGTTCCAGGCAGCTTGGATGTAGAATGGGTGGTGTTTTGTAAAAAAGGCATTTTTACCCCCATAAAAGCAAAAATTGCAGAATGCCCGCAACAAAAGCCCAAGCCCTCTAGATACTCTCTCAAGCCCAAGCAGGGGTGTTACTGGAAACATTTTAAAAATTAAAGCTGAACATAATTTCAAAACGAGTCGGTATTGTTTTCAACCCCAGGGCTGCTGCAGTCAGAGCTGTGGAGTGCAAGCCGCAGGAGCAAATGCATTCAGCTTGCATTGTCCTTGGTGAGAGCAGTGGCAGAGAGCAGCAGCATTTAATGAGTCAGAAAGCAAACGGTGTTCCAAGGTGCTATTAATGACATGTGAGTTAGAAGTGTGAACTAGAAGTCGACAGGCTTGGCTTAAAAGCAAAATTCAGTCCAGGGAAACTTGAGCCCTGGCCCAGGGGTACAATCCTCTTGCTGTTTACAGATGAGCTGGGCTTTTTCCCTGCCTCTGTTGCTGCCTACCACAGCCATTTCCCAGCCATTACACAGTGAGTGAGTGGCTTTCTTTGCTGCTGCTATTTTACTTAGATTGTCCTCCCCTGTAATGAACTTTTTCAATATCAGGGGGAGAAGGACGTAACAATACTCTGTAATGAAAATGTAACACTTCTATAGCTTTTTGGGACACATCCACATCCCCAATTACCAAGCATTATACATTTGCCATGCATACAGTATCGAAGTCATTGCTTTTGAGTTGTCACCATGGAGAATAAAAGCAGGAAAAGCTACCACCAATCTGCCTTTTTATTATCCTGCAGGCAAATAATTTGCCCAATTTTTGCTAAGATATGAGCAGTTTACATGAGTAGTTTTCAACCCATTTTTTTTGATTAATGGCCAATAAACCAAACATTTTCCAGTGGAGCAGCAGACCCTTCATAAATCTCATACCATTCATAGGATACCATACAAAAACATTCTGCCCAGCATTTTCATACAAAAAAATCCATGCAGGTACCCTATGGAGCCACACTCCTTCAGAGAAAGGATAAACTCTCCCCTGGTCTTGCAGATGTAAAACTTTATTTTATTCAGAAATCTTTTATCTTTTTAGTACAGACATGTTCTTTTCTTTTCGCCTCTTTGTCCTAAAGTCTGCAGTACTCTGGACTAATGATTTTTGTGTCATAAACAAGCAACTTCATTCAGATCCTGTCTCCGTGTTGTAAATAATGGATTAAGACTCACACTGTTTGTAGGTGTAACCTGAACAGCATTTGCACATTTAGATTGTGTCTGATAGGTGTTATCAGCAGTCAGGTGCAAGAGAAGCAGCTCCCAGCTCTGCTCTGTATTTCTCTGTGCAAGGCACAGCATCTCTTGGCTCTGAAAATTGTCACTCATCCTCTATTTTACCACCTGTCAACGTGCTCAGTGTTTCTTTGGGCTTCTTTAGCACTCCTCTGTCCCTCAGTGCTCCCCCTCTGCAGAAGTCTCCGAGCCAACACGGAGCAGGAAAGGTGCCCATCCCTACCTTAAAGACTAATGGGGGTGAAGAAGACCTGACAACAGCAACAGGGAGAGGTCACCCAGCCCTGCAGGAAGTCACTTCTGGGGGGGGAAGTGTTTGTGCCAGCAAGGCAGAGGTGCCCTACAGCTCCCACCGTAATTCCTGCTTACAACTTGCACTCTTCCATGCTCAGCTACCCATGAGCACTTGGCTCATGGATACAGGTTTGTGATTCAGGGCCATTTCTGAATTAGAGAAATGAGTCTGAAAGAATTGCCTAAAATTGCACAGCATTACTTACTACAGCAGGTGTAGTGTTTTCATTTAGTCCTTGCTGTGTGACAGAAATCCTTTCTGCTAACATGTCACGTTCGTTTCCATCAGCCTCTCCAGAGCAGGTGGGAGTGATTTTCTTGTCCCAGTTATCAGATCTTCTCTTTGAGCAAAAGATCACTCAGTGCACTTGTGTCTGAATAGGTACTCCAGGGTAGTGAGAGGCAGATCTCCAACTGGTTGCATTTTACACTCAAGAGCCTGCTAAATGATTAATTCATTTAGTTTCTCAAAGTGCTCTGCTTCCTGGCAAAACCAGAATGTGTGTTTCTACAGGCCTCAGGCCTGCTCACCTTGGAATTACAAGTTTTCGCAAGGACTTTTAACATCCAGTAGGGTGGAAATCAGGTAAAACAGTAGCAGAAAAAGCTAAAAGCTTTACCTTGTGTGAAGTGCATAAAAGATGTGTAAAGTGTGTAAAAAGTGTAAAGATACCATCTTCACATCACTGATTCTGCAAGAAGGGTGAGGTCACTAAAATGAAGGCTATCTTAGCTATGTAAACTCCTCCTGGATTTCTCTTTCAGGTTTTTGGCCATGTTAGACTTTGAAGAGTAGGCCTACACAGTTAAAGTTTGAGCAGTACCTGTCTAAAATGCAGGTTCTACAAATCTTCATGCATGAACTTGGCCACAATTACTGAGTGCATACAGAAATGATGTGTGGACCTGGTGCCTGGAACATTTTTCTTTAGAACTTGGAGTCCCAGTTTCTTGAATTGACACTTTCAGCACAATCAAGTATTCAGGATTTCTGAGAAAGTAAAACTACTCAAATTGGTAAAACCACAGTGCACACAACACCCCAGTGCAGCCAGTTTACAGAGACTGCAATGTGCAATTTTGGCAGCCAGAACCAACTGATGCAATTTGGAACCTGCATCTTTGGGGAGCTGAGCTGCCAAGGCTTGGAGAGCACTTGGTCCCATGCACAAATAGGCCCTCACCCAATGGGCAGAATGACAGAACTTGAGTGGGTAGCAGCCTCTGAGCCCAAGGTATGTTTTAATTAGAACTGGGGAAGTGAAATGATGAAATGGGTTTGGGAGTTGTGGGGGGTTTTTTTGTTTTTTTTTTCTTTAAATAGAAATATATATTTATATATATAAATTTTTGTCTCTGCTCCTCAGAAGAGAGATCTGAGGCTGCCTTCTGTTCAGGCCAGTATGATGCCTGAATGGAAAATTTCACTCCCCAGTTTCAGTAAAATGCAGTCTAGACTGGTTCTTGTGAATAGCTGTAAAAGGAAAGTTACTGTAGCAGAGCTCTGTAATCAAGAGGTCTCTATGGACAGCCTGTCATCCTGATGAGAGACACTTCTTAATTAAGAGAAGATGCTGCATTGTAGATGAAACAATTCCTAAGTGTACCAACTTCCCTCATCATATCAATGAGCCTGGAGTTAAAGAGCTCCCAACAACAAGGGGTTTTAGAGGATTTCAAGAGAATTTTAAGTCTGAAAGTTCAACACTCAAGCATGTGCAGCATGCAGAGAACACATTTCAAAAAAGTGTTTGAAGAGCAGAAGCCTAGTTTTGTACTACTTCAAAGATCTTTGAAAGGCAGCACAGTGTTGTTGGAAAGATCTGAGATCCACACACTTCTGTGAAAAGCTCAACCTTACTTGCAAGCAAATCAATTAAGAAGCTGTCCTTGCAGCTAAGCTTAACTGATTTCCTGTTTGAGCATCTCAGTGACATTTGGTTTCATGATTAAACGTGTTCAGATTAATGGGAAAACAAAAAAAAAAATCATGGTCAAAATACTGGACGAACTGTTTAGGAGAATGAAGAACACTGGTGTTTGTGAAGCGGCCAGTAGGGAGCGCCTGGAAAAGGAAAAGAGCTGCCTGCAGATTAACACTAAATTCAAGCGAAGTGAAGGGTAACACGCTGGTGTGCTTCAGCACATCGAGTGGCAACACAAAAATGCTGCATGGACACCGATCATCTTACATCTTAGCTGATTAGGACCCTTATGTTGTCTACACCCGTGTGTAATACAGCCCCAAGGAGTGAACCTGGGTGCTGTCCCTGCCCTTCTGCTCTGCATAAGGGATTAGTGTACTCTCTTCTATATATACTGTATATTCTGGAGTAAAATTGTTTGCCACAGCCCACATTCAGTCACTCTCGCTGCCAGCTGAACAAGGCTGTCCATGGGGGCACTTGCAGCAAGAGCTACAAATCTAGAAGACCAGGGCACAAGGTGCACCAAAACCAACATGTGGTCCAGGCCACAGTTAGGTGGCAACCTGGCATTTTGAGAACCTGACAGCCAACTCTCTGAGGAGTCATGCAGCAGGCATACAGGCAAGTCCTCACAGCAGTTTTGTTTGTCATTTCTAGAAAGAGGCTGATCCCGAAATGGCCCGCTGCCCGTTCTTCCTGTACCTCAATGAATGACTAAGAGAGAACACGGAAAGTGTGGGACAGAAAAGGTCCTCAGATGTTCGTAATTCTCCCACTCCCCCTGGCTCCCAGCTAAGGGAATCTGAATTAACCATGCAATGAAGCTGAATTGGATGCAGTGGGCTCTGAACTACGGGGTTTGTAGTGACTGAACAGAGAGAGCACAAAGTGCCCTGGCTTGTCATGGCCGGAGTGGAGAGTGAGGGCACAGGGGCTGCCCAGCAGCAGTGTTTGTGTGAGGACTTACTGGGTGTAGATAATGCCCATCAGCAGGTTCTACACGTGCCTAGTTTGAAAAATGAACAGAAACAGCATTAGAGCAAAAGAGTTCACCTGGGCTAACACTGCTTGGCTTCTGTGCCCCTGGCACCTTTTACTGTGTAAATGTCACCACCCTGGCCTGGCTTTGTCCATTCCACAAACATACACAATTGGCTGAAACTCCAACTCTGAGGCAAGAGACATCTTTTCAGCTGCTTTATGGGGGCAGAATTACCCTTCAGAATAAACACATGTTTTGGTAACAGCATGTGCAGCAAAGACACCACAAAAATGAATTGCAGTTTCCGTCCTCTGGTGGCAATGAACGCTTTCCTGATGGGGCTGGGAATGCAGAAACAACAAAGGCAATGTGTCAGGCTTTTTCAGGTCTAGCCCTTTTTAGAAACATTAAAAAAAAGAGGAAGGAAAGCAACAAACATCTTAAATGATGTATTTCTTGGGAACTAACAGCAATACTGGCCACACTATTTATTTCCTTTTTTTCATCTGTCTGTTCACTGACTCCAAGCCTTTCAGTGGTACATACCCTGCTCCTCATGAGCCTGTGGTGTAGATTGGACTAATGGAGTTTGGAGTGAACTCTCCAGAATCTGTACTTCAAAAAGCATGGATCATCTTATGGATCGTAAGAGCACAGCCATGTGAACACTTACTCAGCACAGCTCTATTAATTCAGGCTCTCGGGGAGAAGGTGGGAGTAGAGACCAAATGACTTAAACCAGATCTGCCGCCAATGGAGCAAGAAGCTGTGCTCTTTGTGGCAGCAGTTGGTGGCTAAGGGAGGCATGGATGTATCCACATTACTCAGCCAGGAATTCCAGTCATATTCTGGTCACAGCTTGCTGGTTTCCTCAGGATCCTGTGTTCTTCACGTTGGGTGTTCTCTTTGCCCTAAGTGATCTCCCCCGTTTGGGAGCTCAGCCCTGTGTGAAAGCTCATTGTTTGCACCAGGCCTGTGTGTGGTGCTGAAAATAAAAATTCTGCAGCACAACAGATTTGATTGCTTCGTTTTCTTGCCTGAAGCACACTGTGATTTCTTCCCCTGTTTGTCTTCGTGGGTGGAACAGGCATTTCAGTATATACTGCCACGCTCATTACAGGGAGTTCTTCCATGCTAGAGATATTAACATCTTTGTTATTACTGCCAGTTCCCTCCTCCTCCCCCGTACCAAGCGGTTGCCTGAGCTAGAAATCCTATTAAGGACAGACTTCCAGTAGTAGTATTCTCCTCCTCAAAGTGAAGAAGACCTCTCCAGAGGTCAGATCCTTCTGCTTTCTCAGAATCCTGTCTCCTTCATGTTCCTTAGAAAGTCATTATTAAAATTGTCAAAACCACTCACAAAAACATCACAGAAATTCTCAGAATCAGTCGAGAAATAATTACCCCTTTGTAATCATTAGCAACTCAAAACTGTAGTGTTTGAATTTAAAAGTTTTATGCAAGAAAAAATGCTTAACATTTAATATAAAATCAGTTTGACACAGCTTATTTTTCAAATGCCATCATTTTTCTGTGCATCATTTTCTTGTTCATTTTCAGTTCATCAGACAATTAAAAGACCACAACTGAAAAAGTCATCCTAAATACTTTTTAAAGCCTTATAAAAACATTCATAAAGTGCCACCCACAAAAGCGCCTAAACAAGACTCTGAAACACCTATTAGGAGGTTAAGGTAGGTGCTTCTGAGGGCTAAGCTGTCAGATGGCAGCATGATTTGTGGAATTGTCAATTTAACGATGATACAACCCAGCAAAAGCACTGCTTCATAGATGTGGCCCCAAAAGAGCATCAGCTGGGCCCACAACATGCACGCAGAGGCACCCAGCACAGCGTTGCAGGGGTTTCAGATAAATAGATGCAAACACCATCTAAAAGCAAGACTACTGGCATGTGGGAGACATGGATTCTATGGGAAGCAATCATCCTGTGGCCTTAGTGTGAGGGAAAACACAGGCAGCTTGTACAAGAAATGGGTACAAATTTTAGCTGTTTTATCCTGGGATAAAAATCACTCCCCACTAGAAATAACAGGAAAAGACACTGATCCTTGGAATGTCTCTATGTTCTCTGTGTCCTTGAAGGTACCACACTGAGTAAGTACCTTTGTGTTCTTCATCCCCAAAAGAGAGGCTCACAACAACCACTGCACCACAGTGAACGTGCTCTAGTTCATTTAATTCAATCAGCAGTGGCCTCCCTCTTGGCTTGAGTGGCTGGGCAGTGCTCACAGACAGATTTGGATAAATCCAACCAAAAAAAAGTAAAAAAAAAAAAAAAAAAAAAGTAAAAAAAGGGACAGGCTCTGAGGGCTCTCTCCACCAAAATTCATGTCCCATACAAGATGTCCAGGGAGCAGCTTTGTATCTTCCCAGCACCAGCCAGCTTCCTATGGTCCATGGAGCTTTCTCCTCTCCACCAGCTACTCTGCATGGTGCTTCTGGTGCCGCACCAGCTGGGGCTGGAAGCGGAAGCTCTCCCCGCACTGGGAGCAGCGGTAGGGCTGCTCCCCGGTGTGGATGCGGGTGTGCTTGATGAGGTTGGAGTTGCCGCTGAAGCCGCGGCCGCACTGGCTGCACTTGTAGGGCTTCTCGCCGGTGTGGGTGCGCGCGTGGTTCATGAGGTCGGAGCTCTGCCCAAAGCGCTTCCCGCACTGCCCGCAGCTGTAGGGCCGGACGCCGGCGTGGGCCCGCTGGTGCTGCAGGAGGTGGCAGTGCTGGCTGAAGCTCTTCCCGCAGGCCGGGCACTTGTAGGGCCGCTCGCCCGTGTGCATGCGCTGGTGCTTGATGCAGGTGGAGCTGTCGCTGAAGAACTTGCCGCACTCGCTGCACGCGTACGGCTTGAGCCCCGTGTGGATGCGCTGGTGCTTGAGGAGGTTGGAGCTCTGGCTGAAGCTCTTCCCGCACTCGGCGCAGGTGTAGGGCTTCTGGCCCGTGTGGACGCGCCGGTGCTGGACGAGGTGGGAGCTCTGGCTGAAGCCCTTGCCGCAGTCCCCGCACAGGAAGGGGCGCTCGCCGGTGTGCATGCGCTGGTGCTGGAGCAGGTGGATGCTCCGGCTGAAGCCCTTGCCACACTCCGGGCAGATGGTGGGGCGCTCCACGCGAGAGGCTCGCCGTGAGGCTGCCACCCTTCTCCCCTGCCTTTTCACCAGGCTGATGTCAGAACAGGGCAGCTTAACCTCCTCCTCCTCCTCACAGCCACCTTGCTGAGGCTCTGAGCAACCACGCTGACTTCCATGGCTGTCCCCAAACTGCTCCTCTCCTCCTCTGGAGCCCACTGCCAAGGCGTCCTGCAGATATGCGCTTGTAAGGTGATCTGGAAGGGGCCCCAGCTCACCACCTGGAGAAGAAAATACGACTGTGTTTCCCACTGGGAACTGGCACAGCAAACAGGCAAGCTGTTACCTTAGGGAGCCTTGTTTGCACCACACAGGAGAAGCAGTAAATGGAAGACTGGGAGCAAATGGCAACCCAGCTGGAGAAGCTCTGTAGCCTCATCATAGGACCCAGAGCAGACATGCCATGAACAGGAGAGCCAAGGGCAATGCTACAGGTGTCTCCTTATCCCCAAAAAACCTTCACACGTTCTTAATACTCCCTCTTCCTACACATCCTTACCTGCAAGCTGAGAAAGACAAGCAGACTGCCTTCCCTGAGGGGGAAAGAGCAAGTCTGAATGTGACCTGCATAAAATAAAGTGGCTCAAATAGCACTGAGGCAGCCCAAAGAGCATTTCACTTGCTCTGTGTTTATAGACTTATATAACTTGTTCCTCACCTGTATGTGTCTCCTCCAAGGCTTTGTATTCCTGTTCTTCTCCCTGGTCCATCTGTGCAGTTACATCAGGTTCAACAATCAGGAACCCTTCGTGCAGGAGCAAACAAAAGCAACCTTAGTTGAATATTCAGAGCTTGTCATATTGTCCTAAAATCCACTGACCCTGCTGAATATTGGGAACAAACAGAGTGGTTACTTAAAGGAATGGAGTCAACTGAGCACAACTAACATTTAGGGACATCATGTGCACTACTGAGGTATCTGGTGTCAGATATTTTCTTTAAAGGAGACTCAAGGCTGCCCCTCTTCTGATAAGTGATACACATTAGGACATGCACCAGACGAGCTAGGCTCGGAATTGGTTGACAGTAATCATAGATACAGGTGTCAGAAAAGAGCAAAAGCCAACCATACTTACACTTCTTCAATAACAACAGCCAAAAGTCTAATTACTCTCCTAAAAGTATTTTACATAGACAATTACTTTTTAGACACCAGAATCTGATTTTCTTATTTGCTATCTCATCTCTTCTTTCTCCTCCAAGACTCTCAGGCTGAGGCAGAAAAACACAACAAAAAAGCAATTTGATGTCCTGTCTACTCTGGCTGGATTCTGCCAGTTCCCAGCCTGGCATCCCTGCTGAGCTCCAACAACCACCATGAATGCAACTGTTGGGCAGGCTGCCCTTGCAAATGCCATCAACACCCAAGACAAGAATTTCTCTGTCAGTATTTACTATTTTGAGGCCAAAACCAGCCAAACAGTAAGCATCAGCAGTTAGCACCAAGAAGGCTGGCATTAGCAGTTGCTGAAGAGAAAAGGCAGAAGAACAGGGAAAATAGAATGGTAAGAAAGATCCCATTTTATTTTAAAAGGTAAGAATCAAAGATAGCAGGAAAGGGATACCAGGGGGATAAATCTAGGACCAGGGAGCGACGTGCACCACAGCTAAAGCTGAGATCACTCATGGGGATATTTTTAAGGCATTTAAGACATTACTTTTCCCCCTGTCTCCTTTCAATCTTTGGAGTTACTTGTTTTTATCACTTCAAAGATGCTGCACAACCACTCAAGCTCCAGATGGAACTGACTTACTGGACAGATGGGCAAAACACTGCAAACTAATGGGTGCCCAGACCACTTCATCCACCACCAGCTATTTAATGATGGGAATAAGGGACTGCATGGTGTCAGAATCAAGGAGACAGCTCAGATGAACGGAACAGTTTTGGACCTCAGGTGCCAGGGATTACAAAACCACCAGTCTTGAAGTCTTTTATTCTCTGTGGCAAAGCTGGACAGAAGCAAAGTGAGCAAGCAAAAGAAAAAGGCTGCAGTTGTGAGCTGCAGAATCAAGAAGGAAAACATAAACAGATGAGCAAAAAGGAAGCTTTAGCAAAAAAAACCGCCTTAATCTGAGTCCCTACTTCAAGTATTTGCTGAAAGCTGAAGTGGACCACCCTTGCAGATGGATTGTTTCCAGCAGTTCCAAGCTGGTATATAAAGGGAGGTTGCTTTCTGTAGCCCTGCAGCTCTCAGGATTTTGCCACTCCTGAGAATTTCTGCTGCAACAGTTTGGCAGCTCAGCCAGCCCAAGCTATTTACATGCTGCAAGGGGCACCAGATGGGCAGCCCCCGCGCCAGAGCTGCAGTCAGAACCGTGTCCACACACAGACAGCTCCCCCAGGCAACTCACCAAACAGAAGGGGTTTGCTCTGAAAGCTGTCAACAAACAGGAACTTTGGGGGAGCAAATCCATCAGCATTTCAGAGGTGGTACCAGCATCTGACAAATGCCCGACAACCACTGCCCTGGGGAGCATCTCAGCAGGCAGACAAGGTAGAAGGAAGAGTTCCCTTCTGACCCAGCACAAATTCCTAGCTCAGGTTGCCACTGACACTGCTGCTATGCTCAGATTTGCTATGGCAGGAAACAGATAACTTCTATACAACTAATAGGGCAGTCTGGACGAAGAAAGTACTTCTTCCTTTCCCAGGATCACAATCATGTGTCTGTGAAAGGAGGGCACAAACTGCATCAACAGAGGGGACATTCCTGCAGGGATTTCATCTGTTACTAGCAGAAGCATATCCTTGGGTGTACTGAGTTATTGCTTGAATGTGAAAACCAAAACAGGGAGATCATCTGTGTACGTGAGGTTCCTGTAGGCAATGTCCACAGCTTTACTAAAACAAGGTATGAAGGGTACCCAATCTGGACCTTCTCAGGGAGGCTGTGCAGACAAACCCTACTGTTCCTGGGGCCTTGGCTTTAGTGTTGTAATAGCCTGTTTTGGCATTTGGATCCTACAATGGACGCTCTTTACCTTGGCTACTCATGTTCTCTTCCGACCACCCAGCTCTGTATTCCTGCCATGGCTATAGCGAGGTGTGGAGGTTCTGGGACTCATCCTAGTGCAGAGCTCCACACTCCCAGCTTCCTGTGCTCCTGATATGCCACCAGCAGCCGAGCGCTCTCCCCACGGCCTTAAGAAGACGTTCAAATCTTCCTCTCCCCAGCTATTTTTTTGGGGCAGATAATGCTTGCGGTAAAATCAAAAAGTGATGACATTTTTTTTTTTTGAATCACCGAAACCTGTTAATTATGCAGCTGCACCCCCCGGTGTGGTGAGAGCCCCCTTCCCTGCGCTGTCAGATTTGATCACACACTAGGGTGGGGGGACAGGAGGCAGAACGGGAGGGGACGAGGATTTCCCACCGAGCCGGGGCAGGGGGCAGAGCTGGTGCGATCAGAAGCACTGGTGGGAGCTGGGGAAGGACAGGCCTTTGCTGTGCGGCGGACGGGAACGGGGGGAACTGCGCTCTCGGCACGGGATGCAGGCAGGCACGGCAGCGGCAGAAGGGACAAGCCGGCCCTGCCCCGTCTCCTCCGGCCGCCTCCTTCCTCCGCAGGGCCGGCACTCAAAGGCTCTGCCACGGAAGGGGGTTCAAAGCCCGGCCCCGGGGCCCCCGGCCCCCATCCCGGCGGGCGGGGACAGCGCCCAGCCTACCTGCAGGGCTGCTCCCATCCCGGCGCTCCGGATCCTGCTCCGCGGGCAAAGGGCGCTTCCTGGGCGGGGCGGCGGCGGGCAGGGAACCGGGGAGGCCCGGGGGCTTCTCCTCGGCACCGGGGTACCGCCACCATCCCCGGCATTACCTCCCGCGGCCCGGGATAACCCCTCCAGCCTCGGGATAAGCCCCGTTGCCCTGGGTACCCCCCCGCATTCCCGGGATAACCCCGCCCCGCAGCCCCACACCGCCCGCATTCAGCGCGAGGAATAATGCTGATGACAGCGGTGCTTGGGTTTCGGCTACAAGTCGTGTTTATATCCTAAGTCAAGGATTTTTTTAATGTGTATGTGTGATGCTCTGCCAGTGAGGAGCTGCACGAAAGAAAACTGGGCGGGAGCGTAGCCGGGATGGGTGACGAGAACTAGCTGTAGGGATGTTCCACACCCTAGAACTCGTGCCCAGTATATAAACTGGGGAGTTAACTGGAAGTGGAGCCAGTCTGGGTTCAGGAAGGGGATAGCAAACAATTGCATTGTGCATCACTCTTTCCCCCCCTCCCCTTTATATTATGATATTATTATTGCGTTTTACTTCGTTTTCAATTATGAAACTCTTCTTATCTCAACCTAAAAGTTTTGCTTTTGATTCTCCTCCCCACTCCACCGGGCTGAAGAGGAGAGAGGGGGCTTGAGCGAGAGGTTGTGTGATGCTTCGTTTCCAGCTGGACTTAAACCACAGAACAAGCAGGAGCTGTGACATCGCACTGCCAGGCTTAACTTCAGGGCAGAAGGGAAAGCAGCCGATATGGGGGGTATAGTAGGTATCAGTGGTAGAAAACAGGACACACAGCAGTTCCATGTGAGGACACCATGCTGTGAGAGGTGGGAGAAGAGACAGGAAGTCACTGTTCTGGATTCATTTGTCTTATTTGGAATTTCCCCAGTAGAATAAAATGTTTTTACACAGATGTTTTTACAACATGATGTCTGCTCTTCCTAATTTCTCCAGGTAACTCATACATGGAGGGAAGAAGGGATTTGACTCTGCGTGTTTTCATGAAATGTGGTGGAAAATGTGAGAGCTTGGGTGTTCGCTTGAGTTCTCCCCACACAGCAGGTGACACGGGAAAGGGTTTGCTGGGGCATGGGGACACTCGGGTTTCCCTGCCACCTTACCCGGGGACCGTGAGCAGGTTTGCAGGCAGAGGAAGCCACCCTGTGGCCACAGGCAGGAGACTGCAGATGGGTTTCCCGAGGCCGTAAAAAACCAAGTTGCTTCTCACCTTGGCCCCTGTATCCCAGCTGATGAATATACTGCCTTTATGGGTGATGGTTTTGCTCCCAGGTGATAATACAGAAAATTGCCCAGCCTTCCCAGGAGCTAAAACACCAGTGCACGTAGTTTGTGCTTAGCAGTGGTACAAAACAGGTTGGCCATGAGATGAGGACCCACATGATGACAAAGGAAGAGGTGTTTTTTCAGGAATCTGAAAATCTTTCCTGCTAACGAAGTGAAAAATACTCTGAAAGCCTCCAGATTCCCTTTTCACTTCAAGCTATTGTTAGCAGGGCACAAACGATGTTAGTCAGCAACCTTAGTCACTGTGTACCCTGGTGTATGGGAACTGCAGTAAGAGACAAATGAACAGGGTTCAGCGTTGTCATGCTGAGGCTCTGTTTGTTAAGGTTAAAATATCAATTTGCATTAAAGACCTTTTCTGTTGGAGAAGTGATGACTGATACAGGCTCATTAGACTCGATGGCTGTGTACAGATGGAGAAACAGTTGTCAACAAAATAAGATGGGAATACTGAAATAGAATGAAAGGGAAAACATAACCCCATCAATTTACAAAACAGTGCAACTGACAGGCACATTGCTGTATCCTCGTTGTGCTTGTACCATACAGCACATTTGCTTGGAAGTGTGGAGGGTTGGAGATCACCGTGTTCACAGTCAAAGCATAAATGTATGCAAAATGAGAGGGGAAACTGGCTGATTGCTGGATCTCCATCACTGGAGGTTTTTGACATGTGGCCACACAAAGCCCTGCCTCACCTGATCTGGTGCTGGTGACAGTCCTGCTTTGAGCAGGAGGTTGGATTCCAGAGGTTTCTTCCAGTCAACATTCTGTGTATTATTTCAGAAGTTTCTGAACTATTACAGTTATTTTTTATACCATACTGTCTCTATCATGCAGACAGTTCAATAATTAAGAGTTGGTAATTTAGGAGAAATCTTCAGAAAAAGATTTGGCTGTCTTGAAAATGCATAAAGCAATAAAGTGTACAAAATAGGTAATGTGACTGTATTTCTAAGAAAAGGGAAAGAAACAAAATATCTTTAGGTTGATATAAATGACAAGCCAGCATTTACTAGATCACTACTAAAAACTGCCTGAATCTAGACAGAAGGTATAAAAAGAATTTCTTGCATTTCAAAATATCTGTAATAGTTCAGAAACACCACTGTGTCAAGCCTTGGCTCCATTTTTTTACTACATCAGAGCAATTTCGGTCTTTGATTACTTTGAACTTCAGGCTGGCTAGTGATTTAACAGTCACCTTTCCTTTATTTTTGGTTTTGTTTTGACGAGGCAAATATATCAGTTTTAAAAGGCTCTATGCTTTTATTGTCACAAGTATTTTGTCTTTAAAAACTCCACAATTTGAAACTCCACAAGTTGAAATTGCCGAACCCACATGTTGAATGGAGAGCTCATTGGAGAAAAGCAATGAAAAAACCCTGGTGGGAATGACAGAATAAGGAGAAATACTGAGCTGTTTTTCCATTTTGCAGCAAGCTCTAGCTAGTCTTAACCTTTGCATTTCTCTCGGTATTGTAGTGCCGAAAGGAACACCGTACCTACCCAGCAGCTTTTCTAGGAATTCATTTACGCCGAGCAAAACTGCCATCTGAATAGAAGGAAGTAAGTTTAATAAAGGCATTTGAAGAATTGTGGCTGCCCACTGAAGATTGTTTCTTAAACTTAGGTATTGATCAACCATTTTCACCTGCACTGAAAGAACTTTTGGCGTGGAGTGATGCATCAATCACTTATATGCAGAGAACAGCAACACTCTGAAGAGCTGCTAAAAGAGAAATAAACAAGGGGAACAGTTTGCTGTCTTACTCTTCTTCAAGCCTGTTTGACAGGAAGCTCTATTCCAAGTATTCCAGCTCCATCAACACATGCAGTTTTCCGTAGCCTAGGGAAGATTGCTTGTGAACACTGCAGAAAGTTAAGTGAAGTGCTTTCCAAGCAGATAATGGCAGCCCTTGGTTTGGATGTGAAGTATTAAATCTTCCCCTCCCCCAGTAGTTTCTGATGTGGGAATTACAGACTCACAGGTTGGAAGGCAGCCCTGGAGACCACCTAGTCCCACTCCCTGCTGAAGCAGGGTAAGATGGAGCAGGCTGCTGAAGGCCGTGTCCAGTCGAGTTCTGAGTATCTCCACATCTCCATGGCATTTCAGGGGGAAAAATGGCAGGAAGCAAACTGACACCAGATTGACTGAAAAATTGGAAAGCAAACAGTTGCTGTATCAATGCTAAAATGCAACTACCCTAACCTAGGCACATGCTCATGGAAAAAACCAAGTGAACAAGCATATTGCCAAAAGCTTGGTAGCATCACTGTGTCATGTTCCATTTTTTATAGTTCAGGGCACCTTCACTGTGTTTCAGGGAGGTACACGTTCTTCACACCACAGCACGTGCCAGTCCTGGGAAAGGATTCCAGCTTAAGGTATTAATTTTGTATTTGATTAATAACTGCTGCTTTGGGCTTCTTGCATTGAGTTGAATCTACTAGCAGCCTTAGAAATGGGTGCAGAAAGAAGAGCTTTCTGTCAGGACACTCAAGGACACCTGTGACAGATTGGGACTGAAATAGCCATCAAAGTGATTCCAAACACATGGTCCAAACGCAAAGGAGTTGCCACAAACTTCTTGCTACGTTTGACTCAAGCTTACCCAGACTGGGTAAGTTGCAGATTTTCCAAATAAGAAGAAGATGAAAATGTGTGTGCACATCTGTGGACCTGCTGCTCCCTTTATGAAGAAATTGACCAGTGTGTTTGGCCAATTACATATGCAATGCAAAATCAAAGTTATGCTTGTGCACCAGATTCACCCCTTTGGCAAGTGACATGTAGTTGAAGAGATCTACTTTATTTGATTTATAATCTCCCCTGTAAAACACAGAGGGAGATCACTGGGGGTTTTCCTAGGCACACACTTGTAGAGCAGCAGTCTGTAGCTGACATGTGTGAAGGTTAATGTAAGGAACCTGAAAGGGACCCTTCCCTCACCAAAACAGAGGGTAGCTGTCATTGTCTGATATTTTAAGACTCCCTAAGTAAAATTCAAGGAAAAAAAGCTCTTGTGGAGATAAAGGAGTGTAACAGCTAGGGGAGGAGAATCAACCAGGGGCAGCAGAGGCATTCCCAGCTTTGAGTAACTGGAAAAAAAAAAAAGTTAGAGAAGACTAGAACAAAGAACAAGTGAACACACCTGTGTGAGTTTATCAGAGCAAACCCCCAAGCTCCCGAGGCTCCCGGGACAGCTGGCCAACACACTGGTGCAAGCTTGTAAGTGGAGGCTGTGTTTATATCCCCAGAAAAGCTTGTGAGTTACAGGAGTGACTCCCTCAGTTCCTGATTGCCTAACTACCCCTTACCTGGATTTATGGCTTTGGCCATGCACTCACAAAACCAGCTGAGGGCTGAAAGCTGGAGAAACCCTGCAGCCTGAAAAGCAGCCAGGGAAGCTGCATTAAGTAGTCTTTCAACAGATGCTCAGTTTTGTTACATCTTTAGAAGACAGACAAGGTTTAAATATTTCGCTGGTTAAATAAGCCTCAAGTTGCACCAGGAGAGGCTCAGATTGGATATTAGGAAAAAATTCTTCACTGAAAGTATGGTCAGGCATTGAAAGGGATGTCACACTGAAGATCCATCTAAAGGTAAAGGCCTGCTTGTAAGAAAGGCAAGTGCTGGGTGATGCTTCCTCTGTGAGACCCTTCCAAGTCCAGCTTACCTCTGCCCTGACTGCTCTGCCCAAAGTTGTGCCCCCAGCTTTGCATTCATGTGGTTGCAGCAGCAGTGCTCTCTTATGTTGTAACGTTGTCATTTACATCACAGTTTTACAGGTTTGTTTCTAATAGTGTTTTCCTTGCAAATATCTGAACGCGATATTCTAGTAAACATCTTACTCTCTCGAGCTTTCTGTATCTGCAAACAATGCTACCTACTGATGTCTTAGTTTTAATTAAGCTCAAAATGTAATCTTAGAGGTCTAGAGGAAGAACTCAACATATAAAGGGTAGAGTGCCCTTAAAATGTGTAAGTTTTTTAGTAAAGCGCTGTAGTCGTCCCTCATATTTTTCGCTGAGGCATTTCAGACTGCTTGAAGTATAATGCAGTCTCCTGTCACTTAATTGCCACTTGCCTGTGGGAGGAAAAAGGGCTTGTTTGAGCAACACGGATGAAACACCCTCAAGGAAACGGCAAACATCATTGATCACGGCCTGCAATTGTCCCTTGAGTGTGGCATTGATGAAGCTTGCTGTGGTCTGCCGGTGTATTTGTAAAACGCAGACGGATTTCAATATTGTACTTGGTGATTTGTGAGTCAGTCCTCTCACGCTTCTCTGTTTGTGCTAATGAATTAGGAGATCAGTTTCACTGGGGGTGCAGAGCCTGTGGCAGAGCATTGATTAGGTATTTAGAAGAAAACATGCAAAAAGAGCATGCTGAGCAGCAGAAGTTAGGCAAAATGAAGTGACCAGTGTGCATTCATTTTTCCAGCAGTTTTCTGGGAAGTAGCAAAGCAGTCCTGATGTAGTCCTGTGTATGGAGGGACAGCACTGGGAAGCCAATCAGAATGGGTGAAGGGAAATGTGTACAATTGTGGGAGAATTGGAAGGAGAAGCACGAATGAGGTGCTTATTGTCTGTATTTGAAAGCTTGTTTTTCACCAGAGAGAACTTGCAACTTGTTTTTAATCGCTTTAACTCAGCTTTGTTAATTTTTAAAATTACATAAACGTCCTGAAGTGTGCTAAGAAGGCTGTGTTTTGCTGTCAGACATCTGGGGAATAAGACGTTCTTGTACTGAAGGGGTCAGTCTTTCCCCACTTTTTTCCTCAGGCAGTCTGTTGTTGAATTACTTCATTTTAGGTTATGGCTGATCGGGGGACTGAGCTATATTAACATGGTTATTTGTTTAAATATTTATTTTCCCGGCCTCATCAGGGTAATCGCGTTATGCAAAGTAAAAGCGAGCGGCCCCGGGTCCCGCTGCAGCTCCATTTCAATCGGAACCGATGGGCTGACAAGCTCCAAGTGCATCTGTGCACCTGAAATTGCGTGCACCAGCCTTATCTGCCCAAAGATAATGGCATATGCAAATTATCTGGGCTCCAGTGGTCTGTGGGTGCTGAGAAGACGTGATTAACAATGATTATGAGACTACTGGAGGCTGCTGCTCTGTGAAGGTTTTGCGCAGCAAGCCTGGCAAGGGAGGCTGGAGTTATTCAGCTGCTTTCCTCCTGAGCCTTCTCTAATTACAATGACTGCCTGAGGATCCAACGAGCAAGACAAAGCTTAAAACAAAAAGCTCAAACAGAGCTGCCTGTAAACATTTGCACAGGGACAGGCACACCTGCACAGGCTCACAGTTCTTCAGAGCAGGAGAATAATGAAGGGCACAGTGATTTCAGCAAGACTGGTGGTGCAAGGCGACATCTTTCCACTTTGAACCTGGTATAAAGCTGTAGCTAAAGCCCCAACTACTGCTACTCACCCAGTCTTGCTGCTGGTCTGGGCTGTGCAAAGGCTCAGCCACTTCCTGGCTGCCTAATAAACGTGCTGCCTTGTTATCCACGTGAGGAGGAGCATCCCCAGTTCAGTGTGGCAGGAGGGCAGAGGAGCTGTGCCGTTACCAGCAGATCTGCAGGAGGGTGAATGGATTGGTGCCTCTGGGGACCTGCACTGCTTGTGGAGGTCATTTAATGAGCCTTTGTGTGGACTGTTGTGCAAGGATTGAAACTGGGGAAGGCGCCTCTGAGGCTGCACTCTGTCCATCCTTGTTACAGCAAAATATGTTAATTATTAGTGTAGCTGCTCTCCTTCAGAGACCTTTGAAGCTGAGTGACATTTGCTGCCAATGGCACTGACAGACATCCAGCATTTTATCTGGTTTCATTAAGCTGCCCTATTCATTTAGACCTCTGAGTTGCTGCAGGACTGCACATGGTTTCGACTTCTTGTATTTGCTGGCTTTTTGCGCTTGTTTCTTGCTATTTTAATATTTAATATTTAATTTGGATGCTTTTGTGTTGAAAGGAGCTGGTTTGTGTTTTTTCCCTTCCTCTTCTTATGAATATGTAATCATAGGTTGTTTGTTTTCAGAGTGCCATGGTTTTCACAACAGTCTCCATGTTTGCAGAAACCAGGCAGTAAAGAGACCCACAAGGCCAAGCTGTGGTCAAACACAGCCTATCAAGGTAGCAATGAAAGTTGTGGAGGCTCTGGTAAAGTTTGCATGTGAGAAGCACTTGACTTGTTGATAGGATGGCAACATGTATTTTTAGTCAGGCTGAGATCTTTCAGATGGTTGCCTTTGAGATTTGCCTCTCATTTCTGTACGTCTGTAAGCAACAGCAAGTAGTTATTTTGGATAGTCACTGTGAGGCAGCTGACATTTGTTTCATTTAAAGGCTTTTGGAAGCATGTTCTTCTCTGACCCTGTACTTGCTGAACTGGGGATCAAGGCATTGCTTGACAAGCAGGGAGACAGCCTGTTCTCCTCCTCAGGAGTTCTGTTTTGGTGCTCATCCTGAGTGCCAGACCTGCCCTGTGTGCATTTTTCCTTGTTCTGTGTTGGAGGTGGTGATTTGTGCAGAACCAGGAGGCAGCAAAGACACGTTCAGTCAATAATTTGCTGCTCAAGTTGCAGCCTTGGTGCAGTGCATGTACTGCAAAGGGGAACTTCATCCTGCAGGCTGCCTGTCAGGCTGGGAAATCAGATTCTGTGAACTCCAGAAATAAATTTCCTTTCTGAGGTGACTGCTGAGGAGAGGCGTTGGAACCACGGGCTTCTCTAGAAACTTGCAGGAGTTTGGCTTCTTTGCATATGCTCCTTTGGCATATCAAGGAGTGCTTTGCACTGTCTCCTGTGGCTTCATATGGTTTGTCACATCCACAGGGAAAACTGGAAGCTGAGGAGGATGCATGGCACTGCTGTGGGTTTCTGTGTGGGGTTACACTATTTTACACAAAGTTTGTTTCCTTGGGGGAAGCGCTGATGCTGCAGGTGACTGTAACACAGGGGGTTGTTTGGAGACATCCTCACACTTTTGATGATAAAGACATGCACCAGATACAAACAGTTGGCAGTGTTGGGGTATTTTTGCTGAGGGCCAGAGGAGCAGTTGCCAGTCCAGACATGCAAGTCCATCTTTAGCAATTAATCTTCCTTGGCTGACCTGCAGCTACAGCTTTGGATTTCTTTTGGCTGTGAAAAATTGTCTGATGATGTGAATCTCCACTGTCACACTTGCGGCATAGAAAAAAGGGAAACTCACCCACAAGTTCATAGCAGATACTGCTGCCAGTTGATGAAACTACAGGTTTGGGCTTTTTTTTAAATGAAATAGTATCTATTCTATCTAAAAATTCTCTGCTTGAGTTCAGTAAGGAAATAATTAGTATGCAAGAATACTTGGATCTAAGCTAATGGGATTTGAAGGTTTCCTGGTGAACAAGCCCATGAAGAAGTGTATACATAATTGCAAAGAAAAGGTCACTTTTGAAGAGTTACCTATTTCAAAATTATTTTATAATTATTCATATTTTATAATAATCATTATAAATATGAAATATTATTCATTACAGGCTGTGTTGTGTGCACTTGTTATTTTTGAAGGTAAGAAAATTTATTTAATCCTGAGTAATTCCCTAGTAGCAGCATGTTTTTATGCTAATCTGGTTTGGTGTGGATGTGTTCTTAGAGGTTTCAGCTGTGAGTTTATTAGCTGCAGGACCAGAACAACATTTGTGTGTTGGGTTGAAACAAAATTATGTTCCCAAAGTGTTTTAGCATGCTGCACTCGCTATTGTTAAGTAGCTTCTGCTTGAAATTAATTCCACTGGGAAATAAAAGACCTCGGCTAATGGAATTACGTCAGTATATTTAGAATATGAAAAAGGCAAGCAATTAAAAATAGAATATTAATTAATTAAGCTTACGGCTTCCTCTTAAAGATTTAATATTTGAAGGAGCACTGTAATAAACTCTAGCAAGATAATACTAATAAAACAAATATAATTTGACAGAGTTGGCTTATTAGATATTATTAATTTACTATGAGTTGAGAGTTGTGTCTTAGTGTTTACAGAGAGTAGAAATGGCTGGATCATTAGCTGGCAGCAATACTTTTTAACATTTATCAGTTTATGCCATTTGTGGCTTTATTTAATAAAAAAACTTCACAGGAGTTTAAAGAAATTTGTCATTTAAGCTTTATAAAACTGCTAAGGAGAAAGACTGGTACAAAGCTTCTGGGCATAATCTGTGGCACTTGGACAAGCCAGGCTTTAGTGCTTAGTTAGGGACCACACACTCCAGTGGCTGGATTTGGGAGTGGATCCCAATTCTCACTTTTAAATTCCAGCTCCCAGGTGATGTTCTCAACCCCCCATCATCACCAGAGTTTCAGCCTGATGTCTACAGTCATGTTCAATTGTTTGTTACTGCCTTCTTCCCATGTGCTGTGCTTTCAGCTCCCAGTGATGGGCCCAAGATCAATGGATCAGGCACTTGTTTGTGTTATGTTGCATAGATTTATGTGTTCAAAGTTGGCAGCTGCTGCCTCTGCTTTTCAAAAAATCATCAAGGTTGGAAGAGACCTTTGAGATCATCCAGTCCAACTCTCAACCCAACACCAACCATAATCACTCCTAAACCATATTCCCAAGTGCCACATCCAGGTGCCTCTGGTACTTCCAGAGATGGTGACTCCACCACCTCCCTGGGCAGCTTATTCCAATGCCTGTCCACTATTTCAGTGTAATTTATTTATTTTTTAAAAAATATTTAATGTGAACCTCCCCTCACAAAAGTTCATGTCAGTTCATTTTGAGCTCATGTGATAATCTAAATGAGAACTCCTGCATGTTATACTCTTGATTTAAGGTTTGTTACACTTGCAATTAGCATTTACGCTTCTCCTACCAGACTGAAAACAAGATGTTACAGTTAGACTTTTAAACTCAGCCATTTAAGCTCCTAAATGTGCTGAGCTCTTACTGAGCTTCCTTGTTTAATTATTGGGTGCTATTTTTAGACTCTTTCACATCTCGTTGGTTTTGGGTTTTTTTTGTCTCTATCCAGTTCTTGACTTTGCCAGCTAGAAAAATTAGATCCTTATTTTGAAATATGTGTTAACCTAGATATTGAGGTCAACCCAGGCCAGCAAGGTTTACTAAAAGCTGCCTTAGCCTTCATGAAGTCTGACCCACAGTGGAATAATGTGGAGATTTTGGGACCTACAAAATACTTCTAGTTTAGATGGGAAGATAGAACAGACTTACAGGGGGGGTTTCAGGCCATGTCCTATCTTATTTTGAAATAGCTAAAGGACTCAACTGTGTTATGGCAGGTGGTTTCAATGTGGGCAGAATCTTTGCTAGTCAGAACAAAATAATCTTTGCCCAGAAGCAGTTAGATTTTTAGAAGCAAGCAATCATCATTTGTATGTGAGTTATTTTCATTCAGACTACAGTAATTGTATAATTCAGACATGCCAAATTCAACTTATGACAAAAGGATAGGGTTTGTTTCCACTTCTGACGCAGCAGCTGTTGCAAATGTCAGGATCCAGTTTTGTAGGGAAGCTGTTAAAAATTACTATTTTAGTTTTTTACAGTGTCAAAGACAATATTCTAGATGTGTCCCTAGGCACTAATATATCTGATGGACGCTGATTCAGAACACACTCTTGCTATGACTTGTGACCTCCCAGTAGGATTCTCTCTTTCTAAATCAAATCCAAGTAAAATGCTACCTCAGCTTGACAAGGAAATGGACCTTCTTATGGTGGGGGAACTGTTCAGGGACCTCATTTGTTACTTGCTGCCTTCTCACCAGCAACCTCTGGCTGTGTGCAGGCTCCCAGTAGGTAATTTGTAAGCCTGTGTGGCAGTGCTTCCAAAGTAGTGGGAGATTTCAGAAAGCAAATATATGTGGTCTCCTGTGCATCCCTCCTGCACATCTTGTTGTGGTGAGGAAAATCTGTGTAAGCACGTGGAATGGAAGAAACACTGTTAAAATGAAAAAAAGCTATTTTATTACAAGGTAAGGTATTAAAGCACTCACAGTGAATCTCTCTCTATTGGTTTCAGGCTAGTATTTCAAATAAATATAGTAAAGGAAGAACATTTCCAATTAACAAGAGATAAAAGGAGTAATCCTGCTTGTGGTCACTCTCTGTGGAATGTATCCCAATAATGAGCAGATACGTTTTTCTTCCCTCAGGAGCGTAAACATTTAAAGGAATTACAGAGCTTATTGGTGAATCCACATTCTTGAATCTAACAGAGCCAAAGCTGAAACACTTCTTTCAGGTGGTCTGGAAAAACGGAAAACACAGAAATGGTTTGGATGAATTGTTTGTGCTTTTGGTACCATGAGGAACATGTGGAGAGTTCTGAGACTGTTCTGTCTCAGACTGGGCAGGATACAGGAACATGACACTGGCAGATACTCTATAGAGGTAAATGACAGAGCCTCTCCCTTCCACACCAGGATGTGATCTGCAGGAAGCAAAGGCAGCAGTCCCTGCTGACACCCTCAGGTGGGTGTGTGAGGTGGCTTTTCCTGTGGACAGAAGCCATTCCTGCCTTGGAGTGCTGAGCACTGCAACACTAGAGCATCACGTGTGAGCTGGGCTGTCCAGGGAACAGATGTGTCCTCTTGGGCTCCTTTCCTGCTGTGTTTTATAGTTCTAGGAAGTGATGGAGGTAGTGGGTAAAGCGAAGTGAAATTCAGATGTTCTGCTTGAGAGACGTGGCAAAGACTGAGGTTTCAATTTACACTTTTTCTGAGTTTTCAGTAAATAGACAAATCTAGGAACTGCAGAAACTTGGCTTCAGCTGTGAACAGACATTTTTGTTTGCTTTCTGCTTTCAACAACATGCTTCCTCATGGAGGATGCTATTCAGATTCCCATAATTACTTATGTAGCATCCTGTAGTTAATCCCTACCTCACGTGAGTCCCCACACTGGTTATTTTTCTGCCAGCACCAGACTGATCAATGAGGACCTTAGGAAAACACATTAGACTCTTATGGGAATGCTTTGCAGTGGGAGTTGTAATGATATTTGGGTGAAAATGCTTTAAAACTGCAGGTACTGGTCACAAACTGTCCTTGCTGGTGTTTGATGGCTGTTCTCCTGCAGAATTCAGTTACTGCAGCTCTCCAGGATTTGAAGGGTGACTCTGTTATCTTGAGATTTCTTAGCTTTTGATTTTCAAAACTGACCACAATATCCTTGTTGAATTTTGAGGCAGTGACAACTATGAGGTGGAATGTTGGCAGGTTGCTCCAAGGAGAAGGATTAATAAACAGCAACGTGTGTTTGGCAGTCGAAGGGGAAGGTCTTTGCCTGTGTTAACCACGGGGTGGCAGAGGCAATGCAGAACTGCGTGTCTGAAAGTGCTGTAAAATAAAAATACTGAGTGTGAGGGGAGAGGGCAAAGGTGTATCTGCGTGCTGTCAGATGACCATGCTTAGTCTTTCTTTTCTAGACGTATATAAACTCCTTAAAAATCCCTCTGGATCCCTTCTGATGAAGGAGGGGTCTCATGATCATGAAATAAACACTTTGTAGTTCTGTTCCTGTGTCCCTTTCTTCCTCAGTCGACAAAAATCTCAAATCAATTTGGCAGCAGCATTTTTAGCCCAGATGGAACCCCCTCATCCACTCTTTAGCTGTGGCATCTCATGGGGAGTGTCTGATCCATGGGCCAGGTGAGTTCATCTACTTCTGTCACAGGGAGTGTGCTGGGAGCCAACCAGAAAGAGGTGAGGTGGTGGTAAGTTGAATTTCTGTAATTCCACATAATTCACTCAATTTGGAAATGAGACAAGGTTTAGTGAGAGATACTTCATTATCAGAAATCTGGAGTAATTGTAGCAAAATTGGTGGGTACCCATGGGTTGTCAAGAAAAAGGACTGTGGATTTGTAGATACCTGTCTGGCTGTGACTGCATGTGGGAGTAGAGAGCAGAAGTGGCCATCAGTGGGCAGTTCTAACTGTGACTGCATGATGCGTTTAATGCTGACACTGTAGGCCATTTCCTGGCTCAGATTGATCTTTGGTATGTTTGGGATAATTGGTGACATGATGGATCTAATGGCAATTTGCAAGCCAGTCTTACAAGGTAAGGTAAAGAATGAGAACAAAACCAAGGCATCTCCTTAGTCACTGCTATTCATACAAGCTTAGGCAGCTGCCGTAGATGTGTCTCTGTTTCCTTTGCTTCCCATTTGCTCTATCACTCCTTCTGTTCCCCTTTCTGCACCTTCTGCTTTCCCTTCAACAGCTGTGCAAGCCCCGCTGGAGAAGGTGGTAATTCCTTCTGCAGCAGTGGGGGCAGAAACAATGGTGCCACTTGGTCTGGCAGATTTGGTGGCTTGGCAGCAGCAAATGCCCAGGCTCCAGGAAGGAGTCTGGAGTAAAAGGTTCAGTAAGTGACTGGGGGAATTTTTAGTGCATATGACCCTTTTTGTTCAGATGTTTGATGGTTACTGGAAATTCTATTTACCCTGTAAGAGAAAGTGTTGATTATGCAAGAAAATAGAGAACAGTCTGCTGGATGGTAGGACTGTGTGGGCAGAGGCAGACAGTTCCTACTACCAGAACAAGGCAGGATCAGATGCCTTAAGATTATGTTGAAGAGGATTTAAGAAATGGTTAATGGGACAAAAGGAAAATAATGCTGACAAGGCATTCGCTAGGTGGTGGAACGGACCCAGAAGCCCTGCAAAATGGATCTTTGCTTGTCTCCTTATTTGTAGATCAAATGACCCCAGATATTAAGCATTTTAACCAATGTTTTCTGGGCTGGCATGGGAAGCTCATAGAGAAGATATTAATTACTGCGACGTCTGTGTATAATGGAAGGGATGAGGCTGAGATAAGGCAGAAGAGAAAACAGCAGGAAGAGAAGGCTGGCTTGTTAGCAGCTGCTCTGCAAGGGAGGAATTTCACAGGACAAAGGGGAAATAATGGAAATAAGGGAAATGGAAATTTAAATTGGAGAAGTCCAAAGGATTACTGCAATAAAACCAAGATACTGGAAAAGAGGATGTCCTGTGATCCTGAGATGGGAACTATGAGAGCAACAAAGCGAAAATCAAATCAATCGGGAGCCGAATGAAAGCAGTGAACAATGATCAGACCAGACCCCCAAGCCCCAGCAGTGGAAGGGGATACAAAAGTAATCCCCTTGGGGGACTCAGTGAACCAATTATAGATTAAAAAATTGGAGATGAAACTTAAGGCATGTCTGGTAGATACCAGCACAATTTATGTGACATTAACAACCCCCCATGAAGGATCAACAATTAAGGGTAAAGTAAATGTTGTAGGAATAGAGGGTAAAGCTACCTTTGTACCCAGGACCTGATGGCACAGATACATCCACAGTCTGATAATCATTCTTTTCTGCTGTTGGAATCATCACCAGCAAACTTGGTCGAGAGGTATTTGTTACACAATTTCAGGCACAGCTGCAGTGTTTACCATGAGGAATTTGTGTGTTCACATTGTGACTCTCAGTGGATAATGTACCAAAACATCATGATGGCCATGTGACTGAAGGGGGAAAGAAATAGCCCAGGAACTCAGAGGTGTCCCATGGGTTATTAACGTCAGCTAATCCAGTACACCTCGAAGTGCAGGAAGGCAAACCTCCCTCCTTAAAATAGTACCTGTTATCTTGGGAACCAAGGGAAGGTATAAGACCAATAATTGAGGATTGTCTCCCTGTAATACTCTTGTCTTGTTGATTAAAAAACCCCTAAATTAGGCTCAGATGGAAGATCAGTTTATAGATTTGTCCAAGACTCTAATTCCTGATTCTTCAACAGCTATAAACATGGCTAATGCAAAATGTTTTACAATAATTGTTTTGTGCCCAGCTTGTTTCAGTATAACGGTGCATGCAGAATCTCAGTATAATTTTGCCTTCACCTGGGAAGGGAAACAGTAAATGCGGACTGGATTTCCTCAAGGGTTTGCAGGATTGTCAACTTTATTTCTGAAAACCCTAGGTAGATTTAGAGGAGAGTTAACCAACAACTCTGTATTAATGCAATGTGTGAATGGTGTGATAATGGCAAGTACAAATAGGGAAAATTGCTTGGAAGACACGTGTAATGCCAGTTGCTTTGACTCCTGAAGGCTATCAAGTCTCCCCAACCAAATTACAATTCTGTAAAGAAAAGGGAGGGTATTTAGGAGATTTTTCTGGGTTTCTTGGTCAGGAAGGTGCAGGAAGGTACCAGATGTCTGAACAAAAACTCTCCAAGATATGTCTAAACCTACAGCTTAGGAACAGAGAAAAGTTGTGTGCTCTGTACCACCCTCAATCACGGAAATTAGAAAGAATGAATCGAAGCCTTAAAGACATCAAAGATTTGTGCAGAGACTTAAATGGCCAGATGCTACACCTGTACTCCTGTTGCTTTAAAGCACACGAGGTGTAAAGGCCAAATAAATTGAGTGTTATGTGGCAGGAATATTCAAATTCTGAACACAACCTTGGCTGCAAAAACATTCCACTTTTTTTGCCTTTTTTTATGACTTGTATTCCTGGAGAGACCCCGAGATCCAAATGTTTGATAAATGCACTCAGATTTCAGTCTCTAAGGAGATAGAAAGAAATATGTATGCAGAAGGGCTCTAGAGGAAAGAACAAGGGGTGAGTGTCAGCTGGATCTGTGCACTGCCCATGGGCCAGGGGTTGCTCTCAGAGCATTGTCAGGCATTTATTTTGTGGGGTAAGTGCCTCCATGCTTGCACTTTCTGAAAATCTTACTCATTTCACAGTTTCAGGGTACACAGGAATTTAATCGAGTCTTAAAAGGCCTCAATTATTTGCTGCCTTGGCCCCAGCCAGGGCTACCTTGTTCAAGAGTGTCATGACCAAGGACTTTTCAACCTGCCTTTTAAGTTCTAGTTGTCATGCTAAGCTGTATTTCCAGCTTTGAGCCTATAAAACACTATTTTTCAGCCTCTTTCAGTTTGTGGATCTCCTAAATTTTTTTTTTTTTTCAGTGCTGTTCTGGTGCCTTTACAATGAATTTCAGTCTGTTGTCAAAACCGGGGGCTTTGGTTGGTTTTTTTTTTTTTTTTTAATCAAAGAATATTCTCTGCTGCTTAAAAGAAAGTTTTTACTGCTCTTGAATTCTTTAATTTGCTACAGGTATTAGTGGCTGCAGTTTCTTGTGTCTGGTAGCAAAGCATCAGGAAAAAGCACCAAAGTGTGTTTTTTGCTGCTTTTCCAAATCTTCTGACTGTCACATTAGGTTATTCATGTGCTAGAGTGCAACAGGATAGGGAATCCCTGTCATGACCACCTGCAATCTCATGGTTGTAAAGCTGTTCTGGTGGCTTTTGTCCCCATTCTACACTGTATTGGAAGATTTTCCTAAATGAGCCTGGCTTTAACCTTCTCATAACCATAGCAGATGTAATGCTCAGACACTGTTAAGTGAATCCTGCAGAGAATTTTAACCTGTGAAATCTCTTTGCCTCTGTAAATAATGCTTACACGATTAGTTTGAAAATGGCAACGTTAGTGGAATTTTCCAAGTTCATCTTCCAAGTTGGGGTTTAGCAAAGTCTGCTTTCCCCTCAAAATGAGGCAAGACAAAGCAATGAGGAAGAGGAATGTGCTCTGTCTTCACGTTCAAGCTTTGTTCATGCAGTGACAGGATTGAACCCATTTGTCTGAATAGCTCTGCAATAACAAGACATTTGGTTTGTTTGGGGTTTTTTTCAAGCAAATGCAAAGCATTTCACCCTGCATGCAGCTAAATATAGATTGTGTCATTTCTAGCAGTTTTTCCATATATGGGCTCTTCTTTTTCACTTGTCATGGTGGGCCATGCTGGGAGAGCCATGTCAGAGGAGCTGTATGTGGTTGGTGTGCTCAACCTGGGCAGCTGGGATCCTTGTGTTCTCCCACATCCTTCTGTTCTTGTTTATCTCACCTGGAAGTGTGGTGGCCATCACCAAGAGGAGGTGGCAACGTACCAAAGCATCTATGCCATGTCTCTGCTTTTTTGTGGACCTGCCTGGATCTCTCCCCCACAGCTGCTGTGCAGTGCCAGGTAGCCTTAGCATCAAATAGCAAAAGCAGGGGCTGCGTCAGGAAACATGAGACAAGGACCAGCCGTGTGTATCTCACCAGAGAGATGCCTGAGGCACAGCAGTGCTGCAGGGAGGGCTCCCAGGTTTGTTTTTGTGCATCAGAGTGGACACCACTACAGGTTTTCCTTGTCTCAGCCCTGTTCCTAAGCCCCCAGCACAACAAAATCCTCACTGTGTTTGCAGGATCTTGGACATTCCTTCTGTCTCTTAGCAAGAGAAAGCTGAAAATATCCATGGGTGCTCTGAAGAAGAGACTCCATCCCTACTGGCCCCAGTTACAGGCCTGGGCATCCCAGGAGATCCAGAAATCCTGGCCCTTGCTCTTGCAATTGTTGGGCTGTGCCTTCTCCAGAGATGCTATAGGATGGAGAAAACCGCATGTACCTTGTCCATAATTAGGTTCGGAGCCTTTCTGTAGCAGCTTCTGATCTCAGCACATTTCTGCAACATCCCTTTTCTTAATTTGTGGGTTTCTTTAAATGTCCCTGTCAGAGAGATATCATCTGTAGTTGAGGCTCTGACATTAGCATTTGCTTTTATTTTTGCTTGCTATTGCTATTGCTTTGATCAAGAAAGATCTTGAAGATAAGCATAGCTCTCTGGCTAGTTTAACGTAACAAAGAAAGAGTTCATATGAACATGAATCTTCATCAGTTTCTGGGGTCCTGCTGCCCACACAGAAGCATCTCTCAGGTGTGTGCCCCATTCCTGCCTTGTGGCTGCACAGTCAAGCTCTCCTGTGAGCCACTCAAAGCCCATTTTAAAGAAAATGTCTCATGCATGAATGTAGGTGTGGATTGGACTGGTGAGCTGACCAGGAGATATTTTTGTCTCCCCTCACCTCTCAGCCCTGTTCCCACACTTGCAGCTCTCTTCAAGCTGCAGGACCTTGCAGAGCCCCTGTGGCTGAAAACCTCTCCCTCTCCCAGTGCTGTCCAGTCCCGGTGCCCTGCCCTGGCAGCCTGGGCTGTAGCCATGGCCATGCTGCTGCTCCACCACAGGGGATGGATGGATGGATGGATGGATGGACAGACAGACAGAAGGGCCACTGCAGCTGTGCATTGCTGGAGCTGCAGGCCTATTTTCTGTTTGCATGTGTTGAGTTTCGGGATTTAGTTCTGCTGGCTACCTCCGCGTGAAGCTGGGCCCATGTGTTTCCCCAGTGAGCACTGACACACATTAATGACAGTAAAAATAGGTGTGCTGCCTATGCTTACCAGCCTGTGGAAAGGGGGATGTGCAGAGTTGATATGTACAGGTTTCTCTGTAATATTTCATGGGTTATTTCCTGCTTTACTTGCTAGCTCAGGTTTTCCCATCTCCCATGCTCCATCAAGGCCTCATGCCACGTATGGAATGAATTTCCATTTTCTTTTCATGGAGCCTTCAGCCTGAAAGGGCAAAATGGCTTGCAGCTCACCAAGTAAAAAAGGTTTTAGTTCACCTTCTGACTACAAGTTCTTGTTGTTTTTTTAATTTGGTCCACCTTCCCTCCCCCCTTTTTTTACTTGTGATTTCTGTTAAGCCTTACAAGGTGTTTTTTGTCTGCAGTAATCACACAAAACTCTCTGTCTCTATATAAAAAGGGGAACTGAATTCTCTGCCTAGCCAAGCGTGTTGTGAGCACTCATTAGCCAATGCTAGAAATGAATGCCTGATCTCATCTAACAGTTTCATTATATGTGAAATTTGAGAGTGTTGCTCTTAAAAGAGGCTGCCGATTGATGACAACACAGATTGTGTGTGTGCTGTGATCTTTATCCTGGCTGTGATTCCTTTTGGGGCTTTTTTTAGCTCGTGAGGATGTGAGGGACAGGAGAAGCCTAATGGGACTTCATATACTGCATGATGTATGGGGCACTTGCAGTTGGGAATATTGAAGTCATAAATGTACTCATTTGCCCTGGAGTCGCTGAGAGGGAGACGAAATACAGGACACTGCAATGTCACAGTCGTGCAGAGTCACTTCTGTAACAGCAGAGCGGCAGCAGAAAGGCCGTATCTTTCTTGGCTTTAACTGCAAATGTGTAAATGGGCTCTGGTCTCGTTGGCTGGAAGAGAAGGTGAACTTGTGCTGGATTAGTCTTTATGCAGATCCAGTTTGCTTCTTGTTTTTCTGAGATTCTGGACATTTTGGGGTGCTGTTTTGAACCGAGCCTGCACATGCTGTCTGTTCTGTCTTGTGTCTCCCCCACAGCACTGCAAGCCTAAGCTCCACCAGCTTGCCTTTCAAGCATGAAGGTGAAATGAAGTTGAATGTGCACATCCGAGGCAGATGGTTAGCCCCAGTCTTGCAGTGGTATTTGAGAGAGATTTTCTTCATGTTATTTCAGCAGTACAGAAGGAAATGAAAGTGTTTCTTACTGCAAATACTTTTTTCTCTCTCCCTTCCTCTGCACTGCTGTGAGTGTCTGAAGACTCACTTCACTGCTTTTCTCAGAGAAGTCTATTTCTGTCTCATCTTAGATCAGTTTAGGCCTGTCCTATGCACATATGATAAAGACAGCATATTGCTGTGATAGCCTTGAACCAAACTTGTAAGTTTGGGACACTTGGAGCAGGAGGTGAGATGTAATTGTCATTAATAACAAGTCACAGTGGCCAAACCAGTGGCTGAAATGTGGAATTTATCAAGCATAGCCAGATTGGTTGAAAAATGGTGCAGGCAAGGGTTTTACCCACTTGTCAGAAGTGTGTGTGTACACGTGAATCCACTGTATGGAGCTTCCTTAAGGGGCTGTGTCTATGTCTGTGTCCAGAGAAACAAAAGGATGAGGTTCCAGCTGCACCCTGAACCCAGCTGTTGCAGTTATTCCCCAGCACATCTGCTAAGCATCTGAAATCATCCAGATGTTGGCTGTAATGCTATAGCAGTTTACTTCCTCCAATGAGAGAGACAGTTCCTGCTATGTTGTTTGTGTAACCCACCTCGGCACAGTGCAACACCCAGTGTGCTTTAAGCCATCTCAAAAAGTGCCAAGTATCTGCCTTATGGGGCCCTCCAGATAACTGGTTCACAGTGTTTCTTCAGGATTGGCTTTTCAGTCTCATCTCTGAGATTTGCTGGGGTGGCAAACAGAGCTGGGGTGGCTTTCAGGCTACATTCAGTTTAGTTTTGCAATGTAAATTAATTTCCCATAAGTTTTACTCTTTGCCTGGGTGGCTGTATGAGCCTTTTCTGCGTGGCAGGTATCACTCAGTCACTAAAGGAGCCTGGCAAAGTTCACACTGGCAACACAGCCTTTGGGAACAGAAGGAGCGCCTTGTCCCACACCTCCTTCCTGCTGGTGAGATGTCAAGGAGCGATGGTTTCCAGTATTTCAGAAAATCAGCTGCTTTTCATGTGCAGTGCTTTATCTGATTGGACTGATTTCTCCTCCCTGGGTGGGGATGCTGCACTTCGATAAACTAGAAAAGGATGAAAGAAATAGGTACTTCTCCTTTGCCTGCTCTTGGCGTTAGCATCTTCCAAAATGGGGTGAGCTGACCAGGAGATATTTTTGCCTCCCCTCACCTCTCAGCCCTGTTCCCACTCTCGCAGCTACCTTTGAGCTGCGGGACTTTGCAGTGCACATTGTGGCTTGCATTGGCTCAGCCCGAGTTCAGTCACCCAAAACCTCGCACGTCTATTTTGAAACATCATTCAATCTGTCCGCTATGGAGTTTCTTTTCTTTTTTTTCCACTCTTGCTTCTGACATCATTTCCCGAACACTATATTCACCCAGCTCAGTAGCCAGATCATCTCCTCAGCATACGATGCACGGAGCTCTTTAAAATGGATTTCGGCTCTCCTTTTACTCTGCTCTGCTTGCTGATGACAATAACTGTTACTCAAGGTAAGTAGGATTTTTCTTTACGGGGTTGGCACAGATTTGCCTAGATGAGCAGACACCTTAATTTTGCTCCAAGATCTTTTAAGGACGCTACCAGATTTGGGGCGACATCAAATAGTGTAGCTGCTAATGCATGAAAGGGGAAGTCAGACCAGAGTAAGACAGGTTATTTTTCTAGTAAACGAAGGATAACTAACAATATTGTACTTTCTGAGTGTCCTGCGTCTGCAGAAGCTTTCCAGCGGGGAATGTAAGGTCCTTGTACGCAGAGTGCTGGCTGGAGAGCAATGTGGTCCAGCTCCCTACACTCGGTGCAACCTTGGGTTAGTCCCCAAGCTGCTGTCGCCCTGCCATTTACCCATCTCTGATTTACACACAACAACTTAAAAACGTGCAAGGGTACTGTGAGACCTGTTCAAGTTAAAACTGCGACCTTCCTCTTTGGGTGAAAGCAGCTGTGCACCTGCAGCTGTTGTTTCTGCTACCCTCTGTAACAGGTCCATGGCATTGATGCCCTGAGGACCTCTCTTTGCACAATCTCTCATCTCTGACAGGGGCTGGTAGAGTGGTAGATGGTCATCTTAAATTTATGGGGAGAAAAGACCAGCTGTTCAGCTTTTTGTGTCCCTGTGTGCATGGCGTGCACACCATTCCTGTGCTACTGAGGTGGGGGAAGTTGGACCTTATTGAAGGCATCCCACTCCTCTGATTTTTCAATCATTGGGGATCCAACCTGTCACTAGGGTTGGGTCTGTCCCTCTTATGTCTCGCCTGGGCATTTGCCTTCCTGGGAGGCAGCTGGGAGGGGATGGATGGACACAAGCTTGCTCTCCTTTCAGGCTCTGCCATCCGGACCACTGCGGTCAGCGGCGACTCAGCAGTCTTTTCTTTGGGAATCCAAAGCCTGCAGAACTTCTCCAGCATGAGCAAGGAGGATGAGAAATGCGTTACAAATGTCCTAAGTGATACTTTGTTGGCCAAGTGTGGCACTTCTGCCACTAGATGCCTGAACTTGGAGAACGGCTCCCTAGTGCTGAGGAATGTGGAGAAAGATGATGAAGGAAAATATGAATTTGTTTTTCAGAACAACACCAGAAGTTTTGCACTGGAAGTATTTGGTAAGTGGCCTTAGCAACAAAAAACTTTTGAACTTGGGAGCCTGGTTGGAAGCCTGATGCCTTGATATTCTTCCTAAGAAACTGTTTGAGCTTGCAGGAGCTATAGGTGCCTCTGGGAATGATGCCAGTCTCCCTCCTGTCCCCTATGGCCTCAGAATTCCTGCTCCCTTTGATGTGCCTGCTCATCCATCTGCAGGCAGCAAAGACAGAAACAAAGTCACTTCTGTACAGGATCCAGCTCATTGCTTGGGTTAATATGGAGAAGGCTTAGGAGGGTTTGTCCTCCTGCTGAATAGTGCTTCGGGCAGACAGAGAGCATTGCTCTGGTCCTCATCATCACCGCTCCTTTTGCAGGGCTTTCACTTACACAGGCTTCTAAGATAAATTGAAGTGTACGAAACTGTAATGAAAATGTCTGAGCAAACTGCTCTCAGTGAAGACAAATGATCCCTTACGCCTTTTGGGTGCAAACAGGCGGAACTGCTGTGCACAGTAGGTCAAAGATGTGACTCCTTGGTATGAAGAACAGGGGCTTAGACTGGAAGTAGTCAAAGACTGCAGAAGTGTCCTGGGTTTTACCTCCATTTCAGTGGATTTGCTTTGGGAACTTTTGCCTCCTCCTTCTGTTCTGTTGCCTCCCCTAAGCTAGGGAAAAACTTCCACAGCAAACATATTCCTGGAGGCAGGGAATTGTAACTGATGATGATGTCCTAGAATAAGAAAGTGATTTCTGAGGAAAGTTATTTCCATGGATGGATGTTCTCAGTGTTACTCCTGCTGTCATAAAACCATACCAGTTCTCTATCTAGTTTGTATTGGCAAATGTAGGAAATAGGTTTGCTATTGTAGAAGACTGAAAGAAAGAAGTTCAGGGAAATGTAGTAAGAGCAATGATCCATTGATTCATTCTAAAATGTCCTAGTCTGGGTACCCCATCTAACTGCAGGTGTCTTGTGTTCGTAGCCATGTTGGCCATGGTTTGCACCAGCTCCTCTCTAAAATGGGAGAAGGGGCAGAGGGACAGCAAAAGTACAAACCTCTGGTGGAGGAGAGGGCTGAGACTCTGTTATCTGCTGATTACAGAGGAGGGCTCTGGCTGGCAAATAATTTGGATGTTTCTACCATCCCCTCAGACCAGGGACTTCTATTTTTTGGTTTTTTTCAGTGTCAGTAAGGAAAACGAAGAGATGCCACATTTTGGTGGCATCCCCAAAACAGGGACCAAGAGTCACTAGCAGGGTGGGCAGTGGTAAGCATTTCAGGGCAGAGTGCAGGCACTCAAGAGTCTGGTTACTTGTTTTTCTGCTCCCTTTATACAGTAAATGTGGTGGTACTGAGACTGCTGGTAAGGGATGCTTCTGTCCAGCTCATGTTCACTGCTGAGTCTTCTCCTCACCTCTCTCTTTCCTCCCTGTTCCCATTGCCCCATGCTGTGTGTGACCAGAGTTGACCATTGGTATCCAGTGCTTCCCTGATGGGACTGCAGAGTTGTCCTGCAACGTGGCCAGCAACGAGAACATGGTCTTTCGGTGGCTGCTGAATGGCACCCACCTGAATGCTGAGGGGGCTTGCATTAAGAATGCTGGGAAAATGGTTCACCTGGACAAAACTGAGCCTGGGAAGTTTGTATGTGAAGTTTTGAAGGGGAGCCATGTCACAAGGACCAGGCCCATTACACTGTCTTGCAGCTACGGTGAGTAACAGCGTCTCCAGAAAATCTTCCTTTTGGTCTCTTGCAGCAGCAAACCGAGTTGTTGGTGTCCTCAAAATACCAAACTCTTCTCTGGCATCTGCCTTTTATATTTACCAAATCCTGCCTTTAGAAAGTGACCCCTTGGTTTCCTTCTCCCTCTCGGGCCTTGGACTGACACAGCCTGCAACCACAGATGGGATAAGTTTGTTGAGAAAGTTCTTTTACCCAGCTCTGCAGCAAGGATGGATCTCCATCTGTCTCTTTTCCCACTTTTTGGTGATGGAGATTTGCACCCTTCTGTGCACCAATCCTCTATGCTGCTTTAGAAACACAGGCTGCTTCCTACTCTGAAAAGCATCCATGACCCAGATGCTTTCCAGTTTCTGTGCATCCCCATAAAACCCCTTCCCCTAGTTCAGCCCTGTTGCTGCTGGACTCAGTTGAGGTGTTTTGACTTGTCTCTTCTCCCCTTATGTAGGCCTGAAGCATGAAAGATTTGCTGATCCATACAAATGTCTCTCCATCAGCCCCATACCATCAGGAGTGGGTAAAGACACAAGTCATTTACTGATAGAATGTAGGGGTTTCTTCCCCTCCATATTCTTGCTCAGGCATGTAACTCTGCGAGAAGGCTGAGACTTTATCCATTTGCAAACTATTCATAAATGCTGAGTATTCTTCTTGAATGAGGCCAGAGTTTAATGAGACAGAAAATCTGGATCCTTGGGTATAATTTGATTTGCACCTCCAGTAGTGAAGGTTGTTCTACTCTCCGGCAGCAAAGATGGTTATCAAAGCTACATCAAAGCTACAGACATAACTTAACCATAAGGTTTTTGACAAATTTAGCTGTAATTAATTTAATCATCTTTGCCACTAAAGAAACTGTACTCTAGCATTTTAGAAACGCTCCAGCTCCATGGCAGATACTGTCTGTTTTTCTGTGGCTGGCATGCAGCTGGTGTGAAAGCAAACTTCCTGACCTAAACCCTGTGTCCTGTGTGGAGGCATTCAGCACAAATGCTGTGGGCTGTCCGTGCCTGGTCCTGTTGGCACCACTGGCCAATCTGTGCAAATTTGGCATTTGTGGCTGTGGAGCAGTGATCTGAATTTTGCCCAGTTAAATTGGTTGGAGGCTGTTCAGTGCAGTCAGACCCAAGCTGGCTGAGGCACTGGGGAGCGAGGATGTGAACATCCGTGAGCTGTTCAGTCAAGCCCTGTGATAAATCACACAAGTGCTGACAGATTCCATGGTTGATCCTAGGTGGCTGCCCAGTCCCTGTTTCCTCTTGGAAAGCTCACGAGGGAATTTAGTGATAGCTCTGTTGGGATGGACACACACATGGATGTGTATTTGGAAGGAAAGCGGCAGCAATTCCACTTTTTAGTCACCAAATGCAACCACATTTCTAAAAAGTGAATTAAAGCAATTCTGAATACCAGTAAAATGAAGAGGGAAATGGGTTCATTTAATTTAATTGGAGGCTAACTAATTATTTTTGTGGGATATTATTTGCTCCAGGCAAAGGGCTGAATTTAGTTTTTCCGCTGTAGGTATAAGATCAGTGTAAAAACGTCCATTTGGGCAACCTGTTGGCTGATGAAATTAATTTTGAGTAATTGTTACCAAAAAGCAATTTGGCAGAAATGCCGTAAACGTCCCAGGCAACAAAGGGCTCTGAACACAAAGAATTCAGAAGTTAAGGAGTCAACATATATAAAAGACTTTCATTGATTAATCACTTGTTCATTGCTTATTTTTAACACAGTAATTTATCTCAAAAAGACCTTATTAACAAGCAGCAAATTTTTAGGAAACAGATGCAGGAAAAAATTTCCCACTTACACTTTTGACAACATTCTCTACGCTTATATCAACTAAAATCATTCAGTAAATTATTTCAGAGTTGCTGAAAATTTTTAATTTTGAATATGGATTTTTTGGAACTTGGTAACTCTTCTTAAAAAGACTGGAACAAGCACTCTGGAAATACCATGAGCACCTGTGTGCAGTTGTTTTTACCATCCTGGTGAGTAGGTAGAGTATGATGGTGTGTAGTATATCCTGGAACACTTAAAATTCTTCCTAGTCTCTGGAGACACGGAGCAATTAGTGCTTTTGAGAGCTTGAAAATAAGCTCCAAATGAGCCTGTTGGTTGCTGCAGTGCAGTGCTGTGCTGTGCAGGCGTGTGTGCTGCTGAAAAGGAGTTAAATTATTCAGAAAGGGATGGCACAGGCTTACCTAAGGAGTTTCAAGGAATTTATATTCTCGTTAAAGTGGAGCTGCATGGGGTTTTTTGCATATGGGAAGGAGAGTTTTCCTAGTGGCTACCCTAGGTTGGAGCAAATTGTCTCAGTGAAGGAGCAAGCCTGGATGGGTCTCCCTTGTGCATGTCTGTGATGCCCTCTACCAGCTGCCTGCTCAGCAGCAGCGAACGTGTAGGTCTGCCCTGTCAGAGCAACCCTGAACAAGGGCTGCTGAGCTGGGTAATAATTACCACTGACTTGTGCTGCCCTTCTGCTCAGCCATCTGCAGCCCTCACTCCTGCTGCGTGTTCCGCACACTCCTGGCTGGGCAGGGGAACGGAGCGGAATCCTTCCCTGAGCAGCAGCGGAGTCGGGGAAGGATTTTTTTTCCTACAGCTCTGGCTCGAGTGGCCAGTCTTTGGTGCCTGAGGCAGTGCAGGCTCTGATGAGACTTGCTCTGGGGTTGGTGCACTCATTATGCGGTCTCTGATACTCATAAGCGGAGTCTCTGATACCAGCTCTGAGGATAGACTCTGCAGCTTTTCCTTCAGCTTCCTTAGGTCTCCCTCCTCAGCTGCCCGTTTTCGTACAACTTGTTGAAATGTAGTATCTTTCAAACCACCACCCTCCCTGCTAAATTTGGTTAAAACTTACAAATTGCCGTGGATGCCAGTGGTCAGAGCAGGCAGAAGCGAATGCGCACAGCTTAGGCACACAGGCCTCTTCTCCTAATGAAAAATTTCATGCTATAATTAAACAAAGTGATAAAAATCACAAAGTGCCACCACTCACAGTATCAGCCCCCGTGATCCAAACCAAAGCAACAGTGACGTCCACATGCTCTAATCTGGCTGTAGGGTTTCTCCCACTGGGAGAAAGGAGCTTGTCCACCACGGTACCTGACAATGCTGTGTCCTTCTCGCAGACCTGCTGCGGTACCCGGGGTTCATTTACATCCTGGCAGGGTGTGCAGCCGGTGTGCTTATCCTGGTGGTGGCTTTGCCTGCAGCCGTATGTTGCTGCATGAAGAGGAGACACAAATTCATCCCAGTGCCTTCAGGTGAGTGGGGAATGCTGTGACCCCCTGGGGATGAGTATTGGAGAGGACAGTGTTTGTGCAGGCTGGGGTTGACATGGCTTTAGAGTAAACTGGGGTCAGCTGGGTGGCTGCTTGTCCTGCAGCCTGTCCTCCCTTGACCTGGTAGAGCAGAAGTCTGCTTGCTGGTAGGCAGCTCTTACGGCTAGCAGGGTCTTGAATTAAACCCCACTTTTCCTTTACTCACCTCATACTTGTCACCATGTGCTCCTGGCCAGAAAAAAACCCACAACAAAACTTTTCCTATGGGCAATAACATTGAACCTCATTCAGGTGTGATCCCAAAATGACCTGAAGGTTTCTGATGGCACCAGTCAGCACCAGTCCCTGAGTGCAATCTGCCCGTGCCACCTCAAGCTGTGATCCTGCCAGCATGGCCAGGCTGGTCTCTGTCAGGTTGGCAGTGGCCCTCCATTCTCGGCATCTGTCCGCTCTGGGAGTGGAGCCAGTGCCACATGAGGAGGGGACACAGACACGTGTGGGGGGTCTGGCCTCACAGCAGACCTGCCGAGGCTGGGGGCGTGGGAGGCCTCTTCCTTCAAGTCTCTGGCTTTGGTTTTACAGAGGAGGAGAAGGATGATGGATTAACAATGTCAGTGGTGTCCAGCGAAGGCATGAAGAGTCCCCCCAATGGAGACCGTGTCGAGGCTCAAGCTGCCCAAACTGACCATCCTCCGAAGCCTGGTGAGTCCAGTGACTGGTGTGAAGTCAGACAGATACCTTATTTAGGAGGGACACAGTGTTTGTGTGCGGCTGGTGGGGGTGGAGGTGACAGTAGAGAGGGGCCTGGGACATGCCAGCACAGGGAAGGTGCTGCAGCTTGTCCAGGAGCTGCAGCAGGGCATTTTTCAGTACCTTACTCATGCCATGAGAGGTAGGGGCAGCCATCCCACAAGCATCCCACAGAGGGTGCTGCCAGCAGGCTGCAGACTGCCTGTTCTGCTATCTCCCGTGTTAAAACACATACCTCAAAACCAGCAACCCCCCCAAACTCCCCCAAGCAGTTTTCCTGCAATTTTCTCAGCCCTCTCCCCTTCTCATCAGTAACGTTTTATAAAAATCGGTGTTGTTTTTGTAAGCAGTAATCTTCAGGACAGCATGAACCAATATGCTGAGCTGTAAACAGAGCTAAATCCCATCAAAGCCAGAGGCTTGTGTATTTTCTTAAATTGAGGCTGAAGTGGGAATATGGTCACATTTTAAATTCTTCAAAGAAATTGAGCATAAACCCCCACAGCTTTAGCACAATATGGTCAAGAGAGTGCAGTGATAAAAACCCTTCAGATATCTCCTGTTCTGTAAGTGCTTGATATTAATACTCCATTTTTTGCATTATCTTTCCCTCAGTTTTGTTACCCAAATAAAAATGCTGGCAACGCCTTGCCTAGTAATGCACCATCATCAGCTGAAGTAGGTTTAGCAGAGATGTCATGAACTGGAGCAGCGTTACAGAGGTCATAGCCTGGTCTCAGCACTGCTGTCTCCATTTCTGGTGTCCTTCACTGTACTGTGCACAGCCTCTTGTAGCTTGGCTGTGCTCTGTGTGTAACCTTGGATGCTCTTTGCTCTGCTTTTAAAATATTAAATGCTACTCATGAAGATAGAGCAAGAAAGAGGGGAAAAAAAAAAGTCTTTCAGGTCATTGTTTAATATTAATATACTTCAAGTGTAGAGCTTTTAATGAAAAATTCACACATTAGAAGTTTGACTAAAAAAGTAGCCCATATTTAAATTTTTTACAATTAAGGAAAAAGCAGAGGTATGCGTGGAAAGTAGGTGAGAACATACTAAATGTATGCTCTTAGCCAGCTTTAATTATTCAGATGTAAGAGAATAGATTTGGCTTTAATATTTTGGTACTAAAGGTTTGGTACTAGCAGTACTAAAGTACTTTGGTATTAAGAGGCCAGACACCTTCAATACCAAAGTGCTTTAAGGCATGATGGATAGCTCAGTAAATGATTAGTTACAAAGAACATTGAAATTTGACTTGCAGATGCCTGGCGAGGGGACTGAGTGGATCAGGCACCCTGCAGCATTAGGTACCAGGGGAAGAATTTCTATGAGGGTGAGCCATAGTGTGGGCACTCATGAACCATTTCTCCCTTTTCCAGATGCTGCCCAGATTGGTCAAGGTGTTGAGCCCCAGCCACTGGCAGAAGAAAACTTACCAGTGCAGATAGAAGCTGAGGAAATGCCGGATCCTGAGGTCATAGTTGATATGGAAAGCCAGGAAGATGCCTCAGACTGTTTCCCGGATCCAACTGATGACTGATCTGACATGCTTGCTGTTCCACCCTGAAGCCTGTGACACTTGTCCTTTGCATCCCATAGTCTCACTGTGTCCGGAAAATGTTAGCAGGGAAAAGATGTTAGGTGTCAGACCTTCTAACCTCATTTAAAAAGAAAAAAGAAAATATAGAGAAAAGCACACGTGTGGCTGCAAGGCTGCACTGCCGTGGCCTGGCAGGTTCACTAACAAATAAAACCGGGCAGCTCTTTGATGCTTCGCCTGATAACAGAGCTGCAGCTAAACTAAGGAGCCCCAAGGGACAGCCTGGAATGAGACGGGCGGCTCCTCCTGCTTCCTGCCCACCCCATGCCTTGCCGTGTCTTTGCCAGCCAGGGGCAGGCACTACAGGCAGGTTGAGGTGGCCTGCCAGTCCCAAGGCAGAAACCAAGGACCTGCCAGAGATTTCCTGAGAAAGCCTCTTCTCGGGAGACTTCAGGGCATCTTTTTGCAGGCCCTGCCAAGGAAGCTCAAAGGAGGTCTCAGCTTGGTATCTGCCGTGCCCGGTGCTTATCTGAGTCACTCCTCTGAGCTCCAGACCCTGTGATTTGGCCCTCACCTCTTGCTGCCTGGAGCAGGAGCAGTGGTGGCGGCTTGAAATTTGACTTGCAGATGCTGTGTGTAGATCTGGGGTGATTCTGGCTTTGCTCACCTCTTGGTGCCCCAAATGACAGAGGGTACAGGTGACCTTTCACCAGAACCCAACTGCTTGGGCTGCCCCTGAGCTAAGCCAGCGCTGGCACTCGCTTGCTTGCCTGCAGCAGGAGGGGGCCGGGGGCTTGGGGCTGCAATTTTGGCAGAAACCTTGATTTAATGCTGAGATTGTTTATCAGTGCAAGCATTAGTGCCTTTAGTGTAATGGTTTAGCTACTGCAAGCTGATGAAGGTGGCCATCTGCCTGTGCATGTGGGCTTGTTCGGCACTGTGCTATTTGCACAGACAGCAGCAATTTATAGAATCTCTTAGGTAAGTCTTGCTGCTACGCATGTGCTGTTCTGCTCAGGGGAGGAGTGCCTGTGGAGCAGCGGGGGTAGACCTGCAGGGAAGAAGGATGTGGTGAGGAGAGGGCAGGGACTCTCTCATGCAGCAGGTAGCTGGGTCCCAGCAAAGCTGCCAGGGGCTGCAGGGAGTGCTGCAGGATGTGCTGCCAGAGCAAGGTATTTACTGTAAAAGACAATTTTAGCAGTCAGGGTGAGGTGTTAAATTGGTTGTCGGTGTTAAATTAGCCTGCTGGGCTAGAAAGGCATGGTAGAGTAAAAGCAGAGATGGTACAGATTGGGACCAAAAAGGATGGGAAGGTATGTACTGTGTTCCTCTCCTCCCTTGCCATTTCATCCCTATTTTATATTGTGCTGACAGTGTGAATCCCTTGGAAATGGATTTAAGACATGCCTGGTGAATGCCATCCAAGGAGGGCTGCGAGCACCCCAGCAGAATCCGAACTAAACCCAAGGCTTCTCTCCCAGGTGAGGGAGCTGGCGGGAAGGCTGCACGCTTCCCTGGGAGTCCTTCATCTCTGTGTACTTGCCAAGGCTCTGCATCAGTGACACCCAGCCACAGGTGATTGTTCTCCTTGTTTCCTTGTCCCGTGCTGTGTTGGTGGTGATTCAGCCTGCCTCTGCTCTTAAAGGCTGCCATAGGAATCAGATTTTCCACGGTGAGAGGGAGGTGATAATTCTTTTCCTTACGGTGCTGTTCTAACTCCTTTCAGTATAAACATTCCTCAGAGGCTGTGAGTTGAATGACAAGAGTGTGACACAGAGCTCTCGGGGTGGCAGCACAGAAGCAACGATGCTGGGTGAACTGTGTCACCGGGCCAGTGTCACCAAAAGGGGGACAGCCAGCTTTGCTTCACTTTTGCACTTTCTGGCAGGGGCAGGAGGGGACAGTCGACTCCAGCAGATGCTTCAAAGGCTGAACAGTGCTCTGAGCTGCACTGGGGAAGGTGGCAGTGTTTCAGTGCTGAGGCTGAGAGAGCTGCCAGCCTTGTCCTGCTGGGCTGGTGCATCCCGGCTCCAGCTTGTCCTAGTGCTGCCTTCCTGCTGCCAGCCCTGGGAGGGCTGCGGGTGCCCAGCAGCAGTGAACACCACCATTGTTGTAATCCCAGTCCTGGAAGGATTTTTCCCGTTGAGATGGGAGTCTGAGATGCGAGAGGTCTTTGTGAGACAGATTGAACCATGGCTGATTTTCTCGCCTTTACAGCTGAAAGTGCCGTTCAGCAACGGGGCAAAAGTTTCTGTTACTGTGAGGTCAGGAGAGAAGTGATGCAGCCTGTGCTCTTCCTTTAACTCTGTGTTCATGCCCAGCTATTGTCCTTTTTTGGTGGTTTTTTTTTTTCTTTTTCCTTTTTCCCTGTGATTCATTTTATTCCAAATAAAAAGATCTGTTTTCTACCTTGTTTCAGAAATGTTTAAGTTTTGTTATTTAATAATTGTCTCTTTCTGGTTTTTACAGGAAGTACAGGCTTGTTTTCAAATTTATACACAGACAAATAAAAGCAAGGTGATAACAAGTTACTGCTGGCTAGAGCTGACTTGGGTGGTCAAGGGCAGAGAGATCATGAGGACATTCATCTGAAGTCAGCCCAGGAGAGGCTGTAGGAGAGTGGCATATAACTTGTCCCTGGGCATGGGTGATCCCATCCTGCAGCCTGTAAACCCAGCACTCCGAGGAGCCATCTGCCTGAATTTGCAGGTGTTTTCCAGCCTGTGGTGCTGCATCTCCCAGGAAACAGCAGGGACACTTCCTGGCCTGGGTCTGACAGAGGAACGGGGTACGGATGGGCATGGTGCTGTCAGGAATCTGACCAGAATCAGACGTGCCTGGGCTGCCTCCGTGGGGCTCCTGGTAGCTTTAGTGAGGCTGTGCCATGCCAGCCCTGCCCTCTCTGGGTTGCTGAGAGAGTCCTTGGTGTCAGGGTGCCTCTGGCCTCCTCTGGGGAGCTGGTGCTTTCCAGGTGATGGGAACTGCCAGTCACTGTCCTCTCCGGCCACTGGTCCTGACTGGGGAAGGCTGGGAGTAGTGCAGCTTCCACCCCTCTGCTAATCAAGTGCTGGCAGGACAAGGGGAGCTATGCTTTGTGGGAAATGTGGGTGTTTTGGGATGTGATATCCACCCACCAGTGGTTTATAGCACTATACAGAATGGAGGTTTAGATTTGTATCTGTGTCAATGCTTCATGGTGGGAAGAGAGGAGTTTGCTTGTGGCATGTGCTAAGCAACAACTGACATGAAAAGCAATATGTAATCTTTTCATCATGTAATTCATTTAGTTTATGAACATAAAAGGAGAGCAGAGAATGAACTTAATTGACTTAAGATCAAAGTGAAAGCAAAAGCAAGCAAGAAATGTGTTGTAGAATGGTGAGCAGAGAAAGGGGAATGATCCCTGTAGATTTCTTTTAGCATTCAGGATGAACTCATCCCCACAAAATTCTCATGTCAGAAAAGCTCCCACATCCCAGTAATGAAACAGTGCTCTGTTTTTCAACCTCTACCACAGGCTGCTCTGCCTGATGTCCCAAGGGTTGTGGATGTAGCCCTTGGGGTGCTCCCTCAGAGCCCAGCATGGGAGCTGAGGCAGCAGTTTGTGTGGAGCTGCAGGACCAGCCCTCCCTGTTACCCTCAGCTCTACAGGAACAATGGAGTAGAAGCTGGTGAGTCTGAGGGCAGATAGACAAAGCTGATAATGGTCAGCTTACAACAGCAGATGAAGCATTTGTACTGAAGAGAGATGCAAGCAGTGGTTGTGTGAACTTCTGATAGAAATCTCTGTGTAGTTGAAAACAAAGCTCTAGATTTTAGGCATGTACATGGTAAGCTCATGTCACTTTTCATGAATTATTGCACCTCATTTCAAAACAAGCAAACAAGAGGTTCATGTGTGACTCAGCTGTAGAAGGCACTGTCACAGATAGATATATTTAAAACCATTTCCAGCAAATTCTCGTGGTGCTGTAAGATCCAAACTGTAGGTATTATTACCATCAGGTGAGAAGGAGAGAGATGCCCCACAGATTTCCGTAGGTAAACACACAGAACCGGTACCAGAAGTGGGCAAGAAAGGCAGCGTCACCCATTTCTGCCTGAGGTGGAAGCAGAATTCCGTGATGTGTCATTGCAGAAGCTTGGATTAGCATATGGATATTGCTTGTTCCTTCTGCTCCATGCCTGGGTGCAGTGAAACCCTGCCTACACTTCACCACCCTGAGCACATACAATGCACCCCTCTCATCCTCTGGTGTAAAGCAGGCTGGGAAAGCCCATGACCAGCCATTGGGGACCCTGGGACCTTTGACAACTACTGCGTCCTGCATTGGTTTTGTTCTGAGTAAACGCTGCATTTCCTTTCTGCAAGATTACATTACTCATCTCTCAGGCAGAGGATGTGGCTGCAGACAGCTGGGGAGTCTTTACCGAGAACCTAGAAGGCCCTAAGCCCTTCTAAAGGGCAAGCAAGCAAATCATAGAATCATAGAATCATAGAATCATAGAAATGTTGGGGTTGGAAGAGACCTTAAAGTTCATTTAATTCCACCCCCCTGCTGTGGGCAGGGACACTTTCCACTAGATCAGGTTTCTCAGAGCCCCATCCATCCTGGCCTTGAACACTTCCAGGGATGGGGCAGCCACAGCTTCCCTGGGCCACCTGTGCCTCACCACCCTCACAGAATAGGATTTCTTCCTGATACCCAACCTAAACCTACTCTCTTTCAGTTTGAAGCCATTGTCCTACGTCCTATCACTGCATGTCCTTGCTGGCAGGTGTTGTTTTAATTATATCAACATTAACTTAACTTTGGTATGATCACTTAGCAGATTTCTTTGGGCTGTGCAGGACCACAGGGAAGTGCAGCAGTCTTTCTGGCTGCTCTCCCTTGAATGGCACTCCTTGAATTGGTGGCTCCAGGTGGCTGAAGGGCTGAAGTGAAGCTCTTGGTCGGCTCTGGGGCTGAGACAGCCCCAATTCCAGCCCTCTGGGTCACCACCAAGTGAGCTGGCTGAGACGCAGAGTGTTGATAGGGTCTGAAGAAACTGTTCCCTGCCTATACCAAAGCAGACTGCCTGGAGGGCCAAGGATGTTGAATGATCAGGAAGATGAGGGAGTTGGGGTTGGGCCACAGAGACACCCACCCTAAAGAGCACTTCAGGGTGTTCCAATATGGCTAAACCCCTGAGCTGGAGAGGAAGTACGTTCCAGCGGTATGTGAAGAGCACAGAGCAGCTCTGCCTATGCATGCTGATGGCATCGTTGTCACCTTCATGAAGATATTTCCTGCCTGAGGTGGGATTTCAGCCCCAAGCAGCTTCTAGTCCCTGAGGTTCCCCCACTCTCCCATCAAGCATGAGGTCAGCAGGAACCTGACTTTCTAAAATCATTCATTATGCTTGCAAGTTTGTGTACCTGGCACAGCTGTACTGTGCTCATTGTGCCAAACACTAATGTAAGGAAAGTTCCCATCTGCAGAGGTAGAAAATACGGGTCAGCTTAATTTTAAATTGATCTATTTTTCTGGTTAGCATATTCTGTGTCACACGTAGCCAATATCCATGATAAAATACTGAATGGGGCTATAGTCTAAAGTGTGTGTTTTATGGCTAATATAAATATAGTTACTATTGGAAACTCTATGCAGAATTTTTAAAACTGATGATGGTTACTGATAGTTTTAGTATTGTCTAACACTACAGAAACTAGATGTATTACAGACCAAGAATTACTTGGAGGCTGTTTTCAGCAAATCTTTTGGAATTGCAAATGCAGTACATTAGAGAGAATTATTGTCTACTCCCATATCATATGCAAATGGAATAAAGAAGTACAGCTGGGTGCCTATCCTCCAGCCAGCACTGCTGTCTCATCTTTGGTTTATACAACTTCGTCTTTCAGGGCAAAACATATTTTCCCAAAACTAAGGAATGAAGCAGTTTTAAAAGCTTTTTTTTTTTTTTTTTTTTGATACTGAGAAATCATGTAACAAGACGTCTTCAAACAAACAAATAAAAAAGAAAGAAAAATATCTTGTGATGGTGTTTTTGTCTGCGTGAAGAGAATTGCAGTAGTGACATTGACAGGATGACTTGAAGCAAAGAGCACTAAGAGTTTGTGTTGCACTCCTGTGAAAGCTTTCAATCACAGAGCAATAGGCATCAGATTTCTCCTCTGAAACAACAGGCAAACCTATGTCGAGGGAATTTGGGACAGCCAGGGTGGGATTCAGAGCTGTGTGTGAAGGGGCATTCACATCGAGCCAACGGGAGAAGTTGGTGGAGGCTTTCCCGAGGGGGCACACCGAGCCAGGAGCAGGAGCACCTGCAGGGTGTGACAGTCTGAACCTGGAGCAGGAGCACTGCTGGGTGGAACAGCCTCTGCTGCTGCTGTCTCTGCCGCGTCAGGATGAACCGTGACAGGACAGAAAGAGGAGGGCGATGAGGATGCAGATAGAGTGATTGCTGTGCAGGATCCAAAGGGAAGAAAGGGCACGGGCTTAATGACTGAGGGTACAGAAGTGGCGATGAGTAATGGCAGACAGAGATGCTTTTTCTTCCCTTAAATAGGTGGGGAGGCTGCAGGGGTCTCAGGCAAGGTCTGTCCTCCATCATCCTGCAAACTCTTCAGGCAGTATGAAATGTTGTCCTCCAGGAAGCTGCAGCTGCTGTTGCTTTCTCCTCACGCCTGCTCTCCCTGACGCTCGTCATGGATCGTGTTCCCCAGACAGATGCACTCCTCTGCTGGCGGTAGATCACAGCCCCCTGAGCCCCTCAGGCGATGCTTTGCCTGGGGCTGCAGGGACTCCTCACTCCTCTCTGTCGTTCTCCTGAGCCGTTTGCAGGGAATGTGCTGTGCTAATTTTGATAAGCCCAAGAAGGGGAGTAAACCCAAATCTGATAGCAGCCAACAGGAAATAAGCTTTCTTCTTCCCCCCACTCCTCATTCTAGCAAATCCTTTCCAGCATTTTTATCCTGATGTCACTTTTTGGAATGGGTTTTGCTAGATGAGATGGGAGAAGGGTGATGGAAAGGCAGGACTCCAGCCAGCCTTTTAGGTACCCTGAATACAGGTAAGAATGCGCCAGCTCTCTTTCTTTCCTGCGCACAAGTTGGGTCAGGATTTCTCTTGCTGCCATAGGAGGTCACGGTGAAAGCTGTGCAACTTCAGCTTCTCTTCTTATGTATTTCTGCCCAGCTGTCAAGAGTTTGGGACTTTTTCTTCAGATGATTTAGTCTGATAAGGAGTTTTGTTTCCCTGCCTTTTGTTGAGAGTTTGAAGCTTTGTTATCTGGCCAGTACAAAGATCTGTTTATAGCATTCTCTAGAGAACCAGATGCAGATGGAAAGGCCCTTCTTTGCTGGAGAGAAAATCAGTAGGAGTCAACATTGCCGTGAATTTTATCTCATCTATCTGAAAAAGCCCCGATGGTTAAAAACCTCAGCATAAGAGGAAAGTAGATACCTGTTTTTATACTGAATTACTGATGCTGCAGAGTTTAAAGGAATATCCAAGATAACACAAATAACCATGGCAGCTGTGGTTCTAACCCAGTGCATCTTACCTGTGAGGGCACAAGGCATGCACAGTAACTTTCCATTGAGGCTGCACTGCAAACTTCCTGCTCTGCAAAATGCCCGCTGAGGTTGGGCAAGTTTTTACTGTACATAGGGAACACGAGACACCTGGAATTAACAAAAAGGCTGCTCTTCCATGAATGAAGTGTGAAGGGGTGGCTGAAAAAAATGGTGACACCATCTGACTGTCAGGAATGTGACAGAAGGAGTTGGGCTGCAAGTACTGCCCTGGCAGAAATACTGTGGAAAGCCACAAGTTGCCACCCATGCCCTGGTGCTCACCTGCGTCACACAGAACATCCTGCACCTGCCTCACTGAGATCTTGAAAAGCAGAAATTCTCAGAAATGCAGTGACACAGCACCTTAGCCATTACCCTTCCTGGCAGACAACAGCAGCTGTGGGTCATAAATGTTTAGACAGACGGGCAGCTTTGTGCTTTCCCCTGCTGTGGAAAAAGCTCTTTGCCAACACTGCTGTGGTTCCTGCTACACATGTGGGGTGTGGACCCCAGAGCTGAGCCCATCCTGCCACTCTGTTGTCCCTGCACACTGAGGTTGCTACCTGGCAGGACTAGGTGAGGTGATGCATTTAAATGTAGGAACAGACAAACAGCAGAGAGGCCAAAAAGAGGTTCGCAGGGCACAGGAAAGTTGTAGGACCAGAGAAGAAGCAGGGGAAACTGAGCTGCAAAGTCAGGATCTGCACTGAGCAGGAAAGGACTTGTATTTTCACTGGATCTCATGGCCCCAGGTGTACACAGTGCAAAAAGCATCTGGATAAGTGGTGTTAAAGACATCAAGACACTTTTTCTTGCTTCAGAGAGCAGCAGCAAGACTGTGCTGACAGGTCATTGAGATGTTTCTGAGAAATTTATGTCTTAATTTCCCAGTAATAAGGGCCAAACCTCTTTATACATATATATGGGGCCACATAGTGGGCCTTTTGTTTTGCTTTCACACGTCCACTGTCTAATAAATAAACTACAGACATTTTTAGGATCCACAGTGATGCTTCAGAGAAGTTTATGCAGGGTCTTTTAGTAGAAAGGACATTTTATGCCCACATACATGCCTCCCAGGGGCTGCACTTGTAGGAAAAATGCCAACAATGTCTTGCATTTGAAGGGAAGACTTCCCTTTGTGTGTGGGAACTATATAAAGGCCATTCAGGGCCACTCCTAGGAATAAATGTGCTTAGTACTGAAATGTATTACCCAGTTGTTTGTGCTCAGTCTCCCGGATCACTTCTCAACCTCCCACCTACCCATTTCCAGCTGTCCTTCACTCCTCTCTGAATTTATAGCACTATAATAGAATAAAATATTGTACAAAACACCAGGTATGCATGCATTTGTTAAGCTGATGGTTTCTGGGGAGTGTCAGGTCTTGTCCAAAAGATTACTTAGACGGTAGCAACAGCTTGTCTTTCCTGGATGTATTTCTAGGAGCAGCTGTTCTTCTATTGTCATTCTCAGGTAGCTAGTCCATCCATTCTCTCATGATGAAGGGGCACATTGTCCTTAATACAGGTCTCTGTGTATTTACCACTGCTAAGACTAGAAGAGGCTTTTCTGGTCATTTATCTGGCTTCTGGTATAAGGCAGATTGATTGCAGCATGCCAACAAGCCAACACCTTTTGCAGCAGTAGTAATGCCACTGAATTTACTAGAATAAGAATGCTGAAAGTGAGGTCCTAATTCTAGGAACATTATAGGTGATGGAAAACATCAGCAAGACTGAAGTGCACCACCTGCAAGAATAACTGATGGGATGCTGCCATCTGCTCTAGCCTCAGTCGTTGCTGTGAACCACAGATTGTCAGACTGCTCGGTCTGAGGGGCTTATGTTCCTTCAGACCAGAAATAAAGGGTGGTTTTTGTGAGGTTTGGCTGTTGACACATGCTTACAGGTGGAAAAGAAGAAAATGAGTCTGAGAGAGAACACCTGGGGCTAAAGATTTAACGGCATGAAGCTGTGTTGGGGTGGGGGTTTAGGTTAGATAACAGGAAAAGGCCCTTCTCCCAGGGGTTTCTGGGGAGTTGGAATGGGCTTATTGGGGAAATGGTCACAGCTCCAAGTCTGTTTGAGCTAAAGGATTGTTTGGGCAATGCTGTCAGGTATATGGTGTGGTTCTTGGGGCTGTTCTATGCAAGGATGGGAGTTGAACTTGCTGATCTTTGTGTATCCCTTCCACCTCAGGATATTCTATGTGGGATTATGGATATCACAGGGGAATTTTGTCTCTTCAAATAATCAGCTGAGGACTATTCTGCATGACTCATGGTTTGAAAGCTTTTGCTTACCTTTCTGTAGAGAAGAATAAAAAGGTTAGTGCAGATAACTGTTTCAGTACACTACTGATAGTGTGTGTCTGTGTTTGTGTCACTATTTCTGGAATATTTCCATTGTGTACAGGCAGCTCAGTGCTCTCAGTTGACCCTGAGGCACTGAGTCAGCATCCCTGCCAAACCCTCGGTTAAAGCTCTATTTTCAGTTATTGTTCTTCATATTTGCACCACTTCATTCAAGCTGGAGTTCTTCCTTTCTTGACAGAAGTAAGGTGGAAGTGAGGAGGAGGCAAAATGTGTCCTTCATCAGCCAAATAGCTGAAACTTGATGTAGGACCCAGCAGTTCCCTGGCATTTCATAGGGCAGGGGCAACTCCACTTGCCAGGGCCGACTGTGCTTCTTCATGCTCCAGCCACTGCCCACAATTTCTCCTGCTTTGTAAAAAGCTACAGTAAAGGGGAATGTGCCATCAGGAAGCCCTCAGCTGCTATCCAGGGCAACCCAGATGGAGCCCAGCTGTTAGTCTTCCTGGCCAGGGTATAAACCCAGAAGAGCTTAGAAGAGTAAAGTTACCCTTCCCCAAAGCTTCCACTCCACATATTACCCATCTGACATTGCAATCAAAATCACATTTGCTCTTCTCTTCACACACTGTGTCTCATCGAGGGCCTGTCTTTGTGAGAAATTTAGAGGTGTGAAGGTCTTGGGTGATGTTTAGTGCAGGATGTCTGACTCACGTGCAAATGCCACTTACTGTAACCTAAGTTTCATACCAGAGAAGATGACACAAACTATCAGATGGGCTACAAATCTAGTTTTCAGTGAAGAGCATGCTAAGTGTATTTGTAGTCTTTCTTTTCCAGTAGATCAAATAGCAATTTTTTTTTTTTTTGTTTAATAAGCCTCAGCCATGAATGTTTATTGGTTCATCACCAAGGTGAGAACTTAGAGCTGGGAGCAGCTGCATATTGTCTCTTGAGATGTTGCCTTCAGATGTGGGGGGCTCTGTCAGCTTTACAAAGAAGTGTGGGTATGATACTTACATTCCCTGTGAGGAAACTGTGTACTGTCTTACAAAGAGCAGAAGTGTAAAGGAAAGAGCAAGCCACAAAAGCAAGCGTGTATGAATACAGCGCTTTGTGGCTTCCACAGTGGAAACAATGCCACAGAGAGATAGCAAAGATGTGCAAAGACACAGCCCACTGTCGTGGCTGTGCTCAGTCCTCTGCTCCTGTGTGTCAGAAGATGGGGATGTGTAGCAATGCAATGGGCTAAACAGGGCTCAAGCATCCTTAGCTTGATACTAAGGACAGGTTTAGCTGAAGGCAGGCCCAGCACCACCGTGCTAGGAGACATCTGCTTTTCTATCAGTGCCCTGGTTTTCTAGCTGGCTTTGTTTAATCCAGTGGTGTTACTTCCTGTGTGAGGAGAGAGCAGAAGAGTGAGAGAGCAGTGTTGTTAACAGGTCTGGCAGAGTTCCCTTTGTCCTGCCCAGCACAGCTTGGGTTGGTGTCTGGGCTGTGACCACACACAGCTCCAGCCACAGATCTCTCTGTGCCAGTCCCTCTGCCCTGGAGGGCATCTCTGGCTGGTGCAGGGGCTGCTCTGCCAGTGCTCTCTGCTGTAGTGGTTTTCAGGATGTTTATCTCATGCCACATCTCTGAAGGTACATGCTGGCTTCCAGAGCTCTGCTGTGGGAGAGATGCTTTGAGACAGAGCTTTCCAGAGATACCTTCAGACCCCTTCTCCTTAATGCCTTCTCTTGGGGATCTCCTTGAAGGGAAAACAGAGACATCAGTGCAGCAACTTAGAGTGCTTCCTTCCAAGTAACATCCAAAAAATCCCTTCCTTCTTCTAAAATGGGAATCAAAGCCCAGTCAGGACTGCAGCATGACATTGTCTTGCTCCTCAAGAGAGGAAGGGTAAAGCTGGCAGAATATTGACATTTCCCCACTCCTCATCTGTCAGGAAGATTGAGCTTAGACTCATGGGCTGCTTTGCCTTTATCCAGCTGGGTCTGATGGTGCAGGAGGTTTCTGACGCTGGTTAGAAAAGGGGCTGCTTTTGGGACGGACCATGCATGTGCCAGGATCTCATCAGGAATCCTTGCTGCAGGTGAGTGATGTGGCCCTTTGCAGGTTTGGCTGTGCTTTTGGCTTTTGTTACACTAAATCTCTAAGCAAGTAGATTCTGGGCACGTGCACCAAGGACTCAGGAATACCAAGGCCTGGTGTCACTTCTGTGATGTCCAGTGAACGTGGGACATCAGCCATTGAGCCCTCACCCCTTCCCTCAAGTGCTTCTTCACCGCTCACAGTAAGCTCATTTTTGGATAGACTTTTTATATCCTGTAGGAATAGTTTCTTGCTCCTGCCTACCTGTTGCCCTAAAAGAAACCAGGATGTTCGGTGTGCTGGTCTGCTGGACTGTAGGGGCTTTTGGTCTGACCCATTTCAGCTGTGAGTTTAGAAGGCTGGGTGTGGCATGTGGGCATGCCTAACTGATTAACTGGAAGTAGTGGCCTTCATTATGTATACAGGGAATTCTTTTACACCTGGTTCTACCACTGTGGAGCTTTGCCTGTCTTCTCTCTCTCACCTTCACGTAGGCACATGTCTTTCCATTTGCATTTCACTTCTACCACGGACAATCCCCACCCCAGCGTGTTGGCGGTGTGAGTGTGCCAGCAAACAGACAACGTGCAGGGGTACCCTGGAAGCAGCTGGGGACTTTGAGGGTTGTTGCCCTTAAGAAGAAGGGAGACAAAGATTAGCAGAGTGTGGGCAGTGGTTTCAGCATGCTGGGCCTCCCTCTGCTCTGCTTTATGGACCAAGCAAAAAACCACCAAAAAACGGAGGAGAAATTGGGGTTGCTGCATTTTGCCCAGGTTTCTTTAGGTGCTCGGGCTGGAAGCAGATGTGTCCAAGAGTTCAACACAGCTTGGTTGGCTGAGGACATACCTGGGTGTGGCAGCCCTTGCCCTCTGCTTGTTTTTTGCCGCAGAGGGTGGAGGTCAGGCACAGAAATGTGATCTTGCTGCTGTTGCTTCCTCTCTCCTTTTGTGTGTGCGTGCTTTGTAAGGAAACAAAAGCAGAAAGAAGGAAGAAACCTTGGTTTTCCTGCAAGGAGTGGTTTTTACCTCGTTAGTACCAGTTAAAAATTAAGCTGGAGAAGGGAGGTGTCTTACAAGACCTTCCTTTAATTTCAAGGAAGAGGAGTGAACGAACAAGAAAGATTTACCTAATATTGTACATTTCTAGTGCCACAGGTTTTCTTCTGACCTCTTTCTTGGCCTACATCTGTGATGAAAAGCTGGAAGATTTCAGTGGCTACTGTAGCAGAGGAATTATGCTGGTGAGGATAAGATTCAAAATCCTCATCAGTCCATCTGTTTCATATTGGAATCAGGAATAAAGACTTTATTAGCTTCTCACATGTTTTTGGACCTAGCTACTGTGCCTCCTCACAGCTCCTTTCCTCACTGTCTTTCCCACACCAGCCAGCTCCAGGGCTGGTTTTTGGCTAGATCAAGGCAGTGCTCTCACCCTCTTCCATGCTCATCCTTCTCACAGCTTGCTCAAACTGCTGGCCCTGGCTGCAGGATGCCTTTGTGGCTCTGGCCAGCCCCTCATGCACCAGATGTTGATGCAAAGCTGATCCTGATGGTTTCCAAGGGAAGTGTGTCTCCTTCCTAAGCATTGTCCAACAGCCGCCTGCTCCTCACTGGAGGTCTTGGGCTTGCTGTCCCCTTGCTGCTGCTGAGGCTGTGGGGGAGAATTAGGATTCCCATCATTGCCCCACCCAAAAACTGCATCCCTCCCACTAGGACGGTGGCTTGTGGATGCTGGAGCTGAGCTCTTTGGGTTTTTGAGGAGGACAAGGGCCCCATCTGGCCCTCCAGCTGGGTGGACAAACCTCCAGGGCATTCCTGCATTTTAGTGCCCATTTTCTTTGTGTCTACATGTTGCCTCCATGCTAACAAAACACCCTGTTGAGACTTATTTCCGCCTGTGCTAGAAATGAGAAGTGCTGGAGGAGGGGAGGAGGGCACAAGGGCTGCGCCAGCATGTCCCATCGCTGCTCGCTCACAGCAGAAAATTCTTTCACCTGCCAGGAGCTATCATTAGACAAGGCAACACTGGATTTTTTTGACCCTGAAAATGAACTTTAGGAGGATTTTCCTAGTCAAGTGCTTGCTGCTTTTATTTCCCAGTGTAAAATGTGAGTTTTTCTTACCATTTTTTGCTCTTTTGGGCTGATGTTAAATGGCATTTTAAAGCATTTACAACTTGGTGGGCTGCTACTGATAAGAAACTTGTTCCACTTTTCCAATGAGTGAAGATATCTGGGTTATTGCTATTATTATTTGATTTAATTTTCAGCCAGGGGGAGGGCAGGACCTGAGTTTCCTATTCCAGTTATAATAATAAGCTGTAAAGAGTTTTGGTTTTAAGTTAATGAGCCTTAATTTGACACATGTATAATGAGAAATGTCAGCATGCAGTTTGCTTTCTGCCCTCGAGGTAGCTTGTACCACATTAGAGATCCAGTTCACTGTGCATTATTGTATGTAATTTTCTTTTCTTATCAAAGATGTGCAAATCTTTTGAAAGTGCAATTTATATTCTTCCATAAATATTAACAGAGTGATATATTTCAGTGTCTTCAGTGGAGTTGAAGTCTAAGATGTGAAAACAGCAAGCAACTGCATATATCTTTTATATTTTGCATATTATTGTTCTCATAATTTTTTAAAATATTAATCTAAAAACTTAATTAAGGTGCTAACTCATAGATTAGAGAAGGTTTTAGGAGATGGAGACAATATAAGCCTGCATAATTTTTTTCCTCTGTTTCATTCCACTAAGATTGCATGTATGGCTGTTTGATGTTTTGCTTTTCCTTCAGAACAAAATTAATAGATAAATAAGGATTTTTTTTTTTAAATGTACATGATCCATAAAACATCTTCCCCAGCAGAAATGAGGATTATTCCCTTGATTGGAAAATTGTTTCAGAGGCTTCCTTCCTTCTCTAAAGTTACTATGGGAGCTTTTTCTTTTAACTCTTTCTTGTGACTGGGAGCGAGCTGTAGGCTCTCAGTTAAAACCTTTCTGCCCCTTGGAGCACATTTTAGTTGGCATTTTTAGCAGAAATGTTGTTTCATTAGCTAAACAGATTTTTAGTATCATATGTGTGGGATACTCAGCTTTCCACTAGAAAGACTACGGAGATCAAATCAACATTTAGGTGGTCCGTAGAGATGCCATTGAATTATCCTTGAGAACTCAGACTACTTTTTTTCTTTACCTTCAGAGAGAAAATGTAAGTAGTGTCTGTTATGCCCAGAAATACTATTACTATCTCTAAATACTTGTTCATTACTGAGCAGAAACAAGTACCAGAATTCAAATATTTGGGTGTAATGTGTAGTGTCATCTGTGTGGGGCATAGCTGCTTCCAAGGCTGTTTAGTTGATAGCTTTGTTTCAGGATATTTCATTAGATATGTCAAATACCTTGTAAGAAAGGCAGTGCTGAAAGAGCAACCTCTCTTTAGAGGTGGTGAATTGCCAGAAGCACTACAGCATTAATGTTCTTGTTGCAGAGGCAGGCTATTTTAGTTCTCTGATTATCTCTAATATTGTTAGTTTAATGAAATAGCCACTGGATTTCAGTTTCCTCTGTGGTGCCATTTATCATTATCCTAGATACAAGGAGTGAAGGACTGTAATAAAAATATGCATAAACACAGTTTTTCTCTCTGTGGGGAAAAAGTGCTTGAAATATACAAAATTAGAGCAGAACCAGCTCTGTGTGGTGATGGGAAGGGAAATCTCCTCCTGCTGATTGGCTTCACCCTGTAAATTGAGGAGGAATGAACACAAGAAAACGACAAACAAAATAAGCTGAGCGCGTGCATTTGGATAGCAGTGAGCTTATCCTACCTGACACTCGCACGCAGATTTCGACCTCCTCCTGCAGGCTGTCCACCTGCCACGGGGGTGGGGACAGTACCTCACTTGAAATGACCTCCCAGCAAAGTTTCCCAAGTCCTGGCTCATCAGAGATGGGGCCTGCAAAGACTGTGGCCGAAGCAGCCTGGAGGGGAGCGGGCAGAGCACCCGGGCACCGCTCCAGGAGCGCGTCATCCCCGCGGGGGGAACATGATGGACGTTTGGTAGTAGCCTTGGCTTTTCTGAATATCCCCATGCTCAGGTGCTGTGCCCAGTCCTGATACCACCTTTGGGAAGCTCCTACTCTTAACTGTTCTAGAGAAGGGAATCGAAGGAAGAGAAAAGATTTTTTTTTTTTTTTTTTTTTTTTTGGCAATTGCTTTTCTTGTAATGTCTCCTGCGCCCCCTCAGTTTGCATGATGCTGGTCGCTGTTTCTCCCTGCCTTACTTGCCCCATCAGGATCCTGTGCTAGAAAAATCAAGTGGATATAGTCCAGTGGGGCAGGATGCCTGGGATGGGAGAGGAAGGGGCACTGCAGTGGGTCTGCCTTCAGTTCAGTGCCTTACACTCACTCACTGCTTGACATGGGCTACTATAATTATCCCCTGTGGTTGCTGAAATGATTCTGCTGTCCAGGGACATGACTATTTTTGCTGTCTGCAGTAATGTTTGCAGTGATGGGCACTCAGGGTACCAGCCTGTGCCGTGTGGAAAACACTGAAGCGATGTCCTTTTCAGGAAGGGCTAAGTTCATGGTTAAGTGAATGGGTGGCCATGAATCTTGGCGTCTAGTGTCACTCCAAGTAAGTCAGCCAGAGTATAAATTCAGCTTTGAAAGCTAGACTCTTAGCTTTCTTGCCTCTCAGAATTAAATTGGATGCTGGCATTTATCTGATGAACAATCAAGAAGTGCTTTGGAGCAGGGGCAGAAGATGGCATCAGAAAAGCAGAGAGGCTTAGGCAGCTCAGGAAGGGGGAGGCATAGCAAATGACAGCCTTTTGGGTGGCTGCTGTGGCTGCTGAGCACAGCAGCAGGGGCTGCTGGAGACCACTAATGGGCTGGCTGTGCTTCCCTCTACAGGTTCCAGCACCAGCTTGATTTACAAGGCAGTGAATGAGACAGCTCTTCTCAGCATCACTGCTCCTGGGAGCATCTATGAGGCAACATGGACGAAAGGTGGACAAAGGTTGGTTCAGATCAAAAATGACAGAACTAGGCACTATGTGAACAAGGACCAGTGCAGGTGTGCGATGCTGCGAAATGGGACTCTGCAAATCCAGCGCCTGGAGAAAGCGGACAGTGGAAACTACACGGTGCTGGTTTATCAGCAGGATGGAAGATTGAAGGCAGAAGAAAATATAATGTTCTTTGTTCAGGGTGAGTTTTTGCTTTTCCCATACCATTCCCAGCACAGCTGAACAAGACTTGGTATTCTCTTCTCTCTCCTACAGCCTTTCCTACTCAGTGCCCTCCTTTCTGATTTGGAGTGGGAGGACTTCTGTAGGACATACCTTTTTCCTCCTGCCACTGACAGCAGCCTGCCTCTCGTCTCCCTTCTCTTGCTCCTATTGATGGCCTCAAATCCCTGGCTTCATTCTGGCTCCCCTGTTTGTCAGCCATCAGGTTTCTACCTGTAAGCTGACCTCTAAGCTATAGGACAGCATGGCTTTTTCCCCAAAAAGAGGATAGTTTTGTTCTGTCCTTCTTCAGCCAGCATGTACACCTTTGCCAACCTCTTTGAGTCTGTGGGCATCAGCTGAGATTACAGAAATGACACCTTATTGAGGCAGCAATGACAGCTGGAATGGTTTTAGCAGGGTTTCTGTGCAATGGGCGGCCCCGTGTCTAACGGGCTGCTGAGCAGTGAGGGTGTCTCACTGCTTTGGAAACTATTACTGTAACCAGATTCTGGAAGTCATCAGGGCCTGATGCTTCTTGCTCATGTTTTAAGCCACTGAAGTGTCATTGGGGTGTCCTTGTTTCAGGTCAAGGTTAATGTTCCAGCCCAGCTGTGTGCTGTATTATGTCCTCTGCTGTGCAGCAGAGAGGTTGCATTACCTCTGACACATGGTTTTGGAAGTCCTGTAGTAGTTGTCGGGTGCTAGAATAATTTGTCAGCCAGGTTACCCCTTGGTTACTGGGGCTGGACAAACAGCTGTTAAAAAAATATATAGTCTCAATGATATCCTCACACAACTCCATCACCAGAGTCTGGACTGGTGTGTTTCCCAGTGGGATGTTCCTCTGAATGATAGATTCCAGTTTGCAGAAGAGGAGTGGGCTTCACAAGGAGAGGGTGGCTGCAGATGTCATGGTGTGAACCTTGACTGAGTGTACTACGAGCAGCCCTTATTTGCTCTAGAATTTATAGTCTCTATAACTTATACTGCCTGAAATTAGAGGTGGCACTGACAGGTTTTTGTTTATCTGGTCTTAAAGGTAGAAATATTTTTTTCCATTTGCTGTCCCTGCCAGTTGCCCTTACTTGAGGAAAACCCTTCAGGCTTTTCTGTCTCTTTCAGTGCCACCAGTGATAGAGAAACTGGAACCAAAAGGGAGCTAGTTGTTTGCAGGGCATAAGAAGAGACAGAAATCAGTTCTGTCTGGCATAACCTCACTGAGAGCTGAAGTGTCTGTTTTGTGTTTTCCATTCTGGGTTGATGGGCTTCCATGCTGTGCTGTCATGCCAGCTGAGTGCTGTCGGTAGCACACAGAGCATCATAAGTAGCTTTCCGTAGTTTTTCCTGCTTTAGAGAAAATCTCTCCTGAAAGGCACAGGCAGAGCAGGGCCAACTTCACTTGCACCAAAACACAGGGTCCAGAGGTGGAGGGGGCTGTGGCTCTGAGTTCCTCCCATCCACCTGAAGACCGAGCTTCCTCCCCTCACCTGCCTGGTGTCCAGCTCTGCTTTACCAGGCCAACTATGTAGGCTACTGCACTGCATTTTCCTTATTATTGCCTTGTTACTTCTGTAGTAGAGGTCTAATTTGCTTTTCAGTCTTCTGTGGTCTCATTAGCTGGCGATTTGGGGTTAATTCTCTGTTCTGCTTAATAATGGAGGCTTTCAAAAGGAGAAACCATGTCACATGTGGGTGTTCCTTCCCTTCTTTTTCAGAGCCTGTCCCTCAGCCAATCCTCAATGCTGAATGCAGGAATAAAAGTGTATCTGTCAAGTGTGAAGTGAAACAGAAGGCTAAGGATGAAGCCTTTCTAATAGAACTGACTCAACCCACTGGCAAAAAGATCCAAAAGAATGCAACAACCTTGGAATGGCACGGGCGGAATTCTGGGATGTTCAGATGTGTCGTTAAGAACCAAGTCAGTGAAAAAATGACCGAAAAAGTAATTAAGTGCCCAGGTAAGAAGTCTTTTTCATCAGAATGTGCTAGGGTGGAGCACACAGCCTGATGCAGTTGCACACATCTGTAGGACTGGTCCAGGCACCAGGAGCACAGAGATTCCGAGTACCCAGTACTGTGAGTCTGATCTCAACACAGTTATTGGGAGCTGATGCTGCTGTGCTAGCCAGGATGCAAGCTGTACTTTCTGCCTGGCATTCTCCAGCCTTGTCACATCTCCCTGCTCCCCATCCTGCTGCTGCCAGCCCCACTGCTATCCTTAAGGCATTCCTACTCTGATGGCAGGGCGGCCAAGCCAAGGGCAGTGAGATATGGGGGGGGATTTTGCTCCTCCCCTCCCCCTGTGGGAAATTCCTTTCTGTTCTTCTCCTCCCCATAATCATATCTATAAATGTGGTAGTTGCCTGCTACCCATGGATGTGGATGAGTGCTCTCACAAGGGGAAAAATAAGCTGCTTGGACTCTCCAGCTTGGCCTAGAAATCAGGGGAGGAGTTATGGAGGACTTTGCTTTGGGGTGACGTGAGTCAGATAAGCATGGCTCAAATGTACCATGGTTTTCTTATTCAGATGAAGCCTCATCTTTCTAAACCACAGATGCAGCAAAGGACTGAATTAAAATTGCATTTTAAATGGGTAGAGTCATGCTGAAAATGATTCAGTAGACAAAAGAAGTCATCATATGCGTCATCCCCCCGCCCTCCCATGTAAAATCTTGGAAGTTAAGGCACAAACAAAGGACAGATCATACTGGTATGATGCTGGGTGTGGTGTTCAGGTCAAAGTTCAGAATTCCAGTGCAGTACTGAGGAAAAGTCCTTGAATTTGCCAGGCTTGGGTCATCCCACCCAACCAAGAGTGCTCTGCTTGAAGCATTCTCTTGCTCTAGATTCCTGCTGGAGCTGGTGGAGAGTGGGGAGGGGCTCACAAGAGCTGCATCAGTATTTCCAATTTTTACCTATTTTTGCCATGGTGAATTTAGGGAAAGTCCAAGTCTGAAGGACAGCCCATGGTGTGAGAAGGGAGGGAGCAAGCCTTAAGCCATAAAGGCTTTACTGAAGTGATCCCAGGTCTGCTGAGGCTGGCTGAAGGGCAAAGAGCTGAGGGACAGGATGGCCTCTGTTCTCTGGTGCAGCTGTTGCTTCCTGAGGAATCCTCCTGATTTCAAAAATAGCCAGACAATGTGGTTTTTTGCTGCTGCTTGACCTGATGGATTGCACAGTTTCATTGGTGCTAGCATTGGGAAGGGGCAAGCAGGATGTGGCATGGACTTTGGAGCCAGGTATGAAAGTGTGCTGCTGGATTAGGTCTGTTTAAGACAGGGCAAACTATCCCAAACACCTTGTCTGGATGAGGAATTGCTGGCAGAAGCTGCCCATGCCAGGACACAAGCCAGGCAAGCCTGCACTGCTGCTATAGACAGACATTAGCCATTGTCTAAACTTTGATTTCACTTTTTCTCACCATTGAGAAAGGGTGAGTTGGATGGGAGAGTTTGTTTTTTCTCACATCATTAACAGAGAAATACCAATGATCTTTAAGGTACAAATATAGCATTTCTTAGACACCAAAAACCCTCTAAAACTGTGCAGCACTACTCTTCCTACCCAAACTAAATACCTCTCAAACTTTTCTGCGTAGTGGCAGGACTCTGCCAGCTCCATATTAGATTAAAAATCTCTCATCTTGCAGTCAAACCTCCTTCTAACCTTGCTACCCTCCATGAACTCTTGGTCCTGCATTTGAGGCCAATCATCTTGAATTTTGACCTTTACAGGCAAGGTACATTTCAGGTGGGCTTCAGCTCAGACAACTTTTCATGGAAGTGAAGTGCCTTCACACATGGTATGTGAATCTGCCTGGGCTCCTCTTGCTCTCATTTGGGACAAACAGGAACAGAAAAAGTAAAATACACCTTGGTGTAACACTGGCAACTAAAACAGGTGGTAATTTAGATACAGAGAGGTGGCACACATGAGTGCTCTGGTTTCAGTTTTCTGCAGAACTTGAATCCATCAGGGAGCAATCAGAATTCTCCACAATGAGCAGCACCAGCTTTCTGCTGTGTACAGGGAAAAGGAAAAGGGTGGGGTGTGTACTGGCCTGCCTTTAGAGTCAATGGAAGAAAATACAGCATTCTAAGTAGATGTTGTGCAAGTTATTTCTTTCCATCTAACATTCTCTTTCATCCTCTTTACTAGGCAAGCTGGACTTTTATCTCATCTTAAGCATAGCAGGAGGTGCAGTCTTCTTTGTCATCCTTGTGATTTGTCTTATTTATTGTATTAGAAGGAAGAAAACAAAAAGGCATGAAGATTATGGTAAGTGTTTAAGGGGCTTTGTTTTGCTATCCAGCCACCTAAAATGTTAGAGCTTCCCACTGACAGCAACCCTGTGGTCAGGAGCATGCTTTCTGCATTTACATGAGCAGTAACCTGGTTTTAGCATATGTTAAATCTGTGCAGATCAGCTGGAATTGCTAGTCTCACTTTCTGACACATGCTTTGAGCAAAGGACTTCTTGTTCTCAAGGCCTTTGGTTTGTTTGTGGGGAAAGAATTGCTCCTCTAAAGCTTGGCCAAGGCCACCAGCCATGAGCATCTGTTGGGCTAAAATACACTTAGGTATCCTGTCAGCAGATTTGTTTTCATTAAATTGGTAGAAAATCGGGATCCTTGACATCATTAGTATCATTTGGAAAGAGTGTAGATAGTGAGCAGGGGCAGGAATAGCTCAGCTTTTCTATGTGTTTCCTCAAGCATCTCATGGAACTTGCCCTCTCTACAAAACAAAATCCTTGGAGGGCTGGTGACACCGGAGGTCCAGCTTGGGGCACATTTGAAGAGTTGAGGTTTTCAGTGTGCAGAGGTTTCATCTGTTGTCCAAAATTCACACTTCTTTAAGGCTGCTGGAAACACTCTGCCAGAGTATTCTCTGAGCGTGGGCTCTGAGACTTGGCAGAGAGGCTGCCTGGAATTACACATGGCCTGGGCGTTGCTGCTGGTTTGGGTGGACAGAGGACACTGAGCTGCTGCTCAACAAAAATTGCCTGGCCTACCTGGAAGGGGAGGCTAAAGCAGGAGGGAGGTTGTTTAAAGGTTTGTTTCTGAGTCCTGCCCTCATACACCTTGTGAGCACAATGCTGGTGAGAGCACAGCCAGCTGAGTATTATTTTACATTATGCCTGTTCTCTTTTGAGTGGTACAGATCACTGCCTCAGCTGTGCAGTGACACCGTATTCTCAGTTCTTGGGCCTGGATTCAGCAGGAATTAAGAAAATGAGTCTGGAAAAAAAAGGAGAACTGATATTTTAGTGATTATTTTATGGTGACTAGCCTCTCTGAAACAGTTTTCTGTGTGTTTAAGGCCAACTCAGTGTCCCAAGAGGTAAATTCCTCAATCCCTAAGTTGAGATGAGTGATATTTCAGAAATGATGAGTCAGTGATCAGAAGTCAGTTGGTATGAATTTATTTCTTCTCTGTGCATGAAAATTAATGCTGGCAAAAGGGATCTCTGGCTTCCAGATATCTGGAAATCCCAGCACAGATAATGGCAGGACAGAATGCTTTGAAGTTGCTTCCTGGGGTTAGATTTCACGTCCTCTTCAGTAGCCTTCAAAAGGGGACAGAGCAGCTCAGGGTGGGGGTGTCCATCAATGTCTACTGGGGCCTCCCTGACAAAGCTGGTTCCCCCAACAGACAGGGCAGAGCTGCCCCAAATGCCCTTGATCTCAGCAAGGCAGCCAAAACCTTTCCTGTTGGTATGGGATGTGCAGGCAGAGGTGATTTTTGTTGTTCACTGGGACAGCAGGAGCACCTGAGAGCGGCAGGTTAAAAACCAGTATTTGGCTTTTCCTTGCTCGGGCCAAGGACATTTCTCTGGCCTTTTGACTTCTTCCTGGTGCGTGTCTGACTGTGGGGTCCCTCTGTTGTTGCAGAGGAGGAGCGAGTGATGCAGACTCTGCCCATGGACCGCGAGAAGGGGATGCGGGAGCTGCCTGAGACTCCGTCCACGCCCACCCCGAGGCAGCTGCGAGTGCAGCAGCGGCCGCTGCCGCAGCCCCACGGGCCGCAGCAAGCGCTGCCCCCGCAGCCCCGGCCACGGCCCCGCACGCAGCCACGGACTCCGAACCTCCCGAGAGAAAGGCCTTGAGCAGACATCCTGGCAGGAGGGATTGTTGGTCTCTCTGCTCCACCGTTCACTGGGAAAAGAAAGTTTCTGACAGCCAGGAGCCCCTCCTGCCCAGCCCTGCGTAACGCTCAGCTATGAAACAGCAGCTTTCGTTGCAGAAAATTAGAGAGAGCATCAAATGGAGACGAAGAGACCCAGTGGAGGAGATTCAAGGTGATGGGCATTCATCCCTGTGGCCATTTTTCTTCGGGTGTCTTCATGTTAGGATATGGAGCATTGAGCCTTGAAACCTGTGTCTTTCTGTGGTTCACTTGTTTTTACCGCACCTTGTTGTCTTCGTGCTTTTTGGATGGTTTACACCAAGAGGAAGCTAAAGCTCAACTGAGACAAAATGGACTTCTGGATCTTACAGGGTTTTATCTCCTGCTACACATTAGGACAGCTCTCTGGCTTCAGCACCAAATACATGGCCTCCTGGACCAAAAAGTTGTTGTATGTAATTAAATATTTGTCTGAAGTTGAAAGGATTTGTGTTGTATAATGCAGAGAAGAAAATATTGAAAGGATGTGTGAGAGCCTTGAAGCACCTGTGTGAGAAAAACACAAATGGGAAAGGAATAAACGTCTCCCTTTTCCCACTGTGTTTAGAAAAGAAACTGTGGGATTAAATTGCAGCAAGGGAGAGTTAGGTCAGGTTTGGTTTTTTTGGTTTTTTTTTAATCAAACACTGAGATTTCTGGGAGAGTTTCTTCAGCACTGGGGTTTCAAAGGGTGGATGAGACAACATTCTATGAAGCCTCTTTATCCTGCCAAGGGCTAGGGGAGTGTGCTACATGGCCTCTCCAAGGGCTGTTTCAGCTCAGTTTTCTATGACTTTTTAGCAAAGAAAATAAACCTTTATTCTCAGCATAAGTCTGTTTGGCTATCCAGACAAATTTTTTTTTTTTGCACAGAAGAGGTCTGGTATCCTTTGGCTTGTGAAACAAGCATTGTAAACTGCCAACCAGTAGGATTACTGGTGGCACTGTCTGAATTTTCATGGCTCTCCATCTCAGGGCCCCCTGCTGAGGGTGAGGGACCGCATCTCTTGATTTTGCTGGTAACACCTCATGTATAACCAGGGGATGGTAGAGAGCTGCTGAGAGATCTGCATCCCCAAGGGAGAAGTTGGACTGCAATACATGCACCTGCATCACCTTCCCATGTGCTGGACACTGCTTGCTCCTCTGGGCCTTGGGGATGTCCATAACTGCCTCTACAGGACAGCTGAGGAGCTGAGAGCACAGGCCTGTTTCAGAGCAGGGTCTGAATGGGTACAGTGGCCCAGCTGGGAGAAAAGGCAGAGCAGGTGAAGGAGGAGAGAGCTGCAAGAGCCACGGAGCATGAGACACCCAGCCAGCTGGCTGATGTGTCAGGCAGAAGAACACCTAATACCTCTTTTTGGCTGGCCTATCCCAAATGTGCCAGGGGAGATAAAACAGCTGTGCCTTGTTTCTCCTGAGAAATCTGACTATTTTTATCTTCTGGTATAAGGGCAAGGAGGCAACTTGTCAGGAAAAGGAAGTCACTGCCTCCTCCAGAGCTCAGTCACTTCACTTGAACTCCAACAGCGGGAACAGCCCTGGGAGTGCCACTTGCTCTTGCCTTAGCTTTCTGCAGCTGATTTCAGGCTTTCGCTATTTAAAGTTGCATTTGGTAAATGTTCCATGGTTTATTTTGTAACATACCATATGCTATATCCCTGTACTGAATGAATAAAGAGAAGACTGGGTGCAGATGATCTTAGTTCACAGCTGTGCTGGTACTTCAGTATCTCACTTTGATACAAAGGAGGCAACAAAAACATTTTGGTCCCTGAGCCACAGAAGCAGGGATGCAGGAGGTGTCACACCATCCCTGGGAGGTGCAGGAGTGCCAGGAGCTGGTGGGCTCAGGCTGGTGTGGGTGAACACAGCTGCTGTGCCTGCCTGTGGTGGCAGCATGCTCTGCCTGTCCTGTGCTGCCAGAGCTTTCCTGGGTACAGGTGTGGGGGTCCTTCCTGGGAGAGAGGAAGAGAAGGTTTATCCCTATTGGGTGGATTTACACCGAAACACAGTCCTTGGTAGGTGGGCAAGAAAATACTACTAGGTAAGATTATGGAAAGTTCACCAGAGCAATACTTTATTTTTGGTTTACTCCTTATTTTTTTGACAGTCACCGTTGTTTCTGTGATGTCTCATTTTACAAGTATTGTCCGTTGCAGCACATGAGGAACAAACATGAGACATCACAAAAACAGTGGTGACTATCAATGCTCCATGACACGTTCAGAAAAAATGCTGACTTATCAAAAAGGCACCAAGTAGAACTCCCTTTTTCTGAACGTGTCATGGAGCATTCAAATCTCAGGCTTTTATGCTGTAGTGGACATTTCAGTTCTGGAAAACAAGCTGACATTGGGACCTAAGACATAACAGGATGTGCTTGGCTCTGGTGGTTCTGGCTGTAACCTTTCTTGGTTCTTCTTTTGTACCACTGAGTCATGAGATGAAGTGGTTTTAACTATTCTTCTTAAGGGGGATGAGATGAGATGATCAATGTGCTGGGCTTGTCCTTGTCTATCTGCTGCCTCATCCCCCCCTGTTTGGAGAGCTGCAGTTTCTGCTGCCTGGGTATTGGCAGGGATCAGTTTTGCTTGGTGGTGTGCTCCAGAGCTGCCGCTGAAGGAGTGGCAGGGAGGTGCAGCCCTGTGATCAAAGCAGGTCTGTGGTTGTGCTGTGGTCCTGTAGCACCTACCACATGGGCAGACTGAGCAGGCACCCAAAAGAGCAATGGTTGTTTCTGTAGAAGATACAAAGCTTCTCTCCCACCATTAATCCATGGGAAAACAGCAGCACTGGCTGCCCAAACTTGGCCTTTCTAGTAAAGTAGCCAGAACCTGCTTCTATCTCTGTTGGCTATTAACCTGTCCAGAGGGAGGTTCTTAGACTTCTGGCACAGGCAGTGCTGGAGACAGCTAGATAATTTAATTCCTAAACTAAAACTCTTGAGTCTGTAAAAGGTCAAGTAGGAAACCAATGCTAGTACAAGTCTTTCCTGAGATGTTTGCCAGAAGGAAACTATGGGGAAAAGACACTGATTTTGTCCTTATTCTGCAACAGATAATCAGGTGCTGATGTGGAGGTAACACCCAGGTGGGACTGTGTTGTCCATCAGCTCCCTCTTCATTCTGACAGATAGGTACGATCTCAGTTGTCCTGAAGCCTTGTAAAGGCTGGGTAAATGCTGGGTTTGTGTTTCAAACTGCAGCCCCCATGGGCAGAGCTCAGCGAGCTGGGCAAGGTGCTCCACCAACATTCCTTGCAGGTGCCAGCCATGCAGTGAGCAGCTTGGCATGGCTGGCACCTCCTGATCCTCAAAGTGGCTGAGGGTCACCCTGAGGGACAGAGGGTCTTATTCATGTGCTGTAGCTGATAGTGTAAGAGGTCTGGGTTCAGGCTTTTGGAGAAGATCTGTTTGCAGTAGCTATTAAGCTCATGAAGTACCCCTGCTGTGTAGTCCTATCTCAGGCTGTGGGAAGAAAGACAAGCATTCACTGAAGGAGAGCACAGTAAGAGGCCCTGTGCCAATGAACTGGCCTCCTGGTCTCCTCTGCCAGCCTCATCTCAGAGGAGGAGTGCCAAACCCAACCTTCTCCTCACTCTTTTCCCCTGGCAAAGTGCTCCTTCCCTCCCTGCAGATGGGAATTTACCAGAGGACCTTTTCCCATCCTTCCAGCCTGGCTGCTGCCTTGAGCCATGGATCAGCAGAAGTGTGGGAGCCCTTCCCTCCCTCAGAGGTGCAGCTTCAGCCTTTACCCCTTCAGAGAGGTGCCACAGCAGCTGCTTGAGGGCCTCTGGTGCTCACCCCACACTGAATTTCCCCTCTGCTCTCTTCCAGCCTCCTCACCAGAACTGCTCTTCCTCTGTGAGGGGGAGCTGCTTTCTCCCCAAGAACAGCAGGGACACAGGTGAAGGAGTTTTCCCAAAGCATGACATGGCTGCTGCTCCCCTGGACCTTCTGGTGGAGCCAGGAAGGTGTGGAAGGGAGCTGTGGGCAGAAAAGAGCAGGTACATGAGGAGCTACCTCACGTAAGCTACTATCCAGGGCTTCCAGGCTGGGATGTAGGGGCAGAGGAGGAGGGCAGAGATCAGCTGAGCTGGCCCAGCGAACAAGCCAGGCTCTGTGCGTGTGGCACGCAGGGCAGGTGGAGAGGATGGGCGGGCACAGAAATGGCTGCTTGAGAAGATGACCAGGAAGCGGGATTTGAGTCATAGGACTTTGTCACACTCACAGTCCTGGGATGTAGCTTCTCCTTCTGTGCAGAGCTCCCATCTGAAGTGCAGTTTACCTCTTGGGCAGGGGCATGAGTTGCCTGCCTTGCTGGGTCTCCTGCTTCTCCCTCCTTTTTCCATCAGAGGACCAGCTGCCTTGTTCTCACCTCCTGTGACACTTCCCACCATTACTGTCTATTCTAGCTTTCCTTTCCAACAAAGCGCCCACTCTGGACAGTTTATTCTTCCTCTTTGAATGACAACTCAGGACTCCACCTATGCACATGTCAGCCAAAGGGAGGAGAGTGGACTTCCAAAGTGTCCTTGTGGCTTCAGAGCATGGTTCCTCATCATCATGCCTACGCTGAGAAGCCGCTCTCTGGGTTGCTTTGCTGTTGGCTGCCTTTGCCAGTGCTGTCAGGAAAGATTCCTGGCTCTGGAAGGAACCTCTTTGCTGCCTTCTGCCATGGAAAGTGCACAGCCTGCGCCTACTCCCCTTTTTGAGTCTCACTGAGCATGCGGTGAGCCCCGAGTGCTCACGGTGCTGTCAGGCCCTGCTAAGGCAGTGTTTGATCCTGCCCACCTGCCTGTCACCAGCGCTGGCCTCAGTGAGGTGCCAGTGCCTCGCCTGCCTTTGGTTTGGGTGCTATTGTTCGACAGTTTATGCCTCGGGTGCATCTGAAGCCTAGTCTTGAGATAACAGGAAGAGATAATGCCACACCAGAGATGCTCATTCGTTGCATTTCCCACACGCTTTCTCTGCCTACATAAAAACAGCAGGCAAGGGTTTCGGGCTGCTGCCTGGCCTCCCACACAAATACCTGCTTTCATTCCCAGCCCTTTTGTGTGGCATGGTGCAGAGGCAGAGGGCTGCGAGGAGCGGCGTGCTTGGTGCTGTCACTGCCGACCACTGAGGGGAGCAGCTCTGAAACAACACTGCCTGCAGGCATCCCCAAACCGCATTTCTGTGTTTGCCACTCCCTGGCTCACCAGCAGGGAAACGGGGACAGGCAGCAAGGCTGGTGCGTTTGGACAACCAGCCCTTGGAGAGCCGCAGGATTAAAGTGCTTGGGAGCGCTGCTCTCAGCAGCCGGAGTTAGGCAAACCCCTCTTCCTCTGTTAAAGCCAAAGCGAGATTTCCTGTGAATAACGGCAACGAAATAAAGGCACGCTTGTTTGCCAACAAGTTCCTATGGAAGGGTGCCCTGGTCTCCAGCTTTTCTTTCATAGAACATGCACGCACATCCCGTGCTTCCATGACGGGCTCTTCGCAAAGCCTGCGTCAGTCCCTTCCCCATCTGGCTGGGTGCCCCAGAGCCCCCTGTGCTTGCTTGCAGGTTTTCTGGAGGATCCTGCAGTTCCTAGAAAGGAGCTCTGTGCCAGGGCACTGGGGGCTTGCCCTGCTCTGCCTCTGCTCTGCTCTTACTCCTGACTCATCTGACAATGACATTGTGTCCTGTCTGTCCCTTGTGACTTGCCCTGCCCTGAGCAATAGGCACATGGCGAACCAGGGAGAGCAAGGGCAGTGTGCAGGCTTGGGATGCTCCTGTGATGCTCCTATTCGTATTCCTGCTGGGTATGGGATTTCTCCTCTTGCATGAGAAGGGAGTACTTGTAGCTATCAGTTTATGCTGGCACTGCTGTTTCCTTCCATCCCTGCTTTCCTGGAGGTTTTACAGCTGTTAAAGGCACCACCTGAGGGAGCTGTGTCTCCAAGAATGGCTGTACAACAGCAGGCTGTACGAACAGCAAGGGCGACTGCAAGGCCCGTGTGCTGCAGACACACCGGTCACTGTAGTGACCGGTTCTAGCTGGCTTCAGTGATTTCAGTAGCCAGGGCCACTGCAGTAAATGGCAGAATGAGGATGTGGTTCCTACTGCTGGTAGGAAGTGCCGGTATCTCAAACCCAAAATTCAACCAGCAAAACCTCCAACGCTCTTCTGCTGAGCTTACAATTTCTGTAGACTCTATTTTTCTTTTAGCCATTTATAAATGACAAAGCTTAAGACAAGACAAGCTCAGCCTAAAGCTAGCAACTGCAAAAGAGGAACCAAGTAACATGGAGATTCTTGAAACCACTGTCAGGAAGGAAACTTGTCTGCACAGCAAGAGACTTGTAGGAGCCTTTAGGCCCTGTAGTGGAAATTAAATACCAAGTGTTGAAGGAGTTGAACGGAATCCAAAGTTTTCCAAAGGAAGGTGTGTTTAATAAGTAAGAAGGGGTGGAAATAAATGGTCTCCCCACCCTCTTTCTTTCAGGCATCTTCTCTTGCCTAGAAATACAGGCCACAGGTGGGCTGCTGTATCTGATGCCGCTGAGAACAACAAATATGTCCCTGACTGTTGCTCTCAAACAACACTCTCTTACCAGGTTCATTCTTGTCCTTCTCACCCCTATTCCTTGGCGCATGTACAGTTTGGCTGGGGTATGTTCTAGGGAGAAGAGGCTGGACATGTCTGAATATCAGATGTTACCTGCAGTAGGCCTCTCTGATGATGCTGGGAACATCACATCAGGATTTCCCTTAAATTGGAAAACCTCCAAAGAGCATCTCTGAAGATCCACAGGTGGCAGGGTTAGAGGGGATGTCAACAACGTGAGGAGAGGCATTTCAAGATGGCAGCTGTAGAAGAAGTAGCTGTGAACCTCCCTCGTCTCAAAGCATCTGTGCTAGGGAAGAGCATCTGTGAGAGAGCACCTTAGGCAAATGCAGGCATGATGTCTTATCTAGAGATGAAAAAGTGCACCACGACCGGCGGGCACCGAAGCAGCTGTCTCAACTGACTCAACACATGTGCACACATGTTAAGCAGCGGGAACTGCTGGTCCTCTCCCTCTCCTGGGGTTTTGAAGGACACGTGCTTCTGAAGGCCTCATAGAAAATAGTACAGAAGAAAGGTTTACAGGCCTAGACTGACCAGAAGGGAAGCAAAAGCTCTGCTTCTCCAAGGTGTAAAAGGAAGGTGCTGCATCCTTTTGGAAAAAAACTGCTGCAGGAAGCTGGGATGAAAGAAATTATGCAGGTGATACTTCTCTGTGGGACAGGCGAGGCTTAGCCCAGCTCTGCAGACTGCACTGCACTGACCCTCTGTGGGCTGAGTCTCAGGATGGGCACAGCTGCCTGGGCCTGGACTCTTGGCCCGTCTCCCACGTGGGACCCGGCTGCTCTGCTCCTGCTCCCAGCTCCCAGTGTCATGTGGCTGCATGAAGAGCAAGCGGATGGTGTCATGAGGCAGTCGTGTCTTGGAAGCAGAAACTTGTCTGCAGATGGTGTGGTGGCACCCAGCCAGGAACCCAGGCCATGGATCTCTGCCATAGGTCTCTTGGCTGAACACCTACCTGCTGCCACTTTAGGGTCAGCCTTTTGGTCAGGTACAGCCCAGAGTGGGCCAGGATGGATACCTTACCTAAAACGTACCACTGAGACATTCCCTGGGGGAAATTGTGTGCATGAACCATGGGAATTCCGTGCTCTGCCCGTTTAACACCCAGAGCTCTGCCTGTTTAACACCCTGTGTGTTCAGGACTACAGTCTCTACCTTGGGTGGTGAACAGCATGGCTGGAGGAGGGGACACAAGGCTGGACTCATGCTCAAGGGGCAGCTGGACCACTGCTGCTCAGGGAGCTGCTCAGACTCACTGGAGGAGAAGGGGAATTTGTGGGCTGGCCATACAACAAAGACAACAGTTTAGGGATGCAGCACTTGTTAGCCAGTGCACAGCTCTAGGCAGGGAGGGCAGTTTACAGCTCAGAACTACCTAGCAGCTCCAGAGCAATGCCCTGTCCTGCAGGACTCGGTCCAGGTGCTTCATTCAGCCAGGCTCTCGGCTGTCTCCAGGGTCAAGAAGGGGAGGCTGCAGGTGCCCTGCCTGCAGCAGCCTGCTTGGTGCTGGTGTGAGCGTGGGGTGCACAAGAACATGTTGGTGCTGTCATCTAGTGGGACCACATGAGCACAGCTCAGCCACGGCTCCGTGCCCTTCCTCCCATGCCTTTTACTCCTCCCTTGCACTAATTTACATCCTGACTATTAGGCCTGTATTTTGCATCCATAAAGTTTTCCTTGAAATAGGCAGTGTGAAAGCTGTTGTTGTTACAGGCTTCATACACAGTTTATGTCAGGCTTGTTTATCACAGGCCAGGCTTAACGGGAGCTCATCCAAGCTCTTGAACTCTGATGGCCCTCACATACTTTCCCCCAGTAGAGTGTATTTTGTGCCTTAAGAAGAGATCAGCCCAATGCACAAACAGAATAATGGTTAACTGCCCATCTAATTTAGATCTTGTTTTGCACCCAAAGAGATACAAGTGGTCAAGACTAGAGACTTCTCCTAAGCTCTTGACTTCTGTTATTTGTATTTGAGACACAAATCACTATTTTTCTGCTTGTGATCTCCACTACAATCAGTTTCAGGTTTTGGTTCCTCTTGCAGCTGCTCAGACATGTTCTAACCACTTCCATAACACATGGCAAACCTCCCTGTCTGCTGTCTCCAAATTTCCCAGAGGGTGAGTCGTGAAAACTTGTTTTCCGGAAGACAAAAGCCAGTGTCAGAGACTCAGCATTTGGGATGTGTTCAAGGCTGAGTGGCAGCAGAAGGGCAGAGGTAGCATTAAGGCCATGCAGCTCATCTTAGGTCTTTCCTGGCCTCTAATGGCTTTGTCCTGTATGTGCCTCCTCACTCCTCACAAAGCAGGAGGAATCCTGGAACATCTGACACTGCTAATTCTGGTGGAGGAACTGGAACGGGAACCACAGCTGGGCAAGGGACAACAAGGAACTGAAAGCACTCTCCTCAAATGAACAGCACTGTCGTATTTTTGTTTTTAAAGATGCAGGGATTTCTTAACCTTATTTTAAATAGAACTGTAGAACAACCCATGTGCTATTCTTCTCTACCGTTCCTTCTTTACCCTCCTTCTTTTGGGAAGCACATTAATCTGCAGGTTACTTCTGTGTAAACACAGTAAGTGTTTAGTTTCTGAAGGATTCCTAAGTTATTTCTCTTATTTTGTTCTGCTGTGTAAATCACTCCTTGCCCCCCGGTTAACTATTTCAGCTCATGGTGTCAGCTGAGAAGGCTGCAGAAACTCAGTGGTGCAAGCTGATGGTGAGTAGAGGAAGGTCTTGAGGGGATTCTGTTTCCACACATGGGGATGGTGTGGGGGTCATGCAAAAGAAAAAAAAAAAGCCACAAATCTTTGGAATCATAGAATCATTTAGCTTGGGAAAAACCTCTAAGGCCATTGAGTCCAACCATTAATCCAGCACTACCAAATCCACCACTAAATCATGTCCATAAGTGTTGCAGTGGGGAGTGCCACATCTACACATCTTTTAAATACCTCCAGGGATGGTAACTCCACCACTTCTCTGGGCAGCCTGTTCCAGTGCCTGACCTCTCTTTTGGTGAAGAAATTGTTCGTAATATCCAATCTAAGCATCCCCTGGCACAATTTGAGGCCATTTCCTGTCACTTGTTACCTGGGGAGAAGAGCCCGACCCCCACCTGGCTACAGCCTCCTTTCAGGCACTTGTAGAGAGCAATAAGGTCCCCCCGTAGCCTCCTTTTCTCCAGGCTGAACACCCCCAGCTCTCTCAGCCACTTCTCATCAGACTTGTTTTCCAGACTCTTGCCCACATCCATTGCCCTTCTCTGGACTCACTCCAGCACCTCAATGCCTTTCTTGTCTTGAGGGGCCCAAAACTGCACACAGGATTCGAGGTGTGGCCTCACCAGTGCGGCGCATTTGCTCACAGAAGAGTTTTTGGTGAAAGCTGCCCAGATGTGACTGTGCCGTACCGGAGGGCAGCCGGGACCCGGGCAGGCACATCGTGCCGGAGCACCACCAGCCCTCCCTGCCCCTGCCCGCTGCCCAGCACCCCAGTTCAGCCCCCCAATCTCCGGGAGGTGCCCGAGGCCGGGGCTGCCCCGGAGCCCCGAGGAGAAACCCCGGCAAGGCCAGGAGAGGGCACCTGGAAACAACTGTTCTGTGCGTGGCTCTGCTGCTGGGCTCTTCCCTTTCCCTTTTCTTTTTATTTTCGCTTCCCCCTCGCCCCACCTTCCTCTGCACATACCCTGTGAGCCGTTTTCATCTTCCTGGGAACTCGCAGCTTTTTGCCATGAAAGAAGCGCACTGAGCACCGCTCGGTGTGCGGGCTGCGCCTCTCCCGCCTGCGCCCCCTCTCCTCCTGCCCCAAATTCTCTCTCCGACTCCACGCACATGCCCATGCGCGCCCCTATATAAAACACAGGGCACTTTCAAGTGTATTGTCATCACGCAGCAATTCAGGGGCCAAAACCCGATCCTTTTTTCTTTTTCTTCCCCCCCGAGAAGCTCTCCCCCAAAACATGCAGTTTTCAGTAAGGAGCACCTGCGTTCAAATCACGGTGGCATTTCGAGGAAAGAGAAAAATGCCCCACCTCATTGAGCAAGAGCACCAGGCTGGAAGCAGTGCCGGGCTTGGATGTCTTTTTGAGCCGCCACTACACCCTGGCTCTTGGAACACTCCTTGGAACAGGCTGCCCTGGGAAGGGGTTGAATCATCATCCCTGGAGGTGTTTATAAGACCTGTAGCTGAGGAGCTTAGGGACGTGATTTAGTGGTGGGCTTGGCAGTGCTGAGCTAATGGTTGGACTCAATGATCTCAGAGGTCTTTTCCAACCTAGATTATTCTGTGACTCTTATTCTTTTTGTTAATACTGGTTGAATGGTGCTCCCTGAAAATCCGGGTTTTCTGAAGGATGAAAACACTGAGCCATCAGACTTCAAATGAAAGGTGTCAGGCTGGGGAAATGTCCAGAGCCCCGTTGCACTGAGGGGTGGCTGGGTGCAACACCAATTTCAGCCAAGTTATAAAGCTCCTGGCCATCTCTTTGGAATGAATTTTGACGCATGCAGTCACATTGCAGCATCCCCGCCTTGCTTCCCTCCTGGGACCATGGATATCCCATGGTCTTTTCCTCTCTCATGTGTGCAGAAATGGACTCTTCTCATCCCCAGTCCCCAGACGTGCTCTGTTTCCTCCTCACTTCTCATGGGTGCTTGCAGATTCATGCATGAAATCTCTACCAACAAATGGTTTTTACACTCTCTGCTGTGTGGCTATACACTTACGCCTAATTGTGTCACTTCCCTGGAACTCCCTTCCTCAGGTGAGCACCCCCTCTCTTAGTCAAAGCATGACACAATAAACATTTTTTGCTCAGTAGCTGTGCCCAGATAGTGCACATATAACTCACATTACATGTACATCTTCACTTATTAAGCACAAAGGCACTGCCTGCTCTGTACTAAATTCCTACTACAGACTGTGTGTATACAGGCACATTTTCCATACAACTTCAAGTTAAAAAAATATTCTTTTTCTTTGCACGGGCAGGCACACACACACACACGTACTTTCCTCTCTCTGGAAAAGACAAGCCTTTGTTGTTAGGCTGTCTTTGCTCCTCTGGTCTTTCTTTCCCCCCTTGTTTCTGTTTTCCTTAATGCCTGTCTCTCCTGCTTGTTCAGGCTGTCAGCTAAAGCTGCAAGGTGCTGCAGATGTGCCGCTCGAAATCATGTTTGTCCAAGGCATTTTCCTGGGGCGACGTGTGGCTTGTTAAAATGGGCTCTGTGTGTGCTCCCTCAGTGAACCCCCCTGGTCTGTTTTAAGGGTACAAATGCAGCATTTTGACAAAATCTTTGGTGGGATGCTCTGTGCTGTGCTCCGGTGGGAGACCCCTCGGGGAGGTGAATATCCCTCTGTGTTGCCAGAGCTAAAACCTGACAACTGCTTTTGCAGACTCCTGCTCTTGCCAGGACAGACTGGATGGCTGTACCCAGCCTGCCTAAGCACCCCTTTGCCCTGGGTGAGGTGTTGGATGGGTGGGGGGTGTTGCTCATATGCAGGAGCTGAGGGAGAAGCGGAAAGCTGGGGTGCAACAAGCGGCAGTGACGGAGGCAAGTGATGTGAGTGCTTGAGTGGCCAGGAGGGGTTTCAAGGTGGCTTGCTGGCATCAGCAAAGGCTTGTGGCTTTTGGGTGGGTGCAGCTTGTTGTAGGGGGTCCCTGCTGATGGAATGGGAGCAGGCAGCCAGGCTGTGTTGTGCTGCAGCACCAGGGAAGGGGAGGTCGTGGGGTATCCCCTCACTCCCATGCTGAGTGCTCAGCACTCCACACCAGCCAGTGCTGGGGAGGTTTCTTGCACATTGCTGCTGCCTGGTTTGCCCAGGGCTCTCAAGGACCAGCCTTTCCAGGCCTTCTGTAAATGATGGAGTGCTCCTGCCCAGAGCTGCCAGTGTCTGAAGAGGGGCAGGGCCTGAGCCCTGGGCAAAGGGTGTCAACTCCAGCCAGAGTTCAGCTGCTTCCCCAGCTGTGCTCTGTATTTAAATAACAGCTTCCTGCTGCTCAGAGTGAATTGCCTCTGACTGAGAGACCAGGACTGTGAGGAGGTATGTGGATGACAATGAGAAGTGTTGGCTTTATGGGATTTGACTGGTGCAGAACCAGCTTATGGCTTTGCATACCTGAGCACTAGTGGTGACCTGTCCTAGTGCTAAGGCAACATGCAGCAAATAGAGCTGTGCCAAGTGTCTCCATCCCTCTTCCCAGTCTGCATTGACCCCAAATGCATCCACGTGTTGTGAAAGGCTCCGCTGAAGCGGATGAACAGATATGAACTCACCTGAAAGGGATGTGGTGCAATGTGACGTGGTGTGGGATGGAGTCCTGAGTCTGAGGAAGTCTCTGAGTCTTCTGTGGTGCCCCTGAGAGTGGTAGCATCTTGTGCTAATCAACATTTTTGCCATGAGAGTGATACTGGGGGCGAACCTTTGAGTAAAATATATTCAAAGATACTGGCTTGTCCCTGCAGTACTGTGCCAGCAGCACCCTTAATACTCAACCCAGTTTCCTCCCCTACTGGTCTTAGGCTGCTGGGTGTCTCACTGGGGTTAGGGTCCTAAATTGGTCATGTGCTCTTCACTTTTTTCCCCCCTTTATATTTATTCTTTTCTGTTCAGAACAGACATGAGGCAGGAAGCAATGTCCAGCAGATGTACTGTGCATCCTTCATGGTCTCCTCAGAGCTGTGACACTGATGCTACTTCCAGTTGCACTCCTCTTTTCATGCCTTCATCCCAACCTTATGGTGAATCACAACAGTTGTATTTATGTCTAACAGAGCCAGGTTTTGCATAAGCTGTTTTATTTTTTAGTGAGCCCTCTCATCTGCTCAGTCAGGGGATGGCAGCTGGTGCTACCACGGTGGGGAGTACCTTCAGCTTGTTTCGCTCTGCCTCTCCTTTCTTGTGTACAGTAAACCAATGGCTCTGGCTCCCCACCCCCAGCAGCTTGCTGACCTGGAGACCTCTGGGCATAAACAAAGCGCAGCGTTAGTGGAAAATTGGTGCAGCCCCCAGAAGGTCCTTAGGAAACATCTGAGCCCGGATGGAGCCAGCTGTTCTGCGTGGGAAGGCAAGAGGCTAGTCCAGATGAGGCCGAGCAGAAAGGCGAGCCAGAGCTGGAGCACATTATTTGTCTTGCGGCCGAGAAGATGAGTGGCTTGGGCTGCATGTGGGTGAATGGTGCTCGGCCGTGTTTTGTGCGGTGACCTTCAAGGCGAGCTGAAAGAGCTGTGGATGTCAGGTCTTGGCAAAAGGATGTTGGAAACCCAACAGCCCCAGGAGGCTCATAGGGCAGCATGCTGCTGTTTGTAATCATTAGCTGAGTCTTTGCACAAGTTTCCTGTCACCTGCAGTTTTATGTTCAGCAGCAAAGGCACAAACCCAGTAAATGGGTAGTTGCTGTCTGGTGCACAGCTCCTCTCTTTGCTTCTGGACTGGCATTGTGTGACAGAAAAAGCATCCAGGCTACCCAAGGAGAGAAAATCTCTTCTGTACAAGCCCTTGCACCCCGAGGAGCTGATTCAGATTTGAAAGGTTGTTTCTGACATAATCTTTGCTCTGGGATCCCGGCTGGATGTGACTACGGATACTGTGAAACACATGTGTTAAGCAGGGTGATTTGTTGGTGCTAATGGGGAGGGCACAGCTTTTTAACCTCCTCAGGAAATCCATTTGGGCTCTGCATGTGTGTTTTGGGGGTAATCTGGCTCAGACACTCAAAGCCCTCCCTCATACCACTGCCATGGCTCTGAGGCTCAAAGCAGAGGGTGAGGCAGCATCCTCTTTGTGAAGTGAGTTGAAATGGTTCAGCTTCCCTTCAGAAGTTTCTGGGTGACCAGCCATGTTAACACAGCTGCAGCTGTGTCTCCACAGGGATGTTGTTTTTACAAGCTGAAACCAAGAACAATTCCCTCAAAGATGCGCTGAGGATAAAAGTGATGATGCGGTAAAGACCAGTGTTGTTGCTTGAGTGGTGCTTTGGCTCAGATCTCTTCCCTCAAAATTGGAGAGCCATAGGATCAAAGCTTAATTTAGGCTGAAAGGGACCCCCTGGAAGTGATTTAGTCCAATCCCCAATGAACCCCCAAATGCAATGGGTAGACTGCAAGGCATCGTCATGTTTCTGAGTAGAGAAACTCTGAAAATAAATCTTGGCTTATTGGGGTTCAGTGCGACTTATGTGGTAATACAAGAGGGATCAGAGGTTTGGTTTGGCTGAGGATCACATCCAGACTCTTGTAGGTCCATGTCACCCTCCAGAGCCGTGGTGGTTCTGGTCCAAGCATGATCCCTTTAGCTCATCATGAATAATTCTGCTGCCTCCACCACTCTCAGCTGTATCTGTCTGGGACAGTGTGCTCTGTGCCCGTCATCGTGGTTGTGCTTTCCTGGCTTGGGCTGGATAAACAATGGCCTCTTTGCCCCCCTGCAGTGACTATGTGGCAGTGCAGTGGAGAGGCACAAGAGCTGCATCACCTCCTGGTTTGACCTCCTGGTGAAAGGGTGGTAGGAACATGGTTTGTGGGGCAGGGCCGTGTGGGCCCACAAGCTGTGAGGAGGCCACCACTGGTGTTCTGTGGCTTCACATGGGTGGTGGTTTCACCTTGCTGTTGCTGCTCCGTTCTCCTGATGGTGTCCTGGCACCTTTCCTCCCACCCTTTTGGAGCCAGGGCAGGAAAGGAGGGTGCTTAGAAACCTGCCTCTCTGCAAAGCAAATGCTGCAGCTAGCTACAAGCAGTTGTGTCCTGTCTGACCCTTGGTAGGAGGTGCATCTCGTTGCAGAGAAGGTTAATACATCTGGCATTTCTGCTCTCTGGATCCCAGAGCGCATATGCCTGCAGCCCAAACCCTTCCCCAGACCTCCCAGGTTTCCATGAGTTTGCAACTGTGCTTCCTGCTACTGGTTGGTGTGGACGTATGAAAGGAACAAATGTTGGATGTTATTTAGCACTTCAGTCAGGTCATTCTGCAGCCAGGAAGCGCCATGGTCTGTAATGGAGACCATATGGGATCTCACACAAACACCCTCACTCGCTCCGTCCTTGTTTCCCTGCCTGTCAAATGGAAATAATAATTCAGTACCTCAGAGAAGAGCAGTGGGCCTTGCTTAACAAAGGGATTTGCGTAATGCTCACAGACCTTCATCCAGGAGGGGCGGCAGGAGAGGGTTGTGTTTTTAGCGGCAGGAGCGTTGCCAGCCTGTCTTCTTCTCTTGCTCCTGGAGGGAAGGAGATGCTGGGTGGCCTGTTTGGATGACAGACATTGGAGCACAGTGGCCCCTGACCACACAGGGACCTCTGGGGGCCTGGCTGTACCAGATGCAGACATTGCAGCACAGTGACCCATCTGTGCCCATCTGCACAGTGGCTGCCCCAGAGCCCTTGTGGTGACACTACTCGGGGCAAGATCAGTCCCACCCATGGGGGAGTTGGATGGTTTCTCTTGGCCCTGTCATCCCTGCAGCCATCTGTGTCTGTTTCTCACTGGTTGTGAGCAAAACTGGATCCCTCCCGTGCAGCCGTCCTTGCACATGTGTGCTCTACATCAAATGCTCGTTCCAAGAGATGTGAGTAGCATAGAAAAAAATTGTCTTGGAAGATAGGAATATTTCCCAGATAGTAACATAAAGTAAAAGCCAAGAATCTATTTGTTTATTTTTTCCTCTTCCTCCTCTTATTTTTTTTTTGTATGACAGTTTTTATTTTGCCAAACTATATTTATCTTAGAGCTGTTTTTAAAAAATTATTTTCCTTTTCCATACTGACCTTTATGAGGCAGAACAAAGGAACAGCCTTCAGAGAAGAGAGCTGGTTAAGCCAGAAACCCCTTCTGCCTTGTCCTCCTCCTCATCCAGGGCACGGTGTCTTTATTCCCTCCATCCTTAACTCTTGGTGTTGATTTCTAGAGCAGAAAGAGATGGGCTCCATTTCGCTTGAAATGGTTGGTTGACAGGCTCTAACACTAACACACACACACACACACACACACACACACACACTGCCTCCCTGTGTTGGTTGATGTTTTCTTGGTCTCTTTACTCCTGCTGAGCCCAACACACTGATGTGATGAGCTTGAGGTTCAAGGCCTTTCACTAATGATAAATCCGGGTTCCTGTAACACTGGAGGTCCTCTCCAGTCTTCAGCAGTAGGGTTTGTAAGAAGTCATCCTGGTGCCCAAAGCCACCTGAAAAGCAGGGTGGCTGCAGTGCTGTGTGCATTTGGTCAGAGTGAGACTCTCTCCCACCATTTCAGTCTGGCCAGAAAACCTGAACTGTGAGCACTCTGCACAGAAATTTCCATAAAACCCCAGCTGCTGCTACCTGGCCAGGGAAACCGAATGTGTGGGAGAGCTTCTGGGGGCAAGAGAGAAAAAGAGGGTCCCTGGCACCCCCCTGAGAGGCAAAGATGGGGCCAGCAATGTTGCTGGACTCATCCTGCAAACCTGTGTGGTAGCTGGTGAAAATCTGTCAAAGCTGAGATGTGCTGAGCAAACCAGCTCACCAGTAAATGAAGTGGCATTTTGCCAGAGAAATTTTTGCTTAGCAGAAACTGTGTGGCTGCATCTGATATGGACCCTGTAAATGGCCATTAGACTGTTGCGGATGGGAGTGATATAATTGAATTTAAGGAAAAGGTTTAGGATGGAATAAACTCTTTTTTTGCATAATTTCCCAGAAACACTTTTTTTTTCCCCCCCTTCAGTTGGTAGCTGAAAATGTCAATAGGATGCAGTTAATACCTGGATACAAAAATAAGAGCTAAGGGAGGGCAAATGAGAGGGAAAACTAGAGATGTCCATCTTCACTAGAGCTGGGCATATGTAGCAATAAACGTTCACAAAATGTGCTTGTGAATAAAACATGCAGCCTGTCTTCCTTAGCGATTGTGACCCATTTTATTCCCAAACACTCCGCTGGAAAAGAATTTTCTACCCACAAAGATGTTCACGAAAGCAAGCTATCTTTTGGAGTAATGTGAATAAATGTAATTGAATGCTCAGGCTGGCGTTCACTCTTAAAGCCATGCTGAAGAGCCCTATCAGTTGCATAATAGGCTCGTGGAACAATTCGGCATGATTGCAAATAACTCGCGACGAGGAGGGGATGTCACCTAACTAGAAGCATCATAGGATGACTTCCATGACCAATGGCACAACATAAATGCTGAGTGAGGAGTAGGATATTTTCAGCAAAAGGGTCCCAACTCAGCCATATGTTAAAATGCCTTAATGCAAACTGCTTGTCACAGCCATTGGAGAAGCGAGCCCGCCCGGGAGCAGCCAGGCTGCCGGCTGATAAGCGGGGACAGATAGCGGGGCTGCGTTTGTCAGGGGTTTATCTGCAGTGAGCGACTTGATCAGCTTTAATCATATGTGACAGCAATGTGAAGTCTGAAGTTGTGGTCAATCAGTTTGAATTAATCCCTCCATCAGTGTCACTGAACCGAAGATCAGGGCAAGTTGGTGTTGTTTTCTCACTTAGCCCATTCCCAGGAGGAACGGCTCTCCCTGCCCGCAGGTGATCCAGCCTTTCCTGCGCTGGCCTACACTTCTCTTTGTGAGCCTTCCCTGACCATGGTACCAGGGGTGGAGATGGAAATGAGCTATTGGTTCACACAGTCTGTTCACCCCTGGCTGTTGCAAAGTCCTCTCCAGTGGGTTTTTCTTTTTTTTTTCCATGTGTAGCAGCAAGTTGCCTTTCCATACGCCCAAAATGCCTGGGCTTTCCCAGCGTCTCCCAGATGGCTATTACACATTAAACTATAATTGCACAGTCAGGGAGTTTTCCTTTCTGATGGTCTGCCAATGCGTTCCTTTTCAAAAAATTATATCTATTGAGGTTAGCAGCTCGGGCAGGAAACAATCCAGACAAATGCAGGCTGCCCCATCTTCGGGCCAATTAATCTGAACCAGATATCCAGCGAGAGGGTGACGGCGGAAATGCTGAATGAGAACTGTGGGGAGCACAGGGCAATTTAGCCGGGCTGTAAACTTGCAATTGAGATGCTGGCAGCAGCACTCAGTGATTATGGGCTCTGGAGAGGGCACAGGAGGACTCTGCCGCAGTGGGCAAGGGAGGATGGGGTTTACGGGCAGCAACTACAACGCTGTTGTGCTTCAGGCATTCCAAGGCCAGCTCCGAACTGACAAACTGCTGGGCATTTCTGGAGGGAAGGCCGGCAAAGTGCTAGGCTGGAATAGCATTCCAGTGGGAATAACCTGTTGGCAAAGTGCAGGAGAGGAGCCTGCATTGCTCAGACCCCACCCAGGAAGCAGTTTGTTGCGCAGCACAGCACTGGCTAAAGGTGCTATCCCGGATCTTGGCAATGCAGAGAGCACCTGCATTAAGAAATTAATGGAAAATTAAGAATGGCAGTTTTAGGGCAGAAACACTTCTAGGAAGCTGGGTGGCTGCCTGGATGGGGCAGTGTGGATTGCAGCAGAGCTGATGGGTAGGGAAGTTGTGAGCAACTCATTCCTCTGCTCTGGAAACTCAGCAGTATGTAGTGACTGGCAATACCTGGCAACCCCATGGCAGGACAGTAAATTAAGAAAACATGATCTAACTTAAAACATGGCAAAGAGACAAAGCCATGTATTTAATTTTCTTTATTCCATCTATGAGGATTTAAGACCTTCTGGCTTAGAAAGAAATGAAAAATTGTTCCAAATGTTTCATATTGACAATACTGAAATGAAATCTTTTGGCTGCCTGAAGAGTTGATTGGTCACCCCCCACCCCTATTTTTTTTTTCTTTTTAAAAAAAATACCAACAACTATGCAGGTTGTGATGAGCCCACGAAGATTTTGGTGCCATCAGATCTGAATATATGTCAGAAAAAGCACTGCCAGTTGTATTCAGGTGCAGAATCAGGTGATTGACGAGATGTTATGGGATGGGGGCACGAATTTCTCCAAGGAGGGCCATGAAGTCTGAGATCAGGTTCGTAGTAATGAATGTTGACCAAATGGGGAGGAATGTGTATACGAAAAGTTTGATAGAGAGGTCTAAGAGAAGGAGATTACCCTGAGATAATAATTGCCTTTGTACTACAGGCTGGTTTGGGGGGGAAAAAAAAAAATTGTTTTTACCCATTTTCTCTCTCCCCCTCTATCCTGCTCTCCCCTGTTTGATTTGTAGTTATAATACAAATAACACAATATCTATAAACCCTCTCTCAGTAGCTCCATTCCTGACCCTGCCTGAGAAAAAAACCCTCAAAGTAACAGAAAACCTTAGGCAAAAACATTTGGAAATGGATAGCATGTGATATTGTGTATAGATTTTAGTACTGCTAGCTGAGTTATATGAAAATGAATTGGATGCAGCAGAGAGGTCAGCAAAAGCTGTTGTTAAAAGCTACTCTCTTTCAAGATACATATAAAACTCCCCGAACACATTCCCTTTATGAAATATACAGCTGAAATGATAGGAGCTGCTATCCAAATTGCAAACAGTGCAAAGAGTGGGTCAGGAGAGGTGTGACCAGAGGAGAGAGTAACTGAGTGCAAGCACAAGAGGCCGGTGCAGAGCACAGGAGGGAACTGTATTATTTTGTGCAGAAAAGCCACAAAAGTGCCACGGAAGCAGATAAAGGAGGATGTAAGCAAACATCAAAGAAGGGCTAGTAGCATTGCTTTGGAGAGTTTTAGGGGAAACAATCCCAAAGTGTGACTGGGAAATCTCTCCTTTGTTTCCCTTCTGTGTTTAGGAAAACAGGCTTTACCATTGCTTGCATGCACAGTTCTGCCAAGGAGAGAGGGACGTGCCCTGCTGCAGGACAGGCAGGCTGTGAGGACACGGCAGCAGGGACAGGGGTTGCCGAGGGGCAGCCAGGACACTCATTTTCTCTCTAATCCCCTGTTCCCCTGTTGCTCAAAGTGTTTGTCTTTCAAGCAATGGTCACTATTCCAGCCTGGGTCCTGTGCAGGAAGGAGGCTTTCTCTGGAAAAGAAATGTGGTTCAACCAATTAGGAAGAAAGTAGTGATGTTCTTAGCAGATTTTTGGCCAAAACCCCAGAGCATGAAAGGCTGAAATTAGGCAGGGAAGTTACCTCTGCTATGAACAGCTTTCTCAGCTTACGTCTGCAAAGTTGACTTTTTCTTGAGCACATTTTGATTGCTTTAAAGTCATGTATTGTGTGTGCACGGTACTTTTTTTGTGTGGCTATGGTCTCAAAGTGAGTGTCTGAACAAGGCTTTGCAGTCTGCATGAGTGGCTGATTTCCCTGCACAGTGACAGGTCTGGTTAAATGTATCATGGGCTGAGCAAAGTGTCAACAGAGCCCCAGCCTCACCCCCTGCAAGGGTTGGAGAGGGGCAGAAGACCCTGCCCTGCAGGTGGACCTTCCAGGGATGGGGCATCCACAACTTCTCTGGGCCACCCTCACAGTAAAAAATTTCTTTGTGATATCTAATCTAAACCTGCCCTTTTCCAGTTTCAATCCATTCCCCCTTGTCCTGTCACTGCATGCTCTTGTATAATGTTGCTCTCCATCTTTCCTGTAGGCTCCCTTCAGGCATTGGAAGGTAGGATAAGAGGGGAACAAGAGATACAGAAGCCACATTTCTGGGAGGTGGTGAAATATGAGGGATATTCTGCTCCTTGGGCAAACAGGCATGATGTCCACAGCTTCTTCTGGTATGCAGCAGTGCTTCAGAGACATGCAGACCAAAATTCTTACTTTCCTTAAAATAATCAACAAAATTAAAACAAGCCTTCCCTTCCTCGCCAACTAGAGATGGAATGTTGGATGCCAGCTCCCCACAGACAGCATCTTTGTGCAGGTGGCCATCACCAGCCCCTGGGCAAGGGGAAGGAGAGTCTCAAGCCCCACACAAGGGTTTCTGGGTGTGACAAAGGGGGACTGTCACAAACCCACCCTGCTCTTGGGCTGTGTGCAGAGGCATGCGGGGAGGGAAGGTGGGTGCTGTCAGTGCCCCCAAGAGCCAGTGCAGGCTGCTTCACATTTTTCCTGCCCAATAAGTCAGCAGAGAAATCCCTGCTAGAGACAGTCCTTTTGGATCTCTTGACCTCTTCCCTTCCACAGCCCACTGCATCCTCCCTCCCCACGGGAAGGGGTACAGCATCCTCAGAGGGCTGGGTAGCACCTCAAGACCCGTGGGAGGTCAGTCTGGGGGCCTCTGTCACGTGCTGCAGTCCTGCTCTGGCTGGAGGACAGAAAGGGTAGCAGGAGCTGGCAGTGCCGTGTCTGTCATCCCACGGGATGGGAAGCTCAGCCTGAACCAAAGGGGCCATTTAGCATTGTGAATTATTGAGTGCTTTGCACTGTGGAGGAGCTGAGTGAGTCAGCTGAGGTCGGGCAACCTATGCTCCACTTTTAGAAACACTGGCTGACCAGGGCCCAAAACACCCGTCCAGCCCACCAAAACTGCTCTGTGTGGGCTGGAGCCCCTCGCAGCCAGGTGCTGATGATGTGGGGGTGGATGGGAGGCGATGCTGGGGGTCTCACTGGTGGCAAAGGGGAAAGGGATGCACTTTCCCTCCAGGGATGGAGAGAGCAGGCTGGGCAGTGAGCTGTGAGCACACTGCTTGTGCTTAATATTTATTAATGACTTGGAAAAGTGGGGGAAGCAGTGAAGCAGCAAGTTTTGCAGATGGCATGAAATAATTTAGGATAGAAAAGACTGTGCAGGCACTCGGTGGGACTTACCCAAGGTAAGGGGCAGGCGACCCTCGCTGTTGGCACACATGGTGGGGAAGGCTGCCTCGATGCCACCGCCGCCTCGCCAGGTTCTCAATCGACTGCAGCCGCCTGGGTGACGGTGGGGGGAGGCTGGGTGTCACCACACACAGTTCACTGGGAACATCTGCTCAGTCTGCAGCAGCTGTCTCAGAAGAGAACAAAATGGCTGGCTATATAAAGAACAGCATTAAAAAAAAAAAAAAAAAGCCATGCTGAAAATACCACCTTTCTGCTGTCTAAGCAGAGCAGGTGAATTGTGGACTGGAGACATCCTCTTGTTGCACAAGTAACAGATGAAGAATGTGGAGCAGGGAAAGTGATGGATGCAGAGAGGCTGAAAATAGTGACTGTCTTGTCCCCACCTGTATCAGGAGGATTGAGGTGAGGTGTTTGTAAAACAAATCAGTTTATCCCCCTAAAGGAGCCACAATCAAAGATACATCCATGGGCACTGATGGACAAAATGGCTGATGTGGGCAAAAGGATGGATTCTTTTCAGCTGTGTAGCATCAGCCTGGAGACTGAGTTAGTGCAAGATACATTGTGCACACCAAGAGTCCAGCATTCAGAGCAGGGCTGTACATGTGGGTGAATCACAGACATTCATGTTTTGTGTCGGGGTTGGGAGTTGGCATGGCAGGTTGACTGGGCTGTAGTTCCAGAGGGTTGCCCTCGAGGTTCCCTGCAGCTTTTCCCTGAGGCATGGCAGTGGTCGCAGTGCAAAGGTGATGCTGAGCTGGGAGGGCAGGTGAGTGGTCCCCCCCAGCAGTGTGAAACCATCAGCCAGCATGTGGGAACCATCTGACTTCTTCACAAAAGAGAACTGAGGTGCTGGGCTGTGCCAACAACAGCAGTGGGGGAAAGAGGCAGAGGAGATTGGGGTTTACATCAAATATCAGCCAATCCTTGCCTCTCCACCTACCCAATGGCAACCAGCCCTGAGATTTGGTCTTTTACCTGCACCAAGGGTGCAGAATCTCTTTGCCCCACAGCTTTTGCTGCTTGGTGCAATTGTCTGCAAGATAAACACAGCGTACAGAAGTTGTGCCTTGGCAACTAATGGGGTAAAAATGCAAGCTGGAAAAAGCTTGTCTCAGAGACACACATATCCGTACTGCTGAAAAGGAGCTGCTTCTCACCTAGGATCTTAAAGCAGTGGGGCTGTAAACAGCTTTTGATCCCTTGCACAGGTCTTTTTCATTCCTCCAATGCAAGGCAGGGGAGTCATTTCTCACCATGGGCACTCGTGGCACCGCTTGGTAAAATTCTTCCAGGGTGGTTAGTTAAATTACTCAAGCAAGACGAGCCTTTGCCTCCGATACGGTTGGGAAATGTGACCTAGTTAAGCCCAGACGTTTTTGAGTGCGATGAAATGGAAGCGGCTTGCGCTCGCTGAAAATTGACACCAGAAGCAGAGCATTTGCTGCTGTCCCAGCCTGCGGAGCGCCGAGCCCGCAGAGTGTGGGGTGGGTGCACGAGGCAGGACCCTGCCACAGCAACCCTGCCCCAACCCTCCTCCTCTGCTGCACCACAACTGTCCTGCCAGGCACCCCTGCAGCCCCAGCCATTCCCCCTCTGCACCTCGCTCTCCTCCATGAAATCCTATTAAAGGGTGAAATGAATTTTGGAGTCACTGCTACAGGCTGGGAAATGTCTGTGCATGGAGGAGGGGGTGGAAAAGGCCTGTCTGCTGGTGCTGGAGCAGCAGAGAACTGGCTCTGGTCTCGTTTTAAGCCCAGCCCCACGGAAAAGCTGCTGCCGCAGCTGCAAGGGGACTATAAACGTACCATGCAATAACGTTATCGCTTTGATGGATGCTGGAGAGGCTTTGAATGCCTTTTCTTTTTTTTTCTTTTACAGTGTGGCCTTGTACCTTGCAGCTTCCCTTGCTGTAATGTGCCAGTTTCTTTTGTAACTCAAATCCTGCCCCCTCTTCTCTTTTAATCGGCATAATACCTTTGTTTGCTGCCCCTTTCCTGGAGGAAGAAAGAAATGCTCTACCATTCAACGAAAAAAAAGCCTTTGTCCTCTCCTCTTGCTGCGCCCAGAGCAAGTTTATGTCTCTCCAATACGGATTATCACAGAGGTGTCCAGAAAGGAGCACTGATGCAGGTTGTCCAAGTGCCTGGAGCTCTTCTCTTGGAGAGGAACTGGCCTTGTGGGGACTGCAGGCTCCTCGGGAGGGAAAACAAACTTCTTGGTGCTGAAAGGCATCGGTTTTGGCATTTTCTTTCTCAGAAACAGTTTCCCTTTTGACAGTGCTACGCTTGGGGCAGTCCACTCAAATGCGCTGCTGATGTCTTGGACCCTCCAAGGGGCTGACATGGGAGCTTAGGAGTGCACCACAATGATGTGACCTCCATTTGCCACTTTAGGAGGGTTCTGCAAATGGCTGGACTGGCTGATGCAATGGGTTCTTTCCCAGAAGGATCCCCTCCATCCTCCCTCACTTCTCAGCAGCTTTCCTCCATCCCTCCCTCCCCTGTGTTTTCCCCTGTGCACCCTCAGGCTGTGGAGTCCACTCCTGCTAGTTTGGGCAGAGGCCAAAAGCACCGAGGGGTTTGCAAAGCAATTAGGTTCAGAGGAGAAAACTCCCTGAAGGCTGTGAACGTTGCAGGCACAGCCCCTGGCTCGGGGAGCTGCTACGCCGTGGCATGCCAGAGGCTGGGAGGGTCCTCTGGGGAAAGTCACACTCTACGCCTGTTCTGGCCTTTCTGCACTTTTTCCTTGGACATCTGCTCCTGGCCACTGCTGCAGACAGTGTACCAAGCTGGATGCCCACCAGTCTGGTGAAGGGTGGTCATTACTACATCCTGCACTTCGGTAGTTCTCTAATTTTGTTCATCCTCCTTATTCCATCTCTCTGGCTGTTTCCCTGATAGGAAGACTTCTTCTCTTTCCCACTTGGCTCTGGCCCTGTTCTCATCTTAGACAATTTGTCTCAACATTCAGGCCTTGCTTGGCTTCAGCTGTGGGTGACTCATTCCCTGTGCCTTGCCTCAGTCCCACCTCTTGGCTGTCTCTTGGACATCTGCTGAGCACTGCATCATTCAAACACAGCCTGCCTGCCAATGCAGCCCTGCTCTGTGCCCTCACACAGCCCCCTGACAGCAGAAACTTGCCTTCCCTGGAGAGCTGAGGCCTCTCCAAGGGCGCAGTGGGCTCTCCAGTGGATAGCATCAACAGCAAGGCATTAGAACAGCCCTCTCCCCCCACCCCCAGCCTAAAGATAACTTCATCTCCCCACGAGCCTGGAGTCACAAGTGCAGGAGAGGGACAGAGCAGCACAAGCTCCTGCTGCCAGGCTGTCCCTGGGTACTCAGTTAAGGGATTTTTGAGCTCGTTGGGTATAAAAAGCCACATGCAGCCAGATACCTGCTTGCATTGCTGCCCCGTGGCTCCTTCCCTGCTCCTGCACCCATGTCCGGAATGTGCCTTGCTCAGCATGCTCTGCTTGCCTCTCTTTCTTCATTGCCTGCCCTGCTGCAGGGTGGCACAGCTCTCATGATGAATTCCTTTCTCATGGGAGGGGGAGGAGAGCTGTTTTGCACAACTCAAGGCCCTGCAGAGAAGGGCTGCCCCATCCTTGTTTGTTTCACAGACCGGGTTTCCTGGAGACCCCAGTTCCTCAGGGGCACAGAGAGCTCATTGTAGAGGGATGCATTGGTACCCAAAAAGATGGAGTAAGAGTATGATTTGTTTTAGTCTTACTTCCAAGTTTGCTTCCATGTAGATTTTAGGAGTAAGATGTTGCTGGTTAGCAAGGGTATAAAATCTAACAAAAGTCAAAGGCTGAATTTCAGACCAGTATCATTAGCCTAGACAAAATTTGATGAATGTGTTTTCTTTCTTCCCTCCTCTCCTAAAATGAATTCAGACCAGGCCAATGTTTCCTTCTTGGTGAGGGATTTCTGAGGTTCTGACTCCATGGAAAGTTTGACTGGCATGGGTGCGTGGCCAGTTTTTGAAGACAGCATTTGTTGAGGGTTTACTCAGTGCTTGGAATATAAAACTGAACAAAGCATATACATTCAGTTGCTGTGCTAAAAGTAAGGGCTTTATGTGTGTACTGTTCAAACACACAGGAGAGACTCTGCTGCTGCAAACCCAAGCCAACTGGCTGAATTAAATACAAAGATATGCACTTAAGAAACTCCCGTGCAGATTTGCAGTTGAACAACGACTGTGCTGAGAAGAGACAAAACCCAGGTGCATTTCCAAGTGAAAACTTCCACAGCTACTTAATGTCAACAACAATAATTCCTGTTATAGGTGCCTTTCACCTTGAAGCCTCTCCAAATGCTTTGTAGGTCTGTGTGTACATTTGATCGTTTGCCCAGCAGTGAAGGGGAGGCTCTGGTGTGGGATGTAGCAGCCATACTCTGTTACCTACAGTGCCCTTGGGCTCCTTCTCATTTCTGAGCACACAACAGCAGTGTTGTTAGCTCTCCAGCTCTCTCCTCCAACCTCCTTCCCCTGCATTTCTTCTCCACATCCCTCCTTGCATCCCTTGCTCCAGCTCTTGCCCTTCTGTGCTGCATTTCCTGTTCCTGAACAGTCCTCCCTCCGCTCATCTGTGAGCGCACTATCACTCTGCCTTGGCAGTCCTCTGCAAAACCGTCCTCCTAAAGTACTCCCCCTTCTTTCCTCTCCTCCAGACTCCTCTGAACTTGAACTCTTGGATTTCGGTTGGATTTGCATGCCGTGCCTGTTTTAACTTGAACGCAGCCTGGGACAGCAAAGATGTTTTATCTACAGTGACAAATTGCTGCGTTGCTTTACAGTGCTACATGAGGAGAACAACCACCCTAATGGTACTGCAACCTGACAGATGTAATATGCCAGGGAGAGGAGGTTAAAGAAAACAAAGGTCAGGGGTGTTTCATTAAGTCTGAAAGCAAAGAAATGTACGTAAAAGGTGTCTTTGTCTAACACTCTGCATCCAGACACTTTCTGAGATCATTCTGAGAGTCTTCTGTTACAGGTGGAGGAAGGACAAACTTCCTTGTCCCTCAGGGGTGGTCAGAGCATACTGATTGTAAGAGCCACCTAGCAAACCTCCTCCAGGCTGAGGCTGGGATCCCCAGCTGTCAATTCTACCAATGGTTCCATTTAAGCTGCTTTAAGTGAGGGCTGCTTTAAGTGAGGACTTCAGTGTCATGTGCCTAACCTCACACAGCTGATCCTCTGACATACCTGCTCACTTTAATTTCTGCTTTTGGGCTGGGCTTCCTCATGCTTGAGATGACCTTACCAGAGTGAGTGCTGCATGAAGTGCTGGGCAGTTAGCAAGCAAGCCGCCCTGAGCTGCTGCTCATCATCTACCTGACACTTGCACATTATGGTTTTCCACTCTTCTCCAAGCCCAAGCTTCACCTCTAGCTCTTCAACACAGAGAAGAGTCCCAAAAAGGCACAAAGAGAGTAATTTATGATGTGCTTGTGCAGCACCTCGCACCGCAGGGGCAAAGTCTTTATGTGCAATGCCTCACTTCTGCATTAAAACATTTGGATAATGTGTGATCTTTCTGCACCCTGGGCAGGAGCAGAGCTGATCTCAGTGCAAAGGGCAGCTCGGAGCCTTTGGCCCATTTCTCCATGGACGTGCTGGATGGTCTGACTCATGTGGCATGTGTCCATTAGAAACAGGCTTGGGTTTGTCCTCACCAATTTCTTCAACAAAATGGGCCAGAAAGTACCCAGGGGGATGGTACCAGGCCTTGGCTGTGAGTTCTTCCAGTCAGCAAAATGAGGAAAACCAAATGTTTTTGGTTATTCAGCTAATCAAAGGTAGCTGAATATCATCAGTGTGAAACCTGAGGTTGTTGAACAAGATAGGCACATGAGGACAGTGGAAAATGGGGATGAAAAGGGACCTTTTGTACCATATTGTCCAATCCCCTGCTGTTCGGGACAGCTGTGGTAAAGAACTGCCTCACTTCTGCATCAAAACAAGTTGGGATTTTTGTCCCAATAAAATCTCCTGGAAGTCAATCCCAGAGATGCACTTCTTGGACAGTCAGGTCCTTCTTCTAATTTCCAGCTGAAATGTATTCCTGGCAAATTTATAGGCGCTTGTTCTTGTGCCAGCACTGCCCTTTCACTCAAATAGCTCTTCTCTCTTCCTGGTACTTCCCTCCAGGGTATTTGTAAGCAACAAATATATCTCTTCCCAGCCTGCATTTTGCTAGACTCAAGAAATCAAGCTCATTTAGTCTCTTCTTGTAGAAGAAAGCTCTCTCCTCCCAGGTCATGACAAGAGAGAAAGGCACAAAAAAAGGCAATTTTAAATTAATTCATCTTTTATATGGACATACAATATTCTGTACTTCTGTGATGGCATTAAAATCTTGCTATTTCTGTTAGAACTCCCTCATCTGACATGTCTTAGGCTCGCATTTGTCTTTCTCACATCTGCATGCTACTGCCAGCTTACAGACATTTGATCAGCTCGTGCGCTCAGGTCTTTCTCCTCCTCTGTCACTTCCAACTGATGAGCTCCCAGCTGGTAGCAGAAATTCTCATTATTACTCCCTCGGGGCACGACCTTGCATTTCGTACTATTAAATCTGATTCCATCGCTATTGCTTCTGTCCCTTTCTCGTAGGAAAACTGCTCTGATTAGTCACCATATAATGCCTTAGAGACCTAAAGACATATTCACTATATTTTTATTTTTAGAAACTGTTTGCTGTTTCAGTATTTTCATTCAATGAATGATGCTGATGTCTCTCTGTATTACCACTTCTCTCTAACAGAAACTTCAGGCTGATGTGCAGAAGGGCAGGAAAAAAATTGCCTTCTAGATGAAATATATGGCAAGAAGAGCTGTATTTCCAAACAATTTCAAGGAAATAATTTTGTATGTTATTTGTCACTCTGCTGCACAAAATGATCAGACACACTGTCCAATCAACAGCAAACCAGAAACTAACAGGTATGAAAATGTTCTGTTTTATCTAACTACTTTTCCAGCGATCCAGATTTACTGTGAGTAAATTTACTGCATCTCACTGCTGGGATGCAGCTCTCATCTATAGAGCTGTCACAGTGATGGCTCGCAGCACTTTGGGTTTTAACCATTAAAACTATTTTTATGATGTTCAAAATACTTCAGAAACAACTGCTGTTATTGCTTAAATTTTGTGCCTAATTACTGTGGCAGTGGGCAGCTTATGAAGATCTGTGATGGTGATGAGAATTCATTTACTCTAACCTCTCATTTTCAATTACAAATAATGCTGTGTGGAGATTGTTTTACTCAGAGAAGGTTTGGTGTAATTCAAAACACCCCTCACATCCTTAGGATGCTGCAGCTACTCTGAAGTGTCTGACACTGCTGGTGCTTTATGGAAAAATGCATTTCAGAAAATAGCTGGGGAGAGCTGCCCACAGCAGTACTGCAGCATTTTATTTCCCATGTCTAGATTGTCTGGTGGATGTTTGTGAAGTGTTTCATAGGGCTGTGAGCTCTTTACTGGCTTTGTAGGTGTTTCAGCAGCACCTAAAGCAATGGGGCTTCCTGGCCTGAGTGGACTTCTGCAAAGTCCATCTCTGCCAAGTGAGATCACTGTGACTGCTTGTAAACCAGAGAAGTCTGACGTGTGTAGGGAGCTGTAGTCCTGACAGGGTATTAAAATCAAAGGCATTTTCAATTTGTTCTTGCTTATACAAATGGGGCACATTCCAGAGGCACACAATGATTTGCCATGGAGGTCTTCAGATGGCCAAAATCTGTTTCTCTTGAAAGAGCCAAATTTTCTTTCCACACTGTGCTCTGCACATGCTCTGGGGATGCCTTCTCTGTTGGGATTCTGGGGGGAAGAGGTATCTGGGGGCAGACTCTTGCTGTGTGCCCATGATACAGGCTTTGGTGGCATCTGAATGACCTGCTCAAAGTATCAGGACCTCTGTGCACCTTTTCAAGCTGTGCATCATGGGTTTGTGCCAGCAAAGATTGTATTTCTTGCCTCATCCAGACATGCTAATGAGGTGCTCTGACAGGGCTTACCTTTGGAGAGGTGAAAGAAAATGGCAGAGGGAGATGGAAGGCAAAGCGTCATTTTGGAAGCATGAGAATTTCTGAAACATTAATCAGGTGAATAACTCCCTGCCAACAGAATTTCACTAAACCATTGATCTGAATCATGTCACAGATGGCATCATCTTCCAAAGTGTTAGCAAAACACAGGGCTCAACCTTCAGTGCCCCTGCATGGCTATTTCTGATCCAGCACAACAACATGCCTGCAAAAGACAGAGCGCTTAATAACTGCAACTCAGGAAAAAAATAACCAACCCTGTCTGGGATCTGAATAGCTGCCTTGCAGAAGGAGAATTGCCCATTTTGCTCAGTGCAGCAGTGAAGATGGGCTCGTAGGATACAGAGTACCACATGCTCTGATAGACTGCGAGATCCGCTACGATGAGTTTTTATAAGTGTAAAAGCTCGACTGGCATTTCTGAGTGGAAGACAAAGGTGCTAGGCTTGATAAAGTAGGACCAGTCATGGCACAAATGGAAGGAGGAGGAAGAAGATGTGCATGTCAGCTGGCAGCCTCCACTTACGGCATTTCATGGCTGCAGGAAGAATTTAGGCTTGAAACATTGTTTTAAATACTAAAAGCAGCGTGACGTGATGACAGGATGGATAAATAGCAGTGCTCCCGGGCATGGAATCTCCGGTGCCAGAAGCTACATCTGTATTACCTCAGCCAGTGACCTTTTTGGCACCTGAACTTAGGCGCCCATCCTGGCTGTGTCTCACCTTCTCAGTCAGAAGAGATTAATGGTCCCCCCCTCCCTACACCTGATTTCCATGCAGGAAGGCATGCTAGCTCCAGGTCACATCTGTGGGTTGGAGCTCATTCGAGTGGCCAGGAGCCTGAGGAGAGCCACAGCACTCATCCAAGACATGTATCACCTCTCCCAGGCACCTGGGGCCTGGCAGCCTGACCTCAGCTGGAGTTTTCACTGGAAGAAGAGCTGAGATTTCCCCACCCTGGTTTTCTGAGGAGGGACAGGCCTCCCAAGGACACTGGTAGATGTCTCTGGGGCTTTGCCCTGTCATCTCCTGAGCTACCACTGAGAAGTCTTTACAAAAGATGGTCAGCTGCTGTTAGACATCTTTCTAACCACCACCACCACCCCAAGCAAAAAGATGTTAAGAGCACAATGCTAAAGATTGCGAAAGCAAGCCCTCCACAAGCAGGAAGGCAATGGAGGAGAGCCAGAATAATGGTTTCCTTGTGCAACCTAATTTTGGGCCCCATGAGCATCCAACTTGCCTGCTCCTTTAGCCCCTGAAGCCCTGCCTCTCTTAGTGCCCATGCTGCAGCTGTGGAGGGGCTGAACAGCAAAGCATGAGGACAGAGGAGGCTGTTGCTGGTTGAACTATACTCCTTTCTTTGGAGAAGCTGGAAAGTGTCTAACAGTTGACGTGGAGGTTGAAAGAAGACGCTGTCTCACTGAGAAGACACCAGAGTTCTGTCCCTCAGAGCTGCACTTTCTCCCTGCCTGCAGTGCCGTGTACCTGTGGGATATCGAGGACATCACTTCATCAAACAGTTGTAGGTAATCATTGCCTCTGTGTGCTCTCATTGCCCAGTGCCCATCTTGAAATCAAAATCAGTGACAGAAATCAGTGAGAGTCCTGCTCTGAACCTCCATGCCCTGAGCCAACTCTGGTCCCTGGGTAGGCAGGCCCTGGGCAGCTTAGGGGGTATCAGAAATAGCTGCTTTTTCTCACCAAATGAGCTGGTGATAATAAATGCGGGAGTTGCTGTAAGCACTTCAGCATTATAATGGTATTACAGAGGAACCTACGAGGAAATTAATAGGACCAGAGTAACCAGATTTGAATAGCATTGAAAAGGCTGAGGAATCCATCAGCCCTAGGCAAGATCTCTCACAGAAGATGTCAGCCCAGCCAGTTAAAGTCAGGCAGCGTTAGAAGAAACTGAATATAATGCCAACCTTCATAACAGACACTGCTGCCACCTATCACAGTAATGATATTTCATAAAGAAAAGCCCATCTCGGTGGCTTCCAGAAGGATTTCCTTTAGCAGACAGCTGGGCACCTGGGCTGATTAAACACAGATACAAGTTTGAACAACTGGAGCAGCCTATCATGTTTTATTGCACCCAGGCAGTTCAGGATGCAGCAAACACATCCAGTCCATTTCTAGTCCAGCTCTGAATGTATACACTGTGAGATAACTAAACATTTAGTCCCCACAATGAACACAGTGCAGCACAGAACTCATCAGCAGTCCTTCCATGGGAATGGGCACTCTGCTGAGGCCCCAGGGGTGGGAATATCATCTCTGCCATGAGACAGCAAGAGGCAGTATGCACAGATTGGCTGTCACCCCATCCTTCAGGCTGATGGAGGAAAGCAGGACAGTGACACTTGCTCTTGGTTAGAAGAGAGGGGCTGCCACAGGGTTTCCTCAGTACTGAAGGAGTACCTGAAAGCATGACTTGGCCATCAGTGTCTCCACACTTGGCTCTGCATTGCAGTACAGCTGTGATGCTTCCTGGCTGCCCAGAGCCACAAGCACAGCCCTGTCCCTCCCAGCAATACGCTGGTGAGGTTCTTATACCTTTTCACTGGTTTGAAAATCAGCCACTGCCAGTCTCAGTTAAGGCACTGCCAGCTGGAGTCGGGGCTGAGCTTGTGATTTTGATCTGTGATTGCCTGGTGACTTGTTGGACGCAGTAAGAGTCACCAGGAAAAGAGCTGGAGTGAAACATTGCAGACACTGGGCTTCTAGGTAGGGAGCTCTTCAGACCTCGCTTCTGCCCACAGAAAGGTTTTGTTTGTCTCTCAGAGTTATCTGGGTCCCAGTTCCCTCCCTCAGGACCCCACTGCCACCCTGACAAATCATGTCAATCTCAGCAAGACCTGCTTCTAGCACCAAGCTTTTGGCAATATCCTACTTTACAGCCAGGGCTCAAGCAACAGTGAGACAATCTAGGGAAAAGAAAGGGATTAAAAGTGCAATTAAGTGAAGGGATGCCAGAGGCAGGGAAGGCTTAAACTCCTCTCCTTGTTAATCTTTGTAAAGCTGGAACTGAGGCAAAGCCGTGATTCCTCAAATCACCCAACACCTGGAAGCCACTGGCAGGCTCACAGCACAGGCAAAATTACACCACTTTTACTGGTATTATCATCACTAACCAAGCAGTGAAGGAAGAAAAGCATCACCCAAGGAACAGTGTCCACCATGCATTTGTACACCATACGGCTTTAATTGCACTCAAAGGCTGACAGATAAAGGCCAAGTCAGTGTTCTTTGAAGTCAACCAAAAGATTTCTGTTGACTTGAGTGGGCATTGGCTGAGGACCACAAGCTGCAGGAGGAAGTCTGAATCACTGTGATCCCATACAGGACTCTGTGAAGGAATGGTTTTTCCTCCCTGAGAAGCCACTGTTGTCAGAGCCAGCAGAACTGGGAGCCCATGGCTGCCAAATCAGAAGCGTGGATTTAGCAAAACCCCCATGCTGTGGTGTTCCCATTCACTTGTGATCTGTAGAGTTGCAGGCTGGTCCATAACCCTCACCACTTACCCACACAATCCTGCCCCATTTGTAGGGAGTCACCTTTCTAGAACTACTATTTTCCTGGTTGTAAAATGGGACCAGGACATCAACTGGGGCACCAGCTCAGCATCTGGCCTCTTTTAGATTTTTTTTCCCTTCCTTCATCTAGAAGAAATGGCAATCCACGCTAATTTTTAAAACTGGAAAAACTGTCAGATCAGATTCAATTAGCCTCTTTCCACCCCTTGCACATGCCTGAAATAAAGCTTCTGTTATTGGAGTTTAGCTGACGATGCTTTTGTGCAAGGAAGGAAAGGCTCCAGTTAGTTTTTCTTTAACTGAAGCCATATGGAATTGAAACTTGTTGAATCAATAATGAAACATGTCTGTGTCACAGAGCACTTTTGATTCCAAGACATACAATGGACTGTTTGCAAAGTCACATTGCTGGTTAAAACTACATTTTCTTAAAATTGACAAATAATTTAGGGACTCAGCTGCTTAGGAGGATATGGTCTAGTTGATTGCCTGAGAAAGTTAAAAAAATTCCCAACCAGCCTGAGGTTCTCTGTTGACTCATTTTCATAATGCATTTAAGTACTGTGGCAAACACTTGCCAGCCATTTAGGCAAGCAGTTTAAGACACATCAAGAAACACAAAGCAAAAATGATTTCAATGTCCTAATTTCCCATCCATCCTTCCCAACACGTGCACAGTAGCTTCACTGAGAAGCAGGTGAGTTGCTAATGCAGATTAAGTTGTCCTTTGAGAAGCCACTGCAATTAATCCACCCAGTAACCCCCGAACAAAGAAATACTTCCGTGACACATCAGTGTTTCCAGATTTGGAAAGGATTTGACAAATGCCAAACTGAACTTGCACAGCAAGTGAACTGTGGTGGAGAAAAGAGTGTGCAGCCTCCAGCGGAGGGCATGGAATATCTAAGAGGATAAATAACCTACTTGCTCAATGGTAGCTGTTATGTTACGTTATGTTATGTTATTTTATGTGTTGTTATGTTTTGTTATGTTATGTTTTGTTATGTTAATTTTATTTTGATGCTTGACAGTAAAGAATGGGGTTCAAGGATGTCAGAGGTGCTTCAGAAAAGCCTGCTGGTGACTAGGAATGTCTTCACTTTCTGTTAGCATGCAGGTAGCATGCCCACAGCCACCTGAAGTCCAGCTATATTACTATATGAGGTATTCCCTCTCGTTTTGGTTCTCGGCCTCAGTGTCATGCAGTTTTGTAATGTGAATGTAAAGTAGCATTTTGTGGAACTCAAAAAGCTTTGGTAATTCTTTTCAAGATGCTGAGCTTTTCTGAATGTCCTTTCTTGGAAGTGCTGAGCTGAGTCTGCCCTGACAACATCACATTCCATAATCCCTTGCTTCCTACCAGCTCTGGGAATAAGACAAGCGTAAGACCCCCATGCTCTCCGAGCAGGAGGAATGTTGTGTGGTGGTGGACTCCAGGCTGGCAGCTCGGGTTTCCTCCTCAGGGACTGTGGGAGCAGATGCCTGGAGCTGGTTTTCTTTCTTTCCTCTCTGATTCAGTGTTGGGTAATTAAGGACTGAAAGGTTGCCTTAAGTGCAGCCTAGAGAATTGTATTTTTCTGCAGATGGTGTTCCCTGTTATCAGTTATTGTATTGTGATAGGGCCTAAAAATCCGATGCAGATATGATCCTTTCTTGGAAAGGTTTAGTATCGGAACACAATCACCACGCAGGCAGATAAGAAGATATCTAGGATTATGGTGCACTGTGGCACTCTAAATGGAGGTAACCTGAGCCAGAGAGCGCTGGAAAGAGGCAGGCACGGGTGGCAAATCGCTCAAATCCCAGTATCTGAGTCCTGTAGCAAGGGGATCAAAACACCACAGGGGACAAAATCATTACTAACCAAAATAGCTGACATCATTGGTGGTTATATGGGAACCTGCCTGTTGGTAGGGATGTATATATATATATGTACACACATACATATATATAAATTTCCTGGTGTGGATTTTCCATAGCAATTTATCACTTCGGCAAAAATAAAAACCCCAACAAAACCCAAACAAATGAAGTGAAAAAACAAAAGAGTGCAATGTCTCATAATAAGCTCTTTCTGTTGAGGCAGCAGCTGCAGTTTCTCCTCTCAGATTTCTTTTCTTTTATTACCCAGAAAGAATCAGCAGCTGCTTAGGAAATATTCCAGAAAGATTCATTGAGAAGTTCCTGGCTGTTTTTCACATACTAATCTGACAGAATCAACATCTTCAAGGAAGGGACTAACTCTCCTGGTCTTTGTCTGCTCCTCATAAATTAGTGGGTTCTGATAATGTGGTTATCTACAAGGAAATAACAGCAGGAAAAATAAAGAAATAACATGTCCTGGTGATGGGAGACAAGTAGGTTTTTTATGTCACAGAGGGGGTGTGGGAATTGCTTAGGTTCTTTCAATGGTCGTGTTTGCATCTCTTCAAAAACTTTTGCACAACCAAAGTGCTTTCCAAATGGGTGTATCTGGAGGCAACACCCCTAAGAGGGAGCATTTGGAAGAGACATAACACACGCTCCTTGAAAAGTAGGATACATCCAGGACATATTAACTCTGGGGTTATTTCGGCGCTGTCGTGCTCTGTGCTTTAGGACTGGAGCGTGCAGCCACCAGAGTATGGATGGGGAAGCTGCTGGGGTGGAGCTCAGTGGCACAGTCCAGATCAGTGGCTCTGGGCAGGCACTCCCAGGGCTGAACTTCTCTGTTCTTTCTTGCGTGGCTTCTTTTAGCCGGGCTGCCTCCGCGTCAAGAACATTCCTCCCCATAACGTGGATGCCTCAGGAGAGGCAGAGCTGGTGCCTCACCCCAGGCAGGGATCTGGCAACCAGTGCTTGTTAAACAGGTGAAGGTAGAGATGGGCAATTGTGTCAAGACTCAGCGTTCCCTCAAAATCTGACTGGAAGCTGTCACCCTGTGCCTTTCCCCTGCCATTGCAGGACAAATCACATTCTCATTTCCAGGTCTCTGGTGCATGAGGGCACAATTCAAATGTCATCTTTTGAATGATGTTTGCCCATCATTCAACATCAAAGGGTGTTTGCCCTTCCCCTGTCCTTCTGTGTCACAGGCAGCTCTGCCTCTGAGCTCACTCCTGGCAAAAATCCAAACCTCCTGTTGGCATCCAGAAGTGGAGACATGGATCTTCACACAGCATTATGGAGCCTCCGAAGAGCATGGATCTTGCTTCATGGAGAGCTCAATGAAAAAGCTGCTTCTTCCTCTTCTGCTGTCATTAGTGACTAGGGGAAAAAAACCCTACAAAACCCAAAAAGTAGCATGTGATTCTTCCCACAGAAGGTCTGAGGAAAAGCAGTTTGGATCTGTGATGTCCGGTGCTGCAAAACACTGTCCACTGAAGTACACAAACTCTTGGGAGTGTGGGAGAGATAATTGGAGGTTAATAGAGCTTTTACTGCTGGCTGCCTGGCCTATTATTTCTGTGAAAAAATCCTGACATTTTCCCTTTATTGAAGTGAGTTCATGATCATCTATATAAAAGAAAGCTGTATTCTGAGAACACATATGCATTTGCATACGGATGGTGTTCTCTTGAAAATTATTTGAATAAAAATAAAAGAAGAATGAAAACAGGAGTTTTCACTCAAGGGAAAAGTTAATGAACTCACTTCTCTTTCTTTCACTCCCTGATTAAATATTATGTTACCATTTTATCTTTGTGCATGAAGAGTAAAGCCCTATTCTGTATTTTGCCAGCTTCATTCATGAAGCTTTGTATTATTTTTACTGCAATAAAAAACTAAAAATTACTCTCTCCACATGAGAAGCAGAATGGAGAAGAGCAGTAATTCCCCACAGTATGGAGGAAGGAGAAAGTGAAAGACGAGACATCCTCTTTTGTTTGTTTGAATAGGCATGAGATGTACTCCAACATGTGCTGGCAGGAGCAGTCGGAGAAGACCGGCTACAGAAGCTCACCAAGAAATGCAAAAGGCATTGCCTGCTATCTAAGATATCAGTGAGACCTTCCTTTCTGAAGAGGCTTTTTCCTTTAATGCTCATTATTTCTGAGAGTCTGTGGGCTCGTAGCAGATTGTACCGATGTTTTAAAGTTGACTACTTCATCATTCTAATTAGGATCCTGTGGATTTTCAGTGTTGCTAGCCAAGTGCATTTCAGTGCATGTTCAGTTAGACCAGCTGAGTACCACTGGACTTCTTGTTGTGCAGTGGCCAGGTAGCTCAGCTGAGCCAGGGTTACTCACATGGGGCACCACCTTCGTTCAGCTGGCAGCAGAAGCATTGCAGCATTCAGGTAAATAAGCCCACATTCCTGTGCCAGAGTATGATTCCAGATTTGGCTTGGCATTTTATTAGCACTTCAGAAGGCTATTGCCATGGGTTTGTCAGCCTCTGGATACATGAAATTTGCTAGGAGTTCCTGTCTGAGACGGGACAACACCTGAAAACTAGCACTATGTCAAAGCAACTTCGGAGGGAGTGCCCATCACCTGCTAAACATGGCTGGTTTTCAAATGTTCTTAAGAATAAACGGTGTTGATTTTAGTCTAGAAAGGGATGCTTTATGGAGGCTAAGTGCCTGAATGGCTTGCAGTCTTGTTTGATTGGTGTTGAGATGTGAGCAGAGGAAACATGAAATCTCAGATGAGATATTCACATGCAAACCTTGTAACACACAGTGTTCTTGGGGCAGGGTGGGGGAATGTTAATTCCAAGTGTGTGAAAATGAAAAACAAACAAACATGAGAATGGGGAAAGGAGATTTAAAATTTAGAAATGGACCCCTCTGTCCAAGGATTTCATCTGTGCTGCTGTTACTGGCCCATTGCTCTAGGTAGCAGGAGCAAGGCTTCTAGCTGCCAGTCAACCATTTTCTTTTTGATAATTATTCACATTGCTGCAGAAACGGAAATTATCTCTATTTTCTCACTTCCCAATTCAAAACTGTAATTGCAGCTGCTCCCTCCTCCTTGTTTGGAAGTTTTACATGCAGAGAGTCATCAGCCAGGCTTGCCTTAAATCAAATCTTCCCATGCAGCCTGGGTTATAATCTAGTGAGCACAGCAGCTGCCTAGTCGCAGCAAGGAGAAAAGCAGCACATTTCTGCAGCCACTGGCTAGGAAATTCTTGCTAAAATAAAAGGGCTATGCCTTGTCTGATGCCTTTATAAAAATGTAAAGGAGTCAGCTTCCTGAGGGCTTTCACAGATATTGCTAATCATCTTAAATTGAAACAGGACTTCCAAACCCAGCACGTAAATCCCCATAACACACCTTCAATTTCTGTCTCCAAGGCTACCCAGCTGCCCTGATCCTCCGTGACAAGCTCTGGAAATGCAGTGATACTTCCTTTTGCACTAGTCCTTCCCTGCTCCTCAATCTCCCTTGCTCTTGAGTCATCTTGCTCGCATGAAACACCACTCCACAGCGTGGTGGTGGGTGAGGAGCTGGCCTGAAAGCCCACGGGAAGTCTGAGTGGCAGGGAATGTGCAGGCTCTCATCCCTTCCACCCACAGAGAAATGCTGTTTCCCTCAGGGATACAAGAAAATAGCCAGAGCCCCCGTGCAGACTTGCCCAGCTTTGCTCACTCATCTGTGCAAGGGCTGAAGTGGAGGTCTCCTTAAAACAATGCTAATAGGATTTATTCATGCTGTTTTTATCAGCCCTTCTTATTCTGCTACAGGACATGCAATTCATGAATGACAGCCACTAGTCCCCAGTCACAGAAGTGTATTTTGAGGGACACAGTATGAGTAGCCTTACTGAACATTTTCCAGTGACTTTATATGCAGAAAGTGTACTCTCACAGAGAGCCAAAATCTGCCCTCTTCTGAAGTCCCTTGGGTCTAAATTAGTGAGATTTTCATATACTGTGATTTGAATCTGAATGTGTTTCCTTGCTTGCAGTCTCTATGGTCACACAGTACGCAAGGGGACTCTATGCTGTGGTTTACCTTGTGACTTTTGGGGATTTTTTTGGGGTGTCCTGAAGAACCACATGATCAGCAGACACATTCCCCATGCTGCCAATACAGGAGCACCTTCTGACAGTGCTCATCTTCCAGGGTGCAAGATTTGCCAAGGCACAGGTGTGTGGAGCATCCTAGCAGAGAACAGGAGCCCTCAGCTGACAGCTCAGCTGAAGGTCTGGGGTGAGATACAGCTTCTCTGACCATTATCCAAGACTCACAGAAGATCTGCTGATGAGCCTTTTGTACTGCAGATCTCCTCAAAACGCTGCGGGGTCAACAGCAAAGTGCCAAACTAGAATCAATGAGGCCTTAAGCAGACACTCAAGAATAGCAAGTCAACCAGTGGATTTGCAGGCAGACTTTAACAGCTTGTTATCTAATGTCCCCTGGGCAAAAACACTGAGACATCTGCAGTTTCTGACCTTTTTTTTTTTTTTTTGTCTCTGCTGGCTCAATAGCTAGTTAGCTGGTCATTTGATGGGAAAACAAAACAGAGGAAAAGAGAGCAAATTGCAATAGGCAGGACATGCTGGACTATTTGGATGCCAAAAGGACTGGAAATATATAAGCATAGAGGTTGCTTTGCTCTCCTTTATTAAGCTCTCTGAGATGCTTTCTGGAACTCTGCTAAAAGCAGGGCTTTCAATATGCCAGTTGTCACTGAACTTTTATGTTGGTTTTATTTTGCATGTGTTTTGCATCTCTATTCTCTTTGCTTGGCACTGCAAGTTAGAAATTAACCTGAAAAACACACACTGAGACTTCACTGACTTTCCCAGATTTTCTTTTTTGTCTGAGAACACAAAGCTCTCTTCATAGCATCTCCTCTAGTCCCATCAAGGGGAGGGAAGATCCCCAGAAGACTGACTTCTGGATCATCCTTTGTACTGAGATCTCAGTTCCTTGGAATGCAGTGACTGCACTAGCTTATATGTACAGGGGGTGTGGAGCCTCCTTCCTGTTTCTAGGCTCTTGTTAATAAAGTGTGCCCACATTCTCAGACAGGGCCCTAATCACCAGCCTTAGCCTAATCTCTTAATTAATTCCTGTTAATGTAAATGCACTCGAAAAGATTCTTTTAGCCATAGTGTTCGAGAAATTAGAAGTCCTTTTTTGAAGAGACAGTGTGCTTCTTCTTTCATGGTCTGGTATAATGACGACACTGTCTTGCTGTATGAGAAGGATTTGACACATCCTATGGTGCTCACTTCTCATCCCTGGATTATAGATTATTTTAAATCAACTCAGGATAATAGGTGACAGCTCAGTGTATATTATATGTAGCATTTCAGTCTAGCATAGGCAGAGACCTCCTGGCCTCTTGTTTCCATAATTTCTGTGTCTCAGAATGGCCTAAAGTCAAGGTTGGGTTATGCACCTTGTGTAATAGAAGGCACCAATATGTGAAGTTCTGGGACCTGCCAGAGAAATGCACTGTTCCTGCTTCTAATTTAATCTGATTTATTCTCATTGCATGGATGTCCTACTCATTACAATCAAGGTCAGAAAAGGATTTGAGCCTGTTTCTGATGTGGGAAGACAGCAGTCCCAGAGGTAAAAAACACAAAGAAGAGCTAAGCTCAGATTGACCTCACTAAAAAAAAAAAAAAAAAAGCTCCCAAAATGGAGTGTAACTGGTCAGTACCAAGAGAGTGAATTCGGAGCAGGGTAAGAATTGTACCTGCTCCCGTTATAAGCAGAGACCCCCCTCTCTCGTGACTTCAATTTTGCCTAGGAGAATCCATATAAAAACAAATAAATGCCAAGAGAAATGTTTCTATTGTTTTCCTTCTCCGTATCTAATGAAATCTATTCCTTTAAAACAGAGCAATATCCTCCCCTATGATTTTTTGCAGTCACATCGCAGAAAGAGAGAAAACCTGAAAGCAAAATTGAATCCTTTTGATTTTTCCTGGTTCAAGAGAGGAGACATGCCAGTGGGAAGGAGAATAAAAATCTCACTGAGTAAATCTGGATTTTAAACTGCCTCTAATGATCAACAGCAATCATACAAATATTTATTTTTGGGTTTATAGTTTATTTGTGTTAAGGCTGACAGCAGATTTTAAATTTGATATTCAGTCTTCCTTACATAAAAATATGTTGGTTATTTAATTATTCACTTCTGTAGGAGTTCAGAGTGCAAGTTGTTGTGGGGATAATTTTGTCACGTACTGCCTTAGAATGTATTTTCTGTTCCCTAATTCTTTGGTTGCAGAGGCTCAGTTCGGTACTAGAGATCAAATCCTGTCTGCACTCAAGCTGACAAGGAAACGTCCAGTAGTTTGAATAGGGTGTTGATTTTATCCTTACTGTTCATGCTGTAGTGGGAGCTGCCATAACATCTAACATCAGATCTTTAACATCTCTCCAGTCCTTTGAAGTGCAAGTCCCTCATATTTCATTCACCATTTCAACCAAGAAACAGCAGAGGGACTGCAACCCTGCTGCTGGAAGGGCAAGAGGGAGGCAGGAGGTAGGAGGATGTGTCATTTATTGCATAACAGGTTGGAAAACCTTTTTGCATGTGGTTTGCTCATGTGGTGACAGCGACATGATGTGCAACCTGCAGCCACAGGCAGGTTTCTGCAACCTGCCTGTTTCGCAGCTGTTACGGCTCTAACCTGTGAGACCATCAAGCACACAAGCATCTAGAGATATGCTGCTAAACCTGTACATATGCATGGAAATATCACGACACGTGGGGTTTTCCTCGTGTTTAGTGCTCAGAAATTCCATCAAATTTCAACAAGAGCTCAGCATGTGGTGTGTTTATGAGTGCTTAAGTAGTTAGGAATCAAAGTTCAGGCAGCTAGGTTTGAAAAATGTAGTCAGTCTTTGAATGATGTGCTCTGTTGAAAGGAATCTAGCCTAAGACGCTCAAGAAGTTTGAGAGTTTAGGATGTAAAGAAACCTGTAGCATGTGGTGTGTGCTTTCTACTTTTCCTGGATTTCATTATGCCTTCCTGCCTCACAGAACAGCTGTAACACTAAACCCATTGAAATTTGTAAAGTGCTTAGAGATCCACTGAAGGGAGGCTGTAGAGGAGTAAAAGGTACTCAATTTTCATTGCTGTTCTATCAGGCAAGAGAGTTTCCAGAGTGTCTTAATAATAAATAAGAATAAATAACTGCAAATGTAGAATCTGTTCTATGCTCATTAATAGGTACCTTTGGGGCTGTGGTTGAAGAGAATCTCTTTTAAGGAGAAGGTGAGTATAGATTTGAAGATTTGAATTCATATTTCAGTATCTTCTTTAGGGCCATGGCTTGAAGCACTGGGGTATGGTTTAGTAGTGTATGAACACTATCCAGGTCTACCGGAATTTGAATAATAGTGGCAGATTGTTTGACCATTTTCTCCTGTCAAATTTCAACTAGATTTTCAAATAAATCATTCACCAATATTTTTTCCTCATGGTTTGGTTAGCTCAAGAGCCAGCTGAACAATATTCATCAAATAAATTACTCACTTTTTCCTCATCAATCTGCAAATAATTTATTCACAAATACTTTTACATGAGGCAGCCAGCTCTAGCCAGGACAAATCAAGGTAATTTCCTACGCTTTTGATCACATGCCAGTAGGACTTTATCTTGGACAGCTCAATAGAGACAGGTTTTAATGCATAATACATAAATGGGTAAGCTGAGTTTTTCACAGTTCTTTGTGAGCTCTCTACTATTGCCCATACTTCTGTTCAACTGCTAAAGGGGAATGACAGGGGGACATATATTTTCCATCCAGGTACGCTGAGAAACATTTCACAAAACCGAGTGTACAGCTCCGAGGGTGTGGGGCTCACGTCAGCCACAACCGTGATGGGGCAGCCCCCTGGCTGGAACACGCAATCTGCTCACTGGAGCAAGGCGAAATTTAACAAGAGCTGAGGAGAGGAAATGAAGACGAGTATTGTGCCTGCTTGGAAACACAAAGGGAACCTAGGGGCGGAATGAAATCAAGCAACGTGGAATTTCGCCAGCGTGCTGGGGATAAAGTCCCTAGCTCTTGAGAAAAGGGTCTTTAAATGAGACAGCACATCCCCGTGCAGATGTCTCCAGGACAACGTTTGTGCTGCAGCTCCCTTTCCTCAGGGTTCTCATGCAAACAGTTTGGAAGCCACTGAGAGTCCCCTTCCTGCCCTTAGAGGCTGCTGTGCTGCTGACAGGGCAGTCGAGCATGGCCTTACCTGTCTGTCTGCCTACGCCTCTTGTTTGTTGTGGAGAGCTCCTGGCTGCCACACGCCAGGCAATGGCACCAAAAGATTTCTCCCCTGGTTAAGGTTTGCAGCCTGCAATCTGCACTGCACGAGAGCAGCACTTTTGCACCTCTGCCCCTAAGCAAGGTGCTGGGTCCTCATCACGCCAGGTCCTTCTGCTGTTGGTCAGAGACATACAGCCCTTCTAAATGTTCTTTACTCTCGCACTCCATGCTGGATGTGGGCCTCATACACAGACATTTCACCCCTGTCCTCCACTGCTCAGGCAACAAGGTGGGGAGAACAAGAGTTGTTATCCATGTTTGCCAAGAGAGAAACTTTGCAAAAGCTAGCAAGTGTATATTAGAGGAGTGGCGCAAGTAGGGAGTGGTTGCTTGTGGGTTTCTTTAGGATCAGGGTGTGTTCATGTTTCATGAATGTGTGCATGCATAATAATGTGTTTAACGTAACAACTCCAGTCCTGATCCTTCCCCGAAATTCTGCTGGCTAACCTAGTTACCCCCAAATGAGACACTTTCAGCCCATACATTATGCAGAAATGTAGGTATGAAGAAACGTAAGCAAGCACTTTTACAGCATCATCAATAAATAAATACGTGCTATCTACTCAAATCAACAACATGCTAAACACTGAAAGTCAAATGGGCTGCCTTCCTGAGAAACAAACAACTGACCATGTATTTACTCTGCAGCTCATGAATAAACATAGAAAATGCACAAAAACAGAGGAAGATATTTGTCTCAACTTGGAGAAAGCTCCTGGCTCAGACTGGCTCTCATAGCTGAACGATACAAAATGGAATTGGCAAGGGGGGAAAATGACATAATCACATACATGTAACAATCCATTCAAAGTAGGACACACAAAAAGGAGAAGAAAACAAGCTTTGAAGGAGAAGGTAGACTAACACAGCGGTCAGCTTCAAACCTGCTCTTTCTGTCATCTGTGCTGGCGATTTATCAGCCTTGGAGAAGCGGCTCTCAAATTGAAGGAGGGATCTCAGACACCTGCTTCAATTGTCACAATGTTACAGAATGTATTTTAACACATCCTGCTGCAAGGCCACGTACTGAGGGGGGAAGAGCATAGTGGTGAATGGCAGGATAAAGATGCTCTCAGGAAAAACAGAGATGTAGAAAGAGATTTGGAGACTCAACATGGGTAATGAACTCCACAAGCTTTTTGTACAGCGTAGGAAATAGTCTACTTCCATTTTTAGTTACGAGAGAAGGGGAAAAACAATGACTGAGAAATGACTTTTAGTCTGTGCACAGCATGTGTGTATAGACCACAATGACATTGTACCCAGGGTGGGTGCCTGCAAGTCAAAAAACACGCTTAAAAACACTGGAGTCCGAAAAATCTGCAGCGACTGAAACTAAATCTTACAATGTAAGGCTTCAAAGAAAACAATCTGTTCAGTTAAACAAGAAGTGATAGGAGCACCATGTATAGTTACTTATCCATGAAAATGGGATCGGTGTGCAGGTTTGTAGGCAAAGGCATAACAAGTTCTGATGTCTTGAAGTTGAAGTTAGACAAATTCAGCCTTAAAAGAAGCAATTTCCTAGCAGCAAGGATAATTAAACATTGGAATAAATTAGTAGGTGGAAGAAGGCAGTTGCCATTACTTGGAGTCTTTAAGACAAGATGTGCTGTCTCTCTAACTCACTTTGATCCAACTGCTGAGGAAAAAAATCTATGGCTTTTGTGTATGGGTCAGATGAATGGGTTACAGTGGCCCTTCTGTCTGGAAGTCTGACTATGTGGAGGAAAAGTGGTTCTTACTGAAGTAAAAGAGTGAGAGGTGAGAACACCACCTATGGGTCAGGATAGCAAGAGTTTCAGGACTAAAGGTTGAAGAAGGATCAGGAGCTTAAGCAGTGTGATGGAAGCTGACTGGCAAGGGTGAGAGATCTTCTAACCTGTTTTCTGAATTTGATGTAAGGGACATGTCTTGGTTTATGGAAATGACGTTTTCCAGTGAAGAAAAAGTTGTTTAAATGCTGGCTAAAGGAGGATGTGGAGCAGACTGATTGGAAACAGGCAGCAAGAACAAGCAGGGATATGAGGGCATTGTAAACATATTTGAAGACAGCCTTGTTTTGTTCGGGCAGTCTTTTCTCAGTCACACTTGTGGATTCAGCCTCATTTGCTGTCTGGGAGCTCAGAGAACTTCAGTGTGCACAGGACCAAGTGTCCCCCAGACACCTCTACAAAGAGGTCTATCTACTCTGTGCAGGAGCTCGGGTAACTGTGGTTGGACAGTGAAAGTTCTCATCAGTTTTAGGAGGGTCTCATTTCATTCCTGTCAGGCAACACCCTCTCTGCTGTAAAGCATTACAGAAGGAATAAAGTCCAGCCTAAAATCCAGTCTGATAATCATGCTCAGTTATGAACACAACACACACTTCCTGCTACTGGGAGCAAACAACCTCAGCCAAGCCAAGTCATGCTCAAGAACAAAGTGCACTGGAGACACTAGAATAAAGCCTAAACCAGCCATTTTTGTGCAGGAGCAGTTGCCCCAAACCATGGGTAGGCATCAAAGGTTCCCCACACAGGGAAATGCGTAACACGGATCCCTCTCTACCAGGGAGCCTGGGCAACAGACAGCAAAATGTGCCCAAGGAGGGCACAGATTTCCCAACGAATGTGGCAAGGGGACTGAAAGAGCAGATAACTGTCCGAGTTACTAGAGAGCCGCCCAGTGCCTCCGCTCTTTGTTTTTACAAACAAACAGGAAATTAAATCCCCGAGCAAACAAAAATCTCCAAGCAGGCTGGGAAGAAAGGCGGTGGAGCGGTGGCACAAATGCCGTGCTGCAGCAGCCCCTTACTGAGTTAACTGGGATCTCAGGCAGGGGAAAAGAAACAGAGTCCCCAAAAAGGGCAGTGCTGCTTGTGGGGCTGCCTGGCACCAGTAGGGAGGGAGCGGTGGCCTTATCCACGAAGTGCATGGGGCAAAGGGTATCCGTGCTCTCCCGACCCAGGCCGTGAGCAGGGCAGGATCGCAGGAGCACGGGCAGGCCCACTGTTGCCGCGCTGCCCGTGGAAGGGTCGGGGACACGAGTGGGCGCACCCGGCAGTGCATGGAAGGGGCATGAGTGGCCGCTGTGCCTGGGGGGTGCGCAGCCCAGCAGGCAGCCCCCGGCGGGGGCTGTGTTTGGGGACAGGGGCAGCAGCGGCTCCCCACGCGTGTGCGGTGGCTCTGTGCGCACGGCGTGAGCAGAGGGGCCACAGGCGACCCCGCGCTGCGGGAGCGGACACGAGGGGACCCCACCCCGCGAGGCGGGGCCGGACCGAGTGACCGAGCAGTGCCCCAGCCCCACGCTGCCCAAGAGCCGTTCCCGGGGCTCCGGCGGACACTCCCCGCCGGGCGCGCCCGCCCTCCCCGCACCGGGGCTTTCCCGGGCCACGTGTGCGCGGCGGCGGCGGCCCCGGGAGGGAAGAAGGGAGGGAGGCGACGAGGGCAGCGCCGTCCTCCGCTGGGCCCCGCTCGGCTGAGGCGCTCCTCCGCGCCCCGGGGCCGGCGGCCCCGCTCTCCTCCCTCTCTCCTGCCCGGGGGGAAGGGGCCGGGCCGGGCCGGACCCCGCGCCGCCCCCGCTACCTGCGGGCGGGGGCGGGCCTGGGAAAGTTTGTCTCTGTGGTTGGCTGCGCCGCGCGGCGCGGCCGGTCGGGGCGGGCGGGCGGCTCCGTGCGCTCGCAGGGCAGCGAGCGGCCGGCCGAGGAGCGCTGCCGCCGCCGGTCCCCCTCGGGCCAGCCCAGCCTGCGTGCCCGCGGTCCCGCTCGCGTAGGGAGAGGCGCCGCGCAGCCCTGCCGGCATGGGGCACCGCGGGGAGAGGGCGTCCTGCCTGCGCCTCCTCCTCCTCGTCCTGCTGCTGCTCGGTGAGCCCGGGGGTGCGCGGCCGGGGGCGGCGGGGAGGGCGGCCGGGGGTGCCACCTTGCCCGCAGGTAGCGCGGCAGGGCCGGGAGGGAGCCGCCCGCCGGGCCGTGCCCGCCTGGGGCGCGGCGGAGCCCGGCCGGGCGCTGCCCTGCGCGGGGCCGGGCTGTGCCGCCTGCCCGCCGGGTGCGCCGGCCGCGGGCCGAATCAGCCGGCGCAGCCCCCCGGCCCCCGCTGCCCCCTCCGGGGGATCGCTGCCGGGTTTTCCCCCGAAACTTCAGGGGGCCTCCTCGGAGCGGGGGTGGCTCCCCGCCGAGAGGGGCTCCCGCAGGCTGCCGGGGTCCGCGGAACGTGGCGGTGGAGCCGTAGTTGCTCGTGAAGGAGCCGGTGCGTGGGCTGTGGTCGCGGTGAGGTGAGAGCGCTCCTTCGCTCTGAAATCTCACCTGGCGGAGATGAAGGCGCTCGTTGAGGCGGGGACCCTCCTCCTGCCTGTCCCCCGAGGGGCTGCGAGAGGGGCCCCGCGCCCTTCTCGGGTTCGCCGGGCACACGGGGTGCCGGGGGAGCGGCGCTTCCCCTGCGCCCTCCCCGCCGGACTCCTGGGGTTTGCTGCCTCTGCCGGGAAGTTCTCCCGCTAGGAGATAGCGTGTAGGTGATGGTTTATGCCGTGTTCAGGTAATTGTGTAGCTGTCGTTAGCGTGACATGTGGCATTGTTCCTTACTGGTGTCAGTGCCAGCCAGGCAGCGTGCAGGAATAAAGACAAGCGAGCGCTACACAAAAGGGTGGGTGGTGGGTTGTCGTGGGGTTTTTTACTTTTGTTTTTTTCCTTTTTTCCCCAGCCTTGTACTTGTAGCATTGTTGCTAACCCTATTGCAGAAGTAGCAGTAAGTAGAGCACCAGAAGACTGTTCGGGTAAGGTAGTTCTGTGTTAGTAGTATTTAAGTGGCTTTGTGTGGGCTCTGGGCAGCCAGAGGGACCTCAGGTGCTGGTGAGCAAGTTACTCACCACAAGTCCTACAAGTTACTCTATGTAGTTCGTGACTCAGAGCACTTGATTAATTGCAGGTAGTAAGTGGGAGCATTTTCCAGATTTCAGGTGGAAGGAGTAACTAAACAGTACCCCAGCCCCACACTGCCAACATTCTTCTTCAAACAAAACTCTATTCGCTGACTTAGTTTGTGCTTGCACTTTTGACTTTGCTGTGACTTTTGTTTTAATTAAGTCTGCCAGAGCACTTTCTTCATTTTTTGGCTGTTGAATCTTTCATAACCAGGTCTGCAGACCTGAGAGTTGCAGTTGAAAAGTCAGCTCCCTAAACCTGGGCTTGTCCTAGTCTCTTTCCTGAGGCTGCTTGTAGGCAATTGGGGCAGAGGGTTTTCTGTCTGCAAGATCCTACCAGATAAAGGTGTCCACTGTGCTTTCTCTTACTTGCAGCTGAGGTTAGTCATCTCGTTTATCTTTACAATATTGGCATTCTGCCAGCTGGGGAAACAGTCAAGAGCTGGAGAGCTCACCTTCAGTGTTTTTGTTTAGAAACAGAAAGGGAATAAGATTTTTCAAGAGAATGGTTTAGTAGGACAAGCAGAAAATCAAGACTCTCAGATGCTCAAGGTCATGCAGCAAAAAGTAAAAACTATTAAGAATGACGCACAACTGGAAAGTTGTTTCCTTCTTCATTCAAGATGAAATAATTAGAAGAACTTAAAGTGTGCATGCAGAGATACATGGCCATTGTTCATGATCTGGTTTGTCTAGATGTTCTGAGCTGTCTCTTGGGGATTTTTTTTTGTAATTGGAATGGTGCTTTTAAAATTCAAAGTGCTTTTGTGTGCAGAAAAATCTCTGAACTTTAGTCATACTTGTGGTGTGTGTTGTAGTGTGCCTATCTTCTGATACCATTACTTGGTCACTTCTATGAAATATTCCAAAGGTTAAGAGGTTTGGAAAGTAGTCTTTCTCTCACTCTGGATGGAAGAAGTGTGCTTCTGTGAGCCTTTTCTAGCAGCTCTTTAATGGAGAGGAGGTTTGGGGCTTTTGCTGCAAGTGTTGAGGAATTCTTGTATGAGGGAGGTGGAGGGAAGGAGCTGAAGCATAGACAAGCTTATCCCTTGTGAGTACTTAGACTTGACTGTTTTCTTCAGATATTTACAAAATAATCCAGCAAAAGGATGCAAATCGCTGAAGTATTTGGCTGTGACAAATGAGAATGTTTTATCATCCTTTCTTCTTGATCCAGTACAGTTATAATCTGTTTGGTAAGGAGATTGTGGATCCTGATACTAAGGCTTGATCTACTCTCTCTTTTCTTCCCTCCTCTGGTGTGGCTACATCCTGAGAAGGGAGGGCACTATGAAAGCGTTTTCCTCTGTCTGTTTCATGTGTGATTTCACTCTGCAGCCAATCTACCTAACCAACCTGTGAAATGCTCTGGAAACCAAAACATCTCTTAGGACAAGACAGCCAAAAACCAAACCAAGTATCTGATTGTTACCAGGGCTCAGACTGTAAAGTAAACAATAAGCATTCCACCTCCTGGGCTTTTTTCCCTGGCTCTTATTTGAGGTTCAAGGTAATAATTTCAGTGGATCTGAAAAAAAAAGGTTTTTGTTTAAATGCTATGGGCGTGAGGAGAGCATGTACTCAGCAGATCCTGGGGGAAAACCGCTGATAATGGGTTTCCCAGAGATTGCCTTTTTCTTACTCACCCTTTAGACCTGTGTGGCACTCACTGTCTGCTATGATGAAAGTCAGTTCCAGCATGCCAGAACCCCAGGATGTGTGTTTAGATGAATGGACTTGTTTCCTGCATCTCGTGTCTGAAATAATTTTTGTTTCTTTTCCTCAGAAGCTACAACAATTAGTCATTTGAATCAAGGTTTAATTCAAGCTCTGCAATAGAAGGCTTTTGGTAATTAGTGTAAGTTATTGTGATCATGCACTTCAAGGAAAAGCATGCTTTAATCTTTTCCTGCATTTGCAGCTAAAGTGGAAGCGTTAGAAAATGGGAGAGCCTCAAGGTTTAGGGCAGGGAGGCGATGTAAGGATGATTCCCCACGGAGTGTTCAAGGTATGTTAGAGTGGAATCTGCTCCCTGCTCCCTTGCTGGTGCCTGCTCACCTGCGGGTGAGCCCAGGGCTGGCCCTGTGGCCTTTGCCTGCCTGTTCTTGGAAGGAGGCAGGCTCAGATCCTCACTGGTACTCAGGGAAGGCTGACAGCTAGACCTGCCTATCTCTTGCGACTTAGGAGGTGGCTCAAAAGGCTTCCAAAGGCGAACTGCAGACTGCTAAGACACTAGGAGCACGTAGTGAGCGTTGGAACTGGGTTGGTGAGGCACTGAAGGGCAGGTGGTGTTGCTGAGGAGGAAGCGCTTTCCCCGTGGCTTTGTCATGCTGATGTATTTTCTTGGTGTGTAGGCTGTGGGAACATGTGGGAATCGAAGGGCGAGCAGTGTAGTGAGTGTTTGTTCCTTTACATCCTGTGCTCTTTAGGGTTGGCAGATGATAGCTTAGTCACCTTCTCTGGCTCTCTTGCATCTTTGTAGGTGCCTGTCTGGGGCTGCTTTTTAGGGAGTCTGGGTGCTTTTTCTGAAATTCTTCGACCTTGTTCCCCAGGTTTCTCAATGGCTACATTTCAACATAGCAACAGCTTGCTCTCTTTAGGTAGCCTCTGTTGTATTTGGCTCTAATCCCTGAACTGAGGTATAAACCTGCCTGAATAAGATTTGAAGTAAGCAGTAGGGGTCATTTAAAAATGCAGCCACATGCTTGATTAGAGTGGAATGTGCTTAAGAAATAATGTATATCCATCCATCTAGTTATATAAACAAACATTCAGGGACATTTGATATTTCAGCTTTCACATCTAATGTATTCATGGGTTGATTTGTTTCTGTGTGGTTGTTTCTTGTTTTGGGTTGGGGTTTTTTTTCCAATCTCCATAATCCTTGTCAAACACTAACCTGCAAAACAGAAATGTATATTTTTTTTAGTAGGGAAATGAGTATATATCTCAGTAAGGTATTTTTAGAAAGTGAGCATTTCAATTGTCTGGTTTTAAATGCCTTTCAGTGATGTATTTTATGGCGTGTGAAGTTCTTTGTTTTAGAAGGAAGGGAAAGGGGACACATTGTCTGAAAACGCGAGTTCTTTCAGACTATGTATGGAAGTCAATCCATTGAAAGCTAAGTTGGAAAGAACTTGAGGAAAACATTACTAACGTGAGCTGGGTCAAACTAGGGGTTATGTCAGTGTCTATAAAAGTCTTCAGCACTTTCAAAAGAAAGATATTAGATAGAGTATAAAGTCAGACTGTATATTGCAATGCAAATAAAAATATCTGTTTAGTACTTTGGTTTTGATTTTTATTGGAGATGTTACTAGGCCCCTGATATTTGTTCTGCTCTCTCAGATCTCTGATAGTAAGCGATAAAGTCTGTTTTATAGAGACCTGTGAGGTGAAAATTGTCTAGGCATACCAACGTTTCCATTTCTGTCCAAGAATAATAAGCAGTTTCGTGCATGACCCCAGTTCCTAACCTGCTCAAGGTACCTCAAAACTGGATCTAACAAGGCAGGGAGAGACTGTGACATAAGCAGGTTTGAAGTTGTTAAAATTTTCTCTTCTAAAGAAGAAATAAGCTTATATCAGGGAGATGGTGTCTGTGGGGAATTATAAGAGTGAATTGGGCTCTGAGCTGTAAAACCTGCCTGCAGAGGCACATGGCAGCACACAGAGGTTTGTCTCCACTAGACCCTGGGGGAGGAGGTGTCACAGGGCAGACCCCTATGGAGAGGAGCCTGCCAGGAGCTGACAGACGAGTGAAGGACATTGAGAAAGTGTGTTGCTGATGTGGCAACACGAGATAGGTCACGACATACAAGGAAACACTGTGCCTTGGAAAAGTATATAAGAGCAACTCACTCCTTTGAATAAACGATTCAGATTCCCTGCTGGTCTGGGTCCATCATTCAATCGCTGACAAATGGTGCCCCGTATGAGTAGTTTATTATACACCTATCTGCGCGTCCGTCGGTGAGCCCCACGGGACTTGAAGTGCTGCTGCAAGAAGCAGGAGTGCTGGCCAGCGATAATCCCTACAAGTTGTAGGTGAGCCATGGGGGACTTAGGGGATGGAGTATCCCAGGAACAGAACGTCCCAGAGATGTTAAAACAGATTTTAAAGAAACATGGCGGCAAAATTAAGTCTACGGATTTGAACACACTCTTGTTCTGGGCAAGAAACTGTGGCTCAACTTTAGATAGGACCAATACTTTTGATCCTCTGAGATGGGACGTTTTAGAAGACGCGTTGTGGGACCCGAGTTGTGCAAGGCGCTCACAGCGCAGGTGGCACCCAGAGACCAGACAAAGAAAGACAGATGCTTGTGCCACCGCAGCAGCTGTGCTGAGCCCTTCTGCGCCACCAGTGAGTGACCATAAGTCTGTTGGGGCTGTGGGAAGAGAGCCAGAAGATGGCCCCTCGTCCCCCGAACCGTTTGACCCTGGAGGGAAGCTGGACCGTACCGTAGAAAGGCTCGCGCCACGTGGCGCTGGGTCGCAGCAAGTGGCTGGAGTCAGGGAGTCCCGTCCTTGTAGCGTGTTCCCCCTCAGAAAAGGGGGGAGATGCAGAAATGGGGTGTGGCCCCTGTGAAAGACTGTCAAGAAGTTTACATGTTCTTAATTTTTCAGTGGCATTCAGAATGATGTTAATAAAGTTTTTAAGCAATTTTATAAGTATTTTAGAGAAGCCCTCTCAGTCAAGGCTTAAGGCTCTGGCCAAGCCCTAGCCCTGGCTGACTGGAAGTTATACCATCAGACCCAGGTGTTTCTGCCCTAAAAGTGTAATCAAGTCATTTTGACTTGGTAATTTGATCTTAAAAAAGCTGGACCCTCTTTCAAAGTAAACTTGAAAGTCCTGCCTAGGAAAGACTCTCCAAGTCTTCACTGTGAAACAGGACCTTCCAGCAGCTGCAGACTCTGAGTGATGGTAAAAGCTTTAGACAACTTTACATTGTTTCTCAAAGTTTTATCTATTTGATAGCTACCATAATTCTTAATTGTATAAAACAGAAAAGGGGGAATTATGGGGATTTATAAGGTAGAGTTGGGTTGTGAGCTGTAAAACCTGCCTGCAGAGGCACATGGCAGTACAAAGGAGCGCATGGTGGCACACAGAGAGGCTTGTCTCCACTGGACTCTGGGGGAAGAGGTGTCACAGGGCAGACCCCTATGGAGAGGAGCCTGCCTGGAGCTGAGGGACGGGTGAAGAATGAGTGACCACCCCATCGAAGGACATTTAGGAAGTGCATTGCTGCTGTGGCAACATGGGATAGGTCACGCCATAGAAGGAAGTGCTGTGCCTTAGAGAAGTGTGTAAAAGCAACTCCCTGCTTTGAATAAACGATTCGGATTCCCTGCCGGTCTGGGTCCGTCATTCAATCACCGACAGTATCTATATACTTGTATCAATGGTTCTCAGGTTTTCCTTTTTGTTTTTTTTTTTTTTTTTATCAGTTGATTCTCTGTAGACCCTAAAATTTCAATTATCTTTGAATAAGAAGACTTGAATATCTACTGAGAAGAGGCTTTAAAAATAATGAGAAACTTTTAATACACCTTGTGTTTTTCAAGGGGCAAAGGTATAAAGTCAGTTTCAGACCAAACTGCTTTTGGGTAAACTGGCAAATAGCTGCTAAGGTGCCAAAAGTCTTGAATAATGTCTTTCCAGATAATCAGCATATGTAAAATAGGGTAAGAAGCAAGACAGAAATTAAGGAACTTAAAGTTTCTTAGGTTTTTTGAATTTCATATCAGAAACTGGCTTATTCATTTACATGTAAGCTTTTATAACTGTAAAGCATAACTGTTTCCTTCTCAATGAAGTCTGAGACAGAAAAAAGGATGGTCTTTTTTTTTTTTTTTTTTTTTTTTTTTTGTGCCTTCCAGAGTTGAAAGTGGTTTCAAAGCTGGGTTACCAGTGAAAACTGTTACCAGCTTTGACTACCGAGTTTAAAGCGAGCTAGGTAGAAGGTAGAGCCTGTTTTGCCAAATGCCTTTGTTGAGTCTTGGAAAAGTTACAAAGCAATATGGTAGTGCTTGTAGATTTGAGTCAATGTAATGGCCGTGGGGACTGCTTGAAACTGGCACTGGAGTGCTGCAGTTGGTGCTCATTTTCATTACCCTGGAGGAGGCAAGTTGTGGGGAAAGAGGGGCTGAAGAAGCAGCCTGGGGAACACTGTCTGTTATAGGCAGCAGTGGCAAAATACTGCTGCAGAAATATGAAGAATTGCTGAAGCAAGCCGAAGTATTTGACTGGTGATAATCTCCACGGCCAGATGGAATTTGCGTGGATGCTCTAAAGGATCTGAACTGTTAGCTGAGTTATGGGAAGAAGAGGTAAGAAAGACAGAGAATCTTGGACAGGATTTCCTTTAGAAAAGAATCTGAGGGTGGTTTTTAGAATTAATTGACTTGTGAACTTCAGGAATGAGAACTAATTAAAGACTGGAGCTCCCAGGCAATCTGTCACAGCTGCCAATAAGCAGGGCTGGCAGCAATGCCTGTAGCATATCTGCTTGTTACTGTTTGTTATGAGTGCCATCTCTTAAATTGTTTATTATTCTGCAAGACTTCAGGCATTCATGCTGAAATTTTCTGGGCTGGATGTCTCCCACAGGTTGGCTTTTTTTTCCCCCCAGAAAATACTGCTCCCCTCAACTACCTCTTTCCTTAAAAAGCTGCAGTACTTCTGGTAGTTACACTTGGGGAGGCAGCAGGGGGAATTTTTTTTTCTTTTTTGATTCTTGCAGGTTCTAGTCATTTCTTCCTTGTCACTCTTGAACCAATAATAATCTCAGCTGCCAAGTTTAGAAGTTCTAGCACAACCATGGTTTAGAACAAGAACTGGAAATTTGGCTGAAGTGTTAACTCTGCATCAAGAATGTGGCTTTTGCTGTTCTTAGGAAAATGTCCAAATTTGGCCACATTATAAGACTTGGAAAAGCATCAGTTTGTAAAAGCTTAATAGGGAATTAGTCTCAGGTCCCTAGAGAAAGCATTCTGTCATTGCTTGTAAGGTGTCAAAGGATTACAACTGCAGCTGGGGGTGGAGAAACAGAACCCTCCTTTTAATTCCAGTTTCAGACTTCTGAAAGTGTGTGTGAAGTCCTTTTTTTTTTTTTTTTCTTCCCCCCTTCTGTTCTTTTTTTCTCTCCTTTTGCCAAATTGGCCAGTGCTGGAGTGATGTACTGGTCTGTGTGGATCACTGATCAGAGCTGCTGTGAGAGTCTGCTGCTTGTAGCACACAAAGTATATATATCATCTTTCTTAAATGTAGTTTGGAAAAAAAAATCAATGTAAACTTTGTGTTGCTTTTAACTTTTGTTCTCTGGCTTCAGTTCTTCTCTCAGGGTTTTTTCCCAGATATCCATCACCATTCTTTACTTCACACTGGCTGTAAAACAACTCCTGCTGCTGTAGCTGCTCTTATTCCACTCTTTCTGTTTAACAGGCTTGATTAGTCTGGACTTGCCTTTCTGCCTTTCTTAAAGACGTGGTTTAACTGTGCTGCTCAGTGCTTGCTTCACGACTGCAATTTGCGTGCTTTCATGCTCTTTGAGTCACTTTCTTCTTGCCATATCAGTAGCCTTTAAAAAGAGTTTGGTGGAACCATTGCTGGGGGGTCGTGTTGGTTAGCAAGAGTCCAGTTCCGACAAAAGCTGGCTCCGCTTAGGTTTGCCAGTCTTAAAAAGAATAATTGCCAATGTAAAGGACTTTGTTTCCGTGCATGTTCCACTGCTGGCTCCAAGTGCAGAGATTTAGCGTCGTGTTTCATCGGCCTTTGATGCAGTGTGGCTGTGGGGAATCTCTGAGCAGGCTGTAATGCATTGTTCTCCTACACGCATTAAAATGATTGTTGCAAGAGAGGCATCCGCGGGGACCTCTGCCAGCTCCTTATTGATGTGTGCAGTTTCATCTATTGACACGCTACCCTTCGTTATTGCACAGTGGATCCTGTGGCAGTGGAATTCGCTATTAAATATGCCCCGCAAAAGAGAATTGGCAGAGGCTGCTTTAAAAGCAGTGTGACCCCTGCATTTGCACAGAATAGCTTCTAAATATGAAACAGATGCTGAACTAATAGAGGATGCTTCCTAGATTTTCAGGGTACCAAACATACTCATTTTGAGCAAAAATTCAGAGTTTGCTTGATTTGTGAATGGTAATTTAAGTTTCAATACCCTTTTTCCCCCCTCAGAAACACATGTATAATCAGTGCATGTATTTGTGCTTGAATGCAGCCAGTAATACTGAGGTGAAAATAGGCAATTATTTGTTAATGGAAACTGTTCGAATAAGCAGTGAGGTGTTAGTCTTTCTGTCTGCACTCTAATCCTCTTCCAAGTACTAGAGGGTGGGAGAAGTGATGTATTTTCCTTTGCCACCGACTGTTTTGTGTTTTCAGAGCACCATCCCGTAATATTTACCCAGATAACATCCACCTTCCCCCAAAAGAAGTGTTATGTTCTTCAGAAGCCCAGCTCTGTGTAAAGAGCCTTCATGGGGTATGTGGAGTGTTCCTGTTCACATCCAGTTCATAGGGAGGTTTAAATTAATGCAGAGTAAGAAGTGTATCTCATCAGCCTTGTTTCTGTTTGATCTCAGGATTTGGTTCTGGACAAGGCATGCTGTACCTTTTGGCATGCAGGGCTTAAGTGCTTGGAGCCTTAAGTGGCCTCATCAGTGAGAAAATAAAGAGCATGACAACTCATTGGAGGTGGGAAGTAACACGAGGCTGGGTCTTCCCTGTCTTACCCCAAAACAGGGTTGAATGGTCACTAAAGCTATTGACTGAGCCCTGTCTGCTGCCAACTGTATTGATAGGCACCTGTCAATAATTGCAAAGCTGATGACATCCCTAGGTCTGTGGCTTTATCTATTAAAAAAAAAAGTTGAGAAAATAGCATATGTATACCCAGGGGTCTGGGCACAGAAGTATGGCTGTTGCTTGAAATTAAAAGTGGGAGAAGGAAAGGGAGAAGAGAAAACTGGAGCAGGGCATGCTTTCCACAGAGAAAGGAAAGTGGGTGAATAGCTTGTTTTAAAATGGAAGAATTAGTTAATTGTATGTCTGCATGAGATGGTGGTGCTGGGGCAGTTACCACCACAAAACAGCCTTGGTAAAAAACTGCAGGTTTCTCAAAGCTCTGCAGTTGAATCTTGAAATACCATGGTTTTCTAGGCAAAGTTTTCTGCTCACCACTGGCAGGTAAATGGAATATCTAATTGTAGACTCCTGCAGAGTTTAAAACAAGGACTGAAGTGTGATGCATGTGGCTGCAGGGTATGCTGTGGCATTTGAGTTGTTGCTGGTGTCTGCCTTTTAATTCTGAAAGGGAGGGTTGAGGGGGAGGCTGCAGCGCTGTGAATAGAGCTACTGGGTGGGGATGTCCTTCCGAAATAGCCAAAGAACAAACGAGACTTCTCATGGTACCCTTGTTCCTGCTTAGGACCAGAGGCCACAGGGCGTGTGCCTGTTCCATACTTTGCTTTATAAACCTTTAAGGATCAGCAGAGATAGGCCAAAACTACTTAGAAAGTAGCTGTTAAAAGTACTTTGAAGCATTTTTCATTGGCCCTCCTCTTGATATGAGCCATCAGCTTTTAGTTTGTATGTATATAGAGAGGTTTTTCTCCCTGTCTGATGCTGTAGAGAGACACTTAAACCTCTTTGTGCATCTGGGCAAGGGCAGTAACCTACAGGTGGATGCAGAGCTCAAACTTGTAAGGTGGGTCCTTTCCTTGCTTTAACAATTCCTACCCAGAATAGGAAATGAGTCCCCTTACCCAGACTTTGATGGAACATGCATTTGTCATCAAAGAGATGTGCTGGCTCTCTTCTCCTTCTGTATTTTCTTTTTTTTTTGGTTGCACTTCTGGTATTGGTGCATGGGGGTGACAACACGCTTTGCATATGTGGGTTTGGCCCCAGTCCAGCGTGAGTTCTGCTCTCACATGAATGCAGTCTGGGCTCAGCACTAATCCTCCAGTGTCAGGGTTGCCTTGTTGCTGTGGGATCTTGACTGCAGTCCAAAACAGGGCTTTGGTCAGGTGACTGTCATCAGTACACAGATGTTTCTTGGAATTAAAACTCTGCAACTGAGGTTGGCTCCTGAGTGAGCTGGGAACCCAGTTTCTGATCCAAAACAGCCAGGTGTGTGTTGGCTGTGGCTGACACATGGACAAGGAGGGACAGCCCTGTCTGCGCTGGTTTTGACTGTTTTGTTTGCATGGATGAGTGAAGAACTTCGATCTGCAAAGTTACTTGAATGCTTCTTGGTACTAGTTCACACCCCCACTTCCTTCTGCACTCCCCCAGCAATTGCTGGTTTTACATGCATTAGAGACTTGAAAGGCTCATGCAGTGACAGTTGTTCTCAATGTATAGAGCCAAGGGGATCTTTAACCCGTGGTAATTAATGCCCCACCTTTAAGACCTCTGTGTTGTCCTGGATGTATGTCACCAGATGATGACAGGAAATGGTCTGATGACTGTTTCTGTGTCTTTGCAAGATCTTTAAATTCCTCACAGGCAGTTGCATGTACCCTTCCCTTGTAATTTGATATAAATCTGCTCCTGTTACATTTACCATGTTTCAAACAGATATTCAGTACTTCCTCAGAGGCAGTGGTGTGTCTGGCTAAGTCAGGCTGGGCTTGGACACTCTCTGAAGATGAGCAAGTGTGGCTTGCCAGTGTTCTTGTTGTGCTGTGGCCTTTCTTAGAGATGCCCGGTTCATGCACTGAGTGTGGCTTGGAGGGTTGGTGGCAGCTTCAGGGGACCTGTGGGTCTGCTTCAGCAGCCTCTGCCACGGGAGCCTGAGACTGTCTCCTAGCTAGCCTGCCTGTACTGAGGAGGTTCTGCTTTTTGTGGAAAAGATGGCACGTGTGCTTTGTATTGAAGTAGGTGAAGGGCAGTGAATACCTGCTGGGAAACCTGAATAGCACTTGGACAGAATTCTGCTCATCTGGTGGTATATATTGTTGGCATTCTTAGGAGAGTAGAATCTCTCTCTTGCCCTCTTTCTGAACATCTGTTTCTGTGCATGAAGTCATCTTTTGCCTGCCTTTTTTTCTTCCATTTGAATCCACTTCTACCTAAATAGTCTTCTTTGCAGCATCAGGAGTGTGAAGGCCAGCAAGGATTTTGTCAGGTCATCTTGGGGTGTTGTGTTCTGCAGGAAAGTCACTGTGAGTAGAAGCACTGGAGTGTACACTTGTGATGGGCAGAACTATAAGAGGCTGTAGGGCATGAGCTGAGCTGTGTTTGAGCTCATTGAGGCAGAATGATAGCAAAGGTGTAACAGTAGAGAGGTTTTTTCAATAGGATCTTGGTGCTTGTGAAACTTTACAGAAGTTTCTTATTGTTTCTGTTTCAGAAAAAGGACATGTATGCCATCTCTTCTTACTGTAACAGCGGGTCTGATGAAAGCTATCTAAAGAATATTGCCTTTTATTACTGTGGTTACATAAATACTGCTACTCTGTTACACAGTTATTCTGTGACTTGTTGTAATTTTGATGATTTTTGCCACATGAATGCTGAATTATGTATTGCATGGAAGCTCCTGTCACAAGTCCCAAGTAATAATAAAACTGGAGTTTAAAACTGAGTGAGCTCTAAAAATGAAATAGTTGGCAGAACGTTCTTTGAATTTTTGGTGGGGGTCGTATAGAAATTCCGCTGTCCATTTCTGGATTCCCCCTCCTTAGCATCAGCTACCTCTGATTGTTACAGAAATTTTTTATGTTGAGATAGAAGCTAATTGGCATTAGGGCTGCATTAGGGCTATGAAGATGGTGAAGGGACTGGTGGGGAAGCCATACAAGGACAGCTGAAGTCACTTGTTCTGTTCAGCCTGGAGAAGAGGGGGAACCTTGTTGCAGTTACAGCTTCCTTGTGAGGGGAAGAGGAGGGGCAGGTACTGATCTCTTCACTCTGGTGACCAGGGACAGGACCCAAGGGATTGGCCTGAAGTTGTCGGGGAGGTTTAGCTTGGATATTAGGAAAATGTTTTTCACCCAGAGGGTGGTTGGGCACTGAACAGGCTCCTGAGGGACATGGTCACAACACCAAGCCTGACAGAGTTCAAGAAGCGTTTGAACAATGTTCTCAGGCACATGGTGTGACTCGTGGGGTGTCCTGCGCAGGGCCAGGAGCTGGACTTGGTGATCCTCATGTGTCCCTTCCAACTTGGGATACTCTGCGATTCTGTGAATGTTTTTTTCCTTGTCCTTTGGTATTTCTGGCATTTAAGGATGAAATAGGGACAAACATTTAACTGTGTGACATCCAGGCTTAGCAGGAGCTTGTGAAGTTAGATTGACAAAGTCTGTTTTCTTCTCTTTGCTGGCAGAAACTAGGGAGCCTTATTTTAAGCTTTTCATGCAGAATGTTTCTTGTAACCCCAGTACTGCCTCATGGACTTCGTCTGACTGTGATAACTGCAGTTGAATATCCAACTGTTGTGCATTTCCATAAAAATACATAAATCCTGAAACAGTCCACAATAGAGATGTTAAATTTGTTACTGGCTTCTAGTGTTGACATTCAAGGATGCAGCTTTTGCCTCTGCTGTTGTTTCAGGCTCTCTGCAGATAACTTACAGCCTTGGCTTACAATACTCTGGGTGGGTTTCACTCAAAGTTTGAGCTGCCCTGTATAAATATGAATCCTTCCTGCAGAAAACAGGGTTCTGATTATTGAGTTCTTCTGCTTAACCAATGTTTGTTTCAGTGATAACCAGCTGACTGACCATGCCTGTGACTCTTTCCTAGCAGTCAGCTGTGTACATACCTTTTCTTAAAGTGAGTATCAGCTAGGAGTAAGAAGTGGTTTTGATGATTTACAGCACCATGCCCAACAGCCTTCTTTTCCCAGAGGCTTTGTAATCTGAATAATGTGATGTGAGTACTGCTTTGTTAGATTTGTAAACTCACATAATGATTAGAAGGGAAGAATACATCTGCCAGGTGGATTAATGAAGATGGTTCTTTTCATCAGTAGAGAGATTTTTTCAATAGGATCTCGGAGAATTCTGGGAGAACTCACTGATTGTACTGAGCAATTGTAGGTGATGGACAGGTAGTGAATTTCTTGCATTGAACTGCTAAGAGATGAAAGTGAAGTGATGTGAACAGGGTAGGCAGAAATATAAATACCTTAGAACTGCCCAGGGAAGATAATTACTCAAATATTAAGCTGGTTTTTTTTTTGTTTTTTTTTTTTTTTTTTTTTGGTTTTTTTTTTTTTTGTTTTGTTTTGTTTTTTGGTTTTTTTGGTTTGGTTTGGTTTTTTTTTTTGTTTTGGTTTTTTTTTTTTTTTTTTTTTAACACAATTCTCTTTGGTAAAGAGGATATCCTTTTGCAATAAAGGCAAAGAGTGCTGCTTTTCCATCTAGGGACAGAATGGACTTCTGCACTTTAAAACTTCCTAGCAATCCCTTGTCCAAGGCTTGCTTATTCCTTGTGAAAGGAATAAAGATCTTGAAATAATCTCTGTTTTGTCTGGGGAAAGGCAAAACATGATCTAGTTGTGTGCTTTGTGCCCTGCATTTTCACTCCTGGTAGGCTTAGGCTATAAAACTACAAACAGTGGAGGCATTTGTAGGCTGCTCTTGCATTGCATTAAGGCGGGTGCTCTTCTGCTTGAATTCTTTCAAACGTCATAATTTGGTGGTGTGGATTTGAACAGGTTTAAGCTCCTGGGAAATGCTTTTCAGCATATTAATCTCTAAAGACCTGTTCTTTTTTCCTGAAAAATTAAGTGAGGAGGCAGGAGGTGAGATGAAAGCTGTATAGCTAACTAGAGCCCTGAAAATTCAGTGAGTACCTTCTATGTAGATCTTCACTAGCAGCAGGAGCGCCTTTTAGGTACTTTGTTATTTTCTTGTAACAGTAGTAATACTGATTGCTCTCTAATAATAAACAAATTTTCTATAGGATAGTGGTGCTGTTAACATGACTTATGACTGCCATTCCAGCAAGAGAGAAACCCAGTTGGTTATGTGGTGTAGTAAAATAAAAATTGAGCAGGGTGTATAAGTAGTACTTAGAAGCTTTAAAGTGTGAATTTATGAACAGTGAAGAAATTAAAAGGGAAATAAACAGTTTTGTTGTATTTATTTATGAAAGGCTTGTCAGTCTTATTGTTAGGTATTGCTGACATTGGACAGGGCTAGGTGTAGACCTGGGAGGAAGATACTTTATTTTTAAACCATCCATTGAGAAGTCTGAGTACATGTATACCGTGCTTCTTTCTCAGCATTAATGAAGGCATAACTCCTTTTCTTTTGCCCAAGGGGGCTTAGATATAGCACTGGCTTCTTAAACAATGCTATCTTTTCAGATGTTATTATGAAGTATGTGAGCAAGGAGAACTGCTTGGTGCTGCACAGAGTTCAATCTCTTACTTGCTTATCTTTTTATTTGGTTGTTTGTTTGTTTGTTGGTTTGGGTTTTTTGGGTTTTTTTGTTAATGCTTGTGAGATCAGGCTTTCAGTTCATTTTTTTACAGCCTGAGTTAAGGGCTTAGGTGCCAAATGAACACCTCCTCGGTTTAGGTTGGTATGGTACAAATATATGTCACATTTCTGATTTCCTTCTGTTTCCTTACATATGGGTCTGTGTTTTGTGCTTGCATTTGGAGGGATGTGTCAGTTCATGTGGTCTCTAGTGCTAAGGCTGATGAACAGGTCTCTTTGCCTTGGCATGGCTTCCAGGATGTCTTCTGGCACAGGGATCAGGGCTTGCTCTGCTCGTTGGACGGGAGTGTTTCATGCTTTGGCTTTCTGGGCCCAGTGAGAAGTACCTCTGGGGAACATTGGCTCTCTGTGCAGTGAGTACATCCTTTGTTACCCAAGGGCTGTTTGCCCTCAAGTGAAGGGGATAATTCAGGGAGACACCTGTTCACTAGAAATCCCAAAGGTACTTAAAAGCTGCTACTGAGGCTTTTCTCTCATGCTTTAAAAGCGTGGGCTGCTAATTCTAGTGTTTGTGGCCAAATCCATCTACAGCTCTCCAGGTGAATTTTAGCACCCTTGGCTTTCTAAATTGGTGGTGTACTTTCCAGTCCCATTCTCATGGTGTTAGACAGCCACCGCGTTTGCACTAGACATAATTTCAACTGATACTAAAATTTTGTTTGCATCAACACAGGGGTTGCTGGAGACTTCTGAGGCTTAGTCTGCAGTGCACTGTTGCTTCTGCAATGTGTACTTGAGGTGTTGTCTGCAGTTGTTGTGCTGCGTATGTGCACCAGTGCAGGATCCACAAGATGGATGGTGTGCTGTCCATTGGGATGCAGAGTCTTTTGTTCTGCTGAGCAATGTGCTGTGGGACATAACTGTTCTTTCTGACGCAGCAAACGTGAGGATGCCCGGGGTGCCTGCAATCTGCTGTCTGTTTCAATGTAAGCTGATTATAAGTGTTAGTTACCGAATAATTTCAGCATATCCCAAGTTTCACCCAAATATTAACAGCTACTTATTTTGTGCGTAGGTTGTCTTATTAAATAGTGTAACCTAGAATAGTTCTGCATGGAGACTGGAGTAGAAAAGAAACAATTAAGCATTTTCCCTCTGGGTGTCTTTCAAAAATCGTATTCTCCTCCTCCTGCTATTTTAATGTCATGTTGGTTCTCTACCCGCCTTTCACTCTTGTTTCATGCTCAAAAGGATTCCCTTGCTTCTGATTTTGGAGTTACTTGAAAATTCTGTGTTCTTTCATTCCTTTTTTTGTCTCTGTTCTCACTGCTGGGCCCAGCCTAGTAACCAGCCTGGGCGCCACTGAGGAGCAGCAGTGGTAAAAGGGTAGTGCCTCCAAGCTCCTCCTTCCTGAGGCTGTGGAAGAGAGGGGAAGGATGTATTCAGCCTCAGGTCTTGCCTCTGACAGTGCCCACGAGTGGAAACCTAACGAAGAGTTGAACACAGCCTATTACTATCCTCATGTATCATCTCATCATATGTAGCTTGGAAGCTTCCTAAGTTACAGATGGTATCCTCACAGAATCATAGGATGGTTTGGGTTGGAAGGGACCTTAAAGGTCATCTAGTTCCAAACCCTCCTGCCATGGAGAGGGACACTTTCCACTGTGGTTGCTCAGAGCTCCATCCAACCTGGCCTTAACGTGCTTAACCATGGCTAATTCCTCCAGGTGTTTGCTGGCTCATGGGTGTTGCATTTGGCCACCTCTGAAGTTGGTTTCTGAAATGTCCTGGGTGTTGGCACCTATTAGCTGATCTTTGTGTGTTAACTTTCCCTTTCATCACCTCTGATGTTGACTGTTCAATGCATAGCATGCCAATGACAGCAGCAAAGTATCTACCTAGGACATACATTCCTTAATATAACAGGAAGCATTTTAAAATGTGTATTTGGGCATGCTTAAATGAAAACGGGTAGCTAAAGACTGAACCCCAAACTTTGCTAAGACTCCAAGTGGTACTGTGCTGTGATAGTCCTTTATTAAGTGGCTACATGTGGGTTTTCTCATGTCTAATCGCATCACATTCTTCCTGGAAGCTTGAACGTGTGTGACAATCTGTAGTGCTACGTGTTCCTGTGTGTAGCAGGGAGGCTGTTCAGGACTGATTGTAGAGGCCAGAGTAGGTACTGCGGCAAATGCTGCGAGTTTAATCAAAGCAGATAACAGTGATAACTTTCTGGCATATAATCTAAAGGGAGAAAGGACTTCAAATTTGTGATGGGGAATGTGAAAAGACTGCTGGTCTTCTTCGGCCAGGTGCTGAATTGATGAGCCTTGCTATTCTGCTACTGGATGTAACAAAATACCTGCAATGAATACAGGGCAAGGTTTTCAGAGGCGATGGAAGGCTTGGGACTGTGAGCCTGGAACTTTACCAAGGAGACTTGGTTCCCCAGAAGGTTAATGCTCAGGCATTTTTGGTAATTGAACCTTTTCCTTTCTAGAACTAGCTAACTTTGGTCACACAAGAGCAGAGTGCTTCTTCTTTCTTCCTCTCTTTTTTTTTTTGCTTGCTCTAGAAGTCACAAGTAGAAGTGTTTGTTTTTCTCCAGGATTGGGTAATTGGGAGTGGAATTTCACCAGGTGCTTGCTCAGTGCTTTGCTGGTTTCTGAATCTCTTTTTTGTTGCCCACATGCACATACCTGCCCACCTGTTCCAGAAAATCTCTTCTTCTGTCCAGTAGAATTAATCTTCCAGGAAATTAAACAGCAGCAGCATACAATACTGTTTCCTTTCACATGTGAGAACAGCTTTCTAGAGGTAGGATTCAGGGCCACAGACAGCTAATTACACAGCTAATTTGCCTTCAAGCTCTTGGAGGCACTGAATGCCAGGAAATTTTTGACTCTTGCATGCTTTTTTGGAAATTTTGGCTGTTAAATTTGTTGAGCAGGCATAAGTGATGCTGTGAAGTGTGGGTGGATTTCAAATCCTGGCTTTAGTTCATGGCTTTAGCTCACATTTGTGATTTAGGGAAGAGTTTCCATTTCCACACTGAGCTTCAAATGTGAACAGTCCTTTAAGAGCACACAGGTTGCATCTTCATTACCGTTTTGGCTGTATTTCTGAGGTGAATCTCCTCATTGTCCCAGTTTCTGCACTTTGCTTTTTACTGGGAAGCCATCTGAGTGTGCAGTTAGTATTCCTTTGGATGTAACTGAACCAGAAGTGTCACTCTAGGAGCATATCTGCTGTGCTTCAGGTGTCTTGGATCTTTGGTGTGTTGCAATGCCCCAAACATGCAGAATGTGATTTTTGGGGGCTTAGCACCAGCTGCCCTCTACAGCCTTTTCTCTTTTTAGACTGTACCAGTGCTAAAGTAGACTGTTGTCCTAGTCTTAATTTTCTTGGTGATGGGGATTTTTTTTTTTTTCTTCCCAAATATTAGTGAAGGAAATAAGGAGTCCATCTTGAATTCTTTCCACTGACCTAAAACTTTATTCTAAATTTTCAGGAGTGTTAATGAAACCAGCCATATTGATTTGAATGTTGTTTGTGAGGCTTTTCCCTGTGTTTCCAGAACTGTCTTGTGTTGGTATTTGTCCCTTTCAAATAATGAAGAGTGCTGTGGCATGCCTGTTTTCAAAGCCAGCTGTTTTGCAGACCCATCTGGGGGTAATTTTATTTAACTGTCTGTGTGGGGGTTGCACAGAGACCTTGACTGGAATCCCTGTGTGCCTTCTAGATGTTGTTTTATGTCCCTGACCTCTCATCTTTTTTCTTATCCAGACCTCTTTTCTTCTCTTGCCCCCACTGACCCCCTGCTTTGGAAGTAAGAAATGATTCTGTAATGGAAAATATTTCTTCCTGAAATGGGTAATTCAGTCTCTTTTTTTTTTTTTTATGCTACAGATGAGACTACCTATCTTTTCTGGGGCAAGAGAGTCTCATTGTCTCTCCCACAGCAAATAATGAAAGCTCAGCAGCATCAAGTACTGTAAATACCTTGCAGTCCTGTTCTCAATTACAGAATTAGTTATGTAAATCTTGTCTTAAAGGAGGAAGAGCCCTGATGTGTCTTAAATCATACTCTCTGTGTGCACGCATGCGTGCAGTTCCTGGTCATCCAGGAGAAAAACACCGTGCAGGCTCCACAGAGATTAACATACTAAACACTGTTGCTCTGCATGACCTGAATTTGGCTTTTGGCTCTAATTGGATCTATGGGCTTCGAGAGCAGGGCTTGGAAAACACCAGCCTCCAGTTTTCCAGGTTTCAGACATCAGTATGGATATGGTGGTTGTGTAGGTGCCCAAGTGAAGTCCTCTGGGGGCACCAGTTGCTAGAGCACAAGTTAGGTGACTGTGTTAGCTTATGTCCTCTCTGCCTGGCTGTAGATATCTTTGTGCTCACCTTTATGTAAAGAAACAGTGGGATGCAGTGAGCACTAAGCCTGAAACCAGGAATGCCTGTTATCTGTTCCTAACTGTTCCTGGTTTTCCAATTTGGTCTAGTTGGTTAGTCTGTCCAAGTAGATCTGCTGCAAAAAGACCTGGCAGTAGCTGTGCTGCTGCGCTTACCTACATGTGCCGACAAGGCACAGGCACTCGTTTCCGTGCCATAACACCCGTTCTCTGTGCATCTGCTGTTGGCATTTTTAATGTGGCTGCTTGCTTGGAGATTATTTACAGTGAAGATGAGAGCGTTAGAAAATTAAATTACGGGTGAAAAGGATTGCTCTAAAACACTGAGCTCCATCCCCCCACTGGTTTCTGTGGCTGCAAATCAGTTGTCAAGCGTGGAGCCAAGGTGGGCCAGTGCCATATGCTGCCTTGTTCAGCAGTTCCAGCAGCCTGGCTGCCCAGCCACCTCCTTCCATAATCTCTCACAACAGCAGATGCGGGCAGAGGGAAGCTGCCCTTCAGGATCCCAGCTGGAGAGTTTGAGAGCCCAAGTGTGTGTGTGTTGTGTCATTTGGCGTTGTGGCTGCTGACTTCTGTGATGGGCCTCTGTTGCTGCATTTGCTGAAGCCTCCGGGATGTCTTTGCTCATCCTGTGAAATGCTTGTTAGGAAATGAGTGCGTGGAGATTTGAAGTGAACCCCAAAATAATTCTTGGAGAAGTGGAGGTTAAGATTACTAATATCTAGGTTATGAAAGTATTTGGCTTTTTAAATTTCGTTTTCCAATCCCCTTTAGATTTAACTTGGCTTTAGACAGGATCTTGTCTGTTACGAGTGGGGTGTTGGGTAACATTGCAGTGGACAAGTGCCACCAAATTTAAGCAGGTAAAGAACATAAAAAACCAACAACAAAAACCTCCTGCAGCCTGCCCCCCCATCCCAAACACCAAATAAAAAAGCTCACACCTAAAAGCAAGGCAGAATGATCACCTAAGAAAACTGGCCGCCCCCAAAACCTCCAAACAGCTGCTTGTGCTTTTTCTTGCTTTACTTTTTGGTTTTAGTGTAATTGTCAATGAAGAGTAAAAGACTTTCTGTTGGTTTCAGCCCTTTTTTTGTAAGCATTTTTAAAAGGTTTTTTTGTGTATTACCTAACATTAAAGATAAGTTGGAAAACAAATTATTACTTCACACTAGTAAAAATCAATGCTTTCTGCTTTGGGAGGAAAAAGGGGTGATGATAGTGGAAATTATTTTCGGGAGAGGAGGGAGTGTTTCCAGATTTCCTTTTTAAAATACATATATATTATACAAATTACAGATTTGTGAAACACATGGATATTGCTATTCATACATCTTTTAAAAAAGTCTTTTGACAAAATGCTTTTTCTTAGCTTTCCAGCTTTATCAGCTCTGCTACATGCTATGTCCTCTTTAAAGACCTGCTGGTAAAAAAACTAGTAGCTTTTAGTATTTTAATATGATCTTTCTAGGATTTTTTATCTTGGATTTTCACTCAGTATACGATTTTTATTTAATGTAGATGCAGATTTAGAAATTATCTATTCCAATTGTTTATCCCCAAAAAGTTCAGTTTAATCCTAGTGGTGTGGTGCATTCCACACAGAGCAAAGAAAATGGTTTGTCTCTGCCCAGAGGAAATTGCAGTATAGAACAAATGGATTTGGACTGCTCTGCTTGGTTCCAACTGCTTTGGGAAAGATTTAAGATAAGAGATAAGTGCAAGTTAATGATGTTGCAGAACAGCACTGATTTTAATTCTGTATATTCCAGTTTGGGGACTTTTTAAAAATACTGCTCTTGCTCAAGTTGGCATTAGTAGTAGGTGTTTTTTAACCTGTGTCCTTCCTCCCCACTGAAGGAAATGTGAAGGTATTGTAGATGCAGCATTTCTAGAAATACTTGCAGCCTGGTTTCCAACTACGCTCTCAAGCCTTGACTTGTGGGCTTTACTGCTTTGTCACCTGTTTTCCTTAGAATGTAACATATTGAACTTCTCCTCTGCAACACAAATTGCTTCTGAGGAAGAGCAACAGAAAATCACCTGTCTTGTGTGGCAGTCTAAATACCACTTGCAGTCCACCTGGACTTTTTGGGTCAGATGTCACCAGGTAACCTAAATGGGCTGCTCTGTCAGAGTAGGATAAAAATGGATATCTCTGAGACTATTTGGAGGACAGTAAATGAAGGCCATTAGTAGGGACAGGTTTGTCAGGTAAGACCCAGGAGGAAGTGACATGTTAATTCCTGCATTTCATGGGGGTTTTTTCCCATCTCCTTTCTTTTTTGCTCCCAGATGCATTTTAGAGACTTGTCAAAAGTAGTTCTTAGATAGAGCCTTTTATCTTTAACTGTCAGTCAGTGATAGGGAAAGGGAATAGAGATTATATGTGATGGAATTGTTTGACATCCAGAGAATCTAAAACGTCATCTTTGGTATTATCTTTGCCTGCTAGGTGTTTTTTTTTTTTGTTGTTGTTGTTTGTTTGTTTGTTTTTTCTGTTTGGACCAGTGGTGCTAGGGCAAGGGATAGTGGCTTTAAACTGAAAGAGGGCAGGTTTAGATTGGATATTAAAAAGAAATCTGTTTGATGAGGGTGGAAAGACACTGGAGCAGGTTGCCCAGAAAAGCTGTGGATGCCCCATCATTTGAAGTGTTCAAGGTCAGGTGGGCTGAAACTTCTAGGAACTTGGTCTAGTGCAAGCTGCCCCTGCCCATGGCAGGATGTTGGAACGAGATGATCTTTAGAAGTCCATTCCAGCCCAAACCATTCTGCGGTTCTGTGATAACTGAGAACTGTGTCCTAGTGAAAGCCTCGTGGTTTGTTTAGGTGCTTTTGAAATCCCACTTCTTGCTGGCAGTGGGTGAGAGGGGTGAGTGGTGAAGACAGCAGGTTGTTCCTGTGCTGCGAAATTAACATTCACATGCTTTCACATGAATGTTTGTCCACATGGTATAGAGGGAGTTCAGCTGGGAAGGTACTTGCTTTTTCACCCTGTGCTGGAAATGTGGCTTTTCTGAGATCTCAGATGGTATGGGGATTAGAGCAATCCAGCAGCCTTGCAATCCAGATAGCCTTTCTGAGGCTCCACTTAAGATGCAGTATGCGTTTCTTCATCCTGATAGAGATAATGGGTTTTAAGCAATTACACCCAGGCTAATTCCTTTTGATAAGAGCTCTACATTATCTAAAAAAAGAATCCTAGCCGCTTGGGAAAGAACAATGTAAATGTCTGTCTCACGGACTCTTTCATTTGCTCTTCTCTGATATCTTCAGATGATAGCTGCAGATTTTTCAAGCCATAAAAATCTATCAGACTTTTTTTAGGTAAGGGAGTATTGCAGCCAGGGAGGTGTAACACGACTGTTTTCTTGCAAGGTATGGAGGGAGCCCTTCTGCGTGCCTCAGATGATCCCAGGCTAGTGTGGTGATTACAACTTTGACATTAAGAATCAAATTTGGTTTATTTTAAAGGAGCACCTAGTTCCTTCCCTGTGCAGGCTGGCTGGTTGTAAGGTCTGGGTTCCTTCTGCTGATTAGGGCGATCTGAATTTTGTAATTTGGAAAGAATAGGAATAGCCTACCATTTTATTTAGCATACATCCCAATCCCTGCTGTGTGTTTGTCTACACTGGAAAGAAGGATATGATGATGTCATGTGTTAAGCAGGAATGGTAAAGGGATCTCACTTATTTCATTTTGGTTTTTACTTTTCTTTTTGAGACTAATATGGAAATCTTGATAGTTAGCTGCCTTTCTGGTACTTCAAGAACTTCCCTTTTCTGCTTAATCTCTGACTTTTCCTCTCAGACTTTCCAGTGTAGTGTAGAAAATTTAATTGACTGCGTTTAAAAAGTGGAAGAAATACCAAAGTAAAATGTTTGTTTAAATGTGCCTCTTCTAGGAAAATCATGTTATTTATATGTTAAAGAAATTACTGCCTTAACAGTATTGAAAGGTTTTCAAACATTTTAGGTGTGTTTGGTATAACTTGTTCTTTCTCTCCCAGATAGTCACTGATGACATTCTTGATGTGTAGCTGCCTGATTATAATTGAAGCTGGGAGGAGAGGCAAGGGGAAGAAGGGCAGATTGGAGATAAGGATTGTAATCTCCTGTGCTGATATGCTTTGGCTCTCCTTCCCAAGAGGAGAGCCTGTGAATGTTTGGCATGCTTCCTGTCGCTTCACCTGCCTGCTCACCAGGGAAAGTTGCTGAATGCTTCCCAGCAGGAGCCTGATAATTTCTGTTTTGAAAAGAGAGGAAGAGTATTTGAGTGGACGTGACTCTGGTGGGCTAAAAAAAAAAAAACCAGGCAAAATAATTTTTTTTCTTCAGTTTGGAAAATGGCTTCATGCGTCGCAAACACTGCAGTTAAGGAGTTCAGTACTGGAGTGAGAGGTTTGGGATTTTGCTAGAGATAGGAGGCAGAGTGCACAGCTTTAATGGTGGGGGATCCATTGCTCATACTCCACGTGGCACAAGAAGGGTTGCCCCTGCTCAGCCCACTCCCACAGTGCTGCAGCAAGGGCTGCCTTGACTGGAAGTAAATGGAGGAGTCCAGGGAGGGATGGAGGGAGGATCGTTACCGCCGTTTGCAAAACTGGCTGCAGTATTTTTTTTCCTGTCATAAACTGTTGTGAATTTGAAAGGGCTGCTGGGTATTTCCTCCCCAGACATGGTAATGTTTAGTTGGCAAATGAAACAACCTTTTGTTCGGAAAGCTCTTTTGAGATGAAAGGCGTCAGCAAAGTTGTCGCTGTGTCTCCTGTGACTGCCTTGGTTGAGGAGCTGGACTGTGTGTTCTAAGTCTTTCTGATGCAGAGGCTCGAGTGCTTAGTCTGAGCCAATTTACTCATTCGTTAGCTCTTACTTTTTTGACTTTAATTGGCTTCCTACTGCATGTCAGATTGCATTTTCCTTTGGCTGGCGGATGTGGAGGCGACCTCCTTCTCTGGGCTGCTACAAGAGCAGGTTTTCTTATTAGATAGAGCTGTCTGGTGCAGGCTGGGGGAAGCACCTTGTGAGAGAGTGCTGAAGCACAAGTGTGTTCTTTGCAACAGTAATACCGTCTCCGCCTGGTGGATGACTCCACAGGTTACTTTTCATCTTGTTCTTTCATAAGTGATACACAGATGCAAAATGTATATGGAAATGAAGCTCCTAGAAGACTTTCCACATGTCCCTAATGCAAAGGGAAATCCATAACCAGCCCTTTCCTTGAGGAGTTTTGTAGCTTGTTGAGAGTTTCAGCAGACTACCTGTTCTGTTGATCCTGGACTGTTTTTCTGCCTTGTTTTCTCGGTTATCCTGAAAATGACAGGTTGCTATTTAATGCACTCTGATTGACTTCACAGTCTATCTATTCAATCATCTGCTTTCCTTGTTCTCCTTTTTGGAAGGATTTAATTTAATGCCAGCAATGAGATGGTGCACCTGGGTGGTGGGACAAATTTATGAACCACTGCTAGGGAAAAAGTAATAGCCCAAAGCTGCCTTGGCTATGTCTGAGCTGTCTTGCCTCTGTCTTACTAATACGGCAGACCCCAGTTTATTATTATTCTACCTCGAGCCATGCTGTGTCCCTGTTTCTGGTGGAGTATTTAATGCATTTCCATGGGAGAATCCTCTAATCAAGTGCTTGACAAGTACCCCACTAGGGCTCTGTGGTTGTCTTACATTTGTGTGTTTCTGGCCCAGCCCTGCAAAAGGACCAGTGTTGCCTGGTAGTGCCGTCACCTGTCTAATGAGCCCAAGGAGGCCTTGTGTGTTTGTGTGCTGTCCTCCTTAGAGGGGCTCAATTTCCTTTTGTTTTGGAAAACGGATCCTTGCAATTTCATCTGGTGGTCTGGTAACTCAGTGAAAATAAAGTTTTGTATTTAGGCAGTTAACCTTGTGCTTGGGAAAGTTTGATGTCCAACACGAACTCAGATCCAGTTATTGAGTTCTTACTGAATACCCATCTTTGGTGAGGTCAGTGATGCTGAAAAATGCAGAATTGTCAAAGTTCTTTTGTTTTCTGTCACTAGTGTTTACATTGTTTTGTCCTCCTCCATCTGTTTCTATAGTTAAATGGGATTCAGATGAATTCATTAAGAACCTGTCACCTTATATTAACAGTGAAATATATTGGCTGTCATGAAAAATAAATGTTTCCAACAGATTTACAGAGTTTTAGGCTCTTGTATCATGACTACTCTGGGAAGGTGAGGGAGTGTATGCAAGTTACACAAGGCTCTGTAAGAATAAAATATTTGTAAAAGCTCCTCACTTATTTGCCAGAATAATATGGAGCTCACCTTTTGCCAAGATCAGTGTCCGTAGCACTGTGTCTGTAGCTACTTATGCCACAGTTACATGAAATGTTAATCCCTAATGCACAGCAAAGAACATAACACCTTGTTTAGTCTCTAGGGATATTCTTGCTGCAGGACCAAAGGCAGAACCTTGAATTCACAGCCTGCTGGGTCACTTAGAAATGCAGCTCACCCTTGGAGTGTCTGCCCTGTGCACGCTCCTCCTCACTTGTGCGGAGGTCACAGCAGCTGCTCTGCAGGAAGTTCTCACCTCTTACTTGGTGATGTTGCCTCTGCTCCTGCTGTACCAGAATCCTGATTTATCTTTGCAGTAACAAATGTTATTGTTTGGAAAGTACAAAATTCTGTTACAACTCGTCCCTCTTCTCTTCTGCAGCCTATTCCACTGCCTTCCTTCCAGCCTTGGGTTAAACAGGAATTGCTTGTGGGACTGTGCTGGAGGGAGGGGGATAATCATGGCTTTACAGATCTGGTGAGGACTCCCTGTGCTCCTGTCTTTTCCTTTGGCTTGCCTTTTTGTAGGAAGGTGCTAATCACCCCCTACCTTCACTTGGTGTCAAAGGGTCTTTAGTGACCTTGGAAGAAGAGAAACTGAGCTGGTGGTGCTAATCTCAAACACAAATGTGCAGCCCTTGCCACATTAGTCATGCCTTTGTCACCTCTAGATAGGATTAGTGCGGTGCACGGTATGTGGGTCTGCAGCTGAAGACACACGCAGAACAGTGTTGTCTGCTTGTTTTAGTGTCACCAGAGAGTATTTTCTAGAGAGATGTCAGTGTTTGAAGAGGGCCCTCAGTCAGGATCCTGAGCTGACTTCTCACAGTGGTTTGCTGGAAGCTGGTTTGACTGTCAGGCTTTAAAGCTTACCTGCTGCTGTTACTGCTTTCTGTAAGAGGATAAGTTGAAGGATTGAATGCAACTTAAGATTTAGTGAGGAAGTATATCAGAGCCCTGTAGCTTGCTTTACTTTTTGTTGACTGTTTTTCTGTATGGATGATTTTATGATTTTAGCGTGGTGCTTGGGTTTGGAGATGTGTCCTTGAAGACATCTGGCTGTGGAAACAATACATTGACAGTGGAGGTTTTCCTCTCCAATGCACGTGTGAATGGTGCAGAAAAGTCCAGCTTCCTTATTAGGCCTAGTCAATCACTTGATCAGGTATATAATAACAGTCTTCTGGGAGGGATAGAAGGGGTAAGAGATTAACCCCAGTCTGCATTACAAATAAGTTTAATGAAGTACTAATGTTGAATACAGAAGGTCATGGCAATGAGGAAATTGGACTATTATGACTGAGCCTGTACATGTGAACAGACTGCAAAGTAAAGAGCATGGTAGGAGTTCTGAACTGGGGAGGTAAAGGCAGTGCCAGTCCTTGGTTCATCTGCTTGCTGAACTGTAACTGCAAATAAAAATACACTTTTTCTCTTGCAGTTTTGCTCAGTGTAGCTTTTTAGCTGCCTTTGTAGCTTTTAAATGCCCACAGAAATCTTATTCTTTAACACATCCTTCTCCACACCTCTCTGGCGGGGACAAGCTGTGCTTTATAGCAGGTTCCCCAGTGGGGGGTTTCTGTGCACAAGACTCCTTTGCCCACACTTGGATACCTATTGGCATGGTGGGCCTAAGCCAGCAAGCAAGGTCCTAATCTACAGGAAGAAGATGTGCAGAGTGATGGGAGGGGAAGGGTCAGAGAATATATTGGTGTTCATGTCACTAGCTGGTGGCTTTCCCACTGAACTTGGTGAACTGTATCCAATGTGGGTTGCTGTACTTTGTGTGTTGGGGGGTTGTTTGTTTAACTTTGGCTTTTCCTCTGTGATCAGCCTTTTGGTCCAGCTGCTTTTGGTGTTGTTAGACATCTACTTGGTTGTATGAAGATCGGTCTTTCAGTGTTCTGGCTTCTGTTCTACCTGGCCGTTAAAATATTTTGCTATGGATACGGAAGTGGTGGGATGCAGTAAGCTGTTTATGTCTGGAGGCTGAGTTTAGGTAGTACTCTGAAGACATTTCTCTGGTTGGAGTTATGAATCAAAGCAGTTTGCTCTTTGGAGAAGTAAGGACCTGCCAAAATCCATGTGCAGCTGCTGGGGTTATTCTCTGGACTACAAGAGCCAAATCAACCAGAAAAGTCTCTTGCTGTGTCTTTGCCAGGTCCTCTGGCTTGTTTAAGTGGTTCACACTTTTGCCTGGAGCATAACATACTGCTTTGCCAGCCTTCTGCAGAGAACTGCTGCTGTCCCTCTATCCTTCTGGTGAGACGGTCCCAGAAAACACAGTCTGAGCACTGTGTGTTCCTCTGCTTTTGAGGGAGCCTGCTCTGCCATGCTCCCAGGTGTTCTGGGCTTTCACCAAAGATGAAGTGTGTGCTAGAAACAGGTGTGGTTGCAGAAATCCACTCAAGCAAACTGTGTCTGTTATAATCAGCTCTTCCTTTTAAATCAATTCGGAGGGCAAGGAATCTCACCTATGTGAGAGAAGCCATGACCCTTCAGGGCAGCTGTGACTATACTCGTTTTTGGAGAACGTCGTCGTAAAATTCTCATGGCCCTCAATTGAGGGGAGAATTAATTTCATACTTCAGACTCTCTAATGGTATCAGCAGAAGTCTTATAAAAATTCCTGATTAGATTATGCCCTCATTGTAGTAATGAAAACCACTTATTAATGTTTTTTTTAAACATCTTACATAGCACTTGCCTTGTAGTAGAGAAACTGTTATCCATTGGATCTATGGCTAATTCTCTTTTCTTTTTTTTATCTCTTTACAATTTTCTCTCAGTATTTTGTTACCTCATGTGGTATTATATAAGCAGTGAAACAAAGATTGCCCACACTAAAAATGGTGTAGGGGCTCCTGATTCAGTGAGATTAAATGTTAATGGGAAATACTGCTCTTACTAGTTCTTGCTTTCTGCGGAGTGGGATGCCCAACCTTGGCATGTTTAATTCTTGTTACTTTCCTGGTTGAAGCCTGTCCTTAACTGTGTGTTACTCTTCATTCTCCTGCCCAGCTTTCTGCAGAGGGCGCATTGTGAGAGTGCCCAAAGGTCCCCTCATTCGAGTGGTGGGCACGGAGGTGGCGATCCCTTGCAGCGTTAGTGACTATGATGGACCCAGTGAGCAGAACTTTGACTGGGAGTTCTCCCGGGAGACTGACTTCGTGCGGATAGTGAGTACCTGGGATTCTACCTTCACCTCTGAGGAGTACCAAAAACGCGTGGGCCGCGGGGATATCAAACTGAGACGGAGCAGCAACGATGCTGTGGAACTTGTGATTAGGAACATCCAGCCAGCTGACCAAGGGAGATACAAATGTTCCACGCCCAGCACTGATGCCACCGTTCAGGGAAATTATGATGCAGAGGTCCAAGTGAAAGGTATTTCTGAAGAGTGAGGTGTGCTTTAAATTTGTTTTTGATAATGATTATAGATGTACCCTTAAGAATGTTGACTTTCTGTTGTTTATGATCATTATGATTTTTATTTGTTTTCTTCTTCTTCTTCTCATTCCTCTTTAATTCTCCTAAAGCCAGAATTGAAAATTGGGAAGTATGATAGCAAAGGCAAGTGAGGTTAAGAAGTGAAGAGAGGCTGTTTACTATAAACACCACTTTTCTTTTTTCTGTCTAGTAAATATGTAAATAAAACACTAAGTGGTGGGTTTTCTGAAGATGTCTGCAAATATTTCATGTCCCTAAGCCTCTGGTTAGAGAAGCTAAGTTCAGGTAAAAACCACAGGCTGTCTTCTCTCTCATTTTTAGTGACATTTAGGGATCTTTCTGTATGAAGGAGGTAATCTTCTCTTTCTCCTTTAGCATGTTGATGCTACAGTCTTATTCTATCTTTGCTCTATCACTTAGCATTTTTCGGTATTACATTTGGACACTATTTCTTTTCCCATGTCTTATCTTTTACTCCCATGAATATCAAGCTTAGTTTTGCATGGGAATAGCAAAATGATGATGTTTAGATGAGAAAGTAAAGTGAGTGGAAGGCTAAATGAATTCTTGTCTTGGCTTTTTTAAAGCAGAGCACTTCCTTTATTGCTTTTTCAGCTGAATTTCCTTCTTCCTGGAATATATTTTTGAGTGGAAGAAGGAATGATTGGCGAGGTGTTGCTCTGTGGTGGTTTTATTGCCTCATATCTGAACAGGTCGCTGTGGGTGTTCTCTTCTTGATTCTGTTTTATGATGCTTGTATCTTTCGGGTTTTTTTTCCCCCCCAAATAGTGATTTCCGATGGCTTGTCCGTGAGTGGTTCCAAAGCTCGCTCCTCGATGTCTCTCCGGCTGTCTGAGGGCGACTCCTTCAAGCTGCGCTGCTCAGCGATTACCGCCTCACCGGAGCACACTCACCTGCACGTGACCTGGCAGGTCAAGAGTGGATCCTCTTGGCAGGACATCCTATCTTTGACTCACGAGGGCAAATTCCAGCCGGGCCCTGGCTACGAGGAGCGCTACCGTAGCGGGGACATCCGCCTGGACACGGGAGCCAACGACACGTACCAGTTATCCGTGTCCCAGGCTTCCTCCACGGACGGCGGTGCCTACAGGTGCCTCGTGAGCGAGTGGGTGAGAGGGGCCGATGGCTCGTGGCAGAAGATCCAGGAGAAGAGCGTGGAGATCGCCACTGTGTCAATCCAGCGCACCAGTGAGTGCTCCTGGTGGGCTGGGGTCACGGCGCTGGGCTGTGTCCAGACTCTGATGCTTTGAATGAAGGGAGGGTGCATTCCAGCAGAACCTAGGGTGCTGTTTGGATAGCTGGCCTGTTTACATCCTTGACGTAATTTTTCTAGCTTTATTTTTGGGAAAAGGGGGTTGATGGCATGGGAGGATTGCCTGGAACCTCTTAGATGCCTAGATCCAGATTTTATCTCATCCTTCGTTTACTTCAGAGTGCGCATAGTTTTTATATTTCTTAAATAAACATTGTATTTAACAGCTGATCACCCCAAACCTTCCCTCTGCTCTTTTATTAACATAGTGTTCCATAGCACTAAACAGCTGCACTTCCCCAGTGAAAGTGGCTTGTGATTCAGTGATAGATGTGAAGCTTTTCTGTATGTTATTTATTAAAATAGCATGGAAAGATCAAGAGAAAGGAGGGAGGCAGTGATAATTTAACAGGGCAAATTATGCAGTGATTTTTATCACCGGTCTGATTGCTCTGCTGTGTTGGCAGGGGTCTAGGACAGTAATGGTTCTGTTAAGCACATCATTGCATGCTTGGCTAAGGAGACAAAAATACATGCAGTGCTATGCTGAGGATATCCAGATATCCCTGCCCATACAGATTTCAGGACTAGATGCACTAAGCACTTGATTGCATTAGCATTATCACTGCTGGTTGGAGGAGGGAAAGCAGGGGTGATGCATCTTATCACTCAATAGGTGGAAAAACAGGCAGTGATGGTCCCTCAGAAATATGAGATTATCACGGTATTTTAGAACTGTTCAGACAGGAAGGGTATCTTTTCATTTTTGTAATCCTTTAATCACTATAGGGAGAACCCAAAAGTCTGGGGTTTTTTGATTGGCTTGTTTGGATGTAGTTTTAGTGTCTTGGTGGTACTTAGCCTGTGAAAAGTGACAGGATCAATCTGCCCCCTCCTTTCAGGGTGTCTGTTGCACAGCGAAGCTTACAGGTGCTCTCTGCTGACACAGGACTTGCCTAATTAAGAGCTGTAATTCTCTATTTTGTCACACTTTTGCAGTGGCTGAAAACAGCATGAAGCTGGTCAGGACCAGTAGTGGTACAGTTTTTTGATGTGGTTTGGGTGTGTGGTTTGTCTGTTGTGGGGGTTTTTGTTTGTTTTGTGGTTTGTTTTGCTTCGGGTTTTCTTGCCTTCATTTTAAGCTCAGTCATTAGCAGCACTGGCACTTTGTCAGGGGTATGAAGGCTTTTTTAAAGTTGTGCTAAAGGGGATAGGTTATTCTCCAGCAAAGTGCTGTATACACATCCTGCAGAAGGACTTGAAGAGCATCTTGTGCTGACATCTGAAATCTCTGCACTTGGATGCTAAAATGAACTTGAGATGTAAATGGTTATATGCCTATGGGTAAACTCTCTCCAAGTCCCTATATGTGCATATACTGCCAGATTTTGAATGCCTATCACTTCCATGAAGATAAAAATGTTCCCTGGAGAAATGTTGCTCTTAACCTTGCAGATGAATCTTATTTTGTATTCTGGTATTAGTCTGTTAAATTAGCTAGGCTTTCCTAGTGATTCCAATCCAGTAAGACAGTGAGGCAAGTCCCAGTGAGAGATTCATCTGGATTTGGTTTCAGCACTCAGGTGGGGCCTGCTACCCTCTGTTCAGTCTGACTGCTCTCTGTTATCAGGTAAGATGAGCATTGCTTGGTTTTATTGGCAATAGTTCTGACTACTCAGTTTGGCTCTAGCCTTTTTGTGTTGCCTCTCATTCCAGATGATAGTCCAAGGAAGTTTATGCAGATGGGGAACTATTATGTAGTAGAACATGGTTTTACATAGAAGTCACTGATCTCAGCAGAGACACAGCTGCTGGTTTAAAGCAGGTATCTCTGTTCTTGCTCGTGCTGAGAAGAGCCATGGCTGTAGCAGCCCTGTCTGCTGGCCTCAGTGGAGACTTTAGGAGCAGCTGCATTACACACTGTGGGAATAGTGCTGCACTGAGATCCAGATCTAATCTTTGGGCAGTGTAGAACGAGGGAATGAGCAGGTCACTTGGTGAATGATCTGCACTGAGGTTTACAAATGTACACACACAGTGTGCCCCTGGTTCACTGCTCACCAGTAACTAAGGCCAGCTTTTCTTCTGGTCTAGATGCTGTGATTCCATGGTTTTCTTTTAACATTCTGTGTCTGGTCCTGTTTGAATGCTGGCTATGACCATATGTGATACGTATATTGAAAATATTCACTGGCCAGTGGTTGTTAAGTGTGTTTTGAGTGGCTGTTGGTGTTGCTTAAAAATCCCAGTGTGTGTTGTTCTGAGTAGTTAGTGGAAAAATCAGCAGTATAGGGAGTTACTGCTGCCTTCAGTGTGCTTCCATTTCATGTTTTTGCAGCACACCTGAGGTCAGTCAGGATTCCAACATGTGGCCATGGCTACTTCTCATCTAAATCTGTTTGAGGAGCTCAAAAATGTCAGCAGAAACCATGCTGAGTTCCAATGTTCCTAGTGATTTCTGTAGATGCTTTGTCTTCTGAGGTGTAGTCCCAAAACACTTTGACCCTCCTGTGAGACTGAAAAATCCTGTACACATTTTCCTGCTGTGCAGAGGTGAGGGTGCGGTCTGTGGTCGAGACAAAGCCTTCATGGACCAGTTGCTGTTGAGTTATAAAAATGCTGTTCTCCCTCCCTTTCTCCCCTCTGCCCTCATCACACATCCCTTACTTGACTGATAATGTGTTTTGCCCTTGCAATAGATCACTCGGCTCAATATCCAACAGGCATTTGAAGGTAGGGCTACTGAGCCTCTTCAGAAGCTCCCACTGTAGAATGTGAAGTCCTGGATAACTTGGAGTGAACTCTTTTTATTAAAAGCAACAAATGAAAAAATACTTTTTTGTTTGAATTTTTGTGTCTCTCTTTCCAAGCTCTAGATGTGGTCATCTCAACCAGCAATGTGTCTGTGACCGAAAGAGACTCCCTGGATCTTACATGCAACATCACAACAGACAGAAGTGGTATTTTCCAGGCAGAGGTGATGTGGTATTTTTCTGCATCACCTGATGACACCTTGTCAGATGCTCAGCTCTTGCTGAGCATGGACCATGATTCTGTTGTCAGTGATTCAACTCTGATCAGCCTCAGCCACGTGGACAGGAACTCCTATCGCCTCTTGGTGCGTGATGTGGACGTGGAGGACTCTGGCTACTACTTCTGTGAAGCTGCTATCTGGGTGCCACTGCACAATGGGAGCTGGCATAAGGTGGTGGAGAGGACGTCTGCACCAGTCAGTGTGGTGGTGACAGCATTAGGTGAGTGATTCTGCTGTCAGACTTCATGGGTAGTGTGTCCCTCAATCCTTGGCCCCATCAGAAAAGGGAGAGGACCTTGCAGAATCTCTTCTGAACAAGTGTTTCTCTTGTTTGCATCTATTATCTATATGTAGGGATCTCTCTTTCACTTATAATAGATATTTCTCCTTATGCAAATACCCTTAGAAGTTACCTGGGAGAAATACTAAAAATGGAACTCCTGTGAAACTTCTTAAAAAGCCTATTGTTTTGCAGATAGGTCTAGGTATGTCAGCCTACCCAATCTGTTCCCTAGTTTATTCTTGGGGAGATAATAGCTTCAATTTAAAGGCAGTGAAATTCAGGATGTTGTTGCAGAATGATGTAGGTAAGGTATATGCACCTGCTGAAATTTACAAGGAGTTGGTGGTGTTGGAGGCATGAATGAAGCTAGATGTGGACTGGCAGAGTGCTTGGTGCCTGTTCCAGCTCTGACTGGATGCAAGCACCCACTCCCAAACCCTTTCAATGTACCCTTTCAGATCCTCTTGTCATGAGAAACTGGTGGTGCTGTCCAGTTACAAAGGCAGAGGTCCTCCAACATAAAAGTGCTGAATGAGGCCAGCATATAGAGAGCCTGGTTTTCAGCAATAAATAGCTGTGCCATAAGGTTAAATCCCATCAACAATGACTTTAAATGTTGCATTTTAGCATTGTGCAGAGCAGTTGAGCCGTGGCAGTCTCCAAGTACACTTGTAATGTGTACTAGGAGTTCACAAGTGATTAATGTCTTCATTTCCTGTCCTCATTCAGCCATTCACATTTCACATTTAACTTGTGAGTAGTGTTCCCTCCTTCCCCCACTTGTGTGCGTGTGCAGTCATGCACGTGTGTTCATGTGTGTACAGATGCTCTTGGCATGCTCATGTGCTTTCTTGTAGTGCCTGTACCTGTAGGACTATTCCTTACTCTTTCTATTCCAATTTGGCATTATTTGGGAGCAGGAGAGAATAAAATCTGCTTTCCAGCAGATGCAGATGCTTGGTTGCTAGGGAGAGGGAAAGTAGAATAAATTTTCAGCGTTTGAGGTTTTCAACTGCATCCAGAATTCACCAACTCCTCCTCCTTAATGGAAGTTAAGAGCTCCTGGAGTATTAAGTCGTTGAATTGTCTGTGAGGCTGTTCTTTGACAGCTGACAGAGTGGAGGAATGAGGTTTATCCAGCCAGCCTTTTATTCTTTCTAAATCCTCTGTTTGAGTGTCTGTCAGGGTGAAGCGCCTATCTGGAGTGCTGCTATCAAAGAGAAAACTCTCTTCTTAGGGTCCTTCCCATGCCCACAAATAAAACAAACCTGAAGCAATTTTCTAAGAATTCGAGATTCTTGCAGCTTTTTCCTTCTTGTGTCCCTGTCTACAGAGGTGTATCTGCTTTCACAGCCTTTGTTGCTGTGAAAATATTAGTTGGTCTTAAATGCCTTCTTTTTGGGGGGAAGGGGAGGCAAAGGGGGAATGGTAATAGAATTGTAGAATGTGAGCAATACATCATGAGGCCCTGGAGTAAACTAGTCTTTTGTGAATGAGAAAGGAAGAGCAGTGTAGCTGTAAGATCCATGGGGGCTTACACCAGAAGTGGATTTTGGCCATCATTAATAATCTGTGCTTTGGTTGTAGCAGAATTCTGTGCATTTTCTTTTTATTTTGCCTTACTTACCCTGAAAATGTGAGGAAATCTCCACATGCTCATTGGTAGTAGGTACTACAGACTTTGTAAGCAATGCTTTTATGATTTTGTGTTACTTAATGCCACAGAAGCTCACGATTGGTATTACCAGATTCTCTGGGGTCTGGTGTGTATTGATGCCCTTGTTCTTGCCAGATGCAAGGACACTGCGTGCCTAACACTTACTGGTGAGAGATCTTTTCTGCAGGCTGACACAGCAGCAGCCCAGCTTGTTTGCTACAATTGTTTTTATCCTTTGCATCTCAAGTCCAAAAGTGCATATGCACACAGAGTTTCCACAGCAGTTCTATTAAGATGCTTTATTATCTTGGCTCGTTGGTGAGCTAAGCCTAAGTTTTAGCCTTGGATTGCCTTCTCTGTCCCAATTATAGCTTCGGTTAATTGTTTCTAGGAGGGCAAAATGCCAAGTAAAACATAAAGCAGGAAATAAATACAGAGCACTGAATACAGTTAGGCTGTAAAAGCCGCGTGATGAGTATTGGCCGAACAGTTGGGAAGCTGGTCATTTTTCTGAATTATAGTTGACAGGAAAGAAAAAAATATTCTAATACTAGTAAATAAATACGTATTTCCTTTGTGGTGTGAGGTTCTTGCTGTAATCTTCTTCCTTTACTATCTCTGTAGTCTGAGAGAAAATAGTCATGCGGCTCCCTTATCGCTTTTGGGCTTTGGGCAGCCAGCTATTTCAGATTTAAATCCAACAGCCCCATTCTTAACCCGTGAAATTCAGGCACTGATTTTCCAGCCTGAGATATTCCAGCCTCACAGCTCTACAGCACATACTTCTCTATTCAGACTGTGGAGCTTTTTCTGATCTACACATCTTCGACTCTTATCCTACTTAGTATTTATTGACCTAGGTAGTATTTAAATTGCTGACCAGTGAAATTTGCTGTGCCAAGCTCTTGGTGCTGCCTGTGGCCAGTGCCAGTGGTGTCTCGTGTCCCCTGGTTTGGGTCTCTGTGTGGGTGAAGTGTTTGCTTTTTAATGGGCTGGTTTTCAACATTCTTAAACTATTGTAGAGCCACAGTGGGATGGTTGAGTGTGGAAAAGAAGGCATTTCAGGATGGGAGATAGCTCTTATCCTGGAGAGATACTAAGGAAATGGGATGTCTCTGGTCAGTCCAAAGCTGGAGGATAACCAGTGTCCTGCTGCAGGCTGCCCCAGGCATTTGGCAGGTGCAAAAACTGGGTTGAAACTGAACCCACAGGTGGGTTCTTGGGGTCAGGCCTAAAGGAGGGGATTATTTTGCTCAACAAATCCTGATTTTTCTGAAAAGATCTGACTAGACCTTTGAAATGGAAAGTCGTGTTTGGGAATGCAGGCCGAGGAGTACCTGTGTCAGACTGGTGCAAGTCTGAGAAGCAGAGTCCAAGTTCCAAGGTCTTGTAAGAAAAATGTGTATTGTAGCACTTGGCTTTTGGTTGGTAGAGGCTGAAACTGGATGTTAGAAGTTAGTGTATCTTTTAATAAATTCTAGCATTTTCTCCCTTCTTGGAGCTTCTAACCTGTTTCTCCCGTGTTTCCTCTCCTGCAGAGCCAGACTATGATGTGTTCCTGAACGCCTCTAAAACACCCAAGTTTTCAGATGACCCCACAGAGCTCAGCTGCAGGATCACAAATGTACAGGACACCGAAGCAAACATCCGCTTCACCGTCTCCTGGTACTACAGGCAGCACCTGCCTGGTGACGATGTGGTGACAGAGGAGCTCCTGGCCTCGATGGATGCAGACTGGACTCTGATACCTGGGGACAGGGGCAGGGAACGGATTCAGAATGGGGAAATAATCTTCTCTAAAAAGTCTGCTGACACCTTCAGTCTGAGAATCCAGTGGACTTCAGAAAGTGACAGAGGGGATTATTTCTGTGTCATCTCGGCGTGGAGTAGGCACCGCAACAACAGCTGGGTGAAGAGCAAAGATGTGACTTCTGCATCTGTCAACATTTTCTGGGCTACACAAGGTAGGACCTTTGCACCTGGGTGGTTGAGAATAGGCTTGTCAGCCAGCAGGCCTGCTAATGGGCTTTGGAAGCGGGGTTCTGTGTTACGAAGATTGAGGAATAATAACAACTTGTGTAAAGGCCTCTTATTTGTGGAGGGGAATAACTGCTTAACAGCATTCGCCAGTTTTATGCAACAGTTTGAAGTGGAAGTGCAAAAGAAGAGACACCATAGAAGGAGAGATTCCATCAAGCTGCTGAGACTTCCAGGAGCTGGGCTGGAAGTGGCAGGGGTGGTATCCAGCAGTGTTGCTGTGGTCATTGCCTACTTTCATGGCTTGGAGTATTTTAGTCTCTTTAGGATGCATCTTGCTGCTAACAACAGGGTTGTATTGAGGTGAAAAGAGGAATGGCGCTTCATCCTCTCTGACTGACAGGTTGAGAGTTGTGGTTTTATTTTTCTCTTCTACAAGCCCATGTTTAAAAGGCAGTTCTGAGGAAGTTCATGGGCATAATACTACCAGAGTATCAAAAAATAAGTGGGTAGCAGAACAAAGTAATTCAGTGGTTTGCTTGGATCTTGACCTTTTTTAGGCAGTAGTGAACTAGCTGTAGTCAGTATTTAACTGATTTTGGGAGCAATTTTTAGAAGCTTGATAGTTAACTGAGGTTGCTTAAATCTGGTTTAAAATGGGATCTGTGTTTCCTGGATGTCCTATAGTGTGATACTGTTTTGGCTCAGAGTGAAGTCATGCAAGAGGGTATGTTGGAGAGCATCAGAAAGGTTAGGATAACCTAGGATGTAATGTCTTTGGCAAAAATCTGTGCTTAGCTAAGCTGCATTTATCTTGATAGATTTGTTTAACAGTCTAGCTTAGGCATCCACAGGCAGAGAACTATATTTCACAGACAAGCAATTTGAAATAATTTTGAAGTTGTTTAGGGATAATCCCTGAACAGCAAATGGGAAATCTTCTGCTGTGATTCTGCTTCAGTGGAGAGAGAAGTAGTGGGCTGCTTGCTCAGTACTCTCTGCATCCCCAGACCAAGCCTGTGGTCCAGGGAAAGGTCTTCTTTTTTTTTTTCTTTTTTCCTGAAGCTGGCTTCTCCAGCAGGACCGAGAACTCTCATTAATGCTGAGTGTTGGTCACAGCTAGTTCAGTGTTATGCCACAACATGGAGTGTGTGTATGTGCATGTGAGTGTAATGGATCGTCGCCTTCCGAGCAGCTACGGAGACCAGCTGGAGTTGAAAAGTCTCAGCCTGTGTTGACATTTCTGAGTGAAAACAAACCGTGACAGGTGTGAACATTCCCTTGTTTCTGGTTCTGTTCCAGAAACTCCGCTAATTTTGCAGCATAAATGTAAATGTTATAGTCCCCATGCTGAAAAGTACGTTGTTGGCAAAACTTGGGGTTGGGGGATTTATTACGTGAAAGCGAACTTTCCTACAAAAACCTCCTCCTCCTGAAAAAGAATGTTATATGTCTATGACATGGGGAGGGTGAAATATAGGTTTGATTTCCCCTTCTCTTCCACCCCTCAACTCCCCCTTCAGCAGTGCAGCCACAGATGCCTCTCTCTGTGTGCCCTGTCCCCTTGCCATATCCTATTCCTGTGAGCTCCAGACTCGGCTGGGAGCCCAGTGCTGTAGCCAGCAACTAAGAAGGAGTTAATCTGCTGCTGCCTGTGCTCTCTGACTGTTGTTTTGACAAGTATCTCTGGTGATTTGAGTCCCTAACTGCTCCCAGTGCTTACAAAAGCCAGCAGCCAGGCTCCCACGTGTTTGCCTAAGGAGAGAAAGCTGCCTCTTCCTTGGATAGCTTGTGCCTATATAGAGACTTTTCTTCCATCTATTTCATTGCTTGCATCCTCTTTGCTGACTTTAGAGCAGTGCTTTGGGGGGAGGACTTTGGAGAAATCTCACTTTGAAAATGATTGTTCAGAGTTCTTGAGAAAGGAGAAATGGGTTTATATTGTGTCTGTGGGTCTCTCAGCAAAGAGAGGTGTTCAGAGCCTTTATTCAAAATGTAAACATCATGTGAAGATGCCAAAACCTCTTTTCTGTGCATTGTTATAATAAGTTGTGTGTCTGCCCATTTTAACTTGGGGTTTTATTGTCTCTGTTTTCTATTTTATTCTATGGGGACCAACAATACTCACACATCTTTCTGCTTACTCAGCTTTGCAAATGCAGCCAACTGCTATCATAGATCACCATTGTTTTTGACATAGTCTGCCTGCTATGTTTCTTCCCCCCTTCTACTTTCTCCCCTGCCAAGGTGACAAAGAAGGCATCTCTATCTCATCTCAGAAATTAAAAACATCAGTTGTATTGTGTTTTGTTTATTTAGAGTACAAGTTCCAGTCAGTGAAAAAGGATAAAGGAAGGGAGGAAACGTTTTTTGACTGGCTCTGTAACTCATTTTCAACCCAGAAAACAGTTTGATATTCTATAAGATAATTGTGTTTATTTATTTGAATATGAGTACTGCCTACATTTAGAACACAGATACTGTTTGCAGTAGAATGTGGAATCAATGCTTTTTTCCTAAACCAGTGTTGTCAAGTTTGGATCTGCATGGAGTACTTTGCAGAAGAGAACATTATCTTTTAATTGAAATTCCAAATCCCAAAGGTACTATTATTTGGGGTTTTGTTAATGCTTCTGTCCTTAATTTACAAAATAACTATATTTAACATAAGTTACTTGTCCTAAATGTTTGCCAAGGCCCTCCCATCACACTTAATTGGGAGCAAGGGTGTCTTAATCTTTCAGACAATCCTGCAAATAGAGAACAGATAATATTTCTGCCACCTACTTCCTTTATCATTGCTGATGTATCATAGACACAGTGTAGTACAGACACACAGTTCCTCCCAGGCAAAGAAATCCCCGTGGCACTAAGCTGCTGGGTGTATTTGCCAGTTTGGGTGTAGGAATAAGAGAGTTCCTGAAGTCAGGTGTGGGTTCACGTGTCAGGCTGTGGTGCAGGCTTTGGTGTGGCTGTGGTGCTTCCAGAGCTGCTGGGGCTGCAGTTGTACCTCGGGGTGTTGTACATCCACCTCCTACCACAGCAAAGCTGTCACTGCCTTGATGTCTCCTGCATTCCCTGTACTTGCAGCCTTGTTAGTGCACCGGGGGATGAAGGAGCCTTTATGAACTCTGAGATTCTTGTCAGCAGCCTCAAGTAGCGCCGTGAGGCTCCGAGGTTGCTGTCAGCCCTGGCCATTGTGCTGCTTTTCCAGCTGCAGTCAGAGGAGTGAGTGCAGGGAAGGTGTTCGCTGTTTTCTAAAGTCTCCATGGCCTTGTAGCTGTTGGGCTTCTCTAGAAATTTTCCTGGCTTAGATTAGGTGAAAACTGGTTTTGGTCACTAGCCAGGAAGCGCTCTTGAAGCTGAGCACGCACTTTGTGGTAGAGAGCAACAGGAGAATTACAGTGTGGCTTAACCACTTGGACTGGCCAGCGATGGAAGGCAGGCTCCAAAGTACAGTTCACTCAAATTTTATTTGGATCATTTGGCTAGGGTTTCTTCTGTTGCTAGCCCTCTGTCTTGGAGTAGTGCCTAAGCTTTGGGTATGGTGTACTTAGGAACTCTTCCCCTACCGCTTTCCAGCATAAACTGCAGATTGCAGCCCCCTGTATGTGAGCAGCCAGGGTGTGTTTTATTGTGCTTTTCGTTCATGGAGCTTTACAAGAAGGAGATGAGACTCCACATGGGACTGCAGGTATGCCTGCAGAGAGGCAAGCATGTGGAGTAGCGGTCAGACAGACATTGCTTCCTTGGCAGTTCCCAGAAGATTAGAAATGAGACCTTAGGCTGCAGTTCTTGGAAGAAAACGCTCATTTGACCTCTCTGGCTCATCTTATGCTACAAGATCTGATGAGTAATTTCTGCTAACATAGGAAACATGAAGAAACTTTCCTTTCCTTCTTAATTTTCCGTGCAGATTACTGTTATTTCTAAGATAAATGCTAAATCTTCGGGCTGCCCTCTTTCTCATAACGTGCACTCTTCCACACACAGACAGCTACGTGCTTTTCTAGGTGGGGGTGAAGGAGTGCTAATTACATTTCATCTGCTGCTACTGAAGGAGAACAATATTGGCACAGAACCAGAATGTTAAGAATGGTGACCCAGGTTTTTCTAGTTGATAGGATATGGGGCCTTTTGTTGCTGTTGTTTTACTTTGCTACATATGCAGGTCTCTAATGCTATGGCACATACAGAAACATTCCTTTGATCTTTTTTTGACTTTGTTGCAACAAGAAACATTCAGCACCTGCATGTGGTGGGTTGTGTGTCCCCTTCTCTTACTCTGTTCTGGATTTCTTATGGTCTAACAGAAGGGGGAGTGCCTCTGCCTTGTGTGTTCATCCAAGCTAAGGATCTTTGGGGTTTTTAAAGGTAGAATAATGCTTTGAAAGGACTTTCATAAGAACATATCTCCTTGTTCTCTGTTCAGCATCCTAATTTCTAACCCTTTTGAACTCTACCACTGTTCTCCAGCTGCATCTCTAGGCCTCAGTTGTTCTCTTCCACAAACTCTACCAATGGTATTTCTGCTGTTGTCGCATGCTACCACCACTCATTTCTCCTTTTTCTTTAGCAGAAATACTTGGTAAAAGCATTTGCTATTGCCCTCAAATAAAAAACCAAGAAAGGATATCTAGGAACAACTTGCTGGGGGCAAGGTACTGCCCTTTGTGCTGCTGCCTGACCTGTGGCTCAGGGAGTAGTGGAAATTAAGGTGTTTGAAGCCCAGGTAGTAGGGAGATTTATGTCAGCTGTAGCTGAACTGCTCTGAACATGTGAGGGTATTTAGTTTTAAGCACATCTTCCGGAGACCAGATGTTAAATTCCCTTTTTCTGGTGTCTAAGACCCAGTGCTCTGACTGGAGATCAACAACGTAAAGAACATTTAAATAAGAAGGGATTTTTGCCCAGAGCCTCCTCATATGGCCTAGAAAGCAACAATATGTGCCAGAAGAGTATAACTAGCTGTTTGTGCTTCTGCTTTTGGGACAAAATATAATTGCCTACTATATTCCTAAAATATGTGAAAAGCTGATCTGTGCTGGGCTCCTAAATACTGCAGCCTTACGAAGAGGGAAATATCAGAGTCTCATAGACATAGAATGAGGAAAAAATGGATTTGGAATCTGGTATCTGATGGGTGTTTTCACAACGGAGAGGAGAATGACTCTATACGACTTCAATTGCGATTGTACCCTGAGTGCCTAAATGTGCAACTCTAGTATTGCCACTTGCTTAGTGGGTGGAAGTGTGAGGGGGGTTTGGTGTGGAGTATCAAATAATTCTGTGCTCAGCTAGACCACTAGAAGCATCTCAGCCTTCACTGCTCCTGCTGTTTCTTTATATAGCTTTGTACTGTGATCTGCTTTATACAGTACTGATTTAAAGTTGTCATACCGGGTTTCTCATCTTGTGGGCTGTGTTTACTCATTGTGAAAACTGCTGCTTGAAGGCAAAACACTGCAAAATGTAATCTTGACAAGTATCTTGTTGCTCTTGTGGGGAGGACATAAATATTACTGCATTTAAGTTCAGTTTTGGGAAATGTGTTTCAATCTCACCGTTGCTTATTTCCCTTTTCCTGAGAAGCTTCGTCTTGCATAAAGGGGTTCTGTGAAGTTTTTTAACAGGTCTACACTCTTTTTTTTTTTTTTAAATAAATGAGGGAAGGGAGACTATGGTGCAGCAAAGTAAGTCCAGACAGTTGGATTGGCTGTATTTTTGCAATACTGTTACTTTCATGTATTCTGCCCCAGCCCTCCCTTCCTTAGGAAGAACTTTGATCTACAGGGTGTCTTTTCATCACAATGCCAGGAAACTAGCAACTCCCTTTTCTTTTATCTGATTCTGATTTCAGTCACTCCTCATTTTCTCAGTTTCTCACTGTGAGCTGGTATTTTGTGCCTCTTGGAGCTGTGCTCTGAGATGTATAATTTTCCCAAACCTTGTAATGAAGGGGTTCTTGGGATCGAGGAGCCAGTAGAGAATGGAGAACAAATGGAAGGAAACTAAGCAGTAAGTGTTGCTGGAGCTCTTGATGTCAAATGGGCTGTTGGGAAATGTGAGGGCTTCTGGCAGGCTTGTATGCAAGTAAACGTACGAGAAGCAAGGGGAGGAAAGGCTGACATGGAGGCAGAGGTGTGCCTATATCTTTCCACACAGGTGTGTGTGTATATGGGGATGCCTGGAGTGGAGAATTCTGTTACCACCAACTTTTGTCATGTGTTTTCAGCTGACTGTGTCTGGATTGCTGTTAGGGTGGCTTTTTGAGGGAAATAAAAGGTGCTACCCTAAGTGCTGCCAATTCAGCGAGTGGCAGCTTTTGTCGTTAGTCATGAGTATTTCAGCAGTGCCCTTACTACCCCGTCACTGAGGGTGCTCTTCCAGATCCAGTATACAACTGGGACTCTGAATCTTGTCTGGTATCTCTACTCTTGAATAAAACAATCCTGGGGATCCTGTCTTGTTACAACCTGTGTATTCTATTATCTGTTCAGTATTTGGTGTTCGTTTGAATTTGTGCATCTTGACCCAAACTGTTGTGTACCTGTGTGTGTGTGCACTGTTGAGTAGCATTCTAGGCTGTCCACATGTTTAGATAAATGTGCTGGGATTTGTTCCTCCAAAAAAGGAACTCTGCCTGTCTGTAATCTTCTAGGTTGAAAGGTGCTGCAGAAACACCTGTATCTATTTGTTAACCCTCTCTTGCTGCTTATTTCCTTCCCTCTTCAGATTACACGCTTACAGTGGAGGCGGTGAAATTGAAGCCATTCTTTGTAGCAGGCCACACCTTTGAGATGACATGCAAGGTGTCCTCCAAAAACATCAAGACGCCGCGCTATTCCGTCCTCATCACAGCTGAGAAGCCCTTCACGGATCAGTCGAATCCCAACGGAACCACGCGCATTATCTCCTTGAACCAGGACTCGGTAGTGCGGCTGGAGGACTGGACGGACCAGACCCGTGTGGATGGGGTGGTCCTGGAGAAGGTGCAGGAGAACGAGTTCCGCTACAGGATGTATCAGACCCAGATCTCTGATGCTGGGCTCTATCGCTGCGTGGTGACCGCCTGGTCTCCGGGTGGTGGTGGCATGTGGCGTGAAGCAGTGAATGGCTTATCCAACCCTATCCAGATAGACTTCCAGACATCAGGTTGGTACAGAACCTGGCAGCTGTGTGTCTGAGCCAGAAAGGGAGAGAACTCTGTGATGCTTTCCCATTGATTTCCCCGTGTCTCAGAAATACCTACTCTTTGGAACAAATGGTATGATGGCTGAGAGCTATGCTTGTCTCCTTTGGTGGTACTTGTGTCCTTTGTGCTATTGATTGTTTACAGAAAGATGTTTAATGAATTGGCTGTAATCATAACCCCTGGGTTTTTCTCTACTAATGCAGCTTTTATGGTCCTGCAGGCTCATAGCTGGTTCTCAGTATGGAGCAACTGCTGCTGCATTTGCCAGCTGTATCACTAGATTGTTAGTAGTGGCTGCTCTGGAAGAACATTAATATAAACTGGATTTCTGTTCCGAAACAGGCTCTATTAGCATAGCATTAAATTCCCTGAGCACACCTCGCTGTTGATGTAATTGCAGAAAATGGTCAGGTCAGGGTAACATTTCAGCCATCTCAGTGAGCGTATCCTGCCACTGCGAGACCTTAGGGGTCCCTTGCGGCTGAACTACAAAGCTCCACAAATTGGGATGAATTTCGGTACCCAGAAGGACATCCTGTTCCTCAATTGCTTGCTGAAACCCTTACCTTCAGCTGTAACAAGCCTGCCTGTTGAGATTTTTCTACAGAAACGTGCCTGTCCTGATACAATGTTGGGGGGAGGGAGAGACGGACAGCATTGATTTGGATCATCAGAGAAGCATGTTAACCCTGATTTCCTGTCATGTTATATTGTTGGGAAGTGCAAGGGAGCTGCTTTTGTAACACTGGTGCACGTATTAGTGAAGGGCTCATCTCATGATTTGATAAACCAAGCTGGTGGGATTTTGAGCAGGTTTATAGCCCAAATGTAGCCTGAAGGTGCATCCTGTGTTGCAGCTCTCTAGTTAGCTGCTTTATCACAAACCTCTTGCGCTTGCCTGTTCCTGTTCACAAGCACAGCTTGGAAGGAGGTCTTGCCTCACATCTCTTGTTCTTCATGCTCATATTCTGCTTGTAATAGTGGGCTGTAGCATATTTAGAAGATGTGTCTGTGTCTAGGCAAGAGCAGCCTGACTTCTGGTTGCATCCACAACTAAGGTAATTGTTCTAGATGATGTGGTTCCTAAAAACTGAACTTGCTTATACGAGGCATGCTGGGAAAAGGACAAGGGCTGAGCATAGGAAGACAGCCTGGCAATGAGGACATCACATTGTAGGAAGCTTTGAGATGTAGCATCGTGGTACAAACCCTAATGAAGATGTAGCTTTGATCTAAACTGGCCAGACAGAGGACATTGACTTCTGCTTCTTTCTGTTTTAGGTAATTTCTCAAGATGGTTTAGTGGGCTACAGTTTTAGCCTTATTGCTCTTCATATCTGGGTCAGACACAGTGGGAGAGTAGCATTTGCAAAGGGGATGATAAAAGAAACCAGCAAGAATGAAATCTGCCTTAAACCCCACCCTTCCCCTCCAGGCTCTGATGTGGATGCTTTCCTGCACAAAAGTGGTGGTTGGTGCCTCTCCCAACATGGCTTGTCTTGTGTCACTTTGAACTCCCATCCAAAAACTTTGGCGGGATGCTATTGATACCCAGGGTTCAGAGGGAGATCTGCAAGCAATGCGAGGGAGGGAAGTGTACGTGTTGTAGTCTTGACTTCTTTTTGCTGTCAGCCTCTCCTCCCAGCCCCTTCACCCAGATAGAGTTTCTGGAGCGTGGAGTGAAGAAAGGGAGGCAGCATGTAGAAGTGCCCTGGGAATGTGTGAATTCCAGTAGCAGGGCTGGAGCAGGGGGAGGGATGGTCCTGAAGCCCTGTCAGCCTTTCATTCTCTATAAAAGAATGAAGAAAGAAATGAGATCCCAGGCACAATTTGCTGGAGCGCTATTTCCCAAAATAATCTTGGCATGTAGCAAAATCTGTCTTGAAATACCTGCAATTTTCTTTAATTGATGGATGAACTTCATGTCCTTCAGTTGTTACTCAGATATCCCTGCTGGATATTCACCTCTGGGCATGATGAGAACATGTGATGACCACAGTTAGAATGGGCTCACTGAGGAATTATTATTTGGGAAATCATCTGGAATTAAGTACACAAGACAGAAGATGTTTTGTGGGTGTGTTACTTTGGTTTTGTTTGCTGAAGCCTGTCTTTGATGCAAACCGAGTCAGGGAGCCAGAGGTAAATGGCAAAGTTGTGGAGCAGCTATGAAAGCATGGCTCAGATATCACACCCTTCTCTTGCATCCTGTGGCACAAGCAGCTGTCAAACTTTTTATTCAGAAAAAATAAGTTGGTGCCAAAATTTCCCTAATGGCTGTGGTGAAAAGCAGAACTGCTGAGGGAGCTAGTTATTTCTAGGGAGAATTTCCCCAAAATTGGAGGGAAGATACTAACAGGAAAGGTGCAGGAAAAAAAAGGGGGGCATGCAGCTTTCCAGGCAACTGGAAAAAAAAAAAAGCTGGCGAGCACCAGTGTGCTAAATCCTGAATTATAGGGAGGTTGGGGTATCTTATGAGTGTTTGTCCCTGATAGGAAAACTGTTAAGGAGTCAACTGCACTGATTTCTCAAAGTGTAACAGAAAGACAACTTATCTATAACTGCTGGAGGGAGTATAATACAGCAGTGTAATTTTGAAAAATAGGATGTATTGCAGTCTCCTCCGTACTTTGAAGTCTTGGGCTCGGACAGCATTTTCCGCGTGCATCGTGGCTGGTGGAGTGGGGCAGGGATCAATACGGAAGCAGCATTTTCAGCAAAAGGAAGCCCTTAAAGGGTTTAACGTGAAGCTTTTAGTCCTAGGAGGAATTTCTTTCTCAGTTGTTTTTATTGATTCCCCTTTGATGGGGGATGGTGAGGCTTGCTGGGATTGGAAATCCTTCTCTCCAGTTTGACTCTCTCCCAGATCTCTCCGAGCTGAGTGATGTTTCAAAGAGGGGTTTTTAGCGTGCATACACATTGTGCAATGTGATCTCTCTGAATGGCAGGGGCCTGTGAGCTTTTCATATATGAGCTGGGGACTGCACACATGAAACTGCAGTGTTTCCTGCCACAATAGGCTTGAAATGTGGCAGTGCTCTGAAATGTTTTTCCGTGAACATCTGTGGAAAATGTCTTGCTCAGATTCTTTCCATTCAAGGCAGAACTTGCTGGCTGCAAGCAGAGATCTCTTCTCTTCTTTCTCCACTTGCTGTTGCAGAGGGACGTATTTATTCCATTTGGTTAATGATCTGAAATGTTAATGTACAGGCATTTGTTTGAAACACCCTGAACTAAAAAAAAGGAAACGTGGATTTTGTTCACCGGACCGTATGAACTGGAAGTGAGGGTGGGGGAGTATGGTGAGGAGGAGCCTACTAGGTCATTAGTTTTCAAATATTCAATCAATGGGAGATTGTTCTCTGCTGGATATATTTTAAGACCAGAGAGGATCTTGTGAATCCTCTGGTATGACTTCATGAATAACATGGATCGCTAGACCAGTTTCGTAAAAAGAATGCCTTTTGTATGTCCAGCTGCTCTAAGCAAAATAAGCTTATCTGGGGGGCAGGGGAAGCTGTCCCCTATGCAGAATTTAATATTCCTCAGTGCTTTGTTTGTTTGTTTGTTTTCCCATTGTAGGACAGAGAGGTTCTGCCATGTCTTTTATAAAGGTTGCCCAGTGATGTGAGGAACAAGAGCAGCTGCCAGTGCCTGTCTTGAAATGTTCTCTTAATTTCATCACACTGTTTCTACTCCAATGCATCCTCTCTCCTCCCGAGCTGTTGGTTGATGCATGTGTACACAGCCTTTCTTTCAGCCTAGAACACACCTGTCTTCTGTCCCTTGCTGTTCTTCTCAAGTCAGTGTAGGAAGATAGCTTCATAAACTCTGCTTTGGCATTTGTCCTTTAATTTTCAATCCCTTTTACCATGAACTGGGCAACCCAGGTTAGTGTTTAGAATGTCTTTGCCTGCTACACACTCACAGGGATTTCCACAGAAGTGACTTATTTTCCTTTCCCTTGAAGGAAGCAGGGAGAAGGAAGCTTTTAATCTCATGTTGAGAAGTGTGTTATGACAGAGACCCATTTGAAGCTTGGCTGTGCTCTGAGCTGTCTCTGCTCTGTGCCATTCAGCAGAGGGTAGAAAGTTCTGGAGAGAAAAAAATAAAAGAGAACTTGTAAGGGAAATATCTCAATGAAATCTTCAACTCTGGATTACATCTCCATGTGAGCTCATTGCACAGCAATGTATTATCGTTCACTTTGGAAGAGGCTGAGATAAACCAAGAGCTGCTGAAATATGAGCTGAGTATTGATGTTGAACTTGCAATTAAAATGAAATGATGCCCTGCAATGACCCCGAGAGATACTCAATTTCAAGAAGGGCGAATAGAAAGATTCTTAAAGGAAAGAAAGCTTAATCACGGAAATGAATGAAAAGCGATGCAGCAGAAAGTCTTTGGCAAGAAAGGCTGGTATTTTCCAGCCACTGTTAATGGGCAGGAACGTGCTTTGTCATTGTGTGCCTTTGTGCATTAATTTGTAGCTGGAAGTAGAAACCACAGACTTAACTACTGAGGGCTTCTTCCAGTAACAGCTATTATGAGGCTTGGGGTAAAGCTTGTTAGGGAACAGCTTCACAAAGAAGCAGGGAAAGGGCAGGGGTCTGGAAAAGTCAAGGTGAAGAAACTTTTTATCTGGAGAAAGGCAGGTCATGGAATTCTCAGTTGAAGAGTGAATGATTTGGTGCCAGGGCAGCGGTGAGTAATATTTTGGACGATGCAGAACTCGTGGGTTGCATCAGTTGTTTTCCCCGTTGTGGTCTGTGGTGCTGTCTGATTGCATTCAGGGAAGCTGCACGCAGGAATTCCAGCCCCCCTGGTCAGTAATGGACTGGGCACAGGCTTCTTGCAGGGAACAGTCTGCCCTGGGTCTCTGTTGTCATCAGATTACTTGACCTTTCTCTTCTCTGCTTGTCTGGGAAACAAAAGTAGCTTGTGTCTGTGGGGAGACTATACCTTATTTCTGCAGAGAAGTACAGGGTAAAATGATAATGAGAGAAGACAAAACATCACGTAGGACTCTAGATAATTAGGACCGCTTTGTTACAGAACTGGATTTTAACTGGCCCTTGGTTATTCTCCTTCCTTTTCCCATTTTTCTTGCAGATTTAAAGTGTTTGGATTACTGAGCAGGGAATGAAAGCAGGAAGAATGGGGTGGCATCAGGTAGAGATGGCTCAGAATTTTTCTCCAATTTGTAAATCCTTAAGTTGAGTAAATTAACTTGAGCAACTTGAACTCCTCCTTTCCACCCTGCAGCCCCTTCCGTGTGAATCTGATTGATTGAGCACATAATAACAAAATTTGGTTCAGCTTACAAACACTTTTTCCTTTCATTTTTATAGGTAGAAGAATTAGCATAGCACTTTTTAGCTGAAAACTGTATTACTGTAGGATCTGGCTCCTGGAGTTACCTTCCTGGTGAATCAACAGTTTGAGCATTGAGATCTAACATAAAAGGGAACATTTAGAGAAAAGTACACTGAACAATTCCTGATTCTGAAACCTGGTTTGTCTTTAAGCACTTCTGGGTTTGTACTAGTAAACTTCTAACCTCAATTTCTTCACTTTCTGTTTAAAGTTGTGTAGTGTTTTTCAAGCGTTTGGGAGTCAAGAAATACTATCCTGACTGCAGCTGCTTTTTAATATAAAATTGTTATTTTTTTACTAAAGAGAACTTCTTTTAGGGGTTGTATCTAAGCTTACATAAGGCCTTACTTATAGTGAGGAACAGATGTTTTGGTTCATTTTAAATCAAAGGTCTCAGCAAAATGTGGCAATTTATGATGCTTAGCTCTTAGAATTGGGAATGCTGGTTTGTTTTGTAAATCTGTGCTCTTTAGCTTCCATATTATCAGAGGGAATGACACTTACCTTCAGATCTGAAGTTATTAAAATCCAGTCATTTCTCAGCTTTCAAGCTCATGATCAGCTTTTCAGCATTTAACTTTGCTTTGTTCTTGATGAGTTTTACAGGTCATGCTTGATCTGTCAGCCCTGCAATTGAAACTAAGCTCTGGTTTGTTTATTCTCCCAGGTGACCAGTAGGTGCCAATAACAGTATTTCAGACTGTTAAATGCAGGTGGCAAGGTGGCCAAAGCCACAGCATCTGTTATCTGCAGAGTTCTGTTTTTCTCGGTGTTAATGTAGCATGAACTCATATCTCACTGAAGGAGAGAGTTCCTGTCACCTCCCCAACCCTTCCTGTGACACTGTACGTGCTTGAGCATGATGATGCTGAGACCCTTAGCCAGTGTCATCAGTGTCTGCTGGGAGTTGCCTGTTTCACCACATGCTTCTATCTGTAACCAAGGCATTGAGGTGTTTGGCCTTTTTTTGTGGTGTGTTTTTTTTTTGTTGTTGTTGTTTGTTTGTTTTTTTTAGTTTTGTCTTGGAGGGCAAACACTTAAAATAGTTGGGGTTTGTGTACTGAGTCTTGCTTGGCGTGGTCCAGATTCAGGGCCTCTTGAGCACTGGTGGGAGAATGGGGCACTCAGGCAGCCTCCTACCTTTTCAGGTTTTGTAAGGGAGTGGGAATAAATCTCTGAAGGTGCTTTATTCTGTCCTTTCATGCCTGAGGGCAGCCTGAGACCCAGGGCATGGGTCATGTGGGCAGAAGGTGTGAGATACATCCAAAGAAGACATATAACCCTAGGAAGTTGAAGCCACGCAGTTTTCCAGACTGAACTGAGAAACTTTCACTGTAATTAATCTTGCTTGGGTTTAAAAAAATAATGAAATGTTGTTTTCCCTCTTCAGCTGGAGAGGGAAGATCACCACCTCTGACACATCCCTTGACTCTTTGTTGATGTCCAGTTCTAGCACAGGACAGTGATTTCTGCCTGGAGGCAGAGATGGTAATTTGCAGGAGATGTTACCTGCTAGGGAAATAACTAGAAGGAAAGAACTGTTTGTGCCTTACCAAGGGGAAGCACAATCCTGAAATGCCAGTGCAGCCGATGCCTTGGAGCCTTCCTGCCCAGGAAGCTTTGGCTCTTCATGGGGGAGGCAGGCTGGAGATGTGCTTGGTGACCCGAAATGAGGAGTGTGTTGGGAGCGCCGCATTTCCATGATCCACAGAATCCTGGCTGAGTGACCAGCCAACCTCAGCTTTTACCCTTGTGACATCCACTGGCCAGGAGTGCTCTGACCCTGCTCCACATTAGCAGTTTGTTGGTGTGCCAGGCTTTGAGGGCAGTGTCTGTTCAATGCAGGAGGTACCTGGACTTTCATCCTAGAAATAAGGCCTGAAAAATCCCATGTATCCTCTGTCTTTCCTTGTTTAACCGGGTAGGGCAGCCCATCCTTAGCCCAACAAAGTCGGAGTCATGCAGTTCATCTCTCTTGCTCAACCCCTCCCAGCATCCAGCCTGTTTGCTGGAGTAGAGCATGTCCCATATTCCTGACATGATGTCACCTCACTTGCTGCAGGATAGGCAGAGGATAGACTCTGAGCTATGGACAGTGTCAGGATTATTATGGTACTGTTCTGCTTTTGATCAGTGCAGCAGAGGGAGTGTGCTGGGAATGCAGGGATGTTCCTAGCAGATTTTGACAGTCTCTTCACTTCTTTTCTTTGACACTTCATGCACAGCTTGAGACTTTTCTGCTTATAGTTGGCTGGAGTGTCCTGGTCCATGCTGCCTTTAATCCCCTAGGACTTTGAACTTCTGTCTGCACAACTCCAAACAAAAGGATGGAAAATGTCTTGTTTTATCTGAACACAAATAATCAAATACGCTGCAAGGGGAATATAGTTTGGCTTGTGTGTGTGTGTGAATGTCAGGAAACAAATTGAATTCACACAAAACCAGTTTAGATAGATGCTGAGAAAGCAATCAGATTAATCTCTGTTCATTTCCTCAGAAAAGGATACCATCATGCTTAGCTTAAGTTAGGGCTGCAGCCCGCTTGTGAAGTCATTACCTGAGCAGCTGATCTCAGTATTCTGGATCTCTTACTTCCTTAAATGTGTTCTAGCATAGACATGTAGGAGTCTTGGTTGGTAATCCATGTGTAACCTCTATTGCATCTCTACCACCCTTTTTTTATCCTTGCTTGGTGGGGTAATTTGCAGTGTTAATTTTAAGAGAGATCTTCTAGTGTCAAAATGGATGTCAAACTCTCAGATTATATGTCTGCTTACTGCCCTTGTGTACAAAAGTACAACTGCTTCTGGGGCAGAGGAGAGGGCTGTAAGAAAACTTACGGTATAACAAAGAGCAGCACATTGTGCCCAGTGGAAATTGCAGGAGGGGAAAGTTGAAAGCTGGAGAAGTAATTATTGCATTGTAGTTGGAATGAATTTCTTCGCATGCTGTGTATTTTCTGTTGACCAAAACAAGCCAGGCCCTTGTAGTCTACAAAAGTTGCAGCAAAAATTAACTCTAGCTTCATGATACACCCACATTTCTTTCCAGAACCTCAGTTTGGGAATGATGTGGTATGTATGTGCCATGTGGTGAGCTATCAGTGTAGCTTTCCACAGAAACCTGTTGAGAGGGCAAGGCACAAGTGGGTTTTTTTGGATGATTTCCAGAAGTGTTCTTCATTAAAAGCATTGTTTGCCACTGATCTTCAGTGCATTTGAAATGTATGGTTCTTGTACTAAAAGAGTAGCAGGTAACAGTGGAGGAGAGCAAATAAACAGCTTTTCTGTCCTCCCAAGTCACCCTTCTCTGCTTGTCATTTCTGCTGCTGTGCCAGAAATAGGTGAGCCAGGTAATAACGGCAGTCTAGGGAGTGTAAAAAGGGTTACTTCTTAATCTGAGTCCCAAGTTTCTTCTTGGGTTCCCTGCCTCTTCCCCCCGAAGTCATCCTGGAGGTCACTGCTGGGATCAGCTTTCCTTCTACTCGTCTCCTTCACCCTGTTTAGTAGAGAAATCATGGAGGTATTTTGGTACATTCTTCAGTTTCTGCCCTGTGAAATAGAATTAACAATGCTGGCGTATCTGAAGAGTTGTGATTTTGTTACTTTTGCACTAGAGATGCAGCTGTTTTCAAAATTGGGGGAAGTTTTGGGTTTTTAACTTAAGTGTGTCAGAAGTCAAAATATCACAGTTGTCATGGTATCTGAGTATTTCAAAACAGCCTAATGGTTTTCATTGATATCATCACCACTTTGCAGCTGAAGGAGTTGCTGTACCCTTGGGCTTTGAGACATCCACAGAAGAAGCTGTCTGTGGCAGAGCCTGAAGGAAAACACGCAGAAAAGTATTATCAGATGCACCACTTGTATTGTCTGTTCTAGTTCCACTGTAGAGCCATTGGTATTGTTAAGATACTGTTTTAACTTGAATTCCTATTGACAGCCTCAACAAAAAGACCCATTCTGGATTAGCCTGAAGACCTGAACTCTCATGCTCTTAAAGGAGTCACCAGTGGAAGACCAGCTCCTTTTGTGCTGGAGAGTAGAAGGCAGACTTGGGCAGCAGCCTCTGTGTTGGGTGACAGGTCTGATGGTCTGGGTACTTTGTCTTAGTACAGGATTAAATAGCTAAGAATGAGAAACTATTTCACAAAACACTTAAATGTTTGCTTATCCCTGCTTCAGAGCTCTGTCTCCACAAACGAGGAGAAAATACTTCAAAAATGTGCAAGAAAGGTGTTGGGTAATGAAGTAAAGCCTGTCCTGAATAATTGTGGTTACTCTTCTCCAGGTCCCGTGTTCAACGTCTCGGTGCATTCTGACAGCCCCACGGTTTACCAGGGTGAGGTGGCAGATTTGCTGTGTATCGTCACAACGGAAGGAATGCCCCTTGAGCCAGGTATTTCAGCAAAATTATTTCACTCCTAACTCATTTGACTTCAGAAGTTACATCCCTATGTCCTTTGAGTGAGGCTGGAGAGCTGAGAACCTACAGTTCTGTAGAACTAGACAAAAACAGGAGCATGTGCTTGCTTTACACAGCTCAAGTTAAAGCAAGTTTCTTGCATTTCACCTTCTGAGGGGAGAGGGGAAAGAGTTTCTTACTGTTAAATTCCCCTCTGCTGTCCCCACCAAGTGACCCCGCTGCAGACAATCTAAACCCACAACCACTAGCTGGGCCATGAAAACTCTTCCTGTTCCCTTTAATTGGGAAGGAGGTCCATTGGCTAAACCACTTAGGAGAAAATGGTTATCTGTAAAGAAATCTTAGACACCTGGCCAGTCAGCTTCACACTTGAGAGTGAATTTAAGGCTTAAGGTAAATCTAAAAATCATAATAATTGACTGCTGCAGCCTAAATGCCAAAATGAATGTTCATTGCCTTCAGAGCTGAGCATCCTTTTTCATGTGGAAGAAAGAAATACAGTACCTAGTTCCTGTGAAAAGGATAGCAGACACTTTAAAAGCAAATTTTTATGGAGAGCTAAAAGTTCAGAGAATTGCTCAAAACCTAGCTGCTTGCCAAGCATTGTCTGAGCTGCTTTTCATCAAAATGCTGTGAGAGTAACTCTCTTTCTTATGCCCAAAATTTGGGTTTGGAGAGAGTTTAGTCATTATGTATATGAATATAAATATCTCTTTAAAATAAATCTACAAATATATATGTAAATATAAATGTATGTGAATATATCTAAATATAAACTTGTCATGATTCATGCTAAACTTAAAAGCCTACTCATAAACCACTACAAAAGAGGTGCTGTGCAGAAAATATTACTTACGATGTAGTAGCTGATGAAATGAAGTACCAGGCTTAGTAAAGGCCCATCACTTTGAAATTACAAGATGTCTGTTCTGCATTAAATCTGAGCGTGGCAGGGAAGCAATTTGCTAGATTACAGTCGTGTGCTGCCTGTGAAAAAATGATAGAAGTCTGTAGATTGTATTATTGAAATGCTTGGTAGGGAGGAACAGCTGAGTAAACTTTATTGCTGTCAAAAGAGTCATAGCCTGGGATACTGGGCATAGCAAGCAGTGATGTGTGCCTGTGCATCCACCTCAGCCTGTCCCGTGGCTTCTGCTCAGCAGGAAGCCTCTTCCAAGCTGAGGTGCGCTCAATCTCTTAGAGGTATTGTTGCAAGGTGGTACCCAGAGCAGCTGCCTTCCTTTCCAAAGCAATAATTGCTGACAGGCAGCAGCTGCTGCTTCTGCTGGTGTTCAACAGCCTAAATAAGCTTGGTGTTGCCTTGTGAAAGAGGCCTCAGCATCCCTGAATCACTTAAAACTTGAAAACTGGAACACAACAAGTTCCACCTGAATATAAGGAGGAACTTCTTTACTGTGAGGGTGACCACACACTGGAACAGGTTGCCCAGAGATGTTGTGGAGGCTCCTTCTCTGGAGAGGTTCAAAAGCCCTCTGGACACAGTCCTGTGCCATGTGCTCTAGGATAACCCTTGACCAGGGAGGTTGGACCAGATGACCTCCAGTGGTCCCTTCCAGCCTTACCCATTCTGTGAAAAGCGGCCACTCAGTAGCAGTGGGGCTCTCCTGTCAGTGCTTCACTGCAGTTGGGGTTGGGATGGTTTTGTGTGTATTTGGTACCTTGAGCCTGGGAGGAACATGGACAGTATAAGGATAATCAAAAAGGTTGAAGTAAAAAGGTGTTGTCTTTGAGGAGCTGCTCATCAGCACAGTTACGTTTTAACTTGGCAACCTCACAAGGGTTTGTGGGTGTCCCTTGAATTGATAGATTACCCCTGGAGCTGGAGATGATGCTGTTTCTAGCGGTCACGGGCAACCAGAGCAGTCTTAAATGTCAGCACTGTAATCTGTTCCATAGCTGGGTAATGTCATGTTGGACATGGCAGACCTCTGTGGTGTTTTTTTATCTTGTTTATTTCGTGTTGGTGGTTTGTTAAGGTTTTTGTTTTTTCCTTTTTCAGTCTGTAATGGGGCAGATGAGGCACAGACAATAAATGCACCTAGAACGGAGTAAAGTGTGGCATTGTGGCAGGCTTTGAGGGGACTTTTCAGTCCACACTCTGAGCCTCTTGGTTGCTGGATGAGCAGGATTTGGGGCCTAACCAGCCCAGTCATGCTGTGTGATGAAACCCCATGGGCCTGAGAATCTGGTCCATCTCCAGGCCTTGCTGGTCCTCTGGATGAGACTGGCAGAAGAGCTGCAGGGAGCAGCTGGAATTTATGCAGGGTGTGCAGACTTCCGTCATCCATCTGCCTCCTTGGCCTTGGGAGCTGGAGAGGGCTAATGGGGCAGGTTAGGGGACGGGCTTAAGGGCTTGTATGGTAGCAAACAGATGTAGTTCCTCACCAGTAACCTTTTTCTTCTGTATCCCATCTCTGATCTGTCTTTATGCTGTGTCAGTATCACAATTTAATTCACAACTGGAATGGAGGACTTGCTTTTTAAATTAGTCCCAAATGTTAGACAGACTGTGAAAATAATGGGGCTGTCTCATCCCACTGGGGACATGAGGCACGCTGTTAGGGAAAGCCCACACCTGGCAATCAGAGAAACAGGGCAAGAGTTGCCAGCATCTTCTGGAAGAAAACAAATGACTGCAGTGCAGACGTGGTCGTTCCATTTGGGAATGTGATGAGAAAGGAGAAAAGAGCAAATGCATTTGACTCCCTTCTAAGGGGCGTGGTGGCTTTCAAGGCCATCTGTACTTCTTGTGTCAGATGTGCTGCAGGGCTGTGGTGTGGGATCTCTTGTGAGCAAAGGAGGACCAGGCTGTTTCACGAGATGTCCTGTAAAACGCACATCCTTTGAACACATTCCGTATGCCAGCCAGCTCTGCTCTTGTGCACGTTGGCACTCAACTCTGCAAGCATGCATGTGGATTAGTATGTATGCCTCCTGTAATAAGCTGATGTCAGGTGCCACCTTGTCTCCCTCTCTGTATGCAGAATCAGAAAAATAAAGTACTTCCAAGGAGCTGAAGAAAAGCTAAATGACCAGTTATCTCTGTCAGTGCCATTTGTTACAGTTAGATTGATCCATTTTTGTTGTTTTGGTTTTTTTTTTTCCCTAGAGGCATCACTTATGGTTTGAACCCTTTTCTGGTAGAGGCAACTCACAATGCTTTCAGTGTGTGTTTGTGTGTACCCACCCTGTGGGAAATTTTCAAAAGGGTAGGAAAGGTTTTGATGTGACTGCTACATGCTTTAATTTCCTCTGCTTCCTTGAGACCCTGCTGAAATCTAGTGTGTGTTACTAAGCCCAGTACATGGCAGCAACTGCTCCCTCTAAAGAAGTGCTCCTTTGGCTTGGCAGCTGTGGTTGGTGTTTTGAGGGGAGTGTGTGTGTGTCAGGGGGGAATAGTAGTTCTTCTGTGCCCTGAAGATATAAAAGCTGCTTCTGATACTTCTGTTGAATACACATTTTCACAAATGATCTCTCTAGACTTCCCAGATCACCCATTCTTGGGCTGTGTGCTTAGGGATTTAAAAGTATTACTTACTGTGTCTGAAAGGAGATGTGGGGTTTTTTTAATCTGCTCCAGACAGACCCAGTGGGCACTCTGGAGAATTTAACAAAACCAGCTTGTTTACCCCTTATATGGCTTGAAGTGGTTTGCTCAGCTCTCTAGGAAGCCCTATTCAACCTCATTTAAATGTAGTAAACAAAAAGGGTCTCAAAATTGTGATTCAACGCTGTAACAGGATGCTGAGAGAGCTCCATTCTAAGCAGTGGAAGTGTATGGTTCCTAAGAAGCTGGTCTAGAAATAGGATTCCGTTTTTTGAGGAGTGATTGGTCAGGGAAGTAGCTCAGACCCAGACAGCTTAGCCCTGTGTGTCAAATCGCAATGTGCGTAAAGATGTGCTTTACATGTTGATGATCCTCGCTGGCTGAGGAGGGGAGGAAGCACAGCACCACTGTTACTCTGCTCACAGAGCTCTGAAGTGTCCAGCTCCCAGTGCTCTCTGTTCCTTTAGGGCTTCCTGTCCTGGTGGTTCTGAGGCCCTCAATGCCCTTGTGGGCTTGGCACTGGGATGTTACACTTCACTGTGGGGCACCTTGGCCAGGTGTTCCACACTACTGACTGTGTGGCACAGAAAGAACCAGGAAAAGAAACCTTTGTTAAGTGTGAGTGTGGTTCTTGAAGTGGAGTTTCTGTAGATTTGGGTCAAAAATTGAGAGTGACTTGTCAGCATTGACAGAAGGTGTGTGGAATGGTGCAGATGTCTAGCGTGTACCTGTTTTATGTCAGTCAATCTACACACGGGATTATGTCAGACTATCTACATATGTATTAGCACTTGGGAGCTGCTAGGCATGTTCATCTCTGATATTTAGGGAGCACCTGATTTATGTCTTGGCTTTGCTAAATTTGCCTGTGTTTTTATTGCATGAAAGCCAGAGATATATAGAAATGAATCAGATGACTTTGCTGTATTAAGCTATTTCAAGGAGGATAGTGACAGAGTACTTGGAGCCAAATCCTCCCTCTGACTGTCTGTAGTGAGTCACTAATTGCAAACTGTATACTGACTAATAAAATATGTTGCCATAATACTGTTGTCCGATGTTGTAATTACAGAAGACAGATTCAACTATTTCAAAATGACAGCAAGTGCCTGTACTCATCTTCATATGTGAAGGGAAGGGAACCTCAAATTATCTGAGATGCAAAAGAAGGAATTCTTCAAAGCTGCCTGAGGATCTGAAGGCTAGATTATTATCATCTTTTAATATCTAAATTTATTGCTTAAACCCTTTTCAGCAAGGTCAGTGGTGTGTTAAATAAAATTTGACTTAGCCTGGAAGGTGTCTATATGCTCCTACAGCACCTGGAAACACAAGGGCAAGCAGCAGTCTTGGATCTTTGGAAGGAATTGGTCATTCCCAATGTGACTGCCTGTGGACCAGCACTATTACCGTATTTGGCATAAACAGACAGCAGGGATGAAGAGTGGTTTCTATAAACAGAGCTCTCTCCAGCAGAGGCCCTGTTTCCCATAGGCACTTGGATGAGTGCACAAAGCAGAGGTCAAAGTTTGGTCTCGTTGACTGAACATGTGTTTATGGTAATTTTTATTAACTTTGGTTTCAAGGGAAGTGGTCCGAGCGCTTTGCCAAGTAACTCAGAGTAGCGTTTGTAGGATGAGAGGCAAGAGGGATTGCTCTGAGGGCTGCTGCTCCATGTGACCTATGCCGAGCCCCATGTAGGATTGGGACACCTGCTCCTGCTGTAGGGCTGCAAAGCAGGCCAGGTGCTCTCCCAAGGTCCTGTGCATTGCCCAGAAGGCCAGGCTGTGGCAGGCAGGGCAGGAAACTGGCTGGTGTCCCAAAACAGTTTGGTCAGACACGGTCTCTGATAGTAACATGTGCTTTCTCCTATTTTTGTTTTGTTTCTGTAGATGTGTGTAAATGCAGTGCACCTTAGGAAGGAGTTAATTATACCCCAAACACTGGTTTGTTTTCTTTTTTTTTTCTGCAGTAAGGAGGAATGTCCCACATGGCCAGCTGATAATATAGTTCAAGTAAAAGAGCTGAGGATGTCCTTTTAATTTACTTTAAAATATGGAGGTTCCCTTCTTTGCCAAGGTGCTAGCTTGCCTGATAGAGGCTTAAAAATGATCTTCACTTAGATCTGTAAACAATTTCAGTACAACAGCAGGTTTAGGGCTTCAGTTATTCCATTAGCCTGAAGGTCAAATGTGAAAGTTTAGAGAAAAGCAAACTCAATTAGACAAAAGATCAGTTTTAAATTTCAGATTGCTAGCACTGTATTTTTCAGAGCTCTCAATACTAGAAAATGGAGGTCTGATATATTGCCAAGAATCACTGGGACTGCCCTAGGTGTGCACACACTGTACCAGTACTGCAAACTCAGGACAGAAATAGTAACCTCTGTTCCCAGTTTGGGCCCCTCAGCTTGCTCATGTGCCAGGAAGGAAGAGCTGTGAGGAAACAAGTGAGCAGGCTTTCCTGTCTGTGCTGTAGGTCAGGCCAGGTTTCTGACTCTGACAGGTGTTGCTGGGCTCATGATAGCAAAGAGCAGCGGTTATTTTAAAAGTAGATACTCAGCTACATCTGCCTAATAGGGTTAAGACTGAGATCTGCTAATGAGATCGATAAGACCTTGCATGAGCACACAGCAAGCTAGATGTGCTGGTGGACTCTGACTACCTGTCAGCTGAGTTAGAAGTGTAAGTTCCTGCAGATCCATATTATAGACTGTGTCCATGGGTGGTGAAACTTGTACAAGGCATCATGTCTGATGTGTCACAGTAACCCACAGCTCTGGGGAAAAATGTATAAAAGCAGCATGGTCAGGCTTCGCTCCTGAATGTTTTGTACTGTTGCAGGTAATTCTTTGTGCACTATACAGAATCTGTGTTCATTTAGGCAAACTCTAAATGTAAGGAAGGGGCCTTCAGGATAGAGCCTCCTGATTTTGTGGCTGTGTAGGTCCTGCATGAAGACCGGAACTGCAAATCACTCTCTCCTAGCAAATACCTAGCACTCCCACTCCCTTTCACTGTAGGTGCAGCATAACTGTAGAACTTCTTATGATACTAAGCCTGCTTGGTAAAAACTTAGAGTTAAATACAAATTTTAGAATGGCAGGCAGAAAGGCAAGAAATCTCTTCTTTGTCATCCCTGTAGTAAGTCACCCTTTCTGTACAACTCTATTCTCCCTGTCAGTGCGTTTCATTGCAGTTCACTGCTTGAATCTTCCTAGAATGGACATGTTCAGGGAACTCTCTCTTTTTCTTTCTGTTTTCTTTTTTTATGTTTTCCTCTGCTGACAGACCAGCGCTGCCTGTGCTGCTTACAGATTAACCTTTCTGCTGAGAAATGGCACTGTGAATCCTTTTCAGAACTCACCAACATGTCTGAATTCTTCTTTGTCCACAAACGCAGATGATATGTCCTTTGATGTCTCCTGGTTTGCTGTGCGCTCCTTTGCGCTGGACAGAGAGCCCGTCTTGCTGGCCTCGCTGGACCGGAGAGGGATTGTGACCCAAAGCAGGAGGAATGGGAGCAGTGATCTCAGCCTGGAGAGGATCAGCCCTCTGGAATTCCGGCTCCGCGTGCACGGCTGCGAGGACCATGACTTTGGGAATCACTACTGCGTAGTGACCCCATGGGTGCGATCCGCCACGGGCGTGTGGCAGCGGGAGCCTGACATCAAAGCCAAACCCATCTTTCTGTCTGTGAAAATGGATGGTAAGAGACTGAAACATGTGTTACTCAATTTAGTTTTTAACACCTTATTATGTCTTTTTGTGGCAAACGTTCCCCGTAACTACTTTTAAAGGTGCCTCTGGTAATCTCATTAGATTTTGTCATCTTTTTTTACAGTTTGCAATTTCTTCTTCGAGATTCTTCAGAGTGGAAGAATCTTTTCTGCCTAAACAGTTGATAGATATAAGACTGGAGTGGTTTTTTTTTCCTGATCACCTCTTGGTGATGTTTTGCACAGCTCAGGCACCTTTCAATCAAGGGCACAGTATTCTCTCAGTGTTAACCCTTCTGCTGCCTGCTGGAGGAAGGCTTGGTTTGCAGATGGGGCATGTGAATTAGTCACATTGTGGTTAGTGTCAAAGCTGGGAAGAGAAAATCAGAGCTCTGACTCCTTCCTCCCTCCCTAATGACAAGACATGTTGCTCCCTGCCCTTCATCCCTTGTCTGCTTTCCACCCAGAGTTGCAAGTGTTGCTAGACTTCATGAGGAGGAAGTTGCACGCTAGATACTGCATTCAGCACATAGCTAAGGAGGAAGATGAACACAGGAGGGGTTTTGAACTAGTTGCTTTCTTGATATTTTCAAGAGAGGTCATTTTTGGAAGTTCCCTGAACTTGAAATGAACAATAAGCTTTTGTTCTCCCCACTGTGCTGATAACTATTAAAACTGTACTTTCCAAACTCCTTACAGTTCTTACTGCCTTTTAACTGAGCAGTAGGTACTTCAAAATCCATTTTTTTGTTTAGGCACCAGCTTTGAAGGTTGATTAGACAGGGTAAATATATAGTAATTCGAATAATTCAAAGCAAAAAGGAGTCTACTCCTTGCTTTTTGGAAACATGTAAAAAAGAATGCAGCCACACTCAGCCTCGGATGGAGAAACAATCCAGTGCTTTTGTATGGAGAAATGTGTGATAGAGTGACTCTTGGAATGAACTTTACTTTGCTATCTCACTCCAAGGCTCTTCTGGTGCTTCCAACCTTTCCAAGGCTTTGAAAGGGTGGAGGAAGAAGAGGAAAGGGAGACCAGTAAAAGAGCAATTTTTCAAACCTGGGAAGATGGAAATCAAGAAAGAAATTACACTGATTTTCTTTCTGAAGTAATTAATCTGCCACTGGCTGAATAATGGGGGATTTTCTCCTTTTTCAGGCAAGAAGAAATAAAGGGGATGTCTGAATTTCTCAGTGATATCTTAACGACTCTGCCTTCCTTTTTCAGTTCTGAATGCTTTCAAGTATCCCCTGTTGATTGGCATCGGTCTGGCCACTGTCATTGGACTCCTCTCCTGCCTTATTGGGTACTGCAGCTCCCGTTGGTGCTGCAAGAAGGAAGTGCAGGAAACGAGACGAGAGCGTCGCCGGCTAATGTCGATGGAGATGGACTGAGGGTGGGAGCTGGACACACTTGCATTTTGGGAGAGACTCACAGGGCTCTTGGATTGTGTTGAGACACTTGCTCACAGTCCCAGACAAGACAGTGCGTTTGCTCTCTGATATCAGCCTGGACCTCAAGCTTCTCCTCGTTACACGTCATGTCCTGAGAACAATCAGGCCATATTTAGCAACTTGGGAGTTCTCCTTTTCCAGCAGCACTTTCTGCATAGGGATCGTGTCCTTCTAATGTGCAAACTGTTGAGCCTTCTTTCAGCAGGGCCCTGTGACAAAATTCATTAATGTTTTGTTTGTTTGTTCATTGGTTTTATTTCCCCCCTTGTGGTTTTGGAAAGATGTCCCTGTACGAAAGCAAGGTGGGCAGGATGATGGATGGGAAAGAGGCTGGTAAAAGTGTTAGACTTCCACTGTATTAACCAATCTACTTTTCCCGTCTATCTCCACACCACCATCCTGTTCCCTTTCTCTCTCCACCTTGGTATCTCAGAGACTTCTCTGTGTTGGGTTGAAAGCTGGGGAAGGTTCCTGTGCTGGAACTATCATGAGGCTGTTCCAGCAAAGAATTGTTTTATGGTTGTCAGCATGCCTTCTCTTCCCTGGCTTTCCAGGAGATTGAGTTAATCTTGACACATAACTTGCCTGGTGGAGGTCTTTGAAGCACTTTTATAAACCTTTTCTTTTCAGTGCTCAAAGCTCTTAGCTGTGGTGAGTAGGGACTAACTTGGCAACCCTTAAGAGTCAATCCTCAGACAAGCATTTGATGGATGTCTGCCTATGGCCACCTTCTTGCCCACCCTTCCACCTTCTCTTCTCCCCACTACAGCTGCTCACATTGTGCCTGAGACCCTGTTCTGCTTGTGGCAGGGGGGCACGTGGTATCTAGGGACAAGGCTCAGCCTTCTGCTGGCCTCAGCAGGGAGGTTGGAGACCTTGCTCCCCTGGTGATGGTGTGACTTATGAATACAGTTAGAGATGGATCTTCATCTGCAGTTGGCCAGCTGATTGTGTTTAGAGACTTGTAAACTATGTATTACCAAATGCACAGACCAGACTTCAGTGCTGCTTCTGCCAGTCACTCACTGGTAACCCTCGAACCTGTGAGCAGAATCTGAGATCTGCAGTAGCTGCAGTGCAGCTCAGGGCAGGAATAAGAGCAAGCCCAAGGGGGCATCCAGAATCCTTCAGGTTCCAACAGCCCTGGTCTTGAGCGTGGACCTGCAGCAGGCCTCTCCCCATGGGCTTGAGACCTATTCCTTGGTGCTATAGTACAGAAGTCCTGCTTTGGTCTTCCACATGCACTGACCTGGCTCCTGAGAGGGAGCAGCATCTTTGCCAGGCAGTTCTGTCTTCCCAGCACAGCTGGTGTTTTAAGCAATAAAGGTCAGAATAAAGATACTGTGTACAAACAAAGGAGGAAGTAGGACTTCACCACAGTCAGATGTGGTAGCCATGGTTTGGCTTGCATCAAGAAGGGTGAGAGATGCAGAGTTGAGTTCAGGGCTCAATCCTTTCCATGGTTTTTAAGATGGAAGATGGTAAAGAAGAACATCCATGGAAGGTAATGGCTGTGGTGTGCTGTTACCTGATTAGATATTAGTTATGTCCTAGACAATCTGCTTCTCTAATAGCTCATCCCACTGCGTATTCCAGGGGAGCTGCAGGTCTGGTATCTCGGCTATGAAGGTTTTTTGTGGTAAGTTTTCTTTGTGTGGGTTTTCTTTTTTTGTCTTGCCTTGTGACCTTTGTTCTGAGGCTGATGTGAGGGGGTTTTCCAGAAGGCTGCTCTGTGTCCTGTGTGTGAACATGCACCCAGTCACATCTGTGTGCATAGAGGTGTCCAGTGATTTTTGAAAGATGAATATGAAACATCTCAAAAATGGGCTTAATTTGCAAAGTTGGGGCTTGCAAGTTGTTATTTGACTCTTTAGGACATTTCATGTAGTATTCCAAAACTGGGACCCCCAGACCTACGAACCTCTGAAAGACTTTGGCCTGAAGGTTCATAGGAACTTTTCTTTCTGGCCTGATGTTTTTCTTTCTGGAAGAGCTCTGAAAAGGCCTCTGTTGTAGGCAGACTTAGCTGCCTTTCCTGAAGAATGGGGCAAAAGCAGTCTGTACCTTCCACTGTGAATGCCCAGAAATCTGTAGCAATGCTTTCCAAAGGAAGGGAGTTCAGGAAAGGACTCACTCAGATATTACTTTGACAGCAAGAATTTTTCTTCTTCTCCTGTCCCTGCTGTAGTGAAATCTTGCTTTTTCCTGGGATGTTATGAAACACTATCCTGATGTTTGGGATGCTGGCTGTTGTAGCAGCTTCTTTCCTGCATTAACATCTGCCTTTCTTCTCAGAAGGCATGTGGCATTGGGGCATATTGGGAGGGGTGGAAGTGGTGGTGAAGCTCTAAGCCCAGCATCATTCACTTTTTGTCCTGGCAGACTGACTTCTTGTCTACGCCCTTGGTAAAGTTTTAGGGAGAGAGGATCATGACCGTAATGCAATAATTAGGGAATGGATGAGCAGGGAACCGCCAGCTCTTCCCAAACACACAATATAGCACACTTCCTCCCTGCTGGAAAAAAACTCAGGGTTATTTTGGTCAGGGCTCCCTTCTTCTCTAGTGAAAGATCCCCATGTCCTTATCTAATGCTGATCTTCCTTCACAGCCCATAACAAACCATCTTTGTCACTCCAAGTGAAGGAAGTTTGCCACTAGCTTGTACTGCTGACAGCCCCTTGGAAGGCAATGCAGCATCCCATTCCACCCTGTACTTGCTGTAGTTGGAAGGCTAGAAGCTGAGGGGCTAGATCTAGCCCCCAGGTTTCCTTCTACTTGTGCCAATTTTGTATTATCCCCTTTTTTAAAAATAGAGTGTGAATCTTCTCTCTAAGGGAAAAAAAAAAAATCTAGGTCACTTTTCATGTTTTTTATTGTTGTTATTATTATTATTTCCTGTGTGACCAGGGTTTGTGTGAGTGGAGGTGTGTGTGCATCTGGTTGTGTATTAAACCTGCAGAGTATCAGAAGAGTAAGCTGCCTGTGGTGCAGTACAAGCATCCATCCCTGCTGCAACCTGTGGTATTGTCAAAGTATCCTAAGGGCTCACATTGATCTTCCTCTGTTTGCATTGCCACGTCTCCTGGTTAAGCTGGTAAATTCCTCCAGGCACTTGGAATTTCAATCCAGGGCAACCTTGAACATCATACAGCAGAAGGGCAAGGTATTTTCTTTCTTTTGTTTTAATTTCAAAGTTATAAAATAAAGTTTTGGGCACAATTCTGGAATGCAGGTACTGAATAGTTCTAACAATGCTGTGTAAAATGTTTCTTTTTATGTTTAAAATAAAGAGCGAGCCTTTTTGATTATGTCTGTGCTGTGGGTCTCGATGTCTGAGCTATGGGCAGTTCCTTCCTTGTACCCTGCATGTATGCAGACACTATTGCTGAAGGTATAAAATGTAAACCTTACAGTCCTGTTTCCAGCACTGTTCACCCTGTAAAATAAGCATGAGCCCTATTTTACAGTAAGTTTTAAATATTTGCCTACATTTCTGTGATGAATTGGGAAGCATAATTATTTTCTGAGTCTGTTGTGTTTCTACCCCACTGTAAGTCACCTTTTTTGTTGGGAGAGTTTTATTTTGATTAGCTAAGGCCAGGAGTCACAGTTGGGAGTGTACATTTAATATCTGCTGTAAAACCTGGCATTAGATGTTGAGTCTTCCTTGACCCCTTCATGAGGCTTCTTGTTTCCAAGGTACCAGGAGGAAAATCAATAGTGTTGGAAGAAAACTTCCTGCTTTCTTTGCCAGTGGCTGAATTTAGGATGGTTTTTTACCCCCAGCAACCGTGTAAAGACACCAAAATCATACAGCAAGGAGGTGACTTGCTGTCATGGTTTAATCCCAGCTGGCTGCCAAACCCCACACAGCCCCTCGCTCACTCCCCCACCGGCGGGATGGAGGAGAGAACTGGAAGGGTAAAAGTGAAAAAAGTCCATGAGTTGAGATAAAGACAGTTTAATAGGGAAAGCACAAGGCATGCACTCAAGCAAAGCAAACCAAGGAATTCATTCCCCCCTTGCCATGGGCAGGCAGGTGTTCAGCCATCCCCAGGGGAGCAGGGCTCTGTCACGCATAGCGCCGACTTGGGAAGACAAAAACCATGGCTCTGAATGTTCCCCCTTCCTCCTCCTTCCACCAGTTTCATATGCCCAGCATGGCACTCTCTGGTCTGGGGTATCCCTGGGGTCAGTTGAGGTCACCTGTCCTGGCTGTGTCCCCTCCCACCTCCCTGTGCCCCCAGCCCACTCGCTGCTGGGGTGGGGTGAGAGGCAGAAAAGGCCTTGGCTCTGTGTGAGCTCTGCCCAGCAGTGGGGAAAACCTCCCTGCACTATCAGCACTGCTTCCAGCACGAATCCAAGACACAGCCCCATGCCAGCTACTGTGAAGAAAATGAACTTCATTCCATCCAAAACCAGCACACTTGCTTTCCAGCAGGAAGTTGTTTGAGGCAGCAGTGGTTTTGGGATGCCAAGGTGAGCTTTGGCAAGGTGAGTTTGTGTTCAGAGTGCTGTATGCTCTGAGATGGTTGCAGTGCAGGCCAGGTGACAGCAAAGTGTGTACCCTTGGCTTCTTTCTACATGGAAAGTGTGCTCTGCAGACTGTGCTTGCAGGAAGCTGGAAGGTGGCACCAAGCTCTAAATCCTTAAGAAGCAACAGGAGCCATCAGCTGAGATAGAGGAATGTCATAAATGGTCCCTCAGCAGAGCCTCTGCCAGCTGCAGGTGTCCAACACACACTTGTACAGCAGCAAGGAGTGGTGTGCCTGTGGGACAGCAGTCCTTGACCTTGAGCTGTGCAGGTTACAGCTTACAGTAAGCTTGGGTTAGCTTTTATGAAATTTGCTTGCCTTCCCTACCCCCTGGGATGACCTGGGTCTTAATACTGTTCTTGTAAACGTGCTAGGATTTTGTCATAAGAAAGAAAGCTGAAAAGTTTAAGTCTGGAAATGAAAGGGGGTATTGGCAAGTAAGTGCCTGGGTGTTGCAGTGAATGATGGGCGGTATCAAGTCTCTCACAATCTTGGTACCTGCCATGGGCTCAGCTCAGCCACCTGCTGATAGAGGTATGGCCTGCTGCCATAGGGGTAGTCTGAAAAGCACTTTTGTGCCAGAGCCTGAGAGTTCAGTTGCTTTCATAACACCAGGCTCAGGCAACACGCTTGGCTGTCCTTTTTCTCTGACAGAGCCTAGTGGTGCTGCTATGGCTCTGGCTGACTGCCCTGCTCGGGTCAGGGGCGGTCCAAAAACCCTCTGTGGGCTGAAGCTGATTGGTGTCAAACAGGATGCATGAGAAGACCTGCCAGTTCTTTGTCATGTGAAGGCGAAGCCCAGTCATGCAAATCTTCTGAGGAAATGTGTGGCTTTAGCCTTTCCTGTGGGACTTCCCACACTTGTGTGATTGCAGGGGGCTGAGGTCTGCACAGCAGGTATCAGGACAGATAGTGTTTCAAGAGAGAGTCTTTCAGTGACTGACTGAAGCTGTGGGATGTGCTAACTGAAGGCAAAGCCACTGCTCATTCTTGTGCCAGGCAAGTACACCTTAAATGCCACGTGTAGCCTTCAGTCAGACAGCCCTTTGCCAGGGGTCTCCTTCTGCTACTGAGGAAAATGGCATTGTGCTGTGGTCAGCAGATGACTGATCCTGAGAGCTCCAGGGGAATGCTTGGGTTATTGAGGAAACCAGGCTCTGTGGATTCCCAGATCCCTCAGAAGAGCTGCCATAGACACAAGCTGTTCTCCTCTCCCTGGCAGCAGAGTTGCATTCCATGAAGTGCCAGAAGCATCAGAGCATGTCTGCTTCCACCTCTGCCAAGGGATAGAGAGGCAGGACTTCGCAATACAGGCTTTGTGAAAGCAAGTTACCATTGTATTATACTTTGTTCATCTGGGGCTTTACAACCTCCAGCATGTGCTGGGCCTTAGACCAGACCACGGACTTTGGGTGCACCTCTGTAATTGTCAGAGGTGAGTGATGAAGCTGCAGACAGACAGACACAAAGTTCTGTTTCCCCTTGGCAACTTAACCTGGCTTATGCCCTCTGGTTCCTTGCTTGTACGATGCTGGCAATGATTTGACATACTTAATGGATGGTAGGGAGTGCCAAAGACACTAAGTTCCTAAAAGTTTCCTAAAGGGTGGAGCTAGAGAGAAGGGAGGATGAACTTGCAGAGCTCCTTCAGCAGAGCTGGCAATGTGAACTTACCAGTTACTGGGCATCTGGGAACCCAGAGATGTCTGAGAGGACAGGACTGGTGTTGCTTTTGTAGCTTGTTGCCTCTGTGCTGCCTTCAGCTCTACAAAGGCCCTGGCATGATGTGCAGTGTCTGGGACACTTAGACTGTGGTAAACAGGGAAGATACCCGTGCTGCTTAGCATTTGCCTGGATGCATGAAAGCTGTGTGTGGTTACAGTCAAATGCAGGTTCTGAATGCAAGTGCAGTAGCTGTAACCTCCCCTTTGGTGTTCAGGTACATCCTTTTTCTGTCCCCAAACTTGTTTGCTGATTTAATCTGTGTTTTCTTCCCTCTGCCTTATCTCTTGTTTTTCATGCTTCCCTTCAGGAGCCTTTTCCTGCCTGTGTCTCTCTGCATCTAAAGGATGATGGCCTTTTGTGCTAGTCTCTCTGGAGTTGAGTGAGGGTACAGTGTTATGGTGTGTTCTTGAATCATCTGCTGGGAGCTCAGGCTGCAGAACTCCAGCCCAGTGCCCGCCACAGATCACCTGCAAGGCTGGCATCCCGTGCACGTACACGCAAATGTTCTGTAGTCACTTTCCTCATGAGGACTCCAGGCAATATGCAAGGAAAGTAAGCATTTCTGATGGGGAAATGACTCCAAAGAGACATTTATATTCCCTTTGCCAAAGCAGAAGGGACAGATTTTCTTTCTAAGAAAGATGGGTTTAGCCTGCTTTCTCCATCTGCTTGCTATCATAACACAAATTCTGCTCAGTGTCTAGGAGTTCCAGACAAGCAACCATTGTGCTGAACATTTTCATTTTTCAGGATAACAACGACGTGATTCATTGTTAACACCCAGGATAGCTACTCTGGACTTGAGAAACAGGTAATTAAGGAATGTAATTTATCTGAGCTACTCGAGATATGTATCTTGGAGTAAGAACCTGAAGGCACTTGTTTCTCGCTGCTGCTGTAGAGGAAAGCGCAGCTCACCCGAGACATGAGAATTAGGCAAGACATTTGTATAAAAGTATTGGGCAGACAGGTAGGGGCTGAGAAAAATGAGGTAATGGCAGCTCCCTCTAGTGATGGACTGGGGAGGAGGGAAGAAGCCACAGCAGGGAGCTGTGGTCATTATGCAACCAACAGACAGATGATGGGTCCTCAGTTTCTCTCCAAACATAGCTTATGTCTCCGTGAAAACACTTCCGGGATGGATTCTGATCTCGATTTTGTTACTTGTGTAACACCTCTGCCTTTGCATAAGAGTCCTTGCATGATGGTTATCTGGATGAATCCAGTCTGCTCTAACTGTGGTTTTTATCCATGCGCAGGCTCCTAGACTTCAGCCAAGCAGCTTTGCTGCTGTGTGGCTACTGGAGTCAACCATGCCTCATACTAAGGTCCCTGGTGTGTTATCCACAGTGTCCAGTCCCTCTGAAGGTGTCTCCTCTAGTAGCTCTGCCAACAGCAAGTGACTGAGTTTCTTGGAGTATTTAGAGCAAAATCATTGCCATAAGGTGAGTCTTCCCGTAAAAAAATGATAATGTGTCTTTCCACTTTTATTGTGGCTTTGGCTTTCTCCCACAGAGACAGACCTTACACACAGGACAGACCTGGTTTGTGTCACTGCCCACTCTCTCCTCTTGCCCCCATCACTGCAGGCTGACCAGCATGGCCTCTTCCTCTAGCTCAGAAATGTCCATCTCTGGTTTTTCCAGGGAGAGCCCCTTCAGCTCAGAGTGCTCAGACTGGTAGAATGATATGTTTCATTAGAAATAAGATGTTAAGGTCCTTTTGAAGTTGATGGCTTTTCCTGTAGCCTTTCAGGTCTGTGCTGAGATGTCTTTGCCTTGTGCCATTATCTTTTTTTTTCTCTCTTCTTTCTGTCTCCTACAGTTCCCTGCATGGATGAATGCAGAAAAGGTCTTTTCAGAAAAGGTCTATAAAGGTCTTTTGTAAGTTGCTATTCATTAAATTCCCCTTCCTCGCTCCGACTGTGTACAGTGTTAACAAGAGAGCTCTCAGGACCCTTGGGCATGGCACTGCTGTCTTTAAACCCTCCATTACCTCCTGTCCGTTGTGGCAGCAGCATGTTGCTGGAGTGTCACCTCTTCCCAGCTTGTCTGAGACCCACATTTCAGCAGTGAGTGGTGTTCTCCAAGTCCCTGGGAGTAGCAGGGGAGTTCTGCAGGCTCTCTTAGTTGGAAGGTGTCAGGCAAAAGGAAGATAGCTGCTGCTGCTGTGTTGCAGTAGTGAGCACATCCTTTATCAAGCCCTTCAGTGGCAGCATTGAAGGGGGAGTTGCTTTCACACTGGGACTGACAAGCCGAGCACAAACAAGTGAGATGTAGTGTGTACATTTGCAACTCCTCCTGCCATCTCTGTTTAATCAAAGCAGTGTACCCTGCAGGCTTTCCCTGGAGCTCACTGCAGCTCCTGCCTTTTGTTTGAAGGGAATTTGTTTGGCTCAGAGTAAATATAACGTGGCCTTTCTGTGACGATAGCCAAGACACCGTTCTGTGGTGCAAATGGAGGATACCAGCAGCAACAGCCTCAGTATCACCTGCAATGTGCTCTGCTCTCATGGTGCTTGTATGACAGTGAGGGCAGTGTGGGGTGGCGTTGTCCAGAGTGCTCTACCCAAACCTAAGGAGGGTGAAAAGGTGACATATAGGAACCAGAGCATGTGCTGTGTGGCCAGGTACAGCTCTCTGGTTGCTGAAAACACCCAGCCCACCATGTTAATACTACATTGTGAGTCAAGGTTCCCCTGGCAACCCCTCAGGCCCCAAGCTGAATTTCTTTGGGCACCTGCATATGGATACTTGAAGAGAAAAGATGCTTTAGGAGCTTCAAGAGGAACTGAAGCTGGCAGTTATGGGATTTTTTAAAGGGCCACTCCAGCTCTGCTGTTGGGCCTTGCAAAGCCACTGCTACTCCTGTGATCTCAGAGGAGTGGGAAAGAGGGAGTTCTTTCAGGCAGATGAGCAAAGGCTTTGATGGTAGGCGAGCTGTAAGTGCAGTTCTGCCATTGCTACCTTGCTTTGTCATTTCAGGAGCAGCACTGTGTAATGGTCCCATGCTGCTGGCAGTGCAGGGCTGGCCCCACTCCCCTGGTGCAGAAAACACTTCAGTATCCTGGCTGGTAAGGATGGGACTTTCTGTCTGTGTAGATGGTGGGGTTTTATGTGGTGGGGTTTCCCCTGGCAGCCCCAGTGCGGCTCCGTGGGACCTCCAACCCCTCCGTCTTCAGCCCCAGCCCCACGGTTGCCTGCCTACAACTCCTGGGTGCTCTGCTCACTGCAGCAGCCGCAGGGCAGGGAAAAATCCACGCACTTTCAGATTCACACACTGCCACTGGAGAGGCACGTGCTTCCTGAAGTGCCTTGGAACCCTCTGCCTACCTCTAGGACTGGGAAACACGTTTTTGTGCATATTCCACCTGGGTTAGGAGAGCACCTCCCTACTGCAGCTACTGGTGTAATGGGTTTTGGGAATTGGAGTTGTCATTTTCCCAGCCTAGATGTATTTAACAATTGGTTGCAGCAATGGGTGTTTAATTCTCTTGCTAGCATTTCCAGGCCAGCTATTTAGTTTTATTTTTTTCAAACCCTCTTGCTTCTGGAAATCCTGTAATCGAATCCAAGCTCTGTCAATCTAATTAGTTTTGAAGTGTAGAATCTCCATAACTTAGAGACCTAAATAAGCAGCTTAATATGAAAACCTAGTTTCTCTCCCAACACGTAACACCGTTCTGCATTCCCCCACAGAAATTCCTCCTGAACAACAGCCCACTGCAATTGCTCTCCTATCCCTCTGTTAACCTCCCTCCTCTCTTCCCCAGCCTCTGCCCTGGCTGTGTCCATCGGGAACCGAAACAACCAGGCGCATCCCTCTGCTGCTCTGCTTCAAAGAGTCTTTCATGATGCTGCTTGTGTAAAAGATGCTGATGCTGCTTCAAATGCCAGCACAGAGCGGTCCGGGGGCGGCATGGAGCAGCTCCTGGTGCTGCACAGAAGCCGGGCTGGGCAGGGGGGCTGCACTGGGAGACTTCACGGTGACGTGAGCAGGCCCTGCGTGTGCTGCAGAGGGGGATCTCTGGAATTTATGGAGGGCAGGCTGCACCACAGAGCATGGCCTGATGTGGTGCAGGGAAGGGCAGCTGCTGAGCAGGGCCTCTGTGCTGTGGTGCTGCACCACTGGCTCCTCTCTGGGGTGCTGTGAGGAGCTGGCAGGGAGGAGCTGAATTAACTTCCTTGGTGCAGCATCCATCCAGGTCTCCAGCAGTGTGTTGTCTCTCTCAGCTTTCCACTGACTGAAGCAAAGCTGAGATGTCCAGTAGATTTACGTCAGAAACGCACTGCTGGCCCGAACTACAAAGACTATGGCTCTATAGAGGAGTGAGGTTTTCAGCCCTTTTGTATGGGTAGAAGGTTTTAAAAAAAATGAAAATAAGGGCAAACACACACACAAAATGGAAAATCACTTTTAACTAGGGCAAGACTGGGGCATGTGGTTTAGGCTTTGCTTATGTACCCTTGGCAGAGCAGATTCAGAACAAGTGTTTTTGCCTGCTGCTGTGGCGGTGAAGCAGGAATAACCCATCCCCCTTTCCTGGTTTCTCTGGTTGGTTGTCTCTGCAGTGCCCTGGCCAACTGTGCTCTTCTTTGACCTTTTTTCCAGTAGAAATCATGGTGCAAATATGAGCAAGCACCCATTCATCAAAAAAGAGTTGTGGGTATCCTCGGCTGAGCGTGGCCAGAGTCCTTAGAAGCTGCAATTGTACAAGACAGGTGTTTCTCTGCTTCTCGGCCAGTTCTGCTCTTCGATTTCAATTTCTATTGTTTTGTTTGTGCTTTTAATTATTTGCTTTCAGTTGCTGTACTGTATTGTGTTTTTTTCAGTGCAAACCGACCCAACAACCTTTCTGTGCTGCTGTGGGATTTTGCTCATGAAGACCCTGACCTTGCCCTGCATTGGAGCCACATCCCATGCAGGCCACACAAGATTTGAGTAAAGGAAGCAAACTTTCCCACCACCATGAGAAAAGGTTGTTATTTTCTTCACCTTTGCTAGTCTTCCCCTTTGTTTTTTGTGTCTCTCTGGTTTTCCTGGGACTGACAAGGAGTTTGGCTCTGCAGCACATTGGGTGTGGGGAGATCTGCATCCACCGAGATCTCGCTTGGCTCCGACAGCCCAAGGTGGAAGCCACGTGGCAGCAAGGCGAGCTCCCAGCAAAGTGAGCGTGCCTCCAGCAGGAGCTAGAGGGATTTGGGCATTTATGCTTCGTCAGGAGGTTTCTAGCTGTGAGAGTGTGCCCGGGGGAGCACAGCTGAGCTGCCGGCCTTGGGGAAGCCAGGCAGCAGGCCGGCTCGCTCTGTAATTGGGGGCAGTAACCAGCTGCCTTTGATGTCTGAGCTGGGCTGAGAAAACCTGATGGCAGACTTCAAAGTCTGTTGCGCCAGCTCCCCTGATTATCTGTAGGCTTCTGGCGCGTCCCCCAAGACTGCCAGATTATCCCAGCTAATGCTGTGCTCTTCCCCGTGTCCCCCCCACCCTGCCTGGCGCCAGCCTCTTGCTTTCAAGGCTGCAGCTTCCATCCCTCCCTGTCCTTCTGCCTCTCCCCAGGCACTGTGGGTGTACGGCAGTGGCATTTCTGGGTGGGAGACAGAGCTCCCGAGACTTGTGAGGCAGAGGCAGCATTTTTGGAGAGCTTGCCTACAGCCTGCACCCCTGGGCTGTGTTCTTCCTCCCCATTTGGTCACAAGAGCAGCCTGAAATGCGGGGAGCTCCGTGCAGCTGCTCTTTGCAAGGCACAGAGGTGTTTACAGCCACGAAGGCACCAGGTGCCTTTCCCTGCCTTTCCCCTCCTAACAGGCTTTCGGAAGCAGGGCTCCCACCCACGCTGCCTCAGGGCATGATGCACAAGCTCAGGAGGGCTGCAAGGACAGGCCTGTGTTGGATTTTTCCTCTTCAGCCTCTCTGCTGGGACCTCAGATTAGTCCCTGGCTCCTTTTGCCACCTGTTCTGGTGCTGAGGGAGCCCCAGGCTGCTGGCAGAGATGTGATGGGCAGGTCATTGCTGAGGGCTTGGCTGGGATGGGGCGAGGAGGTGGCAGAGCCTTGGGGCTGAGCAGAGGCCCTGAAACCCACACCTCTCCCAGGGCAGTTTGCTTTCACCTGGGATATTGCATGGCAATGACAAAAGCTCATGGGGAAACCCTCCCTTTTATGAGCTGGGCTTTGTTTCCTCACAGAGCAAGCAACTTGTACAAATCTGGATTTGCCGGTGACATGGTTTGAGGTCTGATTTCCTTTGGATGGTGGTGTTTGCTGTGACTTTTCAGTGGAAACCAGCAACGAATGTGATGGCTACAGGCTCAGGAAACCACAGATTCCCTAACCCCAGGAGCCCAAACGGGGTGAGGGAACTCATGGGAGCCACATAGCCTGACAGGGATCTGGGCTGCAACCATTCCCGTGTTTGCCTAATAGCTTTTGGTTCTCAACAGACTCTTCCCCCCTAAAACCCAACACTGATTACTGGGTCACCTCCTTCATCCTCACCAACTTCCTCCGCAGCATTTCTACCCTGTGCCTTATTCCCATCTCTCCCCAGGCTCACTGCAGTGTGTAAGGTGAGCGTCAGCACTTGTCTAGCCAGGAGGTTTCCAAGTCACTGTGGATGTTGCTGATGGCTGCTCTGCTCTTTTAGGCAGAGCCTCCACCCTGGCTGCACTGGGCTTGGTAAAACTTCCCATGCTGCATTTTTGGTGCCGTTTTTCTGGAAAGCTTTGACCCAAAGTGTCTGAGCAGCATCCAAAAAGGATGCATTCGAAGGGATCCAGGGAGAGGCAGGAGGAAGGAGAACAGGTATGAAGGCATGCAATTAAAGGTGGTCATCACCAGTGTGAAAGGCAAAGCTAGAGGTGTGGGCAACCCAATCTCCAGCTTTATGCTCTGGAGTGGGAGATGGTGATACCCTGCTGGGGTGTGCTGACAGGTGGCCCTGCTATGGTGCTGGCAGCAGCCAGGCTGTTCCAGGGGCTAGAAGCCGGGAGTGTTTAGTCCCTATGGGCCTCTGCAGCACTTCACCAAGTGGGGTGCCTGGGCACATGTACCTCCTGGCTCAGAGGAGGCAAGTTCTTTGCTCCATGTAGGTACAGACAGGGACCCTCTGTGCTATTCAAGAAGCATATTTCCTTGTCATTTCCTGTCTGGTGTCATCCCCAGAAAAATAGGGCAAGGGAATTTTTCTCCCCATGGATTTGGAGTCACTGATGCAGCTTCTAATGGCAGTGCTGTCTTTGTGAAGAATTCTCCGATCCCCTTCCTTCACTCTTCCCTGCTGTATGTCTGGTTGCATTGATTTCCCAGGGAGGAAGAGAGTGAGTTTTAGACTGTGCAGTCCCAGGAAGAGGGAGCTGTTGGTTTTGTCCATGGAGCATCATTATTGCCAGGGATAGGGCTGGGCCAGGCAATCCTATTCTCCCCAGTTTCTCTACTGCAAATGTGAACAGCGACTCATGCATCATTAGAGTTGCAAGCTTGGAGTTAAACTGTCCCCGAGTGTGTGTTTATCTGCACACTGACTGTTGGAAGCTCACTGAGGTTGAACTCCAAGTTTCCTTTCCATTTACTCTGTCACTGTAGCAGACATGCTTTTGATGCTTTTCCATCCTCCAAAATGGTAAGTGGGTTGGCTTACTGTCAACAGGATGATCCCCCAGGGCACTGCTGGGAGTGGGTTGCTCTTGGAAAGCAAACCTCTCCGTCCCTTTCCTTCTGAAATGGGAAGGTTTCATCCTGCAGCAGGGAACGTTAGCCTACCACAAGCTATGGCTCTCTCTGTGCATGGCTGTGTCCTGCTGCCACAGGGCACCGGCCCTCCTCAGGGTACAGGTGGGATCCTACAGGGACCTCTGCCTGTTGCCACAGCCTATCCCCCTGGATTTGGCTTTCTGGAGAGCTGTGTGGTGCTGTGGGAGCTGATGAGGAGCCGGCTGATGGAGGGTCAAGCCTTGCAGCAAGGGGCCTCTGCCTCCACCTCCCAGCCTCTCAGGCTGTCGTATGAGTTGGTTTTATAAATGGGGAAAGGAGGAACCTCATGTTTGTTTTGGGTTGTTACATGAATCTCTTTCCCTCTGGAAGCCCGCTGGGATCAAGCAAGAGGAGTTGTTTTATGGTTGGTTTTTGCTTGTGAATCCCTGAGCTAATTAAGTCATTCAGTCAATCCCGCTGGCAGTGTCAGGAGCAGCATGGCTCAGGGATAAATACTTGTGCCACCTGGGGAAAAAAAGCCCGACAACCCCAAAACAAAGAAAACAACCCCACCCCAAAAAAAAACCCCAAACCAAAAAGCCCAAATAATTTCAGAGAATGTCCCTGAGCCCATCTCTAGAGTTTTGGCTACATGCCTCAGAGACTGGGTTTTGCCTCTCCAGGATATGCCCCTATCAGCCTCCCACCATGTCCCAGGAAACCCCTGGCACCTGCCAGCAGGAGCAGCAGCATGTCCCAGGCAATGCAGCCACAGCACTTATCTCTGGGAATGTGCCAGAGCCCCTGGGACTGTGCTGGAGCCTCCTGACCTCGGTCTTCCAGTGCAGCTCCCTGTGATTTCATTGCTCCTGCAAGGAGTGCTGGGCCAGGATCTCCCACATCCATGTGCCTGCCCACGGGATGTGCATACAGGATAGAGTTCTTGGCCAACTCCTGGAGATTCTGTGGTGATCCTTCAAGAACCAACAAGCCAGCTGGAGTGGCTGTTACGATTCTCCTGACCCATGTAGTGGATGGGCTGGTGGGAGTGCTGTGGGAGAGACACCCCACTTGGGATGCCCCACTGCACCCTGAGGCAGAGCTTGATCAGCCATCTTCAAGGCGCACTACAGGCCACCCCAGCCTGTACCTAAGGCCTCATGCTGCTGCCTGCAGCCATGGGAAATAAATAGCTGCAGGAAGCTTCAGCCCTAGAAATGTGCTTCCATCCCTCCCTGGAATCCAGCCCCTTGCCCCCTCCTTGCTGTTAGCAGGGAGCAAGCTACTCCATGCAATAAAGTGGGAGGAGTGATACAGAGGTTTAGCCCATGAGCTGCTGTTGGACAGCAAAGCCACAGCCAGTAGGCACCCACAGGTGGGCTTCTGGCACAGACACAGTGGCAGAGGGGCTTTGGGCATCGTCACACTTGCCCAGCTGGCCTGGGGACAGGGTGCTGGCTGTCACCTCCCAGAGGGTGTTACTTTGCACCCTGCTCCGTAACTTCTCTCTGCCATTCTAAGCAGAGGAAACCACCACCGACAGACAGTTTCCTCCCAGCAACTTTCTAAGTAGCGGGGCGGCTGTCGCCATCGCCCGGCAGAACCTACCACCACCCCTCTGGGAGAGGAGAGGATCCACGCACAGCGGATTGCCATGGGCCTGGCACGGTGCCTGGCAGCTGCCTTCCTCTTTCTCTTCCTCCTGGGTGAGTGCCCTGCACAGTGGCTGGAGCTTTCTTGGAAGTGTTGTGGGGAAAGCAGAGCACAGGGGGCTCAGCCAGTGCTGGTCTGGCTCAGTGGCCATGGGAAGAGGTGCATCAGCATGTGCTCCTTTTGCACTGTGTTTCCACTCCAAAACGAGAGCCCAAAGCCTAGGAGGGTTTTTGGTGAGGGGATGCGCACATCCTCGTTGAGTGGCTGATTGGGGTGTGGAGGGTGTTACCTTGCTCCCTTTCCACTGGGAAGGAATTTCTGAAGGTTTCCTAGGCAGTGCTGTCACCAGCTCTCTTCCCTGGGCATCACGGTTGGTTTTTTGACTCAGGCCTGTGTCCTGTGGGCAATCTGCTTGGTGTGCATGCCGAGCACCAGACAGAGCGAGTGTCACCACTGGGAGCTATGCAGAAGGGGAGGGTCTGTGGGTGGCAATCCCCAGACCCTCTGCAAGCAGAAATGGAGGGGGGCTCTTGATGCTTCCTGGTGCCCCCTGCCTTCAGAGGAGCTCTTGCTGACCCCCTCTGCTGTGTCCTCCTCCGTTTCTGCCTATGGAGCATCCCTGAAGCAGGCAGCCTGCTGCTGACCTCCCCTGTCCCATGTCCCTCAGCTTCTGCGTTGCATGTCCTACTCTGGCAGTGATCAGCTCTGCACCCCTGCTCCCTTTCCCCCCCAGTTTGTGCAGGACCTGAGAGCTTAGCCCTCTTAATTTTAACACACCACAAGCTTCCTCCAGTCATCTCAGCCTGGTTGCTGCTGGTTGAGAGAGGCTCTTCAGGCACGAACGGGCTCGGCAGCCCTCTCGCCATGATGCTCTGGTCTCTGTCGTGTGACCCCCAGTGTGGCAGGAGACAAGAAAGCTCAGGGCTCTGTTGTTACACGACTTGTTCTTGTGATTGTACCCCTACAAACACCGTGTGTGCTGACAGGTCTGACCACTAGCCAGCGGGCAGTGACTGTCCAGAAGGGGCCTCTCTACCGCGTGAGGGGGTCCCACGTCACCCTGTGGTGCAAGGTGAGCGGCTACCAGGGCCCGGCGGAGCAGAACTTCCAGTGGTCCATCTACCTGCCCTCGGCCCCCGAGCGGGAGGTGCAGATCGTCAGCACCGTGGACCCCTCCTTCCCCTACGCCATCTACACGCAGCGCGTGCGCAGCCGGGGCATCTTCGTGGAGCGGCTGCAGGGGGACGCCGTCCTGCTGCACATCACCGAGCTGCAGGAGCGCGACGCCGGCGAGTACGAGTGCCACACGCCCAACACCGACGAGAGGTACTTCGGCAGCTACAGCGCCAAGACCAGCCTCTCAGGTGGGTCCTGAATGAGAGCCATGCTCCCTGTGGGGCAGGTTTCTACAGAAGTGGTCGTCTGTCAGAGGGACAGCTGGGGAAAGGGGCAATTAATGGGGCTGAGGTAGGTATGTCCAGATATCCCCTTGCATATTCTCTGGTTATTGCCTCCCAGCCAGGGCAAGGGAAGGGAAAGGAGGCCTCTGCTCTCCCATGGCCTGACTTCAGCTCCTGACACAGACACAGCATGTCAGAGCTGAGCACTTAGGAAGGCAGGAGTTTCCAGGCTCTGCGCATTAACTGTTGTTGTCTTCTCAGGTCAGGGTTTGGGAATTGTCCCAAGTGGGATACTCACAGATGGAAGGAGGTAGCAGCTCTTGCAGACCGCTGGGGAGGGAAGGCAATGGGGTGGAGAGACAGAGGGAAAGGCCCTACTGTGAGCCCACCAAGTCTACACGGTGGTATGGTACTTCCACTTGGTGTTCAGCCCTGTTTTCTCCTGTATCTCGGTGTTGCACCAGTCTACATTTGGGATAGCGGGGGGATGGATTTTAATCTCCTTGGCATTGCTTAATTAATACTGGCTGTAGTTTGACTGAAGATGGCACTGCAAAGAGATTCTCTGTTTTCGTGTTTGCTGAGGTTTTAGTCACTTCACACCTCAACATAAGCGGCTGGAAGCCTTGTCAGTCAGCTACAGAAGGTATTTCTCCTATGCTGTTGGATCCCTTAGGCCCTGGTCGCAGTTTCTTGGGAGTTGTCCTATGCAGGGACAGGAGCTGGACTCAGTGACTCTTGTGGGTCCCTTTCAAATCAGGATATTCCATGGTTTTCTGTTTCTCCCCCATGCTCAGTGATTGCAGACACGCTCCTGGCTTCCATGGCTCCTCAGGCCCTCACCCTCTCCGAAGGGGATGCGGTGGAGCTCACCTGTGAGGTGTCCACGTCCACTGACCAGCACACCCATCTCTCAGTTGGCTGGTTCCTTCTTCAGGGAGCAGGAGACCACCACGCCAAGGAGGTCCTCACCCTCTCCAAGGACTTCATCCTGAAGCCAGGTCCCTCTTATGAGCAGAGGTTTCTGGAGGGCAGTGTGGGGCTGAACAAGGTTGGGAACACCACGTACAAGCTCTTTATCAGGGGAGTGGAGCCATCCGACCAGGGGCAGCTGTACTGCGAGGCAGCTGAGTGGATTGAGGATCCTGATGAGACGTGGAAGGACATCTCCCGCAAGCAAACAGAGAGGACTTCACTGGCAGTTGTGAGCCAGGGTAAGGCCTTGCAAACTCACATGTCGGCTCCAGCTCCCTTGTGCGTTCAAGGCTCTACAACAGCAGATTTCAGTGCCCCTTCACCTGCCTCTGCTGCAGCCCAGGGACACGCTGGGCACTGAGGGGGTGGGCTGGGCTGGGCTCAGGGCCATGGCAGTCCCTGACTTACGAGCTCTTGGTGCTTCATGCTTTGGCTGTTCATGCAGCCAAATCTCCAACGCCAGCAGCAAGCACAACCTCACAGACCATGCGAGGTGTTAGCAGAGGGTGCAGTGTGTGCCTGCAGCAGGCTGGCTCCTTGGCAGTGCTAAACTCCAGTGTTTGGCAAACAGTGTTGTTTACACTGCCTCGAGGCTCTCGTGGCCTTAATAAAGTGCACCCCAGTCAGCTGCTTGTCACTGTGCCTCAGCCACAGGCACGGAGCGACACGGGGGTGGACTGCATGTGCTGCTGCGTGGCTCTTGTTGGGGGTGGCTTATCTGTCCCTGCTGCCACCAGCCCGCTCGTTTCCAGAGCAACTGGTGCTGCTGTTTATCAGGCCATTCCTCTGAGCACCCTGCCACAAGCCTTTGCTGGCTGTGGTCCCTCCCTCTGCTCTTCCCCCCGTACTTCGAGGTACGCTTTACCTCGAAGCAGCCAAGACAAGGCTGTGGCTAGCTGGTGTCCTTTAACATAGTGTGCAGTGAAATGGGAGCAAGTCTCCCACTGAGAGCCTGCCTGTGGAGGTGGTGTACCCTGTCCCCACACCTCAGGGCGGGTGGAGGAGGCTACAGAGCAGAGCTGGGGCAGTAAGGGGAACTGATGTCTCGTGGGAGGCTGGTGAGTCAGAGCAGGAAACCAAAGAAACAAATGGGTGAGAACTAAGCACTCCCTATGTGGCTCAGGGGAGCAAGGTATCAGGAGGAGGGGGAGTGAAGTGTGTTCTCTTGTCAGAATCTGTTTCCTGGAACCTGTCTGACTGGCAGAGCTTTATTCCCCTCATTGTGCACTGTTTGCAGCAAAGGCTTTCCAAGCCTGCTGCTGCTTGGGGAGCAATGGCAGTCAACGCACTTCCTTGCATCCACTTGTTGGAGAGGGCTTGTCATGATTGGAAGTGTGTGGCTTCAGGCATCAGTGCCTCGGGATGGTTTAGAAATAGAGAAACCTTGTCAGAATTTAGAATTTGCCCTGTGGTAACTGTTAAAGGTAGAAGGGAGTGACGGTGGTGAGAGGGCATTATGGTGGCAGTATTGGGGCTGCTGGTACTGCCATGGAGGGACAGCAGTGGGCGTGCAAGCCCTCAAATCTGCAGGGCTGGTTTCTTCCTCCAGCACCCAGTGGCGGAGCCCAGGCTGCAGGGCTGAGCACCCCATCACACCGAGAGCCAGTGACCACTCTGACCATGGCTAACTGCTCCATTGGTTTCTATAAACTCTCCAGCAAATATTTAGGAATGCCACACATATCTGCAGCAGCTGGGATTCCTGTTTGCAAACTGTTTATGAACCAGTGTTTAAATTCACAGGGTACTCTGCTTTCAATAAACTATTTTAGCCCTTCCAGTTGTGGTCTGGGAGCTGCTCTGTTTTACTTCCAAAGCATGTAACCTTTCCCTTGTTTCGAGACTCAGGGGGCTCCGCAGTGACCCAGGGAGACAGAGTGGTATGAGCCAAGGAATCGGGGCTCAGTCCTACCTCCAGGTTTTTGGCCATGCCAGTGCTTGTAGGGTCATGGCACAGGGTTTTGGGGTACCCAGAGTGTCTCCTGCTTTCAGCCACTGTCCAGCCAGGCTGATGCCAGGAACCAGGGGCTTTGACTGCCCAGCGAGGGAGGTGAATGGTGTCATGGGATGCAGAGATGGGGTCCTTACCTCAGACACAGCTGACTGCCCAAGAGGGTCTGCCAAGGGGAAGATGACTTTAGGTTCCCCCTGTCACTGCCCTCTTTGCTCAGCATCTACTGCTAACTGGTATGGGGGGTAGGATCCACCTCATCTTGCTTCCTTCCTACCTCCCCATGCTGTGACAAGTCTTGACATTTCTGCTTTCTGTAGGAACTTAACCCAAATCCTCTCCAGCTTGGAGAGCATCTCTTGCCCACAACCCACAGGAGCCACTGGGAGCTGCAGCACGCAGGACCAGCCACAGCAGACTCAGACAAGCCAGCCCTTCATGCACCTTTTTCCACCACATGCAGCAGAGTTAAAACCACCACTGTGATAAAACCCCTTTGTTCCCCTTTTTGGCTTACAGGGTAGGTGTTCCATGAGGTAAAACAGCTCCAGGAGCTCCAGAGCAGCACCTGCAAAAGCTGATGCCTCTGAGTTAGGGCAGCCCTCAGTTCAGATGCCTGAGCTGAGCAGGGGGTGGCTGTGGCCCAAGGCTGTCCCAGTGAATGCTCTGCTCTGTTGGGTTTAGCTGTTCTTAAGGGGGGAACCCAGCTCCCCAGGGCTCTGGCACTTCCTCCACCTGTGACTGCTGCTTAGTGCCTGGAGCTGGCAACCCTCTCCTCAGGGGCAAAGTTTTCCATCCTGATCACTTTTCTCATGAAAGAAAACGTTTCAACAGAGAATTCCCTCCTGTTGCCCTCTGAAAGGCTGCTGGTGCTGCCAGGGAGGAAGGAAGCAGGGCCACCCATCACCCTCCTTGTTTTTGATTGCCCACAGGCAGAGACCTCTCCGTGGACATCGCTGCTGCTGAACGCTCCCTTTCTGAAGGGGACACCTTGCAGCTAAATTGTGTGGTGGGAGCCCCAAAGAGCAGCAGCAGACACTTTAAAGTGCTTTGGCTCCTCAACAGTGTGGAAGTGGCCATGGTTGACCACCATGGGGTATTTATTTGGGAGGAAGAATACAAGGAGAGAGCCAAGCTGGGGCAGCTCCGAGGATTCAAGCAGAGCAATACAGTTTATGTCCTCACCATCTCTGAGGTGGGGCTGAAGGACAAGGGTACTTACCAGTGCTCTGTGTCAGAAATGAAGACTCCTGGAGACTCATACAGCATCCAGACCAATGTGTCATCAGGCATACAAGTCAACGTGAAGCCAGTAGGTGAGTAAATCCTAACAGCTGCTCTTCTGGGTACTGTCTGCAGGATCCTTGAGTGGGGAATGCTTTAGGTCTGCCCTGATCTTGACAGGGGCAGCAAGAGTGCAAATATGCCAAAGTTTTTGATACATAATGGGAAAAGCATTTGCTTTAGCAAGTATTAGCCTGACAGACACAGTAGCTGTCAACGAAGTGTAAACCTTTAGCTCAGTCTCTTCACAGTAAGTTTTGGGGCAAAACTTAGATGGAATTCTGAGGAGTCTGAGTCCTCCTGTGTCTTTGACGCTGAAAACTGGGCAACATCTGTTGCTACGTCTGAAAATCACAGGAAAACCCAGCAGAGCAGGTATGTCTCGGGAGGAGGATCATTGCCACTTCCATCAGGGTACTCTCCCTGCCTTGGACGGATGATTTGTGAGAAACCACTCTAAGAAAAGTTTGTAGGAGGCTCTTGGTTTCCTTGTCATAGCTAGATAATGGTTGTTCTGATGTAGCTGGGACTCTGTTTCTTAACTAATTCTTTATATATCAATGTCCCAAGAAAGACATTGAACAGAAAAAACCCAAACCAAAACAAAAAACCACAGCCACAAAGCCTTCTCCAAACTTACAGGAAAAGGCCGGTTGAAAATTTCAGACAATTCCCCAACTCCTTTCCTTTCCCAATGTCAAGACTTATCCAGCAGTTCCATTTAATGCTGCAGTACCTCTGGCTTTTCCTAAGGAGCACAACATCCCCCCCCCAACGTGGTAACTGTTGTTTGCAGAGAGCCACATGCGCCTGTCTGTGTCCACCAGCACCCCACGGATCACAGTGGGAGACTCGCTGATCCTCCACTGTGAGGTGCAGGGAGCCACCGGCCCCGTGTCCGTGCAGTGGTGGCACCTGCTACCGCAGCACCCAGGGCACAGGGTGCTGGTGGCCGCCATGGAGCAGGATGGCACCCTGAGCCTGGGCAGTGCCTACCAGGATGGCCAGACTCGGGGGAGCCTTCGGCTGGAGAAGGACACCTCTGGCACTTTCACCCTGGTGATCCCCAGCACGCTGGACGAGGATGATGGTGGGCAGTACAGGTGTGAAGCAACGCAGTGGCCCCGAGGCTGGAACTGGACAGAGAAGGGGGAGGCAGCAGTGACGGTCAGCTCCATGGGTAAGTTCAGCCACCCCTATTTCTGGGCTGGAGGCAGTGATGGAGGAGTGGGTGGATGCATCTCAGTAGGAAATGGGCCTGCTGTGCACTGAGCTCTGCTGTTGCTGCAGGGTGACCTAGGGCTGATCACTTGGCCCTGCATGGCTTCCCCATTTCTAGCAGGATGCTAGAGTCATCCATGGGATGTTTTGGGAGAGACCAGTGGGAGACAACAGCTGAAATGCTGAGAGACCTGACGGGCACTATCTTGCTCGGCAGGTCATTCTGTTGCCTTAAGCTGAAATACAAAATAACTGTTCTAGAAGCACAATTACAGTAATTAAGTTCAACAAAGCTACTTGCTGAGTTGTCTGGTGGTGTTTGTCAGAGATACAATCCTGGTGTGCTGGCCTCTGACTGCTTCTCCTGCCCTCTTGTCTGAGTGCAGAGCTGCTAATCTCCACGGTGTGCAGTGCCCACATCCTTTCTTCTTGGCTGCCTTTATGGAGAGGCAGCTTTTGGCTGTCATTTAATGTGGTTTTACTTTCTTGTTGCTGGGCTGGGTGCCTGAGAGCACCAGTCAGGCCACAGGAATTGTTCAGCTTTTGTGGAGGGTGGAGGGAAGCAGCAAACAGGACAGCAGCATCAGCGGAGGATCCCTGGCTCCTCTGGTGTGGCACGGGGGAACTTGGATGAGAGGGTACTGAGGGTTTTCTGGGAAACTGGGGGCGGGGAAGTGTGAGATAGGAGAGGGCCAGGGGCTGCATGGGGCTGGCAGAGCACAGTGCAACTAAGTGGAGAGTGGCAGTGGCAGAGGAGCAGCAGCACTGCTGGTGCCACGGCCCTGCAGTGCCTGGGGCAGTGGTGACAGGGCTGTGTGAGAAGGGTGGCAGTGAGGTGGCACAGGGCAGGACTTCTGTCCCGACACCAAGGGCTCTCTCCTCCCGAGCAGGTCTCGGTCTGCATGCCACGCTGAGGAGCCGAATTGCCACCATCAGATACGGGCAGAGTTTTGAACTCTTCTGCCACGTGAACGCCGGCTACACCCTGGAGAAGGTGCCAGCGTCTGTGCGGTGGCTTTTCCAGCCCAGCCCCGCCGGTCCCTTCCACGAGCTGGTCCGGGTCGTTCCCAGCGGCACTGTGGTCTGGGGGACTGCGCAGCCACACTTCCAGGGGAAAGCCCAGCTGTCGAAGGCTGACACCTCCTTCAGGCTGCACATCCACAGTGCCTTGCCTGCCGATGGGGGGACATACCAGTGTGAGGTGGAGGTCTGGAGGAGGAACACCCTGCCCCTGGGGCAGCCAGCAGCCAGCACCAGGTCCAATGTCGTGGGGATAAAGGTGGTGCTGCCAGGTGAGCAGAGCCTTCAGCAGAGGTCTCTCCTGCAACTTTAAATCCATCAAACATGACCCAGGGCAACCAGGGCCACTGATGTCTGGGGTATCCCCAGCAGGGTCATCTCCCAGGGCTGAAGGAGATGGTGCTGCCTGTTCTGTTGCTTCCTCAGCACCTGACAAAACCTTGCAGGCAAATTTGGTGTTGGCAAGTGGCAATACCTATTTGTTTGCAGATCATGCCAAGCATACAGGGATCAGCCTTGCCACTAGGATTTTAAGCCTGGTTTCTGGAAAGAAGGAGTGCCCCCCAAGAAGCCCAGCTGAATGTTAGGGGTGCAAGGTGCACCCCATGATGTGGGCTCTGGGAGGCAGAGAGAGACCAGCCCCTGAAGCTGATGCTGGGATATGGCTGTGTTTCCTGACCAGAATAGTCAAGGTTTTTCTGAGAAAGCACCAGGGCTCTCTGCCGGGCTGGGAGCCAGCACTGAGCGTCGGGGTGCCAGGGACTCCGTGGGGAGGTATCTCCTGCCAGGCACGGCTGGGCTGCCCTGCCCAGGGTTCCCTTTTATGGCCACCCCTGCAGGCAGGGTCTGCGCTGTCATCCCTCCTGCCAGCATCCCGATGGGAGCCTCGTCCTCTTATGGAAGAGAGATGTTGCAAACAGACTTCAGCCCCCCGGCCATCCTGCTTCCTGCCCCTGGCAGCACCAGGGTGTCAGTGTGCCCTGCTCACAGCTGGGGCTGCTGCTGGGACTGCAAGGTTTGTCCTGGCCAAAGCCTCTGAGCCTGTGGAGGCAGGTGTGAGAATATGGGTTGGTTTATTTTTTTTTTGCCCTCGTGTCTGTTCTGCCAGCCAAGGAGAGTTCTCGCTCTTTTTTTCATGCATCAAGTGCTCCTTCCTCTAAAATCCTTGGATTTTTGGAATCACAACCCAGTGAACTGAAATTATGCATTTTTCATGTTTTTTAACTGATGGGTTTGCTGTGCCGTAAGTGAATATATTTCCTTCCCTGTCTGGGCCCTTTGCTCTGGTGCTCTCTCCTGTTCCACTGCTACTCTTTCCTCACCCCTGTGGAGCTGACTGCTGGGATGCTCTGTGTGACACCTGAGCTCCAGCCAGCTGGGGCAGGGTAGCACTGAGGCGAGGGGTGACGATAATCAGCATCTCTGAGCACACATCTCTAGTGTAAATGGCATTAGGATGAGCAGGTGTAACTGCAGAGCATCTACACAGAGGAGATGGTAGCAGCAAGAGACTACAACATTTGGCTCCAAACGTATTGCAGCTGTTGTTGGATACTGAGACACTGTAAAGAGGGTGGGAGCTGGGAAAGGGTGATGCACAGGGGGAGGTTGCTGCTGGCTCTAGTGCCATCTCTCTCAGAAAGGCAGCACGAGCCAGTGAAGGATGTTTGGGAAGGTAGAGAAGTCTGGGGAGGGAGATGACTCAGGAAGCAATAGGGTGAGGCGAAGCTGCAGAAAATGAAGCTGCAAATCATGAAAATCACCAGCCTACTTCTTCTCATGTAGAACCTCATAGCTGAAGCCTGCTGAGATACTGGAGTTCTTGACTTTTTGCTTCAGCACTTTGTTTACTACTTGATGTCAGTCGGTACTTTAGGAGTTCACATGCTGCTGTGGTCTATGGATCATCTTCAGATGGGGGGGACACCCATGAAAGATTATAACAGGCGGGGAAGGAGGACAGATCTTCTCCATTTCCAATTTCTTGGGTGGGGTCTCATCATTATTGTTTCATGAACCTATCAGTGCAGCTGCCTGCTGTGGCTTCCCTCACACTGGAGTGAGCTGCAGGGGTTTTTTCACCTCGTGTCCCTCAGGCCAGCAGCCCACATGGGCCATGCCCTTCTGCCTGCTCCACTGCTACTGGGCCAGGCAGAAAACAAAGCATCAGCAGGCACGGGTCACAGGGAGATGGGCAGCAAGATGCTTGGCTTGGTTAATTAAATTGAAAATGAAAGGGAAAACAGCACCATGGCTTTATGTGAGAAAGGCAGAGGCAGGCAGCTGCTCTGCCTTTTTGGTAATTGATCTTTAGCAGCAGAGAGAGGAGATCTGGAGCTAAAACAAAGGGGCTTTGCAGCAAGTGCTCTGCTTCCTCTTGAGGTGATCTCTGAGAGTGTAACCGCAATTCTACTCATCAAAATGAAGTGCTCAAAGCAGTGGTTCCTGTGCCTCCTCTCTGCACTCCAGTAGCTTTTCCTTCTCTGGAGCATTTTCTGCCCCAGCACATGTCAGGCCAGGCCGTGCTCAAGCAAGACCCTACCTGCCCCTCGTCCCCTGGCAGTTCACTGACTGGCTGAGTGGTATCCTCGGTACGGAGCAGATGAAGTTAAAAATTAAGTGTCTTATTTTTTCCAGTGTGATCAGTTCACCTGTCACAGAAACATAGGATGGTGGAGATTGGCAGGGACCTCTGGAAGTCACCTGGTCCAACTCCCTGTGCAAGCAGGGCCACCTAGAGCAGGCTGCCCAGAGCCATCTCCAGATGGCTTTTGAGTACCTCCAGTGTGCCCCTCCGAAGATTTGTGCTTCCATAGAGCCAGCTCTGGGATGGGTATGGTTTTACATACTGCAGTTTAAGACATCAACTTCCATCTAGTTCCCAGGTGTGCTCAAGTCTGTGTGATTTTTGTGGTGGATCTGATGAATTTGCACAGTGTCCTAATTAGGGTGACTGCTGTCCCTTTTCTTCTGCTTTTTGCCCATACCTGTTTCTTCAGAGCAGCAAATGTGCACTGTGAAATGCAGGTCAGCACTTTGATCCCTTGGAAGCATCCACCTCCCAGACATCCTCGTGAGTGTTGCTGTGGGAATCCAAACCACTGAAGTGAGGCAATAAGTGGATACTGGGTCTTGTGCAAGTCCCTCTGAGGAGGGAACTGTCAACCTTTTGGTGAAAATGTGGTTGACAAAGGAGGAAGAGCAATGGGGTACAAAAAACAGCATAAGCACGGAGATTTTGTTGGCAGATTTGACATAGAGGCAGAGGCCTTACAGGGATGTAGAGAGCCATTGGCTGGGATATTTTGCTTTGACCAGTCTCAAGAGAGGCAGCGAAGGCCTCTGAAGTGGATTGCTTGAGTTTTGAGAAGAAATGCTTGAAGGAAGGGGAAATATGCAAGCTTTCCCCTGCAGTGTCCCTCTTCCCCCTCAGCCCCTGTGCGAGAAGCCACAGCTCCCTCCTGTCCCAAAGCCCTCTCCACAACCTGCTGCCATCACATCCCTTGGGAAGGTGCTGTGGAGGAGAGTGCCCTCCTGAGCCTGTGGCCAAGGCTAGGGGTCTGGGACATTCTGAGGGACCATCTCAGTGTGTCCTCTGTTGCCTGTCCCCAAACCAGCACCCAGGGGCTGAGCTTAAGGGAGCTCAGTTGTCCCCAGCCTCTGTGGCAGAGGGTGTCCTGCTGCTCAGCTCATATGCAAGGAAAGTGCTAAGAATGGAAACTCAGGCTACAGTCCCTTAAAACCGTGATGGTGTCTCCTGAGTTATTTCTGCCTACCCAAGGGCGGATACCTGTGTGTACTCCCTCCCCTGATTGCTGACTTCATCTAACAGAGGTGGGGTCTCAGAGTGGAGGGGGGGGTGGAGGAGAAATGCAGGTAGTTGGAACACCTTTAAAGATACGGATTTGCAGCCTTTTCACTGCTGGAGGAGAGGTTCCAACAACAGGTGATGTGCTGTGGGAAGAGGGTCCCTCAAACCAGGAGCAGCACAGACACAGCAGGACCAGCAGTGCCTGCTGGCGGAGGGCAGAGCCGCAGGCAGCACTACAGTTCCACTCTCCTCAACTGCACAGCTCTGAACCATCACTGGGTGTGAACACAGAGGTGTGCAGGACTCTGTCACGTGGTTTTGGATTAATAACCACAGCAAACACCTGAGATGGCAACTGTTAGTGAAACCCACATGGGCTCTGTAGTCTTCTCTGCGATAAAAGACACTTGTTCACAGTCTCCAAAGGCGTGGGTGGGTTTTGTCACATATGTGTGAGCCTGCTGATGGAAGCAGTGGTAGACAGACACATTTGCTTCAGACAGAGGCTTTGCCTCCAAGCTCCAACACAATGGTTGCCTCAGTCCCCCATTCCTGCTCCATGGTCTCCAAGGCACTTCCTCTGCTACTCTTCTTCCCAGTGACACCCAGCTGTGATTCCCTGCCATTGTTCAAACAAGGGTGTGTGGATTTGCTCTTTCCCTCCTTCCTCCACCCCTCTGCTCCAGCATCCCCTAATGAGTCTTTGTTCTCTGTGCACCCTCTTCCTCCCTCCTCTTTCAGTGTGTTTCTCTCAGGAAAGCTTTATTCCTCTTCTTGCCAGTATCCCTGTATTGGCAGCTGCATCTGGCATGATTGTTTTGTTTCTCCATTTTAGAAAGCAAGCTTCAGGTTGCTACAGAAGACAGCTCTGTGGAAATTGCCAGCAGCAACACAGCCATTGAGTGCAGGATTGTGTTTGCCCAGAATAATTCACAGTTTGCTGTTACCTGGTACCGCCTCCCTCCTCTGGCAGATGCAACCCCCTTGCAAATCATCAGGGCCAACTACAGTAGCATACTGGAATATGGGTCTAAATTCAGCTCTCCTGAACAAAAGTCCCGGTTCCTGAGCCAGAGGGTGTCCAGCAGCGTATTCCAGCTGCAGATTCTGTCTGCAGACTTCAGGGACGAGGGCAGGTACTACTGTGTGGTGGAGGAATGGCTCTGGCTGGTGGATGGCTGGTACAAGCTCGGAGAGGGAGCATCAGGAAGGACCACGGTGAAGTTCAAACCCCCAGGTGAGCAGGTGTTATCCCTTGTACAGGTACTGCTGGAGAAGGTTGGATCAATGTTTGACAGGCCCCTGCCAGGCCTCTCCTAAGCTGGCAGGGCTTAGGAAAAGCAGCAGCTCCTGCATTGGATCTGAGGCTTAGGGATGCAGGAGTTGTCAGTGCCTCTCAAAGGGAAATTAGGAAGATTTACCACATCCTCCCAAACCAACCAAGCTGCTATTTTTGCTACTGGTAGATGTAGTCAAATGCTTCATAACAAAAGTGAATTGTGGCCTTTTTCTTTTCCCTCCAACACCTGGTGCACTTGGTTGGTTGTACAGTGCTGTAATAGAGAAGCTGCCCTTTGCTGGTACTCCTGCACATCCTGAAGGAAAACACTTGGATTTCCTTACCCTGCAGCACATTGCTGCTAAGAAACAAGACTGAAGGTTCAGCTGCTCTCACCTTAATCACTGCACCACTGGGGTGCATGGTGGGTCTCCCTGGCTCAGTTCTTCCCTTTCTCAGCCTCACTGCAGCCCTAAATAAAGTGGATCAGAGAATTTCAGCTTCCTAAATAGCTTTTGGTCCAAAGGATGCCTTTATCACTTATTTGGAGGGGGTAGGGAGTATTACAGCACAGGGGGCAGAGGTGATGGGGAAGGTGGGGACACGATGCCCCAGGGAGAATGAGCCACAGGAGCAAGGGGCCTGTGGGTGTCCTGCAGAGGCTCCCACAAAGGCCACTCCAATTCCTCACACTTCGCTCCAGAAGGTTTCTATCAGCCTGTGGGTGCAGGCAGGAGTATTTCTCCGGCAGTGCAACACCACAACATCTCTTTCTGCTTGCACCCTACCCCAGAGCACGGGCTGCAGATGGAGAGAACCAACCACAGCCTCTCTGCGAGGGAGGGCGAGGAGGTGGTGCTGCCCTGCCGGCTGCGGGGTGCCCAGCTGCCCGGCACGCTGCTCTCGGCCACCTGGTTCCAGGCGAACAGCAGTGGCCGTGCCAGTGCCCTGCTGACCCTCCGCTACGATGGCACCATGGAGTACCCCCAGGAGCGCCTGGCAGGGAGGCTGTACCTCCGCCGCCTCTCCACTGGCGACTTCAGCCTGACGCTGAGCAGTGTGGAGAGGGGAGATGCCGGGGCGTATTACTGCCAGCTGCAGCAATGGCAGCAGCAGAGCGAGGGGAAGGACTGGGCTCTGCAAGCCTCTGCGTGCTCGGGGTACACCCAGCTCACCACCATCCCGCCAGGTAACTCTGCTGGGTGCCAGCGGCTGCTCGCCCTGCATGGCTCGTCTCCCCATAGCCATGCTGGGACCAGAACCTTAAATGTTTTGGGGGAAAAATTCTTGGTGGGAATTTCATGGCAAGTCTGTCTCCAGCGAGGTCTCTAAAATCAGCCTCTGTTCTCTTTGGGGTGAGTTGGGTGTGCATGCTGGGTGCAAAGGTAGGACCGGATTCTGCATGCACAAGCTTAAATAAATAAAAGCAAAGGTTTCAGTCAGGTGCACGCAGTGTCTCTAGGAAGGTAATAGGCAGGAATTGTTGCTGTTTTGGGAAAATAGGAGGCTCAGATGACCCATGTGGAGGAAAAAATATAAACTGTGAAATCAGTCATGATGCATCCAGCTGAGAGGATCTTGCAGTCATACTCATGCCTTCAGCTGTGGAGCTGCCATGCCTGAGGCCAGCCTGGGTGCCTACATGGGTTATGGCTTCTGCAGCAACCCCTGGTGCTGACCAGCATGGAAAGGGTGACCCTGCAGAGCCCTCCCCAGTGCCTGCTACTCCCACAGCCAGGCACGGAGCCTGCTCTCATGACTTTGCACCTACAGCAGAGCTAATCTGGATTTAATTGCACAGAGAGGGACTGACAGCACTTCATCCCCCCTGCTGTTGTGTTACTGCTGTTGTGTTACTGCTGTTGTCCATCACGGCTCCCTCTAGCACTCAGATTTCTCCTTCATCAGCTCCCTCTGTCTCTTGTTACCCATTACTGATGGAGTAACTATTGCTAAGATTGCTCAGTAACTGCTAGTAAATTATCCTCCAATTTTTGAATAAGTGTTTTTGCCAAGTGGTTTTCATGGTTTTCAGAAAAGGCAAAAGATTAGCTGGGTTGTTTTTCCTTCTCCCTCTCTTTCTAATATTTTTTTTTCTTTTCGGAGGGGTGGCCATGTGTGTGCATGTCTGTTCCTCCAGTGATGCAGTTATCTTTGAAGTACCTAGCAGCCTCCACCTCAGCTGGGGAGCTGTTCTGCAGGAGCTTCCAGGGATGAGGATGGTGCTCACAGCTGCCTGCGGCTCAGTGTGGATGAGATACCATAGCAGATCAGCAGTAATGAGGAGGGGCAGGTGTCTGGTGGGAACAGGGACCTCTTGATCTGGTTTCCTTTGCTTTCCTCTTGTCCTTTCTTGCTCAATGGTGCAGCCTCTGACAGACTTCTACCTCACCCTGCCGTCCCTGGTGTCAGGCAGGAACCCAGAGGGGTGAAAGGTGTGTTGCTTTTCCTTACTGAGCCCAGTCTGGAATGGGTTAGCTAAAGAACTGTGCAGTTTCTGTTGGGATATTTCAGATGAACAAGCCAAGACCTTATCTGACCTCCCCAGACAAGAAATTGAGGCAAATTACCTGGTTTCTCTCCCCCTTCTCCTCAGGTAGCCTGTATGAATTCTTAAAAATTGGTAGCTGTTGAAGATTGAGGGAAAAGTGTTAAGAAAATAGAACTTAGAGAAACAGTAGGAGAGAGAAACTCAAACTAGCTTGGGGGCTCATTTTTTCTTTCTCTTTTCCTTCAGAGTCAACGGTTTTGTCCAGGATCTGCTCATCCCCATCACTGCTGAACTTCATCTTATACTTACCACTGGTTCTGATCCTTCTCCTGGCCCTTGCTGTCTTCTGCTGTTACTGCAAATTCAGGAAAAGCAAGAAGGGCAACATCACAGGAAGCCAGCTGATGGAACTGGAAGGGGATGGCGAGGTCAAGAAAACTTAGCTGGTCTGTAGAGGCAGATGTAACTTGGAGCAGCAGAGCTGGACAGCTGAGAAGGACTGTACTTGCAGAGGGGCTTTTTATTGTTTTGTAGTAGCTCTTGCAATAAATCCTTGAAATTGTGTGTTTGCTTTTGATGGAATGAAGCAGCTTTGGAATTACTAAGCAAATAGGGTTTTCATAACAAGTGTTCCTGTCTTTTAGGTTGGGTACTCACCCATTTCCCACTCTGCTCATTGTGGTATATTTGGGGTCCTTGCAGTGTGTATCTCCTACTGTGGATGGAAGTGGTGTTATTCCTCTGCAGGAATTAGAGGAAAAAACAGCTCTTTCTGCACTGTCTCACAGAAGTACCACATTTCTACTATTTTTGGCCATCTTGACAAAATCTATGTGGTATCCAGGCTAAAAACCAGTGGTAGAGCTGGAAATGGAATATTGGTGTCCCATTTAGGTCATCACCCTTGCCTTTGCCCACCCTTTGCTGGCAAGCTCTTGGACACTGCTGTTTTCACATTCTGAGAGTGCCTGTGCCCAAAAATCATCATCTCCAAAATAAAATGGGTCTTCATCACAAAATCTGTCACAGGAACATGAGGAATGAGAAAGGCTGGCTGGGTCTGAAGAAGGTCCAGAGCAGAGGAATTGCAGCCATCCACAAAAAGCCAATTTCTGTTGACCCAGTAAAAGACTCACATGGAGTCTTGGATCCCAGAAGAAAGTTGTGGACACCAAACCATCTCGGACATGAGTGAACAAACTTTCCAGCTCCTTCCTTTGCTTTCTGCTGTAGAAGACAGCATCCAGCCCCTGGTACCTGGGCTGTCTGTGGGTCAGGAAGCTGCACAGCTGGGACCTGGTATTAGGCACATCCAGGTGGTCCCATGTAATAAAAAAGCCATGTGTGTGTTTGTGGGGCAGCTCCTCTATACTCTGGAATCCAGCTCGGGCTCACCTTTTCAAGGCTGAGAAGCTCTGCTACCTGAAGAGAGGCTGGCATAGAAGAAAGGAGATTTCTATCCAGTCCCTGTAAGCCAAGGGATACTCAACCCCTAATTGTGCAAAATGGGATGTGGTCCCAGGGAGTAAGGTTCAGGTATCAGGGCAACACTTTGAGCACTATTCTCAGACCAAAGTAGCTTTATAGAAACCACAGCAGACATTTATGAACCTGCTTCCTGTGACCACAGAGAGATTAGGAGACACCATAGCCCCTCCAGATGATGTGTTCTTTCACTTTCTCTGCAATTAGGAAAGCTGCCTGACTATATCCTGAAGAACAGGATAGGTACTTCAGCCCCTTGAAAATGCAGTTTTTGCACACATCTGAAGACTGCTGCTCCTGCTTCCCTGTTCAGCCACCTCTGTCTGGGCTGGCTGGTTCCAGCTTGCTCAGTCTTTCCCTGCAGGATGTTTTCTGGACCCCGTGCAGCTTTTCCCTTTGCTGCCTTGACCCTGTCTGCCTCTCCCACAGCGTGAGTGCTCAGAGCTGCACGTGGGGCTCTCTGCAGAGGTTTCCCCCCTGCCTTGTGGGTTATGCCCCGTTTACACATCCCAGTTGGATGTTTGGTTTTCTCTGTGTGCGTGTGATGGCGCGGCACCGTTTGTGCTTGGCTCGTGATCGTCAGGCTCCTCTCCTGCAGCTTTGCTGTCTAGCGAGTTGTGTCTCCCCTCTGAGTTCAGGCTGTTGACTTTTCCTATCTAACTGAAGCCCCGTTTGCATGGGGGTGTTGAACAGCTTTCTGCACCAGTTTGCGGAAGATCCTGCTGTCTGTCTGAGCCCTGTCTCGGTAAAGCTTCAACTCACGGGCCAGTTTCAGTCTGTTTGACAGAGAAGCAGATGCTCCCAGGATATTAAACTCCTACAAGTTTCATGGAGGGGTAGGTGGATGAAGGAGAGGAGGCAGGCGAGTTTTCCCACCAAGGGGAAAGGCTGCACCTGGCTTGTGCTTAGGGGATATGGAAAGGAGATGAAGGTGTGCTAGGCATGGGAAAGCAAAGGAGGAACTGCTTTTGACTATCAACTGTTAACAGTAATTCTGTGCATATAGCTTATCTGCTGATTTTGTGCTGTTCATCCATGTTTTCATTTGGATTGTTTCCTTAGCTTGCCCAAGAATACCTCAGGAGCCTACTCCACAAACCTTGGTAAAGTCAAGAATATATGATGCCTGCTGCTTATCCCTTCCCACAAGGTTTTCAGTCTTGTTGCAGGGGAGATAGGTAGGTCTGCTTTGGCTTTGTTCAAACAAACAAAAAAGTTGTGGGGTTTTTTTTCTTGCATTCTTTTTAGTACTTTTAAATACGTTGTCCCTGTACCTCCCTGGGAATTACAGTTAAAAAGATGGTGTTCATTTCCACTTCTTTTTAAACATAATTTTGCCCTATTCCTCTCACTTGGTGTCTCAGACCTCCTCAGATATTGCCACAGCAAACTACTAGCAGATGGCTTGACAGCCCATTCCTTACATGGCTTAGGATGAACATCATCAAGATGATCTTTCTAGTCAAAAATCTGAATTACTGAGGCTGCTATTCATTACCAGAGTGCTGGGGACAGCCCCTACCCTGCTGTAGGAGTCACATGTGTGGGTCAGTCTCCAAAAGCTGTGTGAGCTCTGAGTGGCCTGGCTGGGTTTGGTGCATCCCCCAGGCTTGTGCTGTCCCCCTCACTCAGCCACCTCAGCAGCCCCTGGCAGGTCTGTGGAGGCATCTTTCCTGCCATCTGATCTGCACACAAAAAGCTGCAGACTGCTGCAACATGAGATTTTTGCATCTGGTGGACTGGGGGAAAAAGGTAGGCAGAGGGAGGTTTCTCCATCAACAGGGCACTTTATTCTTCTGTCCCATTTTTGCTCAGTTAACCAGAGCCCCATGTAAGTAGCAACTTTCTGTCCATGCAGGTGTAGACGGTTTAATTTAAGTTTGTAAGTGTGTCTAGGGCCTTGATGAAAGGTCTGCAAGGAGAATGTGTGGTTTTGCAGTGGTGGGGCTTTTTCCTCTATTTTTTTTTTTTTCCTGGCTTTGCTGGGTCACCACCAAACCTTTCAGCTGTGTTTTTAAGATTTATTTTTTTCCATGAGAGAACTTGGAAAGAGTTGTAACTTATCACAGCAAAAGCTCTAAAACAGTCCTATTTTTAAAGAGAACAATTCTGTCAGCTGAGGTAAATGTATGAGAGGGAGAGAGATATGTGTGCTTGGTGGGTCAGGGAGAGGGTGTTGCTTTTGCTGCTGGGGCTCTTGACCACTCTTACCCACCCCCAGCACCACCTTTTGTTCAAATCTAGCCTGTGATATACATTAGAACAGCTGATAAAAGATATATTTAGCTGTTATAGCCATTCCCCACCTGAAGGGGAGAAAACAATGCAGCAGCACAGCAGTGCCCCTGCTGCACCCTGTCCCTGACATGTGTCTGTGCCCAGGGAATGAATGTCCTGTGTGAGGGCAGCATGTGACAGGGAGATCCAGGGTCATTTCACAGGTTTAAAGCAGTTTAAAAGGGTTACAGGGCAATGCAGAGCTTGGTCCATGAGGAATTAATCCACTGGGAAGCGGTTGCACGGGGCTTTAAAAACAGAAGTTCTGTATTGTGTGTGGAAGGTTTTCATAGGAAGGTGTGGAAACTGTAAGGCAAGGGGAGAGCAGCACAGCACTGCCTCCCAGGCAAGCCAGCACACTCCTGCAGCTTGGACGGATGATGTGAGGGCGGGATGGATGGGAATATAACCCCTGCATTGCATATCCTTCCTGGAATGCTCCTGTGGCACCTGCCTTTGGGCAGGAGTAAGGCCCGCGCTCAGTGATTTATCCAACGTGCAGTGGGACAAAGGATCATACCAGTCACTCTCACCTGCACTGAGGACCTTTTTTGGTGAGGAGGGAGGGTGGGTCATGAGCTGGTTGCTGTGCAGGAGCGGTGGGAAGTGATTTGCAAGCAAGGAGATGGTTTGTGCCTGATGTCTCAGGGTCTCCTGGCCTGCCCTGCTCCTCTGGAGCAGAGGGCACAGGAGCAGCGTGCTGTCCTGGACTGCCAGGGCAAGGCTGCTGAGGAAGGTTGCCAAACTTTCAATAAATTATTCCAAACAAATGACCTGGAGTTCTCCTGGGATGCTCCCTCTCAAGCAGCATCTCTTCATTACTTCCTATGAACTTTTGAGTTGGTTTTGAAATTTGACGTTCAGTTTTCTTCCTGTGAGAAAACATTTAAAAACTGATGCCTTTTCCTGGTCTTAAAATCAAGAGTCATACACGGTTAGAAAGCGAAAAGGGATTTTACCTTGGTATTTATTGTAAGGATCCTTAGGTGTACATGTCCAGGTCATATGCATCGAGATGCACCCCGCCGAGTCTATCTCTGTCTCCCCCCAACATTGGGTATAACATTATAGGTTTTACTAATTAGCACATCTATCAAAGATTCCCCAATGAGAGGCTCAAGTGAGCCCCCCTCCCCAAGGAAGCTTCCCCTGGATGATTCTATCTCAGTTTACAGAATGTGTTCTGGAGAGGACCTTGGGGTCTGGGGCACACTGATCCCTAACTACGAAGCTTCTAAAATGTTTAGTCTCTCAGCTTGACAAACAAGTCCAAGAATGTAGGCAAAAAGCACTAGGAATACAGAAGTTGTAAAAAGGTATAACAGGGGTATAAAAGAAAAGGCAAAAATCTTCATGGCATCAAAACTGGAAATAAAAGAAGCAGTTTTGATATGTGCTTTGGTCTCACTTGATGCCATTTTTCATTCTGGCTTGTTCCTGCAGCCCCTGCTTGTTTCGTGTGTCTTTGGCCTTGGTCTTCGGCACCTCAGACAAAGCAGAACTGCTCACAGAACTCTGAACCTTCCTTAACCATTAAGAAACTGCTGCACTGGATCTGCCTGCTGCTGGGTTTTTTGGTCCTTCTCAAATCATCTGCTCCTCCCTCTTTTCTTCCAGCAGATAATATGGCATTACAGTCATAATTACTGCTACAGTTGCAGTAAAACCTAATGGCAGTTGCACAGGGCAGGAAAGGAGTAAGGCTTCACAGGGCAGAAGCAGTACAGCTGTGAGGCTTGAGGTGGGAAGGATGTATGAGGTGGTAGTGTGGTATCTGGCTCAGCTTGCTGCCACAGCAGGCAAGAGGGACCAACTCGGTGTCCTTTTAGCCAGCAGCACTCACCAGAAAAGACTCTGGTTGTGATGGGGTGGGACTGACAGGTTAATGGTCCCCTGCTTGCTTGGGTATTTAAAAAAAAAGCCCAAAGAAATAAAAATCCTTTCATGGGCATTGTTTAAACCAAACACAAGAGTATTTCCCTAGCAGCTTCTATTTGGAAATGTGAACTGGAAAGCAAAGTTCAGATGCTCCTTACTTCTGCAATCTGGACAGGAAGCAGAATACCACAAGCCACAAATTCAAGCGTGTGCTCATCTGGGCTCTCTTACTTTTATTCATTCATTACATTTTTTTCCTGTGTGTTTCTAAGGAGAGTTAAATGTTTATATGTGATGCTGGCAGGGAGCTGAACCTTCCTCTGCAGCCAGTTCCATGGCAAACCACTCACCTCCACCAGCAGCTTTATTTAACCAGAATGATCTGAGCAGAGGGTATTTTGCCTTTTAATTGACACTGAGATCCTTCCCCCTGCAGGCACTGGGTACAGGTCCAGCTGCTGGACAAAGCGAAGGGAAAGGGAGGGAGCTCCTCCTCCAGCATCCCCAAAGCCTGCCCTCCCCATGGGTGCTGCCTTCAGACCTCCTTGGGGACCAAGGAAGGCAAAGCATGGTGCTGTGGAACAGAGGATGGCCTGGTTTCTGTCCTTTCCTGCGCTCTACCTGCTCCTTGTAGAGGTGAGAGGAATATTCATTTCTAGAGCTGTCGACTAAGTGTGAAAATTGACCTGCTGGGGGGAGAACACTGGTTTTATCATTATTTTAAGCATGAGGGAACTAATGGGTGAATGCTGGAAGCCGTACGGCATACCAGGAGGGGGTGTGACTCCTCCCAGCCCCCTCGTGGGATGCTAATAGGGAGGAGAGGTCCACTGTCCCGTTTGAAAGGGAAGGGCCATGACCAATCGATGTTAAATGTGGCAGTAATGCCTCACGCGGTGGCCGCGGGATAAAAGGCAGAGGCAGCCTGAACTGTAAAGACATTTCATTTCCCTGGTAATGAGGGAGACACACTGTGGCAATGAAACCAGGGAGAGAGAGACTGCGAGATGCTAATTTCTGTTCCTGCTGCCGCTGCTGCTTTGATCTGAAGCAAATGCCCGCTTTAAATTGCAAACGGATGCAAGTCAGATATCATCCAGCCAGTGGCTTACAGGCTTAATGAAGTGGGACGTTCGCTTCTGCCTGGTAATGTTAGGAGAGGCAGGCAATTCAGAGAGGAATTACTGAAGGTCTAAAGAGACAGGGAGGAAGGGTAGGGGGGAAGTCAGAGGCTAACTCTCAGTGTGGCACAGTGTCCCCTGCTCTCTGTCCTTGGGAAGCTGTGCCTGTGGCTAAGCCCCCTCCAGCCCCTCGGTGGCTGGAGAGAAAGCCTCAACAGACTGTCCTGGTGTCATATGCCCGTGTTTTAAGGCACACATCCTGTACAGGCAATGCAAGGTCATCCTGCTCTTTGGTCTCAGAGCGTGAACATCACTTTGGGGTGTTCCCCAGGTGAGGTAAAGGTATGGGAGGTTAGGTGTTGTTCATTTTGTGCCATCATTTGGGCATTTAATTGAACTCCGGCAAGACAACGACGAAGCTGTTCTGGGACAGACCCAGAGGCTCCTGGGGATGGAGATATTAATCCAGAAGCAGTGACCTGGGAGCCTGGTACAGGCTGGACTGTATACTGGACAATGGCAGCTTCTTGAGATTCTTTTGGGCAAGGATCTGACCTGTCTTGAAGAATGAATGTCTAAAGGCTTTTGGGTCCTAGGATGAGGCTGGAGTTTGTTGTATGCCCTTTCTCTGTATTCAGAGGTTTGGATGTCTCTGTAAGCTGCTGTGCTTGACCAGGCAGACATGAGAAATCTGAGGGACCTGCAGGCACCTGGGAGGATTGACCTCTGCACTAAGCAAGGAAGAAATGGTCTGGCTGTTGAAAAAGGCTCACAAATCTATTAGGTTCTTTGAGGGAGTCAGCCTGTGAATGGGAAAAATCTCGTGGTTGTAGTCTGTGTGGAGCCAAAAGAGACTCCACAACGTCCATTGTTATTACAGAAACTAAGTAACGATAGGATAAACCTGGCAGCTCCTTGCAGGGCTGAGCTATTTGTTAAAAATACTAGGCAGAAAAGAAAGTAAATGGTTCTGACAGAAAAGGGAGGTCACCAGCGATGAGACCCATGCTGCTCAACAAACATAAAAATGGAGTGGAAAAGAGGATGATTGCAAATCGAAGAAAGATAATATTAAGTTAATCAAGGCATTAGCAACAAGGGCTGACTGATGAAATGCCCAGGGTGTTAGGAGATGGAGCAGCTGGGTAAGGACACAAGAGATGACATTTGTGTAGGGGACTGTAAAGTGAGACATGGTGGCAAAAACTAATCAGTCCCAGCTTCACGTATAAAACAATGGGCTCTGAGCTGACCACTGTCATTCAGAAGCAAGACCTTGACGTGAGAATAGCCAGGTGTACGTAACATCTGCACGAGGATCAGAGCAGCCAAGATAGCAAAAGAAGAAGTGAATTATCAGGAAATAAAGACAAGAACATAATTTTGCTGCTGTGTACACCTGGGAAGCACTCACACCTTCTGTGCAGGGCTGTTCCTCCAGCCCCAGAAAGGACAGCACACCTAGCCAGGGCACAGGGAGGGCTGGAAAACAGTTTTGGGTTTTTTCCTAAATATGCTCTTAAAAGCATTAGAATCCCCTTTCAGTTCAGTAAATCATGTTAATCTGTAGGCCACTAGGCAAGATGAAGCCTTTAGATTATCCATTATCCTTTCTTTTTCTACAGCATCTTCTATTCAAGGACTTCACATTATCACAATAAGATAGTTGAGAATTTTTCTGCTTAACAGAAAAGGGAACTTAGACATAGTGGTTTGCTGTGAAACAGGCAAAGAAATAGGAGATCTGTTTTTTAAGAATATCTCTAGAGAAAGAGACAAGAGAAGAGACTGAATCTAATAGTGAGAATCAAAGGGAAAAATCTCTGCTAGATCCAAAATAAGTTTCCATAGAAACAGATTTTTCTGAGAATGAATTACTGCAGTATGAAATTAAGATTGAGGATCTAATTCTGCAAAATATTTAAGCATGTTCTTTGCTTATCCTTATTCAGCTCAAGATGCAAGCATGTGATTTCCATGGAGGCTTATGTGCTTTATTTGATGGAGGTAGAAGTAAGGATAAGCTGCATTGAAGTGGGATCCAGGTTTTCTTGTGCTTCCTTGTCACTGACAAACTTGCAACTTATTTTTATGACATCATGTGTTGCTTTGCTGCCAAAAGTGTAGGCCCCAGTGCCTCAATTTGAGAGTTCAGCACAAAGTTCCACCAGACTCTTGCCACTGCTGGGGAGTGGAGTCAGCAGAGTTTTTACATTGCTGGGTACTTTATTGTTTTGTTAATTAACTTTTTTTCTATTTACGTGCAGTTTTAATTTTAAATGGGATACTTATTCTGTAAATGAATGCCATGGTGGTTATCAGATAATTAATTTGAGAACTGATGGTATAAGAGGTTGAGATTTGCTCATAATCTGTCTTTTGTGCACCTCTATTTGTGCCCCGTAGATATTTTAAAGACAGGATAGATTCTTAATATTTTGCATGCTAATTGCTTTTATTGTAACTGTGTTCTGGTAAATTATTTGGTTTCGTTTAAGCTATTTAACACTGTTTTGTATATCTTTTTCCCCCTCTCTGTTTTGACTTTATTCTTAGCTGAATTAGTAGGACAAATAAGGTTTGCCTCAGAGTTTTATTCCATTTACTGTACTTGGAATAGATGAAGTTCTTGTGCAGCCAAGCTGCAGCTACTCTTCTTCAAGCAAACTTTCCATGTTATTACTCCCTCTTTATTTCACATTGTCTTCCAGCTTTTTATCTGGGGAGGTGTGTAATTGTAGACCCCCTTCCAAGCATTTCCCAGCAGCACTACAGAGCCCAAAAAATGAACTTAAGCCTAGTGATAATAGTGCTTTGGGACTCTGGTGAGAGGATGCAAAACAAATAATCCTCATGGAAATTGTATCTAGTTTTTTTGTTCCCTTCTCTGAGCCCTTGTGCTTGTCCCAGCCAAAATAAACTCTCAAGACATTTAAACAATCCATCTTCACTTAATGTCACTGTTCCATCTTAACATGGAAGCTCTTGACTTGCTTGGGTCCAGATGAACTATTCCCCCTGCTTGTCACCCACCAGGCCACCAGTGCTGTGGCTGCAGGGGGTTCTTGCCTGCCCTGGGCTGGTGATGGTCACCGATGGTGAAGCTGGTGCTGGAGCCCAAGTCCTTAGCAGGGGGACAGCAGCAGCAGCTGAAACTATCCCCTAGCACTGCTGGGCTTCAGTTTTCCCTTACAGCTGGAAATGATTCTTTCTCAAAATTCCCCCTGACTGGGAGATGGAAGACACACTTCATCTCCTGGAGACTCCGTTGCTCCTTGTGCTTGCTGAGAGCCACGCTCGCTTTGCGGGCATCCTCCCCTCCTCCTCCCTGCTTTGGGACAGATTTTTTGTTTAGTCAGTGCCTGCCATGCTGTTACCATCAAAAGGGGACGTTAGTGGTGGCAGAAATAATGCCTCTCCTTTGGTGGTGGTGTTCAGCTCCAAGCATTCCAAGGTGTGAGGAAAGGATGCTGTCAAAGGATATTACATTCCTGCAGCAAAACCACTGAGGGGAGCCTAATGGACAGTTTTTCTTCTCAGATGATTTCAAATCCCTGAGGATGCCGTGACCTATGTCAGAGGACAAAGTGTTGAACAGATTTTCATGGGAAAAGCAACTTTTGCCACCTTTTTGCTGCCTCCTCAGACCTTTGGTCTCACGTGCCCAGCAGAGATGGACACCCAGTGCAGAAGCCAAGCCTGCCCACTCCTCAGAGAGGTTTTCCCAGGTACCTCCTGCAAGGCATCCCTGGCCCAGGCCCAGGAAACAAACTGTGGAGCTGCACACACCTTCCTTGCTCTGTGCTTCAGACCTGAGCCAGGTGAGTACATCCCCACACAGACCAGCTCTGCTGGCCCCCAAGCCAGGCACATTTCCCTTCTGAGCCTGCAAAGCCTGCAGTTTGCATGCCCAGTTGAGAGTGGATGTGAGAACAGATAAAACCAATCTATTTTTAATCCAGTGTAAGATCTCTTACTCTTGGCTATTTTTTTCATAATTGGTTCTGTTTTCTGCTAATGATCTGAAATTTAGCATCTATTTCTGCCTCAGATATTCTGATAACTGGTGCTGAGGAAGAACATTAAGACTGTTGTTAGCAGTGAAGGCTGCAGGACATATGGATGCTGCAGACCTGTGAGTGATAGACAGAAAGTTGTTTGGAGGCAACGGGACAGATTGTCTGGGATTCCTGGCTTAGTCCCAATGAAAGGCTGATGAGGTAAATAGTGCTGGGAAAATCCTGTTAGGGAGGGAAAAGAGCAGACTGGAGCTGAGAGATCGCTGGGAACGCTGTATTGATTATGCAGTTTCTCTGCAAAATTGAATTCACTTTTGGCACAAAAACAGGATTCACATTTCTCTCTCTGGTGCACTTGCTTCACTAGCAGGCTCATAAGGCACTCTGAACTTTCCAGCTTTTAGTAATGGGTTAAGACCAAAAACTCATTCTGAACCTTTGAGGCAGTTGGTTCGGGTTTGGATCAGACATTTCCGCCTCCATCCCATTCACAGATGCCCTAGTGTGGGATGAAGGATCCAGAACAATATCCCCAGATCTGGTGCCTGTTGATATGATGGAGGTCAGAAGCTCCAGTGTAGAAACGTTCCTTGCTGAGCTGGAGGGGAGCTGTTTCCAAATTCAGGCAGGGCATTTTGGGCAGTGGGAATGTGTACAGGCACATTCACCAACACCACCCCTCCAAGCCTGGGAGCTGCCCTGTAGCTGCAGTCTGTGTTTCCATGTTGGACGTGTTTTCCACTTCCCTGGCTCCCTTTGGTCAGCGGATGATTTGTGCCCATTCCTCTACAATAAATAGATTAGCTGTGATTTATTTGGGACAGGGTTGGGACTGGTGATTTGTGGGCTGCTGTGGGTGTGGGAGCTGTGTGATCTCATGCGAAGGGTGATTGCTGTCAAGTGCAAAGGGACAGATTAGGATAAATGACACTCTGCATCCAAGAGCTGAATGGGTATGTGGATGGGATATCCAAAATCCTTCAAGTGCATTCTTAAATACATCCTCTTCCACTCCCTGCACCCTTCTGATTTGGGACAACAAAGTGGCAGGTTTGTCTCCTTTTATTCTCTGCTTTTTCAGGAGGAGGTGAGAGGAGAAGCAAAGGAACAAATCCTTCTGCAGATGAAGAGAACCAGAAAAGGGGTCTGCAAGCAGAGACAATGCTTCTCCTGTCAAGGGCACAGTCATGATTCCCTCTAGTAGGAGGCAGGGGAGGGAATTCCCTGGGAAGGATGGATGGAGGGAGTGTCCCTGGGTAGCAGGGGGCCTGCACAGGGGTCAGGAGGTGCGAGGACCTGGAAGGAGGCTGGGGTCTGGAGATGGGACCAGTCTCAGAAGCACAGAGCAGCCCAGGTTGGAAGAGACCTTGAAAGATCATCTGGTTCAACCTTTCATGGGAAAGAGACAGGAGATGAGATTCTCTGGCACCCTGTCCAGCCACATCTTGAAAACTTCCAGCGATGAGGCTCCACCACATCCCTGGGAAGGTTGTTCTCGCTGCAAAAAATATATTTGTTATATCAAGACGAAATATCTCCTTCTGCAACTTATACCCGTTGCCCCTCTCCATGTGGCTCCTTGTGAAGAGAAAACCTCTGTCTAATTTGTAGCCACCCTTGGAAAACTGTGATGAGGTTCCCCCCTGAGCCTTCTCCGGGGAGAAGAGACCTAAGTACTTCAGTTTTCCCTCATACTGCAGGATCTCCAGCTCTTTGATCATCTTTGTGGTCCTCCTTTGGCCCCTTTCCACTCTATCAACATCTTTTTTTTGCATTGTGAGGACCAGAACAGGATACAGTATGCTAGGTGTGATCTGAAAAGCACTGAGGAGATTGGGACAATTACATTTGTATTTCTACTGGGAGTGTCCCTGTGGATGCAGCCCCTGGCCCGATTTGCCTTTGTCACTGCAGTGGTGCACTCCCAGCTCGTGTTCAGCCTGTACGCCTGGCCCTTGAGTGTCCCTGTGCAGCCAAAGTCAGGAGAGCCCCAGGGAGCAGCTGGTTTGTGTGCAGGGTCTGTGTCACTGCAGGGGCACTGCCACGCTGCAGGTCTTGACATCCCCCCCAGAGAGGGGAGCTGGCCACTGGCTGTGGGTGGCAGGGCTTCCTTTTGCCATGAAGGTGGACAAAGCAACTGCAACAAGTCAGGAAGATTTTGATGCCACAGGAACCGCAAGGCTCCATGATGTGTTGCCTCCCACCCCTGCAGAGAAGCAGCTTCTCCTTTCCCATGGGAAGTGGTGGGGCTGGGGGAGGCCAACGGCACCCACGCCGTGGCTTCTGCCTTGAAAATCTGCTGCCTGCTGCTGCAGGCCCTGTATTTACACATCTCCGAGGCAAGGCTCTGTCCAGCTGGCATGGGCATTTGGAAAGCATTTTCCCGATGCTTGTAAAATGCCATTTTCCTTTTCAAAATCCCCATCTTCCACATCTCTGAGCGGCAGAGCTGACCCTCGGCATCCTGAATCTCCATATGGAAGCATCACTTTCCTGCCTGCCTGGCTGTTTCTTAGCTTTCCATGCATCATGGGAGTGAGCAGAACAAGAGCCTTCCTGTTTCCCTTGCTGCAACTCAGCACCCTGCCAGCCACAGCAAACCTGCAAGAGGCTTGATGACTTTTTGCTACTCTTGATAAAACCCAAATCCATGTGAAAATCTGGCATCTGCATCAGCTGCGGACTCAGCAAGGTGAGCAACATCTGGCACTAGATAAATTTGGCTGGAAAGACAACATGGAAAATGAGAAGTGCTGTTGGGAACATGGGCACATCCCACAGCATCCGGCAGGCTGTGGTTGAATCGGGAGCTATCCTGCTCTTCTTCTGCAGACAGAGGGGAAGCAGAGTCCACTGGACACCTATCACCCGATGGAAGCAATGCTTGGACTCTGCAGCTAGATTTTAGGGAATGCAACCTGTGTCACCCTCCCCACAAAGAGGTAGGATGGTGGGCAGGGAGGAGTGCCAGACTTCCACCTGAAGTCCAGTGGCTGTTATCAGCTCACTTGGCTCTGGAATCCCATCTTTTCCTTTGAAATGAAAGAGGATGAGCCTCTGTTTTTGAATCTTGTTCAGGAGGAATTGAAGAAGGGTGGCTTGGAGACCTGTGGCAGTGGCCCCAGAGCCATGACCCACAGAGCAGTGAGGAGTGATCCAAGGAAGTGAGGGCCTTTTTGTGGAGGCTGGTTAAGAAACAGACAGGAAGGCTGCAGGGAGATCTACAAGAAAGTCAGATTAAAACCATGGTTTGTTGTTACAGCGGGGATTCTGTAACACAGTGCACCAAACCAGGAGTCCGGTGGGAAGGCAATCTCTAGGGAGGGACTGTTGGTAGGTGTTGGAGAGCTGCTCATTTCCCCAGCCGCGGCCGGGGCTCTGCCCAGGAACTCTCCCAGTCCCGGCCCGAGGGTCCTTCCCGCGCAGGGAGCACAGAGCAGCCAATGGGAGCGAGGCTGAGCAGGGGCTGGGGAAACCCCGTGCCGCCCTCACGGCCCCTCGCCCGGGGCTGCGCGGCGGGGGGACGGGAGCCCGACAGTTTGTTGCTTCACAATGCGGAGAATCACCAAACCATGGCAGAACTGGAAGAAATCACCATCTGAAAGAATCAGTGGGCTTTTGGTCTGGTGGTCAAAACCAACAGTATTATCAGCAGGAACCTGACAGGCTGAAGGGGTTCCTATCTGAAAATCAGTGTTCCCTCCAGCCTCATGAGCAATCGCTAGAGTGAAGTATTTTGCTGGCCTTGGGCAAAGCTCTGTCTAGGCCTGGAAGAGTATCTGCTCAACCCAGAGCTCAGACAAGTGCCACTAGGTCAGGAGGGGCACAGTGTGAGGCACAGTGTGAGGCACAGTGTCTGTCCTGCAGCACAGCCCCTGGCTCTCACTGTGGCTGGGTTCACAACACACACGGTTGTTGCCCTGCCAGGCAGAGGTCCTGTGTCCCCTGGGCCAGTGCCCGACACCTCTTACCTCTGGACATGTCTGGGCACCACAGCGCTGCTCAGGGGCTTGTCACCCGGCCACTGGGCTGACCAGCCTTGGCAGCTGCCTGTACTGGGAGCTGAAGAGCAGCTAAGACTTGCAGCCCGTGCCACGGCCACTGGCTGTCACTGGTGGTGTGACTTGCAGCTGCTGCCTGACAGACAGCTCAGCGCTGTCGTTTCCCCACTCTGTTACCAGGCCAAACATCACGTATCTCTTTGTCACCTTGTAAAAGCTTTTACTGAGGGCTCGCAGCTTTTGGGTCTTGGTTAGCCCTGCCTGCACATCATCTGGCCACTGATGATGGGGACCTGTGAGGGACTCCCTGAGCTGGGACGGTGGCAAGGGACACCTTGCTCACTCCAGTTCCTTTCGGGTGGTGTAGGAGAGGCCATGCCTGGCCATTAACCCCATTGCACGGCTGCTCACAGAGGCTGGTCTGGCTGGGATCTAGGAGGAAGTGGGGGCCAGGCATGGTGATGTGAGTCAGAGGGAACCATGTGTGGGATGTGGAGTCATCATGTTTTGGCCTTTCACTTGGATACCTTGTGTTAGATCTCGATAATGTTGCAGTGATGAAGAAGTTAAGATGGAGACTGTCCAGCCCTCCCCTTGGAGCGAACTACAGTGGAAAATTACCTTCCCCAGCTAAGAGCACATGGCTTTTCTGACTAACTTTCAGTCATTGAATCTTCTTTTACTTTTCTCCACCAAACTCTTACACTGTTTTGAAAGCACTTGCTCAAAGTGTCTCACAACTGGTTTTGGACAACTCAGACTGGGCTTTTCTTGCTCTTCACTGGGCAACACTTTTTCCCAGTCTTAGAAGATCAAAATGAGTTTAAGCATGCGGAAGCCTAGAGGTGTAAAAACATTGATTTCCCAAGTAAGCCATACCGGGAAGTCTGCTTAAATATTTGAGGTTTGAGTCACCTGTACTTAAAAGGGAGCAATTAAGGAAACTAAATATGTTCTTGAAGGGCTGAATAATTCCTTCACATCAGTCTCCACTACAAAGATGGCTCTGGAGGTGCTTACGCAGATCTTGCCCTTTTCTGCACCAAGAGCAAATAGCATCAGAGAATGAGAGAGGAGGAGTTGGAACAACCAGTAAGTATCATTAAGCTTCCAGGTCATTATGGTGTACAGCCAAGAGGTCTTGGGGAACATGAGGATGAAAAGGCCACATCTCAGAAATATTTCTCTCATTGAAGAAGAAAAGAGCCCCACACACACTTAAAAAAAAAAAAAAAAAGAAAGAAGAAAAAAAGCAGTGTTTGACAAGGATGGAGAATATTTTACTCACATTTTTATCAGCTCTTGGGCTGATCTGGAGAATTACAGGCCTGTTTGACATGCATGCAAATGAATGCAATGCCTAGCAAATTAGGAGAACTGGCCATGAAGCTTACATGGGTAAGACTGCTTGGAGGTGCAACCCGCAGAGATCCAAAAGGAAACCACATTTCCTGCACTTGTCAAGTCTTTGAACAAACCAGTGAACCAGCTGAAAAAGAACCACCTGACATAACTTGGTTACCTTTTTTGGCAGGCTTTTTGCAAGTACACATTCAAGATGTGCCCGCAGACATCTGGCCAACATCAGAGGAAGTGGCTTATCACTGTGGCTCTGATACCGGCCAGAACATGGGCGAGCAGGTGATCAGTGCTGGCGTGGGATGAGGTGTCAGTGACACGCTTTGATCAGCCATTGCAACCTCTGGGGACAGGGAGAAACATGCCAAAGCTGCAGTGAAACTCAAGAAGGTCACTCAGGAAAGAGGAGAGGTAGGTGGAAGACTTGAAGGAGGAAGCAAATTCAAAGGGGTACCTGTGCCCAGGATGGTGCCATAAAGAGGTACTGAGGGCTGAAAGTTGTTGTCTCCTCAGCATTGTGTGTTTATGTCCCTGATGCTGAAGATCTGGGGGTGTGGGACACCAGCAAGCTGGCAGCAGGGACAAAACTGCTTTGCCAGGCAATTTCAGGGGGCTGTGTTAGACCAGTCCCAAGGGAAATGCTGAAAGAAATCCAGAATAGGAGACAACCCAAAAAAGCAGTACGTAGGGGGAAGAGAGTACCCCCTTCTTGGTAACATCTGAGTTTATAACCTCCAGGCAGAGAGGACCGGGCTCTTGCTGAGCCACTGAAGCACATCTGATCAATAACTCAAAGTCCCGACTTGCACATTAGCAGTCAATTATCAGCTCTGCCCTCTGCTTCCTTGATTATTATTTCAGCATGTAGCAGCTGTTTCACAAGCGTTATGGCCCATCACACTCTGAAGGGACTGAGTTAAATGCAGATTATTGACCGATGAGGCCATAAGAATGTACTGTAAAATATACAGTCATGTTCGCCCATAAATCCCCAGTGAGAGTGCTTTCCAATGCAATTCCTCTTGTGGTGGGACTCTGGGTCACTGTCAAGGCCATGAAAAATGGTTTTTCCACCTTATTCCTGCTACCTCTGCTGTGGTGGTGTTGTCTCTCTTGCCTTTGCAGCTGCACGTGGACCTTGAGCTGCTCATCGGGACCCCTGTGCTTCTGCAGGGACACTTGGGGTATGGCTGACTTTGCACATGGGCAAGGTGAGCTCTATGCAATGCTTCTGCTCTTGCCCCAGGTTTTCTGCTGCTCACGAGTTTCCCAACTTGAAGTTCCTTCAAATTCCTCGGTTTTGGCTGAGGTTGTGGGTTTATGATTTGCAGCAGACTGAATTCAGGCGAGCACAAGCAAGCTGAATCATGAGCTGTTCAAATATCAGGTAATGACAGCTTTCACTCCTCTGCCGGTCTGATATACTGCTGGCCATCGGCCACGTGCTTCACCAACGCCAGAGGTGCCCTGGGTGTTTTGATTTGCAAATCTCCTCAGCTTCAGGATGCAAACCTATTTCAAGGAAAGGGATGCATGTCTGTGGTTATGAGCTGGGAATGCCGTGTGCCTATAAAGAAAACTTCTCTCCACTGATGACACTGGGAGCTGGGCCAGCAGTGATGAGGTGCTCAGCAGCTCATTACCTCACTGGTGCCCTTTGTCCAAAACCTGAGAGGAGCCTGGGCTTATCCTGGGCAGGTTGATGGTCATGGCAAGCATAGCACACACTGACAGCTCACATCCCTCTTCTGGGCCTTAGAGAACATCACTCATTTTGTCCACTACCCCCAGGCTGAGACACCTGCTGGTTTACCCCAGGCAGTAAAGTTTCATGCCCTTGAAGGTAGATCCTTGCTGCTGGCAGCCTGCTGAGGCTTCCTTACTGCTTCTAAGGATTTCTTGATCTGCTTCTCCTTGGGGTGCTCCCCTTCCAAGGACAGGAGAGGATTTCACATGCTTTGAGCTGGAGACATGGCTAATTTGGAGCTTGACATGTTACAAAAGTTTGGGGGTTTTTAATATAATTTTGATGCGACTCTGGGATGGTTTTTTTTCCCAAGCTTTCTCAAGTGCAGCATCCTGGCCACAGTTCTGGCTGCAAGTGTTTTTAGAACCTTTCACTGTTAGAGCCACTCAGATCCTCAGGACCAGGCCCTTGTGAGTTCCCAGGGAATCCACATGGTGCCAGCAGGTGTAGGGGGGTTCTGCTGGCCACAACTCCTGGAACTTGATGCTGGGTCCCAGCTCCTGCAGCACCTCCATGTCACACAGACAAAAGCACTACAAGAGGCAAGGGAATGTAGGGTGTTCCCCATTATGGCACGTTTGTCCCAGCAAGGCCAAGCACAGCAGCACACAGCACGGCCACAGATGGCAGAGTGGTTGCTGTAGGATCACACCACATCTTGGAGTGCTGTGAACTCCCTGGTGTTTAGATGCTTCAGCTCACTTTTCATCTCATTTTGTGTTCCTGTTTGTCTGTCAGCACACACGCTTGCCTTCAGCTGTGCCGTGCACGTTTACTTTGCATTGCCAGGGTAAATCTCTCATACCAGGCCTGCATAAACACCTCTCCTTGCCCCCCCCCCGCCACTTCTCTTCCACGCCCTGCATACACTTGAAACACGTCTGTTTAAATATCAGCCTGGAGAAAGAGGTTTCCTGGTGATAGGGTTGTCTCCTTATCAAGAATATCATCGCAGCAGGGCTGAACTCATCAAGGAGGGACAAAATCTTTTGAAGACTGTCCAGGAGAGGATCACTGTGAAGTGACCTCTGTCCCTTCAAAGGCCTGAGGTGTAGGGAAAAGCCAACAAGCTACTGATGTTTTGTCTTGCTTGTCATTGTCACAGAAGTCCAGCCAGCTCAGAGCTTCAAAATTGCCTCATGTAACCCGTCTGGAGCTCCAGACAAAATCTCCAGCACATTATGTATGCACTAATGTTCACTGCTGCCTTTGCCTGCTCTAGAAATGTCAGGCTACACACGATGAGAGCCCTGTGGTGTGATACGAAACCTCGACACAAACTGCGAGCAACTGAAACCACGCTGCACCAGCTCAAGCTGTTCATGTCACACTTCCAGTCCTGCAGCAGTGTTCAGAATGGCTTTCTCTCACTTCTTCTAAAACCTTCTATGTCCTCACAGTCAAAGACTCATGTGCTAGACCTAGAGCTGTCTCCTGGTTAATGCTGATGGGGGCATGCCAGTTTACACAGCGATTTTCAGGCTGAGTCATTTCTCAGCTCCACAGATGTGTCTCATTGGTCACCTTGGATATGTTCTTTGCCTTCAACCTGGGACAACTACCTGAATACTAAGGCACAGGTTTGGAATTAGATATGATTACATTGGCACTTTCAGAGATGCAGCTTAGGCTCCCATAACCCTAACTGTGTCCTTTGAAAGCTGAGGGATGTGAAAATACTTCAGTTTTTGAAGAGGAGGAGGCTGTCAAGGAATACAAAAGAGGTTTGCTAAGCCACACAGGCAGCAAACAGGGAGTTGTTCACTCAACCCTGCAGCACAGCCACTGTGAGACACTCACTGAAACTCCTACACTTCTTTGGAAGAAGCTACAAGAGGAAGCACATTTTCGTGCAGCAGGTCCTGGACACCTGGCCCTCTGCCCCTCAGAGGCAGGCAGACCCAGCAGGTTTGGACTGGGTGAGAGGCATTTGAGGACAACAGGCTCAGGACTGGGGTACTCCAAGGGATGGGAAGTGCCCTCCCACAACTGTGGCTGTGAGAGGATGGGAGCTGTGAGAGGATGGTGGGGACAGAACCCAGGAGAGGTCAACCCTATGTGCTCTTTCCCATGGCTACAGTGGGAGATCAGGCTAGACAGCCCATCAGTGTGACTTGGACAGGCATTTCCTAGGAATCTAATCCCAAGACTTAAAGCCTTGAGAGAAATCTCCCTCTCTCTGAGCAGAACTGAGGATTTGGAAGCTGAGAGGTAATACAGACAGAGGGAATTATCAGGAGGTTAAATATGTGAAATCACACTGGTGTCCTCAATTTTTCTGCTCCCGATTTCTCTGCTGTGGCAGTGTTCAAGCTTGAGCGTTTTCCTGCAGGGTGATGTCTCACCTTTTCTCACCACAACATGGAGGTCGTGGTTTGTGGTTGAGGGCCCCACTGGTAGCAGTGACCCAGAGAGGAACGAACAAGCTGAAGCCTTTGATTAAAAATGCCCCTGTGGGGAGGGAGGACGTACTTAACTGTGCCCTGGAGGGCTGTAACTGCCTGGTGGCAGCTGAGCAAAGGCCAGTGTGATGGTGGGGGTCTCAGTCTTCTATCTGTTTACCCACATTTGTGGAAATATAGTATATAAGTCAGGGGGATCTTAATATAGCTGAGACTGCAACCCTTTCAATCAAATTTCATTGCAACTTGACGAAAGGGCAGTGAGAACACATCCATAGAGAGGGGCAAAACGCTCTCTTAGGCCTCCTTACTGATGAAACCAGCCTGGAAGTAAACCTTGTCTGGAGCGAGGCTTCATCCATGGCTGCTTTTGAGGCTGGCAGCTGCAGAGTGGCTGCCAGCACCTCACAGCACTGCTGGGCTGGCACTGCCTGCCTGCTGCCAGCCAGGCTGGTGCCTGCACTGACACACAAACGTGCACAGGCTGCAGCTGCCAAGCGCTTGATCAGATGTGTCAGCCGGGAGGGGCTGGAGGGGAGGGAGAAACCCCAGCCATGGGGCAGAGAGCCCTGGCAGCCAGAGGCACCACTGGCCCAACCTCATGGAGAGACAGGGATGTTTACAAAGCAAGGCTGAAGCACCTGTATTCCTGCAAAAAGCAGGAAAGCATTCTGGATGCTCGTGACTGTAGAGGCAAGGCAGGGGAGAGGTGAGGTGGCTGCATCCTGAGGCCAAGGCTGGAGGGGCTGGGGACACAGAGCTGAGTTGTCTGCTGGAGGAGAGGGTTGGGATGGTGCTGCTTGGGAGCGTGCACAGAGAGAAGAGAGGGGCATGGCTGCCGTGTGTGTGAGAGGGCTGGGGCTGTTGTGCTCCTCGGCCATTCCGGCAGCAGCAGCTTGGTTGTTAGACTGGGGAAGGTCCTCAGCATGCAAAGCCAGCTGCTGGCAGGCTTGGGAAAAGCCCTCAGAGCAGAGAGTAGGGTTTGGTGATACAATTTGGTGATACAATTCCCTGTGTGAGGACCTGGAGTGGAGGGGAAGGTGAGGGCACTTGCCAGAGAAGGCAAAGCTAGGCAGGCAGCTCTGTGCCAGACAGCTCCCACATTCAGGCTCCAGCACGCAGTCCCCTCCTGGAGCTTTGCCTCTTGGTCCCAACTCTGCTTTCCAAGGGGGGCTCTGCTCACTCAGCTATCCCAGGCTCCTGGTCACAGGGGCGTGCCTGGAACAGTGGTGTCATGGTTTTAATAACCCGTGTGTGAGCTCAGCTGTTGGGCGTAGATGAGGAATGGGTGGGCTCTCTGCTCTGTAATTTAAAAGCTGACTTCTGTTCAGCTGTGACTGCATCACCACCAGCTGCGAGCACCAAAGCCCATGTGGATGCTCGAGGTCAGCAGTTTTCTGTCCCTGGTGTGCAGTTCCCTGGGGACACCTGTCCTGATCTTTGGGGTTGGAGGCCCCTGAGTTTGCTGTCTGCTGGCAGTCCTTCTGGACCAGTGCTGGCTATTGAGTTATCCCCTCTGGCTGTCCCTGAAACACCCCTGAGTGGCTTCCCAGGCAGCTGCTCCTTGAGATGGCACAGCTTCCTGCATCTTCACCAGCCTCTGGCACAGTCCTGCTCACAGAGAAGTTTGGGAAAGCATCACTGAGGCATCTCTAAAAAGCCCAGGGAGCCCTGTGGTCAGCAGGAAGGGCCTGTTGTCCCCATGCCTGAGTGCAGGGGAAAGTCTGCACTGCCTCAGCAGTGAAACTCTCCCTCTCCCTCCTCTGCTGGCATTTGACATGGAAATGATCCTGATTTATTCTGGAATAATAGGATGAAATGGTGCAAAGGAAAATTTTACACTAAGGATCGAGATAAATTGCCCAAAGCAAAGTCAGCCAAGAGAAGGGAGGGGGGAATTGCATTGCTCTGGTCACCCCGATGAGAAAACATCGCAGTGGAAAATAAAAACGTTGGAAACAACGAGATGCTGGCCAAGGAGCGCTGGCTGAAGTGAAGGAGGTGGATGCCGACCTTCTCACAGCCTCCGAGGAATTCCTACCGCTTGGTGCAGAGCCTCCCAAAATCTGGCACCCCTCCTTGCCCCTCGCACCCGCGCTGGTAGGCAGGGGCGGCGGGCGGCAGCTCCCGGCAGAGCCGGGCCGGGCTCCCGGAGGGTTTCTGACAGTCTGGCACCATCTGCTGGGGCTTCCCGGGACACGGAGCGGGCTCTGGGAGCGGCGGTGCCCCGGGACAGGAGCCCTGGTGCCGCGGCGGCTCCTGGGGCTGTGCCCGTGCTGGATCCGCCGGGGAGCCGCAGATCCCAAAATCACGGAGTCCTTTAGGCTGGACAGGACCGATAAGGTCCCCGAGCCCAGCCGCCGACCCAGCGCCGCCGTGCTCAGCGCTAAACCGAGTGCCACATCCACACGCCTTTGGAACACTTCCAGGGATGGTGATTCTGTGATTCCCGGGGCAGCCCGTTCCAGTGTCTAACCCCGTTCCGGTGTCTAACCCCGTTCCAGTGTCTAACCAGCCATTCGGCGAAGAGTTGTCCCGGTGCCCAGGCCGGGCAGGCCGCTGCGGGAGGCCGGGCACAGCCGCAGCCCGGCGGGGCGGTCCCGGCAGCCGCTGTCGGTGCCGAGAGGCCCCGCTCGGAAGCTGCTCCCGGGCCGGGACCGGCTTCGCTCGCCCGGTTCCCCCTGCCCGGGAAGGGCCCGAGCACAGCTGGGGCACCAGCGGCCAACCGAGCCATGGTAACACAGCGATCACTGTGCGATTGGCGCGGGATCGACGCCTGCTTGGCCCTTGGTTGGCATGTGCTAACAGCATGATCGATATACAGTAGTCATGTAATGATCCTGCAGTCAATGCGTGATGGATGTGATGGCCATGTGACTGTTTCATGATCATTATATGATGGGCGTGTGCATGGTCCATGATTGACACATGATGGGTGAGTGATCAGTGTGTGATTGGCACCTGCTGTGGACACGACTGGCTTGTGATCATCCCATGATCAACTCGTGATCACCACATCACTGGTGCTCGATGAGCTTCTGATAAGTGCGTGATTGCCATATGATAGCCACAAGACTGGCCTGGCACTGGCACCTTCCGTGGGGCTCGCCAGGTTTTGTGCCTTTGTCCATAGCATTAATTCACCCCTCTGAACCAGGCTTTTCCTCGACACCCAGGCAAGACTTTTTAGTCTTCTTGACTCTCTCAGTAAAGCTCCCCCCTGCAACCATTTCCTCTTGTCCTGTCGCTTGTTACTTCACCCTCTCCTCCTCCTCCTCCTGGTCACTGCCTTGCAGTCAGTGTGTCCTCAGTAGCACAGTGGCAAAGGTGAATTATGGCCCATTTTAATGGACCCAGGGCTAGTTTCCAGCTTTGGTCAACCTGGTGACCCCTCACTGGTTGACCTGGTTTAGCCAAGGGGCTGAGGCCATTCACATTTGGAGAATTTGCCTTTTCTTGGGCCTGAAAAGGTCAACTTTCTTGCTGCTGGGTGTCCTTCATATCCTTTCCCTTTCTCCTGTCCCTCCTTGCCCAAAAGTGGTGGCCACTCCTGTCCCAGACCCTGGTTTGCTGCCCACGCACTCTTGATCTGTGCTCTGAAGCTGTGTTAACAAGGGGAAGGCATCCCAGGGCCACTGGGATAGGGATGGTCCTGGGAATGATGGAGTGACCTGAGGCAAGTTCTTCCTCTGCCAGATGGGCCTCTGCTGAGGGGGTGTCCCGGGGCTGGCATTGCTCCCTGGGAGGAGCAGCAGCAAGGTGAGCACACATTGAGGAACACATCCCTGACTCGTGATGTGGCAGCAGGGGCTGGGCAGGGCTGTGTTTGCAGAAACCACCATCTTCTCTACTGCCTGTACCCTGAGGTAGCTGGTCAGCAAGAACACCTCCCAGCTGCAGCTACACTGCCCCTTCCCGAATTCGTCCACATCTCCTGGATGAAGCTGTGCCTGGCCCCAGTCTCTGCTCCACACAAGCAGCAGACAAGAGATGTCCCGGATTCACATGTGCTTGTCCTTATTAGAAGCTCCAGCGAAGCAGGGAGGGAGTGAGATGGAGAAAGGCAGAAGTCTGCCTCCAGCAAGACGGTCTGCACAAATGGACTGGCTTATAAATGAATTTATAAGTTGAAATTGGCCTATAATGAGGGAGTTACTGAGAAAAAAGAACTGTGCACTGCAAACCACTTAGGAATCGGAGATCTCGGTGCATTATGCGGAGCCAGAGGGGAAATGCTGGGTCCTGTGAGCAAAGGCATCACAGATTGCTGTGAGCAGTGACAGGCAAGCTCAGGCCAGTTATGCTGCCTACCCTGGAGTCCTTCACTGGCCCTGAATGCCTTCCCCAAAATGCATTCCCCTCTGATAAAATTGTGAGAGAACTGGGCTCTTGAAACTGCTGCTAAATGCCGTCATTAGAAATGGTTTTCTTTCCAGGCAGCTTTTACAAGTAATGCTTCTAGAGTCAGTTCTCCAGAGGAATATGGTTGTTTTAAGTGTTTTTTCTAAAAATAAAGCAGTCTCCCAAGCCCACTGCTGTGGTTGAGCTTTGTGCTTACAGGCTTCTGTCGACAGCTTACTTGATGAATGAAGATATGAGGGAAGAAGAGCTTTTCAATGAGGAGGCTGTGTGCTTCTCAGGGCTGGAATGGTAAACAAGACATAGGCAGTGATTGAAAATACGACATCCTGCACTCGGTACTCCCTAACACATGCAGAATCGATTTCACCTCTTGAATTCCTTGAAACCAGAGAAGTTGGTGTGCCTCCATGCATGTAACCTGTGGATTATGTGATTGGGAAGCGTGTGAAGATTCAGCTTTCTCTGAATTCTGTGCAGCCAGGAGGTGTGGGGAAAGTTTAGCCTACAATTTTCCTTCTCCCTTCAGCCATCTGACCCCCAAAGCTGTCCAGAAACCTCTTGTCTGATTTCATCCTCTCCTAACAGCTGGCCTCCACCTCAGTGCTCCTTTCTGAGGTGCAGGGAGTAAGCATTTCTCTCCTTTGAGTCTGGAATGATGTCAGGTGCCATCCCCAGCTGTGCACGCGAGGTGTTCACTCTGTCCTGTCACCAGCCGTGTCTCACTCCAGTGCCTACAGCCAAGAGGGATGGAGACCAAGCAAGCTCACCAGGAGGGTCTGCTGTTCCCTCATGCCTCCACACTCATTCTATGGTAAAGCCACTCTTTGCACGAGGGAAAGCCACACTCTTCTTAAAAGTTTAGCAAGCCTGGCCCCTTCCTAGCCAGGTGTGCCACGGGCATGGTGGTGACCCGCTGTCCTTGCCTGTGCAAAGCTGCTTCTCCTTGTGGGGCTGCTGCCTCAGGGAAGCTGCTGCCTTTCCCACAGCCTGGCCTGGCATTTCTCTTCCCGTGTTGGGAATGTATTAGCATATTTTCTCTCCTTACTGTCACATGCAGCTATAAAATCTGCTCTCAAACAATTGGCCTGGGAGCTTCCAGAGACCACTAATAGAAAGAGAAAAATGGCATCTATGTAAAGAAAATCAGCCTCAATATTCAGCTGGCATTGCTCAAAGCCGAAGGGCTTCAAACCTCCTCTGCAACAGGGAGGTTTTAGGCAATGGGAAGAAATGCCAAGTGAGGAGTAAGAGCCAGGAGCAGCAGCAAACCTCCAGGGATGTCTCCTGGGTCCCATTTTCCGAGGGGGTACAGAGTGCAGAGAGACATCAGCTTTCTGGAGTAATTTTTAAATGAGTTCTCCCATCAGAAGTGGTTCCCTGGCTCCTGCAGGATGAAAGGGGACCTGGAGGATGTTGGTGTGCATTGACCCAAAAGTGCACATCAAAGAGGATGCGTTTGGTATCAGCCAGAAACCCAACAGAAATGTCTTTGTGGGTGCAAACCTCCTGTGGATACATGTGAACAACCAAATTTCTCTGGCTATAACCTCTCCTGGGAATAGCTGAGATAACACAGAGGCATGGTTTTTTTCTTTAAAGCGCAGCGCATCCCTGTTTTCTGCTGAGGTCAATTAGAGCTGTGGGAAATCAGAGGCTGATGAAAGATGAGTGCCTTGCTATTGTCTTGCCTCTCAAAGCAGTGATTCTTTGTTTTCTGAGTTATAGTAAAGCACTTACTTGGGAGTCACCTGAAGAACTCTTGTCTGCTCCTGCCTCTTCCCCAGGGCAAGGAGGCAACCAGCTGAAGGAAGACAAAGGGATGGCAGCTGGTTTGGTTGGCCACCTTTCCTCCACCCCATTCCCTACGCAGCAGCGCGTCCCAGAGGGCTGGGAGGTACAGAGGGCTGAGGGTTCCTGGGGGTACAGCAGCACCTGGAAGAGCACAGTCCTCCCCTCGAACACCAAGGACCAAGCAATGCTTGTTGCTTGGCTCACACCACATCCTCCTGCTCCCTGTGCCAAGGCTGCTGTGTTTTTGTCACTGGGGGAGAGCCAGGCAGCTGTTTGCTTTATGACAGTGCCTGGCTGACATCCCAAAGTGTTTTGCTGCTTTCTTTCCTCTCCTGACAGATAGATGAGTGGAATTATTTGGCTGGAGAAGGTTTTTTCTAGCACCAGCCTCTCTGGTTCTGCCTTCCCTAGCACTGACACATCCAACATGGCAGTCCCTTGGCTGGCATCAACCTCCTGAATTCCTCCAAAATTGGAGAGACCCCTGGACTGATGTCAAGGTTGGAATCTGCCACCTTTCTGCTCAAGGACACGTGAGGATCCCCTGCCAGTTCTGGAATGCAGAACTTCTTGGGCGCCTGGGAGAGGCAGGTCCCCTGCTGCTGTGCTCAGGGTCTGCCTGGGGTGAGAAAGCAAGGATTACTCAAACCTCGATGGGAAAGGGGTCCCCAACACGCCAGAATCAACTGTGGATGGACTTAACGCTTGCAATGCATTTCAGAGAAGTTCCTCTACTTGTTACCGTGCAAGGAAAGTCTGGAGGTCTGGCTTTGGCTAGAGCCATGTATGGAAATCTGGAGCTGCAGCTGCTACTGTTGAACCTAAGAGACAGGAGGGAATGTCTGTGTCGTTCGGGAGCACTTTAGGCAGGTTTTGTCCTATTCTGTTCACAAGTTTAGCAGCTGTGGTAACTGCAGGCACGGAAGGAGGGCAAAGCCCTTTTCCTGCACACACAGCACTGGCAGGGGCTGTGCTCCTCATCACTGGCCCTGTGACATGAGCCCCTGGGAGAAAGGGGCCCTGCAAGTCAAGGAAGAGCCGACTGCAGCTGTGAGCCATCCGTGGTGCACGGCAGGGAATGCCAGTAGGGAATTTAACTAATGACTCTGCCCCGAGCTGGCTTTTTGTCACCTCAGCCTCCTGGCACAGGGGGACTGCAGGGTTCCAGGGCTTGGCACCTCCCTCCTGCTTTTGCTTGCAGTGCCTGGAGGACAGTGCCGGCGTGTCACAAGTGGATCCAAATGGCCACAGACTGGACAGGTTTTAACACGTTTTCAACGCTTTGTAAAGCCTCCCCTTCCCCATGCTCCAGCCACAGCTGCCTGACAGGCTTCTCTTCTGCAGCTCCACAGAGCTTTGCCCATCTTGTGTTTGCCTGAGGAGCCCAAAGCATGTGAGTAGAACAAGCAGCAGAACAGCCCAGAGTTTTTGGTCTCAAATGCAAGTGGAAAGCAGCAACACTAATAGCAGCAGGCAGGCTCTCTGCAGCTTAGCTCCCCCTAGACAAGCCTCCAGCGATGAATGCTGGAGGATGGACACCAGCTTGGCCCTGCTGCAGCCTGCTCCTCTGCAGCCTTTCCCTCGCACCACTGCTCCACGGCTGGCACCCAGAAATGGCCATAAAATTGGATAGGATGTGTTGTTTCTCGGCTTGGAGCAAGAGGCAGGGCCCTTTCCAGGGAGCACGTGGCACAGTGTGTGTCATACGTGGCTGTCTGCCCATGCCATGCTGTGTGTCAGCCTGGTTTCCCTCTGAATGACAGTGCTCAGACAGCAGAAATCCAGAGGAGAATTTCACCTGCTGACAGGGTCTTTCTGGGGCTTTTTGCACAGGGTTTAGGAGCTGTAGCTGCTCCTGACAGGCCAGGGAGCCTTTTAATCCCTGGAGATACGTCCCCTTTTGCTATGCCCTGGTGGGATAGTGGCAGTGTGGCTGGGCTGGGCTGTGGGGTAAAGGCAGTGCTTTGTGTTTGCAACTGGGCTAAAAGCAGGAGAAGGGAGAAACCCCCAGATCTCATGAAATACTGATAGGGAGGTAGGGCAAACAAATCTCTACCTCACATGTGGGTGCTGGGTGTGGCAGTACTGACAGGTGAGGGCACTAATCAGTGTAAAGCCTTTAATCAGTATAAGGCTTTATATTTATAATTATAAGGCATGTGGGGCTGTAGCCTGATTGGGAGCAGAGCACATGCCTGGTGGGGGTTCAAAGCTGTGCCAGGGGAAGTTTAGACTGGGTATGGGGAAGCATTTCTTTACGGAGGGGGCAGTTAAGCACTGGAATAGGCTCCATAGAGTGGTTGATGCCCCATCCCTGTCGGTGTTTAAGAGGCATGTAGACAATGCCCTTGATATGCTTTGATGATGCTTTAACCTTTGGTGAGCCCCAGAGTGGTCAGGCAGTTGGACTAGGTGATCCTTTTATGTCTCTTACAACTGAAATACTCTATTCTAATGTGCTCATGCACAGAGAGAGCAGTGGCTCCCCCCTGGCAGAAGACACACATTTTCCACTGTGGTCTTGTGTACCAATAATCAAAATAGCACCCCCGGGCTGGTGCAAGGATTTGCTTGCTGGCCATCCCATATGGCATCTACCCCTCTCCAACGCCTGAGCTGGTGCAGAAGCAGGGCTGTGACAAGGTAAATCATGTGGGTGGTGGTACCTTTATAGGCTGCTCGTGTTCAGGTGCTGGAGAAAGTAAAGCTGGGGAGGAAGCTTAGAGACAGGAATAGGAAACACTGCCCTGGACTAGCAACAAATCAGCCTTGAGTCAGCTTCCAGTTCAGGGACTGCCTTCTCTGCCAAACCACGGCAGGGAATGTCCCCCTGAGAAATGGAGCTGTGTGGTGGGAAAGGGATTTTTGCCAACTGGAGGTTACACTGTAGTAGGGGCAGAGAACAAAAGCTTTGGGGAGAGGATGGATGAAGGTAAAGGAAAGCTGCTGGCATTGCTTTTGTCTCCGCAGTGCTGGAGCTCATCCTCACCCCTTTTTGTTGATAGGCCCTGTGGTGGCTAAATGCTTGCTGTGGGTGCCTGGAAAGGTGTTTTGCTCACTCCAACAGGTGTGAGGAGTGAAGGTGCTTAAGGGAGAGAAAGAAAGTTTTAGATGGCTAAGTGGGTCTGCCCTAAAAAAAGAGCAGGTACTCTTTGAATACCACATAATGGGTGTCAACAAGGTGAGGATGGGAAGAAGGCTTTTCTTACAGTTTTCACTCAGGTATTATAAATGTTTCATACTGCCCTGTGGCTCAGGCAAATCATGGGACGCTCCAAGCAGGGCAGTCAGTGTTGTGCCTGCCCTTCTTGTGCCAGGTGAGCTGCTTGTTGGCCCCAGCTACTTCTTATCCTTCTTGTATTGCTGTTTCTTCCCCACCCCTTTTCTTTTGAAGCAGACCAGAATTAAGGGTAGGGTTTATAACAGCCTGCCTTTGGGAATGGTAGATTTGTAGGGCAAAGACTCCTTATGCTCTAGAAGGTAATCACACCTAAATAGAGAAAGAAGAAGCTTTAGCTCTTCCCAGCAGGGTAAGGTCTAGAAGAGCTGACAGCCTGGGGAGAGAAAGGTGTGGAGAGGAAGAGATGGCTCCTGGAGGGAGGAATGGCCTCTTGTCTGTTTTTGCATGGCTGTTATGCTAATGTAGAAGAGCAGCCCTCAGGCCCTGGAGTCCTAAATCTTGAGCTTGTTATTAAACCCTAATGTACACAGCACTTCACAAAATAGGAGGATGCCTAGGCTGCGTTGTCAGGGTTGAGTTTGGGAGGCTCCCGTAGTGCTGCTCCCAGGGGAGGGGTGTGTCTATGCTTCTCTTTGCCTCTGTCACCAGCAAAAAACCCCTCCAGCAGTGAGGGAAGGCTTTCTTCCAACAATCCGTATCCGTGGGGACCAGGATTAAGCTACAGTACTCCACGACTCATTTACCACACTCCACCAAACCGCCTTCGGTTGGTAATAATTTTCGCTCACTGCAGTTTTGTGTTTGGAGAATTAATTGCTTTAATAAGGAGCTTAATTAGAAGTGCAGAAGTAGGAAAAGCAGCAGAAATGTTGGGTAAGTGCTGAAGGCCATTTCCATAAGGAGAAATGCCACCCTCCTGGTAGGAAGGGGTGTTGGGTCAAGGGATTGCGTCGCTGTGTCCTGCAGCTGGGCTTCACACCTGGCTGCTGCTGCTTCTCCTGACAAAGCCACCCAGCAACGGTGTGGTGCAGGGGCCTGTGCTGAGGGGAGCTCTGATGAGCTGCTCTGTGGCCAAACAGCATTCCCAGGCTGCCAGACGCTTTCCCAACAGGTCTCTGTGTGCAGTCCCAAATTTTTTAATGTCCTGGAATGTTAGGATACCAGAGCAAAAGCAGGGACTGCAGCCTTCCTTGTGTAGAGCAGTGCACCTTTGCCACCCCTTGCCTCCAGGCTGTTTGCACAGCCTGGTCATTCCCACAGTGAAGATGAACATTTCTGACTCCAGCTGAGTTAAAGAGCTTCGAGAACAAATGAACTCCACGGCAGAAATAGGCTATTTTCCCTCCACCCCCCTGAAGCAGCTATCAGCAAGGAAAAAACCCCTCAATTTTCAGGGCAACTGAATCCATTTGCAAATGCATGTCAAGTGCGACAAATAGTTTGGGCTTAAATAATGGAGGGTGGCCTTTTTTCAATCTGAATGTTTTATTCCTACAGTTCCTAAACAAAACATTTCCCTTTTTCATTTTGAAATAATGTTCTATTTTGAAAAATGATTTAAAAAAAAAAAAACATAAAACAAAACGCAAGCCCTCAAAATGAAGTAAATGGCACTGAATTTTTGTGTCAAAAGCAAGGATTTAGCCAACCCACTGTGTTTATTTTTTCCATGGTAGGTGTCAGCAAGCAATCTGGAAAATCTGCATTTCTGGACAACCTGAAATTATTCTTCTTTTCCACTCCTAACAGAGAGCTCAGAAATCAATTTTCACGGGTTCATTTTCTGAGCAATCTCATTGCTGCTGTCAAAATGATCTCTCTCCTCTTATTTGTACCCAAAACGGGCAGATAAAGAATATTCTTGAAGCAGAGGTGCAATTCCTCTTCCTATGTCAGTCAAGCCCATTGGCATTGCTCTGATCTAAATAAGATGGATCTTTCCCCCCCCCTTTCTCCCCAGGGCAGCTCATGCTTGCGGTGGTCACAGGATCAGTGCCACCACCTTGTTCTCCCATAGCACCTGAACTTCCCAGGACCTTTATTGTTTAATTAAGCCTTGCAATGATGCTGCGAGATATGCAAAGAACACACAGTGATTGCTGCCAAAATCCTCATCTGTCAGTATGCAGTCTTTTCTCTAGGTTTTTTTTTTTTTTCCTCTCTCTCAGCCTCACTTTGCACTTGGGCTTTTCCAGCCATCGCTGCCTGGTTCCTTTCTGACTCCGTGGGCAAATTGGCTGATGGCATATCTATCCCGTGCAGTCAGACAAAGCACACTGGTGCTAACTATTTATGGTCCCCTAAGCATTGCTTGATTAACTTACTTGGCTGGAATGCAGGGCTGTCTTGCCAGCTGACAGAGGGAGCCGATGACACAAGGTACTTTCGTTTGTTGTATCCCTTGCAAGCCTGGGGGAGGCAGAGGACTGCCCAGGAAAAATCACAGATGAAGCCCAGCCACCAGCGAGCTGCTGTGCAGCTCTTGAGCCAGGGGCCGGCATGTCCCAGGCCGGGGCTTTGCTTGGGCAGCCTGGGGTTTGAATTGTAGCCTGCAGGCTGTTCCAGGGGGTACCTGTCAGCCAGGACCACGGTGCATTAGCTCTGCTTTACAGGGCAAGTAGCTTAGGAGACCCTTCCCTGATTTCAGAAAGAGAAGTCTTCCCCTTTCTAGATGTTTCCCTCAGAGGCTGCTGAACCAGCTGTGCGGGTCTGACCCTTTGCTGACAAGCACCCACTGCCCAGCTCCTCTGCCTGGTGCGGCTGGGTGTCTGATGTCCTGCATCCCGTACAAATGCAAATGTCCTGTTCCACGCACACAGCGGGGGAAAACGCAGCTCCGTGTCCTCTTCTCTTTGCTGCTGACGCTCATCCATCAGCTGACAGAAAAGGGCCCCGTATCTTTCCATGCTCTGGATGGCCGGTTTCATGCTTGTTTCCTTGCTCTTCTCTGGCCCTCGCTGCTGGTCCCGGTCAGCATCCCTGGCCGTCTCTTATTGTGAAAGCTGGTGGCTGCTGCAGTCAGAGGAGTGAGGCTGGAAATGCAAATACAGCTGCCAAGAGATGGCGCAGAGGCACTGTCACTGGCGAGGAGGGCTGGGGACGAGCCCGAGGGGCTCCGGCGCAGGGTCAGAGCTGCTCCGACACACGGGGCTGGTGGTTCTGCCTCTCATTTCTGTGTGTAGGCATGGGGAAAGGGTTGGTGCTTTTGAGAAGGGCTGAGCAGTGCTTTGTGGCTGCGACGGCTGCACAGCCTGGTGTGCTCCAGCATCTCGCCTGGGAGCCTGCCTACGTGTGCCTGGAATGATGGAGAAGCACCTGCTCTGTTTCTCCATACATCCCAAACGCTGCGGGTGTGCGGAGCAGGCTGCGGGTGGAGGGGCCAGAAGAGTGGTTATCCTCCCATGCTCCCTGGTGGCGTTCTTACCCTATGAGTGCAGGAGCGGGGTTTGGGGACAACAGACCGTGTTGTGTATAAGTAGATGATGACAGGGCAGGGCTCTCCTTGCTTTTCTCTCCCCCAGCCCCAGAGACAGGGGATGTCTGTGTCCTAATCTGCCCTCTGGTCGTGAGCCATGGCAGGGAATGTCCATACCAGCTTCCTCTCTGTGGAGGCAAGCCCTGTGCCAGTTCCACCTGTACCTTCAAGGGGCAAGGCAGGGACTGTCACCAGCCAAAGCACCCATCCACCCTCTAGGCTTGCATCAGCCACACTGGTGTTGCTCCCTGATGGAGCAAACCTGCCAGCTGCTCTTTAAACAGCTATGTGCACCACTGAGATGAACAGCAACGTTTATGGAAATGTATATATTATTTAAGGTGAAGCCAGGGTCAGTGTGTACCTCGGAGGAGAATCTCAGCCAGAGCATGAAAAGGATTTCATGTTGGTTTCTGAAATCTTTTAGTGTCTTTTCCTTGAGAGTGCATTTGAAAGCCAAAAGTAGAAAGCGAGGCTTTGCATTTGGGAAAAACCAACACAGGGTTTGCAACACCAACTCGTTCTGCATCCCCCAGAAAGCCACTGAGCTCAGGGGCCTCTAAACTCTGGGGCTCTGCTCTCCTCTTTGTTAAGAGGTGACATTAATACTGACCTATGTGCTGGGGAAGAATGGGAGAGCAGGCAAATCTCTGGACTCAGTCTAGCAGATCACAATAGGCAGTGTTATGGCAATATAATTTCAAACACTAGAACACGGGATTTATGTAGGGAAAAATGTTCTGAGGCCAGTCTTTGGATATAAGCACTTACTGGCTTGTAGGTGGGTTTTTGACAATGGCTTGATGTTCCTTGTGTTTGAGTGACAGCATCTGGATGTACATTTGCCTGGCAAAAATTCACTGCTTTGATTTTAGGCCTGGGCTTCACATTTTGGAGGCCATGGGTGCCTGTGGGATGGAGGGAGAGAAATGTGAGCTTTATCAGTGCAGTGAGGAAGGAGTCAAAAAACCAAGGCAGCTGTATTTGTTGCAAAGAAAACTGATGGAGACTGCAGAAAGCAATCACTGTTAGGAGCAAGAGAGTGATGGCATCCAATCAGGAGACAAGGAAAGAGTTCATTTCGGAGCAGTAACTGGTGTTAGCTTCCCGTTAACAGTAATAATAACTATATCCTGGAGTGATGGCTGAGTTCATTTGGACCAGATACAATTATTGCTTCGTGTGCAACAAGCACCCTCAATTTGCTGTGCAATATTAAGCTAGAGTCAGCTCCCTTACAGGCTCTGGTTTCCAGAGGCTGGGCTGCTAACAAAGTGCCCTCTTGCTTTCACACGCCATCACTCACCGCACATTCACACACATCTATATTCTCTGATAAAATCAGGGTCTTTGCAGCTAAATGCCAGGTAGTATTTCTTTCAGAAAAATCCCAGTCTTCCTGGCAGGAGCCTGGGAGTCCCTCATAGTAGACTCAGAGCACTCTGTGCTTTGGAAAAAAGCAGCCTGCTTGTCCAGTCCCCAAATCCCTGCTTCCCAATTTGGGACTGGGGCAGCTGGGCTCTGTTGCAAGCACGTCTTGGGTGGAGAGTCTGGGAAAGCAGGGCACTCACCTGCCATTGGGAATGCTCTCATTAACCTTGGCAGCCTTGGTGCTTCTCCTGCCAAACTCAACAGCAGCCCTTGGGAATATTAAGACTGACACACCCCAAGCTTAAACTTGGACAAGCTTTTTAATACCCAGATGAAGAGATTACAGGAATGACCTACTTGTTTATGTGTGGCAGATCTGTGAAATGTGCAGAAGGCTTTCTCATTAGGAGAGGTCTGCAGGGTGGAGTTGCCCCACCAGTGCCAGAGCTGCAGCCAAGCAGCAGATTATATGGTGCCTCCAAGGAGCTGGGCTCTTTCATGTGTTTGGAAATTCCCCACACCACCCCTAATTCCTAGACAAAATGCTTTGTGTTGTGAGGCAGGGGTGGCTAATCACAGCCTCTAAGGCCACCAGAGGTTTCCAAGCCTTTCAGGCTCATCTGCACAGCCAGTGCTACCTTGTGCAGTGGGCCTGGGGTGTGCAGGCAGGGCAGTGGCATGCTGTGCCCTACAAGCTTGAGTCAGTTTTGTGAATGCCAAGGCATTCTGGGATCCACCACTCCTGCATCCTGATCTTCCACATTGGCATTAATTTAAAGTCTTTTGGACACATGAGACATCCTCTCTTTTCTTCAGTAGCTTCCACGTGCCCTGACTGATGCCCAAGATGCTCAGTTTCTGGATGATTGAATTCCTGCCTAGCACATGGCTCTTTGGGAGATCGGAAAACGCAAACTGGCACAAAAGCAGTTTCCTTAAGAGAAGAGGTTTTTTTCTGCTGGGAGAAAGTACAAAGACCTCAGGAGCATCACTACTACCCAGGGACTTACCCTGATCTGGATTTTGAGGACTTTCTGAGCTAGGATCTACTGAAGGAGCAAGAACATGGGTTACTGCTTGATAAATACATTTACTTGGGTTTTCTGTGCGATGATCAACCTCTCCTACAGCATGCCAGGCTGGGAGGTGCAGGAAAAAGGCTTCTGTGGTTTAGGTGATGGGAGAATGTCACCCAGATTATCCTCTGAGAGCCTTGAATACCCAGAGCCTCTTTGATGAGCAGTCATAGATTTGACTTCCTGTACATTTACCACTTGCTGGGGTGCTCCAAAGTGCTGCTGCAGCGACTCTCAAACCTCTCATCGTCTTGTGACTTTAAGGAGGATGCACACATAGAGCTGGGACCTATCTGCAGATGTAAGTGTTGAGCTTGGTGAGTCTCTCAGCAGGGAAGGAGGGTCAGTGTGAACCTGTCTTGCTGTTAAATCACCCAGAGCACGCAGACATCTGCACCGCTATACTTCCAGACTCGGTCTCAGTGTGATCTGAGACATGACTCCTGTGCTGTTCCATTTGGGTCAGCCTGAGCCCAAATTCCTCTGTTGCCTGCCTGGGAGGGACTCCAGACTGATACCACTGTGTGGGAGAGTAGGACAGGCCTGCTGGGGGTATAGGTGGCACCTACAAGGGTTCTTATTCCCCTCCTGTATCCCAGTCAATGAACCCAAAGCCATCCTGGCCAGCACTTAGCAGGCAGGCAGCACGGGCAGCAACAGCCCAGGGGTCGCAGCAGTGCAGGTGCAGCTGCCGAGTCCTTGGGCCAGCGACAAGGAGAAAAAGTGTGTTGTTATAAATCTACAACCTGCTCTTAATGGCTTGGGGCTACAGGCATATAGATTAAATTTCAGTCCTATATTTCACAGAAGTCACACAGTGGCATGTCAAGGTGCTGCAAGTGAGCAGCCCTCTGATGGTGTGTTGGACATCTGGCGGGGGACTAACCGGAGCAATGAAATAAAGCATAACAACATGCAGACTGAAGAATGGGAGAATTTCATAGTGGTGAGATCAGGGCTGTAAAATAGCTTCTGGGGGAACTGATGGAAGCTTCTCCATGATTGGGTTATTTAAAAAAAAAGATTGGACAAATGTTAGATGGTGTATATTAGCCTAGTGGTGTGAAAATCATAGCAATTTTTGTCAGAAAAAGGATGACAAGGGTATGCTGTTCCTTTTTCAGCAGCGTTACTCTGAATGCTGTTTACTTTCCTTTGGAGAGTTAGGAAGCAGGTTGCTTCATTATTTTTTGTTTGGGAAGAGGAGGTTTCTTTAGTCATCAATCTTACAGGAAAAAAAAAAGAGATATTGTAATTCTGAAGTATTTAGCTTGTGCACTTTCTTGTGGAGTGGAGAGGGACTGGAGGAAGGTAACTTGCACCCCACTGGGACAACCTCCCCCAGCGGAGGTTTGGACATGGTCCCTGCTGATTGTACTAAAGGATGCCTCTCTGCAGCTGTCAGATGCAGGAATGGGAGGGGGAGACTGGCCCAGGTTGGATTCCCATCAGCTGGTGCACAGCACAAGTGTGGTGCCCCTTTGCTGGATGCTGCTCCGTGGCAGCTTCCTTTTGGGCTGCCCGGTTTTCTCCGTGCATGGACGTACAGCAAAGCTGCAGCACGGCGGACAAGGGAAGCAACAACCCAGTGATCTCCCAGCCCTGTTCCCTTGTGAAGCCATCCCTGAGCACGTCCTTACCCTTCCTGCCTGTCCCTGTTTCTCAGATAGTCCCAGCATGGCTTTTCCCAGCTTGTGCATGGTGCTGCCAGCTGGTGTCAGTTCGGCCAGGAGGAGAGGCCAGCAGGAAGCATTTGGTCAGTGAGCAAAGGCAGCCCTTACTCCAGTGCTGGAAATGAAGGGTCTTTCTCTCCAGCAACAGCCTCCTTCAGCCCACAGCCAGTTGCTGATTCTCCTCTCCTGTGTAACAGCAGCAAGCCCCTGTATTTTTGGTCACCCTGCCACAGCAGCCAGCTCTACCAAGCCCAGCAATGGCACTGTGCCCTCTGTGGGCTGCAGGGACCAGCCCCTGGCCCTACATGCCTGTTTGCATCAGTGGTGGTACCTGAGACCTGTGCAGTGGCAGCTGGTCAGGAAGGGGCCAGCCCTGCAGAGTCTGACAGGGCATGCACAGCCAGTGCAGTTTTGTCCCTCTCTTTTGGACAAATGCTTTTTTCCTCCCTGTGAATCCAAAGGTACCATCCCAGGGGCTGCCTGTGGGGCCACAGCAGAGCAGAGGAAGGTGCCCCTCACCCCAGGAAGCCTGGCTGGGTGTGCATGTTGGGGGAAGCTCAGTCCTCGGGATAAAGTGATGAGCTGGTAATAAATATTCAATTTATTTAGAATTGCAAATACCAGGGGAAGGAAACCAGTAAACAAAAGAGGCCACAATCGGCATCGGGGCTAAAATTCTGGAATGCTGGATGGCAGTGATGGATACAGGAGGAACAGAAGGTGGTGAGTGGTCAGCCAGGCCTGTGTGCTAGCAATTAAAACAAATTCAAGTCTAAGAAAGCAGAAACTCAAAAGGAAGCTGCTTAAGTTAGGCTCTTCTTAATGAGAGACAAATACACTAGAAAATATTGCCTGCTAACAGTATTCATAAGCTGCTCCCAAGATGTTTTGATTAAACCACAGTTGTCTTTCTAGTGTACTAATGGTTTTTAATCTCTCTTGATGCCTAGGGGCGAAGGGGTCTACTGATTCACAGCAGCTTGGTGAGCTGAAACTTGTCCCTGGTGAATGCATCTCTCATGCCAGAATCACGGCTTTTAATTTTTAAAAATGTAAGTTTTTAGCAAAGGGAGAACCCTTAGCATGTGAGCGGGGCATGAGTGCCGCGTGCCTGGATACGAAGGGAGCTCCCCTGGGAGAGAGACTCATGCTTCTCCCCCTTCTCCTTGGGGTGCACTGAATTATAATTCTGGCACTACTTCACTGCTGGGCAAAATCTAATTGCACTTTCCTGCCTGGCTGGCGTGGAGGGGAAGAGGACAGTGCCACGAATCCTGCAGCTCCCATGCCGACCTGACAGAAGTGGGCACGAACCACAGGGGTTGTGCAGGGCAAGGAAGGTCAAGGCTCCTCCCAGGGGGCTTCACACCTCTCCAAAATCCATAAGGAATGCTGCTGGGGTGGTGGATGGTGCTGGGGAACCGCCAATGCCTCTTCCTTCGTGTGAGGCCCCTCCTAAGCAGAGGGGCTCTGCTGTGTTTGCCAAAGCATTGGAAGCAGAGGCACCACATGGGGAAGTGTGAGAACACAGCCATACCCCAGCCAGAACTACAGGTGTTCAGCAGGGAGGATTTGTGCCAATCCCTCCACTTTACGCTTCCCTTCTTGCCAGCAGTTATGGGATGGCCCCAAGCCTTAACAGGGCTTCTCATGTCCTGGAAATTTGGCTTCATCTTCCCGGTGAGCATCATCTGGTTGTGCCACCTGGCTGGTTCATGGGCAGTGTTCTGACTATAGAAGTTTTTAGTTAGGAGATGGGACATGAGAGTGCTGATTTCTGGTGTTCCGTGGCCCTCACATCACACAGGAATGCTGGGAGATGAGGGCAGTGAGTTGGGTTTGGTTCCTGGGAGATATGGGAAAGTAACCCTTTCTGTGCCCTAAAGCCATGCTCTGGGCTTATACCAAATTGGAAGCACACCTACCTGTCTCCCAGCAGGCTGTGTCTGTTTGGTGCTCAGCTTCCTAATGAGGTGTCCATACCTCCCTCCCTTTCTCAGCCCCCCTGTTTCCATTCAGCATTCCTGGCCCCCTCCCTGACAGTGACTCTACTGTTGGTGGACGGCCAGGGCTCACCACCAGCCACGACCCCTTCCTCCCCAGCTCAGCCCAAAGCCCACAGCCAGCAACCCACTCCCCTTCCGTGCAACTTTGTCTCCTCAATTTCTTCCCCCAGCCTCATGTTCTGTGAAAGCCTCATGGCTTTCACAGAAAAACACCTGGGAAGGGAGGAAAGGCTTTTCTGTCAGCAGGTATGAGGGCAAAGCTCTGCCTGCCAGAGGCTTGCACGGCACATGGCATAGGCCTCCTCCCACCTCCTGTCTGGGCTGGGCACCAGGGAGCATCCCTGATGAGAGCAGACAGTTCCCCTGTCCTCTGGGTACAGTAGCTGCTTGTTGCTCACAGAGAATGAAAACGTATTAAAGTACAAAACTGCTGCACTAGTCATTTTCCAATTCCCCACTTGGAAAACTGGCTTCCCTGGAAAATAGGTCACTTACATAAAAAGCACCTTATTATCACACCACAGCAGTGGAGGAAAGAGATGGCTCAAGAGACACTTTCATTTTGAGCCCCTGTTCCTGGGTACTTAGATATTTCTGGAAAATTGACCCTTTGGGCTGCAATTTCTCATGCTCGTTTTCAGCCCATAAGGTGAATTTCAGGACCTCGTTCCCTCCACGGAGCTAGATGAAGTTAGGGAAGGAAATGTGTTACATCTTAACCCTTGGGAGAGCTGTGCATCCAAACTCACCACTCTCCGTAGGGGTTGGGGTGAGCCATTATCCCTGATTTTTTATCAAGGGGGAGGAAGACTGCCAGAGACGAGTAGACGTGTGTCCTTCCACCTCCTCCTGCAGGAACCCCCTGCCTTCCACCCTCCCCAGAGATTCTTCTGCTTTTCCCCTCTAACCCCATAGTTCATGCTGAGTCTGGGGGCACTTGAGATGTGGAAGGGGGCAAAGTGACCACAGGAACATGCCCTTGTGAAGAGGTGGAAGTTATCTAGTTTTCATTAAAGGCACTGGAGCTGAAAGAGGGTAAATGGGTGTGTGGAGAGAAAGGAAGGAATCATTAAGGGCCAGTGTGGTTGGCCTTGGAGTCAGATCTTGAGAGGGAAAGGGGAGGTCTGTTGAACAGCTTGGGCTTGGCTCACTTCAAAGCAGTGACATTGGCAAAGTGCTCAGTTCTGTTTCTCCAAAGAAAGAAGTTCTGACTTTGGTAAACAGGCTGCCTGAGAGACTCCAGAATGCAATATTCACCTCCTTGGTCTGGAGCTGGGTGCTGTGTTCTAACCCCATTTCAACTGGGAGATTCAAGTGCTGTACACCTGACAAGGGACAGCAGGGAGGGTTTCCTCAGCTGCTCCATTCTAATGATTCTGGCTCCAGCATCCGCTTTCCCCCACTGTGCTGGTCAGGCTGTGGAGGAAGGTGCCTTCCTGGCAGCCCTGTACCCAGCTGGGCAGGCAGAAAGGGGCCAGGCTGGGAGGAGCCCCAGAAGAAGACAATGAGGAGCAGGAAGTCAAGGAGGAGTAGGATGGGAAGGAGTGAATGCAATAATGTGGGCAGATGGGATGAGAGGTCTGAGGGTAACAGCACAGTGAGAAGGCTGTGGAGAAGGCTGTGGAAGCCAGGGAGGGCAGATGGAGAATGGGCCAACCAAAGAGCAGGCTGCCAGCCTTCCACCCTTACCAGCACAGTTGTCCCATTGCGAGGAGGGCTCACTGCCCTGGCACGCAGTGGGGAACATCTCTGCCACCAAGACCTCTGCGAGAGCAGGGCACGAGGCCTGGTGTCTTGGCGTGGAGGAGGTGCTTCCAAAAAATATCAGCAATTACCTCCGCAGCAGCGGCTGCCAGCGAGCAGGAGTAATTTACATAGTAAGAGCTGGGAGATAGATGGCTCTTTAAACCAGATCTGTCATTCCCAGCTCTCTCCCCGTCTCTGACGCTTTGATGTTCCTCTTTGAAGAGCTCTCCTCGCTTGCTATTCCGCGCTCCCTTGGTGCCGCTCCAGCTCTCCGAATGCCTTTCCCCGTCTCTCTGCCCGTGTGCCTGCGCTGGCTGCTGCGCCTGCATCCCGGCAGGAAGGATGCGGAGCGGGTGACAGCTGGCACCCTGAAAGCCAGCGCTGGCAGGGGGCTGTGGGGAGGGGCAGCGGCTTCGGCAGGCGCCGAGGCGTTTGTTCTGCGTGAGGTCTGATGCACCAGCAAAGAGGGCAATGTGAAACAATAACAGCAGTGATGCCAAGCAGCTTTCAATCCCTGTGATGCCATCTGATGGGGGATCAGCCCAAAGGTACAAAAACCCAAAGGTGAGTAGGGGGCCAGAGCCCAGGAATTCCTGGTTCTCCAACCCCTCAAGGGCACTGTGGGCTTCCCAGTATTCCAGCTCGTGTGGCACCTCTCGCTTCCCCTCTGTCTCTGGTAGGTTAAAGTCCCTGGGTAAGGAAGGGAAAAGGAAGAAAAGATTCATGTGAGAAATATGCTTTGGGGTGGTTGAAGTTACAGGACACTTGGTGAAACAGTCCAGAGGCTCTTGTGAGCAGCAGCAGACACCGAGCAGCCTGTCACAGCAGCAAGGGCCAGATCAGAGGACTCTGCGTGAAGGAGGCACAGGTAAAGAGAGAGGGGAAGGCGGGTTGGAGGAGGTAAGTCTGCCTGCTGCAACCCACCTCCTGCCCTGAGCTCTTCCATCCTGGGGTGCCAGTGACTGAGGGCTTGGGTTTCTTCAGTTTAGCAAAAATATCTTCATAAGATAAACAACAACAAAAAAGGCACTCTAATACCAGAATTAGTGTCTCTTCAGGTTCTTAGTAAGGGATAAAAGCTGAAAGACATAAAAGCAGTGCTTTAGTTTCACCACTTCCACTGGTGAAGGAGTAAAGGGGCCTCAACATAACTCTTTATGTATAAAGGAGATCTCTTATGTGTGAACTTCATAGCCCAGTGGTGTGTTACATGTGAGGATCACCTAATGGGTAGAGCTGGAGAGCAAACTACTGTCACAGAAGCATGAACATACAAATGTCATGTTGCTGGATATCTCACCTGTAAGATACTTTGCAAGGCTTGTGCTTTGGAATTAAAAATCATCATGGTGTAGGCACTGTGCACGCAGAAATCCTAATTCAGTCTACTACTTTTAGAGGTACTTGGGTCTATGTTGCCCTTGAGAGCTGCACTTGAATTTTGGCTCAAGGTCCCAGGGCCAAGAGGTGTGAAGCAGATGTTTTGACTGCAGGCACTAAGCAAGAGTTTCTATTTCTGGTGCCAATCGGATGGTGCCAATTAAGCCCAAATATCCTCCTGCCTAGGAGAGAGTGTGTCTCCTTGCATCCCTGTGAAGAGCCTCAGTCTTTTTTGGCAACACAGCCCAAATTTGCAAAAGTGAGCTCTGTCTTTCTAGGGCCACTCTATGGATTGAAGTTGTTTTAGTTCCTCAGGCAGGAGAGAGCTATTTCATAGCTCTCAGAAAATTCATCTGCATCCTTTGCAGATGAGTTGCCCCAACCCAGAGCCTGCCTTTGGAAGCACTGGGCAGTGTCAGGAAATGTTGTGAACAGCCTGTAGTTTTTAAGCAAGGATCTCAGCCCTGTGCAGAGGACTTGGGAACACAGATCCCTCACTGTGAACAGAGCCAAGTGGAGGCAGTCCATGTCTCATCTCCCTCCCCAAATACTCTTGCAAGCAGGATTTTTGTTTCTGCTCTCTGCTGTAAGCAGCTTCTCTGGTTGCAGAACAGCCCAGAGTTCACCAGCTTGGAGGGATAAAACCCCAGCTGCATTCTGCATGCTCTGGCTGTATTCCCTGCTGTTAGCCATGCTGCCGGGGGGCATTGCTATTTCTCAGCCCCAGGTTTGTGTAGTTTGTTGGCTAAGCTCTGCTTGCAAATGCAGAAGAAGGGCTGATTCCCGTTCTGAATCGTTCTCCTGGCACAAAAAAGTGCTGCCTGACCACATGTGGTACAGCCAGGCACTGTGGAGGTCAGACACGGATGTGGGCGAGGAGCACAGGCACCAACAGTCAGCAGGCTTTGAGCTCTTTGGGTCTCCTTTTTATTTTCTAAATAAGGATTGTTGCAAGAAAAGGGGGTGGCAGTTGTTCAGGTGTGTGGCTGTCATCATTAGCACAAAACCCTGCCGTGCTCAGAGACCACTTTCATGGAAAACCATGTCAGGTTTCACCTGAGGGTTAGGGACCCTCCATCTGCTACCAGCACTGCAAATTAACTCCAGCCTGCCCCCCAGGTAAGCTGCTCTCCAGCAGAACAGAGATTCACGTGGCAGAGCAGCCAGGAGCAGGGGAAGCAGACTTGGTTTCTCTTGCATAAGGCAACAGTCTCAGTGGCTTGATTTTCTCTGCTGTGGTCTTGGGGCATGATGAGGGCAGAGTCTGGCCTTGGAGAACAAAGACAAGCTGCAGCACCATAACACAGCATCTCTTATTCCTACCAAGATGCCTCAGGGCCAAATGACACCATCTGTGTGCAGGTTTGTGTGGGGAGCAGTGCCCTGGGGGGACTGTGGGGACACCATTTCTCACAAATGCCCCGTTGGTGGCCTGGCAAGGCTCTCCCTTGGACAGGGGTTTCTGGCAGCATGTCCAATGAGCTTGCAGCAGTAGAAGGGAGCCACAACACTGCTGCTTCCTTGCTCTTCTTATGTTTTCACTGTGGCTCATCCTCTCTTCCTCTGGGTTGCAGAAGATTGGGAAGTTGTACCCTCGAGGGAAATGAACCTCTGTGTCCTGGGCCTCTGGTGTCACCTGTGAAGTAGAAGGATTGTTCCTTCCTGATGTGTGTCCGACAATTCTTGTTACCACAGCCACTCCAGCTGAGGTTAAGGAAGGGAGATGGTTTGGTATAAACAGGTTGGTGAAGGAAAAAATAGAGTTAGACTTCTTGTGAGTACTAGTGAACGAACAGGCTGTGAGCACTGCCAAGAAAATCTATAATTTGTAGAAAAAGAGCACTCTGACATTGTCACCTCACTTTAATCTCCCCTTGCCTTTAGTGATTATTTTCTCCTTGGCCATTGGAGACTATCTGGCTAGCAATAAGTACAGCTTACTCTACTGTTCTGGTTCAACACTAACAGTTAATTGATGTCAAGCTGTATTAAGCTTGAGCTACTCTGATCACCTCATTCAAAACATCCCTTGAATGCCATGGAACAAGAGCTTCTGTAAGAAGCTCTTGGTCAGTGGATTCATGCCTGCTTCGTCTTGCCGTTCTTGTCTTGAAAGGAAATTTTTATGCTAAAACTGTAGCTGTGTGTGTGTTGCAGGAGCAGAAAATGCCTGAGATGCACACTCACCTTCACTACATAAAGTGTTTTTATAAAGCTTTACAAACATAAACTTTAGGGGTCATCCTGCATTTTGAGAAAGGGTAGAGGGCCAGGCCCTTGGTGTAAATCAGCGTAGTCTGCCTGAGAAGGGATGAATTCTTCAGCTGAGAATTTGCTTTGTTTTTGCTAGGGGTCTTTAAAATCAGAAACAGCATCAGCCAGAGGGCAAGCAAGGAACACCATTGCCTAGTTGATGCTCTAGAAGAATAGAGGGGCACCAGCCACAGCTGGCATGCTGGATTGCTCAAAACAACAGGGAGAAATTCCCAATACAGGGCGCTGTTCATCTGGGGACTCCTTGCCACAGTATGCTATGGGCTTGTGTTTACATGGTTCAAAAAGCATTTGGACAAATTCATGGGTAAAAATCTCCTAGGGCTATTAAAACCAAGAACATACCTTCTTGCTCCGAGAGGTATTTCAGCTCAGGGCTTTCTGAGCTGCAGGTTGTGAGAAACCAGGGAGGAATGCGTTAAAGGGAGCTTCTTGGGCTAGCTAGAGCTCAGAAAAGCAGGTTAGAAAAACCAGTGAGGGCCTTTTAGTGTGTGACAGAAGGTGATGTAGGAGCATGACCTCCCTGCTCATCTAAATTTTAGGCTGATTTTAGGGAGACACTTATGGCACTGCACAACTAAAGCAGACATGAATTTCTCTCCCACTCCTTGAGATGGGTTGCTCAGGCAAAGACCAGCCATGTCATCAGGGGCTGGTCCATCACCACTGTTACAGCGGGGATTACTGTAACACGCCTATACCAAACCAGGAGTCCGGTGGGAAGGCAATCTCTAGGGAGGGACTGTTGGTAGGTGTTGGAGAGCTGCTCATTTCCCCAGCCGCGGCCGGGGCTCTGCCCAGGAACTCTCCCAGTCCCGGCCCGAGGGTCCTTCCCGCGCAGGGAGCACAGAGCAGCCAATGGGAGCGAGGCTGAGCAGGGGCTGGGGAAACCCCGTGCCGCCCTCACGGCCCCTCGCCCGGGGCTGCGCGGCGGGGGGACGGGAGCCCGACACACCACGGACCTGCGAGAGCATTTCTGGCCACAGCCAAGACTTCTTGCAGGTTTGCTGAGGAGGAGATGAGGTTCAATCCATCCAGACTCCCCCACTTCCTTCTGGGAGAGGACCGCAGGAGAGAGCATTGACACAACAGTGGAGGAGAGAGGAAGAGGAAAGCAACCAGTGCAATGGTAAGGGAAAGTCCTCCTAGGCAGGGACTGCAAGCAGGAATGAACCTCTGGCCAACCCATGATCTGAGTCTTCTCCTGAGTAAGGTGTTGAGGAATTTTAGCACCTAGAGGGCTGGAAAGCAGCAGCCTGATGTTAAGGGGTGAAGAGGAGAGGCTGTGTGAAAGGACAGGCTGTCATGAACTATCCAGAAATGAAACTTCTCCTGGGGCGAAAGAAAGGTGGGAAAACAGAGGTGTTCTCCCTCCCTGAGCGAGTCTGACAGCCATATGGTGGTAAGAATTGTTGTCATCATAATTAATTCCTTTTTGACATTGCTCTGGCAGATGTCCACAGGTCTGCAGGAGCAGGGCTCTCTTCTCAGCAGCTGCAAAGAAGTGGAGTAAGAAGTAAGTGGCAGGGAGGGTTCCTTTTGTTTTGCAGGCTAGCTGGGCTTGCATGAGAAATGAGGCTGAATGGATTCTTCCATCTCTGGTCCTGCAGGCTATCTGAGGGACAATGACTCCCGTTTCTGACACTTGTCACTCCAGCCCTGGATTGCACCAACGTTGCTGAAGCTGACACTTTAATATAAAGCAACTTGGGCATTGCAGCAAAGAAACTAAACTAAATCAGAGCACCTATCTTGTGTAAACATGACCTTCATGTCCAGCATTCATTTGACACTCTCTGCTAAAACAACTCTACCTCCAACTAAAATCATCTGAAATGAGGGCTTTGAACTGCTGGCACCAAGACTGCAGCTCCAGAGGGACTAATAAATGTATATGGTTTCCCCTTCTTGCTGCCTTTTGTGTCCCCTATAAAGAAGGATTCTGCATGAGACTGAAGGAGGAGAAGAAATGCACTTTTAGATAGTGTTACCTTTCTGTTTCTATTGTATCATAACCATTAATCCCCATCTCTGGATTTCTGTGTACTGCCATGGTCCTTGCTCCCTGTGTTGTGTAGTAAAGGGGAGCCAGGGAGGCACAGAGGTGGTAATTACAGACATGGATGTGCTTTCCATGCCATGGCTTTGGTATGTCCTGGGGACATGTCCTGCAGTTGTGTGTTAGTTTGGGGTTGGTTTCAGCTACAACCCAGACCTGATGCAGCTGTTACAGGCCTGGAAATCCCGAGTGCACACAGAGGACTCACCCCTTCAGGGCACACACAGGGGACCAAGAGCAGTCTTGCCTTAGCTGAGCTACCACTACATAGGATTTTTAAGAAATGATGGAAGGGATGGATTACTGGTGATTTTAAAAAATGGCTGGTTCTTTGAAAGAGTCCAGTTTTCTAGCTTTCATACAGAGGATTTCCCCTTTTTGACTTGAACTAGGGATTTTATTTTCCCTTCCCTTCATATAATTCTTGTTTATTACACAACCTCTCCTTATTGACGTAGCATCTTTAGCTTATGCATCATTTATTGGTATCTGAACAGTTACTGGAAAGTGTTCCTGGGTAAGCTCTAGGGAGGCACAGTTGCCTCACTAATGGAGGAAAAGCCTAACTACTTCCTAAATCAATTAGCCCAAAAGGCCAGAAGACACGTCAGGCTGCTCTCCCCACGCTCACGTTCACACACCGCAGTGGTCTGTGCTGTGGCGGTGGCACGGTACCCACAGACACACTCACTGCTCCCCGTGTGGTCCCAGCCACGCTGGCAGTCTGCTGAATGACATTTCCTGCTCAGAAATGTATATTGCTACATAAACACTCATTCCACACATCCCTGCTGCTGCACGTGTGCTCGTAACTCGCGGCTCAGCAGCTGCTGGTCCCCTGCCTGCCGCTGACCCACAGGGGACGTGTGCCTGTTCTCTAGCAGGCAGCCCAGCTCTCAGCCATAAAGACTCGTGTTGTTTGACTCTAGAAGTCCTCAAGGTAACAGTCACCTCGTGTGCACGCGTATCCGTGTAAAGCCTCTTTTGTTCCTGCTCGCTGCATGCAGGAAAAGGCTGCCTGCCTGCTGACAGGCGTCACTGGCAGGGAAAGTAGAGGGGAATTTGGCAGAAGTCATTAGTGCTAATTGTTGGCATTCATCCTGGGGTGAGACAGGGGCGTTGGACTGCAGGGGAGCACACCTGACCACAGTGCTGCCCTCAGCAAGCCAGGAGAGCCTCCAGCACCGAGCACAGGCAGGGCCAGCACAACAACTGCGCTTCGGGAAGAAGTGGGGCAGGACATTTGTCCCCTCAGGCCCCTGCACCTCCTGGGAGGGGGTGAGAGAGCATGGGTGCTGTGGTGGAAGGGGTTGAGAAATGCCAACAGACTGCAAATGAAGAATATGCAAGAGAGAAAATAGACTGGTGGGTGTTATGAAGTACAAAGGAAGCTTTCAGAGCATGGCTGTGGAAAGGCAAGAGGAAGGACTGAGGAGAGAAGCAGGTGGGATAGAAGGGGCCAAAATGAAGCCAAGACAAAATGGTCATCTAGAAAGCATGAAGACAAGCAGGGATTACTGGTAGGAGCTGGACTGCCTGCACGTGCTTTATCCGGGAGAGTGTCAACACTGTGGCTCCAAAGCTAGAATACCTGGAAGCTGGTGAACGAAAGGAACAAAGAGGTGGTGGCACAAGAATTTCTTTGGTGGCACAAGAATTTGTCTGTTCAGGAGGAGGAACATTGCTTGGAAGGGAGGAAGGAAATAAAAAAGTGTAGAGCAAGACTGGGCTGGTGGCAGAGAGGGTGTTTGGCAGACATTTCTTCCATAGGCCATGGCACATTGCCTGGCATCTCCCAGGCCCTTCATTTCAAACACACCCAGCAAATCCAGATGTATATGCCTGGCAAGGAATAACATGCTCTGGACATTGTGCATGGTGTCCTGTGGTTGCACAGTGGTCCATGGCCAACTCTGGAGCTCCTGGAGAAGTTCCTCTCCTTGCCACCTGTGACAGGAAGAAGACCCCCAAGTCTCACGGTGCAGAGGTTGCTGCAGCCCAGGCTGAGGAGACCAGCAAACCCTACTTCCAGGGTTGTGCCACTGACTCTTGGCAGACGTGAAAGGAAGCTGAATCACCATATTATAATTTCAAGCTCCATTAAAGAAACATGGGGATAGCAGAGGGAAGGAGAGGGCAGGGAGGGATGAAGAGAAAATTGAACAGAGCAGAGTAGCACTTGAAGGGGAAAGAAGTGTTGCTCGTAGGCTCAGAAGGGGGAATTGCAAACAGAGATGAGATTAAAAGGGAACCCTTGAGACTCTCTCTTTAAATACAGCAAGATTCACTTACTCCACGCTGAGCCAGGCTTGTTGAATGCTGGAGGCACAGTCCCACTGAGGTTTGCCAGCTGATGGAGCAGTGGAAATCTGTCTCTCCCAGTATACCACCAAGCTGCCCTCTTCCACCTGTGTTATTTAGGAAGTCCCATTGCTAATAAATTTACTGCAGAGTGAGCCTAGTGGAGAAGCTTTTTACTTGACTGCCCATCTGCCCTGAGCATGTTAAATGATCTTTTTATCCAGAGGCATACAGGCACGTCAGACCTGGTACCATGTGTCTGGGAGTGCAGTGTGGGGTATCTGGGTGCAGCTTCTCTTGTGTGGAGAGTGTTCCCTTGCTGGTCCCAAAGGCAGGGAGGAAATCTACATGTGGAAGGGGAAAAACCAGAATCTGAAAGCATTGCCCATGGCAGATATCGTGGAAGATTACTTTCAGAGCCAGGGGACAGAGTGCTTCTGTGCAGAGGGGAGTGAGGTATCCAGCCCCTCTAGCTAGACCCCTGACTGCTTCGTTCTGCTCGAGGGCAGCTGCAGGATGTTCACAGTGCAGATGTTGATCTGACTGTAACTTGGGACCAGTCTTTGCCTGGTTTGGCTTCTTACCTCCTGTAGGCATAATTTCGGCAGGTTTTTTAATAGCTCACAGGGGTTGGCCAGGCACAGCGTTTGGGTGGGAGGCAGACCCTGAGTTCCTTGTTGCTGTAGTTGTCCCACAAAGGGTTCTTTTTGCTGCTCTGTCCAGCTGAGGTCCTGTCCCCTGTGAGGAGTGGCAGTGCTGCTGACCAAATGAAGGGTGTAGTGGTGTAGAGAAACGATGAGCTGAATGAGACCTGGTCACCTGAGCCGGACGTGTCGATGTCCAAAGCACAGTGGTGTCCAGCCTGATGTCCTGGTCAGATGGAATGACAATCATTCTGTGTGTAGTGACATTTGTGTTACACTGAATCTCCTCACCCCCTCGGCTGAGATTTCAGCTCTTATCCCCACATCCCACACCTTGAATTTTTATGGCTTTGACAATTGAAAGAGGCTGAATTCCTTGGGACAGTAGCCGGTTTCCATTTGCTCTGACAAATGCTAATGGGGCTAAATAAATAGCAAAAAGCGGTCATAATGTAACAGGGCACTCATTACTGCATTTCTTAAGCTGTTGCCTGGTGCTGCTGTGTGCCATTAGGTGTTTGCTAAATTATGTCCTAGGAGCTCCTGGGTCTTTGGGGTGTTTGCTTTGCAGAAATGAGAACAACTGCCAAGCTCTCCTGGCTTCAGTTTTGTCTGCGCAACTCACGCAGAGGCTCAGGAGATGGGCAGCAGCCAACACAGATCGTGTTCAGCCACATTGTTCTCCCTCCCCATGGCCTTGCTGAGAGCTGAGCAGCTTGGGCAGGAGCTCAGGCTGTCCTGCAAGAGGAGAGCTGTTCCTCACCAGCCATGCCCACCACCTCCCTTCAGGGATGCCAGGGCAGAGGGGGGCTGCAAACCAAACACAGGTGAGGCTCTTCTTTGTGCTGGGGGTCCTGGTAGACTTTATGATGTGTCTCCTTCATTTCTGGATTGCCTTTTGATCTTGTGGGCAGTGAGGGAATGGCCAGAATCCTCCATTAATCAGAAATAAAAGCAGCCCTGCTATGCCTCCAAGCCTTTCCAGAGGCTGGTGGATCTCAGAAGGAGCAGTGTTCAGAAGTGGTAGCGTTCAGGCACTAGGAAAGACTAAAACCCACTGGGCTAGAGACTCTTTTGTATGCACAACAATGCTTTTCCAAGGGAGTTTAAGCACACACCTTGTTCCCGGCTGTGAGTCTCCAGCTAAATATTCCCCACACCCCGGACAACTGCATCCTAATCCTAACAGAGGCCCCAGGGCACTATTGTAATGCAAATAATGATAAATAACAGCAATAATAAAACTCCACCAGCACTTGCACCAGCTCCCTAGCAATCCCAAACCAGCCATAGCAAGCTCCATATCAGCCAGGTTATGTAAAGGAGCGTGAGCAATATGACTGGAGCTGTCAGGGAGGTGACCAATTAGCCCATGTAGCTGCCTCCTGCAGGCAGCAAATCTGCCTGTGGCGTGTGGGTGGCCACTGAGGCCGGGATGTGTTCAGGCACAGGGCTCCTGCACTGGCTCCCAGGGCTGCTCTGCCCAGTGCTTGGGATTGTGTTCAAGTGGTTGCCCCCAACCACCACGGGGAGGGGAGTCTGGGGACAGCGTGGGGGCTATTTTTTTGACAGCCATCTCTCCATGAGCAATGTGAAGGGGGCTGCTGAGTGCAGCAAGGGCTGGCAGCAGTGGCTGGAGCGTGTGGGAGAGCAGGAGGGCCTCCCTGGTGCTGATGTGGAGGTTGGAGTCAGCAGGCAGACTGGCACAGGAGCTATGGGTGCTGTGACCTGTGCTGCACACCCAGGCTGTCCCTGGGCTTTGCACAAGCACTGCTACCATGCCTTGGGCTCTTTGTTGGGCTGGCTGCACCTGGAGAAGGAAGGTCAGTGCAGCAGCTGACTGAGGTTAGAGGTGCTGCAAGAGCCACCTCCCAGGTATTCAGGAGTTCATGGCTGTCGGTGGAAGCATCCCTCTGTGGTGCCTTTCCTTCCCTGGAGTCACAGACCCTGATCCTGTGCTCTTCAGACCCAGTCCTTCACACTGAGCTGATGAGTGTACAGAGGTAAGTGTTTTTATTTGGTAGCGTTGTTCTATTCTCCTTATCTCTGTTGCTTTTAGCAGTTACTCTGTCTTGCCTGTCAAGTATAAAGTAATAAGAAATCATGCTCTGCTGTCTGGGTGCTTCCCATAGGAGTTTCTCTCCTTGAGAGAAATGGTTAGACTAAGAGAGATTAGCGTTCTAAAATTTTGCCCTTTGGCCACTGAAATCTGCTGCTACAGCTTTGGTCAGCCTTCTTCTACCTATCCAGTGGAGAGCAGCAGAAGGGAGCAGGCGGGCACAGACAATTATTAATAATCAGACTTCTCCTTCCTGCTTGCAGTTTGTTACAGCCCCACTTAAAAGAGCATGCAAATGGGCAGCGTGGGACGCACAGAACCATTATCCTGCACTAGGTGTGGTGTAGTGTCAGGGAATGATAGGAATTGCTCAGGGAAGGAACATATTGAGAGGGTTAAAGCAGGCTGATGTGTCCTTGGGCAAACCTTCCCGTCTCCAGGCAATAGCCAGTTCAAAGGCTTCCAGAGCAAATGGACGTGCCTAGACTCCCTGCTGGAACAACTACACCCTGGCCCAGCTTCTGTGCATTTGTCCAGTGCCTTTGAGCCTATTTGTGTTTCAGAATGTGAAACTGGATTATTTCTGCAAGGTACTCAAAACCTGAGGTGTTTCTGCCACACGGTGCCCTCACAATACATAGGAGAGGTAGGAGATGACTCCAGGCAGAGAAGGAGGAGCACAAGAGGGCAAGGGGACTGTAGTGGTCACCACCAGACTGTGGTAGCCTTGTCACAGCAGCAGCCTGGGGCTTGTGAAGTATTCTGCAGTCCTCAGATATGCTGTAGTAGGGGTTTAGAGGAGAAGGGGGAGGCGGTGTTTCAGCTGTTTATGGGAAGTCTTCTCCAGTGTGAGGGACAACAAGGCAGAAAGCACCAGTGAGCGTGTCTGAAAATGCAACACGTGAGCTGTAGGAGTTGGCACTTCTCTGGTGAAAGAGATGAGACATAGGAGCAGAGGAGGTGTAGATTCCCTCTTATCTCAGACACCCAGGGGAGAGTTTTTTGGCAACTGTGTGGATGTAAGCATTTATCCCTCCTGGGAAAGAATCAAGTGCTTTGGGGAGTGGATAGGAGAGAACTACAACATCAAGTTGCTTCTCCTTCCACCAGCACCCAACCCCACACCCTGAGGCCTCCCAGCGAAGGTAAGTAGGCTTCCTTTGTATTTCGTTGTACACAATTAAACGGGACCCTTTACGTCTGAAACCAGGTTGAGGTGTGAAGCTCATTTAGATAAATCACAAAGGAAGCATCTCATTTGGAGCAACCACATGGCAGGGCCGAGGCACTGGAGCAGTGTGGTGGCAGGTCCAGGCTGGATGTCTGGGAAGGCAGGGAGAGGTGTGAGCTGGGTGCTCCTTCTGGGATTCAGCTGACTCCCGCTCCCGGTGGGGCTGCTCTGACTCAGCCCCTGCTGCTCAGGCACAGCTTCATTTGAGGTCTTCGCTTGCCCCCAGGCTGGGGATTTCAGTCCTGGGACCTGCCTATCGGTGCCATCAGGAGCCATAAAGTATCGTGATGGGTAAAATGTTATCTCAGGCGTCTTCGCATTTAAATAGAGAAAACACATGGAGACACAAAATCTCTCCATAGAGACCTGCTGTTACCCAGTCTGGGAACAAGGTGCCTTTGCACTAACCAAGTGTAATCCAGATGGGGAGGGCTGGGTCTGCTGGAGGCACTGGGGAGGAGGCTTTGAAGCCTCCTCTTTGTGTCTCATCCCTAAGGGCAGTCCCACTTACTGAGCTTGGCTCTAGCATGGGCTGAGGTGTAGCTGTGCCTTTGGGGTAAGGTAAGAGAAGACTGTCAGCTGCTGGGGTGGTTGAGTGTGGTAGCCTGGGGCTGTCTGGGCACCCACAGAGCAGCAAAGACCTTGGGGCTCTTCAGTCCCCATGGTCCCTCTTTCCTAACAGTATTATTTAATTCTTCCTAGGGGCTAAAGTCCCTCTGCTAAAATAGGTCAGCCTTGCAAGGAATGCAAGCACTCAAAATACACCTTTTATAACATCATTCCCAGAATTTTTGTTCTCTTATTTACCTTGGCCAAACAGTTCAGGCCCCAGATAGGTGCCACTCCATTCCCACATCTTTGCATCTCTCCCCCAGTCCTATTTTTTCTGTCTGGTGAAACAGCATTTTTGGGTCCCACCGGACCAGCACAATGCGTGGAGACCTCGTGGGTTCAGGTACAGCAGCTTTGTGCCTGGAAATCTGTCAACCCTGATGAGGGTCCTGATGGGAGTTATGGAGACTGGGGGATGCCCAGGAGAGTTCCTGTGCTCCTTGCCAAATGCAGAGAGGAGTGGGCAGCCTCGCAGTCGTGGGGCTCCTGTCACACGCTGAAGCTAAAATGCCTGGAAGGACAACTTAGCTGTACCTTTTCTTTATCCTTTTTTTTTTTTTTTCCCTTTGCCACACTTCAAATAATTTGATGTTGAATATTTAAGATTGTTTTGTTGTCTTCAGTTCACCTCATCTGACCTCACGATCTTCAGGGTAATAGCAGATGAGGAGGAGGAGGATAATACTCCGCGGTTTCACAGTGCCACTTCCTAAGACTCCACGAGCCCTTCAGCAACATTTTCTTGTTAAGGCCTGCAAGCTGTCTAAAGTAGGTTAATTTATTAGTCCTGCTCTGTGTATCGTGAGAAGTTGTGACCTCTTCAAGTGAGCTGGAAGGACTTGCGGGCTTGAACCGAGGGGCAGGAACGACCCTGTGTGCTCTCAGTACGTAGCGTGGCTCGCACAGCTCCGTGTCCCGAGGAAGGGCTTTTCCTGGAGCCATTGGCATGAGGGCATGTGGGAGGTGAGGCTAACTGGGGAGGAGGAAAGGTCCCTGAGGAGCTGAACAAAAAAGCTACGTGTGTAACAAGCTCCCAGACTTTATCAACTGGAGATTTGTATCGACTGCTGCAAGAAGGATGGTGATGGAGCAGTAGTACATGGATTAGAGATGAGGATGGTAAGTGGGAGGCTGGGTGGGCTACCAGGGCTCATATACTGGGGGGGGGGGCAAAATCCTCCATTCCTAAAATTAATGCCATCTTCCAGTTGCTGCCCTGGACACCCCTCCAGTGCAGCCCAGCTCGTGTTGGCTGCAACCCTTAGACCCGAAGAGCCCCATCTCTGTGTGGGGTAGAGAGGCAGGGATCAGGCAGGAGAGGATGCCCCAGGCTGCTGTCAGCCTGAAGGGAATGGCGAGGCTGTGGGAAGAGGGCAGGTCGCTCATATTTCCTCTGGGATGCTGGAGGCAAGAGGTGCTGTGGATGGGAAGAGGAGCATAATGGATCCTCTGACAGAGCATGGAGCCCTCAGTTTCTGCCCCAGCTGCCTGCAGTGATGCCTGTGCAGAGGCTGCTGGAGGGGATGGGAGGGCTGCCAGCCATGTGGCTCTCTGGGGGGCTGTATACTTGTTTTTCTTCCCTGTGACATTACATAATGCGAGGTAGAAAATGTTTGCATGGTAGCTGTATCGGTCCTTGGGGCGAGGGGAGAAAGGAAGGAGGCGGCGGATAATTTGAGGCTCTTTATTAGACCAATAAATCATTTATAATGCACCAGCTTTCAGGCTGGGCTGTTATTGCTCATGTCAGCCACAGGATGCTACCTGGTGACTGAAGCAGGCAGAGCAGGAGCTGTCTCCCCGAAATCAGAGGGGCAGAGCCGAGCTGCACGGGGTGGGCATGGCAAGGGCTCACCATGCTGGGGCAGGGGGGAGAGGACAGCTTGTCCTTCACAGGCCCTGGGGACAAACTTGGCCTTGTGTGAAGCTTCTTGCAGCCAGAGTGAAGACAAAGCATCAGGAGCAAGTCATAACTGAGGGATCAAGTTGGCACCTGAGGGTGAATGGGTCACCTGCCCTCCCCGCATCACCGGCGAGCAGAGATAGCTGCAGATATAGGGGTGATACACCCCAATGCCCCTGAGCCTTGGCTGGTGGGGAGCAGAGGGCAAGACAGGTATTACTGGTGGCATTCCATCACAAAAGGGCATCCTGTGCCTCTTATCTTTGTGTTTTGGTGGAGCTTAGTGGAGCCTGAGGCTTGTCAGGCAAATATCTCTTGGATTTCTTGTGTGCTCTGGGTGCCAGCGAGGTTGCTGAGGAGGAATGTCACCCATCTAGGGAGGGTTGTGCTTGTCTAGGCATAAGCTTGTGGTTTGCCACATTTCATAGCTGTGTCTTCAGATTGAAATCATCAAGTCCTGCAAAACTACACCTTTCAATTGCCTGCCTGCATTCCCAAGTGCTTCAGACTGCATCAGCTGGACTAATGTTTTGACAAATGATATCCATATTGATTTCCCTCCTCCTCCTCCTTTCCTCCTCTCCCTCCTTCCACAGCAAAGAAACCACTTTTGATAACTAATGTCTGGAGCTAGGCAAACACAGCTTAGGAGACAGATAAACTCTCCTTTCAGGTGAGTTCACACCAGAGTGGGCTCCCAGGTCATCTGAACATCCTTCCCTGTTAAGCAACCAGATGCTTCAGAAAGAGGGGCCACTGAATTGGCAGGGCATGTGCTCCTGCTGGTGTGCTGGGATTCAAACCCCCCCGAAAATGCTTCAAAGAAACCTAAAGGGGTTCCTAATGGGGAGCAGTAAATGTAAAAAATCCTTATAAATACCATTCCCTCTTATGAAATACACCTTTGGGGTGGGGCACGCCTGTTTCTGTGGGATCTGATTTAACTGTAAGCTCTTTAATATGTTCTTTGTGTCCTCGTGGACACAGTCTGATGGAAGCAGCAGCTAAAAGCAAATCACAGGGTGAGAAGGTGAGTCTTGCTGGTGAGAATTAGCAGTATCAGGAGGGAAATATCACACACCTCAGCGACTGAATTATGCATTATGCTGCAAAATCCCTGATGTCAATACGCAAACGCTGTTCCTGTTGTTTTGCCTGTGATGATTGGCAGCAAAGGAATTCAAATCACATCCACACAGCAATTGTCCTCCTGTAACTAAGTCTCTCCTATTCAGGTGGGTATGCTTGTGCAGGCAAAATCCATGCAGCAGAGTGGGTGCTTCAGGAAGAGGCTTGAAAAAGGGTGGTGAAAACATTTTCATGCGTTTAACAATAGGAAAGGTTGTCAGGTTAGCCTGTGCTGGATGTGGCACCTTCTCTTTTTTTCCCACAGGCGCTGAACTCTAGGTATTACCTCAGACCTTGGGAGGAATAGGAGAAGTCCATATCCAGGCACTGAAAGTGATTTCAGGCATGTGCCTCCACAGAAGGACTTTTCTCTCACCAAACAAGGTAGCCGGATGGGGAGCAGAGCCAAGCAAGATGTCATCCCCAATAAAAGCAGTAGTGGGGTCACCAGTGTCCCCTCTCCGTGTGGCTGGACTAAAAGCATTGTGAAATTACGTGTAACAAATGGTAGGAAAATGATTATTTTAATGAACACGAGATTGTTAAAATTCTCTGCTATTAGATCTTGCTAAGTGTGTTTGAAGAAGAGCAGATAACAAAGCTAGGAAACAGAATTTTATCTGCTTTTATTTGCTGCTTAAGTTGCTTTTGCCCCTGCTACCAGAAGACATAAATCAATTACTAATTGCGTTCCTAGTTTGAGGTGCTGTGAGCATTCACATGTTTAATCTGTCCCGGGTGCTTTTAGAAACAATTGCACTAAGGTGAGGATGTGAGTTGCACAGAATTTTCTTGCTCCTGTTAATATCTTACCTTTCACAGAATAAGGCTGTGTGAAAATCTGTGGGCTATTTTTTTCTGCTTGGCGACAAAATGAAAATTTGGAACGAAGAAAAACGGATATCTGAGTTTTAAAATAACATTTTGTTTGCATTCTTTGGATGACTCTCTCTTTCAGAACATAACTTCATCTTGAACCACCACTTCAAGATGTTCAGGAAACAACTAAACAAATCTGAAAATATTTTACCAATAACCTGCTGCGTTAGAATAGTTGCTGCAAAATGGAATTTTATTGCCTCCCCCACCCTCTCCAAATGGAATAACCCATCTGCCTGAGGAATGTAGCCCTTCCCAGGTTATGAGCTCCGTGGAGAATTGTGTGTTAGAAAAGAAAACATGAATTTGATTAGATGGAGAGTGAGACCTCAGCCCCCTGTGGCACAACCACTGCCCTCCTCCCTGGCTCCAGGAGGGGACAGGGAGGCAGGGGCTCAGCAGGGAGCTGGGAGAAAATGTGGCAGGCTTTCTCTCTGGGGCTGGTGGGCCTGCCTGCTGTCATCCCTACGGGGCTGGCAGGACCCTCTGGCACTCCGATCTGCCTGGTGTCAGCCCTGCTCTCCATGGGGTGTGTGGCTGCTGGGAGGGGGCGTGAGCTGGCCCCTGGTGGGGGTCTGGGGTGTAGACAGTTGGGAGAGGGGGGAAAAGTGAGGGAAAGGAGGACTGTAGGTCTGAAGATTAAACCAAATTGAAAGGACAGGGAGAATGGAAAAGGAATCTGGAAGTGCTGGAGGAGCCAAGCTAACAGAGGGCAGGAGAGGCTGCGTACCTTCTAGGAGAGATTGGATGTCTTTAGCACTGTCACACAGACAACTTAAAATGAGCCTTCTGTTGGGAAGAAAGAGTTAAAACAAGTTTGAGCCTTGCAAGGCTCACAATCTCAAACTGTAACTGGTGAAGACCGGCAGCCGAGGATTATAAAGATAAGAGCAGGGGAAACATGCAAGAAGGAGCTGGTGGAGGATCAGACCACAGTAAATGATGACTTCTTACAGGGCAAAAAAGTGGGGTGTAATCCCTGGTCCCAGGAGCATGGAAATCATCCCAACACCTTTGCTCGGGCAGAGATCATCATCAGTCTCCTTTCCCCTGAAGCTGTGAGTGCCAATCTTTGGGGTGATGCTGGAGATGGGAGAAACTCCTTGGTGCCTGCCTTTGCAGGGTTCAGCCCTCCGGCACTGGGCAGCAGGTCATTGTGGGCACTGCGTGCTCTGGGCACTCTTGTGGCGTGGGCACTGCCCAGCGGGGGCACTGCCCACAGTGCTGGCAGCTGCGACCCGGCAGCCTCCCCCATGCCCATGTGCTCCTCAGCTGCTCCAGGTCAGAGCTGTCTCCTCTCATTTCAGCTGCTTCACTGCACGCTGAGGAGCCAGGAAAAGATGGGGTAACCCACGTTCACCTACTGGTTTCCCACCTCGAATGCTCTCACCAGTCCTCAGCAGTCACTGCTTCTGCAAGTGCTCTGCCATGTCCCTGTCACCTGGCTGTCCTGGAGCTACCTGAGGGGTCCTGCTGGCCAGCAGGTCCTCCAGGTGAGCAGTGATGAGCTGAGGGCATACTTCAGGTCGGTGTTGTAAGCAGGAGCCCCAGACACGGTTGTTCCAGGGCAAGGAGACCACACTGGTTTCTTCCAAAAGTGTCGGTGTCGCAGGTGTGCCACTGTATCCTTATTTCTGGAACTGTACCCTTTTGCAAGGCAGTTTTTGACTCTGGCAGCAACCTGACCTCTCTGTTAAGATTTGTGCAAGGAGTCCTGTGGCTTAGATAGACCTGCGAAAACGATGGATTATGTTCATCCTGTCTATTTCAGGATCTGATTTCTGCTGTTAAAAGCTAAGGGAGTGTGGATGTTCACATGGCTCAGCAAGAGACTCATCAGGCTTTTCTCACAATCTGGACTGACTTTCGTGCACCTTTCAGACACAACATCAAAGACTCCATTATGGAAAGCTTGGAAGATGGCTCTCAGCAGAGGCAAATCTGCAGGTCTCCCACAGTTGCAGTAAGGTGGAATTGCTTGGCATTTCCCCAGGATCTGATAAGTTTGTGACTTTGGTAGCACCTGCAAAGTAAAGCCAAGCCAGAGTCAGGCCTGTGCTCACAGGCAGAGGAAGAAACAAGCAGAGCTGGGGTTTAGGCAGTTCAAGGATGGAGAAGGGATGAGTGGAATAAGCTGCTCTCTGCTGCAGGCTGCCATGCTCACACAGGTTCTTCCATCCCCAAACTTCTGGGTGCTTGGCCCCCTTGTTTTCTCACCAGGAGAGACAAACCCAAAGGGAGTGAGGCTTGCAAAATGTGGGCTGCTGTTAACAGTGGAGACTTGTGGGATCTGCTGAGTCCAGGCAAGGAAGAGGGCAGGCAGTCAGTCTGGAAAGAAGGTGCCTCTTCCCTGCATCATTCACCAGGAACAGCGTGGGATCTGTGCTCCAGCCCTGCAGCTTTCAAGCAAGCTTAGGACAGCAGGCATTTACCCCTCTGTTGTCTACTACGTCCTACTGCAGATAGAATATGTCAAAATCGTGGGGCAGTCCCAAGGATTTCTGACTCCATTGCTTCTTGACAGGAGCACTGTCACTCCAGTGACAGTCACTCCAGTGACAGCCACATTGCATCCAGAAGTGCGTGTGGCGTGGGTGGGTCAGGGTCATGGGAAATGCTGGAAGGGGCAAGGTGGATGTGTTTGGGAAAAGCTGGAAAGACCAGAACTGTGGACATGGCTGGGATGCTTTGATCCAGGCCCTTAGTGGAACAGCCCTCGGGGACCATCACACAAAATAGCCCAGAACACAGATGCCTATCGAGAGTCTTTTCTAGCAGTCCCTTTATGGAAAGGCCAAAACCATAAAACACTTCTCAGTGACTGTGATCTTGCAGCAAGGATTTGCTCTACACCACTTCCCTTTTGCAATGTGCTTTTTTTGTCTTCACAAAAGGCTTCCTTGGCAAAAGGGAGCTGCCAGCTGGCCAGATCTGGCCAAGGGGCTAACAAAAGTATTCAGCTCTACACAGTTAACGCCAGCAAAATTGTCTATTCAAAGAAAAGTCATAGTTTTGACACTGTTTTTTTATCAGGGTTTATTACTCCAGGACCACTGCCAATATCATTTTTTTTTAGCTAAAAAAATAAAAATAATAAAAATCCTGGCATGTTGAGGCCATACACTTTGAAAGCATCCCTCATCCTGGCTGATACCACTTCTGATTCCCATCTATGCTCTTTTTGATCCAAGTGGTCAATGCCTTTGCAATGCCACTTTCTTTCAGCCCAGAAGTGGAGAGAAACGGTGACTTACCCCATTTCATTGAATTCTTATTTTTAAATGTTAAAAACAATTTAATTCCTGATGGCTGTAATAACTCCCTGCCTCCCTGCCTCCTTCCCTTTTTAAACCACCTCAAAACCTTGGGGATGGAACTGGCTGACAGGATTCCTTTAATTATCCTCGCTCCCAACACTCATCTCTTCCATGGTGCCTTCAAGGGACACCACTGTGAAAGGTTCTATACACACACAAGCACTACATCCAAATCGAAGCAGAGAACAAAAACAAAATGTCAGCAAAGCCACCCTTAAAGAAATTAATAACAAATACAAGCAGGCACATTCCATCCGCCCCATTAGTCAGTAGTGCTCAGATACCATGGTGATGAGCTTCCCTATAAATATTTCCACAGCAGCAAAACTGCCTTAAAGGGGCCACACAGCCTCTCCCATGCACGTGCAGAGCCCTTCTCCCGAGGCACCGCTGTCCTCTCCAGACTGCGTGGCTGGCACCTGAGCCACGTGCCTGAGGAGGAAGCCAGCACCATCTGCTTTGCTTTCTCCTGTTGCGAGCACCGGGAGCTGCGCAGCCCTGGCGTCAGGCCCGTCACTCTGCCATTCAACCCCAGCGTACTGCTGGGGAGGAGCGTGGTCTCCACTTTGCTGGTGAGCAGCTGCTCAAAGCCAAGGAGGCAGGCGGGCATAGCATCCCTTATCTGCACATCCTCAGCATCTCCCAACCTGAGGCCTCACCCAGCACAGCCACAGACACCGGCTTGAAGTGTGGAGCCAGACATGTGCTTGTTTATCCTCCCAGAGGCAAATGTTTGTGGGGCAGAACAACACCTGATCAGGTTGTTGAGCATCTGGGAGCTCCTGTTCACAGATCCTCCAGAACAAAAAGGAGCCAGGCAAGAGGGGCAGGGAGGGGAGGGGAAAGAAACACATGCTCAGATGTTTAGGTTGCTGCAGCCAACTTCTGCCCACGCTGCAGGAGAGCTTTGAGCTTCTTGCCCTTGATGTAACCACCACCAGAAGTTTGTTTTCACAAAGCCTTCTTGTATTGAAAGCTACAACTCACACCTCAGTACCTCATCTGAGGAGAAATGAGTAACCCTGTTATTAAGCTGTGGGCAGCATTACCTGGAGGGTGATTCTTCACACACCTGCCACTCTTCAGAAATAGATGGGAAACTTTGTACTGCAAAATAATTTTCAAAGGACAGCAGCTCCAGTGGAATATGAGGCATAAAAACAGAGAGAAATGATCATGTGAAGAAAAGCTGACCTAGCCCTGATGCAGAAGACCTAAAGCGTGGTGGCTCTTAGTGCCTGTACAAACAAGGTAGAAACCACTTGGAGCTGCTGATTTACACACAATCCCAGCAGAAAGACTAAGAGAAGGAAGAAAAAAGAAAAGAAATATCTTTCCTATAACTTAATGAATCCCTTGCAGCAAAGGGAAGGGGTTGGAACATAAGTTGATTTGGCTTGTGCCCTCCTTGATCCCCCTCCCACAGCAGCTGTAACCAGTCACAAGGTAGGATAGAGAAGGGCAAGGTAAAGGTAAATGCCTTGCTGGGGTTTCTGGTGTGGTCCTGCAAGAGCACTTGGGGGTGAGCACTGAATTCTTTTGGTAAAAACATGGCATTAACTGGTTGGACTGGCTGCAGGGTGGGAGGAGTTGAAGAAACCTGCAGTCGTAACCAAGAAGCTGCTGCTCACTCTCTCCATTGCTGCAGGCAAGTCTTCTCTCTCCCCTCTTTTCTCCCCCACTGCATCTTGCACTCTTCCTGGCTTTCTAGCCTGGTGTTTGTACAGTAGTTCCCAAGCACTGGGATGTATTTTGTTTCCCCTAATTGCACTTTTTAAATGATACCTGGAGGTCCTCAATAAGCAGTGGCTGAGTGTGAAAGCAGTATGGAAACAGTGCCAGGTGCTGGGGTGTGTTGTTGCATTGCTTGTCTGCCCTATTTACACAGAGACTAATCAGCTCTCCATGGAATTTCGTTTGATCCTTTGGCCTGTCTCAAGGGAAATACAACACTAACTGACAAAATATGTATATTTTGGCTTTCAAAAACTATTACACTTTGCAAATATCACCCAGACATTGAGCTTTGTGGTTGCCAAGGAAACATCATGGGAGATAACCTGATCGCAGCTGTGAACTGCATCCTTTCCTTTCCTGGTGTGAAACCCGCACTTTCAGAAATGCCCGCTCTTGTCTTGGGGTATTTCATCTTTAGAAAGCAGAGGCTTGAAAAATAAGGTTATTTGCAGTCCAGAAGGTATTTCCTTCTGAAATGGAGCTCTCTGGAGGGCTTGCTCCTTGGGCTCAAAGCACATGTGGGGTAATGGCTCAGCAGCAGAGGGGTTTGTTGCGCTCCGATAATATCGGTGTCTGCTGGTACAGCCACAACCCTGTTCAGATAATGTGGCATAGAGTCAATGGGAGGTTGCACAGTGCCAGCCTGGGGTTTGAAAAACTCGGCCTCCCTGGAGCTATCAGAGAATTGCAGGCTGGAGTCAGTGCTGGAGCTCCAGGTAAGATGGATGGAGTCTCCTGTCTATGACCTGGCATAAAAAGGGCTGTGCTGAGCTGTCCCAGAGGCTGTCAGGCACCGAGTGCCTCTTGCAGGGAGGGAACCTTGAGCTGTTCTCATCAGAAACGTTACTGTTCTCCCCTGATATATGGTGCTGTGTGCTGTCAGGTGGAGGTGGGATGTCAGGGAATCTACTCTGATTTTCCCTCTGTGCCAGGCAGGGCCAAGCCAGTCGGGAAGGCAGAACCACATCCTGCCTTGTAAGTGATGATAGCCCCAAGCATCTCTGCCTGTTCCTCCATCCCCTGAAGAGGGTGCAGCACCCCTCGACACAGATGGTGGTGAGCTCTGGGTTGGGGCTGGGGGGGACACAGGCCATGGGTGTGCCACGTGTGCCAGCAGCAGCTCTGGTGAGGGAGAAGAGGGGTTGGGCACGTGGCCCCAGGGAAGCCTGATGTGTGCCTTCCCTTTCTGGTGTGGCAGAATGGCACTTTAAAGATGTGAGATGCAGCTCTTTTTCCTGACACTCAAAGAGCCAGTTGACAAGCTGCTGTCAGGGAAATGTTGTCTAACTCCCTTTCCCCCAACAATTTCCCTGGTAAAACTGCAGTGCGGTGGAATCAAATGGTGACAGAAACCAGTGGGGGAATAGCTGTGTTTTCTTTCTTTCTTTCTACTTTTTTTTTCCTAGTGTGCATCTGTATTGGGAGCCATGTGCACATCGGTAAATCTCGCCGGTTCAAAGAAATGTTTTTAGTGTTCAAACTTTAGTTCTTCCCCCTCTGCTAAAGGAACAACAAAGCCTTGAAGATGCTCCCAGCTTGCATGGGATTAAAAAGACATGGTGGCTGAAATGGAAAATAGCATCTCATGTTTTTTCTTTGGGTTACATGTGCAGAAAGCCCCTCTGCTGTTCTGTTAGCTGGTGCTGTGAAAAGTCCTCTCTGATGAGGAAAGGTAAACTGCAGGTGGAGGAGGGAGAAGAGGGCTCTGGTTATAAAACTACCTCTCAGGAAGACAGCTCGTGCCCTGGGTCATGCCAAAATAACTGTGGGCAAACCTGGGAGTGGGACTGACAGTGCTGGAGAGCTGCTGTGCACTTGGGCAGGAGAGTGAAGCCTGGCCCTTGATGTTGTAATTACCACTGACACCTCCTGTTTGCCCCAGGCATTTTCCTTAGGTGGTTGACTGTGGTTCATTGGTGGTTTCTCTCCTCACTCCCATAAACAGGAGTAGATTTCCTGGGAGCACAGGGTGAGGGAAGGAGCAAGAACGCTGCAGCTTCTCACCGGCTTTGTGCAGTGCAGCTGGTGCTTCTCATCACCTGCTGCTGGATTCGACGTGTGGCTGCAGGGCTCCTGCTGTCATGCACTCTTTTTCCTCTCTAAGGAAAGTCTCCATGATTTGATTTTGTTAGAAACTTTTACTCTAAGAGCCCGTCTTTGCCATCCTAACTCCTGTCAGGCTTCAATAAGGGTTTTCAGAAGTGGCTTTCCCTACTTTGAGGTCTTTAGTCTAAGCTCAGCCTGCTCGTGTCCCCCAGAGCTGTAACCGTGACAGGCTGCTCAGTCCTCTCTTAGTATTCAAAGCAGGGTGTTTTACTCTTAGGATGGATGTAATTTGTTTTAAGGCAAATCCTTGGGGTTTCATTTTGCTTTCCAAAGTGTAACAGCTGCTTGGGCTACATTTGCTCGAGAGCTGAAAACCCTGCAAGGGTTTGTCCATGAGTTCTGGCTTGGGTCATTAGGATTAATCTAAGCAATTGCCTCGCCCTTTGCTTCAAAGCGCTTAGGCCCGTTTCACTCCATGATGAATTTGGCCCCAGAATTTAAGTATCTACTTCTTTTGTACTTCCCAGCCTCAAAAAAACCCTAAAACAATCAGATATCCTTTGGTAAAAGGGCACCATAGTTTCTGCACAGAGCAAATAAGGCAGAGGGATGTGAAACTCATGAAATGCTGATTTTTGCCTTTTTTTTTTGTTGTTGTTGTCTTAAATAAGCTACATCAAATTCCTTATCACCCAGTCCTTAGGAACTGCCTTAGCACAGTGGAAGAATTGATTGCATAAATGCCAGCTGTAACTCTCTTATTTTTGGTAACAAGGCATTACTAAAGGCAGAAAGGCAGATTAATTCAGTGCCACGCTCCAATGAGACCAGTGTCCTTTTGTCTGGGACTGGCTTTGGAGCCCTCTGCTACCTGGTTTTTGCTTTCAGCCGTGTATGTGGGGACTGTAGTAGTGGTTCAAAACACACATCTGTTATTGCAGCAAGAAGTCTTGAAGGGTGTGCACATATAGGTTAATTGTCAAGGGAAACTGACTTCAAGTACCATCAGACTGTTTTCCAATGTAATCGTGACATCTAAGAGGATGATCTTTGAGAGATCAGAGAGTGGAAATTATTCTCTTGCTTTGCACATCTGAGTGCAGTTTGGCTACAGTCAAATTAGCTGTTTCAGCCTACACTGTCAGTTTGCTCTTATCTCCCTTTCCTCTTGTTGTATTATTAATAATAATGAAAAAAAGTTAAAGATGGCAGTAAAGACCTATCTGTGTGGGGCAGGGCTGGAGCCAGCGACTGCCTCTGAGTAATTGTGGATGGTGACCGGCGTTTGAGTGCCCCTCAAAGGGACGTGCCGGCCCCGGGGATGGCAGGCAGCTCTTTGCCACGCTGCCTGCGGGTGTTTGAAAGGCAGGACTGCTGGATTGGAGCTCTCTCGTTTGCTTCATCTTCCCTCCCTCTCTCCCCTTGCACAGCTGCATTTAGTAATGAAGCTGGCAGCATTAGAAAGTCACTAGAAGTAACCCAGCTGCCTCCGTGGGTGCACGGGGAGAAGGACTTTGTAGCTGCTCTCAGTCAGTCCATTAATTGCACATAATAAGGCATTTAGTGACAGAAGGATGGTTGATGAGCCTTAGCTGAAATAACAAGGGCCTGCCAAGAGCTGTGTTTCTTTGTCAGGGAGGGTTGTGGAGGGTCCTAGCGCTGAAGTGTAGAGTTGGAGTCGTGCAGGGATAAGAGCAGTGGGAACCTGCTGCTCCCTGATCTGGAGGGCACACAGCTGGCCCGGCACTGAGCAAGGAAGCACATCCATGCTGAAGGACTAGCGGGGCTGATCCACTCTGGGGACAGCGGGTCCCTGCGTCTCCAGCAGTGTCTGCCTGAGGAGAGCCACGGGGAGCTGCCCCACTGCCAGAGGGGCACCTGGTGGCTGCTGGCTGCACCACCCAGAACCTGATGAGAGATGAGCTGTTCAAAAAGGGCTGGATGTGGGACCTCCATCCCTGTGAGAAAGAGCAGGGCAGGTCACATGGAAAAACCAGTGTGGACTGGGAACTTGGCCTTTCCAGTTACCAAGCTGGTCCTCTTGGTTTTGATGGGAAAATGAGTAATGAGTTGAGGTGGGTGCTGGCCCCAGCTGTCTGACAGATTCTTTGTGGGCTGCCATGGGCCCAGAGAAGAGGAGGACAATGACATGGCAAGGGGATGCACAGGCAGCTGTCTCTGCAGGGAGGGGTGTCCATGTGATGCAGACAGGTTTGCGTGGGGCAGCTCACTCCCTCATCAATAAAGAGGCTGTTCCCACAGCACCAAGCATTTCACCAGCATCAGCCCCTGGCATTGTGGGGCTCCCTACACCTCATTCCCGGCTCAGTTCTGTGGGGAAGCAGGTCCAAGAGCTGCCACATCAGAGCCATGCAGCTCCTGTCCATCTTGGTAGGGAAACAGATAGCGACAGCATCCATGCTGGGAGAGCCTGGCCTGTGGAGGTAACGAGGAGCCCAGGGTGATCCCTCACAGCTGGAGAGCAGGCTGTGCATGTCTGTGCACACAGGCTGCTGCTGCAGCGCCTGCCTGGCCCGCAGTGAGGGTCACCCTGCAAGGGAAGGGGTGTATCTCCCCAAAATAGCCAGCCACACTTGCAGTGGGCACATGCAGGTGGTCCCTGGAGCCCACAGCTGGAGCATCTGCCTCGGTTTTGCTCTGTGCAGCCACCTGGCTGGTTGGCACTTCCCTCACCTGGGAGAAGGGCTGTGCTAGCTGTTGGCAGGAGGTGTTCCTTTGTCTGAATGAGCACTTGGGAATGTCAACATTTCTCCAGGCTAGTTCACTGTTCTCCTTACCTATTTATTTTAATGTCTCAGCCCTGTGCAGCACGACTTCTTCTAGAGGGTCTGCAAGTTTCACAAAGGGATGTAAATATTACCCCTGCATGGAGAAACAGAGGTACAGCACAAATGGTTGGTTCGAGCACAGGTTTTCCAGCCCTGAACTCTCACTCCATCATGCAAGGTCCAGAAGGAGCAGGAGGCAGCTCTGGCACAGAAACCTGCTTGCCTCCAGGAGGGCAGGCAGCTGCATAGCTGTGTGAAGGAAGAGAGGGAACAACAGTTTTCGGGGTCAGATTATAGAGGTGAATTTTGGCTCATATGAAAGGTCTTAGGAAATGTGGAGAATTGGCAGCTCTGCTGGCTGTGAGACCTCTGTGGATCTTTCATGCACTCCTTTACCATGGTCGAAGGGGACATTACCTGTCCCTCTGCTCAGATGGGAGCACTCTGGGTGGACTGAGGGAGCTGTCCCACGAGCTGAGTGATGCCATCCGCTCTGAGCAGTGGGTGTTAGTGCTGCCACCTTCATTACTACTGTTAATTAACACCCTGTCATGACTTGGCAACATTCTCACCTGCCCTGCACCTCAGGACGTCTGGACAAGGTCTGGCTACCTTCCTCCCCAGGGCATTCCTGACAGCAAGCCCAGGGCTTGGAGGCAGACATCTCCTTGGTGACACAATATCAAAGCACATGGTTAAACAGCTGCTCCTGCCTGCGCTTTCTCCAGTGCTGTCTTTGTCCTCTCCCGTGTCCTTCCAAGGAGAGAGGCAAGGACCTGAAACAGCTGGCTTGTCCCACTGTTGGAAGCAAGCCTTGTGCTGATGTTTTGGGCAGCCCTCCTTTGCTGGTGCACCTTATTTGTTGTCCAGCTGAAGTGGAGAGGACATGGGCTGATGTCAGATCCTAGTCACCTACCTACAGCCTCTATTCTTTGCTCTACTCCTCTCCATCTGTGAGGAGAGCTGGAAAGCTCTCCATCAACTCTTTCTCTCTCCCTAAAGGCTCCAGCCTCCTTCTTCTACTCACCTAGTCTAGACAGCCTTGCTTTTACAGAGGTTTTGAGCTTTTGCCTTCAGCTTTTCAAAACCTGGAGACCTGAGGTGTACACTGCTCATAAGAGTGTGAAACTCTGTGGCCAGAACTCATGACTTTCATTTGCTTTTCAACAGGGAAACACGTCTGCAAATCCTCACATCAGAAGTCCTGGATAGATCATAACAGATCTTTGGTAGGATGCAGGGAAGTGGAATGTATTTATTCACAGAAAATTGCAACTTCAGCTGCAAATTATTTTGATTTCTACCAAAACAAAGTGTTACAGTTGGTATGGAGGGCTATTTTTTTTTTTTCTTTATTTTTTTCCTTTTTTTGAAGTTTGGGTGAAAGAGGGAGATTTGTCACACCTGTGCAGGCTAGATTTGGAGGGAAAGGTCCTGATCCTGCTTCCAAAAGGGGAAAAAAAAGAAGCACCAGGGCTGGCTTCGCCTGTTGTCTCACTTGACCTCCTTGACATCCTGCCTCATCCAGATGCAGCATGTGTAGAGAGACAGTTGTGTTGTAGACATGTGGTTGGAGGCTTTGGCTCAGGAGGCAGCAATCCAGGTGAGTTCCTGGGCATGTACTGCCCTCCTGGCTTTCCCACCTCTGCTGAGTAGAGGAAGAACTCCCCCAAACACAGCAGTGGCTGAGCGAAGCTCTTGATCTCCAAGCTTTGACCACACACCTGCCAAAAGGGAGACCAGGCATGACTCTGAGTCACAACCACATGTGGATTATGAAGAAAACAAAGCAGCATCCTGCCTCAGAAATCTTTCCAAAAGGGCTCAGCCATTCCTGCCCCCAGCAGCAGAGGCTGCTGAGCTTGGCTGCCTCTGGGCATGCACAAGCACCCTCCTGGCTCTCCCCCAGCTCCTGCATGCCCAGGAGACAGGGATGAGAGCAGTGCTCCCGGGCTGCCACAGCTGTGCGCAGCATCCTTGACCCCGGTATGCTGGGGCAGCGTGCTCTGCTGAGCTGCTCTAAAGTCTGTTTTGGGCAGGCTTCCCTATTTCAGCTCAGTTCACACTCTGGAAATTCAGATCCTGGTGGCTGTGCCTGGAGCTGAGAGGTTCTTGGTGGGAGGCCCTTGCCATAGGACAGGTCCATTATGGAGAGCTAGCTCATGGGCAGGGATCGCTGGAGCAAACTACTCCAGGAAACAGCCTTAATTCAATAAGCAGCTCTTACCTCCCAATCAATGCCAGACCTCTGCCCCCTCCCAGCCCTGTTGCTGGAAATGCCATTATTCTGGAAAGCAACACTGACTCTGAGAGCTCTGGTTTCAGCCAAGGGGCATGGAAGAGCCAGTGAGCCTCTGGGCTTGTGGTGTCCACACAGTCCTGGTGGCACCAAGCTGCTCCTCTGGGCAGGTCTGGGGGTGCCTCCACTAACACCAGTCAGACACTGCTGACTGAGGCCTTCCTCTCAGCTGCTTATTGTACTGCCAGACCCCAAGCATTGCAGCTGAATATTTCAATGCCAAGTGTCTGCCCCAGGCTGATTTATCTTTTTTCCTTTAAACAGAAGCTTCAGCAATAATCGGATCTGTTGTTTCTTAGAGTGAGACTGAGGAAAAATATGTTCATAAAAAAGTCTTTCTATGCTGGAGAAATGCAACGCCTCTGGCCTCAGTGGACACCTGCAGTCTGTACTCTGCTTACTTCCCACACAGATTCATGAAGTGATGCCCAGTTGGCCACCTCTGCTTCACGTGCTGTTCCTCATGTTCTGGATACTGGGGTCTCCTTTGGAGGGGTACAGAGCTGTGTGAGAACATCAAGGTAACAAAACTCACTACTTCTTCATTTTGTACTACCAGGACTAATGGGTATCTCTGTGTCTTGGTCTCACTCCTCTTTCCCTCTGCTCCACAGGGCTGCAGTGAAAAATCAACTCCTTTTAACATGTGACATGAACCCTGGCGCTGTAAGCATGACCTCAGGAGAAGAGCCTGGGAAGAGAGCTGTCACTGGGGAGACTGCTGGGCAGCACACAGATGGCAAGGGACACAGCCTCACTCTGAAGAGCAAGGCTAAACCCATGCAAGATCATACCTGTTCTTGTCAGGCAGTCCCATCCAGCCCAGCACTAAGTCAGGTAGGAAACCAGCAGGGAAAAGCATGCTAAAGAACCTGAATCTTTTTTTCTACCTCCAGTTTCAGCTGTTTTTCTTGTAGTGAGTGAGAGGAATTCAAGCTATTTGTTCCTGGCTGTCAGACCTTAGCTTCTAGGCTGTTGCCTCTTATTTGTTTTTAGTTGCCTGGCTCCTCGCAGTGATCTATTTCTTCCTGTGTATTCCACCCTATGGGCAATGATTTCCCCTTTGTCACCAAAATATTTCATTAGTATTCATCTGTTTTTTCTGCACTGAGTTTGTTTAAAAAACCAAGAAACAAGAAAACCAGCAGACTGAAAGGAGTTTCATCCCATCCTCCTTTCAATGCTGCCTGCTACCAGCTCCTTTCTAGTCAGGTTGCTACTCATCTTCCAGTGCTTGCACTAATCCTCAGCTTTGTTGGCTTAACTGTTAATTTTCCACTAGCAGGCATTTTCTGTGGAGTCCAGACAGATGAGAGCTGCTGCCATGCCTTTGTCTAGGGATGTATTTCACCAGTGCCATCTGTGTAAGAACATGACTTACCTGTTGTAAAACCCACCTTGCCTCTGCGTTTTATTTACCTTTGCCTTCCATCTAGCCCTTCCCTCCTCAGGAGGTATGCAAGGCTTATGTCTTGCCTGTATGCTCACATCTGTGTATCCATCATATGCTGTTCTTCAGTCTTCTAGTCCCACATTTCTTCTTACTCCCCTGCTTTCTAGATCCTTGAGAAACCCCTGCTACCAGCCTTTGCTTTACTCTGGTGTCTCCCTCTGAGCTTGGATTTGGAGTTTGTCTCACTGCCTCCTTCACCCCGTTAAAGCACATCAATCTTTTGTTTGAAATGTCCATATCCAAGTCCTCCTCCCTATCAACCTTTGTACCTTTCCTCTTTCATTCCTGATCCTCCTCCTCACTAAGAGCTCGACCTGCTGTCTCTGTCCTTTAAGGTCAACTCTCAATTCTCCTTTTGGCAAACAAAATAATTTGAGTCCTTTATGTGCCTGCTGGGAAGCTTTGGGGGTTTTCCCCCTGGAGCACTGAGATAATTTGGCTCCTTTCTACATCCTCTTCTTCCAGTAACACCTTCAGAGTGTCGTTACCACACTGGAGGCAGTGAGCTGGGATTCATGTTACCAGCACGGATCACAGGTGTCTACGACTTGCTTCCTCATTATTCCCAGTGGAATGCCCATTACCTCTTGCCACAGCTTTATGCTGTTAGTTCATGTGCTGTCATGAGCTCCAAAACCCCTTCCAGAGCCTCTGCTTTCCAGTTATAGCACCCTGGGAGCCCGCTTGGAATTTCTTATTCCAGGAACAACTTTTTGTAGTAAAATGCCGTTTAAGCAGGCTTTGCTCACTGAACTGTAGAGAACTGCTTTGCATGGCTGCCCTGTGCTCCTCATTATTCATCACTTTGAATCTCTTTGTCATTTATGCACTGTAACAGCACTGAGATTTGCATCTGCTTCCCAGCGATGAAAATGCTGGAAAGTGTCAGGCCTCAAGCAGCTCCCCAAAGAACCCTGCTTGAAACACTCCCATCTGTAGATGATTCACCACTGACAATTACTTGTTGAGATCTGTCAGCCAGCTCTTAATGTAGTTAACGTGTGGTTTATTGATATTATATACTGCTGATTTTTTAATCAGAGTGTTGTACAGTCGAATGTCAAATGCCTTACAACAGTCCTCCCTAAAGCTGACTTGGAGCCAGCCTTGGAGTCAAGTGGTAGGTGTGATATGTGTCAAATAATTGTGTCATCTCATCAGGGAAGGCCCACAAAACTAGCTGAGCCAGTTGTTAAATATATTCCCATCCTCTGCCCTTGCTTACCACCGTGAAACTCTTGGGAATTTCGTTCCAGTCTCTCCGAGCTTATTGCTGTCTCACTGTGTGCCCCCACATCCTTTGGAGCAGGAGTTTTGCTGCATCCTTCTTCCACACAGCATTAGTGTGGGCCTCTCCTCGGTCAGGGAGTGTACCTGATGCTCAGCACTGGGCAGCCCCCAAGGAAAACGGGATGTGTGACCTGTGGTCCTCAATAACCTCATTCTCCAAAGGCAGTTGAAGGTGTAATTATTCATCTAATCCTCCTGCTCCTTCTGGTGTGCACAGGCTAGAAACCCGGGCTCTGCAGAAGCAGAGAGGATGCTGAAGAGGACTCAGTCTTGCAGGAGGTGTTCACTCATGCCAGAGCTAAACCTGAGACTGGTGGGCCCAACCAAACATTTCCCCTCTGAAAAGACCAGTGATGCCATGTGCTTCCACAGCCCTTGGTGGAGACTGGAGAGACCATGTTCTGGGGGCTCTGGAGGTGCAGAAGGGGGCAGGGGACAGGTGATGCTCTATCCCCTCTCTGCACTGCTGTTGTAACTCCAATGCACTTGGTTTAAGTCAGCTGGTAATCGCATGCGGTGATAAATAGTAAGAGACAGGAGTTCGTTGCAAACAAATGAGCCTCAACTAACCTCATTTCTTCTTTTGACAGGATAACAAGCTTAGAGGATAAATTCTCCCCTGCCAGAATTTGTTTCTCTGCTGCCAGCCACCTCAGCATTTAGCAAAACCCCATTCTTTGCTCACTTCCAGGCTGCTTAAAGCAAAGGCGGGTACAGACCACCCTCCTCAAGTTTTGGATTCAGTCCCACAATCTTTTTTCATGCAGCCTGCTGTACTTGTTCCCAATCCTCCCACCTCTGGAGGTGCTCGAGCCTCCCCAGCGCCTGCAGCCGGCAGGAACGCTCTGGGGCAGGACGGCAGAGCCCACATTGACCTGAGACCCCGTGGCAGAACTGCTGCCTGCTGGTGTGGGAACAACCAGCTGTGTACATCAGCAGCAAGGAGGGTTCTTCTCAGGAGCCCTTGCAAGGTGTCTGAAGAGGCTGTTCCGGGGCAGCTCAGCAACACTGATAAGTAAGTTGGCAAGAACTTGCGATTTTCCTGTATTTTTCAGATGTTGCTTGGTTTTGAGACACTGCTGGTGTTGGACAGTTTGGAAGTGCCTTTCCTACACCTCTGGAAGCCATGCAGGCTCTCAGTTGTGTGCCATGCTTTTTGTTAAAGGAGCTTTCTCTCAGCAGCACTTCAGAGCCTCCCAAGAGTCCAGAAATATATAAAGTACTTAGGAAAAGAGGCCAGATTTGCAGAAATCTGGGAATACCTCTCAGCGGCAGAGGAGTTTGGGGTGCTCTGGTTATCCAGCAACTCTAAAAAACCCAGCTGTGAAATGCAGAGCAGGAGGTACACCAGTGAAATGCTCCAGTAACGTGCTGTTTAGCAGCATCCTGAAAGGACTTTCTCTTCCAGGCTTTGAGTGCTGGGCATGGTACTCATCTCTGGTGGCCCTTTTCACAGCACTTTTGTTGCAAATAAGACCCTTATGTCCTCTTAGGCAAAGGTACTGGGTGAGAGGGTGCATTTAAATAATTAAAAAGTGCTTTTCTCCATTCGTGGTCATTGCGTCACATCCTTGCTGAGCACAGTTCTGTGTGCAGTGCTAAATGGAGCCCTTTGCCAATTTCTCCCAATTGGTCAGGCCTTGAAGAGTGAAATCAGCAGCATTCAAAATGAAGCAAAACTCTGCCAGCATTAGGCTTTGTAACAAAGTGAAATTTGCCCATGGTTAATTTTGAGGATTTGTTAAGGTGCACAACCTGGGCCCCAATCCAAGCGGTGCTGGCAGGATAAAAATCCTCCCCATGCCACCAGGGCATACATTTCAGGGGCACCATTTGCAATGGGGTGGTCCCTCTGTGTAAGGAAAACAGCTGCCCATTTCAACACAGGCTGACCTGCTGCCTGCTCAGGGACTTGCATGGCCTGTCTGTCTTTCTCCAGAAGTGCTGAGCATGTACAATTCCCACTGACTTCTTTGTGGGCAAGCCGTGGATTTGACAGGTTAGATCCACAGTTTGGGGAATTTTTATCACGTCTGGTGACATCTGAAAAATGGCAGATTAAAATACAGCTCAACCTTAACCCTGCCTGCAGATTAGCATTTTAACCAAGTTCCCACCGTGCTGGATGAACTGCATCAGAGTGCCTTTCCTTATGAGAAACTACTGCTTGAGTGCAACTGTGATGCAAGAGTAGATCAATCTGCCCCTTTAGATTGCAGCTGCTCTGAAGTTTTGGACCTGTCCTGAATACAGAATTCAAAACAAAGCTTGAGAGCCTGAAACCTGTGTTGACTGAGAATAAGGTTTGTGCAAACCCCTGCCAAGTGATAAGGCAGCTCCCCCTGGCTCTGAGAACGGAGCTTTCCTCCCCAGCCATGCTCAGGTGCGTGGGGAAGCTGGAGCTCCTGTGAAAACACCTAGTCCTGCAGCTCTGGGGTAAGTGGAGGCTCTTGCAAACTGCAGACTGGGTGTCTTTCACCTGTGGCTTACCAGGGAGGCAAATCAACAATTCGCTTAAGAAAACATCTTTACAATTCACATCAATTATCAAATATGTAACAAATAGGTGCTTGAAAGGTGCCTTGGTTTTGCATATCTCGGCTTGAATTCTGGCTCCACAGACATTATATGGTTTTCCCAGAGCTGCTTCCTGCTGTGTGTTTGCCTCGGGCTTAGATTGGTCATTGGGGCTTCAGATTGCAAAAATCAGATCGGATGTGGCTATCTCTGTTTTCTACAAAGGGACAAACTTTGCCCTTTGCAGTGCCTGCAGAGCGGTGAGTAATGAGTGTTTGCGGGAATATCGGTGAGCTGGGCTAATAACCTGCCCGACCTTGCTGGGGAGAATCCCTTCTGCCCTTGTGAGACAGAAGTGAGTCTCCCTCTGTAGCTGGGAGTCACCTGCCTTCAGGGCATTTCACAGCAGAGGGCCCAGGGAGATGGTGTTGGGTGGGGGAGGCTCTCCCTGCCTGCCTCGGTGCCCTCTGAGCGTGCAGAATTGCAGGCTCTGGTGGGCTTGCTAGCTGCTCACATACAGCTCTGAGTGTGTGCATGAACAGTCCACAGCCATGCAAAACTTTACCTTAAAACAGAGAAATTTCCCTGTACAGCTGGGAAAACGCTCTGTTCTGTTGCAACACTACCCAAGCTACCTGCTTTCAAACATTCCCCTCGTTGGTGCCTGTCTCGATGCTCCTTCTGCTCCCTTTTCCTGCTGAATGCTGCCCCTCTCCTGGCTTTGGTGAGCCTCTTGTCATCCCTGCAAGCAGGAAACTTGAGGCCCTCAGCTTTTGGGGACAGACTCTCCACCATGGGGTGAGCTTCTACAGCACCTTTCTGTTCACAGCGTGGGTACATTAGTGCACCTTCAGAGCCTCTTGGGAGGTTTCTGTGGAAGGAAAGGGTTTGCACCTGGAGCCTGGGTTCTCATTTTGGACTGCTCAAGGTCTTCTTGCTGGTGGAGAAGGTAGGAACTGGTTTCAGAGACTAACCCTGAGATTTAACTTTAGGATTCCCTTCAGGTGCCTGGCTTTGCCTGCCCAGGCCAGTGTCACACTGCACCAGCAGCTACAGCAAGATCCGTGGCAACAGAGCCAGAGACCTCTCTTGTAGAGTCCCAGATACTGGGCTATTGAGAAGAAGTTAATGAGATAATCAGAGCTGACACAAGAACAAAATATTGCCCTCCAATAATCTTCCCCTTGTCATTTTCCTGCACGTCTCTGTGCATTTTGTGGTTTTCTGCCATCACGCACGGCTCATGCACAGCAGCCCTGATAGCTGAGTGCACATCTTCTGGTGTGGTTTGTCCTCCTCCATTCTTCTTGCTCAGCCCTCCTTCATTGCATCTGATTGACTCTGGGGCCATTGATTTTAAATAAGGTCTTGGGGGAAGGTCTGAGGGTTTTGCTCTGGTTTTGTGCAGCAGGCTTTGAGTTCTGGGTGGGAGCCACTGAGCACTGCTGCTATATTAAATGATGGTCAGTGACAGGAATGCAGTCATCGCTTAATACCCCAAATTGCTGCTTTTAAGTGGGCAGGGTTTGGCTTCTGGCCAGATCTCTGTGCTCCTGGCAGAATGATTCATTACCTTGTTCTGGCAAATGTATTTTCATCTGCTAGTTTAAATCTGATTTCTAGTACTCTGTGTGGTTCTCACAGCTGAGGAATTTCCTGCCCTTTATCCGCCTGTTTTCTTCCAATCTAGCCTAAAATCAATACACTTAAATAAATAAAGCCATTGGGCTTGCGAGTACCTCCTGCTGTGTCAGCGGCAGAAGTAAAGCTGGGTGACCAAAGATTAGTTAAGCCATTTTCTTCTTCTTTAAGTAAATTTGCTGTTGTTGAGGCGTGCTAGACCTCAGCAGGGAGTGCTTGCCAGCCAGCAGATCCAGCACCATGCCTTGCCATTCCATCAGTGGCAGCTGCCTCTGTGGGGAAGAGCCCCTCTCCTGGTCTGTGGCCACCCCTACCTATTAGGGCTTGGGTTGAGCATGGTTTCCTGGCATTTTTTAATGCTTTGGGATGGGGATGTTCTGCCACTGAGTTCAAGAGGATGGGGGCCACAGGGTGTAGCCCTGTCCTTTTAAAGCACTTCCCAGGTGTGGATTTCCCTTCTGCTTTTCCCTGGCAGTTGTGATTGTCAGGTCTGCTTCCCCTGAGAGGGTTATACACTGCGTGGCAGAGGCTCCTTCCCACAGCTCCTGCTTGCCCTGCAGAGGGGGATGCTGGCAGGAGCATCCCACACTAGGATTCATGCATTCAGTTCTTCTGGGGCCAGGGAAAAAAGGAAGGGTGGCGTGAAATGAGGTCTTCTCTTTCTTCCCTAATGCCAGGAGTTACCCCCAAAGCACTGAGGTCAAGGAGCAAAGAACAGATTTAGGATTTCTAGACCGAGCCTTAGAGTTTCTGAAGCCCTGCCCTTGTGTGTGGGGAGTGGACAAAAGCAGGTTTTGTTGGTGAGCAATTAAGTGTATTCCCTGTCCTGGACTGAGTTCGCTGCTGTATGCTGGGCAGAGAAAACCTTAGTGCAGAGGAAAACACATCCTCTCCTGCCTTCCTGGGCGTGCCCTCAGTTCCCCACAGAGCCCCCTGCTCCTCACAGAGCCCAGTAACTCAGCCTTGCATTCATATGAAGAACAGCAATTGTGCTCTTGGGCCTCAGTCTGGTGCCAGCTTCCAAATTACAGGGTAAGCCCTGCTCCAAAGGTCTCCCCTTGTCTCAGAGCAATCATTCAGAGATGTCTCTGTGCAGCAGCTGCAAGGATGGAAGGAAACTGCTTTTTTAACATTCTCTGTACATGCTGGGGGTTTGGGTGTTGGTGGGTTTTTTGAAAGGAAAATTATTTTAAACGAAATTGAAAGTTGTGACAAACATCAAACTTTTGTATTACTAGAATCATAGAGTAGTTTGGGTTGGAAAGGACCTTTAAAGGTCATCTACTCCAACCCCCCTGCCATCAGCAGGGACAGCTTCAACTTGATCAGGTTTCTCAGAGCCCTGTCCAACATGACCATGGATGTTTCCAGGGATAAGGCATCTAGCTCTTTGGGCAACCTGTTCCTGTGTTTCACTACCCTCTTGTAAAAGCCTTCTTCCTTTTATCCAACCTAAATTGACACTCCTTCAGTTTAAAACCCCTTGTCCTATCACTACAGGCCCTGCTAAATTTTGTCCCCATCTTTCTTGGAGGTGCCCTTTAAGTGCTGACAGGCTGCAATAAGGTCTCTCCAGAGCCTTCTCTTCTCCAGGCTGAACCATCCAGGTTCTCCAGGAGAGGTGCTCCAGCACTCTGATCATCTTTGTGACCTCCTCTGGACTCACTCCAACAGGTCCCTGTCCATCTTGTGTTGGGGACCCCAGAGCTGCATGCAGGACTTCAGGTGGGATCTCATGAGAGCAAAGGGGCAGAATCCCCTCCCTCAACCCCCTGCCCACACTGCTCTGCATGCAGCCTGGGATGTGTTTGGCTTTCTGGGCTGCCAGAGCATGTGGCTGGCTCATGTCCAGCCTCTCAGCCACCAGCACCCCCAAGTCATCCTCAGTGGGGCTGTTGTCGACTCCTTCATGCCCCAACCTGTGCTGATACCGGGAGTCAGCCCAACCCAGGTACAGCACCAGCACTTGGCCTCGTTGAAGATCATGAGATTCCCATAGGGCCACTTCTCAAGCTTGTCCAGGTCCCTCTGGATGGCATCTTTGACACACATCTTCAGGTCAGCCTGGTGTCACTTGCGAACTTGCTGAGGGTGCACTCGATCACTTTGTCTATGTCATTGATGAAGATATTAAACAGTACCTGTCCCAGTATGGACCCCTTAGGGACACCACAGGTCACTGATGTCCATCTGGACTCTGGGCCATTGACCACCACCCTCTGGATGTGGTCTCCCCCTGCTATTTGCTGCATGATGAAAAACTCTTTCAGAAAAACACATCCCACTTTTTTCTTCTGTTATCATCTACTCAGCTCTGGCTGCAACTCACTCTTGGGAACAACTAGGATGTGTTACAACCCAGTGGTTCAGCACAGGCAGGGAATGAAAATGCAATGCCTTCCCTCCCTCCTTGCCAGTAATTGCAGGACCTGGAGGTGAAAGCACTCAGGGGGTGCAGCATCAGGCTCGTGGCACAGGGGTAAGTGGGATGCCACATCATCACTGCAATCCTGCAATTCCCTGGCAGTGGGTGGGATTTCCAGAGCCTACCATCCCTTGGTCTCTCTGGGCTGCACTGGGATGCCCTCAGATGCCTGAACTGGTGAGGTGACCGTGCAGTGAGTTGTGCTGTGTGTGTATGGCAGGGCTGCTCCAGGAGTTCCTCTGAAGGTGAGTACGGGTATCACAAGCTGTGCCCCAAGCTGGAGAGATGCAATGGAGTGGAAAGGAGACAGGCTCTGTTTACACACAGATACCTGTGCAGCCAGCAGTGTTAGTGAGAGAAAACAGAAAAGGACATGACAGTTACACTGGGTTTTCATTAAATATTAAATGGAGTGAAGTTTTCTAGAGTGTGCCTGGGCTGTTTTCAATTGTCTGTCTGATGGCATGAGAGAGAAGCCAAGTGGGTGAACCGTGGGTCTGGAGGTGCAGGGTTTCCTGCTCAGGAGCCACGGTGATGGGAAGCATTTGTGTGCAGGCTGCCCCAGCAGCTCCTTTCAACCAGAGCAGCAAATCTCCTCCAGTTGTCCCACCACCGGTACGGCCCAGAGAGAGGAGTTAACTCTTGCAGGTGTCTCCAGCAAGAGGTCAGGGGAGGAAGACAACTGGAGCAGAGCTGGCCCAGGCTGGAGCAGCAATGGCAAGCAGCAGACACCTGCTGGTGGCTGGGTGGGGATGGGGAATTCACCGCTCACGTACCCCCTTTCCACCAGGTTTAACACAGAGTGAATTCCCCGTGCGTAGGGAATACTAAACAACTGCTGTAGCTTCTTTTTTTGGTTCTTTCTTTTTCCCTGCCCCAGGAGCTGTGACACAGCCTGGGCACAGCCCTCCCACACTGCTCCATCCCCTCTGTAGCCTCGCCTTTCCTCATGCAGGAGCTTAGCAGGGCGGCAAGAGGGAATCTCCTAACTTGGATTGGGTTAATAAGTTAAAATGCAGAGCCCTAATCCCTGCTGCTAAATCAGAATGTAATTCAGCTTATAACCACAGCCCAATCCATGTGAATTACAATCATTTTAAATACAGCCAGGACTAGCTGGGATTTAACATCCTCCCAAGAGATCCTGAGAATGAAAACTGGGACACTGTGCTGCTCTGGGTGAACCTGCCATCAGAGGGAGCCGGGGCAGCGGGGCAGAGGGATTTTGTTACCTCCCAGGCCCCCGAAAGAGAGGGAACCTTGTGTGCAGCCCTTGGTCAGGGCACGTGGCTGAAAGATGCATGTGAGCCTCCCGCAAGAGCTTATCCCTGGGGAGGGGGACAGAGGCTGCCAGCAAACCCACAGCACTTTTATCTTTAATTTAGAATGTTTATCTCAAGAGATTCTTCCAGCTTTAAAACAAACATAAGGAGATCTTCATTTGCCTGGCAGCATCTGGCCTCTGAAAGCAGGCACGTACAGTCCCAGCAGCAGGGCTGATAGCGAGGGCTTGTTCTCTGCCTTTCTCCCAACTTTAACCTCTGGCAGGATGAGCTTTGCTTTCCCTCTTCCTGTTTCAGGAAACTACTAGAGAAAACGGGTCTTTCCAGAGCTTGAATCAACGGTGGGCACCTGGCAAGTGTTCTCCTAAGTGCCTAGGAAGATCTTTTACTGCTTTCACTGTTACTTTATGAAGTCCTGGCTTTCACAGCTTTGATGGGGAAAGAACAACTGTTCATTGTCTTCCTGCACCACCTCCGGCTGGGAAATGGGATCAGCCGAGTCCTTCTGCCGCCACTGACCCACAAGCATTCCCAGGGAGCCTCAGGCAGTGTCTGGGTGTTACAGCGGGGATTACTGTAACACGCCTATACCAAACCAGGAGTCCGGTGGGAAGGCAATCTCTAGGGAGGGACTGTTGGTAGGTGTTGGAGAGCTGCTCATTTCCCCAGCCGCGGCCGGGGCTCTGCCCAGGAACTCTCCCAGTCCCGGCCCGAGGGTCCTTCCCGCGCAGGGAGCACAGAGCAGCCAATGGGAGCGAGGCTGAGCAGGGGCTGGGGAAACCCCGTGCCGCCCTCACGGCCCCTCGCCCGGGGCTGCGCGGCGGGGGGACGAGAGCCCGACATCTGGGAGCGTGCAAATTCAAAGGTTCCACAGAAATTGAGGGTTTTAATGGATGCTCTTCCAAGCACTGATCTGGAAAGTCCCTGTGGGAACAAGGCACGACTCTTGTGGGCTGCCAGGCACAGATAAAGAGTTCAAGGACTCTAAGTTGCTACATTAGTGGGTAGAGGTTAGAAAATAAGATCTGCTGAGACTGGTGCCTATGTTTGAACCTTTTTAGGAAGATTCTGATTTTTTTTTTCACATCACTCTTTTTTGTGGTTTCCTTGTATTTCTCTTTTTCCATTGGTGAAAGGCTAGCACTGTTGTGCTATCACCTAGCCAAAATGAGAACGCATGGCAATTTCTCAAAGCCTGGCAATGTAAAGTGCCTGGTGCACTGGGAAGGAGAGCTTGTGAGTTTTCTGTGGGTGTGATGAGGGAATGGAAACGATCTGAGTTCTTGGGTGCTTTCCCAAACCCAAGCTAGCCAGTTTTCTATGTTTAGATACGGTTTACTTAGCAGCGCTGCTAGAGTGGAGAGCTGAGGGTTTTCAGGCACCAACAATGCCTGCTGAGGCAGCCCGAGACTGTTCCCTGCCCCAACCAGTGGTGGGGCCCTGGGATAGAAGAGGGTGAACTTCCCAGCTCCTCAGACAAATGGTGCACAAAGCTCCCATCCACACTGCTCTTGGCTCCTTACAGAAATACTCAATCAGCTGATGAATCTCCTCCCAGGCAGCTGGGTCAGCTTAGCCCCACAGTTGTTCTGACATCCTCCCTGTGTCCTCCAAGATGTGCCTCAGGGCCATTGTCCCTCTCAGCAGCTGGCTGGGCGTTTACCAGACTTAGAGGTAAGGGCTTTTTTCCTTTCCCACTGAAGTCATCACAATATTTTGAATTTTTGCAGGGCTTCACAATCACATTGTTAGTTTCCCCAGAGCTTTCAGAGACAGCTGTGAGCAATGCGTCCCCCTTCTTTTGCTGGTCTAACTGCAAAAAGGAGAGACATGCTCATCTGTGTGTGACCAGGATGGCCCAGCCTTTACTCTTGAGGCAGGGGATCACACCACTTCCCACTAGGGCTGCCCATCTATGTGCACTGTGTATTGGAAAGGGAGGTCTCATCTTTCTATGCATGACCTGTAAATCGTGCTTTGAAATGAGGGTGGTCCCAAGAACTTGTACTGCACAAAGAGGCCAAGCTGACCCTGAAGCTGCATATGTTTCTTGGCTTTGCCCCACTGGTGCCACCAGCAAGGATCTGTCTGTGGCAGGGTGGGAGGTATGACAAAGTCCCAGACAGCAGGCTGATCGGTGCAGCCATCATCGCTCTGTGTCATGGCTCAGGGCATGGAGATGTCACCTCTGTGCTGGTGCCAGAGCTTGAGCAGAGCAACTCACCTCCTGCATGTGAGTTGGATGCTGTGCTGGGTGCCCCTGGTAATTCAGGTGGAGCACCTGCCCACCTTGGACAGGAAAGCTGTCCTCCCCCAGACCCACCCCAGCATGCGATGTCCACGCAGATGAGCAGGGAAGTGTAGCTGTTTCCACCTTCCAGGCCTGGATGCGAGAGGCCTGGAGATGCTCCCTCCTCCCATGGGATGCTGGTGGGTTTGATCTCACCTCAATCATTTGCTTTTGATGGGCATGCTATCCTGGCTGGAGGTTCACGCTTTCCTGGAGAACACCTCTGTACAGGCCCTGGCTGTTACTTCTTTGAGATTGCTGCTTCTATGCATGCCCAAAGATGCCTGGCTGGAGAACAGCCTGGAGCTGCCAAAGGCCAGTTTGGGGGGAGTTTCTGTTAGGGTTGGGGGGGGGGGGCGGATGTTAAAGGCTGTTTTGCAAGGTCACTCACTTGAAGTCTCTTCTTAGTAGGCTTTTTCTCAGGGTGAATGTTATAGGGCACCTCTTCAATCAGGAGGCTCCAGAGCTCACAGGCTGGCAGTGGGCAGCCCGTCCCTAGAGACAGCATGGTACTGCATCCCCGTGATGCATCATGAAATTATCCCTTATCCCACGTGCTGCCACACACGGGTGGGCATTGACAAAATAATGCTTGCGAGTGACTTTAACGGGGAATTACAACATCTGCTCCATCCATTATAGGGGCTGCAATACTAGAAGGATGAAGTGATTTCATGTGAGTCTGACCCCAGCTGCAGTTACTCCTGTGCTGACAGAGATGTGAAGGCCACGATGAAGCCTTCAGGGAGTTCATCCTAAAAGGGCAGGAGATTGGAGATAGCAGGACCACTGTGTGCTAATCCCCTCTCCCTACAGTGAAGTGACTGGACAGAGGATAATGCCAGGACAGGCTGACCTCCTATCCTGCCTTCTCCAAAGATGACCTCGGGACCAGAGCACTCTCATCATCAATCATACTGGTCCCTGCTGATGCTGAGACAAGGCAGGGTCCCAGACAGGCACAGGAATGGCTGTGCTCTCCTCTGCTCTGGATGCACCACTTGGCTCGGCCGCTGCTCAGCACCGAGATGCCTCCTGAGAATAACAAATAACCAAAATGCTTTGTCAGCGTGGCAGCCCATCACACCAGCAGAGGCTGTGTCTGAAATACAGAAGCAGTGCGGTTTTTGCTGAGGAACTCCCCCAGAGACAGACAGCTCCTGCATTATTAACAACGGTGCTGATGAATCCCTGTTAATGAGACGTGCTCGCACAGCCAGCCAGCCACAAGGCCGCGGCCATGCTGCTCTCAGCTCCCCACTCCAAGGCAGCCTGTGCCTTGGAGAGCAAGAGATGATTGCTCTGGGGAGCAATTGGCGAGGCTGTGCTGTAAGATTTGGCTACTTTCCCTAAAATTTGCACATGTCCTGCCAGACTTGAGCTAGGTAGACACGGAAATCAGTGTTGGCTCTTTGGTGGCTGTGAAAAGCAAGGTAAAAGGCTGCAATCCCCATGGGCTTGTGACTAAAGAAAAAGACCTGTGTCTTGGTGTGTACTCTCTACTCTGCTCTAGAGAGCAATGTAGGCCATATTCTCTAGTCTGTTCTTAAATGGCTCAGCCAGGGGAGCTTCCTTCTTCTCTGGTTCAACAGATTCTCATGTTAGGAAAATCTTTACCCTTTTTTTTTTCTCTTTTTTTTTTTTTTTTTTAACCTCAATTTCATCTTGCTCCACTTATCATTTCTCCTTTTGGTTCCTGGATGCAATTACTCTCCCACTGTGGTCATTATACCTCCTAGGATACTGATAGAAGAGGGATTTTTTTTTTTTTTTTTTTTTTAGCTGACGCTTGGCCAGGAAAGACATCTCAAACTCTTTCAGTTTTTGCTAAGTCAAGCCTCCTCTGAGCTTTCCTAGCTGCATAATACTTTTTTGACAGTTTAGCACATGGGATGGTATTTAGGAGCCTGTGTGATACAGACTGGTCAACCTCCAGTGCCTCACACAATGCCTCTAGGAGCCGGCACGCCGTCGCCTGTTCTGATCACACTGCCATCAGTGTTAATTCCCCTGCAGTGCTGCCAAGATACTTCCCTCTGCACTGCAGACACCCTGATGCCTTCCAGATGTCACAGATGATGTCACATTCCTGATGTCATTGTTGCCTTATGCAGAACAAATCTGATAACATAACCTGTTTGTGCTATACCTTTCTGTCTGTTGATGGGTTTCTGTAATGTGAACAGTGTTGACCTCCAAAGTTTGTCTGGGCAAGTGGAGGGCAAAACAAACCCTTCAGGAGCTAAGAGACTGGTTAAGATTGCACAGGAGTAATTTGAGCAGCACTTTTTTGTTGGTGGAGTTTTTTTCATGTTTTGAAGCAGAACTTCTTGCAAATCTTGTAAGGAGTCTATGGAGTAAGGGCAATGTGGAGCCTGCAGAGTTGGGGTAATGAAATGAAAGGAGTGGTGCTGGAAGGGCACCAATCTCCCAACAAGATTGTGCAACAGCAAAATGATTGATAAATTAAAAATACTGAGGTTACCTCCTTTATACTTTCGGATTTTAGGTATGTGGCAAGAAGGGATGCAAGGTAGCCTTGAGGCCCTGATTTTGGCAGCAGAGTTTCGCAAATGTCCCTCTAAGCTCACATAAAACACCAAGAAACCCTGACAAGACCTTGGAGAAGCCTGCAGCACTGATGACCAAACCCAGAGGTGCTTTGGACTGAACCAGTGGGAGGTGACATCGTTTGTTTTGGCATCAAGGAAGGCAGAGCTGAACCTTTGGAAGGGATCACAAAAGGAGAGATACGCTGAACGGGCTCTCTGCCACCTGAGAGGCAATCTTATGAGAGTCTTATCTGTATGCAAAGTGGTGCAGCCCTGGGTGAAACACGGCTGGTGTAGGAGTTGAACAGATCAGATGTGTAACAACGCAGAAACAACACTGCTAACGCTCAGGCTGCAAGAACAGCACTGCACAGACCCTCCTGTGCTCGCCCCCACTGTACCCCGTGTCTCCCAAGCAGAGGTGAGTTCATTTTCAGAGCAGCCCCGGGCAGTGCAGGGGAAAGATAGCCTGAAAAAGAGCCAGGAAGTCCCTGAGGGTGGGATGGGGAATGGCACTGAAGCAGTCTCCCCCAGGCAGGAGCCCAGCTTTCCTTCTTGCCTGCAGAAGCTGTAACTGTACTGACAGTCTGTGCTACGTGTTGAGTCCTCTGCAGGACCGAAATACCTCGCTTAATTGGTGGCAGCAGGTTATGCTATCTAAGTTTTGCAAGCCTATTGATCGTGCTCTAATCATCTTTAAAAAGGAATAGGTTACAACGAGGCCTGCCACTGATCCCTGAAGGGCCCCACCACGCACCTCCTCAGTACCCCGCCTCTCCAATTACCATCCCCTCATGCTGCAGTCATCCCACTGGCTTTCTGTCAGTGTGGCAAAGCATCTGGAAAAGCCCCACTAAATTCATCTTGAAAGCACTGTTTCACCAGAGAGAACACGAATACAGAGCCTTGCCCAGGAGAGCTGGGATGTACTCCCAACTCTGCTGCTGACCACATGGGTCACCCACTGGGTGGCCTTCACCTCTGTATTTTGGATATTGCAACTCGTGCATCCTGTGCAGTGGGGCTGCTGCCTGCCAAGGGTCACTGTCCCTCCATCATCTTCCCCGTCTTTTGGCACTATTTCCCAGGCTTTGCACTAGGATGGGCCTCTCTGTTGAGCCAAGTTGTGAGCAAGCAGCCCTGGTGCCCAGCACAGCAGCTGCGCGGATGCTGTGAGGCCACCCGAGCCGTGGGGAGGTTTTGGGGCCCACAGGTCCCAGTGGTGCTGGTGAGTGAGCTCCAGCTGTGCCTTGCCCCAGGCACCGTGAGCCTGCTGGAGCAGACCTTGACGTGACAGCGCGGAGCCCCTGTTTTCAATTAGCGCTGCTATTTCGGAAGGGACTATCTACGGTGCCGGTGTAACCCATGGCAACCATCTGTGGAAGTGGCGTTCCTGCTGGCTGGGGAGAGGCAGTGGGGGTGAGATGGGGGCCAGGAGCAGTGTGGGGGGAACCTTGCAAGTATTGGGAAGGCAACATCTCCTCCCTCCGGGTGCCTCTCCTGCCCCCACTGGCGGAGGAGCGGCGGGAGGTGTCGGTGAGCCCATTCGCATCCCACGCAGCTGGATAATTTATGGGCAGCAGCAGCAGCAGCAGCAGCTCACCGTCACTTTGTTTGCAATTTGCCTCTAAATATAGCCGTGTTCTAAGAGAGGAAGGCGAGCTCCTGCCCGCTGTCTGCCCGCGTCTCCTCCTCGCTAATGAGGGGTCTCTCCGCACCAAGGGGAGATGGGGCATCGCCCATGTGGCACCTTCTCCATCCCACACACGCCCTGCCTCACTGGAAAAGGGCAGTGATGAGACACAAATGTCTTGGGCTGGTGGTTAAACGCCAGCCCAGTCTGGCGACAGCGTCCTGCCCAGCTGAGACTGGCGGCTTGCCTGGGTGCGCTGCGCCCGACCACTTCCCAGAGAATGAGCTCTCATGGGAGGGTTTCTCTCCGTGCTTTTTTTTTTTTTGCTTTTAGCAAAAAGTGCAGTAATTGCGTTAATCCTAACAGAGCTGTAATACCAAGATTGGAGTAAAAGATTGCCTGTGGACATCACCTCAGCTAGTTCGCATGCTAAAACCAAGTATGCCCTTGTTTATCCCCCTGCTGCAGGTGCCAGCCTCGCCAGGGAGCACAGCATGGCCCAGGCCACCTGCTGCAGACACAGGGACAGGCTGTGGAGCACCCCAGTGGGGACGGCTTGGGTGGGCACCTCCCAGCCTGGGACAGGGGCCCTGCAGCAGCCATGGGACCAGGTAAGGGGGCATGGCCTGGCACTCCTCATCTGTACTCCTGCAGGTAAATGCAGGGCTTCCCTTTCCAGGTTGTGAGTTACCCCCACCCTTGTGTTACAGGTGCTGGTGTTGCAAACCACAGTTCTGACTAGGGTGACACATCAGGGGTTGAACCCAGCTCCGAGGCGGATGGGAAAGGAAAGGCACTGAAGGGCTGACGAGGCATTATAATAAGTACTGAGCAGAAATAAGAACCTACTTATGTTTTAAACATAACATTAATTAATAAAGAAAAGGGTATGCTGTAGATACTAAAAGCCCTCAGATACTGAGGAGAAAAAATCTCTTTTGCCCATAATTTATAGACTGCCAGAGCATGGTTCCCTAGACCTAGATGACAGCAGCCACATGCTACATGTGGGGAGGAGACCCCTCTGCAGTGGCACACAGACCTGCTCTGCCCCACAGAAGAAGGGCTTTTAAAAAAGAGTGTGAGGATAAAAGGAAAAGGTCGTTTTCAGACTGCACCACTCCATCACATCAACATTAATTCCTGTTGGTCCATTACTTTGGATGTAACCGAATGCAGTGAAAAATGACTCTGTCCCAGTCTGGCAGTACACTCCAGCAAACCTATCTAATAGGTTTATTATAGTTTATTGAGCAAGTGTTAGCCTAGAGTAGATCAGAGCAACCACCGAAATGCTAAATGGTCTCAGGAATGATGACATTCAGGGAAGAATTATTGTGGCAGGATGGGTAACTCAGTGTCTAGGGCCTCATGCTACCTCCATCCCTGTCAGAAGAAATAATGGCCAAATTTCCTTCCGAGCCTCATGGCCCATTGGACTAACGTTTAGGGGCCAGCCTGTTCCAGCACTTACAGTACCTTCAGCTCCACCAGCCTGGAGGATCCTTTACAGCCCCTTTCTGTGAACAGATTATTCTCAGCATGAGAATCCATGATCCTGCCTCTCCTGCTACACACTGAATGGAAATTCCTTTCTCATGGTGAAGCAGAGAGTGTTACTGGGCCACAACCCCTGTGGGGAAAATGTGAAACTTGTGTCCCAGCTCTTGGTAATGACACAATTAGCTGTGGCTGGGAAAGACTTTGAAAACGCTTTACTCTTTCTGAAAAAAAAATCTCCAAGCCATGTAAAAAAAAAAATGGTCTTGAAAATCTTCTTTATAGAGAGACCATATTTTATTACCAGACAGAGTTAACAGCAAGGTTAGTTTACTGCACCAACATAAAAGTTAAATGTCCAATTACTGTCTCTGCAAACAATGTTAGGGAGAGAGGAAACAGCAGAAGGCTCCACCAGCATCTGCCTGCAACCTTAACACCATCCTGCCCACCAGATCCAGATTTCTTTCATTCAGTGCCCAAACTGAGGAACACTCTCCCTGCAGAGGGAAGTCTCAAGAAGCCACCCCTCCTTTCCTTACAGTCCATTATTTATGTCCCTATCTTTTCAGGTGAGTTGAAGAGTGAAAGTAGAGTGCTGAAGGGCATCACTGAACATCACATCCAGCTTGTGATGTTTCAGTGCAGGTCTCCAGAATCCCCTTATTTTATGCTAATATAGGGTCTCTCTTTATAGAGGGCTGTGGCTTCAGCCACCCAGCATTTGTGACACTACTCATGCAGTGCTTGCAAGCTGATTTGAAAACAGAGAGCTCTGCTGAGGAGAAGGACTCCATAATCCTTATTCTCCAGCCTCTGCTTCCATCTCTTCTCAGTCAGTTGTTAAACTTCCATTGCACCAGTCTCCAAATTACTGAGTGTATGGGTTCCTCAGCATCCTACAGCAGTTTCTCTTTTGGATGCTCTGTTTCTCAGCAGAATGACTTGCAACATGCTCTCTTAAGTGATTTCATAACAACCTGCAGAAAAAATCCTGTACTTTTTTTCTGATTACAACCCCCACCTCCCCATAACTAATGCACTATTTCTGACACCCACAACCTGAATTACCCTATAGCACTCCCACGGAGGCTGTATCAGATGCATTAACGATGCCTCTCACTGATTCAGCCCCTGGCATAGAACTGTCTTCCCCACTGCCAGGTTATAAGGAACATATTTCCCTCACATTGGCCCAGCTGTCAGCATCAGCCTGGACTGAAATTTCAGCTCACAGCCCCTTTCTTGTGTGCATGTGCTACCCACGAGTATCTGCCTTGAGAAGTTTCCACTTGAAATACACCAGGATCAGGCGTGGTTGTACACTAGAAGAAGTGCAGAGGGTTGGTAGTACCACGTACATATTCGTATACACATAGATATAAAAATCACAGATAATGAATTGACTGGACAAACTCAACTGAGTTTTGTGCTTAATGATGTTTCTAAGGAGTACTGCTTCTGCTGGTTGCAGAACTGGGGGTGCCAATGACGCGTGTAATTGAGGTCTCTACTTGATGTGCCTTGGTGAGTTATTCCAGGGAAGAGAAGGAGAAGGAAGAAGGCCAGAAGAAATCAAACGTGACCACACTTTTTCCACATGTGACCATAATTGTTAATGTTACTTGAGTGATCTGCTGATAGCACAGGGCCTGATGGCTTCTGGTGAAACTCTGTATTAACAACCAAAAAGGAGCTTTGAGGCAACTTATCTTCAAGCCTTGTGTTGTTATCCCTCATGTCAGCAGCTAAGGGTATCCTTGCCCCGATCCCCATATTTTTTTTCCTTTGAGTAAGCAGAGAAATTGCCTTTTCCCACCCTGTTTTAATTACAGGAGCCATATCACCGTTCCTGGAGCAGCTGCCAGAGGCTGTGCTAGTCCAAGATCACCAGGCCAGCAGACTCACAGAAAATATGTAAGTAGGTTACAGGGGGGTGGGGGAGGCTGTTAAACACAGCAGGATCCACTTAACAGAGCACCAGTTAGGGGAACAGGCAGACAGAGCAATACCTGCACGACCTTACTCTTTCTAACAAACCCTGGCTAGGCTCAAGCAGGAGCGTGGGAAGCTGGGCAGGGAGGGAGGCTGGCAGAGAAGAACGCAAGGGTGTTTGGATGCTCTGGGCTGGGTGGCTGGAGGGCTCACACAGCTGATACCTTGCTGCCGTTGGTGGAGAGCCTTTGCTTCAGGTGAGCAGGGAGCAGCTTGCTCTGAGCTCATTCCTTCTGTGTGCACAGGGGTGCCGTGTCCAGCCAGCCCACACAGCCCCCAAAATTCTGGGCCTGCCTGCATGTCCTTCTTCTGCAGATGCAGGGTGGCAGTGGGTTTAGGGCCATGTGGCCCATCCCTCTCTCCCCTCCTGGCTCAGCCTGGTCCTTGCAGCCCTGACCGTGCTCTGGGCTCTGCAATGTCTCAGCACTTCCACTGCTGTGGCCAAACCAACACCTGCTTCTTCAAACAGCCCTACCTGTGGCCAGTGCCACCATCTGCTCTGTCCCTCCCTGTCCCTGGGGGACAGGGTTGTGCACCCACCAGCCCTCCTCTCCCAAAGGCCACCAAGAGCAGAGCTCCAGGCAGAGGCTCACCTGCTGCCTAAACCACCTGGCTCACGTCTGACCTGCTTGAGGCATTAATATAGCTGATAAACACCCCTCCAAAAGCAAGTCCATGTGTTCCTGGGGTTCCTTGTAGTGAAACAAGTCAAGGAAGGTGACAACGACGTGCCAGGCAGGGTTGGCAGACCTGGGGCTTGAACTGTTTCGTGTGTGAATGCTAAAAACTGCAGCTGGTGGCATGTGAGTGAGAACAGCTTTGGGCTTTATCTGTGTCATTGTGCCTCTTCGGAGGAGAGTGTCCCCAGGGCAGGGGACAGCAGCAGTGAGGGCAGAACAACACACTGGCTTTAGACCTGGTCTCCTTTGTGAAGGCTTTTGGGGAGTTCAGGCAGATTTCATCTTTCCTCACAAAACATATTTAAATTCTCAGTTTTTAAGGGTGGTGGTTAAGGACTGCCTTATCTTTTGGAGGGAGGTTCCTCTGGCCACCTGGAGATCATCTCTGGCATTTGAATAGCTGGGTAATGTTTTCCTTCTCCTGACCAAGGTAAAACTGCTCTTAGTTATACGCAACATGAGGATTTTTTTCCTTCAAATCTTGTATTTATATAATCTGTCTGCTGACAGATATAGCCAAATCAAACATCTAAATAGGATTAATGCAGGCAGCTTATTACTGGCTCTTGAGGAAGGCCAGGAATTATGGTTATCAACCATAACAGGGAATTTGGGGTGTCTGGCTCTACAACTTATCCTTGAAAAATACTATACAAATATCTTCTGAACTGGTGAAAAGTAATTTCATATTCACTGAATAACAGAGAAGAGTGCAAACTAAAATAGCCAGATCTGAATATCAGAGTATATTTTGGTTTTTTTCTTGGTGGCAGGAGGATGAACATCATTATAAGTGCAGTAAGTGCTGAGCCATATTTAACCCTCTCAACACCCCATCAAGACTAAACGTAACTATGTCAATCTTTCCAAACATCAGAAAATTGCCTGACCATGGAAAACTACATGTTCTGTTCAGTTTTGGGTCCACTCTGCTATTGGGAGGGAAATATTCAGTGATGTCTCCTGCCCTTGGATGGGATTTAGCTGGAAAAGCTGTCTAGATGCTTCCTGGTTTACAGGGAGCCAGGTGGGGTGATGTGTCCAGGACACACCACATCAGGCTTATGGCTGGATGTGATGGTCCTGCACAATTTTGTGCTGGGGAATGTAGTGCACAAGGGCATGGTAACGAATATACATTTTTTCCACTCCAGATGGCTAACTCCAATTAATCCTCCGGACACAGAGACTGGAAGTACAGTTCTTACCTCCTGGTGGTTACCAGCAGCCTGTTTGAACAGAGCTGATGACTCCCAGTGGTGTTCTTGATGGGCAATGTCTCCATCTTTTAAAATAATCCTCACAGACAGGTGATTAGTTCCCTTACTGGCATTTTCACCTGCAGAAATGAGAACTGAATGGGCCGACTGATCATTTTGCACCGTAATTTATGCGTGTAGTCCAATACAGCTCATACAGAGGATCTATTCCTCCTTTATCATTGGGACAAATTCCATCTCTAGAAGCTCTTCTTCCGAGAGAGGATGAAATATCTAAGCCATCACCTGTCTAACACCATTCAGCTGGTATTTATTTCTGACATGCTCGTGTCAGTAGAAGGCTTTCCAAGCTCACAGAGATATTGGGAGGTTTCATTTATACAATACTGTGAGATTGCCTGATCAAAGGCATACAAGTGGAAATCATTACTGTTATTTTCAGACATGTCTTTAATCACAGCCTCTCCCTATTCATCCCAATCATTGCAATTGTAAATCAGAAGTGAGTTCCCTCACCACCTGGCCACTTGGTGCTCTTTTAATTTCTGCCTGTTGCCTGTACAGTGAAATTTCTCCTGTATCCCTCTCCGTGATGCAAACATGTGCACTAAAATTTGCTATGATAGCTTCACTTCATGTGGATTTGCTTCTGCAAAGAGAGGTGATACTGAACTTTCTGGATCTCTCCCACTATGAAATGGGGATAATGCTTGGAGCTATCAGTGCAAGGACCATTCACCAGTGCCTGACAACTTTGCTGAAGTGACTGAATTATATTCCTATCAGCAGAAAGTAGGAAATGAGTTACAGTGATTTTAAACATGGGACTAGAGAAATTTGACCTTCTAACTACAGAAAGGAATAAGCTTGTTAACTTATTTCTTTATAATATGTATATTTTTGGTCTGATCATGCACTGAGTCCCAGTGCTGTGGTAACTTCTGGCCAGGAGAACTGAACTTTCTCCTTTCTGTTGTTTCTATGGGATCTGTGCACCTGATAGAGCTGATCTGTGGTCTCTCCCAAAACCAGTGAGCCCCTCACTTCAAGAAAAACATTGAAGTGTTGGAGTGAGTCCAGAGAAGAGTGATGGAGCTGTGGAAGGATCTGGAGGACAAGTCTAAGGAGCGGCTGAGTGATCTGGGGGTGTTCAGCCTGGAGAGGAGGTGGCTCAGGGGTGACATTTTCACTCTCTACTGCCTGAAAGGAGGTTGTAGCCAGGTGGGGTTTGTCCTCTTCTCCCAGACCACAAGTGACAGGACAAGAGGACATGGCCTCAAGCTGTGCCAGAGGAGGTTCAGGTTGGACATCAGGAAGAATTTATTAATGGAAACAGTGGTTAACCATTGGAATGGGCTGCCTGGGAAGATGGGAAAGTTACCATCCCTAGAAGTGTACAAGAAATGACTGGACATGCCACTTAGTGCCATGGTGTAGTTGAGTCTAGGTGCTTTAGGTGTTGATCGGTCAAAGGCTGGACTTTATGATCTTGGGGGGTTTTTCCAACCCTGATTCTATGATTCTGTGTGCATCCACTTCTTTTTTTTTTCTCTGATCTTTGTCGTCTGGGAAGACTTTAGGAGATGTGGCAGGTGAGGGTGGAGCACCTACAGGAGCACCTACTAGAATAATCTGAGATCTCTGCTGGAGATGCACTAGGGCCAAGGAAGAGCATCTACTGCACTCCTGAGTTTTGTTTCAGAAGCTGGATCTTTTATTTCCAAAGCCTTACAAGCACACAGAGTGGGGTGGCTTTGCCCAGCAGCTCAGGCCAATCCAGCTTGACAATGGCAATGGAAATCTGGTTTGGTTTTGTGCCTGGTTTTGATTTGGGGCACTGGAAACCATGAGAGTGCCAAGAAAATGTTGGTGTTGCTGACTGCTTCAGATGACAGCAAATCTCATACATGCTGGCTAGGGAAGTGCCTCCATTCCAGCAGCTGCAGGTACTGACTGTTTCCATGTGTTTGTCTCATTTGGCTGAAGCCCTCTGTGCTTTTATAAAGGCTAAGGTGTTTCCCAGCTCCCGTGAAAGGAGATCAATGTCTTGGGAGGACAGGAATGGGAGGGGGAACCTTCCCATCTGAAATCACAAATTCTAGTCTGGGCCTAGGTCATCTGAAAGTTGTCATCACTTAGAATTTCAGTCTACTTGTATTTGCCCTGCATGATTAAATATTCATGCTGGGATATTGTGCCATGCACGATCAGAATATTCAATGTAACCTCACTGGAAAAACTATGCTGCAGATGTAGTCAATGTCCTGCTGCTTTCTGAAATGAATTCTGCATTTGTCCATGCTCTAGCTTCTCTCTGATGGATGTCAGACTAGTCCCAAATGTCCACATGATCATCCCATTCCAAGAGACTGATTTTTTTGCACACAAACACAAAAAACCTCCCTTTTTTTGCCTGATAAGGCAAAGGGTGTAACATGCTAAATATCCTTCTCACTCCCAGAGGTGGGTGATCCGTCTGAGAATGACAAGACTGCTGGGGAGCAAACCCTTTGCTCAGGATCACAGCAGAACAGCTTCTAGTGCAACTAGCTGATGGCTAATTGGCTTGGGGCTGGCAGCCTGGTGCTTTCAACAGCCTGAACTTCACTTTAAAAAATTATAGTGATTAAGTAAACACAGCTATAATGGAAATCTTTACTCTGCATATTACAAACCAAAATGGCCATGAAGGGAGCAATTATGAAATCTCAGGACTGTGGTGAGGGGAGGAATCATTTGAGCTGTGCTGTTGTTTGTTTTTGTTCATCATTTATTTCCCCTGGGAAACTTGGCTCTGAAGCAGTCTCTGCTGCATTGAGAGATTCCTTACATTTTTGTTAACCCAATTTCCCATCCAGTCTTAAGCAAGATGGGAGGAAATATAAGGGGTTTACATGAAATCACAAGACATGATGAACTATCTTGGGGAAGAATTTCTTGATCCAGTTTCCAATTCCTGTCATAAGCCCATAGCACGAGCTGCACACCAATTGTCCTCTCTTCATCTGTCATCAGTGACATGACTGATTCTACAAAGACTTAAGGGAGTGGTGAAGATAATGCAGGAGTGGCAGTGTTAAAGCTGCACAAGTGGGAATTGCAGCAATGATTCAGATGTGGTGGTCTCCTACCCTTTCTGGAGATCTGTGTTTGGTCCTACTGCGTCTTTGTACTTGCCTGATTCAGGAAAATTATAGTGTAAAGCTGCACTAGGCTTTCAGCTTCAGCTGATTTTTGCTGATGTTTGTTCAAGACCAGAGGGAAATTAGCTGGTGGACTAGTCAGCTGTTAGTAGAAAATTGACTGAGAAATAGAGAACACAGCAGAGAAACAGTTGGCGAATAATGGGATGAGTGGTAATTCCTAGGTAGCAGAAAGATTGATGCGATCCAAAAACCCAACATACTTCCTAAATGTATATAATAATGGAAGTTCAAGAGCTGCTTCAAGGGCAGAAACCAACTTGGAGACCTTTTCCTTGATTGAACAGGCTTAAACAAAGGAAGAGAGTCCCGCATTTCCTTTTGAGCCCTACTTAAAGCGGCAGATCTATCAGCACAGGTGCTCCGTGTGGTGTACAAACACGACAGCTAAGCAAAGCCACTGGCTACCAACTGATAATTGTCCAAGATCTCCATACGAGGGCAAACATTCCCAGGTGAGAACTGAGTGTGCTTCAGGAATGGAGAGCAACTCACATAGGCTTGAAAGAAGAGACCAGAAATGTTTGGCAATTCCCATCACATGGCTGTGTATTAGCTAAGGAAGAAAACTGCCCTGGTAACCATCCAGGCTTTCCCCTGGCATCATGGTGAGCGCATCCCCAAGACGTGGTGTGTGGAATAAGAGAACAAACTTCCTCCTTCCCAGGCAAAACACACTTCAGGTACAAGGCTTCAGAGCTGAGCTAGCTGGTTGCCAAGGCAGTCTGGAACAGCAGCAAAGTGGGTGGTGTCTAGAGGATAAAGGACTGAGTTTGGTGGGAGAGGGACTGAGAGATGAAAGAAAGGACTTAATTTTTAGGGATGGGAGTAAATATGGCAGGATTTTGACAGCAGGCTACAGCTCTTACCTCAGCAAACCAACCAAAGAAAGGTAACCACAGCACACACACTAAAGGAATGGTTAATATTATTCCTATTCCAGGGCAGTAATAAAACACATACCTTCAGGTTGGTCTGAAACCACCTCCCCTGCTCATCCTCACTTCTTCTGGAAGCCAATTAAGTCCTTCCCCAAGAGATGCTACATGAAACAGAGGCTTTTCTGAGATTGGTAATGGCTGTCACCCCAGCAATAATCATAATGAATCACACTTGGGCTCCTGTTGAGATCATATTTTCAAAGAGATGTTGGTTCTCCATCCATTCATTAATATTAATTAGCATGAAGTCGCGTTTCATTTCCCACTTACGTGCCCAACCTGCAGCATCCTTGTGTGTCCTGTGCTAACGAACCAGATGCCATTTACGGCTGGCACAAAATAATTAGCTAATAGTTGAAGAATACGTATCTGAAGTTAGTTAAATATTTATGCCAGACTTTTTACATTTTGGCTCCCAGCCCTCATCTGGGGGTTGCAATGCAATTTAGGGAGAATATGAGGAAGTTTTCACAGTTGTCTGCAGAAAGCTTTAATTATACATCCTCCATATGGATGCAAATGTTTGATGTTATACAGATGTTGGCACCAAGCTGACCACCAGGTACCAGAGTAGAAATAGCAAACTTCAGCAAGCAGATCAAAATCTAACTAACTCCCTTGTTGTGACTGGATGCTGCATAATGCAACAGTCACTCTCTCACTTCTGATCCACCCTCTTTTGCTCAGGGACCTTGCTGCCAAATACTTCCAGCCAAACCCTGCTCCTGGAGGCCTCTGGAGGAGGCTGGGACCACAGAGATATTATCAGCAAGAGCAAGGACATCCAGCACTCAGAGGGGCTGGGATTCCTGGTGTTTTGAGAAATTGAGAATAGCTCCCCTTCTGACTCACAGCATCATGCAGGGATGTTTGTGTGCCTCCTACTGAAGGAGCAGAGAAGGAGGCTGGCAGACAGGGATGACACAGGGCTGTTAGCTGGATTTCTCCTTGAGGATATGCATAGAACATCTACTCTGTTTACTACTTTATATGTGAATGACATTGATATATGAGGTCCCAATGAAGGCTGATTTTTGCTTAACTTGCCTACCTCTCCCGTCTTCTGACCTTCCACTCTTAACAGTGTAGAGATGATTTGTTTTTGCATAGTCAGAAGCTCAGAAACCCCAAATTATCTGTAATGTCTTGAGCACATAATTATATTGAGCTTATCTCTGTGATTCCTCGGCACTTTCACCTTACTGTGCCCTCAGTGAGGCGCAGTCCCTGAACCAGCTCTGGTGGAGATCTAGTTCTGCTGAAGCTTTCATTTTTTTGGAGCAGGTTTGGGCAGGGAAATGGTGGGAGGGGGGAAGGGGAAATGTTGGTTAATGCATATGTTAGATATGATACCCGGAGAAAAAGTGCTTGTGATCAGTTCTCACATGAGTATCACACCCTCTAATCAGGTAAGATGAGATGGCTGCTGTGTGAGGTGCATCTGGGTCCTGTGAAGGAGCAGTGACCCACACCTTTCCTATTTCACCTACAACCCTGGTGCTCCTGCCCCTGAGATTGCCCATTTTCACAAGTAAGCAGAAATGGGCTTACTCACTAGGTAGATGAAAGGACTTCTAAGGAATATGTGGGTGCTCTGGTAGGTAGTGTTGCACTTCACTGAACAGAGCCCTTCCCTTTGAATCAGCCTCTGCTTTGGAGATTCAGCCTTTACAGGCAGCTCTTTTTTTTTTTTTCTTTGGGCTAGGTTATGAAAACTGTGAAGGATTTCTCAAGGTTCCAGTTAAATTGCAGTTTTTGCCATTCCAATCCACTGTTCCATCTCTGCAGGCAAAAACAACTGCATTTTCCCTGCCACTCCTTCTGTGCTGTGAAATAGCTGTCAAGCTCTACCCCAGAGTTAGCTGCATTGTTGCGGGGGAAGAAATAGTTTTTTTTCTGTCCATGCACAGAAGTGAATAGCTAAATCTCTTTAGATGGAGAGGCAGTTATTTTGTCCTAAAGAGTGGGAAGTGAATGGAGGAAACAGCGAGAAGACTACAGCGAGCTACAGCTCAAGAATCAGTTCAAGATATTTATTTTCTGCAGAGGCATCTAGTGATTACAACAGAAGAGTCCCACAATTTTTCTTCTCCTAGGTCAGGAACACAGGAGCAACACCACAGTAACTCACTTCTTCCCTCTTGAGGGATGGCTGTAAAGGCAGTGGTTTTAACTTCTTGTATTTAATAAGGAGCTGAGAGACAATAAAGCAACAAAATGAAACTTCTGCCCATCACGTAGCAAGAAGGGGAAAGAGGTTAGACAAAAGTCCAAATGCCAAGTCTGAAAAGTGGAAAGCAGGGGTGTACTGGTTACAAAACACTTACTCCACAGAGCTGGCCCTGAACACGATGGATGCACTCTCTTTCTGGTTGCCTACAGCTAACATCGCTCCCATCAACATTTTCTGCCATGGCAGAAGAGCTGTGCTCTTTGCATTGCAGTGCAGAACTGCAGGCACTAGGAAGAAGGAAACCAAAGTAGCTTTGGCTGAGGGGTGAGACAGCCCTGCAGGGTTTAGTTCTTAAGGACTGGTTTGTGTACTTTAATATGTCCATCACTAATTTATAGCGCCTGGCTCGAAAGGAAGCTTGTGCTGCAGCTCTCCAGGACACCAGGACACCAAAGCAATGCACAGGAGAGGCTCCTCAGGCCTTCAGAGTTATTCTCTGGATAAGGAGGTAGTCAAAGGAACCTGGGAATGCTGATAAGGCAGCTGCTTCTTTTTTCATTGCTCTATAAACTTCTATAAAGGTTCAATACAGGTACTAGCCACACTGCCCACGGCATAAGAGGCCAGGTTCTCATTTGCAGAGAGGCTGACTGGAGGCCTGTGCGTGTTTCTGCTATCCATGGTCTGCACCCCCAGGATGCTAATGAAGAGCTAGGAGGAGGATTTCAGTTGGGTATGTGCTTTGCTTCCTCTTCTGGAGAGTGCCTCCTCTGTTCTTCGTTAAGTTGGAAAGAAGAAAGCATGGAGGGCCAAAAAAAGGGTGTTGACCGAGCAGTTCTGTAGGAGAAGTTCCTAAGCAAAGGAAAAATCCTCTCTCTCAGTCTGGTGAGAATAACACACGGTGCTCTAGTTACTGGGGGCATGGGTGAAGGGAGCTAGTGAGGATGCCAGAAAAAGAGTGCAGCAGGCGTCATTGCATGGTGGTGATCTACTTTCAAGTGATACCAGAAAAACCTATTAAATATATAACCTCAGTGCCCAGAAAAATGTGTTAAGAGGTTTATTCGTGTAGGAAAAGCTTCATCTTATAAATATAGATAAGGGCTTCTTTTTTTTCCTTCTTCTTTTGGATTTCCTATACAGAAAACGTATTTGGACTGTAATTTCCCTTCTGGGAAGCTCTACCTAGTTATGCTGCTTTCTGTCTGGCAGGACTGTGAGGTCCATGCTGGAAATGGGATAGCTCAGTGTGATGAGTCCTTCCTAACATGTATCCCACTACATCCTGTTCCAAGCCCCATCCTGCAAAGCTCTATGCGTGTGCTACCCTGCAAGGGGGCTGGTAGTTTCACCAAGCAGGTGTAGGACTGCTGAAGGTGATGGTTAGCTGCTGTTCTTTTCAGGATGTGTCTGCTGCAGGGCTGCTCCTGACTGCCCTGAAATAGAGGGAAAGATCCACAAAATACGGAGCCACAGATCCCACTCTTAGTTTCTCCTTCTCTCTCTCAGCATAGGCCCTGCAGAGCACCTCAGGTGGAAATATGGTTGTGGAGATTAAGTAAACCTGCTATCCTTCAGGTTGCTGCCTTCCTTCCTCAACAATTCTCTTGCCTCTTTCAGAGGGTAGAACAGGGCCTCTCTGAGGTCCCCAGCCTCATCTGCCAACAAAAGTCCAACCACTACCTTTATGCTGAACACAAGTCAACCTGTGTCTCACCTTTACATCCATGTTCTCTAGTCCAAATTAAAATTTAATTTTGTTTCTGTGTTGTTTCTTTATGGACGGCTCCCAAAAGCTCAAGCTCAGCAATGCTAACCCCAGCCTGTTCTTGCCCACAATCCCCATTGATTGTGGGGGATTTTGGTCTCCCCACATGGCCTGCACTCAGGGCTACCAGGCACCTGGTCCTTCCACCCTGGCTGCCTAGCTGTCATTCCATCCCCACAACCTTGTCCTGTGCTGCTGATGTGCAGTCCTGTCTCATCCAGACACCTGACATCTCATACTGGCCCATGCCCTTTCCTCCATCCTTCACAGGAAAGCTTTGAAGAAACCCCTCAAAACGATGCTGGACTGGTCATCCTCCTCATGCTTGGCTTTTTGGCTTCCTCTCATTTGCCTTGACTTCCCGTGCCTTCACAGCTCTTCAGCAGTTCCCGAGTTTCCCTGTTCCAAGTGACGTGCGAGGCATGGAGGCCTGTGCCAGCCTTCCCTTCACAGTTGCTCAGACAGCCATTGTTGGGCTGTACCTGTAGGACCGTCCTTGCCAGGGAGGAGCCCGCTGAGGACATCCACAATCATCTGTTATCATCCCTTTTCACATCTCCTCTAAGTTCCTGTCATTTGTGTCTACAAACAAGTAAACTAAAGAACTGCCAATGTAGACACTCTTGGGGCTTAATCACAATGACTAACATTGCCTCATGGCTTCTTTATGCTCCTCTATCCACAACCATCTGCTGTTGCTTTGCTTACCAATTGATAACTGTGAATCAGGGCATCTCCTCTTCCCATCTCCACCCCACTCTAATCTCTGCCTCTTTCTCCTGGGGGCTATGACAGCTTCCAATGTCACCCCATTACCCACAGGCAAGGCAACTCACGTCCTCTTGGTACAAGGAAGCTTCCTTTTATGACTATTAAGGACCATCCCATCCATGTCAGTTGTGAAACAACAAGATGACACCATGCCTGTGTTATAATGCCATTGTATTTGGCTGCTGAGGTGAAAGTGGAGCTGGCTTAGGTTGCAAAACTCTTGCCTTGCTCCTTCTCAGGCGCTGTCACAGGTCTGTGACACACTTCCGAAATCCCATTTCTGGCAGAGGGCTTTGGGTATTTTTTCTGTTTAGCTTTTTTGGGGAGTAGGGGGGTTTTTGTGTGGTTTGTTTTTGGTTTGATTTTTTTTTTGTTTTTTTTTTTTGTCTTGGGAATATGAAGATATCAGATCTGGTCTTTCATGGCTTTCATGGTCCAGACCTCTGAAGTGAGGCCTGTCTGCATCCATGTGTCCCAGATCAAGTGCTAATACAGGTGCTGGCAGCTCTTCCCCTTCTGGTAGGGGTGCTTGCCAGAAAATTCATGAGACACTGCAGAGAGCATTACTTTTTCCTACTGGGGTGGAAACGAAGGCAAAGAGGGGTGCAGTAGCCATCTGATTATCCCAAAGCAAGCCAGGAGGAAAGGTACAGTTAGAGCACAGGGGCTAGGCTGACCTCTTCCCACATGCTGGGGCTGGCTGCTGCCATTTCTGTTGTCTCCCCTGGGATGGGGGCTGGTGGACAGGCAGCAGATGACCCTCTTTCCTCAGCTCCAACTGCCCATTGCAGCGTTAGCCGTGGCTGGCATGTGTGTCTGCAGAGGAATTCAAACAGTACTTGCAAGAAAACAAAGCAGAGCAAACGGCTTTTCTTGAAAAGCAGCTGGCAAGCTCCAGTGGCTGGAGCCAGAAGCCCTTTTAGGGCAAGTGACGGTTCCCCTTCTCCCTTAGGGAAGAAGGATCTGCTACAACAGAGGCTCCTCTGTCATGGGAGGTTAGCAAAGGAATCTGGTGTACATTTTACCTGAGTAACGACTCAGATTTTTGGTTTGCAGCCCTGCTGTAAATCACATTTCCATGTGGGTGGGATGATCCGGACAGCTCCAGCACTGCCGAAGAAAACCTGTCCGTGCTGGCTGGCCAGGGTAATTTGGCCAATAGCAAGTCAAAGTCGGCATCCCTTGGGTGTTTGTGAGGGGGCCATTGCTGGGTCCTGCCTCAGGGGAACCCATGACCTCAGCTCTCTCCGGCTGTGTCCCCTGATCTGTCTTTTCCATCAAGGTAAAGTGGGAGTAAGATAATATCCCTAGGATTTGGTAACCATCTGTGTCAGGGCCAGCTTTAGTCACAGCAGTTGCTTTCAGGCAGGAAATTGCTGAGGACAGCAAATCATCCTGACAATAAGCATCCCACAAACCTGTTGCCTCTTCCTCGAGCTTCACCCTGCGCCTGCTTCATCTCCATCTACGCAGCCGCTGCCGGTGCAGGAGGCAGGAATGCGGAGAGGGCAGCAGCAGAAAGCTTCCCTGGGCTCCCTCCTCCCCCGGCGGGGCCTCCGTGAAGAAGTGACAGGGTGCAGAGAGGGGGATCACACCAAAGAAGCTTCCAGAGTCAGGAAGTTATTTTTTCCTCATTCTTGAGAAGCAAATATCACATGACCTGTGCAATGGAAAAGCTCTTCTCAGCACACGTTGAACAGCATTGAGAAGTGAAGAGTCGGCACAAAACCGTGTTGGCAGTTGACATTTCATGAGCACATTGCCAACAGGCTCAGCTGAGAGAGCTGAGGAGACCCTGGAGCAGGACAGCCCCTTTGCCTCCCCCAGCATGGTGCCTCTGGGGGTGCAAGATATTGTCATGTGGGCAAGACAGAAAGCTGTGGACCAAAGTCACCCCTGCTCCATATGGAAACTGGTGCCTTGTCCCCAGCACGGTTTCCTGTTGGCACAGAATTTAAGGAGGTGACACTAAAGTGTAGGGGGTAAAAGCTATTCCTGGTCCTCTGGAGAGGGTTTTTGACTACATTTTGTTCTGGAGGTGTAAGTTTGCTGTTCCATCCACAGCCTGCCCTGCTCTAACATTGTAAAGGTGACACGGGGATGCTTGGACAAGCTCCTACTATAGCTCACCACAAGGAGAAGGGGCAGTGCTTACCCTGCCAGTGCACTAAATTAAATTACCTGGTTGCAGCACTAATGCACAAAACCTGTTGCTTCCTTTGGGAGACTCTGGGAGCTGAGAAGTTGGAGGCAATGAGTCATTTGCAGTGTAGCAGAGAAGCCATTCGTTGCCTGCCTGCATTGCAAGATATCTGGCTGCCTGTGCTGTGTGCTTTCAGTTCAGGCTGGAAGTGAGATAGCAAAGCCTGCTGTGTTTGGGAATGGCAACCCCTTGGAGCAGGAGACGAAATGCTAAGGGAGAAAGAGAAGAAGGTGGTGGAGGGATAAACAGGTGACCAAGTCTCGTAATGTAGCATTCAGGAACCTCAGTAGAAAGTGAGACTCCTAGGCTTTCATTCCTGCTGTCATGAATATTTCAAGGTTTCTATAATGATTCTTGAATGTAAAACGCAAAACAGTTGTGGGAGTAAGGGCATGGTGTCCCTGGACTTCTCCCTCTGAGATGAATCCCAGACCATTTCATTATTACATAAAGGTGACCAACACCCACAGCAAAATGCAAGCAGAAATGCTGATATCTTCCAGTATCGGCTGCTACCTTGCTGTCAGGCCAATATTGAGAGAGGTATGAATTGGCTGCAGTCACAGAAATGAAGGTGTGGACTCTGAAACCTAATGATAACATATTTCTTCCAGAGTAACAATGAAAGTGCTTATCACAGCTAACTGGATGAAAGAAATGTTTTAAGATAAATGACAGCAGCTGAGAGACTGCTTTTTTCTTTTTTTTTCTTTTTTTTCTTTTTTTTTTTTTTTTTTTTTGTACAGTTGCCCAGAACTGTTTAGAAAGAATTCAGACACACCCAAAGAGTCTCACATTGTTAGATTGGGCCAAGAAATAGATTTTCTTCACTAAAAATGATTCTGTGGAATAATGGGAAGTGCAACCAGGAGCTGAAAGTCTTGGGAGATGAGAGGCTGAAAGTATACTTGGCAAAGGTGATTTCTTCTTTTGCTTTTTACTGCTGAAACACCCATTTTTTTGCTGGTTGAAAATGAAAAAATTGATAATGGAAATGTCCATTTGCCCCTTTTTCTATGTCATTTTCTTCCCAGGGTGGAAAGAAAACAAAGATAAACCCCTGCTCCATCAGTGATCATGAGGTTTGGAGTCAACCTTTTAGTCACATGCCTGATTCTGGCACTCACTGTAAGCGTGGGGAGGTCTGAATTAACTGGCAAAACAGCACAAAAGCAGGACTTGAGCTTGATTTTGGTAGGTAGAGTTAGAAAGCAGAACAGCAGTGTGTTCATTCCTGTGTGTACTTCAGGCAGAGCCTAGAGAAGCTTGGAAAGTCCCAGCAGCAGCTGCAGGTCTGGCTGGCCATGGAGCAGAGCTTACAGCAGCTTGCCAAGGAGTTACCTGGGGCCTCGCCTCTGTCATCTGGGCTTAATGAGCCCAGTCTTCTTGGCCCTGAAGGGCTCTGCCCCTGTAATTTGTGCGTGCCCATGTCAGGACCAAGACGTTTTCCCACTGCAGCACAGAACAGCCCCATGGGCTGCTTTCTGCCTGTCCTCAGAGATGAACAAGGCAACAGCTGAACGCCGCAGAACACGGCGGCTGAGAGTTAAATCAGGAACAAGCAAAGCTTTGCCTTATTGTAGCTCTTTGCTCTCGCAGAGTGCTCACCAAGCTGCACTAATGCTCCAGCTGAGTCTGGAGGGGGCATGTGGGAGGACCCCTGCAGCTGTCCAGCCGGGGTTCGAAGCCAGAGCTGACTGTCAGCCCAGCTGGGCAGCACCAGCCCTCTCCCCTGCACTGGCTTGGCTCAGCCTGGGAGAAGTCCAGCAGCCAGCACAGGTGTTGGAGGACTGCAGGTATCCAGTCAGGTTGCCACCTCGCCCCTGGCCTTCTTCATCTTCAGGAAACACTTTTCACTCTGCACATACTCCAAAGCTTGAAGCTGCTGTGTGTTTCTCAGAGAGATGTTTCCCTAATGCTATTTCCCAAGGTGGTAGTATAATGTTTTTCCTCGCAGATAGATCACAACCTCAGGCGGAGTGCAACATCAGACGTGGGTACATTTATGAAAAAAATTGGCATACTCTTCTGTCAAGCAACAGTTAAAAGAAAATCTGCAAAGGGATTAGCTGCCATACACTCTGGGGCTTGCTGACAGATGTCCTGAAAATCTGGAAATGTGTCGATCTATCTTTACATAGGGTTTTTGGTTTTTTTTCTAGTTCTCTCTCCTTCTCCCTCTCCTCATCCATCTTCCCAGGGCACACAAATGGGAATTCCTTCAAATCCACAGAGCTTCCTGGGAAGTGCCTAGATGCAATTCACGGATTGGCATACAGGTCCTAGGGTGCAATCTGGGCTCAGTTAAACCCAAAACCTCACTCTCGTTAGATGCCAGCTTTCCTGCAAAGGCAGCAGTGCTGCTTTGTGCCAGGGCAGTTAGGGTTTTCTTTCTGTTCCAACTGCAACCTCTCAGCTCATTTTAAAGGAGCTTAAATGTTGGCCATTAAATATAAATATCTTCTTTTTCCTCTGGGTGAAACTGATGTTCAAAACTTCGCGGTGTAAATAAGGTCTGGAGAAAATGTTTTAGGCAATGATTCTGTGAAAATAAATGGCTCTGGCCATTCCTCCCCACTTCAGACCAGAGCTCTGGGTATATCTCCTCTCCCTTTCACAATGTGGCAGAGGAGCTTTGACCTAATTGTGATGTTCCCCCAAGCACACCTTCAGGCTTAAGACCCTGAGTTCTGTGGATTGTGTTGCGTGATCTTGGGCAAATCACATAGGATGATTTTTTTTAAAGTGCTTTCTGTTTCTGGATGGTTTGACTCTGCTCAATCTGAAATGCTCAGGCGGCCTCTGAGAAGAGGAGGATGTGGATACAGCCCCCTCTCTTTGAGCCATACAGTCTTTTCTGTTCTCCAGCTCTGGCCCAAGTCACTGACCTCAGGGAGACAGTCACTCCCGCAACTGTGGTTAAATCTCCCCCTCCTCTCCTCCCTCCACCATCTCTTTCCCTCCCCTACAGGAAGGAAATAATTTCTGCTAATTTATGGAGGAGTCAGGAGTCTCCTGCCTTGCTGAAAACAAGACAGGGGCCTGCCTTGCTCTGTTGAGTCCAGTCCCTTTTGTTGCTTTAGTTTGTTACCATTAGCACCCAGGTTGGTACCTGCTCTAAAATCTAAAGGTTGCAAATCTGTTCTGTACCTTGTTCCCTCTCCTACCTGCTAATCAGACGAGTGGGGTAAATCCCCACTAGGTCCAGAACTTGAGGGTGTGCAGTGTTTTGTCCTGAAAAAGGACCAGCATTCTTATTTCATAACGTACATAAGTTGCATTTCTGCCAAACCTCTTTTCTCTGAGGGCCAGATGATAGCTTAACTCCACTGTTCATCTGTGGGTCACGGGGAGCCTGTGCACATCGGGCAAGCAGCATGTTCAGAGTTTGGATGTTGATGTCACTCTGCTTCCCTCGGGCGAAGGACGCAGCTCTCAGTCACAGCTGTTGTATTACAGCAGCCTCTGGCAAGCCAGAGGTTTGGGATGCATCTACCCTGATGGCCCTCGGCCACACAGCAGCCGCCCAGTCTTGCATCTCGCTCAGGCACCCGTTGTGCTTCTTCCAGAAAAGGCAGGATCATGGCAAGTGCCTGTGACTTGGTACGAGCACGGAGCAGCCCAGCAAACAGCAGCACGTGGGATCACTTCTCCTTCTCCCACTGCCCAGTCTCAAGCCCTGCCTGCCAAGGCGAGCCATGGGGAAGCAAGTCCAAGCACACTGCTGGCAGTGACCGAGCAACAAGAAAGACGGCGGTGTGGGTTGCGACCTAATGAGTGTATCATCAGCATGGCCTGAGTCATGGCCGTCTGCCTCCAGCTATTACAGCTGCTCCCTGCCAAAGAGCAGCCGTGTGGCCTGACCAAAATGATCCTGCTGCTGCTGAGGACGGCGCTCCTGAATGACTCAGTTGTGCTGGGAGTACAAGGCAGCCCAGATCTGTCTTCCTGGAAAGCTGCTTCACAGTAACCTTGTGCTTGAAACAGTTTTGTCTTTGAGGGGACTGTGGTGCTCGTTTCCATTCAGCCGCATGAATAAACCACACGGACTGACAGACATCCACAGGGAGCCACAGCCCCACCACGTGAGCCTGAAACACCAGAGCCAAGCCTGAGGGAGGGCTGGCTGCCTCCTTAGGCTGGAGAAAGTGTCCTGCCCGAGCCTCAGTTTCTCCACTGATGCAGAAGTGAGGCTAATGTTTTCCCCAGAAGACCAGAAGGTGTTTGTGAAGTCCTCTGAAGAAGGGCGCTCTCGTGAGCACCAAGCTATTTTTATTATTGGGGTCAGGGAGGAGAACACACGCAAAGGTGATGAAGCTCTCGAAACACAGGTTCCCATTAATAGTCTTCAGGACACACAGTCCTTATTATAATCTAATTTGACTGGAATTGGATTAATCTTATAATGCTATAATGTCATTTCCACGGTCTTTTTATATTTTTATTGTTACTATGCATTAATGCAGTACTCTGCAAGAGCTCTGAGAAGAGGATGTGAGTTTAGTGAATCTCTGATAACATTTTTGCAGGGCATGCTTATGCTCCTGTTAGGCTTGTATGCTATAAAGTCACATAGTGCCTGGAAAATAGCAAGAATTCACATAAATGCATCTTGAATTATCTTCCAACAGGCTCCACTGCCAAAAGCAATGTATTCAGAGCCAAGACACGAGGCTTGTCCCTGACCTGTCCCGGGAGCTCACCTGAATCATGCCAGTGTTTTCATCTCTGTTTCTTCATCTGAAGATGGAAATAATGTGTCCATATAGGAATGTCATGAATCTGAGGTCTATATCCCTTGCCATCTAGAAAAACTACCTTGTGTATCACCAAGCTTTAATACTTCCTTTTTTTGTTGAGTTTAACCTGCTTGTGCCCTGTATTTCTTAATTTGCCTTTTTTTCTTTTGCTATTATTCATTTTTCTAGTTATACATCTTTTGGAGCAATAGAGGAAATGATCTTTATCCTGCACCAATTTAAAGATGTTGGACGTTTACTTCAAAGTAGCTCCACTGTTCTTGCTCTGAATACTCATGGACTTGTCCATGAGGACTTATAATAGGACAAATGTGACAAATATTGGGTAAGCTGAGCAATATTACAGTGGATGACATTTCAGTCCTCAAATCACCTAAGAGAAAAGCCAAATAGACTAGTATTTTCTATGAACTCTTATCAACACCTCTGTTCCTTTTCCAAGTCTCACTTGAAGGCAGTGTTGATGCAATTAAAGCTTAAGGGCCAAAGCGTGAGCTTCGTTTTCAGTGCAAGTACAACACTAACCCTTTCTCTCCCAGATCTCTGGTTATTCTGTTCTTTGGTTCCTCTGCTCAGAGAGAGTGGCAAAGCTGCAAATTAAGCCTCCCACTCTGAAAATGGCATGCTTAACATTATTAGCCTGCAGAAACAGAATTTGCTGGGTCACTAGGAGCTGGCTACCAATGCATCTGCCACGACAGCCACGTTGGGAAGCAAGTCCATATGGTAATCCAGACAGCTTCTGACTTCTGCTGGGTACAGCTTCTAAGGACTTGGCATCTTTTATTAGACAGTTTGGGTTTGTGCTGTTTTCTGCCTTTCTGTGGCATAAAAGGGTTGGGTTCCTACATTTGCATCACCAACACTTCACTGGGGGATACTCCGTAGGCAGAAGGGTCTCTTGTAGAGGATCCTTGCAGGATGGGAGCACTAGGAGTGTACCTCATTCTGCTAGTGCTGTCACTTCTGGCCTCTTTTTTATTTTTGTAAGCAAACAAGCAACTGGCAGTTTCATTTGGAAGGAAATTTGAACCCCTTGAGAAGGGCTTTCTCATTCTCGTTTTATTTACAAACAACCTCAACCCCAGTCCAGTGTTGCCATATTTATGCATTTCAGAGTTTCCTGGATGTACTTTTAATGCAGTTCTGCCATTGACACACTGTGGTGTTGATTGACTGGGCAGCATCCCAAGTGCAGCAGTGCTTGCACATGGGGAGGGCTCACATCTGGCAACCTGGCATTAATACCAGCCCTGGATTCGGGTCTCGGCAACAGCGCATCGCAGCGGGACGGTCACGAGTTGATAGAAACTTTAAAAGCTCGGCTGTTATTTCTGATTTGCACGGGAACAAAAGGGCGCATTTATACCATGTCCCAAGACGCCGGGTTTCCGAGGAGCGCCCGAGGACTCTCTCTTTTTTTTCCCCCCCTTAAAACAAAGGAACCCGGTTTATCCCTACAGCTCTTTCACGACCTCGGCTTCACCCCCGAGCCCCACGCCGCAACCTTTCCAAAGCCGCCGCGCTCCGCAGCCCGTCCCAGCAGCGCCGCTCGCCGGGGGCAGCCCCGGGCCGTGCGCGCCGGGCCGGGGGGAGCGGGCGGCGGCGGGGCGGGCCGGGGCGGGCCGGGGGCGGGGTCTGGCGGCGCGGAGGAAGCGCCGGGCACCCCGCGGCGGCGGCGGCGGCAGCGCTGAACGGGCGGGCGGGCGGGCAGGTGAGGGTGGCGGGCCGGGGCAAGCCGTGGGGCGCGGCGCCCCGCTTATTTTTGTAACTTTGCGGGGTGGGGTCTTTTTGTTGTCGCTTTGTGGCCCCCCCACTCCCCCCTCCCGCACCTTCCCCGTGCTCTTTTTTTTCCGCCCCTTGGAGGAGACGTTTTTTCCTCGCTTTCCTCCTGCCTCTCCCGCGGGAGCCGTCGGCGCGGGGGGGAGGCGCGGCGGCCGCCCCGCTGCGGGGGCGATGCCCTCGCCTGCCTTGGCGCCTCCCCGTGCCGGCCCCGCCGCCTTCCCTTTGTGCCGCCGGGCCCGGCGCGACGCCTGCCCCGGGAGCCGGCGCCCCGCGGCGCCCCGCGGCGGGAGGTAAGGGCGGCCGCCGCCCCGCGCCCCGGCAGCCATGCGGACCCTGCGGCCGCAGCTCGCCTCCCTGCTGCTCCTCGGTAAGTGCCCGGCGCCGGCGGGGACGGGCGGGACGGGACGGGACCCCCGGTGGGCGCCGTCCCTCGCAGGGCGTCCGGGAGGATCACCCCTTGCCAGTGCCAAGCGCCTGTCCTCAGGAGTTGTCACTGCCCGCGCTGCTCCTGTGGTCGGAGGGAGGAGTGGCGGAAGAAATCCCCCGTAAATATGTGTGTGTGTATATGTGTATATACATATATATATATATATATATATATGTATAAAGTAAATCAGGGTTTCACCTCCACCCGCAGCACCCCGGTGACCATTCCTTGCCGTGCCCCGGGGCGCGGCGCGGGGTCCGGCCGGGGCGTGGGGGCGGTGGGAGCAGAGGGGACGGGCGGCTCCGCGCCGGGCACCGGCTGCAACTTGGGAAGGAAAGCGGCCGTCCAGGGGCTGCTGCTTCTGGGGTCGGGGAGTGTCTCGGACGGCAATCGTAAGGGTAGGGAGTTACACGGGTCTGTGCTGAGCTTGCACAATGAAAGCAGAGAAAATGCCTGGGGTAAGGTAGGCTGCAGAAACAAAGTGCTCTGCTTGGCTCTCGAAGAGCGCGTTGAAATGTAGAGGGAAGGCAGTCCGTGCTGCCCTGAAATGCAGTTTGATTGCTTTGTGCTGCCTCTCAAAGTCCTCCTGTAGTCCCTTCTCTCTGCCGGCGTTTTGTACCCTGTGAACCGTTAAACGTGTGGTTTTGTCCCGTCCCACAAGTGCCTGCCCCAGGGATGACTGTATGCAGTTCTGCAAAGCCCTTTGGGATCCCAGTGCTGAGTGAGAGAGGCTGCAGGAATGCGGGATTCCTTCCTACAAATTTGGGAAAAGCAGAATACAAGACAATTGAAATGCCTCTTAGGCTTTTTGCTGCAGACCATGTGCGAGGCTTAAGTACTGATGAGTTGATAGGAGCATTTGTGGAAAATACAGCTCGGCACCTTCATGCTGCTTTCTGCCTGTGTATGTACAGAGCAACCTCGGAGCTGTTTTGATTTGCTTTTTCATTGCTATGATTTTCTGCTGGCATTAATACTATTGAGAGAAGAAGCGGCAAGGCTGGCAATTTTACTGTCTTGAGAATTGTCACATACATACCTGCTCTGCCAATTTGGAAACAAGATCTGTACTAGAATTGCAGTCATGCTTCCACGTCTGTAATTTGTGTGTGTGTGGTTTTTTTTTTTCATGTGCTCTGCCTGTCTTTAGCAAAGAGAGAGCGAACTCTGAAATGGTTTTGGAGGTGGTTCAAACTTCCCCTAACCACTAGCTTGCTTCCTTGGGTTCCCTGGAAAAAAAAGCCATCTCCGAGCTAAGTTTATCCAGGGTGCCTTTGCTCCGTGAGTGCAGGGAGGCTGTCGTAGCCCGCAAGGTGGGTGTAGGCAGAGGGCACAGCGCTTGCTGCCTTGGCTTCACACGCTCCATCCCTGCTGTTGAAGAACAATAACACCATTCTGGATTAGGGATTCCTAATATGGAGCGCTCGGGTCTGTGGGTCGGTGCGCGCTCCGGAGCACGCCCAGCTGCTGCGGCGGAGGAGCAGCAGAGGGCATCCCTCCTCCTGCCGAGGGCATCCCTCCTCCTGCCGAGGGCATCCCTCCTCCTGCCGAGGGCATCCCTCCTCCTGCCGAGGGCATCCCTCCTCCTGCCGAGGGCATCCCTCCTCCTGCCGAGGGCATCCCTCCTCCTGCCGAGGGCTCCCCGCCGCTGGGACCCGCCAGCCCTGCGCTCCACACCCCGTGCTGGAGCTCACCCGGCGCCCGGCCCGCTGCCGAGGCCGCCCCGACCCCCTGCTTGCAGGAATTAGCTTTCTGCCTTTGACCTAAAACTGGCTCTAACCTGCCTTCATCCTCCCCGGGGGACGAGCTGCGAGGTGTCATCTGTCGCTTTGGAGGATCGGTTGCTTTTTAGTGGTTCCCAAATCCCATGGACGTATCTAGTTCGTAAAAACATCGTGCTGGGCTCCTTGTGCTGATTGTGAGGCTGTTTTTAAGGGCAGGATGTGTACCACGTGTATGCCTGGAGTTACTTTTCTTTTCCTTCTTTTCACCTGGACTTCTTTAGCCGGTTGGTCCACGCTTGCCAAGCTGCCAGTTTTGATAAAGCTGGGGATGTGTAATAGTGCCTCAAAGCCACGAGTCACACAGAAGTGTGACAAGGTAGCCCCTTGTAAAACTGAGACATCATTTGACTTAGTGGAGTAAAAATGCCTCTTTTGTAACATAAATCTGACAGACTAGAAAAGGAGTGTTGTTTGCTGTTAAACAAGTAAGATTAATGCTAGAATATGAGTCAAATACTATGGGTCAAATATGCAGAAAAAGAAATGCAACTCATTCTTTCCTTTCCCTTCTGCAAACTCATTTAAAATCACTGAAGGAGGAATTGTGGTATGGAAAGAGATGGTGGGTGATTTAATATAATATATCAAGTGTTAACTACCTACCAAAATCCAAGTTAACTGTGAAACCAGGGTCTGAAAACCCACATCTGGCGTGTGGGTGTAACATTCATAGAACTCTGCTGTTTTTTCGCCCCCCTCTTGCTGCAGTGTTTGTTACAGGGTTCTTTAAACAAGTGGCACTTCATCACAGCAAGTACAAAATGGGAAAATAGAGCAAGTGCTGTAAATAATCCTCATGCAGCAATGAGACCATTAATACTTGTGCCAGCCAGTGCTAATCCTATGTGTAGTTGCAAGATTTACCTCCTTTTTTTTTTTTTTTTGCAGGGATGCAAAGTCTGATACTCCTCATATTTATAGTGTAATATATAGGAAACACAATAGGCTTCTAGGGAACGCTGAACTCATTCATGTCAGTGACTGGTTTATGAATAGTTCTGCTTTTGAGTCTCTTGCAGTCTCCAGAATACCACCTGTGAATGCAATTTATGACTCTTTGTGTTCAAACATTGCATATGTATATATGTACATAGACTCATTACCCTGTTCCTCTCTCTATTCATGCATAGTAATTGGTGATTTATTTGCGATTCCTAGAGGGGAGCAGAGCGTGCGTAAGGTCTTGAAGCTGCAGCTCACTTGTAAATGGCACGTTGGAGTGAAATACCCATGCCGAGGTGACTCTTGGAGAATGAAGGGATGATCTTCCAGGCCTGTCTCCTGGAGGGGAAGGGGTTGGCTGGGAAGCAGCAGTGTGCACTTGGCTGCCACTCAAGAGTTCTGCTCCTGCACCCTCCTGCTCTCCTGCTGCTTGCCCAGGCACACAGGCTGAGGGGGCCAGTGGCTGACACACAAATCTAGGTGCAGTAGGGCCTGAGGGCTGCTTGGCTGGAGGGGAACATATGGATGAAACAGCGCAGTGGGTGTTTGCACACAGGGGGTTTGGGGCTGTTTTTGTTTACCACAGCTAGCGGCCCAGGGATGTTGCTGGCGCCTCATCTGCTCCTCAGTGCATTGTTAGCGGCAGTGGCCAAGATCGTGCTCTCTCCATCTGCGTCTGCCCGAAGTCCTCCGCCGCGAGCTTCGTTTTGCGAGCCAATTCCGCTGCCCTCGTGCCTGTGCTTGCTGCCTCGGGATTGCTGTGGCGCGCAGTGCCGGACCGGGACTGATCCCGAGCGTGCCGGGGTGGGCTGTGACTCTGCTTCACTTGGGGAATGTGCTGGACGAGGGCTCTGCACACAGCCCTGGCCATTGCCTCATTTCTGCGTGGGGCTGAGGTGGCTCACTGGGTTTCCCCAAGGTGGGAGGCTGCTGTGGCCGTAGGAGCCAGGCTGGCAGGCTCTGCTCCTGCTCATCCCCAGATATAATTCTGCATGGGTAGACTCCCTCTTGCAGTCTTGGCCAGACTGTCTGACATCCTGAGGCTCCTGCAAATCCTGTTTATTTACACAGGAGGTTTTGGTTTATGCGAATTGTTGTCTTTTAGTTGACCTTCCGTCAAGTTAGATGTCTTTATTAAAGCAGTCTTTATTGCAAATCGAATGTGCACTTAGAACACTTCTACCAGACCCATTATATAAAGTGAAAGGCAGAATAAACAGTGCTGCACACCACAGGGAAGGGGGTGGGGAGAGAGATGGTCATAGGGAGAACGTTGCTCAGTGTTGGGAGGTTTGTTGAGGTGTTTTTTTTAACCAGGAAATTGCCTTTTTTGGAAAAAAAAAAAATCTTTTAAAGTTTTTTCTTTTGGTCTCTCTTGGTTTCTTTCTTACCCTTACAAAACTAGTCATGGGTTCTGTCATTGATTTAAAGGTTATACAGTCTAGTTTGAAGCCAGAGGTGTTTTCATTGGTTTACCTTAGGTGAATCAGAGTGCTGTAACCTGAAAGAGTGCTCTTTGCTGTCTGATAGTTAGCAATGTGCATACCCTGCCCAGGAACTTCAAGCACTAGAAAAATCACCTGAAAGGAAGAGGAGGATTTTTCAGCACAATAGGGTTTTCTTATTGTTGCTAGCGTTCCTCAGCTCATGATTTGACTTGTCAACTGGTATCAAGGGTGTTTAGGCCCTCCAGCCAGTGTCTGGAAAACTGTATTGTGATTTGCCTCTGGCTTTGAAGTTCCTAAATACTTCTTAATGATAACCTTCTAAATTGGTTTTGACTCCATTTTTATATTGGCATTTCTTTCCTAGTCGAATAAAATCTTCTTAAGGAATAGTTCTCTGCATTAGAATATATGGGGACGTTTAGCATCTGTTTCTTATCAGCCATGGAGAGGCTAAAATGGAGCCTTTCCTGACAGAGCTGGGTTTGATCACATTGCAAGGCAAAGAAATGGAGCCTGCAGCTGCTTTTGGTGGGTCTGGGGCATCTCTGTGCATCTCTGTCATGTCCAGCTCTAACCTCTTGCTCACCCTGTCTCCATCAGGAGCATGCTTCAAATGATGTAAGCCAGTAAGCTTTTTCTTGTTAGGTTTAATTAATGAATGGCAATGGGACTAGAGGAAGTCTTGCCTTTCTGGCTGTTGCTAAAGTCGCATTTCAGTAAGTAATTGGACATGAGCACAAAACCAGACCATCTCAGCTAAGTGATAGGAAGCCCTTCTTGGAAAGGGAGAGGCTTTGACACTGAGGACTTGTACCATTGCTGTACAGTACTTACACAAATGCCAAAAAGCAGGGGTGCTCCTGAAAGGAGATGTTCCAGCCTGGTTCCTGCCTGGTGTGGCAGGCAGGGGAGGGTGCAGGTCAGGCTGCTCCCGTGAGGACCCATTGGAGGGACTTGATTGATCTCAAAGCCGACGTGGCAAACCCGATAAACACCTAGAGGGACTGTGTGTATGCGTGTCTGACATGAAAGTAGATCTGTTTTTCACTTGGTCCTGCAGATATTTGTGGGGTCCCAAGGGAACGGGGTGCTGAGGAGGCAGGTGGCTAGAGGGCATGGCAAGGTCATCTGGCTGGGTTACCCCAGTTTGCTGGGGTGTGCATGCTCCGTGTCCCAGGGCCTCATTACTGTGGGTCCAAGGATGTGTGACCAGTTCTCAGTCCTCCAGTGAGTCCAGTGCTTGATCCACCCACTCCCTTAAGTGTTACCAGCTCCTGGCAGAGGCTGCCTGCTCTGTGCTGCTTGGTGTTTAATCTGTAGTTTCTGGCAGAAACCACTGCCTGAGCCCTCCTATGGCTCCTCCTTTTTGATTTTTATTCTGGTGCTGGTAGTTCCTTGGTGTTTCTAGGTCCATTTCCAGCTCTTAGTGGGCAACGATCCACAGGGAAGCAAGGCGTGGTGCACTGTAAAGTGGAGGAGTGGGAAAAGGATCACAGCCTGATGGAATGATTTGGATTGGAAGGGACCTTAAACATCATCTACTTCCACACTCCCTCCCTGTCATGGGCAGGGATGCCACCCACTACACCAGGTTGCTCTGGGCACATCCAACCTGGCCTTGAGTGCTTCCAGGGATGGGGCATCCACAGCTTTTCTAGGCAGCCTGTTCCAGTGCCCCTGCACCCTCTGAGTAAAGAATTTCCTCCTAACATCTAATCTAAGTCTCCCCTTTTTTTGTTTAAAACTGTTCCCCCTTGTCCTATCATTATCTGGCTGTCTGTAAAGTTGTTCTCCATCGTTTCTGTAAGTCCCCTTTGAGTACTGAAAGGCTGCAGTGATGTTTCCCTGGAGCCCTCTCTTCTCCAGGCTGTAAAAAAGATGAGCCAAGGGAAGGCATTAGGAGGAGAAGGAAGGTGAAGAACCCAACTGGTAAGAAAGATAGAGGAGAACAGGCTCTGAAGGATCGATCTTGCCAAATGCCAGGCCTTACAACATGCCCATCGCTTTTCAAGTGTCAAAGAATCCTGAGTACAAAAGAAACTCAGACAGTGAGGATCTGTCTGTATTTGTCTTGTTCCTGGGCAGTGTACTTACTACTCCTCTTAGCTGACTTCTTTCCAAACAAGATACTGATTCCATCTGGACTTGAAAAATCATCTAGCGCTTCTCCTGTCTCTTCTGATTTTGGCAAGACTTAAGACGTTGCTGCTCAGGAGGGGATGAGGTTGCTGCCGAAGTACAGGAATAAGGAGATTCCGGTGCAGTTTCTGGTGACAAGGTTGGCCCTGTTGGGATCCAGAGCAGCATCTGGGGCAGCTGCACAGGCATTAGCACTGCCAAGCATTTCACTATTGCCAGTTGTTTGCTTTGGTGTTCTGGGTGTTGTTTTTCTGCCCCTTGCAAAACAGCTCATCAAGCTCTGGTATGTTTGGAGGTGATTTTTGATAGCTGTTGTGGCACTGCTAAGTTTTGGGGGTTTTTTTAGCTTGTGGCATGAGTCTGGAATTGCTGTCATTTGCCTGGTGTTCCCTGCTCTGCTCACGGAAGCTGACAGTTCTGCTTCCCAGCAAATATGGGAAGAATTGCCCTCTGGAGTCCCTGTGATTACAGGGGGAATAACAGGGAGTGGTGGTGCATCTGGGGGTTTTTTGGGGTGGTTTTCTTGGTCGTTCGTCCTGCGTTGCGTTCCTGATGTGTCTGCCTGAGGCCTGCTGTCACTTTTATGGCTTTTGGGCTTTGTATGGAAGTTGATAAGCTTGTCAAAGGGAACTGGAAGCAGGGAGTGAGGTAGATCTATTTTTCAACAGACTCTGTAGAGCTAAATGTCTATTCTGTGTTTGAGAGGTGCTCAGCACTGACCCAGGCTGCTGTGAAATGGGTGGTTTCTGAAGCTTTTAGAGAAATGGAGGCTTGAAGATGAGATACTGAGCCCCAAAATAGCAGAGTTTTTGGTTGCTTCTTTGGGAAAAAAGGGCTCTGATGTCTCATGACAGCAAGGTTATTAAGATTTGGCTGCTTAGATAAATTGAGCTTTTGTCATCTTGGATTAATCATTTTGTCTCCATTCAGCATCAGCACCATGAACATAGGAATCCTCCAAAACTCTGAAAGGGAAGCTGGACCTTGAGTATGAGTATGAGAAGGCAGCCGTTTGTTGCCAGAAGTCATGCAGAAGCTCAATACTCTGGAAAATCATACTTCTGGAAGCTGGCACTTATTAACTCGAGTTACCCAGTACCAAGGATCCAGCCAAAGGGCTCTGGCTGGCTGCCAAACTGAAATTACCAACCTGGGTGTCAGGCCTTGTTGGTTCCTTCTTGATAGCTTGAAGTAGGAGCTTCCCAACAAGCATGTGTGTGCCAGCCTCTCTTCTAGTCATATTTCTCCTTACAGCTTTGTAAAGTATTTGAGGTAATTATAGTACTTACTAGTATTTATTCCGTTCTGAGCAATTATCTGAATGCCTTTATCTCCGGTGTGCTTTCAAAGTGCTCTGCCCCCCTCTCACCATATCATTTCATTTCATCTCATCTCCCTGACTCAGTGCTTTCTGCTCCTTCCCTTCTCATACAGTCCTTGGCCCTCAGCTTCTTCCACCCTCCTGAATACGCTGTCAGGCTTTGCTTTCCCCTCCTGGAGGTTCCCATACCCCATTTTCCCGCTCTGCTGTCTGATCCCATTAGGGAGGAGGGATGTTTGGTCCTTCTTGTGGGGGATGATTGCTTAACCACCCTGCCAGGTGCTAAGGCGCTTTCCAAGGAAGGACACGGATACCAAGAGAAACTGGGCTGGCATGGTGCCATCTCCCAGCTTTCTGCTGGCTGCTTGTGGCCTGCAGACAGTATCTTGAGAGCTCCTGCTGAAGGGTTTGACCTTTATGCCTGCAGTGTTATCCGGTGCCTACAGCAGGAGTCACAGCGTGCAAATTCCAGTGCTTTCTTCTAACTTGTGATATAATTGTAGGCAAGTCACTCTGTCTCTGTTCTTGACTCCTTGAAGTAGAGAGAGTGGCTGAAAAAGGTGTCATGGGATCTTTTGGGGAGGAAATACGCAGTGTTAGGGCTGAGGTCTCGCTTGCTGTCTGTAAGCAAACAGGCTGCTTTTTTTTCTTATACATGGAAGAAAACGGAAAAGATTGATTGATTTCACTCTTGGTGTTAGAAAAAGAAGAAAATTGATTTTTACTTTGAGCTCTATGGTGCTACATACCTGCACAAGCTCTCTTGCTTATCCTACTTGAATGAGAGCTCTCCTTGCCCACCCCATTAGGCTGGTGGGGCACAGCCCATGTGACTGTAGCGTGGAGCTGCTGTGATTCATCCCAGCCATTAGTGCTACAGCAGCACAGTTAATCTATGGGTCGCTGGCATGCCAGGAGCTGTTACATCCAATCAATCCCATGCCATGAGCTAGTTGGCAGTTAAATCTAATCTAGAGTGTGTAGCTGCCAAATGCTTGACGTTCGCCAAGCACTTACTCCTTTCTGCTGTAAATGAGTTGGACTTGAACAAGATCAGTTTCAGGTGCCTTTCCTTCGAGTAGGACTCAGAGTTCACCCTCACATACCTGTACTGCAGAGGGGCAAAAGTTGTCCAGAGTCCAAAGGGCTACAAGGAGGGTGTAAATCTACCTGCTCGTCTTCATATTTAGATATCAAAGCATGCTTTTCTCATCTCACGTTGCTTTATCTCCCACCTCTTCCCTTTGCCTAGATGTGAGGAGAGGTGTGTTCAGAGGTGACCTCTCAGATACTGCTGTCATCATGAGAGCATGGAGGGACCTTGTCTTGGTTCTTTCATATGTATGAGTCTTGCCTGAGAGGGCTAGTTTTTATTTTTATTTCCTATTTTCTGCCGCTCTTACACCTCATCCACTCTTGAATTTTCCAGCTGTGCCTGCAGGGTCCTTCTGCAGATGCTACCCTGTGGCTGCCAAGCGAAGGAAGGCTAGCACTGACTCAGTGGTTATTCTGATTTGTGCCTGGCTCTGGTGTTTGGACAAATTTTTTTTTCTTTTAGTCTTTGCAGGGAAGAATGTGTCTGCAAATGTGTGGTGGGAAGGAGGTTTGTTTTCTCCTGGAGCAGTGGGGAAAGCTCTCTGAGACTGCCCTGAGCCGCATGGGGTAGTGTAGAAGCTGTTGTCACCCTTCTTCTGGCTCTTGCCTGGATCCCATTGGATTTTTTAGACTGGCTCATTTTGGAGGAGAGTGTAGGGAGGAGAGGGGTGAGTGTGAGGAAAGATTTGCTGTGTGTCAAATGCCTAATAGCTGCTCTAGCAGATCCACTGGGATACATTACTAAAAGCATCCTAATGATCTCAGTGTAATGGGTTTGAGCCTTGGAAGCCTGCTTGCTGGGAAGGGGATCCCAGGGCCTTGTGCTTGGCTCCTGGAGGATGAGGGCAGGGTTCCTGGCAGCAGACAGGGCAGGAAGCAGGAGCTGCCTCAGAATCACAGAATTGATTAGGCTGGAAAAACCCTCTGAAGTCATCAAGTCCAACCTGTGACCAACCACCACCACGTCCACCAGACCATGGCACTGAGTGCTGTGTCCAGTGGCTCTTAGACACTCTCAGGGGTGGTGACTCCACCACCTCCCTGGGAAGCCCATTCCAATGTTTAATCAGCCTCTTTAGGGTACCCATCCTTCCGAGAGGAAGTGTCAGAGGGGAGCCATATGCAGGGCTTTGGCGTGGCAGAAAAATGACTCAGTGGGAGGCTTGGCCAAGCACCAACTACTGCTGTTACCTCAGAAATGTAGATTACCAGAGGCTGCAGTTGTGTGGGTGCCAACTAAGTCCCTAAAGAGATGTAATCTGAGGAAAGTAATTTTCCCTACAGAGATATCTGGGTGTTGGTGGAAGGGCAAGATGTGCAGAGGAGCATGACTATAGCTGATACCAGCAGCCTCTAAACCTGGCTGCTGGCAGCACATGTGGTAAAGAGATGTGCTGGGGAATGTGGCTCCCACCCCAGCTGCAGGAGCAGCACCCAGCTCTGCTGCTCCCATTTCTCTAACCACTGCTGTTCCTCAGGTGGCATCATGCAACCTCCTTCTCCTGGCACTGGTGGTGGCCTGGGAAAGAGGTGGGCTGTTTCTTACCTGCAGAAATGATGGGAGCAAGGGTCATGTGAGAAAGGAGGGTTCATCAGTCCTGGAAGGTACCAGTGGAGCCATGAAGGCCCCTGAGATATAGGTGGGGATGATGAAGAGGGGGTAGAAATCAGGGTGGGAGACAGCAGCAGTCCAGTTTTCCAGTGGATGGATGGACAGATGTAAAAGAAATGCATGTACATGATCGTGAAAGTGCTGCAGTAGAGATTCTCCATAGTTACTGGGGTGATCAGCATCGTTTTCTAAATCATCCTCCGTATGTGGATGCGAATCTTGAGTGTGGGTAGGGTGAAGTGAGGCTTCTGGGGAAGTATGCTAGTGGGAGGCCAAAAATAAATTATCAAAAGAAAGAATTGAGAAATTAACAAAGCTAAACGGATGTATGCAGCTCTAAGAAAAGGGTGTCGTTTTTGAAAGCATATTTTTGAAAATCTATTTGCTTAGTCATCTTACAGATAACTTAGCTATTTTTGCCTTCTTTGCTCTGATGACACTTCACTGTCTATATAATAGGTTTAGCATCTGCATTCTTTTCTAGTGTAAAGGGAAAATATATCTGCTAATTTTGAGTTGGCTTTGTAGAATTGCTTTAACTCTTGGCTGTGATAGAAATAAGATACTGGTCTTAAAACTATTTTAAAGGAGAATAGTTGGCATTATTTTCCTTCTAACCCATCTTTTTGACCCATCTGCCATGTCTGCAATTGAATTTCAATAGAGAATATATACCCTTGCTGTTTCATGTGTAATAATAACTGTGCCCTCAACTGCTCCAGACATTAAAGTGGTGATGTTTGGGTTCAGCACAGTAATGTGCTGGGGAATGAATGCAAGATCAAGGGCATTTGCAGGTTTTTATTTCTCTGTGTTTGCAGGGGCTGTGGCACTGCTAGTGGGTTGCTCACAAATGGTGTCTTAGATTACTTCTTCTGCAGGCAGCAAGGTTTGCATCTTGCCATTCCTGTTTGATCTGCAAGTGGTGATGAGAGCTGTATACTTGAATTCAGATTTTCTGAGTAGCAGTCTGCAGTCATTAGGGCAGCACTTAGACCCCAGAGGCTTTTTCCATGTTTTCATCCTGTTTCAGTAACCGTGTCTCTTGTTATCTTGTTCCTGAATATTTTCTCTAGTAAGAGGACGCTGTTTGTTGCAGCTGTTAAACCTCAAATGTCTTGAATCTCCCTTAGGGAAGAGAGGGGAGAGTTCCTGAGGTTTCTGTTTAAGTAGACTATAGAAACACCTACATGTCTTTCCCAAGTATACAGCCAGGAGGTATTATTGGTGCTGTCTTGACCAGCTGATGGAATCTGGCTGGTTTGGCCTGTGATTCCTCCCTCTTGCTGGCTCGCTGTGTTGAAGGGGTTTAGTAAGGAAACAGGGATAACAGGGATTCTTTTTTCTTTTTTTTTTTTTTCTTTTTTTTTGTTTTGTTTTGGTTTTGGCATGCAGTGGTACTGGATGGCTCTGGTTGCTTTTGTCAGAGCAGTGTAGCTAGGAGGTGTCAAAGGAAATTAGGGATGTTTGTTCGGTTTCCTGGCTGGATATACTATGTGGGTTTTGGAGAAATGTGCATTGAATAAACATTGGGTAAATCTCCTAGGACTAGCACCCCCTGGGAGCAGTGTTGGGAGCTGTGCTTTTCTTCATGGCAGGATTTAAAAAGAAACGTTTGTATGGGAAGAGTTTTGTGCCCCGTGTTTGGTTCCCGTTGGTTCAGTGATTTTTAATGTTCCTCCGTCTGTTCCCTTTAAAGCCAGCTGGCCAACCTTAGGAGAGGATTATCTGAGTAAAATTCTCCAAAGCCTATATTGCTGTCAGAATTCTTTGTTTCATGCTCCTTCACAGTGCCAGAGGCCAGTCCAAGCCCAGGCCTGACCATTGCCACATTTAAAATGTTGGAGCCAGCCCTTGGGATTGCTGGAGCCCCTTGGGAGATGGGCTGTGCCCCATCCGTGCCGCTTTGCTGGGTGGCTGTGGGTGAGAGGGCGTGCCCCGGGCAGAGCCAGCGGGGACAGACACTGCCAGGAAGGGCAGGAGCTCTGTCACAGGTGGTGACAGCTCAGCACCTTTACCCAGCGTGACCTGGCCTAAGATGGGAATCGCCATGGTCCCCTCACCCCTGCTGCCCCCACGGGTCATCCTCCCTCCTCACTGGAGGATCCAGGGGATGCTGTGGTGGCAGGAAGCCCTGACCAAGTGACAGGCGCCCCAGGGCCTGGCGGGGAGCAGGCGGCTGTGTGGGCATGGGGGCACCTTCCCAGCCAGGGATGGCTTGGCTTGGGCTCCAGGGCTGGCTTCTGTGCTTTGGGACATTGACCAGGAGCAGCCAAGTGCCTGTGGTACCCAAGCCTTGCCTCACGAGCTTGTGCAGGACATTTGATTTTGCCTTCGTCTTGGGAGGTGGCGTTTCACAGCTGCTCTAGGCAGGTACTCAAAAAGCTGTGCTAGTGGGTGCAACCTGTGTCAACCCTCACCACCTGCAGTCTGCTGCCATGAGATGAGGATGGGGATGGCCTCAGCAGCTCCTTTGGGACTGCTGTCCCAGCTTCCTGGCCCTGCAGCCCTCCCTTCTCCCTGTCTTTGTGCTGGTCTCCTCCAGCTCTATCAGTCTCCGACAGATCTGGAACGTGTGTGGTGTTTTGGTGCAGCTGCTGTATCTGTTCAGCTTGCATCACTTGTTCGCTGTTAAGGCTTATAATCAGTGTAAAATCTCGGGGGTGCAGCTATTTACAGAAAAAAACCAACCTACTGCACCCTTCCAGACTTGCATCAAACAAGAGTTTTATTCTCATTAATTGAATTCCTCTAGAGTCTGATGACTTGGGCATGTTGAAATCAGATAAATAAAACCCTCCCTCTCTGGTAGCTGCGTAAGCCTTTCCTTAACTCCCTGATCAGAGGGGTCTAGGCTTTGCTAAGTAAGTAGCTGCAGATGAAAACTTCTGCATACATCTGCTCATTGGGGAGTGTAGGCAGGAGGATGCTCAGAGTGGTGTATCAGCAGAGGAAAGATTTACCTCATCCCCCACCTTTCCTTTTCTCAGTTGATTAGGATAGGTTTTTTTGTTTAGTGACAAATGCTGTTTAGTCACCCTCAAACATGTTGTCTGTGTCTAGAAGCTGGGACTCTGCTTTCTTTCAGACTTTCAGATAAACCTGCAGCCCTGCACAGTGGCAAGTCTGCTCTTGCTGAAGTCAGGGTGCATCGCCTTTGGAGCATCTCTTGGGCCATGCTGCCCCATCTCATCCTGTGGATGCTGAGATGCATTGCTCTGGGAGGTAGAAAGGCGTTGGGGCTGGTGCCCGACATGTGGTGTTGCTGAGCTGATTCTGTAATCCTGAAAAAATCCAACTTGCAGCTTTTCCCAGACTCCATACATCAAATGAGACTTGCAGTCATTAAGGTTGTGTCCCTTTGCTCTGTTGTGTCTCTCGTGTGTTGTTCCTGTCTTGGTACTGAAGGCTGGGGCCCCTCTTGTTCAGCAGATGTTGTTGGTTAGTCCAGAGTCATTCCTGCCTGTGCCTGGATCACCCATGCTGTAACAAGGTACCTGGCTTTGCCAGCCAGGCTTTTGCATGTCTTGATTTTCAGCCAGCACTGCTCCACCCCTTCAGGGTCTTTCTGTTTTTCTCCTCCCCTGCCACTCCTGGTTCTGCATCCTGGACTTGGATTTCCCCCCACTCCTCTTCTATCAGTATTTCTGCCCCATAGCTGTTTACACCACCAATACAGTGGCATCTCCCCCCATCCCTGGGACACTTTTTCTGCCCTCTCTCCCATCTCCACCATCTGCTGCTTCTGCTCCTGCTGTCATGCAGTGATGTGGGGGCATCATGAGTCCTCTGCCCATTCTGACCTCTCCACTCAGAGCTTGGCCTCTTCCCTCTACCTTGTCCCTTGTAAGTACTTTTAACTTTTTCTCCACTGAATGCTGATGGTGATATTCCCCCCAAGCTTGGATAGCCCCTTCTCCACCTTCAGATTTGCTTCTCAAACTGTAGCAACTTTATGAAGAGAACTGGCACACAAATGAGAGTCTGTCTTTACCTGTTGGTTTGCCCTGTCCTGCTTTCCTTCTCCACGCTTTTCACGAAGGTAGAATTTCTAACCTTTTTTCCTTGTCTTAAGGGTCCCAACTCGTTTTCCCTTGTCTCTGTCATTTGTTTTCCTACTCATAGCCTCTCTCCCTCAATGCAAAGCTGCTTTATCCCCTCCTCCTCCAGCAGCTGCTGTGTCCTTTGCAAGCCCCATGGGATGCACTGTCTGGAGCTTTTTTCTCCCAGCCCTCTGCCAGTTTAGTCTGTCCCTGTGATTTACTTCACAAGGGCTTTCTTAATAGCCCCCACTGCTCTACATCTGGGTTGTGATGAAATGTTACCTTTCTTGATTTTGTAATTGACCTTGCAATAACCAGTTTTGGTCTCTTTCTGGAGAGATCCTCTAAGTTCTATTGTCTGTCTTTTCCTGCCTTGCTGACAGAGCTTTTCTTATGATCTCATGAGTTTACCCTGTATACCAGCTTCAGGGCTTGTGTTTGTGTGGCTGCAAGGGGCCTATTCTGTCACCCTGTCCACCTCTTCCTGCAGTCCCTGCCTCTTTGTAGTTTTGTCCACTCACAAAAACTGGAGTGGCCTCTCTCTGCTGAGAGATCTCGTATTTCTGTTCACTTCAAAATTTTAACCTTTGTCTCTGGTGCTTACTTACATGCACAGGCACGCACCTGGGTCTTTCTGGAGTGTAAGCTACAGCATTTCCTATCCATCTCTGCCTCTGAAATTCATTCAGGTTTTTTGTTGTCTGCCGATTCCCCTGAACTCTCAAATTAGTTCCTCCTCCTCTGCTGTGCCAAATGCAAGATGTGTGTCTTCCCTTTTAAAGCCATTCTTAGCCTTGTTCTACCTTGTCTTTTTAGTGCTTCTTCCCTCCGTGGTTTTTGATTCCCAGCCTGTGCCTCTCATTGTGTTTCCTCAGGCTGGGTTCTCAGAGAAAGAGGGCTTATCTGATCATACTGCCTCTGCCACCCCTTTCCGGATAACCTGGAAGCCCTTTGGCCAATTTTACGCAAATTTGACAGGCGTAGAGAGCTTGGAAACAAACGAGTTCCTGCAAGCCTTGTGAAGAGTAGGTAGCTGAGTCAGGGCAGTGACAGGGGACTGAAGGAGACCCTTTTCTTCAAGGGCTTCAGCAGAGCCTCCAAATGACTGTGCCAGCTGTAGGAGAAGCTCCAGCTGGAGCTTGCAGTCAAGTCATTAGTCTCAGAGACAGCCTCCCTCCTGAAGGCATGGGAGGCTAGGCTTCATTAAGTCTCCTGCTCTTAGGGTTGTTTGCTAAAAGTGGTGGCTTGGAAAACTTATTTTACTCTGTGTGATGGGGAGTAACCTGCAGCAAGCACCTGCAGCACTTTTTCACTTGCTGCCTTTGCACAAGGCCTGTTAAGAGACCTGCCATCAGGGTCTCCCAGCAGAGAGAGACCTTGGCGCTTCCTCACACGCTTCCCTGCTCTCCTTCCCTGCCCTCTCTTGACCCATCTGCTGGCATTCTGAAGGTGCTGTCTCTCACAATGTGGCTGAGCTGGTGGAGTTTCCCTGCTGCTAAATGGAAGGGTTGTTTGCTCCTGTCCCCCAAAGAAAAAAGTGTTCGTGCTCTATTGGTGAAAACCAGTAACTCTTTCCTTGGGTCATTCTTTTTTCAGCTCATGTGGAGGTCAAGCATGGGGAGAGGAGTGTGTGTATGTTGCTAGGAATAAAGTGAGTGGGGAAGCAAGACTGCTTTTTTTGCCATGGCAGCTGGTAACTAGATCAGCTTAACTGCATTGTGAAACCACATTTTTAAACTGAATCTCCTGGGATGAGGGTGTTTTTGCCACTCTTCTCTCTGTAGAGAATCTGTTGCAGTGAGGCTGCTCTGAGCAGGTGCTTGGTGCTGAGCTAAGGTAACTGAGCCTACAGCAGTGGTGAATGAATGCAGTCCTTATGGAGAGTCCTTCATGGAACAGTTGAGGTTGGAAGGGACCTTTGGAGATCATCTGGTCCGAGCCTCCTGCAGGTTGCTCAGGATCATGTCCAGACAGTTTTGAATATCTCCAGGGATGGAGGCTCCGCAGTCTCTTTGGGCAGCCTGTGTGCAGTTACCCCTCACAGTTGTGGGTTGGTTTTGTTTGTTTGTTTAGTATAAAAAGTGTTTTCCTGTGCTTTCCAGCTGGTCAGTTCCCTCTGGTGCGTGGGCTTGTTCCTCCTCAGGGAGGAGAATCTCATCTGATTGTCCTTTTTACTCACTGGTAGTAGTACTGTGCTTAGGAGGTAATGACTGTACCTTTCTCCCTCCCAGCCTGGAAGAAATAGTAACATAAATGCTTCTGCATCCCCTTTTTTGTTTTGTTTTGCTCTGTTTTCCTTTCCAAATGCCAGAAAGCTCCTGTCCTCCCATTTGAAATGAGAGCCTTGGTGACAACTGCTGATAGTCTGTGTAGCATGTCAAACTAATAAATTACAGTGTATGCAGACAAGGAGTTCTAACATCTTAATTAGCAATAAAAAGGCAGCAGGTAGCTGAAGAATCTCCCTACATCTCTGTCTGTCTTTCAGGGATGCTGTCTTGACTGAATCACTGAAGTTTTGAGAGGCAGCATGTTGCTGCTGGTTAGTGAACAGGGAAGAATCCAGATGAGTTTGTGGGGAGGAAATGGAAACTGTCTGCTGTTATATGGCTGTACTTCATATTCCTGTGATCCTTTATGGTGGGATGGGTGTAGTGGGTTCAGTTTGTAACTGGGCAATTCTTATCTCATAGAAGGTAAATAAGTAAGTAATGAGTATTTTGAACCAAAACCACTACAGTGGGAAAACTATCTTGGAGAAATGCATGCTTTTAGCCAGTACACTTGACTTTGGGGATGAGTCAATTTGCTGCTTACTTGAAAGCTCTTTCTGCTGAAGGAGTGAGTACAAGATGGCAGCTTTGCCTTGCAAATTGAGTGTTCTCTCGTGCTAATGGTCACGGCTGAGGGGCACAAATGCTTCTTTAGCATGCCAGAAGGAAGAGGAAGAGATTGCCCCGGCTGCATTCTCTCCTAGATATTACACTTGTGAGCTTTTTTTTTAGTGTCATTTCTGCAGAGCTGTGTGCTCCAAAGGAGGTGAGGAGCAGGTGCAGACCCATGGCTAAGGATACAGCTGGAGTGCTGGAGAAATGGTGTTCTCTGGGAGGTAGGAGGGAATGTGCAGCAGGGCACTTTGTCACCAGCTCTTCCAGCTTGTCAATATTTAACAGATTGTTGTTAGGTTTCTCTCTCTGGAAGGTAATCAATTCGGGGTTAAGCAATTAATAAATGGCTGCCTGAGGCTTCCAGTTTGGAGGTGAAAAAGAGATGCTCTGGCCATGCCTGGAAGAACAAAGATGCAGGTCAAGGTTGTAGAGAAAATAAGGATGCTGGACTCCTAAGTGTCATCTGTACCAAAGCAAGGGAAAATCTGGAGTCACTTGGAACAAGGGGAAGGGCAAGAAACCAAATAAACAACTTCAAGGAGTGTGGAAAGATGGGCCAAAACACTCTTTGGAGGTGGAGGGAGGTGCTTTATGTCTGTCCTTCCTCCCTGTGTTTTAAATAAAGAGAACGAGAAGCCTTGGTTTTCGTGAGGAAAAATAAATTTCAGGGAGGGTAAGAAACCAGGCTCTCCATGCATCAGAAATATTTTAAGAGATCTCATGAAAGAGAGGGAATTCCTTTAATGAAAGGCTGGATAGTAAATGCTGTTTCCTCTTGGCAAGGATAATGTGAAGGTGAGATTTGGGACTCTACACTCTTTTCTCCTGGGAGAGTATTTTAAGCATCTGGGATGTTATGAGGTGAATTACAGCAATAATAGGGACATTCTGTTCTTTAATATTGGAAGGGATTGCAGAGCGTGCAGGAAAATGAAAAAAGAAGTGACATTAAAACGTTATTGACTGTGAAACAAAATGAAGTTTCTTATTGTCTGAGAGTGAGTGATAGCACGGGGAATAATGTTTGACAATTCTTAGAGTGACCCTGGATGTTGAACATATAGGACTTGAAGACTAAAGAAGGATAATAAAAAGAAATACAGGGGCTGGAGGGCATAATGAACTATGTCAGAAATTTCCTACCTAGCTTTGAAGCTCCAAACAATTTCATTTCACCCCCTCCTTGTGATAGGCTGGGAACACATACCAGCTAAGGGTTCAGCAGTCCAAAATGCGTGTTGGTGCTTCATAGCTTTGGTACTAGAATGGCAGTGCTGAATCTTTTAGAGGTCTGGGAGCAGTACTGGAGACACCAGGATAAATGGTGTGTCCTTACATGTATTTTAAGAGCTAAAAGAACACAAGAAAAAGCACACATAGGAATCTTAGGAGACTTCACTTTTTGTGCAGGTCTGCACTAAATCTTACAGGGAGTACCTGTGGTGACAGTTTCAAAACTCAGGCTGGGGAGGTAGTAATGAAGCCATCACTGCTTTTCATTGGAAATTATAAAAGTAGGCATTGCCTTGGGCATTCCAGCAGACCACTGTAAATGGTGCTGTGTATTGTAGTGCTTAACCAGACCTGGAACCAGCAGCAGTGATACAAGTCACTAGGGCATGTATTCAGTAAGGGCTTTAAGGAAGAAGAAACTCCTAAGGATAAGGGACGAGGAGCAGTGCAAGTTAGAAGTACTGCGTGGGCACTCCAACACTTCCTGCCTGCATACTCCCAATATAAGCATAATCTGCCAGGGAGCTTCTGCTCGCGTGTTCTTCCCAAAGTGATAAGGATAGAGTATGTGAAGAACATGCTGATCTGAGAGGTGAAAAAGGGCTGCAAAGGTCATGTTCTGACCTTGGAGGAAGAGAAATAGTTGATTAAATGATTCACAGGACAAGCTCTACTTTAAGTACAGAAAAGAGCCTGTAGTGCTGTTGGAGCTTTGTGCCATTCTGGGGGGTTAAGTCAAAACTTTGGTGAGTACAAGGATTGCAGGTTATAAGGGATTCTTTTTTTCTCGGCATCTTTGCAGGAAAACAGTAAAACTGCAATAAGCAGTAGGTGTGTCGCACAAAGGTATTTGAGCCCCCAACAGTCATTTACCATTATGAATCTGAACCAGCAGGGCAGCCAGCTCAGTCTGTCCCTTGTGCACCAGCATGTGTTGTTACTCACCTTTTAAATGTGCTTCAAAGCCCTTGTGAAGTAGGGAGGCTGAGCACCACGAGCTCCAGAGCTCAGGGATCTGTGTGCAGAAGGACTGCCCAGCCATCCTCCTTCCTCTGGTTATTATGGGTATTGCTCCTTTTTTCTGACCGCAGGCGTGGCTGGCTAGCTTCTGGACACAGTGTACTTGGACTTTTCAAAGTAAAGCTGTACTAGATTAAAGAGTAGTTTCAGGCTTCGGTGCAGCAAAGTAACTTTAAATATACTTTCTGGTGGGATAATTGAGAATGATAGAACTGTAAGAGCAGGGAGATCTTGTATCATGCATCCCCTGGGACAGGTTCATCTCTGCCTTATGGTATCCTCGAAGAAAGTAAATGTCTATTAGAGGAAGCTGTAGTGTGAGATGCCTCAGTCTCACAAAGCAGTCTTTCTGGTGCCTTGCTTTCCTAGCTCCTGGGAAATGGGCATGTAGCTAGCTCCCATGACCAGTCTGAGTCTCTGCTTTCAAGTCCAAGCCTATTGTTTCTTGTCTTCACAGAGTCCAGTGTAGATAACGAATTATTCTTTCATCCTTTCAGCATTTTTAGAAGTTTAAAGGTTGTAGTAATACAGATGATCTGTGGCTCAAGAATATGCTGTGATGTTAAAACTAGCACATTTTAACGTGCCTAATTGTAGAACAGGGAAGGAGCAGTTAGAGCAATGTGACACCCATATAGGATGTAGTTTGCTTAAAAAACGGGGGGAAGAAATCACAATTCACACTGTGCATCTGCAGAATACCAGTGCCATAGTGGGGAAAATAAGGAAGTCTTCTGTCAGTATAAGGGCCAGATCTGAGAAGAACCAAAGGATGTAAAATGGCTCTGATCTTGGTGAGGGGGTTGGATGTCTGGCTGGATGCATAATTATAGCAGAGGTACAAGACCTCTTTTACAGTCAGAACTTGGGAAGCTAGTCACAGGCCACAACAATCTATGGTGATTAAAAGAAATGTCACCTCTTTCATATTTATTGAAAACATTTTTCTTAAAAGACAGTAAACATCTGCTGTGGAAGTGAGCGGCTGTGAGACAGAGCAGCGAGCAGAGCTGAGGGAAGGCAGTGTTGTTGGAAGAACAAAGAGCTGCTTTGGCGGCTCCTGTCTAGTTTGCCCATGCTTTGATATTCCCCCACTGATTGTGATATTTCCATGCCAATTATTGTATAAATTGCTCCTGGCTGACCTCGCCACTTAGCCATCCTTAGTTGGCCCAGTAGTGGGAGGAATTTGAATGAGGAATAAATAGCTTTATGAGTTGGTTTAGGAAGGATGGTCCGTGTACTGGGAGTGGCAGGATGGTGGCAGGAATGGATGAGGAAGAGGATAGGGGATCGGGTATCCTTTTGGTGGTACCATTTAAACATTAAAGCAAAAGGGTGGAGAATAGGGACAGAGTTGTTCTGCAGGTGGCTCCAGCCAGCCTTTCAGTACACTAAGCTCTCTTGGCATGACAAAAAATACACCAAACAAAACACTGTATTTTCCCAGAATGAGGCTTTACAGTCTTGGGGGGGTGGGGGGGCTTACCACATGTTTTCTTCTGATAGCATTGTTTTTTTCCATCTGGCAGCAGGTTGCAGTGTAGGGAAGATTGTTCCTGCTGTGACTCATTTATGCAAAAATTAAGCTCAAACCTAATTTTCAGTTGCGTGCCTTTAACAGGAGACTTCACAGAATAGCAGGTATGTGTTGCTTAAAGATTGTCTCTGTTTTGGCATTGCCTGGTGGGGCAGAGTCTCCCTCAGAGATTTTATTAGTCTTCAGCCTATGGGAAAAAAATAATGATGGCTTCCTGGGAGAGCGTTCTCAGTGGCAGGACAACGGTGAGCTTGGAAGAGCCTTCTTGAAATGAATTACTGTTTTGTGGGTATCAACCCTGCTGTGGAGGCCAGAGAAAAAGCAGGGACTAAGTAATGGGCTGGGTTTGGCAAGACCTGTCTGCATCCTCCTTGGGTGACAGAAGGGAGAGAGGAAGGGCCATCCCCTGGGAGGCCTCATGCATAAGTGAGACTGAAAAATTAATCTGAATTAAGATGGAATATGAGCTCGGAGGATGTTAACTGTCCCTGAGTAATCCACTGGAAGCAAAGGCCTGTGCAGGGTGCAGTGCTCCTGCTTTGGGGCAGGGGAGTGGGAGCGCTGAGGAGGGGTGATGCCACAGCCTGCAGGACACAGGGAGCAGCAGGACATGGGGAACAGCAGGAGGAAGTCTGCTGGCACTTGCCTCACCTCAGATGGCACCATCCCATGCATTGGAGTGCAGGGGCTGGCCGGGTGGTCAGCCTGGGCTCCTGCATATCCCCTGCCCCCCCCCCAGGACCTGCAGGAGGGCAGCAGTAGCCACAGCCTGTGGTGCACTTGCACCTGCTCTTGGGTTGAGCTTGCCTGGAGCATCCCTCAAGCTTGGAATTAGACACTTTAGCATAACTGCCCTTTAGCACTTATGTCTGAATTGTCTTCGTTACTGGGGACTTTCTGCCAGGTCCTGTGGTCTGCCACAGATGCTAATTTGTCATAGCCAAGTAGGATTTATGCATGCTCCCCTTCCCTTCTCTGCATAGGGGCACAAGCTCCCATGTCAGTTCTGAGGATGTTTTGAGGGAACCCATTCAGTTGTTCAGAGCAGAAATAGTCATGCTTTTCGAGAAGAAGCTGAAATGCTAAGGTTTTTAGCTTCTGTTGTAGCATAACCAAGGCATAGTGTGCAGACCAGATGTGACCCACGTTGTTGAAGAGTACAGTCTGTAATGACATGGGTCATGAAGGGGCACAAGGACAGCTGTACCACTTCAGAGTAAATCCTGCACCTTGCTCAGCATCATGCCTCAAAAAGCTGTAAGCAGGCAGCTATGCACTTGCAGCTTGTTTTGGGAGCCTTATGAACCTGATGTCATTTACCTATTTAGTAGCCCTCCTTCAAGTGCTTGTCCCACTCACATTTTGACCCATGTAAACTTTTTCCATACCCCCAATATCCTTTGGCAAGGGCATCCACAGATCTGCTGTGTGCAGCTGCAAAAATTGCCTCGCTTGTTATAAATCTGGATCTGGCCAGTCTTGGTTGATGGCCTTTGGTTTTTAAACTAGAAGAGATGATAAAGGGTCAAATTCTTGACTGTCCTTGCTATGGTTATGTATTTGTGAAAAAACCTTTACCAGATCCCCTTCAAGTCACCTTTTTTTTTTCCCAGACTCCATTATTTTTTGACAGAGAAGCCATTCCCTAGTGTTTATCCTCATTGTTGCTCTTCTCTTGACACTTTCTCAGGAGCGCCTGTGAGTTGAACAAACAAAAGTGACAACAACAAAACCCAGATGTGTTGCTGTGTATTTGTGAAAGGGAGAGGGATCTCTTTGGAAGTGTGTTCTGTCTAGTAACTGTAGTCAAAGGCACAAAGTAATTTTTAAAGGAAATTTAGGATTAGTACTGTCAGTTATTGACAAATAGTACTTTAGAGCTTCTCAGTGAAGGAAAGCTGCTGTAAAGCTGCAGGGGTAGAAACATCCCCTCAAACTACGTAATCCATTTGGTGTTTAGCACTATTAGCCCTGTGCTTATAGAAGATATCTATGCCAAGAAGATATTTATATGAAGACCTTTTTAGTTGCTCTCTAGTGATTAGAAACGCACGATAATACTCATAAGAGCTCAAGTTTCTCCTTTGGATTAAACAACTACTGGCAATGATTATTGATATCTAAGATAACTACAATGGCTGTAGTGCCTTTGGATGTGGTGCAGACATGACCCGTATGGTCTGAGATGGGGAGAATATTTGTGCAAGAAGGCTCTTCGTCAGTCTGTCATGCGTTTTTATTTATTCTTTTAATCTGTCAATGCTGTGGCAGAGTTTCTGTGTGCTCAGGCATCCCCTCGTCCATTACACCCACCTGTCCCTTGCAATAAGCCATGAGTCAATGTTCTCAGGAAGATTTTGCACGCCTGTTCTTCTGAAAGGGACCTGAAGGTCCACCTTCTTCCCAGAGGGTAAGTGTTTGGCACTTTCTGAAATAGTGCATCTTCAAAGTACTTGAGCTCAGGCACCTGAAATGACCAGTTGCATGTGAAAAACCTGAGCTCTGAGCTCTGTGTGTGTCTCTGTGGAAAGGTCAGATCTTGCCCCAATTATCTGAGGTTGCTGTGAGGATACAGGTTTTGCAAAGACACAGTGTACTCAGAAGCTGAGCTGCAGCACTGCTGGGGGAGATGCCTGGCTGGCAGGGATGCTTGATGCTCCTTTCTTGCTCCTTTCTTTCTTGGAGAGGCATTGAAATCCTGGCTGTGGTGTGACAAGGGAGACTTGAGTGAGTATGTGACTCTGACATTGCATTTTTCTCTTTCCTTTTCCTGGCTTTTTGGAGCTGTTTCCCATGACATTTGCAGTGGCCCTGGAGCCTGCTGGGTGGGTTGGCATAGGGGAGGTGCAGGTACTGGGCATCTGAGGTCCCTGGGTCCTGCACTGTCCCTTGCTGCTTGAGTCCAACCACCTGGCTGCATGTCCCCTCTTGCCACTGCTCTTATCCCCCTGTGCACCTCCGGGGCCTGGGAGATGGGTGAGCTGAGAGCTGCCTGGCTGTTGTTTGGCTTGCTCCTAGCTCAAAAGGCTGTCAACAACAGCCCAGATCTGTAGGGGATAAGGATCAGGGAATGGCTTCCTCCTTATTGCATGGGATTTGCTGTCTTTTGGAAAAAAACAGATGCACAAACCTATAATTTCTTATTAATTTTAAAGTAGCACTTGGCTTGCTACCTCCTCCCTATCAGCCCTTGCGTTGTCAGTAAATTATATTGGATTTGCAATTAAAAGCCAGCTGTGTCAGTGCAGTACCAGCCAAATGCCACCATCACTGTCTCCTGGGCATCCTAAGGAAGGTGTGGAGCACACAGTTCTTCCTGCAGTGAGCTCTTCTCTCACTTTAGGAGGGAATGAGAAGAGTTTAAATGGGATCTCAGACACATTATTTTTGTTAATCAGAGCTCTTGCTCGCTAAGAAATGCAGTTCCTGTGTGTTGTGGATGTAGCAATTCCCAGAGCTTGCAAAATGCCAAACATCATGCAAAGGGTAACTGTTTGAGGACAACATGTACTGGTGGATGTCTGCCTCAGGCTGATTGTTTTTCTTGTTTCCTTTCTTGATTAAAATAGTTTCAGAGAAGTATTTCTGCTTCTGCTGTTTGGGTTTTTTTAAAGGTGTTGAAAAGCATTTGTGCCCAGCTGTGTTGGAGCAGGAGTTCACGGCCAGGCACAGGGAACAGCACTGTGGATGTGCTGCTCCTTGCCCCTCTGGAGATCTAGCCTGTTCATCCAACTTCTGAGCCTTTGTGTCTCACCTCTGGGACAGAAACCTGCTGCAAGTGGTAACAAAAGCCTGACTGTTTCGTCTTCTATCCATACTGGAGCTGGGCAGGACTTTCTCTGCACTGTCTTCCTTCTGTCCCTCAGCTTCTTAGGCTCCTGGAGCCAGAAAGGGAAACCAGGAGCTCTTTGGCTCTTAACTCTCTCTCACTTTTGGCTGCATTAGGAAGGTGCAGCAATCCAGTGCAAGAGAGAATAGAAGAGGAGGAATGTAGAAAGTGGGTCTCTTCAGAACCTGAAGGAGGACTCCAGGTAGAGTTACAATCAAGGTCCTAAAAGCTATTGATAAGGGAAGAAGGAAGCCCACGTTAGTGCTGGCCATGAGGGTGGTGAGATTTGACATCTACCAAAAATCTGTGCTGTGGGTCTCCAGTGAGCTTTGGAAAGTCCGATACACATCTCTGATAAAATGCTTTTTTTCAACCGGATAGTTGGAAAACTCCTATGTAAAAAATCCAGCACCATGGATTTTTATCAGGATTAAAAGCCTGATAAACAAAGTTGTGCACTTAGCTGAGAAATGCTTGAATGAGTGTCGTGTGTGCAACTTTTAATTCCTCCCAGTGCATATTTGCCTTGTGGTGCAATTTTAATTGTCATTGCATGTGGGATATCTGTATGCTGTAGCAAGACTACATGTGCATACAAAAATTGGATTATGAGCTGTCTTTAGGTATGTAATAAAGATCTTGTCCTTCCTGCTGCTTTGAAAACAGTTTCCTTCAAAGGCTGTAGTATTTGCTTGATCCTTTGGCATTTGTGGGGTGAGACAAGAGGCTGTCTGCACCCTAGATGTGTTAGTTGTCTCTAGCAGTATCTTTCCCCAGGATGAAGAGATTGGTACAGCAAACAGTGGGGGAGTGTTTGCCTCTGTTGTTCCTCTCCCTGCTTGTTTCAAATGTGCTAGCTTTCCCTGTCCTCCCCTTAAATCACATTATTTCATAAAGAGTAAAAAGAAACATAATTTGGAGCAGCAGCAAGCTGAGCCCAAGTTAATAGTTTGAATTGCACTCCATCTGTTCAGCTGCATGCCCTGATGGATGTGCTGAACCTATTTTTCACAATTTGTTTTAAGCTGCTAAGAACCATCTCTCCTGGCTCCAGTCCAGGCTGGCTGTGGAGAAAAACTTCATATCTGGACATCGATGTCCAGAGGTTTATTGAATCAATAAACCCCAGATTCAAGGCTACCTCTTCCCCTGCAAGATGCCAGTTTTTGAAAGGTTAAATTCTTCTCTGGACTTGAGCATTGTTATTGAAAATTAGAGGAGAGGGGGAAGCCCCCAACATACACACGCACAGAGAGGATGAAATTTGCAAACGTGATTATGCAGGACCTGCTTTAAATCGGCTTATTGCTGTTTTATGATGGCAAGCAAGCAGTCACAGAAGCCAGGATTGGCCTTGCCATGTGTGCGTGCTGCTGGTAACTCAATAACCGATGAACACCCACCGTGGTCTCCAGACCTCGAGCCTTTGATGTAGCAACAAACAAGATAGATTGCTGTAATTTATCTGGCCCCTGGAGGGCTGTGTTGGTAATGTGCCATGAGCCCAAGGGCCAGCCATCCATAATCTGTGTAAAAATACAGCGGATCGCAGTCACCGTGCTGCGCGGCTGTCTTTGTTTTGTGCTGCGCACGTTTGCGTGTGTACGGCGCACGGTGCTGGGCCCTGACTTCAGCAGCCGGGGCACTGAGCTCTAGTGTAAAGTGCCCACTCCCTCCATTAACTTTAATTGGTTTTGTTATGTACTAAATGCACACCTTTCAGACAGGCTTGGGAAGGCAGTGCTGGAAACCTGATATTTTTCTGTGTGCCTTTACAAGTGTAAGAGAGAACGCAGAAGGTGTGCTGGGTTTGGGGAAAAAGAATGGGATTTTTGTACCAGCTGAGGCCTCTGGTGGGTTTGCTGATGGAGGACGAGTGCCTGGGGCATTGGAGTTGGGTGGCCCAGCAACTGAAGGGAGGGAGTGCAGCCCCCTGGCTTGCACAGGGGCCTCTCTCCATGGGGTGGTAAGAGTTGGAAAGTAAGAGTACTGAAAACAAAGACCTGTCACCTTGAGTTTCTGATTTGTTACTGTGTGGTGCATTGCCCTTTCACGCCTGGGTTCTTACTGCTTCCAAACAAGGGGTTTATGTTACCTCACTGCTGCTTCTTTCATGGGGTGTTTTTAAAACACATCCATTGAGTCAGCAAGAATTCTCCAGTGTGACTCGGGAGGGTGCTGGGCCAGAGCCCGATGTGCCAGCTGTAAAATGGGGTGTGAGGACTTGCCTGGTCCAGCATGGCCATAGAAAAGGGGTGGTAGGATGGGTGTATCTGGGTGTACGTGTGGGGATTGCCTGCTGGTCAGTAACCCTGGGCTCCTCTCCCCACAGGCATGGCATTGGCCCAGCGGCAAGTGACGGTGCAGGAGGGACCCCTGTACCGCACAGAGGGATCCCACGTCACCCTGTGGTGCAAGGTGAGCGGCTACCAGGGCCCGGCGGAGCAGAACTTCCAGTGGTCCATCTACCTGCCCTCGGCCCCCGAGCGGGAGGTGCAGATCGTCAGCACCGTGGACCCCTCCTTCCCCTACGCCATCTACACGCAGCGCGTGCGCAGCCGGGGCATCTTCGTGGAGCGGCTGCAGGGGGACGCCGTCCTGCTGCACATCACCGAGCTGCAGGAGCGCGACGCCGGCGAGTACGAGTGCCACACGCCCAACACCGACGAGAGGTACTTCGGCAGCTACAGCGCCAAGATGAACCTCGTGGGTAAGCTGTCCTGCTCTCGGCGCTGGGCCAGTGGGGTGACAAACCCTTGAACCCCTGTGTGCACTGTGGTCTGTATAGGCTGTTAGATGAAAATCCTGTGAGGGAGAACTGGAGCGGAGAGCAGGTGGCACAGTGGTAGGAGTTGCAGGAAATCACAGTATAGAGGCACAGGAAGCAGCAAGCTTTCTTCAGTAATAAGGCCCTTCTGAAAACGAGGCATCAGGCAGCACGGCCAGGCAGAGGAATGTTTGAAGCCATAGCTGAAAGCAAGATGGATGTGGAACTGATTTACGCGGAGGGAAAGGAGCAGGGAGTCTGTATCAGATGGCGTAAGTCACAGACGAGAGAGCTGTGTGCCAACGGTGGTGAAATAGCTGAGCAGGGAAGAGAGGAGTAATAATGAGCAACACATAAAAGTGAACAGGAGAGATGGTCATCTTCAGACTCTTACAGCAGTGCTGAATGCATCCCGAAACCAGCACACCGATCACATTGAGCTGGCTGTAGATGAGTGTGGAGAAGTTGGTTTGGGATTTTTTTTTTTGCTTTGCTTTAGAAAAATCAAAAATAGGTTCTTTAAAATCTGGAGTATTTCCATGGCACTTCTCTGACTAGAAGATTTGACCTTCTCAAGCTTCAGCTTGCTTTCTGTATCTCAAAACAGGATTGTATTCCAAGTGTCTAACTCAGCTAACAGCAGTCAAATGGCTTCCATCCAACTCTTTGGCTGAAAGACCCCTAAAAGAGCTCCTTCCCAACACAGACATGCCTCTAGCAAATTTAAGCCCACAGACAGCAAGCAGGCTTGCTTTCCTTAGGTGGTGTCTGTGAGCCTGCAGCTTGGAAACCGCTTTGACATTACCCAGGCGTGGTGGAGTTGCTGGTTCAGGCTGTGTTGACACAAGAAGTTCCAGTGAGAAAGGAGCCAGGATGTGATTTAAATCACAATAGCCTTCCTTTGGGTTGAGCTTCTTGCCTCCAGCTTTTGTGGCCTTGGCTTCTTTCCTTCAGGGGTGCCAGCCCAGCCACTCTTCCAGGTGAAGCTCCGCAGCATGGGTGCAGGTGCTTATTTAGGTGCCTGTTTTCCCATCTGGTGTCCATGAGCAGTCGGGAGGCAGATGCCTTGAGTATTCTATTTTTTATTTGTAGTTCTGTGATTTGTTTTAGGTGCCCAGATTTGCAGTTCCCACTGCAGTTCAAACAAGACTGAGTCAGCGCTGCTGCTGTTACAGTCACCTCGGGGAGTGAAACCCATTGAAACCGACACCTGCTGAAAAAACGTGCCTGGGAGCAGGGTGGGGTTGGAAGTTGGGTTGCTCTGCCAGGGAGCTGCAGCTGGGCACAGTCAGCACATCCAGTGGCTGGGCAGTGCGAAGCTCCTCAACTGCTCTCCAAGGGTCTGGGGAGTCAGAGCTGGGTTGGTCTGTTTTGCTCTGTCCTACCCTTTCCACAGCTACAAACCACAGTAAGATTTGGGAGTCCCTAGGCACCCGTGAGCAGTGCTTTGAGGACATTGGCTTTGGGGCTTACATGTGTCGGAGATACTCAAGAAAATTGATCTGAACTAACTTCTAGTGGATTAGTTAAATCACATTATGCTCCTTCGTGGATGCTCGCGCTCAGGATTTTGGGCCCTGATTTGGTTTAGCTTAATTCATTACTGAAAATTCACTTCAGAAATGACTTAGGGTCACTTGCATTTTGAACGTGTGCATCTGTGTAAAGCGCTTTCTGTGGGTTAGCCAAACTCTGACAGAAACTGAGTTTTTCAGAGTGCTTCCTACAGTGAGCTGTAGACAGCAGGCCCTTACAGAGAGCCTTCCCTCTGCCTCCCATTCGTGGGAACTGGTGCTGACTTCAGCCTTGTTGGACCCCGAAGTCCTGCTGGGGAAATGGGCTCCTCTCTGCAGAGCTGGGCAGATCACGTGTCCTTTATTTTCCTGTTGTTTTAGCTCTCAACTACAGGCTGGGGATTTTCAGGCTGGTTTTCTTTCTGCAGAGAGTATGTGCAAGAAGAGGTACAGAGGAGAGTTACTGTTCTCATTTTCTCAGAAAAAGAACCAAACTTTTCTCTTTTTTTGTTCATCCAGTTATGAATTTTTAATTGACTCATTAGATTGAGTGGCTCTTTTTTGGCAGCAGCAAAGCCTGAAGGGAGACAGGTTTGTTAGCATCTCTATTCTCTCCACTTACGTGTGAAGTGGATGGGTTTGAAGCAGTGTTGATTTTAGGCTTGCTGCTCTGGGACCTTGGAATTGTTGTGTCCCATGGTTTGAGGAAAGAGCTGGAGGAGGAGTTTCTCCTCTTTTCCACCTGCATGATACAGTCCTGTGACGGGGGAGCTGGATGGACATTGGTGCAGCAGCACATGGGGCTGCTGTCTGCCCCGGGACAGCTCAGCTTACAGCAGAGCAGCTGGGATGTGTTCTGCTCCTGCCGTCTGAGCATTGTTGAAGGCTGTATCTCCAGGGCTCCAAGGCTGCTGAAAAATAATCTTGTCAGCTTCAGAGACATGCCAGTTTGGCTTGAAAGTACACGTCTATCTACCTCATGAACAGCAGGCGTGGTTGGTTGTCCCTCTCCCATTTTTAGTGTCACTGCTCCAGATGCCTTTTCCTTCACTGAGACTTTGGCCATGGTCTAGTAGCACTTTGAAGACCTGATGTCTCTGATGGCCTGGAGTAAGAAGTACTCCCCAGGCACTCTGTGGGACTCTTATCTGAATTTAGGCATGCACCACAAGTGCTAATCTCACTGAAGCTAGGAATGAGGCCAGTCATGTGGTTCAAAGGCCTTCTGCCATGCGAACATGTGTATCAAGGCCTAATCTTCTTCACCACTCTTCAGTTTCCTTCAGTTGCTTCAAAAACAAGCCTTTCTGTATCGTGCTGCTCCTCTTATCATCCCCCTCTGAGCTGCACCTTTGAGAAGATGGAGTTATACCTGGGCTGCAAGGTGTGTTAGGAGAAGAATTTAGGACGTGTCAGACTGAGTTTCAGGTGCTGAGGGAGGTGGGGTAAAAAAAAAAAAAAAAAAAAAAAAGTGGGGTGCTGCTTTTCAGGATGTTGTGGAACCACAACCTTGTGATTGATTTATGAGAAGAGATCAGCCCATGTACAAAGTCTGCAACTCTGTTGTTTGCCTTCAGATTTCAGTTCCCTGAGGTGGACAAAAATTGCTGAGGCTAGTTCATGCTCTCTTACTTAGGGTGAGGGGAAAAGATTTTAGAAGATCTCATCTCCCACCCATTTAACACCAGGCTCACTGCCCAAGGTAGATGTTCAGGCAATACCTGCCATCAGAAGACAGAAAAGGACAAATCTGGAGAGCAGTCCATCTTTGTTTAAATCAAGCGCATCGTTCTCTATGGTGACTAAAGAGAGATCCTACATGTTACACTCATAACTAGCTAGTGGCTGAAGACTTGGCTGCTTTTGGAAACTTCCCCTATCAGGCTTCTAAGCAACTGATAGGAATTTTGGCTTTGTGGTTGAATTGGGAAGACACTTGAGCGTACTGAAGAGGGGAGTTACAAAACTTAAATTGGACTGATTAAATTGTGGGTCTGGGGACTATGCACACAATTGTATTGGGGTCCTGCCTGTTGCTGGCTGTGAGAAGTAGTGTGGGCTGTTCCTTCACTTTTCTAAGAAGTTAAGGACAGCAAAGGCTTTGCAGGTGAAGGAAAGCAGCATCCCAGAAGCACAGCATCACCACTGGCAGGACAGCAGTATTTTCCAGATTGTCACTGGAATTACCCTTTTCTTAGTAACTCTTAAAATACGGGCAGAAGAGGAGGTTTCTGCACAGCAGTTTAGGTGGTGAAGCTGCAGGAGTGCAAACTGAGGTGCTGGTTTGTTCTTCTTTTGATGGGCAAACTTGTGTTTTGCTGCAGGGTAGAACTGATCACGTGGCAGTTCCTTCAAGGAGCGTGAGTCACTGCAAATTTGTACTCCACTATGTCTCTGCAATGAGTTGTTTGTGTACCTGTACCCTTACTTAGATAACAGTGAAGAGGCCCAGGTCTAACCTCTTCAGAAGCTTCAGACTTTTATCTCAGTGTTTTTTCATCTGTGCTCCCAAAAACGTTGAGATCTTCTTCAGAGTAAGTGATTTGAGGGAAGAAATCAAGCTTTGAGGTTTTTCTTAAACAGGTAGTGATAGAGCGGGAGGAAAGGTTTCAAAGCCCTTGAGGGGGTGGCAGCTCTTTTAGTCTTTATTTTGGGGGAAGCAGCTGTACAGCATCAATCCTAAACAAGTTAAAGCAAAAAAATGAAAGGGGTTTGGATGGGAGAAGACCACAGTCTCCACGGTACCACAGGCTGGGAAGAAGCAATGTCAGTGCAGACTTGAGAAACAAGGAGCACTCAAACACAGCTGCCTTTGCAGTGGGCAGGAGCTGCTGTGGAGCTGGTAGTGCCTGCAGGGGTGGTCACCAGGACTTTCTTCCAGCCAGGCTTAGGTCACAGAGGGCAGAGAAGCTTTGTGCTAGCTAGGTGCTAGTCAGTGGCTGCTCTGTCAGCATGGCCACACTTCTCTCTGCCGTTTCTCCCTGGTCTCATCCTGCCCAGGTGGGTTGGTGCCTTGGCCTCTGCCCTGTTCTCCTGTGTCCTGCATTACCTGGGATGGCTCCCAGGGCTTCTGTGTGGTTTTTTGGCTGGTAGCCCCATTGTGGTGAAGTTTCTACGTTGTGCCATGCTTAGGAGTGGTGGTGGGCAAGGGCGTTGTTGGGGTGAAGAGCCATCTGCCTCTCTGCCTGATGTCAGGGCTGGCTGTGGCTCTGCGTGGTGGGGTCTCATCTCCTAATGCTGAGCTGCCCGAGGCACTTGCAGCTCTCTGCAGACCTGTACTCAGTCCATGGGCACTTAGACCATGCCTTTAGGAGTTTGTCTTCAGGATCCTCTGTGCCCTGCAGCTGTGACATTTAATTATGTGGCCACCTGCAAGCCCGTAGCTGGGACAGGGAGGACATCTGTAGGGTGTGTCTGAGAGGCTTTGGTGGCACCGGAGGTGGAAGAAAGATTTATGCAGGCCAGACACTTAGCACTGGAAGGAAGGGGGCTGCATGTGTCTCAGACAAGCATTCAGGAGAAGAAAGCAGGTCTCTCTTGCTGCACTTGCCACCAAAAACCTCCGGTATCTCTCTGCTGAGATTGAAATTGTGTAGCAGGCAAGAAAAAAAAAGAACTTTTATTATCCCATACCAGCTGCTGCTGCTTGTTGCCAGCAGCTTCCCTTCTTCTTTGTCAAGTGCTGCCATACGTGATCTGTCTGTGCACAAAGTCACGTCACAGTTTGGATTTGGGAGAGCACAGTCTGCTCCTGGGAACCTGGATGAGAGCAGTCACTTCTCTCCGTGTGGGGCACGTGGACCTCAGTGGCTGCTGGTTTATTCCAGCTGTCAACAGGGCTGAAGGTGGCTTTGCTTGAGGCAGGTGTCAAAGAGAGAGATGGCAATCTCAGAGACAAGGACCTACCAGTTCTGATAGAAGTCTTTGGGGGCTCTTCTTTATGTGCTTTTTCTTCTTTGTCTTCACCTGAGAGACAGGGAAAAGTGTTTGTCACTGCACTTGAGTGGGCAGCTTGTGTCCTGGGGAGACCAGGCTTTTTGCAGATGAGCAACAACAGGGCAAAAATCGAAATAAGCAGTTCAGCCTGTCCTGAAAGGTTGCAAAGGCTTCATCTCTGGAGGGTTTCAAGACCTGACAGGATCAAGCTCTGAACGGCCTTGTCTGACCTTATAGCTGACCCTGCTTGACCCTTTAGCTGCACTATAGACCCCCAAGGTCCCTTCCACCCTGAATTGTCCTATGATCCTGTGATGAGCTACTTGGCTGCATTGCAGAAAGGAACTGCTATTAGGCAGCATTTTGGAGGGTTGGTGCTAAATAAAGAAGTTTGGAGGCTCAGAGCTAAATAATGGCATAACACTGATGATCTCAACCAGGTGGGAACAGCAAGGACCCATTTTACATCCCCAAATTCTATTTTTTTCTGGCATATTTTTTGTATTTCTTACTGTTCTTATTTCTCTAGTGAGGTTGGAGGAGTTTGTCTGTATTGCTCTGGTGTATGAAGGTGGAACTTGGAAATCCGAAGCACAGATGTCCTGATCTCTCTGAGTGTCTCAGCGGCTTGGCTACCTCCATGAAATATGTGTATGCCTTATCTGGCCAAGCTGTGTGAGTTAACCAAAGTGAGCTGCAGGATTGGTGTTGGGCTGTGTGAGTTACATTCATCTCTGCCTGTTTGGGCTGTGCTTGTTGCAGTAATTAGCTCCCCAGAGGAGTAAAATGTCCTTCACTTTCAAATTACCCTTTAGTTGACATTAAAAAGGGATTTTTAAAAAACAAAAAATCAAATGCCTTCTTATAGGTGGTCCTTTGCAACGAGACACAGGGTATTTTGTTCTTACTGTCCTCCTTTACGTGCTTAATTCTCTCTGTAGTAACCTTCACAAAAAAATTGACCTATGCTCCTCTGCTTCTCCTTTCTGTTCCTGCTGTGGATGGAAAGGAAGTGTTTGTCTGTTAATGGGGGAGGAGTGAGGAGAGGTAAACATATTTACCTCTGGCAGTTCCTATGGCCACAGCCTGGGGAATTGCACCCGGTTTGTGATGCTGCAGGCATCGGGCCCTATTATGCTGCCAACTTGCTGCATGTCCCTGGATATGGCGGGCTCCATCTCCCTCACCATTTTCCAGCTGGTAAAATTAGGGATAATAGCACACAAGCCTTTCACAAAGTCTAAGCTAAATAATTGTGATGTGCTTTGAGCTCCTCAGATAGCGGGAGTTAAAAACAAAGGCTTATATTTCAGCTCTGCCTGGTAATAATGCAGAATAGGATTCATCTCCTGTCCTGCTTAGTCATTTCTGCTATCTTAGAAGTGTAGCTGCCTAAGCTCACCCAATTTTCCCCTCTCAGAAGCTGTGAGGCTGATAGGCACTGCCAGACTGGGGGGCCGGTGATCCGCAGTGCCGTGGGCAGGGGCGTGGGAGCGCGGCACAGGCAACCCTGTGCTTTAGTCATGAACAATCTGGCAGTGAATTGCATGGGCTGGTTATTCCTTGTGCTTCCTAAACCACTCTTCAGTAGATAGCAGTCAGGTTAGAACTGATGGCTTTCAACAGAAGTCTCTGTGCGTGTCCTCGCATAGCGGGGCAGGGCTCACTCGTTTTGTGTGTGTCTTTATCTCATCCCCTGGTACTGTATTTTCCTGATGAACACTTCCAGTTACTCCTGTTTTGTTGCAGTATGCCATCTCCTATTCTTTCCTGTTGGAATTGCTTGCCTGATTTTCACTTTCTTATTGTAGTATTACATGACATCACTTCTGTACCTCTGTCTGTGCAGGAGAAGTGGAACAAACTGTGGGCAGACTATGCCTAAAAAATGGATAATCCATTGTATCCACTCTTTTGTTTCTTTCTTTGGGTTTTTTTCCCCCTCCCTCGCCTTTCTGCCCTGTCCCTCAAAACCATGAGCAACTTGGTGGCATGACATGCTTTGTGGGAAGGGCTCTCAGCTGGAGAACTGATTCTTTTTTTTATGCCATCCACCTACCCATTTCTCAGAAACCTGGCATTAGACACATTTGGAACACATCGCTGTATTCCATATGTTTTTCCTGTATTGTCCCCTTTGAGGCAGAGGTACTTTTTTAAATTTAGCTAGCGTGTGGAGAACAATTACGATAAGAATATGTGTCCTTTTTTGGACTTATCTGTACACTTGTACCGATGCATTGTAAGAAAGAATGTATTCTAAAAGGCATTTCTAAAAATGTAAATTAATGTAGCCTCAGGCAATTGCACAGCCCTCTGCTCGCAGATCTAGGCTTGTCTTTAAAATGAGCCCTCTCGCTTCCAGACTTTCTATGTCCCTTCCTTGTCAGGAAGGCAGGCGTGGAATCCCGAATGCTGACTTGCCTTCAGACTGTGAAGAGCTGCAGTGTTTTGCTTGGGTGGGTTTCTGTGCAGTGCTGAGCCTGAACAGTAATATCAGTACAGTCAGCTAAAATGATCTTTGGAAACTAAAGCAGTCTTTCCTGAAAAAGCCTCTTTCCTGAAGGCTCAGAGTCGTGCCCTCCAGTCTGCTCTCTAGCCATGTCTGGCTCCTCTCAGGCATCCCTCATGTTGATGGGAATGTGGCACTTGCTCTTTGCTGAGCCCTTTGCCTCCTCAGTGTCAGTGAGGCTTGCAAGGCTTGGGGTCCTCTGCTGCCCTGAAGGGAGTTGCTGAAAACAGCGACTCTGCTCAGACCATGTGCCCTTTTTGCTTCTCCTGCTGACTCTTCCCAGTTCCTGGTAAAATGTGGTAATCATAATTGTCATAATTGTTTTATAAGATGCCTCTCAGTCTGTCCCTCTGAGTAGAGGGATTGGTGGCATAAGCTGTTGGTGTATATTGACATAATGTGCTGAGAAGAGGTAAACGATGCAAAGGTTTCTAAGGAGGAGAGAAAAATCTTTAGTTAGAGATCCTGGTGCATTTGAATACCAGCTCTACCACAAGTGGGTTGCTCAGCATCCTAGGTTCAAGCCTTGGGCAAAAGGTTGCCTGGTGTTGACAACAACCTAATGATACCTCCCATCCTGAATTTAACATATTCTCCTAATGCCCTCTGGCACCCTGAACCTCTTTCCCCCCCCCATCCTCCCCCAGATGATTACTTTTTCACTATATGCACAACTAAGAGAAGCTCTGGAAGACAAAAAAAAAAAATTACTGCACACAAAAGGAGAGCCAGAAGGAGCTGGACTAGGTCAGGCGAGCAGGTGGTGGAGCCAGCAGGCTGTAATGTGGGATGGGCAGAGCCTGGTACTGGCCTCTTCCCTCCTGTGCACTCAGCAGCTTTCCAGGGGCTGCTTCCTCCTCGCTGGAGGGGAGCTCAGGGACACCCATCTCTTCTTCCACCTGCACCTCCCCGCTAGTGATGGGTGCTGAGCAGCCAGCACGGCCTGGTGGCTCCCTGGCTCGGGGACCCGCTGCCAGTGCCACTGGCAGAGCCCGCTGGCATTTCTGGCAGCCTTGCCGGAGCACCGGCTGGCGGGGGAGAGGCATGGAGTGTGCAGGTTTCTGTGCTCGTGTGCCTCCACAGAGTCTCTCGGCGTTAAATGGGGAAAGCAATGGCTGTGAGCACAGCTGGTAACATATGGCACCCGTCCCCTGCCTTAGCAATTGCTCAGTGAACTCTGAAAGTGGCGTACAGTCCCCGTGGCTCCAGCCAGCTGCAGCGCTGAGAAATCCTGCGATGGAGCGGCGCCTTATTTGATTACCACCGAAAACTTCGCCTTCCACGTTGCCTATTTTTCCTGCTGTGCTTCCCTGCGGAGGTTTTTGCTGTGCTTACTCTTCCTCCCACTCCTCTTTCTGTTTGGTTTTTTTTTTTTAAATTTGTTTTCCCTGGAGGATTGCTTTATTTGTTCTTTAGTTCCAGCCCCTCAGACTTGGTTGGTCTGCACTTCCGTCCCTCTGCTGCCCTGAGAGGCAGGGGTAGCTGTTTCTGCTGTTAATGCCAATGCTTTCCTTGGATTCTCTGGGAGAACAAGTAGGTCTGGTGATGAACAGTGGAGTCCCCACGAAGCAGAGGAGAAGTGCAGTGCCCGTTGCTCAGCTCTGTGCCACGAAATGCTCCCTGTGTGTGGATGCGTGTCTTCTTGTTGAAAAATTACAAAACCAACAGAGTCAAACTGGTGACCAGTGCTCAGGGAAACTGCGGAGCAGCACAAGCCCAGTACCTCCTAGCAGCATTACCAATCTACATCACATCCTTTTTGTCATCTCAGATAAGATAGCACTAAACTTGAAAGCGCACTGCTTCTGTCCCACCCTTAGCTCTGATGATTTGGAATCCTTATCTCTAATTTAGCGATGTTGCTATTGAGCGTCTGGGGGAGAAGGGTTGGGGGGAGGGGGAAATGCGGAGATTTATTCAGGTTTAAAGCTCCAGAGGGTCTCTGCCCTGCTTCTGTGACCCACAGGAGAGGGAAAGCAATTCTTTGGTGCTTCTCAGAGGTAGGCTTTGGGTCCCACAGCAGCCTATTCCTCCTTCTTCAGCCCAAAGCCCTGGCAGGACTGGCCTTTCTCCCTTCTCCCTTCAGCTCCAGGTGGTGCAGGGCTTTGCTTTATGTGCTGAGAAGGAAACCTGACCTGCACTGGGACAGAGCTGCCCCCTTGGTAGGGAGAAGCTGGGGAGAGAAATTTTCCATCTTGATTCTGTGGCTGCCCTGTCAGTTTAGCCCTCTAACAGTTTTACAATCTTCATCTGATATAGGTTTAAGAGGATTTCCCTGGGCGCAGTGGAATTATTATAAGTCAGAGAGCAGTCTCCAGCTGATATTCCTTCAGCAAGTATTTATTTTAAGTGGGTTTAACAGTATTTAATTTAAAAAAAACCTTTCCGGTTTTTTTGTTTTTGTGGTTTTTTTTTTTTTTTTTTTTTTTGCATGAGTTGTAAGTAAATTGTTTGTGTCATCAGAGAAGTAGAGCCTGAATAAAATGAAGAAATGTATTATTGCTTTCCAGGCTGGGGGTGGTGGAAGGAAAGCAGCAGCTGGAGGTGGGGAGGATAGAAGATAAAATAGTAGTGCGGTGGGAAATGTAACATTATTCCATGCAGCACTGATTAGTAATACTGCCAAACAGCTGTTTATAAATGGGAAACGTAATGGGAAGGAGGGCTGCAAGGAACATGAGAGTGCTGCAGGCACTGCTGGGTCATCATATGAGGAGGGGATGGCTTCTGTCAACCTTATATCTGCCCCCTGCGGTATCAGGGGCTGTGCTGCTGCAGCCCCCAGGAGCATGGGGGGCTGGGGGTGTCCCATCTACCCTCCCTGGCCCTTGTGGGGATGGTGCTCAGCTGTTCTTACGCATAACATGCTCCCCCCAGTTTAGGAGTTTTGTGTCACCTTCAGAAAAGAGGGGCAGTGGCGACCTTTGGCATTGAGAAAGCTGTGCTTGTAGGAGAAAAATCTCTTTTTGAGCCACATGTGGGCTGTTTCTTTATCCTCTTCCCTCCCTCTGGCAAGCTTTATTGATGGCAGACGGCTCTGGGGCTGGATGTGTGTGCACACATCCAGAAGTCATGCTTAGTGAGAGCCGCCTTCTGGCCACCTGCACCCAGGCAGCTTCCTAGTCCTTGGAGTATTTCAGAGGATGCTAATGGAATGGGATTAGCCGCCCCACTTGCCCTTGCCATCAACAAGAGATGTTTCTGGAGAGCCTACAAAGAAAAGCCGGAGCTAACAGGGCAAACCCAAACAAAGGCACTTCAGAATGCAGAGAGAAGCGTGATTTTTACCCTGAGGAGGCAAGAGGTGGGGCTGCTTTGCTCCCCATTTGAAGTCTGAATGAGCCTCTGCCTTAAGGGATCGTGGATGACTGAGTTGGTACTAATGGGCTGGATGCCCTTCAGTGCCCCTGCTCTGCCCTGCTCCGGTTCCTTGACATTGTGTTTCAACATATTGCGCCCTTCAGGGCTATATTCCTTACTGCTTGCGAGTTAAAATGATAACTTAGGGCTCTCCAAGGAAATGCGGAGCTAGGGATGCCTGCCCTGGGGAAGTGTGTCATGGCAGGCAGGGTTTTCTGGACAGGAATGCCTCAGTCCTAGGCACGATGTGCTCTGAGCACTTAACTTGCTCAGACCCTGTCATCCTTCATTTTTAGCTGCCTATTCAAGAGAGCAAGATTTTTATAAAGCCATTTCTTACCAAAAGCATTTCCTGATTGTAACTTGTAATGCCAAACACACTGAGGGGGTGAGAAGGTTTAGAGAGATCAGTTTTCTTTATGGCATTGTGCTGCTGTATGGAAGCGAAGACATCCCAAAGCAGCAGGTTACTTATCAGAGGGTTAACGTTGGGCTCTCTGTCCACTGAAAAATTGCAGAAAAATTTCATCAGCATGCCACAGATGACCACAGGTGCTCTGGCAGTCTGTTGTCACCTTTTGAGCTCTCTCAGGTGTAGTGATGCCACCTGTCCACAGACAGGACTCCTTGCAAAGCTGCAGGTGATGGTTGTGCCTGACGGGTGGCCCACCTGGCGCTGCGGCTGGAAGGGGGGAGCGCTGGCACAGCAATGTTCACCTATGGGGAGGGGAAAGTGGGTGGAGAGGTGGCGTTACCAGAGGCATGAGTCCATAATTTGGAGAGATTCTGTGCTTTGAAGGAGCTCCTTTGTTGTGGGTGCAGGCCAGAAGGGCTGCCCTGAGAGTGGCAGGTGCTCTGGCACAGTGTGAAAGATGGGCTGTGGCCACAGGGGTGCTTCCAGTGTCTTCCCTTCTGCAGTCGTGTCCTGGGCTGGTGTGTCACTATCCGGGGCTGCTACTCAGGCCTCACCTGTGTGCTGGCTCTGCAGAGCTTATCTCATGAGTAAAGTTAGGAGTGCTGCGCAGCATCCAAACAGCCCCTCGCAAGTACAGCAGCCAGATGAGTGTATGAGCATATCCAGAGGACTGGTACAGGGAAAAGCATCCCTTTGCATGAGGGGTTCCTGCCTCCAGGCAGAGTCCTGGGGTGCAGGGTGAGCTGAGCCAAAGATGGAGCCCTTTGGCTGCTGTGAGATAGGGGATTATGGCAACCCTGCCCTTAGTGGGGAGAGGGAAGGTGCTGGTCATCCCAGTGCTGGGCAGTGTGAAGGAGAGCTAATGAAGGTTTGCAAGGCAGAGAGGGAGGGGGCTGAGGGAGATGGAGGCAAGGGAGCTAAAAACAAGCAAAAGGTGAGAGGAGGGAAGAAAGAGAGCTGAAAAGGGAGCAGGAAGAAAAGCAGGAACAGCAGCACTGGGAAGGCAAGAGGAGGAGGGAGTGTGGAAGTGGCAGGTGTAAGACCTTGGATGGGAGTTTCTGTGCTGTTAAGAGCAGTGGGGTGTGTAGGTTGGCATCTTGGAGGTATTGAAGCAGGGAGAGCTGGAATGGGGATGCCCAGAAGAGGGACTGTGGTTGGGGTGGAAGGAGCAGTCCCTGCTCCCTCCTGCAATGGGAGGAGGCCTCAGAGCTGCCAGAGACATGGGTCCTTCTCCGTCTGGCCTCCTTCTCCAGGGCTTTGTGGGGGCTCTTCCCCTACCCTTTCCATGTGTCCTTTGAGTGCCCTAGATGCTGTTTCAGGCTTTTGACTCCAGAGCAGACAATGAGGGTTTCAGTGCTGTCTTCCATCAGGGCTGTCAGGATGCAGTAATTACCTTTGCACTGCTGCATCCTACCCTTTATTCCTCTCCCTTTGTGACTGGGATGTCAGAGGCAGTGATGGTGCTTTGAGGAGCTCCTTTTGAAGTGACTTTGTGAGTCACAGGGACTGGTGAGCAGTGGGGAGTGAGCTGCTGGTGCCCAGCACTCTCAGATCGTTTCAGCTCCCTTGTGTCTGTGGCCAGAGCAGGGTGTCCTGCATGCCCATCCTCGGAGACACCAGGCTCCTCAGATCTCATCTGCTTAGCGGGGCTCTTGGTGAGGGTTTGATGTGGATGGGAGGAAGGGGAGAGAAGGAACCAGGACACCGGAGGCGTGCTGGGCTGGGCAGCAGTGCTGTGGGTTTGGGTTGTGCCCGTGGGGCTGGGCTTAGCTGGAGCCTCTTGCTGTGAAAAGCGCAGCGCCGGCTCAGGGCGCTGCATGGGTGCTGAGCTGCCCCGTGGCAGCAGTGGGATGAGTTTCTGCAGGCAGCCCTGTCACAGACCATCAGTACAGCAAGATGGACTTGCTGTCTCCTGTGGTATGTTCAGGCCACAGGATGCTCTGGTCGGGCTAAGTCAAGCTGGGTAACTGTGGACAGTTTGCACTAATGAGATGTTTTAGATGACACATGTGCCCCCAGGAGCTGGAACTCTCCTCTCCTTGAATCTCTCACTGAAAGGCTAGAAGGTGCTTTCCATCACTGCTAAAGTGTCATGAGTTTGAGCCAGGCACCACAGTCCCAGTCCTTACTGGTCCACAGGGCCACCCATCCTGTCCCTTACTATCTTCTGGTTGAAGTTGACAAGACCAAAATGTGAGTCCTCCCATTGACTGCCAGGACTTAGCACTGCTGTTGAGCGTTCAGAGATGCTGTCTGGAGCAGTAGGACAGCCAGCCAGCCTGTCTGTGAAACCCCTGTACACCAGCCAGAGCAGAGCCTGATTAAGCTTACGAAACCTGACAAGATCACAGCCCAAGGTGGTATTGCTGGAGGCTGCTTGACTGGGAACCATGTTCCTGTTGCAGCGGCACAAGCATTAGGGATATGTCTCTTGAAGCCTGTCATGACACACAGCTAGCCCCTGAGTAGGGAGCCTGTGAATGTCTCTCACAGCTGTTCTCCTGCCAGTGCAGTGCAGGAAGAGCCTCCTCCCAAAAGGAGCACTGGCTGCATCTGCTTGCAAATGAGGAGCAGTTCCTCATTCTGTGCTGGGGGATGCCCCATCTTGGCTTTGAGTGGATGGTCCCCTGAAGCAAATGCTGACCAGGGCACTGCTCTTTCAGCTCTGCAGGTACAGTGACCCCTCCAGCTTGGCTAGTGTGTATGTCCCCAGAATCATCAGGCTTTTTGACCTGTGAAGGATATCGCCATAACCCTGCTGCTCTATCAATGACCTGTGTCACTTTGACCCCAAACGAGGAGCTGTTGCCCATCTGTCAGGGCATAGCAGTCGGTGCCTGAGGGTGCTGTGTGCTGCCTTCTGTAGGTCTGGGAGCTGGCAGAGCAGGGACTGCTGCAGGAGGCTCTGTGGTCTGCTCACCATCAGCTAAAATAAGCTCTGAAGCAGTGCATCCTGTGGTACAACCTGGGTGGGAGACTACCTGATTCACTGCCTCTGCCTCGCAGCTATTGCAGGGATCTTCGTGCCACTTGTTGTGGATCTGCATGAAATCAGAGGCTTCTATTTCCTAGCAATCTGTATTTCTCACGCAGGCTCTGCCCTCGGATTCCTCCTGGTCGGATTTGTGTTCATCTAGGAGAAGCAGCAGCAGCAGCTTCTTAAACAGACCAGCTCTTACGCCTTTGTTTCCTTCAGCCCCACAGGGTTAATCTCCTTCTTGGCACCTGATTATTTGCTGCTGCAGGATGTGTCTTTGAAATTCTCATTTTGCTGGCTTTAATCCCCATCTGGGAACTGTGTCCAGGTCTCAGGGGCTGGGGGCGGGTTAATACCTGCCCCCCCTGAGCAGCTCAGTCGCCTCTGCCTCTCCCCACAGCTGGTGGCCCTCAGGTATCCCCGAGGGAGGTATTGAGGTGAATGGACCACTTCCCAAATGGTTATTAAGCATTTTGTGTTGCTTTGTGAGGCTGATGAGCATTCGTATTGCTGGCTTAGCAGCCGGCCTGCTGAGAGCCAGGGATGGGGGCTTGCAGGGCTGCGTGGTCAGGCGGGAGATGGAGCTCCCTTTCTGCTCTTGCCATGAGCTCCTCTCCCTTCACATCTGAAGCACATCAGGCATTGACACAGCTGGCACACAGCACTATATTCCCACAAGCCACCAGCTTCTCTCACCCTCCTGCAGCTCCAGCATTTTGCCTGGCACTTCTGCAGGTAATTGTCCCCAAAACATTTCAAGCCATTGCTCCATCTTGCTGCCTTCTCCTTCCACCTCAGAGCTGCCCACAATTACCTTTCCAGTGTTCCTCTGCCACCCATTTGTCTTGGTGCCTGGTCCAGGCTGTCACACTGTCCCCTTCCCCTCTTCCAGTGTCCTTGCTTCTTTGGGGCAAGACCATTCCCAGTGGAGCTCAGGGTGCTCTCTCTCCCTGCCCATGTGCTACCCCTTCTCCCCCAACCCCATGAGAAGCAGGTCTGCTCTCCCTAGCTCCTGCCCCCTGCTGTAAGTTATCCATTGTTTTTTAGGATGCTTGGTTTCCTCTCCCATTGGCTTTCCCCCCTCCAGGTGCTTCTGTCGTTGTGTTATTAGCTGGCGCAGCAGCGAGGAGTGGTTCCCCGGGGTGCTCCCTCGCTGACATGAGCAGCAGACGGTGACTAAAACAGAGGCAGCTCAGCGCGCGCCGCGCTCGCTTTGTACCTCTCGTACTCCTCGCAGCCGCCGGGAGCTCAAAAGGGATCGCAGATGTGGAATAAACGGGAGCGCTTTGAACAAGTGGCACCGTAATCCCTCCCTGCCCCCGCCCCTCTGCCCCCCTTTTTGCAGACATTAGTTTGATTAAAATTGCATGAGCCCACACACGGGTGTATTTTATTTTACTTTTTTTATTTATCTCCTCCTAGTGAGAGGCTGGTTTGAGGTCTGCTTTGTGGGAAAGCAGCTGGAGGGATGCTGGGGAACTTGGGGTGTTTTAAAAAACTATCTCTCTGCGGAGCTCACAGCCAGCTGCTGTGGGGCTGGTTGTACTGGTGAGACCTGCTTTTCCTGTGGGATGCTAAACACAAGCACCTTCTTCCCAGCAGAGCCTCAGGTCCTTGCTGGTGGTGCCTGCGTGTGTGCTGGGCAGGCAGGAGCCCCTTCCAGCGGTGCTGTAGGGCAGCAGCATCTGGAAGGGTGCAGTAGGGTTGCTCCAGCAAAACTTCACCCAGGGCTGTCCACGTTACTGAGGGCACCTCCAAGGCTGAGGGTGGGTGTAAACAGCCAGCATGAAATACAGGAATTGGTTCACAGTGTAGATGAAGCAAAAATAGTTTAATTCTTTTTCAGCCAGGTTTGTGCATCCAGACTGGCCACAAGTAAAGTCTTCATTACCATTTGAAGCAGCCTTCTGTCTCCTCTAGAAATGGGGAGAGTTAGATTACTTTGTTCTGCAGTCCTATTCCCTTCTGTAAATGCAGTATTTTTGCCAATGCTGTAGCAGTGCTATATCAAAACTCCTTGGTGGGCATCTATAGGATAGGCTGTCTTACTGCTTCACCCAGGGGCATGCCCGGTTAAGCTTTTGCATGTTTTCCCCTGTTTCGGAAAAGGAAGATGCTGTTTCCTTCCCTTCAGGAGGGTTTAGTTTTAACGAAACGTTTGCAAAGTGGAGTATAACCCCCCAGTGAGGGCTCTGTTGCACTCCAAGCGTGGTTTCCTTGTCTGTATCTTTGTCATGCCCTCCTTGTGCCTCTGTGTTTTTCCCTAGGCAGAGGAGCGAGGTAAAGGGGTCAGCATCTCCCACCTGTGCTTATCCCAGGGCATTATGAGCTGCCTGGGGGTTTAATCTTTCTTCTTAGGCATCACTGTGCAGCAGAGGGCTCTGGGGAGATGGACTGGGGTAGCTAGCATCCCAGCTGGCTGCTCAGCCCTGAACTCCCCCAGCTCAGCCGCTCTCTCAGGTCTGCAAGCCTGTGCACTTTCTAGAAGGTGGAAATGCAGTGGGAGCTGTATGTTCCCAGCAGGAGACAGCTTCCTCTCCTCCCCCTTGCCCACAGGGATGAAGTGGTTGTGTAGTGTCTAAAGGAGAGCAAGGTTTCATGCAATAGCAGTGCAGGACCCTGATGGGTGCTCTGTGCAAGGGGTTCAGAACCCCACGGGGTCCTGCTGCTCTAAGGGAAGAGGAGCCCCCCGCAGCCCTTGCCACAATCGGGTGTCCCCTGGCATGGAGTGCCTTTTGTGACACCTTCCTTTAGGAGGAGTGTCCCCTCTGTTGGGCGGTGGGACAGAGATGTGCTCCACAAGAGTCCCTGTCAATGCCTCCACCCGCAGGTGTTGCTGCAGGGCGCAGTTCCCCAGGTTTGATGGGAATGTGACCTGCAGGACACAATTCCCTGGCTTCGATGGGAGTGTGGCTGCTTGCCTTCCCCATAGACTGGAAATCTTTGCTGGCTGGTAGGGGTTAGCATAACAAAGTGTCAGGTGAGAGGGAGGCATTGAATTTCAATAAACCAGCAACTGGGGAATGAAATCTCCTTGCTTCTAATTCCAACCCAGGCGTCCCTCTTGCTTACCTTGGAGCAAATCTGCTGTAATGCATAGGAAACAGCTCAGCAACTGCAGCTCTGGCTGTCGTGGAGGTGCAGGCTGAGGTTTATTAAAGATCTGAAGAGGTCTGTAAAAAAAAAAAAAATTTATGCCCTTCTTGGGCTTAGTCATTGCAAGGTAAATATTTGAATAGGTATGGGCAAGCATTTTGCTGAAATTGGATGTTCCCTTTCATATTTATGTTTGGTTACGCTTGCTCCGCTTGTATTTGGATGCTTGGCCATGGGCGGAGAGGGAGGTGAGGGATGAAAGGGACTTAGTACAGAGAGAGGAAAACAGGAGCAGGGAGTGATTAGAATGGAGAAGAAAGCAAAGGAAACTACTGAAGGTTAAAAATAATAACAATTAGGCTAGGGGGAACCAAGAAGAGGCAGAAAAATAAATCGGGGCCTTTGAAGAAAAAGGGGATAGACAGTGAAGCCTTTTATTAAACTCTAAATGGCTGACTCTGAAGATAAATGAGCTTGCAAAGAAACAATGAAAATAACAAAAAGTGGAGGACGGGAAGGAGGGAAATATTTAAAAGGAAAATGAGAGGTTTTCACGGGTGTGTGCGATTGAGCATGTCAGCAGAGATGCTCCATAATCTGCTCTAATCTAATAATGTGACAGCTACTGGGGGCTTTGGAAAAACAAACATAGCCCAAACCTTGCAATTATTTTTCAGGTTAGGTGAAGTTTCCTGAGTGTGTAAAGCTGATGGTGTCCTCCTTTTGTGCCTCTCTGGGGCTGCAGGTTATAATCCAGCCTTTCCTTTCTGGGATGTGTCTGGAGCTGCTGCATGGACAGTAAGCAAAGCCTCTCCCAGGGCACTGCTGGCTTTTGTTCAGGTGCAGGGAGGCTGGAGAGGCAGTGATTCAGTGCTTGCCTGGGGTTGCACAGCCGACAAGGTGCTCCCGCCACCAGACAGCAAAGGAAAGGCACTTTGATCATACTTTGGAAAATCCTGCCATTTTCCACCCAAAACGTTGTGCTGCAGAGGGCTGTTGCCCTGTTTTGGTTTGTTTTGCTGTGTCAGTGGAGGTGGTTGGTGATTTTGGGATAGGAGGATCATGGCACCCCGCTTGCTAAGGAGGAGCCAACCTCCTGTTGGGCTACTGTGAGGGTTTGTAAGGTGGCCACTTCTTTCTCTGTAGGTCCTTGTCACTGTGGGGGGTTTCTTGGTTTGGTAGGACATGCCTCTGATGGATAAAGATGTCAGACTCTGCTCCAGGGAGTTGTGATGATGTGTGCATTTCTGGGACGTCAGGTCTGACCCACAGACCTGGGGAGGAATAAGGTTGTTCCAAAGCAGCCTGGGATCTTTGGTGCTGCCCATCTCTGGGAGTAGCTGTGCACACAAAATGGGGAGACTGAGTTCATTGACCTTGCTTTTCCTCCTTTCCCAGCGGAGGAATTTCTTTAAGGTGTGCCTGACTCCCACCAGGGACAGTCTTGCTGCCATCCACCAGCCATCCATGTGTCAATCCTTCTGTAGAAATAACATTTCCAGGAGGGAGCCAGTGCTGCATAGTTACATGGAAAGTCCTACCTCAAAACCTCTCTCTACAGTGTATTGGTCAGCACCTAGGACAAAACCACAGCAGTCACCATGATCTCTAGAGGTGGAAAACAGATATATGACTCTTTCCCTTAAAGGAAAAACATTGAATCAGAGGGACCTAACTGCTTGAAATAAATGCAGGAAAAAAAAAAAAAGGTAGGAGAAGACTGGTGGAGGTGAAACTCAGCAAGCCAGTGCTGGTAGCCCCTGTTATGCTGCACATCCACCCACTAAGTCTCTACTGCTGTGTTCAGGGTGAACATGACACATTTCTTGGGGATGTGGCTGCTTCTTACCCACTCTCAGGCTGTGTTTCCACAGGCAAAATCTTGTGGGCCATAGGAAAGAGTTCCCAAGCCAGACTTACCCAAAGCCAGTGGAAGGCCGTGCTCTCAATGTTCTCCGTGTGGTGGCATGCACCTCAGCAGCTCTGTGGATAAAGGAGGAGCATTTGTCAGCCTCCTAGGAATTTAATCTTCACATTTTTTCTCATATCGTTTCTGGGTACTCTTGGGGGCTGAATTTGCATTGGTGGCATGAAAGGAATTGGCTTTTCAGTTGAAACGTGTGAGGTAGTGAGTTTTGCATTTTGCCTGTGTGTCTTTTCCACAATCTCATTACCCCCACCCTTTTGTGGATACCCTTAAATTCCTGAAATTATCAAGGAGAACTGCATGGATTAGAGTCTGCTACAAATATCTGTTTTAACAGCAAGGATAAGAGGCTGCATTAGTTTAACTGAAATCGCTTTGTGTAAATTTTTCTGGCATAAACCAGACCTTAATAGATCCAGAATGTCTGAGGATGATTGAGTACTCAAATAAACTTGCAATGAATTTTATGGGAAAATAGCTTTCTGTCTCTTTTATGTTGTGGTTTTGGGGGTTTTTTTCTAGAGATGGCTAGAAGAATGAACATTTTTTTAAAACAAGGATGTTTGGGCTTTTTTCTTTTTTAAATCACTTCCCTGCTTATTTATTTTGGGGCAGCAGTGTACAATGTTGCTGTATGGTCTGTTTTGCTATAGAGGGGTGGCATTTCAAAGAACTAGGCTAAAAGAGCTGCTTGTGGAGCCTCAGGTGTGGCTGTCTCTGCTAACAGGCCCCAGGTAGAGAGAGAGTCCTTCCCAAGGAATTTCTTTCCCAGGTGTGCCTGTTAATGGGAGCTGTAAGAGTCCAGCTGAAGCTCCCTTCCCTTATGTATTGATTTCCCCCCTCTCCCATCTGTGCTGTCATGATTCCACTAGTTCTTCAGTCACCCTTGAGTTTGCCAGGGCACAGGAGACATGAATGCTTAATGTGTTCAAGCAAGGGTTTTAGAACACAGAAAAACCCCATCAGAATAATTACGTGGAAAAAGAAAAAAACCTTCATACCCTCTTTTCTTCCTTTTTGAAAGCTGTGTTTATAGGAATTTAGCTGTGATCTGAAATATGATAGCCTTTAAAACTGTCCTGCTTTGTTACAGGGAACAAAGCAGTGATAAGCAAGAAGGGAGGACGTGTCCTAGCTATGGCACAAAACAAGGCTCTTGAGTCTACCTTCAGTGGGATTTTTTGTTCGAGTGGGTGAGTGGGTGCCCTGTGTTAGACAGGACGGAATGTTGATGCCAGTGCTAACTTTGATGGAGATTTTTGTAAAAGGAAGAAGACATGTGGAAGAACTAGTGAAGTTTGGTTTCCTGTGGGTTTTGCTTCATGGTTGAGTTGCTAAGTATCTAATAAAGTGCAGTCACTGCTTATCCTTGATTGCCATACCCCCCTGCTTATCTTCCAGGCAACTTCTTTGGTGTCTGAGGGTTGACCAAACATTTGATTGTTTCCCACAGAGAAATACTAGTATGTGGTGGGTGTCTCTTCTGCTTCTCCAGCTGTTTAATGAAACCTGTGAAACTTATTCTTGAACTGCTGTCTTATCTCTCACTTCGAGAACTTTAGCCACTCTCAAAGCAGAGGCCACTTGCTAAAGTTAGGTGGGAAACAGCTGCACACACTACCCTGTCAGGAGGTGCTGTCTCCTCTGGAAGCCTGAAAATCTGTAGAAGGAGGTCAGCCTGAGAACATTTACCAGCCAGAGGCTGGTACAAAAGGTGAAGATGGAAGAAGATACTGTCCAAGAATCTTGCAGTGCTGAGAAGCCCCTCCTGAAGACTCTTGTCTTTCATCAGTCTTAAAAGCATTACCTTCTGTCTTGCTCCCTGATTTTTCTTTCATAGCAGCCCAGGACATTTAGAGATCCCTCTTTCTGTAACTGCTGAGAACTTCCCTCACCCTCCTTCTGCTCAAGAGTCATTTCAGGCTGATATGAGTTGGTGGTGTTTCCATTATGCTGTGCTTTCCTCCATCTGCTGAGCTGACAGCAACCAGCAGAGTACTTGCTGCTGTTCCCAGGCATTTCTCTCTGGGTGTCTCAGCCAGTTAAACTCCAGAGCCCACCTCTGCCCAGGGCATTCCTGGGAAGCAGCCTAAGTGAAATGCTTCATGCTGGCAGTTTTGCCATTTACCTACCGGGTAGGGAGAGGCAGCTGGGAAGCCGGCAGCTTGCAGAGCCTTTTGTACTCAGGTGCAATGGTGAAACAAGGACAGAGTGGGAAAACTGGAGCTGTCCGTGGCTCTGGGGATGGGAGTGTGTCCACTGGGCTTGGCTCTCACTCAGAGGCTTCACCAGTAGAAGGGCTGCAGACCCTATAAATAAAATGCTGAATTCTGCTGGAGTCAGTGCTATTGATCCTGCACTGGAGACATTGTGGAAACTTCCTATTTACTAGATTTTGAGACTTATTTTCTTTACTGTTTTGAGTGGGTTTCTTAATGCACTGCTTTGATGTACTGTGTGCCTTTGGGTTAATGATAGGTGCTCCAAAAGCATCTTCTCCTTACTTTAATGAGATATTTATTTCCTGAACAGTTATTTTTAAATGCCCACGCTCTTCTGCAAAGGATTTGGGGTATCCGGCAAAACTTGGAGCACTTTGCCCTAGGAGTGTGGGAACCTAGAATGCAGAAAATATTTCTCTGCCTGTTTTGAAAGGTTTTACCCCCCTGGACAGTACTGTTTTTGACCTTTGTGCATGGGAAAATTTGCCTAGCCTCTGAGAAGAATTTGAATCTACAATGGTGGGAATTAGGTGATAGAATATTATGTGAGATTATCACAGGGTGAAAAATCTAGAGTTTTTAGGTCTATTTGCATAGTAAATAGATAGAAGTATAAAACCTCAAAATGGAGGCTAAGTTGTAGTTAAAAGCTTCTTTCTCCTTCTTCACTAACTCCATATTTTGCAGCAATAGTGTTTTGGGATGATTGGATACAGAATTCCGCAGTTCCTGTCTATGTGATTTAGGAACTTGTTGGACACTGGTAAAAAAGTGAAAATATCTTGTGTTTTAAGCTTTCGTTGGGTAATTTACCTTTAAAAAGGCTGTGAGATCTTGATAAGTCATCTTCTTGCTGCATCCTCTGCTCTGTGCTATGTCTAAGCCATGCCAGTGGCTTGTACTCCTTAGATAAGAATGAATAAACACCTATCTGGAGACTGAGAAGCATGAAGTCCCATTTGCCTCCTTTTCTCTCCTGGCAAAAATCTACACGTCTCCCCCATCAGGGAAGACAACAATTAATGACACGGACAGCATTATAGGAGACCTGCCTGTATTTTGGAGGAGTCTGAGCTTTCCCTTCTGACTGTAACCACCAGTGGTGTGTCTGTGCTGCTGAGATCAGCACATATAAAAATAAATACATTTATTAAAAGATTTTAATACAGAGATACCAGGCACTCTCATGCTGGTATCTCAGCTGGTTGTGCATGTCACATTAGCTTCTCCAGACTAGCTCATTGCTACACAATTGCACTTTTTGCAGTCTGCAAAGCCCAGGAGTTTCAAGGAGAGCATTTCACCTGCCTTTTACTTACCCTCTGTCCCTCAAATTACCACCCCCTGAACTAGAAGAAACTTGAAGAGGAGAGATGACCATAGCCATGTAAGTAAGAGGCAAAATTGCAGAAGTACTGTAGAAAATAAACTCCTCAAGAAAACAGATTTGCAGAAGTGGACGTTACCTTGTTTTATCTATGTTACCTTGACCAGATGGCAGAAGACTGTCAACTGTTTGGCTGAATTTGCTTTATTCATCTTAATTCTGCTTTCCTCAGTCTCTAGTAAAGGAGGAGAGCAGGTGGTCCTTGTGGCTGGGGAACTTGGACTCCATCCTGCAAGAGCCAGACTGTGCCTTTCATTCATCATGAGAGTGCCAGCTTCAGAGTAACAGTTCTGACCTGCCAAAACCTTGTTGGAAGAAAGTAGCTTGGAAATATGCAAAAGAGCCACCACCCTTCCTTCCAGCTTCCAGAAATCCCTCCAGCTCATGCTGACTTTGTGGCTCACTAGATGGTTATTGTCTGCTGAAGATGTATGTTTGTATAACATTTTATGAATAATTTCCATGCTTTAAAGAGGACTAATAGATGAAGAAAAGATTTCCACTTAGTTTGTATGGGTCTGATTTTTTTTCCTTAGATTTCAAAACTTCTTTTCATCTGCTTATTAGCCATCCTGTGTCTCTGAGTAATCCACATGTGAAGGATGTGATTCTCTCCTTCCCTGTCTGTGCATCAGGATGCTGGTGTTTTCTCTTTGTCTTTCCATGGGAACTTAAGACCCAGACTTGGGCTGAACAGGAATTTTGACTATAATAATAGGGAGTAAAGCCTAATTCTCTGCTTTCTTTGGTACATTGCTTGTGAGGGTTGAAATGCCCTGTTCCTGTGTGTTCAGCAGAAAAGTGGGGTTTGGACTCAGATTCTGCTTGCAAAGACCATCTCCCAAGTGTGTCTTGGTCTGTGTTGTCTTGCCCTGGAGGCAAAAATAAATCACTGCTGAGCCTAAGGAGCGGGCCAGAAGGGGATATTGAAGTTGTGGTCATGGGCTTTGCATCTCTAGGGACAGGTTAGGTGCCCAAAGGCAGATGGGAGAAAAGTGCTTGCAGGTCTCAAAACCTTCATTATTGAATAAGTGAAGGAAAAACAGCTCTCATGTGCACACCTTGACCTCCTGTGTGATCTCTGCCGAGTTCTTGAAGCGGGGGCACTAATCTCTGAAAGCAGCTCTTGCACTCTTATCTCCTGGTGTTGCTTGTATAGTCGAGGTAGAGGAGAATGAATCCTCCTTGAAAATTGATTTTTGAGAGGGGTGACTTACCTGACTACAAAGCACCACAAACATTATTATAGTCCAGGGGGAATGTGGCCTGAAATGTGTTTTGAAATGATACTACACGACTCTCCCTGTTCAGCTGTTGGTATTGCCTGCCTGCCTAAGTGCACTAGGTGGAATGAAATCAGGCTTTTCAAAAAATTGGAGAAAAGAGGATTTTCTAAGCTTCCTATTTCTGTCGTTTCTTAACTTCAGCTTCAGAGGTGTAAAACATTAAGACAGCGTTGCCTGCACAGCTTCGGAGGAGCCCAAGCTGAGTCAGCTCCGTGTTTGCTCCTTTCTGCTTTCCCTGCCTGTCCTGCGGGCTCCAGGAGGCGGTGGCTTAGCAGGTTGCCCTGTGCCGGTTTAAGCCCCAGCAAATTCCCACATGCCTGCTCTTAGCTCACAAGTGCTGTTAAGTAAAACACATCAGCTTAACCCTCGGTGGAAGAGTTGCGTGCTGATGCGCTCTGCCCTCGTGTTTGCAGTGGCTTAGGCTTGCCTTAAGCTGTGGTAGCTCGCTGCTGGTGCTCGGGATCAGCGGGAGAGCTAAACCCTCACAGAGGTGAGATTGTGGAAGAGGGAGGGAGGCAGAGGAGGGATTTGTGGTCTGTCTCACCTTGGCTTGCTGCTGGAGGTTATTGCCTCCACAGGTGAGAGGCCGTGTGGTGCACAGTGGTCTGCAGCCCACCACTGCCCTCCCTGGGTGCCCTGGGCGCTGCTTTGGAGGGGTCTGTGGGGTGCTTGGTGGGACTGGGCTGGGCCGGTAGCCTGGCCAGGTGTCACTGAACACAGCAGCTGGGGCAGGGACAAGTCCCAGGGCCAGCGTCACCCAAGGCAGAGCCAGGGTGTGAGCGTTACCTTCGGGAGAGCTGTGAGAGCTGGGCAGTGCCACGGTGTGCCTGGGTCGTGTCCGGGTGTGCTGTGACCACAGAGCCCATCCAGGAACCACCTCCTGTCAAGTGCTGGGTAGCAGAGCAGGGACATTCAGCCTGTCACCAAGCACAAGTTTCCTTGTTGCAGAGATGCAAACATCCATGTCCTTTTGGATGTCATCTCTGCCACCTCCTCAAACCTATTTTTTACTTACAGCCTGATTTGCACAGTCCCTGCAGAGAGCGTCTACCTCTCAGAGCAGGATTGCAAAAAAAGCGTGCATGTGTGAGGGAGTAAAGGTTTTCCTTCCTGAGCTGGCTGGGAGATGGCAGCAGGGATGAATCCTGTGCTCTCTGCCGTGCACCCAGCTCATGGCACTCCTCGGCTGCCTCTCCGTCCCCAGCGTCTCTGCCCTTTGGGCTGCTGTCGTCAGGGTTCGCTCCACTGACACTCCAGATAATTTTTGCTTAATGAACAAATGATGACTCTCACTGCTGGGTGCTGCCTTGTCCTTTTACCACCCCTTTCTGGTGTCTTCTCTTTTCTTTTTTTTTTTAAATTTTAATGAGGTCACTTGAACTTTTCCACCTAAATTAGCTGTCCTAATAACCAGATGCTCCTTGGGATGCTTTGGGACATGGGTGGATAGAGGAGAAGGAGCTTGTTAGTAGAAGCCTGGAGTCTGCTGTTGCCCAGAGCAGCTTTAGTTGAGGGCAGGGGCTGGGAGTGTGCTCCCAGCACCTGCTGAGCTGCACCCAAAGCAGTCAAGGGAAGGGGGCCAGCATTTTTGGAGGAGCATCCACTCAGAGAAACGATCTGAACAGCACTGTGCTGGTGGGGCTGGAGTGCCAGAGCAAAGCCCAAGGGAAAAGGGGAGGGCAGGTGTCCTTTTTCCTGGAGCTGAAGCACTTGTGAGAAGTTCAGAAAGCTTCAAGTCTCCCAGGTCCATCAAGCACCAGCCAGAACTGGGGCTGAGCATGTCTGCTCTCCCTGCACATGTGCCCTGGGTACACAGGGAGGGGGTTTCTGATGGGGTCCTGAGGTACCTGCTGCCAGCCCCTGTGGGTTTGTGTGGGGCTTGGGAAGCTGCAGGAGAGCGTTGCTGTCCCGTGTGCCTGGGGTCGATGCGCTGGCTTCTGTCCGTGACATCGGAGGGGTCTCACACAGGTTGGATGTGCGGCTTTGTCCGGGAAGCGCCTCCTGCAAGGCACATCCTGGAGACACGGAGCAGGTTGTGCAGTGGGATCCTCTGCCACTGCCTGGGAGGGAGCACGGCCTCAGCCGGGTAGACTGGCCACGTGACTAGCGGAGCCCAAAGCAAGCATGGAGAAGTTCAGGCCCTGAGTCGGAAAGCTGACCTATTTTCCACTTTTTGCATCTTCTGTCTGATTCTCTTCTCCCCTTTCTCCTACATTAGTTACTTCTGTTTCCTTTTTTTTTTTCTTGTGCCCTTTCTCACTTGCTGCTTGAACTCACCCAGTTGCATTGGGAGATGCATTTCTATTGGCATAATCATTCCAGGCAGTCGTTAATGTACCAACAAGGATACCATTGTAATCGGAGGATTTATTACTACTGCTGTGAAACAACTGCCATGCTGTATAACTTAACTCTTCAGCTCCCTTCCTGCCTTCTGCCAGCAGCTGAATCGGTAGCAAACTGCCCTTTTAAAAAAGCTGCAAGCACACAACCTGGGGATGTGTTATTTTATTCTGTTTTTTTCCTGCTCTTACCACAGAATGCTTCAGTGGTACGAGTGCAAGTGAGTTCAGTGCTTCACCATCCATTTCTTGATTGTGTTCCAACTGAAAGTGACTTTGTTGTTAAACTTCTCATTTAAAGTAAGACTTAAATATTTCCATGAAGATGAAAAGTATATTTTAACTGCTTTTCTTTGGACCACAGCAGTAGTACCGCTTACCCCTGCAGGACCTGGAAGGGAATCCACTGTTTCAGAAAAGTGTATGATTTCTTTTTCAGCTTAGTTAAACAATTGCTAGTCTTTTATCTGTCTTTAACCATCCTTATTTTTCAGTGCAGATGGGGCTTTGCTGAAGGAAAGTAATCCCCAAACAACCAGACTATTAATACTTGTTTTTCCCCGTGGTACTCAGAGTCTGTGGCTATATGTTGGTAGGCAAGGAAGAGAAGAGGAAAAGTTCTGCACAGAGGCCCTGTGCCCTCAGTCACGGTGAAAATACCTCTTGGGTTGGTAGGTTTTCCTTCTCATATTCTGGTCTCAAGTAGGAGAAAAGCTTTGTTTCTATTGTTGCTGCTTGTAAGTTCCGACCTTGGGCAGCGGAACTTACAAGCAGCAACAATAGAAACAAAGCTTTTCCTTTTCTCTGCCTGCAGCCACCTGCGAGTTTCTGGCTGCTACTTACAAATTAGATGAGCTAAAGAGATGCTACCAGTGGCATGATCAGCTCAGGTATTTTTCCACTTGCAGAGGTGACATTGAGGGTCTTCATCAGTTTTGCAGCATAGCACGGTGTGTGTTTCCTCCCTGCTGAAGGCGCTACACGTGCTCGTGACTGACAGGGAGGAGTGCCTGGTGTGCTGCAGCAGGTATGGATCAGCATGTACAGCTAATTGCCAGGCACGAGGGCTCCAGAGGATTACACTGCTAATCTAGATACCGCTCCTGCCTTATCACCTCCCCCTCCCTCCCGCCGCACGCCTGCACACGTACTTGGATCCTGTACGGAATAGGAATCAGTAGTGCTGTGGGGGAGGGATGGAAGGAACATGGATCCCTGAGACCTTCCAGTAACTGGGAGACAACAGGTCCCTTCCAGCTCTTCCTGTGGCATTGGAGTGTCTCTGGTGGCAGACCCTCCCTCCTTCTCTGGGATGGCATGGGTGGCCACAGGAGGGTTAGCAGATTTTGCAGAGTCTAGTAACAAAGCGCTTTGTTCGTGTTCCTCACATTCCCACCCTTGCTGCCGTCCAGGTGCCTTCCAGTGCTCACCTCTGGGTTCCCCAGGGTGGCTCTGGCATTGCTGTTCCCCTTGAGCAACTTGTTTTTGTGTTGAACACACATCCAGAGGGGTTTTGGAAGGAGATTTATTGGTGCTGAGCTGTGATCCCTGCGGGGCAATGAGATATTGTGGGGCGGATGGAAACATAACTCTTGCTCTAAATCCCTGCAAAATCCAGGGAGTATGTCTTAGCCAGAAACAGCTTCTTAGGAGCATGGAATACATGTATTTGTTCTTCTTAAATAGTTCACACCTGATACTTGGTAAGCTTAGCTTTCTCCAGGTGGTATGAAGCAGGCAGCTGGGGACACAGGGTAGCACCATAGAATGTCTCTAAAGTGTATCAGTGGGTAAAAGCTACGGGGAAATCCAAGGGAAGAAGAGATTGGTGGGTTTTGCTTGCTCTGCAGTGGCCCTGAGATGGCCCAGCTGTATTGGGGAGCCTATCTAAGTTGTTTTACTCCTGATCAGCCTGAAGTGTAAAGCTGCTGTGGTGCTAAGTGATTTTCACGGCATTGTTTCACCAGCTCGAGCTAGAGAGCCTCTGGCTCCCAGCCTGATGCTCCTCCTACATCGCTTAGCAAGGAAAGGGAGTCTCAGGCAGGTTTGCTGCCTTGCCTGGGAGTAGAGAAAACCTTGGTAGATCTCTGCTTTGTTTTGGCTCATAAAAGCTTTGATAGCCTACCCCTTGGAGGTGTTTGGGGTTTTGGAGACCCAAGGATGAACCAGAGCCAGCCTGGGGAAAAGCGAGACACCTGGATCATCCTTCTGTGCGTGGGCAGAGTTCAGCACAGCACTGGGAGCTGCTGGAAATGGAGCCTGTCCTGGGGCTTGGAGAAAAGTGTGTTGAGATGTGCACACCTGGGAACTCCAGTCTCTGCTCCCTGCCTGTTTTCTGGGATACTGCAAGCCAGTTCCTTGTCCTGAAGTTAGCCATAATTAGCTCACCGAGTCCTCGTTGATTTCGTGTTATTGAGGTGTGTGCATTTGAGGTGAGTTTTACTGGAGCTGGGTGTGCAGGCTTCCTGAGGAGGGGTGCCCGGGCCAGTGGGGAGCAGCTCTGAGCTCCTCCTCCTGGTCCTGGCAGCTGGGCCCTGGGACTCTCGCTGGCTGGGTCCCTGACACCCTCTAGTGGAAATACTTATATTTAATATTTCAGGAGCTTCCAAAACTTGATGGTGGTTGTGAGCACTCTGTGCTCAGCAGCCCACCCATCACTGAGTACCCATCCAGTGCCCTCTGCAGTGACCTGTGGCTTGGGGACTCATAGGAAATGCTGTATTCCTTGCTCTGAAGTGTTGTAAGTACAAGCTCGAAGCTGTCAGCTGTGACTGGCTCAGGGATGGCGGTAGCACACTAGATTTGCTCCCAGGAATTGCTTTTCAGTCACTCCTCTCCTTGTCCAGCCTCTTGCTGCCAAACCTAACCTTGGTGCTGGAGAGAAGGGAGTTGTGCTGACACTTGCAGAGGGTTGTGACAGCTGCAGAGATGGGCTTGTGTTGGGGGATGAGGAGGAGGCAAGGCTGGTGGATGCTGGGGGAGGTGCAGAGAAGGCTGCCTGGATGGCACATTGGGAAGAGAGGAGAAACAGGCAGGAGCTGGGTGAGAAAGAGAGAGCAAAAGGATGTGTCCTGCAGCATCCCACTTGGCTCTGATTCAGATGTGGCTCTGCTCCCTTTCACACAGGGAGGTGACTCTCATCTAAGCTTGTCCTTGCTTTCAAGTGAAGCTCAGCCGGCAGAGTGTCCCCAGAAGTCCTGCTGCTTCCTGTGGCAGGTGGCTGCAGGATGAGCGTGGGCGGCTGGCAGCGTGATGGCTGGCAGTGAAGCCAGGGCTCCCAGGTGAGCACTGTGCGGACTCACTTGTGTCCTGGTAAGCAAACTGATGTCTCTGAAACCTGAGCAGGGTGACTGGCTTGGGAGGAACTTCTCTTCCAAGAATGCACCTCCCTGCGTGCTCTGTCCTGCCCTGGCAAGCACCTCTGCAGTGTTCCCTGCTTTCTTTTCTGGCTGTGACTTCCAGCCCTAGTCTGCTCCAGCTTGATGGGCTAAGCCATGCCTAAGGGCTAAGCTAAGCCCTCCTGTTACACAGAGTCACAGAATGGGTGAGAGTGGAAGGGATCACTGAAGGTTTCTAGTTCCATCTCCCTGCTTGAGCACATTACTCAGGATTGTGTCCAGAAGGCTCTTGAGTATCTCCAGAGAAGGAGCCTCCACAGCCTCTCTGGGCAGCCTGTTCCAGTGCTCTTGTCATCCTCACAGAAAAGAAGTTTTTCCTCATGTTTCTCTCCTCCTACTGTTCAGCACTGCCTGGCTGCATCCTCCTGACACCTGCCCTTTGGATACTTGTATACACTGATGAGGTCCTCTCTCAGTCACCCCTGACTGGTGCAGGCCAGTGAGTCTGTGCCTTGGAGCGGTGCATGAGCCCCAGCAGACTTTTTTCCCCACTGTGGGAGTCCCCAGTGCTCAGTGTGCTCTTGAAAGGAGTTGTGACCTGCTGCCATGTTCAGCTGCCTCTTGAGAATGGCATTTTCTCTTCTCCTACCAAGTTCCCCCCTCCCTGAACATAGTACCCGAGGCACGTCTTGCAGGGTAAATAAAACAGCTGTTTGTGCATTGCTGGCCAAGCGTGAGAGTGGTGGTGTGGAGCACAGAGCCTCCCCACTGGCCCAGCCACCTCAGGGCTCTGGCTTGTTCCTCCCTGATCATCTAATCCTTCAAAAACTGGGCTTTCATTTATCAAACAGGTCTCAAGTCCTCCTGGTTAGGAAGGCGGTGCTGACCATCTGGGAATACATGTCTCTGCCATGCCGATGTAAGACAACAGCCTTAAGGCTGTGTGCAACCCAAAAGGTCTCACCAGTTCCTCTCACTGGAGGATCTTGGTTGGCTCTTTCAACTAAAGTAGCAGGAGGAATGCAGCACAGTGTGTCAGGTGTTACCACAGTTAAATTACAGCTTCAACCACATGCCGACACCTCCTGATTTTCCTCCAGGAGTGCACTTTGCAGAAACCTGCCTACATGGGATAAAGGATGCTAACCCTCCAGCCGGGTTATGACCTGGAAATACAAAGTCATGGTTCCAACTGGCAAAATTAAGTCTGTGCTAGCCTCCAACCTGCTCAGGGAATGGTGTGGCAAGTGCTTGCCTGAGGCCCAGCCTTCAGACAGGCTTCCCAGCATTACTCCCAGGAAGTGGGCAGCTCCACGTCTGGCAGGCCAAGTGCCTGTCCCCTCTTGGAGCATGACCTGGCTTGTCCTGCAAAGCCAGACAGGCTCCTGGGGTCAGCAGCTCCCTGAGCTTACCCAGAGAGTGGCTGTGCTGCTGAGCAGGGCCGGGGGGCACACAAGGGATCTGGTGGGGTGCGCAGGGCTCTCAGATCCGGGGAGAGAGGACAGGCACGTTTCCTTCTCAGTTACCTGCTTTCACCCCAGAAGGTGTTACACAGAGGCTCTGCATTCAAAGCATCTCCGCGGGAAAGTCACTCCAGCAAGATGATGATGAGGCTTAATTTATTTAAATAACATAAGAGAAGTTGTAAGAGCCCATGGCTGGAGGGCGAAGAGAAAGGAGCTGTGCATCTGTGGAAATTACTCAGTAAGGGTTGAAATGAGAAGTTTAAAGCTGCTTGTGCCGGCAGCGTGAACTGGCAAGGTTAGTTGTGGCTGTCACCACTGTTTGGGAGGCAAGGGTAAGGGGAAAGGTGAAGCAACCAGAATCCTGGCCGTGGTCTGCCAGAAGCTATTGCCAGTGAGCAGGGGATGGGAGCTCCAGTGAGAAAGATGAGGGGAAGGGAGGGAGCAGAAGATGCGGTGGCCACAGGGACAGAGACAATGTCTCAATATAAGCAGCCTTACAAGGTACTTTTCCTGTTGGGCAGTAACCTGGGTGGTGAAGGTGTAGTAAAAGAAAATGCTCCTATCCGGACTGGATGTGGGAAGGTTTTCCTCTCATTTACTCCCAACTTGTTCCTTTTTTTCTTTGCCCTCTTCTGATTTTGACTTTCCTGCCATAAATAATCCCAGTGGTTGTCTCCGCTGCAGCTCATTGCTCTCTGTAGCAGTGCCTGAATGAAACAGATGCAGCTTCTGGCAGCTCAGCTAATTTTGTCAAACCATCCAGTGCTGTCAATGAAACCAAACTGAGATATGTTAATTATATTCCACTGGTACGTGGCAAAACCGTGGGCATTAACAGGCTCGCTAACACTGCCTTGTGTGCAGAGCTGGGGAGAAGGTTTACTTTCTTCTTTCCACGTGATGTTTCTTGAGACAGCAAAGTCTAGAAAGGCTTCTTTATTAAAAAGTCTTATCTTCTGGTGGTAGAACTTATTGCTAAATCCAAGCAAGGTTGAGGGGGCTGCACTTTTTGGTTTTCTTCCTGATTTTAGCAGCTATACTTCCTTTCCTCTGGTTAATCATCTGGAAAAGTAGCCAGCAGTTTTATTACCAAGTGCCTTGGCATGGCTGTGTCCTGGGAGCCAGCACTGGTTGGGATGCAGTTGTATTGCTGCCCTTAGAGGAGACAGTTCCCTCTGAATGCAGAAACCCCTTCCTTTGGCCTGAGGGGGTCATTAACAGATGAAATTATATAAACAAAGGAGAAGGGAATTGGATCTCCTGACTTTTTTTATAAGGAAAGATTAAAGGAACTGAGTATGTTTGTCTTGGCCCCATCAGTGACTGAGGAGGTGTGAAAACCCTGCCAGGGCTAAGGAGTGGCTGAAGGATGTGGGCAAGAGGGGGGTCACAGAGCATGCTGGGGGGCACGTGATGGAGGAGAGGCTCCTTGTGACAAAATGCCTTGTTGGGAAATTAAATTAAATCGTGCTGCTCTGCAGCGTGATGGAAAATCTTGTTCAGTTGTTGAGGCCCACTGAGCAGGAATTTAAGCACCACACTGGAGTTTGTGCTGCAGGTCATGGTCTTTCCCAGCCAATTTTCCTTTTCTTAGGGGCTAAATGTGAGTTAACACAGCCTTGCTAATAATACTTAATGTTTAATTGCAGCTGTAAAAAGAAACCTCTCCCCCAGCTCTCTTTTAAGACGTTTGGCCTTTACACTCAGCATTTCGGCATTGCTAACTCTAGGCCGTTTGTGTCCCTCTCTGCTGCAGTGATCCCCGACTCGCTGCGGGTGACAGCGGTCCCGCAGACGCTGAGCAAGGTGGAGCACGACTCCCTGGAGCTGAAGTGCGAGGTGTCCAAGAGCACAGCCCAGCACAGCCACGTGTCCATCGCGTGGTACCGGCAGCGAGGCAGCGAGGCGCCCGTGGAGGTCATCTCCCTGAGCCGCGACTTTGTCCTGCGCGCCGGCAGCGCCTACGCCCAGCGACAGGCCACGGGGGACGTGCGCTTGGACAAGGTTGGGGAGACCACCTCCAAGCTCACCATCTACAACCTCCACCCGTCAGACCAGGGCGAGTTTTACTGCGAGGCGGCGGAGTGGATCCAGGACCCAGACAATTCTTGGTATGCCATGACCCGCAAGCGCTCCCAGGGCGCCATCGTCAACGTGCAAGCCACAGGTCAGTGTCTCCTCTGCCTTTTCTCCCTTGGCTGGGCAGTGGGAGGAGATGGGAAATGGGGCTGTGCATTGTTAGGTGGCTGGGGTTTGGCTCCCTGCAGCCAAGGGAAGTGTCAGCAAAGAGCAACCAGGGGACACCAGGGCATCAAGGGGACTTGGGTGGCAGGCGCTGTCTCCTGGCATGGTAAGATTTGGGGCTGACACAGAAGCTAAAACATAGGTCTTAAGCACTTGGTGCTGGCACAGACAGTGAGGATTTTGTTATGTGAGGAGGTAAGAGTGACACAGCAGAGAATAAAACTAAAAGTTTCAGCGAGCACTTTTGTATCACACAAGATCCATTTACAAGTCAAAATTCTCCTCCTAGCCCACAGCACAGGTTCCTGCCAAGGATCTAAAGACCCATCTGAGCTCTTTCTTCCTCTCTGATATCTCCAAAGGTTCTGCCTCTTGACTCCAGCTGAGCAGGGCATGAGTAGGACTAGGCTCCAGGTCATATTGCACAGTGGTACTGGATGCTGGTGTCACATCAGAGCTGCTCCCTGGAGGAAGGGGCTGTGACTGAGGAAGCCTTTGCTTGCTCTTTGCTTGATGGGCAAGAGGGTGCCTCTCTGGCAGCACAGCCCATCTGGTCTCCCACAGCAAAAGCAAGTCCCTAACCTTTTACCTCTGGATGTGCTTGTCTGAGTGATGTTGGCCATGCAGGGAGTAGCAAGTTGTAAACGCCTCACATGAGCTGTGCTGGCTCTCCTGGTGGGCTTGGCCATCCTGACACGAGTCGGTGTGTCTCTCTCTCCCCAGATAAGGAGTTCAGTGTCCGGCTGGAGACAGAGAAGCGGATGTACATCGTGGGGGAGCCGGTGGAGTTCCGGTGCATCCTGGAGGCGCAGAACATCCCTGACCGCTACTTCTCCATCTCCTGGGCCTTCAACAGCTCCCTCATCGCCAGCCTGGGACCCAACGCTGTGCCGGTGCTCAACAATGAGTTTGCCCAGCGCGAGGCCCTGGGCCAGCTCAAGGTGGCCAAAGAAAGTGACAACGTTTTTGTGCTGAAGATCTACCGGCTGCGCCTGGAGGACAGCGGCAAGTACAACTGCCGGGTGACCGAGCGGGAGAAGACCGTGACGGGAGACTTCATCGACAAGGAGAGCAAGCGGCCAAAGAACATCCCCATCACTGTCATGCCACTCAGTAAGTAGAGACGTGCCCATCCCCTCCTGGGGGCATTGCTGTACTGGGCAGCTAGCTGGGGAAGCTGTGATGTACCTGGAGCGTGGCGGTACAGGAGAGGGAGGATAAGAGTACACATGCTGTGGAGGCTTGGAATCCCAAGTGGCAAGATGTATTTTTGTTGTTGGGAAAGGGATGAAAAGGAGGGATGTGTGTCAGGTTCATAGGTGGGGAGTCATGCCCCCACCTTGCTAATGACACCAAGCTGGCAGTTCTGTTCCTGAGCTAAAGGTACATGTGACAGCCTCTGACTTGCTCCTCACACCTCTCTCCTGGCCTTGCTCTGCAGGGAGCTGGGTGCTCTGTAAACTATTCAGCAGGCATAATGGGGAGAGCAGCTTGGCCTTGGTGTATCCTAAAAGCTGCTAGGTTCCTGCAGGCTGTTATGTGATGGTGATTCAGCTGTCTTGCAAGACAGCTGTACTGGGAGAAACCAGGTGTACTGCTGGAGCCCCAGTGCTCTTCAGCACGGAGCTCTGTCCTGGTCACTGTGTGTCAGCCAGCTCTGGTGAAAACAACTGAAGGCTTGCCTTGCATGTCTTCTATATGTGTCAGATAAACATGATACAGAAATAACAGGTTGAGAGGAGAGAGTCCACTGACTCATTCCTTGTTTTGCTCTCTGAAACTCTGGTAGCTGTGGCATGGTGAACCATGCATGGGTTGCCTAGGCTACCATGGCAATGGGCTTTGACCAAGCAGAGGGTAGCTGCAAGAGGATTTTGTGCTATATTTGCCTCCTATCTCCTAGATTGGTAGGGAAATGCAGCCCTTTCCTCTAGCTTTTTTTTCCCTCCTCATTTCTCCAAAAGAAATTCTATTTCTTTTCTCTCCTACCGATATTTGGTCTCATTTGTTTGGCTTTGAAAATTACTCTAGCTAGAAATCTTGCATTGGACAAACATCTCAAATGTAGTGTTTCTAGATCCAGCCACCTTTCAGACAGATTTGATTCTTGCCTTTGATAAATCACCAGCTGCAGGAACAAATGTGATGATTTTTCAAGGGTGCTAAGTGTCCATAACTCTGATGGAAGGCAGCAGGAGTAACCAGCACTCAGTATCTCTGAGAAGCCAGCCACAAAGCCTTACTTCTCTGGAAAGCTCAAGATACCATATTTTTTTTCAATGTTACCCAACAGCGATAGCTACCTATAGTATCACTAGCAGTGGGAGTGTGGGAGAGCTTCTCCCAAAAGGTGTTGGTAGGAATGGAAGTGGCAAGATGGTGATCAGGATGACGTGAACTGAAAAAGCCACAGGGCGCTGGAAGCTTTTTTTTTTTTGGCAGAGCCAGTTGCACACAGTGCGTATTGTAGCAACAGAAATTCCCTCAAGTTTTGCTGAGATCCCATCCCGGACCTGTGACCAGAAGACACGGCAATGTCTCCCGAGCCGTAGGCAGAGAGATTTCTCCCAGCTTTGGCCTACACCTGCCTTGAGTGTGCAAGTCACCAGGAGCAGCTCGCTGCCCACCAGCTGTTTTTGGATGTGGTCATGCATGAGATTAAGACGTGCCTGGACCCAAATGCGTGGGCAGTTTCCTGCACCTGGTAGAAAGCGTCTCTGGCCAGCAGCGTCCTTCTTGCAGCCCGAGCAGTGGCGAGTGTGTATCATCTGCCCTGTGTGTATGCGTTTCTCTCCTTAGAGACCAGCATCTCCTTGGAGATAATCAACAACGCCAGCAATGTCTTGGAGGGAGAGAGCCTGCGCTTTGGCTGCAACGTGCGCTCGGGCCTCGGGCCGCAGAGCCGCCTGTCGGTCACCTGGCAGCTGGTGGACAAGCTGAACCGGCGCAGCGAAATCGTGCGTCTGGACCGCGAGGGCACCCTGCACCCCGGCCCCGCGTACGCAGAGCGCAGCAGCTACGGGGGCATCCAGGTGGAGCAGGTCCGGCCCGGCTCCTTCACCTTGGAGATCTTCAACAGCGTCAAGGCGGACGAGGGCCACTATGAGTGCCGGGTGGCCGAGTGGACACGGACACTGGATGGGGAGTGGCAGATGGTTGGGGAGCGGCACACGAGCACCCCGGTGTCCATCACTGCTCTGGGTGAGTACTTGAGGCGTGGGGGGCCCTGGGGCCATGGTCCCCATGTGCCTGGCCGGCCCGCAGAAGGTCACCTGCAAATCACTGAGGCTGTTCTCAGCGTTCCTGCCTTTGCTTGCCAGCAAAATGGAGGCACCCAGCAGCCTGCCCACAGCTCCTCGTAGGTTGGTGCAAAACGCCTGCATGTGCCGTTGTGTGTGTGGGCAAAGTCTGAGGGGTGGCTGTGGCAGGAGCAAAGCAGGGGATGGCTGAGGAGAGGGATAGGGCTTCCAGAGTCCTTCAGAGGAGAGAGGCTGCCCATCCCATGATGTCTCCTGCCAGTACTGGAGCTGGGTTTTGGTCAGTGCAGTGGTGGTGCTCCATTGGCAGCCTGTGGGCGTCGAAGCCTCCTTGCCTGCCGTGGGTAAACCTTATCTCTGCTCACCGGATCAGGAGCACAAAATGCTGGGCATCTGTTGGCCCAGCCAGCAGAAATGGTGAGCATCTCTGACAGAAAGCATGAGTCAGGAATGGTCCTCGCTGCCTCTGCAGGGAGGCACTGAGCTGCTGCCCCAGAACCACAGTGTTGTCTACAACCAAGCTAAACCAGTAGCTGGGATCATCGCAGCTGGTACTCTGCTCTGCCAAGGGGCTCCTCTATTCAACCACAGTGAAACCACATCACTTTAGGAGAGGGGCAGGTAGGGAGTTTGATATTTTGCATGGATTGTGAGTTACTTTGGTCCTCTTGGTCTGGTTCCAAAAGTGATCTGCAGAAGGCTGGAGAAGGGATGAGTGCTTCTGTGAGGCCACTGGTTTTCAGAATGCCAAGGCTGAGACAATCAGGCAGCTCTATTGAAAGGTCGAGATAGGAATTTTGGCAGGAGGGTGGGGATCGTGTGGCTTTTCTTGGTACTCTGCAGTGTTCATCTTAAGCTTTGACAAGATGTGTGTGAGACCATACTTAAAAGTCATTTTGTATTCTGATGAAAATCTTGCTTTTTTCCTCCTTTCCTCTCCTTTACTGTTGACCTCCTTTCAGAGGCTGTTTTGTCTGGAGTTAGAAATCTTTCCTGTATAGCTTCCAAAAGCAGGTACGGATGTTCTTTTGTAAAGAACTAAAGGCAAATTCTCATCTAGTTTCAATAGTGTCTTCCTCATGAGGTCAGCAGCATTTGGCCTGCTACAAGTCCCAAGTATCAACCCTTCCCTTTACTCTGCCACTTGTAAAAGCGTTGTGATTAAGCATTGGGATTTTAAAATGTGTCACTTCTACTCTTGTTAAAATTTAAGATGCTCAGAAGTGCACAGCAGTTGCAGAAGATGTGATGGAAAGGTGGTTGTCCCACCTCCTCTGCTCCTCAGTCACCGGCTGTTGAGCATGTTCTATCAAGTCCTAAGAAATTCCTAGGTCTCTTCCTTTAACTAGCAAAGCTGAAGTAGCTCATAAAAATATAGTAGAGAAACTGTTGAGTATTGCTTTACTGCTGAATCTGGTATTTTTTTGTTCAGCCTAATGTTTTTGAAATGTCCTGAGAAACTCAAATGCAGGGTGCCAAGAAAGAGCAAGAGAGGTTTATGGCTTCAGAAACTGCTGTTTTAAAAAAAATGCAGTAAATTTAGTGACACATTTCAAGTTAAGGTCTCATCGTTTGCCAGCCTGCTGGGGTAAGAAACTCTAGCTGAACCACACAGATGATGTTCAAACCCATAAATCTAACCACAGGGCGGTTCAGAAACAACAGCCAGAAGTGAGAGATGTGCTGTCAGAAGAGACCAGATGTTCCTGAACTTCTGAGGCTGCTGAATGCGTGGCAGGGACTTAAGTCCCTGGCTGGCCACAGAAGGATGGGGGGGAGGGAGTGCTGTATTTTTGTAGGGAGGATTTGCAGAAAATCAGTCCACTTTTGTTCTTTTTGTACCAAACCCCAAAAGAAGGGCTTTTGTTTGTTAACCTAAGTGCCATGACCATGCAGGTGGAGTTGAAGACCTGAGAAACGCACCTGGTATCTGCATGGCTTCATGAAGCTTCCTTGCCCAGGCCAGGGGGAGAGTAAACTTGATGCAGTCAGCTGGTCTTGGTGAAATTAGGTTGGCTTTCTAGGGCCTTCTCTGGCTCAGGGTTTCTCTGAGCTGGGCCTGGTAACACACTTGCTGGGAGCAGGAGGGCCGAAGGTGAGGGCTTATGTGGGGCTGAGATGCAGCAGCTCTGCAGGGGAGGCAGCCTGCGTCTCACACTGCACTCCTGGGTAATCACTGAACATGCTGTGAGAGGCTTTAATCCTGAAGATTGACCTGTTTCCTCAGTAATTACACATCCCAGAGCTCGGGCACGGTGATGCCGTGGGGTCGCAGAGGCACTTGCTGGTGGAAGTGTGCAGATTTGGTGGGCCCCATGCTGTGCCCGGTCTGCCTGCAGCAGCAGGGAGCTCCTGGCTCATCTCTTCAAGCCAGTGGCAGGCTGAAGCTCCATGCTGCCCCAGAAGATGTTCCTTTTTTGCCTGGGCACTGTCTGGGGTCTCTTCAAGCAGTGGCAGCTCTGCTGAGAGCTGGGGTGGTCAGCACTGCAGGGAGAGGGAGAACTGTCAGTCCATGTGGGATGCCCCATGGAGCCTCTGAGGAGGGGGAGCGCTTCTTGGGGATGTTGGCAGAAGAAAACAAGGTCCCTGCTAAGTCTGCTGGCCCACACTGAAGTGATTGGAAGAGAAGAAAATATTTCTCTGTGCAGCTTGGCACAAATGAACAATGGAAATACTCTGACTGAACATGTAAGCCTCACTGGCTTACGGTTGACTAACTGGAATATGTTATCTTTTAATTACTAATAGACTGCTGATTTCAACTCCTCTAAACAAACAAAGTGCTGGGGGTAGACAAGTCAAAGTATATTGACCAGCTTGCAGAGTGGCAGACATGCGAGAATAACTGCATAAAGCTGTCCTGGAGTTGTGACCTGGAAGAGAACAAAAGCTGTGCTGTGTGAAGAACAGGAGCAACCAGCTTCTCTTTCAGTTTGCCTCCATGCTGGGGTTTTGTAACTATTGCCACCTCTATGGTGCATGTTTTGAAGGCTGCTGCTAGTTGCTTTCTTCATTCTTCCTCCAGCTGCAGCAACCAGACACAGACCTGGGGTGGGGGACAGGGTGGGACCCCCTGCTCAGGAGGTGGATGTGAATCCCAGGGGGCTGGTGCTGAGTAGCTGCTCTGCCAGGTGCTGCTCCCTTGCTGTTGTGCTGCTGCATTTCCAAACAGGGTTTTGGCAGCCCGCAGAGGCTTCCTGCCCTCTGGATCTCAGGGGTCTCACTCCTCTGGGCAGAAATCAAGGGCAATCCTGCTGTGGCTGCAGCCCGTGCTCACTCAGGCAGTCACTGCTGCTCAGGCAGTCACCACTCGTGTGTTCTTGCCTCTGCTTTTCACTTGGCCGTAGCAAACGAGAAGCCGACACAGCTCGAGTGGCTGGTTGTACCACTGGATGACCACGCTCTGGCTTTTGCATGCTGACAGCAGGGCCTCCTCAGGCAGGCGTCTCTCAACGCCCTCTCCTCTCTTCCCACAGAGGCCGGATTTGCTGTCACAGCCATCTCCCGCACCCCGGGGGTGACCTACAACGAGTCCTTTGACCTCCAGTGCATCATCAAGCCCCACTACCCGTCATGGGTGCCGGTGTCGGTGACGTGGCGCTTCCAGCCGGCGGGCAGCACCGAGTTCCACGACCTGGTGACCTTCACGCGCGACGGCGGCGTCCAGTGGGGCGACAGGTACGCGGGGTTCCGCACCCGCACCGCCATCGAGAAGGCCGAGTCCAGCAACAACGTGCGCCTGAGCATCAGCAGGGCCAGCGACACCGAGGCCGGCAAGTACCAGTGCGTGGCTGAGCTCTGGAGGAAGAACTACAACAGCAGCTGGACGAGGCTGGCGGACAGGACCTCCAACCTGCTGGAAATCAGGGTCCTGCGGCCAGGTGAGCGCCAAGGGCGCGTGCAGGGGCTGAGGGGCGCGTCGGGGGGACAGGGCGTGTGCTGGTGCTGCAGTGGTCTCCCCTGAGTTAGGACTGCTCTTTGACTGTGATCGTGTTGGAGCTCCTTTGTCCACCTCTGGGGAACTGGGCCCTCTCTTTGCCTCTTGTATGCTATCCATGGGGTTTTCTTCTGGGAAGTGAGGTGGCTGAGCACAGTCCAGTCTCCGGACTGTTCCTGTGAGACAGGTGGTTTTCAGGTTGCCACCTCCATTCATCAGGGCAGACTCTGAAAAGAGAGAAGAATGGTGCAGACAGGATCAGGGAGAGAGACGTGTTCCAACCAAAGCTGCACGTGCACCACAGGTGGGGTGCTGCAGCTCTGGTCTAGTAACTGGGTGCATCTCTCGTTCTAGGACTCCTTCCTAGGGTCTCTCCTGGTTGGGCTTTGTGTTTTTCCTGTCAGTATCCCTCTTCATACTCTCTCCACCTTCCCCAACCCTGTCTTTAGACAGCTCAGGGGATGCTGTGAGCTCCGGCCACCTCACGAGCTCTCCATCATTTTCCTCCCCTCTCTCTCCCTTGCCCTCATCTCCTGGTTAATCTTCTCCATTTATCTTGATTATGCTGCCTTGTAATACATGTTTTACTGCTTGCAAGGTCGAGTTGGTGATGTTCATCATTTTAGCTTACTTCCCTAGGAAACAGTGTTGAATGGATGTGGTCCCTGGAGTAATATGCTTCTTCCCAGCCCTGTGCATGTATATCTGTGTGTGAGACAGAGAGGGAAAGAGAAATCCTTGATAACAGCATCCGGAAGAGAGCCTGTGTGTCACAGCTCAGGGTGGCAGGCAGGACAATTAAACTGTGCTCTGGCAGCCTGTTGTTCTTTCCTGGGGCAGTAACCCTCAAGTGATGCCTTAAGAGAACAAGTTGTCTAGGTCTCCATGGTTTTCACCTCTCCCTGTCTCACAGCTGCTCAGCGAATGACTGCAACACAAATCTTAGCTGTCAGTTCAATGAGCCCTGCATAATGTTTGAGGCTTTACAGCTCACAAGCTGGGATGGAAGAGAAGAGGGACTCCCCAAAGCTCTCCGAGCACCGTGGCTGCACCCTCTCTGTGTTTGTTTCCATGTCCCAGGCGGCCTCTGGGAGCGAGTGGTTGATGTTCTCCATGAATGTGGTATTGGCAGTCCGACCAGGGACTGCTCTGGTTCTCTCTGGTTTTGCAGGTGGCAGAGGGTCGTGTTGTGTCATTCCTGGGTCTTTGGCTGGATAATCTCCAGAGAGGATCCAGGATGATGTGGGACACAACTTCCCCAGACACTTCTGAATGAATGTCCTAGAGCCTTCCCAGTCAAACCTGTGCTGTTGAAGCGGGAGCTGGGTTTCAGATAAATATCCAGGGCTTCTTCAAAAGGGATCATTCAGGACCCCAGAATGATTAAGCACTGAGAGCACTGTCTGTCTAATTCTGTGCCTCTACAGTCACCGTCATGTGAGGTAACTTCAGGTTGCTGTTTGCTGTCTTGCTCCTAGCTTTTCCTTTCCCATTAGCCATGAGTATCTGCCTTGACCCATATGCTTGGGTCACCTATCTCCACTACCAGTCCACTAAGGGACACCACAAAGAAGGCTTGTCTTGAGGTCTTTTGGCAAATGGAGCCAGCATGTGTTTCTAGACTGTAAGATAATGTTGGGATTCTAGTTCCCTCTTAAACCCCTGCTCCTTGTTTGAGTGACTTTTCTATTTGACAGGTTCCAGGTGCAGACATGAAAATAAGTATATGTCAGCCTTTGAAGTGTGTTGAGGAGAGAAAGGTAAATTAGTGGTGACCTCCTTGCTTTGTGAATTCCTGCATCCCTAAGGAATAGGGTGCCAGAGCTTCTCCTGGTGTTGGTTTGCCATTTCAGCGCTCAGACTGCCTCTCCTTGGCACTCTTGCGGTGGGGTGGTGTTTCTAGATGTCATCTGTGCTGGGTGGTTTAGTCACTGCAGAGATGGCAGTGCTGATTTTGAATTGCATGTGTTAATGTGGCTGCAAAGTAATTTCACCTATGGCTATCTTGTGGCAAACAGGTAATGCTGAGGGAGTGCCAGCAGCTTGAAACATCCAGTCCTTCCCTACTCCCAGAAGAAATGAGCAGTATTTTGAGAAATGAAACATGTAGGGCCTGAAGGAGGGAGTAAGAAAGGCAGGCAATGGCAGCATGAACCCAGCTCTGAGTACAAGGTCTGCAGGCAGGAAGGCACAAGTGTCCTGCGTGGCATCTGAGCCAGATTTGACCTTTGAGTGTGACGTTCTGATCCCTCTGGCAGGAAGCTGTTTTAAGGACTGGCAGTGTGAGGAAGGTCCCTAGAAAGGGTGCTGGCTGTGTGAGAGCTTATAAAGAATTTAGGTATCACTAAAGTTCTCCAGCAGTAGCAGTGGGATCTGAAGCTCCCGTTCCTGGCCTGCTGCTCAGTGTCACGCAAGCCTGCACACCTTGGGTTGAAAGCTCATGTGTGCTTTGCAGGGACAGAGACCTGCACTGCTTTAGGGCCAGTGCTGAGTTCTAACTTGTGCAGGCTGGGGCAGCAGTTCAGGCTGGTGTGTGGGGGGCTGTTGGATGTGACTGGGGACCAGACTGGCCAGATTGCCTGTGGTTATTTCATTTGCCTACAATGCAGTGCTCTCCTTTTTACTTCCATATCTCAAGCTGCCTGTTGATTCTTTCTTGGTGAGCTCATGCTGCCGCAGAAGGGGAGGAATAATAAAAGTCTCGGCTCATGCCAGCTGCTTCCCTGAAAGCAAAGCTGGCAGGAGACCATGCACAGTAGTGCAGCCTGAACTTTGCAGTGAGCCCCAAGTGCAGGGGTGGAGATCTCTTTCGTGTTTGGGGCTCCCCTTCCGCTGCAGTATCTGGCCTGCCTCTGCAAACCTGGGTCTTTCGTCTTATTTTTAATAAAGACAGAAGAATATACAATGATTGTTCTGCTTCTGATGAAAAAAAAGCCTATCTCTCCCTCCATCAAGACACCCTCTTTCATTCCCAAGGCCATCATCCCTTTCCCCTGAGGGTTCACCACCATTTTCCCATCTAGAGACATTGCCTGCCTTTTGCCTTCCCCCTTTCCAGGTGGAGAAGAGCATCCAGCATGCAAGACTTAGTGGGCTGGTATGGAATAGCCATGTGGTGATTCCCTGGCACTTGAAGATTTTGTGGGTTTTAGGGGAAGCAGAGGTACAGGTGGTTCCTTTTGAATCCAGGTGACCCTGGAACAGTTTGGATTCAAGCTGATCTCTCAGTACTCTCACTGAGATGCCAGCTGACCTCACTGTTCCATGTCCCCTTCCTTGCACAGCATGGAGGGGAAACCTCTGGGTCCTGCCTGAGAGAGGAAGGTGGTAGATAGATCCAGACAGGTCAAGGGGAAACCCAAAGGCTGTCAGGCAGGCTCTGTTCCCATCTCTTCCTTGGATCTTGCTTCTCCCTGCCAGGTTTCCAGGGATAGAGCACTGAGACAGCAGGTGCTGTCTGGGAGCAGTGCGTGTCCATGTGGTCTGCAGGACTCAGACAAGGGCAGCAGACAGTGCATGACGGGGGCCGTGCTACAATCTAGGCAGGCTTGGGTGTCTGCAGAGGGCTCTCTTTTGGCAAGGAGGCTTGAGCAGATTTGTGCTGGTGTATTAGTACTGCTGTTGTCATTGTGTGAGTTACTGCACTTATCATCCCCCTGCAGCACAAGTGAGGGGTGGTTCGGCAAAGTCCTGGGGTCTGAACACTGGGGAGTCTCTCTGGCAGTAACAGAATAAAAAAGCAGGGCTTTCACATAACATCCCCACCCTGACAACACCTTTTCACCCCTTTCATACTCATGCACCTCCCCATGCTGCTCCCCACCCCTCCATCCTTGCGTTGTCCCTTGTCCTGTTCCTTGGTGACTAATCCTGGATGGGGCGTTCGGGGAGAAGCTGCAGTGGCCTCTAGAAATCTGTCTCCTTGGTGCTGGCTTTTTGACAGTAATGAACATTGGAGGAGGGGTGGGGAGGGACGGCAGGGGATGATAACTGAGCAGGCGCTGGGGTGCTGGCTCCTTGCTGCTTTTCTGCAAGGCAGTCTACAGCAGATTGATTGACCTGGAGCCATCGAGCAAACAAGGCAGTCATGCTCTTCATTAGAGCATTAATTAGCTTCCAGAGGCTCTCCAGGGGCCGCTTCTTAAAGTTTGGTTTATTAGGAGCTGTCAAGTTGAAACCATCGTGGAGGGGGAGGGTGGAGGCTCGTCAAGCTGGCCTTGGAGGAGCTGGAGGTGGCCTTTGCCTGAACCTTACTTGGAGAGTAGGGTGAGCTAGAGCGGTGCTCTCCATGAAACCTTTCATTGTGGTGGGTGCAGAGCCCTCTGCTGCTTTTCTGCTGTCCACAGAAAACCACTGAGAGTGCCCTGGCTGGGCTAGCAATGGCCTGAGAAACCTAATGAGTGGAAAATGAAGGACACTTACCTCTGTCCAAGCCCATCCATGGCAGCCACAAAGAGACTATTCACTCTCATGCTCCTCCTTCTCTCTGAAGACTGACTGAGCAGCCAGGCAGTGGATGGTTGTGACTGTGGATGCTGGAAGGATGAGGAGGGCACGAGGCAGAAGAGAACTGGAAAAGGAGGCTGTTGTATGGCACACTTAATGCTGGGAGAGGAGGACTGATTTTCAAATAATTAATTACCAAGACATTTGTGGAGTATAGTGAGAAGCTTTCCTTAGCAAATGAAGCTCAGATATTACTGTTAATGCCTTTATTCCATCTCATCTTAGTAATTCTTAGTAATTTCAGTGTGCAAGGAATCCTCTCATGGATGGATGTGAAAGATGCCTTTTCTTCTACAGGTGGCCAGTGGGGTACTGACAAGACTCTTGAGTAGAGGCTCCAACAAGTGTTTTCAAAGGCCACAAAGAGTCTACTTTAACCTGACACTTCTTGCTTCTGGCAGCATCCTGCAATAAAGTTAAACAAGGAAAGTTAATGAGCTGGAAACTTCCTTACAGAAGTGAAGTCTGGAAACTGAAGTTTGCTGCTTGCTTGATCCCAGAGTGGTTTTGCTCTGTAGGACAGCGCCGCTTCCCTGCTTTGGAGCTGCCTGCTCCATCTGGCAAATGGTTGTACTCCTGCTTGAGTGATGAAGGAGTCCAAGAAGTGCTCAGAAGAGTTCAGACTGTTTCTCAGCAGCTGTGGCTGTGGTGCAGAGCAGTCTCCTCTTTCCTGTATGCTCAGGGACTCACTCCTTTCCCTTCACTGCTGTTCTGCCTCAGAGGTGCTGCTCCTTCCTTCCAGCACACTGAACACATGAAATGACAACACTGGCTCAGTGTTGCATGGCCCAGAGCTGTCCCCTTGCACAGACCTGCATTAGTGACCCAGCTGGAGCCTTTTTTCTTCTGAAAATAGCAGAGGCGTGCTCGATTCTCCCACCTTGTATTCCTGGTAGTCTCCTAGTCCAGCCCATTTGCCCTGGGGAGCTCTGTTGCCACACTTACCAGGTCCTCTGGGACAGATTCCCTACATAGACTTGCTGTCACCTCCTTGGCACAGTTCCTTATCCCAGGCCAGCACCCCAGGGTGCTTTTTCTCCACACTTGGCCATCACCCCCTGCTCCAAACATCCCTGTCCTCCTGAATGTAAGCAGCAGGGGAGGGAGCTCATGCTGGATGTTCTGCTGCATTCCTGATACTGTACTGGGGATAATGACACTGGCCTTGTGGGGTCAGAGCTATGATTCACCTCTTCCTGCATTTGGTTTTCCTTCTGGGAATGATGCTACTTGGATCCTCTGCAGGTTTGCCTGTGAGAGCCTTCGGTAAGAGCCAGGTGTGTTGAGCTGATTGCAGTCAGTTATGTTCAAGGTTTCTCGTGGGGCTTCAGCCTGAGAAATGCACCCAGGGGTGTGACCTGAGAAGTAGAACTTCAAGTGCATGAAGCATCTTGGATGCATTTCACAAGGGTGAAGGGTGTGGGTATACATCCTTGCACCTAGTGGGACCTTAACCTGACTCAGCCTGCTCTGTGTCTGCCCACTGATGTTAGTGCAGGCAGTCTTTCTTTTCAGCCCCCCAGCAAGACTGACAATGCCAGGAGACCTGGGCTGTATCCAGGACATGCTGCTCTCCTCAAATTAGCTCTCTCCATGGTTACTTTTTAGGTTCAATTTTTTCACTTCCGTTTCAAAGTACTCTCTGCTTTCTCTCTTTGATATCTCCTGAGCAGTTTTCCACTCCCGTTTGCAGTGTGGATATACAAAACCATGGTGTCAGCCTGTTTGCAGGCTGTGCTGCACATGCACCTTCTTTGATGTTGTCTTGAACAGCTTCTCTCCACATACTTTAGCTTCTCATCGATTCCCTGCTTGCTCTTGTTGGACTAAAATACTCTGCAGTGAGCAGTACTTAGATGGTGTCCAGCTCTAAAGCTTTGTACCTCCTCCTGTCCTTGAAGACTTCAAAACCAGAGTCAGAAGGGGCAGCCCTTGAGGGAGAGGGAGACTGATGATGAGCAGCTTTCCAGCCAGGTGTTGACCACTGTTCTCCTGTCCCAGTCTCTGCGTGGAGCCCCAGCCCTGCTGATCTCCACGAGTTGAGTGGCCTTGGGGCCAGCAGGCTCAGTGCTGCAGCAGCACAATTTTTCTCTTGCTGCATTCTCAGCCCTCCAGTCAGAGCAGTGCCCAGCCCAGGGGTCCCTCTGATGCCATGATGATTTTTTGCCTTTTCTTTTATACCCCTGTTATACCTTTTTACAACTTCTGTATTCTCAGTGCTTTTTGCCTACATTCTTGGACTTGTTTGTCAAGCTAAGAGACTAAACATTTTAGAAGCTTCGTAGTTAGGGATCAGTGTGCCCCAGACCCCAAGGTCCTCTCCAGAACACATTCTGTAAACTGAGATAGAACCATCCAAGGGAAGCTTCCTTGGGGAGGGGGACTCATTCGAGCCTCTCATTGGGGAATTTTTGATAGCTATGCTAATTAGTAACACCTATAATGTTATACCAGATCTTTTGGGGTGTGCATTGCGGTGTGCATTTCAGTGCATTCGACCTGGACGTGTGCACCTAAGGATCCGTAAAATAAATACCAAGGTAAAATCCCTTTTTCCCTTCTAACCGTGTTTGACTCTTGATTTTAAGACCAGGAAAAGGCATCATATCCCTGTATGCCCAAGCAGCACCTTTGGCAGTCCATCCCTGTGCATGAGACCTGCACCATTTTTCTGTCTTCTGTATCCTGCAGAATGCTTCTCCTGCATGAGAAATTGCGTGTTCTGACATTGGTCAAAGACTGAATTCCTGGGTTCACTGAATCTGAGATCTGCTTCCTTACACCAAAATGGCTCCAAACATGCTGAATCTGTGGCTTAGAGTCTTTTATTTTAACATGTATACATAAAAGTTTTCTCTCAAGGCCATCTTACTTTCTTAAATAGGCATTTGGGATGCTGCTAAAGAAAATTACTATAATTTTCCTTGTCCCAATTAACAGAGAAGCGGGGAGTGCAGGTAATGATGGATCTGTAGTCCATCGTGCTGAAATCACTTCCTCACTCCTTAAGAAGTTCAAGAATACAATTCCTTAAGAAATGACAGAGGGCTCATTTCACTTGGTTGTTCTTCTAGCAGTAGTTGTACTCACTAGTTATGGAAGCAGCATCATCCCTGAGCACTCAGGGTGCAGGTGGAGCTGATCTAGCACTTGGCTGCACAGAAGGAGGTGATCCTCATCCCCAGTGCATGCTGCTGGTTGCATGGTCCCGTCCCTTTCCTTGTGCCAGCAGTGATCCTGCTGTGCACCAGCTCAGTTTAATACACCTGCAGAAAGCTAGCCCTGTGGAAAGGAACAGTTAAAGGTGAGTGGAGTGAGCTAATCTTGGATGGATTCGGCTGGGTCCTTCTCAGGGGACTTCTCTTTGCATGGAGAGCAGCACCTGACACTCTCAGGGCTGGTGTGGGCAGTATCCAGAAGATCTCCTGATCGTGCCTGAGGTCTGTCTGGAGAGCTTGCTCTGTGGATGGCAGGAAAATGACATTTCACACCACCCTAAGCAGCTCATCTCTGTCTGCCCAGCACTCAGTTTTTCAGCAGGAGCTGCTGAAAATGCCCGAGTCAAACACAGCACGTGCGAAAGTCAGCCGTGCACTACAGGGTGCATTTGTGCTCTGAGCATGCAGCTGCACAAAACTGACGGGTATTTTTGTGAGGGAGAAAATGTCTCAGGAAATCCAGCCTCCAGCATGGCACGGGAGTTGGTGAGTGGTGCTGCTGTGTGTGTTACAACTTGCTCTTCAGGTGCATTTAATTACTTTTTTTTCCTAATTGACGGAGCGCTCCTTTGTTTGAAATCTTTCTGACGAGGAGTTGATTAAATATCTCGGTATGTTATTTTTTCTTTCTTTATCCTCAGTGGCTGTAGCTTGGTACTGAATTTATCTTCCAGTGATCCTATCTCCATATTTTAATTTACAAGTGATCAGTGGGCCGTATGTTGTTTTCTGACAGCAGGCACAACTCATGCTGGGAATCTTTTATTCCTCCCTCCCCTCCTCTCTCTTGTGCAGAACTTTTATGTGCATTTCAGGGTTTTGCAGGAAAGTTTCTGGTTTTAGGTTTGTGAGGCATTTTGCTTTGAGGTATATTTGTTTCTTGCTGTTCTTTACAGTAACATGGTTTCTGTTTCTTGGGGAAAGTCCTGCTTTTTTCAGGCCAGTGGCACATCCCAGCTGGTGGTCTCTGCCTTATCCTTGACTGGACCTGGGAGGCTGTGAGCTTCCCAGCTTTTTCCATCCTTGCAGCTACACACACGGCCTTTTCTGTATGTGCTGGCAGATGCATGGCTTCTGGGCTTTAAAGAGCCTTTCTGGGTCACACATGCATTCCTCCCCGAGGCCCCACTTGGTTACCTGCTACTTTGTTAGCTGCTCCACAGGCTCCAGCATGGCTGGTAATCCCAGGCTGTTCCCTGGCCGAGCAGATGTCCTTGTCACTGCCTGCAGTCTTCACATGCAGCCATGGGCTTGACCCGCTCCCCCGGTGTTTGGTGGGTCTGCAGTCTGGCTGTGCTGCTTTTGGGGAGGGGCAGGGCATGGGGCCACTTGTAGGTACATTGGGATGATGCCACACTCACTTTCTGTGGGGCTGGAGTGGGTGTGGATGAGCAAGTGGATCCACCACAGGGTTTGAGGAGAAGTTCCTGTTTTGCTTTGCCACAGCACCCTCTGGCACCATTTTGAGAGCATCAAACTCTGCTCCCCAGACTGCAGTAGCTCAGTGTCCTTCAGTCCTGTGCCTGTGTTCGGGGCTGTGTGCTGGGCAGGGCTGTTGGATGGGAGATGGTCAGCATGGACAGGCATGGCTACTTAAATACCTGGCTGGTTTTGCTGCAGCAGCAGCTGTGAGGCTGGGGAGTGTCTGGGCTGCCTGCTGGGCTGCGGACTTTGCAGCAACTTGCTGAACACGTTGAAATGCAGGTCACTTGGTGGTGTTCAGTCACAGCCTCGCTCTTTTGTCTGGCCATGTGGGAGGGGGCTGAAGCTGAGCCTTCCTCAGGAAAGGGTTAACATTGTCTTTCCTTCCCATAGAGCTGCTCTCCCAGTAATTCAATCATGTCAGCCTGTTTGCAGGCAATAATTCATTGTTATAGGAACACTACAGTAAAGTGACAAGTTAATAATGGCAGTAATAATGGCAGGCAAAGTCTAATGCTATTTCCCTTTCTGCTGCTCCTGTTGCACCAGCAGCCTCCCATGTTGGCTAATGCAATTTGCAACCTCACTAATCCAGTTTCAGGAGGAATTGTGTTCAGTTAAAAGAGAATAGCCGGAGTCGGGAGCTGTGCTGCCATGTTCCCGCCTTCTCTGGGGAGGTTGCCCCGGTGCTGGAAGCCTTTGTCTTTACTTTGCTGTGATTTCTATGCCATGGTTAAGCTTAATGAGCACAGTCCTCCTAGGAGCATCTCGTTTTCTTCCCTTCTGCAAATGCCTTTCTTCTGATGCCTCTTCTCCAAAAGGGCTTGCACATCTTTCCCTTTTGAACACTGGTTTGCTTTCAACTAACCTTATAAACATGAGTCATCCAGCTCTTGCCATGCTGAGTCAGAAGGCTGGCGTGTACTTGCTTGACTCCTTCAGTCATTAAAGCAGGAGTCCTTGCAGTGTCTGGGGAGGTGGACGAGGCTCCTCAGCCCTGCTTTGTGGACAGGAGAAGAGCTGGCAGAGGTCTGAATGCTAGTACGTGCCTAAGCCTGTGCCAGTAACGTGGACACTTGTCTCTTGAATCCCAGGCAAACATCCCCGGGAGGAATTCAGGCACTGAGTGCTTTTCAGGCCCTGGTGAGGGAATGATGAAGCACCTCTGGGCTGTGACCACAGGCTGAGGGGATGGCTGAGTTTGTGCCAAAGGCCTGGCCAGTGCCCTTCAGGGTTGTACACTGAGTGTGCTGGGAGAGATGGGTTCCTTGTAGGAAGTCACCATGGGGTTATGCTCCAGGAAAAGAATCTCTCCTGATCGGCCTGCTAAACCCACTGTATGGTGTTAAACCAGGGCTGGATTCAGGTTGGGCTGGCCTCGTTTCTGCTCCCCCTGCACACACACTTCAGCACAATGAAATCTCAGTGGAGGCTTTTAAAAGTAGGACATTCCCCCAGAAAACTTTTTGCAACACTTCACCAGTTCTCTCCAAGCAAGAGCGTTCTCTGGAGGAGCTCTCCCCAGAGAGCAGCAGCCTCCAAAGTGGGACACTACCTCCCTGCTGTGGTGACAGGGCTTTCTGGGGACTCTCTGGGGACTCTCTGGGGTGGTAGTGTCCATCCTCCTGCCCCCCCTTCTGTGCCACAGCTGCTGGCTCATGCGGAGCTGGCTCTTTCCCCAGCGGATGACCCCCTCCTCCTTTGCTGCAGGAGCAACGTTCTGGGGTTTTGTATGGGGCTGTTTTGGGAAAACAGTATCTTCAGCTGCAATTAAACGTTGCCATTCCCAGGACTTGGTAATAGTGGCTCCCAGGTGGGAAGTAAACTCCTGCTGTTGTATTTTCTTGCTGCCTACAAGGCAAAAATGATGTAAGGTGTCTGAGACGGAGTATCTTCTTATCACAGCATTTTTAGGTACAGGTTGCAAAGTGCTTTGCTAAAGTTAAGTGTTGTAACCCCAGCTTGGTGATTAGGAAACAGAGGGGAGGGAGCCAAGAGGCAGCAAGTCAGCAGAAAAGCCATGAATCATATCACTGTCTCTGTCCTCCTCCTCTGATGACTGCTTTCCCTTCCCCCAAATATTTGTATAACTGTGCTTACCACATGCTCAGCTTGAGGAGACTGACTGCCTGCTTGATGGTGTGTAGAAAATTCCTACTTAGATATATCAGCTTGTAGAGGACCTGGCTGTGTCATAGCCTGCTGTGGTTGTAAGGTGTGTCTGACCTGAGCTCCCAGCCAGGGAGCAAGCTGGGAGGACCAGACATGCAAGCTTTGAGGACCAGAAGTTGCCACAGGCATCCTGAGGTAATGCATGTCCCTGAAAGTGAGCGGGGACATTTTCCTTGGCCTGGGAGTTAGTGCAGAGGGATGTGATGCTGGAGGACTGTCTCTGAGGTGAGGTGAGGTGTCTAGTACGTGTGTGAGCTTGTTGAGGACACTGAATATCTTTGCCAGCCTCTGCACCCCAACAAGCATGTAATATCCATCCCTCATGTCCTCGTCAGGCTCTGGCTTGAGCCACCACCCATTGAACCTCCTGGAGCTCCTCCAGCAGTTGGATTAGGATGCCCTCAGAGAGCTGTCCCTGTTCTGGTGCTGCCTGCAGGGCCCTGCCCAAGCACCACTTACAGGGCTCAGCACCTACACTCTTCACACAGAGGTTGTGTGGCTTCACAGGGGCTGGGAGACCATGCTGCCTTAAAAAAAACTAAGAGGGTTTTAACCATGACTTGTTGCCAGTGTAAATTGAAAGCCTTAATAGCCTGTGTAGGGCCAATTACAGTACATTAAGGTATGATATCCTCTTTACTGGCACTCTCCAGGGAGCCAGGAGACATTGTGGCAACAGGATTATGGTTTGCAGATGATACGCACAATAACTTCACCTAGACACAGGCACCTGTTCCTCTCACTGAGCAGCTGTTCGGGAGGCTGTTAAGAGAACATCAGCCTCTTGACAGCGCAGCAGAAAACGCCGTGTAACCGTGTCTGTTCACAGCACTGCACCCACCACCTCCACTGCCTGGCACAGGGCTGGAGCTGCCCTGCCCTGCCTCACCGAAACCCCAGCCCCTGGGGCACACCGGATCAATTCACCGTTTGAAGGCCGAGCCCAATTCCTGGCTCTCTGCCCAGGCAAATCCTCAAGCCAGGAAAGGGAGTTTCCCCCTTGTCAGTAGGGCGGAGGTTTTGCTGGCTCGGTGCCTCGGGTGTCAGACTTCTCGCAACCTCACTCGTGCACCAGGAGCTACAACCATTTCCATGTCATGGCAGCATCTTTAAACATGACCTGGCAAGCTGCACATGGCATGGAGAGACTCAAGTTTGCGCTGGAATAGGCTTATACCACCAGAATGGGAGAAGAGATAGATGGACTCCCTGGTGTTTTACCATACCTTTCCCATTACCCTGGACCACGAACTTCAATATTAATCTGTTTTCCCCTTATTAAGTAATTTTTCCGAAATGCAAAATGAGCTTTGTGGATTCGTTTGCTTATCTGTGAACAGTGGCTGATGGTCAGCCCCATGGGAGAGCAGAAGTATGAGTTATCCCACAAAGCTTCCCGTGTCTTAACCAGGATCTCTGCCATGCACAGACAAGCAAACCAGCCACCAGCCTGAGGGTGAAGCTGCCCCAAGGTAACCTGATTGCCACAGCGTTTCCAGCTTAGCAGTTATCAGCCTGTGGTCCGTAAAAGCCGTGAGTTATTCCTACAGGATCTGCAAAAGGTGATGAAGAAGAGGTGGGTGCGTGTATACTATGCAGGAGCCAGTACCAGGACGTGGAAGTGTTTGGCATTCACAGAATTGGAAAAGACTGAGAATGTCCTGTCTAATTCTGTGGGAGGGAAACAAAACCTGCACTTGCATCTTCTGTGGTGTGCCTCCCTTAGGAAAATAATTCATGTTTGATGAAAAGTGCATTGGCAGGTATGTCATTACATATCACTGATACCTCTAATCTAGAGGAAACTTCGTGCACAGTGTTACGAACCTCTGCAAGAGTGCTGTCTGGCAAAGGGAAGACCTGTAATTCCCTGCCAGGGCTTGCTGCTCCAGCTGGTAGCAGCTGTAGAAGCGCTCATCTCATCAATATCTTGGGGACTCAGTGCAAATGTGGGCACATCCCTGACTGCTGGCTGCAGTGGCTGCCAAGGACAGCTTGGAGGGCTGGAGGGGCATGTGTGCGTGTAATTTAAGATCTCATTTTTGCCAGAGTTAATAAGTTTGCATCCCCATCACTCTCAAAAAAGAATAAAAGCAGGTAAAGCTGCAAAGAGGCCATCTAAGAGTCCTTGGATGACCTCAGGGGTCCGTGCTGTTTGTACACAGTGACAATTACTGTGATTACTGTCTGGGAACAAGCCCTCACTGCTTCAGTGGAATACATCTGTCATGTACAAGGTGCAGGTCTGTTGCCCCAAACACTAAGGTTAAAATTACTCCGTGTCAGTCATCCTCATTTTCATCTCCGGGAGGTGCCATGATGTGGGAAGAGCACTGAGAGGGGTGCTTGCCTCTCAACAGCTCTGGTCTGCGTGTACCCTGCCTTTGTCTGTGTGTGTATGTTGATATCGAGCAACCCACCACACGCAGCGTGTGTATATACTGCATTTTAATAGATATAGGGCTACTGACTTAACATACACGGTTGCTATAGTAACCGAGGTTTCCGTAGTAACGGTTGCAGAAAATAATCCAGTACCAATTAAAAATAAACTGTTTGGAAAGGGGGCTGGGGAGAAAAGAAACTGCTGAGAACCACCTTCTCCTTTATTGGTTCATCTCCCAGGGACTTGGAAGATTGATTAATACTCGAAATAACCATTCTTAACCAATAGTGAGCCAAAAAGGTGGGATGAGGGTGGGTGTGGTGGCTAAGGCTGTTGTCCTGAAGTGAGACAAAGGGGAAGGAATGCTTCTGACAGAAACACAACAGGGTGACACTGACTCTTTCCATTAGGTTAAAGTCCCTAGGGAGGAAAAACAAGGACAATTTCCCTCCTTTCCTTCCTCCAGTGGCTGCATGCCATACCACAGCCACTGAGCCTTTATTAGCATACTGATCAAAGCCACGGGCAATCCAGGCTCCAGGGGAATGTCTGATGTGATACCAGGATGCCTATCTCAGATGTGATAGAGCAGAAAGCGCTGCTGTGGTGGGAGTTCCTCCCATTTGAAGTTGTTTGTGCCCATCCTCTCCCTGGGCACCGTCACTCATCGCTTGTGCCGACAGGCATCCGAGGCCCTGGTGCCCAAGGGAAGCTGGAAGCGAAGTGTGATGCAAAGCAAGGAGCCCATGCCTTGGTGAGAGAGAGAAGACAACACTGCTTCCTCACAAACACAGGATGCGTGGGATGTGTTTGCAGGGTGTGGATGGGCACAGGTCCCCTGGCAGCCCTCAGCTGTTCATGCCTGTGGTGCGACACTTCTGTCGTGCTACTTGTACCCATGCGCTCTTTAGGTTTTATTGAAGAGATTTGTAGCTTGTCAGCGAAGTCCCTTCACCTGGCAGCAAGGCAGCATTCCCCCTTTCAGAGGGGAGCAGCTGTGTGAGGAGAGGTGAAGGAGGGGAGGGCCATGGTGGCAGAGCTGCTGGGAGGAGTGGTGTGTCCGGCTGGGTGGGAGCTGCCCCTCTCCCCCGTCTGTAGCCAGAGGGGCTCCGGGGCACACCAAGCACAAGTGTCACAGGAGGGCGCTTTGTGTCCTCCCTGCCCACAGGAATGGCCTGGCTCAGGGCTCAGGTGACAGCACAGTCTGAGCGCACGCTGCAGCAGCGGAGGCTGTGTCTTGTGATCGTACAGGGAGAGGGGAATTAGGATCCGTGTGTCTCTCCTTACAGGAACTAGAGCTAATGATTCTGCTGTATCATCCTCAACACCGTGTGACCGCCTGGCTACAGCGTGGGAGCTGCACTTGTGCCTGGGAAGCCAAGGGAGGTGGTGTGCCTGTGGCTTGTTCTAGGCTGTGCAGTTTGTGATGGACTTGGAGCCAGATCTCCTTTCTGTGGGAGCAGAGCTTGCTCCCTACTGATCCCTTCCAGTCTGGTGCTCCTTCTCCTTTTCCAGTTGTGCCTGCATTTCCTCCCCTAGCTATGGGTTACATCTCTCTGAGATGGCTGGCATGTGACAGCAGTGGGGTCTTGCTTAATTCACTTTCTCAGAAGTGGTTTTCTCTGGAACTGGTCAACAGTTCATTGCCCTGAGGTGCAAGTGGTGTGATGTCACCATGAGAAAAACCACTGAGTTTGGGTGTAGTCTTCTTGCTAAGTCTGGTGCCTTAGACCACTATGAATTAAAAAGTCTTTTAAAGGTCAGACTGTGAAAAAGCCGCCTCTGTTGCTGAGGGACACAGTAGGAGGATCCAGGAGTAGATAGGCTTTGAAAGGAGAGATTTGGTAGAATATCTAAATGTCTTAAAGACAAGTGGGACCCAGGCAAGAGGGGACTCTCCGGTCCACCCCCAATCAGGTGAGTTTCTTTCCTGTGTTAACGACCCACCTCTCTTCATCCTTCTCCATTCCCCCCCCCAGTGACCAAGCTGCAGGTGAGCAAGTCGAAGCGGAGCATCACTCTGGTGGAGAACCGGCCCATCCCCCTGAACTGCTCGGTGAAATCCCAGACCAGCCCCGACTCCCACTTCGCCGTGCTGTGGTACGTGCACAAGCCCTCGGACGCTGACGGAAAGCTCATCCTGAAGACCACCCACAGCTCGGCCTTCGAGTACGGCACCTACGCGGAGGAGGAGGGGCTGCGGGGCCGGCTGCAGTTCGAGCGCTCCGCCTCGGGCGGGCTCTTCAGCCTCACGGTGCAGCGGGCAGAGGTGCGGGACAGCGGCAGCTACTACTGCCACGTGGAGGAGTGGCTGCTCAGCCCCAACCATGCCTGGTACAAGCTGGCAGAGGAGGTGTCGGGGCGCACCGAGGTCACCGTCAAGCAGCCAGGTGGGGTCCTCTTGGCATTGCCTCCTGTGCTCGGCCTGTGAGATTGCCACCCCATCCTCATGCCTCCACATCCCTGTGTGGAAAGAGGGTTTTCGCTCCTTTGATGTGACTCTTGTCTCTCTAGGCTGAGCCTGGGTGCCTGTGCCTTTCAGTGTCCCCACATGAAGGTTGTCCATCCCACATAGTCCATAGGGCCCCTGCATCCAGCCAGGTTTCATTATCCTTGAGAGCATCACGTAGCAAGAGTGTCAACTAGCGGCCTGCTGAGAGAGAACCCCTGTGTTCCTGCCTGGGAAAGCATTTTTATGTCTCGCACACAGTTTAATTTTACTCTCTGCCTGTATCCTGACAGGCACAGGAAGTCTTGTCTCTTTTCCCTATGCACATGAGATGGGAATAACAAGTTTAATCAGGTGGGGAGCTGGCTGCCAGGAAAGGAGAAATCTTCTCTGTGGGTGGTTTCTGAGGCAGTGGACGACACTGATGAAGGTGAGGTGGTGGAGGAGCTAAATATGGCCCCCACAAGCTGGGACAAAGGGCAAAGGGGAGAGGCAGGCAGGCAAGTACTGTCCCACAGCATTGGTACTTCATGGGGAAGCCTGCCTTGTCCTTGCTTGCTCCAGCTGCCTGTGTCTGGAAGATAAAATCCCTCAGGCAGGATGGATGCAGTTGGATATCAGGGCTGGAGTAGGGTGCTCAGTGCATTTTCTCTGTCTGGATTTGGCTGGCTAGACACAAGTTCTGTGGACGAGGGTGCAAGAGGGATATTGGATATGGTCCCCAGTGCAGCTTTGCCTGGCCACGCACGCAGACAGCGCAGCAGGCCATGGCCTGTTGCCAGTGCCAGCTCCTCGTTTCTGTCAGCAAAATCCCGAGGTGGCTGAGAGGTGGCCAGGGACGGGGGAGCTCTGACTGCCCCCTCCTTTGCACTGCCCACCTCTCTCTGGGAAGTACAGTGCTTGCTGCAGCAGCAGTACCAGGGAAGTCCAGGCTGCCCCTGGAAAGAATCGTGAGGGATTTAGGAGTGTACAACACGTCATTTCGCATAAAAGAGCTGATTCCAGTCACCCTCCTGTATCAATGAAATTGTGGAGCAAAAACCAGGGACATTCCCAAGGCAGCAAAACACTGCATGTGATTTTGCCCTCATGCCACTTCTCGTTTTGCAGAGGGGGTTCCCTGTAATCAGCTGTCTGTTCTCCACCTTGCTTTTTTTTTTCCTTTTTCCACAACAGGGGGGCTTAGTGCTTGGGGTGTGATCAGGCTACTGCCTCATCCTAGGAGGAGAACAAGAAAAGATTGAGGTGTGATCTCCCTTGATTAGGTCTGTGTGCACTTAGGACCTCCCAGGTCCTACCGGGAGATTGTGGGTTTGCAGTTCCCTGCACTGAATGGGTCATTGTTGGTGGCTAGCCTGAGGTTTGCAGAAGACCCTAAAAAACACAAGCCCTATTTTCTTCTCCTCCCCTTTTTTTTTGTCCTCTCCTTTCTCCCTTATTTTTTCCTCTACTTCCTTATTTCTTTTGTCACACCCCAGGATTGTGGCCATGTAGGAAAGGCTTTTGGGGAGACAAAAGGACCCTTGCAGCCCTTGGTCACGTTGCATTTCTAATGGCCTTTTCCCACAGATAACCGCCTGCAGGTCAACCAGACCCACAAGAACATCACGGTGCTGGAGAACGAGTGGGTGACCCTGGAGTGCCTGGTGAGCAACCGGACCAGCCCCTCATCCCAGCTGTCGGTGGAGTGGTCGGTGTGGCGGCCGGGCCGCGCCGACAAGGAGGTGGTGGCCTGGCTGAGCCGGCAGAGCACGCTGCACTACGGGGAGCCAGCGGCGCTGGGCGACCTGCGGAGCCGGCTGCACCTGGAGAGCCCGGCCCCGGGCCTCTACCTGCTCTCCATCCAGAACTCCACCGTGCGGGACAGCGGGGCCTACAGCTGCCGCGTGGAGGAGTGGCTGCTGGACCCCAGCGACCGCTGGTACAAGCGGGCAGAGGACCTCTCCGGGCTCATCACCCTCACGGTCAAGCAGCCAGGTGAGGAGGGTCTGGTGCCATCTGCCTTGAGCAGCCTTGTGCCCTCTGGGGCAAACACAAGTCACCATTTGTCTGTGAGGGTCTGGGCGGAGGGCAGGATCACAGGACAGACCATGCTGATTTCCTTTTTCCTTGTCTTCTTGATTGCACCCTTGCTTTTCTGGAAGGAGTGTAGAGCAAGTCCTGCAGACACAACTAGATGGGCCTGGGATTTTGTCACTGCATCTTGCATCTGCAATTTACTTTTTTTCATCACTTTTGGCAGATTGAATAGCACAGGCTCCTGATTTTACTCACATTTTCATTGAGAACAGGATGGAAGAAGCTACCTGTGATTCCCAGGTGTGTGCCCCAGGGGCAAGGTCCTTTCATGAAAAGAGGGCAGCAGAGGCACACTGCTGATTCTTACCGAGCTTGCTATCAACCAGCAGCACCCCCAGATAGATCCCTTTCTGCAGGGCTGCTCTCCAGCCACTCCTCTCCCAGTTCTTGTGCATGGTGTTACTTTGACCTAGGTGCAAAATCCAGGCGTTTCAACTTGTGAATTTTCATTCCATTAATCAAAGTCCAGAGCTCCAATCTATCTAGATCACTTTGTGAGGCCTCTTGTCCCTCAAGAGAGTCAGCAGGAGCTCCCAGTTTGCTATGGTCAGCAAACTTGCTAATGGTGCGTTCAACTCCTGTATCCAGATCTTCCATTGTTCTTTAAATGCCTTTCAGTAGTACCCAGGATAATCTTCTCTGTAACTTTTCCAGGAAATGAGGTTAGACTAACGGGTCTGTAGTTTCCTGGGTCTTCCCTCACGCCCTTCTTGTAAATTGGAATAATACTGGCCAGCTTCCAGCCAGCAGGCACCTTCCCAGACTCCCAGGGCCTTTGGATGATGTTCAAGAGGGGTCCTGCCATAACACCTGCCAGCTCCATCAGTATGCTGGGATGAATCCCATCAGGCCCCATGGATTTGTGGATACTCAGCTGAGACAGCTGATGCCTCCCAATGTCTGTGGATGGAAAGTGACTGTTCTGCAGTCGTGGTCCTCTGACTCACAGGACTGGGCAGTCCAAGGTCTATTATTTATTATATATATATTTTATATATATATAATTTATTATTATATAGTATTATTAAAGACTGAGGCAAAAAACCATCGAATGCCTCTGCATTTTCTTCATCCCTATTAATCAGGTGACAATCTTCAACAAGTATCACTCCCAACATTTTCTTCAGACATCTTGCTGTTACCATCCTTTAAAAAGCCCTTCTTGTTAGCTGACACAACACTGGCCAATTTCAACTCGAATTGAGCTTTGACCTTTTGTTTCTTCTCCCGGTATATATGAACTACAGCTCTGTAATCTTCCTGCAGAGCCTGACTTTGATCATACGATTTCTTTCTCCTCTTGAGCTCCACAAGGAGTTGCTGTTCAGCCAACGTTGCTTGACTTAGGACACAGTGGAGTTGCCTGCTCCTGTGCTCCCAAAAGGTGGTTCTTAAGACTGACCAGCACTGATGGACTCCTAAACCCTCAAAAGCGGATTCCCAGAGTACTCTGCTAAGTTTTGCCTGTTTTAACAACAGATAGGATGCAAAGGCAGTTTACCTTGGCAAATACAGATTCCCTATTTTTTGAGGCATGTGGCTCAAGATTAAATGTCTTAAAGGCTGTAGGTCAAAAAACTGTACAGTACTCCACTGAGTACTTTCCAGCTTCTAAAGCAATCCCTCTGCATGTTCTGCAGTGCTTCATGCCTGCCCATTCCAGCAAGTTGTCAGCTTCGTAACTGCAGCGGAGCTGGCAAAAGCATGAGGTCCTGGAAAGATTTTAGTGGTCATTCCTGGCAGAGATTTGTACTGTGGAGGAGGAGCATTCTCAGGAGACAGCAGAGCTCTTATCTGCCACGTCTTTGCTTGGGAAGTTTTGCTGGCCAAAGTGGCTTGAGCAAAGACATTTCCCCAGGCAATCCCTGTGCCCTGCTGGGTTGTCAGTACAGCTCTCCATCCATTGTGCTAATTGCCAGGCCTGATGGAGGGGATAATGAACAGCAGGAAAAATCTCTGAGGCTCCTCTTGAATTGCAGAAGAATGTGGAGTGGGAAGAAGAGAGGGATTTGGGAGTGCGCTAATTGAAGATAATTTTTTTTTTCTAAAAGTGCTTTGTTGTTGTTTGTTTTTGTTTCATAGCAGTCAGTACTTAACAAAATGACTAATCATGCTTGTGACTCATGTCTCATTAGTGAGGATCTCCAGCCTCATCTGTCAGGGCTATAATCATCAGCAAGGGTGGGGGGGAACCTCTTAGCACCTTCAGACATCAGTTCTCCTCTTTCTGCTTAACCTGCTGAAGGTGAGGGAGGCTTTGTGTTAGTTTTGACCAGCCATTTCCTTCCCTTCCTTCTTCTTACCTTAGTAGTCCCCAAAATCTCAGGACTTAACTCATTCCTGTTTCTGCTCAGGAGTCTTCCTTGGGACGATGTGAACTGAAAATACTTACATTGCTTATGGCCTGAAGAGCTCTGGCCTTAATGAAGGTTTTCCTCATGGGACCATTTAAAAAGTGTTGGGCTGGTGCTGTAATGAGAAGCCCACTAGGCACAGCAGCCCTATGGCTAACAAGAGCTGGGGGACAGCAGCCCCCTCCTGCAGGGAGACCCAGGGTCTGCACAAGGGAGGGCTTGCCCAGCTCTCCTTGCTGGAGGAGAAAGTGCTTCTTTCTTTGGTGAGCTATCGACTTGCCCTTCCTGCTCAGCTCCTGCCTTGGAAAGGGCTTTTTAATCTTTAAAGGAAAGCTTAGACCCAGATTGATTGTGATGCCTGGAGTATGTGCTCCCTGGCAAGATGACTAAACCAAATGTTAATTGCTCTTGAAGTCAGCCTTTAATCAACTCATCGTGGGTTCTGGCCACTCTGTCTCAGTTAGGTAAAAACATCTCTTTAGCCTTGCAGCAAGCACTAGAGGGGAAAAAAAAATTTAAGAGGAAGACTTGGAGTGTCATTGCTGAATCAGTGTTGAGGCCACCTCCATGGAGGAATCTCTTATCTAAATAACTTTCCAAGCTGCTGGAAAAGGTCTTCTTCTCTTCTGTCATAATGATTTTCAAGTCCTTTGAGCACTCTCAAAGAAATAAAAAGCAGGGAATGCAATGTTCCGTACAGCAGTAGCTGAGGAGGAGTAGCACATTGCTCCTCAGCACATGCATCAAACCTTGGTATCCTGACACATTCCCGTAGCACATCTGGATGAGCTGCAGCAGCTTTCTCCTCTCGTCCCTTAGTTGGGGTGAGGGTGGGCACAGGTAGGGTGGTGCTTGCGGCCAGCTCCTGTTTGACCCTGTGCTAGACAGTGTGTGGTGAGGTGTGGATGCTGTGCCTGCAAGGTTGGCCACAGAGGTACCTGTGAGTCTTGTCAGGCTGCATCAAGCTTTGGGTTTTGCTTGGATCATGCCCAGCACCAGAGTCACGACAGACTGTGCTGAAGCACGATGGTTTTGATCATAGCATTTTGCTCAGTGCTCACCTCTTAATTTTTGTCATCTCAGATCCTACCTTGCAGGTGGACACCGCCACCGCCAACCTCACGGTGCAGGAGAAGGAGTCCTTCCCGCTGGACTGCAGCATCCTGTCCCGCTCCAGCCCCGAGTCCCACTTTGCAGTGACGTGGTACAGCCTGCGGGCCAAAGAGGCGGGCGACCGCGCGGAGGAGGGGGAGGAGGAGGAGGAGAGGGAGGCAGTGCTGAGTGTGGGCCCTGACGCCATCTTCAGCCCCGAGGCTGGTCGCTGGGAGGGCCGCCTGCGCTTCCAGAGGCTCTCGGCAGTGCTTTTCCGGCTGACGGTGCTGCAGGCTGGCGGTGCCGACACGGGCAACTACTCGTGCCGAGTGGAGGAGTGGCTGGCAGATCCCAACGGCCTCTGGTACCGGCTGGCCGAGGAGGAGTCGGGGGTGGTCGCTGTGCACGTGCAGGATGCAGGTGAGGAGAGGTGACGACTGTCTGGGGCCATGGCCTGGCATTCCCTGTGTCTTTGGTTTAACCAAGGAGTGAATGGCACTTGGGCGAGTCTGTGGTGCTGGTACTTTTCCAGTCAGCTCGATGGCTCTTGCCAGCTCTTGCTTTGCTGGAGTATCTACACTGCACTCAGCTCTGTGCTGGGGCTGCTCACCCACAGCATTTACCAGCTGGTGTGTCTCAAGTCAGTGAGGACAGACCTTGCCACCCACTGGGATTTAACCCTCCCATTTGGGAGTAAGTTGGATTAGCTCTGCCCAAGGGTGCAGGCTGTGGCAGGCAGGTCTTCTCACAACTCTTGAAGCTGTTGGATGGTTTAGAGGCCCCGAAGGTAACTGAGATCATGAGATCTAAGGGAGATGGAGACTCTGGGGTGCTGCTGCCTTTGTGTAGCACCACTGAGAGAATGCAGGCTTTGCAAGTCTCCCTGCTTTATAAGATACTATAAAATCTCCACCAGGGAGGACTCTTATCACTCATGAAACTCTTGGGGGGATAAAGCTGAAATGTGCCCTGTTACAACTTTCTTCTGTTCTAACACTGGTACATTTTTCCCAGAGCTCCACCTCCTGCACTGACATAGAATAATGAGCATCTGAGGTTTTTTATGTTTCTGACGGAGTTTGCATGCCCTGATTACAGAGAAGCCATGAAATGTGACCACCCTGTGTCTCTTTCCAGGCTCCACCCTGCAGTCTGTCATCTGCTCCAATGATGCCCTCTTCTACTTTGTGTTCTTCTACCCCTTCCCCATCTTTGGCATCTTGATCATCACCATCCTCCTGGTGCGGTTCAAGAGCCGAAACTCCAGCAAGAACTCGGAGGGCAAGAACGGGGTCCCCTTGCTGTGGATCAAAGAGCCTCACCTCAACTACTCTCCCACTTGCCTAGAGCCACCAGTCCTCAGCATCCACCCAGGAACCATAGACTAAAGAGGCAGAGACACCTGTAGGGACGCACAGAGGGAGAGAAGCAGATACACCGGGAACCCTGAGGAACACAGTGGGGTTTGTTGTTCTTGTTTCTTTTGTTTCAGTGTTCTGTGCTTTGACACAGTGGCTGAGCTCTGCCCAGCCAGCAGGAGCAGGAAGGTTCAAGGCTTCTTCCAGCACCTGTGGGAACGTTCCCCCTCACCCCCCATGGACAGAGGCACTTGCTGTACATAGCGGATGTTCCTCTTGGACTAATTTGACTCACATCAGTTCCTGTCTTTTGGGCTGTTACTTTTTTATTGTTTCTTTTCTGGTCACTCAAAGAACTGTAGACTTCCCCTGCCCTCCACACAGTGTGGAGTTCCCAGGGGGTAGCTGGTCCTGGGATGATCTCTTTGGAAGTAAATGTATATGTTTTCCAGAACAAACTGGTTTTCCTTCTTGGACTCAGTGCCAGAGTGAAGAAGGTCTTTTCCTAAGGTGCACTGAGCTAGCTCCTTCCTCTTCCAAACCAGGCAAAGCCAGGTCTGTCCCCAGAGGGGTTAACTGGGCTGTCTCTCAGGAGGTCCATTTCAAAGACTGGCTGTAGCCTCAGCATCTTCTTGCCTCCATCTTGTTTTCTCAGGAGGGAGCAATTCACCTTTTGGGAGTGTTCCCAGGTCTTGGAGAGACTGAATATTGAGCATGTTTGTGGTCAGGACAAAAGCAGTTTAGTTTGTCTCAAGGAACTGAAGGGGGGAAAGGAAGGAGGACACCTGAAAGCCCTGACTATGTTGTAGCAAAGAGGGTCCTTGTGTGGTCTCACCAGAGTCATGCTCCTCCCTGGTGTCCATGCTGCCACCTCTGACAAGGCGGATCTCCTCTGTGCCCCAGTCATTTGGGAATGGGAGGCTTGATCCAGTCTCTGAAGGCTTCAACATGACCAAAGTAATGACTCTAAGAAGGAGGAAAGGATAAGCTCCACGGGTCGGGTTCACAGTCCCTGGATGGTTCAGCCACAGAGCCCAGTAGCAAACATGCCACATAGGGGGAATGTGCAGTTATAACCACCACGTGTCACGAGTTTTCCTGTGGCTGCACTACTTCCCAGTGTGAGCCTGGACAAAGCAAGGAACCTGCTGCACATCAGCACCCTGGGGACTTCCTGTCCCCTTGGCCAGGAGAAATCTTCCCCCTGCGTGTGTGTATGTGCATCTGCCTTTTGTTTCTGAGACTTGAGGAAGAGAATCCATTTCTCCAGAAGCTCCCACTCCTGGCAAAGTCACCTGCTCTTGTAAGAGTCGCTGTGGCAGGAAATGCTGTTCTTTCTGTGAAAGATATGGCTCTCGTGAACCAAACCAGGGCTCTTGCCACGTGGGGCACCTGACCTCCTGCACCCCCTAATGCCAAGAACCCCTGCCCTGTCCTGTGGAGGAAACCGCCTCCTCCCCCACAAGTGTTATGTCTGGCGGAAGAAAATGTTTGCCAAAAATGGCCTTTTGTTGTCTTCCTTGATGTCTTCCTGGCAAATCCGGCCATTTCTTTTTTTGCAGCGTGGCTGAAGCCAGCCAGGGGCAGATGGGCACAGCCGCAAGACCCCCCTGCCTCACGTGTGAGAGGTGCCATACCCACAGCCGTTGTCCTCTCCGGAGGGTCAGACTGCTCTTTGGGAGAAGAGGGGACCTCAGCAGATGCTCTGTAGCACTCAGTCAGTTAGACCCTGATGCCTTGATGTTTCAGAGGTGGTGAAGCTTCAGGTAGGAGATCTGCACCATGAAGCCTTGCTCCTGTCTGGGAGAGGACCCACATGGCTGCAGATAGTCTCATGCTAAGGCATTTGAAGTTGGCCACCTCTGCACCTCCACCAGAACAGCACTGGTTTCTTCTTCTGCTGGGAAGCCCCAGTTTCACTTGTCCCTCTGTGAAGTCTGCCTCCTCAAGACATAACTGCTTACTGGCCCCAGCATATGCATAAAACCACACTCCTATATCTGTATGTATCGCACACCCGCACACTTGTCTTCCCTTTCTGGCTAAGACGTCTGCAAAGAGAGGAGTGGGATGACGAGTGAATGGAAATGAAGAATCGAGGTGCAAACAGCTGCAGCTGCAGCCAGTGGGTATTGTTTCCTGACTGTGCTATCTCCTGTATGTACTGCTCCCGGGCAGGAACCACGACTCACTTCAGCTTTAAGGAAGAAGAGAAAATGAAGTCAGCGGGGAGCTGTTCTTTCCTGGGAGAGCTCTGCTCTGCACCTGAGCCACGCTCCTCCTCACCACCCTGTCTGCCTCAGAGCAGGGCTCTCCTGGAGGCCTGCCCCATGGCCCTGTCCCTCTGGGTGGATGGGGTCCCTTCCCAGCCCTGCGGTTCCTGCACAGAGCCCAGGCTTTCCTGGGAAGTGGCTCCCGTGGTGGTCCCTGAATGTACTTTGCTGGTGACATTTCTCCATTGCTCTGGCAGTGTGTTGCCCAGTCTCAAACTTCTCTCCGTTTTTATAAGGCAGACTCTTCCTGTAACGAGTTTTAACACAAAGCTTTTCAAACCACTCTCTCTGCGGTAACTTTCTGTAATGAATCCAAGAAGAAAGAGAGAGACCCTGTCCATGCATGATGTGGAAATAATGTTTGGGATTTTTAAAAAAAGAAAAAAGAAAAAAAAACCAACAAAAACTTTGTACTATGTTGCACTAAAACATGTTTTATACAACACACCCAAGAGCTGTAGTAAACTGTGTTGAAATTGTGAATCCTATTGCTGCTGGTTTTTGTCAGATTTGGGCTTTTATTTTGCCTTTATCTGCACTCCCTGCATAAGGGTGTGCTGAGGCCCTCTTCTTGGGAAGCCTCTCCCACTGCCCCTATTCCTGGATGCAGTAACTTCTTTCCCTACCATTGGTAGCACATCTCCTCTTTCTTGCAGCTGGAGCTTGTAGACACCTGGCACCCTCTGATTTCATAGCCCTTCCATCCCTTAACCCATGCCATAATAGAATATCACATTTAACAGAGGCCTGTCAGGTCTTTTTATTGAATGGGAAACACTGTTTTTGAAATTGTTCTGCAAGCAGTAAGTACTTTACTGTGTCATCGTCTGGATTTGAAGAAAACCCTTATTTTAATAGAATTATGCATAGCAAATGTTAAGCAAATTACCTTTAGTAACCTTGATGAAAGCAGAATATAATTCACTACTGAAGCTGATGTAAAATGCAACCTGTTAATTCTCATTACCCACTTTTGCCTTAAGTAAGGATTTGATCAGGAGTCTAGAATTCCCACATTCCCTGGAATAGGGAAGTAGCATGCTGCATTCCTACCTGTATCGCAGAAGTGGTGTGGAACTGGGCGAAATGTGCTGCTTACACACCTTTGAGGCTGGATTTGGGGTTTTTTTCCACACTGATTTAAAACAAAAAATATCCTCTGCTAAAATAATTTTGTAAGAAAGGTTTGTTGTCCCCAAACACAACGGGCTGCTTGTGCCCCCTGATCCCCTTGCAGGGGCAGGATGCTAGTTTGGGGCAGCCTGAGTGGGGTTTGCTGCCTGACTAGCAGGGCTGCAGTGGGTGTGCTCCTGCTCCACTTGAGGACCAGACAATGTGCAGCCACCCTGCAGCACAGGAGGGATGCCTCAGGGGACCATTGTGTGCTCCCATCAAACCACCAGCCCCTAACTAACACCAATGTGGCTTCCCCTGAAGCCAACACACAGAGAAAACGTCCTGGCTCACACTCATGAGATTTAATCCAGTGGGTTTGCAATCCAAGCGAGAGAGCATGGCACAGCCGGTGGTAAGTGTGCCCGTGGGCTGCCCTGCCATCTCCTGCCTAGATGATGCTGTACAAGCCCTTGGCTACCTTCTCCAGGCGGTCCTTGTACTCCAGGTGGGCGTAGAGGGAGGGGGGAACGCCCTGGAAGCCGTGAATGACGCCCCACCAGCTGGCGGCGATGGCAGCAGTGGAGTCGCTGTCGCCCCCGTGGAAGAAGGCGCGGTGGGCCAGCTCCGTCCAGGAGTCCCCCGCGCCCAGCAGGGCGTCGTAGGCGATCATGGGCGCGTCGTGCCCGCTGCTGCCCGCCCAGCCGCTGTAGCTGAGCGAGGTGTAGAACGAGTCTCTCTCTTCCACGCCGTACTTGGGCGGGAACGTGGGCGGCGAGACCCCGTCCGCGATGCCTCTCTCCTCCAGGTATTTTCTCCACTGCTCTTCGAAGTAATACCTGCCAAACAGGGGATGGGATGGAGCGGCTCTAAGTTGTCCCAGGGCAGCAGCACACACCCAAGCACCACGCAGGCACCAGCGGAAAACGCGCCACATCAAGAGCCCGAAGCAAGGGCTCAGCAGGCGGCCCCCATTTGTCAAAAGGGACATGATTTACAGTAAGAGGCACAGGGACATGTTTCAGTGAGTTAGATTTCCCCTCCCTCCAGCCACATGGGAGAAGGCAGCCCAACACCTGCAGGATTCAAAGGCTCAGAGTGAGAACTGAGTCATCCTCCCAAATTCAGAGCAGTTCTACCTCTGTGTGTGTGCCCCTGCACACAGAGCTGCAGTGAATATGCAGTCACATTTGGTTATAACTTTCAAACTGAGCTCAGCCCTAAGCCTAGTACTGTTCCCCAGCCCTGCTTCCCATCTTTCATAAGATCAAAGTTGTGTGAGATGACCAGTCCACCCACTTCATAGTGGATCCAAAAAACGGTCACAACTACAAGACCCAAACACAACTTGCCTTTTTTTTTCACCCAAGCTAAGGTATTCTGAATTGATTTAATCCTATGGCAGGCGAGTGCTGCCCTAGGAGTTTACCATAATGTGATTACTGAAACTTTAGTATGAGCAGAGCTCGCCCTGTCGTACGACGGCTTTAAGAAATGGCAGTGCAGGGAGTGCAGCTCACCAGTGCTCCATGTTCTCCTTCACGAAGAAGCCGGAGTCCTGCACGTAGGCTTTTGCCTGGGGCAGAACGTCCATCAGCCCCTTCCCCCAGGCCGGGGGGGGCACGCTGTTCACTGCATAAGCCGTGAAGAGGGCTGAGGCCAGGGCCCCCAGGTAGCCGGTGGGGTGGTGGTGGGTCATGCGGCCGCTCTCGATGCTGACTTTCACAAGGGTTTCCAGCTGAGCGGGGTCGTAGAAACGCAGCCCGATGCACATGGCGCGCATGGCACCCCGCAGCCTCCCGCCCGGGGGCTGAACGGGATCCTCCAGCCATCCGGCCGCCCCGGGTCCAGCTTCATGGTGCTTTCCAGAGACATGGCGCCTGGAGAGAGCAGCCACAAAGCCCAAGAGAAAGAAGAAACAGAAACATCAGCAGGAGACAGCTCGGGAACAGGGGAAGACAGGCAGGGCAGTGGGGAAGAAAGCACTGCTCTGCATTGGAGCTTCCCTTTAAAAGCATAAGTTGTCTGCTCACATACATATCCTGCCTGAAACTGCTGGAGCATCCTGCGTCCTCCCCAGCAGACCTGATAATTTTTGTTTGTGAAAATAATTAAAAGGTCTAGGGGGTAGGAAACACTTCGCTGCTGAGCTACTGACATTATTTATATTTACATTTCATGTTATCCATAAAACATATATACTAATAGATATATACGCATAGATATCTCCCTGTAAACAGAAAGGTTTGTAGGATCTCTGACAAAAGGCAAGTCTAGGTAACTGCTTTTTCAGTTTAGCCTTTTTTACAGGACTTTTAAAGGCAGAGACCCCACAAACTCCTCAGGAATCTTTCTATTGCCTCACTAATAGAAAATGTACTGACAGAAAATGTTTTCCAGCTCTCCCTTGCTGCAGTTTACGTTTGTCAGAAAGCCTCGAGTGTAGCACCTCCTTCACCTCAACATGGTCTGCATAACTGGCTTTACTGTACTCCTCTTCCATAAGCTGAAGAACAAGCGTACTAGGTGACACCAAAGGTTTGTCCAGCCCATTAGTTCATCTCCAAGCACTGCCACTAAAGGGTAACTACAGAAAGACTATACAAAATGAGGCAAGCCCATCTCCATCTCTTTCATATTTCTGATATTTACTTTTTGAAGAAATTACTCTGCTTCTTCCAGTGCTGCTGCTTCAGACTAACACTTGTCCAACACATTCATAGGACAAAAAAACACACCCAAATTTCAGAGCCCAGCCAAGACAGTGGAATGTTTTGAGAGTTACGCCCAAATTCTCGTGTGTGAAGAAGAAACAGATTTGGAACATTAAATTACCTTTGATTCTCTTCTACCTTGCCTTTTTCTCCTAGTCTTCCCTTCTGGCCCAATCTGAAATAGTTCTTTTCCAACAGGAGGGTAAATCAAGGCAGGTTTCAAGCAGCTTCATTAAAGTTTTGACGTGTTGGACAACGGCAAAGGTGGACTCCACAAACCCCAGTGTGCTCAGTCCTCTCTCAGACACACAGGGTCAACCAGCAGCTGGCTGTTACCACACCCCCAAAACTAGACTGTTGCTCCTACACTTTGTTCCCTCACTGGCACAGGTAGCTGATGAACTTGCAGGTGCTCTGTTACTTGGGAAGTCAAACTAAATAGAACAGAGTAGCAAGGAGGAAGCCTGGTCAAGCAACTTCACCTCACTTTGGTGCAACTCAGTCACCATGATCCGTGACCTTGCTAATCACAGCAAGGCACTGCACTAAGTCCCCTGCAGAGCTCTTGGCTTCTGCACTTTCGTGTACATGTTTGGCAGTAGGGTTTGGTTTATGGCAGCCTGTTTTACCTGCATGTACAGCACCCTTGTAAGTGAAATATCTCCAGATCCATGCACAGCTTTAAGACTGGCTTCTGGACATACACTGAAAATAACTAGCAGCTGGCCTCTGTCAGGAATAATGTCACGTGCTGGGCCAAGTGTCTTTAGCTCTACTGGGACCAGTCTCTGACTGAAGTGCCTGTGAGTTTGCTTTTAGGATGTCTCAACATGGGAACATGTTCAGGCTTCTAAATCTGCTTTTTGTGTAGTTTACTAATTCAGCGCTGGCTGCTGCGTATCAAAATTGTTAAGAGGGATATCAGTATCATTTCCAGCTTCATGATGACTAAAAGAAAATTGAGGCAATTTTCTAAAAATCTCACCTTACCAAGCATTGTACTTAATGACCTGTAACAGGACATTAAAATGAACCTGTCAAACAAAGCCACATTCTTAAAAAGATGTGCTAACTACTCTATTTGTATATTCTGGTAAAAGAGAACTTCCAGGAAGACAGGGAGGAGGGGAGAGAGCACAGGGACTAAGGTAGCTTAAAATCAAAATCTGCATAACAAAACCAAAGATTACTCTTGCTGAAACTTCGAGAAAAACATTTCTTCAGGACATGTATGGGCAGGATGAGACCACACACCTCAGTTCTTCATTAAAAAGTGAGGTTGTTCTTGCACTAATTGTAGTTAAAAGAAAAAGGAAGATGACAAGGCTTTAAATGGAAAGAAAGACTGGTTATTTTGCAATACAATTTGCTTGCAGCTTTACGCCTGTGCATATTATTTTAGGAGATGACTACTGATAACTTGGAAGTGGAAAAAATTGTGTAAAACAAACCAGTGTATAACAGCTAAGACTCCTAGCATTTATGAAGTATTGTAAGTATTATCCTCAGGCTTTGAAACAGTTAAAATATTAAAACATTGGAAAGCCAATTTAGGAAGACAAAGCTGGAATCACACCAGGTCTTTTTTTTAAAAAACTGCTGTAGGGAGTTTTTGAATTAGGAAATTGTTTTGGAAATCCTTCACAACCTGGTTAGGAATCCTTTGTACTAACAACAGGAAACTAGAAGTCACCTAACCATGGTACTGGTCTAATGTTACAGCAGGGATACTGTAACACGCCTATACCAAACCAGGAGTCCGGTGGGAAGGCAATCTCTAGGGAGGGACTGTTGGTAGGTGTTGGAGAGCTGCTCATTTCCCCAGCCGCGGCCGGGGCTCTGCCCAGGAACTCTCCCAGTCCCGGCCCGAGGGTCCTTCCCGCGCAGGGAGCACAGAGCAGCCAATGGGAGCGAGGCTGAGCAGGGGCTGGGGAAACCCCGTGCCGCCCTCACGGCCCCTCGCCCGGGGCTGCGCGGCGGGGGGACGAGAGCCCGACAGTCTAAGGGAAAAACAAATACAAGGAAAAAGTCGTGTGTGAATTCAGGCAACCTGAAAAAGTTTCAAGAACAGCTGGACCCTATTTTTGGAATATTCCACTTCTCTAGACTCTTCATGAGCACAGACAGTAACAGTTGCTTGGGATGAGATAAAGGTGAGATAAAAAAACTACATAGTGGTAAATAATTCCAAAGGGAGAGAACTTGGACCAAAAGAGTTTTGAAACAGATTTCCTGGAGAGGCACTGTAGTTATACTGTGAAAAAAGATGCGTGTCTAAGCTTGAGTAGCTTAATTCAGTGGCTTTGTAGTCTGCAAAGAACAATGAATTTGGGGCTGTGGCACATCACGAATAGCAATAATAGATGTAGGGGTTACCTTGTCACTGAATTACCACGGTGAGTTCTCTCCTGGGGCTGCGTCCCTGAGGGACCCTGCTGCGGCTGTCCTGTGACAACGAACGTTGTGGGAATCCCTTTGTTACCGCACCTTTGCGCTTTCAGGTCTGGACTCCCTCATGTGAGCCATCAATGTGACTTTCCCCCACTGTTCTAAGGAAATCTCTTCTGTGTTGAGTGAAAAGTTACAACAATAACTTTCCATTCTCAGCCTTCAGGGCTGCAATTCCCTGGTGAGTACTTAGGCCGGAACAGCACGACCCTGGGTTACGTTCTCAGTTAAAATCCATTTATTCTGAACTGCCAAAAGAAGTTAGTGGCATGCAGCTTTTATCATTAGGACTTACCAATATGGCATGGAGACTCCAGACAGCAGACAGCTTTTCAGGGTATGGATTAGGTATTCCCTTCAGTGGGAATTAAACTTCTAAGGGTCAGGATTTAAGCTCTCAGAGCTAGCATACCTTTCCTGTGGCTGCAGCAGGAGCAATTCAGATTTTACGACGTTAAATTGTTTTTGGACCCTCTAAACAATGGGTGTTTCTTTTTTTACCTAGACAATCTGACCTTTCCTTGTCACTCCTCTTGGCATCCATAGCAAATTTGCTTTCAAATTCTTCACTTCAAAATGGGAACTTCTTGTGGGCATATTACAGCTCAGTCACAGAAGGAATGCAGCACTAACATTTAAATTTACTAACATTTAAAATTTAGGTTCTTCTCCTTTTCATCTTAGGTTTTCATCACCAAGCTTAGAGGGTGAAAATACCTTCCAGGTACTGTCTTACTGCCAGCTGTGGTTAGTCCACCTTGGCTGGGGGAACTAAACGATGCTGCTTCACCAAAACTGCAGTGAATCTCTTGGAAGTGTGATCTGCCAGCTTTTGCTATCCTGACAAGTATCATTACTCCTTCCTAAATATTTTATTGATTAGGCCACTTCAACAACTGGGATTTACGGGTGTTAAAGAAGACTGGTAATTTAGTTCTTGACACAAGGATAGGAGACCACTATGGAAAGGTATGTAGAATAAATTCCTGTTCAGGTTTCCAACCTGGTTTGTTTTGGAAATGCACAGCTCTAATACACTATGCTCAGTGGCAAGACTTGGCCTTTCCCATGTTTAATGTCAAGACAGAACACTCTTGACATACTCTGGCCACTCCAAATAAGCATGTCTAAGCCTACATACAATTTTAATGTATAAACTTTGCACAAGACTGCTGAATTTGAGTGTTTCCTGGATACTTCACACTTCCTGCACTGGTCAAATTAGAGGCCCAGCCTAAGCAGCTCCAGTTTAAATGTAATCCAAGCATCCAGAATGGCCTGGGCCACGAGCACAGAGACAGATGGAATCCTTGGGGAAGAGCTGGGTGAGGAGGGCTGGGTGAACTAGGAGCCAAAGAGATATGTTGTACATGTCTTGGCTACTGTAGCCATCAAGGTGCCCTTCCTGAATACTGCCAGGCCCACTGCCTGTGACACAAACTCAGCGCCACTGTGTCTGTGCAGAGAAAAGAGAGATGGTGGAAGTACAGGGTTCAGAATAGAAGATTGTGGCCTGACTGTCCTGTTGCAGAAAGCAGGCATGCAGAGCTAACCACAAGCAGACTTTGGGTTTAATATTTAATATGTAATTATTCCAAGCAAGGATCTCTGTGCCTTTAAATATATTTTACATGTAATTTGTTGCATTTATGATGAGAAATTCTGTATTAATTCTGTTTAAATGTGTTGCTTTAACACAGCATCTCAGTGCATTATAATCAGTGCATTATACTGATTGAATGTGCATTTTTTATGCACTGAATGTAGGAATCCCAAGTGCAAAACCCATCACCCTTCCCGAGTTCAAGGCCAGGCCTCAAAAACACCTGTAAGAATGTTTTCTAAATGTGGGCAAAACAGTATCTTTTTCATCTAGTTCAGAGAAGCCCAAACCACTTCACCTTGCCGCCTTCTGTTCTCTTTAGCTCATCCTGAAACAGGCACTGAGTGTGGTTTTGCTTTTACATAAAACACAGTTAACACTCTGAACAGCCAAAAGCAGAGCCAGGGCCAACCCCAGCTGCAAGCTGCAAGAGAGACACGAGCGCCAGCACAGCTCTACCCAAACAGTACGATGGATGGAGGGGTTACCTGGAGCTCTGCCCTCCATGTCATTCATGCACTCCTTGTAGTTCTTTGCAAGCAGAGTGTAGAGATGTGGTAAGCTTGGGTTTTTCCCGGCAGCTACCAGGGCTTCTGCCGTGGCCAAGTGCATCACGGTATCATCGCTGACTCTCCAGCCTTGGATGCTGAAGTTGCCCAGTCCCCCCATCTCTGCCAGCTCCTTGTGGATGACTGGGCCGCTCTTCTGGAACTCCCACCTCCCATTGTAATAGCCCAGCGTGTCACCAACTGCACTCAGCACTAAGGATGCCACATAGTTTTCTATCTCCTTAGGACATATTTTTTGTCCCATGACTACTTCAATGTAGAAGACACTACAAAAAACAAAAAACAAAAAAAAAAGAGAAGGAGAATAAAAATTAAATTTTTCCCAGTCCAGTATGGGCTAAGCTCCAGCAGGCTGGACACCCTGCCTGGCACACGAGTCTCACTCAGACGACGTGTTTCTTCATAGCGCATGGACCCTGTGCACCTACCATGAGTAAGTGTGTGGCAGCTCCCGTGCAGCCCAGCCCCGGGCCAGGGGCAGCTGGACATGTCCTGCTGGGACACTGGCAGCAGCCCGGGACAACGCTGCATACTGTACCCGGTTCAAAGACCAAAACCCAAGGGCTGAACCATGTGCAGGGTATGTGACCACAGCCATGTTCTCCACCCTTCTGAGTGCATGAACAAGCTCAGATCAGCGCCCAGAGGCTTTTGTACCCTGGGCTAAGGCGAGGCTGACCCTCAGAGGTACAGAAGTAAGGGGTATGGGGTAAGGTTTGGCTGAGCTGCTCAGCTTTGGCAGGGCCAGGCAATGGCGGTGACACCTGGCCCTGCTTCTCGGGCAGGCTACAACAGCGTGTGCTCGCACAGGCAGCGCTCCCACCCCGCGGCTACTTCAACCATGAAATATCAACCACGCCCTCGCCCAAAAACCCTCCCCAACTCTGGGTGTGCGTCTCCCTTTCGCTTGTGAGAAGCGGAAGCGGGGAAGGCCGGCGGGCCTACCCGAGTCGGGGCCCCGCGGGTACTTACACGGCGAGCCCCCCCGATGGCTGCCAGCCCGGCGAGCACGGCCACCACCTCGAGGCAGACTGCGAGGAGCCCACAGGGGCCCGCCCCCACGCCATGGGGGCGCGGCTGGGCCTCCGCAGCCGGGGGCCCGGCCTGTTTAACCCGTCCCGGGGCCGCTGCCCTCGGCCCGTCCCCCCGCGGCCTCCCGGGGCGGTGTCACCGGCCACGGCTCCTCCTCGCCAGCCCCCGGGCCCTCTTTGGCGGGCCCTCCCCTGGCAGCCCCCGAGCCCTCCCTGGCAGCCCCCCGGCCGCGGCCGGCTCGGCGCGGCGCAGGCGGAGGCGGCTTGGGCTTGCTTTCATTTTCGGGGCTGCCTTGGGGCAGGAGCGCGGGGGGGAACCCTCGGAATCGAAACGGGCACGTGGGAAATGAAGGCGACGCATGGAAACGAAATGTTTCCTAAAAAAAAGAGGGAAAAAAAGGCGCTTTCAGCAGTTCCTTTGCGTGAACAACCCCCCCTGCCCTCCTCCTGGCTGAGCAGGGTTCCACTCAGTGTCTGCGCTGCAGACAGATCTTGGGAGAGTTTTGCTTAGCCTTGGTTTATATTTCCCCTCCTTGCTGCAGCCTGAGGAGAGGCTCCAGCCTTTTCCGGGGACCTTTGCCCCTCTGCCTGCCCCCTTAAAGAACCATAGAATTGACACTGAAACTGCAGGAAAAACAGAAACTTCCAACAACATCTTTTCAATGTTAGAGAATCACGGCATTCCTTTATTCTGGCTGGGATGTTATTTCAGCCAGGATGTGCAATAGAAATTATTTCATCCACACTTTCCTGTGTTGTGCAGTGAAAATCATTCCACCATACATGGTTCTTTACTAGACTTTTCACCTATTTATACATAAAAATCTCTAAAGACATTCATGTTCATTGGTCCTAAATTACAAAATTCTTAGTATTCGATCTCCTGTTGGTTATTGATCTCTTTGCCTTCGATGCTAATTAGGTCCTCACTCTGTTTTTTTTCCCAGCCCAGGTGTCTCCAACCACACCAGGGCATAATTTTCGTTAATGCTCGTTTATCTCCTCTATATCTTCTGGCTACTCCCAATCTGTAGATGTTAACTCATCATGCCTCACCCAACTTCAGTGAGCAGAGTCTTTTGAAGAGGAGCTTCAATTCCCTCTCCCTGGGCAAAGGCAAACAAATCTCTGACTAAAGTTACATTAAAAAAATTTTAAGTTGTATAATTTCCAACAGAATCATCAGGGTTGGAAGAGACTTTCAAGATCACCAAGTCCAACCATTCACCCAGCACTATCACTTTAACCCCTAAACCACTGAACCAGCATCCAGCACCACATCCAGACACCTCTTGAACACTGCCAGCGGTGGTGACTCCACCACCTCCCTGGGCAACCTATTCCAGTGCCTGACCATCCTAACAGTGAAGAACCCTTTCTGATACCTAGTCTAAATCTCCCCTGTCTCAGATTAAGGCTGTTTCCTGTAGGCATGGTAGAAGAGACTGTGGAAGAGGTAGCTGTGGAGACCAGTGAGGTCACCCCTGAGCCTCCTCTTCTCTAGACAACTTCCTTCAATATTTTGGGACAAAGCTTTCCTCACAGCCCCAGCATGGCCCAGATCAGCTCCCTGGTGACCTCAACCCCTCCCAATCCAGGGCTGACCTTTGCTTTGTCCAGCAGTGCTGTTTTACCTAGTGTCCTGAGGTGCCTGGTGATCCCATTGCCTTGCTTTATCCTTTATTTTTATTTTTTGGTAGTGGTTAGGCAGCTGAAGGAGTCTAGTCAGTGGATGAGGAAGGGATAGGAGCATGACACAGGAGCAAGAAACAGGACTGAGCATGGCTGGGATTGCACTTTGTGGAAGCTGAACATTTTTACCAGCTGGCGGTCACCTGCACACCAGGTCTCCAGAGCCCTCGTTCACTCCAGAAGGTACCAGCACCTCTTACATGGAGGGAAAACAAAAATTCCCCCCTTGATGCTTATGGGAGAAAGCAGTGGTAGTTTTTGAGCTGCAGCCCTGGGGGATTTCAGGGCAATCACAAATGTAGCTCTGGGTCAGAGCAGAGTCCCTGGGGAATTTGGGGGCAAGTCAGAGTGGGGGGCTGGAGGGGGCCCTGGGGGAATTCAGGTAGCTGTGAGAGTGCAGGGCTGCATGGGAACATCAGCTCTGATGGCCTTGGTGGTTCATCAAGCCATGCCCATTCCTAGATCTACTCCTCCTCTGCGCGCCGCTGCAAATGTGGAGTTTGAGAAGCATTGAGCACAGAAAATAGCAAAAGAAAAGGAAGTGGTAAAAGAAGCTGCCGATGTTCCAACACTGCCAGCAGTGCCTGCTGACCTTTTCTGCTTCTCTGCTTCATTTTGTTTTCTGTAGAACAGCTCTGAATTTACCCAGGTTGGTGCAGTGCTCAAAAGCAAAGCGGGGTTTTTCTCTCCTAAGGTTTGAGCCTGTGAGAGGGAAAACCCCTCCTGCTTTTGTCTTGCAGTCTGTGAGGAATGGCTTCTGCTCCAGCCTGAAGGGCAGAGGAGTGGAGAGGAAAGCCGCAGGGCTCCTCAAACAGAGAAGGAAGATGGGACAACATCTCTAGGTTGGCAAAAAATTGCCCGTGGCACTGAGATGTTTGGTTCTCATAATTTCTTCCAGTTCCCTGAATTCTCAGCTCCCTAAAAAATGAAAACAGGATGTGTAATGCAGTTAAGTGACATCCAAGAGATGTCAGAGAAAAGTGTTGAGGACTCCTTGCAGACAGAAAGCAGAAGACGACAGCAGGAGGAACCTGCAGGACATCAGCAGGAGCCTGCAGACCAAGGGTGGGGAGAGCAGCAGTCTTCAGGCTCAGAGGGATGCATTGATCCCAGAGGGATCTCTGTGTGTGAGTCCCATGGGATGTCCACAAGTGGGTGAGGAGAGCCTTCTCCATCAGGGAGCACCTCCATCTCCAAGATGTTGCAGGGAAGCATTGCCCTGGCTCAGACTGTGGCATGGGGAGGTGGGCACAATTCTCCTCCTTTGCAACAATGGCCTTCTGATGCTGAGCACTGCAAAGAGTTAAAGACTCACCATGCTGCACCATTCTGGGGGGTTTGTTGTATCTTGTATTAATGAAAATTTAGGCTTCTGTGGACCAACAGCCAGGTTATGCCTTCTGGAAAGTACCATGTTGGAGCAGCTTGCGGACCTGTCCCTGCTGTGTGTTGGACACTGTGGTTAGCACTCACTTAGACTCAGAATTTTCCTTCACCTTCATCTGGAAAAAAAGGGTAATTCTTTCTGACTAAAAAAATTGGCCTTTCTAGATGAGCTCAGGGTTGAGGGCTCCTGTTCGATGGGGCTGTGAAGGGTAGCACTGCAGCCCTGGAGCTGCAAACTGGTTGAGAGCCTTTAGGACATTTCCTCAGAACTACATGAGGCCTTCAGGCCCAGAGTTGGAAAAAAGGTGACCATTAAAAATGTGTGGTGCTTTTAAACACAGAAGTGTCCCTGTTCTGGATCCTACAGCTCTTCCCAAAACGGGACTGCAAAGGCACGTCTGGAATTCTCGTTTTTCACCTCCCTTATCCATCTTCGCTTTCTCCCCCCCAGACTTTCCACAGGATCTTTTGGAGCCCTAAAAATATGTTCATTTTGGACCAGCGTCAAACTCTTACCAGTCTCTCATTCTTTTAATAGCACCTTTTTCTCTGTAACAACAGCAGGCTTTTTTTTTTCCATTTTGTTTTTGAGTGGGGAATATTTCTGGGCTTGCCCAAGTTCTCAGTCCCCACGTGCATTTCAGTCACTGGCCGGTACATAACAATGCTCTGTGACAGGGGCATTCAAAGCAGGGGCAGCAAGTGCCATGTGAGGTCTTCTGGGGACCCATCTGGATGTCTGTGGTGAGCCCGGGCAGAGTCCCGGCAGGGCAGCGGTGCGTGACCCCGCCTGCCTGTGCGAGGGAAGCACTCACCCTTGCAGGATGCCCTGGCACGATCCTCAGGGCGCCTGTGCTCCCTCGGGCTGGATGTTTGCAGCAGGGAACGGGCAGCAGGCTGGCTCTGTGCTTCCTTTGCCCCGGGCAGGACAGGGCTTTGCTTTCTCCACCTGGTGGGGTGGTGACCCTCACTTCTTGCCTGACTTCCTGTGCTAATGAAGGAGGGGCTCGCCTCCCTCTATGCTGTCTTGGGTAGCACAGCTGAAACAGGTGCTGGGAGCCTTGGCTGCAAGCACAGCCTATGCCTGGACGATGCCAGAAGGTTTTGCCTACACATGGGATTGTGTGGGGAATAGTAATAGAGGTTTTGGAGTGCTTGGCTGAAGCAAATTCTGGACATGGCAGCAGAAGAAGAGGTCCCTCTGGGAAACTGGGCTCTAGGGAATACTGGGTTTTGGTCTCTTATTGAAGAAACCAGAGTTCTTTGCAGAAATATCAGTCTTGTTCTTTCCAGGTTTGTCTTCTTCCACAAACTGTCCAAGAGGAGGCCCAGCTCACTCTCCAGGGCGAAAGGGAAATGGTGGAAAATCAGTGTGAGCCGTTCATTGTGGCGCCTACCGCTCTCCTTGGGATGCTTCCAAAAGCCATCTTTAACACGGATTTAAAAACAAAAATTTTATAAATACAACAGAGTCTAACTGTTTCAAATCACCATAATTCTGCAGGGTAGAAGATAAGCAGGGTAATTGCTTTACCACAGAGAGAGGCACTGCAATGCCAGCTTGGGACAACCAGCAAGGTCAGGGACACGGGGAACATCTCCTGGGGTGTGATCACCTTTCCCATAGTCCCCATCGAGGAAAGGGAACTGCAAACTCATCTTTACTGCCCCTTCATCAGGTTCATAACTGACATGTTGGTAAATGGGAGAGTGTGGGCAGGGACCCCCCTAGTACACTCCAAATCCTGCTTTCAAGCCTGGGGACTTGATCAGTGACTGATCAGTGAAGCAATCCCAGACAGCTCTTTTGGAGCTGGTATTTGGCTCCAGTGGTGGATCTGAAGCTCCAGGGCTGACAGGCTGGTTGTTCCTTGCTGTGAATCAAGTGACATTTTCATTTTGGATTGTGTGCTGGCACTGTGTTCCCCACTTGCATGGTGGCAGTGTCTGAGTGCCTTCATTGTTGTCCCTTCAGGTGCTTTCTTTGCAGGAGCTGCTGGCAATTGTGTCCCCATCCTTTCTGAGAGTATCAGGGTGGAGGGGAGCCCATCAGAGGTATGCCGTGCCTGCAAGCAGAGGGGCCCATCAATCCTGCCTTACAACCCCTCTCAACTCACCCTACAGCACCAGCAGGCTAAACTTGGAGGTCCTTGGTGCTTGCCAATGAAAATAAACCCTAATGGGATGTGGTGCTTAGCAATGGGAGGGGAGAAGGTTTCGTCATGCTGTAGGTTTTGAAACAGTGATGCTCTTCCTGCATTGTGCAAGCAGTGAGGTTTGAAGTGTTAAATGTGCTTTCCGCTTTGAGAGCAGGTTTCTCCTTTCTGTGGGAAAAGAGACAGTCTGGGAAACATAATTGCAGTCCACAGTGTACAAAAGATGTGCCAAGTGTGAGGAATATGAAGAACAGCTGCAGGAGAGGGAGCTCAGTCTCCTAGGACAGAAAGCACAATCCCAGCCAAAGCTCTGCTGAGGCTCCTGGTTTTGCAAGGATAGAAGTAGTATAAAAATAAGGATGAGAAAGGAACAAGGTTGGTGAGTAAGGGCTTCTCTTCTGCCAGCAAGTTGCAAGTGTGTTCAAGATGTCTAAGGAAATCATGGGTTGGGTACAGGCACAAGAGCTAAGCTTGACAGAGGGAGAGTTGGAGGCAGTAGTTGAAGTCTGGGAAAGCAGGTGGATGGGAATGATACTCAGAAATTCCTATTAGCTTATTGGGGAGGGCTTATAGTACCAGGACCTGCCAGGCTGCAGGATGACTTTCCTCAGCTTGAATGATTTAAACTGAGAGTAGGCAAAATTGTAGCTATGATAGGTTAGGAAAAGCCCTGTGGTAGCTTTGAGTTACTTGATGGGGTGGTTATATTCCACCATGAGGGATTTCTTTGATGCTGGGTTGTGACCAGGGCCTTCTTTCTTGTCTTTCTCTTGTGGCTCTTGCTTCACCAGCTCCCTCTGTAACAGTGCTGTTCTTGGGAATGACTCCTGTTTTTGAACATACACCAAAAGAACAAAGGAGTATGAGAATTCATGAGAAAGGGCTTAGGAACAGCAAAAAACTCAACATTTGAGAAGTTACTTCTGCATTTGGTTCTTCATGAGTTGAATTTCAGAGAACTGGGAAGTACAGGTTTGTGACGGAAGGGGAACATGGGAGCAACATCACTGAATGTTCTGTTTCATCCATTGGTCTGACAAGGCTTTAAAATATCTGGTTATGTTTCCTTTCTCTATTTATGTGCTTTGTGTGATGCAATTCAATGGTGACATTGTTTTGATGCATGGAAAAGTCCTCCTGGAAGGAGGAGCAAGGACACTGACAGTGGCATCCGCTCTTCCAGCTTAACCCTCACCCTGTGCACGTCCCCGAACCCGCAGGGCAATGAAGGCTTTAGAGGAGGCCACCAAAGACACTGGTGCTGTGGTCAGTCCCCTGGTGTGTTCCCAGGATGAGCCTGGTCCAGCAGAAGGGACAGGCAAGCTCCCGACAGCAATCACTAAGCGAAGGAAGCTGCTTACTGTGAACCTCTTGTTCTTAAAACTGAGACAGCGCTTGAGGTCTAGGAGGACATGGTCCATCACTGATCTGCCACATATGTGGCTGCACAAAGCTGCAAGACAGTGTAAGAGAATCTGGTTTGGGGAAAAAAACAAGCATATTTGATGTGGTGTCAGACCACATGTTGTCGAAAGTTAAGAAAATAACTCCAGGAGACAGAGAGAGGCATGGGAAATGCGGATGCTGCCCTTCTTGTAGGTTCAGAATTGCTGTGATCCCTACCTCTCCGATGGCAGTGGCTCTGCCCCACCTCTGAGCTGTCACTTCTGCTTGGAGCAGAGGAGAAAATCACACTGGCGCTTTCATCCTGTATCAAAGACCCCATCCCTGTGCTCTACCCCAGCCCCAGAGCAGCAGGAGCACAGGACAGCTCCTTGTTTGACATGGATGTGACAAGAGCATGAGCCCAGGGCTCCGGCTTTGTGTCAGCACAGGCATTTGCTGGGTGTGGGCAGTGTGTTGGTCTCCGGTCTGTCAGCACCGCCACCACACCGGAGTAGCTGGGGAGCTGTAAGAGGCAGAGGAGTGTGAGATCTTTTTGCATGCTGTTCATGCTGTTCAGTCACCTGCTTGCACTGGGACCAGCGCTTAGGAAGTGAAATGTTGCTTATCCTGTCCTCAGTCCCCAGAGCCTTCTCATTTTCTTCCACTGAGTATCCCTGACATGCTGACCGCTTTGATGTAACCTACTCATGCGTGGCTGGAGTTGTTTTGGCTGTGATAGTGAAACCTGTGAGGCCACGCTTGGACTGGCATTACTGTGTCCAGCCATAAACAAGGCTGGGTATGAGGAACCCCTCAGAGCCTTGGGCTGTGGTCAGGAGGAAGCAAACCAGAAGAGCTGCTCGTGCTCCTTGCTGAAAAGGATGTGGGTGGTGGTAAGGGGAAATGAGGGGCAACATAATTGCCCCTTTCAGGAACTGGCATGTGGAAACACAGTCCAGTGGTGAGACTTTCTACAAGTAACAAAGGTCATTGCCATCATTAAGAAATTAAGGCTGGAGAGCCGTGTAAGCTGGGATCCCCAAGCAGCCAACTAGCTGACCTCAGTAAATGGGAAATGAGATCAAGTGCAAAATGAGTTTACCAAGGCTATCTCATGCCTGGATATCTTAGTAGGTTTATTTTGATAAGATAATTGACTATGTAGACAGTGGACTTCAGTAAGGCAGCACTTTCAGTGCTACAGGCAAAGCCATTAAGCTGGAGAGCCAGGGGATTAATGTGAGCATTGTAAGGATTTACCTAAAGAAAGGATGTCAGGATGTTGTGCCTCAAGAGAAGCAAGGTGGGTGGAAAGGGGTTATTAATGATGCTTCTCAAAGGGGTGATCTTGTTTACCCAGCAGGAAAACAAGCTGTAATCAGATTCGGTCAGATTTGAAGGGCTAAGTCACTGCAAGGATTTCCCCAGCTACAGGAAGAAAAGAGCTGATGGCACCGAGGACTGGAATAGGGGAGATAGGGTAAGAATCAGCAGCACAAAGTGCAAGCTTGCATGTGCAGACAGTAGCTATAAGATGTTTTGGTCCCAGCTTTTCCTCTGCCATTTGAAAAATACAGAGTAAGGCGAGTTTCATTGATGATGAGTTCTCACCATAGTGTAGCCAAGAAAAAGAGGAAGGTGAGCACATCTGCTGAAGAGGCCAAGCACAGCACCGGTGCTGCTGTGGCGTTGCTTTGTCTCTCCTGGCAGCTTTTCATGAACACATTTAGATCTCAGGCCTCCACCCAGTCTTTGCCCTAAGTGGAAGACAAGGTACATTGATGGAGGAGCTGAATTCACCAGACAGCCTCACCTGAGCCTCACAGGTAGTAAATGTGACCTCTGAAGAAAGGCAGATCCAAGTCAAAGGCACCCATGCCCCAGCAGTCTGAGGGTTTCCATAAAAAAATTGTGATATCCATTTAAAAGGGGAAATCCCATGGCTCACACTTACAGAAAGTTACTCTCTTTATGTTCAAATGGAAAAGAAACAAACTAAAGCTGGACACCACATTTAGGTTTGAGGTTCTGAGTGTTTTCAGGTTTGGTTCTTGTTTTAGGTATTGGGGGCTTTTGCTTTTGTTTGTTTTCTCCTGAACTCCCCCTCCCACCTTCAAATGTCAACCTGGCAGGTTTCTGGAATTGAGTCCTTCTGAGCTTTGCTTCCTGAAAGCCCTGGATTTGTACTTCCCATGTTGCTGTCTGATCTGTGTGTACACTACAGTGAGCTGTGTCTGCTGATGCATCAGCAAGGGCAGATACATAGCTGTCTCTAAGAAAGCAAATCTGCCAAGAAATGTTGTGTTTGGCAAGAAGACTGCTTCAACGTGAAGAGTGGCCAGTCCGTGGGTTGCCAGCACAACCTCTCTGCAGATGGAGGTTTTGGAAGTTTTCTGTACTGATCCCTCTCCTGAGCACATGCAAAATGAAACCAGCTAATGCTTCCTAACACACACATGGGCATTATTTTTCAAAGGGTTGGAAAAAGCAGGGGCCCTGGCGATGCTCTTCCGGCCATTGAATTCCTTGTTCTAACACAGAAACAAGCCAGAGCCCAATAAAGATATACAAGCACAGCCTCAGCATAAGCAAAAAACCCTTTATTTTCTCACTGTTAGTGTAAGAAATAGATGTTTCTTTTCTTCTTTTTTTGGTGGATTTTTAATAGATCCATCTAAACCATATCTGATGTAAAAAAAAAAAAATTAATCCCAGCAGGTTAAATTGTTTAAATGAAGCCTAACCACAGCCCAAGCAGAGGACAACAATGCTAGCAGCACTGATTACAGGTAGTGCTTTCAGCTCTGCTTTTAACAGAGCGTGTAATTCTGCTTTTTGAGCATGATTTCCACTGAACACAGTGTTGCATTATATATGCATATCTGTGTCAGAATGGTATTCACACTTACAAATATGGTACTTGTCCATATGGGAAAATTGCAGGTAGGAAGCTGCAGCATGCTCATTGGTTCTAATTAATTCCTTGATTACATGCTCCTGTGGGCACCAGGGGTGATTTACCTTGCTTCACTCTTAAAGTCAGGAGAGGTTTGAACACAATGATTTGGGGGAAATTATATATAGCATTTGGAGCTGATTTAAAGCCTATATTTTGTCAACAGCCCCTTCTCTCTTCCTTAGTCCACCACTGATGGACTGCTGCTGAGGCTGGTTCAGTAAATCAGTGCAACTCACAAAGATGGCCAAGAAAAGTAAGTTTGTTTAATTTTTCTTTCTTTGCAGGATTAGCATGTTGAACCAGATTCCAAGGGGGCACTGAGGGATAAATGTTCAGGGGTGAGATTTGTCCCTGCCTCTGATCAACCGAATGGAAATAATTCTTGGGATTTTTTGTAAGCCTGCATCTTAGAAACCAAGCATCATGGGAATCAACTGTGGATTACTAAAATCAAAACAACGTTCTGATGAGCAAAACACACTTACAGTTTGTCAGTCCTCTGTTGTATTGACAGATTCCTCAAGCTGGCAGGACAAATGCCCAGCAGACCTCAGGGTCAGCTCCAAAGTGCTGCTTCTGGAATGCTGTATTTCACACCTTGATGCGTTCCTTTTGCAGGAGCACTTTCATACCCCTGTGCCATCATCTTGGCACACAGGCTTGAACTTGCTTATGTTTGCACTGCGTCGGTTTCTCATTGCCACTGTGGTTTCATGCTTAGGTCAGTGTGAACTTCTGTGGATCTCTGCAAAACCTCTAGGACTAAAGTCCTCAGACCTTTCCTCTGTGTGAGCCACTCTGAAGCCAACTCAGAACCTTATGCTTTTTTCCCCAGTGAGTGCATGGGTAACACAGAGAAATACAGTCCTGGATAGGAAACAGCTTGAAAATCACCTTCCCCTTGGTGCAGTCGCTTGTGCCAAATAGCAGAATGCCTGATTAGGCAGGCTCTCCAGGGATCCGCCCGTCCTCAGCTGCACCCCGGCACTGCTGGCGCCCGGAGCAGGGAGCGCAGGTGCCCTGCCTGCAGGGAGAGGCAGGGCTCCAGCAGCCCTCCGAGGTGGGAGAACAGGGCAAGGAGTGTGCTGTGAATGTGCACCCTGTGCAATGCTTGCTCCAGGTTGCATTTACATTTTTCCGTGTAATAACACCAAAGGAAAAAAAGAAAAAAGCCTAAGCTGCTTGTGAAGACAGGACCAAGGCTCACAGCCCCTTGTGAGCCAGCAAAGCCTGCAATGCACCCAGCACAAACAGTAATTTAAGTCACAGCACAGCCAGATGCAAAGTTTGAGCTGCCCATGTGCTGAAATAGTTGGTGTGAATATTAAAAACCAATAAAAATCATCCTGTGTCTTCTTCCCAGCCTAGTGCTGCCAGGGACTGTGACTCCCTGGCACGAGCATTGCAGGCAGCACATCCTCCTTTTGTGAGGGAAACCAGTGTGTTTGCAGCTCTGTCATCACTCACAGGGGTGGAAACCACGGGAGATTGCATCCTCCTTTATGAGCACCTCTGCTACAAGGGAAGAGCTTGCAAGAACTGCCCTGGAGGAAAGGTGTGGGTGAGGGCAGCTGTGAGTGCCAGCTCACATGCACAGACCTGTCACTCTTCCTGCACTGACTGTGTGAGCACGGTGATGCCTCACTACAGCAAAGGACAGCAATCCAGTGGATTCCTTACAGTAGTTTGCTGTGAGGTAATTGAAGAAGGTTAATCCCAGATTATTAAGGAATTTCGTAAAGAAGCCCCAGTGCTTTGTGCAGTAAAAATCAAATATCCACCCACACAGTAATCGGGTCAAAGTTACACTTGTCAAACAGTGTTGGTGCATTTTGCATTTGCTTTGCTGGGATTGGTTTCCTACATTTCCCCCCTCTCTGTTTCTGAGTTCAGAAGATTTTTTCAAGTTTATTGGTCACTCCTGATGTACCATGACACACCAGACATGCTACCTGTGCTTTCAAATGTACCATGTCACCAAAACACACATATTACTCCCTTCCCATCCCTTCCCTTCCCTTCCCACAAGACGATGCTTGTGCCCCAATCTGTGCCAAGATGAAAACTTTACTTCTTCAAATCTTGCCAGTTTTAGAGTCTGAAGGTTGGGGAGAGCTAGAGGGAAAAACAAGAGGTCTCTGCAGCTATAGGAATTTTGTTATTGTTATTTTCCTTTGTAAGATGAAAAGGATTTACTGTAACCTGAAACCTGTTGGATTTTCCTCTTACTTCACAAAGTTATTTTATTTTGTTACTGATATTGCATAGGAGACGATCAATCTTTGTGTGAAAGGCCTAACTTCTCAGGATGCTGGGACCACTTTGGTAAGGCTGCTTTCTGCCCTTCTCTTACAGGAAAAGAAAAAATGTTGTCATATAATTCCACTGAGAAACAGAGTACTAGCTGAATTCAGTTCATTGTCCACATACCCTGTATTCTGTGTGCTGGTACTGGAACCATCAAATGCTGACAGGATAAGAGGAAATGGCCTCAAGTGATGCCAAGGGAGGTTTAGATTGAATATCAGAAAAAATTCTTCACCAAAAGGATTATTCAGCCCTGGAACAGGCTGCCCAGGATATGAGTCTCCATCCCTAGAGGTATTTAAAAGATGTAGATGTGGTGCTTAGGGACATGGGTTAGTGGTGGACTAAACCCAGCAGTGCTGTTTTAACAGTTGGACTCAATGATCTTAAAGGTCTTTTCCAACCTAATGCTGTGATTCCATAAAAAAAAAAATCCCTAAAAATTTTACTCTACTTTGCAATGGGATCATTTTTCTGACAAAGACATTTTTAGGGCACTTGCAGAACTGTTTTTTGGTGATGTACACCTCTGGCAACATATCTTGGGTAATTCCCACTAAACCTGGACATTTTGGTATTAAAAGTGTGCTTTTAGTTCAGGTTAGCACAGATTGGAAAGCCTGTTTGCCTTGAAAACAGTGAAAGGTATCCCAGTCCTGTAGGAGGGAATGTGGTTATGAATCCTCATTGGAGAGTAGGTGCTGTGTTTTGGATTCCAGTATTTACCCAGTTCTGGCCTTTCTGATATTTCTCTGAGATGTCGATTGAGAAAGAGAAGGAGGTTGGGATTTTTGTATGTTCTTACCAATCAATAAATGTTCAAAGTAGTGGCGTTTGACTGCACTGGAAGTGCATTTCTGCAGAGGTGGAAAAAATTGGTGATGTCAGTGGGTGTACAGGAGAGCGCTAGCAGCAATGTATTTGAAAAGACCTCCCTTTGAGTGCAAAGGATTTCTACCACAAGTGCTGATTACTGGAATTAATTTCCCCTACACAGCACATATGCTGCAAAATTTCACTTGTCTTTTCTGCTTTTTCCTTAATGGTTTTCTATGAAAGCAATGGAAAAATGTAGTGTGTGTGATGCTCTCACATCTTCCTCTTTTCTGCAGTAAATGTTTTTAGCAGAATTGAACCACCCTTTCTTATTAAATCTTAGCTTCTCGTTTCAAGTTGCAATACTTCTACCTATTTAAAGCTGTTTCTGGGGCACATATAGGTGAAATGCTGAAGGCCTAATCAAGTGCAGAAGAAGCCTTATTTTTATGGGGATTTTCACTGTGAACTGGTGGGCTTATATTACCCACTGCAGTGCTCAAAAAAAGCAGTGTCTTCTGTACTGTGACTTCAATATGTACGAGTCCTTTAACTTTGTTAACATCCTAAAGGTGCATAATACCTCTTTCCTTGAACTGATGGATTCCAAGAATCAAGGATATGATATGTGCTTAGGGAAGCTTTAAGTGATGGAAAAATTATGACTTCTGCCTCTGATCAAAGCAGAACAAAGCACTTGGCTGCTCCCCTCTCTCTGTTATTGCAGTCTCCTTGCAATCAGGGAGATCTCCGAAGGAGAAGGAACCAAGAACTGTAATACCTAGGAAAAGAGAAGGAGCTCTGAGTGAGAATAACATCCTTGAGTTCAGCTGTCTATCTAAAATTTAGGCAGCCTTAACTGGTCCAGGGTCTTCTGTGTGTGATGAGGGGTTGTGGTACTTCCTTACTACAGTCTGGCAGATGATGAGCTCAATTATTTTCCCTGGGACTGCTCATCCAAAAGCAGGGTTAAGTCCTGAGGAAGAAATGCAGACATAAATGTAACAGGCTGGTGTTTCCTTCCAGTTGTAGTATGCTAATGGCAGAAATATATATTAATAAAAGCTTGAATTTAAAATGAAAGCGATTTAAAATGATAAACTGTACAGCTGTAGTGGGGTTGCCAGTAACTCTGTAATGATAAAGACTCCTGATTAGACTACCAGGAGAAAGTTTGTTCCATCTGACTCACAGAGAGGCAGTCCTGCCCCAGAGCTGGGGCTGTGACTTGGGGAAGCAATGTATGGCTGGCTGTATTAACGATACTTTCTTCTTCTCTGAGCACCATGAAGACACTTCTGTGTGAACACATGGTGCTACTGTCATCTGCATTTGCAAACCATGCTGGTAGAGAATGCATGGACAGAGTACAAATGTACAGGATTTAGATCAGAGCTCAAACCACAAAACACAGGCACTCAAAACCCTGCAATGGAGAAAGTCCCAGCCTGACTCAATAACAGACTCCTCTCAGCCATTTCATATACAATGATTTTCTCTCTGCAGAAATGTTATAACCTGTGTTGGATTTCTCTACAGAATACCATCTTTTTAATTATGTCAAAATAAAATTCTGATTTGTAATTCAACCCAGTCCATCTAATCTAGCTAATTCAAGGAACCTGTACTGAAGAAAAGCTGGAGCAATGTAGTGGCAAATCATTTCTGATAAAAAGGATGCATTTCATTTAAATCAAAGTAATTTAAACCAGCAAACCGGAAATCTGCATTTAAATAGATTATTTTACTCTTGATTTGTATTTGCACTTTTTTTTATCTCCTTGAAGAATACCAGGTTTTCAGTGGTGTGCAACCCTCTTGCTGGGATTATTACAGCAAAATACAACCCCTTACACTGTAACCTCTTACACTATGTCAGGGCTTGTTTTATTTTGGAGGAGGGTGTGCAGTACAAAGCTACATCACTTAGCATGCATTTACTCCCTCAGGCTCTTACTTACTAAGTGGTTTGTTTTTCTGCCCAGGATTTGCTCTGGACTGGCTTTGGTTGTTTGGGTTGGTGAGGGCTCTGCCCTTCCAGGCTTTAAAGCAGGGATGGTCCATGCCTCTCCCCTGCCCCATCCAGAGCTGGGGCTTGGGTGAGCAGTGGGTGCCTTCTGGAGCAGGCAGGACATGATGCTGGGGAGGCAAGTGCTCTCTCCTTTTCCACAGGGCTGGTGGATGCTCTCCAGTGACACCAGGACCATCCACATTTGGCCTTGCTGTCACATCCTGCTCCCTGTCCAGGTGCTCAGCCACAACATCCATCACATGCAGCCTAAGCAATCCTTCTTAAATTTTCTTTGGAAAATCCATTTCTTGATGGATTCTGTCCAGCTGGGCCTGAAATGGTGGTACAGGCATTTGTTTTTATTCCAAACATAATTTTATACCGCTACTCCCGAAGTAGCATCAGGGTTTCACTTAGTTGCATTTTAACTGGCACAGCCCCCAGCACTGCCTGACACTTACATTCACAGGCAGGGCCCTTCGGCCTGAAACCCTCCTGGCTGAGGAACGCCCACAGCATCCCGAGGGATGAAGGCAGCCCCATGCCTCTTGGGGCGACGGGGGCGGCGGGCGCTGCATCCTGACCCACGCCCTGCGAGGAAGCCGTGGGCGGTGTGAGGTGACTTAGGAGGCTGAGCAGCCTCCCAGCACGAAGACTTCCCCCTGCGCCCTGCCAGGGAGAGTTTCAGCAGCCTGTGACAGCAGCCAGGCACCCATGGCCTGGCACTGAGCCCCCTGCCTCGTCCCTTGCCTCAGGGGTGGCCTCGGTGCCGCTCGACCAGGGAAACGGCAGGTACCAGGGGAGGAAGCGGGGCAGGCTGGCCTTGTGCTCGGGATTTTTGGTGGTGGCAGCAGGCAGGAAGGAGAGGGGCACGGAGCAGGGTGCTGTGACTCCTCAGGCACCGTTCCCCTAACCATATTCCCCTCTCCTCCCAGCCAGGAGCTACAGGAAGATGATGTGCCTGCCCGTCTCCCCACCGGCGCCGGCGTTGAGGACGTGGCTGAGGCTCGGGCTCTTCGTGCTGCTCTGCCTTGGGATAGGTAAGCAGGACTGCCTGGAGTGTGGCCGTGGGAAGGGATTGGGTCCCAGCAGCAGCACCCATGTGATGGTCAGCAGGGGTGGTGGCCCTCAGGACCCACCTGGTGCCTCCTGCCAGGGCTGAGCCCAGGTCAGGGTTTGGGGTGGCTGGCACTGCACTGGGGAGCCCTGAGCTCTCAGTGTTCCAGGCCCATTGCACCAGGCTGCTGGCTCCCAGAGGGGCATGGTGATCTCCCATCCCAGCCAGGGGGAGAGAAATGAGGGTGTTTTTGGTCAGCTGATGTCTGTGGGGAGCATGTGGCGCAGCCCCTTGGGCTTCGGTTTCAGCGGCGGGGGTTTCTGCAGCTTCTGCAGCTTTTTGGATGGTTAGAAGTGGGTGCATGGTGGGAAAGACAGGGAAAGGTGGTAGCTTGGAGTGCTCTGCACCTCCTGGGCAGCTCAGCACAGAGCAGAGTGGGTTCTTTCTCCACCAACACAAATCCCTGTTGAAGTCCTGCCTGGGCTGTCCCCTGTCCTTTTCCGAGGACTTGCCACAAAGCTCACACAGATCGCTCCTCACCTCAAGAGGCTTGAGATGAGGCTTACATCTTCTCAGATGTGTGAAGTGTTAACCTGGAAACCACACAAAATTCACTTCTGAGCTGGAGTTGGTTGTGGATGCAAAATAAGTTGTGCTTATTGTCAATTTTAGTGCTTCATTGCAGCTAATGATACTCTAGAGCAAACCTGGGCTGAACTGAGGCTTTCGTTAAAAATCAAGTTATGCAAAATTAGGAGCTTTTCATGCTGCTGTTGTGAAACTGGGAGATATTTGATGCCGAGTTTCATTTTGAGTTTCAGTCTCAGAATTTTAAAACAAAACTTGGAGAATTTAGGAGGGAATTAATCGCAGAGCTCACTTGTAAAGAAAGCAACAACCTCAAATGTCGCTCTGGGATTTCTGCTCTTCCTCTTCCCTTCAGTCCTTCCCCTCCCTCTGTGCTTGCGAAGCATTTGTCAAGCACAGATGTAATTTGCCTGTATTTGCATCAGGCAAACAATCTATCATGAGCAGAACTGTTTCTCTCTCAGTACTTTAAGAGCTTGTGGTATGTTAATAGTGTAATTACGAGCATATGGTAACTCGCCAGTCATGCAATTTCTGTGAAAAGGATTCTGGTTCCTTGGCTAAAGGATGTATAGCTGGATGTATAGTTTGATGCATGCTAATATCCACTACTAGAAATAGGAGCTTGGTAATAGAAAACTAAGTGTTCCTATATTTGTACTTTTGGGGCATAATTTTTGGATGCTTCTCATGCAAAATGTTTGTGAAAGTCCCAGTGCCTCAGAAGCAGGGGCTTGGCAGACTGATAAGAGCAGGACAGCTGATGCACTTATTTCTCTCTCTGTGTGCACTCACACACACTCTGAGCCATTTCTCTCTGAAGATCAGCATTCCTACATTAGAGCTCCTTGAACATACGTGGTGCAGTACCCACAAAGGACTGCATTTTAAAAGCTTTACTGGTGCTCTTGGGTGATGTCTTCTCAAGGCTGCCCACAGGGACCACTAGGACTGAGTTCTGACCTAGTTGTGGCAAAATAATGGAGCCCTGGGTGTCTGCCATCCCCCTGTCAGTGACCTCCCACACAGTACTGAGCGAGTCACCACAGCTGGCCTTTACAGGGTCGACCCCACGTGGGACTGCTCATGACCACATCAAGGCACAGTCAGGGCTGGCTGTCCTTGGGTTAGCCCAGGTGTCCTGATGCTGGCACACCTCACTGATGTAGCACTCCAAAAAGTCAGGTAACATTCTAGGATGGAAACAGGTGCCCTCTGTAAAGCCCATGTGAGTGAAATAGTAACAGAGGGAATGTCCGGCTGAATTTTCACATCATAGTAGTGGAAGGCATTAATGGGGAACTTAATTAAAAGGGATGGTTTGAAGGTTGTATTTCATAGGAAATTCATCTATGTGCAAGCTACGTAGATCCATTTATTTTCCTTTGAATTGAATTTTGTTACTCTGACGTTCACCTGAGGTGCCCCACTGAAATGCCAGTGTAATTTAGAGCTGCTTCTGGGATGTCATCTGCTGCTGGAGACACTGATGTCCACAAACAACACCCTGTTATCTCAGCACAAAGTGGCAGAAGAACCTTGGTTACACAACAACCATGTTTTTTATTTATGATCTGAATGCACTGCTGGTATCCCTGTGGGCTTGGTTTTGTCCTGCCATTGCACCTTCACACCTACCTACAAACTGTAGGATGTTCTCAGTCCCGGCTTGTTATACTAGAAAAATATAGCTTGAAGTCCCTCAGTGTGACCTTTCCCTGCCCTGTGTGCAAACAAAGCATAGACACTGACTGCAGGGACCTGGCAAGCCTGGCTTTGTGTCCATGGAGTATTTTTAAATTTCCCTGGAGTCTTTTCTTCCAGCTGGGGACCACTTAGCTCTTGGTTTCTTCCCAGGGGTGAAATTTTCTGGGACGTTTTGAGGAAAATTCCCTACAGCTTTTCTAAGTTACTGGAGAGTTGGGAAGGGAGGGGGAATATCCATTTCTGTGAGCAAGCACTGGCTCACAAGTAACTCACTCTGGGAATCCCCTTCCCTAGTGTTACTCCCAGCAAAGAGCTCAGAACTGGGTTTCAGAAAGGGACAACAAGGGCTGAGAAAGATTCCCTGTTTTGTGGCCACCCCTAAATATTGAAGTGTCTAGCAGTGAACTTTAGGTGCTTGGTGTCTAATTTCTGTGCCAGCTCTGGTACGGGTTGTGCTGGGGCAGATTTCATGGCGGAGATGGCAGAAATTTTTCTTTACATACCGGATTTGCCCACTCGATCACTGGATGCAAATTCAGTTTCTGACTTATTCCTCTTAGTGCCTTCAGCTGTTGTTTTAATCTCTTTTTTCAGATGAGTTTCTGTCTCCTTCTGTTCCAGACATGCCAGGGAAAAAAAGTCTTTATTTAAAAGCAAGGGCAGCGGAACTAAGGAACTCCTTTTTTTCTGTCTGTCAGTCTATCCAGAGTGAAACCTGCTGTAAGAGCTTGTCTGGAGAAACAGAAAACCAGCTAAAGCCTACTGCTTTTTCTTATAGACTCTTTTATTTCTTCTGTTGTGTGTTTTTTAAATGAAAGAATTCTTGAGGAAAAAAACTCACAGAAAATTAAACTTAGACAAGCTACATTTTTACACACAAAATACAGTTAAAAGCCTAATTGCCAAGTTTGTTAAGGCTGTGGGTCAAATGTTCCTTTCACTCACATCATTTCCTTTTTCCAGTTAGATCACAATGAACCCAGATAGCTCCAGTGACTTCGTGTTGCTCTGACAGCAACAGCTTTTTTTGCATTTCTTGGATCACTGAGACATTTGTATCCTTTTTGCAGTGTGCACGTTGGGCATTCATGCATTTAAGCATGCAATGTTCAGGGTGGATGCTTTTACTAGTTGGGGTAGATAACCAGCAGAAATTATGCCCTCACACCTTTCCTGCTCATCGCTTAATTCTGAGTTCCAAGTGTGGTTTAATGGGGGTAATTAATCTGACATAAATGACTGATGTTATCCCTCTGCCTCTCTTGTGGTGAGTTAGTTTTGTCAGAGCCAGTTTGTTTTTACACCGATGCCGTGCACCCCGGAGCGGGACGGATGCAGGCAGGCATCACAGTTGAGGGGTACAAACAGGTCATTGCCACCAAAAGATGCAATCCTGCTCCTCTCTGGCTATGTTATCCTTCTCTTCTTTGCACATGTCTGATCCTTGGATGATCTACTTCACCTTCCAGCTTAGCAGGAAGTTTCCTTTTTTTCTTTTTTTTTAGGCTGGTGTATTGAACCAGGCTCTGGAGAGCCCTGCAAGGGGGATTGGAAGGGAAAGGGGAGCTAGATCCACTCTACTTCTGTGGGGGAGGCATGAGATCAGTGAATTTGTTGTCTGGCTGCATCCCAGGCTGGGGGAGAATTTCCACAGTCAGAGAAATTCTCATAGAAGTATAGAGTTTGTGTTGGAAGGGATCTTAAAGGTCATTTTGTTCTAACCTTCCTGCCATGGACACTTTCACTAGACCAGGTTGCTCAGAGACCTATCCCAACTGGCCTTGAACACCTTCAGGGCTGCGACATCCACAACTTCTTTGGGCAACCTGTGCCAGCACCTCACCCCCCTCACAGTAAATAATTTTCTTCCTAATATCTGATCTAAACCTTCCCTCCTTGAGCTTGAGGCCATTCTCCCTTGTCCTATTGCTACATGCCCTTGTGAAAAGTCCCTCTCCAGCCTTCCTTCAGGCTCATTTTAAGCACTGGAAGGCTGCTCTAAGGTCTCCCTGCTACCTTCTCTTCTCCAGGCTGAAGGCTTCTCCTTCCTTTTAAACATGTGTTTCCCAGTATAAATGCTGTGCACTTGTGGATGTGGTATCTTTCCTAGGGTGGCAAGGCAGGTGTGCTGGACGCAGTGAAGTCTGTTCACTTGGCAGAAGGAGGTCAGTTTTGTTTTAAAATAGATTAACTTTATGTTTAATTGTAGCTATTCTATCCCTTTGGAGGGGCATCACCACTGGGAGTCTCGGGAGTTCATTTGAGAATACGTAAATCTTTCCCAACTCGGAAGTGCCACAGGCTTTGCTTCTGCTTTTTCGCTGTTATGCTTTTAAAATATCATTGGTCCCAGGGGACTCTCTGACTGAAAAGAAAGTGCTGAGTGATGGCTAATGGTGACATTTCTACCTATCCTGCACTCAAAGGACATCCACCTTTTTGGCGAGCTCCAATTTCCTCCATATCACATAAAAAAAGTTAGAAAAGAGGATTGAAGGAAGTCTCTCTGCACACCGCTGCTCTCGGCTTAGCAGCTACCCTCTGGTGCCGTTTTAAATGCCCTGCAGACAAGGATTTGATCCCTGTGCCGGGGGAAGTGCTTCAGAGAGAACAGAGCACGCTGTCAGACACTGGTTCCTAAAAGCAGAGAGAGCCCCTTCCCTGCGCCGCCCTGCCCTCAATCCTCCCGGATGGTGCCTCCAGCAGCACCTGCCCGAGCCTCTCATTTCACTCCCTCCACAGCTTCTGTAGCTTACAGACCCCTCCGGACTGCTCCGGTCTCGTTTCCTGAGTGTCCTCCAGTTAATTGCCATTCTCCACTGCGCTTGTATCTGGGGCTGTGTAATCTCTCCTCCAGCCAGTCCTCCAGCTGCGGGGTGACTGTCAGGGCTGTCTGCAGAGCATCCGTGAGTCGGTGCCTGAGCACAGACCAGTTTTTCTAACAAGGTAATGGCTGGCAGCCCTGCAGCGCTGTTAGCTGCGCTGGTGAGTGTTGCTATGGCTGTGGGCAAGAACTTCAGCAGCAAAAAATAATATATATATATATATATATATAAATTTGTAATTTTTCGACTTTGAAGTGGGCTTATGTGAGAGGTATCATGCTTGGTTTTCCTAATTACTGGGCACTTTCACCTTTTATCAGTCTCAAGAGAGGGCTGGCTGCTTGGGGAGCATGTGGGACAGAGATTTAGTAAGCACTGAAGAAAACTACAGCCTTAAGCAGTGGGGAGGACCTCAATTTCAGAAACTGTGCTGTGAGGACAGCAGCATGCATGGCAGTGGTATTGGACGAATTAGGAAAATTATCTGAGAACATCTTCAGCTGGGAGATAAATATAGAGGAAGTACAAAGTGAGCCTGTCAGCAAGAGACAGAGTCTGCAGGGGAAAAAATTAACAAATTTATTTTTGTCTGACTTTGTGACAAATCTCCCCCACAAGCCCATCTTACACAAATGCCACATCTAGTTTCTGCCCCCAAACTGGGAAATCGAAAGAGTGCTGAGCAAGATACAGGAATTTAATCTCTAAAGGAACTAAAATATGCAAATCTTCTCCGGACATCCAGATTTAGTCTTCCCTCCCCCTTTTTTTATTCTAGCAGAGTCACATTCCACAGGCTGGGAATGGAGAAAGGGGGAAGGTTCAGAAGGACTCTTCCTTTTGCTCCTTTCTCCAAGTCAAAGACGTCCTTCTGTCCCCACGGCTGTATGTCCCTGCTGGTTTGCAGCACGGGAGATAAGGGAGGTCTCCATCCTCTCCTCCCTGAGCAGCTCCCATGTGGAGCACTCTGCAGCGGGGGAAAAGATTTAAACACGATCTAGTCCCCATCCACAAATACCTCTGGTTCCATATCCAGCTCCTTGCTTGGATCTGACCTCCTGCCTGGTGCCAAGATGAGAAAATTGCAGGTGACTTTTGCAGAGTTGCGATTTAACTCATGTAACAAACTCAGCAGACTGAACATAACCCGGGCAGCGGACTTGTCCCAGGGTGACTCAGAAAGCAGGAGATCCTTATCTCCACAAGTATCGAAACTTGATCTGGAGCAAGAGGTGCCAGCTAGTTGGAGCTGCCCCAGCGCTGCAGCGAGCCCATCTACCAAAGTATTTCAGATTCCCGTTTGTCTTCTCAGATGCTAATTGCAGATCGTGCTCTGCACGGTGGTTTTCACAGCCACTTCATGGCTTCAAGGATTTCTTCACTAAAGGTGAACATGTGCAAACACACACAAAATAAATCAGCATTAAAATGGAATGAAGGCTGCTGATGGAGTGGGACACCAAAACACCCTGGGAGTGTTATAATAATTGCCAAATCAACAGTATAGAGCTGGGCAAACCAAGGTGACTTTTGTTTAGGAGGGATGTGGCAGCATGAAGATGGGTAGCACTTAAAACCATGTAAGGGGTGCCATGCCCTTGCTATGCTGCCCCAAGCTGGGCACCCCGAGGTTACAGCACAGAAGCAAGCAGGGATGAACTTTTAGAGAAACCTGTTCAGACCATTTCCCTACCTCAGACCTGCCCTGACACCATCATACACTAGGATTAATCCTGTCACAGGGAACTGAGTGGAATCACTGCTGAATGAAGTGCATTGCTGGTTTTATTTGGGACACCTTCTTTTCTGCTCCCCTCTCTAACCACATTTGGGATGAAGAAGGGAACTTGGCCTGCACAAAACATCTGGGTCTGCGGCTGCTTTGCTTTCCCAACGAAGCCTAGAGGAGCAGCAGGCCCATGGTTTGAGATCTAAGGTTGAGCTTGGGGTTGCGTAAGGGGAAAGGGCCACTCCTCCTTTTTAGGTCTGCCAAGACCTCTCTGCATGCCTGAACTTGCTGGAGGGGAGTCTGTGAAAAAGGAGCCTCAGAGGCTTGTCAGGCCTGGGTTAATCTTGAAGTAAAGAAATTCAGCCAAATTAAATTTAATAAAGAAATAGATTTTATTCCACGGCACTTTATTTATAACAATCTGCAATCACAGACTCTGTGAAAACAACAGCCAGCAGGGCCTTATAGCACCCACTTTTCTCTCTTTCATGCCATCTTTCTTAGTGCACAGGGTCTTACAGCGAAACACAGAGAAAGGCAGAGGTTTTATGTTCTTCTGAACCAATGTCTCCACACAGAGGTTATCTGGGCATCTAACAGAATCTTTCTGTCATCAGTGTATTCACAGGAGTCACTGATTTAAATACAAAGCATGTCATGTATTCCCATGTAGCACAGGATGTCTGCTGAATTTTGACTCCATGGAAAGCCTGGGGAGAATCTCATTCCTCATTGGTAAAATCACCTGTTATAAAGAAAAGATCAAGGAGGAGTGTCTTGTCTTTTAAAGATTCAGCTTTTCAAAATGTCTTGATTTTTCTGATGGTCTGTTTTGCTTGGAAATCCCTGTAAAATACTGCATTGCCCCCAAAGGATAAATCATGCGAATTTGGGGTGTGTGCTATTCACAGAGAGGTCTGAGCTGCAGAATTACCTGCAGAGTAGGAATCCCAGGTGCATAGTCCTAGGCAGAGTCAGTGATGTCATTAATTGATGAGTAGAGATACCAGCTGCTGTTGCAAAGATAAATAGGGAACCAGAAGGAAAAAAAGCAAAGCAAGGCTCAGAAGGGCAGAGAAATGGGGAACACAGGGGAAAGAGAATGGCTTTGGAACTTCTGTTCACCAGGATTTATCAGGAGGTTTCCAACAGTTTGATGCTGCTTCTCCAGAGCATTGCTGGGTCTTTAGCTGCCTTTTATTGTCAAATGTCTCTGCAAGACTTCAGTGCCAGAGGAAATCTGCTCTCATGTGCTGTCTGACCGCATGTGCGGTCAGGATAACAAAGCTCTCTGTGGCTGGGGAATTTCTGAGTCAAGGCTTGGGCAAAGAGTGCAGGAAACAGGGATACAGGCTCAACAGCTCTCCTGACTCTTGGAGCAAAAACAGTTCTCCTCTATACTCACCTTTCTGTTCCAGTTAGCCCTGTATGGGGAATCTGCAGCACAGGCATGGTTTGAATGAAGCAAGCTTTTCTGCCCAGGGAAGAGAAAGTCAGCCCTTCCAGCAGTTCAGCATTGCCACATGCCATGGGCTTCCAGTGGCAGAGTGATGTGTGTGCGCAGCAAGAGAGTGGGTGGGCTTCAGAGGGGTAGGAAGAGGAGGGATCTTTTTCTAGAAAAGTCATTAAAGATTATTTCCATGTTGAATACCTTCCCCACAGCCTGGCTGCAGAGAGCATTCAGCACAGAGATGGCACAGAACTGGGTTTTCATTTTTGCTTTGCAGTTCGCCTCTAAAGTGAAAGGGGACTTTTGTAGGGCTGAATGACTCTTCATGGACTTTGGTTCCTTCAGGCTTGCAGCATTCGGGTTGCAGTTTCAAGGGTGCAGAGCCTTTTAAGGGTAGACATGACATCAGCAGGAGTTTCCAGCCCCTGCACATGTACTCCTGAGAAGGTTTTTGTTCTTCTTTTGGTTGCAAAGGAGACTCTGAGGGGCAAGTAGGGAGAACCTCATGTAACTCATGATGTGATGTCACCCTGACATTTACTGTACGCCTACTCTTCCTCTATTGCTGCAAAGGAAAATAGAAAATGGTCTTTATCAATCCCAAAGTTTGACTGGATGTTTGTCTGGCTGCTCTTCTGAGTCTCTCCAACAATAGTAAGAGCTGCACTGTGAGAGGAAGCAAAGATGTGGTCAAAGATAAAAACACACATATATACAAATGCACACAGAGGTGCAGGAGAAAGAACTTCAAAAATCACAGCCTGAAGTGGGCTGCTTTTAAGGTGAACAGAAGGAAATGCTTTCTCACACAGCAGGTAATCAGACTGCACAAGTTGCCAGAGGATGTTGTGAAAGCCAAAAATATATGTGCATTCCTAAAAGGGCATTCCTTAAAGGGCAAGAACTCTTCCTGCAGGGTAGGTCTAGCAGTAGCATTTAAAAAGCTGATGTCAAGAAATCCCTGAATTTCAGGCTGCCAAAGGTTGGCAAGACAAGGCAGTTTTTCTCCTGTGTGGAAGAATTCGTTTTTCTCTCATTTTGCTACCAGTTGATGGCTGACAGGGGTCAGTGTGCTGAGCAGCTCCTGGTCTGCCCCAGTTTGGTTTCTCAGGATCTGCAATGCATTAGAAGGGGAAGTACAGGTAGTGGAGGGAAAAAATTGAAACTTTCCCTTTGGAAGACCAGTGGAGTGTCTGAGTGGAGGGAAACCAGTTAAATAAGAAGTTGCTCTTTTAATGACATATTCTATTTTACTTAATTAATATTAAAACATTCCGTAGTGTCACCAGGACCTCCACGGTATTTTTTGGTGTGTTTCCTACAGATTTAATGTAGTGTGTAAGTGGGACAGGGGTGGGTGTGCAGCAGGGGAGGGGAGTGAAATTTATTTCACAGAATCACAGAATTGTTTAGGTTGGAAAAGACCTTTATGATCATTGAGTCCAACCTTTAACTCAGCCCTGCCAAGTCCACCAACAAACCATGTCCCTAAGTGCCACATCTACATGTCTGTTAAATGTTCTGTCCCAGGCTTTGTGTCTGGGCTTTACTCCAGCAAGCAGCCCCAAGATCCAGCTGTGGCGGGGCGCTGGCTGAGCCTCTGCTTGTCTCCCTCCAGCACTGGCAGCTGTAGGATTGTGAGCGAGTCACCGGGCTGTGCCACAGGGGTCGTGCTGTGACAGCGGCCCCAGGGTCTGTGAGTCACCCCAGGGTCTGTGAGTCGCTGCTAAGCAAATGAGGCCTGGCAGGTAACCAGCTTGTGGCTGCCTTGGACACCGGCTGAATGGGAATGTCGCAGCCTGAGTGCTGCACTCTGCCTCTGGATAGCGTGGCTGCAGTTAGGCTGCGACTATCACGAGGCAGACGGCATCAGCCAGACTTCGCTGGGGGGGTGGCAGTTCTTAGGCTCAGCTTTGTGCGTTGCTCAGCTCACATTTCAGGCAGAGGCTTTGCATGTTGGCTCTCCCCTGCACCGATGGGTGATGCTGTGTTGTCCCCATCAGTGACACACCACCTGTCAGGACTCTCCTGCTTCCTCTCTCAGGTATGTTTACTGAGATGTGTTCTGCAGGGAAAGAAGAGGGAATCTGAATCTTTTCTGTCCTGAAGACAGCTATTTCTGTGGGGAAACACGAAAGGTGGAAAGGATTTTAGGTGTGAGAAATAAGAGCAGGCTTCAGAAAATAAAGCAAAAGGATTTACCTTTGTCTATGAAAACTAGAAGAAGATACAGTTTATGCAGCACCAAGGACATTAAAACAATGGTTAGTTTATAGGTTTGGCCTAGATAGATTTTGGAGTTGCAAAAAAATATGCTTATCTTAGCAAGATAGATAAGTTTAAGCCTTATAATGGGATACTGTATATTGTTATGTCAAGGCATAACAAGTCAGTATTGTATTCAACAGCTGTACGTGCGCTGTTATGAATAGGTTAAGACAGCTGTCTGTAACTTTTAGAAGCATGCTGATTGGATAAGAAGCTTTTAAAAATGCTTTGCAATCAGGAAGTTGTTGGATGTCCTTGGCAGCATGAGCTTTGTACCAACTCTGTCTCCACTCGGTGTGTGAGACTGATAACAGAATAAAATAATAAAAGGCTCCTGGAGCTCCCTGTCCCATTTGTCCATGAAGACAAAGACAAAAGCTTCTTATCCAATCAGCATGCTTCTAAAAGTTACAGACAGCTGTCTTAACCTATTCATAACAGCGCACGTACAGCTGTTGAATACAATACTGACTTGTTATGCCTTGACGTAACAATATACAGTATCCCATTATAAGGCTTAAACTTATCTATCTTGCTAAGATAAGCATATTTTTTTGCAACTCCAAAATCTATCTAGGCCAAACCTATAAACCCTACCCATTGTTTTAATGTCCTTGGTGCTGCATAACTGTATCTTCTTCTAGTTTTCATAGACAAAGGTGAATCCTAAATCCTTTTGCTTTATTTTCTGAAGCCTGCTCTTATTTCTCACACCTAAAATCCTTTCCACCTTTCGTGTTTCCCCACAATTTCCTTGTTTTTCTGCTCTCAGTCAGTGGCGTGTAACAGATTCATATCCCACTTCCACCACTGGAGATGAGTGCTGAGGCAGCGAGGCTGAGGCAAGCAGGACAGACAGAAAGCAACCTGATCTTCTGGACTAACAAAGCTGGGTGCACATCATCCCCAGGCTTGCACTAACTCAGGTGAAAGCCCAGCCATCTGCCCTGTGGTGCAGCACAGGGCTGTGTGTTCATGTTGGGTCACCTTTCAGCAGCAGCAGGAGCTCCTTGCTAAGCTGCTCCCTCAGATGTCAGGCCCTGTGAACCTTTACCCACTGGAAAGAGGAAGGAGTGGGAAAGCAAGGCTGATTGTGGGAGCAGGGTGCTTAGAAGGGGAATTACTGCTCACATGGTCAAACTTGTACCTAATTTCACCCTGCAAGGGTCTCAGCTTATTGTTGTTGGCACATGGCTGTACTCCAGGTATGGGACTGGCACAGTCACTGGCCAGGAGTCAGGGAACACCTGTGCTGGGTTCCAAGTCATCCCAAGGCAGGCCCATGGGCTTTCACAAAGATAAATTTGTACTAGCTAAACTAGGCAAAGCTGTTCATTTGCTAATGCTGGAAGGCTGATGATAGTGTGGCTGCGACCTTTGTTCATCATTGTAGGGTTGATTCTAGTTTCTGGGATCTTTAAAGTTTTGTTGTTTTTTTTTTTTTCTTTTACTAAAAGTAACTTCCAAAAATCCCCCAGCCCCCCTGAACAAAAAGTCCACTGTGGCCCTGTTAGGTATGCAGGGAACCCACCAGGGAATGACACAGATTTTCCAAACACTGGGCTCTGAAAAGGGAGAACAGAAGAGATAGCAGTTTGTGGATGTGTGTTTCTATCCCTGTTTTTATAGGGGCCAGCAAAATTTCTGTTCAGACAAGCAGCTCTCCTGCCTTTGCCTTCAGCAATCCATGCAGCAATCCTTGTGTGCCCGCTGGGCCGTGATCCTGAGTAGGAGTGGGGCACGATGTTCAAGGCAATGCCCAGGGAGGGCTCCCCTCAGTGCAGAGCTGAAGCTGTAAAACAGCTCGGTGGGTGATGAGGGATGTGAGCAGTCAGAGCCAAAAGGGGTGAGCTTTAGGCAAAAGACCTGGCACAAGGCTGTACCACTGACTCCCTGACTTCTGTTTATCCCTCACCTGCAGGCCAAGCACTGGAGAAGAAAGTAGTCAAAAGCAAAGTGGGGGAAAAGGTCAGCCTGCCATGTTGTCATGAAATCCCCATCTCAGAAAGCCTACACAAGTACCGGGTCTACTGGCAGAAGAACATTACGGACGTGGTGCTGGCCTACTCAGAGGGGAATATGATCTCCAATCACAAGCGGTACCAGAACCGGACAGAGATGGACCCCTGGAACCTCACCCTGTGGATCTCCCCCATGGAGATCCTGGACAATGGCTCTTACCAGTGTGTAGTTCAGCGCAACTCCGTTGTCGTGTGTGACGAGTCCGTCGTCCTCTTTGTCACAGGTAGGTGCATTGCCTCCTGACACCTGAGGCTCTCCCGTGCCAGCTTCTGGGGGTAAAGGACACTCTTCCAAGCTTATTCATCCTGTAGCAGATAGACTTCCACCAGGAGGGCGAAAAGAGTGCTGAAAGTTGTGTTAACTGCTTCCATTCCAGCAGCCTCCCTTCTTACCTTTCTGAAGCTACCCCAGGTATAGAAATTTCTTTCCTACCACCAGCTCAACCTTCTCCCCTTGCTGCCTTCCTCTTGTGAAAGGATCCCTCCTGGGGCTCTCCCCAGGTACCACAGCTGGTGGGTGCCTGAGGCAGCCCCTGCTGTCTTTGGGGCAAAGCAAGACCCAGCCCTTGGTACCTGTCAAGCATTCAAGCCAAAAGAGGAATGGTGTGGCCATGGCAGCATCCCAGCCCTGAATCCAACCCCCTGTGGGGCCCAGGCTCTGTGGGGCTGGCTGCACCACAGCTCAATAGCCTAAGGTTGAATTCATCATGGAGCTTTGAGGCTTTTTACATTAAAGAAACCAAGTTCCTTTGCTCAAAATGAACCCGAATCTTCTCTTAGAGGCCACAAAATGTTCCATTGACATTTTCCATTTCCACTGGTATTTTTGTGGCAGTTGATCTCAACCAAAGACAGAGGTACTGGTGACATATATAAATATATACATGCATTTGAATACCTTTAACAGCAGAGAGTTACATGAATCTTCCAGACAAGTCAGTGAAGGAGCATTCCACATCTGGAAGGAGATTTGGCAACAACAAAAAAAAGACAAGCTCCTGGGGTTTGGCCATTTCCTGCTGGTCTGAGGGCATTGTGGGCATATGTGCAAGGAGACAAATTTAGTGATCTTTCTGGGAACTGGTATGAAAAAAGGGAAGTGTACTGCCAGCACCCTTTTTTAACTGTGAGGGGTGAGGAGTTAACTGCATGAAAAACATAAAACTACGGATCTCTTTTCCTGTCCACAAATACTGCAGTTTCTTTCCAGCCAGAAATCCCCTTGCTGTCTTAACAGGCCAGCTGTAATAATTGTGGCAGACTTCTGCTCCCTTTGGTGAAGTGGGATCAAGCTATGTGCAGATCAGGAAAGGGAAATGCTGGAATCAGGTTGGGATGTCTGAAGGGATTTTCCAGACTGGATGGCAGTGTCATATTGCTCAACTGACAGTAGGCCTGGAAGGAAAGCTGTGTCTCTCCTTGCTTGCCGCTGGTCAGCCACGCAGTGTTGAGCAAGCTTCTTTCGCTAGTGACTGGTTGCTTGGTATCCTAGACCATGGGCAGCAGAAACCATGGAAGACATGGTGAATGCCCTGTGGGGGAGTCTTTGCTTTGATCGTGGGAGATCGAGGACTGCCACCCTCGCTGTGGCCTGACAGAAAGGTAACCAAATCTCTCTTGCTCCAGCTGACTTCAGCAAGCCCAACATAACAGCAGAAGTGTCCGCTGATTCCTGCGAGTCAACTGAGATGGTGATAATATGTTCTTCTCACGGAGGTTTCCCCAAGCCCAGGATCTCTGGAGCTCTCGACAACATGTCCATGGAGTGGAATGCCACCTGGGTGTCCGAGTCCAGCTTCAGCCCATACAACGTCACTGGAAAGCTGGTGCTCAATGTGACCAAGGATGTCAACATCACTTGCTCCGTTGAATACAATGGCTTTGCAAAGTCCACCAGTTTGCTTCTGAGTATGTTTTATTAATGTTTTTTGTAACAAAACCATTTTGTTTAATCTGCTGAGTTGCCTCTGAGAATGCAGTAGATTTTCTGCAGGTGTTCATGCAAGGATCACCCAATGATCCTGCCTGTTAACTACACACCAAAATATTTTAAAGGCTGGAAGACAGCCGGGGTGGGAAGGGAGAGTTACAACAGTGACTGACAAGCAGAGGCAGCTGTCTTCATGCTGCTCTACTGCAGCTGGGCTGAGAGCTGAACTGGATCCTGCTGTGATCCAGTAATGTGACACTTGGTGGATCCCAGAGGCTGGGGCTGCCACCATCCAGTGCCCCTCTGTACCAACATGGCCTTGCTGCCAGCTGTGTGACACAGGCCTGGTATTTGAATGGACTTGAGAAGCGCGTGTGCTTTAAAAGCCACAGATTGCACTTTGAAAGAATTTCCTAATTTAACAAGCGTGTTTGTCCCTGCTTCGGTGAAAGAAACTGTCAGCTGGGGTCTAGACAAAATTCTGCTTTCAAATGTAACGTAGGGTTAACTTGTAGGAAAAGAATTCCGTCACTGAGCATGGCTTAGAAGTGATGGCATAATAGATAAGTCTGTGCTTTGAAAAGCTTGAGGCACAAGTGGAAACAGCACGAGGGAAGGCAGCACATGACATTCCAGATGTTTTGCAGCAGAAGGGGACTTGCAAGAAAATTCGTAAAACCAAAAGGGTTTTTTTTAATGTTGTTACCAAAAAAGTATTCTGAAATGTCTCTGGGTTTGATGTTTTTACTGTAGAGGTAAGGGCACCTTCAAGGGAAGATAGAGAAGCAGTATTTTTCCTAGGGAATTGTACCTTATTCATCAAGGTATCTTATTCATCTATCTCACTAAAATCAAAGGGGCTTGTGGGGAGAGGTGCCATTCAGCTTCAGAACAAACGCCAGGAACTAGTGCTTTATTAATATTGGCTATTGCTGGATGTAGAGCATAATGTCCCTAATGAAGGGAGAATAAGGTTATGAATAGCTCACTACATAGAAAAAGAGAGCAACAAAAAAACCCAGTGATCAGAGGAGGGTGCAGTCAACAGTGACAGCCACAGCAGTCACAAAGCCCCCACTTTTTGCCTTTTAGGATGTGGAACCGCTCCCATTTTGGTATGGTGTAAACGATCCTCCAAACAAACCTTTCATGAACAGTGATTTTCAGACAGAATAGAGCCTCTGGTAAATGTATAAGGCAACCCCTACAGTGTGAGGGGAGGGCTGAACAGCAGATCAGGCTCCTAGTCTTAGGAGTGGAATGATGCTTACCTGTGCCAGATGCAGATGATGGAAGAACTGAAGGTCTGTGCACATAGGTCTGGAGACCTATGGACATGCAGGAAGTCCTGTCCTGTACGAGAATGGCCCCGGTATCTACTCTAAAATCCCAGTGGTAGAATAGGATTTTCCACCATCTCCAATGGTGAAAAGCCAAAGGCTTCAGACCCACTGAAACTGAACTCTGCCACAGCACTCTGTTCCTGCCATGCAGAAAAAAATTTCTATTCTAGCCTGTTTAATGCATCATTCTCCTTCACCTGTGAATCCAAAGGGGAAAAAAAATAGATATAAATCTGATGAAAACAGTAAGGAAAGCTGCAGAGTACCTCTGAGAACAGAAGCTTTCTAGCTGTGGACTCAGACTTTTCCACCAAGCCTAGGTCATTTCCCTGAAACAGCTTGTGTGTTTTTAAATATTTCCTGTCACAGCCCTATTCTGGACAAAGACCCAGCTTTTTACATTCCATGGATGTGTTAAAAATTTCAGCCCATAGCAAATGTGGGTGGATAGAAGAAATTTAGGTGCCAGGTTTGTTTGCTTGTTTATTGAGTAGGTCCATTTTCAGGCTGAATATCTGAGTTAGAATTTGGCCAGAAGCACTGAAATTCACATACCTGCCCTTACATGAAAATGCCGGTGTCTTATTGGGCCCTTTATTTATGTTTTATTTCTCCTGTTTCAGAAAAAACAAACGACTGCTTTGTTCCTCCTGTGCCTCCACCTTATAATGTCATTACTGCTTCAATTATCATCGTTATCACCTTCATTCTGGCTATCACCCTGGCAGCAAGATACCTCCCAAGGCATGGTAAGTGCAGCTTCTTTTTCAAGAAGGTGTCTCTTAGTGCTGGTGGAGTGTCTATGTAGGATACACATTAATAGAAACTTTACTGTCACACTAGGTATTTCTGTACCTTCTTCTCATTTTTCTCATTTCCTTTTTTTTTTTTTTTTCTTCAGCATCCACTGTCACAAAATCTAAGTCTAGCTCATGATTTTCCTACATTTTGTGTTCAGGCAACACTCGAGTTCAGGTTTGAAAGTGAAGAGGTGGTGGGGAGTTTTGACAGCAGATCAAAATATTTCCACAATCAGGGGTGATGAAGAGGTTCACAAAGGTTCCTTTTTATGTATTAAGATGCTTTAAGATGCTCTAAAATGCCAAGAATCTTGGTGATCATGATAGATATGGCTGAGCACTGAGAGTTTCAAAATTGGATCTCTCTCCACACCCTGACAATCTCTCAGAAAGTCACTGAGCCAAAGTAACAAAAATACATAGTGTTAGGGCCACAGGATGGACTTCAGCATAGCAATGTCCTACTTTTATGAGAACACCAACCAGGAGAGTTAGATTGTATGGCTAAAAATGGCACAGGTAAAATGTCTGGTCCCATCCTATGAAGTCTTCAGTAACTCCAGACAAGTCTCCAAGAGTTTTTCAATGGCAAAGGGGACTTCAAATATCTCAGGGTTAGCTGGCAGTGGAGTATTTTTTTTTTCTTCAATAAAATCCTATCTGTTGGCTGTTGCTCCTAATCATGTCTAAGCTGACCTTGCCAGAAAGTCCCTGAAGATGTGGGCAGACATTTAATAGATTTATAAAGGCAGGTAGGATTGAAAGCCAACAGCAGTAGATGCCTTATCCACACCCTGTGAGCAGCTTTGCAGAGCAGGCCTGGAGAATGACAGCACGCCTTGCAAACACCTGAGGATAAAAAACACCCAGCTGAGACCTGTCAGGTCACTGGGGACGCCATGTCATGGGACAAGAATCCCACACTGAGGGCCCTATCTTCAGGCCACTTACACCATCTGGCCGTGGTGTAAGTGACCACTTGGGAAAGGTCATTTTCTGGGCAGCAAGGACTCAGTCCACTTACAGACACCTGTACGTTTGTCATGCTCATGTCTTCTAATAGCTCTACTTCAGACAAGTTCACTCCCAAGTCAGAGGTGTGGAGGTCTCATTACTATTTTTCTTTTCCCCTCCTCATCAACCACATCCCTTCAACGTGAACCATTGAGTCAAGCTGGGCTAATTTCCTTTTAGTATTTCATCACAAAGAAAGGAAGCTTCTGGGACGCGGTGACTCTTGGTCACCCCTGTGCCCTTATGACACCAGTGCCAGTTCTCCTCCCCTGCTGTTCCCTGGGGCTGTGTCAACAGGAAAGCAACAAGCAGGCTGAAACCAAGAAAATCACAGTTGATCACAGCCTGTGCTGTTAGCTGCATGTATAATGAACTTCTAATTATAGGAGAATATGAGCTGGAATCGGAAGATTTGGCTCTCAACAAATGTAGGCTGGAAATTAAAAGGTTCCTTGCCATTAAATTAGCAAGATTCTGGAGCACTCTGAGATAGCCTTTTATATAGGAACTGAATTGCTTTTAAAGCAAGTGTAAAAAGCATACCCATGTGGTAGAATGCAATCACCTGCAAACAGCATGGCACATGGCTGCATTAACTGGAATTTCCCTTTTAGTCCCACTTCCATAATATTCACGGGGAATAGATTTGCAAGTGTCAGGTGGTGCTATTTCGTTCAGCCACTTTCCAGACTAAGCATGGAAGAAACTGTAAAAGAAACTGTAAGAAGCGTAAGAAACTGAAGCCAGAGCTTCCATCCAACTTTCCGGTTTGTGTAGTCGTCCCATTTCAGTGCTGCTGTGCATGGCCACCTGTCTGGGAAGGGAAGTATCTGCCCTAAGAGTGCTTCCTGCCGGTGCTGCTGCAGGTCACCTTTCAAGAGCTCTCGTGGCACCTCAGAATAGGTCTGAGAGTACCTCTGTTGTTCTGGGCTATGGAAAGCTGAGTCATGAGTTGCTAAGAGTGGTTTCTGAGCTCGAAAAGCCATGCTTCAAAGAGCTGAAGTGTGGGAGGGAAGAATAGAAAGGCAGAGCAAAACAAAACGGAAGTAAGAGTTCTCAGATGCTTGTGATTGTTGTGGTGAGCAAAACAATCAGGTGCTTTGTTGAGGTTCACAACCGCCTACTCGGAGGAGCTCACGGCCTATTTTGCAGTAGTTTAAGAATGAAAACACAAAGCACCACGATTAGAAGTCAAAAATAACTTAGGATTCATGTTGCATAATTTTGCGAGCGCAATTGCACAAGATTCAACTTGAACTACTAAAATTCAGTCATGGATGGTGAGATATTAAAGGGATCTGCTTGATCTGAATTCCTCTTAAAGCACTGAAAGAGTTAGTTTGTTTTAACACCGGCATTCTTTCACTCAGTAGGTAAACTGCATTTAGTGGCATGTAACTTCCATCATTATTTCCCCTTCTGACCTTACCTCAGCATGTAGCAACCTGTTTTTGTGCCAGGCTGAGGTTCTAGCTCTGTGCTAAGGAGAGCTGTTTTATCCATACGACACTATATAGATAATATTTATTTGTAACAGAGCTTTCTATCAGATCAGACTTTGACCATATTCAGATGTACTGCAGGGGTGAATCCTGCCAAGTTAGAATGGAAGTCACTAGACCTAAAGGATCTCATTTTCTTTAATTTCTTTTCTCCTTTCTTCCCTCTCTCAGTTATACTCAACTTTGTTGAAGAAGACATTTGGATTCAGCATTTTTGTGTCTTCTGAGATTCTAAATACTAACATGGGATCTTTTTTTTCAGTTTGTTCTCACTGTTGTAAGGGCCAGAATTCGGTGGAAGAGGGTGTGAAAGACTCTATGAAGGCACGCTTGAGCGATAAAGGGACAGCTGAAACATCATCTGTATGACCAGATTGCATTTGCAGGTAGTTGTCTTTACTCTTATCCTGGCAAAACAGCTTCTCAAATACCATTAGAGGCTCGTGCAATGTTAGCTCAAAACACCACAGCTATCAGGATCTGCAGTGATCCCCTGCCATTTGCCCCTGTGCTCATTTTATGGGCTTTCCAACTAAACACTGGGCAGTCTTTTAGTGCCTGTCCTGTTGGGCTAATTTTTAAGTAACTCATCGCTACCACAGGTGCCACTTGTGGCTTCACCCCCTAGAGGTTCCGGCTGATTCCCTGTGAGCCATGTGCCTGATCTGATGCCTCAACATGGGAGCATCACTGATGATAGAAATTAAGGATTGACCGAATGGTGGTAAGGGAGGGGGGAACAAAAGAACAACTCCAGCTTTCCCAGTATGATCAGCCTTGCCAGTCCACTTCTGAGATACCTCCATTCCCTTCAGCAGCTGGAGGAATGGAGAAGGAAAAGTCTCCTCCCTCAAACTTGCCCAGCAGACACTCATATTTTAAAAGGAGTTACTTTTGAAAATGGTGTGTTACAAAAGATGGGCTGGGGAAGTCTGGCTTGCCACGGTTTTATGATTACAAAGGATTATATTTGCTTTGGTTTGAAAGCTCAGCAGTTTTTGGGGCTGTGTCCTCCAAAAAGACACTTAAGTAAGGAGACTTAAGGGAAGATTAGCAGCTAACTGGTCATATTCACATCATTATCCAGGTGACTGCATTTCCCGCTCTCACCGCAGCATGCGGAATTGCCAGGGTAATGCCTGCGGAATTGCCAGGGTAATGCCGTAGAGCAACAGCTGTGGGGTCCTAGAAGTTGCGATTTTGTCACGTTGTGCACTGCAGAAATCTAAACGCTTAATAGTTTTGAGATGGAAAGGAGGGGAAACTCTCATTCAGGCCACTCGTCTCATTTCCAAACCTGACCACCCACTCATGTTTTCCTCTGGGGAAGGCCCTGTCTGGAACAGATACTAAAGCTTTGGTTAGAATGAATTTTGGGGAGTTTTGTGATGGGAGTGGCAGGAGTTCACCTACAGAACAAACCCATTCTCTTTTGTTAGAGAGGTTTGCCAGGATTTTCCTCTAGGTGGCTGGTGTTTCCCGACTCCAGTGCCTGGACAGCTTCTGTGTGTGGACTGGGATGGAAACTGTGCTTCCTTAGTGGCCGACTGCCATCTCGTGATGCACCGAGCCGTGTCCTACTGCTGCTTAAACAGGGAAGCACGTTCGTTAGTCATCCTCACTCCGTTCCCAAGGTTTTTGCAGGGAGCGCTGGGCCAGGCTGCAGCTCACTGACTGCACAGTCCGCTCACAACAGCTCCGAGTTTAGGGAACAAGAGCCCTCTTGTGGAGGGCTCTCGCAGGTGATACCTGTTCGTCGGCTCTGCAGCATTACTGGGGTACATTTAAGGTGGGAGAAAACAAAAAATCAGTGAAATCTTTTCCTTGAGTCCCTCAGGTTCTTCATGCTGTGCACTCCGCACTGCAGACTCCACTGTTTGTTGTACAACAATGCTTGCTGCATGGACCCTTTGGCTCTCTGCAAGGGGGTGCCAGCAGGAGAAAACTCTGCTCACCACAGCTGACAACACAACCTCCTGTGAATGAATGCAAACCCCCACCCATGCCACGGAAGCTGTGGGGTGGCCTTGTTACATTGGGGTCGCTGGGATTCCAACTGGGAGGACCCTCCGTGTTCCTGCAGTGGGGCAGAAGAATGGCATCAATGGCACACCAGGTCAAGACTTCAGGCACCTCTGGCTTGATGCTGCCTCTGTGAGAATCAGGGGCCTGCAGAGCCCTAGCAGGGAGCCCATGCCCACCTACCCCTTCAGTAACACGGAGCTGCCCTTTGGGAGACCCCAGATCCCAACACGTAATCTTGTCAGTTTGTGCCTCCATGTTGCGACTGGGAGCAGCTAAAACTTCTTTTCTATTCAGCCTCACACAAGTATCTGTTCTTCGTGCTGGAGGACTTTGGATTTGAACTTGACCATTACAGATACACATCCCTTCTCTCCTAAAGACGCAATAATGGGACACATATTTCATGCAAAAAGCCACCTTGGAAGTGAGTCTGTATGCCTCATGCTTATTTGCAGCGCTACGAGACTTTTTAGGGAATGATAGACTCTGACAGCACCCCTAAGAGCTGATTAATATTGCTTATCTACAGCAGTGGCACAAGTTCTCATAACCATTTTCTCCTGGAAGCACAGCCTTGCCAACCCAGGCACTGAGGTACGGCTCCTCCATGCAGTTGCTGTGTGAGGGCACACAACCTGTGCACACACATGGCCAAGCTTCCATGTGCATTCCTTCCCACCCACACCTGTAAAGCCCCACTGGAACTTGTGTGTCAGTCAGAGGTTATCTCGTGTGTATCTGCTGTCATCAAATGTAACTCGGGCCTTGCTTCATAAACATGGGTCTGCTTCTGTGTGTACATCTGCCGTGGGATACTTGTTAGGGAAAGCTCTGCAGATTTTTGGGAGTCTCTCACAGCAACGTAAGGATATTTACTTTGCACTGAACATTGCTGCTTTCTGCCAGTGTTCTCTCTACCCAGCCAGGACTAGAAGGAATTTCCCTACAGGATGCTAACATTGGACAGGACTCATCTGATCAGGGTGACATTCTTGCCTACTGTGTAGGAAAAAAATATTTCTCATTTTGAGGGGAAAGGAGGAAAATGCCCCAACCCCCAACAAGCTTCCTAAGCAACTCTGCATGCTGACCTAGCTCCACCGTGCCCTGAGTTTGGTTGTTATGTTTTCCCTTTTGCTCTGCAAGCTGTACCCATTCCCTCACTGTTCTATCCACGTTATCCGGGCATACCAAAGCATCTGAAAGCACGATGCCCTCCTCTTTGTGGGATGTGTTGTTACTTGAGCTGCTTATCTTCCTAGGGCACAGCAAAGACATATTCCATCCATTTCACTTTTTTCCTAGTTGGTACATATTGAGAAACTGCTGGAGAAAATAGGAGGATTAAAAGTGGTTTATAGAATATTGAGCTCTGAGATTAAGTAAAAAATAAGACACTGCTACCTTTCTACTCCTGCAGAGTCACACTGTTCCATCATCTTTTTACTGCTTTCCCATTGTACCAAGCATAATGGGAACTTCAGAACATTCTTACAGAGAAGTTTTTGATAGAGAAAAGGAGATAAGCTGGGGAATAAGGAAACAATTGCACTTGTGTGTGTTCTGGTTGCAAACAGAACACAGGTGTTTCCAAAAGGCAGCCTGACCCTACTGCAGGACTTGCATGAGTGATGTGTCTCACACTCTTCAGGTTTCCTGTTCTTTCAGCCTCTGCTTGCTCCTTCCAGCACTAACCACCAGCTTCTTGCAGGCTGACCACCCTCTTTTGGCATTCACTTCCAACTTTGCTCATTTCCAACACCATCCTTCCCTATAACCACACTGCAATTCCACCTTGCCAGCCACACCACAGCTCTGCCAGTTGTACCAGCATGTTTTCCCTCTCACTATCTATACCGTGCTCTGCTTCTGCTCCTGACCAGTGATTGTGCAGCCTCACCGAGAAGGGTTTGTCTTTTGCACTGTACCAAACCTTTCTACATCACCACAGACTCCAGTAACACTTTCAGTAACTAAAGGAAACCAAAAATTTCACTGACAAGTATGTCTAGCATCGGGGGGTTTGTATATGCTTGATGAGCAGGTTATTTTGTTAGTTTTTCCTTAAGCACTAACATTCTGGATCATGTTTTCTACTGCCTTATGCTGTATTCAGTGAATTGCACACAAATGGTTTCTGTGAGACCTTCTCAGCTTCATATCTGTGTCACTGTAGCAGGTGAGCTGCTCTGTTTACCATGGGTGTTTTGTATATTATGTTTTTTCCTGGGGTTCCTCCTTTAATTGTATTAAAAAATTAATTGTAAACTCCATTTCCTTTCCTTAGTAATAAAAGATGTCTGTCTATGTGCTGGAGAGTGGTAGAACCTCTCAGTTACTCACATTAGCCCCAGCCACCATTTCTCAGCATCCAGGTAAGTGATGCAGCTGTTGACAAAGCTGCACCAGGTACAGCTGGCATCAGGCCACAGTTCTGTTTGCTGTGCTGACAGCAATGACAAAATGACACTCAGGTAACCTCACTGTCAGTTTGCCAGGGGTTAGCTGAGCAGTGTAGCTACAGATCATCCTCCGCCCTCCAAACAGGAGGCTCTCTGCAAAAGCAAAACCCAGTGTAAGGTGTTCTCACTGTACCCCTGCTCCTTGGGTTACCTACTCTGAAAGTGGAAGGTTGACAACTTCAGTGCTGCACTTTTGCTGGGGGGTTGGAGGGAGTGGGGATGTGAAGAATCCCTTACAGGTGTATGTAAAAGATAAACTCTGAACCAATTCTTCCCTCCCCATTTGGGAGTCTAAGAAATAAGGAAGTGCAGGGAACTGAGAAACAAATGGCTGCTAATCTTGAGTGTAGCTGGAAGTCTCTGCTTCCCCTGGCTAACAAGCAGCGCAAGAACATGTAGCAGCCCTCCCTTACACAGAGAGAAAATCCACACAGCTGCTACACCTTGGCTCTGCCTTCCCTCCCACGGAATAACATCCCTGCAACAATGGCCAGGCATGGGAAAATTAGTATTCTTTAGGCATCACATCAAATACCACCAAATAGGAATAGAGACAGAGCAATGACACAGCTAAATGTCATCAGAGCTGCTGTACAGATAAGAGTGTGGGATATTGGGTGGGGATGTAATAGCAAAGAGAAAGAAGATAAAAAAGAAGAAGATAAGACATCGCTGTGTAAGCACAATGGCAAAAATGTGACTTAGAAAGGTCTATTTTCTTTTTTTGGGGGGAAAAGGACACCATTACTGTCACCAACACATGCAGAGCTTAAAACAGGAAAAGGGAAAGATATATCCATACCTCTGCTTATTCAGAGCCCTCACTTACACATAGAAAAGGAAAATCAGAGCTGGTTGATGACAACCCTGAAACACACTTATTTCTTCAATGGAAAAATGAGCTACACTGGGGTGTTTAAATAATTAAATGCTCATTTCAAGAGTCAGAAAACACAACACCTTCTTGGAAGCAAACTGTGCCAAAAATCTGCTTTGGGTGGGTGGAATACGCTCCATGGGATCGACTGTTCATATTTCAATCAACACTAATTATCTGGAAAAGAATTCAACCAGAACAGATTCTTTTCTTACGAGAAGAACACCCGAAAATCCTGCCTGGATGTAATTCCTTTTAGTAGGAGAAAAATTTCCAACAAAGAAAGGGAACAGGAATTCTGACCTCCTGCTTTGGGGCAACAGTGATGGACCACGTCACCCTTCTGAGTACAGACCATTTTACAGTAACTCCAGCACTACCCAGAGGTAACAGCTCTAACTTAAAAGCTCATCTCTGGAACAAAATAATAGAGCTGGCACTTTCCTGGCTCTAGCTTTGTTACTGCCTGGGTAGAGGAATGTCTGGTGGGATCTTAGAGCTCTTCTCATGGAATATCACTCAAGGATGCTTCTCTAGTACCAACACTGTACTAGCACAAGATACCAGCTGTACTGACATAAAGAGCTTATGGACACAGTCACCACTGCTAGATGGCTTTATTGGGCGTCTTAAACCACACCTCCCCCAGAGGTTATCCCCTAATTTCCAACTTTCAAATGAAATTAGAGGCTTTTTTATTGTTAAAACTGTCCACAGTGCCAAGTCTTCCACCATCACCACCAGAAGCAAGTCAGACCTCTGTTGAGGGACCCAAACCATGCCTTTTTCAGGGTGTGTCTATATAATTCCCAGCTCCTCCACCCCTCCTCCACACTGACTGCAAAATACCCCAAGGAACCAAGTAAGAAGCCACTGTCAGCAAGTTCTTCAGGCACTGTCTGAAGAGCTGCTTTCACCAGGGCATAATTAACTTTTGGAATCAGGGCACCTTTAGCACACAATTCATAGGCTCCTTTACCTTGAGCATTTCTACATCGCTGGTGGTTTGGACATTTTCAGCAGTGAAATGAGTTCTAGATGAGGCTCTGGAGCCCTCACTCCCTGCCAAACCTAGATGACACTTCCTGTAAAGTCTGTATTTCCACCTTCTCAGGTGGAACAGGTTTGGCCATTCCAAGCTCTTTGTGCAGTGATATCCATCCCTGAACAATGTTTTCAGCAAAACACTTTTTCACAGGATACAACTGCGTTCACAGACGACTTCCATGATCCCTTCAGGGAAGGCTTTTACAAGCAGGATCAAAATGCTTTGTAGCTTCTTACAACAGAGATCTGGGAAAGACTCAGTAGCTCTTCAGTTCTCTCTCCATCTCTGGTCTTCCCTGGGCATTGTTTTCTGTTTGGCCTAAGACTTCAGTCACACTGAGCCTGGATTGCCTACAGAGAGAAGAGAGAGTGCAAAGCAATTTTATGCCTGTATCCTCCTGACAGAGACATGACTGCAGAATCCTGGCTCTTGAAAATTTCTTCTAGAACTAGTAGGTTTCAGTAATTCACATGACCAGTGTTATGGCCTTTCTTCCCCCAAGCCTCCAGCTATCCTCCTTCTTTCCTCTCTTTAATGCGGATGGAAAGAAGGCAGCAACAAAGGGAAGACTGGGAAGACTAAATGGGCAGTTCTCAAACTGGTACGTGAACAACACCAACAACCAAGAGAAGAACGGAGGTTTGGAAAGCCTACGGTGCCGTGGTTTCTTTAAATGTTTGAACACACAGACCCAGACACCCTCTAGTCCACTACTGGAAGGGGCAGAGCTGTTCCTCACCACTCTGCCAGCCTCTGTTCGTACAGCTCCCTGCGCTCACGACTCCTCTTCTCCTGCAAGGTCTCGCCAGCCAAGCCATACATTGCCATTAGGAGGCCTCCTGCAGGGATCCTGGAGGAGGAAGCAGAGAAGTCGTCAGTCACCAAGGGGACACACAACAGCAATAACTTACTGGCATCAGCAAAAGGAGCGCGCAGGGGCCAGATGTCACATTAGGAGAGCATCACGTTCCTCAACACCCACATCACACCACAGTCTAAGGTATTCCTGTTCTACTGTCACAGCCTCTCTTCAGCTGTGACTCACTGGAGCCCCTGTGATAACATATTTTGAATTTACTCATTGACAGGCACACAAAGGACTAAGGGGTAGAAGGATTTATGGTGCCCAGTGAAGACCCCATAGAACACCTAACCCATAATTCAGACAGTGACATCCCGCTTAGCTCCCATCCAGCTCCTGAAGTACTTGTGTTTTCACTGGTAAAGCTCCCTAGGCTGCTTCCAAACATGCCCACAGCTGACACCATCCTGATGGTGCCAAGCAACACAAATAAAGCTATTCTCTTGTTCAGGTAGGATCCCTATATTCACTTGGGAGGATATTTACAGGTCAGCACTTTGAGAAGAAATCCCAGCCCTGCTTGAAAAGTCAGATTTCTCCTAAGCTAGAGGTTATCGTCCTGAAGGACAGGACCTCTGAGAGAGAACTATGGGTTCCTCCATACCCCTGGGAGGTTTAGGAGATTCATGACTGCAAGACACACACAAAGACATGTGTCACCTTACAGCCCAGCCATGCAGCTACTCCCTCAGTGTTTCCTAATGGCTGCTGCTCCACATTTCAGCTTTGGTGGAGCCTATGTTGTCTCCTCTAGTATGCAAACAGCAGCAAATAAGATGCCCTACTGAGAACACTGAGGTCTCACTACTGAGAGAGCAGCAAAACACATCAAGAAACAAAGAAGAAAAATAAAGCAGTTTAAAAGTTGGAAGAAAAGTGATCATTATGAGATCCCAAGAGAGATACAGAAAATCTCTCAAGACAAGAGAGGAAGGGGAGCTCCTGTAGCCCCACCTATGATTCCAGGCTTGGTGTGTGCAGCAGTCACAACTCACCCAAATGCCGTTCCGAACACGATGCCCCCTGCCAGGCCCTGCAGGCCCAAGTGCATTCTGAAAAGGGATCCAGTGAAGGCTAAAAAAAGAACAAACCCACTGAAACCAGAAACAGGCCCCCACAGCCACCTCACACTGACATACGGAGTTGCTTTGCTGCATTTATCTTCTCCATGAGCTGGTATCTGCTTTTAAGAGAGCAGAAACCAAGTGCCATGGCCAGTGGGATGGAACCTCACCACACGGTCACTATGGTCTCTGCACTGAAACATTGCACAAAGTTCCTTCTGCTTCAGAAAAACTGCCGAAGTTTTTCTCATAGCAAACAAGTATCTATGAAAGTAAAACCAAGCTCTCTCTGGGCTGCAGCATGATCTCCCCCCCTCCTTTTTTCTGTTCAACAACAGCTAATAATAGTAGCTGCCATGTAAGGCAGAAAGGATCAGTAAAAACTGTATCCAACTGTAAGGGCAATAAAGCCTGTAAAACTGAACAAACAGATCACTTACTCAGGGCCCTGTTGCCAAAAGTAGGCATGCAAAACTTAGCATGAAAAGGGCAGCCTATAAACAGTGTGCTGAATTGTTACCAAGAGTGGAAATAAAAAATGCTTTCCTTGTTAAATAGGTGCTTAGGAGAGCAGGTTATGCACCAAGTGTTGCCTTTACCCCACACAAGCATTTATTTTTACACCCAAAATACTCCAGCAAGTATCTTGAAGATGAACTGATAACCACAAAACTCCCCAATGGTTTCAGCAGCGCATCAGTATCTCTGTTACAAATAAAGGCACACAGCAGGCAAACAACAGAGCAAAGCCAATGGAACAAGAAGCAAAACCCAAGAGCACAGAAGCTGCTCCAGCCCAAGGGATGTGGATACCTGCTTATGCTTTTCTGCTACAACCCTTGCTTACAAAGAGAAAAGCACACAAGGTTACACCACTCTTACCTCCTGCTGCAGCAAAATTACTGATGGTGGTTTTATCGCGGTACACTGACAGGCCCGTGCTCACCACGCTGCAAAGGTAAGGCAGAGAAGTCAGCAGTTGCACATGGAGAAAGAGAGGTAGCAAAACAGAGCCTGAAATAAAGCTGGATTTCATTAAGCCAGCCCTCAGGTTGCCTCTAACTGCCTGGCTGCCCATCTGTTCAGAGCACACACGTGCCAGCCATGACTTCTGTGACTTTACTGCAGGCAGCTACACAGACAAAGGCCAGGGAATATCAGAGTTCCTGAACTGGATCTGGGATATTCTTTCTATTTCTTTTTTTTAATCCAAGGGTTTTTTTGCCATCATTTAAAATCATAGAATCAGAATGGTTTAGGTTGAAAGTGATGTTAATGATCACCCAGTTCCAAGCTCCCACTGTGGGCAGGGGCACCTTCCACTGGACCAGGTTGCTCAGAGCTCCATTCAGCCTGGCCTTGAACACATCCAGGGATAGGGCATCCACAACTTCTCTGAACTACCTGTTCTAGTGCCTAGGAACATGTAACACAGTCAAGGATAAAAGAATTTGAGCAATGAAAAGGTCCTGTCAGTCAGTCAGTCCTGATATAGGACCTTTATCCCAGAAAGCTGATCCATATGTCAGTAAAATCTTACACGGTCCCCACCACAACACCTAAGTCACACTCATGACCTACAGAGTCACCTACTCTTGCGGCATCAGATTTCCCTCTGGGTAGGTAAACCAGCTCCTCCAAAAGCATCAGCTAAGCCCCAGAACACTCTCTGTTCTCAGTTCAGCAGCCACATCCTCCCCAGCACTTCAGGGAGCCTCCTGTATGACATCAACAAGCCAACAGCAATCATCCTCTCCTTCCTAACACAGATAAACCAAAACAATTTGGGGTCTAATTGTGAAACTTAAAGTTTTCACAGCTGCAGGATGAAACTTTCAACTTGGGCTTTACAGAAACAATGCTGAGCAGCAAGTATCTTCATTCAGAACCTTTTCCAAAGGGCTGGTGAAAAAGGGGCTGATCTGACTGCAGGGGAGACACCTGGTGGAAGATGACGAGGTTACATGTCAAATCCAAAGAAATCTAGGAAAACCCAAAGAAATCAAAAGCTCCAGGAGAGAAAGCAAACAGCACGCTAACTAAGCCTAAAAACATACCAAACTAAAAACATACCATACCTAAAAAAATACCAAACTAAAAGGTGCCAAAGAAATTGAGAGAGAGCAAGGAAGAAACTCAGAAAGAAACAAAAAAATTAGGGAGACAGAAATACAAAATAATGCCAGTCAATACTGTGGGATCTTAAAAGCAGAAGGAGAATTTAAACAGAACATACCTGCAGAGAGAGTCAATGCAGGTTTAGGACAACACAAAAATTTACTAGTTTGAACAACAGGGAAGGAGATATTTCTAGTTTAAAAGGGCTTAGCTCAGAAGACCACGCTTAGTTTGATGTTCTATTGCCCTGAAACACCCAAGGAAGAAAATCAGGGAAGCAGAACACTATCTCTGCATTGGTTCTGTGTGTGTAGGAAAAATCTGAAGGCCTACAGAGGTCCATAGAACTGGTAGGTCTGATATGCAGCAACTGCTCAAGAACAAGACAATCCCTTGCAAGGGTCTGAGGACAAGAACAAAGAATTGTGAGCAACACCAGTGTATATAAACTAGGAGTAGTGACAATTGTGAATAGCACCAGCATATACAAACTAGCAGTAATGAGACATAGAAGAAAGGACAAGTATCAGTGTGGGTTAGAAAGCACTTCCAGGAACTGCCAACACTGTAACACTCCCTCAGAGAAAAATGCACAAAAAGAGATGAAGCAAAAGCAGAAAGAAGCTGTCAAGAAAGGGAAGAACAGTATTCAAGTCAGTGACAGAAGGGATTAGATGTACGAACAGGGCTTTTCCATGTTTAGGGCTTGTGTTGGTTCATTAGCAGATGTGAATTCTGGGGCAATTCTAAAAAGTTAAACCCTCTTCATGCTCATGCCTGATCAACCAGACCCACGTTAAGGCAACACCAGGAGCCTCAATCAATCACCAGAGCTGTGGGCACTGCTGGCATGGAAAGCTCTCGGCCACTGGTGCTGAAGGACAAGCACGAGCACAAGGCAGCTCTGCTCCCACTGCCATGGGGAAACACTCACTTGAATATCGTGGTGAAAGCCGTGACCCTCCAGCTCCAGCGCCAGCCGTAGCGGATGAAACTCCGGAGACCAGCACGGTGTGCAGATTGCTGAGGGGACAGAGAGGAGGTGTCACAGGTCACAGCCCCTCCTCCTGCCAGCACCACTGGCCCACTGCCAGCCAGGCCACGGGACTGATGTCCCTTGGGACTGATACCCCAGCTCTGAGGGATCAACTCAGACACCTTCAGAGGAAAAGCTGCTCCCAGCCACCAATAGGAAAACTAAGAATCAGTTCCAGTTTGGAATGTCAACTGGTCTTTCTAATCCGCTGAAAGACATCTGGGTGGACTGGGAGGGCTCTTCGAGGACAGTACAGGAAAGCAACAGAGGAGAAGGGGGAAAAACTAGAAATTACTTCATTATTATTAGTTTGTAAGTATTAATAAATAATAACCATCAATAAATAATAAGTAAATAATAACCATCTACATTAAATGTTAAGATACCATCAAGCTCTGCAGTTTAACACTGGCACTTAAAAGTTTGAAAAGAAGAGGGTCTTTAAAATACGTGATAAACAGAAGCTTCACAAAAATTAAAAATGTTGCAGTTAATACTATGAAAGTAAATAATTTTTCTCTTCCAATGCTTGTGCTGTAGGTGCTTAGCCTGGGTTCAGATATACCAGAGAGTCACCAGAATGAAGCCAGGCAGTGGTAATTTGCAGATCACTACATCAGGGGCCAAATCTAATTGTAAGTGATGCAAAATTTACATCGGGCAGATTTTTGAAGGGGTTTTCTTCCTCATAATCCAGGTAACCAACCCTTTAATTGAATAGCAAACACCTAGAAGTTCAAATACACCTATAAAGTGTCACAAATGTTCTTTGTTGCGCTGTTGTTCTAAAAGAATTTTAAATGGTCTTAAAATGAGTCACATTAATAAGACAAGAGTACAATCCCAGTTTGATACTATGAAGTCTCCTGTCAGCACACTAAAATTTAAAAGCAGAAAGCCTTTTCGAGACATATTAATCAGCCATTTAACAGAAAGGTAAACTTTGTTACCAACTTTCTCTGTAACGAAGGACACTTTTTTCAAGCTAACCGCGTGCAATTTGGGTAACGGGGAACAGCTCACTGCCCCAGCAGCAGCTCACCGGGCAGGCTGCACGCATTTACACACTCCCAGCAAACTTTTTGCCACAAAGTACCAGAATCAGGCAAACACACGCGTCCTACACACGAGGCCACCCGGCCTCCTGCGGACGCCGGTGTCACCCCAAATCGCGGCTCCAAGGGCAACTTCCACAGCCGGCGCTTTCCCAAGGCCGAGGCCTCCCGGGGACGCTGCCCAGCGCTCCCCCCGTGCATCCCCCGGCGCCCGTACCACGGCATCGGCGCGGTTCTGGAAGAGCTCGCCGTGGCTGCTCTCGATGAAGGCCTTGCGGGCCCTGACGAAGGCGGGCAGCCCCCCGTACACCCAGCCCACCACGCCCGCCGCGAACGCCGACTTGGCGATGTTCACCGTCTCCTCTGGGTAGTGCTGCTGCTCGCTGCAAGGGAAGGGCAGCGATGGGCGCGGGGTCGGCCGGTGGAGGCACCGGCGGGACCGCCGCGACCCAGCCCCCCTGCCCGGCCCATCCCGTCCCATCCCATCCCACCCGGACCCGGTCCGGCGCTCACTCGAGCCGCCAGAGCTCGCTGAGCCGCTCCCAGCCGGTCTGCGGCAGCGGCGCGGGGCGGCCAAACCCGGCCTGAGCGCCGGAGCGCTCCGCCATGGCCGAGCCGGCGGCGGCACTGGGCGGGCGGCAGCGCCCCCTGCGCCCCCGGCGGGGCACGGCACGCAGCGGCTCGGCTCGGAATCGTTCGGAATCGCTCGGCTCGGCTCGGCTCGGAATCGCTCGGAATCGCTCGGAATCGCTCGGCTCGTGTGAGACTGAACTCTTACTGATTAATGACTCCAAACATTTCCCCATTTGTGCAGAGCCAGGTTCGCACCGCCCGAGGAAGGAGCTGAGTTTTGGGGGCTGTGATGCCCGGTTTGCACAAGACAGAGGGGTCCAGCCTCCGGGCTTTGAGGCGAGATGGTGCCTCTGATGGTGCTCATTGCCCTCCCTGGGGGAAGGTCTGCTGGGGCATTGCTGGCTCGAGTGCGCTGACACAGATGCAGCCGTCGTGTATTAAAAGGCGTCATAAAACATCAAAGACCGCCGAAGCGCCCCCAGACTCATTTGTGAGGCCTTTCACCAAAGGACTGAAAGCTCCCCACCAGGGGAGGTGCCTGGGAGTTCCCATGGGACTTGGTGGCTCCCGGGAGTCTTCCCCCACTCCTGACGGACCATCACGTCGCCAAGGGCCACCTGAGCTGCGACAATCAAGTCTCATCGCATGATCTATGGGTAGAACAGCAGGGGCTCTGCAGACCTTTTCTTGCTCTTCTGATGAAGCAACAATGCACCCAGCAAAACTTCATTTTTGTTTGTTTTATTCCAAAAAAGCACTTCATTACAAATGGTTTAAAAATATCATACAGAGCTGTTCAGTTTCTTGGGAGTGCTGTCTCTCTGTTGACTCAAAATAGAAAACCAGAAAACCCTTTCCATTCTGGCACAGTTTCCCTGGGAAACCAGGCTCTATAAATGCCCCGTTCTGTTTCCTCTGCCGGGTGGGATAACCCCAGCACTGGTCCCAAAACCAACACACTGTCCCACTAAACACATGTCCAGGCCTCTGTGAGGGCACACGTGCACTTAATGTTATTGTTCCATGCAATTTTCTTCTTCCCTGATGCACACTGACTGCAGACAGGCCTGAGAGCTGTTGCTATCATCCTCTTCCATTATCATGTGCTGCTCCCTCAGCCTTGAGGCTCTCCTGGGAGGCTCCAGTGTCCCTCCTGCCACCCCACATTCTCCTGATCACCTGTCTGGGTGCCAGAGAAGATGCTGCTCCCTCCTGGCCTCTCACCTCAAGGGCCACAGAGCATTTCAGGAATTGCAGTCCTTCTGGGCTGAGAGGATGTGGTGGGCATAAACACAGAGAGCACAAGCAGCCTGTGACCACCTCAAAATGGGTAATGTGAGCAGTAGCTACTACTGTGTGACTGAAGACATTCCCTCAACCAGGCTGAAGGAGATGAGAAAAGAAGTGGCACAGCTGTGGGGAAGAAAAATGAGTACTGAAGTGAGCAGATGTATTACCAGTCCCAAAAAAACCTCGAACTAAAAAAACCCAAAATAATCCTGGCAAGATTATAGAAGGGGATCAGAGCAGACTCTGCACTTTTGGAAAAAAGGAGTGCTGAATCTACCTCTGCCAATACTTTCTGTGGGTTCCTAAGGATCCAGGATGTCTGGCCAGGCAGCTGGTGAGAGATAATTAACAGGGGCTCAGTTGTGCAGGGCTGTGCAGGCACCCAGCTCATCTGCTGGAGGATGAACCACCTCTGTCTCAGTTGCCAAGCACACCACTGATGATGGTCACATCACCACCACCTGCTGCTCCCCTGTGAGGTAAGTAGGGTAACTCTGTAAGGATCATTTATCCTTTCAATGGCATGTCAAAGCCTTACCATCAACCTCTAAAACCCAACATAAACATAAACTCTAAGCTATCCAGAAAGGTTACCCCCAAATCCCAGTAACTGCTTCTGTCAGAGAACACCTAATATCCCAAGTGCTATCACCCAGCTGAGAAAACATTTGCCAAACAAAGGGGCATTTATCTGCCAGCTGAGTGCAGCTCACAGTCTGCACACCTTGCCATGACTTTTGGTAAAAAGTCCAGCAAAATGAACAGCAAGGTTTCTTATTGACTGAATGGGATTTAGGATCATTCTGAGACAGGTAGTAACTAAGGCCTAAATGCTAACACCCCTCCTCTAGGTGTGACTGACCACCCCATTAAATAGCCATAATCCAACATGCTACTTAACATTCTTGTGGTGACAGTAAAACCAAGCACCACTGCCTGGAAGCAATGTCCAAGACAGTCTACTGCTGTTCTCTGTAGCTCTAGAGCACAAGATAAGTCTGAGAGAGCAAGAAATAAGTTAATACTGATCTTCAGATGTCCACAGGGATCAGTTTGAGCTGAAGAGAAAAACAGAGAAGTCTCTACAGTTCTGTTTTCAGCCGTTCAGAAGCGATCTCACTGTAGCTCTTCCTCCTTTTCACTTTGTAAGTCAAGGTTTGGGAATATTCAGACAGCAGGTGCTCCCAGTAGCAGGAGACGTCCTCCATCTCCAAGTGCTCAGTGATGAACTGACGTCCCCTAGAGACACACAAGGCACAGTCAGGACTGTTTTCCAGTTCCTACAAGAGTCATTAGTTTTGGTTTGGATGTGTATCAACTTTCACTCTTCCTTGTTTCAAATGAGAAACAACACACGCTGCTCTGTACCGTCTATTTTAATTTTACAATTTTCATTCATGCTCACAGCTCTGACAGTTGCAGTGCTTGTGCTGTCCTCGAGATGGTATTTGCTATCTGGGATAATAAATATCAGATTTCACTTATCACATACAGCTAGAGCAGCACTGATGCATGCTGCTTCAGAAGCCAGCCCCTGCCAGCGTGGATAGATAATGTTCACAGTGCAGACACAGCTCCCAGGAGCCAGCTCGCCTCATACTGGGACGAAAGCTCCCAACCTCTGCCAGCTTTCCGTGGGGCTCCTGACACGGGTCACATGTGAACCAAAGAGCTAAGCACAGAATCCTGTTCTCTGCTTCCCCCTGCTTGTTATGAGTGCTCCAGCCCTCCTGCTGTTATTGCAGAAGATCAGTTATACTGCACCCTACTAATACTAGGTTGTCTTTGTTGGGCAACTCCTTCAAAAGCAGTGTAAGAAAATGTTTTGGAAGAAGACTGCCTAATAGCCAGGAAGAACATACCTCTTTGCAATTTCTTGTGCTATGGCATCATTCTCCTTTACAAACTGCAAGAGCTCCCTAAAATGAAGACACAAAAAAAAAAAGCTATGAAACAATTGGCTCAGTGGAGAACATCATCCCTTAGCTAAATTGTTGGGGAGGGTGAGGTTAAGAGTCTACAACTGAGTGAAGGTGCTGCTTACCTCAGAGCACAGGAGAAACTTCTCTTCTTGATTGTTTCACATCAGTTCTGGACAACATGCAGAAATCTGGGCGCTAACACATTTTTGGCCCACTGATAACTCCTTCTTCCCCCTTACCTCTGCTACCCACTTGCAAATTTCAGTGTCTAGTGCCTGCTGATTTCTGAGAGTGACAGACCTACACACTCCAGTGAAACTGTACTCCCCAAGTAATATGAGCAAAGGGTTCTTTGGGGGCAGTGATGAAGAGGGAAGACCATGAGTCTTTGCTTGATGCCTCAGAGAGGAGGCACTTCATGGCCTAACACAAACCATCCCACCTTCCCAAAGGCTTTCCCATGGTATGGAATGCTCCATGGAGGGGCCTCAGGCCTCACACCTGACATCAGAGAGGTCTGACCGCACCGGGATGTAGTGGACCCAAGGCTTCAGCTGGGGGTAGAAGAACTCCAACCACTCTTCTCCGACATGAAAGACGAGTGAGCCGCACAAGAAAAGGTGTTTCAAGCGGAAACTGGCTGCCACTCCCCGGAAATTAAACAGGTACCTTTAAAAGGATCAGCAAAGAGAGGGACCTCATTACACATTTTGTGTGAGGAAATGTGCTGTGCTGGTCTCCAGGCAGCAGTGAACCTTCCCTGACAGGCAGCAGCTGGGGGCCTCCCTCACACTGAGCAGCACACCAGTTGCTAAAACAGAGGAAACGCATTTATTTGAAGCTGCTCACGGGAAAGGTGAGCTGAAGTTATGGATGTGCTAGGTGAGTTTCTGCTGTCTGTCAAAACTCAGTGAGAAAATCAAGGTGTGAGGCTTTACCTGTGATAAAGGCACCTGCCTGTGGCAAACTGAAGGAGGCCTGATGGACAACTGCCAACAAGGCATGGAAGGTCACAACATGGATCCCGTGACCCTACGGGATCACCCAAAGACTCTGTCAACCACAAGGAAATTTTTCCCAATTCTCTCTTGCCTTGCAGTGAAGCTTTTCTGTTCATTGTTGTGCTTTGCCACATCTATCTCAGGTTATTTTTTCCTCTAGGATTCTGCTTTAATCTGAATGTAATTGTTCCATTTTAACTTGGGAATGCAACCCTAGGAGGTTAAATGGGCCGGCACACAACAGATGAACTCTGCAGATAACAAAGAATCCACAATTTTGTTTTCAGTATTTTCTGCCAAGTTAGTAAAGTGGGCTTGACTGTGGCAAGGGGGTATTTTTCTTAGCAAACTGTATCTCAGAGAGATGTTTGTTTGCTTACTTGTTTTCTTTTTCAAACCCACATTTCTCCTATTATATGGAAAGTTGTTTTTCCTACAGGTAAACCTCCCCAGTACATATAACTGATCTTTGAAGTCAAACATTTTGGGCTGGGGGAAGAGAGTTGTTCCTTTAATGAAGCTATTTTGGGTGAGATGAAGCTTATATATTGTATATATTTTGGGCAAGATGGGAATTACAGCTAAACTTAGCTCAGCAGTAAATGACAAGGAGTAAATCTGAAATTACTTTGCATCCATTGTATTACCTAGGAGCTCAAGGCAGGGACAAGGAGCTCATTGTATGAGGAACTCAACAAATACATGTAGAGATGTAACAAGAACATGGTCTGGAAGCAAGGAAATGCCTCTGTCCAATTCCAGACACAGCTCCCACCATCCACGACCCCAGCCAAGCCAGCCTGCTATAACACCTATGCTGAAGGGAGCAGACAAAAGTTCATGTTGACCCTACCACCCTGGGCTACAACAAAAGTGTGGGAGGGGATGTCAGCCTACACCATATGATGGGCTGGGGAGCATCAGAGTTGGGCAGTGCATGAGTAACAGAAGGGAGAAATCTGGGCTACAGTCTAGTGAAATACAAAATGAGACAAGTCAATCACATTTGCACAAAAACACAGATTCAGCCAAATGACTGAGCTCTTATATCAGCAGATTCTGGCTGGCAGAATCACAACTAGCAGAAGAAAAAGCAAAACATCTGACACACAAGTGCATACACACTAAGAGTTTATATTGTACACAGAAACCTGTGAGAGTATTACACAAAAAAACCCTCACTAAAGTAGTTAAAGAATAAAAACCTTTGTAAATCAAAACCACATTCCCCCAAACAACATAAAAAGTGTGAATTAGTACTATGTCTGCTGAATCAGATTTCAGGTTCTCTCTTTTACTACATACACCCAGTGGCAGCACTTGTCATGCTAAGCTCCCAAGTTTTCAACTGTCTTATATCTGCCCACAAGCTTTCACATCTACTTGGAGCTGGTTGTTGAATTAGACCTTAAAATAAAATGAGACCCTACACCATGCAAGGAAAGAATAACCCACAGCCCTTGCACAGCTTTACTAATCAAAACTCTTACTTGTATTTGCAGTGATCAACCAGTGGAATTTCCTTTGCAGGAGGCTTTCCTAAGGTGTCCTTAAAACAAAGATAATTAAAAAAAAAAAAACAACAACAACATAAGCTTCAAATTGTGATTTAATTTGTTTTCCTTCTTAGTTAGAAACAAAGGTGATGTGTCAAAACCTTCCATTCCCACTTCTGAGAAAACCTTCTCTGGTGGGCTGTTAGAAGGATTATAAAGAATTCCCAGCCCTTCAAACAAGAAAAAAAGCTCAGTAAATTACACACTGCCTGTAAGTGAATGCCAGCACAAACACATTAAATGATAATGTTTTGTTGGCAGCTACAGAGTGGAAAACAGCTTGGGACAATGGACTGTGTGAAGCCAAGTGTAACCAGATTAGCCAAGACTGTCTGGAGAGAGCTGGACTGTAGAGTAAGCAAGAAACTAAAAAGTTATCAGCAACAGTTATCAGAAAGTTATCCACAATAGGATCAAGAAATAGAGAAAACAGAAAAAGGTTTAAAGACTGACAACACCACAGAGGCAGCTCAGAGATAGAAGGGGAAGGGTTGGCCAATTTTGTTGTTGTGGGAGAGGAGAAGATTGGCAGAGGTTCATTTTCTTATGTGTTCTGCTTTCCTTGAACAAAAAGCGTAGAAGGAAGAAGAGTGTTTGGCCTGCCAGGCTCTAGAGACTCCCTCCTTTCATCTGTCAGAGAGGTGCGGCCATCAAGGGAACTACAAACCTCCCCCACTCTAAAGGATCACCCACAACTCTCCAACAAGCTATTTCTCACTCATCAAAGCCATCTTGCAATGCCACCCTTTCTGGCCTTCACACTCAGAAGACAGACAAACACCCACACACCTTTTCAGACTTCCAAGCCTGGTTTTTAGTGTACTCAGCGTCAACAAGTTCTGGGTTTTCTCGGGACAGCAGGATGAGGGGATCTCTCTCAGGGCTTGTTCTGAAAAAGAAATGCTATCACTAATTGCCAATCCACATGACTCAACACAGCTAACAGACTACACAACTCCAGGCACTGCTTCTTTCTGAGGCTGACCTCCCTCTGTGTCCCCAAAACATTATGAAGTGTGTCCCACAGTGTATTTCTGTCCAAGGGTATATTAACAGAAGAGTATGAGTTATGGCTACCAAAATTATTTGACTTACTATATATTTAACAGTATTATTTAAACAATTCCCAGGACAAATCCTGCTTCCTTCAGGCTTTATCCTGATGGGTGCCAAATGCTTTAACTCTCTCCTTATTCACAGGGAGTTAAGAGCTGCTCAGCATCTTCAGCAGTGATCCCTCTGACAGGACTTTAAAACAAGGTTATGACATCCCTGAGACACATTCCTCATCACTTCCGGAGCCTACCCGGTAAGCCATCAAATCCTTCTCTATTGGGGAAAGGGAAGAAACAAAGTATGGGGTTTAACATTGTTTCAAACTGTCACTGGAGAGAGGTCAAAAATAACCTTCTCTTATCCCCCACCACTCAGGTAACTTAAGGCCAGAACACTTTTCATTCAGTGTGGAGCATTTGCACAGCCCATAAAGCATTCACATTGTCAGGAAGCATGAACAGCAATATTAAATCTTTAAATTTGTATCAAGCCCCTGCGGTTCCCTTCACAGAACAAAACAAGCGGGTTCCTGAGGTGACAGTTTTAGTCATTAAGAAATAATGTGGCAAATCCATCACAACTTCTGTTTCCAATATTAGGTGATTATAATAAACTAGTTGCAAATGGCAACTCTTATGGAGAATAACTAATGGTGCAATGCTGTACAACATGTCTCACTTTCCTTACTTTTGGAAAACACACTCTGAGTTACACTTAATTAGGGATTAGGTCTTAGAGACATGGAAATTTCTACATACAGAGAGCTGCCACAGCCTATGTTGGTAGAATCTTCTGTTGCAGGAAAATATGCTCACCTGGATCCTCGGAAATATCCTTTAGAGATTTTTTTCTTCCATGGCCATTTTTCTGCAGATCTGAAAATATTTTTTATACATGGCAATAAATGATTTAATATAACCATGAAACGGCACTCTCATCAGCTTTCACAGCATGATGTCTCTTTCCATTCTTCATTTTTGATGGAAATCACTTTCTTCATTATAGCAGAAAAAACCCCTCAGCCAAGTGCAAAGAAACAGGTTTTCCTGTGAATGTTGTGTTTAAGGCAACACGATATAGGCTACTTTCCAGAACACCTTTCACTCAAAACAATGTATGACACACACAACCCCCCACCAAACCTTGAAAGGTATGAAAAGTTTACCTAAGATTTGAATCCACTGTTTGCACTGTGGCTTTATTTTGCTGTACTTCACTGAATATGGATAGTGAAAAACCACTGGAGAGTTTCTAATCAGTCATTTCCCACTACAAAACAAAACTACCAATCAAGAAACAAAAAACCCACCTAGAGTTTTGCACTTAAAACACAGGAGTTCATTGTTTTTCACAATCACTTTCATTTTAAACCTAATCAAGTCCTTCAAAATAGCTGTTCACCTGGGTTTTTTTCTGTCAGTGCAGTCACCTGCCTCACCCCCTCTCAGGGGAACTCTGCCATACTTTTCTACTGCACCTGGTGGAACATGCAGGTCCTGACCCCCAAGCTGCTCTATCTATGCAGGTCAAGCTTTGCATCTCCTTTTAACCCAGTGACACAAGTGAAAACACAAGGATGAGTAACTGCTTTGGACCTCGGTTACACTACAACACATTAAGCTTTAGCTAAGAATAGTCACGTAGATCTTCAGATTTTGAAAAGGGAAAGAGTCAACCTTGCGTTCTGATGTCAAGTCAGTTACATAGAAGTGGTTTTTGCTATTTTGTTTCTATGTTCACTCACTGTTGCACACTTGGTTTGTCACTCTCCATGGGAAGCAGCCCCTTACTCTGCTAATAAGTCAAAAGATCCTGCCAAAAGGAAGACTCCCAGCCAGAAACATCTTCTGTCTTAGCCCAGTAGTGACTCTTGATTCTTAAGAATAATTCCAGGTTTTCTTATTGCACAACGACACTCAAGTAAAAGCAGATCTAAAGAAGGCTTTCCTTTAGCCTTCCAGAAGCTTATACAAACATCCTGGATCATCCCTGCACTGAAAAAAACACAGCTCCTAGAGAAGTAGTTGAAAAGAAAGAAAAATATTTCTGTATGTCAGGGGAGATTTCTGCAGGCAAAAGATAACTGCTACTTTATTGACAAACCTGCTCTCCCCAAACCCGATAGTAATCTGGCCCTGACAGCATGAAGAAGGATGTGCATAGTTTGTCCTCTGCATTCCTTACTAAAGGGTTGCAAACAGAGGAGCTAATTATAACTTCCAGTTACATCATCCAAGGTTTCCATGGAGAATTCCCATACAGCAGTTAAGCTGTAGGTAGTTAATGTGAGGCAGCAGGACAGATCACAGGCCAACAGACCTATGGTCCTAGACATCAACACCGGCCCAGTGCTGCCCAGTGCAAGATGGATCTTTGTCTTCCATGAAACCTCCCCCCACACATAACCATTTCCAAAACATACCTTCTGAGGTCCTCTCTCATGAGGTCCCAGCGCCCTAACCCTGTTGGGTAAATCGGCCAAACAGCTGGTCCTCCTTCCCAAAATGTCCAGGCAGGATACATGATATCATTGTATTCAGATGTCTTGAGAAAAAGGAGAGTAATGCAAGAATGAGAGTAATATCTACTTTGGTGTACTGATTGAGCCCACCAGTAACAAGCATGCCTCCTGGGAGCTCTGCTGGCTTTCTCCATTACGCTTCCGTAAGAGGCCACAAGAGCTTTGCAGTCACCATTTGCTGGGGTTACAGAACCACAGAATCACAGAATTAGTAGGGTTGGAAGGGACCTCTGGAGGTCATCCAGTCCAACCCCCCTGCCAAGGCAGGGTCACCTAGAGCAGGTGACGCAGAAACATGTCCAGGTGGGTTTGGAATGTCTCCTGAGAGGGAGACTCCACAGCCTCCCTGGGCAGGGTTCACATGAAGACAGCTTGATACTGAAATGCTTCAATGATTTTTAAAAGGCCTTGTCTTGCTTTGTGATGACACAGGACTTTCATGTAGAAAATAGCAAAAGAAATCCATGATGCAGCTGATTAGTAAAGAGCAAAAGACCTGAGCTCAACTCACCTTTCTATAGGCTTGTGCCTATGTGTAGCTACAAATGTTTTCTTCTGATGAGAAGTCAAGAGGCATTATTACCTCCTCAGAGATAGAGGCACTTAGAGACACTTTGACATTAAGGTTTCCAACACCTCAGTTCACTCCAGCCTTCCTAGAGATCACTTAACAATTCACTGTAATAAATATCCAGGTCATGTAAGAATTCCAGTTCCTCACTCCTGTTTGGTTGCTTAAATCCCCACATACTATCAGAGGGAAGACCAGCACTTAAGGAAGACTAAACCCTTCCATAAAACCAGACTATAGGCAACTTTCTTGCACTAGTAATAAACTTCCTACACAATTATCCATCTATCTGCCACCTGGAGATACTGCAGAGTCCAAGGCCACCAAAGTAGTCAGGAGGTTAGTGCACATGACTTATGAACAGGGGCTGAGGAATGGGTTTGTCCATGCATGGGAAGAAGAGGCTTAGGGGAATGTAAATGCCATCTCCTACTGCCTACTAGGAGAGTTCAGGTGGAGGCACACTCTTTTCTGAAGTGCAGAGCCAGACTGAGTGGTGATAGGCTTTGATTACAAGAAGAGAAATTCCAGTTAGATAGTGGGAAATATGTTTTCATTCTGACAGAGGTCAAATTCTGTCTGTGGACATGCTGTCCTCGAGGATGCTCAGACCTGGGCAGGATGCAGCCCAGAGCTGGTCCTGCTCTGAGCAAGGTGCTGGACTGGGTGACCTTCTGAGGTCCCTTCCAACTTGAGTGAGTGTCTGCTTCTTTATCTGCTCCTTCTCAGTCCTGCTACAAACAGGCACTGGTAACAAACCACATCAGCTCCACCACTGCCCCACGGTCACCTTCTGAGATGCAGAATAGGACAATCATTCAATTCCTTATGCTTTCAGCCTTAGAAAGCCCATGGGACCAGAACCCTGAAGTTTTCCTGACACTGGCTGGTGAAATGTGAGCTGTGCCTGCACCACTGGGTTTCAATTAAGAGAGGGTTGAGGTTACAGTTCAGATACTGGACAACAGTGAGTGTAGAGCTCCGTTTCTTGCGGGGTCTTGCAGGGCACCCAGGAGCAGAATGATGAACACAGATGCAAAGATTAAACTCCTGCAACCTGCTTTGGAAAATCTTGGGTTCTGCTGGCTAGAGTTAAGGTTGTGCAATGGTCAAGGGGAAAGACAGCTTGGCTTTACTACTGCATCGAGCAGCAAACATGGTTATTGGCTGTACTGAAAATCTAGAGAGAATTTTAGGATCTCCAGGGAGCAGGCAATAGTTATGGATCATATTATGGTTCAGATTGCATGAGCTGAAGACCTAGGTTCAGAGTAAGATGCTGCAAGTCAGCAGAAACAGCTGGGTTTGAACTAGAAAGACCAAATAAGGTTTTGCTTCTCTTTGCATCTTACTGTCTGCTGGACTTCAACCAAGGGCAGAATCAGGGTTAGGCTGTGAAAGTGGAGGATTTGGGCAAAGCAAGATTAGCCAAAGGTTGAGGTGTTAGAATAATTTGCTGGAAAGGATGAGACACTATGCTACAGTCAGGTTTAAGAGTCTGAGAGGCAGGAAAACATGCAGGAGGGTTCTTGAGTCTGGGAACAGAGAAACAAAGAGCAATGGTCTCCATGCATGCATGTGCCTCTGTGTGTGTGTGCACATTTGCAGGTGGAAAACGGAATCCAAGGGAAAAGGGTTCATAGAAGATGACAATATTATAGAAAAGAAAGTCAGAAACACTCATCTGTGGTACCACAAAAACAGGACTAAAATATTCACATTAAATGAGATTACTGTATGACAACGGACATGATCAAAAATCCTTAATATTACTGATAAACTACGGCTACAATTTTACCAGAGGTATTGCAGCAAATGACAGCAAGGCTGGCACATATCCCATCCAGCTGTGCATCATTCCACTGCGGCAGAGGTACACTTTTTGACCTGGAAGAGGAGCTAATGAAGGGAAAAGCTGCTCTATCTAATCGATCTGCAAGTCTGTCTGCCAGAAAACTGGAAGCGAAAGGAAACAAAGGGCAACAAGGAGCAAGCAATTTTGATGCACAGAAAACCTTCCTCAAAAATACGTTCCCAAGAGAAAGAGGGACATGCACATCTTGGAAATGCTCAGCTTTTTAAGGTGTGTGTACCTTACTGAAGGAGAAGACTGGGATAATGGGTTTCATCCACTTGGGAACCTGGGGGTAGTCTCGCACATTGATCACCATTTCCATGTCAGGGAGGCGGTGGATGATCCCCAGAATGAAGTGCTCAACCCCACTGCATCTGTGGAGAAATGACACGTGCCAAAAGAGCTATAAGAAGGCATCGGAACCCTGCAGTCTCTTGCAGGCCTTTCTCTGCACAGAGGCAGAAGAGATGGTGAGCCTAAGCCATACCATGATGCAAACTGGGAGCAGCCTCCAAGTCCCACTGCAGTATGGACACCAATGAAGCAACACAGCCTATTAATCTGGCCTGATCTGAGCTTTCTCTGGGATCCCACAACCAACGGACCCTTTGTACACTGAAGTGCAACAGTGACACTTTCCTACTGATACATTTAAGCCTAATAGTTTACTTTCTAGGCCCCTGCTCTGATTCAGACCTCTGAAATACCATTGGACAATGAATTCCAGCTTGGTAGCGTTGGAAGTACTCTTCTATCCCAGCTAGGGAGAGGAGATCTGCACAGCTCTTACCTTGCAGGGAACATGCAGTCCTGCTCACGGTACAGTTTGTTTTTAATTATTTGGTAGTGTGTCCCCAGCTTCCGGCTCACCACATCTGACATTGTCTCCTTGGAAATGCCACCTCGGAAAGGAGCCAGGTCCTGCTTCCAGACACTGAAACAAAACCATCAGCCATTATTATGTACCACAGGGAGGATACTGTGCATTAAATTATTGCAGTGTGCAGAGCAGGCTTCTAGCTAAACAAGCTCCATGTAGCTTCCAGGAGCTCTGCTGGGAGACTTTAAGTCACTTGGAAGTTCCTCAGATACTTGTAGGTCCAACCTTCACACTTTTACCTACATGCTGTTTGCCTGAACACAAAGCCCAGCACAGGACAACTCCAGTTACTCTCCCACAAAGTACCTGACATACCCTGGCATGTTTTGGTAAAAGCCTTCAGCTCACTTCAGCCTTTTGCTCTGGCCCTCCACGAATGATGGGGCACACCAGGACTAAACTCCTCATACAATTTCATGCTATGCAGACATCAAAAAAGAAGGTAACAGTCTGGTTGCATGAAATACCATCACACAGCAACACTGGGTGAGTGACAGCTGGCCCAGGAGGACAGGCCTATGCAGTACATGTCCTGTGACTTCTGCACATCACAATGAGCTCCAGGAACACAGTATGGAAACACAAACCCAATAAATTTAAGACCACACAGCACGAGGATGCAATTTATATAAATTTAGTGTAAAGGTCCTCTGATCTAACTGCTTGGGAGCATGTAATAAACACTGTCTGATTGTAACAGTCAAGGAAACATCCTTTGCTTTTAGGTAGACATTGCATCAATGCTTCAGTTTAAGAAAACATTGTCAGGGTGATTCCACTGTGCGGGTGGTCAAACACTGGTACAGGTCGCCCAGATGGGCTGTGGAGTTTCTTTGACATATTAATGTTGAGATATTCAAAACCTGACTGGACGCAGTCCTGGCAACCCTATTTGAGCAGAGGGATTGGACTTGATGATTTCGAGAGGTCCCCTCCAACCTCCAGAATTCTGCTATTTCCTAATCGGGTAGAGAGCAGTAAAACTATGTCAGGAATTGCCATCGTGTGGATGATCTGACCACAACAGCATGAGCAGTCTGGCAGGGATGCAAACGGGATGAGCTTGAGAACAGGATGAGAGTTGCAGTGCCATGGCACATCCACAGCCATCCTAACTTCATGTTACTACTATCATGTCCAGTGTATCATTGGAGGTCATAACCACTTGGGAAGGTGTTTTGCCCAAAGGCGGGCAGGATCTGGTGGGGTGTATGTTTAAATATTAGGATATGTCTTTAGGCTGTATCTGGACTGGAATTTAGGAAAAAGACTGGAAGGCTCAGCTAAAAGAGACTTTCCCTCATCAATATTTCAAGAGCAATGAAGATCAAAAGCTCCAAACAGAGTGTACAAACAGTTGCTCAATATAACTCATCGGATTTTAGAAGCCAATATAGCACTCAAAACCAAAAATGAGTGAGCACATCCGATAATTTTAAATAGGAGGCTTAAAGTTGGGCATCTGTGTTTCTGCATCCGAAATCCTAATCCTAAAAGCAGAAGAATATGGTAACTCCTAAATTCCTTTTCTTCCTTTAAACAAAAATACTGCTTAAAGGTATCAACCCCCACCCCTCAATCCTACTGAGTGAGAAGGCAGAAGTGGGTTGTTTAGCCAAATGTCACCAGCTATGTGTATGATTTATTGCGTGGTCATATTTGAAATGCCAACACACTGTATGTTCAGTTGCAAAGGGTAACAAGGCGTGTGACCAGCGGTGTCCGATAGCTGCAGATGTGACACTTTTGGGCCCAAATATTCCCTAGCTAATTCCCAGTCCACCAGCGCTGCCGAAAGTATTCCCTCCTATGTCCGGGAGACCGGCGCAGTCGAAAGGAAACCAGTCTCTCACCTTTGGTGGCAGCTGCAATTTTCCTTTACACACGGCTCATAGGCTTCCACAGCTTTCTTAATTTGGCCAGTTATCGCTTTCCACTTGGCATCTAAAACACACAGGAAGGAAAAGCCCAAGGATTCGATCCATCCGCCAGCAGGACAAGCGGCGGGGTGGCGAGGCGGGGAACGGGCAGCGGGTCGGGCGTGCCTTCCAGCCCGGGATCCGCCACGGGGTGCTGGCGGAGGCGCCCGCCCGGCCCCCCGGCCCCGTTCCGCGCTCCCGGCGCGCCGTCCCGCCGCTCACCTGCCGCCAGGGCGGGCTCCGGCCGGCACAGGGCGGCCGCCACGGCCCACAGCGCCAGCGCCGCCCGCCCCGCGGCCATGGCCGCCCTGCCGCCCGGCCCAAGATGGCGGCGGCGCCCGCCCCGCGCGGCCACGGGAGGTGCAGTTCCCGCCCGAGCGCTGAGGGGGCGGGCGGACATTGCCGTGTCGTGACACGGCCGCGGCGGGCTGCGACAGATGGGACCGTGCTGAACCAGCAGCCGCTACCCAGGGGAGCTCTGAGTGTGCACCTGGGATAGCCCCCCCGATATCCTCCTGGCTCCGCCCTCAGGAGTCCCGCCAGCCTCACGCAGGTCTGTGTGCCTGCCTGCTGGCCCTCGCTCCCTTCGGGCGTTTTCGAGGAAGAGCTTCCCTGGACGCCTGGGTTCATCAAGCAGTTGGTCCAGCCTGTAAGCGACTCTGTCTCCTGTCCCGACCACTCGCTGTTGCCAAGGCCTGATTCAATTTGAACATCTAGGGTAAAGTCACAAATCTCATCATTACGGTATAAAGGTTCAGACTGATTTGTATAAATTTCTCTGCAGCTTCAGGGCTGTGGATTGCAAGGAATCATAGAATCATGGAATGGTTTGAGTTGAAAGGGACTTTAAACATAATTTAGTTCCAGCACCCCTGCCATGGGCAGGGACACGAGACTAGGTTGCTCAGAGTTCCATCCAACCTGGCCTTGAGCACTTCCAGCAATGCGGCATCCACAGCTTTAGGCAACCTGTTCCAGTGCCTCATCACCCTCACAGTAAAGAATTTTTCACCTAATATCTCATCTAAACCCATGCTCTTTTGGCTTTAGTCCTTTCCTCCTTGTGCTGTCACCACATGGTCTTGTAAAAAGTCCCTCCCTATCTTTCTTCAGGTACTGGAAGGCCGCAATTAGGTCACCCCTCAGCAGTTACTGTTCTAGGCTGAACAGACCCAATTCTTTCAGCCTTTCCTTGTAGGAGAGCTCATCCATCCTCCTAATCATCTTGGTGGCTCTCCTTTGGACTCATTCCAACAGGTCAATGTCCTTCAAAGATTGGATGATCTTTAAAGATCCCTTTCAACTCAAGCTATTCTATGGCTCAATGAAGGAAGAGAACTGAGAATTGGTGGTTGAGCACCACCAACATAGTGTGTAGGAACTTCACTTTGCAAAATGGTTTGTATGAATGCAGTCTTTAAAGCTACCCTCCACTTAGTGTTTGGTATTTGGTTTGGGTCAACTCGGTCATATTTGGCCATTCTTTAGGAGACAAGCTTATCAGCTTGGTACTAGATGCAACACCCGTGCTGATAGGCAGCCAAATGAATGTAGGTCAGAGGGGCTGGGGTTAAGAAGATACCATCCAAACACGAATCCAGATCAGTCAATCGATGTATCTTCCCAAGGGTGAATTTGGGAAGCGCTGTCCCATCTCCACAGGGTCTGTCTATTCAAATGTCAACACTAAACATTCATCTTTCCTTGCTTGGTGGCCTTGAATTTCAGGAAGAGGAGCTGTGGCTGCTCATTAATAGGAAGGAACCACATTTATGCCAAGTTTCTGCAGAGTGAATTCTGATAAACCCCAAAAGCCTCCAACTCCACTTGTCGTAAAGACCTCTTTTGTGTGAAACTGAGTGGGTCCTGTAGGTATTTGTAGATTTGGGTGGAGAAATTATTACCAGAAAACAGACCAAAGAGGAAAAGCATGTGCTGACAAGGAGCATGAAGGTTTCCCAAGGACTGCTAAATTCCACAGACCTGTAGCTCTACTGAATTTGCAAGAGCTGAAAAATCCAGGCACCGAGTGCTCACTCTGTGCAAGGCCACAAGTGAAAACTGGGATCAACCCCTGGCTGCATGACTGGAGGGCAGCAGCTCCTGCAGGCAAAGTCTGCAGGATCATGTGTGCAGCCATTGGAATAAGTGACTTTGAGGGACTTTCTGAGCACCTGCTTGGAAGGTGCTAGTGCTAGCACAACCCTCTACTGGAGTTGTCCTTATGGGGGAATAAGTGAATCTTTGTGTATTATCTGCTATTAATAGGAACAACTTCCTAGAGTGAAAACCTTGAGTACTTCTGTCTGTCCCATCATAAACTCTTGTTGCACAGCCAAACATTTTTTTAAGCAAATCAGGAAAATTAATCCCGTCTTTTCATCTTCTCCTAGAGATCCTCTGTCTTCCTTTTGATTTCTGCATAGAGGTCTGCTTTTTTTCTTTTTCTCTACAGTCCTTCTTAGAGCTGCAGTAGTCATAGATCCAACTAGAGGCTGGTCTGAAGACTCCCCCAAAAGTGTGAACCTTAGTGTGGTAAAAACAAAAAATTGTCAAAACTGTTAAATATCTATATTTGCCTCCGCTGGTCTGCCTCAGTCTTAGCCATCTCTACATCACTAATCCACCCATTAGTTCTATCAAAGTTTTCTGTCTTCCCTCTCAGGTTCCAGACCAGATTTTCCTGCTTCTTTCCTGGCTGACTGAATAGAGACATCAGCGCACTCTTCCAACACCATTTCTGTTTGTTTCTCACAGCTCTCTGCTAGTCTCCTACACAGCCACTAGAGCTGTAGTAGTTCACTCTGTAGCAAAGGTTATTTCGGGTACTTTCTCTGAAGCAAATAGTAGGAGTGGTAGTCAGCATAAATGTTTAATAGGCCCTGAGAGCTAAGACTTTAAGATGAAGCTCCTTTTGAAGCTACATTTACAGCCTCTGCTCTCCCAGGCTTTGTATAATGAAAGCACCCCAGGCCACTGTGGTGTGGTTTTGGCATGGGCTGTAGTTCCCCCCAAGCACTTTGGATGGTTGTAAGCCTCAGAACCCCTTGACTCTCACTTCAAACACAGCCTTTGCCTCACCTTCTCTACCTTCTTAATTTCCTGTAAATCCAGAGCTCCATGCAGGAGCATCTGGCTCTGATCTTTGATACCCTCCCTCAAACACAGCCCCTCCCTCATTTTTTTTCTCTGCCAAATCAAGCATAAACACCCACAAATTTACTTTCATCCTGTTCCATGTGCCCGGAGTGGAAAATCACTTGGCTGTAAATCTGATGTCCTTGCTTTACATATTCAACATAGGTTAGAAGAAGGGTGCTTGGGAAAGAGTTTGGTTCTCCAAGCTTCTTATAAGACTGAGTTGAAGAAAACATACTTCCTACATGTTGAGTTTCTCTCAGAGCTGTGGTCTGGCTTTTTTTTGCTGCTATCTGCTTGAGCAGGGGTGGCATTGGGGGCTGTTCTCCTTTAATTCATCCTTCTGTGCCAAATGGAAGTCCTAGGCTTCCTGAATTCCTCAGATAACGGGGAATATTTCCTATGAAGAATGGCCATCTCAGCAGAGGGAAGAAAGAAGCTGTACAGGCTGCTGAGCTTCAAAACCTCTGCTTGATGTTATCAGGGCTTCTGGGGATGGCTCCAGTCTTTCTCATAAGAAGCCACACAGCTTCTGGAGAGTGAAGATTGTTTCCTGTTGGTGAGATCCTTGTGGAGCTCCTTCTCCCCTTGGCCCTGAGCTGTGTCCCATAACATGCAGCCCTGTGGAGGTGTTGGACTGTGGCTGTCAAGATTCAGGAAAGCTGGCCACAGCTGCAGTACATGGCTTGGGGATGTTTGGTATTGAATATTCAATTATTTTATGCGAATGAGGGGAGTTATAAAAGTGTTACAGCAACTGGAGCACTGCAGAGAAGTGTAGTGCCAGAATGGGACACTCAGTAAGGGTTGGGGTCATGAACGAAGGCTCATACTAAGTCTCTGCAGGGTCTGCAGAACCTCGGGTTGGACTGGGCAGAACAATGCCAGGGACCCCAGAGTTTGGTTTTGATGAAATCCCATCAGAGTGTGCCAGTGAAGGAAGCCACTAACCCAGCCCTCAACCCAGCCTGAGGATTAGTCAAGGCAAAGGAAACAATGGAGCTTCCAAGAAACAGTGGGAAAGGCATCTGTAGCTCAAGCCCAAGGTTAAAGTTTAAGTAGCTGTGCATGCTGTGTGAGCAACACAAACCAACTACATCTGGTGCTTGGGAAAAGATGCAAGAACTGCAGTGGCTTCATCCCTTGAGGGATTTGTATGTGCCAGAGGATGCCTGTGCTCATGACAGTGATGACAGTGTCATAAAAATTTTTTTGTACTGGTAGCAGAGTGCAGCAGCCCCAAAGAGGAAGAAGGACACCAATTTAGTGTGTGAATCGAATATGTAAGTACACATACAAACACGGGGCCAGGAATATATCTAAGGCTTTTATTTGTACCCCTTAAAAACAGTAGAGACAAATCCATCTTTCTTGGAGGAGTTAACAACACCCAGGACTCCAGCACAGAAGGATGAACCGAGTTCTGGTTCCTCCTAAAGACACTGCACTTGTCACTAGCAGTGTCATTGCTGCAGCTACTTTGTTTCCCAAAGGCCACCATCACTGGAGAATTCCTAGATGTTTGTGACTCCAGGGATATTAAGTCATTGAAGCTGTTAAATTATCGAAGCACAGAACTGTAATTGTGAGCATCTTGTGAACTGAGGGACCAAAAGTCACCAACGCCCCCGCACAAACCAAAAACTAGAAAAGGCAAATTTGTAGCGGTGGAGCATGGGGGGGATGCTTGGAAAGTAAAAAGCCCTTTGTCTCATCAAGAGGATGTATTCAATATTTGTACCCATTTGCTTTTGCTTTTGAGTCACAGGACACCACCACCAGCTGAAATTGAGCACATTCCTATAGAAAAAGCCTTGGCATTAGACCATGGCTGTAAAGACTTTTAAAAATCTGTTTGCGAGGCCATGTTAACTAAAACTGATCATAAATCACTTTTTGCCATTGCCAGTGGGGATCTGGCAAACACCTTCCTGCAAACAGAACGTCTCTTTCTTTAGCTACAGTTGTATAACTTGCAAATTGAATGCGAACCTGAGAAAGATTTAGTAGTTGCAGGCACACTCTCTAGAGCCTTTGACAAAAATTCTGTGGAACAAAGTCCCAGGCTAGATTATGGATATGTCAACTGGGGAAAACAAAATAGAAAAACCCAGCCTTGTTGGTTTTAAAATGAAATGCAGAATTTTATTGCTGGTGGTTTGCTGAGGACGAGACACTGCAGGATGTAATTAAGGTTCTACTAGAAAATGATTTGCACAGCTTATTCTGTCCCTGTTTCAGTTTAAAACGATTTAGATACCACTTCTCTGAGGCATGAAGAAAACTGATCCTTGAAGTGTTGCAGGAAAATAAAGACACAGAAAGCCATTTAGAGCCTGAAGGCAGCGTGAGACATCCCTGCCTCCCTCAATAGTCAGAAATACAAGCGATGTGAAATGGAGGAGTGTGTGCTGGTGGAAAACACTCGCCCTCTGGAAGGAAGTTAGGGAAGTAGGCTGGCATCAGCTTGATGTGGGAATCCTGAGCAGCCATTTTCATACTGCACAGTAGTCTTTGAGGGAAGGCACCACAGCTTTGTAATGGGGCAGGTCGCTAGTATCTGCTAGCAGTGGATTTCATATTCATAACATGTCTGTCAATGGACTGCAGGTCAGTGCAATCTTATGTGTATCCCAGCTAATCCCTGGTGCCTGAATTTACCACACCTGTGGAAAGTGACGCCGAAACTTACTCTGCCAGGAAGGAGGCAGTGTCAATCTGTTGCACTCCTGGCACGCCTCAGTTGCAGTGGATTGTCACATCTGTGCTAGCAGAAACTGGTATCATAGTGAGGGTGGGTTGGTTGAGATAAGCGAACAGGAAAAGTGGAACAAGAACGTGGTGTGATTTTGTAGCCTGGGATTGGCAGTGTTTCACATGTGATAGAGATGCACAGTAGCAGAGAGACACAACTACTGAAGATGGGGTGCGCTCCATGGAGACCTCCTGATCATGTGAAGGGGGTTGTTGTGGGCAGTGCGTGCTGTGGAGATACAGATTCATGTTTCCCCAATTCCACAGGGCAGCGGGAGAGTGTAAATGGCTACCTTCCATGCTGGTGGTGTTGGCATCCAGTGTCTGTAGTCTAGAAAAGTAAGCAGCTTCCTAGTGGGCTTTTTGCTAACCATGGGATGGGTTCTCCAGAGGACACTGGCTAGAACATGGGACATATGGGACAGCAGAACATTTCTTAGGGCAACAGACACCTTGTAAGTACTTGTGGTGTCCATTAGTTGGGTGTAGTCGAGCCTGTGTCCCTAGGGAAGCTTTGGGGATGTGTACCTTTCAGAAGCTCTTGGAGGGGGTGCTATTGTGCAGAGGCTTGTGAGAACAGCACCGATCAGAGCTCAGGCATAGATCCATGAAGAGCTCTTTGGGGTTCCTGGTTGGGAGTCATTCCTGGACAATGTGGAACATGGGGGTTCTTCCATGCTGTTTCAGCCAGCAACAAAAGGCATGTTCAGGTACAATGTGCTGAGCACTGCAAGGACTTTGTTTCCTCCTAAAGCCCCAGTGCTGTCACTGCCAGTGTCATTGCTGCAGCTACTTTGCTTCCTGAAGACCATCATGGCTAGAGAATTCCTAGGTGTTTGTGACTCCACTGACATTAAGTCACTGAAGTTGTTTAATCACTGAAGCATGGAACTGTAATTGTGAGCATCTTTGTTACAACTTTTTTTTGCAGAGCTGCACAAAATTTGTGCTTTTCTCTGTCCTAGCATTGCTTGAATGTAATAGAATTTCCTTCTGCTAATAAACTGAGGCATTAAGTTTCTAATTTAGGGATGGGATAAAATGAGTTGTGCTGTGATTTCTAATCATGGGGGAACTCTTCTAATGTGCACACATTCAGTGTTTGTCGTATAAAAATGGTTCCTTAACAATGCCCGTTGCAGCTAATTTGTAACTACACAGTGTAAACATTGATTTCTAAAGTTTTTTAATAGATCCCCAAGCTACTTAATTATCACTTACTGACCCTTGTTTTCTGATGGTGATTAGTCTAGTTACCTCAAACTTTATAAGACCTGGGTCTCCAGTGGCAGTAGTATGGACAATTTCTTATTCCATATTTAATAGGATAGGATGGTCTCCAAAGCATTACTAGCTCATGTCTTCCCAGAATCAGACTTTACCTTCACAGTGATAGCCCTCTTAGCTGGGCATTTTGAATGTTCTATCTGGTTCAGCAAAAGCTTGTATGAAAGTCAGGGAGAAGCAAATTCAAACCAAAACTTCTCTGGGGTTTAAAAACTGCAGTTTAAAAAATCACAAAGCCTTACTTGTGGTAAGTTTCTTTCAGGTCTGGCACAGTTTTTGGTCTATAAACCTGTTACATTCTTCAGCACTCATGTCTGTATCAGTTGAGGAAAGAGACCAACCTGGTTTCTGAGGACAATTTGCCATGAAGAAAATCTGTAGGCTTACTTAAACCCTATGGCAGTTTCATTGACTTGAACAGTTAGCAGAGCTGAACTTAGCCTTTACATTTAGTCTTCCACTGCACTCTGCATCCCCCTACACTATTTAAATGACATTGGCTGTAAGGTCAAGGGAAAAGCTGTTCTTGACTCCATTGAGGTAGAAAATTGGAGAAAGGCTTTTACTGATCGGAGAGCAGAGCTCCTGGAAGAGATTTCCAAAAGCAGAATTTGGTTTTCTTGTCACCTCTTATTGTCAGAGAACTAGATCTGTCTTAAAAGCAATACTGCTTCAGAGATGCCCAGCAGTCTGAAACAAGCAGTGAAACTTTTCTTATCAAATACAATATCACTGAAAAGTTAGAAAACAGGACTGAAGGATGCATTGGGATGCCTTGTAGTCCATCCCTCTATCTGATAGCATCTATCTGATATCTGTCTGCCATTCTTGACCAACATTTGCCCTTTTCTTAAAGGCATGCAGTGGTGGGGCCTGCTCAGACTTGTAGCAGTTTTTGGCTCATTTTGGACTTGCTTCCCTTGTGAGTTCAAGTCCTGCCTTCCAATGCTGACACTGTAACTCCCATGTAGCCAGTCCTACCCCTGTCTACTACATTTGAATAGCTGATTTCTCCTAAGCAACTGTAGAATTTTACATGTCTTCTTTGAATTACATGGAGTTTTTTTCCCAGACTTTCTCAGATAATCAAACATGTTTTGAATACTAAGTCTGTTTTCCAGCATATTTGCAGCCTCTCCCAACAAGGTACTATCTGAAAGTTTAATAAGATCAGCCTCTGTTTCTTCATTCTTGTCATAAGTGAAAATATTTAATAATACAAGTTCTGGGAGAGTTCTCTACAAAAATCTTGCTTGATGCATCTTTCCTGTTTGAGGGAGAAGGAGCAGTAACTTCCCTGGATATGAAATTTCCCTCTCCTCCAACTAACAGTCAAGAACAATAATTTTCAGATTGTGAAACATTCCAAGTTTAAAATCTTTTACTAAAAAAAGTCTCCAAAGGCTGGGCAAGCACAAAATATGCCTAAGAACAGAATTTATTCATAGATTGTAGAGGATCCGTGCTCTAGCCATACAGTCCATAAACATTCAAAGGGAGATGATCTGCTCAAGGAAATTCTTTAGGGATTTATGGTATCCTGCCAGACACCTACCAAGACCAGACTCCTCCTGGCCTTAAAGCTGGAACGTTACAGAAATAGTCTCAGCAGATTGTGGAAGAGAAAAAAAAAAACCAACCCAACAACCCACAAACCTGTGGATTTAAGCCTTTTGGAATGGGCATGACCTCTATAGAACACTTGGAAATTCCTTAAAGGTTTTATTCCTTTGAGAAAACCCTCATGGTTTGGTGCTTCTGATTTTTGGGTTGCACAGTGATCTCATACTGGTGGTACAGTGATCCGCACGTAGTCAAGTCCTTCTCAGACATAATCCTAAGGGTCCCTAGACATTCAAATGGCCAACAGGAGGGCTTGAATTTTTAAGGGTAATGATGGTACCTTCCAGATTTAAGCCAACCTCCAAGTGTTTGGTATCAGGAAGACAGTCTGCAGTAGGCAGATCATTGCAAATGGTTCTGCCATTTAGGTCAAAGGGACCTAAACAGCTTGGAGAAATGGCCAGCAGGAGTCTCATGAAGTTCTACAAAGGGAAATGCCAAGCTCTGTCCCTGGGCAGGAGTAACCCCAAGCCACCAGTACAGGCCAGGGATTAAGAGGCTGGAAAGCAGCTTTACAAAGAAGGACCTGGGGGTCCTGGTGGACATCAAGCTGAACACGAGCCAGCAGTGTGCCCTTGTGGCAAAGGTCAACACCCTAGAAAAACATCACCAGCAGGTCAAGTGAGGTGGTCCTTCTGCTCTGCTCAGCACTGAAGAGGCACATCTGGAGTGATGCTCAGTCCTGGGCTCCTCAGTACAAAACATACATGTGCTACTGGAACAGCTCCAGCAAAGGACCAGGAAAATAATCACAGGCTTGGAGCACTTCTTACATGGGGAAAGGCTGAGAGGGCTGGGGCTGTTCAGACTGGAGAAAGGTGTGATCTTATCAAGGTGCATAAATGCCTGATGGAAGGAAGACAGAGACAGACTCTTCTCCATGATATATAGTGAAAGGACAAGAGGCAACAGGCACAAGCTGAAACACAGGAAGTTTTGTCTGGAAAACTCTTCTTTGTTTTTTTACTGTGATGATGGGTTGAATACTGGAACAGGTTTGAATACTGTCCAGAGAGGTTACCAAGTCTCTGCATATGAAGATATTAAAAATCTGACTGGATACAGGCCTAAGCAACCTGCTCTAGTTGAAGCATCTTTAATCAGGGCTGAAACAGGAAATGTTCAGAGATCCCTTCCCATCTCAATGATTTTGTGAGTCCTGGGGACACTCTTACGTATTCCTCTCGAGCATCCATGTGTGGCATCATCATAAACAGGGCCCTGACTTGAGCCCCTGTTTGCACAGAAACCCAAAGAAGGGAATTCACATTTTGATGTAGGGGAATGAGAGAAAGGTGTCTGTTCTTTGTGTCTCTCACACTTAGCAGAGACACCTCTATGTGTGCCAAGTGATGCCAAATTTGCATTTTACACATAACTAACTCTGGAAAGGCAAAAGGAGGCAGGGAAAAAAGCCCTGTGTGATGTAAGTGCACACCTTTCCATTTGTACAGGGCTGGATCCATGATCAAGAAACCTCTCACTCCATGAGACACTTCATCCTTTATTGTCACAGTTAGTGTTTTCCTATTATTATGTTTTTAATTACAGGCATAGATGGACATGTAAATCATGCCCCATCTGAACTAATGAAGAAGCAATTTCATTTTCTTTCCCATAGTGGGAGAGGACACTGATGAAGCCACAGCCCTGACATGAGGTACCATTAGTTCTAATGACCTGCTTGAAAAACATGTGATGGGGAGCTGTGCAGCTGCCACCATGGGAAGAGCTGGGAGCATTGCCGAGTGAGGAACACGAGCTTTCTCCAGAGGCAGACTCCAGTTTCTGTACAGGGAACCCACATTCTTTGTGCATTTCCACAGGGTGTAGGGAAATGGGACTGAAACAGAAGACAGAGGCTGTGTATCAAGAAACGCTTTGCTGGTGCAGCTGACGTCCTCTCCACGTAGAAACAACCCAGCAGAGCCTGGAAAGCTGGGCAGTGAGCAAACAGCATACAGGATTTTGTGTATGGTACATTAACAGTGTATATTTTTCTCAGCTTCTCAGGGAGACCTTTTTCAGTTCTGTCTAGATCTTGTTTCAACATTCTTTTTCCCCAGGTTGTAGGGCCTTTGTGTGCACTGCAGTGACACTTCTGTGGATATAGTCTGTCCAGTAGGCCCTGATATGCAGTTAATGCTGCTTTCTGAAGGCATCTCTAGGATCCTGAGAAAGAAATAATTCTTCAGTGCACAAGTAGGTCAGAGGGCGTTATCTATTGCTCAAATATAAGATTCCTCTCCTACCGTGGGGGGCAGAACCTAGTGCTTCTACTTCAGGTTGTTTTGAGACAGAGCTGCTTGGGTTACCCTGGAACAAAAGAAGGCAAATATTGCAAAAGGGCCATTCTAATGTCTACCTAAAGTCTGATTGGTATTTCCATACTGCTTCTCTATATCACAGAGCAGCAGTGGTCCATTATACTGACACACAACAATTCTGGACTGAATTTGAGGGCTGGCCTGTTACTGGAATGTCACTGGTGCTGTGTGGGGGAGAGCAGCAGGAGAGGCCATTGTATCACTGCATCTGGGTGCCGTAGAAAGCTCCTTTTGTCAACAGCTGGCCTCTGTAACCAGGTGGTTTGGACTGGAGCTGCAAAGTGCTGCCATGATGTTGGTATCAGCAAGTTCTGGCTGCAGAGGCATCAGCCCCTGAGTGCCACCTTCTGTGGAGCCGAACTGGCTTTCTCTGAGGGCATTTCCAACAGAATCCAAGATGCAGTGACAACAGCTGTCTGCCACTGTGACACACAGACAGCTCTCTGTTGCATACTCTCTCCCTGGCACAGCTGGCTGCTGAGCTCTCTCAGTCCCAGTCCTGCCATCCCCATAGGACCTCTGCAGTAAAATAAAATGGCCTGCGGGTCTGGGGTGAGGCTGCTGGAGCTTCTATTATCCCAGATCTGAGACTCCAGGAAGAAGGAAGAATTTCTCCTTCCCAGAACAGTGTTTCTAATTAGTTTTAGTTTCAGGCAAATAATTTTTGGATGAACTGGCATCCTTCAGCAGGATGATAATACTTCCATGTGCTGCTTTTGGGGCCCTGTGCATTGTGCATTAGTCTCTCCTGCCTTGAAAGAAGAGATGTCTGTATTTACAGGTTTATCTAGACAACATTGTATCCACGTGGAGTAGCATACACTGAACCTTCAAAATGTGCCAGACTCCCTATTTTTTTTAACCTTCAAGCCAAAGGGTGTTTCTGACTTGTTCTTTACTGTGCCCTCTTTGAAAGGGGGGAATGTTGTGTTGCAGAAGTGGCAGCCTTGGGCAAGAAGTAGTGTGTTATTCGTCTCACCAGCTCTGAGGTTCAGTGCCAGCGTCACTGTACTTTACCTTGCTCTCCCCTCCTGTCCTTTTTTCCCTCCCGAGGAGCAGGGAGAAAATGCTGCCCCTGTCATTAACCTGTATCCATTCAGGGGCTCCTGCCTCGGTCTCCAGCAGAAGTGGAAGCAGCCCCTGCTGCTGGAGCATCTTCAGCTGCAACCCTGCTGAGGTGCCCCTCCTGCTGCTGAAGTGTAAATCCCCAGCAGCTCTTTTAACCACCCTTCTCATGCTACTTGAAAAATAACTTTCTCTTGTCATTAACGCTGATCTATAGCCGCATTAATGTGTGAAATCACTGGGTGTGAAAATAGTGTACTAACCACTACTTAATGTAATATTACCACAGTAATGTCTCTAAAAATATCTTGTCCACTTGATTGCTTTCATTGTGAACTAGAGATAATGTACCACTTACAGCTGATGATTAAAATTCATAAAGCTTTGGTTCTTAATTACAGCAACTTGCAATCAAAGTGAAATGTCAGATCCTGAATGTTGTTTATCTGTATACAAATTCTCAAAACCAAGAAAATATAAGGATCGTCTCCACAACAAAGCTGAGCTGCTTTGCTGTAAGTTTAAGTAAAATAAATACACATGTGAGTATATATTGAGACAGGCTGGAATCAGTGAGCATGAGATCTTTGACAAGGCAGAACTCACCTCGTATGAAATGCACATCTTTGGAAAATATGTTGATGAAGATGGAAATGTAAACTTCATAGAAAACTGTTGTGGATGGATGGAAGTAACTATTTGATATGCTGTGAATAGAAATTTTGCAAGTCAGGCTCAAGGTTAAACCAAAGATGCAGATATCTGAAAATGCGGAGATGGATTCCCACTGCCGCTGGGAATTACCACGATGGCTGGCAGGAGAGGGTAGTGTCCTTGGTTTCCAGTGTCAAAGTGACCTAACTGTAATCATGCTCTTGGTCAGCAGTGGCACTGCATGACAAAAATCACATCCTTTTGGGTGCCTTCAGCACCTCATTTCCAGAGATATGGTAATTTTTTTCAAGTTAATGCTAAGCCCTGAGGGTTTGCTGTGCTCTGAGATGTATCTTACCCTAAATTTACTAACACAAGCCCTAACTCCAAGTCAGCATAGCTCCCTCCCTTTTGCCTTTTTCTTTTTTTTTTTTTTTTTTGTTCTGGTATGTGAGATACAGACATAGCTAAGTGTAGAAACTACAGTTCTATTCCATTTATAGTCCTACTGGCTTTCTCCATTTGTTGCATCTGTCCTGTGCCAGTCTGGAAAAATCCAAACCAGAGGGAGCCAATTTATCATCTTTTTCCAACATCATTAAAATAAAATAACATTAAAACAATAGGATCCCTTCCTTACTAAATCTGAGTAGCTCCATTTATTTCTTCTGATTCAATGTCATTCTGAAGGAGATCTGACCCATTATTTGTAAACTTCTTTAGAAAAGCTATTTTTTTCCACAGGGTACTCCCACTGTCTCCACACTGATTATCTTTTGCCAGTAGATTTAAAAAAGAAAAGAATCTTTGCATAAATGGGAAATCAAAGCTTGACAATGATATTAATTTTTTCATGGTTTCCATACCACCTCTCCCTTCAGTGTTACTCTTCCTGGTGGTTTTTGGGCATCTTTGCAGTGACACTAATGAGGAAAATATTCAGCTTTAGAGCTGCCCCAGTGTAGCCAAATGTTACTGCCTTGGCAGTTTGTTCCAGAGGCATTTGCTGTTTGCCTACCTCTGTTCCAGCTGCACTGGCGAGCAATTTTGAAACACGAGAACCATTTCCTCCACTGGCCGCATCACGCAGCCCTGATTCACTGGGACTGGCCCTGGCACAGAGTGGTCCTGCTGGCTCTCATGGCTGGTTTGTAGCTGTCTGCTGCAGTTTACACCCCTTGCATATCTTGACCAGCATATTGAGTTTGCAGTGTGGAAGGATTTCTCTGGCTGTGTGGCTTGGTGAGCTCCTTGGTATGTGCTCTCTAATGCCAGGCTTAGCCACCAGCAATTCCTAACAGCTCCACACTTCTGCCACTGCTGCTGGAGCTGTCCTGCTCAGACAGCTTTTCTCCATGTGGATCATGCTTTAGTTGGAGTGAGTCTGTTCCTGGTTGCTCTTCTGTGCCCGCTTCATGGGTGCCATCCAGAAGACATGCCCAGCCGCAAGCAAGGAGAAGCCTCTGAGCAAGCAAAGTGAGTCACCTTCCCACCCCACTTCTACCCCTTCCCAGCTTCAGGCTCTTCTTACAGGGTCCTGCTTGAAGCTTTTCTCTACTTAGTACCTGCTCCCTGTTTCCATATGTAAGGTGTACGTGTCACAGTCCAGGCCGAAAAAGAACATTCTCATTATTTAGAAATACTGTCTCATCCTTCCTCTTGACATTCCAGATAGAAAATTTAATGCAAAGGTCCTGTTCATCTTTTATGTTGCAGATACCTTGGCCCCTCACATCTCAAGCAACAAGTTTGTAATATATTCTTTTCTGCTAAATCTGTAAAACCCATACATTCTGCTGCCAATGTCTAGTGGTTTATGTCAAGTATTTTGCAGCTGTAACCAGCATCTGTATGGATCTCTTCACTTCCAAAGCTCCTAGTCTTCTTCCAGAACCTCCACAAGCTCATTTGCAGGTATCTCAGGTATCCCTTCCTTCCTGTGGCACTGTATTCCTCTCTGTTTACTTTTCAGTCCCACTCTTGGGACTGTTCATGGTCCCTGGGAGGTTTAGGTGCTTCTCTTGGGAGCTCCAGGTGCAGTGAGGACATGAAAGGAGATGTCCTTAGCTAAACTTTGTCTATGTGGAGCACAGAGGTACAGATAAATGCCCCAATTTTCACAGTACAGTTGCAGCAGGCATGATGTGGCACAGCAGTGCAGAGATAGGTAGCCAGGAGCTGCCTGGCTTGGGGGAGGAATCCAGGATTTTCTGAGCAGTCCAAGCCCACCAAGGAACGTGTCCTCTAGAGGCAATGTCTGACAGTTATCCCACTCACACGAAACACCACATGTTGAGAAATTTAATGTGAACACAGTGGGCTAGGTTTGCATTTCACCTGTTGCCTCCTCACACTTCCCAAATGATGCAAAAAGGTCTAGGCATCAAAGGGAAGGCAGCCCCTGGCAGTCATGCTCTGTGCCACTGGAAATCCTGCAGGTTCCTGCTGCCATATGCTGCAGGTTGCTCGGGGAGGGAAGGCTCTCTTGTGCCTCTCACGTTAGCCTTTTATTCCTTATAACAAGTTCGGGACTGGTGATGACAGCTTTGCTCCTGGGGTGAGATAGTTAATTTAGATTGGGCACCTGTTGCTTCCTTGTCCTCTCTGGCTGAGGATACATCTCCTTTAAATACTGTATCCGTTAACTGCTCTGTGAGCAAGAAATCAGACTGTGCAAAGGAGGCGAAGAGGTACAACATGTAAAAAACATGTCCTCCCACTCTCCCTTTTCCCCAGGATAGGCGATGTTTGACTTCGCACTCGAGGAAGCAGCTGAGAAATCCTTCAGATGGTTAAACATTTCAAATGGTTTGGATGGCTATATGTCCTAGATTTAAAAATTTCACAGAAGTACTTGAGTTACAAAGTGGACCATGAAATGTTTATGGAGATGTTCTTACCCTCCTGCTACTGACATCAGAACAAATAATGGAGTAAGGAATGGGAGGTGAGAATTTTAGGGTAACAGGATAGTAAATGGGTGATGCTAGGTTTCAAAATTGATTTCTTATTCTTAGAAAGGAAAGACTACACTTGTCCGGTTTTGGTTTCCCTTGTTTCAGAGATTATTTAATTTCTCTGAAAATTTGTCCTTTGGATTTAATAGCATTTATATTTTGAGTGAAGTTTTTTCTCTCAGAGGGCTGTGGTTCGGGTGACCGTGGGCTGAGGCTTGGACTAACCAACAGTCTAACCAACAGGGAATCCAAAAGGGAATATTGCCAGTGCTGGTAAATTACCATTAAGAGGCAAATGTGTATTCTGGAAATAGAGCTTCTCATTCAGCAGCATGAAGTGAGCGATTTTTCTTTCACTCTGCAGTGAATATGATGGTGGTGAATGGTCCTGGCCTGAGCACCCTGGGAATTGAGCCCTGTATAAGCCCTCAGCAGAGAGGCAAAGGATCCTGGCTACAGGCTGCTCTTCTCATCCGGTTTCAATGATGGAAGAGGAAACAGAGTTTATACAAAACCTAGCCCAACCCCCAGAAACATCTCGCTTTGTTTATGTTCAGAGCTAAGCCTGCGACTCTCACTGTTTGGAAGAGCTATCCAGGCATTTCTCCATCTGACTGATTTCACATCTATTCCTTGATCTCATCAAGAGATCTGGCTTTTAGCTCCCGCTCATGACGTCCCACTTTTCTCTGTCTCTCTCTCTCTCTCTCTCTGTGTCTTGCTCTGCTCTCCAGAGTCTGAAAGATCCCTGTATAACGTGATTATGCAACCATGCAAATGGACACGGTTCTTTTCATTTACTGCAAACCCTGCTTCGTGTCTCCCGTTAGGAAAATAAAATCCTCTGTGAGAGACACGCCGTAGAAGGTAGCAGGAAGGGAGTTCTGTGTGTCTGGGTCTGAATGCTTGAAGGTGGTATTAGAGATGGAAACAGACTATTTGAAGTAAACCAGTGTGCCACCATCTCTCCACAGGAACCAGCATCAGTTAATAGACTCAGACAGCTCTCCTCTGAATCCTTTCCCCCTAGGAAATGGCAGATATTCGCCTTCCTGGTTGTTTTCCTCAGCTGGAGGTCTCCCCCCCCGCTCCCGCCCAAGCCGAGCTGCAGGAGTTGCGCGGTGCGGCTCTCCCCGAAGGCCAATTTGCACCCTCCACTGTAAACAGGCAGCTGCTTCTCCGCTTTGCGCCCAGGCGGGAGGGCCTCGGGGGGCACTTAAACACTCCCCGCTGCCGCTGCTGCTGCTGCGCCCGGCGCTCGGCCAAGGGCTCCCAGCACCCGGCCGAGGCTGACGGAGGACGAGAAACGTGGGAGTCCCTTACACACGGAGGAAAGGAAAAAACGCCCAAAGCTTGTATTACTTGGTTAAGATTCAAGACACCTCGGCCACCCCATGTTATCCTTGTAAGTGAAGATGTCCCTCTCCACCGCGATAGGAGTAGGACCTGTTCAGTTCTGGTGGCCTTTCTCATCACAGTGCCCCAGTCCCTTTGCCAGGGTTTCGTGGCCCTTATCCCACGGGATGATCCCATGGGTCGTCCTTGGATCACATGTGCTAAGAGCAAAGCACTTCGGGCAGGCTGAGGTCTGCCACTGCTGTGGGCTGCAAGCTTGCGTCCGTCTTCCTCCCGCAGCATCTTCCTCACTGCCTGACGGTGGTGAGGGGATGCATCAGCTCTCTCCGAGTCTCCTCAAAAGCTGTTTCTCCATCTCACTGCCCCTTGAGGAGGGTCTCATCTATCCAGAAAGCCCCTCTTATGGAGGAGACAGGGCTCCCTCGGAGACTGGGACAGCAGTTTGCTGCTACAGCGTTCTGACAAGCGGAGGGAGGGAGGGAGGGAGGGAGGGACGGAGGAAGGAAGGGAGCTCCATGATGCCGCGGCAGGGCTGCAGGAGCGGGGCCGCCAGACTCGGAGAAGGCACAGAGCAGGGGTCCCCCGGCAGGGCGGGGCGGGGGGCTCGGAGGGACGCCGGGATGGGGACGCTCGGCGGTGCCGCCCTGCAGGGGGAGCCCCGCCCGCAGCTCCTCGCCCGGCCCGCAGGGGGCGATGGAGGGCCGGGGCTGCCCGCGGGACCCGAGCGCGCGTCCCGTCCCGTCCCGTCCCTTCCCTTCCCTTCCCTTCCCTTCCCTTCCCTTCCCTTCCCTTCCCTTCCCTTCCCTTCCCTTCCCTTCCCTTCCCTTCCCTTCCCTTCCCTTCCCTTCCCTTCCCTTCCCTTCCCTTCCCTCCTCCTGCCTTTTTCCGCCTTTCCCCCTTTATTTGCCTGCCAGTTTCCCCCCCGTTTTCTTTTTTTTCCCTTTCCTTCGGGGATGTCTGCCGTTGTTGCTGTCTCTCCCCTCGAGTTGCAGGCGTCTCTCGATGCCCTGCTCTCCCTCTGGTCCTGCTTCCTCTGTCAGCTCTGTGTAGCCTGGCGTGTTTCTCTGTTCCTCTACCCGCCACGCAGCCCTCCCCCTGTGCAGCTCTCTCCATGAAATGGAGCTGAACAATTGCACCGGAGCAGCTTTCTCTGTTCCTGCCATGTGTCCGTGTGCCGAGGCACCATTGGTCTTGTGGTATTTTGGATGCATTCGCGCTGGAAATACTAGGACAATAACAAAACGGTGGGTTTCTGCCTGTGCCTTTTTGGAACATAATGAGATTTGAAATCCAGCGTGAATGAGATGTGATGGATGGCTGTACTGATATTTTGAGCCGGTTTAGTTCAGAGTCATCTGAGATATCCAGGCTGGATAAAGGAGAGCATGGCCCTAAACATTACCTGCCATCCAAGCACCGAAAGGACAAACCAAGTCGCTGAAGTGATATTATGCTTTCTCTTTCTCTCTTTTTTTTTTTTTTTCCCCTCTTGGAGATAAATATGGTTCTGCAAAGAACATCTAGTAATTGCCCAATTCCTTAAATATGACAAGATGATGCCTGAAATGACAGTCTCTGCCACCAGTGCACACTGCCCCATTCACCTGAATGTGATATTCGCTGAGGCTGCCTCAGTAGCACCAGACTGTCTCCCCTTGTCCCCTGATCTTCCCCCTTAAAATCCCTCCTGGAGCACCTCATAGGTCCAACCCCTCTCACACACAGGGGGAGGCACAGCCTTGGTCCCTTCTTCTGTTAAAAAAGGAGCTTTGAGGCTGGGAGCTGTGCTGCCCTGTAATTAATGTACACTCAGCCTCAAATATGCAGTGACAACAACTTAAATGTCAACATTCCTAGTTAATCCCTTGCTAACAAAATGTGCCTGGAAAGAGATGGTTCTGCATAATCTCCACTGAACAAGATCTTATTTTAGCAGTACAAGCACTTGGGAGATTTCCCCAGTTTGACCAATGAGACCAAAAGATTGGCTTTGATAATCGCAGCTGTAAATGATGCGTTTGATCCTCTCAAGGAAGGAAAGGGCTGCATGTGGCAGAGCATACAAACCCTCCTCTGCCCAAGCCCTCCTCCAGAGCAGAGGCAGGCTGGCCTTCCTGGGTGGTGTCTGTATGACAAGGGATGTGATTTCTGTTCTCTGATGTTCGCTGCTCTCCCCTCTGTTCAGGGAGATGTCCACAGCCTCTTCCTGAGTCACGTTTTCCAGGCTGAACAGCCAGCAGTGTTAAAAAGGAAGTTACAGGGAAAATTATATTTTAATACATAAAATGTTCCTTGTAAGAGCATTGAAGCAGGGACCACGACCACAGACATGGTGTTTGGATTCCTCTCTCTGTGTGCTGAGACTAGCCTCACGTTTATCCTGGGGAGCCCAGGCAGACCCTGAGAGTGTTGGTGTTGTCTCCCTGTGGCTATTTTAAGCCTTCAGTGTAGGTGAAAGGCAGAGCACCCAAGGTGAGGAGATGAACCTCCTTATTGTTCAAAGCAGTTCAATGTTTTCAGCACCCTGGCTCCCCACAGGCAGGATTCCTGCACTTTCCAGTCTGGGATCCTCAGAGAAAGACCAGTAGGTTCCTCCCCAGCAGGCTGTGGAATTAGGGGGGCACTGACACAGGATGTCTTGCCTGGGGTGGATTGGTGCCTGAGCTCTAGGCCTAGCCCAGAAACACAGTAGGAAAGGTGGTGGGCCGTTCTTCTGGGCATCACTCCAGTTTAACACTCAGTCCTTTCATCCCCAGGTTATTTGTGCCTGTGGTGTGCAAGCACATGTAGGGGAATTTACCATTCTGCCTGTGCTTTTCAATCACTGGGTTCCTGCATGCCAGCGTCACCTCACGCTCAGCGATAAAATGATATCCACTTCTTCCCTTTGCATTTTATGGGGGTTTTTCCCCTCTTTCACTGTTTGTCTCTTCCTTTCTGAAGGATGTCTGAGGGGTGCTCTCCCCACCATTATTTCAGTCTCTCATTTCAGCCTGTGTTCATGCTCTCTGCCTCACACTGCCTCTCTTTTGTTCTCTTTTGTTCTTCCACCACCACCTGTCACCAAAGCCTCTTCCTTCCCTACTTTGTTATCTTCTAGAGACCTATCCATTCCCTCTTGCTCCATTCCTAATCAATCCCCTCCATTATTTTCTAAAATACCTTCTTTTGTCTCCCTCTTTTCCACTGCCTGGCACTTGCCCGTGCCTTTGCCACCCCTCCCCTGCTCCGCACCAAGGAAACACCACTCACCAAAGTCGCAGTTCCTCTGTGCCTGCTGTACACCACAACTGTGCAGCAGCACTGCCTTTCACAGCCCTGCTCGTGCTCACTTGGTGCTCTGTGTGGACAGGCTGTGCACCCACTGCCATCCCTGTGCTGGCAAGCTCGGCTCAGGACTGGAGGATTGTCCATGGGAAGGCTGCTCTTTTCCTCCAACATCTCCTCCCTTGGCACTTGGAGACAGGCTACAGTCCTGCCTGGAGCTTTGAGCTGGCCCAGCACAGCTGTGCTTATGGGTGGAGCCACCCTCTTTTCTGAGTGCTCCCCCTGGCACCTCTCTTTCCCTCAAAGGAATCTTTCCCCAAGGTTGTGTTTGCCCTGGTGTTCCTTATCGATCCTCCACAGGGGCTCTGGGGGCTGCAGTTGTCCCTCTGCACTGCCCCTGCTCGCAGCTGCCTCCCTCTGCCTTGACTGCTCCTCACCTCTGGGGGCCCTGAGCACTGCTAGGGCTGCCACACTGCTGGTCCCCCTCATCCTGGTGGGATGGAAACGCAAGGGCCTTGTTCAGCTTCAGCCAGTGTAGCAAGATGTGGCTTCTGGGCTAGGATGGGCTCCCTAACTATTGAGTAATGAGTCTAAGGTGTTTGAATCCCAGTAACTGTTAGAGATGGCTTTGTGTAGCCCTGAGCCACCCTCTTTACCATCTTGCTGAAACAAGTGTGCAGCGCACGGATTCTGGAGATAATTGGATATTTTTGAAGCCTCCATTCTTCTGCAGAACTTGTAGTGCTTCCATCTTTCCCTGTCCTTGCCTTATTCCTGTCTCTTCCCATTTACTGTGACTGTTTTCTATTTTTACTCTTGACAAAGGGTTGTGGGCTTAGAGGCTGCTCTTGTAGCTGTAGATGTAAAATGCCTGCTGTGTGGTGTTTGTCATAAAAGAACCGCTCCTGGAAATTAACTAATTCACAGACCTAACTCATTAACTCTGCAGCCGCACAGAGCTGTGGAGGAGCGTCTGTGTGGTTTCACTGCCGAGGGCACTGGGCTGGGGGAGAGGGGTGGAAGGGAGGTGGAGAGACCCATGTCTGTGATCCCAGCTCTTCTCCCAGCCCGTGCCATGGTTAGCAAGTCATTTCCCACCTCTCTCCCCCTTTCCCATGCCCTTGATCTCTTCTCCAGGTCAGCTGCTCAGGGCAGGAGCTGTTTCTCATTACGCCCGTTCGGTGCCTTGTCAGGGAGGCCTTGACCTTGGTGGGGGCACTAATCGCTCCTGTTGTAGAAACAATAAGTACTGGAGAGACAAAGAGTTATGGAGTCAGATAGCTCCAGATGTCAGTTCATTCCCATCTGGATGTCCTCCTTTTACTACCTCTGCCTCCAGGAGGACGGCTGTCTGGCTTTGGGAAATGCAGGTTGATTCCTCCATGGTGGCATCGCATTCCACCTCTTCTCCTTCCCTCAGGCCCAAACCCCGTCCCTGCTGGAGCTGGTGGCAATATTCCTGGCAGAAATACATTGGAAGTAGACCAGGCTCTTACACCCTAAGCAGCACAGTTTTAACATCAACCCCCATGTTTGGAGTACACTGAGAGCCAGATGAGGTCACTCAGACTATTTCAAGGCTAGGTGTTTGATAGGAGAGGTTTCCCTCTGTGCATTGTCCCACCGAGTCCACACTGCCTGCCCTGGCTCACTCCTCCCTCCATGCATGTCACTGGCGCTCCCTGGGGAGCTCTGCTGGGCATCTCTGCACCTATGGATGGGACAAGTCCTCTGCCCAGGGGCCTGCTCAGAGACTGCCAGGAGCTTCCCTGACTCACAGGAGGGTCACCCCTCCTTCTGCCAACCGCCTGCCCCCAAGCAGGCAGCAGTGTAACCACGGCTTCTCCTTGTTGGGATGGTGGTTAGGATTGGGGCTTGCTGAGTAATGCATGGCTCGGTGGGTTTCTGAGGCTTGGGGCTGGCAGAATGTGTACTCTAGAAAAACCCCATCACACTGAGTCCCAGTGGGTTGAGGTGGTGACAGCTGGTGCTGTTTGGGATCAGGGATCATGCCTGATGTTGTGGCTGCACGCGCTCCCAGCTGACACTCAGGGCTGAGCACTGCTGGGAGCGCATCCAGCGTGCGCCGAGGCAGAGGCACTCAGGCTGGGGACCTGGAATGAGGAAAGGAAGCAGAATAATTGTTGGATGAGGAAGGAGATATATTCAGCTCCTCTGTTTAAGCATGCCACAGGATTGCTGGGCTCTACTTGCCAAATGTGAGCTCTGTCTACCAGGGACAAGAGAGCAGGAGCTTTTCTGGCATTTGATGAAAACTCGAGGAGAAGGCTCAGAGCCAGGCAGTGCCCACTGAGAGGAGTATGATGATGGCTGCTGGACTGGGATTATGGGGGTGTGTGTACTGAGACATACCTGGCACTGGGGCAGGTGACAAAGCACACCTGAGAGCACCTTGGGACAAACTCTGGATTTCCCAGTCAGAGGCAGATCCCCTGATGTCACTCATTCCTCCTTTTGCTCCCCTGGATACTGCAAACATCTTCGCACAGTGAAAGGTGGTGCAGGGGTGTCCTGCCAGTGAAGACCCAAGTCACTGTGCCCGTGCAGCACCAGGGAGCCCTGCAGACTTCAAAGCTCTGGCCTTGATCCCATGAAGTCATGGTACCTTTTTGGAGCTGTGCACAAAGTAATAAGGGCAAGGCTTGTTGCAGAAGGCACACTGCTGAACTGAGGGAGCAGGACTAGTACTGGACCCAAGCCAGCTCATGTCCCACGAGCTCTGCTATGCCTGCATGCTCTGGTGCAGATTTAGCAGCAGCAGAACTCTGTGCTCTGTACTGCATAGGTGTCAGGGTCACCAAGGTGGCAAACACTGTGGGACCATGCAGACTGGCTCTGCAGGGCAGTGGAGCAGGAGGTGACCTGCCAGATGCGTGAGGTGCAGCTTTCATAAGTGCAGCCTTGCTGCCAGGTGTCATCCCTGTAACTGTAGAGATGTCTCCAACTGTGATTCCCAAGTACCTTCTGATCTGCCCCTGCTTTGGCAACCCTGCCTTGCTTTATAAGGATCACTCTGGTTATTGCCATAGTTGGTCACTGTAAACCTGTAGAGAACCCAAAGACAAATGAAAGTTACTGCAGTGTTGAAAGTCTCTTCTTTGTAACCTCATCCTGCAAGAATTTAGGGTTTTGACAGAGCAGATGGTCAGATGTCAACTGTGAGGGCAGAGCCAGAGCTGAGGAGATGTAAGGATTAACCTGGCAAAACCACGATCTGTGGTTCAAGACTTGTGTTTTCTAGTTCTGCCAGGCTACCAAGGCTGGAGGAGATGTCTGACTCCCATACTTGGCTGGCACATGACTTGGAGGCTGCTCTCTTCTGCACACCGGGTCTTCCAGAGGTCTGGAGAACCAGCCACGCACTGGTCCTTCCCGTGCCCAGTCAGGCAAGCTCTTTCTTTTGACCAGTGCTCAGAACTGTGCATTATGCCAGTCTGAGCTTGCCCCACAGCACCTCTGCAGTCACCCAGATGGTTTGGATACAGCTCATGCTCAGTCTGGAGCAGGTAGTTCAGGAGAACAACAGCAGAGAGCCTTTACTGCAGCAGAGAGTTTTTTCCAGCAACTGCAGCTGTTAATTTCCCTGATAACAGCAACAGTTACTTGGGCAGGAAAAAGTCAGCAATCAAACACCAATTAGCAGGAAAACCAGCACATGTAACTGTTTTGGACTTCAGCAAAGCTCTCAATACTGTTTCTCACAGAACCCCTCTGGACAAAGCATCCGGCACACAGAGTACCTGTGTTACACAGAGGGTGAGCATCTGGCTCACAGGTCGGGCACAAAGAGTTATGGTGAATGGGGGGGACATCAGGCTGGTTCCATCCTAGTCCCAGTGATCTTCAACATTGTCATTAACAACCTGAACACAGGACTGGCAGGAATACTAAGTAAATTCACTGACAAGACTTAATTGGGCAGAGCTGTTGATTCCCTGGGGGGCAGACAGGGCCTGCAGAGAAACCTGGACAAATTAGAGGTGGGTGATCACCAACTGGATGAAGACTTACAAGAGCAAGTGCTGGACTGTGCACCTGGGACAGGACAACCCTGGCTGTGTGTATAGCCTGGGGAATGCGAGGCTGCACAGCAGTGCCATGGAAAGGGCCCTGGGGGTCCTGGTTGATGGCGAATTGGATATGAGTCAGCAGTGCCCTGGCAGCCAGGAAGGACATCCCTGTCCTGGGGGCACCAGGCCCAGCATTGCCAGCTGGGCAAGGGAGGGATTGTCCCACTCTGCTCTGGGCTGGGGCAGCCTCATCTCCAGTCCTGGGGGCAGCTTTGGGTGTCAGAATGTAAAAAAGACGTGAAGCTATTAGAGAGTGTCCAAAGGAGGCCACAAGGATGGTGAAGGGTCTGGAGGGGAAGCCTTATGGCAAATGGCTGAGGTCACTTGGTCTGTTCAGAGGTCTGGAGAAGAGGAGGCTGAGAGGAGACCCCACTGTTGTCTTCAACATCCTCATGAGGGGAAGCAGAGGGGCAGGTACCGATCTCTTCACTCAGTTACCAGTGACAGGACCCAAGGGAATGACGTGAAGATGAGTCAGGGGAGGTTTAGGTTGGATATCAGGAAAATGTTTTTCACCCAGAGAGTGACTGGGCACTGAACAGGCTCCCCAGGGAAGGGGTCACAGCAGCAACCTGACAGAGTTCAAGAAGTGTTTGGACAATGCTCTCAGGCACATGGTGTGACTCTTGGGGTGTCCTGCCTAGGGCCAGGAGTTGGATTTGATGAGCCTGAGGGGTGCCTTTCAACCCAGCATTTTCTGTGATTCTTTGATTCTATGATTCGATGAAGTTTTGATTCCCCCACTGTCCCCACTCATGGTACCCAGCCTCTCTGCCCTCTGACTCTGGGTCCTATCTGAATGCCCCATCTTTGCTAGGTTTCTTTGGACCAACACACACAGGTACTACCCTTCCCCTGCCTCATCTCAGTCCCTGATCTGTTTTGCTGGCTTGTTGTGTGCCCTTGAGCTTGCTCTGCAGCACTGTAGCTTCTTGGGGGCTTCTGTGTGAAAGGTGGGGCTGGGGATCACTGGGACAAGCCAGAGAGGACAGGAGGGATCCTTCTACAGCATCAAGCATTCACTCACAGGTGACTTTGGAGCACCCTGCCCCAGCTCTGAGAGTGACTGCCTTAGCACTTGAGCATGACTGCCACAAAAGTAGTCTCTGCTCACCAGGTGTAATCGAGGTTCATCCACATGAACCCAAGCAAAAAACTACTGCTGTGCAGGAAGAGCAACTGGCATGCTGCAAGAACCCAGGCACCACACCTGACACCCCTGGGTTGCCCCTGCCTGGCAGAGCCGGGCTCAGGCACTGTGTCCATGCTGGGTGCAGGCAGGGGAAGGCTGTGTCCCCGGAGCCAAGGGCCGGGAGCTGGAGCACTGTCAGCTCCAGCCCTGGCTCCACCGGCAGCTACAGGGGTGGGTGGGTGTGTGTGCAGCTGCAGCATTGGGCAAGAGATGCTAATGGGAAACAGAAACAATTCAAAGTGCCTGGTGGTGGGAGAAACACTAACAGCATTATGGCTTGGAGCTTGTTACAGTCCCGCTAGTGAAACAACTGCCGGTGAAATTACGGTTTTTTTCCTTTCCTTTTTTTCATTAGGACACAGAAGTTTTCCAGCTCGTTATACCAGGGCCAGCAGTATTCTTCAGCGTCAACAAGGGGCTTGGGTGAGCCAACTTTTTTTCTGCTAAGGAAGAAGAGCAGTATGTTGTATCCCTTTCCAGTGTGCTAGTGAGCACTTCATGTCTCCTGAGGCTGTGGGCCGGCAGAGGTGCAGGGGTGTCCCTGGCAGGGCAGCAGAGGCTCTCAGGGATGCAATGTCCCCCTTTCCCAGCAGATGCCTGCAAGGCAAGCACATTGCAAATGTCACCCTTTGGAGAGAGAGGCTGTGAGGGCTGGGGCGAGTTTTTTCCTTTGGGAGGTGGCATAGCACATTCTGGATAATCATTTCATGCTGCTTGGGAGTGGTGCATAGTTTGGTTTCTCTTTGGTTGTGTTAATTGTGTGGTAAGGTGCCTAGAGCCTTCTACTGGCATCTTTATTTATTTAAATACAAATGAAGAAGGCATTAAATCAATTGTTCTTTTTTCTTCCCTCCCTCTTGCCTTATCATTGTTTCTATCACGTACTCTTAGCTGTACTGGGCTTTTGCTTTTTCAGCTGAATCAGTGAGATCATTAAGTGAGAGTCCCGGGCTGAATTTCCTGCAGACTCTGGGAGGCTGCCCTGAGGAAGCACACCTTATATCCCTGGCTTTCCCCTACTCCTATTTTGTCTACATGACAAGGCACTTCCTAACTTTACTGGCCAAGGCTTCGGTCTGTGACCTCTTGCACACCTAAACCTCCTGCAATGCAAAACTAAAGAAAAAAGCTGCACATTATGGCAATGATTGAGACCAGAATACATTTCTCTTACTCCTTCAGATACTCTGCCTTTCATCTGGATGGGCCAAATTACATGACTCGGTGGTTGACCCCTTTACTGTTTTAACCTCTAGCTCCTATAGCTAGGGGCAGAACCCAGTATTCCTGGACTTGATAATTCTCCTGCTATTTAGCAAGTAGTTTGTAATCAAATGGTAAACTATGAGTTGAGGCCCTCTCTTCTCGCCAAACTTCATAAAATTTAATTACTCCCGGAGTTCAAGTGGTGGCATGTTTTGTGAGAGATGTGGAGGCCTAAGTATGCAGCTTTCAGATAGACATTGTAATTGAGCTTCTGATTTTTTCCCCTCCTTTTTTTGTTCCCAACAATTAATTAAATTCGCACATTGAAACCTTGCTGGAAAATTATTATGTATGTCAACAATCTGCTCACTGTGGTCTGCCAGAGATCAAAATACCTGTGTGCTGATTTGAGGGCATCTGTTATGAGTATGGACCAGTGAAATCAGAGGTGTGGGGTCCTGAGGTGTCTGCACCTCTCATTATGTGGCAGGAGCAGGGTGAAGGCAGCCTCGGTCCTTCCCAGAGATCTGACTCAGTCTGCACCACGCAGAGGTCAGAGCAAGGGATGCTCTTCATTAGGAACTGAGCTCCCTCTGCTTGGAGTCTTGTTTGCTTTTAAACTTTGACTCTTCTTTGTCTCTGGCCGAATCTACTGCAGAGGGATGCTGGCCTCATTGCTCGCCCTAAATTCTGTTGTACTTACCTCATTACTCTCCTAATGACAAGCTGACAAATGCCTTTGCTTGATTTACTGGCAGTGTTACAGGTGTGTGGAACACTTGTCAGTACCTTGCTACTACATGCCTAATTTTTCAAACGGCTGGGTGTGCTAGCTTCCTTTGCAAGCTGTCCCTGCACACTTCCCTGGTAGAATTCCCCTGCCATGGCTTTATCACATACCTGCACCCAAAGCTTCCAGAGCTATGCCCTAAGATTTCACAGAAACAAAGAATGGTTTGGGTTGGAAGGGACCTTAAAGATCATCCAGTTCCAAACCCTCCCGCTGTGGGTAGGGACAACTTCCACTAGACCAGATTGCTCAGAGTCCCATGCAACCTGGCCTTGAACACTTCCAGGGATGGGGCATCCACAATTGCTTTGGACAATCTGTTCCGGTGCCTCACCAGCCTCACTCCACACGTCCAAGTAAACAACTCAGACCCTACCTGCAGGTTTTGATGTAACTGGCCTTCTGGTAAGAAGTGAACAGTGAAATGGCATAGTGCAGCAGCCCTCCAGCTGTTTGTGGGTATTTATGGGTGTGCTGGATCAAGGATGGTCCTGCACCCACCCTGGGACAGGCAGCAGGGCAGTGGTGTCCCTGCTCAAGCCCTTGTCAGGAGGTCCCGGCTGCCGCAGCCCAAGGGCTCAGGTTTGCACCCCACCTTTTAACTCTCGTCTCTTGGTTGTTTAAACCAGGCAAGGACATTTTCACTGATCAAACCCCAGGAAACAGAGCCGGCCACCACCCACACGAGCACATCACTGAGATTAAACGGAGGTTTCAGAGTGAGGGAGCGCGGCAGGTGAGAGGGCTCCAGGCATTGCACAGCGATGGAGCGGCAACTGCTCGGGAAGGGAAGAACACCAACATTTCGCACACACATCTCTCCACCAGTTGGGCAGAGCTCTCCTGCTCTTCTCCTGGCTGTGTTGCTAGGAGAGGAGCGCTCTGCCCTCCTCATGGCTATGAATAGCTCTCGCTTGTTTATCCAGCCCAGCTCCGCCTGCTGGTTACAACCACAGCCGGCACCACCTCACGGCATGACACCACCGGGAAACAATGCACTGCCAGGGAACAGCCCCCTCCGGCTCAGGACGGTCCGGATACCTCTGCTGCACCGCTCCGCAGCCACCCTTCTCCTCCTCTTACCACACTCCTCTGCCCCCAGCAGAACGGGCTAAACCCGGCCGAGCGGTGCAGTGTCACCCCCAGAGAGCAGCGCTGAGAGCCAGGACCTGAAAATCAGGGCATCAGCTCAGAAACCTGGCTTGAAAACACACACACACAATCACTTTAGGGTCCTTTCCTGCAATTCCAATGTCAGAGCCTTTCACGAGCTACAAAAGTTACTTTTAGTGAAGGCTGGTCTTCTTGCATAAGCCCATGAATTGAAGACCAGGGACTTCAAGAAAAGTAACAGATGGCTTGAAAATTGGCAATAATGGGATTCCTGAGATTTTCTTGACTATATTTTGTCTGAGGTCTGACCAGGAATGAAAGAGCTCTAGCAGTGGAATTAGATGGTCTGTATTGACAAGGGGAAATACTGATGGGGTTGAGCAAAAGGCTCCTCGGAGCACTGCAAAACACGACCATTTCAGGATATTTACTCCACGGGACAGAGGGACAGGCAGCAAATACAACCAGTCTACACATTAAGAGACAGGATATGTGTGCTCAGGCAGCCACAGAGGGCTGTGCAAGTTCAGGGTAGCAAAGCACACACAAAACTGCAGCTTTTGGAACAGCCTGGGCACTCAATGAGAAGAAAAGTGCTGGGCAAGGCAGAGCAGCCTAGATCAGAAGGGATAGGGATGGCTGCTGCACAGGTACAGGTGAACCACCCCTTCTTTTCCAGCATCGTGAGCTTCCAAGTGTGCCTATTTCCCTGGACATCTCATCTTTCTCCACCTGGGAGTTTGGTTGGGATGAAATCTCAATTTTGCATATGCTTATCCAGAATTTCCACATGCCCATCAGGCCTTTCAGATAGTTGGGCCGCTGAACATCCAGAAATTCAGGATAAGTTGACTGCACACTTGGGAGGTGAACTGTATAGCATTCACACACTATGTCTAATGAATCCAAAAATTGTCAGACCTGCTGTGCATATGCTGTGCAGATGATCTGCATATGTACAGTTTACCCAGTGTGCTCTGAAGGTGTCTGGTCTCCCCTGTACTCACAGAACATCTACACAGTGCAGGTGTATGCATTCCCACTTGGAAAAGAGGACTAACATAGGGGGTTTTTTACACATTCTTGATGTATTTGTAGAAGAGGGAACAGCTGAAGGCTTTGGTGCAGCAGGCAAGGAAATTTAGGTATATTTCCTGTGTATGGGGGCCAGACTCTCCTATCCCATGCTGCTTGTTTTACAGCAGTCACCTATACAGGACTGGGATTGGGGTCCTGTTATTTAAGACATTGTACATGCACAAAGTGAAAGGGTGTTATTTTTCCTGCTGCCCCCTAAATCTTCCACCGTGATCTAAACTAATACAAGTGCAAGAAAGGGGCATCACAATTCTTACTTGAGAGATGAGCCAAATAAAAGGAAGCTCCTAGTCTCCTAAAGCAGGACCCAGGTGGAATTTAGACACCTGAGTGCGAAATATGATCCTGCAAATTCTTGTTTAGGTCATGTCTTGTGCTGGGGGTGCCCAGACCCCTCAGGCCCACCAGATTTGACAATGATACCCCACGGCTTCAGCATCTCTCTGCTCCTCACCTACCTGGGAAAGCCTCACACCTAACAAGGCTAAGCACAACAGCAGCAGTAGGAGAGGCCAGACATGAAATTCCTCTTTGCTTAGGGGAGCATAACTCCAGGATGGGCTTTCTCTGAGCCCCCAGAGAGGGTAACCCTTCTTTTTAGGGTGCAGTGTCCAAAGGGGTTAAAGCCCCCACAGAGGACTTATGGAGGACCCAGCCTGCGCTTCCTCCTCTCCTGCAGGGCGTGCCTGTCTGCATCTCCCATGGATGTGCTCCAGCTCCCAAGGTGCTGGCTGTTTTGGAGAGAGAGGGCATGCTCACCTCTTCTGCCACAGGCATTATGATTTTCTTAAAAGCGTTGTGGCTTCCCTGGGCACACACACACCCGGGAGAGGAAGCATCTGCAGGAATGAGCAGCCTGGCTGTTTGAGGTTTTGGCAGAGAGGAGGGGGAAGCCCATGCTCCAGTCCACCCTTGGGTGACCACTTCTGACTTTTTACCTCATGTCCCTTTAACATAAAATTCATAAGCAGGAGCTGGGCAAAGGGACCCACGTTTTCCCTCGTACATGGAGTGCCACGAGATCAATGAGATTAAACATGTGCTTACATGCTGTCCTGAATTGGGGCCATGAGGAGAGCAATGGGAAAGTAAACAGAAGGGAAACGTTATGGAAATGAAGGAAGAGGTAAAATCCACTCTGCCAAGAGCAGCAGCTCTCAGCAGTTACAAGAAGATATGGCCTCAACCAGAGCTGATTAGGCATTAGGAAGTCCAGAGACTGGAAAGGAAGACCAAGTCATCTTCATGAAGGTTGAGAAGTGACTGAAAAGAGTGAGATTTGGAGCAGAGGAGAAAGGCTATCCACTGGGCACAGCTGTTCCCAGAGAAGGTAAGCTTAGCTTAAGTTGTTTCACCCCATTAGCAGAATGTGGATACTTGAAATTCAACCTGTGACAATACAGGGAGGCTTTTCTCCCCTTAAAGACGCCAAAACCTGGAGCTGAATGTCAGGCTCTACAGAATCCTGTGCACCAGTGGGCACAGCTGCTGCCCTGTCTCATGTTGTAGACGCTGTGGGAGATGAAGCTGGACATGATGACTGCTCTGTCCATAATCTGGCTCTGCTTCCAAGAGGCTGAGTGTGGCAGTCATCCTCTCTGGAGGACCTGTAGTGCCAGCTCCCAGTGCCTGCCGAGGCGAGAGTGCTTGAGCAGCCTGTTTGGGGGGTTCACTGACACCGTGGCCAAAGCTTTGGTGCGAGTGCGCCTTATCAGCTCTCAAGTGCCTGACTGCAAGTGGTTGATTGGATTTTCCTGCAGGTGAAATTCCAGACTACGTTCTTCCACCTTTCTATATTCTTCACATAGCCTTCAAAACTTTCAGCCAGATCTCTTGGAGCTATCCTGCTCTTCCAGCTGGGAAATTTGTAGGTGTGTCTCTGATTTTCCAGCCTTCTCTCCTGCCTTTGCTCTTCCCCTTCTTCTTTCTTCCCAGTCAACCTTAGTTGTAGTCTTCCTTCTCCACTTGACCTCTATTTCTCTTTCCTGGGAAGAGCCTCATTTGCATCTGTCCTAGTATCCAAGCTACAAATTAGACCTGGTTAAAATTTCTTTCAGCAAAACTGCGACTTGAATAAAACTTTCGAGTTTTGGGGGAATTGTAGGAGCTCTATTTTTGAGAAGTGGCTTTTCTGTTGAGCACTTGAGTTCAAAAATGTGTAGTCCCTTCTGTTACAGGTTCAGAAGATGACCTTGAGTATGTCACTTCATCTGCCCAAATGTTTTACCACTTGTTAAATTTAGATAAAAATACTTGTCTGGGTTAGTAAAATGTCTTTGAGATCATCGAACAACAAAAGCTATCCAACTGGTGATTATTATGATTATTATAATTACCTTTATTAAATGAAACCAGCTGATTCTTGCGCAACAGTCTTCTGGGCTCCACAGGCCTTTACAGCCGAGACTCGGAGAAAAAAAATCTTTTGTTATCCCTGGACAGGGATGTGTTTTTTGAGATTGAGTTTTGTGGTTTTGTTACGAAACGTATGACAGTCGGTCATGTGGTTTGCTTTCTGGGCCGACTGAACCCTGCTGAACCCGTACGCAAGGCAGCAGAGTTTAATGATTCACAGGGGCTGTGTTTTGGTTTGGCTTTTGCCGGACGGAGGCTGTGCAAACCTGCACGGCCAGGGAACCCTCTTGGTTGGAGTCACTGAAAAAACTTAGCTCAAATCTCTGCAAGCCTGGACCCAGCATGGCCCCGCTGTCGGGCCAGGCCCTTTTTGGGTGTCTTGGGTTCTAAGAGCTGGCCATGCCGAGGCACACCTAGACTTTCCCATTGGACAACTGCACTCTCCCTCTGTTATGGGAGTAATGGGAGACTGCAAAAATTTTGGGGAGTCCATGAGGGCTTGTTTTTTTGTGATTTCTCCCTCGCCTTTTCCCCTTGCCTCCCGCCACCGTGTTGCTGCGGGATAAAATTGACCCCGAGGCCCTTGGCGTTGGGTCTCCGCCGTTTGGCGTGCCCGGCTATTTGCACGACCTTGGAAGGGGGGAAACGGGGCGAATTCCTGGCCGGCTCCTCGGCTGATCCTCGAGGAGCGCTGGGAGCCATGGTTCGTGGCGGCGCTGGCGAGGGTGGGACGCGGCGGACCTGTGCTCTTTACTCGGCGGGTTTAGCGCTGGCTTTCCTGCCGGAGGGAGCCTGGAATCCCCCGATCCCTCCCGGCGAGGGGGAAAGCGGGAGCCTGCCATGTTCGCGGGGACGCGGCGGGCGCCCTTCTCCCTGCCCCGCGCCTGTCACCGGAGTTGGGAGTTCGCATGGAGGAGGCCGGCGGAGGAGGAGGGAGGCGGGAGGCGGGAGGAGGAGGCGGGAGGAGGAGGAGGAGGAGGAGGAGGGAGGGGGCCGCCTTGTTTGTGGCTTGTCAGCAGCCGCTGGAGACAAGCCTCCATGTGTGAAAGCCGCTTGGCATGAATGCCTGGGCCGTACCAAGCGCCGCGGCGCCCGCGGGGGGAGGCGGCCCCGCCGCCCCGCCGCCCCGCGCAGACAAAAGGCCCGGCACGGCTTCCCCGTGAGTTGCCCCGATGCTGCCGTAGCGCCCGCCCGGCGCAGCGCCCGCTCCCCGCCGCCCCCGCCATGCCGCCCCGCGCCCTCGCCGCCTGAGCAGGTAAGCGCCGGCCGCGGGCGGGCGAGGGTTCGCAGCCGGCGCCGCCGCCCCCGGGGCCGCTCCCCGCCCGCCGCCGCTCCCCCGGCGCGGCTGCCGGCGGCGCGGGGCGGCTGCGTGTGCGGAGCGGGGGGCGGCCGCGTGTGCCGCCGGCAGCCCCGGGCCGCTGCCCGGCGCCCCCGCCTCGGCGGCGGAAAGTTTTGCGGCGGCCGTGGCCGCGGCGCCGTGCCTCAGTTTCCCCCCGTCTCGGTTTGCCCCCGGCGGCGAGGCGCGGGGAGGGACCGCGCCGGCCGGGGGGGATCCCGGGAGCGGGCGCGGAAGGGACAAAAAGCGCCTTCCACCTGTTGGCTTCTGTCCCGGTGGCTTTTATGGGGGTGGCGGGCCGAGGAAGGGCCGGGGGGAGAGCCCGGGGCGGCCGCCGGCCCCGCTGCCCCGCGCCGGGGAGAAGCCCCGCGGGGGAGGGTGGAAGCCGGGGTCTTTTGTCAGCCCTCCATCCCGCTGCCTCCGGAGGCAGGCAGATCGCCGCGGGGATGGGAGACGTTTTTCCCTCCTGGATGTCGGGAGATTAGATGAGATGTATTTACAGTTGCCGTTTATCAGCAAGTAAATACCGAGCTCGGCGTGAGAGCAGCAATATGAAGCCTGCTTGCTTGCTCTCTTGCCGGAGGTTTTGTAGCTGTTATCCTACTGTTGGTGAGGTGATAATGTGCAAGAGCCAAAAAAAAAAAAAAACCAAAAAAACAACAAACCAACCCCCCAAAAAAGGCAAAGGGGAGAGAATCCCTGCTCCTCACACCCGGGCTTATCACAGTATCGGTACTGGGTTTGGTTAAATTTGGAGGGTTAATTTTTCCTTTTGCCATGAGACACAGAAAGCCTCCTGAAATGCTAGGTGCATCCTCACGAGGTCTTTTAAGTTTGTCATGTGCCATCATTCAGGTTTCATTGATTCTAGTTGTTTTGTTAAAAAATAACCTACAAGAATCTGAGCTGCACAAATGTTCGTCATCCTAATGTCCTGACACAACCTATGCGAGGCAGGAGCTGGAAGAGGGGGAGAGAGTGAGGATATGTGCTTTCCCAGTCAAGGCTGGGAGGAGAGCATCATGTGTTGAAGAATATGAGCAAGAATGGGAGATGGGGGAGGGAGTCTAAATTGTCCTGAGACCCTATTCAATCCAGCAAGGAAGATGGAGGATCTTGCTGCTGCAAAAAAATGTACGGCAGAAATCTCAGCCAGCTTCTCTCTGACTTGTTACCTCCCTTCAAAAAAATAAATAAATAAGCAGAAAAAGAATCAAAGCAAAACCCTGTGATTTGCTGTAACGTTTTCCATGATACCTTTATCCCACATGCCTTACAGTCAGTCCAGTGATGGAGGTATGTGAGAAGCAGGGAGAGAGACTCTGAGGTTTATCGTCACAGGAGGGGGAGAAGTATCAGATCATGTTTGAAAGGAGACTTGTCAGGCAATGAGGTAGGGAGGAAAAATGCCTGTTCTAGGCAGCTGGACCTGGGGAGAAGAAGGAGGTGGCTCCAGCACCTACGGTTCTGAAGCTGGGTGGAAAATCTGTGGAGAGGGGATGTAGACAGATGGGGGAGCGGGCAGGAAGGATGTCTAAGGAAGACCTTGGACCGTCTCCTTGGAGGGCTTTAAAAAGAGGGGAGATTTTGAACTGAATCAGGGCACGAGCAAGGCTAAAGCACAGCTAAGCTAAGTGTGATGTAGCAGGACTTCTCAGTATGGAAGAACACAGAGGCTGAGTTTTCTGACTTGGTGGAGTTTGGGGCATTTGGTAAGGGGAAGAGATTTTTGTAGCCGGGGTGATTGTGACTTGTGCAAGGATTGCAGCTGAGAGGATTGAGGAGAGAGCATGTGGCTTGCCTTTTGCATAGGTGGCTTCTCTGGTAGAGGGGCCTTCTGTTAAAATGTCTGTAAATTTCTGTTAATTTTGCTGGACTCTGTCAATAGCAAGGAGAAAATCAACTGTCCCTTGTGAAAGTAAGTGTGGGGATGAAATAAAGCTTTACCACTTTACTGATGTTTCCATGCACCTAGCACCTCCACACACATGGAAACAGCAAGTTTGTGCAAACACACCTGCTTGTGTCGCACATCCTTCCTCTTGAGGGCCAACACGCTCACGTTGTGAGCATGGTTCCTGCACAGACATGGCCCAGCTCTTGTGTTTTCCTCAGTTTACAGAATAGTTTATTCCATCAGCCTGGTAGCAGTAGTATTTGACAGCTGACTTTGTGTTAGCACAAACTGCATGTGAGGTGGCTGAGGCTTGAAACCAGTATGTGACATGTTTTAGCTTTTCCACTCATGGCAGCATTCCCATGATGGAGCAGGGACACACCACAGGCATCTCACATGCACAAATAAAGTGTTACACACATGCAGATGCAGAGGACAGGTCTCAGGTCAAATGTACTCCAAGTCACTCTCTTTGAGAAGAAGCTGAAGCAGCACCAGCTCGTTGCAGGCAGAGCTCACACGCTGCTCCCACACACACAGATCACACGCATGCACGTTACACCTCTCCTCTCCAGGATCACCTGTTTGAATTCCAGCTGGGCTGGCAGCACAGGGAAGTTTTGCACCCTCCTGGATGGGGATTTGATGGCCTTTCTTTTCCAGCTTGGCACTGGACGGGCTTGAGCCACAAAAGCTTAACAACAGGGAACACTAATGAGCCCCTGCTTGGCATGCTGAGAAGAAAGGCCAAGGGCTGAGTGGGCATAAAAACAGTGGCATGGAGCCCCTTGGCCAGAGTCTGAGCCTTGGAATGAAGGCTGGGGAGGGAGCAGAGCCTCTGGAGTCGGGAACAAGACGGCAGCACTGCAGCAAAGGCACGAGAGGAGACCATGTTGGGGGGAGGAGAGCAGGCTGCTGTTTCCACATCATCTGAAAACTCAACCTGCTGTCAGGACAGAAGGAAGGCTTGTGCATATTTTATGTCACTTTTCTCCTTCTAGGACAAGCTGCTGATCTGATCAGCTATGCACTTTAAAATCCTTGACGCGCCAATCAGCAAGTATGACTCGAGGCCAATAACCAGCCTTGGCCTCCTGCCTCCGCTCCTTTGTGGACATCCCATGCCGCCCTTCCCCGGAGAACGTGTGCACAATTAAACCCTGCACAGCGTTCCTCAACTACGGCATGGGATGTGACGAGCTGCATGGAGACGGGGACAGAAAATGGCAACGTGTCAGGGCTGGGGGGGTGGAGGCGGGGAGGGGAGTTGGCCATTTCTTCTGCTGTTTGCTGATGTCTGGAAGGAGACTAAGTGGGTAAATTGGTTTTCCTTTGAACTGGTGGTGTGGTGTTCCAGTCAGCTGCTCTTTCTTCAGAGGTCTTCAGTGGCAGCTCAAGAGTTGGTGGGGCTCGCAGTAAACAAAATGTATTTCACTCCTTCAGCCTGAATTTTGCTGGGGGCTGTCAGACAAGAGGATTTCTCCTCAGCAGTTAGTTATTCAGTGCTGCTTCTGCATGGCAGAGCCACTTGAGCCACTGACATTGCTTCTGCCCACTGGAGATGGGATGCACTGAGGATGCAGGCACTGAGGATGCAGGCAGCCCAGGCACTTTAGTTTTGACAACAGTCTCTCACACACAAACATGTAACTCCTGTGTCCCATAAGCCAACTCACTGCCCTGCACACCATTTTGGGACACATGGGGAAGCAAATGTTTTTGCTATGTGATGCAGAGTTATGACCCTAACTGACTTAACATTGGCCCTGCTTTATCCTTCATTTGTCCTGCTTGAGAAATGGCCATCGGACAAAGAGGTCTCACAGAACTCGAGATCCTGGCACTGATCTGATGGGCAGCCTTAGGGAAATTGCCTTAAAGCTTGTGTGGACCTTCTTGCTGCAGTCTGTGAGATGGGGTAATGCTTGCCCACCTCCCAGGTAGGAGCAGCAGCCCAAGGGTTGTGTGTGCCTGTGCAGACACCACGGCGGGCTCACACGCCAGCCCATGGACAAAGCGTGTGGTTTTGCACCGAGCGTGACTCATGCGACGATAAATTTTGCTCGAAGTATGCGCACACTCGGTGCTCTGTTGGACAGTGAATTCTGTTTTGTCCTTCCAGCAGAAAACAGCACAACTTGCCAGTGACATGGACTGGACATGTATTCCCATAACAACAATATTACAAACATATGGTAAACCTGGTGTAACAACTGCTGTCCGTGTCTCCACGCAGAACAAGGAGCCGGTTAACAAAAACTTGAGGCTGTCTGAGGCTGTATCTCCCCAGACTGTGATCTCATCAGCTTTCCCAAGCTAACCTCAACCTGGTCACTGCTTGGATTGTAAGCTTGGGATGGGTGGGGGGGTGAGAGCAGTTAGCAGGAATGGCTATTCGTGATTCAGACCACTTCCCTGTGACTCAGAACTGAACTATCCCTCGGTAGAGTATTTGGGGATAGTACTCTTCAGATGTTGAACATCAGTCTAGTTCTTAGAAGTTCTGCAGTACCCGGGCTTGCTTGCTTGCACAACTGGGTTTTTCCTCAGCATCTTTTGTGGAAACAAAACCCTAAAAACTACTTCTGACTATTAAAGACGCCATGGTAATTTTTGCCAAAAGAAGAAGGGGGAGTGGTCTTAGCCCTGGGCACTTTGCCAGATTCGAGCTCAGGAAATTGCAGTCTATCTAGGTAAAACTCCCCATAGTTTAAATGAAAAAAAAAAAAAAAAGTATTCATCTCTTACTGTCTTAAAGGGTAAGCACTGCGTTCTCTGGAGCCTTAAACAGACAGTACATTCCGGCTGGAGAGGTGGTTACAGTTGCTTGCTGGGAGAAGATTTTTTTTATGCAAAAACTGGGGCTTTTTTTGCATTTTTGGGATGCTTCTAATCGCAAAATGCTGTATACATTTTAGGTTATTGCAAAGCTTGAATGAATATGTGGCTCAACATACAAATGCAAGGAAATATGCTGGTGTGGCGTTTGCCCAGGGAGCAGGCGCAGCCAGCAAATACACATCTTTTCTGTGGCAGAAAAATAAGGACCAGTTTTTTAGTCTTGCGCCTGTGCATCTGGGGGCTGGATTTTGTATGTTTAGCAGCAACTGCTTTTGTAAGCTGCTGCTAAGGCACGTAGCTGGCTGTGTGCAATTGCAGTGATAGAATGTGAAAATGCAACTACACACAGACCTGTAATCTTGCATGCAAAATACTGCTGGTCTAGTTCTCCAGGTACCAAAAAATGGTCTGAGATTGTACTTGCCTTTCCATTTAACTGTGCTCACCTGCATTTTTCAGGTGACAGCTGTGTGTATGGAGTGCTGAATGATTATCCTTTCTATTTTTGCTCCAAGAAGAAGGAAATTAAATCTTTACTAGTGATCATGGCAGTGCACGTGTTGTGATAAGTCCAGGATGGAGGTGGCTGGGGGGTTGCAATGAAATTCTGTAATGCTTTGAAATCCTGGGGAAATGCACGGGTGGAGAAGGAGAGCAGAGTGAGCTTCTGTTCCCCCTACAGATGAGGAGTATTGAACTGCTGAGTTTGTCAGTGCTGTCAGGATCTGGCCTTGCCTTCTGCCAATCCCAGTACTTCCAGGGCCCCCCAGAACAGAATGTGCATTTGGGCACAGGTGGATGCAGGGCTGAATATCCACGCTGGGAAGGCTGTCCTTGGATATTCCAGCCCAGGACCCCCAAAGTGTGAAACAGGTCTTCTCCTCCTCATTCAGTGATGTGTCTCAGCCCTGCCCCGGTGAGATGCAGGCAGATGGTGGGGGCGGGGGGGACACACACAGGAGAACAGCTCACTTTCTCTTGTGCTTCACTCTCCAGCTTCTCTGGTGACAGTGATAACAAAGGGCTGCTCAGCATTAGGTGATATGGATCTCTCTCAACCCACTAAACTTGAGTCCTGCAGGCTTCTCACTAGCCCTTGGGGCTTGGGTGTCATTGTACCCTCCCATCCTGGGGTGGTCTGGGACAGTACCCCTGGGGACTGAAGGCTGAACTTTCTCCACGAGTTTTGGAAGCATGAATTTCTTCTTACTGAAGCCTGTGATTTTATTTTGAGGTTATTTCTTGCCATCCTGGGTCCTTGACTGCAATCACTTCCATTTTGCATGCTGCTCTTTGTAATTGAATCTATCGATGTATATTTAATCCACTTGGCACCGTGGCTGGTAACTAGGCACTGCTTCCCAGCCTTCTGTCACTTGTTTTCACAATTACTGCCTGAAGTTGGGGTGGCCTGTCGCTCAGCTCTTTGCCCAGTTGCTAGACTGCCTGGGAAGACCTGTGCTTGACAGTCAGGTCCACAGCTGGTACAGCTCCCATCCTTCCATCTGGATGCCAGCCAGGTGTGTAGGACTTGGGTCATAGAAGCTAAGCCTGTTGGGTTTAATTCTCCTCTCTGCCACTGATTTGCTTTGTGTGATCACAGGCAAGTCCTTTAACCTCAGATGGCCTCAGCTGGGTTATCTACTTCAGAAAGGTGTTGTAATGCTTAATTATTGCCAGCTCTTCAGAAACCCATGGTGGGAAAAAACTGCATTTTATTCAGAAATATTGCTGACCTCCCTGGCCTTTCTAAGCCACCTCGGTGGTGCTAGGAGATACTATTTTTCCAACCTCAATAATGTTTCTTCAATTTTTCATCTGTACATTCTCCCACTCTCTCAGCTGCATGTAAAAATGCCAAGCTGTCTGAAGTCATGGAAATATTTTTATAAACTTGACAGCCATGGCAAACATTCCTCCTTGGCAATAAACAAACAAGGTGCACAACCTGCCATTAACATCAATTTATAGCAGAGAGACCTTCGTCACTCATTGATGAGGGAATTCTAGACAATTCTTGTGCTAGCACGCCATAAAGTAGTGCTGTCTGAGATTAGGAAAATGTTGGATCCTTTGGGTTCCTGTGTGCAGGGAGTAACTGGGAAGCTCTGTTTGCCCAAGTGCGTGCAGGAGTTCAAGCAGGCACCAGGTATTTGGTTTATTCAAGGCTCTTACAAATGGTGTTTGGCTTGGGTGTACGTGTGCTTGGGGGCTTGGTGTTTGTTTGTCAAACAACAAAAAGCTTGTTGTCCATAGTGGCAGCTGAGACCCAAAGGTAGTACAAATTAAACTGGATAAATTTTAGACACCCAAAAAAAGAGCTGCAAACAAAAGACATCAGTGAGCACTGCAGGAGCAGAGCCCCCGTCGTGCAGCCTCCTGTGCACCCCCCTTCCATTTTCCTTGCAGCTGGCTGTGGGCTGGTGGGGTCGGCAAGTACCGGAACCCACACTGCAACATCTTCTCCCCGTGGGCACTTCCCCACGTAAGCACTCAGACAGCGCTCGTTTTGGTGTGTTCTAGGTTAATTTACTCTGAATACATCTAAACACACATCTCCAGGGACGTTGGTGATGCTGGCAAAAAAACCCAGGTCCCCCTCTTTTTCTTACATTACTTTGGGTTATCTCTCGCTCTTCTAGCAGGCTCTCTTCCTACCATCTTTGAGTAGTGGATTCTCTGTGGTGTGCTCAGGAGAGAAAAGTCTAGACTGTTCTTCACCTGTGTCTTTGATGGAAAACTCATAGGGAGCTAAGCCTCTTTCTACCACCTCACTCATTCACTGCCTCTCTGTCTCTGTGCCGTAGTTCCTCCCTTCTTCAAATGAGGATGCCAAGTCTTCACTCTGCTTCCACAAAACCTTTGAAAACTAAGGAGAAAAACATGCAGGGCATTTGTCTTCCCTCTCCAGGAAATCATAAATCCCTCCCCTCTCCCCTCACCCCTCTCCCTTCTCCTTTCCACCTTTTTTCCTCTCTCCTCTCTTCTCTCTCCTTTTCCTCTCATTTTAAGAGTTGTTATTATTATATTCTGTCCCTTTAGGTCTCCTCTACTTCCACTGCTCTTGCAATCTGTCTCTCTCTGCTGTTTCCATATCCCCTTCTATTTGCAGCTCTCTTCCTTCTGTTCATGTCATTTTCTTCTCTCACCCTGTATCTTCTACCCTCCCCCACTATTCATGCGCCGCACACTCCTATCTCTTCCCTCTAGTTTATCCTCCAAATTCCTCCCTTATGTGTGTGTCTCCACGGTGGACCCCTTTTTGTTGTTGCCAGCTGCCTGTCCCTGTGGCCTGGCTGCCTGGAAGCTGCCAGAGGGGTGGGCTGGCCAGGCCTGAGGGAGAAGGACAGGGCATGGGATCAGCTGGACAGCCCCCTGCTGCAGCCGTGGCCAGCCAGGCAGGATGGGGGTTGCCCTCTGAGGGAGCAAGGTGAGACTCCCTCCATGTGTGTGCCGCCGGCTCTGGATGGAGCTGCCTGGAGTCTCGTTCTGAGCTGCAGCACAGTTGTCACTTTAATGTCTGAGTACTTTGTTTCTGCCTGGAAGCTTGATGAAGTCTCCAGTCTCAAATGTTGTTTCCTGACGTCACCTTACCTCCTTGGACATGACCTTGTGACTTACTCTGGTCTTGACCTATTGTCTTGTTCCCATTCCCCTGACTTCCCTCTGGCTCTAGACACTCTGTCCTGAAAACATGGATTGTGCTGTGTCTGGCTGTGTGTTGACATCTCTGGTTGTTGAGAGGATGACTGTCCCACTGTGCCACTTCCAGCTGAGTTCAGGACCCCATGCTGTGCCAGGGAAAGCCATGATGGAGGAGGCAGAGGATGAGCACCAAAGGTTTGGGAAGCCCTCTGCATCTTGATGGAGAGTTGCATTGAGCCCACAAGGCAGTACCCAACAGGTCAGGACAGCTGTGCTATGTTCCTGGCAGACCTGTGCTTAGTGTCCTGCTGTTGGAAGAGGACAGGATCAACAGGGTCACTGCAGTAGGGAGAACCCCTCTCCCATCTGCCTGAGAGAGCCACCTGATCCCACAAGGAGGCTGTCCCACTATCTGATGTGGGATAGAGTTTCCTCCAAGTCAGCCAGAGTGGTTGCGGTGTATTTAACCACCTCTCTTCAGGGACAGGATTTTGGCTGTAAGGATCATGTCCAGCAGCAGCAATTGAAAAGTGGTGGTTTTTTTATATCCCCTCATGGATTCTGTTTTCTTCCCACATAGGGAACATGTGGCATGGAGAAGTCCCTTTCTCAGGGCAGGGAGAGGTGGCTGCATCTAGGCTGATGGGAGAGACATCCAAATCAGGGCTCATGAGGTGTTCCTGACGGCAAGGCACAAAGAGATCAAGCAGATGGCCTTGTGCTGAAGTTCATCCAGTGTCCTACAGGACAGGGCATGGTGACTTTTTGGCCTCCAGTGGAGTTTAGCTCTATTCCTGGGTAGCACCACATTTCCCCCTGCCAGATGTCACTCAGTCCCAGGCTCATTAACGTCAGTGAGCCTCAGCTCCCCTGACCAGACAGTTCCTGACTTCTCCCTTCTGTCTCTGCAACACTCTGACCCTTCCTTAGCGAGATGATCTCCCTCATGCTCCATGCGAGGTGCTGTGCACCTTTTCCCATTTTTCCCACAGCCGTTTTTCTCCCTCTCCATACCTGCTTCACCTGTTTTACCTGCTTTTTCTCTCCTGCTCTGCCTCTGGGCTAGGTCTCTCTCCAGACTCTGTCTAAAGCCCTCTGCCTCATTTGCCTTCCCATCTGGCTTCCTTGTCTCTCTGGTCATGCCGTGAGCTGTCAGCACCCAGGGGAGGACCATTGCAAGAGCAGGGCAGAGACTGGAGGGTGTCAGGGAGAGCAGAGCAGGAAGGCGGATTCCTAAACCAGGGTCCATCATTTGCTGGTGCCTTTGGCCTCTGCCAGGTATGTGCTCTTAGCTACATGGCAGAAGTTCCCTTTTCCCAGAAGTGTGATTTTCCCATTGCTTCTACTTCACTATTGGCAAGCTCCTGAAAGGTTAATGAAGTCATTCACTGCAAAAGGAAAAAGCACATCTTCCCATGTTTTGCATAAATTAATCTTGGAGATTATGGAGCAGCCGGTGCACAGGCCACAGGATATGCAGCTATGTCCTTGAATCTTGTCACCCAAAATGCAGCTCTGGGAGTATCACATAGGTGATACTGTCCACTCCAGTCCCTGATATCAGCTTAGGCTAAAATGTAGGTAAAAAGCTGTGGCCTCCTCAGTCATCTTTATTCATGTTTCATTGTGAAACAGGGACTGGGGAGGAGGTACCCAGGAATGCCCACAAGCCCTTCCTCCCATTGCGGTGGATCCTTGTTTCCCACAGATCCTCTTTAGAAAATGCCCTGTATCAGGTTTCATTCCCCCTGGATTTTTTTTCTGCCTGAGAAGTATGCAGAAAGTCATTCAATTGGTTTTGAACCACATGAGTGGGAGCAGGAACCAACCCCAGAAGATAAGTGTTCTGACCTTTACCGCACTCAGATAACAGAAAATAATAACAAATAAATACATCTCGTTTCTAAACCTCAGACTTAGGGATATGTCCCTGCCTTATTCAACAAGAGCCTGAGCCCCTGGGAGGGCTGAGGTTACGAACCTGGTAGCTGCCTGCAGTAAGCAGCAGCCCCTTTGCTTTCCTTTAGTAAATGAAGCTGGAACCAGTCCAGATATTCAGGATGTCAGGGGACAGGGCCAACATCCCCACACTCCTGCCATCTTTCTGCTGGGACCCTGCATGTTTTCCCATAGCTAGTGTACTGGGAAAATGAGAATTTGTTTATTTCTTGCCTGCGTGTGTTTCTTTGCACATTTTGCCTCTTGTTTTCAAATACAGGGTTGACCATTTAGGGCCATACCGGGCTGGCCACCAACTAGACCTATGCATGTATGCAGACCATGGATAAGATTATGGGATTTGCTCAGGAAAAAAAGTGTTAAAACCTCCAAATCAGTGAGTGTTTAAAAAAAAGGGAACCTGTCTAGAAGGAGGACATGCTGAACTGTGGCTTGCAGTGAGCTCCCCAGGTCTGGGTCTTAGGTCACTGACTCAGACTTCCATCATCTCCGCAGATGCCCCTGGGGAGGTCCATCTGAGACAGCCTCTCTCTGCAGGCCGCTGGTGACAGTAAATATTTGTACACTGCATGCTGAAGTGCTGATATGGGGCTGGAGTCCCATTGTGCAGTGTGCTGTCCAGACTCTGGAAAGAGATAGTCCCTGTCCTGAAGGACTTACTGCAATCCCAAATTAGAACATTCTTCGTGCTTTCTGTAGTGGCTGTGACTTGATGTTCCTTCGGCAGGATGTTGCTTCCCTTCCCTCCTCTGTGACGTGGGGAGATTGTTTGCTTGGTTTCTGCCATCCAAACCACCAGCAACTGAAGAGATGCCTGTATGCAGACTGTGGGGAGGATGCTGGGAGGTTTCTGGCACTCTGTCAGTGTAAAGCACCTTATTTATTAGAGTCTAATGCCCGTTTGGGATGTACTTCTGATCTAAAGCTCCTGAATTCCTCCCTTTTAACGCTAAAGAAGCCATTCAGAGGCCCCCTGGGCCCAATGTGTGCTTCTGCTAAAGACTGCCCTGATCATATATCTACCACTGTCTTGCCCAGACTTCGGGTTCAGTGGTTTTGTTTTCATTAGAAGATCTCCTCCAACTCACCTCTTCCTTCAGGGGTTCCAGCAGATACCCAAATAAATATGATATTCAGTGGGCTGTGCACGTGTTTCCACACGCTGTTGCAGTACACGGAAACGTGCATTTTCAACATGCAACCTGATACGTGCCTGGATGTTTGCATTTGTGTTGTGTGGACGCTTGCATTCGTGTCTGCCAGTGTATTTGGGCTGGAGGAGGTAGCAGCAAAGGCTCTGGCAGCTGGGAAGAAAGGAATGACAGGCTTTCTAGGGGAGGGAGGAGAGAGTTTGGTAGCTGAGATGAGGATTGGGTAACAACTGGAGGGGGAGATCAGATTTAGGATCCATGTTGCTCACTTAAGAAAATAGGAGAAGAAGCAGTACATTGTTTATTGGGGATTGTGTTATTCCTGTGCATTATTTATTAGTCTTCTGCTAATGGTACTGCATAAAGAAGTGGCACTTCTACAGAAATTTCACAGACAGCTGGAGGATCAGTTCCAGGAGGTATTGTAACCAGGTCAGGTTGGTGTAGGGAATCCTGCTGGGCTCAGTTTTGACAGGCTTTGGAAAAGAGAAGATTGTTCAGGAGGCATTTGGAGGGGAGAAGGGAGGGGGAAGTGTCTGTGACTCACCAGGGAACAATGATCGCTGTGAGGATAAAGGGGCAGGCTGGAAGAAGACCTGGAGACAATGGTGAATTCCTGGGTTCAGCGGCTTCAGGATTCCAGCCTGAAGTAGAAGAAAGCATGAGAAAATGAAGTGTTTAGAAGGAAGCTTTAGGAGTAATAAAGGCAGCTGGTGAGAGAAAGGCAGAAGTAAGGAGAAAGCAATGCTGCACCTTGAAGTGGGTCCTGTAAGGCTTGATTTTGAGGCAGGGGTTGAAAGAATGGATGTGCAGAAAGAGGTAGCCTGTGCAGTGACTGAATGAACCCTTCCTGAGTTACCTGTAGTGTCTCTTAGCACAGACATGCTGGTTTGCAGCCTCTGCAGACACAACAGGCAAAGCAGAGGTGTTGAGGTACCCAGGGACAGGAGAATGTGTAGGTTTGTGAAGTTTGGAGTGCAGACAGATGGGTGCCAGCATGGATGCCCCCAGCCAGTTCTTGGATACTGGTCCTTCCTTTCATTTGCAAGACGTCCAGTCACTTGGAGAGGTGGGACTGGTATTCTGGTAGGTGGCATTCTTCTTTCACTCAGCCATGAATCTGAAATCAGCCAATACTGGAGGAGGAAATCATGCCACTGGTGCAAACTGTCTTTGGGTGAGAAGCTAACTCATAGTCCCCAAAATACCCAGACAAAATGTAAAGGTTTTATTTTTAAGGTTTGTTTTACCCCACCACGTTCAACCATTGGGCGGGGAACACCCTCCCTACTGCTTGTGACTTGTTACCATGAGCCAAGAGCAGGTCTAAATGGAAGTTGCCTTGGTGACACTTCAACCTGAGAATCTCAGTGCTGAGCTGGTGCAGAATTTTGGGGCTGGGGGGGAGGAGGAGAAACCGCAACATAAACACAGCTTCATGGGCTGTCCTTTCTTTTTCTGCCTGCAGTATGAAGCCTACTTTGTTAGATACAGTCACACCATGAACATGGGGAGTCCTGTAGCACAGACAGTAGCTCCATCGGCGAGAGTCAGCCCCTGCCCTCAGCCATCACAGCTGGGCTACCATTACTGGTGGTGTTGGGATGCTAGTTCTAATTTTAAGCAGGATTGATGCAAATCATTCAATGAGTACCTGCAATAGTTGGTGTGTTTGAGAGTTGTTTTGGTTTTTTTTTTCAGTTATTGTTTTAACACTGCACTGTACCCTTCGACAAACCTCCTTATTGTGTGCAGCAATCCTGGGGGTGTGGGTAGTGCTAAGTGCACTGAGAGCTGTAACAATAACGGTGTGAGAGTGGCCTGGAGGTTTGGAATTAACCAGGCCATGATGGGACACAATTCTGTTAATCCACTATGTCAATTAGAATAGAAGGTGACTTGGGCCAACCAACTGAAATGCCTTCAGAGAGTGTTTCTCCACCTTGGGAGAATGTGTGATCATCTGAGACCGCAACTTGAGTTCTAGCAGGGATTATCCATTCGGAAAAGACAGTCCGTTTTGGAAGTGAAGTGCTGGTGAGTCCAGGAATGATAAAATCACCCTTGGACTTTTTTTGTGTGTGTGTGAACTCCTAGAAGTCATCTATGTTGGTATAAATGAGATCATTTGGCCTAATTAGTTCCAAGCTTAATTAGCAGTAATTATCCCAACATGGGAGTAATACTCGAGTAGGAAGTACTGAGTCCTCGATTAGATAGATCTCTAATTGGTGTTACAATATTGTAATTAAAGCATGCTTGTACGCCTCTGCCTCTGCAAGTGATTTGTTTTATGTCTGATTAAGCAGGGAGTCCGGCAGCCTCAAGGAGGCCAGGACATCACCACTGATTGAAACAGTGTATTATTCTTTGTTATAGGAAAGAAATGATGAATCACATGTACTAGGAAACACTGTGGGCCAAATTAGTCCTTTGAGTAATTGCTACTGGAGTTAGGGAAATTACAACAGGGGTAAATTTGGCCTCAAGTGTATAAGCTCTATCTGTGTATCACACAGTTAAACAAATACTCATTTGAATGTGCAGTCTGGCAATTACACCATCAGACAAATGCAAGTGAGTTAATCTGCATTTGCGATCACTGGATTGCAGGGGTGAGTTTGGCTGCTGGGTTATTAGGTTGCACATTCTGCTCAGATTTTGTGGGAGGTGTTGCCGTACGTCCCGGGATGCAGCTGGCATCGTTTCAGATTGCCACTGCTGGCTGCAGTGTCCTCTCCTTGCCGGGGTGAGACCTGGAAGGTACCGCTAGGGCCACCAGGAGCACCTGGCAACTGGAGGAGATGGACAGATAAAGAGCCCTCTTTTCTTCCAACAGTGTTACCTTCAGTCTGGCCAGTCTGATCCTCCCTAGCAGAAGAGCCTTCAGAATATCAGGTAAACATGTTTTTTGAAGAAGTTTAAAATGAAGAGAGTGAAATGGGAACTTTCTGAAATTAGTCAGCATCAAAACACGAAAGCTTCCTATGTCTTTTTAAGAAACCACCTCCTTAGGAGTTGGCAAGTGTGCTGCTTTATTACTTATCTGTTCGCTACATGAGTGGGCGACTGTACTTCCTGATTTGGTTCTCCAACATAGAGAGATCATCAGCATAGGTCTGTAGAGGACAGTAACTCCTCGCCTACAGAAAGTAACAAATAGGAATGCATGTATCCTCTGGCTGTCACAAAGGATTTCGAAGCACATTCGAGTCATATCCGAAGTAAAGCATCATCTCATTTCCATTTTAAAGCTGCAGAAACTGAGGCACAGATCAGTTACTTCTCTCGCTGCAGCTCATGGAGGTGGTGTACATGGCAGCACCCGGAATGCAGTGCAGGTCTCATCACCTTCTGCTTCACTCACAAAAACATCTTTATTTTCCTGGAGGGAGAGCCCTCCCAGAAAGAAGGAGATGACTTGAGCAAGGAAATAAAGTACACAGAATTCTGTTAAAGCAGTATTAGGGATAAGAATTTAAACACCCTGTACACGGGAATTCAAAGCAAGGTTTCCATAGCAGCGTTGCTTGGCCATATTGTATATACACTGTTTTGCATTGTGCTGGTGATGTCAAAGGCATATTCTAATATCTGTGTGTGCAATATGTCTGCATCAGAGTTGCTATGAAACTTAAGGGTGAATTACACCATGGAGGCATATTCTTGTGTGGTGTTGGGAGGAAATAACAGAACTAGGTTTTGCTAGGATTTTTCTCCAGAGATAATTTTTCTTAGAGAATTGCTGATTTGCCAGAATTGTTGCTATTTTCAGGAAAAGTTGACTCCAGTTTTGTGTTTCATCTTGGAAAAAAAAATGGAGAAAAATTTTAAAGCTGTCAGAATGAAGCATTTCAAGAAGGTAAAATGAAACCTTGCATTAAGTTCATTTAGTCATAGTTTCTAGGTAGAAATTTTGAAAACTGCTTTTTCGGTTTTTTTTTTTGGTTTTTTTTTTAACCTAATCAGAGGTAGAACAGTTATTTGAAATTTCTGAAAATCTTGAAGGAATAAAAGGCTTGTTCTTTCACACTACGTGAGCCAGAACTGTCCTGGGAGTGGCAGGTGACAAGGGAGTGACTGCATCACCCAGCACCGTGTGTGGCTGCCCTGTTGTGTGTTGCAATGGAAGCAGTGGGAGAGGTTTGCCACTGAGTACCTCTCTGACTACCTGGTAAAGGCACGTAGCAAAATATGCCTGCTCAAAAAACTGTTCCAATCTTTCACGAGGCTCAACTGTCTCTAAAAACCCCCAGTATCACCTGGATATCATAAGGTTAAGCCTTTGGACCGGGAGTGTTTTGGGTGGGAGCCACTGTTTCTCACATCGTTAAACCTCCATTCAGCAGATGATGGGATCTCTGAGGGGGAGCTGCCGCCTCTCCCTGCCCCACACTGGGGATAATGGGACCTGTCCTTCTCACCTCCCTGTGCATGGACAAAGGGAGGGCCTCCCGAGTGGCACCACAGCTCTTCCCTGTGCTCATCCGGCTCTGCCCTTCGCTTCCAGTACTTCATCCAGGCTCTGAAGCTCTCTGGGGAAGCAGGAGGGACCTTGCACCCTGAGCTGGGAAGGAGTGCTTGCACTCATGGAAAAGCCCTGTGAGTTATTTTGGCATCACTCTTCCTGCTGGCAGCAATGTTTCCTCACTGCCAGCATTCCCAAATGTTGGTGTAGCCTGTATGCCAACGTCTCCTTTCTCCCTGCCCCCTCATGTTGCAATTGCTAATTTCTGTGCCTGTGCCTGAAGAGCTGTAGTTTAGACTTGCTTTCCCATGCATTGAAGCCATTCTTGTCTAGGGAAGAAACTGCAAAAGGGGTGTGGGAGAGAGGAAAAAAGAAGAGAGCTGTTTTTTTCCCTATGTGGCAGTGACGAATGCTGGGTATTAGAGAGACAAGCTGACAAACATCTGAATGAGTGGAAGAGACTTCTAACCCAAAGGGAGGAGTTGTGGTTTAGGTTAAAGCCACAAAGGAAGTGAAGGAGGTTACCACTTTCCTGTCTGTGGGCAGGAGGTTCTCCTTGTGCTCGTTTGAAGGCTTAGCTCTAGCTCATCCTTCCCTAGGAACATACTCATCTGTGTACTTCTTGAAAGGCATTCGAGCTGGCGTCTGATCTTGGGAGTGACAAACATCCCCTTTATACTCAGAAATCAGCAGGAGCTGGGAGCTAAAGATCTGGGAATCACAGTCTAATTTATGGAGCCAGATATTTTAAAGTGTCTTGTTAAGCCATGTGTCTTGTTTGGTGCTAGATCATGTAGTGTTTTTCTCTGTGCTTCTTCCTCTTGCTGATTCCACTTGGAATTTTTCTTGTAAATATCTGTATGTACCTCCAGGGCCTGTTGGCTCCCCACAGGCCTCACTCCTCTCATGTTCCTGAATGATTGGCAAATTGTGTAGCCATCCTGCCTGGATCTAGCAGTCTAGCATGCTGATACAGGATAGATTCCGAATGTCATTGGGTTCCTACCAACATGGCCTGTGATCAGGATTTTCCTTGATATTCTGTGCTTGCTTTACTTTTAATAGTGCAGAGGCTTCAGCTGTATGCAGTTGTAAAGTTTGTTGTCTCAGCTCTGCAGCTCCACTCTTCATGTGTGAGAAGAGAGTGAGTGGTTAACCCTGGTGTGCTGCAGAAGGCACGCTAGGAGGGAGATGAAAGAATACAGAATTGCTCTTACCAGAGTGTGAGCCTTCTCCTGAGTCAGAGGAGCACGCAAGCCGGCTGTCTTAAGCCGAGCTATCAACTGGTGACTGCACAGTTAGAACCACTGTCAGTGACAGTGACTTTAGTATGTGCTGCCAGTGCCTTCTGATTACTGTGCACTGCTGTACATGAAAAGAGCATCTGAAAGGTGCTCCCTGAAGAGCCGTTCTGTGGTCTCTAACCTTCCATTAACAGCTCACCTCAGACCCTAACCCTGGCCTTGGGATGCAGCAGAGTTATTTCATTTACCAGGTGTGAAAATCATATTTTGCCATGTGAGGATGATTGGTCTCTCAGGTGTGTTACAGCAACTGGGGTTTCTTTTTTTGTTTGTTTGGGTTTTTTAATGCTTTGTTAAAACTACAAGATATCATTAAAGATTTATATGTGGCAAATGTGTCCTTTTTTGCAGAGTGTTTCCTCTTAGAGACCTTCACGGTATTGATTTCAAGTAGATTTTCTTCTGTTTTAAAACGTTTCCTTTGCCTATGGATTTTCAGCATTACTCACTGGAGCTGTGTGCAGTACATTCCCCAGACTATACTATCAAGCCAGAGTCCCTTACTGCTGCTCTTCAGGGACCACTTCTGAAGCTGGAAAGACCATTCATTTGCTGTGTTCACTCAGTCCTGAGTAACTGTCCAGCATTACATCCTTATTACTCCAGGATGTATGCTGTCATCTAACTAAGCCATGGGTCTGCTTTCACTGTATGCCAGAGGATCCCACACCTAATCTGGCAAGAGCCTTGGGCTGGCCCCTCCTTGGACTGAGAGATGTTTGTTTGGATGTTTCTGATGTAAAGGGAAAACAAGCTGTACTACGGGGAGATGAAGAAACCGGAGTGGTAAGCAGCTGCTATTCTAAGGTCAATTGGTTTTGGTGTCAGCATTTCATTTCTCAAACTCATCCTTGTGGCCACTAGAGTGGGGAATGGGGATTTCTTTTTGGAGAGGGCAGAGGACTCAGCAGGGAGGCTGAGATCCTAGAGGAGAGAGGTACCACTGCCCTTTCAAAGAGCAGGCTGATGACCACCAGCCATTTCTGTGCCCTAGGATGAGGCCCTGGGGTCCCTGCGCTGCTGGTGGCTGAAACAGCTCAGTGACAGCCAGCTCTTGGTGTGGTTCAGCCATCTTTTGGTGGATCATATCTGTAAGATGTTGAAAACTTGGATTCAGACCTTAAAGCATCTGGCTTATGGAATTTGGCTTTGTTTACTGTAGTGTTATAGCCTTAGGGCCACAGAAAGTGCAGCTTTATTGAAATCATTGGAGTTGTGCTTGCTTATGGCAGCAGGGAGCTGGGGACGCATTTTTTTGGAACATGTTGCCAGGAGCATAAACCCTTTTCTTTGGGAGATGCTTTGTAAGGATGACTCAAGTAAATGCCCGGGAAACATTGTCCTAATGGAAACAAGACGTTTAAGTGATCAGGTCTCAGAACAACTCTTATTTCTTCCCCACACCTGTGGCTTTCAGAATCCACCATCCTAAGGCTCAGTCCTTCTTCCTTCCTCATTATCATCTTAGTTTTGAACGTCATATACACCACCAAGAGCAGGAACACCATGAGGGACACATCAGTCTCTGCACACGGGGGAAATAGGAACTTGGAAGAGGAAGCCAGTTGACTTGTGTGGGATCCAGGCAGGCTGAAGTTGTGTCACTGGACAAAGCAGCAGCAATCTGTTATCAGATGCTAAAGTGGAAGGTATCTGTGCTTCAGCATTTAAATGTTTACAGGAGATTCTTGCTACACTCTTTGATGCTGGATACTCATATAAAAGCAATTACTGAAAATACAAGTGACTTCTAAGGACACTGTACACAGTATTACCTGCATTTCTTGCATGCTGGATGGACTGCTGGCATTCATTTTGTCTTGGTTTGACAGAGAGGGCAGGCAAAAGATGCAGGCAGTGTGTAGGAACAGCCCGTGTTGTAAGCAAGTCAAGGCACAGGGAGTGTCCCATCAGAGTTACCTTACCAAGGCAGGTCCCTTGTGCAGCACCGGCTCACATGTTAAATGAATGCTCTGAAATAAAAAGATATAGATGGAAAGAAGCATGCTATCCTAGGTGTCTCTCAGAACCTGCAAGGCAGCTATTGTCAGCAGATGTATTCCTGCTAGGGAATAGCCCAGCATGATTTAAAATAAGCTGGCAGATTTTGTGCTCAGATGGACTGGGAACATTCATACAGTCTGTTATTGCAGTTCGGCTGTGAGAGGCCAGCACCATTAGCGGAGAGGGACTAGCAAAATGTTTGGGCAGAAGTATGTCCAGTCGTGACATCTGTTGCTAAAGCGGTCCACCGTTTGCACCATAGAAGTGCATAAGTAAAAATGGAGAAGAACAAGAGTGAAGTGTTTATATAGCTAAGCCAAAACTCCCGAGTGCCCTCTAATAATGAAGTGTCCTGGTTTTGTTGGTGTTGTCCTCCATCATCTAAGGCCTTGCAGATCTGAAAGCTGATGATTACTGTAAAAGAAAGTTAGCACCATACTAATGGTAAGCCAATGTCTAATCTAAACAGCAAGTGGGGAAATCTGCTTGTTTTCTTTGGAGGTATCTCTCTATTTTATGTAATTTTGGTACAACACCTGTAAATCAGTGACTGGTACTTTTGAAATGTATTTCTTTCATCAAAAGCTATTTGAAACAACAGGTTGCACCTATCCATTCAGTCTAAGCTCCCCTGACATTTTTAAATGACAGATAATGAAAACTGTCTTCATTATAACTCAAGTAATTTCATCAGACTGTCACCAGCAAACAATGGCAAACTAAAGACTGAACAACCCTCAACTCTACTCTCCTAGGTAGCTGTGCTAGAGTACGTGGTGTCTTTTCTGCTTCTAGGAAATATAAGAGGTGATTTGTCAGCTGGGAAAGGTTCTGTGATGAGAGGCACTAGAGGTCAACAGGAACATGTTAAAATCTGTCTGGGAGCCAGTGGTCAGATGGCATAAAAATGGAGCACAAACGTGAGAATGATCGTGGGTGAGAGACATGGCTTATCTAACTGAGTGCTGAATTCTGCACTGCCTTCAGTTTATGAATGGATTTAAAGCATGGTGCCAAACAGACCATATTGCAGTTGTCTAATCCTTAGGTGACAGAGGCAGGCATGATTGTAGGCAGAGCTGCATCCAAGAGGACTCATCAGAACAACCCAGTCAGCCTGGCATTATTGCTACCTGATCTATGGGAATCGGTCCAGGCCCTGGATCTAAACTGCCGCAGGGAAACCTGGTTGAAGGAGCAGCTGTTGAGGTACGGCACTGGCTTATCTTCCCCTGCCTGTCTCTCCCCAGCCAACATTGCTGCAGGCTTGCCTGGGCTGAGGATCAGTCACCCAGGTCTTTCCTCCCTTGCCCCACCCCCCACTCCCCAAATTTACAGACTTAACCAAGCTACCCCCCACAGTTAGATTAAAGGGAGAGTGAGAGCAGAAGGGGCATTTCACAATAAAACGTAATTTCTACAAGATGGCCACAGTATGGGAGAGGCTGGCACCAGGGAGTGAATTATAGGGGGCCGGAGCAGTGAGAGGCTGTGGCAGAAAGAGGGTTGTTATTGGAGGACACAGGGAGCAAAGTCACGGAGATAGAGGGTGTAGAGAAATAGTTGGAAATGGCTGCAGTGGTGTGATTTGGAAGGAAAATCAGTCACTACTTCAGTCACCAGTGGCGATTAGTTTAGGGAGCTGAGTAGTAAATTACAGGCAGGTTAGAACTCCAAGAACATCCGTGACCCTGTGAAACGCTGGAGAGAGAAAAGTTGCAGTAACAGTGAGTAAGACTCAGATCTCATCTAACTGAGCATGAGTATCTCAAGGTGAAATAACAGAAGGAGAGGAGGCGGGAATATTGATTTCTGCCTCGCAAAACAGACAACAACGCCTACTTTTTCATAGCAAGAATTTAACCATTCGCTTTAATGGGCCAGTCTGCGGCACAGTGAGGGCTTGGTTTCTTTGTGCACAGTCCAGAGGGGAATTCATGCTGAAGTTGTTTTTATTTTTTGGTAGCCTTGAAGGAGAGACATGAGCAAAATGTCACCCTCAAATAACTCTGTGCTGACTGTAGGGGCAGCATGAGTGGAATCTGTCCATGTTGCTGGCCTTTTGTGCAGCAGGCGGGTACCCTGAGCAGCTGGATGCCGGAGGAGCAGCGCTGGAAGGCACAAAAAGCCCGTTATGCCAAGAGAGCTGTTGTATGTGTTGGCGACAGATGACTTCTTCTGTCTGTCTGAGGGCAGGCTTAGCCTCCTATTTATCCTGTGAGAAGGATGCTTCTAATGAGAGGTGCTTTCTTCATCTGCTCATGGCTTTCTCAGAAATGTTGCTTTGGGAATGAAAATTTTGTTTGCTTGGTTTTACACCATGAAGGTGCACACATATGCCCCAGTGCTGTGGGCAGGCAGCACAGAGAACGTGCCTGTGAGGCTGTGCAAGGGGGCTTGGTGCCTTGCACCAAGCTCAGCAGGTTGCTGAAGGGAAGCAGGAGGTGAGGTTGGGAATTTGTGAGCTGCTGCCATGTCTGTTCTCATTGATGTCAAAGATAGTCATACACATACAAAGGGAATGTAAAGTCATGACTGAGAATCCTAAAAGTCTCAAGGGTCAGACAATTCCACAGACAAATTCTCCTGGCAGCACCACAGCACTCAGTGTGTGTTAGCAGTTCCCTGTAAAGCATGGGGACAGTGTGGTGGAAGCAGTATTCCTGGGCAATCATTGGTTCTGAAGTCTCCTCTATGCCAAAATTTCCCACCTTTGTTTGGTATGAATTCATATTTTTCATGTGTTTCATGAGCATATGCTTCCCCAGATTCTGTTTACCTGATTTCCCTTCTGAATCAGTATCTGTTCTCTCCTGCTTTTTCTTCTCCCTGTTTTTTTTTTTTTTTTTAATCATGGGAGATAGAGCTGAGCATTTATCACTATGGCTGCATGATATTTGCCTCATACCTGCTTACTGACTTGAGAGATGGCTTTCTAAATAGGGCAAGAGCTTCCTGCAACTGGAATGTTTAGTACATGGAATTTGTTCATCACAACAGAGTTTTTGATGTGAGATAATGTCTTCAAGTGGGGCAGATCAACTGTAAGTCTCTCTGGATGTCCGGAAGAATATTTGAACCACAGGCACTGTCCCATGTTCCAGCCCAAACCTGATTAAGGCTCAGATTGTTTGGGTGTTCATGTGAACAGGAAAACACGACATCAACTGTTTCTCTCTTTTCAGTGCAGACAGGAAAGTGAGAGCAGGGCCTTTCTTGCTCAGATGAATTTGCCATCATCTGCACACTGTTGCCTTGGGGTGATGTGCAGCCTGTGCTGGTCCGATCCATCAGCCAGTCTCCTTCCCAGCCCAGCTCCGTGCCCTGTGCAGCCAGGCGGGCAGTAGTCATTGCTGTAGGTGACCTACTGGTCGTTTTTCACCAGCAGTGGGGACAGAGGTGGGGTTTGTATATGTGTGTGTTTTGGGGGCATGTGTGTGACTGTATGTGGATATTGACATTGATAAGGATAGAGAGGCATTTCCCTCCTCTGGGAGGCTGTGAAGTCCCACCCACGATGGGGTGCAGAGGGACTGTTCACCCAAAGCATGTTAAAAATGTTCTCTCGTGGTTTGCAGGACAGAGGCTCAGCAAAACTGAGGAGACTAGGGTTAACGTCTAATACTAAAAGACGCTGAACAAGAAAGAAAGCCACAACAATCTCTCCCCCTCCCCCAGGCCTGATTTCCTAATCTTTTAGGAATGATTTACAATAAATAAAAGACTTTCTGAGAGAAGGTTTTTTTTTCCAAGTTAACAATGGATGTCAAACTACCCCTCCCTGTGGTCCTTTCCCATTTCTTTCACACTGTCCAGCTTTAGACTTCATCCTGCAGGAAGATTCATGAAGGCAACTCCCCTGTGCCCATGCAGAGAGATCACGGCGGTATGCAAACCATAATCACCTGGATTCCTTACAGAAATGGGTTGTTTCCTTTCGAGAAGGCTCATTAGAGCATGCAGCAGTGTAAAACTCAAAGCTTGTAAGAAAATGGTTTCATAGAGCCTGATCTCTCTTGTCCCACAGCTCCTCTGATCATTTACACTGGAGCACAAAAGAGGGCAAAAAAACCCCAAACCTAAGGCAAACAAACAAAGCAAAACATCCTCCTAATGGTGTGTCTTCTTCATTTCCAACTGTGATGGTGTTTTACACCCACTTTGTGCAGGTGTACACGAATGCAGGTCGGGAAGCAGTGTAGAGAGCAAAGCTCTTAAGGAGTTAGTGGAGCTTCCCTGCTGGAAGGTTATAATCGCACTGAAAGAGGGAAATCTTGCCTCGGCAGACAGGAAATATGTGATGCAATTTCAGGACAGAGTTGCTAGAGATAGAATAGCTGTAAACTGAAAAAAGAAATAAATTGTAGGGAACACTTTGCATGGCCCAAATGTGCCATATCAAAGCTAATAGAAGGGGATCCCATGACCGCAGAAGCAGCGGTGTACTGGCTACAGGGTGCATGGTGTTGGCATCCTTTACGTGCAAGGAGAAATGTGTGCCCCCGATCCTGGGTGTAGGGACTGTTGGCCGATTCTCCTTACTGCTGACAGCTTTCCTTGAGGCAAGGTTTTTAAGCATTATTGACTGAAAAGGCCCAATCTGCTGTTGCATTTGAGGTGAAACTGTTTCATGTGGAACGACTGTGTGGTTGGAGAAGGCTCCACTTCAGAGAGTCGATGGTCAGGAGCAGGGTGTGACTTCAGAAGAGGGTAATGTCTCCAGCCTTCACATGCTAAGGATCCATGTCTCCACTTCATCTTCCCTCAGTCCCATCTTCAAAAGTTCCCGTTTCTCAGATATTTCCACCTCCTCCGGTTGTGCCAGTTCAGCCACTTGTGGGGATGAAATCTACATCAGAACTAGTCTGGTGTTAAGGATTTGTTCTTGTTGGTAGGGCTTTAAAAAAAAGAAAGTTGGATCGTTTAAACAGCTCACCTATGAGTGTAGCTACATAAATAGTTTAACTGGCACAAGTGAGCGGCAATAACTGAGAGAGCATGGCAGGATCCTCTAAAACTGGGTCTGCTGCAGATGGAACAGTGAAACAGAGCCACAGCCCTACACGCTCTCAATGTTATTTGCATGAGTAGCTCCATTGTGCTTCAGTGGGACTCTACTTACACATGTAAAATTAAGTGTTTGCAGGGCCAGGCCCTTAAAGAGAATAAAAGCCACGATCAGGGTGTGCCATGCTCTGAACCATGTACAGAAAGTGTCATGCAAATGTATTTTGCTGGCTGGGCTATCTTGTCTGATCTGTCTGCTCCGAAGAGCCAGAGCTCCCGTGGCAACTTTCCTTAGGTTTGGTTTGCTCTAATGGAAGAGAGCCCTGCTTTTGAATAGACAGGCTGATCTCCTGCCCTCGCTGCAGACAGGGAGTTGTGAGGAAAGCGTACACAGTGTGGTGAGAGCTGTAATGCTTCCAAGATGTTCTTGGAATTGCCAGAGTGCTCTAAAGAGCCGGGACAGTGGGCTTCTCTGGGGCAGCTTTTATGAGCTTGGCCAAGGGAGGGCAAGGCCGCAACACAGGGGGCTGTTCTCGAGGCTGGTGGTGACGGTCCCACTATCTGGGGCTCTGCTACCTGAAATCCTGGCTTACAACCTGTCTTCGCAGCTAGGATCGTTTTGGAGCCTGTTGTCAGTTCCCATGGTAAAACCCTTCAAGGACAGCCTTGGGAATTCACTGCTGTGGTGGATTCCCAAAGGTGGTGGGTGAAGTAGCAACTTAACTCTTGAGAGTGAAGCAAAGCACCTTGATCGCTTCTCTCCGGAGCCCCAAAGAGAGGAAGGAAGAGACTTAAAGCCGTTGGAGGGGAGAGGCTTGGTGTGGTTATTTGAGACCGCTGCCTGCAGAGTTGCACAGTCATTTATAACTGTTTGAAATGTGGGGGGATGGGGTCGGGGGGATGGGAGAGGAGTCGGAGGAACCACAGCATCTGCAAACTCGTAGCATTTTGTGCTTGTTTTCCCCGGTCTGACTCCTAAAGGGACAAGACAACAAAGTACTGGGTCAGAGGAGGGGGGAGAACAAAAAGGCAGTTCACTACCTCGTATTTTTTCGCTGCTGTTGCATGTGTCGGGATTGAGGCACAGGGTGGGATTTTCAGAGGTACCTTTGGAAAACGGATGCTGAGTGCCTGGCTTCCTTAGGCTCCACAGAAAAATCCCAGCCTCTACTGCCCAGGGCAAACAACTTCCTTTTAAGCAAACCACGATGGGTTCCTGGGGTAGGTGAGAGTGGGACTGGGTCTTCTGTCGGAAGCATTGTGAAGTACATTCTCTTCCTTACACCGTGCTGGGCTGCCTGGCCAGCATGGTGGGGGATGCTTGAAGGACAGGGGGAATTGTAGGTGTTGCATTAAAAAAGACCCGCATCAATGTAAAAATGGGCAAGGTTTAAACATCAGGTAAAGGAGCGTGTGGAACCGACGGCAGCAAAGGTGGTGGTTCCAGTTCCACCGACACTTCAGCCGTAGAAGGTGCTGGCCGCGATCACTGGAAAGATGCAGGTGGGGCTGGTGCCAGTGGGTGGAAAGACTTGTCAGAGACCAGAGATTTTCACCTTCGGGTCGTGTATCCTGGGAGCTTGTAGCCCCAGGGACTTGTCAGGAAAGGGTGTCAGTGGGCTGAAAGTCTGTCCAGCGGGAACCGCTTCGGGTCTCTGGTCTGCAAATCAGAAGGGACTGAAACCCCACTGTTAAGAAGTATCTCCCTGAAGGAACAGTATCTATTTGGGGTAAGAGGTGATAATTAGCTACTGTTGCAGTGCTCAGGAAACTGTAAAGAGTTCTTTAACAGTGTTTGCAAGTGGGCAGGGACAAGGGGAGGAGAAGAGAGGGACAAAAGGAGAAAAAGGGATTGAGGGCTGAGCAAAGAGAGGAGGTGGTTTTATCTGCCAAGAGCAACGCCCAGCATGAATGTTGCGCTAAAAGGGTCTTCTTCCAAAGACTTGAGTTACTTAAAAGTGGGAGTTGGACAAGATGGGAGTTGGACAAAGAATGGGTCGTTTGAGGATAAAGGGGGAGGGAGGACACTGCATTTCTGTTCACTGATGTTGTATTGGCTAAACAGGTTATTCAGGCAGCGCGGATAAGCAAAACTGATCCGCTGACTTTCTCTGTTCGGCTGCATCGATGTGCCACCGGTGGTTTGGAAACCTCTTCCTCACAGCCACGAGATCGCCCATTTTAAGAACATTTTGTGGAGGTGAAGGAGAAGGATTAGTGGATGTTGAAAGCCGTCTTTTCTCAGAGTAAGTCTCAGACTGAATAGGGCGGGGGATTGCCACAAATCTTCAAAACTCTTCACTGCCAGTTTGAAACCAAACTACATTGATGTCTAATCCCCCAAATACGGAGTATTTGTCCAGGATGGGGCCCTTGGGCATTTTTAGGAGTTGATAGGTTGTGTCTGTTTGCCATTACTGCCTGGTCCCTCCCTGTTCAGTTCCAAGCTGCTGCTTATCCCGGCGCTTTCTCCCACCCGAAGAAAGCCCTCAGGTCACTCGGCGGGAGGGCAGTCGGGGTGCTCAGCCCCCGGGGAGGAGGGACGCGCTCCTCCTCCACAAGATCTCCCCCGCTCTCATCCCGCCTTCCTCAGAAACATGTGGAAGGGACATGTGCCAGCGGCCCGAGCCACTCCACGATAGTCCAGCGGCTCCCCCGGGCCGTGCCACCGGGCAGGCGGGCGATTCCCGGTGCCCGCCTCGGGCGCGTGGAATCCCTCTCGCGGCGGGGCAGCGAGGCTGAGGCGGGGGTACTATGGCACCGGCAGCGGGGTGGGCCTGGGCAGGCCGGTGCCGAGGAGGGCGGGAAGGGCACCAGCTCGGGGCCGTGCGGCGCCATCCCACATCCCGTGTACAGCATCCCCACATCCCCCGGGGGACCGCGCGCAGCCCCTCAGGGGCCCCGCGCGCCGTTTCCGTTAAGGGGGTGCCGCCGTTGGGGGGGCGGGCCCCCCGCGCGCGCCCGCCTCGGGGGGAGCGCGAGGGCCCCTCCCCGGCCCCACCGGGGCCGCCTCCCCTGCGGTACCGGGCGGGCACCGGGAGCACGGGGAGCCTCTTCATCGCCTCCCGGGGAACCGGGGAAGTGAGGGCGACTCTCGGCGCCTGACTCCGCGGAAGGGAGTTTGAGGCGGGGGGGGAGGAGGGGGGGGACGCGGGGGAGGCGGCCCCTTTAAGAAGAGCCCGGGGCGCGCGGTCTCTTTAAAAGGGGAGGAGGGGGCGTGGCCGCCGCGGGGTGGGGGCCGGGCTATGTTAATTAAGGGGCGGGGCCGCGGGGCCGAGGGGAGCCTGTCTCTTTAAGAGCCCGGCTGGTACCACCGTGCGGCGAAGGGGGAAGGGACGCAGTCCCCTCCCTCCGGCTGAGGAGAGGAGAGGCAGGGCGGGGGGGCCGGGCGAGACCACTGCGCGGCGCGGGGATCGAGAGGCGGTCCCGCCGCCGGCCGAGTGAGTAGCGGACGGTACCATTGCCGGGGCGGGGCGCGCGCGACGGGCGGTACCATTCCTCTCTCCGCGGGTTGCGGGACGCGGCGGGAGGGGGGGTGCGGGGGGGGGGGGTAGAACTGGTGTGGGGAAAAGGCGGGGGGGGGGAAGCGGGCGGGGGGAACGGGCTCGAGGGGCTGCGCTGGGCGGTACCATGTGCGCGGGGAGCGGGGGGGGAGGCGCCGGCGGACAATGGAGCCTGTGTGTGTGTGCGGGAGGGGGACGGAGCCGCCGCGCCGCCCCCGCCGGCCCCGGGCTGAGCGCGGTGAGTGCGGGGCGGGCACCGGGCACCGGCACTCGCACCGCCCGCCCCAAGTTCTGGAGTTGGGGGGGCCCCGGGGTGCCCCGAAGGGGGCGGCGAGGGGAGCTCAGGGGTTGCAGGGGGTGCCTGGGGGCTGTGATCCGTGGAGGGATGTGTGGGGAGTAGGGGATGCTCCGGGAGCTGTGCTCCATGGAATGTGTGGGGAGCAGGGGATGCCTGGGGGATGTGCTCCATGGAGGAATGTGTTGGGAGCAGGGGATGCTCCAGGAGCTGTGCTCCATGGAGGGCTGTGTGGATAGCAGGGGATGTGCTCCACGGAGGGCTGTGTGGGGAGCCGGGGATGCTCCGGGAGCTGTGCTCCATCGAGGGATGTGTGGGGCATGGGGGATACTCTGGGAGCCGTGCTCCTTGGGATGCCTGGGGTGCTTTGGGGTGCACTGGGAGCCCTGGAGGTTGTGCTGTATGGAGCGGCACATGGAATGCTTTGCCTCGCGTTGTGGTGCACGGGATGCCCCGGGGGCTGTGATATATGGAGGAATGTATGGGATGCCATAGGGGATGTGCTGGGAGGAGGGATGTGTGGGCTGTCCTGGGTCTCAGCGTGGTGCATGGGATGCTCCAAGAGCTGTGCTTGGTGGAGGGATGTGTGGGATGCTTGGTGGTGCGGGGGATGCGCTGGGGCTCTCTGCTGTGGGAAGGCGTGTGTGGGGTACTCTGGGTTGTGCTGGGGGCACTGGGTCTGTGCTGTGTCGAGGGCTGTGGGGTGCAGCACTGTGGTGATCTGTGCTGCCCTGAGGTGTGTGGAAGTGCCTTCGGAAGTGCTGTGGAAGAGGACAGTGCTGGGTGGACTAAAGAGGTGGTTATGAGATTCCGATCTCAGTGAGGGGCTGGGACATAGGATGGGAGGAGCTGTTGGGTTGGGAGTGAAGACTGTCCTAGGAGAAAGAAGCTGGTGTGAAAGTGGGGTGGGAGCTGCATGTGTGAACTCTGGTTGAGCTGAAGTGAGGGGCTGGGGCACAGAGATCCACAGCAGGGATGCAGGGAGTGGGATACAAGGTGAAACATGAAGTGAGAGGGTGGGAGGTGGTGTATAGGATGTTAGATCACCTGGGACATGCTGTGAGGAAAGGATGGGGGGCTGTGGTGCAGGAAGTACTGAAATATGTGTGTCTGCAGGAAAAATGTGGAGAGCTGGGTGAAGAAATGAGGATGAGGTTTGCTGGGGAGAATGATACATGGAGGGAAGCATGTGAGGAGTTGCAACTTGAGTCATTGTAAGAAAGAGATATGGGAGTGGGATTGTGGTGTGGGGAAGCATTGGGAGCCGGAATATGGGGTAGGAAGTGCTTTCAGCATGAGGGAGGTGGTGCACACGGTCATGAGGGAAATCGTAGGGCTCCAGAGCTGGGAAGCAGTGTAGATAGATCAGGGGAGCAGGAATCCAGGGAAGCTAAGCCTGTAGTATCAAACTGGTAGGTGGGATAGTTGTGCAAGAGGAGTTTGTGGGATACTAAGAGTGTGGGAGGGGATCTCGTATATAGGGATTTTGGGGAAGAACAGTATCTGACAAGGCAGTTTATTTGGAAGGATTCCTACTAGGTAGAGGAGAGGCTCTGTGTGTGTATGCATGAGAAGGAGTCTGTGCTCTGGCTGACTGCAAAGGGGGATGAGAGGCTAAATCTGTAGAAACACTGCAAATTTCATGAGGTTAAGGATTGGATGATGAGAAAAAAAATGAACAGTGGAGACCCCAAATGCTTAGGGAAATGGTGGGACAAGGTGGATGCATGCAGGCAGCAAGGCTCCACTTCTAGGGTGAGAGAGAGAACCCTGTTTTTCTGTGTTGTCCAGCTTCCTGTCCCCAAGTTCTCTGTGTAGGTGATGGGTCTAAAAAGGTCTCTGAAGATGGAGGATTTGGGATGTGGAAGGTGGATGTTACTCAGGGAGAGTAGACAAAGCATGAGGAGACAGATGGGAAGAATCTGATGTGACAGTCCATTGTGGGTTGCTATTTGGGTGTAAAATATTAAGGTGGGATGATTACATGATTAGTGGTTTAATAGTAAACTACATGAGAAATAAAAAAATTGTCATGCAGCAGAGAAAGTAAGAAAGAATGAAATGAGTGTCAGCTGGGAGCTGGTTGTGGAGTGATTCAAAGGCCACCAAGGTGAAAGGGAAGATGCTTTTATTCTTCAGATGCCAAACCTAACATGGACTCTGAAGTTGGTCTGGAAATAACCATGAACCTCACTTTTGTGAGAGGAACATCAAGTCTGGTAGCCCTTACCTGTTTAAAGTAACACCTTCTCCTTGGTCTGGGCAGGGAAGAAAGGCTTGTGCCAAGTCAAGTGTGTCTCCTTAAGCCTCCCTGTTGGTGACTGGTTGCTGTGTCAAAACACAGTTGGAGGAAGCAGGGGAGACAGCTCTCTCAGTTTTTAGGGGTTCCAGTAACATTTTTATTTTCTTTGAAAGTATTTTGTCCTTGATTTCTCTATGAAAAGCCCGCACAGACATAGGATGCTCTGAAGCATCCTTAAATGTATCAAGCTTTAAAAGAATGAGGAAAAAAAAGTGATGTAGATTTTTTTCTTCTGTTTCATTGGATTATTTGATCAGTGATTGCTTGAGATATTACAGATACAAACGTTGGAAAGCTAGGCAAGGCATTATATGAAATCAAATAAAAGGGTATGGAATGAAAGAATTAACATACCTAAACAGCTTTATTCCCACTTCTTTTTGTTTACCTCTCTCCTGCTTCTTCCTATGAGGTCTGTAATGGCCAATTTCTGGCTGAAGTGGGGTGTTACAGGTGTGGAACTGAGGAAATTGAACAGGGGCACACACACAGAGTGGTTTTGTGTCCGTCCTACTGCAGAGGAGCTGTGCTTGCAGGAGTGCTCACGCCTGCATCCCATGGGACAGGGATCTGCTTTCTTACCTGAACTACGGGGGTTGTTTTCCTGAGGTTTTATAGCCATTTTGGACAAGCTGGCATGATGGTGTGGATTTTTTTCTTTTAACAGTGATCTCCAAAGAGATTATTTTTAATGAATGTGTCCTTTTTTTCTTACTCAGTGCATAAAAATGGCTCAGGGGCTCATATTCTTTCCCTGTCTCCCTTGCTGGCCTCTCCTCAAACAACAAAAGAAAGGCATCTTTCTTTTCTTGACTTGGAGTTAGCAACGATGTTAGTTTTGGGATTTTGGAATTTTCTCAGTGGGACGAGTGCGGTTTTGTTTTGGTTTTTTGTTTTATGGGGTTTTTTTAAAATCTGTTTTTTTTGGGTCGGGATTTTATTGTGGAGAAGGGTCTGGGGATCTTGGGTCTCACTGCACTTGTGTGAACTCTTAACACCTTAATTGAAGGGGTGGAGATGCTGAATCACTAACAAAGACCTCCTTTATCCAAAATGTTAATCAATCATTGACGTTAAATAAGTGTGAACAAAACCAAGCAAAAAAAAAACCCCACCCTAAACAAGTTTTTGTGTAAGTCCCCCTCCCATTCAGCTGCTCATCTTTGGTCAGGTTAACGTGATAAATTCTTTTGGGGACGTATTTTGTGTCTGTGCACTTGGTTTTTGCAATGTTTGGTAAATGTCTGTTTATGACTTCCCGGCGTAGTTTTCCCAATACAGATTATTTAGCTCCTAGATATCTAAAGATGTTCTGGGAGAAATTGTGATTTGCTCTGGTGTGGGGGAGTAGCTGGACTATGATGGTACTGTTGTGACCATCTTTTTGTAGGCTAGGGTTTTTTTTTTTCTTGTTTGTTTTGGGGAGGTATTTTGCTTTTCTCTCTTGTGATCAGTTAATTTGTTTATTGGTCAACACAATCTTCTAAGCTAGGCAGGACCTGAATTTTAATGTGAAAGAAAATAAATAGGTTTCTGTTCATACAACCAGAAACTTTGTAGATCTCTTCTGTATATTATGAATACAAAGGGTGTGGACTCTTTCTTCCCTGTGATTTTCCCCTCCTTCCCCCCATCTTGCATTTCATCTTTACAGTTCATGTGCTTGGATTGTTTTCAGTTAGGGTTAGTCCACAGCCAGAGAAACTGCATTTGTCACCAAATATCCAGATATCCAAATATAGAAACCGAGGCAACTATAAGCCACAAGGCTAAAATATTCGTATACGACAGCTTTTCTGAGCAGTTTATATGTTTGATGTGGATAAGAATGGAGTACCTTTGATCCATATTTCCCCGCTATTCAAAGAGTTGCTACTCTGCAGCACACTGACTTCCCATACCTGTTTCTACATATTTCTTTCTAGATGTTGTTTTTTCCTCTTGAATTCTTGACATGCTGTGTCAATTCCCTTGCCTTACAAACTGTGCCTATGGCTTAGGAATTTTGCTGGTCTTTTATAAATTCAATAGGAAAAATACCCAAACCCCAAAAAGCAACAACTTTATCCTGTGAAGCAATTACACTCAAGTGAGTATTCAAACTAATTCCTATCTTAAATGTGAGCTGTGCTACCTTGCAGGGCTTCATCTCTTCTGCTTTGTAGAAGTTTGTCAGAATTTCTTCACAGCAATGCAGGCAGCCTTCATAAAATCCTTCTAACTAGTTTGCATGGCCTTGGACTTCACAGAAATCTCTGTGCCTCACTGAGGTCTGTGGTCTGTTTACATAGATATGAAGTCCTTTAACCCAGCAAGTTTTGCCGTGGGCTTGGATTTCCTGCTTACAAGCTCTGCTGGAGTCCCTCTAGTCTTCCTGCTGGCAAAATAAAGGTGTTAACTCAGGTTTTCAGAGCAATTTGTGAATGGAAGGAGATTTCATTGCTGAATTTTTGTTCAAGCACTGCTCTGCCTATTGAATTTAAAAGAGCTTTCCCCTATGTACCCTTACTTGTCTGTTAGGGGCTTTTTTTACTGCTTTAAAAGTTTGTTTTGGAGCTTGACCTCCTTTGTAGTAGGGACTATACAAGTCCAGAGGAACAGGAACTTTATTCGTAATTAGGAAGTCCAGATAATCTTGAAGAACTTGAACAAAAAACAATCGATCTGTTGGGAAATTTCTGAAGGGTTGCCTTTAAGATCATGCAGGCTCACAAACGCTGGTTAGCAACAATAGGTGACATTTTAATGTGCTGAATCCAAGTGAGCTGTTCCAGTGTTGACTTTTGATTTATATTTTTGAAGAAGCAGGGGTGTCCTTTGTCACTGCACCCTTACCTGCGGGCCAAGCTGCCCTCTGTTCCTATTCCTGTGAGCACTTCCTTCAGTGCTAGAGCTGGGTTTTGAGGAGTCCTTGGTGCTCATCTGTTTTGACTCTGCACCACCCCGCTGTGTGTGCTGGTGCTGCTGTTGGAGCAGCTGGATGCTGGAATGGATCAGGGAGCTGATCTGGATTAGAAATAGCCTGGCAAAGAAATGATGATACTTAGCCTGCATCAGTTTGCCAAATTGGTTCACTGTTTGGCCACGGGCACATCAGACAGTGTGGTGCAGGGGTGGGAGTAAATATTGGTAGCAGCAGTTCTTTGAGCTGGCATTGCTGCCAAAAGGAATGCTCATCTAACTATACCCCAAAGAGTCTGCTAAACTTGCTAAATGTTTTTTACACCTGTTTGTTACAGCTTCCCTTGCCTGAGAACAGTTCCTCCAGCTTACCTTGTTCTTTTTGCCAAAAATCATCTCTGAACATATATGCAAGGTATCAAAAGAGAAGCCCTCTTTAAGAAGCTTTAAGCAGGGCCAACAGAAGAGTGTGGTGGTTTAGCTATGGAAGAGTTTCTGCTGCTTCAAGACTTTCTGATGATACAGAACATGTACTGTAAATTGACGATAGACTATTTAGTATGGTTGCAATTAAGCAGTGAAACTCATGCTGTGAGAATCTTGCTGAGGAGCAAGAATTCAACAAGAGTTAAAAAGCATCAGATGTCTTTAAGAATATGAAGAATATTCAATTATCGTAATCAGTGACAGTAGAAATTTTGGAAGAGGTATTAAGCCTGTGGTCTAAACCTTCTTTTTTATTCTGCTCGAGCAGTTGTGCCTCTATATTGGGAAAGGGAGGGATGGAATAGCCTGTTGTGCCTGGGTTGGCTGCAGGGTTCTCACACTCCTCTCTGGAAACTTGATTGAGAACCCCAATGTATGAGATGTGCCATAGGCTTCTAGTTGGATCCTGGTGAACCATCCTGAAATCTGGTCTGAGTTCCTAAACTATGGCTACTGTGAAGTGAACTGCTGCTTCACAACTTTTTACATTTTCTTTATTCCTACTTCTGTGGGTTGTTCTTACCTACTCTTTTGCAGAGTTGAATCTGAGCGCTCTGATTTTGATCTACTTTGACAACACTAATTGAATTTATTTTAAATACTGTTATGAAATTGCAGTTAACTATATCTGAAGAATGAATGTTATCTCTTTAGAGAGATCCCTTTTTTTCAGACAGACCTAAAAGCAGAAGTGAGATTTTCCTTGTTTGGCCTCCAAGAAGATGCTTGTGAATAGGGAAGGGAGATGGACAGTGGAACTGTAAGGTGGTTGGCCTGTTTGTTTTTTAAAGCAGAGGCAGAATCAATGAAATCCTTTTGAAGGAAGGAAAAAGGAAAGTGCCTTTTACCACTGACATGATTTCTTTCAACAAAGAAAGATGGAGCTCTGAGATTTCACTGAAAATTGGGTGCTGTAGTCTTGAAAACAATGCTGGTTTTAAGTGCTCCTTAGTGGTACAGTCGATGGCATAAAGAGTGGATGATATACACAATAATTTAGCTGCATATGGAATTGAGGGAGAGCTTGCTGTTTTCTGTATTGAGTTCAGAGCAGTTGTTGTTCAGGCACAGATAGCCACACAGCTGCCTGTTCAACTCCTAGCATTAGCAATTGCTCTGAGCTGGGTGTCTTGTTTTCATAGCTGTTTGGCCTCTTAAGAAAGCAGTGCCACTGTGTTTTTCCTTCTTTGCTTTCTGGAGGGGCTCTGTCTGCATAGTAGCAGAGCAAGAGAGCTTTAAATTACTGACCCACCTTGTCACTGGATGGTCTCCGTGTGCCTGTGGTTGTCCTCTCTGCCTTCTGAACGAAGGGTGTTTTACCTTATCAGAGGGGTGGCTGGGGCCCAAGGGCTCTTTTAAAACTGGGGTTGCTTGGATTTGGTGGCAAACTTCAGAACAGAGCTTGGCTCTTAACGTGCCTGTGATTTATCTACTCGACCGCGTTACTTACGCTTTACAAATTGCTTTAAGTCTGTGAGTCTGCCTGTGTATGTTGTGTCAAGCTATCTTTGCCACCTTTGCAGTGTGTACAGAGTTGTGAAGACCTGAACAAAAATTCTGGTTTAGTGGTTCACTGATAAAAACACTGGGTAAGATCAAGCAGTGCAGACCATTTTTCATGTTGCTCAGAGCTCTGCTTTCTGCATTTTGCTAAACTGACTTCTTCAGGTGTCTTGATATCACTGTTCCACTGCCTGTGAAATGGCAGTGTTTCATCTATGTACCAATCTGGATTTGTTTGAGGATTGATTAGAAATGTATTTGCAGTGTAATACGAAACCAAGCTGTAGCCTGTTGAGGTGAGCAGCCACAGCCTCCACAGAGAGAGCTGGTACAATGGACAGTTGAGGCAGTCCTATGTATGGAGAAACTCTTTTCAGGACTTCTGCTAGTGGAATGGAAGTTTTTCTTCCACATTTTATATGTATGCATGAGAAAGGAGTAAAGAACCTCAGGTCAAAATGATTTGACAGCTTGTTAGCAAGAAAATTCTTTATTCTACCTCTTCAAAATAATAATTTTATATATATATGCATATTTACAAAAAAAAAATTTAACCTTCTTGTGGTTGGTGGATAGAAGGCTGAAACTTTCAGGCAAATAGCCACGATCCAGCAGAAATGCTTCTGAATGCTTTAGTGAAAGCCAGCTTTGATTTGACAGTTATGAGGCTTTGAAAATAGTGCTGTGTTTATACAGCACAGTAAATACTTTGAAGTGCGTTAGGCTGTGCTGTACATGCGTGGCTAACTACAGGAATATTAAATGCCTACATCTTGTGTTGAGTGAGGGAGGATCCTGCAGCAATTGGAATTGCATGCTCCTCGTACTTTTATAAGATCGTGTCAAAGCAGTAGATTTGATAATAGACCTGATTATACAATTGCTTAATTTCTTGTCAAAATAACACTTTTACATGCAGTGTTCTGAGATCTTTGAGGTGACCTCATGTTATTTATCAAATGTCAGTTTTTCATCCTAGCAGCTTTGATATAATCATGTAGCATCGTGGAGTACTGTGTACACGCAGTTTTTGCTCGCTGGAGTTCTTTGAAGTGCCTTACTCCTTAGAAGAGTCATTGCTGTGTGGAAGAGCCTACATTTAATGACTGGGAAGCCAGTATGGAATCACTGCACTGTGTCACCAAGGGTCATGCTGCATCTCACGTGCCTAATGTGGTTCTAAAAGCAAAGAAATGAGAGGTTCAGTGCACCAGGAACAAGCACGCCCTGGCACACGTTTCACCCAGCAGTAAGCTGCAGGGGATGTAGTAACTCTTCAGCTCTGCTCCCGTGGGAATGGCAGCTTTCTGGTGTTGAGCTCCCCAGGTGCTTGAGAACAGCAGGAGGGCTTGTGTAAAAGAGCAAAGCAGAGGGATGGCTGGTGGTGACAGTCCTGAATGAAAACTGGTCTGGCAGACACTGCTGGAAGGTAGTGATGCTCAGGGGAGCCTTGGAAAAGTGCTCATTTGGGATGAGAGAGACCAGGGAGCTGTAAAGGTGAAGGTTAACGTGAAGGAAGGTATGGCTCGCCCCCAGCAATTCCGACTGGCATCCTGTGTCGCGTCCCCTTGCAGCAGAGTGGGGAATTACTGCTTGCTGTAGCGCTGGGTTTTCCTCAGAGGAGCTCTGTCCTGTATTGACCCATCCCAGGCCCACTTAGCTTATGAAAACTGACAAGATTGCAGCCCAAGGAGTTACGCCTGAGGATTGCTTCTTATCTTTCATTCTGGAAGCCTGTTGAAGGGATGCTGAAAGGGAAGGAAAAAGCACTTGGGTTTTTTTTTCTGTGCTGAACTGATAGGTGACTTGTTTCTCCCAAGCCTTTTCTTTAAGCAGTGTGGTGTTAATATTTGAAAACAAACTGCTGTCTCCTTGGTCCTGTCTCCCCATCCAGTATTTCAGCATATTTTCCCCCAGCCCCTTTCAACAGATCAGTTTCTAGGGAATGGGCTGCTGGCAAGCTCGATACAGGTGTCTTTTACCTGTGGGTGTTCATGCTGATGTCCTTACTTAAGTTTTTGAAAAAGTAAACCCAGAGAAGTAAGGGGAAAGAGATTGCCTGTGGCTTTTCCTAACTCCTGAAAAGTAAATGAAGTTTTGACAGAAGCCAAAGCTATGAAAGCAGCCCATGGAAAACTATCATTACCCACTAGACTCCTGTGTGCAATGCTGACTGCTGAGGCTATTAACTGCTAACATGATATGGAAAGCTGCAAAAGCCTGTCATGTATTAGAGAAATACTGTTAAAATGCTTCTTGAAAAATCCCTTATTGCTTGAGCATTTGATCTTTATTGGTGTTAACAATAGCTGGAACTCCATGGCAGCCGGGCTGCTGCTCAGGTAAGTGACGCTCCACGTAAGGTGCTCCAAACTCCACTTGTAAAGTACATAGACTGCTCCCAGCACTGCTAACAGAGGTGGAGCTGAAGTGATGTTGGCAGCTGCACTGGAGTGCGCCAGGGCTGAGCTGAGGTCAGTGCGATGTCGTGACGGTGCGCGACGGTGTCCCCAACGTCCCGGCAGCGGCCTGGCTGACCTGCACCTGCCAATACCACTACTGCTGGTGAAGCTGAAGTGGCAGGAACACTGAGGGGAAGCATTCATAATGTTCCTGTACAGAAGCAGATAGTTGCAGCTTAGGCTTTGAGGGGTTTTTAGAAGAATTTTTCTTTTGGCTTTTTCCCCAGACTGATTTCTGGAACTGTGTCAGAATCTGCCAAGAGCTTGTTCCAGTCCCAAGTGAACCAAGTAGTTCAAGTGTTTTTTACATAATAGCAGATGGGAAATTGAAAAGCTCTCCGTGTTTGTCTGTGTATACCTTGAATTTGATCACCTGTGTCCATAAGTGTCTGTCTCCTCCATTACTTTGGGGAAGGAGTTGTACAGAGTCAGAAGCTGTCTAGGACAGCCATTCATCCCCACTGGATTAATAATTCACTGAAGTGTTGTTAGATACATTGAAAATGAAGTTTAACGGGTGTATAGTTTTCTGTTTGACAAGAAGTGTTAGTGTTATTCACAACTCCTAAAAGTTGTGCCTGTGAGAGTAGCGGGCAGCGTGTCTGTTACAAAAGACTCTTTTAGAATGATTTTTTAAAGTACCTAAAAAGACTGATTGCTTATACGGCCTTTATATCATGGCTACTGTTGGTTATCCATGTGCTTGTCAGAAGGAAGAGAATAGTTGCTAGAGATACCATTTTCTCAGAAAAGGGGATAGTGACATGAGAAACTCATAAAACACTTAATTCTCTGAGCCTTTGGGTTTGTTTTGTGCTTTGTCAGTGATTGTCTTCACCGCACACTTTAAGTATGTAGAGCAAAAGGTTGGATTTTCTGTGGCCTTTGTTGTTTTGAATGGACTTCAGGAGAGATTTGTTTTTGGGGAAAGGTCCGCATGTGTGGTGATAGGGGTTGGGAGGAAGTACGGGAGGAAGGATGTCTGTACTGTCTTATTTGAGAGATGGATGGGCAGGCACAGGTAGGCTCAACAGAGCTGTGTTGTGTGACCACAGGTACTGCATTTGCATGGGTGTGATTAAATATATTCTTATAGTTTCTGGGAGGCTTATCCTGTGGCCCTAAATTCTTACATTAAATGAAGCAACTCAAAGGAACTTCCCTCCATGTAATGGCATAGAATCTTGCATGCCCTTTCCATGTCTATGTCTGTAGGTCTTCAAGGTGCTAATTTTAAGTGAGTCTGTCTTTGCTTAGCCCCTTTCTCTGTGCTTCAGGGCTGGAGGTAGTTGTGGGCAATAACCTACTCATTTAGAGTTTAACAGTGAGGTGCTTACACACCACGTGTACAGGAGAAGGTATTTTCCCTGTGGAGGTTGCAATGCTGCTTGGTGGAGATTGTGTAGCCCCCACATTCATGCCACCTAAACCTATTTTGCTATGAGTTCTCAATTATTCTGTTTATTGAGAGTAATTTCTGGCATTAAACTCTGAACAGAGAGGTAATGCTGTGCAGACTTTGGAGTAGCAGTGATTTCTCTGATGTGGGTAAGATGGAAACCTTTGGGAGACTGTGAGGACTTTGTGTATAATTTTTTATTGTCAAGACATAAACACAGGAAAGTCCATACTGTTTCAGGACAAGTTAGGACCCTCTAGAAACTGATGACTGGCTGTGACTTGCTATCTAATCAGCTTAGATGAACAAGTTATTTCTGCCTACCCTTAGGTATCCAAGTTACCTATCCGAAGGTACCTGAGGTATTTTCTGCCTTTGTTTAAGAAAAAGGGCAGAGGTACCTGGCAGAAGATGGGCACAAATATATTTCAACAAGCACAAGTCTATCCATGCCTTTGCCATCAGTCAGTGCTGCCTCCGTTGTGCCAGTGCCAGTGAACACACGGACATCTGGTGGGATGAAACAGGAAAGTTGTCTCCTGAATATTATTCGTATCTTATCTAAAGTTAGTTTTCAGCTGTGTCACAAGTGCTGGAAGGGATAGAGTTGGATATGTTTAGGCTGGTTGAAGTTGCTTTCCTGGGTCCAGCACAGAGCAGGTGTGCAGAAGATAAGGTTGCATTTTTGACAGACCTACTTGAATGCTGATGGGTTTGATCCCAGTTGTGTTACAAGCATGTGCTTTATCCATTCCTGGGAAAGGATGAGGAGGACAGCCTTTGCTAGGAGGTAGAGGCAGATTTTAAAAGTGTATTTAATAGCCCTTGGTAGGGAGCCCTATCTAGAAATTTGGACTGGTTCAAGGGATTGAAGTGTCTTGTGTCCCTATATCCTCGAGTGTTGTAGGGAGATGTATGGGGTGTAGAATACTCATGTCATTTTATCTATTTGCTTTTACATATCTTAAGGAAGTCTGGCAGCTCAATAAAAGCATTGAATAATACTTCCTGTGTCCTCCTTGTTTCCCAGTCACTCTCCTTATCAATGAGGTGTGTAATCAAGTACTTTATTAAACAGCAGCTTATTAAAAAGTAACGTGCAGCTCAGCTGCAAGTGTGTGAAATAATCAAATGCTCAACAAAACTGGTAAGTGCAGCACGTGATGAAAACCAGTGGTAGCTCTTGGGTGTAGTGTAGTCACCTTTTGCCAGTGCAGCTGTTCTTCCTCTCATGTGGTTGAATGAGGGTCAGAGAAATTGGAGGTGCCCTTCCCAGTAAAATTGTGCTGAAGGAGCGCGTTGGCTGATTCATTGCCTTGCCCCACCTCTCAGGTCACACAGGGAATCCACTGGTGGATGCACTTGCAGAAGTTTGCTTCCTGGTGGCTGTCAGGATCAGCAGTTGCTCAAATACCTCCCGCTGTTCTTGGTTCCTCCTAAAGCTTCTGTTCTTTCCTGAGCAGTCTCTTCTCCATTCTCTCTTCTTCCTTACCCACTCCACTGTCACAGATACAATTCGGGGTGCAGGCTCAGCTTGCATTCAAAGTCATCATTTGTTTTCTGCAGCAGCAGGTCTCCAGCCTTTTTTCTTTTTCTATGCTGATTTTGAGCTCTCACCACCCTCAGTCCAGCACAGACTGACAGTCTCAGAAAGGCCACGGGGAAAATAGCAGTGTGCTCTTTCTTGTACGCAGAGAAAGGTTTCTTGCCTTTAATGCTTCATGTCACAGTCAGGCCACAAGTCTGGTACTTTTATCTACTTGGTATGCCTTTATTTCATCTCTCCACATTCTCCTTCTCAAAGAGGGAGAAAAGACTAAACTGAATCAGTGATAACTGCAGCTATTGCTGCTGGAATAGCCATAATGCTGTACACCTCCAAGTAATTGACCACTTGTCACCATCAAGCTTCTTCAGCTTAATGCCACAAAGTAGGAATTAGCTAGTTTGAATTTTTTTTAACCTTCTATTTGCAGTACAGTAATACAGTGGCTGGTTTGTAGAAGTACAGATATACTTAAATACTTCAAACACTTAACTGAAAGGTAAACTATGATGTGCCTTTGCATCTTGTTAGTTACTCTGTGGTAGCTGCTTGTGTGCATGCTCTCAGCCTTTTGCTCTTAAATTCACTGTGAAACAAACTGTCTTGTGCTGACAGGGCTAAGACCATGCAGGTGAGCAGCAGAGATGGGACACTAGGGAATGGAGTTACAGTGCAGTAACTGGGTAGCCTAAAAGATGGATGGTGCTCTTCTTGCAGTCCTGAGCTATGGTCTGCAAGGCTGCCCTTTTCTGCCAAGCTAGGATTGAATGTTGCAAGGAATAGAGCTCTGACCAATGTTTGTGATAGGTTCTCTCCATCCTGATGTGTGCTGGTATTCACATGCTTTCCTCTTGAAGGGAAAAGGTGATTTCTGTCCCTGCTTTTGTAGAGGTGTGTCAGTATTGGCACTGGCATGGCTTAGCCTGTATTGTTTCATTGGGTGGGGTGGGGGAAAGGGGAGAGGAGATATAACTGGGTAATTGGATTCAGGGATGATTATGCTGCTGTGGTGAGTTTTACTGGATGAAGCAGCTTGTTGCGATAGGTGTTTGTTTCAGCTTCTGTCTGCAGGTGTGACCTGGCTAGATAAGGATGGTCTATCACGTTGATGATTTCATTGTTTGATTTGGCTGGACTGGGTGGAGAATGTAGCTGCATTGTTTGGGACTAGCTTTGTAGTTTGGTTTTGTGAAGTGGATTGCATGGCAGCACATTGCTACATTATTAAGGTGAAGCTGCAGTAGATAATAGTTGGAGAATGTTGGAGGGAAGAGAATATGCGCAGGCTTTCACAATGTGTAACTAATTGAGCCTCCAGCTCCTGTGTTTCTATTGGGAGATCTGGTCAGCAGAATGCATTGGGATTACACAGAAAAACTTTGGTAGTGATTTCAGTTTGCAGTTGTACTTTAGCTGCAAGGCTGTCCATGCTGTGTAAATAGCTGAGAGTGCTCTGAGAGACCACGCTGGCCCTGACAGTGTGAGTGTTGTCTGGATTCATACTGTTCTTGCAGCCACTACAGTTTTCACAGCGGGTGAGGGAGAAGCTGGCAGGTCACTGCTCATTTTTATTAACCTCAAATTTACCAGTAAGCCATTCCTCAGAGCCTGTGTTTCCTTATATTGCTGAACTTTCAGGCACTTAAACTTGCTTTGGATTCCCTTCTTCCTGTAGGGTATGCAACGATGTGAAGTAGGAGCTGCCAGAGCAGTAGACAGTGCTTCCTCCTTCTAAAACCTGCCTGGTTTTCCCCTAGATGTGATTGCCTGGCTTTACCTGATACTTCATGTTTCTGTTTATACATTGTCTGGCTGTGGAGGAGGTTGGGTATATGAAGCACAAGGGTTTGGCAGGTGTTGCTGGGCACATTGTGTGGGGAAGGTGAGCCTTTGAAGAGAGATGGGTGCAGAGAAGGGAAGGTGACATGTCCGAGCTTCATGCCAGCTTCTCTAAGCACAGATGAGCTCATAGGTATCCAGTTGGCTAAACGTGGGAGTGATAAAGCAGATCTGCCCTATTTTCCCTCCATGGGCAGCATGGATATTCAGAGTCTTCCATTCTGATGGTGGCTTCTTGGGTGCTGATAAATCTTTCCAGGCTGAGCAGAAGCTTCCCTTGTTGGTGGTTCAGAGCAAGTTTTGATTTCTCTGCTTCTGTGTTTGAATGCATGGAAGAAAGAGGTGTACAGCTTGGCTGTGAGTTCTTGTTGGTGAAACTTTTCATCTCCTTTTTCTAGGTGACTGTTTTTTGTGAGACAAGTGGTTTGCAACTCATGGCCTCCACGATGAATACTGCAGTGTCGTGACACCAGGGGTCTTGGTAAGCTACTTGCTAGAAAAGCAAGGACCTATCATATCTCCACCAACGCAAATCCATCTCTTTTGTCTCTGCAGTTGAAGTTTGAATTAATTTTAAACCATTGAAATTGTAGGCTTGCAACCAAGTGGGGTGGGGCTACATTTTCACCTGTTCTCACCTCCTCTTTTTAGCTTGCAGTGGTAGTGATGTGGTTACATGATCAACCAGATCAGGGGGCAAATCCAGCTGAATAGAAATTTCTGTTGTTTTCCTTGGGTTAGTTCCCATTCAGATCTTTCCCTGATGTGAGGAGAGGTGGTGAGAATGAGTAGCCAGCTGAACCACCCCTTTTCTCTGCAACCTTTGCCTGGCATACCTTAAACCTATCCTGAAAATACAGCCTTGGATGTAGCTTTCCAAAATGTCTTGAGAAGTGGTTTGACCATTCACCGTCACTACCTAAAATTAGATCCTACCTCTAATTTTAAAGCAATGATACAGGCTTTGCTATGGCAGGCAGAGTCCAGCTGCAAAACTACATTTCTCTAGAGCTTTTCCATTATTGAACCCTAGATTCCCAGGCATACATATGTTAGAAGTGCATTGAGAAAAATCATGAGACATTCGATTTCACATTATAAAAGATGGTACATTCCCCGTGTGCAGAAATAAGAAGCTGAGGAAGTTGAGTTGCTGTTGTTCCTCCAATGAATATATTGATGTATCCTTTATAGCTCTCTCTGGTAAGAATAAATTTAAACTGAAATTGGAAAACACAGTTCCCTTGCAGAGTGCATCAGTTCTAATATATGGAAGATGTGTGTATATAGAATAATAAAAAAGAAGGGTTAAAAAATTGGAGGGTTCCCCTCCCACCCCTGGGTGAAGTACTTGAAAGTTTGGTGATGTCAGGAATACTATGTAGCCAGTGTGATTGTGATTCTTCTCTTCATGTTTTCTCATTGCACTGTGCAAGACTGGGACTCTGAGACAATTCTCATCTTGTAATAGAAGGTAACATAATGCATAAATATTCAAGTGGAAAAGTGGAGGATGAAACAACGAGAATACTTAAGTTCATCATGCAGGCATCTACGTCCTGCTGTAAGCATCAAGCTCTGCTCACTTTTACGCTGTTACTCCTTTTTTCATTCTTTTTTTTTAAACCTGGAATTCACTGTATATTCAGTCACACCTTCACCTTAAGTGAGGATGCTGAAATTTCCTGGAGTTCCGCTGACTTTTACAGATGTATCAATCTCTTGGAAAGCAGAGTTGGGTGCTGTTGATAGTGTTACAGTTTTGTTGAACAAAACAGACATAGGAGCCAAATTTTCATGTAAAGATGATACAATTTAGGTATGTGTGAAGAGGTTCTCTCTCCTCTTTAATGTATATGTATAGGACCAGCTCTAATTGCAACATGATAGGAGTAACAATAGTGATAGGGTAACTCCAACATTGTTCCCAAAATCAGTGGGATAACCAGCTAATAGCCCCAGAGAGGCATGTGGGTCCTCTGGAGTGTGTGGATCAGACTAGAGTTCATCTGATTATGCCTGATAAGAAGCCTTTAAAATGAGACATTTGTTGCAGAAACATTCCCCACATTAATAGGTTTGCACAGCACAGTGGAGGTGAGAATAGGGAGTAGGATGACTTCTCTGGCTCATGAAGGAGGTGTGTGGTAGAGAGGAGAATTTTTGGAGGTGATGCAGAACTTCACACAACTACTGCAGTGTGGATCACTATCATGTTAAAGTAGAGCAGTGCAAAGTCACTAAAATGTGTAACAGCACAACCTCACAACTGTACAAATTTGGGGAACTGGAAAACCATGGTGCTCAATACTACGAGCTGCTGATAGCTCTCCTTGGCCAGAGGTGGTCAGAGCGCCCATGTCTTTTAATCCTCTGGTGTCATCAGCACATAAGCCAATTTTTTGTTTTGAAATGCAGTTTGAACAGTAGTTTCTTCATAAAATTCAAGACACTCCCATCCTAGTAAGATTTGTTTCATTTGGTATACATAGGAAGAAACGACTTCTTTGGTGCTGAGAAGGAATATTGGGAATATTTACATTTGAATAATATTTAACTAGCAATGCCTAATACATTAACAATAAATCTTGGTTAGATTCTAAATTAAGTAGATTTGCATCTGAGTAGGTGAGATGAACAGGAGAGATTTTGTTGAAACATAAACAAGACAGACATTTGTTCCAAAATAATTTAGCCCAAAGCAGGTAAACAGTAATGTTCAATAGTTTCCGCCTCCAGAAACAGCTTTATGTGCCTTATTGCCTGCGTCATGCATATTGTTTCTTAGAAAGAAGCTGAAAAAGCTGCTGCTTTTTTTGTGCCCTTTTTTTTTAAAGCCTCAATAATCTGTGGAGTGTTGCTGAGCAAATTTAGATGGGTACTACTCCAGTGCTTTTTTGGCCTTTCTAATAGATACGATGAGTGACTAACCCCTGGTGTTTTCAGAGTAATCACACATAGCTGGTAGCTTACAGGTGGTCAGGAAGGCATTTTATTTTATTTTTCTCCCTTTGTGTAACCCTTAGCACACATCATTGAACATATGTCTAGGTATATTGGACCAAAGAGACAAAAGATTTAGGCAGAGTTTATGTTCTTAAGAAATATCAGATTACGGCCATTCACAGGGGAATTCTGGATAGCTAAGTCATGGTGGGGATTTGTAATTTTGGTTTCCTGCTCACTTGCTGTGAGGTGTCTTTAAGCTGAGCACGGATTTGGAATCAAAGTGTTCAGATACAAGGTGCTTCCCTCTTTTATTGACTCCAGAATTATTTGCTTTGGACAAAGGAAAGATGGCCTCACTTCCTGTAAACTGAACCAGGGCTGCCTCTGGTCTGAAATACACATCTGTCTGAAAGCTCTTCTCCTGTGTCTTCTTGGGGATGGGGGAAGAATTGCCATGCATTGCTTCACACCAGACACATCTGCTTGGGAAGTTCCTCACTGGTTTTCTGTTCTCTCCTCGGGGGGTGGTTTGCAGTGTGCCCTGGAGATGCGAGACTTCCCCTGGGCAGCAGGAGGCACGCGTCTAGAGAATGCTGGAGCTGCAGGAGGGAAGTGCCCAGTGCAAAAGCAGCGAGGAGCAAAGAGAAAAAAGGCAAGCAGGCAGCCAGCACTGAGAGAAGCGGGTGGCAGAAAGTGCTTCAACGCTGCCTCTGGCGGCACGCTCCCCAGAGGAACTTGACAAGAGCCCATCTGCGTGTGTGTGAGACTGTGAGCTCAGGATTTCTGTCAATGCATTCCAGTAACCCCAAAGTGAGGAACTCCCCGTCAGGCAACACACAGAGGTAAGGAGAAGAGTCTGCAGTCAGCTGCTCTGGTTGGTGCATGTTGCCATCCCTGCTCTGCTGCTGGATTAGCCCAAGGACTGGGGCTGTGTGGCTTCCTGGTCCCTCTGTGCTCCCATCGGACCCACTAAGTGCCTGAGCAGTGGCTGCACGGTGCTGATGGTCTCCATGTTTGCAAGGCTCAGGATGAGCTGAAAGCTGTAAAGCCATGAGGTGTGGATTCTCCATTCCTTGTGCTTTCCTCCCTTCCTCCAGGTGCCTGGATAGGCTGTAGGAGAGTAAACATGCTGTTTCTATCTTGGTTTTTTTTCCCTTCCTCCTTTTCTAATTATCTGTTTCCCGAGGGGTAGTTGGGCAGCAGAAGGTCTCTCTGTCTGTACTTTCACACAGAATGCTTTCTCCATATTATTGGCTTGAACAGCCTGGAGAACTGATCAGCTGAGCACTGAGATCCTCTGCGTCACTCACCTGCCAGTGCAGCAGGTCAGCATTTCTTCCCCCCTTATTTGGAAGGGGAAGAATAGGGAAGCAAAGCAGTGTCCAGGGACTTAGGGTGGTTCTGATTGACAGCATTCTTGAGTTGGATTATTTACTCCTAGAGGTCATCTGGAGCTTAATAGTATTTCTGAGGGAATGCTTCTGAGTCAGATGTCTGTCCAAAGGAAGGAACAGCTTGTGTGAGTCCCACAGTGAGGATGCTAGCAAGTACTGCCTTTTGGAAGTGATAGTGATGATGGGAAAACACAATGCAGAAGATCTGATAACAATGGAGTAAGTGGAGGGTGAGGAGGAAAGGGGTGCCTAATATCTGTAGAACCCAGAGGAGCAAAATATTTTTAGGATACAATTTGCTGGATGGAAGAGGAATGAAAGACTCTGAGTCTCCTTTGGCAAGTTGAGGAAGCTTCACTGCCCCATTTTGCAGGAGTGTTCTTGGAGATGGTATCCTTCTCTTTCCTTATTCAGGGGCAGGTTGTAGCTGGTTTAATTGTTTTCACGGTCAGAGGTTTGTGTTTCTCTGGCAGCTCGCCCCAATGTATGACGAATGCTGCAGTAATGCTGGGTTTTCCTTGTGCTCCCTGTAGAACTGGATAGGGAGGTACAAGGGAGGGGGTGTGGGGGGGTCTGCTCTGAGCAGAGCTGCAGCATGGTGGGGTCCAGGAGAATGGTGAGGTGAACTTTATTGTGCCTTGTTTGTTTACTCTGAGCTGGTCTTGGTGTGAGGTGCTTCTCTGTGCACATAGAAACCGTTGTCTTTATTGACAGAAGCACCAGAGGTGGGTCCTCATGTGACAGCAGTTTCTGGGATCTGGCAGGTCTGTGGTTTGCCCTGGTGCCTTCTTGAGCAATGAGATCCCATCTTGGATAATAACCCTTTCAGGGCATGTTCAAAAAAGCACCTGCATGACTCTAAGCTTGCAGGCATTTTTTATTTGTCAGCAATTGTCTTAGCTTGCAAAGGTGACAGTGGTTGTTTCTGCTTCACTCCAATCTGTTCCTACAGGGCTGAATTAATCAATGGTGTGATTTGTCACTTTTTCCTTTTCTTTCTTTTATTTTTTCTCTCTCCCCAGTAGCCCCAAATCAAAGCAGGAGGTGATGGTCCGTCCCCCTACAGTGATGTCCCCGTCTGGCAACCCTCAGCTGGATTCCAAATTTTCCAACCAAGGCAAACAAGGGGGCTCCACCAGCCAATCCCAGCCCTCCCCCTGTGACCCCAAAAGTGGAGGTCACACCCCCAAAGTGCTCCCTGGCCCGGGTGGGAGTATGGGGCTGAAGAATGGGGCTGGAAATGGTGCCAAGGGGAAGGGGAAGAGAGAGAGGAGCATTTCGGCAGACTCCTTTGAACAGAGGGAAGCTGGGACTCCTAATGATGACCCGGAAATCAAAGGTATGTTTGCTAGGATTCATGTGCAAGTGCAGACAATCAGTCTGAATCCTCTGTGAGATGGAGAATTGCTATGCAAGTATTAGTGAAACATTTGTTTGTCTGGGCTTCTGTAAGTTCCAGCCAATGAAGTCTAAAGGTCTTGAAAGCAGGCGAAGAGGAGAGGTTGTCATAGCTGGCATTGGTAAATGTCTTGTTCACGCTCGGTTAGAGTCCAGACCTGACTCTGGTGGGAAAGTTCCTTTGTAACTCTTGAACTCCCCCAGAGGATTTAAAAGTACAAATGCAACCTGTTGGTCTCCTTCTGGCCTTTGGCCTTTCAGGAACGGTTCTGTTGTAACTGGGGTTTTAAACAATATTCAAGTCTGTTTTGTAAACACAGGTACATAACCCGTAGCACCCTGACTGCTAACACAAGCCAGAGAGCTGGGATTTCTGTGTTCTGTTCCTAGCTCCAACACTGGCTCCGTGAGGCAGTGCAAAACCAGACTACATGTTCAGTTGTCCATCTTTGTTGTCCATTTTCTAGGTCACCTAGCTAAGGTGGCTGAGCAAAAAAAAAAGTAAATTTTGCAGGAGTGTTTTCTTGAGGCAGACATTTGTGTTTGTTCCTACATTAAAGTGTAGCTTTTCTGCTTTTCTTTGCGGTCATTAGAGAATTGAAAGAGATCAGTTCTGGGAACTGCCACTTTCCATGGAAAGAGACAAAATGAGCTTTCTCCCAATGTTACTTGAATGACACCATGGCTTTAGAGGAAAGATGTGTGGTGTAATAGAAGAATTGCCTTTAGTGGTACTGGACGAAGAAGCAGGAAATTCCAGAGGAGGAAAAGCTCTGATCAGTTGTCTGAAATGATTTCCAAAGAGCTCCCAAGATAATGATTCCCTTCTTTTCCCCTATGTCGCTTTCCAGACTGCAATTCTGCTGATCATGTGAAGTCCCAGGAGTCTCAGCACACACCACACTCCATGACTCCTTCAAATGCTTCAGCCCCAAGGTCTTCCACACCTTCCCATGGTCTGACTGCCACTTTGGAGCCAGCAAGCGGGCAGAAGACTCCATCCAAAGTGGTTTACGTCTTTTCTACTGAGATGGCCAACAAGTAAGTAGGTAGATGCTTGAATGTCTTCTGGGAGCAGGAATTGTATTTGTGCTCATCTTTTAAGAGATTATCAAGGGCACTTTCTGCATCAAGTAGCAAAAAGTCGTTACTTGTTTTAGGGATGCTGAAGAGGCTGGAGTGGAGAATATCCCTACCTTTTTTCCTCTGAGAAGTAACTGTTTACTTCTCTGAGGTATGGGGATATTTTTTTTTTTTTGCAAATGCTGATAGCTATTGTTTTGCAATCCATGCAATGAATAGCAGCCAGGATGGCTTAAATTGAGACATGAACCCTGAATGCTGATGAGTTTGTAGATGTAAGCATTTTCTTTTGCTACTTATCTAGAGTGAAATGTGTGGTTAAGTCTTTCTCCCTTCTTCCAGCTGAAAGATAGAAGGGAGGCCAGTTAAGAAAAATTGATTTTTAGCTTCAACTGGATATGTGCATCTGCCTGTCTGTCTTTGCAGGGCTGCAGAAGCTGTGCTGAAGGGACAGGTGGAAACCATCGTGTCTTTTCATATCCAGAACATCTCAAACAGCAAGGCGGAACGAAACACTGTACCTTTGGTAGGGAATACCTGCATGGGGATGGGAAGGGAAAATGGTAAATGTGCCTGTGTGTGACTCCGAGAGTCGGATGGTTATTTACACTCTGAAATAAGTTTTAGGAAGTCAGGCAGTTGTTGTTCAAACTTTCTGCACGTAACCTAGTCTTGCAATATTTGGGTAGTATGTTTCCAACTCATTGCTCACGCAGAGCTAGCACAGAAGAAAGGGGTCCCTGCAGTAATGCCTTGAGCAAAGTAGGTTTCTGCATTGCCAAGAGGCTGCTGTGTAATTGCTGCATGAAGGCTACCCTTGCCTGCAAAGTTTGGGCTGGTGGGGTTGAGACTGGGCATTTTGTTTGCACTGCTGCTTATGAGACATGGCTGTAAGAAGAGCAAGTGACCGAGTGTGCCTTTTTCTTGCAGAACCCCCAGATCACTGCACTTCGGACTGAACCCAAACCTCTGCCGCAGCCCCAGCCCCCCGCTGCCCAGGACCAGAACCCTCCCCAGAACGCCAAAATGCAGCCGACTCCACCTGTGTCAGCGCCAGTATCCAAACCCACTGGCCCCCCGTGTCCCATAGATCAAGACAGTCCCAGCGTGGAAAGCAAAGTGATGTCTGTGGGCAGCCCTGCCAACTCTACCCCATTGCAGACAGAAGGATTTGGGCAGAGTTCAACCCCCAATAATCGAGCAGTTAGCCCGGTTTCCCAAGGTAGCAATAGCTCTGCTGCGGACCCCAAAGGTCCTCCCCAGCAGGTGTCTGGTGGGGACCCATCCAGTTTGGGTGAGAATCCTGATGGACTGTCACAGGAGCAGCTGGAGCACCGAGAGCGCTCGTTGCAGACCCTGAGAGACATCCAGCGCATGCTCTTCCCTGATGAGAAGGAGTTTGCGGGAGGGCAAAGTGGGGGGCCACCCCCAAATGCTGGGGTGCTGGATGGTCCCCAAAAGAAACCTGAAGGGCCAATACAGGCTATGATGGCTCAATCCCAAAGTTTAGGTAAAGGGTCGGGGTCTCGGACAGATGGAGGAGCTCCATTTGGCCCTCAAGGACACAGGGACATGCCTTTTTCCCCAGATGAAATGGGGCCACCACCAATGAACTCCCAGTCAGGAGCCATAGGCCCAGACCACCTGGACCATATGACTCCTGAGCAGGTGGCTTGGCTCAAGCTGCAGCAGGAGTTTTACGAGGAGAAGAGAAGGAAGCAAGAGCAGGTGGTTGTGCAGCAGTGTTCCCTGCAGGACATGATGGTCCACCAGCACGGGCCTCGTGGGGTGGTCCGAGGTCCTCCCCCTCCCTACCAGATGACCCCTGGTGAAGGGTGGGGACCTGGGGGTCCAGAGCCCTTCCCTGAAGGCATGAACATGTCACACTCTCTGCCCCCCAGGGGCATGGCCCCTCATCCCAACGTGCCCGGGAGCCAGATGCGCCTGCCTGGTTTTGCAGGTATGATGAACCCTGACATGGAAGGCCCCAATGTCCCGAATCCCACCTCACGGCCTGGGCTTTCAGGAGTTAGTTGGCCAGATGATGTGCCAAAAATCCCAGATGGCCGAAACTTCCCTCCTGGTCAGGGTGTCTTCAGTGGCCCTGGCCGAGGGGAGCGGTTCCCCAATCCGCAGGGCCTGCCCGAAGAGCTCTATCAGCAGCAGCTGGCTGAGAAACAGATGGGCCTCCCTCCTGGTCTGAACATGGAAGGCATCAGGCCTGGCATGGAGATCAACAGAATGATGCCTTCCCAGAGACACATGGAGCCTGGGAACAACCCCATCTTCCCTCGCATGCCGGTAGAAGGACCGATGAGCCCCTCTAGGGGGGACTTCCCAAAAGGAATACCCCCACAAATGGCTTCTAGCAGGGAGCTGGAGTTTGGGATGGGCCCTGGCAGCATGAAGGGGGACATGGGCATGAATGTCAGCATGGGCTCCAACCCACCCCTGGTCCCTCAGAAGCTGAGGGAGGCAGGAGTTGGGCCGGAAGAGATGATGAAGCTGCGCCCTGGTGTCTCGGAGATGCTCTCCTCTCAGCAGAAAATGGTGCCGCTGCCGTTCGGGGAGCACCCGCAGCAGGAGTATGGCATGGGTCCCAGGCCTTTCCTTCCCATGTCTCAGGGCCCAGGAGTCGGTCTCCGGAATCTCAGAGAACAGATCGGGCCTGACCAAAGGACTAACAACCGGCTCAGCCACATGCCGCCACTACCTCTCAATCCCACCAGTAACCCGAATAGCCTCAACACTGCTCCCCCTGCGCAGCGCAGCCTCGGCCGCAAGCCCTTGGATATCTCTGCAGCTGGTCAGGTGCATTCGCCAGGAATCAACCCCCTGAAGTCCCCCACGATGCGCCAGGTCCAGTCTCCCATGATGGGGTCTCCCTCGGGGAACCTCAAGTCCCCTCAGACGCCCTCCCAGCTGGCAGGAATGCTCGCGGGCCCCACTGCCGCAGCTGCTGCTGCCTCCATTAAGTCCCCGCCTGTCTTGGGGTCTGCTGCTGCTTCTCCTGTCCACCTCAAGTCTCCGTCTCTCCCCGCACCTTCTCCTGGATGGACTTCATCTCCAAAGCCTCCTTTGCAGAGCCCTGGGATTCCCCCGAACCATAAGGCGTCTCTAACCATGTCTTCTCCAGCCATGCTGGGGAACGTGGAGTCGGGTGAGTGCTGCCTCTGCTAGCCAGATTTGGCGCTTTGGTTTGTGTCAGGTCATCCAAGATGTGCAGCAAGGGGAGGGAGGAGTGCTCTCGCAGCAGGACAGGAGCTGGATGGCCCTTTCCCCATTCAAGTGGGCTGTGCCAGTGCAGGGTGAGGGCTTTTCCTCCTCCTGTTGTATTTGTGGGTTTTCACCCTGCCTCCCATGTACGGAGCTGAGGGCTGGTCGCTGAAAGGATGTGGAAGGTTGATGGGAGAAATCTCTCCTTGGAGGGGTCTGTGGCTGTTCTTCCATAGCTCATGGTCCCTGTAGCTCAGTCGAGAAGATCCCGTTGATGTTTTTAAAGCACTTTGATATGAAAGGTTCCTACAAAGACATGCTGAGCACTTAACCAGCCCTGTGTCTAGGCATGGGTCAGGAATGGTTGGTCCTTTCTAGGTTTACACTGCAGACGGGAAGTTGTGATCCAGTTGTTCAGGTTTTGAGCATTTTGGAGTGATCTAACCACCACTGTACATAACACTTGGTTGCGTGCTGAGCCGTGCTGTGCCTGGGACCTCGGGGTTCAGGTGCTGGCACACCTCTGCCCTCACCTTCCCAAAGCTCACCCGCCCTTCAGTCCAGGCTTCCACAGCTCTGGGCGACCGACCTTTCTGCCCGGGAAATTCTGGCTGGGAAAGAGGAGCCCTTTGCCCACGTTGCCCTCTAGTGCTACCGCGAGTAACAGCGGGGGCTGGGGACAGGGGTGTGCCTATGGGGTCGGCGGCTCAGGAAGGCACCTCAGTGCTTTAGTCTATGCCTTACGTAGTGCTTAATGAATGCTTTTACATGCGGCTCTTCCAAAGCATGGATCTTTCGGCATTGCAGGATTTTTATATTCCCTATTCTCCTTTCCTCTTTTGGTTGGGAGGGGCTGAGGAACGTGCAGTGAATTTTCAGTGAGAGTGCAGCTTTGGTTAAGCATCTTTCCTTCACATTGGTCTGGGTGGCATAAAATTCATCAGTGAAGAACAAAGGAGATTGGAGGTGCAGTTAAGTTGCCTCTAATTTTGTGAGAGCAAAGGGTGACATTAAGCTAATAGGTGCAGAGAATGCTTCTTTCAGTGGAATAAGCAGCTAATATCTCTATATGAAACATGAAATGAAATATAAACAGGGAGTTTTACTTGTAGCTCCTGATGTAGCTTGTCAGAAATGTTCTCGCATGTCTCAGCATAAAATCTGCTACAGCATTACTTGTGCTGTCTGTGTCTTTTTTGATTATAGATTTTGATTTTTATGGCTACCTCTAAGTCTGTCTTCAGTGTATGGAAATTGAATAATAAGATTTTCAGACTAAACTGGTAATTCTTCATGTGCATTTGTGGAGGCTCAAGATAGTTCTAGTTAGAAGTGTTATCCAGTAGGATAACAGATGTTAATGAACTTGACCAATAGGCTTATTTTTCTGGTTACCTTTCATAGCCATTGACTGCACTAGTCATGTAAAGTCTTGCAATAAAAAAGATTTCTAGTTTTTGAGATTTCTAGGGGAAAAGAATTGGATTTAAGGAAAACAGTAAGAAGGAGAAAAAATTAAGCTCTCTCTTTTTCTTTTCTTTTTTTTTTCCTAAGGTGGTCCACCTCCTTCCACAGTCAGCCAGTCTGCTCCTGTGACTCTCCCTGGAAATCTTCCCTCTAGCAGTCCTTACACAATGCCTCCAGAGCCAACCCTCTCCCAGAATCCCCTCTCCATTATGATGTCCAGGATGTCCAAATTTGCCATGCCCAGCTCTACACCGCTCTATCATGATGCCATCAAAACTGTGGCCAGCTCGGACGACGACTCCCCTCCAGCACGCTCCCCAAACTTGCCACCTATGAACAGTGTACCAGGTAAGAAAATCAAAGGAAGATAAGCACAAGGTATCAGGCAATACAGTGAGGGTGATTTGATGGAAGCCTCATCCAATGAAGACAGTGAGATGGGAAAAAACTTGGAATATGTAGCCATGGGTTGTTTTTGAGGAAGCAGTTGCAATTCTCTGAAATGTAGAGATGGTAATTCTCCTCGCAACTTTGCTTTTCTGTCCAGAAAGTGTGAATTCTTCAGAAAGTGTTTAACATGGAAAACATTTGTGCATGGGAGAGATTTCCCTTCAGGTACACTGGAATTATTTGTGTGACTGAAGGCTGGTCATGGGATTAAGGGTCAGACGTACTATGTGTTATCCAAAAGAAACTTTACCTCCCCTGCCTTAAGGCAGTGCCATAGAAGCTTCACTGTTTTTAGGGGGTTTGTTTGGGGGTTTTTTTGACACTGAATCATCAAAAATGCAAAAGTGGGCTGTAGTACCTCCACCCTATCGAATTAATAGTTAAAAAAGGGGATGAGTGGATGTTTCATGAGAGTGGCAATTGTTAATGAATTCTTAATGAGTTTACCTGTAGCTTTGCTGTGTGTTTCACACAGTAATGATCAGAGGGGCTGAATATATCTGGGGGAAGCTGGCTAATTGAATAAGTTCATGATGGTAACTCATTAACCTCATTGATCGCTGCCTCTTAGTCTTGCAAGGGTTACCTGATTTATCACTGCTGAGCATTGAAAGGAGTTCCGGTCACTTCCCAGTGGACAAGTGTCCATATGCTGATAATCTGTCACAGACATGTTTGTTACTGCCAGAGACATAGTAAAAGTGTGGTTTGGACTGAGATCCTACTTATGGAGCAGGCTTTAGTCACTGCTTCATAGGGCAGTGACAAGCTTAGGGAGTCTGCTCTTCAGGTGACATCAAATTTCTGGTTAAAATAACACTTTTCAGAGCCACTGCTGATGGTTTTTTTTCTAGCACTGCTTTTTTGTGTGTGTGTGTGTACAGGCTTGGTAACCTTGCAGAAAGCTCTCTGATAGCTTTATTGATTATTACTGCTGTTGTCTAAATGTGATTCCTTATTTCTTCCCTAGGAATGGGCATTAATTCTCAGAATCCTCGAATTTCAGGTCCAAACCCAGTGGGTCCAATGCCAACCCTTAGCCCAATGGGAATGACCCAACCTCTTTCCCATAACAACCAGATGCCCTCTCCAAATGCTATGGGACCCAATATACCTCCTCATGGGGTCCCCGTGGGACCCGGCCTGATGTCACACAACCCAATGATGGGGCATGGTTCCCAGGAGTCTCCAATGGTACCTCAAGGACGCCTGGGCTTCCCGCAGGGGTTCCCTCCCGTACAGTCCCCTCCACAGCAGGTGCCATTTCCACACAACGGGCCCAGTGGTGGACAAGGCAACTTCCCAGCGGGAATGGGCTTCCACGGAGAAGGACCTCTGGGGCGTCCTACCAACCTGCCCCAAAGTTCGACAGATCCAGCACTTTGCAAGACTGGAGGCCCTGGCGGTCCAGACTCCTTCACTGTTCTTGGAAACAACATGCCTTCGGTTTTCACCGATCCAGAGCTGCAGGAGGTGATCCGTCCTGGAGCCACGGGAATACCTGAGTTTGACCTGTCCAGGATTATCCCATCAGAGAAGCCTAGCCAGACACTACAGTATTTCCCTCGTGGGGAGGTGCCAGGCCGCAAGCAGCCGCAGGGTCCCGGGCCTGGCTTCTCCCACATGCAGGGGATGATAGGAGAGCAGACCCCGAGGATGGGACTAACATTGCCCGGCATGGGGGGCCCTGGGCCGGTGGGAACTCCAGATATCCCTCTTGGCACGGCTCCGTCCATGCCCGGTCACAACCCGATGAGGCCGCCGGCCTTCCTGCAGCAGGGCATGATGGGGCCGCACCACCGCATGATGTCACCAGCACAGCCCGCCATGCCCGGCCAGCCCGCGCTCATGAGCAACCCCGTGGCCGCCGTGGGCATGATCCCGGGCAAGGACCGAGCCCCTGCCGGGCTGTACAGCCACCCGGGCCCTGTGGGGTCACCCGGGATGATGATGTCAATGCAGGGCATGATGGGACCCCAACAAAACATCATGATTCCCCCCCAGATGAGGCCCCGAGGTATGGCTGCTGATGTTGGCATGGGAGGATTTAGCCAAGGCCCTGGAAACCCAGGGAACATGATGTTTTAAGCTGCTACCATAAGACTGGATGTTGTGATCCTTGTCAAGATGAGATTCCACGTCCTGAGGGCTTTTTTGGGAGCTTCAGGAGTACAGTTTGGCCATGCAATAGGTGAAAAGAGACCAGAGGACGCTTTGGGAAATCTCGAATGTATGGAATTACCTGAAAAAAAAAAAATATTCATTTTAACAGGTTGTTTTTTTTTTAAGATTTATTTTTTAAAAATTATTTTTGTGGACTTGGGTATCCCGTGACGGCACCTGCTTTGAGAATCTGTAGCTGTATTTTGAGAATTGCCATTTGTCACAAGTTGCACCATTCTCTGTATGTTTACGTCCTTTGGACTGGCTTCTCCCAGGACTCTCGGTTATTTTTGGGGTTTTTTGTGTACTGTACTATATTGTAAAAGGGATTTTAGCAGAGACTTTAGTCTTTGGGGTGAGAGGAGAATGGGATTCTAGGCTGTTTACTTTAGGTGGAGAATCCATCTTCAGAACTTCGGACTATTTTCCTTCAACTCCAATGTATAGAAAAACCAAACTACGACCTCAGAGCAGAGTATTAATGAAAAGCACAAAAAGGAACTTAAGTTCAGTGAGGGGAATCTTTTAAAAGAAATAAATAATAAGTTAAGGACATATTTTTCAAATTATGGCGTGCTGTCCAGCACCTTCTGTCTCTCCCTCCCACTCTTTATTAAATAGGCTTCTCTCTCTCTCCGTCCCCTTCTGTCTCCTCCTATGGCAGCTGCAATACATTGTGTTATTTTGGGGAGTAAATCTAGGAGAGCCTCTCCTCACGTGGGGACTCTTCCCACTTTTAGGAAGGGGCTGGACTTGGACACTGTTACATCCTACAGTAGTCTCTCTCACTGTTTCCTATTCTCCTTTTCTTAGAAACCCCAAGTGATTTTATTAATGTGGGAGTGGAACAGACACTAAAAGTTATCCAGGATTTTTTTTTGTGGTTATTTTTTTTTCCTCCCCAGCGTAAAACGTTCTGTGTAACCTCCATTAAATTTGGTACAAAACCACTCGCCAGGGCTGTGGTGTCAGAAAAATAAAATATATTGTTTCTTACAAAAATGAACTGTCTTCTTTATCCAGTCCAGTTGTTTCTGCGGACATCAAACAGCTGGCCAGATGACTGTTTTCTCTTCCTTGTGATCATGGCCAGCCTAGAGGCCAGGTGGGGTAAACTTTGACAGCTCCTTAAAGTCTGGTCAATAGGCAGCTGTGTGCTCCTTTTGAGGCAATTCTGTTAACTTAATCCTGAACTGAGCTTGTTTTCCCTTGGAGGTCTTATTTCAGAACACCCCAGGAACGATTCTTACAGACTTCCTCAATTTGTTGAGGGTCAAGGAACAGATGAAACTTGTCTCTGTCACTTCCTCCCGGAGAGTGTTTGCAGCACACTGCAAGGTACGTGGGTTTGAGCTCCCCCCGAGCAGCAGTGTCAGTCTGCCCTGGCACTGGGATTGTGTCCCTCTCTGGGGACTTTGGATTGGGTCAGGTCTCTGACTGCCCGTGCTGAGAGCCTGAGATAGTGGGGAACAGATGAACTTTAATAACAAAGGTGAGAGAGAAATTGTCAGTGAGCAGATTTTTATCAAGACAACCCTGCTGAGTAAATTGTTGCTTTGCCACAGTTCTCATCGATTGCTTCCTAATCCCCTGTCTTTTCAAACTTGCCTTTTGAGAGGATTTCAGCAAGGAGGTTTTATGGTCTTGCCTATGAGGAGTGAAAGGCTGGATGACAAAACATGGATTGGGAGTTGAGCCCTGCTCCTGGAGAATACCAGCACGAGCCAGATGTGGATCTGCAGGCCAGGGTGTGGGCTCTGTGGCTGGCTGTTCTGTGGTCCCCCAGCACTGTATATGGAGTGTGTAATCTGTTCTTCCTTCCACTTACTGCTACTTGAAATGATTTCAATGAGGAGTTTCCTCAGAGGGCTGGCCATTAGTGTGAAAATTCATGTGGAGAATGAGTATTTTTAACATGCTTGTGTGTGAGAATTTTTTAGAGTTAACTGATCCTTAACGGTGGAAAAAGAATTCCACTTGGTGGTTGATTTACTAAACTTTTGTTGCTGGTGTTATAAAATGACTGAAGCCATGCACCATTGGAGGCACGAAAGCCTCAGAGCCTTCTGTTGTCTGCTTCTAAATTCACCTTTGTGTTGTCATGCAAATTTACAATGATTTTGGGTGAGAATTACTCTTTTGACAAAGTGTAGGATGTCTGTTGTGGTGCTTCCCTCTGACAAGACAGGCATCGTGCCTGAAGCACGGGCTTGTCAAGATTTTAGAAAGAGCTGACAATGACACAGTAAGTGTTATTTCTGTAGAGCGGAATTACCTCTTCTTTAAGTGGTTGCACAGCTCCCTTTTGAGGACCTTGCATGGGAATTGTCACAATGCAACCTTTTTAAGTGTTGCCACTTCTGCCATCACTCCTGAAGGTTTTTACTATGTTGAACAAAGCAAAGTTCTTGATAGACATAGAAATAAGCTGGAGGTTTTGGGTTTTTTTTTAAACTGTCTTTCTCAGTTCCTCCTATGCCTGTTGAGATTTTGAATAGCAAAGGATTTGAGGTGGCTGTGACCTATTCTAGGAAAATTAGCATAGGGGATTCACTGTTTCAAAGCCACTGAACAGCGAGAGGATACATTTTAAATGTGCTGTATAATTAAAGTTCCTTCTGTGTCTAACTTACGATGCTGGCATTTGGTATCTTAATGAGATATTTCTACAGAAAATGCAGACGATGTGGATTCTCCTCAGTCCATGCAGGTACACTTAACTTCAGAGATTGCACCAGCAGGTGGACAAGAGTTGCTAAGGTCTTAGCAACCTCCGTCGTGAAAATGACTCCGTAGATGTACATAGATTAACTTTTTTGTTTCACTCTGATTCTACTTCTTCCCTTTTTGCTTTGCAAATGGAAAAGCTTTCAGCTGTCAGCCTTGCAGATTCACCTGAGGATCTGTAAATCAGGCTCTGTTCCCTCCTGCTTATCAATAGTAACTGTGACTCAGCTTTGGTAGTCATGGTGCAGTTGAAGATGGAAAGTGGGTTGCCATTTTTAGTTTTCTTCCCCTCCCCCCCCCCTTTTTTTTTTTTTAAGCTTTCAAATCATCCTCCTCCACCTTTGTTTGAAAGAATGAAATAGACTTTATTCATACATGCTTGGCTGCTCTTCCTCTCTAGTAACATGGGAGGAAACCGTCTGCTGTTCAAATTATCTCATCCCAGATGGCTGCGCAGCCGGAGTGTGGAGAGACTTAAAAGGTAAACCCAGCAGATGGTGAACTTCTGAAACGCAAAGTAATGTGCCTGCTAAATCAAAAGTTTAAAATATTTGAAATCTGTTTGTTTTAAATTAGTAGACTTGCAATCAGGTCATCTGTGAAGTACAGTGGCAGTTTTAAGCACTGTCCAAATAAACTCAAGATTTGTACCTGTATCATGGGCTAGCTAATGTACCAAAGAAGATGACAGCAAGGAGCCAGCCTTAGGAATTTAGTGCTGACATCCTTGTGGTGTCTAATGGGTCGCATTTTGGAGGACAGACCAGCGTGTGTGGAGATCTGATCTGCACCAGTCTTGGTTGGGATTTGAATGCTGGTAGTGCTTCTGGTACAATACATATATCCTGACTCAAAGTAGATGTGGGTGGCCAAATCTTCCTGAGGGTAAGTTGAAATGCAGCATTTTTTGTCCCCCCAGAGTGTTAGGACTATTAGAAATATGGTATATGCAGGGCTTAGTTTTGTGGTGCTTGGTGTGCTCTCTGCTACGCTGGTTTTCACTCAGGTGGCAGGACAGGCTACATTTTATTGGTGGTGTCCTTCTGCACTGACAATGGTGAAGGCTTTTCTCATGCAGCTTTGCCAGGCTGCGGGCTGAAACATGTTCCCTAATGTAACACTTCTCGAAGAAAATTGATCCATGTTTGATATAGGCCTGTATTTAGTAGAGTGTACTCCAGTGTGTCAATTGGTTGTAATTCATTAACCTAAAAATGGTTAATGACACAGGACCAAAAGTTATGCTGTTTTGTCTGGGATACTGGGAAATTGTTGATTTCTGAGAATTTTTATTCCACATTCTCAGAAATGTCTCAGCTCTTCCATGCTGTGTTTGCAATTCAATAGCTCCCACTTTCCTGTGTCCTTTGGTATAAAAAAATCTTCCACTGTCCAACCAATCCTCTTCTGAAATGATCATTTACACCAGTTGTGGTCAGAAATAACTTCTTCATCCTGTGGGCCACAGGTACCATGGAAGTGCTCAGTGGGATGGACCAATGCATGGCCCAACCACTTCCACACTGAGGGGAAGGGAAAGGCTAGAACAAGGCAGAGGGGGCACTACAGAAACCCTGTAAGAGACAATGAAGTAACCTGTTCCCAGCGGTGCCTTCCTCCTAGCCCCTGCCAAGAAGCTGGCCTGCTTTTCTGAGGTCTTCTGCTGTTACTGAAATGTGTAGTACTCCGCCTAGAGTGATAGGAGGATTTTAACTGTGTGAAAGCAGTGCCCTTTAACAATCTTACCTGCTCTGCAACAACTTGTGCTGCCAAGTGCTCTCGGTTGTGGCTGTGTTGCAATTTTTAACCTGGTTGCTGGTCAGTTTTGTTGGGGATGCTCCTAGTTATTATTTAAGAGTAGGTATGTGAGTTCCCCCTTTCTATGGCCAAAGCTTCCAATGCCTTTTTCCAAGCAGTCCATGCCTCACAAATAACTTGTAATTGTAGACCCAATATTTTCATCACTGTTCCCCGAATACTTGAAACTGTGTATGAGAGCAAGCTTGATTAGAGTAGAACACACTGTTCTTAAGCAGGGGTAGGCATTGATTTTTATATACTGGCATTATGGTTTTAGGCTGTATAAAAACTTGATGGAAAATAACAATGTTTTGTTTGCTTTTTTGACAGCTTCTAATAGCAATTCTGTGAGACCTCCAGCAATGTATTTAGTACTGAAATTATTCTGTTCGCTGTGCGTGGTGTCAACATGTAATTGTGGTGGGGGCAGGCTAATGAAAGAGTGGAGGTAAATCCAGCCCATTCTTCTCAGGGAAAAGGTGCTGTAGTGCCTCCATCACATATCTGTCAATGGCTTACATTAAGTGATTTTTTCACTATGCAAGAAGGGGTAACACAGAACCAACATTGCAGGGCCATTTTAATAAATGGTCCCCCTATTTTAACCTTTGCCTATCCCAAAAAAAGTAGGGACCGTGTTTTATTTACTGACTGAAAAGTGGAGATCTTTTTCAATGAAATAGTGAGATTGAGTTCACCCTCAGCAACTTTGCAGAGGACACGAAGTCAGGTGGTGCAATTGACACAACAGAAGGACCTGGACAGGGGGTTGGAACTATATGATCTTTAAGGTCCCTTCCAACCCAAACCATTCTATGATTCTATGACTTTGGCAGCAGTGATTCCGAGTGCTGTCTTACAGGAGAAACTGTAATCTCAGCCAGAAGCACTGCTGTTGGCTGGTGTTGTATTCCTCTTTCAGCAAGTGCAAAATAGATCACTGCTGTCCAAAGCTGAAGTCGATCGCAGCTCCCCGAACTCCCTTGTTTAAAGCACATAAAGCAGAGTTCACCAAGACTGTGTGTTCTTGTACTTGGCCCACTGTGGTTGTTCTGCATGTTCACAGCAGCATTTCCATAATTAGATAAATGCAGGGAAGAGGTTTGGAGGCTTTCTGTCTCTTTGGAGATGTTTTCTGTGCACAAAAATGCCCTCAAGAAGATGGGGTAGCTAAATGCTATACTATTAGGGAGGCTCATCTGTCTGCAGAGAGCAACCCTCCAACATGCCAAAAGAAAGGGAAAGGCACAATGGCTTCTGCCATTACCAAACATAAAATCAATGCTACGTTAAAGCTTTCAGGTCTGGTAGCACAGAGCGAGCTGGGCTTCATCCCACAGTCCCAGCATATGAGGAAGAGAAATGTTTTGTCTCGCATTCCTGATGCAGAGGGGCAATTTAAAATGGTATGTTCTCTCCCTTGCTGTTTTCAGCCTCTGCTTGCTTTTGTGTGGCCACCTCAGAAGTAAACTTGAGCCATTCTGTCACGTGGCTTCTTTCAGCTTGCTGCTAACAGTGTAAAGTGACACTGTGCCACCCTGTGTCTGGTAGGAAAATATCTGCTCATCTAAAACACCTTTGCAACAGAGAAGGCTAGCAAGGACATAAAGAAAAATAGTCAAAGATTGTGACAATAAACGAATTTTAATTTAAGTCCGCATAATCATGAGTTAGTTTGCTGATTCCTGTCCATTTGGGAGCACAGGTTCTTGTACTCTTCTGGACTGACTGAGTACTGTGAAAGAACTTCCAGAAATCGTTCGAGTGGACAGAGACCTGCTTTACAGCCTTTCACCACTTGCTCCTGCAAGGCAAAGAGACAAAATCACAGCTATTGTGCACTGCCAAAGCCCTTTTTTGCTGCATGGTGAAACCAAAAGCCCAAGGTTTGTAGGCGGGACTTCCCACGGGATCTCACCTCTCCACGGTAAGACACGCGCACAAACCACTCCTTGGAGCGCCGGTGCTGATACAGTTCCAGGATCACATCTGCAGCATAAGGTGGCCACTTGTGATCAAAGGTGCCCAGTGCCAGCAGGAGAGGAATAAGAGTAGAGTCATGAGAAGCATAGAGGAAGAGCTTCCTGGAAAAGAAAAGGGAAAAACAAAACCAGACCTAGAATGTCAGCTGTGTTCCTCCATGGATAGGCAGTAGCACTCATGCTTTTTCCAGCAGGTGAGCACTCCTTTTTATCCCACACAATCAGTATCTTTCTGAACCAGTTTTTCACACTGACATCAAGTTAAAATTTATAACTATCAGAGGAAGAGGTCTGTGCTGTACCGGGCCTTTTCAGCTGGATTTGAGGGATTTATTGCTGCTTTAATGTTCTTCTGCAAGGTATTGAACAGGAGGCCAATATTCATCTGAAGAACTTCTCTAGAAAAGAAGCAGAAATAAATTTATTGGTTTAAAAAACTTTCAAATAATTACACATGAAAGCCTGAGAACCTGCTTTTCTCTTATGATTTGATAACCTGCACTGAACGTAGCTAAGAACTATTAAATGCAATTAATATGGCCAGTTTTTAGTTCAGCTGTTGTGTAGTCACCACTCTAATGTGATTGCAGACTGGGAGGGGAGAGGTGTTAACAAGCAGTCTCATGAGGTGTGGCCATGTAAATGAAAATCTAGAAACTCTTTGATTGTTCTCTGGGCTATTTTGTTTCCCCAATATGATTTTTAAGTGCATGGGTTTCAGCTAGGGAAGAAGACTGCTGCAAAACAGCAGCTGAAGTGGCTGGGGTCTTTGGTGAGGAGGGTCAGGGTTCAAGAAAGTGATGGCTTTATTTAAAAATTAGTTTTTATCCTTTTACTGAACAAAGAGATGATCTTCATACAGTATCTGGTGGGAAGAAAGCCCCTCTACCTAATGAATACATCAGTGGAAATGGAAGATGAGTGTGACTAACTCTGCTGGGTGTTGTGGGAATGGGGTAAATGAGTCTTTCATTACCTGAGATCTCTAATCCCTAGTAAAGAAAAGACAGCCCTATACCACCACCTGAGAAGAACTGGTGAATGTGGCAGCTGCAAACAAATCTGAAAGGAAAATGACTGCTAGGCTAGCAACTCAGCCAGCCTTTACATACAAGTGTGGAGGAGGTAATTAGCTGCACGTAGCAGCAGATTCTCTTTGCAAGTAGTTACACGTGTGCAGGACCTGGCATCACCTTTTCCGCTAGCACCAGCACTTCTCAGCCAAGCTGTGCAGGTGCCATCCCTGGGATAAACTTCCCAGGCTGGAATTTGGACTGTACTTGTGCAACTGCAAGGGCAGCCTCAGGGCTTGGGCTGGAAGTATCTCTTCTGCTTTTGCCACTGGTTCACTGAAACCCCTGTGGCAACTGAAGCCTTCACTGCCCACCTCAGCGGCTTACTTCTACTCCTGTGAGACCACCCTCTTCATGAGGATCAACAAAACAGGGGGCAAACCCACATCCTGGTCTCCTCAGTGTGCACTCCTTTTTCCTAGCTCATGGTACTGACTCCAGGCACTGAACTTTACACTGAGATGGCTGAGGCACAAACCTCATGAGTGGGCTCTGGTGGAGGACAGCAGCAGATGGGAAAGCACTTCTGTCTGCTGAAGTAAGCTGGTGTAGCACATCCACCCTGGGTAAGACAGCCCCTGAAGCCAGAGGCATGGACACAGGCAATCACCTGGAACTGTCTTCCAGAAGGAAAAGCATGGAGTCAACAGATCGGCGCTCCACTGTCTGCTGGAAGCTCTTCAGCACAGGGCAGCTTGGCAAATTGTGCACCTGGAAGGAGATGTAGCAGAGTGGTAGGGTCTGACCCTTTCTGAACCCAGCCTGAAGACACATGGATGGCTGCCCACAGAAAACAGCTGCTCATGTCACACCATTTGTACTACAGCATTGTACTGTGGCATTCATGTGAGGATTTTTAGGATGGTTTTAAACACACAGACTTGCTCTGTGTACCAAAAGGATAGCTGTATGTTCTTTGGGATGCAGTTCTATGGGGAGTGTAACACATTGAGCCATTCAGCCAACAGACACACCAGTTATCATTAGCTCCAGCAAAAAGGGGGTGCTAAGATGGGGTACAAATGTGCCCAACTTCCTTCCAGTAGCAGAAGCAGTCTGGCTCACAGGTAGCTTGCTGGAACTGGGATTAAGATGACTGTTAGGTGCTGAGTGCCAAAATAGGGAAAGCACTTTGTAATGGGTAAGCAAGGCCCAACGCCTCTCTTAGCTCTTCGTTACACTTGAAAGAAATACTGGATTACAAGGTAAGAACAAAAATACTGGAGATGAGTCTTTATCCATCATACAGCAAGGCTGACCTCATGTCTTGCTTTTTCAAAAGGCCATGCTATTTCTATAAACATTCTGGGTTGCATAGAAAGGTACTGAGTACACATTAGTATTTATGGGTGTTGGCACTCTGTGACTTCCTCCATGTGTGTGGTAAGGGGATGTTTCTTTCTGAGACAGTGCAACAGAACAGCTCAGCTCACCTGCTCAGCAAAAATGTTATCGAGGAGGACTAAAAAATCCACAGATTCATCACCATCAATACCTATCCTCTTCTTAATTTTTTTCAAGTCATCAGAGATACCTGGCTGACGCATAGCATTCCGCATCCTATCCCTGTAAAGGAATTAAGAAAACCAAAAATTTTTCACACACCAGGCTTTCTGTCTTTTGTTTTTCTCATGACCCAGCCCAGTTGTCCCACATCAGTGAGGGGCAGAAGAGAAGCACTGCAGTATACTGAGGAATTCCTGATGTTGGGAGTCTGAGCTGCAGAAAGGACAGACACAGAATCCAGATCTCAAGGCTCAAGCTGGCTCTCTGCTCTAACAGAGGCAGGAGGAAAAATTAGGATGAGATGTGAACACCCCAAAAGTGGTTCCCATAAGCAAGGGCTGTGTATCAGCTAACAGATCTGGTCATACTGGAACAGTACAGGTCTATGTCTTCAGGGAGTAGCCTTTAACTGCCTCATGAAAGAAGAAAGGGTGGCAGCTTTGAACTGATTGCTATATGGTGTGGGAAAAGGGAAACACCTAGCTACTCGTTTGTAGCTTAAATCCACCTTTTGTTTTGTTAGAAGCCATTTGCATCTTCATGCTGCTTTAAATTTTATTTTTAAAAATTTAGCTGAGAATATTCATGCTGGCCACGTACTTCCTAGGTAGCCTGCAAGCTGAGGCAGTGCTTACTGCAGCTCAAAGTCTACCTTGACATGGTCACAAAAGGTGCAGTTGGTAGGCAGAGGGGGACAGGGAGCAGAAGACCCTTTTTGGACAGGTGACATTACTCAAGGAGGCTGAATATGCTCCTTCTAGGGGGCTGTCACCTCACCACTGTCTAGACCAATCATTTGCCTGCAGAGTCGAGCATTACACAGTGAGCTTTTCCAAGTGAATTCTGACAACTCTTGAATTTTGGACAAAAATATGCTAATGTACAATCCAGCCAAGCTAATATATCTGCCTCTCTTTTCCATTTTCCACCCTGTGCCCAAACCTGGCACAGGCATTTCAGAGTACTTGACTCTGCAAACAGGAGTGTTCTATGTAGGATGTTCCTTATTTTATTTCATTAGTCTTCATTAAGTGTGCCAAGGCTGAGTATATTTCAGTTTCTTCTGAAAGGTATGAATGTGACGGGAATGTTGAAATAACCCCCAAACCAAAAGCTGAATATAAAAAGAAGGCCCAATATGTTCACACTTGAAAGGCTTGTTAAGGGATGTAGATGACATTAATTCTGCCCTGCAGCAATGCCACAGACTAGCTGTACATTAGCTAGTAGTGAGTGTTTGCTAGACACAGACTAAATTAAATTCGTCTTTCAAGGAAAAGTCTCTATTTTATTTTCTTCTGCTGCCACTGCCTAGTGTATAATTCCACTTACCAAGTATTTTATACAACTAGCTAACCATTTCCAGAGAACAGTAAGTGGCAGGGGAAGAAATTGGGAAATGGGAAGAAAATGTGCTGTTGTAAATTACTACTGCTGAAATGAAACAGCAGTGAAATTATACGGGGAGATATTGCTGGCAATTACCTGGTCAAGCATTTCAGGCGCTGGCAGTTGTAGTAATTGGGGTAGAGCATTTCAGAGCTTGCTTCATCAGTGACAATGACAACAGATCCTGTGGAACAAGAAGGAAGTTTCTGTGCTCAGTAGCGCATCTGTGTTTCTTTAGACTGCTTTAATCACTCCCACAGTCGTTGTGCTCAAGTCCAGTGTTATCAACTACCAATTCCCCCCGAGCTATCACCTGCAGCACAAGCCACTGTACTTGTTTCTGTGCATTTATTTTCACGGGGATGCCTGCTGTGCACCTTGTAAAGCTTCCTAGCTGTGTGTTCATTTTTCTTAGGGTTTGTATGTGCCAAAAATTAGTCTGTGTGTCATGAAGTGTAAGGAGCTCTGGCAAGTCCCTTCTACTTGTTTGTGGAACTGAATATGGAAGGAGCAGATGTGAGATCTTTAAAATGCAAGCATATTTTTGGAACATACAAGTAGTTACCAACTGCAGGACACAGGTGAAAGTTACTCCAGACACTGAACTCATACCCAAGATACTTGGGTTTCTCTGAGAAACCTTTTTCAGATGTGTGAGCTTTTTGCCTTCTTGATTCTGAAGAGGGTTAACATTAACCTCCTCAGCAGGTCTGAAAGAGCAGCGGAAAGATACACAAAGAGAGGGAACAAGTGACAAGCTAGTAAAGAATCTGCAGGACCAGGAGAAGTGGGGAAGGGGCTCAAGTGCATAGAACCAGGGAAGAAGTAACAACTAGGAGCTGGAGAGAGTTAGGATCTGGAAGCTGGGTGCATCTAGGGAAGACTGAGCAAGGACAGGCACTATTCCAAAGTCTCCCCAACCTTCTTTCTGCTGTTGGTACAGCCCAGCTAGCAGGCACCGTGTGGACTCCAGATTCCGGAAAATATTAGTGGAACGGACGCTGAAAGAGAGAAGGCAGTTTGTGAGGTAGCACTTTCTCCTTCATGTTACCATGGCTGCAGCTGGGGAGGTCTTGCTGGAGCTGAGGGTTCTGCTTCCATCCACTGTGGCTTTGGAAAGCTGTGGTGGGACTCATCTTTTGTCACTATAGATATCTAAGGTAGACACCTGTAATCTGAACTGCTCATCAGAGATAGTGGAGATAACAAACTGGCACTTCTCTGGTGTGATTTTTTCTCTGAAGCCAGATGCTCTCAGCATTACTGATGTGAGCAGCAGGGGTTGCTTCATCTCACTGAACTTCAGCTGTTTACAGTGAGTTAAAGTGTGCTCCAGAAACGCCTGTTTCTCTTTGCTCACCACAGAAGTGCATAGCAGCACTGCCAATGGCTCAGCCTAGGTGAGATGAATCTGTCCCTGGCATCGCTCTCAGGACTGCCAGGCAATTGGATGCTTTGTTTCACGAGTGAGTTCTAGTGCCAGGCTGAGCAAAGATGAAGGCCCAGAAGCCAGGCAGAAGGGTATGCTAGTCAGTTTCCCTAGCACAAGGCTACTTGTGACAGGGCAGGAAGAAAGGGAAGGTCCAGGAGGGACCTGAGAGACTCACAAGACCTCAGCAGGCTTAAATGTTGGTGAAAGAAACTTGGCTTCTTCCACAAAGCTTCTCCTCAGCCTTTCCCCCAGGGCGAATGTCTGCTCCATCCCCACTGTAGTCAGCTGTCCTGCGACTACACCACCCTGAGAGCAAAGAAAAGGAGAGGGCTCCAGTGGACCATGGAAATAAAAAAGTCTACAGAGGAATGAGGAACCCACCAGGAAATACAGCCTCACCTTGAACACAGTCTTTTTGTATTCCTCATCCAAGCGTGAGTGGGGTTGGGGTCCTCCATTTAGGTCTGTCACCACGTAATCAAACTTAGTCTTAGCAGGTACATCTAAGAGAGTGGGATGCCATTCCACCTGTTTCAAAACAAACAAACAAACAGTGTTTCAGCAGAAAACTTTCAAGGGCATTAAACCAAGGACTTTTAAGAGCATTAAACTAAAGCTGGAGTATTACACCATGCTGCCTTGCCAACAACACAACACGAAGAGATCTCTTCACACAGCTCATAGAGAAATGAGAACAGTGCTGCTCCCTGGTTTTGCAGATCTGATGTGCAGGAAATTCAGTACTTGCTTTCCTCCCCTTACAGAAGAAGAATCTGTAGGAAATCACAATTGCTACTCTTTGTTACACACCGAAAAGCTGCTGTAGGAAACTACCTTAGCTAACCCCTGCTGGCTCCCCAGGCCCCCTCGGTTGAGCTGGGGAGCCAGATCACACACGGTAACAGCGAGGCAGGAGCCATATGTTAGCTGAGCACCAGCTGCGAGGTGCTGAGCAAAGTCTTGGCCTTGGTGCAAAGTCCATGGGCACAGCAGCCCCAGGATGCCCATCCCTGCATCCTACCCCTGAGGGCTCCCTGCAGTTGCAGCAATTGTTCCCTCTGCTGTCACCTGTCCCACTATTGTGCTATTGCCGTTCTACTTTACAGAATCACAGAATTAATTAGGTTAGAAAAGACCTCTGAGATCATGGAGTCCAGCCTGTGACTGAACACCACCGTGTCACCCAGACCACAGTGCCATGCCCAGTCTTTCCTTAAACACCTCCGAGCAGCCCATTCCAATGTCTAATCACCCCTTCTGTAAAGAAGTTCCTCTGAATGTCCAACCTCAACCTCCCGTGGCACAAATTAAAGGATGTATCCTCTCATCCTGTCACTTGTTCCCTGGGAGAAAACCCTGACCCCCACCTGGCTACAAGCCCCTTTCAAGAAGTTGTAGATGAGTGATAAGGTCACCCCTGAGCCTTTTTTCCAGACGAAACACCCCCAGCTCCCTCAGTGGCTTCTCCTAACACTTGTGCTCCAGATCCTTCCCCAAGTCCGTGACCTTTCTCTGGGCTCACTCCACCCCTCAATGCCCTTCCTGAATTGAGGGACCCAGAACTGGACAGGGATGATCCCTGCCCTGGTCCTGCTGGCCACATTATTGCTGATCCAGGCCAGGATGCCACTGGCGTCCTTGGCCACCCGGGCTCACGCTGGCTCACATTCAGTCGCTGTCGACCAGCACCCCCAGGCCTTTTTCCACTGGGCAGCTTTCCAGCCACTACTACCCAAGCCCGTAGGCGGCATGGGGTGCAAGCTCCCAAATTCCCTCGCTTTCCCCTCGGGAATTACTCTCGGTATCGCCTCGGGAAGGAGCACAAACGCCAAACCATCAGGCTGCCGGCAGCAAGGCAGGAGCACAGTCTGCTCTGCCGCCGGCTCGGGGTCGGGGCACAGCCCCGCAGCGCCCCTGCCCCGTCCCGTCCCGTCCCGTGCTCACCGGCGCTACCCCGGGCAGCGGCCGCAGCGGGGTGCGCGCCCCGTGCCGGTACACGACCTGCACCAGCCTCAGCTCCAGCTCCCGGTGCCGCCCGCCCTCGCCGTCATCCCGCCCGGCCGCGGCCGCCCGTCGCCGCTGCGTCCAGGCGGCCAGGCCGCCCAGCAGCCACAGCCGAGCCCCCCAGCCCATGGCGGCCCCGGCGGCCCGGCTGCACCGCGGGGAGCGGCGGGAAGCGCCGGGAAGCGCAGGCCCGGGCTGGAGCCCCGGCCGGAGCCGGGCAGCGGCGGGGCCCGAGCGCGGACTGCGGCTCCCGGCGGGCGCCGCGCAGGGAACCGGGCGGCGCTGGGCGGGACCGGCGGTGCCCCCGCCCTGATGGGGGCACGGCCGTCACCCGGGCCCGGCGGCGCTCCTGTGCCGCTGCTCGCCAGCTTTAGCCCTTTTCCCTGGGCGACTCACCGGGCACCAGTGTGCGCAATAACCCCGTGTAGCGTTCCAGGCTTGGGGAAGAGTGGCTGGAAGGCGGCCCACTGGAAAAGGACGGGGGCGCTGGTCACCGCGGATGAACTGAGCCGGGTGTGCCTGGGTGGCCAAGGAGGCCAGTGGCATCCTGGCCTGGAGCAGCAATAATGTGGCCAGCAGGGGCACGGCAGGGATTGTCCCCCTGTGCTCGGCACTGATGAGGCCACACCTCGAATGCGGTGTCCAGTTTTGGGCCCCTAAGTTCAAGAAAGGCACTGAGGGGCTGGAGCGAGTCCAGAGAAGGGAAGGGTCTGGAGCACAGGTCCGATGAGAAGCCAGTGAGGGAACTGGGGGTGCTCAGCCTGGAGAACAGGAGGCTCAGGGGGGACCTCGTCGCCCTTTACAACTCCCTGGAAGGAGCCAGGTGAGGTTTGGCCTCATCTCCCAGGGAACCACTGACAGGACAAGGGGACACGGCCTCAAGTTGTGCCGGGGATGTTCAGGTGGGACATTTAGAGGGATTTCTTCACAGAAAGGCCGATTAGATATTGGAATGAGCTGCCGTCCCCGTCATGAGTCACCGTCCCCGGAGGTGTTCAGGGAGCAGGGCAAGGGTGAAGGAGAAAGAGGGCAGAGAGGATGGTGACCTGCACAAAGGCCAGAGGGAGGAGCCGCTGCAGGTGGTGAGAGGTTGGCACAGACACCAGGACGTGCAGAGGGGGGATTTTGGTGATCTCCTTGTGTCTCTCAAAGCCCTGCAGTTCTGAAAGGGTTACCTCAGTTTTCTGAGCTTAGAGTATGGGAAACACAGAGGCACAACAAGAGCAGGGAGAGAAGGGGAAAAAATATTTTAGAAGCCAAGAAAATAACAAATGAAGAAATCATAACAGATGAAGAAATCAAGCCTAAATCTTGTGTTGCAAGAGAGCAAGGGGTCAAGAATGCTGAGGGGAGAGGGAACAGGAAAAAGTAGTTAAGAGGGGGAGGGAGGGAAGGTGGAAGAGAGATAGAGGTGATGTGATAGAAGTGAGCAGGGAGAGAGGCTCACAGTGAATTGATTTGTATTTCCATTCAAATGTTACCTTGGAAGAAAACCCTGGTTCCTGTGAAGCTGTGAAGACTGGGACTGCAGGGTCCCTCCTGGGTGGCCCTGGCTGCTGCCAAGCAGCATTGCTGGTGAGATGTATTTTAGAATACACCACGCCACAGCAGGTGCGTGCAATTAGAGGAGAGATCTCCAAAATAGCAGGCGGCTGTCAATTTTTAAGCAAATGGTGTTGCCCTATTTTTTTTCTTCGTCCAACTGTGTAGAAATTTATTCTAAGATGCGCCATCTTTACAGAAACATTTTCAAAGGACCTGTTATTTTTACCCTTCTGTTGCTTTTTGTGACCAGACGAGGAGCAGAAGGCTAATCCAATGGCCACCAGGGGTAAGTTTTTTTCCACTGAAGGAAAGTAATGAGCTCTAATGAACAAGCACGTTTCAGGAAACTTTCCACTCTGAAAGCAGAGGGTAAATTTCCTCCTGGTTGGAATTGAACCAAATTGCAATGATTGCTGTCTTTGCGAAATATTACCATTGCTATCATTTGCCTTTTACAGGGCTTCAAAAATGTGTCACACCTCAGAACACTCTGGCTTGATAAGTTTGCATTTACATCCTCCTTTTTTTGAAGAGGAAACTGAGTCATAGTGAGCTTTGTAGCGTGACCAAGTCACACAGTTGTTATGTGGCTGATACATTGATAAGGTGTGAAGCCAATTTTAACAATTAGATTTTTTTGTTCCGCAACGTGGATTGAAATTAAATAGTGCTTTAAAAATACCCACAAAAGAAAAAATTTAACCTAATGAGTTTGTGTGTTTTATTGTTTTTTTGGACTAAGTGAACACCTTGTCCCTGAGGAAAGGTAAAGGATGGCCAGGTTGGATGGGGCTTTGAGCAACCTGGTCTAGTTGAAGGTGTCCCTGCCTAGTGGGGGCGTTTGGAACTGGATGATCTTCAAGGCCCGTTTCCAGCCCAAACCATTCTATGATTCTATCATTCTGTGAAAGGGCTATAGCTCTTTGTGGTGTAAATCAGAGATTTACCTTAAATTGTTTGTATGGTAGAGGCACAAATAACATTTGGATGCCCCTGAGGGAGGTGGGTTTATTTCTCTCTGATTGGTAGGGGTCAGAAAATAGACATGTTGCCTTGACTTCTTTGGTTCCTTTCCCAAGCGCTTTTTGCTCAGCAAGGAGAATGAACTGGAAATGTTCTCCCACAGCTCTTCACCACACAGGCTGCAGCTGGGCTGGGAGCCTGGCTGCTGGAGAAGGGTGGCTTAACCAGCCTGGTGTGACTGCCCAAAGTGGGCACAAGCAGCTCCTGCCAAGCATGCTATCTCTGTGTCCCATCCTTGTTTTGGGGCAGCTCCACCTCTGGGTGGAGTCCTGCTGCTCTGCTGTAGCACAAAGTATTTTCCTGCCCTTCCAAATACTTCTTCCACCCCAAAATGTTCCCATGACTGTCTCTCTGAGGGCAATGAAGGTGCTTTCACTCTGGTCCCTTGAAGTGATCACAGCTGCTGAAATCTCAAATGCAACACGGCAGGAGTTTGTGCAGGATTCATGTTTGGAATCACAGGCTGCTGCATCCTGCAGCCAAAAGAACATTCTCCATTCCCAGCTGTGGAGATAATGATGATGTTTCTGCATCCTGCAAGGACTGGTGACCACAATGGCTATTATAAACCAGTCAGTCTGGGCATGGAAGCTGTATTGCCTTCACAAAGGGCTGAACTTTATTTATAAATGGTTTGAGTGTGCCGTGCTGCTTCCTGTGGAGCCGTATCACTCTTGTCTCCTCCAGTCTGTCTGTTGTGGTGAACCTTGTAGCCAGCTGCTTTGTGAGCAAGGCGCCTGGGGAAATGGAAGGAATGTTTCCACTCCTAAAGTCTGTGATCCTTTGGGGAGGAATTGGCAAAAATAAACCCCTAAATTCCACTGCAGACCAAGCCCTCCCTGCAAGACACCATTCACGGTACAGTGTGCAGACCTTACGTATCTCATCTCATTTTCTGCATGCTTTCACATCAGTGCTTTACCTTCCAGCAGTGAAATGATGTGTGTTGATACTTGCAGGTCATAATTTCATTTCTGAATTCCTGCAGGTTATGTGGGAGAGTCCCAGAAGTCGGAGTTGTCGTATTTAGGGCTGGCATCATGAGGACATTTTTAGAGATTTCCTTCTATGTATTTTAGAAATACATAGAGAGCAGGTAATCACATAGTTGGTAGTTTCCTGCCTCTTTTACCTAGGAAGATGTGGCCTTCCCTCCCTTTTCTTTGTCATTTCCAGCCTTGGGCATTTGGTCATTGTTGGTGTGGCAGTGGGAGAGCTGGAAGCTGTCCGTGTGCTGGCGACGGACCGACTGTGCCAAGGTTCATTCCCCACCCCGTAACCCAGCACAGAAGATGCATTCCCTGCCTTCTGTTTTTCTTTTGTTCCAACTTTGTCATCCTAAACTGGATGGTGCCTGCAGCCATCTGCTGCATTTGGTAGTCTGCGGCATCACGCCGACTCAATTATGCGCCGCTCTGGGAGAACAGCAGGCCAGTTTTCTCTTCAGCTTTGAAAGAGTGGTTTTGCCTTGCACAGGAAAGCTGAGGCAAGCAGGAGCCTCCAGAAGCAAGCGGGATAAGCTGTTCCCAGCCGTGTCAGGTGGACTCTCCGTGCCTGTGCAGTCCAGGTGTGGTGGGAGAGCTGCCAGTCTGTCACCGTGCCCGAGATGCTGTGTCCTGGGACTCGGTGCTCTGATGCCGTGGCAGATGTGCTCCCCTGTGGCAGCACTTAACCATTTGGCACTTTTAAGCTTTATCACCTCATTTACTTTTTGTGAATATACATTAAACCAAGGGTATTTCTATTAAACCAAATGTTTTGGGATGATAAGAAATGAAAAAGGAGATGGTGCAAGTGTAAATTACATTTGCTTTTTTTCAAAACAGCCATGAGAGAAGGGCTGCAAAGAGATGATGTTGAGCGTTACACTGGATTCCTGCAAAGTTGTTTTGTTATGCTTTCATACTCAGAGAGAAGTGACCAAGCAGGAGGATTTATGTGTGTGATTCAGCCTGTGACATCAGTCTTCTTCCTGTGGTGGGCGGAGGAGACGTAACTGAAATCTGGGGTGAAATGTTATTTTATTTATTTTTTTTTTTTTTCTGCAGGTTTAGGATAAATTTTGAGACTCCAGGACTGCTTCATGTTTTCTTCTTTGCCTTCCCAACAGGTAGTGGACCTGGTGGGTTTCAACATGCAGCCATCCACATTTGCTGTTTGAATCCTTCTGGGCTGTCCATAGTGCCCTGATCCTTTTTCCCCTTCAGTAAATTCTCCTCTTCATTACATGAGGATAGGGGCCAGATCAAGTGGTGGGGAGCTAGAAAACAAGGACTTGTGCTATTTACATGTAAGACATTTCTGGCCCCACCAGCTGTTCCATGTGTGTTATTTTCAGAAGGGAAATAATCCACAGGAGGTCAGGAGGGTGGAATTGTGTGAATATGTTGGGTGAAGGAAATCAAGATGCTTGGAAGTACCCAGGCCTTGTCATGACAGAGTGTTCGGATCCCAGATGATTCTGGCTGGGAGAACTCAAGGAGAATTCTCAGAGTGCTGCTTGCATGGCTAGGAAAGGCTGCTCAGATGGGTGTTTGTTTGCTGTTTTCTACAGTCATCTGTGTTTACACTGCTGGCAGGACCACCTGTTCTTTTTTTGAACAATAATAATGTGTGTGTGTGTGTGTATATTGCTGCATTTCTGCACTTATTTTTAGCCCTTTCTAAAAACCCCTGACAGGTTTGAAAGATGCTCTGGATTGTGAGTGGTGCCTGGTGGCATTGCTCACATTGATGGTTGTCAGAATTTCCATGCTAGATCTCTGCTTTGAGAGGTTTATAACTCATCCTTCTATTATTGGTCCTGCAGCTCTCATACCCTGGAAAAAAGAAAAATAAAGTAAAATAATAAAAACAAGGAACTTTTAAAAAACTACATTTTCCCTACAGGTTTGTGGAAATCAGACTTGTTGGCCTAAACAAGAGTTTTTCAAAGCAGACATTGAGTCTCGTCACTTTATTTTTCAGCACCTGATTGCAAATATGTTGCAGGTCTCTTTGGCGTGTTTCATGTGGTCAAATGGAGAAGCTGTTTTTACATCAGGCTGGTACAGGCACTGGATGGTGTAAAATGTCGGGGAGCCAACACCAATTAGCTCCCCACCACCAGCTCTGAGGAAGCATAAAACCAGCTGAATGATGGTTGGGCAGTCTCCACATCTGGGCTGACACCAGTTGCAGAATCACAGGGTGAATGCTCCTCATGTCAAGAACTAGCAGAGAGATGAGACATACCATGGATTTTTTACATTCATAAACAAAGGACATGCATTTTGCTATTACATGCAATCAGCAAGGGAAATCCAGTACAAAGCAGCAGCTGATAATTTTGAGGAATACATAGTTATCCCTTATTAACTTTATGGTCCGTATTTTGGTAGTGTCTCCCGTCCATGCAGCTCACAGCAGGTTGCAGTTGTTAATCTGCACCATTCCCTGGTGAAGTCCTACACAGATCCTGATGATTGCTGGTGCCCAGGTGTTGGGAGGATATTTAATGGAGTGCCCTGGTGCTGCTGGGAACCCATGGCAAAACAGGCAACAGCACACAGGAGCCTGACTCATGCAGCAGCACTGGAAGGAGTGAGCTGCATTTCTGCTGGGAGTTCTCCCAGGTTTTGAAAGCTGTTGGAATGTCGGCTGCAAAGAGTGCATTTGTATGCAGGCAGTAGGTGCTAATTCAAACCGCGAAGGTAATGAACTTGAAACTGGGTCCTGACGCACAGTGAGGGGCGTGGAGGGAGCACTGGGAGCTTGAGCTGAATCAAAGTCAGGGTAATGTCTTATGCAGCATTCAGAAGGCTGTTCAAACTCAGATTGTCTTTTGGCAGATGGGAATAACGCTTATTCCCTGTCTCTCCAGGAAGGCTGGGAGGTAGCAAACGTACATGCAGAAGGCTTTGTATATGCAAGAGCTCAACTGTTTTTCACACTATATTAGTAGCTGTTTGAATGACAGATATGACCTTTCCTTCAGGTCTTTTCTGACAGCTCTGGACCCTTATGGTTATGAAAACACTGCTATTACAAAATGGAAATAGTTGGGTTGCTTTTGTGCACGTTGCCTGGGTACACACACAGTGCTGCTCAAGACACAGAGTTTTAAACTCTTTTATCCTGATTTGTCTTCCCCTGCAACTGATTTTTCTGAAGACACAAAGGTTTTTTTTATTCTGGTTCCCCTTTACATCCATTACCTATCTCAGGTCATGGCATTCCTGTAGGCTCTCAGCACCTCCTTAGTGGGAGGCAGGGGCCACTATATTTTTTCAGATGGGCATTTCAGGCAGGCAAAGCCACAGATGCCTTGCCTATTGTCAGACATAAAACTTCTTGGATTGGGAACCTGAGGGCACTCTCCAAATTTCCAGGCTGGTGCCTGAGCTGCTTGTCCAGGCTCAGTGTTATCTTTTGCTGCTGTTCTGATCCCATCTGGCTGTCAGCTGTACCAGCCAGTGCTCCGTGGGTATTTATGCTGCTGCCAGTTCTCATGTCTCAATTGGGAGTTATTTAATGCGGGTGACTGAGATTCCTGGAGAGGAAGAATTTGAAGTATCCCAGACAATGGTATGGCTGACATAATTTTTGTCGTAAGACTATGCTTTAGTATTAATTTTAAGGATTGTTGATACACATGAGTTTTTCTAGGGCTTCAGAGTCTGGGGTTTCAGCTATAAAAAAGGTCAGAGGCACAACAGTCTTGGTATCGGAGTTTAATATCCTTCCCTTGTAAATAAATAGAAGAAATGGGAAGAGGAACATATGATTTAAAATTTCCAGTGATGGTGAGATTTTAAGAAAGAGGCAGCATAATATTTTTCATGATGCATTTGGCATTTTTGAAGAGAGATTCCTGGTAAAGCCTGACTGCAGGTCATCAGAATCAACACCTGAGTCAGAGAAGGGAATGGGGCACGTCTCCCTTAGTAAAAATCTTTATTGCATGTTCTCTTCCTCTCAAGTACCCTAATTAGAAGTAGGGGAGCTAATGAATATTGCTAAATGGTTTGAAACAAACAGCAGCACTGTGGACAAAAAATAGTCATTATGAGCTGCATTGTATCAACCACAGTGAATTTTTCCCAGATTTGTAGGTTTTAATGCTGGGGTGACTGGTCTGACTGTTTGCTTAGTGAAGGGGAGAGGACCTTACCCAATAATTTCCAATGGGGTCAGTGGCTTCTGTTGGTACCAGTGCACACCTTTTAAAATCCTATCACAATAGAGACCACCTCATCCCTAGACTGTGCTTTCCAATTGTTAATTAAAATAATAGTTCTCATTGTAAGAGTGCTTCCTGTTAGAAGAGCAGTCAGCTGTCAGAGACATTGTTTTGCAAGAACTCGCATATCAGGATTAAAATCCTTCTCACCTTTGCCTTGGGAAGTGAAAGAGAGCAAGCTGCAGACTCCCACTGCAGGCCAGTCTGTGGTGCAGAGATGCTGGGGGTGACATGGGAGATGACACTGCATGAAAGTACAGAGCAGCCAGGCCTGTCTGTGTTTGTGTGTCTGAGATGCTGTGGATGTGTGGTGCTGTGAGGTGGATGTGCTCTGCAGCCTCACTGCTTGCTAAGAAATGCACCTGGTGTGATGGCAGCCCTGATTTGGGGTGTGGGAGGAGTGCTTTGGAGTGTGCCAGGTGTGCACTAGGGCAGGAAAAGGGATAAAGCATCTCGGGTTTTTTCCTTTGATGATCTGGAGCTCTCAGGTACCTCACTGTGATGTGCTTGAGTGGTCAGAGATATCCATCAGGAATCAGTGAGGATTGTTTCGAGTTCGCTTTCATTTAATGAATGTCTTTATTGTTGATTTAGGACTGGGTACTTTAATGAACTTTTCAGAAAGTCCTCAAATTTGGCATCTCTCTGGAAATGTCAGAGATGAGTCTGGTGAAGCTAGAGATGGGGAGAGCAAAGTGTAACTATATCGTAAGAAAATACAAGGTCACAGAAGGAAAAAATAATCCAAAACTTAATTTCAGGCAAAAAGAATGGGTGAGAAAAGAGTTCTCAAGGGTTGAAAAAAATGAATTGAACGGAATGTGATAAATGAATGTGAATTGGAAAAAAGTGCATTTTTCTGTGAATATGCAACAAAGATGATGGTAATTTCTGCCATGCATGTGTACCAAAATGCTTTCTTGAATCTGGGCTGAAGTGGAAGAAAAGCAAGGTGGGAAAGAAAACGTAGTTTCACTGGACTACATGATTTTGCAATGGCTAATTTTGGACACTTGTTTCTGAAAAGTCTTGCCTGTAGCCTGGCACACATCAAACTGGTTCTGTCAGAAGCACTTTTCAACCTCAAACTTTGTTCCCAGGCTGAAGAGCTGGCATGGCATTTACTCCAAAACCCAAACAAATAGCAGCAAGTTTCTGACCTCAGGCTTGCCTCTTGCTGCTAATCTGATTCCTTTTAAGGGTAGGAGCTGGTGCTTAACATGATTTCTAGTGAAACCCTGCTTGCAGCTGAATATGAGAGTGTTGGGTTTTGCTGGGGCTGTTGATAAAAATGTCATGGCCGCGCCCCCATATCCAGTTTCTAGGAGAATCTTTCGATGTGTCTTTTGCATTCTTTGTGTTGTCATATGGCTGACCATCACTGACATGCCTTCTTAAGATTAGGTTCATGTCCAATGTGAGCATGAAATTTAACTCTCTCCTGGGTCCCTACCAGTTCATTTTGACCCCTAGCTTGGCCTCATCTGCTTTACCCCTTTCTGTCTAGAACAACTTTATCGTAAAGAGGAGCTCTGGCATCTGGATAGTGAGTCACAAACCCCAGCTCTGAGTAATCCCTGAGCAGCTCCCTGCTGTGATCCAGCCCAAGAGGTGGAGATGTCCTCTCAAAAAATAGCAGGCATCTGCAGCAGACTTGGTCTTGCTCCCGCAAACACTGCAGTGGGGTTGTTTTTCTTGCCTGTCATGTGCCAGCCAAACACAGTTTGTAATACAGAAATGAAAAGAGAAAAAAAAAAGCCTAATCTTCTAATAAAATGTAGCCACCTCGAGGGAGGAGAGTGGCTTAATGTAGCAGTCCTACAGGCCTCAGTTGGGGAATAATTTTAAAGGAATATGTAAATATTGCAGCTTTTCTGTGTTTTGATTTCTGACTTGCTCTGGGGGCATACTTTTTTCCAACATACATGGAATAATTGCTTTTATTCACCCAGAGACCAGTGGGTTTGTGTTAGTAGGTTGGCTATGAAGCCAGGCATGGCAGAGGACAGGGGAGTGGGTTTTATGCTGGTGCTGCAGTGTGTTCAAAGAACCACAGAATCACAGAAAATGCTGGGTTGGAAGGGACACATCAGGATCATCAAGTCCAACTCCTGGCCCTAGGCAGGACATCCCAAGAGTCACACCATGTGCCTGAGAGCATTGTCCAAACACTTCATGAACTCTGTCAGGCTTGGTGTTGTGACCATGTCCCTCAGGAGCCTGTTCAGTGCCCAACCACCCTTTGGGTGAAAAACATTTTCCTGATATCCAGCCTAAGCCTCCCCTGACACAGCTTCATGCTGTTGCCTCGACTCCTGTCCCTGGCCACGAGAGTGAAGAGATCAGTGTCTGCCCCTCCTCTTCCCCTCACGAGGAAGCTGTAACTGCAACGAGGTTCCCCCTCAGTCTCCTCCAGGCTGAACAAACCCAGCAACCTCAGCTGTTCCTCATAAGGTTTCCCCTTCAGACCCTTCACCATCCTCGTGGCCCTCCTTTGGACACCTTGTGCTTGGGAAGTGTAAGGGCTGGAAAGGGAAGGACAAAACCCTCTGTTCAGGTGCACAAAAGGGTGAAAAGTGTTCATGTGGAGAAGCTGCTGAACCTTCCCAGGTTCATGAGCAGCTGAGAAATCAGGGTCCTCTGCACCCCTTGTCCACATCCATCCTTCTGTGGGATTCCTGCATGGGCATTAAGGATTCAGATGCCTAGGAATCGGTGGAAGGGACCTAAAAGTACATTTGAAGTAACCACCATTTCCACCAGGCTCTCTTGGGTGTTTTCCATTACTAATCTAAATGCATTTAACTGTCCTTAAAATGTCTTTTGGTGAGCATTTATTGCATAAAGTCTCCAGTGGAGGTGTGTTGTTTGGTTTGTGATTGGCTACACAGCACTGGACTGGTTACACAATACTGCTCATGCTTCCTGAGGGCTGGAGGAACACAGAGCTGCCTCTGGGGTGGATATTGACCCACGTGAATTTAAAATTTGGTTTCCTTGACTGAAATTTACTTTCTGAGAACTCTGTTGCCCGTCAAACTCAATTGCTCAGATGTCTGTGGGAAACCAGTGGTGGTATGTGAATGTGGCCTCAGCAAATTCATTTTTAAAAATGTGAACCAATGTTCACTGAAGGAAAAATGAAGCAGTTCTGCATTATTTGGCTACAGTGAGTCTTACAAGCTCATTTGATGCTATTTCTTTTTCTGTCATCAGACTTTCATGACAAAGTTATATATGTATGGTATTACAATTCCCGAGCTCCCCAGAAAGATCTTTAATCATCTAGACCATATAAGCAACGAACACTTCAGGCAAAAGCAAAGCTATTAATTTTGCACTTCAAAGTCACAGTTTCTCCCCCTACAAAGTGTATCTTATAGAGCTGCCACTCTCCATCCTCATTCTCAGCCTATCCATACTGCTGGTGCCGCCACTAACCTGAATCACTGAAATGTTCTTTATTCACGAATGTGTGCAGAACCTGCCATCAGCCCTGCAGAGGATCCCCTCCTGTCACCCTTGCTGGGAGGAGGTGCTGGATTCCCTCAGGGGCACTTAGAGCCTGGGCATCCTTCTGGCCACCCTGGCTGTGGAGTTGCCTGATACTCCCAAGGGAGCTCCCCTGGGACCAGCAGTTCCCCTTGTGCCTGTGTTAGTCCCAGGTTTCCCCGGAGGCAGCAATGCCAGCAGGGAAGCTGCTCTGCAGTGCCTGCCACTGCTGTGTCAGGCTCTCTGCTATGCTACGCTGACTTTTTGAGTGCTGAATTTCTGCCTTCTTTGTACGTTGGCCATTTGCTGTCCAGTCAAGCGTGGTCTCGTTCCTGTGAACACACAGGGCCTTTGTTCCTTGGGGTTTGGGTCTTCCTGATTCCTTGGCCTCAGTGATGTTTCATGGAAAAGTGTGTGAAGGGAGACTGTGTAGTCTGTCATCTTCCTACCTATTCCCTTCTAACAGTCTGAAATGTTATCAGCATTGAATTTACTTGAGTATTGTCTTGCCCACATCTTCTGAAAGAGGAAGCAACTTGCTTGACCTGCGTCCTCTAGATCAGCCATTACTTTTGAGTCTCTCTCTCAAATTTCTCTTAGCCTGCTCAGCTGTCCTGCTGTGCTGTTCATGGAGAGGAACTCAGAGGCATGACCTTGTCTCAGTTCAATACTTTATTAGTTTTGGCATTCTATGTATTTTTAAATATAGGTTTTCCTTTTATAGGATTAAGTATTTCTGATTTAAAGGCTTGTTAAAACACGTTTCTCTGTCCTCCTGTCTCAGGCTCACCAGCTGATCAGCACAAGGCTGTAGATCAGAACTGACTTCTGGCTCCTTCAGCATCAGCTAGAGGAGGAAATGATTTGAGGTGTGCTAACCAAGGAGATGACTGGGGATGGTGTTTCTGTCAAATGTTGGTTCCAGCTGTTGCTGGAGAGTCTGAGCAGTCCCAGCCGCTAGAATTGGAGAAAAGAGGGGCAAGAACAGAATGAAAAGCTCTCGTGTTTTCTCTTTTCTTCCTCTCAGAGCATTGTCTTTGTAATGCTGCCATTTAAAGATTGAGTGCCTATCCAAGGACTGAGTTTAATATGTAATGTTGATCCAGGCCACTACTATAAGATTGTCTGCCCATCCATCTGGTACAAAGCAATATATACTAAATCTGTCTGAAAGGACAGGACAGCCTGAAGTAAATGTGCTCCTATCGTGGTCTGACAGCCTGACCAGCCTTGACAGTGGATTCCAAGAATCACAAGTTTTCGGTCTGTCAACTAGTGCAAACATCCATCCGTCCAATATCCCCCACTTGTTATACCTAGAAGACAGAACCATGGAGGCATTAAGAAATGAGTGGCATTTGATACTTGCAATCTCTAGGAAGAGAGAGAGCTGGGATGGTTGTACTCCTCTGGTCTCAAAGATCACCAAAACCCCGCCTGTGAACGTGGTTGGATCATAGAGGTCTGAGACAGCACAGAGGAGATCCTTGTCCTCTTCTTTCAGCTCTACCTTGCCTTCTAGCAGAGACTGTAGCTCAGAGTTTTTAAAGTTTGGTCTATTGCTTGTTTTAAACCAAGAAAAGTTTATTAAACAAGGTCTGTGTCCGTGCTCGAGTGGCTTTACTAAACATTAATGTCACTCAATAGCCAAGTGTTCCACGGGGAATGCTCTTGACTTCCCCATTGCCTGTCTCTCGCAGCAAGGTGGCACCCTAAGGGACAGGCATGCTCAGGGCTGTGCACATGCCAGTTAAAAATGCTGCAGAACCAATCCTGCCTTCCCGCTGCACTGCAGGGCTGTGGGTGCTCAGGTGGCAGCCTCACTCCTGGGCTGAAAACCCCCAAACCAAGGCTCCTTAATCTTAAGGGATCCCTGTAGTTTCTAATGCAGTTAAAGGTCCTTGTCCCTGTGTCCTCATTGAATTCTGGATTCATTCTTTATGCCCCCTTTCAGGCTCCTTGCTGGGACGCAGTACTTTGCTGGTCTCCAGCTTCCCAGCCTGCAGAATCCTATGGGATGGGAAATTTTATGGAGAAAGGGAGGAAGAGCACTTCCTTCAGGGAGACAGGGGGATCCAAGGCCAGAAGGAGGGAGCCTGTGAAAGTTGTCAAGTGGGAAAACAAAGGATAAATTTCAGAGGAAAGACATAGCTGAGAGAAGAAAAGGAATTTCTTGGGGCTGGGCAAATACATCTTAAGAGATTTGAGTACCCACAGGAATGCTGCAGAGATAATTAGCGGTGATTCTCTCAAGGCCTTGTCTCTTAAAAAGACTTCAGGGCCCCGTTACTGCATGGACAAGCAATCAGATGCTTGAGGGACAGGTTTTGCTTCCCTCTTCCTGCTGAGTTGTCCTCACATCCCAGGTGGCCTCTTTGGGTACAGAGGTGTGCTGGGATATGCAAGGGGATGGAAGCTCTGCTCTCTGACCAGCTCCTCCTTCCTTGGTAATGCAGAGGCAGGCAGGAGAGCTGGGGGGGGGGGGGTGGTTCTGTCAGCCAGTCAGTCAATCATTTCCCTATGTTTGTTATTTATCCCCTTGGCCGAACCCTCCCCTCATTCCTGCCACTCTGGGCAATGGGAATTTTTGTGATCTCTGAGCAGCAGAGGCTGGTGGGCAGCGTGATCCCTGCTAGCAGCTCGTTCTCAGCCATGTGAGAGGAGAAACATCCACAAGGAGAGATGGAGTTAGAACTTTATTAGGAGAAACCTAGACACAACTGACTAAAATCTCACGTTAAAGAAAACACACAGGTCTTTTCGGGATTAAAAAATACAAATATATAAAAACTTGCAAACAAAAACATGGTTTCTCCCGTTGAGTGTGAATGTGTATTTATATGCACAGGGAGCTGTACCAAAGCTGTGTATCAGGAGCAGGGATTCACTTTCAGTGGCCCTAAGAGAGGGAATGGCTCAGTCCCCTCATCAGCTGGTCCCAGGCCATTCACTTGTGCAGTCCAGTGTTGGGAAGCTGTGGCCTGTGTCTGAAGGGGCAGTGCAGGGTAAACAACAGGGAGCAGCTTGGCTCTGTTTAGCAGATCTTTACCAGAGGGATGTCAGCTCTGCACTGAGGAAATGTGTCTTGAAGGGAAGCTGCCTGCACACCTCGCCCACCAGACTCACAGTGCACCCTTGGGCCCCTGTGGTTGCTCTGAGAGGCTACAGCAGTGGAAAGACCCAGTCCATGGGTTGCTTCTAATGCCATGTGTGCTAGGGATGGAGTGGAGAGGATGGCCTCGTGGCAGAGCAGAGACAAATAACTTGACCTGTGCTGGCTGGCAAGCTTGAGAGAGCAGGCAGGAGCTGAATGATGTGCAGGACCTGAGGAGGACTCTTTCTGCTTGCAAAAGATGCTGAAGTGTTTTGGTAGGTTGGTGTGAAGACACAGGCTGTACCTCTTCTGCAGATAAACAGAGGATGCTTTTCTCTCAAGTGGGCAGCTGGCAGCACCCTTTCAGCAGCATTCAGGTTTCTTGAAAGATGAGTCTCAAAAAGGGGAAAACCACTTTGTTTCCACATGATACTCATAAGATATCTTTTCTCACAGGAGAGTCTCTATTTCTGTTAATGGATGCCTTGCTTAGGATTGATGACATGAGTATCTTGGGAAAATTCCCCAGTCTTCATCAACTGGTCATCTAAGTGATTTCCCTGGGGCCAGTCTGCTGCGCTGACTTAGGAATGAGGAAGGGATTCCAATGTTAGACATGAGGCAGCCGTGTGCTGGGGACCACGGGTGTCCTTATTTACGGGGAAGAGTTGTTATATACACAGTGTCAAAAAATTCAAGTAGGATTTATTGTGTAGGTAAACTGGTATAAAATATCTGGGCTCAGGTAGAGAAAGGGAGGGTTAGAGAGAGCCAAAATGAAGCAGATGAGAAAATCTTTCTTTCAGAAAGCCTACTGGTGTGTTTCTGCTCCAGGCAGGTGAGAAAAGCTTCAGCTCAGTATAATTGCCAAGCTGATGTTGCAAATGTTGAATAGAGACCAGAGAAGTAGAGGTCCAGTTGGTCTGTTGAATACAGTGGCGCAGTTGGATACCCACCAGGCAGCCTCAGGAGTCTGCTGGCCTGTGCTCTACCTGGCTAAGGGTGGGGAGTCTCTGATCCCTGTGGGTCCCATGATGAAAATACGGCTGAGGGCTTCATATCCTGAGATTGGTGTCTCTCTTCAGTGCCTGTGGCTGCCCCTGCCTTGAGCTGTGAGAGGTGCTGTCTGCAGTATTAACGATGAAGTTCGCTGGAAAGGATAGAGAGAGGATATTAAAACAGAGAGGTTAGGGGCAAGAGTTTGGAGTCCACTTTGCAGAAGTTTTACTGAGTGCTGGGACAGCTCCTTCTCCTCATCCGTGCTGGAGACAGGTCACACAGACAAATCATCCGACCTTGCCTTGCTGCTGGCACGGCTGGCCTTGCTGAACCGGCGTTTCTCGTTGAAGTAGTTCTCGGGGAAGGCAGGTGCCGCACATTCGCTGGCCACCTCTGGACTCTCCACGTAGCTGGACTTAATGAAGGGCCCTTCCCCAGCAGCATCCTCCTGGCCGTGGACCCTCTCGGTGGCGAAGTTGGCGGTGTTCTGCTGGGAGGCCATCTTGTTGCTGAAGGGGCTGATGAACTTCCCGTTGGGACTTGACAAGCACTGGTTAAAATCTGGCGGCGGGGTGTACATCTGTGCCCTCTCTGCCTGTGGGGCAGACTCCAGCCTGCCGGGGGCTGTGCTGGGACTGGCTTTGTAGGACCGAGAGCACCTCTCTTTGGCTTTCTTCCAGCCCAAGTGGTACAGCTCGGCCAGGCTGAGGAAGAGGGAGAGCACTGCCACAGCCAGCATGAAGACGATGAACACGTTCTTCTCCGTGGGGCGGGACACATAGCAGTTGACGGGGTGGGGGCACGGTGCCCGCTGGCAGATGTACAGGGTCTCCAGGAAGATCCCGTACAGGATGTACTGCCCCACAATGAAGGCCACTTCCATGGCAGTTCGAATCAAAATGCTGTAGACATAGGTGTTCAGCAGGCTGCCCCTCAGTATGATTTGGCCTCCTGATTCATCCCAGCCAACCAGCTTAGCCTCCTTCTCTGCCATGGAGCACTTCTGCTGGTAGTATGTGTCACCACCGTTTTTCTTCTCCTGGGCCTCTAATTCTGCCTCCTTCATCTTCCTCTTCTCCTCCATGCGCACCGTGTGCATCGCATGGCCCATGTACACCAGGGAGGGGGTGGAGACAAAGATGATCTGGAGGACCCAGAAGCGGACGTGGGAGATGGGGAAGGCCTTGTCGTAGCAGACGTTCTCGCAGCCGGGCTGCTGGGTGTCGCACATGAAGTCAGACTGCTCATCCCCCCAGGAGGACTCTGCCGCTGTTCCCAGCACCAGCATCCGGAAGATGAAGAGCACGGTCAGCCAGACTTTCCCCACCACTGTGGAGTGTTTGTGGACCTTCTCGAGGAAGTCTCCCAGGAAAGTCCACTCCCCCATTTCTGCTCACCAGGAGGGGTGAGAAGTCTTGAGAACTGGCTGCAAGCCCCTGTTGGGAGAAAACAGAGAGTGGTTCTGAGGAGGGTTAGGAAACGCCCAGTTGCTAATGGATGGAGTGAAATGGTTTTTTTTGTTTTGTGTCAGAGGAAATGTTTTCATTTGACCTGAAATGAATGAGGTCTGGTTTGCTGAAAACTTTGTTTCACATCCACTGGAAACCTTGTGTTGTGTTTGGGACTTTTTTTTTCCTTTTTAAATTCAGCTACTGAAACAAAATGTGATCTTTTTTTACATAACACATCTACAGCCTGCTAAATGAGTTCCCAAAACCTTGAGGGTGAGCCAGATTTATTTGTGATTCAGAAAGTCCTTTCACTGTGATCTGCATATTGCATCCTCTGTGGACTTGGTAGTTAAAGCAGCATTCATCTGTCTGTAGGCTGCACTCTGGGAAATCCTTAGTGGGCTGATCCCCTGGGAGGTCAGACTGGAATCTACAGCCTGACTTGAGCAGTGGCACTGTCATATGTTGCCTTTGTGTAATACCTGCACCAACACCTGGAATGTGAAGTGCTCACAGCTCTGGGCTTCCTTTATGAGCTCAGTGCCACCGCTCAAGTGCAGAGAAAACCTTTCTGTTGCCCACCTGCTCCCTGTCTGTAGGTTTTGCTTTGATTTTGCAGCGTTGCCAGCTTCATTTACAAGCTGCAAATGTTTAGGGGAGTGTAAAGACTTTGGTGGGCTGTGCCAGTCCTGGAAACCTAATCCACTGCTACCCTGTCGTGCCTCTCTGAGAGGGAACTCTGCAAAATCTAAATGCTGGGTCATGCTCCTCCCTCTTTTCTTAAATTCTGAGGAAAAATTCACAGTTCCGATGAAACAGACAGAGAAAAAAGCCTCCTTTGAAGTGCCTCCCAAGGACCAGTGACTCCTGGGAAGTGCTGTTGGTAGGTGGCCTGATGACAGGAAAGGTTTGCTGGACTGGGAGTAAGGTTGCAAAGCGGAGATGCAGGAGAACCTGCTTCAGTTTTGTTTCTGGCCCTGACTGACTGTTTCTGGTCAAGTCACTTAACCTGATGGATAAAAAGAGAGCAGTGGGTTTAATCCATCTTTTGTAGGGCTCTGTGGGAGTGCTTGAGCAATCATTTGATCCAGTTATGCTCACCATACTTACCTTCCCAGGGCACTGCAAAGCTCTCCCTAGTGCATGAGTTAAGAGCTGGGTGCTATAAAGTGTGCACTATTACCTTGGAGCTAATGTCGTCCCACAGTAATTCTTTTGGAAAATAGCATTTTAATAAGTAAATGTAAAAATAATCATCATAATGAAATATTAAAAGCACTAGTCAAGGTAAAACCCAAAGCCACAGGGACCAAATTGTTAACTCTCCTTTATTGTTCCTTGTCCTGTCTTTAGGAGCCAATTATTTTTATAGTGCAAAGAACATTTGTGGAGAGTAGACACTGTTAAAAGCTGAAAATTTACTGCAGCAATATTGTGTAGATTTCCTGTGAGCAAAAGCTGGAGAACAGATACACTTGTTGAGGGAACAATATCCCCTCCTCTAGTTACGTGAGTGATATAATTTAATGTAGCAGCACACACAATAATTTATCCCATCGTTCGTTCCTGTGCTGTGTCCAGCTGCAAGGGTGGATGGGACAAAGATCAAAAGTTGAATCTTTAAATTCCTGGTGCTGCTGAGGGCTGCCCTGGGAAAGGTGAGGATTGCCCAGGTATGGAGACAGGGCAGTGGCCACTTGCTACCCCACCACCTGTCAGGAACCACGTGAGCAGGGAGAAGGGACATACAGGAAGCAAAAGATGGGCTCTGGCTCTTTCCTGCCCTGGCAGGCATGCTGCAATCATGCTGATGGAGATCCTGGTGGCTGCTTGGCATATGCAGAAGCTTTGATCTGCTGCCAGCCCAGAGCTGGAGGAGCAGTAACACAGAAACTCAGCTGGTCTTTCTGACTGCTCTCGTCTGCACTGGTGAAAACTGGTGAATGTGTGGGTCTGTCTTACCCTCCAAAATGGCTTTGGTGCAGTTACTGCATTCTGGAGAAACTAGCATATGGCTTCATTCCAGGAGCGCCAGGGGATTAAACACAGGCAGATAAATCAGTGATGGGAAATATTTACAGACTGTGGCACTGAAATCAGTGTGTTTGCTTTTTTCCCCCCAGAGTACAGAGAAGGCAACCAGCTACCTACAGCTCAGCGTTATGTGTGTCCAACATCAATATTCTCTAGCACAGCTGAATGCGTGGAATATTCCTTACAAGGCAGCATGAACAAGGGTGGGTGTCCTCACTTTTCCAGGTGGGTTTATATTGTTTACACATGCCTTTTCTTGTTTCACCTTGCTTGGTAAATATGAACACAGTTCTCCCTGGCTCTGCCAAGGCTGAGTTTTTTCTTACTGCCATGGGGAAGTACAACCACAACCTGAGCCCCTCTTCCCATCCATTCTACTGTGTGCAGGTTGTTTGGGGATTTACAATGGCTTGTTTTCCCCAGGGAAGGCTACTAAGCCTAGACACTTGCAAATTGTAAAAATTAGTATGTGCAGGACACAAAGTAAAGCAAACATAAGCGCAAGAGGAATCCAGAAATAAAAAATATGAACGGATGTGAGAAGAGCAGCGATTTACCTGTCTCACACATGCACAGAATATTTTAAGAGGCTGTAAATCAGGACGATCCAAGGCTGGCAGTCGTGAGGCTTAGGCTAGAAAATAGGGACATTTCCTCTGCCCTGCCTTGCACAGACTGTCTAAAGAAGGGACTGCCCTGAGGTGCCTCCTGACCGTCCTGCTACAGCCTTGTAGAGAGCTGAGGTGGCTGCTGCAAGGGTGCTGGTGGCCACGGGGGAGCAGATTTTGGAAACCAAGAGGAGTTTCCCTCCTAGAGCAACATTTTTGGCTTAGACATTTGATACTTATTAGCAAGCTATTTTTGCAGAGCCAGACCAAGGGTCTTCTAGAGCATCTAATTCTCTGCTGCCAGCAAGAAAAGAAGGATTGTCACCTCCTGACAGCTTTTCCTGGCTATGCAGAGCTGCCCCTGACCAAGCCTTTCTCCTCATAGCTTTACTATTCTTGGGAATTTTCCATATAGTTCCTTTTCCTCATTCCCAGACTACTGTTGCCCTCACATGCTTTGACCTCTCAGCGTCTGAGCATCTGCAGCCTTTTATATTCCTAGTTTGGGCTCAGTTGGACAAATCTTGTCTCACGCTGGTGTGACTGGGTAAAAACCACCTCTGGATATTTTTGTGGGGTCTCAGCACCTGATAGAAGACAGTCTTGGCAGCAGGGTCACGCATATTCGTGAGCAGACGTGGGCTGTGCCGCCGCCCTTGCATGCTTTTGGTTGGGAGTTTTCTGCTGGATCCACACGGGAACTGGGCGCCGTCAGGAGATCCTGGCACCGGGAGACGCGCGTGTGACACAGACCAGTGCAGCTTGGCACAAGCCCAGCGGCGTGCCCAGCCCGGCCTAATCATCACCTGGAACGCCACTAAAGCTGAGGAAAGCTGAGCATCGCCCCACAGGCCAAGCATGGAGTCTGCTCAGCTCCGGGCTGCCTTGTGACTGCCAAATTCCACGATAAAAATACCCCAGCGGGGACGGCACCTGCTAGTACGCCAGGCTGGCTCGCCAGCCACGGGCTGCTCTCTGCCATTCCTTTTTTGCACTACCTTTATCTGCGGGAGGGGGAGTGTCTGTTGCCCTCTGAGCAGTTTTGCCCATCCTCTTGGTGATGCCATGTGCTCTGAAGGGCAGGCGAGCATTTCGCATCACTGCTGCTTGCTCCAGCCAGCACGCTCGTTCTGGTTGGAACTAGCCAGGGCTCTGATGAACGGCTAGGAGATCCACACCAGAGAGCCAGGAGGGCTGTTCCTGTGCAATCATCTTTATATGAGTTTATTTCCCTGGGGGTGGTTAGGAAGAAAGTTTTCCCCTCTTTAGAAGACAGGCGAGACTATCAGCAGTGGTATAAATAGCTGAGCTCAACACTTCAAGCTAGCTTTTCCCACAAGGAAGGTGACAGGAGGTCGCCATCTCTGCAGGATGTTTCTAAAATAAAGTGGAGAGTCTGATTATAACACTGTTTCTGCTCTCCCTTGCTGGGCTCACCTCTTCCCCTTGGCAGGTCCCAGGGGCTCGTGGAGAGGCTCTCTGAGGAAGGCTCCTTTGTGTGAGGCAAGCACGGTTCCTAGGGAGGGGGAAAGTACTGGATTCAAAGCCGTTGTATTTTTGCCCAATCTCTGTGCGTGATTTGCTTAATCAGGTGCAAACGTGTGTCTCTGGGAATTAATGAGATTTCACAGCAAAGCAGAGGGCCCAGGATGTTTTAAGAAGCTCACAAGCCAGACACATGGCTGTGTGGGGAGGCCATGCAAGAAGTGCATCCCCTCCAGGCTACTGAAAGGGGAGGCAGCTGTCCCCTCTGGGTACTGGGCATGTGAGCAGTGACATTGCAGTGGGGCATCCAGGCCAGCTGGGCCACGCTCAGTGCCTAGGAATTGCTCATGGCTTTCCTCCCTCCAGCCGTGTTATCTCATACCAGGTCCAGGCCAGCCCGTGGCACAGCAGATAGAGATCATGGTGGGTGTGTGGGCAGAGATCTTTGCCCTGTGCTGACACTTGTTAGCCTGAAGCCAGACAGGAGCGGAGCCCACACTGCCAAACTCCCCCTCACACCTGTAGGCACTTGGGAAGGACACTTCCAGCTCTGCCCTGGAGGTTGGTTGATGCTACTTTACTGAAGGATCTCTAGCCCCTTGTTGGTAGCCTCACAGCATCTCATGCAGTGTCGATGCTGTCACCTCTGTCTTGCAAATAGTGATCACTGGGGTACAGAAGGGGCAAACTGCTTGTTTGAGGTCACTGTGTTAGAGACAGTCTGGGGACAGAGCTCAGGGGTTGTAACTTGCAAGACTGTGTCCTTTTTTCTACGCAACACTGCCTCTAAAACTTCATGACTGCAATACAACACTGTTTCTACAGCACATCCGCTTCTACAGACCACAGCCCTACTCTCCTCTGCCCTGGGACAACACCGTCTTGGTTACCTGAGAGAAAACCCTCTCCTGCTGCCCTTCTATAGCAGGTACGCCTGACAGAACCAGAAGCTTTTTGTTTTGCGTTGTTTTGTTTTGCCTTGTGGGGACATGTGGCTTACAACATTAAATGATGAATAGAGTTAGAAATGCACTGTGCAGAGTGGGTGCAGTGCTTTGGATTACAGAGGATTTGTGATGCTAAAGCCCACCTCAGCAGGTATTTTTTGTTCAGAGTTTACTGGCATTGGCTCCTTCCTATGGATATACAATAGGGAAGCAACAACCTATGAGGCATTTTTGTCCAAACACCATCTCTCTGGCTTCATATATGCATGTATATGCTTATGATAAGTTTTTGCCTGAAACAGGCCATTTCTTTAGCCAAATTTGTAACTCTGATCTGCACATGAGCCTGGAATAAATAGTTTTGTACTTATGCTTATAAAGAAAAAGAATTGACATGTTTGGAATAGGTTCCATTCTAGTTCCTTGGGTTGAAAGCCCTGTGCTGAGCCAATATCAGAGTGACTTGGACTCTAGGACTGAAATCTCATGTGAGAAGAACAGCTCTGTGTTAACAGCTCCTGTCCTAGAAGACAGACATCCAATGTTTCTTATCTTTCTGCTCCTCCCAAGTTCACTGCAATTTCTGGAAGGGTCATACTGGTATCCAGACCACTGCCCCTACTTGTAGTTGCAGACAGCTTGTTATTCCTTGACGAGATGTGCATTCCCCCTCCTCTCCAAATGTGGAAAATCTCAGAGTTCACGAAAAAGAGAGTGGGTGAGAAGATAAGGGAGTTGAATGACCCGTCACCTCCTACGCACACAGGCACACAACCCTGACGCACACAGAGACACAGACGGAGGGGAATCACTCAGCACCTTCAAGTGTGTACATCAGGGATGTGTTACACACACGGATGATAATAATATGTAGAATATTTTCATCTGAAGTGATGGTAGAAGCTGAAGACTCCCAGTCAGTTGAATTTTTATTAGTCGTCTGTCTAGAACATCTAATGTTATTCCTCCCTCTGTGCTTTCATATATCCAAATATTAGGGCCAAGCTCTGCCTGATGTAGTCTCAGGAGACCAAGAACAGAAGAGACCTTGAACTCAGATGAGTCAAGCTGAGGGATGAATTTATCCCACTATCTTTGAAAAGCTGGCATCAAATAGTTACATGATAGTGGCATCCAGGCTCGCACTTAAAAAGCAGGGAGCACCTTCTAGTTCTCTTGGGATCCTCTCTCTTTGCCTTTGAAAAATGTGGGTCCCTAGAGACCCCAACAGATGTGACAAAACTGGACTTGGGATAAACTAAATGAAGGATCGCTGTGCTCTTTTTCTAGGAAAAACCCCATAAATTCTCTCTCTAATGTAAATGCTGGAAACTTGATGCTGTTTCCAGTATCTTTATCTTTGCAGAGAGAAGCTGTATGAATTTGCAGATGATGGTAAGTTGGGCAGCCTAAAGTGGGTGAAATACAGGTGAGGAGATAGCCAAAGAGGGCATAGGGAGCTCTGGAAAACAAAAACAAGCGGAGAAAGTTGGAGGCTGCTGTAGTAAAAGCTATTCCTGAGCTCTGCTGAGAGAAGCTGATCTCAAGCACTGCTCAGTCAGTGGAGAAGGCTGGTGTAAGATGTGCAGTGATGTCAGGCCTCACATTGGGCACAGTATAGCAGCAACAAAACCTGCCCATGTGATTTTAGGCTGGTTCGTAGCCTGCATGAGATGCAACTTGTTATAGTGTTGAAATGAAACAGACTGGAGAGGTAATGGGAGAAGGACAGAGCTCTCATTCAGACTTTTCCCATCCTTTCTTCCTTCCTCTCACTGCAGCATCTCCCTGCCTATCGGTTCCCCATGGTTTCCCTCCAGTCAAGCTCCCCCAGAGAGCCCTGCCTCAGTTTTTTGGCAGTTTTGACCAGCTAACTCTTGACAGCACCCAAATTGCTAATGCTTTCAGCCTTAGAAAGGGGAAATTTTCAGCAACTATCTATTTCCCACTTATTTCTACCTTGTCAAATCTCATTTCTTCTTTCTTTCAAAAAATCTGTAGGATTCTTTTCACACTCCAGCCTCATTGCCTCAGTCTGGCTATGTGAGTGGATTATTTTTTGTACTCAGTGTATGTACCATATACATATATGCACAACCCCCTCCCCCTTTTGAAATCAACTAATACTAAACCGGCAAAGCCCAGTGGTAGGGAGTTAGGAAACGCTGGGGTGACTGTTCCCAGTAATCTTATTTCAATCTCTTTGTGCCTGTGCCTCTTAGAGTCCTTAACCACATCCTCACATTGTCACCTCATTCTTTGCACAGGATGCCTGCCTTGTTCTGTGCCAGCCTGGCGGGGGCTTTCTTTAACAGCAGCTATTCAGTGTTTTGTTTTCTCCTCATTGTTCAGTGGGTGGCCTATGCCTCATTTACTGTACATTATTCAAGTCCAGCTCTAAAGACAGAATTATTAGTTTCCTCATGGGTTTTCCTATGGCTTTCATCACAACAGTATCTGATCGCTTCACAATTATAAATCTACTTACTTTCATTACCACCCAGAGGTGAGGAGATGGTAGTAGATCAACTGTGCAGCCAAGGAACTAAGGCAGTGAGAGATTAAGATAAAAACTGTTCATTAATTTTGGAAGCTCTTTGGTGATGTTGCTAATCTGTTGGTGCTTTTTTTCCAGTGTACTTAGCACTGTGTAATGGGTATTCAAAGCAGAGCTCTGTCTGCTTTGTGCTGGAGTGGGAGAGTTTATCACTTCCACCGGTTGCACTATGTGTAGAAATCAGATATCCTAAAGACAAGAAAGGGGCATTTGTGGGGGAATGTGGCTTAAGTGATTTGCCCCATGATGACAGAGGAAATTGGAGTAAGAAGCAAAAATTAACCCCAGTCCTCTTGGATAGCTTTATCTGATTACAAACTGGAGACAGCTTTTTTCCCATCCCACTATTCCCTCCTTTCTTCACCAGACATCTGAGTGCAGCAGAAGACCCTGGAGCTTTGCAGGGGTCACCCTTGCCAGAGTGCTTCACTTTCTGAGCAACCCTGTGCCCTGACCAAGGCATCTGTCACCTTTTCTGCTTCTAAGGGAGAGCAGCTTCATATGGAAATTCTCAGCCATTCTCAAGGCATATCCGTAATGACATAAAAAATGGAGAAAAGCAGAAATGTAAGAGTAAATCCCGTAGTTCTTACATTAAATCCCCCTGACCTCTCTTCAAAGAACACTAGAGAGACTTAAAAGTGTGCATCTCTCTGCTCATTGCATGCTGGGTGGCAGGAATATTTCTTTGTTTCAGGGAAGAGCTGGCATGCCAAGTGTGGTTCACAGAGATCTCTCTGTTGCTTATCAATAGCAATAAAATTGATTCATCTCCCCACCCCCCACCCCCCCCTTTAATGAATTCTTAGCCCAAAGATTGAAGTCTCTCTGTTGTCTCCTGGGAATTATTTCTAATTTTAAGCCTCTGTCCTCGTGCCTCATACAACAGCACCCAAAGTGTGGAGCAGTCTCCGAAATGTGCTCCCTAATGACATAATGTAGTGCTGAATTACTCATTCCTCCTTGCCTATTTTCAATGCTGCAAGATAAGTCAGAAGATGTGCAAATGTGTGCAGAATGTGTGAAATCTGTCTGAAGGTCAAAAAGAGAAGAGAGGCTAAGGTACGAAGTTCTGTATTTTCTGTCAGAGTTTAAATTTTTTAATGCCCATAATACTAAAAATATGGTGGTATTATATACTGTTGAGTGGAAAAAAAACAACCCCAAATACTTATAGTAACAGGAATACTTAACATAGTTCCCAAGCGACCAGAGCCTGATGAGTATTTTAAACCCTGAAGCCTCAGGAATTCTCCTAAAGTACTGCTCTGCTCCCAAGGAAAAGGGGAGCAAAGTTGGAAATGTGCTCTTTTCTCAGAATAGATTTTGAAAACAGCAGCAAATGCAGAATTTCTTGTCTCCTGGTACAAATCCTGAATACTGTGAGGCTTCTGAATAACTGTTTAAGCTGCTCCTAGCTGCACACACATACGCACACATATGTTACATGCATGAAGTTCTTTAGTTTTAAAGAGAGGAACACATAGCAGCAGTAGGGGAAAACTCTCATAGACACTGCTTCACCAAGGAATTTCGATGGGTTTATCATCACAGAGGAAGAGTTCAATGCTTAAGCCTCATTCAGCACAAGACTTTTTTAGTTGAGGTTTATCCAGAAAAGCCACTTATAGGATCCTCTAAAAGTTTTTATGGTACTTCAAGGACAGAGGCACTGCCTCAGTTTACCTGAGTTGTTAAAACCAGAATGCCACAAAGCTCCTTAGACATGACAAATGAGCAGCCAAACAATCCTTTAGGAAATCAAAGGAGCCACCACAGATCTGAGGTGGCAATTAGACAGCAACTTTTACACTCAGTGAGATTGCTTCTTTCCAGCTGGGTGTATAGGGGTACTGTAGTCTTAAGGTGGGCTATTCTTTGAAAAAGCAGTGTTAAATTATGGAAATGTCATTGCATAATTATTCCAAGTACAAAGAGGGGGGGAAGTTAGGAAGGCAAATAAAAAGAAGCAGCAGCTGCTGGTGTGGGAGAGGACATTTGTCCCTTCAGGTCTGCGTGCCTCCTTGCTGAGGCTGCCATGGGCAGTGTCAGGATGGAGGAGAAAGGCATTCCCTGGCGGCGCGCACAGAACGTGTGACTGCGAGATACCAGCGAGGCACTTCTCTACACTGGAGTTACATTCCCAGGCTCCATGTCACAGACCAGCCAGGACACCATACTCTCAAGGAGAAGAAACTGCAATATTTTGGAAGCATCCTGCACACTGCAGAATATAGGTGGTTAATGCAGGCACTTGATAAAGTGTTTGTACCCCGAGAGCCTCTCCTAGGTAAGAGTTCCCTTCACCACCGTCCCCCGAGCAGCTTGACAGCATGCTGAAATGGGATCTGACAGAAATGGCAATTTGCACTTCATACTGTCTGAGGGAGGATGTTTGGGGCTCTTATCCTGCTTTCCTATACATTGGAATCTATTGGTATCTATGCTCATCGCAGGGAAGTTACTTGTTATTTCTGTAACTGCCTGTGGCAAAACAGTTTAATTTTTAAAATGTCCCAAGCCCACCATGTTACTAGTGGGAATGTTTTGAAGAGAAAATGAAAGAAAAAGTAAAATTTAAAGTTATTTTTGGCCATCCTTCTTTTCCTGCCTCTCCAAATCCTTTTTCTCCCTCATGCTGTTTTCCCCTTGAGTGTAATAATTTGATCTACCATCAGCACTTCTGCAGTTCAATTATTTCCCCCTCATGGTTGCTTACCTGATTTCCAGTATCTTGTCTTCAGTCTCCTTTCCTTGCTTTAGCACTTTTCCGTTTTGTAGTTAAGTTGAACTCCTTGTCCTCCTCAGTCGCTTCGTTTCATTCCTTTAATATGGTTCTCTCTCTCTCTTCCTCTCTTTTTCTCCACCCCTTTTCTGTGTCACTTTCTGTCTTCCCCACTGCCTCTCTGCCTTTCCCCCTCTTCTTTCTTCACCTACTTTTCTTGTCTCTCCCACCCCCTCCAGCCTAATCTTTCTATTTTCTAACCTGGTTTCCCGTTGTTTTTCCTTTAAAGACCATGGATCTCATTCCTCCCTCTCCATTCTCAGCCTCTCCCTGTGCCACCCTCCCCATGCCGACAGGATGCATTCGCTGCTGGCTTCGCGCAGTCCCTTCCAGTCACTGCTGCCACTGTTCCTTTGCACATCTTCCCACAGAGATCATTCTACGGTCTAAGCCTTCCCCAAACCAAAAGAGACAGGCTTGCCCCACAGTTACTCCAGCCTGGCCCTGGAAAGCTTTTTCTGTGCAAGAAGAAGGACAATTCAACCAACAAAGGGCATATTTCTGACTCCTTCAAGCTTAATCTGGCAAAGCAGAGTTCATGTGGAGAAGGGTCTTCCACCTCTTCAAATCACACAGAGCTTGCTCTGCTGGCTTCGACGGGGGGCCCAGCACAGCTGCAGCCTTGTCCTAAAGGGCACCAAATGCTTCCCAGGGACTTTTTACATGCCCCTTACTGATAAATAGAGAATAATCTGCCTGTCAAGAGAGGTGCTTTTTGTCACACCACCCTACCACCACCTCCCCACACACACAGTCAGATGCTTGAGCATTTGGGGCTCTCTTAAAAATATTTGTGACATATCAAGTGTCTGAAGGTCTTGTATTTCATGTATGTGTCAAGCTGAGCCTCTGATTCCACATCAGGAATGGCCCAGGGAGGAGGCAGAATCAGAGATGCCTTCTGGCTTTGGTGAAGGTCTCAAAGAACCGGCGGCAGGAGAGCGAGATTTGCGCGGAAGACTCTGCTGACCTGAGAACTGACTTGCTGCACACAAGCTTTGGTGGTTATCCCTCTAGCAATCCTTCCCAGGCTAGATATCTCCCATCCAGAACAGTGCCTGGTGGTCTCTATGCATCAGCAAATGCACATCAGGAAACAAAAGCAGTCCAGGGACTAAAACACAGTGCTGGCAACTCTTCCAATAACTTTTCTCTCACTAATTTAATACCCCCTTTAGTCACGAGATTGAAAGCCAGTCTACAAAGCAACAGTTCTGTGCAGAGGCAACCTCTGGAAGCATGTCCTATGTGGACACTCTCACTCTGAAGTTAGGAGTACAACTCTTTTCCAGGAGGGCTGTATCCTCACTGATGGTTAGTGCAGGATGCAGGGCATAGAGTGCACAGTAAATTCCCACAGCAGCTCAGTAACCTCCTGGCATGGAGAAACCTATAGGCATTTGCTGCTTCATTTCTAACTTTATTGAAAGCCCTTCTGTGGGTTTAAGGAAAATACAAATGTTTCTGGGGTTGTTTCTCTCTCTCCTGTGTGGCAGTTGTGTATCTGCAATGGAAATTCATGGGAAGGAGAATATTATTCCATTTTTTTTTGGTCTTTCTGGAGTAATTTCCATGAAGCATTATTATGTAAAGTCATGTTGATTTTATGCCAGTGAGATTGTCAAGGAATTCATCATAGAAGTGTCCAAAAAAAAGGTGTTAATAATACAGGTCTAGCTCACAGATGGCTTTGGGATAGGCTAGGGATAAGGCTTGTCAAGTGTTTTTCACATGCTGTAGAGAGACAGGTCCTGTGAGAGAGCTGTTGGAAATGCCCTCACCTCCCTGCGTGGCTGACACTTTGCTGTACACTGAGGGTGATCAGGTCTGATTCTCCCTCCTCATTCCTTTGTGTTTCCTGTCCAAGTGTTGCTCCTGAGTGGCATGCAGAGGTAATCCTGAATCCAGCAGATACAGTCTGGTTCTGCTGAATGTACGAGGGAGGAGAGAAGGTTTCTGTCCAACACGTGCATGGGGCACAAGACGTACCTGCTATGAGCTCTTTTTGTTTTGGTGCTGGTGGTAACTGTCTGGATTTTGTTGCACAGAAGGGAAATGGTAGAAGGCAGACAGGGAGGCAAAAGACAGAAGGGTGTGTAGAGATGTTGTATGGACACTTCAGCCAGCCCCTCAATGTGTCATTCCTTCTCTACTGCACCCTCTTCAAGGGAAAACAGAGGTGTCCTGGCAGCTTCTCCAACCCCTCAGCTAGAAAAATAGCTGGTTTGACCACTCCTAAGCATGGAAAAAGAATTTTGGCTCCCCTTCCCAAGAGCCTCTTATGCAAAACTTGTCTGATTTGAGTGAGGAGAGCAAGTGGAAGAGAATGCTCCCCCAGACAGAGGGAATGAGGAGAACAGCTGACAGCTTGCCATGTGCAGCTCGCAGATCACAGCAGTTTGTGATGCTGTGCAATGGATTTTGAAGGAAAGCAGAAACAAAGCCAGGAGGAAAAGGGAAAATAAGACAACATTTACTATCTTTTGATCAAAAGTTAAGAGCTTTCTTGGATTATGATTCCTGACCCCCTAGATAAAAGAAATATAGCAGACCTTATCTACCTGGAGTTCAGTAAACCATATGATATGGTGTCCCAGAAGAAACAAATTAGTGTAGAAGATTCAGTTGAGGAAGACAGGGATTATTAAATAAATCCTCAAGTGAGTAAGAGACTGACAGAACTGATACACTGGTTCCTTAATAGGCTGAAGGGAAATTATCTGTGAGGCTGCTTAAAGATTGCTCTTAGGACTGATCTTTTTTTATAGTTCTGTTAATTACCTTGGCACGGAAAGTAGAAATACTAATGAAATCTGCTGATGAAACAAAGCTGGGAGGTATCATGAGGGCAGAGGTGGATTCCAGCACTACAAGAGCTGAAGGCTCTTTCTGACTGGAGTGATCAAGGTGAGATTAAGTGGGAGAGTGCAAAGTTGCACACTAGGAACTTGTTGCTTGAAGAGTAACAGGAATCTCCATCTCCCAGGAGAGACAGATGGAGAAAGATGGGGAAAGTTCATGGTTCAAAGGAGGGGGAACCAGCGATGCTATGTGGGGGTGAAAAAGGCAAGCAAACTTTGAGGATGTAGCAGCATTTCCAGTTGCAGTGAGTGGAAGTAATGTCATCTAAGAGGATGAGACTTCTCCAAAATAGTGTGTGCAGTGCTGCCTCCCCACATTCAAGGAGGATATTCAGCCTGGAGCAGGTGCAGAGGAAGGCAGTGGGGTGGTCAGAGAGACGGAGGGTGTCTCAGCCAACTGTGTGTTTACTTATCAGTCACAGCAGTGACTGCACAGAGATATTTGAGCAGATTTGAAAATAGATGTGGTACCAGTTTGAGCTTTTCAGCATTAATTATTTCGCACTGAACTTCATGCTAGTGCAGCAACATGAAGTAATTAAACCACGGTGTGATGTGCCTGCAGGGTGAATACTATAAGGGAGCTTAGTTACTTAGTCTGGCAGAACAAAGGTTAAGAGAGGAGAGATTTGCTGCCTATAAATACTTTTAGGAATTGGGGGCTGGGAAAGTAAGTGCTCAGGAGAGAGCAGAGCTACATAAGCTAAAGGACAATGTGGCACAAGAATAAATAGATATAAATTGGCCATGAATGAATTTAGGTTGGAAATTAGAAGGTTTCTAAGCAACAGGGCAGGGAAGGAGGTGCTGGAACAGCATTTTAGCAGCACAAGTTAGGGTGGAAACCTAATGAGATTTAGGACAGAGTTTAGTAAGTTTAGAAAAGGCCATTTGTTTTGTACTTGCCTATTATTCAAAGGGATTGAATCTGATAAGCCAAGAGGTCCCTTTTTCATTCTATTTCCTGTACTTGCCTTATTGCCTTATCACATCTGCACCCTTGCACACAAAAGCCAGGTAAATCTGGAGCAGAGTTTGTGTGATGAGTTTTTCAGCATTGATCCCATGGATATTTAATGGAGGGATTCATTCTGTGCCTGGGATTTAAACAAGCAAAAAGAGCAAGCCAAGACAATGCATCGAGAAGTCTGCAAATATGCAGTAGTGTAGATGAGAGCTCACACAGGAAAGAGCTTCTTCACATAAAACAGATGTTCCCAGAGCATCTGGCTTTGCTGGAAGGCTGTTTCAAATGCAGGTAGATGCTCTCCTGAGATGTGAAAACTGAAAGAGATTGTCTGAAGGGAAAATGTCTTGTGCATTCCTGCCATTACCGAGGACTTTGTCCTTGGGGAGGATGTCAGGTTATACTGCACTGGAAAATTCTAGGAAAAAACACCACCCAACAGTATTTGATGTTTGAGTTCATGTCTGCTGCCTGGCCACAGCACTGCACTTATTCTGGTTCTTCATAATGTCCCATGCTGGACAGACACCTCTAGTACCTTCTCTAAAGCACCAAAGGATGGTGCCTTCCTGGTGAAACATTTTATCTCAAATCCCCATGCATGGATATGATTGAAAGAGAAGGCCAGAGAGGGAAGTTCTCTGTTATACATTAGACCTCTGGAGACAGTTTGAAGGCATCCTCCAGCAGGAGGCAAATTCCCAAGGACAGGCTGGGCCCAAGGGAAGAGGAGTAGCAAAGGCCCCCGAATGAGAACAGTTTTATAGTCACAGTTTCTTATTTAGTAAAAAATCCCAAATTATTCTATATGGATGGATGTTTTCCTCTTCCCAGCAGAGTACCATACCAGCACAGAGTGAGGAAAAGAGGAAACAAGAAACAGCAAGGTGTGAAATATCATTGTGTGCTAGACTCATTTGCCAGTAAAGTTTTCAGCAAGAAAAACTGGAAGAGGTTTTCATCTCACTGAGGAGAAATTGCCATCTATCCCAAAGTAAATGCTGGGTTGTCAGCTTTATGTTATTGGAAACAAAGTAGGGCCCTCTCACCCCTCCTGCTTCCACCTCTCAACTCTGCAGCATCTCTGAGTAGTTGAGAAGTGCTTTGCACATGATAATGAAATTGCAGCTCCTATAAACACCCTCCTTGCTTTACAGGTGGAGGAACCAGACCATGGAGAGCATAAAGGATTTGTCTAAAGGATCAGCAAGTCATTTTAAAGCAAGGAGTCCCCATCTATCTAGCCACCAGACATTCATCTTGTCCTGCAAACTTCCAGCTAGCTGAATTGCTGCTTGACAGAAATATGTGTGTATATGTAAATACATAGCTATGTTTCCCAAAGAAGAAAAGAAAGAACAGACCTTTACCTCTTTTTGCTGAGCCTGCACAGGTAGAGAGAGGAACAGGTAAAGTTGACTGAAGGGTGGGGTGAGCTTTAGCAGAGCCCTTTGGTCTTGCTGGAGCCCACCTCTCTGCCAGTGTTCGGCTCCCAGAAGAGATCCTGAAGTGTCTGAGGGAGGACACTCCGGGCAGGGTGAGCAAACCCCAGTCAGCTCCCAGGAGCTCAGCCTGTGGTCTGACACTGTCTCACTGGCTGGAGATCCCCTCCAGCCTGGAGGACCAGTGCTGGGGGAGACTTGCTCCTGAGCTGTTCCTGACATGCACTGGCAGCTGTCTGCCTGCTATTCTTTTAAAGGGTCTTCGTGGATCAGGATAAAATGTGATCTTACGCAGACGGCATTGTAAGCACAACTTGGCTCAGGTTCAGCTCTTCCTCTGGCTCCCAGCTACTCTATTTTTATTGAAGGAATTTGAGGCTATCAGAAAGGAAGTCAAATTGTTTTAGGAAAACAATAGAAAAGCAACTTGAAGTTTATTAGCTTCCTGCCCAGGGCCTGTGACCAACTTGTCAAACTTACTAGCATGATGGCAGAACTATTTATTTAAAAGGGCTAGCTACAGGACCCACAATTTCATTCCTGTTTGGGCCTTAGTGAAAACAAAGGAAAGCCATAAAATAATATCTGAAGGGAGCAGACGGCTAACTGGTAAATGGTGTGAGTAAGGTTGGCCTGTGAGCCATTTGTGGTGTTCACCAGAGCAATGGCTTTTGTGCGATTTGTTATCAAATGAATACCTGGGCTTGCAATCACAGGCCAGTCCCATCACCCCAAATTCCTTACTGTGGCTCAAATTTTCAAGTGGAAGCCTCACACCTAAGAAAACAAATTTGGCAGGAAAAGGTCTTCATTTAGAGCTACTGAAAGGAGCGAAACAATGCAGCAGGTCTGCAGAAGAGCCAGGAATAGAGCCCAGGTGTCCCTGACCCTGTTGACCCTGTTGCTGGAGCCCCTCGACTGCAAAAATTATTTATATCCTTCAGAAGCAGCTGCAGTCTGCTTCCCCATCCAGCTCCCCCAAAGCAGCCACACCATGAAGTCACTGAATGCATGTTGGCATGCGGCTGGTGAGAAGAATGGGCAGCCAAACCATCAGTCACGAGCACAAAGTGTCTGTGAGCCTGAGCCTTCCTGAGGAGCTGCATTGTTTGCAACGAAATGAGAAGAGAATAAAACAGGTAACTGAGAAGCATTTGCAAACTTTACCCAATGCAAAGCCATATCCCTTTTTCAGAGGGCCCTCTGCTAACTGAGTGTTTGACCAGCTTCCAGGGAGGATATAGGAAGAACTCACCTCTCCTTTCAGTGGTGCAGTCTTGAGGAACTCAGGCGCTGAGGTACTGAGATCGCAGAGCTATGCACACAGGCTTTGCACAGCTCAATAACCACTTTTCAGATAAAAGGAAGAAGAACCTACCTCAAAAATTCTCTTCCTTCTTCTCCTCATTAGCTTAAATAAAAGTGGGAATGCAAAGCTGCAGTTTTCTCTGAGGCCTGGGGCAATGATGCGTCTTGTATTCGCAAGTGATAGAAGATCTTGGTTTATAGGTTCCTTTTAATTTATCCAGGTTAGGTGTTTCTAAAAGAGTCAAATTGTGTGCATTATCTCTGGAAGGGCCTAAGAAACTGGGTCTTAAAAACTTGGTAATTTTAATGTAAATGCAACAGTCTTCCATTTATTTGAGGTATCCTTGCAGCTTTTAGAAGGTTTCTGTAATTTCTGTCCCTCTGAGATACTGCCTTGGTAAACAAATCAGCCAAAGGAGGGCACCGAGCAATGCAGCATCCTAGTTCATTACAGTTTGTAAGTGTTTACTTAAAATTAAGTACATTCTTGAGTTGCATTGATTGCAGTGTAATTTAATAGTCTGGAAGTTAGGCACCCTACCCTGCCAGCCAGGCCGGCTTTCCTGGGGGAATTCCGAGGCAGACAGCAGATAGTGGATATACTTCTCCATAGCCTCTGCAGGAAGAGATGCCACGTGCAAATCGCATGATGGTGCTCTGGCAGCAGAAAAATATTTTCCTTGCACTTATTTGTGATCTCTGTCATCTGGGCTGGCATCACTTAATCTGTGCTTTGTTCTAGTAAGTAGTGTGTCAATCCTGAATGTGAGATGTGAGAATCTTTTTGTCAGTCTCTCAGGACTGCTGGGCTCTTGGTAGCCCCTGAGGCTGAGATCCTGCAAAGACTTGGTCATGTGAGTAACTTGATATAGTTACAGCTTGGGGCCATCTGTGTGGGTAAGGCCCCTCTGTGTTCGAATGTCATGGACTGGAAAATGCTCTATTTGTTGAAACTCCTGGTTTTTTTCTTCCAGGACCCAGCATGGTTTCTCAGAAACTTCTGGAATGACAATGGTTCCTACCCTGCTGGACGCGTGGATGCTGGGGGACTTCTCGCCCCAGAAGGCTGTGACATGCAGCCATGTGGTGCCAGTGCTGGCACTGAGTTCCTGGGATGTGCTCTCCCATCCTGGAGTTAAGGAATTGTGCTGCTGCAAGATCCCAGCTCTAAATCTTGAGGCTTTAGGAAAAGTCTGGCAAGGTGGAAAGAATCACAGGCACATGTCTCTTCCTAAAGCAAGCTGGAGGGTAGAAGGACCTCAGCCTGCTCTATACATTCTCCACAGAGGGAAGAGAAATCAGGACTTGCATCTGCTCTGAAGGAAAAAAATCTCTAGAGCTTTCCCTGGAAGTCAGCTTCAGAGGAAGAAACAGTTGAAAGGATTTGAGGGAAAAGAGACACGTGCTTGGATGATGGTGAGTGAAACTGAAAAGCAAACAGCCTGAGTTATGGGAGGCTTCTCAGATGGTACTTATTGCTCCCAGCCAGCTTTTTCTCTTTTGTGATGGTCTGAAAGAATCTCAAGGCATGACGTCCTGGGTAAAATTAAGAGCTTGATTAATTGCAGAAATCCATGAGTAATGGTTCTTCCCAGCAGTTTTGTGATGTGTGTTGGCTGGATTCTGAAGCCTTCTATAGAGTAAATCACAGCAAATGGAGGGGGCAGGAGGACACTGCTTCAGGGCAGGAGGACTCAAGCAGATTAGAAGGGTGCATTTTACACTAGAAGACCAAATATCCATGCGTGTGCAAGAGCTCACAAGCCCAGCAGTGCTGTGGGGCAGGGAAAGTGCCTTTCAAAGGGCTTCCCTTTTCCAAAGTGTGCCATGAGCACTGTGAGAAAAGCAGGCAGGCCTGCTCCTTCATGCTGCACTTCTGTGTGGCTGCATGAAGGCAAATCCTCCCACAGGGATGCATCAGGCACATGGTGTCCCGAGGACTTATCAGAGGGAAGCTTGGAAAAGATTTGTACCCAGGTTTGCTTTCTGGAAGGGTGAAGGATTTGGTCAATTCAAATCTCCTTAATTGTTTTTCTGGACACCTGGGTTTCCTGGTAAAACCCTGTCTGACTTTCTACCAGCCCCCCCTGCCCAGAGAGGTGAGAGGCTACAGAGGAAACAGGTGTATGCAAGAGTCACCTGCAGCCACAAAGGCAAGGAAGTGGTGCCCTGGCTTCTCCCCACAGCCACGAAGGGAGCCCTGCTGGCTCTCCAGGTGGCCACAAGGTCATGTTTAAAGCTACAGGGAGTGGGGAGGAGGCTAGGGAGTTCTCTGAGGACTGAAGTCCTGCCAGTGGCCTAACGTAGAGGTTTCCTCACTTAGCTTCCCATTTATTTTAATTTGAATTCTCTCCTGGTGCTCATACATAGTGCAATGCCCTGCTCCACATAAATCCAGGCACTGCATTCTCACTGGGTCCTTTGCATGCTGGCGCTCCTTGTTTTTAATGCTAAGTGGAGACAAAGATGAAGTAGGACCATAGGACACCTAAGAGAAAACTCCCCAAATTGCTACCTGTACTGAAATGTTTTGTTTGTGGGTTAATGTTTTTCATCTCTCTGATTTGGTGATTGACAGGTGATGTCAATATGGGCTTGCACTGTGCAGAGACTCCTGTATGAGCTCATGCAGAAACCTGGGGATAAAATCTAACCAGTAAGTGATGTCAGACAGGACTGTGTTTGTTTGCTGATATTTGTAGTTTTCCTTGAACTGGTGAAAAAAGATATTTAAACTTGATTGAAACAGGCTGAAGTAGCTATAAAGTAATTGGTTTTGCTCTGAATCTTGCAGTTTTGTTTGGCTTCTTGTTGTGAAATGTTAAATTTATTTTCCTTAAAAACTACCCCTCAGGTTCAACTGGGATATGAAAAAATAGCTATCAAAATAATAAGCAATTTTTTTCCTGGTTGGGAGTGATCAGTTTCATCTTTCTGTGTGTGAGAAACAGAGATGCCTAAGCAGTGCACATTAGTAGAATAGATGGTTTTTGCATGTGATATCCATGTGATATGGCAAAGGGGCTTCCTATAATTATCCTATGCCTGTGGAAGGAGAGCAGTAAATTGGTTCTTTCAGCCCAAGAGGAGCCCAAGACCGATTTTTCTGACAATGCTCTCAGTATTTAGGAGTGTTGTCACCAAACCAGAGACAGCACAGGATGTGGCCACTGAAAGAGCGCTTCAGAAAACGAGTGGCAGTGGTTAAAAGCCACACAAGATTGCTCACAAGAAGCAGAGAATAGGGAAATGGGAATCCTTGGTGTTGTCTGCTATTCCCACACTCTTCCCCCACTTTCCTCTCAGGCCAGATTTTTGAAGAACCATGTTTGTCCCTCAGGGAAAGTAACAATTTAACACAGCAGGGAAGGAAGAGGTTTTGCGATGTGCTGCATGAAATGATGCAGGTATCGCTCAACCAGCATCTGGTGAAACGTTCCTAAATAGCCTCATCTTCCGGTATCAGCATTTCCAACATCAATAACTTTATTGGTAATAATCACTAAGGTCTGGGATTTCTTGGAGGAGGATGGATGGCTGCATTTGGGGAGAGAATCTAAAGGGCTTTGAAGTATCCTGATAGAAAAATGCTGAGGCAACACCACAATTATTGAGCTGAGAAATCTGCAACGATTTGCAGTTCCCAAATTGTTTGGAAAACATGAGAAATGCTGCCTTGAGAGTAGCTGCTGATGCCTTAATGCCATCAGATTCCTAAGAGCTGGAGAACTCTCGATGTACCACAATCTAGGGTGAATCTAAACCTGACTTAAATGTTTCTCCTGGAGCTCTTGTGGCTGTCTGTGCTGGCCCCATGAGATGCTTTCTCTAGCACTCCCTACAGCCCTATCCCAAATACTTTTGAGAGAAGTTCTTCTCCCATTTCTATCTGGTAGGTCTGAACAAAACCAAGCCAGTCTTCCAGTCAAATTCTTTCTAATCCAGGTCACACAACTTTACCTTCCACCTGACCAATCCTTTCCATTTCTTTCTCCTCTCAGAACTCTGATCACTCTTGCATTAAAAAAGATATTTTGATAAACCACTTCATATAGTTAAAAAGTATTATTCTCCACCCTGAAAAGTGGACCCATGTGAAAACTCCATCACAGGAATGGCACAAAATTATCTTTCAGCTACCAAAGTGATGTGAACTAGGAGCCCGCAGCTGTGTAAGCAAATAGACCAGGCTTAGAGGAATCCATGCAGAGCTGAGTGGTGATCTGTGGACTGGTATCTGGCCTGCTTTGTGCAGGCAATCTGCTCTGTGCTGACCTGCATGGGAGCTCACATTTTGTTTCCAAGCACAACAAAGCTGTGAGATGGTTCAGATATGAAAAAAAAGAAGATGGAGATGAAGAAACTTAATGTGATGCCACCATTAATATTATCTGGCCTTGGGAATGGTCGGAGTGCTCCAAAGATGGAAATTTCTGGGCCTTCTGCTTCCTTTAGCCTTCTGCTCTTACCTCCTGTCCAAGTGGCTGAACCCAGCCGGTGATGGTCAGAAATGCCCTGCAGCATTTCCAGTTGTTGAGCAGAACTCTGGTGACTATGGTGACATAGTCAGTGTGGGTGATACACAGAAATTCATTCTGGACTGGGTTGTGAGGTGCAGTGAAGGAGAATGGACACACAGCAGAGAAGACCCATCACTTCTGTACCTCAAGTCATCTTAAAGCTGTCAGAGTTCTGGACCTGTTTGAGGCTTCTTGTATTACACAGAGCAGCCTCCAAGCAGCTCTGTCTGAAAACAGTTTGTCCTCTGAGCTGTACCCCTCCTCAGCTTTGCCACCATCCAGGTTAGACTCCTAGTCTGTCTGGTAATAAAGATGGACTGCTGGAAGAACTGGTGTCAAAAAGGAAGGCTGGTCTCAGCTGATAAAATGAAATAGCAAGAAGTTCAAGTCTCTTGATGTCCCTTCCCACCTGAATTTTGCTGTGATTATAAATTATTGGGAGCAGATGGTCTGCAGCAGGTTGAGGTCAATGCAGCATCTTCTATACAGGTAAATCTTATCAATGTACAGAATTTATTCAGCATTGCGAGAAAAGTAGTAAACTGAGAAATTATTTATGTTATTTTTCAAAAAATCCTTATATCAGGCTGTTAAGGGGGCCAAGTGGCCTTGGTTTGAGAAGGAAGCTTTGTTACAGATCATGAATAAGTAAAAAGAAGGAAATTAATGAAGTAGTTTGCCAGTCTAACACAGAAAAAAATAATAAAGGAACATATCCCGAAGCATATTGTAGCACAGATGCTGTTTAAGATATATGGTAGTGACCCTGAAAAGGGACAAGAACATGACCAAAATCATCACTAGTACAAATATATCTACCTACCTGTGTATGTATCTGGTAAGTGATGTTATACATGGGCATGTATGTCCCATGGCATCAATAACATTCCTAATTTGGGGGGTTAAATTGCTCATTGAGAAGGTTTCTTCTATGTTTTAACACACATTTTATTTACTTTTCTAGGTGCAGATCTGTCAGAGTGGCTTTTTTTTGTTTTGGTTGCTTGGGTTTTCCTGGTTAGGAGTAAGTGTATCCACTTTTTTTCATGGCCGGCTTTTCTCAGTAAGAAGGAGTCCTGAAAAATGGATACAGGCATTCTGATTTGTTTACTTTCCCTGGAACATTGTTCTGTGATTGAGACTCCTTTGGCAGAGGATGCTTTGTCCCCAGGTTTCACAGAGACTATTCTTGCCTCCGAGTTCCTGTTCCATTTAGGGAGCAATTATTGAAGTGCCTCATAGATTGACATCTTTCTTTTCGTGTGCCAGGGGATTTCTGAGGCTGTCCTGAAGAGCCATCTCTCCTGCTCTGAGACACCATGGCACGAGTCCTGTGGGGGCTGTAGCCTGGACTCCTGTGATGGAGTAATCTAAAATGGTCAGGAGTTGAAGCAGTGTGGTAGCAGCTGAAACTCCTGGAGGAATATGAGCTGCTGCACTGGCAGAGGAAGTGTAATGATCTTCAAGTACTCCAGGCCACTGGGTGACCTTAACTCCTCTCAGAAAAGGTTTTAGGAAGCATTCCTGTGAGCAGCTCCGTGACAAGAGAGGCCAGATTTCCCAGACATGGGGCTTGTTGCTGGAGGTGAAAGGCGATGTCTTAATATTGATGAGATACTGCTTTGCTCACCTTGAGAACAAATGACATGGCACAGCTCATGTCCATTTGGCTCTCCTCTGCCTCCCTTCCTCCCTCAGACCCCAAGCAGGGTGCTTTTGTCCATGCTGTCTTGTGGGAGCTGTTATCCATCCTGAATCATCCTGGGAGAGCATCACTGGCCTGTGAATAAATTGTCAGGGAGCATGCTGACTGTTCAACAGTACTGATGATAGTGGGATCAGACTGGAACCTGTGCCTTGGTCCTATTAGTTTGTGAGTTTTAGATGGACCTTCACTGTCTGAGAGAACACTAGGTTTGGAAGAGGAAGGTCACAAAGTAAACAATGAAAGTATGACCACACCACTGAGCTCAGGGAGAGAGGGAAAATTAAATCCGCTAAATTGCAACCTGCTGCGTTTATTGGACTGCTTTTTTGGTAGTGGATAAGGTGATGGATTCCTCAACTTCTGGCTGCCCAAGTAAGTGGATAAGGACATAATCAACACCTTTGCTAAACTGATGAGCTGATGCAGTATCTACTTGGTGTAGCTCTGGACTGATGCGCAGGTCAGTAGGGTTGATTTTTGCAGAGCCAAATGGCTCCAGCCTTTTGTGTCTGTGGTGTCTCCATGGGCACAGTGAGCCAAGCTCGGAGCCTCAGAATTCCCAGTCTGTGCGTGGCTTTCTCTGTGCCAGGCACTGAGTACAAGCTGGCAGGGAGGCAGTCAGTCCTGAGACAACACGTCCATCATCTTTGAAAAACAGTATTTGTGCACTAACGTTGCTTTTTGTAGAAGGGAAGCCAACAGCTATTAAGCATCTAAGTTTAGCTTGGTTGTCCACTTGTCACAGATTGGAGGAGGAGAATCTTGGCTGATTCTTGACTGCTTTTCAACTTTGGGAAGGTGAAAAATTTGTGGAAAGAATGAAAGTGGAGCGTGAAAGCCTACAGAAAAAAGTTGGTGCAGTCACACTATTACCAAACTGTGCATTCTTACACAGACACAGGAATCAATGCTACAGAGCATTTCTAGATGCTGGAATAAATATCTGGTGTCTACAGAGAACACGTGCTGTGTCTGGAGATCCACTCCCTAGTGCACTCTGCTCTTTCATTTGGGGTGTCTTTGAAGTGAATTCATATATTGATGTTTGTCCAGTCAGCACCTGAAGGACTTTCATTTTTTAATTTTATCTTCAGGGTAGGTGAAAATAAAGACCACCATGTGTATATATGAGGTGGTTACAGATGAGATTTTTTTGCAAATGAAGAACAAACCTACAAAGAATATAAAATCAGGAGCCAACTGTACGGCTCCATGGATGGCCAGAAATATTTTGGCTGGCTGAAAACCAGGTTCTTGGTCACTGTTTGTCCTCTGTTCAGCCAAATCAGAAGTGTCCACGTACTGAAGCGTGTTGCTTTTTAATGCACTGAGAATTACCAAGAAACTGAAGATTTTCTTTATTCCTGCCTGGAGCTACCAGGAAGCTGTGTCAGTGTCTGTCAGTTCACTTGGTAGGGACTTGTGTTGGCTTGTTGGTTGGCTGCAGGCACCCGGGTAATTGAAGTGGCAGTGATGTGTAACACCCTACAGTCGTTTGGTCTATTGAGCAAGGAGGAGACGCCCTCACCTACTGACATCATTGTGGTAGCTAGTGCAGGCTGGAGCCCATCCTGCAAAACAAACCTGCAAACAACTGGCAAAAAACCTGCTCAGGAGGAGGGATAAGGACATTGGTGGGGGGCCTGTTCTCTGTGCTGTGCCACATGAGTTACAGAACCCAGCCTGGCTTGTTTAAAAACAAGGTCTGGTAGGAGCAGCCATCATGGCAGCTCCTGGAGCTCAAGGAGAAAGCTGAGAATTTTTAGCAGGCAGAGGTGTTTTCTTCCTGCACCTCTCTGAACTCACCAGAACCTGGATACAGTTCGGTGGAAATGGTGGATGGGGGATGTGCCGCATGGTGTTGGTGTGCCTCAGGACCTCAGAGATCCCAGAATAAGGTTCTTGGTTTGAATGCATTCCCTTGGCTATCAGACACAACCATCTCTGGTTCCCAGAGACCCCTCTCCTCAGCTCAGTGATAAAAGCACTTTTTAACACCAAAGCTGCTGTGTTCCCACGCCTGTTGCTGTCATGAGGGAGGCCGGTCTTGAACAATAGCAGAGGAGTAAAGAATGGCCTCGCTAATCGATATCCTGCCTAGACGCTGAGTCAGGTGGCAGCTCGGGCTTCTTTAAAATTCCTACATTGTTCCTGATTTCTCATTTGACTAGGGTAAATTTTTATCTTTAAGGAAAGAAAACACATGGGACCAAGTGTCTCTGCCTGCTCCACCGTTCCTTCCCACACCACCCCCATTCAGTTTTGCTGTCTTTGTCCGGTGGTGGCCTCCAGCAGTGAGGGATATAGATACGATTTGCTAGTTTGGACTTGGAGCTGAGTGTGATTGTGCTATGGTCAGCACAAGGTGGCTGTGGTCTGAGCAGGGCACCCTAAATCACACACATCTGCAAGGCTTTAGAGAATGCACGCTTTCACACCCACATTTCCATGTGGGCTCATATTTATGAGATTGGTCTTAAACTGGTCAGAAGACAAGACAGAGATGCAGGCACAGGTTTCCAGAAAATTTCTCCATAGATGAATGTTTGGAGCCCTGGCAGGATGCTAAGACAGTCTGTGTGTGAACAGACATTTGGAAAATTGACAGAAGTGATCTTTGCTTAAACAAACTGCAAGATCCAGTGGCTCAAACTCTTGAACCCACCTCAGCTGCACTAAAAACTTTTTCCAGAAGGAGAAGGGGGCTGGCGAAGCTTTTTGAAATCGCTGAATCTCTCAGGGATTTGCAGGATCCTCTTTGGGGGTTTCATCCTGCTCCTGTCATCCCAGAGCATCACCCCAGGGCTCCTCTCACCAGCCTGGACTGCGACAGGGGGAACTGTGGCTCTGCTCCTTCACCTGCACCAAAGGCTGCAGAGGAGAAAGCTCAGAGACCTTCAGGGTTTTCCTCAGGGCTGGGGCGTCCCTAGGACATCTTTGTGGCTCTTTGGCCCTGCTTGCTTCCTGCTGAAAGGCCTCAGCAGAGGGGGAGAGCGCGGTCCTGGCTGTGCCGCCGAGCAGGAACTGTTGGAGCTGCAAAGGGAACTGGTAAGGGTTACATTTGCACGTGTAGATATGAGATAAGAGCTGACCTACCCTTCACCCCAAACTGAACTCTCTGAAGCTCAAACAAGGTAAGCAAGTGCTTGTGAAAATGCTGGGGGAAGCCTGCCAGACTGGTGAACTTGCTGCTCCTGTCTGGGGCTGGGAGCAGACCTTCAGCCACTATCCATGGGGTCTGTGAGGAGCCTGCTAGGGTCTCGCCTAAAATGCCTGAAGACTGATGGCACAGAGGAATCAGGAGCTAAGGATGTCTGTCAGGAGCCAGAGAGAGGGGTGTGGGTGGAGGGAGAAATAGAAATTACAGACAATGGAGAAATAATTTCAAATTAAGCTGAAATAGCATCTACAAGATATTTGAGCAAGGCCTTTCCTGCATGTAGTCCCTGATTGTTGCTTACAGATATCCTTACAGCAATTCACATTACAGATACTGTCACAGCCTCTTCCCCTGTGCAAATATAAACAGGTCAGCATCCACATGTAAGTGTGTGACAGAGTTCCCATATAGGAAATGTGTTTCTTCTGGGAAAGAAACATCTCCCTTTAGTGATATCCCTGAGTGTTTAAGTCTCCTGTGAGCCTTGGATGTGTTTTTCACAGCACGGGAAGTGGTGCTTGCCAACACAAGCATGGTATGGCATGGGGAGGGCTGGTCTGGCCCAGCACCAAGCTCTCACCCCTAAACCCTGCGTGCCTGCTGTCCCCAGAGTGAGCAGGGAGATCTGCCTGTGCTGCTGCTGCCTGTGAGGTGCATTGGTGAGATGTGTTTTTGTGTTGGATCTCAGGGAGTAGGGAGAGGCTCTTTTTCCCATGGTGTCTTTATGAAAACTAGGAAACAGAAAGCATGGGTATCTCAGGAGGTTTTTTCCAGCAAGCACACACCAAGAAAAAGTGACTCTCTCTTCTCTCTATGAATGTAAATTCAGGGTGCCAGAGGATCACACAGTTGGGCTGGTTAAACGCTCAGTGCAGCTCAGCCTTGCTCAGGTGGGGACTCCCTGGAGGTGAACTGAACATTTCAGACCTGGGTGTGTGTGCTGAGGCTGCTCATCAGGGCTTCATTGGCACCAGCTGGGAAAGGGAGCAGCTAAGCCAAGCACACCTGGTTCATGGTAATATAAGGGAGTCCTTTAGCTCATTGCAGAGGTTGTGGGTGTTTGCTGTGGGTTAGAGCCTGGTGGCAGTGCTGTGGTGAGTTGGTTGCTGTCTAGAGCAGTGTAGCTTGAGCTACTGGGCCTCAGCTGTGGTAGCCCAGGCAGTGGGGGCATCCTTGGTACATGTGTGGGTCCAAATTCCCAAATTTCAGGTTGTTTTGAAACACTCTGATCAGTCTGTGGCCAGTTAGGCTGTCTCTGCTGCTGCCATATGGAGTTAATGGTCATCATGGCAAGGATGGATGCAGGATGTTTTTGCTCTAACAACATTTATTGCCCTGTGATACGGTTAAGCCTCCTCTTCTTGTGTGGGACTCAGCTCAGGGGCTGCACAACAGAAATAAATTTCTTATGCACTTCTTCACCTTCCCCTGAAAATCTGGTGGAAAAAGACTTAAGTCCTAATCAAGCTGTTAGTCACATCAGGTTTCCCAGGCCTTGGGGCTTGCCTAAGCAGGGGGCTAATCTCTGTGGGGTGTATGCCAGGCATGTGTGAGTGCTTGCCTGGGAAAGCAAGTCACTCCAGGCAGCAGATTTTCCCTCTCGGGGAGGGAATGGTGGGCAGGCATGAAGCAACCATGGTACAGGTCCATCAGCGTGTTTGAGCAATGAAAAATCTCTTAAATGCTCACTAAGGAACCCGTGGGCGTTTTGTAAGAAAAAATTTGTTCCTTGCAGGGCTGGTGCTGTGACAGCTTCCAGTGGAGATGAGATGGATGGATGGATGGATGGATGGACAGGAGGCTGTGTACCGAGAGGAGAGGGCGAAAGGTGCCTCCTTCCAAGGCAGCAGCTGGTGAGAAGGAGCCTGGGCTGCTCAGTGTCACCACACACGAGGCCCGTGGGGAAGCGTGAGCCCGGCTTCAGTCCTTGTCAGTGGCACCTCGTTGACTTTTAGCGCTTCCTTATCGCGTCTGCGCTCACCTCGCGCGGCGCTGATAAAATGCCATGGCCGGGGCGATCTGCTGAGCAGCCCTGCAGAAACCTTGCAGAGCATGGGAGCCTGAACTGCCAGCGACCAGCCCGGGGCTCCAGGGCAGAGCAAGGTAACAAAGGAACATCCTAACCTGGGACAAGGCGAGGGCGGGATGACCTCCAAGGTGTATCCGAGGGGACTGGCACGGCAGCACGTGAATCTTAGGTTAGAATTTGGGTTTGCAGAAGTTGGGCTCGCTGTGACTTTCCCATAGCCAGCAGAGCTGGAAGCGTAAGCCATGTGAAGTGATTGCAGGGTGTTAGCTCTCAGAGCTATAAACAATAGAGTAGGGAAAGAATGCCCAGGGTTTTTTTTGTTTGTTTGTTTGTTTGTTTTTTTAGTCTTTTTTTTTCCTTCTTTCCCAGTAATAATATTTTTCTCTCGGGGCATTAAGCACCTAAGTAGTTCTGGTAGAAACTTTAATTATCACTAAAAAAGGGTATTATTTTCCAAAATGTTATTGCTACCTTACCTCTGGGGTAGGCCTATCTTTGGGCCCGCAGCAACTTTTAAAGGTAGTTTTAATTAATTTTTTTTTTTACAGGTGAGCAACTTGCAGGAATACACATGGGAGAGTTCTCTTGATGGGTTTGAACTAAGGGGCCCTGAGTATAAAACCCTGAGCATCTACTGATCAGGTATGTAATTTTTGAAACCTGTAACTGGTGTACAGTATCTTGCCACTGCAGGAGAACAATGAAACCTGGCTGGCTGGAAAGAAGAATTTTCCTCTGAGTGTGAAATTTAGATGTTTAAGAATGCTTTATTTTTCTTTTCCTTTATTTTATTTTTTTTCAATTTATTTTAAAAGGGCCTTGAAGTAGTGTCCTTCTTCTTGAATTGGAGAGAAAAATTCATGATGTCAGAGTTCCTTGCTGGAGAAAAATTTCTAAAGTTTTTACCACAGAAGCTGGGGTCAAAGTCCTTCACTTTTTTTCATGACTGAAGTTTTGACTTCACCTTTACTGGTCCAAATATTCTAAATGATTAAAAGTGAAACAAACTTTCCTTTAGAGGAAGGAATTATCATTAACAACAGAAACTTGCAGTGAAATCAATGAAAGGTTTCAATTTGACTTGCTGTTCTACTGTTACATCCTATTCAGAAAATAGGCTTAAGCAGCTCCCAGCATATTTTTTTTCTTCTTTGGCTACAGCTCTACTCTGTGCTATGTTATTCATTGAATGCTATTATCCCAGGTCTCTTATATAGCACTACTCTTGGAGTCATCCCTGTAACCACTTCCACATGCTGCAGACTAGCAGAATGGAAGAAGCTCCTTTCCATATTCCCTGTATTCATGGGAACTTTGCCAAGTTCTTGTTCTCCAATACTTGCTGAGATACCTCAAAGTTTATTTTCCAAATCATAGTCCCAAAGCTTTTCTCACAGGAAGATCTAGTGTTGCCCCAGTCACCTTTAGGAGTCTCTTATTTTTTCTCCCACCAACTTTGATCTTTTCCGTGCTTTTGAACTATTCTTCTCTTCTGCTTTCTTCTGTTTCTGCCCAACATCTTGTACTAATGTCTCCTTGTTTCAGTGTCTCACCATTTCTCCAGTCTTCTATCATCCCCCGCCAACATCTGGAACTCTGTGTGGGAAACCTGGGCCTTTTCCCAAGACCACCATGCTTCATCACCCCCAGAACTTTTGCTCTTCTCCCTGACAGTGACATTCAGATTCCCACACCTTTTACTGTTTCTAAGCTCTGTCTTGCATATGAACCCATAAAATCTCACCATTTTTTTCCTCTGAAACCTGACTTTTTGTCTACACTGGCTGTTTGAAAAGCTCCTTTATGCCTCTTTTCCAAGCTTTCAAAATTTATTATAGTGAACTTCAACATTGTTGGTCTTTTTGAATTTTTTTTGGACTCTGCTCATACTAGGCAGGATTGAGACCACAACACCTTGAAAACAGTGAATAAGTAATTCCCCTTGACATGAATACTGATTGTCTGCCCACCTAGGAGTTAGCAAAGGGAATACTAAGGTCTTTGTGTGCCACCTGGCACCTACTGCTAGTCCTTTGAGAGAGCAGTACTTAGATTTCCAATGCTGCTGGTGCCACCTTGCCCTCGAAGTCTCTAGTCTCTGTCAATAATATCCTTAAAGTCTGTATTTTGTAACAGCCTGAGGATGGTATCTAGTTCTTGCTTCAGTCCACTGGGATCCCTCTGCCTCTCCCTCTGTCTGGGCTAGATCTCATACAGGATTTTCTCTGAAATTTTAAACAGCTTCCTTGTCAGATCTGAGTGAATTTCATTCAGAATGTGCTCCAACCTGAAGGGTAGAGCCTTCTGTCCAAGACACGTGAGGTCAAATGGAGAAAGCGTTGAACTTCATTTTTTTCTTCTTTTTTCCCCATGTTCTAGTGAAATGTCCTAATTAGTGACCTACTGGGCCACATCACCACCACTAGCCTGACTTACTATAATTTTTTTTTTTTTTTTTTTTTCTGGAGTGCTTTATGAAAACCCCACTGCATTTTGTACATAGACCAGGAAAGACAGCGAGGTGGAGAGTCCCATTTTCAGATGGATACACGTGCTACAGATCGGTGTGAGATATCCATGTCCTTATGAAGTCATACCCTCAGCCACTGTTTTTCCATGGATATCTGATGTGGCATCCCCTAAGGGTGCTGGTATTTTCTGGTGCTCTTCTGAGGCACCTAGTGCCAACCACCTCCAGTCTTTGTGTAGCAGTGAAGGGATGTGAGCTATCAGCTGAGCTGCTCCTGTTTGCTGCTGACCTGGTGAAACAGTTCACCATGCCAGCAAAAAAGGGAGGGGGAGAAGAAAAAGGGAAATAGAGAAAATAAAAAGCAGAGCATGAAGTTAATGAAAGTGGGGGAGTACTTCTGGTATTATAATGTTACCAGAATTAGGTTTCTTTAGCTCCTGCTGTGCTTTGCTAAAAACGAGTCTAGTTAGCAGCAGCAGATGTGAGTGTAACAGCTGTACAACTGTCAGGGGAATGAGAGAAGCTATGAGAAATCCATGAATTAAGTAGATTCTCTTGCTTTTTGTGTGGAGGTCTTAGAAGTGGCAGTTCTCAAAGTGTGTCCTACTGGCTGCTCATGTCGAGTGATTGGGATGTTGTAGAAGGTGAGAGAAGGGTGCAGCAAGCATGATGCATGGTATGCTTTCAGCCAGGAAAAGGACAGCATCTGGGGAATGGGTTATTGGAGCTGCTGGGGGATGATGGGGTAGCTGTGAGGAAAGATGTAGCTTAGGAGTAGACACTAATGTTGCAGAAATGGGGATGGGAATTTGTGCAGCCAAGAATAAATGCATTTATGGAAAGGATACTGGTGGTTATTTGGTAACCAGAAGCTTAAATGATCAAAGAGTTTAGTAAGACCTTCTGACTTTGCCTTGCCCTTCCAAAAATATATCATGGCTGTGTGGAAGGTCACCTCCCATCCCTTCTTAGATATTAATCACCCCCTTCAGTATAGGTGGCCTATCAGATTGCATAGGCTGGGTAAACACTGGGATATATGATAGCACATTTGCTGGGCTGTAGGATCTAAAGGTAAGGCTGATATCTGGAATGCCAAGATATTTGTGAGGGGAGGCAGGATTCCTGCTCTCTTCAGCTGCTTGCCCTCCAAGTGGAAGGAGAAGGCATTTCAAATTCCTTGCAAGCTCCAGGCTGTAAACAGGCTCTTCCTGTATGAAACAATAAGGATCTAACAGTAATCAGGAGTTGTCTGCTGTTCTGAACACGTCTAATACTACTGGGATATGCTTTTGTGGGGAGTATGAAGCCCATCAGTTCAGGGGGACAGAGGTGCCCAGTGCTACTGGTGTAGAACATCCGAGAAGATGGTATTGAACGCAGAGTCATGGGGCAAAGAAGAAATCAAGTCCCATCAAGCTGAAGCAGACAGAGACAGGGGAAGGAATCAAAACAAAAAGAAAGCAGGAAAGAGGAAGAAAATAATTAGGCAAAGGTGGGAGAACTATTAGCATTGTTTTGTACAATGGAGAAGTGGCTCAGCTGTTAAATACACTCCATAAACACTGTATTTTTTCAGCTAGCTAGGCTAAGGGCCTCTGTGGGGGCAAGTACACAAATGATGGGTCCCCAAGCCCTGCTGCTCTCTCAATGAGAGTAGAATTTATCACCTATATAACTATCCTGGATTCATCTGGGGGGAGGTGCTGTGGCTCTAGCGTGGTCTGGCTCCGCTGTATCGGATTTCTGAGTAAGCCTGAATTCCCCAAAGTAATGTGAAGGTTGATATGAGCAAGGGAATGCATTTGGTATTTTACTTTGTGGATCACAGGGCAAGTGCCACATGCAGCAGTCGTGGATGCTGTGTTTATCCTCACCCCTCTTGCTAGCTGGAAGACAGTGGTACTGCAGCTTAAGTCTCTGAAGCTGTTCTTGGCATGTAGGCTCTTTGCATTAAAAATTTCCATGGGTCTGTCACCACAGGCTACAGCCATTCCTTGGGGTGCAGAGTATGCAGGGCGTTGGTGCTTTGGGATTATTTGTAAGATATTGCTCTGTTTTGCCTGGTCCTACTCAGGAGACTGAAGTGAAGGTTACTAAAATGCAAACCACTTGGGTGATGCAGGAACAGAAGTGTCCCTTATAGCTAAACTAAAATCTTCTAGGAGGTAGGTTGTTCTCACATTCATCAGCTATGACAGTGTGGGGAAAGTGCCTGTCCTGGTAGGACCTGTTTCACCTGGACCCTTTGTTTACACTGAGCAAAGCCATTGGATTTCATACCTTTTAGTACAGTAAAATGTGAAAGTTCAGATATTCCTGTAAGCACAGACTACGTGACTGTATCCCAGATGGGAAATCTGCATTGTAAAACGCCAGATCCATGAGCCCTTTTCCTCGCTGGGATGAAATTCCTTTTTTCTTTGTGAATCTTACCAGCCAAGGGTGTTGCCTCACCTTATTCATTAGCCAGCCAGTGTTGGTGTAGTTAGGGGTTAAGCAGTCGATCTTAAAAAATCCCTTGGAAATCAAGGAATCCATATATTTGCTTATTTATAATTTGTATACTGCCCCTGAAGCAACCAGGCATGGGAATGCAATCCCATATTTGTGTATTTAACAGCTGAAAAGATGATGTGAGAAGAGGTTTGAGTTTACAACAATATAAAGAAAACTGTGACTGCCTAACCTCCTGTCTCACTTCCCTTATTGCAGGCCATGCATCTTCCTGGTGCCCAGTGTTGTGGAAATCCTGTATTTCAGTGTGCATTGAGACTGGCTTTTCTGACACAGGATGGAGCTGAGAGTGTGCTTAAGCTTGTTTTTGTCCCAGCCAGAGAGGGAAAGACTTTCTTCATTAGGGGCCTGTTTGTGCTAGGCTCTACAGAGACACTTACTAAATGTTGACTTTACTTAAAGCTCTTACAATCAAATTACATGAGGTGGGCTGAGCCAGGAAGAGATGGTGCTGCTACAGTGCTTCTAGAGAGGTTTGTTGTTGCTGTTTTTTGGCAATGCAGATGTTAGGACTTTACGGGAAACCCATCAGTCCTCCACATGGGTGGAGATGTGTAGTTCTAAGGAGGAGTAAACATTGGAAAGTTGGTCATTTGTGGCTGAATACTATTGAGCAAGACAGCAAGATAGTAACTGATCAGTAGGAATGACTCAAAAATCAGTGATCTGCAAAACAAAAAACCCCAACCACAAACCAAAAAAAACCATTACTGCAATAGTCTGGATGATTCAGAAAGATGGGGCCAAGCATAACATTAGCTGCTGTTAAGTCATGTGAAAGAATAAGGAATACAGGCTGCATTTATCAGTTGGCAAGTTTGTCTCAGGAAGGAGTGGGGGCTGCTCACTGGCTGACTACAGAATTCCAGGAGGATGCTGTAGCTGGGGGAACTCATGTAGATTTCAGTAAATAAACTGAATTGTTCTAGGAAGGGTTGAGTGTGTGTGTGCCATTTAGCACTAACGCGGTCACTTCCCATGTACTCTGTTTAGTGCTTTTGTCCGTGATTCCTGGATGGAAGAGGTTTCAGGGACAATGCCTGAGGGTGTTAAGGAACTGGAAGTTTGCCTTCCAGTAAAAGAGGTTGAAGAGTGAGAGGGAAAAGGGAAAGATGAAGGCTAACTTTTTTCAGTGTTTAGATATACTTACAAGGAGAACAAACTCTCTATAGTCTAGCAGACTGAGGGGCACTAAGATCCAAAAACAGGAATATGAGACTGAATTAAAAAGACCCCAAAAAATGATATGAGGAAAAGCACTATTTTTTAACATCACCTGTAATTAACCACCAGAAAAACTCAGGCTTTTGGAGGATCCTTCCCAGGACACTTTTAAGTTGTGCCTGGATTCTTGTCAGAAAGTGGACCCTTGTAGAGATGTGAAGGATTTCTGCCAAGTTTTCTGACGCAAGTTTATGAAGATGTGGGTCTGGATGACCATGCCACTTCTTTCTGGCGTTAGTCAGATGTTGGCTCACAGCTGTTGGCAGCTCTGGGGTCGAGCACTGGGACCTCAGGGCAAGAGCAAAAGGCACCCCCTCTCAGCCCAGGCATTGCTCCTTTTCACCCTGCCCTGTGCAAACACCAGTGTTTGGTTCACCTTTTTATTGGATTATGTTGAAGTGATATTCCAAAGTAAATGAGGCTCATTGGTGTCCACTGAGGTGGTCAGTGATGAGGTACTAATTGTCATCTATCAATGTGGCTTTAATTCTCCTCTGGCCAAATCAAGGCATTCCTTTTACATACCATCATCTATGGCTCTGTCATCCATTTCAAACTTAAACCGTGAACAGTTACTATCTTGTATTTCTGAGCCAAACTAGAATGAGTTTTTCCTTCTGCTACCTCAGTGAACATCTTATAGTTTGGGGTTTTTTTTGTGGAAAATCTATATTCCCATGATGCCAGGGTTTTGCTTCATTTCTTACCTTATTCTCCGCAGACTTAAACTTCGTCAGAGGCCAAGTCTGTGCCCGTGGCAGGATCAGAGGTGCAGTGTACCATTAGAAATGAGGTCTGGGACCAGGAGAAGGATGGGTGCTAATGCAGGTGGAGGTTGGGAGAGCATCAAGAGGTGCCAGCAGAGGCTCTGAGCCTTTGCACGCAGCCAGCATGGCCAGGTCCTTGCTGTAACAGTAACACAACTTCCTAGGAAACACAATGGCCACTTGTGAGCCAGCCCTACCCCAGGGCAGCAGAGGGAAGCCAGGCAGGGCAGCATGTCCCTGTGGGCAGCAGGGCTGGCTGGGTGGGGCGTGTGAGGATCTGTGGATGTGACCGCTGAGGCTGTGTGGGGTGGGAAGCTTTTCCTCTTGTGACTTCACCTGGACTGTGTGCCAACCTCGGCACACAATGTTATCACTGCAAGCCAGCACATGGCCAGGACGGCTGTGCTCACACAGGGGGCCCCAGGAGACTTTCTCCAGTCCTTACAGCTTTTGGCCTTGATGGCTCTTGCCAGAAATACGCCACGGCCCCATTCCGTGGTTTTGTTTCCAGTGGTACCAGAACTGAGTCTGCCTGTGGGTGACCTATGCCACCAAGGAGGAGATCTGGTTGTGAGGAGTAAAAGTGAAAGGTTTTGTCAGGACCTGAAGCAGGGAGTTCTACTCTACCCCCCTCTGGTAATCTGGGCTGCTCTTGGCTATTCCCTTATCTAGGGTTTATTGCTGTGCAAAACAGCTGAGTTAATGAGTCATTAAGAACATTCGGTCCCTGCTGCATGGGGACTTTGCTGCCAGGATGGAAATCGTTCCCAAAAAGCCCATTCCCCTCTCTGTAGCAAACACACAGCTGTTGAAACCCATTGGATAAATAAATGCAGTCCTTCAGGGCTCAGGCCCAGCCTATGGCAGTGGTTTCCATGGGTCAGGGATGCCAGGTCTGCCTATAACCATCTTGACTTTTGTCACTGTTAAATACCTTGCCTAAAAGGGAGCGTTGGGCCTGGATCATCAGGATCTCTTGGCAGTTTCACAGATCTCCTTTCATGGCAATCTATAGAAGCTCTATCTTCTCTCTCAGGGATGTGTTGTAGATTAAATGCTACCTCTAGAAGTCTCAGCCTGAGCCTGCCCTCTTCCCTGCACTAAGAGAAACCCTACATTGTTTATTTTGTTCTGTTGTTCCATGAATAAGACCTTTCTGCCCAGACAAGCTCAAGCATCCTTTCCTTAATCAAAGAACCTTTCCTTAATTCTTTGGCAGACTTTGGTTTACCCAGGACAGATGTTTCTAAGACATCCGTGTTTTCCATGCTTTGACATTCAAACAGTGCAACAGCACTGGACTAGTTTGCACAATAATGAGGTGGTTCCAGCCTTTGACATCTGAGATTCATCAGTGACTGGTCTTTGGCATCAGGGAGACCTGTTCATGCAAGTGTCTGTCTCCAGCTAAATTAAAATCCACTTGTAGGACAGTCACGTGGCTTTTGATAGGCATGACCATGTAAGCACCAAATAGCCCTAAGAGAATTTGCAGGAGTCTCTGTACTTTTGGGGATCTCCTTCAAGTGCATGATCGGCGGGTGGTTGTTCAGAAGTCTTTGTAGGTTCATCAGCAGCTCTCCAGAACTGGTGCTTGTGCTCCAGTGGAAACGGTGCGGTACCAAACAGGAGGCTGCTGGCACCCTCCTGCTGGGTAAGAATCCTCAGGATGATGCAGCACCTCACCACTTGTGACACTGCTTTCTGGGCTACCTCACAAATCATAAATTATTTTTGGGAGGTGGACTGGAGATGAGCAGATTTGAGCCCTTTAAATTACATACCAGCAGCCCATGTGTAGATGCGCTATCTCATGCGATCAGTACAAGGTAAGAAGGCACTTCTGGGGGGTCCCTTCTCACCTTCATTCAAGCCAGCAGGTCATCATTAAGGTAAGCTGAACCAGAAACAAGCACTCTTTTTCTAATTTGATGAATTGGGGTCATGGAGAACACATAATGGGAGCTTTTAACAGCAGAGGGCTTTCATGAAAGTTGGAGGATAAACCAGGCAGGACTGAGGTGTATCCACCTTGCCTCTATATGTCACCCCTAAGATGTGGAGTCGGAGTTCATATGCAGCTCCTCAGCTACCCTGGGCTCAGAGCCCTGCAGGAAGTCACTGCTTCCTGGGACAAAGTTCTCCACAGCAGAGCTGCTGCTGGTCTCTCCGCAGCAGTGCAGGAACTGACCTTCCCTTCCCTTCCCTGTGCTAAAGCAAACCCAGGCTGTGGTTGTCCAATCCTCTGAGCCATCAGGAGTGCTCTAGATCAGCAGTTCCCTTTTTCAGGATTCACCCCTCTCCAGAACTTGGTGACTTTTGTAAAATATTTGCTGTTTTATTCCAGCTTATTGACTAAAAATATCCTGATGCCAAACGCCCTCCAGGATCTCGGTATAAACATACTATAAAAAACCCCAATCACTTCTAGCCTTCTCAGTTGTGTTTTGGAAGTCTGATAAGTCATTTACAGTCTGTTTAATGACTCCTATCTTATTTTTATGCCAAGCAAGTTGTTTAATCATAGTGCCACATGATGGAAGGGAAACTGCCTTCCAGGATCTCAAGTATATTGTACCAACTTTGTTCTATTTAACAATGGTATGTGCAATTTCCTCAGAGAAAAGGAGGAACACAGTTCAATGGGGGTGAATTTTCTATAAATCCATGTTGGTTGCTCCTAGTTATATTTCCCTCCTTTTATTCCTCGTGTTCTTTTTTAGCCACTTCATTATTTAGCTCAGGTCTGAGATCCTATCACAAGTCTGTAGTTACCTGTGAGCAATAATGAGATAATAATAAAATAATTATGCCCTTCTACATAGTCTTTACAAAATGCCAGACTATGGGGTTTCTCCCTCTCCTCCAGGTCTTACCCATTGCACCAAGAAATACAGAAGATCAACATAATCAGAGGAATTATGTGTGCAGCTTATGAAAAAAATCCCAAAACTAAAGGAAGTTAGAAATTTTCGGTGTAAGGTACCCAGTCTTGCTGATTTAAAATGCCTGATTTTAGTGGGTGGTATTTAACTCCTCTGAGATACTACAAGAATAGACATGTCATTACCGAAGACTTCATCAACTACTTTCTTTTCTCTCAGCAGTAGGGTAGGAGTATTTATTGATCTCTTTTTTGTTCTCTGCATTGTTACTGAATAATCTAACTTTTCCATATGATAACAGATCAATACTATGAATAGGACTCATTCTGCTCTTAATTTAACTTCTAAAAAAATACCTCTGTCAGTCTTTTTTTTTCCTGGTTCACCCCCATCATATTTTTTATAATTCCTGTCTTCTATATTCAGCTTCTCTTGCTATTTGTTACATGTGTTTTACTTACTTTACTCTCTTTAAGCCCCCTCATTTCAATTTTAAATCAGGTTGTGTTTTTTCAGTTGCACTATACTTTCTGTACTGGGGAGCTGTGTATTTTTGGTGCCCCACAAATGATTTTTAAGCAGTTGTTAGTGATTATTTATATTTTTGTATTTAAATACTTTCTTTTTGTTTATTTAGCCCAGAATTCTACTCAGGGCTGGGAAACGGGGTTTTTTTAAAAAGCAACATATCTTTCAAAGCATTGCATTACCAGTTTGGACCTCCTTCTGCTTTCATATAAGAGTGCAGTGGGCTGGGGATCAGTGAACCTGCTGCCAGCCTCTCATTTCTGCCAACACCTTGCCCATCCAGGTAAGGTGAAAGACAGGTTTTGTTCATTTCGGATTTAAAGTTTGCCAAATGAGGAAGCTGTTAAGAACATTTAAAAATCCGCAAGGCTGTTTTTGAGTCAGCAGCATCAGCATGTGTTGAGCTAAGCAATAACTTAGGTTTAATTTTTCTTTGGTGAGTGCTTGAGTAACCAGGGCTTCCATATTCCAGTGTTGCTTGGTTATCCGTTGTGGACCCTAATCATCAATCCAGTTACTGGAGCACCAACTCACAAATGTTGAATACTGATAACTAGGAAACTGTGATTCAAAGTCACAAACAAGCTAGCAGGTGTTTTTATTTTTGCCCCACTTCTGTCCTCTCACTCTTTCTTAGGGCTATGCCTATTGATTTTAACATTGTCTTACAAACCATCCCAGAATCTATTCCAATGTCTTACAGCTGTAGTCCCCTGGGCAGGCACAGCCTTGATGAATACAAACTTGGAAGGAATGCCACAATTGTGTGCAGCTAGAGAGGATGTACTGGAATGGACTTGACTTCTATATTGTGTTTCTGTAAAGGAGGGCACACTTTTGAAAGGCAGAGTCAGGGCTGCAGCTGCATAAACTCAGCACTGCTCAGGGGGAATGGAAACCCACTGAACCTGCTGCCCCCTGGGCCAAAGCAGGGGGGCAAACAGAAATATTAGGGCTCATGTCCTTGCTTCAGAGCTTTGGGGACTGGAGAGACACAGGCCATTAAAAAACATGCCTGTATTTTGCTGAGGTAATAGCTGCATTCACTGGGATGGTGTTTATCAATCAGACAAGAATGGGGCCTCATATCTCAGGGCTTGTGGGAGAGTATTCAACAGTTGCTGAGCCAAGGTAGGATTTAGGAGTTTGCCATGGAAGTAGCTCCTGAAAATTCTGCCAGGTTTCACACAGGACTGGGCACCCCCAAAGAGTCTTAATGCTCCTTTTAAAAGGATCCTGATATGCTTTAAACCACATTCCTCCTAAGAATATAATACTCACTGAGCTATAACAGGGCTGGAAGGGATTGAAGTTTGCTGGAAATAATGAAGAAAAAACTCTCCAGGCCTCTCTCCAAACTGGAGAAGCCCTTTGGCTCTCTCACCTATGTTTTCTGGCAGGTCTTTACATAGATAATCCTTGACTCCCTCCATCTGGCTGTTTATTAGTTTGAAGCCAAATTGTCTCAGGGAATGCTGAACACCTCTGGATGAAAGATGTTTCTATGGACAGGCTGCCTTCTTGATGAGGAAAAGAGAATGACTGGCTCAACAGCTTCCAAGTTCAGTAACCTCTCTTACTTCTTAATAAATTGCTGAGGCATGAGAGGCTTCCGTTCCTTGCTGGCATCTTTTACACTGTGCCCAAAGAAACAATCATATCAGGCTCAGGAAGACTGAAAGGGCAGGGAAACAGGAACCATCCCCACGGATGTCCTCCCCAGAGAGGCTGGGAACGTGCTCTGCTGTGGGAAATGGGAAGCTGAGGTCAGCCAAAGTGCAGAGCAGGTATGCACATCTCTTGGGACGGGAGGAACAGATAATGGCCTGCTTTGCCATCCCCATCCCTGCCCTGTGCTGCTGGTGAGCTCTCCTGGGCCACCTTTGCACCTTGTGTGCAGAGTGCACCTCCACTGTGTCATTCCACGGTGTGGAAATGAAGGCAGGGAGATAAAGGTGGAGAGTGGGTGGTGACAACACTCCTGAGAGCCCTGAGCTTACCACTCAGCAAGGCAGGCCTTGGTGGTGTGAGAAGAGCCCAGAAGAAGTGAGAAAGGAGCAGAGAATGAGCCCCCATCAAAAACTGGGAGGCAAAAAACCCCATGGACAGTGAGGTAACACAGGATGCTTCCAGACATACAGACTTGTTCCCATCTTTCAGAAGCTTTGTCCCTTCCAGCTCCTTGTGCCTGGGAATGTTAAGAGATTGTACAAAAAGTCTTGATAACACAAACATATGGAGATCCCCTCAAGAGGCTGGGAGATATTATTAGCTCCTCTTTTACTGGCAGGCCTGGAGCAATTAATTATTACCAGAAGTATTATCAGGTACTTGTCACTGCTTTCCCTGGATCCACTTCACAAAGCCCAGATTGGCTGTAAGCAACATGTTCCCTGACTGGCCTGATACCTCACAACTCCTGATAGCAGTTCCTCTGCTCCTCTCCTGAGGATCTCTCAGCAGTGGTGGAAGTGCCACAACCTCAAATATATGCTGAGACAAATTTGAGTCCACGGACCACCTAAATATGCAGCATGCCTGTATTTTTACATCTTCTCAGTGATGTCCTCTGGCTGATGTGCTCCACCTCTGTGACCAGGGGGTAAGTTCTAGGCAGGAGGCAGAGAAAGGGACAGCTAAGAGGAGGTTATATGGGGACCTAGGAAAGGCATTTTGTATATGATGGCTCCGTAATGCATGTTTAACAATTTGCCTACAAGCTCTGGGCCTTGTCCCAGTGCTGCTCTTCAGAAAGAGCATCTGCAGTGGCATAAGAACTTAAAATTTCTAACCCACACACTCTTGTAAAGGTCTGTGCTTCTAGAAGTAGTCTGGTCAGGTTTTAAGTGAAATTATGCTGATCCATGAAATCATGTGTCTAAAGCAGTACTCTTCTCTTCCTGGCTCTGGTTCTGCTGCAGTAGCACAACACCTACCTTTGACACATGAGAATTCATCTTTTTTGCCTTACTTGTTCTTTGTACTTTTAGTGAATTTTTACTACTGATATACTTTTAGTGAAGTTTCTATTTTTAAACCGTGTTATTATTAAAGGAAAAATCATGCAGGTCAGCTGGTATACCTGTGAAATATTTGCTGGAAAAAGGATGCAGGTTGAGGTGAAAATGGAGATTTTACTAGTAAAAAAGGTGCTTTGTCACCAAAGTTTACACTGAGTCTGTAGGTAAAATTATAGGCATCAAAGTGATCCTCACGTCAGCTTAACCATTGTAAAAGTACTGTAGAAAACCGTATTCAGAATAGGTACTACAGCATCGCCACAACTTCCCGTGTTTGCTGTGCTTAGTTTTGTATCTGCAGAAGAAGTTTAAGAAAGAAGTGAGTGAAGAGGAAGGTCGGGGGTAGCCAGGAGAAGGCACGGCGTGTCCCTGGCGCTGTTTGTCACCCGCAGCATCCCTTGGTGCTGCGGCGCCGCCGGCGCATGGATGACAACACACCGCCCGCTAGCGGCCCGGGCTGCGGGAGCCAGGCTGCTCCTCCTGCTGCTCCGCTGATGCTGCTCCAGCACTTTCCCTGGGACAAGGTGCGTGGCCCTCCGTTCTGCTGCCCTCGGATAAAATCAGCACCTCTGGAAAAGGTCCTCGCTGAGCTGGGCGAGAAAAGAGAGCAAATTGGTTGAAATGGGGTTATGGGGAGCAAACACCTCTAAATCTGCAGCACGTTCAGAGCTGTCACTGGAGGCAAAGAACACGTTTATGACTCCCCCGAAGGTTCCCTGAGGACAGCCCTCCTCGCAGGGCAGCGTGGAATACCTGGGCTGAGCCATGGGAAGCAGCACAGCACTACCGTGCTTCACACTGCCCCAGCTAATTAGCCCCGCTCCAGAGGAGATAATGAGCTCGAGTGGAATTCCTTGCTGACATAGCCAACCTGCTCGCAGGCCTGAGCTGGTGTCCCCCAGGCCAGCATTGCACTGGGTGGTGCAGTGTCCAGGCTGGGTTTTCAGAACTGGTGGAAAGATGTGATGATTTTTTTTTTTTTTTTTTTTTTTTTTTCAACTGAAAATATTTCTCTGAGATTTCTCCAGGTCTTTGGCCCTACACAAAACCATAGATCCAAAGACCTCGGAAAGCCTTCCTTTCCCCCTGCTTGTTTTTCCGCTTATGTGGTAAGATCTTCCTTAACAGATGTTTGTTTACCTCTTCATAAAAACCTCCTGTGATTCTACAGCCTCCCCAAGCAGTGTGCTGCTGTGCTTTGCTGTTCTTACCATTGCAAAGTGTTTTTCTAGTGTTGAGCTATATCATTTTTATTGCAAATTAAGCTGATTATTTCCTCTTCTACTTTTCTGATTGTAGGGGACAACTGTTTAGTCTCTCCACCCATTGTAACAAATGTTTATGTGCTGGAAGACTGTTATCATGCCTCTCCTCCTGTTGTTCTTTTCCTAGAGAAAACAAACTCAATTATTTTATCCATTCCTTATAAGTCATGGTTTTTTTCACCTCTCTTTTCATTTTGCTGTTCTTTTTTGGACTCTCTCCAACTTGTCTGCATCTCCTGTAAAATGTAGTGCCTGGGAGTGGACACACTGTTCCTGCTGGGAGCTCAGCAGTATCAAGTAAACGCTCAAAATAATTGCTTCCGTTGCCTTATACACAAAATCCACATTAAAGCACCTCAGAATGAGATTTGCCTTCTTCTGTGGGGATCTCACTTAACAAACACACATTGGGTCCCACCCCAGCTCTCTCTGCTGGACTGGTCACAATTTCGTTTGGAGCAGCACACTTGGTGTCTGTGCAGCCACCTTTCCTGAGCTGTATCTCGGTGCAGTCACCTCTGCAGAGGCAGCCCAGCTCTCCAGTGTCTCACATTCCTCTCAAATTCCAATCACTTCAGCCCCCTGCCTTCAGGAGGGACTGCTGACCCCCAGCCCAGCTGTCATCCTCTTAGTTTTGTCCTCTAGTCTGTTGTCCAAGACACTCAAGGAAATACTGAACAGCCCTGGAGGCAGAACTTCAGGAATGCGATTCTCCCAGCTGGAAAAGTGAAGCCCTGATAATTACCCTTGATTATGGTACTTCAACCTGTGTCCCCTCTGCATGGTGACTTTGCTTGCTGCCCTGGGAGCCTGCAATCTAGATATTTTCTAAATGTTCACTGAAGTTAAGGTATTTTACACCTACCATTTCTTCCTCATCTACCAGGCCTGTTAGTCAAAGAAGGAAATTATCTTGGTTTGACATAATTTGTTCTTCAAAATTCCCTGCTCGTTGCTTCTTATCAGCTTATTGTCCTTTAGCTGCTTATAAATGGATTGTTTCATAATTGGCTCCAGTATCTCTCTAGGTATCACAGTTAGGCTGACTGGCCTGTAATTCCCCAGGTCCTCCTAGAACAGTAATTTTCAGAGAAGAACTGCATTTAACAGATATTGAAAGACATTCCACTTTTGCCCTGCTTATCTTTATTAATTGTCTAGTTTGGTTCCATCCCTTAAATTAAAAACATGTTTCCCATAAGTATTCATCCTCCACTTGGAGCTCAGAACAACCCAGCCCTATCTTCACCTCTTCTGTGTTCCTGCCCAAACCCTCCTGTTTCATACTTCCCCAATCTCCCTCTTCTTCGATGCTTTATATCTTCCTCCCTCTCTTTTCTTTATGGTTTGTTTGCAGCTCCTTAGCAAAATATATTCCCCAGCAATTCATATCCACCAATGCCTGGAGAGAGTCCTGGAAAAATCAGAGAGCCTGGCCCTAAAAATGCATGCAGTGATATTTGCCAGGCTTGGAGGGATGTGGTAAGGTCTGCTTATAGGTTTGTCCAGGGCTGGCTACACTTACATGATCTCTGAGACCGGTAGGTGGCAGAGAGATGATAAAATCTGGGAGACTGATCCTGGTGATCAGAGGATAGATCACTTTGGCTCTGGGATGGACAAGGACACGTGTTACCAGAGAGCTGGGCGAGTGTCTGGCAGAGGAGAGCGCTGGGTGAAGGTCCCAGCTTCTTGTAGGGAGGCTGAATATGCCCAGCGTTCAGCCTCAGCCGTGAGAGAGAGGTTTGTGTGTTCAGCAGAAGAACAGGAAGCGTGTGCCACTTTCTAGCTAAGCAGATCCCGAGAAGATAACTTTGTTTGAGGGAGGGGTATCGTTATCCAGGGTTGTGCGCTATATAATTGCACAATCTGCTATCATGCATGAACAGAGCTGTTCAATAGCGTGGCCCTGCCTTGTCCTGACATCATGTCTGTGTTGGAAATCCGTTTGGAATGAAAAATCCCACATTCCCCAAGTGACCTCGTAGTCTCTGAGCAAAAGGCTGAGTTGCAGTGGAGACTTCACAGACTCAGTGGTGCCAGGGACAGAAGCTCAGTCACCAGCCTCAAAGCAGCTAAAGGTTGAGAAGTCAGCACTGAAGCAAACTTCTTTCCAAAGAAAATAGAATTTTAAAAGTGTAGGAGGATGCCCATGATTCTTTGAAGGCAAGAAAAGTCCCAAAGGCAAGGAAAAGCCACTGTGAGTTAATAGTGTTACTTTCACTAGCTGTTACTATTTTTAGCACTGGTTTTTTGGGGGTGAAAGTACTCAGCACATCTACAGGTTGCCTAATGACAGCATAAATACCGAGCCAGGTACACAGGTTGGAAGTGTTTGCCCTTCTCAGTCTGGCACTGTCAGTGCTGCAGTTCTTTTGCAGACTCAGTGATTGTCACGTGCTGCATGTGAGGTCCAGTCTCCTCGACCTTTGCTTTTATGGTCTTGCTGCTTTCTTTCACAGCCACTGCTTTCATGCTACAAAGGTAGCTCTGACTTCCAGCATTACCCTGGTGCCTAAGAGAATCAAGTCTCCTTGCCCTTCTCATGCTCTGCCTTCTCTTCATGCCCATCTCAACCAACCACTTCCCTGCATAGTCCCAGTACAAGAGGAATTCTTCACTGCCCAGCTTCATCTTCATTTAGATCCTTTTCTTCAGAGGGAGGAGGCCCTAGTGAGCTGGGGAATCTGACCCAGAGCTCAGCAGTGCCTTTGTAAAAGGCCTCCAGAGGAAGGGAATATGTGGTTTTCCACAAACCAGAAATGTCCTGCAAACTGGGTGTGCCCCATGCTAAAGGCTCTGGACCGTGTGATACCAAAGAAACCTTCATTCAAATGATCAGGCTAACACAGACCCAATAATCAGACCGGAATGTAATTTCTGCATCAGCTGCATATTGCAAGCTGTTCTGCAACTTGTCAGACAATGTTTGATATTAGGATAGTGTTTGCAAAAGGCAGATAGAAGGTTAATGGCAAAGGTCTCTGACAGTAGCTGGATGTAATTTAGAGATGGACTACAGCCATGTAGTTACATACCAGATTTGGGGTTTGGCTCATTATATTAGAGAGAAGAGGCCTAGAAAGGGATGTGCACATTCAGCTAGAGCTGAGTTTTCCACAAAGACAGTTTTGGTCTGAAAAGGAACGGGCAGTTTAACATCTGAACCACCTGCCTTCTGTGATGCACTCTCTAACAGTGCTGGATGCTGGTGGTACCATTTAGTCCCTCTCTTACTGCTTCCCAGAGAGGGATTGAGGGTGGCAGTGATGACCACTCACTCATATATTGATACTAGTTTATTTCAGTAGAATGTAGCAAAAACAAAACAACAAAGGTGTTCCTTCCTCCTCCTTCCTGTCCTTATTCCTCTCATTGATCCAACAACGCCTTTTCTTATTCACTTCGTATTCTTGGGACTTGTGAATGCTCCACATTGTGTGTCCTCTCTCCAGGAAGACTGTTCCCATGCTTTATGTAGCATTGACTGAAAAATGTACTGCTGCTGCTTTTCTGTACTGCTGTTTAGGAGAGTGGTTTCTTAAGGTGTCCAGAATATGACTTTCAGTCCAACTACATGCATTGAGGGTGATTTTTCATTTGTGTCTCCAGACTGGTTCCTCTTGCAAAATGTGATTCTTTTCCACCTCTCACTTGTGCTTTAGCTCTTTTGAAATCCAGTTTGAAAAACATCATCTCTGCCTCCAGTTGTGCTTTGGACCTTGGGACTCTGCAAATCAGCCTAAAAGCTGTTTGGGAAGACAACTGCTGAGATGAGGCTCTGAGCTCACATGGACACAAATGCCCAGAAACACTGAGGAGTGGCCTGAAACTGTCGGTTTGAAGGTACAAAATTTTGTGGCCCTCGTGTTTTAATATCTCATTCAAATTACAGCTTTTCTGGAGACAGAGTGTCTCCCAATGCCATTCTGGGAAATTAAATTCGGTGTTGAGTTTGCATAAAGAGAGAGGAGAGCTGCTTGCTGCTTCATCACTTTATGAGCCTGGCATCTGTATCGTTGCTTAGCAAATCTTGCTTCCAGTAATCCTCCTTTTCTCCAGAGCTGAGCACCAAGAGCACATTCTGAGCAATGCCTCCAGAAAGACTACAAAAACCATACCTCTGAGTAAGGTTATAACCTTTGACTTATAATTAAAACTCTCAGGGCATTTAGTTGTACTTGTGGATGCATTACTGAGCCTGTGATTCCTCTCCTCTGTGGCCTCTCCAGCATTTTTGCAGGTGGCTGGGGGTAGGCGAGTGTGCCTGGGGTAACATTCCTGTGTGCTGGGCTGCTGGAATTCAGCTATGCTCCTGAACAAAATAGTTTGGTTTAGACATTTTTGGTGGATGTGCACGTGCAAGATGCATTTGGAGAAAAAACTAAGCAGAGCAAAGACACTGAAAGGTGAGGTTGTAAAGTTGGTCTTTCTCAGCTTTGATTAATATTGACTGATAATCTTGTTTTCCCATTCTGCTCCTTTTTCCCAGTAAAAGATGTTAAAGAGCAGACCAAAGTATCTGACAATGCCAAATACAAACCCAGTACTTCAGTATCTGCCTGAAAATCAGTAATGCAACTTGTCTGTCAGAGCTGGGTGTAGGGCAACGAATTAATTCAATTAATGCTGCCACTCTCAGAGATTTTGGCATTCCCTTTTCACCTGCCACACCACAACACCTAAAGACCAGTGAGTGCGGGCACACACAGAGCTGTGCTGAACCACAGTGGAATTGCAGAGCTGCTTTGGTCCCTGCTTAACTGAGCAAACTCCCATTTATGCATGTGTTAGGTTTTCACTGCCTGTTGCCTGTTCCTCTCCCCCCCTCTGCTTTTTCATGTTCAGTGGACTCTCCTCTCTGTGTCTCTGCCTGCCTCTCTATTTTTTTTCTCCCTATTGTTCCCCACGTCACTGACTGTCACTCACTTCATAAAGCCGTCTGGCTCGGAGCTTAAATATTGCAGGGCAACTAAAACCCACCATCAGAGCCAATTCAGTCATATCTGCTCAGTCGTGCGACAAGGTTGGGGCTTTTAGGGTAGGGAAGAAGAGAGACAAAAGTTCACTCTTCCCTGCAGAGTGCCAAGAGAGGAGGGGGACACATTTCTTCGGTGGAGCCTCTCACAGCGGCAAGTTGCTTGCTCAACATCCTTAACCTATTCAGCCTCTTTTGCTGGTAGTGTGCGCAGGTTGCGACGTCTGGGAGTGCAGGGTGGGGGTCTGCAGCCAGCCCGTGAGGGTTCAGAACACAAATCTGTTGACTCTGAGTGGACTTAGGCAGAGTCCTGCTCTTTCCTCGTGACAGGCAATTTCAGGGAAAAGGTGACTGCCGAAATACCTCGCTTATACCTTTTTTTGAGGCTGGAGGAGCTGACTGCTTGCAGGTGGAATCCCAGACATTTGAACTGGTTGTGCCACTCTTGTCATCCATCCACCCAGTATCGTTGCTTGCAGTTGAACCAACTGAGCAACCTCGAACCACTTCACTTGCAGAAAACAGAGGGGATGGGTATGGCAGAGTTGTGAAGAATGTGGCCAGTTGGAAGAGATCTCAGGAAGGGTTTAGCCAAACGCAGCAAGATGTGTGATGGAGTTAGACAGGAAACATTCTCCCTTCTCTTGTACAGTGAGTTTTCCGTGTGATAAGGTTTATCACATCTAGAATGTGGCTCTTGCGTGCTGCAGTGGAAATGCTCGAATGGTAGCGTAGATATCAGCGTGACTCACAGAGATGGAGTTAACTGAGGTGCCTGGGGGATAATGAAGCTTGTACTGTGTGTAGTCATGTTTTATACAGAGTTGCACATGATTGGTAACTGTCGGGTGTACTTTGCTCTGTGAACTTGCGGAAAGAGGATGTTTAAATCAGTTTAGATAATGTATGTAAACAGCATAATCTTCTGCTAGACTTGTTAATGTAAGTGCTGACATTAACACACTTCTTTACACAACTTTAATGACTGAGAAAGTAGCAATTTTCCTTGGTGATTAAATTATATGTTTCCTGCTTATGTATGCGAGGTGTTTGTGCAAGCTGAAGGAACTGTGTTCTGTTCTTCATTTTCTAACATGGGTGTCTGGGGTAAAAATGTTGTGAAGTTTGAAGGCAAGGAATATGAGTCCATCTTGTTTTACCAAAATGCTATCATAAGCATTTTTTCTTTTTGATTGAAAATTTGTGAACCTCCCCCAAACCATAGAATTCTCACTATTTTGCATGTTTGCCTATGTGTGACTACATACACAGAGTAATTGAAAGAGACTGGTATGCGTTGGTGTGTCATAACATATGGCATTACAAATATATCCCAGTGGTATCTGAAGGAGGAGGGAAGTTTAGATACTCAGATTTCCATGCTGTTGACTGTACCTTCCTTTTCCCAGTGCTTGTGTATGTGTCTGCATTTTGGGAACTATAGATGGAGGTAGTATCTAAGAGATGAACTTCTAGATCCCTGTGAACAGCTATTTTATGAATAATGTTCCCTGTTTCACTTGTCATGCTCTACAAGTCGGTCTTTCTGGGCCACTGAAATATTCTGCATTCCTCAGAGACTTCAGACTGCTGTGATGTGTTAAATCAACCCATACAAAACAACTTTCATCTCTATTTCCCTCATTCATAGATCTTCCCTTGCCAGAAATTACATAGTGGGAAGTTCAGGATATGCACAATGAAGCTCTGACCTATGAATAATTTCTTGTTATGCAGAAGTAATGACAGATGTAATATTTGACTTGCATTACTTAAAAACGGACGGCTTTCTGAGCTTTCCAATAGTATATCTGCGGCTGGCTTCCAGCTCTGTGTTAGACTGAGATAGTGGCACTGACATTTTAGAGACAGCAAGTAGTATTTCAGGTCCCAGTTAGAGACCTTGGTGTTTTCCCCAGGTTGGTTCCACTGTCAGTGTGGCAACTGACTTCAGAAGGTGATGCAAAGAACAGCCCCAATAGCACCAAATAATTATATTGCATGTAACACATTCTATATAGCAAAACTAACCTATATAGTAGTTACTAAGCTTATACAGCATTACTAACATAGCAGTGGTGTTGCAATTGCTGTTCTTACCTAACAGAGTGATTGCTAAAGTAGAATTGACAGTTGCAACCTAGAGAGAATTCAGGTTTGTTTAGATGCAGGATGGGCGCAGATTCGAGATCTGTTTGACCTGTGAGGGGTTCTGCTGCAGAAGAGCTTGTGTGCTTGAAAGCTTCACCCTCTCTCCTAACCACTGCAGCTGCCTGCTGATAAATCTGTTCCACTGTATTGCTGCTGAGTGTTTGTACGTGTACAAAATCTAAGCAGACTCACAGAACTGAGCCTACAAGGCACCACAGAAGACTCTCACCTGCAAAAGGAGATAAATATATTCCCTGGCTGAAAAGTAATTGCCCATTTAGAGCCATAGAAGAAAGAATTTAGCAGGCAGCTTGCTCTGGCTTCCCAGCCCTTCTCCTGCTAATAAATCATTGTGAACAGGCAAATCAGCAAGCAAGCAATCGTCTTTCTGTTCTCAAAGCATATTAGGGAAATACTGATTGAAAGCAACAAAAGACATCAGCGGGAAAACCTGAAATCCTTAAAATTTAGCATAATTTGTGGTCTTTCTCTTTGTTTTCTCTTCCCTTAGACAGTAAGAAATGGGTGACTGGAGTTTCTTGGGGAACATTTTAGAGCAGGTGAACGAGCAATCCACTGTCATCGGGAGAGTTTGGCTCACAGTGCTCTTCATTTTCCGCATCCTGATCCTGGGCACGGCTGCCGAGCTAGTGTGGGGAGACGAGCAGTCAGACTTTGTGTGCAACACCCAGCAACCTGGTTGTGAGAACGTCTGCTACGATGAGGCCTTCCCCATCTCCCACATCCGGCTCTGGGTCCTGCAGATCATTTTCGTATCCACGCCCTCGCTAATGTACTTCGGGCATGCTGTGCACCACGTCCGCATGGAGGAGAAGAGGAAAGAGAGGGAGGAAGCTGAGAGGCGCCAGCAAGCTGAGGTTGATGAAGAGAAGCTGCCCCTGGCTCCAAATCAAAACAAAGGCAACAACCCTGATGGAACCAAGAAGTTTCGCCTGGAAGGTACTCTCCTGAGAACGTACATCTTCCACATCATTTTCAAAACCCTCTTTGAGGTGGGATTCATAGTAGGTCAGTACTTCCTGTATGGCTTCCGAATTCTCCCTCTTTACCGCTGTGGGCGGTGGCCCTGTCCCAATCTTGTGGACTGTTTTGTCTCCAGGCCCACAGAGAAGACCATCTTCATTATGTTCATGCTGGTGGTGGCTTCTGTATCCCTCTTCCTCAACCTGGTGGAGATCAGTCATTTGATCTTGAAAAGAATCCGGAGGGCTCTGAGAAGACCAGCAGAGGAGCAGCTTGGAGAGGTCCCAGAGAAGCCCCTCCATGCCATCACAGTCCCCTCCATCCCGAAGGCCAAAGGCTACAAGCTGCTGGAAGAAGAGAAGCCAGTGTCCCATTATTTCCCTCTCACGGAAGTAGGGGTTGAGCCCAGCCCCCTTCCATCAGCCTACAATGAGTTTGAGGAGAAGATTGGGATGGGACCATTGGAAGATCTCTCCAGGGCATTCGATGAGAGGTTACCATCTTATGCACAAGCAAAGGAACCAGAAGAGGAGAAGGTACGAGCAGAGGAGGAGGAACAAGAGGAGGAGAAGCCAGGGCCTCAGGAAGAACCAGGGGTGAAGAAAGCAGAAGAGGAGATGGGGAGAGATGAAGTGGAAGGGCCTTCAGCACCTGCTGAACTTGCCACTGATATGAGACCCCTGAGCAGGCTAAGCAAAGCCAGCAGCCGGGCCAGGTCAGATGATTTGACTGTATGAAGGTGCAGGATGGGGGAGCACATGAAAAGGAAAAGGTTGAAGAGAAAAGGAGAGATAGAGAAAGAATCAAAAGATGTTTTTAAGCAAAGTGCTAAAATGGCCACTTGGATATTATTTCCTTTTATGATTCTCAACTGGAAAGGTACTACCATGGTAACTGTGCCTTATTTGCCCCATATGTCCCTCTATTTCCCTGTTTCCACATGCCAGCTCACTCCTTACAGTAATATCTACACTGTACGCATAACTGATGTATTTTAAAACCTAGCATGGCAGTAATACCCAAATGTTGCCACTGTGATCGTATTTACTGAAAGCCTTGTGTTCCACATTTCTCTAGGAATGTGGGGAGGATCTGTCTTTCAGCCAGTGAGGGGAAAGACTGATCAACAACTGCATCTAGTCTTTCTCTCTCTGTTTTCTCCTATGGCTCACTGAGCAGATCTCCCCTTTGCTGTTGGCATGGAATTGCAGTTATTTAATTCACAAAGTGAATTCTATGCTTAGAATCAACACACTAGAATACTAAGCCCAAATTCCCTTCTTTATTCAGAAAATAAAGGCAAAAGTGTTCCAAATTTCTCTGTGAATGCATATCTGAGTGAGGTAAAAATATTTTCCCCGGACAAAAATATTTCTGCTCTTCCAGTGACATTGACAGTGGGCAAGGTTAACAGTAGCTCTCTACTATGACTTAGGAGATGCCTAGAGATGGATTATTTGTTCCCAAGAGGGTCATCCAGCCCAAAGACTAGTTCAGAATACTGGAAAGAATAAATTCAAGTGATGTTTTTTACTTGTAGCCTTGTGACTTAAAGATCTGAAACTAGATTTAGCCAAGCAAGAGGGAAAAATCTTCTAAGAAAGGAGGGGACAGCTACAGCCCCCAGAGCATGAAACTAAATACAAGCCTTCATGGTATGATCCTGACAAGTGTTCAGTTCCTGGAGCTTCCAAGCTCCCAGGCACTCAGCAAATCTCAGGTACAGAGTCCTGAAGGCACCTGTGAACCTAAACCAGAGGTCTGGGTAACTATGTGACTTTTTAAACCTCTAAATACAAAACTGGTTGGTCAAGTTTGAAAATACAGATATGGTAAAAGTCTTTTGACAGCCTTTGTTTTTAATTTGACAGACTGGAACCATTCAGTGGGCACTAGTATTAAATGCCAAAGTCTTGCTCAAGTAAGACAAGGTCTTTCAAAAGATGATTTAGACCTTTTGTGCCAAGAGGTCGGTACAGAACTCTCAGAGACTCAGAAAAATCTTTTTTTACAGAAGGCAGAAAAAGATGTGCTTGCAAATGTTTAGATGTCTAATATAGATTTCTAATTTTAGGACTGCAGCAGCAACTCTTGGCTGGGACAGTGCAGCAAATGCATTCAAAAGCTTCAGGTTAACAGCGATTTCCCCCCAAAACTGAGCCTCATGCCAAAAAAGTGCAGGTATGCACTCTGCTCTGCTCTGCTCTGCAAACCTCAGACCCTGCCGTCTCAGCAAATTCTTTCTGCTGGGCTGCAGCCCATCCCATTGTTCCCAGGGCAGGCTCTAATCCAGGTCAGGGAAAAAAAGGTCTTTGGCACAATGCATAAAACTCATCCCGCCATTAGCTAGAAAAGACCCCCTGTGGCCTCCCATTGTGGCAGGTCTAACTCAAAGCCCAGGGAAGGCAAATGGGTGTCTGTGAGAGCTCTGGGTGGGCTTGGGCCCTCTCCCAGCTCCAGTACAGTCAGTCCTGTCGCTCCTGATCCCACCCCTTTGGTGGAGTTCCCTGCCTGGCCATGCACCGCGAAGGTGGCTGGACTTCACTGCCGAGTGATGTTAAGCTGTACATATGTAGAAAGTCTGTAGGGTGCATTGGGATTCTTCAGCACCACAGAGGTGCAATGTATTTGTTTTTGGTTTTTTACACTATTCATCCTTTTGCTCCTCTTGGGCCTGTGTATTTTCCCAAAGTTTGCAGGCTGAGGTCAAAATCTTTATTCCTTAGACAAAGGCTGTTAGGGTGTCCTTCCTTGTGAAGGAAGACTGAAGGTCCCTCCTCAGTTTTGGGAAGGAATATGATAAAGCAACACATGCAGAGAGAGAGTCTGGAGGCTACCATTTATCCACTCTCTTAACACAGAAACAGGAGAACAGTTATCACAACTGAGGAAAGAGAATGTTTTTCAGCAGGAAGAGTCCGCTGTGCCCAGTTCAAGATACTAGAACTAAAGAAAGGGCTAAGATTTAGATGAACAACACAATCACCACACTTATACTAGATGGGATCTATTTTCTTTTCTCCACAGAAAGAGATAAGAGAGTTTGAATGATTCTAAGCATCAACCAGCCCAGTTGTTGAAGGGGGTTGGAATCATACTCTCCTGCAGGTAAAAACCCCAACCTTGTAACAGGATGAGGTATCTGCATCAGAGCCTCTCACCCTTCCAGATAGCAAGGTACTGGACTGGTTGAATCACACCCACCCCTGTTGACTTCTAATTACTCGACAATTCCACTCCTTAATCCTGACATTCATACACTCATTAGACTACAGGACTACTTAAAGATGAGTGCTTGTTCATTAGGAGTACATGGTTCACAACATGGCTGTCAGGCGGGGCAGTCTTTAATCACCATATGTTAATTAAGTCCTTTTCCACTAGAGAGCCTCAGTAAAATGCACCATGTGCAGTATACTCCATGGACACTGTAGTTCTCTCACAGCTGCCACAAGAATGCTTCTTTCTTCCTCTGGGTCCCAACAGCACAAGGAGAAGCTGGCATTTTGCTCCTGCATCCACTCAACTGCTGCTTGATTTTTTTTTTTTCTTTAAAGCCAGTTTTCAAGTACTCTGCCTGGCCAGCAGTGAATCTGTAGCCACCAAGCACGGGCCACGGCATCAGGACAGTGCTGCTCAGCAAACGGGGCTGGGAACAGTCCGGTCTTCTGGCACTCGGCCTCATCTCTGCAAGGAAATTGCTGTGGGACTGCCACCAAGTCATTCTTCCTGCTGGTGCAATTGGGAATCATTTTCTACCTTACAATGATGATGTGAGTCCTGACTTGTGCTAGTAATGGAAAGGGAGGTCCTTGGATGGAAGGCCCTACGGATGAGCAAAGGATTACTGCTATTTCTGGATGTGATAGCACTTAAATGTGTTGTATTCCCTCTCAATGAGACAAACTTAATTGTTCATTCAAGAAATTCCTAGTGAAGTTGCATAACAGCCTCAGAGCTGTGGATTCTACTCAAAAAATAATTTAGCAAAACACAGAGATCTGTATGAAGAATGGGGAAAATTATTTCCTTGGGAAGGGGGAAATCACTGGACAATTAGAGCCATACCTGGATCATTTAAAGGTGTGTTTGCCCCCGTGGCTCCCTGTGCAAATAAATTACTAACTGATCACATGGCTCTCTGCAAGGAGCATAAGATGCAAGTGTCAAAATCACCAAAGGAGGTGAAAGTAGGAGAGCTAGGTAGTCTCTTAGCTTACAATAGCATGTGGGGGTTGGTGTTCTCTAGTGTCTAGAGCAGTGGACCTAGGATAATAATCTTAGATTTATTTCCAGCTCTGCTTCTGACTTGCTGTGATAATCACTTTACCTCTCAGTGCCTGTTTTCTCCACCTGTAAAATGGGTGTAAGAATTTCCACCTACCTCACAGGGATGTTGTGAGGCTTCCTTAATTCTGTTTGTAAAGTAAGTAGGAATGATCTGATGAAAAGCACTGCTGAAATGCATGGTATCCTTGTTATTTCTTGGCAGAACTGCTAACTTGGGTAATAGATAACTCCTCGACCAGAAGGGTAGTGGTTTGGAAATGTGAATACTGCACTGCACTGCACTGCACTGACAACATTAACATGGATGTGGAATTGCCATGGGTAAAAAAGACTTTATTGATTCCCTCACCCATCTCTCCCACCTTAGCCAAGGCCATGCATGAAGCTGTGGTGACAGTGTGGTGACATGGACCCCTCTTCTCCATCCCCAGCATCCACTCTGGGGCAGCATTTATGCTTAAATAAGGCAGTTCCTGGAGCACGTGGTTCAGGTTGGTGGAGCTCTGACAGTTTTAAGGTCCTTGCAAGGCATGTGGGAGAGGGTTGTATCACACAGAATATTGCTGGGCTTCTGTTTTAAACCACTCAGCACAACAGAGACCGACACCCACCATCTCTTAGTGCTGAAACACAGTGAGCTGCAGATTCCTCCTCCTGCAGGAGAGGAGAGATTTGGGGGATCTCTGCTCTCTGGGTCTGCATGGACATCAAATCTACTTACTGAGGGGGGAAGTCCCATCTCTCCTGCTGCTCAGTAACTCACTGACAGTGCAGTTTTACATTTAAAGAGCGGCTGTGTCACACAATGCTGAAAAAAAAGTGGCAGTTTGCTGTTTTGTATAGAAAATGGCTTTTCAGGCTGACAACCGAAAGTAATCCTAGCTTAGGCTTAGTTTTGTTTAGTAAAGACAGGAACATCCATGAGAACTACACTAAAGCCTTCCTGTAAGCCCAAGGCAGTTGTGATAAAACAGTATATGGTGCCAGATTTCCTGAGGGCCAGGGCTGGACAAATGTACCAAAATCAGGGGACTTGTCCAAGTATTGGAATAATTTTTTCCCCCAGCAGAATGACACTGCCATTCCTTGGGCTCTGTGTGTGCTGTACCTTTTAACATGGCTCAGGAAAGGCTTTTTGCCAACACCAAATGTGCTTACACAGCTGAGCAGTAACCATGGCGAGCGAATATGTGTCGGCTTGCCAAGACATAGCCTGGCACACAATCCTTTCCTTGCCACTAGCTTGGCACCAACCTATTTCAGTAGAAGAGGCAAGACTTAGGTATCTGTCAACAATTCAAGCTTTCCTCTCAGCAGCCTGCTGTACAAAGAGACACAGGAGGTTTGTTCAGCTTGGAGAGGAGGGGGCTAAGGGCATTGGGAGCTCTAAGTTCTGTCTTCAGGTTCCTAAGGCAGAGTTCCCAGGAAGATGGAGGCAGACTCTTGACAGAGGTGCACAGCAAAAGGCCAGAGGCAACAATCACAATGAGCAGCAAAGGAAAATTTTGACTCAAAGATTCTGACAAGGAAAAAAATCGTTCAAATGGAGAGTGGTTCAGCACTAAAGCAGGTGCCCAGAGACATGGTGGGATCTTCATCCTTGGGGGATGAAGCCTGGCTGGGAAAAGCGTTAGCATCGTAATCTGACTCTGTATTGAGCTGAAGGGTTGGGCCAGGTGATGCCTTCCAGCCTGAACTCTCTATCCCATGGGATATCCCAAGTTGAAAGCTCAGTGCAGCCACTGCGTGGTGGAATGACTCGTGTAGGGAACTTCCTGCCTCACGGGGTGCCCTGGTAGAGCTGGTTTAGGCTGTCCCAAAGGCCACACCAGCTCCCCAGGCACCAGCAGAGGCTGATGCACACACAGAGTCAGCTATTCAAGTGTTCAAGGCCAGGCTGGATGGAGCTCTGAGCAGCCTGGTTTGATAAAAGATGTCCCTGCCCATGGCAGGGGGTTGGAACTGGATGATCTTCAAGGTCCCTTCCAATCCAAACTACTCTATGATTCTGTGATTCTATGAACTGATGTTTGGTAGCTACAAAAGCTGCTTGAGGCCAGAATCGTGTTGTGTAACTGGTTTGGAAAAAGCATTACAAATAAAAAAAAAAAAAAAAAAGAAAAAAGAGAGTATGCTTGTCAACAGATAAAATCAGGGAAATATAGCGGCTTAGGTGTTTCCATATTTTATCTTCAGCGTCAAGTGTGCCTTTAAATCCATCTGAAAGTGCAGAGGACTGCATTTTAACATTCTGTCAACAAAAACCTGTGTGTTTTAAAGCTTGCTGATCTGGGATGAAGCAGCACTGAATAGAAATGGTGATTACAGAGCTACTGACAGAACATTTTGAAAAAAACAAAGACTGTTGGTTTCACCTTGCTAGATCCACTGGTACAGTGAAAGCAAATCAGCCATTTATTGGTTTCCGAGGTGGAAAAGCTATATAAAAAAATGCTCAGGTAAGTTTTTCTATACATAACTTTAGTTCGCAGAAGAGTCATAGACAACCCTGTAAAGGAATCCATGAATTGCCAGTGAACATCATCATCTGAACTCATCAAAACTAAACTCCAAAGAAATGCAGAAATCAGAACGATGTGGGAATACTTCCAGCTTCAGAGTTCTTGTTTATGAAAACCTCTGGAAAGAAGAGAAAAGAAAATGGGTGGCTGGCTGCCAGCTAAGCCTATTTGTCATAAATATGCCCTGTATCACCTTCTGGAAACCTGTGTGATTTCTAAATATACTCTTGGGCCAAACCCCATGATTTAATTCAATATGCTGCACCTTCCTGCTTTACTTAAAAGGCTTGATTTTGGTTCTCCCTACAAACTGAGCATAAAATAGCCTCATTCACTTTAATATGTGGAAGAATAACTGCAACTGAGAAGCTGCCTCTGTACCCATGGAGGGCCATGGACCCTTCTTCCCACACATGAACATCAGTGACTATCTAAGGAGGAACCCCACAAAACAAATTTCCCATTTTTCTTTTCACACTTTGTCTTCTCTGAAGGAGAAGTCCTGGGGCTGAGAGGTGCGTGTGGGGCTGGGTTTTTCCTGTAGGAATTATATTGTTCCCTGTGTGTTTCTCCCAAGGCCCAGGGATCAGTAATTTACAGCTAAGCAGAGGCATGTTTCAAGCCTATTTCCAAATACATGCAAAGAAAAAAGTGTAAGACCTGTGACCAAACTCTGCCTTGTTTTTTTACCCTTGTGTGGAAGTTGAGTTGCCACGGTATAAACAAGAGCAGAATTTGGCTTTGTATAACTTATTTTTAAAGGATTTCCTGTTACCCTTGGTCTCTAAAAGGCAACCAACAGCTAACCTTGCCCTGCAACCTACCAACACAGAACAAAACAACCACAAATCCCTCCAAACTCAGGAATCTCATCACTTTAGGAAAGAACAGTTTCTAAGTAGCAGATACAGAAAGAAAGAACAGGCAGGGCCTGATCTCAGCTCTGCATCAATTGGCAGTGATACCAGAAGCTGTAAAATAAAAGGCTTCAGATCAGCTATGATAACCTGTTCCCTCAGTTCATTTCTCCATGAAAGCTGAATGTTTTCTTCTCTTTGCAATGCTGCAGACAAGGAGACAAATTTCAAACCAAGAAGTCTGAGAGCAAGACAGAAACCCAAACAAAGAGACTGTGGGACTAATCCAGTGACTCGGCACAACCAAACATAGATTTGTTTTCCTAGTGAAATGAGTTGTAATGAATAAAGGTTCCTGATTTCCAGTCAGCAGGGGCTCTGTGCTTTGTTAAACTCACAACTTAATTCTTCTCTTCCTATTTAATATTCCAAATACAGAGAGGTCTGAGTGGCAATGATTAGAATCATAGAATCCGAATCATTAAGGTTGGAAAAGGCCTCCAAGATCATCAAGTCCAAGTGCCAACCCAGCACCACCATCAAACCATGTCCTCAAGTGCTATACCCACATGTTTTTTGAACACTTCCAGGGATGGTGACTCCACCGCTTCCCCGCACAATCTGTTCCAATGTTTTACAATCGTTTCTGTGAATTTTTTTTCCCTAATGCCTAATCTAAATCTCCTCTGGTGCCACTTGAGGCCATTTCCTCAAGGTGTGTTCTTAAGAGGAAAAAAGAAAAAGATTCAGACGCCATGCAGGTCAAGTGGGAACATGACTGTGACATGAAGGATTGGATCTCACACCGATAGCCATCAGGAAATTCCCTGTCTGCACTTTAGCTTCCCTCCTGGCCCCATTCCTTGATATATTACAATTGTAAGTCCTGAAAGGCATCTGCAGCCCAGTTCTTGGCATGGAAGGAGGATGGAGAGGGCCCCACGTGGGAGATGGGAAGATGGGCCAGGAGCAGTCGTGGTGTGCCATGAGCCACTGCTGCCCTGCTCCTGCAGAGGAGTCACAGCGGTGGTGAAACGGCAGAATCACAGAACTGTCTGGGTCTTTAAGAGACCTTAAAGATCATCCAGTTCCACACCACTGTCATGGACAGGGACACCTCCCAGTAGACCAGGCTGCTCAGAGCAATACCCAGCCGAGTCTTAAACATTTCCAGGGATGGGACATTCACATTTCTCTGGGAAGTGCCTCACCACCCTCCAGTAAAGACTTTCATTGTAATGTTTAATCTAAATCTGCCCTCTTTCCATTTGAATCCATTCCCCCTTGTCCTGTCACTCCATGCCCTTGTAAAAACTTCATCTTTCTTGCAGGCTTCCTTCAGACACTCTAAGGCTGCAATTCGGTCACCCCAAAGCCATCTCTTTTGCAGGCTAGCAATCCCAATTTTCTCAATCTTTTGTCATGGGAGACGTGCTCCATCCCTCTAATTAACTCGGTGGCCTCCTCTGGACTTGCTCCAACAGGTCCATGTCCCTCCCGTGCTGGGGACCCCAGAGAACGCTGTTCACCCTCCACTTCTTTCTGTGCCTCGGACACCTCCTTCTGCCCCCCGGCCAGCAGCGGGTGCCCTTCCCGCGGCTTTCGAGGGCGGCAGCAGCAGCGCTGAGCTCCGGCGGGGCGGGTGAATGGCTCAGGCTCCCGCAGGTCGCCGCCGCAGCCATTTCCTCACCGCGGCCCCGCCCCGGCCCCGCCCCGGCCCCGCCCCGGCCCCGCCGCGGGGAGGGCGGAGCGCCGTGCCCGGGGCACGCGCCCGCGCGCCTGCGCACCGCAGCCACCGGAGCCGGAAGCGCGGCAGGCGGGCGGGCGGGCAGCGGTGGGCGCCGCCATGAGCTTCCTCATCGACTCCAGCATCATGTTCACCTCACAGGTACCCACCCCTTCCCCGCCGCTGCGGCGCCGCGCCTCCGGCCAGGAGAAGGGTGAGGGAACGGGGAGGTCCCGCCGCCAGCGGGCTCCCCTCTCCCCGCGCCGTGCCCCTCCTCGGGGAGCGCGGGGGGCGGGGCCTGGGGCAGCGCGTGCGCAGCTCTCCGCGCGAGGGGCGCCCGGACCCTCAGGGGTGGCCGGGCCGGACCGAGCCGGGTCCAACCAAGGCGAGCCGAGCTCCGTTTAAGCTTAAATTTAAGTTTCTCCAGTTGGAACAGACAGGGAAGCTCATCTTGTTGGTCTCCATTGAGTACTTGGTTTGTTCCTGATATTCCTCAACAAGGCCGATCCTAGGCAGCTGGACCAGATGAACATGAGTTTAGGTGGATCACAGAGGGATCTGATTTAAGCTGCTGAGCTGGCGTGAAAGTTTTGCTCTGTAGTGATGAGGGATGAGCCGAGGAATGGGACCCTTTCCCCTCTCAGCAGCAGGTGCTTGTCTTATATAGACTTCAGTGCACAAGCCTAATTCCTGACAGTTTTCAGGATGGCTTTTGGTTTCAGAAGAGCGATGCCCTCCTACGTGATAATGCTTTGATTTTTGCTCACAACGTACTTTTTCGCTCTTGGTGGCTTGAACATAGCTCTGGTACTGTTAAGAATTCGCCCAGAACAAAACCTCCCACTTTTTTGCTTTGAGTTCTGAGCTCTAACTTATCTAATAGCTTTTCTTTCATTCCTGATGGCAGCTTTGAATCTTCCCATCATCTTCAGCAGTCCTAAGTTAGATGTTCGAGTCGGTGCATGTAATTGTCAAATGCTCAAGATTCTGCTGATCTTACATGTCACATTCACCTGCTGTGTCTTAGACTGTGATCTTTTACCAAAATGTCTTTCTATGCTTTTGGCCAGTCCCTGACACAAGGGGAGTCTAATCTTCATATGCAATTTTCTGTTATTGTTGTACTTACTTATCTCTTAATCTTTTTCTCTTACTTCTTTTTGAAGAGTTTGTCTCTACCTTTTTCCTCCTTCCCACTGTTACATGTGGAATTACTTTATGTAGATCTCATTTGCTTATCATACTTCTTTAACTTATGACCTCTAGATAGGAGGCTTATGAAATATCCTTGCTTTTTGCTAGCAGCTACTTTAAAGTAGTCCTCTTCAAACAAGTTTTGCCAGCTGTTACAAATCACTCATTCGACTTCATTCCTATTTTAGTTCTTCTTTCAAGGCAGCTGTGTTTGATCTTCTTGCCCAGCATTCCAGGTGTTCCTTGTCTGTAAATCATGTTAGTGTGTTACCCTTGCCGCTGTGGTTACTCCTGACGTGCAGGGAAGTAATCCACAATAATTCCTTTGTTTTTTGTCTTTGAAAGTTTCCCATCTCCATGGTAGGGTGGGCAGAAAGCTCTGGCCTTTTCTATGTGCTCTGAGGAGATACACTGACTTTATTCCTTGATGTGTGACCTATGCTGAATTTTGTCTTTGCCTTGGTCAAAGCTACTTCTGTAAAAAATATTAAGTATTTTCTGAATTCTCTTTTTGCTTGGGTTCTTTTAAATCATTACACTCCTTTTCAGTCTTATGAGGAATAGATGGGAATACCCATGGAAGGCCTGACAACACAGTCCCCTTTTACTCTCTGAAGACAGGTAATTACAATTTTGGCCACCTTGTTCAATTTGTATTTATTTCATTTAAGTCATCTGCAGAATAGCTGTGATATTAAATTGATCCCTTCAGGAGTGTGAAGAAAGTTAAACAAATTTTGTCATGTGCTTTGACAGCCACTGAAATGTAAAGTGTTACTGGCTTGTTCTGCTTCCTCTACCTTGTCCATGTGGCTTTCTTCAACTCCAGATTGGGGTTTGGGGCATTTAGCACTTCCTTTTCCCCACCTTAGAGATGCTTGTAACACCTTTCACCCACAATGTGTCAGTGTCTAACCAGATGCACTGTAAAGACCTCTACAAAAAATGCACGTGCACTTCTAGTCTACAAGAAACAGCAGGTGTGTTTATAAAATTTACTCATCCCTAGAAGATGCGGTGGACATTCAAGTGTTTGCTTTGCCTCTATTACTGTATTTCCTGTAAAAAACCCCATAGGCTTTAATTCTGTAGATTACAAGAGTGAAGCAAGAATCAACAGTGCAAAGGATTCTGGCAGGCTGAGGAATTCTGAGAATTTAGGAGCACAGAACTCTGTCTTGACTAGATCTTCCTAAAGGCCATAGCCTTTTGTGTGTGCTACACTTGGATATTTAAAATACCATTTTTTCCCTTGGTACTGTGGCAAGTTTTAATCTTTTGTAGGTCTTGGGTACTTTGGCTTAGCTCTTTTCCTTCCATTTGTTTAATTTACAATCAGCAGTGCAGTGGGTTTGTGTTTTGCAAGTTGCAGGATGCAAATGTTAAGTGCTTAATCTCTTCTGCAGGTGCTGTTCTTTGGATTTGGATGGCTCTTCTTCATGAGAAAGCTCTTCAAGGATTATGAGGTGAGAAGGCATCTCTCATTACAAGTCTGTGTCTTAAAAATTACTCCCAATTTTAGAAATATTTTTAAAACTGCATTTAGCCTTATTCCTCTCTTTAATCCCTTTTATCTTACCTGCAGTTCCTTTCTTTTTAATTTCCTCTTGTGCTTCTATTTGAAAGACTCCTAGCTATCTGAGGAAATGGGTTTTTCTGTAGCCACTGAAAGTTTCCATACTGGCTACTGTTAAATAAAAAGAAATATGGAGGAGATGCAGGAGTAATAGGAAACTGTTTTGCCTTTTGCCCTAGTAAGCCTACCTTATGTAAAGTGAAATTTTTGAGGCAAAATAAAATCCAGTGGTTAACTTTGAACTCAGTGAGATGTGTCCATTGCAGCTGCATTAGTTGTGAGGATTGGATGGAATAAAAATGCCATTCTTCTATCTGTAGTGGGCTATGAGATTGTAGTCTAGGTCAGAGATGGCTTAAGTGCAAGCCAAACTCAGACCCCAACAGTTTTTGTGGTGTGGATTTTGTTTTTAAGTCTAAGGTTAATATCGAAGAGCCCTCTTAGCATGAGTTTGCCCTCTGGTTTCCAACAGGCTTTTGGTTTCCTCCTAAGTAGTTAAAGGTCTTGGTGCCTTGCAACAAGAGACCCAGTTGTGGGCCATTGTACCTTGTGATTTGTTTTGCTCACTGAGGGATATCAGGATGCCATTCCAGAAATGTAAATGCCTGATGTCTCTGGATTTTTCTCTGCATTACAGGTGCGGCAGTATGTGGTCCAGGTAATCTTCTCTGTGACTTTTGCCTTCTCTTGTACCATGTTTGAACTCATCATCTTTGAGATTTTGGGAGTGCTGAACAGCAGGTGAGTCTGGGAGCCCACTGGGGACTGGCCTACTTTGTGCTCTACAGCATCTTTAGTCTAACTTCTAAATTAATGGATTAGTCTTGGATTGGGGAAATCATGTGAGAAAACTGTCAATAACTCAATGAAAATGTTTGTGCAGTAACATTTATTTGACTGAGAATGAGACTAGAAGCCATAAGCTTCCAATTTTCCATGGAATTGCTGGTAATGTGGTCTAGGTCCTTAGGGTAAGGCCTTTGACTTTCTCCATTTGTGAAGTCAAAAGAAATGATTTCTTTTATGGGAGTTAAAGCTTCAGATCATGCTAAGGGCACTTTTCAGATGCTAAGCACTATAGAAACTTCAAGCACGAGTTTTTCTGTGGTGGTCAGAGCAGTGAATAAGATGCAAAGCTAATTGTGGAGTGAAAGCTAATCTGTAACAGTACAGGATTTGTGAATCAAAGGTGCATCTTCCCCTGACCATGGGGGAGGACTTCCACATAAAGGGGATGTTAAAAACTGTCTGGGAAAAACTTGGGAAGTCAGTAGGAAAGAGAAGATAGAACAATAACATGTAGAGGCTAAGTTGGGTTTCTTCTTATTCTATCTCATCATACAAGTATAAGACAGCAGTCAGAGGGGTTGAAAGGCAAGAAGTGCAGAACTGATGAAAGGTAATGTTAGTTCTGTATGTTATTAATGTGTGGGGCTGGTCGCCAGAGAGATCACTGACGAGAATGCTTTTATAAGCTTCAGTAAAGGGCTAGACTTCAGTACACATGAAAATGTTTGCCTCTGAATTAGTTAGGAAAAAGTGACAAGGCTCCTTGTAATTTCTTCTTCCCTGAGGATAAAGAGGATATGAGTTGATATTGGGAATGGGGCATGTATTTTTCCATTCAAGTGAAGTGAAATGTCAGTTCAGCCAAGATGAATCTCACCTGCATTTGACTACTCTCAGTTGGTCAGAGGGAGTATTGTTCATGTTGGTTGAGATACATATTTATAAAACCTTGCTTTGCAAAATATTGCAGATGGGACAATTCTCTCTGAAGTGAAACATGCTGAACTATCAACATTAAATATTTTTAGTCTTTTCTATATGAATTAGCTCTTTTTTTGACTCAGCTGTTCATTAGAAAATTAATTGCTACTTAGTTTTGATTTACTGTTCAACTAGATGAGCAGTCACGTGAATCATGCTGCAACTGGCATTAGTCAACATAGAAAATACAGTGTTTGATAAAATACCCAGTGTTTATTTTGAAATACACATTCTTGACCTCTGTATTTAAAAATAAAACCATACAAAACCCTAAACCAAACAACTGCCCTAATAAAAACAAAAAAATCCGGAATATTCTATATGCTAGGCTAATATTATTCAATGCTTGATGTAGTTGAAAAGATTTCACTGACATGCAATTTTCTTTGAGAAATTTGTTGTATTATGATACCGTGCTAATCAGTATTTTGGCTTTATTTCAGCTCTCGATATTTTCACTGGAAGCTGAACCTGTGTGTCATTTTGCTCATCCTGGTCTTCATGGTGCCCTTCTATATTGGTTACTTTGTTGTGAGCAATATCAGATTATGTGAGTACTTGGTTTGTGGCAGGGGAGTTGCTAATTTGAGACAAAGAATACAAATGAGAAATAATTCTGGTCACTGTCTTCATAGCTCCCTCCTTCCCCTGGCTTTGTCTGGCTAGATAACTTCCCTTTGGAACTTCATGCTTTAGCATGAACCATTCATTGAACAGTCAGGAAATGCTTTACATGACCCCAGCAAGTGCTGCTTTTCTTCACAGGTTTCAACAAAGTTGAGCACTTCAGAGTAGTGTTACTGGGATTTGTTCCTTTGCAATTTTAAGCTTGCAGCCAAACTCTGCAACCCTTGGCAAGGCTATGTTGTTCTGCTAGGGGGCAAAAGAAATGAGGCAGAGAAGCTCAATACATCACTCATGAAGCAGAAAAGCTCAATAAATTACTTTTGCTTTTTTTACTTCTACTGTCTGGATGAGGCCTCTTCTATGGGCTAATGGACACCTAACCCTTGGGCTGTTGATATTTGTCGCTCTTTTGTGTGAAGCTTAGGCACATAGGTTGGGAATATTAAATGTGTGGTTTTGCCATGAAGATGAAGTATTTAGGAGTCATGTTCAAGGTCACACAAGAAGCAAGCAGTGAAGTGGTCCCACAATGGGAAAAAGGCCAAGTGTGGCCCTGCAGGAGCTCTCACAAGTCATGGTCTCTCAACTGGCTGCATCTGTGGGAGGTGACGGGGTGCACACTGCAAGCTGTAGCTCTGTCAGGTGACGCCTGCTTTGGCCACCTGTGCTCAAAGTAGCATTTAGATCAATGTAGAAATTTTGCAAGCTATAAAAAGCTCTAAAGGAAGAACCTATTTTAAACACTCCCTTTTTCCTCTCCATTAGTGCACAGACAGAAACTCCTTTTTGCATGTGTTGTGTGGTTGACCTTCATGTATTTCTTCTGGAAGCTGGGGGATCCATTTCCTATCCTCAGCCCAAAACATGGTGAGTTTCATTTTCTTGCTGATTTCTTCCCCCCTGCCCAAATAGGCTTTGTTACTTCACTTTTACCTTGGACCTATAATGATCTCAGATCTGCAGTTGGGACTGTGGAAAGTAGTTCCTGCAACTGAGGGTCTGCTCTGCTTTGAAATCTGTAATATGAAGGTAGTCAGACTGACAAAAAGGCATGGATACACCTGGATTATTTTCATTAGTGTTCTTTCAGTACCACAGGAAAACTTGAATGAAGTACGTCCTAGCTGAACCTAGGCTATGTAAGGACATGATGTACTTTTGAGGACACAGAAGCTTTAGCTCCACAAAAAGTTGATCACAATTTTTATTTACTTATTTCTTTCTATTGTGGAGACTAAACCTTGTTTATTTAAGAAGCAGCTGAACAATCACTCCTTCATCTGACATTTTTTCAGTCAGATTTTTCTTTCTTGTGGCTTCAATCAGATGAGTTTAGCATGAGTGGCTATCCAGTTGACAAAACACAGCTTTGTGCCTAAACACCAGAGCTGCCCAGGCTGTAGCCTGGCAGTTGTGCTGGCTTTGGTACAGATTCCTGCTCTGCCTGACCCCAGAGGCTGTGCAGTTGCATGGGACTGGAGTGTGAGTTGGTAAGTCCTGCTGGATGCCAGAGCTATTTGTGTGCAGAATTAGCTTGGGTATCTGTTGCGGTCGTGGAACCAAGAGTATTTACAGTGTGAAGATACTGTGTGCACTCAGGATAGTTTGGGTCCAACAGAATTTGTTAGCATGTGCCTGGCTGTGCTGAATCCTTGAGGCACCTCAGTGTGCTGAAGGATTAGAACCAGATTGTTACCTGTGTTTCCTGTGAAACTTATATTTGCCTTATATTTTCCCTGCACTGGAAAATTGCTTGTATATTGTGCCCATCATGTGAAATTCAGTCTGTTTCACTGAAATTGATGAATATGTCTGTCTGAGCATTGCAGCTTAGTCCTTCTGTTCTGTAGGAAGCTGCATGACTCTGTACTCATATGAGAAGTTGAAGGATATCGACTGCTGTAGGTTCTGCTCACCCTTTCATCTGTGATCCTGAAAGTTTCCTAAGAGAAAATGTGTGTTTGTGTTTTGTAATTGTGTCATTTGCCTCTGCAATGTAGCAGCTGATGTGTAGTGCAGATCCCTCTGCCCAGTGTTCCATGGCCAAGAAAAAGTTGTATCCACTGTGAGCTGCAGAAGGTGTGTGAGTTGGCAGAATGGAATAACCCAGTGGGAGCTTAGCTGTGGGGTTTGGGTAATCCTTCTCAGGTCACCAAAAGGTTCTGGGAGGCTGTGTAACACCTGCAGATTTCCAGAACAGGTAGTAGGGTGTTTTCTGTTTTTAATTGTACTTTACAGGGTGTGATACTTCCACTTAAGAGTTGTAGAGTGCCTTCTCCTATCGGGTATAGACATATGGTTAAAGCAGTGGATTCTACATGTTTGTTCCCTGCTGTGTTTTTGGGGTGCTGTGTCCTGCATGTATGGACAAGGCTGCTGTGGGTTTCATCAGGGAGTGGTGACCCAGCTGAGGCAGGTGGGGATGGGGATGGCAGTGTCCTGCAGCAGGGAAGTGCACCCTTGATCAAGGGCTCCGCTGGTCTGCAGCTTATTTAAGAGACCTGGGTTTGGGAGCTCGTAGTGGAAGGAGGGTTATGCTTGATGACACACCAGTATTTTAATAAAGCTCTTACCTTTATGTGAGTTGATGGAACTTTCATTCAGTTTATGTGACCTGATCACAAGAGGGTTGCTGTGAGTTTCACGGGAAAGCATTGCTCCAACCAGTGGAATGTCATGTCATTTTGAAGGCACCTCTGTTTTAAGTGCTGCAGTCTGACTGTGTGGGGCAAAAGGCCAGTGTATTGTAGCACATTCTGTAGCTCCTGTAAATCTCTGTGCAGCTGCACATGACTGGGTGTCTCAGTTTCCCTTTGTGAAGTCTTTTTGCCTTGTTTTCATCATTTATTCCACTTCTCTGAAGCATGAAATGTGGCTTGGCGCTCGGCCATCTCAGCTTTGCAATCGTGTAAGCTCCAAATGTGCTGTGTGTGGCAGCTGCTCTGTAACCAGCTCCCTAAAAAGTGAGTGGTGTTTACTACACGTGGCACTGTGTCCTGGGAAGACAGGTTGAGGTCTGTGTGTAAGAATAAATATAGCTTCAGTGCTTGGTGATGATTACAGCACAGGCTTGATGTTCATGTTGAGTAACATGTTAGAGTCCACTTGGTGCTCAGGTAAAGACCTTGTTGGTGGTCACCTCAACAAAGTGTTTGTGTCAACCAGATGAATACTGAACAGCCAGGAGCAGCTTAAGCTTCCCAACTCCACTGTCCTACAAGCACAACTTGTGTCTGATCTGGAGGGGTCACTTCTAATGACACTTGACAGGCTAGGGGTTCCTCTCTATGGTTCAGACATTTTTAGTCCAGTTTGCCAGGACTGACTGGTTTGGTAATAATTGCTGATAATTGCAGAAGTGTCTTTATGGAAGACACTCTTTTATAAGTGCCTGGTGGATGGTCTGTGTTCCCATCTCAGCCAAAGGCAAACATTTTATTAGTTTGGAACCAAAATATTGACATTTAGTCCTCTCCACATATCCATATATCTGTCTTAAGTTTCTTCACAGCTGGAGTTCCCCGTCCCCGTTTCTAAGCGTGGTAATGTGATTTCTGAGGGAGACATCCTACCCCTTTCTTTTCCTAGTCCCTGTCTGTCCTTCCTGTTACCTGGGGTCATTGCAGTGGGAAGGCAGTCAGATTAATTAAGCAGCTCTGTGTTGTGTTAGGAGGGCACCAAGTGTGGAGCAGAATGAAGAGAGCAAGGTTGCTGATGCCATGTTTTTCCCTCCCTCAGGAATCCTGTCTATAGAACAGCTCATCAGCCGCGTTGGTGTGATTGGGGTGACACTCATGGCTTTGCTGTCAGGATTTGGGGCTGTCAACTGTCCATACACTTACATGTCCTACTTTCTCAGGTAACTGCAGCCTTGTGAAATACTTGCCCAGTTTTTTGAGATTATTTTTCTGTTTTTCCTGTGGCGTTGTTTCAAGTTTTTTGTTACTCTTTTTCTGAATCTAGCTATTGTCATGTCTGCATGCTAGAACCATTTCCACTGCTGATGCATATTCTCCTTACACAGGCTTTTCTCTTTGTCTCATGGGCATGTGCACATCTCCTCTGAAATGGGGTAGCAGGCCTAATTGGGGGTCTTTATTTTGCAGGAATGTGACAGATGCAGATATTCTGGCTCTGGAGCGACGGCTCCTTCAGACTATGGACATGATTGTTAGCAAGAAAAAAAGGTGAGAGGGCAACATTAGCATGAAACCGTTTGCCTCAAAGATTTTCAGTCAGTATGGTATAAGATGGTTCTTGAAGTAGTATAAGATGGTTTTTGAAATCTGAATTGGGTTGAGCTGTGTGGTGTTCTGTTCTGGCCTGATACATGACTGTTTTTAACACTAAGTAGTGCCCTTTGTGACTGCAGTGGCACAGATTAGGCTTCCAAGACCATGTGTCGCTCTGCTGGCTGCGTAACTGATCTGTAGGATGGGCACCTTTCTCTCCTGCTTAGTCAGTGACCCTTAGGCCACTGCAGCTGGCTCTTACTGGTGGTTTCAGGACAGAAAGTGGTTTGTACATAGGGTGGATCCTGGTCAAAGCTGAAGTAGGGTAGTGAGGTGGTGTGGACACATCTATATTCTTGCAAATAGCAAGGTTTATTTTGGTTAAATTTTGCAGAATTGCAAAACATTGGTGATGTAGATATACTGTACTACACAAGTGTGCTCTCAGAATTCTGCTGGTGTTGGTTTAGCTTATTCCATGTACCCCAAGCTAAAAAAACTGCTTTCAGAAACAATGTAATTTGATTTACACTGAGAAGATTTTTGTCTGCTGTTACAAATCATATATTTCATGTCTTGCTAATAGTGCAGAATAAATCCAGTCACTGGAGTCACTTCAAAGGTTTGACTGTCTGACACTGAATTCTCACAGCAGTCTCCCCAACTTTACCTTTTGTGTCCTAATGTTTCAATGGAACCTTTTAACGTAGCTTTTAGATAGTCTAACCTTGCTAAGTTTATCACCGTGTATGTATCTGCTGATCAGTATTAGCTGATGGAAGTGTAGTTAAAGCATAACCTCCTTCCCCTTTGAAAATGTTAAGTGGTCAACAACGGTAAACTCTGTATTTGTGGTCATGTGTGAGATGGTAAGTAGTGAGAGAATTTAATTACTCAGGTTTAATTGGCTGGAAGCATACTAAAAGACTGTCTTTGGAGTTAAAAGATACTGTGTAGTGCTGTTTCTGAGTCTGCTCTTTTGTTTTGTACAGTGTTTTTGGACCTCTGGTCCAGGAAGCGTGATGTTGGGGTAAAAGTAAGGATGCCAGAGGCTTGTAACTAGCTAGCACTTTCTTGCCTTCCTACGGCCAGGGTATCTTCTGAATATAGCAACTTCCTAACCATTATGAAGAGCCACGTATTAATGACTTGGGAATTATAATGAAACTCATGTATATGTTTAAAAAAGCCCAACAAAAAACCCAAAACAAACTGCAAAACTAGGTAGTCTCAGAACTGTGCAAGAAATAGCAGAAGCTTGAGTTCTGTAGATTTTGTTCTCTTTTTTGCTTTGACAGGGAGCACTGGCTTGCATGATTGGACTATTTGTTCATATAAAGCAGAATTTGAAAAGTATGATATGTATCAGTCCAAATGCAATCCAAATAATTGGCAGAACAGGTGGGAATAGCAGTATTTTCCGGTGTAGGGTAAATGCTACAGTTCCGTATTATTGGTAGTTCAGAACTTACCTGTGAGCGCAAGAGTTATAAGGCAATAGAACATAAAGCTTTTTGTTTTCTTTGCTGATCCTGACATTTCTTCTCATGCCAGCCCTGATTGATGCTGACTTCCTAGTCAGTAAGAGATAGTTGGTGAAGGTTGTTTGCCCTGATGTTTTTTGCACAGGAATCACTTTTCTCTCCTTCCTGAACACAATCAAGTAAGGCCTTATGGAAACTCAGCTCTAAAGCTGTCAGATTCTTTATACTCATCCTTGCAGGTGTGACATAACTAAGCCTCAGGTTTGAAATGCCAGCATTCTGTGATGACATTGCTTCATTTGGATCATGAAAGAGTCAGATCAACTGATGTGAGACACAAATATCACATAACATCATTACCAATCTACACGAACAGAGTTTTGTGGGGTTTGCCTGTGGATCCTTTCTGTGAGGTCTCCAGAACTGGCCTCTGTGTGGATACAGAGATCCCTCTCACCTCTCAAAAGAACAGATTTGCCTTTGTGTATCTATAGCCTTGTGCTTCACCTGGACATTGCTGCATTTTTGCTGCAATGCTGTGGATCATTTGGCATGGACCACGTGAATTTGTGTACTGTGAAGAAAGCAAGGATTAAAAATGCATTTCTTACATTTGGCAGCTATCAGGATTCCAAGGTCTCTCTAGTCTGTGGCCATATGTGCTTTTATGTGTATGTGGGGTGCCCCAAGGGTGTTTCTTTTGCTGATTTGAACGGAATGATTTTTAAAATTTTTTTTCTATTACACTGTTTATTAACAACCTTGAGTAGGGCTCGGTGCCAAATGTAGCAATGCTGGCTGCAGCTACAAGAAAGGGACTGAACCCCACAGAATTGTGGATCATCCTGAAAATCCTGTGAAAAGTTTTCAGCTTAGGAATGGATAACTTGCTCACAAATTTCAGTGGGGAGAAATGTGAGGGAACGAGACCGGAAGCCAACACTGCTCGTGGGGATTATGCCTTGGTGCGCATGGGAGTGTGAGGGACGGTACACAGCTGCTGCTGGAGTGTTGGAATTAACTTCAGGAGTCACATTCACGTTGCCTGAAGCATCCAGTGGTTCAGTCCAAGAATGGATTTGTGTGTTTCTGCTTCATAGCAGCTTGTCATGCAGCCCAGCAGTGAGTGACAGCATATCAGAGGGTGCTCTGCACACCACCCAGAGCTCATAGCTCCATGGAAAAGGCGGATGTGCAGCGATAAAGAAGAGGTGTCCAAGGGGAGAGAGGAGCATGAAAAGTCCTGAGCTTGAGATAACGCAGCTGTGTGTTTGAGGAAAGGAAAGCAACTAATCATATGGCTGAAAAATCCATTTGAATTCTTATTTTTAACTGGGTTTAAACCCCTTTAGGATTGAAACAGGATCCTGAGTGAAAGGCTTGGGAAGTGTCTCATTCAATCGCACTTGATTTGGTCTGGGCTCTACTCCACAGCTAATCAGGATAATTTTATGTAACGAGGTTGATGTTTAGGGCAAGAAAAAAGGGTCATTGTTTTCAGTGAATTTAGTTTAACAGCATCTTCTAAGAAACTGGTGGATTTGTTTTATTTTTTCTTGTTTTGATTTTTCATAAAAATATTTTATTCCTAAGGACTTGTGTTTTCTGTTCTTTCAGGATAGCAGTGGCTCACAGAACAATGTTCCAGAGAGGAGAAGTGCATAACAGACCCACTGGCTTCTGGGGAATGATAAAAAGTGTTACAACATCTGTTCCTGGCAGTGAAAGTATCCTTCATCTGCATGCTGGCACCTGCCTTGGGAGGTGGATCCAGCTTTCTTTGTTTTGAAAGGTAAAATGTTAGTTGGGACAGTTACAAAGCATTTGTGTTTCAACACATTTCAAGCCTAACATCTCCTGGGAAGTTTGTTCTCCAGCACCATCTGACCTTTTGCCCAGGCTTGGGCATGGTTTTACTGTGACACAGGCAGAAGTTGTATGTTTCTGCCCTGCTCTATAAATGTACAGCAGATCAGGGGACAGACATGCACACTTGTCACAGAATCATAGAATGGTTTGGGTTAGAAGGGACCCTAAAGATCACCCAGTTTCAATCTTCCCTATAGAAGGGATCTGTTGGGAATTACAAGGGTCTGTACTTCTCTTAACAGAGTTACTTACCAATGATTTCTGTCAGATCACTTGAAGTGTGCATTTTGCATGTTTAAGGCTGAGGACTCTTCTTCCTCTCCTTTCTCTAGAAGAGAAAAGGAGCTAAAATCAGAATTTGGCTATTTAACAGACTCTTCATAGTAATCACTAATCTCTTGGAGCAGGTACTCAGCAGTTTTGTTTATGAAAATGATCTGGGATGGCATATTGTGAGATGCACTTCAGTGGCAAGGGACACTGATCAAAGTGGAGCAGCAGTTTTTGAGAGCTCTGGTTCTATTCTGTGATGTGTTTCCCAGGCAGAGAAATAAAGAGTTGGTTGCATGACTGCCTAAATACTGTGTCCTGCCTACCTCCTTAAACTGGAGTAGTGTTCACCACGTACATCCTGGAGATTTCTCTGGTGCTGTATTAGTGAGGAGCATGAAGATTGAGTGAAAAAGTTCATCAGGATCAAAGAAGAGACCAAACCGTTAGATGTGGCCCTTGGGCTGAAGGTGGGGAATGTTTTGTTTTTAATTAAGAATTTTTGGTGTGTTCTAGCCTTGACTATGCTGGTTTGCCAGATCTGTCCCTTATCCAGCAAGAAGTGGATGCCCTGGAAGAATTGAGTCGGCAGCTTTTCCTGGAAACTGCTGACTTGCATGCAACCAAGGTATACAGCAAATAACTGCCCAGATGGGTGTTGGGAGGTCAGAATAGTTTGAAAGAGAACATCTGTTATGAGAAATTGAAACCCGTTCAGTAGGTAGATGGTGAATTATTGTAATGCAGTGGAGTGAGGATCTGTTTCTTTAGCTTTGGGGCTGGATTACAGTTCCCTTTCAGTTCAGATCCATCCTTGAGTTTGCCCCACTGGCCCCATAACCATTCACAAGCTTACGAATTAACAATCACGAGTTCAGAAACATTTGAATTAAAAGATACAGAAAGGTGGGGCTGTGTTTGCTACTGTTGGTGCTCCATTACAATTTATATTGTGGGTAATTGTGGAAATGATGTATTTTTCTGTGTTCTACTTCCTCTCTTGTCTTTTTGTATTTCCAGGAGAGAATAGAGTACTCCAAAACTTTCCAGGGAAAATACTTTAACTTTTTGGGTTATTTTTTCTCCATCTATTGTGTCTGGAAAATCTTCATGGTATGTAAATATTTTATTGCATTTTTTGTGGTATGCAAATATCATACCCTGCATAGATTATGCTATGCATGCAGTTCATCAAGTTACACTCTAGTCTCATTAAAATGCAGAAATTCTGAAAGAAACTGGCCCTTGGTTGAAATAAAGCTCTGGGTCTGGCTTTTTTCTATACAGCCTTAGACCAGTAATTCTTACGTGGATGTGTTCTGTGCCTTCTTAGACAATCTGACTGTCCCCTGCCCTTTCCTTGATGGTACAATAGAAGAGTCATGCATGCGCCTCACATGTGAGAGTGCGAAATGCTTTTGCCTTTTTGCTTGAATGTAAATCCATCTCTCTTTCAGGCGACCATCAATATTGTATTTGACCGTGTGGGGAAGACTGATCCAGTCACAAGAGGGATTGAGATCACTGTAAATTACCTGGGAATCCAGTTTGATGTGAGCCTTTATTAATTCTTACAGCCTTTTCAGCAATTCATATCTTATCTAAATAAAACCATCCTGCTGCTAGGGAGAAAGTGATAGACCCTGAGAACGTGGCTTTGACTTTTGACTTAGTGGGAGGAAGGGAAAATATGCAGTGAACGTTGCTTTCACACTGATTTTATGCTGAGGTGGTGATGTGGTCTTGCCAGAGAGGCAGTGATTTGTGTTTTTTGTTTTGAAGAAATGGAAGCACTTTAGGCAACCTGCTTAGATTAATACATTCAGCTACAGAGTAATTTTGATTGCTTATGCAAATGGTTGTTCTGTCGTTTACACTTCTGAAACATATCCCTGTTTTGGGGTATGTTTCAAAATGGGTTCTTTGTGATTGGTATAAACTAAATATCCTTCTCTTGTGTTTGGAGTAAACAGTTGCTAATACATTTGTGAAAATGTCTGTTATATAAAGCTGTCTGCAATGGATATCTGTATAGTTAGGAAGGACAAAGACCCTGAAGAATTGACAGCTATACAATGTGGTGTAAATGAGGTTACAGTTTTAACTGTGTTCTTCTTGTTGATACAGGTCAAATTCTGGTCTCAGCACATTTCCTTTATTCTTGTTGGAATAATCATTGTTACCTCTATTAGAGGGTTGTTAATCACACTTACAAAGGTAAGAACTGGGTCTCTTTAAGTGGTTTTACAAAGAGAAATTCACTATGAGATGTTTACCTTTAGATGGAACAAATACTGTCTTAAACTTTCAATATGCATTTATGTTTAAATGTCTGAATAGAAATTCTTGCAAGAGGGAGGAAGGTAGGAAAAATACCTTTGTAGGATATTTCCCCTCTCAGTCTCTGTCAGGAAGGGATCTAGATGTTAAATAAGATGCTAAATGTAAGCAAGGGTTCAAAATGATGCTGTAGCCAAGGCTTATTAGTAAGGTTGATAAGATGGTGATTAAAAGCATTTGGATTACTTAATTTAAGATGCTGGTACTACTGAAAGGCATTGACTCAACAGACATGTGACTCATTGACTTGACCTGGCCTTTGGTACCTATGTTTAAACTTGTCTGTATTGTTTTGTGATTTTTACCACAAGGTGCAACTGCCTGGGGGAGATTGAGGTTTCAGACTAGGGTTTATGAAATTTTATGAAAGGTTTATGAAAGCTTGAGGTTTATGAAAGTAGGCTACAGGTAGCCCTCTAGAATGTTTTGATTAGTTTTTTTGGATGAAAAGGTATTGAATGGTATGTACCTTTCGCGCTGTCCTAAGGCACATCAGAATTACCTAACTGCTTATTTCTAATGTTTTTGGTTTTTTTTTTTTCCCTAGTTCTTCTATGCCATTTCCAGCAGCAAGTCCTCCAATGTTATTGTTCTGCTGTTAGCACAGATCATGGTGAGTATGGAGAGCCGTGGGCACACCCTGTGTGCATTTGCGCTTGCAGACCTGTTTGTGTGTGTATAAACACATACCAATATCTTTGTGTGCTGTCCCCTGTTAGGCTCAGAGCCTGTGGTGAAGCAGTAACTGCTGTCCCTGTTCTAACTTCCAGGGAATGTACTTTGTGTCATCAGTGCTCCTGATCCGCATGAGCATGCCTCCGGAGTACCGCACCATTATTACAGAAGTCCTGGGAGAGCTCCAGTTCAACTTCTATCACCGTTGGTTTGATGTGATATTCCTAGTTAGTGCCTTGTCCAGTATCCTCTTTCTCTATTTAGCACACAAACAAGCCCCAGAAAAGCATATGGCCCTCTGAGGCAGAACTGCAGCCATGCATTGCTCTCTGTCCAGTCAGCTGCACTGCTGCAACGCCTGTGGATTGTAGAACTCAGACAGATAGGACTGTTCTGTGTGTTCTGGCAGTGTATCTGCAAAACTCGGAGAGACAGGACTGCTCTGTGTGTTTTGGCTCTTCGAACCTCCACACATGTCATCATCAAGCTCTGTGGCTCATTTTGTTCAGTGCCACAGCTGGAAGGGACAGAGGTGTGCGTATTGAACTTGAAACAGTTCATTGCCAAGTAATAAAAGCAATCGTGGGCATACCACTATCCAGGGGCATCAGAACTTGTGTGGTAGGCTGGCTGAGGGAACACCTCCTACTGTTGGAACAACATCTTCATAGAAGGCACCAAGAAATGTGATTTTTCTTTTGAAAATCAACTCGTAATTGGGATTCGGAGGATGGCAATTCTGGAATTGAATGTTTGAGTCTGTGGAATTAAATAAGCTTTTGTAATGTGCAAGCATCACAGTTGTTTTTTGTCAGTCCCAAAGATTTGGCTGGATTTGAGCTAGATAGAAGGTGGTTAGGATTTGCTGTCTGGCAGAAGTGGAGTGGAGAGAACTTCATTTCTGTATGCAGTGTGTGCTAGTGTGTATCACTAGTACCTACCGTCCTTAGCAGCTGGAGATTGGCTTTCTCTTACTGAGTGTCAGCTTTTCTTTTCTCTCCCTGTGTCAGTGGAACTGAGGTTTTGGGTACCTATCTAGAGTTCAGTGTAAAGTCAAAGACCACTGCCATGCCTTGTTTACGTTGTATGTTACAAATTTTATTCGTGTGACTTAAACCTGTAGGTTCCCATGGCCACTCTCTGAGGCTTTGTTTGTTTTATAATTGTTCTGGGACATAAATTGTACGTGGTGAGAGTAAGACCTGGAGGGGGGAAAATAACCATTCTAAACAATTTATTTCTGTATTGTCTTTGGTGTACAGCAAGGAGGCAAAGTATACAGCACCAGTATTACAGAACCATTTATGCTGCATTCAAGACAACGTGGTGGTGACTTGGGGTTAGACAAATGTGCATGACTGAATTACATACAGTATTCTAATCCAGAGCTGTATGCAGAGGAGAGAGAATAGTGATTAAACATCTTGGGATGTGAATTACAAAGTTAACTTAATGTTTGGAAGAAATTTCTGCAGTGTTAGGAGGAAAAAGGATCATAATGCACAGAGTACCTGGCTTATGCCATTTCACAGCAGCTGTACTGCTGTAAGCAAAGAGATGCCACAGAGATGGAGTTGATGGACTTGGATTAGTGGGAGAGCTGCCTTTCCTGGGATATGATGAGAAATCAATTGCTCTTTGTTAAGAGCTTATCTATAACAGGCTAAGATGCTTACAAATCTATAAAACATTGCCAGCTTCTGCTGCAGGACACTAAATTATAAAGTTGCAGTTCTTTAAGCCTTTTCAGGAGTGAGTGACTGAGTGCCCACTTCGCGAGGCAGAAAGCCAGTGGAGCACAGTTGCAGAGTGTTAAACAGGTGCAAGTTACACCGAAGTGTTTATTGCAGCAAGAGTTTGCGTTCCTTTATGGTTTTGGTACTCCTTGGAGCAGCCAAGTTCTGAGAGGTGGAATAGCAAAGAAGAACTGAAGAAAAGATTGGGAAGGTTTCTTTTTTGTTGTTGGCATAGTTTTGTCTCCTCACAACTTAGTGTCATCACTGTTGTCACCGTCAGCTCTTGTGGAGGCAGCTGATAGGGAGGAGGAGGATGAGTCTGCCTGCAGAGGAGTAACAAATACGTTGTGATTATTTTGAGTTTGTAAACACGTTTGATAGTCTGCACTGTTGCAGACTCCTATTTTCATCTGCAGTAGTCACACACTTGGTAGAATGAACCAACAAATACAGTTTTTGTTGTTCAAGGGCTTTTCTGGTTAAGTACAATTTGAGAGAAATTTGTTCGATAGAGGGTTCCTATTGTTGAATTCCCTTATCTGCTCAATTTGAACACAAAAGTAGTGGTAACTTCTGCAAAATGCACCGTGGGGACTAAGAAATTATTGAAAAAACTTGCAGACAAGGCTAACGAAAAATAAATGAGAAACAGTATTGGTCTTAACTTGTCTGTCTCTTTTGTGTGATCAGAAAATACATATTTTAATATTTAAGGCTGACCATACAGAGGGTTAAAAGTGTTTCAGAAAGTAATACCTTCCTGCTTTTCTGACTTTAGTCATGCTTCAGATTCTTTCTAGTGGCACGAAATAAAATAATTTCAAATTAGCACATTGTCTAGAAAGTGTCATCATGACCTATCAGTTGCTGTTCCTTCTCCAAAATGATCCATTTTGAAATATTTAATGTGGTTTCCATAAACATTGTTTATGTTTTTGGTGTATTTAAGCACTTTTCCCTGCACTTCCACAATAGTATTGCCTGTTTCCCATCATCATTAGGGATTACTGTATTTGGATTATCTTGTTCCATAAAATCTCTTGTACGTGCATTCTTTGTGTGATTTAATCTTGCATTAAAGATACTCATCTGTATTAGTGTGGGGAAAAGAAGAGTTGTTTGTGATAATCAGCAGCTTTCCTTTAAGTAACTTGTAAAAATCCAAGCTTAAGTTAACAGTCCTAGCTCTGGAAAACATACTACCTGAAAAAAAAGTTCTTTTCCTATTCCTTGTGTGATCCCTCAGCATCTGCCTGATGCAGGATTACTCACCCTTTCCCTTGGCTCAGGTGAGTTCCTCTCTGGCTCTGATGGGTGGTTTTCTGTGTAAGCAGGAGGCTCAGAAGTGTCTGATTCTGCCATGGAGGCTGTGATGGGAATGTTTTGGCCTTGGAAATACCTGTAAGCATCTCTGCTGCACACCAGCAGCGTCAGTCTGTCCCCACTGCTCTGGATCATTGCCACCACTTTGTCATAGGATTCGTTGGTCACATTCACTCCGTTCACTTCCACCAAGAAGTCGTTGTTTTCCACACCTGCTCTGTCAGCTGGGCCCTGGCTTTGTACCTGCAGAGGGGAGTTCAGAGCAGCATATTGGCATTAAACTTGGAAAGATGCATTAACAGCTGAGGGTTAGCTTTCCCTAGAGGATGGTGGTATAAGCTTGGGGAAGGGGAGATTTGTGGGGCAGGAAGGAATTAGGACAGGCAATGGGCCCAGATGTAATAAACATGGAACCCATCAGTTCGAGGTTTTAAGATGCATCTTGATCTTGATCTTGATAGACTTAACATTATAGGAATGTGGCATGGTAGAACCATAAAGACAGGTAGAAAAACAGTTTTCTAACTACTTGCAGGTCTCTGTCCAGTAACTTCAAAGTTTAGTACAGTTCACAGATCCCTTAGTAATGAGTGGAACCCCTCCTCTCAAGAAAGCTGAAGCTGCAGATGTAATTTGGGACAGCAGGAGTTTGGCTTTTACTGGCTGTGGAATTCAGAGAAGGTGGGTCGAAGTAGGGCAAAGGTGTCTCTTCTATAATTAAGCTGTTCTACAGTAAAAACCAATTCTGTCTAAAATACTAATTTTAGTGTGTGAGACTCATGACTAAAAGCATAAATTATGCAAAAGCTGAATTCTCCTTCCCTCTGAGTAACTAACAGCATGAGGAATATTTTCTGCTACTCCTTTTTTGTCTTGGGCCAACAGTGTCAATCTGACTGAAACAATTCTATCTCTTATCTGAGATCATTGGAGAAGAGACTTTTGTGGCTTTTCTTGTATTTGTTTGCAGGATGGAAGGGAGGAAACTGTCCAACAAACTACTTGAGCTTCTCCTTGCTCCTCATTCTTTATTAGTACCTCGTTGATGAACAATCCAGGCTTGTTCTTGATCATGTTTAAGCTGAAGCCAAATCCGTTAGGTCCTTTCACCATGCTGCAGATCCTTGGCTTGTGGCTCACTTTCTGCTCAGTGTGGAACTCCAATCTTTCCTCCGTTTTAGCTGGAGTTGGATCCTGTGCTTTGTAGTAGTATGAGAAAGGGGAAATTTGAGCCTGAAAAAAGTAACAAAACGATGTTAATATAAAAACTTCTGTTGTGAAATCTGTTTCAGGCTCTCACACTCAACATACTTTGAAACTTTGTTAGTGACTCAGACTTGAGCTGCAGTGAAGAACTCTTCCCTATTAATTTCTGGCTGAGTGGAAAACTACTGTGTTGATCTGTGTGAGAAGGAAATTTTGTTCTTCATAAATGGTTACACAGCCATGTAGCTCTGAATTTCCTCTCTTAACAGCAAACCTTAACCTTTCTTGTCATGTGTTTGAATTTAGAATTGTTGCAGTGGTGTGTAAAAAATCAGGAAGAGGCCAAAGATTTGGGTGTTTAGTGACTTTCTGTACAAGTGTAAATAGAGTTGCTAAAGTACAGGGGTATCTTCGACATTTCCTGTAAGTTGAAAAAGTATCAGAGCATATTGGCTGTTTCATTGTGATAAATTATCTATTCCTAGCAGTAGTTTGCATTTTCTTACCAGTTTATACATGCTGTCAGTTTCCTTATCCACTACCAACAGGGAGGTTTTTGCCTCGGACTGCTTAATTTTTCCCACTACGCTTTCATGATCCAGCCCATCCACTCGCTCACCATTGACAGCCACTAAGATGTCATTGTCCTTGAGACCTGCCACAGCTGCTGGGCTTCCAGAATTAACATCTTTGATTATGTGGCCTAAGATAAGAAGGGGAGAAAGATGGACGTGAAGGCAGAGCTTGGTAAGTTTAAAGACTTTAAAATGCATGGCAGAGGCAAATGGTCGGAATTGCACTTCAGGTTGAGGCTGTTTTCCCTGAGGATTTCTCCTAGATGGTCAGTAAGAAGCCAAAGGGAATGAGGGCTTCAAACATCATATAGGAAGAAATGGCACAGCAAATGTCATGGTCTGTGTGTTAACTTGGTTCTTACCACCAGTGTTTTGTTCCATCCGTAGATAAAATCCATAACCACTTTTTCCCTTCTGGATCTCAATAAGTCGTGGTTTGAGGGGAAGCAACCTTAGGCTGGCGCTCTCTTTGCTCAGTGCCATCCTCTGGCTTTTGAAATAGCGGTCTGTTTCTTCATTTGAAAGTAGAAACATAACATGATTTTCAGACTTCTTTACCTGTGACAGCACATGTACAGTCTCAGATGTCACCCCTTCAACAGCTCATGGGAATTGCAGATACTTTGGTAACTGGTGCACTGATACATAGCAGGGGCTGGGTGCTGTTAGTCTAGGCCATGCTACTATAAACTGATTTTTTTCCTTATCCCCCCCCACCCCCCCACCCCGCCCCATCAGAAATTTGGGCCATGACAAAATCAGGGGCATGTAATACATGAGGAAATTATCCATATTTCATACCGTGTTCCTGACCTATAGGGAATTGTCTGTGGAGGGCCATGGAGGTGGCATACAGTGCCGTAGAATCCCGTGAGCCTCTGTAGACAGTACTTGGTTATTCTAGGTGTGGAACTCTATGGTATAGACTTATTGTGCCATCTGTACCACTATTTTAGATGACAGTGACAGGAGTCAAGTTTCTGTCGCTCTTGGTCCTCTTCTGTTTCCCTGGATTACTGATTCTGAGGTGGGTTTTTTTTCTGTCTGTTCAGCTTCTCCCAAGTCCATCCTTCTCTTAGTCCTTTCTACTCTAATGGATACCTTTTTTATCCATCTTAACCAGTGTCACATTGCTGCTGGTGTTGCAGTAGCTCAAACAAAACACAGGTGTTGCATGATTCCATAGTTAGCTGTGTGCACTGAGTGCTCCTGGAATGCTGGAGTCTCATGGCTCTCTGAAACCTCTTCAGCTCCAGCTGTGCTTCAGCAGTGCTGACAGCAGAAAGCTGGAAGCCTCATTAGCAGTGTTCTTTGCAGCCAGTTAGTGGAATTACTTGCACAGTAATTTTCATTAGTTTTGGACTTCTTAACAGGAGAAAGGGACTACTGTCTAAAATCATGAATCTTCCCTGCTCCATGCTGTGTCATCAGAGGCTTCCCTCTTCCTGCCCTGGAAACCACATTTGATGACTTGCCCTCCTGCCATTAGGAGCATTTCCAGGACTTCTAGGAAATGAATTTATTTAATAGGGTTCCTGGCAGCAGTATACTTGTGTTATTTAAAATTCTTTGGCCTGTCTTGATGCCAGTGTTCATTTGAGAGGCAGCTCAAGAGGCTGCTTGATAACAGCACCAATGCAGAGGGCTATGCTGATGTGTTGATGGTACATGAACAGCAGCTCCCAAGATTTACTGTGAAGTGCTTAAATCAGCCAACCTGGCCTCCTCAGTAACCCTGATAGGTTGCTGTGAAAGTAGGCCAGAATAGAAGATGAATCAATACCTTTTCCACCACTTCCTCGTGTGTGTCATTTTCCACATTTTTTCCATTGATTTCAATCAGGCGATCGTTATTTTGGACACCAGCCTTTGCAGCTGCTCCTTGTGATGAAAGCTCTACTATGAACAACCCCTTCTGTCCTAAAATAAATGAAAACTCATTACACAGGGTAAATCACTGCAATAGGCCTGAGTTTAGTGGTTAAGGAAACTCAGCATTGATGTCCTCAGAGACTCTTGGCCTCTGCTTGGATGCAGATTACAGGAGCACCACAAACCTTCCGCACAGCCACTGCTCTGTCTCTTACTCTGTCCTGGAAAAATCCCTTCAGTGGTGGAGGGAGATATTTGTTCACTATCTGCAGCTCAAATTGTTATTTCCCTACCAGGAGCGCAAAGGGGCTGATTACCACAGCTGAAAGGGATTTGATTCCTGCTCCCTCCCATCCTGCTCTCCCCCCATCATTTTGAAGAGAGAATCTGCTTTTACTGTTGTTTTATACATTTCATAATTTCCTGTGTTTGGAAGGCTTCTGTGTTTGGAAGGCTTCTATGTTTGGTCCTTCAATTATATTACATTCCAAAATACCTCTTAGAGGGCTCTTTAGAGGTGATTCCCTATTCTGTTGACTGGCCTTGAAAGAAAGGCATATATGGAAAAGGTTCAAAATCCTTTTCTTTCTAAATGAATTAACTTACAAATGAGGGAAAGTGTTTCTTACAGCTGTCTAGAACCTCATGTGCTGATTCCTGAGTTGATTTTGTGGAATGGAACAGGACTTAACATAGCACATTGACTGTATATCTGGTGTTTGAGCAGGGACTGTAAATTTGGTTAAGTGGGCTTAAAAACCAAGCAGAAAAAAGCTTATTATTTTTCTCTCTCTTTTTTTCATCTGTTTTCCACCCCATGAGAATCATGGCCCTCAGAAAACCTTGTGCTGCATGTGCTGTACAGAAATGTACTGGAGATGGATCTGAACTCATCTTGCTGCTTCTCACTTTCTTTCTGTTAGCCAGAACAGTTTGTGTGTCACCATTGGCCCTCACGTGTTAACTGTGGTCACCTGTGTCCCTGCTGCTAAATATATATGTATCTATACATCTATATATTTATGTAATTATATACATACATCTATCCAGTTTCTTCTCTCCCGGCTCTCACCTTCTGTGCTTTTCAGAGAGAAGCCGTAGCCTGTCTCCTCCTTCACCAGGTAGCAGAGCCGGGGCTGTGGAACTGCAGCAGTTCCTCTGTTGCCCATGGAGGGTTGGCACTGCTGCTCCTGCTGTTGTCCTGTTGATGCCTTTTGACCCAGCTCTTCCAAGTTCACTCCCTCCTTTTGTGCCTTTTCATAGGATGCGTCATCCAGAACAAGGAGCACGACAGAATTCCCACTGTTTTTGATGATCTCCACCACCTGTAATGCACAGGGGGAAATGGCAAGCAGGTGCTTGAGTGATGGAGCTAAAAGCTCTCCCCAGGGAAAGCTGCACTGTCCACTGTCTTTGTTGTCTCACCCCCCTGCTCATGCACTAGGGAGGCACCCCAAAGACATTTCATGCCCATGGTGGGTAATGAATGATGCAGGGGGGTACTCAGAGCAGTTGACTCTGCTCTTGGATTTCCTAGCCATAAAAACTGGAAGAAAAAGCTTCACGCAGCAGCCGTGGGCCTGGGTGATGGGGGCATGGTGTGGATCCCAGACTGAACAGAGATGTACCTGTGCATGTTCCTCCTTGTCCACGAAGACACCATTAACCCTGAGGACCCTGTCTCCATCCTTCAGGCCAGCCCCTTCGGCTGGGCTGCTGTGTTTCACGTTCCGGATGATGTGCCCTGCGGTGTCCTTTTCAATACGCAGGAAGAAGCCGTAGTTCTTTTGGGGCTTCTTGCTCACTTTACACTCTCGGGGCTGCAGAGCAGAACTCATCTCTACCAGACAGGATGGAAAGGTACCTATGAGTAAAAGCAGTAACCTTGCCTAGGGTGTATTCCCTCTGATTACACGTTGAAGGGGTTTTCTACATAATTCTTGAAGTGGTTTTTTTTTGGTGTGGAGTTTTGGGGTTTTTTTTGGCCCCAGAAAATCCAGCGGTGCAAAGTTGAATTTAGTTAACAGGGCTAGGGAAAAGAAACCAAATCCTTTTCCCAGACCCTCCTTGCTTATTTTGCCTCTGTATCTCAAATGAAGCTAAGCAAAATGCAGAACTCAAATAAGAAAAGTGCCTGTGAAAAACATAGTAAAAACTGAGGAGTGGGTGTAATACCAGGATTAAGTCTTACAGAGGAAATGAAGTTTTGGGAAAAGGGATTGTAACTAGAGTGAAAGGATTGTTCCCCTCCCTTTGACACTTGGGAGACCACGTGTAAGCACTGTCCCCAGTTTTGATGTCCCTAAGTAATTGACATATTGGAGCTAGTTTGCAGAGGGGATTTACGTTCTGAAGCATGTATTTAAGGAGGCTGAGAGAGCTGGATTTGTTCAGTCTTGGGAAGACAAAGTAAAGGGAAGATCTTATTGGTATCTTCCCACTGCCTAACTGGATTGTGTAGAGAACACAGCCAGATTCTTCCTGGAAATTAACAGTGGGAGGATGAGAGGCAACACAGGCTGCAGCAAGGGAAATTCCAACCAGACATCCATAAGGACAGCTTTTCCTCTTTGGGGCAGTCAGACAGTACTAGAAGTACCCAGAGAGGCTGCGAAATCTCTGTCCTGGGAGATACCTGGACTGAGCCCTGAGGAACCTGATCTAAGCTAGCCCTGTTTTCTATGGGACATTGCACCAGGCAACCTCTAAAAGTCCCTTCCTACCTAAACTGCTCTGTGATGTAATGAAATTCTGTTTTGGGTGAAGCATGTCATACAGGAATACCCCATATGGAAGGTAAATAGTGGGTGTGATCAGGGAACATATCCCAGGATAGTTGTCCTGCCAAAGATCCATGAAGATGGGGGAATGAGACAAATGAAGACAAATTCCTCCAGTTGGAAAATCCAGGTAATTAGCAACCTCGGTTTATATTTTACTGGAAAGATATTTTTTTTTTCTGTCTCTTTACTGACAGAAGTCAGTTCTTTAGATCTCCTGGCAGTCAAATCCTTCTGTGATAGCAACTCACTGCAGAGCCACTGCTGTGGCCAACCATGCTGCAGATTTTTTGCTATGGAAGCTGAAGCTGCGTTGTTGAGGTCACTTGGGCAGCACACAGAACAGCATGGATGTGTGGTGTGGGTTTGGCACAGATGTCACTGGAGCTGGAGAATACAGGAATTTCAGCTGGCAAGGATATGAAGCCTGCAGATCATGATTCACCTGTACTCCTTGGTCAGATGCCTGGAGCTTTTTTGAGTCTCTGTGTGTTGCACTGAGATTCTCTAATAAAGGGGTGAACTGCCCTGTTTGAACATTGTTTAGAACACATCAGATTGTATCAACTGCAAGTACAATTTAAAGCAGTTTTTCTTGACAAACACTGGGGATCTGTGCTAATTCCAGGAATTAACATGCAAAACCAGTGCCACACACACAGCTGAAGAAACAGTAGGCTTTTATGGGAAAAATTATTTCTTCATATTTAGAAGTGGAGGGAAGGTTACAATGCACTGCATACTACTTTTTCTAATCCATCAGAGCTTTACATGCAACATGATTTGTATTGCAAAAGAGGAGTTTTCTAAGGGAGGAGGGATTAGGAAAAAAGGAATTTCTTACCTGTATATCTATGTAGAGCAGCCTTCACAGGAGTTCTCTTTTGCTGTTCCTCCTGTGGCCGTACGTATAAGTAAGGCTGAACTTTGATTGGGCAAAGGTTGATTTAAAAGATGATTCATTTAACCAAGTTTCACTGAATGTGTGATACCTTGATAGGCTGTCTTGTCCTTGTGGGCAGAAGTGCTAATCACATGCATTTCTCAGCAACTTTGCGTTTTGTCCTGCAGATATTATACTCAAAAACTCAGTCAAGGAGGTCATCTGAGGCAAGCCTGACCTTTGCTCTGGGCAAGAGCTTCTCCTGCTCTGAGAAATGTCTTAAAGGGAGCATGTTTGGATTGTGCTGGATTGACCTGGGCCAGGAGCATTTGACTGCAGGTTAGGAAGTTACTGGTTAAAATCTGTATGCCCTGTGTTGGATAAAAAAAAAAAAAAGACTGTGTCAGGTTAACCTTGGCCAGCAGCCAGATGCCCACTGAGCCACTTTCACCCCATTCCTCTACAGAACATGGGGAGAAAACAGGATGAAAACACTTGAAGAATTCAAGATAAGGACCATAAATGGGAGAGATGCAATGAAAAAATGGGGTTTGTGATTGAGGAGTGGGTCCTGACTGATGAGGCCATCACACATGTGAAACATGCACTGCAATCAAGTGACCCATGTAGGTGAAGTCTCCCTGGAACAGGTGGAGGGAGGTGTCTGTGATATCAATATAGTGAGGCATGGCAAACTGGCCAGGCTGCATGTGCACTGGGAAAGGCCGTGTGGGTTGCTCTGCCTTGGGAAAAGGAAAGCGCCTTTGTGGGATTGACTTTGCTCAGGGACCCAGGTGCACATGGTGCAGGAGAAAGTGGAAATCTGCTGTGTACCTCAAGGAGATTTATCCCTGGGGGAAAATAATCCATTATTTGACTTGTGTGGGGTAGGAAGGAGTACAGAAGGAATCATCTGAACCAACAGAGAATGAGCCTCACAAGGAGCCGTGTGAGAGCACTGCTGACCCACCACAAGTGCTCTTTGTGCTCAACAATCCAACGTGGTGCTTCTCCTGTCCTGAGTGATCTCCTTGACAGATAGGACCAAAGTAATTGACTGTTTGTGTGGAAATTTGGGGGAGGGGGAGCATAGAATGGGGGGATAATATCTGCATGTATGTCAAGGGACAAGGTATAGTGGTTATAGAGGATGTATAAACCTGACTATTGGATGTAAAGGTGGTTTAAGTAAACAGTATGTGTTGTAAGTGTTGGTAAGAAGGAAAGAGAAATAGATGGAATGACAACATTTGAGTAGGGTATAGAAATGAAGCAATGTATGAATGGGACAGAGGATGCTTTGATACCTCAGATCACACATGGTGTGAATGGTGGGGAACAAGGGGTTGAGATTGTACTGGGTTTGGCTGGCATGGAGTTAACTTTCTCCCTGGCAGCCCTTGTGGTGCTGTGCTTTGCATTTGTGGCTAAGACAGTGTTGATGCTACACCATTTTTTTGGCTGCTGTGGAACAGTGTTTGCTTTCTCTCATGGCTTTCTCCTCCTCCTCAGTCCCTCCCAGACAACAGGGAGGGGACACAGTGGTGACAGCTGACCTGAACTGACCAAAGGGATATTCCATATTCCACACCTCAGCATTAAAAGCTTGGTAAAAGGAGGAGGAAGGGCAGTTGTTCCTGGTTATGGTGGTCTTCCCAAGCAGCTGTTGTGCATGTTGAGGTATAGCTGGAGGTAGCTGGAGATCTGCCTGCTGATGGGAAGCAGGGAAAGAATTCCCATTTTTCTTTACTTGCACACGCAGCTTTCCTTTCCCTATCAAGCTATCCTTATCTCAATGCATAAGTCTAACCTTCCTTTTATTTTTTTCCCATTCAGCAGGAAAGGAGTGAGAGGAAGTCAGGGCGGGTGTTTGGCTGTTGGTTGGGGTCAGTCTGTCACAAGGGCATATCTTATCCGTGATCCATGGGCATGTGCAGGCTATACTTGTGGACATGGACTGACCTGAAGGTGTTTCTAACACAGAGGGAAGCCTCCACATTTGAGATCTCAGAATACCAATTACTAAACTGACTGTGTGAACTTCTTGTTAAAAAAATCTAATTCAGTTTTGAAAAGCTTTAAAACTACTTATTTCTCTCATTAGCTTGCTGTGGAATTGGATTATTAGAAGTAATACCTGTGTTTTCCCTGGCTGTCTGCTCCAACTGTTTAATTCAAAGGGAAGGTAATTGAAATGATCATAACCCAAATGTGCTGCAAGAGAACAGTCACTGATGTTATAAAAGCCTTACTGTAATCCACTTACTCTAAGTGGATTTGCAAGCCTGTTGTGACTTGGAGTTGTTCCTTTTGGTACCGCTTCAAACCTACAAAGTGAAGTAAGCGAGCCCCGATATTAGAAGAACCAGACAAGTCAAACCTGCCCTGTCCTCTGCTTGCAACCTTTCAGGCAAGTCAGACAAAGGCTGGATGATGGAGGAAATCAGAGTGGCTCACAGTTTTGCAACCAAGCACAGTGCAGATGGGAACTCTACAAGGATCTCAGGTCAGCATACGAGGAAACAACTCTGCGTTTGAATAAAGATTTATTTTTCCACTGTAGTGCCACTGCAATAGTCAAGTGAGGTAATTTTGTGTCCCAGCAGGGTTTTTCAATAATCAGATGCTACACAAATGTAAAATGTTAGTGAAACATAGAAATTCAAAACTTCTCCTATCCTTCCACCAGTAGAATGAAAATTATTTGAGAATTGATCAGAGTAAAGGCAGCTTGTAATGTCTCCTTTTCTGGCTCTTGATCCTTTTGCAAGAATGTTCTCAAGCATTTTCATATAGCCACAAAAATGAGGAACATAACTAAGAAAAAAAAGGAGAGAAGATATTTTACTTTTTAACACAGTGAAAAGTGATAAAATCTGAAAAAATCCTTTTAACTCATAATATTCCTATAATGCAGGAGTTGGCCACAGTGACTTAGGTGGTGTGGTTCTGTTAGCACAGGGACTAGACACAGGGGATCTGCTTTCTCCAAAGTATGTCCCTTTTCAGCTGTAGCCTGGTTGTAGTAGTATATGGACCTTGGTTTCTATTATCATGGTGCTATCCTGTGGGATCAGATTTACAAAATACTTTCTCTAATTATTTTGCCAAAGCTTTCCTGGTGTTTGGTTAGAAACGTTTCTGTGAAACGCACCTGCGTTAACATAAGTGATCAGAAAAAAGCATTTTCTAGTAGTTATAATTGTTCATATGATTTCCTCAGTGTGTTGGGTGGATGGAGGGAAGCACCTTTGTTCCTAATTTTGGTACTTGCTAGGATCTCTGATTTCACTAAATTCACAGGTAAAGTATATATTTAATGTCTTTAATAGGAGTATAAAGTAACAAAGTTCAGTTAACTAAAAGGTGCCTTTTGTTATTAACACAACTTTACAAGGAGTCTAGCCCTAACATTGAATGAATACAGTTAATATGTTTGGTATGGAAGATAAAGTTGTGCTCAAATAATCTGTAACACTGCCAACGTTGTTCTGTTGACAAAAGGTTTATGTGACTATTTGGGTGCAAAAATGTTCCTTCTTTATGATGGTGACTCACTTTCTTGCCTGGGAGCGTGTACATCCCTTAAAAATTGATGTAATGAGGATTGCTAAATAGTGCTTGTTCACCTATATTGCTAACTGGATACTTGCTGACCACAGGCTCGCTGCTCTCCTTGCAGTGCCATCCTTTTCTTGGATTTATAACAAAGCAGTTAATGAAAATTCATTTCCAAATATTTGGAAGCATGATTTATTTATTCCTGTATTTAAGGTATTCAAAATCACTACAGCCCTTTCCCTTTGCCCCTTCTTTTGTCAGTGATGGTTTTTCCACTTTAGTTTGGCAAGTGATGTATAAGGCACCATGTGATTTGGTAATGGAAATATTTGGTTCACTGAAGTCCTCCTTAATCCTGAAGCAAAGTCCATTTGAGCTACCAAATGAATATTCATCAGTCACCCTGTACAAAGGTAAGTGGTAATTAATTCTTTCTCTTCTCCTGACATGGTAAAGAGAGTCAGAGAAAAAAAAGAGGAGAAGCAAATATTGCAATCCTGCTGGTTTGCAGGATTCTAGAGGAAGGAGAGAATACCCTTCGAGCATTTTGGACTTATGCCTTCCTAAAAAGTAGGAGAGGAAAAAAAGCATTTGCTGTCCCTGTGTTTGCAGCAAAGAGAGGTTTTCCATCCCCTGGACCTGTCAGTAAGGAACTACAGTGGCAGTCCTCTTGCCCCAGGCTTTGCTCTGTTCACTCTAAATATTGAATTGTCTTCTCTAGTGCCCTTTTTACTAGAGAACATAAACTCTAAACAATGCTTTCTTCTTTAGAATGTTCTGTATCGATCATTAATTTGGGCTTTAAGTGCAGGATTTGTTACTGAGGTAACTGTGAGGTCTGTGCAGCTTCTTTTGCCGTCGTGTCAGACTGAAATCAGTGTTAAAAAGCTGGAAATTTCTGTTGCAGCAAAATTTCAACGGTCTTAAAAATGAGGACTTATACAAGCTAAGTAGGCTTTTTGGTGGAGCAATGTGTTTGTTCTAGTAACTGGCAGTACACGTGGATATATTCACATGCATGCACAGCAATCAGGCTGCAGCACTGTTCGGGTAACTGCAGCTGATGTTGGTGTGAATAACGCTGCTTGAAAGGCAATGCCTTTGGAATTCAGCCCTTCCTGCTGGCCCTGGTACCTTGAGAAGACTTTTCATTCCAGCTCATCCTGTTGGGCCTTTTCTGGATGTGTATTTCTTCACTTTTGCCTTTCAATTGCTCTATCATTTGGTACTCTTTGGACATGCAAGATGCTGAGACATAAAAAATAATGCCATAAATTTACAAGTCTGGCTTTTTCCATGCAGCACATGGATCTTTCTTTTTACTACAGTATGTACCCTTATAAAACTGGGTTTTTTCACTTGACCTATGAAAGAACAGTGTAAGTTACTTACCTCTTTGTTGCACATGCATTTCTTGCCCTCTGGAGATAGATTTCTGAATTTGACAGTAGACAGTGTTCCTTTTCTTTTAAGCTTTTGAGACATATAAATAACGACTATGTCTATTTTACTATTTTCCTCAAAGAGTATGATGAAAAGGTGCTTATACAATTACTAGAGAAAGCATATACTCTTCCTCCAAAAAATACAGCTCAGTGAGGCAGGAAGTACCCAGGCCTAAGGCATTGATTGCTCTTTCTCTTCCCTTCTTCCATTCCTCTTCCGGCTCCCTGTGTCCTATCTCGTCCCACTCCCATCCCCCAAGTCTGTAATCCTTCAAGGAAATGTCCCTAATTTCTGCATTAACCTCTCTGTAGTAGTCAGTATTTAATTTCACCTTGCTAGTGAAGACTCTATTCTGAAATTTCGTTACCCTAAGATCAGATTGAACTGATATTTGGAGTGCTTGGGTGCTTTAGCCTCAGCTAATTAGGACCTAACTTCTGCATCAAATTTCTTACTGGGTGCATTCACTCTTGCACCAAGAAGGATTTAAATTGGACTGGCATTCATTTACCTTCCTATCTGAGATCAGTGAACATAATGGAAAAATCTGAATGTAGCCTTGAAGGCAAAGAGAAATACAAACTTCCTGTAGGTTTCCATCTTCTTGGGCACTGTATATTGGCTTTTGTGTTGGGAGAACTATTGTGTTCTGCTCTGATGAGGCTTTTGTGATGCTTATAGAACTTTTAATAGAAACGTGAGGGTGGATAATGCCTGGTCTTTATTAGTTCTTGTCACTTTGTGGCTTTGAAAGGCTTGTTATCTGTTATCACAAAAAGAAAATGGCTACTGCTATGTTTGGCACTGCAGAAATGCAGAATGCAGCCCTTTTCCTGTGTAACTATTGAAAACTATTTTATAAGCTTTGGGAGGGATGTAAACCTAGACCCTATTTGAAGCCAAGATTAATAAATAAAAAAATAGTATATAATATAATTATTTTAATATAGTGTAAAAGCCAGCAGAATTTATATGAGCTTATATTTATTCTTTCAAAATTCCCTCCAAATAAGCAACAGATCCAACCAGGAAACCATGCCTAAAGTACTAAGGACAGGATAAATCACAATAAAATGCATACCTGGAAATAAGGTTGGTTTGGTTGTAAGAGTAAAACTGGTTTTGGTGGCAGCAGAACTTATGCCCCTGGAAGATGGAGGGTGACACAAACTTTCTAGAAAACACCTACCTTCATCTTCGCTTACTACCTGCCTTGAAAATCACCCTGATCATCCTGACATTGACTATATCTGGGCCTAAAGAAATGATCCTAAATGATCCTGAAGTGCTGAACTGGATTCAGAGCTGCAATGAGTGGGACATGCCCTTTCAAGAAGTAAAGACCAGAGAAGGAAAAGGAAAAAATCCTGTTATCCACAGACACAGCTGAAGTTGATTCCTTGGCAGGTCATCCAGTGGAGGAAGAATTTCAAGTTCTTTGTCACTGGGGAAGCCATCATAAGCCTGAATGAAACTCCTGTCCATGGCAGTAAGGTCCAGGGTTTGAGTCCTTATAGCCAGTGACAAGATCTCAAGAAGGTAAGCAGTGAATAATTTATCCTGCTCTCTTGGTTTTTGGTTTTTTTTGCCTTTGCAGGGGACAGTAACACTGTTATCTCTTGGTTTTCATTTGTCTGTGCCCATGAGAGATTCCCAGCAGAGTTCTTTAATGATTTCCTAAACTTAAACCACAACTTCTCATCGAGGCAGATTTTCTTATATTAATGGTTGCATTTTAAGCTGTCGCATGATTTAACTCTTACACATCTTTTTAAAGCTCACTGTGTCCTTTTGAAAAAGAGAATGATAGAAATGACCCCTCCTGTACTAAAAGGGAAAAGTACCTAGTGAACATTTAAAGTGCATTTGTATTGAGTAAGGTAATTGAAGGATGTTGTCATTGTCTTAAACTCCTAGAGTTACTTTAATGAGTGGCAATAATCTGATGTTTTCATTTGAGGGCTTGGTCACTTGACTATCTTAGTCTGTTGATCTACTGTAATACTGTGAAGTTATATATTTAATTATTTAGCTAACAGTGCAGTGTTGATTTCTCAAGGTTTGCTTGATTTTTTTGTTATTTGATTGACATAACTAATTTTGTTATGTTGATTAAAAAAAGAGGTGCATCTTTTCACTAACTGATATCCTCTTTTAATTCAATATAAAACTCTAGGGTTTTGATGTTAATTTTTAAATTTTTTTTTAAATTTTTTTAATCTTGATATAAGAAAGTAAAACTGACACCCCATTTGTCATTTCTGGAAGCCAATGTATAAGATATGTAATAATGAAGTGATACTCTAGAAAAGCAAATCCAGCAAACTAGGTCTGAAACTGAGGTAAAGCAGGAGGGTAAAAAGGTGCCTTTTTGTCACCATTGAGTTGTGTGGATATGTATTTTTCCCATGATGATGCATTTTTTTTTTGAACAAAGTAGGATAAAAATATCAGGATCTCAATAGCTAAATTTTATCACTGTTTAATATTTTGATTTTGTATAAACCCACACAAGAACTAAAACCATCCTTTTTCTTTTTTTCCCCCTCTTTCACAAGGAGGTAGGTTCCTAAAGCAGGACATATGTAGGATATAGGAGGACAGTGGAGAACACACTGTCTGATCTTGTGATCTGTGTTTTTCCTAGTCCTGATTGCCTTGCAATCTTGTAATGAAAATTTGTTAACTGTTGTATAGAATCTGATGGATTTACCAAAGCTGGGCTGTCTGAGGAGATCTCACTTGCCTGATAACAAATGGGCACATATTTAGATTTACTCATCAAGAGGAACTTTGCTATTTTTTTTTTTTTTGGTGGTTAAAATAAGAGAGCTTTTCCTCTTCTAAGCTCTAAGCACAGTGTCTTCCTGTGTTACTCAGCTCAGATGTCTGTTGAGAATGTGTGTGCAGCTCCCAGTGCTGGCTTCAAGCCTCCCGAGACTTTTCTCAAATAAAAAGGCTGTTCACTACCCTGTTTCTGAGACAAAAACCTCAGAAACCTGTCCAGTGCTGTCTGCTTGTGAGGCTTCACTGAGGAGGCTGAGTAACTGGGATTACACTGCTCTGACAGACCCAGTGCTGAATGGACTTCAAAGTTCACCGCTTGCTCTGCAGGAGAAGTGATTGCTTTGGGATTGGCATGAGATATCAGAAAGTACAAAGAGAAAAAAAGTCTTGCTCTGCTCTCAAAGTTGTGCATGCTTTGTGAACGGCTGCTGCTTGTGTCTGAGCTCTCAAGCCAGCGCCTTTCATGTCTTCCAAAGGAAGTTTGGAAGCAATTCTGGAAACAAATATTTTCCTGCACAGAGAGTTTACATTTTCAGTAAACATGTCTGGGGCACTGAACTGCTTGTTGTTAATAATAATGATTTTGATTGCTTCAGTGACTTGCAGAGGCTGTGAACTGGCAGCTCCCGTTATTCCCCTTCCATGAACCACTGGGCTCTGTGCACCTCTGGAACTGTTAAAAGAGTAACTGAACTTGTACTTGTTTCCTGCACTCTGAAAATGAAATGTCTTCTGAGTCTTCTAAGTGTCTGAAAATCACTGGGCCATCAGAAAAGGCTAAGCTAAGCTGGCCTTAGTTAGTAAAAGCCAACAAAATCTCCTGGTCCTGGGTAGCTGACCCATAACTGAAAGTTTGATACCAGAGAGTGCAATGTGGACTCTTGTAGAACACCAACAGAGAGCTGAAAGATAAGTGAAGAACACTATAATAGTTAAAATAGCACAGAAACCAACCAGACATTCAACTTCCTGCAAGTACAGCCTACACAGGAACTTCTATGCAGTGTAGAAAAGTGCAGATGAGTCCTTGGTTGTCATTTTCAACCCCATTTGCTGTCCTCCCCTGCCAACAAGATCAGAGCATACCCCAAATAACTGATTTAACTCACACAAGCACACAGGACACAACCACACAGCTTACAAGGACTGGACAATGTGGAACAACCAGAAGTCCTTCCATGGCTAAGGTGAGAGGGGAAAAATCAATCCCCAAGCAAAGAAAGACTTTCTTTAGATGTTTAGTTTCTTATTGAATCACAGAATCTCTCAAGCCACCTACCCATTTGGAAAATGGAGGCCAAGCAAACGACACTTGTTTTTTCCTTCCCAGCAGTGTACCAAGTTCCACTTGCTGGTCTGGCACTTAAGATGTTTCTAAAAGACAGCTTTGTTTTCCTAGGAAAAAGAAAAATCTATATTTTGAAGTAAAGAAAGGAGCTCTTGTGCCTCTTAAAGCTAGTCTGAAACACAAGGATGTTGTGGTAAGCATTAATCTTTTTTCTTTCAGAATTTCTCTATTTTTTCCTGATGCTCCCATCAGAATTCTCCTACTTAAAGTACAAATTAAAGCAATGAGAATTCATTTTTCCCCCCCATCATTGAAAAAGAGATGGCAGTAGCATGTTGTTCTATATATTCATATTGTTGGAAGTCAGGCTCTTACCTGTGCCAGCCAAATAGTTTGATGCAGGTGCCCTCCTGAGGAGAAGAAACAATTACAAAGGAATTTTGCTGGCTTTTGGTATTTTTTTAGTCCAGTTTAGGAGTTACTTGGTGTGGCCAGGAGGTGCTGCCTGTGTTCTGGGAAAGAAAGAACATCTATTGCAATAAGCTTCTGCTGAGCCATGCTCTGCATGATGTATTTGAGTCTTTTGTTTTCTCTATGCTCAATTTTGCCCAGAGAGCTGGGAGGTGAAACCTGGTCCCAAAAGAGAGCTGCTTTGAGCCAGTCAGTGCTTTTAGATTATATTTCAGTGGCACAGCTCAATATTTGAAGAAAGGAAAAACCTTCAAATTGAAGAAATATAAACAAAGAGCCCTCCCAAATATCCCTCTCCCCTGATGCTTTCACTTGCTTATTTGTTGAAGAGAAGATGCTTTTCTCATCTTCCATTTTTATGAGAACAGCAAAGCTTATAGAGAATATTGTGCTGGCATGAGGCCTTTGCTGCAAGATCTGTGTTAGGAAATAGATTTTTCTGTCCTCTCATGTGAAGGAAAAAGTATTGTTTTCATTGTGTTGCCTGTTATCCTGGGTGCTCTGTCCACATCTGAAGCACAAGACAGCTCCTGCTTTTACAGTGCATAAATAAGTGAAGAAGTATGGGGAGGGAGGGGGATTGGCCTGGCACAAAGGTCAGCTCAGTTAATGTCTGCACTCTCCCGCCACAGAACACAGCGTGCTGGAAATCATTTATGCATCTACCATGAAATACCTGGAAGAAGGAAAGAACCTGGATTGGAACTGCCTTATCAGGCATCAACAGAATCACTTGTCACAAATCGACGCTCACCAGTATAAAAGAGCCAATAAGGAAAACAGGGCTGGGTTTGGAAAGGAGATAGAAAGCTTGCACCTCTCACAAAGTGCAGACCCCATGGCAAAAGTCATGTCCTCACTGAAAACTTGTGAAAATATAAGCAGTCAGCCAGTCAGACAGTGCCTGCTATCAGTGCAGAACCAAAATAAAGAATATTTTCCTAACTGCTGTGGGCCACTTCATTATGGTGAGTGTAACAGGTAAGCTCTGTGTGTCCAGGGGCTTGCTTGTAGAGGGAGTTTGGAGGTGACACGGTGGTGTCTCAGGAGAAATTTCTGCATGATAAAAACCGTGTTCATGAAGATGTATCCTCTCCTCCTAGGGTGTGAAACTGAAATTGATTGCTGCCACACTGTGACATGGGCAATAAGTCTCATATTCCTCTGTCTCTTCATCTGTGCATGCTAAATGCAAGGCTGACATGTGAAAAGGATTTGTTTTAGGTTGGCTGTGGCTTTCCCTGAGCTAATGGAAATAGCTTCCCGTGGGATTTCTACTCTGAGCGCCGTTACCAGAGCTGAAAGGAACTGGGTGAAAAAAGCAGCATGGGAAAATGTGTGTTAGTCTCGGGTTAGAGGCAGGTCTGCCCCAGCTCACCTAGCATCTGTTCTGGGTTCATAGCCACAGCTGCATTCCCAGGTAGCAAAGTTATTTTCTCTAAAATGGAGATCCATGAATTTTCTTAAATTGAGACCTTTGTGTATGCAAACAGCCCAGCCTTATCACCTCTGGAATTCATTGTGGTGTATGTAGACCTCAGGAAGTATTGGTGCTTAGAGGGAGTGGGACTTGCGGTGTGGCAGCCACTGCTGTGAGCGACTTTGTTCTTATTGACCCGACTTTTTAATTTTCCTGCTTCACTGGTTAGAAGAGAAAAAATATTGTGCAGAAAGGCTGTGGAGGCTGATCCATACAGTGGCAGTGCCCCTGTGCAGTCATTTCTGAAAGTGTCTTAGCTGGTCACAGTTAAGTGACACTCAACTGTGTGGTGTCTTCTACTTGTGCCCACTGACTTCAGCTCCATGCCCCAGCAGAAGAGAATATCTCTTTGGCCTAGATAGCCAAGGTGGTGAGCTCCTGGAGCTTTGTGGGTTGGTTGTGATCTGAGTTGAGCTGAGATTCATATTCATTCCAAGCTGTTCCCCAGCTTTGTCAAAATGCAGGGCTTATATTCACCTTTCTCCTTCTTAAAGTTTTCTCCAAAATATTTTGACTAAAAATAAAATGAGAATTACACCTCCACCTTTTTGACACCAATTTTTAGGTAAGGGAAGATGCAGTTCTGCAGACCTTTATTTGCATGTTAGTAATTGTTGTATCTGGTGTGGCATTTCCAATTCCACAGAGAGTACAGAAGTTTACCTGGAACAGAACAAAGCTCTGAGTGTGGATTCTGGGCTGGAGAAGATGTGGGCTGTGGTCATGATATCCTGGATAATGATATCTGTCAAAGGTAAGAAGATAAATACATGTATTTTTATTTTTTTTCTGAAAATAAGGCGTATGATTAATTTTATAAAATCACAAGTCTCTCTAGTGGGTTTCTGGCATTGTCTATATATTTATTGACACCCCTTCCTCATTTTTGTCCAGCTGTACTTTTTTGGGACCTGCCTCCCATGCAGGGAGGTTTTTTCCTTTCCTTTCCAGCTCTCTGTGCAAAGAAGGATTTCCTGTGTTGTTCTCCCCTCTGAAATATCTTCTGGCTCGTTTCTAGTCCATCCTCTGTGCTTTTCAGTTTGCTCTGAGAAAGCTGAGACCACTCTCAGTGGGATGAGCTCAAGGTGGGGAGTGCACAGGAAGCAGAAATGAAGTCAGTGTCAAACTCACTCTTCTATAAACAGAAATCAAAATAAGTTGTGATGTTTTACCCAGCTCTGGGATATTTTGAAAGCTTATTTTGTCTACAGATTTTAACAGTGCTGTGTCCCTCTCCCCTTTTCCAAGCATTTGTGTGGATTTCCCTTTTGTGAAAGGACTTGTCTCTCAGGCCATAAGATTTGGTACTAAGTGACAAGGGGAAGATGGTTACACCTGTATTTGTTTCTGTGGTGACTAAGGCTTGTCTGAGAAGCACTGCTGATCTCTAACATGTTTTTCATACTTGGACGCACGTGTAATGTTTTTGAGCGTCAAAGCAGACACATAGGCCAAGTGAAAATTTATCTCTTTGTCACTTTGCAAGGGATCTGATTGTTTATCAGTTCTGGAGGGCTGCAATGGCTGCTGCTGTGGGAGCCTTTCAATCACAGGCAGCCTGATTTTGGATTCTTGTTGAACTAAATGTGTAAGCCACATCTGACAGAACCAGCTGCTTTAAGGGCACCCATACCAAGCAGTATAGATGTCTTGCTAGGTGGGGGTAGGGGATGTGGAGAGGCTCAGGGAGAGCATTGTATGAGCCTATGGTTTGGGTTCCAATGAGCCAATTTGGACTGCAGATATTTTTAGCACCATTCTTCAGCAGGCAGCACGCTGTACAACTGCACATCAACATGATGCTTCTCCTGTGGGTTGGTGAAGCTATGTTTCCACCTCCTGGCAGCTACAAGGAATAGCTGTGGAGAGACTAGGGAGAATTTTTTGGTTTTGCAAGGCTCTAGAAGATGAAGTAGGAATTTTAAAGAGGCAGTTCTCTTGAGCTCAGGGGGATTTTAACTCCTTGGCGTTCAGTATTCTATACTATGTATAAGCATAGAAGCTGCTTCCAAATAACCTGCTTTGCAACAACTGTGAATATGAGTCTTTGAGCTGAAAGGTCATAAAAACAAGGTGCTTGCAGCAGGTCTGTGAGTAATAAGACACCAGAGAGACATTTTACATGGAGAGGGGGAGCATCAGTGTATATCCATGGTAACTGGGGACATGAACACACCTAATGGAATTCCAGATCCAAATACCTATGCGTTCTGTCTGTTAGGAACAACAGTTGTTATAGAGGCACATACTGTTACAGAGGACACATAGTCAAGACTAGGAATTCTGTGAGGTGAGTGGCCTTGAGTAACAAGAAAATGCTAATTTTTTTGTCACAAATGAGTGTTTTAGGAGGCTCAAAGAATCACCAGCAAAGGAATTGGCAAGAGCAGGTTTAATATTAAAGTGAAAGTGTGACAAAAGGCACTGGCGAAGCTCACTCTACTGCTTACTGGGTGGTTAAAGCACAAAGAGAAAAATCATGCCAAAATGTAAAATCAATCAATCTAAAACTAAAATCAACCACAAATTATCTACATTGAGGTTGAGGAAGGAAAAGGGGTAAGGATGCGAAAAGGTATGGATAAAAAGGAATAAGGAAAGCCTCCCACTGGATCACAATGTTCAAAGACGTCTGCCTTGCCAAACTTAGGCCTGGGCTTGGCCAGCAGCTTAGGCCTAAACTCAGGTTATTATCTGGGCAAGAAAAATAAGTTTCCAAAGTTGTGTGTTAAAAACCAGAAGCTTGTTAGACAGCACTGTTTCCTGGGAACAGACTGTTTCTGATAATCTCAAGAGAAGTTCAGCCCTGATGCTGTTCATCAAGGCCAAGGCCTAATCAGCATTATGATTTCATAATGTGGCCCGAGGAGAGTGGGGGGAGACATTCTGTAAGTGTCCTTCAGTAGTAAGAAAACACTAATTTTCCCAAATAAAAATCTCTTGTGCAAGTCAGGATGACCCCTCCCTGTCCTTGACTATGGTATAGCCAGAGCTGGGTTTTCATTCAGGATCTGCTCAGAAATTGAAAGTGCCTGTTTTTTGTCCATGCCAGGGCAATGCCATCTGCCTGTTTTGGAGGAAAGAATGAAAGTTCTTTATCCATCTCATAACTGTCCTGTGTGAACCAGCAAAAGACAGCTTTGAGTAGATTCTGCAATACATGTTTTTAGAACCTATACAGAAAGATAGACTGCTAGTCCAAAGCTTCCAGATCAAAATGTCTTTTTCAATGGAAACGGGTTTTCAAGCTAGCTGTCCACGTATACGTTCAGTCAGGATTCCTCATCCCACTTGTTCCTTATGCCCTCATTAACTGCATTAAAACCAGTTTGGAGAAATTTTATAGCACATGTACATAACCCTGATGGATAGATGTGCTGGAGTCCCTGAATCTGGACTCTGAGTGAGGTTGTTTTGTTCATTGTCCAGTTGCAGGTACCCCCCTGTAAAATGCAGTCAGTTCTCCATAGGTTATCTTCTTTTATATGAGGAATTACCTTATTTGGGGAAGACATTCTCTTCCAAGAGGTTTGTTGGAAGCCTGTATAGCTCAAAGTTGCCTCTGGTTTATCCCTTTGGATGCATTTTTATAATAATTTAGCTAGAGACTCTTTATAATTGGAGAAGCCATAAACTAGCTCTGACAATAAACCATGTGGAAGCAATGTGCAACTTGGATTTCTAGTGATGGAGACTTTGCAAACAAGCCAAGTAACTTTTCCTGCTGTGTCAGAGGTCTGTGAGTGCAGCAGCTCCAAGCGTGTGCATAAAGTTGCACCTCTATATAATGATTTTTTAAAATATTCATGTATACAGCAATATACATGGACATGGCCCAGCACAGACACTTTTAGCAAGTGAAGGTATGGGTTTTGTACATACAGTTTAAGTGAGCCCTTAGCTGTGCACAGACACAGCCATATAGCTGTAGTCTATATATGTACATAGCCCGTGCAGGCCTGAGGGCAGGGGTGGCAAGAAGGCTGTGGTCTGTTGCATGAATGCATTCAGCAAAGTCCTTGTGGTGGGGAGCCAGAGGCTTCCTGAGTCTCTGACACTTCTGCATTCTCTGTGCTAGTTGACTTTTTTTTTTTTTTTCTTATTTAATCTTCCCTTTCTTTCATTTGTTTCGTAGTGCTGCACCTCAACTTTTCACACAGTGCCTTTGGACATTGAATAAGGAGACAGTGATCTGCATGTTCTCCTGGACTGGAGAAGCTCTGCCATCCTCAGGAGCTTCCCCTCTGGGCTGTATTTTAAGCCACTCTGGGAAGATGAGAAAATGAAGATTTTTTTATCAGCAATGCTCAGAGTCCCATGAAGCATTAACGTTTGTGGGAGACAACCTGAATTTATGTCACGTTTTCACCTGCAGACCACTGGTCTACAAAATAGGGGGGGAAGTTTGGTTAGCAGAAACCTGAATAAGGACATGTTGTAGGACTTCTCCCAGCAACTCCACCCTCCTGCATCATCCTGCCTCAAATGGAGCTTAAAATCTGCCAGAAGAGAAATGAGGTGAGAAATTTTACTGGAAACCACCAGGGAGAATTTTTCTAGACCATGGAGCTATAGGTGTTAACTGGCTCATGAGAAAGGGAGTCTATGACAGCAGAGAAACCTATATGGTGAGGAAAGAAAAAGGACAAGCATCCCCTTCAGTGTATTACACTGCACCAAAAGAGTGTAGGCCGTGATAAATGACATCCTCACTCTGGTGTCATGACTTTATTTAGCATTTGAGAGGTGGGATGTGTAGTTTTTTCCAATATAGATGTGGGTTTCTATTTTAGGTATGTTTTGTTATACAAACAATTTATTCCACTTGTAAAAAAAACCCGCAGAAAGGGAAATGAAAGAAAACTTTTGAGCATCCTCCTTTGCCATACAATAACGGTATGTACTTCATATTTGTAAGTGTTGATCTAGCTGCTCTATAAACACAGGAGACAATTTTTTTCCTCCTTAAATATATAAATAAGTAAAATATCTTCTTCTATGCCCTACTGGATGACTCCAATGAGGGCTGAGAATGCAGCTCCTTGAGGCTGGAGAAGCTGTCTCCCAGCTGATGGGGGGCTCCTGGGGCTTTTTGCAGGATCTTCAAAGCCATCCATGGAATGGGTAAGCTGTAGATTTCAGAGAAAATTATGTTCCCTGAAGTGTGAAGGAGAAGGAGCAGTGAAGAGCTGAAGGAGAGAGGTCGGGTAAGTGCTGCCTAAACCATGGTTAGTGATGTTACAGGTAAGACTTACTGACAGGTGAGGAAGGACTATCTGGGGTTTTATTTCTGCTATACACCAGGTCTTCTGCTATTTCTGTTCTTTTTAAAGCAGGAATTACTGGAGGTTTGTCTTTCTCTGCAGTTCAGGATTTGTGGTGCAATTCCATCATGTTTGGCTGTGGAGTGGGAGGCCAGTACCTCTGACTGAAAAATGGGGAGGAAACTTTCATTTGGGGAGCCTGAGATATGTCCTGGTTCTTAACGGAGTGTTTTGGGAGTTAAACATCAAGCTATAAACCATCTCCTCTCTGTTCATCTATAAATACTTGTCTGGAAGATTTTTCTCTAGTTATCCACAGCCCTGAAAGCAGTAATTGCACTTGTGGATTGCTAATTCCTAGTTTTTTTCCTGGAAAATCAGCAACAAAAAGCAGTAGGCCCACAAGGGGCAGGAGTGAAAGTTGTTAAGATCGTGAATATATGTGTGGTAGATAGATTTGTCTGCTGCAGTATTGGGATCGAGTGAAAAGCTCCTGAGGTTAATGACCTACAAGTGATAAGGGGATTCTCTAGGGCCAGGAGTAGAAGTTGCTGAGCATGGCCCTGCTGGCCCAGTGCAATCAGCTACAGTTAAAAAAGAAATACATTTTCTTGATCACTGGAAATTGGGTTATAATTGCATCAGGATATTTTAACATGGAAGTGTCAGGTTTTACAGGCTTCATTATCAGCAGGGCTTTCCCCCATCTGTTTGCTGACATTGGTGAGAGCCACAGATGGTTTATACCTGGGAAAATCAAGGTGTTAGGTACGAGAACTGTTGGGCTTTCCCCCCCATAAAATGGAGAATGTAAAGCAAATGTCTTCCCTCTTTCTGAAAGGAAGAGAATGAGCTACCAGGGGTGGTGTTGTTCTCATTCATCCTTTGCTCATACTGCCTCTTCCCAACGCTGGATTACAGTGCTCTCTGAGGGGACTGGCTGCAAGGCAGCTACAGATGTGAGGAGTATGCCTTGGCTTGTGCAAGAACGTCATGGGACTAAGCCATTTTCCAGATGAGCTAGTGATAAAAAGGTAAATATATCCGAGAAGAGGGGAGATGCCCAACTGCTTTCTGGAATTACAGCTACTATGCATGGCAATTGTTTTTTCCCCTGGGGAAAAAATCCACACTTTGTAAAGTTGGTGTTACTCCAAATATTGGTATCTTCATTAATTCAGTAGATAGACACCACAAATCTCTGCCTTGCTGTGGAGGAAATTTCAAACCTATTTACCTTTATGTATATTTACTGAAACACTGTAATTTTACAGTGGTTTTGTATAACTCGCTTGTGATTATTTTGAGAGCTCCTTCTACTAGACTAATTCTCTATTTCAGAAAGCCATCCACTCTCTATTTCCCAGTTTGTAGAGAAAGCTTTGTAGTTTGGAACTGGATGAAACTAGCTCACGAACTGGATGGGCAGAATTTCAAATCGTCTCTGGCTTTGACCGATGCCAGCAACTGTGAGACAAACAGGGAGTCTGAGAAGAAAATGCACTGTGGATGTACAGATCCATCAGTCCATGACAGTGATAACAGTCTTCTGCTGTGCTAGTACAGGATTTCAGGCATCAGTTTTCAGGGCCAGGATATCTTTTAGAAAATAAAAAATACCAGGAGGCTCTAAAGTCAAAGCAAAGGTTCATTACCCTGCAGCATTGTCAGGGGCCAGCCACAGATGGCTTAGGTAGATGGCTAAGAACAGAGAAAGAACACAGCCTCTCCCCTCCCCCAAGAGCTTTTTGGTTTCAGCTTTGGGACTATCTATGCTGCCCCTTTTGATATGTTTTGTCTTCCTCTCAGGGCATCCAAAGTCTTGCCGTAATTTGTTGCTTCATTTTCAGTGGAGGGACTTGAGGAATTCCCGACAGAGGACCATTGCTAGGGAGAAATGGGAGCAGAAGAGGCTGACCTGGGGATGTTGAAAGTACAATACAACCAGCATCTCTCACTTCAGAAAAGCTGCAGGCTTTTGAGCTGGGTGCTGTGTGGTCTTGGTGATGAAGTGGAAACATCAAATGCTGCATAGAAGAAGCAGCTGCTGCTGCTCTGACTGCCAGAAGTGTGGGTTTGGATTTTAAATAGCATAGCCTTGGTTTGCAGACCAGTTTTCCTTATAAGAGGAAGCAAGAGAGTTGACACAGATGTGTGCAAACACTTCTTCTTGCTGTTCCTTTCAGCCCTTCCATGCCTCAAGACACAGGTCTTACAGAGAACAGACTTCTAAGGCAGGGCCTTTTGTACCCCTTAATAGGTGCTTCCACTTCAAAACAGAACCGTATTTTGCTGAGTTAAACATGGAAATGGCTCTGTGACGTACTGGTTATCCTTTAAAAAATTGTGGTGACATCTGATGCGCTGATGGATACCGGACCTTTTCCTCTTTCAGGTTGTGTTAGCAAATATTTTAATCATGTTGGACTTTGCTTTTATTTGTCTGATTTTAAGTTGGTGCTTTGCATGGCTCGAGGCCTGTGGCTTGTGTTTGATGTGTAACAGCAGACAGCTAAGGTTGTGACTTGTTCTTCATGTCATGAAGGAGTTTGTTTCCCTCAGTTTAGCTCTCCCACATCCTCTTCAGAGCAGTGTACAACCAGAGTTTTTTTCACTCATCTCTTTTGGAGGGGATGGAGGCTTTATCTGTCTGTGAGACGAATCAGCTGCATGTTATGATCTCAGAAGCAGCAATGAAGAGAAACTCATGAACCGTACAGCTGAACACAGGGACTACCTGGGATGGGATCTCCTAAATTGAGATAGTTCTCGCTTTGCAATTATGTCTGAGTCCTTTGTGAGGATGGAGAGGGAGGGGAGCTCCAGGTATTCTCTGCAGTTCCCTGGTGTGCAGGAGCTGTCTCGGGATCAGCCATCAGGACAGGGGTCCCAGTGGGAGCGGGTGCTTGTGCCGACATCTCTCTGCTCACCCCAGAACGAGAGTCGGAGCACCGGAGCACACTGGAACTGCTGCTGCTCCCCTCCCAGGTTCCCGGGATGAGGAGGGCTCCTCTTGAGGCTGACAACTGGGTCACTCTCCTCCAGCCTCAGCGCTCCTTGGGATGAATCCGAGCGGGAGCGGTGCTGTTCCCTGGCTGGAGGAGTGACACACATATCGCACGGTCTCGTGCCAGCCACCGCCACCGAGGCTGAGTAAAACTTTTAATTTATTTAAACGCAGCTATTGAGGCATTTTAATTCCATCAAAGGAAATAACACAAGGCGAGGCACAAGTATTGGTTTGCTGCTTTTAAATGGGTTTGATTAATCTGCACTTGGTTGTTCCTTTTTGGATTTTACTTTGAGAGTTCCTTCTCGCTCAGAGGCACAACTATTCAAGGGTTGTGAATTTTAAAAATTGCAGATTAAATTCTGTGTTTCACACATGAATATTTAAACAGAGTAATGTACTCTGTTCTTTCTGTAAGGTCCCATTTTTAATCATTAATGCCTGTTCTTTTGAGCAAATAAACCCCATATATGAGATTTGTATGCATTTAAAAAAAAAGATAGTTCTCTGGGACAAGTTCCAATGTGAAAATATTCTGTTATGAATATTTATGGACCCATCAAAATTGGTGAACAGTGAATTTGCTGATAGAAATTGTGGGAGGTTTGTTTTTTCTTTTACTTTCCTTTTGAAAGAGACTGAGAAATTCTTTGCAAATTGGGTCAAGTTCAGTACATAATTCTGGTCAAAATGTATCCTTTTAATTTTTTTTTGGTTAAAAAAAATTCAGCTTTTAAAGTTTCAAAATTTTTTGATTGAAAGCAACTTTTGCATGTGTAATGTATCCCAATTGCCAAAAAAAAAAAAAAAAAAAATCCCTAAACTTCTGACAGCTTTGAATAAAATGAAACAAAACAAAATATTTCCTTTATGGCAAAGATTTTGCATGAATGAAAATGAAATTTGGGATGCTTTTAATGTAAGAGTTACATTGCCTGTTGCACATTAGTAGCGGAATACAGATCAATGTGGTTGTATTGGCATTTTTACCAGGTTGTAATGAAAGCTTTTCACCCAGATGCACCACAATTCTTTGTTAGAGTTGTGAGGAGAACAATTCTTTGAGGAAAACAGTCCTGTTGAGGGTGGCGAGGCCCTGGCACAGGTTGCCCAGAACAGTTGTGGATGCCCCATCCCTGGAAGTGTTCAAGGACAACTTGGATGGGGCTCTGAGCGATCTGGTGTCGTGGAAGTGTCCATGGCAGGGGTGTTGGAACTGGAAGGTTTTTAAGGTTCCTCCGAACCCAAACCAGTCTGTGATTCAGTGACTTGAATGTGGACATGTATCACATTGCTTTAAGGAAAGCACCATCTCTTGCATTTGGCTCGTGGCTGTGGCAGCATTTGTTCTTCCTGTGCCACACGTGTGGCAGCGTTGTGGCTTCTCTGAAAGCAGGAAACAAACTCATATGGCTTTGATCCCTCGCAGCAGAAGGGGTGCTCTTTTTGTTCTGCTCCAAAACGGGAGTTACTTTTCAAGCAATTAAAAGCATGCAAAGGTTAGGAATAATTTCTTTACCAAATAGTTGATGTCTAGATCCTGAGTGGTACCAGAGATCCAGGATTTAAAAAACTGTTTGTAAACAGTAGCTTTTTTTTTTCCAACTCTCTTTTTCCTTACTTTCTTCAGTAAGATATAGGGTCTTGTTTAAAACTTCTGCTTTCAAAGGAATCAGAGGTTTTACTACATGTTCTCTTTGAAGGGATGAGCACAACAATTTGTTACTACATTCCATTTTCTTTGCCTTCACTTTCTGCAGTGCTGATTCCTTCTGCTAAGGATGGCTCAGAAATGGGCAGTTCTGGCTGCGCTCCTTTTCTTGCCAATCGATCTGGCTGAAGGTAAGTGAGAAAGATCCAAAACTACTTGTAGCACTGCTCGGTACTCTGTATTTCCAACTTGCCAGGACACTGAAACTTCATAGTACACCAGAGCAAACTTTGCCAATTGTTCAGTGGGAATGCAAAGGAGTAGTGTCACCTCAGCTGGCAAAATAATTGTGTGCCTTGCAGAGTGGCACAGGATGATAAATCTGGTAGGAATCCAACACTGGCCATCTGTTCACCTGGGACAATAGCAGGAGAGATGTGATTTCTGGAATAAAAGGGATCCACAAATGTCCCTTACTAAACTACTGCTCCAAGAGGTCTTGGTTTTAACTGTGCCACAGGTGTATATTCCCCAGCTATCTTGGATTTTACTGGCGCTTGAAGCAAGGCACCTAATTCAGAAACACAATAAAGTTTTTAAAAGTAGTTTCCTTTCCCTTAAGAGTGAATTTTGCCCTCCCTCCCAATCATTTTTTCAAAGCCTATATTAAAGTGATAGAAATTTGTTGACTAAAAAAAAAAAGTGAAGGACTTGCAGATTGCCAGCATCACTGTACACAGCAAAAAGGCACCATCTCCACTTCAGGTGGAGATGGTGCCTTCCAAATTCAGGAAGGTGGATCTGGAAGCTGAATACTAATATGTGCCCCAAGGCTGCCGGTACAGTCAGGAAGTGTATTTTTAAGGGTGATGAAGCCAAGAGTTTCCTGTGCTTTCATGATGGCTGTAGCATCTTTTAATGTATTTTTTTTTCTCATCTGATGCAGCTCACAACAGGGTAAGTGTAGAGGCTGGCCATGAAGCTGTGCTCAGTTGCCCCAATATCTCCAAGGTGTCTTTGCTGCTGGTGACATGGAAGAAGAATTGCAGCAGTTGCTGCTTGTTGTCCTATAGAAGTGATCACAATGAGACAAGAAAGCTGAACTGCAGTGAGAGGATCACGTGGAAATATTCACCTGTCTGTGACCCTGCGCTTCGTATTTACCCTGTGAACCTTGGGGATGAGGGAAATTACACCTGTGACACTGCCAACAGTGAAGGGAATTTTCATTTTTTCTTTTCTCTGACTGTGATAGGTAAGATTGCATCACTAAAACAAAAATTAAATTATTCTATTTGCAATGTAGTCAGGAACAAAAGAATATTAGGAAGCATCATGAATATATCAAGTCACCTTTTCCATATAGTCAGGTAAACTATATCTAGGTTTCCATAAGTTTAAAAAAAAAACACAAGAAGACTTTATGTTTTGGCCATATTAATTAAGCCATCTCAATATAACTAAAGATTATGGGAAATGAATTTTGGAACTCTATATTTGCTATTATTATTAATTTTAGTCACTTGATTTTTTTTTTTTGTTGGGTTTTTTTAGTTGGTTTTTGGTTTTAGTTTGTTTTGGTTTTGGATTTTATCTTCTTGTTGTTCCCTGCAGAATCTTGCCTTTTTGATGAAGGCTTAGGTGCTGGCCTTTTCCCTGTTTTGCGAAATGCAGAATATGAGTTGCTGGACTTCAAGCAGAACAGTTTTGTCTAATTTCTCTTTTATTTCCCTGCTATCAAATTTTGGATTCTATGTATCCAAACTCCTATTTTACCTGAAGCCTCAGCAATCTGCCTTTTCATCAGTCAAGCTGTAAAGCTTTATTTAGTCCACCCCTCTCTGTCATCACATCTGCTAATCTGCCATCACCTTTTGGAAAACAGGAGGAAGCAGTACTTTAGATGTAGCCAGCTAGTTTTTGAGGTGTCCACCTCAGACTTTTTGACGTATTGTTTTTCCTTAAAGATGTGCTAATATTTCAAATGATTTTAAAATCTCACGAATTGGTCATACAAACTAAAAAATACCACCTGTTTTTCAGTTTCTCAGTTGGTGATTTTATGCTAAAAATGAAATAGAAATAGAAACTAAGATAGAAATTATGGCTTTTTAAAATTTCTTCTCTAGTGCCTCCTACGGTGACCCTGACCCACGACAAGAGCAGGGTGGCTGTCTGTCAAGCATCTGCAGGAAAGCCAGCTGCTGACATCTCCTGGATCCCTGCAAGCAACCACAGCTCTGAGGAAGAATTCCATCACCCCAATGGAACAGTGACCAGAGTGAGCTACTTCAACTGGGCCAACAGCTCATTTCCCTCTGTCACCTGCCTGGTCACCCACCCAGCCATGAACCAGACTCTGCTCATGGACCTGACATGTAAATAATGTTATTCTGTGCTTGCACTTCATCATGCCTAGGGCTCCTCTGTGCTGTTCTGTCCAGCTGTTCCCACTAAATGCTGGGGCCCTGGAGCTGGGTTAGAGTGGTTATAAGGTAAAGTCCTAGAGCATGTTGAGAGAGAAATTAATAATTTTGAGTTAGTTGAAACCAGATGTTTTGTGGCACTGTACGGAGAAGCTTTCAGTGTGTTTTTCTTTCAATTCCTGTTCTGTTTTACAAGAATTCCTTATTCTGCTTTCAGTGGGTTCACCTTGGTTGGCTGCCAGGTGCCCTCCAAGCTGCTCTATTGCTCCCCCTCTTCAATAACACAGGGAGAAAAATACAACGTAAAGCTCGCGGGTCAAGGTTAAGACAGGGAGAGATCACTCACCAATTACTGTCACAGGAAAAAGAGACTTGAGAGAAAGTAATTTCTTGTGACTCAAATCAGAGTAGGACAGCGAGAAACAAGAACGAATCTAAAAGCGCCTTCCCCACAACATTTTTTCCACAGTAGTGATGGTCTGGAGAAAATTTCCTTGGAGAATGTCTGTCTGTGACTTTCAAGTGTTCCAAAGGTAGTAAAGTGTAAAGTTTAGCTTCTCCTCTGGCTGTGCTGGACCTGTTGGAAGTAGGATTTGTAAGAATAGCTGAATAAGTGCTTATATCATCAAAATACCTTGGTAGTGGCACAAAGGACAGAAGTCAGCATAGACCAGTCATTAATTAACAGAATTTTGCAGGGATGGCTGCTCAGTTCTGTTGTTCAGGGCAAATAGTACTTGAAGAAAAGGAGAGTGTAAAGGCAGATGAGTTGAAAATGAAAATGTGTTTGTACAGACAAATGAGTGGATGTGTGAGGCAGCTTCTTCTTGCTGGTTGGCATCCAGACATCTCATCAGTTTCTCGCTGCTTGTTTGAGCTGTGAAAGCAGAGGATTAGCTTTTTCCTCCAGCCAAGGTAGGCAGTAACATCACAAATCTGTGGATATTGACATCTAGCTCGGTAACTTGCTCTCTTTTCTCATCTCTCAGGCACTTCCCACATTCTTCCATACATCCTGATAGGAGCAGCTGCAGGTGTCGCTGCTGTCACTGGTGTGACTTCATGCTTGATTTTCAGGTGCAGAGGTGAGTCCTTTGATGACCCTGAAATATGTTACAATCCCGTTGCTGACTATGTGCAGGTACAAGGACATGCACTTTATTGCTGAGAGTGAGGTGGGAGGCAAGGGTTGAGGAAAATGTTCACATATGCACTGTCCTTTTGGAGAAGTCATAATAAAATAAGGGGTGGAAATTTAAAATAAGTCTGGAGTTTTGAAAAAGCCATAGATATTATGATATTATGATATTATTATGCATTACAGGCATGTCAGAGATTCATCCAGGATGAAAAAGGGTGCTTTCTGAGAGTAGGGCAGGCTTTGAGATTTTAGAATTATTTTGTTTGCTCTGCACTTACTGGCACAAAATTCTATACTTAAGAATGACAGTTCACAAACTAATGATCAGACACAAATGAGCTCTGTTTCCATCAGCACTCATAAGTTTTCCCTTGAGCAAGACTAAGAATAGGCAAATATACATACTTTGATATCTTTCAGATAATTGTGCATTGGGCATATTAGACAGCTGATTTTGTTCCTTTCTCATACTAAATGCAAAACACAGCTACTAAGAAGGAAATGAACTCTACCCCAGTAGAAACCAGGACATCCAGCATGACCAAAAGTTTCAATGAAGGGAAAAACAAAACAAGCCCCTGTTAAGGAACAGGATGTAAAAACAAATAAGAAGTTAACATATGAGTGTAACTGTATTTTGAAGAAAGTCTTTCAAGAGCTGAGGGCAGCTAGAGGAGAGCCCCACATATAACAGCTGTATAACCCTGCACCATCAAACCATTCTAACTTCCTGACATCCTACTTTCAGCTCGCTGGTTACGTAAAAGGGCACACGGCCCAGAAGAACACTTTACAGTAAGTGGGCTTTTTGCAGTTTTTGGTGTATTCTTCACTAAAACTTGTAATTTCTTTGCAACATGTCTACTGTGACAAACCTCCCGTTTAGCTCTGTGTGCACTTGGAGGGGGCAATGAGGAACACCTCCTCTGTGAGGATTTCTATTGTTTGGATGTCCCCATCTTCATATGTAATCTGAGTATTTGAGCAATTGTTTAAGCACTGGAAAGGGAGTGGTGTAGTGCATTTCCTGCCCATAAGTTACATTTACAATGCTGAATTTGGACTCTCCCAAAACTCAATATTTTCATATTTCTGCTTCACAGAGTAGTCTTAACTCAGATGTTTTGTTTAAGAATGTGTATTCTTAATGGCAGAAACCTGCCTGATTAAAGATTGGATGGAACCAGACATCCCTTTTACAGTGAGGGAAAAGGGTCCACTTTGTTTCTCTGTATTGGAGACAAACACAGCTGTGAAACTTTTATTTTTTAAGTGGCAGTTCATATACTTAGAAGCCAGGAAACTGCAGTGATAAATCTGCCACCACAACTTTTACTTACTCTCTAATTCCAGTGGTTTTTGATATATATTTAACAGAATGAAAATACACTGCTTTTTCCTCAGGGCTTCTGCCTCACTTAATGCACATGGAAAGACCAATTATTTCCTATTTTGTTTTCTGCTCATGATTTAATTAATGGTCATGTGCCTCATTTGTTGCAAAACAAGTCAGAGTGCTCTGAAGTTAGAATGATTACTTTCCTGATATGCTCTTGTGTGGCATTCAGGACAATTTCATTGATGAGAGTGGGAGTTGCAGAGATCAAAGTCTTCCAATGATTTTAGGTGCCTAAACTGGATTGTTTGTGGTCTGTCTATTTTGGTTTTGTTTTTTGTTTTGTTTTCATTTTGTTTTGATGTTTTGTTTTCAGAGAAGTTAGCATTCTTCATTTTCATCTATTTTACTGTTGATACCAATATGCCAATATTTGTTTTCAATCATATCAAGAAAAAGAATTTCAAAGGCTGTTCTGTTGAGGCTTTGTGAAGGCTGTTCTTGCATTTCTCTGGCCGTTCATGTTTCACCCTCTGTGCTCTTCCTTTTTGCTCAGAAAGCTCAGAGAAATCACTTAAAGTTCTTTTGCAACAGTCATATTACCTACCAGGTTTCTTCTGCTCTTGCTTTTTGTTTGGGATCTATAGGAATGATGGTTCCACAAAATTATCCAATATCATATAATGGTACATGTTTTTCTTCCTGTTGCAGATTAAAACCTCTGAGTTCACGCCCTCACGTGTGAGAAGAGAAGCAGACAAGCCTCATGACTTTCCAGAGAGAATCTATGAGAATTACAACACAAGACATCTTTATGTATGCTTACAACAGCATAGGGACAACTAGCCAGCTCAGCTACTAATGATACTCAGCTACTTGAACTTGTACTTCAACTATTCAGCCTCAGACCTTACCCACAAATGCCTTTGCCTTTCCTGAGCTGATGATGGTGGGGCAGAAAAGCCCGTCCTAGTAAGTTGTTTTTATCTTTCTCTAAATATTTGTACAGACTTCAAAAAAGTTGGAACTTTCAAGGATTGAGTTAGGGAAATACCTGCCTTAATTTTGTTTGAAAGTGGACTCTAAGGTATGTGCTGCCTTTCCTCAAAACAATAATTGACGTATTTCTGTGCCAGAGAACCAGACTGCTGGTGAAAATACAGCACTTTTCTTTCCATTTTGGTAATGGGATTCTCTTTAAAGTTCTGTGTTGGAAACCAGAGAGTGACACGGGGGGACCCCAAAACACAGAAGGTCAAAGCAATACATCTAACAGAAATGCAGAAATAAGAGAGTTTTAGGTTTTTTTTGGTTCTGTTGTTTTGCTTTTTTTTCTGGGTAGATGGTTGCACACGGCAGATGACATTCTAGTATTTGACATCTTTGTTTATTTTTAAATTTTTAACATATTTCTTTTTCAATTAATCTTTCTGTTTGCATTGATAATTGATGGAAAATAAAACCAATTTAATATTTTACTGGATATGGAAATGAGAAACTGCAATGGGCAATTTTTGGAGACTCTTTAAAGTAAATGTGCAAATAAGCAAATATTCACGTAAAGGATTTCTGTGGCTATTTGGGTAAATGTTTGTTGACCGGTTTCTGAGAAGTGAGATCACAGCATGGTTTTAATGAGAACAGAAGTGTTAATTTGTATAAAACGCAGGTTGTGTGCTTGTTTAAAACAAAGGAAAAAACCCAAGCGCTACCACACCATTTATTTCTTCTCATCTTCATGTCCCCAAGCTGAAAAAACAGTCCACAGACTGGTTGTTGCTTTCAGTTTTCATTGGTCAGGTCTGTCAGACCTTCCAAACACTAATGCAGCAGTAACTACACTCAAATGTGTGTTTTGAAGAGACTTTTTCTGCTGGTCCTGCAGGGTCATCTCTGCTCCATCAGTATTCTTAGGCATGAGCATCTCCCAGTGACTTTTAATTGCACTTTGTCGCTTCTAATAGACATGGATGTCTGCTGACATCACTCCAGTCTTTCTTTTTAGTCAGAAAGGCATGAAGACTCTCTGCCTTAAGGAAAAGGGCCTCCAGGAGGCAGGCTGGCTACCACGACTGGTGGGCAAGAAAAGCCTTTCCTGTGGTGTTTCATGTCAGTGACGCGTTGCTCTCAGAGCTGTGTGCAGCTCCATCATGTCTTCTGTGGGGAGGGAGAAGCACTTTTTCATGTGTAAAACATCTGGGAGAAATAAGTGACAGCTTGGAATTAGTGCAAATAGGTTTGAAATGATAGGAAGAGTACTTTGTAGCTCCAATGAAATCCACAGCAGCGCCTTAGTCCAAGGTGCTGTCGAGGGGTCACTTGTGACTGGAAGCTTCTGAAATAGAGGGGAAGATCTCTTGTTGCTTAAGGAACTGCCCAGTCAGGTCTAAACCTGGGTTCCTGGGCTGGTGTTGCTCAGTGTGGTAAGTGAGCATGGATTGTTTTTACGGACAGCTACAGCAGTCTGTGCCTTTTTCAGAAGTTGGATCATTGCAGCCAGACCAAAGGATGACAGGGCTGTTAAAATTGAGAGAGTTAGGCTGTGGAAGAGTGTGCTTCTGGGAATCCTAGTGCATGTGTGCTGTGATTATTAGGGTGTAATGTATGGCCTTTTCATAACCCCTTTGCACCAAGTGAAATGTTGAAGGGTGAGATCTAATGGAGACAGAAAAAACAGAACTTGGACAGTTGGATGGTGTGGGGGGGAAGCTCTGTGAAGGAACATCACTGTGATTATTTGCCCTGGCTGAAAACTATGGTTTTCACACTCGTAACTTTATTTTCACCTTTAATTTGTATGTGGTGGAATTGGTCCAGTCACCTGCAATGTGTCAGCACTTCCATTAACCCAGAAGTTCTGAACAGGCTTTGTGCTGAACTGAGGTGCTCTGGCAATGACATAGGTCCATTCATGCTGCAGGTACTTGGTGAAATGGGCTCTCCTGGTGGTTCCACAGCTCTTAGCAGCCGTGTGGGCTATGGTTTGCCTGATTTCCTATTTCTGGGATGGCCCAAGAGCCAGTCCTGCTTCAACCTCGCAGAAAATTATCTTACAGCATTATAATCAGTCTTTGATCATAACCTGTTTATTGCCAACAAAAAGCTTGAGTTAGCAGTGCACAGCTCAGGGGAACTCACATGTTGCAGGCATTAAAAGGTCTCAGCTGCCTAATTGTTGTATCTTCCTTCTGCAATAAAATTGGCCCTCCTGCTTTTCAGGCTTGTTGTGTATGATTAATAAAACTTATTAGGCCAAGGAGAATAATGTGGCTATGGGGGTGGTTGAAAGAAAGGCTGGGACATCAATAAAGCTTCTGTAGGTACTTTCACTGTTGATTGTGACTGGTGAAGGGCAGGGTTTTGTCATATGTGGAGCTCTTGGGGTGGGCTTTGGTGGCTTCCTCTCTGCCTGACATCACCAGAGCTATGTGTGCCCTGCTTTTTGGGCTGATGAGCTGATCTGTTAAGTATTTTGAGAATGAGAAATAAATAACTTAAATATGTTCTGTCATGCTGCTTTTGCATGGGACAGGCAACGTGGTGTAACCCAAAGAATAATTCAAATTGTGTCTTATAGGTCTCAAAAATAAGCAGCTTGAGAATGTTTTTGTGAGTATATTTATCATGCTTTTTTCTCCCTTAATTATAAGAACGCTTTTGGTGACTCTATACTGTTTTTATTTGCACTGAAAGCAAATTTAAGCAAGTCAGGTATTTTAGACTGCCAAAATGGCCTTGCCAAAATGTGCAGGAAAATGCTGACTGTTTGTTGAATAATCATTGTGAGAGAGCTACTAAAAAGTGATGCAAATTGGAGTGAGATATTTGCACATTGTCACAAGAAAAAAAAATTTAAAAAAAAAGCCTGGGAGCGTGACACTGCTGTTTCAGGCTGACTATTTAGTCAAATGCACAGTTGACTGAATGTCACTTGAGCTTTTTAGCACCAGATGTGATTATAGATGAAAATGCTCCTGTTTATTGTGTGGATTTTCACTCACATTGTTCATAGGACACTCTTTGTAATAATGATGATGTCTGCTTTCTGATTAATCTATGAACAATTTATCTTCTGGAAATAGCAGGTGTTGTGATGCCTCTTTCTCTTTACTGAATATGGAAAGAAATGGTGACAAAGCATTATGTTTAGGGCCTCATAAATTGGAATGGGACTTCAGATTATGAACAATATTTGTTTAAAATCACAAATTGCATCACCAGGATTGAAATGAAGAAGGTAAACAATTTTCTTACAGACTTTGGAAATGGGGCAAATGTCCAAAGGGTATTTGCCAGTTCAGTGAAGAGCTTGGTATCCTAAGCTGGAAACTACAGCTGTAAGTTTTGTCTAACCTTCTTGGCATCAATTTGTCACAGCTTTTCTTCTCTGATGAGAAAAGAATGCTTTTCTAGGTTCTCCTCTAATAACTGTAACACCTGTGATGTCTTTGCGACCTGGTCTGACTTTGTGAAGTCTTTGCAGTTAATGACAACTTGTCAGCCACTTGATTTTGTGTCCACAATCTGTATGCACCTGTCATGTGCTGGAGGCAGTGAAGAGCTCAGGAATTAAACAAGTGGGATTTGTTCTACATTTGCTATCACTTCTCTGTCCTGCAATAGTTTGTGCTTGTGCTCTTAATGGTGCATCTTTAAGCAAATATCTACTTTTCTCTTTTTCCTCCACAATCTTCTCATACACTAGTTTTCTCAGTTTACTGACTTTTGTCTTCTCAAAGTATTTCATTATCTAGTTTTATTTCCTTCTCTTTTTGGCATCAAATACAATTTTATTCTTCATTTCTTTGTTGCCTTTTGTGTGTGCGTAACAAGAGGTTTTAAACTGTGACTTGTTTTGGAATTTTTTAGAGACACTTACTCCAGGTCTCCTTTGCTTTTTTTGTTTGTTTGTTTGTTTGTTTGTTTTTTGCCAATACATAATAGAAAATTAATCACTCTTGACAATAAACATCTTCTGTGCTTAGACTTCCATGGTCACTCACCAAATCCAAATGCATAATATGCAGCATTTTATTTGTTCTTGGCTGACATCTGTCTTTCAGAATCATAGAATTGTTAAGGTTGGAGATAACTTCTAAGATCATCAGGTCCAACCATTAACCCAGCACCATCATGGTCACCATTAAACCATGTCCCTCCGTGACACATTTACATGTTTTTGAATGCACCTTGGGATGGTGATTCCACCACTTCCCTGGGCAGCCTGTTACAATGCCCAGCCAGCTTCTCAGTGAGGAAACTTTTCTGAATATCTAATACACTCTATGGCACCCATGAGGATGAGGATTGAGAAGAATGTGAGAGGAACACCCTGCAGACACCAAGGTCAGTGGAGAAGAAGGGGCAGGAGAAGCTCCAGGTGCCAGAGCTGAGACTCCCCTGCAGTCCATGGTGAGACCATGGTGAAGCAGCTGTGCCCCTGCAGCCCATGGAGATCCATGGAGGAGCAGATCTTCACCTGCAGCCCATGAGGATCCCATGCTGGAGCAGACTCCTGGCAGGAGCTGTGACCCTGGAGAAGAGCCCAGGCAGGAGCGGGTTTTCTGGCATGACCTGTGACCCTGTGGGGGACCCACACTGGAGCAGTTCATGAAGAACTGCAGCCTGTGGGAAGGACCCACCTTGGAGCAGTTTGTGAAGGACTCTATCCCATGGTAACGAACTCACTGGAGCAGAGGAACCATGTGAAGAAGGAGTGGCAGAGGTGAAGAGGTATGAACTGACCCCAAATCCCATTCCCCATCCCCCTGCACAGCTGGGGCTGGGGAGTTTGAGATAAATCTGTGAAGAAGAGGGAGTGGGGGCAAAGGCGGTTTTAATTTCTTTGTTACATCTCACTATCCTCCTCTGTTAATCATTGGTAATAAATTAAATTAACTTCCCAAGTCAAGTCTGCTTTGTCCATGACACAAACTGATGAGTGATCTCCCTGTTCTTACCTTGACCCATGAACTTTTCCATCATATTTTCTCCCCCTGTCCTGCTGAGAAGGGGGAGTGAGAGAGTGTCTGGCTGGGCAGGTGGCAGCCAGCCAAGGTCAATGCACCAGGCAAGGCTTAGTCACCAGCAGAGCTATAATAGGAAAGAGGATGCTGTAAACATCAGATTCTACATTATTAAGGCATTTTTATGCCGATGGTCCCTCTCTGGGTCTTCTGACTCTAATCTCATCACTGTGTACTGAGCTCCAAAAATTTCATTTCCACTCATTCTATTCTCTCAGCTGTCAATAAGTACTGCTGAGCAAACATGGCTAAGTGCTTTTGGGATTGATTTTTGTCTCACTTCTGCCACAGTCCAACAGAGTTTATATTGTCATATCATAATGTTTGTATCTAGCTGTGCTTGTATTTTAGATTTCCATGTGTACGTCTGAAAAAGAAGCCATGGACAACCCCCTGAAATAGTTTCTGTGTTAGATTTATGATCTCCGAAGAATGCAACCCCCTCTTCTGTGCAAAACATGCGGCCACATGCATCAGAACAGTGTGCTTAGTACATAAATGTCTTGTAACTCACTCCATCTCTTGTGTGAGAGAAGTGTTGTGTAGAATAAACAGATGAGCGAGCCAGCTACTGAAAAGCTCTGGTCTGGCTGCTCGTCTTTTTGTGCAACTTGCTTGAAATATTCAAATGAGGAAGATTAGAATCCAACAGCATCAGTTAGTGTGTTGTTAGGGCTGCCTCCTCAAACAGGCAAGTTAGTGCCTGCAAAGCTCTGATACCTTCAGCCCCGCCTGCCTCCACGTCTGAATATCTACCAGCTACACCTAGTATCACATCCTTCATCATTGTCATTCTTGTGTAATCAATGGTGGCTGCCAATTTCATGCTGCTCTAGATAGCAAGAATAAAAATGTACTCCTATATGCAAGCATCTTGATTCCTAGGAATGCTGCTCTGTGTGTGTGCGAAGCTGTGAATATACACAGGAAAAGTTGTGGGTTTTTTCCCTGAGAAATTAATTTCTTAATAATTTCCCATCAACAGAACATCTCATTATATATAAATGTTGTGAAAGACCTTATAAGACAGATAGACACATGAGGGATAAAATGAAAAGTTGCTGTGGAAACCATAACCTGAAAAAAATCTTTCTTCTGTGCACTCAAAATCCCAGTCTTTGTCTTCTATTAGAATATTGTTTGCATATCATTTCTCTCTTTTAGAAAGAATCTGAATTGCTGATACACAAATGGAAATCCCATCTTGACGGTGACTGTAAAAGTGCATCTCAGACTAATGGAAAAATTTTTTTTTTCCTTTCCTGTGAATATTTTAAGCCTTTCTCTTGTCCTGGTATCAGGTGTAAGGCAGAAAAAAATGTAATCTTTGTTTCCCACCTCTGACCAGCCGCAGCAGTTTGGAACCAATGATATTAATACCTTAATTGGAGCTAATTTTGGTGTAGGAGACAGCTTGGGGTAGGGTATAGAGGAGAGAAAAAGAAACACTATGGAAAAGTCTAAGGCACAGAGGAAACATTTTGCTAAACACAAAACATGCTTTAGCTCTCAGCTTGCAGCTGTCACCATCCCTCTATAGCACGTTCTTAGAAAAACACATTTCAAATAGGGCCTGTCAAATGAGCAAAAAGAGATTTGAGCTCTGGTATCGAGAGGCTGGATCACACCAGAGCTGCTGTCCATGTTCTGTCCTTGGGACTCTCCCGTAGCTGTTGTTTTCTGCAGTCATCCGCTGGCAGATGCATTCACACAGTGTTAGCCTGGGTCAGGAATGTGCTTTTGAAAAGAAACTCCCGGTGGTCCTGTGCTCGCTGTGCTGGGCTGGTATTGTCCAGCAGCCTTGGAGCACACAGCAAACGCTGCATCTTTTCTGCAGCACCCTGGGGGTTCACCTAATGCTCTCCAGCTGCTCACGGGTGTTCAGCTCACAGGATCAGGCCAGAGCTAGCCCAAAATAAAATCCCCCAACCCGTGCTGTGCTCTGTCAAATCACTCCTGCTGAGCTACGCAGCTGATGAGATAAACTTAGCTTTTGTTAAACGAGCTCTTCCTGCAGTGTGATTTTTTTTTTTAATCTGTTTTGTATGCAAGAAATAACTTCAGCATCAGCTCCAAGAAGGCACTGAAAAATACTGATTTGCAGTGCTCATGTATTGAAGATCTTTCTTGATCACACAAAGGATGTGCAAGGAAAAGATGGGGCCAAATATTGTGTGTGCTCCTGTGGTTTTCAGTTTAGCAAAAAGCATTGGGGACTGATTTTTGACCTGCTAAAACTGGATTGCTTGGCAAGAAAACATAGGAGCCATGGTTGCACACAGGCATTATTGCTGGCTAAACCTCACTTCTTCACAAATGCTGAAATACCACAAAGCATAATTTAAGATCAGTCTGCACAATGATTTGCACATGCATTAGTCCCATTTCACTTATTCAGTAGTTACATATATATAAATATGCACATATAAAAAACTGGCATAAAATTTCTACTGTTATTGCACAACAGCTTGCATTTGAAAAGTCATTGTGCTTAAGTGCAAGTGGAGAATTAGCATATCTGTAAAAAAAAAAATACAAAGGAAGGTGTGTGTGACAAAAAAATGTGTAAAAAGCCAAATTCTTGGAATACATCTACCAGATGCAATGTCAAGGCCAGTCCCATATCTGGACTTCACCTTCAGCAAACATTTTAGATACAGACACTGCCTGATGGGCAGGCAATTCTTTTGCCCTTCCAGTTTTAGCACCATCACTGTAGAGCTCGGCCTAGTAGAGTTTGATGGAACTGGCTCTGAACCAGTACTTGAATGCCTCCCTGGTACCTTATGCCCTGCCCATGGCAACAGGACTGGAACCAGATGAACTTTGGGCTCCCCTTCCAACCCACACCATTCTATGATACTGTGATTTGAATAAGGAGCTGGCTGTGAAACAAGCCCAGATATTGTGAAACCCATCTCTTTTTTAGGAACCCAGAAGTGGCATTCTGGAGATGGCTTGAGACTGTTTTAACTTTGTATAGTATTTTACAGGATGGTTCACACTGGCCAGAAGAAAAAAAAAATCATAGAAAACCACAGCTTATCTTACCCTTTGAACACTTTGCTCAGCTTCTTACAGTCAAGGGTTTAGGACTTCGTGAGATGGAGGCTGCATTTAAATCATCTCCTAACAGCCACTGATAAACCTGCCCTCCATAATAATTTCACTCTCTTTTAACCTTTTTTATGGTGTGTTTTTAATCTATAATATAAACTGCAGCAATGAGTTCCACAAATTTAATTATGTTCTGTGAAAAAATATTTATGTTGGTGGTTGAAACCCACTTCTTGGTAGTTAAATGCTGAGAGGAGGAGGCATTACTGTGGTGAAGCTGAGGAAAACATCAGCAAGCAGCAAAAGAAACAAGTGGCAAAGAAGAGGAGCAAAGCACCTCTCTCCAAAAGAGAGGTAAGAGTCAGGAAGAAGGATAGTAGGGAGAAGACCTCAAAGATTCCCACCTGCCCTCAGGAGGGCACATCCAGGAATGTGAACAACTCTGGCTGAGGAAAAATTGGTCAGATTTTCACTGGTGAGTGGGAGACCCATGAACCACATCCCTAATGAAGGACTAGGACAGGGTGTTGAGGCTGAAAAAGATTCTGAAGGTCATGGGAAGGATCAACAGTGGATTTTTCCCTGTTAAAGCAAGTGTCAGTGCCTGAAGGGAATAAAAAATAGCTGTGTGAAAGTGATATTCAAGAAAGATTTGGTTTAGGTGAGCTTTGGTAAAATACTTTGAAAGGAAGGACAGAAAAGTTCCTGCAGATCGGTGCAGTCAGTGCAAGGAGTGTGGTTAGAGGCAAAAGCCATGCAAAGGGGATTCATCTGAGGGTGGGTAATGCTGAAGACACAGCTCCTGGGATCACGGTTAAGAAGGCTTGTGAGAAGAAATCTAAATTAAGAAATGAATGAAATTGTTTGGGAAAGTAGTGAAATATTTACAGCTATTTTTATAATACAAGGAGAAGGGGGAAAGTGAGTAAAATTGCTGCCAACTGTAGTTAAGTAGGCAATATCAAATTATTGACTTTTATGTGGCTAGAAAGTACGGTCAGTAGGAGACAACAGATACGGTGTTCACAGCAAGCGAGTGTTTATTGCAGGTGTTGTTAGAGCAGGAAACTGAATATCATCACCAACTACATCAACTACATCGAGGTGGAAGGGCAGCAGTGATTATTACATGACAGGAGCAATCATGTTGGAAATAGGCTGTAGAGAAATGATAGAATAATGATTTTAAAGGTAGAAACATATTTTAAAGATGTTAAGAAAAAAGTGTGGTAATGTGGGTAAAGTAGATCAGTTTCCATCAAAATTATTCCAGGAAAAGATGTCAAAGGAGGCCCTCCTGGGATAGACTGGGGAGTTGAATTTGGATGCAAATAAAGAATTACTGAATGCTTTTAGAGAGTGAAATACTCCAGAGATTTGTGTCACAAGAAATTTTCTTAGTCATCCACACTGAAAACCATTAGCAATCATATGCCATGGGAGTGACAACAGAAGATCTGTTTAACTCCACAGTCAATGAACCAGGGGATGACATGACTTAAAACTCTGTTTTTCTGACTAACATCAACAACTTAGAGGAGACAGTTGTAGACAAAACCCTTGAGTGAACAAGTGAGGTTGATTTAGTTGATGTGACCTGGAACATGGGCATGTGATCTTAGTTTAAAAAGGGAAAATCATGCATAACTGGAGGGACCTAAATGGTGAAGAACAGTCCAAAAAGCTCAGGACTTAATTTAAATGAAGCCAGGAATTTCTTTACGTTAAAGATGTAGAGATGCTGGGGACTTCTCTTCTAAACCAAAGGAAACATCAGCCCAGCCAGCTCTGAAAATGAAGGTAAATTCTATTGAAATGGACATTAGGAACACAGGGAAACCCTGCAAGGATGGGGAAAGGTGGTTGTCCTTCAAAAAGGCCTGTCTTAAGGATGAAGAAGCTCAGGGAGAAAATGGGAATTGCCAACAGCTGTGCAATTGTACAGCTGGTCTTGCAAAGTACCTTTAATTGCTAAGCAGGGGTTTTGCTCTGTTTTGGGCAAGCAGAGCTGGGGTGGGAGCAGCCCTGAGCCCCAAAGCTCTCGTTGTATTCCTGCAATTTGGGAGAGCCAGGAGACCTTGTGGGACTGGTGTTTGGAGTCATGCACAACCAGTGCTCTGTAAGTAGAAAAAAGGGGTGTGGGGGTAAGGACTGCTACAGAGAAACATTTGGAGTTTTTTCTGTAAGGAGGGGAGCATTTTGGTCCAAGTTTGCTTTTGGTACCTGGCAAGGTGGGCCAGGCCAGGGTTCTGTGTTGGCCCAGACATGCCTGTGGTATGAGGCATCTGTTTGAGGCAGAAGGGGCTCAGTCTGAGCAGTGGAAAGCCTTGAGAAGTAATACCAACAAAGTCTTTTATTGCAAAGTGTTAGGAAATTTTAATTATCAGTCTCATCGCTAGTTTGATGTGTGATGGCTTCACATCAGAGGATTCAGCAGGTGTTTGGGCAGAGATGGAAAGGAATCTGTGTGATGCAAGGTAGACATTCAAGAGGACTCCCATATGTTTTTTGTGTCCATTAAAAAATATGGGGGGATAAATGGACACACCAAAAATCACCACCTGCCTAAGGAGAATGTGCCCCTCCTCAAATCCTGTGGTGGCTGTATCTGGATCAGAAAACTGCTGGGTATGGGAAGAACTTGACATCTGCTTGATGTTTGGAAGATCACACCCCTTCCTCAGGGTACCAAGTGGGAGCCTGAGGAGTCAGCGTGATGTTGAATGGACAGAGTGAAAATTTGATTGTGGACTTCCACACAAACCTGCTTAACATTTTTTTTACTGGCCTAATGCAAAATTTCCTCATGTGAAGTAATTTTTCACTTTCCAACATCTCTGAAAGCACAAGCTGACTATAGCCTTGCTTGTTTTCACTGATTATTCACAAAGTCTCTGATGATTTTTGCTTTGTTTTACCCTAAAATCCCACTTGTTTGAGTCCCAGTTTTGGTGTTTGGCTTATTCTGTGTTGCTGAATTTTAAAATGATTGAAAAGCCAGTGGATCTGACACCACAGCTGTTAATGGCAAATTAAGCAAATCTCAGTTCTACTATTTTCTGAAGCCTTAGCCATGGTTTCAAAGAGTAAGGGTTAACAACAAAGAGACTAACTAAAAATAATAAATTTCTATATTCTTTCATCAAATCTCTACTCTAGACCCTGCATGTTTATGTCAAAGGAGCTCCCTTGCTTGTTTCCTGACTTTAACATTTTACAGAATTTAAAAATGATATAATGCAGCCTAAGGAGAGAATCAAACAATGTCATAGTAAGTGAGGAGACTTGGGTTTAATTCTTTGCAGCTGTTTTCTCTTCTGATCTTGGCCAAGTAGTTTCTCCTTCTCTGTCTCTCTCTCTCTCCGTTATGATTTTTTATCTCTAACTGAGGATGCAGAACAAAGGAAACTTTCTTGTTTCTCCTGGAGATGCATTATTTCAATTACTATAAAAGATGATGAAGAGCTCAGACAGTAAAGCAAGGGATTATGTTAAAAACAATAGATGAAAAAACCCCCAAAAGCCACTCTGAGGCTCCTGACTTAAGGCTGGATTTTTAAAATATTTCTATCAGTTTGTTGTGCCCTCTGTGAACATGGGAAGTGAGGACACCAACAACATCTGCACCTTACTGGGTTAGAGATCCGAACCCTGCTGCCAACTCAAACCTTGTTCTTACTTTTACAAATATCTTTTCAGCTGTTAATCTCCGATGTTGAAAAAGACTGTAGAAAACACACTCACCTGTGAAATGGAAGTGTAGGATGGAAAGGCTTCTTCTATGGGGTTCTTCTTGTGGTTTGGTTGTTTTTTTTTTTGTTTTGGTTTGGTTTTTTTGGTGGTGTTGTTATTAAAGTAGAAAATAAGGCACTTAATGAATTGCTCTTGTCCTACTTGATTTTTGTGCCTAGATTGCTACAGCTTGGGCTTATTAACACATTTAACCAACTTGGAAAAGGAGATGAGTTGATCAGCAAGGATATGGCGCATCACTTTGATATGCCATAGCTATTGAGACTGTCCACAAATGGTGCTGGCTGATACCTTTGGATTTGATGAACTTCAGGCAGAAGCAGCCTGGAAAGAAGGAATTTCCCTCCAACCTCTGGACAAAAGAGGACAGGAAAACCTGTTGGCTGATAGTGCTGTCATTCAGATGAATGTCTGGTTTATTGTCAGTTTCTTTCATTCTTTTTTTTTTTAAATCCCCATTTGCTTGGGGAGCACTTTTTAGCCTTTTTGAGACAAGGTAATATTTGTGTTTCTGTACTTGAAAAAAACTTCCAGGTGCCTGACTTTGCTCTCTTGACACATTTGGAAATGTGCAAATGGAAAAACCCATGAGCTTGTGGGCAGTAATTCTGCACATAGAAGCTATATATCAGACTCTGGCTGCCTTGTGGTCTGTGAAGCCTCTCGGAACAGTGGGCCACCTGTGAAGAAGTGGGTTGTGCTGATACAGGAGAAGGTCATGATGATGGGGTTAGAGCAAGAAAATTACCACAGTGTGGGGGATGCAGTGTGAAAGAAGGAAATACACCTCTAAAGACCAGGGAGGAAATGGTAGCACGTGTGTCAGTCTTTTGCTGCATTAATAAAGGATCATTTTGTATTTACGTTTTGGGTCACTATGCAAGGCTTTAAATGTATCGACAGCCAGATCAGAAAATGCAGTGCTGAGGGAAGTGATGCTCCTCACTCCATTCCTGGCAATAAAGATCAGAGTCATCAGGAGCATATTCATAGTCTGCATTGTTTCCTCAGCGGGATGCCAAGCAAAGGGCAAGCTGGACTAATTGGTCAGCAGAGGATTTCCTTGTACGAAAAAGGCCCTCAAAAGGCTCAGAAGTGACCATACCTTAATGACAGCAGGCTATCTAGCAAGCAGGGTTTGTATTTGAGTGGGAGGACTAAAGGGACACAGGTCTGTCATCTTCCTTGGCTGTGTGTTTGGGCTGGCCTTTTCCTGCCTGCAGTGGCCTCAGCCCTGTGGACCTGTGAGCCAGCATGTCCCCACACTGCCCTTCTGCAGCTGCTGCTGGGACACCAGCTCAGCTGAACAGAGACACCTCTTGGGAAGGTGCTCTCCCTGGCTGCTGGATTGTGGATTTCCCTCCTTTTGTGGCTCCAAGGCACATTCAGCAGACTGTTTCACCATCAGTCTTCCTTTTCCTTACCAGGGCCTGGGGAAGCTCCTTTCCTTATTTGTTTCAGATCATTAACTTGCTTCGTTTGACCTCGGGGCCTTTGGCAGTTACCTTGTGTGATGCAGAGACGATCACTCACTTTTTATTTGTGATCTCCTGTGATGTTGATGACAATATGTGAACTTCCCTGCTACAGCAATGAAACTCCAGGAGATACACTTGAGTGAGGAGACCTCCCATGCCAGAACATTTGTCTGGGTATGTCATGCAGTGACAGAATGAAATAAACTGAGATAGGGGAATAAGGGAAGGAGTTTACTCTGCACTTGCTTATTATATGGTGAACTACTGCAGGTAGAAAGAGCCCCCATGGTATTTCTACATCAAACAAATGTTGAATATTGTAAAGAGCACTATCTGGCAAGAAATCCTACTGACATATTTCCGGGCAATTGAATAGGAGGATGTGGTTTTGCACCACCTTATGACTATGCTGAACGCAGGGTTACTGTTTGTACCGCTCCCTAAACAACCTGAAAATGTGAGTTCTTTACTATGTAAAACTAGCTTGTCTTCAGGGTGTCTGAATATCTGTAATTACCACCTTTATAGCAATATATTCCCCAGCAGAAGGGAATGAGATGTGATCATACTGCCACTGCGTATTCCCTTGGAAATGCAGCATATTTAACTGTAACTGGCCTCACAGTTGTTATGAAGGATTTGGATTGATTTTTTTGAGACTTGGTTTGATTTTTTTTTTTTCCTCCCCTCCCCCTAAGAATCCAACAAAACTTGGAAAGAAATTTCCAGATCTGGTGAAGTTGTTTGTGTGGAGTTGTTTTTGTTTTGTTTATTTGTTTCTTCATTTTGTTTTGTGTCTGTATGACAGTGAAGAAAGCATATAGGACAGAAAAAAGATGTTGACAGAAACACAGGATTCAGAAAATCTGTCATAATTTTTCTTGCTTTGCTTTGAAATGAGCTCAAGTGCTTCTTTGGCTTTTGTGCTGCCTATATTTAAAAAAAGAAGAAACATAAAATTCAAGCTGCAAGTGAATTGCATAAACAACTCTAGATTCACTTTTCCAGAAACAGGAATGGAGTTGGACAGCTGACAGGAACCAACTGAAGCACTTGGGTATAAATCAACGGTTAGGCAATGCAAGAGAGACGATTTCTTAACATGAAAAATTCCAGGGGAATTAGAAAGAGCCCTTTCAGCTCCTGAGCTCTTCTCTTGCTCAGAAAAAAATTGCCATTATGAATTCCCTATATTTGGTAATTTCTATCTCTGAAAAGGATTGTTTGTGACACTTTAGCTCCATGTTCATGTACAAATATTTGTGTGGCCTATGTGTGTTTCTTTGTGTACTTGTTCTGGTCTCAGTTGAGACTTTAGAGCTCCTCTCCTCCATACCCAGAGTTTGCATTGATGTTCTGCTGCCCAGTATGCCACCAAATCCAGACATGCTCTTGGTAGAATTTCACAGAAAATGTATCAAGACAGTAAGACTCAAATTATTCACGCTTCGGCATGATTTCTCTTTCCTAGAATGAAATTCCAGTCATTGCCCAGTTTATAATTCCAGAGCACAATTCTCCACCACCCTGTGATTTGCTTTGTCCCTGTGCAGTATGAGAGGGGCTACAGATTTTAGGAATGAGGAAGTTTTGGCCACTTCACAAAGTACTGTGCAATAGCAAAAGGTGGTAAAGAGCAGCTGTGAACAAAACTTCTACTCTGGTAACCACAAACAAGTCCAAATCAAAAATAGTTATTATAATTAGTATCATTACTTTAAATAGAGAGGTAAGTTGCTATCTCTGTAGTGCTTGGTATTGTTCACAGCTACTTGGAATTAAATCCTGAAATAAACCTGACAACACATCAAGAAATAGCTTCTCTAGAAACCACCTTAGAAACTTTCAGCTGTCACTGAGGCCTTTAAGTGTTATCAGCTCCCCTGATCTCTGGTGATTTGCAATTTTTCTCCCCCATGTACATTTTCCAACTGCTTAGATGTTTCTGCACACCATTTCAAATGACAGTCCTTTCTGACCTTTGCTTGGAAGGTTGTACAAACACTGCTGAACTCCCCAGACTTGCCAACTTTAATTGGAATGCCCTGGAGTCTCATTCAGCTCACAAAATGTTACTACCTCAGTCTTGAAGCAGCCATGAGAGGGAGCAAATGTCGTGTTCCCTTTCTTGGAAACCTCCATTGCCTCTGGCACCCGGTTGTCCCAGGAGCCTCATGCTATGGATGTATTAACCCTGAGGAAAGCTGTCTTGCAACTCCCTTGTTCACCAACCCAGTCTTCAACCTGCTCTGTGCTCAGTGGCTCCTCTCGGGTTACTGTCCCAGTAATGATTCCTTACGTGAATCAACCTTTCACTGAAATTTTACTTCCTTTTGCACGTATGGTGCACCAAGTCTCTAAATGAGCAGACACTGGGGTGCAGTGCTGGCCAGGTGAAGGAGGTGATTGCCCCGCTCTGCTCTGCACCTCGAGTGCTTTGGGGCAGTTTGGGGCATCAAAATATAAGAGGGATATAAATCACTTGGAGACCATCCAAAGGAGGACCATGAGGATGGTGAAGGGACAGGAGGGGAAGCCATGTGGGGAGTGGCTGAAGTCACTTGGTCTTTTCAGCCTGGAGATGAGAAGGCTGAAGGGAGACCTTATTGTGGTCTTCAACATCCTCATGAGGGGAAGAGGAGTGGATGACACAGCTCTCTTCTCTCTGGTGTCCAGACCTGAGGAAATGGCATGGAACTGTGCCAAGGAGGAGGGAGTGGTCTGGATATCAGGAAAGTGTTTTTCACCCAGAGGGTGGTTGGGCACTGAACAGGCTCCCGAGGGAAGGGGTCACAGATCCAAGCCTGCTAGAGTTCAAGAAGTGCTTGGACAGAGCTCTTAGGCGCGTGGTGTGATGGTTAGTGTGTCCAGGGCCAGGGGCTGGACTCGTTGATCCTTGTGGTTCCTTTATAACTCAGGATGTTTTATGATTCTATGATGAACCTTACTGAACGGGGGTGCAGGTAGGCATGGGGTTTCTGAGAATCTTGCTGGGAAGGGAGGGATCCCATGCTGACTGTTCCCCAACTTGTCGGCATGTTCGTTCTGCCAGGTGCTGACCCCCACGCCAGGGATGCCCGGCACCGGGCGGCACGGCGTGCCATGCTGGGGACACGGGGAGCGGGGCTTGGCTGCCAGCCGAGCCCACCCCGACCAGGGACGTGCGTGGGGACGGCAGCCGGGGTTGTGACCCGGGGGTGTCCCCGGGCTCCGCGGGCAGGGACCGGGAGCGCTCGGCTCGGGTGCCGCTAGAGGGACCCGCCCGCCCGGAAAAAGGCTTCGCGTCCCCGGCACAGCCCCCGGCCCTGCAGCGGGGCTCCAGGGCTCGAGCACGCCCAGTCGCCTCCCGTTCCTCCTGTTCCCAACCCGCTGGTTGTGTACTCGTGGTTTCTTGCTGGGGTTGTCCCCTCACAAAGTGTCCGGGGGCTGAGGCAAAGCTGCTCTGTCCCTTGAGAACCCAGCCCTCGGTGAGAGCCTGCTCCTTCCTCATTCTCCCCTTTCATCTGTGCTGTACTTCCCTGTCTGCACCTGAGTCAATGATCCCTCACTCCCCTTTTGGTTTTGCTTGTACAGCTGAGCATGAGAGAAGGCAAAGCGGGTCATCATTTCACAGCATCCTTTGTTCCCCTGAAGGATCTTTAAATGAGAGCTCTTTTGCCCAACTATACAAAATAAGTCAAACCTGCTACTGAAATAACTTTTCCCCTTCACTCACGGTGTGCAATGTGCTGTGGGTGAGAACACAGAATGGAGTGGGGCAAGTAGAAAGGGTGGTTCAGAGGAGTGTCACTTGATTTATTTTCTGTTAAATCTAGACTGCTTCCTTCTATTTCTATTTTATGTCTTACTTGCAGGTTTAGAGTTTGAAGGATGTTTCAGTTGCTTTTTGTTATTCTTCTCCAGTCAAATGAAACAGAGGACTGGTGGAGTAAATTGTTATGGCGTGCTTTAACACTGTGTTCAGTGAGCTGGAGACACAGGCAAAAGCCAGGCTGGCAGGGGGCTGGGAGGATTGGCATACACTGGGGTATTTAACAAGGAGAAGCAGGAAACGTGGTAGTGGTTTGACTGTGTAAATTGTATTTCTGAGATATAAAGTGTGCTGAGCATCTATCCCTGCCCTGTCTAAAGCAAGGGACAAAATCTTCACTCAGCTCTCCAGGTGCTCGACGTGGCTTTTGAGAAGGTGGCAGGGCATTGGAATGTAGATAAGATTTTAAGATGTCCTTTCTTACTACTCATTTTTTTCCTCCGCTGTTTGTACCCCTGAAGATCTCAGTACGTGCAGTTCCCCAGCCTCACTGCCTGTGCACGGCTGGCGCTGACCGGAGCTGTCACAGCAGTCTTGGAGAAGGATCACGTGTGCTCTGCTGTACAGTGCTGTACTGACCCTGCGTGGGATGGAGATGGCAAAACCACCTCCTCTCCCTCTCTCAGCTCCGGGAGGTGCTAGGCAGCTCCAAAGTGAACTGGCACTTTTGTTAGTTGGATCTGAGCTGTGATGAGTTCAAGCAAGTTTATTTCAAGGCCGCCTGGCTCTAAAAGAAGAAAATTGCTCAGTCTTTCTCTCTCCCCGTTCTTCTCCTCCTTCCCCTTTCCTGATTTGTTTTCTCTACAGCTCTCATTTTCATCCCTCAGACAGTAGTATGTGATTCCTTGTGCAGTTAACAAAGGGACCCCTTTCCTCCCTTCCCCTCCTTTCCCCTCTCCTCCTGTCCTCCACCCCAGGACCTCAGGATGAGGTGCTGGCTGCCTATTTCCCTTAGCTTTTGGTTTTCTAACTGTGAAAATGAGAGAAGACCTACCTGAGATAATTAATTAATTAGTATTTCTTACTAACTTTGAAAATCAGATGAGAGAAATACTTGCCAAAATGCAGAAGGCCATCAATGAAGGGGGTTAGAAACAGTCCAATAGTAACATAACTTAGATTTATGTGTGTGAAAAATAAAGCCATGCTTACCTGTTGTAGATATATCTGGCTTGGGAAACTGTTTTGTGTTCCAAATTATCGCAGTTTACTGTCTGTCAAAGTAGATGTGGAAGACAAATCCCCAACCTGGAAACACTTAGCTTGAATTTTTCTTACCTTAAATTCCAGTATTTTTACATATACCTAAGGTGATGGATCACCTCAAGCTTCAGAGATGAACTTTTTGATGACAGGGAATGCAAGCCCTGTATTGACCAGAGCTGTTGAGGTAATGCAACACTGATTTGCTAATCACTGGCATCCTCCTTGAAGGGATCTCTTTTTGTGTCTGGCTGGGGAACAGTGCTGCTCTGTGTTGAGTCCACCTGGCCATGAGTCAGTTCAGGCTGCCTCCAAAGTAATCGATGAATGTGAAAGATTTCTTTTTTGCTGTGGATACAGGCACAGCTTTGCTGCTGCTGGTTAGAGGTGTGTGTTTATAGGGCAACCACCTTCTAGTGACTGCCAGACCAGAAACAACTGGAGTGCAAACTAGCTGACTCCTTATTTCCTGGCTGTGGACTATTTCGTGCAGCTTTGTACTGTGAGAGATGGGAAACCAGGCTTAGCCAAGAGTGAGTTGCTTAGCAGACGCTTGCTGTCATACAAATTAGCCACAGCTTTTGCATCTTGGAGTGCTGCCAGCACAGAACCAGCTATTGCATTAAATGTCTACCACCAGTCATGATCTAAACCGAAAGTGAGAAGATTAATCGCTCTTCTAGCATTACCGTAGCAGTTAGCGCTTTTTGTGGTGTTAAACATGTTTTTCATCTTTAAACCCAAACCATGAAATACACTGAGTTTCAAATGAATGGGTGTACAAGAAAGGGAAAGGCTTAATTTAGTGGGGGAAAAATATCATGCATGTATAGGAGGTATTTTGCTTTAAAGTGGAAAGAGAGGCTAATTTTTATTAGTGCTGCCCATCTGGTGTATAGCAATGAATACCTTCAAAACTGTATTTTAAATAATTTTAGGCTTGTATTATATATAATATAAATAATAGTATTATATCATAAACAAGAGTAGATACACTTGATTTGAGCAATTAGTGGATAAAAAGCAATGGCATTTGATAAGCAGCCTCTCTGACTTTACACTGCCCCAATCAGGTTATTTAATTCATAATTGTACTAATGTACTTTGACTAATGAAACACAGTACTTTTTCCTTGCCTGAAAATATTCCCTTCTGAAATGTTCCTGAGTTGCAGAGTTCTTTCTTAAGAAGTAACTCTCTTGAATGTGAAGTAAACCACATACATGTAAACCACTTACTAAAATATGAAACTCATATTTTAGTAAGTTAGGATACAAAGTGAGGATATAAGGTTGCTTTCAGTCACTGTGTCCATTATATGTGGGGGAGTTGACACCAGAAAGGCTGTTTTGAATTTGGTTGGTAACCTTGTCTGTTCACAGCCCTTGCTGCTGACTTCTGTTTGTTCTGGTCTCTGTAATCTTTCCTCTTAGCCAAAATCAGTGTCATCAAAGCTTTAATTTTTTTGAGTTACTTTATGATGGCTACAAACACTAGATCAAAAAACCATTTATGTTTCTTTTAGAGGCTTAGCTTTCCTGGTCGAGGAGGGAAATAGGAAATTTGACCCTGGTTCTCCAGAAGACAATGAAAAATCTGAAAAAAATAATCAGTTCAATTAATTTCAGGATTTCACAGGGGAGGAGATATCAACATCTTGCTGGGGATTTTTAGCGGTTCTTCTATCTGGAGTACTGTCCCTGTAGTAGGACTGACACAAGTGTTAGGGTTCTTCTTAATCTTTACAGGGCTGCCACAAGAGTTTCCTCTCACTTTCCTGTAGGATTCACTCTTTGGTGTGCAGAGCTCCAAAAAGCCCTTTTTTCCCCTTTTTTTTTGCAGAGGCTACAGCAATGATTTTCTGTTTCTCTTCTGCAAGGGGAATCTGACATGCAAAGGTCGAGTAGTAATGTGTACTTGCCTAGAAATAATGTGCTGAGTTTGTAACTACTGGAGAAAACAATTTGGCACAGAGCTATTTCCGTGTACCTCCCCAGCACCGAGAACAATCAGGCAGCAGCTGAAGACAGTGGCTGCCAAAAGCGCATTTGGATGAGGTGGGTGTTTCTGGGTGGTACAGTCATGCGTTAACAAGTGTGACTGCATCACTAAAACAAATGTATTTTTGTGTCCCCAAGCTCTTTGTAGGGATATGCCATCCTCAGGAGGAAAGGACACCAATAAAGCATCTGGCAGGGAGGAAAGGCAAATAAATGAGTACAGGATAACGAGGTGTATCTAACTGCTTGTTGTTAGTAAAAACCATCCACCTGCACTGGATATCGTGTTCACAGCTGCTTCAGGAACCATTCTCTGTGAAAGCTGAAGTGGGAGTGGGTCAGCTGCTCCAAATCCAGTTCTCTGGGTGTTGGAAGAAATCTGAACTGATGGGTGGGCAGTGACCAGCAACAGGGAGGGCAGCTGCAGCAGGGATAGCGACCCGGGAAGCTCTGTGCAAACTCGGGAGGAGATGTAAACCCTGTCCCTGAAATACACACAGAGTCTTCTGACAGAGGTGGGAAACCAGACACATTTTTTTCTCTTTGCTGAGACTGAACTCTCACAGGGCACACAGCTACTTGCAAAAAAAATCTTAGCTCCAGTGCTTAAAATCGTGTTCTGTCATGCTCCTTGAACCTGGTGCTAAGGTCCAGTGGATGCTTCATGGGGAGGGAAAGCAGCATCCTGCAGATGTCTTAACCTTTACGCATTTTGAAAGGAGAATTAATGTTTTGTTTTTTTTTTTTTTGGACACATCACATGCATGGATAAATGCTAGAGATGAAATGATACTGTGTGGTGCTGTGTGGGGAGGTGTTTGGCACAGTGAGTTCTGTAAGGGGACGAGTGATGAGTCGCAGTCAGACACCAAGAAATGATAGTCCACAAGCCGCAAGTGCTTTTAATGGAATAACTGCCCACTTGTTTGATCAGATTTCTTGTAGTTGCCTCTCCCACCACTGTGTTGAAGGGCGAGCAGATACAGCTCAGTGAAAACAATACAAAAGAAACCACCCTGCATCTTGAGAAATGTTTAGCAGCTTAATTAGTTTCAGAGTATAATACTGTTAATAGTGCATAAATGACAGCTATTTTCTGTTTATCTACATATGGTTCCTTCTTTGAGCTTCACCCATTATTATTTAAATGAGTATTTTAAGTATCTTTTCTCCTGGAAAGCAGCCCCTATTTTTCCTTCCAATTTGATTTCACAAGATATTGTCAAACATCTTACGAGTAAGAGGATAAACAATATAGTCTGTACTCCAGCAGCCATAAAGGGAGAGGCAGGGGGAGAGGAATGGATTCCCCCAGATACCCAGTGTTATGACTCAGTAAATGTGGGAAACAGAGGTCTTCAAGATTGAATGTTTTAGTGTGCTGCCTCCTGCTAATCTGCTAATCCTTTTAGAAGGCTAAATTTCATGGCTCTTTCTGGAGACAGCGGAGCACAGCTGATGCTTAGAGCGATTTTTTTCTTTCAGCATAATGCAGGCATTGCTGAGGTCACAGGGGCTGCAGAGGCTGTGCTCTGACTGCAATGGTAATAAAGTGTGCTGGCTTGCACTGAGCATGAGCCAATTCCACTCTGTCACATCCTAGTATCTTCGAAATTTAGCTGTGCCACTGCTGTGCTAGATCTCCATGGTATGACAAGTGAGTTTTCCATTAGATTCCTGGCTGTGTTAAAATCCATGGCAAAGCAAATGCACTGTTTCTGGTAGTTCTGAATAGCATTTCATCTGGACCTTGATGTGAAAGCAGAATAGAGTATGTTGCAAGTGACAGAAACAAATTTGTTCAATATCTCAAGTTTCAAACCTTGTCGTCTTGCAGGAAACCCTTTTGACAGCTGCGTCAGCTGGTAGCCAGTGAGCAAAATACAAAAATTATTACAAACTTTTGAGTTTGTAATAGAAAAGAGGGAGAGGGGGAGAGAGAAACAACAGTGATGATTTTTTTTACTGGTGATTTTTCTTTTTTGTCTAATGCAAACCACTGAAAGTCTCTTGGAAGAACAACTGCAAGGGCCAGTGACACCTTTTCCCAGCTAAGGGTGAGCATGGTGCTGTCATGTCTCTGTTCCTTTGTGGTGTTCCTAAGCTGGTGGCCCAGGTTCCAAACTGGAGCACCTTTGCAGGGGATTGCTGCTGCCGACAGTGGGGTTTGTAGTCCCTGTAAGGAGCCTCAAGTCCCTATTCCTCAGAGGCAGCACTGAATGTCTGACAAAGAATTTGAAGCTGGGCTCTTAGTGACATAGCCTGAATCTGTTTGTCCTGAAAACTGCAAAACCTGTCCCTGGGCTTTGGTGTGGCTCTTAACTCCATGGCTTGGCAGCTAGAGCTTGTCAATCAGGATTGACCAAGGTGCTGTCTTTGAGGCCTTGGAAGGGATTTGTTCATAGAGGTTATCTTTGACTAAATAAGTTAGTCAGGGCTGGCAGGAGTTCCTGTAATGCCTTTTTAACTCTGCTGGGAATGGGAATATGCATGGATGCTCTGGGGGAAGGAGGAATTTAGAGGTGAGCTTCCCAGTGAGCATCCCACAAGATCCCCTGCCCAGGTGTGCAATGCATACTGAGGTCACTCCCTCCACCCTTGCTGCAGAAGGTGCTGCACAGCCTTTTCTAGAGACCCATCCTGCCAGCACTGTGGTGTTTTCTCACTTGCTTGGAAAGAGGGAGCACAACCCCAGTGCTCAGGGCAGTCGAGAAAAGGCTCAGAGAGCATCAGGCAACTGAGGATGGAGGGCTAAGCATGCTAAGCTGGAGCTGTCAGCCACAGTTCTTCAAACCTCACTAAGTCACCCTCTGTCAGCAGTGCTCGGCCCCGGCATGAGTTGTGGCTGGGTTTGGTGCTGCAAGTCACAGGCTCCGTGCCTGGCCAGGTGTGAGGACATGGAGAAAGGAGTTCTCATGCTTCTCTCCCTTCTAATATCTCCATGAGGAGAACCAGCTGCTCTTTATGAGCCTTCCCTCCCCAGTGCCCACAGAAGCGGTGTCTCGGAGCACTGGGCACTCTGTGTACCCAGCTCACTGGAGGTGCCCCAGATGTTTGGCTGTTTCCCTTGGGGTTATGCTCACATCTGTTGTGGGTGTGCAGTGTCAGAGGGCTCCCGACACTGGTTTGCTCTGAAACTGGTAATCCATGAGAGCCACTTGCCTGCTGCTGGGGTGCTGTGTTACCCAGGGATGTCCATCCATGGGACAAGGCAGGACAGAAGCTCACTCAGCTGATCGGCATAGGATGATGGTAGATATATTTAAAACTACTACCCGTGGCTGTGAATGGCTTGGCTCTATGCTGCAGGCCTGTGCCAGACTGTTAAAATCATGTTGTCATTCCATGGTATATTTTCTATCTTATATCAGTAGGGTTTAAAACATGTTTGTTTTACTTAACATTTCATTGATGACTGAGGGTTACTTTAAAAAAAGTTTTGTTTCTTTGTCTGCTTCAAGTGTATATTTCCTTCATATTTAATGTAACGCTTCAAGCTAGGCAGCTCTGCAAATCCCAACTGGATCAGAGCCACAATATGCTACCTCTTTTTCTAGAGCAAAACCAAACCCAGATGATCCATCTCTTTAAAACTTGGGCAATTAATGCTCCCAATATTACCTATACAAAAAAAGTCATTGTAATGTAAATGGCAGTGTCCTGGTGCTTTGCCTTAAATACAACAAATGTCATCTCAGTTATATAAATTTATACAGGTTAAAAAACAATGACTATGTTCTCCTTGTACGAACAAAAGCTCTTAAAGTTATTGCCCGCACCGTACAAGCTTCTGGAAGGCTTTCTTGAAATCTTCATTAAAGATTGTGTAGATTAAAGGGTTAACAAGGGAGTTTATATATCCCAGCCATGCTAGGAAATTAGACATGTCTTCTGAGATGTGACATGTTTCACAGGTATTAACAACTACTTCCTTTACAAAAAATGGGAGCCAGCAGATCACAAATGCCCCCAAGATCAAACCCAGCGTCGTTGCTGCCTTTCGCTCTCTTGTGCTGGAGATTCTCTGTTTTTTCCAGGACTTCTCGTGCTTAGATTCAGACCTGGGGCTTCGTAGGGTGATGTTGATTTTATCAGAGTTCACCAGGGGATCTGAAGTCTTCTCCGTTGTGCTGGGCATTGAAGCTGACTTGGTGCTTCTTTCACCTGCATCCAAAAGGACTTGTCCATTCACCCCCTCCTCCCTCACGATCCGGCTGATGCTTCTCCTGTGAAATGTCTTTGCTGCTTTGTAGATCTTGTAGTAAAGGATCAGGATCAAGGCCAGAGGGATGTAGAAGGCGCCAAACGTGGAGTAAATGGTGAAAACAATGTGGTCGTGCTTGATGATGCATTCGTCCTCCCTGCTGGTTGTCTGGTGCCTCCAGAACAAAGGCGGCATGGAGATAAAAATAGATATGATCCACACAACTGCTATCATGATGCCAGCGTGCTTAGGTGTCCTTTTCCGGGCATATTCCACGGCATCCGTGATCGCTCTGTACCGGTCCAAAGCAATGGCGGAGAGATGCAAGATGGAACAAGTGCAGCACGTGATGTCCACGCTCAGCCAAATGTCACACACCACCTGCCCCATGATCCAGGTCTCCTCTACAATGTAGACAATGCTGAAGGGCATCACCAGGACTGCCACAAGGAAGTCAGTCACTGCAAGAGAGCAGATTAGATAGTTGGCGGGGTGGTGGAGCTTTCTTGTCACAATTATTGCAGTCATCACAAGAGAATTGATGGCCGTTGTCATTAGAGCAAGCACAGACAGAGTAATGGAAATGAGAATCTTGGATGTTGCCCATTTGAAAGGTTCTTCTGATGTACTGTTTTGTTCAGTTGAGTTTATTAAATCCATGTTCCCTTTTAAAGATGATCTTTACCCGTAGCAGTTACCTGTTGGAAAAGTAAAAACATTCAGATAGTACCCCCTTGATTTTTGTCATCTTGAAAGACTGCAGGCCCCAAGCTTACAAGAACTTCAGACTTATTAGAAAGTATTCTGGCTCCAAACAGATTTTCCTGGCTAGCCCTATGTGGGATGCTCTGTGTCTGGAACAGGGGCCTCCTTTTTCTCCATGGCCACGCTGTTGAGAAGGGCATGTTTGCATGGCAGGGGAGAGAGGAGTGTGCTGTGGAGCCTGAGAGGACACTGCTCTTCAGCACTTCCAGCCTGGTTCCTCGAGTGGCTAAAAATACTTACTTCCCCTCCAGCTAAAAATACTTACTCTGAATGGTTTTTAGAGGAGTCCTGAAACTGGTTAAATGTGAACAACTTCATCCTAAAGTAGGTACTAATACTGCTTTTAGGCTCATGCTCTCTGCTCCACTAAGCAATGTAATGACTGTTGAAAACATTAATCCAGCAGGCATAATGCTTATTTTCTCATATAAACTCATTTTCCTCCATCAATAACTGACTCATTCCTCATGTATTAGATAAATATGGGATTTCTTAACTGGGACATAATTTTGAAGAGAAAATAGAAATGTGAAACATTGCCGTAAAAACAGGAGAAGAAAAAAATTGCATGATGAAAGTGTCATTTCAGGGTTTTCTCTTATACAGCTCCAAAATGAAGCAGATAAATATGTTTTAAAGCTTCAAATGGTTCACTTATTTTCTAATCGAAGTCCTGTACATAGGTTAGAGTCCTGAGAACACCTCTACTTTTCCTCAAGTTTTGCTGTTCTGGGGTTGCTGCTGAAGAAAACTGCAGAAAACTTGGATGCTACTTGTTCTGCTAATGACTCTCCATGAAAACAGCTTAACTCCTCCTATGGCTCTGCAGGAAGGAAAATGCAGGGAAATACTGCTGAAATAAGTCCTTGGTTGTGTTCTGGGGATACTTTCTTATCAAGAAGCGTTTCTGAGTACCCTGCAGACTGCAGCTGAATTGGAGCTTCCAGCTTTTACTGTGAGTGACAAGCTCTACTCTAAGGAGAATGAGGTTTCATGCTCTTGTGAGTGTTGACCTGCAAGTTCTTGTGTGAGATCTACTTGATGAACACCTAAGTGGGGTTTTCTCTGACAGATTTTTGAGTGTAGTGAGTGAGTTGCACTTGTGTTACATTGGATGCCACATGCAGGGAAATATGTGAAACAAGTGAATAATTTTTCTTTCAGAAATTTGGTCTCATTAACATAACTAAAGCTTTTTGATATTATGCTGGAGTGGTGGAAAAAAGAATTTCATTTACTGTTTATAACCTTGGACCCAGCTCACTCATTTGGTTTGATATTCTAACCTGGGCAGTGCTTAATATGCTACTGACTGCTCAAAAATGTTTTTAGCACTGGTTGACCAACATTTAATTGAACAGAAGCACAAGGAGAGGAAATGTATTTTATGTGGTGATATTTGCAAATGCTGTGCAGATTCTTGTCTTGTACATGAGCTGATCACAATATGTGTGTGCCTTCTGTGTTCCTTTGTCTGAACTTGAAATATACTTTACACACATAAAAATAGATTTTTCATCATGTCAGTGTCACCTTAAAACCTTCTGAATCCACACTAATTGCTAATTTGCAGATATTTTTGTCTATAGCTAGCTGCCTTCTAGGGAAAGAGTAGACACATATACTATTATCTGGTGAGTGTTCAACCTCTGCTAAATAAATCTTCTTTTGCCAGCTTGTACAAATACATGGGGGAAAAAATTTTATTGGGAAAATCTAAGATATCTGTTGATATTCAGCAGTTGACCATACTTTAAAACAGTTACTCATTATGGTTAATCACCTTATAAATGTCTAACTCCTTGGATATTAGTTCTTAATTGCACACAAGCAAGCAAAAAGCAATTTAGAGCTAATGAAAGCTGATTAATTGCTTTTGAAAGATTCTTCAGTTGGAGACCGTGGAGTAAGGAAGATAGTATAGGTAGACTTGTGAAACTGGTGTGTAGGAATAAATAGTTTCCTTCTGCTGCTGTGGTTTGGAGGCTCTTCATAAGAAGCACAGTGGCAGAAATGTGCTGGCTTGCCATGTGCAGTGATTAGGCCTCTCTGTGTGGAGGCAGAGTCATGCAGAGGGCTGTGCTGCTTGGGACTGCCAGTCACAAAATTTGGTGGCTTTCCTGGTCAAGTGGGCTGGGAATCCTTTTTTAACTGGTGGGAATTCGTGCAACTTTACTGCGTGATCATTAATGAAAAAGATAATTTTATAAATACGTGGAGTTGAAGTGTTGGCAGTATTTAAGGACTGCTGCTTCACTCTCTTTTGATGATGGCCAGAATGACCTAATTCTGGATTTTTTTCTTAAGTGGAACTCAGTGCAGTCAGTTGCCATCACTGGCTTCTGTCCTCAGCAAGTGACCAACCCACTTTTAGGAGTATGAAGGATGGTCCTGTAAACAGTGCACCGGATTAGGATGCAGGAGAGCTGGCCTCTGCCCCTCTGCTTTAGCCTTTCCTAGTCCATTTTTGAGCAAATTCATTACAGTGCTTCTGCTAATTCACTGTAAAACAAGTAATTCCCTGGAACCCTAGATTGTTTTTTATTGCTTTCTCTTGGCAGCATGATTTATCTCTTGTGGAATGGGTTTAGTGGTGACTATTTTAAGCATGCAACTATTTTCAGAAGAATTATTCCAGTCCAGATGTTTGTAAGGCTACTTTTATGGAGCTGGCAGCTCAGTGCCGCTCTTGTAGAATCTATCAGCTTATCACTGATAACTCAAATTCCATGGCAGTTGCTCTTGCTGCAGATGGAAGTGTTGTCTTTTATTATTACCTTTTCAATACTCAGCTGTTGTTGGAAAACTCTGGAAAGACTTGAAATTTTGATTGCATTACATTGTCCTGAATTTAAGACTGGTGGAAATGGTGTCTTTTACTTTATTCATTATTTATTTATTTTTATTTATGATTGTTGAAGGAGAGCTCTGTAAATAAAGGAAGCTGCTGTTCACCTAAGATAGCATGCCTCTTATCTTGGACACAGGAATAATATTATTTTTGAGGAACGAACCACTTCTACAAATCTTTTTTTCTTCCCTTCCAGATTTGGCTTGTTAGGGTGACCTGAATGTAAGTACTTCCTTGTCTGTAAACACACAGATATATCATCCTACTGATCGTGTTTAGAAGGCATGGGTGAAAATTCAAAAGTAAACACTGAATTTATCTAGTGGCCACTCAAAGAAAATGGATGTTGTCAGTGTTTCAGTTTTTCCCGAGCATGTGTGTGTGTTATTACGTCCATAACCACCCGTTTGTGACTAAGATTTACAAAACAGCAATGATAGGGATTCCGAGTGTAGACTGAATGACTAGAAATGTACAGCTCTTGAGTTTTGGGCCTGTATCTTCTTTTTAATATTGTTTTAAGCATTGGCAGGGAGAAAACTTGCTGATTAGGGTTGAAGTACTGCCTTCAAATACAAGTTTTCTGAGTGTACTGGGAGGGGCGGGAGAAGGTGTTTGCTTCTTTTCCACGTGGGTTCATTAGCAAAATGTGTCTTAATTAAAAAACAGTGACAGTAGTCAGACAGCAAAATGAGCCAGGGATTGAATTTAGGGTATTTAAACTGCTACAGGCAGCCTTTGTGCTTTAAGTAAACACAAAGTTGTGCCAGGGGCAGAGAAAGCTCCTGCTTTTCCACCTTCCACCAGGCTTCAGCTGGCTTTGGAATGAAACACGTCACTTGCCAGCAGGAATCCCTTGCTCTCTTGGCCACCCTGACCTGCAAGCCAGTTGGAAAGGCCCAGCTTTCTCGTTCTGTGCAAACTGATCCTACAAACTTCTTTTCCTGATTAAAGGGAAGACTACACTTGTTTTCAGCTATTTTGTTTTTATCACCTGTTTCTGTATAGGCCAACCAGATCCTCACTGAAGATAAGGCTAAAATAACCACACAAGGATAGTAGTGCCAGCTTTGTTTGAGATTTAAAATTTTTATAGGGCTTTATAATATGCTTGTAAAAATCCTTCCTAATGTGACTGTGTGTGTTTAGATACTAACCAGGTGATGTACTAATGACAATTATCTTGATCCATCGTATTAAGTGTGAGTAGAGGGAAATATTGCTCCTTTGGATTAAAAAAATCCATTTAAGAAAGACGAGCTTGTACTTGGATCTGATAGGGGACATGTACTTTGAGCTCGAGCCCTGGCATCCCAATAGAGGAGGGAGGGTAGAGGGACACTTTCACTTGATTCTTGGTGTCCTTAAATTCTTTCCTCCCCATAACTCTTGCTAAGGCTCCCAAAGCCACAGTGCATCCCTGGGACAAGGCAGGGAAGGTTTGTAAGAGAAGTTCCTTGCCAGCTGAAGGCTGCTGCAGCAAACCTGCCTTTCCTGGAATGCAAAGTGGATGTCTGTCAGCAGACTGAAGTGAGAAGCAGAAATTACAAGGTTGCCAACTCTCCATACCCAGTCTGCATTTCTGCATGCTTAAAACCTTTTTTTTCGCCTTTTTTCCCCCCCCATATCTGCAACTTAACTTAGAGGTAGAGTTATTTCCAGTTCTTAATCTGTCAGCAAATATTTGAATATGCATGCTGAAGTAATGCTTTGGATTCCCTGTTTGGGTGATGCTGTCCAGTCCATGAGACTGAGCACATTCTGGACCTGAAATGTATCAGCAACTGGAGGAATTATCTTAAAAGCTGTTTAGGTTTTGCTGTATGAGTCTGCACAAACTGGAGTTATTTATAATTTCCACTTGTAAAAGGTCACAACAGACCTAGAAACACAGGTGACAAATACCTAAAAAATTATAGATAAATCAATTGAACTAATATCAACTAAAGATAATGTGGAATTCTGTCTCCCAAGCGTGTCTCAGAAGAAGCATGGGCAAATAAATATGCTTTGCAGCATGCCCTGAATATCAATATGAGACATGAAGGAAACAAATCTGAGTCCTGGAGAATAGGTACCTCCAGGTCTGAGCACAGGCACTTTGATTTCTTACAGAATGGCAAAGGAAAGTCCACTTCTGTGCCTTGACCCTGGATTTCGTGATTTCTTAGCTGTGCTACAGTCTTAAAAGTCCTTCTGTTGGCAAAATGATGTGCTGCAGTGTGCTTTGTGTCAGACACAACAAAGGTTATGCTTGCTTTAATTTTCTGGATGTCTCTTTAAATTATTTCAGCCAGCAGAAATAACTCCAAATGGCTGAAGTGACAAAGTCTGATAGACTTAGCCCTGAAAATTACCGCCCCAAATGTCTGCTCTGTCATGTTATTGCTGCTGGAGCAAAAGAAGTAGGTAGTGCTTCCACTGAAGCAGCTGAAATGCAAAGTCTGAAGCCTTGCTCGAGCTGCCAGGGAAGGGGAATTTGCCCTCTGCCACTGGATGCCAGCAAGAGAGATGCAAGCGCCAACTCCAGCAAGGTTGGAATGAAGACAGTGCTCTCTGGTAAAAGAGGGGCACTGGAATAGCTCTGTCCTCATCTTCCTGGTGTATTTAACTCACCTGCATGCTTCCCTACTGTACAAACTCCTCTGACACATCTCCCTGCAGGAGGCTTTGGTCCTTGCTTCTTTACTTCATGAGCATTACCAAGCACTCCATGTTCTCCCATCTGCAAAATACCAGACTCCTCAAGCCCAAACATGACACCCTCACAGAACAGAGATTCCCATGCCTCTGTCACAGCAGGGCAGCTCCTCCTTGCCTCTGGTATTTCAAAGGTGTCACTGCAGCTGGGAAGATGCCCCTTGGGCTTTAAGCTCAGCTGGGTAACCATGAGCAGAGCTCTCAGCCAAGCCTCTCTGAGGAGCAGGATTGCTGCATGGGTAGGATTAGGCTGTGATTCCTTTGCCATGCTCTCTGCTTGTGTCTCTAGGACTGCAGTGTAGTCCCAGGCTGCTTGTCAGGAGGATCCCTTCCCTGCTTGTTGTCATCCTATCTGTAGCAACCACTGCATCTGCTTATGTGGAAGAATGTGATGTTCAGAGGGTAATTATGCATTCCTTGCTGCTTCTAATGTTGAAGCTAAGGTTTGGCTTTCTGTCTCCTTTTGGAAAATTAGTCACTCGCCCATGTTTGCTCCTTATTGCATGTCCCTCAGCCATCTGTTTTAATCTAGCTGAGGGGTGTGGGGGGGAGGCAAGCCAGCTTCTGGGAGGAAGGGAAGGAGAAGCGGCAAGAACGCAGGATGATGGACTTGCTTATATAACACATGACTACCAAATCCAGCTTCAGTTCTTGGGTGGTCACAGAGTGAACCTGTTATGATTTGATCATTTTTGGCTGGAGAGAGAAAATTTCGTTCCCCTATTCATAATTCTGCAGAAGAGACGACACTGATTTGTTTTTATGATTCACTAGCTGAAGGGATTTGGTTTCCTCTCTTATTTGAGGCTGGCCTGAATCCCTGGTCCAGACCTCTCAGAATAATGGCCTGGCTAGTTGTCTGTTGTGTTGTACATGTTGTGGAAGAGCTCCAGAGGATCAGGTCCTGGACAATAGTGCCCATGGGAGCTGCTTCCTGCAGTCCTCTCTGCTGATGGTGTTCATAGCTGTGTCAATAAATAAATATATGTGAGAAATAGAGTCTGAGCACCCCATCCTGCAGTGCGAGCTCCACGCTGAGCAGAATGGCACTATCACAATGGCCAGTGTTCCATACAGACAAAACCCCATGTAAACATGTGGTCACCATCCTGTTCTTAGAGGCACATATCCCCTTGGACTTGTGGTTGGGATCTGAACTTGAGCCCTCCCTATCATAAGTGGGCCACCCACTTCCTATCCCCTTACTCTTTGGCATCCATTCTTTGTTTAGTTTGGATCTAACATGGCCTGAAATGTTCCATTCAACCAAAAATTTTATGTATTAGGAAAAGATGTTTAAAATTTTTATTTTAGTCCTGGTGAAGAAAAAGCGGGGTTCCTCTTTGTTTTTATCTGAAAGTGTTTTTCTTTTTTTCTTTTTTTTTTTTTTTGGATTGGCAGTGAATCAAAGAAGTGACTAATCACCCATTTTTTTAATCTGGTTTGCACCACTAGTTTCTTACTAGGGAGGAGTGGCTTGTTTTCATTGTTATCAACTAAATTTGTACACAGGGTTGAAAATGCACAATGGCTTTGCCTGTGTTCCAAAATACTGCCTTTTTGGGTAAGGAACCCATGGGAATCACAACGCAGTGCTGGAGTAAGGAGGTTGAGAGGTAGTTTTAGTTCGCTTGAACCCTCATAAAATGCAACCTTGCTTCTCCCACTTCCCACTTATCCTTATAATTTGAGGCCATGTGTTCTTTGACAGCCCTCTGAAAACAATTGTGTGCGCAGCTGTAAGTCACAAACCTCCTTCACTGACAGGCCTCCCTCTGAAACCATTTTACAAGGAGGTTCAGCAACAAAACAATCAGTATTTTCAAATGTGTGCCTGGAAATGATCTCTATTTAAATCTATATTGTAAGAAAACATAATTTTCAAACTATATGCATGTCCAACAGCTGGGGAATTATTTCTCTGCTGTGTGATCACCAGGACAACTTTTGAGGGAGAATTCGTCTCAGAAGAGTTTGGTGGAAGAGGAGTGAAGGCAACGCGTCCCCATGCTCCTCCTCTGGGATTCTGTGTGGCACAAGAACAGCACAAGTCTGTGGCTAATTACTTACAATTAAGCAAGATGGCAAAATTCACTTAATCTTTAATCTCATCTCTGACTAGTTTTTGGAGACTGATGCTATTTTAGATAATATTTGTCTTACCACATATTTCCCTGTGTCATTTGTCTTTGTTCTAATCCTCACCTGATCATCTTAGAGGCTGAAGGTCTTTTTCCGTTGATCTTACTATCTGTATGGTATGGGATAACCCTACCAGATGTAAGCTCTGCACTGGATTTTGTTAAACAGCACTTCTGTAACATTTCCTTTATCAGGACTAACTGAGACAATTCAGGCTATTTCCCCTGAATGATGTGCATGTAGCCCTGGCCAAGAAGTGCTTCAAGCAAAACAAACAAAACAGTCCTTAAAGCTGATGATTTTGGAAGAGGGTGGGATATTAAGAGCATCAACCTTTTAAAGGAAGTAGAACTCAGAATGGTTTTTTTTTGCCCAGTCTCCACGGGAAAGACAGAAAGGAAAGCTGCCAGAAAAGCAGGAAGAATTTGTAGAAAGGTTCCTCAAAGTGATGCATCCACAGCACAGGATTTTGTTGTGGAGGAATGTTTGTTTTTTTTTTCAGACAATGCTTTTCTGCCAGAGGATGCCAGCCTGCCTTGCTGTGATGACTTCCACTTGCCTTGATGACTTGTACACTTAGGCTGGGGGCTGTCTTTCTAAGATTCAGATTCTGTGCCTTCTGACATAGGTTTATACTGAAGAGGACATGGTTTTTGCTATACTCTGCACAGGGTGCCACAGTGTTGGTAATACAATACAGACAACTATTCTTGTTACTGCTTTCTCCTGCATGGAGGCAGAGCATTAATGTGGACAGGTAGCTGATCAGATTTTCCATTAGCACCACAGGATAACCAGGAAGTCCTCATTTGCTACTTTCGTGTGCTTTTCCAGTTGTGTGGTGTTTTTGTTTTGGTTTGGTTTTTTTCTTTCTTTTTCCCTGTTTGTTTGTTTGGTTTTACTTATTTTTTTTTTAGGGATTTAAATCCTAGCATTGACACAACTGAATATTTTAGGCAGAAGAATTATGTTCACTCAGTGAATTGGCATAAATGCTAAGGCAGAAACCCCATTTTTTCAAGGGCTGTTTAAACCATCTGCGTCTTGAGATCTGGGATGCAGCTAGGCTGGCAAAAGTTCTTGAGTGCAGATTGGGCTTTAGCTTTCCTTCTTTTCAGAGTTTCCAACTACTCTGCAGCTCTTGAGCATGCCTTTCTCTTTACTTCAGTTTCTTATTGCACTGCAATGTGATTCTCTTTAAAAGCACCGGTATTAGGCAGAAAAGTCCTATGAATCCAAGTGTGTGGTGAGGAGAGCTGTGGAGATAGGGGAGAGGACATCACATGGAAGGGTTGTGAGGAGCACTTGAAGGAAGTGGAATGGCTGGGAAGGAGGGGTGCTGGAGTAACCACTGCTTAGTATTTGGATGTGTTTGTATCCCACACTGCTGCTGAATTGCGTTGAAATGACACAAATACAGCTATTTCTTTGAAGAACTAAGACGTATCAAGTAGCACATCCGCGTGGGGCAGTGGAAGTCAGCGTGTGGGATTTCTGAGATTTCTGGCAGGTTTCCTTGGCTCAGTGAGTGTCTGCAGCAGTGAGGATAAAAGGAAGGCAAACTGGAGCAGCTGCCACCAGCCCAGACTGGCAGCTGGTCTGGAAATGACTTGTGTGTGGTCAGGACTGGGAGCCCAGCAAAATCTCCCAAGATCTTATTTTGGCAGATAATAACTGTCTCTGTGGTCAGCTGCCATCACAGCTTGATGAATAATTCCTGGAAACATTCAGCCTTGGGTATATTTTTAGGGGTACAACACTTTCCAGAAAGCTTGTAGCAGCAGGACAGTGTGTAAAAAGTGTCCAAACACAGAAATAAGGATTTATCTTCCTTAGGAAGCTTCCTGGACCTGCCAGGTCTCTTGTTGTAGATGCTGTGATTACTAAATCAGCTCTTAAGCCCTCTAATGCTTTGTGAACTCATTTTCATTTCTGATAGGAAAATAACAGACTGTCACACGCGACTTTTTTCCTTTGCATAATTCAGATGTAGTTGTGACACTTGACACACAGCACAGATGACTGTGAATGGCTCCTTAAAATTTAAATAGATGACTCAGAATTAATTATGAAAACCAACCTTATAGTTGTCCCAGGAATTCAGTACAGATTATCATTGTCTAAGATGATCACCCAGCTTCAGTTGATCCCCAAAACTTCTCATTGATAAAGCAGTTAAAGAATCTCAAATGATAGCCTAAGGAAGTATTTCCAAAGTTTCAAATTTTTTTTTTTTTTCTGCTGTTGATTTGGTTTTTTTCCTTTGAGAATCTATCAATGTTGGCTTTCTAAGATCTTCTAAAATGAAACTTTGTTATATTTAAAGCCTTCAGCGCTGTATAAAAGTTTAGGTACAACTTTGTCCTAGGGATTCTTGTAGGCAGCACTTCAGCTCTTTGTTTCCTGAGTAAGAAAAATCTATGCAGTTTCAGAAGAGGCTTGTGAAAATCTAACTTTAGATTTAGATTGTAATCATAACATAAAGAAGAAATAATCCTAGCAGGTGATTTTTGCTTAAGTTTTATGCTGAGAAAATGAACTTTGTGTTTTTATATGATAGGAATGTTTCTTTGGAAACCTGGTGCACGCTTGCAATGTATCTCAGTGTATTTCACAATGACTGTTTAAAAGAAGCTGTTTGACAGTACTTGCACATGATAACATGAAATATTAGTTTGGTGGTGGAGAGAAGCATTAAACAGACTGTGTCATTGCCCAGATCCACAGAAGGAACATCAGTGCTCTGAACTGCTGCAGGAGAGTTCAGAAAACCTCAGTGGATTCTCTGCAATTGCAGGCTTTCCATGGCCCCTGTCGTTTCTGAGAGACATCAAGATTGTAAGATGTGCTTTCACATAATAACATGGTAAAAAGCAAGAGTAAAGGACAGAGGCAAGTGGTTAAAGTGCTGATCTTCAGAGACTGGAACAGGCCTGGAAAAATCAAAGGTGAGCCCTTGCTTCTGCATGATCTGGCCTGTTTGTTATGTATGGGAGCAACACTGTTGGAAATGCTGGATTTCCCTGGATTGCTTACAGCCCAATTGTCACATTGGGAAACTGCAGGATTTCTCTATGGGCTATACCATGAAAAACTATTTTTCTACCAGGGGATTGGAAAAGACCAAATTATAACTTCAAAGCTGTCTGCTCAAAAACGCTTTTTCAATTTTAACCTTTGAAGCTCCTGAAACTTATGGAATAAGGCTTTTAACTTTTTAACATCAATGTACTCTTGACAAGCAATGAGAACTGTAGTGCAGGTTCTCACATTGTTTGTCCTTGTGTAGGTGCACATGTGTATATTGCATCATATTTTTTCCCATCACTTCTGTATTTTCTATTTTAAGGAGTCATAATTGAAAACTACATTTCCTCAGTGTTCAAAATGCTTCCTTGCTCTTTGAAGCTGAAGAATGTTAAAATGTTAACCCTTCTGGAGAGGAGCAATGAACAGATTCAGGGAAGTGCCCACTTCCGTATAATCCCTTGGGGTTTTTTTCTCATTTCAATTTTTCCCATGTTTGGCCACTAAATGCTGACATTGCGTTCTGTGATTCTTTTTCCTCTTTGTTTCTTGATTCATGATCTTTAGGGTGTAACTAGTTCATATATATCCATTATTGTCCCTCCTAGTCCCAAGGTTTAGAGGCTTTCTTAGAAAAGCAAAGGTGGTTATAGATGCATACATTAGGAGGATGCTCTCTCTAATCACTTGACCTGAGTATCTAAGGCTTCAAAAAAGAGTGAAGACAAATAGCCAGATCACCAGCTGTTGGAACAGTAAAAATGAATGAGATTGCCAACATTCGAAGAAATTATACGTATTTTTACTTGGAAGCTCCATCTGTTTGTACTTGCTTAGCTCTGGGATTTGAGGTTGAAAAGTTCCAACACGATTAGCTATAACTTTTGGCTCTGCTGTTACTTGAGCTCAATTGCAAGATTATTATCCTTTCTGATAATTCAGATGGATTGTTTTAGACCCAGACAAGCAATTGCAGTATTTTCCACCTGCAAAGAGTTTACTCGGGTTTCTTTGTTCTCTCTGTTTCTGATAATGCCTCCTAATGAAAAGAAAAAAAACCATTAGGACCTAATTTAGGCCATGCAGCAAACTTTATCCTAAAATCTTTGAATTTGTTGTGTGGGAAATAACACAGTGTTATGCACTTACACATTTTCTTTTGATTACTGCAGTATGACCTGGTTTGACCACAATATTGATCGTCAATATTCTCTACTTGCTAGATAATAGGCAGCACTATGTGGAAGAAAACTGCAAAAGCATATAACCATTTATTCATCAATTATTCTAAGTCCAAATCTAAATTTTAGTTTGAAAAAAACCCCCTACAACAGACAGTATAGGAGCTCCCAGAAAGTTTGTGATTCGAGGTAGTGTTGTAGGAGGTAAAAATGCTCCAATGCCCTGAAGTCCTTGCTTCCCTATTATTTTCAGCTAGTAGTGGAAAAAATGCTGCAGACCTTTAAATACCATGAAGGTTTCTCTTATCTCAGTTGGAGATAAGATATTTTGTGGAAAGCAGGTGCAAAAGAGCACTGAAGAAAGAAGCAAAAAACCCCCCAAGCCTAAGAAAAAAACAAGCAAACAGAAAACAACAAAAAACCACGACAACAAACCAACCTCCCCAAATAAAATTTGACTATGTCTTAGAACCATCAAATATGGCACAGGATCATTAGATTGACCTTTTGTTATGATGAAAAGCATTGCTGTAAGATGTTTTTCAGCTGTATTTAATGGGATCAGTATGTTTATGCTCCTTATTACGCTGAAATGGATAAAGATTTTAATTTAGATAAATGGGTACCGTACATGGTCTGCTGTTGTGTGTGGGGGGTTTTATATAACTGCTGCTTTTATGTTGGCTTCTGACTTCTGTGATGATTAACAGATAATTACTTTTCCTGTAGTGAGCAGTGCTGGAGTTGGGTGGCAGGAAGGAATTACGTTCTTTGTGTGAATGTTGCAGCAGGAGTGGTGGAGCTGCTGTCCATGTGGGTAATCCCAGGCAGAAGCAGCTGCCTCTGCCCAGCTCAGAGAACTTGGCTGCCCTTCTTGATTTGCCTCTGCCTGATTTACAGAACTGTGTCAAAATGTGCCTCTTCAGGCTTGTGAATCAGACGAATCTGTTTAAATGCTAGAGGTTGATATTCAGTTAGGAGCTGATATTGGTGCCAAAACTGTTTTAGAAAGGTCCTTGTTGGATACGGGGGAAGGCCAATACAAATCAAGCAACCATGCTCGCCCCTTCCTGCCTCCCTGAACTGATTTCTGTCTTCTGTACCAGGGCTCCTGCTTGCCACCTTGGTATCCACCTGGCATGCCCAGGATCCCACATGCCCTGCAATGTCCAGCAGCTGGTGCCAAGCAGGGTGGTGGGATCCCTGCTGTTCCTTGGTGACTGCTAGGAAATCATGTTTCATGAGGTACTAGGAGATCTTGGTGAGTGAATGACTTCAGTGTCTCTGTGTGTAAAATGGACAATCCAGCATTTGTGCTTCGTAAATGCATTGAAATGTAAACGTATTGAAAAGTGTCAGCTCTGCAGGCAGTCCCGGGATGGAAAGATTCAATTAAGGTGTAAAATGCACTTAGGCTAGAAAGTATCCAACTCAAATAATCTGTTACAGCTTCCACTTCTTCTTCCTTCAGCCTGAGTGTGGGCTGGTTTAATTACAGCCATTTAATTTCATCAAAGGTTGCTCAGATGCCATGGTGTGGAGTGCCTGTAGTGACCCCCAGAAAGCTGTGCTGCAGAACCACTCGAAAATAGCAATGCTCAGTATTTACAGGTGTCAGCACAGTCAAATGCTTGCACTTTGCTCGAGGTAACCTTTTCAAAGACAAGTGATGATTAGAAGTTTGGGTCTCTGAAGCGGTGAATAGCTGAAGTCTCAGGGAGCTGCTATCAGTTGTTCAGGGACACAGCAGGTCCTCCTTTCTTCTTCTGTCATCCCCTCCTGTTTGCATAATGAAATGCAGCCAAAAGGGGGTTTGTTCATCAGATGCTTTGAACACAAGGCAATTATTTATCAGTCCTTTTCTCCCAGTAATTTCTTTACAGCTGGAAAAAGAGATGCACTCCAGCCAGTGTTCCTTGCCCTGTGCCACTGACAGTCTCGTACATGGTTTTCTATGTCTGGCTGAACAATTGCCAGATGAAGGCTTAGGGTCTGTAAGCCTTAATAGGCTTTAAGATAAGAGCTGTTTGATTGTTACTTAGTAATGCATTTTTTCCAGCCTAATATGATTAAACATCTTTTACTGCCGTGATTGTTGTTACAGAATACCCGGAAGGAGGATATAGAGCTGTCTTTGAATTACAAGAAGTTGGTGTCTTTGTGGCTCCTCTTTTGCTCACATGTAAGAGTAGGGAAGAGGTGCTTTTCACCTTTTTTTAACTGATGGGAGTGTGCTTTCTTCAGTTTTTGTGTGGGTGAGAAGTATGCCTGAGAGGGAAGCTGGGCTGCGTCAGTGACAGTATTATGCTAACAGGAGTCTGCAGAATAATTGCTGAGGAGAGACATCCGTTTAGGAAATTGGTAGCGGGGGGCTCTTAATTTCCTTGACTCTGTGGCACGACAAAGTTATTTTCCAGTCTGAAACTGAAGGAAGTATTTGGATTTTTGACTGCAACTGTACGAGACGCTCATAAGAACAATAATAATAACAGCAGTTACTTCTTCAGGCTTCTTCCTCTCCATGTGTTGGCTGCATTGCAGGTTGCTAATAAAAGTGGTGTTATAGATTGCAATGGCTTATATGTGGGAATAGGTCTTTTTATATTCTTAGTTCACCATGGATGATGTTTACTGCACTTGGACTTTAAAAGCAGTTATGTAAAACCAGCAAAAGGTGTGTCAGAGGAAAAGCAATCGACTTTGAAAACTTTTCATAAGCTGTGTTATTAAGTATTTATCTGTGTGGTCTCAGAGCAGGTAGTCTAAAAAGTAACTGCCTTTAAGAATGTCATAAATGCTGCTTGGGGCTGCTGGGAGAGCACTATTTGGATCACTTATCTATCAAAACAAGAGACTGATGAGCACAGGAACTTTCTTCTAACTACAGTAAAAATGTCACTCTGAGCAGTTCTTGCCGTTTCAAGCCTTTGCTTTTCATTTAAAATTCTACTGCCATTTGATCAGAACATTAAAGGCATGTTCAAATTCTGTGTCCTGTTCAATCAGGATATTTTTATTCCTATATGCATGCTTCAGATTCTAGAGAATTAACAATTCAGTTGGTAGGGAGTGAGGAATCCACATGCCTCCTTCTGGACCTGGTTTTGTGTGGTTAGAAATTATATTTTATTGGCTATAAAGAAGCTTTTAGTGCTAATGCTGCAGTCATATATAGGAGAGTTTTTCAAAAAACAACAACCATACTACCTTATTTATTCACTTCAGCCAAAAGTCATAGATTCAGCTGCTTGCTTTTCCTAAAGCTCTGTTTATGACCAGAGAAAAGCTCATAAAGATCTCCTATTCTCCATGAAACTGGATAAAGAACCTCATGCACCAATTTCTTGAGAAAGCCTTTCAACATCTAGGTGATTTCCTGTATACCTTTAAAGAACATTTCATCTTGCCTAGATATTTAAATCAAATGAGTTGCAACCTTAGGAAATGTTATCGCTAAGTATCTAAAATGGAAGTGATTTAAAGGAATTAAGTGTAGTTAAATAGTATTTGCCTACTCTAATATATTGCAAACACTGTGTCAGGAACTGTATTTGCCTGTTTAATTGTATTTTCAATACTTAGGCTTAATGGTGCACCTGTTCATCTAGACACTACAGCAATTTTCCTACCTGTTTATATGGATTTAATGAAATAAACCTTCTCTATCGAGGAGACATAGTCCTTCTTTCAGCACATAGAATTATGACACTATTGATGAGTGGCAACAGAAAATTCACATGCATATAATTTTAATTATCCATTTTTCATGTGTTTGGACTTCTGGATTGCCAGCAAACCATGGCAGTTAAATTGATTTTTTTTTTAGTTTTTTTTTTTTTTTCATTAACCACTCAGATGTTTGATAATATCAGCAATACAGTGTCTAGAAGTAGGGAGAGAAGTTGTACATTTCCTGGCCTCCCATTTCCTTCCTCATCAACTAGAAACACAGACACCAGTGAAGTTAAAGACAAGATTTTGCCTTTTTGCTTTAGCTGCAAAGAAATGTAAAAAATGGATGACCTAATGCCACAGGAGAGATAGAATAAGTACTTTCCTTTTGCTCTAGTGGCAAAAGTGTCTTAAAGTAAAGCCGAGCTCAGACCCCTGGTTCATAGAGCTTTTAGGGCATCTTTCCCTGCAATTTGACCAAATGCTCCCATTTGGCTGCCTTTCCCCCAATCCATACCCCTTGGCAGCAGCGAGTTGGTCACATTTCCCAGTCTGCAAGGAGTCTGAGCAATGAGCACCGTCCATTAGTTCTGCAGCAGAGAACCCAGCAGCAAATCCTTCCTGATGCATCTCCTGGGGAGGAGCTTTGCTTCTCAGGTCCACTGCTTCTGATCTGTCAGGTAGAAGTCCAGCCTAAACACACCGAAAGGTTACAGAGGACTTGGTGAGCTCCTGCTTGAACTTCACGGGGTGATTTACTAAGCCTGGAGAGCCATATGGAAACGTGATGGGTGTGTAGGATGCTGAGAATCTGTTTGAGACAGGGAGCTTACCATTAAGAATGACATTCTGGTGTCAGTGGCACTTTGCATTTATAAGGTTTATCATCTTATAAAGCAATTATGGTTTCACCTAGGTGTGGTAGTGTAGAAGGGTTTTTGAAGGTGCAAGCTGGAGTCCGGGGTGCAAGCACTTTGTACCGGTGCTTGGGAGCCTTGATGCACAGGGTGAGCTGAAATCACATGCTGATTGATCCTGTTAATAGATCCATCACAATCCCCCTGCCAAAAGGTGCCTCCTCCCAGGAGAATCCATCTAAGTGCCTTAAAATTCTAAGAGCATGGATTCAGACATGGCAAATCAAAATGTTCACCATGACTTGTATAAAGCTGCAGTAATTTTCTTAGTTGCTAGTGAACAAGAGAGCAGAGGGTAAGTAACTTAAAGATAATTTAGCTGGCCAGCAGCTGTAAACTTCTCTCCAAGTAAAGCCAGTGAAAAAATTCTTAGACTAAGTACTTCTTTGTGTGCTTCAGGGTAATAAGGCAGAAGGAGGCCCTTGGGTTTTCTTCTAGCCAAGGCAGAGGTACAGGTCGAGAATCTCTTACATAAAAAGGTGTAGCGCAAGGATGTATCTGTGAATGATAATTTTTGTAGAATTTCTTTCCAAGTCTTACATTTTCTATTAAGAATTTTTTTTTTTCCAGAAACCAGAGTGTGGCTGAAAATAACTGTGCCTCAAAGGGCTGTAATCTCCCCCTTCTCAAGTTAACTTGGGGCTTAACTCGAAAGTTGATCCCTTTTCCATTTCACATGGCTGAGGTTAAACTGTGGCACATATTTGATTCCAGTGCTGCTGGCAAGAGCTATTGTTTGAATGCAGTGGGACCAGAAAAGAGGCTTTTCTGCCAAGCATGACAGATGACCCAGCACCAGATGAGGCATCACCAGTGTTGTTCTGGGCTAGATTTTCCTTGCCACAAAGGGATCTGGCATTATCTTTAGTGAACTTGGCACCTCAGGACGCAAAGCATGCATGTGAATTTCAGGAAGGAAAGTTGGAGCAATCTGTGTAGTTGGTAGACTGCCTTCAAGCACACTGAACGTTGTCAGCTTCCTCTCTTAGGCTGAGCTTTATCCCCATGCTGCGCACTGAGCTCGTGTTTCTGAGCAGAGGCTACATGAAGGATTAAAAGTAACAGCAATTTTTTCTGTTGGAGAAAGGTGTCCCTAGGCTTAAGCTCCTGGTATTGGAGAAAGATCCACAGCTGACATTCATTCTTACACAGTGGTACCTTGCTTGAGTGTATGGACAAACCAAAACCTGTCTGGTCTGTCTTTGCACTGCTGGCACTGGACTTGGGAATTGGGAAGGTCAGATAGTCCCCAAAGCGACCTCTCTCTGTTCCCTCTGGGAAACTGCCATTTATAAGCTGGAGAGGAATGGCCCTAGCAGCCACCCATATTATAAATCCCAAAGGGACAGGCTTCAGGGAGCACCCTGTCTCCTTGTTTGTACTGGTCAAAAGGATGAAAAGCAGTCACTCAGGAGGCGTGTGGGAGTGGCAGCTGCCTCATGCGCCTCTAGTGTGGCTGGAGGTGGTGTTTGTCCATTGCTCCTTCATCTGTGAACTGTGGCTTGAAAACCCCATGGGGAAGCTCAGAGAAGCTTTTCTTCCAGGAGGGCCTTCTGCTGTGTTCAAAATTAAAAAGTACCATGCTGGAGCATTAGAGAGCAAGCTGGAAGTAAATTACAACAAATCAATTAGCTACAAGTGCTATTCAGAGAGTTTTGGATTGAAATAAGCACCTAAGAGCATGAAGTATTCTGTCAAATCACTGAACATAAGGGTGAAAAATGGAGGAAGCCCATTTTAGTACACATGTTCAGCCACATTAATTAGAGCAAACTGATGATTTTCTTCTGCTGGGAAATGTTGAGTCTGTACTCTCAAAAGAAAAGCAGCTCTTTAGAGGAAGAACTCTCCAGCAGGTTATTGTGTACAGGCTCCCCTTATGGCTATGTGAGATTTCACTACCTGTGTGTCATGCTCCGCATTGGGAGCAAGTAACATTTTAAACCACAAATGGTGGGATTTAACTGACTAAATCCAGCCATCTACTCCTGAATTCTCACCCTACGCAGAGAAGCAGTCATCTCTAGGGCAGAGTTATTCTCAGCCTGAAGTAGCTGTCTCAGTTGAGTCAGGTGAATTATGCCTGGGGGTGCTTATTGCTCCACACTGATTGTAAAGGGAGCCTGGGAAGACTGACTCAGATAGAGCAGTGCGCACTGTGGCCCTCTAGAGCTAAAGGAAACAAACCCTGGCCAAGATATCAACGGTAGAAAGCTGACAGATAAGATTTCCAAGCAGAACATTTATCATATCCGCTGTGGTGTTAGACAGTGGCCAGAGAAGTTTGTAGAAATGACATGAACATTTCAGAGCTGAGGTGTGGTTCATCAGTGAAGATAACCAACAGAGCAGGGCATGCAAGGAGCACTTTTTAGGATGTTTGTAGTAATGTCAACACTGAGATGACATCGCTGGGGAATTTATCCCATTGGGCTTCACCAGCTGTCTTAACACCCTTGTAGGAGGCAACTCAGTGGAAAAGCAAGAGAACTTAGGCTTCAGCTCATTTCAGCCTGCTTGTGTTACTCTTATGAGATAGGTGCTTTCCTGTAATACTTCTGGCATTAAAATTCTCCTTTTCCCTTTCTCTTCTAGTTGGAAAATTGTATATGGTGCCACTTGGATTTTATCTTCTTGGCAATAATCAGTTTCTCATAAATGGGAATATGGAAATACAAGATGTGAGGCAATGGCCCAATTTATGGAACTAAAGATCTTTCAGTGAGTCTTCAACAACATAATTACAATCTCAAAGAATTTATATATCTTTAAAATGTATCATGGACATTGGGATGTGTTGAAGGCCTGTGTCTAGCTCAGCAAAAGTTTGCTATTTCCCTATATTAAACTGTAAAAGCACTTCTAACTTCAAGGACATGGAACTGCAAGCTGCTAAATATATATATATTTTTTGAACCAATATGTGTCTCTATAAAAACAATGAATTGTGACTGCCTTCTCATCTTGTGCAAAGAACAATAAGTCTTAGAAGGTAGAAGCTTTAAAGATTGGTACTTAATTAGAAAGTGTCCTAAATGAAAAGTCAGCATTTTAATAAATTTCCTCCAGGATGAGAGAAGTGCCTCTCAAAGGAAATTGCAGCAGATGTGTGAGTATTTGGGATCACTGGGGAGACCTTGGCATTTGAAGGCAGAGAACTTTAACTGTGAAGCCTTTGCTTGGTAGTTCTAAGGAAGGTGTCTGTGTGCAAACACTGTGTGTGTATAACATTGAAGAATGTCTATAAACATACAGATATATAGGGATGTTTATACACACAAAAACATCCCAAAACAATCCCCCCCAAGAAAAAGGAATAGGCATCTTTCTGAATAGCACAGGTGGGTGGGAGGGGAGGTGGTAACAGAAGTTCTTGTAGGGTTTTGTGAGGAAACAGCACAGCCCGAAAGGGACACCTGGAAACAGAGATGGGACCCCTGATGCCAGGGCTGGGCACATTGCATAAAATCACCCTTTGCTGCCTCCTGCGTTACTAGTGGGAATTCTGAGAGTTTGGTGCATGCCATGGGTCCTTGAGAAAGCAAAAGCTGTCAGGTATGGAGGGGAGTGGGGAATTTCGCCCCAGCAGTTGTTCTGTGGTCCTCTTGGACACGATGGCTTGGTGTTCCCAGCTTGTGGATTCCAGCCTTCCCTGGGCCAGGTGAGGTGCAGCGAGGAGGCACCTGTTCCTCCTGCCCTGCTGCCTCCACCTGCTGTATCCACAGCACTGTGAGGAGGTCTAATGGGGCAGGCTTGGAGCCATCCTCCTCCTGTGGGCTTTGGTTACCTCACTCCTCCCACACCAATGCCGTTGGGAGTAATTTCCAATAACTGCCACATCCTTCGTCCTAAGTGATCCATGAATAACTTGGAAAAGCTCCTTTGGGCCATTATTTTAAACTGGCAGTTGTGAGTGATGCTGCCATAGGAAGCTGGTACACAGTGTCTTGCACTCTCTGTATGACCTGGCTGATTCAATTTGCTGGTGCTTGCAATGGGCTTCAAGGGACTTTGATACTTCATCTGTGCTTGAAGTCATGTTTGTTCCAAGCATTTTTTGTAATTGCACAGTTACAGAAAGTTACTTTTGGTAATGAATGCTGCTAGACTGGCTTCCCCGTAGTTTCAGTTAAGACTAGTTTTCTTATATCGCTGTAAAATTTATTAAGTCAAGCAGCATCCTATGTAGGTTTATTCCTCAGTTCAGGCAGAAGTATTTTATAAACTTTGCTGCAGGAAATGTCCAATTGAGTTGTTTAAAGTTTCTTGCCAGGTGCAAAATTTCATTAACTGTTTTGCCAGCATAATGGGGGATTGTTGAAGAAACATCTGTTCTGAAAGGCTTATCAAATTTTTACCCCCTCATCATCAGATTAGTGTTGTCTTGTTCATTCAGTTGTGCTGCCTGACAATTTACTGCAAGTTTCTGCTTCTTCCTTTGACCTAGAGTTTGGGATTTAAACGTTATAAGTACTAGGCTAGTAGGAAGCATTGGTTTAGTAGGAGAGTCATAAATATTTCCTGCATCATAGCACTTTTGATAATATTGGTTAGCAGAAGACTTTTCCCAATTATCAAGTAATGAAATGAATGTTTCTATCTAATGAGTCCTCAAATTGCTGCTCCATACATCCTCAAGCTCCTGCATTGCAGTGACAGCATTGTATTATGGGGAAGGAGAACTTTGGGAGTTACTGTGCAGTTATTTCATGTTTAGAAAGGATGGCTGGAAGGGATTTCTGAGACCTGTGCACCCAGAAACAGAGGAAGTTTCACTTTTTACAGTGTCACTGCCCACCTTGCTGTACCTGAGCACCAGCCTCTGCTTGGCCTTCCTCAAACTGGTTAGTTCTTTCAAAATGCTCCCAGAATCGCCTGCCCTCAGGAGCCAACAGGTAAGTGGGTGCTCTCAAACAACACTGGAGTATTGATGCTAATTTTCCTTACTTTATATCTATATTTATATAAATACAGAAATATATATATGTATAAAACCTTGTCGTATGAACTTCTTGTGAATTCCCTGCTGATTTTAAGAATTACAGGATGATGGAGGCCCTCTTCAGACATTCTTTTCCTTAGAGAACAGTCCAATCCTCTAGAATTCCATCTGGGATACCACAGTGCAGCATAGATGAGCTACAGTTTCTGCAATAATCATGTTAGTTCTGCAATAATGGCATTGGTTCATTAATAGAATATCCATTCTCCAGTTATCTTATTCTATTTCAAATCCTATAAACCTCATTTGTGCAAGAAAGCTGATTAGCATAATGCTGCAGCGTGAAGCAGTAACATTGCAGCACAACAATAAATGTGTTATGCATTTTCTTAGTAATGCCTTTTTTTTTGGTGATAAATATATAGCTATTTTTAGAGCAGCAATTACAAGACTTATTGCTTTAATTTTTGTGGGAAGTACTAAAGGACGACCAATTTCATTGATACAATGAATATAACCTCGCATACAGCTAATGCTAAATGATTGGGGAAAGCGAGATTATCTGAAAGATTTTCTGTGCACATATACAAAATAAGTGATCCTTAAGGACAAATAAGGAGAGAAATTTTTTAAGGAAACATGTTTTACTGGCTTGATGATTTTTTTTTTTTTAATTTGCTGGACTAATGGTTTAGGCGATCCATTATGCATCTAATGGAAATGTTTAAAACAACTATTTTTAAATGACATTTTCAGTAGTAAGCCAAGTAAGTCAAGTACAAATACAGTATGCAAAGCTGATAACAGAGTTCATGTGGTACACAGCAAGTCTGGAAATACAAAATCTGTCCCAACGCCTGTCCATGTTTAGAGCAGGTCAGTGCAGTGTTTCTAAGTCTGAGCACACTGATACTATTCAGAACTTGAACAAAAGAGTGAAACAAGACAGAACTTGCTCATTCTTTGAAAAAATTTGTAGAAGTTCCTTAACAGAAGCAATCACATATCTTGTGTTTTGAACAGAGCATGAAGAAATGTGGGGGTTGTGACTGACAGGTTTCAGTCTTGAAAATGGTATAAGTTTGAACATCTTTCAAAAAAGACCTTGAAAGTAAGAATGGTTGAATCATGTTGTTTGCCTGTCTTTTCTGTGATAGCCAGTTTGAGCTGCAGAACGAGATGTAGCTGTTTATAGTCCTTTTCAAAGGGGAATGGAGTATATGCACATGATGCTTTAAATACTTTTCTCTCTCTGGGGATACTAAAGTGGCCATTTTGGGAAGAAAAGGAAAAAAAACCCCAGATTTTCAGGTCTTTTCCTACTTCAGAGAAGTACTTGTTAAAAAAAACCATTACGTTTCTTCCTCAGAATAAAATCTGAGCAGCTTTGCCTTGCATTCAAATCACTGAAGTCTCAGCAAGCACAGGTGCAAATATGCAGAAAAAAGGCCAGTCAGTCCCCTTGGGGCTGCTGCTGTCATGTATTTCTTCAGCCCCTCCTGCTTGTCAGACTGCACTTCTCATACAGCCATTTCTCCAGAGTTACATGAGCTGTTTAGAAGAGCAGAACAAGCATGACTGATGCCTTTCTGGAGGCTTCTCCAGAATGGGGAAAAGATGATGAACCACAGCCTTCCTCCATGCAGCTGTTGGTAGCAGCCAGCCTAGGATGGCATTGACCATGTTTACCTCTGGCAGAGATAAACTGGATGTCCTTGGCAGCCTGATGTCCTAGGAAAAGGGGGATACTCAAAGTTATAGCTGTCTGTGCCTTGCTGTGGCCAGTAGGAGAAGCAGGAGTAATAACACAGATCTCCTGGCAGCATCAGCTCAGAGCTTTAATGACCAAGTGGCCAAACAGCCAGAAACTTCTATAGAGCTTGACTGAAAGGTGTTCTCTTCCTATCTTGGCCCTAAAGAGTTGGGAGAATGGAAAGACAAGGTGGTACTGAGAAAATAGAAAATGCAGGAGGTGATGAATATTTCTTGTTTGTCCATTTTTTGAAATGTGATGAGACAGTTGCCATAGAAATGCTGTTCTCTGCTCGATACAATGGGTGCCAGCTCCTGGAAGCCATTGACAGCTGTCACAAGCAGCATTCCCTGAGTTTAAATATCTCAGAGAAATGTAAAGGGAAATAAGTCCTTGTGTTTCCTTATTCCTGTAAGATTTGCTTTTACTTAGGGGAATATAGCTGAGCTGGGCATCAGCTGTTACACATGGTCTGCAAAGGGAATGTAACTGCAGTTTGGTTTTGCTGTAAACACAGAATAGCATATGTTTTCCTGAAAGAAATTAACTTGCATCTTTTAAGACTGTTTTGATAGACCAAAACCGGCAACTACCTTGATTTACACTACCAGACTACAAAGCTACAAAAATTAATTTGTTTCAGAAGACAATTTTGGCAGTTTCAAAGGATATACTCCATAAGAATAAAGTGCTCAGTAAGAAACAGTTTTCAGCTGTAAATAATGTAGGATATCCACGCCATCATGAATAGAGCTAGGGAGGGTTTTATGGAAGGTCAGATAGCAAGGAAGAGGCTTCTTAGTTCTTATCCCAGTTGTGTGCTCAGGAGGTAACAGCAGCTGGGGGGAGAGCACCTAGCATGTAGAACAGTATGAGCTGCTGGTCTACTTTTTTGGTTATCACTTTGCTCTGCAGAGCTCAGTCGAAAGCAAACTCCTGTGGGCAGGAGTTACTCATCAGAGCAGTCAAAGCTGAGCTGCTCCAGAGGAGGAAGAATGACCTGTACCAAACAGCCAATGGAAGCAATGTGTAAGAAAATGAAGGCTCTAAAAGTGTTTTGCAGATGAAAGAGGCAATTTGTGGATACATTTAATAGCTATTCACAAAATCTTGGTGGTCAGGCGTTATGCTTGTAAGAACTTGTTTCTTTTATTCTGAGATGAGAAAGATACAAAAATTAATTTTATTTTTTTTTTTTTTTTTTGTGAGCAAATCCCTTCATGGAAGACTAGATTGTGTTACAAGTGAAGATAGGGCTGGTTGATTTTTTTTTCCCCCCCCAGAGCTTTCTGGACTGGAACAGCATCCTTAAACAGCCTTACAGCAATTTAAAAACTGAGACTGGCTTAACTTTTTTTTAAGAGACTTGCTGCTTTCCTTTTCTGATAGTTAAATTTGGGTATGCATAAAGACATGCCTGTAGTAATTAGCTGTGGAATCTATCTGTCCAGGTGAATGTGTTATGTAACCTACAGACAGAGTGCTTACTGAAAACTGCAGTTGGAGGATTGCTGCTTTGCTTCTCCTGTGCTGCCCTTCCAGTCTAAAGGGACCTCTCTGGCCCATCACGACTTAAATATCGAGGGTAGGGTAGCTGCAGCCTAGTTTATTAATTAATGGGAAGACTAAGTCTATGTGAGAGTCAAGTTCAGAGATACAGTGTTCCCTTTTCCTTTCCATGGAGTCTGCCCAACACTGTAAATTGCCAAAACATTCACTGCCACTTTGATCGGGAAGAAAGAGCTTAGCAGCAGGACAGCACTCAATCCACCCTCAGGGCACTTGTCTTCCTCCAAGGCCTCTGTAGATCCAGCAGGTGAGCATCCACCACCTTTATCTCAGACTCAGCGCCTCCCACAGGTCCTGCTGGCACGGTTTTGGTTCTCTCTGGCTCTGCTCTGCTTGTTATTAATTCTTGCTGTGCAGCAAAGGTGCAAGGAGAGCCTGCTCAAGTCCTAAGGGGGCAGGGAGAATAGTTAATGATTCCCCTGTGCTAGAACTGACTGAGCAGAAATGAGCATCACTCTGTGGGCTACAGATGCTGTAATGAGAACCTGGGGGACATGGGGGTCCCAAACTGACTGGGATCCAAGGGGATTCGAGGTGCAGATCTCTGCTTGAGGGCTGTGGTCATCCCTTCTGAAGGGATGCCATTGCTCAGCACTTTGTGTCTTGGGGAACTTGCCAAGATCTTGTTCATTATAGGACAAACTTAATTTGGCACTACCGATTGCCGGAAGCCTGAAGTCACGTCAAGGTTTAGATCTGTTTCCTGCAGCTTCTGTAAACAAATATGTGCTGTCTGCTAAGAGCATCATGTACTTGTTCAGCATTAGACTTACAGACAGCTCTGTTCTCGGAGCAGTGCTTTTACTCATCATCATGGAAGAGTTTGCAAAACTATTTTCTCAGCATCAGTGCTGATCCTGTTCTTGCTTTTCCACCTCTGATTTGTCGAATATTGTTAATCTTGGCAGGGTTCAATTGCTTGAAATAACCAGATTGTCTATCCTGCAACGGCCTACTGTGAGGCTTCAAATTTGAGGGCTCTTAGAGCTCCAGCTTAATTTACATGATGTGCTAGCATTTTGAAAATATTAATTTGAGTTTGTAAACATTTGTGCTTTGATGAATGGCAATCTACTGTCAACGATCCTGCACCTTCTTTCTACTTCTCTGCTTTCACAGAGACAGGACATAGCCTACCCATGCCGTGTGTGACTTTTTTCTCTTTAAAAACATGTATTTTGCTCCATTCTGTTTAAATGGATGGAACTTCTGCCACTGGGTGTGTGGATCTGGAAGCAGTACTATCCACCCATGCACAAAATAAATGCAACCTCTCTTGAAAGTGCAGCACAGCATGAGGCTGTCTCATTCATGTCACTGCCCTTAGGAACCAAACCATTGGAAATAACAAGGATTTTGCTGAAGAGGTGCTGCAAGCATGTCCTTCCTGCAATCCACAGCCTGTACTATGAGCTCCAGAGGGATCCCTCCCTTCCCATACTGTCCTGAATATTGAAACTTGAACCTGCTTGGATGGATTTCCCCCTTTATGTGCTTGAACCTTTTCTTCTCGTGGTGATTTCTCCCTTCCCTGGAGGGAGAGGCAGTAAATCTAGAGGAGATTTATGGCCTTCTGTCAGCTGAGGACAGCCTGATACACTGAAACCACTGTGATCTCCTAGAAAACATGGCAGGGTAATCTATCGAGTCCTGTAAAGCACACAGCTGCTTTCTCTTAGAGAGGAGAAAGTCTTTTGGCTTGTAAAATCTTTGGAAATGAAGGATAAAGAGCAGTAAAAGTTGCCAGAGTTCTGTGTTCTGGAAAGTCTGGTAGATTTAAAAATTTTTTTAAGTAAATCAGTTGCCTTTATATCTCTGCCTCTAAGTCACTGGAATGGAAAATATCCTAAACAATACTTAAATAATGTTGCAAAACTTCTTATTCCCAACTCATTAAATGTTATTTTGTTCTCCGACAGCCTATGCCTCCAGTAAGAAATTTTCTCTTCTGGGAATGCCACAGACTGTGCAGAAGAGTGCAGGGCACAGTCCCTGAAGTGGATGTGTCTAGGTCTGAATTTGCAGAGACTGATATTCCAGTTGGAGTGGGTGGTGTCTCAAAAACCTCAGGTGAGAATCAGATGCAGTATCACTGTAATGTCTTGGTGACGAGTTTGGAAGGCTCTGCTACCAGCCTGGTTACAGCAAGAGCATCAGCATTCTGAATTAAATTGCTTGAGTCAAACCAGAAGGCATCAAGGAAGATTAATTCCTGTTCAGGAATACCTGACAGGTGATGGGGTTTGAAATTTTAAGTTATTAAAAAAAACCCAAACCAACCAATGGAGCCAAATCAAACACCTCCCCTTTCCCTCTCAGCCAGTCCCCCCGGCTGCTTTTTATTTTGCTGTAGCTCAAGACCCAACACCATGCATGCTGCGGTGAAAAATGTCACTGATATTACATGAAGATAATTACTGTTTTCAGTGCTGCTTGGAGCATTTAATTTCATGTTCAATACAAATGAAACAAACTGCTTTCACAAAATAACTTCACAGTTTCTTCCCTCTGCGTTTCCATGGAGGAAATCTCCATCTCACGCTGGATTATCTATTCTCTTAAAATAATTCTTTTACCCTGGCTAAAAGTCCCTGTGAGGATTGCTCCTGGCTTAAGGGAATGTTGAGTGGGAGACTAACAGAATTGAGTTAGAGATTCCTTACTTTTAAATAGAAAGTAACAGAACAGGAGGTTGCTTGAAATCTCTGCTAATCTGTTAGTCCGTAGACAAAGTGTTTTAATGATATTCATGAAATTCATGATACTTGTGATAATGAGTGATTATTTGTACTTTACCATTAAAGGCACAGTGTAGCTACTTGCTGCATGGATTTACCATCTGCCTTGCAAAGGACAAGCCCCAAAGGGGCTACATTTCAATGAATTGGAAGAAAAGGAAAAGGACAGTAGATGTGCAGCCCTTCTGTACCTTTTTTCTTTCAAGTGCAGCTCCCTGAGTAAAAGGTCGTTTGACCACTGCAGCTGATGGCTCTTCTCCCCAGGTTACCATCTCCTTAAATTGAGTCAGTGGTGATTGCAGGCATCTAAAGAAGAACTATAGGGTGCAGTGTCTCACTCTAGAACATTGCTTCAACCTTGAAATATTCTTTTAAAGCAGCAACTTTTGACTTTTTTATGGCAATTCTAGAAAATTGTAGAGAGTAATGACAAAGTTGTGACAAAGCCTGAAAGGAAACTAAACTGAAATGATAAGCAGGCATATAACTTAGCAAATTGTCTCCTTTCTCCTTTGGTGTCATAACAACTCTTTCTTCTGGTTCTGGTAGGAACGAGATCGTGAGAGGCTGGCAGATACAAGTCTTCCAGCATGCAAAATGTTTCTAGCACCAGGTAGGGCTTAATCTTCTATCTAATGCAAGACCTGGAGTCCAGATTGTCTATACTCATCCTCATTTCTCAGGTAGAGAAGGCACAAGAAGGGAAAAGAGAGCTGACCTGAGTTTTGTCGTGAGCAGGATGAGGTGAATGCTGAAATCTGCCGTAGGGTATGACAAAAAGAAAATGGAACTTTCTGTGATTTTATGATTATTAGTTTGGGTTCTTGGGCAATAGATGGCCTGATAGATCCATGGTTTATCTATCCTGCATTGGTCTCATGCTGTGCATGCTTTGCTAAACTATTGCTGAGCTTCTGCAAAATTATCATCAAACAACACCTATCTGCTGCTTGGGGATCCTGTGTGCTCAGCAAATCAGTGGGTAGACTGTAGAACTTCATTAAGACCTAGGTCTTTGCAATGCTCTTGGTAGTTAATCACTGATAAGCAGAAATACAGCTGTGTAATTTCATAAAGGCCAGTTAGGCCTTTCAGAAATAACACCAGTAGTTATGCTGATAGATCAAGTGTGGGATCTCTGGATATAAAGCATTGCTGTTCATCACAGGGTATAAAAATTTATAGCTGGAGGGATCCTGTTGTGGGAGGCTTTGCCTCTATGTTGAAGTGGGTTGGTCACAGCTAGAATTTGATTATCTGTATCGGCACGTTCCCCAAGTGAGGAAAGCTATTTGCATATAACACAATAATGCCTCCCACCTGACATTTACAGCAGAGACCTTCAGAGGGAAGAAAAGAGAATTCTCCCAATTTTTACTACCCATTGTTCATGGTGCTATCTTTAGCTATAGGCTTGTCTTGTTAATTGATTGTATTATTTAAGGTGCTGATTTATTTAGTGAAGGCAAAATTAGTATTTTTGTCTCTGACAGCTGTAGGGCTTGGAAGAATAGTCAGGGTATTTTTCCTGATCATTCAGTGCATTACCTAAGAATGTGTTTCCTGTGTGCTAGGTAAAAACAGATGGAGAAATCTGATTTCTTTCTTTTGAAGTGCGTACTTCATAGTCACTACAAACTTCTCTTTGCAGGCCTTTTGGGTCTTTCTCCCAACAGTGGTCTCCCCATAAAAGATCAGGATTTTGCTACAGCTCTGGATGAGCCTCATGAAGTTATTTAGGAAGGTGCATGTTCTATATGTTAAAGTGAGTCAGCCAGAACTCCAGTGTATGTACTTTGTGGACGTTTGCTCACTGTTTGTAGCACTTGTCTGCACTCACGGTGTGAGAAACTCTGACGTTGGCTCAGAAAGCCCTTCTGGGTTGGTTTGTGTGCTGCTGCTTCCCGTGCAGTGCGGTGCCTCTGGCTGAGCAGCCCCCTCACTTCCCTCTCCCAGCCTGTCCCAGTAGAAATGTGTGAGTTGCCTTTCTCACCCCAGAGCCCTTTCCTCTCCAAAGCGTGCACAACCACGAGCTTCCCGGCAGCGTGTTGCACAGGCACCTTGTTGCTTGTAATTGATCCTTTCTTCCACAAGGAGCAACGCTGCTAAGTCCTTTAACTGGGGATTAATCTTTCTGTCTTTTACTCTTTTAGATGCTGCCAATCAACTATTATTTATAAAACAAGCTCTTGGGTGATGTTGACAGATCTCATAAGTCACTGCTCAGTTTCTGCCCTACCTTACTAAGACTACTGGCATAAATTCAAGTACGTTCAGCTACTCATTTCTAATTTGGTCAGCACAGAGCAATTTTATCCCCATATTACTGCCCATACTGGCACATCCAAGCAAGCCACCAATTGCCACTTCATTTACCCTGTACAGCTGTACAGATCAGAAACACAGGGCAGCAGTTATCCTGCTGTGATCTCCTGAGAGGTTATTCAGAAATGCTACTCTACCCTGCAGTGCTTAAAAACAGGAGCACTACTACGGAGATTCACCCTAGGAGAATGTACTGTTGGGGGGAGAAGGAGGGTCTGAATTTCAGAAATGAAAGCTGATCGTTTTGGAGATGCTAACAATGAGCTTTAGCAGAGTTTGTATGGAATGGCCTTTATAGCTCATTCCTTCCTTTGTCTCTGAAGCTATTGCAGTCTTTCTGATAAAACCTTCACACCACAGTAGTCCCAAGAGCGACACAGAAGCAAGAAGAGGGACATGTATTATTTAGTCTGTTGTTTGCACTGTGCTTCAGTCAATCTCTCGATATGAAATGGATGGTCAGGGTTGTGTTAGTCACAAAGCAGTTCTGTTCTGATAAGCCTTGGCAATTTTGGGTGTTTACGCAACAAATACTGGGTAAGTCACTTGAACTTCCAAAACTTTCTGAGGAACAAGCTCTCTTTGGGCTGTCAATTATTGTAGTTCATGCTTTAAGCTAAGTCCAATAGCTGGAAATACCTTCTCTTACTGTTTTGCAACATTTCTGGATCTGGTGTTATTCAAGCAATGCAGAAGTACAAAAAACCCACCACAAATATGGGAGAGGACTGTGAGGACTCTGCTAAATAAACTTTAAAATATTTTCAAAAAGCGTCAAGCACCCCCCTTTTATTTTGAATTCTGGGCATGTATTCAGATTACTTTACTACTAAATATGCAGTTTCCACCTCCTATAGTGGACATGCAGAGCTGGTTAAAATCCAATCTCATTTAAACTTCATATTCTACCATTGAAAACGATTAAAAAAAATACTGCCAAAGACTTGAGACCTACAGTTACCAGTCATATGATGTCTAGGTCTATTTTGCTAACCATCCCCCATGCTTAGTTTGTTCCCCTGCAATAACCACTCGAAATTTACTGCCACCATTCACTTGGTTATTACGTAGAGACTCCTATTGTAGCTGATGAATACCTGTATTCTGTGCCACGTTATTTTCAAAGGCTTTCTTTTTCCTGTTGCGAGATATGAGGCTGATCCTACAGATCCTACAGAGATCTTGGCTGGACAGGGCAGCTGGAAGTTGCCTCATCCACCATCCAGCCTCCTCTTTGTGGCTGGAGGCTTGCTGCCATTGGAGAACAGGTCAGCCATGGCTTTGTATTTAGGAGTTTTGAAAATCCCCCAAAACAGAGACATTACAAGCTCTGTGGATAACAGCACTGCCTTGTCCTGCCAGTGAGGAAGTTTTTCCTAGTGTCCAGCCTGAACCTATCAAGGCAATGTTTGTGAATGTTGTCATCCTTCGTTATTTTGCGTGCCACTCTCAAAACCAGTTTGGCTTCGTGGCCTTTAACCTCCTTACAAATAGTTGTACTAGATCATTCCTTCTTTAGGATGGAATGATGGATCACCCCTTTTTTGAGGATGGAACAATCCCTGTTCTTCACCCTCTCCTCACAGGCCATGTGCCCTGAGCCCTGACCATCTCAGCAACTGGACCATCTCCATTTTCTCCACATCCACCTTGATCTCACCCTTCTTCCCAGAAGTGGCTGAAGTACTGCAAGCGTGGCCTGATCAGTGCTGTCTGGAGTGGGATGATAACCTCCAGACCTGCTGGACATGCTTTTTTTAATGAGGTCATTTGCCTTACTTGTGACACAAGTGCAGTGTTGGTTTATATTAATCTGGCACCCAGGGAAACCCCAGGACCTTTTTGGCAGGGCTAATATCAGCCCGTTTGGTTTCCTGCCCTTGCAGGGGCCTGGGGTTTTTCTTCCCTGAGTGCACAGCTTTGCACTTGGCTGTGTTGAACGCCATGATGTTGTTTGCTCAGTCCTCAAATTTATGGCCAGGTCCCTTTGTGTTGAAGCTCTGTCTTTTGTCACGTCAGAAACTTCTAATCTATTATCCTAGAGGATACAAAAAATTGCAGGCAAGTTTCTGCTCTGATTTGTTCTTTCAGGGGAAATTTCTCTATCCATTAACTAGAGAGGGAACCATGGAAGACTTATTCCCTAAGCTATGGTTGGCTTTTGAGTGTCTTCAGCTTTAGTTTTCAGAAGTGAGAACAGTGGGAGATATGGAGAAAACTAGTACTGTGTTTTCTTTTCATCCTTCTGTGCAGTGCCAAACCTGAATGGAACAAGAGTCTTTTTTTGTTTGCTGTGATGTTCTTCTGCTTTGTATCTGTTCTGCCTTCCAAATAGTGTTTCATCTTTAATGGTTATGGCACCCATTAAGCTGAGAACAGTCTTATGACTGAACCATCTCCACAGACTGTTAGCCTCATTATGGAACCTTAACTTAATGTTCAGACTGTCGGTGCATTAATAACTGATATAAATAACTGGTATAAAATGTTGGCTTGCCTTCCTGCCTATTCCCTTCTGTTAAGGTTCCATTATTTGTAAATAGAGCAACTCGTGGCCAGTTAGCCCATGGCGTGGTTTCCTTGTTAATCTTCCTGTTAACATCTGATACTCCCCAATTTTTCTTGTACTTTTATCAGACCTCCTTTTTATTTTATTTTAGACACTTTATTTTAGACACTTTATTTTAGACAATAAGATCCCAATGGATATACTTCTGTGCATATTCTTTTATTTTAATTTTCATTTTCATAGTATCTCGCAAGGATTATCTGTTCTCTGCTATTGACCATGCAGATATTTTTTTGGTGTATTTATCTTCTGCAGTGGTTTTAAACTTCTTTTTTCTCCAGTCAATTTGTAGACTACTAAAAATCTTTCAGTAGAAATGCAGGTCCCCATGTGATAACAGATGTCATGCACTAGTAGTGTGGTGGGTTTGTTTTTTTGCCTAATTATTTTGAGTGGATCTCTTAGAAGTTCTTCACAAAAAGGTTTGCAGACCCCAAGGTGAAAACAACCATTTTGTTTTATCCGATGGGAAAATAGAAAAGGAGTAATCTTAGGCTGTATCTTGCAGTAGAGAAAGCAGCACAGTGTAAGTACAGGTAATATATATCTGGCTAGTATTGCCTACAAGCTTCACAGCAGAACACATATTTGACTCCCTTTGTTCACTAAAGGATAAAGGGCTGTTAAGCAAAACCTGTTCTTGAGAAACTACAAAGATCTTTCACTTCGGTAGACCTCTTGAACAAAAACTTACAACATGAAATCAACATGTTCAATCATTCTGTTCTATCTCAACCCAGACCTGGAGTAGGTAATAGGGACAGTATTTTAACAGGGCAAGAGGTGTACTATTGTTAAGGACAGCAGCAAAAAGGCACTGGGCTGATGAGTAACTGACTTGCTCTCTCTCAGCAGCAGCAATTTCTCTTTTCAGCCACCAGCCATCCTGGATGCAGCCATATGAAAAGCCCACTGCTGAGGGGGAGTGAGTGTGACATTCTCTTCTGTGGAACTCAGAGCTAAATTAGCACAGTCCTCCTCCCCCATTTCTTCCTTCATGGATTGCAGTGCTGGGGCTGTATTAATGAGGCACCGGCCCTGTGGAGTGTGTCTTTCTAGTGCCAAAGTTCAAGACTGGTAAAAATGTCTGAAAATGTTTAGTTTTCTGCAGGTTATAATTAAAAAAAAAAAATATTATTTCATTCATTTTTTCTTTTCTTGGTTGTAGCATTAAAAATGACCCATTTTATATAAAGAGATGTTAAGTGCTTGCAATTTCTTTGCCTTCCATGCTGTTTTAGCTGTGGATGAGTTTACCCACATCAGAGGACATCTCTGGCAGTGTTAATGGTACCTAGTTTTCATAGATTTGGTGGTTTGCTGTATTCCCAGAAAGTGAACTTATAGATAATAACCCTGAAAGTTTCTTACATTATTTCCCACTGTGAAATGAAGCCTTTGTAGGGAAAATGACCTGAAACAGTGGTTCACAAAGTGATCTCTGGATTGGTGGTGGTTGGAGGGCTGGGCAGCACTCTGCTCCTCAGCTAAAACAAGTGCCTGCTTCACACCGCTTTGTAAGGGAAGCCACCCTTGGTTTTATCAGTGTCTTCTCTTTCAACACCAAGATGCTTATTTTGTTTGGCACTAGGGCTAGGCAATAAGCAGGAAAGCGCATGAAATGGATGCATGGACAATCATGGAAAAGTATGCCTGGAGAAAGTGCCTGTTCCTAACTGCCATGAGCTGCAGGTTGGCTGCTGCTTGAAGAATGAATAATTGCATTCCTTTCTAACTGACACACTTTAGAAGTGGTGTGGATATTCCCTTTTTTTAGTCAGTCACATGTCCTGATGCAGCAATGTGTTTTAGTTCTTTTTAAACTCAGATGATACTTTGAAATAAATGAAACTAACATGTGCTTCAACACTGTTCTTAATCATGAGTTCTTTCCAACGTCCAGGCCTTTAAAAGTCCCTGACTCTAAAAAAAGTGATCATTGCAAGGATAATTTCATGCATTCGGAATTTCCGTGGGCATTCAGCTGACGTGCCTCATGATAGACACCCAAAACCCCGAGTGTGTGTGATATGGGCCGTGCAGGAGCTGAGAGCTGACCCCCAGCCCGGTGCCTTAGCCACCATCCCACCCCCAGCCACTGAAACTGGAGCGTGCACAGGGCAGGAAGCAGAAATCAGGGCTGGTTAACCAGGCTGGTGATTTCAGTGATGAAGCTGATAGAAGAGCAGCAGCAGAGAAGTGCACTGAGGGGAGCAATTTTAAGTACTTAATTACAGAGTGCCTGAAGAAGGCTGGGCGCTTTCCGGAGCACAGATCAAGTGCTTTCTCCTCTGATGGGATTAGGCCGCTCTGGCTACTTGTGTCAAGTCCCTTTCAGACATGCTTTGATTCCTCCCACTCCCCAGAGGACTGTAATTAAGAAGTTACTGCCTCCCAAGTGTGGAATTATGTTCTCTGAAACCCAATAACCAGCCCTGAGTGTAAAGCATTCCCTGCTTCCTGCAGGAGCGTTCTTCCGACAAGTAGGTACCTCAGCTTTGGTAAACTGCAGAGGATGTTTTGTCCCCAGACAATGAGTTGAGTGTGAAGTGTTAGGGGATCAAAAAGGAGACATGAAGTAGGTAAAACACAAATAAGGGTGTAAGTATGCTTGATGATTATTTTTTAAATAGAAGCTTATGTGAAACTCTGAGTATTTGTTGTTTGCCAGAAAAGAGCAAAGATAGACTTCCAAGGACTGCAAGTTTGGGTTTTGGTGTTTAGCAAGAGTCTTTGTGCTGTTGACAAAAATAAAATTCAAGGAGTTATTACCTCTTAAAGCCTTTTATTTACACTAGCCAAACACCCAGTTATGTGTCGCAACTTTAAGCTTCTGTGAAGGCAAAACTCACATTGTGAAAATAATATATGTGAGGCAGAAATATAATCTGATAGAAAACTGGTTTTGAGCAGTAATCTTGAGTGTTTCACCACACCAGTCAGTGTTACTGTCACATCTGACAAATATTTACGTTTCCCTTGCTAAAGGCACTCCAGCAATAGAAAGAAACAATTCCTAGGCACCATGTCCCAGCACAGCGAGAATTTGGAGCCAAACCCTCCTTGTTGCCGGGCACGCTGCGCTCTGGGTGGGCATGGAGACTGCTTCTGTTCCTCCCTCACTGCACCAGCCTTCAGGCTTCCAACAGTGCTTCCCTTGTTTAGACTAAAGAACTTGATCTCTTTGATATTTCTTCTTAGTCCACATTTTCTAGTTATTTGAATTTTTTCCTTGTTCCTTTCTGGGTGCTTTTTAGTATGTCCCTGACCCTGCTAAAGCAGTCAAAAATGAACAAAGTGGTCTGGGGTGATGTTTTATGCATTACACTATAATATTTTAGGTTTTTTTTTCTCCTCTCCAATAGCACGGCATTGTTGACTCATGTCCAGCTTGTGATCCCTTAAATCCTTCTCTGCAGAGTCCCTCACAGCCCTGCTTTACACAGGTGATTATTCCTAACTCAATGTAGTGCTTTGAAATTCACTCTGGACAATGAATGGCTCTCTCTTTTTAAATGGGCTGTTCCTCCAGTTTGCCCAGAGATGTTCTGGGTTTAGGGCTGAGTTGTCAGGGCTGTGCCACAATCAAGAACACATTTTACAATTGTCTGTTCTTGAACCGTTGTTCTAGAAAAGGACTTGCAGCTCAGGAGATATTGACACCTTCAGGAAGGGTTAAAAATGAAAAAAACCCAACAAATGAAACTACTAGGGAAAAAAATGAGTATATAGTTTTAAAAGTCAGGTTCAGTGCCTAGTGTCTTTAAATAGTACCTTTTTTCAGTTCTACAAGTCATGGCAAGTTTCAAATAAGTTAAATATAAACAATTAGGCTGGTTCTACACCAGGGATTAAAGGTAATGCATTGAGGAAAAAACCAAAGGGTAAACTGTGCAAAAAGTTAAGGAAGCACTTTGTTTAGTAGATGATTCTACTAAATTAAAATATAATTAATTTTACTAAATTCTGACTTAATGGCCATCATTATCAAACATACAATAGAACCTTCAATTTCTTCCCTTCCAAAATTACTTTTGGAATCATTCCCTCTCTCTGCCAGCCATTGTCACGTCTAAGCTATGAAGTCACTAGTAACAACGAACCTGGAAATATGTAGAAGTACTGCAGTTATTCCAGATGCTTTGAGCAGGGAAAAGTGATGCATGCATAATATTCTAGATTAGTTATTTCTTTAAAATGTGTCCCAAGCATTGTTAGAAGCCCTGGGAGCAATACATGAAAATAACAGCATTATCTGGGTTACAGACTACTCCCTTCCAAACATAAGATAAACTTTAACATGAGTCTATAAACCTTTTTTTGGGGGGGGGGGTATCCCTTCAGTTCTGTTTCCTGTAGCACTCGTTAATTCTTGTGTTCAAAAGGAATGGATGAACAGAGTATTCTAGTTCTGAATGTGCATGTTTCTGAATAGAACAGGGAGCACTACAATATTTGTAGTAGTCTGGCTGTTCTTTAGTTAATTATAAACATCTGGTCAAACTGGCATCCCTATTATTGTACATGCAACAGAATATAGTATCTTCCTTCTGCATCCTGTTCATTTGCATAGGGATTTCTATTTCCTGCAGAATATATCTGTTAGTGTTGATAACAGCTCCTTTTAGCTTGACTGTCCCTGTATGGATGAAAAGAATCTAGATTTGCACGGCAGAAGGTAAAAAATTCTAATTTAGGCAAATATTTTTAAGTGTTGTTGAATATACTGAAAAACCATCCCACACTTAAAATGACAAATGCCTGTATAGGACATATCAGCACTCTGTTGTCACATTGCAATATGTTGTATGACATTATTGGATCTCCAGGTTTGCTAGAGAAGAGTGAAAAGGGAAACAGAATTACTGCTTCGTACCTTAGAGAGGAAAGTAATCATCATGAAATTCATTCAGGTGCTGATGCCTAAATCTATCCACATATTTTCCACTCTGTGATTTTTGACTTCCTGTAGCTTTGCAAAAAACCAAACCAAAACAAAAGAGAGTTGTCATGCTGATTTTGTGCCTTAGGATGAATTGGTTAAGAAAGGGAAAGGAAAATAAAGACCTCAGGATTAGACACTTGCCTCTGGATCTTAAAATGAGTTTTAGTCCTCTTTCTGTTCTAGTATCAGTTATGAACTCTCTGAGGTCATTTAAGTGAGGGTCTTGTCCCTCTGTGTGATCTCTGGTTCTTGACTTGAGAGCCCATCTCTGAATTACAGAAGTGATAAGATGATGTGAAAAGCTGATATCCGGAAGGTGTAGAGCAAAAACAAAGGGCTGTGCACTGCTAACACCTAAGGCCACTGCCCGTGGGGGTTGGGGCAGAGGCCTTCACTGGATTTTGGAAAAAATCTATGGTGATGAACACCACTTAAAAACACCGTGAGCACTTCTAACTCGCTGTGGGGTAAAAGTAATACCTTCCCAAATATGTCTAAAAATGTTGCTTATGTAACCTTCGTGTTTTTACAATCTGATCATTTTTTCCTTTAGAATTTTCAGTCTGGGTGTTTGCAGTTATTTATTTTATATTTCTGGGCAAAAGAAACCTACTTTACTCAATGTCAGAGAATAAATTAAGTCATCCTTCAGTGTGTCACTTTTAATCTGGAGATCATTCTCAAGATATTTTTAATGACTTTGCATCTAGAAATATCAGTCTGATAATTTGTCTAAACTCCTTGAATACCATCTCTTACCGTTACACTTATTTAAGGAAACTTATGGTTTAAATTTTGGCTGCACTCTATGTAAAATGTGTTTCTTAAAAGTCTTGCTATCGTTTATATGTATAAATATTAATACATATCATTTTATGACCTTTGCTGTTATCTTATTTAGAATCCTGGAAAAATCTGAAAAAAAAAATAGATTCAGAAAGAATACATTTTATTTTTATTTAACTAGCAGGATAATATTTTAAAATTATAGGAATTAATCTGAGATATACAATTTTCCTATTTAATGCTGTCTTACCCACAGGCCTGATGAATGGCTGCTTGACTTTGCTACCATTAGCTATGAGATGCAGGGGAGAGGACTTCCTCCAGACCTACTCTTGTTTCTTTCCTAAATTTTGATCCCAATGTGTAAAAGCAACCTCCATTTCTCCTCTAGGAGAGCTAGAAAAGGCTGTGGGATATTGTGAACTGTTATGCCTCATGAATCCTCTGCTGTCAGGTTTCACTCAAGCTCTCTTCCCTCTTTCCCTCATTTTCCTGAGGAGATGCTGCCCTTGCACTCTGACTGTGTTGCCTTTTTGCCTCCTGTTTTATTATCCACACTGTTCATGGGCTAAATTTTTCTCTTTTAGAGAACAAGCCAATTTCTAGCATGACAAACCTGAACACCAAAGCCTAGAGGTTTTATGCCTGAGCCTGCTGCAAAGCATGAGTAATCACACAGGGCAGCACCACATCTGTCCCCCTCCAAGAACATCCTTTGTATCTTCAAATTCTGACATGCCATATCACAGCCATGTAATTCAAGGGTTTATGGTGTGAAAATATTACTCCATCAGGCTAGGACATGGGTTTTCATCTTTTTAGCTTTTACATGAAAAAACCCCAACCATGTGATAAGAATTATATACAATAACTATGTTTTGGTGCCACAAGGGCTGCCAACCTGAGGGAGCATCTCTGAGAGGTGATTATAGGCTCAAATCAAATACTGCTTCAGCTGTGGGTCATGGCTGCAGCATTTCCCACTATATAAAACTGGCAAATGGACTGGCCCAGCAGGTGCTGTGTCTGGCTCTGGAAGCACACTGGAGATTGGTCTGGGGCTCAAACTTGGGGTTGGCTTCCTTTGCTGACCATGAAACTGAGTAAAATGAGTTGCTGTGACGAATCGTGCCTTCCTAGAGAATTGTCTCATTCCAGCTGCTGTCCTCTGAGCACACTCATACTGACAGTCTTTACCTCTGTTCTTGGCTCTTGCAAATGAAGGGATGATAAGAACTAAAGGGCAGAAAATTGTCCCAATGCCTATGGATAAGTGTACAAATGCAGTGCAGGCAGCACTTCCTCCTGGAAGTTCTCTGGTCTACCTCATTTTCTCCTGACATTTCAGGAACATCCTGACCATGCAGCAATTTTCCATGAATTTCTTTCCAAAAAATTAGTTATTGTTAAATTATGTTTGCTCCAGGGGGTGCCAGGTCTGAGCAGCCTCAGACCATCTACACCACCTGGTTAGGTGGCTGGGCTTCTTTTTGCTGGTGTGCTGCACAGAGACAGTTTCTATGTGGCTTCAGGTGCCTGTTCTACAGTTTCAATGTTTTCCTTTTCTGAATGAAGACTAAATGCTACATGTACATGTGTCTCCTGTGTAGAAAATGGCATATGCCTCTGTATATAGGAATATCTTAAACTGGAATGGGAAGTCCTGGTTTCCCTTAAGTAGCTTCCATGTTAATTTGCACTTTGGCCTCTAGTGACTATTTTTAACTGAGATACTACACCTCCAAACCCTTTGGCTTCTTACATGCTGCTGAACATTGGCTTGACTGGTGCATTTGGTTTTGTAAAGGAGTCACCACAGAGCAAGCAAGGTCAAAACTGTCACTGCTTTAAATGAAAAGTAGGATTTCAAATAGATGGGGAGATTAACTTTGCCCTTTGAAAAGCAACTCTGTTTTTCAGGAATAAAATTCACCTCTGTAACTGCAAGAAGAAAATAATTATCACCAAGTTACTGATAAGAGCACTTCTGAAATGTGCATGCATTGGGACTGAGATGTTTAAAGTGTGCTTGAAATTTATCTTAATTATGGATCTAAGCTTGTAAGATGGTGAAAAATAGTATTTCTATTTAGTAGGAGTGGGTGGTGTTACCTATTAACATAAGTTTGAATTCACACAGTAACATTAAAAGTCTATTTATAAGTGAAAGACTAACAAACAGATGAGTGAATATAGGTCAGAGAGGGGAGTTAAAGAGAATGGGAATAATAACACCTCTGGCTACATGGGCTGATGAGGCACCACTGCTGCCAGGGAAAAAGGATCAGAAAAATAGCTTGGTGTCTAAGTAAATTGTGGCTGCTTGCAGCAGAACAAAATACCAAACATTCTGACTGAGCTTTACAGCCCTGCAGACTGCCTGAGGAGCTTTGTGTTTCATCCCAGAGGCAGACATAGAGTGCTTATTATTCAAATACCCACCACTTATCCCTGATAATGCTCTCAAGGCATACCTGACTGAACTGTAAAAAACCCAATCTGGTCAAGTGCTGGTTTAATATGCACAGGCACTGGCTCACAAACCACCATGGATTGTTTTCATGAGCTACAATTTCACTGTCAAGATTGAATTAAGAAATATATCAGAGCCTTTGGAATAAACGGGGTGGTCAGGGGTGTTGAGCAAGTGGACTGTGGGACATGGCAGGGGCTTAAAAATTTGTGCACTGACCAAGTTGTCTTCCCAAAAGTGAAAAGGGACAGGATTGCTTAAAAAAGCCACCAAACCGTCCACCTTACCTATAATGCACATGGTGGTTTTACATCATCCTCATCACTGTGAGCCACATTATGTAGCTGGGATTTGATTGTATTAACCTACATATTGCAGTCTTGAAAATCCTGGGAAAAGGACACATTTTATGGCACTATAAAGTCATCATTTTTCTGCTACTGTATGAAGATTATTACATTCCCTGAAAATACACGACAGATTTAATCTGAAATAGCATGGTTTTTTTTTTTTTCTTCTGTACAAGCAAGCTGTCTGGCAGGCAGCAGGAGATAAAGAGAATGTTTATTATTAAATTCTGGTGACTTATAGCAATATTTTTATAAATGCATATACACAGAAGCACTAAAAAAACCCCACAACCAAAAAATATTAAAGCTGACATGATGACTTTAAATAAAGTTCGGAAATAGTGAAGCCTGATGGGCAGCTAGACGTCATTCCCAAATACAAACTAATATAAATTAAGGAATGTTTCTACTCTAAACCTCATGTGTTAAACCTAATCAGTATTTACTGTATTATCTCTGAATAGAATAAGGACAGTGCATTATCTGTTTCAGTAATGCAAAGTTAATTTTAGCTGTCAGAAGGTTGGAGTCAAAGACCTATAAAAGAATATATTTCCTGAGTAAAATCTAAAGGGAGATTTTAATTTGTTTCTGTTCCATTGCTTCTGAATAAATTGTTTTGAAGCAGATAATGAATTCATGTAAGTGCTAGTCTTCTGTTCTGGTCCTAAATTTTCTAAAAGCATTCTTAAGAAAGCTCCTTTTTCTCACTTCTAAAGTATAACCAAATACATTGGGTTTTTTTTTCAGTGTTAAAATGCCTTTGTGAGGGCAGTTCAAGCAAGAGTTTTCAAAGTTCAAATTACCTTAAATAAAATTTATACAGTTGTGACAGAGTTGTTCAAAATTTTAAATATGTGTTTTACGTATAATTTTCAGGGCTGTAACTATATTGGCTGTTCCCAGATGCTCATCACTGGGGAGGAGAATCCTAAACTTGGAGAAAGTTTATGAATTTTAATTTCCACTAGCAAAATGATTATTTAAAGGTAAGAATTTAGAACTGTTGAGAGATGAAATGTGCAAGCAAAAGCCTCTCCTGTATTTTTTCAGCTCACTATAATGCATATTCAGCTGCTGAGGCCCAGAGTTGCAAATTTGTCTTTTAGCTATGCAAGATAAATTACAGAGAACTTTCAGTGGAAACAAGGAAGGTACCTGCAAGCACGTTTTTAATAGCAACACACACGCCCTACTACGAAATTCATGAGATCCTGACTATGCAATTATTAAAACTGCATCACTGATTGCCACAGGATGCTGAAACAGCCAACAATAAAAACAGATTGAAAACAGATCACAGCATTCTCATGGATGAGGATCCACCACTGTTATTTAACATAACCTCCATCCCAGGAACTCCTAAGCTATTTTGAGCAGGACTATTCCAGTGTGGCTGTATTTAGGAGGTATCACAAAGTGCATGTTTTTTGGGCCTTAGTGAAAAATGCCTGTGTAGTGACACGGATGATCTTATTGGTTTATAGCAGTGAATTATAAAGAACTCAACAGGGACAATGTTCTATTTAGTGCTGCGGGATTCTTGCATGCAAGCTGGAAAGCTTTTGCTGGATGGTTCATTGACTGAAAGAATTCCCCTAGCCCTGGAGAACCAGGCTGAAAAGTTTTCTTTTTCCTCATTGATTAGTTCTTGAAACAAACAAATGGTGTGGCTTGGGATGGTGTAAAACTGAACTCAGCAGACTTGTCTTAATGGGGGAAATGAAAAGCAAAGTGGCTGTTGGGGACTCAAAAGCGTCACCTGTGATTGTAATTGCAGAACTGTGACAAAGCAGCAGCTTCCCATTTAGTGATGGATTCTGGGCCCTGATGAGCCAGAGGGCTCAGTGACTTCCCTCCATCGGCACAATGATTTGTTTCACTTGCTGCTGCTGTAAGCTCTGCCTTTCTTCAGCTGAGAATAAATGAGGGCTGTGCTGTACCAGAGCTCGTAGCACACTGAGCTACAAAAGCTGTCACTAAACGCAAGTCTTTTGGTGTGTGAGTCTCATGAGGAACTGGGAGGGAGATAAAAGATTTGGCAAGTTAGCCCAGCACTTCAAAGTACAAAAAGCTTCAAGTTAGTTCGACTTGCTTAGGTTTTCCTCTATATGCCTTATTTTTTCCTAGCTAGATCCTAGGATAAGCTCAGGAACACAGACACTTCCCTGGGTTCCACAAAATTATGACTTTCTGTAGGATAACCTGTTAAATTTTGCCACTACCTCCTTCTGCCGCTGGAGTATATAAGACAGCAAGAAATGTTCTTTCAATATTCTTCAGATTAGAAGACTGATGTGTTTGAAACAGGCATGAGTATCCTCTGTGCTTCTGCTGTGCTGCACCCTCTGTTTGCAACACGAGTGACCATAGTCCAGCCACGCAGAACTGGCAGCAGCAGCAAAGGCCCCAGACCCCCAAACACAAACTCTCACTTTACCTTGCTCTCCTCTTGCAGAAAAAATGTGGAGGCAACAGGGTTCCTTCAGATCCATGCAAAGTTTGGTTTGTTCGGTTGTGGTTTTTTTTCCCCCTCTCTGCTTTCCAATAAGGACAGAAGCTGGTGAAGGCACAAAGCTTCCATTCTTGATGGAAAAGTTATTAAAAGCTGCAACCACAGCTTGCAGTCCCAGAGAGGGCTCTGCTGGCCCACCTGCTTTTTTTAGACCAAAGTGAGGTTGTTTTTGAAGAGTTGTGAGCCATCCTGGTTAACCTGCTTTGAGTCAATCCCTAGGGACAGCTGGCTACAGGAACATACGTGTGTTATGTATAGAATAAAACGGCTGCCTGTGGAAACATTCTTAGGGCTGCAAGATCACAACTGAAGGTGCATTTGAAGGGCAGCAGATAAAAACTAATAAATCCCTACCTATGTAGGCTTCAATTGCCTGGCATAACTTCAGCTTCCAGAGGGCTTTAGTTAAATTGTTACAATTTGTCTGGCTAAGAAAGACCACAAGCATTTTCAAAACTACTTTTCCCCAAGACTTCACTTTGCCTATTCATACTGAAAGCACTCTAGCAAATGGACCACTTATTATTGTATTTTTGTTCAGTACAAGATGGGTTTCAAGGCACTCTTACAGTAGCACAGTTATGAGCAAATAACCACTCCAGGGTAATTCTATACAGACCTTCATATCCCCATTTTTGTACCTCAGATACATTCGCAGCTTTCTCAGTGCATCAATTAATTAAGCTAATCTGAGCCTATTTATGGCATATGTCTGCAGCTACCAAGTCATGGAACTGTTTTATCTCTTTGAAACATAAATTGCAAGTGTTGAAGGTTGGGGTTTATGTCTATGTGTCTTAAAGGAATGAAAGGGATAGGAAAGAAAAAAGACCAAAATCAGCAATATCTTTGTGCTGGTGAGCAGGAACAGCTAAACTGTCAATTTTTGCCTTTTCTTGTTATGGGTCAGTTCAAAATCCATCTCTCTGAGCAGCAGCTCAGCATCTGGCAGTCAGCTGTGTTGCCGAATAGTCCATTTCTGTTGTTTTAAATAGCAGCCTGAATCCACAGCAGGTTTCTCAGCTGCTTCCTTCTTTTACATAATTGATCAGTGCAATGACTGCTAATGACTAAACTTTAGAAATCATTTTATGGAGGTGATGACCAAGATACCTGAAGATATGAAATTCAAATATAGTTTTAATGTCTCCTCCTGGTTAAAGACAGAATTTTTGTGTTTTAGGATTGACTTTTTGTAAGCTGCAATAACAAAATGTAAACTGCCTAAACTGCCTACCTATGGAATTTGCCTTAATTTTAATCATATTTAAGCAGGCAATCTTCTGTTGGTTGGTTGGTTGTTTTTTTTTTTTTTTTTTTGTTATCCTGCTATCTGCTCTTTCAGATACAGCTAAAGGCATGATGTATGTTTTTGTTCAGCTTAGCAGTGTACTTATTTATAATTTAAAACCAAATCCTGTTCCAAAGGAAAGGAAATACTCTTCTCGAAACAGACCTGAGAGAACTGGACCTTTGTTTGTCTGGCCAAGTAAATAACAGCTCTCTGAATGAGCACAGGATTAAGTCTAAATTTCCAGCTTGGTGCTGGGATAGGCAGAGATCTGATGGACATTATCTCAAAATTTCCACTCCAAAGCCCTGTTTCTCTACTGTTCTCTACTTTCTAAGCTAACCTTAACCAGCTGGTTGAAATTTCTGGCTGCCTTAGGTTATTTTCTTTACAGTGCAGGAAAAGAAGAAAGAAATATTTCCAGGAAATATACGTTATTTTCCAGCAGCTGTGTTTTTCAGAGGCAGAGAGAGAAAAGTTGTCTTGCCAATGTAAAATGTCTGTGAATATTTTTCTTAGCTGAGAAATTCTAGCTGTCTTTTATGACCTTGACATCTGACATGGAATGACCTTGCTGGTGAGACACATGGCCTTGACATCTTTGTGGAAACTCAATTAAATCTGAGTAACAGACAAATAAAATCTTGCAGTGTGTACAGGCTTAGTACAGGCTTTATAGATTTTTGAGAAATGATTTCTGCAAAGAATGCCAGTGCTAAGTTTTGTTTACTCATAGGAAAACCACAATGCATTGTATTTCCATTCCATTTCCAGGCTATCATCTGTCTCTTAGGTGCTCCATCACCTCCAGCATGTCAGCTGCTGATTCCAGAGGATCCTGCTTTGTCAAACAACTCTTTGTTAGCCGATTAATCTTTGGAAGCTGCTCTGGGTTAGAGGCACATCAAGAAATCCTGTATTTAGAATAAGCAATATTTTCAATTGGCTGCCTTGTATTTTTCTCTACAGAAATATTGATTTTTCTTTCCAAGGACCTGAAAGACCCCAGGGGAAAAGTTTCTAACGACAGGCTCAGATAAAACCCAACACACTCTTTCAGGACAACATTTACATGCAAGCTTTGATTTTTATGGATTATAGCCCTTAGCTGTCAAGGGAGACAAGGCTCACAACAGCACAGACCTTGTCAAAAACTCTGCAGCAAGGACTCTTAAAGCACACAACAGCTGTCACACAGAAGAGCCTATGGAATTTGCTGCTCACTAAAGATTGCCAGTGTTTCTTGAACAGACCACGCTACCTGTTCCCCTGCACTGGGGACATTGCAAAAGGTACTTGCATATTTTAATCTACCCTGTGAATTAAAGCTTTTTCCCCCCTTTTTCTTCTCTGTGTTTCTGGTAAACTACTGTTCTTCCTGAAGTCACCAACTCCTGCTAATTGAGAAAGTTTCATGCACCTGCTTATATAAAGGGAAATGAAGCTTCGTCATTTTCTAAGTTTTTCAGCTTTTTTTAGTAGAATTCCTCTCACCTCCTTTTATGTGTCTGCCTAAGCTAAAAGCAATCTGTGCTAGACAGGTACTCTTTGACACTTTAGGCACCCTTTATGGGTAAGGAGTGAAGCAAATACTGGGGTGTGATTGTGCTGATCTATTTACACCAGATGCCTTGCACCTCATGAGTGTCTGTTTCTCTATTATTGTAAAGAGAAACTTGGAGTGATTGGTTCAAGATGTCTATCTTTGGTCAGTTGAATTCTAACCTTAGTTTGCAGGTACTAAGTGTTTAAGCTTTGACTGAGAATAAAAGATATTTGGCAATTTTCTTCTGGGAAGTTTGTGGGTGGTGTGATAGTCAGCAGGAATAGATTCTAATAGATTTTAATTGATCCTAATATAACATAGTCCTGGTATTTAGTGTCCTGAGAATCCCACATTTTTGAAAGGGAAAAAGATGTCTCTTCCCTCATTGAAGTGCAAGAGAAAAAACCTTTAGTATTGTATCTTAGGTCCTGACTAAAATCCCAAATTTGAGCATTCATCTGCTGACCCTTTCAAAAGTAAATCTACTGAGTTTTGCTGTACCAACCCTATCTGCAATAACTGAGCTTAGTTTAATTCAACTAAACATGTTTAGGTGATGACAACACTGTGTTCAAAACAGGACACTAACTTATCAAATGTGTTGTAGTTACCATCATTTTTAGAAACACATTTTCAAAGTCTGAACATCCTCCTATTATTACAAGTGTATGTATTTTACTGAAGTAGCAGTAACTCGCTTTCTCTTATCTTAACTGTAAATGACCCTATTCATTTGTAGCTAAAATTGTCCTCCCCAGAGTGCACTGGCTTCAGTAGAATTACAGCTTGCATGATTTTAGCTGATAGACTCTACTGCAGATACATAACCTAAAGAAGTAACATATTTCTGGCAATACATGATAAAAGAAGCACTTGGCAAAGGTCAGCTTTTCAGATGTCTTGTGGAAATCTCATTAAGTGCAATCTTCTGATAGGTCCTCTTCTTCTGCCTCAGTGTCTGTACCAATTGTCCTGAATTTCTGATTGAAGTTTGGCATTTCAGTGACTTTTTAACAAGTTAGAAGGTCCCAGTATAATTAAAATAACCTCAAAGTCAAATTTAGCAGGTGAGAATTTTGATAAAACTCTTTGATTTAACTGTATGAAAGTAAAACAATCTTTAAGTTATCAGTCCTTCTGCATGTAGCTAAGGCTGCTAAGATTTGAGTGAATGTCAGGCAAATTCCTAAATATTTGAACAAAAAAGCCCTGCTAAAGCTATTATTCTATATTAATGGGAGCAAATACTATGCCAAAATGAAACCCTTCTGCAAGCAGGGCCTATCTTCTTTTCAGTTTTCCATTTTAAATCCTAACTTTCCCTTCATTTCAGCTTCCCATTTTAAATCCTAAATTTCGTCTGCCATGATGACTTCTTGTTAAGCTGCCGTTAAAAGTCCAGGTCGGTGCACGTGTTAAAAGAGTGCAGGTACAGAGATCAGAAATAAAAGCAGATGGTCCAAAAGTTGTGATGAACTCTAGTTCAGTGCTGAGGCAAGACTACCAGCACTGTTGCTGCCTGCAAACTCCAGAAATTGTTTTAGTTGAGCCATCTATAAATAAGGAAACATTAATATTTATGTGGTGACTTTTTGTATGAACATCCAGCCAGTTTTCAGTTGACAGGCTGCTATAAAACAAAAAGATGGACAGCAGCAAAAAAGAAATAAAATAAATTTGTATATTAGATCTGAATCAGTTACAGAGTGAGATGACAAGCTCATGTCTCTGTCCTGCTTAAGGTGCTTCCACAGGAAAGCAGAATACTACATGACCTTGAGGTTTCTTTCAGAGCATATTTGCTCTCCTTACATGCACAGCAATATGTGAGCTTGGTATGCTGGCTCTTAAAATCTGCATTATATTCCCCTTTAGGAAGGACTAAGTTACAGAGAGTCTTGCTCATCTTTTAGAAGACTCTGTGTGCCTAAATTATTCTCCGACCTTGTGCTTGTTCAGGACGCTTGGTCCCAAATCCCAGCATTACAGAGATCCCTGCAGCATCTGCTGCTTTGGAAAGGTCTTGGATCGAGGTGGCTGCCAGGGGGCTGAGCAGTAAGGAACATATCAGCTCCAAAGAGCTAAGGTTGAGTTCTGTGGAGCACTGCAGGGGTTAAACTTGCTGGCATACTCTCTCTGCTCAGGTAGGACTTGTATCATGTGAGCTTTGGGTCAGCATGAGCCTGCAGGATGCTCAAACCACTCTTAGGTGAACTTCAATCACCTGTGTTGTACTGAACTGAGAAGAAAAGCCCTGCAAATTTGAAACCTAAAAGTAACCCCAAGTATAGTTGGGGCAGCTGAAAGTCTGATGTGTCCCCAGTGGAGGCGTCACTCAGCGCGCATTCTTGTGGAGCACCCTCGGCCTAAGTCACAGAGAGTATCTCCCAAGATACCAAAGGAAAAAAATATGGAGTCTGTTCAAAGGCAAATAGATGGTAAATATTTACATGGATTAGAGAAGATGAAGTAGCCTACCAGATGCTGGAAGATGCAAGTACCTAATGTATGGGAGAAAAAAACAATGCAGGACTGTCTTGTGCTTCTGGAATACTACTGTCAGTGTATTCCAAGAATGGAGACTTCACAAGCCATATGCTGTCCACTGACCCAGCTTCAGTCTCAAGCCTTATTGAGGGATATGAAATATAGGAATAGTCTACCAATGTGCTGGTAATTTAAATGATAGATGCTGATAAGTACTTTTCTGCTTCCTGCCTAAGCTTTACTCAAAATCTTCCATTAAAACATATAATAGAGTACCTACACAGTTGCATTTTGATTTGCATCTATTGCCAACCTAGTATATCTTTCAGATAAGCCTTTCATGCATTGCTTTTAATAATAATGTCTTAAATTAAAAGGCTGCTTCCATCAGCATAATGAAGCAAGATAGCCAAGAAAATAGCTATGTGCCTGAGAACAGAAATTCATTAAAGTGAGAAAAAAATCAGTGAAACGGGGATGATAATGAGAAAAATATTGAGCCTCAAAGATGACAATACTGAGAGATTGCATTTAGGGCTTACTTACTGCATGGGAGGGGCTGTTTTCTCTTTCCAGAGATCTTGCCTTTTTATTTTTGTTCTTAATTCTTACAAATCACATAAAATTTTGGCAATGCTGATTACTTTTAAATTGCCACAGGCATATGGGATTTTACTAGCACAAAACCTGTGCCTGGTGGTGATATCAGGGATAATCCTTCATGCTACTTGTGCAAGTGTTAGTTTTAATGATTTCTCTTCTTCCAATACTGAGAAACATAAAACTTAATAATGACAAACACCAAAGCTGCTCAAAGAAGTCAATTTAATGTAATCAAGTTATTATGCTTTCTAATTACCCTCCTGGTCTCTATTTAAGTTGCAGATTGTGCTACCTATATTTAGGTTAGAAATGTGTTGTCCTTATAAAGTTCCTTTTTTAAAAGAAATATTTGAAAAGGTGCTGAAAAATATTTTTACCTTCCCCAGAGTATAAGGAACTTGCATAGTGAGTGCCAATGAGGCTTGTGCTTGCCTTTGAATTGCATTCCCTCTTGCTCCCCCTCCCATCTTTATTTCTTTTCTTCAGCCAGTCAAGGCAGCATTAAACAAGAAAACCGGTACCCATCTGACTCCTCTCTGCCTGTCTGCTGAGCTGTGCTGCTGCTCCTGACAGGCTGTGGGCAGTCAGGGACACACAGAGGGTGTGCAGGAGGAGCTGACACCCTGCACACATCCAGCCTCAGTCAGGTGTCATAAACCTGCTCTCTGCTTCCCGTGACTGTGCAGAGACAAAAGGTTCTGCCTGGGACAGAATAACCCTTCGCTGCCAGAGCACAGATGGTATGAAAGTGCTTTGTGTGACACAAGGTGTTAGAAAATGTTTGGCTCACTAACATGTGCTGTCAAGACCTGTTTTCTTCAAGCTGCCAGTCTGTCATTGTCTTTTGGAAACCAGCATGCAGCCAGGAAAACCATTTCCATCAGAACCAAAACCAGAAGCCCTGTTTATACTTCACTTTCGTTTTCTCTTACCAGGTAATTTCTCTCTCCAATGTCACCACAGTTATTATAGCAGAACTAAGGAACAGCCAAAATCTCCCTCTTGTTACATACAAAACAGTAACTGGAAGAGAGAAAATAGGTTTTAAAAATGATAAGAGAAAAGGAAAGAGAAGCTTTCAACCCAAGCATTCCCAACATCCAAATCTGCTGAACTTTCCAGATACCGTAAGAAAGTCTTCCTCTTCTCTGTGTACAGATGCTATTTGGAGGAATTCCTGGCCCAAGTAAAGTCCAACTTACAAGTTTGAAACTGTACAAATCCGGGAACTTTGTCTTTCTGTATATATTCTTCATGGCAGCAGCAAAGGCTTGTAAAGGCTGAAACTGGCCCCTATTCTGACCTCTTTTTCACTAAAATTTGTATGTTTTATTAGCATTATCATGAACCAACTGAGTAACTTTAGTCCATTTCACAGCTAACCAGTAACATTTTTATTTGTTCTGTTGTTGCAAGTGCAGCAACCTTGTCTTTGCCTCTTGCTGTAAGACAGTTAAAGTGCAATTTTAGTGCTGTATCTTTCAGAGTGGGGACACAATCCTGAGATGGTTGGGGTCAGAACTTGCATAGATATAGGTGACGGTAAGGAGCGCTGAACATGGGAAAACATCAGCCTTAAGGGTCTTTTTCTTTCTCTAGCAAAAAAAGCAATGAGATTAAATACCCCAGAAGGACTCTGAATGTCAAATGGTGGCACATGACTCTGCTCTGTCTCAACGTGTGGAATTTTCAGGTTCACTTATGAGCAATCATATTTCATGTTTATTTGCTCAGGCATGTAAATAATTGGTGAAGATTTACTTTGTTTCTTTTTGCTTTATTATTCACGTCTCAAAATTAAATGACAATTTTTTCTCCTGATACTGTTGCAGGGAGTTTTACCCTTCTGCTTTTAAACATTTTTGTATTCAAACCAATTGTGCTTTCTGAAATGTTATCATTAAGCTGTTGTATTTGAATGACTACAGGAAACAAGGATTTTGGATTTTCATCTTTGTTGTTAAAAATCTACAATTAGGCTATGGAAAAAGTCACTTTGTAAAACCACACAAGGCAAAACCAGGAATAAAATCAAGCATATGGTGGCATAAAATGGCCACGGGCTAATACAAAAATTGAGAAAAGTCTTCTCACAAATATCTGTGTACTGCTGGGCTTTTCATCTTCAAAATGTCTTGCAAAGGTTAAGTCTTTAAAATATATCTGTGCAATGAAGCGTTATATTGGCACCATTGGTTTTTTCCCCTCAGTTAAAGTAGATGTTGAGTGTTTAAATGTCCAAGGCTGTGGAGAAGGTCGCTCAGATCTAGGACTGCAGACTAAGCTTCTTCTGCAGTGCCTGAATTTCTCAGGCTGGGCTGGACATTCTTCATTTATTCAGTTCTCCTCCTTTCAGCCACTGCTCTCCTTTTCTCAAACTGATTATCCTCTTTGACATTTTTTCCCTGGCTGATCTTCAGCTTTCCACTGCACTGAGTGTGCTCAGATTGCCCTGTTAAGCCTGCAATAACCCCACAGGTTAACCCTCACCTGGCTGCATTTCCCTTCTCTCAATTGAGGCTTTTTGCAGTGCAGACTTTTCTCTCCTCCTGTACTACTTTAAGGAAAGGTCAGTCTGGCAGAGGTCAGCAAAACTCTGTATTCCGCCTGCTTTGCAGAATCCCTCTGGAAGACCCAAATCAATGAATTTGATCTCTAAAGCAGGTACATCACAAACACATGTGCAGAGTCTTTGTGTGTGAGGGTAAAAAGCAACTCACCATCTCCTGTGTTAGGGATCACCTTGGAAAAGTTGCCTCTGGGAATAGGACTGGTAGCAGGAATTAAATTGCCCTTAGCATTACCAGATACTGCCAAAAACCTGCAAGAAAGCAAAAAACCATAGTATAGGCTCTGTAAATGACAATGAATGATGTCTACTTCAGAGGAAGGAGAAGATTTTTCAGAAAGGTTTAATCTGTAATTTTCAGGATCTCTTCAAATAACTGGGAATGATTGTTTAAAAGGTTACAGGCCAGTGCCAGGAACCACTCCCCCCCGCCCCCAACCAGATCTCACAGAAGAGCATAGCTGGTGAGGATAGAAATACTTTGTAAGGAGCTAATGACCAGCAAGGGCCTTGCAGGATTGGACACTCCAGAAATCGACTCCACTTGAGGAACTCAAGGAGTTGACTTGTACTTTCCTGAAGATAAATGACCAGTTAAAGGAAAGGGGGAAGGAAGCCTGTGCTGTTTAGCCAAACCAGCAGTTTTAGTGTCTCATGCTTTTAGCACCTGAGTACATCTGTCAGGTGCTAATTGTGGACTCCCACTGACTGCAGCAGGAGCCCAGGGCACCTGGCATTTTGCAGTGTTTACCTGCTGTTATTAAGCTAAAGAGATAAACATGCCAGTGTATGTGATGTTTGAACTGCCACACATTGTTTCTTGCATTCTCACAACTTTAATATCTTTTTTTTTCCAGTTAGCAGTGTCTAAAGAGGAAACACAATGCACAAGAATATGCACTGTGAAAAGTCTGCACTGTGAAGTGCAGAAATATATCATTCTACCGAGAGTAGGCTGATTTAATTTTAAATATAAAATCTTTAAATGGCTAATGTGCTGAAAATGTAGAAAATCAGATAACAAAAGCAGTTCTTGTTTCAAAGGAGAACAGCAGTCAGTGAGAAAAATGAACAAAAAGAAGACAAAGTGACAAAAGAAATAAGGAACTATCACTGATTTCCTCAGACGAAGAAGGATAAAACCTAATAATTTTTTCACACGTTATCAAATAACATGGTAATTTATCCAGAATATAATTATACTAACATGTGGCTGCTACTTGGTATCAGATGAGTTCCTCCAGCTCAGAGAGCTCTGGGGCAGGTTTTGAGGGTGGTTAGTGACCTGTTTGTTGGCATTATGGCCAACATCCCTGGAGGTGTTCAAGAAATGACTGGATGTGGCACTTAGTGCTGTGGATTAGTTGACAAGGTGGTGTTTGGTCAAAGGACTTGATGATCTTGGAGGTCTTTTCCAACCTTACCAATTCTATGATTCTGTGGGCTGGGCTAGGGTAGTAGGAGATGTGGCTTCTTGAGGTTGTCCGTGCAACTTTGGGAAGTCCTGGCCTCATAATTGTTAAAGAAAGGGTGAGAGCACCCAGCAAATCATGAGTTACAACATCAGTGCTGCATGTGTTGAAAAAACTTGGAAAAGTAAAAGCTCTTATACTTTTGTACCCACGCCACCGGTAGATGTTAAGACATTTTTCAAAAATTAAGTCTCCTGCTCAGTACAGAACATTAACCTTCAAAATGTAACTTATTGGCCGTAATAATAGAGTTTAAAAAGTAAAATGAGTGCCTGGGCTCTGTTTTTCCCTGCTCTCCTTTGTAATTCAGATTTCTCTCTCTCTAGGCAAGGCCAGAAAGGACAGAAGGCAGAGAGGCCAGCATGACCTACTGTGGGAATATGCAGCACTCAGGACACAATGATCTACTTCCCTGTATCTCCTTAAGCATCCACCAGAGACCACCAGTAACTGATCAAGGTAGAGGCAGAGTGGCCCTTTTCTCTGGTTTTGTTTGGAAGTTGTTGGTGTAACCATTGCCTCCATCCTTTTCTTTTAACACACTCCTTCAGAAGGAGACTGCAGGAGTGCACAAGAGCCGGGATAATTTTAGGGTGATCTTAAAATACCTGGAAGGATTGGGTGGATGGAGGGGAAGATGGCTTTAGTTCCTATTTGAGATCTTGCACTTTCATTCCCAGGTAAGAAATTATAGGTGTCAGAACATCTACGCAGCACCTACGCACCTCAGAGATTTTATCTGGCTTTTCTAAACAAATAAGAAGTCTCTGTTTCTTCACAAACTCAAGGTCCTTTTCATACATGCCTTACCCCTGCAGTCTATCCTTTTCCCATTCTTCTCCCTTTCAGCTTCTGCATCTTCACATTTTCATCTTCTCAAATGTGTTTGCAAGCACCCAGCGCTTTGCATTCAGGCCATCCCTAGTTGCATTCCCTTTTTCTCTCCTGGTCCTCTAATGCAAAAAGCAATATTTCTGAGATGTGTGTGCTTATACAGTAGAGAATTTCATTGTTGGCACTGCCATCCAATGACTTCATTCTTGTCTGAATGGGGAGGGTGACCTCTGAAGGGGATCTGGAGGCCCCTGGGTGCTTAGATCACTATTTGCTCCTTATTATATGGTTTGGAGTGCTGCCAGGCACTCCTGTGCAAGCTGCCTACAAGCTCTTGCAAAGACCTTGTCTGGATGAGAAGGATGTGGGAGTCCTTGTTGATGATACAGCTGTATGGATGGAGCTGTTTTACCTCATCATTTATCATTATCATTATCATTTCATTATCATTACCTTATCACTTTCAGCTTAATTAAAATATAAGTACCCTGGACCAAGGGGATCAGCACAGAAACTGAATAAACACCTCTAAGATGAATCCTACATAGCTGGTAAGCAATGTTCATACTGAATTATGCTTTCTTTTAACTTTCTAAGATCATCTGAAAAAAACAGGTAATGTTCAATGAGCAACTGAGGCTGGATTTAGAGTAGTGATTCCTGTAAGCTCAGGAAAGAGATGAAAACATTACAAAACTGCAGAAATAAGGACTTTTTGAACTATTTATAGGTAATTTACAATTAGAGTAATTTTTGTTATGGTAGAACATCCCCACATAGGTGAAAAAATTGGGGAATTAGCCCAAGTCCTATGAACCCTCTGTTTTGTTTAATAAAGAGAAGCCAAGCTTTTAACAGATTAGCAGAGTTGTTTGGTACATATGAGGATTTAATATTTCTGAAAAAACACCAGACCTCTTTTTACCCAATATGAAATGATTTCACATCTGCTCAAAATCCCAGTAATCTCAGTTTCTGTGTGGCAGCAGCTTGCTCTAGGAAGATAGTCCAGCAGAAGTAATTCTAGACCTGCTTCCATCTCTGAAGCACATTTATTGTTCCATTGCTTCTCAAGCCTCAGGGTACTCGTGCTTCAAGTCTGAATATTTATTGTGTCAGGTTGAAGTATGCCAGTAACTGAAAATCAGAACTATCAGTTCCAGCCCTCCTTTCCTAGCAAAGGCATTGATATTATGAGGGCTTTGGTCTTGTGAAACACAATGGGAAAAATCTTGTGAAACGTGTGGAAGGCAAGCTTTTTTGGTGGTTAAAAATAGCATCTGCAGTAATTCCATGAGAAGACTAAAAGTGACTTTCCTACTTTGTGGAGGATGCTAAATAAGGCTTTTTAAAATGGTACCTTGTGCTAGGATAATTATGGGAGAAAACCAGCTTTCCATGAATCTAACAGCTGTTTTAAAAGCTCAGCTGGCAGCATCATTTCCTATCACGCAGAAGACCTAAGTTCAAGATCACACACAAATTTTTGTCTTCTCAAAAGCCAGCAGGAAGTGAAGGTGGCATAAAGAAAATTAGAGTCTTACTGCAAAGGCAAGCAAAAATCTCTCTGTGATCCTGAGCCGAGTTTGTGTTTCCTGTACAAAAGTTGCAAGGAGTTAGAAGCAGATAGTACTCCCTGGAATGGCTTGACATCCATAGCTGGATGAGAATTCTCTGTTTCTTTAAATTTACAGTGGCTGCACTGGATGTTCCAGAAAATGATGGATCAGTGCACTCCTATAAATCCCAAACACGTATGTGGTATATCTTCTCAGAAATAACTTACAAAACAGCCTTCCAGAGGAGAAGTCTGCAGCAGTGACAGCACACTGACAGTGCAATAAAGAGGAATTCATTATTTGGGCTGCAGGGGTTGACAATGGCCAGAGGGCAAATGCATAAAATGAGAAGAAGGAGCTGATGCTCAAATGTCAAAAACTCCGTGCCACAAGTGAAAAAAAGAGAAATCTGTTCAAGATATAGTTCCTCTGTATAGGAATGATGGTGATGATGTTAATGCTAACAATATTAATAACATTTATCTGAGCACGACAAACATTGCTGAGGATGAAGCATTATGTGACATCATCTGTGTATAAATAAATTATCCCTTTCCAGTGTTCATTGCCATGAAATTAAACGAAACCTTTGTGATCTAGAAAGTGGCAGCAAAATGAAGAGTTAAATATGTAGGATGGTTGGTTTTGTGAGTAATTCTTGTTGACAATTTTTAAGCTACTGCTCAATTCTAGAAACAAGTCTGATTGTTATCATTCTTTCTTTTATTACCTAAAGAGGATAATACCTACTCACAAGTGCAACTACTTCAGCATGAAATTTTGCAGGCATAAACTGCACCCTCAAACAAGATCTCAATCCTGCAAAGGAACAGGAATAAGCTGGGCAAAAGCTCAGTTGTTTTTCTGGAGTTATTTAGTTCTAAACAAACTTCCCTTGCAGTCAGTCTGTATTTCCTTTTTAGTTCTTCCTTCTTCAGTATTGAATGCTTTTGTAAGAAGGAAGGATTTTTGTTCTGTATTTTTCTCCCCCTGACATTTCCCATATGAAGTTACAATCCTCTGATGGCTTGTATGAAGAGGATTAAAAACATGTCATCACTAATTGCAGGCGAGGATTTAAAGCTGGGCTGGGCAGGAGAAGCATGAAGATGAGATTGCCTGGCCTGTCTTGATTCAGACTGTGGATGCTTTGTGCCTACCTCTGCTGCTCCAGGATGTTAGTCTACCTCCCACATCTGTCCTCATCTTATGGCAAGGGAAAATTGTTGGTTGTTGAACAGGGTGAAAGACTGATTTCTTTATTTTACATTGCTCCTAAAGAGCCATTTCTACCATGAGGAATACATAAAGTTAGTTGGCTCATAAAGCACAGGGGAAGGTGAAGTTGCAAAGAGGAATCACTTCTAAACTCCAAAAGAAAAGTGCCAGATTACACTTGTGGAATTCTTTCTTTCCCCTCAACAAATTTTTTGTTGTTTCTATTAAACTGTAAACTGAGTACTGTCACTGTATCCTCACATACACCACACAAGTGCTTCCAGGGAGTGTGGAAGTACCAATGGTGACATAAGGGAGCCCTCACCCTCTGTGCACATTCCCATTTCTTAATGTCAAACCTGTACCAGTTTGACTAATAAGGTTAAGGAATGACATAACTTAAGCAGAGTTACAGCAAAATTATGTCAGCGTGCATTCCCCTCTCTTTCTCTTCAGCATGAATCAATTATGAAACATAAATCAAAGTAATAGATACAATACTTATAACCACTTAGGCTCCCAGGCATTGATTAACCCTGACTGAGAGAACTTTTTCTCGTGAAAATGAATGTTACATCATAAAGAACCTGAAAGTTTCCGTCTAGGGCTGTGAACTACTTGGAAGGACACTTTACACTAGCCCCAGTGTTGTTTGAAAGGTTGAAGTCTGATGAGATAAGACACAGTAAGCAAGGCCAAGTAGTCAGAGTTGCTTTACACTTTTCTGTGTGGATCATTCCTCAGTGAGTCACACAGGTAGAGGAAAGAATTTAATGAAAATGCCCCTTTGCCTGCTTTAAAAAACAATTCTACATTCTTCAGGCCTTGCAATAAGGTCAAAAGTTCTAAAAAGTTCCAAAAGACTTCTAAAAGACTAAAAAGTTCCAAAAAGTGGTAAAGCTGAGCCAGAGTGAATTGAATTATCTTCAGACATCTAATGGAAACCGCAGAGTTTTGTCACAATTTTCAGGACTTGTCTGTCAAACCTTGACAGATCAGGAAACTGAAAAGTCTGGATTAAGACTGAAAATATAGCCTGAACTTCATTTTCAAGGAGAAAGTATGTTTATTTTAATTAATAAAGAAATATGCAGTAAAAATACCTCCTTCTCTGCCAATGAACTTGTAACCACAGTTCCACATCTCTGTCTGTCTCTCCCATGACAAATTTTGGGCTCTCATTTTGGGGATAAAAGTATCTTTTCCAAAGTCATTTGGAGAACAATCTGTTACTTAGTTAAGGAAATAATGAAATCCCTCAGTCTTCTCAGAATTAAAGGCAAATAACATTTTTAGCTGTATTAATAGACTTGTTGATGTAACCTGCTGGTTCTTGGTCACCTAAGTTTATGATGTACACCAATATCTCCCTGTGAAAGCTGTGTTGCTAAAATGGATTACTTTTCTTGTAATTTAATCACTCAATCAGAGCACTTCTTGTGAGGAAAAAACAGGGATTAACAGGCAGAGGAGAAGTTTGGGATTAAAAAATGTATATATTTTTTCTGGGCTGGTGTAAGAGACTGTGTGCTGCCTCTCTCATAGAGCAATGTCTTACATATGAAAAGGTCATGTCTCTAGAGCAGGCAGCACTTCAGAAACATTCTTTTAGCAAAGTTATCATATGGCTCAAACTTTCCTGAAACAGTCACCCTCTTTTAATGTTTAGCTATGGGTGATTCAAGACTTGAAAGAGACAAAGTTCTTGGAAAATGAAAGGAAATCTTGCCATAAGCTTCATCAGTGGCTTGGCAACCCGCTGGGGGGCAGACAACTTTGGTGTTGGTTCATCTTTACTCTCAGAGTTTGGGGTTCTGGACACCACGTTGGCTTACAGAAACATGTTGAGACTATTAAACTCCTTTCTTCCTGATGCAGGTGCTGCTGCTGGAAGAGTTTTTTGGGAAGAGTTCCAGAGTGGAACACAGAAATGGTGATGGATACAGCTGGAGCCCACTAAAGGTACCGATTATGTTTTTCTTCCAGAGAAGTCCTGTTGACTTAACATAAATGGGGCCATGTTTATTTTATCCTTCACTATCGCTTTCAATTACAGTCAATTTAAGAATCTCAACTTTTACTCAGTATTTTCAAAACTGGCTGGTGTTTGTGAGGCCCTGATGAGTGCAGCTCCAAAGGGTGCCACTGTCAGACATACCTTTTGAAACAGGTGTGTTTAGTAGTGATATGCAGTCAAAGAATTGCTCTTCATTCTGCTAAATTACACTTTGTTTCAGCACTCCAATCTTTAAGCCATACCCAAAAGCTGGATCAGTTTAGGAAAATTCATTGGCAGCCTGGCTGAGATTACATCTCAAGCACATCTTTTTTATATGCGGTTATAAATCACTTCAAACTTTCTGCACGAACAGTGTTTTCTGTTGATGTATTTGAGAACACTGTAGAGAGGTTTGTAATTAAATGAGGAAAAAGTAGGACTTCTTTTATGAAGAAATCAATTTTTAATGCTGTAGAAATAAAGGGAACTTTGAAAATACTGTGCACTCTTTATTTGGGCTTTGTACCTGAAAGTTGCACAAAAGTAATTGCATTTCTCTTTAAGAGACACTGGAGGGAGAAATAGCCAGCTTTCTTTTACATTGAGAGGAACAAATGTATCAAATAGAGAGGCCACAAATTTAGGTAGAGATGTCTAGATTTTTCTAAAACATTTTCAGGGACAAGCTCTCCAAAGTCTTTTACCAAATTGTGAACTAAATTGTATCTTTCTATCCAGTAAAAGTGCCCACACTTCACAGTAGGGTTTAGTTTTAAAATGATGTGTTAATATAACAATATATTGTTAGGGCTCCAAAACCACACAGTTCAGTTTCTAATACCAAATGTAGAAAATGCTCTTCTCTTCCTTGTCCTTTTCCAGCCCAGGGTGGCCAGCTGAGCCTGCTTTTGATTAAAGGTGAGGTACCAATATGATCCAGCATGGTAATTACTGTATTCCAGTGTAAGTCACAGACCATTGCTGGTATTATTTATTCTCAGACAAAAACATTCATTCACCCCTCTCCAACTACAGGCTGCAAGGTCTTAATGGTTTGACTTTTGATGTGAGTGAAATCACTTTATTTTTCATTTGCTCCAGTTGCTGAGATAGCTGCACTATCTGTTGTCCATTCTCTGTGGAAATATTTGAAATTTGCTAGTGCTCTCTTTCACTATGGATCAGAAACCAGATAAGTTTCCAATCTTAAGGATGGTCACTTGCACCTCATCCAGTTTCTCCAGGCTTAAATAAATGTACAAGTACATCAGATCAGTCTCTCTACAGAAATTTTCTTTTTTCCTTTGGGCAGTTGGTGGGCGTATCCGTGCACACTTGAGCCTATCTTGGCAAGTTCCAAGAAGAAATGGATGGTAGACTAAGGAGTTTATCAAATATCCTTTTTTTTTTGTGAAAAAGGTTTACTAGGTTTACTTCATTTTGTACAAAACCAGAGGCTAATGTGGAGTCTACAGAAGTCTACACATAAGCAAAAACCCCAAGATAACCTCCAGCCCCACAACTTTTTCTCCTAGAACTGTTTAATGTGGGAAAAAGCTGAGTGCACAAAGCCGCTCCATCGCGAGCTAGTGAGTCACTGCCTTCAATCTGTGCCTCTTTGGTTCAGGCTGACATATTTGCAGCTGAACTTTTTAGGCTTGCCAGTTCTCTGGAGATGATGTATATTACAGAAAAGTTGGGAATTTTCAAGATACAGCTCATCAATTCACCATGCATAACACTTCTGAGAAACCGAGCATCTAACAATAAGGGGAGAGAGAGAGAGGGGGGGAGGTACTGATCTGACTACAAGACCTGCCGAAGTGCTTTCAGCTTGTTAGAAACTTTAGGACCTAAAAGTTCTTAGTATTTAAGTACCTGTCTTGAAGAAGCTACAAGTAGCAACAATGGGTGGAAGTGCTTTTTTAAAGAAGTGAGTAAATCTGTTCCTTTCTTAATGGAAAAAATCCATACAATCTGTCAAGAAGTGGTAGATGTTCCTCAAAGCAGACAAGTACCAATGTCATGACATTTCCTGCCATATCCTACTAATGAATAAGACATCCAGTAGAATCCTAGAATGGCTTAGGATGGAGGAGATCTTAAAGATCCTCTAGTTCCAGACCCCCTGCCAGGGGCAAGGACAGAGAGTAAGCAAGGAGAGGTCAGAGAAAGACAAGAGGCTGAAATGAGGTGTGCAGTGGAGGGGATAAAGGTAGGCAAAGCTACTGTAATTAACTATACTTGAAACAGGATCTTTCACTCCTTTCCAGCACACAGAAAACAAATTTTTCATTGTCCTCAGCATCCCTTTACACTGCAAATGACAGGAATGCACAGGTAGAAGAAAGATCAGTCTTCAAAATCTGAACATTTTAAAATGGAAAAACACTATTGATTTTAAGTACACAGTGTCCATGCAGAAGACTAGATAATCAATTTTATACTGAAAATATGGAAGTGCCCACAGAGCATTTTTGGGGGGAGTAATAATAATTTTTCTTTTATATTTTATGAGGATTCTATTGTGCTCGCTCCACCATAAATTTTCCACTATTGTTTATAGACAGTTCAAGAACTTGAAGCCAAGACTTGATGCTGCAAAATTTCAGATAAAAGTTGTGAGGTAAGGAGGCAATGTGCAGAACATTTCAGAGTTTCATATTCAGATTCCCTCAGAGAAAAAACATCTCTAAGAAAAATGGGTGTATAATGAAAAGGCAGATAAGTGTTTCATCTCACTATTTTCCTGTCCTCAACCTCAGGCTCGTATCCTCCCCCTTGGCTTCTGAGGACAGAACTGCTGACTTGTCAATCATGAGTAATGCTTCCCTTTCCCAAAAACCCTTCTCCCACCTCTTAAAATAATTTCCAATGTTGGAGCAAAGCACAACATCAGCCAGAAGTGCTGAGGTCTAACCAAATGTCTCATTATCCCGACTGGAGAGTTAAGGCAGAGCTGCAAGCTCGGCTAGCCAGGAGGAAAATAGTCTTGAAATATCAAATGCACTAAGCAAGGAGATTGAAGCAGGAAAGATCCCAGGGTTTTTAGACAGACCCTGTTGTTTGAAGCCTCTTGTAGCCAGTGTGGCACCTGTCAAGACTCGAACACCTGGCTGTGTGTTTACAGAGATGTGCAAGCTGATAGTCGCCGTCGTTGTATCTCACTTTGTGTGATGCAAAGGAGGGCTGGAACTGGCCCCAGGGTGCCTCCTGTGAAGACTGTGACTGCCCTGAGACTGCTCCTAGCAACTGCTGTCACCTGCATCTCTGGCAGCATCCGATCTGCTTGTGGGGACTGGAACGTGAAGTAGGCTTGGAAAAATGCACCCATGGCTGCTCTTCTTTGCTTGGGAAGGAGTGACGTGAGCCAAGGTTGTTTTCTGCCCTACTGGGCTTGTTCTCAAGCTACTTTTCCAGAGTAAGAGACAAAGGAAAGAGGGCACAGCAATTCCACAGCAGTGATGTCTAAAGATTTTTAGCTTTTTCATATATTTGTAGCTTTGTAGATTTTTAATATATAGTTGTATGGTTTCTAGTAGTTTTCTTGCCCTTTCTCACATTTTAGAATAATAAGCTAACCCTTTCTAATTGTTTAGTCTTATTCTTAAGAAAAGAACTTAAGAGACAATAACAAGAAATAGGGCAAAGAAGCCCCTGGACCATCTCCAAGGGGCTGACCCAAGGGTGGGTTACTGGGACAACTGATCTCCTATTGGATGTACCTGCTAGATATACTAATTGATTAACCCTACAAAATAGTAGAAATCCTTTATCACACATAGCTGTATTTGTGCACCTGAAAGCTTCCATTAAAAGACTGCTTTTTATCTTACCACTTTAGCACCATTGCAAGGTTTTTCCTTTTTGTTTTTAGGCAGCAATGGAACAGTGTTGGACAGGAGAGGGGGATTTTGCTAGCCCTCAGCTTAACCGTGACCTTCAGGGCATGGAGAATTCCACAGAAGAAAAGTTTGGATGAGCAGTACCAGGTATGAGGCAAACGGCTCATAAATAGCCATGGTCTGCATGGATGTGGTTGATGCTGGTACTGGGGTTATGACTTGTGCTCAAAGAGCCTAAGGAATTAGATTTATTCCTAATTACTACAGGATCCACGTGGCTAGTTGAAGAGAGAGGATTTCTGCTGTGGGAAAGGTCTCTGTAGTCACTAATACCTGGTTTAGTACTGGGAACAGTAAAAGTTGAGACAGAACATGCTCAAGGTGTATCAGTGGTGGAGACACAGCTGAAATCTTTGATCTCAGTGATGAGGACCTGGTCTGGCCAAGATTTGGGACAGGGAGTCAGAGGGAAGTGTAGCTGTAGAGCAGGGAGGAAGGCAGAGTGGGGAGAGTCACATTTGCTGCTCTGGCTGTTTTATGGGAAATAGGAGGGAGGAGAGTGACTCCCTGCACATTGAGACTCTACACTGCTGGAGCAGCCAAATAGAATACGTGGGGGTCCAGCACTGGCAGACTTGGAAGATGAACATATGATTTGTAACGCCCAAATAGTGAATGCCTATAGCTGATGCTGGTCTGAAGAGTAAGATTTATTGCTGGTTGGTGCAGGACCTTTAGGACTTCTGCTGACAAAACACACCAGCATATGGAGGCTTTTGAAAGAGGAAGATGTTGCTGAACTCTGGTGAAAGTTGCATTTCAGGCAAAGATTACAGTTAAGGAGCTTGCCAATGAGAATTCAATAATTATGTTTATTTTTTCCCCCCTAACAGGTTTGCTTGGCAGATTAAGGGAAGGATTGATGATAAAATAGAGCAGGTGGCTCCAGATGTGCCAGAAAGATTGGGAGGAGGGTAGGTACAAGCAAGGTGAATACTGGATGCTGACAGTAGGAGCAAGGTTCAAGGGAGGCTGCTCAGAGTGAGGAGAACAAACGTGAGTGGAAGAAGGAAAGGGGAGGGAGAAAGCGTGAAGGAAGAGACAAAAAGCCAAAGGCAATTTCCTAAGACTTCTTTCTTCATCTCTGTCCTCCTCCTTGTCTTCTGGGTACCCCCTGACTTAACCCATGCTCGCTCAAAAATTGAGGGAAAAACTGAACGCTACAGCTTTCCTTTATATTCACAGTAAATGATTTAATGCCTGATTAAGTGACATGGCCAACTTCAGCATCCAGAGATCAGTGCAGCTTTTTCACCTCTTTTTCTCCTCCTTGTTAGCAGAAGGCAGGACACAGCTAATTTTTTTTTAGAGGATGTTTTTGTTCTGAGTATTTTAAGTAAATATTTTTATATAGTGTGTCTTAAAATTTCTGGATATTGGTCCTCATCATTCACAAGCACAGGAATAGTAAGTTAAAAAGTATCAGCTGCTGTAGATCATGAAAAAAATGCATAACAGGGTATTAGATGTATCTATATCTATATATATATTTGCATATGAGTGAAGGACTGGAACACCAAGAGTCTCCAGCTCTCAATAAAAGCAGAGCTGCTTCTGGGTTGAATAAAAGGAGAAGCAGGATACTGACTGTGAGGGTGCCATGATACTGTAACCTGAAAACTAATTAAGGAAAGAACAGATTTTAAATAACATTTGGATTCAACAGCAGGAAATACGAGGAACAGGTGTTTAACAAGATTTCTTTTGACTGTTTAACCTCTTTGCTAATGCTGAAAAACCCAAACTCTGTCAGACTTCAGCTTTTCCTCGTTTCAGTAGCTGTCCTTTTGGCTAGTTCATGACTCAGAGCATTTATTCTGCTGTTAGCTTGTCTCTAGAGATCTGGGTGTCCACCATGAAGCGTTTTTGATTTCCAATTGTTGCTTTCCCTTCAGTAAGTGATAGGATTACATGGCTGCAAATAAGGCCCCGCATTTCTGACTCTGCTCTGTGGGTTCACGACAGCATCTGCAGGAGAGATCGCCTCCCAGAACTGGGTGGAATTTGTTGCCTAACACCTAGAAACCAGGGAAGGCTTTTCTTTGTGATCACTATAAAATACAAAAGCATAAATAAGTGTTTTTCAGTGTTTCAGGTGTTGGTATAGTCTGGAGGGATATCTGTTGATAGAATAGGTCTCTGACACCCTGCTGAGTGACTGGGATTACATAACACTGAAGTGGTTTTACATCTCTTAAGAAGCTCCTTGTTTAAATGACCTTCTAGCAATGAGCTCTTTCTCTCTAGCATTTTATATTCTGATTTTGCACCGTTTCTTGGATTTAGAAAATGAAAATAGACTCAAGTCATACCTGCTTTAACAGTCACCTTTTAATGGTGTAAGTGTTTACTTCCATCATGATTTTAAAAAGTTTCTTCCTGAATTTCTTTTATAAAGTGTTGGAAGTGAAGAAATTGCTAGAAGAGTATCTCTGTAAAAGCATGCTTTCTTTAGGGATGGGGTTTCAGCAGCTTTAGACAATAGACAGAGTCAGTTTTTGATGTCAGATTTTGCCTGCGTGAACTCCCACCCCCACTCTCCTCCTACACACATTTAGACCTCTACATGGCAGGGGCATGCATCTCTAGCTCTTTAGGCTCATTTTCAGAAATTGATTCCATTAGCTGCTGCTTCTTTTTGTTATTTTTCCCTTTCATCTTCCTCATTGCTTTCCACACAGCATGCAGTCCAACCTGCTGGCTGATGTTCTTCTTCCAAATCAGTGGGTTTGACACTATAATCTTCTACAAATAAACTGATCCATCTTCTCACCCCATTCCTCCAGTGTATGTATATATGAGAACTGTCTTTCTCCTGACCCTTGCTCTCCTGTCCCTGAGCTGCCTTGCTATGCACAGAAGGGTTGGACTCCCTGCCGGGGCACTGAGGATATCAACACCCACTGTCACCTCTCACTTCGAGGGGTTTGGCTGCCCTGGCTTAGGGCTGTGACATTTGTTGTCAGCTCTTTGTTGCTTACTGGATGTTATCTCCAGGGCTGCTGGTGGCTCAAATTCCCCTACCAAAGATCCTGTCTAATCTCCGTCCCTATTGTTATCATCAGTTTTCATCTGTAGATTTTCCAGTTTCATTTTCCAGTTTCCTATTTTTCTTTCCCCTGGTGACAAGAGCACTAAAGACACACAGCCTGCAGGGACCGTCCTGATCTCCAGGATGTGACTGCTGGAAGGGGAAGGAACATTTCTGAGCTGAAGGACCTATCAATAGATGTACCTAGCTCACAACTTCCCACAGATTCCCTAGCATGAACACATTTTTCAATCTTGAAGTTGAAAATAATCAGCACCACTTGGAAACAGAAGATCCATTGTGCAACATGACCCAAATTCTTGCAGTGGCACGTCTGAAATCAGTGTTTCAGGTTCCTTTTCTAAACTCCTGGGAAGGAAGAAAAGAACCAGGTTGGGTGCACCTGCAGGATGCAAGAGACTGCCTGTGTGGATACTGATAGCAGGGTGGGCTTGAGTGCTTAGATTCAACCCATTAAGGTTTAGTGTTTCTCACCCTAGAGAGTTGCTTCTTATACAATACTTCATATCTTATGATCTTAATTAATACTAATTGGTAGATGATTGCCTCTGAAAGTACTATTCTATGGAGAAAATGAATCTCTGATATTACAGTGAGTGATATTTGGGAGAAACCATAAGGCACTATAAGCCCTATGTAAATGATTAAATAGATCATCTTCCTCTGTTTTGATTTGTATCTATCTATATATTGTTTTCCTTGATAGTCTATATTGTAACTCCCACACCTGGGGAGTTTCATCACAGTTTTCAAACCAAAATCTGGGGCTAGATGAGGTCACACTTTTGAAAACTGTAATGAAAAACCATTATTAAATAAAGGATATGGTTGTTTTCTTTTTCTTTTTTTCCCTGTTTGCTTTCCATCAGCATACTAATTCTGCTTTTATGTGGAATTCACTCCTCCATTTATATGGGTCATTTAATTTTTGGTCTATTCCTATTTTGAGAAGGAATCCTCCTGCATACATCCTCAAGATTCTCTTTCAGCAAAGACTGTGGTTATAGAAAAGTAAAAGCAGAGATCTTAGATCTTAGTAAACAAAATCAGAGGATGAATTAATGTTTAAAGCTGGCTGTGACACTGAACTTACAATTCACTTATTATTTTTGGCAGCAGCATGTCCAAACTGCCAAGACCATTCTTGGAAATCACAGCTGTGATATCTCTAATAGCTGAACTTACAGGAAAGCTGCAGTTAGGTCATACTGCCTTGTCACTGCACATGAATAGTGCAAGTGATAATAGTTACCATTACTGCCTACTCATTTTGCAGCATGTTTTGTTCAGTTAAAACAATTCCAATTATTAATAGCATTGTAGAATATTCTGCCGAGTGCATTCCCTCCCGCTTTACATGGGTGACTCAGGTAAGGAGTGTGCTGGGGCAGATCAGCCCCAGCTGAATTCAATTGGGCCCTGGGTGGGGAGGTCACGGGACTGGCTGAGGCCAGGTGGTTTTTGGAGGCCACCTGGGGAAGGGGAAGTTTCAAAGTGAAGCTGGGGAGAGGCCAAGGCCAGTAAGAGCCGTCAATGGAGAGGAAGAAGCTCGCTGGGCTCTCTGTGCAGTGAGTACTTGAATGTATTATCATAAGTAGGAAAAGGTCTCAGGAGTTTGTTGTCAGCCAGAGCTGCTGGTCAAGGAGGAGGTGTTAAAATTGGATGCTGAGCTGGAAGGGTATTGGGAAATTGATGTGGGCATTTGACTGTGTTTTAGCAACCTAATTCTCAGAGCAAGTTATGTAGAGCGTGCTGCCAATTATTTACAAACAGAGCTTGAAAAGTGCTCCTGTCTGAGGTAAATACCATCAACTTCAGAAGAGCTCAACTGCTGTTTCGGAGCACTTACATAAACATACGTTCCACGTCTACAATTATTTGTTTTACAGGATTAAATTTCTTTTAAATGCTATTAATGGTTTGGGAGACCTGTGCCAGCCTCCTGCACGCACAGGCTGCTTGACCACAGGTGCCTGATTTAGAAGGTCTGCAAAACATCTACTTTGCATGTTTGCAAGCAGTCCAGGAGCAAATTGCTTGATAATGCTGTTACCAAGACAGGCCATATGTGGTAAAATGACAGAAGCCACGGACAAACAAAATGTTGTAAAAGCCGTAGTGCTTGCAGTAGTAGGTGATATGGTACAAGAGTTGTCCAGAGGTCCAAAAGATTTTCTCTCATGTTAAAGGTAGTGAGCGGCTTTATTTTTTTGATTTTTTTTTTTTTTCTGGCTCAGCTTTTTGCTCTTCTTAGCTGGTGCTGAAATGGTTCGGTTTAGCCTGAGGGAAGCGGAGGGGAATTGCTGCCTTTAGACCTGGGAATTGAATTTTGGCAGGCAAGCTGGCACGTGCTATTCACAGCTGGTTTTGAGCTGCAGCCGGCCAGTGGGGCCAGATTTGGGGCAATAAAGATGAATGCTGAAAGACACTCTAGACTTAATCTCACAGAATTTGGGGCAGGAGAAAAAAAACTTGGAAAACAAATGATGTGCCAAAGGTGGACAGAACATTTTGCTCTTGGCAGGTAAACTAAAGAAATTCTGATGCAGAGGCTTAATACAGTATAGGTGTATTTTTTTTTTTTTTATAGTAATTGTTTTGGCTGTACTGCTGCACAAACAACTCAAGAACCTGTAGCACAGACTTGGTTTTCTGTCTTCAGCAATTCTTACGTTTATAAATCCCTGTATAATGTGATTGAACCCTGTCTTAAAACACTGAGACTTCCTTGTCCCAGCTGCTTTCCCTGGAAGATTGATCCAGAGCTTCATGCTGATAAGCATGGAAACAATTTTTTTTCCTTGCCCAGCTTCCAGTTCTAGCTGATACATTGCGAGTTTGTATTTACTTGAATTTTTACTGATGCCTTTGAAAAAATATCTTCTCTCATCTTCCTGTCTGCCCCCTCTCAACTTTGGCATGTCAAGCTCTTGTAACTTTTCCATTCCTTTAATCATTTTTCTGTTCTTCCTCTGTACCCATTCGAACTTACATTACTTTTTTCAGAATGTGAATGGTCAGAAAAGTAGTCCAAATAGCATTTAAGTGAAGTCTTTAACAACAGTCTTTTTCTCTTCCAAAATTATCTTGCCTAAAGCATTTTCTGATGTCATTAGCTTCTTCCCCACCTGCATCACACCAACACCTCACAGCCAAATGCTGATTGACCAGTGCAAGTTGATTTTCCTCCTTTTAGCCACCTCTTTGATATAATGTCTATGGAAATAGTATGAATCCTTGTTATTGATCCCTAGTCAAACAGTGATTAGGGATTAAATAATTCCATCTCCTAAACTGTAAAATACCTTCCCTTTTTTTTTTTTTGTAAGAATGTGTTATTACCTCTTGGCACAGAATCCTGAGAGCTCCATTCATGTTGTGCAGGATTCTGCAAGGTTATATTTAAGGATAAAAACATGAATCTTGCTTGTTGATCAACTAAAACCTCCAAACTTTCCTGAGACCCATATAAAACCTAAAATGTGGCCCATGTAGGTTAATGATCTTGGTTACAACAGCAAGACAAGCCCTGACATGGGTTTGGTTGCCAAATCAACTCTTTTGGATTAAAGCCATAAATAAAAATGCAGAACTAACTAAGATAATTAAGTTGGACACAGTACTCGGACTTACAAATCTTTTATGCATTTAAAATGTGTAAAAGCCAAAACAAACACGAATTTGAATAGAATAGAAATACTGTAAAGTGAACAGGTTCTGATTTTATAAACAATTTAATCCCTGATTTTTCTTTTGAGTAAGTGCTTTCAAAAACAAAGTCAGTGTTAAAAACACCACTCCAACCTGCCATACTAGAGGATGATCTGGAAGCTTCCCTATAGCTTTGTGGTAAAATGCTGCAGACTTTGCTCTGATCTCCTGTCTATAACTAGACTATTTATCAGATAATTTTTAGTTATGGGGGAGAAGCAGGTAAATGTACAAATTGAACCATAGAACAAAATGCATTTAATTGCAAAAACTTGAAATTATTGATGGTGTATAGAGTGGATATATCGAAACCAAAAAGCCACTGTTCTATTCCTTAATAGTGACAGATTACAAAAAATTACATTCCATGACTCCCACAAGTCTACATCTGATATGCTTTCAGGGACCAAACACAAGTCACTCAGGGAATATTGAGCTGTGAGGGATGCTGAAAAGAATGTGGGATGGAGGAGGCATGAGAAGATGGAGGGAAGAGCAGATGATGTTCTTCTCTCCCTGACGAGACGCATAGAAGCCAAACAGCCCTGTTCTACACCAACGTATTTTCAATACCTACATATTTTAGAAATGCATTAGAAAAGGATTGTTACTACGTCTGATGTGTGTCTCCAAAGCACAGCTTGTCAAGGAAAGAAGAGCTTGAATATAGAAAGAAGTGTGTTCTAATCATAACCTTGTGCTCCTTCAGAAGCTTTGTGCTATCTATTCTCCTTGGTAATTCTGTAGTGAAAGGCACTAATGATACTCCAAAATCTTATCCTTTCAGTTTCTAAAGACAATGTTTGCAAAGTGTTTTGATGTCTGAAAATAGCACCAACTAAACAACATCTCTGCTGCCACTGGAGCATGTGCACTCAGATGCATTGATAATAGAAGGAGGTGGGCAGCTCTCTGTACTACACAAACACAGCCTTGTGAAGAAAAGTTTATCTGAAAATTTAAAAGTTTTACCAGAGCTTTACAAATTCAAATGCACAGAAAGCTAGAGAATAGATTGCTGCATAGAAAATTAATATCTGAAGTGCTGAAATAAAATGCTTATAGTGAACAGAAATGCTGTGCAAGAATTGTTTGGTGTCTCAAGAATTTCTTGTAGGAGTTATTGAAGGAGTAACGTGAGTAAAGACAATTTGGGCTATAACAAGGAAGCTAAGCAATCAAGAGATGAGATCCAACAAATATCAAATGTCAGAAATTTATTTAAAAGCCACAATAGTGGCAATATCATCTTGCAGTATGTCATATATTCATCTTGGTTGATGAACAACTAATTAATCTTGTAATGCTAGAAGCTAAAAAAAAAATCACCGACAGTGGCATGGGTGAGGTAACTCTACATCTGGAAGAGAATATGTGGTGAAATTAAAAGTTTTTCAGATCAGCAAGACATCTTTTATGCTCAGTGTAGTGTTCTTCTCTCATATTATGCTTCCCTGAAATGAACTTCTTGGTTTGATTTTTTTTTTTTTTTAATAATTTTATTTAGGAGGAGTAAATGTTCATAAAATCTCCATTCCACTTTGTCCTGAACCAGCTCAGTCTGTGACTGAGAACATTTTTACCGTAAGAGAGTCCCTTTACCTGACGAACTTAACACAACATTTCCAGTGACACAATTCTGAGAGGAATATGATTTTTTGTACAACTTTAATCCATCCATTTAAAAGAAGAGCTGCGGTTTCTACTTTTAATGGAAATTTAGTCCTGCAGCAGACTTAAAACTTCCAGGGAAGGGAGAAATTTCCTTAAATGTAGACACATAGAAATCTTCAGGTTTGAAAAGACCCTTGAGTCCAAGTATTAAGCCAGCACTGCCAAGTCCTCCACTAGACCATGTCCCTAAGCACCATGTCTGCGCGCCTTTTAAACCCCTCCAGGGATGGTGACTCCACCATTTCCATGGGCAGCCTATTCCAGGGCTTGACAGCCTTTTCCATTAAGAAGTTTTCCCTGATATCCAATCTAAGCCTCCCCTGGCACAACTTGATGCTGTTTCCTCTTATCCTGTCACTTGTTACCTGGGAGAAAAGACTGATCCCCACCTGGCTCCACCCTCCTTTCAGGGAACTGTAGAGAGCGATAAGGTCCCCCTGAGCCTCCTTTTCTCCAGGATAAACAACCCCAGCTTCCTCAGCTGCTCCTCAAAATCCTCATGCTCTAAACCTTCCCCCATCTCCACTGTTCCTCTTTAGACACACGTAATGTGAAGATCTTTCATCTATGAGGGTTTTTTTTTTCATTTTCTATATGTTCCATCGTCTTTCTACAGTGCAGTGCTTTACATCTGAAAGTAAAATGTCTAAAACAGATGAGAAGATTTAAATTTCATCTTTTTCTCTTTATTGGCTGCAAAGAGAGTATGGGATGGCCTGCCTGAATAGGTTTCTAAATTGCGTATGAAAATCTTGTCTCAATGGCACCAATTGATATAACTTCATAAAAAAAATAGATTTATAGAAAATATATGGTTGCTGAACTATTATATTTTGTATGAATATCTGGTTGGGCTGGAAATTGGCTGTGATAAATCCAGTGTGCTTTAAAGTGGATCAGCAATACCACTTGGCAAATCTCCTCTACTAAGCTAGGATTTTTTTTTCTACAGAGAAAGTGGGGGTGTGGCAATTCTTTTATACTTAAACATGTAGTCCAGAATCCATCTGGATGAGGAGGTGCTAGGTAGCTCATATTTTTTGCAGGTCCCTACTCTAAAACCTCCTGAAGGAGTGAAATAGCTGAGGTTCTACTTTTGGGTCAGTTCAGAGCTCTGAGTAGAGCCTACAGCCCTGTGCTCAGCAGCAGCTCCTCCCCACAATCAGGAGCCACCATAAATGAAGTTTTTTAGGGGGCCTGTAACTGTCCCAGAACTCTGTAAGTGCTGTAACTGGCTGCAATTTCCACAGTCCTGGAAAAAGATCTGTTCCCTAACAGTACATCTCTTTTGAAGGTGTATGGTAAATGACAATAGAGAGTGTAAGTTATTTAGTCAAAGTCGCAAGTGAGAACTTTGGAAACAGGATATAGACCTTTCCTGATCTGTGCACAGTACACAAAGGACTGTGCCAAATCTGAAATTACCACAACTAAACAGCTCTGCATTTATCACCTTGCAAATTTAATCTTAAAATGAGAACAAGAGAACTTAAACTCATCTTTGAGGTCTCAGAGGGTTCTTTTTTAACTCTTTGTTCCCTATTCCTTCTTTTCCCTGTTCATCTACTGAAGAGTGAAAAAAGGACCAGAACAGTAGATTTCATTTGGCTATTGATCCAATGTGCTAATGCTTCTAGCACTGCCATTAGAGCTACTGTAGTTGGAAAATAAAGCAAAAGAAATATTCTTCTTAAGTTTCTCCAGCTGGTCTACTGGGTTTTCTGACTCCACATTCTTCCTGAGTGATAGAGACTGCCTTTATTTACACAATATTAAAACAAACAAACAAAAACCCCACCCCAAAAGGCAAACCCAAGAGAATCATTTTTGGTAGCCGTAAGTGTTACAAAAGCAGTGGCTAACTCTGCCACCCCCATCCACCCCTGTGGTAAACCAAAAGTGAATGAATATTGGTTTACCCTTACAAGAATCTTGTAATTTGTGTTTCCAGCACAAAACAGTAGAAACAATGCACAGGCTAAATGGTTTTACAGCTAATAAAATAGTGACTGTCCGAACTGCTTGTGCAAATAAAAGGTTAGATCACGTTCTCACTGGGTTTCCTTAGATGTACATTCAAAATGCAATAAGAATTCTGAAGGGAGCACATAGTGCTTAAAATACCAATGCAAATTCAAAGATTCTGTTCTGCACCTGTGCTAAAATTCATGCTTTAGGCAATTCCATGAGAGAAACATAAGCTTCTGGTGTGCATCAAAATGAAAACTTTGCGCTTCTATTCACTTTAATGCATGGTACTAATGCGTTATGTGCATCTAAAAACAAAAACTGTTTTCTCTCCTCTTTGAATGTGTGAGGCCAAGAGGAGCAAAGAAAGCCCTGCCACAGGGAGAAGGAGTGTTGCCTCGTGGTTTTGTGGGGTTGGATCTGGCCCCTGTGCTTGGGGCAGTCCAGGCACCACCCCAGCAATCCCTGTGCCCTTGTTCCACCCCTCAGCATGGCATCCCAAACCACCTGCTGACATGATTTTGGCATTCTGAACCTCAGAAAAATCATGCCTTGGAGTACCATAGGGAAGGGCAAGCTTATTCCCTGAATGATCTTCTTTATCTGTGCTTCTTTTTTTTTTTTCTTTTTTTCTGCTTGTCCCTAGGCTCTTAGGGAACTGGGAATTGTGGTTAAAGCTGCTTCTTCAGGCTGATGCCTCAAATCCAGCCCAAGCTAACAATGTCTGTTTCAGTGTATGTAAAATTAGCTTTCCCCAGGTTTCAGTGGATCCTGGGATGCACCTCTAAAAATAATTGATAGTGCTGCCAGAAGTCTTGGCAGACAAGCCAAAGACTGAAGTCGTGATGTCCCCAGAGATCTTACTGAAAATCTGAGCTTAATCATACCCAAGGGGCAATGGGAGATAATTATGGAGTTCAGGTGCTTTAGCCTATATACTTGTTTTGGAAGAAAAATAAAAAGCAGCTCACACAGACATATTCCCAGACATATTCACCAGGTACATGTCCTGTTCACAAAAACTTCTAACAAAATTTCTAAAGTCTTAGAAATTTCTAAATTTTTAAAACAGTATAGCTTGCTGCTCAGATATGAACTACCTGTGTAGTGCCTCACTGGAGCACTGATGAGAACACTACCACAGTATTTTACTGATTACTTCTGGCTTTACAGAAAAGCTAGCACTTCCTTTAGTTTTAAACCATAAAGATGTGTCCAGCTCTGCAGGCTGTGATTTCTGCCCCATCACTCCAGCCACTCTGGAGTAACCTCTTGTTAACGTAATTGTACATTTCTCAGAGGATACTGTAAAAGGGTGGAAGAAAACAGCAGAAAGATATAGAGTCTAGATAAATATGAAAATAACACTGAATCAAAACAGCACCACCTCAATGCCCCTTCCTTAATGGTTTAGTTATTAACCATATATCTGAGAGCTAGCCGCACAGATGGCACTAATTCCCCACCAATGCATAGTGCAGGATAAATATCATGTTAAAATAATGTATTACTGTAAATAACACACAAGTTTTCCCACAAAGTTCGCTCACTTTGTATGAAATTGATGTATTAATTTATTAATATTTAACGCTTTTACTCTGTGAGCTCCAGTAATAGTTTTCTGTAGGCAGTTTGTCTTTTATTTACAGGCACATATAATTGTAGTCGACAGCAGGAACACGAAAATATTTGCAGATAAATTTTACTCAAAAAAAAAAAATCTCAGCAATTTAAAACTATTTGAGGGTGCTGAGGAATATATTTTCACTGTTAACTAAAGAGCAGTTAAACCTTTTTCAAACTGTCCCATCTGGCACAGATGTAAATAACAATCTGTCTGTTTTAAACAGTCCTCTGTTGGCTGTGTTAGCAAATGTTAGGATTATTTGCTATTAACTGACAATTTCACCTTCGAGCAGATTTATAAAGTTCTGCAGTGCTGACACTAGTACATATATCATTTCTTGCAGATCAGTATAATGCTGAAAGAATCTTTGTGCAAACATACTTCAAGCTCTTCATCTTAATGTCTGAAGATGTTGATACGGATGGAGTTAGAGAGATTTATCATCATCTTTACTTTGATCCCCTTTCCTCCAAAAAAAGCAATAAGCTAAAAAATTCATGCATCTGGAGAAGTAAGGAAGACAGTTTCATCTGCCACTGAAAGCAATCACTTAGGCTTAAGGGACTGGCTGACTTCTGGATGTGAGTGGGTACAACATAAATGTCTCACAGATATTATGAGTGACACAGTGGTCTTTCATCAGAGCAGAATTTATGGGTGTTTCCTAGCTGCTAGATGAGTGGTGTGTAATGGGATTCCATAAATTACTGTGAAAAGCAGATAGCAGTACAATAAAAGTAAATAGTGATTGCAGGAACCAGTGTATGCTACCCTGTATGAACAAAGGAAAAAAATGGCGAGATCAGCTCACTCCTGCTCATGAGGGCTTGAATATTGACCTCACACTGGCGGGGATTCCTGACCAGTGTTCCAAATGAAAATCAAGATCTGGCCCGCTGGGTTGGATATAAGACAAATATTTTGTGGTAAAGTGTGTTTTATGAAACACATTTTTCATTCTTTAAGCAGCAGCTATCAGTTTGCTGCTTCCAATTTGAAATAACTGCTTATTGTATCAGATAAAGAACACTCTACCTGTGCTCAGGCCTTGCTGTTACCTCTGCACAATGCATATAAAACTTTCCAACTTTCTAAGGCCAAAGGTGGATGAAAACAAAACTGAGATGTTTAAGTGCTAAAATGTATACTGTTTCTTAAAGAAGAAAGCTGAACCAATTGTCTAATTATCTCTTTCCAAGTCCTGAAAACTTATTTGTCCTAGAACATTTTTCCACAGGTTTGGGTGAAGAGAAGGTGCTACAAGTGTTCAGCAAAGGGCAGAGTAAAATGAATGCGAAAGCAGCACTCGGTCCCAGGTATTCCAAAAGCTGCTCTGAGACTTTATCTAACATATCCCACTTCGATGTGAAATTACCGCCTACTCAGTATGTTATTTATGTGTATTCAAAGGCACAGCTACTTGCTTGCCTTTCAAACTGATGTTTTAACCATTTTCTTTGGTGTGCAAGCCCAGCAGAGGATATATGCTGACAGTAAACCAGGTTCAACGTTTTCTTGTATGTCATTGGCATTGTTTGTTGAGTTGTGGTCTGTGCTGGCTGTGCAAAAAATACTGGCAGGAAAGAGTGCTCAAGTGTCAGTGAACCAGCTGGGCCAGAGAATTCTTCATTAAAGGTAATTATGCATGAGAAGGACGCTGCTTGATTGTCAGCTTGAGTTGGTAGCACTGACAGATTGGGGAAACCAAACCAAATTTAACTCGCAGATAATGTATGCTTTACATGGGAATAACTGACAGACAACAACTTATAAAGTTCCTGCCTGCTGCTTTTATGGCCACTTTGCAGGCAGAACTATCGTTTAAATGGAAGTAGAAAGCACTACCACCCTGTTTGGAAGATTTTGTTTCGATCAAGTTAAATCTGTTTAGAACGGCACAGTCGGGTACAGAACACCTTCAAATGCAATGTGAAAAACCTGTTGATAAGCAGCCTGTCCCTTCTGTGAAACACAATTGCAGAAAAAAAGCCAGCTTTAATGGAAAGGTCTGTGAAATTTAATGGCTGTGAGGTAGCCAGATTTAAGATAGAGTGGTTTGCTTGTTTGTTTGTTTGCTTTATTTTAAAGCAGTTAAATCTAAGAATTTTCTTCTTAAAGTTGAATCATTTGAAAGAACTGGTTTTGCATAAGCAGGAGGCACTTCATATGAGGATTGCAAAACCAAACAGAACACTCTTACCCAAAATCCAGTTCCTGAACTCTCCTCCATGTGGGATGTAAGGGTAACAATGTCCCAGCATCCTTCCAGTCCCCTTCATGCTTCAGGGTGAGAAGGGGAGCAGATTCTCTGGATCTTCCCACAACCCCCAGTTCTCTTGTTTAACTTTGGTTTGTAGCAGTGTTTCAAATACCTCAAACTGATGTTCTGAGGATGAGAAAAAAGATGCTAGTAAATTTCATTTCCAGCTTTGAAAAAAATTCTGTGGTCCAATTGAATTGCATAACTGCATATCAATTGTTATAAAGGCAAAAAAACCATTAAGAAGATTCAATAGAAAATGGAATTGGTTTTAGGGATAACTAAATGCAAGTTAGCTATGAAATGTCTTTGTTCAGTGGGTTTGAAGAACAATTGAAGTGTGTATTTATTCAACAGATTATTTTAAGCTTTCAGAAATGACAAACATTAGAGATGACTGAAAGGAGAAACTACAGAATTGAAATTTATGGTGTATATATATATTTGCAATTATTACTTAATAAGATGCATTCAGAAGTAGTAAAGATGTAATATGCACTGAAAATGGTAGACATGGAAGAAAATTGCATCAAGAAAATGAATTAAATTGGATTTCAAGCCATCCATTACACAGTGGAAATGAACTTAGAAGAAGAATATATGGCTTGACATGCAAAATAATTATTTTAAATGGGTATATGCATTAAAAGGTTGTGTCAACATGTAGATATAAGTCCAGTGACCTTGCCTGGTAGGGCATGGGGAATTTTGCCATCAGACTGCTGCAGGCTAATTGGCACTGCCCTCCTATTTTCCAAAAATAGAATAGCCAACTTTATTCTTCATTTGCAGAACCCTTTTTGTCTTGGACTATTGCAAAGCTTTTAAATAAGAACCCTTAAATTGCATTTGTGAAATGAGTCAGATATTTTAACTGGGTGTGTTGAAGCAAATAAAAAGGGACTTATCAGAGTGATGTGCCAGTGTCAGAGAGAGCTGGCTGAAGAGTTCACAAACAAAACACACTCAAGTTTGGTTAAACCCTTAGAGGGAATATTCTATGTATTTGAAACTTGAAAAGCATAACAGTAATTATCTGAAGAGACTCGTGCCTTGCATTCTATTCTCATATTTCAACACTGTCAACAGTTTGGTTTAGTTTTGACAAACTGCACAAGCTCTGTTAAAAAGTAATTGATTGAGGGAAAATAGTTGGTTGCTTTTCCCTAAGTGTGCCTCTCATGTAGGCAGAATTGGTCAGTTCCATGAGTGGAGGGTGAGCCATGTAGGGATTTCAGCCCCTGTGACAGCAGGCAGGGCTTGACTTTTCCATTTCCTCCCTCCTCTCCAAGAACAGCTGGCAGTCTGTGCCATGTCAGCACGTTCAAGAGAAACCTTTGCCTTCTGAGAGAATAGAAAGAACAGACCCATTTGCTGCTGGACTAGGAATGGTCTCTCTTTCACCCACCTCAGGCAAATTCATCTCTAAATTAATTTTCCAAACCCATCAGTTTCCATTTCTAAATATTTCTATGCCAATTCCCCTCAGAAGATTGTTCCCCAAACCCAACCTCATTGCACTGAAGGTTGGATATGTTTTTCTAACTTCATGTTTTGTTTGCTCTCATGTCATCATTACCCTTTAGCTAAAATATTATTTTCCCTTTTCTGGTTTTTACTTCAACTGCATGTTTGTTGACAGAATCCTTATCCTCACCTCAGCTGCTACTTTGGCAAACTCAGTCTTTCAGCAACCTCTTTGCAATAGTAAGGTCACTTAAGAATGGATTGACCCAGAAGAATTATTGGAAGTAGTTGCTCTACCTGCTATTTTGCATCCTGTTCTTTCAGAATTCTGCTGTGCTGATTATTTAGTATCAGAAGACCAAATAAGCTCCTTAGCAATTTTCCTAACCTGATTTCCCTTAGCTATTCTGCCTTTTGTTCCATGTTCAACTTCATCTCCTCTGACTGAAATGAGGCACAAAGTATTAACTTAGTTTTTGGGCTGTACCTGGATTATATTTAATCTCTGTCCTGTCCTTCCTGCATAGTAACTCCATTCCCCCCCCCCGTTTACTTTAATATCCTTTGCCAAGTCTAATTTTCACTGTGAGTCTGCATTTGTTAATTTCTAAGACTCAGCTTAATTTGCTGCTCGGTACTTGTTGGTTCTTCATACCCAACATCTGTTTTCGTTGCCACTGTTCATCCTACTGGGCAAGCCTATTTACACATTTAAGAGAGCAATTAAGGATTCAAACGATGAAAACACATTTCCTAAATACGGTGCTGCGCTGTGCTTCACAGCTTCCAGGTCAGGTTACTCTAGCAGCTTGTTTTTGTTGTCCTAAAGGAAACTCTCATTAGACAGATGGAACATTCTCTCTGCTTACTTAGCATTTCTTGCTATGTACTTGTTTCTGTTTATATGTGGCTTTCAAGCTGTATTCTGTGTGAAATACCCATTCGTGTTCTATAAAGATTTATGTGGCTTTATGTAACTTCTATGTTGACTCCTAAATGGTGATGAAATGAAACTTTCCTATTTACTCCATGGGTGACATTTATGGACTGAGCAAAAATGAATGAGAAGTGCTTGGGTAATTCAGAAGAGAAACACAACAGTAGTATTGGTTTCCTCATGGTAGACATAATTTTTGATATGGTGTTGTAAAACGAACACTAACCAGAATTTTAGCAGTAAATAAACTTTTATAACAAGGACAGTAAATTAAGTTTAGATTTATTTCTGCTAATGCAGAAGCTTTCAAATCTGTTTTGTACCTGTGTTTTGCTAATTTCATTCCTCATATTCTCTACCTGCTCCCACACATCTAATAACTCCTTATTTAATGTTGCCTTTTGTTGTCTCCCATAATGTTTCTCTTTCATTTCCTTGAATTGCCTCTTTTTTTCCTACTGCAGTTTGTTTTCAACTCCTACTTTCAAAGTAATTTCTTGCTTCAACTGACCGCCTTCATAAAACTAAGCAGTTTTGCCTTGAATATTTTGTAGCAGGCAAGTTGGAGCACTGTAAGGTCTCTTGCCACCTCGGTGTGAGGGGAGGGGAAGCTGTCCTTTGCAGCATCTGTTGCCTAGCAATGTTTCTCAGGTGCCTTTAGCCGTGCTGCATTGTGATCAAAGCTGAAAAGGCAGTGTAAGGGAAAGTGAAAATGGGCTTGAAAAACACCGCAATCAAAGCACAGCACTTGGTGCGACACTCATGATTTTGACATGACCATGGGGAGACCCCAGCCGTACATGTCATTATGGGCAGAAGGCTTCACTCCATTTCCCAAGTGCACGGCACTCCTTGAAAGAGAGAAAGCAGTGTCGCCATCCAGCAGCTCTCTGCTGCACCGTGGGGCACGACTCTGCCTGTTCAAGAGTCAAACTGACACGGCTCAGCCTGCATTTCTGCTTTTTTTCACATCACCTGGGACATTTCGCTCACCATCAGGTGGCATTCGTGCCGGAGCCCCGGGAGGCACCATGTTTCCTATAGGATGCACCGGTACAGGTGGATTAGAGCACCCTGAGAAGCTCTACTGCTTTTCATGCAGGCATTGTTCAAAGACCCAGGCGTGGCTTTGCACGTACCAGACCATCACTGTGGCACATCTGATCTATTTCATGACATACCAACTCATCGACTCCAGCCCTCCACTAAAGGTGGGAACGTTCCCTGTACCTTGACACTGACCATGTTGTTTCAAGGCTTAAAAAAGGCATAAAATAAGTCTTGTGTAAGAAGGATTTGTTAATATGGATGATGCCCAGGTTCCTGACACGTCAGGCTAAGTTTTGTCTGTGACATGATACTAATAGCAGCACTGTACAAAATTAGGTGGAGTAGCTAGAACCCTTCATGACGTTACAGGGAAAACGAAATTAATCTTTCTTGCAAAACCAATCCTCTCTCAGTGACACGATCAGGATGTGAATATCTAGATTAAGACAGTATGGCCCCAGTCTAACATAGCATTTTCCAAAACTGTGTTTGTAGTTTGGGTACTTGGGTTATTTTATTGTGACTGAGAACTAATTTAGGCATTCATACAAGTGTTTTATCTGTGAAGTGATCCCTGAATAGAAACATAAGCATGTACTCTGTTGTTAAAAATTTGCACTCTCTGTGTGGTACATAAAAGTCCAGGGATAAACATAAGTAAATCATCCTAAAGAAAAACTTCTCAGAAATCCAGAAAAGTTAGGGTACAGTACCCAAAAAAAGATCTCTTGGTAATCTCTTGGTAATCTCTTGTTCTTCTTTAAGGTTCACAAAATAAAGGGTTTCATTGTTGTGTCTTCCAAGAGCGTGAGGGAAATGTGGTAGAAAGATGATTTTAAAACTTTCAGCACTGCTAGAGAGTTAAGCTGATAAGAACCTTCCCTAATTTATCAGCTGCCAAGAAAGACTCTTCAGTGTGGTTTTGGAACTTCACGATGACATTTCATATACCATGCTTTTGGCATGTGAACAAAATCCATACCCTGCTGCTTCTCCCTTTCCTGATACTTCCTCAATTAGAAGATCTTAGTTATTTGTCACAATTTTATGTATTATATTTCATACAAAGAAAATGAGACTTTCAGTGAAAGGGGTAATTAGTAGCATATTCACCCAACCCCATGGTTCCCTTCTTTTCAGACTTCAGCCATTCCAGAGCGCATGTGAGTTTCAAGTTTAAACTGACCATTTTTAAATAAGATAATCTTTTAATAAGAAAAAGATAGTCTGAGGTTTTGTTGACTGGAGAAGCTTTAATTGAAAGGCTTGATTTGCAGCAGCCTGTTCCTTAACTTTCTGAGCTTGAAAGAGTGGTTTTTCTGTCTGTGTTTTGTGTCTGGTTTGAAATTTTCTCAGAAAAGTGTTTCTATACTTCTTCACAAGAAAGCAAGGGAATGAGCCTTCAGAAGTAACAGATGTAGGACTTTTAGTCTGAAGCTATATTCCTTTGCAAGGCTGGAGGGGGAAAAGGAGATGAAAATGAGATGGTAACTGTGAAACTTTAGTTGGACTGATAGTCCCACTGAACCTTATTCTGGTTTTGGACTTTTTGAGGTTCCACAAAATATGCCTTATAAATCAGTAAATGAATGAAGGCTTTTCCTCCTCATTAAACTCTGGAAGGGAAAACATTCATCTCTCTGCTTTTGAAGGCTTGCCTGCAATGCAAGTTATGAGAAATTATGGTTTTATTTGAAAATTTTTGCACAGCAACTAATAGCCAAGATTTGTCATTCGTCACTACCCTTTTAAATCTGCGCTGCAGTGTGTCTTTGACACCATAGCACCCTAAAAAAAGTTAGTCTGATGGTTGGCTAGTCTCTCATATTGAAGGGCTGGGGGAAATTTATTGTGGGCATTTTACCTCCTCAAAGGGTGGTTAGAAATCATATAGGAAGCTCTGGGAATGCTGGGAATGGAGACCAACATAGGCTCAAAAGTCTTCTATATCATTCGTGTGTCTTGTGCAAACCCTGCCCATTCTCCAGCTGTTGTCAGCAGCAGGGAAGGAAGGTGGTGCCCTGAGATCCCTGTGGGGGTACTGCTGTCTGGGTGTGACATGGCACAGACAGCTGGCCACTACAGTCAGTGGCTTTGTCAGTCTGGACAAAGGAGGATAAAGTCTAAGGGGCAATTTTTGTGAGCTCTGCCTGCACCAAATGGACTTCCAATAGCTCCGTTTCTGGGCTCAGGAAATCAGTATTCATTTTTAGGAATGGATGTGATATAGGATGAGGGTATGAGTGTGAATACCCCTGGCCACAATTTAGGCCCTTTTTGCAACCCACTTTCCCTGGAGCTGGAGCCCTGCTCCCTGGCACAGGGTGGCTGGGCAGGACCAGGCAGCCTGCTGCTCTCCTGGGAGACATATTCTATCCTCTGCTCATTGCCTGCTTTGTAGTGCCTTTTGCTGGCTGGGCAAAATAAAATTTCAGCTGTGCCCTCGGTGGCTGCAGAGGAATGGGATTTTGGAAGAGTGGAAGAACAAAGGTGGTGCTTGCTGCAGAGCCAGAGGTAACAGAGCAAGGCTTGTTCACTGAGTTTTGCATGAGGGCTGTGGCAGCAAGAGACAACATTTTCTGTGAGTGAAAGGTATGTTCAGAGACACTTTACACAGCTGGTGATTCTGCCTCTAGTGCCCCTCTGGGCAGTTGTGAAGCCTAGTTGATCATAAATGCCTTGTCTTCCTAATTTTCATCTACAAGCTCCACTGAATCTGTGTTACCCTGCCTGAATGCTTGTCCAGTGTTTCTGCAGAAGGGCAGGACATTACTTTTACAGCCCAGGTGATTTTATGGAAGGGATTGAACTCAGGTCAACAACAACTCATCCATAAGCAGTGACAGCTTTAGGGAAGAGAAACATAAACCCTATCAAAGATGGCAGTATTTTCCAATTCTCTTTCTGCACCATCTCTAAAAGCAATTTTTCCGTATCCTTACCTCTTAAAATTATCTTCCCCCCCCCCCCCCCCCCCCCAATTTTATTTTATCATCTCCTCTTTCTACAAGACCTTCCCTCACTTTTTTCCTCCTCCTTTTCTGGTCCCTGCCCAGATTTCATGTTCTTTTGTGTTCTGCCACTCCTTTTCCAGTTCCTGGCCCAGAAATCTGTCAGGTGTGCTGGGATGTTGCTGGGGCAGATCTAAAGCAGTAGTAGAGTAGGGGAAGGAGTTAAAACTGGAGACTGGGAAGCTTTGAAACAGAACACAATAGTTATTGTGCTAATTTTCATCTCCATAGCAACACTAATGCAATGTTTTTCCCTCACTCCTGGAATTCCCCTCCCATGGTCTCCCTCTGGGCTCAGCCTGGAGACCAGCATTGGTTCAGGGACTGGGCGGGTGCCTCTATGGTTTTGAATTATCAGAAAATGAATGAGAGTTGAAGAAATAGGTAGTAACCTCCTGGTGCAACTCTGTAGGATGCCCCTGAAGTGTGGGACAGATCTGATCAGGAGGTTTGTCACCAAGGAACAGAAAGGGTCTTGTTGAGATGGCGATGACAGCTGGTGAAGTAGGCAGCGATTATTCTGTGGGGAACTCCTCACAGAGGTTCTGTGAGGATGAGAGGTCAATGTCACTTTTATAGGGGACCCCTCAGACACTATTGACTTTGAATGTATTATCCTCTAAATTTAGGTTTAGGTCATCTGAAGGTCTGAGCAAATAGCATAGCAAAAAATAGACATTTTGCGTTATTGTTTCTGAATTCAAATCATTAATAGTGCGAGACTGTGATTAATGCAAACTGAGTATCTTAAAATCTGTAGGCATCTTTACATATCTTACTTTGGGTAATGTATCTTGTAGAAGTTAAAGGTGGCTGAAGGCTCACAGCATCATACAAACTCTAAAGCAAACTACAATCTCAATTGCATTCTCTCCTATACCTGACATCTTGTTAACCATGCTTTCATTATAAGCAGCTTTGGGTATTTTTTTTTTTTTTAACCCTTGTGGTACCATCATACTGAGCAAGAAAAATCTGGGAGGGAGGAGACTTTTTGATACTCCACAAACGCAAGTGTCCCAAGGGGTATATTTCACTGCTGAACACTGCTGTGGCATTTGGAGAATGCCAGAGGGCAAACTTTGAAGAGGCATAAGAAGCACCAAGAGGGAGAAGAAAATGTTAGAAAGTGCTGTTGTGACAGATGGTGAGATGGTAGGCTGTTCTCAGATGGAAACATGTTGAAGAGTTTTGCTTCCTCAGTCTGGACAGCTTCTTGAGAACAGGCTGGGGGCAAAAACATCCAGAAAGCCTCAGAACAGCTTTAATCTGTGAACTGTAACTGCTGGTGGAAAGGAATCAGTGAGCAGCTCTCAGTAGCTGTAGTGGTTAACCATGTTCTGGTAGCAGTGCTGGATGTCCAGGAAGATCCATCAGGAGTCCTGGCTGGAAAATTCATTGTGCCTTGGCTGAGAAACATTAGTGCTGTCTGCAAAACATGGGAATACAATGCTGATCTTCCAGTGCTGTCTGGAGCCAAACCAGCATCTACTTTTTTGTCAAAGGACCTTGACTTCTCTTGCAGTGGTGGAGCATCCAGGTGTTCCCTTCTCAGCTCCTGGCAGTGCTGGATGTTACCATCAGCTCTGGCACTGTTTTGGCAGCTAGGACTGAGCACTGAGTTGTTCCTTTTGAGGTGGTCTTTACTAGGATTCCTCAGGTTTGGACTAAGATGAGATCTCTAGGAAGGTGTGTAGTTCTGCAGCTGGAATGCTGCGGTGTTTAAAGTGGGAATGTCACACAGACTCCTCATGGAAACAGGGAGCTTGCAGGTAAACTGAGGGCTCAGTGAAGGAAAGCTGCAGGGAAGTTGACTCAAAACACAGAATTTGCTGTTCTTGTCAGCTGACTCTGAAGATAAAGTGATGTCATTTTCAAGCAAGTGTTCCATTTCACCAAAAGTTTATACTTACTGCTCTTACATACCCTTCTTAGCCTGCACATGTGAGGCATTTCTATTAAAAAAAAAATATTTAAAAAGGAATAAACCTAGGCATCTTTTACTTCCTCCACTACCTTCTGCCCATCCCTTCTCCCATCTTTAAATCCCATAGCCTTAATACCCAAATTAGAGACCTTCCTCTCCCCACATATTCAGAGCCTAGAGCGTACATGTAGTTTGCAGAGCACTGAGTGGGCTTAATGTACCATCAGGCTAGAACGTGTTAGGAGCTAATTCTGGGATGCATGAGTACAGGAATTGTCATGGGAACACAGCCTATAATCAAGAAGGATAAAAATTCCAGTAGGAAACCAGGCTATGGGAGACTTCCATCATGTTGCTCAAAACAACCTTAAAGAGAGAATGATTTTGCAATTATTTCAAAGGAGACACCATGCCGTGGAAACCCCTGACAAAGCAAATTGCCAGTAATTAATAGAAGAAGGAACTTTAAAACACTAATTTCTTCTAGTTATCAAAAAACATAAACCTGTCCTTCTTCTAGACCCACTAATGAGAAAAATATATAATTTAAGGAGTCAGTTTCCCTCTGACTGAAACTCAGCTTGTAAACATTGTGTAAAAATCTATTTTCTCACTTTCTTTTAACTGACAAAAGGGAAGGTTTGAATTAGCCTACCACATAGATGCTTCCTTTTAATCCAGTTTCCTTGGGAAATAAGAGTTACAAGATTGTGCCATTGTCAGTCCCCATGAGCTCCTTTTGAACTCATTGTCCAGTTTCAACTAAACTTGCAGAGAGATCAAAAATCCCTTTGCCGTTGATAAAAACAAGTAGATACAAGGCAAGCCCCTGTTAATGGAAAGGCCACAGCATGTGTTCAACATCTTATTAGACATTAGAGAATCTGTGTGAGGGAACAGAAAGACTGAAAACTTTTGTAAGAACAAAAACTACAGTAAGGAAGCTTCCAAAGTGTCACTGCTCAGATAACTTTTTGGGAATTGCTGTACTAAGCTCTGTGATATGAGTACTTACAATTATTTTCTAATTCCAACCTGTGCAGGGCCTCCTGATAATTAAAGTGTCAATGTTTCAGTGATGCAAACCACATTGAAAATCAATGTTCAGTTGACATTGCTGCTTGCAGGGAAGAAGAAAGGTCTTGTGAAGGTCTGCAGAACCAGCTGTGAAAGCCTTCTGTCAGCTTGGTGGGAGGGGAGAGCTGTAAGACCAAACCACCACTTGTGAATCCTCATCCTTTAAACTCATGGCTGGCTATAGATAAAATCAGGGGCACGTCTCTTATGAGGAGGCCTCCAGAACTGTATGTCCTGCCTAAAACTTATTTGCAGGTATTTTGCCTGTTCCCATACCAAGAGAACAGACTGAGTAACCCTGACTTGAAGCTGCAGGGAAGCTCCTCACAGGAAGATCTGTCGGTGTGAGCAATGGTCCATCCTCACAGAGATCAAGTAACTTTTACTGTTCAATGTGTTTTTTATTCCCGGTTCTTTGTCAGTCAGGTGAATGCTCCTCACCTTGCTTTATGAGTCAGGACAGTGAGACACAGGGAGACTAAATGGTGACACCAAGATGATGCATTTTGGCAGAGGATTAAGTTAAACCCAAACCCTCTGAGCTGCAGGTCGGCAGTGACTCTGAGAGCTGTGGGAAGGGGCAGCCTCGGGCTCTCCACAGGGTGGAAAGCTCTTCCATGTGCTCTCTGCCCTTCTTCCCTTCTCAAACCAGCTCTCTGATTCCTGCTTGCACTTTTCTGACTCTGCTTTGGCCTATCAGGTTTCCCAGAACTGACCATTATGCCATCACTTTTGAAGTGACTTTTGAGTATAACCCAGGGCAAGACTTGGTATTACAAACCTGCTTACAAAATGGCTTGCTGCCTTCCCTTACCAGCTTTCATAAACTATGTCCAAAATACTCCAAAGTAGTTGCTAATAGCCTAGATTGATTCTGACTGTATAAAAGACAAGTAATTTCAAATTATGAAAATTAACTGCTTACATAATTTGATTTATTCTGTTACAGTCTCTGTGAGGATTTAATCATGGTGTCTTATCCCCAGCTCTGCTGCTGCTGAACTGGCAATATATCAAAAGTGTGATTCAGAAAGGTCTAGCAAGAATGCTGGGGTGGTATGAGGGAAAAACAGGTAGATGACATAACAGAATTTAAGTTTCAGTCTCTGGCTTGTAATTATGCCATCTTTTTCTAACTGTCTGTGTTTATCCTATTGCATTTAGATTTAGCAGCCTCTTTAGGATCATGTTTAATATGTATATTAATATGTATATTTGCAATCTAATTACAACTTTTACCAGAATGCCTAGCTCAGACTTGCTGAACTTTGCAATCCATGAATGATTCCTCTGCCTCAGAAATGACTTTTCTGTATCCCCAATCCAGACAAGCAGGCACTATCCCAGAGTCCAGGCCAGCTCCTTCCTTCCTTGTGAAGGAAGATTCACCTTGCAGATGCTGGCATGCAGCACGTTCTCCAGGGCAAGGTGGGCTCCATGCCCGTCATTTAGGGGAACCAGGCAGGTGAGGGAACTCCAGAACCAGCCTGTGTGAGGCTGGAGGTAGCAGCAGCTTTTGTACCTCCCCTAGCTTGGTTTCCTCAGCACAGTGCCAGGAGGAGAGGCCTCTCAGCCAGTGTGATCCAAACTTGTTCTCCAAAACAAGCCCCCTGCCTTTGTAAGTCCCTGACAAGGAGCATAAAGGGATGGTGGTGGCATGTGCCTGTGTCTGAGAGGCAGCAAGTTAACAGTAGGAAAACCTGTCTAAATAAGGATTTACTTTTGTAATCAGACACAGAGCCCCATGGCACAGTCTGTGGTACAGCCTCCTCCTCATCACTGAGAATCTAAACCTGAAAAACAGAGGCTGCACTAGGAATACTTATATCTTCACAATTTGTTTGTTAAGGTATTACCTTTGCTCTGATAGGACTCTTCTACCTCCCTCTGGCCTGGGCAATCACTCAGATAAAATGGGGTGAAAAACAGACAAGCACTTGCACACAGAAAACATTGGGACTTAGCAAGGGGCACTTAGAAGTAACTTGGAACCTAAATTTGCAAACCAACCTAAGGGATATGAGTAGCTAGCTGGATAACCTTCCAGAAGGCAGAAACATCTTTTGAATTGCCTCTTTAGTCCCTTTAAAGCATTATCATCACTTTGATCTAAATTGAATTGACTCCAAGCCAGTTTATTGCAATGTATGAGCTGCTCCCCTGTCGATCCCTGAGATGAAGCTCTTGCCTAAGAGCTCGGAGTGACACAGTTCACCCTCAAAGGCACCAAAAGAGAGGTGAGAAGAGATTCTTGTAGTTCCCTCCACTACAGAGACAGAAGAAAAACTGATTTTGACTTTTAGGATAGGTTTTAGAGGCATATGATGATGCAAAGAAAGGTATTGTTCTCCCCTTCTTTTCCCCTCTCTACTCTCAACCAGAACTACCTTCTCTCCCCTGGCTGGGACATAGCTGAGCCTGAGGAGAACAGTTCTGCCCACAAGGCCCTCTCCACCCCTCCAGGATATTTCCTTGTTGCAATTCAGCTGTTTCTGAGCTGGCAGCAATTGCAGGAAGGAAGAGAAGAGTTTAAAGAAGGAAGACAGGGTGACAAAGTCTTCTTTACTGAAAGAAGGAACAGTACTCCTTGATCATTGATTCCTACAGCTCTTTAAAGGGCAGAACATCCAGCAGTTGCACTTGACAGGTGTTGGGCCAGAAGATTTGTAACAGGAAGCGTGAGGGGTATGATCTGTTCTCATTACCACAGAAAGAGGCTTTCTGTTTCAGTCAGGACAAACAAATCTTTTATTTCCTGTCTTCTTTTATTACTTCACCCATTTATGAAAACCTTTATCTTTATTTTCTTAATATGCCTGCAATGCCTTAACTTTTTAGGTCAGCAATTCGTACCTACAGCTGCATAAGAGCAAACCTCTTCATATAAATGGCTTAATTTTCAGGCTGACCATGTAATTTTATCATTCTTCAAATGACCTATGCTTCTCTAGATTAAATGGATGAGTTTCCAGAAAGTAAATGTGTTTGGGCTCCACAGACAGAGCTTTATGTCAGGTTCCTGCCAAAGAAGTCTGCACAATATTGTCTCAATAAAAAATGAGAAAGTAAAAATCATTTAGTCACAGGTGTACTACACATTAAGATGCAGAAAAGGCATCACTAAATTATGTCATTGCATAAGTAGTTCTCTCAGCAACAGTTAAGGGAACAACCTAGCTGGTCACAACTGGAAAAAGTGCAGCTTTTATGAAAAGAATTGGCAGTAAAAAGTCAGAATTACATTTCTATGTGAAGTAACTTCTGATGAATTAAAGCAGATCCTGAAGTTTCCAGTGCTCCTTCCTGTGTAAATGGTGCTTCATCTTCTTATACGTATTTTCAGCACATCTCTTTGTCTGCCTAACTTTAACTTAGGCTCTCTGCTGTTGCATTGAATTTCAGTCTAGATTTCTGTACCACTTCTACCAAGGTGCCTCACAGGTTTATGAGAGAAGTGAAGATATATCTTTTGTTCCCTTCTTTCTTGGTTATGCAACTCTTTGATACATAGAAGTCAGATTTCAGCAGATTGATGCCTTCAGGTCAGAAAAACGGTTGCTTCGTCATCTTTCTGCATTTAAATCCATTTTAATTCTATATTTTTCCAGATAAATTCTGGCCAAACCTGTTTTTCTGATATTTAATGAAGAGGTTTTTCTTGTGACTTTTCTGATGGAGCAGATATGAGCAATTTCTAAAAGTGCTGTTGACTGTTATGAGCTGATTGGGTGTGTTGCAATGGTCCTGGTAACTGCAGAGGGTCACCAGTTCATCCTCACCACCTCCACCCGAGAAGTCAGTCAGTGTCATTGCTGTGTTATTTGGGGAGAGGAGAGGCAAATCCTCTGTCTATGGATGATATCCTAGATCAGGGAGTTTGCCTCTCTCTCTGAATCAATAAAATGAAAGGAACTGTCACATTTCCAACCTCACAGACTGCAGTGGGATGGACATTCAGTAAAACCCAGGTGATACTGCAGTAGAGGAGACCACACAAGTCCTTAGAGGGAGAGAAGCATCTCTGTGGGTATGCAGTGGAAAGCATTTTCCAAGGAGAATCAGGACCCATCCTCCTCTCTGTCCATCCTTGCCTCAGGATATGTCCAAAAAAACCAGACACAGGCCCATTCTTGCAAGTGGATGTAACACAGACCCTGTGCTTCTGGTGTGTTGTTTTTCCCATTTACCACGTATTGCATCCACCAGCCTTCACAAATAGGTCTTGAGAAAGGAGATTTTAATGGGATTTTCCACAAGTGGATATTGAAAAGGAATGAGGAGTTTGCCAAAAATGTGTTCCTCTCTTCACGAGGACATGAATCAAATCCCTTGATTTACTTTCTATACTCTTTGATTCCAGCAGAGGTCAGCTGTGCCTGTGCCGGGGATGGATAAAGCAGTTCAGAGTGTGGGCGCCTGCACACCTTGCAACATAAAGCGCTGCTTTCTTCCCACTGCCCCTCACAGCACTAACCTAAGCCCATTTCAGGCCCTCCTCTTAAATGGAGATAAAAGGGCTTTGAACCAGGGCATCTCTATCTTCAGAACTGCCATAAAAGCTGGTTAGAGAGCTGTTCTTGCTGCTGCTCTCTGGCTCCAAGCCTGTTTGAGAACAACCTGTAATGAGCAGGAGGAGCAGGAGACTGTGACAGTGGTCCTTCGTGAGGTTAAAACTGTTGCAAGATGAAAAACCTCCAGAGAGCAAGAAGTTATGTCTGGACTGTGCTTTGCAATTACTGAACTATTAGGGAAAAAAAATTACTGCCATCCTGTTGCAACTATGTTCCTTTACTGCTGTATCAGTTAAAAAACCCCAGATCTCTGTGCTTGATAATGTTTGGTTAAGGTTTGTTCTGGCAAGAAAATTTGAGTGTATCCACAAATAATTTTACCTCTTTAAATGGCATAATTTTGCTGGATATATGGTCCACTAAAGGTATTATTTCCTCTATCAGTTACAGTGATAGTCTTTAACTCTCCAGAGCACAAGACAGTAAACAATTTGAAGGTCTTCAGAACACAAGACGAGAAACATTTTAAAGCTGAAGGCAGAATGTGTTGACAAAAACTCTCTAGTTTACCCATATAACCCTGAAAATGTACAAGTTTTATCCTCTCTTCTCTTTTTAGAGATTAAATTATTGCTACATTCAGAATTTTTGTTAATTGTCATTAACGATTGACACACTTTACAGACTTTTGAAGCCAGAAATTAATGACTGCTTTTCTGAAATTAAATGTCATGCTTTCGACAGAAATCTTTCATGTAACCAGTGATGTCTGCCATTGAGACAGCAGCTGCTTCTGAAGGATAATATCTAAAAAAACGAAAGAATCTCACTGTAAATCTAATGTCTGGTTTTCCTAAATAATACTTTTCACACTTTTCTGGTACCTTTTTTGAATTTAGCTTCTTCATACTAAAAAACAGATGAAGTTTCAGTGCATCTAAGCACCCCTTTCCTTTGTTCTATTAGGGAGATTTAGTGGATTGAAATAACTGAAATCACTAAATGTGGTTTGCTTATTTCTTATGTGTAGCTGTATATAACAAGAAACGAGTGCCATTATTCTAACAAACTACCAGGAGAGCCAATAAATAATTTCAGCACAAGATCAAGGATAGGGCTAACGAACAGAAGACTTGTTGCCTGAGAACTGAGAGAAGAAACAAGCCCACTAGAAAGAGGTGATTAAGGCGCACCTTCATAGTGAACTTGCACTCTGTGTGCAGTTGTGTTGCCCAGCTCCAGCCTGCAGGAGTGTCAGATGAATGTTAGGCAAAGCAAGGAAAGCTGTTTTTCATTTTAGTGCTTGCTCCTCCTGATGGCATTATCTGTTATAGGTCAAGCAGCTACACATGACAGCTTCATAGGTCATCCTGAAAACAAGATGCACACCCAGAGCTGTTGCTGCTGATTAAAGATCACCTAAGTGCAGATGACACTCCTGGCTTTTAGGCAATGACGATAGATTTAGAATTCCAGTGTGAATAGCAGATTGTGTCCCAATACCACATACACACACAGCCCAGGCTGTTGTTCACGAGGGACCATGTAACTGCCTCACCAAAGAGCAAATCCTGTTCTGGAAAGGTGACAGCATTTGTAAGTCTCCATTCTTTGTTGTTACAAGAGGATCTGCATGGCTCAACGCTTACAGGTGCTGGCTGCCACTACAGACAGTCACGAGTGGGCTCCACACTTAATACCCTCCTTACCTGTGTTTCTTTGGCAGCTGGATCCAAATATAGGTATTTTTTAGGTCAAATTTGTCTTTACAGAGAGTTTAAAGCACCACTGACTTTTGTGCCAAAAACTAATGGATGCATCCCGGGCTGCTCATTATGCTGTTTCATTTTGTCATCTGTCCAGTGGTAACTGCCTTGCCCTGGGCTGAGGAGAGCCTCGTCTGCCTTTGCCAAGGAGAAATCTTAGGGTGTCTCTAGGCCATTGACAAAATCTGAAATGCAAACAAAAAACTTAATCCTGAATCACAAATCTCTGAAACAAACAGAAAAAAGATGTCTCTCTTGCTGAGAGTTCCCTGCTCCCAGCTGAAGTGCGGCTGGTGCTCACAATATTCCTGTTAACTCCATCCAGAGCAGTGAGAACAAACAGCTGTGCCCACACTGTGTGGCCTCTAACACAGGGCCATGTAGCTGAAAGACATAATCACTGTTTTTTAGAGATTTTCTGGCTCAAAATAGCTGAATTGACATGAGGGCTGAACCAGTGGATTGGTAGTTTGATAGTCTAATATCAAAGGGAAGATAAGTTGCATATCCTTGGACATGGCACGAAGTTTTGTGAGCCCTTGAGGACAGAAGATCTGCTGGAAGTGTGCTGGAAAACACTGTGCAGGACAGAAAGATCCCAATCTGGATACGGTCCTGGCTCTTGTGCTTATTTGAAATGGTATCCTTAACAAATCACCTCTAAATCCACATCTGGCTTTTGTCTTGGAGGAAACTGACTGGTTTTCTGCATAACAGGGTCCAATCAAACTCAAGTTGATACAGTTTTGATGATGAGGAGAGAGGGACTTAACAACAAACCAGAGAAGTGACAGTGTAGACACAGATCCTCATTATGAATAGAAAATGGTTGTTTATTCTAGATATAAACATCCTAAAATATTTAAAAAAAGAAAAAGCCAAAACCCCATAATGACACAAGGCTTTTGGTCTAGATAAAAAGAAACACATTTTGTCTTTTACAAAACAGCAGGGGCCCATTTTGCTGCTGGCAAATGTCAGTCTTCAGATAATTTCATAATAAGACCTGCAGTACAGTCTTTGAGAAGAGTGAGATTTGACTGGAAGAAAAAAATTAAAAGCCTTCAGTAAAAGGCAGGGTGAGGAGGAGCTTGATTTATAACGCTAATGTAAAAATTCTTTGTGCAGAAGAGATGGTAGTGATGCCATTATGTTGGGCAAGCCCAATACAGAAGATTGTTTATGTAGATGAAAGTGTTAGAGAGGACAGAATGGAAGTCATTTCCCTAAGAAAGAAATCAACAGCCTTAAATGCATCTTTTACAGAGACCAAAATGCTATTAGACTTCTAAAGTTTGACTTTCCTGTTTTCTTGAGAGGATAATTATATTATTTGCTTGTTTTCTCTGGTACATTTGAATTTTTTTTCCTATGTCACTAGAAAACGTCTGTCATTTTTTTTGTCCTGCCTGCTCCCTTGGGTGGCCCCTGGTTCATCCCCTCACTGTTCTGGGGCCGTCACAGGTCCCGTTATGGGCACCTGGCTCTGCCTGCCTGTGCTTGGCTGTATCCCCTCAGTGAGGGATGCCCATGCTGGGGTCACCTCAGCTCCCAGCATGTCCCCCTTGCAGAGCAGCCCTTCTCTCTCTCTTCCCCATATTCCCAGCTTCAGGATGTGGAGGGTCATGTAGCAGTTTCTCAAAAAGGATCTGCCAGTTACATCATCAGAACATGAATTAGCTCTGTGATATTGCTGGGGTGTTATCTCTGCCTGGCCAGTCATTTCCACTGTTAAATTTGCACTCTTGGTTGTTCCTGCCCAAGATCATCCTTGATACTGGTTCTATTCAGCTGCATTTTTTAAGAAAACCTTTAATTCTAACTCAGTCATTCCATCCATTTGCATTCCTCCTCAACCTTTTATCACCTGCACGCTTACCAACTGTACAGGCTATTCCCACAGCTCAACTGTTAATGAATAATTAAACGCTAATTTTTATTAAACTATTAATTAAAACACTTCAGGATACCCAGGGGAGTCTCCTGAACAATCACAAGTGGTGTAAGGTTTATAACTTGACAATAGTTGTTCTAATGAGCTATTTTTGATTAAAGCTTTCCAGACAATGGTACACACTCCTAGTATTTTCACCCAACACACATTTATTGCTTTGTGTCTGTGGCACTGTTAAAAGCTTGTGCGGTATTTACCAGGATTTATTGTAACACAAATTAGAGGAAGATACTGTGATAACTGTCTGGGCTGCATCTCTAAGTAATACTGATGAGGCCCAAGTTAGCCTCCATCCTCTGGAGACTGAGTTACCAATAAACCATGGCCTGAAATCTCTCTCAAGGATCATATTTTGATCACAGACATTCCTGTTTTGGTTGTCTCTGCTGGTTTAAGAGCACCCCTCTCTCATCAGTGACTCAGTGAGCCACAGTCATCGCAGTGAGGTGGCAAACTTGTACTCCGTGGGCTCCATCACTGCCTACTGCCGTGGTTCTCCAAGCCAGGCTGGTCTTTTATAATCTAGCACAAAGCTAAGAAAATGAGTATTGATAGTGACTTTTTTCCCCCATATTAAATTTAGAGATAATCTTACCCTTAATACAAATAAAATGGATGGATTTAATGCTATCAAATCAACAGTGCTGGGTAAAAAAAAAGAATAATGTTTTTCTTTCCTCCTAGAGGAAGGATCACTCTTATCCAGTAAAAGATCAAATCATGGCCCAAATGTATGTATCTAGAGACTAACTAATATGGTTATAATACAAATAAATCATCTGCACTTAAAACTGGAAAATGCTTGTTTTTATGTATTAGTCACCCTACAGTAAGTGTCATGCACATTGGCTTCTGGATTCAGGCAGAAACAACAGCCCAAAGGATTACTGCTGCCCACACAGAAAGTCTTCCAGGCAGGTCAGTGTCAGTGCTTCCATGTGAGTGCAATCAGTAACGATCCAGCAAGTCAAAACCCAGGAAACTCAAACAGCAGAGGAAGAGGAAGGATGGTCTGCCTGAAACCTAATTGCTGTGAGGCAAGAAAAAGAGTGGGACTGGGAGGACAGAAGGTGCAAGGTGATGCTGAAGTCACGTTCTGCTGCTGGCCATAAGAGTGATTCACTGAACACCGTGTCCTCTGTTAGAGGGAGGGAACAATAAGCAGGAACATTTGGCATTCCCGTCCATGAAAAGACCCAAGCCAACTGTCCTGCTCGGCTCACTCAGCTGCTGCAGGAACCAACTACAGACAGCTCTAGGAAGAAAGCAAAAGGATTGAAACTTGACTAAAATGAACTTTTATTTCCACTGCTGCGAAAAAGGGGAAGGGGATTCTGACTCTTGTCTTTTTGCCTGTAATTGTTATTGCAGACACGACTGTGTTACAGGTACAGTAATTTAATACTCTCAAATTCTATTTTGAAGGTCAAAGTGTTCTAACATTGTCATATTTTTGATTGTGACTTATAGCAGCAGAGTTTGGAAGTTCTCCTTAAGTCAGGAGAAGCTGCCAAATGAAACCACACTTCAATAGGTACAAAGTACCATTTGGAAGAATTCCATCAAATTGTAATCTCCTCTTATTACTGCATAAGCATTTCTGGGTGAGGTAGCCAGTTCCAACCCTTCACACCCATGTCAAAAATCTACATACTGGATCAGACATTTCCGTGATTCCTAGTTTTCATTTCTGCTTTCCTTTTCTCTTTCACCAGCAGATCACCGTCCCAATGTTCCTTCAACGTTCATCACAACTGTTTGTTCATTCACATGGGTCCTGTACTGGCCTCCATGGAACTGCTCTGTGTGTTTGTGTACATATGTAAGTACAGACACCTACTTATTTATGCAAGTAGGTAGCTAAATCACCTTGGCCCCTCTTTGCACCTTGTAGACGGCTCAATAGTGGGATTGTCACTCTGAAATCCAATATTCCCTGTGGCAGAGAATGACTTTATAACAGTTCAGCACTTAGGGCATAACTGCCGTGTTTGTGCATGAGCCATCTGACTGGCTGATTCTTTTTGGATGTTTTCACCATCAAACCATTCTGTTTTCCACAATCAACACAAATGCAGTTCAGTCAATGCCTGAAAAGGCAACACTGCCATTTAACATACTGGAGTAATGGTTTCTTACAAAATACAATGAATTAGGCACAAGATTCTAGGAACAAATAAGGAAAAAAAAGAACTTAGGCAGCCATTTTTTCATTTTGATAAGCCCTGTCTTAAATTTGGGGGTGCTTGGTGCTCAAAGCTTTCAAAGCTCATCTTGCATTTTGTCAAGAAGAAACAATACTTAAACACAGTCAACAAGGCTACTTTTGCTCGTAGTTGATAAAGTGTTTCCAATCCTCCCATTTTTCAGAGGAGCCAGTGAAGTGGGAGTCCTTAGGTCGGACTTTTTGTGGTGCTGAGCAGCTGATGCTTCATGGCAGAGCAAGCCTATTTAAAATTAGCCACCCTGCCTTTAATTTTGGGCTTTCGACCTCTCCCCTACAGAAAACCTGCAAATGCCCACACAGGGCTGCACAGCTGTAGGAGTCAAACCCAGTTTCATAACCTTTCCATTTCCCAGTAAGCTTCCCAAATTACCACGTGACACACTCCTACTGCAGGCAAGGCAGACTCAAAAGTGTTTAGTCAATTCTTAGGGTGTCTAGGTCTGCATATTTCACTGTACTCCCATGTGCTTTTCTTCCTCCAGAAACTGCAGAACTGAGGACCTAAAGAGAATATGGAGGAAATGACCTCCAATTCCATTCTCTTACTCCATCATTAATTTGTAAGATGACCCATCAAGAAAATAAGTCTTGAAATTCAATCTGTGTAATATACATTCCCAACATTTTCTGAAATGTGCCCTGGTTTTAAATAAAATGTGAATTGTATAGGCAGAAGAACTTGTTTCTCTGCCAGGAGCAAGTCTCCAACCATGGACATCAAATGCCCATGGAAAAAATACTTTGTTTTTTTCATGCATTGAAACTTTCCCAACTTTATTACATTTGGAAACATAATGTGATAGCAGAGGGCAACATTATGTCTGACATGTATAATTAGTTTACAAAAAAATATGACCAGGGGACACGTTTTTGATAAAACCACTTTTTTTTCCACACAATAGTTGCAGGATAATGGATCACATTGATCCTTTTTGCTAAATGGTATGACAAAGAAAATGAGCATTTGTATAAAAATGCAATAACAGTTGAAGCTTGAATTAGGGAGTCTGTAACCTTTGCTTGTGCTCATAAATTACCCTGCAGATGAGAATGTGACATGAAAAAAAAAGAAAAAGGCATCCAAAGCCAAGAAATACAACCCATCAAACACTGAAATGCTTTATATATATGTGTAACTAATGTTAATCACTTCAGATCCTATAGTGCAAATTGCCTCCAGCAGTTTCCAAAGTTATATTACAGGTTAAATGGACACCCACAGATAGAGATTAGTCATTTAAAAGACAAAGGTATAAAAACTGATTTCGACTGCTAAATCTGTCTTAAAGTCAGTTTTTCTTGCAAATTGAAGCTATGCCTTTTTTCCCCCCGTTTCTGGGTGAGGGGTAGGGCAAACCACTGAATCTGGCAGCATAAAAGGCTTTTTTCCAGTAAATACCTTAGAGAAAATTGGGGCAAAAAGGTGTTACTCTTCCAGATCAAAAAAATTCGGTTGTCACTTCTAACAGCTGTGTATCAGTAAGTCATTAAAATATCTGAATTTTAAACACTTGTGCTCTCTCAAACACTAAAATAGTGGTATGTCTTCCTCATATGTATTCCTATGTGGAATTAGCACAAAATGCCACGAGCACCCGAGAGATGTCCTGTAACCCCAGCTCAAGAGGAATCTTGGTACTGAGAAATCAGATTCTACATGCAGTGGGAGCCTCCTACCTAAGTGTATACTGTCAGCCCTTTGATTTGCTGCCTGGATGAAAAAACATCATCCAGGTAATTTGGTGCTCACAGAGAAGGAAGGAGGAGGAAATATGCGAGGAAACTCGCTTATTCTCAGGTTTCACTGAGGGCAGTGAGAGTTAGCTGTAGAGTCCAATACTTCTGGGAATAATAATAATTACAATAAAACTCCAAAACAACAAAGGCTTGATTAATCTCCTCCTAAAAAAGCAGTCTTTTAGGTAAGTCAGAAATCCTATTTTAGCTACGGTATTAACTTTTCACAATGGCTTAGAGCTCATTACTTTTTCCCTCCTTTGACATTCCAAGTGCTTCAGTCTCCGCAATCAAATAGAAGAAACTTCTAGATATTTATGACAGGCTTGGCTAAAATCCGGACTTTGCAGAAATCCACCGAAGAGAGAAGATGTGAATGGTAATTGTGAAGAAGCACGGCTACCAAGAGCAGTCTACTTAGACTACCTTAAAACAACCTGAGGTAAAGGCTTTACCTTTCCAAGTGTTCGGAAAGTAATATTCCTTGGAGTTACCAATGCTCTGAGCAGTGCTGCTGACTAATCACTTAACCCTTTTAAGTCCTATGTGCAGGAGAAACAATGGCTCCTAATTCCATATTCCTGTTTCATGCAACACTGCAAGAGGTGAAGCGTGCAGCGTCAGCACACAGAAGCTTGTATGACCGTGAACAAAAATAATTTTTTTAGCCCTTAAGCAAAGAACTTGTCTCTTGGGTCAACAGGTCTTAGAATTTAGCAGACCAAATTAACCAGCAAATGTGTATTTTATCCCGTTTTCAGCACTCACAAGATAAATGATGGATGAACACAAGTTTTTCAAAGATTAATTTAAATACAGATGTAATCGCAGCAAGCAGCAGTTCAGAGCAGAAGCTGTGCCAGGTGCACGTGGGGTTCTGCCTCTCTTTGACTACTGAGACTCATTTCCAAAGTAAGGTCCCTAGAATATGTGCCCAACAGCAAATATTGTAAATCTCTCCTCCTTTTTCCTTTCCCCTGCATTGTTTGTAGCTCTCTGTGGCTCAAAAACTCAGCTCACAAGTCCTGCACTTGTGCAATATCAGGTGTGTGCCTGTGCAGGTGAATATGCTCACGCATGTAGATCAATACATGATTGACTTCTCAGAAAGGAAAGAAACAAAACAAATGAAGAGCAACAGATTCTCCCCTGAGCTAAGTTTTTCCCAAGTCAGACTTGGAAGTTTAGCTCATATTTTACAGCAAAGTTCAGGTCAGTGATTTTTAGCAACTGGCACTCTTATTTTCTCTTATTTGATGAGAATAAGGCAGTTTTTTCTCCATGTATATAATGATTCTTTTTTTTTTTAACTAACCTCTCAATTTTATTATCCTTGGGTAAATATCTGCTGGATTAAAAGTCCAAGAAGAAGAATAGCTAATAGCAGTAAGCATAATTATCTGTGGAATTATAAAACAAAGCTAAGACATACAATCTCCCAAAATTGCTTTTCATAATGTGTAGAAAGCCTGGGGTTGGCCAGTCTCATAAAGCATCCAACCAATACAGGGACTGTATAAAATTAATATCCTGTCAAACAAAAGCCCTCTGGATTATGAAGCTGTACAAGTTGTGTGACCTGTACAAACCAGAGCATGCTTCTATCCCTGAAAAGGCAACTAAATAACTACAGGGCTAAGAAACACCACTTGATTTGGTTTGGACGATCTCTTGGCAGAATCCACAAGTGGAATTAGGATGAAAACAGAAGACAGGTCACTTGTTAACATCATAAACTAAAGAGATGCAAAGCCTAGCTGGAATCCCAGCCGTGAATGCCAGCATACAAAACCAGCCTACAGGATTGCCTGTGTGTAGCATACACACATCTTTGCTGTACTATCGGCAAAAATTAAAGGAAAAGCAAACTCAAGAGGATGCTGCCACAGGAAATCTCATCTACGTTCAGGTTGATAAAGCAGGTAAACATACTCACAAGGCTGGTATGAACCAGGAACGTTTTCGTTCCTCCGTCTAACTTTAGGAAAAAGCAGAAACAGAGTCCTGCTCTGCTTCAAACCCCAATACCGCAAGTTCATCGGCAGCACAAGATCAGATAATTAACAAAAACCAAAGGATGACGAAATGAAGCCAGATAAATAATAAATATCTACATATATAAGCACACAACAAGCAAGATAATGAAAAATTAGGTAGATTTACCGTTTTAATTATCCAAGTGGGTGGTTTGTTTGGGTTTGGTTTTTTTGGGGGGAAAGCGTCGGGAGCTGTTTTCACGAGGCTTCGTCCATACGCATCCGCACCGCGGCAGGCGCCGGTCCCGGAGCGCGGAAAGCGAAGCGTTTCCCTCCGCAGCCGGCGCTGCCCCCGCCAAAAATGAAACGAGAGAAGGCGGGGAGGGGCGGGAGGCGGCAGCCGGCGGGGCGAGCTCCGGCACCGCCCCGAGCGCTCCCAGCCCGGCGCTGCGGGCGAGGCGGCTCCGCGCCCTCCGCGCTCCTCGCAACTTGCGCGCGTCGCGGGAGGGGCCGGGAGCGGGCCGGCAGGATGCCCGGCAGGATGCCCGGCAGGATGCCCGGCGTGCTCCGCCCGCGGCTCCTGGGATGCGCCCACCTGCAGCCGCGGTGCGATGCTGACCGCGCACCCTGCGCTTGTGTCGCCTCCGCAGTTCCAGGGCTGGGAGGGGCTGCGCGAGTCCTTCGGGGCGGGGGGGTCCTGGCGTATCCTAAATTGGGCGGAAAGGCTGCTGCCTGTAGCGGGGATGAAGGGGGAGGTCTGTTTCAAGCGCCCGACTTGTGTGGAATTTCGGATCTTCGCAAGTGCGCGCTCGTGGGCGATGCTGTTAACCTCCCCTGAAGTGTTACGACCGGGCTGTGAGGAAGGGGTGCCAGGGTGCGTGTAAAGTGGTGCAGAGGTGGACAAGCATGTGCTCAGTTCTTCTGCAGAGAAAAAGCTGTCAGTCATATATTTGGACCAGCCGAATCTGAAGTGAGTGATACCTTGCCGAGGAGCTCAGACTTGCCTGGGAGTTGTGACCTGCTGTCCCTGGGCTGAGCCCCAGCTCTTCAGCACCCACCAGCACTCGCACACCTACTCGGTGCCCTCTCCCTCCCTCCCTCCCTCCTCTCGGCACTCAGCGCTGGGACTCCGACTCAACACCTCCCAGCTGTTGTTCCCAGCCCATCATCTGAGAAGTCTGAGTGGCACACAGACAACCTGTTTGCAGGCAGTGCTTTGAGCTCCTCTTTGCATGCTGTTTGCAGTTCCCTTCCATGGTGCACATTTTACCTTGGTACCAAGTAATCCAGGATGATACTCAGTGTGCTGTCCTTTAGCTCATGTTTGTTGTGTGCTTGGACCTCTATTTACAAACTCTATGAGTTTCTGAAGCAAAGGCAAAATATGTTTCAGTGAAACCAGCCCCTACATCCCATTGTAAATATTTATTCCACAAAAACTTAAAGGAGTTGAAAGTACTAGAAGGTAATTTCTATTGTAGGTTATTAAGAAAAGCAAAAGAAAGCCTTTATAAATACAGGTTTTAACAACTACTTGCATCACACAGCCACATTGTAGCTTCATCAGTCCAATTAGATGCAGTTTCCCTGGCTCATTTGATGCCTGGCAGGTGCTGAAGTGGCTGCTTAGGACTTGTCTTCGGCAAGCTTTTTAAGTTCCAATTTTATATGAGCTGAGCACTGTTTTTTATTTTTCAGGTTTTGGCACTGGTGAATACAGTCTCCTCCCTCAGCAGCTTGTGTCACCTGCTATTGTTTGAATTAATGAATGATACCACAAGTGACCTTAGAAATGGCAGAAATAGTAGCAAAACAGTCCTGCTCTGCCCATTGCTCCTGACAAGTGAGAGCCAACTGTTTATGATTAATCTCTGCTTGCACTGTATCTGCATGTGGTGTTAGATTGATGCCATTACACTCAGTCCAGCAGGAATGTGAAAGTGCCTCTCTAGAACTGACAATTTGGTATATTATTTTTCTGCTGTGTCTGTAAACCTTTAAAAAATATTTTCTCCTAGGGAAAACTGCTTGAGTGACATTGATGATGGCAGAAACTCTCTAGTAATTCCCAAACAGCGTGCAAGGGCATTGGATGTCACAGTGAGAGCAAGTAGTCTCTCCATCTCCTTCAAATATCTCCTTAGGACCTCTTGCTTCCTGTGGTGTTTGCTAAGAGTTTGCTCGTTGTTATTTTGTGTGCTGTTTTGGTTTCAAACTGTGGCTCATCTTCAGACTGTGCCCTGCTCAGTGTAGGGACATCTTGTTCAGCTGCTGTGCCTCACAGAAGTAGATTTGATGCTAGCAAGGGGCTTTTCTGTTTTGATCATATCAGGTAGCAATTTAGAGCTTATTTTTCTGAGCAAATGTTTTTTGTTGTTGTCTTTTATACAGGAATGGTCATGCTGAGGCAGGCAGAAATTCTTCCTGAGTTAGTTGCTGTCTCTCTGAGGAGGTCTGGCAGTGGGTATTCAGGAAAACAGTATGAGACCTGGGAAAACACAGGGAGATGCTTGTCCTGGAACACCCTCTCATCTGGCTGAAGCTTAGGCAATGCAGGTTTGAAACACTACCTGTGCCCTTGTATCGAACCACCTTGAGGGATCTTTTTTTCTAAGACTGTCTACAGGTGGTTTTTGAACACATTTATGTTTTTGGTATCCAATCTGTCACTCCAGCAAGGCATTCTATAGCACATGTAGACATTGGGCCTATGGAGAAGTATTTCTTGATTGTTTTAAACTTCTGTTTCAAAGAAGTGTGTGTCAGACTGAAAGTCAAGCAGCAGTGGGAAAGTTTTACTTAGCTTAAGTGATATCTGCATTAGTTTAGATAAAATTATTTAATCCCCTGCATTAAATTAAAAAGAAAAAAAACCCCAGAAACAGGTCAATGAACTGGCAACAGTTCATTGCTGTTTAAATGTAGGGTTTATTTGAGAAAGAATCCCTGCACTTCTTATGTACTTAAATCTCAATGTTTTTGAGATTTTTGAGTCTTTTTGCCCCGAGTTTGCACAACACCTGCTGCATTAAAACCTTGATCCTGGACTCAGGCTCCAAGACACTATGACTCTAAAATAGTAATAGTGGATTGTTTGAATGGTAAATAAAATGAAAATTAAAAAATGATGTGGTGGCTGGTCTCTGAGCTGGTGTGTAAAGCTGGTATTGGAGAAGAGTGGGGCAGGGAACCCTCAGTTTAGCACATTGCTTGAAATTCCAGTGTCCAGCTGGGAAATCCAGGTTGCTTTTCTCTTTCTCAAACTCTGCCTCACATGAGTATGGAGTGAAAGAAGGACTGGAGCTTGTTTGTAAGCCACTGTTATTTGTAAACTCTCCTCCCTTCTTGACTGTGTAGGTTTCATACATCTGAAGCGTTTGGGGTTTTCCATCACATTGAAATCCCCCTTCCACAATAAATCGTTCTGTATTTCTGCATATAATACAGTGGGATCACAATAAGAGTATTGCCCCCAGTAAGAACAGTATAGGTTGCTTATTACCAAGGTACTGCTATGAAGACATAGTGCTTAGTTACGTAGCAGAAAGCAACGACATAAAAAACCCCAAACACTAAATCATTGAATGGTAAAGGACATTCGTAACATTTCTCCTACTTGCATCTTGTCATGCTCAGCCGAAGTTGTCACATTCCCACCCTCCGTGACCCTGGGATAGCCAGGAAAATCCCCAGTGAGGTCTAAGGTGCTGATGCCTGAAATTATAGGAGCTCTGTGAACTGTTTCACCCCACTGACCACCCTGTCTACTCTCCAAGGAAACCCCAGTGTTAAAACTACTGGTAACAATCTATTCCATGCCATAACTTGGTATTTGCTGCTTCTGCTGTTCACTGACACCTCCTTGTTACCTTATCTCTGTTGTCTTATCTCACTGCTCCATGTCAGCTGTGACAGAGGGACAAAGGAAACTTTTAGTGAGGTTTTTACGGTTGTGATGGGGATGGGCACCACTATGCCCTCCACCAGATCCCCCTGGACACATTTGCTTTCTGAGGAGAGGAGAAGAGGCCCTGAACACATTTGTGTGGATATAACCAAAGACACCAGACAGAAGATAAAACAGCTTGAACTGATGTAAGAAATTAATGTGGCAGATACTGCTGTCAGAAAAATTTCCTCCCACTGGGTTTGTGAAAGGCAAATATAAAAGTTGCTGTTTGTGTCTCTGGGGCGACACTGTCTTGTGCAAGAAGCTCCTCCTCGGCAATGGCATTTATTAGGGCAATAACTCAGCATTGCAGGGGATGCACATGCCTTTTTGATTTTACTGCTGTGCTCTTAGAAGAGTTCTAGCTGACCATTTCCCCCGACTTTTAAATCCCTCTACTCTTCTGCTTTCCTTTCTGAGAATATCTGTCTGTTGTACATATCCTGACTAGCTCATGTGGGGTGAAGGGAGACTGAATCAGTGTGACGCAGAGATTTCGGGCAGCCTCAGCCCAAGGACAAAATTCCCTTGGAGCATTATGAGGGGTGTCAATGGCTTCATGGACAGGAAAGATGAGAAGGGGCTGGCTGAATAGTGTTTGGCATCAGAGCCATCTTTAGGAGCTGTTGCTGAGTCCCAGGATGACCTAGAGACTGATCTCTGACAGTTCTTGCCTTTTCTACTTTACCATAAATACCTATATATTTGGGATAAACTATGCCATGCAGATACCAGGTTAGCTTGGGTTAGATGACAGGGGTTACGATGTTATTATTTACATTACAATGTCTAGAGAGTCGAGAGTTGACTCTGCCTTGCACAGCCACCGCAGTAATGTGCTGTGGTGTGCCCTTAACGAGGGTCAGAGGAGCAGGTCAGGGGAGCAGGGACAGACCATCTGCAGTTTGCAGTACCAGGTGCTCAGCGTCTCTCAAAATCAGACCGTTTGTTTGCAACCTTTAATTAAAACACTCTTAGTTCACTTAAAGGCTGATTATGAAGCGAAAATGAAGATTGCTGCTTAGGAAAACAGATGATCATTTTTGCTTAATGAAATGTGTGTATCTCATTGCTATCTATCTAGAGAGGGAAAAACCTGAAGATGTTGTTCCCTGTAAATAAAATTTACACTCCATGAATTCAAACCTGCTTTCATCACAGGGACCATAGCATTCAGATCAAGGGTGCCCTCCAGCACATTTAGCAGGGGATATGGGGCTGGGTGTGGTGCGTTACCCTTCTTGAAAGAAAACTGGAGAAGCTAAGGCTGCCTCTTGGAAAAAAGGAAATGCCACAACTATTATGTCAAAGGGTGGGAAAGGAGATGCCCTTGGCAACTGAAGAAAAAGACTGGAGTTTAAAAAAGCATGAATGTTGCCTCAAGATGGACAGGAAAAGCAGAATGCAGTGGGAATTGTCTCAGAAGAAAAACATGAGTCTTACAGAAAAATTCGTAAGAGTTTTCAGAATGTGGAAACTGGCTATGACACACAGCTGAGAGGGAGGACAAGGATGCTTATATCCTAATTTATTATGTTAGCGAGAAGTTTATTATCTCTTTCTTAGATTTAGTAACTTCCATTCCAGTTGTCCACTGGGTCTTTGATGGCTTTCTTCATGCCACCATATACTGTTGTGTATATCCATGTACTGGAAAGAACTACAGCAGCTGACAAAATCCCTGTGCTTTCCTCCTTCCTTCAAAGGTGAGGATATCCTCCATATTTTATATATTTCTAAAGTTCAGATTCTATGAAATACAATTATTTATCCAAAGTGATAACTGCTTAAGAGGTAGGTGGATATGACAACCCTGAGTTGACATGGGGGTGTTTGGTCAAAGAGTGGACTCGATGACTGTGGAGGTCTTCTCCAACCTTAATGATTCTATGATTTTATGAAATCTATTTTTAATTATAACAAAGAATATAGAGAAACTTTAGATAAGAGCCACTAGAAATCTTGAGCATTTTCACTGCTCAATTACTGGGTAACTACATTTAACAGACGACTTTTTTAGACAGATTGTTGTCTCTGGGAATACAGGTTTTTGTCTTCTGAAAATTGTATTTTCCACTTGGCTGGGTGCTGCTGTTCCGTCGCTGCTGTGATCATGTTTGCACACATGCGCACATACAAGCACAAACACACAGAGCCTGGTATCAGGGCAATATCCAACTGGGAAAGGAGGAGTTTAACTAGAAAAAGGGAAAATTGCTAATTACAGGGCAAAATGGTGCACAGTATGCTGATAGCTACAGGTAGTAGTGCCCTTGCAGCACATCATTAAATCCATTAAAATTCTATGGTTTGAAGAAGAGGTAAACCATGTCCCATAACACATTCTGATGTTACAACACTCCTTCCCTTTGGATAGTTGAGGAGCATTTTGTTCAGATTCTTGTCTAGAAAACCCAGAGCTTCGTTCCCTCCAATAAGCTACCAGAATAATTTGATAAGAAGCCGTCTGGTCTCTGCCCAAGGGTATTGACCATTGACTGGGCTGATTTTGTGTTCTGATTCAGGTTTGTTGACGATTTACTGAAGTCTGAGAGGCTCAGTCGTTTTCACTGAGAATGAGAGTCTTTGTCATATTCAAGGTAGTTTTAAAACTAATAACTTGCTGAAGGGAATAACTGCCTCCACCTGATGTAAAAAAAGCAGGTCTAACAGTACAAATGCTGAGAGTACTTAGGTCTGTTTTCTCCAGGAAAGAAAAAGTCATCTATATCAGTCATCAGGAATGATAAAGGAGGTTTCTACATGACCTTATTCAAAATGAACTTAGGATCTATGCTGGAGAAGGATCAGAAAAAGACAGCCAAACAGCAGAGGACCAATAAAGAAAGTCTTCCAAGGTGGCTAAATGGTGTCCATGCATTTATCTCAGTGCTGTCAAGTCTAGCATCCCTTGCTCTAACTTTGTTTTACACTTTTCATGGACATTTGTCATGATTTTGACTGAATGAGACCAACATGACTTTTTGAACAGCTAGATCAGTATTTGCCACTATTTGCTTCAACCAAGTTCTGACTGCCACAAAGACTGCAAGACTTCTTATTTAAAATAATCCTTCTTCCCTTTTCTTATCACTTTTAATTCAATGTTTTGGGCTTGCATGACAAGGTTTTGGTTGTGGGGGTCTGCAGGGGTGGCTTCTGTGACAAGCTGCCAGAAGCTGCCTCCGTGTCCAGCAGAACCAATGCCAGGCAACTCCAAGACAGGCTCATTGCTGGCCAAGGCCAAGCCTCTCAGGGATGGTGGAAGAGCCTCTGGGCTCTTAAGAAGGAGGAGGAAAACCTGCACAACAACGTGTTGTTGGAGTGAGGGCTGAGAAGGAAAGTGTCACGGGTTAGTAAAGCATAGTCCCGGAAGTGATGTTCTTGCAAAGAACCTATCAGTGGCCAGTTTGAATATGGACAATTCTTTAAGCCACTTAAAGTAGTGACCGCCTCTGTGGTCCACACTTAAAAATAGACAAACCCTGGGCAGAGCTCTCTCTCGTTTCTGGTGCTGGGACAGGTGGCTGCGGGCCCCGTGCGGGGGCCAGTGGGCCCAGCCCAGGCCCTGCTTGGCCCGGGCCGGACCAGGCCACGGCCGTCCTGGAGCCAATGCTTAAAGCTGAAATTCTGTTGTGAAGCTATGATATATCAGAGTATCCCGTTGTAATCTCATGAAGACATGGGGGGTGGAGTGTTCAAGTCGTGAGCAAAAGCACCTGCGCTGAGATAGGCAGATGCTGGCGCAGCTGTAATTGCATGAGAAGTTTGGACAGGGAGAGATGGAAGCAATGAGGACTCTTGCTCCACATGGAAAGGGGAAGACCTCAGTTCCTAGAGATGCTCCCAGAGATAGTTCTAAAGATGAAAATGAGGAAGACCCTTTGCTCCCAGGGAAGGAGAAGGGCCTCTGTTCTTAGAGATGAAATGCTTCCAGAGATGGGTGAAGAGAACTTTTGATTCTGAACAGCTCAGCCTTAAAATTGTACCCCAGTAATTCAAGAGTGGACCCTCGAAAGCAGTTGTGGGAAAAGCTGCAAGTCGGGGGAAGGGACTCATATGCGAGCAGAGAACCAACCTGGGCAGCTGTCTCGTTGTGATAATCTTTTCATAGCATGGGCAAGAGAGACTCCTCTTCCTAAATGGACTGAACAAGGTTATTATGGAAGTGGTAAACAGACTGAACATCTCAAGGGTTGTCTTTTTACATTGTCAGTGGGAGAAGGGAGGAAGGTGGGGGGAGGAGAAGTGTTCTGAAGGTGTGGTATGATTTTTTTTTTTTTCTTTTAGGTCTGTTAATAAACTTCTTTATATTCTTTCAAGTTTGGTGCCTGCTTTGCTTTTCTCCTAATTCTTATCTCACAGAAGGTAAATAGTAATTAGTATTTTGGACCAAACCACTACAGAAAGGAACAGATCTGCAGACACCAAGGTCAGTAGAGAAGGAGGGGCAGGAGCTGCTCCAGGTGCCAGAGCTGAGATTCCTCTGCAGCCCGTGGTGAGACCATGGTGAGGCAGCTGTGTCCCTGCACCCAGGGAGGATCCCACAGTGGAGCAGGCAGATGCCTGAAATAGGGCTGTGGCCCCATAGGAAGTCCACCCTGGAGAAGGCCCCATGGAGAGAGGAGCCCACGCTGGAGCAGATTTACTGGCAGAATTTGTGATTCTGGGGGGATTCCACACTGGAGCAGTTCCTGAGCAACTGCAGCCTGGGGGAACTTGTTGAAGTTTGTGGAGAATGTTTCCCATGGGAGGGACCCCATGCTGGGGCAGGCAAAGGGTGTGAGGAGCCCTTGCTGAGGAAGAAGGAGCAGCAGAGACAACGTGCAAGGAAATGACCACAGCCCCCATTCCCTCTCCCCCTGTGCTGCTGGTGAGGAGAAAGGAGAGAAAATTGTGAGTGAAGCTGAGCCTGAGAAGAAGGGCTTTGGTGGGTAATAAAGCCATTTCCCCAAGTCGAGTCTGTTTTGCTGGTGAGTGAACTCTCCCCACTCTTAAATTGACCTATCAGCCTTTTGATATATTTTCTCTCTGTTTTCCAGCTGAGAAGGGGAATGTAAGACCAGCTTCTGTGGGCACCTGGTGTCAGCCCATCACATCCAGAAAGATAATAAAAAACGTCTGACCCAGCTTGGCACCAAATAGCTTCTACTGCTTCTCGTAAAGAAATCCTTGTGTCTGGTTCAGATTGACTAAGAAATAAATAGCTCACACAAGAGAGAAAACATTTAATATAAGTTAAAATTATTAGATTTGCTCAGATCTCTGAGTCTTTTTGCTTTCTGCTGCTTTGATTAACATTTTGAAAATTGCATTGGAAAATAAATAGCCTAGGGACATATTTATTGCAAAGGTTTTGAATTTTCCATTATTAAACAGACTGAGCTCAGGTGAGGAAATGGAAGAATAGATGAGACAAATATTCTAACGACTTCTAAATAAATGCATCTTCCCATGACAGTGTTTGCTTTTAAAGATCCCACTCTCTGAAATATCTTCTTGCATCATTAGTTAATAGTGTATAGCTGGCTGATTGTTCATCTTCTTTTGTGCAAAAGCTTGCTGCATTTGCTTTGAGTATAGACTATGGAATGAATATGTTTGAGATTTTAAAAATCTCTTTCTGAAAAGCAACTTTGTCACCAAGATACATCTCTGGAAATGTGTGAGATCATCTTTTTTTTGCCCAGTTTCTTGTCTCGTAAAAATGTAAACCATATTTTAGGACCCCCCCCCCACTCATCTATCTACATGTTTTCCTCCGTCCCTGAAAACCATACTATTTTGAAGTTCAGATGAATTTCAGTCTGTAAAAAGTCCTGCTGGAAGAATATAAATAAAGTTTCTTGGAGTTATCTTTTATATGAATCACTAGATTATGCCTTTATTTTTCAAGACATATTTAGATGTGACTTTGTAAGTGATGGTGAGATTGTCATGGGGAAGTATTAGTGGAGAGCATGTTTTCTAAAAAAAAAATTTTAAGCAAACATAGATTGATCGGCTGCGTGTTTGATGAGAACTGCAAGAACTGAGGCTGGTAAAGATGCCTTCTGAGCATGTTATTTCCTCTAATTCCTGTGTTGTGCATGCTTTTTTGCTTTTTCAGTCTTTAATCTGCTCCCCCATCTCTAACAAAACCTTTGATCTTAACATTTAGTAGGGACAATCTTTCAAAATCATTTTCATACCCTTAGGGTAGGTCTTTCTTTGTCTTAGAATAGCCTAGAATCTTTATGAGGAATAGCGAAATATCATTAGGACATCTGTCACATCCATAATCTTATTTGATATAGGAGTGACCAGTGTCTCATTAGTTTGTTCCTGACATCATCTGTGTGAAGTTCAGCTACTGCTTTCCTTGAACTTTAATCCTCCTTGGTTTGCATTACTTTTATGAAACTGTCTTTGCAAGGAACAAAGGAAGTCTTACATAAAACCCAAGATTCTTCCTAAGTGTATTTCCTCAACTTTTATGCACACACGCACAAACACACGTGTATATATATAATAAACACAGGAATATCATTCACCCATCTCATGGAAGGGGTTTATGAAGGAGACCACTTAAAGTTAATAATAAAACACATTCAAAATGATAAACACATTACTTTGAGTTCACAAATGCAACTGTTGATCTGCTTTGCAGACTGGTGGAGCTTGAGGCTGGGATCCAGCTGACTTTGTTTGCTATTGGATCCAGCTGACTTCGCTATCAGATTCAGGTGGGAAAGAGGTGATTTCCACAAAGCAGCAGAAACAAGGGGGTGGGTTTGCTTGTTTGAAGGAGATGTGGGGGTGTCTGAACTGCTTTCAGCCTGCCTGGGCTGGGTGGCCTTTCTGCTTCTGCAAATAGAGAGTATCCTGAAAAATAATACCTTAGTGGCAACTCTAGTTCCTCTGGGCAAATTGTTTTGGTGCTCTGCAACAAAACGTTTAGTTACTGAAAGAGAAGAAGATGGGAGTTTGGAGTTGGTGCCTGAAGGGCAGCACTCGGGCTGTGGGTGAAGGATTAGGCCTGTTGTATGTCGGAGAAAAGGCGAGTACTGCTGACTTCACAGAGTTTCTCAGCTCCTTGGTCTCAGCGAAGTCAAGGTAAGGAGGTTTACAGCTGATATGCTTCCATCTTGTTCAGGTTATGTGCAGGTGAATGCAGTACCTGGTTTCCATATCTGCAGGGGATCCCTTGCAGGGATGGGCTCCAGCCTCACCCAGCCCTGCCTCAGGGGCCTCTTGGGTGAGCAGTCTTGGCTTTGTTGGTAATCTCCATGTCCCTGTTGCCTGACTCTTGAGGCTGTTTTAAGAAGCAAAGCTTTGATGCATGTTGTGGCTGTTGTATTTAAAGGTGAGGAAGTGTCTCATGGAGAGTATCTGGCTCTGTTGGGAAGGCTCTGCTGTTGGTGGGTGCTGTGGCCTTGAATGGAAATGTTTGTGCCAATAACTGAGGGGTGAGGAGTCCTATTGTTCTGTAAAGTTTAAGCTTGAGCTGAGTTTCTGAGAACATGAAATTATATTTTGCCATTAATCTTGAGATAAATGTTTGGAATTAAGGCAGTCAAATGCTTTGATGCTCTGAAAAGACATATCCCTATTTTAACCCTTACTGTATGCATTTGTGTTCTCTTTTTTTATAATGTACTAATATTAGCCTAAATCAGATCCCATGGAGGGGATGGAAATGGGAATAGATTGGACTTTATGAAATTTTTTAAAAATGAAAGATTGAAATAATCTGTAAAGGGCTTTGGTGTGGGGTGATAGAGGTTGGGCAAGAGTACCTGGTTCCTTTTCTGTGTAGTTTGTAATTAACGGCAGCTTACACAAAGGTTTTGAATACTGCTGGAAATGCAAACCCTGCAGCACTAGCCTTTTTCTACACTTATTTTCCAAAGCAAAATTGTCTCTTTGTGGTAACTCTTTCTAATATAAGCTTGGAAAGAAACAAAGGAGTCATCAGAATGGCACCTGTGTTATTACTTACAGATTGTGCCTGAGAGGATGCTGTAGTCTAATGAAATAATTTTAGTATCCTTCTGACTCTTCCTGCTCTCCCATGTTTAAAGCTGGATTTCCTTTATGCTGTCTTGGAGAGCTTGTATCTACTGACCTTTAGAATGTGCTGTTTATTGATGATGATCCAACATGTATTTAAGAACATTTATTTTGCTGAATACTAAGCTGAAACACTACAAGTTTTGCAGAAAAGACTACAAGATGTGTTGTGCATTAATTATTTGATTTAAAACTCACCCAGTAGGAAACAGTTGGATAACTATTTTCTTTCTAAAAATGTACCTGTGGTCTCTGGAAAATGAAAGTCATTGTTTGCTGAGGGTATTTGTAGGGATATGCAAAATATCTTCAGGATTTGTTACTTTGACTTGGCAAGTTTATATAGCAAATCTGAGTACCTATTTTATAATAATATTGTCTTAGGCCCTAATAACTTTGTCCAAAAATCTTTGTCGTTTGGATGAAAAAAATCATGCCTCATGGTGGTTTTGGCTTAGGTAACTTTCTTCACAGTAGCTGGCATGGGGCTGTGTCTTGGATTCGTGCTGGAAGCAGTGCTGATAGTGCAGGGAGATTTTCCCCACTGCTGGGCAGAGGGAGGTGGGAGGGGACACAGCCAGGACAGGTGACCCCAACTGACCCCAGGGATACCCCAGACCAGAGAGTGCCATGCTGGGCATATGAAACTGGTGGAAGGAGGAGGAAGGGGGAACATTCAGAGCCATGGTTTTTGTCTTCCCAAGTCGGCGCTATGCGTGACAGAGCCCTGCTCCCCTGGGGATGGCTGAACACCTGCCTGCCCATGGCAAGGGGGGAATGAATTCCTTGGTTTGCTTTGCTTGAGTGCATGCCTTGTGCTTTCCCTATTAAACTGTCTTTATCTCAACTCATGAGTTTTTTTCCTTTTAGCCTTCTGATTCTCTCCCCCATCCCACTGTGGGGGAGTGAGGGAGGGGCTGTGTGCGGCTGGGCTGAGCTCATTAAATCACGATGCCCTGAAGTCCAATTAAAAACAAAGACTGGCTGGGACAAAAGCCTGTGATTGCCTTAAGCAAAGGTCGTAAGAGAATGTCCATACCTGTTTACAAGTTTATTACTATCATGTTGCTATTTTAGTAAACCCCTTTCCTTGAAAGGTGAGAACTGAAGAACACAGCATTCTCTTCTGTCTAAATTTAAGAGAGTCACCTGGTTGATGTTTTTACGGCAATAATATAACTGCCTGATAGTGGTTTGTAAGGGTTTTTTCTCCTTGACTCGGAATTAAAGCTGCTCTGCAGGAGCAAAACATGCAAGAACGGTGGTGGAAATTCTAATCTTCATGAGTGGCTTAATTTCAGAATAGCTGTAGGTAAATGGAATACGGCATGCAATTAATGTACTTAAAATTCAATATCTGTTTCTGATGCACTAGGGAATGTTGGGGTTTCTTTTCCAAGGCTTGCTCTGGAAATAGAAAAGCAACTTTTCCAATACAACGTAAGGCTGAAAATACTAACTGTACCTCTATGAAACTTTGGCAATGACTTGTTTTTATAACCCAATAAAATAGAATGCAATTTTTTCAATTTGTTCTGCTTGCATTGTTGCAAAGTACTCCCACTTTTTACCCCCTCAAGAGTGAAAAACAATTCCTTGTAAGTGCTTTTCACTGAACAAATGGTTAGATATAAGTTACACCACTTGCTTTAAGCACCTGTCCAAGGATATGCACCACTAATAGCTTTGTTCTAACAAAAATTAATCAATAAACATTAACTGGGGAATTGGAGAATGCAGGTTATTTGTTTTATTGTGTATTACTAAATAACATTTTCAAGTTTGATGATCAGTCTACCTTCTGAATTTCAATTTCTGCCAAGCCTAATTTATTATTGTTTTTCTTCCTCAAAGTAGTTCATATCAACATCAGGGGGGATTTTTCCACTGTACTGATATAGCAGATAATAAACTTTATCAAAACTTACAAAACCTGGTCAAATATATGCAAATGTCTTATTTGTATGCAGCAGAATTTGCACACTCAGTTTTGTGAATGTAAAACCCAAATGATGCTATTAGAATTTTGCTCAAGGCTGCAACAATACAAAAGAGACTTGAGAGATTTAGAGTTTTGCCAAGTTTTTTTCCTTACTATCTGTAAATCTTGATGTAGTGTGCCTACATCCACCTCACTGTGCACAGTATTCAATATGCTGTTACACTATGCCTTCATACCAACATCTGTCTGTGCATTAATTGGTCAATGATTCTTGTGTTTTGCTCCAAATTAAGCACTATCATTCCTCCAAGCTCAGGCCAAGGTGGGAATTATGGAACTTCACTGGGAGTGTTTTGGGATTGATGTGCTGTCAGAAACTGCAGTGAAAATGTAAAGGCTGTTTCATAGCTGCCCCGGGCTTCTTTGGGGGAGCCTCTCTGTGAGTCTGCAGTGCCTGACTCTGCACAGCTCCTCCCTCCACACCACCACCACCTGTGTTCAGGAATTTTGGCTCATCCTAGTGAATTCTTGAAGTGCTTCTTACACTAGTCTCTGAAATTTTTATTGTTTCTGTCAGCAGACAACTTGCTTCCCCCCCCCCCCCCCGAAAAGTGTGCTCCAGTCAGGGTCTCTGAATCCTCCACAGCTGCTGGGGATCTTACTGGGCTTTGGTGCCCAGTGAGATGAGTACCTGCCTACCCAGTGGAAAAGCAGCCCAGCTCTTCAGAGGGGCTGTTCTCCTCTCCTAGGCCTGCTGCAACAGCTAGGAACCACTCGCTGAATATTAATACCTACGTGAAGATCAACTACCTGGAGTTTTCTTTTTGGAAAAGTTGGAAATAACTTGCCTCCTGAGGAGGTGCCACAAGTATCTGCTCAGGCAGAGGAATTCATTGTGTGATGTGACTTAGAGTAAATGTGAAATGATCAGCTGAACTTGCCTGATGTGCAGAGGAAAGGAATTTTGCTTCAGAAAGGCCTAAAGATGCGGAGATGCTGATGGTTTGGGTAAGGAGTTATGGTTTATACAGCTGATCTCTCCCCTAATGTACTCCTGGTGTCGTTGTCCAGAGAAATAACCAGTAACTAAATACAGGCTGTATTTTGTTTTGCTACCTCCATGATGTGTATAATTTTACTTTGAGTTCAGTGACTTTGTTAATTACCTCCAAATCTGAAGTTACTTGCAGACAGCTTTAAGGAAAGGTAAATAAAGCACAAGGCATAATGCAACTTTTGGGCAATAATTATGATAGTTTTGAAGCCCTATGGAAGTCTCTTGATGCTACAAACTCAATTTTATTTTTTTTAAATTACAGCAGAAACACATTTTTTTCTGTATGGTTGCTATCTTAAGTATTTGAAATGCTTAATAGCTAACACTGTAAACAAAAGCTGGTGTCTAGCTTGAAAAAATGTGTATAACAAAAATGAAGCAACTTTATACGAAATGTGGGACTTAAGCTCACAGACTGGAGACATCTCTTCCTTTCATACAGCTCATCCCTTGCATTGCCTGATATTGTGACCTTTCATCTCACAGCCCTGTGTGATACCAGACATGCCTTAAAAGGATCCAAGTGGTCTTTAAGAAACACGCAACAATTACGTGGCCAAAACTTGATAGTAAATAGTGTTAACTGCAAGATGCATGTTATGTTTCCATTTTTAAGATCTGAAATAATATTTTGGGAATTAATTCTTGACTTCTGATTTTTGGACTTAAAAGGGTTTTCGAGAAGCAGCAAAAAAAAAAATTCCTTTGAACCCTGTTGACAGCTGCTACATGTAATATTTCCATTTTCTAATCAGTAGTCTAAATGGAAATTATTGGTTACTTTGCTTCTTCCAGTAAGAGTAAGACATTAATAAGCAAGGAATGTTCTCCTAGTTTTGCAGATAACATGTTTAATGCAGTTATTAATCGCAGAAATAGGAGGAACCATCACCTCAGATCACAAGTATCCTTCCTACAGTAGTATAAATGAAACAAAACAAATCTTTAGATTACAGGTTAGAGAATTTCACTTCAGAAAAAAAGCACCTTGGTGCAATTTCAGGATAATTCTTGAGTAAACAGTTGTTTGAGATATTTGAAGGGTAGAATTGCAATCAGAAGAGTTTGCACAGTGAAGGGACAAGCTGCTCTGGAGGCTGCAGTGCTTGGACCTGCCTGGGAGTCTGGATAGGATCAGGGAAGATGGGTTATCAACCTGATGCTGTGTTTCTCTGTTCAATTAAATACGTACACCATGAGGAATTCTTCACATCTGTTTTTGTGGGGTTTTTTAAATTTGTTTTTTTTTGGGTTTTCTTGGTAATTTTTTTGTTTTTTTTTTTTTTCTATCTTCACATTAGACTAGGAAGTTTGGCTTTAATAACAATAATGTTCCTTGCATGGTGGGTGTGTATGTGCACAATTTGGTTATACAACACGAGGCACAGAGCCGGGGTTTGGCTGGCACCGTGATGCAGGAGCAGTTAAACCAGAGATAAGATCACTTTTATTTTAGTGGCTGAGTGCTTTAAGAGCTTGTGGATCAAGGAAAAGACAGTTAGCAGGTAGTGTGCCATTTTTCCTGGGATGATAATTGAGCTGTGTTTCCTGGGACAAAAGCCTCGGTGCATTTCAAGCTGTGGTTTAGCATGTTGTCAGCTGCTGTAGCACAGCCCGGAGGAGAGGGATTAGAGGATGCTTTGGATAAGGCAGGGCAAGGACGATGCCTTGAGGAAGACTGAGGGGGAATGATTCCTTTGCTTTAGTGTTGTCCTGGCAAAAACAAGGAGTCTTGGCTGTCTTGTAGCTGTCATTCAAGAGATTTTATTCTTTTTTTCCTCCATGTGCTTGCAAGTGAGAGCTCAGAGTATTTGAGCAATAAAATGTTGGTTTAATCTTTGCTCCTTAACTGTGTGTGTGTGGCTCTGCTGGAGCTGGGCAGTCCTGGAATATAAGGGATGGCATTGGCAGAAGCAGCACATGACTAAAATACAGTCAGCCTCTCCTGCAACCAAAATCCTCTCTTGTCAATGCACACCCTCCCTTTAACTTGAGAACAATTCTGCTTGCTGAATAAGCTCTTCTGCTTTCTCCCCTCTCTCTGAATTACATTTTGCTGTAATTTGATGGTCACCTGGGGAAAGGGAAAAAATGTTGGGATATTTCTCCTTTTGTGTAATAGCCACAAAATACAGCTTGCAGTGCACTCCATATCTGACCGCTTTGGAAGGAGGGAAAACTTGCTTCTTCAGGGAGACAGATGCCATTTAGGAAACAGGATGTTTGTGATAAAGTATAGAAATACTGCACTCCAGGGGAATTTGACTTCTTTTCTATTTTAGAATAGGGATATTTCTAGCACAAACAACTCTGCCTGCAATATGGGAACAGAAATGATGGCAAGAATTAAGAATTTAAGTCTCTTGCCTTTAATCAAAGAAGTTTATTAAATAAAAAGAATCAAAACTGCAGGGGGAAAAGGTAAAACTGCAGGATGGTGACCTTGAGATTTAAGAGGGAAGAATTTACTCTATAACCTCTGTTAACAGCAGTGTTGCTGTGTGAATACCACAGAGGTTGATTTTGAGAAAACAGATTTACTGCTATGGGTGGGAACTGTTTGTAGTTTTTGTTTCTTTTTTTTTTTTTTTTTTTTTTTTTGCTACTTGTATATCCAAATTTAATTAGTGACAATGAAATGCATCTTAGCTTCTAGCTGATATCTGCAGTATCCATTTACAGTAAGTTGTTGTCACTCCTGTTCTTCACTCCGTATCATTGTTTTTCAGTAAAATAGTCTCTGTACTCAGTTTCACAGCACCGTAGGTGAGGATATCACAGAGATATCTCAGCATCATGCACTGTCTGTTTTATTATTGAAAAGATGTCATATATGGGTTAGCAGTGGAAGGAAAACAATTGAAATGTATGAAAGAGTGAGAGGAGATGGGGAGGCTCGTAGTAGTTGAGGACAGATTTATCATTTTAATGATATTTTATGGTGTGCTCCTGAATATGCATCAACAGGTTGTAAATAATCCAAAGAGTATTTGCACGGGCTCTGAAATGCTCTCAGTGTCCCAGTCCAATTTCAAGCTGTGACAAATAAGCATAAATACTGCAGGCAGTGTCTTGCTCATCTCTCTAACATTCAATCACTTGTAAAACAGACTTAAAAGAAACAATGCTGTGAAACCTGGCTTAACTGACCACTGGGGAGAATGACAAAAAGTGGGAAATATCTTTTTAATAGATATTTTTAAATTCCCTGGGATGCTTCATGGAGAATACTTTTTTTGATATGAGGGTGACTTCTTGCATAATTCTAAATGTGTGGAAAACACGAGTTATTGAAATAATGGCCCATTTTTCCACCCACTGAAAAAACTTTGCAAGCGGCAGTAATTTCACAGTGAACCCTTTCACTTACTGAGGTCTGCTGTCTGTGTGAGGATGTTTCAAAATAGTGGTGACTGTGAATTTGCAATGGAAATTTCTCTTGGGTGCCAGTTTGGAGAGGACTTAATTAGGAATTAAAACTCTCTTGGGTCCTGGATAAAATTTCTAATCATAATTGGGAATGGAGAACCACCTGCAAGAGGAAATAGTTGGTCCCTGTTGTGGTAAGGCTTTGTCAGGGGTCAGTTAAGACTGAGCACAAATATTCTGACTGCATCATATAACAGGGATTTGAGTGTGGTTTCTGTGGAAAAGCTCTGGCTACTGTTCAGGATGGACAGGTATTTGTTTTAATGTTTCCTAGAGGGTTTCATCATGTGGGGTTTGCTGAAGTGACACTTGTACATGTCTTTAAAAGACTCAAACTCAGCTGAGGCCTTTACTAGAAGTGGAAGGCAGAGAGTCTTCCATGGTCAGGAAACTCAGAAAGCCTTGGAAGATGGAATCTTTTCAGATTCATGCTCCAAATGAAAAATGCTTATTAGGAAAAGTGATTGATACTTTTAGATACAATGTAAATACACCAATGAACGTACAGAGCCTGAATGTTTTACACTGTGGTTTTGGAAGCTGCAGTTCCAGAATGACACAGAAGATGGGTGAGCATCCTTCTTTCTAATGACCATATTGATCAGCCTTGTGCTTCAAACCTTCAGTTCCTGGTTTGGGGTAATTAGTTACTGCTCAGTCACTGAGCACCTGAAGCCTGCTGTTTCTGGAAACACCAGGTTTTTCCTATGCTCTGCAGTGGAGGGAACACTTGCCCACTCTGGAGGGCAAGTGTTTATGCCTGTTTACAAGGGAGTGAGGTGATGGAGGTGACAATACAGCCACCTTCCCCAGTGCTCTGTAAGGAAACAGGGAATGAAGAGAGAGGGAACAGTGCAAGGGCCAAGGTACTCAATGCTTAAGGAGAGAGTAGTCTGTAAATGGATTTATAAATGGAGTTTTAAACAAGACCATGTGCTAGCAGACAGAACACTCAACAATGGAAAACATAATCATACAAACCTTTTTCATTGTCGAATGGCTGAATTCACCATGTTGATTTTGCTGCTGAACCTCATCATGAGATGAGGTAGCAACCAGCTAATTCTTTGGTGTGCTCTTCATTTGCATGTTCCTGACCACCTCCAGGGTACCAGCCTGGTTCTGAAGTGTCCATAGAAACCTGAAGGGACCAGAGGAGGCTTTTCCCTTTTCCCATAGAGTGGGCTCTGCACACAGGAATGTGCTTCCTGTAAGCTTCCTAAACTCCTTGCAATGTGGGAATGAACATGAACACACACTCAGCTGTCAAGTTAATAAGAAGCTGGCATTTTAATTATGAAAAACCTGATCTGTCCAGCATCTTGGATGTCTAGATGTGAAATCTATCATTCAGGAAAATATCTGCTTCTATGCCAGGAATTAAATCACACTGCCTTCATAAAATCACAGTACAGAGAAGTTTGATGAAGTGCAATCCATTTTTCAAGGCAAGGCACGGTCACTTGGCTACAGTCAGTGTCTGAAAGAGCAGCTGCTGCTGCTGCTCCATGTGTCAGCTGTGGAATGTGAAATATCTGGCACCATTAATTCTGTAACCAAATAAATGCAGATATTTGCAAGAGCTTTTGTTTTTCTCCTTGGAATATCCAAAGATCACACAACATCTTGAAGGTCGACTTCAGGCAATGTTCCTTATTAGTTTAAGGACAACATTTTATTCTTTGCAGGAAGTGCCCATACTGAAGATGGGAAAAATCCTGGCATGAAAAAGTTCATTCTTGTTTTGTGTTATGAAATGCTGGTGTTTGTGCTGGGTGATCCAAGGAGTGCTGGCATGTCTTTCTATTGTATAACACCCCGTTCAACCACCGTGTGTTGATTTTCCTGTGGACACAAGCAGGTTTTTAGGAGGACAAATGGAGATAAATGCTTTCCTAAGTTTGCCTGAGCTCCACATTTTCAGTGAAATACAAATTTGTAAGCTCATGGAAATACAGGTAGAAGGACAAGCGGCTGTGTAACATAGAGGAAGATGGGACTAATTGTGCTTGAAGGTGTTGATTGAAAAATAAAACAAACCAAAGCAGTTCAAGGTCAATGAACAACTCTTTGGTTCCTCATTTTTCCTTTCTTTTCCACTGAAGAATTATTTCTTTCTGATCTGAAATCTTGAGCTCTCATCTTCCTCAAAGTTCAAATTGTGACTTAAGCTGTTGAACAGTATGGTTCATATTTATTTCTTGTGCTGATATGAAATCAGGCTATCTGTTACTCCTTATGAGAAAGTTTGAACAGCAATGTGGTAAATGCTAGATTAGATCAGTACTTTGAGACTGCCATTTACAGCAGGAGGCTGCTGTGAAATCACAGGGTAACCCCAGATTTGCTATGTTTGCCATAATTCTAATTTAGTTGCAGGATTTATAGTTAGCTGAGCCTTACATTGCTTTATGCAACATTTTATACCTGCTGAGCCTTCCTGTAAAAATCAAACAGATGTTTTCAAATATATTGGTGATTGGGTTTGCTCAAAATTTTGCTGTTCATCAATTTTTATGCACAATATAATAGCTTTAATGGATTTTAGGTTGAATTACAATAGCAGAGGTATTCTTGGTGCAAATTGAAAAAGATGCCTACAGAACACTAATGCTGTTGCATGGATATAGCACGTGCTGAAGTATCACTCATGAATAAGTGAGGCTGGACCTTTAAAACTTTGATTCTTTTCTTGATACTGCAAGATCCTAAACATGGGAAATTCAATGACTCCACTTTATGGAGATCACTTACTGAAAGTATTTAGACTTTCAATTGCAATATAAATATAGAAATTTTTGTGTTCTGCCTTCTTATTTGATAGGGTCTTTTTTGAAGGTTTTTTTTAAGCCTTTCTCTCCACTGGCCCCACCTGTGTGTAGGACATGGTGACACTGAGGAGTCCCCTCTGGTGAGAACCTAGTAATTGCTCTTTGATGTTGGTAGAGCTGATTTTCTGATGCTTGGTGACTGCTGCATAATTTGCATGAATAAAAATGTTGTTTCCAGCTCTACGTACAAGTGCGGTGAGCCGCAGCCTTGGCCCTCGGCAAAAAGTCACTGTGGAGATGTGGATGCCTATTTTGTCTTTGCTCTAAAGAAATTTGTGCCTTGTATGGATGTGCACATGAGCACACAACTTTATTTACATTTTATCTTTTCTTCTAACTTAGAGAAGTTTGTCACCTGTTTCTGGTACTCACTGGTATACGTTCACTGATGAAGTTCATTTTATGTAACTGAAATGTTTTAGTCCTCATTCACTAATGGTAGCATATTCTATCACTTAAGTTTAACAAAAATTAAAAGAAGTCATTCTCCCATTATTATTTATATTGATATGGTTTTACATAAACATTAAATGTAGTCATATAAGGTCTCATTACTGCTGGTATTCTTTCACTGCAAGTGACACATCCATTCAGGTCTTATCAAAGGTATTTATTACAAAGTCATATTTAGTGCTGCTGTTCTTGGCTGTGTTGAAGACCTTTTCCCATCATTCTTAATGCAATGAATTATTTGTCAGCAAACCTACTGCTGAGTTCTCCATCCATGTACCTGGAAGGATAAAGTAGTGGCAGAGCTTTGGAGTGCTTCCTGTGCCATGTAAGTAAAGGGAGAATCTAAGTCTGGCTCATACCCTGAACTGGCAGTACTAGCTCAGATTTAAAGGTTTTCTCTACTCAGGAAAAGGTTTCTCCATGAGCAGAAATGAGCTGGGCACAACAAATAAAGAAGAGTTTGGTTTAACTCTACAATAAGCACCCCACAGATTTTGGCTTAATTCTACAATAAGCAGCAACTTGTATGGTTTTATATTGCTTTGGATACATGGAATAATGGCACTAGCTTCTGACTTTGAATACAAAGTAACTCTCACAAAGGTATGAAATGTTGAATATTCTTGTTTTGATTGCTTACTTGTAACAGTTCTTTTCTCCTTCTTGTCCCCCAAATCCCCTTATTTGTTAGATTTCCCTTTTGATTCTTCCCTTTTTCTCTCTGGTGCTACAATGAAAATGAACAGCCCTTTCTTATAAGACTGGTGAGACAGAGACAGATTTGCAATCACAGTAATGAAAAGATGACAAAATTTATTATGAGTGATACTATAATTACCGGGAGATGTGATTTATTACAGAAAGCTAACGAGATACCAAGGCTGTTGGCATAAAGTCTCCTCCTCTTCATGAGAAGGAACAAAATACAAACTCGAAGCAAGTTAGCAGTTCTTCCCCATTTTGACTTGGCATTTGCAACAAAATTGTTTAGTTTCTATCTAATGCACATCTGGAACTAACAGAAGCCAGGTTCTTTGAGGATGAAAGAATTTTAGTAATGCTATAGAACAAAAGAAAATTATGCCAGACTTTTCATCTTTATATATATATATATATATATAAACCTTCATAAAGGCTTTTAAAATTGCTGTACACACACTTTTGTAATTTTTCATGTTTGGCATGCACTAGGCAGGGCTGCAGTAGTATATGTACAAAACACTTCTGCCTCACTAAAAAACATAAGACATTCTTCTACTTTAGTTTATTACTGCAACACTCCCGTTACAATTTATCAAAATTCTGCACTTTGTGAGAATTTGGCTCCTTTTTTATGGAGAGGAACAATTTTATTTTTTTCTTATGAGACCTCTTGCCAAGAGGTTGTGCTCTTTTGGTATTTGCCAAATATTTTTCCGTCTCACCTTGATGTATTGACTACTGTTCTGAGATAGTCAAAAAAGCTCAGCCTGTAAGTAATTAGTGAGGCCACCATTTCCTTGCTGTTTTCCACCTGTTGATTGCTCTCCAAGAGTCACTTTCACAATATTCACTGACTCTGACGTTTAATTTGCTTTGTGAATTATGTGTGACAAGAAATATCTTGTTCACTGTGCAGGAAAACTTGTGCTGTTAACGGTGGTGCTTGTCTGCTGCATGTGGCAACTTCAGCCACAGTTACCCCTAGAAATGTGTTGAGGATTAAAATGGAAAAAAAAAAAAAAAAGATGAACTGGGGGGGAAACATGCCTGAATAATGAAATGGTTTTGAAGAAGCTTTCACAAGACAGAAAGCAAGATGAACTGGTATTTTGTTTTGGTGTATTGAGTCATTAAGTTTTACACCTGAAAGCCCCTGTCTGATACCTCTGCTGCCTTTGAGGCACCGATCAACTATGAGCAAAGCACCCCATTAATCCTGGATGAGGTGAAGAAACCTTTGGAGCATTGTCATGAGATGAATGAATGGCTCAGACATCAGGGATCATCAGTGTGTCTTCAAATCTCTTTTGTGGGCTTTTTGTGTCTCTAGAATAGGTGAGAGCCCTACTGTTCCTGCCCCTACCTGTTTTGAGGCTCTTGAAGTGTGTGAAAATCTGATTTTGGCGATGCTAATGTGAGTGGATAGGTAGTAAAATGTGTCAGAGTGATGTTTGAAGCTAATGGTCCAATTCCTATCTGGCATGGTTTGTATGGTTATGGACCTAAGGGGTTTTGGATGAAAACCTTTTATCTCTTCAAATTGTTTATTTTTTTGCTAGTTCTCTTCAGCATCACTGTGTGCTCACCCTCACTGTGAATGATGGAAAACACAACTTTGTCATACTCGAGCATGGGTCTAAGGGATCTAAATCCCTGCTAGCAGGAGTCCACTGATCTTATCCATGTAACTACATACCCTTTTTCTTGTAAGATATACAGGTGTTTGTTCAATGTTTTCAGTTTAATAGCACAGAAGTTCATAAAAAACCCTTTCTAAGAGGGTTAAAAAGATTATGTTGTTTTAGTATATTAATTTCACAGTTTTTTGTTGATAGTGGTTAATCATATTTCACGAATAGAGAGTATCTATTTTTACTACCCAAAATATATTTATGAACATTTAATAACATGAATTATAAGAAGGAAGATCAATTTATACCTCTGTTATATCCTGATCACTGGAAGATCTGAAAGAGTTGTGGGGTAACATGGAGGGAGGATGGAGCTGATGAATTAAATGTTTTGGGTTGGAAAACCAGAAATTTCCATTTGAAATTAGAAGGTTTAAAGCCTTTTCTCTTAAATGAGCAGCTGTATCATTGAAATGAAATCGGTGTGTTTGGATACTGGTTGCAACAATAACTTGAACTTGGTGGCCTTTTCTTCACAAATGTGTTTTAGGGTTCCACTTTTCTTTTTGAGAAGGAGTGGCGTTTTAAAATATTTCTAGGGAGACACTGCAATTGGCATTTCTTCATCTTAAGCTCTTAGGCAGATGAATCCTGCTGTGCAAGTATAACACGTACTACTCAGTACTGTCAAAAGGTTTGGACAGTAGAGCTGTGGCTTTGGACTGGGAGTGACTGCCAATTTGAGCTAGTTAGCAATAAAATAGTGAACAAAATGTTTCCTCCAGTGAATTTTACTTCCACAGGCTTGCCTGGTTTGGTGATTTTTCCAAGGTTAGTTACTACATGCCTGAAACAAAAAATACTTTTCTTGCTGTCAGTTTATTGTGTCATTTTGAACTTTTTTTTAACTTTTAAGAGTCTTCTAGTGCAGTGTTCATTGGCTTGCTTGTATGTAAATTAATTCAGTTCCATCTCTGTGAAGAAAGATTTTTTTTTTTTTTTTTTCGCTTTCTCCCCAATTAATGATTTGGAAATTTTTCTAGTTATTGTTTTTCAAAAAAATAAAAAATATGGTGCTTCTAACTAAACTTCTTTTTTTAACATTGCATTCTGCATGCAATATTTTGCTTGAATGTCATGTTTTCCTACTTTTTTTACAGCACATACCTCAATTTGTACCTTTCAATCTCAAGTTGTCAAATTAATTAGCTTGATTAAATTGTATGTAATCAGACTAATAATGCACATCCTTGTCTATATCTGGATTCTTCTGAGGAGAGTGGGAGTTCAGCAATCAATATTTGTGGATATTGTTTCATATTTTACATCAGGGAAAATATTTTACTAGGAGAACTTATGCTAATGATTTGGAAAAATCTGAAGGTTGAACTGATGGGTAAAGAATCCAAGATTTGATATGCTTATGCCAACATCTGCAATCTGGAAAACTGAAAATACCTTTTGCTGAATTTGTAGAAGTCTTAATTGGGGAGCAATAAAAAGCCTTTCCACTTAGATGTTTTTTGGCACTGTTTCCTAGATTGACTTTAAAATAAAAAAAAAAAATAGCAGAGTCTAGTGGAGTGTCTCCAGTACCAGTTTCCTCTGCTGAGAAAGGGTGAGGCTGTGGGGTTTCTGAGCACACCTGGCTTTCAAACACTCCTGGCAAGGCTGAGAGCTCCAGACCCTGGGTGTGAGAGGTTGCTCTTGATAAGTGACGTGGGACAGAAACCCTGGGTAGAGGATATGTTGTCCGGTGTCACACTGAAACCTGTTTCTGAGCAGAAAAAATGGTGTCAAAAGAGCAGATTCTGCTTTAGCCCTTGCTGTTAGTGACTGTCTGGACTGACAGACTTCTCCCTGATGGGGAAAGAAGTTTGCTCTCGCATCTCAAGATGCTCTTACCTCTCTTCCCTGAGCATGTGGGAGCTTTTAGCAAAGTGCTCACTGCTCCTGTGTGCATCTTTTGAGATGTCCTGGCAAGCCTTGCAGTCAGACTGGAAAGAGAGAATGAAAAAGCTCATAAATAAGTGAAAATCAGAGGGCTATGAGCAAAAGGAAAGATACTGAAAAACAGGCTTTGAAAGTCTATTTTTGCGACACAGCAGTGTTTTAACCATGTCTAACTCATTAGACACTTGATTCTGGGGCCTGGGTTTGTGCAAGGGCCCTTTTTATTGAAGAAGCCTGTATAACTTTACTGAATCTTTAGGATTCTACTGCAGTCACTGAGCAAACATCCTCATGGAGAATCCTAATGGTTTTTTGGAAGTAAACGTGGAAGAGTGTCAGTTTGCTTTGTCCCACTGCTGGGGTCATGGCCTGGGAGAGGTGACTGTATCCCAAGATATCCAACAGAGCTGTTTGCTAGTACAAGTAGCTATTACTTGTTCAGCTTCTTTTGTACAGCTCACAAACACAGGGAACACTACAAAAGAAGCTGTTGCTAAACATGAAATCTGCCATTGTATTTCAAAGATACAAAGCTGCTGTGAGACTTAAAGGATGAGAAGAGGTAGATGTGGCTTATGCACAGCAGCAATACAAAACAAGTGTCTATTGTAATTCAAGTGACTGAGTATCCATTTGAGAACAGCTGGCACACATTTGTGAGCTATCAATTTATCAGGAGGGATATGGAACTGAACAGACTCTTACATGCCCCTTGCTCCTGTTTCTAATGATGTGTTCTCTGCATGGACTCATCATACCTTCAGGAAAGGGGAAAAACAATCTGAAGATGGTACTGGCCGGAAATTCTGTGTGATCACAGAAATGTGGTGTTAGCTGCTGCAAGCTGTTGCGCTGACGCAAATGTTGGTAGAGGAGATGGTATCATCTTCCCTTTTGCTTAAGCAGCTACAGGAACTGTTTTGCAGAAGAGAAGGTTGATTTTTTTTTTTTTTTTTTTTTAAATATTTTAATCACTTTCAAATCATCCACTATAACTCTGTATGAAGTGTCATGGGCACATTTCCTGTAGGATGATTTTGGTAACTGAAGCCATGTCCCTGGTGGCCGACTCAGCCATGCTTGTAGAGTAGACTGTGGGTTCCTAAGGCAGGCTCAAACCATGTGCAATCTGCTGGCTTGTGGTAGCCTACTTCTGGGCATAATATAATCTTAAAACATGACCTGCTGCTACTGCTAATGTCTACCAGCATGAAAAGTATAATGTGATAGTGGCAGTTCTGCCAGTATGGACATTACGTCCTGATGGTGTTTTAAACTCTGGTCACCCCCCAGCTGCTGGAAGAGTATCAGTCTAAACTTTTCTTGGTGCCATTAATGTGTGGAAGGCTGGTCATCTTCTATAAAATATCATTCACATGGTCCTGAGAGAAGTGAGACCTGTCCTCCCTCAGTGAAGCATGGGGGGGACCCTCTGGCCAGGTCCAACCCTAAAGAACTGATTTAAGGATTGTGTTGAGACTCTGCCTAGCTCCTGTCTTACCTTGCCTGGTGGTTGGTTTGCATGATACTTCTGTGTTGGTTTAATGGTGTTTGGTTTGTGTTTGCAACTCTAAAGCCAGAGGTTTATGCCCCCGCATCTCAGGCTCTTCTCTTTGACACCGGGCAGAGTGACTGCTCTGTGTGAATGATTCAGTATGGGGGAGGAGATTTATCAAAGTAGCAGGCTTGAAAACATTGCAAAGTACATCTTGCTCCTAGTAAGAGTTAGATTTCCAGGAGAAAAGAGAGTTAACAGTATTTTAGTTGATCAAGGGGGAGATGCTGGTTTTCATATCTTAACACCTTAATCTTAACACTGTCTTATCATAGTTTTCACATCTAAACACCATCCTTCCCTTCCCACCCAAACCACAACTTGAGGATTTGCTAATCCTGTAAATAAATCTATGATTAATATGTTTAAGCTTTATCTCCTGCCCAAAAGTCAAAACCAGCCCTTTGCTGGAGGAACTACTCTGCAGAACGCCAGTATACTCCGGGAAACAACTCACTGAGGGGAGGCAAAGCCTCAACACAGCTTGTGGAGAATTTATGTTCAGAGAGCAAGTAGAGAAACAGAGTTTTTTGAGCCAGCAGTGCACAGGCTGAGAAGCATGCTGCCTTAGGCAGAAAGGCTCAGATTGCCAGAAGAGTCTGTGCTGTGCACCATGAGAAGCTGCATGTGCAGGAGCGGGGTTTAGCAGCTGATCTGTGCGGCCGTTGGAGGTGTTTCGCTCTCCCCACACGCTGTGAGTTTGTGTCCCCGGGCTGTCTGCTTAAATCTTGCCTGCAACCAGAAGTGAACTCGTGTGGCACTCCTATGAACTGGGGGATATTTTTTCTTACTGAGCATTTTGATGTAATCAGCTCTTAGCTGGAAAGACTTGTTCCAAACACTTCTGCTTCAGGACCGCATGTAGGAGTTGGACCAAACCCCAACGCCGTGATAGCTCAGGGGAGGTGTATATCCTCTGTGTTCCTCTTTTTAAAAGACTGGGTTGTGCTGCAATTAAATCTACTGTAAAACACAACTTGGGAGCTCCTATGGGGCTCAGCTCAAAACTAGAAGATGGCTTATCTGAGGAAAATGAAAGAACCAACCTCAGTTCTAGGTCTGAGGGTACCATTGTCAGCCATCTGTATGGGAGGGATTGGTTTTGACTTGCTCTTCACTGAATTATGTTTCCTGTTGGTGGCCTACGCTTTTTTTGTCTCCCCATATACTTTTTATTTTTGTTTTACTTTTGCTCCCTCTCAAATCCACAAATCCTTGATATTATGGAGTACTTGAGGAAATAGTAAAGTAAGAAAGATTTGATAATGTAGGGTAACTGCTGGAAAAGGAGTAATCTTGATTTATGATGCCTTTATGTACCCCAAATATTGGGCTTTTTGAGAAAATAGGAAGTTTTGCTTTTCCAGGATGAAACAGGGCTACAGATTTCAGTCTATCTGCCCAAGGAAAGCCTTATCTCTGAGTTCCTCTGCTGTTTCTAGCATTTGTCAATTTTAGCAACTGTTTCCCTTGTATATGTTGCCATGGACAAATGTTGTATTGTCACTTTTGTGATCTTTTCTGAGGTGTAGCAATTGCTAGGCCTATGTATAATCTTATGCTATAACAGTCATCATAGAAAGACACAGCTACAAATAAGGCTTTCTAGCTTCTTTTTTTCTCACCTGTGTAACTGGTGATGAGGCCATTACATAAAGATTTCTCCTGGAATGAACCTCTAGTCGTCAGAGCTACTGCAAACTGCTTGGAAGACATGCTTTTAAGCTGTGCATTTGGAAAGATTGCAAGGATTAATATAGCTGAACTTGAAAATAATGACACATCAATGCTGTTGGGATAAGATATTTCAGAAGTCTGAATGTGTCTGTAAGGCTTACGTGTTCATTTATTTTTTCATTAGCATAACAGACAAAATATCAATCTTTCCATGATAGCTGTGTTTTGTAGTGTTTTGTCAGACAGTTAATTTAAAGCCAATCGTCTTTTGATCCCAATTTGATGGATGTGTAAGGGACTGGAGGACTGCAGGCATTTTGATTGTGCTTTTGCCGCACTAGTGGCATCTTGAAATGTTACTATTTTTTGCAATTTCTAAAGATGTATGTTTGTGAAATTTAGATAAATGTTCAATCATTATATGGAGAAGGGGCTATTATAAAATATTTAATTCTAGCAATAGTCTCTGCACCTTCATTTCACCATGATATCGAGTCAAGTTCTTTTTTAGCAGCCCTAAGTTCTTCTGCTCAGAAGGTTGGTCAAATTGTCCTCTTAAAGAAAGAGGTCCTCTGTCCTCTTCTCTCTTCTCCCTGCTGCCCATTCTCCCCCAGTAATAATAATAATATTAAAAGATTAAAGGGAGCTTGTCTGTAATACCTAATACACTGTATTAAGAAACACAAAACCTGCTGAAACTGATGATGTGCAAAAATCTATCCTCAACTTTGAAAAGTTCTTGGTTTTTAATTAAAAAAGGCATGAGGAAAATGGAGGAACATCTGATAAACAGGTGTGGTTTTGCTCACATCCTTATGCTGTATTTGCAGTTTCATTAGATGAAGTAAAAAAGGGAAAGAGCTACATTGTCTCATGTGAGGGGGGCCTATGGAAGAAGAAATACCTTTCTTTTATGGTGCAAGAAGGATGATAGAGGAGTAGTTGGAGTTATGCTGGTCAGAGAAATGATCTTTCAAGATAAAAGTTAATTTATTAAGTTCTGCTTTTTGAAGTATTAAGACTGAGTCATACGAGAGTATCTACATCTTTTCAGTAATTGAAGGTACCCATCTTGTCATTATGCTGCTGTACCACTGTTTTGCTATTCTCAGTTCAAAAGCAGAGCAAGCTTAAATGGTTATAACATAAAAAAAGATGAGCAGGAAAGGCAGAGATGAGCATGAAGCAATTAAAGTTTTAGTTGATCCTTATGGTGAAAAGCTGTTACCATTGAAATGGTGATTCTTCTTCTGCCAGAGCACACAAGCTGTTATTTTCACTCTGCTACTGTGGATGTTGTTATCATGCAGGAAAATATTTGATTCATCATGTCTTTGGGCAAGTTAATGATCTGGGCTATAATAGGACTTGTTTCCAGAAACAAGGACTGTAATCCTTCAGTGTTGCTTGCAGTATTTCCAGCTCAGTGAATAAACATCCAGAACGCACAGAAATGGATACAGGACTTACAGGTGTAAGACTTACAGCAGTGCTGCCTGCTCTTGTAAAACTGCTTTGCTTTTCTCATAGGGACCTGAGTGGAACAGGTAAAGCATTCCAGGTTGAAGTGGATAATCATTTTGCTGGCTGAAGTACCAAGAGGACTTGTTCAGTACTTCTAGTGACCTTACGGTGTCTCCCTGACATCTGAGATGCAGAGTCCTGAAAGCCATACAAATGGATATGGAGTCACTGACTGCAACCCTGCAGTGTCTCTGTCCCTGAAAAATTTCTGAAAGGTGAAAGGACTTTGCAAAAGTGAATGACAACAAAATGAGCCCAACAGCTGTCATTTGCCTATGCAACTCTCCACTGATGTAGTTTTGTTTTTAATGTTTAATTCTAAAGTCTGGTTTAATTTTATCCAGCCTTCAAAAAAGAGCTCAAGATGGGGATAGTTTGCAGTCAGTCAGTGGTCATGCAGCAGATCTGGTAAGAGAGTGGCCCTGCTTGTAGGAATTACTATGGCATTATCTTTGAAAAGGAAGGGGAGAAACTGCTTTGCCTAATCTAGGCTGTGTCAAAAATGAGGTGTCACTCATGCACCAGTGTAATTTTGGTCCTTCCTATTCCTGGTGAAAGAGGTTTGAACTTGGAAATGACTGTTCTCACTATTGCCACAGTGGGATTTCTATGATAGGATCAACTGGCCTGATAAGGCTGGGAAAGGTGAGCTCACAGTAGGTTTGGATTTGTGTGCGATCATGGAAGTGATCCTGAGGAACATCCAGTGCTGTACTTGGGGTTGATAATGCCACTGAACCATTGAAAACATGTTTATGGTTTATGAATAGATCAGATTCCCATGCTGTAAATATATGGGTTTTCAGGTAAATATTAGCTAATTATCTTTAATATGGCCATGACTTGAGTTCTTGCTGGCTGAGAGCTTGTGAAGTCTTTAGGAGACAATAAATTCACCAATGGCAACCTGAAATAATGGAGCAGGTTTAAGCTCTCAGCTCTGACACACAAAATAATAATAGGTAGTGGTTGCCTTGTCTGCATTTATCTTTTGCTGCACCAATGCAAATCATTCAGCATCTTGACTTTGAGGGTTTGTGCATAAAAAGATATTAATTGTGTGAGAACAGTCCTTAGGTACAAAACCCAACTCACTTTAGAGATATGAAGTGTGGTCAAGGACAGTGTTCCAATGGTGTTTATTTTTTTGCAGATATTTAGAGCAAGTCAACAAACAATGCACCTGAAAGTTGATATTACTTTCTCATAATGGTTATTTTAACTGGTAACAGTTCAAATGAATTAATCTTTCAAGCAGGCTTGCTTGCAATTAATTCTGTTCTTTTCATCTTCAGCCTGGAAAAGAGGGGACTGAGTGGAGACCTCATTGCAGTTACTACTTCCTCATGAGGAGAAGAGGAAGGGCAGACACTGATCTCTTCTCTGTGGTGCCCAGTGACAGGATCCAAGGCAATGGCCTGAAGATGTGTCAGGGGAGGTTTAGGCTGCTTATTAAGGATGCTGTTGTGAAGCAGTCTTATTTTTAGTCTTAAAAATATTTGTGGTCTTAGCAGATAGCAATTCTTGAGTGACATAAGGCAGAATTGAACACTATAATGTGGTTCAATTTATTGTTTTCCTTCTAGTTTGACACAATTTCTAGAACAACTGAGACAGTAAGTGAGCTAATAAATGATTTCCAAGCAGTTGATTTGATCAAGCATAAACGAAAGGCAAATGCTGGTGTTAGTGCATTGAGCTGATCACTATCTCATGTGGGTGATCTATGGCTTAGTTTCTGTATGCTACAGAAAGAAGATATTCAGCTGAAATCTCTGCTAACAGTTCAATAAACCGGGACTTTCTGAGGTAAACAGCTCACTCATTTACTTCAAGAGATGTGCCCACTGTGCTGCTTCTTGTGCTTTCCCTGCAGCTGTAGAGCTTAATACACAATCAGGTAAAGCAAGATGAGACCCGTGCTTCTGTAGGCAGATACAAAGAGCTCTGATGTAGAAATCCATCTGAGAAGCAAGATTCCAGTATTTTACCAGCTGATGTGTGCTGGGTGCTCCCAAGATGAGGAAATCATTTCATGTAGCCAAGCAGGCTTAATTTTATTTAATTGCTTCCCAGAAAGTTGGTTAGCTGTCATTCTCTCACTTTCTGCTGGAGTTTGTGTTTCTAATTTGTGTGACCAGGGTGCTCAGACTGCAGGTCTCTCAAGAATCTGGATCTATGTACTCCAGCAGTTTTGCATTGCTTATCTCTCAGCACGTAGTGTTCGTCATGGCGTCATTTCTGATGTTTCCTTACAGCTGGGTAATATTTCGGCCTATTATGTGGCTTTATGGTTTGTTTTTCTTTGTACTCTATGAATTGCCTTCCAAACTGAAGCTGTTTAGAGAGACTGGTGAGTGTTTTAGTTGTCCCTGGTGCATTTTCTGAAATGCTCTTGGAAGGCTTCTATCATGCAGAAAGAAGAATGGATGGGTTTTCAGTGAAAGTGCTTCCTTGTAAAAGTGCAGACCCTGGATTTCCCTCCTCATGGACATGTTACTAAACTACTTGTCCTTGAAAAAAGGAAATATCATAGGCCAACACTGAAAATTAATGGCCAGGATGTCTTGGTGCACTGTGCTGCCAGGACTCATGCAGCAGGCATCTCCAAGCATCTTTTCTTTCTGTGCTGCCTCAAAAAGTAAATATTCCCTAGGCCAATTCTCTTATAGATCTGTCTGGAGTGCTCATGGATCTCTCCCTGCCAGTTTGAAGCCTAATTTTTTAAGAGCAAATGTATATGCCCAAGTGTCTAAGGAGCCACTTTTATCATCATCTGGGATTTACATAGACACTCTCTCCCTGTTTTTCAGCTTCTCCTCTGGAATAAGAGTAACTGTAGGAAAAACAACTGAATCTATCCTGTCTCCTTGCTTTTAACAAGCAGGTGCAATTTGATGAATCCCCAGGGAGAGATTCCACAGCTATAGAACAGATGCTCTCTGTGTTCAGAATCTGGGGTTTTATTTCTTCCTTAGACATTTGATCTGGCTGCTTATCCTGAGGTGTCTGCTTGTTGCTTCTGTAACAGGAGCAAACAGGACTTGATCCTTCCTTGAATTGAGAGAAAATGTCCTTCAGCACTGGTCAGAATCATCAGTCTGAGATATCGTGGGTGCAAAAAACTAGAGGGAAGTGTCAGTATAGATGCTAAACTGGATTAAGTGATGGCTGAAAAGATGTGAAATTCTCTTCTTCATCCGAGTGATAGTTGTTGCCTTGAGTAATAATACTTTGCAAAAACATTTCTCTTGATGTAGTCCAAAGAAATGAAGCAACCACAAACCGTGTTTGTAGAGTTTTATTTATTTTTTTTCTTCTTATATGTTCAACATAAAACAGCAGCGAAGGGAAGAGAAACCTCTTTTCTGGGACATAATCAACTATCTACAAAACAAATGAACTCTGGCTTGTATTCTTTCTCTGAAATACAAATACCAATGATGCTTTTATAAGAAGGCTTTGGGAATTGCTGCAGAAGGAAATCAATGATGTATTTGCCTGCACCTACCAGAAATCCCTACGTTACTGGTAGTCTGGTGGAGTTTGCAATGGTGTGGGGTGAATTCTGAATGTGGTGCTGTTTATGAAGAGTTTTTCTTGGAGCTGCCTGAGGGTTTATTGACTGTGGGTACAGATTAATAGCAACCTTCTTGCAAGGTGTAATTCCAGCCTTGCATCCTGCTCTTACTAACCCAGCTGGAGAAGCCAACTATTTCTGCAGCACATGTGGAGTCCAAGTAAGGTTTTGCTTTAGTGGTGGCATCTTGCAATTGAAGCAAGGCTTTCCTGTTCTTCTTGACAGCTCTAGTACTAAACTATTTTGAATCCTAGACTTCCCCATCTCATGACAGTCGTGTTCAAAGGATACCTTGTAGTCTTTTTTAATATTAAGGCGTTGAAAAAGCTTTTCAAACATTTTATCAATCTTTCTATTTCTGAGGCGTTTTAAACCTCAACTATTTCAAGAAATTGTCCTGGAGTTTTTCATTGCCTTTGGAGGCTTTTTTTTCCTTTTAGAAGGAGCTTTCTCCCCATGCTCCCCTCACCCCACACCCAGTTTTTTCAAATGACCTTCAGTAGAGTTGGAAATATAGTTGGCTTCTGCAATATCCTAGTTGTGCAACCAAGGCATGCACAAAATGCCTCTAGAATAAAACTAATTTCTCTGTCTGCTTGCTTTCTACTGGCTGTTACTTCTGGTTGTTTCTTTTTTGGTAACTACAATATTTTACAGCTCCTCCACCTTTTGCCTTTTTTATATTCCTTTTCAAGCATTTTCATGCAAATGTTTAAATTCCTGAGTCATCTTGTGGAAGTGTTTTCTTGCCTTAGTTCCCATTTTTCTTCTTGCAACACCCTCACCGTGTTGCTCTTTTACATAAATTCGTGCAGTATGTGCTCACACAGTGTTATCGCTGGATAGGTGAAACATGCTAGTCTGGGAAATGAATTTTCTTGGAGAGATCCATCTTGGATTTAGCCAGGTGGACTTCTCAGTGTTGTTTTTGATGGCACTGCCAAGTGGTGAAACACTGAGATGACTATAAAGAGCAAAAAGCACCCAATTATGAGCCACCTTGACTCATGTGGAATAGCAACCAGAGAGCTTCCAGTGGTGCAGTCATCTACTGCCTACCTGTTTGTGTAGCTGGATGCCATTTGGAGATAAACTAATGGATGTATTGGAAGTTATTTCTATGAGGAGCAGTTCTACACAGACCCCCATCCAGAGATGGAGTCTGCAGTAGTAAATATCAGGAGAGGGACTTGGAGCTTTGTGGGAGAGGTATAAATATCCTTGGATCTGCATAAACGATGCCTTCAGCCTTCAAACTGAGCTGAGGAGCTTTGAATGCTTCAGGCTAAAGGGTGCCTCCGCATGTGCCTGGAGGGGCTGCATGCACCAGTGTGGTGGTGTTAGCAGACTCGAGTCCTGCTGTTCAGTTCTTCTTTGTGCCTGCCTTCTGGTCACAATCCTCTGAAAAGTGCCAAAGTATACCAAATATACCAGGGAAACAGATAGAGGACAGGTCCTAAAGGAGGGTGGTAAGCTATGGGAGCAAAATTACTATTTCAGGCACATCGGGGAAAATACAGGTCTAATTTCAGATAGTGAGTGTTCAAGTTAGTTTTCTTGAACCCTGAGGCATCTTGTTTGCTGCTTAATAGATAGGTGCTACACTAAGGAGCTTTGCAAGGACCTGGCAAAAATAAAACAGCTGTGTAGCACATGGAGGGTCAAACTGGTCCTTGGGGTACGAAAGTTAATGTACAACAGAAGGAATAATGTGTGCTGTTTACATTCTTCTTTACTGGCCTCAGAGCTAACTGCAGTCCACAAATAACAAATGGTTTGCCACTATAAAGAAATGTAATTGCCAGCAGGTTGTGGAAAGAACAAGGGAAACAAGACTTTGACAGTCACCCTCAGTGTGGTGTGCAGCCACCTGGAAACCAACGTGTGCTTTCTTAGCCTGCTGCTGACAAGAGTGTAGAGATGGAGGTGTTAGAAGCAAAAATAATTAGTGGTATGGAAAGATTCTGCTAAGAGGAGGCGTGCAGAGTCTGGAAGCATTCTCCTGGAGACAAAATGACTAAAAGAACCACTGAAGAAAGCTCCAAAATGGATTAAGTTGTGTATTGTTGGATTGCTGGGCAACAGAAGTATTAACATCGTTCTCTCCCCACCCTCTGACTGCAGAATAACCCTTTCAGTTACATGGGCAGTCATTTCATGTTTGTTCAAGTGCTACAGACAGCCATCGGGGTCTTGGGCAACAGATGAGGATAGTTGGAGAGGAAACGTGATCACAAAATACAGTGTGGAATTTTAACCAGGGATGTGAGAGTGTTTCTGCAGGCAAGAAAAGCAGCAGGGCTGTGTGTTGGGTCACTGGGGTTGGCACAGCTCTAGTGACTCTGTGAAACATCTGAGAGATGTACCTGGTGTCTGTGGTTTTGTTGGTTAAACCCTGCCATCTCTGTGATCTTCAGCTTCTCCAGTGCCACCTGGGTGACTGCTGCCTCCTGCTTCTTGGGACTTCTGACCTGGAGGGCACACAGGGAGCAGCTCAAACCAGGTTGAAAGCTGCTTGCATTTTGTAACTTTATTTGAATTGCATATTAAAGATGGAGAAAGTTTCTTATTTGGCTAATAATGCTATGATCAGATGAGGCTTTTTTGCAGAAAAATAGGTAGTCCTAAATTGCCTTTTAATAAACTAGTTTTCGGTTTAGAAATGTGAGGGTAAGTGGTTTCAAAGCTGGTGCCTGTGGGAGTTGCCGTTCAGCATGGTCAACGTCGTTACAAGATGATGAAGGATGTTCCTATAGATGTGTGAGAACTTATGGGAAATCTTAGCCCCAAGGTACTTCAGGAATTGCTGACTTGGTTCATTGACTTTAGCTTGGTTTAAAGCTAGAGAGGGCATGTATTTTTTTTTTTAATATGTTTGTGATTTTTTTTTTTTTGAGTGACATGAGTGATTTTCAGCAGGTGAAGTTTATTAGCTTCAAACAAAAAAGAAGAGGATAAAAGTCAATATTTTGTAGAAGAGAATAAAAGGCCTCCCAAAAACCTCTGAATATTTCAACAGCAGTTACAGGATTTATTTTTTGTTGTTTTGCTTTTATATTCTTTGTAGGTAAGAATGATGTTTGTTTACACAACTGTTGCAAAAACCTCACATTTTACTTGTTTCTGATACTATTTAACAGGATTGTAATGACATTTGTCTTTGGGTTTCTATCAGCTTTGTTCCAAGTGTACAAAAGAGTTAATCAACCAAATTACTTAATAGCACACGAACACTTCTGTGTCGTAACAACAGCCAAAGGAAGTATCTATTCTATTAAAGCTTCTCTTCATGTCCACACAAAAGAAATCACTTTTAACATTTTATTTTATGATTCATAACTGCTTAGGAAGCAGTGTTCTTGGCAGTGCAATGTCTTTAATAACACAGCTGTCTGCTGCTCTGATGTGTACGTAATACGTGCATCTTGTTGTGGACTTTGCTCTGCTGTACTGAGAAAATGAGATAAGAATACATTGTTTGGTGATAAACTTAACTACCCCTATATTAATAACTACTATATTGTCAGGGCTGCTGTATTAATCCATTTGACCTACTTCTACCCATAAAGCCACAGTAACAATCTGTAATGCTGCTACATAAACATACTGGCTTTTCATGACGAGCTGTTGTTAACAAAATTCACTGAAGACATTTCTTTAGCATAAGCTGTATTTATATACTGCAGCTGAAAGCTGCTTTAAGACTGAACATCTGTTTACAATTGCTTATGCTTTATGACAGCTTAGTGGAGAGCATTGTGAAAGATATTTCAGCACTGTCTGGCTTGCACCATCTTCATGAGGTTTGTTTTTGGAGGCCGAGAACAACCTGACCCTCTGATAACAAAAAGTTGGTCAGCAGGGGCTGGCTTTAGCCATAGGGCTAAATTTGCTTATCAGTTCATTTGCTTGCTCTCAGAGAGGCTGGGTGACCATTAAATGGGAGTTTTAGAGTCATGGAGGAGCCCTCCTTAAGCATCCTGGTGCTGGCTCCCATGGGGAGGTGGGGGTGGCCAGGGACTCTGGGCCATGGTACCCCTTGAGAAAAGGGCAGGGATTGTTGAGAGCCATCCCTCAGAAGGTCTTCGGCCATGGTTAGAGAGCAGTGGTGGGCAGCCAAGGATGGGGTGGGTGTCCTGGGACACTGGTATTTACTCTTCTCATGAAGACTGATTGCCATGGCACAGCATAACCCAGTTCTGGGGGCTGAGCCAGCTGTTTTGGGCAAGCACTCCTCTCCTTTTCTTTGCAGAGCTCCTGCTAGCAAGAGTGGTGTTTCTACCTCACACCCTCCTCCAGTGAAAGGATCACAATAAAACATGTGGCTTTTTAATCTTAAAATTTATAAAAATCTTTTTAACCTGTTCAAAAGCAGGTTTTCACTGGAGTAGTATTGTAAGATTTTTCTAAGTTACAGTAGGGGTGTCTCAGAGAAGCATGGAAGGTATTTACTTATGTAATTTATTCCATAAAATGCATAAGGGGCAATATAACTCTCAGAGCTAATGAACACGCTGTACATGTTCTGGCTCTACTGAGTTGAAATAGTTTAGTTATGTTGCCTTTAGTAGATGGTTCACAGAATTTTTTAAATACATGGATGAGTTAGTAAAGTGCTCCAGTGCTTGACTAAGATGCCAAGACTCCTCAAGGGAATGCAGATATCATCTAATATTTGTTTTCTTATTTTAACACCCCAACTCTCCCTTAATAAGCACAAAAAAACTTCATTTTTTTTTTTAAAGCCTAAAGCAGAAGAGTTGTCACTGGTGAATATTTAATGTCTCAGGAAGAAAAGGCAACTCCACAAACCCAAAGAAATTCAATCATACCTCTGGGTCTAGAGGAGAAGAGCTCCAGCTACAGAAATCTTTTCCCTGGTACTGCTGAGAGGCAAGTGTTGCTGTTGTGTATGATGTGGCTCCTGCATATATAATGTCACTGTTTGCTGTGCCACATAGATCTGCACTTGCCTGAGCTGACAAGATTTGGGATGAGGCTGTTGGGGAGAGGTTATGCTCAGAAGATCAATGCTGAAATTCAGAAAGGAGACTCATGGGAATTTGTGCCTTGAAGGTTTTTGAAAGATCCATTGCTGTAGCAGCAGAGTGCCTGTGCCTTTAAGAACTGTGGAACAGATACTGCTCTTATTGCATAAATTCAGTGTGGCATCAGTATAAAAGAGAACTTTAGAAAGAGCCTTTCATCTGAAAGCACGATCTGACTCTTGAGAAGCATTGAAAAACCCTCAAGTCCTTCTCAGAATAATGCAGGCAGAGGAGGTGCTTCAGTGGCACTGTGATGGTGCCCACTGAGCTGTGTGACTCCTGCCATGGGAAGCTGAGGAAACTAAAAGCTGAAGGAATTCATGGTGGTGAGGGAGAGACTGCCAAGGATCATATGATGCAAAAAACCAACATCACGTTTTCAGTAGGTTTTCGTACCCAGCAGTACTTGCTCAGTAGAAAAATGAGCACAACCATGCCCTGGCTTGGTGCTCTTCCCTAAGCATTAATAATGGTGACAGGCAGTGAGGGCAGGGACCCCTTGCACTTGATCTGATTTGGTGTGTAAGTAAAAGCAAGCTTAAAAGGTGCTATTTCACAATATTTTTTTAGCTAAGATGATAGCAGTCAGTTTCCCAGATCTTTGAGTGATACTTCATGATTATAAAAAACTTGTATTGGGATCCTATCACTGCACTGGTCTGTTGAGAGAAGCCCTGATAACCACTTAACCTCTATGGAATTAAGAGGTTGCTGGCTCTTCTGACACATTGCATTACAAAAATTTACTTTTGTTTGTAAGTGCCAAGTACCTTTCCAGAGTACCAAGGACAAATTTAGCACTCTCAGTATAAATGGAGTATTTGTAATAAGTTTCTATATAGCTCCTGTTTCTTCAATTGCTTGACATCCACTGGAAGAATTGCAGGTTCCTAAGCCATTGCTTCAGCTTTTCCTGTCTCCAGTGGCTGCAATCCTGGTTTTTTTTTCATGACAGCAGTTAAAGCTTCTTTAATTTACCTGAACCAAGATGTGTAACAAATTACTGTACCTAAAATTCTGGCGGGCAAAATACTGACGAGAAAATCTGAACACTCCTACAAGCTCTCTACAGGAATTTGTAAAGTTGCAGGCCTGACTGACAAATGACACTGTGTTAGGACAGCTGTTTGGAGATGGTGAAGGCTGTATAATGTGGCAATGCATATGAAGAAGGCTGTGTCCAGCAACTGTGCTGCATTTTGAAATGATTCAGCACTGGGTCTATGAGGCTTTGGGAAATGCCTTGGTACAATAGGAACAATGTAGAGAACTATTTTTCTTTTCCTTTTCTCAGCTCTCTCATTCCAGGACAGACTGTGCTGTACTGCTATATTTCTACATGGCTGAGCTTGAATCTCTCCACTTCAAACACTAGACATGATTTTCATCTGTATTGTGACAACCAAAACTGAGCAAGGCTCAATTAGGGGAGGCCAGATTGGATGTGTCTATAACTACCCAGTTTAGGTAGCTTAGGAAAAAAAAGAGCAGCAGTAGGAAAAGAAGGAAAGGGAGAAAAGTGAAAAATGAGAGAGAGCAGGCAGTGTCCCATTGCTTCCCCTCATGCATAGGATCCTGTGCATCCTGCCTAACTTACCCTATAGCCATACCTCCTTCCCTGGCTTCACTTCCAATTCTAGTACATTCCATTTCTGATTCATACTGTCCCCCATGTCCTGACAAGCTGGGATCCTTCAGTCTTTGCCTGCCAGCTGAGTTTTGATCCTGTTTTCTTGCTTGTCCCTTCCCCAGGTATTCATTGTGCCACTGCATTATTTTCTCCTGCAGATATCTCCCCCATCCTTCTCCTTCAGTCTTATTCCAGATCTGTATTTTCCTTCTCTTTTCCAACTGGCTTTGTCTAATCTTTTTCCTCACTGCCACTGTTTTTCTCTTGGATATAGGACTGAGTTTGTACCTGCTCCTGTATGCATGTTTATGCACTGAGATGTGCGTGAGGATGCTTGGAAGAATGGTCATGTAGCTATTTTGGAAACATCAGTTTCAGTATCTGACCTAGAAACTACCTCAGTCTGCCAGAGTGAGATGGAATAAGCAAGCTGAATTTTATCTGCTTGGTGAAAGCTGGGTGAAGGGAAAAAAAAATTTCTATTTTTCTTTTCTGATGCTTAAGAAACTTTGATTTTCTTTTTGTCCTACAGCATTTGAACAGACTGTTCATTGAGCTCTTCAGCATCCTGTCATCTTAATTTACCTGAAACATTGTGCAGTTCTTTGTTGTCTTTGTACATTTGTATTGGCATCTAATTACTTCTCCCTGGGTTCTCTTGGTGTGATACTGTAGGTTTTAGAAGTGAGACTTCTTTACTAGGTAATACACGTGAGAGGGCAATTCAGGAGAGGGGAGAAGCTGTCAAAATTTGTAATGTGATCCTATCACTACTTTCTTTTGGGGTATGTAACCGCTGGACTATGCTCACTCACATAGTCCCTCTGCTGAATGCCCAGATAAGTCATGATTATGACCCTTCTCTTTTTAGAAGGTTTTTACAGATCATCATTTTAGGATCAGATGTGGGGAACCCCCAAGATTTCCCTTTTCTCCTAAGTTCCAGGGTGATACACTTCCCTTTTGCACAAAATGCCTTGTGTCACGGTTCTGTGCTGATTTTGCATCATTATAAATCCCATAAGTGAAGCTGAAACTGTCATACTCTGGTGGAAAAAGCTATACTTTCAAGGTATTGAATATTCTGAAAATCATGATTTAATGTTATTCTGTGGCATAGGATCTCTAATAAAATTTTGTATAGTGCAAAAAAGATACAAATAGGAGGGTTTCTATGTATTGGACGTGCATTGTTCTGGTGAAGGTGTTGGCAGCTTTCCTGCAAGATCTTTATGTCAAAAAAAGCAGGGGAAACGAACAAGTCCTTTTTAAAATTTCCTTTCCAGCTGCTTTGAAATGTGCCTGGCATGGCTACAAACAATTCTAGTTAATAGATGCGACTACCACCATCAGAAGGAAAGGCTGCCCTTTTCCCTGGGTGAAGGGAAGCCAATTGTAAAAGGTCCTGTACCACAGGAAAATGGAAAAATCTTCCTTTTCCAAAGGAAAGATAAGTCACTAACTTCACTGTAACTTATGGGGCATGGACAGAGGGTGCATCAGTTTCTGCAGCAAGAAGCCCAGGAAGTTCTCAGCCCAAACTGTTTCTAGAGGTCACCCTGACCACACACAAGTAGTTGATGTATTTTCAATTGCTCTGATATATACTCCCTGCCTCCAAGGGAATGTAGCCCTTGCAGGAATATCCCACAACCTGATTATTCATGGCATTGGTGGTCAAATACTGTCCCTAAGGGGCTTGTGTGTTGTTCAGGTCCAGCAATGAAAGGGCTTGGAAATTCAATGATTGAAGTCTGATTTTTGACTCAAAGTCACTCTATCATGATGAAGACACCTGTGATCATTGCTTATTCTTAGTAGGAACAAAATAGCAAGGGAAAGACTAATTCTTTTTAGGTTAAAGCAATATTTCATCATAAAATCATAGAATGGCTTGCGTTAGAAGAGACCTTAAAAGATGTTCCAAACCTTCCACTAGACCAGGTTGCTCAGAGCCCCGTCCAGACTGGCCTTGAATGCTTCCAAGGATGGGACATCACAACTGTTCTGGGCAAACTGTGCCAGTTCTTCATCAACCTCACAGTAAAGAATTTCTTCCTAATATCTAATCTAAACCTATTCTGTTTGAAGCCATTCCCTCATGTCCAGTCACTATGTTACCTTGTAAAAAAATCTCTTTCCAGCCTTCTTGTAGGCCCTCTTTAGGTGCTAGGTTGTTGATAGAAACCTTCTCTTCTCCAGGCTGAACAGCCCCAACTCCCTCAGCCTGGTTTCATAGCAGAGGTGCTCCAGCCCTCTGAGCATCGTGTGGCCTCCTCTGGACTTCCTACAGCTGGTCCATGTCCTCCTTATGTTGGGTCCCTGAAGACAGAGACCACTCTTCTTTTGATGCAGCCCAGGATCCGTCTTACTCATCTAAAATAATTTCAGATGAGTTGACATTTTACTCAAAACTCTTCTAAATTAATTCTGGTATTTCTCTAGTTTTTAAAATGACCTTTCAGTTTGAGTAGTAAGTCAGAATTCAAACTCCCTTTTGCACTTGAACCTTAGTCCAGTATCCAAACCTTGGTCATAAACAATAATCTGTCTTACTTAATGTATGCTTCACATTAAATGTGTCCTCCCCAGATGATGTATTTAGCAATCTTTTATGCAAATTATGGGTATGAAGTTAAAAATCAGGGAATAAAGTAGTTTCTTATTTTTATCCAAAGTGAATTTTACTTGCCACAGTCACTGATTCATTTTTTTCATGTAGCATCATTAACACTTTTATAAGGTGTCAAAAATAAATGAAAATTTAAAGAATCTTTTTTTCAGCAACATGAAAGCATTGATATGCTTGAGCCTAATTTTCAACTGCAGAAGATTAATCTTTCAGTTTTGTTTCATCATCCCCTTGAAAAAAGATAGAAAAAAGTTTTCTGATTCAAGAAACTTCCTAGATTGGGTCCTTTGTATTAAAATTTTAATTTTAAAAAATATGCTTACAGAAATTTGAGGTAATTTTTTGCCTGGGCTAAGCATAGAGAGTAGATCCTTTTGTTAAAGAGTTGAGCTAACCTGTAGGGTTAGGGTTTCTTCTGGATGATTTCCTACTAAAAGTTCTGTTGGTGTTGTGTTTTTTTTTTTTTTTTTGTTTGTTTGTTTGTTTGTTTGTTTGGTTTTTTTTGTTTTTTGATTTAGCGTGGAAATATCTCAATCAGGGTAAATAACTTTATGAATCTTTTATCTCCAAAACCAAAGTTTTGTTTTTACCTGACATCCTGAACTTCATAACTATTAAAACAACTTTGAGTGCTGGGGTCAAAGGAGTGACCTGCATGCTGAAATTGCATTCTGTGGCATCAAGTCAGCTGAACTTGGTCGTGTTTCAGGTTGAGAGACTTCACATGCCTGAAACAATTTACCAGGACAAGCTTCGACCTTGAGCACAGAACTATTTTTCATTCTTATAAGTTTTCTTTTTACATTACAGCACATCTCCCTGCCTCTGTATTGAGCTCTTTTGTATATTTTTATCAGCAAATGGATAGAAATGTATAGATGCTGGGTTCAACCAATGATTTGGATTCAACTCTGAAAAAATACCCTTAATATAACTTTTCTCAGAAAATGCATCTGTGTAGGCTGTTGTGTTATCCAAGGTGTCACAGACAGGAGGGAGTGTAATGATGGGAGCAGATATATATTCTGACCTGAAACTGTCCTTGCTGTCACATTTTCTAGGAACACAGGGTATGGGTTCACTAATGAAAGAGAGGAAGGTCTGCATTTATCTAATCACTGGGTTTTTTAAAAAACATGTCTGAAAACTGTAATTTCCTGTTCAAATATTGCATGCCCAGTTTAATTTACCATCCTTGAGTAAATCTTATTTCACTACCTCAAGTTAAAACCCAAGACATTTAGCTATTATGAAAGCATATAGTCGATATTTTAGAAAACATCAGTTCAGTTAGGTTGATACATTGGGGAGAGAGGGAAATGTCACTGATTGGTAAAAGCATTATTTTGTCTTCGGATGCCATTTCACACTTTTAATGCCAGGGAAATACTCTCTTGATTAATGGAAAATAGAAATATCAGAAGTCAAGTTTCATAGTATGTCAGTGAACAGTACAAAGCAATGTTTTTCAGTAGCACTTCTGCTCCTTTAGAGGGAAGTTTCTGTATTTTTTTCTTTTTTTTTTTTTTTAGAAAACAGATTAAAGATGATGTGGTGTTTAAGACTCTTATAGCTCTATCAAAGAGATACATTCATGACAGTCAGTGGCTTTGTGAACTTCAGTGCCAACCTGCTGGAAGATATTGGAGGGCTGGAGAGAAATGATTTAGTTCTGTAAAGCCACAGATCCCTTTCTTATGGAGACCGCACTGCATTTTTGATTTTGCAAAGGTCTTCATGGGGCAATTTCTCCACCTTTCATTCTTTCTGGGATATTTCAGCCTGCTCTGTGCATGGCATTACTGCATCCTGCAGAAGGGGCATACACATGCTGGAAATACCACTCCTCAGCTTACATTGGGATTGTATTTGGGACAGAGGCTATTTGGTAGAGTAATTTTTCTTTTCTAGGTTAAAATAACTGAGTAATTGCTGCGGTGAAGGTTGCTCTGCAATATTGTACCTTCAGATTGATATAGGGACTGCTTTAAGGATGAGATTGTCCCTGTTGATGCCCACATGAAAGTCCCATTGCAAACAAAATTTTATACGTGAGATAGGTACAACATCTTTGAACAAGCCACTTCTGGGATTTTTCTCTTTAAAAAAATTCTTAAGTATTGTTACAAGAAAAAGCAAGAAAAAACTGTTAGAGAAGCATCTTTCCCTTTTATCCTCACAAGAAAATGTTTGAAGACTGTACTCTGTTCAGAGAACAGGTTTATGGAGCGTTTGCTTCAGCAAAATAAAAATTGCCAAAGATGGATGTCTGTGTTTAAGTGGTTCACATTGTGGTCATGTTTCCTGATTCAGTATCACTTAAAGGGCTCACTGGCTGCTTCTGATATTTCCTTAGGTCTTTATTTCATTGAAAAGTTGAACACTAAAGCAAGAAAACTGAACTCAGTGGGAGGTTTTAACCATAAGTATGTTTAAACTAAACATTCTGAAAATTCCTCTTCCCCCTTCCTCCGCTCTTCATTACAATTCTCTTTTATTTAAATGATCTCAAAGTGCAGCCTCGTGTGTGTTTCCTTGCCAGGATATCCTGGGACTGTGAACCAGGAGCAGAGGAAGATTTTACATAACAGGCAATAAATACAGAGAGAAGCTAGCCTGTGTTCTGAGACATTCTCAACAAAAGAGGAAGCTGACCTTGAGATGATGCCTGTGGTCCTTTTGTTTATGGGGAGCTGTGGATGGGTTGAAAACCACTGGAATTACAAGCTTTGCTGCTGGGCTCCCAGTGGAGTGTACATGTGGGAAAAGGGCATTGCTCTTCTTCCTTCCCCTGACCCGAAGATTTCACTTGTTTGGATTTTAATTCTCTGGTAGTACAGCGTGAAGGTGAAGGAGGGAATCTTCCTTACAATAAAACTGGACAATGACAACCTCCAGTATGATGTCTGAGAGAAAAATGTAACTCAAATGTATTTGCAGTCCCCAAATGGCCATTCATGTTATTGTTGCTCATCCTTAGACTGAGGCACACATCCAAATTCAGTTAAAATCTTGCTCGGTTTTGCTGTCCTTGTTCCTGAGACAGTGAAACTGCAGTTTAATTAATGTGCATGTGGTGCTGCTTTCTCCTTCTCACCATGATCAGACATTCCTGTGAATGGCTGTGACTGTATCTTTAGGAAACCTGCTGGAAAACCCTAAAGTTGCAGCTCCCCATATTTTCTTTTTGTTTGCTTAAACAAACCTAATCTTCTTCCCTGCATCCCTTCAACGTCTCTGTCATGCAAGCTGAAGATCCAGGCTGGAATTTTTGCCATCCTGTACCCCAGCCCTGATCCTCTGATATTTCCTTAAGTCTTCGCCATTGAAAAGGTGAACACTTAAAGCAAGAAAACTGAATTTAGTTCAGTGGAAGAATATTTTGCCATTCCATACTCCAACCCTGATCCAGTCCGGGTTTTCCCCCATTCCATACTCCAACCCTGATCCAGTCTGGGTTTTCCCCCATTCCGTAGTCAGACACTGATCCACTCCGGGTTTTCCCCCATTCCGTATTCTGACACTGATCCACTCCGGGTTTTCCCCCATTCCGTAGTCAGACACTGATCCACTCCGGGTTTTCCCCCATTCCGTATTCCAACACTGATCCAGTCTGGGTTTTCTGCCATTCCCAGTTCCAGCCCCGATCCATTCTGGATCGTTATCTATTTCAGCGTTGAGCCTTCCAAACCTTCGCTATTCACCTTCAGCTTTAAAAAAAATTAATTTTGTTTTATACAACTCTAGGTTTATGAAGTGTTTTGAGTCATCTTTATGATCTATTAGAAGATAAATCTGTTTTAAATTATGGTGGGTGATTTTTGCCTTACTCTATAAGGCAGCACAACATGAATAAAGGTTGGGTTGCTGCACAGTTTTGCACACTTCGTCCCAGTTAATTGATATGCTGATTCCTGTTAAGGAAACTTGGTAGTGAGATACATTCTCACCACAGGTAGGAAGGAGCTACAGATACATGTTTCTCTGGTAATGCTGCTTCAGATTGTGATGTGCAGGCTCTTAGCCATACCTTGACTCAGGACTTAAAAAAAATCATGGTTTTTACAATTGTGGTGGTATGGGATTTATGCTAAACTTAAAAGAGCTACTTCATTTACAAAACTCAATTAATTAATGTCAGTTAATCTTCCTATTGTAGCTCTGCAACTTGTGCTGCCCACTTTAGCTTGGACAGCTCTGCATTCAAGTGTGTAAACTGTAAAATGATAGTTGAAAAAAATACGTGCTGTATTGTTTTTAAGGATTCTGAAGTTATTGATTGTGTTTTGTCTTGTTTTACCTTTGTAGTGGAGAGATTTCTGATCTTGTATATCCTTAAACTACTTTTGTCCTTGAAGTCTGAGGGTTGCTTACAATCCCTGGTACTCAAATGCTTTCCTGCTGCTTCTGATGAGGAGGGTAAGGGTGTTGGGGTGTATTTCCTCCCCCCCCCCCAGATGTGTTAATACAAATAATTGATCTTTCTATAACTTCCAGGATAAGTGCAGTGGGTTTGCTTCATTTATTCAGCTCAGTCCAGAAAGAACTTGTGCAGAACAGAGGTTATTCCAAAACTCTGCGTGGCTGCATCTTTGCCTGTGAGCCTTGGGGAACACCTGTGCTTGAGGCAAGTGCAGAATCAAGCCCCGCTTGTGTTCAGCATCACGTACTTGTGGACTTTGAGTGTGCCAGTTCTGTGCTCTCCAGAAACAGGGTGCTGTTGTGGACTGGTGGAAGCTCAGAAGCTGCATTCCCACCTGGATCTGATCTAGTAATGCTTTTTCCTTACGTAACACTTTGTTTTGCTGTCGTCTTTTAGTTTTCTCTCCTTTCCTCCCCCACATCCAGGCTGGTGCTGAATCTTGCCAGCAGTACTTAATACGAGTGCTTTAGTGCTCTGTTGACATCTTAGGATTGGTTCAGACCCACAGCTTTGTCAGTGCTGTCATGCTGCTAAAAACAACCAGCTTCTAGTTCTTCAGCTTCCTTGCTTTTTCCCTCAGGATTGGACATCATGTGTCTTGTGGCTGTTGCTAATGCCAGTACTTTATATAGCAATTGCTGGGTGAAGTCAGGCGGTTTCTTCTCAGTTATTTTTTTTTTTTTTTTTAAAGTGCAAGCTGGGTATTACCAGAAATCTTCTAGTAAAGTTGCAAAAGGCAGATATTAAGGGATTCATCTGGTAATTTTGCAAAGAGCTCAGTGGGCAGGGGGAAAAATAGATCTTGCAACTTTCAGAACCAAAAATGCCAGCTCCTTTTGACAGTGGGATTATGGAAATCCAGTAGACATGGGCACAGGTGCTCTGATTTGATAGTGATTTTCATTGAAACAAAAAACCCCAAGTTGGTACTGGGTCATCTGGGGTTACAGACAATTGTAGAGTGCTCCTGTGGGGTAAAATGTACATGTTGCTTTGATGGGATATGAAGTAATTAGAGATAGGCCAATCCTTGGTGAGAGAAGTCTGTGCTTCCAGTGATACTTTAGAGGTGAGAATCCAGGCATTACCTGAGAAGTTGCTGCTCTCTTAACTAAAACCCTAGCTTTCTTCCATGGTAAACTGATGGTGGCAGTGACTTTAGTTTAAAATAAATAAATACATAGTTGTTACTTTTGACAGAAATGCTTTGAGTGACATTTCAGTGTCCTCTTTGGCTGCCATACCTTGAGAGCGTAGTGTTTGGGATAAGAGTGTTTGAAACAGACTGAACTGAACCTCATCTCAGGAGAGCAGAAATAACAGTGCTGTATGTAGGTGCTTTGGGCAGTCACAAGTGTAGTTGATACCTACTTTTAAATTAAAGGTGAATGAGGATAAAAGTACCTTGTTTCATGCTAAAATCTTTATAGATTTTTTTTAAATTTAAGTGTAGATATTAAAATCAAATAACACAATCACCTACCTCCCTGTTTTGAGTAACTGTAGAGATTTGTCAGGTGGTTCCTGGCTTGTCAGGGGCTTCCAGTCCTGGCTTACCTTCTACAGGATGTCTTGTGTTGGCTTAAAATTGTTAGAGTGAAAGCTCTGTTCTTAAGCCAGACATCTTGCTAATTAATTATCTTGGCTTTCTAAAGTAAGTACCTTCATGTAATGTGAAATAGTGGCCTGTAATTTCTAGAATTTGGAAGGTAGATTTAAAGCCCTTTCTTTACCAGAATTCTTTCCTTCAGGTAGAGTGTCAATGCAATCAAATCTGTCATCATCCATCTTTAGGTTAAACTACGTAGGCTGAGCTTCAATCTGTACCTATTGTTGTCCTGCTGATTCAATACATGGTGAAATGACATATCTTTCTATTTGAATCACATGGCATAAGCATCAGAGTTCACTTTTCTCCTTAATTATAGGGGATTTCTGTCCATGCTCTTTTGCATTTTCTGGTGCACATTTCAACAAAGGTATGAAACCAGGGTGAAATGCTGCAAGTGCTATGAGAATTAAAAAATAATAATAATATAATTCAAGTTCCCTTATTCATTTTTTTTTCCCTTTCTGTTCTGTGGTATTGAGATATACCTTGAGGCTGAAAGAAATAAATGTTAGTGTCATCTAAGCGGACAGGTATGATGGAAGTGTCAGGTAGAAGATGCTGTTGCCATTAGTTATGTACAAAGTCAGATAAATCTGGTATTTGGGGAGTACAGCTTGTACAAAAACTTTCCTCAGTATAATGACATAAGTCAAAATAGCCTCAGACCTTCAGCAGTCTGCTTTCCACAAACTTGGAAAAAGCAAAGGGAGACCGACTGCTCGGTTATGGGAAGAGGTGGGTGGAAAAGCATTTGACTGGAAGGCAGGAGATGAGGATTTTCTGAGCCGAACAACATGATGTCCCTGTGCTCGTGGAGTGGAAGGCAGCCTTGCAGCAAGCAAATGCCTGCCTTACTGACCTCAATTAACATTCCTTCTGTTTGTGCCAGGACTGGGTTTTGCTCTTCAAGCCTCCTAGGTGCATATTAGGTGAACAGCAGACAAATGTAAATGACCTCATTTTATCACTTGGACAGCGTGAATACCTCAGAGTCCACCTTTAACTAAATTGGAAGGCTGGAATGAAGAGCTATAGCTCTCTGTGTGGTCCATGGAGAGAACTGTACTCCCGGGGTGTCCTGAATTGCCCTCTGTGTGCTTCACAGATCACATAGGAACACAGAGTTGTAGCTCAGACCACTGCTGGTGTGAACTTGCTCTTCATAAGCAATGCATCTCAAGACCATCCCTGAATTTGTGTCTTTTAAAATTTAAAAAAAACCCAACTGTTTCTGGTGCTTTTTTATAGGAGAGATGTGTTTTACAATGAGATAACAAAAAAAATTACAGAAGTCACAAATGGGGTGTCACTTTGCCTCTGTAATTCATGAGGAGAGACTGTACCTATAAATCACAAAAATGGAATAGCTGCAACTTTAACCAGATAGAGCACTTGTGTAAGCTTGTAACCTAAAACTATAATCTGTGGTGGCCTAAAATTCAGGTTAAATACTGTGCCTATCACCATTATACGAATAGACTGGCTCTGACAATAAGAAAAATGAATGCAAGTGCAGAGAAGGTCTTGAATCAATTTTCAATCTGCTTTTGTCTTGGTAATGCTTTTAACTGAAATTACACTGAAAAGTGTATAAATGTATTGCTGAAATATAGGTCATCTCTCAAAACTATCAGGTGGTAACTTAGCTTTCTCTTATTCAGCTTCTATATATTTGGAAGAGATATTTTCTTTATGTGAAAACAGTTAGTTTTGGTTGCAAAATATTGAAATGCAACAAGGAAATAATAAACAAATCTATTGTTCCGCTATGGAAATGCTGTGGCTGCACAAATAACTGATTTGCTCTCACACTTTATTTCTGAATTATTTTCAGCCCTCAGCCATAGTTACCTATGCTTTTTTCTGTTATTCATTTAATATGCCTCTGAATAGGTAAAGGAACCACAACAGGTTTCCTTCAATGTCAGGCTCAGCAAGCACCAGAACTCTTAGCTAGAGACCCATGCTAGTCTATGAAATCCCTGCTAACTGTATTTTCAGAAGTCCATGAAATTTCATTATTTCATTACTTTACAGATAATGAACATGCAGACAGATGTTAATAATGAGCATCTTGCTCATGGATCTTGATTTGTCTTCCAAATACTTCCTTGCTTCCTCTGCCATTTAAGCTCATGGTGGACCCAGCATCTATTAAACCTCTCTGATACCCTTGTCTGATACCCAACACTCACACTTGTTCTTTGCATTACAGAAAACTTAATTTCACTTACACTTAATTTGATCTATCCAGATGGATTTATTTTCATTATGGACCATGAGAATGGACAGAAAGAGATGCTTTCAAGTTGCATCATATAAAAAGGCTCACTGTGGAGGAAGTTCTGGTTCCAAAATATATTTCTCCCATGGCTGATTCCCCAGGTATTAAATATCTTTCTCTGTTGCAGTCCATTTGTCCAAGTGACATCAAATACCATCTTTATTAGGATGCTTTACCCTCACATTTGATAAGTCACCTCCAGAGATTAAGGACTTGTGTTTTTTCTCCATTGTTTTGTCAATGCCTGGTTCCTTAGCGAGTAATCCCAGCTGGCTTCCTTACCATCTAATTCCACACTCTTGGCTCCATTGTCTCAGCTCATGTGGGATGATGGCTGAAATATTTTTGTAGCTGAATCTGCAGCTCACTCAGGGATAGGGGTTGAGCTGTGGTTATCTCTTCTGGTTCCAATGATGACCTTGATGATGGTCCTAAAAATCACCCTTTTGATGGTCCTGCTTCTTCATCCTCTTGGCTCTCCCTGTCTTGCTTGACTCTCTTTGGTAAAGCTTTTTTACTGAGTGACTTTAAAATTCTCAACTGCTGTAATTGGTCTGGAGGACAAGGAAGGAAAAAAGGGGGGGAATAAAAGATGTGGTGCACAATGCAATTGCTCACCTTGTGCTGATTGATGCCAGAACCCCCTTCCCAAGCCCAGACTGGCCACCCTTCTTGGTAACTCCCCTCCGTTTATATACTGGGTATGATGTTCTATGGTGTGGAATAGTCCTTTGACTGTTTTGGGTCGCCTGTCCTGGCTGTGCTCCCTCCCAGTTTTCTTTTGTGCACCTCCTCACTGGCAGAGCAGGAGACAAGGAAAAAAAAAAAAGTCCTTGACTTAGGATAAACATAACTGAGCAAAAACCCCAAACATCAGTGTGTTACTAACACCATTCTCACTCTGAATCCAAAAACACAGCACTGTACCAGCTACTGAGAAGAAATTAACTCTACCCCACCTGAAACCAGGACAATATCCATCCCTGCTCTACCACCTGAGATAGCTGTCACATTGTGTCCCAGTTTGGGGGGTTTTGTACTTGTTTTTTAGTATATACACAAAATGGATAGACACTTAGCAAAGATACAAGGTTGTTTATCTCCCTCTCTGGAAAACTGCACTCAGAACACCTCTAATGACCGTGCCATTCTGCTTAATGAGTAAATGGAGTATTGGGCCATATCTGATAATGAAAAGGAGACAAACTTAATTAACTTAGCACCCAACTAAGCAGCAGCTAATGTGGCCCTGAAAATTGATAAGTTATTTAGTGTTGGAGGGTCGGAGCGTGCATGCAGAGAAGGGACAAGCTGGTCTTCATACCTTAAGCCTGGAGCAAATATAAATGGCCAACAGAAATGGAGGTGGCCTAGAGGTTTTGGTCAGTGGTGTGCCCTTGATTCACGCTCTCTTCAGCCACCCAGAAACTATTTATAACTCTAGAATGAAGCTTTGTTAGTTGACATCCTGCAGGCAGTTGCTCTGGAGGATCTGTTGGATTATGAGCAAAAGAGCTCTGCCATTGGTGGAGCAGAAAGCTAGATTCGATTCACATTAAAATAAAGCCACCTAAAAGAGTGTTTTCCAGTTTCACTTGTGTGAATATCCCAGAACAGCTCCTGGGATTGTATTAAAAGTAAATATTAAGTTACTGTGCCTGACTGGACGCCTGCAAATATACCTGCCCTGATTTTATTTGGCTGCAGACAATAATTCAGAACTAAATATGAGATAATTTCTTCCAAAATCTTTCCCTCTCAGCAGGGGTTTTTCTATTGCTCAGAGGAATGACTTAGTACTTGGAGCCCAAACAGTGATGTTTGAAGAAGAAGCCATCAATTTAGTTCCCTGCACCACGGGATAATCAATGGAAATATTGCTTCTACTGTTCATGTTCAGAAATCACAGGTTAACAAAGGACTTAGTACAGCAAGAATCCTGTTGTTCCATTTTTTCCATTTCATGAGAGCTGGGCTTCTTTTTGGCAATTTTTTTTCTTAATTTTAAAATGTTAAATGGTTTTCACACAACATCTTGATCAGCAAGTAACAATTATGAGGATTTTTTTCCTGAGGATTTTGACATTTATTGGAAGAGCAGAGAGCTAAATGTGCTAAATGAAACAGTAGCTACATGCCCTGAACCAGGAGAAACAGCAGCAGTGCTTGGATGTTGGTTCCATGGCCTTTGAGTTGCTGCCTTGCCGCGGATTTTAGCAGCAAGTGTCTTTAGAGCATGCTGGACTCACCATACTTTTCACTCCAGGAAAGCAGTCCTGTGGCATTGCAGGCCTCCCAGTGGGATGGGTGGGAGCGGGGAAGATGAATCCTCTGCCTCCATGTCAGGCCTGTGATTCCTTGCACACTTACCTGTCATGAAATCCCTGCAGATACAGCTTCTGCTTTCCTGTTGTTAAAAGACTGAACATCCTACGCACAGTCTTGATAAACGAGGGTGAAACACTTCGAATGCAGAGGAAGTCTACATTCAACTTTCTCCTTTGTCTCTTTTCACCAGCTTGCTAGTGCTGTCCGTCTTTAAAAATCATCACAGATATAAAACAATGGAAAAGTGATTTTATTTTTTATTATGTGTGTGCTAGACTACTCCTTTCAGCTTTTGATTTTTTTCAGTGTTAGGCTTTAGAGTTTTGTGAGTTCAGGCTCTGCAGACCTACCCTAAATATATTCTGAATATATTGCTCCAAATAAAAATCCTTGATCTGTCATCATCAAAATTCCTTTAAATTGGCTTTTAACCTGATTGCTCTACCTCATCTGATGCATCATCTGTGAGGGGACCTGTGCATCAGCTGTGAATCTTGACAAACTTCAGGAGCTTGGGAGTTTGCTTGTGGAACAAAAGGGGAGATTTGCCAAGCCCCTGCTGCAAAGCATCCTGTAGCCTTTCAAATTACAGATTTTACTTGGCAGTGTTGGATTTCTGTGCAGTCAATAATGTACCACAAAGGTATTGACAAAACATCCTGTCCTCTAAGATGAATGTTTGTTATAGTGATGTCTGAAGAGATTTCAGCTTTTTTTTTTGTCAGACCACTACTACAAAGTGTACATAGACACTGTGAGTGAACTGTTAGCCGCTTTTGTAAAGAATACTGATGGGGTTGTTATAGCAGTGGTGATCTAGGATGAAAAGCAAGGCAAAGATTGCATGCAGAAACAGTACTTTTACACTTACTGATAACTAACCCTATCCTGTAAAGTTTCTAGAGTAAAGCATTTCTGTTATTAAACATATTTGGTCCCCAGACTAGAGATTTTCTGTAAACATCTGTAAATCTGAAAGTTGCTTTAGAACAGCCTTTGGAAGGAATCTAGATGCAGCCTTTGTGTTTCAGCTGTTATTCTTCACCCACTCTCCTTTGCTAACCCTGGTTTTAACCAAGTCACAATGGATGTGGGAAGTGCTAGGCACTTTGTTCTCTATGTCACATTGCACTGGATTAAATGTGTGTTGTGGAGAAAGGCACTGAGGAAAACACTGAATGGCATGTTTTTCTCAGATATTTTTAAGAATCTGTCTCTCTCAGTATTCTGTAGTGAACACAGCATTCCTAGAGCCTGCTCGGGGTGGTGGTGGCCTCTGACCCAGCTGTGCTGCTGGTACTTGCTGTCCCCATTCCTGGTGTTGAGTGTGTTCTGCCAGACTCTCATGACCCACCCTCAGTGAGCATCGATGTTGACTCTTATGGGTGGAATGGACTCTAAAGGAGGAATCTCTGTGTTGCCTTTTGATTGTTTATCACTGCACTGCCTGAAAATCAGGTTGATTTCCCATGATATTTGGTGGCCAGATTGTAGGGCTGATGAAAATAGAAGAGCTGGTAAGGCCGTTGCTGGAGAGAATCAGTAAGGAGGGCGCTTCACTGCCATCAACACCCAGCTTTAACACAGCTGAGATGTGTTCTTCTGGAATTTCCATGGTGCAGGAGGCCACTGGGCTGGGCTTGGGTGCCACGCTTAGCCCACCTATGCTTCAGTTTCCTTGCCTTCCTGTGAAGTTTTCTTTAATTGAACTCCAAGCTGAAGAAAGGGAAAGTAGCATGTCAAGGGAAGCTGTGCCTCCTACAGGGACAAGAATACAGAAACCAAAACTTCTTGGATGCCTTAACCGTGCTGTGGTCTTCTGCAGCAGCAGCTAAATTGAGATCAGAAACAAGTCTTTTACAGATGGACTGATAATGAAGTGAGAATGATTGTTCTTTTCTCTAGGAGGACTTCCTTCTTCTGTGAGCGTGGGGAAAAACCCAAATATTCAGCCAACTGTAAGACAGGAAGTAGTGAGGATGGGTTTTTTTGCACTGGTGTGTAAGCAAACCTCAAGTGAACACCTCCTCCTGAAGTGAGTGAGTTCAGTGGTTATGGAGGTCTGATAAGGATTGAGTTATGATTAACCCTTAGGTGTCTCCTGTTGGATTTGAGAGCACATATTCTGTGTCCCATATGCTTTTCTCCCAGTATGTGGTCTTTCTGTTTGCTTCACTTGGCTAAACAAGCAAAAGTCATTTCAATGCAAAAAGAACCACCTGAACTCTTTAGAGGCAGCCCAACTGCAGAGAGAGAGCAGTTGTTCTCTGCAGATATGAAAACTTATTTAGAAAACTTACATCCAGTATTATTGGTTTAGAACCATATGCAAGTACATATGTATAAACATATTTGAGTGTGTATAGATATAGTTTCTGTTTGCATAGCATAGCTCCTGAACTCTCATGCTGTCATAACACCATTTCCTTAATAGAGGGTTGTTTCATGTGTGTCTGTACCTTCCTGTACTAACTCAAATTAAACATCACAGATTAAAGGGTGTAATGTTAAAGATGAACTCCCATAAGCCATCCTTCTGGTTGCCTCATACATTTCTGAGTAATGCCATTTCTAGGTCTGGTCACACCATCCCATAGTGGCACACCCATTCTGAACCTCTTCAGCCACTTTAAGCTGATAAACTCCCAAATTGCCAGCTGATTGTAAACGTTAGTTTGCAAATATTGCAGTTACGACTTTGTGTGGGATGTTAAGTGGTTTTAGTTGATTGGAGGGGTAAGTTAGGGAGGAAGCTCCTTTCGGTTTGATATTTCTCAATAGGTTGTTTCCTCAAAGATAGGTTTTTAGCATAAGATGCAGGAATTTGCCTACACAAAATGTCCTATAAATTTAGAGGAACTAAATATGGAAAAGACTCCCACTTCCATTGTCTCTTTTATTCTGCTCCCTAAATGCCCCAGTTGGATTTCTAATGAAGTATTTCCTCTAGCTGTCAGGAAAGTTTACACTGTGATCGTAACTTTCTGTTTCCTAGCAACTCTGCATCCTCCTGCTCATAGAGGAGGGTGGCTCACAGTTTTAATTAACATAACTCTAAGCCATGGCCAATGAAAAGCAAATGCTGTGGAAGAATAAATGTCATCCAAACTTCAGAGAGAGTAAGGAGTTCACATCATAATTGCTTATCTACTTTAGCACTGCATTTAGTTTTGATAAAATGAGTAGTTTTTTAATATTTCCTAACATTTAAAATTAAATTTTTCAGTTATGGTTGGCAATGTGGTCATGACCATTTGGCTTTGGGACTAGGGATCACTGCATCAAAGGATTTCAAACGGACTGCATCCTTACTCTGCAATACCTGTGTAATTCAACTCACTGAAATATTTGCAGCAGTCCCTGTATTGTGATATTTTCTGAGCATTTCTCATGTGCAAAATATTATGCATTGAAGGATTTCTCTCCATTCTCTCTCACTTTGTCATTAGCATGTTTTGAAAGTGGAAGTTGAAATCCAATTTTTTTTAGCCATATTACAGGCAGCACATGGGTCACGGCTGTGTGGGAATTGTGCTTCCTCCAGAAATTTAGGACGAGTTAAACATCTGATTTGTATCTGGGATTTCTGAAGTGACTAATGAGATGGCATGGAAGCAAAGTTAAAAGAGGCTGTGGGGTCTCCCTCACTGGAGATACCCCAGAACCGGGGCACAATCCTGTGCCGTGTGCTCTGGGATGACCCTGCTCGGGCAGGGAGGTTGGACCAGATGAGCCCACTGTGGTCCCTCCCAGCCTGACCCACTCTGTGAAATTATGTGAAAACACTGCTGAAAAAAGGGGTTAACTGCACAATGTAGGAGATGCCATGAGGGTTTACAAGAGTAATATATTAGGCTGGGATCTTGTCTTCAACAGAGATGATAACAAAGGGGAAAGGCCTTGTTCTTGGATTTCAACACCACAGCAAAAAAAAATACTTCTAGAGAACACTTACTTCATGTCTCCTGCTACTCTAGCAATATCTTAATTCTTATTTATTTTAAACAACTCCTCCCAAACCTTTTCTCAATTTCTTAATGGAATAAGTTTGTATTTCATCTTGCTCTTTAAACACTACCCTATATAAGCTCCCTTATGTGTGTACTTTACAATTGCTCTTAATTATGAGGTCGTATATTTCTTCCGTGGATTTATGACTCACGAAATTTGTAAGATGGATGGCATTAAAAGCAAGTTGATATTAGTTTAAGATTTTATGCTTTAAGGTGGCCCTGTGAATTGTTAACATAGTCTCATCCAAATCCTGATCTGAATAGAAAATATAACATTGGGTTTTGGCAATGCTTTTATTTGTGGTATCCTACAAGCTTTATCACTAAAGCATCCATTTTCAAGGTGAAGTGATGCCTTCCAAGGGGAATGGACAAGCAGAACTATCACGATAAAACAAATACTAATTTGAAATGCTTAAATGAAGTCCCTACAGACTTGATCTTCCCGTGCCTACAACACAGAGAACTATGCACCTTTAAAGCAGACAGCAAGTTCAAAGCTTGAAGGGAACCCGTAGCTGCAGCTGCTGCGGAGTTTCTGCACAAAAGGGTTTTGCTATGACTGCTTCATCCTCAGCTGCCTCATTCCATGCGATGGCTCATCCATCCAAAAACTGCAAAGGCTGAACAGAAATTCTGCTGATCCCAGTGTCAGGTCATCTTCAGTGTGAATGAATAAAGCTGTCCCTTAGAAACCAAAGGCTTTCATGGAGTGAGCAGGTCCTCCACTAATTACGGAGGACGTGCACCTTGCCAGTGAGGTTGAGCAGTATTTGCTGGTAAGGGAGGAAAGGTACAATATAGAAACCATGAGCTGCAGTTAATGGAGAGGGGAGAAGCACAGGCTTGTTCCAGCACAGCTGCTGCCTTGGTGGTAAAATCTGAACATCTTGATAAACACATTTATCCCCAAAACACCCAGGTAAAACAAATCATTCCTGTTATTTCAGCTGTACAGGTAGGGATGTGAAACAAAATTGAAGGTAAGAAATTGTGATGAGACAGACAAGTGCTATGAGTTCTGGAATAGTACCTCAGTTGTAATTACTGTAGTTAGTGTCCCTTTGCTTCTGGTAGTCTTGTCACCATCCTTTCCTGTGTCTTGCTATCTCAGTCCCTCTGCTCTGTGCTCTTTTGCCTTCCTGCTCTGAAAGGCACTGCACTCAGCCTTGCCCGGCTGCTGCAGTTCCCTGCCTTCAGCTGTTTATTTTGCTGTACACCACACTTCCAGCCTTTTGTTTTCTTTAGTGTGTTTCTGCTGTACAGTAGAACTCTTGCTCACCATTAAAGGGTTTTTAACTCTGTTTCCTGAAGATGCAGCACTATTGCAGGGGGAACTTGGTCTTGTGCCTGCCGTCATTCTGCCCTTTGCACTATAGCAATTTTATAGACAGGATGGGGCTGTAGATGGAAGCTCTCATGTGCAGTACTTCCAGCACCACCAAGACATCTACTTGTTGAAACTCTGTTCCACTATAATTTTTGGAGTCAAGGATTAAAATTTGTCTCCTAGGTATGAAAGTTTTAATGGCTCTGACTATTTTGCTTCAATCTTTCCCCCCCCTTCCTTTGACTGAGTGAAGTTTTATAACGTGACTGCTCATTGGAATGTGTAACAAGGTAATATTGTAGGGAAATGAAGGGGGTAATACCTCTGCAATTGCTGTCTTAATGTGATGAAAGACAAGTTTTTTAAAACTCATTTCAATAGGTATCCTGTAGGCATTTCTCCTGTCACTTTCATTCTGCTCTGTGGAAATTGTTAGGTACGAATCACCCCCTTTTTTTTTTAAATTTTAGGTAGTTGCTGCAACACGGGGGTAAAGACACTGAAACATGTCAATTTCTGTAGATTTGTGCAGTGGGAAGTTTACAGGATAATATCAACTTTACTATAAGCATTCTGATCCACACAGTCTTTCACTGATGTGAAAAGAAAATAACCTCTTCCAGACAAAATTACTGTATATTTGTAATTGCTTTCTGTCTCAAATGGCTTGTGCAACTTCTGCAATAACCAGAAATAAGGTGGCATGTTTCAAAAAGGGCTTCGAAAGCTCCTTCAAAAATCTTCTCAGAAGCTGGGACGAAGACAGCATTGACCCAAAGGGCACAATGTTCTGTCCATATGCTCTATCTCCATCATCATCTCATCTCAATTTTGATTGCTGACCTAGAAGTAGGCAGGGAGATGGGTACATGCTCTTTTGCTTCTTTTTTTGCAGTGACAGGACATCTCAAGTACTTTTGTTATATCTGTGCTGTATTTACTTAGCTGAGCAGCCAGCACTTTCACATTACCACCCGTTTTCTGGTGCTTCTATTTTCATGGTTAGTAAATCAAACATATTTTTTTTGGTGCTGCTGTTTTTTGGTTGGTTTTTTGTTTGTTTGTTGTTTTTTTGCTCTTTTTTTGCCAAAACCATGTATCCCTGTACTCTCCCATTTCTAAAATCAAGCTGCAGTTTTGGATGCTTAAGAACAGTAAAACCTCATGGATAATTTCTGGGGTAAGGACAAATTGTGCAAATTGCGCCTCGTTAGAGGACTTCCAGCAGCTTCCTGCATGGCTGCAGTGTTGCATCCTCTGACAGATGCTTATACTCCTGCTTGTGAGCTATTAACAAAGTATTTCCTGTTACTATCCCTTAGACCACTCTGACATATTTTAAAGCCAGGTATTTGATCATGTAAGCTGGCACGATACTCCCCCACTGCAAAATCCTGCAGCTGAACATCAAACAGGACTAATTAGCTTTCAACTATCTGAAATTACTGGTTTTGTGATTTCTTCATTTAAGCTAGAGCTGAGGAAATGTTCTTTGTTGCCGAATTTAGTCAGGAGGAGTTGAGGGAGGGGAGAGGAAACTTGCATAGCTTTGATTTCATCATGACTTACTGTACAGAGCAGGATCTATTCAATTATACTTGCAGAGTAGTATAGGTGTGATTTGCAGACAAAGGACATTTTCCTTCAGAGTTTTAAACAACTTCTGGTAAAAATAGGTACCATCAACTCTCTGGATCTCAGAGACTTGGAAAATGAGACTGCAGCACACAGTGCTGACATTCATGCTTCAGAAACATCTTCGACAGAGCTTTGTGGTTTTCATGTTTCCTGTTTCCTGGTTTGTTTGAGGTTTTTTAAAGATGTTTGGCTATTGTGGAAGAGTGTGAGTAGGTTATCTTTAAAGAAGAAAGCTGTAATACTGAGCAGCCCTGATCAGTCCTAACTGCTGTGGATGGGTTTTGAGTCAGTCTGTCAGTGGAGTCCAATGCTGTAAGAGAAAGAGCTTACAGCTTCAGATCGAGGTGGTGTGACCGTGGCATGTGCTCATAATCTACTACATACAGGGAAGAAAGCATGGGGTTAAAATGCCTAATTTAAAAAAAATAACATTATTTACAGCCATCTGTAGGTTCTTCTGAATTGCACAATACATTTGGTTTGTTGTTTGTGGCCAGGTTTTTGTAGCGGGGGGGCTACAGGGATGGCTTTGAGAAGCTGCCAGAAGCTTCCCCCATGCCCAGCAGAGCCAACACCAGCTGGCTCCAAGGCAGAATCAGAAATGGTGATAAGGCCTCTGTGATAACATATTTAAGAAGAAGAAAAAAAAGTTATTGGGCAGAGGTAATTGTGGCCAGGGAAGAGCTTCCCCCATCTCCTGTAATGTTTGCAATGTGCTCTTTTTTTCATTTTCTTTTCTCTTTCTATTATTCACAAGTGCTTCTGAAGAGCAGTCTAGGATCTAGCATGAGATTTTCCCACTTTGCTAGTACATTAAGTTTTTTCCCAGTAGGTGTTTAACATTTGTTGTAAAAATCTAAATGTAATTTTTCATCCTCTCAGTCTGGCTGCCAAACAGACATACCTATTATTCATGTGGTGTTAATCATCTGGACTGAGAGATCTGGACCAAAAGATGAGTAGTGCAGGGAGAGATTTGTGTAAAGAACACCGGGGTGACAGTAGCACCTTGGGCTGTGCTCCAGTCACAACGGGCAGGACTCACATAATTCACCATCATATTTGCACAGCATTGATGTCTTTATTTGAGCTCCAGCTAGCTGAGACATTTAATAGTCAGGGAAAAGACGTGGATGCTTTTAGGTCATGATTTGTCTGACCTGGTTTAGATCAGGTGGATGCTGGGACAAGATGACTCATGCCCTGTGAACGCCCATTTTTCTCCACTGACTGGAAAGAGAACCAAAGGTGACTCTTGCAGATTTAGACATCAGCATTTGGTGTGATCCTTCCTAATCAGTTTAGATTAGTCATTGTGAATTTAACAATAGCTTTCTTCAGAAAATGAAGCAGCATATATAGAGGAATGAAATGAGATGTAGTTTTGCATTTTCATAAAGGTACAGGCAGAAATTTGTTGATATTTGTGGTGTTCATGGTAAAAATGTAAAAAGGGGGAATAAAACTTTGCAGTGAACTTAGAAAATGTGGAGCAATTTTCAGGTCTTCATTTCCTGCCTCACTTGAGACATCTTTGCAGTGTGTTGTGTTGGGAATGGGACTGCTCTATGTTTTTTACTGCATGCAAGGCATGTGTTTGCTTTAGCCAAAAGTAATTTCAAAAATCCAGTAGAGCTCTTCACACCTATCTTTTAGCAATGGAATTCAGTGAATCGAGTAAAATGGGTATTCATGGAAGAGAGGGAGGGATATTACAGGTGATTTCAGAAATGTCTCTTATCCTGTTTTATTTTCTTGTCCATTTACTGGGTACTGAAGAAAATACTTTGAACCTAGTGAGAAATCTGTTATTGTAGGTGGTATGTGATGAATTTGTGGTTGAAGAGGAGGTTTTTTTTTTCCTTCCTTCTAGGGATGGTAGGATAATATCTGAGGAGGCAGAAATTTTAACAATTCCAAAGTAAAGTGGATATGCCAGGAGGATTAATGAAGGTAAAGGGAGTTATTCTTAATGGATATAAGACAAGAGATAGTGCTTTTCATTAACAAAAGTTGTTGATGAAAATGAAAGAAAATAATTCTGTGTGGAAGGGAATAACTTGTGTGAAAATGTTGCCAACAAAGGAGAAAATATTTCATACAAAAAAAGTCCTGCTGCTTAGCCACTGTAATTACATCAGTTTTTAGTCACCTGTCATTAAGACAGCTGTTAACCTTTCTTTCTCTTTAGGCATCAATTTGAGCAAAGATTTCAAAGTTAATTGCTCAATGTAGCTTCCTCTGTGGTCTCTAGGTGTTCCACTAAAATCTTGGTAACAGCAAGAGGGAAAATAAGGTGCTGACTTCACTGGCACTAAGCTCTTCTCTCACTTATAATCTTCTACTGACTCCTGTTTGTAGTTCAGTGGAGGCATTAGAAAATGTGACATATTTGGTTTGTGAAAATGGATTTGTTCTTAAATGTATTGTACAAAACGTGAAAAGAGAAAATTATGGAGACTGAACATACGTGTACTGAAAATGGCTCCTTGATTATTGGTCATTAATAAGATGTTAATACCAATAATGGTTGCCTTGATTAATTTCCTGCGAGATGTGATGGGCATCTGGTTGAAAAGTTGCTGTCACTTCTGATAAGATCACAAATCCTTTTGCCTGTTTGATGGGCAGGTGTTGTGGATGAAGACAGAGTAGGTGAATGTTTTAGCTATTTTTTGTTAAAATAGCTGTGAATTAAATTCATCAGGGTTTTCCATGATGACTGACAGTAGTGTGGAGTGGTAGAGAGTACTTCTGGTTTTATACCACTGCTTCAGAACAGCCAGTTTTGGGGCTTGTGATCCTTGTGCCCTTGCCCTTGAGGAAACCTTTCTTATTCAGGTATCTTATGTTGATCAAAATATTGGTCACACTAGGAACTAAGAATATTTCTTTGTTATTATGCTGGCTTGTGCAAACTCTCCAGACATGGAAGCCACCTGCTGAAAGGACAGTAGGATGGATGCCTCTGACACTGGGAAGTGCTCTGGTCACCACAGGTGCCAAACTGTGCTCCCCAAGAGGCAGGAGGTGGCCTTGATTTTGTTCTCAGTTTTGGTCTTAGCTCTTTTAGGTGGATTGTCTTGGGTCAGGCACAAGGCTGAGGGTGAGATTGCTTTCTGTGAGGAGCATAAGCAGGGCCTGCCCTCTCAGATGGTGGGGTGGGTGAGACTGCAGCCAGGGAGGGAAATGGGTGTTCCCTGCAGATCCTGTAAGCCACAGCAAGGAGAGGTGCTGGGCCCAGTGGGGTGGCTGGAAGCCTCCTGTGAGGGTGAGGGGCTGGACTGGTGTTGGGGCTGCTCATATAGGTGATGGTGTACCTGGGAAGGGGGGGGAGGGGGGCGCTTGCCTCTGCACACTGGGAAAAGGGGAAGAAATTCTCAGTTCTGTGTGAATCCCATCATGCTGCTGGTTTTGTTGAGAAAATGCAATATTTTTAGTTCAGGGTTGTCACCAGTTTGATTAATTAGAGAGATTACTTGCACCTGAGTTTAATTCATATCTAGACTTTCTGTAATCCTTTATCCTGTTACGAATGTCTATTTGATTAGCTTCCTACTTCATAAGGCTGCTCAGTCTACTATTTCCTTGGCTGCCTTGTAAGGAAAAAAGCCTGGCAAATCACTTCATGGCAGTTGCATGGAATTACCCAGAAGATCCTGCTGGACTGAGCCCTTCTGTTTCCACTACATAGAAGATTGATTTTTGTGATTTGTTTCTTCTGATAAGCCACGCAGACAGTTCAACCTTGTCTTGTAGCTCTGTATGCAGGCAAAACGTGATGGGAAAACCTGGCATGTAGGACACACAGGGGACACCCAGGGGCTTGGTGGCAGCACTTCAGTGCCTCTGTTCAATGGCTGTGTGGCTCACTTTTCACAGAGAGCTGAATACAACCAGCATAATCTTTAAAGAGTGAGCTTTAAATATTGTAGCTCATATTTGAGGGCTTTTTCTAGGTTAGAAATGTTTAGGTTTTGGTGCTGATCTCAGTTTTGATCTTGAGAATCTGCAACCAGAGCCTTCTGTTGGTCCCTGTTCTAAGGTTTTTTTCTAGTAGAAATGTGAGCTCTTTCCCAATATACGTGTTACAAATGTTGTGACAGTGTGAACCTGCATGCTTCTGAATCCAAATGTGTTTAAACCAGTATTCTGTATTGTTTTTGAAGACCATGTGTTCTCTTACAGTCTTAATAATTACAGGCTACACATACCTGCATTGGCATTGCTGCTGTTGTGCTTTCTGCTTATCTAAATGAGAATTTAGCAGGAAAAAAAAGTAGGGATTTAGTGGGCACTGCAGCCAGAAAGTGCCAATCTATCAATAGTGGAACTCAAGCTATTTCTAGTTTTATACTAAATCCCTGTGGTGGGTTGACCCTAGCTAGCAGCCAAGCTGCCACCCAGTAGCTTGCTCATTCCCCACAGCAGGATGGGGAAGAGAACAAGAAAATTAAGAGAGGGAAACTTGTGGGTAAAGGTAAAGATCGTTTAATAAGTCAAATAAAGCTGTGTCCGTGCAAATCGAAGCAAGGAGTCCATTCATTGCTTCCCAGCAGCAGGTGGATGTCCAGGCACTTGCTGGTAAGTGGTGCCTCATCACATATAGTGGCTGCTTGGGAAGAAAAATGCCATAACCACAAAAGCTCCTGCCTCTTTCTTTTCCCTGGGCTGTAATTGCTGAGCACAATGATATATGGTATGGGATGTCTCTTTGGTCAATTCACATCAGCTCTCCTGGCTGTGTTCTCTTCCAGCTTCTTGCATCGTTCAGGGCAGAGTGGAAGGGAGAAACCTAACCTCAAATCCTCACCCAAAACCCCCTTCCTGCTGTGCATGTGCCACTCAGCAATAGCCAGGACAGTGGTGTGTATTGACATGGGTTTAAGCATAAATCCAAAGCACAGCATCCTGCAGGCTGCTATGAACTTAGTTGTCCCAGGCAGACTCAGTACAATTATGTAGTTTAATTGTGCAGTTATTTTACTGTCTGTTCGTTACAGCTCTACCTGGTAATTTGGCTTTCCTGCACTTCTGTGTACATTCAAAGCTCTGCCAGTGTTTTTTGTTTGTCTCCTCGAAAATTACTTACCTGTTTTCTCAGAATCTGTCACTTAAATTACCCGAAGCTCTCTATGCCAGTTGCTGCTTGTCTGATCAAGTTGCACCCACTGAGGAAAGAGGGGATGTGTCTGATAATTCCAGACAGATGGGGTGGTCTTGTCACAGAGGCTACAGAGAGTGGCAACTAAACAGATTAAACCTGATGAAGTCATTGACGGACTCGCACAATTAACATACTGATGAATATCTTTCTTGCTTCCATCTGCCAGCATGCCTAATTCTTCATTACTGTGAAATTCACTTGACATCCCAGGCTGATTTTGTACCATAATTCACCTGCTGTGCTACTCACACTTTTCGTGAAACAAACCCTTTGAATCAAAGCTATTTGAATACTGTGCCATGAACCTTTCATCTTCAGAAGAAGTTTTACAGGCCTTGAAATTGCAACAGCAATGAGCTCAGTATTAAAGTAGCCAGTGACTTAAAGGTGTTTAAACCCTGTCAGCTACTCATTTTCATAAATGTGAGTAATTATCATCTTAATGGTTTTAAGATTTTTCTGTTCATTTTGAAACCATTAAGGAATAAAACTGAGGGCTGATTTTGCCTGGGTACCATTAGTTGCTGCCAGGATGCTCAGACCAGAATTGTGAACTAGTCCTGTAACAACTTGTTTTTCACATGCAAGGTAAATCAGGGTCACTGTTGCTCAGAAGAACCTTGTCATACGAATTCTGGAATTATTCCTGTGCTTTGAGTGCAGCAAATTCTAAAAGTGCAGTGTTACAAAATAAGCTGCTTTGTTACAGCTGTTGTAATTAAAAATATTTCCAGTTACTAGATGTGATGGGTTAAGTTTCACTTATTCACTGAGATCCTTAATTGCTGTATCTTTAAATGACATATTTTTGGTTAATAAGAAACATTGAGAAATAAATAATGTTGATCAAGAACTGCTGGCTTGTTTGGGAAACACTTTGTCATATCACTGCTTGGTAACTCCTCAGGGAGCAGTGCAGCCAGGGATGACTCAGCAGGAGTTTGCTTTCACCTGAATTAAGTGAAAGCCTGTAGAGAAAAAGGCTAAACCTTGGGGAAATAATTATTTCATCTTTGCAGTGTCTTTATCTCTCTTTGGAGCTGAGCTGAGAGCATATGTTTTTGCTTATTTCAGTTATTGTTTTGGTTTTTAAATTAATCCTCAGTAGTACTAGTTTCATTCATGGCTTCAGCTCACAGGGACAAATGGTGAGGGCAGCTTTGGGGACTGGGCGGCCTAGTGCTGATCCAAGCCCTTGTTAGGCTCAGGACCTTACAAAATGGGGAAGAAGCCTTTTCTCTGGCTGTTTGTACAGCACAAGAGTCTCACCATGTGCCCAAGAGCATTGTCCAAACACTTCTTGAACTCTGTCAGGTTGGTGCTGTGACCACTGCCCTGGGGAGCCTGTTCAGTGCCCAACCACCCTCTGGGTGAAGAGCCCTTTTCTGACATCCAACCAAATATTTCTGTGATTTCCCTTTTTTCCTTTTCTTTTTTTCACATTCATGTCATCTTTTTTGTTAGGTTTTGTGTTTTTAACAACTTAAACGGAAGAACTTCCTGTAGCCCAAGAAGCTCCTGTCTTTTCTAGATATGGCCAAATAAGAAGTCATCTACAGAGCCTTCAACAGCTGGCGAGAAGTTTTCACTGCCAGGCCAATGTCTATCTTGAAGTTAGGTCTAACTTCTGAGTTTTAATGTTTGAGGTTTTTGAAAATGTCACTAAAATGTCCACAAAAATTCGTACCCTTACATGTTGGTGGTTTTGGATGAAAAACTTTCACCCTGAACATATCAGAGAAGATCTGACTAAAATATCACAATGCCATAGAAGCACATGAATACAATCTTGTTCAAGTAGTCAGTGGCTTTGTGCCTGTGAAAGCTGGGGATATGGCCCTGCAGTCTTACAAGAGCGCTTGGAGCTGCTGACTCCTGCTATGAATTGCTAGAACTCTGTGTTCAAACAGTTCTGTCCCTGCTTTTATCCCTCAGTGCAGCCCTTACTACTACATTGTCTCAGAAATATCAAGAAAAACAAAGTCTGGAGGAGAAAAAGAACACCAGTAGAAATAATTTTCAGAAGTTTTCACACTCTAGGGTCCAGGCAGAGCAGATGATATCTTTCTCTGTGGTTTCTTAACATGCTAAGCCTTATAGAAGCTGAATAAAGCTTAATATAATAAGGGGAAAAGGACAGATGATTTTGTACAGGTGGTGTATTAATTTGAGTAGTTATCCCAAGACAACAGTATTATGGCTTCCATAATCTTGGTTTTCTTGTATGTGTTGCCTTTTGAGTCATAATCAGGGAACATTCGGGCCAGCCCAGGTGTTAGATGGATCTCTAATGAAAATGAAGAGAAGCATTTGGAGGTTATTGAAGCAATTAGCATTTAACTTTTTCTCCATTGTGTCAGATATCTTATTTCCACAGAAAATTTGGGTTTCTACTGTGCAAGATAGTTCTTAGTTGAATGGCAGGACTCAAAAGTTACATTTATAAATGCATCATAAATACTCAGGTAATTTCAGGCTAGGTAAGCACTTCCAAATTTATATCTCAATTAGCAAGATACTTTTTGTTTTGGTTTTGAGGCTCATCAACCTCCTTGCAGATGTGTGGAGTGAGATGCTATCTTGAACTCTGTTCTCACTAGAGTTTCCTGCAGAAAGCCAAACACTGACCTTCCACTGCCTAAATTTGGAGACAGAGGGCAAGTGCTTGTGCAGTGGCTCCTAACTAGGTGTGGTGAAAGAAATTGTATGAGAAGATTCAAGGTTAGAACTGTTCCAGTTCTGTTCAGCTTCCTAACTTTGAGGAAGCAAAAAAACTTCACAGAGGGACTGTACTAAATATTTAGTCGCCAAGCTTTTGGGATTCCTAATGTTGATTCAAATAATGAGATTAAAATATTTCCTCCTCTATTAGCACTTTTTCCATTCAGCATTTTTAAAAATATTATTATTTTTGGGACAACTTTCAGACTTTGCTGATAGTCTATCAGGAGATTATCTTAGATAATCTCAAGTCTTTTAGGATAAACTGTATAAGTAGAAGCAAACAAGAAAGATGGAATTAAAAGTAAAATTAAGCCCCTTGCTCGTCTATTCTGTTCAAAGGATCTGTTTCAACTCTGGGTTCCTTAATGTATCTTGATTCCAGCTGAGCCTAATATGCCCATATTTCTAAAATGGGACCTGCTTCTGAAGAGCAGAGGCCCACATCATGGGGGGATTTAGGCTGAGGATGTTTTATAGATTTGAAGAAGACTGAATTGGGAGCTATAGTACATGTTGCTTTGCTTTTTGTAACTTTGCAGTGGCTGGTCTCCATCTGATATGAGAAGAAAAAGTTCGGGCCCAAACTCAATGTTTTCTGCTGCTTAATCACATATCCCAGGGGAGGGAGGAAAAGCGGAGTACAAATAGAATAAGAAAACTGGTGACCTGACAGTTTTATTTTTGATCAGTGTGATAAACACATTGCTCTTGCTCCTATGAGTCCAGCTGGATTTTGCATTGATGGATAACACCGATACAGCTTGAAATCCTGTTAAGTAGGGAAATCTGCCCTTCTGTGTCTGGTGACAAGGGACACAAGAGCAGGCCGAGATAGGTTGGGTGTGTACAGAGCACACTGGCTTATCTCATTCTTTCTTAACCCAGTTGTACCTTCTTTCTAATAAGGGAAACATGGCCAAGAGATGATTGAGAAACATCAACAATTGTTCCTTTATCTACTTCTGTAAAGATGGTTGTGGATAGAGGTTTTCTTTCAGGAGTTCTCATTGTGTATTCTGAGTGGATTTGGGAGATACCTTTTGGGTTGTATGCTTTGCATTGTGTGCTGGTTGTGTTGCCGGGCAAATACTCTTCTGCTATTTTGAGATTACTTTCAGCTGGTAAATATTGCATGTTCTTTTACTGAGATGATTCTCTACCACATTGAAGGCTATGCTGTTTGCCTGGAAATGTTCTGAAAATGATTTCGTGTCAAGTCTACTCCAGCCTGAGTTTGTGCTCGTACCCATTTAGCATAAACCTGGTTCTAGGTGTTCAAAATATGGCTGAAAAAATGAACACAATTGATATCTCTGGCAGAAATTAAGTGTACTGATAATCTCTTGAGACCATATTGTGCCCCTTGACTGATGTTGCCATCCGTGGAAATAATTTTAGATATATAATGCTCCTCGTGATCAAAGATGGTGAAATCTGGGCATAAATCAGAATTTATTAAGCAGTGTCTGATTTAGCTTTGCATGTGGATAAGCTTTGGACTGGTTTATCAAATGAAAATAAATGACAGCATTCAAGAAACTGAAAACAGGAATTTACTATAGTAGAACGAAATCTGGAAACAAGAGTGGGCAGGATTATTTCATGTGGGTTTTATTCTCTTCATCAATGCCAATGTTACTATCCTCATAGCGGAAAAAAAGATTAATTTGGTGTAAGTCGTAGCAGAACAACAAATAAGCTTAGGACAAATAAATAGGTGTGTTATGTAAAGGATTACCCAGGGTTCTGTTCCTATTTATAACATCTGGTCTGTGAACTCAAAGTGGTACAGCAGAGAACTCTGATACATTTAAATTATTCTAGTTTACTTAACATTTTTGTAGTGACATTTGGGATAGTTCTGCAAGAATAAACATCAGCTTTATAAAGTCATGTCTCAGGCGATTATTGTAAAGATACTAAGGTTTTAATGAAAATTTCATCATTTTAACAATTTGTCATAATTTTATACTATTTCAGTCTCACATTACTCAATAACCATTTTGAAAACAGTTTTAAAAGAGAATTGCTGTGACTCTCTTCACTTTTTCTCCTTCACGCACTGTTACATTATCAGAAGATTGTCTGTGACTGAACCCTTGTTTTGATTAATGTCTCAGAGTTTACATTTTCATTTAAAAATATAAATGGAATTTAAAGAAGAAAATAATAACCTTTTCTAGAAATATCTTTGCAACGTTTAATTAAAAAAAAATTGCTTTTGCCCTATGAAAAGCAGTCAATTAATTGTCTACTACCACATCAAAAATTGAATGCATTTTTTTGTAATATAAAGGCTAATATGTATGAGGTAAAATATAGAAATCAGTTTGGCCAGTATTACAAAGTAAATAATTTAGATAATGTTTCTAAACACACTAAATTGTATTTCAGCTATGAAAGCTTACTCAAAATGAAGAAAACTTGAGTGAGACAGTGATAGCTTGGAAGCTTTACTGTCTTCAGATTGGGAGAGAGAGATATCATGTGTTATGTTTCATTAATTTGTCTCTGAGAAAGTCAGCTTTATAGAATGAAGGCAAAATATGGCTGCCAAGGGTATTGCAAACTTCATTCATCAAAAGCTTTTTTGTGTCCTGATTTTAATCTGCTTATGAGGTGAATTACTCCTGCTTTATTTTCTGTCTCTATTCAGAACTAGAAGTTAAAAAAAAAAAAATTCTTATTTAGCAATATTTTTATAGCTGTTATCCAAAACCAAAACAGAAAACTCTTGGCAATATTTGCAAGAATGTAGGTGAATGAGGTTTTCCTATTTTGAGAGAGGCTTAGGCTGGGATTCCTACATTGTATTTTAAAATTTTTTTTGGCTTTCTAATGATCATTTCACTTGAAATGCTTACCAGTTGTTTAATCAGGACTAGGCATAATAGTTCTATAAATATCATGAATCATGTCTTGAATCCTACAGAGCAGCTGTTCATGGCTGTATGAATAATTTACTGCTTAATTACACATATTTCTTTAAACTCCTAATTCACACCAGTTTGTTGTAAAGCCTAGAGTGTAATACCACATGACACTGACTCAAAGATCACAGGACATTCTAAGACATTGGGATTGTTTTTCCTGCTGGTGTCTTTATTTAGGAAAAAGTAATCCAGGGTTTATTTTAATCTTTCAAGAAGCCAAGACTGAGTCTGTGACTTGTTTCTACCTTTTGTCTCCAACTGTCACCTACTGAAAATATTGTAACCCCAGCAAAATAAGTTGAAAGATAACTTCTGGCAGCTATAGTGCAATCTTTTTTCCTTTTGGTTGTAGTTTATCCAACTGGAACTATTCTATCAGTAAAACTTAAGAAATAGGACTGTCAGGATAACAATGAGAAAAATTCTATTTTAATCACTGTCAGTCTAAGTTTAAATTAAGTGAATAGAGTATGATATTTTTCTCACCCCCATAACAAATGCAGATAGATTTTAATCCATTGATGGCAATATTCTGAGACGTTCCTATAACAAAGTTTTTTTTTCTCAGACTTCCACTGCCTTCTTCCCACTCCCCTCCCCTTCCACCCAGCTTGACAAGTGAAAACTCTCTGAACCTTTCCAAAGAAAAGCCAAAGAGTCAAATTATGTGTTAGTTAAGAGTAGGTAGCTGTCATGTTACTCTGGCACATAATATTAAAATCTGGAGGATTTTTCTGAAATGGTAAAAAATTGATTTGCATGGAGATTTGTTGAGCTGAAAAGAGATTTGCTCATGTCTATTGTTACATGACTGTTTGTGCCAAGAAAATGTTTGTGAAGTTGTTTCCCATGAAGAATACAAAAGCCTGAGAAGTCATCTCTGTATGTAACTATATTTCCAGTGGTCCATTTGCATCTCAGTGACATCAGTGTGTGGGAAAAAGCACTAGTCTGTACTCTGGCAGAAAATTTCCCCAAAGAAAAGCAAAATTAGAGAAGATGTCTGCACTTCTGTCGGTGCCACAGAGTGGTACTGTCCCCTTCTTGCTGTGATGAGGGAATATGTTGCATTGTAAGGTGTATTATGTTCACATTTTTTGGTGATGTCATTATTTATAACAGACCTAGTTCACAAAATTAGTTGTTTCCTGGGTTTTGGCTTTGAAATCATGGTCTTGAAATGAGATACAAAACAGCTTTATTTGCTGTTTGAAGTAGAAATAACAAGGTTATTTCCTTGCTGAAGCTTTCCCAGGTGCTAAGATTTTCAGCTCAACGCCCATGGGCTTTTTGTTGCTGTGCCAACTGGTGATACCTCTAGTTAATTAATGAATAATACAGCTCCTACAGGTGCACGAGAGAATTGGTCGAGTTGTTAAAGCAACAAATAAGAAAATATTGTGGGTTATGGCAGCCTTGGACTGTCTCTGAATCTGCGTGTGTACCTCTTCCCAGTTTGCTTCCACCTACTCCTGGCCCAGAGTTGTGACAGATCTTGCCTGAAGGATGTAGCAACAGTCTTTAGAGAACTGCTCCATGTGCACATTTAGCTTTCCATAATCAAAACCACAAGCCCTCTTCAGATCCTTCTTCTGCTTTCTGACCCTGTTACATGCTGTTTTGTTTCCACAGGGCAGATATTTTGGAGCTTTTATGTACCTAAATCCAGGAGGCAAAAAACTCCCACCCTGGTATTCACAATGCTTCATAAGCACTGGATCAGTTCTGCAGCATCTTATTTATTCAAGTCTTATGTGCAATGTGTCTAGTTATTTAAAGCATGGTGAATTAAAAGCCATGGGTTTTGTTTTGACTGGAAGTTTCAGTATTTCAAAACTATTTATTCTCAAATGTGAATTAAATTTTGACATTTACCAGGTGGAAATAGAAATTATTTTCTTCTTGATGAAAAGCCAGCAAACTCCAGTTTGCTGAATTCAAATTAAAGTGCTTTAGGTGTGGCTTCATTTGATTTTACTTTGCATGCAACTTCCTAATGCTTCACGTGCACTGTAGATAGGGCATACTCATTATCAATCGTTTTATTCTCTCTGTTTGATTCTGTATCATTACCTAGATTGAATTTCCACTGGTGCACTTTGGCATTATATTTATCCACACACACTGTAAGCAGTTTAAAGGGATACTGTGTAAGAGTTACCATTCTGTGGAAAATTGTGATTTCTGTGAAGCTCCTGACTGTCCCTGTTGAGTGCCAGTAAGTACCACTGGTTTCAGACGACATAACATAAACTTTGTCCTGGACATGTATCCAGTGTCATCCCTCTATCAGAAGAGAGAGCTGTAGAATAGCTCACCATTATTCAGTGGTGAATACAGCATGTTTGACTCATTAGGAATTTGGAACAAATTGTGCTCAGAGAGGCTTCTAAGCCCCCCCAACTGCCTCCTGTGAAGACACAGCAGAAATAGGAAAAGATCCAAACCCCTCAGTTATTTCTCATAGCCCAAGTCTTTCTAAGTTGCTGATTCAGTGTAATCTATATAAAATCATGCAATGCTGATGTCACCAAATGCCTGATTTGTCACTGAGTAAGTTCTTTTATGTAATTTCAGCTGAATTTTAATCCACATCTTTCTCACTGGCTCTTTCAGATAAACCCAAAGGAGCAGCCTCTTACCAATTTATAATTTAAGAACTGCACTTTCCATCTGCTGTAGGAGATGGCAGTGTTTATATTGATTATACACTGAGCAATATAAACACAGTAACTCTTGCAAAGCTGTCTTTAAATAAGTAACATTCTCAAAAGCGAACAGAACTAGATTATGGTATGATGTGATAATGTATGAAGTAAAATAAAAAAAAAAAAAGGCATACTTTAGGCTGAAGGAATGAACTTTGAATTTAAGATACAATGTACCAGAAAAAACATTTCTGTGGTAAGACCACTTCAAATCTTTATTTTATGTTTTTATCCTTCAAGCCTGCTGGCTATTCCTAATATCCATTAATATTCAATGAATGTCACTAGCTCTTTTTTGATTTGGTATGATTCAGAAATTTTTGGAATAGTTGCTGGTTCATGTTTTGCAAACAGACTTTTAAAATTGTTGTGATGCTCCTAATGACTTAGAACATATTGGTGGAATTTCTTAATGCATTCTGATTACTTGGGCTCACTAAAAAGGTTGCTCCTGTAAAAAAGTTCTTGTGGAGAAGTTTTTTTCTTTTAAGGATACTGTTGTGTTTTCCATGAAATTTAGTTGAAAGATATTTGGGAAGAGGGTATCTTAGTTCAAGCTTGAGGAATTTAGGTTTACAAGTAATTAAGCTATTTTTAGTCCCACTAAATGGGCTGGAAGCTCTGCACTTTTAATATCCTCACATGATGTCCAGGTAATTCTTTAGTAATGTCTAGTTAATTCTTTAGTAAGAGTATTACTCTGCCAGGTAATTCTTTAGTAAGGAGTTTATCCTTTAGTAAAAAGCTGAAGAAACTGCTGTGTGACAGTAATGAGGAAAAGACATCAACACCATGTACAAAAATTCTGTAAGTGAAGTGGGACAGTTTCAAGAAGCTTGTGCAGGTCTAAGACCAGAGGCTGTGAGGTGCTGCATGGGATAAGTACAGCACAGAGGTGAACGTTATTATAAAAGCTGTTGGCTTTACTGGCAAACTATTTCAGAGGGAGCTAATAAAGGTTGGTTTTGTGGGATATGATTTCTGTTTCCTAAACAACAAGGTAAATAACCCTTGGAAATCAACAATGCTGAGCATGCGGTGACTACCACTGTGCAGCTTTGGCACTTGGATCACATGAAATAACCCACCATGTTTTCAGAGGGACGAACATTTTTCAAGTGTGAAGCTCAAGTAGCAACATTAAAAATGTATTCATTCTTCCCCTAATGGGTAGTGAGTAACAAATTCAACTTCCTTGCAAGGAAGCTTCCACCTTCTCAGCCTCAAAATGATTCTATAGCTTTGTATTTCAAAGGACTTGCTATGAGTTTAACCTGTATTTAATTTTTAAAATATGAGATTAAATATTTCCTAGTATGTCACAGGAAAATTGACACATAGATTGTCCACTGTGTGTCTCCTGAGTAGAAGTATCAGACAAATGTCATTGGCCTAAATCTGGGGAAAATTTACCTGGCAAAGTTTGCTGTGTGGCAGCCTAGCTATGGATTATATGAAGTATGACTTGAACTGCCTTGGAGTGCTCTTGTTCTTTCTTTTCATTTTAAAATGTCATTTAAAAATGAGTTATTGAGAATGCTGTTTAATTTTTTTGCTGTGAAAACACAGCTCATTGTAATGTGACGGATCAGAAGCATGATGCTATTGCAATTATTTAGTAAAAGATTTAATTTCTGTAACACATTGCTATGTGATTATTTTTCAGATATCTTAAAATCAGGATATGGGCAGACAGGTAATGGGTAGCCTGTCTGCTGGCATAATTTTTAAAGAATTGCAGTGTCTATAGGCCAAGATTAGACCAGCCCAAGCATAAATGTGTGATGTCATGCTGACAGAGAGAAACTTGAAGTTTGGGAGTGCATCACAGTGTGTGAAAGGGTGGTTCAGATGTAGGTGGACTGTGGTGATGATCGAGGCCGACAGTTCACACTCAGTACTTGGTACTTTTCATCCAGTGCTGGTCCTGTGTCCATCCTGGGCTGGCTGCTTATAAGGTTGGCTGTGTTTTCCTGGTTATTTGAGAGGGTTTCCAAGTGTTTCTGCTGTATCTGCCAACAACTGAGCAGCACCTTTCTTCTGAGATAAGTTCAATGTGGTTTGAGTTGGGGTTTTTTTGGTTGGTTGGTTGGTTTGGATTTTTGTTTGTCTGGGGGTTTTGGTTTGGGGTCTTTTTTTCGCACTTTTGTGAGGGTGGTTTGGAGCTTTTTCTGGAAAAAAATTCTGGCTGACGGCTGTACCGGCCACGTGGGGCTGTGCTGTGCTCTCTTCTGCTCTGCAGGACGTTGAGATTGCAATTCCAGGTGGAAAGCTCAGTGAGAAAGGAGGAAGTGAACGAAGGGAAGGAGGGTGATGGGGCAGAGGAAGGACAAAGTGAGAAGAATCAAGGCTAAGGGATGCAGAGGCAGCACAGTGACCACTCAATAATCCTCTGCAGTGCAAGAAGGCTCAGAGATGTGCAAGTGTGATGTGCTCAGGGACGAAAGTAGAGTGTGACTGACCACAGCTGTTCCAGAAAAAACCCCAGACTACCCTCACAAAAGTGCCAAAGTCCAGCCCAAACCAAAATCCCCAAACCCCCCAACAGAAAAAAAACCAAACCAAGTAACCAACCAGTAAGAAACCCAACCCAACCCAACCCTCTTTTGAATTTACCTCAAAAGAAAGAGAACCAGAGGGTGGCCTTTGTTTTAGATTAACCAGCTGTATAATTTCAGGGCCTCAACTGATTGTGCAACTGTTTTTGCCCAAGCTAATTGAAAGAGCCACCCAGAGTAGCACGGAGGCAGTCTCTACTTGGCTCAGCTCAACAACAGTGAATGAAAACTAAGTAACTGGCAAGGAAAAGAAGTGCAGTGTCATGATGATCAGTGCACAAAGGCTGGTAATGAGAATTGATTTGTATTGATTGAACTGTATGTCGCAATTTCGCGTTGCGCTTTTGTTGCGATTTCAGTACGTTGGTGATGAATCAAAGTACTGTGTAACATCAAATACCTACAAATAGGTGCATTTGGTGTTCAGCCTTGCACCCTCCTCATGCAGAATGTTTTAAAAGAACCCAGTCAGGGTACTGGGCTTGGGCAGACATGGAGGCTGTTTTACGCTCAGAGGAAGATAACTGCTGCTTGACTTTTCTGTGACTGTGTTTTCCTATAAATCACTGGTGTTTTTCTGAGGATTAGCAGCTCATTGATCATATTTGCTCCGTTTGCTTTTATATTACCTTAAATTTCATTGATTTTTACTTATTTCTCATCTAGATAAAATCAAAAACCTTTAATATGTTTTTATGGCTTTCTGAAATCTGATGCCGATCTGTGTTAGGCTACAGGTTAATCCTCCTCCTAAACACATTAAGCATTAGTGAAACATCAATGAAAAAAAATTTTTTTTCTAAGCCTGGCCAATTTTTAGGAATTCCTGAAATCTTTTATATGTTAAGGATCTTATGTTTCTTTCTAAATAAATTCAACAGAGAAAATAAGTGTTCACTTTATATCAGATTTGGTTTTATTCAGCACCTTGCTTTCCCTAGAAGATTCCCATATTTTCAGTCTTCATTTGGAATATAAATAAAACAGTAAACAAGGGTTGTTTTTCTTTCCCAGCTGCTGTGCAGGTCTCAAATAGTCATAAAAGTCTATTTATCAGTGCAGTGATGCAGGACACTGACATATATCAGCCAACTGAAACTCTCTGTTCTGGCTTTTTACTACAGAAGGGGCTACAGAGAATAGAGATACCTGTCAAGGCTCTTATTCCTCATGTCTGGGAAAGGAACAGTGCCATGAAGAGGAAGAATAAGAAATATATTTTCCACTTGTGTCATTATTTTAGACAGGAGTGCTTTTTCAGTGAAAGTGCAGAAGTGCTATGGAGAGAGAGAGAGAGAGAGAAAGCCATAAAACTCTCAGGGATGGTTATCAGAAAGTGTGAGCTCGGCTGACAAAATTTGATGGCATAGCTTAGCTCTGAGTGTGATTGACATGCAGTTGGAGATAAATGCTGAAATATTTGTTTCTGAAATGCAGTATGTAAATTCAGACCTAGCAAATTGATCTGAATTTACATGTAGGTTAAGTCTAAATTAGAAATGAAACAAGGGTATACACTTCTATGAAATTTGGGTGCTATCACCTACTCCTGTTTATTGAAGGGTGTATAAAAAATACAGGATTGAGGCAGGGAGGTATCCAACTTATTTACCTTTAGGTTTGCGATAGTGTAATTATCTAAGTTATTTTAAGATGGTGAATTCAGTTTTTATCAATTTGCATGTAAGCTTAAAAATAATTTGGAATATATGAAATGTTGGCTTTTTTAAAGGGCGTGTCACAATACAAAACAACAGTAAAATTCATCAAAGAATTTTGATTTAAATGTAAATTGATATATAAAAATGAGGCCATATACAAATGCCAATGCCCATCTTTGCCATGAAGGTTTTAGACTCTCACACAGATGTTATTGAAGGTCCTGAGATTAAATCTTCAATTTGCTGACAGACTGTGACACTGTGTAGGATGACCTATACTCTTGGCTTTACCATGGCCATGAAAGGGCTGAGGAATAGATTTCCCTCCCTCCTAGGTGCTGCTGACAAGGACTCTGTGTAAAAATGGGGCTTCTCTGACCATCATGGTTACTATTTCCTGCTAGTTGGTGTTTATTCTCCAGGCTCTAATTCCAAGGTGTGAGGGCTTCAGGCCAGGCTTATGATATTGTAATTTTTTGTTTGATGATAAGGGAGAAAGAAGGAGTTTTTCTTTTCTTTATGGTTCAGGAAGCACTAAATCAGTGTGGAGTGATAAAATCATGAAAATGATGTTTACACAAACTAATCTGTTTTCAGAGAAATGGAAGCCAAAGTATATCAAATAACTTCAGATGGTGGGCCTACATCACTGGAAATAATTGCTTTTCTGTTTCACTGTAAGATGGAAGAGCAGCTGCATTGAAGTGCTGGGTAGCTGTTTGAGAAGCAGCATATGCTCTGTAATTTATATCTTATTTAAGCAACTGGTTGTGCAAGATGGTTTGCTGTTTGGCTTATCTTGTTTTAATGACAGCAGAGAGTAGTGTGTGCTGAGGTTTTGATTAGCTGTGTCCTAAATGTGTTTTCAGAGTGCAGCTTTTTGTGCTGTGTATACATTTATATGAGCTCAGCAGGAATTGCTTTCTAAAGTTGTTCTCCCTTCAGCTGATTCAGAACGTCAATGTGTGTAAACTGGTGAGACTTGGCCGCCTCTTGGCCACCAGCCATGTGTTGGTCATTGTCTCATGTTTTTATGATGAAATTTAGCTTTTAATAAAGTCTTTTTGGAACAAAATAAGACAATTTCAGCATGTAAATAACCCTGTGGTTACTAATAGTGTTTGTCTTAGGTCGCCCTGCCCTGTGAACCAGACCCCTGCATTACACACAGGATTTTTTCTGTCAGAATAAGTTTTTTCCTCTGTCATCTTGAGCCATATCAAGGGAAATTTGTCAACTATTAATTTTTCTCATTTTGTTTCTTCTTTGCCTCTGTTTCGTGAGTTCTTTTACTCAGAGTTCGCATTAAAACGCAGGAGACGCAAAGTTGCTCTTCGGACTCAGATGTTTACTGTTTCTTATCTATGGCACAGCTGCACAGAATGTGCCTCTAAGTTAACAAGGTGGAAATGGCCCCCGAGTGCTACCTTCCAAGATCTTTTAAAGCCCACACTGTCCAATTATGGAATGCCAACTAATTTATTTTTACTTATAATCCAGTAACTAATCATTCATGTTCAGCACTGCGGGTTTTTTGAACCAATACCAGACCACCCAGTTTTGTGAAGAAGGAGGAGGAAAGAAGAAGAGCTAACCTACACCCCAAATCCTCCATCTTGTTACATATATATATTAGTATATCCCGTAAACCTAAATTTTCGACATCTCTGCATATTCCACCCAGTGACATAACAAATTTCTTTTTAATTACACAGCAACAATCTCAGTGCTAATCTCAGTGATCTGGGAAGCCTTTCCCAAGGCCTCAGGTCAAATGCAGTGTGCTATTGAAGATCGTTGCCTGTCAGCACTGAAAGACTGAAATTCTCTGAACCCAGGGTTCCAACAGCCAACATGCATATTTGTTATTGTAGAAAAATCAGTGACAGCATAGGCTAAATTTAACCTATTAAATTTCTCATTTGTTAGGTATATGAGCTGCACTTTTCATCAGATGATCTTTTTCTTCTCTTTTTAAGAGACTTCATTTCCTTTTGTGGCACTCCTTGTAGCAGGTAATACGTCAAAGGACTGTCCTCTTTGTCCTTTTTGTATTTCCTTCGCAAGATGAATAGTGGATTTTTTATGTGAACAATTTTGAGTAGAGTAGCCTGATTATGACAATTGAATTTTCCAACAGATTCCTGTAATACTAAATAGGTATCATTAAAGGCCCAAGGGGATGGAAAAATATCTCCACTGCCAGACAACCAATGAATCTCTGCCAGCAGCAGCATTAATTAATGACACTCCTAATAGTCCACATGTATGATGTGTCTTGCGGGATCAGCAGAAATCAGGGTTCCTTGTTTGCTGAAGAGACAAGAAATAACTTAGGATTTGATTGCCTCTAGGCTGTTTCAAGTGGCAAAAATAATAAACATTAGGTCTTAGAATGTTTTCAATCTGGAGCTATTAATGAATAATGTTGTTGTTATAAGATTTTTTGCTAAACTTCATTTCATCTTGTTCTTGAGACTGTTTTTTACTGATTAACTGCTAAGGGACAAGTTCAGAAAGTGAGAAATCTTCAAAACATGCTTGAAATACTAATGATGTACCTTTGAAGATTTGTTGAAGTAAATTCAAGGATATGACAGAGTGGCATCTTTTATTTGCATAATGGTGATTTTATAAAAAGAAAAAATATTAAGTATTTCTGGATAATTAAAAGTGTGGACATTAAAGTAAATCCATGAAGGATGTAATTTGATTGGTACTGTTAAAATTAAAAATGCTTTCCTCTTGTGGAACAAATGGGATATTTGATATTTTTGGATAGTGTAGGACTTCAACTGAACTACTTTCAAGACCTGCTTCACATAATAATCAGCCACCTGCTTTCAAGTTACAGCAGTAAATTTTTGTCATATTTTTGCAATACACTCTAAAAAGTTGAAAAAGGATGGAATAAAGAACCAGCTGTATTAAACGTGATATCACTTCCTTATTGGTCAAATTGCTGAAACCATTACTTCAGCCATTGGAAACTGGCATTGTAATATTTGAAATGTGACCTAAAGTACAGCAAAGGGGATTTTGAGATCTAAGTCGAGTTGTCTTCCTGAGGTATTGGAAAGATTTTATCACTTGAACTGGGAATTGGGTTGAAGCCTGTTCATGCAGGGGTAGGTTCAAAATAAGAGAGCCTCCAAGAGAGCTGTGGGAAATATCTGTCAGGACTCTGTTTCCTAATGATTCATGAGAAATAGTTAATGCCCAACTACTGTAACTTTTCCTTTCTTTGCAGTCCTTTGAAGTGATCCTTTCACTGATTCAGTGTGAGTGTCAGGGGAGAGCTACACCATCCCAAATGGTCCTTGGCTCGCAGCAGAGTCTGATTCTGAGGGAGTGAAACAGTGATGTGAACAATCAGCAGGTCCTGAGCAGGTTTTGTGCAGGTGGTTGCTTCTCTTCTCATCATTTTGACTAGGCTACACTTATATCCTAGTTTTAAACTAGGATGGCATTTTATCAGTACAGATAGAACAGATTCTATTCTATGTATTCTACAGCCCTGTTCCATTTTGTGTCTGAGAGCAGTCTGTAGGATAAAGGCACAACACAAGGTTTGTGGCGAGCAGAGCTGCATCATGTGTAGTGTCTAGAGAACAGCCACATAACTGAAGTTATTGGGACAAGAAGGTGTAGTGGTTTGGTCCAAAATACTCATTACTGTTTATCTGCTGTGAGATAAGAATTAGGAGAAATGCAAAACAGGCACCAAACTTGAAAGAATATAAAGAAGTTTATTAACAGACCTAAAAGAAGAAAAAAAAAATTATACCACCTTCAGAACTCTCCTCCTCCCCCCACCTTCCTCCCTTCTCCCACTGACAATGTTCAAAGACAACCCTTAAGATGTTCAGTCTGTTTACCACTTCCATAATAACCTTGTTTAGTCCATTTAGAAAGAGAAGTCTCTTCTTGCTCATGCTATGAAAACATTATCACAACGAGACAGCCGCCCACTTCCAAATATTGTTCAGTCCATTTAGGAAGAGGAGTCTCTCTGCCTGCGTGTGAGTCCTTTTCCCCGACTTGCAGCTTTTCCCGCAACTGCTTTCGAGGGTCCACTCTTGAAGTTTTTTGAGGTACAATTTTAAGGTCGAGCCGTTCAGAAACAAAAACAGAGGCCCTTCTCCTTCCCTGGGAGCAAAGGATCTTCATCATCTTCATCTTTAGGACTATCTCTGGGAGCATCTCTAGGGACTGAGGTTTTCTCCTTTCCCATTTGGAGCAAAAGTCCTCATCTGGTCCATCTCTCCCTGTCCAAACTTCTCATGCAATTACAGCTGCGTCAGCATCTGCCTATCTCAGCGCAGGTGCTTTTGCTCACGAGTTGAACACTCCACCCCCCAGATCTTCATGAAATTACAACAGGATACTCTGATATATCATAGCTTCACAACAGAATTTCAGCTTTAAGCATCTCCTCTCTCTTCCCTCAGGTTTTCAGCTCTTCACAGCAATAAAAGGGTTACTCTCACCTCGGCCTTGCAGCTTTGCAGCTGGAATGTTGAATTTTTCTTATCGCAGTGGAGAGGGGGGAGAGCCGAGCCGCTCCGGCTGCCCACGGCAAGGCAGTGGGGGGGGTTCCACGGCTGGAACAGGTCCATGGCTTCAGGATGGCCGTGGCCCGGCCCGGCCTGGCCCGAGCAGGGCCTGGCTGGGCCCGCTGGCCCCCGCACGGGGGCCTGCAGCCACCTGTGCCAGCGCCGGAAACGAGAGAGAGCTTGGGGGGGGAGTTTGTCTATTCTTAAATGTGGATCACAGAGGTGATCACAACTTTAAGTGGCTTAGAGAATTGTCCATATTCAAACTGGCCAGCTGATAGGTTCTATCAGTTCCCAGAGGAAACTGTAAGCCCCCCTTAGCAAGGACGTCCCTTCCGGGACTATGCTTGCTAACCTATGACAGAAGGGAACACAGTTAAATCTCCTTTTAGAAAAGGCTTAACATAATGAAGTTTGCTGCATCTTGTGAGAGTTTTTTCACTGGCAGAACAGAGACTTTTTTCACCGAGGTTTTGTAGCAAAGTTATTTTGGGTCTTGAGCTTCAAAATCTGAAGTGCAGAGTACTGCCTTGGAATTCAGTGACATTTTGCGTGCAAAATGGAGAGATTGTGCTGTTAGATTTAATGAGAAGTTGTAGTTTTGATGGTTTAGTGTGATTAGATTGGAAGATTAGAGAGCATCAATCTTTTTGGTGTTGGATACTGTTGTGTGTGTTTAATGTTCTCTGTGATGTGATGCAAGATAAAGGACTTCTGCTCTATATGGCTATTTAAATCTGAAGATAGCATGAGTCATGGAATAAATGCCCAATGAGAGAAAGAGATTGCCAGTGAAACAGGAAGGAGAAAACTCTAGGACCTTTCTGTGGCATTGTGTGCCCTTTATCAGCATAACATGACATTGCAGGGCCGTTGCACGGACGGCAGGTTGAGATAAGGAAACAAAAGGAGTCAAGAATCTCAAGTGCTGGCATGTGGGGCCAAGCCAGCCTGTGCCCCATTGCCATCTTCAGGAGCTTTCTTGCCTTGATGGTACCTGGATACCTTTCTAGCCTTGAGGATTAATAACTGTGAAGAAATTGTGTGGGCCTCTATCCAGCCCATAGGCTTACTGGCTGTAACTTGGGTTGCACCGGTTTGTTCTGGAATTGTATACATCAGAAAGAGCAACTTTTTCTGGTTTTGTATATTATAGCTCTCTTATATTGTTTTGAGTATGTGAATAGATGCCAGGTCTTGGAGAAGTGGATATTTCTGAGCTGTAACCAACGGGAGCTGTCCTAAGGGCACTAATTGTTTTCTCATACGAGATCAGGAGCAGTGAGCAGCTGGAGAGGTGTGTGAGGAGCATCCATGTGTGGAGCACAATGTCTGCATCTAATCCAGGGGAAATGCTGGAACCTTGTGCCAATGCTAAATGCATGCAGACCTTGGGAATGGGAATAGGACTTCTTGGAGATTTCTATTTCTACTGACACAGGATATTCTCTATCACAGCCTTTCACTGCAGCCACTTCTGCCTTATTTCATACCACCTGAAGCCCTAGAATATGCAAGTTCTGCTATTCTCCTTTCCTCAGCATGTAAAGAGGATATTTAATATCACATTTGATCAGGTCAGCTGACAGCCAGACACAAGAACTGGCTATTCTAAATATGGGGTCTTTTTGCACTGAGAACAAAGCACCGGTTGTGTTTAACTGGAGAGTAGTAATTATACCCTACTTTAAAGCAAACCAAAATTACAGTGCCTTCTCAGATATTTTTTTTATATCAGAAGTTGGGTCTTTTTACTCAGTATCAATTCTTATGTTAACTTTGTACATTGTGTGAAACCCTCTCCTCTACAGGTCCAAATGCAGCAGTAGGATCAGCGGATGGGATTTTCCTTGCAGCTTGAAAGAGCTTACTCCGACCTCTGAAGTCAAAATTCTGTTTCATACGTGTTCATTTGGCTTTGCAAATGGATTAGTACAACCTTTACATATGGGTTTCAATTTAAAACATGGGCCTGTGGGCAGGACCCATCTGTGTTGCCATTTTAGAATTGTTTTTAGCCAGGACCAGTTTGGCCTGGCATGAGGAGAGAGTATGTGGCTGAAGTCCTGGGGAAGCCTCACAGAATGCTGTAATTCAACAGGCACCTCCTGTGTTCTGGGTCACTTTAGGCTGAATGAAGGATGTCATTTTTCTGTGTTATGCTTACAGAGAAGCCGCTTTTCAAAGGAGCTGTAAAACTGAGGTCTTTATTACCTCTGATTTATTGTAGCTATTTTAACACTGTCCAAGAAGTAAGATTTGACTTTAATATAGCATTTAATGTAGCTGTTTTCTGCTTATCTATATTTCCTCTTTGAAAACATTTTACCTAGTTTTATTTCTTGAGCTGGAAGCTTGTTGTAATAATGTTAATATTGACTTGTGATAAGTCAATTATGCTCTTAATTTGTACTTCATTGCAATCAAAACACTTCTCAGACTAGAAGTTCATTTATCTCCCTCTTACCCTGAATAATAAATAGCCCACAACACGAGCACAGGGGAAAAAAGCTGCAGAAAAAGCAAATAATCTTGAAATAACTCAAGTTAGAGTCTCCAGAATTTAGTGTATGGTGTGGTTTTGTTTTTAATAGTTGTTCTGTTAAGCTGAGGTTCACTTCTTTTGTATGCCTGATTTTTGCATGCATACCAGTGGTGGAATTTTTTCTCGACAGAAAGGCTCACTGCCTTAAAAAAGTGGGAAACCAAAGTTCTGAATTTTCAGGGCAGACTCTAATAGTGGCATAATTATTCTGAAGTCAATAGAAATGAAGTGATATATGTATTAATTCTGGAGTTTCTTGGGTCGGGCAAGTATAAAGAATCATGCAACTAAGTGCAATAACATGTTTGGTCCTACAGTGAAGAGGTACAGTGGAACTTCTGACTCTGAAACTGCTTTTGGTACTTTGTTATCTAGTGTAGTTTGATACCATCTTTAGAAACATCTTCTGATGAAGTCTGAAGTCTCAAAAGCTTTCTGTGTAACTGGCAGATACAAGAGGTCTACGATGAATTTTGTAAGCCCAGCATGAAAGAAATGAGAGCACTGAGAAAATGACCTTATGAAAGGCACAGCAAACCAAAGTATTAATGAGAAAAAACTCAGGTATAGCTGCTGTAGGGCTAAGGTTCCTTCCTCATTTTCATCTTGTAAAATCTATTTAACAGATATTATTTCCCAGGATCTCATTTTCATTTGATGTATGAAGACTCCCCTTGCACTTAGCTTTAGATTATTTGATTGCTGTTTGAAGTTGTGCTCTGTGGGAATAATCCCAGCAAGGTACTATATCTGTGCTCAGGTTTTGGACTGCTGCTGCACAGCCTGGCTTTGCAAGTGATTTTACAAAGTTGTCATTTCTCTAGGGAGTTCTTAATCTGAAAACAAAACATTGCTTGTGTTCTGTTCTCATTAACTTCCAAGCTACCACCTGCTTTCCCTTGAATTAGGAATGTAATTGCACACAGATAATGTCTTTATAGCAGGAGGTGATGGAGGAATGGCTCGTGGCATCGCTGTGTTCTCGCAGTAATGAGCAGAACAGAGGTGTGCAGTGGGAAGTGCCGATTGTTAGCGTTCAGACAGGGTGTCAGTGCTCTGCCTCTGTCACCAAGGGCAAGTCTGAGCACCAGAAATGAAGAAACAGCCTCCAAATGATGGTCTTCGGCGAGGTATTCCTTTTGTTGGGATTCTCTGGTGATTTTTAACATAGTAGCTCATATGAGAGCTTCTCTTGTCAACAGGGGAAGACGTGCACAGGGTCTGCAGACATTGTCTGAGTGGTCACTTCATGAAATCTGAATCATGCTTGCATTTCTTTTGGGACTAGTGCAAATAAAGTAGCAAGAATAAAAACAACAGACAGAATTAAATGTTTAAAGGCAATATTGATCATACATGCAGCCCTTTTAATTAGGAAAACTGCCTGCAAACAGAGCATTTAATGAGAAGCATTCTTGACACTGATTCCTTTGCATTATTTGTATTTATTTCTTTTCTTTATCATGACGCTCTGTTTTCTGCAGGGAGAGGCACGGATGAGTTTTAGAGTCTTCAGGTAAATATCTATTGGAATGAAGCCTCTGTGCTCTTGCTGTTGCCAGGTAAGCAGCAAACCAACAAAGCAGAGCAGGAATAGAGCATGTTCACATATCTCTGGTGCATTTATGTTCCCTTGTGCTCCTGCTTCTGGACAGTCTGCAGCTAGGTAGAAACATCTCTGAGTGAAGTGGAAAAGTAGGGCTCATCTTGGCTTCTCTCCAAGGCATCCAGCCAATAAAATCCCTCACTGACAAGCAGGCTGAATCTGTATTGGCTCCCTTATCCATACAGGTCCAAGAGGAAATCTGTGCTGCTGGGCAGGAAGTGTTTCAGAAACGCCAAAAAGTTTCCACGAGTCACTTAGTGCAAGACAAAGAGCACTCTGGGATATATTTCATTCTGAACAAAAGAAATTAGTCTCTGAATCTTTTTTTTTTAAATCGAGGTCCCACTGTTAACCCTACTACGAATATTTTTATTGAGGTGCCTTGAGGACAGCAACATTTAAAAGTGGTATTTAATGACTGTAAATTATGCTGGAAGCAGTTGTATTTTTGGAGGATTCACTACTTCTTTTCCCCATGTTGTGTGTATTTTAATTTATAATAAAATCTGCAGCCAGTTGTGGTTTTTACTCTGCTAAGGTGAAAAATACAAAAGCCAAAGCAAGCTTCTTAATGGAAAGCCAGCTTGTGGTGTACTTATTTCAAATGCTATTGAATTTTAAAAATGAAGAGATAATCCTTCCAAAAATACTTTTGCTAACTTGGTAGTCTTTTTACTTGTCTGGTGTTCTCTGTAGTTGTTTTCCACTGTCCCTCTCTAGGGGTAATGATATTGAAAGTTGCTTTTTTCCCATGGCTTAAACAGCTTGATTCTCCTCATACCAGAAGGAAGTAATTTTGTCACATGGCACTTGTTTTTGAAGACATTAAAACTTTGTGCTGTTCAGGTCTTGCTGGGTAATGTAATGATCTCTTTCCTCCTATTTAAATCAAAATTGACTGTTCAGGACATTCTCCTGGCCCAGAATACAGTCTGTGCAAAGGGAAAATCAGTTTGAGTGGCCAGAGTGGTAAGGCTGCAATTTCTCGTGTTTTTGTTCTGTAGAACAGGCTAATATACAACTTATATATTCCTTGCCAACCCTAGCTGTGTGAAATTATATGTTCTAACAGAGTCATTTGGTGTGCAATCTGCCTGAGCCCATGCACTCCCTTTGCTACTCCACCTGAATACCTTCTGCCACCTGGAAACTTAAAGCAGATTTATGTTTCAGCTATTTTCCTTAAGTGTGGCTGCTCTTACAGTCTTACATTTTAATATGGTCAAGACCTTGACCTCATGGTTGTGGAGCTTAAGGGTTTGAATACGTTTTTTTAAGTCTTCAAAGATTTAAGTCAGCTTGTGGGAGGAAAATAAACTAAAACCCACCTTCTTTCTAAGCAAACATCAATGTCTAATTTACCTCTGAGCTGCAGATTTGGCACTTGTCGATTTGAGGCTCTGATATTTTTTGTAAAGTACCATTATTGTTTTTAACTAAGCAGGCTTTGTATATTGAAAATGATAAAAGATTGTTAGCAAAAAGCCCAGCTGAGAATACAGTGTGAACCAAAATTTGCAGTAATTACAGCAATTGCAAAACCATCCATGGCCACTCATATCCACCTGGGAAGGTACCAGTTCCACTCATATCTCGTTAGCTTTGGACAGCTTCCCAACTCTCTACTTTTTTATCTTGGTATTTGTCCCATAGGCTGTGGAAAGGCCCTGCATAACACCACGGAAATTACAAAAAAGTTAATCCAGAAGTGATGCTGGGAGACAGAACGTGCTTTGTGGATAACTTTGGAAACTTTTAATCGGTCTCCAAAGTGTAAAAATGTAACATTTTCTTGCACTTTCTTTATTTTTAAATTGGTCACTACTGAGAATACCAATTCTGGAAACTTAAATACCAGAATAAGTCGTAGAAACTTATAGAAATGAAACATTATCTGCTGTCTTGGTGTAACAACTCCTATACAAGCACTTCAAAAAAACTACTTAAATCCAGAAATAAGATAATCCTTTCTGTGAGGGTAGAAAAGGTTTTTTTTTTTTTAATGGTGACTCTCTTGAATAACTTAATCCCAGAAAATGCCAAATAAAATGTACCATCCTGATTTTGCAGCCTTTCTTTGCAGTCAGAAAAAAAAAGCCCCCTAAAAACAGTGATCAGGGCCGGAGTTATAGGGGCTGGTCTTTACATGACAAAAACCCAGAAGTGTCTCATGAGGTATCTGATTTCAGGAGCAAAGGGCAGTTACTAGACCTTGTTCATTGAGATGAATAGAGGAACAGACCATAGAAATAGAAAAGGGAAGCTGTTGCACAGTATCATTAGTTGAATTTATGATAGCTCTTGAGTGATTATCCTGACAAAAGAAAAAGCATAATCTTGTTGGTTTTACATGATGTTAAAAGCTATTTCAAATTAACTATTAAAACTAGAGTTTCTCCAAGTTAGTTGCTTTGAAAACTTTGACTGCTTAAACACAAGATACTTTTCTAAGAATATTTTTGTCTTTCTACCTGCTTTTCTTTTTATGTATGTGTTGGGTGGTAGGTCTGATTTGTGACCTATAACTAAAATGACTTTATATTAGCTCACCACACTAAGCAAACTGGCAGCCTTTAATGATGACCAGTGAAAGGTGGTTTTTTTTTTTTTCTTAGCAGAAATACAGAGACATATTTGAAACTAATTTGTCCATTTTAAGTCTTTCCATATTTTAATGATGGTGCTTTCCATGAATTAACAAAAACCCACTGGAGGGCTATAGGAAAAATACTTTACATTATTGGAGATGAATTAAAATATTCTAATAAAGCATTTTTCTGGCTTTGTGTTGTGAAATAAATCAGAGCTCAAATAATTGCCTTCTCTTAAATTTAACTCTAATGTTTTCAGTCAATTACATTTCATGTGACTTCTTGTGAAAGAGGGAGCAAGTTTCCTTTCTAGGAGAAAAATGCAAATTTTTGTTCAGGTTTGGGGCCTTTGAATGTCTCATGGAGTCTCCATTTGTGGCAAGTGACATGATGATACAAAAAAATAAAAAGCATGAACTGCATATACAACAGGACCACAATGAAATAATTTCATTAATTAATTCATGTAAATTACTGGAGAATAAGCCTAGTCATGGAATTCATTTTGGTGCCTTCAAAAAATGCCCTATGTTCCTATAAGCTTACTGAAAAGGCATTTTCAGTGGCACCACTACTTGTCACTAAATGGAATAGTATTTCAGGAAAGCTCTGGAGAACAATTTTCTCTCCAGCCCCTTCCAGTAAGAGAGTATCTCTTTCACTTATTCCTGGAAGTTTTCATCAAGGAGGTTATTTCTTCTTGTTAGATTTTGTTAGTATCTTAACTGAAGTGTGAGCTCTGTGCTCCTGCCCTTGTTTGTTAGCTTCTGCCCTACCTTAAAATTCTGTCCTAACTGGGTGTTTTCCTTCTACTGACATTTCCCTCTGTAAAATTACCTGCAGCTATGTCATGAGGTGGATAGAAATACGCTGACAGACTGCCTGTTATTTGATAAATGGACACTTTGCAACACATGTCTCCAGTAGTACATTATTCTCCTCAAATCATTGAGCTGAAAGGCTTGGGCATGAGGTTATCCAAATATCCTAATGCCACAGGATGTCTGTTATGCTCCCACAAAACAAGTAGTTAAATTCAATACTCATTCCCCAATAGCCTGCAATGCATTCTTTTATATGTGTGTAAAATGTCCATATTCAGGCACTTAAATAAAGATTAACTTGCATTTCTGCTTTTATTTTGTCATGAACTGTCTGAAACATAAATCTGTTTTTAAAATGCAGCATTGCCTGACCTAATAATTACGTATTTTTCTGTAAGTTTTCAAAATATTTCTTAGAAGAAAAGATCCCATGACAAGGTGAAATGGGGACTACAACTGCATTAAAGTACATAGATATCTTTTATTCCAACTTTATGTTGGAACATTTTTATGTTCATTAATATCAAATAAGCCAGTCATTTAATTTTCCTAAATAATAGCATCAGAAGACTTAAAGGTGTAAGATGAAAAAAAGACATTTCAATCTGATGCTGTGCCTGCACAGGTCCAATTCCTCAGAGATGGCCAATTACACAAACAAGTTTTACAGTAAAATCTGAGGTGTTTTACACTGTTGGTGGCCATGGAGCTTCTCTTCTGTTTGGAAGTGAGAGATGATTAACAGAACACAGGTTTTGTGTGAGTCCTTTCAAGTGATGTGATTAAAAGTGCAAGTATGTGAGCAGGAAGATATAAGACAGTATGACAGGGGTCAGAAGCTTTCATTATCAGCTGTTTATTCCTTGATGTTACAAACTATTCTATTGCTACACAGCTCTGGCTATGGTTCAAAAACGTCTCTTGAGATGAGTTACTGCGACAAAGTATGATGAAATGTGTATTTAATAACACAGATTTCTACCTGTTCTTGAAAGGAATCAGTGTTTTCTATGTGTCTGCAAACAGATTTTCCCTCTGGCTCTCTTCCTTATCTGTTCTGCAGCTTCTGGTACTGAAGTGCCAAGCCAAACACGTTTGGTTCCCTGCGGTACAAGTTGCTTAAACTGGAATGCATGGAAAATTGAAATTTAATAGATTCCAGTCTCTAACAAAAAAGGGCTTTTTCTGCATTATCTACAGTTCAGTTCTTGGTAACCGTGCAAGAATTTGCTCCAAAAAGCCCTCGAGCTTTCATAGTAAAACTGTGTGCATTCTATTAAGGTACACACACGAAAAATACTTTTACGCTTCCCTTTGAAAATAACCCCTTAAACTACCAAACTCAGAGAAATGTTCAATCTTTTTTTCTTTACCCAAGGAGGGTAGAGAGAAAAAAAAAACTTTGACAAGGAAGATTTACTATTTTGGAATGTAGAGGTCTCTAAGCTACTCTAAGTTGGGCCAAAATATTTAACAAGCAACATAAACAGAAAAAAATGTGCAGTATGTTCAGAGGGGGAGAGCTACCAACAAGTTGCTTTTTTTTTTTAAGCAAAAAGCAACAGATGAAGCTTTAGAGTAAGGCTGTTGACTGTGGTGCAAATGTTGGCTATTTTGGGATGTAGTTTGTGATTACTGATAAGAGTCTGTGCCAGAACAGGCCATGGAATAGAATATAGAGGCAAAGATGGAAGGTGGGAGAGTGTGGTACTTTGAAGCATGGATTGAGTCAACTCCTGGCTTTCTCTTCTACTACAAACTTTCTCTGCAGTTCACAATTAATCTGTTGGTGTTTGACATTACAACTAGAACCCCTTCCCTGGAAACTTATGGGGACAGCTGATAAGTATTGAGGTTTTTTTATTTCCTCCTGTTACTAAAAAAATAAAAAGGCAACAAACCCTTCCAACCCACTTGTCATAGTGGAAGTCTGATTTATGTGAATTTCTCAAGGAAAATCCCTTTCAAGGGGTGTGTATGTGCATGTGATCACCAAGTCCACTCCAAAAGCAGAAATTACCCTCTTCTATTTGCCCTCCCAGGCCAGTGGTACCTGGTGCAGGACTCGCTGCCTGAGGCAGGTAGGTCACAGTAGCCCAGCAGATGTACTTGCAGCTGATTTGGGCCGGTTTTCTTCTTACAGCTAGTTGCCAGCCCAAGTAATTAATTCACTCTCTATAATTTGAAGTAGGATCCTTAGCTTCTTTTTAATGGATCTGTTAGTCAGCCTAATAGGGTTTATAATGTTATTTTACTCTAGAAACCCATGCAGAACAGGAGTAAAGAACCCTCCAGTTACCCTTTCAGCACAGTAATAGCAAGCAAACAGGATGACTGCGCTATAATTAAATAAACAACTTTTTTTCCTTTGAGCACAATGTCATGGGTTTAATGAATCGAGACCTTACACTTAAAATCCATTCCAGAACATCAAATTCCTGTGAGGACAAAAGGTCTCTGTGCATTATTACAATGTGGAACAGGTGGCCTTCTAGTTTTCATTGTTTATAGCACAAGGTAGGGTTTGTCTGTATATCTGCCACTGAAAGACATAAATAATAATGCTGTTATTTACATTGTGTTCAGTTACCTCTTGGGAGAAGGAGACAGGAGGAGAAAAATAAAGAACATTCATAATCACATACAACCAAATCTGAGTGTGGTTTGAACATTTAACAGTGGACTAAAACTTGTAGGTTAAAACCACAGGTAAAATGTACTACGCTGACTCGGTAGAAAAGTGTATTTATAATTTCCCTTCATGTGGATCTGTCTTCCTTCTGTGATCTGATGATGGAGAGAGAGGCTGAGTGTAAACACAGCAGGAGTCCAGCAGCACAGCAGGTAAAGTGGGGCTGCTTTTATTTCTGGAGCATTTCAAAGCATTCAGAAATGTTTCCACAATGCATAATCTGCTGGCTTGATGAATGTGCCTAGCCACAACCAGGATGGAAGAGGCAAGGAAATAGTTTACAGGACATCTGTTAATCCATGACATGTCCTGCTTGGAGGTCAAAGTAATTTACAGTGCAGTCAGATTATACATGTAGCATCTTCTACGAGCAGGGGGCTCTCTTCTGTACCAGGTGCTCACACAGACTCTTCTGTGACAGCAGGTGAGAAAAAGCAGCTTGAGCGATCTGAAGTGTTACAGAAGCAGCAGGTAAACTGCTGCTGGCCAGGGCTCCACACTCCCAAAAATATCACTCACCAAAACTTTCCTTGGGGAAAGTTTCCATGTTTTACTGCCTGTTATTTCTTTATTCCCTGTTTTTTTTCCCAGAGTAGGATCCCCAGCTCTGGCATCGAGTTCCTGATAGGCTTCTGCCTCCCCAAATCCATTTGCCTTTTCCTGAACCTGATATAGTCCCCTATGCTTCCAGCAGAGAGAAAAATTCTTGATTGACTGAATTCCTGGGTCAGCTTCTGCAGTGCACACAGCAGGGAAGGTGCAGGAGGAGGTCAGTCCAGAGGAGGCCACGGTGTTGCCTCCACCTTATTCCAGGCCTGCTCCTCCCAACCTCCCAGGTTTCCTCATGACTGCCACAGGAGGCCATAAACCACCTAGCCATTTAAGCATGCAAACACTGGAGCTGCCTGACAGTCCCTTCTCTGAGACCAAAGGTCCCATTTCCCACAGCTCTGTGCTCTACACCAGCCCAAGAGGGTTTGCCTGAGCTGTTGACACCATTAGATTTTTTGCTGGGAGAGAACAAGGAAAAGGGACTCCAGTCCTGTCCTACATTCCAGCCTTCAACTTGAGGTTTCCATGTCTTGTTCCCTGGTCTAAATCAAGCTGCTAAGGGATTTTAGGCCAGATCCCTGCTGCCCCATGGGCAAATACCTGGGTGTTGAGTCACTTGCTGTTCTTCAGTCTCATAGGTGCTCATTATAGAAATATATAAATTTCGTGGAACTTTATGTATATGTTGTGTAAATAACTTATACCATTAGACTGCTTATCTCAGCCCATTGCTTTATACAAGGGAAAAAAAAGGATGAGAATAAACATCATCTTATCAGCTGTAGTTTGCTGCTTTTACTTGTAAAGCTGAAACAGACACTGTGGTTCTTGTAAACTGAAATACCTTCTCAGATGTGGTGTTGTTATCCTTGGAGAACTTCTCCTGGTAGTTATTTTTTAAGCAGTAGAATTTTACATTGTGAACAATGAGGCTGAGCACCTGGAAAGGTGCAATAACAAAAATACTGTTTATTCCTCATGGAATGTTGTTTAGATTGTGATCCCCCATCAAAATTTGCATGTCTTCAGCTCTGCCAACAGACCCAAGGATTTTCCTGAAGTGCTGGAAATAAATTCAGCGTATTCTGCTTGGCTTCCTGTTTGATTTATTGTCTTTAAAGAAGCATGCAATTTCTAAAACCTACATAATTATTTGAAGAAGTTTTCCTTATGACAAAGTATAGTCTAGTTGTAGATAGCTTGACACTGGGAAGTTCCAGAGATGGCTGGGCAGACACAGAAGCTTTTTTTGTAGAGGGGAAAGGGGCAGAGTGAGGTGGCAGATAATGTGGTTCATAGTGAAAAGAGGAGAGTAAGAAATTATAGAATGTATACGAACTTAGATCAAGTAGAAATTTAAGAATTATTTAAAAAGTAGGAGATAAATCTGAGTGAAAAGGTTTTCTTTTCCAGAGAAAATGTAAGAAGCTTTTTAATGTCCTGTAACTTTGAAGAAGGGGTAGCCTCACTCAGCACACAGTAGTATGAATGAAGAGCAGAACATATCACAGTTTGAAATGCTTTTAGTGTTGCTGGTTTAATGGTCTCAATATAATTTTTAAAGCAGTTTTTGTGTAGATCTCTTAGGGGTGAGCTGTGGCAAACCTTCTCTTTAATTGATTTTGTTAAAAATAACAAATATTTCTTATCAGAGTCATCATCTCAGTCACTTGATTAGCCTGATGTTTCGATCAGGTCTGTTTTCTAAACAGAACAGTGACATAGGGCTGACACTGACAAGTGACATCTTATTCACTTTTTGTCCTATAATTTGTCAGCATTTATTCAGCTCATTCTGTATATATCCCATGACAATGTTTGCTTTGAATTTTAATTTAGGGTCACATTGAAACTTTCATGGAGGTGAAGCATTGCACATTACATATCTGATGCCCTGAAACTCAAAGGAAAAACTAAAGTTTTGTCAAACAAGCTTCCTACTATTACTGTGGGGGAAGAAAAATTTGTGACTATGTGGAAAGTTGATGCATCTTCTCCAACTCTTTTTTTCTATGATTTCTTATTTTTTAATGAGAAAAAGAAAAAGCTGTGTGTGGAACTTGTGAGAAACTTTGTTTGGGGCTTTTGGTTTTTAGCTTGAAGATCATGCCAGGGCCTGGGGGTGGCCAGGCTGTGTCTGACCCTGGTTACTGTCTGTGTGCGGGATGGTTGGAGAGGTTGGACACTGCAGCACCCTGCTGGCCCCACAGCCTGGCCTGGAGGTTTATGGGTCATGGCAGGGGAAGGGCTAGAAGAAAATATATCTTGGTGAGATGTGCTTATCTGATGTACAAAGATTAGTAGAGCTGAGGAATGTTGTTGCCTGAGGTGGAAATTCAGGGAGTCAAACACCTGCAAAGTGATGGGAAGGAAGGAGAGTAGGTGATGAAAATATAGGGACACAATAGTCACCTTTGACATAAAACGGACACTGTCTGGAGTCAGATATTCGACATCCTTTAGAGGGAAAACTTTAAAATAAAGGAGAGCAATAGAATTAGAATTTACATCCTAATAGTAAAATACAGAGAACTCTTTCTGGTACAGTCCATGAGGAGAAAGGAGATGAATAATACTGAAGGTAACGCTGGCTGGAGAGAACTTGAATCTCTCTTCATCCACTGCTAAACTAATCTTTGTTGGGATTGTATCCTGAAGTTGAATATTTCACCTTTAAGCAAAATTTCCAATATTCTAATGTTTGCTGATAAATTGTTAAAAAAAAAAAAAAAAGGAGTTTTAGATATCAGGTATTCCCCTCAAGAGATTTAATCCCTCTCTTAAGCACTGTTTCATTAAGAAAGAAATAAATGGCACGGGATGCTTAAAGGGCTCGAGACTCCACATGGACACCTCGCAATGCCCCTGATTGAGGCTTCTGAGCCATGCAGGAACCTGGACCTGAGATCCAGAAACTGAAAACTTGGGGCATTGCATTGTTTTTACTTTACATCTCTACTTCTGGAGAAATTATCATGCTTCAGTACACAAGCTTGGCCTTGGTAGGGACTTGACTTAACAAAATCTAAACTTTTTATGTCCAGTTTGGTCTTTGTTTCAAATCGCTCTCAGCTGAATCCAGTAAGTAGGGATAAGAGTCAGGATAATGGGTAGAGAAGGAAATGACTGACAATGCCTCATGCCCTCTCGTCTAGGGAGATGAATTATTCTAGGAAAATTAACGGTAAAAGTGCTGATCAAAGTGCTGGGGATCTGATGGTAGTCAATTACAAGCAATTAATAACTTTAAGAAGTAAAATATTAAAAAAGCTAACAAGAGTAGAGAATGATAAGGTCTCTCTCTGGAAAGTTGCAGTGCAGGATAAACTACAAGTGTCTGGGTGGCTAATTATTTTGTGAGCATTATTTTAGAAACTAGATGAAATCTTAGGACTGTAGCTTTTTCCATTAAGGGAATGTTCCATTGTTTTAGCATTTGCAATGATTTAGTACGACGTAGAGGTTATTGTACTCTAAAGTATTCCTCAGACAGAACTATATTACTGAGAATACAACCCCCAAATGCATTTTCAAACTGAAAAATACCCATCACAAGCCATGTGTTTCTTGGCATCAGACAGTCTAGGTATCTTGGAGCAAATTTCCTTGCTGGGGCTGATCCTAGAAACAAAATTTAATGTCTTTGATGCTTTGTTTGGCTTTTTATTTTTAAGTTGTTTTTTTTTTTTCCTCAAGATTGGTTCTGCTCTGTCACACTTAAATTGCTAAAGAAAGTTGTAGGAGGAATCCAAGATGTATGGGTAACATTCTTGCTTGTTAAAAGTTTAATTTATACTTTGGATGTGAAGGAGGTAATAAAATAAGATTGTTAATGTGTGTTACTTTGCTTGGCAGAATAAGGTAACTTAATTACAGTGTATAAATGTGTGGTTTTCCGTATAACTGTTATACTTTATTTGGAGTATATTTCCATTATTAAACTAAGACTAGTTTATTTGTCATGTTGGCCATGTTGCTGGGATCATAAGTCTCTCAAATCTTTTATCAAGACCCCTAATAGTTGTAGTGACTTTGTGTTTCACAAAAGTCTGTGATGCCAAAATAACTTTGTGACCCTCATTATTTGCTTAGTAAGTGAAAATTCATATTTATTTGAATCAAAAAGAAATCATCATGCCAAACCACAAAGTTTTACCCAGATTGGCTTTGTAAGAACCCAGTTCCTTCCTGCTTAAATCATTATCAGAACTATCTTAGAGATAAAGCTAACACTTTAAATAGATACTTGACAACACATGCCTTCAAATCTTTTATCTTAAGCTTATAAAGGACTTCCAGAATTCTTAATTTTTCTTTAATCTATGTCTGTGGAAGTAATAACAGATTTTTTTTGCATCACTAACTCTTTGGATCTCTCCTACCACTTTAACAGTTTGATTAAACTATCCGTACATATAACTGGCTTATGGCTGCTTAGTGTTCAAAGGTATTTTTGTCCCTTTGTGGTTCTCATTATCTGTTAAAATTTTTGGAAAAATTGCATCATCTTAAAAATTATGGCTCATGATGAGCCATAACCCTTTTGCTCTTCTGAGACAGGAAAACTCCCATTGCATTACCTGGATTTTCATCATAGCCAGTGTAAATGATGACTTGTTTCTCAGTATTTCCTTTAATATTAAGCATCAAAGTTGTGAGTTCATATGAGACATTCAAGTTGGAGGGGAAATGTGGAGGTATCTAGTTCAACCTCCTGCTGAATCCATGGTCAGTCATGAGGTCAGAGCACGTTGCTCTGGGCTTTATCAAGACCGATGTTGAAAATCTTCACAATTATTCTGAGCAAACTCCTCCACTGGGACATCCTTCCTCTGAAAATGTTTCTCCTTATGGCTTGTCCAAACTTCCAATGTTTCAGCTCACTCCTTCATCTCTTGTCTTCCTGTCATGCACTGCAGTGAAGAGTTTGGGTCCACCTCGACACCTTTGGGCACTGGTAAACTGCCGTAAGACCCCCCTGAAACCAGCTCTTCTCCAGACTGAACAACCCCCAGTCCCTCAGCATCTTCTTCAGGGCAAAAACTCCAGTCCCTGAGCAAGCTCTGCTGAATTCTGCTGAGCTCTGCCAATGTTTGTACCAGGCTGTCCCTCAGTCTGCCAGCTGTACTCCTGTCATGACACCCAAGGATGCTGCTGAACATCTTTTCTCTAGAGCACAGTGCTGGCTCATAGCCAGGTCCATTTGTTAGAGCTGCTTCCATCCCCACAGTGCCCAGGAAAGGGGGTCATTCTTTCCATGGCTTTCTTCTTGTTCTTGCTTAAAATCCTAAAGGTCTGTGCTGGCCCAGAGAAGCTGTGGCTGCCTCATATCTGGAAGTGTCCAAGGCCAGGTTGGATGGGGCTTTGAGCAACCTGATCTGATGGGAGGTGTCCCTGTCCATGGCAGGGGGTGTTGGAATTGGATGATCTTTAATGTCACTTCCAGCCCAAACCATTCCACAATTCTATGGTTAGGTGGTCAAGATTTTTTTTTTTGAGAATATTCAGGTTTGGTGTTAGCTTAGCAGGGCTGCTTCTGTGAAGTAATATGTGCAACACAACCTGTGAATACACGAGAAATGCTTACATGAATAATTCCTGTTTGCTGTTAGTGGAGCAGTTTCAGGCCATGGCTCAGCTGCCAGGCTGTTTCACTGGACATTTTCCAGGTCTTTCTGCCATTCTGCAGCTATTTGAGGAAAATGGAATGAAGATGTATGGAGGAAAAGAAATAAGTTATTTCCTTTTCATAAGATCTGTTCCAATTTTGCGTGAAAATATTGCTGAGAGCTTATCAGGGGGTTCAGCAAGAACTACAGTCATGACACTCATGAGGAGTTAGGAATCCTTCAAGGGAAGCCTTGGATAGAATGTAAGAATGCACAGATATAACAAATGTAAATACTTGGATTTAGCTGTTGAGTTCTCATGAAATGGGACAAAGAGGAAATGTAAGGAAAAAAACCCCACAAATAAGTTAAATTATGTCTTGGTATAAGTAGGTGCAGGTCCATTAACTTTCCTTGCTTTGTATTTTTCTACACTTTGACCTTTGAAGCTGTGGTCTATCCACACAGTAAACAATTTGAGACATGAAGTTCTATTAATCTGCAATTCAAATTATCTTAACTACTCTTAAAAAAGATTGCTTTACTGTAGAATTATATTGTGTATCGCAATTTTCCCCTGCTTTCAGTGGCTGTCTTCTCTGATGAATTATCTAGGAAAGATGAATTATTCCCCTATTTTTCCAAAGTAATTGCAGTAATTCATGCAAATCTATCCAAGACTTGCAACCAAGAGTGACGTTTGCCGTTTGAGCAGCTGCTTCTTCCTGCCTGGTTAGGGATTGGTTTTGTTTTACAAGGGGACGATTGTCGCCAATAGAGTGGTTTGTTCTTTAATGGGGCAAGCATTGGTACACAGGGCTCTCCCACACACCAGACCCCAAAGCAGGCAACATCTGTGAGGGTGTGGCACACTTTTGCACAAGGGTCTAAATAGTTGCCAGTAAGAAACCAGACTGAACACATGTGTTTGTCACTTAATTTCACAGTAGCGATTTGAGGCTTTCATCCCTGGAGCAAGTGTGGTTGGGGATAAGTTCTGTTTTTCACTCGTGCTATTTGGAGATTTTCCCCTTTCAACCTCTAAATACTTAATAAGTTGGACAGATAGAACAAGGGAGATTTGTCCTGCTGACTTTGTAGGAAGGACACTCTGCAGTGTGATGAGAGGTCCATGTCCCATTTCTGCTCTGTCAGGAACAAGTCTAACCCTGAGCACCTCTGCTTTGAGAGAGGTCTCTAAAATAGTTTAACCAGGTTCTTTAACTTTCTCTTTTCTCTCTTGGTCTATGTAACAAGCCTTCCTTTAAATTGTTTCCACTGCAGAATCAGAAATAGTTTTATCTTATTTTGTTCCCTGTTCCTCAGCTCCTCAGGGGAAAAAAAGAAAAAAAAAGGACATTGTGACCAACCGCAGCAGTTACCTCTTTTCTTCAACTTCACAGAACAGGTATAAGATGAAGAGAAGTTGTAATATCAGAAAAATACTGTGATTAAATAGCTGGGAGTAGAAACTAAGCTTTAATTTTTCATTCTTGTGCTCAGAATATTTCCATGTTCATTTCCATTCTCTGCAATTCTTGGAGCGTATGAATTTTGTGCTGAAATAGATTTTTCTCCCTCTTTTTTTTCTGTCACATTTACTTATAAGTTCTTACGTGCACACAAGGATTTGGATGTGTAGAAGAATATTCTGCCTCCATTAAATTCGGTACATGGTTTCTCTGACCTCTTCTGTATGCTTTTCATGCTAACTTAAATGTAACATTTTATGAGCAAATCATAAACCCTGAATTTACTGTGAGGATAAAATCCCTGTTCTTTCCTAGCTCATCTCTTAGCTCCAATATCAGAGAAACAGAGGAAAATGCTATTATATCAGCTTTGAACGGCAGTAATGCAATATGCTTCTGCCCTGTCAAACTTCCACTGAAGGAAATTGATTTCTGGTAGGTGGAGTTGCCTTGGAATAGTTTACAGCTCTAAAGAACAAATAGCAGCCAATGCATGTGAGGTGCTGTGTCAATGCTTCTCTGTGCTTAGCATAAAACTGAGCATAGTTAAAAATAAAATTGTTGATCTGAAAGGAAATAAATTCATTTCTGGTTTACTACTTGGCTGCACATCTGTAAGCAAGGGCAGGATTTATTTGAATTGGGGTTTCTGCTGTCTCTTGAAGAGTCTGCAGGGTGAATATTCCCACCTAGTGGCTGGCAGCAGTGTAGGAGATAAGAACTGCACAGCACTGAGTGCAGGCCAGGTGATTGCTTTTAAAAGTCTGCTTGTCAGATGCAGAAGGTTCAATATCTGAGACAGGCACATCAGGTTTCAGTTCAACTTAGCCCCTAAATATTTCATTGCACTCGGTAGATACCTTTAGCATGAAAACACAGAACAAAGGGAAATCAAACTTGCAGTTGTGATCAGAAACCCATTGGCCTCAGATATGCTGCAACAGCAGGACTGCTCCTCTCCAGCAGATGCGTAGTGCTGCTGAGTAGGTTCTGCACTAAAAGGGAAACAGCTTCAGCCAGGGCTCTGCCTGGTGAGGACAGACACCTCTGCTGAGGGCCTGGCTGAGCTTAACTCAGCTTATAGAAACACTGGAACGGAATTTGTTTCATTTGTCCCTTGCCAGAATGTTGGTCAAAACCAGCAGCTAGTTCTTAACTTATTCAAACTTTAAAGCATGTTTTTCTATATCCTGTATAAATGAAGTCTTTACCAAGTTTAATTTCCCTTATGCTGACAATCCAGTTCTGTTGCTTGATGTTATGCTGCATCATGTATTGGCTCATTGAAAAGGCAAGAAATTGCAAGAGATTGAGTGCCTGAAATAGCTCGGGTATTTGTGGTTTGACTAAGTTGGCTTGAGCAGGCAGCAGTCCAAAAAGTGGATTTTATGCTTTTTTTTTTTTTTGTCTTTGAAGATGAGCTTCACCTACTACAACTTTTTTCCCTGCTGGTGCTGCTGACGCCACCAGATTTTGCCTATACTCTTAGGGAGTCTGGAGTCTCTGTGACTTTAGTAAGAAAGTTAGTAAGGACAGCTAGTAAGTACAGGCAATTCTGGCAAGAGGAGCAAGCTAGAAGCTGAAGTGGATAAGCTTTCTTTTATCGCAAGTGAGATAAATGGATCAGAAACGGGGGTAAAAATATCTATATCCACTCTTATTTCGCTGTGTGTGTGCTTAAATTTGGAAGAGTAATGCTGAGATTGCAATTGAATCAGGTCAGGAAAAGGAAGGAAAATATTCATTATGAATACTGAGAACAATTCTACTCATGAATTTATGTATTTCCTGCTCAGTAGTGTAGCCTTCAGACTATCTTATTATCAGCTTCTGGGTCTTAAGTTCTCGTGGACCAATTTTAAATCTTTTGCATGCTGCAAATGCTCTAAACTGCAAATGAGTTCTGTTCTGTATTACAAATACAGCTATTTCCTCTTGAGAAGATCATAGATCTACCCAAACATCTTTGAGTATATGCAGTAGGAAAATATCTGGAGTTTTGACAATGACATTCAGAGCAATTGTATTTCTACATAAAATGGAACTTAGTGACTACAAATAGCCAGGGGATTTGATAAGTATATAAAAGTGGAGGGGGGAATGGCTTTTAAGCAATCACAAAGTTGTTTTATCAGAAGAGTTGATACTACATCTTGTTAGTTCTGAAAGATTTAACTTTCTAATCTCAAATGTGCTTTGTAGTGAAAAGGAATTTACAAATGAAATCCAACAGCTTGCAAGTGAGCCTCTGTAGCAACTGATGACAGGGTTGTCTTTTAGGTGCTGGTAATTGTTCAGCCACTTATAAAGAAACTATAAGCTCCAGAGACCACTGTCTGCTCTCTATGAACCGGGGGAGGGGAAGCTGCTGCTTCCTGGGAGTACCATTTCAGTGGTGGAGAATAAAATGGGACCAAGTCAATAATTATTATTTTAAGCCAAAATACTTAGTGTTCCAATAGTAATTTTCTTAATTTGACCCCCACACCTTTTCATTGTCCACATTCCCCACCCACAAATGGAGGAGACCTGCAAGAGCAGATTGGAAACTTGGTATTTTTTCTTCAACAGTCTACCGAGACTCTGTTTAAAGTCAAAAGTTTGCTGCAAGCTAGTAGTCTTTAGAAAACTTGGGTGTTTTTTGAAAACAATCACCTGTAGAGAAAAATACCCCAAAAATAATTGTATGGCAGTATATTGATTATTGCATAGAATATCTTCAGGAAGCCCAGGAGCTAATTTTCTATTTATACAAGAGAGAAGGCTGAGGAAAACTGTTTAAAGAACAAGTGATTTTAGTCTAAGATTAAATGAAACACTGAAGAGCCCAGCATTCACTCAGGCCTTGACAGCATATTTCTGGTTAGCCATTTAATGTAAGCCTCTCTTCAAAAAGTAACTGCCAAAGCTTTATCATTTTAACATTTCTCGGTGGCCAAGGACAGTAGTTCCCGTAACTGCTGAAGAGACAACTGGAAACCTATGAATAAACCCCCTCATTAGTGAAGGAAAGCCCATGAATAATCCTCGTTAGTGAAGGAAAGGCCTCTTGAACAACTGAGTCAATAAAGCATTAATCAAAGAGGTCATTTGTTCTTCTTGATGGCAAATTCTTTATACAAATGGCACGTGCAAACAGGTAGCTGTGGCTGCAGAAAAATCCAGTGCTTAAAGAGTTTAAGGTGATGGATGGTCCAGTAGTACAAGGCTTCTTGCATTGAAATTGGCAATGTGTATGAAGGAATTCCTTATTATTAGCTGAATAATTATCTGTGATAGAAAACCATCTTTCTTCAGCAAAGAAGAGAGTGACTAGGAAGGTGACTTTTTATACATGAGAAAACAGTTAAACTGTTTCTGATACAGATGCATCCATCCTAACTTCATTAGAATGTACTCAGCTTATGCTTTATTGACTCCTACAGGGCTTGAGCACACCCTAAACCTTAAGAAGCTACAGGGTGCTGAATCAAAAAATAGTCAGTAAGCTAAACCTTGTGTTTAGTACTTACTTGAAAGTCCTTTCCTGAACTGAAACTTGCAGCAAAACTGTTTGCTTCTGTTGCAAAATTGAAGTCGGTTTTGCAAATGAAGAGTAAAGCCCGACAGGTTATTAATTTAGGAGGCAAAATTATACTTATGGTACCATTTGGTTGAAATTCTTTGCCAAAAATGTTTGTGATTTTTGGGTGGCTTTTAAAATTTATGGCTGAAGGCTGCTGTATTTTCTAATGGGACTCTGATGAAATGCTGTAAACAAAAAATTTTCTGATGGCTGCTGCAGTACCCATTGGTGCAGTAGATGTCCTATAATGTGACTAAAAACTGAGGCATGTTTTGCATCTTTAACTTATATCTGATTAACATCCACTGTTCTTGGTTAAATAACTCCATGAATTCCATTAGGTAGTGTCTGCTGGAAAGGGAAGCAAGCAGAACCTGGTTCTTATTGATCTCTGCATCTGTACCTTGGACTTTTGCCAATAGTATCTAATTGAAAGGAAGACTGAGATAAAATTACAGCCTTGTGAGTGCCAGTGTGTGCTTGCAGCTTTGTTAACCCACTTGTTTTGAATCTCAATGAAGCATTCTCACATAAATAAAACAGATTTTTATAAAGTAAATGACGCACAAAGTGTATTTTATGAAACTAAATAAGGAATAGCAAACTGGACTCTATTACTTGTCTGTAAGTGGTTTAGCTATCTGAAGTACCAGAAAGAACAAGTAATGTATCTGAGAGTGCAAATAGCCTCTAGTGTGAAGAGAGAAATGACAGATGAAATAGGAAAACTTATCTGCATAGTCTATGTTCTTGAATATTCTTGTTTTCAGAAGGATTAAAATGGAACACGATAATTCAATATTAAGCCAGATCCCGTCCATCTTTTGTTTGGGAGAATTTGTTTTGAACAATTGACAGCTTTGGTGCCAAGAAGCGTGTCATGGGACAGATCCTTTATGGTGCATTGCAAGAATATCAGCTCATTACTGATCTCTTGACAACCTCAGCTATTTCATTCCTTTTCTTCGTAATTAGAAGACCACCAGATGGCCCTGTCTGGAATAATTGGAATGGCATAAATACCTAAAGAGAAGGGGAGACGGGAAGGAATGCAGGGAAATGTGGAGCATAGATTTCATTCTTACTCCTATTAGTTTTTTAGGCCTACTTCAGTTCTTGAGGATGGGGAGCGTCAGACCCATTTGATCTTCATGGGAGAGACAAACACAGATTTACAAATTTAATGTAGCCATTGGACAAGACTGACACCAGATATGAATCCCATGTGCATGGGACTTTGGGAATGCAAGCTCATGATAGCTTAAGGTCAGAGGGGTGGTTCAGGTCCCAGTGAGCCCATCAGGCTCTGAATGAAGCAATGTAGAGTGTTTGTGTAACCCCCTGGCACACGTTAGCAGTGGGGAGTTTAAAAAGGTTTGTGAGCAGTAAGTTTTTAAATAGCTGCAATGGCAGACAAAATGATTCTCTCCAGGACTTCAGACATTTCCTTTATCATAATTTTAACTAAGTCACTTCAAGTTTTCCTTCTCTTCCCCACCTATTTTTAAACCCTTTGGCATTAGAGGAACTGATCCAGACTTGCAAAAATGGTTTCCTTGTACATTACATAGCCTGGAAGAGCATTTTCCTGGTACCAGCTTAGCAAATTGGGACCAAAGTGTATCAGGCAGTTCTGCTTGTGAAGGCGGATTTTCTAGCCTGAATTTCTTGCTTAATTAAAAGGCAAATTAAATGTGCATCACATTTTTGGTGTTTTTAGCTGCAACAAGAAGAGAACACTGAAGGTCTTTGAAGAGATTGGTTAAAAGTCTTTGCATATGATAAAGTAAACTTTATAGATAATTATTTCAATATTAGCCAAACCAAAAATTACTGTATACGTAGCATTTCCCATCCGTCATCATGATTTAATACATCCATACACACCAAAAAAGGCCTCCAACCCTTGAAATTTTCAGCTGCTTGTCAAATTTTGAGTAGTGAAATAAAGGAGAAAAAGTGTGTGGAAGATAAAATTAATGAAGATAATCTTTGTAAAGCCTAAACTGATCTGTGTTGTTACAAACTCCAATCAAGTTTTTTGTCATGCACATGGAAACTCTAGAAATTGTTTCATGAAAACAAACAGAACTTGAGCAATGTTAAGAAAACAAATATGCAGGCCTGGGGCAGAAGGAAAGCCTACCCTGAAGTGTCTGCAGTAGATTTTGCTGCTAATGGTCTTTATAATGAGATTATTCCATGATCCTCAAGAGTACTGGCGATTAGTCAGGTGGCACAGAAATTTGCAATTGATTCGTGTCCAAATTGCAACCCATAAATTAAAGGAATGATGCAGGGTGAGTTGCTTGGTTATGATGTTCAATAATTTTAGCATGCTGGATCATCTGGGTGAACTTCAGGTCTCGGGGAACAATGTATTTAGCGATTTAAAGCCAGTCTGACTCTATTTAAGTACATGAAGGTTAGAGAACCCTTGAAGGAGTGAATGTACAATGTGCAGAATAATTGCTTAATGGAGAATGTAGGGTGCTTGATGGAGACTTGTATTGATTAGTGGAGGGGGAAAGTGGTGTTTTTATGAAAGTCACTGGTATCTTCTTTCACTGTACAACTTAGGCGCTGCATAGTATATGATGTATTTGAAACTTCAGGAGAAGGCAGAGGGTATTCAAGTCTGGAAAAGTTCATAGGGAAAGCAGTTTTTTGTATATCTGAATAATCCAAATATATTGGCCTTTTCTCACTTGAAACTCTGTTTAGATCCCGAACTTGAACACATAGAACCAAGAAGGCCTTTGTCTGAATCATATTTGGGATTTGGGATGTTTGTCTTTGATACCAAAATCTCAAAACATATATTTTTTTCTTAGTAATAAAACCAATCCAATGTAACTCTTGGCATTTATAAGAGTTTATTCCTTATTAATCTTTTGGCTGGGTATAAACCCACAGATGTGAAGATAAATTACTGAATTATTCTCACCTACATGATTTTGTAACCCTTGGGGCAATGTCTTCACTCCTTACAGGGTTTGTAGACGGAGTTAAACACTGTCTAATAAGGAAATGCAGCATTGCAGGTGTTCTGCAAGGAGAACCAGATTAATTTATTGAATATGCACTTCTAATTTTTAAAGGATTTGCTGACAATTATGTATATCCAGGGAAAAAAACCCCTAAGCTTGTTCAGATTGTCAATGACTGGTTTAGGCAGAAAAAAAGGAGAAGGGAGAGAGAGACGTTGAAAATTTATTATGAAGAGAAAGTATTTTCCCATGTATATTATAAACTTCATTAATATGTTTGTTTACCATTTCTCCCTCCCCCACACAGTGAAATCTTTTCTGAAACACTTTTCAGACTGGAGAGCATTTATTTAATTAAGGCTATCTGAAAAATAGCCATAACCTCCCAGCCCTGGTGGTGTCCTGTTGAGTAAGAATCCCAGCTTTTACTCTTAGCTCTCTGCCCATTCTCCACAAAAGGCTTCAGATGAACCACACAACTAAATGTAGGCATTTATAATGGGGGCTTTTATGTCGGAACTCTCACAGTTGGCATCTAAAATGTAACAAGGGGATTGCATTCTAGCACTCCCCTCTGAATGAGAGGTGGGTTAATCCACAGATGAACACCTAAAACTGGGTGAAATCAATCCCACTTTCTGTGTCCCACCCAGATGGCTCCTTACTCAGCCACCTGAGCCATGCTCTGTCTCCTTGGCCAGCCAGAGCTGGCTTTGTCACCAGCATGGCTTAAGTCCTTCTTCTCCATCTGTCTTCTTTGCCATCCATCTTGCCTTTCATTAAAGTAATGCACCCTCTTTTCCATGCTTTTTGGGGGTTCAAAAGTGGCAGGCTGGTCAAGGACATTAAATGGCAGTTGTGTTCCTGCACTTTTTTCTGCATCTGTGAGGGCAATGGAGAAAACCCTGCCCATCTCTTGCAGTTCTGCTCTCGGCACTGCAGGATAGTGATGGGTGTAAAAAGGTCAGCTTTCAGCTTCCCATGACAGCTGTAGCTTGTCTAGTGGTGCTGATAGCTCCTGAAATTGAGTTGCTTTTGTCATCTGGTCTTCTGACTACTCATGACCCCAGAGTTTTGAAAGTCATTTAACTTGCCAAGTTTGAATAGATAAAATTACGTGTTTCTAACATTAGGGACACACTCTTTCTATCCATCCTTCAGTGGCTTTAAAGTAGATACGAGAGGTTTTAAATTAGGGAATGTTTTATCCTTTCTAAAAGATCTGGAACTCTTTTATTCTGATTTTCTTCCTGAAATGGCTGACTCCTTTAAAAAATAAGCCCCACACCACCCAAGGCAAGGAGAAAAAAAAAACTCACCCCAAAAATTCAACTTTGGAAAGAATGATAACATAGATAGTACCAGCCTCAGTGATTTGATCTGTTAGTTATAAAAGAAAAAGAACAAACAGGTTTACACAAGGTAATGATAAAACAAATAAGGTATCTTTACATTTGGTTTATTTTTATGTGCATGTTTATAAATGTTGTAGTTCAAGGCTAGAACTTTTTCAGCTACTAGTCTTAACACTAGAAAAGTAAAGGCTTTATATAATACAAAACTGCCCGTTAATTTAGAATTATGGTTATCAAATAGTTTTAATTAGGAAAGAAGTCTTCACCAGAAGATCCCGTTTTATGAAGTATTTAATAAGGCACAGTGAGGAATACTGAAGTTCAGTGCCTTCTTCTGTAGGCACATTTGAACTGCTGCTGTCCAGCTCCAAAGAAAATTCCCTAATCTCTTTTATATCAGATATTCTGGTATTGGTTGTTCTGGCATTTCCAATCCAAACATCTTCAGTGTCTCCTAATTTAGCATTCCTTTCCATTCGCCAGGGATATTGAGGGTGAAGAGGAGGCTGCTGCCCACCCCTTTATTTCTTGGCTTCATTTTATTCCAGGTGGCTGAAAAAGAAATGCTCTGATTCAAGTTAGGCCAAAATAAATGTTAAGGAGGCAGTCCTGCCATTTGAAGTAATCTGTAGTATTAAGTAATATGAAGATAATGGAAATGCTTCTTTCATTAATTCTCTAGGAGGTTTGAGTGATAGATGTTCTCCTGTAAATGTGCATGCTGGAAGTTCCTTTTTATCTTAAGAATATAATTTATTATGTTCCTGAATAGAGATATATTTCTCCAAGTAAGCTGAACTGTGAGAAATGTCTAATTATCACCTTTTGATGGTAACAATTAACCTTTGTGAAATCTTCTGTTAATAATATGTATTTGCAAAACAATTATCAGTATTAAAAACCTTTGTTAAATCCTTCAATTCCAGCTACCCCCTACAAATTTCTATTTGCATTGGAATTGTGGAACATAATTTGTTAAAAAAAAAGAATTCTCCTCTTTAATGAGAAGTTAAAATATAGCCCAGAGGAAAAAGTTGTTTTTCTTGTGCCAACTTTTTGAAGTTTCATTTCTGTGATTTATTTGCCAGGATTAGAATAATGTTTGGTTTTGTGATGCATGTAGTTGCTCACTATTCCAAGGAATTTACACAAAAATATCCTTTTTCAAACAGCAGAATGCTTTAATTGCTTCAACAGGGCTTTTGTACAAACGTGTCTTTTAGGGAAAGGCATTTTCTCTACATTAATTTCAAGGGGCAGGTGTTCCAAGGCCCTACAAAATCACTTGCAAGGTGAGACTTGCCCTTTGCCAGTGTACAATTAGCCTTATAGCCAAATAAATTAATAAGGATGATTTTTTTTAGTAAACAACACATGCCAACTCTGCATAATTCTGTAGAAATCCGAGCATATTACACTTCAGAAGCTTCTTACACCTAATTAGTGACTGTGAAGCATCTTATACCTACCTTACACTTCAGTCACCTGCAGAACAAGACTAAAGAATTAATTTGAAATTCTTTCCCTTCTTTTGGGATGTCCTTTTTAAATTGTGTGCTTCTGCCTGTATTTGTGTTGTTCAGTTATCATACTTGTGGGGCAAAAGACAAATTGCTTGTAAACAAGCAAAGAAGAGGGAAAAAAAGCAACAAAAATATACGTAATCAATCACGGGCTTCAAAATAAGGAGGTTCCCTGTGGATTGCACATCAAAGGTACAAACACGTTGTGAAATAGGAGGTTGAACAGCTTCTAACAAGCTGTTAATTGAGCCAGAAATGAGGGTGCAGAAGTGTGGAGTGAGACAATGATCCTTAAGGCCTGACTGGAAAACCCTGCACCCGTGATCACACATCTGGAAATAAGTACTCTCTTGGTAAATTCTGCAGACCTGAAACCCTTACTCAGAGATGAGCTCAGTCCCTGGGCATCAGGAGGCACTTTTTTGGGTCCACCTAGTAAGTGCCTCAGCTGATCCTACAAATTTTGATGTATGCATTTCTATTACTCTGGACTATCATATGAACAGAGGTATAAATTCTTATCACCTCCAGCTTTGAGCACAGCATAATGGTTACAAGTCTTGGCTCCTAAAAATGCCTGTGATTTCACTTCATGCTGGAAAATTATCTTGCAGTAGTATTCTTATGTTGACACCTTCTTATATAGCATGGCAACACTCTACAGTAAGAACAGCTATATTGCTATGTTTCTTAAATTTTTGCTTAGATCAATAAAATATCTCAAACTGCTACTGATCAGCAATTCCTTGTGAGAATTTTGTAAGGCCCATCAGTGCCTTTAAGGGCCTGATGCTGGATTTCTTCACCTTCAAGGAAGAAGGATTTGGAGAGGTTCTAATTGCTGTCCTTAAGTATCTGAGGGGCATTAGAGTGTGTTGTGAGCTCCCCTTGGCAGGGCACAGCAGTAGGACAAGGGGCAGCAGCTGTAAGTCATGAAAAGGCAAATTCCAGTGGAAAATAAGAAGAGAACTTGTGGGGAAAGGGGGGTGGATTTGCTGCCGGAGAGGTCTAATAACTGCAGCAGGTACCCAGGGAGGCTGTTGAATCTCCTTTCCTGGAGGTATTAAAAACTTGACTGGTTGAAACTCTGAGCCATTGGGTTTGACTTCGAAGCTTGTCTTGCCTTGAGCCAAAGGTTGGACTGGATGATGTCTAGAGACCTTTCCACCAGAATGATTTGTGGTTCTCATCTCAAATACCTGGACCTGTGGTCAAGTTTCCTGGTATGGAGGGAGAGGGTACATAAACCAGCATGTTCTTTCTTTAAAAGTTTAAGAGGAAAAAGAAAAGACAGAAGAGTTAAATGTCTCATTCTGTACTCATGAGAAGTAAAAATGTGCTTGAAACCAGACTTATAGGTTCAGAAAACTGTTTCCAACTGTACTAAAGCAGCAAAAGAAACTATTGAAATCTCAGCTTGCTACTCTCTACCAAAAGGAAGCAGACTTGTGCCTCACCTTTTCACTGATTGGTGCCATTCAGAACAGCAATATCAACAAAAAAAATTGCTTAGATCTTCAGTTTTAACTCAGTTGTTCCATGTTTCTATTCAGCCATCGTCTTCAGTACTGGTTATTCTACTTCTTCCCAAATCCCCTAGCAAAACTTAAAATAAAATAATCCTCCTCAGTATGGCTCATTGCCACCTGTCGTTATCCCCAGGATTAATAACATTTGTGGTAAGTGCAATAAATTGGACCATTTCATGTTACCATGGCAGCCAAGTTGAAAGTAGCAATTTTTTCCCCAGGTTGGCTGAAGATACTCTTGCAGGTAGAAGATACAAACTAATATTGATTAAAAATTTTCATCTGTGTTGTACCAAAATATCTTTTCCTACATTTCTCCTTCTGTGGTAACTACCTGGAGTGTAGGAGTATTTCATTAAAGAATAACTGGAGACAGAAGAACTTCCTATTTGAGTGAATCAGTGATTAAATGAATTTGACGTTTTGTCTTGAATGAAAGTGAATTTCAAGTGCTACTGTGAGAAACTCTTACAAAGTGTATAATTGGAGGTTGTCAAAGAAAACTTCCTCATATTGCTGTTTAAAAAAAAAAAACAGGTTATCTTCTAAATTAAAGCAAAACTGAAACAAACGGCAAAAAGAAAAATCAACAAAAAGAATTTTTAATTAAAAGAAAGCTGTCTCTTCTGTTTTTCACAGACAGAAAAACTCTGGAAAGTCTATAAATGTCATGAGATTTATTTCAAATCTGCCTGTTCTCTACAGTCTCTATTCCTCTGTCACAATTTTCAGTGAAGGTTCTCTTAGCTCATGCTGTAGTATTAGAGACCCTAAAAGTCTGTTGTTTTTGCAACCAAACATGTAAAGTGCTTTCTTTCTCTATTCGAATGACCTAAAAAAAGTTTTCTGCTTATAAAGAGAAATTTGTAGGATCATCTCTTGGAGGTATAACAGGAAGAACAGAGAAAAAAATTAAAACATTGAGGCAATAACTTGATAATTGGGGTCTTCCTGTAATTTTTAATAGCTTAGGTAAAGAGTCTGATCTTAACACCTCCACCACTGAGAAGCTAGATATTCCTGTGATTTTACTTAAAAGTGTTGTTAATATGATAGATTTGATGTTTGCATGTACTGAAGAAAGAACATCAATTCCAGCATCAGGAAGGCGATGTTTCAGTGTATATGGGGAAATAAGGGAATTTCCCCCAGCATAGTCTGTCTGCAGTTCTGGGTTCATTTCTCCTCCCTGAGCACAATGTCTGATGGCCAACTGTGGCAGTAGATACAACATGCTGATACCATGCTTAACCACAGATCAAATGGAAACATCACACTCTGAGAGCTGAGTGTTCCAAACACTTACACAATGCCTGCTGTTACACCCATTAGCTCCTAAAAATGGGTTTGAGAATCTGTGGCACTTGGTTGCATCGCATTTTTCCTTCCTCTAATCCAGCCTCGTAGCGGAGTTCCTCCTGAAACAGAATTCTTCTCCCTGAAGAAAAAGCAAGATTCTTTTTCTTGGAGGAATACAAGGGAGGGGTGTGACGGTGGGACTGGAAAGAGGGGAAATGGGTGTGGAAGAGGCAGGAGAAGAGGTGCCTGTAGATGGTAGGTAGATGTGAATTGTGGCTTGTATTTCTGTGGTGAATTATTAAGGCCTGCCTCCCCTTTAGAGTTATGCACCTCTAATCAAGCCTTTGATGGCTGATGATGGGTGTCTGATGTTTACAGTATTACCCAGGTCTATGAGCAACCCCAACAAGTGGGGTCCTGCAGCAGTTCATGGCTGGGTGAATAGCAGTAACGGTCCTCCTCATACCCAATAAGTTGGCTTTCAATGCTACTCTAACCATAAACAGTGGTGTAGGGAGGTTGTCGTGCTTGCAGGGGCTCTGCTGTGGTCATTGCAGTGACATTTTTCCATGGTCACAACTGTTTTTAAAAATAACCACAAAACCTTTCCTTGGCATTCGGTCAGTTTTGCCTGATTATATTTGCGTGAAAAGATTACATCTCCATCTTTTTTTATATGTGCTGTTGCTGGAGCTCAGGATGTTTAGGTTTGTTTGAGCAGAAGAGAAAAAAATGCAAAAGCTGACTGTTAGGGTAAAAAAGGCACCCTTCATCCCACACACCTGTCTCATATTATTATGTAAGGATCTTGGATTCTTCTTGCCAACCCTTTGGTGTTGTTGAATTCATCATTTCCCCCTCTAGTTGTTTCCATCAGTGTCCTTGGGTTTTGTTTCCCTCTCTTCCTTCAATATTGTCATTTTAAACATTTGTCCTGTGTTTGTATGGGAATTCTGGGAAGCGCTCAGGTAGTTTAGGATCCTCTGGGAGCTTTTTAACATTGTATTCTCCTATTTCAAGGCTTAGCTGAAATCTTCCTGTCTGAGCTGCAGCTTCCTCATACAGCTGTATTTTTTCCCAGGTTGTCTGATAAATGCTGTCCAGTAAACGTATTATCTCTTGCCAGCTTTGATGCAAATTTACTTTCCTACTTGTCTTCCTAGTAAATATTTTTTCTTAGAGAGTGGCAAGTGCTAGGGTAGAGAAAGACTGCTGTGTTTTGAACAGATTTTGTATTAAGTGTTGTAATAGCTTTGATGTTCCTTTGTTTCAGTCAAAGAAATGCCTCTGCAGTGGGTTTGGATGGCAAATCTTGCCTGGAAACTGTTGCTAAGTGGAACTTTTGTTGATGAATAACTTTGGTTGGAGCATCTCTCAGTAAGAAAAGGGGAAGTAGAAGCAGAATCATAGATGTGGAGGCAAGAGGACTGGGAATGGTAGGCTGTGAGTAGTATGGATTTGTGTGAAGAACAACTTTTATTTACGGAGCATGCTTAAGGCTAATTCCATTATAAAGTTACCTAAGTTCATATTTGATTTATTTTTTTCTTTTTTGGGGAGGCAGCTCTATTGGCTTTTTTGCAGATTTTGCTCTTTATGTGGCATTATCTGGTGTGGATTTTTAATTGTTGTTTTCTTCATGGGATTTTTTTATCCATCTTTTCCTACCAAAGATTTTAGTTGAGCTCAAGTTTCTTTACAAAAAGCTCCTGATGGTTTGACAGCCACACGTGGGCATGGATTTGTGGATAAAAGGCATGACTTAAACCTGTGCATTAGGCATAAGTAACTGTTGTATCATAACAGGGGAGAAGAATAAAAGGCACATTTGGCCTAAGAGTGCAACCCAAAGATATGTGCAGGTGCTTCAGTCAGCGAACCAGAGACAGCCTGCAGTGGATACAGAGGGATTTGCTAAAAGGCCAGCTCTGAGAAAAACTGACTGCCAAGGACAGGAAATCACATGAATGGCTCAAAGCAGCAGTGAAGAAGTGCACTAGAGGTGACTTGCTGTAGACAGCATTAAGGTGACTGCCCCAATAATGCTCCACACTGGAATTTTCTTGTCTGCAGCCTTCCCTGTGTGGGAACTGGCTCTAATTATCTTTCCTGCCCAGGGCATGTCAGTGCTCCTTGCCTAACTCCCAGCTCATTCTGAAGACTGCCAGGTGAGAAAGTGTGTAATTGCCTTCCCTCAAGAGGCAGCAGCTCCCTGAGAGTGAAGAATTCACACACACAAATTCTAGAACTCTCAAGGAGTTTTTCCTCAAGTATTTCTACTCCTTTTCTGTGCTAGCACAGTGGCTACTGCAGGTCTGAGACTGTGGTACTTCAGGATGGGAATGAGGGGAAATCCTCAGGATGGGTTGTAAAGTCACCCCAGCCCCTTCTCAGAACGAGGGAAAGCAGAGTCTGTCTTCCTACTCTGACACAGTTATCTGTTACCTTCCTGTCTTTTACAAAACCATCTTCTCTTTCATGTCTCGTTCTTAGATATTTGGAGATGAAGTGCCATCAAGAACAAGGTTTGTGTCCAGTGGAAGTATATGAGCCTGTTTGTATTTCAAATTATGAAGGCATTAATTTTACCCCGTGAAGACCAGCTCTCATAAGAACTACTGTTTTTTAAATATCTGTTGTCTGAGAAGATTCATTCTTGCTCAGATTTGTAAGGAGTCTAACTTACTGAGACTTTGGGTGTGAATGGAGATGATCAGGATTTAGACGATGGAAAAACTTCAGGACTGTGCCAGTGTTTGTCTTCATGAACAAAATTCCATGATAATGACCCTCTCCTCTTGAGCAAGTGTGATTCTATAATCTGCAATCTCTTAATCTGTGACAAAATGCAACTTGTAATATTTGTAAATTTATGGTATTTTGGGGGTCCTTAAATTTTTTTTTTCTCTCAGGATGTTAGAAATGTTGAAGTGGGTTCTGTGTGGCTAAAAGTTGCGGGTTTTATCTGCTTCTCTTCAGAATAAATAATTAGCACAATGCTGTTGAATTTATGCAGGAGGACCACAGGCTTGAACAGGGACAACTTTCACTGGCTTGGTGCCTTTGAATGATGAGATTTCTTTGGACATGACAGCATTATTTTCTGTGCACTGACATCAGTGGGAGAAGTTGCCTACTTGTTCCAATCCTTTCTTAAAAACAGGTGATGTGTCCTTGTGCTGTCTATAGTTGCCTCTCAGCCTTTAAACATCTTTTGGAAACTGGATTGTAACCTTTTTGGTATAGTTCAGCTTACCCATTTCCAGCCTTAGGGCTTTCATATATCTCCTACCACAGGTTTAAGTTTTATTCCTTATGTTGATAGAGGAAACTCGTCAGGATAGCACTTATGCGTGTTGCATGCAGGCTGGGCAGTGACATGGCCACATTTCTGGCACATGAAAAAAGTACTGAACTCAGAGATTTGGGGTTTAAAATGTTGATAGGGACAGATAGAAGACAGCCTTTTGTTTGGGGTTTCTTCCCTAGCAAAACTAGAGCTTGAAATGCGGAGTCCTCTGTGTATATGTGTCAGTGAATGGAACTTCTCCTGCCTCAGTCATTGAAATAGGCTACAGTCTTTTCATTTTTTAGGGGTGCAACAGAATTGGCCATTCCGTCCTCCTTCCTTCTGCTGTCTGTCCCTCGTTTTCTCCAGTGGTGTCCCAGACATGTTGCACATTTGCAGTCCATAATTTTTTCTGGCTTTCTGGAAGGTCATAAGGGTCTACTGAATTAGCAAGAGAATTGACTTTTCAATGCAGACAGCTCTGCCCTTGCTCATGAGAATATTTCACAAGGAGGTAGAAGAGCAATGCCTTGACTCTACAGACAGTAGGAAACTATGCAGCAGTACAAGGCACAGGAGCACCCATCTCACAGAATTATCTGAGAGTACAAGGCTCAGCAACTTCTGAGTCTAAAAAATCCTTAGTTGTGACACGTAGCAGCCTTCCAAGCTGCACAGCATAATTATTTTCTTCCTTCTCAGTCTTCCCCTCCCAGCACACGATATGTCGGATTTAACACTTAGGAAGGAGAAGGTACTCAGCAAAAATCTCACATTTTTGCTGTTTAGAGTATTTAACTCTTGAGCAAAGTTCTTTAGAATATTCTTGTCAAAAGTAGATTATTATTTAAGTGCAGAGAAGCATGCAACATATCCAGTTTAGCGTCTTACTCAGAATGTATGTTTTAAAGTCCCTGTGTAGTAAAAAAAAAGTGAAACTGGGGTGACAGAGCTCTTATAATTTGCAGTATGAGTCAGTAAGAATAATTCTTACTGCATACGTATGAGAAAACTATGCCAAGGTGTCACTCAGCTTACTTAAGATGTTTGACATTGTTTTTGAAGCAAAAAAACATCCCTAGCCAAATAATTAAATGATATTTTCAAAATCTATGTGTAAAGAGCCCACTGTCAGCATGACTGGACTGAAACAGGAACACTAATGCAGGAGAACAGTAATAGCTACTCACCAGTAGCAGTGCACTGAAGGAGAAATATGCATTAGAGAAGGTGAAAAAAATTGAATACCTGCATAATAATTAATTTAGCAGAAATTGTTAGCAAGGCCAAGTGCTACCAAGACAAGAATTTTTCAAGAATTTGAGTTGTCCTGGAAACAGATGGACATTTTGATTTTTTTTTTTCAGCAGTTTGAGTAGTATCTACAATGATGTATAGCTCCCGTGAAATGCAGAGCTCCAGGTGCAGGGCTTTTATATGATATTACAATATAAACTTTCAATTTGATACTGCCTTTTATTCTTGAGAAAACCCAGGCTTAAAAAAATACTATCAATCTGAGAAAATTCTTTGCATGGTGCCTGTTTCAATTATTGCCTGTAGAGTGACAGGAATACAGTGCACATGAATGATTTACTGCTGGAATCTGGGCTGATTTGCAATCACTGCAGAATTCGAGGCAAAAGGGGATTGGTTGGCTTTTTTTTTTTAATGTTTTTTAAATAGTCTAAATACATAAATTAATGGTTAGCTTGTATGCTTGAATTTGAGCTAATTCTGAATTTAATAATCAGTTATGTAATTCATAATTGTCACTGCTGGTGGTTTGCAGCATAAATAGGACCAAAATAAATCAAAATAGTAGTAACCAGAATGTTGTACAACTTATCTAGGAGCCCAAATGTCAAGTTTATTTTGTGTTACTAAATAGGTGTTGAAATGGTTGCAGAAGCAAGCATTTTGAAAGTTTTCTATTTCTCTGGTAAATGAACAGAAGTAAACAAAGAAATATTCTAAGAAATTAGTTACATTCTTTTGATTGTGCACAGCAGTTTTAGGCACGGTATAATTTTGTAGATCAAGGTACATTCTGAGAAGAGGAAGATTTTACTCAATTTCAACCAGAAATTCTGTAAGAGCTTTGACTTTTCCTGCTATGAAATGACCCACACCAATCAACTATTAATCAAATATCTGTTTTTATAAAGAATCTGAGCCTTCATTCCAAGAGGACAGTTTGGCTTTAAAAAAATATCAGTTTAATGCTAGATGGATAGATCTGATCCATTCTTCTATGCTGTGTAGGAACCATAGTATGGACATGGAGTTCCATAGAATCACACTATTTAAACTCCCTCCCCCAATGGGATAAAATTCTGACCCTTAGCTCTACCAAAAAATGGAAAAAATCCAATTAAAAATGTATTTCCCATTCATTTGGGAATTTCCACATTTGTTCATTTGGGTTTCCCACAGAACAGATAATTAACAGTGTATTGTGTTACATTTAAATTTGCAGACGTAAAAGAAAATTTTCACATTTCAAAATCAGTGTGTTCCTAGTAATGGTTTCAAGAAGTATGGAAACAGGATCCACCTAAGAGATGTGCATTGCCCATCATTTACATACCCAGCAAAGTGTGGATTAACTGGCTAATAATTGCTAAGAATTTGGGTAATTTAAAGCAGTGTGTTAATACCTTGTGGAGGATTATATTAGTATTATTATATATAAAGTATAGTCCTAATATAATACATTATATTATATAATATTAGGATTATATTAACATCTTTCTTCAGGATTATGTTTAATATTCCCACCTTGGATTTAACTAAATAGGGAATAGCTGAATAGAATGACACCAGAGAAGCAGGGCAGGAAGCAATAGCATGGATGACCTTGCTAAGGTAATGATCAGAATGGTTATGAGCTGATCCCAGCCTGCTGCTGTTATTTACGGCAATGTCCAGAGAGACAGAAGCTGTTATTTTTGCCTTATTTTACAGAGCATTTTATAGAGCTACAATCAGGATTTGCAGTCAAGGGAAGTGCTCCCAGACATACAAGCAGCGTGTTCATTTTGTTATTTCTCTAAAACCACTGCTACCTATGTATAACTGATTTCGGAGCCTTCAATCAACTTCAATTCTAATTTCCACAATAAAAACCCATTTACTTTGTCTCCTCTAAATAAATAACTTGTTTGTTTAAGGACAAGGTTTTCCCTCTCACAGTCAGATGGGAATCTGTAGATGATTTCCCACTCTGGCCTTGGCTGTGACACCTGACCTTTACTTGGCGAAATATCAGTGACCTAATGAACGTTATGCTCTCCTGCTTCCTAGAGGAATTAACTTGCATTCTCAGCTTCTGACAATCTCTATTTTGGCCATAGAGTTGGTAGGTGTCCTAATAAACGTGGAAAGAGTTGAGATAACAATAGCAGTGCCACTTGACCTATCACCTTTTTTTCTTCTTGCGTCTACTTGTCCCGACAGGAATTTAAAAACAGCACTTTCTAGCTGTGTTTGCTGACTCTTTCCAGTGAAACCCAAAAGGCAGGGATTAGTAGCTGGTTGTCTTGACAGTTGTGGTGTATAAAAGTCCACAACAGCTCTCAAGTGAAGTGCTTTGTCCAGCCTCCTAGGAAATGTCTGTAGAGGGTCTAGGAAGGGGTATGTGGCTTATGGAGAACACTTGCTATCACTTCAAGGTAGAGAGTGAACCTGCTTCAGTGCAGGCTCTGAGATCACAGCCAAGTTTAGGAAGGTAAAGGAGAAAATTCTGTTTTGTCATGCTTCCATGCTGAGCATTTTACCACGTCTGCATGCTCTGTGACGAACAGGAGACTGCCACAGCTTATCTAGACATAAAGAGCTCATTGGAAATAGAAAACCACCACGTGTTTGGCTTCTGGGAGGTGGTAAAATAGTGTAGGAAATCTCTACAAAAAGTAATAGCCACAATCTGGACAAAGTGGTGTCTTTCCAAGCCCATGAACATTAACAGCCTGGGAAGTCATATATTGACTGATGCAGTCAGTTCACTACATTTGATGTGGTTTGGATTCCAGGTTCCAGTAGGGCATGGTGGCACTTTTTAATGTGTTGTCTATTGCACAAAAAAGAGAGACAGAGGCTTTGACAATGACATTTGCAAAAGAGCAAAATGACATTTGGACAAGAAAGGAAAGTGGTTAGGTATACCTTGACTGAAGCAGTTGAAATTTGAGGGTTATTCAATTACTTTTGCATAGCATGGAGATGCCTTTACTCTTGGAAAAGGCAGCACAGGAGAATAAATACTCTTTGACAAAGCATGGAGTCATCTCATACTATTCAGTGCCACAGGACAAACAGACATGATTTTAGTGTGGGTGTTGTGTTTGGGTTTGTGGTTGGGTTTTTTTCATGGGAACACCTACACACTTTTCCTTGCTGGCGGTAAGGTGCCATCACAAGACAGGGTGCATCAGCAATACAGAGATTTTTCCTTACTAAATATGTATAGTTTTTGTCATTGCTCATACTGTTTATACCTGGAATTAAGTTCCTTATGTATGTGATTTCATGTAGTTGACTTCAACACAAAATAAAGTGTTGTTATAAAGTACAAGTAGAAGAATGTTCTGCTGTATTTTCTTTTGTTTGGAATTTTGAGCTACTTTTAGTTTGGTGGTGTTTGGGGGAAATACTAATGTGTTAATTCAGAGCCATTAGAGAGAAGGAGCCTGCACTTGTAAATCAAAGACTGTGATTAACAGTGGGTATTTTTCCTCTTGAGTGGCAGGAGTACTTAGGCATCAGAGAAACACCATTTCCATCTTGAGAAATTGCACCTGTACTTGAGGTGTGGCAGTTCTGCTCAACCCTGGACATTTCTAGAAAAAGAAGTTGCTCCAAATTCAAAGATGTCTTTACCACAAGCCAAAATTTTAGAAGCAAAATATAACACAAAAAATTCCTATTTATTCACCTGGAGTGCCCAGAAATTTGATGAGAATGGCTTAACCAGAGAATTAAATGAAAATCCAGTCCTCGAAACTGCCCCCACCACTCCTCCATCATGCCAACATGACCAAAGAGGTCTAGGTTTTAGAATCACAGAACAGTTTGGGTTAGAAGGGACATAAAGGGCCATCTGGTTTCAATCCCCCTGCTGTGTTCAAGGGCGCCTTTCTCTAGAGCAGGTTGCTCAGAGCCCCATCCAGCCTGGCTTTGATGTGTGCTCTCTTCCTGAAGTGTTAATTTAAACCAGCTAAAGAACCACCCTGGGCTGCCCTCCTGTCTCCTCTTTGCCCCTGTGGGGGAATGAGGACAGAGCCAAGGGCGTGGGACTGCTCTGCCTAAAGGGGTTTAGTGACCTGTTGGCCAGAATCCCACCAAGGGCTCTCCAGCCAGGGTAATTTGCTAACGAAGAGGGCAGTGCAATACAGTGCCTTGTATTCTTTCTATCAGAGAGTGAAAAAGTACATTTTTGAAATCTGAAATTCTAAATTCTCTAAAGTGGAAAGGTTATTTTATTTATTGCTTTTTTTATTACATCCCACATGGAAGATGACTGCAGGCAGACACCTGTCACTGAAGCTGGTCATAATTTCAGTTGCTGGTATTAAATCAAGATTTATTCTAAGGCTTTATAGTATATTTTTCTTTATTTAAAGAGAATGACAAGTTGTTTTGCAGGCTTATTTTTTGGCATCAAAGCTGGTACCAACTTCTCTGCAGGATTATCTCTGTTTATAGAGAATTTCCTGCCAGAACATGACTGGGAAAAAAAGGCAGCTAATGTAGTGCTAAACAAACTTAGCAGTCAGCATACCCTGAGAGTGGCACTTTGAAACCTGCAAGTATTCTCAATATTACAGTGGCTTCTATCTTGATATATCCATTTCTAGCATGATAAAGGCAAAAACCAAACCAACCGCTGCTTAAAAAAATGTGGTTTTATTCTTTTAAATTGATGAATTTTGGAAATTAAAGAAAATACATCATACATAATTGACCAGTGAAATAAAAAAATTGAAAAGTTATTCACTTTTTCTATGCAAACTTCTAGATATGTAAATACATGCATTTGAGTGACTTTCACTCAAAAGAAAACCATTTTAGTAATGAGCTTGAAGATTTAGGAAAATTAACTTGCATAACAGTGAAGGTAATAAATGCATTTACTGCTTTGCTTTGTTTCCCCATCACTGCCCATGTTCTGAGGTGTTGAGCTTTTGATGGGATACCCTTGTTTTTTGGACGAGGGTGAAAGAGCAGAGTAGGCTGCTGTCCTGCTAAGTTCTTTATTTCATAGTTTCATAGTTTTCTGAAGGCAGAGTTCAAAGGGGTTACATAAGGCCAAGCAGTAACAGCAGCAGCAGCAGGCAAACAGCAAGTAGGAAACATCATCTTCTTCTTCTCTAAACTTACAGAAATGTGGACTGTATTTGTTAATTGACCAATAAGATTAACACACAGTTCTAGTTTTCCTTTTCTTAACCTATCCTGGTCTAACAGTCGTAAGCCTTACACCAGTGTTACATAGGTATTACGCAGATTCGCATATAGAGTTTCTATCAGCTCTTATTGTTTATGTGAACACTCCATCTAAAAAATGTGAACAGTATAGTTCTATCTATATTTTGTCTAAAGTAAAGAATTCTGTGAAAAGGTAACACTGCTGCAGTAAGAACTGTGTTTAAGATTTCTTTGCTGCAACTTTTCAATGTTTAAAGCACTTAGCATGTATTTCTACTAAAAGTTAAAAATCTATATTTCTATTTCACTTTGATGTGACTTCATGTATCTCAGCTTATCCAAAGGTTTTAATTCAACCCCTGTGCTTTGGCTTTCCTCTGGGCCTGGGTTCAGAGGAGCTTTCACTCCAACACCGAGGCACAGTAGAGAGCATTTATTCTGCAGCTAACAGAAAATGTAGAGAGATTTGTGGACCTGTAGGCTTGTAGAGTGGGAAGGTTTCCCTGCTGAAGTTTACAGCTCCCTTGACAGGACTTTAGGAAAAAGTGAAGTGCTTTCATAAAAATAATGAACAAAGAAGTCAAGGTAAACAGTAAAGAAGTCTCACTGATGGACTTTTCAGAGCCAGACTGCAGAAAGTCTGCAGCTGCCATGGGGGAAGGCATTGTAAAAACCCACTTCTGTTGAATTCCAGTGGTGTGAAGCTCTAGCCACTTGGAAACACAGTGCTGAGTGTGGGTTGGATTTAAATCCTCTGGGTGCTGCCTTCTTGTTGTGGTAATGAGCAGAGGGCTAGGAAAGGAGAATGGCAGGAGCTGAGCTCCCGAGGGACACACAGAGAGGCCCTTGGGAGGCCTCTTCTTCCAGGGGACCTGCTGGGCTTGTACATTCATCTCCTTCATACAGACCTAGAGGATTTGCAGCTTTTCAGAGTCCAGCCTTATACCGTCCTGTGATAAAAACTCTTCTTCCATGAGCACAGCGTCTTTTGAAACTACCATTTCAACCTTTCTGATGTTTTTGAATCTATAACCTGAAATTTATGTCTTATATGATCTAAATACACAGTTTGGGGTATAGCTCATAGTCTGTTTTCAAAATCCTCTCTTCTACTATTTTGTAAGTAACAGAAAAGAGTCATTTTGATAGTTAAAGTACCCTGAGCTCTTCCTGTGACAGATTTCAGCTTCTGGAGTGTAAAGAACAGATGCTCCTGTTGACTTGTGTTTTGGGTTCTGTGTGTTGGGAAGAGGAGGAGGAGTACTTCAGCCTTTTCATAAAAACACTTCAAGAATTCATCCCATGTCAGTTTTCCTGTTCCTGTACGTTTCAGCAGCACTGAGGGCTCCCATCTATGGGTTACCTCAGGTGTTTTTCCCTCTGTTTGCCTTACATTGTTTGCTTATTAACTGTAAAGAAATATGAATGATGGAAATAAGATAGGAATAGGTAAGTGTCCTACCAAAAATAATTGAAGAAATTAAAGTTTGTTTCTTTTTTTTCTTTCCTGAAAAAAATAAGAGCTCTCAAATGGCTCTTCATCCAGGGATCTTAGAGCTTGTCAAGCATAAATGTCTCCTTTCAGAAACTGAGCAACTGGAGGCCAGGCACACAGTAAAAATCCCTTCTAGAGAGTACAAGAAAAGTCCTAAAAACCACCAGTCACTAATTCAGGTGCCCCCCTCCTCTCCCTGCCACTAAAGGCAGTGAGTGGTGCTTTGGAACCTGAAGCTTTTAGAGGAGTATGGAACACACATGCAGAGATAGCAAATGTCTTGCTTTTTCCCTAGGATATGCTACTTTCATATTCCAGGACTGCATTCATATTGGACTCTATTTGGGATGGCCTGCAAACTTGCTCTGTTCTCTGGATCTCTGCTGAGATTATTGATGAGAATGCCAGTGTTAATTTTGAGTTTTGTTTGTGATCTGGATACTTGCCTCTCAGGAAATGAATTGGAACAACTTGGTCTTATAGGGATTGAGCTGAGAAAAACAATCTGTCAGTTTCAATCAGTGCTTAAGTTGTATTTTTTGATTTGTACATGAATTAATTTTATGAAGTCCAGCTTCTGAATTAATTGAGAATAACATTTATGGGTTTCAGTGGCAACAGCACAGGCTCTATTTCTGCACATCACAAACAGGGATGTGTGAGTGCAGGCTTACACAGAATTCAAGAGAAGGCTACTTTTACAAGGTTTCCCTTACTGTTTTCCTGAAGAGAAAGCAGTTTTTTCTGAGACTTGACAGACCTGAAGTCCAGGCATCCTTTAGGGGAAACACTCTGTCTTGTACTTTTTCTTGGGTTTGTAGTTGGTTTTTTAATCTATGGACTAGCTTACCTTCTGGAAAACACCTGTGTTTGCAGCTTTGCTGCAGCATTTGTTTTTAACTAAAAAAATATTAAGCAAAAGTTGGAACATTCTCTTATCTTTATTTCTTCCTGGTTTTGCTTTTTTCTTTGCTTCTGTGTATGAGAATGTGCATTTGTAGCAGGGGCTGATGTAACAAGCATTTAATAGTCCACCTTCTGTGTTCTATGAGCCACAGCAGCCCGTGAACTACAGGCTCAAAACCAATTCAGTGCATTGGGCTGGAGCCCTCTCCCTGTTAAACCATGCAAACAGCAGAACAAAGTTTTGGCCTGATGTCCAAAAGTGGAGACAAATAGAAGGAGAGATTTGACTGACCACATCTTCTGGTGTGCCATGAGTCTTGGCTAGTGGGGAATAGCCAGCTCATTCCCTGCACAGCTAGGACTGAGGTGCTTACTGGAAGGTACACACATTACTCTGTGTGTCCTTGTAGCCATTTCCCTATGTTTTATCCAGCTTTCAATCTATAAGTAGTGAGAATTGTTTTATAATTAAATTCCTGGTTCCCAGACCTAGTTTAGGAGTATTCATTTTCTAATTTTCTTTCTTTAAAGCATTCTGGATACTGGTGCAGCACTCTGGAATTTTAATTCTGTTCTTCATGAGCTGGTTACTTTCCCAAATCACTGAGATTCAGAAAAGATTCTTAGGGTTTGAGATAATCAGTCATTTCTACTACAATATGCACCTTTCTGGTACTATGTTTCAAATTATATTACTGAATTTCCAAGGAGAGTAATTTCTGTTGAAGATCTATTTTCAATGCTCAGAAAGGATGATGGTTTCTAACTCTGTAGCTGGGAAGAGATCATAGTGCAAATGAAAGCAAAAGGAAAACAGATCACTTAGGTGTAGGATTGGGGAAATTAGTCAAGGTTCAGGAGCTTTCAAATCCAAGGAAATCCTCAGCAGGGGAAACCTGGGGATCAGAACGATAAAAATAGGACAGATGGTGTTCCTTGATAAAATCCTGGGAAGCTGTGGATTTCCTAAGTATCTGAGCTCTGGTTATTATTCTCCTCCGTGCCTAGAAGCATGCCATGCTTTCCTGATCCATAAATAGAAATCAAAATCCATCTGAGAGGTAGTAGTCCTCCAGTAGCAAGAAAACTGACTGGACTTCCTTGGAAAAAACCCAGCTCGTTCAGCTAGTCATGCCCTTTGAAATCATAAGGATAGTTTTCCATCTGCAGGAACACTCCAAGGAGCAGAAGCTTAGGAAGTTGTCATGTCCAGTAACATAATTTAGAGTCAATTCTTGCTGTTCCCATCTTTTGTATTCTGGAAGAGAATTGGGAAGTGTCATTATCTATCCAAGATAGAATCAACTGAAATACATTTAGCCTCCATCCTGGCTTACTGACCCTTGAACTGATGAGATCACTAAACAGCTGCTTGAAGCACAGTGGTTTCTCTTTTTTGATGTCTTTCCAGGTGAACAAATATCCAAATCAATGACTGAATATCAGATGAAGCATCAGTGGAGGGAAGACAGGTTGTATTAATATGGATGCCATGCATGAGAAAAATATTACAGAATAATGAAGGCAAATGCAAAAACAAGTGAGGTGGTCACAGCTTTGTTTCTTACGGGTTTTTTTTACTATATGTAAGCTCTGTTTTCAGTCCTGCCTGGTAAGATATCAAAGAAGATGGACATGTGAAGAGCTTAGCCTGGTAACAGAATCAAGTGCAGTGTCCAGCAGTCCTGAACATTAGTACTGACCCTTAAATTAAAACACTGATTCAGCACATGAACTTAGCAGTGCAGAGGCACTGCAACTGGAGTTGGAGTCCAAAGCACACAAATTTTTACAGGACACCTGGGCTGGGATGGTTTTTTTTGTAAGCTCCTTGCATAGTCTCTAAGTTTGGAAGCAAGACTGTAGTGACATAGGACAGGCTAGGGGACATGGCCTCAAGTTGTGCCAGGGGAGGTTCAGGCTGCACATCAGGAAGAATTTCTTCACTGAAAGGGTTGTTAAATATTGGAATGAACTGCCCAGGGAGGTGACAAATTTACCATCCCTAGAAGGGCTCAAGAAACAACAGGAAATCTCAGTTTTCTGGGCTAGTTGACAAGGTGGTGATCTCAGAGGTCTTTTCCAACCTTGATGATTCTGGGATTCTGTGACAGTGATCACTATAGAGATGTATTTTCAGGCGTTGTTAATATTTATTCAGCATTTTAAATTCTTTTTCTGTTTGTCTACAGAACAATAAATCAGTGCTGAGCAGTGTTTGTTCATGTAACAGGTGTCCCACTGCTTTTAGAAAGTGAAAACTGTATACCGTGTGAGATACCACTGTCTCCTTGCCCTTGACTTTTCAATATGAGAAGTCTTTTGAACAATTCACTGACACTTCCATGACTTGGCTGGCTCTAAAACATTTGATTCTTTAAACACTTCAGAAAATGAGTATTCACAGTGTCAGCACATGAGATGACACTGTGTGCTAGGTGCTACTGTGATTAGAATAAATACTGTATTGAAACCTGGATGGACAAGGAGCTGTAATTTTGGTGTGATTAATTGAGATGGATTAAATTATTCCCACAGGTTTATTGGCTTATGCTGAGATAGAAATGAATGCACTAAGCTAAACGTCATGAATGAAGAAACTTTTCTTCTCAGTGAGCAATTACAACTTAGTTCTACAAGACACCAAATAAATACATCTTTGAGACCTCTGATTTTTAAGATTTTGAAGTATTGAACCATTTGTATTCAGAACGTGGTCTAAGGCTGAGAGTTTAAACCATGAGAAAATTAAGTTTTTCCTGTTGTTCTCTCACTATTTTTACCATAGATATATACATGAGATGCTTCTATCAAAGGATTAGATCAAATACTTAGAGGCTAATTCTCACAGCTTTACTCAATCAGTCAGTTTGATTTGCTGTTCTTGGCTTATACAGTTCTCATCAGTTAACTTATTCTCTCAACAGGTGATCACACAATTAAAATGGATTTTTATTGCAATTAAAGCATGAAGCTTTCTCTGTTTGCCAGGAATCATTCATATTTTAAACCAGTGTATGAGAGGAGTAAAAGTATTGGGGAGGCGAGTGGTGATGAAAATTGCTTGAGAGTGTTGGAGAAAAGTTTTATTCTTTGGAGTACCTTTCCAAAGATGCTTTTTGTTTTTTGTTTCCTAGGGAGATGGAGGGACATTTGATAAGCGTGTGGCTGGGTTGCATCTGAAGTGGTGACATTAACTGTGCAAAGAAATGTTAATGGCTTTTCAGAGCTCTGGGGAGGGAACTTTCACTGAGAAAATGTGTATATAGGCCTGTTATGTCTGACCTGGTTGTTCTGGATTTGTTTTGTGGTCAGCAGAGAGAAATAAGCACTTTTTTTTCCAATTCAACTCATTTGTGGGGAAAAAGAAAGTAGTCTAAAATGAATCAGACAACTGGGCCCTGAAGTACTTATTTCTCACTATTGATTATAAAGAGAGTCTGAGGCATCTTCACTGTAGTTCTCTAAAGTTAAGTGAAATAAATTAGCCTTGGAAATAAATGGAAAATTAATCCCACTTTGGCCACATGCTGGTTTGGTTCCCCCTGCTCCCCCATCTTTTACTCTGATTTTAACAACTAGGCTGATTTTTGTACTTTCCTCCCCCCTGAGGTATCCACCCAAGACTAGCCAGAGGATTGAAACTAAGCTCTGCTCCTCTGGCTTTGTATCTTTCTCACATTCTGTTAGTTTTTTTTTTTGTATTGTAGGATTTGGGGTGGTTTTTAGTTAGCTGTCTGTTTCTGCTTGTTGTTGGATGGTTCATTTGTTTGAACAAATCAATTCTTGTAAATCCCTGTGAGATGCCAGCTCTGAGAGGCTGAGCTCACACTGCACCTTCTCCCCTGCCGAGCTCTGGGCTCAGCTGCTTGTATTTTGTGTAGTCCAACCTGGAATAATCCGTACCACTGAGAGAGAACTCCTGATGTGCCAGCAGATGTGAACACACACAAGATGCAGCTGCTGCAGCCTCATCCTGCTGGGAAACCGGGATAATGCTTTGCTGGCTGCTGGGGGCTGCTCCCTGCTGGCCATAACATAGTTTTCACCTTCTAGGGAGGATACCAAGGCACAACTGAGCTACAAAACTACAGGAATAGTTCTTCCAATTGAATGGTTCGGTGTTTTTTTTTTTGTTTTTTGTTTTTTTTTTTGGTCTCGGAAATTTGAGTGTGACTATAGTTGTTACTTTACTCCAACATAATGTGTGTGGGTTTGTGTAGTGGTGCAGGTGGTTGCACCTATTCTTTGTCCCGAGAAGAACTCAGACAACCAGCTCTGGTGGTCAGCAACCCAAGTTTGGCATGTAACTTCAGTCATGGTGAGAACCCATGATTCCCTTGTTTTGTTCTTTTGCATGTTTTCCCCTGATTGGTTAATATTTTGTCGTCTTGTTTTATGTATGAAGTTACGTATAGTCATTTTCCTTCTTTAATATGTAGTAGTTCTAGAGAGTTCTTTGTTCCTCGACGCTCCATTGGATCCTTCCCTGAGTCCCTCCTATGTGTTGTTCCCATTGGTTCCCTTTCTGTCAATCCCACCTGCTTGTCCCTATCCCGTTGGCTGAGATCCCTTTCCCCGCCTATCTTGTACTCAGTATAAGATTCCTGGACCCTCCCCCCAATGGGCCTCTTCGTCCCTGTCTTTTTACGGGAGTAAGCCTGCGTGGAACACAGACGGAGAGTCCCCTCTCTTTACTTCTTCGCCTTCGCCTGCGTGCCTGCTGAACAGTGACAGGAAGATCCAGCCCCTTTTGGTGAGGAGCTCTCCCCCTTTTTCATTGTGTGCTGGGCACTGAGTGCCGCCTTCCAGAGGGGTTCCAGCGTTGGCCTCCGGGCTTCTTTGTGTCGGCACACGAGGGGTAAAACCCCTTCTGCCAGCTCCCAGTGGCTGGAAACCCTTCCAGGTTTGCTGCTGGTTTATTTACGGTTTATGCAAATCGCCAAATATTCAAAGAGCAACGCTTAAGTTTTATAAAGTGCCAAGGCTCAGTTCCAGTTTATTGCAGGTTTTTTAGCCACTTTAACAATTGGTTTTTCAAAGGGACCTGAAAGGCCTGAATTCAGCAATCCCATTAAAACTCCAGGTTTTCAATTGGCTTACAGCAGCTTTGGAGAGCTCATCCAGAAATGCATTTCAAAAGCTGGTCGGGATGAAAAGAGCAGTGTTTTTTGTGCCCAGAGTTGAAGTCAGCATGCAAAGAAATCTTATAATCCACAGCCTTTATTTGGTCTTTATTCTTGTTCATTTGTCAGTTTTTCAATGTGACATTTTCCAGGGCGTGACTAAGGTGACAGGCAGAGGTAGGTGCTCTGGAATTCCTCCTGGAGTTAAGCGTGACCCCCTAACAGGCGGTGATGTTTCTGTCTCAAACCCAAACGCACAAACTCTGGTGATTTGCAAGTTGTCACACTAATAGCACTGCTGCAGCCCCTGTCCTTGCACATGTCCCTGCTCCACCTCTGCTGCCTTGAAGATCTCATGCACCATGTGGCATTTAAAGCTCATATCTGTTCAAATTCAGAGGTGAATAGCTCCAGAGGCGTGAGGAAATGCTCTCTGCTCCAAAAGGTGTGGGGTGTGTGACAGCTCTGCACTGGTCACTGCCAGCCTGCCTCAGGAACTAATCTCATTGTCTTCTGCATAACATGGACTTTGGCGCAGCACAGTCATTACCAGCTGTCTCCTGGCAGTTCCTGGTGTAACACCCTGTGGAGTGTGTGCCATCTGCTGCTTGAGCAGAGATTTGATAACCTGGGAAGGGGAGCCAGGGTATAGGCAAGGTCTGAGACGTTCTTAATGTGAGGTGTGAGGATCTGCAGGGCAGGTGCTTGAAGGGGGACTTGGCATAGCAGGGTGGTTTTACTGAAGGCCCTGAAATCTGTGCTCTCTGGTCCTGCTCCATTCCATTTGCCATTCCTCTCTTTTGATCCTAAACAGCTCGGAATTAATTTTCAGGTGGATTCAGTTGGACTGTGGATATGGGCTCATGGGACTGTTCTGCAAGGGGTCCAGTTTTCCCTCCTTTGTGCATGGGTATAAGGACAGGGAGCACAGAAGGTCCCCTCTGTCTCTTTTTGTCTGTTTGTTTTGGTTTTGTGGGTTTTTTTTAGTTTGGTTTGGATTTTTTTTTTGTCTCTCCCTCCAGTTGGTAAAAGAATTATTTTCTGCTTCTCTCCCCACCTTCCCTGTTGAGGTGTGGACACTGGAGAAGGGGCAGGTGATTCCTTGGCTTTTAGCTGTTCTTTAAAGGCATTTGAATGTCTTTCTTCTTTTTGTTAAGACTTTTGAAAGCCTATTCATGCAAAAAATATGTTGAGCTATAACCTGTTGTTAAGACTGCCCTGGCCTTTGTCTGTTGTTTGCTGTTCTATAATTGCTTGGCTTTGACAACTCAGGATCAAATTTTTCATGCTTCGTGGGAGTCTCAGATGAATTTTTCTGGACACTTTCACCAATTCCACTTTTACGAAAGAAGACCAAGGGAAAATGGCTTTGATCATCTTTTAAAAAGCTTATTGAAACTAACAAAAAAAGCGTCTTTTCAATTGTGTCTATTTTTCTCCATGCTCAAAATGGGGAGTAAGGAGAGGTGTCTTTTAACGTACCCTTGGAAGCATGCATGCGTGTTTGTGCCTTCTCCAGAAAATGTTTTTTCTGAAGTGATTAGGTGAACGCATCCTTAATTTTGAGGTACCCACATTTTGAGTTTCAGCTTTGCAGATAAGGTGTGTGCCTAGGCTAGAGCAGATAAATGCTTTGATTTGCCTGTAACTTGTAGATCTGTGGTAAACAATTCAAGTTGACCTATTAATACATCAGAAAAGTTACCCTGAAGACAGGACATTTTGGTATTTTTTTAACGAGGATGTTGTGCATTCTCACCTCTGCTTTAAGGGTGGAAGGGAAGGCAAATCTTTTTTTCCTTCTCTGAATGCAGATGAGGCACCTCTGTGAACCTAAACAATTAGCACTGAAGGCCTAAAACTCTTACTTTCTATGAACTTGACCTGCATGTCATGAAGGAGAGGTGTGCTGAGGTGTGCTCAGACAGAGCAGCTTGTGTGTGATGGTGGGAAACAAGAGGTATGGGACACTTGCTAAAGCAAGAGATCAACAGCTGGGTGATCTCAGTCTCTATTTCTGACTACCATTATTTTGTGAATCCTAACCTCAGTTCTGAAGAGAAGCTTGTACCAACTCTTGGGTACCAATTCCTCAAGTTGTGGGGTCATGGGGTGCTGGTACAGCACAAAGAATTTGTTGCTTCTGCCTGAAGTTGACATACAATTAAATAAGAAGATAATGAAATACATATATAATTAGATTTTATGGTATCTGACTGAATTTGATCACTAAAACCTTGGTGAATTATTTTATCCCCTATTGTTGTTAAGTGAAAGGAATAATGGTGCAAATGAACACCTAAAATCTCTGTGGGGCAATTTTTCTGGCCCTCTGTGGAAAAAACAAGGTGAAACCTACATAGACTTGGACCTTGGATTGTCTATGAGAGCATTAATTTATCCACTCTGCTTTAGTTTGAATAGAGATACAAAATGCCTGCTGACACAAAGAACCATTACTTTTGATTTCTGATGTGCCAAAAATTCAAGCCAATGCTGTGGAAATGCAGAGGTTTGTGTGAGTGTGTGCACAAGCACACAACTTCTCATAATCAGTGTCTTTGTAACATCTGATTCACTTTTATGTTAATTTTTTTCTTTAGACAGAATGCAGCGTGTTGTAAAGTCCGTCATTCAAGACATACTGAATGCTACCAGCTACTTCTTTTAATGAAAGATGAATTTTGAAATAGATTTGTTGCTCCTCTATTTTTCAATTAGTAAGAAAAAACCACCAAGCAATTATTTTTACTAACCTTTCAGTTTATTTCATTTAACCCCAAATTCCAATTTTTTTCCTAGTTATTTGATATGAAAGTTTGTCTGTCACGTATGTTCATAGGTCCATGCTTTTTCTAGAGGTGGTCTTTGCCCTGCAGTATTTCAGTATTTCAGCACCTTTTTTTTTTGCATTGACCATCGTGGTGGTGTTAATCATCATCATGTTTGTAAGTAGTCCATTAAAAAAAAAAAAATCTTAAAAAATTTAGTGTGGGGAAGAGTGTTTCTGAGGAGCTGAGAGGGAGTTTAAATTAATCTGTGGTTTACATTAGAAAACTAGAAGTAGGTGGGTACTAAGTAAGTTTAATTTTGTGATCGTTGTGTTGAAGCAGTTGCTAAAAAAATTTGTACATTGCATAAATAAATTTTATTCCTCAGTGAACTTTATTCAAAGATTATACTTAGATATCACACTGAACCTTAACTCTTGCGCATTTTTGAAGCACATTTTGAGGCATCCTATTTAAAGGATGCAATAGCTCTCACTACCAGAGAACACAAAAAGGTGGCAAACTTTCAAAATTGAAGGTTTTAATAGTATTTTCCTCTTCACAGTAGTGGAATAACTATTATTTCAAATATTAATATTACCCAGATTTAATTTGCATCGGTAGATGAACAGTAAAGAACCTTGCATGGCAAAGGGATATTTATAACCTGTACCAGTTACCCTGACCTAACATACACTGGTATCAGGGCACGCTTCTCACATTCTGTGCTTACTGATGTGACCAAAATGTGTCCAAGGATTTTTATTTTATGGCTTCCACTATGCCATTTTTTAAATAATATTTTTGTTTCTTCAGCTTTACTCAAAATTGCTAATATTGGTGAAAACTGTGGAACTATTAGTTCAGAGTATCCTTTCATAGAACTAAAAGCTATCTCTGTTTTGAAGGAAGCTGTACAGATATTGAGCAGCTTCTGTGTTTCAGCTGTAAGTGTAATATAAGCACACAAATCAGCTCTATCCCTCTGTCCAAAGCAAAGCTGTAAATTGTGTGTATGCATTTGTATATTAAAAAAATGAGTGTTGCAAGCTTTTGCCCTTTTCCCCATGGATTTCCTACATTTAAAAGATGATTTTTGATTATAGAAAAATACTGATCTTGCAGAAGTTGCCTTCTGAGAGCTGGCAGTGAGAGCAAAGCATGCTACCACAACTTCTTCTAGATTAGTAGTCTTTTTTTTTTTTTTTTTAGCATGTAATTTAATGTAAGAACATGGAAATTCTCTCTGGATTTTTGACGTGTGTAAATCCAAGCTCACACTAAAATGGCATCTTGCCTCCCTTTTCTATGACAAATAATTTTGTGTCAGCATATAACTCCTTTATCACTCTGGTATCTTCCACTACAAAGGGGATATTTTTGAAACAAACACAACCCCGTGTGATAATCTGGTGGTTTATATAATTTTTAACCATTGACCAAACACTGAAAATTAAATAAGCAATCTTTAGCTAAGAATGATTATTTAAAGCGAAGCTATTAATAAAATCCTCTGACAGGTGGAGGCACTTAGTAATATCAATTAGTTCTCTCTTTAGATATGAAGTATTCATTTTATAAATTTATTTATTCTCTATATAAAGTTTGTTGCCTCTTGAAAAATGGCTTGCTATTGGGAATACATCTTGCTATTCATTTAGAAGAATATTCTGTAGGTGATATGGACAGGATTTCAACAGTTTGAGGGGAAAAAGAACAAGTGGTTATGTTTTGCAAACATGAAGATGAGGCTGAGTGTTGGATTAAGAAAGAGATTAAGAGATGGCTTTGTGGATATCTTCTGTTCAGGTACTGTGTTTGCTGTGTGGAGATGAGAAGTTATCATAGGCTTTGGTAGAAATGTGTGTTTTTTCTCTAATTCCTTATTTCTTAGTTATCTTTCTCTGTTAAAGAGAATTAGCATTGTTAATCTCTGTTAAATCCTTTGGGGACTCAGAGATAATTTGTTTCTGGCTGGCATAGAACAGTCACGAAAGGGCAGGAGTTGGACTTAATTGTAAGGACTTAATTCATCATGCAGGTTGCTCGGCTGAAGGTCTGCATTAAAATTGTAAAAGCAGAGTAAATACCAATAGCTGTGAATCATATCAGCATGGGAATATTAAGAAAATCAAGTATGTTTTGGGGTGTTTTTCCCCCCAGACATTTTTAAAAGTCACCATGTTCTCTGAAATAGAGAAGGGAGATCTGATTTCATGTTCCTTTTGCTCCCATGTTTGGGGTGCAAAGAGGGAGGCAAACACCTGCGTGCTCTCTGCAAAGGAGCAGTCAGGTAGTTCACCAGATATTTTAAACAGCTCCAACAGGCCTGGAATTGGAAAGCTGGTGTTTTTTCAGTCTAATAAAACCTCTCTCCTGTGGAAAACGTAGATATTTAGTCAGTCTGAGAAAATCCAAAGGGAAGTTCTGGAAAAATTCCATGTATATTTTATAAAACTAGTGTCAAATAAAAGTAATTGAAATATGCGGGTATTACTTTGATCTGCTTCTAATAAATGCTAAGTGGCAGAGAAAATAGTGGTGGTTTTTTCCTTTACTAGAGTTTTGTGGCAGGGGATATACTGGGTTTTTCAGTACTTTCGTATTTCCCTTGACGATACAGTAATACACCACCCAAATTCACTTCTAGTTAAATATAAACAGGTTAGACTATGCCTAATCTCTGAAAACACTGTGCTGTTACTGACTTTCTTTCAGACATGCCAACCTTTTATTTAATATGTTGTATATTTTTGTTCAACCTGTAGATTTTACTGGACAGCAGGAAAAATGTGGTGTCCGCCAGTGCATGTGACTTTGCACCATGTGGGTGAGTCAAGTGAGTAGTTGGAGGGAGCTTGGAAAAGGGAATTATAGCCAGTTCCAAATTGGGGGGAAAACAATATCTGAAAAGAGGAGAAAACAACAGAGAATTAATAAGGTAAAAACAGAAAAGAGAAAATTTTCTGTGTCTGTTTGTTCATCTAAGGAGTTTTGTGAAGATGCACTCAGCTGAATTACATTTTGCAGGGTAATATGTTTCATATAGATGCCTGGCTTCAGGATTTTCTTGTGGTTTATGATGGGTTGTGTTACAGGAGGGATTGTAAAAGTGGCCATTTTGCTTTCTTCTTTTTTTTTTTAAATTTTCAGTTTGTTATTTATCATTCTTCACTTGGTCTGTTGAAGTCCAAACCTGCAAATACATTTCATAGCGTAGTGGTGGGATTGTGGCACCATTATCAGCATAAACCTTGAGACCATAACAAACTCAGAGATGCTGTTTAGAAATCATGTCCCTATGCTTGCTTCCCCTTTGCTTCTGAAAATACTCATTCATACTGATCTGAGGGTGAATGGGGAGGGGGATTCTCTTGGAATTCTTCCTTAGCAGCGTTATGTGGATGAGGAGTTCCTTTTATTCCCGTATCTGCACAGCCTTGGTCCAGGTATGCGGTTAGGAAAAGTCAGTATTTTCCTGTGTATAACCCTTTTAGAACACGTAATCTGCACAGAATCCTCTGTGTTGCTGACTTGTTATTCAGCATCACACATGGATAATTAGTACTCTTGTGAAAGAAACACAAGAGTTTGACAGTGACTTACAAAGGATGTTATTTGTGTTAAGTCTTAAGTTACGGCAAGCGTTGGCTTATGTTTTCCTCGGAATTACTCCTTTATTTCTTCTCATCCTCTGCAATATCCTGATAAATGGTGTAAAAGGGGTAGGGAGTGGTGGTCAGTTGTGCTCCCTTTCCTTCCCCTGCCAGGGGAGGCTGCAAAGGCAGGCAGCAGAATTTCACTCTGGTGAAATCCTTGCCCATGTAGGAAGGAGTGCACAGAGAAAAATCATATTTAAAGTCCCTGGGTTTTGTGTGTTGTGCTCTGTACTCTGGGAGTCCCCTGACTTAAAGCATCTCTTGCAAGGATGTCCTGCTAGAAACCTTATTAAAAGCCCAACTACTGAGATGCTGTGCGGTCCCGAGATGGTCATGGTCTGGAAGGTGAAGGAAAGGGGCATTGCCTGGAAGCATCCATTCCTTAAGGGGCAGCTTCAGGCACTGAGGAACAAGCTGGGGAGTGCTTGACTGCTCTGGAAGGGGAAAAAACTCCCTCTCCAAAAGGGAATTCCCGGTAAGTAATGTGGCTGCTGCACGTCACAGATGAAATGTCAGAGTTCCTGGGTGGCTGTGTGTCATGCTGATGCTTCCTGGCTGCCCTGGGGCAGCTGAAAATTGCCCCACTGTGCCTCTCTCTCCCTGATGTGGTGGCCTTCCTCCTGCACCACCACCATGGCAGGGCAGCTTCAAGTATGGCACAAAGCAGGAGTCACTCATGATTGAGCCATGCTGAGAATCAGGCTCCTTACCCATAGCTACTGCTGCTCTCCCTGTGTGAGAAGAAAGAGGGGTTTCAAAGGTCTAAATGCTGTTGAGTTAAACTTAGGATTTCATTTCCCTGGAGTGAGTCTATGTAAAGAACAGAAGGGCTCCCCCTCTTCTGTTTTCCCCCTCCCGTGTACGTATTTGAGTTGTGCTTTTTTTTTTGTTTTAACACCTGGAAAATGGCATGGTGTTGTATTTAAATATCTACTCCTTCAGGTCAGAACACTTGCTGATGAAGAGACGCTTTCAGCCTTATGTTAAATGTGTATGAGGTCAGACTCAAGTGCAGCACTGGGATTTAAAAGGAAATTTCAAAGCCCTCTTTTTCCTGCATCTTACTATGGTGTCTGTGTGGCTGGGCTCTTCAAAGGGATTTAGCAGAGCAGTGATGTCGTGAAAGAGCTGTAGACACAGTTCCAAGGAGAAGCATTAAAATATTTGCCTTGGGGAGAAATGAAAACATCTGCATGTTTTCAAAGAGCAAGTAATTCTTCTACACCCACGCAAATTGTATATAACAATTGCTCCATCACTATCATTTGAGTTGTGTTTTTCTCTATGAAGTGCTCTTTTTTCATCTTTTACCTGAACAATATTTTAAGAGAGGTGCATATACAAATGATATAATTTTACTTCTCACCTTTAAAAGAGTCAGAAAGCCCTCTCTCCCTAACCCCCATTCTCATTTGTATTTGAAAGGAGAGAATGATCTCTCAGCTGTCAACTTGCATGGAGACTGAATCAGCTCAGATCTTGGACAGTGGCTTCTGAATTCTGAACACGGGACTCACATGGTCCTTTGCCTGTGGACACACTCCAGAAAGTGCAAGTGGAGTATCTGAGTTCTTATTTCAGCCTAGTGAGAGTTCTTATTTCAGCCTAGTGAGAGATTTCAGACTTCTCCCCCTGGCACAGGAATATATTTAAAAGCTGTACAGTTTTATAAGTGAAGCTCTGATCAAAATGTCATGGATAGGTCTGGCTGCTATCCCCAGGCTGTCCTCTGATTTCATATTTTCTTGGGCAAGCTACTTAACACATGGTTTCCTCACCCAGAATGTTCAAGCAATACTTTTGGGGATAACAATGAGATCTTTAGATGACAGGAGACACTGAAGGGCAAAAATCATGCCTCTACCATGATGATTATTCTTCTCCTGAGAAGGTGCACTTTTCAGTTTTAACACTGCTTGGTGATGATTAATTGAGTTGTGAGGATTAAATTTTCAGCAAGAGTTATGAGATACTTTCCTAAAGAATAATGCATTTTAAATGTTACGTGAGATTTAAGAATTAAAATTTTATCTCATATTTCAAGGAATTTTAAATGACCTTCAGACTGAGCCAGCCAGTGGTTTGAATATGCTAATGAAATCACTTTGCTGGCAAGATGTTTTGTTTGGTAATGAAACACAAAACTGCTGACCGTGTTGAGCTGCTGCTGTTTGTCTGTCTAAGACAGTAATATTCATCCATGCAGTGTGTGCAGGCAAAGTTCAGAGATGAATATAGATGACCAGGATTTTCTGGGAGCTCATGTAATAGTGTCCTGTAGGTTTTGATCTTTGTAACCAGCTGATGACCTTTATTTTGCACTGATAATGAAAGAAAGTGGCATTACTCTATCACTTAGCTCCACAAATACAGAAATAATTGAGTTCTCATCACTAATCATTTTAGCAAATTAGAAAGTGTCACTTAGCCCACATCTTGTACTTTCACTGAGTAATGTTTCTGACGTATTGTGAGAATGTTTACTGCTTAATTCACTGCTCAGTGAAGATATCAAAGTCTGACTCCAATACTTTGAATGAATTTTAGTCTTTCTGGGGTTGTTTTGTGTTTGAGTTTTTTACTTTTTTTTACTTGGTCGTTGCTGTCATTTTCATTAGACTGAACCCAGAGGAATATAAATAAAGTTCCAGGCTGAAGTATGAACATTATAGCCATCTTGGTAAAAAAGAGCAAAATGTATCTGCACATGTTGTGATCTAAAGTATTAAAGTTGTTTAAAAAAATTAAAATCCAGATCTCAGAAGATTCAGCTGAATTTAGAAAAATCCACAGATTTCTTTTTTATCTAGTGCCTTTACTACTGTAAATCTTATTAAGTAACATTGTATAAATTATCATAAATCTGGATTATTTCCAAAAGAATGGATGTCCAAAGTTGTAGTTTGTCTGGAAAGTTTTTCTTCCACAGTTTATTCTGTTTGTACATTTTACCTCATACAATTCTCACAGTGCAGCAGATCAAAATATTTGGATATTTATTCAAAAATAACCTCAAGTAGTAAAAAAAAAAAATTAATTTATGAAAGCTCATGAAAGATGCCCAGAGCACGAGGAGAGAATTTTGATAGTTATTGAAATTCTGAATGAATTTTTATCAAAGGCTGAAGCTTTCTGTTTAAATTCATTAATTTGATTTTATGCCAAAATTGTTGAAACTAAAGATTTTGCTTTTAGTTTTGGAACAATTTTAGAGCTGAAAAGTGTTCATCAGTTCTGCTGGTCAGATATCCAAATATAATAGGGAATATATCATCCAGTTTCTCTTTTCTGTGGCACATAATGAGGGAGGAGTGGGGAGTAGGGGCAGGAGGCTCAGAGCAGAAGGGAAGGAGATGAGCACATCATAGGGTGATTGTTATTCCAGAGGGAGAAGAAGGGGGGGGGAAAAAAGAGCATCCTCATTATTCAGTACATTTCCTGTGAATTTTACGACATCCTTGTCCCAAGCTTCCAATAAAATTGAACAATGGGCAAAAGTATTAATCATTCTCACAGAACCTTATTTCAGTTCTTGCTTATTAGGTGCTCCTCACACTTCCCTGGAGAGGCTTGGGCACGTGAGGCACACACTCTCCTCTGCCTGTGAATCATGGAAAGGTGCTGGCAGCTTTTAGGAAGTGCCTGGGCTAGGACATTTTCTTGGGTATTCCTTCTAATTAAGTTAATTGTTAAGAGCTGGAGATGGGGTCACATATGTGGCATGGAGATGCTCATGAGAATTGTCTTGCTGGAGCAGAAAATTTTCTATGACCCACCAAGGGCTGGACCAACACCGAGATCATGCAGTTCTTTCCCCCAGGAAAATGCAGAAGGTGCAAGTTTTTCAAAGGTGGCAGCGGCTGTAATGTCAAAGGCATCTTGATGTGGTAAACAGTCAAGGAATAATGTTTTGAGCCTTTAAATGTACTCTGAATATTTCAGAATTTTTGACCTCTACACGGAAATTTCTGAAATCCTTTCAAAAGATGGTGAGGCTGGTACTCAATGCCCTCTCAGGAAACGGAAAAGAAATTTTGCTTTTGAGGACATGCAAAGTGAAAGATACTTTCAAGAATGATTTGGGGGGTTGTTCACTGTCATTTTTTCATTGAATTGCTTGATTGTGTAAGCCCAGTTTCTAAGAAAAAGTTGTGTTCGGTAGATTTTTGCGCTGTGGGCAGGGGACTAGCAGTACTAGTTTGTACTGCTGGTTAGATTCTGGCTTTTCTGACAGAAACTTTTCTTGCCAACTTTAGTAGTAAAAGAACAAATTCATGGCAGATCTGAAGCGATAGATGATGTGTTCTTAGGTGATGTGTAATGTTGATGAATTTCAGTATTAATGTGGTAGACACTCAAATGGCCGATCCAAGGCATTTTCTAGGGCCAGGTTTGTGATCTCAGCAATGTGGCTTAGCAGCTTTATTCTGGCAAACTGTCTCCCTTAAGTCCTATTCATTTCCTGTACTTTTTGCCCTGCTGTGCTTACACTCACTCAATTTTTCTCTTCCTTCCTTCTTTATATTGTTTCAGGGTGTGTCTAATGGGGCATTTCTGCAGCATTCAGACATGGAAATGGTCAATTCCCTTTATTTCAAATTTTTTTTTTAACTTAGTTTTTAAATAAACATGACTTGTTGATTCACTGAATTTGAGGAGAAAGTGTTCTACTAATGAGAGTATAAACTGAGAAGCAGGGGATGCATGTTTTGCTCCATTTTGGGTTATGTTAAAGTGCACACGCACAGTACCATTTACACTGCATTCTGTGTACAGGAATATTTACCAAAGCTTTGTGAAAGCAATGTTTGTCTTGTAACATGAAAGGGAAAACTGGGAAAGAATTCATGATTTGACTACTGCAGCAGTAGCCCATGTTTGCCCGATAAAACCTTCTTCGGGTTACAGATCCCCTTTTTGAAATGTCATAAGAACAACGGAAAGAAGTCATTTGGAGAAGAATAAAAGCACTGCCTGAAAAGTTAGGTTACTAGAAATAGCATTGTGTGGATTTAAATTTGTAACTGGGTATATAAAATTCTTTCTCTCTGTGGAAAAGTTCTGATTTTCCAAAGGAAAACGTGGCAGGGCGTAAAAGACTTTTGCTACTGAAATGGTTGTTATGTGGCCCTGAACAAACTGAAAAATGAGTCAATTGTAACGCAGGTAGTTTTAAACCCGGCCTTTAATAAATGTGAAATCATTGTTAGTGTTAATATTTTGTAAATGCTTCAAAGATGTTAAGTGCAAGTTGGTTTTTTTTCCACATGCTTGTCTAAGCACATTCCCGGTATAGGTCCCTTGTATGGTCCCAGTCATAACTGTTTGCAGTTACGATTCTACCCAGTTTTTCACTGGAATAAGGCTGGAAAGAGCTTGGATCACTTCCATGAAGTGTCAAGGTCTCCACCAGTACATTTGTAATGCGAATCATTTTGAGGAGCACCAGTCTGACTGGGAGCATGAAGAAAAGCAGTGGAATTTTATCTGTTATTTCAGGTTGTAGCTCTTATGGATAAGTTTAGCCATATTTTATGATGCTCCCTGCATGGGGAGCTCTGCCCAGGCTCAGGTTGTTGTTTGAGAGCCGTGGGAACACCACCTTTCCCTGCAGATAACAGATCATGTCTGTGCTGCACGTTCAGGGGGCTGTTTTCTGCAGAGGTGATCTAAAGTTAAGGACAGGTGGCTCAGGGAAACAAGTAATCTTATGTTCTTTTTGGTCTTTATCAAGTAGTCCCACTCAGTCTAAATCAGGCTTTAAGGCTTTTGTTTGCTCTAATGCAATTACACGTTTTTTACTCAGACTCCATTGAGCCGGACTTTGGCAGCAAGACCGAATAAGCTTTCTATAGGTTTTTAAAAGCAAATTGCATTGTGTTGCTCCCTGGGAAAGTGTCTTCCTTTAAAATGTTTTAATCCGCCCTCCCTCCCCATCAGTTGTGAATGAAACTGCCCATGGCTTACATTGACAGTTTGTGAGTCAATTTGTGTCTTACCTAAGAAGGAAGATGTTTTTTTTCTCCTGTGCACAGTGTAATGCACTTAGAGATGTCTTTTTCACTTAAAGTGTAGGAAGTAGACCATAGATCTATGACATCCCTCTGCCTTGTGAGGATTTCATAACATGGACTTACTCATTTCAGTTCAAGGACTTTCTGGATAGGAAAAACAAGGGGAAGAATTGTGTAAATGTACAGAAATGTGCAGATCTTTAAAGCGGTTTTACAGCTTTTACCCAGCCCAGTGAAAACTAACCATGAAACTATGGAGTTAAAACCTGGGAATTTCAGTATTCTGAATAAAAATGAAATGCAGTAGATGAATATTGACACATGAGTATGTTGTACAAAAGTGTATGGGGTGACAAGATGAGAATTGCAGTAGTGTTGGAAAAAAAGAAAGAGTTGAAGATCCCTCTCTCCATGTGCAGTGAAGGCAAAAATGAAGCTCACTTCCCAAAGAACCACAGGTTCTCTGAGATGCATTATTGGTATATATAAATGTATATATGTGTGTGCATGTATATAGATACGCACACACACATACACTCCTCTCCAAAGTGTAAATGTGTGAGTGACTGTTTCAGTGGGATGTGTTTCAGTGGGATTTATTTCAGCTGCAGGTCTATCATAACGATTAGGCTTGTAGAGACTTCCATCTCCATAAGCTCTTTATTTGAACAAGCCTCATAGTTTTCAATTTATCTACCAAAGGGCTTGGAGACCAGGGAAAAGGAATGAATGAATGAATGAATGATGCTGCCAAGACTTAGGCTGTGCCAGATTTTCTTTGTAATTTTGTGGTTCTTGGCAAAGGTGAGGCTGGAAATCCATGTTGCTGATCAGCATGGAATCATCTCTTGGGAAGAGAAATGCTGTGCTCCCATGGAGGAAAATGATGGAGCTTTCCCTGCCTGTCTCATTTTCAGACCTGAGATCTTACTATGGGATGCTATTTCTGAGCTGAGAAAACTGCATGAAGGGATCTTTTTGCCACTAAAACAGACAGCTTAATGCTGTCTTAAAAACCCACAATGGGTTTTTGATGGCTTTCTTCATTATTTTGGGATTCAACCAGAAAAGATTTAGGGGGAGAATAATCAGTCTACTAACATGGAGTAAGGATTGAAGTCAACTTAAGGAAAAACATTAAGGTAAGCTCAGAATTATCCCATAATGAACAGTGTAAAAAAGGGCTCAGTCATTAAAATCTAAATTTTCCCCCATCTTCCTTACAGAAGTTATAGCCCCCAGTTTAACTGAGGATTCAGCAGGAGGCAGATGGGCTTCACGGTGACATTTACCATCCCAGTGGAGAATGGGACCTGGGTTTCAGGGCGGAAAACTCCCACTGAACTTTTGAGGGCACTTGTAAGTGTGGAGAAGGAATGATTTCCTTCAGTCAGTGTCCCAAAATTCCTGCCAGAAGCCTTCAGCTGAACTGTGTGCTGTGAGGCAGAGTCTTAAAAGTGACTAAGAAATTACAATATACGGAACCACAGGGTAGCTTTGTGTCAGGCAATCTGCAGCCTTAGCATGGTATCCACAGAGGGTTGTAACGAAGCTTTATGAGAGGTGCTACTCATGTTAGAAATGAGCTCAGATGAATGTGAAATGTTTCCAATACCTAGTATTGGTAAAAGTCTTAAGTTTCCAGGATCCTCAAAAATTATGCCAGAAAACTTTATTTTAAACTGAATGCAACTAAAGAAATGTGGTCATAATCAAAATGAAAAATAGTGAAGCTATTAGAAGAAGTAGGCGATGTAGCACAGACACACAAAATCAGAAATTTTTTTATTCAGCACTGTAAAACAGAACAATAAATAGACAGGGCATGAAAAAACTCATTTGAGGTGATGTCTGGCATGGTGTCACAGAACAGCTTTATACTGCACTGTGAAGGAAAGCTTAGTGCCTTGTGATTGGTGACTGAATTTACTTTCCCAGTCCCAATCAGTCCCAGCTTCTGTGGGTGAGCAACATCCACTAAAGCACAACCCACCCCTTCTAATGAACTCCATAGGTCTGGAAAGCCTGAGGACCTGGGCAAAGCTGGGTAAGGCTCCTCACCTGGGGAAGAAATGGAAATCTGGAAGTGAGCTCCATCTTGTACTTGGGGACAGGCTACAACTTCTTTGCATCTAGAGATGAGTTTACAGTGAAACTGTAAGTTTTCTGTTTACTGACTTGCTATTTACAGTGGCACCTGTTGGGATTTGAGAAAAAAAGAATTGTCAAAGAGATGTAAAGTTACTCTTTTTCTCCCATGGCTTCAAAACTCTGGTAGGTTGAGGGGAGCCCCTGGTAGATTTATCGTGCCCCTTGCTGAGGGAGAAAAGGAGGTGAAAATAACTAAAATGATTTTTGAATATGAATCCACAGACACTGGGATACATTGAGCCAAGCCCAAAGTAATGCAGATGGCAGTTCATTTGATGACAGTACCTTACATAATATTACAAAAATTATTTTGGTTTTTTTTGTATATTTTGCAACCTGAAAGAGCATGTGTTAAGTAGTAGATAACCACTGTTAAAGCACATGCACTGTTTGCCATACGCAGTAATTCTGAGATTTTGTAACAATCTTAGACACAGCCTTTCCCAAAGCACGCTTAAAGATAATATAAAGGGTTTTACAGAGTGGCTCAGTGCAATACCAGTTTTCTGCAATAACACATGGAAAATTGTGCAATAACAAGTATGATTGCTCCTATCTCATGTCTCTGAAGTTGGTGTTAAAATACTAGTTCAGACATTTGACCATGTTTGGAATACCAAACACACAAAAAGCTTTGTCATCTTTAGGTAAAATGTGACCAAACACCTTTGGTAACAAAACCCAAACCAAGCCAAACAAAAAAACCCCGAAGAATGAGCACCCCACCTTTATTGCATTTACACAGAATATGTGACTATGGTGCACTGCAGAAATTTTCATCATTTTTAGGGTAACCTATATGCTCATTAGTGCTCCAAAATAATTCCAGTCTCATGTTGGAAAAATCACCTCCTTTGAGTAAAGATCCTGGTTTTACTTAAAAGATCTTCTGGAGAAGACTTTAGATGCTGCAGTAATATAAATTAATAGGAGGAACTCCAAATGGGTTTTAAGTGACACCAAGGACTCTGTCAAGTGTTCCTCTTAGATAAACATTTAGCACATCATGCTTATGTAAAGATATCTGTTCAAAAAGTTCCTCCTGGATACAGCTGCTTCATATCACACACCTCTGATTTATACTGGTGTAGGTTAAGACAAATGATCACCGTGCAACTGCTGGGAATTAGGTTAATGCAAATTATTTTGCTATAGGTTCTTGACTACTGCAGACTTCTGTTTGAGCTCTCAGACAGGTTGCCTTCCAGACAATTGCCTGGATGAGATTTTGGAGGCAGGTGTTGGCTGTGGAAATGTACTTAGTGTTAAACTTAACTTGTCTGTTGCCACCGGCTTTGGAGACGATACTTTTATTTTTTTTTTCTGGTCATTGTCCTTCACAAAAGACCTAATTGAAAATACCTGTCAAATCATGTCTCTGGTTTCCCTCTTCTTCCCCCTCCCCCCAATTAATTGGACACGTATTGTGTTTGTGTGGGAAGGAAGGAGGCTCTGTAGCAGGGTAGCAATATTGCTGGGAAAAGAACATTAAAATGGATAAAGGGATTTCCTGGTGGTATAAATACCTGCACACGACCTCCCTGTGCTCCAGAGCCCTCCTCTGTGTGTATACCCAGGTACAATCCTGGAACAGAGTTCGAAGTGCCATTCATCCTGCAGGATCTGCTCTGATAGAACACGGGACAGGCGGCTCTCTTGCCTCTTGGAGGGTATGAGCTGCCAAGCATTTGCTTCCTCAGACACCTTTGTGCCCTTGAATTCTGACTCTTCTCCCTCTCTGCCTCTGATAATGCACCACAGCGCTGCAGAGTGCCTGCAGGTCTCCAACCATGCCACCAATGTTGTGTCTACAGGTACTTTTTGTAAATACTCCTGCTCTCATTTGTAATTTTTGGGTGATACATGAGTTCGTCAAGTTCTCAATATTTAAAGAGTTTAGTATCAGTGTTATGTATGATTGGGACTATGCCAAAGCAAAAGCAATTTCACAATACTCTGCATATAAGTGAATGAGAAAACCCACAACTGTTTGTGTTTTAGCTAAATACGTAATTTTTCTCTAAGTTTGTTAGAAGATGAGACTCAAATATGCTACCAACTTTGAACAGGTTCAAACGCTGTTGTTGGTATAACTGCAGTCTTCAATGACGTGTTATGTAAATTAATTGAAAGGTTGTTTATTATGCAACCACAGTTCTAAATAATATAAATTACTTTAAATAGGAAATCTATTTAGAAGAGCTTAGGTATAAATATCACTTGGGTGAGTTTTAAAGAAGGAAAAACATTTCTTCACAAGGCATATCACAAACTGAATCGAGGCTAAGGTTTAAGTGGGATGTTCAAAACTGGTAGTAGAAATCTTGTCAATAGTTTCGAATTTTGTATGTTTGTGTATATAATCCAATTAGATGCATTTAAATACTAGGACTACTTAATCACTGAATATCTGAGACAAAGAGAATTGTCTTGCAGCATTTATACTTCAGAGGTGGGATTCTGGAATATAGGAATTGTCGATAGCCTTCAGGAACTGAAAAAGAAATAGTTTATTTATTTGAAATTGCATTAACATTAGAATTTTATTTGGAGTCTTAACAAGAATCCAGCTTTCTCCTGAAAGGCCTTGGTAATAAAGCATTTTAATGAAAAGAAAAAGCATGTAAGCAGTGAAAACTGATCATCGGTAACAGAAAACAGGATCATCTTACACATTAAGCAAGAGGCTCAAAATATCCTAATAGAGCTGTGGGTTAGCAAGAGTGGCAGGGAATAGGAGAATTTAAATTTTGTATGAGGTCAAATTTATGTGTGTGTATCACAGCAGTATTTTCTAGATGCATCTGACTTGTAATGGAAAGGACAGGATGACAGCCAGCCCAAAGCATCTCTCACCTGCTGCAAGGTTTAGGTTTTGGTATTTTGTAGCTGCCACCCAAGGACAAATGCCACTGCATTCAATGGAAATTTTAATTGCAGGATCACATCCAGAAGGTGATCTTGTGAAAAAATAACCCTGGGAAAGTAGAGGCAGAGGGTGGTAACTATAACGAGTCAGGATTTACAAATTTCATACGTAGATTAAGGAATTGCAATAAATGATGCTGCTCTGTTGAATTCATGTGAGGAGAATTTGTGCACAATATAATGGTGAAAGAATTTTGAATAACGACTTATTTCAAATGTCAAAAGTTTTAAAAATGGATGTAACAATCCTGCATCACAAGAAAGGTGGCATACTTCTGTTCAAGTACTGTGCTGTGTCATTCAGCTGATGTTCTGTAGTATCCTCAACACTTGAATTGCTATTATTTAATTTAAATAGCATCATCCTCACTATTTAATTTTAAATCATTATTAGCGAGTCAAAAATTATACTTTCATGCATAAGAGTTACAGTATGTGGATTATGAAATAGTGGAAAAATGCAACCAGTAAACATTTAGATCTCAACAGAAAAGTTTAATTGCTCTACATGCATTGCCATTATTAACACAATCTTTATTTCACTGCATCTACATTAGTGTAAGCATGTTTGTCTAAGTAGATTTTATAACTGTATCTAAACAGGACATTTTATTGTTATGATTGCTGTTGTAAAACCCAAAGATTCTAATCCCTAGTTAAATAGACTGTTTTGAACAACAGGAATGTGTTCTTTAAAATGTGGGTTTACATATCTGGATGTTCATGAACATTAATTTTTAATATTCTGTTTTATTGCAGTTGTTAGAGGAGACAGTACATGCTTTTTCCTACTTACATATGAGACACTGCCATATCTCCATATTGCATTCAGAAAAAAAATGGTCTCATTCTTCAGGCACTGGCTATTACTGAGCACAGATCTGAAATACCCCTGTGAAAACACCAGAGATAAACAAACAGTGTGTTTGTTGGTGCTGGTGATGGAAAATGTTTATTTAGGCCTGACTTCTTAAAAGAATCCGGATTTTAACATCTTGTTCCTGTACTGCCTTTCCAAAGCACTTCAGAATGTTTTTTTGTGGCTTGGGACTTAAAAAATTGTGACTTTTGGATGCCTCAAAGCAAATGTCCCAAACTGCTGCCTTTGGAACCCAGGCCTTAATTCACTGTGGGGTTTGCACAACAGGGAGGGCAATTTCCTGAGAACAAAGAATTAGTTTTTGTGTGAGATGGAGTGAATCAGCGTGTGGAATGTGTGAGGAGAGGAGCAGGTCTCCTCCATAGCAGTGCAATGCTTTCCCTGCTCCGCAGTTTGTGTAAACTGGGTTATGCCCATAGATTATACTAAAAGCAATGCACCAAGAGACAGCATGACAGTCCCTAGTCCTGCCTCAGAGGATACCCCACTCTTCCTAATGGCAGTTCTCCCTGACAGGTGCCTCTTAACCCGATGGTTGTGGCCCTGTGTTAAATGCTCACAGAAGAAGCTACAACTGCACAGAAGGCACTGCCTGCCTCAAACTTAAAGGCTGTGTCTTGAATCTTGAATTCTTATGAGTCCCATCTGTTTTCTCTTTGCTCCCAACTCGTGCACGTTCGTGCGCTGGCTTTGCCATGACAACGCTGGGACACCCTTGGCCAGGCCTTCACTACTCCGTGCCCTCCTGTCACTATGGGAATCAACCTTCCACCTATGGGGTGATGGCAGGTAAGAGGCCAACCCTCAAGTGGGTGAGATGTTAGTGTGTGGATTTTAGCCAGTTTTCCTTTAGAGCGACCAATCCAAGACAATTGTTTAAAGGAGACGGGATTTGGATTAAGGCTTTAGAAGAAGGGTTAGGAAATTAGGGGTCAGTGCCCAGAGTTTCCCCAAACCTCTCAATCTCTTGTGAAATCACTCTGTACCTTATGTCTCCCTACAAGGCTGGGAAAGTCCTGCCTTTTTGCTCACCTCAGGGATAGCTGATTTCAGCAGGCAGATCATGGATTTTTACACTCATGAATGCATGCTAGCATCCTGCTCATTGTTCCATGTCCCAGGCTCAGTAAGAGTGAGGAACTTTTATGCTGTGCAAGTATAAGTAGCAGTCAGTGGATAATGACATGAACCAAATTAACGTAACTCCCAGGAAATAACTGGGACTTGGAAATAATACAAAGTCAAACTCAGAATTTTATTTCATTTAAGAATTAAGGAAATACTGGAGTAAATCAGCATAGACTAATATATCTGTATAGGGACAGAGTGTAGGCTTCCTTCATGGTGTGCAAATTTTCAAATGCTCCTATTTCATCATGCATTCCTGTGTCTTTTGCAAACATTCCTGGCATTGTCCAGATCCCTGGGGAAAGTCAATAAGTATTAAACAAATTGTATTGCTCAGAAATTCATTTTCTTTAATTAAAAAATAAATACATTTTTACTCTTCTCCTTTCTTTTCTTCTTTTCATCTTCTTTTCTTACCTTTTTTTTTTTAGGCATCAAGCCTGCAACTCCAGAGATGCTCTCAGCAAGTCTCTCCCAGACTCGCATCTTACAGACATGCAGCATGCCCCACCCCAACGTGGTAAATGGTGTCAGCACCTTGCAAAGCAAGTCCCCCTCTTCTAAAGTATTTTTCATTGTTCTCTGAGAAGTGGGGTTTTTTTGGTGGTTATCCTGTGCGAAGTACATAAAATAATCCTTTGGGGTTAGAACCTCCAACACTGATGGGAGTAATCAGGGCAGTGAAGAAAAACCTAACCCTAATAAATGGAGGAGTCAGCGGGAGGTTAATGAAGTTCTGAGTTCTTTTACAAAGCTTTGTGTAGTTTAGAAAATTGGGAAGGATGGCCTAAGAACCTGGATTTTACTGGCTGATTTTTTTACTGATTTTACTGCAGATGCACTGAGGAATGTTAATATTTCTCCAGTAATTCCCCATCCTTTAGGTCAGAGACTTTTTAGCTCTATGTACAACATTTAGGGGAAAACCAACCTTCAGTCTTAACTGAATCTCCTTGTTAAGTCTGACATTTGTGAACAAAAGGTAGTGAAAGATAGTTCTGTTTTGTCCTTGAGCAATTTCTTTTTAAATCAGTGGAATCATTCTGAATGAGTTCTGTTTTTTTTTTTCCTCTTTAAGCTCTTACCTGTGTACTTTCCTCAAAGAAATTTTATGCTACAGCTAAGCTGAGATAGTACCTTGTCTGAGCATCAAATGGCATCTACATGGGAATATTCTTTGTACCAGAAAACAGAGACTGGCAAATTTTAAGCGACTCAAAATGACACAGATCCATCAATCTTGTTGTGCCACTTATTTCCAGCTTAGAGCTTGGATTTTTCTTTCTGTAAATTTAGGCCATTTGCCTCTTATTTAAGTGCTTCACAATTGGCTAAGTAATAGGATGGCTGTGGCTGGTGAAAGGGGCTGTTGATGTGCTGGGACAAGAAAGAGAAAATATATCCTAGGAAATTCTAACTCTTGGATTCTCTCACGTATGTTATGGAATAAATATGGATTATGAGGTGGTGAAGGGAGGTTTTTAGCGTGTAGCAGTAGAGAATCACTGCAATGAGCTTTCTCTTTGGTGTTGCTCAGGTGGTCTGACCCCTTGCCTCTACAAATTCCCGGAGCACGCGCTGAGTGCCAGCTCCTGTGCCCTGGGCCACGGCTTCACTCCCATGCCCCAGTCCCTCCTCGCGGACGATCCTGCTGCCACGGACTTCAAGCAGGAATTCCGCAGGAAGAGCAAGTCTGTGGAAGAGCCCGTGGACATGGACTCCCCTGAAATCAGGGAGCTGGAGAAATTTGCCAATGAGTTTAAGCTGCGGAGAATTAAGTTGGGTATGTGCTTTATGATCAAAAGGCTGCAAGATTCCAGTAGAAGCCCAATTATTTCTGAGTGTTTTATGGTTTGGCCTCTGCCATTGTCTGGTTATAACTCTAATCGTGCCTTGTCCTGCAAAACTTCCTCCATTCCTAGAAGACTTGCATGGAATTAATGAACTTCAGCTTTTAGTTTGGAGAAAGGGACTTTAAAATTTCCTGCCCTTAAACTATTTGTCTTAAATGTAGAGAAAATGATTGCTGTTTGATAAATTACATTCAGTGTCAGGTGCAACATTTTGCACAGCTCCAAATTATCTGCAACTTAGGGCAGGACAGGCTCTAACCTCTCCTAACCATCCTCTTCCCCATGGAGTGATTCCTCTGATGGTGTGCTGCCATTTCACTACACAATGGGTAACATCCATGGGAAATCCTTCACACTAGTAGGACACTTGTCTTTCTGGTTTATTTTTTTGTGCCAAGTCACAGTTGGGCAGCAATTGGTATCTTTGTTGCTGTGACATAACTGCTGAGGACAAAGGCAGGCTGAGCCATGCCTTTCTTGACATTGTCACATATAACATTGCATCAGAATTATAGGGAATTCTTTTATTTTATAGATCTAAAAAAATGGTAAGATTATTTGGGGTATGTGTGTGCTATCCTAACAGCTAGAAAGCCAGTGTGTTCCATTTGCAGTCTAAACTGAAATAAATTAGGGTTTAAAAAATATTTGCAAACTATTTTTTCCTGTATATCCTGTATTAGATGTCAGCCCCACCGATGGAAAGCATTTGCCAGGCTGCACATAGTAAATCACTGCATCTTCATCCTGAATTTTTGAGGGAGCAAGACTTCCTTTGTTGCAAGCAAACAACATGGATCCTGTAGAATGGGAGAAATGCAATATGCACAGGAAAAATAATCCGAGTTTGAGCTTTAAAAGGGAGAGCAGAGTTGTGGGTCTGAGACTGAGAAACACAGGGTTAGTGCGATCAAAAAGGAGGTTAAAAGGTGCCTTATGGGACATTCAGCATCTAAAGAGATGCTGCCTTGTCCTGGCACCAAAGCAGAAAAAGAGGATGAGGATCCAGCCCCCCAGCTGTAGGAGCTTTGGGGGGTTCAGTCTGGACTGGGCGTAGACAAGACGGCGAGGACAGACGGTGACGAGAGATCTCTGAAGTCAGATCTTGGGACATGCGGTTTATTGCAAAGGGCGTGGGTACAGGGGCACTGCTCAGAGCTGCAGCTGGCAGCTCTGAGCAGGCCCAAGAGAGCAAGAGAGTAAGCGGGTAAGTAAAGAGAGAGAGAGAGCGAGAGGAATGAGAGTGAAGAAGAAGTGATGAGAATAGGATGGAATGGTGAAGTCCTGGTTACAATACAATAAATCATCTTCTGTACTGAATATTCTAATTGTCGCTAACCAATCTAATACAAGATACAAATCCTATAGCATTTACATACAGCCTATAAGAGTTCTTATATTACCATAGAGTGTTACATCTTAACTTCTAAAAACTACCCTTTGGACCCCTTCTGCTGAGCTAGTAGGGTCTGCTCTGACCCTTGGACCTGCCTGCAGGCAGAGGGTATTGTTCAATCAAGAGGGGATTACCTTCAGTTGGCCATACCATTGTTTTCCAGTTGTTCAGTAACTAAGATTTGGTATTTCAAAAGTGGCTTTCATTTCGATGTCGCCTGTAGTTTTCATATTCCCAAAATCTTTTGTCAGGCAATCATATTTATAAGGCTTTCCTGTTTCATCTTCCCCAACACCCAGCCGTGACAGATCCCCATTCAGAGCACTGAACAGGGAGCTGCTGATGCAAAGTCAGAGTCTGCATGGAAACTGCAGCGTTTCTCTGGTGACTTCAGCTCAGTTGTTGCAACAAATAACAGGAGACCAGCAGTGCCTCTAGGGATGAGCTCATTGCTGTTGCACCATCTACAGAAAGACATGTGGTGTCTGGATCCTTCTCAAATCCCTAATCTTGAAGCATGAAATGCCACTCAATCAGTGTAACACTCCACAAAAACCACCAGGAGACTGAACACGGCTCTGAGGTGAGCTCAGCTGGCCACAGAGACCTCTGCAGGAAGCTCAGCCTGAAGGCACTGCAGCACACACTGTCCATATCTGGGCTGAGCATCTCAAGGAAAGTAACCCTTCCTAGAAAGCTTCAAAGTTGCTGTTTCCTGTTTGTTTTTGCCAGGTTATACACAAACCAACGTTGGAGAAGCGCTGGCTGCTGTGCACGGCTCTGAGTTCAGCCAGACGACGATTTGCCGGTTTGAGAACTTGCAGCTGAGCTTCAAGAACGCGTGCAAACTGAAATCCATCCTGTCCAAGTGGCTGGAGGAAGCAGAACAAGTGGGAGGTAGAGGATTAAAATCGGCTAAGTATTGATTTACACTTCAGGCAGAATCCTATATAAATGTTTTAGGGCTAGTATGTGTCTTCCACAGAGTAAAGGTTTGGTTTTACCAGCTTTAAATGCTGAGACATGCTTGTATTGAAGTACAGTTATCCTTTTTTTGAATGAGCAAGGAGAGGAAATCTAAAATATATGGAATGTTCACAGCAGCAGAAACATCAGTTGGTCTGCTGGAAGAAATTTCTTCCGGTCCCATCCCAGCAAGCCAGTTCCAATCCTGTAGACAGAGTAGGATCCGCAGGACAGCCTACTTAGCAGCAGACAGAGATTTTTTTACTAGCAAAGGACTCTTGCTTCTGACTATTTTTGCCTATAACCATTTATAGTTGGAGGTAAAACAATGACCTACCATCCTAAGAATGGATAGATCTTGTGTGTGATGCTCGTTTGATTCAGCAGCATTTTCTGTTGTGCTTTCTCCTTCCCTCAAAGACAGTGACTATTTTTCTGGAAATAATTGTGCTTGTTTTCCAGTCCCTGTGGAATGTAACTGCCAGGTTTTGTTGTTTATTTGGGTTTTTTTATTGTTTTTTTGGTTTTTTTTATAATACAGCTTTGTACAATGAAAAGGTTGGAGTGAATGAGCGGAAGAGGAAGCGCAGAACCACCATAAGGTAATAAATATTTAGGTTATTATAGGTTAGAAACGATTTTGGCTAAGATGCTTCTTTTCCATCTGTCAAAATTGAAGTGCTGTTTTCTATTAATGAATGTCTACATCTCAGGCTTCTAAAAGCTTCAATATTTGGAAACATTCTACTGAAAAATAACAGCATAACCCTCCAGACCCCAAATTCATTCCAAAGATATTATTTTTTTTCAACAACACACTTTGATATGAACATATATTTCTAATTCTGTCAAAATTTTATTATATCTGTAGTGAGTAAGTTATCAGAGCACCCTTATTTCCATTTTGGGAGATTCTACATTACACCAAAATAAATTGCATTATTTTGGTGTAATAAATAAACATATAGATTAAAAAAGCCATATAAATTTGCCAGAGAACTGAGGTCCAGTTAGTTTGAGGAAAAGCTTTTGTATGTCCTGTTGCATCCCTGTCACTGAATTCTTTGACATTCCAAAGAAACACTTTAATGAACTAAAGGGAAAAAACCAGAGTTGTTCTAGAAACATCTTCCTTTGTTTCTCACAACTCTGGTGGCCATCATCTACCACCTCTATAGCCTCAATTCCATATGGAAATTAAGTAGGCTGGCAAAACATATTATAAAAAAAATTACCAGAAAGTCAAAATGAGAGTGTGGAGTTCCTTCTCCTTTAGATATCCCAGATTCCTGTATCCTTTGGTAAAGTTGTATTCACTCAGGGGCCTGTAAGGAGCTGTAGTTTTCTTCTCCAGGAGGGGAATTTGTGTCTGGAGAGGACCCTGGAGCTGTTGGGCCCTACGCCTTGCAGTCTGTTCCTGGAACATGGGTCATCCCTGCTGTGCAGTGCCACCTCATGGAGATGTAGGCTGCTCTCTTGTCCCACAGCCACAACATGTACCTTCCCTGCTCACACTCAACTTGAGACTTGTTTCTTTGAGTCACGGGATCATAGATGGTTTGGGCTGGAAGAGAAGTTCAAAGGCATCTCTCTGAAATTAAAGATTCCTCTGAAGGGATGCTTCTCGGTTAGGAGTGAGTTGGGGATGGAAAATGTTTCACAGCTCATCTCAGCACCTCACAAGAGATGAAGCTTTACTCTTGAGAGGCCACTTTCTCCTTCCAGCTTCTCTGCAGGCCAGTGAGGACTCGAGTGGCAGTGCCAAGACCTTCCCCATTCCATGGAGCATGGCCTCCACAAGAGCTGGGAGCTGAGAGCATCTCTGTGCCCCTGGCCAGAGGAACCCACTGGAGACTGTTCCTCCAGCAGTGTGGGCTTTGGTTTTTAACACCTATTGATAAAATCAGACCTTATATTATGCATTTTTACATCTAACCCCGCTGCAGGGGGAATAATAAGCAGGGCAGGTTGCAAGAGCACGGATAATTGAGAAGTTCAGGACAAAATCCTGTGTAGTAACAAAATACTAATTATTTCTTTGAAGGTATACAGCACCTCAGTTTAAAGACCTGAAATGAATCAGGGAGATTTTTATCTGAACTCTAGCCTTACTCTTAACCACTCTTAATGAATATTTGAAGACAAATTAATGGTATAAGAAAAATCTCATGAACTAAATTAAGTTAGACCATAGTAAAAACTACTGAATTTGAATTTGTGGAAAGTATTTTATTTCATACTTTGCTCAAAACCTAAGAAGTTGTTAGTCAAAAGCAGCGATGTTTCTTATAGTTCTGTATGTGCAGAACACCATGCTATTAATTAGGCAGTTTTGTTAAATATTAGTAAATATTGCAAAATTGACCTGTAAATTAAAGACCAACAGATGAAGTAACTAGAACTCGATACCGTGTGCATTCCTGTAGTGGAAATACCTGAGCCTAACTTCCAGAATAAAGTATGAAGTGCCCTCTTGTGTCCAAAGAAATTTACAGCTACTGCTGAGACGATGCCTCCCGGTGGCATACGAGCATGTTGCAGATGTGTTTTTTGAGAGTATGTAACAGAAACTGGAAGCAAATTCTATCTGAAAATAAGAAAAATAACAGTATTAAACTATTCTGTTTGGTGAACTACTCAACTTTGGTCGCTGCTGACTCTGAGGAACAGATTAGGGCAGACATTTGGAAAATATGATGATGGCTAAAACAGCTGGCCATAATCCCTGTGATTTCTAGGAATACTCTAGTGCTGTCTCTATAACTAAGTGATGGAGCTCTTCCTCTTTGTAAACCCAAATGATTTGATACAACCAGGTAACTCCACTGATGTGCATTTGCTGGGGTAGAAGGGTGGTCAGGCTTGCTCCGATTACTGTGACCCACTCATGACTAGTTAGTAGCTGTATCTCCTAGATAATATCAAGAGGCATTAAATATCTCATAATTAACACTGAAATTGCACCGAACTTGATGCTATTTTTGCCTTTTAATCACCCCATGCTGAAATTCTGTACAATGCCACACTGCTCGTGTCAGCAGAGAACTACAGAATACTTTTAGTGCTTTGGGTTTCCTTTACGTAGAAAAAGATGAAACAAACCAAGTCACTGCTTTCAGTGCTGTTACTTGATCTTTCTCTTAAACCTAGTGGTGGAAGCCTGAATGTGCAGAAAAGTTTTTTAAAGGTGAAATTTTATCCCTTTCTCCAGTATCGCTGCCAAAGAAGCCCTGGAGAGGCACTTTGGAGAACAAAGTAAGCCTTCTTCTCAGGAAATCGTGAGGATGGCTGAGGGGCTCAATCTTGAGAAAGAAGTTGTGAGAGTTTGGTTTTGCAACAGAAGACAAAGGGAAAAAAGAGTGAAGACCAGTTTACACCAGAACACCTTTAGTTCTATTATCAAGGAGCACCACGAATGCCGGTAAAGCTTTTCCATGTACAGATATGGATGTTGGTTTTGCTTTTTGTAAGTATTTTAAGTACTATGCTTGTGGAAGACCCACGTTTAGTGTGTAAGGTTGGAAACTAAATCCTAGAGTGTCTGTTTAAAGATTTGGAGGTCTTTGCAAGGAATCTATCACACATTGTTCAACTAGAAACGCTTCCTGAATTTCACAGGTAGCTGCAGCTTCCCTGCGCTGTGCCTTTCTTGCCTCTGTGGTACAAGTTAATGACTAAATGTATGTGTGTTGTACATGGAGAGAGGTTGCAAAGCTCAGTGTCAGCAGCTGTAGCACGGGAAGGATTTTGCTGTCATTAATTGAGGCAGTGTGAGCTCACCAGGACAGAGGTGTCATGCTGCTCCTGCTGGGTGCTCTGTCTCAGCCCAACATTTGACTGCCTTGAATGATTGTCAAGTAGAAGAGGCTTTGTTAATGCTTGTTATCAAAGGTAATCCTTGCTAAGTTGTTATGTGCCTCAAAGTTTGGTTTGGATAGGCTTAGCTATAAAAACAGGAATACAAATTTACCTGACCTTAAGGCTTTGTGGCCTGAGGGGAAGAAAAATAATTATCAGGGGTTTTATTACATTGGGCTTTCTCTGCGTTGTACTTTTTTCTGATTAAAACCATGTGTGTACATACTTACACCAGAGATGGTGTGTTAAGCTAAAAAGCATCCAAGAGAAGAATTTACTGCACTGCACATTCCCACTCTATATTACACCCCACTAATTGAAAATAATCCCTTATTTGTCATCCTCTAGCCTAGAGAGAGAATTGAGGGAAAAAAATACCAGTGTCAGAGCTCCACCTATCAGGCAGGCTCTAAGAAAACTGAATTAATGACTGTAGTAGTCACCAGGGATAGATTATCCAGCCATCTCATCAGCCCTGCTCATTGTTATGGGAATTAGCCCATTACTGTATAAGTATTTTGATTGTTTTCCCAGGACTGAAATTAAGTGAGTACACGCAAGTCGTACTGGCCAGATACATTTTATTTTTCCATAAAACAAACCTGATGATTTAGAAAATGTCTATATAATAGGCCCACAGAAAGCCAAAGGAGTTTAATGTTCAAGACCACTTAGAAGCAGCATGTACAAGTTAAGTGTTCACTCTCTAGTGTACATTAAATTATCTCTGATACTTACTACAGTGACCGTAAGCATATTCAGCTGTGGAAATCAGGCTCCTGCAATTCTAAAAAAATATTTTTTTATGGATGAATGAACCACTCTAAGCCCTTAATTGAGAAGAAAGCCTCAGTTTAATAACTCAAAGGGGAGAAACTGTGGCTATGTGCTCTCTTCAGGCTGCTCTTATCACTAGCACAGCTCACCCACTACAGCAGAGACCAGGGTGTAGAGTTTATCCACCACAGGTTATCAGCAGATCATGAACTTCACACAGGATGGAAGTAAGTTCAGCTGAGAGGATTAGCACTCAGCAAAGGTGGTGGCATGCATTTGTGTACCTTTCATGTGATGTAGTGAAATGTTATGTATGTTGAAGTTACTATCTGATATATATAAACTTTATTTATATTCTAAATTATTTTCTTAATTATAAAAGGTTTCCAAGAGATGCTGTCAGCCTGTACTTCCCAACCTCCCCATCCAATAAAGTATTCCTATACATTTGGCATTCCAGGTAGTGGTTTGTAGTTCTGTTTTAGTAACACTTTACTGTTTTTAGCTGTGTGGCATGCTGAAGAGCATTTTAGAATGCTGTAACAGTTTATTCCAGAGCAGCCTCATTGTAATGTGGTGGTTTCTTGCCCCTCAAAAAGTCTCACAAGTGAAAGCTAATTGCAGCAACAGAGTAAAATAACACAAAAGGTGGCACATAACACAATTGTCTTGTAAAGGAATGACAAAAGGCCAAGGGGAGAAGCAGCCACCATTTAAACACACCTAGCTGTTGCCACAGAAATAAAAACAAATTAGAGCAGAATTGTTTAAAGAAGAAAAGCTGGGTGAAATCAATTTCAAGTGCTGCAGCTGCAGCCATTACTTACAGAAAGTGACAATTCACTTTTTTTTTCTCTAGGAACAATTTAATTACCATCAATTACTCTTGGCTGGGGGGGGAACCAACCTGGATATAAAGGAGGCTTTCCGAGGGGTAGCTTTACAAACCTGCAGGAGTTTAGTTGGCCATTCAGCCAAGCTGTGCTGCGCTCTTTTTCTTTGAGATATTTGTGGGGGTTTTTTTTCTTGCTCTTCTTTTCCCATGGTACCTTTAGGCAGGGTGTTAAAGCCACACACTGGAGGGCAAAACAAGGCATTACCACAGTGTATAAATCTGAGGTTCAGCTGTCTCTGAAGAACTGTGATGTGCTGTGCCCTCATGTGAGGGACACAACAGACCAAGCCAAGGCCAGGCTGCTGATCAAAGGTAAGGCAAATAACTTGAAGTTACTCTCTGCTAGATTAATGTGTGTGCATTGAATGCTACAGAGTGTGCTCAGCTATGAACTGTAAAGGCTGATGGAGGTAGGCTGTTCACCTTCCTGCCTAATAGAACTAGGAATAAATATGGGAAGATGGAAAGAAGCTTGAACTGAAAAAAAAAAAAAGGTGGTTCTTAACGTGCTTGGAGAAAAAAATCTGTGGAACTTCTCCACTAAAACATGTGGGTGCCAGAAGTTTTTTTGCATGGATGAGTTCTCAGATGAGAAAGCCACTCTAAGCTGGTGTGGTGTAGAACTTGCATATGGATCTGGAAGTGCTTTATGTTTAAAGCAGAGGTTGGAAGAGTATTAGGGGAGGAAGCATCATCTACATTCATCCTGTTCTTGTTGTTCTCCTGGGCATTGCTTTCTGGGCACTTGTGGAAGAGGACTCTGGATAGAGCCATTCTTAGGTGTGTGCACCACTAGGTCACTGTTCCTGAATGGACTCAGACCCAGTTGCTATTTAAATTGTTAAAAAGGGTAAAAAAAGTTAAGGATTGAGTAGTTCCCTTGTTTTTTTTATCTCTGTAGGCGATACAATTTTGTTACAGGCTGATATAACATGCTGACTATAATTGCTAACACGTAACAGGCCTGCAAACCTACAGCACTTTTCACTCTGCTACCTAAAGATTTTTACACAGGTTAGAGGGGCAAGACTGAAAAGGTAACTTGTAACAAACCATGGGATTGATACTGACGCCAGCCCTCCTTCAGCAGTCCTAGAGGCACTAAAAAGCAATGCCTTAATTCCTGTTCCTCAAAGACCCAGAGGAAAGAACTCATAATGGAATTACGCCCAATTTTAGCAGTTACTACAAGGATCAAGTGCACACCTCCTTCAGAAAGGACACAAGCCTTGGTGTTCAACCACACTACAGTCAGCCAGTAACGTTTTACCCCTGTGTTCACGTTAGGATTTCTCTTTTTCAGTGCCACAGAGCAGTACTTGGGCACGAGGTTCCAGACAGGGGAATGCAAACTTGAACAAGTCTTTACTGAATGTTGAGTCAAAGGCCCACAAGCAACTACAGTAAATATTATGGTACTTTATAGCTCAGAGGAATATTTATCAGCGCTCACAAAGAAAGCCTAGTAAGAGACAGATGTGTAACACTAACCCTAGAGAGGACAAACTCATTGTGGAATAAAAAGCCTTTTATTGGATTTTTACAAAATAACTTGTAAAAAAAGAAATCACCTTGTATTGGATATATGCAATATATTAACTTACACATTCCTACCCACTACCTGACAGATTCAGTTTGTCCATTATTTCTTTGAAAGAGAAAGAACACCTGAAATTCTAGGCCAAAAACCTGAGGAAGGCTCTCCTGTGAATTCTCTTTCTCTGCTGACTTCAATCCTAAACAGTAGATGGTGCAACAACAGTAGATTTACTGAGGTTTCCTGCTACACTTTGTCTAGCAGCACGGTCTCTTCATGAAGTTTGTTGCCTCCAGTTATCCTGGTTTTGCTTTTGGGAGGTATTTTGTTTTTCTCTTTTTAAAACCAAGATGGTAATTGTTTCTGTTCAATGAGCAGCACCACTAAACCAGCACTGAGGGGTAAATATCTCCAGCAGAGTCAGGGCTGAGGAATATCACACCATGTAGGGAGTAATAACTGGGAACTGCATTCTCATTTTGTCTATTTCAAGTATCAACAGTTCTTATTCCTCAGCCCAATTCATATTTCACTTAAAGCTAGAATTGTGTTGATGCAGTTCAGAGACCATAGAAAAACCTTCACAGAACCAGAATACTTTTATTATAGTGTTTAGACAAGTAGTTATCATTTATGATCCAAAATTGTTCTCAAAACTGATACTTAGATTTAGTTTATCAATGTGATCAGTTGCGTCTTAGCAAACAATACAATTATGCAGTTATCTTCCATTAAGAAATACTGTAAAATATATACAAACGTTGCTTCAGGCAATGTCCTTTTTGCAAGTGCACAAGTTGCATTTCTGAATGAGTGCATCTCTCCACTTCAGCACTGAGTCCCATCAAGTGTGCACAGAGGTCTCACCAAAGCATTTTGTGAAACCATCTTAATTAAGTTTACTCACCTTCCAAAGACTCATTCTGAAAGAAAACCACAAAGGTACAAGATTTATATACATAAAGGCACAGCAATTCTGTTGAAACCAGCTATGTTACAGTACAATAGAGTTCAATCAGTGCCTTTCATGCAACAAAGTTCACTAACAAATGTAATTCCTCTTCCAAAAAAATTATTTGCACAAGGAGTGTATCCTTCCATTCTGATAAGAAGAATAATGAGCTATTATTTCATCAGCTCAAAAGTTGCTACAGGAATTTCAAAGGAATACATAAAATGTTTTTTTCTTTCTGCCTAAATCTGCTACTCTCAAAGCTGTATCTCATGGAAAAAATAGTTTCCAACTAAGACCCAAGGTGAAGTTTCGTTTGTGATGACAGACTAAGAATGTTCCTATAGCCATAGTTTTGTAATAATGATAAATATTACATAGGTGCTGTCCTAGGAAGTGGCATCACCAGCCACAGAATAGCCAGTTCTAGAGATAGATCAGGAACTGAGATGGAAGAAAACTTGAATCCAAAGGATAGATCTGGATCAGGTATGAGTGAACTTATCGTTAGAACTACCCCCCTGGTTGGTCCAGAGTCAAAAAGACTCCATGCAGTGGACAAAAAATGTACTTTTCTTTGCAAATTGATCTCCAAGTTGTCATTTCTGAGACTTCAGGGTTTTCCTAGAAATCAGTTGCATTGAAAGAGTATTTGCACTCTGTACATGTGACTAGAGCTGAACACTCAGCAGGCAGACTCTGAACTGGACGAGTTAATCCACCCCCAAGGCTTTGAGCTGGCGTTCAATCTCCTCATCCGATATGGTGGTGGTGGTCGATGCTGATGCAGATGGCAACCCTCGGGCAGCTGAGGGAGCTTTGGCCATCTAGAAGGAGACACAAGTTTTCTTCAGTCAGAATAATGCAGGTTATGACAAGCTGACTTGTAGAATAAACTATTTTTAAAAATGGAATGTAGGGGAAAAAGCACACGAGCTGTGCAGAAATAGCCATACCTTGCCAGAGATTTCGATCCCAATCTCATCAAGCACTTGGTTAACAATATCTTGGCTTTCTTCCTCTTCATCAGAAGCATCAAAAATATCATCCAGAGTATCATTAACTTAGAAGAAAGAAAAAAAGAATCCAGATTGCATTAAACAAAAAACTTAGTACCATCTGGTACCCTCCCAGAACACAGCAGTAATACCCCTGGGTAAGATACCAGCAGAAAGCACCTGCATGTTAGAGAGGCTTTCTTAGCTCTGCCTTGCAAAGCCTGTGAGCACAGCCAGGGCAACAACATGGTAATAAGGCATGGCTGCTTTTATAAATGTTTAGTTTCACCAAAAGAGTTCAGTTGCTGTACCTCTTTCCATACTATAACATTTCTGCAAAACATCTACAGTTTGATAAAAATCCCCTTCCTCTTCTTCCTCCAAGTATGTTGCAAAGTTGTTAACTACTCAGATAACGTGTGCAGTTGAGGTGCTTCCATCTTGGTCAACAGTACTGGTTTGAGTCCATGCTATGACTCATGAGGTATGACCAACAAAGGGCAGGAATTGGGATGGGGATGAGACTGAGCAACAGCAGGAATTAGCTAACAGTGAACGCATGCACTCAGGAACAAGAAACTTACTGCCTCCTCAAGAAGTTGTTTGTGGCTTAATTTAGGAAAAAGGAGACAGCCATATCATACCACCATGTGCAGACAGCTGTGATTATCACTATCTAAACTGTGTCCACTTAAAGCAATTTTTCAAGTCTCCCTACCAGTTACGCAATCAAGGCCTTGAACTACTCTTAAACCCTATTCCCCTGCAGTATGTTTTCTCTAAAAATATGATGAATATTCTAGATTTAATACCTAGAGCTTCTAAAGAGTCTGAGGCTCAGCCTCCCTGCTCAGACATACATTGTTTTGTTTGCTCTACAGTTTTGCTGTCAGTTTCATTAACTATAGAAATAAACTTCAAACATCAGTGTTTCTAGGCTGGTTCTCCCCTGCCAAGAGCAGCCAGCTGTTCCCTGCAGTGCAGAACTTACTCATTTCTTCAGTCATTTCCATCTTCATGTTTTCCTTCTGGAAATTCTGCATAGTTTGTAGTGTCTTTTGTGGATCCATTTTCTTATTAACTGCTTGCATTGTCTATTAATATGGAAAAAACTCTTAAATCATACAATGAGACATTAGTAAATGGCAATGCATTCATTAAGAAAAACCTTTCAGCCCAAATTCCACTTTCCTTGACTCTTTACATCCCATGAGAACTGTAGATAAGTGACAGATCAATAGTACAGGCTGCACTTAGTAAGAAATATTACTATCTAGTGCCCCAATAGACAGACTTTCAAATGTGTGTATCTTTCTTGCACCATGACCCTCCCCTGGCCTTGTATTAGGAAAAATCTGACTGATCTGAATGAAAAGAATGGAGAACATTTCCTAACTTGAAGGTTACAGACCTTAAAGAAGTAAATGGCTGCAGGTACTTATTCAGAAAGGACCATTTATTTGTACCATCACTGGAAGACAGGCCCTAAATTGTTTCTTTCTGTTAAAATTTAATGGAAAAATTACTTTTCTCTGAAAAGAAAATATTGAAGTATTGAGGAAGTTACTTGCTCTTAGGGTGCACCTGTGTGATGGGTAGAGATCTTGGTGTGAGATAAACTTCACCCATTTTACTACAGGTGTGCAGCACTGCCTTTGTGGGCACTGCTATGGGATAGTTCCCTCTTTCCTAAAAAGCAAGTTACTGTGGGATATCAGAATCTAAATACAGTCATGAGCAATTGAAATGTAAAATTTAACATCTTTGACAAGATAAAAGACTTGGTTAATTACAGGAGCCACTTGGTTAATAATCAAGCTACTGCAGCCACTTACTGGCTTCACAGGTCTTCTGCCTTCATGTCTGAGTTTGTTCAAAGTGGTAATATATTCTTGAATTCTAATGTTACTTGAATTTCAAAGACTGTGCTCATGGTCATGTTATTTGAATTTAAAAAGTTGTTCTGGACTTGGAGGGTGTTGGCTCTCTAGAATTCTTTTACAAGAGTTAAAAATGGACATGAAAAGTTTCTGCACTGATAGAGAGTTTGTGTAACTTCAGAAAATACGGGTCGGATGCATGATTAAAATAAACAGGTACCTTAATTGGACTTTACCACATCCAAGATTAGCACCATACATGTTAAAAAGTATACTGACAGTACTTTGAAAGCTTTGCGTTGACATATTTGCCTTGCTTGTTAAGGCAACTGATCCCATACGTTTTCACTGATGGTTTTATGAGATTAACAATTCTTTAACCTTCCCACATTGATAAGGCAAAATATTAACTTTAAAAGTGACCAAAGAAATTTAAGATCTTCCTCTCCAATAATGTTACACAAACTAGGCCATAAAAGTACCTGCTGTGTTTCAAAAAACATAATTTTCTGAATGCTGGGTAATTTTTAAAAAAATTTTTTTTTTTTCCCCCTACTGATGTAATCTTCATAACTGTTTCAGTGATGCTTTGGTTTTGAGAAAGTTAATCAAAGATCTAGCATAGATAAAAACAAGTCACCCATGTAATAATTAAAAAGCAAGACCAACTTGTTCATATGAGCAGTGTTGTTGGAATACTGAGTAAGGTGTTGAACCTGATAGTCAGACAAGTCCCCTTTGTAAATTTGCTGCAGAGCCACAACTCTGTATCACTTCATGGCTGGAATCTGCCCTCATGCTGTGTCTAAAGGGCACCTGACCACAAAGCCTTTGTGGTAATTCCTTTCTACATCAAGTTGCATTGCTGTGTTTAACTGGATTTAACTTGGACTGGGATCAAAGCCCAGCTTGGTCTACAGTGATGCATATTAATTATCCTTCCTGCACCTTGAGCTGAACAGTCTTCCTTGCCAAAAGCCAAATCCCTCTTCATCAATTCAGGGAAATAGGGGAAAGTTAACATCTAACTTGGAAAACTGAGATTTTTCACTCTTTTATGAGATGACATTTGGGAGAAACCTTAATGCAATATTATTTCCAGAGAGAGCACAGAGAGAATGACAGCAAACTCCAGATCAGATTTTTTTAGGAACTTCAGATCCAAAGTAATAACCTACTTTTTTCAAAGGCTATAAAGCTATTGTGACACACTGCCTTGATTTCTTGATGAATCATGACCTACTTTTTCCCAGTAAAAACTGCTTGTGACAATATATACAGGCAAGGCACTGTAGCAGCAGGGATTGGGGTTTTTATGTACTAAAAGAGTTCATTCACTGGCATTAGGTTATTTTTATCATGTAAACATTTGACAGCTGTCTAGCCCAAGAAGGTATGTAGGTGCTATGTGGCTGGACTGACTAAACAAAAATTTAATAATATAAACCCAAATTACATTTCCCAACTGCATCCTCACCACCACTTGGGGCAGTGACTTTTATCCCTGCAATTACACAAAATCACACAATTTTTGCAACCATATGCTCCATTTGAATATAAAAGATTATCTTGTAGTGCCTTACTTTGGCTGTAGCTGACATAGCTCCTGCCATCTTCATCTGGGAGTTCATGACCTTTGTTTGAGTGGACATGGAAGTGACTTTGGAGCTCACAGCATAGGTTCGATTCTTCTGCTTCCGCAGCTGCACCAGCTGCTTGGCCAGCACTTTGCAGGCCTCTTTGTTACCAGTCTTAGCCATTTTCTTGATTTCCAGTTCCTGTGAAAAAAGGTGTGGGATTAATTCTACAGAATTTTCCTGCGTGCAAAGACTATAATTAAGCCTTACCACTAATAATTAAATTCAAAAGTTGACTATTCTCTTGTATCTTTTAAGACATTTCAAGTCATATAAATAGTTCCTTGCTTTTTTAACAAGGCTGTTTAGCAGAATCAATGTCATGCTGGTATGATTTGACCACAAGGAAAAAACTCAAACTGAATTACAGTGTGGTAGCACACAGTTCCCCCAAAGACTTCAATTTCTGCATGATGTCACATTCACTTCTATGTGCACATTCAATTCCATATCTGGATAGGGAGCCACACTTCAAAAAAAGCCCCAAAAAGTGAAGGAATTGTGATGTCCAGTCAACTACTGGTGGTGCCATGACTCTAATCAACTTTGATTTCTTGCCATCAAACAACATCACTCATGTAGGAAATGGAGAGTTCTTTTCAACAGTTTTTCAGCCTCAAGAGAACCTCACAGCCTTTTTGGGGAAGAAGTAGATAAAGTTAGATGACCAATAATTATAGGCTGTTTACCCTCATAATTTAGCTGGACTTAATAATGAAAGTGGTATAATTTAACATGTGCTTATGCTGTAAGAAAGACCCTTGTGTCTTAGAAAACCAAAACAAACCCCCAATCTGTCAATTCAAAGAGAAATAACAATCTGTTTAGCCCAGAGGTACCAGGAAAAAGCCTGACACAAATAATCTTGTCAGCTGGGATTCTTCAAAGTGGGCCTTCTTGGCACACTTTGTGACTTGGTAATGTAAACTTTGCAACCACTTTTTCCTTAACAACCTTTTCAAGGAGGTCTTGCCACAGTGGCTCAGTTTTCTGTAGATGTGCATTTGTCCATTTTGATTTTTACCATTAAGTAAAAGCAGCTTTTAAAGACCAGCTTTATCCTGGATTTTTCAGGAGAATATGCCAGCTAAAGGTATGCAGTTGCTTCACTTTATGTGCTCTGGCAATCCAGAAAACTGCACTTACAAGAAGCTATGAAAAGATAAATTCTAGTCACCAGGACATGCAGAACAGTCACATTTAAAGGCAGGTATAAACTGACCCACTGCGTTACCCTGACTACCAGAAAATTTCATAGTTAAGTTTATTACAGAGATGGCTCTGGCAGAAAATCTCTGCAGATTCATAATTTTTAAAGGGTATGACATACACACTATTTTTAATCCAGGAAGGTACAGAGTGGCAAAGAAGCAGCATGAGACTGTTCAAATGTAAGAGGCCTGAAATAGAAGCTGTGCTCTTGGAAAGTAGATCACAGAAGCCACAAAAATTCCTGTAACATCACCAGAATAATATTTCCTTTCTTTTTTGTACCTAAAATGCTGTGAAGGTTGGAGGGATTAATTTGTACCCTATCGTTTTAACAGCAAACATTTGAAAATAGGGATTTTCTCAGTAAGTTCAAAGACTTATATAGCATTTATAACCTGATTTTTAAAGCAAAAAATAGTTTTACAAACCATTGCTAAATCACTGCAGATAATCCACCTGCAGAAATCAAACCCTATATACAGATGACTTTTCTTAATTTAAAATGAATTCGGGTAAATTTGGGGTACATTATTTGTGTTTGAGAAGTTTGGGGCAAGTTTATTGAAGTCAGTTATGCTCTTCTGGGGAAAAAAATGAAAATTTATACAGTCGTATCAGGTTACTGAACTGTCTGCATATATTAAGGTATTTTTATCCATAGAATTCATATAACTGGGTTTTCTTAGAGTAGTACATTAAAATTAAGGGGGAAAAAGGTCTTTCTAGAGAAAGCACATAATGAAATGTTTTGAGATCGACTGATAAATCCCTGATCCTTCTTCACCTGATCTGACACTGAAAATGAATATTTACTGTCTATTGCTCCTCTCATTCTGGCAGCAAATTTTAACTTTTTCAAAGACATACTTCACTGCTCCTTTCTTCTTCTCCTCAGAAATCCAACATTTCTGAAACCGCTTCGTGTGGCAGGTAATCAACACTTCAGCCCGAATATTCACTAAAATGAGGGTTATTTCCAGATTTGGAATATTTCATACTGGGAAAATGCCTTATTTATGAGCAACCTACTATATCTTACATGTCCAAGGCTCTCAGAAACAGTTTCTCTGATCTTTTAGTTTATTATTCCCAGCTCTTGGTATTCATGCAGCCTGCTGCCATGAACCACACCACCTCAATAGCTGCTGGAACTGGCTGGATTCGCACAGCTTTTCCCACAATCTGAGCATTCTTCATGCATCAAACCCCACCATCTGGCACATCCATTTCTCCTCTTACAGTGCCACACAGGTGCAGCATTCAGCCACCGAGTACTTGAAAGCTCACACACAGTAAGTTCTGAATAGATCTTAATTTGGGCAACAGTGCTACTGTTATTAGCTAATTTTAGGGAAGTTCTATATGAATGAAAATAACCTTATGGGGTATTCATGATATTCTATGATTTTTCAAGTATTCTCTCCCACTGGAAAGTCATGGCAAGTGTGATAGCACTTATACTTCTTTTAATTTTTTCACCCCAATCACTGATTTACAAACCTTTTAGAAAAAAAACTTCTGAAGGATAGAGAATGCCAGGAATTGTAGAGAAAGACCAACGTGGTCATTTCATCTAAACACATTGTTTCAGGATTTTCCTATGCCAAAGGCTGAGAATTGCTTTTAGACAGTAAATGTTTTCCAACACAATTTTAATAACTGAGAAGTGAAAATGGGAAGACAACTTTTTTTAGTATTCAATTATTATGCATTGATTTATATCTTTAAAACTTTTCAAGTTTTCTGTCATGCGTGCATGTTTTAAAGAGCAAAATGAAGTTCGCTGTCGTACTTACCAGTTGTTTTTCCTGTTTTTCAAGTGCTGCTCTATCTCTGCTTATAGCCCTCTGTGTACCTCTTAACTCTCGATTTTGCTCCTTTATTATATCTGGAAAGAAAATATTGATAGCTGGGCAAAGTTTTCATACTCCATAAACATCTGCTAAGCACCCCGCAGACAAGCAGCATGTTTGACACCTCCCTTTGTTCAGAATGAAGTGTCAGCATTTCAGAGATAGAAAATACTAGCAAAATACAGTTTGGTGTATGCAACATCATCGTGACAGCAGTGTTTAAAAAAAAAAAAGTTATTTTACCTAGGATGTTACTTTGCACCATAACCACAGCAAGAGCCTTACTTAACCCCACGGTAGGACATCTGTACACACACTTTCCTGCAAGTCCAGCACTAACTCAGCAGTATCCTGTTCACTGCCATCCCACTGCTTTTCCTCCAGCCAGGCCTAACTGCAACAGTAAAGCAGCTGAAGGAACCTTGATTTATGAGATCTCAGAGCAGGTGAGGAGTTCCCAGCTCCACTAAAACAGTGAAAATAATCCCAGGTGGAAGTCCCGGATCTTGCTCTTCTCTGTCCTTATTCTGCTCTGGGGGAGAGTTTCCTCTCTTCCACATCTGTGCAGCCCTTCTTCAAGTCAGACTATAAAGCCAAGAGTGTTTGAACCTTTTCAATCAGGAGATGCTTAAGAATAGTAAGGTACGAAAGTGGGGGCTTTTATAACAATTTTCAGTCTCCTGACAACTGATGTAGCCAGCAAAGCTTGAACACTGTCTGGTGTTCCTTCATAGGAGTTTTGTGCACTGTACTATTAAGAATTATTTACTGGTAACATCCTCTTAGTAAAGCAAGTATTGTTTACAGTCCAGGCATCAATCATGCTAGTTGCAACTAACTTTTGATAGGATTTACAACATGTGCTTGGGTGTGATTCACCTGGGCAAAGGCAGAGCAGCAGGTCTGCATCTGACTCAGCATCCTCTGACCTTCATAGAGGAAAGAAGTTTTTATTTAGGGGAGATTCATCTACTCCTATTCTATGTCTGCATTTTGGTTGGGAGTTTGAAAGCAGCAGACTCTCACATGAACTTTGTTCAGAGCTCTTTCTTCTAATCCACAGTAACATCATGGCAGGGCACTGCTATTGTACCTACAAAGTTTGAAGCAATGAGAATCAATACATACAGGCAGAGTTACTCACAGAATTAAAGGATAAATTCTATCTAGAACCACAGGCCACCCTTTCCATTTTTTAAAGTTTGGGGCAATTTTTCTGCAAACAGAGAGAAGCATTCACACTCTTCATTCCCAAAACCAGAAATACTGTAAAACACTCATTGCTGAAATTGTTTCAACATTAATAGGTCTGAATTGGAAAACCACCCCAAACCTCCAGTGGCATTTTAAAGACACAACATACACTTCCTCTTCCAACTTTGATGGGAGATTTGCCCAGTAATTGGGCAAAGAAATATATATTTTAAAAAAAACCAGTGTGAAAACGACAAATGTTTTTACAATGCTACCACTGCTGTGAGTACTACACAAAAAGCATCCTTGGGAGATGCAGACTTTTCAGTGGACAATAACTGAGAACTGAAAGAAAGCACAGAATATAACTGCATTCTTCTTCACACAGGCAAAGCAGCAGTGAAAATCATTCTGAAAATGCTACAGGCAAGTAATTTTGAAGGTAGATAAATGCATATTACTTGCACAGCTGCACTTGGTGAAAGAAAAAGCTTAATAGCTAAATACAAGACTGGCTTTTCTAACTACACTATTAAAAAAAATCCTTAGCATAGTGAGCTTGAGAGGTAGGAACTTCAAGGTGATAACAAACAAGAACAGTACTTAACTCAGGAAACAATAAGGGTGAGCGCAATGCTTATTTCCGTGGTTTCTGATTCCCCATAGTAGCTCAGCAATAAACTGAAAACAACTATCTGCAGTTACTGACTCTTTCATCTGTTTTTAGAAGTGAAGGCCAAGATGAGAATTTGGTTCTTGTTTCTGTCTGATAACTGAGGCAAATCCCTAGTTAATCAAGCAGACAGAATACGACAGGTTATTCTGAGATAGTCTTTTGCCAGCAGCCACTCCTGTGTGTCACGCTGGCGTCACACACACACACACCAGGACAAGGAGGAAGCACCTCCATTCCTTGAAACAGGTTGGACAAGGGACATCCAGCAGGGCTTGACCTGGCTCCTGCAATCCTTCCTTGGTCATGGAAGCTTAGCACCAACTCCCCTTCCTCCCTTCTCAGGCAGGCGCCGCATCTAAAGTGGCAAGAGCCAGGTGGGACCTGTGCGTGTTCCCCTCCGGTGACACACAATTGGTTGATGAGCAGCGTCATTTTTTGCGAGCCCTTTTCAAACGCCGACCCACCAGATTTGACACGGGGCACCCACCCAAAATGCCAGAGAGCCAGACCTGGGGCTCCCCAACCCTGGGGCACGACTGTGTGGACAGCTGAGCATCGCCCAGCGGCCTGCTGGCAGGTAAGGCATCTTTTTGGGCTTTACTTTGGGGATCGTTATTCCTGCTGAAGTTTAAGCGTTTTGGAAAGCCAGACTGGCTACAGAGAGCCAAGACCAAGTTGTTTCCACACCCCCGCGGAGCCCAAGGCCGGGCGGTGGCGGCTCCCGCAGCCTGGACGTGGCTCCCGCACAGCGGCACCGCTCGCGTCCCGGCTCCCCCTGGGCCCCGGCAACTCCCGGCGGGCCTGTTTTGTTTCCCTCGCTGCCAGCTCTCCTCCTCCTCATCCACGTCCCGGGATCCCCGGGCCCGGCTCCCAGCCCTGCCGGTGAGCCGGGAAGCCCCCGCCCCGCTGTGCCAGGGCCGGCCGGGCCCGGGGACTCTCCCCGAGCGCCGCCGGTGAGTCACGGCGGGCGGGCCGGGGCCTCCTGCTCCTCTCCTGCTCCTCTCCCTGCGGGCTGCCGCTCCGCCGGGACGCGGGGCCCGGGGCCGCGACCCCCCGCCGGCCGCCCGATGCTCCGGAGCCCCGGCCGGGACCAGCCCCGCGCCCGGGGTCGTGCGAGGGCTGGGGGCGGCTGCTGCCGGGGGCCGGCGGGGCCTCCCCGGGCGCCCACTCACCGTCCACGGTCTTCTTCTTGAAGAGCGAGGCCATGGCGGCAGCCGGTCCCGCAGCCGCCGGACCCCGCAGCCGCCTCGGCGGGCTCCTGTCGCCTCCTGCTCCGGTGACCAGGAAGCGGCCGGGCCGCGATCGCCCGGCCGGCTCCGCCTCCCGGCGCCGAGGGGCGGAACGGGGCCGGGCCGGGGCTCCGCGCTGCGCCCGCCCCCTGCGGGGCTCGGGCCGGGGCCGGGGAGGCGCGGGTGGCGTGGGGCTCCGGGAGCGGCTCCGGGAGCGGTTTCTCTTTCTCCCGGCGAGGTTTCGGTGTCTGGCCGCCCTCGTTTGGCCGCCCCGAGCCGCAGGAGAGGCGCTGCGGGACCCACCCGGCCATCCTGGGGACTCGCCCGCAGCCGGGACGGGGCGGTGATGTCCCGCCTCCCTGCCCCCTGCCCCGCTCGGTGGTTTGGGTTTTCTTCTCGTACGTGTTATTATTAAAGGTTAAAATGGAAACATATTAAAAGTTAATTCGGCAGCGTGGTGCTTTCCGGGTTCTCCGCTTGGTTTTCTGAAAACACTGGTCTCGTTGGAAATAGCAAGTTTTCACTGTTCTTCATGTGTCCCTTTACTTACTTTTCACCGGTTTTTCTAGGCTGAAATCCATGCCGTGTGTACACAGGTACTATGGGAATTCAGCAAGCTTCTATAAGGAAACCTGGTGCGTCGGCATCTGGAAGGATTTGGGCACAGGTCACAATTAAACAGTGGGATCACTGCCTGTCCCCGACAGATGAACCGTGGGGTTCAGGATTTTTTGTTCAGGAGCATCCCGGCTCTGGGCCCTCACCCCAAGCCATTGCTGAGTCTGGAGAACTGATTACACATTAGTTTTTCTAGGATATGCCTTTGTCTGAGGGTCACATGCACCGCTGTGCACAAGAGTATGGAAAAAGGAATAATAATTTTCTTGGGTTTCAATGTGTAATTACAAGCCTTAATTTTTAATAAGGTAGTTTATAACATAGCTGTGGTTTCATCATTGGCTATTACCTACATATGCATCATGCCCTTAGAAAATAAAAAGAAGACCTTTATTAAAAAAGACAGAGCTGTAGGTTTGAATACCAGCTAGATATAACTTACTTACTTTGAAGTGTTGGGGGGGATTATGTTAATTTGCAAGGAAAAAAAAAAAGTGACTGGAATGTAGTAATGCATTTTGATGGCTAGGTATAAATTCAACCCGAGAAACAATTGTAAGTTTATGGTTGCAGTACCCTAATAAACCACACTTTTATAACCTTACATGGAGAAACAATCTATTAGATTATTATAATAGCAGTGTAAGGATGTATGTGGACATAGGAAAGTACAGACTATGTGCTTGGTGTCAGTATTCCTTGATTTTCTGAAAACACTGATTTTGTTGTAAATAGCAACTTTTCATTGTTTTGTGTGTGTCTCTTTAGTTATTTTTCACTGATTGTTCTGGGCTGAGATCCAGACCATGTGTGATGACATAGAAACTGTGGAAATTTAGCGATTGTCTATGAGGCAAGATAAATAAAATACACTTTACAAGTTTATCCCTGTCTGTACTCTTTGTTAGGTCATATCAATCAGGCATGGGTTAGTAAGCAAGACTGGAATCCTGGTTTTGAAAATGCACAGATGAGGGGGAGGAGAGCACTTGTAATTTAGATTCAGATCCCCACTTTCCTTGAGAGAGAGACTGGGCAGACTAACTACGAGGTACTCTTAAATTGTGCTAATTAGCTATGAGACCAGAAATGCATTTTTCCATAATATTTCTTCATGAATGTTTAATTGTGATGAGATAAACAAAGATGTCCATAGTGGGCTTCATGACTGCAGTAAATACAGTATGTCTGAGCTATTGCTTGCCAAGTCTTACTTTTCTGTGTTATAAGGCTGAATGCTGGGATGATATTGTAGGTATTGGTAGCAGTGGTAAGAGAAGCCCTTGAATTTATCTTTTAAATTCATAATGTTTAAATATCAGTGTTTCTTTTAGAGTCTAACTTGGTTTAGAATCTAATCATCAATCAAAATGTAAAAGAAAAAAATCTTACTTTTTGATGTGACAGACAAACTTTAAAAATCAATCAGCTGGAATAAACAACCTGTCCTTAGTGACTGTATGCAAATATCACTAGCAAACCAAAGCAGGGATGGTGCATTTCCTGTTTGTTGGATTTACAGTGAAACTGGGACACAACAACTGTTTTAGAAGGATGATACAATATCCTGTATTAATTTGGAAATGAAGACTTCCAAGCCAAAGTATGCAAAATGAATGGATAACAAAAACTGATTAACAGGAGGAAAGCTGGTGTTCATTGTTTCAGAGTTGTACTTAGAAAAAGAAGGGAGGGAGGGTTTGTTTTTAGTGGTATAGATAAGCTGCTCTAGCATTGGTGTGCTGGGATATTTAAGCACACAGTTAATTTAAACCAGGTGATGAGGTTCAATCTGTTTAAATCTAAACATGTTCAGGTGGTCAGATGAAATAGCTGCTATGAGGACACCCTTATAAATTGGTGCCTTCACTGTTCTTTAGAATAGTAAAGTGTCTGATTTGAAAAAAAAATCCTTTCCTGACTATGCTCCCAGGAGAAAAAGGAGTGGTGAGCTTCCAGACATGTGAGTCCTAAAGAAGCTCTTGAGGTTATGCTTTAAATCTTTTTAAGCTTTCTGGTCTAATGAAGGTTACTAGTTTTCCCTATCTCCTTTTCTAGTGTGAGTAAAACATTGCAAGTGAACTTTCACTGACAGCTAAGGCAGGCTGTCTTGGGATGCTTTGTGGATAATGACCCAAATTCAGCACTGTTTGATCTATTCTGGGCCTGTCTAATTCCTGCTCTGCAGATATAAGGAAATTAAATGAGGCTGTTTGTAGTGAAGAACGAAGTGGTAAAGTTGAAAATTACAGAGGCCTGAGAAAAATAAATGATCAAAGAGCGTATAAATGTATTGCTATATGAAATGCACAGCACTTTACGTGTAAAACAAAGTTATGAGGAGAAGTGTACCTCAGCAAGGGGCCGCTTTCCAAAATCCGCAATGCTTTACCTTATCTTGGGGGAGCCCCACAGGAATCAAACTCATGTAAGAGTTTGTGAATTGTGCTAAAGGCGATGTGGCTTTATCCCTTGTCATGTGAAGGTGGGCTGAGCTTGGAGGGGGGCAGAAAGGAAAAAGCAGGGAGGAAATTGCAGCTCTTAATGAAGCTCAGGCTGCAGTTTGCCCCAACACCCAGATCTGCAGTGGTACCAGGGGAATGCTGTGGCGGTGTTAAATGGGTGGCTCTGCTGAAGTCTGCGTGTGTGTCATCCTGTTATCTCTAATTGCACTCATTAGTAATGGAATCTGGAAATGGGAGTGTGCCCTCCATGGTGGGGAGGGCATGGAAATACAGGCCAGAGGCACAAAACCTCGGAGGATTGGAAAAAGGTGAAGCAGAAAGGAGCAGGTGAGGGGTGGTGGCTGGCACAAAAGGGGAGTGTAAATTTTTGAAGAGTAAGGAGTTGGAAATGGTAGGAATAAATGAAGAGAGCCCTAGGAAAGAGGATAGAGAAGGTGAAGAGGAGCAGTCAGGGAAATGCTGTAGTTGTAAGATGGTGGAGGTTTCCTCCAGTGCTGCAGTTCTAGAGGGTTCAAATGAGTTCAAATTTATTTGCCTGCTTTGTTAAAAAAGAAATCTCTTATTTATTTGTGCAAGTGTAAAAAAACCTGTGTTTTATACAGCATATCTTGTCCTCACCTTGCAGATTAGACAACTTCCCAGCTGCATTTGTGGAAAGCTCATGAGAACTGAAAAATACCTCATTCATAGGAGGAAAATCGGGAGTCATATCTAGCAAATACACAGGTATGAAATAACCTTTATAGATGCTGAAAGTAAAATTATTGAAATGGATTTCAGAAGAGAAAATTAACTGTCTTCAAATAATGGCCTTAGTGAATTGCTGTCCAGTAAGAATAATATCACAATAAATGAGGTGACAAACAGGAAACAAGTCAGTAAGCTAAAGATCAGTGGATTAACTATTTGGAAATAGTTTATAGTTCTAAACATTTTCATTTTTAAAATGTATGGTTTTATGGATTTAGGGGAATGTAGTGAATCTGAAATAGGAGAATGTCTTGCTTTCCATCTGTTCACAATTTAAGTTGAACTGGGCATGTATGTGAAGCAGAGAGTATATTGTTAGTCTTATTCATAACTTAATTGTTGTTTGCTTTCTCTGTCTAAGAAGGATCAATTGCCAACAGACTGCCACTCTTCCAAGCCTTGCGTCATACAAGGCACATAGAGTAGAGGGAAATGCACATTTAGGTGTGTCAGCATGGCTTGATTTAATTTGTTCTTGTGAGTACTTGTTGACATCTATGGAGAATGAGATTGTCTGAGAGAGGGTATTTGTGATGTGCATGTTTTGCTTGATAATCTGCTGAATTCACTTGACAGACCTATGAACAAGTAAAAACCAGCAAGAATGAGTTAAAGGAATACTGTAGTGCCTGAAGTGTGAAATGTTACTCTAGTTTGCTGAAAAGCTTTTAGTGAACTGGAACCTTGAATGTATAAAGGATGTTGTCTTCATGTCAATTTTTTGCTCCTAAGTGCATTTATGAACAATTCTGGGGGGGAAAGAAATCTACCAAAACCCCTAAAAAAATCCCCAACAACCAAAACCTGCCAAACATTCTTAGTACATGTGAGAGTAGGCAAGTTTTTTCTGTTGCACAGAACCAGCCCAACGAAGTAAGATACGTATGCAAGAGTACACCCTACTTTTAGCCACTTTCAGCATTTTCTTAATAAAGTAAGAGTACTTTGAACTGTTTATTATGTGCATGAAGCTCAGTACTTTGTGAAGCCCCCTAAATGCCTACCCCCTCCTTACAGAAATCTGGTCTTAATTATCACCTTGATTGGTGGTAATAGGATACTTTTGACTTGTAGACTGCGTCTTTTATAACCTTCACGTCTGATTACAAGGTTTTTCCTTCGTGGAAGAGCAAATGCTTCACTGTAAAATAGTGCCATTACTTTATACAAGCAGAGTCAGTTTTGCTTCAGTAATCAAGTACAGTAGGACATCATATTTCTGTAGGGCATTAATGAAATCAAAGGTTATACTTTTAAGAGCTTTTGCTTGCAAATATCATTTCTTTAAATGACTTTTCCCAGGGAGAAAAGGAAATCCAGGCTAGCAACAAAGTAGGTAAATACTGCTAGCATTTTATCACAGGCTTCAAGACTTCCTCTAGGCATCAAGTTTAGAAAAAAATGGAATAAGATATTATGGGGAGGATATTTATTATTACAAACTGCAAAGTCAACAGGGACTTCTAAATGTTCTTGCAGTCATAATAGCCTATCTCATGTTAATTCTAGCCCAAAGCTCTGTGACTCTTTATGTGCAGAGATAATGGGGGGTAAAACTGTATTTTTAGTTTAGCAGCAGATTCCTCCCAACCATGGAAAATAAATTAGGGAGCTTTACAAACTAAAAATGATTTGGGCTTTGAAGGAATTCCCAGCAATAATATACAAGACTTATTACCCTGGGTAGTTGGAGGGTCCCATATGTTTATGGCTGATAGTAGTCATTTTGATGGAATATTGCCTCAGCAACTTGTTTTCAAATAATTTGCCTGTAACCCAGATCTGTTGATCCTAAAGAGAAGATCTTTCTGGTAATGTTGTTCTTGTTTGTACTCCCTATGTGTCTCTTAGATAAAACACAGTGCATTTTGCCCAGGAAAAATGCTTCATCAGTGGTGAAGTTGCTATATTTAATTTAGCTGGAGTTCACTACACATCAAGGTTTAACACATCAAGGCTTGGGTTAAATACGTTCAGATTTGAGAACATGTGTGTGTTTTTTGGGGTGGTTTTTGAGAAAAAGACACTACAAGTAGTTTTTTCCAAAATAATGCCTTACAAACCTAGAAAATCCAGCTTAAGGTTATTGCTGTTCATTATTTGTTTGACATTGTTATCTAGGAACATGGCTGCTTTGGGTTTGGAATGCTGTAAGCTCTGGGGGGGGAGAAAAATCAGTCCATGCCTCAGAGAATATATTGTCCCAAAAATAGTAAGAAATAGTATGTGAATGTCAATAAACTGGGCAGTGCATAGAAAGCAGAAGTTAATTTACGTAGCTTCACACATTGTCTGTGCATAGGTGTCATGGTGAAAAGAAGTCAAGCTTTAGAAAAAACCCTTCGTCAGCAAGGAGAAAACAAAAGATTCTTGTCAAAGCATCTTAAGCTTTAAAAAGCAAAATAGTAACAGTGTCCTAAAAGCTTAACAGTAATTGAAGGAATCAGCATGGTCTGTGATGTTGTGGAGGTGGAGTTTGGGATAGGCAAGGGAAAGCCTTGAATACACCTGCACACAACCAAAGGAGCCACCTGGAAGGATGCAGTGAAAATGGCAATGTGGTCAAAGAAATGATCTGAAGAGACGGTCTTTTGGGGTGGCATTTATGGAGTGGAGTTGTGATGGTATTCTTGCATCCATGTGAAGATAAATTAATTTTAATATATTTAGGAAAGTTAATTTTTCTTTAAATATAAAGGGAATAGAAAACTGTATCTTAAAACTGGAAGTGTCAGTTCAAGGAGCTCTTATCTTGGTCTTGTTGTTAATGATTTATGTTTTCCCTGGGGTTCAGAATGCTTGTCATTTACACTGTCTTTTGGGAACAGCCTATGGCCCAATCCAACAAGAAATATATTCAGTTCCTCTCTGACAAAAGTGTATACAGACCTCAAAGTCTCTAGAATCTGCTCTGAAAGCACACAGTGCCAGAAAGATATATTTTATATTGCATTGGACCCTAAAGTGTTATAAAAAATGTCATATCCCTTTTTTTCTTTTTTTTAAATTTTTTTTTGGTAGCTTTATGACCAGCAAGACAGCATCAAGCAGTTTATTGCAGACCTGGTTTATGCCTTGCAAGAGAGCAGTGTAGTAGACCCTTGTGCATGCTTTGTTTTCAGCACCAACACTGGAAGCAATTTTGAATCTCATTTGATTTTAGTTGAATCTATGCTTTCTTTGTTGTCTTTGTTAACGTCAGTATTTAAAAAACCTTAAACTAATGTTGTTTTCACTGTTTTAAAAGGCATTTAATTTTTTTTTTATTAGTTTAAACTCTATTTTTACATCACACTTAACTGTTTCTTTCTTAACCCTTTAATGCCATCGTCACTTTATACAGCTAGGATAAAACATGCCATTTCCAGGAATGGGGAGAGGCACTCAGCCACATGTAAATGAGGATTCAATTCTACAAAGCCAGGAAAGATATTTGGGCACGATAATTTCAGCAAGAATTTGATGCATAATCCCTATAGAAGTTAATTGGGATGTTTCATTGGTAAGTGAGGTAGCCAGGATCCACAGAAGTGTCTGTATCCTTCTGGGAGGCTCAGCTGTCACTGACAGAAGAAGTGTGAGCAGCCTCTCCTTTGCTCATACAGCATCAAGTCTCCTGAGCTGAGCCTTGGAATCTCATTAGATCCTGATTCAGGGAACTCGTCTGGCTTAATCTTTAAATTGGTTCTGGAAATGCATCTCTCTATGATGGCTCTCTTTTCTTTTCAAGTGAGTAATATGGCAACTGTTTGCTTATAAAACATCATCACTAAGTTCACTTACTCCTTGATTCTGATAGAGCTGGAATTGCCAAAATAGTGTGTGTGGCAGTTACGGACCTTGGCGCTTTTTTAGAGGGAGAACATGGACCACAGAGGGTTCTGATGTCCCAGTCCCTTGAAGTTGTTCTGAACCTGCACTCAAGGGGTTGATCCTTCTTTTGGCAGAGAAGTCCTTTTGTCAGGACTTGCATTATTCTCTGTGCTGTCCCGGAGATCCGAGTCCCTCCAAGCAGGAGGGGATCCTGTGGCTGGGGGAAATGCAGCTGGCTGGCAAGTCAGGGAAGAGCAATCTGTGTGATGTGCTTCTTTTTGCTGTAGTGATTTCTGATTGTAGGTGCTCCTGGGAATTAGATATTGTAGTTTAAAGGACTGTCTCTGTAAAACAGGTATTTTACATGATGGTGATGGCATTCTGGCACGGGCTGTTTTGTTCAGAGTTCTGCTGACTCTATCACTTGATAAATGGTGTATGTCATTATTAAGGGCCTGATCAGGAACAAGGAAATTTATAATGTTGGCCAAATTCACTAACTTGCAGTTTAGCTGTCACTGCAGTATCAATTACAGATGGTTCTTGTGGTTTTTGTTGCCATTCACATTCATGGAATGCCTTAATAAAGGGAATAAAAAGGGGATTATCATGCACTTTCCCCTTGTACAGAAATAGGTGATACAAGCACATCAATTTTGTCTCACTTATAAATAGCTCCCGGAAATAGTGGTCTGTGAGGGAATAAGGCTGATTGATTCATTCGTTGTGAATAATTTAGGCTCAAAGATTAGCATTTTTGTACATGTATTATCCATGGAGGACTGCATTCATCTATTTGTTATTATAATCTTCCATTTAATAGTTTATGAACTGCTGTCTGAATTTTTTGGGGTGTGCTTAATTCACTGCTTTGTTATACGTGATGCGTGATGGTCCTCTGAGTCATCTTGACAATTTGTGAGTCCTCACTGAAGGACTGGGACATTCAGCTAAAGAACAATGACAGGGTCCACAGTTCTTTGTGTCCAGGTGAGAAGATGAAGAGGATTAATATGCCAGCATTTTTTAGGAAATGGTTGTCATGATGGGGGGAAACTCTTCAGACTTGCAGTGGTTGTGAGGGCTGCTTCGCAGTGTTTTTTTTAAATTCAGGTTTGTGCAAGACCTTGCACAGAGCAAATTCCCCTTTCTTTTGTGAGGATGCAGAGTAGCATGGAGTCAGTGTGGGACTGGGAATGTGAAGTCCATAGTTACAGCTCTCAAACGTGAAGCACTGCACTAGAGATAGATAATGGAGAGCTGCTGAGGAAGGTAGTGCAAGTGCCAGAAGCAGGCTGTATACATTAGCATGGAATTCTATCTCTTAAAAAAAAACAAAACAAAACAGACTTCTAGTTCAGGAATTTCTTGGACACCTCTTCTGGGTTGTGTTTTGTGTGTTCACCTGTTTTTGTGTCCATTGTAAATATACACACATACAATGTATCTGTGCCTCAGTTTCCCCCTCTTGCTCATTCTGCTCTGGATCAGAGTGGCCTTGTTTCTCAGCAGCAAACACTAATAGCAATCCTTTCCCACTTCCTTCTCAAGATTGTTGTATTTTAGTCCACAGTTTTGAGGTGCTCTGAGCATGCTGACCATTGGTATGGAAAACCCAACAGTGCTTTGTATTGCCAGGTGCACTGATGAGTACCAGGAGGAATTAAAGTTATAATCACACAAGCAAATATACAAAGCCACCGAACGTTAGTTTTATGCACGGTTGCAATCGACGTCAAACCTATAAGATGTTGTATAATCAAATAATTTATTAGGCACAGCTGGTTAACTGCTTAGAGCAAAACAACCTGTAGCTTAATTGCTCCTTCTATTGCACTGGTTTTCTTCATGGTCCTTCTGGCCCCAATACCCAAAGCAGAAAACCCTGCCTTAGGCTTCCTGAGAGTTGTGCAAGAAACAGTGGGTCATAACTCATCCATGTCAAATTAATGTTGTTGTCATGGGACATCAGTGGCATAATGAAGGGAGAATAAGGGCATTAAGGAGAGTTAGTCCTTCAGTAGGATTTCCCTTCTAATTTCATTGATATGCTAAATAGAATTGTATCTTTTTCTTTTTTTCCCCTAAGAAATGATGATAATGTTAAGTAAATACTTTGAGGAAGAAATATGAACCTTGTTGTTTTAAAGTATTAATAACATGTTTGTTTCCATTCAAACTGGAATTACTCTATACATTTAGAAATACAATAAGGAAAGTTGCTACATGCTATCACTTCTAAAATTTCTTTTCCTCTAAGGTAGTTTTTGATGAGTTTAACTATTTTACTCTGTAAAGTACAAAGCTAAATGTCTTGCCTAAGCCATATTCTACAATGGTTGTTTTTCATTTTGTTTTCAGTATATGCAGCCAGGTAGACAAAGAATACTGGTTCTTAGCGACTTGCATGCTTGGGGATCACTTTGAACAGAACCAAGAATGTTTCTGTGAGTCTTTGATTGTCTATGAGAGAATTTGAGGACCAGTGCTTCATTTAATCGTTGGAGCCCTTTATGTGTAGTGTTGGATTTTCCTAATAATCACCTGATTAGGTGCATGAGTCTATTGCAGGGACAGGTGATGTTCAGTCAAACAAGACTGATGTGTTCAAGTTGTTAATTTACTGTAGCATCACAAACAGCTGTTCAGTCCTATGGTATAATGGTAAATAGTTGCTTATCCCTGTTTAAAGATAAAACTTTGTCCTGCTTTACTTATGTCTTTGTGTGAAGGTTATGTCAGTTTAACTTTAGCCTTCACTGTTTAATATTTCAGATTTTGTGTATAGCTCTGGTGCTAGATACTGTTGAAAATGTATTCATAAGTCTTCACACTTTCTGTCTTCGTGTTTAGAAGCAGCGATTTCTTAAACTAGTAAATACATAGGGGTAGAAATAAAATTGAAGTTCTTGTATCAGGTAAAACTGCTTTTCATTGCTGTTTCACTTTTTATTTTTGCAATGGTCAGTCCAATGAATCCTGTGCTAATTCAAAGGGATTGTGAGTTCCTACTGCTGTGCAAATGCACCACTTGTCGTGGGAATTTCATCTGCTACTGAGCGTTGGGATTGGGCAAGATCAGTTCCTGCATTTCTTGTCTGTGCTGTATTTCCTAGCCCTCACTGTGAGGTTTTTGTAGACTTTTTAACTATATGGAAGCTCACCTTCTGTGCAGACCACTTAGCACCTTTTTCTTGTGTTTTGTTCAGCTCACAGACATGGCATGGCAGGTTCTCCAGTGTAATGTTTAGGTCATATTTCTTATCATTATCCTCTTGTCTCTGTAGAACTAGAAGTGTGAAGCTGTGAATCTATCTCAGCACTTCTGCAAAAACCCTGACATTTGATCTCATGCCTACTGCTCTTACGGATGTATCTACCTTGACAGAACAGGGCTGTGACTTTGCACATTTGGTGGGTTCCTAGTTTTCAAATATGCATTTAAAATAAAGGAGAAATAAGTAAAAAAAATTAGTTTTCTGTTTGTTTTTGGCCATCAAAACTGACTTAAGCTGTTGAATATGACTAATGTACTTTGTAATATATTTGTTTCTGCTAATTTCTTGCAAGATAAGTTACTGGATTCACTTCTTTTATTCCTGAGAGGTGTATTTGTTTATTTTAACAAAGGGCAATGGGAAACTGGAAAAAGTCTTCCAGTTCATTTGCATGGTGAGCTGCAAGTGGAGTGATTGTGTCAGGAAAAAAGTAGATATTCTTAGATAACTCTTACCAATTTGTTTCCAATTTGTTCTACAGATCTGTCAAAAAATTTGAGGCCTGTTTCTAGCACATCCATGAGAAGTCAGTCAGAAAAATAAGCTGTGGTGGGCTTAAATTGTTTCTGAAGGTGTTCAACTCTTCTATGGTAAAATTCTTATGGTGGCTTCTAAACAGAAAATGGTTGTGAGCCAGAGCTAATGAGTTGGTGATGCACACAAAAGGCTGTATGTCTATTATTTATCTGTATATTTTGTGCAGCTAACTGAATGGCAATATCAAATGATAATAATTTTCCTTTAGACCATTCTTCTTTATCTTTGAACCTTTCTCAGCTGGAGACCCGGTTTCCCAGTTTTTCAAAGTACTTTACCAAGCGTACAGATTCCAAGGAAATCGAGCCATAAATTTCTCTCAACTCTTGGCCGTTATTCCGGTTCCCAATTTCTAAACAGGGGGGTCGTTCATAGAGTGCTGAACTCAGGGTACCGCGAACACAGCTGAACAAAACCATGTCAAAAATCACATGAAAGGGAAGAAAATAGGTTAACATGCTATAACTAGTCCTGAACAACAAACACTGTGCTTAGTGACATTTAGAACTAGATTAGAGAAAACACAGGGAAGTAAACAAGAGCTAAAGGGAACAAGCTGCTGCAGAGGGAGGATGGGGCCACATGATTTCTCCCCTTGCTGGTATCAATGGATGTAGGAACAGTGTGATATATTCATCGTGCTAACATTTGCATTACAAATGCTTGTACTGGGTTTAGAAAAGACCTAACAGATTGTCATTGCCCAGAGCACTGGCATAACAGTGATTGCTCCAATACAACGGCTGGTAAAGTTTTTCTTAACCCTTGTGCTACCTCCATCCAGCTTGAAATAGAATTGTTTGCCCAGAGTTAGCTTTCCTAGACAAGTGCACGTTTTCATGCCCACGGAGGTCTGGATAAAACAGTTACCTCTGTTAATCACTGGCATCTGGGATACCGCATGATTTGAGATGCACGGATTTTCTCAAGTGCAGGAGTAATAGATGATGCACAGCTCACTCCTCAGAGCACTGCTGAGATTGCACCCTTGGCTGCCGGGAAGATGAAGTATTATGCAGGGCTTTTCACACATTCTGTTTTTCTTGTATTTTCTCCAGTTTTCTGAAGGCTGTGGCAATAAAATTAACAGCCTTTTTCATTTATGCCATTGTTACAATGCTGCCATTTGGTTTAATTTCAGTTGTTCTAATTTAGATTGGTGGAAGTTGGAAGAGACTCTTGTCCTCTAAATGAATACATCTGGAAAAGAGTGAAGGTTTTATTTAGTGAATAGTTTATTTTTAAAAATTCTTCTGTAATTGAAAAAAAATTCCTAAATTTAATTTGTCTTGAAGTTCTACAGCTAATTTAAAAGCAGTGAATCTCACAAAATTTTAACTAGTTTTTTTGGATGTAGAATCATAGAATGGTTTGGGTTGGAAGAGACCTTAAAGATCATCTAATTCCAACCTCCCCTCCCTGGGCAGGAACATCTTCCACTCCCCAAAGTTGCTCCAAGCCCCATCCAACCTGGTGTTGAACACTTCCAGGGATGGGCATCCACAGCTTCTCTGGGCAGCCTGTGCCAGGGCCTCACCAATCTCACAGTAAAGAACACCTGGACGTCAACCTGTTGACCACAACTCTGAGTGCAACCATCCAGCCAATTCCTTATCTGTATAGCAGCCCATCTGCCAAATTCATGTCTCTCCAGTTTAGAAGCAGGGATGTTATGTGGGACACTATCAAACACTAAAGAATTCTTTGTGTTTTCCATCCCACTAAAGAAAAGCAGATCTGTGTAGACATCCATACACCCCAAGAGTGGTTATAAAAGTTATTAATCACCTCAGAAAAACATTGAAATTAAAAAAAAAACCAACAAAACAAATGAACCAAAAAACCTCCCTAAAACACCAAACAAACCAAACAACTCCAAATCAACTCCTTTGTTACATTAACTCAAGGAAACATTTTGTATTTGAAAAAAAAAAAGAAATCTTTAAGCTGATATAGTTCTAAATATAATGAGTTAATCAGTGTTTTGTATTGTGATGTCATCTTACATGTAAAACTGATTATATTACCAAAAACCCCCTCTGCATCAGCATATAAAATATCCCTAATATTAAAAGTTGCATCAAGCAATTAATGTCTGATAGTTTGCACCTAAATATAAATGTCCTAAACAGTTATCTGAAAGAGGAGTGTATACAACTTCAGCATTTAGTGGGCAACTACAATGTGTACTTTGAAGGAAAGACACAGAAGTAGCTATTATTATCTGGAAATCACTGTCCTTATCTAAAGGATCTGTATGACATTTGAAAAATGGCAACTTCAGAAAATTATTATACAAAACTTTTTCAGTCCTTCAGAAACAAAGTTTCTCCTTGCCATAAAGAAAGACCTTAGGTCCAGTTTTGTGACTGGGTAATAACACCTCCAAAGTAGTTCCTTATTTTGATTCAGATGTCCTTTATGGAGTTTATCATCATGTTGAAGATTCTGAATGTATAAAAATAACCCCATAGGGACTCTAAGCAATCTCTTTCAGAATAGAAATATCCTCTCTGACAGGTTGGTGTCTTGACTAAAAGAGCAGCATTAACTTCTTTGAGGAGGTAGTATTTTATGGGGGCTGCTTTTTGCCTCTCGGTATTACAGTCTACCATTATTAATTAATTTATGACTTGCAGTAAAAATCTTCCATAAATATTCTGTGTAGAAGACAAAAGGGTCTAGCGTGAATATGTTTCAAAACAGTGTGTGAAAGAGGATGTAACAGCATGGTAAGAAGAAATAGCATCATAAAGCTGCATTCCAGAATTTGTGCCAATGTCCCAAGCAATAATAAATAGGGTTTTGTGGGTGAGGGATGGTCACTGTATCCTTTTTATCATCTCTGAGAGAAATGAGCTGTTTCTGCAATTATCTTGCCTATTTCATCAACTTGAAACAACCTTTCATTCTAAATTTTAAGAATGGTTTTTGGCTGAAAGAAGAGGGCAGATTTGTGATTATCGAAATTGTGAAAAGACATAATATTTTATTAGCAGTCTTGGCAGCAGTACTCATGTATGCAAGCTGCAGCGCAATCGATGGTATTTGTTACAGTAAAATCTAATTAAAAATTAAACTAAGCTGATGGCATTCAAACTGCCATTGGAGAGGGGGGATTGGATTCTGTGCTTCTATAGGTCTCTTTGTACATATGTGTGCTTCTGCCTTTTTGTTCTGTGGCAGCCAAACAGCTTCTGCCTGAGCTCAGAAATGTGTTAGTCTGCAGTCAGTTTGTGTGCTGTTGTCAGACAGCAAGCACACAGCCTGGTCTTTGCCAGGGTTTTGTGTGATCCTCGATAACTTCTGTGATCCTGGATAACATCTCTGCCCAGGCATTTTCAGTGCTCAAGAACTGGAGCCCTGTTTTGCTCTGCAGTTTTATTCAGCACCATTGTATTGAAGATTTAGACATGCAAAATGGGGTTTATGTGAGTTTCCTAGATAAGAGCTAAATCAAAACAGCTAAACCACCTGCTGTTGGGGTTGCTCTAGTCTAGGTCACAGACGATGGCAGCAGTAAATCTCATGTTTCATTTCTGCATATGAAGAATGACAGCTCAGTACAGTGTTTTCCTGTACAATGTGTCAGTCTGGCATATAAATGCACTCCTCTTCTTGATGCGTACCTAAGGCTTGAGACAGGATTACAGAAGCTGAATAAAGAGCAGGATGTGCCATGGTTTGCTTTTACTGACACATGTGGCTTGTGCTAACTGTCAGCAGGGCTTAGAGAAAACTATCTTTTAAGTCAGGACTCTTGTACATACCTGGCAAGCCACCTGCTCTTCTGGAAATTAAGTTATTCTATGCAAGTTTCCATGCTGCCACTTCGCTGGGTTCAGTTCCTACAGTTTCAGCTGGATGTGATCAGCATATTATCCATTTCCTTCCCTGTTTTCTATAATATTTGTTTTGAAAAACATACCAGTCAGGGTGCAAGGTCTATTTCTTTGTGATGCTTATTCCTTCTTTTTGGTACTTAGCCGGAGAACACTAACCCAAATATATAAGCTGGTGAATTCCAAATAGTAAGCGAAGGTAAACTGTGTAGCAAAGGAAGTGAATTGGTAAAAGATAGATTGCTCAATCATTTTATGTAGATGCTTAACACACTTGTTTTTCTTAATTCAATTTTTTTTTTCTAAGTGTAAAGCTTAAAAGGAAAAAAAACCTCTTAAAATTTCTATGATTCTTATTAAATTCAAAAGACGTGGTAGTATCTGTAAGGTGGTTTGAACCTCATATCCCTATTTTCAGTATATGCAGAGATGCAAGAAAAAATAGTGATTCTATAGCTGGTGAAAAGTCTCCTCTAGACACTGGAAAAGTGAAGATTGACCAAAGACTTGGAACAGTTTTACACCGTGGATCTGAGGGAAAAATTGTAAAGAAATAGTGAAATAATACAGGCAATCTCTTTTACCACTATTTTTTTTTTTTTGAGTGCAGTGATTTGTTTGTCTCCACATCAGGGAAGTTTTCACACTACAGAATTCTTGAAGTGTTTTCATTCAGAGTGGGTTTGTGTTTACATTTTAATGTTTTCCTGTGCACTAGAAGATAATAATGATTGTAATAATTAGCAGTATGATTGGGAGCAGACATGGATTCAAATGGAGTTGAATGAAATTTTGGTGTAGCCTGAAATTTCTTTTCAGTGGAAACAAATTGAGTGAAATTCTTTCCTGGTGTCCCACAGGAGTATCTCCTGTGATTTTTGCATCCATTAAGGTGATTGGCAGCATTTTCAATCCCTTTTCCAATTATCTCTCCAAACACTTTGGAAAATTCAATTGCCTAAAGCTCCTTTCCTTCCCTGTCTCCGCCCCCCACCCTCTTCAATTATGGTACTCCTAATTTAAATAAGTTGAAGAAAGAAAAAAATACTTTGTACCATTTGCTATGGCAAGTGTAAGAGGTCAGATTCTTATGGAGAACAAACCAAATTTGGTGAAACTATGAAAATACTTTTCCAGTCATTTATGTCCTTCGATGATTTTACCAAAAGCTGTTATGGAGCGTAACATGCTGCTGTGCTCTCTTGCAGTTTGTCACAGTGGAGTGCACTGGCAGTTTCTTGTGCAAGGGATTGTTGTATTTATTTTGAGTTGAGAATTCAAAACTGTGATATTTTAGAGTTATTTACTTCATATACATACGAAGAGGAAGTTTTGTAGAGTGGTTTCCTCCCCCTCTCCCTGCAAGGAATTAATTTTGTGTAGACAAGCACACTAATAGTAACTGAAAAATTATTGTACATGTGGAGAAATCAGCTTTTTTTTTCGTTTTAATTGTGGGGGGACATGAAATTCATAACCTGTTAATGTCTGTTTTATTTCCCTACCAATCACCACCTTTTCGCCCTCCTTCCTGTCCACACCCTTGGTCAATATCTTAGCTGCAAAAATTGTGCATGGAAAAAGAGAACAGAGACCAATGGTAAATCTAAATATGTAAAAGCATTACAAAAGTGATGTCCTTGACGTTAAATCTACAAAAGAACCTCACTCAGTTTTCATATCATGCTGTTGCCCAGCATCCTGCCTAAGCCTATTACTGCTCCTACTTGCTGCCAGCATATTCATTAGCTCTTTAATCTTTTAATTCCTGTGTGAGAGAGAAATAATGTTTGGTTGTAATTATATATGTGCATGTGGGTTGTATGCCCATGCAACCCAAATTTTATTTCTTTTCTTCCTTGTGTTGTTGCTGTACTTCTTTTCCTTCATCTTTACAAAGGGCACCACGGTGCTACTCAGCAACCTTCTGATGCTGCCTTGGCATCGGGCAAACAGATGTGCAGTCTGGAGAAACACTTCTGAGGCTTTGGCAATTCATCTGGGAAGGTCCCTCACCTCAGGAGATGTTTCCATCCTGGATGTCCTGTTGTCTGATGGACACTGACAATCTGGAAGTCCTTGCCAAGAGATTGCTGCGTCCGCAGCTGGCAGGACACTGTGGGCCTGGGCAATTAACTAATTCCTCACTGGGGATGTGGGGAAAACAGCAGTGAGTGCAGAACTTCGGGCTAAAGAGCCCAGTCAGTGCTGTCTCTTGTGATCTGGCACCAGAGCTGGAGCATCGTAAGATGCAATCCCATGCATCTCTTTCTGGATTTAAAAGACTGGTCCTACAGAAGATAGTGAACCACCACTCCCAGTGGTCAGGAGCCAGCTGTTTTGTGATGGGCAAGTGTATTGTGGGACAAGTCCCATCAAAATCTCCAGAAGACATCCACAAGTCCACAGGGTTCAGCAAGTGTGTGGGAAGTGCTGACTACACCCTTACTCCTCATGGTTTCCTGAGTTGTGTACTGACATTGTCCGCATCTGGACACAGACATGACTCATGCTCTCATGGCTAACCAAATGGTCTTTTTTCTATTTAATTCTGAAATGCAATCAGGTTATGGTTGCCTTTCTGTGAGACATGATGCATATGACAATGTGCCAACAGGCTCCATGGCTGGATTTGAATGTTCCTTTACTGGCTGAGGTCTTCACAGCTTTCTCTCATGCAAAGATTAAAAACATCTATTTGGAAAGTGATTTTGCTGTGGCAGCCTCATGACAGCCCATTCCATTACTCAAAATCCCCTCTACTTCATTACAAAGAAAACACCTGCTTGGTAGGGAGTGAAGGCCAGAAATGTGATTGGGAGAATCTGGTAAGCAAAACTGTTCAAAGGAAAACTTTATTTCCTTCCAGAGCCAACATGATTCTCAGTGTGTGTGGAAGTGAATAGAGGTAGGGTGCAGGAGGTAATGGGATGTGTGAAGAGGGAGACGGGAAAAAGGAGTGCGAAGCAAACAGCCAAAACACAAACATTTCCACGGGTGCTACCATGGCCATTTTCAGAATCCAGCTGTTGTGGCTCCACTGTGCTCTGCACACGCTCCTGGACTGAGAACAGTGAGGGTCACAATTAAGAGTGCTCTGGTGCGAAGCTTTCTGGCGTTACCTCCAGCGTGGGAGACCACAAACCTCCATTAACCATGTCCATTTTAAAATGACCAACAGATGGCACCATCAGTCCCCTTTTCTCCCGTGGCTTAGAAACAAATCCTAATGCAAACCCCTGTCCAGAACTCTCTGCTGCTAAATCCAGTAATTGCTTTCTAATTAATATTTCATTTAAATTCCTAGTGTCTTATAATAGGGCTTAAAATCTGTGCACGCCCACATGTGCAATGAAACAAATTATGAGGATACGTATTCATAGTTTAACCTGCAATGTTCCTGCTACTGTATTAAATGACTCTTGATTTTTGAGGGGCTTCTAAGTCAATGCTGAATTTGAATAATTTAAGTAGAAAAGGCACAGATGCATAAAATAGTGAAGAGCTAAAATGCAGTTTGAAAATTGGAGTAACTGCATAAAAAGAATGCTGCACTGATTTCTGGAAACTCTACGTTTCTCTTTTCTCAGATTTATAGTAAATTTTTGTTGTATTCTGCAGCTTTAAGATACATCCTCAGGATCTGTAGGGAACTCCATCAACTGGTAAAAATTATAAATTATAGCAGCTACCTTCTCCTGTAGTATCTGAATTGCTAATTAGATTTTCAGAATGAGACACTGCTGAGGATATGTCAGGAATAAGAGCTGCCTGGACACAGAGAAAACAAGAAGTCTCAAGGAAAGAAAGTTCAGCATAAGATTTTAAAGAAAGCATTATATGCCTTTGAAAGGATGGACGCTAAGCCATGCTGACATCCAGCTTTGATTAGATACTGTGGAAGAGAGAGGCTGCTGAGGCTATGCTGTGTCTACCATCCCTGCAATACGAAGGGTTTTTTACTTCTGTTTAGGTGGAATTTTCTGTATTTCAACTTGTGCTACTGAGAGGTCTCTGCCTCCATCACTTCATTTATACATATTGATAATATCCCTCTTGAGCCTTCTGCAGCCTGAACAGTACCAGCTCTCACAGCCTCTCTTAATAGGAGAGATGCTCCAGTCCTTTGGTCATCTTTGCTGGACTTGACCCATATGTGGGGAGCACATATTTTTGTTCTGAAGGGCCAGCCATGGTATAAAGATGTTTATCAGCCTGAATACTTTGGACAGCCCAAGGTTGTCTTCCCTGCATGATCCATGTGTAACTTGTGCAAAACACCTCTAAAATACTACTACTGAATTGCTTGGCTTCACCAGCTGTTGTCCGATTATGCACAAAAATATGTGACTAAATAAAATGTCAGAAAAATTTGGCACCAGGATTTTTTTTTCCTCATAGGAGGATAGCAGTATTATTTAAAATTCCTTGTGGTGACTGAGTGCAAATATAAGTTTAACTTGCAGAGCACCAATGTAAACTCTGCTGTGAGGATGCAAAGAGCAGAGAGAGAGTCTAGTAGCAAATGTAAAGTGAACTTCCTTCACATTCAAGGCTTTTTTTCTTTTTTTCCTGGAGGTATTTTTATCACCACAGGTATTTCAGTTATGTTTTAATTAAGCTGTATGATTATAAGTGCTTGTCATTGAGGACATGTAGCTGGGTAATTAGAATGATAGTGTAAGGGATAATTAGAGAATATAAAAAGTAGCTAAAAATGAGTCAATTGTGATGCAGTTGAATTCTGCACAGCTGCTCTACTTTCCTTGCCCCACCTCATTGAGTGTTTAAGTCACTGTCTTGCTGTCCACTCACACTACATTTCTTTAAACTGGATTAGGGAACTGTTTAATGTGAAAACTTAATAAGATGGAAATCCAGCAGGGATGTGAATGCAGGGACAGCAACCAGAACACCATCCAAAGCCTCTCGTGGATCATAATGAAGTGTGTTCCACGACAGACAAATCTTTCTTCAGCAAAAGTGAAATAAATGTATTGTTCCATAATAAATCCTGTTTAGAGATCCCCAAGGCCTGTGTCAACATGCTGCTTAAGCATATGCTCAAATCCAGTCTGATTTCATGAAGCACTTAAGCTCTAGTAAGCTGGGTTATATGTAAGGAAAGGCTGCAAAATCAGAAACTGTTAATAAATACCAGTTTTATTAAGCAAAGATTTGTTAGCCCTTTGCCATTGATGTTTTGCTTAGGTAGGGTTTAATTAAAAATTATAGATATTTTGTTTGGCTTGGTTTTAAGCTGCTGGAAGTCATCAGTAATGTAGGAACAAAATAGTCTTCATTTTAAGTCTGATTTCAAAGACACAATGAAAGTTGATAAAATTTTTCCTCTAAGTCAACAGGGAGCAGAATCAGGCCTTTGAATTCTTAAAAGTTTTCCAGAAAGCCTTAGATTTCCTTCAGCATGCACATAATTATAATTTGAGTCTCTAACACCAATGAAGAGGTCCAAAAGGAGTGAATGTGAATCCAAATTTCTATGCAGAATTCTGAAACCCAACACTTCTTAATTATGCCACTCATGGAAGAAAAAGCTACGGGTCAGAGTGAAAGCTTCAGAAAAAGAAACACCATTTCTAATACCTAGAAAAAAATCCCAAAACAACCAAACTTTGCAACTCCCAGCATATTTTGTAGGTTTGTGAGGTGTCCTTGATTTTTATGTCATAGTTCTTTGCTTTAATTAGACCTTTTGAAAAGGAAAGAAGCCAGCAATTCTCTCATGTGCGCTCCTTTACTATTTGAGAATATGTTGGGAGAAAAAAGGTGCAGCTGGTCCTTTTCCTCTAAATCTAAAGGAAAGCTTTTGAGTTAAGGACTTGCTTTGTAACCCTAGGAAGGCAGTGGTAGCTTTCTGTTTAGCTTTGCTGGGTCTTACATGAACTTCATCTTCCATTGATTTATGGTGAGTAGAGATAATTCTATGGGATACAAAATATTGTATCCTAAATAGTGTGCTGGAACCTCACTATAAATTTGCTGTCCAAGATGTTTCCCTTTCATAATTAAATTTCAGTAGCTAGTTTTATTGCTGTTCCCAGGGATAAATCTTTGATCTGAGAGCTTTCACACTCTATATCTTTATTGCTCTCATTTTTATTACAGGTAAGGGATTATTTTTTTACTATCTCCTTCATGATCTTGACAGAAACTTAACATATATTGGTCTGTTCCTTCTAATTTATTCATTAAGTGAAGAAACCTTGTATTAATAAGCTTTTTACATATTGCCCCTTACTCCTATGTTCTCTTCATCTTATGTGCAGGTACCATCTGATTTTCTACAGAATTTTTAAGCTTGTTGGTCTCTGTTCTCTAGGACACCCATCATGCGGGGTGTATGACTGCTGTTATGACTAAAGGAATATGAGTGATGTCTTATATAGTAACAAAATCAAAAATTCTGGAAAGCAGAGTTTGTCAAGAATCAAGCTTGTGTTTCAGTTATAGCAGCAAACCCTGAACCCCCCTTTTGGAATTACTGTCTAGACCATATGGGGTTTTCTTGGAAGATAGAGAGGAAAAAGAAACTCTTTGGTATAGGACTTTTCCAGAGAAGAACTTGAGTGGCTGAAACATTTGTGAAAATGCCAGTGATAGCCTTGTCTTTAAAAATAAAATGAAGCTCTGGGTGTGAGAATTAGAACAGAAAATGAAAGTGATGCACAAGGATTATAAACAGCGTAAAATGTAATTGCAGCATTTAACATTTATGCTGTAATGTCATAAATGCCAGCCAATGGTGCCTTCAGCAGAGATTGAAAGGCTTCACTTCACCAGTGGGACGGGCATGAGTAGTAATAATTCCAGTTGTTCCTTGTGCACAGCTGTCCCAAGATCACTTTTGGCAAAAAGTCCTACCTTTGCTACCTTTGAAATTCTTCTTTTGGGATTTGTCAGAATGTTACCCAGGATTTATGTAAATTGGGGAGCCGAGGTGTTGCCATGGCAATCTCAGCTGTTTATAGCTTTTTTGATATACAAGCACCATTTGTTGTAGCACTGCTTCTAAAGATTTGAAGGTTTGTATTAGGAATGGATAAATACGTGATGGAGGGTTCTATCTTCCTGCTTTTACAGGAAGGGAAAAAATAAATGAAATCTGATTTCCCAAACGCCTTATGATTGTATATACAAAGGTCAGAGTGAAGCCTGGATTGCACCTTGAACCCTGCAAATTTGTGCATTAAAGTATGGTAATGTCCAAGTGTGTCAAACTCCTGGCCAGACTCTGTTGGGTTGGATCACATTTACGGAGCTAGAGACACTCCCTCTGGTGGCTCTTCTATCACTTGGCATTTCTACATTTTTAAAAGCTGTTTTTGGCATATTGTGGTGGATAAAACACTGACAAGTGTTTTGGAAATGCAGCAATGTATTTCAATTTACCTTCAGCCAGCAGTGATTAGTGGGCTCTATTACAGGTGCTTCGTTGATCATGCACAGACTTTATTGTAAATTTACCTACACATCTCAAACACAACCTTTGACCCCTGAAAAATCAATTTGGCCATCTCTTGACAGAGGCTGCTGACATTGCTGAAGTTTAGGAAAAGACTACCTTTCCCATCCTGAAGAAGTTAGATATATTATACATGTTTTTTCATCTTTTAGCAAAAAGAAAGCACTATGTTTATTTTATGTTGTGAAAGAAAGAGTGAAGAAGCTGTGTATCTTTTTGATTAGAATGTATTTTATTGTGTTTTATGATAGGGGAAAAAATATTGTTTCTAGAAGAAAGAAAACAAAACAAACCCGCCTGGGTTTCAGCAATAAGGGTTCTTAACATCATCTCTGTTAAAGAGCTTTGGAGCTGAGGGTTCTGTCCAGGCAAGGCATTTTTATTGACTGCCTGCAACAGTGACTGGGCATTTAGGAATATATAGGTCTTGAAAGGAGATTTTTCAGTATTTTGAAGTGGCAGTAGCATTTTCCTTTCCCCATTCCAAACAGTTGGATCCAGGATAATTAATATATTGTCTCTATGAGGTGTAACTTAAAAATAAAGTGTAACAGCTTATAGAACTCACAGGAAGGATATTTTCAGGGAGGTTCAAGTTACTTTGAAAGAAACCTTAATTTCCTATGCAAATGCAGGTGGTCTGGAAGCAGTTTCAGGGATCAGTTTTCTCTAATAAGTGGTAAAAACCCAATATCCAAAGTTGCCCAACTTTTGGGATAGATAGCCTTTGTAATCAGTTCAGTCTCCCTCTAGTGATTTGACTGTGATGACGTAAAAACTTTGATGCTGTCAACTTGTACTTTCTTTGTGGAAGCATTTATAAAACCAAATATTTTAAAACCCCTCAAACCTGTACGTGTTCTTTTCAGTTCTGATCACAAGTTTTGTGATTTGGGTGTTTTTCCTAAAGGCTCAACTACTGGAATTAATAAATTGCACTGAGAATGTTGTCTTTCATTAAAATTAAATACAGTAAGAGTATCTGCAGTCTGTCTTTGCAGAGGAACTCTTTAAATATTGAATTGGTTGTAGGCTGTTGATTCAAAAGTCAAAAGTGAAAAGTCAAAGCTAAAGAATCACAAATTTCATGACACTGAAACTTGTCTAAGAGTTTTGGAAGCCAGATTGCTGTTTTTCCTTGAATTTCAAAATAATGAGATTCAGAACAACTAAACAACATCTGCTGAAAATAAAAGCAAGTTATGTTTTCAGTGACCCAGAAATTAACTGCTCCAGAAAATGCTCTGGCTAGTTTAGAAAAAATTATTAACCAAAACTTAATTTCTTTCGTGTTTTCGATGATATTCCGTGGCTTTCCTTTCAGTCTTAATGAATGTGTATTTTTTTTGTTACCTGTGAAGCAACTGACAGTATTCCCAATTTAGGCTTTTCATGGGCTTTTCAGGTACTGCTAACTATGGCCATTCAAAAATTAGGTCTCATTTCTGCTCCCTTTCCTGAGGGAAATTGGTCACTTAGTCATACTATTATGATTTGAGAAACCAAAACCTGTTAGTCTTTAAAAGTCAGGGGGTTTTTTTTGGTTTTTTTTGGTTTTTTTCATTCCTTAGTGATGGAAACTTCCTTTTCATGCAGCAAGAAATACGTATTTCTTAATGTTCTTATTCAAACAGTTAAGTATCAAGAAGTTCCTATCTTGTTAGATTTCTTTAAAAAGTCAGGCCAGCCAGCAGCGATGTGCAGTTTCAATCTGTAGTCTGGTTTTCCTACTGTCCTGGGACAGCAAAATAATCTTTCTTTTTTTTTTTTGCACGAAACGTTGTTAGCCTGATGCAACCTCTGCATTCCTGATGGTGAAGGGCCATGAGGGGAAGCTGTGTCAGGAGCAGCTGAGGTCACTTGTTCTGTTCAGCCTGGAGAAGAGGAGACTGAGGGGAGACCTCATCACAGTCTGCAATTTCCTTGTGAAGGGAAGAGGAGGGGCAGGTATCGATCTCCTCACTCTGGTGACGAGGGACAGGATCCAAGGGATTGGCCTGAAGTTGTCGGGGAGGTTTAGCTTGGATATTAGGAAAATGTTTTTCACCCAGAGGGTGGTTGGGCACTGAACAGGCTCCTGAGGGACATGGTCACAACACCAAGCCTGACAGAGTTCAAGAAGTGTTTGGACAATGCTCTCAGGCACATGGTGTGACTCTTGGAGTGTCCTGTGCAGGGCCAGGAGTTGGACTCCATGATCCTCTTCCAACTTGGCATATTCTGTGATTCTTTGATCATGTCTGAGGCTCCTATGTCATGTTTTCAGTCTATTGGTTGATGTTAACAAATTTTGACAAAAGGTCAGATGTTTCAGGTATATTTACAGTTTCCAGCTTAGCTTAACCTCAAGAAAGATGTGGGCTGTTCCTGGAGAGAAGAGGCCATGCATTGCTGCTTCCTCCCTTACACTGCTCTCACAATCCTGTGGCTGTGGTCACCAGAGCCACCTGATAATCTGGGTCAAAATGAATCATTTCTAGGCCAGGCCAACTCAGACATGGATAAATAAACTGACCATGTGGCCACAAAGTTCTTGTCAGTGTCAGCAAGCAAGTAAGAGCGAGTTGTTGGGGAGAGTGGCAGGGAGGAGGATAGGGAGTTGGGGATTACCTGGTTCATTAACAACTGGTTGTTAGATTGAACCACAAGTCTTTACAGGGTCAGGCTTCCTTCGTTCTGATTTACACACAAATTTACTTGTTTTTCAGTTTTGTGCACCATAATGGGAGCAAAGATGTAGAGAGGGCTAGGGAAGCATCTCCAAGTGCAAACTTCCCCCTTGTGGACTATAACAGGGAGATTAATTTTTATTGTTCCTTTTTCTATTATCTTCACATTTTCACGTGGGACCAGCTCAGTGAGACTCGTGTCAAAAGAGTAAGTTGCTCTGAACTGATGGCCTATTGTGCTTCAAGAAGGAAGGACAGTGTGGAGGAGGGATGAGCAAGGAAAAACTATAAAAATACCTTGTGCCTCAATCTTATGTGGATTTTCCTTTAAGCATGCTGTAGGCAGCATAGAAGAGAAATGTTTCCTTGATGCTCAGTGTATAACTATGGGCACAAAAGCAGCCTAATTTAATTAAACAGGTTAACAAATTCATTCAGACTAACGTTAGTGATTTAAACATTTAGCTTGGTTTTCCAAAAGGCTCTTAGAGCACTTGTGGAAATTGAACAGTCTCTGTAGTTTCACAGATTGTAGAGACACTTCAGGTTCAATTTTGATTTAATAAGTCTTCCAGCAAAATGATAGCAGTAGAGTAGCAGAAGAATTGCCTTACAAGGTGCCTTTCACTGATAACAAAGCATAAGCAGCCCTGACTTGCCTTATATAGGGATGTTAAATTTCCTTGTCCTGTAAAGAGCTCCAGGTCATCAACCTCCATAGAAACAAATGTGTACTTCCACTGCCTGAGTCCTCCTGTGAAAGGAGACCTCAGAGGGCAATTGTAGAGTTTTTCCTTATATTTAAGCACTCAGAATCTATCTCACAATAAAAACACATTCAAACTGATCCATTGTGGAAACTTCCAGACTGGAAGAACATAGCTTTTGAGGTGCAGGTTGCCTTTTTAAAATGATGTTTTATATTCCTTCAATTTTTTTTCTTTTAAAAAGGAAAAAAAATCCCAATAACTGAAGTGATATTCATGTAGGTCACTGAAGAAATCATTCTGAGTCATTGATACCTGTGGAATTTGGAATTTGATAGTCCTATACCTATTGTGGGAAATTTATGCGTATTTTTGTGGAGGTCCCCAAGCAAAGATCTATCAGCCTTGCCCATGATAGATATTTGCCTTGATAAATATTAGCCTTGCCCACACTACCTTTGTTGTTTTGTTTTCTTAACTAGATCTGAGCCTACTGAAAGCAGCTGCCTAAAGGTAGAGGTGAAGACCAAGGGTATTTCTGTTCCATTGCCTTGTTGTAGTTGAGGGTGAGGTTGATAAATTCAGCTTAGCAAGCAGGCTTCTTTGCTTGTGCACTGCTGGGAAGTATCCACACTAAACTGCTGCACTGAAGACAAACATTTCTATAATTTGCACGTTGATTGCTGTTAACAAGTGCCACATACAACTCCTCCTGTTTCGTGTGATCTCAGAATCCACCTGTACTCTCTTGTTCCCACGGTGCTTAATGCTGTTTCAGAACTTTCCTAGGGAATTTATTGTGGTCACAGATATTTGTGCATAAGTTTTAAATCTATTTATGGCTATGTGTTGCTCTTAAAGTATTTGGAATTAATATCTGCCATTTGTTAAATAGTAACTAACTCCAAAAACATTTTTGCTGTTGCATATCTGAGTGTTGCAAAGCAAATGAGAAAAAGTTTACATGTGTTGTCTTAAAGACAAATAAAAAAGAGAGAATTTCAAATATTCTTTTCTACTACTGCTGATGAGTAACACATGTTCTGTGTTTTCAAAACCCTGCACTTCAGAAAAGTAAGAGATCCCTATCTTCTAAAAGTCACATGCTTTGATTTAATGAATAAGCAGAATACACAGCACACATTGGTGAAAACCCAAGTGCTGAGAGGACACGCAAGGAGGTGAAACAACCTCTGTATAAAACTTAGCCACTTAGTAGCAATTACATACTGTGTTAAGTAATTTATTAAGGCTCTTCTTGCATATCTGATGTCTGAAAACAGCAGACTGATCTGGGTCCTTGTGTGAAACATGGAAGCGTCCATGTGCAAAGTTACAGAGGGACTTTTGAGTTAGTTTAGGCTTGTGCTTATGTGTTTCACTGGATTTGACTTTTGGTTTTTGAAGGTTCAGAGGTAATTGATTTTGTTGTCTTTAATAAGCTGTATGAGGAGACAGAATGAAGACTAAAAGAATATGACAAATGTATCAAGAAGTTAAATAATTATTCTTAATGTTATCATGAATATATGCCTAAACTACTCTTCCACTGCTTCTAAGACTTATCCATTACTACTGAAGGGACATTTTTGTACAGCATCTTTTACAGTAGATGTTCTTCTCATTTGACTCTCAATAACTTTTTCTCTTGATTTCATCTGTTATTCAGAGGCTGATTTAAAAACCTAATTCTTCTAAAGCTGTTCATCCAAAATTAGCATTAGAAATTGCTTTTTTTTTAAGAATCAAATTAACTTTTTGCATCATTTTTCTGTACTTTTTCTCAGTACAAAAGAGATGAAGGTACTGGAGAGAATCCAGTAAAAGGCAACTAACTAGAATGATTAAGGAGGTGGAGTACCTCTCCCATGAGGAAAGGCTGAGAAAGCTGGGGCTGTTCAGCCTGGAGAAGAGATGGTGTGGGGGATCTCATACATGGTTTATACACTGATATTTATTATCTGCAGGGGGGAGGTAGAGAAGGTGGATCCATGCTCTTTTGAGTGGTGCCCAGGGTCAGGACAAATGCAATGAGCACAAACTGCAACACAAGAGATTCCTCCTGAGCATTGATTCACTGGGAAGGTGACTGAGCAGTGTCTCAGGTTTCCCAGAGAGGTTGTGGAATATCCATCCTTGGTGGTGTTCAGAAGCTGTCTGGACCTGGGCCTGGCCAACCAGGTGGCCCTTCTTGGGTGATGAACTCTGAAAGTCACTTCCAACCTTGACCATTCTGTGATACTTCTTCTGTGCCTGTACTTTCGTGCCCTTGTTATAAGTTGAAGTAAAAGCAAATCCTGCACTAATTCACATTTAATCAGTGCCAGTGCAATTCCCTTGACCTCCTGCATGGTGACAAGCACACTGATAGCAAAAGCTTGATTTTCTTTGTGGTATCTCTTGGACTTACGTGGTATACCCTTGAAAATACTAATGAGCTGGATAATAACAGTGTTTGGATCAGATCTCTGAAATTTGGTCACCTAGCATTAGTTACTTGATTGCAAAGACAACAAGTAATAGGTCAACTGATAATTCTAAAATGGACTTCAAAATGATTGCTGAATAGAGCAAAACTATGTCTGCAATTACTTGTGTGTGTAAAATTTTGTATCAAAAAATATACATGATGAAAGCCAGACCTTTTAAAAATACTGTGAATTGGATGGCTGTTGCACTAGAAATGAGGGGTCCTTAATGCAGAGTGTTGTATGGAGAAGAGGAAGTATAACTCACTCTGTCAAGCATTCTGATTTGCAGGTTCCTGTTCTATTATAATTAAGGGATAGGAGTAATAAATAGAAGGACAGCATTTCGTGAAGCAAATAAGATAGAAGAATGAATATATCACTTTTACTTCTTCCATAACTTCTCCTCGATTTATTTCTGCCATTTTTTTTTTTGAGTGATTGTTAGTGTTGATCACACTCTAGCTCAGACCTGATAAAATAATAAAGATAATATTGTTCCCATAGGTGCTATTGCTACTTCCATATCACAGACATCACTAAAGAATTCCAGCTCTTTTTTTTTTTTTTTCCCTGTTAATAATGATTAAGGCACAAGGATTTTGGAGTGGAGGGAGAAAGAAATCGGGAGGAGGTTGCCAATGTTACCTTACCTTTGTTTAAGCGTTTTGCATACCTCCAGTTTGCTCAAAGATAATTGAGAGGAAGAGATGTGGGGGACTGACTGAGACAGAGAAAATAAAGACAGATAACATTTTCAGATGGACTATGTGTATTTATAAGTGAGAAGGCAGGGCAGGTATAATCTTAGACTAAGGTTTTTTGATGAATGAACACATTTGAGGCATCAGGGGTGATACTGAGTTATATAAACATGCTATGCATACAAGGACTTCATTATACAATATGGAAACAGTCTCTTGAAAGACATAAATGGTGCAAAATTTTAGGATCCTATTTTGTATTCAGTGCTTTCACTCCAGTGACGTTACTCTCTACGTCCAATATACTGATTTTATACCAACAGCTCACATCCCTATTTCAGGTTTCTGGCTGTAGGTCTTATCATGACGACAACTCTGCCAAACTATTCAGGTATTGCATGTACAGAAAACAATGGGCTTTATTGGTAGTTATTCCCCACCAGCTGAATGTACAGCATGTTGGATATCTACCTACTCCTCCTAAATGAATACGTTGAAAGAGTTATATCCAGAATATATTTTTTGCCCTCCTCTGCTGACAAATTGTTTAGCTGGCTGCTCGTCATAGCAAGCTGTCAGCCATATGGATGCCATTCAGCCATTTTTCCTCCTTGGAATGCTGTTGAGCAGGGCCCACACAGCCAAATGTCCTCTAGTCCTGCGATTCAGAGTGACTCAATAGAGCCGAGAGAAAGGCCACAATTTTCTCAAGTGGCAGCAGGCACCTGTGTCTCTGCTTTACTCATCTTCCTGTCAAAAAAAAAAAATTCCGAAGAACCCTCATGTACATGAATTTAAGTTCTTTCTGCTGGGCTGCACAGTTACATAGCTGTCTGCTTTACTGATGTAGCTTTGCAGCTGTAACAGATGAGTAATATTAGATAAGATGGATGAAAAAAGAATAAGAAGAGTATGGCAGTTTGCAATAACCTTGGCCATGTTGCAACACAGAGGGGAAAAATAAAACATGTGAAAGTTGTCAGCTGGTGTGGAGATGCTGTTATTAAAATAGAAATAGGATGGAAAAATCATGGCTCAGATGAGCTACTAAGGGATATTCAAGCAGCCATAAAAATGTGCAGCTATATTCCAATAAGTGTTAGTCTACCATTAGACTTCCTAACAGTAGTAGCTGTTAACCACCAAAACCTGCATAGGAACGTTTTCCTAAAAGTGTCATCATTGGCTTCATTATGTAGAAATGCCCAGGGAAGCTGCCTATGATGGCTTTTTATGCCCCAAGTTTAAAGAGGACAAAAGAACCTGTACTGTGTCCCTTTTACTTTGATATCATGGTCCTGTGTGCTTAGAGCTTTAGATTCTGGGGGATAAAGGGAAAGAATGAAATATAATTTTGAATTTTCCTATTAGATTGACATTTTCTGACAAGGTCCAATGCAAAGAGAAACACCAACCCCAGTTTGGTCCCTAATCCTGGATCACATGGTTGGTCTAAACCCTGTTTGGGTTTTGGCCATCCGTTGGCCTCCCTCATGACAATAAGAATATTTTAAACCTTTCCAAATGATCATGGTTTTTGTTAGCTGCCCACACTTTGCCATGGTTACGTGAAGAAGTAACTCCGTGACACATGGTTGGCATTTCTTGCATTTGTTTGTTTGTTCAAGCTCCAGGAGGGTTATCAGTGATCTACATCCGAGAGAGGAGGCTTGAGTTTACATCCCTCCAGCCCCCGGGCTGTTAATTTTAACAAAGCTGCCAGAGTTTGCACGTTGGATGTGTTTGGGGCGTGCCAGAGTGGGGGTGGTATCAAGGGGGATGTGCTGCCAAACAGCAGGTGAAGGTGGCTTCACTGCCATGGGAACCAGATCTCCTGAGGGGAAGGGGGCAGATCTGGTGTGTTGGGGAGGGAGCACAGAGACATGCTGTGTGGTAGCTGTATTTATTGTTAGAATTGTTTGTGGCATGGAAATGTCACCGATACAGGCTCTGGCTTGGAGAGGGCTGGCAGTGACCTTGGTTTAAAGTGTTTCCAGCTCTGCGTTGGCCAGGATGACCCTCACTAAGTTCCTGGCTGAAACCTTTTCCTCTGATACATAATTATGTTAAAATTGGTGACCTTGTGGATATACATTCTTGACAGCGGTTTTCATCCTTTGAGCGTTTCATTGGTGGATCCTGCTGAAAAACTAAGCAGATGGTTTTGGTTCTCATGAAAATTAAGATCAGATCAAAGGCCGAGCGTTTGTGGTGTCCCCAGACCATGCTTTTGTTGTCCTGTAGCTCCCAAACCAAAATGCCTTTCTGATCATCTTTAGTCTGACCCTTTCAGTTTCTTGAGTATTTGGATTTGGTACAGGAAGGTTATACACATGGTTATAGACATGACTTATCCACACTGCAATAAAAGATGCAAAGAGTCAACCTAAGTAATGTTTTTATTTATGATTCTAATCAATCAAGAAGACTAAAATCAAATAATAGTTATAAACTTGCCTTGCATTTGCACCGATATGATCATTTCTCTGAGGGGAAGTGGATTTCCTCTCTCTTGTAGCCATTAAAGATGTCAATTGCAAGAGAGTACAAAGCCTGTATTTCCTAAGGGAAATATTCTATGGGAAATATTATGAACATGAATAATTTTTAAAGAAATTGTGAAATACAGTAGATGCCTTTGGCCTTTTTTTATCACTTAATTTTATTAGAAAATTGTGAATGGCCATTGAGAATCACCAATAAGAGCATTTACCATTGAAAGAGTATTAGCTTGACTTAGTTTCCACACGGTTACATCCTCATGCAAAAGAGAATTCCATGCAAATGTAGAAAAAACATTAAAAAATAACATCAGATTTCTAAAACTTTAAAAAGTGTTCTTGAATTGCAACTTTTTTGCTCTGCTTCTACACCAGAGGAAACATTACATATGATTAGTAAACAGACATATTGTAGTTACTGTATTTGTCCATTTTTTGAATTGACAACCTCTTACTACAGTTTTCAGAGTAAAAAAGAAAAGTGAATCCTGCTGAACTAATTTACCAATTAGCTCATAAAGTTGTATGAGATGGGTATTGAAATAATTGCGTTGAAGGAATGTTCTTTACACCTGCAAGTGAAGCAACTGCTGCCAAAACCTCAAAAATATCCCTTCAATAAACTTTCAATCTGCTTAATAGCTTTTCCCATTGATGCTGTGATTTAGCCTATTACACAAAAATGAACTGCTCAAGACATTAAATTTAAGTCATGTTTTGAGAATTTTAATAAGTTGTTGTAAAGTTAGAGCTTAATGTACATTGTCCTGCTTTAAATTTAATTTGAAATAGACTTGTTCTATAAGAAATATGAAAGAACATTGTGTTTTTTTTAAATTAATTTATACAGGTTTTGGAATGCTGACTTATCTGGCTTTGCACTTCATTATGTCTGTGGATTTCAAATGGCATTAGACTGGGCCTTGTGTATCCCCTAAAACAGACTTTTCAGTGAATGTTTGTATCTATGAAAATACAGATAAAGTCCTTGTTAAAAGGAGGAAATTATTTTCAGGTTTTTAGTGGGGCTAATAAGACCACAGTATTGCTTTCCAAGTTACAAGGAAGAGTTTTTCAGCCAAGGACACAACTGAAAGCTAAGGACCTATGGCAAAATTATCTGATTTTACTTGGCATTTGTTTAACTGTTGTGTGTATTGCTGAAGGCCATTAACTCTGACAAGAAATGTCAAATAAACCAGTAATAAATCAAAACAGGAGATAGAATGCAGTTCTCTTTCCTTTTTTCATTCTTTGGCAAGGTGAGGAGGGGTTTATAGACTATTGAAATTCAAAGGATTGCTCACATATGGAAAAATATGTTTTAATTGGGACAATTCTGTAAACTTAAGCCTCTCAATGTGTTACGGAAGTTGTTCCTAATTACATATTTTAGTGGTGTCTAATCAGTAGTATTGTGCAGTCTTTTGTGTATGACCAGCAGTAACTATTTCTTTTTTAATTTCCCCCCTTTCTCTAGTTCTATAATACAGTAAAACATGTGGCATGAGGAGATATATATATATCTGAAGCATGTGCTGTTTCAAATATAGTACGTTTCCTTGCTAGAGACAGACCTTAAAAACTGAAATTCTGGTCAGTAAGTGGACTTGCATTTATAAATCCTGAAGCTTATTTGTGGCTTCACTGGATGATGGCCACTTTACATCAAAGAGAATTAATTTTTTTGATTACTAAATGTATTTTTTTAAATTACTTGTTACCTTTTGTTGCCCTGCTTTGCTTTAGCAAAATAAATCTGTTCATCCAAGGACTAGAATAAGTGTATAGAAGTGGACTTTGTTTCAAATCCCTCTTTACCAAGGTGGCTGTGAGATTCAGTACAGGATAATTCACAGCTTTCCCAGTATTTTTTTCATAAAGAGAAACTTCCATATCAAATTAGAAAAGATGAAGGAAAATGTATGCCATGGTTTTCACAACTGCTTAAAAATCATCAGCATTTTTAATCTGCTAATGAGATCCTGAATATTTAAAAGCCAGAGAGGAAAGATTAGTACTGGTGGAACAGTTCAAACAAAGGTAAGAAGTTTTGGAATCTTGAAAAGCCATCCCAATCTCTAAGCAGAGCAAAACATCAACTTTATTTAAAATGCAAAAATAAAGGGAATTCTTTAACATTTATTGATGTAGTAAAGCTCCATGGGAGCTTTGACTCATTTGCGTGTGCATTTTAATGGTGTTTGGGGCTTTTTTGTGCCAAAAAAAGGGAAATGCACAGTAGTGTAATATGGTGAATGTTGGAAAAAATAGAAAATCAAAGTCATATTTAGCTGAATATAGAATAATAGACTCTACAAACGTCAATTAATAATATCATGTCAGTTTATGTTGTGGTTTGTTCCATTTTTTGGACTCTTACTCTTCACTAAGCAATCATACATTTTTACCTCAGCTATGTCATCTCTTTTCATGTTGATAAATTCATGCAGTCATCTAAATAATTTTTAAATTTTCACTTTTGTTTAAAATTGCTGATAAATAGTGGGGAAAAAATCTCAAAGAAAACATTTTATTTCTAAACAGCCAATTCTGTTAATACATAGTTTTCATCATATATTTCCATTTGTTTTTAATTACTAAGTACATTTTCCTGAAAATTACCAACCTTTGTGAGTGGAAGGTTCCTCTGCTCCTGCTGCTTCTTTCTTTCACACACACATCCTTCCCTGTTTCTGGCAACCAGACTATCTTTACAGCAGCACATGGTAACACTGCAAACTCTGAACACTGGCTTCAGTGAGCAACAAGAAGCTTTAGAGCAATGTGAAGCCTGGATCAAACCTTGAGGTAGTGTAAACTGATTCAGTTCTGACTGGAGCCCGATGTTCAGGTTGCCACTATCTGAGCATCTTATCTGTGTATGCATCTTCCCATAAAGGTCTGCAAAAACCATTGAGAGGTGAAAACTGAGATTACATAGTGGTGGAATCTCTGTAAATAATAAAATTTCAAGCTTTCCATGCAGCATTCCTTTGGCTTTTGTGGTCGACTTTGTACATATATTATAAATATAACGAGCTTATAAGATGGGTTTCAATGAGAGCAGTATCTGTATTGCATGAAGTAACAGTAGTTTTATCAGGACTGGATGAAGTCTTCATCTAAACAGGAATGCTGCTCAGCTGCATAGTAGTTACCATGTCAGATGTGAGGGAAAAGTGTATTTCACTCAACAGTGCTAGTAAGGCTGGAAGGGAGAATTAGAGCATCTTCATTCATCTATAAGTAATATTTTCCACTTAACTTTATTCATGGTTTATCTTCCATTTCAGACTTTAAGATGGCATTAGTACAGCTTTCTCCCAAAATTGAAAAAAAAAAGTAAGGCAGGAAAATATACTCTACACTAAGTCTTTCTTTTGAATATATTCCTTCCTTAGGAACTGTGCTAATATACTATAATTTTCAGGACAACATGTTAGACAATGTTAGGCAGCCAGCTTCCCAAATTGTTTCCCCTGCTGTGGCACAGATCTTGTCCCTGTCTTCCAATCTGTTTGTGGGACAATCCTGTGAGCTGGATTAAAGTAAAATAAAAATTAAAGTAAAATTAAATGCATTAAAACAAAGCAGAAAGATGATTTGAAATTGTCACCTCACCAAATACTGCCCTGCCACAAACTGACCATGCTTCAATGGATATGGGAATCTCATTTAGCCAAAGAGTACCAGTAAAGGACAATTCAGGAGAGACCAGCCACATCAAGCTCTTTTATTCTTTATCAGCATCCAGTTAATTTGTATCAAAAGCTGGCTAGATAGCTGGGAGTGTCGGGAAGCCTGTATGCTAATTGCCTTTAAAAATAAATGCATCAGAGCCACTGGGGCATTTCTGTTGTGGTTTTAGATTATTCATATAAATTATGAGGTTATCAAATGCGAATGTGAAATTGTCAGGCATATGCTCAGATATCATCTTCCTAAGCTGTGCAATTACTCAGGGTGTCATCTCAGTCTTCAAGCAACCAGAAACTTCTGTTTCTACATAAAACATCATCAAGGTATTATAAAGCCTTTGGCAATAGAACACAATTAAAATACCTCAAGCAGGGAAACCCATTAATATAAAACAGGCGAAGTTCAAGAAAAATAGTTCAGGAGTGCCTCTTTGACAGTGACAGGAGCACAGAGCTCTTGCAGATTAAATCACCCTGCTGAGAAGCTGGGGTCTCTGCATTGTAATGTCTCCACTAGGATGCCCAAGCTGCTATGCTGAGAGATAATTTGGACACCTCTGTGCCACACCTCAGTGCCTACAGGCACAGTCCTCCTTTTGTGAGTTCAAATCCATACCAAGGCAGGAACAGTCCAGCACAATACAGATGTTTATGTTACCAGCTTCAACTGCAGGTGGGTTAGACTGTCCTGTTCTCCTCCTGACTCCCTCTGGCCCCGTGGCTGAGTCCTTACAGCCCATCCGTATGGGCACAATCAGTTCGAGCTGCTTGGATGGAACCTGCCTCTGTTTGGGAACTCAGTGAACTTATTATGGGGCCAAATCTGCTCCAATGTGTTCTGCAGGACCAATAAAACCAAGGAAACCTCCCCCCAGCCCACAATTAATCATATCCTTTGAGATCAAGAATTCTCTGTCAACACACCAAGTTACAAAAACAAATTATACAGGTGGCTTCTTAGCACTTGTGCAGTGCTTTTACAGAAATCCTCTAATGTTTTCATCTTTTCAGCATGAAAAAAATGAGATACACTGCACCATAGTCAATCAAATTTCCTTGTAGACACTTTGCTAAGCTATCTTCATAGATGGTTTTTGAAAATAACAGTTAAAATAGTTCAGAATAGTCACACAGAAAAATTATGTGCTGGACACTTTCACTTCACTGTAACTATATTTACACAATGTAGAGTTTACATTATGCACATAAAGAAAACATCTGTATTCTCTAATTCTAGAAGCTTTAATAAACACCAGCTTTGAACCATGACTTTCTATCCACACAATCCCAGTGAACACAATTGAGAGATATTTCCCTGTGCTACCTTTCTGATGTCCCACATGGGACTTGACCCCAAACAAGTACCTCTGTGCAGATAAAGGTGGGGCCTGGATACAGTTACTTTTTAAACTCTACCGAATTGCCAGCTGTGAGGATTTCTTGATGGCAACATCCCATCTTTGGCAAGAGAACAATTTATTTCATGTAATCATGTACAGAGCTAACAGATGAGAATAGCTCTCAGTCACTGCTTGCATGGCCTGTCCTTGAAAGCATCATCAATTTTCACTTCTTTAATACATCATTACTGAGTTACTCATATCTCAATTAATGTACTGAGACCTTAAAAAATGGTGGACCATGTCTTTTGTCCCACTGTCATCCCACCTGATGACACTCTACTTTTCAAGGAGGCAGCATCTCTTCCCACCACAGTGGTCATGAAGGGGTAGAGCTATCAGTGGTGCAGCCCAGATGTACATCCTACAGTTTTTTCCAGGCAAGTAGAGCTACATATCCTTGTCCAGTGAAATTTTATCTTCTAACTTGGCATTTTGCCTTTCATTTTTTCTGCTGGGGGGACTGTCTGCTATGGGCAATCCAGTTATTTTTGAAAATGATCAATCTGGCAATAATAATTATACCCATAAAGCTTCACTGTGCTAGCCTCTATCATTAACTGAAAAATATGTTTTCATATGTAAAGGTATGATTCTCTGTACCAGGTGCTTTAATGAAATCTGCATGTAATATGTTCTATGCTTCCATTTCAGAAATTTTTATGATTTGCTCAAGTACTTAGCCAGGGTCTCTGGGATGATTTATTAGCTGGTTAAAATTCAAAAGTGTAATTTCCTTTAAGTGGTTACATACTTTCTCATTAATACCTGTACAACCATCACCATAGATACTACGCACCAGATGACACTTGCCAAAAATCATCTTGTCCCCTGTATCATGACCTGGCATCCTGCAGGCTCCAGACTTGCTCCATGGTAAATGCTCTGGAAGCTGCCTCTCCCATCATGATTCCTTGTGCCCCTGACTGAGGTCTCATGCCCTGCAAACTGGTTTTTAGTGGTCACTGTACAGGTTTTGGTTCTCTGAAATTCATCAAGTAATTCCTACTCATCCATTCCTACATAGACGCTTTTTATTTGCAAAGTGTGAAGACTGACTTGATAAATAAGTTGTATAATAAATGAATGCTTGAAATGATATGGCAACGATTTGAATGGCTCAAAACTTCTCTCATGATTTGTATGCAATCTATGTGGGAAATGGCATTTACTGCTTCAGTGAAGAAGGTTTCTGTTTGCTCAAAGGCTCTCACTGTTCCAAAGTAAATTCAGGGAAAGAAATTCAGCTTCCAGCATGTTTCTAGAAATCTGTATTTGTTATGCTCCTGTGTCTTCTTTATCATGTACCACTCCTTTATAGAGCCCTTGTCTTGCAGGTTTCCCTTTCAAAGCTGGAGACCAGACTGCCTGCAGCAATGAAATTCTCTGGTTCCTAACCTGAGCAGGGACAGAGGTAAGGAGGGGAAAAGATGTTTCTGGGTAATCTCTGTGAATTATAAATTTTTTTGTAAACATTCTGGGTTTGGATTGACTGAAATCTGTTGCTTTGGTTGGAATTTGTTTGACTGTATAAACAACAATTATTATAATGCTTAGATTTGTGAAAGTGAATAGGAAACTGCTACACATAGTTTAAAGTATGTCATTTTAATTTTAGGCTTGGATGATTTCAATTTGGTAAAAACATTGATGCTTAGAAAGTACAGCAGAGAGTAGAGAATAAAGGACAGGGAGTGAATGCTTTGTCATTATGTCCTGGATCCTACAGGGAGGGTGACCCCAAGCCCTGAACAGCAGTAAGCTGGACAGGAGCTCTTTGGAAACGTGTGATGGTGAAACAGATGCCCATGGCAGGGCAGCACTGAATGTCTTAGCTCTGGAGAGCATTAAACACACAAATATTTACAGGGCCTGTGCTCTAGGAGGCCTCAGGCTGGAGGATGTTTGGTCAAAGTAGCCCCTTCCCAGCGTCTTTTCAGGTGCTGTTCACGCAGGCAGGGAGCAAGCGAGCTGTGCATGTGCACCAAATCCCTGCTTCCCTCACAAGGCAGGCATGCTCCAGCAGACCCACGGAGGCATTAGGTGCATTGGGAAAATCCATGGAAAATCAGGAGCTGCTGTGTGTGCACAGCAGGCACGGACATACCTCATGAAAGAAGGCACTTAGGGCCTAAGTGGCCCTGTGTTTGCAAAAGCCAGTCCACAGAGGGCTGCATGTGAGAGGTGTTGGTTACTTTATACTTCTCCCCATATAAAAAGGCAGCTGTGGTGTTGTGTTCCCCAAGGACAACCGAGTTCTTATGCATTGGAAAAATCAGCTGCGAAATGACTGAGAAAAACTTTGTGGCGTTTCCCAAAGGCAAAAATAGAAGTGGGCTTGTACGGTGTGCTTATAGATTGACTGAATCCAGCACTTTCCAGGCCTTCCTCCTGCTGCATGGAACCAGCAGCAGAGTTGCATTTTGACGAGGATCCTGTTGTTGAAGGGAACCTTTCACTTCTTTAAAGGAATGTGTTCTTATGACATTGACTAGGTTATGATCAGCTGTATGAAAACACAGCTTGTGATATGTCAGGCAAGGTAGAAAATTGTGCTCTTTCTCACAAACAGACAACTTCTGTCAGTGTCATCGGCTATGTAAGGCACACACACACACCACAGGGAGGCAAGATTCCTGAGCTAATCTGGAATCTGCAGCTGATACTCTGCTTGACTTTTTAGAAGCTTCCTCACAGCTCCTGGATTCCATAAAACAGAGAGTGATAGCATGTGATAGACTTTGATCTTGCAGATTTAAATGCTTTTTGTTCCACCAAATCGTTTAATATCTTCCTTGTTTTATGCAGTAAATATACTGCCTAGCTTCTTTAAAACCACAGCCAGCTGACTGGTTGTATTCTTGTCAGTGTTAGTCACTTGCCTGACTTATAACATAACTTATTACTCTTCTGACTGATCTCCTCTTATGTGCCACTTCGCCTGAATTCCTTTTCTGAAATTGCCATTAGTGGTTAGGTAATAAAAGCACAGCATCCTGTACATACTTCAGTACTTCACTGAAGAATCTACCTGTCAGGATTGTCATTCTTCTTAGTAGCTTTTCTACAGATAAAATTAGCAACATGATAGAGGCTTTTATCAACTATTAGCTTACTGTAGAACATATTCCATATACTGAGAAATGTGCTGTGTGCTTTTTGGAATGGTATTGTGGTTTCATAACATCCTGTCAGCATGTAGGCACTGCAGTGAGAAGCACACAATTCTGACTTTGCTCTGACTTTGTGCTGGAATAACTCCATTGCTTCAAAGGGGCAGAAGTGAAATCAGAGTCAGGTCCAGTAGAGTTGCAGAGATGAGCTGGTGGCCAAAGCAGAAACTGTGAGAGACTGGACTATTAATGGTTAATGACTCAAAACATTCTGGACTTCATTGGGAGCTATAAACATTCTTAAATCTGCAGGTAAATTGTAGTTCATCTTCCTTGTCCGTAAATGTGTTTGTAGGCCTGAAGTTTTTTGTCTGACAGAGTTGTTTGGTTCCAAGTGTCCTCTTACCCAGTACCAGGAAAGTAACAAGTAGCACAGTACCAAACACCACCCTGCTGCTTTCATGATCTTGCTGCTGCTCACGTAGCTTTTCCCAAATTAGCTTTTGACTAATTGGTGGGTCCCTCTAAGAAAATAGCTGCTACTGCACAGAACCTAGTGCAGCTGCCAAGGAGGTTTGGTCCCTCTCCAGTTGAGATCTGTGTCACTGCAGCTACTCAGCTGTTACCACCTGACCCACTTAAAGTCAGTTTGGACAGAGTTACTTAAGCTGCAGTCAACCCTTTTTGTTTAGGGTAGATGAAGTCTCAGGTCCGAGTGTCTACCATTGCTGTGAAAACCACAATGTTGTCCATATGCTCATAAATTTCTACGCAATTATTTTCATAATTTCCTGTCAATAGTATGGCTAGTGTTAAGTTGTACTTAATGAGATGATTACACATTGGCAGCTGTAAATAGGTATTAACTTTTTTCAGAAATATAAAAGCTTGCTTCCCTGAACATAAATTTTGTAAAGAATAGTGATGTTTTATATAGTAAGTTTTTAATGTACTGTTCCTCCTTTGTCTTGGTTAATCCATTGTATTATCCATTTTGGGTACCCACTTTACACTTCATGGAATCTTGTAAACCTCATCGGAAGGAGCAAATAACACAGCCATGAGGGTTTTGAACATAAAGTCTGACATAGCTTTTGATATAAGTCTGCTCACATCCTGAGATTCATTCTCTTCCTGCTGTCCCAGAGTCAAAACTTTTGGGTTAGGGATATCAAGGGAACATTCCTGTCTGTTCCTCTTATTATCCATTTATGGACCTGTAGTCCATGATTATGTGCAGCTGCTTTTTGAGCCTATTGATACTCTTTGTTATCACAAACTCCCATGGTGAGTCTGGAATGGAAAAAATCAGCTTAAATACCATGGTTACACAGAGATAAGCAAGCTTTTTGAATGTTTTATAAAAGGGAATTTCTACCATAAATATATGTCAATATTTTGACTTTTTAGTGTAGCAGATATCTGCACAAACCATGAAAAGCAAGAAAAGCAGAGTGATACTTCTCTGTCATAAGACACAGAGACCCAAGAAAGGCAAATGTGGGCCAGGTAAAGGTATGGCCAGTCATGAGTTTCACCCAGTCACCTCTTTCCAATGCTCACCTTGCTGCTTGAGGTAGATGATAAGCAGAGGCAACACCTATAGTACTTATTTTCCAGCACTTTTCCCAAGGTTTCAGCGATTTGGAGTTCAAAGATCCAAAAGTCTTTGGGTTTAATAGAAACTTGCTGTGTTTTTCCTTCTCAAAATTATCTAGCTGCTTTTTGAACCCCTACAGTCTCAGCTTCCAAAACACTTTGTGATAGCCTGTTCTGAATTTCTGAAGTTCTGATATTTGCATGGAGTTGCTGTGAGCACCTTGTGTGCATGTGAAGAACTGCACAGATAAATGCACAGCTATTTTGAGCAATAAATTCAAAGTGTGTTTGTGAGCTGTGAACAGAAAAGAGGGATTGATTTGTTTTGATTTATTCATTTGAATTTTTTATTAGTGCTATTGGTATGGACCTACTGCCTGATTCCTGACTATAATAGTGAAACACAAACAAAAGAATGAATGGTGTATGTAACCAGGGAAGTTATGTAAGTTATGGGCTTATGGAGTTACACATATATGTGGAATCAAAGATCATTTTTATAGTCAGAGCAGCTTGTTTGGGTGGATCCAAAGGTATAGTAGTGCACTAAACTTCTGAAAAACACAGTCCTGATGCTGCTGGACTCTTAAAAACGTGGTGTTTTAAACAAGGCCTGCTTCCTGCTGCAGGCTTGGCAGTATGGCTTATGTAAGAAAGCCAGGCCTGAGCCTTCAGCCCCAGAACTGAACTGGAGCCTGTTGGAAAAGCTGGGCTGGTGGAGGAGTGGGGAAGGTTTGTAAACAGCTGAAGTGGAGCCTTCTGGGTTTAATGTGTTCCATAACCTGTTCAAACAGGGCAGCAACTGAAAACCCCAGATGTCAGGGTTACGCAACAGCTCCTTCAGGAAAGCGGCTTCAAGTTTTCAGTGGGCTTTACAATAAAGAGCATGCATGAAATGTTCACCCACAGATAGTGAAGTGTTTGCTTTGCTAGCAGTACTCACCCACCATCGACTCTCAGCTCATGCTTTCATAGGGGGAGAGAGGGATCTTCATCCCTAATGCATGTTTCTACATTACCCTTATGTTATTGTGCGTGGGTTGTGTATAGCAGACTTAATGCAGCAATTTGTAGACCTGCATCAATTTAGTGCCTTTTTTTGTTCTTAAAGAAATGCTATATTGGATAAAACTTTGAGGCTTTTTCCCAGCTGTGCTAAGGTTGAGTACTTTGAATGAAAGAGGGTTTATTTTGAAACTTACAGGAGTAAGTTTTCTTTTCTATTCATACCTGTATCTTCGTGTCCCAGCAGTGTTCAATTGTATCTAATCTTTTTCAGCCACCTACCATGGGATGTGAGTAGCTACATCCTACAACCAACCATTTCTCCCCTCCTCTGAAGGGAGTCAAGACTGTGAGCTCTTGTACTGAAGCTCTTTAAAGAACCTCACATCAGCTATCCTGGTTTTAAACATTCAGCATTTCTAAAATTTTCCTATGAGGGCCTGCAAACTTAGTGTTTCTTGTGGTCAGGGTTCTTCCACATGGCACTGTTTTTTGGCAGGGTACTCTTTTTTACCGTGTTATGGGGGTATAACAGCACTGTTACTCATTTTGCTGTCTTGCAAGGACTGAATTGAAAACTTCCAGTATTTTTAAGCAGAAGGTTGTTTTCATCCTGAGGAGTGACTTAAAAGAACCAACACTGACCTGTATTCTTATTTGGTTACTACTGGTGCTTTGGTTTGGTTGAGAACATAAGTCCCAGTGAACTCTCATTAACAGGGACGCACAGCCTGCCCTCAGTTTAGTTAATTGGCCTCAATGCAGCCTTCACATACAAGGTAAAAACAAGGCTCCAGCTCTGCCACTCCTTCAAGTGCAGACTGCCCTCCTCAAATCTCACAGTGCTGGGCTAACTTAAAAGTTAAACTTCTGGTTCTGAATGCTGCAGGACCCAGATCTTCACCTGATATTCTTTGCAAGGCTCTGCTGCACAACCAGAAGTTCCCTCAGTATCTTGCACAAGATCCTTCATCTTTGATGCTTCCTTAGCCCACCTTCAGACTGCCTGGAAGGGTTTGGCACAGTCAGGGCTTAGCTGAGCACTGTCTCACCTCCCTTGCATTGTATTTCTCACTGGCTTTTCCTTCCCCCTTTTCGACTCTCTCTGTCATTGATCATCAGCATGCTGATGTGTTCCCATCTGTGCTAAGGACTTTATGCCAGTGTTCTCACGTGACTAGAGTGAAAAAGACAAAAGTTACTCAAGGTGTTCCATCTCTCATTCTCACACCTCAGTATTTATCTTACCTGACTTCTGCCTCACTAAATAAATACTAATGCCAACCTGCAAACAACCTATCCATCAGCAAAAATCTGGTGAGAACTCTCTGGGATTGCTGACTAGTCTCCACTGGAGCACTGAAAGATGATTTCAATAGGATTTTTTTTTCCCTATTGAGGCTTGGTCAGTAAGGCTTGACACAATATTCTTATTAAAGAGGTGTCTCTTTCATAGACTTTGTTTTTCATATTGCACTCAGTGTAATATCCTAAAAAAGGAGAGGACACATCAGATGCTGATTTGAATTTGTTATATATTTATTTCCTATACATTTATTATTCATGGCAGTAGTCTTATCATCTTACCTTATTTTGCCAGAGAACATGAAAAATATAAAGAAATACCAGTTCTGTTTCCATAAGTCTGAGGAAACACTTCCTTAAATGATGATTAGGAGTGCCTAAGTTATCCTGCCTACTACTAGGAAAACCACAAATGCTTTACCTGTCTTCAACAAATTTTAGTTATTCCATCATCTCGGTTTCCTACTTCAAATTTGAGCTAATATACCATAGGTAATAAAATTTAAAAGCAAACTCATTTTTCTTCTTAATAAAACCAATTATTTTTCTGTATAGAGCTGGCTTCAGTGTCCCTGATGCAGGAATGGGAAATGGTTCTTTTGGACAGCTGGGTTTAGCTCAGCACTGTGGTACCCTGATGGGTGCTGCTTTAGCCTGGTGGTCAAAACCCTCTTCTCTGGAGGAGGCTCGTGACAGCAGATGATGCTGGTGAAAGCCTAAAAAGATTGAGAAGTGTGATGAATTGTCTGTTCTGTTCCCTCCCATACTATGCCTTTTTCCCAGGATTCTTGGTGGGGGAAAGGCTGTAGTGCAGGAAGAAATAGGTTAATTCACTACATTTTATTTGACAGGCTCTGTTGGCAAGGTCCAAACGGTCCTTGCATGAAAGTTATCCAGATATTCTTGCTTTGACTGAACCGGCAGAATTTCTTTGCTGGAACAGAGATACAAGTAGGGTCTAACTCACTTTTGGTTTTGGACAGCGAGTGCCTCTTCATGCTGGGGCAACCTAAATGCTCTTGCATGTTTTGAGTGCTCAGTCCTTATACTGAGTGTGTCCTCTTCCATCTTTCAGATGGGAGGACACTACATCAGGGCAGATGAACTGAGCTTGTTGCTACTACATAGTTTTCTAGTGACTCCATGATTTATCACGAGCTTTGTCTCATAGTTTTTCTCGTATGGAGAGAGCTGTTTAATATAACTGCAGGAATGACTGGATCGTGGTAAGGAGCACGTAGAGCTTGCACCAAAGGCTATTTTGAAAGAGTTGACTTTTCCAAGAGCTCCTAATAATGGTGAGGACTTACTTGTCTTTGACTTTAAATAATGTGATTCTTGTCTTTTGTAATAATTTTCTGATAAGCTACAGCCTCATTCAGTTAGCATAGTAAGCACTCCTACTTTGTGAACTCTGTATTATTTGAAGGCTCAAATTTCATCTAAATTATGCCAAATGCATGAAAATAGCATCCTCTCCTTATCAGCATGTAGGGGGTTTTTTTTCATAATTTGTGTGAAACAAAAATAGAAGGTAAAAGAAGTGACAGAATTAATGTAGTACATAACTCTGGAGGCATCGCTATCTGGCAGAACATATCCTAATGAAATCATCATTCAAAGGAAACCTTGCTTCCAGTTACAGAATGAATATGAAAATGATAGATTAATATGCTTAAAAGAAAAGTAGATAAATAGACAGAAGGCATGATTGAATAAAATTCAGCTAACTTGGGTACTTTGCATTTCATTTTGTCCTTATAAATCCACATTATAGATGCCTAGCAGAGAGTTGGCATTTTCTTTGGGCTTTCCATCACTAAGTCATCACTGTGGATTTCTCTGCTACGCCCCTGATTGACATCATATCACTGACTGTCCTGTGGCAACTACTCCCCAGCAATTTGGCCTGTCCTTATTATTCACTTTTAATCAGATAAGATATTTTCTGCAGTGCCTGCTCTCATCCTCAGTAGGCTTTCTTAAACTTGCATGAATGTTTCTGCCAACTGATTAAGGCCCAGTGTGGTAATAGAGGTGTCCCCTTAAATAAAACAAAAAATTAGTGCAATGTACAATAAAAGTTACTCATAGTTTCAATATTTAAGAGACGTTTTTATGATCACATTTGATAGGATTCATCAGGAATTCAGATCTATTTCAACTGAAGTGGCTTTATCTACCTATGTCAAAGAAGACAGAGACTCATTTTTGAATTCTGCCTCCTCCTGCAATTCAGGCTGTCTTATCAAGACTGAAATCAGACAATTTTCAGGTGTTTCCTGCAGTTGTTCAGAGAGGAATATTTCACTAGTCTCCCTTTCTGTTTCTTGTAGTTCCTGTGCTCCCAGAAAAAGGCAGGTTTGGCTGGGGAGACTGAGGAGTCAGGATCAATTACTCCACAACTCTACTGAACTCTAGGGGTTAAGGTCACCATCTGAATTTCTCCTCCCATGATGAGCAACTTCTTATCAGCAAGCATGGAAAAGCATATTCAGTATGACTCTGGACCACAATGAGAAGTGGTATTTCTATTTCCCTTGAGGAACAGTGGTCATATAATCCACTTAAAATAGCCCAGGTTTTGATTTTTCATTTTAGAAACAAAATTATTCATGGCTAGCTTGAGTTATGGAAGATTGACTTTGAAGAACAATACAAAACTGCTGATGCAATTATAATGAAAATACTATTCTGAGGTAAAGCTATAGGAAGAAAAAGGAAATATAAAAGCAATTTAATTCCATGGGTTTTGGAAGGCTTGCCCTTTATCTATTTAAGATCTATTTTAATTAAAATTTTGCAGCCTGGAGGTTAATTCATTTTTTAATGTCTGTTTGTCTTTCAGAGTATTATTGAGTTAAGCAGTAGGTTGCATGACTGTGGTCTAGAAACATTAATTTGCATGCACAGTATTTCTATTTCCTCTTCAAGAAACAAAAATGGCCTTTTATTAAAGCTCCTTGTTTGCTTTTTTTGAAAAGCATGCTAAATGCAGATTGGTTCACTAATGAATTGTCCCATGATCCTCAGGATTATGAAATTTGTCCCACAAAAACCAACAAGTGTCCCCACAGGCATTATGTTCTTTTTCCGGCCTGCTGGCTGAGACAGAGGTGGGCTGAGCAGCTGCTTAGAAAGCACCAGCCGTGCTAGAAACAATGACTTCTCCAGCCAGTGATGCTCTGTGGTGTTCACTAACAGGGTGTTCAAACCAGAACCTAACCCTGGAAGTGGAAGTAGCAGACGTGTAAGAAACCGCTGGTTGATCTCATAAAGTGAATTTATCACCTCTCTGATCCTGCGGTTTTCTACGTGTTACTGTATTAATTCATTCTTACCTTGAGCCTGGCCTGCATTTCCATGCTGCTGTTGCCAAATGCCACTTTCAGAGGTTTAGAGTATTCCAGGATTTCTTGGAGAAATCCTCTAGTGAGTTTAGTTCTGTTTTTGAAATCAGGTGGCATTCAGATTTGGACAAATCTAAGCTTATCTTGTATGTTATGCAAAAGGGGCTTTTATAGCTCAACCCTTAGTTTAGAAATATAATTCAAGCAGGGCTCTGCATTCCCTTGTATTTACCAAAGAGCCTGAGTGTATAATTCCAAATATGAACCTCAAACATTAAGAGAAGAAAATTTGCTCCTACCAGTTTTACCAAAAAAGTTTATTCTTGTTTCAAATCACACAGTATTTGCTGTGTTTACACATCTATTCTTTGAGTCATGTGATGATTGGTTTTTTTACGTTCCTTACTTTTCTTTTAAAATGCAAATGAAATTTTGTTCTCACAGTTACTGAGAAAACATAAGAATGGTGTTTTTCAAATAATCCAACCCAAATAAAGCTCAAACTGGAATTAACCCAAAGGCTCAGAAGCCCTCAGAAATCTGATAAAGAATTCTGGTGGGCTCAATCTTAAAATTGCTTAAGGTTGATTTGAAGTTATGATTTAGGAGCCCACCCACTTGTGAGCTCTGGTTACAATAGACCAAAAGTAGTGCCTTACTGTATTAAAGTCGAGAAAATAACCAACAGCTCTTTCCTCGTGGGTAACCTCCCAGAAACAGTCCAGTCCATGCTTGTGTTTGCTGAGGCACTGGGAATGGACATGCCTGGCCATCAGTGGGGATGATCATATCCAGCTGTCACTACTCAAGTGCCCTGTTTGGTGTTTTTATTCTGCCCAGAGTCCCGTGCAGACCCAAACCTTTCAGCTTCTTGCCTGTGATGTCCATCTGCAGGACACAAACTGATATCACAGCAGCCAAACCCAATATGTACTGTCTGTGAGCATAAATGGGATTTACTTCTCTTAAAGGACGGGGGTTTATCTGCGAATTCTTGAAGACTGCAAGAGAATTTCTTGGATGGACTGCTTTTCTCAGTAAGCCTGTCTGTTATTGACAGACTCATATTCTCACTTTTTTCCCACAGATTCTTACCTACATCTTTCAAGTTCAAAATCTGGACTATGAGTTCTTCAAGTTCAAAATCTGGACTATAGGTGGTTCCCTGCTGATAAATTTACCACCAGAAAATGAGTGGAAATTCTGGAGAAGAGTGATTGATCACTGCCTGGGAGACCTAAACCAAATAAATGAATTAAAGGCACAGTTCTGCATTCCCTCTCCATTTCTTTTAGAAGACATCACACCACAAAAGACTCCTGAGAGACTGAAATGAATCCTCTTACTTGTGTGCACTAGATCTTGCTGCCTAGGAGATGCACAACTGGCATGTGTAATTGCAGTGTACCTGAGCTGTATTTAAAAATAGGAGTCCTGTGAAACAGAGAGGTAAAACCTTGAATCAGCATTATTAACAGACAGCTCTATATCAATTTTATTTCTGATGAATAACTCACAGCATCCCAAGTCCCTCATCAGGTTGGCTACAATATTGCATGGAATTAAGCATGGCTCAGAGAACAAGAAACAAATTACAAAACCCTCTCGAACCTGCCACATGGTTTTGAGACCATCTATTCAAAATCATCCAAAAGTGTATGTATTGCAGTACCAAACCAAGTGTTGGACTGCCAGAAATGGGAATCCTGCTGCATTTCACATCCTCCCCTCATGTCAGCATGGAAAGGTTGCACTGTTGATGCCTATATGCTGCAGTCATCTCTTCTCCCTGGAGCATCCCTTCGCTGGTGCTGTCTGACTGAACTGATCCATGTTTCTGAATCCCAGCCAACACAGTGATCATTCCCTTCAGCTGTTTAACACAAGAGCAGCAACCACAGTGTAACTGGAGAGTGTAAGTCCTGCTTGGATGGCCTCTGAGCCCTGAGTGTCCTGCTGTGCGTGTTTTCTCCTTCAAGTGCCCGCATCAGGCTAATTGCATACCCAGTGAGCTGTGCTGTCCCTAATGCTCTGCAGAATGAGTAGAGAAGCATTCCCAACCATTCACTTCTCTTAAAAATTGATGTTTGCCATTAGACAAGACCTCTTCCTCTTGTGGTATCTTGCACTCTCACTAGAGCAAGGACCTTCCTCTGAAATGGGAATCTCTACCCAGAAACTTCAGGGTTTCCAACTTGGCAATTCTGTATGAAAAATGCTTACTGCTCTCAAAAAATTTCAATTCTAACAACCTTCTAAGGCTGGTCTAAAACCAGAGAAATTCCATAAAACCCTACTCAAGTTGTCATTTGGACTTTTCAAAAGCCTAATAGTGAGACAATTGATTAGTGACATGTCATGTGTCGGTGCTTAACTCCATGCAATGGATTAACTTTCTAATTTGACTAAATTCACTGTGTGCACTCAGCTTTCTTATTTTTCTGAGAGAGGACACCACGAATGAATGCAACAACCTCATTCCCTTTAGCACATTAAAAATATAAATTATTGAAGTTCACACTAGTATTCATAGATCATCAATTTTATTCCTTGTATACAGAAATATAAAAAATGACAGTAATGTCTGAGCAACTTCCAGCTGTGCACGGTGATGTTTATATTGTCCTTAAAGAGATGAAGGTGGGAAGGGAAAGAGTTGGTTCAATTACTAAAATAGCTATAATTGTCTCTGTGAATGTTTTCAACAATTTCTCATATCTGATGGAATCATTATTGACATTTGCCAGGACTCTGGTGGAGCCTTTCACCTTTTTATCTGCAGAAAATTCTGTCTTCTGTAGCAATTTCTGTCCTCTTCATTCTAGAGCTGTGGGAGCTCTACCCTCACTCTGAGGAGGCAGAAGCCTCATGCCACACAGGCTTTGCTTCCAACCAGTTTTCAGTATGGAGCATTACCATTTCCATTGTCCTGGAGTCATCTCCTGGCACTGACCATGACAACAAGTGAGACATAAATCAAAATGACTCCTGGAACCAAAGACTGATTTTTGTATTGTTTAGCTCTATAGATGCCATTCACAACAAGGGGAATATCTCTGCTGAGGTTAAATATTCTGCAAACAGAGAAGTTACCTGTATAAATACTGCAACAGGCCTAAGGGACATTTTTTTCCTTACACAGTATTAATTTTAAAAGTAATCAAATCTTCTAGGAGTGCAATGCCACATGAAGTGATTTAAAGTGTGTCAGAAGATGAACAGAAAAGTTAACATTACCATTTCATCTTTGTTTCTGTTATGCCCAAACTTCACAGAATACAATAATGCATATAAGAGATCTGGCTGGCTGACGTCTGTCCATCCTGAGGCACAATGGAAGGAATCAAGAATAGAGCAGCTGCCTGAATTCTGAACTGTCTTGTTTTTATAGGCTCTTACATAAGCCTTTTTTTATTCTGTATTTACCAAGTCAAGTGCCTATCTCATTGTTCCATTAGTGCAGTACCTGAATTTGCAGCAAAGCAAGGAAATATGGCAATAAATCTTATTAGATGTTGCTGTGTGTGGAACACAGGCCCAAAGGCTCTCCTGAGCGAGCCACATCCCTCTCGAGCAGATACCAAAGAGAATAAGATTATGTGCAACAAGAGAGAACAACAAACTTTTTTCAAAATGGTGATATCTAAACTGCACAGCACAAATGCCGCTCTTTGGGAAAGCGAGATTTTTCAAGTGATCTGTGCATAGGACCACTGATGGGAAATGTGAGAAGAGGGGAAAAAGTGCTCCTGCTCTCATTCCTGTCTCTCCCTCTACACTCCTGGCAGGAGTCTGAGTGGGCTAAGGCTACAGGGGCTGCTCCACTGTTTTCAGACCCCACAGCTGATGAACTTCAGTGTTAGTCTGACTTGAGTCCAACTCATTTAAAGGATCATTTTTCCCACAGTTCAGTCTGAAGAGAGAAGCTGCAGTGTTTTAAAAGCATGTTTCTTGCCTTGCTGTGGGTGAGGTACCTGCCTCATTTGTCCTTAATAAGTTGCAGCTCTGAGTATTTCTGAGAACACTGGGATTGCCTCCCTGCTGCTTTGCTTTCCTTCATGTACCTGCTGGACCTGTGACGTGCCTTTGAGCAGGCCTGTCTGCTGGCCACGTTGTAACTTATAATTAGGCTGACATTATTTATAACCCATTCAAGAGATACAGGTAGGTTTTCAGGTGTTTCTGTCCACCAGGTGAACATTCATTGGGACTGAAACCTCTTGGGCTTCTCCTGGCTCTCAAGAGGTTCAGCACTGGGCTGGCACGAGCTTCCTCGGCACTGTCAGGAGCGAAGTGTTTCTTGGCATGTGCAGGAGCTGAATGCTGGGCACCTGGAGAACTTTAAAATTGAAATAGGTACCTACTTAGGTTTAAGAGCCTTCTGAGCTGGGCAGCAGCTGAGCAGAAGTTTTTAGTATCACTGTTCGTAATTGCAGCTGACTTCTGCCTGGCTTGGATACCTCAATAACTTTTTGGGATCTGGCCCTAAGGGTTTTATTTTTTTCTAGCTTATGCATTAAATAATAAAGAGCAGGCAATTAAGAAGTCTTGCTTAACTGGCTTAGCCTCTTGAAGAGAGCTACAAATTAGCCTTGTTCCCTGCTCCTGAGGATCATTAGATCATTTGTTACAAGGGCGCAGGGAGCCTCTGCAGTGTTTTGTGGCAGAAGGGCACAGGGCTGCTCTGTGGAGTGCTCTGTGCTGTTGTTTACAAACCAAGAGTGCTACCCTGAGCATCCCAGCTGGATGTTTAGTTTGAAAAGCGATATGTCAGTCGCTATTTAATTAGGACCCTGCAGCCCACCTTTCTCAGATGCTGCAGCTTATTAAAGCGTTCCCTGATTGGGAATATGCAGATGCCATTGGTGGAAGAAATAGCTGCCTTTAGTCAGAGTGAAAGGACTTTGCCACCTCTAGCTTGGAGTTACAGCAGCACACTTGGACCCCAGGGCTTAGGTGTAAGGACAGAGGAGACAAACAGGCTCCTATTCTCCTTCCAAGAAAAATGCTTTAGGAAGGGGTGTTGCTGTGCTCCCTGTCCCGGGAGAGGAAATTCTCCTCCATTGCTGCCTGTGTATCCTTCCCACATGGCTCTTCTCTGCAAGAATTTCAAGAACAGGTGAGCAACCTCTCTTTACTGCTTGCTTTTTGGGCTGGGATTGAGAGCAATAGGAAGCAAATAAGTTTGTGTTTGGTATCTCTGGGAGAGGCCTGCAAAGAATAAGCTGCTTACAGTAAAAGAACGTGCCAGTGTTCAAGGCCAGTTTGGGTGAGGCCTTGAGCAACCTAATCTAGGGGGAGTTTCCCTCCCATGGCAGAGGGGTGGAAAAAGAAGACCTTCAAGGTCCCTTCCAACCCCAGCCATGCTACGATTCTCCAGTGGTGCAGCCTTCTCTAATTTGGAAAGCAATTAGTACTTCTTTAAATTAAGTGAATTGAGGCTGCAAAGAGACTCCCCAGTAAGCTCTACCAAAATTGTGGAGATATTTCTAAAATTGTAATGGACTGTCAAATGCCTGGGTTTAGTCTTTGTGTTGTTAACCACTTCCTATTTCTCTATTGCAGCAGGCTTAAAAAAACCCCCAAACCCTCAATCTTTCACCGAAAACTGATGGTGTTTATGTGAGCTGTGGTACTGATACACTTGGAGAATTACGTATTTTATTCATACTGAGCTACAGGAGCTATTCCAGAGCTCTTAGCCTGCTTGTTATGTTGGCTCAAATGTACCTTTCCAGAGGTGATAATTCCTTGTCTCACTTAGAAATATGAAAGATGAATTTAGAAGAAAGCACTTAATGTATTTTTCTTTTATACAAGTTTATATTAATGAAGTAAAACACTGAGTACTGTTGCATTGGACCCACCTCCTCCAGAACACTGTTGTCTGTACTTTTAAGACAGAGGCACAGTGTTTCTTCCAGATGTTAGAGATAATGCATGTGTGTAAGAGGTAAGGACTGTTTAACTGGTTGGAAAATTCCATTGTGGAAAAAGATGATGGAGCTTAATATTCAGCTCTCTTACCCCTGATTTTGGGAATATTATGTCTATTCAGTAGTGTGCTTTGGCTTTTGTGCAAGCAAAATTCTCCTTCATTTCCCACCTCCTCTGGCTTTCTGGGAAGGGACAAATCATCACAGTGAGCAATATCTTCCTTTTTAAGCTCATTTTTCTAGTTTCAGGATGCTGGTTTTGCTCACTTAAAGACCTCCTTTTTTTTTTTTTTTTTTTTGTTAAAGCAGTCACATCCTAAGCACAGAGATACCCAGAGAGTGGGAAATAATCATGACAATGAATCTTGCTCCCTACAAGAGGCGAAACAAGTTGCATGACTGAAGCCCATGCCTGAATGACAAAAGTTCTGGCCATGACTTGAGCTGATTAAACCCACAGCTTCTGTATCTCCAGCTCTAAGAGAAATAGTGGTGATAGCTCAGTGTGGTCATTGTGAGAATTAGTGCAATCATATATAAATATTTTACACATTTTACTATGCCACATATTATTTCACTAGGAATTAATTACTTGCTTTCCCACTGTGATGGGAAAGGAACAAAGTCACAGAGAACTGAGAAGAGCTGGCTAAGTGTTATTAATGGCTGCTTTTTATTTACCAAGAGATTGGTAATGCTCTAGAAGTATTTTTTTAGCCATTTCCTTCACCAGACACACAATTTCTTTTGATGAGCAAAGAAAAGCTAATGAAAAGCCTATGATAACGAGATCACAAGAGCAGTATGAAAAGAAACTGGGAAATGCTGGCAGTTTTGATTATTATAATAATCTAGTATAGAAGCAAATTATATTATTACTCTAATACAAACTCTTGGCAAAAGGAGTGAAAAAACTGCACCAAAAAAAAAACCAAACCCAAGCAGTTGTTAAATTTTTAAAGGCATTTATGAAACTGCAGCAAACAACTTTTCACTTCCATTTAACATATATTTATTTAGAGTTGGGAAATGGTATGTAGTATTAAAAACATGGCACTATTCCTTGTAGCAAATGCTTTCTGTCCTCTGAGCCAAAGAAAGGGTTCACACCGCCCTGTTTCTGCAAACCAGAGTGTTCATCAAATGTTCCTATAGTCACAATTCACACCCAATAAAATATAAGGAGTGTTATTAGCTGAAATATTATTGAAACCACTTATGTCAAGCAAAGCGAGAGAAGGAGGAAGTGAAGTGAATGCAGTTCAACTGGCCACAGTACTGCAATTCCTTTGTTTCATGAGAAGTTTCCTGGGAAAGACGGACTTTCAATGTTTGGTGACAAAACTGTTGGAGTGTGATATCGGTCTGAGGGTGAAGCAGGAACGGCAAATCACTCCTGTTCTCCTGTAGATTGCAATGTCTGAACGCAAGACAGGATGTGAGCTGTGCCAGCAGGGATGGTTGTAGGACATTTAGGCATTGTTTGAGCAGAGGGGAGCAAGATTGTAAGACTGTGGGATTTTTTTTCAAACTAATAATTAATCCAAGATCAAAGTGATCATTATATCACTGCATTAGTCTTAGTTTGTACTGGTGTCTCTGTACTGTTAGCCATTTAGACACACATGCATAAAACTGGCAGACACTCTGTATCATATTCTGGCTAAGTCATTCAAAAAGTGTCCATACACATCATTCCGCAGTTATAGGGGCTGTGCCAAAGCCTGGAGGATTTGCTAGGATATTCTGTGAGTGGCTACACTGACAACAGGACTGATGTCAGAGCCAGGTGTCAGTCAGTGCTCATGAACTGGTCACCAGGGCTACAGAACAAGAAAACCAGTTCTCCCAGGCTTTTCACTTGCCAGGAGCTGCTGGGCTTCACCCTCTGTTGCTCCACATTCACCACTTTTGCTGCAGCCTGAGAGCTTCACAGGGGAAGCAGGGAGGGAATCTGTGCTCAATCTGTGGCCAGTTAGGGACCAAAGAAACCCTCGGGGTGACTGGGAACAGCACTGAAGCCGCCCTGCACTGGGTCAGATGCTGCTACTGTTCCAGCTGGAAGTTTGTGGGATCACCCCAATGTGCTTTTTGTTCCTGTGAGGAGAAGGATGGAAGAGAACAGCATTGTCCAGCATATGAGGGCTTCAATATGTTTTCTGCTTCTCCTTTACAGTTACTTCCCAGCTGCTTTGCACTTCCCTCTTAGATGCAACAGGGCCCCAAATTTCAACTGCTGAGATGGAAACATGCTTAATAATAGATTATGAAAAAGACATGGTGAAAAATTCCAGTTTAGATGGAGGATTTCAGTGCCAGATTGTGCCCTGGGATTCCAATGCATATCTTCCATTAAAGCCATTAAAAATGTTTGCATTTCAAGGAAGAATTTGGACTTTTGACACAATTCCCTCTTTTTCTTTGGGAGCCAAACATTTTCTGTGGTAACAGAACATATTATAACAAGAATAAATATAATGCATTCAGGCATTAAAATGAATAACAGTCCTTGATCTATTTGCTGAAGATTACAGGCATGAGATGTGAAAGCTGTTAGTGGTTTGAAGAAAGATATTTGCTGTAATTGGCACTGCAGCTTTGGTTTTATTACAAAATATGAAAGAGATGACCAGAGAGGTGTCCAGATCCTCACATTCTGTGGAGAGACTATGGTGCATCTCATGACCATAGCTTTGGCCAGTGGTTTGCTGCTTTTTGAACCAAGAGGTCTTAAAAATCTCAGGGTAATGTATTTGCCACACATGAGGTGCTGCCTCCTATTCCAGTGGGGTCAAAACCTTAGTGGTGAGGGTGTATGGCTGCAAGTCTAAGGAAAATGTTAAGCCTGTTTCCTGTACTCACAAGGCACTGTATGAATTAAAATTGCATTGTGTGAATGGAACACTTTGCTTTAAACACTCAACCCTTCAATTTCTGTATTGCTTCAAATTGGAGAAATATAAATATGTACAGAGAGAAGCATTGTCCTCCAGAATGGAGGTAACTCTCATCCTTCTCTCCTCCTCAGGTGTTTGGGGCAGGCTGTTTCCATTCCTTTCCTTCAGAAATGAAAGCAAGTGCCTGCCTGCTTCCAGCTTGTGCTTCCTCCCCAGGGAATGGGGAAAGACAGAGCTCAGCCCAGGAGTGTTTGAGCTCTCTGTTGCCTTCTGCTCTTCTGGGATTTGCAGTGGATCAGCTGGAAGTGTAGATCCCAGTGGTGATGGCATTATAGCTTTACAGGAACGTGCCTAGCACTCCCTGAGTCTTGAGGTCAAGATAAACTTCCCAGCTGGGATACTCAGTACAATGTAGTTTGGTGGGAAATCTTTAGACATTTTTGTGGTGGCAGATTTCACCAGAAACTTAACTTGCTTTGCAGAGTGCTTTTTTCAAGATTGATTGTTCCCCACAAAAATAAGCTATTTCATCAAAGTTGACTTCTTGAAAAAAAAAAACCAAAACACTGTCCATCTCGTCAGAGAATTCCCAGCAAGCTGTGAACAAATATTGTTTTTAGCCTTCCTATTCCTTTATACATAAGGCATAGGTAATGCCTGGTGTGTATTTCCTTGGGATGCCATGTGTATCTTCCAATTTGGTCTCCTTTAGGAAAAACCAACGTGTTACAGTTTTTGGCTGTCGAATGGGCCATAACAGCAAAGCCAAGGGGCTTTGCCTGTAAGCACCAGCCACAGCTAGCTAGAGTGTGGTTTCCAGTGATTTAAATATTTATAGAATGCCAGCAGAGGGTGAAACCAGGAGGAATGGGGATACAGCAGTGGAGTGGTTGTTTTGGTGGCTGTAATCTCTGGGGGAATGCTCACTGTACAGAGCTGTCTCCTCAAAGAAAGATTTGGGAATAATTGTATGGCAGTGAGAAGGGAGGGGAAAGACCCTTACTTCTTGCTAATATTGTTCAAAACGTTTGAGATGCTTGCAGCTGTTTCCAGAACTTATTTAGGCCTCTAGATAAGTCTTCTGATCTGTGGAAGCGGTGAGCACCTCTAAATCCAACAGTAAAGCTCATCTCAAAGCAGACAAGTAAATGAATGCTTGAAGAGCCTGTGCAGATTGCTTTACCACGTTGCTATGCTCTTCTTCTCTCCTCCAGATCTCCAGTGTACCAGACAAGCCATTTTCCCTTGATGTTACAACCCACACAGCTGCTGTACCAAGTCATGTTTGGTGGTGGTATTTACTTAGTGCTCTCTGAGGATCTTCTGGTCTTTATTCCTTTTGATTACTCTTAGCATCACTGAAGTTCAGCTGGTCCAAGAATCCAAGAAACCCTGATGGATTTAAGAAGCTAGAACATACAGCAAAGATGAATTAACTTTATTTAAAACAGAACCAGCCAGTTCTTTTCCTCACTAAAGAAACAGACTGTGGCAGACAGCCAGGATGTTTCTCTTCTGTAAAGATCTCGCACCAGCCCTACCTTAGCTGGTTCCCCTCCTCTCCTTTTGTCAGTGTGATGCATCTGCATTAGCAAGCTGTGCTTTTCATTCCAAAGTGATGAAAGGGGAAAACAATAAATTACAATGCCTTTTAAGAAGTCTCCAAATCTTATCAGATCTCACATTTCATCCTTGCTGCTCTTTTATGTCATTCTTTTACTATTACTCTAATTGCCACTCAAAATTTATTTTGCTGCTGTTGTGCACCCAGCACTTGCAGCTACTGTTGAGAAATAGTATGGAGGCAGAAAGCAGAGATCCTCTCTCTCCCTTTTTGTAAATTCCTATTGCTTGTGAAATTCCCAAACTCACAACCTCCCAAGTTTCTGAGAAGAGTGGCCCTCTACGTACTCTGAGGTATTGTTACACTGTTAAAAATGGAAATTTGATGCTGCTTCTTGTGGGGTGGAGGGGAAGGAATTGAGAAAGGTGGGGGTTTCACCCCAGCTGTCTCATGATAGTTGAATGCTGGGAGTAGAAAACAGTATAACAAATACCTGAAAATGCAGCCACCTACCACTCTTTTATATAAAAAATTTGAGATTACGAGCCAAACTCACTGTTGACATAAGCAGATGCAAATCTAATGAAGTCACTGCAGTTACTTCTACTTATGCCAGAGGTGAATTTGTCCCTATTTTTGGAACATGCTGGTTTTGTGCTACAGCATTGGCACACTGTATCATGTCAAAATCCTTTTGAGCAATGGCAGTGTGCCACTGGCTGAGTAACATGATGCATCATGTCAAACATCTGCCTGATAATGGTCCTGATCTGCTTTTTGACATGATGCATCATGCCACTGTACCATGCCCGAAGGCTTCTGATAGGAATTCTGTCGGGATCTGGTAACAAGAAACGTGTGCTAGTATTGGAGAATTTTGGCATTTTGTGGAAAACAGTGATCTCTGTGTTAGTGCATTTATAAATCTCTTGCAAATGCCTCATGTACTTGGGTGAAAAATGATCACTAATGTACTCCCACTTCAATGTGTCACATTAACATAATAAACGATAAATCATTTTCTATTTCGGTCTGTTCTGCTTTAAGGACCGATACTGGATTTTCTCCTAGAAATGATCAATCGGCATTGAAAGAATTTGTTTCTATTTGTGACTTTACAGGCTTGTTTTCTTACTGTTATTAAGCGTAGGAGGCTTTTCTTTTGGGTTTTTCAGATGTCGTTTTTTATAAACCAACACCAGGCCTTGTTGTCATTGCATCTGAAAGCGTTTCACCTCAGAGAGAACGGCGCTAAACAACACCTCCCCTAAACCAGGAAACATGTTTCACAATCCTCTGCGGCAAGCGGCACAAGCTTCCCGGGGAGGATCTGCGAGGGTGGATAGCAGCCAGTCGTCCAGAGGCGAGGAGGCCGGGAGCCAGGAGACAGGGCGGCCAGAGGAATGCCTGGAGGCAGCCTGGCCATGTGCTTGCGGTGAAGCCCTCCAGGTCAGGAGCAGGCTCGTGGCCAGGAACAGCGAACTTCAGAAGGTGGTGCTTGGTGTTGCCAGCCTGCGGCCTCCGGCTCCTGTAAGCGCCGCTGGCGGGGTGGTGTCCTGCCTTAGGCTTGCTGCAGTAGGTAATGAGGGGAAAGAGGTTTCTCAAATTAATAGGGCCCAGATCGAGCAGAGATTTGTAGATAGCAATCAGCACTTGGATTTTCTGTTTTGACAAAGAAACCGGTCAGGAGCCCACGCATTTGGTATATGCAAGTGCGTTGTACCCTTGCAGAAGCTTCGGAGTGACTGCAAAGGTGAGTGCTTCAGCTGGAAATCCACATTGACACAGATATCCAAAATACAACAGGAACAGGTTATCAGAGTGCTACTTAAAAAGTATATAGCTACCTTAAAATCTGTATGCACAAAACAAAAAAAAGAAACTAAAGATGTCTGCAGGAAATTGGATCTTTGTTCAAAGTACTGGATTGAATGTTTTGGACAAACGCTTTCTACAAACACGGAATCCTACTGGGGTCAGACAGAGCTATTTTAACCTTGTGTATTCATCTAACTGTTCTGGCCAAGGAGATGTGTGTGTGTGATTGTGTGTGTATATATATACAAAGAGAGGGAGAGAGTATAAATTTAGAATTTTTGATTGAAGGCTTCAATTCCTGGCTGCTATTAAATGTAGGTAAACTTCAAAACAAATTTTGTGAAAAAAAAACCCAAAAAAACAAAACCAAAAAAACTTCAAATAATTCACTTTAGACCTGATGAGAAGAATAAAAGAGCAAACACGTGTAAGTCCTTCCCAGGCTCATAAGCTGGGATAATGCTAACAAGGCATAGTCTTTTCCATGTGAGGAATGGTATCGAAAGCTTCCAAGCGTGGCACTGCAGTAGGGCAGCTCGCTGGCAGAAGTGTGGACACAGAGGAAGACCAGGAATATATCTGAGTACAAATAAAGTCATTACAACCACATCCTAGTTTTCCATATATTTTTTCAAGTAGAGAAGTGCACTTAATTTTTTTTTTTTTTTTTAAAAACATTTTGGACCAAATGTGGGGAGGGAAGAGACATTCCGGGCCAGTTCAACCTGCATCCAACGCGCATCCATCCTCCTATGGAACACGTAGGTTCCTCCTTCCTCCCAGATGAATTTCCAGGATAAATCCCTGGGGAGCTGATACAGGTGACACCTATCCAGGGAGCCCTCGCTGCTTAGGCTGGGCTGAGCCCCTCACGGACCGCAAAGCGGCACCGGGGCGCTTCCCGCTCGCAGCCGGGAGCGAGGGGGGCCCCGCTCCGAGAGCCAATAAATGTTATCCGCGGGGCGCTCGGAGCGGCGGGCGGGGCCGGGCAGGTGCTGCGCGCCCGCGGACCGGGCGGGCGGGCGGGGCGCGGTGCCGTCCCCGCCCTCCCGGCGCTGCCGCTGCCGCCGCGGCCGCCGGGGCGCCCCGCGCAGCCCCGCCGCGCTATAAGTGCGGGCGCGGGGCGCGCCGGCCGCCGAAGATGCGCTGGCAGCCGGGGCTGCGCGGCGCCTGGCCGCGGCCGCCCCGCGCCGGGGAGCGGGAGCAGCAGAAGGAGGAAGAAGAGGAAGGGGGAGACGGCGGTGGCGCGGGGCGGCCGCGGCCATGAGCTGCTCGGACGTGGCCATGCAGCAGCCCGCCCCGGCGGCGTGCGGGGCGCCCCGCTATCTGGCCGCGCCCGCGGCGGGCTGCGCGCAGGTGAGCCGCGGGGAGGGCGGGGCTGCGCGAGTGGCCGCGGTGGGGAAGACTGGGAGGTGCGGGGGCTTTTTGGGGAGGCCCCCCCTCAGCGGGCTGCATGGCGCATCGCTGGCTGCCCTGGGCGGAGACCTCCGCCCCGGCCAGCCAGCGATGCGCTCCGCAGCCCCCGGCCTGATTTGGAGATGCGGGGAGCTGCTGAGGCTGCCCCAGAGCAACGGAGCCTGGTAAGACCTCTCCTGACAAGAAAAAAATGATTTCCCCCCAAATTCTTGTATCTGGCGGGTGGATGTTGGCTTGCTCAGCTGGAGTGGGGCAGGAGGAAAAAGTTACTTCCTTACTTCTCTCCCCCTTCTGTCCGCCGTCGTTCCTTACTTGACGACTCTCCCCGCTCGCCCCGTTTGCCGGCACGGAGCAGCGCCTTCGCCCCGCGCGGTGCGCTGCGGTCCGCGGCCGCGCACACGGGCGGAACCTCCGCCCGCCGGCGGGACGGACCCGCGCCACTCCCCGCGGACGGGGCGCGCCGCGCCGCTCTCTCCGGCACTCCTGGAAGATCGTCGTCTCCGGCGAGTTTCTAGCTGAATTTGGTGATCAGATGTATTTTTTTTTTTTTTTTTTTCTTAAGTGAATCAGGAAATTCTTATCAGGCTGACAGCATTTTTAGACTATGCAGTGCGTGGGTGAAGTGGGACTAATATTGACTTGGCCCTAGTGTAGTCATCTGAGAATACATTTTTTGGTTGTTGCTGCATTCCATAAGGTTTTATCATTATTATCCGTGAAGATTGTTTTCTCCGTACATGGGAAGTGACCCCTAGTATCAACTTGCCTGGGAGACACGAGTATGGGCTAAAACATTAAAATTCCTATCGTGTGTTGCTGCTTTTTTCCTTTATTGTTGGGAGATAGAGCCCGTTTGCAGAAATGATACCCTAGTGAACTTATCCAGGTTGCTCATGTTGACTCTAAACGCGAGCTCTGGAAAACTTGTGAGTTCTGCCTCTTGCAAAGTGCCTTTGCTATTATTTCTCTCTAATCTAGGTCACAGCTTGCAGAACCTTCCATCTGTTCAGTAATTTTGCTTATGAAGTTTGTCTTTGGATATCTGGAGCTCCAGTTCGTAGCCTCTGTGATTTGGAGGGAAAAATAAATAAAGAATCACTAATAGCCTGATTCTCTGACTGAGAGACCTAGAAGTAGAAAAGCACAATTGAAAATTTGCTGAGCTTTCTGACATTTAACTCTGGAAGTGATTGTCTGTATTTCTCTTCCAGATCTGTAGAACACTTAGTATGGGGAAATCTATTAAATGATCATGTCATGTTCAAGTGCAAGTGATTTTTCTTTTTAAGAATAAGTATGAAATTTCTTCCTCATCCAAAAAACAGGGACATATGTAAAATGTCCCAGAGGCACTCTAATGAGCAATGAAGTTTCTTGAAATTTCGTTTTAAACAAACTGAGTTCTTTTGGGTTATGCTGTTTAACAAGTAGAGGTAGATAAGCAAGGCAAGAAAAGTAGATAGCCCTGATGAGCCAGTACAGCTCATGAGTCTCTCCTGGCACCAGATACTACATTTCCACCTAAAAGCTTTTTACACATGGCTATCCTACACATTATTGTCAATTTAGTTTAATTAATCCTGATTGCACTGGTTTTCCTGGCACACTTGGAGCTGAAGGGTCCTCACGAGCTTGTTTGATGCCAGACTGAAAAGCCGAGCTGTTGTTGCTGGAGAAAGTGTTACACCCTCTAATTCTAACAGCTGCTGACTTTAGAGCGGTTCATGTATTTTCTCTGAATCCAATGTTTTCTAAATTAAAAAAAAAAAATAGTAAACATAAAATGAGCTCCTCATGCATCTGCAGTCATAGTGGAAAGATTTATTGTTTGGGTAACGAATGACATTTTTGCAAGTCTCTGTTCCTTGAGAATAGTCCTGTCAGGGATGTTTAATCAACTGGTAGAGAGCGTAAGAAAGAAATATGAAGAATCTGTTGCCAGGTTTTTGGTTCTTACACATGTGTTCAACATGTAAAACACTCCTGCACTCTTTGTGAGGATGATGACCATTTTAAAGAATGTTCCTCCTTGCTGGAATTAAAACTGTGGTTTAAAAATAACACTGAGGGAAGATGAATTAGTGGGATATCTTAAAAATAAGTCTCTGCATTGGAGATGATAAAATGGAGCTCACCCTTAAAATATCCGAGGACTCCACCGAAGCATTTTTCAGGGTTACTGTACTATGCTGGTGTCTTTCAGTTTGTTTTCTGAGAGAGGAAGCTCTTCCATGCTGTGCTGCTCTTGGCTTTCCTTTTCTTCTCAGGGCAAGGAGATGTAGGTGTGTTACTCTAACTAAAGCCTGTGCATCTCCACAGGTATTTGTAGCAAAGCCATCTCAAAAGTGTAATTGTTATGCCAGCTTTGGACATCAGTTCTGTGTGCTTTAAAGAGCCAAGCAGCTCTTTAGCTGTGGAGCTGCCATTGCAGGCTCAAGTTCTGGGCCCTAGGGTCTCTCTGGAGAGCCAAACCCGCCGTGTTTCTGTGGGTCAGGGCCAGTGACTGCAGCAAGAGGAAGGGGGTTCAAATGGTTGTTTCCTTTTTTTTTTTTTTTTTTTTTTTAATTTTTTTAATGGGAAATCTCAGGCTGCTTTAAAATGATGGACTGGTGTGCACCTGGGTTGTGCCGAAGTGGTGGTGTTTTTTTAGGGGGTGGTCCATCATGCCTTTTTAAAGTTTCCCCACCCTAAAGTTTTATTATATATTATAGATCATAAATATAATATAATATTTTAAAATATTTATTATATTTATTCCCATGTTTCTGTGTCTGTATTTTTTCCTCCCTTAAAATCAGGACAGAATTGATTTTTGCCTTGCACAGAAAGGCAGAATTTCTGGAAATGTAACTTTCACCGGTCCTTAGCCAGGAAAGGACTTGCTGGCAAATTAATTTAGATGGGATTTTTTTTTTTTTAAAGCTCTTAATGGACTGAAGCCTGAATTCCTCTTGAATGTTAATGGGAGTGGAGGCTTAGCACCTTAGATCCTTGAGATTGCTCAAGTCCAGGGTGTTTGCTGGAGGGAAGTAAGCGAAACATGGATGTATACATGCTCATATGGTGCCAGAATGAACTGATGAAAGTGGGGTGTGTCCCTAATTTTACAGATAAATCGGGATTTCCGTACTCCTTTGCCAAAAGACGGAGTGAGTGTGTGCCGGTGTTAGGATACGAACGTGTTTCCGTGTCTGGTGGGAGCCGTGCAGGCGTGAGGGTAAAACCCTGCAGACTGGCGAAATTAAAATACTCTCTGCTGTCCACTTTCCTGAGGGGCTGTGCAGCTGCAGGAGGGAGCTTTGGCTTTCCTATGGGCTGGGTGAGGAATGGGTGTAACGGAATTCGGAGAGGCTTTGGGAACACGTAATTGGAGCAGAATCCCATTGTATTCCCGGCACACAGGGGCGGCTTGTCCTGTCACGTCAGGCTAGGCACAGCAAGCTGCAGGGCTGAGGCTCAGGTGGGACTCACCCTGGCTCTCTAACACACCAGCTCAAGACCTTTGAAATGGGAAGTTCCAGTAAATGGTAGTTTTGGAATTTCTCCATGGTATGTAGAGGCAAGCCAACATCTAAGCCAACACCATCCTTGCCTAAATCAAGTCTTGCATAAGGAGTTGTGATACACTCAAGTCAGACTTTTTGCTGGCAGTGCTGTAGACAGACTTTGTCCAGATAAGGGCTTGTCTTCATTAGCAATTTAGGTCACTAACTTGGCTCTTCCTTCCAAACTGACAGAGTTGCAGACAAGGACAGGTCGCATTTGATGCTGTGTCAGCTGGCTGTGGCTAAACCCCAATCACATACTGTAACTTGTTTTGTCAGTAAAGTTCCTTGCATCATGGGCTCACAACTTTTGAGGATGGGCTTATACTGCTTATGCTGCGTGACAGTCCGCAGATAACAGCAGAGCATGGCTTCACATTCAATTTTCGCAGTTCAGCTTCTTTCTCAAGGCTATTCCTTTGCTGTTTGCTCTACTGGCTTCTCTGGAAGCTGTATGACCCATATAACTCACCTACTCTCTGATTTACAGGATGTAAAACCTGGGTTAGGTCTTGCCCTGTGTGTGAGGTTTTGTTTGGTTCGATCCCATGAGACACCACTGATTTAAAAAGTTTGGTTTGCTTCACTCTATCATTCTGACTGGGACCAAATTCTATTTGATATTCTTCTAGCTACATAAAATTAGACCTTTACACTTTAAGGGTACATCTCTGTTTACATGTACAGCAAAAGATGTATAAATTCATTCTTTTTTCACCATTTCCCTCCATCAGCAGAGCATAGCAAGATCTCCAGGCTCTACTGCTACAAATCCAGTGGCTCAGCTGGAAACAAGCTCTCACCTTGCTCATTTGTGTGGGTAAAAGATGTTTCATGTTTTTAGGGCAGTGCCATAAATACATCTCTCAGGCCCAGCATTCAGTGCCCTGATTGCTTGGAATTATCTTCTTCTTTGAATACTTTCTGTGTTATCAATAGGAGCCTGCTTGGCAGACAGCTCCACAAATGGAGGCCTGTCTGAGGATTTGCCTCGAGTTTGTTGCTGGAATTCCTTCTCAGAAGCTTATGTCAAATGACAGCCTTTTTCTCAGGATAGGGTCATATAGTGTTTCCTCAGTGTAGTTATTCTTTATTTTTGGTTCCTGTTCTTTTTCTCATAATGGAAAATCTGTAACAGGTGGCCACAGGCACACCAGACTTTCATGCTTGGGAGCATAAAGGACCATATGCTGTATGGTGGCATGTATGGAGATAACAAATTGTAGGAACAGGCAACCAGTTTATATGAAAAACAAGAGCTGGCCTGAATTTTTGATTCAAACTTGGCTAAAGCAAGATCTTCTCTGTTCTCAAAGTGTGGTTGTTTTGGGGGTTTTTTGTTGTTGTTTTGCTGGCTACTAGCTGTTTTCTGCTGGAAGTGAATTTTTTCGGTTTGTGAAGAGGAATGTTCTGACATTTTTACCAGACACTCTGGGTGAGACCCGGGACCCTTGAAGTCAGTTGGACTTTTGCCACACGCTTTCATGTGGCCAACATTTCGCTGCATGAGAACCGTGTTGCTTGGTTCTGGGTAGGGTATGTCAGAAAATAACAGGAATCTTTGAGGCGGGGATTTTGTGCGAGATTTTGGACTACACGTTTTCTTGGTCTAAAAGCGCTCAGGGAGACAGGATAATGGTTGTTCAGAATAAACTTTCTCTTTAGTATTCCCATATCAGCAGTGATACACTGTTGACCTTTAGTTTCCTTTTGTTGTACGATGTGAAGTGAAGGGTTGAGGTTTTCTTTGGAATTGCCTGTTTGTGAGTATATAAAATAAAAAAAAAAAAATGCAATGTTGGTTGAAGCTGAATTCAGCCTGGGCTGTACTGCACTATTTACCCAGAGACTGTGCCATTTCAGCCATGAACTAGGATCTGTTATCTAAGGGATCTAGACACTGAATTTCACTGTTTTCCTTTTAAATTCTGTATTCTGAATTTAAATTCTGTATTCTGCATCTTGGCCAAGAGAAGATTCTGCATGTTTGTTTTGTTTTGCTTTTCAGAGGCTGCCTAATGTCAGTCTCTGGTGTAAGGAAGGGAGAGGTGTTATTTCATGAATGTATTGAACAGTGACAAGAGATAACACCGTGTTTGGTCAGAAAATACTCTTTGTAAAGATCTTACTGAGGTTATTGGGTGCTTAAATACATGCCAGAACTGTTCATATGAAAAAGTACAAGTGAAACTGGACTAGCTGAGGTTAGTTAACATAAACCGAACTCGGTGGTTGTGGATTTTTTTGTTTTTGTTCCCTTGCTCCCCGTGATTGTGGGACAAATTCATTTAGCAGCTGATGATCTTGCATAGTTTTCCACTCACACAACTGCAGTCAGAAATACTATGAGAAGATTACTGTTAAGGTCAGAACAACAATTAGGGAATTCGTGTGCAAACAGGGTATTTTAGGTGATTTGGGGGGAAAAACCCTCACATTATCAAAGAATGTATACAATGGAAAGGATATATATACATTGCATAAAAGGAAAACTTGTTGAGTCACTTTCTCTCACTGTAGTCTCTTATTTAAAGTGTTTTGCAATTACAGGCTGATAATTTCTTCCTGAAATGCAAATTAATTAGATCTTTGTCTGATCACGGGCTTGCTGCTTTGAAAAATCTTGTAATATAGAACTCTCATCCTTTGCAGATAACTCACTGCAAACCACAACTTTGCACTGTAAGTAACTTCAGTCTGCACACAAGGCCTTGTGCTTGTCCACCAGTCCTACTGTCTTTTTTTTTTACATTAAAAAACGGGTCAGATTTAGTGTTTTCCAAAGGAGCAAGTGCTCAGAGCATCTTGTAATGACTGCCCATGGACTGGAGGGGAGGGAAGAGAGTTGAAATGGAAAACGAATTAGATTCTTAAGCTGTGGAAGGGAGAACATTCCTGCGCAGAGAAGCGACTCTGGAGATAAGTTTTAATTTCCTGAGCTCCAGTCCCTGTATAGGAACATTGAAAGACTTCCTTCCTGATCACCGAGTCAAGCCAGGGGCTGTATTAGCGGCATGTGTCTGTCTATAATTGCGTGCTTGTGCATGCATTTGCATAACTGCAGCATCAGTACGAGCACCTGTAGGGATGGGAGTCAACTTTTAACATGTGCTGCCTGTGTTCAAGGTCTGGCATGTAACAGACCTATTTAGATTTCTCTAAAGGATCTCTTTCATGCATTGTCTCTACTCGAAACGCAAAGCCCAGCCGAAATCAAAAATGAGAAAAGCACCCTCCCCAACCACTTGCTTGCCTTTTTAAGAGGATCTGAGTTGTGGTGCAAATCCAGGAGTGGCAAAGTCACTGAGGTAGATGCGTTGCAGGTTTCCAATGTCTCCTGTATGTGCAGTGTTGCTAGAACTGTTTCTGTCTTACCGAAGTCTCAGTGGTCCGTGGTTACTCGGGCAAAACCATGAAGCTCACTTTGAGTGATATCCTAGTTAAATGTTTGGGTAACAAATATTAGGGGACCTCTTCTGAGACATTTGTTTGTTTACAAAAGGCACAAAGCATTTCCAAAAAATGTACAGGTTACCCCAAATTCTGCCTTTGCAAAAATATGTTTACAGCCTCTGTTTCATTTTAGCAATTCTAGTTTCTAGTGAAACTGCGCCGTTTTGCTGTTTCCGTGTTTTTGTTTGTTTTATTTGTTTTTACAAGTGAATCCCAGCGGTTCTCCCCTAAGTCTAAGTAAGTAATATTGTGCTAAAGTGAGCCACAGTATAACTTGCTTTGTGAAGCACAGATTTACTTGAATTCCAGGCCATTGCCTGGATATCCCCAACTGAAATAAAATTGTGTACGTCCCTCACTGCAGTTTGTGCAGCAGCATCTGAATTAATGGTATCACTGAGATGTTTTACATTTATCAGTTAACCCACTGGAATGTCAGATTAAGTTGCCATGAGCTTTTAGTATAATAGGTTTCAATACCACTTGTCAATAGCTCTTTCTTACAGTTATTTTTTAAAATAACCGTTCATAATTAGGACTTCGCCCCAGAGCATTTATTTCGAATTGCAGTGAGAGAGTTCATATCGGATTATATGATTTTAGGAAGCACCAAATTTAAGTGTATTGACGGTACACAAGGTCAGAAAATGACTTTCAATTATTTTTAAAATGTTCAAGCCTATTTACTGTAAAAATGAAACTTTATAGACTGTGTAGTTGTTTAACTTTTTCTATAGAACTTCTTTGGAAAAAGGGTAAAAAAGCCATAAACTTAAAGAGATTCTGATGGCGCTAGAGTGTTGCCAAGCAAACCATTAAAGATAAGTCAAACTGTAATTCTATAGGAATGCTATGAAATACTTCTGCATATGGACTGTAGTTGTTTTTGGGTTCCTGAAAGTGCTTGTGTGTAAAGTCAGCTGTGGAAATGGCTGGCTAGCTAAAAACTATGATTCCTGCAGCTTGACTGTTCTGGGGAGAGGGTTTTTTTCTGTGAAAACTGTTGTAAAGTGGAACATCTGAAAAATATGTTCCATGCAAAATGGATCTTCACACACATTTATTTTGACATTTAGGTTTGATTTGAGAGAGAGAGAGAAGATTCTGAAATAGCCATTCACAGATGGCTTGTGAGGGTTTTACTTTTTTATATGCTTCTCTGTGTTTTTGGTTTGGGGTGGATTTTTCTGCATGTGTTTGCGGACTTGTCAATCCCCCTCTTCCCCCAGATCACGTGTTTAATTTTTTATGACTTGAATTTTTTGTCCTTTTTCCCAAAAGCTGGTGTTAAAAAAAAAATAAAAAGGAAAAAAACCCCTCCCACCCCAAACCAACCAAAAAACCAAGATCTCAAGCCCCTGATCAAACCCCAATCACCAGCCCAAGGTATAACTTCCTGTGATAAAAATTCTATTGTCAGTGAGTGAAAACTTATGCATTTTCTGGAGTTTGATAGAACAGCAGAAAATTTTTCAGGAAGCAGGAAACTCTCCCATCTTTACCACTCCAGCAGTAAGTGTGGGGAATCCAGAAGGGCCCTGTACACTCAGCTGGAGGAGTGTGGCAGGACAAAACCTGGTGCTCGCCCAGCTGGATGTGTGAAATGCAGATGCTGTGTGTCTGGCCACCCTTCCACAGGGCTGGGCTCGACCTCTGTACCCTTTATTGATGGGAATATCCTCTCCAGGTGGGAGTCAGGAGGGAATTGTGTGCCTGTCTGCTTTCTTTTGAAAGTATTGAGTGAAAGCTGGTGCTGGTAAGTGGTGGTTGTGAAACATGCCTGAGAAGCAGGTCCATGTGTGTGAGAGGAATAGAGACTCTTAAGTGGGCACTGGTATTCTCTTCTTTGTGAAATGCCAATGTGAAATATCCTGGTAGCTCAACTTAAATCATGTAATGAATATTCAATGTATTCAGTTATATTTTGTTAAGGAAGCCATATGTTGAGCTTCCACTGAATGCCATCACTGATACATCTCTTGTTTGTTTTGTTTCTGATCCCAGAAGAAGTTAGCTGTGTACAACAAGATGCAGGAGTCTCTGGAAGTGACCCTTCCCAGCAAGCAAGAGGAGGATGAGAAAGACCAGCCTGCGGAGATGGAGTACCTGAACTCTCGCTGCGTCCTGTTCACTTACTTCCAGGGAGACATTGGTTCAGTGGTGGATGAACACTTCTCAAGAGCTTTGAGCCAAGCCAGTAGCTTCAATTCAGAGACTGCCCTTTCCAAGAGCAAGGCAGGGCTGAATCCTCTGTGGAGAGGTAAGACTTGGGCTGCGTTGCAGTAACAGACATTGCATTGCAGCTGAAATTTTACTTCTCTGTGGAGGTGGAAAAATCCCCCTCAAATCTCCAAGAACCAAGGAACTTCTTGGGTTGAGTGATCTGAGGTGTTAAAGGGGGAGAGAGCAGCCAAAGGCATGGAAGGAGCAGGCGTCTCCCGCTCCTGCCATATCCTGTCTCTTCCAGGGGCTGGGTGGGAGGGGGCAGAGCTCACGTGGCTTCACAAACGTCTGCTGCAAGGTTGGAGGCTTTTTTTTTTCGAGCTCCAAGTGTGAAACTTGGCCTGTGAGGCAAGAGCAAAGCTGTTTGGGATCCTGGCCTTGGACATGAAGGAAACCTATGCAGCCTTCTTGAGTGACTTTGCCAGGTGATTAGGATTTGTCCACGGCTGCTTTCCAGGTGGGGAGGAGCCAGCACAGGATGGAGTAGGCTGAGGGGCAAGCCCTGGCTCCTGTGGCTGCAGCCACGTGGTGCTTTCCATTGCAGCCTGCTTGTGGGAGAGGTACAGATGATGTTATGGCTTGCTGGGTGTAAAATGGGGATGACATTATTCTGCCTCCAAGCAGGGAGCAGAAATGTGGTAGGTTCTGTGAGGCATTTACTCGCTGTCCCAGCGCCTACCTCTTGTTATGCACATAAATGCTTGTATACGTTTCATGTATTGATGTGACAAAGAGCAGATCTTGCCAGAGGCACTAGGTCGCCCTTACAGACGAGATTTCCGAACTGGTGACAGGAAAAAGTGTAACAGTGAGATGCTGTTTCCATTTTGTTGGATGTGGCAGTCTGGGTGTTTTTTCAGTTACCCACAGCTGCATTATTTCTGGTCACATCCTTATGTGGACTGGCAGAGGGATGCAATCTAAGCATGGTGAGCAATGGCCTTACACTGGGTTGGTGAGAGAGATACTGGTGGGATCTGAGCAGGAGCAGTGGTGTTCCTAGTCAGTGATGTGGAGGTGAGACTGCGTTGATGAAAGCCACGGATCCTAAAGAGAGATGGGATTTTTGGAAACAACTGTGAAGAGAAAAATAGCACAGAAGGATTTGCTTTCCAGAAGGATGATGACAAATCCGAGGAAGTTTAAGCAGAGGTCAGTAGAAGTGGCTGGGGAGCTAGAGGAATTTATGGCTTGAGCCGGGACCATTAACGTTAATGGGAAATTTTCCGTTGACTCGACTGAGAGCAGGATTGAACCTATGCTTACTAAAAAGGAGACTGGAGCATTTATAAATGGCCCAGACAGGCTATAAATGTTTTAGCAATGGGATCAAGGCAGTCCCCAGAGACCCCATGCCCACAGCAAGCCCTCTTCAGCAAGCTTGGGGACGTTCCGTGGGTGGGGTTGCGCGTCTCCCCTTTGGCCTCAGACATACCCTGTTGTTTTTCCCTGTCTCCCCCTGTGGTTTCACAACCAGCCCCAGAGGACTCTGCAGGGGACATGGGTAGCCTGGTGTGAGGGTTCTCCAGCCATGCTGCCTCCTAACCCCATGTGCCCCATGCCCTCAGTGGGGAATGGAGGTCTGCGTGTCCTGAACATCTTCCGGGAATAAAGTAAGGAGATACGCCCTGTGCCTCCCCTGCACCTGCTGAAGGGTCATGGAAATCCCTGGGGAGGCTGCTGGGTGCTGAGAGAGCTGAGGGCATTTGCAGCTTCAGAGAAGAGAGCTTTATCAGGCCCAAATAGGTTTCTGAAATATTCCTGCTTGAAAACAATGGAGAAGGAACAACGCTGACAGCTTGGTCTTCTGGTTTACGCACGGTGGCAAAGATGCTCAGTTACAGCACACGAATGTGAATTTGTATCCCATTACCTAAAGAACTTAAAGTATCATTAGCTTGGAGTTCTTCCATAAATAACCTTCATGGGTAGTCAGAATTGCTGTCAGTTTCTTACTCGGAGATAAATGAGAAAGAAAAACGCTTTTGCAATTGCTGTTTTGGGAGGTACAGGTTTCAGTGGAAAATGTGTGAGCATGAACTGGCTCCCCAGCTAACTGCATTTTCTCCACTCTGAAAGGAGGGATTAGCAATGATTTTAACTTTTTTTTTTTATCTTTTTATGCTTATTTTCTTTCTTTTTTTTTTTTAAGGTGTTCTCATGAAAGTGCAAACTCTGACTTTATCATTAAGGTGATATTTCAGGGGTTTTTTTTGTTTGTTCTGAGGAGGGATTTTGCTTACATGTAAAAAGTAGAACCTGTTCTGAAAAGAGCAAGTTTTCATCATTTGTATGTTGAAACTGCTGATCAGTTTAGGCTAAAATTAATTTGAAAACTGTTTTTTTAATAAAATAAAAAAGCCTTATGACAGGCTCAACTAATATGAATATTCAATTGTAGGTGTAGCTGCCTGAAATCTTTTGCAGGTGCTAATGATACCTTGACACTAATGTTACCTTAATGGTATTTTTATAAACATGTTTTTCCTTGCTGAAAGCGTTGGGTTGTTTTTTTTTCTTACTTTTCTCCCCTCTTGCCTTAAGTGAGAGCTGATGTTGTACTAGAGAAAGCTCTATACGTTCTATCCCTCCCAGTGTGTGCACCTCTGGCATATTTCCAGTGTGTGTTGTGAACATTTGGGTTGGCCACCATGAACATTTGGGTTGGCCACCGTGAGCATTTGCATCAGCCACAACTTCGTGGTCCCTGGGATGTTGCCTTGTCCCAGCCTCCCTGTACTTAGGGTAGGAAATTGTGGTAACTGTATTATCTTTCTTGGCGGACAGTTTTTGTTAAATGCCTCCCGAAAGGCCATGGAAGCACAGAGATTTTTTTATTTTTATTTTTTTCCTTGCTCAAGGACAGTGTGGAAAAGGCTGTTTCAGCATGTTCCATGGAGGCCAGGTATCCCTGAACACTCGGGGTGGGTGAAATCTTCCTGCATGTTTGTATAACCTGGATGGAGCCTATATCTCCAGTGGCAGGACTGACCTTTCCCCAGTGAGGGTGGCCACACTCAGTGGTGCCAGTGCGGGCTGGTCCGTGACAGAGCCAGACAGCACCGATGGCTTTGTGAAACCTGCACAGGTTTGAAAAACGGAGATGACCAAAAATGTTTTCTGTGGCCTAGACCTCCTGCATGACTGGCAAAGCCAAGCTGTTATGCAATCTGGGATGAATTCATGTTGGCAAATTCGGTGGTTTAAAGTGCTCTCTCCTGTTATTAAAGCTGTCCTGCAGATACTTTGTGGTTTTCTGTGCCTTTTTGAAGTGCAGTGCTTTGGATTTAGGGCTTTTCCATGTAGATAACAGCCAGATAGTTTTCAAAAACTTGATTACAGAGGTTAATTTTTCAGAATACTGGCAGAGCATTGTCAAGCTGTGCTCCTCTGTTAAGCAACAGACTGGACATGAAGTTGGCTTTTTATTTTTTTTTGTGTTGGCCCTGCTGCCAACAGCACAAGCCATACACACTCGCCATCTCAGTGTAATCCCTTTTTACAATGAATGGTTTACAATCAAGGAGCTATACCAATTTTGGAGGAGTGCTGGGGCTTCTGTAAGATGCTTGAAGCTCTCTCCAGTTTCCAAGCATGAATTGCAATAGAAATACATTGCTAAAAACAACACAACCTTTTGAAGAAAACCATGTTGGGGTGCAGTTTGCCAGATAAGCTTGCAGCCTCTGAAGCATTTTGGCACAAAGCATCCTCTGCATTTGTCCATGGTACAATTGCAAAGTTTGTTTCCAATATTGGAAGTTAATCAGAGTCTATAAACTGCCTAAATCAAAGCCAACTGATGTGTGGAAGAATTTCTGTTTTAGTGGATTTTAAAACAGAGACATGGGTGTCCTAGTGATGCAGTCAGAAAACACTTTTAAGTTTTTTGTTCCCTAAATATTTTTGTATAAGCAAAGTTCAGAGGCAGGCAGGAGTGTTTGAAGAAATCTGTTCATTCTCAGTGGTGTCTTCACCCAAGTCTCGTTCCAGCTGCTTATTAAACAAAGCAAAACAAAAGGTGATTTAAAAAAAAAAAAATACTTCTACAAAAGTTATGAGGAGCAGAGGATTCCTTGCCTCATCAAATATTAAACTTCCCTGGCTTTATTTCTCCATAGGCTATTTTTATGACTGTTCTTTCATCAGAGGCGAAGTTCTGTATTTTTATGTTTCCATCTTTGACCAAAAAAAAATCCTGTTGGAGCTGAGACATATTGCATGGAGCAGTACTTTCTAGCATGAGCTGGCCAAGAGGATTGTGAGAATGGAGATGCCAAGACTTTCCTACACATCAAAAACACTAACTGCTTCTTCAAAAGAGGAATTTTTAGAATGTGATTTCATAATGTAGAGGTACTGGAATCCATTTAAATATAAGCTGAGTCCTAGCTGTAAGAAGCAGCAAGTCTTATTTCTGACAAAAACCTGTTTGAGCTACAGAGATGGTTCTGCTTGTATGCTCCTATTGGGTACAGGGCATCATGGTGCATTCTGTAAGGGACTACTAACATAAGCTGGGTTAGATATGACCTTTATCCCATCAAAGCATGCAGTTAGTTTGAGAAGATCAGGTATTCTTTTAGCCAAATGTTTCTTGTTCTGCAGTGTGAGCTGGTTCTCTCTCCTCAGAAGCATTTGCAACCACAACAGCTGCCTTTCTAAATGATGTGCTCTGCTCTGGGCAGGAGTTAGCCTCTCCTCACAATTCCTGTACCAAGGTCCTGAGAGGGCTCTGACTCTATGGCCTGAAGAAGAAAAGTCTTCTTGGAGGGGATTTTACGTTTATAAAAACATGATGGGAGGGAATGAAGATGGGAGAGCCAGGCTCCCTTCAGCAATGCTTGCTGACAGGACAGGCGCAATAGGCAGAGATTAGAAAACAGGAAATTCCATCTGAATACAAGAAAACTTTTTGTTTTGTTGGGGTTTTTAGGCTGGTTTTTGTTTTTGGGGAGTTTTCTTGAGAGGCTGTGGTGTTTGGATCTCACTCAAAATCTGACTGGACATGGTCCTGGACAACCTGCTCCAGGTGACCCCACTTGAGCAGGGGAATTGGACTAGACAATCCTCCTGCTTCAGATGTCCTGTGATTCTGTAGTTACTGTGGAAGCTGAAGTTCAGCATTACAAACTTGAGAGTAGCAAATCATTGTGGGGTTTTTCTCACGAAGTGTGTTGTTCAGCTTCAGTTATGCTTCACTTCTTTCCTTTCTACCAGAAAGCTCAACGATTTCAAGCCAGAGGAGTGGTTTCCCAACCTCGTTCTGGACCAGCTCTTACCAGCCTCCTCCTCCACCCTGCTTAAGTGGAGTACACCCCGATTTCCCCGTGACTGCACCAGGCACCTTCCCGACACCAGACCCCAGCAGCTGGCCAGGACACGGCCTTCACCAGACTGCCCCACCTCCTCCCCCTGCTGCCTCTGAGTCCTGGCATTACCCTTTAGCATCTCAGGTGAGCCCTTCGTATGCACACATGCACGATGTGTACATGCACCGCCATCACCCTCATCCCCACATGCACCACCACCATCCCGGCTCGCACCGTGACCCCCGCTACGGCTCCCTGCTGGTGCCGTCGGTGCGCGCCGCCAGGATTCCTGCTCCCCAGTGTGACGTGACAAAGTCAGACCCCGCTGCTGTCACCAGCGCTACCTCAGCTTGGGCTGGAGCCTTTCACGGAACCGTGGACATTGTGCCAAGTTTCGGCTTTGATACAGGTAAGATGGTTTGATTTTTTTTTTTTTTGTGTGTGTGGCTTGTTTTAGCAGAGATGTGAGCTCCCTGCAGCTGGAGCTGGGCTGGTTCTCAGAGCCATGTCCAAATGTATTTTCAGGGGGGAATCCCTCCTGTGATTGCTGTCAGGGCAGGTGAGCTGTGAAACATCCAGCTCTCACCTGTCTTTTGCTGAGAGACCTTTGTCTGCCTTGGTCCCATTCAAGCTGGATGAGTTGAGACATGATCTGCATTTTTTGTTTGTTTGTTTGTTCTTGTTTAAATCTTGTGGGAAAATATTAATTATGGTTCCATGGGAAAGTTCTCAGCTTGTTCAGCTAGTTCATATGTACATTCACCAACATACAACTCCAATGAACTAATAACTTGCAGTACATGAGGACTGCATCTTGAGGTGGACCAGCTCAGCATTTCCTTCCTCTGTAGTATCCAGGTGTCACATGGAGAGTAGAGGTGCTGATTGAGCTGTGCTCACCATCAGACTAAACATTATAGGGTCTAGGCAGAGACCTGTGGGTTAAATTCATTTTATTGCAAGGTCTGTAGTATGAACTGCAGACCATGAGCTCCATCCGTGTCTGTGAGCTTTGAGTGGCAGGCTCTTGTCTCAGTATCAGGAGCAGCCTGGCAGCCCTCAGTGTTGGAAGTTTCTTGCAGTCAAGTGATGGGTGACTGACAGTTCCCAGTGTGTCCATCCTGGAGCTCATAGGCCCCACCGAGGGCTCCTTTTTTTGTTTGATATTTATCTCACCAGCAGCGATCTTTGCAGATTAGTACTTCTTAAAGACAGTATGTTATCTGATTGAGGAAACACTAGGTTTGTAGCTTTGTTCCCTTTTCCTTAAAGTATCTGTCTCCCTTTTGGATAGCTCTCTCTGACTGGTTCCATGTGTGAGAAGCACTTCTTTGCCTTGATTAGTGGGCAGGGGGACACAAATGGGTGGAGAAAAAAAAGCTGTTTCGTAAAGATGAAATACTATGAACCTAATACAGATCTCCCTCTCTTCCTTTTAAAGCAACTGGGAACCAATAATCTCTCCTAAATACTGTGCCACTTGTTGTCTTGATGTCAGTGAAATTAAGAAAATGCTTATTAGGATTCTTAACACTAGACAATTTATGTATGAATAACATTTCCAGCTATACCAGTGAGACAAGAATAATTATATTTTATGCTTTTGGGTACAGAATGATAGTCTAACCAGACTGGGGTCTTGAGTTTTTCCTTTGTGACAAATTCCGTAAGGGGAGTGAGCTGCGTTCTCTGAAGCACAAGCAGACTGTCACTGCCGCTGGTTTAAGGGACGCTTCCCCCTGGACCAGCCCCAGCAGTCCAGCTGCAGTGCCCTGGTATTTGACTAAACCTTTTGGGGATGGAACTGAGAACTAACTGCATGAGGAATTGTAAGTCAGGAGAAACCACTACCTGGCTTAGGTACAAGTCCAGCCTAGACTGTGAGTTGTTTTTCTCTTTAAAGAGCAAGTACCTCAGAAAGGACTCTGGGTCTTAGCACTGCCTTAGAGAACAAACGCAGCTTTGGCTTGGTGCTGCCTGCTCCTTGTGGAAATCCCTGTGGAAGGGTACAACTGGGTGCTGCTTTTGTCAGGATCCTGATTTGGCAGTGCCTTGGCATGTCTTTTGGTTTCTCAGCGTGGGAAGCAGTGGAAAAGATCTGAACTATTAACTTCTCCCCCATGCTTGATGTGTGGGTTTTAGTCCATGAGTTCCTGTGAGGGAGAAGAAAGAGGAGAAATGTATGGCTGAAGAAACAGAGAATCTCAGCAGACCAACATCTCACTTGTTTGAGACTATTCAAAGGGGTCACACACTGAAACACAACAGCAAAACCCTGTTAGGCAGCCCCAGTTCTGGAAACAAGGGTGCAAGCAGTGAAACACAGCAGGCAGTGGAAACCTGTGACATTTCAATTATTTGCTCTCTTCCCCTGCACACTCATCTGTCCTGTGCTTTCCAAGCAGAGGCTTGCTGGGAAGGGCAGGAAGTCCAAGCTCCTTTTTCAGCCTTGCCTGCAGCTTATGCAGTTGAGACAAATGCTGTGGTTACAGGCACTTGAGGCGTGGAGAGAAGAGGGAGCTTCATTGCCTCAGTGTTTTGTGTCCACATCCAGCAGTGTCATCACAGGGACAGTGTGGGGACAGGAGGGGCCTGCTTGAGTACCGCACGGAGGCACATCCAGCACTTGCTTCATCTGCACTCCAGGGAAAGTGGATTATACTGGATAAATCTCCACATCACACAGCATTTCATTACATCTCACTCTAACGTGAAGCAGCTATCTCAGCTAAGAGGCTACAAACTCGAGGGCCTGGAGAGAGTGAACTGGCTTTTAGTGACATAAAGTGGTTTCTCCAGAGTAGGGTAAAGCCATAGTGGCAAGAATATGTCAGTTCTGAAAGTGTTTGCTCGTATATCCCTGGAGAAAATCACCTGTGGAGCTGTTAATATATCAAATTCCATGAGTTTCAGGTGATTTATGTTAAAGAAGTTCATTTGGTCTAGACGTTGCTTTTTGGAATCCTTTAGATACAAACTGGTTCTTCCCCTGCATACCATGGGTCACATTTCTTGTGCTACTGTCGCATGATTATAGGAACATTTGAAAAATTCCTCACGCTGAATTATGTGGAATGATAGTGTTGGGATCAGGGCAGGCTGGCTGTAATCTTAGCCTCTTCCAGCTACATCGTTGCATCTCGGCCATGCTGAACCAAATAATCGATCTCATGAATGGATGATGCTGAATCACTTCAGAGGTTAAGAGGAGGTTCCCAGTGCATGCACAGTGTAGTTTGGGAATTTATGTTTCAGAACACATTGTGTGGGACATCAGCACAGCGCCCTTCACAGAGCTGGCAAACTATTGATCTGTCTTGCACATCTGTTTGAACTTACATGGTCCTGTTTTGGGGGATGAAGAGGGATTTAGCTACCTGATTGCCATAAATGTGGCTTAATCCTCACAGTGTAGGCTGCAAATTAACCCTTTTAGAAGCTTCTGTATCAGTACAAGTGGCATTAAAGAAAATGCTGGTCTGCATCAAGAGCTGTTAAAACCTGTTAGGTTTGTGTCTGCTGGTGTGTAGCATCTTTCCAAAGTGCACAAGCTACAATGCTCACTAGAAAAGTACATTTCATATCAAGCATTGATATAATCACATTGGAATAAGCACAGATTGTTTGGAGCTTAGGCCTCAGTTCCTTGCTCTGCTGATGTCAAGCAAAGCAAGGTTGGGCTGTCACCAGTGCTGCCTTTGGCTCAGGCCTGCAGCCATAATCCAGTGTCACCACTAAAGCCACCTGCTCACGTTGAGGGTGCACAAGCCACGTCCAGCACTTGAGATCAGAGCTTGAGGAGGGGAATTTCTACCTTGCAGTGTTGCTGGTGGTTGTAGCCATCAGTGCATCCCTCAGGAGCAGGGTGGGAGGTTGTCCTGCACACCAGGCCCTTCAGGTGAGCAGTGGGATCTGGCTGTGCTGGGAGTCCCTGGGGAGGAGAGCAGAGCAACTTGCCTGGCTGTTGCAGAGCCCAGGAGGATATCCTGTCCTGCTGTGGGACAGATGTGCTGGAGGAGGCTTCCTGCAGCCCCAGCACACTAAAAGCAAAGCAGGACTTTGGCATGAGTGATGCCTGTAAGTCTATTAAAATTAAGGTGCACATTCTTTATCCTGTAAAGTTGTGCACATTGAGATGAATAATTTCAAATTTAGGTGAATCAATCAACAGCCTTTAGACCTGACTTACTATGGAAACTCCACTTTTGGAAATGCCTGTACATCAGTGTGAGACATTGAATTTGGAATTTGAGGGGCCAGTCCGAACCCTTCTGTACATTTGTCTCTGTTCACACACATCCCACAAGTTTGTCACAACTCAGTAAATTTGGTTAGATGTTCCCACAGAACCTGCATAATGAATGTCTCTGTGGCAATTAGCTCTAATGTTGGTGTCCTAGGGAAGGGGAATTGTGCTGGAGTGGCAGTGTTGGCTCATGCAGTGCAAGTGAGGATGTCCTTGCTAAGAGGAAAGCACTGCAGCACTTCCACTGCGAGTGGAAGCTCTGGGTGAGTACCAGAGTTGGCCTTGGTTTCTGTATTATGACTGCAGATGGCCTTGCCTTGAAGGAGATAGGAATTTAATGAGGAAAAGGCATGGAAAGTGTTTCACATTCATAAATGTAAATAGGGCAACTTTGGTTTTTTGGATTGTTTTCTCTGGCTGTGTAGAGCCCACAGCTATGTCTTAAACCTCCTTGTTAGAGTTATTTGTGTCTTGCAAAGACACCTGCCTAGGAAGGTGCCTGTTCAGCTGGTTATTCCTCTTCGGCCACTTGCTGCTGTCAGGTGGAAGATCTCTTAAACAGGTGTGTGTGTCATTTTTTTAAGCTGCAAGGAACCATATAACCTGTTTCTCTTCTAGGTTTCCATTGCCTCTGATATCCTTTAGTGCTCTACTGGTGAACTTAAATGACTGCTTTATGCTCTGAAAGGTTTCTGCAGTCTGACTCCCCTTTTTTTTTTTTTTTTTTTTTATCATCTTTGTTTAAAAAAATTGGAAGCAGCAGGGGAAAAATAGCCCCAAATTGTCATCACTAACTTTGAGGGAGCTTTGAAGGGAACTAACAGCAGTTCATTATGACTGTCTGTGTACAATGCTGCCAGGGAAACAAATAGCTCTTAAGCAACAAGGAGACATCTTCATTGAATAAAGAGCCTCTGAGCATGTTTTTATAGGCATGCTCTAGCTGAGGGATATCCCAGTTTTCCAATCTGAAGAAATAGGTACAAGTGCATGTGAAATGGAGCAGAAAGCACTAAACAAGGTTTGGTGCACCACACCTGTGGGCTCTGCTTTCCCTGTCCCTTCACTTCTGGACACACATGTGTTTGTACCCTGCTTGGGAATCCTCACATGGATAGAGCCATATGCTCTCATCTTTTATGTGAGTGCTAATTGCTTTGCAGCTCAGCTCTCAAGTGTTGATCATCATTAAATATTTAACTGTTTGTACTCTTAATGCAAGGAGGTAGCTGTCAGATCTGAACCCTCCATGCCTGTTAGGCTTTCTGGAAACTTACGGGTTTTCTTTTGTGTTTCACTGTGTGACTGGATATGGAAACGAGATTCATGCCTAGCACATGGATCTGCCAATTTTCACAGGGTGAACATCAAATGAACATGGAGCTCTGATGGTTACAACATCATTGAGGCCTGGAGTTAGCTAGTGGTGAAATTAACCCTAAATTCTTAGCAGGTCAGGTGCCTTGGTACACAGGGCAATGTATAGGATGACACAGTAGAGCTTTGCTCTCGGTGTAGGAATGATGATTTATAGTGGGAAATGGACCTTCATTTCGTGAAACGTGATTTACTTGCCTCAAAATACCGAGGGGCAGGTTTTAAATGGTTGAGACTTGAGTGCCTTACTACCTCTAAATATACGTGCCTGCATCTCTCTCCTTTACTTTCCCTATAAATGAGCAAGAATGTATCTTTGGGAAATGTAATCCTCACCTCCCCGTCTCTTGTCTGGATTTGAGGTTTACGCCCTGTTAGGTGTGAATCTAGAGGAGATTGAATCCCTCTGGAGCAGAGAAATCCCAGATTATAACACAAGTTCCAAGTCTATAATGCTAAAGCCACAACACAGCACCACATTTATTAGATAGTCCTCACTTTTTACAAAGGAAAATGTTAGAGGAACTTATAACAAATGCAAGCTGAAAACCATTAATTTTTCCCATGTGGAAGCACTAGCCATTCTTGGCTGAAAATCTTACACTCTGTAGGTGAAATTGTTTGGGGTTTTTAGCATGTTGCAGGAACATTTTCCCTCCCTCCTCTTTGAGGTAAAAATGCCACAGAAACTGTGAAGTCCTGAAGTGTCTCAGGCCTTTTCTAGAGGAGATGGTGTCTGTGGCTGGCCTCTGGCAGGCAGTTTGCTCTGCTGCATACTGGATAATTGATGCAGACCTTTCTGGAGGGGTTTTTCACTCCGTGCCATGCTCCGCATTAGCTCAAACCAAGGAAGTGCATACAGGAATTTTATCACCATTTCTGAGCTCCCTGAGCCAGAATCAAACTTCACTGTGGTTTAATCTTACCTCTCATAAACTGAAAAGTTTGGAGCAGTAACACTGTTGCTAACAAGTCCTTTAAACTGTTATATTGTGGGGTTTTTTTAATTTTCATTTTTCTTTCGTTTATTTATTTTTTTAATCAAAACGTGTTTACCTTTACTTCAGTTGCTTGGGGGAGGGGGAAGAAAAAAACCATCGAATTTATTAATTTAACTAGCATTTACTAATATTAATTATTTCCCTTTTCTCTTCTGAAATGTAGGTCTACAGCATCAGGACAAGAGCAAGGAAACTGCTTGGTTCTGAAGTGCAGAGCAATTAAGACCAGCTAGAGCTGGAGTCGGCAGAGCTGGGCGGGTGATACAGCAGTGGTTGACTCCTTCTGCGTGGAGCAAAGGACACACATGAAGATGAAGAGCCAAAACTATTCTGGTTTTGCTATTGAGCCTTTTATTTGTAAGGCCGTTTATGGGTCCCACAGTGTTGGAAGAAAACCAGAAACCTAACTTTTCTTTCTTTCCTCATCTGAGCCTGCTGCAGCTGGGCAACCTAACTCCTTTCTGCTCCTTTAACAGTGTTTCGTTTTGTTCAGCTTGATATTTTTATGAACAGTCTCAATAGTCAGGAAAAAGACTCTCCCTTGACTACAGTGCGCCTTCTTTCAGGAATACAGTATTTTGTAGCTCTTTGTGCATCTATTTTTGTAGAAATACAGAAAGTTTGGGTAAGGATTGATGGGCTATTTTAGGATGACATATTTTTTTAAAAAAAATTGTAAAATTGTTAAGTTCTGTTTAAAGAACTTGCTCTCAGAGAAGCACTGGCAAAAATGTATAAAATGCTATTTTTAGATGTCTGTGATGTGTTTGTGCATTTTGGGTTTTTTTGTTTGTTACCTCAAATGTCTATCTTTCCTTTCTTTTTAAAGAGCTAAACGCCTTTGTTTCCACACTACTAGATTCTGATGTTTTTGTCCTTTTGTTCTAGCCTAAGCAAGTATAATTCGCACCTGAAGTTTCAGCCAAATATTTTTTCCCGGTGTTAGATTATAGTAAAAGTGTTTTTGTTTTTCTTGCTTCTAAAGGTGGTTTTGTGCTGTGCTGATTGTCGGAAGCTTGCAAACACCTTTAGTATAGAGCAAAGCTTGAAGTTACAGAACTGCATTTCCAACTCATCCATTCTTTCAAAATGGACCAAATACTCTTAAATCAGACACGAATATGGGCCTCATCTATGATCCATTGAAGCTGTTGAACCCAGTGCCCTGTGGGTTATATTGCAGGCCCCTCATAGTGCTCATAAATATCAGTACAATCGTACAGGCAGGACTTCAGGTAAGCCATTTCAAGGTGGTAACTTACAACATCAATATTCAGGGAAAAAAAGAAAAAAATCCAGGTTTATAAAAATGTGTGGCTTGTGGAAACAAAAGCTTTTCGACTGGCCTGATCCATGTGCTGAGCAGCTCAAGGAAAGCACTACCATTCTCAACTCCTGTTGACTTCAGAATGTGTTTGCCTGACCTCGGCTGTGCTGTGGGGCTTGCTGGACCCCAGCTGCAGCTCTGCAGTTTCGTAACCAGCTGCACGTGCCGAGCGTGCACACACCGGGGCTTGGTGGCTGCCAGGGCCAGGGCCTGGCCTTGGAAAAGCACCATGGCCACATGGAACCACAGCCTTGTGCTTGGGAAGCCCCCCTGGCCTGGGCCTTGGGTCTGACGTGCATAATAAAGGCTTTAGTTGGAGCCAGGGTGATCAAATCCTGAGTAAGGGCTGCGAGGTCACCCTGGGCAGCCGTGGGCTGGAGCTGGGTCAGTATCCGTGCCCAGCCCTTGGGGACTCCAAGTGTCAGCGTCTGCTTAGATGGGACTGAGGTGGGCCCGGGATCAGGACCTGGGTTGCTGGATCCTGGCTGTTGCTCAGAGATGTTGCCTTCCTGCTCTGTGCACTCAGGGTCCCTCTGTAATATTTCCTGAGGCTCTTACAAAGCGTTACATTTCTGTCACCACTGCTCTCAGACATCCCTGTTTGAAAGACGCACCGGCCGAGTGGAAAAACCAAGATACGAACACATGGCTGAGATAAGAAAGAGTTTAATTTTAAGGCACTGAGCATTGTAAATATAGTTTTGTCAGGTGGAGACCACATGGATCTGTGTGTGAAAGGGGAAGGGGGGCGTTGGGAAGTGCATGCCACTCTGAGGTTCAGGGCTCCTTCCTTGCACTGCTGCTTCCCTCCAGGCTTTTTGAATTTGATCTTATGAGGTGTTGAGCATTCTCCTTTGTCAAGGGAGAGGGCTTGACATGCTGGCATTGGAGGCATTAGGATTATATCACAATTTGGCAAGACCCTTAAGTCCCTACCTTGCTGATTTGAAGTTTTAGACAGCGTATAAATGCTGAATGGACTATGCTTAAATATTGCTTTAAAATAATAACGTTGTAGTCTCTGTGTTGGGATGATGAATTAAATGTGGTGGGGTTTTTTCCTTGTCTTTGTAGTCCATCAGTATTTCTTTCTCTCAATAAGTTTCACTCTCATGACAGTTCTACATATTATTGCTGCCTTGGTGGAGCTAGCTCCTCGATTTGTCAATAAATTCATAATGCAGTGGGAAAACTGTATGAGAGGGAGTGGTGTACCAGCTGCCACAGTTCACTTTCTTATCAGGACAATACAGTTCAGGAAATATCTGAGTTCTGACTTAGGAATGTTGACAGTATTAGAAATACTGTGAGGGGAAAAAAAAATCTGATTTGTTTTTATTTTCCTCTGGACTTGGCAAAGGTGGAAATTTGAACTTCAGGGATGGAGTGTTTGGGTGGCAGGGGAAGCAAAGAAAAGGCAGCATTTCTTTTTGAGGTGTGTTTGACTTCCTGAAACAGTTTAAAGCCTAACAAGAGCAGTCTGCTCACTGGCTTCCCCTTCACAAGCTTGTGCTGCAGGGGACCTCCTCTGGTTCCCTATAGGTGTCAAAGCAAAATGGGACAGGAAAGAAACAGGCCCACAGTTTGCACTGGAATCTCTTTCTGGATTGTATCACTGAGTTGTTGGTAAGTGGGGATGAAGAAGTGGGGAAGCTGTTGCCTCTTCCACCTCCAGGACTGCTGTTCTGCACCCAGTTTCCACTGCTGAACCTGGGAGCGAGCTGGAGGAACTTCTGCGCACTCTGGGAGACAAGTGCCAATAAAAACCGGCTGTCATCTGTAGCCATTCATGCACCAGTGTGCTGACTTTGAAAGTGAAATAAATTCTTCTTTCCCCTCAGTCACTAACTGTCCCTTGTGCTAGCAAGTGAGCTGGAAGTAAAAGCCTAAGTGTGTAGCAGTAGCCCTACTTCTGTGTTCTACAATTTGAGGGATGGAAAAGGAAAAAAAACAAACCCTTCTCTGTGACAAACTTTTAAGTTCAATTCAGCAGATTTCCTTCTCTCCCTCTTCCCCGTACATGCACGCTCACACACACGCACAGAAGTGCTTATGAGAAGCAGATGCTGCCATGGTTTTGCTCTTGGAAGAGGAGGGAGCTCTCGACTGCAATGCTGCAGTGGTGGGGAATTGATGGCAGAGAGAAAGAATGGAAAGGTTGAGACTGGTCATGTTTCTGCAGATAGGAAAAAAAGGCCCTTGAAATCAGGTCACAGATAAGTTGTGTGTCTTACTGCATTACTAAAGGAGTTGTTTCATTCTTTTTATGTGGCGTGTTCTGATGCTGTCCCAAGAAAGTGGATGATTCATTTTGAGAGGGCTTATAAAACATGTTGTACTCTGTCACTGTTTCTAGGAGAACATAGGGAAATTATTGTTTTATTTCAAGAAACTCAAAATACTGACCTCCTTAAAGTTGTCCAGGATTTTATTTTATTCCTGTTAATGTTGAGAAATCTGACATCAATTTTTATGTCTTCATTTGAAGACTGTGAGGGCTCAAGCTGTCCACCACTTTTTGAGAGGCAGATGCTAGTTTTTTTCAGCAGCTCATTGCCATCCCAACAAGCAGATGGAATAGTGCAGCCACTGACTGCCCAGGAGGCTGGAATTCTGGAATTCTGGAGAGCTGAATAAGCTGCACTTGGCAGTAGTAAAATGGACTCTGTTCTGATTCCTGTTCTCACCAGACACACAAGTTCAGGTGGTCCTCAGTGAATGGCAGTTTTCTCTCCATCATCCACACCTGCATCAAAACACTTTCATGAGCAGATCTCTCATCACAGCTTTCAGAGAGCAGAGTTTTCTGGGAGGGGAGTGTCACATTTCCCCCCACCTGACCTTAGAGTTGCCTTGCTGCACCCAGCCTTTCTGCTTCCAGGCTGTTACTTATGTCTTGCTGTCCCCCTCCCACAATTCTTCATGTGTATGTTTATATTTCTCTACAAATATATTTATACACATCCACGTGTAGCTATACCTGGTTCCCTCCATTCCACTCTCGTATGTCCTTTGGAGATAAAGTGAATGACTTCACCAAGTCTCATCTGAGATGGAAAATGTAGGCATTTTATTTCATTCTCTGTTAACTCAGGTGTGAATAGGATTTTTCCATGCTTGTTAAAAAAAACCCCCAAAACAGCACAACCAAAACACATCAAAAAAAAAAAAACAAACCCTTTCAAATCACCTGATTTGTATCTGTAAAGATGACCATGGAATCAGCAGTTATGTGGAGAGGTGCAGTATGTTGCCATTCAGCAGACAAGCCTATCTCTGAATAAGATTATTTTATTTCATTTCAGGTACAAGCTTTTGTTCCATATCAATGGACCAGCAATATATATATATATCCTTATAAACAATTTAGAAAGATACCTATTTTTCAAGTGGAATTCTTGGTTTTCGTTTGTCAGCCTTTGAGCTTCTAAAGGGTATGTGGATGATAAATATTGTTTGTGTGTGGGTTTTTAAAAAGTTGATGCATGTTATTTGGAACTAAAATCTCATGTAAAGTGGGAAGGTATTTAAAAATAAATACTGCTTTTACATATTAGCCCTATGGGCACAATCTGAGAGTTGTGGTGCAGGGAGATGTCCCTTTAAAAAGTAAGGGTCTCTTGCCTGAGCAAATTCAAAATCCAGGAGAGGCAGGAGAGGTCTTGGAAAAGTTGATCTGGTGGAGCTGAGAGCAGAGATGATCCTCTCCAAAATTGTAGGTACATGATTGGGCAGACACTGGTCAGTGTACTAAATTTAGGCTGTGTTAGGAGGTTTGTTCTTATGGGGTGAACTGGTTGCCAAAGGGAATAGTAGCTGTCCCTGGAAAGCCATGTTTTAGCTGCCCTTGGTCTGCTCAGTGCCTGTGACCCTCTCCCTGTTCTTGCTGTGCAGTCTCCACAACACCGCAGGGGGGAACCTATGAAAGCTGGGCTGGAGTTCCCTGGGAAATGCACCATTTGTTTTTTTGTTTTTTTTTTTTTAAGCTCCCAATAAAGAAAGTTTAGGGATGGGGGTAATTAAAACACCCCAGTAATTTCGTGCACCTGCTCAAAGGCTCAAGCCTCTAAGATAAATCAGCTGTGCACCATGGCCATTTGCCTATAGAAGCTGTTTCCTCCCTTCAGTGACCTTGGAAACCTTCAGTGGCGTTGAGATGGTTTGGACCAGTCTTGAAAGCCTGAATTGCAGTCCAGTGGTGGCCTGGGGGCTGGTCCAGCATTGATTCTGGTGAGCTGGGGCTCAGGTATTTGGTACCTATAGACAAGCAGTGTTTATAGGAGTTGAGGTTTACAGTAATTGACTGAAGTATCTGCAGAACTGTGCTGCACTTTCCCTGCTCGCTCTTTGTAGCTGTTGCTTAAAACCATCAGTCAAATCAGGGTCCCTCTCTTCCCCCCACCTGTTTCATCACCTTGCTTCCCTCAAAACTCCATTGAAATTTTTGCAATTTTTGCCTCTCTCATCAAAACTGAGGGGGGGGGGGGGGGCTTTATATAAAGAAAAAGTGTCACTGTTTATTACTGAATAAATAATTTAATGTGAATTTTATTGTTATATTTTTTATGTAGCATTTTTGGTTTGGTCTGTATTTCTCAACAATTAGCTAATTCTTTCTTTTTATTCTTATGCAACTGGCGAACTCATAAATCTCTTTGTGAATTTCTGCATCCTGAGTTTCTATTCTTTGCACGAGATTAATTTTTAGAGCCAAGGATTTGTCTTCTGTTGAAAACGTTGTAAAACAAGTGTTCTAAACTGGTTCTGTACTAAAATTAAACAGAGCGAAAGCCTTGAATTGAAGGGATTTCAAGCAGAGATCTCATGAAGGCACAGGCTTGCCTTTTCAGATGCTGTCAAGTGCTTATGCTACAATGTTCTCTTTTATTCTGAATATCTTTTTTTAAATTACATTAACACCATTTTACAATCAGACCTAGTGGAATCACAACCTGAGACTTCTTAGTGTAAGGCTTTTTTAATTTTATCGTTTCCTGGCAGTTTTGACAGTCATCAGGCAGGGATTTTCCATGCAAGTTATTTACCTCAAATTGATTTTTTTTGGCAAAGTTCAGTAATTCCTGCTAAGGAGGTAACTGCCCTTGCTAAAATTATTTTACAACTGTTTAATTAAGAAATGTTTGCATGTCTGTGTTCTGGCTCGAGGGCTGAAGGTTTGGTGTTTTGGTCACAGATACATCATTTACTGCTCCAACAGTAGGGGAAAAAAAACCTCCAAGCTTTGGCCAAGCACTCAGCTTTTGAAAAATTGCCACTTGCACGCAATCAGCAGGGAGCTGTTAAGAATTTAGTTGCAAAATCCTCTGAAGATCCTGACCATATGGGATGTGCTCTGTTTCAGAGCATCGGGAGATGAGCAGGATTTTTCCCATACATCCCGCTCCAGGCCCTCTTTCCTGGACCAGACAGTGAACACAGTACTTTGTGCAGAGTCACTGTGCTCTTCTTTCTCAGGCTGTGAGAAAGAGGTGTGGAGAGCTGTCAGCCAATAACTCCGGGAGAGGGAGGCCAGGAAAGGAGAAGAGAGGGTTCAAAAAGCTTTCTGTAGGAGAGAATGGGGTTGGGAGCTCTTGGGACAGGAACAATCTCCTTGGACAGCGGAGATGAAGATGGGATGCGGACTGCTGGAAAATAAATAATGCCTCATGATGAATGATCTGGAGTGGGATGTGACAGCTGTCAAAAAATACCAGAATAATGTGAGGACTTAGAAATTTGGAAGGAAAACGTAGGATAAGCACTGCAGAAAATTTCTTTGAAGTAAGGTGTGCACACTGTGGTTTAGTCAGTGAGAAGAGGCATGGGACCCCTTTGCTTTAAGACAACCACAGTTACCCACAGAGAGAAATGTGCTTTAAGGAAGCAGGAGTGTGCTAATCTGGGGAGTGGGATACCTGAAGTGCTTTTTGTTCTCTCTGTAGCTTCTGCTCTTGCCAGAGCTGGTCTCCAGCTGCCTTGCCGCACACCTGGGTTTCCAGGTGAGAAATAACCTCACCTGGGTTTCCAGGTGAGAAATAACCATGTACTCTCATGGCATCAAGACATGAAAGCAGGGGAAGTTATACATTGTTTTGTGACGGATTTTATTTACAATGATCCACTCCAATCACTGGCACTCCGTTGGCTTTAGTGAACTTAACACCTGTGGAGGATCTTACCAGTTACATCCGGATAAATCTTGTTTTGTGTGTTACCAACTGGAAACTGGGCCCTAGAAGGGTGCATGGGAGCGGTACTTCCTTCAGAGCCAGGATCTAGCTGGGTAGCCTCTGGTGCTCAATCCACCTTGCACAGGGGAAGGTCACAAGAAAGGAGAGGAGTGGGACTGAACTCCTCTGTGCTGATGGGGCAGACAAGCGTGGCTGGGGTGGCTGTGGCTGGGTGTCCCTGGTGGGACAGGGGTGTCACCTGCCTGTCATAGACATTCCAGGCATGGTGGGGCCGGCCGTCCTGGCAGGACCTCGGGCTCAGAGGGTTTATGCTGCCTGCGTGACGTGGGAGGCTGGGTGGGGACCAAGACATCTGGTGAGAATTCCTCACGGCTGAGCTGTGCGTTGGGCTGGGATGCCGAGTAATTTAGCTGATTTCTTTTTTGGGGCTGCTAGGAGGAGGAGGAGGAGGGGGGCTGGATGCCACAGCCTTCCAGTAACTGTCTCCAAAATATCACTTTTGCTTTCTTTGAAGACAAGTAAGAAATTATATTAAAAAAAACCCGAAACAACAAACCAACACCAGGAACTGCACCAATGTGTTTGCCTTGACAATAACTGTACATCTGCAACAGTTTATCACTATGGGAAAATGAGTCGGTAATAAAGTTTTGATGTTGGCTGTTGCATGTACAGAGGTATCACAGGCTTTGAAAATGATTTGTTATGTGAATGCCCATAGTAGCACCGATGTTCAAAGGGAGATGGTTTGTTTTTCGTGCCCATTTAGTTATGAGTAACACCAGCTCTAATTTCCTCCTCCCACCAGCAAGCAGAGAGTCCTGCATTGGAAGCCAAATATAGCAACAAAGATTTCTATCTCTGGCCAAAACCAAAAAATCTGTTCCCTTTTAAGAATAGCACTCTATTCTTTTCTGATGGAGATGGCTAAAGAGAAAATTCAACTTTAAGGAAGCCAGTTTCTCAGTGGGAAACTCCCTGGTCTCTCTCAAATGGCCAATGTAAAAGGTATGCACTTATTTTTTGGCATGTGTGTAGAAGCCAATGAGGAAGCTTCTGTAGAGCTCCATCAGTGAAGCCCTTTTGGGGTGGCAGTCCGGATAAATCTTCCCTACTTGCTGGTGTGCTTTTCCTTCACTGCCCTGTCTGATTTGTGGGCAACAGAGCCCATGCTGAATGGGAATGCCACAAATTGCACAAATACCCCTGCTCGCTCTGCGCCCTTTACTTTCTGGTTTGCTTTTGTGGAGAAGTTAATCCCTTGGCACTGAGGGACAGACCCCTGCTCCACCTGACAAGGCAGCTTGACAAGGTAATGTGGAGCAGCAGTCAGCCCATGATCCCCTTGGTTTTCTAACTGGGGGAAGATGTGAGAAGTCATCCCTATGCTCTTTTCTGTGGCTTTCCAGGTGTGTCGTGCCCTCAGAGAGTGACTGTGGGCAGTGGGGCTACCCAGTGCCCTTCCTGGCTGGCTGGGCTGGGAGAGAAAGGATGTTGTACAAAGAAAAAGCAGAAATGTTTATGGTACAGCACTTTGTCAGGCGGTGATCTGACCTTTTCTGGAGGTGAGTTAATACTCCCTGAAGATGAGCGTGCACGTGGGTGCCACCGCCTGTTTTTAAGCTAGGATATGCTTTTAGGAGGAGGCACACACCTACACCCACATCCCCTTTCTGATCTTGAAATGGGGTTTTTTTAAACTGCCCTACACCATCTGAGGAGGGCTATTCAGCCTTTCCTTCGAAGGATTTATTGCCATTCCAGCCCACCCCCACCACCCACCCATAAGCAACTGGCATGTGTGACATGTGAGCAGAAAAAGCCCTTTCTCTAATGTAGCAGCTGCCCTTGTTTTAGAAGTGTTGCTTCATTCATTTGCAGACTGTTTGGCTGAAGGCCTTTGCTGTAAGGTGAATACTGAAGGATTACAGAGTTAGGTGTTCCTCATTTGGAAAACTATGACTTTTTTCCTTTTTTTTTTTTGGAGCCTTGGACCCCTAATGCATTTTAAAAACAATGCAGGGAAGTGTCATCCAGTAAATATATTTGCACTGGATCTGTTTTGCCAGACATGTTTCTGATTGAGTTTTAAATAAACACAAGGATGTTTGGAAATATCTTGTGTATGTAAATATGTAAAATATGCAAAACAAAGCTAACAGCTGTGGGGTGTACTCATTGCTCACGTGAGGAGGCTCTCTGTAATGTTTTTTTCCATCATCCTGTCTTTTTTTAAGCATCTGTGTCTGTTCCAAGATAATCTGTGATTCCCACTGGACTGAGAGGGAGGAGGCTGGATGGGCTGGAGTGATCCCCTGAAGTCTGACTGAAATTCTGTGAAGAACCTCTTAGTGAACGGGGGAACTGCTTTCCACAGGGCACCTGAGTGCAGCACACAGGAATCCCTTTCCACCAGAGGTGGGACAGTGCTGGGTCTGGTTGAGCTTGGCCCTTCAGGAAGGGCAGTGGGAGAGCGGAGCCGTCCTTGGGCAGCGCCGCGTAACGAGCGTGACAACAGCGTTAGTCACCCGCGCATGGAGCTCAATTTCCTGAGCTGGATCTGTTGCTTAGGAGAGGAAGACAGTTTTGCAACCTCAATTTAGCCTTTATTTAGCCAGGGAGAGTTGAAGCCTACATCCCTGCATCAGGCTTAGGGAGCACTGCAGTGAGAAGAAAAGAAAAAAAAATCACCGAAACTCTTAACATATTTTTTTAAATTGACCATTATGCTGCTTTTTAGACACCCTTCCAGAGGGTAATTCATCCTCTATGCGTAGTAACTGTACCACTTCCAAGTTCTACAGGATATTTGGTGTGACTTAGCCACCTGTTGTTTTTACTGAGTTTTTTCCACCTCTTTCCTTGCTCTTGTTTTCCAGTCCCACTGCTTTAAGGGCAGTGTTCCAAACTCCTGGCTGTCTGGCAGTGTGGATGTCCAGGCCCATGGAGCAGCAGCTCTGTGTCACACTTCTGTGTGCACACTGAGTTTCTCCTGTCCATCAGCTGGGACACTTGGATGTGTAGATGTCCAAAGGTGCAGAACAAATGGAAGCTCTTTCTGTTTGCTTGGTGGTTTCAGTGACAAAAAAGGGAAGTGCTTGACAGGAACAGCAGCCTGGGTGAAGGACAAAGTGGAAGCAGAGCAGCTCAGGAGTCCTTCTGGCTCCCTCAGGAAAAGTCCCATTTACTCTGTCCATGGAAATAGCCTAAGTGCATCCTACACAGATTTGCTGCTGCTCATTCTCCTTGCTCCCAGGCAGTGTTAGCTGGCCTCTTTGCCTTGCTGTCACTGAGATTTCTCTGTGACCAGGCTTAAGGAGATCTTTATGAGATCTGGTACTGAACCTCATCATCACCTGGCCTGTGCTGTAATGTCACCTTACTGGTGTCCCCGTCACCGTGGGGATGAACACTCTGGCAATCTACAGCAATTTGCAATTCCTTAATTCTACATTCTCCTACTTTACAGAGTGACACATTCCTGAACTCTTGTTTCCTTGGCTCTTACCCCACATAAAATCTTCCTGTGACTTGCATATATGCCACCACCAGTTTCACCTTGAAATGACCAGAAATTGCAACCAGTCTGGATGATGTAGTAAAATTTTTGAAGCCACTGTTAAAGCCCATGACTGAAAAAATTTTACTTTTTTATGGCTCCTATATGGCCTGGTTTTCTGTTCTCTTCTGTGATGGAGAAATAGTTGCTCTCTGTATGAAAGTAGACATCAAAAGACCAGAAAACACTACTTGTGCCAGATTTCGGTAAGCCAAACAGAGAGCCAGAAACAACTCAAGAACAGAACACTGAACTTCTTTCTTTCCTCCTCCATCCGATGCCCGCACGTTGTGGTGAGACCAGCACAAGAAGACACAGCATTTCGTTCTTCACCCCCAGATCACTGGCAGAAAGGAATTTCTTTTAGTTGCTTTGTGTCTGTGATACTTTGCAGTGTGTGCTGGTCCTGTCAAACATGCACTGAAACCGGTTGGACAGTGCCTGGCAAGCAAAACCTTGATGAACAAACTCAGCATTCACAGTGGGCACTTGCAAAACAGTGTTTGTGGTGCAGGAGTTGATAAAAAAAAGGGAATTATATCAATTTTTCCTTTTTTATTTGGATTTGAAGCATGGAGAAACTTAACATTGAAACTAAGTTCCTCAAGCTTCAAATCTGTCCCTTCAGAAACAATTCCCTTGTAATACTTTGGGCTGTACTTCTGTGGTTCTTGACAAAGGTTCTCCCTAGTGAGGGAGAAGATGCAGCTGTCATCCGTGACAGACACTGCTGATTATTTTTCATGTGGCTGTTTGCTAGCTTGCAGAGGTCTGAGAGGAAGTATGGAGAACCCAGATCCACTGATAAAACCTCCAGTTCTCCTGTGCACAGTTTAATTCACCATTACAAAGACTCTTATGCAAATCTCAGGCCTGAGATTTCATGAGATATATGAAATCAGTAATCATTATAATTTCGTTTCAGCTGGAATATTACTTTTCCTTTTTTTTTTTGTTTTTTTTCTTTGCTGTTTGATGGGTCAGATTTAAACCATCTGCAGGCAGATGGAAAGGAAAAGTGGAATTATTGTTTTCACCAAAAAATTTTGCAGCTGTCAGGGTGTGTTTGACACAAGCCTGATGGCTGAAAACAAAGACGGGACACGTTGTCCCAGCTAGATATCAGAGAGCACAAGAGCTCTTCATGGCCAACTCATACTTGGAGAACTTGGGGCTAAATGAGGTAAACAAGGTCATTATTTAGCCATACTCAAGGGCTTTTCTGAGAGAATTATTCCCTGAATTATGTACTGCTTCTGCTGGGCCTCAGTTGAGACCCTGTTGGTTTTGGCATGAGGGGGTGTCTCTCCAACTGATAGTCACAATACATCACATTGGCAGCGCTTGGTGACTGTCACACCACATGGCAGAGGCTGCAGCCATCGCTTCCAGTACCTGTCATGACATACTGCTTTTATAATCCACTTTAATTTATGGCCCCATCATTAACAACAGCAGCCGATGAAAAAGGGCTGGAAGCAGAGCTTTCTAGGAGGGACACCAGGAGCTGTGACTCAAGCCCTCCCAGCAGGGGTGAGATTGTTGCTTCATGGCCAACACTAGTGGCTCCTTGGGGATACCAGCACTATGACTGCTTTTGAAAGCAGGCCTTCCTGCAGGGATTCAGTCTTCGAGAGCTGGATCCACCGCTGGGAGCTTGTGCATCTTGCTGCTAGTGCTTTTGTTGTTGGTCTTCATAAGAGTGGCCATTCAGCGTGCTTGCACCAAGCTGGCCATCTTCAGGAACCATAAATGAGTTTCCAAAGTGATCTAAAACTCAAATCTTCTTACATGCCTCAGTGTCTTTGCATAAAGAGTGCAATTCTTAGTTATCAAATTGAAGTTTATGACTGCTGGGCTTCCTGATACCTGTTTTTTTCCATTTAGTGGGAGATTTCTGCTGTGATGTTGTATGTTGGTTTGTTGTTTGGGGTCTTTCAATATTAACATCAGCAACATGGGCTAAGACAGTTAACAATAAAGCTTTTGTCCTTTTCATCATTAGTTTTGAGACTGCTAATACTATGAAGTCACTGGGAGGTGTAATTTTCTGCTCTGAAGTGACAACCAGGTATCATTTCCGTCTCCTGTGGCCAACACTGTCATATTGGTGTTTATCCACATTGTATTTTTAACCCCCAAATAATTTGACTGTCTATATCTGTAGACAGAATGTTCTTGAACTAAGCTAAACCTAAGAGAAGAAGACATTTGTGAACTGTGAGCTATTATCTATCATTAAGCCATCTGAACCCTTGCAGTGCACAAAAATTGAGTTGCACTCCTGTTATTCTGTGGTTACTGGATGTGTTGTACAACAGCACAAATTGAAAGCAATTTTGGAAATGGTTTATCAGATATTTGTCCTCCATTATAGCTCAGAAGACCCAGCTTCCCATTCATCTTTGGATCCAGGTAAAATGGGACTCTGCTGCTGCAGTTGGCATAATTTGGCTACTGTGGGAGGAAGGGAAAGGCCTGGAGATGTTTCAGTTATTTTGGGTTATTTCCCCCGACCCATTTTGGGGGCCCGGATCCTAACTTCAACAGGAAACCCAAAAAAATCAGAGATGTATTTGCAATATTATGGCAGGGACCCCCGAAAGGGTAAGACACACAGAACAGAGGCCAAATCCTACTCTCGCGTCACTCTCATTAATCTGGAAAGTACACTCCTGTTGGAAAGAGGAACAAGATTTAGGTTTAAGTGCATCAAAACTCGCTGTCACCGAGGGATCATTTCCTCGTGTACTATTCACAGCCTCAGCAGGATTGCGTGAAGGGTGTGTTGTGCTCCCTGCTCTGCACTTTGCACAGTTCTTTGCACCTGCACCAAGTGGGTGTGAAATGTCCCCACTCAGCACTGCTTGTGCTCATTCACACTCACTTAACGCTGACGTTAAGGAGCATAAAAGAGGCCAAAAGGCAGAAAATCATCCCCAGCATCCTGCTGTCCCTGGCTCTGCCAGACTCCTCGGGACAGATGTGCCATTGCTGTGGGTCGCATCCCACACCGAGCAGTGTGAGTGAGGTGAGGGAGCTGCATCCAGCCCGCCCAGCAGGATGCTGATTCAGGAGATCTGCTTTCTACACTGCTTTCTTTCAAGCTCTGGGAAAAAAAAAAAAAAGGCAAATATTCACTTTATTCCTTTGCTGCCCAGCACTATCTTTGTAAATTATACATGAAAAAAGGATACAAAATGCTGGCCTGGTCTCTCAGAGCTATACTTTTTCATGTGGTTTTCTGCTGTCTGTTAATTAAGAGATTAATTCCCATATGGGAAGCTGCAAGTGCCTTACTGTGATCTCCGAGCAGGTGCATCTGTAGCATTTCCTGTCCCTTCTTGAGAAAAGCACAAGAGGCTCAAGGAAGGAGAGAACCTGAAATAAATCTCAGGAAAAAAAAGTGCCTTAAGAGAGAGCAACTTACTGAGCTCTGAAATGACATGTGGGACATTTCAAGGAGAGAGCAACGTGAGACCATCCGAAAACAAATGGTAGAGAAAGTGTTGTGGGATCCAAACGCAATTTGTGTCTGCTACAAACAGTGCTCAGCCTCTGAAAAAGACTCAGCTTTACACAACCCCTGCGAAGAGCCAGGAGCTGTACAGGAGTGCAGCTCTGTCAGTGCTGCTCCTCGGCCATATCTGTTTGTCTCCATATTCCTACCCTAGTCATGGCTTCTAAAAGTTCAAATGGGTACAAGAAAACAGTTCTCAGGTTATGTTTTCTCCCTCTCCCTATAAACTGACTCACTAAGAGGAAGCTGTCTATGAAAACTTCCCAGAAGTTCAGCAAAACAATTCCTCCACTTTGTTCTTTCTGTCCTATTATGGAAGTGCTTTAATACCAAAAAGTTATCCAAAAAAAAAGCAGTACCACCCTTGATTCTGGGTGTTTTGTGCACATCAGAGCCCTGTAACAGGTGTTGCCATTCTCAGTACACAGCTGAATATGGACAGACTTCTTAGCACCCCTGATGTAATGTCTGGAGGGAGGAAACAGTGGTTAGGAGACACAGACTGATGGATGCTGCTCTGGTTTTATAGGTGTTGGCTCACTGAGTGAGCATTGTCAAAGGAGAGTTCAGTTCCAGGATAGAAATGAACATTGTACTTTGTGATCAGTGTGTTGTAAGATAAAGAAAAGCTTGATTTCAGAGTAATTACATAGAAATTCATAGTTGAGCTGACTGCTGACCAAGCTGAAGAAAGAGATAAGAGATTTTGTTGTATTTCACCAGACCATTCCTGAGAAAAGACTACAACTCAGGTAAGTTTTCATCTATCTTTTCACCAGTGAAATGGCCTTCTTTGTTTCAGTAGGGTCTGGCCAGGAGCACTGAAATCAGCTAAAGCTGATATGTGGGTCATATCTTCTGTGATTCTGTTGCTGAAGTTGAAGATGTTACTTGGCTTTGCAGTAACTTTCCTGCAGCTGCTCATTTAGGAAAACTTTCAAAAGTTACCTGAGATCCTTAAGTAAGAGGAAGCTTAGAGGCACACCATGATGTGTTTGCTGTGTTTTGTTGTACTTATGTATTTAGTTTCTTTACTGAGGCAATCATGCAGTCTTGCAGATTAGAGGTTCTTCCTACCCATTTTTAAAAAATATTCTTTTCCTCTTGGGAATTTTTAGAGAAGATTTCATTTGCATTGAATTCTTTAAGGGGTGCAGTCTTTTATTTTGGTGGATGCACAATAACAGTGTTTCTTGGAATGGGTAAGACAGCACAAGATCTCCTGCTGCCAGAGTCCTTGAGTAAAATTATAGCTCAGCTGAAGGTAAACAGCATTTTGATATTAATTTTGATCTGCTTTCCCAAGCTACTCCTATCTAATGGTGAGATGCACGCACATTCTCTCCACCCCTTCAGAAAAAACTACCCATAACTTAAGGATTTAAGCTCATTATGAAGATAAGTATTTTATTTTCTGTGGACAACATGTACCAGTTGCTTGGTTATGTATTTAGACTCTAAATAGAGACTGCACAGGCAAAAGGAAGTTGAAATGTGTCAGTGGACAATATTATCAATTAGTTCTCACACTGTAGTCTCACTCTGTGTTAACTGCTGCATGTAAAAGCAGGTCTTTACGCTGGAAAAATTGCCTGTAAGTGCAGCTGAGAGCAGCTGGGAGAACAGGGAGGTCCCCCTGCTGTCAGGAGGCAGGTGAGCACAGGCAGGGATGGTGTGGTGAAACAGCACATCGTAGTGCCCTGCGAAACGAATGTCTGGCTGATGGGCAAAGATGGATAACATTAATTACGAAGGCAGGAGATGTAAACAAAATGAGCAGATTGAAACCCTGAGAAAGGATTATTTAGAATTTACCTCTGTCAGTTTTTGTGTGGATGGTTATAATTGCAACCACTAGGCACAGCCTGAGCAACAGCTTGGCTGTTACCATTTACAAGCAATTATTAATAACACTGTTAAATTACAAGGTAATTTCCTCTAAGGCAGCTTATGCTTGAAGCTTCTGTGATTTAAATGTGAAACGACCCCATTATTCCTCTACTTGATTGATACTAACTGAGAGTAATTAACATACAAAAGTTAAATCCGCTTTAATTAGAACACCCTTGCTGCCACCTCTCTAATTATTATTGAAGGCAATAGCATTTTTGCTGGCACCGAACTGCTAACATGAAAAGTAGCTGTATGAACCACAGTGAAAGCAAATGGTTTTGGACTGAATATACCTGTAGAGGTTTTGTCTTCATTTTTTTAAGATCTAGGGATTTACGCTGTAAATCTACCCTTAAAAACTATGTACAGGCTCTCATATTTACAAACTACTTTGAGGACACCTGTATATGTATTTAGGTCTTGTGTGCACTCTTTCAGCAGGCTGCTTTTCTGTCCTTAACAGAGGAATTAAGATTGAGCTAATTGTCCTGAGTGACACAAACAAAGTCTCATTCACAGCAGGGTAAATCTCTCCAGCTGTTTATGAACTGGATATGAACAGCTGATCTCATCTAAAGAATTCAAGCTGGGAAACAAGGCTGGGGAAAGCTGTTGAGCAGGAGGTGAAATGGGTAGTGATGTAACTTACTATGAAACTGGTCATTCAGTAAAGCTGAGTGCTTTACCTGTACCTGCTTTTACAGCACTCTTTGGTTTGCTTTGAGAGTTTAATTTTTTAACATGATCCTTTTAACACTGCAGAATAAATCAGTGCTATTATAACCAACTTGTTACCCCGGTAGAGGTGCACAGCGTGGTCTCAGAAGTGGCCTTAAAAAGGAAATTCTTACATTGGTCAAAAACTGTGTGTGTGTGCAGGAAGGGGAATGCAGCAGGGGAAAGAATGGAAGTTGTATAACTTTTGAAGTGAGGAGACAGCTTGCTGTGTGGGATAGCTTCCCTGAACTAGACCTGAAACACCAGGAAAGGTGATGCCCGGGAGCAGCCTGTGCACAGCTCTGCTTCTGGGGAAGGCTGCCAGCGGGGGCAGGGCTGAACGAAGGGACCGCCCAGCCTCGTGCTGCCATCGGTGCCACCATCCTGGGGTGTGGATCATCATGTCCCGTTCCAGGTGTTCTTTGAGATGTCAGCCTTTTCTGGCAAAGGTTTCACTGAATGTGTTCAAACCCTCCCCACTCTGTCATTTCTATCAGTGTTGTTATCACTTTTTGGGTTTTTGTTCTGGAAAGATCCTGTTTGAACCTCTTTTGACTGGCTGCAGCATGATTAGAGAAAGCCAGCAGACCAGATTCCCTCTCTGACATGGTTTCTGTGTTATTGTTATTTGCAGTGGGTTTTTTAATTTTTTTTTTTTCTTGTAGCTCTGTCTGTGTGAAACAAATAGAAACCATGATTTAACTAGTTGCATGGAAATCTCTGATGTATCAGTCCATCTCCAGGAGGTTTAGTGGAAATATACAGTCTTACATGCTTGAAAAGAGGAAAAAATACCCTTTGCATGCCTAGCTCTTTTTGAGCCTTGTGCTTTGTTCATGTTGGAGAGTAACCTCTTACACCAGAGCTGGGTTTGAAGCTCAGAAAATGTTGTAAGCCATTGGGATGTTGTGTTGCTCTAGGTTTATATTTGTTAGGAGATAAGCACAGCCAAGCTGACGTGCCTGGCTCGGTGGGTAGGACAGGCTGAGCACACAGCACGTCCCTGGAGGCAACCTGTCAGGGACAAGTGACAAAGATCTGGGTGGCAAAAGGGCTCACCAAGTGGCTTTATACAAGTTTGCCTTGTAGCTGTAGTGGGATTATCTCTTTTGGATTAAACTTTTAGATTAAAATTTTATGTATCATGAATATCAACTTCAGAAGCCAGCCTGGTGCAGCTTCCCTAGCAATCAAGGCCTTAGTAAGGCCAAAGTATCTTTTGATAAAGGAAAGGGTTTTACTCTTGTGCACCACAAATACTTTTTGAATCACTGTCACGGGGCTGCATGGGAGCAGGAAAGAAGCTGCAGAGTGTGGAAGGATACAATGCTAGTTTCTGAGAGCAATTTCAGTCTGTTCAGTGAGATCACTAATGGAAAATCTACATGAACTAATTAACTGCTTTCAGAAGCTAGGGTTCCAAAACCAGATGGACTTTAACTTCACAGCAGAAACTGGAAAGAATGTTACCGTGTAGGAAGGCATCTTGATAAGCTTTAAGATTCTTGCAGAGATTTCTGGATGCCTGTTGCAATGTTTGAAATAATAGGAAACACGTATTAGAGCTGTTTCAAGGATGTATTCTCCGAATGCCTGCTACGTGCAATGGTAAGAAAAGAGTGAGTCATTAAAAATTAATACCCATTTTAAATTTCTGTGACTTCTCTCAGGAAATGTCTTCCACTGCTGTAGCTGCAGATATAAATACAAAAACTTTGGTGACCAAAGGTATGCCATGAAGAGAAATGGAGCAATTAAACATTTATTCCATGCTAATAACTGATGGGCCAATGAGACAACCTAACTGATGTAACTTTTGTAGCATAGTCTAAATTGCAGCAGGTATTCAAGACGACATTCTCATCTCTTGTGTACATTCTCTCCTTTAATACTAATATTGAAAGCACTGAAATCAACCATGTACACCTTCAAGAGGCCATTACTTTTGATTTTCATTACAAGGCATTCAAAGATGTGTGGGTTTTATCATATCTAGACAAAATGGAGTAAGAAGTTCATGGAAAATGGGAGCCTTAAAGAACTGAAGAAAATGCTGGTAGAAAAACCTTATTGAAAGACCAGTTTGGTTACTCCCTATATATTTTTTCAAACATATTTGAGTATAAACTGTAAGTGTATTTTTCTTTTATAAATTTACAGCCTTTCAGGCCATCATCAAAACTTGGGGCAAGTGTATAGCTTATATGAGTGATTGCATTTAGGCACAAGTCCTTGGCTGAATCAGAATCTTTGCTCTTAAGTAAAGTAGGATTAAGCCACTGAACAACCAATCAACCCCCCACCAAAAAGAGGAACCTCTCCCATCAGGAGTCGTGTTTGCAAATGCCAAATTAAAAGGATTCTTTTGGATAGGAGGCCAGAATTACTTGTGTGCCATGTGTGTTCATAGATAAGTGGTTCTTGCTAGAACCATCTCACTTTGAAATGACAGACAATACCAGCAAAACCCTTCCTCCAGCTGAGGCTCTCATTGTGCAGCTGTCATTGAGCAGAGCTTCTGGGTACAAATATCCTCAATGCAGGGATTTAAAAATAAAAAATGCCTGTTCAAACTTGGCTTTCTTTGAACTTCCTAGGCAAGTCTTCTCTGTGGAAAAACATTCTGTGTAATTTCAAAACAGAAAATTGAATTTCCAAGTATTGTGGGATAGACTCAGACAAGCACCAAAACCAAGATCTGAAAACATTTGAAAAGCTTTATTTGCCTTCACTTAAATGAGTTTTGAATTCACAAACTATTGTGCTTGTACATTGGAAATGTAATTCTATTTTAAAATGTCAACAACAGGGTGGTGGAAAAGACAAGGTATGGAAGCTACAGAGCAGTGGTAAAAGAAATGAAGCAGGGGTAAAAAGCTGTTTTCATTACAGAGAAAGTAATTAAGCCAAATCCAACTGCACTGGAGTGAGGGAAAAGATACCCATTAACCTCTGTGCAGCTGGATTAAACCTTGCACTGGGATAACTGACTTCCTTAGTGGACCACATTCTACATCTCATTCTGTGTGTTGTTTTTTAAGCTGCCTTAAATAACACTGAGGGTGCTCAGCATTATTGTGTGTGTTATGTTGTTTATATATAGTGTATGTATCCATATGGGTTTTTTCTTCCTTAAGCATGGGAGGTGTCACTGAGTCTGAGAGAGAAGAAATGGGTCACCAGTGGATAGAGGCTGGATGAGTGCGTTGTAAACCTGTTCTCTGAATGCTGTGGGACTTGGATCATTTTGTGCAAATTTACACAGAACCACTGACTAAAACCCTTCAGACCGATCATGGACTTTTGGAAATCAGAATATCTTCATTTATCATCAGGAACTCACTTTTAGGCTCATGACAGGTTTTGCATGTTTATAGAAACCAGGGGATATAATTGGAAAAACAGAAGAGAAGTGTTGACTGACAAAAAGATCTTTAATTTTGTTTATATATCATGAATGTGACCTAAATAAAGTTGCTGTAGCTAAAGGAGCCTAGATTTTTTGTAGGGGGAAAAAAAGTACTTTTATAACAAAAATAAGCCTATATCCCATTGCTGAGCAGCCATTAGTTTTTATAAGTTCCTTCCTTTTTCCAGGTTCTAATTGGTGGCCTGTTGGGAGCCCTGAGTGCAGAGCTGTCAAAGCAACCCCCTTTTTTACTTTTTTTTTGTCACATTCCACTATAATTAGAGAGATGATTATAGTAACAAACACAGTACCAGCTGTTTGAAGCTTAACACAATTTAAGTATTACCATGCCTTTATTATAAAGGTACCAAAACATATGGAAATCATAAACCATTTCTCTCCCTTTTCTCTGTTAAACTAAAGTTTTGTATTCAGATGTTAAGCCTGTGTTTGAAGAAAAGGGGAAAATAGAGAATATTTCTGAAATACCCTGTAATAACTCCAACTCATCTGTCCCACTCCTGCAACTCCCTTCTACTCCATCTCTGTCCTGACGTTATTTCTCTGGACACAGCAGAGTGACAATAACGCAGAAACAGCTTGGTGCAGGTCTGACAGCTTCAGAATCAATTAATGGCAATAAAAATACTAATAAAACTAATAAAAAGTTTTTGAATGCCCTTTTCCTTGAAAAACTCCTTGAGGCAGCAGATGTATCCTTTCTAGATGGGGCTGCATGGCTGCTTGGGCAGCTACGAGAACTAATTTCTCTCCCAGGATTCAAAATTTTTACAGTGGAAGTTGTTTTCAGACAGATACTTGCTTGTCTCACTTCTCCTGTATGTTTTAGAAGAAAGCTTATATAAAGAAAAGAAAGGGCTGTACACCAATAAATAATTTAAAGATATATAAAAAAAATTACAGCCAAACTTGCCCTGTGCAATATTACTCAGAAATCTGCAGAGCTATTCCAGGGATTAAACTAACCACAGAGCTTGCATTCTTAGTTATACAGAGCGAGCTCTCTGCCAAAGTACTTTAAGACTTTGGCATCTTTTGCTTTCATGTAGTGGGGTATCAGGTCCTACAGCTTTATCCCCTCCACTCAGAGCTCTGTTCAGCAAAATCCCTGGGCTTTGCTCTCCGTGTTTATGATGGGTGGGAGGAATGTGCGGCGGGAGGCTGGAAGGATGAGCAAAGCCGGGGGGTAAGAGCTGATGTGGTCCTGCAGGGAGGAAGCAGGTTCTGTGCTGGTCACTGGGACACCGTGGTGTCTCGCAGTGGTGGAACAGAGGGATGTGTGATCCCACTATTCCCATCTTCCACAACAATTCATTCTCTGCTGCATATGAAGACCATGGGTCTTGGTGATTTACTCTCTTTAACCACCAGCAATATTCACATACACACATTTCTGAGCCAGGAAAATGTCACCATGCTTGGAATCAAATGCCTGGGGTTGTCAGCAGGGGTTTTGTGGTGCAGGTTTGGCTGGACCCTTAGGAAAGCTGCCTTCCCCCTGGCTTGGGTGACAGCACGGGCGGCCCGGCTGGGAATGTGCAGCAGGAGCAGCCACCCCTTGTCAGCCGAGAGTCCTGCAGGATCCCCGAAACAGTTTTGGTTTTGCTTGAACTGGAGATTAAAATCTCATTGAATGATATCTGTTTTCATTTTTATCAGAGTATTGGGAGGCTAAGTCTGGTCTCCTTTTAACTATGGATTGAAAATGAGCATCAAAGCTGCTGCTGATCCAGTCAAATGCAGAACATAGTGTCTGCTGGCTGTCAGAGGTACCTGAATTCAGATGGTGTGACGAAGATTGCTCCTGTAAATTGTAATTAAGCCTGGTTGTGTCAACAAATGCTTTATAAACATTAGCTAGGAAGATGAAAGAGAAATTCAAGATAGCAGAAAAATATTTGCTTTATTTTGGGGCAAAAGAAGTTTATCGCATGTCAGTGTTTTCAACAGAGCATTATGAAGGGATATTGACTGTGTAAAAAATGAAGTGGTTTTTTCTTTTCTTTTTTCTCTCTCCTCACCTCTTTACTACTTTAAGTTTTTAAAATTAATCCTTCCCAAGAAGCTGATGATTTTTTCTTTTTTTTGATGTAGAGTCAGTAGACAACTAAACTATTTCACACTTGGGGAGCCAAATTTTGTCTCCTATTGCACATGTTCCAGCATAAATTTGGGCCTCAGATGTTTCAACAAGAGTACTGCAGGCACAGGGTGTAGAAAATTACACTGGAGCTTGTCTAGGTACTCTAGGGAGATAATACTTTCCAGGATGGGAAATCATTTCACCTTCAGTGACTCATTTCATAGAAATAAATCTGTTTAAAACATCCAACAGATTGTGAGAATAGAAGATGTGGTTTAATTGCTTAATGGGAGGCTGAGGGGAACTTTAAAGTCATCCTCTTCAAAGAAAAACCAAACTGCTGGCATAAATCAGAGGAGCTTAAAAAGTGCTGGAGTCAGTGTTGAGGGTCACCACTGTCCCAGTGACACTCCTTTGCTCTGGCCTGGCCCTCCCTTGCCCCCAGGATGTGACCTAAGTCCCATTTCAGGATGAGAAATCCAACTCTTGTTCCACTGAGACAGAAATGAGGGAAGGCAGGGAACTGACTGTGGCCAGAGCTGGGGCAGTACAGACTCTCCCAATACATGAGACATTGAGAGATTATGTATTTATGGATAATACATTTATAAATGTATTTTCTTTATATATATATATATAATTGGATTTTGGCTGTGAACTAAATGCCTTCAACTTGTAGTTTGGCCCAGAGCAGCCCCTTTCATGTTGGTGGTGCAGAGAGACCTTTCAGACAAATCCATCTGTCACTCTGTGCTGAGCAGTTGCTCATGCACAGCCCTAAGCAAGCGAAAACATTCTGTGGAGGTGCTGGGAAGGACTCTGAGGTGACTCTTGTTCTCTCTGCATAAACTGGCTCCTACAAGACAGCATTCAGCAATGAATGAATAGATGGACCCAGTGTAAAACTTTATCTGAATAATGGTGTCTTTGCCAGCTCGGAGTTTTTCTCATTTTTTAAATTTTGTTTTCCCTTTTTTTTTTCCCTGAAGCTTTCCTGCTAGGAATGAGATGGTCTCCTACTGGGATGATTAAAACCAGTTGGCTGCCTCTGAAGTGGTCACAGAATATAGTGTAGCACAAGACATGAGATGCTCTGAGAAAGCTTTTGCTCATATATCTGCTTGACTATTGCACCAATTAAAAAGCAAGCAAACAAAAAAGAACTGTAGCTCCCCCTCCCCAGCCATGTTTACCTAGAGGAAGCCATGCTGAACATTGAAACTCTTGAATTTTTCAGACATCAGTCTTAAAGCTGAGCTGTGGTCATTTTGGTTTGGCGTCTTTTAATTGTGCTAAAAGATTTTTCTTTTACTGTTAAGTCTTAAAAATCTAAAGCAAGGAACAGAGATTGCTGAGAGAGGATGGATGTTGGTCCAAGTGGACTTGGATGGTGACTGTGCACGAGAAGTACAAGATTTGATATTTATTTATTTATTTACTTAAAAAAAATTCTTTGTTTTGAGGATATGCAAATGCAGTACTACACAAATCCATGAAGGACGGTACGTGGAGTAATACCTGCCTATTAAAAATACGCAGACTCTATATTCTCTCCAGTGCTTCCTCCTAGAGTTGTATTCTGGCACCTTTAATATGAAATGGAGTGAAAATCACAGCCAGCTATTCAACACTAGGAATGCAAGGGGGTGAGGTGCCAAACCAGAATTTAAGGCCATATGATTTGTGCAAATACTTTAATTAGGCTGCCCAAAGACTTTGCGTGAGGAACCTTACAAAATGTGACCTGTCTGTATGAGGGTGGTCAGCCAAGTGGCTTGTGGCACACCTGACCCTGAGGGGCAAAAAATTATTTCCAGTTTGGTGCACAATACAAAGATTATTGATGCTTGCTTGAGCCCTCAGCTGCATTTGGTGATACAGATTTTCTTATGGAAGATAACTGGAAACTTCATAGTATCTAGGCCATTTTCATAGCAGAAATTGCTCATACCAATATGAATTGTTCAGCATTTCCCTTACTGAAAGACACAGACTTTCATGTCTGGATGATAAACCAGAGAGATCGAGTTGAGATCTTAAGTATGAACCTAAGGCATTAAAAACCCCTTTCTGGGGGCTGATCACAATGTAGCCAGGGACATGGGGGACCCAGGGCACTGGAAGCCACACAGACTGGCTTTAGTGGGGTCAGGCCAAAGTATGGGTCGGTTTTGGTCTGCATTGAACTCTGTGCTATTCAAATATCTGTACCTGAAATAATCTGGTTGTGTTCTGAACCAGCAAAACCTGCAGCTGCACCTGTTTGTTGGTTGGTTCGAGAGTAAAACTTGACACTTTGATTTTGCTTGGCATGGGCTCTGGTCAGAATTCAGAGATGTTTTCTCCTCTCCCTGTCTCTGAATGCTGTTAAAATGCACAATGGTGTACATATATTTAATATAATGTTATGACCGTGATGATAAAATTTAGTATGAGGCCATTGTCAGACATCTGAAGATAGACAGCAATGTAACTCTTCCTTTTCAAAGGTATTTGGAATTTTCTGTGGATTAGCTTTGGTCCCACAACTATCTGTTTAAAAGACCAGTACGGTTTTTCCTCTGTGCTCCATAGCATGACACTGGCTCATAACACAATATATTTTAACCATGAGGGGAAAGAAAAAGACCACTTTTGCTAAGCCACAAGCATTTTGTACAGAGATATGTTTTGGTTCAGCTTCCTTCATCCACCCCAGACTATAATTTGCTTGGCTGGAAGCTCTGTAGGGCTATGCACAACATGTGTCTATTTTTGGCTAGTTTTTTCAAAACAATCTTTAAAGCTCATAGGAGGCAACTTTGAATTTTAGTGGGGGAGAGAAGAAGAGACAGTGCTTTGGAAATAATCATGGTACATGTCCAGTTAATGCTTTTGTTCAGAATATTGGAGATGGCTCTAAAGACCTGTATGGACTTGGGCTAAGTCACATTTTTCACAGAATGACATTAGAAAGGACCCCTGAATGTCACATTGTTCAACTTTCCTGCTCAAACATCATCACCTGGACTTGACTGCTCAGGACTCTGTCCAGACAGCTTTTGGATATCTCCCAGGTGAAGGCCTCCACAAGCTCTCTGGGGTGCTCAGATCAGAAGGCAACCAGTCAAGGTCTTTTTCCCATGGTTTCTTTTTTCTTTTTTGTATTTAAAAACGTGTCCTTCTGTTAGGCACTCAAGCACTTCCTCACTTTTAAGCAATCTGTCAGAGGTGCCCATTGTGAGGAGCACAGGCCATATGCAGAAGTAGCATCAGCAATTCAAGTCTATGTGAAATATGTTGGCTGCTTGCCCTTTTTTTTTTTTTTGCTCACGTATTTAATAGCTTTTTTTTTTTTTTTAATGTCCTGGCTTTCTGGATTAGCAGAGAGGCCTTGCAAATGGGAGCTGAAGAGCTCTGTGTGCATGCTGATGGGTGATAGGCACAAATTAGGAGGAGTGTGGGAAAGAAGGCCCCTGATGAACAGCTGCTGTGCCATGTGCATGACTGAGTTGGGAAGGGGGAAGGCAGGTGGTTTTCTGATCAATAAATGTTGTTCTGGCCAGAGCCATCTTGTGGATGCAGTTATGGATTATGTCCCTTTCACATAATATGAATTTATGCCTCTATCCCCACAGGAGGCTCGGACTGCAGTGAATTATACTTGCATAGCTACAGTATGGTTCAAATTATCCGAGTAGACAAGACTTATTTCCCGTTTTTAATGAAACAATAGGGACAGATCCAAAGCCTGTCACAATTAACAGCAGGATTCCTGTGGGGTCCTTTCCATTTATTCAAGAGCCACCTAAGAGGGCACTTTACCCTCTAGAAAGAATTTTAAATATAATTTCCTATGACTTGTGGGCTTATTTTCCCTCCCAGGCTAGCAGAGAGGACCCCTATTATTACTTTTGGGAGGTGGTTGAGATGCTGGTATTGGATGTGAATTCTTTGAGAATGTAATTAGGAAATACATCACTTCAGCATTTTTTATTGTAAACATACATCACTGTAATACACCACCGTTATGAAATAAATACCTGATATTCTGAAAATCTGGAACAATCCCATTTGTTTTAAGAACAGAAGGCAGGCAACTTCTCTTCAGGATCACAAAAATATGCTGAAAGCATGCTTTGCATTAAATTCTAGAGTCAGTGGGTCTAGGCCCACGGATGTGTGACTGAGGGTGTAGCTGTTGGATGTGTAGCCTGTGGAGATGGCAGCAGTGCTGGGAGGCTGATTAATGAAGACAGGCACCTTGAGAAGTAAAACCACCCTTTTCCTTCACAGTCTGGTAGATTTTTTTAAAAAGACATCTGTACAACTCGTACAACTTGCCTGTGTGCAGTGTTTTGTACTGCCTGGGTGTGCCTTTAGATATACCCTTCCTTGTTGTGTCCCGGGGAACACAGGTATCTGATAATATTGCTGGTGCTCTATTTGCTCTCTGTACTCTGGTTTGCTGTTTCAAACTCTTCCAGTGCAAAACAAATCACTGGCCAAGTCAGAAATCAATGGCTTTTTGCATAAAGGGCTAATTATCTGACACGCTTAGTCCTTTTGTGAGTTAGTAGTTTAAAACACTTTTTGCCTGATCCAAGAGACAGACTACTTGAGCCTGAGTGTCTGTAGCAGATTTACTTGACCTAGTGTTTCCTCTTTCATTATTTGTCACCTTTGATCTTCTGCTTTTTGCTTATTTCCGTGCTGGGTACCGATGTAGTTATTATTTTTGGGCAGTGGGTCCTATGAACATAGTTCTGCCTTATGCCAGCACAGCTGGTGGCTGACCCTCTCCTAGAAAATGGTCATTTGTCAAAATAAAAGCATTTAGCAGAGATGAGTTTCAGACCTTGCTGGGGGGTAGGGGGGGTGGGGTTTGTATAGCATTTTTAAACTAAAATACTCTATTTCTTTGCACGAAATGCTTATTCACCATTTCTTCTTTCCTTCTGCCCTTTATTAATCTGTCACTAATTGAAAAAATAGTCACAATTCAGCAAAAGTGGGCTTTGTTTGAACCAAATGGACATTTATTTTGGGGCCAGACTAATTATTTTCAGGATTTCCTTATTATGAAAAATTGGATTTCTTTCAGTCTGAACCCACATTAATGGCCAATGTCAAAATGGTTGAGCTGACTTGCATACCAGCATCTAGGTGCTTTTCCCTGAAAGCCATTTGTCTGGTGCCATGGTGATTTCCTGAGGCAACAGCCTGGCTGAGACCCTGCAGAACCCAACAAATGATGCTCTCCAAATGCAGGTGCTGCCATGAAAATCGCTGGCTGCAGAAACGTTGGCAAAGAACACTCAGAAGAGGTGCTCCTGTCCACCCTGGAGCACAGGTGAATTTAAGGATGAGCATGATCCTGGAAAGGTGTTGGTTCAGGCCATCCTACAAAAACTGCTGTAGCATCTTGCTTGGAGGGAAGGCTGCACTGAGAAGTTGTCAGATCCAGCTGTAAAAACCATGCAATGTCCTGTGGTAAAGCTACAGCCAGGACATGGTTTCCTGATGAGAAATTGCAGATTATGGCAAAAACCAGAGCTTTCCTGGGCTGTGGCCCCAGTTCCTGCATGATTTCTGAGCAGCAGCATTTCTGGTTTGCTTCTGAGTCTGCCTGCATTACTTGCTCTGTGGTTTGCCTGTACAGTTCTTCTTGAGGAGTAGGATGAGGCTCATAAATGAGGAAAGGAGGCAAATTTATTGCTGAATTAAAGTAACTCCAGACATAGTCCCCTGGGGAGGGGCATACACAGTGGCAGTAGTAGCCTTTGGCCAGGAAAAGGTTTTAAATGTAACCACAGGCTTTCCCATGCACTTTAAAATCCCATTTGAAGTGAGGGTTATCTCTAGCAGTGTTAGGAACTCACAGGCCCTTGTGCCACCCTGTGAATCAGAACCAAGCTCATCAGCCACCTCCTTGCTGTGCAAAAAACAGGGGGGTTGCAGGGAACTGAAGCAACAACCAAATGTCCAAAACACATCTTCCTCTGAGGGGTCATGTGTTGAGGAAAGGTGCCACACCTTTGCTCTGTGGCAGAGTCCATGTTTGCCCAGAAACCAAAAGGAAAATCCCTTCTGCTGTCCTGGTTCCAGAGAAGAATATGGAGAAAAACACATTAAAAATGCTCCTGAAGTGACAGATGAGAATTGAGCTGTAGTATAATGCAAATGCACAGGCACCTTAAAATTATATTTGGTTATAGCAGGAGTGGTTTATTTTTACATCAGTCAGTCCCTCACTTGTTCTATCTCTTCTCACTAGCTTGGCTTTTATGGGAATAAAAGCTAGTGCATAATTGATTGTTTCCAATTAATTTTGGATATGATTTTCATATTAGTTTTGTCAGTTCAGAGTTAAGATCCTTGAAAGGTAGGCTTGGAGTCCTTGCTTTTTGTTATTATTTTCTTAGCAATTGAATTTATTAAAGCAGTCGATTGGGAATGGGATATTCATCTTTCAAACTGACAAACAAAAAATCTTGGGAGCCCAAGGAAACTCTTTCCTAGAATATGTGGTTAACATGCATTCTTTTCTTCCCAAGGCCTGTGCTTCAGAGTGGGAGAAAACCCTGTGTTAAGACTATATATTATTTTATTATTTTACACGTGTTATACAGTCAGACATTCACCTTTACTTCATATAGCATTGATAGCTTTGTTGGGCAAGTCTGACTTTCTTTAGCGGTTCCTTTGTGCTCTTAAATCTCAGAAAGTGAGTATGCAACAAATTAAACACCGGAGTCCTCGGTTCCTGCTACCACCTGTTATGGACTTGAACTTCCTCAGAACAGCTACTTGGAATTTAACAAAAAAATGTAATTCAGCCTGACAGCCTGTAGTTAAAAATCCTGTTCTGTGCAATATCTTTCTTTACTGTTGTAGCATCTGAGTGCTCTCCCCAGTCAGGAATGAACCAGATGACCTCTGTTAGTCAACTTAAAGCCCATACAGTCTATAAAATTTTGTTACTATCTCTTTCCTTAGAAAAGTTGCTGAGGGATTTACTTACCTGATTGCTTGTTTTTTAAGATCTGTCTGTGTGCCTGTACAGACCCCAAAAGTGTCAGTGCCTTAGGGTTGTTGTCAGCATGGGTTCAGCTGCCACTGAATTGCTTGGGATTTTGTCCTGAACCTGGCAAAGATGAAGCACCTCTATTCAAGTGCTGACAGTGCCAGATAGAGCTTCTGGTAGCAAATAAGAACACAGTGCAAGACGTGAATGCACAGGCAAACCCAGGCCTAACCCTGAAGGCTGTCACTGAAGGGAAGACTTCCACCTCAGGATTCTTGGAGAAGCAACTGGGGACAATCTCAGGTCTTGCAGTTTGTTTTGAGGTTAATTATTTCTAGCTCTGCTTAATTCCACATCTGTAATCTTATATGGAAAGACAATAACTGGTGTAATTGGAGTCAGATCATCGCTGGTGAGGAGCTGATGGACTCTGACCTACCATAGTCTCTTACAGGCAGTGCTGCTGGTCAGTCAGACAGGAATGCACATCCTGAACTTGTGGTCTGTCCTTGAAGACCTCTTGGTGCACACCCTCAACCACTGGAGACAGCGCTGCAGCAACTGCTTGCCACAAAGGATGTTTTCTCTCGCTTGCAAAAGTAACTCCTTCTGCTTGGGCATGATTCTGGCCAGCTGTTTCTGTTCACTGTGATGAGCTCAACCTGGCACCCGTGGGTAATGGGGATTAAACTCTGAGCCAAGTTACTCCAGAATTCCAGTAACATCCTTGACTTACTGTTCAAATTCTCCCAATTCCCTTGAGACAGAGCAATAAAGTAGTTGAGGAAACCAAGAAGGGCTTGAGGTTTCATTCGATAACTCTTTTGTGAACCTGAATCAGAGTAAACTGAACGCAAAATGATCTCCTCCCTGAGCGGGAGCAACATTTCTGTACAATGGTGGTGCAGGCGTTGTGTAGGGATACCAGAGCAATCCTTAATTACTCTCTTGGCTGCCCAAATTCTAGTCCAAAATTGGATTTCAACCCTGCTACTGCAGGGATTAAACCAGCTCTAGGGGCCAGTCTCTGCCACCTTTGCTCATGTTGACCCATAGTTTGTAATACATAAGTACTACTCGGGATGAGGAAATTCAATAGAAGAAGGCCTAGCTGTGTATTCACAGTAATTTACGTAAGAGATTTGGCTTTTGGCATTCCCTGTATCCTGGAAATGTGAAGAAAATACTTGCTTTCCTTTAAATGAAAAGCATGCTTATCAATTACAGCAGTTTAAAGAGAGTCATTAGATTTCCCTGGGATCACAGAGGAACCAGCTGCTTTTTTAAGACTAATTTGATGAGAATTCTGAAAATTGTAGCTGCAGAGCAGGAAGCAAAAGGCAGGAGGTGGTTCTGCCTTTACTAGGTTAGCTCCTGGCTGCTGGTCTTTTGTTGATATCCTTGAGTGACATTGCTTGTTATTCGAGGACATGTGAAATATTAATAATATACAGCAAAATATTCATATTTCAATGATAATGGTTCTCTTGTTAGTGTTGAGATTTCAGGACTGAAGCACCTGGTACAACTCACAAGCATTGCTTCATAGAACCACCTCATTTTACTAGCAGCCTGTCCTTGGTAGGTTCATCAGAGAATTACTTCCCTTTTCTCCCCGATTCACTGTCACCACACAGGGAGAAAGATGGTTCAGGGAACTGATAGTGCCATCTTGAGCAAATTACCAATCTTTCCCTAGGCTGTAAGTAGAGACCACACTGGTATTATTGACACACCCTATGGACCAAAAACTGCTTTGTCTAGATCTAAAGTTTGATGTTTTTTGGCAAACCAGACATCTGTCTGAAAGAATTGCAGAATTTTCCTGTGTATCAACTCCACTACATAAGAGAAAAAGACTTTTGCAATTATTCTTCCTTTTTTTTTTTTCCCAATGAGCTCAGATAACTAAGTTAAATAATTTTGGGGGAATATTTATTCATATTGGAAAGAGCGTCTGGAAGTCTTCAGGATATAGTGTACACTTGCATTTTGATAACAGATTCTTCCTTAGCTGCATAGAAATAGTATTCACTAAAAAGGATCATAATGAGTTCAGAGGCTAATAAAGCTCATTACACTAATTCAACAGAAGAATGGGTTTTTCTGGAAAACCTTAATATTATTCCAGGCCACAAATCAAACAAATTAATATAGGATTTACAAGGTCACATGAAATTTAGGGTTTTTCAGGGAAGAAAGGCTTTCTTTATGGTATTATGAAGTAAGGAATTTATTACCACTTTAATAATATTCTGTGAAAGTAACCTCAAGATTTACAGCAGACTGAAAGTTAAATATTGTCTTTGTTTGTGAAATACATAAATATATATACATATAAAGGAAATGGAGAAATTGGCCTTTGGAGTTTTTTAATCAATGAATGCATGTTTATGATTCACGTGGGATGGGTATACATGTGTGTGTACCTATGTGTTGATACATATTTTAAAAAGATATTATCCCCAAAAGCATTTTTGAATCATATTGATATATTACCAACTGGCTTTCTGACTTCAGGATTAGTTTTGATTGCTGAGAGTTACAGAAGCCAAAAGTTGTGGACAGCTAAAGATACATAGCTCTATAATGCCCCCAAATTCATAGCCCTATAATGCCCCCAAATTACACATACAGGAAGCTTAGAGTGAGACCAATAGTGTAATATGTAGTATTACTGTATACAAAGACCTTCTCACAATAACCTGATTTGCCATAATTTGATATGTTGTTTCTTGACAAATGAGAACTCTGTAGTTTTTATCCACCCAAACTTTACGCACACAATTCTTTAATTGTCTTTCTTTCAACAAATTTAACCTCTAGAATATTTTAAGACAGACTTTACACAGTCATATATCTAAGTTGCTCTCAGTTCAGAAGAATTATTAATATATATTCCGTCAATTTAAGCACTTCAGGAATTTCAGGTTAGGTACCTTCACAAGGTTTGACAGTTTTTATTTTTTTCTTCATCCAGTAGGCCAACATCATGCAGTGATGCTCTTGGATGACTTTTTCAGTAGACAAGAGTTCCCCTGAGTGCAGGAGTTTCTTTATAGCAGCTTTTTCCTGCTTGCCAGACCTGGACACCAGCAGTGAAATTCCCCAGCAGGGCAGTGCAGTGAATGGATGCTGTGAATTTGAATAGTTCTAGGAATAAAGATTATTGATTTATTGTTGGGTTTGCCCATACATTGGAAGTATTTTGCAGACCCCAGCAATTATTGTCTCATCCATAGTCTACAGGGATTTACTTTTCATTTCTCCTTCATGCTTATCGTCTCTTCAATCACCTACTTTAAAGGTGCTGTAGGTTCAGTGACACTTTTTGGTTAAAATTATTCAAAACAGAAGACAAATTGGAAAATAAGAATGTGGAGTGGCTTCTTTTGTGCTTATGAGGATCTGGAACTTCTATCCATGGATGCTTGACCGACTCAGAATAGGCCATTTCATGTTACCAGATGTGTTAAAACAACAATCTCAAAGATGTTTATTTAACAATCAAAGTTAGTTCATTATTTTGGGTTTACTTTAGTAAGTCTTTAAGTAGTCTTTACTTTTAGTAGGTCTTTAAGCAAGCCAGGCTGCTTATTTTGACTGAAGTATCCAACTTTCACCTCTCCTTGTGAGAGAATGGAGGGTAATCATGCTGCAGCCATGCCAAGGAAGGTCACAATTTGCTTTCAGAATGACTTTGTTATTTAGAATATTTGGGAATAAGGTCTGAGCCAATGTTTAGTTTTGCTTTTAAAGTGCCTGTCCTCAAACACCAGACACTTATACAGATGATTATAAATACAGGAAAAATACAAATAATGACAAAGCCTTTCAGATTACGCCAGATTCCCAAACACAAGTAACCAGCAAGAAGACAAATCTCTTCTAGCAGTTTGATGATTTACCTTGCTTCCCCACAGTTTTTTCTTACCAAGTGTTTCAGCAGGTTAAGCTGTTTTACAGGGTTCCTTGAAAGTTAATGGATTTTGGTGTGGACCTGAGATGGCTGAGGAGGGGATGAGTGACCCTGAGTGGAAACCTCACCCCTACCGTTGTCCTCTCTGCAGCAGGGAACGTGATAACATTGGTAGTCCTGCCTGTTTGGGCTGTAGCAGTAAATCCAAGATAATCTGCTAAGTTTCAGACCACAGCAGAACTGTCAAATCATATGTTCAGAGTAAGTTTTCATCCCCTAGAATTCCTTCCTGCGTCAACCTTGCCTTCCTGCCTGTTCAGGAGAGAAGAGAGCCCTCCAGATGTGACTTGAAGTATCTGTACTGGGAGGTTTAACTCTTGCTATTGTCACACGGGAGAGGTCAGTGCTCAGGTAACACAGCCAGAAAATGCAACAGCCTCAGTGTGAGATACTTGATTCACTCCATGTGAAATATGTCCTTCAGCACTGACTTTTCCTACTGGTTTCCATGGAGATGGCTGATCTATCTTCTTATTTTTAACTGCAACTCTTCTGAAAGGGGGGGAACAAGAACAAAAATGCACAATAACTTCAACCACCATGTTTTTTAGTTAATTAAAAGGATATGCCCTGTTCTTGAGAAAAAGTCAAGAGATCACACTGATGATAAGCAAATTCTGGCCATGGTTGTTCTCTTAACTCTGAACGTGCAGCAGAAGGGTAACTTTGAGCGTCTTTCTTTTAATGAAATAATCACAAATTACGTTTGGCTCCACTGAAGTCGGTGGCATTGTCCACAATGGAGTGGACAAACTCCACTGAGATCAGAGCAGCTGGGTTTTGCCCAAGCTGTAAATGAGGGGATTTCTCACAATGAACCTGAGCATGAAGATAAACATCTCTCTAGTGGGTCTTAGACATCAAGCAAACCTATTTGAGGTGGATAAGCTGTGACTGGACTGTGAAAGCCATCTCAATTGTAGAAGCACTGAAATAATAGAAAGTGTCACAATGACTTCCTTGGCAGTGGACTTGCCACGTATGAGTGCATGTGTTGTCACTATTCAGTAGCAAGGCACAGCAAAAATACACTTTGATTGTCAGCTAAATGAAGTTGTGCTTTAAAGTAATTTCTTTCTGGGTTTCTTGTCCCTTTCTGAACCAGAAAAGTCATGAAGAGTTTTTATCATTTTGGCCAGCGATGTGTGCATAGTACAAGTTTTCTCATATGATTCCCACTAAAACAGTCTTAGTACTTAGTGTTACTTGTGACAATAAAATTGTGCTTATTAAGCTCAGAGGTTTTAGGATATAGGTTATTGGATTGTTTGTTTGACAAAGTTGAGAAGATTTGTTAAAATTGGCAGTTTTCTGATGAGTGATCGTGGTCACAAAATACAAGAATTAGACATGCAGAATACGGATTAACATGCTGAATTCAGGTAAATGAATGAAAAATAGATTTTTTTTTTTTTTTAATAAGCTAAAATACAACTAAAGCAAGCTTGGAACAAAATGTGCACTAGTTTTTGCCAACATTTCTCCAAATGACAAACCAGGCTGTTTAACTTGTGAAGTCTGCAGGAAAGCCAAGGCTCTGCACTCCTTTTATCTACTACTTCAACGTCACCAAACCATCTCCTATAGCAATATGGCATGTTCACGCCTGCAAAACTGGGAGGGAGGTTGTCTATAATTCTGTAATATTGACTTAAGAATCTTCACTGCATTTTTTTTTTGGTAGCTGTTCATTCTGTGCGTGAATGTGTGTGACTGTTTCTTGAGGTGGAGGAAGGAGATCAAAATGAGAATAGAAAAGGTGTTTCTAACTGCAGCAGGAGGATGATTTGGAGGAGGGGGTAAAATTCCTGACTCTCCTGGGACAAGGATAGAAAGATTTTCTTTGCCAGCTGGTGAGACCATTTGCCTATTGTGACCCAGTACCTCCTTGGAGTCATGCACCTTGCTCTGTTTCCATGAAGTCCAAGTGAAAAAAGGAAAACTAATTGCACAGTTAAATTTCACTACACCTGACATGCTATTCCTGTGTTGTGTGAAATGAAAATTCTTCAACTGGGGCAAGGCATGAGTTCAGCATTCAGCAGTAAGTACCTGCCAAATCTGAAGCCTTAGACAAAGAGAGAGAGGAGAAAAGGGGAGATGATTTACTCCATCTCAAAAAAGAATTTAACCATATGTAACAGCTGGACTACCTGTGATTTTTTACATGTGGATGGCTTCAGACATGGCCAGAAATAATTGCGCACTTTGGGCATTCAGAGAGTGTGAGAAATCTTTACCCAAAACAGTAAAGAGGGAGGGGAAGCTGCAAGTCTTTTAAAGTGAGGTTTTGTGTGAAAATACTGTCCTAAATAGCTACTGCATGGCAAGAGTGATAAACTAATGCTGGGGACAGCCATTATGAGAATCCCAATAACCTGACAGGTGCCAAATGAAATCTCTAAATCAACCTCTGCCTTCAGAGGCTGCATATTCCCAAAAGGAACATTCACTCTTCTGCTCTTATCTCATGCTCCATCCTCTTCTACCTGCCAGCAGCTGTGAAGGCTGGGGAGCTGCCTAGAAGGCTCTTTTTAGTCTTAATTAAAGAGGCATGTTTATTTGGGAAGACTTCTTCAAAACTCTGGGAGGTGGTGGATATGCCATAATTCTGTCTAATTCATGTTCTTGTGAAGAAGATCATGATTGTTAAGAAGATTCTCCTTCAAAACTTATTAATATTGGGGCACAGCTGATGGGCCAAGGTTGATTTTTATTTCCCTGTTTCCCAGGCTAATTCCCTGTTTTCTGAGCAGATGCTGGCAATCTGGTACCCAGCACTGTACCCATGCACAAATTTTATTTTATTTATTTTTCTGGCACACGATTCTATTAAGAGCAATGAAACAACATAGTTTTACAAAGGTGGGGATGGCTGTTCCCATTTTGGGGAATAAATCTGGAGCTGGAGAAGGTGCAGCCAGGATGGGAATGACAGTCCTTAGTGAGCAAGAAGTCCTTTGGCCACAACTTAGAGCAGCCTTGACACGGTTGTAAGCTGTAGTATGGAAAGGTAAAATGTCTTCCAGCTGCCTGCTTGATCTGGAAGCAAGAAATTTCAGCAGCTCTCCCCTGTGAGGCCCTGCAGAAACTATGTGCAGTAGCAGAGAGAGCTGCTTAAAGGAAGAAAATATGGAAATTTCAAGAAAAGTTTCTGAAATTAATTGCTTTGGATTCTGAGGTTCAGAAGAAAGCAAGGGATGGAAACTCTCTGGAAAAAAAAATTAAAAGGGATCGTGCGAGCCTCAGTTTTGCTTTCCAAAGCTGCAGAGCCTGCCAGGGAGGTCTATGCAGGATTGCAGACCCAAGGGAACAACAAACCCAGTTGGATTAAACTGGCTTTCCTGCCAGCTCACTAAGACAAGTGGGAAGTCCGAGGTTTGTAATCTCCTTTTAAGTTTTCTCTGGACTTAAGTTGCTTGGAGTTTGTTTGCTTGTTCCCTTCCCCCCACCTTCCTGCCATTTAATAGGAAAACGAAGGATAAAATGTTGAGTCTCTCCTCTCTTATTAAAACACCCCAAAACAAGCACGGAACCAAGCAGAGAGAAATAACCCCAGTGCCCACTAGCCAAAACTCACAAGTAGTATGTGCATATCTGAAATAGTTGGTGCGCTCGCGTAGGAAATCGCTGGATATTTTACACCTCTTGCAGCGGTTTAGTAACTGGCTGTGGAAGCTCATTCCCCACTTGAGAAAGTCATGAATTATACAGTTTTTACATCTGTTGAGCATGTTGTGCTTCTCAATCATCCAACTATACTGAGCCCTAAGTTTTCAGCCTTCACAATGAGATCACTGTTTTCAAGCACGTTCTAGTGGCATTTTGTCAAGCCATGTGTGTTTTCAGGATGGGGGCAGGGAGGGAGGAACAAAAGTATGCTGCTGTTTCACAGGATTACAATCTACTTTTCAGCCTACATAAAACTGTGGCTGACCCATCAGCAAGAAATATTCTTTGTTTACTACTTCTTTTCCCCCTTGAAATGGTCTGACTTTTGTTAGGAGGAAGAGCAGAAAAGGGAGGAATATGTTTTTCACTTTTGATTTCAATACCTGAATATCTTAGAAAAACCCAACCAAACAAAGCAATCACCAATCAAAGAAACAACAAACCAAAGCCACAAAACCTCATTCATCCTTAATTTTCCTCTTAATGCATTTATTTCACTCTGTGAAGATAAATTTTTGCTTCAGCTCTGTGGTGTTATGAGTTAAACTCTGCTATTGAATGAGGGCTGACCATGCTATCACTGAGAATAAGGGAGATACAGCATTCTAATTTTGTTCAGGTATAAGGGAAATGGCACACATTAATTAGCAGATGTTAGATCAAACAGCTCCAGGTTCACAATAGCAGGAGGTAGATTCCATACAGCTAAGAACAAACAGCTTGGGAAGGGCCAAGGAGGGAAAAACTTCGCAGAAATTATCCGCGGATAATCTTTCCAGTAGAGGCAAACAGAGAAATTAAAACATTTATCTTCAGTTACCCAGGACTCACTGAGATCCCTCCAGGCTGAGCAATTCACAGGCAGATAATAATTCCTTGCACTGAATGTGTTTGATCATTGCTATATTAAGATTTTTTTAAAGTTTTTTTTTCCTGGAGATGGTCACTCCTCACTTAAAAGTTGGTCAACCATAGTAACACTTCTCCTGGCTAAAATTTAGATGGAAAGAACAGAAAAACAATAGATGTAATGAAGGTTGACTGCTCAGTGCATAGGGATAGCTTAAGATTTATGCATCTTTTGTACCAGCTTTTTGGATTTGGACTAAAATCCACTTGCTTGTATAGTTTTTACATTGTTTGAAAAAGATGAACAGGCATTCCTATCTAAGTAGATAACAAGCACTGGTAGAAAGGCACTGAAAATTATAGCCCTGTGTAAAATAAGTTGGACTAGCAGTTGGATCAAAAATCTTCTTGCTGAGAAATAACAGGCAGAGAAAACCATTCTTAAGGCAAAACTCTTCTAAAACACTTAGACCCTCAGTGCTTAATTCAGGTAGTCTAAGTGACTGTAATTCATCTGTTTTCCCAGTCCTGTGAGTGAGCAGGGCCAGCTGGGCCCAGCTGGGCTGTGGGAGCACGAGGAAGGAAAAGCTCTACTGCTCCCTGCTGTGTCCTGGGACAGATGTCAGACCTGCCTGTGGCTGGTGCTTTCCCTGCTGCCCAGGGCTGTGCAGAGGAAGAGGGAGAGAAGGAAGTGGGTCCAATAGGAGCCAAGGACACTGCTCTGCAGCCCCTACTTACCCCCTTAACCCCAGCGCTCTCTGCTTCTCCCTGAGCGTTTCCTAAGCCCATTCATGAAATGCCCAGATCAGCTGCTGCTTTGTGGCTGTGTTGACATGTCCAGAGAAGAGTCTTGGCTGTGGGACTAATCTTGACAGTCTACAGCCCCCAGCTAAACCTGACCCTTTCCATTAGTTTTCTCCATTAAGCTCAGGGTATCCACACTTTGTGTGGACTAGAGAAACTGCAGTGCCATATCCTAGCCCGTGTATGTAACTTAATTTTCTCTTCTTTGTCACCTTATTAGCATATTCTAGCTAAGCTCAGCAACACTTCAGTCAAATTTTTAGGAGGATCAAAAATGTGTTGTCTTTACCCTGCTGTGGGATGTGATTATGGGACCCTGAGATTGGCTTAGCTGGTTAGAGCATGCTGTTAATAACACCAAGATTGGGAATTCAGTCCCTGTATGGGCCATTCACTTATGAGCTGGACTTGATGATCCTTGTGGGTTTCTTCCAACTCTGATACACAGAGGGTCCTGGTAAACCATGTTACTGATCCATGGTACTACAGAGAGAGATCTCACACAGGATGTTTCCAGAGATGTGCTGAAGAGCGGTGACAAGTTATCACCCAGTAACGAGCTAGGGCAATGTATAGGAAAAAAAAATCCCTTTGGGCACAATATGGCTGTGGTTGATGTTCCTAAAAATGCTTGCCCACCTGCAGCTAAATGCAACCTAAATGCATTTTGTTTTTATTCTAATTGAAGAAGCAAGTCCCTTTCCTTACAGAACATAAGAAGGCTGAGGTCTGCTACACCTAAGTGTCCTCATGCTGGGTTTAAGCTTTAGCTACATAAGCTCACTTTGGGACTCTGATTAAACTTTAACATCTGTGGTGCCTCTGTCCCTTCTGTTTAGATCATAACATTCAGTGTTTCCATTGTATGTATGGGTACCCTTTTTTACCCTGTTGCAAAGATTCTGTGTAGCCAGTTTTGCCAGGATGCAGAAATACTATTAAAAGTAGGGAAAAGTAGTCTGTGACTGGAATTCTACTTGGCACGTATCAACCGAATGTAAATTGATGTGTAAAAATCAAAGCTGCTGGAAAAAAAAACCCCAAAAGGGGATGAAACTCACCAAAGAAAATTGTTTACTATAAATCACTAAATGATATTTTTATTTTATGGTGTTTACATTGAGCTCAGTCATGACATAAGAAAAGGGGTGAAGACTGGAGGAGGGCCTGTGTGTTAACATTAGCTGCACTGTTTGCTTCAGGACAGTCACAGGGAGGATGAGAAGCTGAGGCATCTTTGGTATCACCACTTGCATGTTAAATGGGATTCCCTCCTTGAAGATATTTTTTGCGTTGTCAGAGGAAGGAAACAGCAGCTGTGAAGTCGGGCTCGTCTCATGCCGACCGCAGAGCCTGCCCCACCCCCCTGAAAATCTATGCCAGATGCAGGAAAGAATGAGCAAGGTTTTCAAAGTGGATGCTCAGCATATGGGAGGGAATATTTTAGCCACTAGAAAGCCTTGGATAATTTCAACAACTCTTGGTACTTGAAGTGGTTCTTCAAGACAATGCGCCCCAAGTCCCTCCATGGTGTAAAATAAAGAGCTGTATTTCTTCTTCCCATCTATGTGGAAACCAAGTTCAAGAGCAGGCTGCTGAAGGCCTCTTTTGATACTCTGTCTGCATGCTTGCTGTGAAGCAGAACTAGTAAGCGCTGGCTTTGGAGGAGCAGAAAGCTGAAGCAAGGTGGGATCTATGGGAAAACAAAGATCTTTGACCAGCCTCTAAGACAATTAGGCCTTTTTGGGTTCAGTGTCTACAGAAGGTACCTTGATTCTTCAGCCCAAAGGCATAGCTGTAAGAACCAGGATTGACTAAAAAAAATGGGGAGAAAATGCTACAGAAAAACTTAAGAAATGCTTTATTTGCAAATATCAACAGAAAGGCTCAACCAGAATAGCTGAGCACTCAGAAGTCCAGCTTTGTTTTCCAATTATTTTGAATGTCTCCATAAAATCTTGTATTTTAGAAACACAGCTGAAATATTTTGGGCTCCTTTACCTATCTACAAAAGAGAAAAAACAGAACAAAACACATCTCCAAAAGGATCCATTTCAGGAGAGGCCTTTCCCTTCTTTTACAGAACGTGCTTTGGTGGAAAAAATGTGACTACCTGCATTATTGCCCTGAGTACAGAAAGTTAGCACAGGACATCTTGGCTCTGCCATGAGCATTCCTAGTGAAAGAACTCACTCCATCCCTCACTTTGGACCAAACCCACCAAGTGAACTCAGCCTTTGGTGTGTTGCACGGCCAGTGGTAGATACAAGCTGAAGACAAAAAAGAAGAAACAGGTATGTAAGGAGGCAAAGAATGAGAGCAGACACTGGGACAAGGTGAGACACAAGGGACAAGGACATCTGCTGAGAAAGAAGATGATTCTTCACCTAGGAACCAAATTGCAGGTAGAAAGGAGAGAGAGAAAACAAGGTCACACCCTTAAAGGAAAATGTATGTTTTCTGGTTCCTTCCTGGGTTTCAGTAATAGACTTAGGTTCTCTGGTCCTCCACCACAGCCATCTTTTTAGTGCTCTAATTTCTTGGCTCACTAACTGATAAACAATTTTAATGACATAGTACTAGGGATGTTTTCTGAAGAGCTTTTCATATTTTCTGTCTTGCAGTGTTGTAGCAAATTGCAGTTATTTAGACACAGCTGCTGCCTGCTCCAAGCGTGTTTATAGTGTCAAGGTAGGCTGCATGTTCAAATCTGAAGGTTGGGTCAGAGAACTCCTGCCATCAGTAATACACTTGTTTTTCTCTTGTACAATATGCACCTTATTCTTCCTCGTGAACAATGGATTGAAGCTATACCCTTATTTCAATTTACATCAGCATTGGATGCAAGTAGAAATACTAGGTATATCATTGTGAGTTGAGACATTCATTCTTATATTTGGTCATCTGTCTATCATGGATGTACTTCATATCTGAGCTGAACACAGTATGGGAAATTATATCAGGAATATCTCTTTTCTTGTGTTTCCCACATGGAAACCATCAATCTTTTCCTATAAGCCATACCCAGGGGATCCTGGGCACTCAAAATCAATAGGGTGCTACGTTCCCTGGTTGCAGAATTGGTTTTCATAAGAAAATTTTGCTCTGCCTTTCATAGTCCACCAGGTCATGGGCTGCTTTTCTGAAAATTACCCAGGCTAAACCATGTGTTAAAAACTCTTGCCCAAATAGTTCCTAACAGAGTTCAAATACAGTGCTCAGCAAACATTAGCTTTAGTGCTGTGGTCTGCTGGCTGAGAATTGCACTTCCAACCATCAGAAGCTTAAATAGAGGCATTCCCTTAGTCCAACACAAAGACACCCAGTTATTATAATGATAGAAAATGGTGTGCAGTCTGGGGAAAATAGTTATGATCATATGATTGAATGCATTAGTGAACATTAAGCATTAAACTGCTCTGCCAAGCCCTCTCCTTCTCTTTGTTGCCATGCCCATTTCTAATTTGGGTTGTACTTGGTACAAAACTTTCCAGCACCTTCTTGTGGATCTGTGGATCTTGTGGATCATCCTTGGTCTTCATTTGGGAAAGCTTAATCCTGTTATGTCAGGTTGTGGAAAAAAATGATACCAGTAACTAATCTGTAAACAATATATTTCTAAAAGTCAGAACTGTAAGGGCATCACAGGCAGGATTCTGCTTTTATTTGATCTGTGCCTTTTTTTAAGCCCTGTTTCTTCCATACCTTTTGAAATCCCCACTTCTTTGCCACAGAGTCATAAATGTGAAGGTTGAATGAAGGGATACAAAGAAACATTTTTTTTCTGAGGAGCTTTCAACCTGCAATGTCTAGATACTGGAAGGTAGCCTAGCAAAACTCTCGGTGGAAACAATACAGTAGCATAATAGTATGTTTTGTCATGTCTAAATATTGTATTTCTCAGGGTCTTGATTACTTTATATCATCTCAGATCTAGAGGACAAGGCACTTAAATTTTAAGTGAGGTGGGGTATGGAAATGAAGACTGTATTTTGACCAATAGCATATAAATATAGAATGATTCTTGTAAAAAAAAAAAGAGAAAAATATCCCAGAGAAAGAGCTGTTTCTCTTTATTTTTAATTCTTTGAGTTTTTTCTTTTTTCCCCTCTTAGTAGTTTTAAGTTCAAAAACTTAATACCTTTCACAGAAAAAAATCCACAATATTACAATAGCAAAACCACCATGTCCTTTATAATGGAACACCTATTCAGGATATCAGTAAGTTAGATGAGCCTTTCATAAAAGCATAACAAAAAAAAAGGGAGAGCTGTGCTTATCATCTATAGGAACACCTCCCAGACAAATTACAAATAAGGGCAACTCTGGTACTGCATTCCATTTCACTGGCTTCTACCAAATATATAGAAAAGGATGTTCAGCATACTCATGATCTGGATTAAATCAGGAAGGTCATCTAAAGACAGATTTCGATCTAAGGAGAACTAGGACTTAGAAAATTCACTTTAATCTGGCCTGTGATAGAGTAACAGCTTTATAAAGAGTATCATTTGAGTGACTTCTGAGTGCTGCTGATCAGAAATCAGAGGACTTTGGGGTTCTTTAATTCTGTTATGAGGGATACCCTCTTCTTTTTAATAGATTGTTAAAAGAAAAATTGTTTTGCAAACCACAGCCTGTAGACAATAGAGTATTTCCCTGAAAATTATTAGTGGAAAAAACTATGATTTCCATATTCTTCATTCATTCTCTTCTGCCTTTAAGAGAAAAGGAAAATCCCACTAACATTATCTGATTAAAATAATTCTCTTGGAAGAAGAAAGAGTCTGCATGAACTGTGGCCTTGCATTGCTTTTAATATGAAACTGCATTAAGTTGTGACAGGGGTGGAGTAGTGACAGTGAATTCAGCAGACATTACACTTCCCTTGGCCTGTAGTGATATTTGCCATATAATGAAAGGGCTGGAAGTTCTTGCATGTGGTACTAAAATCTTGAGGACAATGTATTCAAGTGAAAACAAAACAGAACCAAAACCCAGAGCCCAAAACAAGCTGGAAGGGTTCTTTCAGTCATCAGCTGCAAGAAAGATGATCAACATAATCTGGTTTGGGTTTTTACCCAGCGGATATGTAATTAATCCTCTCTGCACCTCCTTCTAAGTCCCTCTTCCCAGGATACTTGAAGAACATGGGGAATCAGGCCAGGTGGAAAGCAGATTGCTTCTTCATACCCTGCATACAGAGTTACTCCTATGTGTAACTTCCTCATGTGTTACAAAATTAACCTTCAGATGGTGAGCTGAAATTTCTCTATAAGGCCTTCAGACACCGGAAAGGTCCAGATGGAGCTGTGTAGGGGCCAAGGTCTTGGTATCACCTAGTTCCTCTTACTTCAAAATACTTCTGAGCATTTCCACTTCTGTGTCTGTATTAATGCCCCAGGTGTGATTTCTGGGTGAAGCCTCATGCTCAAATCTCCTTTGCTATGGGATCTGCACATCAGCGTGTTGGCTTTGGTGTGAAATAAGCATGAACTAAAGAGCTGCTATGAATGGGCCCTTTTCCAGGATAGGGGCCTTCCCTTAACATTCAGAACAGCCTTTCTAAGTGGCCCCTGTGATTATTCTCTAAGCTCAAATAGCTTGCCTTATAAAATTGCCAAAATCATGGATAGCATGAGTTTTTCCTCACGTACTGTTAAATCAGTCATGCAAGTGAAACTGAAGTTCTGCATCCAGATCTGCAGGAAGTTTGAAGCACAAACTGGATCAAACTTTCTTGGATTTAGGTTTTCTTTTCTTCCTGTTCTTTTGGGCTCACACATGTTCTCACATATGCCACATGAGTATGGTAAAGCAGAGCCAAAAATTAAAGTGGTAGTTGGTGTGCCATTTTTGTTTCTGCCAAAATTAAAATTGTTTGGCCCTACACATGCTTACACAAGATGTTACTGCTTTTAGTTTAAGCCCTCGTTGTAGTAATAACTTATCTCTGATAGATAATTCATTTTTGAGGGTATTGAAACCATTGCATTGAGAAATAGTCCCAGTCAGAGGAAAGTTAAAGGGTTGATTTAGGGATTAGGTGATGTCAACCTGTGTCCTCTGTTAGCCCGTGATGAGTTGTTCACTGCTGTGCTTTCTCACTTGAGCAGCAGTGAATCTATGAACAGTAACAGCACCAAGAATTCAGCTTGGCTTCAGCTGTGCTCCAAACCTTGTCTGCAAGCAAACTCATCTGCACTTACATTTTATACATCTCAGTCTTTGTATTTTTCCTGCCTAACTAAACGCTAACTTTCTGTTGTTAGAAATGAAACACCTCCATCCATCTGCTGGCAAAATCTGCTGTCACGTTTTGATGGTACTTGCACAGGTAGCTCTCCTGAGGAATGCCCCTCCAGTGAGAACAAGGGAACCTCAATACCTCACAGGGTATTCTCACACCCTCTCTGTTTAAGTCATAAGTGATAATCACCAGGAAGTGATTATCACTTATGCTCATCAGCAAGTGCTCCATTTATGATATGAATCAACGCCATAGATCTACCTATTTCCCCAAAGCTTCTGAGGCTACCTGAGGATTTTCCCAAGCTTCATCAGGCTCCAGATGGTGCCTGAACAGACTTTGGTCTCAAAAAAGATTAATACCAGTCAAAACCACTGTATAGCCCAGCTGTCCTTCAGATATCTACAGCAGTATCTTTGTCAGATGAGCATTGGTGGACAAGGAGAGGGACAGAACAGCTGTCTGCTTCTTGGGCCAGTTGAAAAAAGTAGTTAGATAAATTCCTGGGGTATACTGAGAAGGTGTGCTTTTTAACACCCCTGGTGATTGCAGTGTAATTAGTGTGCTTTAATTAGGCATCAGACAAGTTGCTGTTTTCTGCCAGTGTTTTCATCCCTCAACAATATCTCCCCAGCAGCAGCGACATCAAACAAGTTTTATTTTCACAGCAAAGGTGTACTGAAAAAGAGAAAAAAAAAAAAAACCCCACCCCACAAAAAAGTACTAACTTTGCTAAGATTGGCCTGGCTGAGGGGTGAAACTCCATCATCAGTAACAACAGAAAACACTGGGTAGGGGGGAAGCATGATGCATATCCCAAGAGGAATAAGAAAGTATGCTCTGCTTATATGGTTAATCTTCTCTGTAGGCTTGCTCTGCAAATTTAAGGAAGATTAAATTTCAGATATGCTGTTTCTTGTTTTTTCTGGCAACAATAAACTTCAATTTGAGGGAGGTGGGGGAGGGAGAGGCTGAGTGGGGAGAAAGAGCCACAGTAAAGTGTCTGCTGTCCATGTAGTTTTGCCAGACTGCTGTCTCAATTGAGAGCTGTGATCGAGATTTATTGGGCTTAAAATATGAAACAGACCTTTCATGTTGGAATTCTAAATATCTTCTTAAGCAGTAGTGAGTACCACCAAATGCTTAAAGGCAACACACTAGAGTTCAAATCCACACAATAGTTTCTTCTCTCTTGTGAGCCAGCAGATTGTAGGAATCTTGCTCCAACTTCTTATTTTTGAACTGGGGAAAGAGTATGTTGAATGTTATCATCGTTGTCTGAAAATCACTTTGTCTTTTTATATTAGATTTTGGCTCAGATGGTTGAGATTGCTTGTATTTGAACATGTGCATTGAACAGGCAGGTTTATCACTTAAGTTAATAAAGCAAATGCTTGAATGCATGCAAGATGTTTGCATCTTGGTAGCACATTTTATTAAACTCTTAGTTACGTAGTTGGGAGCAGGAACAGCTTGGAAAAGATCTGGGCTGTTTGTTTCATGCCATTTTGCCAGCATCCTGTTCTTCTGTTATGCCAACAGCGATGTTCTATGGGAAAAATAAAGCTGCCTGCTGGAGAAATAAATCCAGAGCCAAAGCTTTCACTGTGGACCTCAGGGGTTAGAGAGCAAAATGCAAAACCTGCCTTCTCTCGCTATCATTATAAGTTCAGTCAGAAGAACTCATCATCTCCTTCAGTTTATTTAGTAGGTGCAGCAATGAGAATATATTAGGATTGTTAGGCTGTACAGCATTGTTTATGCTGAGATCTGACTAGGCTGCAGGTCAGGTAGAAGTTACATTGAACTTTAGGTATCAATTATTTGATTATTTCAGATTTAATCATTAAATGGAGCTCTAACCAGCAATTAAAGCTTGGATCACAGGGTTTTAGTAACTTACAAGAAATGGGTCTTCTGTAGCAGTTCTATCAATGACATGTGGACCAGGTGACCTCTTGAGTGTCCATTGCACCTGTGCTCAAGGGCTTTGTTTCCACCATCTGTCCCAGTGGCACAGGGTAAGAGAGAAAACATGGGAGAACAAGTACTACAAGCCATAGGAAAAAGAATGAGTAGAAATTTCTGTATCTTTCTCTACTTCATGAAGAACATCACTCAGAAAGAATGAAAGAGGTAGAGATGAGTAGAAAAGTCCTTTTCTCTGCTGACTGGTAGATATATAACATCTGATCCACAGGGTTCATCACCTGAATTGAGTTTCTCCTTTGAAGATGCTGTATTTCAGCTATGCTCAAAAGACTGTTACATCCCTTTTCATTGCCAGGCACACCCTTTCAGAAATGAGGTTATATCTCATTTGATTAATCCATGTTAATCTTCCATAGTAGACAAACATGGATGCAGAATCCCAGTGGTCTTGTTCCGAGCAAATCAGTTGTTAGCTCCTGAAATAAACAATTTTGACATGACTGCTTGGGTTGAAAGGGCCACCAGTAAGATCGTGGAGGTGTTATCCAGACCTCTTCTAGCTGGAGATCTGATGATGCCTGTGAGGCAAGAACAATTTGGAAGTGCTGTATTCCTCATGCTTTAGGGTTCTGCACCAAGAATGCAGCACACAGGGGCTCTGTAGTTTGCCCTTCTTGGGGAAAAACTGGTGGCCTGAATTTAGATTTGCTTAAAATAGCTTGAGATGTTTTTTAGCTGGAGAATGACGATACTTGTGAAGCTGACTGAAATCCTATGAAGGATCCTTCGCTCTGTAGTTCACTTGCCACCACTGCTCCAGGGCTCAGGTTTGTTAACATTCCAGACATGCTGCAGAGCTCATAATTTACACAGTATTTTGACTTGGAGTGGGTTGAAGAGTAATGAAGATAGAATGGATTCAGTATAATTGTTGTTTATTTTAATCAGTTATACATCTCTTCTGGTTTAGATAGCCTTCATTGGGCAAGTAATTTGTGGTTTTGCATAGTGAGCTTTATGCCTTTTCTCTATTTGCATTTGTTGGTCCTCATTAGTTGGACAAAACACCATTGCAGGATGTACTTCAGTTTTGTTTGTCTTAACTGGTATTTCAAGTCATGACAAAATTACCTGGTTTCTCCAAAATGAGTGTATGGGTTTTTTTATACCATACTTGATACGCTGTTTCTGCCAGGGTACAAAAAGTACTGCTTAACAGTGAGCAAGTTTGATATGAATAAAAAACCCCATGAAAATGCAAAGTCCCTATGAATGCTATAGGAATGGAGAAATACGAGTTTTCCATGCATAATAAGCACTTTAGATGTGCTGCATTATTCATTCATCATCACTGGAGGTTTGCTGCAAAGTAAATAAATTAATTGTGAGGAAAATTTTTTAAAAAAGCGTAGAGAAAGCTCCATGTGTGTTTGATTTATTCTCTGATTTGATATGCACAACTGAGTAGTTGGTGGTCCAATTATTGGTCCAAAATGTTAAGTCTGAGATAACGAACATACTTTGGACTCATTGCATTCCCTATGCAATGACCCTGATCCACTTCTCGTTTCTTGTGTAATGTATGCTGCGTGCCTCTATAGCTCCACAGTGGTCTGACATTTGCATTGGCAGCAGTAGGATTCCTGGATATAGGAAGAATGACAATAGCCAGTGTGGGAAGGAATTGGTGACAGTCAGGACGCCAAACAGATGTAAAATATCTTGTCATTCCTCTTAACAGCTGTCAATCACAGCCCCTTCCTAAATCAGACACCCCTGAGGGTGAGAGACTCTGTTGTCTTCTCATTTTCACAGAAGCTTCCCAGCAGGAAGCATTGTGGGACAGCTTACCTGGGAAACCCAGGCTCCTGCAACCTATATCTTTTTAAACAAGTCTAAAACCAAACAAGCATGGAAAGTGGGAGCTCCTTTCTCTTTGGGAAGGCCTCTTGGCACATATGGCCTCACTGGAGAACTGGACACAATGGAATTAGCATCCAATTTGTATCAATTCCCATTAGTCTCAGATCAACTTGTGTTATCCTATTAGCTAGCAGCAGCTAGAGAAACACACAGATGGGTCTGTGTTCTGAAGACCAGGACAAAGCCTTGTTATGCTTTTTTTTCCCCCCCTCTCCCCTCCGATGGGATTACAATGGTCCCTGTTGTCTGTCTTTGTTTCGGTACTCCTTGATTGACAATACCCTGGGAGATGTCACTGTCCTTGCTCCGTGCATTGTAATAGCCTGGAGTACCAAGGGTGCTTTAGGACCTTCGTCCCCTCTTGTTTTTCAGGTGTTGTAAACATCTGTCACTGCTCCACAATGACGACCTCTTGTTGAGCTTACATGTCTGATGCTCTATCACTCAGTGTCTGAGGAAGATGCAAGAGAAAACTTTAGGTAGTGACATGAATAGAGGGCAAAGAAATAGGGCAACTTTATTATGGACTATCATCTCAAAGTAGCATGTGTGGAATGTCAATTTAATAATAGAATTGACAGCTTTTCTCTGGTTTCTGCAATGCCACAAGTGTTTCTTTGACAGTTTAAAAAATAGGCCCTTTGTGGCAGGCAGTGAGTGGCACTACATACATTTGTGAATGCCCTGCATAACTGAGATTCCCCCAAATGCCACTGTCCTAGGACCAGCCCCAAGAATCCTTCTTCATTGACTCAGGGTAGTGGTGCATGGAAATCTGGTGAACCTAAGCAATGTAAAATATGGTGTACAGGAGCTGGGAGGATGCAGAATAATGAGAGAGGTGCTGAGCTACCGTTCTGTCAGGAGGGAGTTTCTAAATCAAAGAGGATGCATGTGCCATGGCAAAAGTTGCTAAATAGCTGGCAATAAATTTTCAGATGACTGATGACAATTTTTTCCCCATTTTTCATTCAATGCGCACGCACAGCTTTCACTTGTTCACCATAGAAAAATACCAGTGACAAAACTAGGGGTTCATAACATTTTTCCATTTTTCAAACAAAAGGTGAAAGAAATAAAAAGGCAGATATGTAAATGATTTTTCTCTGGTTTGTTTTGTAACTGGGGAAGAAATTCTAACTAGCTCCTCTGGTTTTGTGTTCATGAGTACAGCTGTTCTAGAAAGCAAGGGATGTAGTCTGGGGAATAATATTGCTACCCTACAGGCTGCAAACACAAGAATAAATCAGAGATCTCTGTTTTTTTAACATGTTCTTTTCAGTGTTGAATCTGACATGAATTATCTTAGCAGAGAGCAAAGTACATTTCATAACCTGTTTGCAATTCTAAAACCATGAACTTAAAGATATTTATTTTTTAAATTGCAACTCTGAAATGACAAGTAGATACCACACCTTTGATTTGGTGTCAGCTGAGGAATTTTTCTTCCTCTTTGGAGGAACAGAATCATTCTAGTAAGGAAAAGGTGACTGAGCAGAGTGGAAAATAGAATAAAATTAAAACAGTAATGTCTGTATTTTGGAAATGATGCCTTGTAGCTTAATTTATAATTAATTTTGGCTTAGGTTTGGACAGTTGATTTATCTAGAAATCTAAGGAGAGAGCCATCCAACTGGCTTTTTACTCATTTTTCTGTAACAGTTTTCCAACATGTACTGACAATTATATGGGAAACTTATAACTAGAAAAATAAAAATTCAGTTTCCTTACCATTTGGTGCTTTAGTAAAATTGTTTCTCCTTCATAGATGCAATTTACAGTGACTGGTTGAAATTGAAAAGAAGCTAGGTCAAAGGAAACACATCAAAACCGAGAGCCCTTATACCTCCACACAGCAAACAGAAGCAAACAATCTTTGTTTATTCCCTGTGATGTATTGGGAGAAAGCAATAATGGTGTCTGAATGAAATTTCATTTGTTCAAATGATCTGCAAAATAGCCTTAAGTTTTCCTCCTGTGGCAACTTCATGAGGAAAGCAATTACTTGTGTCTGTTACGAGATTTATCCCATTTCTCAAATGCCAGACACATATTCTAAGTATTTATCTATTTGGTAATTTTTTAAATTTTGAATTGAGTAGCACTTGGACTTATGACAGAAAGATAGCTTAAGGATGTGTTCATTCTTCTGGAAGGAAGGGATCTTTCAAGGCCCCTGTGGTGTCAAAATTTACTAATAGGTACTGTCTCTCTTCTTTTTTGTATGAAGGTTTTATGCATTATGAAAGAGAAGTCTTCCACGACTTGGTTTTAAGAGGTTAACATGAATGTTCCTTCTCTGATTCTTTCATTTATTTTAGTTTAGAATTAGAACACTAATGCACTTGTCTAATATAATTTACATCATTTGTTTCCCTTTTAAACAGTCAATATCTTTGAAGTGAAAGCTAAAATCAGACAAGCTTAGCTCAAAAAAAAAGGCATAGCTTTACAGTGCTGTCACTACGAGGAGCTGAACCACAGCCAGTTTAGGCAGTATTATATCATTGGAATTAAACTGGTTTCCTGTCCTCTTGAGAGAAAGTCTTTAAAAAAGAGAGGGAAGAAGAAAACAATATTCTTCTTGTTTGACTTTTCAACTTTATGGCCCTGTGCAGTCCCCTTGTCACTCCCATTATCCAAAGAAATATGTTTCTTTGTTTGGGCATCCAGGCCTTCTAATTGCATGTCGTCTCTGCTGAGTTTTGTATGGCTACATTACATGAGGTAGTTGTGTTGTGTTTAGCAAGAAACCCATCCCCAGGGCAGCTGCAGGAGAGGTTCTGTCACTGGTGGTGACAGACTCCCTCAGAACAGATTTTTTTGAATTTTTTTTTTTGGTCAAAGGCTGCGGTCAGAATGGAGGAGCACAGCATTGGACCTTTCAGGGCTGTGCTCAAGACACCACCAGGAACTGGCAGGCCTTGACAGGCTTTTTCCTGGGCCATGAAATTTGGTACAGAGTGTGCTTGTAAACCCAACTTGCTCATAGTGCAATCTATTCCTGCCAAGGAGTTAAGATCAAAATGCCCTGTACTGTCTGGATGGATACAAATGCTCTCCAAATACTTTATTTTTTTTTTTTTTTTTAGTCTAGAAAGACAGAGAATTCATGGATTAACTTTTGGATCTGATCATGTTTTGGGGGGCTGACAGGACAAAGAAAACCAGACAGTCTAGCCCTTACTCATGAGCCTCTGGTCACAAAAAAAATCGGTTCAAGGAACAACTAAGAACATATTTCTGAGAGTTTTAGTCTGCTTCCTGTGTGTAAACAGAAGAAGAAGGAGACTTTATCAGAAATGTTGCTCACAAAACAGTTTGTCTATATCTAATTTGGAGACAAGGTTTCAGTCAGCTTGACCTCACAGTTAAGTAAGGCTGGTGGTCTCAATCTGACACCTAATTAGCATTTCCCCACCTTGCCATTATACAGTCTGCAGTTTGGCATGGTCTGTGATCTCTCCTCAGGAGACCCCAAGTTGTGCAATTCTGAGGCTCATTTGGGTTGGGAGAGGAAGCTCAGCTGAGCTCCAAAAGGAAGTTTACAGAGACTCTGTCCACACTCAGCCACCACCATCAGCCTCAGATTTTCACCATGAAACTGAAAAATAACTAACGAAAGCCTGCAGACTGCAGTTGAGCTCCAGTGAGACGGAACACAGCTCGCAACAGTTGTGGAGACTGAACTCCCAGCGAACTGTGAGCAGCTTCCAGGGTACAGCTGTTCCCCCACCGCCCATTTGTTCCGTGCCTGGAAGGTTGCTGGACTCCTCACAACTGCTAATTGGTAATGATAGCACAGCAAGAAGAGTGGAGAGGCTGTGCATGTGGAAAGCTCTCCACGAGTGCCAGTAAAGCCGCTCTGGAGTAAAGCGCTTGACATGCCAACTCACAGAATTAATTTTGCACATTTTATCTATGGGGAAAAACCCAAGGTTTTTCAGATTATAGGTAGTTTTCATAGCCTTACTCTTTGGTTTTTGTGGGCTTTTTTCTTTTAATTTTATTTTAACCTCATTACGTTGCTTTACCTGGGTAATATCAGAGCTTTTGCTGAAGTGTAAAAATTCTTTTTAAATGCCTGAAAGTTGTATGTGGGTAATATGTTAGCACTTGTCACTACATGACATAAATTTGATACATTGAACGAAGGGAAAAAATCCCTTTCAAATAGAGAAATTTCTACCACTTAGGACTTGTATAGTACATGCTTCAGGCACAGGGGGAGGTGATGATGATTGAAAGATATTGGAAAATTAGAGAAAAACTCACCTGAACCAGCACAATGAACAAAATAGTCCACCAAAGGAATGCAGTTCTAGTCACTGACTAGTAGAAAAGGTACTGTCCCTGATTCATCCAGTCGTAGTCCTTGCTTCCCAACAAGAAGGCCGAGGAATCACTCCTGTTGGCTAGACTCAAACAGTGATCATTTTGTCTTAGAGATGATAAAAACTGTGGTCTTCTCTTTTGCCCTGAAGGAAACCTTTCCTGTCTTGTTCTGCATTCCCTTTGCTGTGAGGAAAGCCATGCATGATTCTTCCTTTATCTTCTAGGCCGACATGAATTCAGTTCTTTCTAACATTGCAAAATACACCCTTTCTGTGCAGATTCTGCCATTATCTCCCTTAAAATCTTCCTTAGATATACTTCTTCTTCTACTCTCTTGACAGTAATGTAGAATGACACAGTCATTTAGGTTGGAAAAACCCTTAAAGGTCATTGAGTCCAGTTGTAAACCTTACATGGCCAAGCCCACCACTAAGCCATGTCCCCAAGTGCCACATCCACACTGTTTTTGGACACTTCCAGGCCTGAGCCTTCTTTTCTCCAGGCTAAACACTCTCAGCCACTCCTGATCAGACTTGTGCTCCAGACCCTCTCCCAGCTCTGTTCTCTTCTCTGGACTTGCTCCAGCACCTCAATGCCTTTCTTGAAGTGAGGGGCCCAAAACTGGACACAGCATTTGAGGTGCGGCTGCATCAGTGCTGAGCACAGAGGGACAATCACTGCCCTGCTCCTGCTGGACACTATTTGTGATACAGCCCAGGATGCCATTGATGTTCTTGGCCAACTGGGCACAATCTGGCTCATGTTCAGCCACTGTTGACCAGCACAGCCAGGTCCTTTTCTGCCAGGGAAAGATCAGATCTCACAATTTGTAGCAGATGTGGTCTAGAGACAGCTGGTTAAAGATCCAGCATGTCTACCAGGTCACTAAACCCTGTTGGCCTGACTTGTCATATGAGGTCTGTGAGAGACGAACAGGCTGGGGTCACACAGCACTGTCCTTACACGAGCAAATGCCTTGGGTAAGGAAGATCACCTCTCAGAGAGAGGCTTCTCCAACTCATGAACACCCACTTGTCCTGTACTCCCACTCAGTTCCTCCATGCTCTTTAAATCCCTTAGGTTAGAGGACCTGAGCATTTGCAGACACAGGGTCCTGTCGGCAGCTAGTAATCACCACGTGCAGGGCTTCCACTGTCGCCAAATCCACTCTTTGACCTGGCACTGACACTGGGACTCACACCGAAGTGTGTTGGGTTATTTCTGTCTGCTTTCCTGTAGTCTTTGCTGAGATGTCAGCTGTTTATCCCCTCTGCAACTGATACCCTGTGTGCTGGAGCACACTGGGGGCACTTCCAGCTGCACTGGAGTGGGAGACATCACTGGATATGAGGAAGGCCGGGCTGTGGTGCAGCCCTTGCCACGGCCATGGTGCAGAACCCTGTGCCTCCTCCTTGGGGCCCTCCTGCACCAGGAGCAGGTGGTGAGCAGATCACAGATGAGAGAATCAGCATAACATATGAGGTTAGAGAGCAAGAGAGTGTCTGCTTTGCTACAACACAAATGCTAAACACCAGGATGACTTTTTCTGGGGGAGGAGGGAAAAGATACTTAAGGTGGTGCTAGGTGAGGAGGTCTCTAGAGCAACACGTATTATTTGACACAGAATTTCCTTGTACGAAATTCTTTAGAAAGAGGTGCTTATCTCTGAAAATTACACCCTGAGCAGCACTACAAGTGCAAACCTCTCCCTTGTTATAAATGCTAAATATTCTGAAAGTTCAAAGAAAACAACATGGAGAGAGAACACCAGCAACCTCAGAATAAACTTACCAAGAAGGTGAGTTTGAGACACTCCCTCTGTAGAACAAGACATATCAGTGCAGTAAACCAATTTGTCCAGTGCCCATGTAGGGCTCTCGTATTTGTAGCAAATGCATTGTAACCCACGGCATGTTTACCCTCAGAATATCCCCATGAAGTAATGAACGCTCACAGGGGGTGATACGAGGCTTAGAGAGTCAAAATAGGGTAGGAAATTTGGTCACCTAGTACCTTGTTGCTTTGTGAAAATCATCTCCCCTCTTCCCTTGGGCTGGTACTGGGATACATCTCACACCTTGATGAGTTCAGGTGATTCTGCTCTCTAAACTAATAGAAATGTGTTCTTCTCTCTTGCTGATTGATTTTCTGTCAGTGGGGTTCAGAAAATAGCTAGGGTGAGGGCAAGAGAGGTGATGGCAACTTGAAGCAAAAAGTATGCATGAAGTGGGGCTATTTCTGCTTCGAAAAGAGAACCTTCGTTTAGGAACAGGTAATGATTTTCTGAAGTGGAGGTTTTCTTAGCAACACTCCTACTTGTTCAAAGGCAAAAGGGAAGAAACCACGTTGCAAAACTTCACCTAAAGTGCCTTAATTCAGGTTACAGCAGGGCACCAGTGGCTGAACAGGCCGGGTTGAATTTAAGTCCTGAAGGGTGAGGATGACACTGTACCTTTGGGATCATCCTTCCTCCCTCTCCTAAGCTTTTGTTCTATTTTGTTGTTCTGAATTCCATAAAAGGAGACTACAGGAAGAGAGAATTTTCCTGACTTGATTACAGTTCCATTAAATACACATGCTCCCAGACATACTCAGTTCCTTCTACAGTAATGACTCATCAAGCATTACAGTAGAAAATAGTTATGTATTACATAGGCCTGCCGTGGAGAGCAGAAAAGAATGTGATTGTGCAATTAAAGTCTCTGTATTCGAGCACTTGAGAGGGAGAGCTAAGCTAAAATTACATATAAAACATTAACTTATCCATTTCCTGACTATAATTCTTTGACTGTCCCAGCAGATGGTTGCATTAACAGGGGGTGGGTGGGTTTTTCTCATGTAAAATAGCAAGTTGTTCCTAATAATTTAATTATTACTGTATCCTTAACCACAAATAATTTCATTCATTAACTTCAGTCTTGGCTTTCCCTAGGATATGATCTTTAGGAAGTAGATCATATTTTAATCTGATCAAATGTTCTGCACATTAGATAATATGGATATTTAAAAACAATAAAAGTCTGAGTCAAATTTAAAGTGACTTATCCAAAGTTTCCCTTTTGGGTGAGATGTCCATATTTTGGGAAGGAGGGAGTCTGATTTGAGAGCAGCTGTTTGGAAATAAACACCCTCAGATGGTGTCTTTAGTAACTGCTAATCAAATATTTCTGCTCCAGAGGAGGCTTCTTTCTCACTAAAAGAAACACATTGTCTGAAGTATAATTTTTCTTAGCAATATTGCCATTTGTTAAAGAGCAGAACAAAAATATTTAAGTGATTTTAAATGAATTTCACGTTTGCCTAGAGAAAAACTTCAGCCCAACCATCTGCAGGAAAGGGCCACTATAATTCACATTTCTATAAACACACTGTGATGACAGGATTTTTAATACTGCACCTGAAGGAAAAAGATAGTGTACAAATGTAGTGCACCTGCTGGCTTGGGTGTTTATATGATCAGTTAAGCAGGAGCTCTTAATACTTCCCAGCAGATCTCTGCCAATGGGCCTGCTATAAATCCCTCCACAGCCAGACAAGTTGGCCTTTATTTTTTTCATATTGCTCTGGGCATCTCACATGACATTCCCAAATAAGGAATTGTAGTACAAGCCTGCTCTGATTGCTAGTAATGACTTAACTGCAGAGGAATTATAACAGTATGAATAACAGTGGTTTGCACTGTGAATGCCTGAGCTACTCCAAAAATGCCAAAGCAACCAGTATAATGCACTTCTCACTCATAACTTTGAAATTGGAGAGAAAGTCAGGGCACTTCACAACTGCTGCTAATCTGTAAACATGGGTCGTTCATTCAACAGCAGGAAGCAAAAACAAGTGGAAAGCAAATAATTTTATTAGCTGTTATTGGGTGTTATGGAAGCAAAATTATGCAAATGGTTAAATTTAAAAATATAGGAAGGGAATTAAAAAAAAAAATACCCCTTGTTTAAAAAGGACAATTTGAATGGATATATTGTCATCAAAAAGTTTCTCTGTGAATGCTGGTCCTATTAAACAGCATTAGATTTCCAACTCCTAGCTCAAAATAAGCCAACGCTGTTTGTATATGAATTACACTGTGAACTCCCTGGGGACAGAATCCTCTTAGTTGTTTTGCCTCACAGCTTGTTTAAACTGGCCTGTAAGTTTGGGCTCCACTTGTAAGCTGTTTCTAGAGAGGTATCTAATAAAAGATACCAACAAAAAGACTTTAGGTTTGAAATATTTCAAAAGGCAACAACCATATTTTAAAAATTTAACACACAGGTATCTGGAGCAAGGCCACTGAATCACATGTAGAGCAGGGAGGTGCTTACAAATGGGCACTGCCTCTCAGTGCTTGCTCATGGAAAAAGCTGGAAATTGCTGATGGATATGGAGGGGACATGAGAGGAGGGGGAAGTCAACCCAAAAAGCAATTTGCAAATCAAGCATAGGGAAGTAAGGAAAGCCTCGGTTTAAGCTCAGCAATTCATAAGCAATTTCAGCCACTCTCCAGGCATGATTTAAGCAAGTTCTTTGGAAAGGTTTCACCTGCAATTGCTACTGTGCTGGTAATGAGCAAAGCAGTTTCCCTAGATGTAGCTGGAGCTGCCTGGCAGCACTGGGGGAATGAGAGCCAGAAAGCGCTGAGGGGAGAGAGGGGGGATTTTGGAAAGGCTTTGTGGCAGTCTAAGGCAGTTTAGAGTTTGTAGCAGCACTCTCTCTGGTGGGAACTATGACGGGCTCTTACCCCAAAACAGCCCCCTGAAGGATGGACTTCACCTTTTTGGCTGGAGATGCTGTGTGAGAACCTGCAGGCTCCTGTGGGTGCTTCCTGCAGCACAGTGCTGGGATACATCCCCAGCCTGAGAGAGCTGGTGTGCTTGGGTGGGCAGCTGCGGGCTTGGAAGGAACAAGTCTGTCACTGCAGGGCTAAGGCATCCCCAGGAAAGCTTCGGGGCTGATGCTGTGGCACCCTGGATAGCCCTGCTGGTGCCTGTCCTGCCACCACGGAGCACCCTCTGGGGCAGGCCCTTGCCACAGGCAGCTTTGCTATTTGCAGCTACAGTGAGAAACCAAAAGAATTCCTCCTTCCACGCTATAAAAACCTGCATTCCTTCCTTTGGGCAAAGCAGGCTGGATTTCTCCTTGTCTGAGTTCTCTGACTTAGCTGTGCAATTTGCCAAGTCTGCCTCCCTGGAAAAGAGCAGTTACCACTAATTGTTTTGCCTGAGAATCACTCTTACGAGTTGTCAACCAAAGCTGCCTTCTGGCAGCTGCCCAGGTTGCCATAGTTCTAGACAAAACGAAAATTTTATTCAGTGAGGCATCTGTATCAAAGTGAGAATTGATGGAAATATCAGTCAGCAAAACTTGTGATGTTCTGCCTAGGAGTAGCTGTGCCTCAGTACTTTACACCATTGTGAGAACGGTGCTTGCAGAGAGGATGAAACTGTGAGAGCTGGCCATGGATTCATAATTCCATATAAGGAAGAATTCCATTTTTCAGAACTCATTTTCCTCAAGATGAAGCGTGCCTTGGGTTAGAATCACTGTTTTCTCATCTACTTGCCTACCTGAGCAGAAACACAAGGGAAGGAAGATCAGTGCTTCATAACTTACACTTTAGCCTTCAAAAACTTATTTCTTTGAAGATTTTATCAAAGCCCCTAAAATAGAATCTTTACTGTTATGAGCAAAAATTAGAAAACAAAAAAGCTTGCAAATCTGGCACAGTGCCTTCTCTGGGGTGAGAGTGTGCTCCAGCACTTTAAAAATTGCCTACTAATTGCTAAGAATTTTTAGAGAGGTTCGCCATGGTATGGTAGGATATTTAGTAATTTGATAATTTTTCCTTTAAGAAAAAAAAATGACTACAAAAATGCCTGAAATTATGGAAATATTATCAACATTAAAAAGTCATTTCAAAAGGAGAAGACAAAGTTGAACTTAGATTAAAAAAACATTTCTTTAATCACAGAGGAAGATCAGCTGATACTCCTCTTTTTCTCTGTGGTGATTTTGTTTCTAATGGCTGACATGCAAAGCATTTTGCCAAGAAAAAATATGGTGATTTAGCCTAGTTTGACTCTTGTTACAGCTACTCATTATCGGAAGAGAGAAGGATGGGCTGACCTTGCCTCCAACTCCTATCCAGGATTCTCCTACAGCATACCCATGGCCACGTTGCTGAGTTTTTTGCAAGGCAGACTGGATGGTTTTAGTCACCTTCTTAACATTTAGGACTAAGAGATCCTATGCCCCTATGGTAAAGTCACAAACATAGGTTGATTTGTGGGGATGTTGGGAAAGAGAAGTGAGAGCTACTGGTGAAGTCAACCAGCATCTAGGCCTGTGTGCTGAGAACACAAAGAAAATGTAGGGGTGTGAGGGGGTGAGTGTTGTTTGCACATTTGCTTTAAAAAAAAAAAAAAAAATCAGGATTGGTACATCTTATCTTTGGTACTTATTATTATTTTGATGCTTTCTTGATTCTTACATCTTAGTTATGTTTCCTCCCAAATGGGAAATAATAATCCATTGACCTCATGCCTCACAAATACATTTTGCTTCAGCTTCAGCCCTGAGCTGGACATTGAATAATGTGGTGATATCTCAGAGTTTTTGACTAGAGGGGAGACTGTACAGTGAATAAGGCACTCTGTGTAGTTGGATGCTTGCATGAATAGGTAAACCTACTAACACATGGTTCCTAGGGCCCAAAACAGCTCCACTGTGCCTTTGCAGGTGGTGAACATAAAGTGATACAAATATTTTTGATCATATCCAGTTATTTTAAAAAACAAAATTGAAAAAAAAAATGATGCTATCCAGTCCATTTCTTCTTGTGTATCACTCTTGCTAATCTGATAAGCATTTCTATCTCTCTCTGGAATTTTACTATTTTCTTCTAACAAGAGCAATTGTTTCGAGTGGAGTCACAGATAATTTGCATTTGGGTTTTTCAATGTACATTCTTCAGAGTCCCAGGGCAATAGTGGGATGCAGAGTCTTGTTAGACTATTGGCTTTATTATCCAGCTCATGATTCTCAGGAAAATGTTGTAATGACCTCTTACACCAGCAACTAATTCTTTTAAAAGATGAAAGTTATTTCTTCTCCTGGCACAGATATCAGACTCTGCCTTCAAAGAATGATATGGCATTAATAGTACAAGCTGCCCAACACTTCTAAAGGAGTAAAAACAGCAAGAGCATTTTTTTCCAAGTGTATACACAAGCCAGCTGTGGTTTTTTTTTATCCTGTGCTTCAGAGGCAGAACTGTTTCCTCCTGCTATTCAGACACAGCACATGTTAGCAATAAGTGAATCATATTTAAGATGGAGAGGAGAAGAAAAACAACTCTGAACAGAAGACTGACCCAACTCCCAAATCAAAATTAACCTATAAAATTTGGATTAATTCAGAGGACCTTTCACAACTATGCTGGCTGTTCTTAGTACAAAAATGCACAGGGTCTTACTCCAATCTGGAGTGTGCACCCTGAAAGAGCACCTAAATAAAGAGATCCATTTTTTTTCTCCTTGGGCATTCATGTAATTTCTCTCTTTTCTGAACTATACTGCTGTGATTTCTTGTCCTGAGTGCTTTTGATAAACACCTGCTCCAGAATATCACTTTCCTTGTGATTTGACCTTTTTCAAGTTTCTTGTCGTAATTATTTTATGGTCCTCTAAAGCTTAGTGATGCTGTTTCTCAGCTTAAATGAATTTCCTACTTCCCTGGTGGTTCTAATTCATCAGGATAGGCAGCAACCATTTCATCTTAGTAGGCCTAGTGAACCACTCTGTCCTACAGATTTTCTGGTTACAGAGCTAGCAGTCCAAGAGGTTTACAGCCATGTTTTGTTTTGGGTTACCTTACTTATGGTTCAGGTGTTTTATATCTGTAATAAAGAGTTTAACAGTGTTTTGTACTTTCCTGTTTCTGTGGGAAACGTAGCCTGATATGTCATATTTGTCTTTTCACAGTGATACATCACAGGTGGATTCATCATTCTCTAGGGCTTCCTCCTTCTTGGTCTACTTTGATTCATGAGTATGAATTTCTAGGAAATATTCTTATAAAATGCTAAGTGAATGATCTTTGATTTAATTTTCTGTTTCATTTCGCTTATGTCAGTCCTCAGGTGTTCCAGACCTTTTTGCATTTGACAATGAATTTTATACATTTTGTACATGTTACACCAGATCCAAAGGGCTGAGCATATTTTGGCTTAAAACAACTCCTTTGCTGGTCAAACTGATATCTTAATAAAATAGAAGTTCCTTATCAAAGATAACTTTAGTGAACACATGCTGCATTTTCTCCCTTTTTCCTGTTTATGCCTGTTTCTAATTATCTCTTCCAAGACTTTTTCATAGCTCTTGAATATTACTGTACTTTTTATGGACAGATATTATTGGCCCTTGCTTTTCTTCAGCTGCTTTAGTTTGACATCTTTTAAAGCAAAAAACCCCACCTCGCAAGCCCTTTCTACAGGACCAGGGATTTCAAACATAAAATCTGTCAGCGTTTTATGAAGAAAGGATCCTACTCTTCTGATGAAATGTATTCCACGTCAATTTGTGGCATTGTGCTCCTCTTTTAAATGTAATGACTCCTCATCTTGCTAGCTACTTATCCTGCCTTCTGCATTCAAAATTACTTCATTAAAAACAGAGGCAGAATGTTAATCTTGCCTTAGAATATGAGTGGGTTAATTTTTGTCTTAAACTTACCCCTCTACTGCATGACAAACTAACTTCTCTTATTTTACATTTTTCCCCAGTGTATGGCTACTGAACCATTTGCTTTTTCTATTAATTTGCTTTATAAGTTCTGACTCCACTTCTGGAAATTCTTGTGGTGTTCCCTTACTTAAAGGTCACCCTAGTGATTAGTGTTTTTGCTGATCTTGGTATCTGTATCCTTATTTCTGCTATCCTAATCCTTTTTACATTTTGATGGCAATTATGCTTGGTCCTGTATTAAGTTCACACAAGGGTGGGGCAACATCACCCTTCCCCAGGGTGCCCTTGGTTAAATTCCCCTTTAGCTGTTTGAGTTTTCAGTCCAGGTAAATTCCTTGACTTTTTAAATGTGCCTTTTTGAAACCATAAGCTTGATGCTGTGATCTATTATCATATAAATTTGTGGTAGCCCCATTCAGGTCCATTTTATAATCAGGTTTTTTCTAAGGTCCATTCTATGCTACCTTTCACAAATGTTTTTAAACCTGCATTATCTTAACCTAAAACTTTGTTTTCTTAATGAATGCCCAAGGATGAATTTCTATTACACTTAAGTTCTTCTGAGCATTTTATTACTTACATTTGCTTTCCATTCTGCACAGAGGAAGCTAATGCCTTTTAATGACACAGTTTTAACTATTGTCTCTGAAGTTATGAGGAAAGTTTGTAACAGACCCTTACCTATATTGTCTTAGATGTCTAACACATTTCTGACCTAGCAGAAGGGATCCACACTTTTCTGGTTCCTTGAATACCTCAATGTGGCAAAAAAAACGTTGCTAAAACCATTCTGTATCTGAAGACTTAATAAGCTTAATACACTTCTCATAAGAGGAGAAGTAAGGAAAAGTGTTGATCTTTCTTCATAAAACATTTTTTATATGCCTGTAATAATTGTCAAACCTCTTCTTTAATGTATCTCCATTATTTTTTTAAACAAGATGCTGAAAACTATACATTCCAGCACAGGCTTTATCAGTTAAGAATAAAATGTAAGAATTACTGTATGAGACTATTAGATGTTCTGTTTCTATATCTCAGGGTTTGTTTCTTTTGTTTGGGGAGTTATCTTGTTTTGTTTTATTAGATAATCTGTTCTAATCCCAGGTCATCTTCAGCAAAGTTGTTCCCTGATGAGTTTACCATCCTGTTTTGTGCATTTACTTATCCTTGCCCAAACACAACATCTTGTGCTTGTCATTTGGAGGAATTTTGAAGTTTTGCACTGTATTTTGAAGCTTTACCCCTCTGCCACCCAATGACTTCTTAGTGCCACCTGAATCTCCTTGCATTTCAAGTCCTGGCTGGGGTAGTCATGTTTCAAACTAAGGACACTGTCCCACCTTATTCAGGTCTCTATAGAAAACTACTCACAGCACTAAATCCACACCAGCTCCCTGCACAACCTCCCCCTTTCCCTTCCATTTAGAAAACAAATCACTGATAACTCTTTCAAGTGATTTGGTTGGTTTTGGGTTTTTGTTTTTTAAATACACCATTTTGGAACTGCCACACAGTCCTCATTCCTAATAAGAAGGTGACTCAGGATACCACCACATCTTCTCAGCATCCAGACACAAAGATCCCTTCTCTGAGAGAGCAATTAGCTGGGGCTGATATGGTTTGTTCTGTACCCATCCAAGGGGCTGCTGCAGAGTCGTCTCTCATGGACACAAGAGCTGGGGGAACTTCAGATGTGGCCATCACTCCTCTGCTGAACACAGATTAATTTACAGCCTCTCTGCTCTGGTGGAGTACTAAAATTGCATGCTTTTAAAGTTAATGGCAAAGCAAAGCAGTTTACCCTTTAGCGTATTCAGTTCTGATGCAAGTGGAGAAAATTGTACAAAGACAATGCATTCATTTTATTTTTGAAAAAATTAAATACTTCATGACCTCCCTTCCTTTTGCAACTGAATTTAGCCTACTGGTGTCATCAGGAGACCAAAGCAGTAAAGTGTGAAGCTGAGCTCTTGTCTTCCTAAGGATCATCAGTACATTCATGAAAGGGAAAAACCCAAGACCTTTAATTTTACAGAGGTGATGGCTTTGCCTTTGGTTGGGATCAAAGGCCTGCACTGTGAGTGTTCAGTAAATGGCAGAGACATCTCTGTGCACTGCGGATCTGGAACTTCCAGTGCTTCAGAGCAGCACTCGTCAGACAGAGCAGTGGTAATGAGAGAATTAAATCCATGTGATTAGAAGCAAAGTACCAATGATGTAATAAAACTCTAGGGAGCATCTGGTGATCTGAAGATGATGCTGGGCTAGGGAAAGAAAGTCACATCTTCTGCTCTGGATGGCAGGCTTGCTGCCATCTCTGGCTTCTCTACCTCTGCTTTTTCCCCTCTCACGAGTTCTTGGCGCTGAGTTTTCTCTCTGGCTGTGAAGCATTCCCGGAGCTGAGGAATAGGGAATAATCCTGGATGCTCTGCTCTGGTTAAAGTTGTGTCTCCTGCCCTTGTGACCTCATCACACCCAGTTCTTCTGCCCATGGATGCACGTGTGATGACCCTGACCCCACAGGACTTCATTCCTGTGTCCCAGGATAGATTGTTAATACTGAAAGAGGTGAAATCTGATTTCAGGGCTGTTGTTCCCACTGCTGCCTCGATGTTTCCAAGCTGCATTTTACCTACCAGCTTTCTGTTGTTTTACAGGGAAAACTGACCTTGCAGTGACTTACATTGGTGAGGTTTCTAACACTGTGTGCTACCTTATACCTGTTCTGTAATGACAGAGGTGACAACACTTCATCTAACAGGCTACTGGAGAGCTCAGCAAGTTCAGTAAACTACACTAGAGGGAGTACCCAGAGCAGCCAGAAAAGTCCTGATAACTTCCCTACAAAACCTCATGTTTCTGGAGAAAACACCTTTGTTTTGTTTTAATTTCTTTTTCCCAAGCTGAAAACGTGAGGGGAATGTTTGAGAAAATGTCGTGCAAACCAATTCTCCGTCATTTAACTTGGGTGAAAGTTCCTAATTGCCAAGACGCCATCATCTAACAAGTTTTCTGTTACAAGGGCACACAGGAATCTGCAGGAGAGCTCTGTCACAGGCTGCCCGTGGCATGGTTTGATCTGCTATCAAAGGAGCTTGATATTTCCTAAAGCTTTTGGCTTCCTAAACTGCTCACTGCACGTTGGGGGCAGCGTTTCTGTGCTGCATATAACAAAAGAGAACTTGTTTACTTCATGCTTCTTCCTCTGCTGCAACTTGCATACCGTGTAGTTGTGCTTCTAGAAACCAAAAATCATCACTTAGACATCTGAATAAATAATGGTTTTAGGCACTCTCATGCTAGGCTGTCCATTTGCATAGGTGACCAACTTATAAAATACATTTTTCTGCCTATTTTTTTCTCAAGGCTGGTATTTGGCTAAATTTGAATAATTTTGCTAAGTTTATGTTTCATTCTACTAAAGCAAAACAAAGCCATTTAAAAATTGCTACAAAGCCAGAAAAATTAGTTTCATTTTAATTAATGCCCAGTATCTAACCAATATATAATTCCCAAGAGACTGATCCTTCTTCCCGTGCACAGTGGTTGTGAAAGAAAAGGAAAATGTACTGAGTGACAAATAGAGTTTGAAATAATTAAAAGAGGATGAGCAAAGTACAGATTCTAGGAAGTATGGGCAGAGGCTGATTTTTGCATTACTCATTCTTTTTATTTTTAACTCAAATTAGGGAATGACTTTTTCTGTACCAGATCTAGTGTTGTGGCCTGAGCTCCCTTGTTGCTGCAGTATGGCTAAATATAAAAGTATTAATGAGGTTTCTCAATAAAAATACTTGGTATTCCAATGTGCCAGCTACAAAGTGTGAACATTGGTGATGGATGGTTTTCAGTTGGGTCACTGATTTTTCTTTTTATTCTCTTTTTCTTTCTTTTTTTTCTTATTCTTTTTCTTTTTTGCCACTGGATTCCTTTAAATTGTTGCCTTTCGGGTAAATTGAGTGTTGCAAAAGTTCTTTCTGTAGAATGGAGCAGAAATGAAACTGGAATAAAAATGAAATTGTACTCCAGGTATTAATTACAGTGCTAGAGTGCTGCTGCAAATTGGATTTCCTTGAAAATGTAGTGTGTTTATAACTGGACAAATTGCACAGGCATAGATATCAGATTCAAGGAAGAGCTATTCAGTCAGAGGCTTTTCTGTTTTTCAGTAAGCAGACTTTATCGCCTTTCCTTGTGGTAACCCTTAGCTCATAATGGTTCTGTGAATTAGAGCTTGACACGAAGGGACCATTGAAACTTTGGTTAACTTCTCCTGCCACCTCCTGGACAAGATTCTAAACAGCTTTTCCAGACCTGCAGCACAGGCAGCATAGCCCTCACACTAACAACCATCGACTTGTGAAATTATCTTAGCCTCCCTGCTAGCACTTTTTCAGCATACAGTAATAAGTAGCGTGTCATAAATTATATTTCTTCCCCAGGAAGCTTCTCTGAACCCCCGGAGCTGAACACTAAAAAGTTAAACGAAATGGTTTAACTCCTGTGAAAACAAAATCCTGCAGCACAAACCCTTCAAGTCCTAACTAGCAAATTTTCTAGCTGAGATAGTGCTGCCTTTCACTGATACCGGGGTAAGGGAAGAGTCATGTAGACCCTGAATAGCCTTTGTAATAAATATCTTAAATGTGGGGATGCTTAGACTTTGAAACATATCGTGGGACATCCTTGTCCTAGCATTAGGTGTAGCTTTTTTTATTGACTAGATTTTATGGTAAATTGCCCTAAATAAAAGAGGAAATGCTGCAGAGGGCTAAATAATGGTGTGGGTTTAAGGCAGTCATTACAGATCTGGCCTTGCATTTTGGACACTCAGGTGCATTCAGATGCAGAGAAGTTTTCTTCTCTAAATCTGACCACCGAATTTGAATGCTAGTTCCTGAAGAGGTATTCAAGAATAATATATATAGTACTTTTCCAGTGGTAAAAAGCAATTTAATTTCCCTCTTAGCATCCTGAGTGGCTGTAAATACTTCTGCTGATGTTCACAACTGGCATCATCAGAGATACTCTGTATTCTGAAGTCACAACAGTAAATAAATAAGCACTAGGCTCTGTGCCTTCTGAATACATTGATCTTGTTGTTTTGAATCTACTTTACTGAATTTATCTCCCTGAATTACTGTTCATATTTTATTTTAAAATTTAAAATTCCTTAGCATGATGGTTTACTCTGAATTCCTTGGTGTGAGTCTCCAGTGCTGTTATATTCCAGAAAAAACAATGTATTGGTTCATACCTGCCAAAATGTTTCTATATTTGTCAACAATTTGCTATGTAATTTAAAAATCATACTTTCTAGTGCCTAATTTCCACTAACTAGTGAAACATAAACAGTGGCTTTGTTATCTTCTCCAGTATTCCCCTGGTTTGGTTATTCTTAATTTGCACGGATAGGATGTTACTTCTTCTGAAAGAACTGGTTGGCAGGAGCTTTGAGAGTGAAACCTCAAATGAACCAATATAATTGTATTTTATCTCCTGTCTAACTGAGGCCATAACATCCTTGTAATTCCTTCATCAAACTTGTAATTTACATTCCAACTGTACTCTGTCTCAGAGAAAAATAGCCAGAGATGAGTGTGTAGCTCTGCTACAGGATTACTGATAGAGCAGTTAATTCATTTTTAGGCCAATGTATCTACTGCTGATGTGGAAATGGAATGGTGGAAACTGAATCACACAGAAATGGTAGATTTACCTCTTGGAATTGCTGGCCTCAGAGCAATTAAGCACTATGTCAACTGAGATTAAACTTGGTAAATAGGTCAAAGGTAAAGAAAAGCTGGAAGATATCTTTACATGATATTGTCAAAGTGAAAAGCTTCCTCTCAAAGTTTTTTAAAGAGCTGGAACTAAAGTCTATCTGGTTTTGAAGAAATCTAAAATTTTAGTTTCCTTTTCAGTAAGCAGAGGAGGGAAGTAACCTGTTTTTCCTCCATTCCTCTTTAGGGATGTGACTTCACATTTTTCCAGTTTCTGTAGCACGTAACAGTTTTACATGTGGAGCAACAGTCACCTGTATAATCAGTCAACTGGGAGGTATTTTGCAGTTTCAGAAATACTACTTTAGGTAAAATTCCACTTCTTATTCCTCAATGGGTGACTTAACGAGCATTGGTGTCACGGACTCTCTTAAAAGAGAGTTTGGCCCATAGTTTTATATCTCACGTCATGAAAATACACTTGGTGAAACACATGTGAGGAGATGTGCTGAGCAGAACTACTCTTTATAAAGCACTTCTAAAAGAAAAATAATTTGGAAACACAAAAAGGAAGAATCAAGTCTATTTTTAATCATCAGGGGACAGGGATGGGCAGTGTGGCTGAAAAAAGGCATAGAAAAAATACTGGCTGCCACAAAATCAGAAAGGAGCCCGAGTGAGCTTAAAACTCATCTCAGATCTTGATTTCTGGCCTGATGCTTCAGCATCAGAACCTTGGCATCTGTCACAAGAAACCTCAAATACAGTTCTGTAGCCTTTTGTACCTTGCCACAATATTCTTTAATAAACTTTTCTCTTTCCTAAGGTTTGCACTTGTGTGAACCATGCCTTGGCACAGATGAGAGGGAAGTTTGTTTTCTGGTTTTTAGCTGGCAAGAACACTGCTGAGAGACCTGCAATTCTGTATTTCAAAAATTAAATGAAAGCTCTAACTCTCTCTTTGAGAATACACTCAGGTTAAGATTTATTGTAATAGCAGTGTAGGAGTACCAAATGAACCTGAGGACTTCATACACTTTGGAAGGAGTCACACTTGGGGTTTACAGGGCCAGAACTGAACCTGAGGGACTGAGACATGCCTTGAAGTCTTTGCAATTCTTTTAAAAATATTGTTTTCCCTCTGCAAGATATAATAATTTTATTTCTGTAAGAAACTGCTATTAAATTGTTGTGCAGAAGAGTTCTTTTCGATTTATGTTCGGTTTATGTTGCATCTTTTGTAGCAGTAATACAGAAATAAATAGAAAAAATATTTGAAAAATGCTAGATTACTGAATATTTTTGTGTGCTCAAAACTTGGGGCAAGAAGGAAATAAACTGGAGAATTCTCGGGAGAGCATTAACATTTTTATCAAGTGAAAGTTGCTTTTCTCTTTGTAAAGATAATTCTTTTTTGCTGGTTCCTCACTAATTTACAGAGGAGTGATGTGACAATGGTACAAATCACCACCATCCTTGACTCTCTCTCTGAGTCTGCAGTCTGGATATCTGCACAGTTCATTTAACTGTGCCACGTTTAGGGAATCTGGATTCGAAATTCCTGTTTCCACCGAGGCTGGCACCCTTGCTTCCACCTTCCAGAATTTAAATTTTCTCACCTCAGATGAAATGTATTGCTTTGGAGAGTTACATCCCCAAAGCCCACAGGTGTTGTGAGAGACCATGTGCACTCTTTTAGCACGTGGCATAGTGCCATAGTGTCTCTGGCATTATTCTGTCACCACTTAAAATTTGTCATAGTCGGTAAAGAAGGAAATTGGGAAAATGTTACATGTAGTCAGGCAGGTTTGGAAGATTCGTCTCCCAGCAAGAGGCACTTGAAATTAATGTTATGAGAAGTGAGATTTATGGCTCCTCCTTTATGTTGAAAGCACAGAAACCAAGATGTACTTCCTAAAAACATTCTGAGATATGAATTTATAATGGCACTTGATGTTAAAATCAGACAGCATTCCAGGTTAGGGCCTACCTGATGAATATTTAGTTGCTCTCTAAGGTTTCTTAAAGCAATTAAAAAAAAAAAATCACTTCAAATTTCCAGTGAAATATATGACTTGTGCTGTTTACCTCTGCTCGCTTCTTATGTTTTGCAAATATATTTGTAATGTACTGTGTGTGTCACTGGGAAGAAAATGCATGGAAATCTTTCCATAGTTCAGTAGCCAGTATATTGGCACATTTCCTGTGCCAATACAATAAGTTGTATTGTTTACAGGTGTATAGCTTGGTTTAGAGGCATTTCCAAGGAGTTTGGGTATGGATTAGTGCTGTCAGTCAGTTAAAAGTGTTGGGTTTTGTGTGTTTTGCTAATACAGCTAAACCAGTGCAATGTGTGAGGGGGTGTTCAATTATTCCAGTCTAGAAATGCCTTGTATCATTGTTCTTAGCACACTGGCTATGTTTTACTGCTTCTCTTCTGGAAGTCAGTGGGACCAGGTGTTGTCAAATCTGATTTATCTGGGAACCACCAAGCAGTCAGGTCCCTGCTGCAGCTCCAGGAGGGGTTTTGTCACAGCCTGTGTCTCGGAATGTGAGACGAGGCTCTTTCCATGGTTTCTCCCCTCTCATCAAGTCCATGTCCCTATCCAGCAATATCAAACAATGGCTCTCTATATATACAACCTATATATATATGTAGGTTATATATAAGCATAAGAAAGAACGGGGCTTGATTCGCCATGGGTGATGGAACAGCAAACCCCATTTTTGTTTATTCCTTACAATTTTCCCAAAATGTCTCTTTTTCCTAGTCCACTAGCTGCAAATTTAAAGTGTAATATACCTCTAGCTTCCTTTCCCCCCCCCTTTTCATTATGGGCAAAAGGAGTTACAAATATCCTGGCTTTCAGTGCAGCTGAATGAAAAATAATCTCAGTATATTAGGGGTAAAGCCAAGAAATAAAACCTGGAGGAGCAGGAGCAGGAGGGAAGGATGGATAAATGCAGAGAAGCAGGAAAAGGGAGAGAACAGACAGAGAGCAAGAGCCATCTATGTCCAGCTCCCATATTTCTTCCTGACACCGAGCTAGAGCAGCGCAGAACTGGAGGGGCAGCAACTCTGTGCCCCCTCATCAGTTGCAGCTGAAACAGCCAAGTGTTTTTGCCCAGATCCTGTGCTTCATTTTTTGGCTCTGAGGTGATCCAGCTGCTGCTTTCTCTTCCGTCTCTGACTCCAGCGCAGGTTGTGGTAACAGGGAAGCCTTCCCCTTCTCCAAGTGTTTCCAAATGATGGCTCTGGCTCTCCCTTTCGAGTTTTCACCTGCACTGCAGTTGTTATCCTTGCTGTGGCCACATTCTTTGGCAGCAGGTGAGCTTTATGCCTCCACTTCTGGAATGCCCTTAGAGTAGACACCTCTTCTTCTGGGGCGTTGCTTGTAGAGTGACCAGCAGAAGGAGAGGTCAGACTGCTTTTAATTATGATTGTTTAATGGTTTTAATTATTAGATTGTCCTTCTAATTATGGGCTTCGTTAGGGATCTCCCTTTTGAATGGGTTTTATCACAGAAGCCTTCATTGCCAACGAAAAGGATCTTGGAAGTTCCAAGTCCACTGGGCAATCCTTCCTGTTCAGTGAACTTCTGAGTAGTATGTGCAGCATGCAGCTACCTTTTATTCTTGTTTCTGCCTCATGGAATCAAAGAGGGAGAGACAGATTTTCTAATTAAAAGAGAGACTGTGTATTTATATGTTGCCAGAACATTACATAAATGTGTTTTGGATGCAGTTAGTTTCTTATACCAGCAGAATTTGATGAATCCCAGTTTTCATTAGCTATCTTGACTGAGGATGGATGATTGCACATTTCCTGTAAGCAGCTTAATTTTTATTGTTGTATGACATTCCCTGCTTAACATAAAAAATGAAAAACTGAATGGCATTTAAAAAAGCTGAGAACCCTCATCAGTAGCTGTGGGGGAGAATTTCAATCCTAACATGACAAAGATGCCATATATATGAAATAATGTGTAAATTTCCAGATTTTTTCCCATAAAACAAACTTCCTTCTAGCCAATATCTTCAAGAGCCACTATACTTCATTAAGGGAGAAAAATCCTGAAGGCACAGTGATTGGAGAGACAGACAATATGTGACTTCTCTATTAATATAATGAGCCATTTATAAAAAGCAAAGCATCAACAGCTTGCTGTTCTGCAGCAACAGGAGGAATAACATAAGCCCTGTGGTATTGATTTGCTGTTCTGGATTAGCCTAGAAGGGAAAATAATTCCTGTTAAAGTGCTAAAAGAAACTGTCCTTATTCTCAGAAGTTGATCTAAGATTACAGATGTCCCAGAAGTTTTCTAACTTGTGGCTGAACATTAAAGAAATAATTTACTTTGTGTGAAGTGTAATTACTAGCTAAAGAAAAAAACCCCTGTAAATAAATTTCATCTGTTGAAATAGTTTTAGATGTGACCAAATAAATCAGGGCGAGAAATGGCTAATTTTGGCTCTTGTTTTTCTGCTCTTGGGATGCAAATGGCCAGGCCACAATTTAGCTTAATCTTGTTAGCAGCCTCTGATGGAGATCCTGAATGATTTTAATTGCCCTATCATCTGAAGACAATCCAGGGGAAGTGTCACTCTGTGTATTATCTGTATATATCCTCTGCTTGTTGCTCTCAGAAACTGCAGGCTGAGCAGGTGGATCTTTGATCTGGCCTGGTATAATTGTTCTTTTACTCTTATACGTCCGTGAACACAGTGTATTTTACAGTGTTTAGATAAATGGGCCAGCATTTCTGATTCAGATACTCATGCATAAGGTTTTACTGTTTTGTCTGCAGGAAGTCTTCTGCAAGGGACACAGAAAGTTTCATTTTGTGAATTTTCGTATTAAATTTAAATAAAGAGATTCGTCTTGCTTTAATTTTCCTTTCTTCAGTAAGAAAGGAAGAGGAATAATTACAATTCTCAAGGAAGCTTAAATTGTGGGATACCTTTTCACTTTCTAAGCATTCTGTCCAAAAAATCCCAACCCAAACCTGTTTGGATAGATGTGACAGTTTAAGCTTGTCTCAGAATTATAATCCTCATGCCAAGCGAGCCGGATCCATGGATTTTCCCACTCAAAGAAAATCCATTTTCAGATGAGATAAATTTTCTCACTCTTCTTTGTAGGGAGTGTCTGTGAAACTATTAAATAAGGTGTCCAATAGCAACTTGTCACCAGGGAGAAAAGATGAATAAGAAATATGTTCTTCTTTAAAATAGTTCAGTTCTTAGAAGAGCAGAATATAGAGATTCCACCTTTTAATGAGGAATCCCTTATACCCATGTTGATTTTACTGGTGTTACTAAAGCTCTGTTTGGCATAAAAAAAATCCATTTGCACATATCTCTTTCCAAGGAATCTGTTTTAGAGCTGATTATTTCATTAGAAAAGGGAAAGGGAAGGAAAAAGAGTTATTGGTGGCTTATGGACCAGACCTGCTGTTCAGATAGCATCAAATTCACAAAATCTAATTTGAACAGATGTTGTCTGGCTAGGAGTGTGAAGAAATGCTGTCAATTACTCCTTTCTCCATTATTCTCTTTGGGTTTTTTTCGGTTTTTTTTCCTTTCCTCTCTCCTCTTTTCCCTCTCTCCTCTCTCCCCTCCCCTCTCTCCCCTCTCCTTTCCCTTTTTTTTCTTTTTGGTTAGTAAGTCCTTCAAGGGCCTTATATTAACATGTTAACATCCTAATTACTCTCAAAGTCCCATTACTGGGGCATGTGGACTAAGGCACTCTGTTTTCTGTAACCTTACAGGTGAACATGTAATGGTATTCCTAGGCTGCAATTCCCAGCTGAAGAAGGTTCAGACATCAGGTAGGAGTGTGCTTATATTGAAATCAGTGTGCCAGGAATAATAATCCCAATCTGGACTCCTTTGCTGGCATACACAGCCTCTTATTGACTCAAATTTGCATTGAATTAAAGGCTGCCAGTGTGGTGGAGAGAAATAACAAGAACGACCAAATTCTAGTCTGACTTTTTAAAAATACCTTTTCTTTCTTGTTGTTTTGTGCAAATGAAAGGAAGGCAGTGTGTTTCTGTTGCACTCACCTTGGTCTGTGTATCTGCAAATTTAAAATTTGTTTTGCATATTTTGACTGAGTTCAATCCTAGTTTTGGTTCTGTCACTGGACCTGTGCTGTTGGCCCAGACCCACCAGTGAGTTTGAGAGTATTTATGCTGAGCATTGCTGCACTTAAATTTGAGGAAGCTAAATTTTAGGAGTGGAATTTGAAAACTTCATGCAGGTGCTCAAACTGCCTGCACAGTGCATGAGGGGAGGTCCATGCCCCAAAGGAAAACTGGGGGACAGCTCCAGACAGCAGGAGCAGGTCATGCAGGAAAGTCCAACGGTGTAATTTGCAGGAAATGTGGCTCAGGTGTAGTCTCTGCTCATGAATTTATTTTCATTGGAGTCCGAGGCTGTGTTACCTCAACAGCATCTCAGGCAGGTGGTCTGTGGGTGCCAGTGCTGGGGAATCCTGGGTTTTGTTCCTGAAGCCAAGGAGGTCAATATCTCCTGCTGTGTGGTGCATCATGAGTCACCTCCAGGCAGCCAGCAGAGCCTCTCCTCAAGGAAATGTCTTTACCACGTGGTTGCCACATAAATCTCTTGGCTACTCAGGGAATATTTCAGCTCCTCAAAGCACCAGCGCTACAGGAGAGGAGTGCTTGTGGCTAAGCTCTTCCCTAGGGAGGCAGCTGTGAAGATGCCTGGGGCTGGGGATCTCAGACAGCTCAGGATTGCAAGAGGTGTGGCCTCCACCCCTTCTGAAGGTTTGTTTTTAACAGGGAAAACCCTGTAGCTGCTGTGCAATTGTGTTTTAGGATCTCTCAGCAAATTGCAGTCCTAGAGGAGTGGGTCTGTAGAGCAAAACTGTTGGTGCAGAGGAGCCAGCAGTCACACAGGTTGGAGGGGTTTCCCTCTGGACTGGCACCAGTCTTGGGCTGTGTGTAGGGAGCCCATTAGCACAGGAGAACATCAGATGCACACCTTGTCCTCATCCTTTGGGGCAGATTCACCGAAGGTCACTGTGTGTCTGCACGTGTGTATGGGCTGTGACATTCCTGTTCTGGGTTGAGACACCAGTGCTGACACAGCCAGCAGCAAAGAGTGCTCATGAGACAGTATTCCCCAGGCAGGAGATAAAATAGCTGCTTCACTCCACAGAGCATGAAGATGCTTGTAGTATCCTACTCCTTGAGCATTTAAACTGCGCATCTGGATTTCACACTGGGATTGCCTGTCAAAAGTGGCATCTTCAGTGCTTCTCTGGGATGTAGCCCTTACTTTAGTCATGCTTGGGTTCACTTGTCTATATAGTGTACATAGGGTGGTATTCTCTTGTTCTTCTCTCTAGGATCCCAGGGGCAATTTAGGAAGGATATTGAGATTCTATAGAAGAACAATTTTTATATTTTCTACTTCCTTCCACTTAGAAAAATACCAGGGTTAGAGTTGTTACACTTTTCTAAATGTTCAGTACAGGAGATGAGCATCCTTCCAGCAAGAAAATACAAACTGCTGGTGTAACCAAACAGTTTTCAACTGTGCAGTTTCTGCTGTGGCAGATTGCCAGTGAGTGATGACATGGGGCTGGCATGCTACTCCTGACTCTGGCTTTTCCCCAGACCTGAATGAATGCTGGAAATCCTGGGGGGGTTTTTTTGCTGCAAGCTCAACAATTAGAAAGGCATACCCCACCTCACTCCAGCAGCTCAAAAAAGGATGAAGGAACACTCCTAACATTTCTTTCATCACAGATTCCCTCTTCTGCAATTCAAACCAAAGGTTTAAATCTAGTTTCAATACAGCTAAAACAGAAAAATATCTTGAACCAACAATTCAGGAAAGTAGGAAACCAGGAACTCAGTTTTCTTGTTACTGCAGAGGACATTGAAAGCAAATGCTCTGTGCTGTGCTGATGAAGAGGAGGAATCCTTCTATCCCCTCATCTCCATCTCTCCTGTACCACATCCTCCCTGTGCTCATCTCCATGAGAGGGAAGGCCAAACCCTTCCTCTCTGCTGTCCAAGGCTTTCTCCACCCAGAAGCACATAAGACTGTGGCACTGTGCCAATTAGGGTGTGTCACTATTGCTTCCTACCCCTTTGAAGTCATGTGTGCACCAGTCTGTCCATCACACATGAAAAAAAAACCTAGCTAGGGTAGAGCTGTAGAGCACTTATAAAGCAGTGAATGAAGATAAGTACAAGGGTTGGTGAAAACATAATGGAATAATTTAATAAATTCTTAAAAATGCGAGTTGTCATTTGCTTAGTGTAGGCCCACTCTTAGTTTACAAGTTAAGCAATTGCTTCGTTTAAGCATTTTAAGTTGGCCCTCAGCTACCCTAAGTCAGGATCCAGGAGGTAATTACATCACTCATATGAGAAAGATACACTGCAGATACTTGAACCCATGGACACGTGCTTGTCCTCCCCTTGCGCTCATTTTGGCTCTAATCAGTAAAAAAAGCCCTTCACAAGGACTATGTGTTTTGATGGGGTGGATTCCCAGAAGCTGGTATGTGCGCTGTTCTGTGGATTACTGCTCATGAGCTTCTGCTAAACTCAGTTGGTCTGCACTCTGAGCAAATAAATCCTTTTATTTGGCAGACTTTAAAAAACAGAGAGAGAGAGAGAGAAAGAGAGAGAGGGAAATAGAGGCCATCAGACTGTTCCTGAACAGGAACATCCAGAATGGTAACAAAAAATGTTGCTGCTGTGTTGCACAATTGCTAGGATTGCTCTCCATCAAAGGTCAAAAGCATTAACCACGCTGGCAGCATTTATAAATAGACCCTTTATGGAGCTTTACCTAAAGTGGAATGGATAAACACTTTGACTCTGGAGGACCAATTAGAACCAGTCATATCTTTTAATTTAAAAGCTGCATTAGGCAAGACTGAATGAATGTTGGAACAGACACAGATGTAGAACACTAGACAATTTCACTACTTGTGGAGTCTGAAATAAAATGCAATTTCAGCTCAATCACAGAAGGCCACAGTGGTCCTGGTGTGGCCTTGTAAGAGAAGGAAAGCAGAAAAAGTTTTTCTAGCCCCAAAAGGGCCATGTGACAAGCATTGCACCTCTTGCCATAAAGGTCTGGAGGGATGATCTCTGTATCCACAGGGATAAAGTGACCCAAAAAGTGACTGGAAGCTTAGACTTCCTCCACAAACGGCAACTATTGGGGTCCAGACTGCATTCTCCCAGGAATTTAGGATGCAGGTATTTCTAGCACACCATTTGTAAGGTTTCCTGTTGCCTTCTGGTTAAAGATGCTCATCAAGTACTCAGAAGCCAGCAAACATTAAAATTAAGTGTGATTTGGGCATTTTAATTTGTTCCACTTTGTCCCTGCCTAGCATACATGAATGATAAATGTTTGTTCAATCTTTTCTCAAGCCCGCAGGTTGGTCTAGGTTTGAACTGGCTACTGCCTAGTGGAAAAAGGCTAACAGGTAAGAGCTGATTTTTAGAATTAATTACTTTTGAATCCACTTTTTGCAAGTCTCTTTGACTGTCCAGGCTGATGTGTTGCACGGGGAGCATGGAGTCAGCTCCTTTAGGAAATCAGATGCTGGTGTCTCCTTATGGAGAATAGGCAGAAAGGAAGTGGCTCTGTTCTGTGCTAGGAAGAACATTCCCTGTCTTACTGTGATGTCAAGTGGAAGACAAAAACCAGCTCTATCTCTATAGAAGCATCTTAACTTTGGTTTCAGTTTTTTCATTGTGGCAAAGAAAAGTAATATACCTTTATGGTTCTTGTTCTCAGTCTCCTCCTTCAGGTTTTTGGCGAGAAACCCTTGTGATGAAGATGCACAATCATTCCTGGTTCTGCATTCTCCCCACTGCAATTAAATGCTAGATGGTAGGAGGAAGCTGCTTTGAGAGTCATGTTTGGAGGCATTGGAGATTATTTTTAGTGTGAAGAACAGGAAATATGCTGTAAATGAGAAGGTAAATTTGCTAAAATGCAAAAAAATTGAGGTAAATTTCAGTTTTTCCTCTTAGTTCTTTAAATTCAAGTAACATGGGTCAGGTCAGTAAGAATGATAAGAAATTAAGAGCTGATAGTTGAATGCAGATGTTAACTTAATGCCAGCAGTTGATCTGACTTCATTTGTTTAAACATCCCTCTTGTAGACAAGCAATTGCAAATAGAATTTAAAACTCATCACACCAGGGGTGGAATGATTGCCTTTTGATTGCTGGAGAGGAAGCACAGTGGGTTATCAGGTGTGATACCTCTCAAGCTTACTCCTGAAGCAGGTGTTTCTAACATGTTTGTACACACACAGCAGCATCTCCCCTTAGGGACTCTGATTTAGCTATCAGGTGTCTCTCTGCAGTCTTCTGATTGTCTATGCTGTGCTGTCTCCCTGTGCCCCTCAAAGCAAGGACATCATTCCCCACACTTTTTAGACTGCTGGTTATGTTTCACATCTTTTAAGGTAAGTGTTGGATTGGAAGCTGCAGCTGTGCTGGGCTGCATATTAATCTCATATTCATCTCTGCCTGAGTGCACTCCCTCAGTTTTACCTCTTTCCACTACTGCTGGGTAACCTTATCCATGGAAAAGAGGCAAGAGTAAACATACTGAGAGATAAAAGTTACAGGTAAATAAATGCAAACTGTTCCAAGCAACAGCGTGATCTCCTAATCATCCTAATAGAGTTTCAAATGAGGTACAGACCTCCATATGCTAGGTGGTCTTCAGTTTATAAAAAGGAACCTGAAACTTCAAAATCTACTTTCACTCAGGATGGCTTTACTGTATTTTTTCTTTGTATTGTATTTGAATTCATCAATCACTTAGATGGGTGGTGTTTTTGCTATTCAGAGTGGTTTTTTGGTTTTTACCATCCTCCCTTTCTAGCCACTTTTCCCTGCTTTCATTTACTCTCTTTCAACTCCCTCCTCCCAGAGGGACTAATAATTTTTTTTAGTATGATGTAAACTACCTCAGAATTATGGTATGCTGCTTTTCCTCACTTTAATACAAAAGTGTAAGTTCCTCTTCTCTTGCCCTTCCTCTCACCTTTGAAGGTTCCTGATCTACTGAAGTGGTGCCATACTCTTGTTGCCAAATCATCTTCATTGGTCCATCTGTTTTGATACAACTGCAGAATTAAAATAGACAATACATAACTGATTGTCCCAATTTATTTTTCAGCCCTAGGTTATAGACAGATTTTAAATGCAGATAACAGAGTACAGCCTAGAGCCAGGGATTGTGAGCATGCAAGCCATTTTAAGAAGGATTATCAGTTCTAAGAATTTCACTTTGAATTACTTTTTAGCCTAAGCTTTTGAAACAGCTAGTCATTTTGGCTACCAGACTTGAGAAAACTGAAAGAACTGTGATTTTCTAGAAAATGTGAAGCACCTCTATGCTGAAAAGGGGGCTTGTTTGCTTGTTTCTTAGGACAGGTGTTTCAGGAATTGAACTGGTATTGGGGTCACCAGTCCATTTTGAAAACACAAGCCCCAGCACAGCATCCTGCAGCTGCCTGTGTTCAGATTTTAAAAGTGACTCACTGAGAGTTACTTAGTTACTTACATAGCTGAGACAGGCCACAAAACATTCAACTCAAATTGATGGGACCAAATTTGTCTCCTAAACAACTGCAAGAATGAATTAGGGAGTGATATAATCATCTAAATTACATCTATTACGATATAATAATGCAACATGCCAGAAGGAGTACGGAACTCTCATAAAGGCTCTTAATTTAAATTTGCTTTGAGTTGGCAAAACACACACAAAACCAACATACTCAATTTAACTCAGTTAAACAGTGTCAGCATTTAATTAGACTATGAGGATAAAGTGATGGGATGTTACAGTTCAGATTTCCATGAAATTTTACTAATCTAGGGGCAAGAACTTATAGCACTTGAAACATAAAAGAAGGTACTAAATTTAAAATATAACCCCATGCATATTAGCATAATTAAAATGCCAAACTTTAAAATGCAATTATCAAGTAATAGGAATGCCATGCATTTGTAATGCTAGAATTTCCTTAAAGAACATTAAGGACATGCAACACTCAGCAGATTCCTAACTGCTATTTAATTACCCTTGCCACTTATTGCTGAAAAGATGAAGAGTATGGAAAAGATGCACATTTGCCTAACCAAAAGAAGGATTAAGAGATTTTCTTTTGTAGTTCTAGTACAGATAGACTTTTGATATCTACTGTATACCTTGCTCAGTGAGCAACTAATGAAATCATCTGCAAATCTAAATTTTAGAACCGTCCCTTGAATACTTTAGCTAGCATCAAGCACTTCCTATTGCATGGATCTCTGTTGCTCTTGTAAAAAGCTCAGCAGTGTGAGAGTTTCAGGGTGCTCCTTAAAAGCTGCTTTGACTTGGTACTCACCAACCTGCTGCCTTCCAAAAGAAAGACTTACCTTTCACAGAGTAGTCCTTTCTCACAGCATTGACTTTATAATGAATTTTGCAGTCCTTAAGAAGAAAATTCAGGTTTTCATATTATTCTAATCCCTTTCATGTAATTATTGTAGGTTTTGAGTTAATTTACAGCCTGCTATCCTTCCTCTTAAAGCTTTTAGGAACAGTTATATGTTTGAATCTTGTGATTTATTTTTTTATTTTCTGACTTCTCTGAAAACAACTGGACATTTGATGCTCTTCTAGTACAGCCTTTAAGATTAGAAATAGCTACCTAAGATAAACGCAGATTAGCGATGTCTCTCTGGTCTGAGATGCTTTCCACTGTCAAATACCTATTTCACACAGTGTGGCTGTGCCACACTGCTCCAAAGGGGGTGGGAGGTGGAAATTATTATTGCAATTATTTTGGGAAGTGTCTTCCCTGTCTGGTGTGAAGAGCTTGACTGTGTGTGCCTGTTGTTGTTACCTGGCCAGGAGAGCTGGGGTGTCTGGGTCTCATCCTTTGCACAGGCAACATCCTGGTGGAATTCAGATGCGAGCTTTCAAGGTCCCCACGTGGTGGTACCTGAGTCTTGTGAAGAGAGAAGCCTTGTGGCAGTCACTGAAGACTTGGTTTTAGATTCTCCTATTCTCAATTTGAATGTCTTCATATCTGTGTTGGTTATAAGATTATAAAGTCCTCAGTCTGGGAAGATTAAAGATAAATAGGAAACAAAAAGGAAAAAAAAGAAAAAGAGAAAAAAACCATTTGTAAACAAAGAACACAGCAGAAACAACAATAGAGGGATTTTGCTGAGGGAAAATGTTTTTTTTGAAGAAAAGGATACTGATGTCTGGGGAATGGAGTTTGCCACAAAACCTCACTCCCTCTGAGCACTTGTTAAATTGGCTGTGTGTCTCCTCTGTCCTGCCCCCACTCTGAATACAGACAAGTAAGATGTTATTTTCTTTGGCACCAGCCCAGAGACTGAGTTGTGTTGGCCTCAGCTCCTGGAGCACACTCTCTGTTCTCAGGGCAGGTATGAGGCATTAATTTCCGGAGGCAGGTGGCTTATGCCTTAATGCTGGATTGCACTTATCACAAATCCTGTAGAGAGGAAGTGTTGAAAATCTTATGTGGGTCCAAAAAGTAGTGCCAGTATTAGAGGCTCAGAGCCTGCACCAAATGTGCCACTTCAGCTCAGGCACCTGGAACAGGCACAGTGACTGAGAATGGAAGGAAGAAATTCTTCAAAGAATTGTTGGTCAGGAGTTCATTTAATTTTCCCTTACATTCACTGAACTGGTGAACGCAATTAACAGCTGCTTCACTGGAAAGAGTTTTCACTCAGTTATTTCCTTCGTCTCAGACTTGGGCTCATTTGATAATTACTTTTGCATGCTGACTTTCACATCATTGACTGTTCTTCCCAACCTTGCACTGTAGTGAGAAAGGAATTATAACAAAGTCAAGCTGTTGATTTTTACTCTTTCCTTGCTACATGCTTACTTTTTTTGTAAGCGCAGTAATTTCCCTCGCCACGCTGAGACCTGTTCTACATCTTTCCCAGAACAATGTATGTATCTGATCAAATCCATCAGCCAGGTAAGCCAGATGAAACATCTGCTGCTGTTCAGAAAATAGATTCTGCACTGATTTAACTACTAGAAAAGCAAATCTCCATTATTTCAGAAAGCAGTAAGGTTGCCCTCAGTACTCATTTCCTATCAGTATGGGACAGATAAAACACTGAAGTGGAAGTCAGAAATCTATCAAATGGCTCATTGACTTGGGCCAATGTAGAATGTTTTTCCTTGTGATTTTTGACTGTGTGTCTACTTCTGTACTGTAATAACTCTGTGGAGGAGAAACCATTTCTGTACTTGTTTGTGCAAACTCTGTTTTGCTTGGAGTCTCCAGGTAATTTAAAATATGCCTCATTACAAACAAAGCTGTGAAGCATCGCAGCTCCCACCCATTTCCTTACAATTCCACAGGAGTAAATAGCTTTGCCTGATAGCAAATGCAGTCCAGTGGTTGGGATTAAAATGATGTGCAGTTCCAGTTGTTGTATCATGTGGCCTCGGGCTGTACTTCCTTGGGAGCTACTGCTTTAAATCTTCTAAAGCAAAAAATGCTTCAGTTCGGCCCATGGGCTCAAAATGGACAAATGTGAATGTGAATTATTCCAGTCAAAATAAGCTGACCAAATGTGGTGTTATTAAGGTGGGTAAATAGCTGATATGTGGATAAAATCAACAGAGTGATATTGGTGTGCTGAGAATTCAGTTAAATAGTAACCAAAGTGATGAAAGTTTGAGCTGCTTAATCCATCATTCCATCTTCCAGTGCTTCTGGAGAGTGCCAGAGGACAGCGAGGTCTCACATCAAAAATACAGCACAACTGGGGGCCAACATCCTTCTCTTGAACCATGATGTCCACACTGCTCTGGGTAGCTGAAAGGAACCCACGTGCCACCAACATCTCTGTTGGCTTCAGCAAAATTCCACTCAGTGCCAAACTGTGAGACTTGAAGTCCTAATCTTGCTTTCCATCCCCATCCCCTGTCCTTTTTTTTTTTCTCCCCTATTTCCCAGTGTATTGTGTATTTCTTCTCTTTTCTTCCTCTCCTTTTACTTTTTTTCAAGAGTTGGGCTTTGGTAGCCAGGATTGTTTTGTAGTGGGTCAGAGAGCCTGCGATCACAAAAGCTGCTTGAGCAAAGTTTTAAACAGCCTGATTTGTGGGGGTTTGTCAGATCTAATCACAGCAGGTAAGACCTGGAGCTGGGAACTTGCCACTCTTGTAGTAAGTGAGAGACAGCCTCACAAACAGCAGCTGCATTTTTTAAATCTCCATAGTTCTTTTTATTTTCTGCCCTTTTGGAGCTTGTTTTTTCTTTGAGGAAAGATGATCAAGCTGCACCAGAAACAGCAGTGGCAACACTGCATCCAGCTCACTTCAGCATCTGTTTCTCTTTGCCATCAAAAGGCCCATTAGTTATTTCCCTTGTTAGCACCCTCTGATGGATTTGCCAAAGACCGTCCTTTGTGTGTTAAAACTCTGGTGACAAAATAGAAAGGGAAAAACAGAGCCTGAAAAAAATTATTTAATTCTCTACCTCCTGTGTGTTTTCATTTCATTATATTGTGAGTTTAATTTGTGTGTCAGGAGGAATTTGCAAAGAATAGTAAATAAATATTTTTAGTGCTTCTTGTTCCGAGTGTTAGGGCTGAATATGGAGCTGAGCAGAATTTGTTTCACGTCTTTGCAGCACATATTTGAAAATGTCACTGTTGCTGGTGATTAGGGTAACAGATGATAAAGTTTTATGGCTTCCTCAGAGACAGAGGATTCCTTTGAGATTTGGGGGAATAAGTGAACTGTCAGGAAGATCCAAAATGCCAGAGGTTTATGAGCAAAAAAGAGACAGAGGAATCCTGCAGCTTTATTCCAATAAAGGGAGAGAGACCACTGGGGCACACACACCCACAGGGTTTTCTCTCAAACACTCATGAGGTTTTGGAGGGCGCAGCCTCCTTTTATCCCAAACTCCCGGCTGCATGGTGCCCTCTTCCTTGCCCCACTGGCTGAGGTACTAGGAAGGTACAGCCTTCCTGAACTGCCCACCCCATATCCCCCCTCAAACCTACCGTTTCACCCCAAAGTTCAGAAGGTCAGGCTTGTGCAGACCCTTGTCTGTTTCAGGAGCCGAGCTGTCTGGGCTCTGCAAGAAACCTGCTGCTTGAAGTCAGTAGAGACATTAAGATCCATTTCAAAGACATTGACACCCATCCCTTCACCCATCCAATTGTTGGTAAAGACATCAGCTTTCCTCTCAATCCCTCCTTTTCTTATTTCTCAATTTGTCTTTACAAACCCTACTTATTATTAAACCTTTTCAACAACTGCGAACATTTGCAACACCCCCTCCTGACTTTGTCACATCTGGGCCTTGCACCAAGCGTGGGAGTAAATATCAGAGACACCAATGAGTTCAAGAGACCGCTGTGACCTTAAGTGACCCCAATGACCTCAAGTAACCCCAGTCAGGGCCTCAAATGACCTCAAGTGACCCCAATGACCTCAAGTAACCCCAGTCGGGGCCTCAAATGACCTCAAGTAACCCCAATGACCTCAAGTAACCCCGGATCGGGGCCACAAACGACCTCAAGTAACCCCTGGATCAATTGAAAAATTCTCAAATGACCTCAAGTAACCCCAATGACCTCAAGTGACCCCAATGACCTCAAGTAACCCCAGTCAGGGCCTCAAATGACCTCAAGTGACCCCAATGACCTCAAGTAACCCCGGATTGGGGCCTCAAACGACCTCAAGTAACCCCTGGATCAATTGAAAAATTCTCAAATGACCTCAAGTAACCCCTGTGACCTCAAGTGACCCCAATGACCTCAAGTAACCCCAGTCAGGGCCTCAAATGACCTCAAGTAACCCTGGATCGGGGCCTCAAACGACCTCAGGTAACCCCTGGATCAATTGAAAAATTCTCAAATGACCTCAAGTAACCCCTGTGACCTCAAGTGACCCCAATGACCTCAAGTAACCCCAGTCAGGGGCCTCAAATGACCTCAAGTGACCCCAATGACCTCAAGTAACCCCGGATTGGGGCCTCAAACGACCTCAAGTAACCCCTGGATCAATTGAAAAATTCTCAAATGACCTCAAGTAACCCCTGTGACCTCGAGTGACCCCAATGACCTCAAGTAACCCCAGTCAGGGCCTCAAGTGACCCCCAATGACCTCAAGTAACCCCAGATCGGGGCCTCAAATGACCTCAAGTGACCCCAATGACCTCAAGTAACCCCAGTCAGGGCCTCAAATGACCTCAAGTGACCCCAATGACCTCAAGTAACCCCGGATCGGGGCCTCAAATGACCTCAAGTAACCCCTGGATCAATTGAAAAATTCTCAAACGACCTCAAGTAACTCCTGTGACCTCAAGTGACCCCAATGACCTCAAGTAACCCCAGTCAGGGCCTCAAATGACCTCAAGTGACCCCAATGACCTCAAGTAACCCCAGATCGGGGCCTCAAACGACCTCAGGTAACCCCTGGATCAATTGAAAAATTCTCAAATGATCTCACGTAACCCCTGTGACCTCAAGTGACCCCAATGACCTCAAGTAACCCCAGTCAGGGCCTCAAATGACCTCAAGTGACCCCAATGACCTCAAGTAACCCCAGATCGGGGCCTCAAATGACCTCAAGTAACCCCTGGATCAATTGAAAAATTCTCAAACGACCTCAAGTAACCCCTGCGACCTCAAGTGACCCCAATGACCTCAAGTAACCCCAGTCAGGGCCTCAAATGACCTCAAGTGACCCCAATGACCTCAAGTAACCCCAGTCGGGGCCTCAAATGACCTCAAGTGACCCCAATGACCTCAAGTAACCCCGGATCGGGGCCTCAAACGACCTCAAGTAACCCCTGGATCAATTGAAAAATTCTCAAATGACCTCAAGTAACCCCTGCGACCTCAAGTGACCCCAATGACCTCAAGTAACCCCTGACAGGGCCTCACATGACCTCAAGTGACCCCAATGACCTCAAGTAACCCCGGATCGGGGCCTCAAATGACCTCAAGTAACCCCTGGATCAATTGAAAAATTCTCAAATGACCTCAAGTAACCCCTGCGACCTCAAGTGACCCCAATGACCTCAAGTAACCCCGGATCGGGGCCTCAAACGACCTCAAGTAACCTCTGGATCAATTGAAAAATTCTCAAATGACCTCAAGTAACCCCTGTGACCTCAAGTGACCCCAATGACCTCAAGTAACCCCGGATTGGGGCCTCAAACGACCTCAAGTAACCCCTGGATCAATTGAAAAATTCTCAAATGACCTCAAGTGACCCCCAATGACCTCAAGTAACCCCAGTCGGGGCCTCAAACGACCTCAAGTAACCCCTGGATCAATTGAAAAATTCTCAAATGACCTCAAGTAACCCCTGTGACCTCAAGTGACCCCAATGACCTCAAGTAACCCCAGTCAGGGCCTCAAATGACCTCAAGTGACCCCAATGACCTCAAGTAACCCCGGATTGGGGCCTCAAACGACCTCAAGTAACCCCTGGATCAATTGAAAAATTCTCAAATGACCTCAAGTAACCCCTGTGACCTCAAGTGACCCCAATGACCTCAAGTAACCCCAGTCAGGGGCCTCAAATGACCTCAAGTGACCCCAATGACCTCAAGTAACCCCAGATCGGGGCCTCAAACGACCTCAAGTAACCCCTGGATCAATTGAAAAATTCTCAAATGACCTCAAGTAACCCCTGTGACCTCAAGTGACCCCAATGACCTCAAGTAACCCCAGTCAGGGCCTCAAGTGACCTCAAGTGACCCCAATGACCTCAAGTAACCCCGGATCGGGGCCTCAAACGACCTCAAGTAACCCCTGGATCAATTGAAAAATTCTCAAATGACCTCAAGTAACCCCTGCGACCTCAAGTGACCCCAATGACCTCAAGTAACCCCAGTCGGGGCCTCAAATGACCTCAAGTGACCCCCAATGACCTCAAGTAACCCCAGTCGGGGCCTCAAATGACCTCAAGTGACCCCAATGACCTCAAGTAACCCCGGATCGGGGCCTCAAATGACCTCAAGTAACCCCTGGATCAATTGAAAAATTCTCAAATGACCTCAAGTAACCCCTGTGACCTCAAGTGACCCCAATGACCTCAAGTAACCCCAGTCAGGGCCTCAAATGACCTCAAGTGACCCCAATGACCTCAAGTAACCCCAGATCGGGGCCTCAAACGACCTCAAGTAACCCCTGGATCAATTGAAAAATTCTCAAATGACCTCAAGTAACCCCTGTGACCTCAAGTGACCCCAATGACCTCAAGTAACCCCAGTCGGGGCCTCAAATGACCTCAAGTGACCCCAATGACCTCAAGTAACCCCGGATCGGGGCCTCAAACGACCTCAAGTAACCCCTGGATCAATTGAAAAATTCTCAAATGACCTCAAGTAACCCCTGTGACCTCAAGTGACCCCAATGACCTCAAGTAACCCCAGTCAGGGCCTCAAATGACCTCAAGTGACCCCAATGACCTCAAGTAACCCCAGTCGGGGCCTCAAATGACCTCAAGTGACCCCAATGACCTCAAGTAACCCCGGATCGGGGCCTCAAATGACCTCAAGTAACCCCTGGATCAATTGAAAAATTCTCAAACGACCTCAAGTAACCCCAATGACCTCAAGTGACCCCAATGACCTCAAGTAACCCCAGTCGGGGCCTCAAATGACCTCAAGTGACCCCAATGACCTCAAGTAACCCCGGATCGGGGCCTCAAACGACCTCAAGTAACCCCTGGATCAATTGAAAAATTCTCAAATGACCTCAAGTAACCCCTGTGACCTCAAGTGACCCCAATGACCTCAAGTAACCCCTGACAGGGCCTTAAATGACCTCAAGAAACCACAAATAGCTTCATGTAACCCCAATCAAGGCCTCCAATGACCTCAAGTAACCTCCAATGACCTCAAGTAACCTCAAATGACCTCAAGTAACATCTACCAGGGTCTGTAATGACCTCAAGTAACCCCTGGATGAATTAAAAAAGACTCAAGTGACCTCAAGTGACCCCTGTGACCTCAAGTAACCCCAGTCAGGGCCTCCAATGACCTCAAGTAACCCCTGGATCAATTAGAAAAGACTCCAATGTCTTGTAATGGAGTCAGTGGACACAAGCCAGCTGGCCAATCACGTCTCATCCTTCCTGGCCTCTCCCAGCCCTGTGCAGTGTGTTTGAAGGGAAAGGGCAAAGGCAGCTGTGAAGATAACACACGCAGTGGTAATTTATCACACTCACCAACAGTGGGTGAATAGGATGCACCTGCTCATGTTTCCCACTTACCAAAAGAACATTTGAACATTTGTCCCCCTCTTTGGCATAAAATTTCAACCAGCAAGGGCTCCAGTGTGGGGAGCCCCCGGCTCAACAGTGGATCCTGACTGCATTAACAATGCATTTCCAATGTTCTTTTTTACAAATGATGTGTTGTGTAGTGGTTTGGTCCAAGATACTCATTACTGTTTATCTTCTGTGAGATAAGAATTAGGAGAAACGCAAAGCAGGCACAAAACTTGAAAGAATATAAAGAAGTTTATTAACAGACCTAAAAGAGGGAAAAAAAAAAATTATACCACACCTTTAGAACTCTCCTCCTCCCCCCACCTTTCTTCTCCCTTCTCCCACTGACAATGTAAAAAGACAACCCTTGAGATGTTCAGTCTGTTTACCACTTCCATAATAACCTTGTTCAGTCCATTTAGAAAAGAGGAGTCTCTGCTCGCATGTGAGTCCCTTCCCCCGACTTGCAGCTTTTCCCACAACTGCTTTCGAGGGTCCACTCTTGAAGTTTTTTGGGGTACAGTTTTAAGGTTGAGCCGTTCAGAAACAAAAGTTCTCTTCACCCATCTCTGGGAGCATTTCATCTCTAAGAACAGAGGCCCTTCTCCTTCCCTGGGAGCAAAGGGTCTTCCTCATTTTCATCTTTAGGACTATCTCTGGGAGCATCTCTAGGAACTGAAGTTTTCTCCTTTCCCATTTGGAGCAAAAGTCCTCATCTGGTCCATCTCTCCCTGTCCAAACTTCTCATGAAATTACAGCTGCATCAGCATCTGCCTATTTCAGCGCAGGTGCTTTTGCTTACAAGCTGAACACTCCACCCCCCATATCTTCATGAAATGACAACGGGATACTCTGATATATCATAGCTTCACAACAGAATTTCAGCTTTAAGCATCTCCTCTTTCTCTTCCCTCAGGTTTTTGGGTCTTCACAGCAATAAAAGGGTTAATCTCACCTCGGCCTTGCAGCTGGAATGTCGATTATCGCTGTTGGTCACCTGACCTCTGCCGGGACAGCGGGTGCCGCTTTGTTGAAATCTTGGCTGCAATGGAGAGGGAGGGGGGGGTTCCAAGCCTCTCTGGCTGCCCACAGCCCTGCTGGGGGGGCTTCCGTGGCTGGAACAGGTCCATCAGCTCCAGGATGGCCGTGGCCCGGCCTGGCCTGGCCCAAGCAGGGCCTGGGCTGGGCCCGCTGGCCCCCGCACGGGCCCCGCAGCCACCTGTCCCAGCGCCGGAAACAAGAGAGGGCTCTGCCCAGGGTTTGTCTATTCTTAAGTGTGGATCACAGAGGCGGTCACAACTTTAAGTGGCTTAAAGAATTGTCCATATTCAAACTGGCCACTGATAGGTTCTGTCAGGTCATAGAGAAAGCCGTAGGAAGAACATCACTTCCGAGACTTAGCTTGCTAACCTATGACAGGTTGATTCCTTCCCAGTCGCTGTCCTGGTGGCTACCCTCTTCCCTTTGCTCCTGAGGCTCTCTGCACTTCTTCCTGTTGGGGGTTGTAAATACTCTGCCATTATCCTTACCTGTACCTTTACCTTTTCCTCATCCCTTCTTTCATATCTTTTATATACCTGAGATGCCTTTCTAAACAATTCCTGGAAGAGGCCACTTGGCCACCTCTCTTGTCCCTGCTCCTGCTGCCTGTGGGCTCTCACCCTCCCACAGCCTCCAAATTCTTTGCAAAATCACTCATCTCCCCAGTGACCCAAACAAAAACCCTTCATGTATCAGGCCAGCCTTTGGTGACACATTGTCTCTTACACCACACACCAAAGCTGCTCCTTGTCCAGCCGCAGTGTCCAGACACCCCTGCAGGACACCCGTCCAGGCCCCCGGGCCGCCCTCGCAGCACCACAAGCTCTGTAAAGCACCAGGACACAGCTGGGCACAGCTGACAGTGTCACAGGGATGGGCAGGTGGAAAAGACATCCTGCAACCTCATGGGGCCAGGGGGCCACTGCCACCCTGCTTAGGGGGTGTCAGGGTCAGGCACCGCCCGGCGCTGAGCCCCGTCTGTCCCACAGCCTCAGCTCGGTCCCGCACCTCCCCACAGGCACCAGACTGTGCTGCCAGTTCTGCATTTCTGCACCCAGCCTCGGCACTCCTCCCCACAGATTTACCCCCTTACAAACCCAAATCCTCCACCCTGGCTCCATAATGGCCCAGGGAGGGGTGGGGCTGATGGAACAATCCCTGTTTCCCCACTCCTGGGAGCCAGGAATACAGGAGACTTGCAGCTGGCCCTGTATTAGACTGCAGATTTTGAACATAAAGCAGAGAACTTCCCAGTTCTCACTGTTCTCTCCCTATCACATAGCCTCCCACTGCTGTTTGCCTTAACCATATTTCTACACACTCCCCTTTAACCAATCCTTTCCCAAACTAACACCATATTTCCCCCTCTGAGCATCTGCTGAGACCCTTTCTGGATGCCTCTTATTGCCCCCTCTGGGCATCCATGCCCTTAATTACCTCTGGGAGAATGTGCAAACTGTCTCAACATTCTCCTAAAGGACCCTTTGGAGATATTTTGGGATCATCATCCCTACAGTCAAGACCCTTTCTCGACTTTCCTTTGTTGCCCACCCAGGGCACTCTGCCATGTTTTACTCCCCAAAGTTGTACTCACCGGTGAGATTTGCCAAGAACCTTCTCGATTTTCCCTTACTGCCTCCTCTGGGCATCCACGTCCAGTGGTCCTTTCCTGTGGACTCTTTGTGGACCCCCTGGTCCGCCTCTCGTCTGTCCCCTGGACAGTCTCGGGTACCCAATCAATCACCTGGTGCTGGCCAGTGCTGAAGGGACCTGGTCACTGAAACTGGGTGAGGCACCTCCAGCTCCTCTTGACACGTTCTGTTCTTGGACGACAGAAGGATCCCAGATGAGCTCCCAATTGCCAGATGTTTATGAGCAAAAGGAGACAGAGAAATCCTGCAACTTTTTTCCATAAAAGGGAGAGAGACCACTGGGGCACACACGCCCACAGGGTTTTCTCTCAAACACTCATGAGGTTTTGGAGGGCGCAGCCTCCTTTTATCCCAAACTCCCGGCTGCATGGTGCCCTCTTCCTTGCCCCACTGGCTGAGGTACTAGGAAGGTACAGCCTTCCTGAACTGCCCACCCCATATCCCCCCTCAAACCTACCGTTTCACCCCAAAGTTCAGAAGGTCAGGCTTGTGCAGACCCTTGTCTGTTTCAGGAGCCGAGCTGTCTGGGCTCTGCAAGAAACCTGCTGCTTGAAGTCAGTAGAGACATTAAAATCCATTTCAAAGACATTGACACCCATCCCTTCACCCATCCAATTGTTGGTAAAGACATCAGCTTTCCTTTCATACTGAACACATGAGTTTGTGAGGGATGTCAGCAACATCAGGGAAAATACAAATCTAATGAAGGTGGGACAGCAAGGTAGCCCTGAAACAATGTGAGACTGAAATATATCACAACACCTATTTCTGAAAGAAAATTATATAAACCAGTAGTAATCAGGTTTGTGGAGCTGTTTTCTCCCCATATGAAATGGTTTTGGTATTACAATACTGGGAATGGTTTTAGTTCCCATATTTTGGAAAGGCTGTTTGGAAGCTTGAGGGAGTATGGAAAAAGACAAGGAAATCATTCGAGGGCTGGATAAAATTTTCTTTGTTTAGTTTCTCAAGAAAAGCCAGCTGCATTGTGTTGTGATCACAGTTCTGAAAGCGTACAAGAACAAATGCCTGGAATTGGGAGCTAGAGAATGTCCAGGGAGAGACACACCATTGCAAGCAGGGTAAGAGAGACTCCTCCCATCCTGGGTGGTTTTGGGGGCGTATGGATTCAAAACAACTCCTAACAGCAAAACCCTGTAGGGCATGAACATATAAGCTATAAAATATCACTGAAGATAAATTTCGTTAGGCATCATGCAGATCAAAATGTTGAACACTGTGGTCATGGTCCAGAAGCACAATTATCCATTAACAGCAAGTCCGTCACCCTCCAAATTATCTTTTGTCTTTTGGTTTGTTTTTTTTCCTTTGAAAGAACTATATTTATTAAAGGAATATGTAATTACCAGGTGGCACCCAGACATTCTAAAGGGATCAGCTTAAAGTTATAGTGTTTGAAGTGATGATAACAGCATTTCAGACATCACAACTGTGGTCACATTAAACAGTGACTACCAAATTTCTGAAAGAACATGATTTTGAGTCTGAATGAAAAACCCATTTGTTGCCCTTTTTTCCTATCTGTTTGTTTGTATGTCAGTGCTGGAAATGATGACTATTGAGTGACATCTAGTGGATATGAAGATGCTGAACACCAGCATTTCAAAGATACAAAACATTTTGAAGTATGTCAGAGTTGTAGTGCTGGCAAAGGGACCACATAATTAAAATGCTGTAGCAAGATGTAGGTAACAAGCCAGAGAGTCAGAATCCAGCTTTTCAAGGAAATAGAAAATAAATCAAAATGTTTTAGATTTCTCTTTTTTAGATCAATTCTTATGTAAAAAAATCCCCACACTGCTTCCTGCTCATTGTCTTGCTTCCAGCTGTACTTTATATAATCTCTATACAGAGACTATTTACCAGCACACTCCCTGAAATCCACAGCCTGTCACACACTAGCCCTGGTATGATGGCCAGGGCCTTCTGATATGTCTTGGATGGGTATTTTTCCTTTTTCATTTCCGTTTCATTTTTCACAATTTAATATGTACTTATCCTTGAGGCTTACTGGCCACAATAAGTCTGGGGTTGCTTTATAGTGAGTCGATGACAGAAAAATTGTAGTTTTTTGTGAGAGATTATTGAAGAAGAATACCTGAAATGCTTGCCTGCCTTAATTCTCTTCTTGGGAAAATGTGTTTCGGAGAAGACCACATTTCAGAAACTGAGATACACAAACTTTAATTTTTGGAGCTGAAGGGAAAAAATATCAACAGGAAGCTTTTATATTCCAAGGGCATGATTCATCAGGTGTCTTACAGTACACTTAAATTTATTGATCATAAGTATGTAATTGTGGGCTCTGGGTTTTTCACCTTGTCCACAGAGACTTACCAGGGCTCTGTAGGAACTATTAAGCTCCCACTCATTTACTTTGTTTCCCAAGTTCATAAATGTTAATTAATTTTTTTTGGCATTTTTATCAGTCACATTTTAAACAAGTCCCTGGATACAAAAACCGACTGATATTCTATTAATAAGTTAAATCCAAAAATCACTAATATGGGATATGTGGGTGAAATGGTAGAGAGTAATATGTTTTGATTACTCATGGATTCTTATAGTGAAATATAAGTTATAAGTAGTCAGAATGTTGGTGTAAATCAATTCATCAAGTCTGATCTTTGATCGGTTGTAAACTAGAGCATAGCACAAAGTGCCATGCTCGGTTGTTATACTGGATAAATTTGGTAGGGATTAAGCTATGTGTTACAGATAAGCTAATCACATCAATACAAAATTTACTTTGTAACACAAGATCAAAAATTTGAAAAAAAAAATCTTGATTCAGTGGCTCTTGGTCTCTAAGTCTAAGTATTCTTTCCACAAATATTTTCAGAGTCAAGCTACAAGGACCAAAAGTGAGCTGCTTCCTCATTGGGACATAAATTAGTGACATGCTCTATTTTTTTGACAGGTGGATCTCTACATCCCCGTGGTCCTCCCTGAGCTGCAGGGGTACAGCTGCCTCACCATGGTCCCACCATGGACTAGAGGGGAATCTCAACTCCAGCTCCCGGAGCACCTCCTGCCCCTCCTTCTACACTGACCTGGGTATCTGCAGAGCTGTTTCTCTCACATGTTCTCATCCTGCTCTTCTCTGGCCACGATTACATCTGTGTGATATCTTTTTTTCCCTTCTTCTTAAATATCTTATCACAGAGGCGTTCCCATCATTCCTGCTTGGCCGGTGGCACGTCTGTCTTTGGAGCAGCCAGGAACTGGCTGTGCTGGGCATGGAGGAAACTTCTGTCAGCTTCTCACAGCTGCCACCCCTGTGGCCTCCCTGCTACCAAAACCTGCCCATGCAAAGCCTTCTGGTTCTTGTTGTTGCTGCAGCTGAAATACTTCTGCAGCCTTTTAATGAAATAAACCTGTGAGAACTAATTTAGCCTTTCAACTCAGCTACACAGTAGATCCCTCTCAGATTACTGAGCATTATAGGCAGTTTCATTCTCTCTCTCTCCCCCTTTTTTCCGTCCCAGCCCTGAGCTCTGGTCAGAAAACTGACAGATATATGGAGACATTTCTCATCTGGAGATGTGCTTGGAGTTTGCTGAGCCCTTCAGGGCAGGTATGAAGCAGCACTGAGCCTTCCAGAGCTGGGGGCAGCTGTGACCTACAGGCCTGTTGGCTCACGGGTTTCAAATCAGTGCTGCTGCAGATTCCAAATCACTGCTTAGCTGCGAGCCGAGTTATTGCACACAAACTCTGCATGAGCAGGAGCATCCTACCGAGGGATAATAAAAATGCTAATAAAAACGCTGCTGCCACGAGCCAGGGCAGCTGGATGCCAACAGCTTCTCTTGAGCTTTACAACCTGAGAACATGGAGCTTGGTATGAGGCACAAAATGGAGCTGAAAGGTAAAGGACACTGGCTTAGGGCTTGAAGACAAGTTTGTGGTTTGTGAGCTGGAACTGATTCACAGCTGGAGAACATGGATTGTGCAGCACTGCTCAGACCTGCTGTCAGTCTGAAAACATCTCCTTATTGCTCTCATCAATGCATGCTACCAAATTAACAGCATTCAGCTCCCAGGAACAGTCCAGGGAAAGGGCTGAAACTCCAGCCTGAATGAGTTTGCTGGAGGGTTGGGATTTTTTTGCTGTTGTTGCTAATTTAGTAGCAAGTCTGGACACTGACTGCAGATTTTTTAACATCTTTGCTTATCAAATTGATCTGAACTGGACCACAAAGTCCAGGAACCACTCCTGAGGTAGCCCACTTTTCCTCCAGCCATGCGTGCTGTTGTTCTCAGAAAGGAAAAGTAAGAGAAATCCTGTTTCATGGCAATTGTATAGGAAAGACTTTTTTTTCTTATCAGCTTTCTAAATGTGACATTGTTAACTTTGCAGATAGTTTTGAAGTTTAAGATGTTTGGGCATTTGTATTTATTTATTTATTTTGGGGAATCAATAGCTCATCTACTTCAAATACTGTTAGACTCATTCTTGCCAAAAAAAGTTTCCACTCCAAATCTGTTTTTTTCTCTGCATGTACATAAATTTTTTCTGATTTCAGCTATTTAGCTATTGACGATTCAGAACAAAATTAATTTCTTTTTTTACTGCTACTAAGCCTGAAATACCTGTGCTTTTAAGTGTTGTCTCAGACAAAGTACATGAAATATTTGTTGGATTCTCTTTTTTAGACTGTAGATTTGTGGAGAGAAAAAGACTCTTAATGTTACAAATTCCAGTTTTCAGAATGGGAATAACTGTTATCTTTCTTTTCATTAGGCATTGTTTGGGAAACATAAATGGATGAGCTATAAAATAATATCTCCAATCTAATTTTTTTTTTTCTATTTTTAATATTTTTGGTCAGAAAACTCTGATCCTGCAAATGAGGCATTACAGGAGAAATCCCGCTGAGATTGTGCTGCAGTGCTGCTTTCTTTAGGAGCATCATCTTGACCCACACTCATGATTCCAACAAAGCACCTGGAGGAAGGGACAGCTCTTGAAAACCTGACTGATCTCTTGTTTGGGGGTCACAGAAGGTCATACACCTCCTCCCTTTCACTCTCAGTGACTGGGGGAATCCTAATTTTGTACAGGATGGAGAATTCTTGCAAAAGTTTGATACCAAAAACCGAGCAAAAGCCACCCTTAACCAGCACAAAGGAATACCAAAAACATAATTATTATTCTCCTTGTGAAAGCCAGAAATGTTTTGCTTATTAGTCAGTAAAAGGTATGTTCTAGTGCGTATATTTATGTTTTATGGTACATTTTGTCTTTCAGTGGTTGCTGACATGAAATCTTCCCATTTAAGTATGTTTTACAACAATATAGTGACCATTTTTATTTAGCAAAGGTACATGGAAAGCAGGACAGGCTTATAAGACTTGAAAATGAGACAGATAGAAGTCAGTACTGCTTTTTTCATTTTGTGCAAAAACTTTGGAGAACGCTTCTTTCTTTCATTTCAATATACCTCATAAGGTCATCATTCAAACACCCAAAAAAGAAAGCTGGATTTTATTGTTTTTTTATTGTAAAGACCCCTGGCTGTCTTTCAAAGTTATACTAGAACTGAAGTCCAGGCAGGCTCAGACCCTCAGCTTTCTTAATTATTAATATAAATAGTTTGGAAGTCTTTAAAGATGTGTGCCATAAGGAAAAAGAAGAATTAGAAACTTTCAATCTGAGCTGTACACAATTGTCCTGGTCCCAGATGGCACAGTCTTGTGCACGTGAATTATCCCAGTGACTTCACTGGGATTTACTTGTGTGGGCAAAGCTGCTCACAAAGAAAGAGCATTTGCACTTCTGGAGTTCTTCCCTGCAGAGAGAAATAGAAAAAGCTGTGGCTGTACAAAGTGTCAAAAGCAAAAATGTGTTATTTGCACTCTGATCAATGATAATAAATCATAACAAGAAAATCAATTTTTTCTTTGAATCAGGATTAAGAGCAGCTAGAATTACTTGCAAAAATGCCACGAGTAGGCAAGAAATACCAACAGCATAAGCAGATGAACAAATTAACATCAACTGCTGTAACATCCTTCCCATTTCCTGATGGGCAGCAAATAAAAGTTCAGGAACAACACAGCAACTAGTTTTTCTGCGTCAGGTCTCTCCATGTTTAAATTAAGTTCATAAATTAAATTAGACATGTTATTCTATACTAGTTGCTGTTAAAATCAAATACTGTTTACTGCTGGTATCAATATATTATCCAATTCCATTTGCAGCTCCACCAGTGGGTCATTAGTTTGCCTTTGGCAAACCCTGCAGGGATTTTACACAAAAGCTATTTAAAACATGTACCTTTCCCCGTAAAGCCCAGCCATGAAACCTGTGCCTTGAAAGCGTAACACAACAGAATTGCTTTTAAGGATAGTGTCCTGAAAATTTACAAGCTGCCAAGGTCAAATTACAAAGTTGCAATCAATGGATATGAGGCTCGACTAGACATTATTTGGTGGAGGGAGAGCACTCACACATCCAGCTCCCATCAATACGCAGTGCTCTGGTATTCACTGCAGCTTTCTCCAGTTGGTTCCCACTGTGATCTCCAGAAGACTCTGAAGAAATTTATTGTAGTAGTACAAGGAGATCATGTGAAAAACCCCTGGGCAAACGTCTGGTTGCTTTCTCCATCCATATTTCAGCAATTTTCAGGATTATTGGGAAAGTTTAATTGTTTATTTATGTCCTGGTTTGAGACAAATTTGGAGGAACGTCCAAATGGGAACGTCCTCTGATAGAAGGTGGGTTACAGCCGCCCCTCCCCCACCAGGTTCAGGAAAAAACTGGTTTATATCCTAATTTATAATCAGGATTTTAAAAAATAAAAATAAACTGTTTTCTTGCTTAACTGTGCTTACTTTTTATTACTTTCCCTTTCCTTATCCTCTTCCTTTTCCCCTTTTCCTCTTTCTATCCATTCTCTTTATTTTTCCTTTATTTTTTCCCCTTTCCTTGTTGTCCTTTTCATCTTTTCCCTTTATTTTCCTTTTTTTAATTTTGACTCTCTTCCTTTTTTTTTTTTTCCAATTACTTTTACCATAGAAAAAGACAAATCAAAGTTTGGGGGAGAGGTTGTGGGATGTTTGTCTCTTGTGGCAATGATCATCAGTGAGGGAATGTTTCCTGCAAGGATTCACACTGTAATTGAAGGAGGTAGTTGAGCTATTGGCAAAGGCAATCCTTATCCTCAGCATTCATTATTTAGTGAAGTTTTAAGAGCCTTAAGCAAAAGGTTAGAGGTTAGAAAAAGTTTCTGAGGTTAGAAGAAGTGGGCAAGACATATAAAAACCAAGGGAGTCCATCTAGGCAAACCCACACCTAACCACACACTGTTTCTTAGTCCAGAAAAAAGACATAATTAGAAAAGCAGCATTTTAATTTAATTTAATTTAATTTTCCTGCTTTGTTGAGGTTCTTGTAACAACTTCACCAGCATTGTTTCTAGACTGCAAGTCACTGCTTATCTATTGATGTGATTTTTTCCTCTCATTATTTCCTTGGAGGAAAAAAGAAAAACAACCTTAAGTATTTATTCAAGTATTTATATATATATATTTATTTTTTTGGAAAGGGCTGGGGTCGGTCCATTTCGTGTTTACTTTATTTTAAAATGTATGTGGTTTTGTGTATTTATGTGAAAGAAGGAAAGGACAAAGAAAATTGTGGCTTGCATAAGAAGCACTAGATGGTGCTGTGAAGAAAAGTATCCAAGCTAGGTCTCAGCAGCCTAACCTGGGTGCTGAAATTTGGATAGCCACCTTTGTTAGCTTTACAAAGCAGGGATACATTGCTGGTTAGGATTGCACTTGATTACTTCCCTTAGGGTTGGACAGTGGTGGGAGCTGTCATCTGATCAGCACATGGAAGAGGTCGGGTTCTCCAGGCTAATGCCAGGAAATGGAGACGTCTTGTGTGACCTTTAGCCCAGTCACAGGTGGCAGCTGAGACCTTCTCAGATGAGAACCAACAGTAGGACAGGATTTTAAAATCTGTGGGGCATCACCATAGAAAGTGGAGCAAAGCTCCTACAGGTCTGTTGCAGCCCAAAAGATGCTGAGCACCGTTCTGAGCTAATTAAGGCATTAATGATTTCCTAGCCTGTTATAGAAGCTATGAAAGTGGTGCCCACAATTCCTGCCAGCAGAGAGCTTCACATCAGGATGGTAAGTACTCCCCTACCCATTATTTATCCTCCTGCCTGACAGACATGATCATCTGCTCAGATGCAGCCTCCGGGCTTTGTCTCCTTTTAAAATTTTCCCTTTGTTCCGGCTATCAGCAGAGGGAAAGGTCTGAAAATGCAAGTGCAGCTGCCTGGGCTGCAATGGCTCTGCAGGCAGTGGTGCTGAGTGCCTGCCCTCTCCATGGGAGCAGTGTGGCCAAGGGCTGCAGCTTGCAGTTTCAAGCCAAATGCCATGAAAATGGCCCAGCCCAGTGCTGACGGTGAGATGTCTGTACTCACCACTCCCAAATTTGCAACTATTTAATTCCTGAATAGACACCAATCAATTAATTTCCCCCAGGACAAATGGTGCAAGAGTTTATTACCTGAAAGACAAGGCTCAGCCCTTCCGCGACCGTGTTAGACATTTCCAGTGACACTGCTCTCTTCCTCTTCACCATCCCTTCATTCAGAACAATCCCCTTCTACTCTTCCTCTCCCTGACTGCCAGAGTCTCAATCTATGAAAAATGGATTCATACAATTTTATTTTATATTGATGTTATCCCTAAACTTCAAGAGGCATAATTTATTTTGCCATCTTTATGGCGTTCCCACTTATTCTTAAAACACTTCAAAACACAGCAGATATACAGAAGGGAGCTTGAATGTCTGGTGAGTGGGGTTTTTAAGTTAAAATTATAGTATTTTAATACTTCACATGCAATGATCTCTTTGTAAAGTTTTCATAATGTCAGAGAAGTTCATAGAGTAAATTAGTTTGACTTCACTCGGAGTGCTAACATTTATAAATCTACAGTGCTGCCTTTCTGAATATATTTATTGCTGCAGAGAGGAAGGGGGATCAAAGGGCTCTAACACTTATTTCTGCCATCATTTCTCATCTCCGGCACAGTTTGAATTTTGTATACATAGCAGTTTCTTGCTCCAGAGATGTCAGAAATTACCTGGAGACTGCTTACAGGACATTAGAATAGAATATGGACAAACCTGCGAAAGAGTAGATGCTGCGTGCATTAAATATTAATGGCCCACATAAGTCACGAATCCAGATTTGCTTGCAGATTTGTTGTGTGCTGTATTTTGCAGTGTGAGCAGAGGAATAAAGCTAGAGTCTGTCTTCTCTGAGCGCATTTCTCTTCCACATGTTATTTTAGCCTTGACAATAATAAAAGGAGAGAAATAAACAATGCAATATTAGTGATTAAAAGCATAAAAACACATGAGGAAAATGTCTGATTGTAAAAGATCACCAAAGTAACGACAGTAATTTCTGGTTCTGCAAGGACTGAGGCCTTGAGATGATAAATTCCCAGAACCTGGGAGGATTACTGAGTTCTTAGCTTATCGCCTATTAAACACCAAGCCACCCAACAAGGTGCCATTTTTCCCCTCAGCAATAAGAGAATTTATTTTTTAGATTTTCAGCATCATGGCTCACTCTAGGATAATGCTGTTTGAAAAGCTCCACCAGGCTGAGTCATACAACCTCAGGAGAACTTCATGGTTTTGATAAAAAATATTGATGTGATCCCTAGAAGGTTTACCCCCCCCCCCCCCCCATCCCAGGTGAAAGAAGAGAACCCAAAATTTCTCAACCATTGTTTCTTAGCATGGAGTTCATAATTTTTTTAGTGTTTTGGGATGGTAGTACCTTGAAGACTACACCTGAGACCTCTTATTGTCTCAGTAATTTCCTGTGTGATTGAGCAAACCACACCAAAGCAATTTGAAGAATCACAAATGCCTTCTTTCTGGGTGAGAGGGGATGGAGGGAAGATGTGCCACACCCATGGTGTCTGGTTTTGGGCAATATTAAGTATATCTGTAGTTAAACAGCAAATAAACAACTGCTGTGATATATTCTGAGAATCTGGAATTATTTGGGATCATTGCAGCCATGGGGCTTGACCTTTTCTGTAGCACAGAGCAAAAATCTCCTCACATGTTTCTTCTGGAGTCCCAAATATCTGAGGCATAGCATTCCTTCTGAAAGATAGTTGGCCCTGGCTTAAGTGCTTTCCATGTTTGCGGATAAAAGGAGAATTTTTAGTGCAATTATTACTAAATGCTATTAATAATATTAGAAATCTAATGGTGGGAGTGAGACCACGACTTTTCCTTTGACTTACAGCAAGCTTGCTTGCCAAAGTCACTCCAGATTGTTTTGTCTTACTTGTTTTTTGCAGAATTCTGGTGCTGGAGGCTCCATAGCCTCCATAGGAATGTGGCCCTTAGGACACAGTTGGGCCCTGGCAATAAACAAACCTTCCATTTATTTTTTTAAATGTCAGAAGACAGTTTCACCTGGGAAACAAACTGGGGGAAGCTTTAGATTTCAAGTTTTTCTACAGGTGTTCTCCATCCCTACCTTTTACTGCCTTGACAGAAACTGCTAGTCCCCTCCAGATTGTCTGGTTGGCTGTAATTTGAGGTGGATTTTTTTAGGAAGTGCATGGACAAGAGGCTGAGGACTCTTGTGGGAATCAGAACTCCTCGATCATCTACCATGCAGATTTTGCTGTTTCTTCAAAGCCGGAGAAAGGGAGTTCTAAAGTGATTTTACAGATCTATCTTCTTTTGTAAGAGTTATGGAATAGAAATGAGGTAATCACCCACATATCAGCTAGAGTTTTGCTACTACCAATAGCTGTTAAATAAATGTTATTTGCCTTCTTCTGATCTTCTACATCTCTGAACTGCCAGTTTCAACCCAGCAGTCAAAAGAGGCCATTGAGAAAGAAAAAGAACAAAGAGTGCATACTTACTGTGAAAATCATGTTTCAGAAAGTCACTGTGCATGTATCTGGGAATTTAATTTTCAAGCACAGCTCCCTGAACAGCTCCCTGCACAATCTGGCATTATCAGGGAGCAAAAGAGACATTAGGGGTCGTCTCACACAACTGCTACATTTCTTTAGTCATGGAAGTACCCACAAGACAGTGGCATTTACAAGCATCCTTCCACCTTCTGTAGTGCTGTCCTTGCCAGCAGAGAAGGCAGAAGTGAACTTGTTAATCCACATAAAATCAGGAAGGAATGACTTTGTAATAGAAATTTGCAATGTGAGGAAATCAGCGGATACACTTTTAAAACTGCAGCATAGTGCAGTTTCCTGCACTTCCTCTTTTTAATTAGCCTTTTTATTTTCTGAGGTAAATTTTAATAAGTAATTTAGTAGAGCATTGTGATATTTTATTCATTACTGAGTTATGATCCTATCAACAGTATTACATTTGTTATTATTGTTATTACTATTATTATTATTATTATCTTCATGACCACACAATGCAGCTTCTGGAAAATAAGTGAAGGCTGGCACTGCACCACCAACAAAATAAATACAGAGAAGTGTGGCTAACACTGAAACATATTCACTTATTTTCCATGCAACACTTTAATATCATTTGCTTTACTACTTTATGTGGTAATTTTATTTCCATCCACTGATAATTTAGAATTGCTTTCTCCTTGAATTCTGAAACTCATCCTGAATTATGCAACTTGTGTCTGAGATCACCCCTATTCTCACTTTATAGTTGTACTGACTCTTCTTAAAATACCAACATATTTCCAAGGAAGGAGTATGAAATATTTACTTTCAACCTCACTTGGCACCTTTTGGAAAGGAAAGAAAGAAAAAAAAAAGGGATAATATAAAAGAATGTTACCAGGAATATTGCTGTGGCTAGACAGCAATACAAAGGACAGACTGAATTCACTAAAATGTGAAACTTAATATCAGAATTGTAATTTAGTTTTGAAAAAGTGTTTTTCAGTCTCCTGGTATCAGGAAATAGTTACCAAGCAACACCGTAGATATTGGTAATGCAGGCAGATCTATTCAAATAAAAATTATTCAAAACATTGTCATTATCAGTGGAGCTATGTTATTGCTAGATTCATAACCCTTGGTATCCAGACACTTTCATTTTCTACTTCTTGAGCAAAAATCTGCTTTTCCTGAGGAAGGTGCCCTTAAAGTTACCTCTGTTAGAGCAAGCTTGTGGGGATGTGCCACCATCTGCTGTAGTTCCACCTGTATTTTGCTGGGTTGAATGCAGCAAAGGCTGCCAAGCACAGAAGGGCAAGTAGATGGTGAGTACATGCACAGTGTGTGTGAGCAGCAGCAAAGGAATAAGAACACTTTTGCAGCTTTTGACACGGGATTTCAGCAAGAACCTTTGTATTGAATTTGAAATGTTCAATTATTCCTCAGGAAAACAGCAAATAAATGGTTTAGATCCAGAAGGATCTCCCTTTTGCTCAGAATCAGCCTACATTTTTGAAGAAGTAGACAGCCCAGCTGCTGAATTGTGTCTTGCAAGCTGGCTGCATGGTACAGAGCCAGGGATTGCCAGTCCCTTGCCACGTGGCTTTGGGCAGATGCACCATGGATATTGCTGCAGATTGGGTCAAACTGGTAGGAAAAATCATGGTCCTTGGCTGCAAGAAGTTCTAGAGCACCTTAAAGCAGGCAGCTGAGTTAATGGTCATCTCCAAAGCCCAGGAAGGCTCCAAAGCCTTATCCCTGTTCAATGCAAAGCTATGTGCAACTGGAACCCCACTGGCCAGAACAATGGACTTGCATTTCAATTCTATGCAGCACTGGAGAGTTTAGGGGACACATAGACACTGCAGGCAGTCAGTGATCGTTGTTGCAGCACTGCCCAGCTGTATAAAGGGAGTCTGGCCCAAGGAAAGGCCCTTTCAGAAAGGAGATTTGAGTGTATGTTTATCAATTCCCCACAGAGCGGTAAAAAAGGACACTTTTCCTTTTCTTGAGAAGGTGTACCATTATATCCAAGTTATCTGATGCCCTCATCAACTTCATCTCCTGGATGAAACAGATCATAAGACCCTGACTCTTTTGCTTGACCACTTGGCCCAAGCATGGAAATGGTCCTGAGACCTGTGATAAATGGAAGAAAAAGTGTCAAGAATTCAGGGGAGGGCTATAAAGAAATGGCAGCTGTTTGGAAGGTCTGATTTACAGTAATAATACCCAATCACCTCAACCTGTGTGTTAAACAAGCTGCTCTAAGGACACCTGCAGCACTCTCTGCACCTCAAGGGAAGATCTCCCCTTCTGGGCTTTTTTTCTGTATCAAATGGCACAAGAAGAACATTTACTTGCGGAGTTTGGGGCATCCCATTTCCAGCTGGTATCTGACTGTAAAACAAATGATATCTGGCACAAGTTAGAAAGACTTGAGCTTGGGCTAAATCATCAAGTTGGAACTGCCACCTTCTGCAAACAGTTTTGGGGCTGACACTCATGAAAGGCTGGGGGACACAGGAGGGGTGTCTGCTTTTGCTGTTACCAGTCTCCTGATCCAACAAACCAGGACTGCTGGACTCGCCTCAGTAGAGCAGAAAGGAAGAAACAGCAAGAGCCAGCAGGGCAGGGATATCTGCTTTCTATCTCCTGTCTCCTGTGAGGACAAAGCAAGCTGGGGAAGCCAGCAACCACTTAGTTCCACTTTTAAATTTAGGCTGGAGGAGATGCATCCATTTTAACATGTACATCTTCTCAAATGATAGTGACATCTTTCTTTCTTGGTGTAAATGCTTGTAAGGACCACAGTTTGGATCCTCAAGGGTTGCCTGCTGTGGGCAATTAAAAGGTTCTGATAAAGACAATCTTTTATCACAGAGATCTCTCTTCATAGGCAGTGGTAAGAGTAACCCTCTTACAGGATGATAAACATTCTAAGCTGAAGATTACAATTTTTAAATGCAAACCCTGTGACAGAAAGCCACAGTGCTCGTCCTATCTTGTAAAGATGCTACATGCTGTATGTTTCTGAACTTCTGTCTATGCCTATCTTCTTATAACGTAGAGAGAGAATGATTTGTTACAGTGTTTGTACCCAATTTAATTTAAGATGAGAAATCAGCAAGTAGGAAGAGAGGGTGGAAGGAGGGGGGCAGGACCTGCTCCATTTACAGCTCTTAAAAATAGCATGTGAAGCCAGAAACATATAAAATTGAACTAGCCATATCCACACGCAATGCATTTCCAAACAGAGAGTATCTACAGTGCTTCCCAATTATGTTCAGTTCACTGCAGCAGGTGACCCCAATTTCTTTGAAAAATCTTTATAGCAGTCCTTTTTCAGAGAACCTGAATGGGGTGCTCAGAATAAAAGTCAAGGCCACAAGAGTTTCACTTACTTGGGCTTCCTTTGGATTAAAGTGTGCGGATTACATGACCAGGGAGAAAGCTGGAGGACAAAGATGTGTCACCTGCGCATGGGCATTTAAAGCCAGTGGCAAGATGGGTTGAAGATCATCAAAATGAAAAGCTGAGACATCTGTTTTGTTCACCACCTGGAGGGCTCATGCCCTGCCTCTGTTTCTTTCTCTTACTGCTCCCATGTGCCCTGTGGCTGTTGTGGGTTGGTCCTGCCCTTGGCAGCCAGGTGGGGTTGATGCTGCTGGGGCCCCCCCATGCTGGTGGTGTTGCCCTGGTTGGATCTGTAAGGGTTGGATCCCAGGTGGATCTGTAATGGCAAGGCGGGCCCTTGAAGGGATGTCTGGGATGTCTGTACTTTGGCCAAGCTCTTTTCTTGCTCTACATACTTGTTAAGGGAATGGACTCACTTTGGTTTTGTGGCTGTTAATAAAGCAATGCAACGGAGAACAGGTCTGGTTTTATGTAATATTTATGTTAATAATTATTTTAGGGGCGTTGGCATGTGAATGACCACAAAGGGCACAAATCAAATTTGCTGGTGACACCATGAGGAAGCACCAGTGTAAAGAGCATCAGGCTGTCACAGGAGGAAGAACTGGAGGACCTCAGGGGAAAAAGTAATAGAAGTGGAATTAAATTTTATAGTGCAGAGTGTAAATGGGCTTGGCCTTGGGGACTATTATCACTTTTTTGCTCTATAGTGGGAGCTCATTAGCTAGGGATGACTGATGCTAGAAGGATCTGGGGGTATTGGCCATGGGACAACTGAGAGCCACCAGTGCTGTGAAAAGGCAGTGGCAATCCAAGAATGCCTCTGACAGGTTACCTTCAGTAAGGATGAGGGAGAGTTCATGCCATTTTACAGGCTACTACTTAGACCTCATCTGCAATACTGTCTCCAGTTTTAATCAGCCATAGCTAAGAAAGATGAATTCAAGTATGAGCAGTTTGCAGTGAAAGGCTCAGATGTGTCTGAAAATGGAGGGAAAAAAATGTGCTCGAAAATCATCATGCTCGAGGAAAATCCCAGACTATGATATCCCCTAGTTTGTTACTTCAGGGTTTTTTTTTTGGTATTGCTTTAGCACTGGACATTTAAACGCTAGATAAACAAAATACAGTTTGCTTTACAATGAAGAACAACTCCTCTACCCATTTGCAATAACAAAAGTGTGTATCTTTGTGCTAAAATGGCCAATTTAAATTGGATTCCAAAGCTATAGCTTAGTCATCAACTTGCAGTTTGTAGTAACACAGGCCTGAATATCTAAAACAATTTCCAGTGGTGCATAAATGACTTCATGGCATTTGGAAATATGTACAGGAATGGCTCCCAAGCCAGCCGAAGTTAATGAAAATAAAATTAAAAAAATAATAATAAAAAGTGGAGAATTTTTGTATTTTCATTGTACTCTTAATTCATTGTTATACCTACTAGAACATATAATATTCTTTTGCAACCATGATTGTATTTCATCATCTGTGTTAGCCACCACACACTTTCTGGCTACTTTATCCTCTTTTCACTGCTTTCCATACAGATTCAGTCTGCATGGCATGGCAGGCTTCAGGAAGCTGGAACAGTACCTCTTGGCCATAAACTGAAAACAAGCAGGAGCCAGAACACCACAGCTGCCTCCTCTCTCACCCTCTGCCCTGGGTCTCTCTGGAGGTCTGGGGCCAAGTGGTGGTGTTGGGGGGTGTCTTGGCAGTGCCCAAGTCACTCCCCAGCTGTGCTGTATTTAGTGCAGGACCTGGGCATTTCATGGTTGTGCCTTTTTTCACCCTCAGCTCGTGCAGAGCCAGTCTGAGATGTTATCAGTGGGTGATGCACAGATTTTCGGCTCTGTTATATCCAGGGGGCTGGAGCGAGTTGAACTATTCCTGCTGCCTACCTACTATATCCTAGAATTTCCATCCATTTTCCATAGATTGGTTGAGGAGGGGAAGTCTCTGAGGATGCTGTCACTGTTTTTCTTTCGGTGGGAAGTGTGAATTTTACTTTTGGCACACAGATCCTAATTCTGAAAACTAATGCACTCCCTTACTTTTGGGACTGGGCCATCTGTTTACAATAAGAAGGGAAATGGATGTTAAACCCATCTGTGGTCTCTTCTCAGAAGCTGCTTGGTTTCCCCAGATCTCCATTCCCTCCCTCTCTCCTCACCAGCCTTGGAGGTGAGTGATGCTTCCTGTGGGACACATCACAGTTACCTGCTCCTTTCACTTACTGACAAAACACCGTTGTTTAAAAGTGATTTTGATGTAAAGCTTAAATGAATGAAAGGTTTGGAGCACTGTTTTGTTAAATAAACAATGGGTGAGCAAAGATTTTCTCATAAGGCAGGGAGCAGGCTGCAGCCCATGAGCAGCCCTGTGTCCAGCTTTCCTCTACCCTTTTCCTAAGGGACCCTCACAGCCTCTCCCTTCTCACACAACTTGGTGAACACCTGCTTCTTGACTAAAATTTGGGTATTCCACTTGCGTGACAGGAAAGACCATGGTTACTTTTAAGAAGCATCAATATACTTCAAAGCACGTAGCAGAGAGTTCCTTCCCTGTGTTATCACCTGTCCAGATGCCTTACTCAAAATTACTAGATACATTTGGGGTATTGGCATATCTGCATTTAGACCAGCTAGTATCTGATGCCCTGTCCTGTAAGAGAGGGATGGAATGGTCACACAGCTTTCCTGTATCTTCTTACAGGGTGCAAACCCTGTCTCAGAAAAAATGTTGGGCTCCTGTGGCCAAACTCATCAACTGCTGTTTGTTTAAGACAGAAAAAAAAGTTTCAAGGCCTTATCTAGGGGATACATGGAAAGGTTTGCACTGAGCATCACTGTGCATAGTCTAGAAAACACCTGCTACAACATTTTGTAAAATATATTTTGAGACTGAAAGGCCAAACAGTATAGAGATGCTAATCAGCTTACCCGTCAATATCTGTTTTCTGAGCGTGGACCAGAGAACAGTATCTTGGATACAGCACAAACTGACAGACAATATTATTGTCAAGCAGAGAAACTATCAGGTCATACTTTAATTCTTCTCAGCTGTCCAGGGAGTTTATTTAATCTCCAGTGCAAAGGGAGGATTCACAGATCTATCTAGCCTAGGCAGAATAGATGTTGTAAAGGCATATTTAATGGCATGTTGTTAAGATTTTATCATGGCCCCTTGTGGGCTTGGAAATATGGAAGCTGCAACCATTCTTCTGCCATAGCAAAGAAGATACCCTTTTTAGAATAGTTTGTGATCTGCAATACATAATCTTTACTGCAGATAGCATCCTGAAGATTACTAGTTTTATCTATTTCTTGGTCAATTTGAAGTCTCTTTTTATAGTCTGTGAAAATACCTGTATGCACCTTTGTACATGTCATCCAAGAGTGTTTATAAAGTGCAGACATGCTCTCTTTTTTTCCCTCATTTCTTCAGGAGCATCAGTGATGTTTCTGTACTACAAGATGAGTTTAAAGTAGTCCTAGTCTGAAGTAGACACATATAACCAGACTGAGATAATCTCACAGATGGAGCCCTCAGGAAAATATGCAGATGCTCAAGTCTCAGACTGCACGGAAGGCCAGAGCCTGGCACTGGTATTGGACTGCAGGAGAGATGAAAGCTGTGTAAGATGTGACCAGATGAGTGATCTACCCAGCCTGGTGGCAGGGCTAAGAGATGGGAGAGAAAGGTTAAGCCAAGGAGATGGACCAGTAGAACCATGCTCTGGCCTCTCCCACATGGGAGCGGAGACCAGAAAGAAGCAGCAATGCCCATGAGCCTCAGGCATAGACCAGGATATCACAGAACAGCAACAGAAAAACATTTCCTTCCAAGTAGTTTGAAATCTGCAAATTCAAACTCTCACACAAGAAGGGGCAGAAATTTGAAGTGTGGCCTTTTGAATGTTACTCTGACCTGGGCTTTTCATTCCACCCCCATGCAAACTACATCAGGTGTAGCAAACCCCACAGTTCTAACAGTGATGTGTTAGCATTTTTTACTTAAAAAATTCCAAAGGACACACATTGCTGGGTATTTGTTTGTTGAGCTTGTCTAGGTTTGCATGTAAGCTTAAGCCTTTAATAAAGCATTAAAGGTAGGACAGGAAAGCTGCTGCCACTGCTCCTCAAGTCACATTTATCACAGCACTTTTTAAATCAGCAGCACAGTTACCACTGTTACTGATACTTAACCTTGGAGGTGGCTAGCCAAAATTTCAACTCCTAAATCTAGACATATCAAAGAAACAAGTCAGTCCATCTCATTCTCAGTTGCTCAAAGTTTCTTCTTGGCTAAAATGAAATTAAAAATCCAGCCCATATTTGCTATGATTTTACCTATGTCAAGACATCCTGTTAAGCATAAATTGTTTTACTTGCATCTCTGAAAATTCACAAATCTCAGGAATTAGAATGCTAACAAAAAATAAATTAAAAATTCAGTACCTACAGACAGCACCTTTGTGGAGAAGCCAAGCCCAAGAAAAGCCATGTGTATCTGAGGAGTACTCCCAGACCATAAGCACGAGCAGCATTAAAGCTGGGTGGGACAGCATTGTCTCTGCTTCTGCATTTGTTAAGGTATCTGATGTGCAGAGGAAAAATAAGGCCACTGCTGACAGTACTGTTGTGCCGGCTTCTTTCTCAAAGCGTTGTGCCTGGGGAAGAAGAAAGCACAGAAACATTGTTGACAGTTCCATTGCATAATGCTGAAAATGCTGTTCCTAGGTTTTCTGTAATCACTTTTGCCTTTAAACATGTGATTTAGTTATAAATTATCACCCTGACCACAAGCACTTCCTCCATAAACTCACTGAAAAGCAAATTAACCTTTTCTCTCTAGAATGAACTCTCTTATTAATATGAGAATCAATTCAGTCCTTTTTGCTTTGGTTGCCCCAGCCTGTTTGCACTTTCCAGGCTGAGTAGTGACTGCCCTGTTAGTTGCTTAAGCAGAATTAATTTTAAGAGCCAATTAAAAAACTCCAGCCCAATAATACAGGAAGTGATGTTCTGGAAAGCTTTTCATTACCGCATCTGTGGTTTCTTATTGAAAAACAGAATGTCTAATTATTGCCCTGATCCTTCCATCCTGACCTTGGGCCAGCTCCACAGGTGGTGAACACTACTGCAGTTTAACGCACCAGCACAACTTAGTAGCGTATTATTATTTAGCACCTGTTCTGAAGTGGTATGCATAAAATCTTACTCATAGAAGCATGTGGGCTTTTTATTACCTGAGGAAGAATTCATTCAAAGAACAGAAGTCCACCAAGACCAAAGGAACAAAGTCTGCATGCAGTGATGACAGAGCTGCAACAGAATCCAGGTGCTGGATGGGTATGGACACACAGGGCAACAGGAAAGGTTACACAGGGTTCTCACTTTCCTACAGTCACTGCAGATGCTAAGGAATATTTTCTCCTCTGCTTGTCAGGCTATCATCTCTCTCACCAAAACCCAAACAGGGTTAGTAGAAAGACATTTCCTCTTTCTATGCTCTCTCTTTTTTTCCTAGACTCAGTGACGTAGCTTTGGTTTTCCTCTCCCGACCACCATCAATGTACCTCTCTTTTGCAGGGAAGAATGCGGAGCAAGATGCATCCATATTCAGTCTCACTAAAGAACGGGGTGTGAAAAGTTAATGCATTCAGACTTCTGATAGCAGCAAAATAATTAAATCTGCAGTAAAACACTGACTCATGTGGTACCTTAGCAAAATGTCAAATTTCATGGTGGCACAGCATCACTTCTGTCCCCAGGCTCTCAGGAGTGTTGTTTGAAACTCTTTGATGACTCAAAGGAGATTAAAAGCATATGTTTTTAGGACACTTTCAGAAACATAAAAAAGACAAAAAGAAAAAAGCTGAGATTCTGTGGCAAAGGCTGAAGGTTCCTGCAGAGGGAAATGCTGAGGAGAGCTCTTTCACACAACTCCTGCCTACATGCAAGCTTAGGGGCATGATCCAAACCCACATCCAAACCCCCTGGTGTTGCAATGGGGATACTGCAACACGTGTATCAGACAACAAGGCCCGTGGAAAAGAATTATCTATGGACGGATTCTTGGTAGCTGTTTCAGAGATGTTTCTTTCTCCAGCCGCACGGCCGGGGCTCTGCCGAGGAACTGTTACAGTCACGGGACCCGAGGGTCCTTCCCGCGTAGGGGAACACAAGACAACCAACGGGGAACGAGGCTGACCGGGGCAGGGAAACCCTGTGTCTTCCCTCAGGGCTCCTGTCCCAGGACCACATGGCAGGGGGGAAGGGACCCCAACATTTCACCCGTTTATTTTTAACAAAAAGAGATTTAAAACTTAACATTGAAAACAACTGGATAAACATAACAAGGACAGTTTCAAAACAAGACAAGCCACCCTCCTGAGTCTTTAAATGTCCAAACAGATGCTCTGGAACATCTTAAGGCTGACAGAAGGGAGACAGGACACTCTGAGCGTGCTTTGTGGGGAAACTGAGGCAGGAGAGGGTTTCTTCCATTTGTACCTGTTGGAATTCTAAACAACAATAGTTAATTTCTTCCCTCCTCCTCTTCATCCCCCACTCAGCATTGGAAAGGGATTTTTGGGGAAACAATTGGCAAAGGCAGGGTTTTGTGAGGGAAACCATGGGTGAAAAAATGGATTGGGAATACACTGGGGGTAATAGGATATAGGGTAAAAGGGAAAAGGTGGGATTAGGAATGGGAGACTGTAGGGACTGTTCATAATGCCGATATTGTCTAACATGACTATGATTTTTAGCATATTTACTGCCTTTTACAGAAACACCATCAGGCCCAGTGACCTCTGCTGCTTGTAACCCTTTTCTACCTTGCACAATTTTGAACTCTACTACTTCTCTATCTCCTAAACTTGGGATATATTTTTCAGGGTTATTCTTTTTAATAGCAGTTCTATGAACTGCTATTAAAAGTTCTATGTCTTCTTGGTTGTCACATCTTGTTGTAAAACCATAATTTTGCTTAACATTATACCGTTTTACTATTCCTAAAACCTTAGCTACAGTGATTTTTTCCTTTTTCCGAGTGGCTGCTGTTTTCTGTCTCGCTGTGTTTTTGGTTTCTCTTTCGCTTTTGCTCTCTCCCATGTTGGAATTGCCAGGGCTGCTGGGGCCATCGGGGATGCTCGTGCCTGCGCGCTCTTCCTGGGGTCGCATTCGGGGCCGCACGGGCCACGCCACTCAGCTCCCTGTGCACGGCCGCCTCTGCTCTCAGCTGCGCTGCTGCTGCCTGGGGCCGTGCCCACATCTCGGCCAGGCCCCCGAGCGACAACACCCCTGCTCCAGTGCGCGTTTCGGCTGGGCACGGCTCCACTCCACCTCCGCTGCCCGCACGCCGCTCCTCTCACAGGGCTCGCTCCACCACGCGCTGCATGGGGCTGGGTGGGCACCGCCAGATCGTGCCTGCTCCTGCCACGCCTTGCCCTGCTGCTGACACTGCAGCTCGCGTGGCTCTGCCCGTGCACGGGAACTGCCTTGCTGCTGTCAGAGTGCTCGGCACACGTGGCCTGGGTCACACGGTCCCTGAAGCAGTTTTAACTTTGCAAGGACACAGCTGACATTGCTCAACAGTCTCGGTAATTAAATAACATTCACGAAAGTATTCTTCCATCGGCATATATTTTGACTCAGAAATTAACTATGTCCAAACAGTCTTCCAAAAGTCTTTGGTTAGAATCAAATCCCAAGAAACATAGGAAAAGTTCTTAAACAACCATGCCAGGAAGTGTTTCGGCTCCTTTTGATCTTGAATTAAGCTAAAATTTACAAATCCTTGTTCAAGAATCTTTTCAAGTTTAAGATAAATGTCCATATGCAGCTCGGAGAGCCAAGAGTCTTTCCATGGTTCCTCCATAGTTTAGAAATGGGACAGCAAAACAAAAATGAGAGAAATTCGGAGTTTACTCACAAATCAGTCGCTGTCCTTAGGGATCGGGGATTGTTCTGCTCGCATTATCCACCATTTGTTACCGTGGAGATGTTGCAACACATGTATCAGACAACAAGTCCCGTGGAAAAGAAATATATATGGACTGATTCTTGATAGATGTTTCAGAGAGATGGTTATTTCTCCAGCCGCATGGCCGGGGCTCTACTGAGGACCTGCTGCAATCACGGGACCCGAGGGTCCTTGCCCACGCAGGGGAACACAAAACAACCAACGGGGAACGAGGCTGACCAGGGGCAGGGAAACCCCGTGCTTCCCCCCAGGGCCCCTCTCCCAGGACCACATAGCAGGGGGAAAGGGACCCCGACACCCTGGAGCACCACCACTGATTAGCATCCTAATTTTGGACCTGCACAAACACCACTGGCAACTTTCTCATGTCTCTGTAAGTATATAAAGGATTGCTGCATTTCTCAAAAGCTCAAAGCAAAGCTTGTATCAGCTGGGACCTAGAAACAAAACCTCCCTCCAAATGAGGACTGATCCGTGGGTTTTTGGAGGGCTTGTCAAGGATGCAGAGGCAACAGGCTGTTTTCTTTTAAAAGATGGTCAAAGGAGGGGGTGGGCCCCCTTTTCACACAGCAGCCTTGTCGTGTGGGCAGTCACCCAACAGACAAGAAATTGGGAGTTGCTCCCAGGACTGTTGCAGTGTTTTATATACTTTGGAATAAGCCAACAGTGGATAAATATCCTTGGAAATGAGGGGCCTTCTCTTTCTTTTCTGGCCCACTGCACCTTGGGTTAATTTAAGAGAAATGCAGCATATTCACTTTCTGTCTGTGACCCAGCAAATATTTATCTATTTCTCACCAAGGGAAATGTGAGATCTCTTCCATGTCCCTGGGAATAATTGCCACATTGCAAACCGTGCACAATCTTGAAGACTGAAAAAAAAAAATAGGGACTTGTGAGAGCTCTCCCAGTTTCTGGGGGATAATTAAAGACCCCAGTGTACACGTGGGCTCACGCTGGCTGCCGTCACAAGTTTTTGCTGCCAAGGACATGAAACACTTGTAAGGAGAGTCAAGCATGCATGTAGGTCTGGATCGATTTACTTGGTGGTTGGGAAAACGAGAGGGAACCTGGGTACAGAATGGAAAGTTAACAAAGACACAGGGGAGGAGAAAAGTAAGGATGAGCTTTCCTGCCATTGCACACTTGCATGCTGCAGAATTTTGGGCACAAATCCTACTAAAAATGTCCTTTTTATTATAGTTGTCTCCTGAAAAAAATATTCAGCCCATCAATTCACTGCTCTGAAATTAATCTTTACCCTTTTGCCAACGTGTACATTTATGAAGGGAACACATAATACTTTCCAGAAGTATAATGTTAGTATCTGTAAATATATTGCTGACCTCTTTATCTTCTTGTTCTGCCACTTGTGATGTGCCCCGGGCCAGTGTTGCTCTAACAGCTGTATTGAGTAGTACAAGCTGAGCTGGAGCTTTGAGGTATTTTTGTGTCTGTTCACTTGTTAAAAGTGTGCTCTGCTTTTTCTAATGGTGTTAAACTGAACTCCCTGGATTAAGCAGTTCATATAGGTCAAAATTAGTCCTCAAGGGATAGGCCACACTTGGCCTGCTACTTCCCTCACCTGTAGTGCTAAACTGTGGTATCTCCTCATTTAATTTTGGGTGTTGCTGGGTTCTTCCCAGTAATTTCAAACACTGGTGGCTTTACTAGAATCATCTGTCTATAAACCTCCTTTTTAATAAGCTGCTGTTTCACTTCCAACTTTTTTTTAATGCTGATTCAGACCTACTTTATTAAGGAATGCTTACGTATTGCCTTTGCCCTCATAAATAGAAATACCTCCTCAAAGCTTTCAAAGTACTTAGCTACCCTGCATAGTGTTGTGAGGAGGGTAAAATAGAATATATTATAGAATGTCATAGCCATTTCAAACTGGTTGAGCAATTAGTGAACTAATAATAATGTTGCAGCACTGTTTCTTCAGAAACTTTTAAATTTGACATCAATAGGCATCATACATATCTCAGTGTGAAATAGGAACTTTGTAGCTTTGGTTGGTCCTGACGATAGCAACACTTAGAAAACAAAATAAAGGCATCTATGACACTGTTGATGGAATGATCAAAGCTGCAGATGAAAATGCACAGGAGAAGAAATGTTCCGTTAGCTAATTTGATTTGTACTTTTATAATGTTTCCTATGGGAGAATGTGGAATTCTAGACTTGGTTGCACAAATACAGAACGACTGCTAGCTCCACTCTAGTCATGCTGGTCTCCCCAGGCTGCCTCTGTAGTCAGAGAAGAGGCAGAAGCCTCGTGTTGCCCCTCAGACCTGCCCTCTCTCATTAGGCTAGGTTAGTTTTTGTGAATTAACCCTTCTGCCTCCTGTCATATTTGTTCATTGGATAGGTTAAGTTATTACAGCTCATCCCTCACTGTTTCAATTCCTGATAGCTGAAATTGCAAAGTCTTGTTTCGCACTAACACAATCTCTTGCACTGGACTTCCTTGTTGTTTTTTGAAATAAAGAGAAAGGGGACTTTGTCCAAGTTTAAAGGCAGTTTAGCTTTATAGCCCTCAGTACAGGATCCATCATTAAAATTAAGCATGTACTTAATTGGTTTCCTGAATACAGACAGATTTAAGCACATGCTTAAATGCCTTGCTCACTTGAGGCCCTAATGGACCATGCAAATTTAAAAGTTCACTTCTCATTGAGATAAATGGAGAGGATAATCATAAATTTATCAGAACAGAAGCTGCTACTCACTGTATATGTTGGCAGCATCTTGCAGTATTGTCCTCTCCCTCTGCCTGAGATATCTAGAACTCACTGAAATAGAAAAGTAGCAACAGAATAAGAACTGTTTTTCCTCACTCACATCACCAGTGCAGTGTTTGATGGTAAAATGTCTGTGCATCTGCCACAGAGATAAGAAATATTTTCCATAATTATTACTTATTTTTCAAAATTAAAAAAATAGCAGAAACTGGGTGGAAAAAAAACCCCAAGGAAACAGAAGGGATACTACGTCTGAAAAATCCACCAGCTACTTCATGGCTTTGCACTGACTTTCCTGATAAATTTTTTTCAGACAAGTGTTGTTACAATGGTTAACACTGAACACTGTGCAGCAATCCATTAACTGGCCAGCAAGCTGTTCTCTGAGAAGCAGCCCAGCAAAGACCAGTGAGATGCAGATTTGTGTCTGGGTTTGTCTTGAGTTTGGTGGCATCTTCTTGTGTTTTATAAGGCTTGAACCCATGATTCCTCAGTAAGAAACCAGTATTTTCTGGGATGAGTTGCCGTGTTTTGAAATAGACTAAGTATGGGAAATAGTACAAAAGATTTCTGGAAGGAAGAGGAAACAGATCAAAACAATTCATAGAGATACCATGATTTCAAATGCCAATCCTTAGGAAATGAGAGTATGAGTGTTCATTAAATCTAATTGTGGTGGACACGTGCTGGATAATCCAGAGATAGGCTCTGGGCATGTGCTGCTTTTTAAAGTGAAGTGTACACAATAGTCTCACCAGTTGTTGTCTTTGCTTATACAAGGCTCAGCAGCTACCAGCTTTTTTTATTTCTTTATATGTTACAACTTCTACATTTGTTTTGAGCCATATTAGATAGTAGAATTAAAAATGCTGGAAGCTAAAATAGCAACAAACCCTGTCTAGAAAGGTGACAACCAGGAAATTTAGCACCTTGTCCCTAATGATACATTTCACTAAACTATGCCTGTTACATTCTATAGCTGTTTTGTTACCACTGTCATTTTACTGAAGATCACAAAACAAAGTGAAGTATTAATAAGAATGGTAGAATTACTTGGGGGGTGAAATTAATGTTTTACAATAAAAACATAAAGAATATAAATCTACTTTGTGTCTCTAAGAAAGGTGAAAAGCTATCATGTAAGAATGTGCTGTCATTATGTTGATCTGTAATACAGTATTGCCATGGCCACAAGCTTTGCACTGAGTTTCCAAGGTGTCAGGACTTCCTCTGTCTGAACTTTTCTTGACCTGCCTGCAGTCTTTTTCTCTGTTGGTTTGGTTGTGATAGCAATTTCTCCAGCTCTTTAGGACTTTCTGGCTGATTTGCTTTACACTGGTTTATCTTCCTGTGGTGCCACCATGGTTTCACCAGTACTGGTAAATATAGGCCAGGCAGGACAAGAGAGACACAGGGTTCAGTGTGGAAGGGCAGAGACTTGGGATGATGAAATATGGAACACAGGCTTGACACCAAAGGCCCCACAGATAAAGAAATGCAGACCTAGGGCTGGACTACTCTGGTTTGTAGGATAAGCAAGCAAACAAAGGAACAGGATCTAGCACATGTACATCTACCATACGAAAATGGCTGTAACTCAGAGGTGAAGATCAGTGAAATAAAGCCTAGCTGTAAAAGCATGTTAGCAGACACATAAAAGTGACCCCAAATGAATCCAAGACAGAGAAAGAAGAGAACTTCAAAGTGAACATTGTATTCCCCCCGGCAAAGGACTTTGAATGCTGACAACTCGCTGGGAGCACAGCCACCATGAGAAAGAAACCCCCAACCCAAGGGGTAAGAGGAACACCAGAAGGGTGAGCATAACATCATGAAAAGAGGTAGAAACTAAGTCCATGTGTAAAAACTTAACTGCATCACTCTTTTTATTACTGAACGTTTTCTGCATAGACTTTTTCTTTCTCTTTCCATAACAACTATATGTGGAATAATAACGAATCTTGGATGAGACTCTCAGTATTTCAATTGTCCTAATGAGAGATTTTGACTTTATGTATAAATTGTGAATCCTCTTTGACTGTAAACAAAATCTTAACTCCTTAAGGAAGAAATTTTGAAATCATACAGCTCTTTTACACTAGCAGAAAGCAGTGTACTGAGATCCAGTGGTCAGAACTTCATGAGATGAAATAATGAAATAATTTTTGTTATCTGCTGCCAACAATAATAAATACATACTAAAACAAAAAACAAACTATGCAAAATGGGAAAATGGTCTTAATAGGAAAATGTTAAACAGGAATGTGCACACTGTAGGAGTTTGTTTTGGCTCTGTCCTTCTGCCAACGGCAAGCTTTAGACAAGAGGGAAACAATGCATTACTGTAGCTCTTGAAAATAGTCTGCCCTCCCTTCTGCAGTTGCTGGGGTGTTATTGTTGCACTGACTGCCTGTTCTGTCAGGATCCCTGTCTGTGCTCCCACAAGCTCTTCAAAAGAAGCAGCACTTGCTCAGGCTCGTGGAGATTTTCCATCAGGAGAGCGGAGCGGGATATGGGCTCTACGCTTCTTAACAATCAAGCTTAGAAAAAAATGCTCCATGCAGTCCTCACTGAAAGACCTTGGCTTTTCATGGGACGGAAAAGCTGTACATAAAATGAATTTTTACTGCCAAAATGGATCTTATTATTTGGAGTGGTTTAGGCTACATTTGTACAAAGCAGCACGTAACTGTTCTTTGGAGAGCTGTGGCGAGGTTTTATAAGAACATGGAATGGAAGCAAAGAGGTCGCATTAATTTGTGCTTTCATAACGTTGGGACTGTAAGGAAATATATTTTGAATAAGAATTGACATAGGAGACCTCCAAGATAACAGCTTATATTGAAGGAAATCATTCTTATACAAAATATTTCTCAAGGCTCATAAAAGATAGCAATAACAAACAGCATTATGCAGTATCTGGGAAATTCTATTTACTTAAAATGCTTTCTGCTTTTATTATTATTCAGGCTCGTTCCTTCAGTGGAAGTTCTGATTGAAGCTTGAGCAATGTGTATGATCTCATTACAACAGGGCTGCGTTGGAAAATCTGATACTGATACTTCCAACAATGGCACCTCTCACTTACTATCTGTCACTTGGCTACAATGAGAGCTGTGCAAATTTCCTGCCATCAGATTCTGGCAGGTGGCTGGAAGCCAATATAATATTCCACATATACCCTGTTGCACTCAGGGGGAAAAAAAAGTGTGTTCAATATCCTGAGTGTGGCTGGTTTGGAGCACAGGCTGCCCCACAGGCAGTGTTGAGTCACAGGCAGGTTTCTGCTTTGCTGGGGAGGGTACAAAAGGCCACCATGTAATATGGATACACATCAACAGGAATCTTTCCACTGTACACCTTCAAGTAAGTCACAGGCAACTTTTAGGGCTGTCATTCATTGACTTCTAGCAACCAATTCCCTGACTCGTCATCATCAGTTTTCTACCACATGTACATGTCCAAGGCCAGCCAGATTTTGTCTTTGAAAGATGCCAGAGGGTAGGCAGTGTCACTTAGCTACATATCTGCATATAAGCACATATCTGCTTGCAGATTTTAGAGAGAGGAAGGGAGGAAAAGTTTCCTCTTCTTGTCCCTGTGCATCTCTCCTAAAGTAATTCACATTAATCTTTATCTCTCCTCTACTTTTCTGGAGTCTGTCAGTACTGACAGTAACTGGGGATGTAGGGTTGCCTGCTCACAAACCCTGCACCAGCAGGGCCTTGAAATAAAAAGCAAATCCTTCCCATCAACATGAAGTTAATAGCTTTGTAGCCTTTTAAATTAGGATTAATTAGGGGGGAAAAAAATTCTGAAAACCTCACACAGAGTCAAGCAAGATAGCAGTCTAAGCAAGAGAAATTCAGAACGTAAAAAGTGAGAAAACATATGAAAAGATGGAAAACAAATATCCCTCTTGAGAAGGATGGGTCCTTTTCTCCAGGCTTTCTTTCAAATTTTTAACAACTTTCAGTGTTCCTGTGTTGGAGATAAAGTGTCCTCTCCCCTAACTCTTCTTTGGAGTCCTTAAGGCCAATTTCTGTCATTTCCGAGGCTTGCTGTAGGGCTGCCCTCCTCTGCAGTAGCCTCTTGCTCCCTTCAGAAGTTCTCCAGTACCCACTCCCTCAGACTTTTCCTTGCTTTCCTCTTCTCCCACCTCTTGTCCTGCCCTTCCTTCCAGAGGAATTGGGAGTCTGACTTGTTTGGATGTTCTAATGGAAGGTGTAGTTCCCCTCTCTCTCATTTCTAGGGTGTGCCTCCTCAAACCACAGCACAGTCACCAGCACCAGCCCTCCTCTCTGCTGTCCCTCTTCATAGCATTCCTGTAAAGGTATCAAATGAAATAAATTCCATGTGCCATCGTGTAAGTGCCTGCTGAGGATCTATAGTCACATTAACCAGCCTGGCCTGCTCCAAAATCTATTTGTGGCAAGGGCAGCACAAACCCCTGGCTGAAATGGGCACATTGTCTCCTCCCCGTCTCCTTTCTTGCCTTTTTCTGATTCCATAACAGGGGATTTTTCTGACTCATTTGTTGACAAATCTTGGTGGAAGCCTCATGCTAGCCATTTTGAAGACATTTTCTGACAATCTGGTAGACAGGCTTGCTGAAATAGAAAATTTCCCTCTTGAGAATGTTACTTTTTCATTTTTTTTTCCCCTGAAGGACTAAAAGTATCAGAACAAAGCTGCTAAAGAAAAGCTATTGTCCTCCCTTTGTTTATAAGTGCACGTCTTGATGAAATTCTGTGACTAGTTAGCTGCCAAAACCATTTAACATTATGAATTAATATACCCATGAATTTTGTATAAGATGTTTTATGGAATACCTTTCTTGTTGTTGATTGCCATCTTTCTTAGCAGAATAGAGCCTCCTGCTTGGGGTTGTTGCTGACACCTCAAAGTAGCTCATTTATCCAGGCGCTAAAACAGATTTAATGAACCATGGGAAACACATGATTTTTCAGAAATGACCATAAGGACAACGGTTCATAGATAATAACAGGCTATTTACCTGTGCCTGAGTTGCTTCAAATTTATTTTCTTCGGACAATTTCCTAACCCTGGCTACAGTAATACTATGATAGAGCTGCAGGTCTACAAGCAATTTGTTAATTAAAATTAATGCTCCACTATTGAGCTGTTGCATTAAGCGCATAGGTCTTCTGAAGAAAGCATGATCAGCTAACCCAGCAAATCCGTGGGTCTGATCAGCTTAAGAGATGAAGGATTTCTCTCATAAGCTGCCTCCAGCCTTCCTGGTGGTCGTGTGCACTTATAATCAGCATATCCTTAGGATTATTGATTCTCCCCCATAAAGTGTAAAGCTTGTTTCTGTTGATGTCCAGGTTATTGGACTGATGTGTTTACCAAAGGGAGCAAGAAACCCCTTTACATTCTTATGTGAGCTAATAAGATTTACATATAATCTGGTCGAGTATGATGGATTAGATGGATGGGTGATTACTGGAGAAGAAATCAGCACTACAGCTTTTCCTGCATGACAAATTCTTCCTCTCTAAAGTTGCTGAACTCTGGGAGTGAAGAGAAATTAGGAGTTTGATCTTAACTTTATCAAATTTTGCCACATAACATGGCAGCAGTTACAGGGTTAAAATGCACACATGTGTAAGGAATATACATATACATATACGTATACATATACGTATATATATATGTAAGCAATCAGGAAAAAACAGTAGGAAACAAAATCAGTTCAGCAGAGGCAGTTAGATATCCTGGGTAGGTTTTATGTGAGATTTAGACATTTGAATTTAAGAACACAATTCACAAAACCCTTTCTTAACCTTGCCAGCATCCAAAAGGATAAAGATACTTGGATGTTCACCGGAAAGTTCCCTGCTGTTCCTATCTTGCTCAGAAGTGACAAAAAAAAAAAATTTCCCTCCTGATATTCCCTTCTGGATGAGAATTCTCCTTGCTTTGAAGACTGTTTTTTAGTTTAATTTAACTTCCACAAATTCAAGATGTTGACCTCACTGAGCTAGAGGACTGTGCTCCATCTTCTGTCCCTTCTCTTTGTCACCAAAATCAAATTCCTTTGTAATAAAATAGGAAGAAATTGTCCATCTTTAGATGGTAGATTTAGGTGCCTAAGTCTTTAAGACTACTGGGGTGCTAAGATCCTTAGATCATCATAGACCTTGCAGGACCCCAGTGTCACTGGCTTTCATTGGGCAGGCAGGATTTAACCTTGGGGATCATTTGAGTGCTTTACTAATTTCTTCCTTAGATCTAATTATGGACCTGAGTCTGGATTTACTTTGTATTTTTTTTTTTTTTATGTAGCATAAACACCAAAGTACATAATACATCTTTCACAGACGAGCTTGCATTTCAGAATAAACTCCGGGATCTACATGACAGAATACGAATTTTAAGCATTTTTAAGCGACAATTTTGGCACTTGTGTAAAGAAAAAGGCAGAGAAGAGCTGCAGTGATAATTTCCAAGAAGCCAAGTAATCTTGATACTTTTTTCACATGCATCCCACACCTTCAGAAGGATACATTCCGCCTCCCCTGTGAGTGGAGAGTTTTGAGATGTGCAACATTTCCTGGGTAACAACATATCAGTTTCAGGTTGTGATGAGAAAAAATTGCTTTCAAATATCATGAGTTCAAAAGTGCAGCTGAAATTTGAAAGTATTAGTTTCACATTCTGCTTAAGAAAAACTGTGAAAAGAGAAGCAGAGAGGAGACTGAGGATAAAATTCCAATAAAAATAAGATATCTATATCTAGCCAGACAGTTGGTATTATATATATCTATATAATACTGTGTGCATGACAAATATGGTAACAGAGCATTACGGCTGCATGGTTAGGCAGTCAGAAGTTTGGAAACAGCCTAGTTAAGGTTGCTGGCTGTGCTGCTCTTCTCCCTCACATTGTGAACACGTTATGCCTTTTTTTTTTTAACTTCAATACTTCTCTGCATAGTCTTTTTCAGATAGAATAAATATTTCTTTTATATAACCTCAGGAAACTTGAAATGTTGTTTATTCCTCTAAGCATTTGTGGATTTTCATTATCATAGTGGTGCAGAGAGCAACACAGATGCTCAGGCTGTTTTTTAGCCTTTTGTACCATTTGGATGGCACAGAAGGGCCATAAACCAGACACCACCAACCCACCTCCCCACCCTCCTCCCATATTTCCTTCTGTTGTGTCTGATATAGATGCTTTTCTCCTGCCTCCCTCCTTCTGCCACTTTTGCATTAAGTAAAATGAAACACAGCAGTGCAGCTTTTCAAATAAGGAAGAAAAGCTGGCACGACCCTTCCTCCATCATCACTCCTGGGTATTAAAAAAGGTGCAAGGCAGCACCTCCTGCAAGCCATCATGTGATTTGTCCTTGTCTGTCTCTCAGGCTGGTTGGAGACCCTTCAAGACTGGGGGATCTAGGTCTAACTTTTGTTTTATAGCAATCATGACCGTGTTTTAACTCTCCCACCCTCTTCCCACAGACATATGGTGTCCTGTTTGGAAGGACTACAGAGCCTGCAGAGAGCGGTTTTTTCCCAGCTGACTTCTGAGGTGTCCTTCTCAGCTCATTGCCGTCAGTCAACAGAAAACTCCCCAACTTCAGTGTAGCTTGGAGTCAGCTCACCTACAAATTCATCTGCCTGATAAACACAGAAGCTTTAACTGCTATTCTCTAGATATTTTTCAAGGCACAGAATAGGATCTCTGAATTTGGTTCCTTCCATTTTCACACCGGTGACTTGCATGTCTTCTAACCTTTCAATCTTGAACCAGAACACAGCATTGCAAATCTTGTACCCACAGGAAAGGGAACAAGCCTACTGCCTCCTTAAAAAAACCTGGTATCAATAGTCTCACAACTGAGTTGTGCTGATGCAGACCTGGACTATGACTTTTAACAACAAACTAACTCTGAGGGTCCAAATAATTGCCAGAGCATCTTATGGAGAGAAGAAAATATTTGTAATAAATTTTAAGATAACCAGTGCATTCATGTTCTGCATTTCAGACAGTCTAGAGGGCAAGAACACAGCTGCCTGTATTTCCCTTCCCTTTCCAGGTACACCCAGTTTTGGATGTGGTTAATAACTTTACTACTTCCAGATGATTACCAACATCCACCTGGTAGAGATCACTCCTGAAACTACAGAACAAGAATACTCTTTCATTCATTTTTGGGTAAAATCTGCAGGGTTATTTTACATCACCATCATCAGTTTAAGCTAAGGTGGAAACCTTGGAGATGAGGAGAAGCCACTTTCTACCAAAATTTCTATCTGTGGGTAATCACCAGTGGAAGAGACAAATGCAGAGGGGGCAAAGCAAAGGCATTGGTATGCCTTTATTGTATCTGCTGGAAGCTTCTTATTCCTATACTTATTTACTGAGAGCTGAGGCTTCAGCATTAGCCTGACTCTCACATGTTCTCTGTAATGAGTGTTCAGGGGATTCAAACCCATTTTACTGCATGGCTAAGAGACTAAAGCAAAAGGGGCAAAATATAAACTGTCAGCATGAGGTGGATGCAACACATAAAAATATTTTGTACTGTATCTTTTCAGCTTCTATTTCATTTTGGAAGATAGCATAAAATTCTTACCTGATGTTTTTAAAGCTTAAGGAACACAATGTGATTCAGTTATGCAGCTTCATGATCTTTTATAAACCTGTGCTTAGCTTAATAGATTTCTGTTCTGAAGTTATGATAGGACAAAAAGAAAAGATAGTGCGTTGAAAACTCAGAGCAAGATCAGCAGGCTGTGTGAAAGAAAGAAAAAATATTTAACTGGGAAAGTCAGCAACTCTTCAGCAATTTTATTATAAATAACTCAATTATATTGTATAATTCCCATGATTACCAGAGACCTCATTGATTACTCACAATGGTACTGCATTAGGCTGCCGATAATGAGATGTTTATTTTAATAACTATTTTCTATGTGGATATACTAGTTTGCAGAAGCACTAGGTTAAGAATACTTCAGTTTGAAGTGACTCCTGAATGAATTTAACATAATAAGGAGGACAGATGGGCTTTCAACTCCACAGCAACAGTAAAGAAAACAAGACATCACTGCAGCACAGATCCTTTCACGCTGTTCTTTTTGCAAATGAAATCTACTGCCTTTCAGCACATTGGCTATTTCTGCTTAGGCTGGTTATATCATATAAAGAACTCAGACTCTTAATCAATAAAGACTCGGCACTTCCGGCTCTTGTGCTAAGCAGCAGCTTAGCCTGGGAAGAACAATTGTCCATGTTTCTTTGACACATACTTTAATAAATGCAATTGCATTGGGAACAAGGTAATGGGTACCTTTAGCAGTGGTTGCAGATCCTGGCCTAAAATTAGTGATGAAAATAATGAGGTTTGATTTTTACCAGAACTTCCACGAGAAATTAGATTCATTTTACCTGTTCCTGTTTCTAATCCCCATTTTGCAGGCAAATCTGGATTCCTTTACTGGTTCCCTAAGATCTCTTGGGTGAGCACATTTCAATATGTGAGCTATTACCCAGTGTAGAAAGCTCTTCTGAAAATCCAGCTGCAAGTCCATTTCTGTGGTCAAAGTCATTATCACTCTGGCTGGATCCTGGATCCAAAGGCATTCACAATATCTATAAACAATCAGGGACAACTAAAGATGCAGTCTCAGCAGTTGGAATTTAAAAATCCATTTCAAACACAGAGGTACTGTAATCTGTACAAAATTATTAGATTTCACACAACCACTGGGTTATTTTGACAATTTAGTCCTCAAAAATCCGTACCAATAACTGTATTGCAAAATACAGGGGCATCGGCACAGCGTGATGTGAGTCTCTGATCTCAAGTTAATCTTCAAAAATAAAATGACCTAGAAAGAATTTATTTTTGATTCTTATGTGGCTGAGGGGTTTGAGCTGCACTATGCAGACAGGAGAGGCCTGGAGAGGATTGCATTTGCTACTTCTTCTTGTCATTTCTGTTGAGCCTCCACTTACCCTCATTAATCTTACAGCAGACTCTGCCCAGCGCCTTCCCGTGTAAGCATGACTTCCCTGTTGGGAAGCCTGAGCAGATGCTTGGTTTAACTTCCAACATTTGGGCCAGCACATCATATGTTATGTACGAAAACATCTCTGGGCAGGTTTCAGAGGTGTGGCTGCAGCCACATGCTCCCACTGAGGGAGTGCCAAAGCCTTTTGGAGAGAGCACCCAGTCTCCTGTAATCCCTGCACCGAGGTTTGAGGGAGCTCCAGACTTTCCCTACCCAGCACTTCAAGCTCCAACAGCAGAATGGTGCTCCACAGACCCTCTTCTTTCTGTTTGATGGATTGGGGTGTGGGTGTACCCAAAGAGAAGCTCTGAAAGGATTGTCCCAAGAGTCGCAATCAGTATTAATCAGTCTTATCCATCACAACTCCCTTTTAGACAACACAACTCCATCCCTACTCTTGATAGGTCTGTTTATAATCCAGAAGTAATATTCCTTCCCAGAAACAAGATTAAACAAATTAATTGAAAAATATGCAAGGAAAATATTGGGCAGGGCTGTAGAAAAGTCCTTTTGAAGAAAAATGCGAAGTGTGTACCTGCATGTGTATGGCTGTGGTTGCATAGAGAAAGGAATTAGAGGAGATGCTGCTTTTATAAACTCTCGTGTCTGACAAACAAAGAAACTGCCAAACTTATGCCTGTTCTTTTCCTGGAAAAGGGATTATAAGGATTCTCTCCAGGTTATTACAATCTGTCATGATTTCACATAAAAAATTACACCTAACATAAAATGAAAATATTTTACCAGATCTTGGTCACTTTGAATCCAGTTATCCATCATGCTTTGCAAATACAAGCTGCAGTAGAGGGAAATCTCCAGAAATGATAAAGAAGTATTAAACCAAAGTTTATGATAGTTCATCTTCTCAAAGACAAAGGAATTAAACTGTACAAGGACCAATTCAACTTCATGAAATCTGTTTGAATAATCCATGGTCAAGGCTGAATTTTCAGTCAGATTTTTACTTTGAATCTTGGACTTTAAGAGGTTCCCTGGAGATTCCATCTTAACATGCACTGTAGAATATAAAACATATATATACATATATATATATAATGGTTGGTTTTAATAATTTTAACTAAAATTAATTGTCTGTGTCTAAAATTTTCCCTTCCTTTTGTATTAAATAAAAGCATTAACTCCATTTGCTATATAATTTCTTTTTAATCTCATCTGGTTTTTACTTTTTAAGATTAAGAATCCCTTTGGGGGGCTGGAACTCTTCTCTGTTTTAATCCACACACAGATTTGTCTTTTACCATACTCAAATCTCTCTCTCACTTACCAGAAGACATTGTAGTGAAAATTTTCAGGCAAAGGCATTACATGAAAAATAAGGCTGGTTTTCAGAAGACACTACTTGCATGATTTATTAAAAAAATATTTTTTAAAAAATGGGTGAGACCAAATAAAATTAACAACAGCGGAAGCACTTAAAGAAAATTCATCACTATTTTGCTTAATTCCATGTTTAATTTGATGCCTGACCCCTTTATCATGTTTCTACACAAATTTAAACTAGTTAGATATCTCTCTTCTTTCATTTATTGCAGCTCTAGATTCCTTAACAGTGAAATGAGGACCACAACACCTCTCTGCTTCACCAACCAATCCAACTTTTAATTGCTAAGGGACAGAGAATGACTTTGTACCTTTATGCCCAGTATGATGTGTAAGCACTTCTTCCCTGAAATTCCTCTTCACCTGAATAAGGCAGATGGTTCCTTGAATGATTTCATCAACCCTTCTATTCTTCCTCTTTTGTATGGTCTCCACAGCTGGCATTTGAACATACACTTGAACACAGAAAATTCATCCTCCATGGCCAAAAATATGTAAAACAAAAAAAAAAGGTGAATGAAATCTATACTTTCTTCCCATCCTGCTTTCTGTACACCCCAGCAAGTGTGTGTTGTGGATGAGTGTGTGCAAGCAGAACTGCAAAATGAAGTGGCTCTTGAAAAGTAGGGAAAGAAGCTGTTCCTCTTTATTGGTGTTCTTCTTTATTTGTTGGTGCTCACACAGTATCAGAAAGCTAAAAGCAAATTTGCCCTTGAAGAAAAGAATGGAAAGGAGAAAGATACTGGAAGAGATTCAAACATCTGAGTCTGACTTTCCTTTTAAGTTTCAAGTTTGTCTGAAGCAGAGTTTGACTCTCAGTGCTGCTGACACTGCATAAAGCGAACCCACCAGTGACGTTTAGATGAAACCCGTGTAAACAGCAGCAGATTTCATGCTGTTCTAATACAGACCCCTGTGAAAGCACAACTGTCCAGAAAAATATGTAATATAATTCCAGTATGTGGACCTACAAACCTCGAGAGGCACCACCACAATGGTTCTGGCCGAATGACTTCTAATTTGACACTGAAGAGGCAACCTACCAAGTAATAACTGTGAAAACTGCACAGGGACAATGATTCAGCTGCCATAGCTGTGTTTTAAGCACAAGGAGTTCTGCTATATATTAGTGCTAACCTCAACAAAAAACTTACCTTGCTATCAGATTATTCCTCTGTGTTTTAATGTGTGATCCAAACAAAAAAATAAACCAAATCATAGAACCTGATGCAAAGCAAACACAGACATGTTTACTTACCATGTTGCACATACTGGTAGAAAAAACACAGAAGTGTTTGTAGTGGAGGGAATAACATAAAAAATAAAATCATTCTCCATCTGGGACAGCTACCCAGGGTTTCACTGGACAGGGCTGGTAGTCTCTCACCTTAACCAAGAATTGTTATTGAAGTCCTGTTCCCTTTACAACCACAAACATTTCTTCCCATATATAGCACCTCTGCATTCCAAGAACTGCCTTAGCAGTAGCTGGTCAGCACAACAGCTCAGTGATAAGTGTAAGCATTGCATCCATTTCCCAGAGGCACAATGGAGTTCAGCAGTACCAATTCAGGCCTGAGCAGGAATTAAAAATTGGGAGTTCTGGCCTGGCAGTAGTTACTTCTAGTCCCTCTGAATCTAAGAGCAAACATTAAGGAGGAGAATAGTCATTTATTGATGCTGTTCTGCACTACTGTTCATAAGATGTATGCTTAATTCCCAACCCTGTGCTCTGCAGAGACCATGAGCACTTAGACCAGAATGTCTCATCACTTCAGTAATGACATCTCCAGGGATCTCCAGTGTAGGGCAGATGGGCTACAAAATCTGAGAAAGTGACTGATGCTGTCTTTCATAGTGCAAACGCTGATTCCCTAAAATAGGAGCACAAGAAGCTGCTGCAACGTCGTGTCATTAAACTTCTGAAACGCATGTTTATGAAAGAATATGTGAGTTTCATTAATCACCTCCACCACTCTGGGTTTGGAAATCCATTTTTAAAAAGCGCGTCATGGGGCTAACTAAGTTGCAGAAAAAAATATGAAAAATCGTATGCTCCGCATATAGAAAGCGCAAGACATAAAGCACAGAGACACAGCAAAACGCGCAGATACTTCACTACATAACCAGTTTGCTAATCCGGTCATCAGGCAGGACTGATGGGCGCTGTCCCTTTTCACGGCACAGCGCTCCGAAATGTGGCTCAGCCCGGCGCTCCCACCCCGGCCGGGCGGCACTGCCGGCGCCCGCCGCTCCGAGGAGCCACAAGGCAGCAAAACCGCTGCCGAAACGGGGAAAATCCGACACGCAGCCATGGCCATTTTCTCTTTAACACAATCTCGGGGAGCACTACGAAACTTCGGAAAAGCTTAGCGCCCTTTGGAAATCAGGCCAGAGCGTGTTCATCGCGTCTCAGTAGGGAAACGCCTGACCTGTCCTGAGTGCAGGTGGGAAATTATGATGGTGCTTTAAAGCCTGTTTGAGGCATTAGGAAGCTGTTTGCGAGCTGCAGTGCGAGCATCCTTCAGCGGAGCCCCATGCGGGCGGGGAGCGGCGGGAGAGCAGCGCCATCCCCGGTACCCGCCCCGCCGCAGCCTCTCCCATCAGCTGCTGGATGGAAAAGCACCCGTGGAGGTGTTTTGTGCTCCTGCCTCTCACAGCTGAGGGCTGAGGGGGCGATAAGGGCCAGGTGATCAAGCAAGCATTTCAAACGGGATGCAGGGAGAGGGGAGGGAGCAGGGACCGTCTCTGCCGGCTCATGCCCGGCACGGCTGGTGCTCAAAGGCCCCGGATCAGGCGGCCAGGATGTTCCGTACGAAGATAAAAATATATACCTCTGTGTACACCACCTGTGACCCTAAACCAGACAGCATTGCCGGCCCTCTCCTCAAGGAAATGACAGGACGGGGACCAATCCCTTCAGAGACTCTTGTGTCGAAATCCGTACGGTGGCTGTGGATCTCTTAGAAACAGCCTTTTGTCTGAGGAAATTTCGTCCAGCTTCTACAAAAGACTTTGCAGATTTTCCCAGAACTCTGAGATTTTGATCTGTGTGAAGGCTCTGGCACAGGTCTGGTCCTCTCAGACGTGTCAGGTCTCTGCTGTGGCCACTGTGCTCAGGGTTTCTATAGTTGTGCCATGTAGCTCTGCTCGCCGAGGCTGAGGCTTCCAGACCATGTTTGCTGGACCTGCTGAGCATGAGCTCATTGTGTGATCCATCCCCGAAACGTTATCTGTTCTGTTTGTGCACAGAACAAGTGTTTGGCACATAACTACAGGCTTCTGCCTGGGAAATCCCTTGTAGATATAGATGTGTGGAAAACAGAGAGAGAAAGCAGGATAGCAGATGTAGCAGGGGAAAACAAAGCTTTGAAGGCAATTTGCCCCAGAGGAATGACTCAAGTGCAATGACTTCCTCATGTTTTCACATATACTGTGCATAAAGACAGAAACTTGGGCACTGGAGTGCAAGCCTCTCTCCCACAGACACCTGCATGTCTTCAACACCACGTACTTTCTATTATAAGGAACAGCAACACCTTGCTTTTGAGGCAGAATTGCAAATAAAATCTCTTCTAAAATCAGCCAGCACTTGCAGACAGCTTCCACCCCCTGTAATCAATACTTTATGGATAAGTTGATGCATACACTCTGAAGAAAATGAAACAAAAAGTACCATGTCAGTTTACATATACCAAGAGCTGATAACCTTCATTTTCTGAGCCACCAAAACCAAGATCTAAAATAAGGAGATTTGGAGACTAGAGTTTAATCTCTGCATGTTTTGCATACTTTCTTTCTTTCCAAAAATGTCTCAAAACCTTTTTAAGGGGAGAAGAAACAACTTAAACTGTCAGAGTGTTTGAGACATAGGCTGAAAAAATGATGTAAGTTAAGAAAAATGCTGCATAAATACCCTTCTTTCTGTGTCATGCTGACTGCCTGACATATTAGATAAGTCAGAGAAAGGCAAAAGCTTTCAGGATCTACCATCTGAATTTGCCTCAGGACTTCGTTTTTCAACTTCATTTAGGTTCCTGTAGCACCCAGAAAGAACACGAGGGGAATCCTCCTGGGACTGTGGACAACCAGAGCCAAGCCCATGCTGGAAAATTGGGGTCTCACAGGACCCTGCTCTCCTTGTCTTTGTGGCAGCGTGGCTACTGCTTTAATGTAAAATGTTTTGGTGAGGAGACCTCTTCCGGAGCGCTTGTTTAAACACCGTGATTTCCACAGGCAGGTGGTGGGTTCCATGAATCCTGTCAGCTTCAGGCACTGATTATCCATCTGAACACACACAGGCACACTTTTGTGTAGGGCTGGATGCACAAAAAGCGGATGTCTGGGTTGGAAACTGTTGTATTAAAGATGGAAACATTCCTTGTTCATGTTTGTGCTCTGCTGTTTGAAATAAGTTTCTCTCAAGGGTCAGTTTCTTCCCACGGAATGATTTCAGACAGTTACTCTGGGAATGACTTATCAGATGTGTGTATGCAACAGAGATAGCTGGCAGCTAAATGAAAAATAATTTTAAAAAGTATTTTCTATTAATTGTAACAAATATCATGGCAACTGTCACATAAATAGTTGTTTAAAAAGTATGAGACGCAATAATTTCATTATTTTCAAGGAAACAGAAACCACAACAAAACAAACCAGATGAGAACTTCCAGAAAAGAAAAAGTAATAGGCTTTCCTTCATGTAGATACTCATCCCTTTGTTGGAATATTTACATATATACCTTTACATTCACAGATTTTTACATTTACTTTTCGCGTTCCTACAGAGCTCTGCCAATTGTCATGATTTTACAAGATGAAATGAAAAGTGTAGGAGATAAGGATAAAGCAAACACTACAGAATCCCTTGGCTTGAACACCGATACAACTGATACATATTATTTTAATCTAGACCTTCTTGGGCAATATTTACTTACTATTTAATATTTTTAATTTAATATTTAATATTTAATATTTGGTTTTATTTAACCAGGTAAGGTCTCAAGAGAAAAAGTGGATGCTGACTAGACTCTTTCTAACCCTGGGCATCAACCAGGTTGTCCTAAACCCCCTAAATTTTCTGCAATGTGCTCTTAGAAACCAGTCCCTGTTAAGCGCCCAAGAGACTAAAGAGAGGATGTCACAATCTGGGGACCTTGTGGCAAGGGCAGACGACCTGCCAAGAAAGCAAAGTCAGAGTCTGCATGGAAGGCCCACCTTTCAGCTCTGTGGAAGCAAGGTCTGAGCAAGAAGAAAGTGTTTCAGTGTAAATAGAAACATCAAAACTGACAAGGAAAAGTCAAAACAGAGCCCTCCAAAGCAATCAACGTAGCACCAATTATTCAAGAACAGAATCTGCTGCTAGGTGCTGGCCAGGGAGATAATACATGCACTGTCTTTCCTGTTTCATCTCCCCTGTCAGCTTGCCCCTTTAAGTTATTTCTGTACTACTCTGTCTCCTTACTTCAGTCTTCATTCTTGAATTTTCATCACAGTGTCTCCCTAGAGCCTTCTCCTCATCCTGGGCTACTAATCTGTGGGATGATAAACCCAGGAGATGAAATTTTTTGTGCAGTAAGCTACATTTTGGGGTTTTTTGTTCTTGCTCTTTCTGTTCTGCCGTTCTTACTGATCTCCTCTGAAACACTGTCAGAGGACAGTGAAGAAGCACAGAAAGAGAGGAGAAGTGTAAGTGAAGTTATTGCCCAATACAGAAGGCGGCTCAAGTTACAACATCTTTAGATTGCAAAACTATCAGAAGTAAGGTTTTAGAAGAAGAAATGTCTTCCCTGCTGACAGCACCGTAAGGAATAGCTGCAGGCAGAATTTTAAAAACAGAGGTTGTCTTGACCTCTCTCCAGCCTTGCATGGTGCTCAGCATGATAGATCAGGGGAAAAAAAAATTATAGTGGGTCAAACACAAAGACACATCACATTGCAGCAGAGATGCAACAGCACCCTTGATTTTTCTGTGGCTCAGGATGACAGGAACCAGGATACTGCATTCAATATGACTACAAGAAAGGTTTGGAAAGAGAGAGTTCAGAAAAGAGCAACAAAATAATTAAGGGACTAGAGGGATTTACCTGTGAGGAAGATTAAAAGAACTAAATAAATATGTCTAGTTTGGCTAAGTGATAACTAAGGAGAGCCGTTCTAACCATCTACAAATATTTGACTGACACACACACTAGGGAAGGAAAGGAATTACTTAGCAGGAAACAAGCAGGTATAGCAGGGAGTAATGGGATGAAATTAAGAAATAGAAAATTGAGGCAGAATTTAAGGCAAATCCTCCTGACAATGAGTTCTAATAGTCTGCAGAAAACATACCAGCATATATGCAATAGGGAACAGTCTTGCATTGATAAGGAGGGGGACTTAAGTGACTTGCTGGGCCTTTCCAATCTCAAATATTTATGATTCTATAATTAAGCATTATTAAATTTAATGACATGTGCCAGGTTTTTTTCAGCAAGTTCTGACTGTTGCCTCAGGTCATAAGTGTGCAATTATTTCCAAACTAAAGGTCTTACATTTTGACTCATGAATCCTTCTAAAATTAACTAGGTTGGTCTCCTTTTTTTTTTTTTTTAAACTTAAATTGAATTTCTATTAATGCATTTTCTCTTACTTTCACCTAGCAGCTATCTCCCCCTGCTCACAACTCATAATTCCCTCTTTATGCAAGGCAAGCCTGCACACTTACAACTTCGTGGCTCAGTGACTGAACCTGCTTGGCCTCAGGTTGAATGCCTGATGTGTTCAAGGGATCTGCTGTTCCCAAGCCCAGATGAGCACAGGAGCTCTTCTTCCTCCAAGGATGAACTGTGTGCAACAAAGGGGGAAAAAAATGTTATGTGATATTTTCAGCTAAGAGCTGTTTACAGAGCTTTGAAAGCAGATCGTGGCCATATGAAAGGCTTCATGTCACTGCTCACCCCGGTGTCACAGCACCACTCAGCAAACAAAAACAGGTGTTTCTGTGCTATTGCCCAAGCTCCTGGCCAGGATCACAGCTGGTGGATAGCAAATTTCCACCATTTCACTTTGGCAAACTCCTTAGTTTTGTTGCATATGCTTGCTTGTGCCAACGTATCCTCCAAAATGTCCCCTGAAATGGGTACAAACCCAGGGAGTGATCAGAAGGTTGTGGTCTCATGTGAGCAGTCACTTTGGGGATCCAAGCCGTTTGTTCTGCCTTGTCTCAGGCAGCCTGTGCTGCCTGAGGTAGCTGCAATTTTGCTGATATTTTACCATTGTCTGTGTTACATACACAGTCCCTCAAGAGGGTTCATACAGTCTAATTCTTTGTGAATTATTATCTAAATATATCTTTTGTCCAGGTAAGAGTGCTGCTCACCTCCCACTGTGGGAGGCAATCTGTGATGCCTACTGCTTTTGTGATACTTTCCTTTGGTTTCCCCCTGTCGTGCAGCTGCAGACTGGGCACGCTGTATCATCAATATCTGACACTCATGCTCCCTTCATTGTTGACTACTTGCTTAAAGCTCCTTTCTGTTATATGTGCTGGACTTCAGCCTCAGCCAAGGCGGTAAATGACAGCAGAGTTTCATCTGGCAGCGGGATGTGGTGACAGCAGTGCCTGCAAACACTCTGGTGTGGCACAGGCAGCGGGGGCTTCTTCCTGAAGGATGAGATGGATGTCCCCCAAAACCTGACAGACACGGAGCCCCCTCTTTGCTACCTGCCACAGGAGCGCCTCTGATCCGTGAGCCCAGAGCTCCTGTCTGCCAGCACAGGTGATAGCTGGTCCTCTGAGGAGATCAGAGGATGTGAGATCCTGGCTATTTCATCCTAGTGGAAGTAAATCCTCAGTGACAGATGCTGGGTGTTGGCATTACAATATTCTAAACACTAATTACCAGAAATCTAGTTTCCAAATCTTTTCACTTTTAAGATAACACTGCAGCAACCATGCTGAAGTGGGATAATTAAACAAAGCACTATCTCCTCTCCCCTCCTCCCCCAGTCGCTCTGCAGCCCTGTCTGTCATTTCCCAGCATTGCTGAGATGCGGTGGGCTGATAGGGAAGCTCAGTTACTGTGTGCATTTTACAGGAGGTGTGGCTTCAGCACAGCTTCTTCACCAGAAAAGAGCCACAAGGAGCTCTGGCTGCTCCTGTGGATGGTTTATCACTGGCCTGAGTCTAGCCAGAAGTAGGTGGAAAAAAAGATGTAAGAAGGGAAAGGAAGAGAAGGGAAGAAAGAATGAGAATATTTGCCCCTTTTCCCAAAGCAAGAACAAGCAAAATCTCACTCTCTTTTTGAAACTCACCGATAGTGAATCCAGCTTTGGCAGCTCTGATAAATGTCCTGAAGCATCTAAATACTTGGGCTACAAGAATAGGATTACTGGCTGTCAGAACTTGCTTATCTTTTGAATATTCTGCCCAAAGCAGCAAAAAATTGGGTAATAACCTGGTACTGACAGCTCTTCTTTAAGGTGCAGCAACTTCAGCCATTGCCTTAGTTCACAGTTCTCTCTCAGCTTATTAAAACAACTTCTGAGACCCTTTATGTGTTTCAGTTTTGGTCTTAAACCAAGAAGAGGAATTGTCATTTCACATCTGGCCACTTAACAAAATTCCTTCTCCAGATCTGGACTTTTCAGGAACATATATTATATGTAGCTTATATCTATATATCTATATCAATATCTATCTTTCCCATTTTGGAAAGTCTTTTAGAGCATGTGTTACAGTGAACACCACTTTAAGCCGTGTATTGCTGGATAAGGGGAAAAGATCTTCTGTTTTTAGATTAAAAATCTATAGCCAAGACTTGTGGCTCCTGAATACACACTCTTCAGGGATTTGTGTGGAATTTTAGTTTTGTGTGCATTTTTACATTCAATAGTTAGGTTTTTTTTACTTACCTAACAGTTTTCACTGTTACAAAATGCTTGCCACTGGACAGTCTACATTTTCACCTTAATTTTGGGCCATTTTTGCACATGCCCAGCCCCCAGGAAAACAAAACTCCCAAGCCACATATTTTTGCATCATTCTGCTTATCACTCATAGAAAATAAAGGGGAAAAACCCCCCCTCATCATCTTCCTTGTATTTTCTCCAGGCTGTTTGCTAAACTTTTTCATCAGTTGGATTTTTCTGAACTTCTCTGTCGTGGCTTTTGTTGCTTGTCTCTTCAGTTTTGTGATGATGTCTGTAGCTCTCAGCTTAGACACTGTTCAGAAAAATAAACAAAAAAAAGCCAGCTGAAACCCCAAAAATAAAATAAAGATTGTTCTTTCTCAGGCTTCTTAACTGTAAGTCAGGCACTCTGCATAGTTACTTTGCAGAGGTAGAAGTAGTTTATATATTTGCTTTCACTCAGGATTTCTGTTGAGCAGGAAACAAAACACACACTTCTGGAGATGCACAGAAGGAAATAGCAGCTTATCTATGCATAGGAAACAAATTACTTTTGGGTGGAACAAGAATGTCACAGTCCAGAATTGATGTGGTTTTCATGTTATCTTAAAGAATGATGTGAAATCTTTCCCCGTTGCATTTTTTTAAATGAAAATGAGATTTAACTGCACCACTCAGGTACTCGGATTCAGGGCATTTGCACATTGTGTGACTCCCAGCAGACTCCTGGCTCACTTCTCTGAAGGTAATTTCATTGTGACAGCCACGAGATAGCATCTATAGATTGTTCTGCAAAATGTAACTTTCCATTAGGAGCCGGGGGGACGATTCCCTGGCAATCAGCACTCCTTGATAAACATTTATTTTTTGTCTTCTTCACCTGGACGAGACTCTGCTACAGTGCTTGGAACACCTGCCAGACCAGATCTAGTTGCATTTCTTATAGCTACTGGAAATCCATATAGTGGCGGTCGCTAGCAGTAATAACAGTGGTCAGACAAACAACGCCGTTCTTTAGTGTCCTGTTTACATATCCCATCTCAGAGTGAAGATCTTGTCTCCTGACTGCTCAGGCCTGGCTGGGAAGGAGCTGGCCAAGGACAAGGGGACACACTTGTTTGGTGTTTTATACGTCTTCCTTGTTAATATCCAGGTTTATCATGAAAACAACTTTTTTTTGTTTGTTTTTAGATTTAAATTACATGTAGTTGTGGGGCTTCAAAGTCTGTGATTTCTATTTTTCCCCTGCTGCTGCCTTTTTGCAGAGCAGCTGATTTTCATTCCAAGGATGGTGTGCAGAGCAGCCTACTAGTTAACACAAGAGGCAGCCATCTGACAAAGGACTGGGAAAGGACTTGGGCTTTCTGTTCTAATAATCACAAGTGCCAGTAACAGGACAGGACGAGAGGCTCAAACAAAAAAAAATTAATTAGCAAGGACATTATTTATGCACTGGGAATTCCTAGTGTGTGTGGTGTCTGCTCTAATAACCCATGGACAAATCACCTCCCTTTGCTGTAACACCTTAGGGAGAGGGCCAGCAGAGAAATACAAATGTAAGTTCCCATCTAAAGGGAAAAGGATAAGTAGCAGCTTGAAAATCTGCAGGGAAAGGCCCTGCATATGCATAAAGAGCAGAGAGATCCATATGGACACCTGCCCCTCAGCACAGCTCCTCTTGCTCCTGGCTAGACAAGTTCCAGAGTGATCTGTACTTAATACCAACAGGATTAAGGCCCACGGGGATCTGAGCATTCCGAGCTTGCTGTTCCCAGGGCGGTGAAACAGAGGTGAGCACAGAGGTTTTAGGAGAAAAGAAAATAGGAAAGAAATAAAAAAAAAACTTTTCACAACGTTTTTTTAAAAACAAACGAAACCATGTAATTTGTCTTACATTGTAATTACTTCTCTGTTTGAGATGTTCACTATTTTCTGCCATTGTAATTTCACATACTGGATAATTAGTATCCTCTGCACAGAACCAACAGGAATGGCTGGGCTGCAGGAGAACGTTTTTATCGTGGGATGGTGCTACAATAAAATATTGTCTCATTTCTTCTCAGTGCGTGACTCAAATCCAGGTGTGCAGAGGAGTAAAACTGAAAGGCCAGAACATTAAGTTAAAAACCAAAGAAAGATAGTTTGTTGAACAGTCCAGCAGAGCAAAGAAAAGACATACGGTATAAAATTGATATGAACGTGAACATCGTTTCAAGAACTGATAGGAAGGTGAGCATGAAATTGGTGTTTTGAAACAATCCCCTGCAGATGACCCTTAGAAAAGAGCCATTGATTCCATATGGAGGTAGAAGTCTGCCTCTTTTTGCTTCTGAGGGATCAGACACAGAAGTTGAAATAACAAATCTGTGTAGAGTATTGCCTGAAATACTGATTTTCAAACACTGTCTAATGACTCAGTGAAAGAATATCACGGCTGCATCCAAATTCCGCTTCAGTTCTATGGAAGCAGAGTATGATGTGCTAGGAAACAAATATGCAGCTTCCCTTCTCAAATAAATCCATTGAGAATTATATCACAGGATTTTGAAACTGCGAAGTGAATACCTGGATATTAAGTTAGTGAGGACTTCTTTAAAGCATTTCTTATACTATCCTTTGTACCAGGCTTTAAATGATCTCACAAGACTCTGGACTAAAAGCTGTTACACATATTCTTGGAAATCATTGCCAGTTTTAGTTTGAAATAGGATAAGGAATTTAGATTTATATGCTGTGCTACTGCTTACCTGTGCAAACCACTACACTGTGTTACCGAATTTGTGTAACTTTATCCAGTGTGAACATGGTAGATATTACCAACACAAGGTAAAACCTAATGCTTCAACAGGACATGAGCTTACTATGACAACAGAAAAAATAGATGTCAAGATATGCTTGGGGAAAAAAAAATTCCATAACTTTTGAGTGATAAAATTTACATTTACAGATCTGAATGGATGCCTCACTTCTCTGACAAAGGTGCCTTTCACTGAGGTTGTTATCACATTACTCTGTATTTTAAATGGGGAAAAACACTGTTCCTCATGGAGATACCCTGTCTACTAAAAAATGGCATGGAAAACATGAAGGAGGTTATTCCTAAACAACACTATTTTTAGGCAAGAAACTACTTTTACAGTCAGTTTTCCAAAAGTAATATACAACTCAGGCACAGGGAGGCAACAGACTAGAACAGTAATTACAGCTGATCTCAGGCAAACTTGAGAAATAGTTTCTTGCATGTAGCCAAGAGGAAATAAAAATTCCTCAAATCATACCAGCCAAAAAATGGTATAATGCAGTCTCTTATGTTGTAGAATCCAAGTAGTAATATTTAAATGCAATGCCATTACCCTATTTCTAGGAAAAGAATAATTTCTAGGGTTCATTAGAACGTTATGAATTTCACTATATTGAAAATCATTTTGAATTTAAAACTGCAAACTAATTCTCAATACAAAGATAAAACCTAAAGAGGAAAAATAAATTTTACAGAATCCTCCTAGAATTAATATTGGATTCTCCAAGTTCAAATTACAATAATACCATCACCAAGAGGGTCCTCAATTAACCTCATCTGACATTCCAAGCAGAATATTTTAAGGGTTGTGAAGCATGCAAATAGAAACTTCAATTAAAGACTGACTTCATACATTGGACAGCCTGTGAGAATAATGTGAAAAATTATGTAACCAACCTGGTGCTTCAGTAAACACCCACAGATGATGGAGAGGAGACTGACAAAATTGAGGATCAGCATCCTAAATCCTTTCTCAGGTAGAGCCTAGAAAGATTAAGAGCTTGTTTACTCGGGGGAGCAGGGTCTCCCTTCACATTCTTTCCATCTTGGTTTCTGCACGTTCGGATGTCCTGCATTTGCACAGCACAAGTCTCAGCATGCACTAACTGCTGAGGGAAAACAGATCCTGTGCTTCTTTTGGAACTGTGGTAGATTCAGAGTGCATTAAGTGAAAGCATGCTAAAATTCCTTGGGTGCAGCTGGGCCACAGGCAGCTCCTGCCTCTGTCTCCCTACCAGGAGCTGTTCCCTCTGGAACGCTGGGAAGTGGCCGGGGAGAGTCCTTGGCCAGGGGAAACACAACCCAGAGGTCACCTTGGTGACACCTGCCATTAATATGACTGTGCTTAGGCCCAGGAGCATCGCCTGCCTGCATGGGACAACCACCCTGGAAGGGAAAAGGGGAAGGTTCAGGCTGCTGTGTGAGGAAATGTGACCACAAGGCTCTCTCTTCAGGTGGCTGATTTGCTGAGGGGTCAGTGAGGGGTTTTTCTGCTCCTCTGCACTCAAGTGAGAGCCCAGCATGAATCTTTTTGCACCACTGGTATAAAACCTGTCAGCACTTGGCATAGGCAGCTCGTTAGTACCGAGAAACTGATCCAGGCTTGTGACTATTTTTCCTTCCTTTACACTTCATTTTAACTTTCCTTATGCTTCTATTAGATGTAACCAATATTAGATATTCTGACACACCTCCAGGACCTGTTTTCTCATATATCTGCTGGAGACTTGTAGCTGTTTGAAGTTTTAACCTTTCCTCAGTCACTGTGGCAGAGAAAACCCTACTTAGACTTGCTGCTTGTTGTGTGCATTTAAAATTTCCTGCTCCCACTCTATCAAAAGGGTGTTTGTATGGATTTGCCCAAGCCCTATTTTATTTCATGCATGCTGATAACCCTTTCCCCTAAATGTTCATAGCGGTGACTATTTTCCCTCTTCAAGACCAGAAACACTGGTTAAAAAAGATTGTGAGAATGTAGTAGTTCACTGCATCTCAGCTATCCATCCTCAACTGTTCTGTTCCCCCTTCTGCCATCTGACATATATTTTCTCCTTCCATTCTTGTTTGGCTTCTCCCACCTGGAAAGCTTCTCTTACCAGAGCATTCTCAAAATGTGACTGCTGGCTCCTGCCTTTTCATGCAATTAAAAACAAAAAATAGATAAACACTGTCTCCCTACCTCCAAAAACTATTAATAGAAGTGTACTTACTGTGCACAGTGCAAACTAAGAATAGTGTTAAGTACTATATATCCTAATTAGCAGAGTACAGTAATGCTCTCATTTTAATCAATGGGTTTTGAAGTTCCAGCTTTCATGGTATGCAGTGAAGTACATTTCAGAATGCAGCACCACAGAACTCTATGGCATATTTCATAGGCATTTTCTTCCCCAATTACAAAGGGCAGAACTGCTGTAGCAGAAACATATTTTTGAGGCTTTTTCCCAGGATAAAACTTAGCAGTGCAGCTGCAAATCAGCTCTGCATAAGAAATGCACAGACACAGGGAGCAGCGAGGCAGGAGGCTCTGGGCATCATTAACCCCTGGTGTTCTGGACAGCTATTTCAAAACACAGTTGCTGCCTCTGTGTCCTTTGTGCCTGTCCTTGAGAGGTGTGACATGAACTGTCTTGGATAGCAAATCCAAGGTGAGAAGGAGAAGAGTTCATGGCAACAGGAGGTGTAAAGGCTGCACCTTCTTTCTCTTTTCTTTATGAATTGGTGATTTTGAAATGTTGCACTCTTATGGCCCTTGTGATCCTTTCTCACCTTCAGTAGTTTCCTTTGGAAAGGAGGCTCATACAAGGAGCTTCTTTCCACATGCTTGTCTGTTTTTCCTCCTTCCCTTTCCACAATCTTTGAACGGACAGTAGCCTTTCAGCCACATTTGAAAAAGAACATAAGGCTTCAAAATTCCAGGACACTGGGGAAAATGCAGAGCTGGTGGAAGACTGAAGCATGCTGAAGGACAGGGAAGGGTGGCTCAGCCCCCAGCCTTTCTTCTTTGCTGCCTCAGGCTGGGCAGGGTCTCCAGGCAGAGCTCCAAACCACTGCCACCACACTTCATGTGTGTAGAGGAGACAGCTCACTGCAGTTGGGAATATTGGAGACAGAGAGGGAAAAAAGAAGGATCTAGGGAAAAACGAGGGCTATTGCTGTGATGTGGCATGTGCAGGAGGGGTAATTGTTGAAGGAATATGGGGTTATTTAAGATTTGGGGAGTGCAAGGTGAAGGGGTGCAGGGCACAGATCTTTGGGAAACCCAACCTCATTTCTACTCACAGATATGGAACAACATGATGGTTGCAGCCTGGGTAATTTTGCACAGTTTCTTGAAGCAGCTGTATCTTCTAAATAGTTGTATCTTCCTACCTGTGTTTTGCAAAAATAAATATTTTCTTTATTCATCGGAGATATGTATTTTATGAGGCTCATAATACTAGCTACATAAAAGAAAAAGTACATTTCTCATACTTTAGATTTTTTCATGGTTCAATAGGCTAATATTAAAACAAAATGGTATAACAGTGGGAATATAGCCCCATCACACACAATGAAAGCAGTTTTCCTCCACTTTAAAAGGGTTTTTTCAAATACCCCTGCACATTTACAAAACAGTCTGTGAATTCCTTAAGAAATAATGTAATAAAGGGTGATGAAATGCACAAGAAAATGCTACCCACAAAAAAGAAAAAAAAAAAGAAAAGGAAGGGAAATCATATCGCTCCGAATTTTTTATCATCCTCCATATAGACCACAAGAGTCTTCTCTGATTAAGTGATTAAGTGTCCAGGGAAAATGTGATTTTGAGGAGGGAGTTCCTCTTCATTTCTCAGCTCTCTTAGCTGTTCAAATGGTAGAATTCAATTATGTGAGAAGGGCAGGTACTGCCCAGCTGCTGGTAGCCTACTTAGAGCGCCGTGTCATCTGCCCTCAGCTTCCAAAACCTTCCATCATCCTCCCTAGTTTAGGTGATAGTTAAATTGCTCTTTCTTGTGATCTTTATTATTTAGAAAAAGGCAGGAGAGGCTCAGCAGAATCTCCCAGGATAAAGATTCAGTCATCTCTGTTAATGTGATCAAGGTGGTGGGAACGCCGCTATCTGTTTCACTAAAGGAAACAGGTCTGGCTTAGCAGCCAGCAGTGCATCTCATGCTCTTGCTAATCATCCCACTGTGATTGTGACAAAGTACTAGGCCACAATAAAGTACAAGGCCAAAATTCTTACTCAAGCTGGTTGGACTCTGAGCTCTGAATTGCAGAACTGAGGCCAGCAGATGGCAAGATATTGAGTACATCCCCTCTTCCCTGCTTAACATGCAATGGTAGAGGCCAGCAATGCAATGCTGAACACTTTTTATTCAAACTAGCTTGCAAAAGCACCAAATTGTCAAATGGGCAGGTCTAGGAATGGATATGCGTGAATTTTGTACCAGAATTGCAGTTTCAGAGAGGAGGATTTGCAGTACACCAAAGAAAGGAAAAAAAAAATCATCACAATGCTTATGGCCTACACACAAAAAATAGATCAGAGTGGGTGGGGAGGTGGAAGCAAGTGCACTGAGACAGATATAGTGCAGCACTGAATATGCAACTGCTAAAGGGGCCACACTTTTGTGCAAACCAAGCAGGTCACGTAGGCAGGCCTGAGAGAAGCTATTTCTGCTGATGTTCAAGGCCAACTGTCCCTTTTTGAGCATTATTCCCTTGCTCTTCCTTATACCTGCTTGCACAATGACTCCCATATTTTGTACCTGTAACTGTTTATTGTTCAATATCATCAGTGGCTCACTAGAAATAATAATAATTGGAATACATAGATTTAAAAAAAGCCAGACTCTAAAATTTGCCAATTTAAATTAAGAAGAAGCATTCAAGATAAGCTAAAAGCACATTAAATGAAAACCAAGCTCTGCCCAAGAGATTGCCTTTACACACTAGAGAAAGGAGAGCCAACTCTCTTCCCCAAGTGAGGGATCAGCTCTTACACAGTGGCCAATATCACAGAACTTCTTTATTTTTTCTGTCTTGTTCTTAGGAAGATCCTCACTGCATCCCACCAGGCACAGATGTAATCAGACAAGTTTTAATCTTCTCTTGTAAGTCAGTCCCCTCAGCAATCACCAGTACTGCATTTCTTTGATTTCCTTTCCAACTGCTCTGCAAAATTATGGTGAGGGGCTGTCCAGCCCCCTACACTGTGTTCTAAGGGCCAGGTCCCTTCTGCATCAGAGGGACCCAAGGGTATTTAGTAGGAAATGTTAAACATCTTACAGAATCAACCAAGATTTTCCATTTCACCATTCTCAGACAGAACAGGATTATGGTTCCTTCCTGAATAATGTGTGTATGATGGCTCTTCATAGGCAGACTGAAAAAAATAAAAACAAAATAAAATGCAAAAATGGCTGTTTTGCTGTGATACTGCATTGCAGATTCACGTCTAATTTCTGCCAATATTATCTACTCAGTCTTTTTCAACATTGCTGTTTTCCAAATTTTTCCTCCCACTGAATCTGTATGTTTGATTAATGTTTTCCCAGATGTCTGAACCTGGGGAAAAAAGGCACTTTTGGTCTCATTTTGTTAAGTGCTAGAAATCTCTTTGATGATCCATAACTAATTTTACTGTACTTGTCACAAAGCAGATGTGTGGCAATAGTCCCCTGAGCAAGCTGCATTCAATCATTACAAACTCCAGAGTTCCCCTTTCTATTTCTCCCCCTTTTTTGTGTTTATTTTTTCATTAGTGATTAACTTGAACAGTTTATCATACTCTCTTTCACTGGCTTATTGAACATATTTGACACAAGAGTTAAACATTTGATCCAAGCAGATTTTATCCTCCCTTTTTAGTTTTATCACTTTGCAGAATATCAGATCAGGATGCAGTTTCAGGAATACAGTTCTTCATTTTGGCTATTTTGTCTCAATTATTTAGTGCATTTACTCACCCTATTTCTAATTTACCTGGAAGATTTTTGCATTTAAAGGATGGAGAGTCTTTAAACATTAAGATGAACTGTTAACATGAAAGACTGTAAATAATTCCCACTTCAAAAAGGTGTACTCTGTTATCTCTAACTCAGCATCCATAATTAGCAATAGCATCACAGCTAATCTTTAGTTCATCCCTCTCTCCTGGAAAGGTAGAAATCACCTCTGAATTGTCCCTCTTATTTCTGATAAGCTCCAGCTATCACAACAGAGAGATAAGTGATGCTATTGAATCTGACAACGGGAGGAATTTATGCAACTATCTAAAAAGAAAGTACACCTTTGTGACTGTACAGAAAACACAACTATTTAGATTCACAGAGAAGCTGAGGCTGGAAGGCATCTCTGGAAATTGTCAAGTCCAACCCCCTGCTCAAAGCAGTGTCACCTACAGACTCATTGCTCGGGGCCATGCCCAGTCGGGGTTTGAATATCTCCAATGACTGAGACTCAACAGCCTTTCTGGGCAACCTGTGACAGTATTTAAGCACTCTCACAGTGGAAAAAAACCCCAAATGTGGGTTTCTTTTTCTTTTGTTTAAAAAGAATATTTTATACTTCAATTCGTGCCCATTTACTACTTTTGAAAGCCACATCTCATTACACTCACAAAACAGATTTCTTGCCAAGGTATATTTTGCAGGAAAAATATATCAGCTACAAAAAGTGCACCTGTTTTTCTGCAGAAGTTGACAAAGTGCACTTGTAACATCAACCTAGATATTTGTGCTACTGGGCAAACTGAAGTCCTTATGAAACAGAAGTAGTATCTTACTCATTTTAATGCGTATGACAAATACACCAGCTATATACAGAAATAAAGGAATTATTTGCCAGTGAAGGTTGGACTACAAGCCATTGAATAACATATCATAGTGGATATTAAGAGAGAAATTATAGTGTTGTTCTTGTCCCTTCTAAAATTTAAGGAGAGTTTACTTGTTTGGTTCCTACTCTTAGATTCCTTTTCAGTGAGAGGTGCAGATGCCCGCGTGTATGGTTGCCTGCACATCAAGTCTCAGGAGAAAGCATTAGGAGAAACTTAGAAGAATTTTGTGTTTGAGTTTCGGAACTGAACATGGGAGAACCCAGGAGGAGTCTCTGATACAGCATTTGAACAGGAGCATTGTGTCGACTACCAAAATATTATCACACTCGATTGCAAAACTAAAACTTGGTGAACGTCCATGCTGTGATACCTATTGCTTCTGGTCCCTTCCTCAGAAAGTCCTTAGTGCACAGCTGGCCACTTAAAGGTATTCATGGGCGTTCTTCTTCCTTTAAGGAAAATGAAATACAGAATACTGACTGTCTGTCTAAGGAAGGGAATTGTACCTGAATTTTTATCAAGGGTCATTCTGCTAAACTTCAGCAGGTGGATTGCAGATCTTTTACAATAAATGCCCAGAGATCCTACCAGGCCAGAAGGTAAAATTGGTTTTTATGTTTAAGGTGCACATGAGTTAACAACTCACTGGCCTCCCTGGGACAGAATACTGATGATATTTGCTTCCAATGCCTACAAACCTTTCCTTACTATGAGTTGTAAAGCTGTGTCCAACCTGGGGAGCACTGTGGCCTTCCCAGCTCTTGGGGCTGACTACTTCTAATGCTTCATTGAGGTAATCCAACACACCCTCTACACAGAGTGGTGCTTTGTAGGAAAGGAGCCAAGGAGTACTGACTGTGTTTCCCATCTGGATGACCAGGCAGGGGCTGGACTTTGAAATATGCTAACATGTACACCTTCCCGTCAGCCCAGACACAGCACATAGCTGGAAATGAGTAATTGGTGTAATGGGCAATTTAATTTTGGCAGCTGAAGTTTGTGCTCTGACAGGGACCAAGGTATCACCTCCACTCTGGAGGTTAGTCAGGTGCAGGACAACATTTCTGTTCCAAAAAGGAAAGGCAAGCCCACAAAAATGCAAGTGGCTGGCTAATCAATGGTACCTTTTGCCAGAAAGACACTTGAATTTTACCCTCCTGATGTAAAATGTGGTTCTTCATGGTATTTCAGAAACCGTGGTCCACAGTTGTTCTCTGAGTCTTTTTTATGAAAACCTTGAGAGGACGTGTTAGAAAGAGAAAGTGTTACCAATTCTTGCTGGTTTTCTTATTTTTTTTCTGTGGACATTGTTTTGTTTTGATTTTTTTTTTTTTTTTTTTTTTTTTGGTTACAGTGGATTTGACAGTGGGTGGAAAACAGTGACTCAGACATTGTCACAATGTTGAAACTCATCTGTCTGGAAGGGTGTAATGCCATGTGCTGTGGGAGAAGGAGATGGCATGAGGGAGGGAAGAGGAGAGAATGAGGTGCCATTCCTTGGATTAGAGCTTTTATAAGCTTCCAGAAGAGAGGAAATTCAGATGTTTAGCTGGCAGCAGTTGGTGGTGAGGGAAGAGCCCTGGCTCAGTTCCTTGTTGGGCTCAGGGAGCAGTTTCCTTCCATCTGTTAGGAGCTTCTGATTAGATGAGGTAGGTTAAATCTTTTTTCCCTCTGCTCTCCCTTCCCAATGGTTGTGAAATCACTTATTTGTGTTGCTGGGAGCAAAGAGAAGAGAAATGAGACCACAAAGCCAGTGCAGGGCTTTTTATGCTCTTTGCAGGTTGCAGAGGCTAGAAAGAGATGATTAGAGTGATTGAAGATTGATAGAAGTGGTAAGATTGGTGAAAGGGTACAGAAGGAAGCAAGGAATTATGTGTTTGCTTAATGTGATATCTTAAATTTCTCTACAGGCTTCCTTGTTTGCAATCTATTTAATATTTGCTCTTACCTTCTAAAACTGGGGGCTTATTGTACATTTTCTAAAACTGTTTTCAGAAAGGGCAAATTTATATCTTCAAGTGTGTGGATTGGTACAGAGAAAGAGGAGTCACTACACACATTCCATGGGCCAGCGTGGCTTGTCTCAAGGCCATGCTGAAGTAAAATCAACTGCATCATGTTACAGTGATGTTTTCCACCTACAGGCACTTCTGAGCTGACTGCCATAGTGTTTAAACTGAGATTGTACAGGACTGGAAATAGAGGCCAGTACAAGCTCTTCAGGCAGCAATGCTCTGACATCAAGCTCTGGTAGGTTTTAGAGCAATAAAGCAGACACACGATTACAAAAATTAAAAAAACCCCAAAACAAACAAAAAAAAAAGACACTGGCAAAAGCCTTCCGGCAAATCCCGAATATATACAGGCACACAGACCAAATCCAAAAGAAAATAAAAGAAATAAGAATAATATTATTTCTGAAAGAGAGGGGGAACCTTTCTTCATTCCTCTTCTAGCCTCTTCTCTCTCTTCACCCTTCTGTGACTGTTCTTGGATTCCTTACCTCTCCTGCTATGATATTGATCCATCTCCTGTTAGGGCATTCAATTGCATAATACACAATACAGCAGGCTGCTCTATTTGTGTGGCAGCCGCCTGCTAATTCTCCAACAGTTGTCTGGCTTGGCACAAAATAGCAAAAGAAAAGACAGGCACAAGCATCCCGCAGCCCAGGGCAGCATCCTTTACCAGAGGCTGCCTCGCTGCCTCCCTCTACTTTGCCAGCCCAGCAGTCTGCATTGCTGACTCTGCCTGCTCCATCCAGGTGTCATCTTGGGAGCAGAAATGACAGCAGCCTCTTTTCTGTAAGAGGGAAAAGGAGTTTTGTGATGTGGATTCTACATCACTAAACCAGCAGCTTTTCCACTGGGGGTTGACCAGAAGTTAGGCTGAGATTATGCAAGGCCCAGTTAAAGGTGGTTGCTTTGGTCAATTCAAATTTGTGAGGTTATTACAGTCACAAGTTTTCTTAAATGGAAATAAAAATGTACATTTTTTTTTCTGTCTTAATCTGTGGAAAGAGGCAGCTATGCAAAGCCAAACACTCTTTTCACACTATCATAGAATCAAAGGAAATTTTGGGTTAGAAGAGACCTTAAAGATCATCTCATTCCAACCTCTTGCCATGGGCAAGGACACCTCCCACTAAACCAGGTTGCTCAGAGCCCCATTCAGCCTGGCCTTGAATACCTCCAGGGATGGAGCAGCCACAACTTCTTTGGTCAACCTATTCCAGTGCCTCACCACCCTCACAGTAAAAAATTTCTTTATAATGTCCTATCTAAGTGTACCCTATTTCAATTTAAACCTTCTGCCTCTTTTCCTATCAACAGACTTCCTGATCAACCACCCTTCCCCTTCTTTCCTGTTGGCCCCTGTTAAGTCCTGGAAGGCCACCACAAGGCCTCGTAGGGTTTTCAAAGTTAAATACTCCTTTCCCCTCAGGACTGAAAAACCAAGATGTCCAAGAAAGCTCCCATGAAGCATATTTCTAACATGCTCATTTATAACCCACACTAGCTAATTTACATCTCAATTTACATATATCCCACAGTGCTTCATTCCATTGATTAGACATCAGTGCATTTACATTTCCATCACTTCCACATAACAGCAGTGGTAGGTCACAGTGACCTTACAAATATCTTGTCAAAGCCTTTTGTGTCAAAACAGCACAACCTCAGAAATGCACTATCAAAACATCCCCATCATTCAATGTCAAAACAGCTTCATCACGGAGCCTAAGCACATTCAGATCCAACAAATTAACATATCAAGGCTTTATTGCTTTAATATCCAAATAAAAAACAAAAACCTAATGCCTTCCCTGTGAAAAGAAAATTGTTCTTACTCCCATTTCCCACTGCTAATTAACAAAGTTCCTATCTACTGGGGTGTCTCTTGAGTGACTTTTTTTTTCCCTGACAGTGTCACCACAGTGACCGACATTTTCATTTAGTCATACTTGCAGAAAGTGGCTGGAAGAGATTTCTGGGAACTTGGCCTCAGTGATTGTCAAGGCAGTAACATTCCTGCCTAGGTAAAAGTGAAGAGCATAACTGAAAAATTTTGCAAACTAAGCCAATACACAGTTCTGGACCATCTCCTGTTGCATTTAAATTATCTCATTGTTCAATTTTCAGGCCAGACCTATCTTAGTGCTTGGTTTCACTGCAAGTGACTAAATAAATTGGGAAGGGAGAAACACACACTACATTTTTTAATTTTTTTTTTTTTTGTATTTTAAAGGAAATAAGATGAATAATCCCTGAAGATTAAATCTAACTGTTTATAAATCACAGTCCCAGTGCTTCCCTTACCCTTCTGCCCATTTCCTTGCGAGGCAGAAAAAGTATGCATGGCCACACAGTTTCACACCAGTGCAACAGAATCCATGTGAACCCCACAATTTGAATTTTAAAGCATCTCAGTCTCCGCTTTGTTTATAAGGGCAGTTTTCAGGGCCTCATCCCATCACAGGACAGTGTTCTTGAATGTAAACATGAGTAGCATCCAAGTGCATGGGCAGTCAGGACACCAATGTTTGGTGTATTCTTGAATTAGGACATGCACAGAAAATCCACTGAAAATGCAATACTACACTCAGCTAATCTGGTGTGTCAGCACCGCAAATATTCCTGTTCGGGCAACACTCACAATTTCAGGCTATGACTTTCTTAATAGGTAAAACATTAGAATACAGAATAAATAAATATAAATTAGCTAGTGACATCCTTTCCATTATTTTTTTCTTCAGGACATTAGCTAACAACCAAAGCAATTAAATTTACAAGCAAGATGAAGGTCATAGGCACTCAGCTCTTAACTCACTGACCTGGTAGTGGAGACGCTGTGTCACAGCCATTAGCACTGGGGCAGGATATGTTGCATTTTGCTCTGTTTCCCACGAGTCATCTCTGTGGCAGCACAGGGAGAGACCATGGATTCAGATTGATTATATCAAGGCAGAACAAATCAGAAGCAGCAGCTGCAAATTTGTAGAAACAGACCTGACTGGTGCCTTACTGTAATCCCCAAGAAAAGCAACTGGGGGCATGACCACATACCTTGATCTTGTGTAAACACCTTCTACTTAATTTTTCAGATTGCTTGATTCCAAAAATCATTCTTTTGAAGTATGTGGTTTATTTTTTTTCATTATAGATGTAAAGCAGCTCCCACGTAAGCTCTGTCCTTAAAAATAATGTCTCAGTATATAGGAATATTCCCTCTATTTTAAATGAGAAGACTGCTTCAGAATTCATGAACTTCTTGAGTGTGACAGATGTGATGAGATAGAAAAAACAATTCACTCTGCTATAATTGTGGCCTTTAGTTTATACTTAACTATGCTTTAATGGATTGTTACATTTATGCATACTTTCCTTTCCTTTTCTAAACAGTAAAATACTGGCTTGCAATCTGTAGTCTGAGGACTAATCTCAGGATTTCAATGACCAGCTTCACAGCAGTAAAGTCTCTTAATATTAACATTTCTTATTTTCATCTGCTTTTCCAAGTTTGTCACTGAAAGTGAGATGTGCAAAACCAATTTAAAGTCAAGGGGAGAAGTTCTTCAGATCTCTCTGGCAGAAACTTCTGTTGCCTGAGAGTTGGAAAAGGAAATAGGAGATGTTCTCATAGATTGATATTACCTGAGAGAATCAGATGAAGTGACACACACATGAGTAAAAAATCTATGTTGAGGAAGAAGAGTAGTGTGGGGTGCTACAATTACAGAAGGGAATAGAAAAAAAAAAAGAACTGAAGTGGTTGGGTGAAGAGTCATAAGAAAGAAATATGTATGGAAGAATAAAAGGACCTCATAAAATGTAAAGCAGGGCCAATTTGTTCCTACAGGGCTTTGATTCCACTCGATTTTTGCTATCCAAAGAAGGATGGCTGAGATGCCTGAGCAGGCGCTTGGCAGGAAGGATGAGAGGAGGCCATAGGGCTGCATTCCCAGGACTTCCAAAGAAGGCAGCTGCAGTGGCTGCTAATGGTTAAATGGTGACAAGCTGCTGATACCAAGGGTCATACCAGAGAAATACTGAGAGAAAAGCTGCCTCAACCGGACAAAAACTCCATTATTAATAGATCTGAGGGAGAAGGGATATCAGGGACAGCAGAGGAAGAAACATACTTAAAATGTACTTGATCACCTAGCTTCTCTGCAAATACAGAGCAGTAGCACCAGTACCTCTCTGTGGCTGAATCACATGGGCCTAAGGTTTCAGCACTGTGGGAGTCACTCTGTCACAGCTCTGAGGCTGCTGCAGAAACATCAGCTACTCACAGTGATGTGCCAGAGTGCAGAATGAGTCCTTGTCATAAGAAATCCTCTTGGCAGCAAGGAACCTGGCAAAGTGAAGAGGTGTTTTCAGCATTCTTGCATTTCGTGGCACAAATTACTTCTACCAGAATTCATTCCAAGCAGTTGAAGGGCTCTATACACAGGGCACCTGTGTGTTGCCTAGGGTGAACATCAATGCTGCCACTAAACAATTCAGGATTCACTTTCCAATCAACAGCAGCTGCCTCCGTGACATAATCACCATGACCAGAAAGAGGGAAGTGACTCTCAGAAAAAATGAACTTTCACGATCCAGTTTAGATACATTGGTGCAAGTTACAATGGCTCCCTGATTTCATCATTAAACTGGAAACATGACTGAGAAAGTTGGTGTCGCCTCTCTGACCATGCCACAGGAAATATTCCAGTGGAATAAAAAGCTGGGCAGCATTCCAGATGAGTGGCCTGATGGTAGTAAAACACAGTCCTCTTGTTTAAAAGTGTGCAATGAGCTGTTTGCTCTGGCCACCAGCTGGAAGCAGCAGTGATATGATGACATTTCCACAGGGCAGTCCCCAGCATAGGGAGCTGTGCTTGTGTGTGCCACTCTTGGAGAGCAAACCACACTGCCAGGCCTTCACAGAGCCAGAATGTCCCAAAATACTGGCAATGGCAGTGGGGGGAAGAGATAAACTCTTGGGTCTGAGGTAACAGAAAGAAAAACACCCCACAAAACCTGAAATACAGTACGTGTTCCAGTGACATTCAGCCATCATAGCTTTTGCAGGCAGTTTGTCATCTAGTTCGATATTTTAGCTCAGGCTGCTTAAGTCTTCAGAGGCTGCACTGACAAGCAAAAAGTCTAATTACCATGTTTAGTTTGCTCCTTTTAGCATGCTCTGCAGGCTCTGCCATCATTTCACTGTGACAAGAAGTTGGGTGGTTTTTTCCTTGTAGCAAATTCTTCACTATTCTTGTTAAAGGAATACTGCACCAGAGATTCCTTTGATTGTTTGGTTATGTTTAACTTGCCATTAATGCTGTTCTCCTTTGAAACTTCTTCCTATGTGTTTACTTTCATGGATCTGATGGAGAAATGTGTTTGCTTTTTTGTTTGTTTATTATCACAGACAAAAGAAGCATACATAAATCAAGTGCTCTGTCCCCCAGGCTTTACTTGTCTTTATGTTGTATCAAAAATTTCAATAAAAACAGTAAAGTAATAATCCTATAAAGACATGGAAGTGGAATGTGGCACAGTGATGAATTGCTGTGAGCTGTATATAAAAATAATCTTTTGGAAAAAGAGATGAATTCTCATTTTAGTTAATTTCTTCCTTCTTTATTTCTTTATCCAACTTGAAGTTTAAATAATTTTGATGTACAGAATCATATATTTGTGAAGCAAAATCTCTTGCACCACAGTAAAGATGGATAAAACTTGTGAGGAACGTAAGAGACCCAGTTGTATCTAACATGTCCTCATTTTGAGTCTGATTTCAGTTATTTCTTCTTATTGTTAGAAAGGATATGTCTTAACAAACATGGATGCTTGCAGTGGGAGTAGAAAAAAATCGTCATAAAATAGATATCTTACTAACAAAAAAGGAGTAAAAGATCATCTAATCGTATATTATTGCAGATTCACATCAGTGGGACACAGAGCTGCAGTAGAAAGCTGCAGGAGAAAGGTATGATAAGGGAAAGAAGTAAAACAATCCTAAACTTGTAAAGATATGATGTGAGAGAGGTGGGAAATGAAAAGCACTGAAATAACTTTGCATTTTCTGCTGTGAAATCAAAAGACCAAAAGCCTAATCATGTTGTCAGTCAGTAACCAGTCTAGTGCAACAGGGAAAAAGCAGAGATGAGAATAGAAATTTTAACAGTGGCACAATATCTTATAATTTTATGGATCCTTTTGATTCATCCAACTTTCACCTGACTCTGTTGCTTCTAGTCTCTCTTTTTTTGTTGTTGTTTGTTTCTTTGTTTGTTTTTTTTTGGTGTTTGTATGCATGGCTTTACCTCAACCCGAGCATTTTTGGCTGAAATGTGATGTGGCTTTGCTACTCCTCTGTTGTCTTCTCCATCCACTGCCTGTCTCCTGGCTGTACAGCTCCAAACCAATTCCATTCCCACTTTCATGCAGCACTGTAGCAGCGGCTGCATGTGGCTGAATAATCACAGAGCAGATATGGTAATAGTGACACTAGTGTTGGAATTTGGCATAACAGCAATAAACCTTGCAGAGTTCCTACAGATAAAACCAGCCTCTTTTCTGTGATATTAAAGCCAGAGTTGATCACCTAGTTCCTCTTTGTTTTTGTGGCCAGAGATTAAGCACTGATACAAAGACATTAAACCCTATACTGGAAATTATGGGAACAGTGGCTTCCTATCACTTCAACCATGCCTTTGATCAAAACACTTATATTTGCCTCATTGTAAAGCTTATTATAAACATCACATCTGTTGCTTCACTGCCACGAAAAAAGACACTTTAAAAAAGGACTTTCACTTTAAAAAAAGGACTGAGATAGCCAACCAAAAAAAGGAAATTTTGTATGAAAATGTGTTGCACTAAATACAATAACAAGCCAAGCGCAACAAGAAGCTTCTAAGGAAAGTCACAGCACTGAGTAATCAGCACCCATGGCCAAAAAGCTCTTACAAAATTTCACTCAGACACTTGTAATGAGTTTTCAGTGCTTTATGTATCCTTCTTTTTTTCTTCTCACTAGCAGGTAGGTGATGTCTTTTTGTTTGTTTGCTTGTTTTTTAAAGTACTAGAGATGTCTGCAGAGAAGAGAACTCCCAAGTCCTCTCTGCACTGTTTGACACATTTATGAATTCGTGCTGTTTTGGATGTTTGTGCTTGGAGCGCTTGGTTGGCCATCCAGTTGTCACAACAATGCAGTAGGAATAAAGTGTCAAATTCTCAGAAAGCCTCATGTGTGTGTGTGCATTTTTAAATGGCTGAAATCTTATTTTTAAGCTTTCAGCTTCAAAGATCCACTTACCATTCAATGGTTGCATTCATATCAGCAGAGTTTTAAGCAGAAGAGTTCATTCCTTATTTTGATGTAGGATCAGTCCTGCTGTTTCATCTAAACCTTATCCTCTGTCATGTAGTACAGCTGACAGGATGACAAAAAAAAGGCTTTAGTGCTAACAAACTTTGTTCTCCCTCTTGACTTCCCAAGTGCCACTGCTATTTATTTAAAACGAGAAGAGATCAAGCACATATATGATATTTAAAAATAACAAGACATGAAGAAAAAGAACACATACAAATAAACCAACCAAAAAAACTCCAAAAAAAGTAGTATTTACAGCACTGCTAAAGAACAGGGATTCAGTTGGGGTGATCCTTTGCTGCTTGCAAACATCTTTACCCCATGAACTATGAGGTCTGGCCTCAAAGGACAGCAAGAAATAATGTGCAGTGATAGTGATGTAGGTGGAAGGATCAATTCCTATTTCACCTCATCACTGGAGACTGGGGAATACCTTTGGGAGCATTTGCTTACTATGTTCTAGGCTGGTGCAGGTTGTGCAGGCAGACAGTTCAAAAGCAGATGGTTTTAACAGAAAGAAAACATAACATCATTTGTAATGTTACCTGTGAACTTAGGCACTGCTTTCAAATTGGAAGGCTGGTGGCAGGAGCTGATGGATGCAAGCAACTGTCCTTAAAGGGGAATGGAGCAGCTGGCCTTTTGTGCCTGGCTGGTGCAGTAATTTCTCAGGCCCCACTTTTCTGTACTTTACAGTATCTGAAAAGGGAATATAAACACTGGCTTCTCTGAAGTTAACAGAAGTTTTGCCATTGACTTTAATGGGGCCAAGACCTCATAAATATGTTTGTTTCTTCTGTTGACTAAATGTTATTATTGCTTTCAACATGGCATCTTAAAGTTGATGCCTGCATCTCATAAGGTTAAATTGGCCTCTGCATTGGACAGAATATAACTTCTCCCTGGTAGCCACTCTCTCTGCTCTCTCACATCAGTGATCAGAGGAGCAAGTCCTGTAGCAAGTTATTTTGCCCAGAATACCCTTAACACAGCAGGATCTTATGGGAGAGGGGATGTGTTTTACTGGGGAAAGTGTTGCAGTGAAAAGTGATCAGATCTTGAAGTTCATAAGCTCTTCTGCTCTGATGAGAGCAGACACTTCTCATATCCTTAGACCAAAATCAGTACTACAGTACTACACTCAGGATGGAGATGGTCCTATTAAAAAGTCCTATACTCAAATCACTGTAGATCACTCGGAAGAACAAAGGGGGCAAAGTAGGCTTAAGACTGTGCAATAACCTTGCAGTCAGAGAAGTCAGAGACTTAAATCTGCGAGCTGAATTTGGAGATCATCTTAAAGAGAGGCAATAGATAAGGCAGATTAACCCTTAAATTATTGCTTGCTGTGAGGAGCAGTCTGCAGATCAAAGACTTCAAGTTGTTGGAGAAGTTTCTTTTACAAACAGCAAGAGAATGAGATAGAGGTGAGCTGGTTCTGGTCCTAGTTAGCTCCAACCCCCCAAGAAAATTGCTCAGTCCTAAGGACTGAGAGGTACTTGGCAGCAGCAGTCAGTGTGATGCAGTAGTTCTTTGATTGCCAGGCAAAAGTTCAGTGACTAAACTTTAACTCAGAATCTCAGAAAAAATGTTTTAGACATTTCAATTGTGCTAAAAAGGATTAACTGGAAACATTGCCTTAAATTTTAAAACCATAGGTATATAGTAGTAGACTGGAATGTATCTAAATCAATTTTATTAAAAATGCACTTATAGGCCACTCATTTATTTGAAAAGACTTTTGTGGTAGGACAACGTTTTAAAACACCGAATTTAATTACTAAGCCGCAATAGAAGTGTTCAATTTTCTTTTCTCCCCTATTACTCATATTATGTATAGAACATAAATTGATTTGGCATCAGTATAAATTCCTGGAAAGGCTCAGATTCCCAATGCAGTCAGATTTGTTTAGCAGACCATTTGTTTCTTTACCTGTAATAAACATTAATATTGTATTTTTACATCTGTGTCCTATCTTTTGTTCCTTGTACTTACTGGGATCTCAATTATTTTAATGTACATTCATAACTTTTAATAAATCAAAGAGAATTGTCTACAACCACTAAACCCAGAACAAAGTGATCAACTTGGCAGTTTCACCACCCACGCTGCACATTTCAACTCTGTTCACTTCACATTTATTTCTCTGGAACTCTCCCATGAGGAGAACAAAAAATTTCAAGGAAGTAATAAAGTAATAATTTATCAGTAGTAAAAATTAAAATTTCCATCTGTGGCACTGTGCATGTCACAAAATATTATAATGCCCAATAGTGTAATCTGATTATATTGTAAAGTAATTATACTTAAAACTTTTCATCTTTTTTCCCATCCTAACATGCTGCTGGCATCTATTCTCTTCATAGCATGGAATACGTAATGACAAAAATTATGGCAGTTCTAACTGATAATGATTCCAGCACAAAATCAGACATAACTTCCTGCAACCCAGGCTGAAATTCAGAGCTGGATCTGTGCAAATGTTTCTGCTGAAAGTTGATAGGAACTTCTTACAAATACTTATCCAAGGGCAGATGTTCGCCCTGGTATCAGTAGCTGTGACTTTTCACCATCTAGATTCTAATTGAAAGTTCTGCCTTTAGTTTCAGCCAATCTTAAAGCTGCACAACTCTTCTCATTTTTGGATATTGTCATTGTCCCGTCACTTAAGATGAAATTTTCCAAACCGCTTGTGTCTCCTTTGGACTAATTTTTGATGTGGATTGGTATCTTTGGGATAAAGGATTTTCAGACAGATTGTTCTAGCTGTTTTGAGGGGCAGGATGAGGTTTTCTGATTGTTGGGTTGAAAAGCTCTAACTTTTATTTGCTCTGCAGAAAATTGGCAAAGTGACAGCAGTAGCAGATGGTCCAGAATGGGACAACAGAGACAGTCACCTTCATGTAATGGACACTTCAAATGTTATTCCATAAAAAAGATTCACAACCAGATGTTTTAACTTCAGACATTTAAACTTCACAACCAGAAGTTTTAACTTCTGAAAAATCTCATTTTCATATGATAAATGAGTAATTTTTAAGGGGAGACAAGGAAAAGAAGGTAGCAATAGAGACAGAAAGCAAAAAATACCTTCAGGGGAGACAGCAGTTGTTGGGTAACAGCGAAGGCAGCGACAGAGGCTGTCAGCATGATAGCACAGCAAAGGAGCACATAAACATTTTGAGGATCATCTAATAGTTTCCCTTAAAATCCCCTTCACATATAATGAGAATGAGGAAACCTGTGAAAGGTTCTGCTGGGTGAAGTGTCTGGTGGAGGAAGGTATGAATGAGATCACGTTTTATGGCCACAACCGTTCTGTCCAAGACTGATAAACTAAGTGTTGCAGAAATTCTCAGCATGGGAAAAAGCAACACTGCTGAAACACGTTATCAAAACCCAGACTTTCTTGTCTGAGTGGAAGGAAGATGTCCTCTGGAGCATTTCAGTGCCTGATGATTCTCCTCAGCACCCTTGATAACTACTCCTCTCCTTGAAGCATGCCCAACTTTACTCCAGACAGGGGGGCTGGGAGCTCCTGAAAAGAAGCTGGGGGCAGTTCAAATACCTCAATTTATGGGCTGCGAACTTCTGTCCAGTGAGCTCTTATCTGGAGCCCACACATTTTAACAGGGTTCAGCACTCTCAGGAAGGAGGTCTGACCTCTTGGGTCAAAAATGTTGGAAAGGCTCCAGAAAAGTTTTCCCAGCTTCTACAAGCAATTCAAGCTCTTTGACCTATCTTAACAAGCTTGATAACATGCTGCACAGCAGTACTGGGACAACTATTTTCTGGGAGAACGGAGCAGCTCCCATCCACACCTGATCAGCTCCTCCCCATGGTGTTTGCAGTGCTGGAAACCTCTGAAAGACACAGGCAGCAATGCAGGGCTTTTTCTACTTCATTTCCCTCAGTACCTTATAAGACATCCTAGGATGTTTTCACATGCACAGGCACCTATCTCTCCCTCAGAAATGTTGCTGAACACACAGATGTAGCACCATGAGATCCAAATGGCAAAGGTGCTTAAAGTCAGGCCCATGGTTCTCCTGGAGCTCCCATTCTAGAAGTCAAAATTGATCATCTGCTGGCAAGAGTACTTGGTGTGCATTCATTTTTGTACTATCAGGAACTACACAATAACATTTGGTTATTTTCTATTAGCTCTTGTTGTGAGGGATTTTGATTACACAAACTACTATCATTGTGCTGAAACTGAATATCTGACTAAATCAAATAAAATGTTCTTTCTATTGCCTCTTGAAATGCAGGTTTTCCATTACTAATTTTTGCCATTTCTTTTCTCTGCTATTTTAATTTCCCCAAAAGCCAGTTTCTTGTTAAGTGTAGTTCTTTTCGAGGCCTTACAATAATATTTTCCAATATTATGGCTATCACACAGACTCAAGTAGACGAAATGGCTCTAAAGGAGTCTAATGTACTTCCAAAATAAGTTTAAAGAATGTTTTAAAAGAATAGTCGGTGATTTTGTTTGCAGAAGATAGCAATAAAACCATACAGCAAAGAAAAAAAGACACAGAATCACAAAATAGTCTGCATTAAACTAAAGCAGTTTTTAAGATCAACACAGTAAATTTCTTCCTGACTTTGAGTCCCAAACATGTCTCAGTGTTATAACTTTGATAACTCCTATCCATGGTTTGGTTGTCATTCTTTGATAAAATGTTAGTGTTGTACTGTCATTACAGCTCTGTGGCAAGGAATCACACGTTGAAAGAGAGAGAAAAATGACATTATCAGGAGGCACTATCTTAGAATCAGTTTCAAATTTGTATACAAAGCCATTATGACACCCTGCTCTGGCTGGTACAGTCATGTTTTACTGCACAATTCCATCTGCAAATGTTGCCAAAGGACAATATTCTGCTACATTGACTAATGCATTTCCCTGTAAATAACCTTCTGATTTTTGTGGGACTTGATGCTGCCTAAGACACCATTCAGCATGAATAAAGGTGTCAAATTGTGGCCTGGAGTTATTATCTGTATAACCTAAACCTTAGTAAAGCAATGAGATACCCAGATTAATGGCTAATGCCTGGGATGATATTCCCATCTTAACCCATGCTGTCTGACCAAGTGAATTATAACATGTGCATGGTGTGTCATCAGCCTCTGAAATACAGTCGCAATTGCATGAAATTTCAGAATAAATATCTGCCTTCATTCTTTTTTATTCCCCTTATGGATTTAAGTCAGTTCCCTAAAATATTGTTTAATATGATTTTAGAGATTTAATAGCGTCTATTGACCAAGAGAGGACAAAAGTCACTTCTCTCCCCAGCTTTTTCTCTGTAGGATAAATTTGTTTGAGAGTGCCTTTTCTTTTTAGTCTTGCATTAAGAAATTTATCCTCAATTATCTTTGAAGCTATCAAATAGCTTTTCCCAGTTAATGGGGGGTCTTTAATGCCTAACAATAACGTAGTCTCTCTATTACTTTGGGGTGCTTTGAATGCAAAAAGCATTACAACAAGATGGATTCTATTTTTATGCTGTCTTGTATAATTTTCCACACCAGCTGAATTACTAATAACAGCAAATTCTAGCGCACATATACACAGCATTAAAAAAACTTAACAAGTGATAATTATGTTATATAATTTGGAGTGGTATATGGACATAAAATAAGCATGTATTTTACTGAGTCTATAAAGTACTCCAGAGTATTTCTGATATTCTAATAGAAAAGAGAATTAAATTAATTTTCATTCCTTTGGTACTTTGAGGCCTTTCACCACTGTCTCTCTGGCTAGTTTTTCATGCTTGCATAGTTATTTAATACAGCACAAGCAAGTCTGGTAGAAATGATGGCCATGTCCATAGTTCAGCAATTTGGGTTTCTCGTTGTGTTTACAGTGAAATAAAAGGCCAGAGCAACCTAGTGCCAAATTTCATGTTCATAAATCCAGTTTAGGGCCAAAACTCTCTCCTAAGTGAACACAGACAGCAAGACTTCTAACTAATAGTGATTCACAACACCCCAAACAGCACAAGTGTTCCCAAAAGAAATGTGCATTTGAAATGTTGACTCTGGGCTATAATCTTTATAATCCATATAGGAAATGTATTCTTGCATGCGGACAAAAAGCGAATTTTTGAGGAGGATGACTGGGTTTTAGGACAGTAGGATAAGAGGGCGACTTATTATTGCTACCTTACAATAATGCCAAGATAAAATTACGTGGTAGTAGAAGTACAAATCTTGATCTTCCTTGGTCAGAAGTAGTTTAAGTTCATACATTCACCTTCCTGTGTGATGTCCTATGCAAACAGATATTCATTAGTCTGAGGGAAAGAAGCACTTCATTGCCACCATACTACAAAAATATCTAAGATTCAGAGGGCCAAACAGGCAATAAAGGGGAAATTATGAAAACTGTGATTATAATTACTAATGAAGATGCTTATCTGGAAGGAAAGTAATACAAGGTGATATTGAGAAAGGAAGTCTTCCATTTCCCAGATGGGAGATGTGTAAATAAGTTGTTCAAAAATTAGGGAATGATATAATTTCCTCTGGTTACAGTCTTGAAGTGCCCGTCACTGCTGTAATTGCAAAGGCAATACACTGAATTTGTACTGTAATTGGAAAGGCAATACACTGAATTTGGCCAGCAGAACAAACTTCTCAAAGTGTAGAAAATGGTCTTAAAGCATGAAATTGTTGCCGTTAGCTCAGGCATGATGGATGTGCTGCTGGGTATTCACAGAACTCAAACAGCTTAGAAGATAAAAATTTGGGTGCCAAAGGGGTCTCCAGACTGAAATGGGCATTTGAGGATTTATGACTCAGGTTGTAGCTTGCAAATGTTCTTCTTATATGGCACTTGAGGGTGTCCATCAGGGTACATGACCAAAGACAAATGTATATGAAAAAATTGTGAAGACCTTGAGAGAGAGAAAAAATTATTTCAACTTTGTAAGAAATGCACATGTTGGCACCTTTTCTTCTGCCACGAGTTTATCACAGGAGTGTAGCTCATGCAGATGCACTGGGATGTTTCCTTCACACTGGCTTAAAACCTGGGAGAGCTGTACTCAAGGACCGAGGGGCTCTTCTTTAAATGTGCCAAAATACACTGCAATAGGGTAAGCAGAGTGGTATTTCTAGTAAAGAGATGCGTTGAAAGTAGAATTGCAAACCTTACAGGTAAATAAATATACCCCATAATTACAAAACATAAGCAACTCCATTAAAAAAGTCTAAAATTTGCAGAATGTTTTTGATGTTGACAACAAACACTTGAAATCACTCTTCAACTGAACACCACAGTAGAAAAAAAAAAGGCTCTTACACTGCAGATTTCAGCTACACCTGATATGATCTGTAAAGCCTGAGGTATATTGACAACTCAATACCCTTAATTTTGTGAGAAAGTAACTCAAGACAGTCTTCACTGACTTTTGCTGTAACATATCAGTCACAGAAAGGAATATTTGGGGTATCTGGGATCAATTTTTATGACTCCTTCAACTAGCTGGGATCACTGATTTGTTAGGGAGTATTTCAAGGGTTTGGCTCCTTCTTGTTTTGGATTTTGAATTGTTGTTTGGTTGTTTGCTTGGTTTTTTTTTTAATTAACTGACTGTTTGACAAGATAGACTATTTCTTGCAACTGAGATACAGAATGAGCTTTTGACATGCAGAACATCACCATGAAACTCTGAGGTCTTGTTTTAAAGTAATTATTTATCTTTTCCTTGAATGACACTCTGTGAGGGATTATGGAAGAAAATCATTATAAGGTTGCACATCAGTCAGGATACTTTCTGCCCCTTCTCTTTGATTTAGACATACACTGCCAAACAAATCAGAGATTACACTTGGGAGCTGCATGTTGCTGTGATGGATCTCTAGAGAGGAAGAGAGAAAAATGAAGTTAAAAAAATAGGTGAAAAGAAACGTGAGGAATGAAAAAAAGTTGCAGCCAGTGTTGGCTCTGCTGTCAATCAAATGAAAGAGAATGGACAACTTGATCTATTGCAAGATCATAGTCAAGGATAAAATGTAGAAGTTCTCCTGACAGAAACAAACACACACACATATCCATTTTGATTCACTCAGTTTTTTGGGTTTCATTGTTCTTATATAGAAAAGAGCTTTCTCCCTGTTCTGGTGACATGCCAATGCACCGGTATAGCCCCTTGAAGACATTATACACACATTCCATGACACCAAACTATATCCTGAAGTCGGTAAAGCTGAGAAATGAGAAGCAAATAAGGATGTTTTTCATTAATTTCAGAGCTATTAAAGGATATAATCTCTTAATGCCTCAAAAGCCTTGACTATTGAACTTTAGCTATAAGTACCACTAATTAGAGGTCTGCAATGCTTGATATGTCTTCAGAGGAAAAAAAAAAAAAAACAAAAAAACCTTCTACATACCAGCTCATTAAAACTGTGATGCTGGCTCACTGGAAACAGCTGCCAGCAAGGGCAGTTTGGGAATGCATGTGGAATGAGAGGGGAAAAGCTGCTGCAAACACAGTCAAAAGCAGGGGATGCATGAAAGCAAGCACATTATTTGCAAGAGAGTTGTACTGTGAAACTTCCATAGCTGGAAAGTCGGTAGGACACCTTGTTTCAGGAGTCACCTCTGATAATCCCATGACATTTTCCCCTCGGGTACAGATTTCTATAGTGACAGGACAAGCATCACTTCAAGCTGTGCTCTCACAATTAGCTGACTGAGTTGCATAAAACTGTTTGTACCTGTGACTGTACACAGCCTCCCTTGTACAAGCTTCACCACTAAATGTTTTATCCTGGAGTGAAGGGACTGAGAGAAATATGTGGGACTAATACATCAGTACAAGCCATTACAGTAGAGTGTAGACTGAAAGCAATGTTTTCTTCAAGGTATCTAAAGAACCTTTTAAAAATAAAAAAATTGTCATTAAATTGCATTCCAAAACCAACACAAGACTAAAAGTGTTGCTAAAAAAAAGTCTCTAAATCTTTACTTTGCCCTAGTAGAGCTGTGATGCTACAGCACGTTCAGATTTATGGTGGAAGCATCTCAATTTAATTTTTAACAGGCTGCCTTATGTAAATCTCCATCTAAGTGAGAGAACTCATTAAAAAGTATAGCAAAGAAAACTGTGGAATTAATCTATGAACTTTTATTCATGACTATCTGGCCCTAGAAAATTATTTGACATTGCATATGGATGTCAAATACTTGCAGACTGAACTCTGCTGGCTACAACTCTTACTTCCAGCTTGCAGTTATGACAGGCTTGCGCTTGAACTTAACTAGTTCATTACATTTGTTCATTACATCTAGTATCCCTGAAAAGTAATACATGCTCAAAATTTGTGTCTCTAAATAAAACTTTACTTGTGTTTTCCTTAACTTGGAGATTTCACTCTTTTAAGTGAGATCTGTAGGATCCCTGCACATGAATCTGCAGGATTTTGTCCCTGCAAAAATTAGAAAGTAGGAGAGGCTAAACTCATTGGTGTTCATGAGACATTCTGCATTTCTTGTGCTCCTGTTTCTCTTGCTCCCTCAGGAAGCCTCCCACCAGCTGTAGTCTCTGAGGAGTAGTGAGAACTCCTGCTGTCACACATCCTCTGAGATGATGCATGAATTCTGTCTTGAAACTTCTCTTACCGGGGTTATTTTCACCACAGAGCTTTATGGCCACTTAAAATTAACCAGAATTTACTTTCTTGGAGTCAGAAAATGTATTTCTCCCTTTAAAATGAAAGTGAAAACTAATTTTAAGAATTTCCCTTAAAAATGTCAACTTGCAACTGTTTCCCACTCTCTCCTTCTTTTTACCTTAAAAAGTGTAGATTTCAAGAAGAATTTATGAACTTAAATAACGTGCACTCTAGTCTGAAGAAAAAAATTAAACCCTCCTTTTTCTTAGCTCTAGTCTGTGTTCCTTGTCTCCTCAGAGGCATGCATTGCACAGATTTGCTTTCTTTTGAATTTATAGTGACTTACAAAACTCAAATGAGGCTGGTAGGAGCCTTCTAGGAACCTGATTGGGATTTTCAAACAAGTTTGTGTTATTAAGTGGCTGGTGTTTTGTTTTTGTTTTTTCGAAAGTAGGTGGGGAAATACAATCTTAATATTACCCCTGCATCTAAAAACATAAAGCTCTTAGATATATGTGGACTTAACATTCTATTTGTTCCAACTACAACAGTAATGTGCACTCTGACAAAATTTATTTTGCATATCCATTTACATGTAATCCCATCTCTTAAAATAAATTTTACTGTGAATTATGACTCTTTTCATTTTTAATCTAGTTTGCATGGAATAAAAACAGAACATTAGCTATCGATAAACAGAGATTCAATTGCATAAACATTTTCTCTAAAACAGCAGACAATTGGGAGCATTTTATTTACCCAATAACCCTATATGGCTTCATCCCCAAAAGAAAATATTTTTCTCAAGATACATGCTTTGATTTTAATTACCTCAGATCAGCATAAACCAGTTCATTTTCAATAGATACTGACATTCCAATATTCCACATAATATTGATTTAAATTTTTTTTTTGAGCAGTTATAAAGAGAAAAGAAAATGCAACAGAGGCTTGCAATACAGCCTGCTCTATGGAACCAGGTAAATCACACTTTGCAAAATCATTTTCCCCTCTAATAGAGTCAAAAAATGGTTATTATTCTTTAGGGTTGGTGCACTTTAATTTATTCTTCAATTCCCAACTACCTAAGCAGTTTTTTCAGATGTTGCACAGTCCATCGTGTGTTGCATCTATTTTCTGTTTGAGAGAAATTGTCTTGATTTCCATAACAAAATAATACCACTTTGTGCTACTGTGATAACAATACTGCAACAATCTGAGATATCCACTAAGGTTTCCATCTCTGCCTTTGTGCCCAGTAAACTGAGATTTCACCAGCACCATCCTAATCCCGTAAACTGGGGCTGAAGCACTGATCAAGCATCATTTTACATATTAGCAATGATATTCATGTGGTAATAACGCTTCTGTACAGAAGGACCTCTTTCCTTTTTTGCACCAGTAATATTTTAGATCAGAAAGATGTGACAACTGATCTTGTAGAATGTGGCTACTGCTCACCAGTCTAGAATACCCTAAGCAAACTGTTCAGGTAGAAAGTCCAGTTGTTTTTCCTCACTATTAAAAGGACCCTGTACCATTAGCTGGCAGCAAAGTATTTTTCTGGGTTTGGTATTGCTCAAAGCTTGGGTTTTTGTTGGGAACTGTAATTCCTAAAATGGCCATCGCTATCTCCCTAGCCAGACCTCTTCTTTGTACCCTGCCAGCCAGACATTTTCCCTCTTTCCCTTCTATTTATTTCTGCTAAAACCTCCAGACTCCAAAACTCCAGTACCTTCTTAGGAACATCAAGTCACTTGGCAGGCTAATTGCTTTTCTGCTCGAAGAAGTTATCAAGTAAGTACACTATTTTCTATAGTAATTACAGAATGACCCTGGGGCAGAATGTGTACAACAATAAACCTAAGTAAAAAGGCAGATCTTTGCTATTGTAAGTAGATAAAACTCCTCTAATGTCAGTGGGGTTGTATCTATTTCTATGGGCAGATAATTTGGCTTGCATTAGTTGGCTGTTGGTGGATACTTCTTTTCTGCCTTTTTAGGAAGTATTCCGATATGAACTCCACCTGTAATTGCAGGAGAGCAATTACACCTCTTTTACCTCCAAGGTGATGATGACCAACACTGTCTTAGAACTCAGAGGAGCAAATTTAATTCAAATCATTCTCTCCTTTGCCAACACATGGATCAGGCTGCTCACATTCATTTTAGAATATTTCAAAGTGCTGCTCAATAAAATCCCCAGATGGCAGAGCATTTAGCTTTCCTTCCCCAGTCAATAACAACTGTATGCTCCTTTCATTGTCTCTATTAAAAAGCTCAGGTGCAATTACATCAGAGAAAATTTTGTTCTCTTTTCCACTTATTCAGCTGAAGATCACTCTATGTCCTATGCTATAGGACAAGGACTTTAGGGACAAGGACAAGGACTACAAGGAATGGTTTAGTCTGCTACTTGTTCCAACTTGACTGCTTGTACCAGTGTGAAGCAGCAGCTGTTACTGGTCATGAATATCAGAGGAATAAAAAAAAAAATAAAGGTAGAGGCTAGAGGGAAATGTTTTAAACAATTAGCCATGAGCTCACAGCAGGATATGTATCTGAAGACAAAGCAGGAATGTGTTTTTCTCAAACAAGGTCTCAATTGTTTCACAGCTATTACCTGCTATGTATCATGCCTTGTTTAAAGATGTCTGTTTAATTATCTAGTTCTTAGCTTCACTGTTTTTTTTTCCTTGCAGTTATTTTGTCTACAGGAAAAACACTGATGTGTTTTATGAAGGTTGCCATTAACTCTGTCAGCCCTGAGAGAAAACAGCAACCGCAAAGAGTAACTTAAATTCAGAGTTGTTAAGCTGATTATGGCGAGGGGCTTAATTCATAAACCCACCTTCACAGCAAGGGCTGAAGGCCACAGGGATAGAGGAGATTTCTGGTGGTCAGATGTTTAAGTGAGATGCCTTGGAATAAACACTGTGGGCAGTCAAACTTACAGCTAACCCTGGACTGGGTCTATTTTTGAAATTCTTTGGAAAAAAGCATCACCTGGCAAGAGAAATGACGACAGAGTTGGATCTCAAAGCCTCGAAGTCATAATAATCAAATTAACCTTGTCATAACAAACAATCAAATTAGCTTACACGTGTCTGTCTCGTTTATCTTCAGAAAACTGAGGAGTGTTTGAAAATCCCATGAGTAAAAGCAGAGGAAGATCTGGTCTGTGAGCTCCTAGACCTATAAACAACCAAATAACCTCCCTGAAGAAATAATAACCAAGGTCCTTAAAGGTAATCTGTGTTGACTGAGATGTATGATGTGGCAATGCTCTCATAGTTTTTTGGCAAGCATTTTTAAAGAGATTATAACACTGCCAAGACAGGTCCCTGTATTCACCATCAGAACTCCAACACATTCACATTTTTATGCTTTTTTTTTCCTAAGTAATAAAGGTACAAAATAATTCCAAGGAAGTCCCATGGCAATATGTGAAGGTTAAACCAAGAGGTAAAAGATTCTTGGCTACATGTATTAAAAGAAATATTAAAACTGCACTTCATGTTCAAAGTCATATTCTTCCAAATTCTAGATTCAATAGTATAACTCCCACTGTTAAAATAAAAGTTAAAAATTTCTTGTATGTCAAAGAAAAGGAAATATTACTCCTGGGTGCTTGTCATTATATCTCAATATTGAAAAAAAAAATTGCAATTGTTTCTAATTATCAGGAATAATGTTTCTAAGCATTGCTTTTGAATGCATTTGTTGTAGTCAGCTGTTTTGTATTTCTGTCTCTCTAAAAACTGGCCAAAAAGAACCCTATCAGATTCATACATTTATATTCAAACAGGTTTTTTTTCTGTTCCACAGGTCAGGTGATACTTTGTTAGTTTTATCTGCGGCATGTGTGATCCAATACTTCAGGTATACTATGTCCTTGTTTCCTTTTAGTTTGTACTTGGAATTTTTAAGTGACAATGCATTTTTATGCTGTGCTTGTTTTTTTAAAGGTTCTCATGTAATTTTACCTACTCTAAGGCCATTTTGCTCAAAGAAAGCTGGCGTTTTTTTGGAAAGAATTGAATCACTGTCAGCTACCTGGAAGACAAGTACGAATCTGCCATCACTCTGACCAAACTTACTTGTTTATTTATTTACACTTCAATTTCTGTTAGAAGTTCTAGATAAGTTTACAGGAAAAACACAACTGTAGTCATCAGGAGTGAAAGAGTTTTAACAAGCACAAGCAACCACCAACAGCAAACACGGCCATGACTTGAGAAAAAAAAAAAAAACAAAACAAAGAGGTGAGGAGAGAGACTTGGCAGGTTACTCAGAGAGTTCAAATGCATATAGGAGGAAAATTCAGACTGGTAGCCCTCGAGCTCTCCATGGGAATGACAGGTTTCCTCCCTTGGAAAGATAAATCCATTTACCTCAGCATTCCAGCTGCCTGCAGTCATGAAGTTAAAATCTGGGGAATGATTTGATTGTCAGCACCAAAGATTACAGCAGAAAATGAAACCCAAAAGAGTGCTCACCTGAAATCCTGATGAGCCATCTTAGGAAGTATGTTTCCATCATTTTTACATCTCCATAACGTTAGTATTTATAATGTTTTGATCAAGTTCATCTAGTCAGCGTGCACACGCCTTCATTGCTCATTATCCTGAGACCACCTCCTGATCTCCAGGTCCTTCACAGTCCTGACCATCCTGCAATGATGAGATGTTTTGAAAGAAAGACAGCAGAGTAATTAGAATTTTAATTTTGATTTTCTAAGTGAATTTAATCATAAAAAATGACCATTTTCTCTAAGGTATAAGTACATGGCTAATAAAACCTATGTTGAAACAAGGAAACATTTCCAACTTGCCAATCATCTTCCAAGTTTTCAAGCATCCTGTGTAGGAGTATCCTCAGATATTTTACTCCATAGATCATGTATCTGTAAGCAGTACCTGAATTCTTCAGCAGAGTTTTTTTTCTTCCCCAGGGTAGTGAAGTTTCACTTCAGAGCAGCAATAAGTCCTTTAATCTTAATAAACAAAATAATAATAAAAAAGAATTGTCTAAATGGTTGCCTGCTATTTACATTAACCTTTGAAAAGGTCTTCTGTGTTCTATATTTCTCAATACAATTTTTACCCTTTATCTGAAAAAGTTCAGATTGATACTAAAAGCTGCATGTTTCCAAAACGGCACCGCTCCCCATAAATTACCCTTTTCTAACCATACAGTTGTTTTAAGAGAATTGAAATTGCAGGAACCTTGCCATTTACACAAACTCCAAAAAGCATCAAAAAACCCCAAGAAATTGAGACGCTATGGTTTCCAATATGTATATATCGTCCCATTTTAAATTGCTTTTTGTCTCGCCACCTTCATTTAGATACAAAAGTTCCTAACAAAAATGCACTTGGGCATCAGCTGCTTTTAGACTCCTAAGTTTAAAATATGTCTGAGAGCAGATATTCCAGGAGATGGGTGTAAACTTAATTTCAGTGTAGTCTACCATTTTGGAACCTGGGAATAAGATGCTTTTGAAAATTTTATCCATACTTTTTTGTTTCCGTACCAGTCCTAATTTGTGTCCATATTTTTTTGATAGATTCTTCTTTCAAACATTTCTTTCTCATCACATATATTCTTTCCTTTTATCATATTCTTCCTGTTTTGTGTGGTCAGATTTAGTTTCCAGCAGAGGCTTTAGAAAATGCTCCTTTGAATACCAGAGACAAAAGAATGCGGCCTTAGTCACTTCATAGATATATATATATATATACACATATACATATATTTATACATAAGTATGTAAAATGATGCCCCAGTACAAGCACCTGAATTAGTTAACAATGCCTCATTATTGATTAGCCTAACTGCTTTTGAGAGAGTGGACTCCTGACTTATCAAAACCTTGTGAAGAATTTAATCTGTATTCTGGTGCTTTCTCTACATGTCTAGAAGCAATTTCAACTTTTCCCTCTCGTATCAGGAAGGAAACTTGAGCCAGGAAGTGTTCAGAGCAAAAGGCACTACATTCAACACCACTTTAAAAACATTACACATGCAGGTAAAATGAAGCTTGGAGAGAGAATGCATGCTTTGAGCAATTATAGGTGAGATTTTTTTTTTCAGATTGCACTTTGTTTGTGATGTCTCATTAAACTGAGAGTTTCTTAGAGAGGAGAAAGCAATTTTGAATTAATATGGTATGCATTACATCTATACTGCCATTTGGATACTGTAATTCTTTAAGTAAATCAAGTTTTAAACACAGGTTTATTTGTGGGCATAGCCGAAAGTGTATTTCAAGGGAGATGACTACGTAGCAAATCCCTTTAAATTAACGAGACATCGAGTGGAGGTGTCTGCAAGAAAGAAAACACAAGTTACCAGTAATAGGAAATAGGCACATTAGTAATTAATTAAATATCTTCATAGACTTCCAAGTGTCTAATGTGAAATGTTGAGTATCCAAATGAAATTTCAGTAATTAACTTGTTTATTTTAAGAATGAAAGTAGCTTCTGTGGCCAGCACAAAACTGAAATATTCAGACACACCTTCCAAAACATGATAACTTAATTAATTCCTTCTTGATGTCCTTATCTGAATATGGAAACTTCAGAAAAAATGTCATACATCATGCCAATATCTTATCTAATATATGTTTATGCCCTCATTTCTTTATTTTTTAAAATTCATTCTTAGTTTTTCCCCTTCTATAATAAACTTTTGTGCAATGCAATAAATTCCTGAGAAAAGGAGGAGGGTTCATTATTACTTTAACTGCAATCTTAAATGATTTCATAGGGCATGTGTCTCTGAGGATCCAAATTACACGGTTTTTAATTAGGAAAGAACCCAACAGTAGTGTATGTTATAGGCTAGAGGAAAACGTTTATATATTAACAGGATGGATTCACTGAATCTGTTGGCATACTAGGATGAAATATGCTTTTTTTTACTTATTAAAATAAATTTTTTTAAAGCAACTTCGACCTTCAGGAGTAAAAGTTTAGAAAAAGTCCCAGAAGATCAAAAAATGATGATCATGCTTCAAAAAACCTGTGTGTAAGTTGTCTTCTAGTCTCAAGAATTCGAAACTTAAGCCGAGATAAATGCACATTTATAAAGAATATCAGCCATTTTATCCTTACATCCCAGCACTCCCCTAACGTGGAAATATTTTTAATGTCTCCAGAGAAGTCTAATATCTTTCTTAGGGGAAAGAGGTGGGCATTTTTTCCTTTGTCAATCATGCTAGTTTTGCCAATGCTCATTTTTACAAGAGACACTCCTCAGCAGAACTTTGTGAGTAATCCCTGAGCGACCCCACACACCAGGAATTCCCAGAAATTGTAGGGGGTGTTCTGGAGAAGATCTTTCCCTTCTTAAAAACATTATTTTCCCCTTTTAGCCAGAAGTAAATGAAGTATTTTAACGGTTTTTTGTCTCTTCTGTTCTTTTCTCTTCCATTTTACATCTAATTTTTCAGTGCTATGACCCAACTTTCTGCACTCCCCTCCCTGCAAGCTTTCTTTATTACTCCTTCTTCCCATTTATTCAAAACCAAGGCAGGTGCTATGTAACCCCCCAGGAGCACATTTCTCACTCTCCCTGAGTACTCTGATAGATGTTTCTATCAATGCCTTATTTTCTGCGCTAGATCTTCCCTGTGTCAACAGTCCCACTGAGTTTAGTGCAGCCACATAACCCAAGTGAAGCCACGGAAAAAGGTTTCGAAGCATTTGCTGCATGAGAACCTGGAACCAGACTGAGCATTTTTGTGGATATACTCAGCATGTGTCATGTGTTCCAGTCACTGCTTATATATCAGGAGAGCCCCCCCCCAAAATAGGGTTTGTTGCGCTGAAGTAATGCACAGACATGTCCCAAGCCCTCTCTCCTTAGTAAGGAAAATGGCAGGAGATGCTGAGCTCTAAACTATGCTGGATCATATTGGAGTGAAAGCGATAATGACTCAAACATTCTTGGGCAAAAATTTGTGAAGATTAATTCAGGACATCGAGTGCTCATTTATTAAAATTATAAAAAGTATCAAAAATTACAGAAGTATCTGGTATTCATCTTTCTGTGCACTTCTGACACATAGCATTATAGCAGAAAAGTGAAAGAGATATGTTTTGCCCTTGAGAGCAATAATATGATTACAAGAAGACAGTTTCAGATCTGTTGAATATTTCAAACCATACATTTTAATGTGTGTTTCATTAACTTTGGGGTGGGAATGAAAAGAAGTCTCCTTCATGTTTTTTTTCATACTGTTCCACTTCATTATTAAGCAATGATGCCAAGCTGTTCACCAGGATTGCTGCTAGCAGGCTTGAACAGCTTCTGCCAAGTGTGATTAATGCAGATCAAACAGAGTTTATTCAGTGGAAGAGATTGGCAGATAACATTTATCATCTCTTAAGAAAATTGGGATTTCCAGACTGACGTCAGGCTGGTGATAAACTTGGAGGCTGAAGGATGTTTGACCAACTAGTTTGCATATCCTTTAGAAGAAAGTTGAATTCCCCTTTGATTAGATTTGAAACCTGAAGAGAACCTCATTTACATGCAAAGCCTCCTCCATTGGTTAACTTTGCTGTTAAGAGGACAAGGCATATCAGGACTCTTATCAGTGACCATATTTTTTTCATAAGTATGAAGACTGTGTGCCACTCACTAATACAGAGTAGCCTGGTACTGGCCAAATCAGCATCCTCAGGCTGTATGTAAGGTGGGGGAATAATGCAGCCTGGATTTAATTCCTGGGTGTGCTTTGTTACCTTGAGCAGGCAGGTACTTCCATTTTTTTGCTCTTTCTGTCCGCTTAACAGTATAAACTTTTCAGAAACCCAAGTTCAGAGGAAGTCTGAAGTATAAAACAGCAACTTGCTGTCTTAGGTGAATATCTTTTTAAATAATGAGAAGATTTTAATGAGAAAACTGAAAGTTGTTTAGTCTTTACTTTTCTCAAAACCCATTATTCTTAGGTTGTTTTCCTGGCTGCTGAGCAACACAAAAGCTGCGTTGAGAAACTCATTCAGTTTCTAAGATCTATTGCTTGGCCTTGAACCTCTAAAATGGACCTCTGCACAAAGATCTTCTTAGAATAACAGTTTTCCACTTCCTCCGCCTTCCTCAAACAAACACAGCCCTAATAGCAGTCAGCACAATAAAAAGTCTCCAGCACATGAAAGCAAGTTCCTAACTGTAGTCAGCTAATCTCTGAGACACCCTGTGTTGTCTCACCTGTTTGGAAGCAGCAGAAAGCTCATTAGCACCAGATGAATCGTGTCCCCAGGCTCAGCTCATCCAGGGGAGGTTATTGCCCATATAAAACTGTCTTGGGCACAAAGACCTTTGCTTCCCTCCCATTTTGCCTTACACAGACATAACCTATTCTGCCTGTGCAAATATTTCTCTACAAGGACAAAAGCCCCTTTTTGATATCACTGGGACCTAAGCCCCCTGTTTCTCACCATCAGTTTCCGTAGACTTCTTCTGAAAGTGTGGCAGTTCTCAAGTCTCCAAATTAGAAAGTTTACTTGGTTTGTCTTTTTATAGAAAGGATATTTTATGAAAACAGGAATAATTGTTTATAACAAGTGGTTTCTTCTGTATACAGGAAAAGTAAACAGAGAGAAGCCCATTTTTAAAATCTCACTCTATAGGTACTTTTAGCTATTACAGGTAGTATTTTTTGGTATGGTGGTCCCCAGTACGGCTGAGACCATGGCTCAGAATTTACACTCCTTAATAAAAACCTTTTAAAGGTGCCTTTTTACTTACTTCTTTATTTTCTGAAGCATTCTGAACATCTTAGTACGTTTTAGAATAAATCTGCTATTGCTAATTCACTTTCATATTGATAACACAAGTTTGGGAAATATGCTCTCTCAGAGACCTTGTGCTAGACAAAAATACTTTATCTAGATCCTCACCCTCAGCACTGTCTTTGGCAAAGATTCATGGCTTTATCTGAAACCAAACAGCAATTTAAAAAGAAAATAACAGCAACACATATAATCTAATGCTGCAGCTTATGCCATGGCTCATCTGGCAGAGGTTCTGAAGCAAGTGCCTCTGACTCTCAGAACTCTGGTTTCTGTTCTGTTTGCAAATGATCATTTCTGCTTTCAGTGGTGGTTCCATGCCAGATCCCTGAGGGCAGTGGCAATATGTTCCACTTAATTTCAGCTTCTACTGGACCAATATATTTTTAAAGTTATAGTAATTCAGAGTTATGACCAGAGTAATAAGGCTGTGCCCAATCTATCCTTGGGGTTGTTTGTGGATGGCTTAGTCTTGTGTTTAGTGCTGGAGAACGTTGTCTCTGAAGCCTCCTTAACATCTTCCTCCATGCCAAACTGGAGGATTTTCAAGCCTTGTCCTTTGCGTACCCTGCACAGCAACAGCTTCAAGTTTCTGGCTCAGGCAGCACCAAAGTTATTCAAGTTGCTGTGCAAAGTTCATCATTCTGTTTTACTTCTTCCCATACTGCCCAGAGGCAGGAGGTGTGACACAGGTCTGCCCCAGGAGCTCGGAAAACAGTAATGCCAGCCCCCCCAGCAACAAACATCTACCTCATTTTGTGAGGTCCTTTTACAACTTCCAAATGAAATTTGTTTCTCTTTAGCTCTCGGCAATGCCACTCTGAGAATTGCTGCATCTCCTCTCTCCTCTGGCAAGTGCCCAAAGCTCCACTGCTTCACTGTCAGCTGCAGTAAAGCAGCTCAAAGATCTTCTGTTTACATCTCAAGACACACCTGGAACTAATCCAGTTCAAGGCTTTCTAGCAGTACAGGCAAAGTCACTTTTGTCACGTGAAGAGTGAGGGACACAAACTGCATGAAGCAGTTCCTGTTCTTGGTAAGGACAACTCATAAGTCATGGAGAGGGAGGTAGTGTTTTTTTCCCTGTTATTTCCAGAGGTTAGGGCATGACTGACCCATAGTTACCATCCCCACCCTGCCCACCACACGACTGCCAGGGCTGCTGGAGCAACACCCTCCTCAAAGGAGGCAGCTGAGTCTATGGAGGAGCATTTGCCCCTTCCCTGCTCACACGCACCCTAGGAAAAGGCCTGGTTCCCCTGACAACAGCCATGCCAAAGACCAAGCACCTCACTTTCATCACTGAACCTGCCTTCAGCCAGGAATGGCTGCAGCCCCTCCTAATGATAAACCTGCACTGAAACACAATCTGAACATTCATAATCTCCTATATCAGGTTCTCATACCATTAATGCCACCAGTGCTGTGACCTTTCAGCAAGATATCAGGAACTAGCAGCAGGCTCAGAATTGCAAACTTTAATTAAAAACTGCATTTTAAAATAAAACTCAGTTTAGATGCACTGATAAGTGATTTTCACTATGTGAAATTTCAGAGCGCTTTACTGAGAAAAAAAATCATTGCAAGCTTCCTATTAATTTCTAGCTAGCTAGGTTTCAAGGACAATTTTATTAAAAATGAGAAGAGTCTTCTGTAATAAAACCTTTGCAGTTGTTATGACCACCTGTACTACCTCCCACCTCGATCCACCACACGACATAGCACAGCTAATTTTCCCACATCCTAGCAAGGCAATTGAGCTGTTACAATTTCAGACTATGGGGCTCACATACACATATTTTAGACTTCATTATTTTTCTGTATGACACGTCTGAAGGTGGCAGAGGTTGTCTAAACAGCGTTAAGATCTCTTTCTCTGTGCAGCATGGTATAAAAGTTCAGATAAAATCACTAAAGTTTCTGTATGGGTGTGAAACAAGAAACAAGAGGAAAATAAAACTGGGTTCCTCATTGAAGTGCAGAGCACTGACTGTACAGGAAAGGTCTCAGAGGAGATAATCTTAATGGATTACCGTTAATAAACATTACAGTTTATTAAACAGTTTATAAAACAAACAACAGGATGGCACTCATCTGAACTGAAACAAACAGGGAAATTATGGCTCTTGAGGCTTACTCACCACAGATATATTGCTTCCTGCTCTCTCCTCAGCCCTAGGTCTAAGTTTTATGAAAACACTAATTGTTCCCCACTGTCACTTTTAACCACCGATGACTCAGTGAAAAAGAAAAACAAACAAAAACCAAAAAAGCACACACCAGCCTGATAAGGTCCCCGTGGACCAGCCTCTTTTGGCTCTGCCTATCTCCTTTTAATTTCAGGGGGCAAAACCTCCTGGTCTTAGCCACAAAGAAAAGGCGGGAGAATTCATTTTGGGGAGAGAGCTGGCAAGCTGAAAAATGGAAGGTAGAGGAGGAGATTATAATTAATGCATATGGGTAGTTTACATGCTGTCTCCTCTCCATGGTGAGAATGTAGCAAGCTGTCTAATTGGAGCCTGTTTTTTGGCTCCACTTAAACGCCTCAGAAAGCACTGCACTCCACAGGCTGCATAGTTAGATTTTGTAGGTTTTGGCCACAGCAGAAGCCTAATAAAAAATACGGGGATGAAGAGGGCAAGCTATTTGAGGCATAACATTCTGGAGCAACGCAAAGAGGTCACAACTGGTGAGAATCTGCATGAAATTGCATTAGGCACAGATGAAGTGTCCGATCATCTTTCTGCCCAAATTCATAAATATATTAACACACACAACCATCACAGTCACATCTTGTTTTTATATCCAGCAACCATCCTCTTGACTGGTCTCTGACTATTCTGGTAAATTGCTACTGTCCTTCAAAAGAACTTTTGATTTCGATTTCAAATCCTGCCCAGGGTGTTGCCAGTATATATGTGTTTAAAACTCTGGAAAGAGTGAAGATCTTTCTTGCATTTGCTCAGAGCCTTTGCAAGACCTACAAGTGAAAGCTTTACTACCTAAACATTTTCAGTTCAATAGGTTATTAACCTTTTTCTTATAAAAAATAAGTCCTTAAAAATTTAATTACTGTTATGCAAAAACTAATGTTAAACAGCAGTAATGCCTGCTAGTTTAGCCAAATAAAGTCGATACCTATCCAGTAAATTATGCAGGAAATTGCAAGCTGTGTGAGTCAGATCTTAAAGGTGCAAGTCTGGAAGCCCCAAAAATTTCACATCTGACATGCAGGAGAGTTAATTTATTGAATGAGGACAACACAGACACCTGGCAGGGCAACGAAAACTCTAGTCTTGAGTGGAGCATCAGCCCCAGCCTCATGACTCTATGCCTAGGTGCCCCTGTGACCTGTAGCCAGTGAATAAGAAGAATTTAAGTAAAATATGGACTAAATGAAAACTTCATATTTTAGTAAAATGCAGTTAGATATATATTTCAACGTCAAATGGATGCTTTAGCTGCGTGACGTTAGTTACCACTTTTGAGTGAAGTTAGAAAGTGCAATTACTAATGAGGTTTAAGGAAAGAGAATTTAAAGAAAATGGTGCACGCAGAAGGGCAAAGGTACAGCTTCTAACACTTAGCTGGAAGCCTGTGTGCTCAGAAACTGTTTACTGAAGTCACAGCACTTATTAACTGCATCCCATTCCTCCTAAAAGAAAAAATTCAGCTATAAATTATTTGGAAAGGCCAGACTCTCTACATTAATTTACTGAGGCTTTCATCCTTCTGCACAGTAGTGTATTTTTAATACTGCTCAAAAGATATCAAGTACCTTCTCTCCAACCTCTTCACTAGCTCTAAATGGGATTTGACATTACGAGGTCAGCTTTGCTTTGCCTCTTAGATGACTTACAAATTTGCAGAGACATAGGTTCACTGTTCTCACATGGATCAATGTTCAACAGACCACTGGTTTTGATGGCAAACATTTAACTTCCAGCCATTAAATAGAAGGCGAAATTCAGGTTGTAACAAATTACCTGGCATCTAAACAATGTTAAAGTTGTCCATTAGGAGTGCTTGTAGACAGTACAACAGCACATTAGTTTTAAATTGCAAAGTTCAGTCAATAGAGTGATAGAGTTCAGATCTGAAACATTTTACTGAGCTAGTGAAAGGCCTGAACAGTGAAATGTATTTAAAGCGAACAAGAGTAGAATGGAAATACTTCTTGATGGTCAGAAGAAGATTGCAATCCTCCCTGTTCTCCCCACCCTCACAAAAGTAAACAAAAATACTGACAACTGCTGTAAAATATAATGGTAGCTATAGCTGATTTTGGTATAAAATTGCCCTATGAAACTGATTTCATTGTATTTTAAACTGTGTGTACATCCCGAACAAAATATATTTTTTACCATTATATTACACTATGTTTTTCTTACCTGCTACAGCTCTTTTCTCCTATACAGTCATGTCACCTATATGTCTGTTCACATCAGCTTCCCAGTTAGGAGTGTTTTCCTCCTTGAATAGGACTGGAAACCTATAAGGCAGAGGAATACAAAGAAGGAATATATAAAAAAGAAAGACCGTGGTACTGGTTGGGACAGTGGTGTAGAAATGAGATATTCCAACATTTTGTAGTTTAAAAATGCTTCACTGGAAACTATTTTGGACTACGTGGCAAGCTCTATTTACCAGTTCCTTTTATTACATCATGGATGTAATAAAACATCATTTACTCATGAAAGGTTGCTGTGAAAAAAGTTAGAGATGCTGGTAAGAGCAAGCTTCCATTCCTGATGGGATGTATGTCCGAGTGAACTATTTGGAAATGCAGCCACAGGCAAGATGCAGGGAGCTCTCAAACCTCTCAATCAGACCATTTATAGGTTTTTGGTTGGTTCTTGGTGTTTGCCTCCTCAGCCTGACTCCCTGCTTTGAATTTCCCTACCCTCTACTTTCTTGGTTCTCAACAGAAATCTTTTGTGTTTATTTCCGCTTTTAATCTGAATTGCAGTCCCCCGAATAATCAGATTCTTCTGCTGTGCCAGGGATCCTAAAAGGAAGCAGACCTGAATGGAGAAGATTCTGAGGGGTTTTAAAACATAAATGACAATGTGAAAATGGAACTCATATAGCCTGCAGAGAGAGTGAGAGTAAATTACTCTTTTCTGTTTCTTAATGTATATGTTGAAAGCGTGTACCTTAAAAAAAGGATGGCTAAAGATAAGAAGGCTGTCCTTGGAGGCAACCTGAGAGATGCAAAAGAGAAGAGACACTGGTGTAGAGAAAGCTGCAAATAAATGTAAGGAAAAAGAAATGAAGGGATGAACCTCAATGAACTGGAAGGAGAGGGGCAGCAGGAAGGGGAAACAGATTAAAGAAATCTGTGCAATTATTTATTTTATACAGTTTATTTGGTCAGCCCATCTAGGCTCTCTTTAAATGATTCCACTTTGCTCACAGTGATAGCTGCAAATTCACCAAACTTACCTAGGCAATATTTGGCATAATATGGCTGATTACAGAGGTTTTTTTGTAATAACTACCAGAGATGTTTGTTGTAAGTGTATGAGACAACCTCAATGCATTTTCAATACTTAGGAAAACTGCATAATTTAAAAGATATTTCATTCACCCATGAGTGGATGGATAAACAAATATCAGGCAGAAAATTCTGTCAGCTTGGAAGACCAGGGGAACTCCCCGTACATGACCACTATTACTTGCTGAGACTGTTACTTCTCAAGAGTGCAGAAAGATATTGTTATTTTGAACTCAGTGGAGAAATTTACTCAGCTTCACAAGTCTAAAAGCCAAAGGAAATGAGTACCCCTAACACACCCTCTCAATTTATAGACCTCATGATAAATTTCTGCAATTGTTGTGGCAATCAATGCATTAATACTAAAGATATCTCATCCCTTTAGATACCCAATATAAATGTTTATCTTTTCAGAAATCAATTGAAAGAAGCTGCACAAGAAAAAGAAAATTCTTAGAAAAAGAAAAGCCAAATAAGCAAACTCCAAGCCTGTAATGAAAACCCAAAACATTAAAATTGAGCACTATGTAATACCTTTCAAAATGAGTCAAAATAAACCCAAAAATGTCAAAAAAGTGCAGGTATTAGTCACTGTGCTTGCTTGATGTAGTATCTTGGAGCATGAAATATTTCACAACGGATGGCCATAAAAATATATACCTACAGGAAGTGTTCTGGCTAGTCACTGCTGTTTGTGTGGGAATTATTGTGACAGACGGTTCTGCTCTTTACTTGTAACTACTGAGGCAGTCAGTGATATTGAATTAGTGCTCTTATTTTTAGGAAAATGAAAATGTTGTTTAACGTTTTTTTTTCAGGACTGAAGACACAATTTCAAATTTACTGTCTATTGGTGTTGACCTCCAACTAACAGAGTTAGAAGTAAAGGAAAATATACATCCTGAAATCACAAAACTTCATTGCCATACATGAAGTCATTATTATATTTACTTTGTTTTTGACATTGAAATAAAATAAAGACATTCTTATTAAGAAATTTATGCTACCATAAGCAGAAAACAACAATATGCCATCAAAATGGAGAACTGCCTGTATCTTTTTCTACTTGCTGCTACATCAATATCTCTCTGTTTATTCATCCTGTGGCAATGAAAACCAAGGTCAGTTTTATAAAAACCTGTATAAATTAGTATTAAATTTTAGTTTGTAATTCTACTTTACTGTGTGTGACTTCTGTTCATTCCCCAATGAACTTGTTTTTTTTCTACAGCTGTTTTTTAACAGGTAGCATGAAAACTACACAGAGTTTGAGGTGAATAGCCAGCATTCATTGAGATCATTAAACATTTTTTCTGTTACCAGTTCTGTTTTGCTTTCCATACTGCCTATGCCTTCTTATGATTGAGCAGTTCAGAAGAGCACCGAGGTCTTTTGCTTCAGTGACTACAGGGGAACAAGAAAGCTTAAAAAATTCTGGACAGTATTAGGATGTTCAGCAGAGAACAGATCAACTTGGCAGCACCTGTAGAACAACTGTTTCACACTTGTCAAGGTCAGGTTGTCAGTACCCTAATTTTCAGTGTCTCATTGTTAACAACTTTAAGTTATACTTCTGCTTTTGCATACCAGATAGTGACACCATTTTCTCAAGAAATACTTCAGCAAAGAATAGGAAAGCACCCAGTGTCGCTATTTTTAGGATTTTTTTCTCCATCTCTCCCTGCTCTGCAAGTGGAATTAGCATCTGTGCAGAGGGTGGGAGCAATGAAGTTCTGGACTGCGTTTTCACAGGTGATATCAGTGATGAAGGAGAATGATAGTAACAGATGTGTCAGAGTGATACTTCTCCCATACTGTTTTCCAGCATACCTCACAAAGGTTGCATAAATTAGACTTGTTCGACAGTGTGCTGTGTTGGGACTGGGTAGTTGACAGCCTGGGTACTGGATCAGCTTTCATCTCCAGTTGTAAAATTCTAAGTTCAGTCTACTGGAAAATGTTGCCCTAGCAGATGAGAAATCACAGTTGATATAGGATTAAAAAACAACAACAAACCAAACAGTTCTAGTGTACATTAAAAAAATGAGGGGAATAAAAGGCATCAGTAGTCAAAATCAATCAACACCCAATAGGTGGGTTAAAGAAATAGCATATTTTCAATAATACATCAAGAAAATCTTATTTTTGCAAAGGCAGGGATGTTTCACCTGAACAATTTCAAAAGTGTCTCCAGCTAGGCTCAAAAGAAATAAGTGTTAAACTCACCTCTAGTGACAGCGGTATCTGCATTTTAAAAAGAAAAGTTGTCTCATACAAGAAACCCGTTCTCTTCCTTCTCTTAAACTTCACTTCCCCAGTGGAAGCATTACAACAAAACCCACTTTGACCAAATTTTCCACAGATATTTCAGCAAAATATCAAACATCAAGATATTTTGGTGAAAAGTGGCAAGGCATCAGTTTGCAAAAGCCAAGGCACGAGCATCTTACTGAATAACATTAGCAAAATCCAAATCTCTCCATGACCCCAGGAAAAACGCCTGTGCTTGAATTTCTTTGTGAGATTTCTTATTTAAGCCAGTTGTTAATAGATTTCATGCAAGTTGGAGGGGGCTTTGTGCAGTGCTAACTTTTACACATAACATGAGGCCATATGTCAACTGCTATGACAGCCCAGGGGGAAATACAACTTTTAAGAAACCTTCTCTATAATACATGCATTTCCCAAAGATTTAGAGTAAACCGACGAAAATAAAGTGCTGGGGAATGTAGCTTACTGCAGAGGCCTTTAGGGGTCAATACTGACAACGTTATTAATTGCATTACCAAAGAACCCAAGTGCATAAGTAACATAAACACCACCCAGAACAAAGTAAGGAGGAAGAAGATGTACAGCCAATATCTCATGTTGAGAGGACAGGTGATGCTTCCAGAAATGCCTGCCAGGCTGTCACCTGTGTTTATAACACTCTTGGTTTCCTCACATATGCACTTTAGCATGGTGCATTATAGTTTTGCTGTTCATCTTTAGAGAAATTCATCTAGTACACAGTGGTGCTGTCTGATCTGAGTTGAAGCCATATGGTGTTTCCTTACAGATAATGCGTTGTACTGTCAGGAAGATAACCGTATGTAGAGTGGCGATGCACATCCATTCTGTGAAGTCTCTTAAAACTTACTTGGATATCAATTTAAACCCACTGGGTTAAAACATCTGTGAGAAATCACAATTGTAATCGACTGTCTTGGCTAACGTGCTGCTGTCATGAAATCCTACTGCTCCTTTCCGGTGGAGTAATACTTCCCAAAGAGAAGCAGAAGGTTGTAACGAATGACGTGACAAAACTATCAATGTTAAAAAACCGAAGCTGGCAAATAATGGTTTTCAGATTCCTTGAGTAGAAATGCAGTAAGTTAAACCTGGGTAATGCCAATGTACTGGGAGAATATATACAAAAGGAACATTCGACACAGATATCTAATATTTAAACAGCATGCATTCTTTTGTCCGTCTGAAAAATGCCTGTGTTCAGAGATACAGAACAGTTTTATTTGTACCCAACGTTAATCCAATCAAAAATGTCAGGAAAAAGTATAGTCCGCCTCTCATTCTTTAAACCAGGACCTATACCTCAGTGTGAACTCAGCTGCAGTATTAAATTCAATTCCCAGAACAATGCATCTCCAAGCCTGAAATTTTTTCAGCTTCTGAATAAGTGTTTAAATAAATAACTCCTTAAACTGATTAGGTAGCTTGCCTAAGAAGCACAAATGCAGACATTTTTATGTCAACTACCGTTCATGTTCATATACCAATATATTTGCCAGCCTCGAGATGTAATACTATAAAAATAATTTCTAAAAACCATTTAGATGAAACGTCCTGTTTTGACCCGTAATAAAATAAGTATTTTTCCATAACATCTCACAGGTTTGTGAGAAAAGTGGCCTAGGTATCATATCTTTCCTTTTCCCTGAAGGAGATGCCTAAGGACTGCGAAATGATGCTGGAAAATGGTCTCAGTAATCCCTTAGGTTGTCAAATCTTTGGCTGCACGAGACTAACAGCTCTTTATAAAGCATCTGTCTTAGCAACACTCCTCAAGCCTAAAGGCTCAGAACACAAACCTTTTAAGGGAAAGGTGATAAAGGTTCATTAATGTTGATAAGCTGAATTTTGGTCCAGAAGCAAGTCACAGAACTCATTAGCAGGTAGAATTATAAAGATAATGGATGAGGACTCCTAGAGCTTAGTCCCAGGTAAGCCTGAAGTTTTTAAGTTCATTTTGCTTTATTACAGGTTTTACGGTAGTTTGCAGTCATGGTCTGCAGTTTTCCTCTCAGTGCTGTTTCTCTGCAAAGAAACTAAAGGGAGGCACAAAGAGACAGGATTTATTTTAGCTAAGTTTAAAGCAGGAGTGACCATTCTATGTCTCACACACCACAAGGGAGGCTATACATGCTTAGCCATGACAGAGCCCATGTCTCAAAGAGAAAAAGAATTATAAACCAGTGTGGCACTCCCAGAAAACACATCTGTAAAGCAACAGAATTCAGGTAGAAAAATGAAACTAAAAATTACTAATTTGCAGTCAGGAAGGCACTCAGTGATGAAAAGTTCTGCATGTACTCACAGCAGCAGAAATTCTTAACAGCTGCCTGCAGGCCTGGCACTGCACAGTGCGAGGTTCACCTCATCTGTGACTGATGATGCTGCAGAAAATTATAGAAGGCAAAAAAGCCCAAAAAAGTAGCCAGGGTCTCATCTTCCTAAGTGTATAAAATAAGCCCAAAAGTTACAAATTTTATTATAAGTGGCTCTATTGTAATCATGGACAGAAAGACCAAAACATCACCAAAATTAAAAAAAGCGATGGACGATGTCACAGCAAGGAGTAAAATTAATACAGTATGGGAAAGTCGTGTCTTATTTACAGTGCTTTCCACCCTGTTTGGTTTGTAAGACTACACTCACAAAGAGGTTTAATACAGGGAAGCATTTCATAGAACCCACAAAGAAATTATTCCACAGCATCTTGGCAAACGTGTTACGTGATCATCTTTTGTGTCAGAAAGAACAACAACCGCACCATGAAATATTATTTTGAAGTTCACTCATTCTGAACATGCAGACACACACACAGATCTCCATCCCTCTCTCTTTCTCTCTCTATATATATTTTACACACACACATGTATTTGGGTGTAGATATATGATGCACAGTATACACACACGCAAAGACATACCTGTACGTATAATGTATAAGAAAGTAAAATGCAATATATGAATGATGATGACATGAATGATGTACATTGCAGTGGCCAAGAAAGCAGTAATAATTGATAGGACTGTACTTTCACATAATATAATGATGAAAAGGTTTCCACGAGGTGCCCAATGATATACCAACACAAATTACTTTTCAAGCAACTGCATATAAATAATCTTCCCTTCCAAGCTATGAGGTTTGTAAATCTATTGTTACCATAGAGCTGAGTGGTTTTGCTTGCTGTATGCATGGAAACTTTGCTATCATTGAAGAACTGGCTTTGCTCACTTTCTTCTACCAGCACTGCCCAAAGTTGGTTCAAAGAGTAGAAAAAATATCCTAGAAGTCTGACAGCTATTGGAAATGGTAGGCTTGATTAGTGTTAAATGTGGCACATACCTTCACTGGTGAGGAATACTGTTGTGCTGTCATGTTAGAACATGCAAGAAGGAATATTAGAGCTGCCAGTGTAAGTTTTTCAGATATTATTCACCTAAAAGACCCATCTGAGTCAAGGACTTTACACCGTTTGTTCATGATAAAAATTTGTCTCTTCACTGCATCCACAGGGATTGGCGCTCCTTAAATCACCAAAGCTCTCATAACTGGTTCAGTGAAGAAGTATGAGATAATATTTTATTAAAGTGCTCATTGGCTGTGACAAGGTAAAGCCTTTCAGAGGTTTGGAGTGTATCAGGCTACAGTGATTGTATAAGATGTGTGAAGACTTGTTCATCAACACAGCAATTAATTCAAAGACAAGGACTGACTAAGCTTTTCTTATAAACTCATCTCAGCAGACTTACACAGTTACTGCAGCTTGGATATCACCACAAACACAAAAATCCTGTTCTCCATTGATTTCCCTATACTGCAAAATCTTAGGTGAAGAAGCCCTGAATAGTTCTTACTTTCTCTTCTATCTGTCTTCTACAGCTTTATCATGTCTTTGGAAGAGTCATTGCTTTTCTTTCCTTCACTGCACTGGATTTTTGGATCAAATTATGTTCATACCTTAGTCTTTTTTTGACAGCATTAAAGAAAAGAAAAACCTCAAATCAGTACGTCTTTCCTTCTCTAGAGGGAGGCATGGCTGGACATTGTGAAACAAAAAAAAAGAGGGAAGATGATGGGAGCATTTAGGAAGGAATTCCAGAATTGTGTCATGGGTTACCTCTTACAAGTTAGGCTATAGATTCTGACTTGAAACCAGAATGCTAAAAGGTGGAACTGTCCAAACTGTTCTCCAGGCTCAGAGTGTTTTTAAAATATATTTTACAGAATATCTTACATTAGCATTTTGGTTCAGGCCAGCAATTAAATTTGGCTGCTGCTATTTACCCTGCCTTGGTCTGCATACCAAAGCAGACTTAGTGTGGACAAACTGGTTTCTGGTGGACCAAACTAAACTGAAGGATGTGCTTCGTGAGCTCCCCTTGGTGCTCAGTCCACGGGACCAGTCTGGAGCCAGGCCAAAGGGAAACACAAGAATGTTGAGAGTTGTGTCAGCTGGATCTTCAACAATATCTGCTTTTCCACACTGAGCTTCTCCATTGTACAGCTTATCCTGATAAGATACGCACAACTTTGGGGAGGCCTGTAATTTTCTGCTGAGCCAAAATGTATCTGCAGAGAAATAGGACCAGCTCCCAGCTGCACCTTAAATGCAATCCAGACTATAGCTACAAATCAGTGGGACAGCACTGGCTAGAATGGTTCAGGATCATCAAAGAAAAAGATTAAATGACAGACAGTTCCGAAATATTGTTTACTTCTGAAATAAATGGTGGACTAAATAAGGACATCATAATGAAATAAATTGAGTTAAAGTTGACTATGCCATCTGTGAAGTTGGCTCGCAGACTGATATTGCTAGTTGATGTTGGAAATAAAATTGCAGTGCACTAATTACCTGCTTCTTAGGATCCCCATAAATACACTGAATTTAGCAACAATATGTTTAAGCACTTAGTCCATAGATACTACTAAGATAAACTATTTTCAGTCAGCTCTAGCCCATTATGTGTGTAAAATAGTCATCAGCCTGACAACCACAAAATATTTAAAATTTATGCCAAGTACATATGTTTTAACTATGCACAAAAATTCTTAATCCGACCTATTTCAGATTATTATTATTATTTTCCATAATTTTTCAGAAGATCTAATAAAACTGTTTAGTCATTAAAGTCAGAGGCCATGATTTTTTTTCCCTGTGTACATTTAACTTGCAAACTTGGCCATTTTAACTTACATTTTAATAATTTAAATTATAAAACATGATAGATTAGTTTTTGCCAAAAAGTTCCAAGATTGGTAACTGTAGAGTTAAAAACAAATCCTGTCACTTATTTTATGTCAGTAAACAGAGAGAACAGACAAAATCGTGCTATGGCTCCCATTACGACGTTTGCAATGACTCTGGAAAATAACTAGTGTTACTATAGAATTCAAGGAATTCCAGACTCTTGAAGTTACAGTGGTTGTTTACATTGAAGAATGAAGAGCTCTGTGGCTAACCCTGTACAACAGAAGGGTCTCACATTATATCTTGTAGATCCAGCAAGCTCTTTCCTCTCTTCCCTATGTATTTCAAGCCAGAATGCTTACAGCCTTCTCCATAGCTGGTCTCCAAACCTTTGTAGTGCCTGTGATGTTTCAAATGCATAGTTTCCATTCCATGGGGCCAAGGTTGCTCTGCCAGACTGAAGGGCCAGGGTAAACACATTTCCAATTTCAAAGCTGTTTGTTTTGGTAGTTCGAGATAGAGAGGTTCTGAAACTGGTATACACACATTTTTGTGTTTACCAGAAGGCTGCTTCAGATCAGAATTGCTCCCACAGCTCTCAACTTGCCAGAGCCCGCATGTGTAGCATAATGTCTAACAAAGAACCAGAATGAGGGACTCCAAATATTTACTAAAAAACATAATAAATAACGGAAAAAGTAGCACCACAAACCCAACATTTTCAAAACACCAGACTTCATCCCACTTAAGAAATAGCTCTTTCTGTATTATCACTTATTAGGAGTGAGAGGGAAAGTGTTGTCTCAAAGGTAATTTCAGCTAGAAAATTGAGAGGAAAAGGAGCTTTTGAGCTATGTGGAATGGTGATGGCTTTGACTATCTTTTACATGAGGAGAGCCCTCAAACTGAAGGATGTTTGAGAGACACGGCGTTTTCGCGTTGCTGTGGTAAGCTAAACTGCAGTCAAGCAGGTACCTTGGGTTAGATATTTTGGTTACAAATTTGCAGTTCTCTGAGTTATTCTCTGAGGTTATTAACATCATTATTATCTTATCTGTGTAAGAGTGGTGCCTTGAAGACTCAGAGGAGATCGAATCTCCTGTAGGCATTTTACAAGTGCTCTTGTACTCGTCATCACATAGAATGAATGATAAAAGAAGAAGGAAAACGACAAAGAATTTGGGGAAGCAGTTGCTCTGAGTCAAAGAGCAAATCTGTTCTGCAGAGTAGACTTGGGCAGGCTGTACTCCTATACCCCACATACTCTGTCAGGACACAGCCTATACCCATGGCAAGAAGTGGCACACTTTGGGCAACTGGTCAAGGCTTCCCTCTCACCAAACTCTAGGACACCAGCAAGTTCTGCAGATTGAAATGGGCTTCTACCCAAAAAACCTTGGATTTGAGTATATTCCAGCTCAACCACCTATTTCTGGGAGAGCAGCCAGGATGAATAAACCCAGATCCCTCTTAGCCCAATGAGTAACCATCCAGAGCACATTTTTTTCCCCCAGTAAATACATAATCCACAGAAATCGTTATCATAGCTCAATAACCTTACTATTATAAAGGAGCGAATTAACTCCCCTTCCAACACTTTTGTATTATCACAAGTTTGTGCAAGCATCTGAATTTTAGAGGTAGCAATATGAAATCTTCGGTGGGACCACTGTCTTTATAAAAGTTATATACTACAGAAGGAAGTTTCATTCTCCAGGTAATTCATGTGTGACTTACAGTTTGTAACATCTCTTGGTAATTTTCTTCCCTCATCAGGATAAGTTTCACTGGGTATATCATGCATCATGTTTTAAATAACAAATTTTAATGCATGATATCCAATGCCATATTCATTATTCTAAGTAAGACTAGGGAATCTAAACCAACAGAAAATCTTATTTACATCTGACTTTAACACAACCGTTTTTAGATGTGAAAAGTCCCATCTGGTATCTGAGGGCACATATAGGATTACTCACATTTGCATGATGTACACAACTGCATACAATAATTGTGTAAAAATATTCAGCTTTTCCAAGCGTACCCAGTTCAACCAATACATACATTTGCCATCAGCTGTGGTCAACACATAGTGCAAAATTTAAAAATGTTGCATTCCAGAATCCTAACACGCTGTCTGAAATATTTTATCTAGCTTAGATAATAATCCATCTAGTTTTGTCTGCAATACTTACTTCCATTACTGGAATAACTGAGCTCCTCATTGTCTTTTAGTGTGGACATCCATTAAGAAAACTCATTTTTGCTTGCTGTCTGTAGACTGTGAAGCCCAGAGCAGAGTTGCACAAGACACTTGGTGACCTGCTCTGGACGTCCTCTTCTGCCAAAAGGTGAAAGGTGGAACACAGCTTCCAAAAGCCTCTGACAGGTATCAAAGTTGTGTATGAAGAGGAAAAAGTGAGTTCACTTCCTTCTGGATGCAAGGCACAAGATCAACCCAGCCACCTGAAAGACCACAGTTTCCAACCTTAGGCTGAGTTTCCCAACCTTTAGACTCTTTGCTGTGTACTGCAATCCCTTGCTTGGGGTGAGGAGTACAAGCACCACGTTGGAAGAGATTGGTGTAAATATATGGGTTTTCACCAACCTCAAATTGCTGAAGGAGTCACCTAACCCACCAAAGACACGCGGTTATGCTTTTCCAAGACATGCAGGTGCATTATAATGAACTTCAGAGAGGTACCCCTCTGGGATTAAGACTCCGTTCCTCATGGAATTACAGGTGTCCAGCTCTGCAGTTTGTCACAAGGTTGAGGTTGTGGTAATGGCTGCCCTGTATTTAATGACTACATTTCTCTTCCAAAGTCCACCACATCAGCTGTCAGAGTCTTACATACTTAACTCCTTGCATATGCAAGGTGAGGTTTTTGGCATGCCCAGAATAATTTTCCCTTTGAGTCAAACTACTCTATTTTTTTTTTTGGATAAGTTATTTTTCCATCCGGCAGAACCTGAGGCTTTTGAACATCTGAGCAATAAGTCTGGATGCCCCAAAGTGCCAGACAAATGCCACTGTAGATTCAGGATCAGCTCAGAGCAAATGTGCTCTGAGTTCAGCATGTCTTAGGCACGCTGGATACCACAGAGATTAAATCTGACACATTCTGGGATTACTGGGCTCAGCAGATGCACAGCCTGGTGGGTCTGCAGACATCTTCAAGTTTATAAACAGAAATAGGGGGAATGCCATATGAGATTGTTTGAACCTATATTCTCTAGCTTCAAGAAAGTTGTTCTAGAAGTGAGTGACAGGTACTCAGGAGTGATCAGAGGTGCTCATTTTCAGCACTAGAAATAGTTCTGTTTGTATTGAATAAATAGCTGGTAACTGGGCTGAAAAAGGGAGGGAGGATGGCCTGAGAAGATGTTACGTTTTAGCCTGATAGTAAGGGAAAATAAAAAAGGACTAGTATGTCTGCCATGATCTGCCTCCTTTTGTGTAAGAATGCCTCATGCAGATTTGCTTTGACACACAGTGTCCTTAGTGGCCACTAAGGCAAGACAGTGAAGAGACATTTCTTTGTTGATTGCAACACAGCTGATCAGAACTAAATCCCCATCAGGATTAGGTTCTGTGAGGCACACTTTTAATAGTCTAGACCTCCAATGAGCTATTCAATGCTTTCTGGAGGGCTCTGTAGGCACCTTGCTCTTACAAAAATAAATATGAATACCGGGCATGCACATATCGTGGTGACTCTATTCACTCTCCTGAAAGAACAGAAAATTTCTACAGCTGGGACAGAGCCCTGAGGTCAAGTGACTTGAATGCCAAAATGGGCGTTAAAGAACAGAACTGAATCATGGATCATTTTCACCTTTGTAGATGGAAAAATAAACTCCAGGAACAAGCAAGAACAATTCAGATGATATGAAAAGATACTTTAAAAATCACATAATTTACATCAAGTGACAACTATCCTAAAGTGTCGATATTCCCTGCAGATATACTTTGAACATTTAAAGACAAAAAAATATAAATTGAAATTAAGTGCTTATGATGATCTTGGTCTCTGATCCATGAAAGCACCTAAACACCTGCTCCAACCCATATTTATTTTATCATAAACTTAAGTATTTGTGTAAATATTGCATTGAATAAAGATATTTTCCTAGGATGGGGCATTGGCTTCCCAGGGACACTTTGAAACTGGACAAAACTTCCAACTCTATTTGGTTGTATACCACTTTTTGGTCTTTTCAGCTGTATTCTATATCAGACAAAGAATGCTGTTTACAGAATATTAGGGGTAGCAACATAAAAAAAAAAGGAAAGTCAAAGAGAACAACCTTAGGCCAGTTATCCTTCCAGTTTTCCACTGTCATGTGACAGCTGACATTCATACAGCTGCCCACTATACTCTGGATATTAAGGAAAAGCAAACCCACCCCAAGCCTAAATCCAAGGGAAGAAATACGACAAGGGTAAAGGGCATTTTTAGTCCTTTTCATCTCTCACATTTCTTCTCCTATGAACTGACCATAAATTTTTTCCACTATAAAAACAGTTTTAGGAGTAGGTTCTACATTGTATATATTCATATGTCACATATGTATATATGTATATATCATATGTGTATGTCAGTGTCCTGATGAGACATCTCTGTAATTAGAACAGGTAAGCAGATTTTAACAAGGGGATTTAACACATCACGCCTTATTCTTTTGGCTTTAAGCTATCAGCTAAGATCTCCAAGTTTTATTCCATAGCCCACTTAAGACATTTCTATAAAACTTATTTCTCATATGAATCACTAAATGCTGGATTTTGAATCTGATTCTTCCTTCAGCTTCTTTTACAGATGGGAAAGCTCAAGGCTTCTGAGCTACAAATTCAGTTTTGTCCTTCCAAAGATCCTTCAAGCAAATTCAATTCAGCAGCATAAGCGACAGGCCAGATTTGAAGGAGTCACCTGCTGACAGGTGTGCATGTTGCAGTGAAGGGCAGTGCTTGGAGGGCCAGGAAGGGCAAAAGGAGCTAGAAAATGATATTTGTGCGGTAACAGGAATGAAATAAACTTTTGAGCTTCTCCATGTGGCAGAGAGGACTACAGGTGAGTGAGAGAGAGTTGTATAAAAGAGACAAATTTGCAGGGGAGGAGGAAAGGGAGAGTTGGGGATCTGTGTGGAGAAGAGCGAATAGAGTAGGAAAGGGATAGAGAGTTGTTGTTGGAATAACCAGATAAGTGAGGGGAGAAGAAAGACCACCTTGGGAATTTCACCTTCATCTTCTGTTGTTCTCCCCACTCTGTTCTGTTGCTCTTACTCAAAACCCAAATAACCCTCGCACAATCCCTTTCTTGCTGCTCCTGTTGCCTCTGGGCCAGTGAGGAGGTGCAGAGCAGAGGCTTCAGGGTAATAAAGCAGTAGATGCCCTCAAACCTTGTGCATGTTAGTGATGCCAGAGCCTGAGACTGTAGGAGCACATCCTCCACATCCTCAAACACAGACAGAACAGCCTTTTCCTGCTCCAGCCTGCCTCCCCACACTGGTGCCTGATTCCTGTGCCTTTGCTGGCTCTGCTCCCAGGTGTAAGCTCCAACATCCACAAATAGACCCTCTGCAATCAGTGAAACTACTCATGTGAGTAATGGCTCACAGCTGGATGCAAGCAGAGTCATGAGCTCCCTACATTTTTAGTTTTCGAATGTTAGTATTTTTCTTGTGCCTTTTTTTTCCCCTGAGAAATTGGATAAGTAAATTGCTTTTCCTAAGATCTTCTACATTTAGGATCACAGTGATCAGCACATTTAGATAAGTAAAAAGGAATGTTCTTAAGTGAAGTTATTCCAAAGCTCCTGCAACTCATACCTTTTTGTTGTTGCTTTTATCAAGCTCTTTTGCTGGTACGGTCTTTAAAAGCAGTGAACAACTCTTCTGTGATTTCAAAGCATCCCCAATTCTAATAAATCCAGTTGAGGTGGTCAGAGTTAAACAGTTCAGATGACTTTTGTGAGATGACGATGAATTTATTTTTCACCATGTATCCCATTTCTGGTAGTATGTGGTTTTGAATATGTAGCAATAATCCCTAATGATAACGTTATCGGCTAAAGTCACTGGGAAAAATGGATTTTATTTCCCTAGATTCTTCTATTTTAATATATCTGAAGAGAAAAAAGACAAAAATCTCAGGAGAAAAGGAGATTTTTTTTGTGAGATGATTTTTAAATGGTGTGACTACTGTAGGACACTTTCAAAAACTGTTCAGTGTCCAGCCATTACAGCTACAAAAAATGATGCCTGGATTATGAGAGAAGTCAAACAGCATACTAGTGGCTGGTACATCACTGGTATTGATGCCTTAAAACCTTTCAGATTTTCTTGAGACCTTGACTGTAAACAGGCAAAATATCCTCTGAAAATCCTTGTGCTTCCTAGCAAATATCATGACACTCCTCCTCAGAAGGATGCTGCAAAGAACTTCTTCATTCATCCTTAAAATAAAGCAAATATCTAAAGTAACTCTATCCAAGGTGAAATATATCTGGAAATGTATTAAAAAAACATTCCTTACTGAATTCCTACTTAAATTCTTTATACAGATGTATTGCTTTGTGATTTACTTCTCTGTGATTATCTCTCCATCTTCCTTCCCCTGTAGTTATCTCTGCACAGCCTTCTCTGCCTAACAGCTCTCTCTGTCTCTGGGCTGTACAGCTGATCATTCATCACTATTCCTCCTGTTAAGTCTGTTCTTTATTATGGAATGACCACAATTCCCTGCTCCTCTTCTCTCACTGCCTCCAGGACAAGTTCATCTTCCTTTCTTGCTGTAGCTACAGCAAGGTCGTTGTCCTTTGCTCATGCTCTCCCTCTCACCTGTCCAGTTCGTATGCTCTGACCTCACATCTCTATAAAGCTCTCCCTCCGTCCAGACTTCACCTCTTCTTTCCTTATTGTCTCTTACTACACTTGAAGTTCAGTGAAGGACAAAGAAAGCCACAAAGGCTGTGCAGGACAGTCCTATGCTGAATTTCAGCCTTATTTTTGCTGGAATCTCCTATTTCAGTGACTCCCTAATTTTGCCCAAAATCTGTTCGTGTCATCAGAAGTTTTATTAGTAAAATTTTTTAACCCTGAAGCCCACATGAACCATTTTATTTGAAGTGTTGTTTGTGCCAATAAATCTATAAAACTTGAAACAATCTCTTGACAGATTTCTGAGAAAATGGACTTTCTGGCAAAATAATTATATAACGATGATTGATAAGGCAGAAAGAGGACCATTTGAAAGTCTTGTGTCTGTCTGAAGAGGGGACAAGTTTGAGGAGGGTATGTCCATCCAGCTGGAGGCAGAGGCAGCCGTGTGTTATAAATCCACATTTATAACAGCCGTGCCACATAACAAATAGGTAAGGGTAGGCACATTGGCAGGATAATATCTGCCTTCTTTCAGAATTTACCTGCACATATCAGGACTGTATTTTTGATGAAGTGATAAGGAAGCACAAGCTGCAAAGTTCTGCCCACTTCCTTAGCTGAAATAACTCCATCTACCAATGCATGGAGAACTTCAAAAAACACACCAGAAGTATTAACACACACGTGCAAAGATCAGTTGTACCTATAAACTTAAGTAGTTTTGCTCAGGCACAGCAAAGAGATGTGTCAGCTTTTTGTTGGTTCAGTAACAGAGAAATCTCTAGAATCCTATTATCCCTATTCATATATAGTCTGCAGTTATTTAAAAATAAGTAGTTTGGAGATTTAGCTTTGCTTCAGAAGATAATCTTATTGTTCCCTAATAGGTATGGCATGAGTCACTCCACTGCAATAGTCCCTCCACATTCCAGTCTTAATTGTCTCCAAATTAAGGAAACTGTTAGATGCATCTTACTGTGAGGAAATGAATATTTCTGATCCCTGCTGCTAAATAACATGGCAGAAAATTCCTCTGAATGCACACCAGACCAGTTTGCTAATATGAAAACTGTCCCTTGAATGCATTATTCAATCATTTTTCATTTCAGCAATTATTTATAATTTGTTAAACCTGTAGACTAATTTCACAAACAAAAAGTGAATGTTACTTCTTTATCAAGAGGAGTCCCCATGAGCTCCCAGCCTTTCTTAGTTCTTGACAGAAACTTGATTGTGATAATGAAGCATTATAGCCACAGCTCCATTAAAAGCCCTGCTTTTGTTTTTGAAACAAGTTGTGACAATTGCCTCCCATTTGAATCAATTTTACACAATCCTCACAACAATTTTTTACTCCGTGATCGCTTATTACGCATTATTACCTGAGTGCTCAGTGACTCCCAGCGCTGCGGAGGACTCGCCCTACTGAGAGCGGCAGACAAATTGATGGGCAAACAGCCTCTGCTCCTAAACATTCTCAGTGAAGGCTCTGAAATGTGTGTGGTGAGGAGAGAGGTGCTCCACCACCCCACACAGCAGCCAAGGGACATCAGGGCCATGGGTGCGGCACAACTCTGACAGTGCCAAGTGATCTGGCGCTGATCCAGAGGAGCACAGAGGCAGGAACGCTTACCCTGAGCACCAAAGGAGCCTATTTACACCTTCCACTAATAATTAGATATGGCAGGCAAGCCTAGCAAGGGTAATTCACTGCACTGGGAGCAGGATCTCCACCCCACACCACCATAAGATCAGACTCGGATGCACAAAGGCTTTCACTTGTTTCAATGGTGCAGGAGGGAGACACCTAGACCTTTAAGCAACTCCTTCTCCTCGCTTCAAAGAACCCTATCTTTTGACAGGTTTTAAAGAAGAGACATGTTTGTCTCACATTAATGCAGTTTCCACCTCAGCAAAGCAACGTAGTTTAGGAAACATCTTATTAAAAACAGGTTCTGTCTTTGAATATCTAAGAAACCCTGCCTAACAAAGCTGTGCTGTATGCAGTTTCTTGTTTTCTTATCTTATTCTGCCTTATACAACCTACCAAATATTTCAGAGTCTTTTTATGTAAAACCTGCCAACAAAAATCAATGCATAAGTAGTAGAAAAAGAATTTTGACTAGTGCCTGCATTATCTCCAGCACATGAAATTTAACCAGCAGAGCTTGAATTCAATGAAAAACATACATAGTAAGAATTAAAAGTAGCAAGTACAGAAAATTGAATTGAATCAGGATTCTCCTACCACTTGGGAAAGCATATGGAAAATGTTTTATTGCACAGGAGAGTCCAGACAATATTGACCAAGCCCCTCTTGACTTTCTAAAACATATTCTGCATTAAAAACAACCAGTAAGAGCAGTGATTTATTTCTAAATTCCCTGGGTGTGCAGAGAGACACAAAGGTCCTAAAACTGCTGACTAAGATAAATTGCAGGTTGGAATGTATTTAACAAATAATAATGCAAAAAGCAGAAAAATATACAGAGGAACAGGAGATAGCAGTGCAATGGAGTACATGACCTGGCTGAGAAGTTACTACACACAGCCAAAGAGCAGATTTAACTGCAGATGAATTCCCCCAGCTATCTATACCTACAGAATTAAACTGCTATTAAGAGAACACAGTGAATCCTTCAGCTGCTTAGCAAAGATGACTGGGAAACTGATATTACAGTAGGAAAATCCAACCCTTTTTTGTGGCAAAGTTAGGAGAGAAGAATATGCTAAAATTAAATTATTGAGTTAAGCCTCCAAGAGAAGCAGAAAAAAAAAAAAAAGAGCAAGTGAGTATTAATAGTCACACCTCCTGCCAGCATGGCTGCCTGCTGCACTGTGCCTTGTTTTGCACTTTGGAGCATCTGGCGTTGGCTGGGATTTGAGGCTGGACACGGAGCACGACGGACCAGTGGTCTAATAGGGCATGGCAATTCCTGCCATCCTGTTTTGTACACAGGTGCGGCCAGCCCTGGGTTTGGTGGCTTTGTTTGCTTTTCAAATCTCCTCTCCCTGTTTTTCTCTGCACATAAAAGCTGAAGAAGCATCTCATCAAGCTGTCACTGCAAGGCTCTGGCAGAGCAGGTCCTACCTTGGGCCAGGGCTCAGCAGCAACTGCAGAGACACGTGAGCAGCTCATGGAGCGGAGCAGGTGAGAGAAAACAGGACCTGCCACCACCCTGCACTCACCTGCCTTCAAAATTTTCACCTTCTCTGACTCCAGACACTCAAGAGATGAATGAGATGCACCAAAAAATCCCTCTGTCCACTTAAGAAAGAGCTAATATCAGTAAAGTCCAGTCCAATATCAGAAAATTATCATAGAGAATTAAGAGGGGATATTAAAGGGGAACTCATCTTTGCTGGCTAGAGAAGTTTAATAAAAAAAAAAATCATGCTTATAAATTAATCATCTCCTACTGAGACTCCTTCACAGGCTCAATGTCATATGGTTTGTATGACACTACCACAGTGTGGTGCACAAACACTGGAGATGGAAAGAGCTCCATAGAGAATTTAAGGAATTGTTCTGGAGTACAGACCTCAATTCACCACCACAGAATCCATAGTAAAGTAGGGCTAACTCCATTAAAAAAAAAAAATTAAAAAAGAAACAGAAATATAATTTTATCTCCATGTGGGAGCTGGCTTTACCATCTGGGCTGAAAAGAAAGGGAAGACACAACCAGCTCCATGATGAGATGATCTTTCTGGTGACAGGTTTCAATATCCCTCTGCTACCAGCATACTCCTAATTCTGTGTAGGATCTAAACCCCTATTCCCTGTGTCAACAGGGCCTTATTATTTTCCTACTCTGCAAAGTCAGCCTTAGCACTTCTCCTAAGCCCCGGATTTACTTTGAGAAGAGGCCATCAGGCCAATCAACTATTGACCCAGTGCTGACTTTTCCTCCACAGAAGCGACGACTCCAGTTTTTCTCCTGAATGAGTTCTCACAAAGTAGGACTTTCATCTTTGAGATCCTCTAATCCATCTAAGTCTTGGCTGAACTGGGTAACACTTCCAGAAATAGATGGAAGCAGCACTGAGACAGAACAGGATCCTATACTCTTGCTTGCCTGGAATATCAGCACTAAATTATGAGACTCTAAGCAAAATATATATTCTGGAATATAATTATTTAGCCAAATATAACTGTATTGATGTCTTCATTCATTTTTCTATTTTTTCTAACTTTGTGTATATATATATAATGTGTTTTCTCACCCTGGGAAGGTCTGCTTTCCCAAGATCAGATGAGGAAGGGCTTTCTGATATCTCATCGAGGAACAGAAAAAACTGAACCCAAACCAATCCTCTATACCTAGCTGGATATTGCCACTGACTCATAGGAATATGTTCCATTAATCCTCCTCTTCCCTTTTCCACCAGCTCATATACTTTCTTATTGTGCTAAAAGAACTAATATTTTTAGCTAATTAAAGTCCCCATTTAGATGGGTCTGTCATCAGAAGAGAACATTCACTCCCACAACACGATTTATATTTGCCAGGCTCTTCACCCGCCCACCCACCCACCCAGCAGACTGGCAGCCCTACAGCCTGCCACAAATACACAGATCACAATTTCTGACTTGTTCTGTTCTGCAGTGACCCACCACACTCCTGAAACACAGCAACTACAGAAACTCTGCTGGTACCCACCCCAGGATGAGTCTACCCCTGTGGTATGTAAGCATACAGAAATATTAAAGGCCAAGCTTTAGATGTACCTAGGTTCTGGTGCACAGCTGTATTCAGCAGAGCATTCAGTCATTTAAATCATGTTTATCTTTCTGCACCTAATGGCTCGTGGTATAAACCCCTCATACCACCCTGCTTAAGCTGGGCTTAATATCAGCAGCCATATCTTGGTAGTCAGAAGGGCATCCCATGGTGACATTACGCTTCTCTTTTCAGGGACAGCACTAAGAGGGATTTCTACCGACTCTTGGCTGTGCACAAAAGCACAGTGGTGATGCTGTAGCTCACCAGCAGCCTTTAAAGAGTCTCATCAGGGTGCCTGGCAAATACAGCAGACACAAGTTGATGTGTGATAGGGGAAGAGAAAAATTTGCAAGGTTGCAATGGACTTGATGATCTCAAAGGTCTTTTCCAACTAAATTAGTTCTGTGATTCTGTCTGTTCTCAGCCAAAGATTCTTCCAGGGCTGCCACAGGAGCAGTCCTTTTGCAGGGCAGAGGATGGGGTGGGAGTGGTGCATGAAAATCTTGTGTTTCAAACCATGTCTTAGTTGTGGAAGAGGCAGAGGCCAGGTCGCTCATTGTTACACAGGACAACTACAAGAACTGTGCACTGTCAGATGTACCACACAGAGAAGCAGCTGGCCTGCCAAAAATGGGTACCTGAAAGTAACAGGATGAAGAAAAACTACTGTAAAACTCCAGAAAACTCTGAGCTGCAAGAAAAATGAAAGGTCTGTGGTGAGATTACTCCTGATTTTTTTAAATTTGAGCTGTGGAGCCACACAGTTCTCCCTGCTACCTGTGTCTTGTTTATGGATGAGTCATCTTTGTGCTGCCACTGCTCTCTGCTCCTTCCTTCCCTATCTGTGGCATTTCTTCCATCCATATTAATATCTCCTATAAGGTCTGACCAGTTCCCACCAGCTGATCAAATAACAGATTATGAAAAAATAACCTATAACCAAAAGAAGATGCTAACAATTACCTTGGTTTTACTTCTCCCTCCTCTTTTCTTCAAGCATGTTTACCTAACACGTACATCAAGGCTTCCAGTGCTTTATGTAAAAGATCCTGGCTGCCTTTGGCAACATGCTAACGAAACACTCATTATTTATTGGCAATGACATAGCCTTTCCTATATCCCTGACTCGTTCTTTGATCTCTCCTGACAATTTATTTTAAAGAATTTTACTACCTTAAAGGATTATAACTGGTACATGCTTTCCTTTCAAAAGGATTTAAAAAAAAAAAGAAAAAAAAAGGCCTGAAACATCATTTATGTTTTAAGTTCATCCAAGTTCACATTTACCAGTTAAGAAATATTTTCATTTGTTTCCCTTCAGCAGCAAACCACTGGAGCCTCATGCCATTATTACAGCATTTGTGTGTGAATTGCTCCTTTCATTCCTTTGATCATGAGCTAGCAAAGACCCTCAGTGTGTCGCCTCGGTGCCACTGCATGCACCCTATGCAAGGCCAGTACTTCCATTTTTCTGTACAAAGTCAGAGGGAAATAGAATCCTGAAGAGCAGTGCAGTCTGAGATAGGACCAATATCCTAAAGAGATTTTTTTTTCACCCTATGGCTACATAGACAGGAAAGCTGTTAATTTTATTCAGTTATGTAAGCACCTGTCTCAAGTGGGAACATCTCACTGAATCTCTGTGCTGGCTGGTCAAAAGTGGTGTGTAACACCACCTTTACATCCTTAGAAACATAAGGCATTTTCAGAAGATGCAAATGGGGATCTTTCTTCTTGCCCAAGCTCTCCACATTTCTGTAATTGCGATATCAAGGGCCAATTTTATTTTTTGTTTCTCTCCTTTTTGGGCCCATAAAAGAAATATCTGAGTAGTACCACAAAGATTCAAAGATTTGAGAACATGCACAGATCAAATTAAATATATTTTTAGCTTTCTGAAAGGGTATTTTAATGTATCTTGAGTCAGACTGATATTAGCAAAGTTAATGTTTCTGATTGCTATGTACCAGTGCAGTGAATCATCTCTGTAAGCTGAGGTGACTATTAGCAGCAGAGGTTAAAAGTACGTTAAAATTAGAAAATTTGCTAGCTAGTTTTCATCATCCAGATCCAAGGGCATTTATGAAAATCTACCAAGAGTCTGCTCAAATCACAGACACCCTACAAGATCTTAACAGTATGTCTGGTACTGAGTTGCCCATTTTTTTGCAGTGTGATGGCTAGAATATTGCCATTAATTGCCATATAAACAAATGATATTAACAGTTTGGAAGAGAAGAGTGCTGTTTGAGCACCTACAACCTGCTAATACATTTCTTAATAAATGTAGGTACTTCTTGGAAGGCAAGCATTAGAGGAGGAAGTGGTGTAAGCACTCCACAACAAACAGGAAAAAAGCAATATATTCTGCAGTGACCCCACTGTGGAGAACACAGTGCTTGTACAGCATGATTTAGAGATGTAGGGAATGTCACAGTTTTCCTGATTTTTCACTGCCATCCATTTGAAAGAGAAGAGGATGATGGACACGGGTGCCTGTCATAATAAGGGTAGTACACCCCAAAAAGTGGTGAGATAATGGCTCTAGCTGATTTTAGCCCATAATAATTGGCAGTACTACTATCCAACACTTAAGAACTTGACACTGTTTTTGTCCCTTACCATTGTTCCATCTCAGGCCAGCAAATTTTCTTTTCATAAGCAGCCTGTGGGCAGTACAGGTCCTCTGGCTCTTGGTGAGTCTGCCAGAAAATAAGGGAGTTATTCCCCTGCCTGTTAGCGAAAACACAAATTTTTAGACTTCCTTGGAAAGGAAAGAAGTCCTAAAGTATTTTCTGAGAAATTCTTTGAAGAGAAAGCGTTTCAGGGAATGTTCCTCAGCAGTCTGTCACATCAGAGTGATCCCACAGGAAGGCCAAATGTACAGAGTAGAAGAAACCTTCTTGAGGGGCTCAGGTTATCGGAGGGGGGAACAGAAGAGACGATGCCACTAAATCACTCCAGATGTGTTGACTGTGGTTGACATATTGCTCTGGAGGTTGAAAAGAGCCTGAGGAAGGCATGAAGACCCCACTTCTACTCAGGTATTTGTGTGAAAGCCCATAGGAGCTAAGGGAAGGATGCAAGAAGATATCTAATCAGGATGAAAAAAATAAAACCTTTATTCCCAGAAACATCAAGACGGGCTTTTGAGCTATTCCTGGAAAATGCTGATTTTTAACATGAAGCATAAAAATGACATCTCTGTACACGGGAACACAGCTATCTCACAAAGAAAGATGAGTTGTCCTTGGCACATAACACCAGAAGACAAGAAAGAAGGCGGCACATATCAAGTACACCGATATTACAACTGCTCCTTTACCCCTGTGAAAGTACAATGCAGGTGGGAGACATTTGAAACTGGAAAAATTGAATTTCTAAATGGGACTACAGCCTTCTTCAATTTTACATTTTCTGTGTATGAGTGGTTTATGAGAATTATTCTTAAAACTGGGACCTCAGGCTGAATCGTGACTGCTGTTTGTGAAGCATGTCTTGGTAGAGCCTGTTTGATTTTAGTTACCTAGATCTGTAGATTTGTCTTTGTTGCCATGATCTTCATTTTCTGATATTATGGCTTTATGACAGCTGAAATTTTACCTCTGATATTAAGATGCAGTACATAACTAATGGCTCTAATATTCTTTTCCTTTATTGCCAGGTCTTTAAATGAAAAGTTATTCTCAAAATCTATCCCTACACCTTTTGGTCATGAAGTGAATACCACCTTTTGAAAAGTGCTTCCAATCCTTTTTTGCTTGAAAAAAACAATCATTTGTATTATCTCTACCTTCACTTCCTCCTTTATTGGGCTTTTTCTGGCTTCCCTATGTTTGATCCTGCTAAACTTCAGAGCACTGCAAATGCCTAAGAGATCCATTGCATATATCCTTTTTCCTGGTCTCTGGTGATACAATCTTTTTGTGGCACGTTGGTGTTTTCATAGCTGTGTTCAAGAGAAAGCATGCTCCTCCTTTTGCATGTGCAAATATATGTAGAGTTATATGTAACATATGCAAACACCTTTGTTCACATCTTTATATATATACATATATATATTTGGTAGGCCTGCCAGAGGCCTTTTACTCTAACTTGCTGCTACACGTCATGTCTTTCGTGGCCCTGACTACCGTCTCTGCAATGCCATTGACCTGAATATTCCTGTTTTCATTTCTGCCTCCTGGAAACATCTGCTCAGCCCCTTAAGCCACGCAGGGAGTCTGGTCTTATTCAGGTGTCAGAAAGGCAGTAGGATTAAACTACTTCAATGGGTGCATGCAAGCACTGACAACTTTTAGTAGAATGGAATAGGAATTAGTGCCTGGATCATAACGCTTTCTGTGCAGGCAACCACAGACCTCACTACTGAAAGAAAAGTATTTGATATTGGGCACCAACTGTGCATTCAAAATAGAAAAGGCAGCAGGCCTTCTCTTGATGAGTTTAAGCATTCAGGGACACATTCTGTCTCCTTTTGTGCTCACTCTGATTAGTCTCTCACTCCCTTTGTATTCCTGCTGTAACTGGGAGGGCAGAATGTGAGTTATACAGTAGTGACATGGATGGCAGAATGCACTCTACAATAAGTTGCAAAAAGTACAATACCCCATAAGAAAACAAAATTACTGGTATGGCAGTGAAGAACATTGACACTGCATAATTAAATGGCAGGATATTGGTTAAAAAAACCCAATAAAAGCCAAGATTAGGTTACTATATTTATCATTTATTTGCACTCCATTATTTTACTGCACCTCCCTGACACATTTTATTTCTTACGATTTTTGGTAGAAAGACTGGATAAATAATCTGGCTTTTATCACTAAATAATAGAGACCTGAATACCCTTTTCTTCTCTTCAGTGGGTGGTATAGAGAGTTTCCAAAGCTCATCTTCTCCATTGTGTCCAGTACATTTTCAATGCTAAATCTTTTGTTTTAAGCACGCGGAGCTGCGTTGCCCAATTCCTTCACTGAGATGCTTAATGTGCTTTAGGTCTTCTTTCTTTTTTCTTTCTTTATGAAGAAAGAATTCTCCAGACTTACTTAAGCTGAAGAGCCACTTGCCTGAGCCTTCTCCAAATCTGTTACGACATCATTATATCAAAACGGATTAATGTGACAAGAATATGAATATTCAGGTCAGGGGGTGAGTTCAAATAATTTTTAAAGCTCACTCCAATTTAAAATTGTGTGAAACTAGGTTACTCTTACAGTGACTAAAGCCATGAAATACCGCTGTCTTTTTAAGCATCACAGGGGATGGATGCCAGCATGGCATCCCAAGGAACGGTAAATTCTTAATGCGAGGAATTGGATAATACATCATTTCCAAAGGGGGAGCGATATGAAAGACTGAAAAGCCTTAAAGGACACAGTTGAAAGCCAGCTGCTGCATATCCTTGAGATGTTCATGCAAGGACTCTGTGATGTACAATGCTAAAAGAAGAGGCAACTGTGGGGTCTGTGGAGACAAGGTACCTCTGTCAGAGCTAGTAAGAAGTGAGGTTATCTCACTGCTATGTTTGGGTCAAGAAAACACTGAAGTTTCTCTGAAGACACATGGCTAAAGACATAATGAAAGAACTGAAGAGCTACCACTTTTCATGTAACCTTTCCTCAGTGTGAGAAGATTAATGATAGACTGATACCACTCTGGAAGCTGTGCTAAGGCACATGGAAAATAGGGAAGTGATTGGTAACGGGCAACATGGCTTCACTAAGAGCATGTCATAGCTCCCAAACTTAGTGGCCTAAAATCATTGGTGGATAAATGAAGAACAAGAGATGTCATTTACCTGGACTTGTGCAAAGCATTTGACCGTGTCCTATATGCCATTTTTGTCTATAAACTGTGGAGGCATGGATCTGATGGATGGACCACCCAGTGGAGAAGGAATTCGCTGAATGGGCGTGGTGAATCGTTGTGGGCAACAGCTTGATGTCTCTAGAGGGAAGAACTCATTGTGGCCCTCCAGTACCTTAAGGGGGCCTGCAAGAAATATAGGGAGGGATTTTTTCCATCAGCAGGCATGTTTAGATTAAAAAATTAGAAAAAAATTCTTTACTGTGAGTGTGGTGAAGCACTGGAAGAGGTTACCCGGAGAAGTAGTGGATGCCCCATCCCTGAAAGTGTTCAAGGCCAGGCTGGATGAAGGCTCTGAGACAACTAGTCTAGTGAAAGTTGTCCCTGCCCATGGCAGGAGGGTTTGGAAATAGATGATATTTATAGTCCCTTCCAACCCAAACCATTCTATGTTTCTGTCACAAATGGCCTCTTCATCTCAAGAAAGTGACAAGTTCTCTTTTCTTTTTCCCCTTTTCCTTTCTCTTACTTGCTTAGAATTCAGCCATTATTTTAGGAGACTACAGCTTTCCTGATCTCACCAAGAATGTAATCTTTATGGATGTGTGCAGTGTTCAGGCACTTTAAAATAACACTTTTAAAAATCTAGCTAAAGAAACAACCCATCCCAAAACCTACATGGTTATAGGGCTGAATTAAAAGGGCGGAGGATTCTGATTGGGTCAGACCTGGTTTCCATAAAAAAAACCAGGCTGATGTCTCCATGTGTTTTATTTTGATGTTTTTACCCATCCTTACCTGGCTTGCCAGTGATTCTTTTTTAAATTTCTGAGCCATGGAGATAGCAGTATGGGACAGCGAACAGTGGCATATTGCCACATTAGTACTTGGAAAATCAATAACTGAATAGTAAGGAGAGTCCCTTCCCCTTACAAAAGAAAGATGGTAATGAAGAAGTGTCACAAGAAAAAGAGAGAGGGCTCCTTGCTGCAGTCACAGTCCAAGTTCTCTTACCATCCCAGCCAAAGTTCATGATGGATACAGAAAGTGTGTTCCTAGTTCCTTCTTCCATCTCCCCTCCTAACCTCTCTTTTTAACCTCTCTTCTCTCCAGCCAACCAAAGAGTCAGAAATGTTTTGTTGCATCAGTCAGATATGGTTTTGCTTTTTTTTTGAGTTGTTGGGTTTTTTATCCCTCGTATTTTTCTGTTTTGCTTTGACAGTGTTACCTGAGGTTTTGTTTTCACCTCCTGACTTCAGTATTTTCTCTAGTACAAGCCAAGACACAGATCATGATTTTTGAGTGGGATATAAACTAAAGATGACTTTTGCCTGGTCCTCCACTGTTGCCTACCAGGACTGGCCTTCTCCACAGGGGACATCTACAAAGCAGAATGAAAGTGAAATTGCACTAAGTGTCAGCATACATACTATTGTACACTGACTACTTTTTTCATTAGGAAGTAAAGTAAAAGTTGCCAGAGACTGGTCCGATCTCTCCTGAGTGACTTCAAGCTCCTAAAACTTCAAAAGCAGCACTTTAATTCCTTGTCTTTTAAAACAGGGAGAAGTTCAAAGCAAGTCTCCACATAAACTTTTCATGTTTGCAATATAGGAATATTCCTTCCTTAGCTGAGTTTCTCCTTCCTCTATAAATAATTTGCCCCTTATTTTTCTAGTTTTCCAGGTTAATTTATCTTAACTGGTTTTTCCTTGTCACATTTTCCTTCCTATCACATTCTACATTGTCAGTAGCCATATTCTACACATCAGCAGAGCTATATCTAGAACGTTTATATACCTGGGAAAGATGAAGATTAACCATCCCACCTTCTTACAGTGGCATTATGCTACCTTTACCTGATAATCCAAACAACTCCTAATCCTCATTTACACAGTCAATAAATAAACTCCTGAACACTTCCCCTTCTCAGAGTCCTCCTTATATGTCTGCATCTTCCAATAAATTGCGCTTACTCTGATATGGCTGTAGCCCACTACAGACTGGGAGCTTTAGCCCATAAGCAGGGAGAAGAGATCCATTTTTCCTTAATTCCAGAAATTTTTGTAGTTTTAAGAAACATTATGTTCTCCCTCCATCTTCCTTTTTTTTTTTTTTTTTTTTTTTTTTGTATTTTTGCTATGTAATTTCAGTTGGGTCTCTGATCTCAGATGACAGTTTCTAGAAATCGAATCATTCTTGGAACTTCCTGTTAAAATATCTCCATCTGATCCAGATCTTTTTTTAAGCGAGTGCCCCAAATTCAGTATAACCCTTTAGCCTTGAGGCCCTGGGATCTTTATCAAAGTTGAGCAGAATGGAAATAGTACCTCAAGTGCCCTGCTGCCTCCCAGTATGGTATTTGGATTCACCACAGCAGTGTGACATTTTTAACTCATGACTCAGACTTATTTGCTCCTGGTTCAGCACAACCCTTGACCCTTTCCTGTATAACAGCTTCCCAGCCAGCTGCTCCTCATTCTTTATTTATGCAGTTGACTCAGCTTGCCTACGTGAAGTAACCTGCACTTCCCCCTCTTCCACTTCAGCTCATCTTCCCCAGGTTGTAAAGATCATTTCGAATTCTGCTCTTGCTGTCCAGTGCGTGCAGCTTCCTCCTTCTCAACTCGCCAACTCCCTGAGGGTGGGGATCATTAATGAACAACCAGCAGCACAGGGCAGCTCCAACACCACTCTTTTGATAAGAAAACTGATAATTCCCTTCTGTGTAGAAGTTTCAAGCAATTTTGCACATACACACACACGCGCTGTCACAGATCTCTGCAGACTGTGCTTTCTTTGCTTTTGAGGATATCAGGAGACACAGGGTCAGAAGATTTCCCAAAGTCTTCTGGGATTCCGTGCTTCTTCCCTGACATCCTCTAGAAGTGAAGTAGGCTGGTTTGACACAACTGTTTTTCCCCCAAAAAATCCATTCTTTAAATGCAACTTTGGTCTAACATCTTTCAAAAAAAAAGAATTTCACTGACTGCTTCAATTTCTAAAACAGGGATCTTGGTGTCCTTCATGATAACTGCCCCCTCTGACAACACCACACTGACCTCATTTCCTTCAAGTGGATTCAGATCTTGGATACTCTGTGTATTCACTAAGAGAGAGATTATTGGCAACATCACCTTGAATTTTTTAGGGGAACAAAAAAAGTCACCAAGATCACGATTCTGGCCTGTCAGTAGTACTAGGAAATGGTGGGAAAACTCTTTCTTCCAGATTGCCTGATGAGTTATAATCCTTTTGAATAACAAAAAGCTTAATTTCAGCTGTAAAAATCATCTCAATTTTTCTTAGTTGGCCCCAAATCCATTATTATTATCTTTGTTAAAAAACCCCTTGGTTTTAGAAAGTTTACCTTTAAGAAAAAAAAGAGTATCCACTTTTACCCTATCCTGCCTGGTCTCAGCACAAGTATAACTTAATTCAGCATGGATCCACAATACATTCCAGACCCATCAAGACAACTTTGCCCATAATGTGATTTTCAGTGTTTGTGAGAATAGGTTATTGGTTAACAGATGGGGGAAGAAGGGAGCGAGGAGAGCTTTTGAAGTTATGAGATCATAGAAAATTTATTCTGATGGTCGAATCAAGGGACTTGAAAACTGGTGATAAAAAAAAGGATTTTGCAATTTCTCATGTCTAGTTAAATTTGTATCTACTCAGGGCATTGCCCTTATTCTGCAGCTAAAAAACCTGTAAGACATCCAAGGTTATACTGCAGCAGGGCACCTTCCCTAGCTTCTAATAAATTTAAACTAAGAGAGCCCTGAGTTATTGAGACAAAAGCTGAAATAGTCTTCTGTCTGACAGGCTAAGCAAAAGCAAATGATCCTACCTGAAAGGATGTTTTTTGCTGAGTGGGCGCCCTGGAGTCACTCTGCTGAAATACACTTAAAGTGATGTCAAGACAAATATCCTTATTTGTGTTTGCAATTATAATTTATACTCAATATACAGCACCAGATCGAACAGAAGAGAAATGAACTTTAAAACGTGAGGTATTCAGAAACAGCAGCACCAGAGGATAACTAAAAGGTTGCAGTCAGTTAGCAAACAGCTACAAAGAAAGAAATTTCTTTGGTTTTGACTCAGCCAGGTGGCAATAAGGATTTACTGGGGCTATCCCAGGTCCTTGCATCTAAAAGCCTTTGCAGGGGTCAGCCCCCAGCTCTGCATGCTGGCAAAGGCCAAGTGCCCAGAGCAAAGGACATGAGCATCACCACCCCCAAGATACTTCTGTTTCAGCTCTGCCCCTGTCTGGCTGCCCACCAGAATCTACAGTTCTCTGGCCCTGTAAGATGTCCTTTCTGCCTTGAAAGCTGCAGGGACAGATAAATTGCCTGCCCTCTCATTCCAAGGATTTCTCTTCCTGCCCTGGCACAAGGGACATAATTTCTATCATTCTGCATCTGCAGGAATTCTCATTAAAACTTCTGGACCACTCTCCTCATGATTATTGTGCTTTTCTAAAATTGAGGGCACACTTGGAGGAAAACAAAGACTGTTCATGACTCTCTCACAGCAATAAAATACATATGCAAATAAACAGATAAAAATACATCAGTTTCTTAGAGAATTCCCACAGAACAAATGGGTATAATTCTGCTTGCTTGTCCCCAGCTAGAATGATAATACCCCCCTTTTGTCACAAGTTCAGCCTGTTGTTGTCTACAAACAGAGATATTGAAGAACAAGCTGGAGTTTTAAAAGTGCTGGTATGTGCCAATAAATTTGTGTGTCAAAGGGAACAAGAAAGAGGCTCTGTAAGAGATATAGAAGTTTAGTATTCAAATACTGCCATAGATATTTGAATAACTAAATGAGGAGATACATTATCTCCCTTTCATCACTTCAACAATTTTGATGCCAACTACTTCAAGAATCAAACTTGCAAATTTATTTGGCCTCACAGATCACCTCTCCCAATGAACACCATCATGGACGTGCCTTGCAGCTTGGGCATTTCTGCTATCCCAAAGCTATGGATAAAACTCCTGCTTCTGTCAAAGGGGGTGACACTTCTCTCAAGCTACTGGGTTGGAGTTTTTTTAGACAAAGAATTCTCTCTTGCAACCACAGCCTCACTAGGCCACACTAACAGTAAAATAACAATAATAATGATAAAATTCAGCAAAGCATAAAAGCTTGTGGAACAGTAATAGTGGTGCTTCTGCCATTTTTATGAGGCACTAATCTGGTTGCCTCATACGGAAGCAGATTATGGGCTCGTAAAACAGCACAACGGATCTATGGTGTAATGACTTTAGTAGGTACAGCAGCAGCTTCACTACAGCTCCCCTCTTGACAAAATGTATGATGTAGGATGAGAAGTATAAATAAAAAATCAATCTAAATTTTATTTGATTGAGATTTCCTCCTTATCAGGACAGAAAGAGATTGCAGGAGAGCATGAAGTAGCAAAGACAAATGTAAAAGCCTGACCTACAATAAAAGACAAGCTAACACTCTCAGCTGCCTAACTGTAAAAATATATCAACAGATGCACAGAACACTATAAGTATTTACACAATTCATACAAAGTAACAGCTTTAAAAGCAAGTCATCAGCTATACAATAGGAAAGAGTAAAAAAGGGAGAATTAAGTAAATGGAGGTACCCCTCCAGAAGCTGTCATTTAAATTACATCAGCTCATTTCATTTCTCTGCATGGAAGAATATCAAAACCATACCTTTGAAATGACTATATCGTCCATTTTATGCCCGTCTAGAAAAAAAATGCAAAGTGACAATTTTGCTTGATTGTATATTTTTTCTGCTCTGCGTACAAAGGCGTAATTATACATATTTCATTTTACATATTCATTCAAAACATACTAACAGAATAAGACTCGGTATACCAGCTACAAAGACTGATAAACAAGACAGAGTGGCTGTATGTATTTACCAAGAGCCTGATCCAATATTCAAAAAGTCTACTGAATGTCTTTTTGCATCAGCTACCAATATAATATCATAGTATTTTTTCCATTTCTCTGTGTAGTTTTGAATTTAAAGATCAGACAAGGACCTGTTTTTATTTTAGTTGTTGTACGATAGGTAGCAGCATGAAATCCAGGTCTGCAGTTGTAGTGCCTCGTCTCTAAACATCACTGCACTTCTAAATAAAACCTGAATCTCTCTGATCATCCATGAAATGATTGTGAAAATTGAAGCTTCTCCCAAAATTTTTTTTAATAACTTCTCCTTGGACTTACAGTTCTGTTTCAGAGCAGTTTGGATGGATTGTAACAGAAACGTTGCTATTGTGCCATACTTCAATAGCAATGCAGTTTTTGGCAGAGCCTTATGATGTACAGTCTGGAGGTATTTGAATATCTTTGCAAATTCAGCACTACCTGCTTCTTGGAGTTTTGGACTCTCCTGCTGCCTCCCTCAAGAATCTCCCATGGTTGTCTGGCAAGGCCTCATATGAGATGTAATCAAGAAGATCTCTCCACTCCTGCACACTGCTAAATTACTGGTGGTGTTCCAGAATTAAGACCTTTAGGCACCAGGAGAACAAATAACAGCACCTGCTCTGAAGAGTCTCTAAACTGAAGCCTAAGTTGTGCAAATATCCAGTGTCTATCTTGTTCACAAGCCTGCTCTCTGAAAATGGTCTCTCTCACCTCTGAAAGTGCTGCAAACTTACTCTCCCACATATTCTCTTCCATCTCATCAGCCCAGCAACTCCATGAGTTGACTGTTACTTTATCTGCTTTCACATACGCAAGTAAAAAATATTCACCATTATCTCCTCATACTGCCTGATGCTGTCTTCAACCACCAGTTGTTTTTTTTAACAGTAGCATAACATTTGTCGAATAAATTAATTGAAACAGCAATCCAACAAATGGCTTAGATTACAGATGCTTGCAAGCCATGCTTCCAAAACTGTGGCACTAAAACAGACACAGGAACATAGGAAGGAACATTTCAGATATTTTGAAGGTTCTATACTGAGCAGAGTAATGTCAAAAGCAATGTCCCTGATGAGACTGGGACAAAAAAGACTCCTTGGTTAAAAGTGGCCTTGGTAACAGCTGTACATGCAGAAGACCTGGTGGAACATTACAAACTGTACCACGAATGCAAAGGAATGAAGGACGTTAAAATGCACATGTCCACCACAATCAGAGATGTAAATAAAGGGATCTGTTAGCAAACAGAAATCCAGTTAAATATATTTGTCATAAATGATTAAAAGAGCACCTAAAGATCTTTGAGTTTCAGCTGCTGGGTTGTCTCTGCCGCTCAACCCTTCCTTGCAGTTTCCTTCCCTTTTGCATAATCAGAAGTCAAGCCGTGTGGGCTGGGCAGCACGATGTTGTTGCTGTGCTTTGCAACAACCAAGGAGCTGTCTAGCAGCAGGATAAATTGCCACAAAGGCAAAGTTATCTCACTTTTATGTAAATTCCATCTTTGACCCACATGAAGCTGACAGTGCATATTTTATTGTGTTCACTGGGTTTTCATTAGACCCCTTGTCATTTGCTGAAAGGTATTTTAACTTCATTTAAATCTCCTTGTGCCTCAGAAATGTCAATAAATGTCATTGTTATCATCAGTTTTGTCCTGGGTTGACTTTTCTGAGTTTTCTGTCTCTGGATTTGATTAAAATTGGGAAATAAATAGCGAATAACATATTGATTGCAGGCTGGGAAAGGTTGCAGATAATTTATTATCTGTGAGCATGATACCAAGGTTTTTTCTACCAGAATCTTCAGACTAAAAGAATCCATTCTGATGGGAAAGTGGGGTTTATAGCTATTCTTTAGAGCAAAGTAGTTTTTCAAGTCTTTGCTCGGTCATCTATAAACCATAAATCAAGCTAAGATCAATGGTAGTTACTGCATACTGTTAGTTTAGCAGACCTTAAAAAGGAAGCTATTAGAGATTATTAAACCTGAAATCAAAATGCCTTGCATACAGGGGAAACACGAAAACACAAACAGTCAAGGAAAAAAATCAGAAAAAACCCCCAACAGACATTGCCTGTGAACATTAATCTAAACCATAATTCACTGTATTAGCCGTAATTTCATTATATTGCTTTATCCAGACTTACAGAGGAGTAATTATTTGGAACTATATGTCCTAAACTGACATTTTTACAATCTCCAACACTGCATCGCTAGCCAAGAGAATGAAAATTTAACTTGCCAGCATATGCTTCTGCACTTTTCATCATACCAATGAACCCTCAAGAACGTTCCTGCTTTAAAATCTTTCCATGACCGGAAAAATCTGAGTGTAACAATGGCAATGATTTAGAGAAAGCAAAATGAGACAAAACCAGATAAGACATCAATCAGGCCCTTCAGTCCTTCCTGTTTACCTCTCAAAGAGTACCTGATCTAATGCCCATTTAGTCTAGAGGAGCTCACTTACAATTTCAATTGTAATTACACTCAGAGCCTTTGCCTCTGACTACTGTCACAAGAGGAGACTGCTGGTATTACAGCAAACTGAATTAATAATCAGAAAACATATTAATGTGTCTGGTGGGCTGAAGAATCGCAGTTATATTTTATCCTTCTGAAATAACAACAGCATTGCTGCTTACTAGGGACAGCTTGGGTAAGAAACTGCTCTACCACACACCAGGAAAGAATGCCAGAATTCCAGAATGCCTGCAAACCGATGAGGAGCACTACCAGCAACACAGCTCTTGGTGGAAACTGGACCCCAACAACAAACTCTGCCCCCACCTTTGGTGCCCCAGAATCACAGTCACTGTTCTGTGGCTCAAGTGGACGCTTACAGACCGGATGCCAATGAATGCCATTAGTGCTAATTCCCAGTAGCACAGAAGAAATGTATTACACTATGCCAGGACCATCTGAGACACCCCATTTCCATCATCCCTAAATCCCTGATGATCTTTAATCTGCTCATTCTCACTCCACTGAAGGTAAGGAACAGTCACAATCCACATGTTGCCTCAAGGATCATTTGCTAAGCAGGTTAAAGCCGATTTTGTGATTACTGTAGCATCAAATTCAAAAGGCCCTGAGTTATTCCAGCAGTTCTCTGGATTGAATAGACCTGGCTCCCTGTATGGCAAGTTCAGAGTAGCAGCAATAGACAAGCAACCAACATATTAAAGGGCACCACTTCAGGCCTGTTAGTCCTAATGTCACAAATACAGGAATACAGACTGGATACATGAATCGTTCAATTTAAGAGAGACATAGATGAACATTGCTCAGCAGTACTTATATAGCCATGTGAAATCCATACAATAACAGCTAATCCACACACCTGTCCCTAGATGCAGGTCAGATTTGGCATGCATGTCTACAGTCAGGAAAGCTGCTGCCCTAAGGTGACACCATCAGTCAAACAATGTACTAACAGATTAGCATTAATTCAACATAAACCTTTATAGTTGCATTGAAAAGCCAGAATTCAGTACCTTTGGACCATTTAGGACAAAAACAATTAAGCAGTACAATATGAGAGGATTAAACTTAGTGTTATCTTCTGGGCATTTTTAAAGGATAAACTTGTTTTCAACAGCAATCGTTGTGAGCAGTTGGAGGACAGTTACCATTTGTTACAGGGGAGGACTCTTGTAAAAAAGGATGAGCCAGAAGAACTATCTCAACAATAACAGAGACAGAATTTAACTGTCTAGAGACAAGATGCCTCCTGTAAGGTATTGAGCCACACAGAGCTTGTCCTGCACTTTATTCATTTTTAATATAAGGGGGTCATGGTGCATCTGCTGAGGGCCCAGATGATTGTATTGCTCTCGAGCTATTGCTTTCTTACTAATGTGAAAACAGAAATATGAAGCACGGAGGAAAAATAGCCCAGTTTGAAGGTGACCAAAACGGCAAACAGAGCACAGAATCATCCCTGTGCTTCCATTTCAAGCTGAACCCTGGCATTAGCCTGTGAACCTTGCTTTCCATTCCCTCTGTATCCAGAACCCCTCTTCCACCAGCAGACTCCTAATGGTGTTGCTGCAACAGAAAAAAACAGGCTCTTACATCATTTGCAGTCCTATGGGGACAGATCCCATGAGAGTAAATAAAAGATAAACATTACTGAAGTTACTCTGCCTCTTGCCCCAGATTATTCAGACAGTGTCAACAACCCAAGCAACAAAAAACTACTCATTGTCAGTTGCAATAAACGTGGAAAGATAGACTCTGGAGAGTTATTCTGCATAGAAACATATTTGATGTTTCCTATTCCAATATTTTTGGCCAAGCTAGATAAGGATTTTCAAGAGTTTCTAAGAGATTTCAGCAACACAAAATCCACAGAAATGAATGGGACTTTTGCTCCTAGTTGCCTTTCACTCTGTTCCTTAAGTCTAAGATATTATTTTCACTGTTTTTGTACCTCAATTACAAATATCTGCAGCATTTCCCACTATACAATTAGACTTGGTAGCTTCCTAAGCTGCCCAGATATTAATACAGTCTGGAAACTTGGAAAGATTAAGTCCAGATGCAGCAGTTTCATGCCCTGCACACTAAGCTGCCCTCAAGCATTTGTACATGGGGAAGAATATGCCAGTATCTATGAGAATGAAACCTCCCTGGTAGAGGCAATACACCTGGCTCTTAAAAATACAGAACATGATCACTGGAACTTCATTTCCACAAAGCCCACCCTTATCTTGAACTGCTGAAAATTAGCATAAGACATCTAAATGAAAGATAAGCAAAGAAAAATCTTGGAATTAGGACGTTTTACTATTATTATTCTGTTTCCACTGCAGCTTCTTTTTATCATTGTGTTTCAGGCAATGATGAACCCTTTCACCTCAAAAACAATCAATGGGATGTTTGAAATGGTATGGGGGGCAGAGGGATGCACATATACCATTTTTTTCTGATTTCCCAAGTCACCCACTTACCAATGATTCCATGACACCCCATCTACACACTGGGCAGCATCTGTGTTTTAAACTGCAACACTGCATCTCTTCAAAGATGGAATAGAATGCTCCCTACACTCTGGATTCTGTGCTAATGCCTGCTGCTGACACCGAGGCAATGCCCAATCAACTGTCTGAGAGCAAAGTGTTGACAGACCCCAGAGATGCTTCTCTGCCCCTGCTGTGATGAGAGGGCAAAAGGAGAAGGAACAGAGTCCATTAACAACTTGAGGGGGATGTCAAGGGATTAAATATTGTTCTGAGTTTAGTATGAGATGTGGAATGACTCACAGCTCCTGCTGATCCACTGGGAGGAGAGGAGCAGGCTGCAGAGATAGATAGGAAGAAGAGGCTGCAGAGGGAAGGTGAGCAAAGGATGCTGCAGAGAAAGAGCAGAATTCAGCCCATACTTTTAGGTACAACTCCTGTTGAGAAGAAATATATAGCTGTCTTGTCTCACACATACTCTCTCCTGAGGCCTTGGAAGGGTGCAATTTACACTCTTGCAGTTGTCCCTGAGCCCAGCACCAGAGAAGGGTTTGCTCAGGGATACGTGTTTCTCTTGGTTTTCCCTTGCCTATTGTCAGTGGAAATACCCAGAGCATGGAAGCACAGCACCTGCCCTGTAAGCAAAAGCAGAATCTACCTGCAGAAAGCCATAATTTAGTTGCTTGTGACCAGCTGAAGCTTAAAGTTCATCTAAAAAAAGGGATCTGGAAAGCCCCTCATCAGGGAGGTGTTTTCTAAAGTCCAGGTGTGACAGTGCTCAGAACAACTTTCGTTACACACTTTATTACAGTTAAACATCTGGTTCTTAGCCCTTCTCTGCCTTCCAGACCCCTGCATCTTTTCATTGTTCTTTTCACTAAAACATCTTTTTTTTACTAAAACACCTTCTTTTTTAGACAAGTCACAGTTCTGAAAACCCTTATGCAACTCTGAGCATTGCAATATTTGCTGAAATAAATCCAGCTCATTACTCAAGCAGAGAAAAATGTATCATTCCTGCACTGTTTTAGTGAATGTCACAGCATGTAACAAAAGAAATGTTTAATTACACTGCCACTAAGACTTACTGAGACCCCCACCGTCCTCCTCATCCCAGTGCAATAGCAATAATCAAGCTAATCAGGAAGCTGGTGTTTATAAATCAATTAATACATCAATTAATGTACTGCTTAATGTGCTGCCTAGAGCAGCTATTCCTGGCAGTACATGTCAGTTAATTGCTTCCTTCCTACTCCACTGGTTCAGTGGGAATCTGTTGGCAAAAGGCACCTCTTGTGTTCATTTTGCTGATATTGAGAAAGATGCTGGACCCTTGCATTTGTGGGTTGTGGCATGTAATAGCATGGATGCCTCTCTGCTCCACTGCTTCAAGAAAAAAAACCTTCCTCTCTGCCATCCTACCGCAGAGGGAGAGGGTGAAACACATTGCTTTGCAACATAAGATGTGTAACCAAGGACACTGCATTCCATTGCATGATGCCCAGCACCATCAAGGCCTGCAGAGGGACTGCATAAATCACAGCACAGCCTAAAAACTGATGCCGTAGGATGCATGTGACACATCAGCAGGGACCCTACACCTTTCAAAAACTGTTAAATGAGTATTTTGTGAAGTAGCTGTGAATAATTACAACCTGTTTTCCCTCAACACAGCAGCACACCACAAATCAGAAATTAGCTTCGGAGGTGTAGTCACAGAAGTCACAAAGAATTTGATGTCCTAGTGAGGCAAAGGACCTCATGGACTCCTGTCCATCAGTCTCCTGCACTAGTCCTAATGCTTTTCCTGAGGTTCACTTCCTTTAAAAGTCAGCACATAAAACACGGACTTGCCAATCAAGAACAAGCTTGATTGCTACTGAAACTTGACAATAAACCTCGGAAAAGTCTGTCCGTGGTATAACACGTTGTCTTGCCTTTTTTCCTCTGCTGCAAAGTGCAACAATAACCTGTAGTTTTAAGCAAAGTGGTACCAGGCTTTGCACAATACATTTTTCACACCACCACACGCTTCTTCAGCCTGAGTTAGGGGAACAGTTGGTACCCATTAAGTACAACCTTGCATTAAATGGCAGGTAAAGTGAATTATCCACTCAGATTACAGCTGAGACTTTTGGAGGGATGAGGTTGGGATTTGGTTGCATCTTGGGCTTCAACTAGAATATTGTGAAAAAACCCCACTTTTCCATTTTTTGATTTTGTTCTGGGGGTTTGTTTGGGTTTTTTCAGGGCTTATGGTTGGTTTTTGGGGGTGTTTTTGTGGTTTGTTTTTGTGGTTTTGTTTGTTTTGGTTCTATTTGTCCATGTAAACAGAGAGAGTAAACAGTACTGGATAAAAATAGATTTGTTGCGTTCAAATCTCCACCTTCCTTTCATTTTTTCCTCTTCTGTCTTCCCTCTCTGAAGTGTAAAGACAGCATCTTAACTTTCATTATTGCTAAAAAAAGGATAAATAAGAGATTTTTCTGCTATGAGAGGTTATTAGAGACTAGCAATCAAGTTCTAATTCTACTTAGCTGCGTAATTGTGGTAGTTAAATTGTATTACTTTGAGCATATGACATACCAATTCATTGCCTTTCTATACAATTAGACTGCAATAAATCAAAGTAATTTGCTACTATATTACATACAGATGCTTATATGAGATCTCGTTATCCTCAATCTGCCACAAAAGATTTTGTATCTTTGCACACGCAAAAAAAATATATAATATATGGAAATATTTATTGAATTTTAAATTCTGAGACACCTGAGGTTTTTGCACAAACCTTAAAAGTGTTTATGTCTTTAAGGATAGCTGCTCAATAAAACCCAGCAAGTCAGAAACAAACATAAAAGAGAGCAGCAATGATATATTATACTGAATGCTCTCCACAGAAAACCAAAAACAAAGGCACCTCAAAAAACCCCCAAACCAGCAAAAGCAAAGCAGATAGAGAAGCAAAAAAAAAAAAATTCACACCAGAAACTCTTCAGGTGTGGAGAAACTGACTCCAGTCATCATCAGATAAGGTGCTAACTCTGGATATCTTTATTAAATAAGGCAACAGAGAAGATAAATACACACCACAATATACCAGAAAACAATGGGGAAAGGAGATGTTCTGGAGCTGTGAAATGGGTGGTACATTTGGAATGGATGATGCTTTCAAAGGCGCTCTGTATTGACTGAGCACTGCTTCAAGTGAATGGAAAAGAGCTCTCACCAGCTGAGGGAGCTGAGCGAGTTCGGTGCTCAGTGACTCTGAAAAGTTCTTTCTGTAACTTGCAAACCCCAGCAGCTTTCAAACTTGCAAAACACTGATTACATAAACTTCCACTACCCACAGTCCTGGGGTTTCAGTACTGGTTCATTTCGCAGCAACACTTGTGTTTTTAATGAGACACCTGCCAAAGAATCCTTTTTTTCTCTAGTTAGCCACACATATAAAAATCTCTTTGAAACATCTGCAGCCTATGCAACCTCAGCACTGGAAACAGGGGAAATAATTCAAAACTGAAGGGTCATGCCATTGCCCAGGCCAGAATGAAGGTATATAGTCATGGTTTGAGGCATGATAGTTGGCTTCAGATTGCAATATGAGAAAACAGGTTTAAAGCCCCAACACCCACTCCCTACTAGGGAGAACACCCCCTCCAGGAGTTTTTTTCCTCTGGCTGCAAAAACACAAGGTTGTTTTTAATCTAAAATGGAGCTGTTTCACTAGAATGAGCTGTTTTGTGTCATGTAGTTTACTTTGCAGTTTCCAAGGGGTTTAAAAAAAAAGTAGCCACCTTTCAGAAGTGCACAAGACCTTTAAACCATATAAAAGTATCCCTCTGTAGAAAATAAGGCAGAACTATCAACACATGCACTTCTTAAAGATAGAGGTGCAGTCTCAGGACTGATATGGTACAGTACCACTAATTCAGTTGAAGTCTATGCAAAATAAAAACATTACACAGATATTTGCCTTAGATCTCTTGACCCTTTGACCAGGTCTATAAAGAATTCACTGCTCTTAAGGCTGTGATTCAGCACAGAATCACGATCTTCTGAAGCACAATAGCATACACAGCCAGAAATTTTCTGCTCCTCTGCGAACCTTTCCTTAATGGACTTCATGGAATAGAATTTTCCATGTCTGGAGACGTCGCTGATTCTCAAATACACCAAAGATTTATTGGCAGAGATTCTGGTGTGATTCCCTGTTTGCCTGTGAACTAAGATGTAGAAGGCACATTTCTGGACGGGAATGAGAAATAGTGCCAGCAAGGTAATGCTGAAGGAGAGCAAACAGAGGAGAAAAGGAATTTCCATATGGAATTTTTAGGATGAGAAGCTGGAAAAGGAACGGAAAAAAAAAGACAAAGAGAACGAAAACTAGATCCAGCAAATGGTGAAAGAGACAATAATAATCAAGATTAAGGAAAGAACGAAAAGAAACAAAGAATTTCCACACTTAGCATGACTGTGGGCACCTCTGAGTAGGTCTGCCAGGAAGAGAAATAAAGGGAATGGCAGCTTACTTTTTGCCACTTTGGGGTTAAAACTGACACATAATGCAAATACAGAATTATTCAAACAGATTTTGGTCTTAAAAATACTAGTGAATGCTCATAATTTAATAAATAAAGTAGTAAGAGTATGCAGTAAAATAGCAGGCTGATTTCTGCGCTCCAGTGAGAAAGCCTCTCAGTGCTGAGGACAAGAAAAGAAATCACCAGACTGAAAATGAACGTGCTAGATCCATACAGGAAGGATTTTCAGAGTCATGGACCACTGCAGTGCCTCCTATGAAGAGAAGATGATGTTACACTTTCTTGTCAAGAAGAAAAGGTACCACTCTCCTCTCTGAACTGATACATTATTTCTGAACAGCTCCAAATCTTGCTTCAAATCTACCACATCCTTCTTACCAAGCAGCTCCAAATCCATCACAAGTTACCACTGAAATGTGAACCCACAGGAGAAGTTTGTTTGTAGAACCCGGAAGACAAAAAGAAAAGACTGACAAACCAAACTTTCCCTCCACAAGAACCAATCAACATGTTTCTATAAATGACTAATCAGACATGAGTGAAAAAATACTTCTTCTAGTAAAATGGATCAAGATATTCATGGTTACAAGATTGCAATTTTGCAAGGGAGAAAAAACACCAAACGCCCAAACAAAACAAAACACAACAACAACACCGATAACATGTATTAACACTATCCAGAAGGCCCAAGGGGAGTTAAAACCACTTTTATTAATTCAGATTGTTCAGTATTTAATGATTTAAGCCTATAAAGAACTATCTAAAAGGTAAGAATAGATGACTGGTTGCTCTCCCAATGACACTACATCTTTCTCCATCAGTGCATAGCTTTGCCTAAACATAGACTATACAAAATAAGGTGGTTTTTGCTCCCACTCTCTCCTCTTGTACAAGTGATTACATAGACATGCTGTCCTAAGGTAGCATCACCATCTCCTATGAAATGCCTGTTTAGTATGTTTAAATCACTAAACACTCATTATTGAAATTGCCACCAAAAAAAAAAAAAAAAAAAGCCTATTTTTTTTCCTAGTCATTCTTATTACTTTTAATTCTCTAAGTATTTCTTCATATGGAGAAAGATACAAATGGGAGCACTCTCTGTACTTTTGATTATCTGCTGTTGTAACAAGTGCTCTGGGGGTGTAAATTAAAGACTTTGTAATGCCTCCTGTCCCTGACCAAGGTCACTAACCCAGCAGAACACACATTATCTTCTGTGTCTCAGAACTCTATTTTGTAAAGTTTAAAGTAAAACCCTTAAAGTATCCTTGAACAGAGCTGCCTTTGACATCTTAATGCAATCTCTGCTGTTAAGCCTCCTAGCTGATCTCCTATGCAATAGGTGCAAGATTTTTGTGCAATTCCTAGCTTGTTTCTTACAATATATAAATGACAGCATATCTTAAGTGCTATGCCTGCACCATGTAAGCCACAAAGTGTTTTTCAAGTAATCATGGAATTTAAAGTGGGTTGCTTACCATGACTGAGCAATGTATTCCAGAGATAGAAGTGCTTTCGTATATATAACATTATGATTTTCCCTTTGATCTCAGCTATCACATTTAGAAGTATCCTAATCTTGGAGTTTTAGAGCTCTTCTTGAAAGTTTATCAAACAAAGCTTTCCTGAAACACACACATATACTTGGGTATACCACAAATTCTGATTTCTCTCTTTTGGTAATCATGAGCCTCCTTGTCTCCATGATATTTTTCATCAAAGGTCACATCTCTTAGCTGTGCTTCAAATGGTCCACTTTAAAAACAGTCACTGTCTTAAACTGTTGTGAATTTTACAGCTTATTTAAGGTAATTTGCCAACAGGAATGGAAAAAAGCATCCCCAAAAATATTACACCTATTGCCTCTAGAGAAAACAAGATATTTGCAACAGTTTCAATATTAAATCAGCTTCAACAAAAGCAGATTAATTGTTTTTAATGAACAAAGTGTCAAAAACACGGTAAATTCAGAGTGGCAGAATCCGCATTTCAAACTTTTCTCTCTACTTCTTTTTTTTCATGATAAGGAGTTGATTGACATCCTCCCCAGAGGGACAGACTTCTGAACACTGATAATATCACAAGCAGCCAAGCAGATTCTTTCACTAACTGTTTGAAATTGCTGGGTATTGTAAGGTATTCCTCTGCTAGTGCTGACAGTAATGAATACCTAGTTTTTGCACAGCTTCAACCACATGGGGGAATCACATTTTACTGTCTTCAATTTTCAGCTGGTAATCTCATACACCAGCATATTTAATACCCTCCTGATTTATACCAGAACACCCACTAATATCTTCTCAAGCACACATTTTCAAATCCTTGCACTTGAGGACTTCACAGGTGGGGGGTAAATTGCAAAGATTTGCCTTCTAAAGGTTTATCAGAAGTGCTGCTACCCCCTACCTGTGTGTCTCTCTGTCCCTGCCATATTATAGACCCAGAATTACAGGATCTACCATAAATCTTAATTTTCTGCGCTTCCTCATGGGAACAGATCTTGCATCTGGAATCGAACACACAGCTCCCTGCAAGAAATGAACATCTTTTCCTTCCCACGACTGCCCTCTGTGTGTGTGTCCCCAGAGAAACAAAACAATTAAACCTCACAATATCTAGGTGTTAAGCCACTCTGAAATGTTCCCAGCTGTTAACAATGAGCTGCCAATCCAGGGATGGAGACTTTCAGTGACATAACAACCATTCCATAACGTCCCAGAATTTTAGGCATTCCTTTGTCACAAAGAACTGTAATGATGGGTTGTGTGGGCTCTAGGATCTAGGTGAAACTTTCAACTCCTGTCAAATCACTTTCAAAGAAGTCGTGGGGTCTTATCCATTTCTCCAGATCTGTTTTGACAGCACTAATGGCTGATTGTTGCTCTAACTATCCAGATATCATGTCATAACTTTGTTAGAACATCTGTTATTAATTTATATTGGTAAACAGCCAGCAGGAGCTGCTTTGTTTTTTTCCCAACAGTTCTTGCTGTGCGGATGCTTCGGAAAAATGATGCAAACACTGTTCACCTGGTGAATATTTGGGCCCTTTTCAGTGACTGAACTGAGAGTATGTAAAGCATCTAATAGGAGAGGACAGCTCTGCTTTTTTAATTGCAGTCAACATGTGAACCACACTATCTGTGGAAGCAGATGGGTTCTGACAATACTTTTTCAAATCTTGCTGAAAAGCCACGCTAGTCAACACGACTGAGGCTGTGATCATTCAGCTATCAGAATGATCTTACTTGTTCAACTCTCTCTTTTGCAGTGCAAAGTCCTGATCTGATGTTAGCTGGGTTTGAAATAAAATTTTATTGTCACTCAAGACACCTTGGCCCTAGAAGTTATGAAAGATACATCAGAAGCTTCTGATGTACTTTTGGCCTTTGATTTCTACACAGGCTTATAAAAACATTTGCAAATGGTTCCCCTTGGGAATGTAACACTCAGACTGAATTTTCTATAGAAGCATCTAAATGCTTTCATTCAACAACTGAACAGGGAAGCAAACACAACAAAATCTTTTCCTTCTTTGTGATCAACTTCACATTTCAGCCCTAAGTTCTGGTACCCTCTTTTTCCAAACTCTACACAAGTCAATTCAATTCTAGGTTCTTGAAGACAACCAACCAGTTTCCACCAAAACAAAACCGAGTTGTTTCAAATATTTTACTCCAGGGACAGTTACCTGCATTTCATTGTGGATAAGACTGTGCTGCTTTGGTTCTCCTCACCGTGTGTATTCCTCCAATACTATATCACAGTATCCCCTGCATCCTAAAATATATCTTTCCTGCTGTGTTCCAAAGCATGCAGTGCAGACCTTTGACTCTCATGCTAGGGAAAAAAAAAAACCAACCAAAAAAAGCTTCATTTATAATCTTTAACAATATTTCAGACGTTTTGAATTAGGCAAGAAGCCACACACATACAAATAACCTTTGTTTAAGGTGCAGCTGTGGGACCCAGGGGAGGTCTGAATCAACTTCTAAGCAGTGCTGAGACGCCTTCCAGAGCAATTCCACATTTTTCTCTTCAGGGCCATCATTACTGTACTGCTGGTTTTTGAACTCATGCTGCCATAGTAAACATTGCACATTGTCTCGTTATTATTTATGCTTTGAAGGCTTCTGTAGGCAATTATTTAGAAACTGAGGTATTTGCATTCTTAGACTGAAACGATGCTGTGGATCTTTGAATTCATAACCCAGCACTCGTCAGCTAAATCAGTTCTTGCATTTGACCATTGCAGGGTTATGTAGCTTGCCTGGGACGCTCCCATTGGCAAGATACTGGACGATCATTTCTAGATGAGAAAGATGATGGGATCTGGGGCCTCTCAGTCCAGTTTTGACAAAGAACATTGCAGGAGCTTTTGTCACTTCTGAGTGACAGCAGGAAACCTTGGGATACAGAACTTCTCAGCTAGTAACAACAACCAAAACACAAACCAAAGGTATCCAGTTCAGCATGCACACAAGTCAACCCTCCTTAACTCAGCAAGAGTCAATGAATTTAACAGGAGGTTAAGTACCTAATCAAGTGCATTATCACGTGCTGAATAAACAGCAAAAAGTTTCTCTGACTCTTGTAAAGCTGCACACATTTTAATGGCAGCAAACAAAAGGGGGAAAAAGGAGGCTGTGCTTTAAGATTTCCTAACTTTCTAACTTGTACTGTCTAGAAAATGACCACATTACCTTGTACAGAACCTCAGGATCTGCCAATTCTTTGTAACAAGAAGCATAGATGTGTAAACACCAAGTATGTTCACCATCAGTGTGTTCCTCTCCCCCAAATCGCTCTAATACTAATAATTTTTCCAGTTAATCAAAATACAGTGTATGTACCACAGAACAAGCAGAGTGGTCTCCATATTAGAATGAGAGCATAAACCTCACCTGTGTTTTGTTCCTGTAAATTGCGGCATATTGAGCAGGAAAAAAAACTTGGATCCACTTATGTGTTATATTCCAGGGTCAGACAATACCTTAGAGATGAACACAAAAATTGGGAAGCAACACCTTTTTCCCAGTTCAGTGTTTCTGAAGGTAGTATGACACCAACACCAGCTTTGAATACAACCAGTAAATTCTCCAACAAGTAAAAATGAAATCCTATCAGCCTGAGTTTACACCATGCATCACAGTAAAATCCTTTAGATTTTACTTCTTTTCTGGTTTATTTCTGAATTTTACTGGGGTGATTTTTCTACATAAATTGAAGTACAAACCCTATTTTTCATGACTGCATGTGGTTTAGAAGATATTGTGACATTAAAGAACATCCTATGTTTTATCTTAAGTTGTTCAGCTGATGATCCTGGCTATATCTGGAGGAATATTTTTTACACAGCTTTGCAAGTGACCCATAAGCATTTGTGTGTCTATTAGGATGTGACGTGGTCAAATAAAATTGCATTGACAGCTACATATAAATACTTTTTTTTGCCTAAGAACAGATATATAAATGCCTGGGAGAGGTCCTTAGTTTCACATTTATTAAAGTAACCTAAATTCTTGAAGAATTCTTGTGGGGGGGAAAGAAAATCTGCCACTTAAAATCACTTATCTGATTTCTGCACAACCAAGAGTAAGATTTATTTTCTTATTGCATATAATTTCCTGTTAATATTGTAATTTAAAATAAAGATACCCTTGCAGTAGAAATGCAGTTGCTGGGATTTTTCAAGTCCTGGAAAGACTTTGATGGCACTGTGATTACCTGAGGAACCATAGAAAAATGGACAAATTGAAGGCTGGTAGATGACAGGAATAATCAAAGATGGACAAAATAAATAACTCCTTAGCACTGACAGATTATTTGTTTGCAAAAGAAAGCAAGGATATGGGGGGGAAATACAATTTTAATAGAAGGTTAGTTGAGTGCACTGCAGCAAGGAATTTGAGTGCAATGCAAAATTGCATATTGTTTCGCTTGGCTTCCACATGCTTTCCTGCCATGCTAATGAGCAAAATGTCTTTAAAAGATCAACAAAGAAATATGAGTTTGTACCAGAGAATTAGATTTGGACGCAAGGTCATAAAATTTAGGTCACACAGTCCAGTGCACAGCGCAGTGCTGATAAATTCTGACGGAGGTGGTAATCAGTTAGGATGAAAGGAAAATAAAGAATTAAGGAAAACAACAGTTTTCACACGGCCGTAGTGTACTAAACAATTTCTATACTCAGATGCAATACAAATAGCTTGAAAGAAAAGGCAACCTGCAGTGTGATAGCCATTTAGCCAAATGCTCTGAAAGCTGAAGGACAATGTTCAGATCCTTTCTGTTTTAATAAATAACACTGGTATGAAACCTAGGAAGAAGAGGATAACCAAATGAGACCCATATAGCTTAAAGCAAAGAGCTCAGATATAAACTAAGCCACCATGTTACAGACTGCAGAGTTTTCAGGATTTAGAGGGTGCTGTTTTCCAATATCACGCCAGAGTCAAAATAAGATTGTCAATTACCAGAAGATACATCTGAATTAAAATCCTGGGTAGAATCTAATACAATCCATGTCCTTCTAATAAGCTCCTTCCTTGTATGAGTTTTCCTCCATCTCCTAGTCTTACAGCCTGGGCCCTACAAACTTAAACACAATGTGTACTAGGAGTATGATGCAGCATTGGCTAAAGCTGATGGAATCCTTTCCCACAAATAAGGATTTTGTGAAAAAACAGAGCCTCAACCAAAACAAATATTAAAAAGCACATAATTTTCAGAATGAAATAACCACCTATCCAAGTAATTCTAGTATTTTAAGGTAATTCTTGCTAAAACATCCTTAAGAATAATTGTTTCATGTTAACAAAAATGGTGTTTGTATGAAATAAATTTTTTTCTTTTTTAAGTCATGTAAGAAGATGTTGAATGTTCACCATTGGCCTGCTGGCAGTGCATGCAAGCAGAGAGGCTGTGCTGAAGGCAGAGGAGAAGCACATTTGTTAAATCCTGAACTGATACAATTAGAAAACTCAGCATTTTGATAGGGCTTAGAAAAACAAACAACAACTGCCCTCAATCTGAGATCAGGAGCTTGCTCACTTTAGGACTGCATTGCCTCAGTTTCACTCCTTCCCAAAACAAGTTGAATTGGCAGGCTGTATTAAACATCTCTTCGAAATTCCTTGTTCCCTAAAAAGACTAGTTACTTTTTGTTTAACAGGCTTGGATAGATGTACTTACTATTTCCAGGATCTACTTTGTTTATACAAAATAGTAGCTTATTTCAAAGTCAACACCATTCGGTGTCTATCCCTGTTTTCATCAACGTCTAAGTCCCCCAAGGGTTGAAGAGCTTCTGTAGTCTTTACCAATCCTTCACAATCCTTTGGGAACCCTTTTCAAATACCTATTACAAATGCTTCACTCAGAGGAAAAGCTCTGTGTAGTTTGTTTTTGATTTCATTTCACCGTGACCCTTTCAATTTCCATGTGAGGTTGGTATCTTCTCTGAATGCCCAAGGGTCACTTACTGTGGCAACGACTAAGCTATGCTTTCAGTTTGTCTTATATGTACCTATACACACTCTGCCAGCATCATGAAATAGATGATCTTCCCCCAGACATCTACGTATTCCAGCATCACTTCCTCTCACAAAACTATAGTTTGAACCAGCCTGGCTGCTCCTCGACTTCCAGAATTCCCAGAATGGAGAGGACTATTGCCCTTTTGTAGCAATAGTTTGCTACACATTTCACAGATCAAGCTGCCAAAAAAAAAAATTAAAAAAAAAGAAGTAAAAACAATAACTGTCCCCATGTAAAGACACCCTGAAGTGAGTTAAATATAGGACATTCCCAGAGTCTGGTAACTCGGAAACAGAGGCCAAAAGTTTAAAGGTATGTTGTGACAGGCAGTCAGCACTGGCCATAGATACAGCCAGACTGCTGCCTTGCTTGTTGCTCAGGGAGTAATTTCTGACAGAAGCAGTGCTGTGACTCACTGCAGAAGGTGATATTTATCATAACTATGTGTAGGAGACTGAGGATCCAGTCTGAATAGAAAATCTGATTTGCATCTTTAATGTATGATAGTTTATATTTTAAGTTATTAATGAGTATGCTGATCTGAAGAAAGAAATTTGCTAAATATTTAATGTTAAACAAGCTTTGGTTAAATAAACCAGAACAGGAGAAATTTCTGAAGCTGCAATCACAGCATTTTCAAGCCATGAGTTTATCAATATTCAAAGACATGTAGGAGATGTTTGGGAATCTAAAGCCACATAACGATCTTACATTTTTATAACACCTTTAAATCAAAAAGATGTCAAAGTCTTTAACAAACTGCAGGCAAGGATCATTTCACCTACAATTAAAGCACAGACAAGGCTGCAATGAGTTTTGGAAGTGGTTTAGCAGCACAGGGGATCACTGCACAAAAATACAGGAGAAGAATAAAGGCTGCTGCAACTTCAGAGATTCAGCATCAGTAGGGATTTATTCCTCAAGGTTTATGAATTTGTATCAGCATGTCTGCCAATTTAGGTCCCCACACAATTAAAGAAAATACAACCCATAATAAATTAAGCAGATTGAAAGCAACTAATCAAATACACAGAATATTGTGGCTAGCCTATATTTTGAGAAGCAGGATGATACTGAACTCAATATTTCCTTATTGAAATACGGCTTTTTCTCTCAACTGGGAGACAGTGTCTGGGTAACAGACATATTCTGTGGTTCTGGTCTTTATGAAGTAAGTAATAGTCCCCCAAAACAATCATGCTTATCAATCACCAACAGCTCATCTCCCACCCTTTTTTCCCCTCCAAAAAAATGGTTCTTTAGATTACAAGTCCTGATGGAACAAGATCTTTAGGATAACTGTGCATAAATAGTGCATTACTCAGGGGCCCTCTGGCCCTGAAGTGCAGGAGAAGAGTCCTCACTGTCAGCTGGAAAACCAGAGACAGAAAGGGCAAAGCCAGGATGAATTTTCACAAACCATTGCTCAGAATGAATTCCTCTGGATTTGGTTCAGTACCTAATTTGGTTTGTCCTTCTGGTGGCTGAGGTGTTTTTGATCTTCACTGATTGGCACTACAGCTCTGTCTTTAGGGCTATGAGGATTCCTGTTTTAAACCACAAAAACAAACCAACAGCAGTGATGAGGTAAAAGCACCCACTTCTTCCACCCTTCCCTCAAGTAACCCTGACAGGAGACTAAGTGGAAGGCAGTCCATCATAACACACCCCCAGTTCAGTTTTGGTTTTGGTCAGCCTATTTTTAACTTCATTTAAAAGAGATTCAAGCAGAGCTCTCCCTGCCTCAGCACTGCAATCGGACCAGTTCATACATTTCACTCAATGATGCTCAAATTGAGAAATTCTGGTGCAGTCCCCTGGGCACAGAGCACAGCCTCAAACATACTTCTGAGAGAAACCAATCCTCACCGGGTTGTAATGTCAGGTTCCTGCTTTCTTAATATCTTTCCCTAGAACCCTGAATCTTTCACTCTGTGGTGCACCTGCTGCAGGAGAACAAAGTCCATGCTCCTGTCTCAGTGCAGCTACTCAAGTGCTGCCTTTGTGGCTCTCCCAGGAGAGCTAGATTGGCAAAAACAAAAATCAGTCTTTTCAGGTTGAATTTCCCATAGAAGTGCTCTAAACACACCACTTCTGCATAAACGGCAGCCCTAAGAGACTGTCCCTCTGCACACAGACATCACCTGGTTCTCAGCTCCTGACAGTAAAATGCAGATAACAGGGATGTTCCACACTAAAGTTTTGTGAAGTTAACTGTGGTAGAGAATAGGAATTGCTCAGACACCTCGGCAATCATATAGGAGCATATAGGTATATATAGAGAGAACTACAGAGTTGCTCTTTCTGTCCAGCTGCCCACCTCCCTATTCTAACCAGTGATGTTCAGAAAGTACAATCCACGAGAAAGGGGCTACAAAACTGCAAATAGGAAGCCCCCATCCTGCCCTCAGGTTTATGATTTTATAGTGAATTGGTACTCTGGCCAGCCACCCGAAGAACTGGTGAGTCAGAGCTGTTCCTTAAACATGACCTTGTAGGAAGCCAGAATAAAGCATCCTGATGCGGTTTAAAACTCAGACAAGTCACATAAGAGTAGATCAGCCTTTTACTCTGCCCTGCCAGGAAAGAATAATAATTAAAAATTTAAAAATCAACCTACTAAACAGCCAAAATGGAAAATTCCTTTCCACCTTCACACACAGCTACTGCTTTGGCCTTTATACAAGAAAGAAGGGCCGTGGTTAGGTGCATGGTTCCATGTGTTGTTTCCAGGTGGCAAAGGCCAGGTCCTTCCTTGTGTGGAGCTTTCTCAAGTATATGTGTGCAGTCACATGTGCACAAATGAACATTTCCAGGTGCTGGAGTGGCATTCATTATTAAAACTCCCAAAGGAGAAAAGTAAATTAAATAGTCCACTTAGCCAGCCACCACTAGAATTTCACTGGAGGGCTTCCTTTTTGTGAATTTCAGGCCTCTGATGGTGACAGATATTGGCTGAGCTGTTTGTAGGATTTTTACAGCTTTTAATTAGCCAGGTTGCTTTATAAGAACTACTTTATATCAGTCATCTGCAATGATTCTGTAGATGGCATATAATAATTAAAATCTAATAAGCAAAACAATCAGACCTAAAAAGATCAGCGTACTTCCAATCTATCTCAATAGATTCTTGGCTGTAGTTTTGAAAACCACTACCTAACCCAACAGGCTGATCACAAACAGGTCCTCTTCTCACAGCTGAAAGCGTGTGACTTCAAGAAGTGCTTACTGATGTTGGAACTTGATCTTTCAGCAAATTTTTTTTAACATGTCAGTGATATGGTACAATTAGTTTCTCATCAAAAAGAAATATGGCATCTCAGACTTCCAATTTTGCTATTGCAAGGGTTTGATTTAACATCCTGAATACCTAAACACTGTCAGGCAGCTGGGAGGGAGTACATTGCATTGAGATCTATCCTTTTTATTAAAAGCACATTATACTTTAAGGGAAGTACGTTTTTCTATAGGGACTGCTCCACAATTTAATTACAGCAGATATCCTCTCATTTTATGAGATTCATCGGAGCTCAGGAACCACAGTGTGATTTGTATCAGCATATCCTGCCCTGTCAGAGTGGAATGGGTAGCTTTGCTCTGCTCAGAAAAATAGTATGGTTGGCAAAAATTCTCTGGACAAACTGCAGAAGTGACAGTGCACTGTTGCCTCCACAAGGGAACATACATCATCCCACTAACAAACTATTACCCACTAGAAACATCTCAGAAACGTGTGCTGGCTGAGGGAATACAGCAGCTCACTATATCTTTTTTTTTTCCTATACAAGTCAGGCAACCGCTCTAAATTTCCAAAGTGGCGTTTCATTTTTTTTTGTTTTCTTGGGGGACTATATTTTATAGAAACAGAAACACTGAAGACACCCTCAGGAGAACAAGCAGTGCTTTTTATATATTCAATATGTTTCTTGTTTTTAAATTTCTTTAAGCCCTTTAGTTGCATAAGACAATATTCTTATTTTCACGCAGACATATACAAAGAGGGTTTAAATATTGCTGGATAAACCAACAGTTAGGAAATCAAACCACTGCAGTCCTCAGCTAAGGACTGAAAACAGAATTTAATCTCAGCAGCACAGCAAAATCTGGATCAAAGTTTGCCATTGCAGAAAATGTGCTTCTACTCATCTGCTTCCCCATCTTATGAAAGGGAATTGACTACACACTTGTTTAAGTCTCAAGCTCATTAAGCAGAGTGGGTTGAAAGGGACTGGCTGAGAGTGGTAAGAAAGATTTTCTTAGTGACGTGCTATTTCAAACACTTGCTAACTAAAAAAATGTAATTTTTCTTTTACTGCTGGGCAACACTTTCACTAAAACAGCAAAAGGCTCCAGAAATGTTAATTGAGTGAACTCAGTCAAGACTGACAATCTTGGCATCTTGATTATCTCATGGAGTCCTGATAGTTCTGTTCCTTTTAGCTGGTTTTGTTTTTATTCCTCCAAGTAGTCCTCAGTGCCAGCATTACCAGAACCTATGAATATGTCAGCTACCTTCTTTTCTCTTTAAAACAAATTTCCAGCCCACACGATTTTGAGAACAAGAACAAAACATTATTATGCAAACTAACAACACAAATAAAGAGAAAATATTAAAAAAACCCCAAACATTAAAGTATCATTTTTAAGGCATCACTCATGTTTTATGATATCCTCAATATTTGTTAATGTTTGGGGTGTGTAAAATTACTCATTTATTATCTGCCTTACCCTGTTGTCAGCTATTTTTACTGTCAAGTCTTCATCTGGTAGTCACGTGCCAAGGAAGGATCATATGTCCTTGTTCAAGCATCTCACAGCTGACAGATGTTGCTGTCTTCCCAGCACTGGTACACAAGGAAAGGCTCTCACAATCCTTGTTTTCCTCAAATCTTGCAGCAGGCTTGCAGGAGGGACTGCCTCTGCATGCCTTAGTCCTCCATACTGAGCGTCTCAGACAACATTTTAAGGAGGAACCAAAAGGAAGAAGGGTAAATGTGAGCTCCTCTGAAGCTGCTGTTCTGAAAGAAGGGAGGATGCAGGAGGCTCCTCTATGGGTAGTCTTGGTGTGGACAGCAAAAAAGTGCAGAAGAGCCACAGTGGGCTGAGGGAACATCCCACTTATACCCAGGACCATGCAGAGCGCATGAAGGGCATAAACAATCCCAGTGTCCTTTGGCAATGGGACACAGGGGGGATGAAGGATAATCAAGCTGAGGTTGTGACTGCCCTGACTTGGACAATACATCTGATTAACATTAATTTCATATGTGTATACTTGCCCCAAAGAACACAGATAATGCCCAAAGGCAATCTGAAAAACTTTTAAAGGGATCCTAAAAAAGAAGAGTAATTCCTGCAAGAAGCTCCCATGATTTCCTTCCCTGCAGCAATAGCAACACTTCTCTATATTTTTCCTTGAGGGCTATCTGATCTGGAATCAGGTCTCCAAACAATTAAACTGACAGAGGGAAAAATGATGGGGAAATTGCACACACAAAGAAAGGGAAACCTTGTATCTGAGCAGCTGTTTTGGCAGCATAGGCGTTGAGCCAGAGGCTGCTCTCGGTGAGGCCTATGACATGGGATTTCTCTGGGCGAAGACCATGAAATGGTTTATAATTTAAACTTGCATTATTAAAAAGGGGCTCTCTGTCTCTTTTGCAAGATATTTGTGTCTGTCAGTCATTCTCTTGATTTTACAAGGTACTGGCCGAGTTGGAGGCCAAGTTATTAAAAAATAATCTTCTTTGTTGTTGTAGTTATTGAACTGATGCTATCAAAAGGACTCTATGATTTATAGCATATATCTCTAGGGAGGCTTTAGTTCATCTTTTTTACTCTCCTCTAGATATACATTTAAATTTTCCACTCAGTAAGATTCCACTTCTCTCTTTCCCTGTGTGAGTGCAGATTCTTAGGCTACTCTACCGTCCACACTACTCTCAAGTGAAGATGAGTTTAGGCTGTGGCACATCTTTCTTTCCTGTCTGTAATTTTCTAAAATCATTCTCACAATCCACACTTTGGCAACAACACTTCAACCTGGAAACAGTTATACAAAAACTGCCATGGCTGGTTACACAACATTTTGTGATTTCTGAAGTTTTGAAAGCAACATTTAAATGCTCCTGGAAGTTATTGCACCTTGCTCCCCTTTGCCACTTACTGTGGGAATGTCACAAGCAGCATGTAGGGGAGCACAGCTGTGTGCTGGCACTGACTGCTGCAGGGTCTACAACTGGAAAGAAAACGACCAATCCTACTGGAACTGGACAGGTTTATTAGTCAGAATGCCTATTACAGCTCCTTGGGGTCCTTTCAGGACCCTAATTAATATCTTTTCATGGTGCCAGACAACATGCTGGCTTTTTAAAGCTTGCTCAGATGTGCAGTGCAAGGCTGTTGGGATGTCCAAAGAACCTCAAACACACACTCTGTGTGTCCTCAGCCCTGAGATGGAAGGAACTCGTCTCTTTACAACCAACGCCCAGCCTGCCCTTGAGAGCACAGCAGGACTTTAAGTCAAATCAGACCCTAAAACACCAGCAGCTTCAACTCTTGCAGATCTCCACTTTGTTCCACACACACCAGGTAGAGCAGATCTGGATACATACTCAAAAAAACAAACAGAAAGTATTAAACTTTACCAGGAGCACTGCATTTTGAAGAGGAGAGGAACATGTGCCGAAACTCAGAGAGAGTTGTTGTCTCACACAGACACAAGTAGATAAGAGTTTGGGGGCTCCTGAGCTCCTCTGGGCCCGGTGAAGAGGCTGCCCAGAGAGCTGGTGATTAACAGCATTTTACTCTGTGAAAGGCAGCCCCTCCTGGCTCCTGGTTTCTGATGAGTTCCTGTACCGGGGGAGCTGTTGCCTTTCCTAATAAAAGCTGGCATGTGCTCCTGTGCAAGGCTGAGGTTCTTATTAAACTGGTAATTTTGCCTGCTCCCCTTTCCCCTGATTGGAAGCACAGCAATTTGGCAATGGAGTACACCCTGATACAGGTCTGCACGGACATGGAATATTCACCCTCAGTACAGAGAAATATTTACTTCCAGGCAGTGGCTCCTCTGATCCAGTTTCTGTCACTTAGGATGAGTCAAATAACTTCTTATACTGACATTCCTCTCCCCCGATGAAATGTGGGGTCTAGAAAACTAGCACAGATCTAGATGCTGTAGAAATCTGCAATTGGATGAGGTGAAACCCTAATCCACCTCAAGCTTCCTACATAGTCAGTAGAAAAAGTTATGCATCTTAAAAGAGTTTCTAAGTTAGGCTCATACACTGCCAAGCACAGCTAAATATTTCTATGGAAGGAAATAATCCAAGCCAAAGGAAAAAAAAAATGCAAAAATAATCTTTTTGGAAGGAAAACAGAAAAAGCATTACAGAAACAAGTACTACAAAACCAAAAAACACTGCAAAACTAACAGGGCACGGTTAGTGCTGAGCCTTAGGAAGTTCCTCAGAAAACATTTTTTAAAGAATTCTTGTGCCTTTGCCCTAGCCCCATATCTCTTACTGACTTAAAGACAAGCCCAAGATATCAGCATGAAAAGAAATCTCAGCAGCTCTTGACGCATCAACAATTAACCCTGTACACTGTTGGGTTCAGAATTTCAAATCAATTATCTTAGTTAGAAATAACTGACTCATCCTGAAGATTTGTTTTTTAATCTATTTTACAGTACTTGGAAATGCGGTGATACTGTTAAAGCAGGGACCAAAACTTTTGTCTCTTTTCTATCACAGGATGCCTAACAAATAGGCTGTATATGCCACTCTCTTTTTCTCTGTGGTCTAAGAATGCTTACAGTCTTTTCTGAAAATTGGAACAGCCTCACCATGAAGTGTATAGTGTGATTTTTTTTCCAGAACAGACCATAATTGACTCTCCTCAAGGAGATGGGAAATACTGGATTGAATGTGTTCAGGCTGAAACAGAATTGAAATTCTTCTACAAAGAAGAAGAAGCTTGGAAAGAGGTTTCCCAGCTTCCTTTTCTTGAGTAGCACTGGCTGCAGCAAATTACACCATCACTGGCAGTGCTCACCCCCAGCTCTGTGTAGATCTGCAAAAAGGCAAAGAGGGGACCTATTTCATTTCTTTACACTTCCTGCTGGGATATCACCTCTCCCTCCTATTACACCTCAGACTGAGGTCCCGAGCTCACACTGCCTCCTGCAGCTCAACCTAAAGCCATCCTCCTGAGAGGGATCCCTGTAGCTGCACTTGAATGATCCCCATGGGTGCCTTCCATCTCAGGATGCTCCATGATTCTGTGATTCTGAGCCATCATGGGAGAAGCCACAGAGCGAGGTGATGCTGCAGCCCACAGCAACAGAACAACCAGCAAAACAAGGAAAGCGCCACAAGGATACAGCTGTTCCCAGGGGCGGCCTTCCCTCCACAGCATAGAGGAGAGACTTCATGATGTGCCTGTGCAACAGGGCTCTTTCTGAGCCACAAGGGAAGTTTCTGCATCCAGGCAGGTTCTTCGACAGTCCCCAGCCCAGCACAGACAAAAACAAGCTTCTCCATAACACCTACAACTCTGAAAAGACAGAAAATATTACAGTGAAGGTAGGAGGCTGAGAATGAAAACCCTACAAAAACTAGGTTTTGGCTTCATCAGTGAGAACCAACCCTCTTACCTGCTCAGTTAAATGAGCCCTGAGAGAGCTTCCATCTGTAGGGGTGGGTAAGGACGTGGAGAGCGAGGGGCTGGGGAGGGTGGGAAGGTGAACGCTGCTGTCCTCCCGCTGTGATTTCTTCCACCCCATTCATACTCGAGGAAAGGCCTCCATTCCAGAATGGCTTCCATACCAGACTGCTCCTCAGCAGGAACTGTCTTTAACAATGCTTTTCCTTCAGCATTATTTTAATCTGAAGCTTAACAGAATATAGAAGCTGTTTTGGTTAAAAAACCTCAGTGGACTAAAAGCATGACAAAGGACCTGAGAAGGATTTTTGTCTCTTTGCTTCATCAAAAAACTTTTAAGTCTGCTTTTTTACTTCAGCATATGTTCTAGATACCAATGACTGTACCTGAGCTATTAATAGTTGATGGGTTTGGGCTGGGTCCAAAACCTGTATTCCTTCTCCTTGCCTAAGGTGAGCAAGAATTCCTCTTCAATACCAATTGCCCCATAGCAACAGCTTCAACAAGCTGATATTAAACAATAATCAATTTAAATTATTAAAACACCAATTCAACAAAACCTAACAGAGTCTATTAAATACTACAAAATTCAAGAAGTTGTGCAAGAAGAGTGTGGACAAAGGGCTGCTTGGATCATAAAAACTATTTGTTATGCCTAAACACATTGTTTATATTATCTGACATAGAACTTGCAAAGGAACCCAATATCTGATCTGAGTTTTCTTTGTGTTAAGGCTTCCCCAGTAACCTCTCTAAAGTGTATGGATGTAAATGGGGTAAGAACCATCTCTCCTTTCCCAAATAATTCTTAAGTTTCATTTCTATCTGTATTACAACCTCCACTCACTACTGTGTAAATATATTTCCTCACCTTGAAAGTCATGACAGCAGACAGAAATCACAAGGTCAACACCCACCCCAAGCCATTATAATTCATTGTTGAGAAGGAATGTTTTGATTTCTCTGCCTTCATTCACTGTATGAGCATGGCTGAGTGCCAGCTGAACCACAACGCTGCCCAAGACCCAGAGAGATTATGTGGGTAAAGCATGTACTGCAGCTGTGATGATATTCAGGAAGGGGCTGGATCATGCTGAGAGTCACTTCTGCCACACAGTAAATCAGCAGAATAGACAAGTATCCTTTATCCTAAACTCTGTAAAACCAGTGCTTTCACAGAGATTGGGGAATGGTTCTTTGATGGTATGGAGTGGGGAGGGAAATCAGTTCATTTAAAAGGGCTGTCAGCTTCGCATCTGGAAATGCTGTTTGTAACAAAGAAGCCATGCACTGTCAGCACAAATCTGCAAAGTTTTCTATGATTTCATGCAATCACTGTATTTTTAAGAAGTTTAAAATGTTCTGATTTCTCCACTAATACCTTCAGCAATGCAGTCACACTCTGAACAGATGGTTGCTACTCCTGTGGGTTTGTGAGCAGGCAGTGGTGAGGGCTGCCCCTGTGAACACATCCATTACACCACAGCTAATAAATGAAAGCAGGGAAGCTCTAAGTGCAGCAGCTACAGTACACAAAGGGGCTGATATGTTGCTTATCTGAATACAATGCAACCTTTCCAGTAACTAAAAGTGGCTGCTGGCACTGGTGAGGCAGCAAGCAAGAAGGAAGCTCTCTGCAGAGCAACTACAGCATCGCAAATCACTACAAGACACATCCACTAACATTCAGGCTGAAGAAAAGACCATAACTGGGAAAGATTTTTTACATTATGACATTCATATAAAATGGGACTAAATTCAGAATTGCCATTCACCATGTTTGAATGAAATAAGATATTCTTCTGAACAAAGCTGGGATGTTGTAAGACTTATGTACTAATGAAATGTCTAGAGTCTTGGAAAATACAGTCTAATTTAACTGAAATTAACTTTTTTTTTGAGAATAAAAAATGCAAAATAAGTAATTGAAAATCCAGTAAGACAAATATTTTTGAAATGTAGAATACATAAAAACTCACTGAGAAACAATCTCAATATTCAATGAAGCTGACCAAAAAAAAAAAAAAAAAAAAAAAGGACATATATCAATCTCTGTATGACTCGTATGTCATCTTCATTGATGAACAGGGCTGAGGGGGCATCTCAGTAGCCACATTCTTGTAAAACACAAACATAGGGAATATACGAATTAATAGTAAGTAGAAACTCTTTTGGGGGGAGAACTCACCTCACTGTCAGATCTATGTTCTAAAGCTCTCTGTTACCTCCAACTTTGAACACTTCGAAGAAATACCATTGTATTGTACAGGGATACAAAATTCCAACATTACAATAAGAAATTAAACAACTAAAGTTTTAAAATATTATGAAGCACCTAGCATGGGCTAGTTATTGAACAAGGGCATAAATACTAGAATCTGCAAAGCACAGAAGGATTAATGGGTAACAATGAGATACAGCAGACAATTAAAGAGTGAAAAGTAGCTCTTGGTTAAACAACAGTCATTCATTAGTGTATATTTAAGCCAGCCAAAAATTCAGAGTAATACCCAGATATGTGTATTGCAGGATGCAGTTTAAACATTGGGGATCACAGCCATGAAAATAATGAGTCAGTTGAAGATGAGGTCAGAGATTGCCTGTTCATCGACTTTGAACACAGTATTACTGTTAAAAGGCCTAATGAAGTCCTTGGAGACAGGAGAAGATGACTGGTCCCAGCATGGATGAGACACATATAGGAATGCTGGAGATCTCAAAATGAAGATGTGTGGGTCGTGTGACAACCTTTCAAATTAATTGGCTAATGTATTTCAAAAAGATTAATTCTTAAAATTTCTACGAAAACAAGGAATCCAGGAATGCAGTCCTTCTGAGGTTCCTGCTGAAAGGCTCAAGCCACAACTGCTTATAAGAGTTCATATCTCAGGACCTTTGTGTTATAAAAATTATTAAAACATCGAAGTCAAAGGCTATGCAGGTGGCCAGAGCAGCTGATAAAAGGGGGTCTTGACTTCTACTGCAGACCCTGAAGAAGAAAGTTCTAGTGAAGCTGAATAAAACATTTACTATCAGAATCTGGCCTCTGCTAAATTAATTAACTTTCTTGAAATTTACAAATTTCTACTCACACCGCAAGGATTTACTACAGAGTTCTGATACAACTGATATATCTAATAGAGGTAAAAATACGTTGGATTTATAGGTTATCTTGAACTGCATTTTAGGATAAAACAAAAGCTTTCCTTATTCTCTGTTCAGCCAGAAAGTACCTGCTGCAGAGTTAGTGCTTCTCCACTGCCTTTGTTATTCCATCATGAACAAAAGATTGTTGCCCCAATAACAATAATAATAGTAGCAGTAGTGATAAAACTTATAGTCCATTAAGTTTCAGTTCTCAGGATGATAGATACTTTTTAATAATTGCAAAGATAAGATTTTACTCCTCGCTATTATCTACAACAACACAACATTGCTTAAAGCTCTTTCCTTACCAATTTAACTTCTCATATTGGATGCACACAGTGTTTGTTAGTTACAAGAAAGCTGCTCATTAGTGCTGAACTGTTGGCAATGATCACTGAAGCATTTGTGTTTTTACCAAAATAAATAATTAGCAACTGTGCGAAAGATATTGGATGTAGAGGAAAATGGAACAAAGAAGGAGCAATATGTTAAATTTTTGAGAAGCTCATGGGCTGATGAATGACCTCGGTGGTACAACTTCATTAATTGCCTTATAATACCATTTACACAGATGGGAACTTATTTATTTGTTCATGAAGAAAAGGAGCTTTTTAGGAGGGAGGAGCCCACACAAAATCATGGACAAGTCCCCTTCAGCATTAGGCATGCCATTAATCAGACAGTGCTTATTTCTGTCATAAATATGTATGTCCTGTTTTCAGAGATGACAGCAGTGGTTTGAAATACTGTTTTTAAGATTAGCAAAACAAGTCTCTCGGATTCATTTTCCGGCCAAATGTGTGAGATATGAGCTGAAATCAGTGCTGAACAAAAGCACTGCTATATCCCAATGTATTTTTTTTTTTTAGATCTATGCTCACAGAATCACAGAACAGTTTGGGTTGGAAGGGACAACAAAGATCATCCAATTCCAATCCTCCTTCCATGGGCAGGGTCACCTTCCACTAGACCAGGTTGCTCAGGGCCCCATCCAGCCTGGCCTTAAACACTTCGAGGGATGGAGCATCCACAACTTCTCTCTGCAGCCTGTGCCAGTGCCTTGCCACCCTCTGAGTAAAGAATTTCTTCCCAACATTTGATCTAAACCTGCCCTCTGTCAGTTTAGAACCACGCCCACTTGTCCTGTCACTATCTGTCTACATAAAAGGTCCTTCTCCTTGTTTTGTAAGAGCCCTTTAGGTTGAAGATGATTTTCTAGACATGTAGAAATGTAGTGTCTTTTCCTCAATTCAAGTCTAGACACTCCAATCTTTTATCCTTCTCTTTGCAACTGATAAGGAACACTGTTCTCTAATCATATTCCAGTCACCACAACGATTCTCATCCACACCTCGCTTCGAGGAAGCTTAGAAGATCATTACTCAATGATTGTGTGTGTAATCTCCATGTGAAAAGGAGTGGCAACATTCTGGGGCTAATCCAACCTTGTCCAATGATCCTTTTAGAAGGGGAAAGAGGACAGCAAGTAAAAAATGTTATATACAAATGCAAAGAAGGCAAATTAAAGTTACCTTAAAAAAGCAGAGAAAAACAGAGAAAAGAGAAAGAGAAAGTCCAAGAACCTACACAGCAACTTTTAGTCCTTTATTCAGAGGAAACCAAATATTTGGAAGCAAGTGAATCCCTTGGCTTTAGGTTTCTTAAAATAAGATTCTAGTATTTTATGAGCAGCAGTAGTCACAGAACCCATATACCAGGTACACCAATCCTAGTAAGATTTAATGCAGGAAAACACAAGACAAGACAAGCAAGTGCTTTGATCTTGTATGAAAAGGAGCACTTACTAACATTAATTTGACACTGAAGATGTATAAAAAATTAGGGGGAGAGAGAGAGGGAGAGAATTTGAGGTGAAATATAAATACACAAGGTTTTAATTAACTCATCCTCCAGAAGAGACCGGTGAGGCTTCGTTGGCTATGATTAGTCTATCAGCCTTTCCTTATCAACAGTCTGTGTGAAGGTGACATGAAAATTTCTCTCTCTCCCACCCCTTTTCCTCTGCCACGTCTCTAAAAATTTAGATTAGCATGAACGTGAAATTTGCCTTTTTTTGCTGGAGGAGTCAGTAAGCAGCTTCCTCTGAAGCCTATCAAGAGGCTGGGCAGGAGCCCACTTTTGAGCACTGAGCCAGCACTGCCAGTGAAGCCTCAGAACTTGATTTTCATCGCTGCAGGTCATCCCAAAAGCATGTGCATCCTGCCAGGCATGGGAACAAGAGACCTGGGGCCATGCTTCAGCTGTGCAACCCTTCTCCACCAAAGCAGTGCTGCTTGCCAAGCTGCAATGCCAACAGAGAGCCCTTTGCAGAGGAACTGTGGTGTTATCTCTGCGAGCTGCCAATTCTCTGAGTTCCTCATTATCTACGCATGAAATCCAACGGGTGCCTAATGCCAGCTTAAACTACAAATCAGCACATTACCAGCAAGAGGGTAAGTAGGTGCCTTCAATGTATGCAAACATGGCATTGTTGGCAGGCATCTGTTGATGCTACTGCACTACTTTCTACTTTTGCAGTTACCTCTGTTATCTATAAAGAAAGTTGGAAAATCCAGAGAAAACTCTTTTCCAAGTAGAAAACTGACAGCCTGCCTGCTGCTGCCCCTGCATAAGTTGCACTATTCGTCTTCCAGACAGAAGCACCTCTCCCTGGTATTTTAATTAATCTTATACTTCATATTCTTCAGGAGCTTTTGGAGCGCTCTGTTAACTTGAATAAATGTGGAATGACCTCATTCTTTAACATAACCTTGCAAGAGGACTTTCCATTGAAATGGGACTTGTTCTTGCTCCTGTACATAAAGTTCCAAGGCACATTACTCCCCTGGGTCTCTCTCCAAGCTGAATTTCAGCTCTTATCTCTTGAATAGCACAGGAGTGAGAATGATTCTCTATGAAGTATGTATATTTCTGCTGATTTTACAGTTGATAGATGCTCCCATTAATTATATATCTTACAAATACGTGTCCCTAAGATTAACCTGCAGAAATGTAGTTTACACACATACACAAGGCTTTGTTTTACCAATAAAATTAAATCAAATCAATGAAATGCTGTATATTGTTCCATGTTAGCTACTGAGCACTTCACTGACTGCCTTGAGAAGGATTTTGCTTGTCTCTGCTTCTCTTGCTTCACTCTGCATTTTACCTCATTTAAATTTTCAGAAAATTATAGAATTATTACAGTTGGAAAAAGCCTTTAGGATCACCAAGTCCACCACTCAACCATGTCCCCAAGTGCCATGTCCAGTCATTTCTTGAGCACTTTCAGGTTGGTAACTCAACCACTTCCTTGGGCAGCTTGTTCCAATGCCTGACCACCCTTTCAGTGAAGAATTTTTCTCCTAATATCCAATACAAGTCTTTCCTGGTTCAATTTGAGGCCACTTCCTCTCATCCTTCCTTGCTATCTAGGAAAAGAGATTGACCCCCACTTCACCATGCCTCCTTTCAGGGAATTGTAGACAATGATAAGGTCCTCTCTGAGCCTCCTTTTCTCCAGACTAACCATTCCCAGAACCTTCAGCCTCTCATAACACTTGTGCTCCAGATTCTTCCTCACCTCAGTTCCCTTCTCTGGACTTGCTCCAGCACCTCAGTGTCTTTTTTGCAGTGAGGGGCACAAAAATGAACAAGGGTTTGAGGTGCCCTGATAGGAATTAATTTTGATGTGGCTAGGACTAATTAAAGCCTCTATAGTTCCATTTACAAAACTCCTAACACTTATGGTATCAACTACACCCAAGCAAAACACTAAATCAAACCAGAGACAAAAATGAAGCATCATGGCACTTAACTATTCCTCAGCTGAGAGCTACATTAATGATCTTTAGCCTTCTCCCATGTTGCAGAGGGAGCATGACAGCCATTGACAATATTCAACATGAGAATCTAACTTTCTGCAGACCAAAAAAAAGACAATAATGTCTATTTTTAAAGGTGGCATTTTATTAACAGGGCAGACCTGCTCATCCTCATGCCACAGTCAAGATTTTTGCATACTTGGGTGTTCAATAACCAACATATCCAAAAATTACTGATGCCATTGTTCACGCTGTAGAAGTTTAGGCATTCACTTCTCATTGAGTGATGTCTCTGTTCACAGGCTTATGAAGTATCTTTATTCTGTTTAAGAGAACAAGTCAAGTAAATGAACAAACTAAACAAATCTCAGGTTGTGGTTGTGGAAGCATTTGTATCTGGATTGAAAGAAACCTTCTGGATTTCAGATTTATCCATTCAGATTAGGCAAGACTCCTTAAGTTGATTTGAGGGCTAATAAGTCTGAACAACCAGCTCCTCTTTGAAGTGCTTTTCTGAGAGATGGCTGTAGATAACAGGAGGTGGGTGCTGTTACCACATCCTCTCATCCCTTTCCTCATTAGCAGTGCTGCTTTCAGGACTCTTGGCTCACTTCTCTCTCTTTCCCCAGAGGGGATAGCACACTTCCTTTCCACTTCATTTTTCTCTTAGTCCATCCCCTGCACAAGAGCCTTTCCCAATCCTTTGTTCCCACAACCTTGGACTCCAGGACTGCTTCTCATCCCTCTCCCCTATTCTCTCTCCTGGAATCAAAATCACAAAACAATCTCTTTTGCATTCCCGAGAAATTATGAATAATTTCTGCAACTGACAATATAATATGTGACATTCCAGTTGAAAACAGCCTCCCAAAACAGAGGGAACGATCGCCCATGGTATGGCCTCCTTACTCATCACATACCTTAGAAAAAAAGATATTGTGTGGAGCTGCCAGAGGTGTTCAATAATTTTTAAGTTGTGACAAGGCAGGAATTTAACCTTGACAATATTTATCCTCTTTTTATCTTTTTTTTTTTTTTAAGTTACAATGAGATAGTTAAGCAACAGAGGGAAAAAAATAGCATCTTCAGTCTACTGAATTCTTACAGAACCTGCACAATGTTCAGGTTTCCATATATTAGCTCCTATGGGGGACCCCATCTGGAATCCCTCATGTTTACAGCAATCGTAGAAGTCTCTGTGGGTCTTCCTTGCTGAATGATTTCCATATCCCTTTTCATTTAAAGCTTGTTTATATACTGATTCAAATTAACAAGAAATCACTTGATTAGAATTCTAGATTCTTCTTACTAGCTCTACTACAAATGGATTAATTTGAAAAAAATACATAAACACCACTTATAGGCTGCTCTGTATATCTGATGAAAAAATTAACTGCTTGTGCAGATTTTGTCACAGGTTACTCAACAGTCATGGCAACTGCATGTCAAACAAACTGAACATCCCAGGAAATACACACTGTTTTCTGGAACACATATAAACCCTCTTAAAAACACCTCTAAAAGAGCAGGAAGAAGGCAGTAGGGTTTGAGATAAGTCTACCTTCGAACAGGCTGAGTCCTACTGATGAAAACACATATACTCACAAAAATCAAAGTGACAGACTCAATAAAAACATGTAAAAAAACCCAATAATAAATCTTTCCTCTGGCAGGGACAAGAAATGAACAAAATGACTGTGTGATCAATAAATAAGGCAACAAAAAGCACACTCAAGGAAGGTACAAACATAGCAGAGAAGCCAAATTAATTTTTAACACCACTGTTAATCTGGAAAATACTCTAGACCACCATGCTGAAGTCCTTTTGACTGTGAGACTTGTCAGAGGGTCCATAAGAAATTGAAATAATTGTAGGAAAAGTCATGTCACAAATGGGCAACATGAACAGTAGGGGCTCACCTGGACCAGATGGTGTCCACACAGGAGTTTCAAGGGAACTTGAGGATGAAGCAGACAAACAGTGGATTATAAACTTCTTTAAAACTCTGCTAATATGTTGTCTCTCAAACCAGGACATATGTGAAGATAAAAATAGACAAAATGAAGTCAAATAGACAAAATGAAGTCAAAGAAAATATGTCAAAGGAATGAGATGGAAGTCTGATGCCTGTACATGGCCAATTAGTAAAAGCCTTAATAAAAGACAACATGAATAGAAACTTGAACAAACGTGAGCTACTTGGAAAAAGGCAACATGTCTTTTCAAAGAGGCAGTGCCTTAAAAACCTATTTGGGTTCTTATTGTTGGATTTCAGCACAAATCTAGATAAAGACCATGTATAACTATTTTACCTTTACAAAAATTTTCAACAAGGTCTTTGAAAAAGGTTTTTTGGGAACTAGACAGACACATGCAAGGGAAAAAATCCTGGCTCGATAATTGGCTTAACGATGGGATGAAGAAGATGTAATATGACTGGGTCTCAAGCAGTGAAAGAAAATCATCCGTGGAATTTCCCTGGGACCCCTGCTGTTCTATATGGCCATAAATATAGCCTCCCAAAGGGGGCCAGTGGTGAGCTGACAAAGTTTGCTGATGGTACTGAGTTATTAAAGTAGGAAGGACAAGGCTCATGAAAAATTGCAGAAGGATATTATGAGACTGAGCTGAGAAGGGGCTGAGCAATAAAATGTCAGATGCCGTTCAATATAGGTAAAAGTACAGTTATTCAGACAGAAGAAAAATAATCTCAACTCCACGTTCAAAGTGATGGCTGCTGAGCTGAGCGTTGCAGCTTCAGAGCGTGATCTTTCAATTGTGATAGACAATGCCCTGAAAATGCCTGCTCAGTGCTCAATAGTAGTGGAAAAAGACAAATCATAGTTAGAAACTATTTCAAAATGAAGAGAGAATGAAACTGAGAACTCCATAATTCCATCATATAAACCCATGGTACACCTGTATCTTGAATGTTGGCTATTCCTTAACCTCAGAACAAATAAAGTAACATGAAATATGTGGGAAAAAAAAAAAATCTGTGGAAAATCAAAGATGTAGGACAGCTTTTGTATAGGGCACAATTAAGCTCACAATCTCTGCCATGGAAATTAAGTGACTGATGGAGGATATGAGAAAAATTTACAGTATCATTGCTGGTAAGAAAAGAGTAGCTAGGAATGAACTGATTAATTTCTTCGTAATAAGATCAGAACCAGGGGCATGAAATTAAGGTTGCAGGACACCTCACACATGCTGTGGGATGCAAAGTCTGGGTTCAAAAGGAGGCAGACCATCCACTGACAGCTAATAAGCAGAAGGAAGTAGACTTGCATATAGATTTCCCTGACTAAAAGCAGTTGGAGAGCTGCAGAAATACTGAATGGAAACCTCCCTCACCTTTACTCTGCTTTTACTCTTGCCTAAACATTCACTTACAGGCTCCTCCAGGGTCAGAATACAGCATCAGATGAACTTTTGGTCTGACCCACTGTGATTGTCTTCACTTGTTTATAGCTTTAGGCTACAATGCATGGAGCCTGAAACATGCTAATATTTTCTCCTGTGTATTAAATGTATTACAAGTGAAGAATAAAAAGTTATTTGTAACTCCCTACCATTCTTAGTCCTGGAGTCTGTCCCATATCCAATGCTCAGCCAGAAGGAAGACTGGGCTCATCTGTTGGGCTGCTTTATGCTATGTAATCTGCTATATTTGTGTCACATATAGCCCAGAAACCCTAATAATGCAACTCTCTATGTATTTACTAGCAGCAGGAGAAATAAATGCTTAATCTTTGATTTTTGCATGGAGTAGTCAGAATATTTCCCTTTGATTTTCTAGGTAGTGTAATGGTTGTTTAGTACACTACAAGGAAAGAAAATACTAGAGATTATGGCTGAACTAGTTGAAAAAAAATTTGGACAAATAAAATATTTATATTGAATAGATTTCACATCGCAGTGCCTGGGATTTGGGAACAAACATTACAAATCATGAGCAATATAGAGAATAGAGAATTTAATTAACAAAGCTAAAGATGGAAAAGAAAGCACACTGATATATGTAATGTGGCTCTCAGCTTCAATATTCAGCAATAAAATAACAAGTCAATGCCTCTAAACCAATCTGAAATGAGTGAAAAACAGAAGCAACATAGTTGGAAGGTTATATTTCAAAATGTAATTAGTGTCAGAATATTTCAGAACTACTAAAAGCAAATAAGTCACCAAGTTCAATACAAAGGGAAACACACATGACAAAGAAGTAATTTAGAGGGGGAAACATCTCATTATTTTTATTATTTAAATCTAATCATCATTAGATTAATTTAGAGGAAATTAAATGAAAGTAAAATACTACATCTTCATATTGCCAAATAATTGGTGTCAAAGAAATTTTAATTTACTGGAAACAATCCCTTCTGAGCAATTAAAGGGAAAAAAACCCCAACTTATTATGTATGTTAAATAGCAGCTTTCACTGTAAAATATAGTTCTCCAAAGATTAGCCGTGGTTTAAATGAAAGGCTGCAGAAGAGGATTTTCCATGTTCTATCTTCACAAAATTAAAAAAGACTCTGAAAAAAGACCTACATGTATATATTCAATAAGAATACTCAACTTTATTTATTACTGTATTTTAAGGGATCTTTTGAACAAAATTAATATTTTATTGTGCAAAATACTGAGACTCATTTTCAGAAAACACATGTTCCAGCACAACTGCCAGGTGGCTGCTCACTTTAAATCAAAATCCAAAAGCCACAGCGCTGAGCATCGCCAAGGTGTCATTTACATGACCGAGCAAGAAGTTCCACCTCCCCGTGGCTGTGACATGCAAAGTGCCTTGTGCATTCTGAGCATGTTGAGAGTACACTGGCAAGGGGCCACGTGGAAATTTTCAGTGCTCCAGCCCTGACAAACCTCCTCTTCACAGATACCTCAGAAAGCTCTATCAGGGGGGTAGGGATGTTATTGGCACTTTTCTCTTAACTTCTCTATGTTAAATACAATAGAAAGTGACAAATGTTCACGCTTCTTGACGTGTGCTTGGGTTTCAGAGAAAAAGACCTCTTGTCTGGAAAAGTGTCTGGTGATACGGAGACCAAGTGACCTCTTTCTTTTTTGGTCAGCCAAGAAATGTGCCATCCTTCCACTGTTTTTCAGCTGTGTTGATGCAGCCAGGAACTACAGACAAATGGCAATGTGTAAGAATGAAAGTAATAATACGAGGTTTATATTGCTTTGACCCTTCCAAATTCAAGGTCAGCTGAATCTCAACTGGTCTGTGCACGGTCAGACCGGTTGTTTTATCCAAACTAGTTCATCCATCCCTAATCAAGATACTAGCAACCAACTGCATTGATCCTCTTGTATTCAGCACACAGTGTTTCTGTGCTCCTCAGAAAAAGATCTCACTTTAGACCATGCTCAGCCAAGAGGGTTTTTTCCTTCAGGAATCCACAGGTGAGAGCTCTCTGGCTCTGGCATTGCTCGGCATTGATTGCCTATCCCTTAGACGACCACTCAGACCTGTGCCTCTTAACCTCTGCAGTGCTGAGAATCAGTGCCAATTCAGCACTGCAGCACGGAACAGGAGCAAACTCACCTAATTAGCCCTCCCTGCTTCCTCCTGGAAGGAGATCTCCCAAAGCACTGCTCCCTCCTTGAGGCTCAGCCTGCAGTCTTCCTCCCAGGGGTAAAGAAGGTGCATTTTTCTGTTCCAGAGGAGTCTTTGCACACTCCTCTCCTCAGGTCTCTCTCTTCCTAACCCTCTCTGGGCAGCTTTCCAGGGTAATTGAGTGCCAGTTCCTGTCCCAAACCTCCAGACATGTTAACTAAAGGAAATACATGAGAAGCTAGGAAGAAGAGGAGAATACAGCACCAGAACATATTCCAGGGTCCTGGGATTTGTCGTATGGGTGAGAACCTGAACAGAGTGGAGTGTGCCTGCCATTTGCTCCAGGTACCTGCATTTGTCTACTGTTAATCAGTATTCAGAAGACCAATGCACCTAGACCCACAACAGGGAGAATGTCCTCTTCACCCTTGATTTAGGCCGAGGTAAGAAGTCTGGTTTTAATGAGTTACGTGGCTACAGCCAGCAGGGAAATCCATCATGGATTCCAGGTCCCTTTGGTGGAGAGATCAGGTTTTGCTTTGCCCTTGCATGCATGCAGTCCTCTGCAGAAAAGAAAAATAAGTAGCCCTTAAACCAACTCTAAAAAGATTCTTTTTGCAGTTGGTGCCAGGTGGTACAGCAGAGTAAAAGTTGACTGCGCCCTCGTCACACTTTCAACTACAAAAACAGAGGAAAAGGTTCACTACCAGGCCTTTGCAGGAAACCATGCCACAGAAATGGAGAACTTCTGTTTTGCATAGTTACACTGCTATAAAATTTGCTAAAAAGAAGGAAATTTCTTAGCACCTAGTAAGAAAATATGACTATCAAGATGGTAACCAATAAGCAGCAAATGAGGGCAGCGGCCATGAGCGTATCTATGACATGGATTTTGTGATGGGCACATATATTACAGGCAAGATTTCCAGACAGCAGTGGACTAAGTTTTTTGTTTGTTTTTTTTTTTTTTTTTTTTTAACATTAAAAAGCAGGTTAAATTTGTCCAGGAAATTTGCTGATAAAGGAGGTTCCCACAGGTCTCACTGCATGGTGGGCTCTTTATGGTAGCTCCAGCAAAAGGATGCATTACTTTAGTGCAGGGAGGGTGGAAAGAATGAAAAACCAGGCAACCACAAACTATCTTGGAGCTACAGACCCTCTGAAAACAAAACACTGCTGCTGCATTTTCTCTTCTGCTGCAGAGCCCAGGGTGGCCCTCCAGTTGTGTTTGATTTACCTGATTTCATTTAGACCTCACAAGCAGCCACTGCCCTTGAACACAGACCATGTGACACGCAGAACTGACAGCTTCTGTGGGCTGTCTGAAACACATCTTGGAGCTCAGGCTCCTCCAGCAACTACACTGTGATAAGAAATCATCTCTTGTAAACTTCAGCCCCAAGTAGCTGCTCATAGTCCATTTGTGACAGTGTTTGTTTTCCCTGCTGTAATTTTTCAGACACTGTCATACTCTATTTACTCACATTGCTGCGGCTTTTGGAAGACTTAATTGATATTTTACTGTTCTAAGGTAATTCTACACTATTATTCAAATAATATATGTGCACACATTCCTGTTATAAATATATAGATACATGTGTTATAATATTGACTCCTCTCAAATTAAGTTTTAAATATTTTTAACAGGAAGGAAACGTATTTATAGACAGAAGGGTGTAGTGCAACCTCCACCCATCCAAAATAAATCATGATTTATTCCTTAAAACCATCCTTGCCCAAAATTGCTGTTTAATTAATCACTCAGTGCCCATGCTCTGGGGATACTTGTATTTCCTTTATTTTATTAAGCTCTGAGACCTCAGTCAGTTTAGCACAATACCAGTAGGTGGAGTAATGGTAAAGCAAATACCTGCTTCGGCTATTTATATTTATAAACAGCCATTTTTAATATCTTTTGCCGAGATTTGCATGAACTAGTTGAACATATATATCTGCCGGAAACCTCTATACATAGAAAGATCTATTACTGCACATACTTAAAAACATATAGATTAAAAGGAAATACTTAATACTTAAGTGATGAAGCACATCTTTGTCGTAAATATAGCAATTTTTGCAGTTTTCTCCAATTTCTACACATTGGGCAATACATTTTGTGAATTGTGCTACAGGAAACCCTGCGTTCCCACACACTTAAAGAGAGCTGATCAGCGCCCGAAGGGAGCAAGGACTCGCTGCGAGTTCCACTTTGGAATTGAGGTCAGTTGAGATGTGAGAGACAGCTTTGGTTAATCGTGTCGTGACCTTGCCAACCTGCAGTTATACAGCGTGCCCACAGCCTTCAGAGCACTGGATAGCAGCATCATTAGCAAGACCTTTGTCCTGTGCCAGGGTGGAGAACGGCTGTCATGGGTGAGTGCCCTTACGTGAAGCAAAAGTTTCTATGAATGCAGCTGCTATTTGTCCTCCTCTCTGTTGCATAAAAGCCTCCCCACTATTCACCAGGACTTCAGATAAACACTAACAACTTCCAAGATCTCAGGTAGGTAACAGAGCAGAGCTCTAACAAATGCATGAGAGCTCAACAATCACCGCAGCAGCTTGGTCTCCCAAAGCAGTAACTTTAAGCCTCAAATTAAAGTCACTCCTGTACGTGCTCTCAAAACATAGAAACTTTAGAAAATGAAACCAATATGCACTGAAAGAAATAATCTCATTTGGACTGCAACCTGTAGTTTTTGTTCAGGCAAAATTCGTACCAGTCAGATGCAGGTTTTTTTCTTTCTGATAAAACAAGCAGGCACAAGTCCCTCAGTCAGTATAAGAATAAAACCGCTCAGTTATTATTAATGCCTTTTCTGAGTCACCACATTCAGATAACAAGTACAGTACACTTCTGTTCAGCTATCTCAGAATGATGTCTGAACCACAATGAAGAAAATACATTCCCTAATATCATTGTTCATTTTATAAGCAAAATGACTGAAACTGAGCTTTGATTGCATGCAAAAATTAAAAACTTGGTCAGGTTATCACCATCATTCTTCAGCTAGGAGATCCACAGCAAAATTGTATGTGCAGGAGTCTCATTTTGCTCTTAGTGATCATATTAAATTGCAAATACCGACACAGAAGGAAAAAAGAGGACAAGATTTCCTCTGTAAAATTAATATAGGTCTAAAGAACTGTAAATACCAGTCTCATTATGTGCACTACCGCATATAGGTAAGGTTATTTCCCCTATCACCATTTGTTCAATGCAGCTATGTGCAGATTATTAATATTAAAGCATCTCAGTCTCCCCACCAAATCCACAAGTTCAAGAAAACATTTTCTCACATTAAATTTAAAATACTGAATCCATCTGTGCTACCTTCTTCGGGATTGCTCAAGCTCATTATAATTTTACTCTGATTCTGTTTTTAAATTACTTATGATTCATTTGGGGTTTTTTTATCCTTTTAGTACATAGTATTCAGTAAACCAAGAGTACATGTACTATTGTCCCTGCTAATGCAAGCACTGCAGTACAATCATCTTCTACCTCCCTATTTTTCTCTAGGAGAAAAGGGGGATGGTGCAGAATAACAGATATTTCAAACTAACCACCTATTTTCTGTCAGACAAAATATAGTCATACCCCTGAAAACAAACATAACCTCAACTTATTCCAGAGAAAGCAAGTGAGCAAAAGATGAGGGTAAAATATAGCACAATCATCCAATAAAAAGAGCTGGAATATTAAGGGAGTCATGAATTAGCATGTTCTCAAGAGATCACGCTCGAAATATCTGACATGTTTTGACATATATGGAAAGCATAAATGAGGCTGAAAGATAAAGAAGAAAGGAAGGTTTTGCAGAGCTGCTGCCTCACTTAGGGCCATATTCTTTGAGCTGCTGTGCCTTTCTGGCAGCTCCTGCAGCCTTTCCAGTGAAAGGAGTCAGCCAGGGCACACCCCACACAAGAGGGGAGGTGGCCTCCAGCACTGGCCCCCTTTGGCAGCCCACAAAGTAGAAGACAAGGGCTCCCCCAAGATCCAAGGCAGCACAGCAGGGGCAAGGCTGCAAGGATGGGGCCAGGGTAGAGGTGGATGTGTCACACAGGGCTGCTGTGGCCTTTTCTCAAAAGGTAACCTCCCAGTTCACCCTCTGCACTACCCCTTGCTAGCTGCTACATTGGCTCTTCATTTCTTCTTGCTTCGAAGCAGCAAAAAGTATGACTGCCTGGGAAAGAAAACCCCACCTTTTTTAGCAGCTGAGTGCATGAAATTTAGTTCACGTCTGATCATTTGGAAAATGGGAGTGTGAAGGGGGTAAGCTCATACCACACACTGGCACTTACTCTCCTGCTGCCTCGCATCCCATACGCCTGGCCAACTAGGACCTACTACCTCAATTTCAGGCTTGCCTTTTTCAAAAGAGACAAAAATGTCTTTCTTCTTCTCCTCCCTGTGCTTCCATCTTAATTGAGACCAAAATTGTTTTCTGCAGAAGCTTTTATTCTCATCTCAGGAGAATTTAGACTGAACAGGAATTCCCCCAATTTTCAAAATTATCACCTACTGTTACTCCAAGGTTACAAGTTAAAAGCTCAAAAACCAGAGCTATTTTGAGAAAAATCATACTATCTGCACTAATTTTCCTTGTCCCCCTTTCAATTTTTTTATCCCCCCCGCCTTTCTCTTTCAGGTAGTGATTTTCATAGATTGTCTGTGAGAAGGGCATTGACCCTTTACTGTAGTGTCCTGACTGCTCCCAAGGAATCTCTGTCCATGAAAAAAAAAAAAAAAAAAAAATCCTGTAGCATTTATTGCATGGGCCTCCACCACTGATGACAGAAAAGATGAACCAGGTCAGTTTTGTACTCAGACTTAATCTGGCTACAGAGTTTTCAGATTAGGTTCTACCTTGCCATTCACAGTTATACACCGCATAAGGTTGGGAGGTCTGACATGAGGGGTTAGGGGATGATTTAGTGTATGTATTTGCCCTTTTAATTTGTTTCTTGATGTTTCCAAGTCCAGAGAGCCCTTTTGCATAAATCTTCTCTGATGCTGCCCAGAAAGGTAAGCTCACAATATTGCAGTCCTTTCTGCTGGTGCTATTTCATAACTCTGCATCCCACTTCCATGCCTGCGAGGGGCTGTGTCTCCCTGTTATGGTTTGCAACATTTTATATATTACTCCCTGGGCTCAGAGCCACAGAGAAAAGAGAGAGTTTGGAAAGCAAAAGGGAAGCAGGTCTTAGTCAGATTTGTTATGAGGCAGAAATCAAGGGCAAGTCTGGAAGCTCTTGGAGGAAAGTGAGACAAGAGAAAATAAAGCAGTGGCAGAGGGGCATGAATAAAAACTAGACCACTTCTGAGAACTTGAATATACTGCAGGTCAAGTCCAATATTTAGCAGAAATATTTTTCTTCTCTAAAAGAACTGTAAAAAACTAACAGAGATCTGCATGCAAATCTTAAGCTTATAGATTAATTCAGGTTGGAAGTGACCTTGGGAGGTCATCTGCGCCAACCTCCAGCTCAAAGCACAGTCAGAGCTGAATCCATTCCCACTCCGCGTTTGTGGACAGGCGTGTAATGAATACCGTATTCTCAACCAAGTGCCCTGGTCCAAGAAAAATACAAATTAAAAAATCAGGTGTCACCCCCTAAAGTAGCTTGACAGCTGCAAGGTAAAGGATGCATCCAGCAGTAACTAACATAGATATTCATTACACTATCACTTCAAAGCACAGCTTTCACATGTTAGCAGCAGTCTTCTTACAGCTTTGCCTTATCTGCAGTAGCACGAAATCTCAGGTAACATGCAGAAAAATGAGCTACAGCAATGCTTCAGTGGTAGGGGGATCAGAGCAAACCTCAAGAAAGATGTGAGGAAAATGTCCTTAGAGTCCTCCTAAATTTTCTATATAGAACTGCAAAATATGCTATAGCAAGAAACAAGATTCCCCACAGAGTTCATGTAAATGAGAGCTCTCAAAATGTGTGCTAGATACCAGAGGATTTGTTCATTATTAAGCTTATATTGTGTTTACCTGTGTAGTGCAAGATTGAGGAAGACTTAATTGCATGCTATGTCCTTGCCCTCTGACCTTCATGTTAATTACATTTTGCTGCAGTGAGAAATAGATGCACCATTTTCTCTTATTTCCCTAGGACTGAGACAGTTATTAATTCCTAATAAGATAGCTTTTTCCATCTGCAGAAGGCTATATTTTCTTTTCATTGCATGCACTGTACTCCCAGAAGCTTTTAATTTGCATACATAGGAGATCACCCATTTAACACTTCCAAAGTAAACTCTCTTAGAACCACCATGTGGCTGTGCTCTGGGGTTTAATCTCCTCCTGGTCTGTAATCATAACACCCACAGAAATTAGCAAGATGAGGAGGAGTGAGGTGTGTATATACATATATTATATATCCTCACACATATATTATGAGTATGTGCAAGGAGCATGGCTGCCTGGTGTCTTCACTGAGGTTCATTTTTTGAAGTGTTAAATGTAAAGACTGATCTTCAACATGCTTCCCACTCTTCCTGTGGAGCTGTTATTGCCATGTCGTGTGGCTTAGTTTCCAGCAAAGATGAGGCTCTTTTCTACATCGGTAAAGATTTCCTTCTCTTAAAAAACCTTTAAGAATATTCTTTTTATTTCAAATGGGATATTAAATGAAATTACATTCTACTCCCATCCTCACCTACTAGCTTAATAGTCATCACATTGCACAAATTATTTTTAATACCTTGAAAAATTCATTAAGTGAACAAAAGATCCTGACATAAGTCATAAGATTTTTTTTTTCCTCAAATGTGAAGTTAATAAAAAAGGCCTCTAGAATATTAAGGTCTACTTCTTAAGCCACCTTTCTTCCCATTTTAAAGAAGGGTCTTTCTGCTTATTTCCAGCAAATTTAGACACTAAGCTCTGACCAAAGATATTATTAAATCAGAGGATTTTTAACGTGTGCGAACCTTCCAGCAAAAAAGGGAGATATTCAGAATGAGACTTGTTTTCTTTGTTAAGAGACTGAGCACAGAAGGCAGGAGTTAAGCTGCTTCTTAGATTTCAAGCAGGGTGAAAGCTGCCATTTATAAGAGGCCTTCAGTCCTCAGAAAAGTCTCTGCCACACAGGCAAATAAATTTGGATGGAGAGGGAAAGAAAGCATAGCCTGTGTGGTGACAGTGGAAGCACCATGCCCTGCTGGAGCCTGCAGAGGTGCTGAAAGGGCTGAAAATCAGTTGTCGTCACCAGCACAGCTCAGTTTCTCTGAGCTGCTTCAGAGAGTTTCAAGCATGAAGAACATATCCTTGTCTTCCTCAAAGCTCAAGGCAGTTCTCCAGTGCTGGTGTACTCAGGAGGGGTTACGTCCACATGTGCTCTGCCTTTGCACCACATTGAATCAGAATTATCATCAGGCTTACCTGCTGATAAAAAAACCCAAAACAAACAAAAAAAAACCTTAGCAAAACCCAAAACACTTCCTGCCTTTTCTTTTTCCTACTTCTCTCACCCAACAACTCCAACAGATTTGGAATTTGAAGGAATCAATCCAGTGAAAGCCTGCAATAACATGGATTTAGGATGAGAAGCAATTTGTGTTTTGTCATAATCATTGAGAACAAAGCAGCAGGGTAATGGACAGATGCATTTATTTCCCCACAAACACATTTTCCCCAAGTCTTCCCCAGCCCAGAAAGCCATTTGAACAGTTTCCCAGTCCCTGGTCAGCAGCACTTCAGCTTGCCTTGTCAGGAGCTGTAGGACAGGCAAGTGAGGGAGGGAGCACACCACATCCCCACGTGCCTGACACTGTCACACTCCCTGCACTACTCAAGCCCACACTAATTCAAAGCCATTGTAAAATTACCAACAACAGGAACTTAGTCCATGTTAACGCTTAACAGACTTACAGTAGCAAAAGAGAAAGAAATTACTTTTTTTCAGGACAATCTCTTTCCTTTTACAGGTAATTCTGGTTTTGCACATAGTGTAAATATCTAAACCTGCACATGTTTACTTAAAGTATTTTTTGCATACTTAGCTGAGATTTTCAAAGATAACTAGATCAGTCAGAAACCAGTAGAATTCCCCATAGATCAGCATAAGTAACTCATTACATCATATCTATACTGCTTTTTCTGAAGTTGCTCTAGATTCATCCATTCTATTTGACCAGTGTGGGAAATTTTCTTTTCCAGGGAGTCAGAGGGCAACTGCAACATGAAAATGCTCATCCTTCTCAAAAAAATGCTCTTTCAGTAGAGGCTTGACTTGAAATCCAGTGGGATTGGAAACATGTCTAAGTGCTGTTTCATGTGAACTGACACCCTTCACAGTTCTCAAAGTTTCTTGGACATACATATGTCTGACTGTGCAGAGCAGAAGTGGTGGGAAGGTTAAATAAACCATCACATCTGAAACTTCTTTTCCCTTGTTGCATTTCACAAAAAATGACTCCACACTTAGATGCAATCAAGCCTTTCATAAAAAAACAAATCACTGGTTGACCAATTCTGACACAGCTGTGAAAATCCTTCTTAGCCCATTTTAGTAAAGGGCCCTCCATACTTGAAGTATTTCTCCAGCTTTGCTAAACACCCCATCTTAACAGGAATGGTTGATTAATCAAAACTGTTTGTAGCACGGTAACCTCCCAGACATGCACTAGAGGGTAATGTGTCACACATTGTGAAATAATTCTGCCCTTCCCTTTCAAACATGTGACAAATATCCAGGGCTTGTAAACTCTATTTGACTGTCATATCCATATTTCATATTGTAAAGGAGCATCTAGCAACCTAATATGGTAGGATCCTGAAAATTAATTAAATCCTTGGTCTTTCTTCTCTGATTTCCAATTACTGCCCAAGGTAGTGATCATATTCTCGTATGAGACTGAGGTAACCCACTGTTGTTTTCCACTAAAACAAATTTATGCATAGCTACTCAAACAAGGTCCACTAATAGCAGTTTGTTTGATTTAGCCTGCAGTCCATAAGGACCTATGAAAGGTTAGACTCAAAAAAATTCTATTAATCCACATCACTTCATCTTGGAAAATTAGGCTGAAGCTACCAATTCAAACAGGCAAGGGAAAACCACCAAGTCTGATATTTGTTACAGCAGCACAGCAAGTAATGAACATATGACACACTACTACCTTTATCATCCAAGCTCTCAACCTTTCTTGTCTTGGAGTTGATTTCAATTTATTTTTAAAATTCAGTCATGGATGGCATCATAAGCTTTGCAGTTGCAGGCCTCAGCACCAGGTTAAGAACTGCATAATGATGCCAAATCTGCTTCTACTTTTGTCATTTAGCGCACATAGTCTTAAATCCAAACAGGGTTGTTAAAGATTAAAAGCAAAATAAGTGGTCTTAAAAAGCCAGATAAGCTAAATTGCTACAGATTATACATGTCTCAGTTCAAAATCATTAGTGGCTCTCAGAGTAAGAGATTAAAAGACAAAAATAACCCAATTAGAAAAGATTTACAGTGGGGAGTTGAATTATTTGTGCTCAGAGCAAGGCAGGATTTGGTCAGAAGCACACGACAATGCATCGGCAGCGATGAGGATGATCAGGAATGTTAACTAGCACAGCTCTGCCCTAAACCAATCAAAATTGTGTGAAGAATAGCTGAAAACAGTTTGGGCATAGCATCTTGGATATAATGTCTGAGAACTTAGTCCACTTTGCATTGTCTGAACAAAAGGAATGGTTAATTATGAGCTTTCAGATATTTCTTTCACTATACCTGTAGTATGCAAAGCAGGGAATTTCAACAGCAATTTTCAACAAAAGCATGTATATTTATAAGCAGCCCTTATGCTATATTTGTGAAGGGAATGCTGAATAAAAGGTAGCTATACTACTGGGGTTGGATGATTTCTTAGCCATCAGCAGGGAAGCTGCAAAATAATTTTGACTAAACTGAGCACTCAAGAGTAAATTCAGATTTTCAGTTACCCATGTGTAATGCTAGTGATCTGCATTCCAGAAACTGTGGGTAGAATTTGGCCTCAAGGAAATAGCTTGTGTTAGTGCCATAACCTTTGTTTTACAGGGAGTACAACATTTGGCCCAGAGGAAAAATACACCTCTTGTAAACCAGGTAAGCAAATGGGTACAGACCTGCTCAAGACATCACCAACATAAATCAGAAATAATCTCATTTCCATTTAGAAAGAAACTAATACTGTATGAAAGAGAGGTCTGTGTGGTTGTTCTGATTTTGGTGTTAGAGGGATTTTGGATTGTACTCTTTGGATGGGTGACTGAAGTATGTCTTTTTCATTGAAATTCATTTGTAATTTACTCATTAGATGCTGATGGTTGGAACCTAAAGAATTTATAGCTAGATTTCTTTAGATATTAAGTTTTCCTGTAATCAACTTCACCCATTCATGGCTACAGCAACACTGCTCCATGCTAATATCATCAAGATCTCTGCCTTGGTTAAATACCTCAGAGTGGGGCCAGAACTTTTTGCCTTCCAGCTCTCTTGAAGAAGAGTAACAACTTGTGACACTGTCAAATAGAAAACACTCGGGGAGTAGAAAATCATATCCTTAAGACAATGTATTAAATTAAAAAATGCATTTTTGAATTCTACTTCAGTGCAAGATTGCTTACATTTCTGGTAGTATATATGCTTTCATTATTCTATTCTGTATTTTCTTATGTTCTGTGGGTAATTTTCAGCCCAGCTTATGCCCACTACATAAGACTATGGTAAGAAAAGCCTTAAGAGCAAGGCTGAAGAAGCTCAGTGCACTTTGTGCCCCTGCCTATGGCAAACTTACTGGTCACAGGACAGCCAAGCTGCATTAAATCTATTGTGTATTTTTATTGCTGGTTCTGGCCAGGAGGCACTGCAGGAAGATGACATCCACTGCCTTGCCTTAGCCAAGCTCCATTAGGAATGAGTAACAGGAACATCCCTGTGGGTACACTTCCCCTTGCTAGCACACTGCCTAAAATTCCAGCTCAAAACTTAGCTGGTATCACTGCATTTACCACTGTTAACTACAAGTGAAATGCTTATCTAATTATGCTAGCACGTCCTCCTTGTTTCCTGTGGTTAAATCACCTGTAAAAAGCAGTTAAAAAAATTTGCTTATCGTTCTCTAGTTTATTTTTAACACTGCTAATCTGTGCAAGCATATGACTTAACCGCCACAAGGATTTTATGCAGCCTTAAATGCTGCTGTGAATATTCATCTTCTTTCCCAACTCCTACCTGATCTACAGGTAAGGCTTCAGGTACTAACATGAGGAATAATTTGGTAACCCACTGTAAACACAGAGGATTATAAATTTTTTAAAGAGGTTTTATATTTAAATCAGTATGAAAAGAATGAAAAATCTACAAATACCATAATTATTTTCTTTTAGAAAATCTTTGGACAGCAAACAAATGGATGTTCTATACTAATAGAGCTGAGCAACCATAATATAAGGGAAAAAAAATATTTTATTGGTGTCTCTGGACTTGCTACTGCATTACAAAGAAAAAACCAAACCAAACAATCAAACAAAAACCCACAAACGAAAAATTCCCCAACCAACCAACAAAAAAAAAAAAAAAACCAACCCAAAAGCCCTTGAACAAAACTTCAGTCCTTCTACTACCATACTAGATGAAAAACAATAGGGGATTTTCAAGTTACATTAGAAAAAACCCCAAACTGACTCTGTTACCACGACTTTAATACTTGTATCAATATGATCATGAATGACTGAACTTAGGGTAAACAGAAATGAAGTCTGCATTTCAAAATCAAAAGCAAAACATAAAACATTTTATATACAATTTCAGCTTCAGAGGCTAAGTAAAGGCATGTTCTCCAGCTAAGCTTCATTCCCAAGCCAAGGACATATCTCGCTTTCAAACAAAGTACAAATCAGAAATGTTTTAATGAATTCAAATCATAACCATCCAGTCACCGAGGACTGGGGAAGAATCAATTTGTCTGGTTTAGTCTATTATAAAGCCATATTATTCCCATTTGAAGGAGATGCATCATCTGTGAAGACACCATCCAGTTCATCCTTCCAGAACATGAGCATCTTTCCATTTTCACTAAGTTGCACGGTCTCTTACACCATGTAATACATTTCCTTGGGGGGAAAAAAGTAAAAATCTGCCACCAAGAATCCTGTCCTACTGAGATGGTCGTCTGTGCTCCACAAACAGGAGATCTTTGTACTTTCAGAGGTACATAATTCAGCAGGTTTTTCTTTTGTGTACCTAACCGAATCCCACATGCTTCACAAGCAAACAAAGACTGTGGAAAACACAGTTTCAGCTGACAAGGGGGCTCCAGCTTGCCAGGCTGACTGGTCCCATCAGCACACAGCACTGATCCCTGGACAGCCAGATACAAGTTCGGCTGCAGAAATTTCTCCGTGTGCAAGGAGGCAAAAGCATGCACCCGCTTCTTCCAAAGCACCAGGAGCTAAATTAAACATTTAGTGCTCATCTCCTGCCTGGGGAGCCCAGCCTGGGGATGGGCAGCTGCTGCCTGTAATGGCACTGAGGGGACACCTCACCTTGGCTGCTTCTTTGCTCTGCTGGAAACCTGTAGGTGCTGGAGGCTGGATAACCTAAAGCTGGCAGGGCACCTGTGCCTTGCAGCCAACTCACTCTGAACACTGGTTTTCAGCATGGCTGTTCTTTCTCCATCCTGGTCATTGATAGTTAAGTGATAATTAGGCATGAGACAAATCACTTCAAGACCAGAAAGGAAAGCTGTATATCACTTTTATCCAATACAATAAATACAATTAAAAAGAACTATTGCTGTCTCTCTTAGTTTTCCTCCATATATATCAGCTGTCATTCCTTGAGCTTTAAAGTGCTTGAATAATAAACCTGCACAGAATTGAATTACTTCAGTAGCAAGTTGATTAGTTCCCACATCCAATAAAATGTCTGTGGTATCTCATATATTTGGCATTTAATGTTGTAATTAATAAGTTCTTGATCATGTGCCTCTTACAGCCACAGGTCAGTGACAACACTGACATTCCCTTTCTCAGCAGGAAATTGAGCCTCCAAGACATTTTCCTAAGACACTTTCAATTATGATAAATTGTCAGATTTGCTTCAGTCATTTTGAGAACTACTTGAAGTATATATTCCCAGGTAAAAACAGTGCAAAAATATAAAGCAGAGTTGGTTGGAGTTTGTGCAAATCACAAATTTTGGGGAATATTTCAGCTTTTTTAGGATCATTATAGATTCCCAAATGAAATGTGTACCTTTTCAAGTACACGTCATTCCAACTTAATCTAGCATTCCAATAGAGGGCCAGATACCAAATTACTTTAAACCTGTGTAGCTCCATTGATTTCAATGGGTACATGTTCAGTTTATTCCACACAGGGATTTGTCCCTTTAATTTAATGTTTTAAAGGCAATGTTTCAAAGTCATTTATACTACTTTTCTTTTTAATGATGTATGCAGAAGATTATTATTTTTTTTTACAGTATTTTGTTAAATATCAAGATGTTGTTTGCTCCATTTTTCCAATTACGTTGACAGTGTGACCATGAAAATACCAGTGAACATACAAGGATAGAAGTATTTTTATGCATTTTCATCTAAAACATGTGAGATATAATCCAGACAGAGGGTTGGGGGGGAAAAAAGGAAAGAAAAAAGCAATGCTATGAAACCAACATTACTACAGCTGCTTTTTTGGCACCTGCAGTAAAGTGAAGGTACATTGTATTTTCCTGTTCGCAAGGTTGCCAAGGTCACACGCATGCACTTTTGAAATAATGCTCAGCATATCAAAAAATTTAAATACTGAAAGCAAACTAAGCTTATTAATTTCTAGTTGCTAGTAAGAATGAAAAGTTGCAATAAAAAGGAGAGAAAGCATTGCACTTAACACCTCTGATACAATATGCCAAGGGGATAGAGAGGCAGAGGAAGAGGAGGGAGGGAAAAAGCATCCTTTATGTTGCTTCCCTTTCCTGGAACTTGTTCAGTTAACACTCTCTGATCAAGAAATGTTTCCTCTGAATTGAAGACAAATTGCTGAGAACTCTCTAATTATCAGCTTGGCTGCACATACTTAACATTTACAGTCCCACCTTGCTGTTCATGTTTGTAATGCTGCCAGACCTCACACACACACACACCACAGCTTACACTCCCAGCAAATTACTAATTTCAAGAATGAACAGAGGTTGGGTCCTCTTCATTTCTATCCTAGTTTTTCTTCTAGTCTTCAGGGAGAGAGTTTATCAAGGTTTTTCTTTCTTGAGTATAGGGGAAGAGCTAGAAACTTATTTCAGCTAAAGTTGAAATTTTTATACAGCCGTGTGTCTGGAATATTAAGAGGAAAAGGAATATGAAATATCATGAAACCTGGTGTTACTGCAATAAACAGTAAGAACTTATAAGATAATATGGTACAACATAAAATAGTCATACTTTCCTCAGAAAGAAGAATCCCCCAAGCTTTAGGAAGCCTGTTATTACTCCTTTAAGTTCTGCAGACTTAAAACCTCAGGATAGTGAGCTCACTGCTTTGCCCAAAATCACGGAGTCAGTTAAAAAAACCCCAACAAACAAACAAAGAAACCCAAACCCCACATGGAATTAAAGATCTTTAGGTTTATCACCTGCTGAGTGGGAGTGAAAATGCTGCACCTTGCTTTAGACCCGGAGTCAATATTCCCTGAGGAAACTGTGTTACTTGCTTTAGGAAGCAACTGCAGGCACTGGAAATACTAAGCATTGAGAAATGGCAAGGGATGAAATCCTGTCTAGCAGAGACAGAGTTCCTGCCCCTCTGCACAGTTGTGAAGGACCTTTGCACCCTTCTCCTGTGAACACCCCCCCAGCAAAGTGTGGTGTGAAGACCTTGGAATTGTCACCTGCTGGTGGCAGTAACCCCAAATGGCACAAGCCAGACTGGACACACCAGCTCAAGCACAGCGGCCATCGATTACTGCCCCAGGCATTGTGCCCAGGGGACAAAGCTGCTCTGCCTCTGGGAACTGGACAGGACACACAGAAATCCCCACCCCCTGGAACTTTGGGGTTTGCTTGTACAGAAGCCACTTGTGACAGCAGATGTGTGTCCTCAGGCTCATGTCTCAAAGGACACGAACATTTATCTCAGCAGCACCTGTATTACAACCAGGGCTTGTGCACCATAGAACAGAAAATAAAAACTTGTCTTAGGCCAAAGAGTGTCACCAAATTTCCTCACGTGCTAAGTACATACAAAACATGTTTTTTGCTGCTCTAAAATCCTTCCCTCTTTTTAAAAAAGATGCACAGTGAAATTTGTTTTAATGCTGCTCTCTAGCAAACAAATTTACCAGTTCTGAGGGTGTTAAGGATGACCTCTTTCCTCCTCCAGATTCCACAATATGTTCACCCTTATTTCAGAGAGGTTGTCAAGGTACTTTATAAATGTGAACAGTAATTTATTTTGCAAATTAAAAAAAATAATTAGTCTCATGAAACACTTTAAAAATAATCATGCTTGTATTACAAATTAGTAAGAAAAATCCAGAAAATTTGCAAGAGACTGAAACTAATTATCTCCTTGGAAATGACCAGTAAAGAACATGGACACCAACATCAAACAACTCCAAAGAAATTAAAAACAATAACATCAAGAATATTTAGAAGGACAATTGTTCAAATAATTAAAAAGGAAATGAGATAAATATCATACACTGGATAGAATACAGAAAGCATAAAGAGATTAAATTTAAATATGGGGAAAATAATGCAAAATCTATTTACTATAATAGCAGAAAAACATGAAGCATCAGTGAAACCCTGACTCTCATAGGTAAATAGCCTGACTGATGATAAGATCCCACTTTTCTTATCTGCAGGAATTGCACCCAAAGGTGCAATCAAAGGATTTCCTATCCTCTGGCTTAGTAATGCGCTGCTTTCCAATTTGTAAGATTTTTATTAAATTCGTATGATAATCTGAGCTTTTAATACTTTCTCTTTGTAATACACAGAACCCAGGAAACAATTTGTTCAGGTAACTGAGAGGTTCTCCATCGACTAACTGTAAATATACTGGCTATGTTTTTTTTTTTTTAATTTAAAAAAATCACCCACAAATTAAATTATTTCTTGAAAACAAGAAAAGTCATTAACTTAAAATTCATGAGGTTTAAATTAAGTGTGGGAAGGAGCCACTAAAAAATATGAGCAGTCAAAATCTTTGCTGGCTGTTCACACGGACTGTCTTTCCTATAGAAAAATCCATTCCTGGTGTCTCTGGGACAGACATCCCTCTCATAACAAGCTTTGTCTACGCAACGTGATTTTAACACCCATTTCACCCACACCAGAGGTACCTTCATCACATCAATCTTCACTCAGTGCTGTGTCATAAAACCCCTGACTCACCCCTATTGCCCTCACTTGTCTGACTCACTGACTAGCAGGGACTGAGAATTTTAATGTGACAAAGCTATTCAATGGAAATCAAAGTGTCTTGCCTAAGCCAGATGCTTTATACAGGAAAATCTTCATTATGTTTTATGTTTCCTATTTCAGGATGGAAGGAAGAAAGGAAGACTTTGGAGACAATTTGATTCAAACCATGCCCTTTCATTTTGGACTGGATTCACCAATATTCTGTTTCCCAGATCTATCATGACACCTCACCAGAGAAATTTGCTCCATCTAGAGCTCACCTTTTCCCTGTAGGCACGCACCTTTGTTGAGCTCCAGCTACACTTGCACACCACAGCAGCCCCTCCAATTAAACTCTTAAACACTGTCTGACTCATAAGACTGCAGTGCCTGAGAGAGGATGTAGTTTGAGCCCAAATCTGAGCCAAAGCAGACAAGGAGCTGATTTTCAGTTTTAATAAGGCCTTGGCCCCACACAGGCAGTATAACATCACACCTAAAAACTTTTGGAAGTTCAAGGGTTTTTAGAGTTTTCCACTCTAAAAATAATTTTATTTTCCTCTTAATCCAGGAAAAAACCCACAAGTTTGGAATCACAATTTTCAAGCTCCTTCACATCACTTTGGGTACCATCCAACTTTTATGCCCTTACTGTCATTCACAACACCCCTTAATACACCCTTCCTTTTCCACCCCTCTGTCCTCCCCAAACGCACCCGTTGTCACATCTCCCACCCATCATCTCGCCCATCCCAGTGAGAATTCCTGGGGGTTGAAGCAGCCACGGGCAGCAACTACAGCCGCACCTCAGCCTGAGTTAGGGCTCCAAGTCAAAAACAGAGCTACAAATCTTGGTCCCAACCCACAGGGAGAGAAGGGGAAGCTGTTTTCCCCCACAAATTTGGGAAGATGAGTAGAAAGAAGGAGCTGGAGTACAAGGCAAACTCTTAGAGGTACTTGCTCGACAGGGAAGCAGATGTGCTTTGGCCCAAACCTCAGCTGGGTGCAGCACGAAGAGAAACCGGCACAAAGAGGAGGCAGGAAGGATGAAGTAATTGCTGATCTTTACAAGCCCTATGTAAAATACCATTCATAATGGTGATGACAGTCACTTTCTGCAGGCAGGCACAAAGGGCTTTTTCTTCCATGGCACTCTGACAGTTTAGGCAGGAAGAGAGAGGTGGCCAGTGGAAGCAAATTGTCAGCGATCTGTCACCAAAGAGCAGATTGCTTTTACCCTCCTGAATTTTCCCTCCTGAGTTAAGATTAGTCTCTGTTGAAACCCAGGGTTCTGTTCAGCGCTGGCCAGCACCCACACAGATGAAATTTCTTTATCAGATCTCTCTAGATAGCTAGTTCAAGCTCAAATCACTCTGACCTCAGGAAGAAGAGGAACGGTTGTTGCCAAATTCCAGAGAACAAAGCACACTGTACAATCTCCATAATGAAAAATCATTAAAGCTATTTTTCTGCATGCAGGCTGCTCTAGCACAAATTAAACCCAATGCAATCACAAGGGAATTAAGGCAAATAAAATTATTGTAAATAAATTACTACTCCTAAAACTACTTTGATTGTTCTATATTTAGCCACATGTGCAATAACAGAAATTAATCTGAGAAGAAAAGATTCAGTTACACATGAAATGCTGCTGCAGAGTACCAAGAGTTTCTGAAGGCAAAGGAAAGCCTCCTTGGTTTTATTTGACTTTGTTTTGATAATCACTTTGCTGTTTACCCAGGTATAATGTCATCTTCCTTGCAGAATACTGAGATCCATGTGGAAAACAGAAATGGCTGCTAATTATTTCCTTCTAAAAGCAAACAAGAGAATGAAATATCCTGTGTAATTGAATTTGAAAAATGCCAAGAAAGTTTCTTCTCTTTATAGCCAAAGTTAAAGCAAATTATTTTGGTGAGAGCTGAAATAGGGGGTGGGAACAACATAAGTTTCCATTAATTTCCAGGTGCACACGTACTTTGTCTATAGCTGTCAAAAGGCAGCCTTTCCATGAGAAGCTACAACAAACTGATGAAAAAAAGCAAAGTCTCTGTCACAGGGGCTCTGCCTTTGTTCTGTGTTTGTCCAATGCCCAGAACACTGAAGCTCTGCCTTCTAAGCCAGATATAAATAATCATGGAAGGAAATGAAAGAATAACACAAAAGAAATCAAATACATGGGTAACTTGAAAGAAGGGATAAAACTGTCTTTATGCTGTTTAACCCTTACTTATCTTGCTCTTGATGCTGCCTAAGGAAGTCATTTTATTACAAGTCAGCAATATTTGCAATTTGCATGCTGCCTTCTTTGCAGCATGTCAAAGGTAGAACCAAAGGAGCATTAGATACATATATTTATATAGCAATCACACTCTTGAACAAAACAGCTCAGTTTCTCTCTGTGGAGCATGGCCCACTTTCACTCAGCGGAGCCCATGAGGGCCACGAGTTATACAGATCAATATATTGAAATTCCCTGAGTATTGACAAGAAATCAAATCATTTGTGCTTGCCAGGGACCATTGGCAGCCTTTAATATCTATATATAGCACCCAGAAACCCAAAATGACTCCTTAATCTCTAGGACAAGAATAAGAGCAAGGTGCCAGCCCACCTGCAGGACAGGCCCCTGTGGGGGGCTGATGAGCTGCTGCTCACCAAGCCCAGCCCATCAGCCTCTACAAATGCTGTGCCTCTGTGCCAGGACCCTGAAAGCTGGATCAGACCCTCACAGCACAGTAGGGGAAATCTTTCTCCCAAAAGTTACTGTTCTTATCCCTTTTAACAGAGCCACCAAAGAAAATGTCAGTAATTTTTCCGGATTGGTGAAGCTCCAACAGCAGCAAGCATTCTCTTGGAAATGATCCACCATCCATGGAAACGAGACAACACTTAAACTTGCCTAGGTGTGTCTTCTGTGCACAGATATCTGCGTGATGCATAACAGCATGAGGCAATTAGATACAGTATTTATGTACAGAGCTGTGCAGCCAGCTAACCACGATGTGTGGCAATGAAGGAAGGAAAAAGGTGCTCCAAGTACAGTCACTTCATTTCCATTGCACAGGGAACATTGATGCCTTAGGCATCATGAACAGAACACATGAGAGGAGAACAACTACCGTCCACCAGAGCACAGTTTGCCCTACACAGTATGATCAATGGATAAACGTGCAGATTTTGTATTGATTAGATGGTTACTTTTCAGTGGGAAATAGCAGAAAGAATTAATGGGATACCCTCAATCATCTGCGTATTTTGTATCACAGTATCTCAAGCAGCACTTTGAGATCTTGCTGCGCTTTTACTGCTTTGCAGGAAAAATAACATGAAAATGTAGACAAGAGAATGAAAGGTGGCTGCATTCAGAGGGGTGTACAGACATTTTCTTGAAAGTAAGGCAGGAAAATTTTGCCAGGTAATTGTACCAATATTGCTAAGAGCAGAGCTACAGAGTAAAAATATGTTGGTACTGTGATTTTACAATTTCATGTTCCCTGACTGAGAAATACATTTGTGACAACATGCAGAAAAGGTGGAAAAATATCTCTGATTTCACCAGCTGACTGGAAACCTACAGAAAGGAAAGGTTAAAATATCACAGTGGCTTTTTTTTTTTTGGCAGAAAAATCTGGCAGAGGGACTTTTGCTGTTGGTACAATTGCTGATCTACAACTGACATGAGGTTCCAATGGAGTTATTCCCAAATCATCCATGTGCAAAGAAAGCATCTGTGTTCTGTTTTCACCAGACCACAGTGCTAGCAAGCGAGACGCCAAAGAAAGGAAATGCTACAGCATCATCACTTTGCATTGAAGACAACGAGGCTATTTCAGAAGACAACAAGCCTGATATTAGTTCATATTATAATCAAAACAAATCAAGCATGGACAATTTGGATCACCTCACCAGGCTTTATACACGCAGGAGGAAAATTTGGTGGTAGCCAGTGGTAATACAATTCTGATGTGCTGTGCTGAATGGCTACATTTGTCATTTAGCATTCAGAGTTCCCAGACTCAAATTCTGCAATGTCCTCTGATTGCTGATTGTTTCTGGAGAAGTAGTCAACAACTTAGCTAAATAAATGATAATACAGTGGCTTTTCAATCTACAGTTTGTATTGGATTTCAAGCATTTGAGATGGAAATACCAACCTGCTTGCAGCTGCTGCACTTGTTGAACAGCAGAGAACAACAAAGAATCAACACTGGCATTTGTAGCACACAGTACCAACATAAAAGTGAAGGTGTACATCCAAGTGTTACATTAAAAAAAAAATCCTGCAGAAATAAAAAAATAGCCTAAAAGTCCTGAATCACTAAACAGTTCAACATGAATGGTTACATCAACACAGCCACAAAATCTGTAATATAGGAGAAAAAAACATTACAGGTATAAAATGTATGTCTCTGCATTGATCCCAGATGAAAGCAAAGAATAATTATATTTGACCTATGGCTAAAACATAAGAGTATAACTAATCACAATAAAATAATCTATACAAGAAATAGAAATAAGGAGAGAAATGAAGACAGACATGTAAGAGATGAGAGAAAGTGATAAATGAAAGAAAGGGTGAATCAAAAACCCTCTCACAGATCTTTTAGCCGAGCAAATTTAATGAACATCTTTGAGTTTTATGAATTTACCAAGGAAACGCTGCTGAACATGTGAGATGAAAAACACTTCTAAGTATATTGTAGGCCTAAATAGTGTGAAGGAAGCAGTAGAGGAAGCCAACAAAAATCGAATGAAATGCAAACTGTGTCCTGTGAGGAGCTGCTAAATGGGGCTGGAAGCTCAACGTGATGGCTGCAGCACAAGGGCCTTAATCCACATTTGCTGATGCAAGTCTTGATTTCTGAGTGGTGGAGTCAGATCATTTGTCTGGCCCTTTTGAAATTCCCACTGCCAGTCTGTGGGCCCCTGATCAGGCAGGGAATGGCACTTTTCTCCCTGAATCACTAAGCCAAAGACCCATCATCGTGTCAGAGGCTGGGAGGGGCTGCTGCTGATGCAAGATGTGTTTGGATTAAGAAACCCAGCAATTTGGCCTCAAAATAGAAACACTGGCCCAAATGCTCTGGCTGAGTGCAAGCTCCTAAGTGCATTCTTCCTACCTCAATTTTCCCTGTGGTTTTAATTGAAAGCTGTATTGTTTGCTGTCCATCCTAAAATATTGAGTAATTCTGCTGTACCCTGCTGGACAGCTGCTGTGTTATGGCCCAGAGGTAATTGATGGAGAGATCCCCCTGTTCCCCACACTGGCTGTTCCACTGGGGAACAGAATGTCTTGCTTAATGCTTGCAGAGCACTCGGAGATCCTTAAATGAAAGGCATAAGAGCACAAAAGACCATCGTCATTAGCTATAAGGGCCACTGCAGAGCAATGGAAGAATATTCCTTTTCCCTGCCCATCTGGGGTTTTGCACACTGCCCAAGCAGTGCTCCCATCCCCTGCCAGCTCAGAGAGCAAGAGATCAAATCTGTGCCTCTGGCATAATAGTGCCGAGTGCTAATTACAGAACTACCATAAAACATCTGCTGTAATGCATAACTATAATTCCTTGGCATGCACAAATACAGCACCTCTGTGCTCAGAGCACAGTGATGGAAGCAAATCCTGGGGCCCATAGCGGGAATGGCCCTCGAGTGACTGTCCTGGAGCCCAGGTGAAGAGAGGCAGAGGAGCTGGGAGAGGCACCAACCCCTGGTGCATTCCCTTCCTGCAAAGGAGGCACAACTGCAGGCTCTGCACTCACAGAAGTGAAGGAAGCTGCCACCTATCCCTTCCCAGAGCAAGGTCAACAACCTAACAGGGAAGTAGGGCTCAGCTGAGCCATGTACAGAAAGGCACCTTCCTTTCACAGCCCAGGGTCACCCAGAACTGTTTGTGAGACACTGTGAAGACTCACCCTGCCAGGGGATGTCTCAGAGAGGTTTGGTATGAGAATTAGTAGTCTTCCCCAAGGCACAACCTCTCCAAGGAATGCCTGCCCATGGCTAGGCATTCCTTGCTCCCACTGCACAGATGTGCATACATAGGCTGTCTTTACCCACCTGCAGGAGACACAGAATCGGCACAAAGAATTAAAATAAAACTTCTGTTCATATTTGTTTGGAAAGGGCTACTTCTCATTCATGCTTTGAGTCAGCAGTTACTGACTGCAGGGACCAAGAGTTCTTACACACCAAATATGATGCCTTCTTGTTTTTAGAATTGGAAAGATGTGGACCCCATCCTTCTGGTATGGCACCCTGATTTAAAGGGCTTGGAATGGCCTATATAAAAACTCATCCAATATATCAGGCTTATAAACTGGAAGATAAACTCCATCAGGATGGAATCCCCAGGGAAGTCATCAAATGCTCCCTTATTCCCATCCGATGTACGTGGAGTTGAAAAAGTGGCACAGAATGTGCCTGCACTCCGCACCAGGGTCACAGGGAGAAATTATCTGCTGCAAACTTTTTGTTAGCATGAAGCTTCTTTGCACTGCAGCCCTGATGTGTCAGAAAATATGTGCTTCAGTGCTTGCAGGAAATACATGTCCTAGCTTATTACATCTCTCTTTTCATCAAAGAAGAAACACTTACAGCAATCACTGCCACTATTTTAAAATAGTATCACATTTTAAGCATCAACACTAAAGTAAATGTGCAATAAGAACCAAAGCCAGACTCTGCTTTTCAAGAAAGTCAGAGACAAATTAAGCCATTCATTCCACAACAACAATTTATGTGCTGATATGACTAACCCTGAAGACAATAAGGCCAAAGAAAACCTCAAACCCCACAACCCTAAAAACAAACAAACAAAAAAACCGCAACCCAAAACCAACCAAACAAAAAACCCCCACCAAAACAACATATAATGGCTTTGCAGTAGTTCTGTGAGCAAATTCTGTGAAAAATACAAAAGTGCACCAAGCTGTCCTGCTAATATCTTTACAGTAAAAATGGAAATGTTGACACTTATCCATGCACAATGGTACAAGAGGATGTGTATTAGATAGACTCTTGAGCCTGAGATGGATAAATAGAGATGAAACACTGCTTTTGATGGAAGGCTAATCAGATAAATTGGAAGATTTTGTGTCCTGAGTTTCTTGGATTTGTTTTGTCTGCATAGAAGCACCTTTAGGAATTCAGTGTTAAAATAAGCTTTCTCAACGACAAAATTGACAATGACAAAATTGAGTATCAAACAAGACTAGCACACAGAGGTGACTGGGTACTGGAACAGGCTGCCCAGGGCAGGGGTCATAGCACCAAGCCTGACAGAGTTCAAGGAGTGTTTGGACAATGCTCTCAGGCACAAGGTGTGATTCTCAGGGTGTCCTCTGCAGGGCCAGGGGTTGGACTTGATGATCCAGATGGGTGCCTTCCAACTCTGCATTTTCTATGATTCTATGGTTCTAATATCTCTGCTGGCTATAACAGATTCATCTGAAAAGTGTAACTACAAAAATTCTACCTACAAGATGTGAGGAGCCCACCAGACCCTTAAAACTGCATTACACTACCAGTACATTTAGAAGGGAGGCACTGTGGGAAAATTTCAGTAAGAAGTTGAAACTGAATAAATATTAATAATATCTATAAAAATATAAGAATTTTCTCTAGTTGCTACAGAACTGTTTATTATTTTCATTCATGTCTCAAACTTATTTTCCTTTAAGAAATGTTATATTCTTTCTCTTTGTTTGAGGTAAAATAATATTCTTAGAGTATCTTTAGCAATGCAGAAACGTGGCTGTACTAAACATTTCTACCATTTAAATCAAAATTATCTAGAGTAAATTAGACACAACCTTCATTAGAAAAAAAGCTGTGACATTAATGAATCAAAATCATTAACAAGCATAGGAAGAAAATAGTTAAATACAAATACATTTCCATCTTTTAATATTAGATTCTGGGAGATTCAGTTGACCACTGTGCTCCATTGCCTAAATCAGTCAGTAACATAGCATGAAAGAAGTAAAGAGAAAAAAAGTATTTTAAAATGTGTTTCCTTCCATAAAATCCAGAGATAAAGAGATTTATTCTGTCCTCATCACTGAGCCAATTCTACTGAAGACTGCTTATGATGATACATGTGTGTAGATGAGAAAATCAAGAAAGTTAAAAGATCTTGTCTTAGAAAAGTATTTGTGGGAAATGCATCTGGAAATCTGCACAGATTTAGAGATGTTACTGTGTTACTCTTTTTAAAATTATTCAGTGATATTAAGTTGTTCCAAACAGGCTGGGAAGAGAATGGATTGAGAGCAGCCCTGAGTGAAGATGTTGGTTGACGAGGACCTACCATGAGTCAGCAATGAGTGCTCACAGCCCAGAAAGTCAAAAAATCCTGGGCTGCACCCAGAGCGGCATGGCCAGCAGGTGAGAGAGGGGACTCTGTCCCTCTGCTCTTCCATGAGTCCCCATCTGCCGTGCTGCATCCAGCTCTGGAGTCCTCACCTCAGGAAAGACATGGAGCTGCTGGAGCGAGTCCAGAGGGACACAAAGGGGATCTCAGGGCTGGAGCACCTCTGCTATGAAAACAGGCTGAGAGAGTTGGGGCTGCTCAGCCTGGAGAAGAGGAGGCTCCATGGAGACCTTATTGCAGCCTTCCAGTGCCTAAAGAGGGTTTACAACAAAGCTGGAGAGGAACTTTTCCTGAGGGCAGGTAGGGATTGGACAAAGTGGGGATGGCCTTAAACTAAAAGAGGGTAGATTTAGATTACATGGTTGGAAAAAAATTCTTTCCTATAAGGGTGGTGAGGCACTGTGACAGTTTGCCCAGATAAACTGTGAATGCCCCATCCCTGGTCCTAAGCCAGGTTAGACAGAGCTTTGAACACACTGCTCTAGTGGGAGGGGTCTCTGCCCACAGCAGGGGGTTTGGAACTAGATAACCTTTAGGGTCCCTTCAAACCCAAACCATTCTGGGATTCCATGGTATGAAAAAATACACAGAAGAGAAATAAGAACAGCATGTTGGATGACTGTGCTAGAATGAAAAAAAAAAAAAAAGAAAAAAGAAAAAAGATATAATTGTTTAAAGTACCTTGTAGGATCTCTGTTTGGCAACATGATGTCAAACCCTTAAGGCCACAGACCATATTTTGCTTCAGGTCTTAGGTATTCTTCCAGACACAAGGAATTTATCAAAGCCTGTAGAAACTGTATGAGCAGCTTGACACTGGATCCTGTGAGCTGCTGAGTATTAGGGGAGATCAGTACATGCCTTAAAGTTACTTTTGAGAATTTTTGATTTTCTTTACAGAATATAGAGAAAAGTTGAGTGACTTAAACACAACTCTATCCAGCAAGAAAAAAAACCCCAAACAGATAAATGGAGTAACTTGGGTCTGAAAATTGAAAAATTAACTGCTCTTAGAAACAAAAGTATTGATAACGACAACAAAATTAGCATAATAAATTTGACAACGAAGGCTAAAATACTCAGAACTGGTAGATCATACACTCACAGAGATGAGATAAACCTCAAGAAATTCTGGAGAGCTAAAAATTCCTTAATGAAATTGTAACAAAGGCACAAAACCAAACTAACCCAATATAAAGGACGGACAGAGAATTTAATTAGACCTCTGTTGTGTAAATCAAAAGTTCTTCATTGACTTCAATTTAGAGGAAGCTACCCATTATTATAGATGGTAATAAAAGAAGAGCTTTAGCATATAGGGGGGAATGTGAAGCACAGCTTACTAGCAAAGAATGTAAAAGATAACAAGAAATCATCCTGGAAGTACACTAATGTGAGGTTAAAAAAATAAAAATATTGGCCTCTTCATAGTGAGAGGATGCCCACAGAGCTGAAGTACTGCATGCCCTCTTGGCTGTCAGTCTCCACTAGAAAAATGATGCACAATTGAAGTTGGCAGCAAAAAGCTAGAGAAGGGAATAAACAGCTCAGAGAGACTTATGATTTGTTTGCAGATTTCATGAGCCTGATAAACATCATTTTGGGGAATTTAAAACATCTGAAAGCTGGAAGAACTTTGCCATTAATGGCTGTTCTTTCAGGATCTCTGGGAAATGGCACAACTCTAGAAAACTAGAAGAGATTGAATATAAAATGTATTTCTGAGATGGAAAAGGAAGATGGTAGAAATTACACATCAGTCACCTTAATCCACTATCCGAAAACCTATCAGTACAATTAAACAACTTTTAAGATCTATCAAGGAAACAAGGACAAGAAATTGTGAAGAACAATTCTTACCAAATCTATCCAGTATGTTTATCTGGTGATATGACAGGTCTTCTGACCTTAACTTGTGGAAGGGAGATTGGTAAATCATGAGCTGACTGTGCTGCTTTTGGGGAAGTCACAGGAAACACCAGGAAACTGTTTTGCATATATATATATATATATATATATATATATATATATATATATATATATATATATATGAGGGCCTATTTGCCCCCCTTAAAAATTGCTTTCTACACAGACATCTACAGTTCAAAACAAAATAAAATAAAAAGATTGCACAAACTCAGCCTGGAGAGCAACCTGCTAGAAACCAGACAAATAAGCGGTATTACAGTGGATCACAGAAGGAACATGAATCAACAATGCCATTCTCTAACAAAAAAAAGGTGGGCATAGAAACAGGATTAGAGACAACAGCATAAACTGCACCCTTCTGTCTTCCCCAGCTTTCACAAATTTTCCTGGAGCAATGGGTTCAACTCTGGGTATCGCCCAACAAACACATGTGGGTTGCTTGAAGAGGTTCCTGAGGATCAGAGGTCTAAGACTCACAACCTACAAAGAAAGGCCAAACAAATTGGTGTTGCTGACTGAAAAAGCCTTCAAGTAAATTACAGGCTTTTGCAGAGAGAGAAGAAATAATTTATCCTCCCTCACCATAAAGGAAAAAAACCAAGAAACAACAGGTTGAAACTTCAGCCAGGGAAATCCACTTTCCATCACCAGAATTTTTTAAGAACAGGCAAGAGAAGCATTTTTCAGGAAATGCAGACAAACTTTGTCTTATCATTTTCTGCAGTGTCTTCCCTCAGGGCATTCTGAAATCCCTTTAAACCCTATAATCTATGATTTGAAGTCAGTTCCCTGCCTATTCAAAGAATTTACTAAGTCACAATATTTCCTTTTGCTACCCTGAAAATTGTGATGGAAATACTTTTCAAAAGGTTATATTTTTTGGTAACTGCTCTAATTAATATGATTGTCAGATATGAATAAGAAAGGATTTACTGGAGTGGTTTGGGTCATGGTCTGTTTGTTACAAGACTTTATACTTCTACTGTGACATTTACTAGTTGAGAAAAAAAAACTTCATAAAAAATAATACTAATAAAAAAGTAAAAAGAAAGTAACATTTTTCAAACATTGACCATTTTTTTCCTTACAAATTTTGTTTCTTACAAAGGCAAAAAGCAAAATTCTCTGCTGCAGGAAGTAGTTTATAATAAACAAAATTCCTTATTTTTCTCATTATTTCATTTATTAAAATCTCCTGTGTTCTATCTTGTGGTAATCACCACACAGTCCTGAATATTTCATGCAGTCTCTAAGATATTACCTAAAAGGGAATATTTTTTTCTCTTTCCTATCACTTAGGTTAAAGCAATACCTAACTGTTTGGTTTTGATTTTGGTTGTTTGGTTGGTTTTTTAAAGTTATTAATATGCAGAGTCCTAAGACTGGGTCACCCAGAGCATACCACTGCTGGCTATCAAGAGACCTGGCAAACGAAACTGAATCAAATTTACAAGGAACAGAAAAAAGGAACGTACACCATGCCAAACAGTCTACTGTATCACTCACCACATTTCCTTGTTGGAAATGCTGCATTCACAGCTTCTAAGTATTCTAAGTTTCCTCCACTCTCCCCTGGAGGTTGTCTCAATACACATTTGGTAAATGTCTCAAAGGAATATATCCAAAATATTCTTAAGATGAAAGAAGAAAAACTAAAGAATTGGCTCTCTGCGCAAGAATGAGTAATTTTCATGCAAGGGAAGATACCATCTAAATGCTTTTAAAGACTTCCTGAATTTAAAGGCTTGGAGCAAATTTCTCACATGCTTTCTCAGAAGGTAAAGAGAATATACAATCTGTAACAACATCAGCATGAAACTCTTTCCAAGTACCTCCTTCCATAAATGTTATAGCAAGGTGCCCCTTTTTTACCACAGTTTACCTACCAGTGAATCAACAATACACAACGTTCCCAAAAACATAATGTACTAATATATGCACAAAGTTTTCTTTAAACAATATCATTCCAAAAGCCTTCAGAAATACTTGAACAAAACAAAGCAAAAATCCCATTTAACTGTAACAAAGTGTTTTGTTCAATGGAAATGAAATGCAGTCTGATGATACTGTCAGTTATATGTCAGCTCTGTAAGATAGCTCCATGATGGTACTAACTACTGGAAAATTTCTTACCTTCCCACTACTGAAATACAGGGTTTTGGGGAATGGTGCTCTCAAGATTTTCCACTCCTTGTAACTAACTCTTCAGCTGGTCATTCTTACTAGGGCAAGAGGACCATCAGGATTCACAGACTGCCTCCTGCTCATCAACTCCCACAGCAGAACTGTACTGGGGATGCCTCTATCAAAAAAAAAAAAAAAAAAAAAAACCCTGAAAAACTCCATTCCTCTGCTATTGCTGTACCTCATGGTATCTCATGGCACAGAACATTTTCTGGAATGCAAAGACATGAAAGATCAGCAGGACTGCAAGGGTGCTGACATCTGGACTGGGATGCGATAATGTGAAAATTCATGAAACCACTGAGTGAGATGTGGTGGAACAACACTGGAAAATGTTGACAGAAGTATATATTAGCTGAAAGGGTGTGCTTGTTGAGACAGTGACTGATGGGATTGCCAAGGAGAATTAGATGGCTGGGTCACTGACCAAACAAAGGGAAAGTTTCATGGTTATAAGATTACACATGACTACTAATGCGGAGATGGGAATGGAATTTGCTCAAGAGGAACAGTATAAAACTAACAGGAAATTATGGAAGACAGCAATGGCACACACCTGTTCAAGTTGCAGGCTCAGAAAAACACCAACCAACAATTTATTACTTGTTTATATAGAAGATGAAGCCTAATAATAACCCAGAGACGCTCAGATTAAAATCAACTTGCAATGAGTTTCTAGTCTCAAGAAACTGTAGACAATGAGAAAAAGATGAAGGTTAATCTGAATGCTTTAAGAATTTAAAAGTATTAAACAGAAAAGGGAGGTCAAGAAATACCAGGTCGAAATAGCCTACATCCAACTTTAATACAAACCACTACCAGTTGTGCCAGTACATTTACTGGCCATGGGGCTCCATTGACCCCTGTAATGATTCCATCAGTGAGAATCTCCTGCTGGAAGCTTGATGTGAGAAGGAAGCAGCAATTCTGGTTCGGATGCAAAAACTAGGCATATCAGAGATAGCAAGTACAAAAAGAACCTGTGCTTGCTTTCAGACAGAGGAAGTGAGAGAAGCTCTGAGCTGGGGATGTGCTGGTGCTGTGCTGGCACTGGAGGTGGTATGCTCTGTTAGCCCTTCTATGATGGAAATGGTGGGTGACAGCAGAAAAGAAAAAAAAATGAGTTGAAACAGCTCAAGAAAAGATGACAAGAAATCAGAATTAAGATGAAATGTGACAGGGAAGATAGCAGAGAAAGGAAAAAAAGAGGTGAGGAGAAGATGCAAATAGGAACTGACAGCGAGGAGCTGTTTAGGATCATAAATGAGTTTCGTGGAAAGCAGTGTGGCACTCACTGGGCAGGAGCCACTGAATTATGGGATTGTACCCCCAGAACTCAGCACCACAGAATCCTCTCCCAGCTACCCAAGCAGCTCTCGATTTATTACCCTCTACAGCTCCCTGCCTCTCTTAACATGTCCTTGTAAAAGCACTGAAGTCAATGCTGAATGGAAAATTAACCAAGCTCTCCCTCTTCTTGTCTTTTCATTTCTCATTAAATTAGAGGGAAAATGTGAATGTTATTTTCTCTCTCGCTTTGCCAGTTGTTGACAAGTCAGAAGCTATCAGTGAGAAGAGCTCATTCAGAGCTTTGTGCTCTTGCTTCTGAAGCCAGCAGTCTTCACAGGTTCTAGTGGGATCTATTCAAATTACAGCATTTTTTCATTCAGCAAGGGCTTTGACCCATGCACATGAAACGCAAAGGAAAAACTAAAAATGAAAGGCAAGAGGGTGCTTCCTGAAAGCGTTTCTTTCCAGGGTTTAGAAGTCTTCTATGCTAAGTTCATACAAGGGCAAACCCTTCCTAGGACAATTTTGAGAACTTGAACATGGAAACTCTGGAAACAGAAATAGAAAATTTACAAGGTTGTACACGAAGTTTGCTCCACATAATTCAAGAAAAACCTTGATGAGCACTTCTGTTTTTCAAGGTGGTGAGAACAAGGTTTGGCTTACTCAGCCTCCTGTGGGTTTCTTTATTTCACATTTTTGTTACTGAGTATGACTAAAAATACTAAAACTGCTCAAATGCAGAAAGCAGATGGTTCTAGGTCCAGCTATTGAACAGAAGAGGTTCAGGAGAGATGCAATTTGTGGAACACAAACACCATGCTCATCTCTGCTTCATCTTGTTTCTTTCTGTATTTCATTAGGTCTTTTGTCACAGAAGCAAAAGAAACGGACACCATCTGTGTGGTTCTTCTATTTCAGTATATTTTTGAGGCTGGGAAAAGAAATGGCATGAGACAGGACATTTCATTCAGCTAGCTACCTCCATTTTCACAGAGGTGGGATCATACATTTAGGCATGTAATTTCAGACCAAGCATTCTCACATCCATTTATCATTTTAAGGAGTCTAGGATTTATTCAATGTCATTACTCTCAGCCTCAGGACTGAGGTTTGCATGATGTCCTCCTTTCCTCAAAGGATCACAGACTACAAAATGTTTTAAGAAGTAAAAAGTCATCCAATTTCCCAAAGCAAAAATCAGCTCTTACAAAAAAGTGCCAGATTTGATTTATTGAAGTGCAGTCTGAGTCAACCACAGGACACAGATTTCTGCAGCAGGCTGGCTTTCAGCAGATATGGTGCTTGGCTCTGCTGTTGTCTCTCTTTCACTGTGAAGTGTTCGAAGTAGTGCATACAGCTATGGCAAATTATACTTTTTTTTCCATGGATTTTCAGTTTAAAGCAACCCCACTCAGAATTCAGCAGGAACAGGTTCAGATCCATCACCTCTCCCTGTCTCACACAGAGGATCTTAGTCCCAGGTGTGATGCCTGACCCAGCTCATCACTGTTTCTGCGAACACCTTCCTTGGCAAAACACTCCCAAGGAAAACTTGGTTTTTGTGAGAACTCTTAGTCTACCTTGCCCAGCACAGGGATACTACTCTTACAACCTATGACAATGCTGAAAAAATATCACCTGGAAGAGGCTAAATCCTCCTGGATCCTATTCCTCAGTAGGGAATTTCCCAAGAAGATTGAGCTGGGAACATCTGGGTGTCACTCTGGGCTGGGAAACACCCCTAAGCATGGTTCCTGACCTTGACTAGAAACTTTGTGGTCTTTTTCTCTCTCTCCTATAAAGTCTTTCTTCCCTCTATTTCTCCCCAGAGCTCTGGAAGGTCTGCTGCCATGATGAAGCACATGGAGTGACATTCTGCTACCATGAAAGTCAACAGCAAAACTCTCAGTGGTTAATTAGAATTGGCATTTAGTTTAACTTTTGCTTTACTTTTTAGTAGTGAGTAACACTACTTCTTCAGGGATAGGGAGAGCAGGGAACACAAATTCCATGTTACAGATACTTACACTATCTGCATACTGCACAATTTGGCAACAAGGAAAACTTAACTCCTATTTTCCATCATTCCCTTCAAATGTATTTAATCTTTTGTTGTTTTGGGGGTTGAGCTTCTTTTTTGTTGCCTTTTTTTTTTTTCCCAGAATGCCAAACCACTTTTAAGCAATCATAAAGGCTCTTGAAGAGTGAGGCCCTTTATCTCTCCACAGAATTAATATAGAACAGGTTCCTTTCCTGTGCAGCTGGAGGCACCCACTTATAAGTGAAAGAGTGGCTCATTTCTCCTCAGCCAGCCGATTCTCAGCCAAGAATCTAACAAAGGGAAATCATTTTTGTGTTGGTTTGAAGTGTTATTCCCCATGTCGCATCACATACTCATGTTACTGTATAGGACCAAAAGAAGACAAGCCCCACCCCATGGAAGTAAAAAATAATATTTTCACAGTTCTTCTCCCTCTCCCCAGGAACTGCACACTGATTATTAGAGAAAAATATATTAAGAGCTAAATAGAACAAGAGGGAGTCAAGTTGAGGAAAAACATTCTTTCCTCTGCCCACACACCCTTTGCTGCTTCAGGGGCATGAAAACCTACTCCTGCTGTCTGGGAAGAGAAAAGAGGGGGTATGGGAGGGAAACAGAAGCTGTGGGATGAACCAATCAACTCTTTCTTCCCACTTTAGCTACTGAAGTGGTGCTACACTCAAGAGATGCGAGGGAGCTGCAGAGAGCCCTGCCTGCAGGTCTCTGCTCCCCCTCTCCCTTCACCTCTGAGCACTCACACAACTCCTCATGGGATCTGGTGCCTGCAGATCCATACCTCAGGTCATCATCCACGTGGGAAGAGGGTGAGCAAGTCTGCAACAAGCCAGAGGAAAATCCCGAGGGAAAGCAAAGGCGAAGAAGAGATTGACAGCAGGGGAAGGACAGCAAGTGGAAAGAGCACCGAGACTGGTGAGATAAAGAGCAAGGGATAAACTGAGTGAGAATAAGGGGAAAACATGGGTGAGAATAAGGCTTTCGAAAAAAAAAAAAAAAAAAAAAAAAAAAAGGGTGAGACTTGGAAGTAGAAAATGAAGAATGCCAACAGGTCGTGAAAATGTTTCAGAGTGTCAAAGACTTCTCCTTACTCCACCCCAATTTTTCTGGCTTTAACAAAATTATTACTGGAGGAAAAAGACAACATTTGGGAGACTGAGTGGGAGTAAACTAAAGGCCACAACATAAAAAAAAAAGTGGGAAGGGGCAAAAGATGCTTTTTTGTAAAGCAGATAGTGAAAAATAAACTGGTGGAGTGCACCTGTGGGTCCAGGACTCTTTTTACCTTCCTTTTTACCAGCTATAAGCACTTAGGCTGAAAATGACTCCACTGATATGAAGTAGTTTGTGTGACAGTGGATGTTATCTATCTGCACACTAAGGTCCAAGAACACAAACACCAGCTACCCAGCTGCAATCATGCAATGGAAAGGAATTTACATGGTTGAAGCAGTGATTTGAAAATGTTAAAGTACTATGATGGATATCTTTATGTTCCATTTCCTAGAGGCTAAGCAGCAGTGTATAGATGCAGAAGGGAATTCTCTTTAACTGAGGAAAACAACCCCAGAACCTAACAAACAAAATCAGTAGGAAAAAGATAATCCACTGCGAATTCTCAGCTCTGCTTGTTTTTTGGTTTTTTTTTTTTTTTTCTTTTTTTTTTGGAAAAAGCAGAGTAAATAATTTCTGTTCTCAAGAACAGCTTTAGTCAGACTCAATTCTGTCTCAGGTTGTACAGTCACACAAGGGAAATCAACCTCAAGCTAACCTGGCTTATCAGCATGTTTTAGAAGAGAAAAGAGTACTTGCTGACTGTCCCCTTTGCATCCCTCCTCCAACTCACTGATGAAAGCAGCCGAGTAAACAAGAGTTGGGAAAAAAGTTTGCAATTTATTTCACTAGGGTAGCAGTAAATTCTTGCCCCCTCCAAACAAGCAGGATGAGCAATGATTCAGAGAGTTTTTCTAGATCACTGTGACTCCTGGACCTTCTTAGTCATACACTATTTAAGGCTACCCCTAAAACGCAGCTATTTTTTCTCAACGTCAAGATCAATGCCACTGCTGCTCTCTTGAGCCAAGATGGACAGATATGTTCTTTGATTTCTTGACCCAGACTATTATTTAGTATAAAGAGACACTATAGCTCTCAACAAGCTATGAATCTGAGGTCATTGCTGAGATGCCAAAAGGAACTAAAGTAATTATCGAACATGCATTTTCACCTTATTTTGAAAGTAAAAAGTTCACTCTTTTTTCCTCATTTGTTCAATCATTGAGATTTCTGTCTCAAATTCTTAGCATTTTGTCTTGAAGTTTCTTATCAGTTGTATTAATATAACATACACTGTTACAAGTCACCTGTACAGGTAGACCTCCCTTAAAACAAAAAATAAAAAGAAAAATCAACAATCAACTGCAATTAGAAATATTAACTAAACTTAAAGCAGAGTCTTCACAGCCAGTTAATGTATGCCCTGATGACTTTCTGACAATATTTTAGCATGCAGTACAATAGCTCGCTAATGCTGACTGATACCTTTAAATATGAAAATGCATATTGAGATGACAGATAAAAGTGTTACATGATGTTTGTCCTTGGATTAAAGGCTCCTTATTTGTTTGCAGTGACATGAGAAATGATAATGGCTCTGGAAAAACTGATATTGTTTGTCATGTCACAGGACCATTGAGATCTTCCTCTTTTCTGTGACTTTTAATACAAAGGGAGGCCTAAAAGTGCATTAAGTCAAACCTTAGAGGCTTAGCTTAAACCTTAACATCAAAACAGCTGACATAATTCTTGATAAGTCCTTAGATGTGGGCAGAGAAATGCATAACAAGCAACAGGTTTGGAGCTTGTAGTCAGCTTACAAATGACTTCAAGGTACAGTCCCATACAGAGCACATTAACATTTAACCTTCAGGTAAAAGAGGCATGAAGTCTTATTATTCAAAATCAGCTCCAAGAGCAAACACAGCAGTTGTCATCTTGCCAGGCAAAAGGAGAGAAATTGGTATGTTCAGCACGCAGAATCGCCCCTTCCTAATCAGGAGAAATATACACTTGAATTTCCATTCACCTTTCCATGCTGCGAAAGAACACTCCAATTGCATTAACACTGACAGAAAAGCCTGGCAGTGACTCACCTGAAAGACCTACAAGCCGCAAAATATTAGTCAGGCATTTTCTTTCGTGGAGGCGTAAGACCAGTTTGCCATTTCCATTCTGCCCTCAGAACAACAAGCCAAGCCCAATCATTCAGCCAAGCTAACGACAGCAAGGCTTTGTCCCTCAACCTCTAAAACAGATGTTAGGGTAGAAGCATAAAAACATTTTTGCTTTTTGCACAGCCATGGCATAAAATCTTTAAAAACAATCAATAAGTTGCAGTTGACTGGAGTCAATGCAAGACCCCCCATTGCTGGCACTTTGCTTGGAGGTCCCTTCCAACTCAAGCCCTTCCATGATTCCATGAAGTCAGAGAGAAAAGAGATGTGCTGAAAGACCTACCACATTTCTAACTGTTTATAAAGAAAACAAAAAGAAAAACTGACTACAAAGGAAGCAGAGAACAAGCTTTTTCATAAAGCCAAACATTAAAATGAAATTGTTTCTATTTTAACAGTGTAAATATCAATAATCAGAATTTCCTCAGAGAGAGAAAGAAAATAAAAGAGGCCAACCTATGGAACAACAGCAGCAGGGTTATTTGCATTGATTTCTGCAAAACTTGTGTAATGAAATCAGGCACAGAGTTCCACACGCAAAATCCCACCTGGTTTGACTACATTGGAGATAGTCAGAAGTTGGTTTAATGTGAGCATGCACACACTAATCTGAAACATCTCTGCAAAATTATAAAAACCTGTACGATAAAACTCAATCTGGACATGAATTATAGCTAAAGCAATGTATACTGCAGGAAAAAAAAAAAAAAACCAAACAAAACATTGTACCTGGTACTAACTGCATCTGGATGAAAAGCCTAGAAACAGGATTTCCTTAACCCATAATTCCACCAAAAAAATAAACCTGTCAAAATATATTTTTCCACAGTATATATTATGTTGCACACTATAATGAAAAATACCCAAGCCCAACTCCAAATAAAAATTTCTAAGGCAAGGTGGAAAAAATTCTTTTGTAGTTTGAAATTTATTCTTGATTGCACAGATATTTTGGAGGTTCACTACTCTTGTATTACAATTCAGGTTGGTAATCCCAGTTTGTGGAAAAGAGTCTGCAATTAAGTGTATTGTTATGATTCCAAAAGTTACATTTTTAGGTTTAAAAAAGATGAAATGAAGTCATAGAGCCTGGAGGAAAAAAAAAAAAAAAGAAAAAATGCAAACCAGAAGATCCAGCAAAAAATCTAAACAAAGAAAAAGATCCTCAGAGAAACAAAGAAATACCAAAACTTACACTTTTTTTGTTGTTCTTATTGCCTAAGTTGAGTAGGAATTATGTCACAATTGTACCATTAGGTACAAGAGATCTTTCTAAAACAGAAAGAACTAATAAGGGAGAAAAAAAACCATTTAGAGAGTGATGAGCATCTCATTATCATCCTGACCTGAGATATTACTTTCATTTGCTCTCCCTCCCTTATTGAGAGCTTTTGGGAACAGCCCTACTTTGTGCCCAAAATGTCAGTGACCCCTAACAGATTCTTTGGTGACTGAGAACAGCAAGAACACCTTAACAGAGCCACCCAGTTATCTTCCCTGCTGGGGATGCAGATTAATGCTGATATAAAACTGCTTTGGCCCCACTTCACCTGAGCAACACAGGACAACATACTCCATGCACTGATCTCAAACAAAACCAAAAAAAAAACAAAACAAAACACCAAACCCAAAAAAAGGAGGTAAGCAGGAAGGAAGGTATAGCAGGAATACTGGGGAAAGAAAATTAAAGAATTACTCATTCATGACCATGAAGTTCAGGAAGAGACTTTAGGAGAAAAAGCTTGTTGAAATTGGGGCTTGATTGCTTTGGGGTTTTAAGTTGTGTGTGCTTCATACAAGACATAAGAAGTTCTCAGTCTAAGCAGTAAAATGGACTCAAGTAATGGAAGAGTTTCTTTGCTCAAGTACTACCAGTCTCTGCGCAGCTTTTTTTTTCCCCAGAAAGGTTCTTCAAAGGCTTTATTTCAGAGCCATCTTACAAGGAGCCTTCTGCCATCCTCTGATCTTTGTTGACTTCTGAGGTGATAGTGTTAAATATCCTCACCCATGAGCTGGATAAAAGAGGGACTGGCCAACAGGAAAACTCAGGAAGTTTAGCAAGAACATAAGGAGACTTGTGCATCTGGATGAGAATAACTCCAGTCAGCAGCTAAGCCTGGGGACCGACAAGCTAATAAGTGGCTTTGCAGTAGAGGCAACTTACATTATTTACATCATAGCAAGTGCCTCTTCCACCTACTATCAGTGAGAAAAGCAGGGCTACTTCATACAGTAGCCTCAACTTTTCATTCAATTTCTCTGGCTAAAAATAAGTTGCAGTAATCTCATAAGGTGTCAGAAAGAAAATTAATATCAGAAAGAAAATCCGTCACAATACGGAACAGAAGTGACTAGAGCAATACATATCCTTGATTTTCTTCCTCTCTTGAATTCCAAGGCTGGTCATCTGACCTAGTCAGAAAGGGGGACAAAAACCAACAACCCAAGAACAACAACAAAAAAGCTGATGATTCATGATGGCCAGAGAGATGGTGAACAAAATGCAAATGGAACATTCATCAGATGTCAAATAGTAGACATGCCACATACTTATTTCAAAATAAAACCTTCTCCTACTTCATTCTGTTGAAACCATCACTTTAATAACTTATTTCTATTAGACATCCCTCTCTACCTGCCTTTTACTTTTCATCTCAGAATGTTTAATCAACATTGATATTTAGAGGTAAGACTGGGCTGACCAGTTTGCAGTTCATAAGCTTCACTAGGTTGCAGTAGAAATGTTATACAAATTTATACATATATCACACTGAATTTTGCATGCTAGACAGATTGAATTCATGTTCTGTAAGTTTTCCAAAAAGCAGAACTAGCATCAAAGTAAAAAGTGCCCAGCTTCCTATTCACTTTGTAGTAGGTTTGCTTTTTCAAACACAGTGCATAATCGTAAGTGAAAAAAATGGATGGAGTCAGACAGAATTACTTTTGTAAAACAGCAAATTATACACAGAATTTCCACTATAAGGGGGGGGGGGGGGGGAGGAAGGAATAGTTAGGGGGAAAAAAGGAGAGGGTTTTTATTTTTGAAAAAAAAAAAAAAAAAAGACTTCTTAGAATTCATTTCTATGAGATTTTAGGGTAACAGTGCTTGTCCTTATGAAATGCATCCTATCAAAAGAAAACCGATTTGGAAGTGCTGGGAAATCACAAACAAAACAAACAGCCAAAGTGCAGAGCATAGGTTCTAAGTTCTTGCAATTAAAACTGATTTTAAGTGGTCCCCACTGTAAGTATCTGTGCTTTCCAGTTGTTTACAAGCCTGGTAATTTGAAACTTGGACACAATCTACACCTCAATGAGTTCATCTCCTGGATGAACCAGCACACCTCCAATAAAATAGCAGCGCCAAATGAGTTTAGAGCCACTGGGGACTTTGTCTCATGCTGTGACAATCAGGAAAAGATGTGGTTTTTTTCCCCAATTACCTTTGGAGGCTTGACCGTGACACCCCTATGAATACTTTTCTGGAATTGGTTGGTGATGTTTTTGTTCAGGCAGAGGCCACAGCAGGGCCTGGCAAAACCCCCAGCCCCGCACAGGCTTCGGCCAGCAGGGATGGCAGAAGCATCTCTCCCACCCTCCCTGACAGCAGCCAGCAGGGCAGGGAGCGGCGTTTGCCCACAGGCTTTGCATGTGCCAGTGGAGGAGAGCAGAGAGGCGAGGGCTGACAGCTTCTGTCAGGCATTACTGCCCATTCCCTTCCTTCCCTCCCTCTCCCTTTCTGTGGCCAGTGGCTGTCTGGCATTTCATGCCCCATGTGCAGCTAGAGCAGGCAGAGGTGGGAGAAGAGGGAAAGATCAAGATGATTTTGTGTAGCACAGTCACTCTAATCACCCAAGCCTGAAGCATGAGTACCTGGCATTCCCACTTCCAGTTCCCCTCCCACACAGTTAACTGGGAGCAATCAGCCCCAGTGCAACCTGCTGCAGCCTCAGCTCCCAGGGCTCAAGAAGCAGACGTCTGACCATAAGCTGATCTTGTCTGAAGCATCAGCCACAGAATTCAGAAATTTCCCCTGAGTAAACCCAGCAGGTTTATTCCTTTTATCATAGGGCTTTGCAGCTTCTCAGACAGGCTGTCATATTGAACTTAGGTGGAGAAAAATGCCGTGTTTTTCCTTTTTTGGCAAAATACACACAATCCGAAACTTTTATATGTGGTCACACACATTAATCACGCTAAAGCAGATGCAGGTCTCAGAAACCTTTCATATGACTCCTAAAACCAGAAGTTATACGCAGGTGGAGAGATGCTTTTCTAGCACAAAGCTGTCCATCCTGTTGATGGGCAGCAATACCAGCTCTCCTCAGAAGTCCCATTCCTTTCAGCCTACTCATATTTCATTTCATATATATTGGGCCAAGCCACATTTTAAGCTTCAATCACCCATGTCAATTCTTATTCACATAGACAAGCAGTCCTTTTAACGGGAGGAAGGTTTGCAGGCCAGGACGCACGCTGAATATTTAAGAATCAGAACCAACCTGGGCAAACCCCTGAAAGCAGCTGAGGAAGCACAGCAATCTCCTCCCTGTGTGTTCAGAACAGGAGTTAATAAAAAAGCAGCTAGAAATGCTCCCCAGGAACCACAGCTATGAGCGAGCGCTTAAGGCAGCGGGAAACTGATGCCACTGGGCAGGTGGTGCAGCAGAAGCTGCACCTGTGGAGCACTGCTGGGATCACAGGAGGTCAAGTTTCACTTGGCAACCACTTCTTTGGTCTATGTACCTCCTAGTCCTCAGAGACCTGCTTCTAAGAGCCAAGGCTACACAGCCCAAGCCATGTTTACTGGATGACATCTTGGCTGCTCTTGCCTCAGGCCTGTTTATCTCTGTTCCCTTTCTCGCCTAAGCATTCAGACCGATTCCTTTCTCAGTAATGGGGATTTTGAGAGCTTGTTTTAAAACAACTAATAAAATTCAAAGTAAGGCTTCCTGATTTGTGTCTTTGGTACAGTATTCCCTCTTTAGCTTCTGCCAAAGCTCCCCTCCCAAGGCAGGCAAAAGTTTCTTCTAAACCATCTTCCTCCCACATATTAATTAAGAATTACTCCCAGGTCTTGCAGCAGGCTTGCTGTTCACTGACCACGAGGTAATTGTAGGGAGATTTTCAGCCAAGCCCTGTTGCTAGCTTAGTTTTTTTCCCCCCCTCCACTTAGGGAGTTCGAATTCACAGAGCTTGTGCTGTGCCTACTACATTATAATACATGCAGTACACTGCATATACTCTGCTAAAACTTAAGCAACATTAACATATATAATTAGGAAACCCTCATATTACCATGTTGTAGAATCAGCAAACAACATGTAATCCAAGGATTTTGGGTTTTGTCTGGTCCTTTTCACCCACTAGGTGTTGCAATTAATTATACCAGTGCTTTTTGTTTTGCAAGTATTATTACAGTTAATGATGATTAGTGTAGATAATTTTATTAGGTTGCCATTTTCTAGCTTAAGGGTATCACTTTCATTCTAAAGTGCTGATTGTTTCTTATCTAACTTTTAAAATGAGATTAGATGTTTCTTGTATTGTCAAACTATGTAGATTTATATGGTAATTTAAAATCTGATAAGCTATGAGTGGCATAGGATTGTGTAATAAAGCAATCACAGCAGTTGACACTTCAGAGAGAATTAAATTGAGTCTTGCTTTAACAGAGAGAGACAAAAAAATTATGTACCACTACATGCTGGGGACCAAAGCACTGGGGGAAGCATTTAGGGCGAGAGAATCATTACTTAACTTACAAGCAGTGTCCTCATTTTCTCTGCATGACTGGACAGGTGCATCCATTATGTGTTATTTCAGGAGGAAGAATAAAGGAAATAAATGGCCAAGTACCAGGAGCTGCCTAGAATGAGACTGACTTGCTGAAGATTTCTCTGATGGGACTCAGATTACAAGCTTCTCCTAATGCAGCTCTCCTCATGTGCTTCTGCAGAGACATGGATGGGAGAATAATAAGGCAGGAGTCCAGTGGATGCAGTTTCTCCTAAAGGAAATTTAAATTCTCCTTGTAGGTGGGCCAAAGAAAAAGGAACCCTTTTGTCTTCAGATTTAAAGATGGTTTCTAAACCAACACTGGAAATTGAATTATGCATAAGAACTCTGCACAGGAACATCCTCTTCAGCATCTACGAAAGAAACAAGAAGTGAAATGGATGCTTTTAGGAAAAGATGATGCCCCTGGGGGCTGTTAGGGAGGCACAGGATTTTGCAGGATGGGAAGCTGCATGCTCATTTTCTTCTTACAGGAAGTCACCCTAGTGTACATTCTTAGGCTTGTGACTCAGGGTTTTCATGCTGCAGCTGAAAGCAGCAGGACAGAAGAGGCTGAAAGTACAGTTCAGACCGTGCTAGGAGAAATGTCTGTATGAATACAGCTCTTGCACATGGCAAACATGACCTTGGAGCCTCCAAGGACTATAGGGTCTCTAAACAGGCCAGGGCAGTGCAGTGACACCAGGCCATCATCACCCTCAGGCATCTTCCTCTCCCAGTGAAGAACATAAACCCCTCTCCTCTCTAACTCAGAGCATCAGAGGGGGCTGGCTCCAGTAATGAGCCCTCCCTCCTCATGAATTTTCCCTATGTCACAGCCAAAGCATGTCATTAGGAGGACAGACTGGTGACTGGAGAAGACAGTCACATTGCATGACCTTCCCAGAATCTATATTAGGGGGACTTAAAAGTTAGCATTATAATGGTGGAGGAAGGGATGGGCTGTGCCTTCTAAAAATGATCTCATTTTTAGCAAGAAAGAAAAAAAGAAATGCAGATACTTGTTTCAAGCCACTGTGCATTTAAGAGCAGCTGAGTCTCAGTCGGAAAAGCAGAGCCGTGATCTACTTGTTTTAGTTATGCAATCCATATTTTATGACCAAATTGTGATCAAACACTATTATAACCATTGTTCTTGCAGATTTTACATTTGAATAGTAGACACTGCTGTATTATCAGACAGCTGAGCCACAACACAGGACACATCCCTTTCCTGGCTGCGCAGCATGAGTGGCTATCTGAAATAAGGAGGGTACAAGCCCTGGATCAACGATGGTGGTGGAGATCCTTTATTCTGGAACATTATCATTCTGAGTCAACAAGCCAAGAATGGGGACCAAGAAACAAAGTTCACCTTTGCTTTTAGAAGAAAATTTTACAGCATTTCCCATTCTCTTTCACTCCTAAAGTCTTATGCCTGTCTTGAATAATTTGGAAATGACCTGGAAAATGTAGCTGAACTATGGAGTGTTCCAAGTGTTCTCTATTTGCTTTAACTCAAACAAAAATTAATATAGCATCATAAATGTGTCAAGAGATAAATTAACAAAAAAAAAAGTGTCTTTTCTCTGCATGAAAGAGTTTAAATGCTGCAATGCTGCTATCCTCAGTTAGCAGTTCTGAGGTATGAAAGCTTCTCCTTAACAGCAAGTGCTAACAGAATGTTTTATCAGAGCAAGCACTACCTCTAGGAGCTCAGATCTGCCAGTGAGAGATTGGCTAGCAAAAAATTTCCTTTTTGACTTCTCCTGCACCCTATGTCCTCTTGGGCTGGGCCGCTGGCACAACTCTGCTTCTGCTCCTCTAAGTGATATCCTTGTCTTTATTCTGCTTTCTTCATCTGGCCACCTCTTGCTCTACCCCCTCCATGGTCCATCTGCTGCTCATTGCAGTGAAACCAGCACTCCCACCCTCTCTCCAAAACCCATACTGGTGACAATGGGCCCCTTCCCAGAGTACAAAATAAAGAACAAGCAAAGTAAAAACAATATCCTCCCTCAGAGCCCCAAATCAGTCACGAGCATCCAAAAAATAAAAGACTTTAGCAGAAAACCCAGAGTAAAGAAGTAAATGCTACCCAGAAAGAGATAAGCTTGAACTCTTAAATCACTTAATGCCTTCCCTGAAGTCACAGATCTACTGCAGACCAGAGCAGTCAAATCTAGTCTGCTCCAAGGGATGAAGGGGCACTACAGGCAGGACTCAACTTCTTATAGTGCCCTTTCATCTTCAGCAATCCTTGTTTCTCATCTGACACATCTGTGCTATAGACTGCAGTGACTTTAATACCAGAGATTCGTGGAGGATTTTTCATTGTCAAACCCACAGCAGTGAACAATTCTAACCATTGGAATGGTTAGAGTCTGGAAAATCTTTTTCCATCCCCCTTCACGCCCATCAAACTATCTTCACAATATCGGTTAAACAAAGCTCCATAAATCCAGTATAAATCAGCTGTTTTGCTCTAATTCAGGCTTCTAACTCTTTACCATTATTGTGCTTTCATACTGCTCTAACTCAGCCAAGCAGTAAGTAGTATCTGTGAGTAAAAAAGCTTTATTTGTGAGGTGCTCCTGGAATATTCTCTGCATAACCAAGAGCAAAACCAGTTTCATTCCTTCTTTTGGCAAACAAACAGCCAGGCAAGATCCTTAGCCTAACCAAGGAGTGTATACTAACACCACATGCTCAAGAATTTTCATGATCACGCAACTATCTTTGGCCCATTGACTGAGTCTCTGCAAGTGAACAATTAGTTTCTCCTCTACAAATATTAATAAGCATAGGGCAAACCATCTATGCTGTAGCTGTTAGCTTTCTCCGCATCTCATTATAACAGAAGAATCCATTTGGCATTCTCTGTCAGCTTTCTCTGTATATCTTCAGAAGAAAATTGTTTTTGGTATTCAGCAGCTTCCTTTTTTAACACATTGTCATAAACAAAAGCATTCATTCATTGCTTCTCAGATTCCTCCACAGGACTCAAAAAGAGAAAGTTTTGTTTGTCAGTTGTCATACTTCAGGATATTTTTCATAAGCAAATCACTCACCATTCATCAGCTTTATGTGGTTCTACTAAAAAAAGGAAGTGCTTGCTCCACTTTTCAACACACAGATGCAACCTCATTATAGGTCCAAGGATGAGCAACTCTAGATGCATAAACTCATAACCAATTAGCATTATGGGGAGATCTTCTGTACTTTGAAAGCAAATTTTGTGCAAGTAGCTAGGGAAAATTTCCCTGTGGTTATTAATTAGAGTGAGTAATTAAGACTATTAATCTTACTGACTTTTTTTCCTTCTAATTCACAGCAACTTACTTGGGAATAAATAACTCAGATCTTTTGGACAATTCTTCCAGCCTTGAATAAGCTATTCCTTTTCAGAAGGACAGTTAAGCATGGAAAGTGTATTCTCTCCAGCCACTGCAAACCACATGTAGCAGAGGGAAACAGAGCCTAATTCAAGAATTTGCATCGAAGACAAGTAATTTAAACTTGAAGTAATTTAAACTGCACCTGCCACAGGTCAGTAGAACCTCCTCACTGCCCTCACATCCACACTCATCTGATACCAGGGTGGACAAAAAAATGACAGTTAACAAGGTAGAAAGAGGAATTTCCTAATTTTGTTGGGGCAGTGAATAATCTGAAACATCAGTACACTCTAATATCCTTCTTTCCTTTAGGTCTGCAGCAGCTGCACAGGCATGGGGTTCCTGGTGTTATGACAGTGACTGCCACAGAGCCCTGCTGCCAGTTTTCCAAGAGGCTTACCACTGGCTTGGTTTATATATCTAAAGGAATATTGCAACAGCCAAAGGCAAAATTCCTTTTGCCATCTTCATTTAGCAAAACTCTTGCATCCGATTCGTGGTTTGTTTTTTTTTCCCCTGTACAAGCCTTGCTCTTCTGTGATGCTTAGCACCTTTCAGAAGCACACAAAGCACTATCTGTCACAGCCAGCTGTTTCCTTCCTACACCTTCCCAAGAGAGCCCTGAATGGGGATTTCATTAGCTGGCTCCAAATGCAACAGGCCAGGTGTGGAGAGTGTATGACAGCAGACTCTCACTAAGTGCTTTAGTCAGTAATGTAGAGAAACAAATAAAAGTTATACGGTAATGCAGACTTCTGATTAGAACTTTATTGCTGTTACTGTGTAGGCAGGGGGTGGCACAAAGAGACACACAGCTGTGGCTCTGTCACTCCCTAAAAAAGGACCAGGAAAGAAGCTTGGGCAGAGGACCCTGATCATCCAGACTGGCTCTTTCCTAGCTGGTTTGGGTATTTCAACTAGACACGTCCATCACGCTGCCCAAGTACACCCAGGGATGGAGGACACTGCAGAGGTGATAAAGATGACATTCCACAGGACTTGGATTCTTTTCTCTACACAGTCATTTATTCCTGAGAAGTCCCATGACAAAGAAAAGCATTTTTCCAGACTGCTACAAGATCCTGGATGTGGTAGGAGATGTTTCAAACTGAGAAAGCCACACAAACTCTTTTGTAGCAAAGCACTCTTGGGGACCCAGAGGAATCCCAGGTCCAAGGACCACACAGGTACAGATTTGGCTAATCTGCTCATGCAGTCTGGACATGAACTAGGGGATACCACACAAGCCTGGGGTGAAGGACTAGTGCTTCTTAGAGCTGTAGATGCAGTGTGCACACTCATACACCACCAGGGTGGATGATAATTGTTCACTGTAGATGTGCTTCGTGCCTTATGGACAGCATTTCTAAGGATTTACACTCTGAAAACATTTAAAGTTTTGAAACATTTTCCAAATGGGCCAGAGGCATTTTAATTTTCCTTTCAAGGAGTTGTGAATTTATACTTTAGCTCCTTCTTAACAGGCCATTTTTGACCCAATGGCCCATGATGGCTTCTTCAAAGTGAGCTACAGTCTATCAGTCAATTTCTGTTTAGTTCACAGATCATCAGTGCAATGGAATTTAACAGCTGCTCAGGAGCTATTATAGTCTTTCATGTCAATCTCATTGTCAAGGGTGTAAAACAAAAGTCAAAAATCTTCAAGAATAATTTTAATTGATATTTACTGACCATACACAAGTAGTAAGCCTTTCTGCCCTAGCTTTTTCTCCAAAGGGGAAAGCCAAAATACCTTATGACCTGGGAATTAGAGCTGCCAGAACAAATTGGTCAACACAGTAAACATCAGATATATTCTTAAGCTGTGGGAGCTTAACAGCAGATTTACTCAATAAATCCCTGCTCTTCCTTTCACTCCTATAAAATAAAACTAGCTAAACTTGAAAAAGAAGCTTAAAAGGGAATATTTCTTATTAAGACTTCATATCTGGCTTACTATAGGTCTTTTGTGCGCTTAAAATGCCAACCTCAAAACATCATGAATATACGAAGCCTCAAGAACAAAAAACAAGTTGTGTTACACAGAGGAACAATCTTTATAGGGCAGAAAAAACAGTTTGAGGTCAGATATATCTCTCAAAGCATGAAATATAAACACGTATACATAAACTAATTACCGGGAAAGAGAAAGCCCTGATGAGCCAATTGAACATAAAAAGAAATGAATCTCAAATTGTAGGCATGAAATTCAGCCTTGAGAAATCATCTAAAGAATTAGTCTCCATTTTCTTTACTAAATAAAGAAGGGGAGGAGACAGAAAGAGAGAGGCATTAGTCCAGTGGCTAAAACATTTAAAGGGTTCCACTCCTTCCTTCCAAAAAAACAAAAAACAAACAAAAAAAAAAAAAAAAAAACAAAAAAAAAAAAAAAAAACAAAAAAACCCCAAAACAAAACAAAAAAAAAAAAAAACACCAAAAAAAACCACCCCAACAAAAAAAATTCCTTTTTCTTCCCTAAAAAGTGCCATAATCTCTTGGCTAGGACTTTGCTGAATCTAAGACACCAGTTGGAATACAATAGTTAGAGTCAAGGGGAAGAAGTCAGAAATAAAGTTTCTGTCCTAGAAGTTTAGGGATGAACTCAAATGTGCATTCAAGGGGAAGGCCATCTGTACCCCATAGTAGGGGGAGAGGAAGATGATGGATAATTTATGTTTTTCAATATTTTCTCAGAAGAGTTCTACACATCATATAACACACATCAAAGAGCAAACAGCTGCTGACCACAAGCTTCAGTTCTTCCACTTGCAGGAAACATTTTTTCACAGAGTGACAAAGCTTTTCTTTTTTTTCTGTGCCAAAGGATTTTGAAGGTGTGTGAAAAGGAATTAGAAAAGGAGAATTGCTACTATAACAGCATTCAAGTAAAGGGTAAGCATCCATTTTCATTCCCCCAGGCAGAGGATGACAATACATTCTAAATTACTAGATAATAGGAAGTGATGCCCTCCACATCTCCTCCAGTAGATGCCTGTTAAAGTGCAGCCTTAGTCCGAGCTGTAAACTAAAGGTTTTAGGACATGGGAGTTGGTGATTTGCATTCAAATCATCACTTTTTCTCCATGTGTCGTAGAAGGGCTGATCACATCTTCTGAGGTTTCCATTTGCTAGTAAGAGTGCACCTATCTGGGCATGCACAACACAGTTCTAGATTATAAACTCAGAGTGAAGGAGAGAATAGGCTTAATTCTCAGGTATTTCAGTTATTTGTTTGGTTTGGCCCTCATTTTCTTTGTGAGTAAAAAGAAACGTTGGAAATTAGAGTCATTGCTGGGACATAGCATCCCTTGCAGAGAAAGTGAAGGCTACTTAGGTAGCAAGGCAAATTTGTTAGGACGAAACTCCTAATAAATGCAAACTCAGTCAGCATTCTCCAAGAGGAGAATTTAGTCTCAGAAAAATAAAATTAATTTGAATCAAAAGAAGAGAAATAAAAGGGGAAACTTTACAGATTAGAAAGGCAACATAAAGGAAGGCATTTTATGCATATTTATAAACACAAATAACTGATACATTGAAATAAAAATAAATTATTAAAGCCAATGCTTTTCCTGGTTTCAAGGTCAGAGTAGATTTTCCCTCACAGAGGCAAAATCAGGATGACACATTTAAAGCCATTTAGGACTAGGAAAGAACATCAACCCACTCAAAAGTAACAAAATACTAACTATGAAAAAATTTGTGTGTTTCCATAAAAATTTTTCAAAGTGTTTGGTCAACTAGTTCAATTGCCACACATGTATTATAAAATTGTTGATCTAGATTAATTGTCCTGTTTCCTTTTAAAATGTCAGAAAAAGGGGGAAGTCTTACACAGAAACCTTTTTCCTTTGCTGTGTTGTTACACTCTCTTAGTCTAGGAGGCAAGAGAATACTCCTGCTTAAAAAACTTTTGACTGCTCTTCAAGCTTATTCCTCCATAAAACTTCATCCATGTCTAAAATACCCCTGCTCAGAAATAGAGATCTTCTGAAATGCAGAAATGAACGAAGCAGACCAATCTTTTCAGTATCAAATCACAAGGAAAAAAATAAGAAACAACAGCAGAAGACTGAGTAAAAACTCAGCATTTGCACACCTGTGCACAGATGGATTGAAGCACTGAGCACCAGGTTGCTATTAAATCAGAGCAATCAGTGAGACACATTCACAGGAATCACTGTAAGAAAGCTGCAATGTGCTTTTTGCTTCCAACTCTATGAAACTTGGGTCTTCAAAACTAACTGAGCTCCCACTTTTGGCTTGATAGTATTTTGAGAGAGGAACTTTTGCATCCCTACAAAATTAACAGGATCCTCTCTTTGTACCATGTTTACATCCTATTTTCCCCTAAAGAAGCAACTGCTTGGGCAGAATTGAGGGGTTTTGTGCCAGCCGTTTTTTCCACACTGGCCACTACACTTGTCAGGCAGGAAGCAGCCTCGATTAAGTTATTTGTATTCCTAAGAGGTTGCCTACTGCCTGGGCTCACTGTGCAGTCCTCTAACCCTGACCAGGAACAGCTGAACAAGTGACAATAGTTCTGGCTGTTATGTGCCATTAAGACATAATGCCTGTCTCACGAGCACAGAACACCAGCACACATTTCACTGGTGAAGCCAAAGCTTTGCTGCTCTTTTCATTACACCAGTCTACCAGAAAGACCTGAGCAGGTTTGCAGGGACAGCTCTGGTGCACAATCAGAAATCTTCAACACAATTTTGAATCCTGAACTCCCACTGGTCACTTGCATCTGCTGTTTCCTCTTAACTCGCTCTTGGCTTTCTGAGGTGCCTCCCAGCTGAAAAGATTTCATTATAATTTTATAGCATTAATCCATACCCAAATGCATAAAACTTGAGCTGGAGGAGACAAAGCATCAGAGAAAATAAGTTTCTCTCTGAACAAATGGAGAGAGGACCAGGCATCATGTACTACAAAGGTACAGTGAGACAAAGTGTCTATGCAGCTGCCTAGGACTGACTGCAGCTTCTAAAGCTGATTCTCCAGAATCCCACTCTTCTCTCACTCTTCAGGGTTCTCTGTCCAACTTAACCAGATTAAAAATACTTCTTGCTTACCTTACTTCTGGTTTCTTTGCGGGTAACAAGTGAATGCAACTAAGGAAGGGTCTTTAAATAAGCAAGCAAAGAACTGCTCTGTGTTCTGATACAAAAATATAATCCAAATGTAGTTTTCTCTCTCTTTCATTACTCAGTTTAGGGGCCCACCCTGAGATAACAAATTTAATCACTAAAACAAGCAAATATATTTATTTGATGAAGTAGATGAACACGCGCACAGCACTTTTATGCAGTCCTGTGTTTAACTATTTTGAAAATACAAATCTAATATAATTTTCAGAATGCCTTGACTTTTTTCCTTAGTCATTCCCTTTTAAAAAAGGGAAAATAATGAATATTATTTAAATTCCAGATACATTCAGGGCAATACCTGATCCTGTAACTCATTAAAGGCAACTCTGAGGCAGAGAGTAGGATTTAGCAACTGCTAACCATTAAAAACATATTGTTAGGTTTCCCTGCAATGCTTTTCAAAACAATTTTCAAATATGCCATTAAGATCATTATTTCTTAAACACTGCAGATCTTAGCATCATCATAGTACCACCATTCATACATCTCCCTTTTTTTTGTCTATTCCTCTTCTAAACTTGCTGTCCTCATCAAAGCAGAGTTCTTTTACTTAAAAAAAATCCTTCTCCCTTGTCAGAAAAGCACTCTCATTTTCTTCCTTCAAATCCCTCCATATAACCTACATTTCACTGAGATTGACAGTAGTGCTCTAAACGCTGTCAGTATCACACCCTATCTTACAATTTTACTCTTATCCTGCGTATCATATTCTTCTAAAATCAGATTCTAAATTGCTTGGGGCTTAAAGTCACCTTTTTACTTTTCTTTATCTTACATCATTCCAAAGGGCCAAGCTCTTCCCACCTGACTGGTTAATTTGCAGGAGCTTTGTGGCAGCCAGAAGTAGAGCCAACATTACTCTGCCCATGAACTAGGAGCCAGCTGAGCACATATTATTGCAGTTCCATGTTTTCCACATCAGTGGAGTGTATCACTGGCATGAAAACAGGCTACGTGGCATTTGGAATGTACATCAAGGTCAGCTGGTGCTGCTCATTTTCACAAATGTCCTGACAGATCTGTGAATCTATTTTAATTAATTTCAATTTTCATAAGCTAACATTTTAAAAAAACATTATCAGGTGACTTTTAATTATGATTTTTCACATTATAATGTCCTTAAAATTATATAATGAGCTGAAAAGTACAAATGGTAATCGTGAAATCCCAACAGCAAAGTATCTAAGTGAGGCAAGTGAACTGAGATTGTGGAAAACAAGATTCTGTGATAAATTGAGGGTGCACACTATGCAGCAGAGTATGTCAAGGACTACATATTCAATAGTCTAAATATAACATTGATGTCATCAGAAAAAAATCCACCTTCATGTTGAATGCGATAAAGTGTTAAGCTTTTTAATAAAGAAGAAAAACCCTTTTTCTGTGATAATTATATGGATTTAATGGAAATTCCCCCTGTCAAAATATTAAACCCAACTCACGCCAGGAGTCCTGACCATCTAAAACATACATATTTCTCTACTCCTTTTGAAGTATCAGTATATACCAGTGAGCTTTCTAATTGACTTTTTAAAATATAGAAAGCCTTCATAAACATAAAATGAGCCAATTTAAAACACTGATGGTCTTTGTACTGAAGTGCTGATGAGATAAAAAGCACATCTGAATTACAGAAATCACAGGTTTTTAGAAAAGGTACCTCTAAGAAATTATTAAAGTAATTTTTGCTTAGTGGTTTTCTAAGCCAAGGAGAGAAAAGCCATGTTACACCAGCTTATTTTCTCCCCCAGCCAAGGTATCACAAGGGCCTTCGTCTGCTTTTGTAGCTGGGGCACAGCAGCAAGAGCAGCTTTTGAACACTGCAGTCTTAGGACAGTCAGGCTCATTGCAAGTGGCAATGGCAATGTGGCTCCCAAAATATCCTACTGGGGGAGCGGCAGAGGTCTGTGGTGCATAGGTAGAGCTCCCTTTCCGTTGTCCTGTTCCTAACCCAGCACCTCCCACAGGGAAGGGAGACTAAAGCCTTCTCCCCAGTGCTGCTGGGGGTTGGTGTCTCACCCTGGGAGGACCCCAGGCTAGAGAGCTGAGCATTGCACGACACCGAGGTGGCACCGGTCAAACGGGAATCAAAATCTGGTCTATAGTTTTCATAAACTGGAACTCACAAGAAAGAATCCATTATTTGGCATCAAATAAAAAAAATACACGTCTAAGTACAGATTAAAAAATGCAGGCCATCATTTCTTTCAGTTGAAAGACACAGCGGAGGTGATAAAAAATAGAAATATAATTGGGGCATGCTGTTTGAGAGAGACATTAGCTGCAATGCTGAGCATAGCAGTGAGCACGGATGCCTCAAAGCAACTGGGCACTACAGTGACCCAGCAGCTCACTGCCAGGCAAGCTGAGCATGCACAGGCCACTTTCCAGCTCTGTGTTCAGCTCAGACTCTGCCTCACAGGAGACTGAAAGCCCTGACCCTCAAGAACTGCAAGCTCTGAATCCCAAATTTATCTACAGCCGCACTAACACAGATTATCTGCCCTGTTGTGGCTGAGCGCGTGCCAGAAAACCTCAAGTGTGAGAATACTGGGATATCTTGGAAGTTGGTCCAAAAATACAAACTGGTTACCCGTTTCCTACGGAATCCAACAGCTGTAAAGGATGACTTAAGAAGTGTCCGAAGCATGGATCAATATCTGAAGCTTGATATGCCCTTGTGATTATCTTGCTTTCCTTTACTCATCTGCTCTTTTTAATCACACACTCCAAGCAAACCTTCGCTTATACAGCGGGGAGGCTTCGGCTCCTTGCTGTATTGGGGAGTTATGGAGCTGCAAGGAAATTTTCACAGGAATGCCATAGCATGGCATAGAGGCAAGAAAAAAAGCTAATCAAGACACCACATCTGAGATGAAAAGTTACTGATCCTAAAAGAGAAAGTAAGTCAGGAAAGTTACTCTTTAACATTCTCTTTGATCTGTGTATGAATTCTCCATTTAATTTGCTTAAGCTTGAAAAAGGTGGACAAGGAAGAAAAGACGTTTTTATGAGAAAAATGATTTCACAGCAAACTCACTTCATTTGAGACTTCTGAAAAGGCATTAACTTATATAGAACTATCTTCTAGACTTTTCCCACAGTTCAACATAAGGTGAAATAAAAAAAAATTAAATTTAAATCATCATGTTGTAAAGGAGACACGTCTCACTAAAGGTGAAAACCTTTTGCATAAGATAACCAATTTAAACCATACAACTGAAAAATTTACACTTAATATTTGCTCTGTATTTATGACTTTTGAAACATACAGATAACAGATGTGAAATATAGACTGATATGAAACAATAATAATGTGGACTCTTTGAGACATACTGAAAAATGCTATATAATAGACCTGCATAGTGTGTAATGCTGTCCAGAGGATTTTCAATGGCACATTGAGACAGCAGCTTCACAAACAGCCTGTAGGTCAAAGGATTTGGATGTCTGCCTAGGGAGGCACTGGGGTGACCCCCCTTTATTGCATGCACCCAAGCCTGTGCCACACAGCTTTAGGATTGAGAAAGGGATTTGAGAATGACCATAAGGTCCCTCTAGCTTCTCCAGCTCTCCGCTTGCTTGCGCAGAGACCCTGGAAACACCACATTTCTCACTGTGCCACCACTGGCCCTGGGGCACTGGTCAGCATCACGAGGGAGGGTGGCTTTCTGCCCTAGAGACTAAGAAGTCACCACAGAGCGTTTGTGCTTTCTCCTGGCCAGTTTCCTCCCACTTGGCTGACTCCTCAGGTGGGAGAAATGAGGTGTGGTGAGGAATGGACCACCCACGGTGGGGCAGGCCCCTGACACCATCCCAACATCGTGCACCAGCTACCCCCAGTGCATTGCAGAAGCATTAACTGCCTGCAGCTGGGGTGCTCAGCTCTCTTTTACTGCACATCTCTACAGAGGAGACAACCGACCTGATCTTGTCGACTGTTTCGTCAAATATCCCTTCTACGGCCTAATGCCAGCACAAATGCTGCTATGAACATTAGAGAGGTATAATTTGATCCTCAAAGCCCCTTGATCCGTTTCCCTCCTTCAGCCTTGCAGATAAAGAGTGCATCACGAGGTGCAGTTTTTTCAGAGGAGACAGTAAAAGCTGGTCCCATGGTCGCTTTAAATGTCCCTGGGTGCCTCTTGTTAGGCGAGAATAAGGACTTTTTTGTGCTTTCTTCAGCCAAGTGCTTTCCTCCCAGGGTGATGTACTAAGTACCTGCCAGCTGTTTTACATTTGACAGAGGGAGCTGAATGCTTTTTTTTTTTTTTGCAATGAAGGCCATTACATACATGTAAGCCATTAATTCAAAGACAAACAGGCACTTCTTTGATGGAGAGATGTGAGTCTGTGAGGCAGAAACGGGTTAATAAATGTGAAAATGAATCTCCTAAGGATAATGTGCCACTGTCAAATAGCAAAACAGCTGAAGCACAGTTCTGACATCTCCTCAGGACACAAGATATTCTCATAAAACGTGGGCAGGGAAGAAACATTTGATGTCTGGCCCTACCATTTGTATTTTTAGAAGGCTACACAACAATACTCCGACACCCCGAGGTATCTAATGGTTCAACAGTCCTGTACAGTAGGTTCTGCCTCCTTTCTAAGGCACACAAATCCATAAACCTTCACTGACCTGTAGTGTCAGTGTGCTCCTGCCTGCAGCCCTTTTTTTCTGCTGCGTTAGAAAGCCTGACGAGACTGCTTATTGAATTTCTTCCTTTCAACATCAAAGATACCAGCCATGCTCTCCAATTATTTAATAGATTCTGCTACAGTGGAGATCACTGATTCATTTTCACTAGAGATATCCAGCCATTGTAAAGAGCAATTACATATAATAACAGCCTAGCTGTTCTCAAACATTCTTTTATAAAACACATAGTCCAGTGATTACCAAGACGGGCAATGATCTGATATTGATAATAAAACTTAATGTCTTTGGTGCTAGTTTTACCAAACTATCAATGGTTTTGCTCTGCAGACCCCAGCACTCCAAATGCAGCAGGAATATTTGGACTGCCTTTTGCTTTAACTGTTAAATATTTAAAGAGCATGGTCATGCTCTTTAAGCCTCACAGAAAGGTGCCTCTGATTCAGCTTTTTGCTGCTTGGCAGTGCTGTCTGGGGGAATGACACAGGGAGACAGGAGATGCTGAGTTCTAAAGCCAGTTCTGTTGCTGGGCAGCCTGGAGCAAGATGCTTTGTCTCAGTCTCCCCAGCTGTAAAACGTTCCTACTTAAACGTGCACGGGGGCTGAAGATCAATTTGTTAATGGCTGTGCATTAGCACCATGCACAGCCCTTTGTCCTAAAAGTACTAACCCTTCTTGCCCTTATTCGCAGATGACTTTCCAGACTAACAGATTAAAGTATTCTTTATCTAAAACTTTCCCTGAGATAAAAACCTCGGTGATAGCTACTTACTGAGCCTCATCTCTCTGTGGTTCTGAGGTGGCAAGTCCTAGACTTGAAGTACAAACTTTTTCTAACCCTTCCTTTTACAGCTGTGATAAAACCAGAAGCAAAATTAGAAGAGCGAGGTTGGCAGTGCCCGCTTGACCTTGAAGCGTAAATTGTGAAGAGCAAAATGAGAGCATCCACCTTCTCCAGACTCATTTTGAACCTAACAAGCTGACAAAGGCCACAGTGATGAAGATAATCACTGTCTCGAGCAGATGTTATATCCCCATCGATGGATGGCAGCAGTATGTGTAAAGTTCCCCGCCCTAGAAAGCTATTATGTCCACAGGCAGTTCTCATGCATTTCCAAAAAGCCTTTATTTTAGCTAGACAACGTGGTCCCCTATCTTTTATATCTCGTCCATTCTCACCCGTAGGGCTACACTAGATACAAGTTTCCCTTGGCATGTTCTCTTTTTCTGCCTTACAAATCACCTTCAGGCCAGCTGTAGCAATTTGCCTGTTAGGCAGGACACGAGCACTGCTGCTGCTGGAACAGGGATTGCAGCTACCACAGAGCCTGCCCACAGCAAATCCTAGGGGCCACACACCATAAGGACGACATGCTTATGCATGAAATAAATTTACATAGGGCACTCCGACTGCCTAAAGCATGAATCATTCATTCCACCCCCTGGATATGGAAACTGCTGGACCTCTCTTTTCAGAATTTACCAGGCTGAAGCCTTAAGGTGACAAGTTGACTGAAAGGCAGCAAATACACTCAAGTACATGTCAGCAGAGAGTAAAGAATGAGCACTCTCCTGAGAAGAGAGGGTGGGTGGGTGCAATTATTCTGCCACAGGAGCTCAGATCTTGCACTCAGACCAGAACCCCACACAGTCTGCATGCCAAGTTATCCTGTGGGTCTAGGCTGAAGCGGGTCCAGTATTTCAGGAAGCCACAGCATGGGGGGGCTGATGCATCCTATTCTGCCTCTGAAATCAGCAAGAATTTGGGGCGGGGCGGGGAGGGGGGGTATTCAGAAATGCAATATGGCTGTGCAATTTTTTTTTTCCAGACTTGAATCCCACAGACCAAGGGGAATATAGGTGTGAGCAGCAGACACCAATCCCTGTGCGGGGACTTGTGGGGTCAGGGACTCTGCAGTGCTCCAGGAGAAGCACGGCTCACCTCTGTCACCCCAAGTTTCAGCAAAGTAACCGGCTTAGTTTGCCTCCTACTATCAACTGCTCCAGCTCTGACTTATAATTGGAATTCATATCCTGCAAAAGCCAGAGCCTGCAGCTATCAGATACAGCAAATTATTCAGCATAAACAAGCATAAGCTGCACTGGTTTTCATGTTGCCCGTTTCCCACTCCTCCCAGTCGCTCACAAGCACTCTGTGGGCACAGAGGAACACATGTGGAACAGCCACAGTAGCTGGGGCTGGGAAGGAATTCTTCTTGTCCACATAGCCTCTCTACTTCTTATTCCAATGCCACATCCATTCTTTTCCCACACCAGGCAGCTGTGAGACTTCGTTAATATACCACCTGAAATCTATTTTCATCTAACATTCAAAACATGACTGTAAAGGGTTTATTATTGTCATACTTTCAGATTACTTTAACTTTAGGAGCAGTGCTTCTTTCCTCTTCATTTTTCCTAGCAATATACACTGCTTCTCTTCCCTGTAAGGTGAAAGATCTATAGACTGCTAGTTGTCAGTGCTTGCAAGTAGCCATTTAAAAGCAGATATTTTTTGTCAGCATTTTTATTTGTGAAGCTTCTATGACAGATTTGGAAATTGAAGCCCTTGATTTATCTCCAGGCTGAAAACTAGACAGAGGCAAGGACACCATGAGCCTTAGGAATGAAATTACAAACATGTCATTACCTCCTTTAATCTGCTCTTGTTTCTGTGAAATTGCTCCAGACAACCCCAAAAATCCATTTGCTTTTACAATAAAAAAAATGCTCATTTCAGGCTATTTTCCACCCATATTATTTGAGGCCTCTCACTGTTCCCTTGTGTAAAAACAAAGGCTAGTAAATACACTTCTTTTTGACTTGTGTAGGAGCTAAGCTAACAGACCTAACCAAAATACAAAACAGTCATGTCTAAAATCACCATCCCCCTCCCTCTTTCTTTTTTTTTTTTTTATTTATTAAATCTTGTTTGCCTCACAGAAGAAAATGGTTTGATAGTGAGTCACACTAGAACTCAGTTCAGGCCACATTTGGCATAACATCACATCTGGCACCCTGAAACTGTGACTGACAGAGTCTGATCAAGATTCACATGATGGGAGTAGCAGGGGTGAGAGGCATGGGAGGAACTATAGTGAGAAAGTGGCAAAAAGCCCAGATCCCATTTGTCTGCTCAAGCATTTCTATTAGCTCTTATTTTTCCACTGTACTACAGGCCTACGCAGAAAATAAAAGAATTAGTTTGTGCTGTTACCCATGTGACAGCATCCATGGGTGACTGAAAAGGCTCTGCTGTGATAAGAAGGGTCTGAGTGGGGGTGCAAATGGATGTATAAAAGAGCCCCTTTCCTGAGCCAGTCCCTAAGCTGATGCTGGCACTAGTAGCAACTCCCAAGGGGAAAATTGCAGCTGCCTCAGCTGGGTGTATAAAACTCCCTTCTGGGCTGGCTGGTGTGTTTCCTATGTGAGAAATACTCCGTTCATCCTTAAACTATTCACCATTGAGACAGTCACCCAGTGCCAAGAGAATGGATGGCCATGTGCTTTGTATGTTTTACTGAGGTGGAGAATGATTGGCAGGCCACATTTGGTCTCAAAAATCAGACAGAAAACAGCAGCAACACTGCCTTCACATCTGACATAGATCTAACTGGGTAAAGAACTCACCTGCTGTGGAAAAATCTCATTTTGCTTCAGATCTGGGAGAAGGCCACTCTGCCTGTTGTAATCCCAGCCTATATCTTCCAGCTCCTGCACCACTACCACACAGCTGAAACAAAGCTGTGCTGGCAAGGAGGAGGAATGTGTTCTTCCCTTTCTTTCTGAGGAGATTTGACTTTGCAAAAGAATGGGTTAGGTCCCTAGCTGTTAGCCTCAAGAGTTATTTTCATCACCATTGCCCCAATAAAATTGTGATCTTATTCTTCTGAGAGCTGGCAGGGGTGACAAGCAAACCCTGAAGCAAACGTGGGCATCTCTGCAGCCATATCACTTTACAGAAGAGCACTCATGGCAGAGCTGAGAACACTGACACCAGGGACCACACAACCCCATTACCCTTCCAGGTAGATCTGCTGTTTGACCTGGTTTCTGGAAAAGATTCAGGTAATAGGTTCCAGTACTGAGCCCAAAAGAATAGCTGATTTATTACACACTCAACTAACTCGGCACAGCGTCATAAAAGGGTGAAAGTTCAGAAATACTTTTTTGCGAGCATTTCCTGCTATCCAGCTCTCCACAGCTATTTTAAACGTATCTCTTTTCAGTGGGCTAAGGATCTACAGCCTAGACACCCAGAACCATGCCCTAGACATCCACACACATTTAAAGCAGAGCTCTGGACTCTGCTGTGGCAGAGAGGCACTAAAGGTTAGATATCAAAACACATGATTTCCATCCTTAAGCCCCTTTACCAATCCACCTCTTTGTTCTCAGATTCCTCTCTGTGACATGAAATCACTACCCACCCTTTATCACAGGCCTCCCAGGAGAATAAAAGCAGTAATCACCAAGAAAATTCAGATGCTGTGCTGAATAAAGGTTACTGATACTCACTGCCATGCTGCTGTTGTCCGCTTTCAGAAGAAGGAGCTGGAAGCTGGGGGAAACAGCAGCTAAGCATGAGGGGGCTCTAGGCAGAGGTAAGAAATAAGCAATCTAATGTCCTCTACTCTCCCACACCCACTAAGGAATCAGTGAAATGGCCACAGCTGAGGTCAATGATAGCCAGGTGCCAGACACCACTAGGGCAAAACCACAGCTGTGTGTCCTGAGCAGAGAAGAAAATCAGCCTTGTGAGAAAGTAATCAGCAAAACCTGTGTGCAGGGGACAGAGCAACGGGTCTTACCAGAGGAGAGAAAAGGTGTCTCCCCGTTTTAAAAAATAACACTGTTGTCAGGAGGTCAAGCTTCTTCTGGGAACTCAAGTCTCTGATGGAATCATCAGAGGAAAAAAAAAGAAAAGTAATATTTAATCATCAAGGAGTAACAAAAGCCACGTTGTCATTAGCCACGAGCCACCTTAATGATGATTCCTTTTGTTAGGTACTCAGGCTGCAAATTGCCGTCCCACGTAACTTCTGTCATTGTGATATCTTTGTGATGATTGTAAAAATTTGCTTCATAGCTTGACCATAAAAAAGCATAATTCTAGCTGTAAATTACTGTTTACGTCTTTCATTTATGGCATATATAGTCTTTATTGCACAATATGATTAGTTTTGCATATTAACTATGTGGGGGCATTTTCCTGTGGGCACATGATTTTATCATTTATATGGCATTTCACATTATTTGGGGACAGGTAAATTTAAAACACTTTGTTGCATAATCTCCATTTTGGAAGAGATCTTTTGAGATAAACACATCAGACATCAGTGCTTGGTTCTAAAATTAAATCTTCATCTGCTTAAATGTGTGGGTTATGAGTGCAGCAGAACCATTTACATGTCAGTGAGATGAGAATCAATTCCACAGAATGGAAAGATTACTTAATCTGAGATATATTTTCTTGTTTTAGAACTTGTGATTGACAGACTACCTTATTATTCTTCCTTTTTTTCTTAACTTTAAGAATATCTAATGAAATTAATCACAGCCTGGAGGACACAGTTTGAGACCTGCTAGGAATTATAAATGTCAGTGCAAGCTTTACAACTCACTTGGACTAATTTGCTGCTGGCAAATATATCATTGTCACACACTTCTGTAAACTTTGCATTTGCAATCTTTTGAACTGACCACACAAGCTGAAGCACTACTTTTCAAGTCTTGTGTGTGTGATAGAAGTGTTGATGCAGAGTTTCTAACTTGGAAATAGCTCCAATAAGGATGTGTTGTTACAATCCCATGTCTTATAATAAGTTGTTTAGTCCATATCAGAGCACAGACAGAGTAGAAAACAATAATTTTGCTATTTTTAAATAAAGCACAGAACAGTGCTTTAGTGCTAAAGTCGAAAACCAGAGAAATTTGTCTGTACAGGAACTTGTACTTTATGCAACCAGGTTGTACCTCAGTATCAGACAATATCTTTAAATCATTAATATTATTAATTAACTCACACAAGAATTCATCTTTCTTGAATGGACAAAGAGGGTTGCATTACACTATACCCAGACTACACATACATTTTATAAAAGCAGCAAAAGTTGGAGGGAAGTCTCCAGTAGCTTTTGTCTCTTCAGTTCCTGTCACTACTGTCAGTTCCCTGTAAGTTACTGACTTCTATTTGAAACTAATACCAGGAGGAAATATCTATGCTGTTAAAAATCCTGCACTAAAGCAAAACCTTAATTACAACCTCCTATTCTCTTGAGTCAAGTTACTGACACGTCTGACTGTCACACAGCCCATCTGTTTGCAAAGTTGTTTTGCTTTGCATTGCTGAAGACATGGAATACATGGGAGCAGGAGCCGAGTTGTCCTGCGGAGAACATGCTTTCCCAGTGTCAGGATTCAGAGATGCCTGCTTGTTTCCTGACTACGCACTGCCACTCCAGCTCCAACAGGCATCTGAGCCAGGTTTCTTAGCAAATTCAGTAGATCCTGCTGAATTCAGTTTCTTTCTACATCGGTGCCTGCCACAGACATTTTCTCCCCTGAGACCACAGAAGTGCAAATCTAATGGGATTTCTAATACAAGTTAAACTAACATATTAGTAAGAGGCAAAGGCTAATTTTTAACATGACAATCATTGAAGCAGTTTAAAAATGTGCCTTGAATATTACCTTCATTTCATACATGGAAAACATGGAACAGATACGAGACTTGCTCAAAAGGCAGTAAAACCCAGGTAACCTGATATTGATTTTGCTCCTATCAGCTGAAGGGATTTGGGGAAAAGAACACCCTCTAAAATAATTCCTCCTGACCCAAACATGTTGACAACATAATATATTTACACTGACAAAGAGAGAGTCAGAGACAAAAGGTGCCTAGGGATTTGAATAAATATATTTAGAGATATCAGTACATATCTATCTATCTATCTATATATATATATCTCAAATATAATTGGAGATCAGTTCAGATGAAGATCTGTATTCTCTAGCCATGTTGTTAAAGGACTTTTGGTTGACAAGAAGCACAGGCACACTGTAGGAGAGGCAAACCTTGGCCTCACTCATCACAGATCAAGTACCATCTGAGATGCTGGTTGGTAAGATGTGTTTCAACTTTCTAATTCATTACAGTAGGAGGCATTAAGAAACCCAGGTATTTCCAGACTGTGTTTAAAAAAGCAAACAAATAAAGCAAAACTTTGCCTACTGCTTAAACTCTTCTTTCTTACCCTTTTTCTTGATTTTTTTTTCCTCTTTTGATTATCAGAACTTCCCTAAAGAATGTTACCTTGGACAAATAAATATAGAAAAGAATAGGGAATTTCAAGTAACTAAGGGATCATCTCCAGAAATTTTTAAAAATTTTTATTAGTATTTTTCAATCATTTCATGGGAAAAGGAGTCTTCTGGTGAGAAATGATTTGCAAAGGAACTTTTTGCTCAGCAGTCTTACAGAGACACTTTTGCTTTTAGTTTAAAGCCTGGTTCTCCACTGAGGAAATGCTGCTGTAATCCTGTAGCAGCCAGATGAAACTGCTAGATCAGTCCCATAAAAAAAACTTTAGCTGGTTCTTGGTGCCAGCTCTGTACCAGCAAAGGAGTTGTTTTTTCACAGCAAGCTGAGCACTAGAGTGAGTGTTTAGCCAGCAAGGAGCAAGGGGATGTGGGTTAGTCACACTCTACCGGGGGCTCTGCTTCTTTAGAAATCAGTCATTTGCATTTCTTGCAGCTTAGCGCAGCTACTGAAGGCAGCTGTGCCCAGTGAATTTTATGAGGACATTTAATTCCCAGGCCTTTCCCTGCAGGCCCACATTTCACTAACATAACAACTTCTTAGGAATATCTGCTCATGGTTTTCCCTTGTCATATTTGGCAAATCCTCCTGTAGCCCATCACAAAAAAAACCCCGCCCTGCTTTCCCGTGGCTTCTGGTAAATATATAGGCCTTCAGAGAAAACAAACAACTAAACACCAAGGCCCTCCATTATTTTCAGATTTTTTTTCTGTCCAGCTGTAATTGCACATTTTCTAACTCGAAGCATGGGGAATTCACTACCAGTATATGACTGTGCCAGACACTCATCCTTCCCAATATCCTCCCACTCCAATTTCTATGCATTAGCTTAGAAACAAGAGTTGTCCCTGCTTCTTGGGAGAGGTCAGTGCATTAACATGCTACTGGTTTTTACAAAGGCTAGATGAGGTCTCAGTCAGTACTGTAACACTTCACACATTTTTTTTTGGACATCTCTGATGCTGCCTAATGAGAACTTTGGCATAAGAGGTTATTCAAAGGGGGAAAAAAAGGAAAAGCAATGAGGAAAAAAAAAAAAAAGCTGAAATAAACCTTTCTTCATTCCTTGCTCCAGCATGACACTACACTCAACACTTTGCAAAAACAATAATTGGGTTCTATGCTTAAGTGAATCCAGATGAATCAGGAGTAATTTCACAGAGGTCTGGGAGAGTTAGGCTTATTTTAAACTGAAATAGCTTTGGTATAACTCAGCCTTATTTCTATGGTTCTCAGTTTCACCTTGTTTCATAGGTGATGTCTGCCAAATCACTGTTGGTCATTAGAAAAACTAAAACCATAAATTAGCTGGCTCGTTAGGGATATAGGGCAGCAAGGGCTTTCCTTTATCTTCTTCTATAATGATCCCTGTTTCTACAGAGTACTTCATTTCCATTTGCAAGAGAATTTCATGGTTTGTACAATGAACTCTGCAGCTCATGAAACTCTGACAATGGTCTTCACTCCTTTCTTTTGGTTAATTGTAACAAATTTCATTGGCTGGTTATAAAGGAGATTATTTCGGGGAAGAAAATTCCTGCCCAAGGTACAGAAGGAGGTGAGAGATTTCCAAGTTTTGTCTCTTGAGCTTATTAATAATGCATCAAGGTTTAGCCTCTTTCAGTATGAATTTAACGAGGGCTTTTAGAGTTCCTTTTAGCCATGGAGGAGTGAGAATGCCACTGCCATTGTCAGAGAGTAACTGTCTGTCATTCTTTTCTGCAAGCACCCAAGTAAGTGGGTGGCAGCTGGTGACAAGGGCTATGACTGCACTTGCCATTTTCTTGTGATAGCTGGAGCAGATCTTTGGCCTGAAGCAATTGCTGCTGACTTCCTTATGTATCCAGTACAGCTTTGAGAGGGGAGTTATGCAGATGTAAATATTTATATAAAATATTCCCATTCCAATTGAAGCTGCTGGTGTCTTTTTACCCCAAAAGAGTAGGGAATGCTTTAGATCATGTCATCATTTCCCATTAGTTATGGGGAGGGGGTCTCTGGCGGCTACAGGAACCTCAAGCTATTGCCTTCTACCTTATTGTCTCCTACAGATTTTATGCTCAAGGTGTTGCCTGTAGGCAATCTGCTCTCTCCTGGGCTCCTGAGTTCAGTCTGGGTTTTTAGCAGTACCCTTTGATCAGCTCCAAGGCCGCCTGTGAGTGACAGCAGAAGTCCTTTCTGTTGGGTATCTGATGTGATGCCTCCTCAGTGCCAGCTCTGGGGACTTAGGGCATCTCAGCAGTGTCAAAGTGACACTCTCTCAGTCTGCCATCATCTTCTTTCAGAGGCCTTTTTCTCTCTCTGACTTTGCTTTGAAATTTCTTTCATTTCCTCCCTGAACCCTTAACAGTTTTTGCAGTCTTATCTGAATCTTTAGCTATGCTACCCTTCTTTAATTGTGACCCTCACATTCATAATTTGTTAGACTTTCAGTGCTGGGAGAGGTATTGCAGCATTCCCTCCTGGCAACGCCTTTCTTTTTCTCACTTTTGTTGTATTTATCATTCCTCTCCACCCCACCCTATATAATTCTCTTCCCTCTATTCCTAGTTCCTTACAAGATCAGTTTTTGTGAGCTTTGAACATTAAAGGGAAATATCATTTTGTCTTGTTTTGCCCTACAAAAGGGCAAGATGATCATGAGTCCTTTCTTGAATGAAAACACAGATTCAATGTCACAGGGGCATTGAAAAAAGCTTTGCTATATCCCTCCCACTTTGAAGGAAATAAAGAATGGTGTTGGCAGAGAAAAGTGTATGATTTGGTGGTCAATAAATGCCCTGATCTGATGCTTCTGCTGACACACATGCTCTACCAAACTGCAGCACAGCCAAAAACACCCATCAGATTCCTTCCCACCCTTGGTTCAGAAAACAGCACCTTCAGAAACTGATGCTGAATTTCTCTCCCACTTCAGTGGATACTGCCTAGCTCCACTGAGTACAGCGAGAAAATCCATGTTTTCCACCACCCACTTTTTATACATTATGGCTTCCCTTAGAAAGTCTCAATATGCTTTTTGCTGAAAAACTTACAACCAAACTTGTTGATCAGTGAGCAAACTTAGTTTGCCTGTGCCACACAAAGCATCACTAGCAGCTGTGCAGGTATAAAACAAATATGAAACCGAGGAAGCTGTGCCCTAGGAGATTGTAGTAGTTATAAAATCATGAGCTTGGAGTAGCAGAGAACGCAGAAGTTATCTACTAGGGCAAGGAAACGGCATAGAAAAGTACAGGAAGTGCTGTGCTTGTGTGTGTGCACTTTTCTGTGCAGCTGTGCCTGTTGTTTATGAGCTCATCAACTTGAAAAATAAACCCCCTAACTTAGAGCCCACCACTAATTTCATGCAGAGCCAGAAGAAGACCTTGCATTCATATTTCAGTAATTGGAGCTGTTCAGTCCCACAGGATTAATCCTCTCATGCATCACCTTCAGTTTCCCTGTGCTGACAAGACTTGGTCAGAGGCACTGAAATCCCATGCTACCTGCATGAAGAGGGCACCAGCCTCAACTGTGTCCAGGTAAATAAAATTTAGGAGTCAGTCTGCTCCCAGGGAATGTCAAAACCAGGCTCCAAACTGACACAGAGGCATTGCCACGCTCCCAGCAGAAGGATTGCTACCCTCCTCTCCAGCAGCAGCTATGGCTTTTTACCACCTTCAGGCAATAAATCAATGTGAAGGTGCTGGCAGCAATTAATCTGTGCCACCTCTCAGGTGGGTTAGAGCCGTGCAGTAGAGCTGGCCATGAGGAATATCCTCATGCACCCTCAAAGGCGTGGAAAACTTGGATGCATCTTCTCATTAATAAACAAGCTCAGCTTGCTTCCCACAGCCTACATCAGCTTTTTGGAGTTAATTCCAAGGTCCTGGACTTTACTTTAAAGGCCTGATTTGAGTATAGTTAAAAGTCTTGGTAGAGATAATAAATGTAGACCATCATTAAGAAAATAATTCCTCTATCCCACTGAAGGTTTTACAGGGAAAATTTTCTAAAACTGCAACATTGAATCTCACAGGAAGAAGAAATGATCACAAACTGCATTGGTCTCATCTTCAAGTACAAAGTGCTTTTTAAAATCTGAACTTCTTACATAAACATTGGGGAAATATGAAAATAGATAAATAAATAAAAAGTTAAACCACAATGCTTCATTGCACAGACATTGCTTCATGGGGTGTGGATGACAAAATAAATATGACTGCTCTTAGTCATGTCGCTTACTGCTGTTCTGGAGGGTAAGCTCATCCCGTGTGAGTGAGTGCAATATAATGATGTACTTTAAATGGATCACATCATGGTATATGTGCTTTTGCTCTGAGGTTACCATTAGATGCTCCAGAAAAAAACGAAAATGCACTGTACAAATTACAGAATTATTTAAAATATTTTATTTGTCCTGAGACAGGGCTGGCAGGTGCCATGATACAGGACTAAAAGCCCTTGCAAATGGTATTTTTTTTCATTTCTGTTGCTTGCACTTTCTATCTTACTTTATCTGTCAAGATTCAAATTCTGATTTTCTTCTATCTTCTTTTATTTGTCTTTTATAAATTCCCACCTCTAAGTTCAATCAACTCAAAGTCCTTGAAGCGGGAAGCACTGCTTGTTTTCCAGGTGATGGCATCAACGTTTGGGAAGGTGTTTCTCGCTGTTCAGTGGCTTTGTGAATCTCCTGGTTGGATCAGTTTCTTTTTGCATCTCTAGCCGTGAATACAGGTTGAAAAGAAGAGCAACAGACTCCCCCCTTGGTCCTACACCTAGAGAGGCACCAACCTGTCTCCCATGTTCCTGGCAGGCGCAGTTTTCCTCCTCTCTCTGCCCCCTCTTTCATCCATCCAGCTGGCACGGCCCGGAGGATGTTCTCCCCCTCAATACTTCAAGCAGGGATGGTTGCTATCCTCACCAGCTGACATCAGTGCTAATTTCCTGTAAGTTGCCACAGAATAAAGGCGAGGCGTCTTTCTAAAAAATCTTTCCGGCTTGCTTAAAAACACTCTCTGTCTTCTTTTCTTCCTGTGTGCAGCTTGCAGAATCAATAAGGCCCCAGCCTCTTAGCCCTGAGCAGCAGAGAAGCTATTGCTGCAAACTCAGCAGGAGGAAGAGCTAGAGCAAGCAAGGAGCCCAGAGATAATCAAAAGTGCTCTCCCATGGCTCAGGATGTTGCCAAGTGCTTGGAGCAGGACCAGAAGGCAACACACTATGACTCTTTGTCAAGCAAGGAATCATCTTCATTACCCCCACTTAATTATCTCTGAATTTCACTAATTGCACTTTACCTTTACCTTACACTTACCAAAAGGGCTGGGCCAAGTGTTACTCTATAACACTGCTTTTGAAAACCTCTGTGTATCTTCATGCAGGCGCCTGATTGCTAAAAGGGGCAAGCAGCCCCTCTTACACATCAGTGTTAAACGTGCATAATACCATGGCAAGATGGTACAGAGACTCTGTATTCAATGAAATTATTCTCAGTATTCTCAGTATTCAGTGAAATTTCAGGGGGCCTTTATAGTTTAAAACAAACCCTGTTTGTTTCCCCTTTTGAAAACAGACAACCAAAAAAAACCCCACAAAACCCCAAACCAAAAAATCAACCAAACCAAACACCAACCAAATCAAACCAAAAACCCCCAGAAAAATGGACTCTCATCATTTATTACTACGGAAAGTGGGAAAGAGGGCAGGTATTTTGTTGGCTGCTGATGAAAAAAATCTGTTAGCAGCATTTACAGATTTAGGACTATTTTTTTAAGGGAACCATGTGAGTGACATACCAGGTTAAAGTGATAACTGTAAGAATCTACTCTCAACCACGGAAAGGCACAGAGCAAAGTGCAGTTACCTCTGGGTAAATTTTTGGCTGGTGACAGAAACCAGGACAGTACTAAATTACAGCTTGAATGCAGAAAACTATTAATCCAGGGGTGGATTTCATAATTTGCTGGACTGTGTCATTCTCTGGATTGTGTCATTTTGCTTGGGTACACTGTAGATTTCCAGCATACTTTGCCATAAAAATCATGGGCATGCAACTGAGGATAATGTGAAAACCTGCACTGTTGATATATTTAAAAAGCTTCTTATTGCACTTGAAAAATTGTTGAAGATGACATATTTTGGTTAGCGAAAAGAAGCAATCAATATAAGAACAAATCCACTGAATCCAACAGGACTCTGCACTTGTCCAATGTGTGCTTAGTTTAGGTCACAGGAAAATTCTGCCACCAGAGATATGCAAGAGCACTGTAAATCCTCTGCACAGGGGTACCAATCTGGGACTGGTTTCTTTTTCATAAACACAGACACACTCAGAATTTCCTCTTCCCTCTGACATTTGTCCCTCTCCCTTTGAGACTGGTGGCCTTCTTGCCCTTTACAACATCAACTCAAACATGGTAAGTGGTGCAGAAAACCTTGCATGAATTCTACAGCTCCTTCAAGAGGACTAATCCACCATTTAAGTCCCACAGGCTTAAATGCTTTTTCATCACTTGACCTCTTCATAAGGGTGAATTTCTCCTACAGTGAGGACAACATCCAACAGCTCTTACTTTGTCAGTCAGAAGAAACTATAAAGCAATACACAATAAATAGCATATAAACATCAAATCAAAAGAATAGAGTTTGCAATTCTGTCTCAAAGATTATTTCCTTGGATTAACGTTTAGAATCTCAGAATTAATATTTCAAGAAGAGTATGACTGAAACAATTCTACTGGAAACAGCAAAATCTGCTCAGTGAACTCTCTGCATGTACAGCCACTGGTCTAAATCAACTCCACTGCCAAACTGGCAAGCACCGGGTAATAAGTAAAATGAATAGACAATTCAGAAATGTCCAACAGATAACTAAAATTGAAATTTTATTTTTTTTTTCAATAATATTCATCAGACAATTTTCTGACAAGACTTTTCTGAAAGATGAAGTGCAAATGGGAACCCTGTAAGAATGTTTAGAAGAATTGTACATGACATTTTTAAGCGCCACCAAGTACACATTGAATACTTTGTAAGTATATAGGCATAGCAACATGCAAGTGTCATGTACCCAACATTACAATATGCATTTTGTCTGCTTAAAGTTACTAATGAGGAAATAAAATGAAATTGATGTGTCTTATCATCAGTGCAATATGTTTAATTCCCATGGATTTTTTTTTTTTTACAGGTTAGTGGTTGTATTTCTGAACCATTCAAATATATCCTTCTCAGGGCCATAAACTGCCAGTGTAAGAGCAAAGTACACCAGAGTTCCTAGGAGAATACACTTACACTGACCATGAATAGATGAAGTTGTTATAGTCCCTTCACAAATTATGCCTTATTATTTATTCTAGGAAACTTCCTGCTGAACTGAAGGGGTTTTGTAGTTATAAAATATCTGGGCTAAATGTAAAGGATGCACAAGGATTGCTTTATAATTCTTTTGAAAAAGAGCTAAATAGCAACTCAAACATGTGCATTAAGGACTTGAGCCTTGTTCTTTTGAAATCAATAGGCATACTGTACTCAATTTTGATGGAAGCAGGACATATATGAATCCAGTAATCCATGAGTTCACTCCCTTGGCTCACTGTTTTGGCATAAGCAGATGACTGTAGGTTATAATTGCATATTTCTATGACAGCTATATAGGGGTATAAGCAAATGTGCACTCACTGAAAAAGGACATGTGCAACTGCATATTTACTAACATTACTCAATATGCATAGAAAGGAGAGAAAGAGGAAATGATAAAGAAATCAGCCTAGCAATTAAAGACTATCCTCCTCTTTATAATCAACATAAAGAGTTGATGATCATCCTTACGATTTTCTTTACAAGTTACTACTTTAAAACCCTTCCCTTTAAACCTATTATAAAAACCCTTCAGTATTTCATTTTAGAACAAGACTGAGAAAATCAGTATGTTTAGAAGAAAATAGCATTGGTGATTTTCAGCACTATGCATAGGGGCAGGCTAAGGCTGTCTGTAGTTTGTGCTGAAACATGAGATCAGAGCTCACACATGAAACACTGCTGGCTTGACCCTGAACACAGGGAAAGTGCTAAAGTGCTGACTCCAACAGGCTTGGCTTTGCACCTGAAATCTTAAAAAAGTGAAGAAACAAAAACCCTTGAACTTTTCTTTAATACTAGCACAGACTGCTCCTTTTAGAGGAGATACTTTTCCTACCTCCTTTCCAATTAGACCGCTGCTTTTAGCCCAGCAGAGAATAAATGACATAAGACACAGGACGTGGAGGGCAGACCTACAGTAAACACAGAAGCCATGAAGAATTTTTTTAATTTTATTATTTTTTTTTTTTCCCCATCTACTGCAAGGCTCTGGAAGCCCCCAGAACTGTAGACCCATCAAATTGGCTTCACACCTTCTGTTTGATTGTGAGTACATTAAACATTGCTGAAGAAAATGAAGACAGCTTGGCAACAGGATGATTCCTAGATGCTGGAAGAATTCCCATAAGGGCTGCTGGAAGCGCACAAGGCTTGGAGCATCCTGAGGATGTGGAGTGATACAGAAGTGTGCTGTTCAACCATGTTTGTACCCTTATTTTCTCCTGAGTTAAAAGAAGTGCAGAGTGCTGGGTAAGATTCCTTGATAGCAAGAAGGAACTGTGCTAGCTTCTATTAATGCCAAGTAAACAACTCCCATGTGTTTTAGAGGCCCTAGGTCCACCCTGAAAAACCCTGTAGGAAGTCCTACTCTCAAAAGAGTTTCTAGTCTGTTCTGTTGACATCAAAGGCTTCTCTATTAATTTAATTTTCTCCTGCTGTTTGCAATAGTCCTTCTCTGCTCCCCATGCATTGAGTGGTTTTAATGTAAACATGCCCTGGCAATATTACATTTAAATAAGTAGGAGGACAAGTCAGGATATCTCAACAGTATTGATACTGCATATTTAATTCAAAAGCTTGCATGTGCTTTTTAAAGTTTCTCTTCATACGTGCATGCCTTACTAGGAAGAATTGTGTTGCAGTTGGATTGCACATCATTATCTAGAGCTGACTAAATATTGATGTGTTATAGCAGTTTATTTTTAAGCTTTTTGGGATGAATCCCCAGCCAGTGTAAATTGGCCCACATTTAAGGCAACAGAGTGAAGCTGATTTATACCAGCTGAGGCTGTGTCCTTATGCCCTGTTAAAAGCTAAAACTATACAGGGCAAGAATTACGAACCCAGGCAACAGTTTTACCTATTTTTAACAGAAAAAAAAAAAAAAAAAGTAATCTCATTTTAAGACTAAAGCAAAGTTTCAATAGTATTTAAAATGCATACAAATAGCATTAGTATTTAGACTAAGAGGTAGATGTCATATTCTAGGAATAGTATAGTGTGGAATAATGCTAATGGCAGTTGCTAAGTACATTTATTTGCCTGTTACACAGGACACAAGGGAGGGTGATAGCAATGGCAACCACAAGAAGGCTTACAAAATTCTTGTCTTCTTTTGCTATTCTATGTTATCTGTCTTTCGGTGCATTTCTTCTGGAAGGGCAGGATGGAAAAGTGTCAAGAAGCAAAAAGATCTATAATACAAAACTTTATGTTTATAAAAATTAGCTTTTATCATTAAAGGCATCCTCTGTACTGTAATGGAAGCATTTTGTACTTACAATTTAAGATTACCTGGTGTTACTGAGCAAGTAGTGGAAATTCCAGGTGAGGTGATTCAGCAAAATAGGGGTCAGAAGAATGCAGCTCTCTCTCTCTCTCTCTTTCTCTCTGTTGTTCATGCTAAAAATACCAGGGCATATGGCAGCATATTTCAGCATCTTAACATACTAGGCTCCCTTGAGGACAGAAAAAAAGATGAAACTTGTGCTGTTGAGCCAGAAATAAGATTACAGAACAGTGTTGCCAGACATTCAGAGTGCTGGCAGCAAAGCCGTTAGAGGAGTCAGTGTCTTACTTTGCCTAAAGGTGTTTCAGTGGTATTTAATGGTGCTCCAAGAAATGGAAAGCAAAGCTGGTGAGAATGAGGAGCAGTATAAGCATTTTAAAAATTAGTTGTCATTGCAGGTAGAGGAATTACACATATTGCATTAGGATATCCACTGCTTGTACATGTACCTTCCACTTTTCCCTTGTGACTGTTAGGGGTCACCCCCTGCTTGAAATAATCAAAATGCATATTATAATTACACGGTTTTCCAATATCCATACACAGCAAGTACAAGATACTTACATGTAAGTACACTGTATTTACCTATATTTTTGCATAGTTTTTAGTGTGTACTTTGTGCCACTTAATAAAAAGCATTACTCATCATTTTTGTCGTTGCTTTTTTTCTTTATTAGAGAGTTTGTTCAATTAGAGTTTGAGTAGCTGGGCTTTTTGGTATGTTCATCACAGATTACCAGTTCCTAGGAGTGTAGAGATTAGACATTTGAGGAGTCTGGGTAAGTGGTGGGGGAAGCTGCAGTGTGAACATGAAAGTTTTAAATCACCTCCTTAATTAAGAAACGCAATATCAGATTTCATGATGCTAATTTAATAAACTTACCTTTAATTTGAATGGAATTCTAAAGGTAAGAAGTCCATTTTCCTTTTGGTAACACTTTACAATAAGTGGCACTAAATTACACTAGAACTGCTATGTTACAGGGAATTACATGTAACTACACTGTAACTGTTGAAAGAGCTACTGTACATGTGCGTACATGGTAACTTCAGTGCTGTTACAATCATGAATTACATAATTACAGATGATTCTGTCCTTTCTTTTCATTGAAATAGCTATATATATATATTTATATATATATTATACTGCAATGAAAACACACAAGATGTTAACTTTCATGCCTCACTCAGAAAAAGTTGGTTTTCTTCATGTGTTCCTTTAGAGAGGGAGTCTCAGTGCAAGACGAACCATCCTTAAGTACTGTGGAAACTTTTTGAAGTGTTCTAGCTTAAACTCTGAGCCTCAAGTTAAACATCAGGTTCCTTAAACTGTCTCTTGGTTTGTCAGATGACACTAAAAGAGTGGGATGATGCACCCCTTGTCTTCTGATGCACCGCTTTCTTGTTCAAATCATGAGAATATTCTTGAAGCATTAAAAAAAAAAAAATCTACATCAAAAAGTTTAAAAATAATCAGCAATCGACACTGTAAACAATACACTGGCAGAAACTAGCTACCTGGTCTGGAGAAAACTACTCTGCAAGTGAGTGAGGGAGAGGATGTCACATACATTTTAGCGAAGGTGGTTCCCATTCAGAGCCTCCATTTTACACACACGCTAGGTACCTCGCACCATAATAAAAAACTTTTTTGTTCCAGAATGGGAACTTGGGCAAAGGGAATGGACAACTGGCTTTTAGCCTACTTAATGTCATTAGTGCTGAGCCATGACTCTGCTTACAAAAAAAGAGGGATGCCTCTTTACACCCAGTGTAGAAATTTGAACCTGTGAAGACCAGACAGGCCTGCAAAGTGCTATCCAGGTAGAATGCTCTGTGTGGGGCTTTTCACACCTGCTGTGCACAGCTGCAAGGGACATCACCAGGTGCAAGATAATGGAAAATCAAATGGGTTAAAAATGAGTGCATGTGAGGAGTTTTAATTGAAAGCCAATGAAAAAAAAAAAAATCCCTATTTTAACAGTACAATTTATATCTGTTTTTTTGCCAAGTTGAAATGCTGTTTCTATGCCACTGGAGAATATGGTTTGAAATGGTTACCACAAGGCCAATCCTGCTTTTGAAGGTCCTACCTGACCTTGGCTGGGTAATGGTTCAAGTAACAACCCTACTATTCAAGCGAGCTGGAGTTAGGAAGAAAGAAGAAAGGCGTAAACACCATGCTGGTGGGGAATTCCACTTGAGCAAATAAGGCCCTCATCCAGGGAAGCACTTAGTTTTTAAGCATATGAACAGTGCCTTATACTCCAAGGGAACTTCTCTGACGCCTGAAGCTGACTACGTGCTTAAAAGCTTAGTTGAGCTGGGCCCCAGGTCCTGAAACAAAACTTTGATACTGTACTATAGCTAATGTAACTAACTGCTGCGACAAGAACCCATATTTTTGGTATTAAACTGAATGACTTCCTTTGCCAGCCTTTTACATGTGTATGTTTTAAAAGACATGAATATCTTGTAAACCTATACTAGTTTTCAATGTGTCTAGTAGCACCTACCTGGTTCTCTCAAACTACCATATTATATTAACATATTATTGCATTTTTCCACAGATGGGTATGGAGTGAACTGTAAAAACAAGCATGCAATCACATCAATGCAGACTTATTTCTTTAAAATGTCATACTGTATATGATTTATTATGTTAACACTCAACCACATCATATTATTTATGTCTGTATATTTTGAAAAAAAGTGCTGCTTTGATTGACGTCACCCTTTTTTCTTAGAAATTAACAAGATAAATGCTTCAACAAAAACAATTAAAATACTCTAATATTGTCCTTAAAAGGTTTATATTCTTCTGATAAATAATCTGTCACAGCACCTTTATCTTCCATTTTACCATACCACATGATGTCGTACTCCAAATTCTCCCTTCCCCACACAAAAATAAAATCCCAGGAGAAAGTCCTTTACAGCAGACCATCATGCTTTTATGCTTCACAAATACACCAACCAGAGAGAAATACTTCTTTTGTCAAAGGTGCAAAACACAGGAGCAAAGCGAGCTCCAACTAGACTAACTTGCGTTCTCCAGTGTAGAATCTTTTCCAAGACCTGTTATGGCAACCTTTTCTTTTCATTGGAAGAGGAAATAAGCCAACGGGCTTACAGTGTTTTGTTGTCATATTTAAGAGCATGTGATTTTTCAGCTGTCAATTACACAAAAAAATTTCAGAAATAATCCAAACAGAGACTTTCACTGTGGAGCTAAAAGCATGGCAGGAATTCTCTATCATTCACGGTGACATAAGTTTGTACCTCACAAAATGCATAGACAGGAATTTAATATAAAGAATTAGTCCATTTACTGTATACACAAAACATATATCTTTTGTTTTAACACTTCTATTTTTTCATTTTTTTTTCTTTTTTTTTCTTTTTTTTTTTCTTTTTTTAGTTTTTTTTTTTCTTTTGGCAAACCAACATAGAGAAGCAGCTCTGGAACTGCCAAATTAAAAATTGAGAATTTTTGCAACTCAATAGTACTTTTTAAGGATAGTAATCAAATGTGGTTGTAATTTAAAACCTGAGGCTGTGCACTGGTTGTTAGCTTAAAACTACCTTTCCATATAACATTGTGCTTCCATTGTATAACAAAGAAAAAATTAACAAGAACTAGAAAAGTTTGCTGCTGAACAGTGCTAGGACATACAGACAAAAAAATACTAATACATGTTATCTACTCAGAATATTGACTTGAGTCATATCTAAAGGGATATAATGGACATTAGAAAATGCTTACTTGTGACTGACTTAGCTACTGCCAAAAAAGTTGAATATGTATCAAATAAAGTTTAACTGAATTTATTATATGCACTATATACAGATACTAAAATGCCTTGCAATTGTGCCCCATGAATACATCAAATTTGAGTAGGCAGGTGAGTTCATGTTTAGCAAATAAATTATAAAACCATAAATTACTCAGAAAATTCTCTAATCTTTGTGATCGCAAAAGCAAGTAAAAGGGCAGGACAAATTGTTTCAAAAGAAGCTCTATTACCTAACTTTGCAGAATCTGTATAGCTATTCAGCATGTTTTCACCACTGAAACATGGCACAGTTGTCAAGGTACCACTTAAATCATAACAAAACAAAGCAAAACCAAACAAAAAATTCACTGGGCTGATTTTTTTTCCACCAAATCCAAGCATACAGGAAACTATACTGAACAGATTTCAATTTGTGTTTCCAAGGGCGTATGTTTCAAAAACAAGTTGCTTTTTGAATTATAGATAGACATACAAAATATTCTTTGTAAACCTCTAATCTTAGACTTAACATTTTCTGTAAGTAAATTAGGACCTTACCTAATAGTACTTGTTATGAATTTTGTTCTATGACATACTAGTAGGGACGTGATAAAAGAAAACCGGAAAAGAAAGCTGCGTAACACTTAAATATGTAGAAAACTTGGATTAGGATGATGATTAACATTGTTAAGGCTGTATATTCAAGCACTGTATGTTAAGAGAGCAGTGGATATGATTTTTAGGCAATAAGAAATGTCCTGCTTTACGCATGATACTGTAATTATAGAATGATGATGTCAACAGCTGATTGTTGGCATAAACTGGCTACTTATAGCAGTTATGAGAGTTAATAAAGATAGCAGAAGATGGCAGAAATGAATTCTGAGAAATGATAGCCAGTTTTCTCCAGCAGTCAGCCTGATAAGTAAAACTCCAAGATTCTAGCTCTGCATCTAAATGAAATACTCTTTTTTCTCCTCTGCATTGACTTGGCTGCCTTCTGCATTGATAATGGCTGTGTCGGCATCAGGTGCATCTTCAGCTCCTTTTGCTTCATTTGTTAAATATGTTCCTGTAGGAATCAGTACAAGAGAAAAGAAAAAAAGAGAAAAAAGATTAGGGTTTTTTTTTTTTTACTCTGCATTATAGGTAGTACATTTCAAACAATGTTCCATTTTTTTAATGAGTGAAAAATATTTTTACACAGTTTTTAGTATACGTCATGAAGGTATGCTCAACTTTCTAATTTGCTGAAGAAATATTTACACTGATACACTGATAAAGGCACATATACAAACTCTAGTAGATCCACAACAAATTAAGTAAATATTTTAATAAAACTTCACTTTATCAAACTGCAGTAATAGGCAATATATTTTTCAGTTATAGAATAAGTGAGAAAATCTTGGTTATTTCATGAAATAGCTATCCATCAAAAACAAAGCAATTTAAAAAACTTAGATATTCATAAACATGCTTTTTATTCTTTTTAATGGCCACTCATTTGTATTTCTGTTTTTTCTTGATCATATCTATGCTTTAATTTTACAGAATTGTATCATAGTAGGTTCCAAGATTTATGAAATTGAGGCAGTTTTATTAACTGAACCAACTCACTTTATACTGTCACAGCTATTTTTATGCCCTGGATATGAATAAAAAGAAATGTGTACAATAGCCAAATTTCCCTTTGTGAAAAGCATTACTTATGCTGGCATAAGATGTACAACTATTCATTCAGGAAAATTAAACAAAAGAGAGACACTTTCACTGGCTCATTAAAAAAAATCCCGATTTTCTCCCCTGTAGTCCAATCAAATTGATGTTTTTATCAATTTATGTTTGCTAGGTATATGATTACCCTATCTAAAATGAGACTTACTGAATTAATACCAACACTCATCCTCTCTTTTTTTTTTTTTGAGGGGTGTGATCAGGGGATCAACTGAGTTTTAGCAATAGGTCTACAAGCCACACAGAGGTTAAATCTCAAGGCATGATTTTGCAGCTAACTAGGTCCAAATGAAATCATAGGGAAGTCAGAAGTCAGTGTCACTCCATTCCTGTTATCTTTAGTGGCAGAGGGGACTGAAAACGAAGGGACCAGAATTATTAAGGTAAAACCACACAATAAGTAAAGCTAGCCCCAGGAATGAACCCCTTATTCCAGTGGGATCATTGATAAACTGATGTGAAAACTCACCACCAGCTTCTAATATTATCTTTTAAATATATACTTAAAATATTAGCCTAATCCATTAAAATGAAAAAGCTTGTTCATTCAATACATATATATTCTGCTGAATTGATATGGTAGCTAAAACTATGAGAGCATGATGAGAACTGCAATCAAATATCAGGAGTTAAGAGCCAAAACCAAGGGCCAATCTTACCCCTTGGTCTCTCTAAATCACTGACTTGTAGGATGACCCTGTGCATTTAACTAACTCCATGTCCTTTGCCTTAGCCAGCCCACCAGAAAACTGATTAAAATTCACAGGGACTTCTCTTTCAACTGGACTGAGAACTAAGATTTTTTTGTTTGAATCATTTAGCAGAGCAGGGAAGGTGAAAGGGAATGGCACCCTCAGGTGAAATCATGCCATGCTTCCAGAAGTGACCGAACTTCCACTGAATTGTCCTACCTTTATGTCTTGCCAGATATCGACCAAGGAGAATTATAGAACATAATGTTACAAAGACAACTACAGCCACTATTCCTCCTATAAGAGCGTGGTCAGGTCCGGTCTGTCCAGCCAAAGCATTTGGATCTAGAGGGAGAGACAAAAAGCAAAAGTGTTCCTACACAGACAAAAAAAAGTCCGGAAAATTCACAATACCAAGTTTCTATACTGATCATCCTGAAAATAGGACATTTCCCTCTTTAATATTCAGCATGGTTATTCCCACTTTTACTCCCAGTATCTTATCAACAACACAGTGCTGCTTGTATTCCCAGATTGTTAAAACCCTGAGGACATCACAGTTATGAAAAATATTACCTTATTCTTCTTTGGCAGAGGTTATTAAATGGAAAAGGTTTCTAGCTTTGTCCTCGTCATTTTACAACTGAAAACCTGGCCATAGCTATTTATAGAAGGAAAAACAAGGAAGTGAGAATTGGGGATCGGCTAGCATCAGCAGAGTAGTGTCTGCATAATACATAATTTATAGAATTGATTCTCAGTAGGGAACCCTTATATGGTCTCTTCCTCTCATTCCTCACCTCTTGCACCAGAAATAGAAAGGCAGACAAAGTGCAGATGTGCCAAGTTCCTCTGCACATGGCTGAGTCTGCATGGATTTGGTGAGACAAAGTTTTCAGGCAACCTGAAAGCTCATCATTCAGACTCAAGCATCAGTCTGTGAATTCACTACAAACACTTGATTAACATTCAATGTGAGCAACATGTAATAGATATCAGAGAATCAGAGTCAGCTAGGATGGAAAAGATCTTTGAGATCATCAAGCCCAGCCAATGAAGTAACACCACCTTATCAACTAAACCACGACACTGAGTGCCGCATCCAGTCGCTTCTTAAACACCTCCAGCGATGGTGACTCCACCACCTCCCTGGCCAGCCCATCCCAATGCCCAATCACTCTTTCTGTGAAGAACTTCTTCCCAATGTCCAACTTAAACCTCCTGGGGGCCAGCTTGCACTTTGGTGTTGTTAAACCTCATGTTGCATTTGGCCCATTGATCCAGCCTGTCCATGTCCCTCTGCAGAGCACTCCTACCCTCCAACAGATCAACACTCCCCCACAACTCAGTATCATCTGCACATTTTCTAGTGGCAGAGTGCATTAGCAGGTTCCTTTTCCCAACTCTGTGCAGGGCACTGGGAATACTGTCAGATTCCAGCATCCTGTGCTGGTCATTTGCCTGTTCTGTTGCCCAATGTGTCACAGAAGTTGCAAAGAGACAGTCATGGGAAATGGCACTACTTTGGTGTCAGTAATTCTTCAGAGCTTTTTACAATGAACCAGTAACCTGTGACCGTTGACTCAACAGATAAATGCAGAAGAAGGTAAAAATTCAATCTGAGGATCATGGTATACTTCCTATTATAATGAAAACGCCTCTGCTATGAAGATGTTATTAGCATGTACTGTATGCTGCAATCAGTCCACTCTCACTGCTTCAAGGGCTTTTCCCTTGTAGGAGCTGCTTATATTCTTCAAAGAGTTTGCAAACAACTTCTCTGCTTTGCAAAAGGGAAAGGCAGGAAAAATATTTATGCTGAGAAAAGAGGGAAAGTCTGTGAAGATGATAAAAAGGCCTCTGATAATCCTGAGGAGGTGTGATTCCCTAATACCATAATTACATTCTGCTGACCAGGATTGTTGTATGGCAGCAAGATGTATGGGTACATCTGGTATGGGGACCTCATGATGTGTAACAAGGCCAAGGGGTGCTGCTGTACCCAGGTCAGGGCAAATCCTGCTCTCAATCCAGGCTGGGGGATGAACGGATCCAGAGCAGCCTGGCTGAGAAGGACTTGGAGGTGCTGGTGGATGAGAGGCTGGACATGAACTGGTCTTGTGCTCTTGCAGCCCAGAAAGCCAAATATGCCCTGGGCAGCAGTCAAGGGAAGGGATTCTGCCCCTCTGAGCCAGTCTTCTGAATGAACCCCATCTGGAGAACTGCATCCAGTTCTGGGCTTTCCAGCACAGGAAGGACATGGACCTGTTGGAGTGAATCCAGAGGAGGCCACCAAGTTGATGTGAGGGATGGAGCACCTCTCCTATGAGAAAAGGCTGAGAGTATTGGGATCTTTCAGCCTGGAGAAGAGACAGCTTTGGGGTGACCTAATTGTGGCCTTCCAGTACCTGAATGGGGCCAGCAAGAAAGATGGAGATGTACTACTTAAAAGGGTATGTAATGACAGGACAAGGGGAAATGGCTTCAAACTGAGAGTAGGTTTAGATTAGATTTTAGGAAGAAATTTTTCACTGTGAGGGTGGTGAGGTGCTGGCACAGGTTGCTCAGAGTAGTTGTGGCTGCCCCATCCCTGGAAGTGTTCAAGGCCAGGATGGATGGAGTTCTGAGAAACCTGGTCTCAGTGGAAGGTGTCCCTGCCCATGGAATGAGATGATCTCCATGGTCCCTTCCAGCTCAAGCCATTCTACGATTCCAAGATCTACAAACACACAAGTATATAAATATAATGTTACATAGATGAAATAAAACAATCCTGTTTTCCCCTCCTTTTGCAAACTGTGAGGCATTCTGCAACTACACTTTCAGGCTTGCTGGAGCACAGAGTGGTATCGCCACTGTTACAGATTCAGTTCTGCTCTTAACAGTCACTGGAATCATCAGGCATGACTTTGTCAATTACTGCTGGCTTTCCTAGCTCCCACACTTTTCTGGCTGCCATGAGGACTTTGGGGAACGTGGCCATAGCATTTCTGTGGACATGATGGCAAATAGTAGCTATTAGGCCTCAAAAAAGCTAGAAACACTTTATAAAGTCATCTATCCTGCATCCTCTTCCACCTCCACATCCTCCTGGCATGCTGCTGCTGGTGGTAGCACCACGCTGAGTACACATAATCAGTCCAGCGGGACATTGGCTCCACTTTGGTCATTAAATCTGACCCCAAATCCTGTGCACCAGCAACTTAACAGGGCAAAGCAAGACTACTGAAGCATTGCCTTCCCAAAGCAAGAGCTTGGAGCATTCAGCCCTCCTCTGCCCTGCCTTGCAGGGGCTTTGTTTTCTGAGTGGAGCAAGGAAGAGGTGGCTGCTTGCTTGAGAAGATGGAAGGTGACAGCTTGCCGCAGGAATGTCAGTCTGCTTGAGCCATCTAGGAAATTCCTCCTTTTGCGGTGCCTGTGGCAATGTTGAGTAAAGGTCCTTCCTGCAGCAAAAGGGCAGGACCCATTTGGACTCTGAGGACCACCCATGTCCCCAAGGCCTGTGTGTGACCTGCGGGAGATGCTCTGGGACAGGAACAGCATGAACATGTTTTCCCACTAAAAACTGTCTCCTGCTGCTATGGTGCCAGTAACACTGAAGAATAAACTGAGATATTTTAAGGGATGATATACTTCCTGATGCAGAGTATAATCCAGAGAAGGGTTAGCACAGAACTTTATCTAGAGGCATTTTTGAAAAGCTGACTGAAGTGCACAGCCTTAGCTCAATAGCCAGACTTACAACGCATGTCCTCTGTGAGCTTTAATAAACATTACAGATAAAAATCCTCACAATACACTGAGATAAATGTGCCTCTGTGCTTTTATCCTCAGGAGATTTCCCACATAGAGTGGCTCACTCCTCCTCTGACATACCTGATGTGACTACATGAAGTGACCTAAAGCCAGCCTAAATACAAGGCTTCCACTAATTAGTGTGGATTAATGAGATTCTAATATTGCTATAGGATGAATGTTTTTAACATTAAAATTAATGTAGGTATTCATTGGATTGCAAAAATAGTAGTGTATTTTTTGATCTAATCTCAACCTCGCTATCAAAGCCAGATTATATTGGTTGGTACTGCTTGAGAAGTTTGTCCAGAAAAAAAAACTTATACATAACCTATTGCTATTATATTACCAGTGAACAATTCCTTTGTTAAAAAGGAAAAAGGAAAGGAAGGAGAGAAAGGAAGAGATGGAAGTGAAGGAAATAAAGATTTTTAAAAGTGGCCAACATTTTCTTGGGAAACAAGCCTTTTTTCCATCTCAAAATGAAAATCCATACAACATAAACAACATTCTGAAAAGGAAGCATACCTCATGAATAGTCTCCTCATAGAAAAATAATGTTAGCATTAAATATAAATATGCTCTACATTATGCATACAGAGTAATGCACTATACTTTTGCCTTTCATGAAATGACCTAAGCCCCATGAGTGAATTATAGATCTGGGGCTTTCTATCATGGTATAAATAATTACTATTTCAAAATGTGCCTGAGCAGTATCTGAAAGATAGAAATACAGGGATTTGGAAACTATGCTTTTTTTGTATTTTAGGTATTTGTACAGTGAACATGCATAATCATTCGAATGCTCTGGGCACAAGTGTTAGCAACTGCCATTAAAGTTCCTGGAAGTGCAACATGTGAGCACTCCACAGTTTGCTTTCCAAAAAACAGAATACTATTTGGATTATTTTTAGATACACGTTATAAGCTTCATGGGCTTTACCAAGTAAATCCTACCCTGCCATAAACACAACTCCAGCAAATGAAATCTTAGGTATGCAACTGTGCAATAAATACTCATAATCCAGCGGTTTCCATTAAAAAAAATAAAATAGATTATGCTGTTAATGTTTTAATACATACTGGTTATTACTGCATGAACACAGGCAGCTAAAGTAGTCATGGCCTGAAACAGTGAAATTACAATTTTGCAATCAGACTAGATCTTCAGAGATCAGTCCTTTTTTCTGTTTATTTTGTCCTTTGATGAAACTAAGAAAACCTGATAAAAACATAATGACACAAAACCTCATAATTCTCTTTTATTTGCTCTTTTTTTCTAAATTTTGAAAGCCTCTTCAAAATACTGATTACCAATGCTGTGAAAATGTACCCATTTGCAACTTTTGGGATTTCCCTGTTACTGTTTGTTCACAAACAGTGAATACACTTAAATGAAATAACACACAAATTAAATAACACTCCTAAAATGACTAAGAGGGAAAGAAATGTCTCATTTGTTAAAAGATGAAACGCATCAGATAAACCTTAGACCTAATAAATAAGTAGATAAGCGCTTTTTATGACCTGCTGACAATGTTCCAGTGTAGAGTATTTTAATATGAATTCACACTTTAGTTAAGCAGAGAAATTTTGGAATAGTTTTTCATGCTTTTGCATAAAGTATATGCTAATTATTCATCTAATTTCAGTTTCTTCATGCATAAGTTTCCTTCTTATTTATGCAGAGTCGACTTGACTGAGCAGGCTGCAGGAAAGGGTCAGATAACCCTTTCCTGAGCAAAGGCAAAACAAGCACATTTGTGAATGCTGAAATGACATATTTTGGGGAATATGTGCTCAAGCAACCCCCTGTATTGCATGTGTTTGGCTCATATGCTGAAGTTTTTAAATAAAATCACTCTGAGCAGGAGATGACTTAGGTTTTGAGGCATCCAAAATAATAAGTTGGTTTGGCCATTTCTACTATACGAAAAATTGGAAATATCCTAATCTGCTGTGGAGCTTAAACAGCATTTACAAAATGAAGAGTTATTAAGTATATGCATTACTCATAAATTACTGTTCCTTAAGGCTGGGAAAAGAAAGGGATGTCCCATTTCTCACAGAAGTACTGAAACCATCAGCCTCCAGTCACTTTTACTGATTTCATGAATAATCAAATGCTGCGGCAAAGTAGAATTGCTCCAATAAGGGATCCTGGGTCATGGCTCCATGTTAAAATTTATATGGCAGAATAATTGCTTCAAATGACTCCTGATTCTTTCCCCATATTCAGGGACTTGTTATAACCCCCAGTATAACTCAACAATATTTCATACTTTTGCAAAAGCTATTGTTTTAAGGGCTTTGCTCAAATCAGATCAGTAAAGCAATGTGCATTTTAGGGTGGGAAAACCCCAAAAGTACAAAAATTAAATAACTATCTCTGTCTTATTTAAAAAGCTTTTGAATTGGTGCAGATGAGGGTGACAATGAGTGGTGGGAGACTGTGAAGACTTCTGGAGAAAATCTAACAAGCACCCTTGAATCATGCGACATCTAAACCTGCACTGCTTTGAAGTGTCCTAACCAGCAGAGAGCAAACTGCAGAAAGTACAGAGAGCAAGTAGTGTGAGATCTTCTGAAGTCCATCAGTGAATGTAAGTTACATTAGAAATATTTCCCATTGAATTTTTTCTTCATATCAGCTTAATTTCCCAAGGAGAGCTTGTGTGATTATGCTTTTTCACTCTGTTCAATTACTTACCAACTGTGGATCCGTTACAACAAGTTTTAAGAGACAGTAAAGAACTTAAGATCCTTGTTTTCTTATAACTAACTTGAGAGGATGGGTTGCAGCAGGAGCTCAGAGCTTATTAATACCAGAGAATGTGTAGGAAGGATGCCTTTATAAAAGCCCTAATAGAGACAAAAACTTCCGTCAAAATCTCTGCCCAAGAATCAATTTTTCGTTAGAGGTTTCTCTCCATTGCAAATACTTTGGTGTCCAGTATGCCACAGATCCTGTCTGAAGCTTTTCACATGGTTAGGTGGCATTTATAACCTCTGAGCCCTTGCCACCTCACTTTTTTCTCCTTTTTCCAAAACCCACCCTTTGTGCTTCTCTTCCTTCTTGTCTCATAACCCGGTCAACTCACACTGCAGTATTAAAAAAGCCACGAGGCACAATCTCATGGAAAGCAGAGAAGATTTCTTTCTGCAGCTTATGGCACAAACTTGGGTTTTAAAATGTATTCAAACTAATGTCGTTTCCAAGATTTAGCCATAGGGTTCGTAAAATATTTAATTGTCCCAGCAATGCAAGTTTGGGGGAAAAAAGTAGAACTTAAATCAAAACAAACAAGCCAGAAAACCCCAGCAGCAAAAAAACAAAGCCCAAAACCTCAAAACAGAACCTCAATGATCTGGTCTTACATCAGTAGGAAAAAAGACTAAAGTGGGACTTGTCTCACAATATGGATAGAAGGTTATACTGAAGTGATAGCTAACAAGGTATTTGCCTTAGGAAAAGTGGCAGTAGTGCTGTCTGTGATAAATGCTGGTAAGCAGAATTTACCCATTTTAGCATCTTAATTTGGGCACCCCACAGTTCAATTTCCCTTGCCTGGCCTGGGAGGCTGAAACAGATATTTTTAATCTCTTTTTGTAATATACTACTAACCACTAAAATACATGTACGCCAAACTTGTGAAACTATTGTTAAGGGGGAAAAGAAACTTTCTGCACCTTCATTTAAATTGCAAAGAGTAGCTGCCCAAAGGGGCTGGTTGTGAAATTCTTTGAAAATGTGTTTTGTTATTAAGCAATTCCGAACTTAAAATATGTGACAAGCTTCTTTATCCTTCAGTGCCTGAAGCAAAGAAGAACAAAACAGTGTACTAATATACAGCATATATAAACTGCTATTTTAATAGTAGAACATCATCAACCATAGCGAAGACAGGCAGAAAAAATACTTCTAAACCTTCAAAAGAATTGATAGCCTTTTCTTCCCGTGCTACTGCAGTAGCACATTTGGCCCATTTTGCCTCTAAGTGTTTTTTTTTCACAGTACTGAATTTTATATACATTCCTATTAAGAAGAGTCTACATCCCAGAAGGATAGAAGTCCCACACTAATGTTTCAGCAGCTGAAACTACAGCTCCTTTTGAAGAGCTCGTGTTGTTCTCATGAAGCCAAGACTTCTTTCAGCAGAGGGAAAAATGCAAAAGTCTTCTGATGTGTATTTGTGAGTCGGTAGCCCTTGTCAAAGTGAATAAAAGCATTACCCATACCTATTTATTTTCTAAATGTATTTTTTTTAAATGCTTAGAAGAGACTTGTATACCTACAATGTTAAGACGAAAAGTTAAACAATATTTTTCTGGATCCTTAGAACCTCATTCCATATTTTGTGCCTGTGTCATTGACACTTTTTTTTTTAAGATTTCTTTTTTTCCCTTTCTTTGTTTTTTTTTTTTTTTTTCCTTAGTGCTGCTTTAAAAGCTCCAGTTTCCTGAAGGGAACAGTTCCTCTAATTAGAGCACATAAAAGACCTTTCTTATTGACAACATTATATTTTTGGCTGTCAATAAACTCATTAATTGCTTCAGACTTTGTCTTAGGAAAAAAGAACTGAGATCTGCAACTTTTTGCCTTCATCTTATGTTCTGTAGAGGATAATTAAGTCAATTCTGGATTTGAAGAAATACTTGCAGCCCATCCAGCTATAACTTCTGTCTACTGAAACAGGAGGCTGTAGGAAAAGAGACAACTGGCATAGATGACACGAGAATTTCCCTGTTAAGCTGAATGAGTCAACTGTACCAGCATTTTAATTTTCATTTTCTTGTGACGTTCCAGAATGCTCAGTGCCTTCACTGCAGTTAAAAAAAAAAAAAATAAAAATTGAACTTTGGAAACATCCACCTACTAGATACTTAAGGAAAAAAAAAATAAAAAGAAAAAAGAAGAACCTATCTCGACCTAGAAAAATGAGATTCATGACTTCTTACTTTGGGACAAAAAACACATTTCGTGTCATCTTTCTTTTGATGACTTTCCATCAACTAATATAGGAAGATCCCTGCTCTTGGTTTTCTTTGTGAAAAAAGGCCAGAGACCAGATGGAGTAGGTGTGCACACAACTCCTTTTCCTGCCACCAGAAGTTAATTATCTATATAAATATTAAACCATTCTCTCATTAATACAGATACTGGAGATGCCAGTTTCTTCTCCCTTTCTTAGAGTACCTTTAATCTGTGGCTTTTGGTCTCTTCCCACAGACTTTGATTTGCTGGAGAGAACATGACCAGGACTGTGTGGGAAGGGAGTGTGGCACCTGTGCTCCAGGGAGTTAGCTGAGCTTGGGCATCTGCTGCTGGCTGCCATCACAGGGGCTGGGGCCAGACTCAGATGGTCTCTGGCAGTCTTATCTTTCACGTATCAAGACAAAGCAACTCATTATCACCACAACAGACATTATGAATTATGGGGAGATTGCTGAGAGAGAGATCCCTCAAAGCATTAAAGTGATGGCTCAAAGCTTCCTCCCCCAACTTAAGGAAGCCCCAAGAGCCTAAGCCTACTGGAAAGTAGCATCAATATTTCCACTGTGGCATCTTTGCCACCTTGTTTTCATGCTATCTGTTACATGAATGCCCTCACTGATTGCTTTGCAGAGCTAATCAGAGCTCAAATCGCTGCAGAGCTCAAATAAATACCACTTCAAGTAAGCAGGGGAAGAAAGACACACTTTCAGTTCAGAAGTGGCATGAAACAAATGGATGGGGAGGATCAGTGGAGAGAGAGACCAAGCTGTTCCCAATGGCAGAAGCTGGGGAGGTGGAGGTTTTCTCACCAGTAAGGCAGAGCCACACACAAAAAGTTAGTTGAAAACAGGCAGAGCTGGGTAAAGATCAGAGAGTCAGCAACAGGTTCACAGTTGTACAAGCTACATTGTACTGAACATGTTCATGAGAGCTTTAAAACCAAGAAAGGCAGATTTGATTTAATTGAAGAACATCTCTAATTAAAACTTAGTTCTGTGGTGGAAGAAAACCTATTGTTCAAATGAATTCTTTATGCTTGTCATACTAATTTTTTCTTACCAAATCAGATTAGAATAATAATAAGCTTATAATGACATCAAAACACCCCAGTAAACCAGCCACTTACAGCCAGAATCTGACACCTTATTCAGGCTGAACAGCAATTTAATCTGTCATGGGACTACTCAGTGTAACTGTAACAGAAGAGCCTCTTTGGCAGTTAATAGTATATTTTATCTGTCAGTGTATCTCCAGAAGATTAGCCAGGCATACTTGTGGTTGGGGTAGTAACTGATCCAAAAGAGGATGTTGACTGATCCAGCTCATCTCAGAAAGAGAGATGTGAGAGACATTAGCAGAGATAGCCTCTTGAAATGCACAGAGTAACAGGAATGAGGAGTAAATTATTGATAAGGTCAGCACCACTGTTAATATGTGAGGCATCTTCTATAGCTGCTCTAATTAGGGCACAAAACCTTATGTAAAGTCTTTGTGACAATGGCAACATCCATTTGTGAAGTTCCTTGTCCAAGAGACAAATCGACCTTCAATTAGTTTGAATTTTTGCCCGTGGTTTAACTGAACACTATCCATTCTTTATGCCAACCCTGTACTAATGGAAACAACAATATTTCCCCCTTTTAATAATGACATGCTTGATGGAATTCAATATCTTAACCAAATCCTCCTCTGAGAACATTAAGACTGTTGTTTTCAGATGCCTTTAAGTTAAATACCATCCAGCTATTAGTAAGAGATTGTTTGCTCTTAAAGCCATCGATTGGTAATGGGATTGCTAAGAATAACGTTGATCTTTGCTTTCCTAAAGGCTTTCTGTATTCATAAAAAAAATAAAGTTACACAGTCTTTGGTTTATGGGCCTATTTTCCTTTTTTTTTTTTTTTTAAACTTGGCAACATGCATTAATTTCCAGCAGCATGATCTCCACTGTCAGCACCACTAGCTGCAACACACCCAGATTCTACTGAGAGGGTCACATCCCCACCAGTTAGCAACTGACAGATTCATTTCCTACCTTCTCCTGAGACAGCGACGAGGACTGAGAAACCAGAGGTCCACTGTAATTACTATGTATATTTCAGATTAAATAAATGTGATAAAAGCCTCCATCTGGCTGTTGATCAAATGTGCAGAGGCAGGCTGATTTCCAGTGACATATTACAATATGTCTCTTGTAACAGTCCCTAATGCCAGCCTGTAAATTACTTACATTTGGGATTACTTGACTATGGCAGACAGAAATATTACTCACTGCTAAAGTGCTGCCTATTGGGAGCATGGGAGATGTGGTCTAATCTTAAAGTTGTTAAGCAAGGCATTAAGAAATAATGGGGCCATGTTTATTTTACTAAATGCTGATTGTGCTCACACTGTTTGAAGATGGCAGACCCAATTTAATAGCAGCCTGAGCTGGTTCCAGATGCTGGCAAGCTGTAGAAAGTCTAACACTGGGGAAGTAAGTATCAGTAGTGTTCTTGAGGAGAACTTTAAAAATCAGAAAAATCCTGCAAAATACGTCAATAGTTTCAAATTATACACTGTCTGTAAAAAAAAAAAAAAAAAAAAAAAAAATTAAGCAGTTCAAGGCCTTCCATTAAAAAAAAATTCCAACCAAACACCTCAAAAAAAATACAAATTTCAAGAAAAAAATAGAAATTTATGCTGCCATTTCACCATTTATTTTAAAGCTCTCTTTGCAGTGGTGGCTGCAACATGTGGACAGCCAAAATTTAGTACATTACTGAAGGTCTTTTTAAAACTTAGGGTAAGACAGAAATGCTGGGGAAAAATATCTGGGGATATTCACAGAGCAACTAATTGTGGTTTGAAGGGCCTTTCTTATGATTTGCAGTTTATTGAGCTTTATAGCTCTCAGATTAACAACAAAATTAATTCAAAATTGAGAAAAAAAGCCCAGGCAAATATCATCTCCTAGCCAAATGATGGATATTTCTGGTCCACCCTATTACATTGTTGTGGTTCTTATAGCACATTCATTCTGTCCAAAAAGTGTACCAGGACACTCTGTAAATCACACACGTGATTTACGTGCTGCCCATCAAAAAGAGTTTTGGCCTTGTAAATTCTTGCTCTGAAGCTGAGAAGAAAGCCCATGCTGCTCTACAGCTCTTAAAAGGACAGCATCTTTGTATTGCAGTGGTTAAAATTTGTTCCCACCTAGACATGGGTCTGCAAAAAAGTTCTGGGAAGCATTATGAGCCTAAGAAAGATCTAGAAATATTCTGCTCATCCATCTCCTATGTGATCACTCCAACAAGTAATTTTCCTTTCTTTGCCTTCTCAGTTCTTATTCTGTTATAACTGCATGAGATTTGCCATATAAACCCTTCACCTTAAATTGTCTCATCAGCCTGCATCACTTAGCATCCACTCTTACTTAACTGAAGTGGTTCATTAAAAGACATTTCCTTTTAAAAGACCTCTAAGAACTTAGTCCTCTCTTTAGGAAGTCAAGAAGACGAATTGTGAAAGTAGAAAACAATGTTCTAAACAAATCTGGAATTAACACAACTCTTCCAAATGCCACTGCTGAGCAACTTTACTTCTTTCCTTCTTCCCTTCCTTCCTAATAAGTCTGTTGCCTTGGCATTATAGCCATGTAAGGGACATGATGTTTCTCTCTGAAGTATTCTGAAAGCTGAAACTGATTAAAAATAAAGATGCCCTTCAAAAACATGATTTTGATCACTATGACACCCTCTTTGATGCAGAAGCTTCTGTTAGTCAGTGAAATTTTGGCTATGACTATCTAACCAACATCTCTAACAATACCATTCCTGACATGCAAGCATTAGACACTGCATTCAGCTGAAAACCAGAGATTGTTTCTGAGAGCTGCGAAGCCACGTGTGGATATTTCAAGGGTGCTATAGCCCTTAATTCAGTAAAACATATAAGCATGCAACAAATTGACTTAATCATGTGATTAAGTGCTTCTGTTGATTTGGAACTGGGCTGTTAGATCCCAGCTCCAGTTTACAAGACTCTGGCTACCAGAGGAGACAAAGGGAAGTTAAAGAAGCAGCTAGGAATCCATTAGCTGTGAGAAGCAGAGTTTTTAGCCTTCCTTGCCTTCTGGAAACCTTTATCAGGCTGCTCCATCCTCCCATAGAGGTGAGATTCATGAATTCAGAGCCCACTGTGACAGCTTCTCTCTGACACCAGCATGTCTGGGTCTGGCGCCAGCGGCAGCAGTGAGCCCACGGCGCTGGGCAGAGCATAATCACAGAGTCCCCCTCGCTGGGAGCAGCCTCTCATCAAAGTCCTGCTCCCATCACCTGGGCCAGGGAGGCAGTGTGGGGCCTGTTCCTTCAATATCCATTTTGATACTTAAGGTGGAAAGGGGTTTTTTGCACCTTGTGGTTGAGCAAAATCATAAAACCGGGTGCTTGCTGTGCTTCGTCTGCTCACAGCAACACGTAAGGCCCAGAGGTTGGGAAGGTGTCCTCCAGTATGTCATGCTGGTGGCACCCTTTGAGAGGCAGGTTTTTCCAGGGAATAAGCATGGAAAATCAGATTTAAATCCCTGCCATTCAACAAATGCCTTGACGTGCATTTTGGCAAAGTGTTCTCTTTATCTGAGCCTCAGTTCCTCTAGAATAAAGTGAGGCTCAGGAGCAATGTATTACCTTGGCTCATAGAAGGAATTATAAAAGAATGATTTTAGATATCCTAGTAGTACTGGTAAGGCAGGCACTTTACCTGCCTTTACACACAATACTCTATGTAACAGTATTTTAAAACATTTGAAATGGACTTCTGTGGGTTTAATTTTTACTCAGCTTTCCTTGGATATACATATACATATATATTCTTTTTTGTATAAAAGGAAACTGAGTATCTATTATAATGAATTTGCATAACGAAGAAATTAAATCTGGATGCTTTTATTTCAGAGAGATGAGACTGAACAAGACAGCCATACACAGCTACACCACTGGAAGTAATTCACACCGGGTAACTGATGAAGATAAAAATAAACAGAAATATGGGAATAAGCCAGAAATAGGATGAATCTGCTTCCAGTTTATGGAAACAAACAGAGAAGTATTAGGGATGCTGTTAAACGTCGTTAAACAGGTCAACACGAACCCTTGGGTTCATAAATAACCTTGAATTTAATAGGAAAAGATGTTTCATTTTAATAATAGAATCATTGAAGATGTATGTCAGCTGATACAAGAAGGTACCAGAGAATTATTGTTTTAAAAATGAACAGCTATATTCTCCTGGCTTCAGTTTACTTTTTCATCCCAGTAATGTCTACTTTCCCACAAGTGATAATAATTTATGCATTACAATTAAACTTAGAAAATTATGGTTAAAACTTCTTTATATTAAGTTACACGAAGTACCTAAAATCTCAGAGGAGCAATTAAATATTAAATGCTTTATTTGTATGCTAATCAAATGCAACAATACAGTTTGGAACTTTAAAATTACATGAAGCAATCAAACCTGCATCTAGTGGTCAAGGTTTCAGGGAAAATAAGGTAATCTTACCATTTTTGTCACCACCGAGTAACAAAAGCAACCACAACAGTCACAAAAAAAGACCCATAAAATGTTAATGTTTTAGAATAATGTGTGTACAGGTAGAGTGACTTCTCTTAATAACTTAAGTAACCATTCCAGCATGAACAAGTTAGGTATTTATAGGACCTTTGTGCCTTTCATTGCTGACACATGGTTAAATCTTCATGGTACTATAAACCAATACTGTTCCAAAAGCTACCATGGCTCTGCAGGTATTGGTGCCTTTTCCTGGTCTTAAAATCAAGAGTCAAACACGGTTAGAAGGGAAAAAGGGATTTTACCTTGGTATTTATTTTACGGATCCTTAGGTGCACACGTCCAGGTCGAATGCACTGAAATGCACACCGCAATGCACACCCCCAAAAGATCTGGTATAACATTATAGGTGTTACTAATTAGCATAGCTATCAAAAATTCCCCAATGAGAGGCTCGAATCAGCCCCCCTCCCCAAGGAATCTTCCCCTGGATGGTTCTATCTTAGTTTGCAGAATGTGTTCTGGAGAGGACCTTGGGGTCTGGGGCACACTGATCCCTAACTAGGAAGCTTCTAAAATGTTTAGTCTCCTAGCTGAACAGACAAGTCCAAGAATGTAGGCAAAAAGCACTAAGAATACTGAAGTTGTAAAAAGGTATAACAGGGGTATAAAAGAAAAGGCAAAAAATCATCATGGCATCAGTATAAACATAATACAATCTATTTCACACAATGTATGAGGAGATGCTGGGAGAATGACATTTCACGCTGAAGAAGAGAGAGTTGAAGGAGGAAACACCACTGATGTCTTCTACTGGAGGGGAAGGAGAAGAGATGATGGAGCCAGACTTTTGTTAGAGGTGTGCAAAGAAGAGAGGCAACGGGCACAAGCTGGAACATCAAAAGTTCAAACTAGCTATTAAGAAATTCTTATTCACCACAAGGATGGTCAAACACTGGAACAAGTTACCCAGAAGTGCTGTGGGTTTTCCACACATGGACTTTTGAAAAAATTCACCTGAATGAGGTCCTGAGCAACCTGATGCATCATGGCCCCGCTCTAAGCTGGGCTTGGACTAGCTGATCTCCTCAGGTCTGTTAAAACTTTTACCATCCTACAGTTGTAGGAAATGGGGCATAAGCCACCAAAATGAAGAACACGTGGAAAAAAAAAAAAAGTTTTGCAGCTTTCTGCACCTTGAAATGAACAATTAATAATAAACCAGCATCCAGGAGGATGCCGAGATCCTGCTTTTGCTTTAGGTTGTCCCGTTTTTTCTGTGTTGTCTTACATTGCTGCCATCACTGTCAAATCCATTCAAAAGGCTCCACAATTACTTTTGTCCTACCTTCTAGTAATGGACACACATGAATCAGGCAGCAGGAGTTAATATAAAACCTTAGAAACTATACCACAGAAAGCAGCTGTATGTTGGTAGAGGAAAACTCTATGCAATATAAAGGGTCTTGTCTTCCTGTAATATTTTTTTCTCAAAATAATCTGGTTTTAATCTCAAAAACAGGGTCTCAGAATTCTGGAAGAAAAAAAAAAAAAGGCATATTCTACACTAGATTATTTCAGGCAATGTTTCACAAAGCATTATACATAATAAGAATGTCAAAGATCAGCAAATTGTTCCAATGGACTTTCCATTAAATTATGTTTACAATTACTGAGAGGTTAGATTTGCAAAGAAATGAGCTGACATTTCAGCATTCTGTGGCAATTGCAGTATTTTCAGTCAGGATTTCAATTTTATGTCCAGCTTGACAAAACTAGTGTAATTCTGTTTTCCTCAGGCGTAGCTAGGTTTATTTATAGCAAGTTCAACTCATTTGAAATATCTTATATCTCTTTACTCAGTAGAGAAATTGTCACGCAAGTAAAGCTCTGGATGGTGGTGTTTCTCTGTAACAGTAGGAAGTAAGAACCAGCAACCACAGAAATTGCCTCTCTGCCTGTCAGATTTGATATTCAATGCACAAAACATTTGTAGGTAAAAATATATTGGACCTTATCTCCATATAATAACAGGCAGCACGTGTTTTTCAAAGTACACAGCAGACCCCCAACACAGCGGGGGCTCCGATGGAACTACCACACAGAAGCCCTCATCTAACAATCTGACTTCTAAATACATGGTCCAGATCTTCTCCCCAGAACTGAGGAGATAAAAATCCTGCTGCAAAAATTCTGGCCTGAAACTTCTCTCCACCCCTGGGTTTTCTGTGGGAAAACATTCTGGAGTGCATCAGCCATCTCTCTTTTCCTCCCACTTCCCCATATCCCTTCCTCTCTGGTGACATAACCTGACTTCAAGGAGAGAACATATGTTAATGACATGGTATCCCAACTCTATCTGAGAGTGCGCTTACAGTTTTCCGCGTCTCCTGCCTTCCACAGCTTTCTCACCATCCTTTTCCTCTGCTACTTTCCCATGAAAGATGCTCGTACAGCTTCAGCAAAGCTGTCATTTAAAATGACTTCACCAGTGTCACGAGCATCTGCACAAATCCTGCCTGGCTATTTTGTTTTTGTTACTTCCTGCTATTGCTTTGGAAGTGAATAACTTTTCCTTGTCCCACCAGTGGGCTCCATGAGAGCTCTGGCACTTCTTTTTTCTATTCAATGTGAATGTGTATTCAAGATGAGAACCAAATGAGCATTTAATTATCTTTAGTACGTCTTAAGGCAAATTTGAGCAGCAAAGTCATGAAGAGTATTCACAGACGAGTGGCTTAAGCCATTTAAAGGACAGCAAGACAAATGCATCCCTGAAAACACATCCCTGGGTAGATGATATGCTGTATTGCACATGCCTAGAGGCAGCATGCCTTTTTTTACATATGTGGACCTGCCTGCCCCTAAAAGCTGTTTTAAATTCACAAAGTAGGTGTCTCTAGCCCTAAGTTGCCTGAGGGCCCAAGTGATTTGTTTTACCACAGAAGTGCTAAACACACACTTGAAAATGCTAAATTCAACCCAAAATGTACTAACCACAGATGTTTCATTCAAGATGCACCATGAAGGGGAACAGAATCATTATATTTCAGTGGGGATGTAGAAGTTAACAAAGAATATTAAAATAAATACAATTCTGGCATGCATGAAAGAGAGTGAAACCTGCAAACAGTGAGGGAATCGCTACAACAAAGTTACATGTCAAGGCCATGACCACACTGTGAGACAGAAATGAAGTCCCCAGAAGTGGGCAGTGATGTTGTGTGAGAAGTAGGGCTTTGTGCCTTCAATTTAAAAAAACCCCACCACTTTTTAGTGGAACTGTCTTGGAGCACTGGATAAACACAGGAGCTACAGTACCCAAAGACCACCTTGAAATGCCTCATTCAGCACTGACCTCCCCTTCTCTAGCTGACTGCCTAGCATCAGGCACTGAATATCAGACTCCTTGACCTTGGTCTCTGTTGACTGGTTGCACGTAGAAAGGCAAATTCCCCCAGGGAAAATGACTCAGAGGATGGATGCAGTGACACATCTCTTATCTCCCTTACGTGAGTGAGCAAGTGCACACCGACCAACAACAGTATGATTTAGTCCTGGCCACCATCAAAATGTTCCAGAACTCTTAACAAGATATAAACTACTGTCAGCAGGGTGGTTCCTTAGCAAGACTTCATCTGTGAATGAAGTGGAATGCTGTATTTGAAGATATCATATATGAAAAACATGGCATCATTAATATGTTCCTCTCCTTTCTGCAACAATTAGTTTGCTGCCTCACTGTGTGTTCAGCAGAATGAAGACATTCAGTTAAAATCCTCCCTCTCTCTCCATCTTACATCTCTTCAGAGGTGTGCACCTCTGTCACAGCTGTTGATTTAAAACATGATGTTTTAAGCACATGCACACTTAGTTGATAGGGGATATCACTCAATTGCATTCACTGCTATTTGGTTTAAGCAATTCCCTTTTAGCATTTTATGACAGGAATTTACAGTTAATTGACTAATTTTCTATACTATTATCATCTTAACATTTTTATGAGAACATAAAAAAACACAGTGTATGTGAAACCTTGGAAAGTTTTCTTCGAAGCACCACTTTTTTCACAGAATTTATCTTCCAGTTATTAATAGAAAATCTGTAGAAGCCAAGATAGTTAAATGTAAATCACATTGTCTAGTGTTGCTTACATTTGTTCTTTGAAACATCTGCTTTTCAAGCTGTATTTACCTGTCTGCTGGTAGTCAGACAAATTACTGCAAGATTTTTTTGCCTGAAGAGATGTCTGTCATTTCACAGAACACATGCAATGGAAAGAAGTTGACTTCCCTTTTTCTGAAATATGCTGGGAAAAAAACAACCCAAAAACCTTGCCCAAACAAAACAAACACTTTGGTTTTCCTTCACATCCACTAAGAACTACACCAGCCAACCCTTTAAACAAATACTCTCATGACTGAGTCCCTCATCAGAGGCTTAGCACTGAATAATTTGACATTGTGAATACTTCATGCTTGCTTTCCTTCCAGTATCTAAGGATGCAGTCTTGTCCCACCTGACTCAATACACATTTCAAGCTTTTAAATATTTAAAACAACTTACAACTACCCCTAAGAGCTGTTGGCTGACAGAGACGGTTCTCAGGCAATCCAAACTACTTCTGGGACCTTCTTAGTGTGTGAGAGATGTGTTTCTTTGTATGGAGAACACAAACCCCATTCTGCAAAGCACTTGAGCAGGTATTTTTCTCATGCACATATTTACATTGTGGCCTGGCACGTCTATAAACACAGAGTCACTGAGAAGGCTTCTTGAACCATTTACAATCTTTAATGGAAGCATGTCCTGTTGAACCATTTGCAATCTTTAATGGAAGCATGTCCTGTTATCTCAGAGCAGAGAACAAACTCATGAAGTATGTGGGAAAGAACCCCCAGGTCTAAGCAGTAGAACTTCAGGAAAGATCATATTGATCATTTCAAATCACATATTTTGGCATAACACTTTTTATGGATGAGTGATTTTTTTTTTTTAGAGGCAAGGTTTATAATCACCTATTGTAGAAATCCTTGTTGAAAATGCTGACACATAAAAGAAAAATAAAAAAAAATAATAATATTTTTAATCCATAGACACACAGAGAAACAAATACTGAGGAAAGTGACAGATAAAATCTCTCCTTTTAATTCCCAGTTCTCAGAATCTGACTTTAAATTATTCCATCTCTTCATATGTCAACAGGATGGGTAGGGTTGCTGGAGGAGCAACAGTGTGTAGGGGATCCATGACACAACAAAAGGACACCTTCAGAGGGTTGCTTGAAGAGAAAAAAATGTTGTGAAGCAATCCAATACAACGCTTTGAAATGTCTCATAGGTGCCTTCTGAGAAATATAAAAAATGGTGGCTGTGATTGCTTTTTGTAACTGACAACAGCATTTGATATCAGTTCTGGCTTTTTGAGGCAGGACCTGTGTGAAACCAGCAGCTGTGCATCAAAACCAGAATTTTCTTCCAAGGAGCTACAAGAAAGGCCCAAGACATAAAAGGACTGATAATTATAAAAGCAGAAACATAATGAGCTCTGAGTGTAATTGATGGTGAGTTGAACTGTTCTTAAAAAAAAAAAAAAAAAAAAATCTAACCATTTTCAACACATTTAGGGAGAGTTATTCTACTACTAACATTCTAATGGTGTTTTTACACCTACATTGTACAGGAACCTTTTATTCCCAGAACACCCTGAAAACTGGATGAATCATTTCAATATGTTACACCTTGTGAAACATTTAAACAAACTTGAAAATCAATTATAACAAAAGAAATGTTACACTGGTTGTGGAAATTTTGGAAAAAGCAAAGTAATGTTTTCTTCCCAGCATTTGGTGCTTATTAACATTTTTGATACAAGAACATGAACAAAATATTTTAAGAGATTTTCAAGAAACAGAAGAGACTGGAAAGACTGGGGAAAAGAATCTGCCCTATGAATGCAAACCTCTTTCTGCCCATTTTTTTCATTCCATTCACTTTAGTTCATAAACGTTGTTGAATCACAGTGATGCAGCCGTGACTTTTGGTGCTTCCTATGTGACAGAACATGCTAAAATTCAGCAGAATTACTGTACCTGTGGATGAAATACAACCAGGACTGAGAAAAAGTACTGGCTACATTTGTTCTCTCTATTTGGCAGCATTGGGGAAAGGAGAGGCAGATTTTCAGAGGTTCCTTAGAATAATGAATTAAAATAAGCATGCCCTTCTCTTAGTTATTGCTGTTATTATTAGTAGCAGGAGTAGGAGTCCCAGTTTTATTTTACCTATACAGCCCCCTCTACCATTTAGGAAAATTAGAACTAGTGTTATAAACTGGCCTTGTGTTTGCTTCCTCCAAATGCTGTCCCTTTGCACACCATTTAAAATAAACTATGAGGGGTTCTTTAAATCGTGATAGGAAACAAAATATGTATCTTCCCCTGGATTTCACTACTTCCCCTTTCTATTCTTAATGCATCTAAAGACAGAAGCAAACCAACAAAGAAATAAAATACATGGAATCACAGAGGCTCTGCTTTAGATTTGCTGTGTGTGCACAAGCATTTAATGTTATCAGTGAGGGGGTGCAGAAACATGGAATACATCCCCTTGTGGGAATAGCTCCAGTGGTCAAACTCAGCCCCTATTAAATCAGCAAGAAACTTCTACCAGCAAAACCAGTCAATGCTCTAGTCACTGTTGCATGATTAGCAAAAAACAGGTGGGCAAACAATACGTATTTTAGGATGCTTTCCCTTTTTTTTTCTTCCTTCTTTCCCCAATTAGTTGGCTGCTTTGCTGTTGCTAAATTCCTTTTGTTTTTAAAGAATCTAATTTTCTTTCCACTGAAGCAAAACTGGAGAAAAGAAGTGAGAAAATGATGGGGCAACTAGGCAGGTAAAATCCTTGTAAATCCTACTCCAAACTGCTCAATATTCTGAATCCCTACTTCAGGGAGATAAAAAACCCTGTTGGCATAGTCTGAGTTGCACTGATGTCTGAGTAGGAAGAGTTTACTGTAGATTTGGAAGCTTTGCTTCTAAAAAAAAAGGAAAGAAAAAGCAAGAAATTAAGATTCCTCTGTTATGCTGGGGTTTTCTACAACACAAGCCTCAGTGATAAACAGAAATATAAACAAACAGAAATTAGAAGCATTAGAAGTGGTCACAAACTGCTGAAGGTCTCCATTTAATTAGCATTCAAACTGATAGCGAACCATCTAGCTCATTTTGATTCATTATGAAACTCTACTGGAGAAACAGAAAAATAACATAATTCCTAATGATTAAGACTGCCATTATGTATATTTGTATAGGCATCAGACTCTTTTCAAGTTGCTGGGACCAAGCCAGGATTCCAATTTTTGCCTGAAGCAGGCAAGAGACTGTGCTGAAATGAAACTTTAACATCCCTATTGCAAACAAAAGTATGCCTTGAGAGTGTATGCTCAGTTCAATTGCCTGAATATCCACACAGGGGCAGAGCCTTCTCTGCATCACCCAGTGGAGGAGAAGTGCTGATAAATGTTTGCTAAATATCCTTTAACATACCTCAAGCATCCTCTGTTTTCAGTACAGCTGTAGCACTGCATTAAGCTGAGGTATCACTTTCATTTTTAATTTAGCACCAGAAGATATAATTGGGACATATTAATGGATGGGCCCAGAATCAGCTCAATACCTTCTTCACCCACACACCCTAACTCCCCATTCTAACACCCAAACTATCCAATCTGGAATATTCCCCTCACATATTCAGTGTAACATGCACAGTATTTTATACATGGAATTATTAGGTTAGACTCACAGAGCTCAAGCACTCTAAGCCAGTGTTATTCAACAGCCTCCACTGATGTGCAGAAGCTAAGAGCCTGTTCAGGGTTTGTAAAACCAAATAACTTGGATGAAAATGTCTCCACAGGTCATGAACTCCTACCCACTGACACCTCTCTAGTTGTTTCCTGTCATTCTTCTCTCACTCATAAATGGGTGAGTATTGACAAAGAAGAGTAAAATCAAGACACATTTAAATTTTTACGGCTAAAAGTCAGTGTTTCTGATTTATAACTGGATGCCTGTGCTTTCTCCTGCCTATGTACCGAAGGGAGATGTGTGGACTGACTAGGATATGTATCTTCTTGGTTCCACACCAGGCATTTCAGCAGAAGCAGAATCAGAAATGACATTCCACTAAAATTAAAGAACCACAGCAGCGTTGTTGCTGCTCTCCAGCAGGGGTACCTGGAGAGCAGCATGACTCTCCTTGCTCTGTCCAAAGAACCAGAACACAGCTTCATCTGTGCTCCATGACCTTCCTGAACACAAAAATCAGCTTGAATTTTATGCATATCACCGGAGGAAAAAAGACCAATAAAAAGTCCCTAATGACACAGCACATTTTCCCAAAGAAAAAGCAAAACCAAAACCCAAACCCAATCAAACCCCACAGTATTAATTGTTTCCTTTAACCCACTATACACAATTCTCATTTTTAGGGCTCCGTTCATGGATTTTATAACTTCTGAATATTGAAAAATGCTGGAGTTTTGGCAGGAAAAACAAGGCATATGTATAAATTATTCCCAAAGTACTTCATGATCTTCTTCATTGGTACTAGGCTTAAATTTAGATTTGTGTAATAATCATCAGCTTATTCTGATTCTGTAAAAAACCGTACCCAAAGTTTTACCTGTGTTTGCTGTGGCAAATGAACTGTGACTTACACAGCAGCGTGTTTACATGGTTTGTACATCAGGAAGATTTTAGCAATAAATTATACTGCTAGAAGGTTTAGGTTAACCACGTTGGATTAAGGTAGAGGGTTGTTACAGTTGTGCTTTAATCGTCTCGCAATTTTCCGTATTTTTATCTGTGGTTATAAAATCTGAATTTGTATTACCCCTCTCTCTGCTTTATGTTCCTTACTCCCACCATTACTGTAACAGATGCTCTTTGGGTTCCCCCTATCACTTTGGTTAATTGTGGAACTGTTACTGCTATTAGAACCTTGAGTCACCCAGGCAGTATTTCTTTACACACACCAGCAGTGCAATTGCCAAATAGTTTGATAGTCATTTTATCACTGAACTCACACAGTAGCTGGCCATAGAGAGAAATTATTTTTTCCCTTATAGCAGTAAGACTCCCATCTGATGAGCATTCCCATCAGATGTTATTTTTTTTTTCCCCCTCATAAAGTGAATTATACTGTGGGATGGGTAAATGCCTTTTTCATCTGTAATTTTTATTTGCATTATTTGGAAGGAGGAAAATTCATTACCTGGTTTCATGATTTTATAATGTCTTTGAAACTGTATGACTTGGCAATAAAGAGTACAAATTAGTATTTCATTTTCTTAAGATGTGTTACATCACTATTATTGATGGCAGTAATGGGGGGATTAAGCTGCACTCTCAAGCATCTCTCTCTCCTTTGCAACCATTAGACTTTTATTTAGCTTACAAATACAAGCTTAAATTTAGGGGAAAAACTTGCAAGTTCTGTAACAGCAAAAGAAAACATGCTTTATTCAAAAACATCCTTTAGGAAAGCACAAAAGTCTTTTATGGCTACATGCATAATCAGTTGCCTGTGTACTTTTATGTTTTCAGGGTTGAGGCCTAATTAAAATACACCATGGCACCTTTGAGAAACTATTTTCAGTGACAAATAGTTCCAGCACTTGCTATTTTTCAATCCTACCCATGTCCTAGCCTTTACATTTTACACAGGCAGATAAATGTAACCTTGCAAAAATAATCTTTCAAAATATTACAGACCACTTAACCTAGCTTTACTGGTTTATGACAAGACAGCCTCCAAACTAGACTGCAACGCTTTTTTTTCTTTTTATCATACAATTAGGAGAAAAATGGTTTTAGTTTAGAGTTCCAAACAATGTACTGAGATCACATTTTCCAGGTAGTGTTAGAGACACAATGGGCAGGATGATAAAAATGTTCTCAAGTTGCATGAAGATGTTTCTCTAGCATCTCTCTCTTTCTCTTTCCTTGTCCCTCCCTGCTAAACCTCACTTTGCCAAAAGTGGTAGAAGCCTCTTTGAAAAATATCCTAAGACAGTACAAATTTCTGAAGGGTAAATTCATGAGAAAAAGGGGGACACAGTGGTGTCTAAAAATGTTGATGATTTGTGTAATGATCACTGACTTGGTCTGATTTTTTAAGATCTGTATCAAATGATTTTTACCTGTGTTTGCTGTGGTATGTGAACTCTGTTATGGATAGCAGCATATTTACATTGTCTGTACACCAAAGATACTTTAATAATATATTATACTGTTACAAGATTTATTTTAACTAGATTGGATGAATGTAGAGATGTATTATGGTTGTGATTTAGTCATCTTGCATTTTTTAGTATTTCTATCTGTGGTTATTAAAGTAATATATTTAAATATATTTTTCAGAACATTGCAACAAAAATAGCCTATAGCCTACAGTTAGCCAACATTTAGAAAGCCCCATTTTGATGAATTTTATTGTTTCTAATATTAATTAAAGCTATGATTTCAGGCTGTTATGTTTTTCTTCATTTAAATGATGACAAATAGGACATTTGTAATTTTTTTTCCTGTGCAGACAAATCTGAGAACATAGGAATGTCTGTACTAGATGGGAAAACACCACCATCTAGTCCAATTTAATTTAAAACCAAATGAAAAATGGAATACATAAAGTTTCCCTTGCTCACTCACCCATTTTTTGACTCCAGAGACTAGAAACTTTCTGCATTGGTGACTGTATTCACATCATTCACTTTTTTCATGTCATTTCTAATTTAATTTAACTGCTGCCACCTCTCTCGCCAGCTATCTCTTTTCCAAGGTGAAGAGTGCTAGTATGTTTAATCTCTCTTAGCACAGACACCATTTTCAAAGATCAGCCATCCTTCTCACTTCCCCCTTCCCCCCCCCCCCCCCAGTTTCTATCACTTTTTTTTTTTGCTGCTGGATAACCAGAACTCCACACAGCATTTCCAAACCAGAGGTGCAGCATTTCCAAAGTATGCAAGGCACAACCTGAGGTGCACAACTTAAGGTGCACCCCAGATTTCTGAAGTGATGAGGCAATAATTTCTGTTTGGGTTTCTGCCTCTCTCCTTGCTTGAAAATCGTTCTTTCTCTCCAGTGAAAGCCGGGAGTGCTGCGGGGGCAGGTGACAGTGTCAGTGACACCGCAGGACCCTATCGCTTGTTTCCTAGTAGCGAAATAATTAATACCACTTCAGGAATCACATGAAAGATTTTTGTGCTCTTCACAGCCCTGAAATACCTCGAGTTGTTTTACAAGTGGCTTGTGAAAATAGCTCTACTGGGCAAGAGGGATAAGGGGGGAATTATCCCCTTTAGTATGTGAAGGAAAAATATGCATAATCTCTGGTAGACTTCTATAAATACTTTGACACTGAAAATTATGATCCTTTCCTAATTTAATCATAAAAGTGATTTCAGAGGCTACATCAACTGCAAGGAGACCATGCCTTTCTGCTAAATACTCTCACTACATAAAAAAAATCTGTGAAATAGAAATGGCGAATGCTCAGCAGATGAGTAAATAGTTTTAATTTGTTTTAAATTTCTGTCTTAAAACTATAGTTGCACTACTGCTCTCTAGCAGCAGCAATATTTAGCATTATCTTCTGTGGTACTGCAGATTTTCAGATATATATTTGGAAAATGAGTAAAAAATTTGAAGTCCCATTACTTTTTCTTTCTTTGAAGCAGGTTCTGTGGACACTTCAGACAGAAACTGGGTCTTATCTTAATATTCACGCCTTATCAAAGTTGTGAAGTGCTACACAAAATGAGCAAATAGAGTAAATGCTTGATAAGTGCATAACAATATAAATGCTTTAAGCTTATCATGAAAATTATTTATCTGTAATAACACAGACTGGGTACTAAGAAAAAAGAACAAACCAAAACCCCTCATTTTTGTTCTACTTGTCTGAGTATGCAATGAGTAAGTGGAAAAAAAATCGAATTAATGGAATATTTGGGCAAGATTACAGCACTGTGCCTTCTACACAACTTTCTAAATAAACTTGCTAAAGTAAAGTTCAAAGAATGGGGTTTATCCCTAATGTCAAACAGGGTCCTAAACTCCCACAGACACACACGCACTGGAATTAAAAAACAGATGTAGCTTCCCTGATTTCCATGGGATTGCTCATACAGCACAAAGTGGGTGGGTTTGCAGGATCAGGGCAGTACCTGCAGCCTGATTACTGTCCCTTGTCCAGAAGACAAGAAATCAGGTCATGGGAAGGCACCTAGAAAAGTGTTAAGAATATACTGTGCGATGATGTAGCCACAAACTAACTCAATTAATATGTAATTATGAAGATTTTTAATGCCATCTAAAACTGACAAAAAGTTCTTAATTTTTAGTCCAGGCCTGACAAGATTATGCCATCTGTAGAGTTCAGGCTAGTAACACTCTGCTAGCTTGCAGGTCCCACTCTTTGCCATGCTCCTGCCCTGCTCTGCATGTAAGCGGTGCTGCCAACGCCGCACAGCTCTGTCGCTGATACCTCATCTTCCTTCTGATTGCTGAAAGAAGAGCTGTGGAATGCAGTCAGGATTAGTTCACACTCCCACAATGGTGAGTGGTCATCACGTGTTTTTGTGGGACTTACCGCCTCACAGTCTTAAAACCCCACTTTTTTCAGTGCTGCATACTTTTATTTCCATGGTTTTACCTGTATTTTTCTTTCACCAAGATGCAGGCAATGCAAAGATAGTAATTAATGCTAATGAAATATCAGCAGATAAAACTGAGATCTTAAAATATAACATGTTGATGGAAAGAATGAATTTATTATCATAGGTCAATTCATTACAAATTAAATAAAGAACAGGTGCTTTTTTGGTAGAAAAAGTGTCCATTCCATTTGGAAAATTCCATTTACTACATTTGGTAATAAATAACTCATCCACAGTCATTTTTGACCTAGATCTGATGTCTGAAGTTAAGTTTTAGTGGATGTTAAGGATTAATGAAGCTGATTCTTGGAACTCTCAACTGACCAAGACTCTGAGATTATCTGACTGCCATTTTCCTTTTTCCCCTTTCCAGAAGCCATCCTTTTAACATACTGTTAATATTGCAATATGGCTAAAATAACTGCCCTTTTCCAACACTGGTCTTTTGAACACAGTACAAAAGATCCTCTTCTAACCCTTACAAAGAGAATTAAAATAGCTTTTTCAAGCATTAAAAAGTCGTATATTGAAGGGATCCAGCAACAGATGGGGAAACTTAGGACTGCAACTCTTCTAAACGTTTGTGTGCCTTTTAAAAAATTATATTATTCCATAACTTGAATCCTTTGATTACAATTTATTTGGCAGGGAAGATGACCTAAATTTTCATGTGTGATATTAAATGTAAAGCTTAGATCTTTTCAGGAACCTCTCTCAAGTGGAGGTTTGCGAGTTCCAGTGCAACATCAGGTATCTGCTGTGGCTGCCATGATATAAATGCTGGGGATGAATAGAATACAATGGAACAGAATAGAACAGAACAGAAAAACCATGGTGAAAGGGACCCACAGGGATCACCCAGCTCAGCTGCCTGACTGCTTCAGACCTGACACTCAAATATCTTCATTAATGGCATTGTCCAAAGCCTCCTAAACACTGACAGGGATGGGGCATTACCACTCTCTCTCTCCAGGAAGGCTGTTTCAGTGCTTGACCACTCTCTTGGAAAAGAAATGTTTCCTAATGTCCAGTCTGAATCTCTCCTGGTGCAGCTCTGCACTGTTCCTTGTCACTGGGTGCCAAGGAAGAGAACAGCACTTCCCTCTCCACTCCTCTCCTTCCTCAGGATCAGCTTCTTTTTCTCCAGACTAGACAAGTCCAGAGTTCTTATCTCCTTCACAATTCGATGAATTAATGTCAATTCTGACTCTGAATGAAGAGGGCAATTTAAATATGGCATATCTGCAATACTACCCCAAGTAAATTCCTTTTAAAAATTAGGTAATCAATAATAAAAGCGAGATGAGATAAATAAAAAGTGAGTGATAATAAGAAAAAGTGTGATAGAGAAATATGAGGTTGAAATGGGCAGCAATAGGGAAATTGGAGAGGTTTCTATGCACAGAAGAAGCCACTAATTTTCTTTCTTTTATCCAGCTTTGTTTTTCCTATTGCCTTCCTCAACCATGTGTTTGGCCAGTGACAGATCCATTAAATTTTAGACACTTGTGACTTTAAATGCTCCTGAAGAGTTTACCCTGGGTTCCCTACTAAAGTTTGTGAAAGCATGAAGAATTAGCATCATTCTGTAGCCAGTGAAAGACAGAGAAGGGTTTAAGGCATGTCCAATCCTACAAAACCTAAATTAGATGACCCCCAAAGGAATGAAGACTGTTTTATATGATCTTTGTTTAAATGCTAGCTGTTGAGTACATTTAATTTCATCGACATTGAGAGACAAAATTGTAATTTAGGATTTTGTGTTTAAATACTGAACTAAACTCAAATGCTGGCATGTATCAACCAACCAGAGATTAAAAGAATTCTTCACGAAATGGTTTAATGTGGTAGGATTTTGAAAATTGGTCAGTCTAGAAACCAGGACAGTAACCAATAGGTTTAGTAACCTGTAACATAAGACAACTCAAACATATGGGAAAGAGTAAAAAAAACCACGAACAAACCCCTCTGAATGTATTTGAGCAGCACTAACTTCCAAAACCCTTGAATTTGCTCCTTATGTTCTGACTTCAGAACACAGCTTAACAGTTCATCACTTTTTTAATAAAACAGACACACTTGAAAATGAGTTTTAGACTGACCCATGTGTTGTTCATATTATGAGCATTATTTTTTCTGTTATTATATACAAGTGCATGCAAGCATTGCCTATTAAAAAAAAAAAAGAAAAAAATTTCCTGCCCTTGAACTTTCCTGATGTTCTTGATTTCTACATAACACTGCAAACGTAACAGGGGCAAGATGTTTCAGACTGCATACAAGCCACCTATTTTATTACAGTGTTGAAGGCAAGCCCACACTACTGTGAATTTCTGCTGTGTATGAATTATTCCCCTGAATGTTTATTTGGTTGAGTAGAATTTAGAAATACACAGAAATCCTATAGTCCACTCACATTTAATAATAAATATAATGAAGCCCATTCTGCATGGGAGAACAAAACTGAAATCACTGAGTGTCATAGTAGCAATTTGAAGCAAACTTTTCCACAGAAATGATTTGGTAAGAATTAGTGAATACTACTCAAAAGCACCAGGAAGTAAAAAAAAGTGAAGATTTCCACCAGACAAAAACAATTAACACACTTCTCCACAGACATAATACAGGGACCTACAATAACAACACCACCAAAAGCCCCAAAGGGATTTGGAATCTATAAAACCACTCACAAATTACTTGGCAAAGGGTTTTGTGGTGGAGGAAAGCCAACCTGAATGTAATAAAAGACTAATTTCTTCTTAGCATTACTAACTCCAGGAATATTGGGAACAGATGCTTCCGAGATGAACTGGAGCGAAAGGGCTATGGAATGAGGCAACCCTTAAAAAGTTAAATAACCCAGGGCTGCTATTGTTTTCAAAACCCCACAGCTTACCCCAAAACCCCACAACAGTCTGACATAAGGATGTCCACACACAATAGCAAACCAGCACTCATACTAACAAAACTGCATTGTAGGGGATAAATGAGTTCAGGATTGATGGCAGCAATTGTGCCACAGAATCTCAAAGTGTGCCCAATATTTGCAATTCAGACCAGTAACAGAGTGGATTCCTGCACTGGTTACAGTAATTGAGTGAAACTCAAACCTAAACATCAGAAATGTTCCTCTGTACAGAAGACTACACCAGAAAAAAAAAAAAAAAAGAAAAAAAAAGAGATGAAAGGCTTTACATATTCATTTTCTATGCTATTCCCATTCTCTAACAAATTAATATAGTTTTAAAAGACAGCTTCTATCGAGTATGTCCAGAGACCTGGTCCAAAGTCAATGCTAAAGTCCATTATGGCACTTTGAATTCATTAAAATGAAACTTGTCTCTTCTCTGTTGGGTGCTGAATGCACTTCATGACCTGATGTGTATACAGTAGAGACTTGTTAGCCACAAGAAAAGAATCATATAAAAGAAACAGAATGTCTTCCTCAAACTGTCAGTCTTGGGGATTTTTTTTCCTTTTTTTTTTTTTTTTTTGACATATTCTCATAAAGATTTATATTCTGGCCTTTGTTGTCTGGGATCCTTGTCTCTTACCCTTTATGCTGGAAAAGGAAATTGTACATTAAGGTAAATTGCTACTCCTGATACGTCTTTCCCTTGACTGATGGTTTTCTATTACAGGCTTGCAAGAATTCAGACAGGAAAGAAACCCAAGCATCTTGATTGAAAAGATTTGATACATTCTTTTCAAATTCATGCTATCTAAATCACAGCAGGATGACTTGTAATCAAAGTTTTTCAAAAAGAACATAAATTTGGGGAAAAGGAAAAGGCCATTCAGCCCATTGCAAGTCATCCTGGTTAACACAGTTCTTCCAGAATAGTATCTCCCTTCTTCTTTAATGACCCCAGTGCCTCCAATTCCAAACTTGGCTCGGTAGGCTATTGAAAAATTGTATTTCTTCTTGAGTGAAAAGTACTTCCTTGTGTTGGTTCTGAATTTCATTTTTTCAGTCAATTCCAGTTCTGCTTCCCTGTTCAGTCTTTTATAGTCAGCCAAACAGTGAGTCAAGTGTTATTGAATAAGGTTTTCCACCCTGTATTTCTCAGAGAAGATGAGTTTGTAATTCTCTCTTTTTCTCCATTTTGCAGCGAAAAAATAATGAAGTCAGCTGTGATTACGAGACCGTGGACTTCAAACCAGACTTCTCTTCCACTTCTTTTCTTTAAAGGTGTGTTTGAAGCTAATCTTTTAAAACACTGGCATTTGATTTTTGTTCACCTGTTTGGCTTTGTTGACTGCTGTTACACACACACACGTGCCAGCCCCTCCAAGCACTGTGGCACCCCTTTTTCTCCACAGCGCACTCGCTGAGTCTGACACAGAAAAGACATCCCAAATGACTAATGCAGAAAAAAAAGGGGCATGATTCAGCAATTTATTTCAATTCTCTGAAAAATGCTAAGAAAAAAATTACCTTAAGAATACCCTTTTTTGTATTCACGGTCTGAATAACTTCACATGCAAAAATTAATAGGTCGGGTTAAATAATCTCCAAAGTCACTCTCTGTAGATTTTGCTTTTATTTTTCTTTTGTTCTGGGGAATGCTATAGCTTCAAGTTTCACCAAGGTCATCTTTCATCTAAAAAACTTAATATAATTAGTAACAATTCTGCATTTTGTGAGGCTCACACTGGAAGTTATTAACTGTGTTTCAAGTGGAATGTCAGAGAAACGAAGGGCAGAGAGAGTAATCTTTTCAGCTTCAAAGGCACAGTTGATGACTTTAGTTCACTGGTTAGTGAGAAAGACGTGCATTTTTTATTAAAGGTGTTAGCAATACATTTGAAACTATAAGCATTTTTCTCTCTCTTTTCTTTCCTTTCCTCATTTTTAGAACTTGGCACCACTTCAGTCTTTTTTTTTTAACATCCCACATGGCACTGGAACAGTTGCTTCAGATGTCCTTGTTGTTAGTTATAACAATATTTAGTTGTATACTTTTGTTTTTAACAGTGAAGCACTTCATCAATTCCCTGACAGCACAGAACTTGCCAAAATCTGCCTTAGCCAGTAATACATACAAAAGAAAAAGATACCAGTTTTTGCTGGTAGTGCCTTTAAAATACCATAGACACCTCTCTAAAAAAAGTAAAACGAAGCCTTGTGATCCCATATAAATACAGCAACAGTGAAGGACATTCAACAGAAACCATTTGCTTAATCTTTCTCCCTGCTGTAAGAAATGCAATATATTTCCCTTAAAACTCACCAGTGAAGATACAATTGACAACAGCTTTAAAACAAACCAAATCAAAGTCTTAATAAGATCCTAAAGATCACAGATTCAATTCCTTCAAATGAAATTCAAGAATAAATTTCAAAGCATATTTACAGAATCTTCTTTACAATAAATATTCGCTTCTGAGAAGAAATTGAATATGGAATGTGAAGCCTTCAAGAATCAATCTATAGTTGTTAACCTCAAAGAAACGTAACTGAGAAGCAAGGCTCAAGTTTGCAACAGAGAGGATAACCAAGTGTGGAAGAGAAACACCAAGGGGGATTGTGGATTCTCCATTCCCTCAGGTCCTAAATTAAGTCTACATATGTTCTGGTGGATGCTCTTTAATAAAATAAAGGTTTCTGTGTCTCATTATAAATCTATGGGAGTGGAAACTATACAAGAATTTAGGCCAAGAATTTAGGCTAACTGACCCAGCAGGTCCCTCTGGACTGAGCAGATCATAGATTTTATCTGTAAATAAGATACCAAACTACATATAGCCCCACTGAAAATTAGTGAGTTTAGCTACATGTAAGGTTTTACTTGGAAGGAAGGAAAGTACAGCCTGTTTTTCCATAGAAGAAATGCTTTGCATATCTGCAGGCCATTGTCAAGCTCATGGGGCAGCACTGACAATACACTAAAAATAGCCTGTCTCTCTCTGGACTGGAAAACCCAGATAGATAAACTCATTTAACCAATTTACAAGCCAAACTGCTTGTAGAGATGTAATTACTAGATCCCCAAAATCTCTCGAAATCAGTAGAATTCTGGCTTTTAAAGCAGGAGGTACAAAAACCTACTTTTTTTTTTTTTAATTATTGTTTTGAAAATCACAATTTAAGCCTAAATAGAGTAGGAAGGTAGTATGAAAAATATAGTTTCATACCCTGTTTACACCTGAATGTTGAGAATCACTACCCTGAGGCCACCACCCAACCAAAGGTCAGATGACAATGGTCAGTGTGACATCAGTACACACTGACTCTGCTGTAACACTTTACACAGAGGTGGTGACACTGATGCCTTCAGTCCTTCTTCCCAGGGACTTCTTTGGAAATGCCTGTGCTTCCTTGCTATTTGCACATGGAGGCTGAGCAGAAGGAGAGCTGGCACCTTACAGCCTGTGGCACCTGAGGGGAGGTCTGAGGCTAAACTCAGAGACAAGGCTGCTCTTGGCAGGCAGTAAAGATGCTTCCAGCAGAAGGGACTCTTAATTTGGAAAACCTCTTGCACTGCCAGTTTACAATAGAGGCTGTCAGGCTGCATAATTCATATGCAGTAGAAAGAAAAAAAAAAATCAAAAACCAACCAAAAAACCCCCAGTGTGATCAGAGCTTAGGCTGGGAATGTTTGAATTCCTGACACATTGCTGAAGCCTCTCCGGAGCTCAGCTATATAATGGAATCTTTATCAGACCATCAACTAATTGTGATACTTATCTGCACAGCGTTGCATTTTGGGTTAAGTGATAATCCATCAAGGCTGGAAATCATTGTGTACTTTTTAAGTTGCCTACTTCATTACTGCAAGCTGACAGCTGGATGGATGTGTTAGCACTAGAAATATTTGTCCCAGACACAAAGAGCAGCTTCCTAATATAGGATATTATGATATTTTCTTTCATGTATTCAGCATGCCCGTAGTTGAATCTATGTCTCATTTATGATATTCATTTACTTGGCAAACTGTTAAGATTATGAAATCTATCTTTATTTGTTACAGAATGCAACAGCCTCATTTCATGAATAATATGACCAAATAATGTGTAATAATGACGACAGTCTTCATCTTACATCATAATGGCTGTTAAGCAGAGAAAATTGCCATTTTATAAATGGCCCAGGTCTCTGCTTTAGTTTATAAAAGGTAAGAATTGCAAAACACAAGTACTTTTCATGGCAATGGAGGTAGCTAGCCTCATGTGGGTCATGTTGCCAGAATTTGTTTTGGTGGTTAGACTGCATTAGTGATGTGCCTGTTGCCTTGACGATTACTCTTGGATTGGTATTACAACTATAAAACGTCTTTTAAAACTATCCAAGAACTGGAAATTCCACAGAGAAGCACTTGGGTTTGATTTTGGTCTGCTCACAACAGACATCAGGGTAGTTCCATTTCCATTTTTTAGCATGTAGTGATAATGCAGTTTCATATTTAGTTTCACACTGCATGAAAAATTACCTCCTTCCATAACCACATTCTGCTGCTACTTACTGCCCAGTTGCCTTATTGCCTCTGAGACTCTGAGAAAGATACCCTGTGTGGAAAATTCCTAGCTTTAAATTAAAAAAAGAAAAAAAAGAAAAAAAAGATTATTTTCATACTATGTTTGTACAGCCTCTTGCTTGGAGCTGGTGTGTGATCTGCTCTGTGATCACCATGCATGTGAACATGTACTGTTTGCCATTATTCCAATTCTATGGGGACATACTTAGGAATCTGTAGGAATCCAGCCAATAAAGTATGAAACTGCTTGAGGTTGGGTTTGGTTTTTTGGTTTTTTTTTTTAATCCTGTTTGTTTTGGGTTGGTTTTTTTTGGGGGGGATGGGGGGGTGTTGAAGGGAGGGGTTTAATTTTTCTTTTTTTTTTTTCAAATTATATTATAAAAATGTTTTTCCTGGCTCTGTATCTGTCAGACCTAAAAACCAAAGAGCTCTTTGAGTTAGAACAGATGCTACAATCTCCTCTGTTGATCTTAAATCTGTGAGCTTTGAGAATTCACAGCACTAATTGTACCACCAAGCCTGACTAGTGGGATGAAACCCTAATTAAATATTGCTTCAGAAAAGAAACAAATACTGTGTAACCCCTAAAATGGGCACTGTGGACTACTACGCCTCATGAAAATTTCGTGGTAGAACTTAAAAAACTCCAAGTCCTGTCTAAAATAGGTATATTTTGATACAAAAAAATCTAACAGTTTGGTCTACCAGCTGGTTGCAGATGCTAGGGAAGGTTTTCCAGCTATTACTCAGCTGCAGCCTGTGGATGTTTCACCTGGGTAACAGCTCCGACCAAGACAGTCCTGTTTAGAGATTTTGGAAAAGAGGCTTGGAAAATAAGTCTGCGATTTCACCATGGTCTAACATAAGTTTATCATAATTTTTTTAACACACCATCTAAGAAACAAGCTGAGAAACAAGTAGAATGTAAAAATAATGGCAATGAAAGAAACCAGCGTAAAATCAAGAGATGGCAGTTCTTGAAAGAGGGGTGATGAAGATTTACTCAAATGTCCAATGGAAAAAAAATAATCTGAGGAACTGCTGTTTGAATCTCAAATTGTTTGACCTTCTGAGAAAACCAGACCTTGGATAAGCCAATAGGAGACTAGTGGGAGAAAGAAGTAAAACTTAGGAGGTTCTAATTTTCCTACACAGTTTGAACAAATCAGACACAAATTAGATTTTATGTTACTGCTACAGCTATAAAGTAGTATATAAATGAACTGGCTTTTAGCTTGCTGTCATAGGAAACTGCTTTCAACATTAGACAATGATCATTTTTATTATCAGAGCTGAATGCAAGTAAGAACACACAACTATATTTAAAGTGTAAGTCTACCCTTATCTCCTTTGCCCCTCACATATTCTATAGCTTTTCCTTGCTTTGTTGTTTCTTTCTTTGTCAGTATCTCAGCCTGCCAAGTTATATTAATCAGATTATGTGAAAGGAAAATAAAACCACAAGGAAAGAACTGGTAATGTTGAGCATTTTTTGACAGGAAAAGCCGTAAGGACTACAAGGTCTGTCCAAGTAGTTTCTGCATGTAAGCTGCCTATAATGAAACAGTTACTCTAGTAGGGTTGTGGTTTTCTTCTTAATAGAGACTTTAAGGTAAAAATAGGAAAAAAAAAAAGGAAGCAATGTAATTTTTTTAGCTAAGATAGCTGTCAATTATGCTATTAAATAGAAATATTCACACTTAAAGTCATAATTGTTTTCAAAATGATTACATCCTCAAACCCTTCCTTATGCCATTGTAAACTCCTCTTCTAAATTTAGCTCCACAGATTTCCTTAAAGAAATCTTCATTTTATACCAGAGACAAACCCAATAAAAGCGAAGTGGATTATAATAAGGCATGGATTTCATTCCTATATAAATGTGTGCATTCATTGTCTTTGTGGTCACCCTGACAAATAAACTCTTGATCTCCCCAGAGCAGCTGCCTGGGAGCAGCATCATGTCTGTGCTGTACACAACAACTTCTGGAGATGTTTTTAGGCATTGCTATATAAAGCTTTGAACATTCTGGTGCAGTCATTGTCCAAATGAGTCAGCTGAGCCTGAATCACTCTGATATGTGCCATCAAGCTGAATGGATCTGTCTTTTGAGATTGGGATGCTCTGGCAGTGTTACATTTCCACCTATTTGGGTGGTAGTGGTGAGATTTCAGTCTTCAGTAACAGGTCAAAACAAACAAGTTTTATAACCTCTTTGATTTTTTTGTTCCTTGATAGAAATAGGATTTAAACCAAAAAAACTGTTCTGTTTGTGTGTGTGGGTGATTAACATAATGCCAGCCCATGGGAAGGTTTTATGTACGTTTGTGTGCACAAGCTTTTTCCCCTCTGTGAATCTAGAAACTGACTTGAGGTGCCTTCTCCTAGACTGTTAATCACACTCCCTCTCCACCTACAGGACTTGGAAAGATTGGCACAGCACTACCCAAATTAACTTTACACTAACAAAGAATTTCTCCACTGGAGGCATCCCTTGTTTCACTGTTGGGGCAAATCCACAATCCTCTTGAGCCTCTTCCCAATCATGAAAGGGAAAAATTGCATGGATCCACGCACAGCTTTCACGAACAACATTACATAAATCTGATAGAAATACACCTACTCATACAGTGGATAATTATTCTTTCAGTAGTCCTCCACATTTGTTTCTTCTCATACATTTTATCACACATTCCTGATGACGGTTATTAGGCTTTAAGACACCCTTGACAAATATATAAAGGGCAATATTCCTCACTAGCATCAAATTATGTTTAGGGTTTTTTGAGTTAGTAGGTAATGTACCAGTAAAAGAATAATTAATTCCTGAAGGACCGAGCACAAAAACAAGCATACGTTTGTCTGAGAAAGTGAGAAGTTTGACTAAACAGGAAGTTTATGAATTATCATGCTGTCATCCAACTGGATCAGTAGCTTTTTTCATGTTGTTTACTAAATGCCAGGCAAATTAGGACAGCAATGAATCATATGGTTCCAGAATTAACTGATGACTTTTGGAGAAATTTTTTCCCCCATGAATTAAGGCTTTTGGCAATGAGGAGGTACAATAATCAGAATGCAAAATGCACAGATTCTATTGGCTTTTTATACCCTGCATCTTATACCTGTAAAGACATCTCCCGTGACAGGATGAGGAGCAACAGATCCTCAAGGTGGACTATATAAAAGTCATGCAGAACAGAGGAATGTCTTGTAAAAGTTACCTGAGGAGATTCTTAAGTATCAAGCAATAATTTTAGAACAAAAGTACTGAAATCTGTCTAGAAAGTTTATTATGTCAGCTATGGGGAACTCAGTTCAAAGATATTATTAAATAGGATACACTACCCTACAATCTGGGGAAAACTTCTGTTTCTTTAAGGCATGATCCAACAAAGCAAGACAAAAAAGCATAACAAAAAAGTTTTGATATTTGAGAGTATATGGATAGTTTCTCAACTTAATGTCCCTATATATTCCTTCATGTCAAAAATCTTATTGGAATACAAAGCAGAGGTGTCAAAGGAAAATATGTTTATGTGGTACTTTTTGCTCAGCCAGCAACTGATGCTACTGAAAAATCTGACCTTCTCTGACACGGCTCTTGCACCGTTTGTACCTCGCGGGGTGGGTGCTCTGACAACGGAGATGAGGTTCAGTCATGTACTTCAGGATGGCAGAACTCCACCTTCACAGCAGGCACTGAAAGTTTGTGAATATTATTTGGTTTGGGGTCCATGAAAGATGGATGAGGAGATGTAAGGAAAGCACCTTGTCCATTTCCCTCTGCCATGGGAATCAAGCGCTTTGAATGAAAGCCAGGATGAAGGAAGTCATAGAATAGAAATAGCTGAATAAGTGAAGTCACTGCCTCCCACACATTTACAGAGTGTCTCCGCTAAATGTCTTTGCCACTAATTCAGGGAATCATTTTCCTCATTCAACTTGGAAAATAACTCTTCATCAGAGTCATACTGACTTCTTTTTTGAAAGCAAAACCAAAGAAGCTGGTGCCTTCAGCTTCTTTGCAGAGCATATCTGTAAATTTCCTGTCTTTGTCCTTTGATCTGTCTCCATTTGTGGTTGTTTACCAGGGTGACACCCCCACACCCAACCCCCCCTCCATTAGGGACAGCACTCCAGTTGTCTTCCACTGTCGGATAAAACACCAATTACTTTAGCCTTGTCCTCATTATTCATGATTAATTTCTTTATTTTGGCCTTTCATCTAGTGCATTTCTAAACACTTTTGCTTTGTTAGATTTCCCACAACTTGCTCATTTCATTTTGCACCTGCTTTCATGACTGTTTTCCTGTTTCTCCCACATTGATATCCTCTATGATTTATGTTTATAGCAACTGCTTGTTTTGGTGTTTTAGTGAGGTTTGATAACTCAGACTGTTAAAAAAACCAACTTTGTTAGTTTATTACATGTGTCCTATTTTTTCTGTGCATTGGGATAAACTACCATTTTCTTTCAATTACTCAAGATTTTGAGGAAACAGACTTCCCACACTCATTGGTCCCTTTGATTATCTGCCCAAAAGACTCTATCTACCACTTCCTTGAGGCTGAAGTGGTCTCATCTTTTCAGCCATTTTGCTGCATTCACTTTTTTCTTTCTGCGAAAAGTGAGTGCTCATGTTTTAGCAACTGATCACCCAATTTTGCTTCTTTTACTTTCTATTAAAGCAGCACCTCTGTAAGTGTAGCATCAAATTACATGCATTCTCCCATGTGCTAGAGCTGAAACTCAGAAGAGAGCTCTCCTGTTTCAGACCTTTCTATTGATGCTGGACACACAAACGGTGAAAATGAACACTCCACAGGAAAGAAAATGAGGCCCTAAACTGCACTTAGGAGGTGAGTCAATGCATTAAAAACATCAGTACAATCATATCAATGATATAGTCATGACCACATAACAAGCAGAAGAAAACATTTCATGAAGGTCGGCAAACATCAGCACAGCACACCAAGAGCATCGTCCCTCCAGGATGTGAGCCCTCAGAAAGCTGGAAGCTCCTGGTGCTTTACACAAAACACTCTATTATAAAAAAGACATGGTAATTCCTGTCATTCTGCTCCTTTTCAAGAAATTCTCCTCTTGCAGCCACTCAGACCCATGAACATTGTGCTATTTTCCATGTTCTAGCTTTCTTTTTCAGAAGGAAAAGGACTACTACAACACCTCCTCTCTTCATTAAAACAAAAATATCCATTTCACATTAAAAGTAATATTAAAGATTAAAAAATGTAATTTTAGGTTTGTTGTCAGTTTATCACAACATATTAAAATATGTGTGCCCTGTGGAGGAAGAATTTAGGTGATCTGACACTATCACAATCTTTATACAATGGACTTGCAAGTGAGCTAAGGTTATTCTTCCAAGTTAGGCAGCTCACTGCAACTGACTAATAACAACAGTTCCAGAAAGAAAAGATTTCATAACTGTCTTAACTTTCCTGGCCTAACTGCACCTCATCATGTCAATGCTGGCAGTGTGGTAAAAGAATATAATTTCCTCTCTTCTTGTGCAATATAAAGCTTTCAAGAGGCCACATAGGAACCTTCTGCCATTTCATTTACCACAAGAGATTTGTAGCTACCCAGAAGATGATAATCTGCAAAACCTTCTGCACACATCTTCCCTATTTAACAGTTATCTGATCAGCTACTGAATAAAGAATAAAATAACCTTTATATTTTGCTCATAAAGAAATGAAGCATTACTAGAAACATTTGAAAAGCTGTAACAAAAAAAAAAAACCAACAGATGGGGGTCAGGGAGGGGAGAGAGAACTTTTAGCTCGTTTAATCTAGCTCTGGTGAGATAACAACACCCCCTAAATTAGTAATGCCTTAAACCGTAAAAGGCTAAGAAGGGTGATGCAATGCAATGCCTCTTTGTTATCAAGCAAGATTTCATCAACAGAAATTCCAGTGCTGAGACACCTAGCTTGTTTTAAATGGTAGCACCCAAAATAACTAGTCTTAAAAGGTCATGTTTGTTTAAAAATAGCTTGCTTGCATTTTACATTAAAGTTAATTTACTAACCTTAAAAAATTAAATGCAAATGTATACAAATAATTTAAGCATCCTGTCAAAGTTCACATACACACTGCTAGAGCAGCGACAACATTCAAGGTCATGTGAAATCCTTCTTAACCCACGTATCACCCTGTGGATTATTCTGTTAAATACATACTGAACTAAAATGCTTGCACCCTCTATTTAGCAAATTCTATCCTTGTTTAAAAAAAAAAAAAAAATTAAAGATCTAATTTCCTATTTATCATGTGCTTTCCAGGCCATAACAAAGAAGGATACTGTACCTCTGATGCTGGTGGCTGTTGCCGATGTGGTTGTGCTGGCAGTTAAGGCTACATTGGTTGTGACTGTTGCAGTGGTAAGGGAGGGGATGACAGTAGTGGGAAGCAAAGTGTTGAAAACATCTGGTGAGTGGAAAAAAAAAATATAAAATAAAATCATATCATGCAAACAAAGGAGAAACATAACAGTGGTTTAATTTGTAAATACAAGTATGTTGAAAATGACTAAATTAAAACATGATTAACATAAATTATTACAGGTACAACAGAGTACCTTTAAATTCTTGACATTTATCACTCTCAATTTTTATAATCAATCTTTGAGCACACAGAATTTAAAACTGTTAAAATGACCAAGTTTCCACAGAACTAGAGAGTGACAGTTTAAGTGACAAGAATCCATTCTTCGCTGAGCCATTTTAAATGTCTCACAGTAGAAACCATATACAGATGAAACATGCTGTGTCAGAGTGGGAGATGAAGAAAACAACACCATCATGCTAAAATAAACACACACATGTTAACGAGAAATGGCTGTATGTTAAAACACCCACTTTCAGACAGACTCAATGAAGGGAAAAAGGGGAGAAAATGCTACTAACTATAAGAGCTGCTTTTTCCGGATTGCTTTTCTTCTTCCCACACATTTGCTTAAGACACAGTTGTCTGCTAAGATCCAGAGCAGAGTATATTTCAAAATCTTTACCCTAATTAGCAGGCACAGTCATCATTCAGTCATCCTTAATGCTTACAATGTATTGTTAGTACACATCAGTATTTTTCTAAAACAGCTTCGAACTAAAAATCAGAAATGCTAATAATATTACTGATAATGCAAATAATATTACTGCTTGGATTCTACTGATCCAAGTCAGAAGAAATGCATGGTCCTGATGACAGCATCCTATAAAACCCTTCAGATTTTGCTCAAGCAAGTGCAGGTATGCCAGGATTAGGAGCACGACTGCTTCGCTGCAGAGGAACCAACAATGCCTGATGCAGAATGCTCCAGTACAGAGCAGAACATAATCAGATGTACACATAGAAAATACTTTGATTACACTGCCAAAAGCAATAAAGACCAATAGGACTTTGCTTATAAGGTGATTGCAGGTTTTAAAGAACAAGCAAACAGAAGCTCTGAAGAGAACTAGATAAAAGCACTTCTGTGAAGACATAAAAAGCATCTGACATTTTTCAGATTATTTATACTGCAGGTTTGAAAGGAAGGACTCATTTCTCAGCAGTTGATGGTAAGTAACCCATTCCATACTGATTTCACTGAAAATATTTCTGAAGGGTGCTATTCAGTGCAATAAAAGAGCAAAAGTCTGACCCACAATCTGTCTTCCCTTGCTGTGAAAAGAAATGCAATTGGTCCCTGAGTACCATCAATTCTGACTGAAATCAATGGAAGCTGAAGTAGCTCAGAGCTTTTCAGTATTGGGCCCAACAGAACACCCTTCAGACACAGGGTCCTTGAGTTCAGCATTGCATAATTACTCTCTTAAGGCTTCAAAGTAGCATGCTTACCTTATTTCCATGCTGGACGACAGATTATTTTCCAAGTTTAAAAGTTAGTTAATATCTGTAAGTCACCTAGGATTTTCTGTACTCCTCTAGTTTTGATAAAAACCACCACTATCCTATCTGGAATCTATATTTGTGTGATGTTCTACTTCTGAAGCCACCAGAAAACATCATAAGATCCATCTTTCATCTGTTGTACACTGATATTTATTCTAATTCCCAGTATAAAATATTCTCCAGCCAGAAAAATTAGAACAGACTTTTAAAAACCCCCACCAATATAGCCACATTAATCACCAGGAAAAATGATAACACTACCTGGAGTGTGACTACCACAATAATGAAATAGAACTGAGTATAACAAGCATTAGAAATAAATTAACATGTTGAAAAGATACATGCCACATGTACTGATCTATGCAATTTCTTCTCATAAAGGGAAACTCATTCCCTGATAAGTCTCTGTTAAAAATTAAATCAAACAGAAAAAAACCCCCACCTACTTCATCAGGAGAGCAAAACCTTGTTTATTAGGAAAGCTTTACACATCATTCTTGTACGTAAAACCAATTAGTGTGACTCACGGTCCCATTCATTATCTTTCTTAAATATACCAATTACTTAAGACTGCAATGACAAGTTATGGTTTTATGACAGTGCTATCCAATCTGCAAGCACACTGTTTACCTGTTTCACCAAATAATGGCTTAAATGAATCACTGGTGAACTTAGAACTTTCTGGGTTTTTCTTCTGATCAAAGTATTTCAAACAAGATTTCTTATTTTAAATGAAAGGCTATCTAAGAAGCATTCTAAGTAACAAGAACTAGGATATGTCAGTTTTTTAATATAATGGGATCTCCTCAGATTAAGAATAATGAAAGCTTGTGCAGAAATTAGCTTCCTGATGAAAGTCATAAACTCTGATGCCAAACAGCAAAATGGAAGCCTGGCAGAAGTCTTAAAGAAAAACATATCTTATCAAAAGGGATGCAAAAACAAGGGATAGCCTTCAGTTTCTTTCTTTGCAGAGTGAGGCGAAATTCACTGTGCAAACGACTGCAGTCTGTCTGCTTGCTCACAGCATTAAAAGGACTTGCTCCTAAAGACCAGAGCACAAGAGAGAAACCAGGAGTCAGCAGCCTGAGGAGCATTACGTTGCCCAAGCAATGAAATCTGAGCTTGTTCTGGACTCAAGAAATGTTTGGTTTGTACCAGCTTAGGTTCAAGGCTCTGCCCAGTGGAATTACTTCATTAATAACATGAGAGTCTGCAACAGGAATGTGCAGAGTAACCAAATAGCTCGTAGCTCTCCAGGCAACACTTTTTGGAATGCTTGCACCATATCCTATCCTTAAATCCTACTTTGGACAGCCCAGACCCAGGCACAGCACTCTGAAATGATCCCCACATTTAAAAAACTTGGGTGTATGGTGCCTGCTGAGTCTGACAGAAAGGCTCCTCCCACCAGTTCTTCCAAGATTTATGGATGCTCATGAAAACTTTGTCCTTGCCTTGAAAAGGCTTTTGCATAAGAGAATACAGAATATGCAGTTCAAGAAATAAACTAGAAGTAATGTACAGTGCTCCTCAGTCTCTCATCATGCATTGCAGGTGTAGGAGGTAAATGGGTTTGGAAGTTCCCAAAAGCACATGGACTACAGATACAAAAAAAAAAAAAAGATACTTAACCGCACAGGCTTCTGTTTAAGCCATATGGATCACTGTGCTTCATAGAGGGTGTGCTGTTCCATTTTATGCCAAAAAAGAGAATTACAATTTGACTTGTTTCTAGTCCTGTAGGACTTCTGGTCATTTTTTTTTAAATGCAAGACAAACCTATCTTGTTTCACCAGCGAGGAACACGTTATCATCCAGAACTCCTTGCTGGCAGCTGCTCAGAACATGCTATCTCAGGGACTACGTAGATTTGTCCTCTTGAGCTTTCTGTCAGGGAGGATCTTAACAGAATGGATTTGCAGATTTCTGCCCAAGAAATCTGTGTTGGAGTGAAACTTAATTCCATTTCCTTGTCTTGCAATTTCTGATTCTAGTTGTACACAATGTTCAGCTGAAAATGAATTTTTGTTTATGTCTCTCATGCCACCAAATACCAAGGATCATTACGATCAAGGGACTTTGCAGAGTGGAACTTTTTAATTCAAGTAGCCATACCCAAATCACTGCACCAGACTGCTAGTTCAATAATACTAAGGTATTAATCCTTAGCCTCCTGTGAAGCAGAAAATAGCTATATTTTGCAGATGGGGAACCAAAGAAGATAGAAACACCATGCTCAGAGATCTAGAAGTCAAGCAATAATTGTCTCCATTAATTTTGAAACCTCACTTCTAAAGTGGATGTTTGTTGACAGACCAGATATTCAGTGAAAAATCCAATAATGTAATTAAGTTGGTATTAATTTCATCATCCTGCTAGCTTTGAAATGCAAATAATTCATGGAGAACTAATTGTTTCCATAAAAGCTGTTGGAAACAGAAAAGGGGTTGACCTTCATGCCAAGGGACATACATGGACTCTTTGTCACTTATGTTCCACAGGTTATACATGTGAGGCTTGAACAGGATATTCAGTAAGAGAGATGGGCTCCTGACCTCTCTAGTGGCACAGGGAGGCTTGAGCTGAGCTGCAAATGCTCAGCCAAGAACCCTCATTTCAGTGAGGACCTGACATAATGTCAGAGCTCAGTGCCTGCAGAGACTGAGGAGGGCTCTGGAAAGGTGTTCCTCATGGCCACTGCTGCCTGTTAACATGCCACAAGCTGGAGCCAGGGGAGGGCAGCCAGCAGGTAACCTGAAGGCTAATTCCCAATGGATGGTGGAAAAAGGGGGAACACCCAATCTGGGCTCGGCGTGGAGGCGCCTCTTCAGCAGAGGCACAGATGCCAAGTGCTTAGGAGTCGCAGAGCAGTGTTGTACAAGATCGGCTCAAAGCAGTGTCGAGCCCACCTGCTCAAAATTTCCTGTTTGCTTTTCCTTCTTTCTTGAATTGATGCTGCGTTCTCCTTGCTAAGGCAGAAGACATCCATCCATTTAAGTGCAGGGAGCCTGGATAATTTACTCTCCCTGCCAATTTGGCCCTAAGCATTTTTACTCTCCATTTCCAAAGAAATGAGAAATGGTTCTGTTTGGTTTAGCGGGCTTATGTGAAAGATAGATCTGACCTATAGAAAATATTTGACTTTTTGGGTAAAAACACAACCGATATTTTGACATGACTGAGCACAAATCAGACAACAGTAGCTGCAGTTGATAAAAATGTAAAAGCTTTTGTTTCAAGCCTGACAAAGGCTGACAGAAAAATTAAAGGACAGAGTGATAATGATGGATGGTCCTTGCTGTATTTTGACTGAGAATGAAAGAAATTTTAAGTGGTAAACTGAACTGAGTGATGACCTACCTGGGAAACAATCTCACTACTCTGTGAAAAATTTAATCAGTCTGTGGTATGTAGCACTAAATAATTTAGCAAGGTTTTAAATTCAAAGGGAGCTGCATTTACCTTGCTCCAAGAAAATGGGATTGAACAAAAGGATCACTCAGCTTGAACATCATGTGCCAATAGCTCCTTAGCACTTAGACTGAATGATCATGAATGCTCATGGACATGAGGTCAAGGGGTTCTTTTTACTAATTGATTCAGATTTATGAAACTCTGAAATGGCAATTATGTGCTTGACATTTTTTGCTAACAAATCAGATGTCATTAAAAATATCCAAACCCTTTTAACAAAAGCTCCATGTAGATCTATATCCTTAGTTATACCAATAAAGTCTTCCGGTGGATAAGTTCATGTTGCAATATGTACAGCTGGACTAAAATGGCTAAAAATTAGGCACTGAAAAGAACAAATTAGGAACTGGAAAGAACAATAGCTTTCTTTTCTTAGAGAAAGTTTTATACCTTGCTGGTCGGTCTGTGGTTTGTTTTTTAGATTTCTTCCCTGTTTCAAAAGCAACAGGTTTTAGTAGCAAATGAAGGAGGAAGAAGTATTAAAAATTACAGCAAAAAAAGACTGTTTCCTTCTGTTTTCAAAGAGCCAAGCAAAAAACTGGAATCTACACATCCCTGGCCCACATTCTCTAATTAGAAAGTTAAGAATATAACTCAAAAGAACAAAGCCAATTTCAGTATTAGCACTTAGCACTGGCAGTATGGTGTTGTCCCAAATCACTTAAAATGAGGGCCTGATATCACACTGTGGCACATTTTACAACACATGCTCTGATCAGAATTGCTCATGACAAAATAAAAAATGCTATGAATATGAAAAAACAAGGTGTAGTAGCAAGTTATTTCTGATTATGCCATCTCATTTGACACTGAAATATGAAGAAGAAGTTAGCTGCCCTAAATTTTCTTGAAAGAACTCCTGTAGTGAATATCTCATTTATTTTGTGCACCAGAGCAACAGCAGGACTCACAAAGACCACAGGTGTGTGAAAGGCTGATTTTCCACAAGTAAAGCCAGGTCAGGCTCAGGACAGATGAGACAGCTGTCAGAAAACAAGCAGCTGTGGCTCTCAGGCTGCTGAGAAGGAAGAAGCAGTGGGATGGAAGTGCCTCAATGTGGTAGGAAAGACATGGCAAGGGAGGGTAAGTTTGCAGGGCTGAGAGCAGTGACCAGCTTTGACTTCTCTCCTCCCCCAAGATGCATCTGCCCAGACCCAGGTCAGCTGTAGATAGAGCTGTGGGGCCTTGGGCCAGGCAGGCAGGAGGGGTATTTAGGTAAAACCCACCTCTGGCACCTTCTGTGGGCACCCTACCAAGCAGAATATGCTGAGTAGGGGCAGCACCCACCCTTCCCCTTGCACAGATCAGAATCTGAGATTTAGTAGACACTGGGACTATGTGCTTTATAATGCTCATGGGTACTTGCTAAAAATTCCAAGAGTAGCAGTAAACACAGAAAGGAAAGGTCTTTTTTTTTCTTTAAGGGATATTAAAACGTGACCTTTCTGCACAGCACCAGATGTTGCCCCAAACATGGCTTTGTCATCTGGAGACTGGGGCAGTCTGCTGCACACACAGTTGGCAGAGCTGCACAGAGGGACCACAGGAAGCCTGAACGAAGCATTTCACAGGAAAGCATCTAACATGAACATTTGAGTATTGCACTGGTGGCTCATAGCTTTTAAAATGTCGGCTCTGACCTTTGAAGCCCTCAGTGCTTACTTTAGGGATCATTTTGCTCCCCACAGCACTCCACTGAATTTGCTATCATCAAAAGCACTCTGACTGCATCTCCCTTGAAACAGAGACAGAAGTTTGCAATGAAGGCCTGGAGATGCTGGAACACGCTCCCATTTCACCATCCGTCAGATTCATTGTTTGTCACCGGCCCAGCCATTTAAAAAGCTCCCTGTCCCTGCTCCCAGTGAAGCAGAAGAATAAAAGGTGACATAATGTACTGTCTCACAATACATTTACCTATTGCTGCTCACTTTTGGTAGGGAAGATTGTATTATCTGCAACATTTGGACTGTAGGAAGCTAATAGGCTGTAATGCCTTATTTCTTAATTTCTATTTGTGCTGAAACCAGGTGACACACACAGAACATAAAGGGATAGATTTGACAAAATAACAACTTAACCAGGTGATTAGATATTGAAAATTATGTTAGTGCAAGAAAAATTTAAATTCTCAAGTAGGCAAATTCTTTAATACCGAAGAGTCTGTTTTCAGGCCCTCTAGGTTTTACTTTATTAATGGTTATTAGTGCAAGATTTACCTCTGAGGCCAAATCAAACCAAGTATTCAACAGTAAGATTAATCTTCAGTTTTCTGGAGTTATATGAATATAATGCAGATTTCAAATTACTCCAGAAGTACTCTAAGGCCTAATTTTTTCCCAAACTTGGCATAAGTTTTGCCAGCAGTTGAAAAAAGTCCTTTCCAATTCAATAGTAGTAAAAATAACAAAGCCTATTATTTTAAAGAAGTCAACCCATCACAAGACAGACAGAGATAGATGAGATAGATATCTCATTAAAGTAGCTACAAATACTGCACTGAAGCTCATGCAACTTGCCTGAAAGAAATTAAGTAAAATTTGCAGAGCATGCAACAGGCTAAGAAAAAGAATTTGGTAATTCAACATTTTAAAAAAATAAAAAGGTAAATTTTTAGAGTGTTTTTTGACACTAGAGCCTCAAATGAAGATGCTCTACTTATAAAAGGTATCTCTGTATATGTCCTGCTTGTTCACAACTCTACATTAACAAAAGCAGAAACAGTAAAGAATGGACCTCTGCCTTGAGGATCTGTGAGACCATTTTTTGGGCAGTGCAGACCAAACTTTAGGAAAAAAGAGAGTATTATTCCCACTTCACAGCTGGGGAAATGAACACAGAAGAATTAAGTGGAATGTCTTATATTTTACAGGGGCGTTCAGAACAGATCTCCTGAGGCTCATTTTAATCCTCTGCTAAAAAAAAAAACCCACCATAAAACCAAAACCTCTCAAAATTGCATTTAAAAAAGCAGTTGTCCTTATACCTGCAGTGCCAATTTCACTGCATTCAGGACAAAATGTTACCACAAAAGCCACCAAACATCTTGTATGAATAAAGCCAGCACAATTTTCCCCAGAAGCATACCATTCTATCAGTATTAATACGGTTTTCTAGGCCCATTGCCACTGCTTAAAAATCACATTAAGGCTGTGATGTTCATTTTTATTCTTTTTAAGTAAGCAGACAAGCCATATTTCCTTGTTTTTCCAAGCCATAAAATAGGGGTATTCAAAATTAAATGAAATAAAGTACCAGCAGCTGGCCCTTGAAAACCTATAAGGAAAAGCTAATGCACAATACAAATTCAGACACCAGCAGCCTTGAACAAAGATGACAGCTTTCTCAGAATGACACTTGACTCTTTCTGCAAACACAAAAAAAAAAAAAGAAAAAATTCAAAAAGCTCAGCCAGAATTGCACTGAGAAGAAGAAAGAAGGTATAGAGAATTTTCCAAAATTTCCTTAATTATGGGCACATGTGTTGAAACTAAATGGAGGTAAACAGATTGCTGATCTCTATTTTATTACAATTGCTACTTTCATTTCTCTGAGAAATTCAGGGCAAATCACTGAAGTTGCTTAAACAACTCCAAACTCACTGCAATAATTCTAAGGTTAGTAAAGAGAGATAACAGGGACTGACATTTATTTTAAATAAGTTTATTTCAAAGTAAAACCAAAGGATCCAACACTAATCTGAAGCACTTTATCACAGTGGGATGGCTGTATCTTATTGAAAATCACCTTGGGAAAGTGACTGGCACTTTGCAACCTAAAACATAGATTTTTGCACTTCATGGCACTGTCTTTGACTAATACACTTAATTCTCACATTCCTATCACCAAAGTACACTACCTGAGAAAATAAGGCCCTATCTTTCTAGCTGTCAATCTTTTATGCTCTGTTTTTTGGGTTTTTGGCGTTTTTTGTCCTCAAAAGAGTTCTATACATGTAGTTGAATTCCTGCTGTGACTCTTTGGCTTTGTATAACACATAACTATGAATGGTGGGATCCATGCAATATTGCCAAGACTTAATTTTGTAAAAATTATCCAGCTTCCCATCAAGCTGGCAGATATTTAGTACCCTAACTATTATGCCATCAAGCAGGATAGTTCACCCATGGAAATAGCAGGGTTTTTTATAAAGAATGCTTGATCGTATCTGCTAATTTACTTTAAACAAAGTGCAGTGCAAAGAAATTTCAGTTCCTGCTCTGGAATGATGAAAGCCATCCAGAGCTCTCCTCAGTCAAACACCTCAACATGTCAGCATCCCTCAATCCTCCCTGCTGCCCACCAATCAAGGATTGGGAAACCTGCAGAAAATGTAAACTACAGAAATCACTGGGGGAAAACCAAATCCACTACTGCAATGACCCACAATAATACCTGAAGAATAAACACTTGGCCCACTCCTCAAGTTTTTCCCTGCCAAACTTTCTCCTGTCCTTCCTCCTCCCCTTTGATTTGTTTGTTTCTACACTTGTCCTGAGGATTAATAAGCTGAAAGATAAACCCTCCTCAGGCATGAGGTTACCAAGAAAAACAATTTTTTTTCTTCAAGGGAGTAAGCAAGGTGTGTGGATACCAATGAAAGGAAAGCAAAGGGTCCTGACTAAAAACTGCTGGGGTCACTGTCACAAATGACACATCAGCTTATACGACAACATGAACACCATCAGTCGGGGCAGAGATCTGGAGATCTCTTCCCAAGCACCTGCCAGGTGAGTTCCTTCACGCATATTGAGAGCTTTCTCAGTGCTTGTGAGGGAACCACAGCCTGGAGAAAGAAGTCAAGGCACTGTGGGACATCCTCAAATGGCAGATTCCAAGCTACATCAGCTTTGGTAGCAATGGTCTTACTGGGTTTTTGCTTCGTTTTTTCTCCTTGCACATGAGGATGGTTTTGAGATACACCCTTACTGTCCTCCTGGTTATTTTTGGGTCTGCTCCCCTTTCCATGAGAGTCATACAGAAAGATTGATGCCAAAACACTCTGGAATCCTTGAGACAAAGTCACATTAAGGCATAGCAAGTCAGGGTAAGATCCAATGCAGAAAGTCTGTGACAGGATTCAGCAATAAAAAATGGGACTTTAATTACAAAGCAAAGGGAGTTTTATAATATTGCATCAAGAATTCAAGCAGTAAGAGCTAGAAAAAATATTCTGTGATTGCAGCATAGAGGATTCCATTTTGGAGGAGGGGCTAAAGACACTTTGAATCCCAACACAAATTCAGACTGAATCTATGCTGTGAAGAGAGATGTTAAGAAGACTTTTAAATTTTGTTTAGGCAAATTTCAAATTCTTGTAGGTTTGTTCTGTTTTTTATTTGAAAGAATACTGAAAACAAGTGGAGAAGTACCTTATTTGCTCTAAGAAAAATGCTAATAGAGTACTGTAAGAAACATTTTACAGAATATCTTTCCTTTATATAACATAGAAATGCAGGCTAAGATAAACTCCAGAAAAATTCACTAAGTAATTAATAATTAAACTTTAAACAACAAAAATAGAGTGATCAGTACTAATAAATGCTAATATAAAATTATGGATGATAGCAATATGAATGGTTGAGATAAGCTAATTATCTACTTCTCTCTGAGCCACCATGCTCATCTTCCTATGTGATCAGAGGCCTCAGATACAAAAGTTCTCAAAGCCCTCTAAGAAAGATGCATGTTTTTTTTGAGACGCTTTTCTCTACCCCTCTCAGCCTCCAAGGCATTTATATCTATCTCCAAGAGGATTCACAATCTCAGCTGGAACAAAGCACAGTTCTGACATATCACCTGGCATGACCAGTTGTCATTTTAAGCAATATCACTTAGATAATGTTCTGTTTTCTTTCCTGAATTGAGTGAAACACTGAGGAAGCTATTCTCAAAACAAAGGTAAGTTATGGAAGCACCGTATGAGGAAGAAAGAGACCGGACACCCTAATCTGCCCTCCACCACCTCCTGGTGCAGGAAAGGCTACAATTTAGAAATCACTAAGTCACTGCAGTATTGTCTTTATGGTTTGGGTTTCCTGAATAATAAATGATCTAGATAGAAACAGAAGATCATTAGCAAATATTAGATTACAACTTTATCATCATTCTCAAGTGAAAATTTATTGAGTTAATATTTTCTTCATGAAGGTTGCATATGATGTTCATAGACATGGTAATTTTGCAAGCTGGCATCTCAAAAAAAAACCAAAAAGGCTCAGTTTAAGTGAAGTTCAGGAAAATTGGGGAGTATAAGCAATAGCAAAGGGTGAAAAATCAGAGAGCAAGCTTTGCTACTACAGCAATTCAGTGGTAACAAACTCAAAGCCTTATTTCAGAAACACACAGCACTGAAAGTCAGTTAAAACAGTTATTTTCAAAAAAAGCAAGATGGATATATCTGGTATCCACACAACATTTTCCTTTTCAGAAATCCCATAAGAACTGTCACATCAGCCAATAATATGTGCACAAGAAAATCAAGTATTTTCCAGAGCTGCGTGAGATTAAAGACATTGTCCAAAACCACAGGTTTTAGAACACATAGAAAATGTATTCAAATAGGAAGGAGCTTTACATATTAGAATATACTGTTAAAGGTTACATTGATCTATTCTATATATTGTTATTATTATATTGTTAAGGAGCCTGGGGAGAGATTTCCTGCTGCTGAAATACTCTGCATTCAATTATTTCAGTAAGTATTCCAGTATGAAAATTAATTTAAAAAATTCTTTTATATGTTATACAACAAAAATCACTTCATTTTAGAAGTTTTCTTTCATGAGAAACAGTATATTAATGTAAAAATGTACGTGTCCAACATATTCCCCAAAAGTGTTAGGGTGGTTTGGAATGTTATTTTCTTGACCTTTCCAAAATACTTTTAAGCTTATCTGGAAAAGAAATTTGTATCTTACTTTTCTTAAGTCACCATAAATGAAGAAAGATCAGTTCACACAGCTCAACTATACACCCCACTATTCAAGTATTTATCAACAAAAAGCAATTTCAAAGTAGTTGCCTTGAGAGTGTTCAGGGATAACAGCTGGACAATTCATCCATAAAATTAAGCCAACAACTCCACCACAAGTTTCTGGACAGACTTTTCATACCTGAAAATGTCAAGTAAAGACTATTCTTCTTCAGCCCAATAACAAAAGCTCTATTATCCAATGATTTCCTAATTCATCTGACTGCAGGAAATTCATCTGCACTGTGCTTTAAGGTCTGGACCACCTCTTCTAAACAAACTAAGAGTCTTCCGGAAAAGTCAGCTTTAATGTTGTGATAATGATTTAATACCTTAATGTCATTTGAGAACATTGATGTAAAATTAGATTATTTCAACACAATTTGAAGGGCTATGCTTTGAAGAAGATAGCTTGGGGGAAAGGAAGGCTTTTGAGACCAAGAAAATATTCAGGAGCATGCTTTTATTAATTTATTTTCCAACTGAAAGCCCAGGCTCCTTTTTCTGCAAGTTATCTTCTGTACTTTTAAATTTATTTTTACTTCTTATCAAATGGGAATAAGGAGAAACTTTTCACTTTTGTTTTAAGGACGCAAAACTGAGACTTCTTTCTTTTATGTCAAATGAAGATACAAAAAAGAAAAATCTCAAAACTAAAAGGCACAGGTAGTCACATACACTGAATTTCTACCTAAGTCCTAAGAAGTCTTCTGAGTCTCATATTCTTGATATGCCTTGATTGCTGTGAGGGCAATGTCAGGGTTTTTTACCAAACTCACCCATTATTGTAGCTATAAATGTTATTATTGTTACATCACACCGATTCTCTTTTTGCAAAGCCCAAGCTTTGTTCACATAAAGGCAAGGTGTTCCCATAGGCAGAGAAAGCCTTTTCTCTGAGGTGTGTGTGTGTGTGTGTGTAAATGAGACATTTTAACTCAGAAAACTTTAAAGAAGGAAACTTTAGAAACTGTCCAGTTACCTCAACTTGTAGGATCTTAACACCAAAACACAGAGCAGCCAAGATTACTGATGAATGTGCTGCTCCACAAGGATGCGACTTCCTTTCCCTCCCAAATTTTTTTATGTGGTTTTTGTTACATGTTTATGAGGATAAGGGGTCCAAAAACACTGCACAAGATTTACCAGACGTCTGTAGTGAAAATATTTTCAAACTGAAAGATCTATTGCCTATTCAACAAGCTTGGTTTTGAAAGAAACCAGAAAATATCGTCACCTCCTCAATTTTCTTTCAATTTACTGCTTTACTCAGTTTCTACCTTTATGGAGAGATATGCCCAAGTGAGTTAGAGGAAAAAAGGAAAGAGACTGAGCCCCTATGAGGATATCACAGCAGAAATGAAACGTAACAAAAATCTGATTGTGGGCAAATGAACTGACAAAGACAAAAGAATCTAGAACAGGTAGAGGTAGAAGAGTTTGTTCAATTTCATGTGTTTGGATTCCACAGAGCTTCCACCAATTTTAAAAAAACTAACATAGATGTACAAGTGCATTGTGCTGGAATTATTGTTGGGCACAGAAGGTGAATCTCTATAAATGTATTTAGAGATAGGATTTAATAAACTAAGGTGTCTGGTGCAGATTTGGCATAGTATTGTTCCAGATATGGAGAACAGTCAATCACAGAGATTTAGAACTAGACCAAAAAATGAAGAAAAAAGGGGGAAAAAAAAGACCATGAAAGAAGGAGAATGGATACAAGGGAGAGGATTCCAGGAAATGCAGAGTTTAAGATCACAGTTAATGAGAAGTTGAGACCAATGTGGAAATACTTGAGAATCTACTGAATGGAACCAGCAAATATAATTTTAAATGCAAACTTCCAGCACAAACAGCAAAAGAGGCCAAATAGCTTGTAAGTTTGGAAAGTGAAGAGATCAAGCACCAGGCTTAAACAAACAGAAGAGAATACTTTTCCCTCAAAGCACATAACTAAATTCAGAATCTTGTTGCCACAGGTTACTCTGGAAGCTAAGATGACAAATGTTTTGAAATGGGACTGGACAAGCAGGTGGAATATAAATAATGTCAGAGTTAGGAAAGATGCAGTGGAACCTCTGGTCTTACATGGTAGGAGATCTTCTGTTTGAAATCGTATTTCAAAATACTAATGAGAATGTAACTTGGTCTTTCAGTTACCTTTATGTGCAAAAAATAGCTTGCCCAAGAAAAAAAATACAAAATTGAGAGGCTGAAGACAAAGGAATGTTATGCCACTTTTTATTCTCCTGAGATCCTAAGTAACTGGCTCAAATGCTTTCCACTGTAGCTCTAATTTGGGCAATAAGAACTGCCTTGACCATCCACAGCTGCTGATTCATGTTCATTTCTATACTGCTCTTCTAGATAATTGCTGCACATCACATAACAGCTCTGAATATTTCAATTAATTTAATGCCTGGCTGTAAATTGGCATATCAGGATATTCCACCGAGGTACTCTGTTTCAAACAGGCCTGCAAATTATCAGCTGCTGCTGTTTCCATTAGGAAGGTTTCTCAACGATGTGGACTTCTGTCACTCACTCCACCACGATGCTGAGCTGAGTCTTTGGCAGTGACACCCAGAGGTTATGAACTACTCCCACAAGCACAGCAGCTGTGTCTTCAGGTTGATTATGATCGAACACCTCCATCCCCAACTCCAGCTAAATCACTGCACTTATTACCGGAGCTCTGCAAGCAGAGTCTATGTTTTTGGGTTGAGCTACACGAGTTTGACAGTTTGCTCTGTTTGCTGATGATTAATGACTAGTATTTGGACAAAGGTAAACAAAAATTCTTAATAAATTGGAAGAGAGTGAAAATTGCCTGGGGCCCATTACCAAAGAAAGGGTGTAATATATCTAGCCAGAATGTGCACTTCTAAAGCACTAAGCTTGCCAATTAGAATACAGAAATGACAACAGCTACAGGCATTAAAGCCTGTACCTTTGTTACTGCACGAAACAAATGTTTGAGCAAACTACATGTCTTGCCTTTGTGCTTCTGCCTATAAACTCTGACTTTGTACCCACCTTCCTGCTCCACAGAGTACTTTTTGACATTTATTATCAACAATAAATGTTAAGAAAAATGAAATTAGCAGTCACATTGATTCAGCAAAGCAGCATGAGCATACTTAATAGCTCAAGCCTTTTACCTCATTCAAATAGATTCAATTTCTCTGAAGTCTGGTTTCTTTAATTATACAAAAAATCTAAAAATAATGTTTATGTTATCAACTACTAACTGTATTGCACAGATTGCCATTCATCTGCTTATAGTAATATTTTTTTCCACTGTCATCACTTAACATCAAAACAGGATTACCTCATCAGCACTCACAGTGGAAAAAATACTACTCTTCCATATAATTTTGTGTTTAGGTTGGTCCAGTTAAAGGCATGAGACACTCTTTGCTTGGTTTGTATAATTAATACATATAAATAATTTGCTTACCCTTAATCTCTAATTATGATAAACTGTACCTTCCATTTTTAGGCAATCTTCCCTCTACACTACAGCTGTTTAAATCTTCTCTGAGTTAGGAAGATAGCTTAAAAAAATTGAGAGAATTGGGAGATTGGGTATCACAGAGGGGGATTTCATAGGCGGAAGAAAAGAAAAAAAGCTTTTACACCATTAACAAACAGAGAGAAAAATCTATTGAAGCAAAAAAAGAAAGGAATAAAGTGTATGGAAATCACAGCACACATAAGAAAAGGAAAGCTGTGAATCATGTTGCACTTCCCTGCCTCTGCAGAGGATGCCTTCCACTGATGTCCACTGTTTTCTCACACAAGCTCGTGTGGGAAATCTGGCATGCACCTTGTCTTAGAAACCTGATATTCAAGGTAAGAAGCGATGTGATAAATGAGCTCTAACAAAGGAGTAGGAGAAAAAATTACATCAACATGTTAAGCACAGGAGAAAAAATGAGAGAAATCAAAGGATGCTTCCAGATATATTTAGGAAGATAAAAAATACATCCTCTATTAAATAGAAGGATGCATGTCAGCAAATGATAAAAAGTAGGTTTTCTAGCCCACAGAGAGAGAGAAAAAATATTGTATAATTTTAGGAGGATTATGTTTCACTAGAGACATTAATGAATGTAATGAGCTAAAGTAGGGGTAAGGCTGCTTAAATTTATCTATACAACTGATTGTGCCATACTTGATAGAATAATTGTCAGTCTCCTCTTACTTAAAATAAACCTAACAACTCTGAACCCCAGTAAGCTGTTAAGTACTAAACATCATCTCATGCTCTGTCACATAACTCTGATTGTTTCAGAAACCTCGGAAGCACCTGACATTTACCTTCTCTAGTTCCACCGCTGGAATCGCAGAAATGCAATTAGGAAAACTCGGGTACTCATAACAGGAAAGGTCAGCAATGAGCAAGCTAAACCTGATAACACGCCTAATGTGCTGCCAAACATAACAGAATACCTCCCTGATAATGAATGATTTTACAGACTGCCAGGAAGTTGATGCAAGATAATCAGATCAACAGGGGACACGCCACTGTGTGAAAGTGGAAATGGTGAAATATTCTTTGATAGAGTTCTACTGCAGAGTCACTGCTGGTGGAAAAAAATCCCCCGTTATAAAAGGCCATCTTTTTGGAAACAAGCACATAAATAAATTGGGCAGAAAACACAAATGACAGAAGTTTCAACATATGGTAAGTGCAGAAGCCGTTACCTCATCAAAGGCAGAGCACTTTGTGCCTGCAGCCAACAACCAACACACCACCACCTCTGGGATGCAAAAGACAGTTTTCCTTTTCCTCTTCTTTTAGCAGCCAATGTAAGTAGAGGTTAGAGGGTTTAGTTTTTCTGTTTGTCTTTAACACAGAAATACTCACGCAGCTGTACAGGCTCTGTGTTCCTCATGCAAAGATCTCCTCCTTATTTGTGTCACTAATCCTACATAAACTAATGGTGAACTTTGAGAAAAATGAAAAGTAACCTAAGTGTTTCTTTTGATAAATGACATTTCATCAACAGTGCCAATAAATATCTCATTACTGAAAGCAGCACTTACTAGAATTTTTATGCCAAATACCCAGAGGCAGGTTAAACCTGTAGTGAAAAATGTTTGATACCTTACAACCATGAAGGAAATGTATACTTGTTGTAACCAAGTTTAGCATGAGCAAATAAAATCTATGTAATTCTCTTGTCCATTTAAAGACTACAATTTGCATTAGATTTTTTCATTTTATTTTGTCATACTTATAAGAAATTGCATTAAAAAAAGAGGTAAAAAAGTACTATAATGAACTACAGTTGAGCTTCTGCCTCTATATTCTCTTATATTAAAATTCAAATTATGGAAATCATAACCTTCCAGGAATTACCTGTGATAAGAGAACGTCATGTTTTGAGACTCCTAGAATCCAAATTGCAAGGCTGTATTAAAGGCAAATGCTAATTTTACAGTATAGTCTCCCCTATAGCTGAGTTATGGCAATCTATTTCATGATCGGTGTAGAAGACAGATATTCTTTTCACATGACATATATTGTTGCCTAATTTATTAGGGGGTGAAAAAAAATCAAGTGTAATTTCACGTGAATCTTCCTATTTTTCCATTTTATTGGAAGTAATATAATACATTTAGGACATGACACAGTTTTGAGGTCAGACTTTAATGATGTGCCAGGTGATATCAGCTAACTTGTATGAGCTGAATTTTCCCAGTGGCAGGTAGTAACTTGTGTGAAGTATCTGATGTCCTGTCTTTGGTGGTCTATAAAAGCTAAGCAGAAAACCTCAAGCACACATCTGTCTGATATTTCTCTTCATATATCCTTCTGTAACCAGCTTTATCTGAACAGCTGCGCCTGAGGCAAGTATTTATGAAACAGTACCCACACACTGCAAAACATTTTTACAGGTGCTTACTTAGCAAAAAGTTCACAGCATAAGTGAATATATTTTGTTTAAACTGTAAGAAGAGAGGCGTGCCAATAAAGGAAAGACAACACACTCCCCACAGCTAGACAATAGCATCAATAAAAGTGCAATTACACTTCCAACTCTTTCTTGCTATTCTTTCCATAATGACCATAAGCAATTGTATCAGCTGGAAATGTTAAATATGCATAGCATGCACTAAGGAGAGCACACTCACCATGTACTATCAGGACATATTCTGTGCTGTTTCGGCCAATGGGATTTTTTGCTTCACATCGGTATGTGCCATTGTCTGTTTTGTTTAGGAAGCTGATGCTTAAAACCCTGCCATTGACAACCATTCTCTCTGGATCTGGTAGTTCTCCACCATCCTTTGTCCACAGTACGGGTTCTGGCCTGTTGGATCAAAGCAAGGCATTTATTTAGACACATGGAACACGTACATCAGAAGTAGCAGCACCAGAAACTTATGAATAGTCACCTACCACCAAAGAATAATTGAATTACTGGATCTAATGAACTGTCACTATTACAACCTTACCATCCTGGATGCGCACTGCTAGAGAAAGTGAAAGAACAAGAAGAGAAATAAGAAAGAAGAGAAATAAAAAAGGAAGCAGAACGGTACTGCAACAGGCCAAAATCTTTCCTAAATAAAATACAGTTCTCCTGAGGTTTCAGGGCCCACAGATGCTTGGCTAGGTAAGAGCAAACAGGATGATGTGGGTGTAAGTGGTTTGTAAATGGATTCTCAAATTACTTAGGCCATTCACATTCATGAGTGAACTTGAATGCACTGAGTATTTTTCCTGAACCAGGCATATCAGTCCCAAAGTAGCACATGTTACACACAGCCTAAACTTGTTTCTGTTGCTGTACTGTGTCACAGCACATCCCTTTTCCCACCTTTTCTTCATCCTTCCCTTAAATAATTCCTTGTTTCACATGTTACCACAAGTAATGTAAGATTTAACTTGAAATCCTGGATATTCTTCTCTTGTAAAACCTTTCGTCTTGTGCCTGATGCACTCACATCAAACAGACCAAAGGCAATGCCCTGGCAGCAATAACCCCCTAGGCAAGGTAAGGGCACCACAGAGAAGGGGACTGGCAGTCCTGCAGGTTCACATACACCTTCCCACTGGCAAGGGATACCTAACTCTGTACTAGAGACTCTCAAGAAGCTCCACAGTCCCTGAGATCTGCCTAAAAGACAGCAGGATGTATTTATTACTGGCATGCAGCCTCTACTTACATGTAACAAGATATATTTTCAAATTTACATGAGGGAAATCACCAAAAAGACAGGCCCATAACTGGGAATGAAAGGTTGGTTTACTGAATCTTGTCTGTGTCACAAGCAAACAGAGCATCTCAGGGCCTTTTACACCAGTCACTTCAGCAGGATATTCACAGCCTGGGGATTCAATGCTACCTTGCTTGTAGCTGGTAGCTCTGTGCAGTATTAGCCCACGTATCAATCTCTATCCAAACCTGCATGTGTATGACTCAGTAATAAACCAAAATATAATACACAAAAATTAGCAGTTGCTGGATTAGTCACTAGTCTTACTCAAGAAACACTTAATTTGACTAATTTGAAGCAGGTGTTTAAAGCCTATTAGATATAATAAGTGCTAAGAAAAAGAATTAAACCTAAATACTTAAGGAGAAACATTTAGCCAAAATGGGGCCTCAGAAACAGAAAAGTAGTTCTAATGGCTGCAGTGACATGATTTCCATTTGAGTGAGGCAAGACATGTAAATAAAGGGATTTTTTCTGAAATGCACTTACTTCTATAAAATTCATATTAGTCTTTAAAGAAAAAAAACCTGTACTTACATTTATTTTGAAATATAACAGATCTACACACATTTTAGTAATTGTTAAAGTGTTGCTGAACTTATTACTTAGACTGGCTATTCTCTGAAGTTTTGATTTTTTTTGAGAAAATCATCTGCCCAGAGAATAAAAGCAAGGATTAAGAACTGATGGTGTGATGAGCCTTATTTATACCTTACCATAAATATGTCTTAATACTCTTCCTAAGTGCACTTTCATGAACTGGTAACTAAATACATGAGATACACAATGTACACACTTCCTTTTTGCTTAATGCAAGCAGGGAACCCAGATGTCCTTGCTGGTGCAGAAACATTGCCCTACAGAGTTCACAGCATTAAGGTGTGATTTGCTGTGATATGTTAAGGTGGATTTGTTCAATTTTCCGGCCAACTCCGCATTGTTTCCCATTTACCAGCTCGCCGTGGATCTCTAATCCCAGGAGTGGGGACTCTGAAACACTTCTGCTACAATGTGCACCATTACCTGCATAAATGGCGTGTTAAAGCAACTTCTGTGCAGCGGTAATTTATGGAACTTAGGTTTTAAATTGAAACTAGATGGCATGTCCTAGGGGAAAACCTATAGGATAACAAATAAGTATGAAATGGAACTGCAGATATAAATTATTCAGGGAGCTCTGTCACATTGTAATACATCAACTCTAGTCTTATACAGAGCACTTAGCCATCGTTGCAAAACAATGTGAGGCACAAAAGCCAGGGCTTAGAGAGAGGCAGATCTGCATTCTCTGGGTGTTGGGGAGGCTACTGATCAGCAGTGAATATTCAGCCATCTCGTGCTGTATTTGTGGCAGCAGCAGAGCAATTCCTGGGCAGCAGGCCCATAGTCAACACATCCTGGTGGCCGGGCACCGCTCTCCTCCCTCCACCTCACCGCTCCCGGGCACGGTGGTGCCTAAAGCAGCAATTCTGTCACAGCCACAGAAGTAAATTCTGCCTGCACTGCTGGCAAGCTTTGAGACACTTGGTCTAAAAAATTCACTGGTTAGGCAGAAGTGAGCTAAGAACAGGAGACGTGCTTGTGCACCCAGGTCATCACGCTGCTGTGGTCAGCAACAGCAGGATGGCTGTTCAAGGGAAGCACAGGAGTACATCCATTTTCTGCTGTCCACTCCTCCTGCACTCTGCCAGCAACCACAGTCCTTCTGTCAGGGGTGCTGCAGGCCACACCTCTTGTTCTCTTTTGTATCTACTCATTATTTAGAACTGTTGCCTATGAATGCCTCTAATATCTTTTGGAATCTGCTTATGGTATCTGTCAACTCGACCTCCTGTAGCAATGAGTTCTGGAAGTTTCCTACCTGCCCTGCAAAATGGTATTTACTTTTACCTGTTTTACACTGATCTCCTAGAACTGGCAATGAATATTGCAGGACATGGTAAGTAACACTCCTTCATATTCTATTCTTCTAAGATATAACAGCCTTGTACTTAGCAGGCCTCTCTCTCCCCCTTTTTCTCTGTTTGTTAGAACTTGATACCTTCTGAGATTATCAGCAGGGAAAAAACTACACAAAAAAAAGGGCAAAGGAATCTTAACTTTAGAGCACATTGGCTATTCTTTCATAATTGCCTTAGTACTTTCATTGTCCAAAGCTGCAACACTGAAAGAAGTTTTCCTTCTCTGTCACAAGGCACAGGCAAGTGGGAATTCCCCACAGTTTGTCCTATTGAAACCTGTCCACAGGTGCAGGTCCAGACAGCAATCTTGCTCAACATTTTGAAAGGGAAACTTAGGTTTTACATGCTAAAACACCCGGCAAATATGTACACTCCTAATACTGGACATGTTTCTCTTCTGCATACATCTTTAACATTGCAGAATTTCAGCTTTTGTTTTTTTAATATTAGTGAGTTGCCATAATGCTGTCAATTCCTATGTGAACTGGAACACACAGAGATGTTTGTACAAACAGTACCTTCCATTTGTGCTTACTTTAGGTTGAATCACACTTATCAGTTTAATACCCTTTTTTTTTTTTTTTTTTTTTTCCCAGAAAATCCTGAAAATATCTTCCTAGGGACACAAGAGCCATAAAGTCAGCATGAGGACTATGGCCAGGAATGCCACTGCATGCTGCCATCTTCACACATCTCATGGCACTGCCAAGCTCACTGACCTGCTCTGTCCTTACAGGAGCACACAGCCTACTAAGTGCCAATGCATTAACACAAAAACCAAGTCTGTCCTCCCTTTCTTGCTGTATTGGATTAGAGGTGCTTTTCTACATCCACAGTTTAATCCCTCCCATGTGGATGTGGTTAAGTGGAAATGAGCTGTGCTACCACTGAGAACCTGGCTTTGGGTTGAAGGAGGTAGCAGAGCTGAAGCACCAAGATGCTGTTTTCTTCCCAAAAACTCAGCTCTGCTTCTGGCTTACTTATTCTGATTTTCTCCCACTGTGGCATTTTTTAAAATAAAACCAAACAAATTAAGCATGCTGTAGTGAAGTAATACCTCCAAAGACACAGCTCAGCTGTGACAAGCCATGGTATTTCTTGGGCTGGTATGTCTTGCTTCTACTGATTTTTGATGTTGAATTCAGCTGCTTATTGGTGGCATTATCAGAACCATATTAAACTGAAAGAAGCCAGAGATACTAAACACAGGCTTTATGAACAATGACTTCTCTGCCTGCCCCCCAAGAAATCTGAAATCCAGACTTTCTCTGATGAACTGTTAAGTGGGCTTAGGTTTTGTTATAATTTATGTTTAATCCTAACAAAAAAGCCCATAAACACTCAGTTAAAGCCTTAGAAAAGGGAACTGGTTTTTAGTACAAAAACCTGAATTTGTTAACTGTCTTCATGTTAGCCTCAAAACCTGACATAAAACCAAAAAAATTTGCTATTCTTTTCCAGCCAGAATGAAGTGGGATTGAAATGAAGGCATAAAATACTGGTGTGAAGTTCCACAATACTTCAGGTTTTATATTGTGGTACTTTTCTTACAAGTAACTGAACAAAGAAATGGTAAATAAAGGAAAACTATTTTCTAGTCTTGAGAGTAGAAAACCTCTTCTTCCAAAATAAGTCAGGGAGAAAGGTAAGGGCAAACTGAAATATGTTGGAAAAAAAAAAATTAAAAACCACATGTTTGATTAGAAAAGAACACTTAGGCACTGCCTCAGCTTTTCAACAAGTGTTTACATAACATGAAAGTCAACAGTTATATTTGTCTACATCAATATATTTCCTTTTAGCCGAGGGCTTTGAAATTACACAGGAGTATTTTAAGACAAGTTTCTTAATTTTCCATCCCTTTCTCCATCCTTAACCAAAGGCCAATGATGTTCAGTGCTTCCTTATAATCCTCCTCTCTAGTGATATCTTTATATTTAACTATAATAGTTAACTTACCCTTCATTTAAAAATTATACATGTATTTATTGTATTATGTTTTCTTTTTGAACAAAGGGAATTTAAGCAATGCAATCCATTTCCACTTGAAACCTCTTGGTTCTATTCATTTTTGTTGCCCTTTTCTAATTTTTGTGTACAGAAAGGTCATGTAAAAACCGTTCTTCACTGAGTCCTTAGTAAACAACACTTGGACAACTTCCTGACCCATGATAATAGCACAGAATAACCTTTTCAGTTCCATAGGATCACACTCAGCAAAACCCCCGACCAACCAAAACAACAACAAAAAACCCCCCATGCCATCTTTTTTGCATGTTCAGTCTCACTGAGGATATTAGCATCCAACTGGGTATCTAAGCATCCTGTCAAAATTGTGTAGCCAGTGTGGGTAAAAATAAAGATGGAAGAAAAAGAATTTGAGGAACACTAACAAGGTAAGTAAATTCATTACTTTGAGTAGGGCCCTCTCGAACAACACCTTTTACTTCTCCAAACAGTGAGAAGTATTCTCTGAAGTCCATAAAAATGTAATCTAGTGGATATGCTCAAATGAGTAATGGAAAAGGTATCACAAGATTTATCAGTGTTTCCTGCTGAAAACCTGGTGCAATGTTAGAAGTCATCTAAGGGAATGATTGCTTCATTAATTTGAAAGTTATAGTTTCTCTGTATCAAGAAACTGGATTTTTAGCTTTGTCAGCTAATCATCAACTTGGAAGTCTGAACTCTGGGGGAACCTCTTGTTTATATAAAGTCTCAGTCTGAGGAGTCATATTGGGATGAGCTGGTTTGGGAGCATTCCATCTATCAAAAACATCAATATCCACAGTCTCTAGTCTTTCACAAAAGGCTTGGATAGATGGATTTTATTTTATATGACAAGAACTCTCTGTGATTTTCTAGTTTTGCAAAACCTGAGTAACCTTCACAGAGTGCTTTTGTCCCCAGAAGAATTATAAAGAATATCTAAAGTACCTTTCACAAAGTTCTCTTATTTTTTCAGAAAGAAGCTTTGAACATCTGAATTGACTATTATTATATTTGCCTCTACTTTTCTCTTTTAAGCATCTCAGCAGACATAATGTAGCCTAAAAATATTTATAATATCCTATACCAATGCTTTTTAAATGGTTAAAAACTAAATTTCCAAAAAATGTTGAAAAAATGAGGTGGTAACTAAATATAGACTTCAAGCTCTTATATCAAAAATTTGACAAGAATTTACAGCTATAAAGACAACAGGAACAACAAGATGCATTAAGGACAGCTGCCGTGTATTATGTCTTTGAAAAAGGTGCTTAAATAATAAAGAGGTGAAAAGAATCTCACATGGAGTTAGTATTCACCATTTACAGGGGAAAAAAAGAATACGAAAAAATAGAAAAAAATAAAAAGATATCAGAAAAGGAAAGCAAACAACCAAACCAAACAAGCAAAAACCCCAAACACCCTTCATTCCTTACCTTTGTCCTAGACAGATAAAGCATTTTCTTTGTTCATCACAACTATACTTAGGTTCCAGACCTCCCTGCCTGTATCTTGCTTTGGATAAATCAGGCAGTCCTCTCACCCTCGCTGGATTACAGGTGCTAACCAGGCTGATATGATAGACTAAATTTGCAGCTGAAAGTCCTTATCCCTCAGCAGACTGTGACAGCAACTGATTAAAGTGAATCAAGAGTCTTTTCAAAGCAAAGATACTTATTCTTCTATCCAAAGATACAGTGTATATCTTGTTACAGGGTAAGAGAGTAATTTTTCATATTCATATTTCCCCCTATCTACACTCTAATATTTCATTGCAACTGCTATTAAAGTTCCTTTCAGGTTAAAAAACTTTGCCTGTGAGAAGTTGACTGTTCTGTTTCTGCCATAATTATCTTTTTCTTTTTTTGTATTTCCTCTTATCAGGCTGATAATCCATTTCCTTTTATCCTTTAGCACCTTTAAAATCTAGGACACCCTTTGACCTAAGGCTTTCAACCTTTAACTCAACTGTGCGATGCTGCTGCTCTCTGTCTGGAGAGATTCTCCCAATTGATCCCAAGGCCATTATAACTGCAAATTCTTTGAAACTGCTTACCTCTAGTTTTTCCCTTTGTGAGTATCATGTACCCCCTCCCCCCAAAAAAAAACCCCATTTCCTTTGTTAGTCATTTTCAAGAAGGCAAGGCAATATCAGACTAATATTCTGAAAAGTGCCTAATCCATACATATATGTGTATACATATATATATATATTTGTGAAGCTTCTTACCTAATTCCAGTATTATTCACAATCTTCTCAGAGAAGTATAAAAACCCTGCTGTGAATAACATTTCGGAGAATGGCTTTCTCATAGTCATGAGACAGATCAACAAGAGAACTTATGTGAAATCAGAAGACAACTTATCGGTGAATTGCATCAGAAATACCCCTTGTATTCTGCTACTGTAAGCAGCAGGGAGGCTAGAAATGGACAAAAAGATTGTCTAAAAAAAAAAAACAAACAAAGGAAACCAAACAAAAATTTGTGAGGAAGATGCCATAGGGAGTAGTTGCCATTCTGTAACCTGTCCTCCCGGTATCCCATTTCACACAAATCTCTCCCACATTCTTCATATGCTACACCTGCTTTCAAACTTCTGGTGCCTCATTTCATCCCCCCTCCATTTTCTTTTGCTTTCTCTGAATCTGACCAACTTCCCAAACAACAGACTGGGAATTTCTACTCCTTTATTACTTCTTGAGACATTTCTGCACCAGGCAGGCAACTATATCCATGAAAGGCAAAACTTTCTGAACTTGAATTCATTTAAGCCTCCCATCAGTTATGAATCTAGAAGCAAAAAATAGAGGATGGAGAAAGAGGTTGCCATAAATCCAAATTTTCAAGGCCAGGCCTCCACTTGGGAGCAAATAGGACTGAAGATAAAGAAGACAGGTAAACCTCTTTTAAATACACCATCAGGTCAGGGAATAGGCACTGACTTAATTTTTTTTTTTCGCAATAAAGCTGGAAAAGACCTGGATATTTTAATGCATTTTTAGTAGTTCAAATCAAAATGCCAAGTATTTTAGAACACTTTGAGTAGCCAGTTAATAACCACACTTTTTTATATGTATTTTAAAGTCTGAGGCTCAAAACATCTTAAGTTCAGAGGAAACACTGTAACCTCTACAGTTTACGAACAGCTTTAATAAGAAGCCTGCTTTAAAACCTTGTATTTAAAAAACAATGGTATGTATGGCTACACTGTTCATTTTATGTTGCCAGTTTATAAATAATTTATATTTCTTTTAAATTTTAACCAGGAAAAAAGAAAAGTCCTCTACAGAAGTACAACATGTCTTTCAAAAAAATTCCTGAGGCTAAAAAGGCAGAAGGAGAGGTGCAAGCCAGCACAGCAGCAGGAAAGATGAAAAAAAAAAAAAAAATAAAAGCAAAAAACCAACCAACCAAAAAACCCCAAACCACATTAAACAATCTTATGTCATAAATCCTGCCTCACTTGCTGGGGAGCAAAGGCCTTGCGGGAGTGATGGCCACTGTGAGCTAACAGGCAATGGCTCAAGGACAAAGCAGCAGGTAACACTTCACAGGAAACATCTGCAGGTTGGGCTGCACGCAGCCACAGATTAGATAAGGTGTTTTCCAATTCCCATAAAGTAGCAAAGACGCTGCTTTTGTATCAGAATTCTTGTACTGAAGGCCTGATATGGCCAGATTGCACAATGCTGCACCTGTTCAGGTGGGTGCACAATGTACTATCTGCTGTGCAGCCATTCAGCAGCTCTCAGAGGCAATGGATAAGATACACCTAATGACACATCAGTAATTAAGGACAAGTGACAGCCTTGGTTTTAGGAGCTTGTGCAAGAAAGCAAGGGGACAGAGACCTCTAGAAGGTGCATCTCTCTTACTGCTGCAGTAGGGGAAGGCGGGCTCCATGAAGCTGCCCCCTAATCTGGAGAATGGAAATCCAGCAGAGCCCAGACCCACACTGATGGCCAGGCAGTCTCACACAGGGAAAGAAGGGAGGTCCACCCACAGAAAAACAGTGATGCCCTGAAAGCTTCGTTAAAATTCTGGAGCTGAAAGTACTTTGGATCAGCACTGGAGCACGTCGGTAATACACGCCCTTCCCCTGTTCTGCCTGGGATTGGTGCCATATATTGATGTGCAAATTACAAAGACAAATCCTTTTCCTTTCAGTCTCATAAGCTAAGACCTACACTCTCAGATAAGAGTAGGGAAGGGAAGAGAGGAGAAACTATATACAGATAAGTGAATATACAGAATAGTTGTCACACCTTCCTTAAATATTTTATCGCTGTTCCTAAAGGCTTTTTCTTTCCTGTCAGAGTACAGCTGAAATGATAAATGACATGTAACAATTTTATTCACATGAAAAATTGTTGATTAAATATTGAAATCTTAATGGCCTGGTTTCACTATAATTCTAGCTCTATATGTTTCTAATTATGTAGTCAGCATTCAAACAGCTAAATCTTTGGGCTTGTCACGCTGCTGTTTACACCTTGTTGATTCCTTCTTAACCTTTAACAGCTATTGAGAAATTAGTAGATTATTCTTTTTCATCAGTTGTAAGTAAAGCATGACTATAAGAACAAAGGGTGATGGAAACCGCCGTGGATTAAATGGACAATATCTGAGAAAAAATGTATTTCAAAGACATGCAAATGGCAGCAGTATTAGGATAATATGGTGCTCAAGTGGATGCATCAGAATGGCTGCTGAAAATTACCAGGATTAACCAGGAACTATGTTCTTAATGTTAATGAAGTACTGCTGGGGATAGGAAAGCTGCAGCAAAGCATAATGATGGGATGTGCACACCTTAGTTACTATGCATGTGTCATAGAACAGAGGAAAATAACATCTTCTCATCTGGCACATCCTCAGACCTGTTTATAACACCGTGTCCCTTCACACCAGTTTGCAAGCATCCTGCATCCCCAGCCAGGGGAGCAGGCACAGGGGAAAATACTGATGCATCAGAAATAACAGAGAAAAAACAGCAGAAGGAGCTTCAGCACCACTAATGTTAAATGCTTTACATTTTCCTATTACAGGATTGAGAAAGGTACATTTTCTTAAGCTAGCCTGGTTTACATAGGTTATGCTGAAGTGCCACATAGAGATAATGGTGAGGACTGCAATAAACAAGAAGCAGGCAGTAACTGCTGCCACACCGCGTCTTCAGTTCCTTTTTCTCTTTTTCCTTAACCAGCATTATGTCTGTTGGTCATATCCTCAATGCCAGCTGAGGTCTGAAGGGTATATCATGGAATTAATGAGCAAATATTATTAGGAGATTTTTTTCCCCTTTGACAAGTCCTTATTTTCAACTGCTTAGATATTTCAGGCTGCCACACTGACAGATGTTCACATGCCTAATTTGCACTGTTTTGAATTTTGCCTTCGCTGTGTCCCAACATTCACAAGAAACTTTGTCTCTGTTATTACAATAAGCCAAGAAATCCCATCTAAGGAACGCCAGCTGCGTTTTCTGAGTTAAGGTCAAATGCTTGCTGGCATGAGAATCAAAGAGGAAAATGAAGAGTGGCTGATTCATTTCTGCTTTTTCCATTAAGTAAACAGTTGAAAATCTCATCCACAGTTATTTGCTTGTCCAAAATACTACTTGTTTGAAATCATTTGCTGTTGATGTAAGACACAGTCAAGGAGAAGCCTCATTAACTAAAATTCCTTCCTGCACTTGAGGTGCAGTGGCAACACCCAGAGAGCTGATGAAAGCACCAGTGCTGCATCTTGGATGACAAGCAAGGACTTCAGTACCAACCCTCATTAACCAAGGTATGCAGTTCTTGACTTTCGATGCACGTAAGAACATTGTGAAGTTTGGAAGATGAAGCAAAATATCTTTTTTTTTTCACCAGGTAAGAAACCATTAATAACTAGCCATAGCAATGACATTTCTAAGATCTTCTGTTGATCTAAGATCTAAGATCTTCTTAGCAAGTAAATATTTGTTGCTATATACAACAGTTTATAGGACCACCAAAGGAATGAAAATACACGATAAAATTTTTGTACCTCAGTTATTTTTTTTCACCAGCGTCAAAAAAAGCTGATGTTGAAGCACACTGTATTAAATCATAATGAATAATAAAATTTTTTATGCTTTCAAGATAATATATCCTAATAATAATAATACACTGGGAACTTATGATTATTTGTATTTCAGAGCTAAGTTCTATGCCACGGTTTGTGTCAATTTGTTTTGCATCTAATAATAACTTATGAAATGTTAGTACAATAAAGGGAAAAAGAGACAAACATTATTTACTTAAGAGAAGTTTGCTTTACTTTTCCCAAATGTGTTATTATCTCCAGACAGAGTGGAGTGCTTTAGTTCACACAAACTTCTCTCACACAGAAAATTATTCATTAGTACCTTCACAGTAGTAATTTTAGCACTGTAAAGGAGATACCCTCAAGCTCTCCATGGGATCTAGCTCCATTAGCATCTAGACCCAGCAAGCCACAACAGCCTTTGTTCAGTTCTTAGAAGCACAGGAACAGCTGTACTGAGTCAGACAAAAAGTTCAGCTAGCCCAGTCCCTTATCTCCAACACCAGGGATAAGCAGATGTCTAGGGAACAGGCCAAGCACAGATCTCAGGCATTTCTAATACCAAGCACAGTTTAAAAACACTCTGTAAACCTTAAGGACTTGCCTTTTCATGAACTTAGGCAGTTTTCCCTTGAATTACTGAATTTTCACCATCTGTCATATCCATCGACAACAAATTCCCAAAGTTTACCAGTCATTTTATGAAAAATCACGTCCTTGCTTTGCAAAAACTGGTTCTTACTTGTTTAACTTACTCTTAAACACTTCTATTTGTAGAGAGAATGAACCAGCAGTCCTTAGCAACTACCTCTGTACCATTTACAATTTTGGAAATATCTGTAATGTTTCCCTTCTATACCAAATAGGCCACCACAAGGTGTGTTTGCTGTGCCCTTCAAGGATTGTTTACAAAAAGTTTATAAAATAGGCTTTTCCCTCTGCGAAAGGAATTCCAACCCCATGAAACTTTGTCTTTATTCAGACGTCTGCTAATTCTAGTCTTTTTTATAAATTTTAGTATTTAAGAAGCTCAGATGTCAGTTCTACAGACATCCATATTCTGGGATGTCTCCTGAAGCTCTGTTGTCCTGAGCTAGCCAGGTGGTTTTAAGCATTAAGTTTCCTGTCACAGCTCATAATCCATCAATCTCATCCTTGAATTCCCTTCGAATGCCAGGGTAAAACCTTCTGGTCCTGCTGACTTTCTACTGCTCATTTTTCCTGTTTGTTCCACAACCACGTCCGCAGTCCATTTAAATCTTCGTGGTGAGCACCTCAGAAAAGAATCAGTCTGTAATGCACCCAGTTTCCTCCGTCACAGAAAATACGGATGTAGCAAATTAATCTGGCTTCCCTTTAAACCTTGATTCTCAGTTGATCTTAAAAAATGTACAGACAAACTTCGAATTATTTAATAAAAAAAACCCCTTTTATTTTCAAGTTTCTTTTCTAGTTATTCCTTACATACTTTTTTTTTCCCCCTGCTTTTTTGGTGGTTTGGCTTACTGAATTTTTATATTTAATCTGCCAAGATCTAAGAATCTTCTCTTTCCTTTGGAAAACAACTTCAGCTTTTCGAATTATAGCTTCGCCCTCTTCATTACTTTGATTTCTCTTCTGTTTAGCCTCACCAACTACTTCTTCTCAAGGGATTCTGCTAGGTGATATGTATTGACCCTGTGGTTCTAAACTATTTTTTTATTTTTCTAACATAGTCCTCAGGCTGCCTGGAAAGATTTAATTCTCTTAGTTGCCCCTTATAGCTCCTTTTTAACAAGATTCTTCATTTTTATGTAGCTCCTCTTTTTGATGTTGATTACCATATAATTGCCCAGACTTTGTTTTTTGCCTCTAGGTGTAAATGGCAAGCAAATACTTTTTAAAGAATGAGCTGAATGAAGATGGTGCTGAGAGCTCCTTCAGTCTGTGACTCCCTTTGGAGCATTCTAGAAATTGTGTGTATGAGGTAAAAAGGTAGGCTGGGGATATTTGAGAGGAATAGAAAGTAAAAACAAAACAAAAAAACAAACAAAACCCCAACAAACATACAAAACCAACTAAAAATCATAATCAAAAAGCAACAGTAAGTAGAAACACTGATCTGTCTCCCACTTACCTCCCTCCCACCATCCCTCAGAGACACCCATATCCCCTCCTGCTGCTGGGATAACACAGTCCATCTCACCAGTGCTACTTAACCCTTGGTAAATCTTCACAATTTCATCTTAAAAGTGACCAATCCAATGTTCCTAAGCAAGAATAAACTAAAACAATGGGAAGAGGTGATCCAGGTGCAGGAGCAGGGGCTGCCCTGCAGCCCCTGGAGGAGCACACTCTGGAGGAGTGTTCTCCTGTGCAAGACTGCAAATCACAGTCTCAGTCTTTCCTCAGCTCTTAAATAATGGCAGTTTTGAAAGTGGTTTACTGTCATGCTTTAAATAGTATGGATGTGGAAATTTCATTTTTAACCAGCCAAGCTCAGGTCTGAGAAATCTCCAAGATCTTCCTTGCAACAGAAAGTCAAAAACTACCTCAACCAAACAATTAAAAATTTGTTACACTAATAATAAATTAACACAATCTATTATTTCTCTTACCTATTTGCTGTCATGCCTGACATATCCTATTTATCTTATAATCTCTGTTTTTTCTGAGGTTATGCTCACCAAAGTGTTAAGCTCCTCTAGAAGGATGGTGTATTACCCTGCTAGCTTACATCACACACAGGTTCTCAGGGTACTCTGCCGCTGTAAATGTGGGGTAGAAATGCAGATATTCAATGGGCTGGTGCTCCCCATGACATTGGGGGTTCCACATAGCATCTGCTGGGCATATTCCAGAATTGTGAAACATAGTAAGTATAACGAGCATGATTTGCGCTGAAGAAGTTCTACTAATGAGTATTTTTGTGTTCTACTGCTAGTGGTTAATTCAAAAACTCTATAATTTTATGTGTAACTGCAGCTAAACACTTGTGTACAGAAAGTGAAATATCTAAAGGCCGAACACCATATCCTCTCCCAAAACTTCTTTCTCATGTTTTAACTTGTAGTCTAGCATTCAGTAAGAATTATCTGCTCTGTATTTCAATTTTATCTATTATTCTATTTCACGGGCCTTTTTTATTTTAGAATGTGTTTCCACCTGAGAGCAAGGAAAAGAATTATTTCAAAAGCCATACACATGCAAAATGGATTTAACGAGCACTAAAAATGCTGTGCACAGTTGTTTTTCATACTGTAGTTTATGCACTTTTATGGGTAAACACTGCAAAAAAAGGGATGCTTAAAAAAGAGGAAAAGCAATTATTGAATTGAACCTATTAGGCAATGTGATCATTTTACAGAACACTAAAGGGGACGTTCTTAAGCACTGCAGGAGGCTTTATTGTAAAGTGTAATTTTCAGCCAGCCACTAATGCTCCCACCTGCTTCTTTCTGTGTCACACATTTTATAACACCAATTTCCCTGCACTCTGCAAAATACTGGGGGGGGGGGGGGGGGGGGGGGAAATTACAAAAAAGTGTATAACGTCCCAGCTGTGAAAAAAAGATACAAGCTCCCAGAAGGACAGGATGTTTAATAAAAACTGAAATTTAAGCCACTGAATATACATGCTCTATCTCAGCAAAAATGTTACCTGCTTTGTAATATGTTATCTACTACATCATGGCATAATTCTACAGTGGAGGTGTAATGTCAATGAAATACTGGTGTAGAAAGTCTCAAGCTGAATATTTGCACAATCCTTTAAAATAATTGGCTTTTTCCTGCAAAGACAAACTACCTATCTGGAAAGTTTCACCAGGCAGAATTTTTCCTAGAATTCATATGACATTCTTCATAAGATTTTAGAACATTTTACTGAAAATGAGCACTCATTAAATATAAAGGATAATAGATGCATACAAAACCAAGGCAGGAGATATTATTAGCATGAACTCCTTCAAAATCATAATAATTTAAAAATTGGTCAACATTTCTCTGAGGTTGACAATAATCACAGGATACAGAGTGATTAACATCGGCTGACATGGGATATATCCCATCAGAGCAAATTAACAGGAGGCTGGGTTTGAGTTAATAATCACCTACTCAAAGAGAATAAGTTCCTTTTGGAGAAATGGAAGCTCACACTTCTCCAAACAGAAAAAGGCATACAGAGAGCCTAAATGGGATAAAGACACAGAGATGAAAAAGCACTGTTTAAAAAAAAAAAAAAGACTAAGTAGGAACATTTCAAGAACCTATAACAAGGGTGAAGAGACAGACAGGACAGAGATACCTGCTGTATTTGCAGAAGACAGGCTCTATCTAACTGCTAAACACACCAAATTCAAAGAAAGACAACTTGGAATGGACAGAGAGCAAGACAAAAGACAGGAATAGGAGAGCCTGAGCTATCCTGAGAGCTGTTCCCAGTGACAAGGCATGCAGGGCTGAGAACTGTGAGGAGGGTTTCTTACCTTTCTCCAAGTCTGTATCCACAGATACAATACCCTGTCCTGTACATGTAGGAATTTATTCAAGCATATATTTACAGAACCTTGCCCAAAGCTGTGTGTGACGTGTGTCCCTGGAAACTTCACTGTAAACTCAGAGTGTTCAGAAGGCATAAATCAGATAAAGATATTTCAGTCAATGCTAGATCTGGGATCAAGGCAAAGAACACCAGGGAGGCTCCTGGTTTGTTAAATGCACAGCAGTTTTGTTCAAAATCATCCACTTTCTGCTAAGACAAAGATCTAAACACAGAGCAGTGGAACTCCTGTAACTAGCTTCGCTTTTTTTTTTTCACTTGATTTCTTGATTTCAGTTGTAGGTGGTCCTTTCCAGAGGAACCAGGAAAAAAGACTCTTACAATTCAGGATTTCTTATGCACAAATGTGTATGAAGCTTAAGGGAGAAATACTTTGATACCACATTCATGTTTTGCAAGAGTAATATTTCATCGTGGATACGGAGAAATTTATCCAATTTAACAAATCATTAATATTTATTGATACTGCCTGAGCATCCAGTTCGGGCTGTGGATTCATTCTGCATGGTGATTTATAAACACAGAAACATGGATGCTTTTCCAGATTGATTATGATAATTCATATAGGCAGAATTGATACCAGCATTCCTTTCTAGGCTGCTAGGTATTCATGGCACAAGTCCAGAGAGCAGTGAATAAAACCTATGTAGAAAATGAGATAATTTCATACAGAACCTCCATCTCACCTGCCAGAGAAGCTGGGAAGTGCATCATGTCAAAGCAGGACAGAAAAAATTGTCCATGGACAAAAGGCTGGCCATTAGACTAATGATTCAGAGTCTAAACCTGCCATTAGGATGCCGTTTCAAAGCAATACTGGCAAACTGCTTACGCCAAAACGTTAGCGGCTGAATGTCAAGTGGGTTTCCGCAATTTTCTGCCCTAGATTCTGATTTCACTCTCGAGCACAGGTTTGTAGGCATGCTAAGAACTCACTGCTATGATTTAAACCACGGATGAGCTTTCTCCTGACTGGGATGCTGTGTCACTCCAAATACTCTTGGGAAAATAGGGACTGTGATCAATGTTAGATACATCACCTATTTGTCAATTTTGAACTCAGAAATTTTTCCTGCTTCACTTCCCAGCTGTAAGTTCGAGGCAACTGAATAATCTAATAATTCAAAGGTGTGCTAAAAATAAACATTTAAATATTTGCTAAGTTCTCAGACACTATGGGAAAAAAAGCCCCATATGAACAGTCCAAAGGAACTCCTTTAATTCTCTCTTCTGAGGGCAGGCATCAAATAAGACATACAGATCATTTGTAGCTACCATTCATAATTACTGTTCCACTGTAGGAGTCAAGAATCCTCTTCAAAGGTTATATCCTGCCACAGTTTTTAGGAAGAAAATCATTATGATGTTTCTCATCACACAAACAAAATCAGGAAATCCAAATGTGTCCCTTCTAGTATTTCTCAAAATGCCTTCCTCAGGTTCAGATGTCTTTTGACTTTAATTCAAAGTCTGAACTCAGGTAAGTATTCAGAGGAAGGAGGAGATCCTGCTCTTTTCTTTACAATACCTTTCATCCTTACACCTGTGACAAAATGATTCATGAGATAATTGTTTCTGGAAGTTTTTCAGCTACCAAACATGAAAACTCTGCAGAATTGGCAGGATCTGCAGATGAAGAAGACAGTGTGTGTTGTCTACTTTGACTCTAGCAAGTCTTTGGTGATTGTCTCCAATGACCTTCATTGCACCTAGGCTGTCACTGTTATCTGGACGTGTGTACCACTCAGTGGGTGAAAAAGCAGCCAGACCATTGATGGAGCTGAAGGAACACTCTACCCAGGGGTTGGTTAAAAGCAGATTTCATCAGGAGTCTGTCCTGGGTCCTGTTTAACTCTTTCATGCCAAAGACCTGGCAAAGGTGATGGAATGTGTTCCTTAAGCTGCTGTACTGATACATCTGTCAATGGGTCAACAGGTCTCTCATGGGAGGCAGGGAACTTCAGCAAGGATGTAAAACCCAACACCTAAGCTGAGAAGCATTGTGGCTGGGAGTTGTGGCTAACAGCAGGTTTAACTAGAGACAGTTTGAGGCCAGGCTCTGCTGCTTTCCAATGACTGGATACGAGTTCACTCCCTTCACTGTTTTTTCTCTGTCTCACCTAGAGCCCTGTCAGGTCCTTCTCAAATGAATCAGCCACTGTCTGGGTTCCCTGACAGACTAGTGGTGAGTGTTTCTCTGTTACCATTAGTATTTGTTTCCACCAGCCTTTGCAAAATGTTTGTCTCACTCAAGGGAGTCTTCTTTAAATAGATGCTACAAAAGACAAGACATTCTGTGGAGATACCATACACATCGTTTACAATGACTTTATAGCCCAAGCCTGGTTCTTTGGTGTGCACTCATTATTAAAAGGAAACACCTTTTCTTACATTAAAACATGTTTTTGTCCATACTTTATACTACTCTGTATATATTAGTGTTTGTTATTGATTGTGCTTTTCTCTATAACTTTCATGAGCTCACGAATAATGTGATACTAGGTGAGTTTTCTGAAATAAAAATCTTCCCTATTATCCCAAACAAGGCCAAATATTCACTTTACATTAGTCAACCAACTGTACTATGATTCCCCTGAGCTGCATGGAATGGAAAGGCATTTCTCTAAAGCACACAGGAGACAGCTAACTCTCTCTTTGTTTCCTGTGCCCTAATTATTCCATTACATTTTGACGTCTTTTCTCCTGAAATGACACTGACTTAAAAAAACTCACATATTTCATGCATGCTTTGATGAGATTACTGACTAAGGATATTAAATATTGAACCTTTCTTTCATTATGGGTCAGTTTTTGAATTTACTTTTGGGGCACTAGACTATATAGTTAAGACACAACAGTGTACAGAAGTTACAGCTTGCAATAAGAAAACACTGGCTTTTAAAAATTTTTGTAAGCACAGATGACTGTAAATTATCATTTTGTTCTTTACTTTTTAGATTTATCACAGCTATCTCATATTTATTTTAAAATACTCAAAATACTGTCAGGCAGTACGACTTCAGAAAAGTCTAGACATTGCATAAAAAGGATGCCTATGATTTCTGAAGTTTAAGTACATTTCCTTCTTTGGAAAATAAACAAAGTTTAGGTAAAACTATATTACTCTAAAAGAATAAATAAATTAAGAAGATTCACCAACACCTTACAGACATATTAGGCAAGCTCATTGATTAAAATGTTACAGACTGACAACTGTCCAGGGATCCAGCCAAAAACACTGGAAGACAAAATAGTGCTAAGGATTGAAAACACAAGAGATTCAATTTGGTCTGAAACTACACAACAGTACCTCCAAAAAATTAATGCTGTTGAATAGTGACATCAAGTACAGACTGTCTTGACCTAAGCTATGCAGAGAAATGGCTAAATACATTTTTACCTGCACTTGGGAGAAAAAAAACCCAAACCACAACAACCCTGGACATCAATATTATCAAAATGGTCACTAGGGTGAAGAAACCAGTGACTGAGTCCTGTAAAAGGAAAGACTAAGCTAACACAAATACACCTATTCAAATTTTTCCAAAAGACAATTCTTAAATTTGTTCCACCAGCTGGGCACTCATCAGCAGGACAAAATCCTCACAAATGCTATATCTCAGGTTTCCTTAAAATATTACAGATAATAGGGTATACTCCTATAGTGTGGCATATTTATCTGTGGTCAACTGATGAATACATTACCTTTTTTCCTTCACATCAAATGTTAATTAAAAATGTCACAGATTTATTCATACAATAGTCCAAACACCAGCCTTTTGCTCTTTCTTAGAGCTGGTGCCCGAAGAGCTACACAGTTGGATCAGAACATCATCAAATCCCCATGGCCCACCTCTGCAAAACCATCACATAACAGGCAGGAAGCCTGGCCTGCTCTTTTTATTGGTATCATCACATTTCCACTGCAGCAACATAGTGCTTACCCAAAAGAAGGTCATTTTTAGCTGCTGCATCTGAGTAACAGAACTAAGCACAGGGTCTGACAGGAGTCAGAGCTGTCCTCATCCTCCCAGTGATGAGCAGAGAGGTAAAACAGCACAGTTACAGAATTAGTGCAGTCTGTCTTACACCCTCTTATGCTGCCTCACTGAATCACATTTCCATCTTCCTCTCCACCCCCTCTCCCATGCCCCCAACTTCTCTTCTTCCCCTTAGCCCACCCTCAGCACCCCTGTTGCAACACTGGGATCTCTGTACCAAGACCACAAATGTGGGGTGACATCCATAGCACCTGGAAACCTCAGAGGCTGGGATAATCCCAGCCCATCTCACACACTGTGACAACTGACGCTGCTCACATCCAAGGGTCTGAGGACATTTTTTCTCCTGTCCAAAGTCATGGCTAATGACTGGCCAAGTGAAATCTTATACCCTAAATTGTGAAACCTCAGCAGGACCCAGATGTAACACCTAGTACAGTTGTTCTTTGTCCCTCTGCTATATCTCTGGAGGATGCTGGTTCAGCAGGAGATGCAGAGTGCGGTTGATTTCCTAGAGATGTTGGTCTGAGCAAGTCTTCCCTCCCATTTCCTGCTGCAGGGCTGTAAGTTAGGAAGGACTTTTCCTCAGGACTGTGTTGTATATTGGAAACACAGTATCTGGGTAACTGCGAGGCACACAGTTTGAGGGACAGAATCCCTTCCAGGAAGGGCTTGGTGATGAGCTGTAAGATGATGTAAGTACATTCTAGCTTTAGCTTCATCCTGCTTTTCCCTTTTGGGAAAGAATTACTCAGCAGCAGATATCAGTATCATCAATATCACCACAGCCACCGCCTGGCTTCACTCTTTCTCAGTTTTCATCTCAGATGTCATTTTGAAGCTTGTGAAAATTGCTCTGGGATGCACGAGAAATGCACCTCTAAGTACGAGTTCATTTACTGGTGTGACTCAGGAGAGGCTGTTGTATCTGTGACATAAAGTATATAGAAATTAACCCATAGTGTGCAAACAGCTGTGAAGGACCATGGCTGGCTCTGAGCTCTCCACAAAGCCCCCAGTTCATCACTTGCCTTGTGACACTGATATATCTGGGCTCTGTGGACCTTTCCAATTCCTCTCTCTCTCCAAGCCATGGGTACTCACAAATCAGGTTGGGAGCATGGCATTCCTGTTTCTCCTGCTAAGCCACTGCAAACTGCTCCCAGGAGGATGCCTATTTATTACTGGCCCTGTGACATGAAAGACTGACCTAATGAAGCAATACAGAGCAGCTGATGTTGGCAGTTCCTGTGGCCTGGACAATTAGAAGTGCATTTATCGGCAAAATATTTGTGCCCCAAAGGCTACCACATACAGCTGTCCTGTCTTGCTAATTTTGTGATGTGAAGGGTTTTTTTTTTGGCCGCCCTTTCAAAACCACATGCAAGGCTTGCACTTGCATCCTTTAAGGATAGAAAAGTGTTTTATTTAAAATAAATAAAAAAATAAATCAGTAAACACCTTAATTAAAGCTCTGTTTTAATTACTAACTAGTGCCTCCTAATGGTATAAAGTATGTCTATAATATTATGTGTACCAAATAGAAAATACTGTGTATGTCAAGGCACCTCACTTTTACTCCTCTGATTCTTTCCCTTATCCTACTGGTGAGCGAGGAGCTAGAATGCCTCAAGTCTGTAAGCCAAAGAGAGCACTTCACATGTAGCTGTCACCTGTTAAGTCATGAGGAAAACACTGAGACAGGGAAAACGCTGAGTATCACTCAGCCAATGGTGCACTCAGGGCAATCAGTACTGACCTCTTTCCTAAAATTAAGCACTTGGACATCTTTGGCAGAATTTGAAAATAACGGGGAAACAGATTCTAGATCCTCATACCCAGGGGAATGCTCAAGGGATATGAGGTAAAAGGATAATTCCTTCTCCTTCAGGTACATTATAGAAGCAAGAGATGGCTCACAATGGATTTTTGTGTTACCTACTGAAGTATTTTTCTCAGAAACACAAAGACATCAGAAGTACACAGGTATACAGAAGACCAATTACATTGAGCATCAGGTCAGACTAATTAGTTGGATTTCCAGTGTTTTTGTCTCAAGCAGAGCAGAAGCATGATCTACGTGCTCACTTGCTCAGCCCAGCCAAGATCTGGATGGAGGAGTTGCTTTAAAATGATGCAGGCACATACTATAAAAAAGAAAAGTACCTACAGAATTTAAATTGTGCCATGCATAACACAGAGGAGTTTTTCAAAATAGAAATTTTGAACTTAAATGCCTTATTTGACCTAAATCTGACTTCAGGCTCCTAAATAAAGCAATTCCATAAAGTCACTAAAGTTACACCAGAGAAAAATTCATCCTTAAGTGACATGATTCTTGTCATGCAATTTGCACCTTTTCTAGATCCAAAATATTATTCCATTACCATTTTCAAGACCATCCTAAATCTTTGTATCATCACTACACTATAGATTGATCTTTTGAGCAGAAGGTCAATATTTAAGAAACTTGATTCATAGTAACTTAATATTAGCAATTATTTATATACGTGAGTAAATATGTAACAAGTCTTCTGGGAAGATCCTGTTTTCAAGAATGAAGTCTGTTTAAGTAGCAGATTCTGTGCAAGAGTTAAGCTTGGCAGATCTGTCTTTAGAGATATTTACAGCAAAGATAATTCCCAAGGAAAACAATTTATATTATTAAAGCAGGCTACACCTTTCCAAATCCTGGTAGAAACAGGCTGCCAACTTGCACATGTAATTAAACTTCAAATTCCCCTGTAAACGGCAGCCAAGGTTCAATGTATTTTTTCTGAGGCTGGTTGAGGTAGGAAAATTTGCGGGAGATGTTTTCTATCATCACTTTAATGATGTAAACAGAGACTGATTAAACCTGCACACCTTTCAGGTTGATATAGCTGACTGTGGGGAAAAAAAAAAAAAGAATCTCACAGCTGGAATTCTTCCTGAAAACTAAAATAGATGACAATGTAAAAGACCAATCTTCTAAAGACACTTAATGAAGACAGGCTTCAAGGGGTATTCTATACCAGAGAGTACTTTACACCCCAGGAGGAGACAAAACCAGCAGATTTCTGCAGCTGAGGATTGCAGTCACAGCAGAATAAGTAAAATAACAAAAAACATATTACTTGTTAAATCACTTACACTGGTTTTCCTTTGGATTCACAAGTCAAAATTATAGATTGTCCTTCTTCAGGCCATGAATTGGAAGAAATGATTTTAACTAAAGGTGTATCTAGGAAGAAAAAAATAGACAACTTGTTGATATACACAAAAAAGATTTATTATCTAAGAATACATTCTTCTCTATTTACAACAGACTAAACCATAGATGTAATTTACACTTGGAGACCGTTTCATACAGAGCCTTGTGCAATTTTCATTGTCTTCAGGAAGGCAATAAAAATGACCAATGTAACTAAACCAGTAACTTTTTATATCCCTAGGAAACACAGAGAGAAAGCATGTGTATACTCAGAGGAAACAACTTTTTTATTTCTGTATTTGATACAAATACTCCATGTGACTATCTGAAAGTCTGATATCTAGCAACAAAATAAAAAAAACCCAAAAACATCAAGGATGAATAAAAAGTACTCCATGCAATTGTTTGCCTATTTTTAGGTTGATCTGATGGAATGCTGCTATTAGAGGAATGAATGCAATAGTGTACATTTGAATAAGAGCCCTTTTGTTGTTGCAGAAGCTTGAAACTCATAATAAGAAAGCTACAATAGGTTTCAGATAAAATACCTTGTTACAGACATTTTACAGGATATTAGTTCTGAAATGCAATAAAGCTGCCCCTAAAACAGAACAATCTTGAACAGAATTTGCAAAGAGAATGTTTCAAATATCTGCAGAAAGCACTACAGAAGAGTCTGCAATCTGTCCAGTGTGATGAGATTAGTTTTACAGCTTTAATTGCAAAAAGATACACAATATAGCTACTGTGAATTCATGCAGAATAGATAATTTGAAGTAGATCTTTAACTTTTAAAAAATTTTGCCAGCTGGCAATATACTCTCAGTCAACACACGACTTAGAGGGGCACCTTTATAAGGAAAAAAAAAAAGATGAAAAAGAAAGGAATGTAACACATTCCTTTTCCTTAGGAAAAGGAAGGAAAAAAAGTTCATTGTCATAGTGAAAAAAAAGATCAGATTAAAAAGAAAAATTTCTATTTTCTCCACAGTTTCTTTCTCTATAGTTTCCTAATACAAACCACTTTAACCTGCAAATCTAGGGTACCTAAGTTTTGTCTCATTCAACTTGCAGTTGCTGTTTTCCTAAATGGTGACACCACAGATGTTCTGTTATTAAGCAAATGTGGAAAAGCATGACAGTATGACCCCATAAAATCAAACAGAAAAGAAAAAAAGATATGCTGTAACAATATAGTTTCTTATGGAGATGCCAATAGTCCTGGTGAACACTAAACGACATCTGAACAATTAAAATGATGGAAATATCTTTCTAACTTTTGATTTTTATTTTTACAGTGTAACAGCATGGCACAAGACAGAAGAGGGGCAGGCTTAGTGCAGACTCACTGTAATTCCACTGGAAGTATTTTCAGCCTCATTCAGCTTTCCACAACAGCTGCACTAACCTTACACCAGTAGCAAATCTGCTCCACAAGTTCATATTTTTCAGGACCCTGCAAACCATTATGCAGGTGACTAATCCTTTGGAGGCCAGGCTGGCATTTGCTTCATTTTTAGCACATGCTTAAGGCACTGACCTCAAGTGCCTTAATAAATCAGGGCATCAAGTGCTTCTGTGATTTCAGTGGTGCTGTTGAAGATGAATAAATTACTCTCTTGACTATACATTGAACCAGAGGAGCAAATTAGTATCAGATAGGAATACATGAAGAATTTAACTGAGGGAGGGAGACAACTAATGCAATGAGATCAAGAGGTTTCCAGAGAAATATGAAAAAGAGCAAAACTTTGATGGAAGTAATCCTGACAGCCACAAGTGAAGGAAGAAATTAAAGGCCCATCTAGCTATTATTCCTGGCTTAAATATTTCAAAAAAATTATCAGCATTTTATGCAATATTGTAAATGACCCACATAAAATTGAAGACAGGATTCCAGACAATTATGCTTTCACTTGCATGGATCAATGCAGTGCTCTTTTCCCCAACTTGAGGTTCCCATTTGTACTTTAATACACCAGACAGCCCTCTGTTCTCCATGCACTTCTAAACAGAGCTTACTAACACAGAATAAGAAAGGTCTTATATTTATGTTTCACTCCCTAAGGCACAACAAAGTAGTGTAGGAAATATATTCCCTAGTGGTTTTCCCTGCTAGTTGACTTAAACAGTAACTACTTGTTTCTCTAAAGCAGGAAACACAGGGTTTAATTCAATATATAATTTTTAGGGAAGTTAACAATGGAAAATTTTTGCATTTTATTAATGGCTCTTTTGCAAAAACTAGATATTCTATTTTGAGTGCTTTATTCTCAGTATTACTGTTTCCATTTTTTTTTTTTTTAAGGCCATGCTTAATTTCTCTCCAGAATTAAAGTGTACACTTAAAAAGGGAAAACTTTTAAGATAAACCTGCCCCCTATTTTCACATTCACATCAATACTTTAAATGAGAAGAAATCTTCAGAATAATTGAATTGAATCAGAACTAACCTAAGTATCTTATTTTAACAAAGATTATAAAACCCTGCTGACTGATACTTTTCCAGAACACAAAATGCTATTACAAAATACTACCTCCTGCTATGACAATTCATTTAAGAAGAATTTGAAGAGTATAAATGTACTCTATCAATACTTTGAGCTCTGACCTGTCACACTTAAAAGTATTAATCATAACAACTGGAACAGCACCTGATCTCCAGCAAACACCAACACTACGAAGCAGCCTAAAGAAAGAAAATCCAGAATTGTAATGCAGTAAGAGGTTGATTTCTTTTCAGTTATGCTCATCAGCTTGTTATAAGTAATGTAGATGTGTTCAAAAAACCCTCTCCTTTTACAACCAAAACAAACAAAAGCAGTAGAGTCAAGGGTTTTAATGTGGGTCAGATCTTCTCCTCCTCTAAAGTCAGTAGAAATATACCAACTTGTAACAGTTGAACTTATCAGAACTTCAATAATTTGCATTTTTTTTTTAGTGTTTGGCCCAGAAAGTTCATGACAATAAAATACCATGGATCAATATTCAAAGCAGAATTCATGTGAACAAGGGAGTGGCAACTACGGCTTCTTTACAATACCTACAAATATGTCCTTATCCTGAGTTCTAAGAATATTACGGAGGAGATAAGTATTCCAAAAATAATAAACTTAGGAAAAGTCCAATTCTATAAAAAACCCCAGTGGTTTATGAGAGTGTAAGCACCACAGCAAGTCTTCTCAGTAAAACACTTTGCTTTCAGCACCCAGTGACTTTTTAAGTTACATCCATTTCCAACAGTGAGAGCTTCTACGACCCTCCAGTCTTTAGCTTGAGTAATGAGGTACTTATGAGTTGCAATTGATTGCTACCACCAATCTGAACTGAGATTCAAACATGTCTTTACACATCTTCTACCCTCTACGAGCATAGAATCTGCTCCTTTGTTTCTGGACATACCAGCTTCAGGTAAGAATTATGGCATGGGGCTTTTTTTATATAACCCTTCGTGATTCAGTGGACCAAAGGCAAAAGTTCCACTGAGTGATTCTGCTTCATCCATCTTTCCAGGATTTGGGTTCATCTCATCTCACAAGAGCAGGAAACCCATTTCAAAGCTTTGGGAAGATTTATTGCTTTTTGATCAGGCTACGTCATCTTCAGCCACACACGAAATCAGTAAACATATGGGGAAAATTGATACCAGCTTACACTGGTAAAAAATGTTACCTGATGCACGAAGAAATTAAACACTTCAGTGCTTGACTTCTGCTGTTCTTTTAGCAGAAACTAATGGCAACATTCATACCCTGCAGAACTGCATTACTGATTGATTTAATCTCTTTGCAGCTATTTTCAAAATAAAGGTGGTTCTTATCAGTCACTAGACCTTTGCTCTTAATCAGATCTTCTATGCTTAAAGGTTTGTGTGTTTGCTTTCAGAATGCACTTGTTGTTTTTATATCACTTGAAGTCAAATAGACTTCAGTATGTATTTACATTATTTTATCACCAAGCCTTTATAAGGTTACATGCAGGATTAAATTCCTTCACATAAATTTACTCATATAAAGCAATCCCATGAAAGCTGCTGGAAGACTCCCCCATGAAAAGTTATGTCATACTTCATGTGCAAACCCTCAACAAACACAGTGTAAAAATGGAAAACTGAATTCATAAAACTTTACAAATTTGCTAAGATCGTGAAAGAGGCCAACAACAGAACCAGACAATTGATCTCTACTAGTTTCTTCTTAGTGCCAAGATAGTAAAAGCATAATTTAGCCTATTTTTCACATGTATCTTCAGAAGTCCTTGGTCCCATCAATCCTTAGCGTGCAAAACCTTTCATGGAACTCACAGCTGCTGGTTGAGTCACGAAATCAAAGTGTAACCCTTTGCATCCTAGGGCATTAATCAGCAACAGGTGTGTAGAAATAAGCACACGAAAAATCATTTTGTGAGACAAAGGGGTAGCATTATGATGATGTCATCACTGGAACACGCTATTTTATCAAGTAAACCTTCCCTAATGTAATCATCTTCAGCCAATAATTACAATCCTAGAAACAGAAAATAAGACCACCTTTCTTCTTCGGCAGATGTCAGGGTGGGTGGAGTACATATATTTCATTGACACTTTAAGAAACAATGATTGGAAGCAGTAGACTATTCAGGAGTAGGAATATTCATGATTTCATAGTCATTAGAACTCAAAGAGTGCTGAAAATGCACCTATGCAAAGAACCATGCAGCAGACTTTTCTCCAGGTAATTTTGAGATATGTGTTAGTTTAGCTGCAGTATAAACTTCTTGCAACTAGATTTCTCTACACATTTTGTTAAAAGGTAAATCTCTCTGTTGCTCAAAGCCTTCATTGGCCTTCCAGTGAAAGGAGGATTAACAGAGAAAGTCTGAGTGGTTCTCCTCTGCAGAAATCTACATAGGAATATTGTATCAGATGTACAGATCCAAGTCAGGGCTCCTAACTTGCAAGTTTTCTGCTGAATTACAGATTTTAAAAAAATAAATAAATGCCATAACTTACTACAAAATTTAAACTTAGCACCCCAAATATCTTCCAGTGTGGCTGAAGATTCAGAAAGCAGAACAGAAGAAGGTCACTCCTTTTTTTCACTTACAGAGATAGTGTCACTAATCCCCAAAGATGGGTCCTGTACTTCAACATTCTACATTTTAGAGGCCTGCTCTACCTCCAAGTCTTAGGAAGCCACTTCTACACTCCCTCACTTAGATGTAATTTTATCTTTGTGAGAAGTGGTAATCAATCCATCAGGATTAGTTATTAGACCCCATGCAGTGATTGATGAGAAAAAGAGGTTACTTATTCCACTGAGTACTGAGGTATTCACACCATGTTCAGCAGATCTAGCAAAATACTTATTTGACAGTAATTCAGAGACTTGAACATTCAATCCTTTGGAGTTCATGGATTAAGGTCTGGTGTGGTTCAGAGTGCAAGAACCTCCCCTGCAATACCAGAGGTCAGCCACGAATGCTAAGGCCTCCCTTCCAGCCAGATTTTGAGCTAAAATTTCACTTTGAATTTGAAAAGGCTTTTTTTCTTACCTATTTCCTAGTTTGGATAAACCAGGACATTCTGACATGCTAAAAAAAACCCCAGGTATTAGAAAATTCTTAGCCCAATGCACATCATGAGTTAGAATTCCTCAAGCAATTCGGTACTCTGTAAATTGTTTCTATTTACATTCAGTGCCAACATAACATGAAGTATACCTTTCATCTTACATTTAGGAAAGTTTTCTAGAGCCAGATTAGGATATTCACAAAAATAAAAACTCAAAAAGTTTAATAATCCCCACCCATTTCCTAGGAATGTGTCAATACTTAGCATCAAATGGTTTTGGTACATCCATACTTGGGCTTTACATGCAAAAATTTTTCTTAAATATTTTTTAAAGGGCTTTTTGAGCTTGTGGCCTAGAGTAGCCTTCTTACTTGTCAAAGATGGCAATCTCTTTTAATGTTTAATTTCTTTTTTTAAAATAAAATCAATAAATGTAAATACAATGCCATAAGCAGATCTTAGATATTTTACTAATACCAACACAAATTTAATAAAGCCTTGTCCAAACTGGTAACAAATATATAATCAGCTAGGGCAGTTGTGTTTCCACAGTATTATTTCATATAAAGTGCAGTGTCCCTTGAAGTCTTTGGGTTTTTGAACTTGTTTATTGCATGAAGTCTGTAATTCCTACTTCCCAAAGTAAAATGGCATCACAGAAGACATGGGTTCTACCACATTTCAATTAAAATCTCCTGTAGTATTATCTATTTAGGTTTTGCATGCTATACAGTAATTTTGCCAAATGTTTGGATCTTCTCTTTGTACATGGCTAGCATGATTTTGTCATGATCAAAGCAGTCCAATAATTAATATTTTAAAATAAAGGTTTTTTACTGTTTGAGCAATAATCAGTTCATAAAGTAGTACTGGTCTCAACTTTTACTTTTGGGTAGGTTGGTTCACATAATTTTAAGGAAATGGGTAATAGTATCAAGAAGAATTCACATTTCTCTTGACTTCCTCTGTTTTTCTTTCACCGAAGAAAGCATTTTTTTCTGGTCTGTAGAATATTAAAAGACCTGGCACAGAAAAAAATGTCACAGTTGGTGACAGTAACATATAATGTTCAATATATACGAGGTGCATAGAGAAAGATTAATCTCTTGAATTATTTTAGTTTGTGAGTCTTCAGGGACCAAAAAGAAAAATCCATTGGTCAGGTTCTTTCCTGCATGCATGGCACACATCAGTGTGACATATGTTGTCCAAATCTCTTTTTCTTAAAACACGAGGGATTCTGTACTTCTTTCCTTTCTTTTTTTTTCTTTTAATGCCCTACTTAGTCTTGCAAGTTCAAACTAGTAAAAAGAGCTAAATATCATGAGAATGGTAGAAAAAAAGGAGGCACAGCTGGTCAAACAAATGGTCATCAGCATGTCATGAACAAAAATGTACATCTCTACACAATATCATTACAACAAGTACGTTAAACCTCCAAAACAAGGCCCTCCTAACAGATTAGTTTCCATGCAGCCAAATTGTCAGGTGCCTATCTCAAAACCAGGGCAAACACAATCCTGTCCCTAATTGTGTCATAAATAATTGAAAGCAGCTCATTAACATCGTTTGACCCGAGGCCTCCGCTGGAACACTTTGATTCTGATGCATGTTTTCTTTGAAGGTGATTCTCTCTCTGTAGTTAATGTCATGAACACCTCTCCAGCTGCACCAAGAAGCTGAGTTTGTTGTAATGAAACCTGTGATCCTTGCTGGACTTGCTGTTTGAGTGCAAATTATGTTAATAGCAAAAGGAAAGGCACGGGAAAGATCCAGGGAGGGGCAAACACTTCACTAGCTGGGTTTGTCAGAGGAAGCAAGTGCTCACAGTACATCAGGATGTGCTACAAGTGTGACTTAAAATCCTCCTTTTAAAAGCACTGATACTACCTCCTTATTTAATCTTTGAGGATGATGAGTAGATGGTTTTAATTACCTTTTGTCACTAGAAGTTTTCTCCTATACTCAATGACTTTAAAAGCCTTAAAAGTACTGCTAGTAAGAAAAAGCTTTGTTTAACAACCTAGCTGGGGATGGGATCCAACAGCGTGGAATATGATAAAGGATCCATTCAGGAAGAGAGCTGTGCTTGTGTGACAGAGCACTTCTTCCCACAGTGATCAGTGAGCATCCCATGGATGCCAGGTTTTACCTTCCTGGACCCCAAGCAACACAGGGAACGTGTCTTATTAATTACTTGCCAGTTTAGAACACACTCAGCTGAGCTCCGGGCAGCCCAGATAAAATACACAGACCTTTTCTATGGTGTAACATCCATGTCATGGCTGCCAGATCATCTGGCAAGGAAAAAGATAACCCCCACCTTCCTCCCATTACCCACTGACTGTTTCCAGACTACTCCAAGTTCTGAATTAATCACTTAATCTTTTGCAGCAGCACCTTCTGCCTGGATCTATAATACTCAGATTTACTCTGCCATTTTAAATTAATATATTTACCTTGTTTTGTATTTTTTTTTTTTTTCTGAACAGAAACCACCGTTTCCTCTTTGTACCAGTGCAAATTGCTATAACTGGTTCATTACGACACATTTTTCTTCTTACAGGTTTAGCTAAATTATGAGCTACCAACAGCATGTCTTTACTTCATGGTTTTATTTTATGACCACAAACCTTCTGAATATTGAAAAGCTTCCATAAATTTCTCAGATATTTTATTGTGGCAGTGAACAACAACAGTTCTGGTGCTATCATTTTAAAAAATGTTATAAAAATCTAACAGTCTGATAATAAAAGATTATTGCTACCTGGTAATAAATGGCTGCCAGATGATAAGATTTTAAAAGTTTTTCCTGAGAGACTAATTCATTTATTTTCTACCCATTTTTGTCTGATTTTTCAAAATGCATGTTTGTGAAATCTATTTATGTCACAGCCTTCTACATTTTTCATCGCGCTTTTTCTCTCTCTTATTTCCTTGGAATCTTTCCATCATTTCCAGATGCATAGATAAAATAAGCAGATACCTCTGAAAATGATGATGTATCTACTTTCTAGATTAATTAGCACTGGAGTAAGCATAGGACAGTTTCAGGAACTTTTTTTTTCCCTTTGGAAACATGAGATCATAATTTTCATACATGGATAGCAATTACAAAGCTCATTGAAAATTCTGTATTCCTACATAATTTTATTTCTGTTTCTAAAAAATGTAAGCAAATAAGCTTAGGAAAAAAGGGACGTTAAAAGTAAATTCCAAGGACAAACCACTCCAGTACGCACAAAAATAAACATCAAGTTGGATACCCCAAATGAGATGTGAAAGAAGAGAGAGGAGCATTTTAATCAGCTCTGTGCAAGTGCTCACCATTTTTAATAGCTTTTACACTTACCAGCTGTGCATCCTACAGCTGTGAATCGGCATTCCCCCAAATTTGGCTTATTTTGTAAATGGCAAGCAGCATGGCTTCTGTCTGTGCACTATTGGCTTGAATAAGCACTTAGGAACAAGTCTGCCTTGGTAACTTCACCCAAGTAGCCTGGGAGATACAGTAAGTTTGATGCTCTGCTTCAGAATAGAATGAATAACTCATTGCTTAAATGGATGAAAAAAAATCAATATTATGTATCTGAAAATTTATTTAATTAGTAATATTTGTGTCTGAGTCAATCTAGTTCAAGTGATTGTGCCACGGCAATGATGTTTCATTTCAATAAAAGTATTCAACAACACTGTGAAATTAAGCTTTATGATAGTACTGAAATTTAGCTTTATGATAGTACTTAAATACTTAGGTTTGATAGAAGTGAATACTTGGTACCATATTCACATGGATATTCCAATGTCTTCTTTTTACGCTCCTTTAAAACTGCTTTACAGTCAAGCAGGACCAGGAACAGCATATGGTCCCTTTGTTATCTGAGATTCTTTGATGACTATTGTGTCATCAATCTAAATCTCATCTGGTTTAATTTTTTTTAAAACTATGTTTGTTGTAGGAAAGAGTAGTAACAGCTTGTAACAGGAGAGTGTAAAAGCACTCTCCTGGACGGAAAACAAGAAGCTGGATGCCAGTGTGGGGGAAAAGAAAGACTGACAAGTCAAATATTCCCTCCTGACACTCATAGTAGGTGAGTGCCTGAATTCGAGCACCAACCTCGCAGGAAACCATTTAGGTTACTAATTCTGTGAACATTGATTATGTGGTACTTTGTTAAAGATATTCATTGTACTTGTTTCAGCACCTCACCTGCTGGTCATGCCAGGCTCCTCCACCACTATTACTACAACAAAATAAAGTAAAATGTTGTAGTACACAACAGGGAGCTTTGGGTTTTGGGAAGGTGAAAGAGAAGCTGCAGGTACAACACCAAAGCTCCACAGCTCCCCCCTGCTCCATTTCAAATGCTTACAACCTTCCTTTGTCACATAATGTGCTCATTTATCATTCTTACCTACTTTGTGCTTGGCCTTAAAACAGGCAGAGATAAACGTGCGCACATCAGTAGCCCCTGTTGAATTAAGTGGAGGACAGAAGTGGCACCGTCACCCCAGTTCTGAGTGTGTGCCACTCCATGGAGACAGCACCACATAACAGCTACTCCCCTTTACATGGCTCTACAGAATGGGTCACTGGTTTTTGAATTATGCATTAAGTCCCATATACACATGAATGATACTGTAGAAACAATATTTTCTTTGCAAATCAGTTCTGTTTTCTCCGGTGAATGCAAGCAATGAAGCTTAGTTTTACAACTTACATCTTGTTTAATTATTTTTGTCATGCCACTTCTTCAGAGTAAACAATCTGTTCCATTTAGTACCTCCGTTGCCTTACACTGTGCTCTCTCCAGCTTATTTATGTTTTTATCTCACTTCTTCTGTTAAGAGAAGTAAAAAAAAAAGACAAAGAAAAGTCTTCTGCCTAAGCCATGTTATAAAGAAATGCCAAACTTTGAGGCAGCACATGACCTTTCCATGTAACTTCTGCTTTCTCAGATTCTTTTGTTTAAAGCCTTCATTGTACTGTTGTGTCTGACTTAAATTTACTTGACTATGACTTAAGAACTGTAGCACATCCAAAACTGTTGAAGGAGTTAAATAAGAGCTCTGGATGCTCAGCATTCCCAAACACCCCTTCAGTCCTTTCTCTGACATTCCTATCAGATAGTTTAGTTTATGTAAACTAAAGTTTAGTCTATATAAAAATAACTAAGCAGTAGCATCAGGAAATGAAAATTTGGCTTGCTTCTTGAATAATATACACCCCATCCTTATGGAGAGCAAATTTCTCTTCCTTGGGGGGTTCTGGTAATGGTCTCTACATATGTTTTTATGTTTTCCTCCTAACTGTCTCACCTGCTTGCTAGTCTTTACTCTTGGAAATAAACAGCCCCCACAACTGTTCTGTAGAGGAGTCCTGAAACAGCACTGTCTCATTAGGCTGAGGGTGACCAGAGTGGAAACCTGGGCTGTGAATTATCACAGATTCTGTAATTTTCAGTCTTATCCAATACAATACAGATTTTTTTTTTTTAAATCATTTTATAGTGATTGATAGCTGGTTAGATTAGGAGCTTCGAAAATCAGTCAGCCAGTCCTGAGGACACTGCAACTGGACCATCTTGGAACAGATTCAGGGATAACCTCACTGTGCTCCTGTTCCAGCACAGCCATGCCCTCTGTCTTTTCATTCCTTTTATCACACGTTTCCTCTCTCCTATGCCTGAAGGCTTACTCCTCTGAAATGGAACTATCTATCTTTTATTTCCTGAATGTTCTACTTTTAATATTATTAAAATATTCCTTCCCTCCCAAACTTCCTTTGAAACCTTCTGGAGCCCTTTCTTAATCACACAACAACCACATGGAATAAGGTGCCCACACCAGATTTCTAAGTTTTTATGCAGAGTAGACAAGCCACCCTGTGGATTTTCTCCATAAGATTTTACAGCAAAATAAATTATATTAGATTATATTTCACTTGTAAACCATATTTGAACATAAACCTCCAGATGGTAAAGGTCAGGATTGTACATTAACCCTTTGAACTGGACATCCCCTTTGAAAGTTTGGCAGTAAACGGACTTAGAAGTTTCTGAATTATTTTGCATTTAAATAATGGATTTCTTATTTTCATCCATCATTAACCTAATTGATCTCATTTAAACATGCAAATTGTGGCAGTGAACTTTCCTGTTCACAGATAACATCCTCTACTGTTTACAGTAACTATCCTTTAAGTTTCATTTGTTTCAAGCATTTGCCAATATGAAAAGCTTAAAAAATATAACTGTACTAATTAGCACAGTGCTTACATAATTATTGAGCTATGTAATTAACTTTTTGCTTAATTTTCATTCAATATGAAGAGATGCACAGTACTGAAACTGTAGCCTTTAAATTGCATTCTTATTATTACTCTTTTTAGCTGCATCTTACACTGGTAAGTATAGAAACATCCCTCCTTTAAGGGAGATAGAATGGCAAGCTGGTCCTCAAAGTATTGTAGTAACATTGGGATATATTTATTCTCCATATTAGCATTCATAGGGTGAATTCGGGAATAAAAAGCAAAACAAAACGCAAACCTGTTTGGGTTGGTTGAGTACCACAACATGGGTGATTCTTGGTTGGGAACCTGAATGTGTATAAGGGATAAGCTTATATAAGAGGGAGACAACTGGAGGACATTGAAATTCTGTCCTCAAGGTCACAGCAATCCAGCAGAACATCTTCAATGAAAGAGAAAAGCAGGAACACTGCTCAGAGAGTTGATCTCTACAGGATGGGAGCATCGGTTGAAGAGACGGTGCCTCCCTTTCAGACTCAGGGAGCCATTTAAGAAACATCCAGGTTTTCCTCATGAGCTTCTATAGGATCTGAACAGCTCACAGGTTTTCACTGAAGTGAAGGACATCCCTGCTTGTTTAGGCTTACAGAGATTTTCTGTGATCACAGGTGGAGGCTTTGTGAGAGACCATGGTCCTCTCTACACATCAGACAGAAAATGCAGCCCCTTCTCGCTTCTTAAGATGGAATAAAAGGTGGTTTTAATCAATAAGACCAAGCTTGATACTGGCCTCCTTCCACAAGCTCCAGAGGTCTCTGAGGTATCTCTCACAGTTCCAAACCACTCAAATTATACCAAGATGAAATGGTTATAGCAAGAGACCAAATCATGCTAGCTTGGAATAGAGAATGCAAAGCCCTGAATGTGCAAATCTCAGGTGAGTTCTTTCTTTTGTGACCCTAGGGAATTATGCCCCTGGAAAATTCAGGTCTTTTCACTGCATCAGAAGTTACAGGAGAATTGTGTGGTTAAACTCACTGATTGAAGTTATCATTACACAGAAATTTTCTCTCATGGAAACATCAAAACAAGTTTCAATTCTCACAAGAATTGCAACTATTTTCACTCCTGACTCAACATACAGGGTATTTGTTTGAGCTGCCCTAGTGTTTTGGGGCCCTGTTAAAAAAAAAAAAAATTCAAAGGAAAATTGGAAGACTCTGTTATTACACCTTATTATCTCAGTTATCAAAACATTTTCTGACTCTGGGGATGCATCTCTTGCCAGATTGTCCATATAAGGATTGTGGCAGTGTGTAATCACACCAAATGTTACTAGACTTTACTTCTAGCCAGTGTGTCTGTCGGGGTGTCACACAGTGTAATGAAAAAATGGTCACAAGCAAATGAGGATGACCAACAACTCTGTTGACTGATCAGAAACCAAAGAGAGCAGCATCAATGAAGGAAATTTCTTTTAACTCTCGTATTTTCTTCACGTCAGAAAAACATATTCTCTGCCTAGACAGCAAAAGCTACTTCCAAAGAAGGGAGATGTGCCCTTGTTCTTGAAGCATGGGTGCCACTTAACTCTGGGATAGTTCCGGGAGACATACCACAAGTGAAAAAAATAAAATAATAATAATTAAACTAAATAATTTTGAAGCAAATGACAAAAGGAGATGTGCCAGAGTACAAAAGCAGAAATGTTTTTTAAGCACAAAATTGGGGAAAATAACTAAAGTAAGTAACAAGAAAGGAGCACATGAAAAGAAAATTAGAATCAGCTTCAAAAAGACAAATGGCCACACAGCTTAAAGAAAATGAATGTGTGACACGTATTTTACTCATTTACAGTACAGAAGGACCACATTTAGGCAGCAGGGAAATTTTTCCTCCTCCCTCCTATTTTATCATAGCTAAGAAGTGTCCCATTTTGTGTGCTCTTGCATGGGCACGCATCTGCCCTTTCTGAGCTACAAAAAGTCACCAAGTCTGGGTAGAGATAGACACCTTGAAGAGCCACTAACATACTTAACATGTGACTAATTCATTAGAACTGAACATTAAGACTTAAGGAAGACAGGTTTTTTTTGTCTCTGTATATTGCTCTGAAGGGCAGTTCTGAGTCCTTTAGACTTTCATCACAAACACAGGGTCTAGCACCCAACTATGCACAATCCTTTTCTTGCCTTCTTTTAGAATGCCTTATTTCATGTAGAGCTATATGACAGTGTAGTACAATATCTACTATATTTAATGTATTCTTACATATTCATACATATTTTTGTTAATTTTTGTTCAGAATGTGTATTTTAGAAACTCTGTTCCAACAAAGACTTGAAAGCAGCCAAGTAGAAAAAAAATGAGCTAAACCCTCCTAGTGAGCATCAGGGAACATAGATATTTGATGAAATTACTCTGCTTACACCAGCAGAAATTCTGGACCCCTCTTGTCATCAGAGAAGCCTCTGTTTGTTGGTACATCAGGAATGAGAGGGGCACAGTGGTGTCAGACACACGAGGACACACAGACACCCCGTGTTCTACACGGCTGCACAAGCGTGCAGCTGATCCCATCTGCAGCCCGCTGCACTCTGAGGGCTTTGTTTACTTAATGCAAAATCAATACCTTTATTTCCAGGACAATGATTCCAACATTCTCATGGAATAGCCGCCTAATTTTAAAGTCAAGTTCAGATGTTCATTGCAAAAGAATCTAATAAGAGCCCACAAAAGAAGAAGCTGCCTATCACACAAACATGTTGCAATAGCCAGTGGAAACAAGTTAGCTGACGGCTATAGATTTGTCAGGCCGACAATTCACTGCACATCTGGGTCTGCCAATATAGAATTTACTCAAAATTGCCTCTCTAGACACTTCTTTACATAACACATATTTAGCTTATTAGTGCTGTCATTTGGGAGTGTGGTCAGCTTTTGAGCAAAATCTCACTGAGTCCATTAGCACGGATCACATTGCAGCTGCCATTTTAGAAGCACGATGATTAGGTTTGAAGTTCAAATGATTTGATTTCACTTTAAGGCTTCAAAAGCAGCCTCTGGGGTAGATTTACGCAATTAATTTTTACAGAGGTCTGCTGGGTAATTTACTGTAGTCAGAGAATCTTCACTAAGGTAAGGCAATTACCACTAGGTAATTTTATGGCACTCTGTTCAGTACAAAGCAACATGCTGGCTGGTTTCTGCTCAGATAAGACCTGGGAGGAAGTGAAGATGCTGCTTTTGGGAATCACAATGTGTCTGCGACACTGAAGAGGGAGGAGAAGAATTCACTGACTTCCCAGATGTGGACTACAATTTGTACATGCCCTCAAAATGTCTTCTCAGATGCATGCATGAGGACTTAGCCAATCTCTTAAACATCATACTGAGAAGCTTTCAAAATTGAAGCACTGTACCCATGATTCTTTAATACAGGAACAAAGAATGCATTCTTTGTTTAGTCTGAACACAGAAGTAAACAATGAAATTAAATATCCCTTTGAGATTTGTACTTATCACTTACAAGAAGCACTTCCTAATAATCAGTGGCAGCTAGGCTGACAAGCAAACTTCAGAGCAAAGCCAGAGGGGATACAAATCTATTTTAGGTTTGCTATTGACAGTAAGGGTCAGAGGAAAAATAAACTCAGCAAGCGGTGTCATGCTACCACAAACCTCTGCTGGCCAAGCAGAAACTAAATTACAGCCAAACCTTTCAGCAGAGCAGAAAGACTTGGGCAATTGGGCTGCTCTGTAGTGCACAGAGCACAACATTCAGATGAATAGGATTAAGCACAAGTGAGACATAACATAAATTACTGACAAATAAATCAAAAGATTGGAGGAACTAATTATCTCATAGTCTGGAATGGGGCTATGTTATGCTTTTCCCTATTATTTCAATATTTCAGGTTTGCAAAATAAATCTGTGAAGCCCTGTGAAAACAAGGACTGATCATGGTCTCCTCCAAAATAATAATCTCAGATAGGTAATCTCAACTACCAGACTGAACTATGAGAAGGAAATGAAAGAAAAGAGCAGCAGAAGGACCTAAACACTATTTCTATCACATACACATAAATATGCAATGAAAGAAAAGAAAAATATTTTGAGTGTAGAAGTTTATTCCTCAGCTTCATTTCATACACTGTAGTACTACTGGGAAAGCTTATTTGATTTCTCTGTCACACTAATAAAAAATTAGATTTGTGTAAGGGGAAGATGAGGGAATAAACATATTCTCTATCTGATGGCTTTCACTTTTTTAAGTTTACTTCCTACCACAGCTGATGATAAAAGCAGCTGTGTGGACTCATAAGCACTTCTATCTCCATCTCTCCACAGACTAATTACAAATATCTGTTTCATACAGTCCCAGTATCTAAGGCAGATATAATTTTACTCTATCTTTCACTAGGCATATATCAAAACCTGTCATTTCATTCCATTACCTTGCTTTCCTTTTTCTCTACCTATCGTCCACTGGATGCAAACACAACCCTGTAACTCCTACTCTTCTATTGTTTGATTTTGCTTTGCTTTTTGGTTAGTTTGCTTGTTTGCTGTGATGGAGCCACAAATGTTTTGTCCATTGTCAGGGGCCAGTTGCTTGAAACAAAGGCTTTTCAACTTTCAAGCATAATTATACAGGGCAGAAATGCCTAGAAAAGTTCTTATTTCCCTTTTCTTCTAACTGGTGATGATACACTGATAGCTCATGAGGAGCATCTATGAAGCAGAGATAAAACTTTTCAGATTTTAGGAAGGAGTTTAAAACTCAAGTGCAGCTCTAGTGAGCGATGCCACGCCTTTGTATATTCATTCTCTGCTAAACTGATGCTCACCCATGCTGTTCTGTTTGACCATTTTAAGAGACCTGCTTATCATTCTCTGACAGTTGTCTGCCCATCTGATAGATCTCTGGGACATTAAGAACAAGTGGCAATGCCAGACTAACTTGGTTGTGGTTTTGGAGCCTACAGGATGTCAGATGAACAAATTCTCCTGACTTGTCCCGTGAGGTCCCATAATTCATCAATTTTGCCGGCACTGTTTTTGACCTGCTGCAAGGTGGCATTGAGGATATACACTGGATCAGCTTCCACAGGATCCTGTGAGCATGATTCTTGTTAATACAAATAGGATGTCTCTAACCTGTTTGAAATCTTATGGGATGATGGAAAAAAAGCAGCTTCTAGTGACCGCAGTAACATCCACAACAACGGTGAGCAACACCAGGAGAATAAAATCAAGGAGCCCAGGTCCAGTGCCATGTACTCCATTTGGAGTATTTGGTATTGCTCTAGTGAATCATTTTACTCCACTTTTTCCTTTAAGGCTCTCTGATGAACGAAATAATCAGTTCCTTGAATCTTCTCCTTTTATAAAGTTTTCTTTCAAAACTTGCCCAGCATTAAGACTTCTGAGTATGTTGACCATGGAAATGTAGGTGGCAAGGTAAAGGACAAAACCACTGTTCTTAGTTTTCTTGTCCCCAATAATAGAATACTCCTTTATCCACAGCTTTAAATGGTACTTCCACTTTCTACCCTAAACTTCAGCTTCTTTTGGCACATTTATCACTTCTCTGTCCATGTATAACAACTCTATGCCAGTGCTGGAGAGTGTTAAATTGATTGGTAGAAAATTAATGGAGCAAGCAGGAATGATAGAGAACAATTACTTGTGCATTATAGCTTTTGATAAGCTGGCAGTCTGAGGGGGCAGTAACATAAAGCACACTGGTACTGTAAATGCCCAGTGCAGTCTGACCTTATTAGAGAATGTCAGTGAGGCCAGAGAAGAGAGAGAAGATGCACCTCACTGCTATTTAGCAAGGGACTGTCTTACTACCAGGGTGCAAATTGGACGGAAACAATAAACATTCAGGAATTTTTATATATTAGAGGCCACAAAAAGGCTTTTTTGCCTTATAATGCTCATATGCAAACCAAAGCCCTTTACCTTCAATCATTTTACATTGCAGCTGCTTTAAACCTTGTGTAGCTGCCCAATTTCTTTATCTACTGTTCCATTCAATTTGGTTCATCTCCTGTGGTGCCAACATCTTCAGCAAGGCACTGAAGAAAGGGCAAAGAATTTGGAAGTGAAGACATGGGCAAGTTCAATGGCTGATGACTGTGCAATTTAGAATGCAAAGGAAGTAAAGTTGTTAAGGATTCATGTCCCCAGCACAGATGCATTTGAATACATTAGGAGAGGTGTTTAATAACCATTGGGTGAAGAAAGGCCCTCCCTGATCTCCCTCAGTAAAATGATAGCTAGAATGTTTCAGGAAACATTTTGAGCACATATGCTAATCCACACTCTCTTCATTTTCAGACTTTTTTGCAGATGGTATTTTTAGCAAAATTGCCAGCTTCTATGCACAGAGTGCTTTTGCCATTCCTGCATTTTATACATGCTACAAATCTTAGAAGCTATCCATGTTTAGAAACAAGTTACATATGGCAGCAGCCCTTGACTCGGTTCCTCAGGAACTGGTCACAGTCACTGAACACTTGTCTGCTTCATGGACAACCTTGTCTGGTTTATCACAGGTTGACCACTCCTGGTCTAGAAAGGTCTCTTCCCTTTCCCTGCTCTGACATCATTTTGCAGATGCCTGTTTTTGCTAGCTAGGCAATGAGATGTACAGATATTCTCCAGAAAACCAAACAGCTGGACCCTGAGAAATGGGGGATATAATACAAGTGAGTATGAAAATGCCAGCTCATGGTGAAAAGGTGTTCTTCTGAGTAAGTGTTCTCAGAGTTTGTAAGTGACAAAAATGCACTGACTGAAAGGACAACCTGACTTCATAGTAAAGCACACAGACACAAAGGCAGAGCTGTTCAACTTTGAAACACTGCACTATGGAAAACATTGTGTCCAGAAATGCTATTTGAAAGAAAAAATAGCCAATATACAAAGATAAATTGAAGGTACAATTGAAGTTTGGATTATATAGACTAACATCTGATGTAGATCAAGCTTCAAAATAAATTCTAAAGGGCTTTTCCCCCTGGGCTTGTGCTATTAGCAACACTTTAGGCTTTCATTAACAGGATTCAGCATTATTGAGGCAATCTGCTACAAACTTTGCTTATTTATACCCTTGTTTCAAGTTTCTAGGTACTTTCAAAGAAAACTGTGAATTAAGATGCTCGATGTTTAATAACACGTCTACATTGCTTCAACGATAAACAAAAACTACAAATGCATTTTCTCTCCACTACTTCTCAAAGAAAACCAAGAACTCAGTCCCACAGTGCTCTCAACGGTAAAGCTTTCCTTAAACTTTTTAGAGTCACTCCTGTAAAAATAACACAAAAACCCCCAACCAACCAACCAAATACAAACCACAGAAGTTGGCTAAAAGAAAGATGTTATCTATCTGCACAACACCACAGAATTTTCCTCCAACAGACACTCTGAAACAAAACAAAACTATAAAAGCAAGCATTTATAACATTTATGTATTACTTACAGTGTATTTCTAGAACCTGCATTGCTATCTGAGGTGTAGAGTTTAGGGACTCATGATCTACTCTGCAACTTACAACTGCACCATCATCACTGCGATCTGCTAGGAAATCCAGCGTGCTGCTGACTGTGAATGTTTTGCGATTTGCATCTTCTTCTTTTATATATTTAACATCTGAAAGAAAGAATAAACAGTTAGTTATCTTTCCAATATTTTTTGGAAAAAAGTAGTCCAGCATTACAGAGCTAAATCTTTTATCACAGTTCTTGGAAAAAACCCCAGATCTTTCATATCTGTATTGATCTCTTTAATATAAAAGTAATTAGACTGCAGTTATTCCTCAATTTTCTCTCATTGTCAGAACAAGAGATACATATTGAAAGAGAAAATTTTAAAACTGGTTCCATGATACTGCACTCAAAAAGTAATTTTATTCATTATTACCTCTTGAATGTTTAGGTCCATATTTGACATAAACTTTCTCTGCAGGTCATGAGAAAAAAAAAAGTGATCTTGTCCCACCCTCATTGCCTTACATATTCACAGTGTCACTAAATATTAAATTTTCTAAGCTCATGTTTATAACCTTTCAAAGTAATGCAGTATATGGATATTACTGAAGCCATGTGCGTGCAGTCAGATTAATCCTGTGCTTACTTTTTCATTGCTTATTCTTTTGTTTGGTTAGAATTATGCTAATTAACTAATAAAACTAAACCCAGGTATAGCCATCAGTGGTAATAAACAACTGTAAATAGAGCACGTCATAGTATTTACTGGAATCTACAGATGAGTCCCAAGATGACCAGAAATAAAATTACTACAGAGAACTTCCACTCCCTGCTTTATATCGTGCTAAATTGACCTGGTGCTTTTGTGCAGATGCAGTTAAAAATTGGAGACTTAGGCAGTATCATCTCAGTTCAAGGTTAAGGTTTACATTCAGAACATTTTGTTGTAAGACATACATGCTAGATCAGAAATGAAGATCCGAAAGACTGAGCATTTGTGTTAAAATGTTTTAATGTATTAAGTGGTACATGAGATCTTCTCACACAAACTTTAGAATTGTTTTACTTGGTTCCCAACTACTTCAAATACTTATTGATTTTAGTTTACTTCAGAAAATGGTAAGCTTGTTATATTGATTTATTGCAATGAAAGCTTGAAAAGACATCTATAAATACTTAAACATATATATTAAATTACACTGAGATTTCTTATGTCCTCTGTGTCCTAAAAAAAGTGAGAGGTTTCAGTTTTATAAATTATACTAAATCCCATTAGAGAAGGGAATGACCTAAATAAAATTTCCATGAAATATCAATTTTAGAAAGCAAATCTTCAATGGCTTAAGCTACATCTTTTTAGATTAAAAATACCTCTGACATCAGAGAGGTGGTCTTTATCATTGTCTCCAGACAGACAAGGACACCATGTAGTTATACAGTTTCCATTTTTCCCTAAAAAATAATTATTTCTTGCATACAAGAATTTTTCTGCCTGTTTGCTGCTAAGCTTTAAAAGATTTCCATTTCTGACATGGTCACTATTAATATTTAGGGATTAGTAGGTGAGTGAAGTATTGACCAGAGCTAAAGCAAAGTTATTATAATCAAACAATAAATGTCTTCAGTAATATTTAAAGCAAACACATGCGATTTTGTTCCCAGAGTTAGGTTTCCAAATTTAATAATAGTACCTATATAGGTAACATTCTGCTTATAAGTAATGTGCACATCCCTTTGCTTACTGACTTCAGGTGGGGGACAGAAGACTGCTGAAAACATCCACAACTTTAATTTTAGTAAGAGGTTGTGGATTCTTAATCCTTTAGAAAAACAAAAGCAGTTTATTTCCTAAATGGATGTTTAGAAACCTCTGTCTAGGCATCTATTGTTTGAGAGGGCTCAACTCCTGGAGTTAACTATCTCTGTAAAAAGGGCAGTGATATTTTTCTATAAGCAGCTGACATCCTCACCAACAGAAATAGCTTGTCCTCCTTATCATCTGTATTTTCTTAGATGTTTCTTCATGGCAAAATGAAGATGATTGTAATATGTGCTAATTGAGTGTAAACCCAAGTGAACATAGGAGCAGTGGAGATCAGGTACTCGGTACACACCATCCCTCAGAATATTTTACAGAATTTTTAAATATGGCAGTTGTAGTCTGCTGTTTCATTCGTTTTCTTGCTGCTCCTCTCTCTCCTAAATGCTCCCTTGAAGAAAAGGTGAAAAAGAAATCCATTACACAAGCACTTTGTGTGGGAGGCACTGTAATGGAACAGGCTGGAGGGATACAGCTTTACAGAAGAGTACCTAGGGGTTCTGAGGACAGGTTGAGCATTAGTCAACAGAGTGCTTTTGCAGGGCTGAAAGCTAAACCCCTCTGCCCTGCATTAGTAAGAGCACACCCAGGAAGTCAAGGGAGTGATCCCTCACCTCTATTTGGCACATGCATGGCTGCATTGAGAGTACCAGGCCAAGTTTTGGGCTTTCTGAAGAAAAAATGTACAATAAAAGTGTTGAAAAATCTGAACAGGTGCAAGCAAGAGCCATGGAGATGGGCAGAGGAGCTGTACCAGGACAGCTCAAGAAAGTTGATATTATCTAACCTGAAGAAGAGAAAACTAAAACCAGATCAAACTGTTGCCTTAAAGAACATAAATCGTGGCCATAGAGAAAAAAATCCAGTCCTCTCAGAGGCGTACAGCAAAAGTTGAGGGGCAACAAAAGTTACACTATGACAAATCCTGATTATGTGTCATGAAATACCTACAAATAATGAAAACATTCTACAAGAGGGCTTTAGAATGCTGAAAAATCTAGCCTGGACAGACTATGGAATATCTGTCCTGGGAGATTTTTCAAACCTGAATTGGAGAAGACCTTTAGCCCCTTGATTTAACCTTGATATGGATGTTGGGCCAAATGAAATCTCAGGATCAGCTATGGGCCCACTTCCATGACTTTTTCAGACAGGCACATATAGATATGCCTGTATCAACTAATACAGGTTTGCATCTCTTAAGTATCGATGTTTAATAGTGAAATAATAAATGGAAATGATGGAGTGTCCATCATCCATTGCTCATTGCAAGCTATTTAGAGAAGCACACGCCTGTAACACACGGAAATACCCATCTTTTAAAAAGACAGCTTTTCTGGCTTTATATGGCAGATTTAATTTTTGTTTATGTTTAAACTCAAGTTCTGACATGAAACAGCCTTCTTATTTAAAAAAATCATCTTTGTTTTTAGAGGTTTATCAAGAAACAATCATCAGTGCCTCTCTGTAATCTTTGTGTATACTAAAAATACATAAACTTATTTAAAGTATCTTAACCTGCTGCAAACAAATGAACTTTTTTGTTTTATAATCCAATCTATCCAGGGGGAAAAAAAAAAAAAGGAAATCCATTCAAAATATTCCTGAAGCCTAAAAATAATTCTTTACATAATCTTGTTGAAAGAGCATGTAACAAATTTTGTTAAAAAAAAAAGTAATTATAAAATGAAAATTTTGCTTTTAACAATCTTACAGAAATATCACCAGAATGCTAAACTGCAGATCCCTTTATTAATTTGGTGCATATATGAGTGACAGAACACTAAAGTAAAAGGTGTGGCACCCAGTGCTTCACATTCAGTCTCTCTCATTACTAACACTTACTTTATCAAACAATATTCCTTTACCAGATGATGATTCATTTTTTGAGTAATAGCAATGGAGCTACAATTTTAGAGTGGCTTTTCCCCCTTTGGTGCAACTCTGATCTCAGTGCATCATTTACATTCGATTGCACCATGTATAATACAGTGTAACACAATTGGATTTACTGGTGCTAGACAGACGAACTCCTAACCTTTAATGTCAGCTGCATTAGCATATAATTTCATATCTATTTTCTCAGATTTATCATTTCACCTTTTACACTGCACAAAGCTAATGTAACTTCTGCTGATGCCACTGCAGACTGGTTAGGTTATTTTATTTCTAACCTTTGAGAAATGGCAATGTGCTCTTCAGAAGACCTAGAAAACTAAACTGAAATGAATGTGCTCAGTACTTTCCTCTTATTTCTGGTTGTTGGGGGTTTTTTTCCCCCTTTACTGCTCTTTTTCATACCATTTGGTTTCTTCCCCATCCTGTTTTGTTTTTTTTTAAATCCCCTTAGGAACACTTGAGAAGAACAAATTAGTTGAAGAGTCAAATTGCCAAACTGCTTGCAGGCTTCAACTACATGTCAGCTGAAGGAAAGGCAAAGGTATTACATCAGATTTTAAAACATAGTTTTCAAAATAAGATCTTTCCAAATATGCGTTGCCTTGCTGTTAGGCCGACTGTATCACTGTTTCTCCTAAAGTATTGACATGGTTTGGAGTGATTTCCAATCTTTACATGCCTTGAATATGTATATTCATCCTGCCATCTTTTCTGAAGGATAGATTCTATGCTGTACCATGTGCGTTAGCTGTGCTGTTAAATTCCTCTTTTTAATCACATTTGACTAAGTGCTGCATTTCTTTCATCAATTTCCTCAAATTTCCCAGTATTGCAAAGAATTATTCTCTGTTTCCTCATTTTCTATCCTTGCTAAACATTTCAAATGGATCCAGTCTAAAATGCTTGTTTCTTTCAACACTATTCTCATTTTCATTAGAAATATAAGGATACCTCTAGAATGGACAGGATTCCTTAGGCAATCATCTGCGATCTCCTTTATTTACCAATTTTACACCACAACTCTGGTTTTGCACATTGAACTGTGGTAGACAATAGTAAAGGAAGATGAATGGTTCTGTAATTAACTCTGTATGTTTGCTTGAGGCAGATTATCGAGCTAACGAAATCCAAAATATTTGACAAATCAGATAAATGTAGGGTGGGGTTTTGTTTGCTTGTTTTTGTTTTTTAAAGCTACACAGAAAAGGTGGATTTTGAATCATTTATTCATCTGTTTTTATAGCAGAATGAATAGAGGTGACATGAATAAATACCAATACCTTATCCTTTTTATCCATCTACTTTATAAGGGGCACCTCAACTGGCTTGCAGGTGTGACTGTGCCTTCTGCAGCAGGAAGCTCTCTTCACTCACTCATTCACCAATGAGGATTTAAAACTATTCCAGCATTTATAAGAATATGGACCAGAAAACTAAGTTCTAAGCAAAGAACATACAAAGTGAAAGAGAAGACAGAAAGGAAATAAATAACTTTTTATATGCAGCTCTTTCCTAGGTCACTGCATCCTCAAAGGCAAATCCTTGCTGTCAGCTTTGGTTTTAGTCACTCAACGGCTTTTCAGTTACAGCGGACTTTGTCCAACTCCCCCCCAGCCCCTGTGAAGTTTTCCTGATCCCCTTTAACATCGATCTTCTCCCTCCTCCTTGCTGCAGACTGTCAGCATCCTTGCCTCAGCTGTAGATTCCGAGTTTCCCAGCTGAGACTCCCTCATTTGCTACATCCTGACTCCTCCCCACCAGAGCAGGCTCCACAGCTCTCCTATGGGAAGTGCAATCTTCTGTCTCCTTCATATGGTTCTGCCTCACCTGGTCATGTTATTTAGAGGAGTATAACCTAAATCTGGGAATTAACTAAATCAGGCATACCTCATGTTGGAATGGCACAAAAGAAATGAAAAGGGAAAATATCAGGGATGAGGGGTATGACTGTGATGATAATAATCCAGAAAACAATTCTCTAAGAAGCCTCACAGTGGAGTTTATTAAGCTGCACAGAGTTCTGAGCAATCCAAACCATCAGTTTCTACCATTTGAAGAAACAATAAAAAGATGGTTATATGACAACTACAGTAATTTACAATCAATTCTTTATCTGACTCAATAGGAGAAACTTTACAAACACAGATTAAAAAACATAATTCTACAGAATGTATAGTTTTGGCAATTGGACCAAATGACACCAAAATCCTTTTAAATACCTTTAACTTCTTTGTCGTTCTTGAACCATCTGATATCGGCTGCTGGCTTACTACCAGATGTCTTGCAAGTGAGCTGCATCCTCTCTCCCTCCATAACTGGTGAGGTAAATCCAGTAATTTGTGGCTTCTCAGGAACACCTAACAAGCAAACAAACAAAGTAATTTCTCTGATAGTGTCAGCTGCTGCCACGAACACACAACCAACCTAAAGTTCACTTCTTCATATGCTCTAAATTCTGGAAACAGGATAATTAATTCCTCGTGCCTTGTCAGTTAAACCTTTTTCCTATTGTAAATAAACCATCAATCTGAATGGTAGTTGATTCTAAATAAGTAAAGCAAGCAGGAATTACCTAATTTTCTAAGAGAAACAGATTGCATTTTAATAAATACCTTATCTCTGTATATTCTGCACGCAGGTCTAGTCTGACTTGTTACAATATTTAAAGTGCTCAGCACAGCAAGCAGGATGACAAAGCACATTAGAAGCACAACTGTGAAAATTAAACATAACTGGCAACAAAAAGCTGAACTGACCTAAGTTTAGAACAGATGTTTACACCTCAATAATGAAGACTTTAATACAAAATCCAGGGAAAAGGGAAGAGGAAAATAAATACAGGAGTCACTTTATCTCCACAGAAGGCAAAACCAAAACATCAAGAGGTATAATCACAGCTCCACTGTCTATGGAGAGTTCTTCAGCTGAATACAAGTTCTTCAGAGGAGATCATATGACTTTGACATACCATGCACATTATATTACATTTGGAAATGGTTGTTTTTCAACGAGCCGTGGAAGATTAAAAAAAAACCCCAAAAAACAAAACATGAATAAAATTGGGAAAATTTTGATCACTACTTGTATAAATCCATTTAACTTATGAAGACACGAGAATAACTTATTTTAAAGTAATACTGATGACTGATATATAAAAATCTCTAAAAAAAAGTCAGCTGTAACTTGCATTTACAGTGCTTTGGTGCATTCATATTTGTGGCTACATAAAAGGGCTCAGTCACAGTAATTGATCCTCTGCCCTGTATTTAATAATTTGGTTTTCCTGTATCTCTTTTCCAAAATAACAGATTATGTACATAAAAGCAAAGCAGCATTACCTATTGCACAGTACATCTCTTTAAAAAATCTAATTCTCTCTTTCAGGACAGAAAATGGTGTTTGCTACAATACCTTGACACTTAAATTTTCTAATCAACAGCAGAACAGCCAATATAGAGATTATTTGTACATAAAAGGATAGTTTATCTGATTAAAAGATGTAATACATCTTTTAATGTGGCAGAGATCCCCTTCTCCAGTAGAAAATGTTTTAAGAGTTTAGAATGCTATTTTGAAATAGGAAATTACAAATACAAAATGAAGAAAAGGCAGGAATCTTAAACTGTGCAGCTTTCTCTCTTAGAAGGTAAGTAAATGATGGGAAAACTTCATGAAACCCTCCCCTAAAATGAAGGTAAAGCTTAAAGGACTGTGAAAGACCAATATACTTCTGTTACTAAGTATTGGCTAGATATTTTTGGGGTTTTCTTGTCTTTTTAACACCTTTCTTTGTCTTTCTGTCATTTAAAAGGTTGACCTGGTGCACTCCTCAATTGTTTAGATCATGAAATGCCTCTCCACAGAAAGAAGATTCAGCATAGGCAGTTGCTATTCCAGAATATACTGCTTTGAGTGGGTACTTTTTGTCCTTAATGGCAAACTTGTGAAGATTTTTGTAAAACAGTCTCACAGGGACTGAAAGGGAGATGTATTTCATAACCTAAGCACAAAACCAATTCCCTGGCTGGATTAATGTGACTATTACTGCCACAGAGAATTAGTCCTATTAAATTCAATGGTCTGCCCATCCACATATAAAAATAAAACAAAAAGAAAGAAAGAGTCATGTTCAGGGACAGAAAAAAGGAAAAAATAATAAAAATCAATCTCTAAAATCATATAACCTCTTAGGTTTGCAGGTGTGTTTCAATGAACTAGAGCAATTTTGGCTGATTGGGCTACTGACATTCATAGAGTCATACAAAGCTTCGAGCAGAAACTTTATTTCCTGGGCATCTCTTAAAATCTATTGCTTTTCTATGTGTATCTATAACCTTTGGGGAAAACAGCAGAGAACTTAGAGGATAAAGCATAAAAGAAGCAGCAAGCCCAGTGAAAATTTGCACTTTATAGACCAAAAAAAAAAAAAAAAAAAAAAAAGAAAGCAGAACGAGCCAAAAAAAAAGCACGACGGAAAAACGATAAAGGTCTAAAGCCCGTTTTGATTTCATGCTTTCTGATTTTCTCCCCTTTGCCCTATCCAATAGATTGTTAGGAGATGAACACATGCACCTTCTCTGCACTTGTGGTGCTCAGGATGTAGAGGTTATGTCCATTTTATGGAGCACTCGTTCCGTGGTGTTTGTGTGCTCCCTAATTCATTATCCTGCCACGGTGCGAACAGTAAGAGGCATGTTATTTTTCAGCACAGCAATATGAAACAATAAACATCAGGGAAACTAGATCAGACATTTACATTTATCTTCTGCCAAGCCTTAGAAAAGTTCATTCTTATCATAATTTGCCAGAGCCTGAGGAGCTTAACACTTGCTTCTTTCTGCTCAGCTGTTCGTCCTTACCGAGAACGGTGAGGAAAGCCTTGGAAGTTTTGACAGGCATAGTGAATAAAGAGCAGGTGTACTGCCCTTCGTCCGACAGGGACACATCGCTGACACTGATACTCAGCTCGTGCCACGATGCTCGGACCAGCTCAATTCTGTTGTCCCTCAGAGCTGAAAAACAAAAAAATAATCCACGTTAAGGCGGGATCCAGCACGTGAGCAAAGCGTGGGGTGTTATACAGGAGGCTCGATGAAGGTTCCTAGTGAAACCAGGCCCTGGAACACAGGGATGTGGACACAGTTGTCTATGCAGAGTAGTTTGTTTTCTCTGTGGAAAAAAGTATGTGAGTTTAGCAAGTGTTCAAGTGGTGTACTGGGTGATTTGTAACATATATTAACCTAGAAACTACAGAATTTGAGTTACCTCTGGCCTGCCTCTAAAAATCCAAACAATGACACGGATTTCTGCCCCCTCACAGCTTTGTTAAGTGCCTAAAATAAATGCTTCCCAAAACCAGCCTGTTTTACATGTATTTACAGATGTTGAGAATCCTGTGTCCATCCCTGCATAGCTTGCCTACAGATTTTTCTCCTGTCCATTACTACTCACATTGAACAGGAATATCAGATATCTCGAATTCTGTAAATGAGTATTTCTTATTGGTAATAACTGATAGATTGAAAATTCCACTTATACGTGCATATGTAGTTCATTCAACAAATTGAGGTAATTGTGTATATTGGCTTTACTTTTTTGATTAAAATAAAAATATGATCCTCTATTTCATTTGCATGAAACCAATGAGGGAAAAAGAACATGTAGATTCACTGAAATTCAAACTGTCACTTTGGTTAATGATTTAAAATTTACAACATTTTAAAACCTGTACTTAGGGTAACCCCCATTTTCTATTGAAAAACTGCCAAAACATTCCCAAACATTCTATTTCTCTGCAGTAAAGCTGTTTCAGGAGTCTGTATATATTACTCAAGCCTTTCCACAGCATAGAAATACTAATATCGTAAGTAAGCAAACACTGTAATTCTCCTAAGCAAACAGTAAAAAAGCCTCTGTAACTCAAGAAGTTTAGCTGTATACCTCTAGATCCAAATCTCTGGCCTGACAGTGTGTGGAACTTCAAGGAGTCTATTTTTATAGCAAGCCTCTGAAACTCAAAAGCAAAATGGGACTATGATATTTATCGAGACAGTTACACTTGCATTTGTGAGAAGAACAAAGGTGTTCAAGTCCCTAATGCTGTTCTCTCACCTCTTTCTAAAGTCTCCAAAGACTCTTAGATTTGTCTAGTAGATCTCTTCCAGTGACAAAAATAAGAAGTTTTACCGCGGTTCTTCTGCTATTAAACCTAGATGTTTCTGCCCAATTGCTGTCCAAGTTGATCCACATAGATTTATGCCACAGTAAGAAGATACAGTGAAGATTCAGCAAAAATGTCACTTGAATTTGTTTGCTTCTAAAGCTGCCATTTAGGTTTGTTTTCACCAGGAAATTTCAGCTGACTTTACTGATTATTTCAGGGTAGGCCAGCTAAAGCTCAGCTTCCTCCCTGCAGGGTCTGAAAGGTGGCAGCTTAAGCAGGTCTAACATATAGACATGCCCTGAATTTCTTCAAGGCTCATCAAAGGGACTGAGGTGGTGTGTAATGGACACATTCCAAACAGAACTGAGATGTTGTCTGGCTGGCCACAACAAGAAAAAACCCAACAATTATGTATTTTATAATATCAAATCCATATAATGATGCAAAAAGGTGCAATGTTAAACAAACAAGCAAGCGAACCAGAAGCCACCAAACGCGAAGCTGACAGAATGGCCCAGAAAAACAAGCTCAGGAAAACAAAAAGGCACATAAAGCAAGTGTCTACCAACCCCAAACAGCAGGCAAAGCTCATCACTGTGGCTTTAGCAGCCAAAACTCCTCACAACAGTGAAGCTGTTGCTGTCTTTGAGGAAGGAGATGGGGACTCAGAATTCCTTTCTCAGCTTGTCAATTCTAGTCAGATGCAAATGAGCACACGTAAGAATGGCAGTTTATTTCATATTACTGACCTTCCAAAAAAAAAAAAAATTTTAAAAAGGATTCAGCGCTTCCAAATGGTTTGATCACCACCACACCCATTTATATAATTTAGCAACAGCATAAAAAATAGAAAAATGAAACAAACAAACCCCAACAACAAAAAACCTCTCAGCACTCCATAATTTGGAAATGGTGATTTTTTTTCCTGCTCTAAATCTGAAATTATTAAAAAAATAATGCACTAGATCATCTTACATAGTATTTTACTTTGTTATAATTTTCTGTTATTTCCTCATGATGAAGATTTATGTATCTATTGAAATATTTTCCTACAGATGGGGCAAGGTTTAGAATTTCATGCACTAAGAAGAACAGTACAGCACAACTGGCCTACAGATGATGCCAACAGCACATCATTTAGATCCTACAACTGAAGCACAAACCATTTCTATCAACTACATTCCTACTGCTCCCCTCCCTCACTTCCACCCCCTCCACACCTTTTTTTAACCTTTGTACAATATAAAAACCTCAGCTCAGTCAATTTTCTGGAAAGCTGGTAAAAAACAACCACTGGCCAAGAGATGAGATCAGATATTCCATGTTTCATTATGGAGTGGATTTTTATTGAAAGAACAGCAAGAAAGTTTCATAATGGAAATACCAGCACAGCCTTTGCAATAAATGCAGCAAATAGCACCAACATAATGTTCCTTTGCAGGAAAGATGTTTGTCAGAAGCATTTTTCTAAGTGCTGGGTCTAAAGACAATTATCTCTTCCATCATTTTCAAACCTGAATATTTGTAAGCTTTCCTGTCTACACAGATGACAGGCAAACCAAATTTTAGTGCTATGGCTTAGACAAGGTGAGCACTTATACAGAGACTTTTTAGAATCTTATTTTCAAATTGTATTCCTGTAACTGTTTCTATATCCTCATCTATTTAGAAAGACACCAGTTTGTCTTCAGGGAATTGATGACTGTGATGGATGCCAGAACTGGTTTGTTTCCATTTTCTGTCTTAGGTGCATTTTGCTAAAATGGTGATGGAAACAACAGGAACACTGCAGAAAGAAGAGTAATTCCAGCAATGCGTGATATCCAGGCATTGTGACTGAGCAGGACAGGGTCTGGCTCATGGCAGAAAAATCTTGCCAAGCCTGGTTCATGGAGCAGAGCAGCCCACAGAGGCTGGACAGAAGGCAGCTACTGAAAGGCACCAAGTGGCAAGCAGGTCCACCATAGTAGTTCAGATAAAGTTCCATAAAGTAAAATACAAATTGTTCCCTCACATTTAATTATCACTTGAACACAAAATAGTAGAACACTGCTCTTTTGAAACCTTCTTTGGAAACTCTTCTTTTTTCCATTTCACTTTGTTAGAAGCCAAAAAGACTTTTCTGGCCTCTTCCTGGGGATTTTAACCTACATTGTTGAGTCATTACCCTATCCATAGTTTGCATACCTACAGAGAGACTAGAAAAAGGGTAAATAAACAGAATATTTATTTGAGTTCAAGGAAATACACATATGCCAAAAGCAGTAACAGAGAATACCAGCAGTGGCATCTCTTTGCTAAATTCTTATGTTGCAAGGCCTTTGAAAAATATAAAATGCAACAAGAAATATAATTACATAGTAAATTCCAATATGCCCTAGGTACATAATTTCAGTTTTCTGTAATTCCCAGGCACATATCATGTAGTTAATTTGCAAGGCATGAAATAATTATGCATAAAACACTTGTTCCTAAGCAGACACACTTCATTTATTTCACCTGTCATTCTCTTTTCCTGTGGAAAAGATTTCCTTTCAGAATGTTCTCTGACACAGAAACAAGCAACCTTGACAATTTGTATAGTTGAGCTAATTATGAGTAAGAGATACAGCCATGTATTTCATCTGCATTAATTAGTAATTATTGAGACTGACGACCATCACAATAAACTGGCCTCCTTGTTCACAATCAAAGTTGTACTTTATTTTTTGAAAAAAATAATAATATAATGATCATATATTATCATAGAGAAATCCTGCAACAGGACTTATATCGGAGAGACAAAAGAACCTTAGAAATTTGCAGAAATTGAAAAAACATCCACATTTCACACTGTGAGGAAAAGGCAGCTGGACCTGTTAGATGTAGCAGCCACACAGCAGCATCTCTAATGTTATTTCATCTAAAATGACCACATCTTTGTATTATTTTAAGTCATATATTTGAAGAACGGGGGAAAAAACAAACAACTAAATCCCCAAATCCCTCAGAGTAATTTGCTGATGTTTTGAGAATACTAACTTGACATATGCTGCCATCCTGGGACTCACTCAACAAAATTTTTGTCCTTATGTTGGAGTTCTTCCCTCTCTCATGGGAATAACATAACCATTAGTTGGAACCAGAAGGATTTCTGATACTCTGCAGGTCATGGTAAACTCCCAGAATTCTAATACTTATGAAACTGAGACAATCCCTCTGATTTCCAGATTCCAACATTCTGAATGTAGTACCATCATCTGAAATAGATTTAAAGGGATTTATGTTGTGTTTCTGGATATACTTGAGAAGGCCCTTTTTCTTTGCTCCTAATGAATTCAATATATCAAGATTCCCATAGGATGATCTACAGAACTTGCTTACAGTTGTGCATCAACCACCACCACCAGAGCAAGAAAAAGAGAGACAGAATGGGAGTAAATGGAACAAACCAAACGATTATTATTCTGTGTCTTCTAAACATTCATGTATTTCTTTTCAAAACATTCAAATTTCCTTTAAAAGAATAAGAACTGACACATAGTTATTCTATTCATGCCTAACCTGTCTAGTCAGTACTTTCATGGTATCTGAATACCTAAGATTTTAAAACTTCTCAGCTGTTTTTATGCAGAAAGAAAATCCATTTCCTTCCTCTTTCATTTCCAGGCACGCAACCTGATTACTTTCATGCAAGTACACGGGGGGGCAGTGTGCATATTTAGTAATCCCATGTTTTCTATTTCTACTTCTGCAGTGCTAAGGCCACTTTTACTTCTCAGTGGAGGCCATTCTCACCTGTCCATAGCACTGCATCTGTGAAACTATCACTTCTTCCCCCCGGGACAGAAGTCCTCAAACTGGGTCTACTTTCGCAGGTAATGCCAATGCAGAGGGAAAAAAATTACGAATTTCTATGCAACCTATAAAATAGGCTGACATATGTAACATTGGTATCCCTTAAAGGTGATATCATTCATAGGTAAAATCAGCAGAAATCACCTAAACCGAAGGCAGCAATACTGTGGAGAGATCTTTGGCTATGTGGCTGTGAACAGTCTGACCAAACTGCAGATGCATGAGGGCATAATAAAGTGCTTATTAGCACAGATGAGTTCAAAGAGGCATTCCAAACAGTGTCTGTCACAGTTTTCAATCACTTGGACCCTGTGAATACTTCAACTTCACTAAATTTTTCAACCCATTCACTTAAGAAATTCAGGGCATCACCGAGCTACGTAAGGGTTTAGAAATGGAAGAACTACATAACAATTTTTGGAGACAGGTTTTACTTTCATTCCAGTGCATTTCTAAAGTATTTGGTGATCAAAAGGAAGAAACAATGGAGTCAATAGGTATATACTTCTACCTCTAATCATCTGGCTGTCTTCTACTTTATGCTGTGGCTTGCAGTCTAATAAGAAAAGACTGGATTGTTTTTAGCTGGGATACACTGCTGAAATATTTGATTAGCTTATTTAGAGAGCAGTGTCCAACAGCAAGCTGCTTCCTCCTTTTTAAATTTTTCAGAATTTCTGCCTGTTGCATAATGCATCTGCTAAAGACACGCAGCAAACTCCCTTCATCAGGAGAGGTGCTGACAGTCTCACTAAGAGAGGCATTTACTCTGTGCTTGCCTTGAAAAGGCCAAAGCACCGGGGACTCAGAACCTGTCTGTACAACCTTATCTATTATTTACCAGGGTGTACAGCCTTAGATGCTTATGAGAAAAACCCAAACAGAAAGGTAATTTCTTCAGTGAAACAACAATTCTCTGTTTCCTGCAGTCTGGATAAAAGGAAAAGAGTTTAAGGTGACTTACAACGACTTATGATCTTGAACACAGCTGCTAAGTGAGGTATCACCAACTGTTGCCAATTGACAAACAAAGGCGAGGACAACTAAATGCCCTTCATGGGTGGAATAAATAAAGAAAACTTTCCTGCACGGCAGATTTTCTGCACTGAGCTACATTTTCATTCACAATCATGTTCAGTATTCGCTTCTTTCTCTCTTTTTCAGAGCACTCAAAAACATGGCAATATGCAAAATGAGACGAAGAACTTGCCTTCTAGGGTGTTTTTAATGCTGGTTTCTGGTATTAAAGAAACAGTAAACTTATTTTCTTCTTGTCTTTTGAGAATCATAAGGATGACATTTATTGCCTGAGAAGGTCTGAGGGCTGACTCTGTTTCACATAAGAAATTTAAGTTTCAAATCTTTGCAAAACATACAGTTTTTGAACTATGAAGATGCTTTGCTGTTCTACTGTATTGAAATAATATTTAACTGTATCTCCAAATAATAAAACGAAAATCACATTAGTCAGGATGAAACGTTGTCTTACAAGGTCTGTTCATCTCGTTTCATCTACAGGGGGAATTACAAGATTTCCTATTATCCTAATGCAACTGGACATGTGCCACAGCACAGTAGCCTAGAAAATATTTAAAAACCATATTTCTCAAATATGCAGCTGCAAAAATTAAAATTGCAAAATGATCTGGCAAGGTTAGAGATGGACAGAATTAAAATAAATGAGATTCAATAGATAAAAGTAATTGGTAATCTTATGTACCAAGTTGGAGATGAATGTTTTGAAAACAGTAATGCAGGAAAGGAGTCCTGAGGATTATAGAGGAAATTATTTAACTATATGTTCAAATGCAGCACCACTCTAAAAAGATGAATCCTATTCAGGGTTGTACTGATCCTTGCAATTATGGTAAAAGAAAATGCTACAATATTCCAAAATAGCATACATCATACTGTGCCATATATTGTAAATTACACACAGAAACAGTCTCTCTGTTGGGAAGATAATTTCTGAAGGTCTACTGATGGAATACTGCTGCAAAACTAATACTAAGAAAATGAAAATAATATGATGGAGAGCTGTAGTAAGTCCACACCTATCTAAGGAAACACTAACAGAAATCAGAAATTTTTTTTTTATAATATTGAGGGTAATACTGAAAAGACAAAACACTATGTTTCAAGCCAAATGAAACTTCATTGTAAGTGAGAAATGTTAGATAATGACTTTATTGTAGTAGAAGAGATAAATAAATACGAATCCTCTTGCAAACCAAAACAAAGTTACAGAGATTTCCAAGTCTGTTCTGTGAAGATCAGACCAGGTAATTTTTCCTCATGCTACTGCTGTTGATAGTAATCATTGTGTTACCAGCATTTAAAGGTTTCTGACCAAGGTACAGTTAAGCTTATGTAGGTATTAAAAACTGTCTGGCCAAACAGCAGAGAGCTCTACCAAGACCATCTGTGTATTTTAAAGAACATCAGTTGTAAAATGCTCTTTTTGCTTATCAAGAGACTGCTCTTTACAGTCACTGCTGGTGACCTTCATGCACTGGCTTTAGTCAGCTTTGAGTGAAAGGAGTCCTAAAGGATAGGGAGCACAGAATAACTCAGACGGATTTTACACTTTTAGCACTGCTGCACAGCCAGGTCCTACTCAGACCTGCCCAAATGCAATACATTTTTTGTGTGTGTCTGAAGCTGACCATGCCTTAAGGAGGCTGCAGAGCTGTATTTCCCTGACCTTGCAGATGGTGACATTACAGCTCTGCCCATTCACTAGCTAAACTTAATAATCCCATGACACTGGAAGTGTTTTTTAGTGGCATGACTGAGTATTACTCATGGTAGAGTCATGTTTATGGTATTGCTTCATATTCCTCGGAAAGTCAGAGTCTTCTAATTTCTAAACAGTGCAGTCCTGCTCAAACACATTATTTCAGCAGAATATGGAGAGACTTTATCACTTATTGAAGATCTAAGAGAGATTTCTCTCTAAATGAGAACAGCGATAAGATGCCCCTGTTCTTTCTGCACTTCTTGATCACCTAGATACAGAAATGAACATCATCCTTCCTGTAGCAGATGGCTACATTGGCTACAGATGCCAACATAGGAATACTCATTCTTCCTAACTACATTAAGCAGTCAGACTCCCTAAACTCCTGCTGCAGCCAGTGGAGCAAGTCAGCTGCCTCCAGAGGCCAATTAACAACAGGTCACTGCCTTGAAAATATTACAGAACCTGGACAAAACAGCCAAGAAATCATCAACAATTGATGAATGTATCTGCAATCAACCTAGCAACTGATCCCAGCACCAATGAAGAGTCAAAAACTAATGTATACATCAATACTGAAGATATTAGTGCTGTTAGGGATGACTCGCAGATGTCACTATGGAGGGAATTGAAATACGGAACAAGGTATCAGGAGAGATCCGAGATGAGCCTAGTGCAATTCCAGGGAGGATGCTCAGAAAGCTCTTTGATGGCTGCAACATCTTTTATGATAGAGCCCTTAAAGTTTTATGATGTCTCTCCTACAGCCTAGCAGCAGACAATCTGTCTCTCCACCACAAGTACACAGATGCTCCCTCTTTTGTGAGATTTGTCTTAGTTTTCCAGATGCAGATGTGCTGTGAAGGAAACTGTTAGTGAGAAATGGTGTCAGAAACATATAATTAAAGGATTGGAGCATCTCTCATACAAGTTGAGGCTAAGAGACTCTTGTTTAGCAAGAAGAAGCAGAAAATCCTGAAGTTAAACCAAATTCAAAAGAAAAAAATTGGCAGCAGTTCTAGACCTCTAATTTTCATAGGAAGCCAGTTGAACATAGAGAACCAAGCTGGAATAGATGATGTCCAGAGGCTCTTTCCAATGTGAAACATTCCGGGATCTTGTCATTTTAGATGTTTTTGGGGTAAAGAATCTGTATATTGCAAAATTCAGAAATGTGACCAATCCTGAAGTGCCAACTAAAAACACTTTGGTAGATATTCACAAAGATTAATCTTCTTTAGCTTTTCCTAAGCCTTTTTCTCCCTCATCGAGGGTGAGGATTTGAGTCCCTCTGAAGAAACTGAAAAAAAACAAAAACAAAAGAGAGAGGAAGATAAAAATTAACTTTTCTAGGCTAAATTTAGTTTGTGTAGATGCATTTCTTTTGCAGCTATATTCCAAGAATGTGGTGACACAAGCGGAGCAATAAAATATTTGGACTCCATGATGGTGGCCAGACATACTCATCAAGTACTAGAGAATGTTATTTAGAAAACTCAAACAGATGCTTGGCATATGATGGCAGACTAAGTACTGGTAGATGCACAGGATAAAAAACTCTACTGTGAATAAATGCATTATTTAACTAGCAGTAGACACTGACAATAACAGATGTGTGGAGTCATGCTACCATTGGTACTATTTATCCATAAGATCTGTAAGACCTATAGATCTTACTATAAGATCTGACTTTTTTTGGGCCATTCACATACACCACATATATTTGAGTACACCAGAAGAAACTTGTCCATGCTTAACACCTATGTCTAGACAAAAACCAGCTGAATGCATCCTGACTTTTTCAATTAAACATTTATTGAAGGCATTTCCTTTTTTTAAGAGCTGGGGGGAAATGGTTGTTGGTTCTTTCTTCTTGTTTCTCGGCTGTTTCTTTTGCAGTTCAAATTGTAGCAACAGGTAAAGAACAAAAGATTCATTTGAAAAAAAAAATATAGAGAGTAAAAACCATTTACTAACCCTTCCTTCACACTTGCAACAAATAGCTATTATTATTGGTTCTCACTCTGCACTCTGCTTAACTGGTACAGTTTGAAGACTCACTAAGAAACCACCGTAACTAATCTGTCTTCAGTTTTCTACCTATGAAGGATAGATTTGTACATCATGATTGTCATATGAAAGGAAGCATCTAATAACTAAAAATTGCCAGGAGTTCTTCCAATAGTGAACGATTTTTGTGGCTATTTTTAATAGACAGTGAATCTCTTAATTATTGGAGATAGAGTTGAACAAGGATTTCTGAGATTACTGTGTCCTACTGAATTTTATACAGTGGATCAAGAGTGCCTGCCAGATCTGCCTCATAGGCCATGGCACAAGCAGAGGAGGTGCTTGGCCTTCAGGGCTGTGGATGTTACTGCTCTTCTTGGGCTTTTCAGCAAAGTGCCCAACAAAGGACATTAATTGCCCATTTGGATAATAATGTGTTCACAGCATCAGGAGTAATACAGAGTAACAATCTGCAACACTGCATGCATGAATGTTTTTGGTGTCCAAGTTATATTATTCCATTTTTAATGATGCTGTGTCCTTGATTCCTCCTTCTCTCTCATCTCTTCGGAGCTAATTAATTTAACTCTTTTCTACCTAGCATTCAGCTACTTTTTGCCCTTCTCCAGGCACAAAATTTAAGACCTCTGTTTTTAAAAGCATTTAGAGAAAAAAACCTGTTGTCTATACGTGTGAGCCTCCCCTTCCATCTTACTCAACTCCTGGTATATTCAACAGCTCTGGAAAAATTCCAGATATCAAATCCACTTCCTGTGGTGAAATTTTAACACCACCACTGTCAATAAAAGCAGCATTTTCTGTTTACCATTTTCTTTGCAAACTCTGTTTGCCAAATTTGATGCTTCCCTCAGATCCTCCTCTTTCCCTTCTTTAGTCATGGTATATCCAAATTCTCCAACAAAAACGAAATAAAATTTTATATGTAATTATTTTCCCCTGTCACAGCCTTTAGTATACTCAATACGTATTTATTTTCCAACAGAAAATATTTTTCCTGCCTCACTGATCCTTTCCTCATTTTTTCACTCCTCTTACTCTTCATCATCTTTCCTTTTCCTTGAAATCTTTCCTGATTGCACACATAGGTGGGTCTTGCCAATCTTTGGAATAAACTGTCCTTTACTCCAGTTTTTACTCCATCTAGTCTCTTCCTCTTCTCTTCATCAGTCTTTAATTGATAAAAAACTCTGTTGGCATCCCTATTAGTAACACTTCCCATTTTCTGCAGTAAATAATGTTATTTCCTCTGTGTGCTAGACAGGTTTTCTATAAGAATGAGGCCACTGGAAAAAAAAATAAAATAAGAATGGGCTAAACCAATTACATATACAATACGCATCAGGAATACTGATCAGCAACTCTTTAAATGGGAAGAGTACATTAAATTAACTTATTACTTTATATTTCCAAATATAAACTCCCAAGTACATTTTATCTTTCCTGTAGCAGAAGTTCAAAAATGTAACAATTGTAAATTTAAATTACTTTACACTTATCAGCATCCTGAGCTGTATTAGGAAGAGCATCGCCAGCAGGTCCAAGCAGATGATCCTTCCAGTCTCCTCAGCACTGGTGAGATCACACCTCTAGTGCTGTGCCCAGTTCTGGGCTCACCAGTACAACAGAGACAGAGTCATACTGGAGTAGGGCCATAAAGGCAAGGGACTGCAACATCAATCATTTTGGTGGGTTTGGCACCCTAACTGAATGCCAGGTGCCCACCAAAGCCACTCTATCACTCCCCTCCTCAACTGGACAGGGGAGAGAAAATATAATGGAAGACTCATGGGTAGGAGTGATCACTGACCAGTTGCTGTCATGGGCAAAACAGACTTGACTTGAGGAAATTAATTTATAATTTATCACCAATCTAATTAGAGTAGCATAATGAGGAATCAAATCAAATATTAAAACACCTATCTTCCAACCCTCCCTTCTTTCCAGGGTTAATTTTACTCCCAGTTTTCTAATAACTCCTCTTTCCCAGCAGTGCAGAGGGACAGAGAATGGGGGCTGTGGTCAGCTCATCACTCAGTGTTTGTGCTGCTGCTTCCTCCTCAGTGGGAGGACTCCTCACATGCTTCTGCTCCAGCATTGGAGACAGTCCTCCACAAACTTAAAAATTAATCACAGAAAGAACTATGGCACTGTATTTTACTGCAAAGGATCCCAAAAAGGTGTAAAGTCTCCAGCTTTGCATACTCAAAATCTGACTGGACATGGCCTGGGACAACCTGCCCTGGCTGACCCAGCTTGAACAGGGCAGTTGGACTGCATGATCTCAAGAGGTTTCTTCCAACCACAGGTGTTCTAGGATTCTCTAATTCATACAGCATTTACCTGTATCACAATATTACAGAAAAATAAAACAAACAAATAAAAAAGTTGTCAGGCATTACTCTCTACCTTTTTGACTTTTAAATTGCTTTCATATAATTAAAAATTGACACCCTGCAGAGCACTCTGTTGAACTGTAATGAAGACAACTGCTTGAAGACTATCCATCCATAGAGATAAGTCTTACCTGGTACAGGGAAAATGTTGACATTTTGAAAATGTGACCGCCCCTGGAAATGTGCGCCGTGCTGGGTAGGCCCTCCCACAAATATGTCTTTTCCAAGAATAAAAAAGAATTTAAAAAACCATTTGATTGAATCGGTGAAAATCTTTCCAGCTAGAACAATAGAAAGGGAGAAGGTGAAGAAATGGGAGCCTGATATTTGTCTGAGTACACACAGATGAGTTCTCATATGCTGCAGGATCCTGTTCTAGGGGGTTGTCATCTGGTCTGAGCTGCTTTTGCCACTTGTAGGATAGCACAAGCTTGAGTCTCCCAAGAAAACTTCTGCATCAACAATGAATTACAGCATTACAGACAGAAATAACAACCACCAGAGTTTTGGAAGCTCTGGCAACGCAGATCTTTAAATGTTGACTTACTGAATACATTTTTGAACCCTCTATGCTTGATAGAAAAGAATCATACTGTATTATTTAATTTCCAAGAGGTCCGTTCTGAGATCAGGAGAAGAAAAATTAAATCATACAGAATTTACTAACCCTTGCTTAAAAAATGAATTAAAAACCACAAACAGTAACTTTGTAGAAAAATGCTCAGCTATTTTCTTCAGGGTTTCCTAAATTTTAAACATTCTTTGCAAATTAAATTTTGTCAAGTTGAATCCTAGAAAGTATCACCAAACAGGGATAGATTAGAACAAAACAATCCACCACCACTGCCACAAAAAAAAAACAACCCACCCAACAAAATAATAATAATAATGAATTATCAAACCATTCTAGCACAGAAAATTACAATCCTATTAATTTACGAATAGCAGCAGATTTAACTTCCCAGTCAGGTGAAGGGTAATCAGAGCCAAGTGGATTAACACTAACTCAAAGGCACTGTAAAGTTGTTTAGGAGATCATCGGGAGGTTCCTACTGTAAAATCTCGATCATGAGCTTTACACCAATAATTAGAAGAGTCTGCGACCAGGTTTATCTCCAGGGGATGAAGACAAAATTACATCCTCATGTGCAAATCTGTCTTCCTAATTCTGCCAGCAGACATAAAACAGTAAGTGGATTAAAGCCAAAAAAAGGGGCAAAAAATGTCTTTGTCTCCCCCAATAGCACTTTAGAGGGTAAAGTTCCTCGGAGACTGCTTAATTTCAGAGGGAAGGAGGGAGAGGGGGAAAGACTGTGGAACTACTTGAGGATCTGGCCCAGGTGTGTCTATCTAGATCCAAGACAGACAGCTACAAATGAGCCAAGATGAAACATTTCTGACTGCGACAGACAAAGTAGGATGGGAATGATGATTGCGCTGCTCCGCAATGGGGATTGCGGTAGCCATCTTCTCTGAATGTAGGCGCTGATCATCCATTTTAAAATTAAAGATATATTGTTCCCTGTGAAAATGAAATCAAGGACTCGACTCTGATCTCCCCCATTACTGAACAAATCAGGTAATGTAAATCAGGTATCATCTTGTAAGGTGATCTCTGCTGGAATAAATTTGACAGCAGAGACAGACGTGTCAAAAAGCCACTACAACACCACCTAGGAGGCTCACTGGCACTCTGAACCGTCATTTCGTCTCTGATAGTTCTGGCAATTTATTAAGGAATGGCACCTAGCTCTAGCTGGGGATGAACTTAAAACAAAGAAAAAACTACAGCAAGCATCAGAAACATGAATCTGTGCCTAAGGAAAACCTTTGGGCACTGCTGAAACCTTCAATTATGCATTGACGGGTACCTAGCTGAGTTGCTGAGCTCAAGTCTCTCAGAAGGTACAAATGCCTCCAGGCAACTGCCTGAATTCTCCTGGGTCATTTAGGTGGATGGGGAGTGCAGGACAGATCCTGTCTCTCCATAAGGACAATTCCCAAACAAAGTGCTCTTCCACTGATTTTACCCAGGAGCTCACCCACCAGACACCCCCAGAAGTACTTGCTAGATCTCCTCTGCCAAACTGTGATTCTCCTGAACCTGCCTATTCACTGTCACGCCCAAAGGCCCGCTTAGGGAGCACTGCTCAGAAGGGGCAGATTCCAGAATTTCCACCCCACCTGACCATCTATTTGCATGCCATCACCATTGGACTTTGGGGCATTTGCCATTAAAAGTCTACTTCAAAACTGTCCTACTGTGTGTGAATACAGACTATACACATGTAAATATAAATACATACTAATTGAAGGGAAGATTTAAATGCTGTTTTCCTGTTTTTCCTACCTGCATGCTCAACCTTTTTCTGCTTCCTACTGTGAATACTTGCAGTGGCAAAGCTTCGGTAAGTAAAGGTGTGAGCAAAATCCATTAAGAAAGTACAAGGCCCAGATGGTTACAACATTCTCTGAGAAGACTGGTGGACAGAAAAGGTCATCTTATTGGCTTGCATTAGAGACTGTGGCAGCTAAAAATTTTTCCCTTCCTTCCCATCCCTCTAACACCGACTGATCCAAATATCTGGCTACCAGCTAGACTGAGCAGCCTGAGGAAGATCTGACCTGGCTTACATGACACCTTTAGAGAAAACTGAGGAGTCCCAAGAAGCACTAAATAGAATCCTTAAGTCTAAAGTTTCTTGTCCAGGTTTTATTCCCCCTCTAGAACTTCATAATGTTTAGTTTATATGTCCTCTGCTTCAGCTTGCTGTCTTTAGAGTTCTCCACTCCTAATTTTTCTTGCTCTTCCTAGGCATTTCTCAGAGAGCTTGAACATGTAATCTGACGCAGATACTTCCTACTGGTATCTCTGCTTTTGTGTGGAAATAGCCTATGGCTCCCCTAGTAAGGAAAAACTGTACTTTCCACTAAATGATCATGCTATGAAGTCATTAACAAAAGTCAAGTGTTGACTCTTCAACCTCCCATAACACCTGTCTGTTTTCAAAAGCCAAGCTCCAGCTAAGATTCTCTTTTATTTCATCCATAAATGATGCAATTAAAGGTAAGTACTGAGCACTAGTTATCAATGTACAGTGCTGAAATCTATAGAGATTCCTCAACAGTTATCCATAATGAACTTTCCTAAGCAAAGATTTAAAAAAAAAAAAAAATCCAAGAGTTCTCATTGACTGCAATATTAATGCAAACAATGTTTGAACACGTGAGTTATGAAGAAGTTCTGCACAGACCAGAACTGATGGAGTGCAGAAGATGCTTGGTTTTCTAATTTCTATTTTGGTGTATGGGGAAAAAAAAAAAGGTGACATTTTCACGGTTGAAGCTAAAAACACCTCTCCTCTGAAAAATGGATTCTGGTAACATCAACAATATACAATCTATACAGGGTATGTGTATCAACTGAGGGGAAAAAAATGAGGAAAACAATCGTTAAGACAAACAGCAGGCTAAACTAAACCTGACAGGCTTGAGTGATGACATAATACCCTCTTACTCTGTGATGGTGACACAAAAATGCCAAAGGACACAAAGCTGTCAGTCTTGTTGTTTATCTTCTATCTAAGACTAATAAAAGGAGGTTGGAGACTGACAGAACAGACATGGGGACAGTCCTAAGCATTCAGTTTGCTCTCTGAAAAATGTATTGATGGATTTAGGGGTGGCTTATTTGTTACTGTCTTTTTCTGCATTACCTTTGTGAACTTCCCCAAACTTTTGATACAACTTTTTTTTAAGCTATCATTGCTCTTTCAAATTCATGTTTAGTAGTTATATTTGCTGATATTGCAGTGCTCTAGTAATTTATTAGCAGTATCGGCTTCTGGACAATTGTCCAACTTAGTTGAAAACAAAGCTGAGTTTTGCATAGCCCCTTAGGTAGCACATGGTGAATAATGGAATATTATCAAACAATTCTATTCTTAGCTGTCTCAGAAAACAAAGCCTAAATGCATCCTGCCAAATCAGCTCCTAACTACTAAAAATGGTAAGTGACACAGGTCTCTGTAGAGCACACCATCGAGGCAGCACCATTTAATTTTAGCACATAAATCTTGTAAGGCAGGTAAAACTAGAAAGAGGGAGAACAAGGAACAATCTACACAGTGAAGTGTTGGTGAAAAAAAGTGACTTTTCTGGTTATTGCCCCATTTACTTTGTAAGAAGCAACTCACAGAAAACACTCTGAGATGAACCAAGTATCTTTCAGTTCCGCAGAGTAACTCAAGGGGGAAGTAAGTCTGTGTTATTAAAAACACAGGAGACAGCATTTGCAAAATTTTCCCACACAAGGATGCAATGCCAGTGAAACTCAAACTACTCTCCTTTCTTACTCAAGAACATCATACAATTGAAGAAGGGACCCTATAAAGCCACAATGTCTTGCAATTCATTCCTTTCACTGGAGGGGTTGCACAGGCCTATACTAGCAGGGTACATCCTTAAGACTTGCAAGAGGTATCTTCTCTTCTAAAAGCAAATACACAGGGCCTTTAATTCCTGATTCACTCCATTTCTCATGCAGAAACTAACACTGAGAGGCACAGTCCTGAGGAGTGAGCAATCTGTTTATTTCCCACTGAGGCTGGCCTGCTGAATGTGCTCCTGAGAAACACATGATTTGCTTCTACTTTGGTTCCTGGTTTGTGATTTGACCTTGTCTGGAGTCACTTTTACTTCACTGTTTTCCAATGATTTCTAACCCCATGTTGTCACAGTGACTTTTTCTTCCATCTAACATTTGCTGTAAAGTGTTATTAGGGAAAAGGCAAGGTAACCAGGAAAGGTGGAGATTCAACTCTCGTTCCAGAGCGGACTGGAGAACATTCCTTTATTGACACAGGAAGGCAAATTGGCTGAGTTTTAACAGCTCTGTTCATCTCTTAGTTGCTGAGTGCTGGGGCAGCAGCAACAAGAACAGGAACAAAGTGATTGTCTGGAACAGCTGAACTGAACAGGCATGTGAAAACACTTTTCAATCCCACTGCTTTATTTGCATGTGCTTGCCACTGTGGCATTTGAGATGGAAGATTCAGTTCTGATCTCCTCACTGGCTACAAACCAGTGCATCCTCCTCTCCATTATTTCAGTGATTTTGACTGATGATGTTCTTATTTTACAATCTCCAACAAATCATTTTGCTTTAAGGTTGTGCTTTAGCACTACACTTAATGCTGGCCAATGTAAGCAGAACCATTCATGAAGCCAAGGACAATCAAAAACCTCCCCTCTCCTTCCTGTAGTACACCTGCATCACAATGCAGTTATACATATTATAATGAGACATGTGTCAGTGTGCACCACTCTGCTACAGGCACATTATTGCAGTCTCTGGCATCACATCACAGCACCTGAAAACCCCCAAAGCTCAGAAATGCACACCCTATCATGTCTTATTACTTCAGTAATGTACAAAACCTGTCTAGGCACTGAACTTGGCAGCAGGGAACTCCTCCTTCATCCTTTTGTCCTGCCTTCCACTCACATGTTTCTGGTGACAACAGAGGTTTTTATTGTTATTTCAGGTGCAGGAATCCAAAGTTTCAGCCATCTTGTCTTCCCTGGGACAGGGAAAGAGGAAAATATGTGAATAAAATACCTGAGTGCAAGAGAGGGTTTTTTTAATTTGCTGAAGTGGGCATTAGCTGAACTGCTTCTTCCTCCTGAAGCATAGTCATTAACCTTCTTAAGAGATCAGCAGCTCTTACAAGCACATCCCTAGAAATTTTGTAGAGAGACCTCTGCCTTTTAATATGAAGAGCTGTCCTTATTTTGTCTGCATTCTTTTTCAGAAAATAGGTGCTTCTTGTTATTTTTAATAGTATAATAGAAAACCTTCTGATAACACATTTCAGTCTCCTGTATTTAAAGCAGTAACATGATGCACTATCATTTAAACATACAGCCACAAAACAGTTCACTTCCTTTCTACTTTTCTCTCTGTGCCACACTCCATAGTGAAACTTAGCAACAATTAAATTAATGCATTTGAAACCTGTGGTTTCAAGGGCAGTCTAAAAATATTGCAAGATAGCCTGAAAGCACGATGTTCTTTACACCCTGATGTCAGCCACCTGTCAAAGTAGCTTTATTCTGACTATGAAAGAATGTGATCTTGACCAAAATAACAATGAAGGGAATCACTCAGTCAGAACTACTCCGATGTAATTCCTGCTCTAACACATTCCTCATCATAAACAGGTTCTCAGATGACATTGTATCAGTTAAGTTTCTAGCTCAAAATTTTAAGTGCTTTGCTGAAGTAACATTAACAACTTTACAATATCAAATGGAAATTCCACTCACAGCCCCATGCAACCAGTAAACAAACACTGGTACCAGGAAGGAAATAGCTTCTAACTGGACTAAAAGATGTTGAGAAAAATGAGACATGAACAAAATACCTAGGAGGCAGGAATTGCACATGCTTTTCTCAGAATTTACACCAGTCTCTTAAGTCTTTGATAAACCTGGGTTTCACCTTCTACTCCTATTTCAGAAAAGAAGATGCTATTTACTAGCAGCCCAAGAGATACTGAGTCCATTAATACTAAAAAAAAAAAAAAAAGAAGAAAAAGGAAAGAACTGAAGAAAACATGATTTCTTGCAATAATAATAATAATAATAAAAATAATAAGTGACATTCAGTTCCTGGGAAGAGAAGATACAACATAAGACACATGGGTCAGGATAAGGGCAGGGAGAAATGACTCAGCAATTGGCATCATGGGCAAAACAGACTTGACCTGGGGAAATTAATTTAATTTATTGCCAATCAAATCATCTGAGAATGTGTTTATTTAAAATCAAGTAAATTAGCAACACCAGATTAAAAGTGGGAAGAAAGTCACAACCATCTCAAAGCCCTACAACTTCTTATCTCCCAGGGTAAAAAACCACAACAACAAAAAAACACCCAAACAAAAAACCAACCAACCAAAACCCCCAACAAATTAAAAAAAAACACTCATAATTTAGGATGTTTTAAGGACTGGTAGGCCTGTATTTTTTCTAATAAAAACTGGGAGTAGCTTCCACAGCCTGGAGCTCCTTGGGGAAAATCTAGACACCTATATTCAATTTTCCCATGGCCTGTGCCTGAACATAACTATAAACTGTAACTGCTACATATCTCCATGGTGTTGTTGAACCAGAACAACTCTCTGGAACAGCCATCCTCTGCTCCTCAGCTGAGGAAGAAGCATCTCATATATGCACAGTCTCAGAGAGGAGTTTCCTTCTTTTTTGGGCATACCTGGCATTTGAAGTGCCCATTATAATGAGAGGGGAGCACTTGAGAAGCAGTTTATTACTGTGGCCTCTCATTGTCACCTGGCCAAAGCAGGTACCATCCCACAGCCCATGGTTTGCACAGGAACAACACGCACTGCAGATGTGGAATATCACCGGACACAGCGGAATGCCACTGCATGGGGCTGGACTAAAACAGAAAGCCAGGCTAAGCTGTGCCCAGAAGTGAAGGGGAAACAGGATGCAATACACAATAAAAATGTGTTTCTACATACAAATGCACTTCTTAGTGGTTACAGCTCAAGTTAATGAGATTCTGAACAGCCTCAAAGTAAGGTGCCACAAAGAAGGCATTGGATCTAATAAGGAACAGCAGTACAGTCACCACCAAAACTGGTGCTCCACTGGAAAATGCAGCACCACAAGAGGTGCAGAGGCATCTGATACCAGTCCAACTGCACCAGCTGAACTCAGCAACAGCAATGTTAGCACAGTGATGTGGTTATACCACACCAAGGACCTGGCTGGTATTTCTACACAGCCCTGCCCTTGGCTGCGTATCTCAATTGCTGTCTCTACCTCCTGACTGACATACAGATGCTTTTCAAGGCTTTTTGCAAGGCTTTTGTTTCACTAACACAGCAGTGCTGTGATTGACTGTGGGAAATTTCCAAGTTTTTTCCTATTTACTGAGTTGAATCTGATTTTACTGGCACATTGATTGCTGAAAAGAAGACAGAGGACTGTTTTATTCTTGTAATTAATAATGTGTAACCTTCATGTTAAGGAAACCTTTTATCCTTCAGATACTGTATTATGCCATTACAAAGTGGATAATAATTGTCCAGCAGGACTAGCAAGAGTGCATCAGAATTCACAGTAACGATTTACAGGACCATTAATTGCCTATATATTTGATCAGTCTCTATCATTCATCTATTGCAATATTTATTTTAGATTTAAGTAGTTTTCCTATGCTCATTATCTCAGCAAGTCATATTGGAAATAGTTCTTCAAATAAGTTTTTACAGCATAGAATAAAAAGTAACTCTCACGTCTATAACCAGAAAGATAAAGCAGAAATTATTTTCCATTTCTCATTGCAAGGTGATGTCTTTGCTAATCAGACCACCTGAATCAATGCACCATAAAAGATCACTTGGCACCGAGAATATACATCACAGATAAGCTTAATTACTTTTCAAAGGGGGAAGAAAACTGCTCTGTGAAATAGCAGACAGGTCTCATATTGACCCCGACATGAGCAGACAGCTGATTGCTGCTATTCTGCAGCTCAGACAAAATAGTGTTTTACAAAACTACTGCCAGGCATAGGCAGGTTACCCACAGTAGCAGTGCTGGAACCAGTGCTGTTTTCACTTTTTACCCCACATTACTGAATGTGGGCTCTAGGGGGGTTCTGTAGGGCTGTGTTAGATCAAGTTCTCTTCAACATCTTCATTAATGTCCTGGATGCAGGATTCACAGGAATAGTAAGTTTGCCAACAACAGTAAATTGGAAGGACATGTCGACTCCCTCGAGGGCAGAGAGACCTCGATAAATCAGAGATGGGCAATCACCAACCTTATGAAGTTTAACAAGAGCAAGTGCTGGACTGTGCACCTGGGACAGGACAACCCTGGCTGTGTGTATAGCCTGGGGAATGCGAGGCTGCACAGCAGTGCCATGGAAAGGGCCCTGGGGGTCCTGGTTGATGGCGAATTGGATATGAGTCAGCAGTGCCCTGGCAGCCAGGAAGGACATCCCTGTCCTGGGGCACCAGGCCCAGCATTGCCAGCTGGGCAAGGGAGGGATTGTCCCACTCTGCTCTGGGCTGGGGCAGCCTCATCTCCAGTCCTGGGGGCAGCTTTGGGTGTCACAATGTAAAAAAGACTTGAAGCTATTAGAGAGTGTCCAAAGGAGGCCACAAGGATGGTGAAGGGTCTGGAGGGGAAGCCTTATGGCAAATGGCTGAGGTCACTTGGTCTGTTCAGAGGTCTGGAGAAGAGGAGGCTGAGAGGAGACCCCACTCTTGTCTTCAACATCCTCATGAGGGGAAGCAGAGGGGCAGGCACTGATCTCTTTGCTGTGTGACCAGTGACAGGAAACAGCACGAAGCTGAGCCAGAGGATGTTTAGGTTAGATATCAGGAAAAGGTGGTTGAACACTGGACCAGGCTCTCCAGGGATGTGGCCACAGCATCAGCCTGCCTGACTTCAAGAAGCACTTGGACAACACTCTCAGGCACATGGTGTGACTCTCAGGGTGTCCTATGCAAGGCCAGGAGTTGGACTCGATGTCCCTGATGGGTCCCTTACAACTCAGCATATTCTATCCTTCTATGACCTGGTGGAAGAGTAGATCAGTGAGAGCCCTCTAAAACTGACACTAAAGATTTAGAATGAAACACTCTTTCAGTCAAAGACAATCTGTCACTATTATTCACATCAAGAAGCATCTTAATCAGCAGGAAGCCCTGCTGCAATCAATTACCAGGCAATTCCTGCCTGTGGGAGCCTTTGGTACAAGCATGTCACAGTTTGACTGGGAGGGACACCTTCACTCACCTCTCCTGCTCCCAACGGGAGAATTTCAGCATAACACATATCCTCAAGGACTCACAGCTCAAGTAGCAGATCCTTGGGCATATTGGCTCCATGGCAGATAGCTTTGTGCAGGATTTTCCTTTCTGTATCCTAAGGTAGCCTAACTCACAGAGCAGCAGGGACAGGACTTGTTTGCTCAGAAATTATAGTTATGGGAGCCTACACAGCTCTTCATTTAACTGCCAAGATTGTGTTCTCCTTTTTTGAGCCAAATGGAAGGGAAAAGCATACTGATAGGATGGCAGCATTTTTACTGAGGTTAGGATAAGGGCACTGTTTTAACGAATTACCATTAGATTAACTGATGGCTCAAGAGAATTTGCAGGATATGCCTAGTTTTCATCTAAGATGGAGACCTGCATGATACAAATTTGCTGGGCCACTGAGGAAGACAGTGCTTAGGAGAAAAAAACATCATAAACATCTTTCAAACTCCAAAGCACAGTAGACATGCAATCTCTAAGATGGATATATAAATACATAAAAAACCCTCAAGTACTTGTAGGTGCGCTCAAAACAAGTTTTTTTTTCCTTGAAGTTAAAATCATGACTTCCCTAGTTCACATTAAGTATTGGTAGCACTGATTTTGCAAAAAATATTCTTCAAAACACATCTCAAGGGTATACTAGACTATATTACTTTCATTGAATAGGAAGTTAGTGACATAAAACCCTTCATCAATAATCTTAGAGTAGTCCTGTTCTATTCCAATGCAATTTATGCTGCTCAAAAGCTTTCGAGGTACTTTCTCCTTGAATAATGATGGCTCTCCTTTTACTTTGTTCTCTGTGGCTGGCACGCCATTTTAGATTTGATAAATCAAGCCCTAAAAATTTTATGATTATTCCAGTTGTTTCAAGCCTCCTTTCCACATGCTATTTTCCTGTCCTATGTTTTCATTCTCTTTTTCTTTTTTATGTCACTGTACTTCATAAATGCACTTTGTTTTACAGAGTTTTGCTAGTCTGGTTTTTATTCTGCCTCTTTATTCATCTTCTTCTTCTCTTATTCCTTTTGTTTTCCCTTTATCTACTTTCATGTCTCTGTACTGTTACAGTGTGCTGAAGTACACAGTAGGAGTGAAGCCACCACTCATTCTAAGGAGACTGAATTTAGAAGAGGAAGGAATTTGCCCTAATATGGGCTTTTTTTTCTCTAGCAACAAGGTAATTACTCAATTGTGCTTTCAGTTTAATTACACTGAGTATTATTACATTAGCCTTACCTTTTATTAATCATCACAATGTTTGTAAAATGGTGGTACCCAAGACAATGTGGCCATGGCTTTCACACGATTTAAATACATTGCAAAGTGCTATTTGATCACACTAGGGTGACAAACACATTAGGAGAAAAGATAACACAAAGGGAACTAAATAGTAAATAACTGCATGTTTTCTGGGACACTTGCAATAAACACATTTGAGAAGCACATAACCTGTCATGGCTCATCTTCTCTGTCTCTTTCGCCTCATATTTTCACATGTTCTTTTTCCCCTTATTTAAATATTTATGTTGAAAATAGAAATCCATGGAAATACTCTTTAACAACTAAAATACTCTAACAACTATCTATCTAGAATTTAGAGTGCATTACTTCAGAAGTTAAAGTCGTTGTGGTATGACAAGGGAAGGAGAGGAAGCAATGAATTCAGAGCAATGCTGCCTGCACGAGATACAGACACAGTGACTGCACAGAGAGGGAAGATGCCCAGTCTCCGCCTCTGCAGAAGAATATGTGTCTGGTAGGCCTGTGCTAATGCTGCATTTCCTCTTTAGACCTTTAGATACTAGTCCTTAAAAAGTTGGTTTCCTAAACCCACGTCATTTCCAGAATTCGCAAAAGCCAACAATTCCCTAATTGGCAACAAGAACAGGAGCAAATAATTTCTTTGCAGGTATCTTAAGGAGCCTTTATTCACTCCTGTTTTTCTCCCATCTTTTTTTTTTTTTTCCCCCCAGTCCTTCCTTCCCCCTGCAAACATATTTCTGTTCTAAACTGTTTGTTTATGTACATAAAAAACTTGTGTACACGGAACTGACCCCATGAGTAGAAGACTGAGTGGCAAACAATTCACTTCTGTCTGGCTGTGATTTCATACTTAAAGTGGCAGGGCTTTGTTCTGATTTTTTTTTTTTTTAATAACACCATCTCAGTGGTACAATTCTACAATCCATACTTAATATACCAAATAGTGAAAAAAATAGTTTACTTATCAGTTTATTGAACCATTTCCTTTTATTTTTTTGACTGAAGGTTCTCAACTCTTACCTCCTTTTCTAATGATAATTATTTTGCTAATGCTATGAATCCATAGTCCCATTAAAGTGCAAAATAACTGTGGGAGGTAAAGTCCCAGTTCTCTCTTACACTTAATAACTTTTTTCAGTCTTTTCAGTTACTCTCAAAACATTATGAAAATTGACAAGTTTCCTATTTCTGATGATACTTATACTAGTAATCTAATTACTTCTTCCTGTTCTGTGACTGTTATGCAATTATACTGTGCCATGAAAACAGCATGTTCTGTCAAATTGTTCTTTTTGTTTCTTCATGAAGTTTTAGTACATTAAAAATAAGAGAAAAAGCATTCTCTGTAACAAAGCTATAGAAAAACTGCCAGCTTTTTTTTTTTTTTTAATATTTATAAAACTCTTACGAATTAATGAGACCTTCAATTTACTGGAAGATATTGAATGTATGAAAATAAAATCTTACATCACAACACACTATCTCTGAGATGTTCCGTGCCAATCATATCAGATTTTTCTGATTGACTCACCCAGGCAGAATTCAATCAGAATTAAATGAAATACCCTCTATTAGAGTAAAAATGCACACTTGATTCTTATTCATTCTCCTAGCATATTTCTCGTCTCCACAACTGTATAAGGACCGAGTAGCTCAGTGATGCATTTTCAGCCGATCCTTCGGTCTGCTCTCCTGAATACCCAACGTACAAGACCTGATGTGTGATAATGGATGCCTTTCTGGCTGATGACACTGGGATTGTAGGAAATGACAAGCTGATAACATCTCTTTCACTCTAGCTATAAGTCAGTTTCTTGCTTTAGCTAACCGCAGCTAAAATGAGGGCCATTTTCTGGGATGAACTACATCTTTAGCCTAAGTAGGAATAGAAGGTTTCCTAAATAAAAGAAATGAGTTTGGCAAGAGAATATCTCTGTATAAAAATACCAGATGATGCAGTGTGGGTAACTTTCAAAATTAAACTGAATAAAACACAAGGAAACTATTTCCAAAAAAAAAAAAGAAAAATCTTGAACCAGAAAGGAAGCAACCTTCAGTGAAGAAAGAGATGAATTATATTTTATATGAATATCTAAATGTCATATTTGTGTGGGCAAAGTCCTCAGGCTCACCAAGCCCGAGTCACCATTGGAGGTGTTCAAGAAATGACTGGACATGGTATAGCAGTGCCATGGTCTGGTTGACAAGGTGGTGATTCGTCAAAGTTGGACTTGATGATTCTGAAGGTCTTTTCCAACCTAAATGATTCTATGATGATGTTTTTGCCGTTGTCCAGCCTCAGCTAACACCACATTTGGCCTAAGATTATCCATAAAAACTACTCAATACATGACACCTTTTCCTTGTGCCTAAGGCTCCTAAAGTAAGACATCACCAAAGCAACAGTGTAACCCATGAAAATAAGGGGGAGCTGAGAATCAAGACTGTCATGCTCTCAGATGAAACATGCAGCTGCCTCAGGTCACGCAGGATATTGGTCACAGCAATTTGCATTGGGCTATTGCAAGCATTTATCAAAAAGAAAGCAGCAAAGAAGGGCATCCTCAGACGTGATTAAAGAAAACACTGGAATTGCAGAACACTGAATGAACTGCTGTCCTCTAAAATCACTCTGTGATGAGCCAGCCTTGATTCATTCCATGTCAGCAAAACCTGTCAAATGAATGACACACTTGGGCATGGAACATTCATGCTTCACGCTGCCAAATGAAAGAAGATGAAAAGGTCCATCTCCATACATTCAACCCTTTCCCTAATGGTTTACTTAATGATAAGTATTATGCATTAAGCAGATGGGAGAATTGAAACAGAGGTGACATTTGATGCATATGTTAGCATCTCCTTGTTCTTTTGGATGAAGCACTCCAAAAGGCAGGGAGAGAAAGAATGAATTCTTTTCATTTTCCCTAAATTTAACTCCTATGTGAGAAATCTCCTTTCATACAAGTACTCCAAACGAACAGCTGATTAGCTTGGGAATACCATGATGCTTCAAATGAAGAAGCTCACAGTAACTTTCACAGCTTCCCTTCAGCAAGTCATTTGGATGCTTGGTCCCCAGCTTAAAACCTTTTCCTAGATATGATCCAAGACCCAGGAATTCATAACACTCCACTGATACAAAACCTACGGAAGACTTGCTACAGTCCTGTATAACAGCACTGTTCTATTGCACTGAGAATTGCGAAGTATGGGTATGTGACTTCCATCTCTTTTTAACCACCCTGCCTCCTATTTTTGCTATTAATAATTGTTATAAGGAAGAAAGTGAGTATATGGACTCATCATTTTCTCCTCAGCCTTTACAAAAATTAGGATAGCTACTGCAGTTTGGCTTCTAAAATAATGAAAGGCATGTGCTCCTTTGTAGTGCTTCTTTTCACACAGATGAGGAGAGCTCACCAGCCAAGCTGTTTATCAATTACCATTGCAGTTGACTACTATTAAATGGCTTATTTCTCTGAGGCAATAAGAAGGCAATTTTACACAAATACTTCCTACCTTAGATGCTCTCCCATGCAGAGCCCCATTCTTAACACACCAATCAATCAATCAATCAATCAATCAGTATTTCCCTACAAAAGGTGAGTAAACCCTTACTATCTTGCTTGGTTTAACTCCTGCTGTGAAGTGCCTCATGTGTTCTTCCCAACAGGGCATAAAGGTATAAATCCTGTCTTTCTAGCTCCAGGCAGGCAGACCTAAAGGTGACGGCTGGACCCTTCAAGGAGGACTTGGATAATGTCACAAGGATTGTATCTGTTCAGGGAGGGGAGAAGTAGCCTTTTATTCTTGAAAATTACAGTCAGATTGTGGAAAAACAATAAAAATCAATGCTTTTAACTTGTCCTGGAGCTAGCACAGAGTGTGCCAAATTTTCTTATGGATGCCAGCTATCCTAAAACTATGCCTCAAAGATTTGAGACATACATTTCAGAAGTAGTTTAAAGAGGTACCAATACCATCCTGATCTAGAATAAATTATTTTTCACTCTCCTGTTAAGTCAGTCTCCCTCACTGGAGATATTCAAGGACTCTCTAGACACAATCCTGTGCAACATGCTCTGGGATGATCCTGCTTGATCAAAGAAGCTGAACCAGAAGACATGTTCTGATCCCTTCCAAACGAACCCATTCTGTAATTCTGGGGACTTTGAGAAGTAGCTAGAAAAGGTTAAGGTATTTACAGACCTATATTTGAAAAGGAGGGAGGAGAGATCTTTTTGCATCTGTAATTAATACTAGGCTGTTTCAGTGCTTACTAAGAAGGTAGAACACCTGGATTCATGTATGATCCAATTGGATTTTTTTTTTTTTCTGTAAAACTGTAAGTCTATCCAAGTTTTGGACACCCAGATGTTAAAAGCACACTTAATTTCTGCAGAAAGGATAAATGATGGTTCAAAGTATTAAAACAATGGAGGGAAAAATATAAAATATTACTACTTTATCTGTATTTAGAAGCAAAAAATCCATTATGACAGTGGCTGCTATATTTTAAAGTCATAATGAGTCATGCAGGTTTTATTAATGCTTAACGTAATTTTTTCTAAATTCATCACAAAAATTAAAGTCATTCTTCCTGAGTGCTTCAGGGATCCATATTTTCAACTGAAGTACATTAGGACCATTCAGAAAATGGAAAGAATGAAGCTTTGGAAAAGCCTATAGAATAGTCTTCCCTTTTAATCTCAGTCAGCTGGGAAGCAGGTGTTTTAAAAGCTGCTTAATGGCAGAGGGTAAGGTCCAAGCCAGCTGTGCCAGTTTTTCTAAGCACATCATGCAAACGTTTACGCATATGGATGATATCTTATTATCACTGTAAGAACATTAAAATGGGCACATAAGCTTGAAATATTGAAGTTCTAGGAAAAGCCCTACCCCAGGATGATAACTGAGTCACAAAATCCTTCAGAGCCTCAGGGCAATAGTCTTATGTCACTGTTAAATGTCTACTTTTAGTGCATGTTAATCTTGAAAGTGACAACAGTAACCACATTTATGAAAAAAAAACAACTTAATGAAGGTGGAACAAACTACAAACAACCTTCAGTAAAGCTAAGCAATATTATAACAACAAATTAAAATTTGAGTTGTAAACTTCTCAAATAGTCTTTGTGAGTTATATTACTTTCTTTTATCTACTTGAGTAAGCTTTAGTAAAAAATCTTAAGGAAACACAAATTGTAAGAAAAGAAAATGGTCCATATAATTATGAAGCTTTTATTCACTTAAAATGTTAATGAATATAAAAATATTGTCCTGTTTATATGTCTTAGTGGAAAAATAGAACAGTGACTCATTCACTAGACAAGCAAAGCTTTATCATCTGTACACTGTTGGTACAAAATGTGAATGAGTGTTTTGTAAGGGGAAATGCATAAGAGGATAAGATGAAGCTCCTTTTGACATTTCTGAAAAAAGAAGTTCAGAGGCAAAAAATGCATAATCTTGACTATATTCTGCCCTTATTTGAGCTGACAATTTAGAGAAATTCAGTATTCAAGAATTGCAACAGAAAATGGGCTAGGATTTTATAAACTAGGTTCTCAGGGCTAGGGTGTTAACATGTAATCCGACTGATTTTGGTGGATACAACTTCCCTTGGAACTACCTGATCAGCTATCCAAAGAATTATTTAAAATAATAATTTAACTACAAAATTTTGAAATACTAGGTCATTTGGGCCTCCTCATTTTCTAAAAAAACTCAACTCTTGAATTTTGTAAAATGTATTAAAAATATTGACATTATTTAAATTATTAAAATGAATACACTATAAAATAAATTTAAAAAATATGTTTTTAGAAAAGCCCATAAAACTATTTAAAGTTAATATCTAACATGACCTGTATAGTTCACTTAATAGCTGTTGATACCAATCACAAAGACTTCAAAATGGCAATAAAATATAAGGCAAAAAGGGTTTTGGCATTCAAATAACTGCTGTCCATGGTAGAAGAGAAAAATACTGTGATTAAATGATTTTAAACCTCAGGAAAAAGCTTGAGCCGAGTCCTACAGTGTGGCATAAAACTTAAGCAACACTCTGAATTCTCAATTTCAATCCACTTTCAAATTTGAGATAATTCTCCATCTATGAGTCTTGTCATGGGCAAGAACAAACTGTTGTGGGATTTGTGGGATTTCCTTTTTATGAATGGTTGATAGAATGGAAAGATGGCAGCAAGAACATCAGTAAAGAAAACAAATTCTGAACACTCCTAATATGCATCAGGCTGCAAATATGACAATAAATAAGATATTTAAAATGTAGCACAAGGCATGAAGTTTTCATCATCACTTATTTAAATATAATCAAATGTTACTGCCAATCAGTTTAAGAGTATTGTAAAGTTCAGTTAAAGAGAAAGGTGAGTCTCTCTAAACCATTCAGGAAAGAAACCCTTTCTGTGATTAAAACTTCTGGAGAAAGAAATGCTGTTTAGCTGCAGCTTTTACTTGCAGAGTTTAACAGATCACAATCTACTTACAGCAACTTTTAACAGTTTCGGTACTTTTCATTGTGGCAGTACATAAAACAACATACAATGGGAAAAAAAAAAGTACTCAAAAGGACCCACAGATAATAATGAGGTGAGTGGGTTTATCAGAAGTTTAATAAATGTTTTTTGCAGTAGATAATAATGGTTTATGCACAGGGCATTTTAGCATCTCCAACTAGCCCATGTTACTCTTCAAGCCAAGTCCAAGATCATAATCCTCTTTAATTCATTTGAAACAACTGTAGTAGAAACCACTCCTTTAGGTCTGCTGGCACTGGAAGACCAAACATTGAAACTGTTGAAGGAGAGAACTTCTTTTAAAAGCCTGCTCTACTTCATTCCTTTTTCAATGAGAATTTGCATACTTTTAATGTTAGATACTGCTCTGTCACCCACACTGACACAACACACGTAACTAAGAATTAATGCTGCCCCTTCCTGTGTCTTGGCTGCCCTGTGTATCCAAAGCTTCTCAATTCCTTTATCTTATTCAAAGTCCTCTTAACATTCAAATCTGTAACATTTCTTACCTGATAAAGAAGGGAATTTGTCAGCATAAGAAGGAAACACACAACATATGTTTGACTTTGTGGAACTGTCATCTCCTACAGATTAACTTTCTAAAATGAATGAATTCATTCATGAATGAATCCCATAAACAGCAGCTGAAAATACCAGGTGTTTGAACCCTGAGATCTTGGAAGTCACTGAAGTTTAATCAGTTCCTGACCATGGACACAGCTATATTATACCATATCGTATTCATCCTCTGGTTTAGAGGAAGGATGGAAGGGTATCATGAGAGCTCTTTAGAACATATATATAAAATTTTAACAAAGAGTAGCACTTTGGTAAAAGTTTCAGAACTACAAGCACTCACGGATTGCAACCCTGAAAATTTAAACTTCAGGAACTGGCCTGAGGCTGGCAATTGTTGCTACCACAGTTTTGACTGAATGAGCTATCATTTGACCCTAAAGCACCTGTCCAGCCAAAACATATCACAGAATGGATGACAACAGCTATTTCAGCACTGTTTGTAGAGACAAGAACACACCAAGAGTCAATAGTGAAAGTAATAAAAAAGGATAAACTTTCCATTACAAATAAAAAACAGGAAAACCTTTCTGATCCTGTTTGTACAAGAAATTCTGTATAATGCCAAAGCTTAGAAGTGGAGGAGAAAAAATGAACTCCACACATTATGACTGGTCAACGGAAGAAAGGATGTCATGATAAGCACCAGAAACAGCCTTCAGGAAAATAAGCATGTCATTGTTTGTGTTAATACTTTTGCCACTGTATTTACAGTTTCTTTGAGCGTTCCTTATCTCAAGTTATTACCCATCTCAAAAGCATGAAAGGAAAAAAAAAACTGCCTAGGAAACCAACTACTAAAGAGCTCTTTCAAAAGTACATCTGAAATTACATAATAAGCACTACTCCTCTCCTCCTGCCTTTTATCATTACTTAATGATGCATTATTGGAATTGAGTGCTCAGTGCTAACTTCATGCGAAAGCTTTTGAACCACGTGATGGCCTGACAATATGAAAATTCTAGATTTTTAAATTTTAGAATTAAGAAGTATCAAAGAGCTTGGGTTTTAAGCTATGGTTTGGTATTTCAGTGATGACAACATCAGGAATTTGTGAAAAATGCTATTTTGTTTTTCTAAGCAGTGTTTTAATTGCACTGGATACCGAGGAAACCAAAAGATGTCTCCCCATTATGTTTTAAAGCAATGCTGCATTTTTTAGTGTAACTGCCATTATAGTTCTATGTTAACTCTCAGACAACAGAGCAGCCTGATTCCTTCTAGCCCTAATATATTGCAGGATTCCATGATATCAATCAATTAACAAGAATGGGATTAAAGATATGTCAAACAAGGCTAACTACATCCAAGCTCATCTCTCTACTGCTACTGCAGCTGGAAAAGGAGCCACAGTTGCATGGATCCTGCAGGAATGGTCCTCTGACATCAGCTGCCATGCTAAGCTTCAGGCACTACCTGCCTTCTTTTTTTAACCTTGTCCTCATTGCAGTTGTTAATGACCAGACTTTCATCTGCACTGCAATTCAGGTTTATTTAACCTTCAACATTTTGGCCCCAGGCACAAAGCTTTGAGTGAATCCTACAGCAGAAAGGAAGCAGCACCTTGCTGTCACTCTATCTCTCAGCACAGGAGTATCTGTTCCATACATAGGGATGTAAGAGGGGACACAGGAAGACTTTGGGCTTGCCTTGGATTTTAGGGACACTCCCCCACCGTAACTAGTGGGGGACACTAAAAAGGACACTGACATGGGTGTGTCAATCACAGTCTAGACGTGACCTGCTGCTGGCTCCCAAACGTGGAACACGCTACATTTCATTTGCTCCCTTGTCTGTACAGCACTGAGCTGTCTTGATGCAAGTTGGAGGTCAAGACAATGACATGTACTCTTGAACCAACTATTCCTAAAACCCTAAATATATTTACCCAAAGCAGAGCACTACATCAACATATTTTGTATCTGCATGTACAACTTGCAAGTAGCACAAACAAGAAAATGCCCTAGACCACTGCCTTTCCACTTTTTACCCTGTTTGAGGTTTTTTTTGCAAAACACCACAAATAATAATCCCTAAATACAAAAATATGCACCTTCAGCATACGGCTACTTCTTGATTTGTTTCCATCAAACAGCAGGTTAGCCTATAACCACCTTACTTGCATGTGACTTGAAAATTTCTTTTTACCTTGGGAAAGTACTTGCCTATAGCCAGATCTGCAGTGCCTTTGGAAAAGGAAACATTGGTCCAATATATATATAAAAAAAAGAAAAATCTCTGATATCCAAGCAGCTGTGACCTTTAACATCTGCTGCAAAATCACAGGAAGCATTTCAATTAACAACTTTATCAAACTGCTGCATTAAAATTGCTACAAATTATTTACTCAATTTCATTAACAGAAGAGAATTTCTGTGGCACAGTCAAAACACCTCTGAGAAAAAGACAGCGTGCTGTGTCTGGTCACGGGGCAATTGAGCTCATTTAACACGGGAGGGGAAAACAGTGGAAAGTAAATGAAAAATGCCATGGCCAAGCCTGGAAACCTCACTAACAGAAAGTGATCACATTTCAAAAAGGTTGTGATAGAGAATTTATCATTAAGCAATTCCTCTGCAGCATCAGGACACATTAGGAGCCAGAAGCCTGGAATCAGAATTCCAAAAAAACGAACTTTAAACACAGAGTGTATATATATAGTATATATATATATATTTTTTTTTTTTTTTTTTTTCATTCTGTTATTTACAGATTTATTGTGGATTTTTTCCTAAAGCTACTGGTCAACTAACTCTGGAAGAACCTACACTGCTATCAAGCAGTGTGAGGTCACTCCCATCTGCTTACTCCCTGACTTGATTCCTAGGAGGGGTGCAAGAGACATACTGAAAGCTCCTGTGAACAATTCATCCATTTCTAACAGATGCCTGTAGCAAAATGCTCTTGGACTCTGGATGCTGGAAACAGCTAACTAAGTTTTATGGTAATAGTATGACTTCCAGAATTCCAGTTCTACGCTTTAAATATTGGGTCTTGTTGGTATTGCTCAGAATAAGTCAGCAATTTAAACACTGGCAATAATTTTATACATGATGTTGCTAAGGGAAAGACTGAGAAGGAAACTCATAAATTCACAAGGACAAAAGCTTACTTGTAAAGCCTCATATGTGAAATAAAGAACCTATCCTCTCTGAAACTGCAGAAACTCTGAACGAGCCTTCATACAGAAGAAAATCCATATTATTACATTTGCTGTGGGTTATCCAATATATTTACACACTTTCCACTTGAATAACACAAAGCAGTCTCCAAGCCAGCTGCTAGGAGATCAACAGTTACTACTTGCTCTGGTTGTTACATGATACCTAAAACCCACATCTTTAATTTATAGTCACTCTACACTAACAAAGATGAAGATACCCTGCCCTCAAAGGTGTAATAAGTGTATGAGGCAAAGCAGAGATAGAAAGGACATTTAAATCCTCCAAAGCACTGGCATCATAGAGAAGCAGAAAAAGTTTCATGGCCATATTTGCAAAAGTGCTTATTTAACAAAACAAAAACCACACCTGACCATCTCCCTAGACTTCCAGGGAGGCAATAGCTCCTCACTCTCTGTCAAATCCCCATCCCCAAGATAAAAACACATGAAAAAAGCTTATGAAAAATCCTGAACATTCATATTCTCTTGACCACAATTTTAGGAGGGGCAGATGCAATGAGCACTTGTTACTGAAAACACACAATATTTTTCTTAAATAACTGATCAAAGCCCTCAAAATCTTTTATCTGATGGTCAAGGATATTTTCTGTGTAATTAGTAATGTAAATTTGGAAACTTTTAGATGGAAGATGGCACTGAATATTAAGTCATCAAATTAGAACTTTTTTTTAATGCTTATTCATGTTTGAACCAGAGAAATACTGCAGAAATATGGCTAAACGTTACTACTGCCTTCATTAAAACAAAACAAAACAAAGGTGAGATGTGAATACTTCCATCCATCCTATAGTCCATCTTATTTAACAAAGGCTACCTAAGAAAACTTTGACTGAAGAACTTAAAACCACATTTAATTAATCCTAACCCAGTACTTTAAGCATAAAAATAATTTGTCTGTAATTACCACTTTCCCCTCAGCCAGTTTCTGCCCTCAGTGTCTTACTGAGAAGTCCATTCTGCTAATGATACCTAAAATACTATGAAGTGATTTGAGGGGTTTTGTTTTCTTCTTTTTAACAGTGTGCTTTTAGATGTTCTCCTGAGCTTCTTTGAAGCCATCTATGTTCCTTCTTCATTCCTCATTTCTTTCCCCAGATGTAGCTTCTGACTCCTTTTTCTCTTTGAAATCCCCCCCTTCTTCTACAGAAAGAAGCAGCATGAAGAAGCAGAGCAGTGAATTCTCACCTCCTGATGTTATTTGAGGACCATTTGGACACCCACTACTCAAAATCTTGAGTCCTACAGAAATCTTCAGTGAAACTGTGAAGAAGTGAAGAGAGTAACAAGGAGTACAGAGACTTCCAGATGCTGTAAGAAGTGAGGTTAAAATGAAAATCTTTAAAATGGGTTAAATGGAGTTTGGTGAGAGCTAAACTGTATCCATTAAGTGATGAGTTAGAAAAACTAGAGAATGCCAAGAGTCTAATTGCAGGTCTGTGCATTTGAACTCAAATTCCTCAGGACTAGAACATTAGGGTGGGAATTGGTAGTTCTCATGAAGTATCCTACCAGTCCCACCAAACACGGCCTTCCAAAAGCACTTGATCATATTTAAAGGATTATAGCATGAGCACAAGGTAGTGAAGCAAGCAGTTCACTTGCATGTTTCAATTTGATAGCACTGCTTTCCTTCTGAGCTGTTTAGAATGAACAGCTTGAAGGTTGCAGCATGACTTTGTTGAGATGGGAACCCAAGAATTCTGTTGCTGGTGTGCTGTGAGAGTGCTGCTCTAAATGGCACCAGTGTGCAAAGCCCTTTGGTGACCTTTCTGTGACACACCACATTCACCAGAGTAACCTGGTGAGACAGGAGAGCTCTCATAGTTCTGGAGAGAGACAGGTTCAATGATTGGAGGTTCTATAATATCCTTTAATCATCAACATCAGAATCAGTTACTCAGATGTATTCAGAGAAAGAAGCTGTGGGGGAGTTTCTTTAAAAAGAGCAAGCAAAATAGAGTAAGCAAAGCACAAAACTAATTAAACTTGATGCAACAAAAAACTCAGGCATTTTTGATGCAATTTATTAAGGAGAAAAAGCTGTGAAATTAACAGCAATCAAAAACTAATTAAAGTTGATGCAATAGGAGCAGCCAAAGAATGCCTGATAACACTTATTGAACCAAAGAAACATGGCTGTCAAGTTAAAAGAAATCAACCAAACTCTGTTTTTGAATAGTAACACAAAGATAATTATTCTCTGGATGACACTTACAGAATAAGATTCAAGTCATTACCTCAAAAGACAAAAGGACTGACATGCTGTGTTAAACTGCCTGTGAAAAAAAGTGCCTTAATACAGAAACTTTTAAAGTAATTCTTAGGTCTTGCATATAAACAAATATGACTCATCAATCAAAAAAAACCAAAGCACTGCTATTGTTATATTAATTACTTCTATAAACTAGTATTTGACAAATATTTGGCAGAATACCTTGTGTAACAGGGTACTTACAAGGCAGAGACTCCTGGTGTTTTCATCCTATCTTTGAAACTCATTGCCTCCGCGCCTGGGGCAAGTAATCATCATCTAGGAGTCCATTTGTTTTGGGATTAGGATGAAAAGCTCAATTCCTGGTGTCAAGCACCATTTAAAGTATGGCTAACTGCCAGAAATTCTTTTCTTATAGAAGGTCGTGGTGGTGAATAGCGAAGTGGGTCTGTCTGCAGTGAGAGCAAGGCACTTCAATTTTCTCTATGAAGTTGTACATCTTTTGTATCATGGTCTCAGATTTATAAAAATAAAAATTCAGACAGAAATAGGTGTTCACAGATTCTAAAGTATGTTAAAAGCTTTCTGTTTAACTAAAATTGCACCTGGTAACTGCTGTAGGAAGGGTCACAGTCAGGGTCCCAGTAAAGTCAATCTCATCCAAAATACTCAACTTTCAGCACCTTTATTCTGGAATAATAATTTAAAACCAAATTGGGTTTTAAATTGGTAAGCTCTATAGGCTTTCAAAATTCTCCCCAGTAAGTCTCCAACATTATCATCATCATCCTCCTCCTAGAAACCATCACAAGGCTCCCATTCATGGAATGATCAAATAAAAGTCTGTGTTGTAAAACGTGGTATGACAGACAAGTATAGCACAGATCCAAAGCAAACTACCAGATTTGGTTTGTTATTTTAATCTCACAAAGATAATCTCCTCAGATGACAAGTTAAGTTTCCCATAATTCATTCAGTGCTTTTAAGTTCCCACTTCCTATTGTAATGTAATTGAAAGAAAAAAAAAATCTACCTCTCTCTGAAGTGTGGTATTCAATTCCAAAGAGCTGCAATCTGGTATTATTGACATGGCTAAGGTAGGTTTCAATTGTTTTTGAGCATAAAATAGTGAGTTAGCCTGTTCAATGGTTCTGATTTTCTATTTTACTGCATTTTTACCCCCAAGGGATTTTTAGCAGTGGGTGAAATCCTCATTACTTACACAATCTTTCAACTCTACTTCTTTTTTATAAGAACGCTCAGCCTTACATTGTCAAAATACCCATTTTACTTTCAGAGACAGTTTATATCATTAACATGGATATTTAATGGATCCTTTTTTCCTAGTCTGTTCAGAAATTGCTTAAAATTTCGGAATGAAAGTCAAGACCTTAAACTGCTCTTTACCTTGGCAATAAACACTGCCTTGCAGTGAGCATTTGTTTGTATTCACTTCAACAGCAGATGAATTAAGTTCCAGCAGAGCTCCAGTAAAGAGGCCATTTTCACGTTTGTGTATTATAGACTTCAGCAGCCTAGTGCAGAACTTCTTTACACTTAGAACTGAAGGACCAAATGAACTCTTTAAGTAAACAAGTTAATGTCACTGCAGAAGACAGAGTTGTATCTGCTTCTCTGTGTCATGGTTTGGTCTGTCACAGACAAAACCGGCCTATTAGGCAACTGTTGGGAGTAAGAAATTACAAATTAATTTCTTGAATACACAAAGTTTTTAAGGAACTAGGTCTTTATGTCTTTATAGTCAATTGTTCAGCAAAGAGCTTCTGAAACATGAAATCCTAAGAATTCACACCTGTCCTGTTTATATTAATTTGCCCCTTTTACAAAAATTCTCAGCTTTTTTCTCCATCTTTTCTTGCTGGGTAAGAAAGAAATGGGACTGACTTACCCTCCTGGTCTAGAGCTGCCTCATTCTCCTCTCTCAGCTGCCTGGTCAGTCTCTGCCTCTTTGAGTGCAGAAGAAAAAAAATTCTACCTGCCTTTCTTGCAGTGGCAGAATATAGTTAGATCACTTTTTTTCAATGTTCCTAATACCCGTGAATTTACAGATATTTGATACTCATACTTTCTTTAGAACAGATTGGGACTGGACAACAGAGTCAAATATTAATGAGGGAGCATTTGAAAGAAGAAAATGTGAGTTAAATGATGGTGCAATCATATGGTACCATTCACTAGGAACATTGGCTAAAAATGGTTTTTATTCCAGCATTTCAGATTAAACACACACTCACAAAATTCCAGAACAAATCTGAAAAACCACACTGACACTACACCCCTTGCAGGAGCATGACTTGAAAATACCTGATCATTTCTAGCCACTGAGAAAAGGAAAACCTTTGAAGATTCTCAGATCATATTGTTTTCAGTAGCACATAAATTACATCAATTCCATTTCTATTACCCTCTATTCCAGGCCTATTAAATCTTTACTAATAGGTCTCCTTCATGTCATGCCCGTACAGTGAGATGCAAAGCCCTTTTTATCATAAGTTAAACCGTGGTAATGGGGGGGATGGTGGGGTGACATACTGCTCTCAGACAAGGAGAGCAATTTGCACATTTTAAAATAAGAAATTAATCCTCATCGCCTCTATAACAACTTGAAGGACAATTCTGATCTGCTGTGCCTTGATCAGTTTGACGTTAAAAAATATCCATTTATTGTTGGTAGTCAAGAGAAGAAAGAGGAATTTGCTACAAAATATGACTGCTGGAATATCTTCCTTCAAAACTGGTACAAGGCACATAAAATGAATACAGACACTTTCATATCACTGCCATTTGATCTTTTCCTCTGCTACTCTCTCCCATGTTTGAAAACATAAACACAGATGTAGGGTATTCGACTGTTTCAGGAGAACAGGGAAGATTCTGTTATAATCTGAAAATCTATGTTAATAGGGGTGTGGGGTTTGGGATTTTTTTTCAGCAAAGTGGGTTTATTACTGACCAGTGTGAAAACCATCCTCTCAGGAAGCTGCAGTGCACTGATAGATTGTACACAGACCCCTTAGCTTACCTCATTACAAATTGACAACATCATTGCCAGCAGATTTTGTTAAACACGGATGAACTGCACCTCTTAAAGCCTTCAGCAGCAAGGCTGACATTTTTGGACAGTAAATCCTCTCATTTTTGAAAAAGCAATGATACACACTTTAGGACACATCGATCTGGAGGATGAGTCCAAGCTCATCCAGGCTTAAAAACCTTGGAAATAGCACAAGCTGACCTGAGTTGCATTAACTTTTCTGAATTCCTCTATAGGCTCTCAAAAGAAGTGGTTCAAACATAACATGATAGGAAAGCGTTTACAGCTGTCGTTGGGAGCCTCTGCATTGTGTGTTGATGTGGCCCTGCATCATCCTGGGATGATGAACTCTGGCTCGAGGAGTAAAGACAGAACAGAAAGAAATATGTTTGGAATAAACTTTTCTTACATCAGCTTAACTGCAATACAGTCAGACAGAGAATAATGTGAGTAATAAAGCAAGGATGTAGCTGGCAAGAATGGGTAAAATACGTCTGTGCTTAGCACACTTTCGTCTATAAACGGGTAAAAGTATGCACCTCCTTGATAACTTCAACACTCAAACCAGGCTGGATTGTAAAAGTCTACTCACTACAAAAGTGGGTTATTTTACACAGAGCCATAACATGTTTCACATCATAGTTTTCACTGCCTCAGGAGTTGGGAGTAGAAGAGTTCAGCAAAATAACAGGGCATCAAAACAAAGATACATCTTGCTTTTTTACCCTCCTATTTTAGAAGACAGGTGTGCAAAAATTTAAATGAGCAAGGAAAAAGAATGGTTAAAGGACTTGTCAACTGTACCTTTCTTTTGTTCCCATTGAGGCTGCTTGCTTTCTGAAAATAAGCAGAAAAAACCTCAAGATGACCCGGAGAGAAAGTAGGAGACATATTTTCTGCTTCTGCTTCTCCCAGGAACAAATCCCACCAGAAACCGACACAAAAAGAATCCAAAATATGCAGTTATCCTACCAGTAGAGCTTTCCACAACACAAAATAATGCTATTTAGCAACACATTACCTTGTAATGCTGCCCCCTCACTTTCTGCAGACAGGCACTCACAGGTGCCTTAGCCCTGAGTGGATCTGTGATGGAGCAGGGAACGAGCTCACAGCTCTGTGACCCAGGGTCCTGATCTCCCCTCTGTGAGAGCTGCATGCTGGTCTGACAGTGAGGTAATACTTGTGAGGAAGAGTCATTCTAAGAAGCAGTTTGTGCTGGTGGTGGTGTGCTCTGTGGTGCCAAGGTTTATCCCTTACTCCTATTTCCCAAGAGACTGAAATTCAGTTTTAGGTCAACTCTTACACATACAAACCTGACTCTTGAGGCGGACCTTTCCATGGCCCCAACGTACCACACCTGTTATGAGCACGTAAGGCAATAAAACCAAACCCTACATTACATTTCGTTTTCAATCTGAAGCTCTCGAATAGAGCCAAAAAAAGGAATGATGCTTTACCAGTCACCTATGCAGATAGGCCAATGTGTTTCACACAAAACTAGTAAAAACCCCACATTAAAAAAAAAAAATCTTGAAACCATTGAAAAATTCACTAATTAATTTATATAGTAATGCCTCATTTTCTACTTTCTATTTTGAAAATATTGTGATGATTGGATGGTGTGCTGGTCTTGCCTGGGGTGGAGCTAATTTTCTTCATAGTGGCTGGAACAGGGCTGTATTTTGTTTTTGTGCTGAACACAGGGTTGATAATAGAGAATAGATAGAGATTTTCATTTCAGAACAAGTTTTCATTCCATATATATAAAGCCAAACTGAAATAAACATTTTTTAATTATTTAAAAAAAAATCAGGCAATTTCTCTCCTCTCCCCCAAATCAGGTTTGATACTTAATGCTGCATTTTGAAGAGAAGAATATTAAAATAGTGATATTTCCTGTAAAACAGGAAATCCAGATCTCCCTGCAGTTAGGTTCTAAAGGAGAATAGCTTTAAAAGAGAAATGAAGTTTCCCTTATTAATGTTCAACAGCTTCAGTAAAGAAGCTTGCTAAATCATGAACCCACACCTATGCCTGAAAGAAGAACAAAGGTGTCTTGATGACTAAGGACGCCTGTTCCAGAAAGTGTGGGTACAGTGGTCTAGTACTTTTTTCCAAATATTTTCTGTCCTTCACTGTCAAAGATGTTCTCTTTTCACAGCCTTTCACAGAAGCTAATTCAGGGTGAAAGATCAGGGCGATGTCATTCACATGAAGCCTTGATACTTCGTTTATAACATTTTCTTACTGTAACTGGTGAGCAAGCAATTTACCCCCAAAACACACAGGAAGGATCCTTGTCAGCCAGAAGGAACTGGCACCCATGAGGTTTCTCAAACACCTCACCAAGAACTAGTGAATAGAGGCTGGCACGGGCGTTTTGACAAGAACACCTCAGGTTGTGCTCAGCTTCCTGACTGAGAGGAACAGCATCTTGCATGATTTCAAGGCTCCCCTACTTGCCTTAGCTCTAAGGTGACCCTCCCAGCTGAGTGAAGGAATAATTCCAGTATGAAACTGTACACTGTAACAAACAAAGAAGGAAGAAGCCCTCCCCCTTCCATGCCCCACCACCCAGCCCACCCCGACAGATGCTCATGCACAGGAAAACAGCCATTTGAAATTCAAAACACTGACCAGGCAGCATCAAGGCACTGAGAAAGAAAATGATAAGAAAATGTTTTTATGCTAATGAGGGGAAACTGAAGCCTTCAACAGGTCAGAAAAAAATACCCATTCACAATCCTGGCTTATCTGCACAGAGAGAAAATTCTGCATGTGTGAGTCAGTTGCTAAGAAAGCTCTGACTAATGCAGATACAAGTCTGACTTTTTAAGTTGACATTTCTACTTTTCCAGTGGATCAGAACTGTCAGGAGAATTCCCAGGCAGAGCACAGGATTGCAGAGCAAAGTTATTCTGTAGCAGTCTGAGTTGTGGCATAAGTGCTTTGATGGAATTAGTAATGGTGGTTTAAGAAACGGCCTTGGATTCTATTCCCAGCACTAGCAATTACCACTCCCATAACAGAATCAGAACAAAGGAACAAAATCAGATAGAAGCGAGCTGGCAAAGAGCAAATTCCCTTCTGCTGCTGCTTTCACAATGCCATTAAATAACATCTGGCAGTGGGGCAGGACAGAAAACTGGAGACAGGAGCATTTTAAAGTGTTGCTACTAGACCTGCCAAGAGCTCAGCTGTACAGAGTCCTTCATTCCTTTTCTGCTTTTCTCACAAGATGTGACTATGATAAAAATTTATTCTTCAAAAATTAAAAATGATCAAAAATGCCTTTTATCAACTACATCAGCAGAACGTATTGTGCATCTGTAGATGGATTAAATATAATTTTGCTAGGTAGTTGGAGAAAAAAAGTCTATAAAGATAGCATTTGGCATGGGTTAATCACCTCTTTCATTAAAGAAAGGAATACATACTGAGAACATCTTTCTGCCATCCGATTAAGCAATGAGCCAATACAATTGTAAATCTTCCAGAAATTCCCCATGGTTCAACACAATAGAGGCAATTCTTTACTTCTCAGACCATATCTCTCATTTTCAGATAAGCATTGCATTAATTGTGTACAAAAACTTTCTATCATGCTGTTAAAAGAAATGGAATGTGACTGTTCTGATTCTCCTTAGCAACCTTTGACAATTAAGAGATTGAATTATTCATATGTATTTTTAACATAATAACAATTTTAAAGGTTGCTCGCCACTCAATTGCTCAAACAGTGTGCAAACCCAAAACTGTTTGATTCCAGTATAAACAGTGCCACTGCTCCTTTTCTGCTGTTTTAGTGGCTGACACAACTTAACTGTCTCTGTAACTGAGGTAAAAAGGATTTCAGGGTACTCTTCCAAGAATCACATGCTATGAATTTGAATATGAATTGCTTTTCAAGTCATCGGAAGTTTTTCTTCCTTTGAATGAGGCAGATTTAAGTCTGCACGTACTCGTATTATTTACAATTAATATAAGTGCTAATTATCTGCACTACTTACCCATATCATGCAAGTCTGATCAAGTTTGGTGTATTCACTGAACATAGCTCAATGCAGACAGGTTTTCTCCTCCGTGCTAACAAGCACAGCCATGGTATTAAAATAGAAAGGATGACACTTCCACAGAGACTAATGATAATTTCATTCAGGGTGGGGAAGATACAAATGGCACCTGCTTTATTTTTAGGCTCAAAAACTGACCGAAAAATCTGAAGAGCATCAGAAGGGGAAACACATCCTGTATGAAGAAAAATAAATACAGGTGTGCTAGGACTGTATATTGTGATGCACATTTTATAAACTCAACCATGACAAGATAACCCATACAGGGAGAATGATCTAGTAAGATGGCCTTGTGTTTTTTGCTTCTAAATGTTATTTTAGATAATGAGAAATTCTATTTAGGTTGCTTTGCTTTCATCTAACATACAGTTGAGCTATCAGTGTAATTGCATAGCATTATTATTATTCTCTTAGGCTGCTACTGGACAATAGAGCTACAGATAGAAATAAAATAGTAATAGCTTGTGACAGGTTACATTTAAAATGTTTGATCAGACTGATCAATGGGCCTTTGCTTCAGAAGCTAAGCTGAGGTTCAAGGAAGGAAAAGATAATGGCTAGTCCAGCACTTTGGATGTATCTCAGTGAATTAGAAGGTTGCTCCTGACTTAATACAGCTGTCACATACATGAAATGCTTTTTAGCATCTCAGACTCCATGACAGAAATTCACATCTGCATTTTTTCTTTCAGAAATACTTCTGTTACTGTATATACACTTATCTTGCATCTTGGTTTTATATTAGATTTCAGAAGCTTAATTTCGCTTCCCAGTTTTAATTATTTTATATTATCTAAACAGCATACTTAAAACTTACTGATATTTGACACTGAATATACAGATATAATAATTACCTGTTCGTTACCGCAGATTAACTGTTACAGGTGTTTTAATTATTTTTTTTTTACATCTGTTAATATGAGATTGAACTCTGCGTGCTATTGGTTTGTTGGTTTGTGTTTTCCTCTTCTCCATTTACACAATTGCCTTTTGGTTTTTGTGTTTCCTCAAGCCTCCTTTACCCAGAGAACATGCCTCTGAAAGTAATCTCATTCAGGTTGATTCAGTTCTCGTTTCAGTTAAATTTAAAGTTATTTTCTTTGGCTCACAGCAGAACATCACAGAGTCTCTCACTGAGTTATTGAGGATTTTCACCCCGTATCAGCAATTACTTTTCTGCACACAGATCCTTAAAGATCCTCCAGTACACAATGATTTGTTACAATTTCTGTGCTGAAACAATCATGTTCCTTAAATAAGTTTCTACCAGAAAAGGGAGAGGAAAGATGAGCACTTCTGATAATGGTATATCCCATGCTTCCACCTCAGAAATTGAAAACAGTATTATTTTCAGGCACATCCAGGCACTATGAAAGCATACATCTACTTCCTTTATTTAAATCTTTGGCTATATTAAAATCCTCAGCTTGCCTGACCTCAATACTGTGATCCTCCTGTAAGCTACTCATCTGGCTTTTGGTTTGGCTTTCATAACATCAGATGTTAGATTTGGTAAAATTTGCCTTTAATTTGTTTCCACTACTGATGGAAATTTAAATAGGGTATTCTATTTTTGGTAATATAGCAGGATTTGTATTCACGTGATAAGGTGTGAATCTAATACACAGGAGGAATTGAAAAATTTCACTTAGATTTAGTACGCACCTTTTACAAATTTGTTTCAGTGGGTACATTATGCATATTTTTAACATACCAGTGAAAAAGACCCAAGCTGTCTTCACCCTTGGTAAGTGTGCAGAGGCAAGCCTGCTACAGAGATGTTCATACTCACAGCCAGCTTTAACTTGGAGAGGATTTATGTCCCTGAGCCAAGAGACTCTTAAACCTGGCTAACACAACATTGCGGGGACAGAACATCTCTGGGACATCTCTACCCTATTTGCCTGAGCAATATGGAAATGAATCCACAACCTGGCAAGCCTCCACCTCCTCAGAGCAGCTGTAATTTCAGAGGGCACAGGGCTGGAGTCCACAGGTACAACTCTGTTATCAAACCGGCTTCTGGGGAGGGTTTGGAATCAATCCAGTTGTCTCAGGCCTAGGTAATGCAGAGTGGGAATTCTGAATCATGCTGATAGAAGAGGCTTTTCCTGTTCCATTACTATTTCCCTACCTGGCAGTCACTGTCCTTCAGTCATATCCTTTGGAGTTCTTTTCCATCCACTTGGGTAATTCCCTAAACTTATGCTGTTGAATCACTCATCTGAACTACATTTCTCCTTGACCTGCTGTGTTTTTATTCCTCCAGCATTTACTAACTGATAGTTAATCTCCACGTTAACCCTTCTAAAAGCAGCTGGAATGGCAGTGACTGTACCACCTGCTGTTAGTGCAGGGCTGCTGAGATTATATTGCATTTCATTCCAGTTCCTGTTTCAAAGTCAGCTTTTGATTGACTGCTTGCAGTACCACAACCTTAAATTTTAAATGTGTTAAGTTACATCCATCTATATAAGCCATCCCAAAAACATTCTTTTCAGCTGATCTAATTTGCTTGGATAAACCCTGTGGAATCTGGACAGACCTGTCTGCAATATCTTAGCTAGCTCAGATGTCTCTCCATCGCAATGTGCCACGCAGATATTGTCATGTTTTCAGAGGTTTCTGCCTTGCCCTTGGAAGAGTTTTATCCTCCAGATGCAAAGTCATGACTGTACTTGTGGTGTGGATTTTTTCTTCTTTCTATATCCAACATCACAAATTTCTGTCTGGGGAATATCAGAATGTTCCATGATTGTCTTTCCCTTTTAATCATAAATATTTTTATGCTTTTATCCTATTCATTTAAGCTATTCATTTATACACTGATATGCCATTTCTAAATATTTGCACTTCAATATTTTCCACTGTTGCTGTCTTCCTCTGAGACGCATAATTTTCACCAGAGCTGCAAATATCAGTTATCCCTTACAAAGTCAGTTCTTTCTATTCTCCACAGCTGAGTTTTCTTGGATTTAACAATCACTTATATGACAAAACATTCAGGTTCTGGCCTGTCTGGTGACTCTCTTATTCCTATGACTCTGCTATACTGAATACACTGTGATATAACAATCAGCACTCTTGCCTGTCACCTAGTTTCTCAAAAAAATAACCTTCACCTTCCCTAAGGAACACTGTTCACTGTGCTCCTGATTAAAAACAAAATGTCTTTTTCTGCCTACCTTCAGGTTTCTTATGATGTACAATGCTGAGCTCTACTGCTCCGGGATCTACCACTTATCATTGTGAGCGCATTGTCCCACTTGCCCTTCTCTGCACTCAAACTGTTCCTCACTATCATTTGCTCTAAGAGTTGTCTGAAAAAACCCCAATGGGTTCAGAATTTAATGTAGCAGGCTTGTTTTCTTCAGAAATCCCAGGAAGTTTAGCTTATCCACGTAAACAACTAGTGCAGAGAGGGCAGATAAAAGAAATCTCTCTTTGTGCCTCTTTTGAACTTCACCCCCCCCACTGCCCCCAAAAAATAGGAATTTTCACTAGTAAAAGATTCTTTGCCTTTTAAAACAAAAATAGCCAGCAGCCTGAGTATCATGAAACTTCATTACAGAGTAATCTTAGCAGTGTCATCACAACTACTACTTCAATTCATCATATTCCAATATATCAGCTTCATTCTCCATTTAGCTTGAGTGCTGGTAAACCTAATTTCTGCACATACCCACACTTCAGCACAATATAATGCAAGCTCCTACATTTTCTAACCATCTCTACAATACGGCCATTTACTCCCTTGATTCTGCTAAGAAATGGAAAAATAAATGCTGTAAGTGGGAGTAGTTCTACTAATTTATTGCAATGAAATAATATTCTAATGCATTGTAATACATTTTTTAAATGCAATTTTCATATTCATGCAGAAAATAACTGTCAAGATATTTTAACAGACTCCTGGTCCCTTTGATCACGTTATCTTTTTTAAGATGCATGAACACAAGCGTTCCAGGTTTCAAAAGTGCCAACCTGTTTTGAAACCTGTGGGGTTTAAGGATAAAGTGAGACACTTCTTGATCTCAAAAGTTCTAAGACAGTGTCTTTCTTTCCCCGGAGCACTAATGAACTACCATCCAAAATCATTTAAGCTTATTCCTATCCATGACCCAGAAGGAAGCTGTACTGGGTTTGGTAGAGATGGAATTTTCTTCATAGCAGCCCACATGGTGCTGTATTTTAGGTCCATGACCGAAACAGTGTGGAAAACACATCAGCGCACCGGTTATCACTGAGCAGTGCTTGCACAGTGTCAAGGCCTTCTCTGTTTCTCACTCTGCACCCACAGTGAGAAGGTTGGGGGTGACCAAGGGGTCGGGAGGTTACACAGCCAGGACTGCTGACCCAATCTGACCAAGGAATATTCCATAAAATACAGCAATAACAAAACTTGGGAGTTGTTTTCCCCAAGTAGGGATTGCTTGGAGACGGGCTGGTGCATCACACTGCTGGTGGGATGGAGTGAGTGACTGCCTTTCCACTACTTGGAATTTTTTATTCCCATTGCCTTCACTTATTAAACTCTCTTAACATTGATCTGTAAGCTTTTCTTGGTTTTGCCTCTCTGATTCTCTCCCCTACCCCTTGCAGGGGAGTGAGTGAGAGCAAGAACCCATAAGTAAGAAATAAAATTGCAGCTGAAAGACTTAACCCAGGTTATCTGTCCCTATATGTCATACAGTGGGTCTCAAGGAAAGATAAGAGCTGGCCACACAGCTACTGATATTTGTCTGGCATAGTTGTGGAATCAACAGATATGACCAACAGAAAAAAAAATGATCTCAACTACATACCTTGGAATGACTATTCTAAAAGATCTTTATGGAAAGCTCTGTATAAAAATAGGATTTCTATCTCATACAATTCTTTTCTTTAAGTGCTAGAAGCCTCCCAAATATTATAAACATTTCCAAAGTATTGCTCTTCAGCTCAGGGAGAAAAAAATGAGATAAAATCCCATCCCTCTGTATAACTTCCCCCAAACTTATCTAGCTGTACTTCAGAAATTATCTGTATAGTTTTCTTGCATTTTTCCCCATTGTTTTTCATGCTACTTCATAGTTTGACTACAAGGTATTCTCTCCGTGAAAGGGTCTATTAAACTCTAAGTAACAGTGAATCTCTAATTTATATGTGTACCCTAGGATGGGGTTAAGCTTGGCCATCATCTCCTGTCTGATACCATCTCCACTCAATTATGTAACAGGAGGCAGAGCATGTGAAGGTGGAGATGTAAGTCCATTCATCATTGCTACTCGATTTCACATTACCTAAATGCTAAGGCTCTCCATACTCCCAGCAATACAGCTTGTCTGCCTCCCTGTCCTGCATAACTAATTTAAACCCTGTATGTTCTACTTTCCTTTCTACCGCAAAAAGAAACGTTATTTTCTTTGCTTCTCTGACTCATGTTTTGTACAAGCCAATTCCTTCTGTCTACTTGCACACCTACATCTTAAATTCAACTGCTTACCAGAATCATTAAATGTCTACAAGAGGCAAGTTCAGCATTTCCCTCCAGTCAGAAATGTCCTCAATTATTTTTGTAACTCACAAGTACCTCTGCTTGTTTATGCAGATTAGAATCTGAGGCTGGATCACCAGAGAAAGCTGTAGATGTGGTTTATACTTAAATTCAATATCCAGAGCCTGGCTGCCATAAAACAAGTCAAAGGATAAATACAGCTAACTAGAATGGAGTTTTGTATCTATAACATCAGAGAGACAGGATTTTCATACCTGAAAGGACCAGCCTTTTAGATGGCAATTCAATCACCATTTTAGTGTCAGAGTCAGAAAAAATTCTCTGCACTAATGAATCCTTCTAAACTGACATACGTGACACTGTAATTAAAATCCCATGCCTTGTACACTGCGAATTTCAGTCTCCCTCTAAATATCTTTCTGTTGAGAAAGCAAAAAGTCAGGAGTTGCTTTCATGGAGCTGATAGCACAGCTGACCATCCCAACAGTCATGATGGTTTGAGTAGAGACACAGCCTCTCTCTAAACTCACATAAGTTCCAACATAATAGTGCCACCCCAGAGAGGGAGCAAATGCTGAACCTCATGGGCAGCTGCTGTACCCAAACGTGTTCCCACCAGATCACTGTGCCTATCAGGGAAGCTCTCGAGAGCTTTGCAAGAACAGTGCCCTCTCACAACCCTTGCCTAGTGCACCACTATCTTTGAAAGCTTTCAAGATGATAGGGAGCTACATAAATGCCAAGTACTCTTACATGTAAAAAATCAAAGGTCATCTAAAGAAATATATTCTGATGCTGAGGGATGAATAATCCTGAGACTGGAATATCCTTTCTAATTTTTCAGTAAGACATGAAAGTGCTACTACCTGATGAAAGCACAGGGGCCATGTACCCACCTATGATTAGCATCAGGCACACGTCTCATCAAAATCTGTGTCAGTTTGTGGCAAACTTATCGTGGTCAATGTCAACACACCCTTGTTTTACTATCAACAAACCTGCAAACTTCCCTGTTAAGGTGGAGAGCAGGTATTTTACACTTGCACTTGCCTGACTGAGCAAAACTGTTAGGTATGTACACACGAGGTACAGATTCTCTTCCTTTTTATAGTCCAATTACACATTTTAATATTGAGGAGATTAAATACCTTTGATATCAACGGCCATTGTTGAGTTGTACACGCCTCCTTTATAACTCAATATCCTGCTCCGTATTTATCTGTATTCCCCCTACTGAATGGGAATATGAGAAGATGGCTGCTATAACAAGTTGCATAAAGGTTCTTTTCAGTCTTCTCTTTATCAATTATCTCTCTGCCTCCATGCTGTGGCCTTTTCCTTATAGCTCTGCATTCATATTTATGTCTCTCAGCGTTTATTGCCCTCTCAAAATCCTTAAGAAGTGACACCAGTGAAGATAAACTAGAATAACCTACATTAATTTAAAATAATATCTGCCAGTTCTACACTGCTGCACATTGTGCTTCTTCCAAAGGCAGCTATGCAATTATAGGTACTTGGGTGCATAAAGTGATACAGAGGTTTCTATGGCAATTATTCATTTTAATTGAAAACTGTGTAGGGAAAGACTCATTTCAAGTGCAGCATGCAATTTGCATTTGTTTCCAGAGAATCTGAACTTGCTTAGGGTGAGTTGTGAATTCCTATTTTTAAGGAAGACACAATCTTTAAAATTCTCTTGGTGGAGCACAGGGGGCTGGAGACCCTGTTGTTAAGCTTATTAACATTTAAGAACATGTATCCACTTATTCAATACAGTATTTTTTACTTTCAGGTAAAAGCTTGATGTTTCAAATGAAAGAGAAAGAATTAAAAATCAAATTGATACAAAGTGCCCTTGAATTTCTGAGGTAGAGGAACCAGAAAAAGATAGAAGTACCAAAAAGGACAGCAAGGAGATAGGTCATCAATGAGACCAAGTTCACCACATCAAACATTTCTTTTTCATATATTTTAGCTACTCTGCATTAGAATAATAAAAAAGACAAAGTTATTTCAAATCTTAATATATTTTAGAGTATCAAAGAAAGAGTTGGAGGGAAGCAACAGTTTCACCTTGGTTAGATACTAAAATAAAACTACAACTTAATTTCCTGTAAGAAAATAGGATTTATTTCCTCTCCCTATTCCTATCACCTCAACGAGTCAAACACATTTTAGGCCTAAATTTACAACAAAACCAAACCACCTATTGCAAGTGATGAAGACCTGGAAACAACCTCTGAACTGTGATTTCACATTCACTAAATCCACAGCGTTGCCTTTTCTGAAACAAGGCACTCCTAATTTTCTGTCTATATCACTTTAAGGCTGTAAAGGCCAAGTGCCAGAAATGTCCCAAGTTAAAAATAGTCCTTGTCTCCTTTATTAATATTAAATAAATATTAAATTGGTGTGAAGGTTGGGATGAAAGTGTTCTTTACTAGCCACAAAATCCTCTTAACTGAGAAAAAAATCTGTACTTAGAAAGAGGTGGCCACGACAGTATGTGAGGGGAAGAGAAGAGTAATTTTAGTAATGTGGTTTTGGTATTAGTGTGTTTGGCTCATTGCATTTCTGTACGTTAAAATACCTAAAACAGAAAAAGGAAGGATGACTCCTAACTTCAATGTCAATGACTGCACCACAGCTCAGAAGAGTGCAAAATTACATGAATGTGCTCTTCATAATACATACGTCATCCATTTTTAATAAACTGGAGACTAATAATTAACCCCTCGAGGAAAGGCACAGAAATATGAAAGGCACAGGTGACTGAGTCTTTCTCCCTTTTTTGCAAGAAGTTCTATTTTGGTCAAAAAATGCCTTTGCAAGACAGAGGAACCAACTTGTTTGAGAAAGAAGCGTGAACACAGAATGGGTCTTGCCAAGGACAATCCAGCGGGGAGGGCTTTTCACTGCATGGACAATTTGCTCTATTTTTGGCACCTCTTGCACCATATGGTGGTGGTCCTAAGGTCAGTGGCTGGGCTTTATGACCTTAAAGGTCTTTTCTAACCTTAATTATTATATACAATGACAACTCTCATCTCCCTCATATTCTGCTGCACTCTCAACCCTCTTTTGATACTTACACACGTTCCTTCACTTTACTATTTGACTCTCTCATAATTATTAAAATATACAGCTATCAACAAAAAGATTTCTTGAATTTGTGTTATGCTTCCAGACATGAAAGAAATATGCTCCCATTCCTACATGTGTCATTCGTATAAGTAGAAAATAACCTATTGAAGGGAAGTAAAGTTCAAAGTAAGCAAATGTGACTTATTTCCTAACATGGCAACACCCAGAGTTACTCAGCTCTGACGGATATAAAGGCTGCTGGTGACGTACCTTGTCTGAGCTTCTGTTTTTTACACAGAACATAACTCTATGGCTGTTCAAGTTTCCATTAATTTTCAGAGTTTGCAAAGCACAGCTATTAAAAAGCAATGCTCATGGTGTTGAAAGGATAAATAAGACCTGGAGGTTGGTTTTGGCTAACAATAAGAGACAGGTTTGAATAGACTCTGGCAGAGGCACTGCTCTCAATAAATTAAATGCAATGACTGGTTCTAGTAGAAAGCTGCTTTTTTTATAGCCAAATTGTATGCCTAGCTGGGAGAAGTGGGAAACAAGGAGAGAAAAAAAGGGGAAGCCTTTACAGTTTCACTTGCCATCATTTCCTGACAAAACCACTAATAAATACCTCTCTCCAGTTTGGCTCAATAATGCAAGCATCAAAGGCATGTGAAAGGAACGTCTTTCTTACTCTTATGAACCCATACACATACAAACAGGAAAAATTGCCAGTGAAAGCTGTAACTTCACTTTCAGAAGTGGCAGAATGTTTTCCATGCAGGAATTGGATGTACTGCTCACTCCTCTCAGTATACTTGAGACTGGAAATATCACACAGAGTGCAAACCACTGCCAACATAAGACTTAATATCTCCAGCTAAAGGACCTGAAGACGTTTTCATGTGCAATAGATGCAGAGTAATTCCTCCATAAAATTAATCATCAAATATTCCTCCAAGTCTTGGGACAAGCTAAAAGTTCAATAAAGACTGCAGTCCCTTAAATTTACACACTTCAGCTCTGCACATTTCCTGTGGGGAATATAAATTGCTTCTAGTACTTACTACTCTGCATGCCATTCAAATTCTGTTGCTTTAATTCATTATATTAAAAAGTAATACAGACTTCAATTATTTGTTGTAAAAGTAAAGATTTAGCTAAACCACACAGAAAATTCAATTCACACCAAAATGGCTACAATGCTCAAATTAATGTATTTTCAGTCCTCACACGTCCTTCTCAGCATCCTTTAAAATGTCACTTATTTTATAAAAGATATAGATTTTCTGAGTATTGATGTGCTCTATCAGTAGACAACGTCTCTCTGCTTTTAGTTTTGCAGGCATTACTTACCCACCCCAGATCACCAATGACTACAGCTAAAATAAAGGGGTGCATGTGGACAAAGGTTACAGCACAGGACCTAACAGCTGCAAAGTTTGCACCTTATAAACCTCTCATCTTCAATCCTACATTCAAAAGGTACTTATGATTTCAAAGAAATTGCAAATCAAATGATTACACGCTACAGGAAATTAGATAAAAGAGAAAGGAACCACTTCAACACCATCAAGAGAATCTATTCAACTATTATATTAATAGTAAAAAAACATATTTTGATTGCAGCTTCTGCAGGTATAAAATGACAGGTTTTAGATTCTCCTCTATTGAAGTGCACGGATCCACAAAGCGCTTTCAGTCCTACAAGGTGTTTTAAAGTCTTGTAATCATTCAGCAGAGCATTTGGACATCAGTTCTTTTATTTTAAGCGGAGTAATGACTGCACTTGTTGAAATATGTTCTAGAGCATGGAGCACCTTTCAAAATAAATTCAAGCACCAGAATTAAGTATAACTGTTGAACTTCTGTAGCACTGAAATCAACACCGAAGCTTTCACATTTTTTAAAGGCAAGTGATGAATTTATTACTCCTAACTTAAATTTCTTTACAGAATCTAGTGTAATCTTTACATTAGCATTCTATTATGTAAAACTCAATGATTTTTCAGTTCAAATCAATGTCTAGAAATATATACCACTGCAAAATAATGTCCTTCTTTTTGTAAGGAATGGATGTTTTCCTGTCTTTTTCTCTTCCCCCATTTAAGTAAAATTTTAAAAAATCTGTGCATGGAAACATTGGAAACATCAGGACACAAAATACAAGTATTTCTATTAGCTGTTAAGAACACCTACCACAGCAACTGTGCATTTCACTAACAACCAGACTGCTGTACACCAGAAACAAACTATGGGATTATATACGCAAATGTAAAAATATATAGAATACATATTTATGCATAACACCAATAAAAACAAGTCACAAGTTTTATGGGATACTACTTCTCTTGCCACCTCTTGCCACCCATAAATTCTCTACCAAGATATTTTGCAGCATTTTCCAAATTATCTTACAATAAGAATTTCTAATCCTATTATTTTCCTTTTAATAATTTAAATATACTGTAATGTGCAAGATAGTATTTCAGTGAACCCCAGTCAAAAAAAAAAACCACAACAAACAATCATATAATAATTGTAACAGAAAACATCTAGTCCTAGGATATATAGGAAATACATTCACATTAGAGTAGCAAAGAGAAATGGTTTTAAACATTTCTTTCTTATTAAAAAAACGGTGCAGAAGCATGAGTTCAGGAAATAATTTACCTTTCTTGTCATCGAAGTACAGTGTCTGTTGAGCTGGATTTGACCACTGGAGGGAGGTGTTATCATTTTGATCGACCCTGCAGGTCAAATTTGCTGTTCCCCCTTCAACAACTGTGACGTTCTGTGTGAGTGGGAACTGCCCTTGGCTGCCTGAGGAGGGAGGGATGGGATGCAGAAAGGAAGAGAATAAGAGAAAAAAAAGAAAATATTTAAGTTTTGGGATTGAATTTATTGCAGCAGTTTCCCACAGATGACAGACCTGGAATTCAGTGTGATCTAGTCTGACCAAAGAAAGGTAGTATAATTTTTTTTTTTTTAAATTACATTTACAATATATTCTCTGTACCTGAGAAACAGAGAGATGAATTAAGAAAAAAGGATTCCCCCCCACCCCCCAAGTCGTAACTATTTAGTTCCAAAGAAATACTCTGCAATTTTATCTCCTCAGACATACCCAAAGATATCTCAGTGCAAGCAATATAGTTAAATCATTGTTGAAAACATCACTGAAAGCATAACATAAAAATCCACAGAGTTTTTAAAACAGAGGGACGGGGCAACCTTGACTCTCTGTTTCTTTTTATACATTTTAAAGGCCTCTCAGGATGATGTTTTCTGTGTCAGGTTTGGAAAGTTGTTGGAGAGCAAATGTAGTGTGAATCTAATACTTGATGCATATGCTGTTGGGGGAATATAACCTGATCTCATATGAAAACAGAAGAGATGATGTAGTAGGTCTCTTTCACATCTGTGATTCTATCCCAGAGCATTATGAATCACATTAAGTGCTTGCTGAAAAGTCACTGGGAAGATTTCCAAATGCCTCTACACAATGCAGGAGCAGTATCAGTCAGGTTCTTGAATCACAAGCATTTTCAATGGCACAGTTAGGCTAAAGTGTTTATGTAGTGTGAGAATAGCACACCTCTTGTCAAACAGCACAACACGTTCTGACAAACAGGACTGCAAGAAGGGAGCACAAAACCATGGAAGTGATTTTTAACATGGGTGGGGAAAGAAAAAACCTTCAATAATAAACAAGACACATCACTGAATGTATGATTGTTATCTAGGAGATACGTTATTTATTTAAGGGTACAATGCAAAAGAAAGGCAACCCAATACTCTAAATGAAACGTATGCTTCTTTCTTCTCCTTCTTTTACACAGGTTCTATTAAAAGAAGCACTGAAGAGTAGGTAGAGATGCTTGCATAAGAAGTATAATTCCAAGACTGACGCTCAAGTGGGATGTGTCAGGAATTAAAAATCTCTCTACAGTCCTACAGGAGAGAACAAGCTCATAGACGTGTCATAAGTGCATCAAGGATATAATAAATACAATACCCATTAATGATACAATACAGAATCATAAATCCAGCATAAAACCCTCAGAGAAACATCCTATTTTAGTGCCTCTCATCAGAGTTGTTCCCAAACAAGTTAAAGTGAGGCATGTCTTCAATATAAAAGCATGGCAATATGGAAATCTATTGTCTAGGATACAGGTTTGCAGAGGAGCAGAGTAAGGAAGTACTAAATAAAAGATTAACAACTGAACTTCTATTTGACCTACTGATATTGCCAAAACCATAATTCTAGCCAGATTTTGATTTCCCTATGTGAAATAATCCCGATGGCCGTAGACATGGAACATAAGCACCCCCATCAGTGAAATAAATAAAATATTTCCACCAAAATGCAAATCTGAATAACTATTATAATTTTTGAATAAATATCAACTACAGTTGTCTAAAGATCAAGATTTACTGTGTACTGATATTTACTGTAAGAGGGTATTTACTATCAACAGGATAACAGACATAGTAAATTAAAAATAAGGAATACTAAAAATACCATGGCTAATTTAAATGCTGCAAATAATAAATGCCAAAATTCTCATGACATCCTCTGTATCTGACACTTCATTAATCAAACCCTGCTTCTTGAAAACCACACATTGAGAAATACAACGATGAGAGAAAAATAATAAACAAGGATGGAAAAAAAGAAAAAAGAAAAGAGAAAAGATTTGTCATTTCCTTCCATTTCTCCTCTTTCAATTCCAATGTGTCAAGGAACCTCAAGATATTGCATAAATTGCTTATCATTTAAATTAGAATTTTTAAAATCCAGAAAAATGCACACAGCCTGTTGTTACTTCCACTAAATTACAGGCAACTCACCAAAGAAATAACCTTCTAAAGTATGAGCTGTGAATAGGAGACTATGTGGGCTAAAATACTTTTTGCCTACAAGAAGCATTAAACAGAACCTAGTGCCAGAGATTAGCACAGTGAAATCTGTCGTTTACATTAAAGAACTGGAATGGGAGGTAGTTTAATAAAAAACCTGCTGTAATGATTTAGGACCTTATTAACACAGTTTAGGAGATCTCCCCATAATTACCCTGTATTCTCTGTCTGGTATTACAGCTCTTATCATGAGGTGTCAGTGTACATGCACTCTATCATTTGTTACTGACTGCCAAGTCACAGACTCATCTCTGGTCAGTACATAAACTATTCTGATCAACCATATAAATAGAAACTGCAGATGCCATAACCTGAAGAAGTCGGAACTTTCTTTTCTCTGGCCACCCCAGTGATTGCTAATTATTTGGAAACAAGAATTAATCTAGCATATAAAAAGAAGACCAAAATGTTCATCTTATCCCTTGCCAGCAGAGAATCTGTGTGGTTCTGCAGAAGATGCACAGAGCTTCACGGGAAGCTTGGAGTGGAGAAGAGGTTCAGAGAAAAGGAGACATTTAACATGGAAAGTAGCCCAAGTATAAAGAAGGGAGCCTGTACAGGACAGAGATAACTAGATAAAGCAAGTCCGAATGAAAGGGTACTGCACATCTCTTAATGAAGACAAAAAATACTAGTAAGTGATGGGAAAACTAAGACAAAGAAAAACTCATGAGATTCACTTTAGTGTTTGTATCTGCAGCTAACTTGGGATACTAAAGAAGGCACTTTGGGTCCAGAAGGACTGGAGGAGGTGGTAAAACCCTATATGAAACAGGTGAACACTAAAGAAAACATTAGCATCATGCCTTTTAACACAGCTGTTAAAATGTCAAAGAAGTGGTTTATGCCACTGAAGATTGCCTCTGGTTCCTGAGGATCTCACAGTATTTTGTGGGAGAGGCCTTGTTTCTGTTAATGTCCTCTAACAAAACCATTCATTCCACCTTGGCTTAAGAAGCCCAGTAATGGAAAATTTATGGCCCTTCAGTAACTTATTTCAGAGAGAAACAGTCCTCATTGCTCAAACAAAACCACAGAATTCACCCCTGCTCTAAATTTGTCTCACTATAGCATCCAGCTTCCACTGGCTCTTAAATCTTTTCCCCTGCTCAGAAGAGCCCTCTTTTATCAAATTTCTCCTGTAGGCACTTAGAGACTGTGATCAAATCATCCATTAACCTTCTTTTTGATAATCTAAACAAATTGAGCTCCCAAGTCTTTCTGCAGAGATGACATTTTTCCAATCCTTTAATTAGTCTGTGGCTCTTCTCTGTGCCCTCTTCCATGTGTCCTCTTCTTTCTGAAGTGTGCAGCCCAGGCCTGGAAGTCCCACTGCTGCAGTCACAGAAGGCAAAAATACAAAGGTGATGCCACTTCTCTACCAGTTTTTTGTATTCCTGTTTGCACACCTAAATTAATCCTCTTGACCTGAGGGTCAGACCCAGGTATGACTAAAGGTTTACCACGGGGCTGGGATTTTTCCCTTTTCTCTTCCAGTTCTCCTGTAGCTCTTACTTACACATCCCTATATTTCACTGCACTGGACACAGCTCTTTAGGTAAGTTCAGTACAATTTATTTCCTACTTTACTATTAACTGAGGTGATTGACAAGTATAATTGAGATAAAGACTACAACTCAGATGCTAAAGACAGGGCTACCCATCCAGATTACTTGCTTTCCTCCCTACAAATGGCTGGGAATGACATTTCTAACCTCCACCAGCAGGTCAAGTCAATCAAACACACATATATATATATATTTATATCTATATCTATCTATATATATATATATACATATATATATGTATATCCACTACAGTATATCAAATTACATTCTGCTCCTCAATCAAATCTAGAGCAAGGACAAACAATTTTACTGCCTGTATGGAGTACACTAATAAAGAGATGAAAAAAAAAAATTACTGATGGTCCACATTATTAATTCCTTTGCATCTGAAAAGGAAAACACTACAAGGTTTTGCAAACGTAAATTACAACAAGCAATGAAATTACTGAAAAAAGGCGGCTGCATCGAGACACTGTTATCATCATGTTGTATTCCAGCCCCTCTGCTCATTTTAGCTTTGTTAGCAAAAGTATTCAGCTATTTGGACTAGATGGAGCTATAGTTAAGTATATTCTATCACAGGTTGTTCCTGCAATGCTTTGTGAAGGACCAACACTCGTATCTCATTAGCCACAAGCTGGTTCTTGCCAAGAAAGGCTTTTCTTTTTTGTTTTCCCACCCAAAAATCATGGCTAAACTGCTTTTACATTTAACACTGATTTTTATCTCAGTGTGTGACAAGTCTACGTAGAATAATTATCATTATTTGGTCCAGTTTGTAAACATTCATCATGTGAGTTCATTTCAGGTTTTTTGTTTATGTTTGGGTTAGGTTTTTTGCTTGGTTTTGTGGCTTTGTATTTTTTTGTTTTTTTACTTTTAGCAATTACAATGAAAGCTCTTTAATGAGTTCAACACTTCCACTTGACGCTTAGGTGATACATTCTAATCAATTTACCAGGCTAATTATAAATGTGACTAGGTGGCTGTGAGCACTGAGAAAACATAATCCTCTCTTTACTTTTGTTTCTACAAAGGTCTCTTTTTGGAAAGTAAACAGTTATGTCACAAATTAAGAGTGTATCAGTATCAATTAAGAGCACAGCATCAGTGCAGCAAGCTTTGCCTACTCATACCACTGTGCATCAGAGAGCCACAAAAAAAAAAAGTTGTGGATAGAGAGGATGGCCTAGAAAAGAGGTGACAGAGATGCAGAGAATTATCAGTGTTTTGGCACATTGGCTCTACACAGGGCCTGGCTACCCAGAGTCCCTGTGAGGTAAATAGAGTTTATCAGCATGCAAGAGGGAAAAAGTAGAGCCTACAGTTCTATAGCAGAGATTTATCCTTTTCAGTCTTGCACGGAACCACAAAGCCATGGGCTTTTTATTTGATACCTCCACAGCATGGTCTCAGACAAAACCAGAGGCCATAAAAATGCAGAGCTGTATCGGAGGAAATAAAAAAAAAAAAAAAAAAAAAAAAAAAAAAAAAAAACACCAAAAAACCCAAACTTGAGCAAATTATTTTTTCAAAACAGTCTGATTTTTAATATTGATTTTAATAGGACCAGGCCCTAAAAACAAAAACAGAGTAAATATTTGGGTGAAAGAGCAAGAAACTTACTACTTCAAATATCAGCTTGCATCTGTAGGGAGAATACATTAATTTTGGCCTTCTTTCTTAGTAAAGAAACTAAAACATTAGGAAAAAAAAGCCATTATGATGAAACATCTAATATACTGAATCACTTTCCTGGCTTTCTCACTTAATTTATATATGAAATAATGCAAACACCTCTCCAAGGAGACAAAGTATTATTAGCTTGTCTTTATCTAATTTAAAGAGCAATGATACTGTGAACTGCATTTCAGCAGGCATAAACTGAGATCTGCACTACTGTGCAACTGTGTGCTTCTTCTAACTTTGCAATGGGAATGAATCTGCTTCTCTAGGCTGCCAGCATGGATACCAAATTGAAGGTTAGTGTCCTGGAAAATCTGAAGGAAGAAACTACATGATTTGTTGCCTCTAATTTTTTTTTAATTTCTTAGAACAGTCTTAAGGGAGCAGTAAAAATATTGATGACAGATTAAAAAAGACAGTTTAACTCCTGATGCATAACTACCTGCTTTGCTTTATTTCAAGAGGCAATAGAGCAAGTGCCTGCATGCTAAACTGCATTCACACTGCATTTTTAAAGAACAAAAGAATTTCCTGAGCATTATTTGGTACAGAGAGTCCTTAACTGGATGGATCCACCTTTCTGAACTTGCTATCTTAAACAGCAATAATTTAGTCCCATATCTAGATTGTAAATACTTTTTGATTTGATGCCCGGAGAAAATATCCCTTAAATTGTTTGCTCACTGAAGAAACATCGTTTAAAAAAAGAAACAAACCAAACAAAATTGTGTTCTCTAATAACTGCTACATACTCCAGTAACAAAACCTCTTGCAGAGAACATTGGAATTAATGAGAACACTGCAGAAACTTACTGCAGAATGACAGGTTTAGGAGAGAGAGAAGAAATGATGCAGAGAATAACTGTTACCCCCAGACTGTGCATTCAAGCTCACTGAGCCTTTTTAAATGTTTCAGCAATACTAAAATAATGCAAAGGCAAAGGACAAGAGTGAACCAATACAGCCTCTGATTTCAGACTATAGAATTTATGTCTGACAGCAAAAAAAGAAAAGGAAGAAGCCTCTTCTTCCTTCCTTCCTTCCTTCATTCCCTGTGTTTCAGGTGTATGTTTCCAAACCAACAGCTAACTCAAAATATGATTAACTTGGACTATATTACAGTGAAAAAGATTGCAGATATAAATTTGGAATAAAACCCAAAAAACATATTGAAGTAGAATTATTCCACAATGACAAACAGGAAAAAGCATGAGAGAGACAACAGGGGGAAAAAAATAAAAAAGAGTATGTTGGGGTCTCCCCCCATCCCCGCTGTAACAAGAGTAGGCACAAACAGTGCTGTTTCCTAGGAACCTTGGATAAGTGACTATTTTTTACTCTTTTCAGGCTATCACCATGGTATTATTTGCTTGTGAATGGAGAAGAGTATCCAGTGACATTATTCAGTTATTACTTATTAAAAGGCATTCTCCTCCACCACTCTACATTCCTGAGAAAGTTACAAATCCAAACACAATTGAAGTGAGCCTCATCTTCCCACAAATGTGACAACAAACTGATGAATTTTCTGGTTCTCATAATTGTAAATACGGCTCAGACTTTGTGTCACTTTTCACTCTATAGCATTATGCTCAATTCTTTGTGCCTTAATGAATTGAAAAGTCCTTTTTCTCTAAAAGCAGGACAGCATCCAATCCTAACATGAAGAGTAAGGAATTGGACACTTTAACTTCTTTGAGGATCTGGGCCTCATTGTCACCACGTTTTTATTCCTAATCTACAAAATGAGAATAGTTGCGCTTTCTTACTTCACACATCAATGCTCCAAGGAGATACCTGTGCTAATCTCTCAGATACTTCAGTAGCCCAATCACAGCCTTTCCCACAATTCTCCTCTGTTTTAATCCTGGTTTGAAATACTCTGGGCATATATAAAAGCATTTAGCGTTAATACCGGGAGAAAATACTTTGGAAAATAATACTATTATTGAAAATAAGTAATGTGTAAAGAAGAGGGAAATTACTAGGAATTCCAAAATAATTGAATAAATTTTGGTTAGAGGAAAAGATGGACTGGTATTATTAGAAATATTAACTTTTCACCCAGTATTAAAAGAAAACAGTTTTTCTTCAGAAAAATCAAAATACTTTGGTTTTCATTTTTCCATATCAAACATTCTACAGAAAGGTAATTACACAAAGAAGAAAAAATGTATCAGTAGATTCATTTTTTTCCTGCTCATTTTACTACAACCCCTTTCATGACTTCCTTTCCCCCATTTGTGAAAAATTTCAGATCTATTGGAAAAAATGCTCTCTCAGGCTTTCCAGCTATTGATTTCTATAAAAGAAAATATACTTGCATCTCTTCAGGAATACACTTTTTCTCCTTCCTTCATCCTTAAAGACAAATTATGGTATTTGAAGTCCAACATGCAGGTAACCCACCTGGCAAGAACTTTTTTATTGTGTACCTATTCATCTTTGTTCTCTGTTTGACCACTTTTTCTATCTGAGCAGAACACAACCAAGATTTAAAATCCTTCCACTTTTAACTTTGTCTCACCAACTTCTGAAATGTCATTCAAAGAGAAGTTAAAAGACAGAGGAAGAGGCAACTATACAAATCAGCTCCAAGAAGTGCTGTTGTCTGAATGTTTGTAACCTCAAAAAGCATTCAGAGATCCTCAAAAATGCACCATAACTGAACTGCCTATTGTTAGTTACAAACACCCATGGCAAAAGCTCACTCACCAAATGGAACCTCCTGTGTTTAAATGGAAGCTTAAACTTTTCACTGTACTGAACAGCTGAGCAAAAGTGAAAATTAAAACTGTTCTAGGTTTGCCTTAGTATTTGCCCACACAGTAGCTTTAATTCTTGTTAAAATATAAGTAAACACATATTGTGTATATTTTTACACATGTATGCCCAGAAAGAACAGTGATAAATTTGCTACTAAACCACAGCTTGTTTCTGCGAATTTAAATTCTTTTTACTTCAGTGTATTTTAATTAGACTAGAACATTTAAACACTGATCTTACCACCTGCCTCTGTTTTGGAAACAAGTTTGAATAAGAATCACCTGTCATTGCACTAGTACACTAAATAAATCCTTGCTACCTGGACTTGCAACACTTTCACTGCTCAGTTTGCTTCAGGTGACATGTCATCCTCAAAGGTAAATGAAGAAAAAAGCAAAGGTGGAAAAAACAGGTTTTGGCCAGAGACTTATCTGTTCTGACTACCAAATCAGTGCTGTTTTTCAGTGAAATGCTCTGTAGTTGTAAACATTCCTGATAAAACCATCCTAGCAGTAAATGAGGATCAATATATGGAAGTCAGATCTTTGAGTTCTGTCATTGGAACAAAGTATGGACAAATCAAACATACTTTCCAAAAAAATCCCCTTCATAAATATAAAGACTATTTTGAAGAGTTGTGTTGTTACACACAAAAGGCAACGCTGTCTTAAAGGTGGGAATACGGTGCCTGCAGATGGTGTGATCTGAACTCCCTTAATGACCTTGTGTTGATCAATACCTAAACACATCCTGGCCAACTGGGAACGGTCCCTGAAGAAAGCAGTTCTGATTCTCACCGAGCAGAAGTCAGAACGATTAATAAAGTGTTTTCCACTTGTGACCATTTGTATATTCACAAAGTTTTCACTACTGACGATTTCACCCACCCTGTCGATATCTACCTTCTTTGATGTTTGACTCTTTTTCTCGTGCAGAGAAGATCACAGCTCTGTTTAAGCTCATGAAAGTTCAAGTACAAAACAACAGTTTTAAAGCTGACTTTGTACGTGATGGGCTATTTTCCTTCTTTTGGTTTACACAATAAAATAAAGGACAGGAATTTGGTCTGGAGAATGACTGCTTTATACAACTCTAGTAGCCCTTTCGAGCCTAAGCGGCACCAAACTATAAACAACAAAATTACTTAGGCCAGACTGCACTTTCAGGCATCAGAAGCCAGGCATGGCCTACAAAAATGAAAGGCAGCTTACACCAAACAAGGACGTGTATTCCACTCTATCCTCTCCCATTGTTGCTTCAACACTTGCTCTGTGTCCTGACACAGAATAGCCCTTTCCCTTCCAACAACACTATCTGTATTTCAGAAAGACAGCTGCTTCTTCCAGCGCAACCTTCTCAGTGAAGAGAATATTTTCTCAGGTGACTGCTTTTTGCCAAATTTCATCTGGGAACCAGGTGAATTGCTCCTGTTAGCAGATATTAGAAGATGAGGATTGGATCCCGCTATTCTACTGTGTACCTATTTCCCTAATGAGTCTTGCATGCAGATCAGTGGTAGATGTGGCTCTAATTTTGCGCAATTTAGATATCACTCTATGCAAAACTGCATTAGACTTCGGTGTACTTTGAAATAAAATCACATACTCTCCTGACTTTCTCTTTACCTCCCTGTGGTCTATGAAATATCCATTGATATGGCAGTGCTGATCTGCAGCAGTTCTCCCTGCTGACTTAGGCCAGCAAGCTGCTCGTGAATCTAGCAGATGTTTCAGTTGTCTAGGCCAATGGAAACCTTATGGACCCTTTTTTCTTCATCTCCTCCCAGGAGCAAATGTTAGTACAGCAGATATCTGGATGTGTGCCATGTAGCAGCAGAGACAGGAAAAAGCTGCTGTGGCTTTGCTGAACGTGGTGCTGTATAATGATTGTATTTTTTTCCAGTGCTCTCTAAGAGGGTTATTTACAAATGCCATGCTCCTCACACATAGCTGAACATAAGCCTGGGTTCTTTAAAACAGATCCCTAAACTTCCCCTGCTGTGCTATTGAACCTTAGGTTAATACACAGATATTAATTAGAAAGATCCATTCATACGATGGACTTTTATTTCCCTGCCAGTACAAATTTAGAAATGCCTAAACGCAAGTTGCATTCAGCACCGTGCCCCTAACAGATTGTAGAGGCTGTGACAAGGGAAACTGTTAAGGGAATTTAGGACGAGAACAATTTAATTTTTTTAAAATTTAATTTAAAATATGGAACAGGTCGCCCAGAGAAGCTGTGGATGCCCCATCCCTGGAAGTGTTCGAGGCCAGGTTGGATGGGGCTCTGAGCATCCTGGTCTAGTGAAAAGTGCCCCTGCCCATGGCAGGGCGTTGGATCTGGATGAACTTTAAGGTCCTTTCGAACCGAAACCATTCTGTGTTCCTATGATTTCATGGTAATTTAAAGGAAATTATATTCTTGAATTCTCTAGCTGTCCTCAAAAAATGCTTTTTGAAAAATTATTTTTTCATCACTTGACCTCACTTTCACAGTGGGTGGTAGGAACAGTCTCTTATTCAAAATCTCTAAGTTCTTATTCTAGAACTTGTTTCTTTTTTTATTGTGACCTTTGGATCCCTTTTATTTGTGAGAATTCAACATGGACGCTGTTATTTCAAGTTGTCTGTGAATAAAAAGTTTCAACCCAAATATCATATTTGTCTGAAATCCTTGCCCTTACTGCTCTTAAAGGTAATAATTTGGTTTAACAAAAGGAATCAGCCAAAAAAAAGTTTTCCAGATTACTTTATGCATTTATGAAGCATATTTTTAAATATAGGCATTCATTATTCCTCTCTCATGACCCAATTAAATTCTGACTCCTCAGAAAGCACAGAAAGGGACAGGACAGGGGCACCTGTGTGAAGCCAATGGCAGAACCAGGAACTCAGAAGTGACTTCTGAATTTCCACAAGAAGTACTAGCATTAGCTTCAGTGTCTTCTGGGCTGAAATAGTCATCTTTTTTTAACAAAAAAGCTTAATTTCTGTCCAACAGGCTGACAGAATAACTTTATTAATCAATTACTTTCATAGAAAACGGCATCTTTCTTGGGAAATTTTTTTGTCTTCCTTAAAATCATATTTGTTGGGACCCTCCCCCCCTGCCATGTGGTCCTGGGAGAAGGGCCCTGGGCAGAGGAGGCACGGGGTTTCCCTGCCCCTGGTCAGCCTCGTTCCCCATTGGTTGTTTTGTGTTCCCCTGCGCGGGCAAGGACCCTCGGGTCCCGTGATTGCAGCAGTTCCTCAGCAGAGCCCCGGCCATGCGACTAAAGAAATAACCATCTCTGAAACATCTACCAAGAATCTGTCCATATATATTTCTTTTCCACGGGCCTCATTGTCTGTTACATGTGTTGCAGTATCCCTGCTGTAACAAATGGTTGATAATGTGAGCAGAACAATCCCCAATCGCTAAGGACAGCGACTGATTTGTGAGTAATTTCTCTTCTTGTTTTTGTTTTGCTGTTCCATCTCTAAGTTACGGAGGAACTGTGGAAAGACTTGGCTCTCCAAGCTGCATATGGACATTTATCTTAAATTTAAAAAGATTCTTGAACAATGATTTGTAAATTTTAGCTTAATTCAAGATCAAAAGGAACTGAGACATTTCCTGGCATGGTTGTTTAAGAACTTTTTCTGTGTTTCTTGGGATTTGATTCTTACCAAAGACTTTTGGAAGACCATTTGGACACAGCTAATTTCTGAATCAAAATATACGCCGATGGAAGAATATTTTCGTGAATATTATTTAATTACTGAGACTCTTGAGCAATGTCAGCTGTGTCTTGGTGAAGGGAAGCCTGGCTCAGGGACCGTGTGGCCTCGCCCACATGGACCAAGTGCTCTCTGAGCAGCAGCGAGGCAGTTCCCGCGGGCGGAGCGACGCGATCTGCAGTGTCGGCAGCAGAGCGAGGTGCGGCGGTGCCCACCCAGCCCCATGCAGCGCGTGGTGGAGCGACCCCCGTGAGAGGAGCGGTGCGCGGGCGGCGGCTGGCAGCAGCGGAGGTGGAGTGGAGCCGTGCCCAGCCGAAACGCGCACTGGAGCAGGGGTGTTGTCGCTCGGAGGGCCCGGCCGAGACGTGGGCACGGCCCCAGGCAGCAGCAGCGCAGCTGAGAGCAGAGGCGGCGGCGCGCGGGGAGCTGAGCGGCGTGGCCCGTGCGGCCCCGAATGCGACCCCAGGAAAAGCACGCAGGCACGAGCAGCCCCGAAGGCCCCAGCAGCCCTGGCAGTTCCAATATGGGAGCAAGCGAAAGCGAAAGCAAAAATGCAGTGAGACAGAAAACAGCAGCCACTCGGAGAAAGGAAAAAATCATCGTAGCTAAGGGTTTAGGAATAGTAAAATGGTATCATGTTAAACAAAATTATGGTTTTATAACAAGATGTGACAACCAAGAAGACATATTCGTTCACAGAACTGCTATTAAAAAGAATAACCCTGGAAAATGCATCCCAAGCTTGCGAGATGGAGAGGTGGTGGAGTTCAAAATTGTGCAAGGTAGAAAAGGGTTACAAGCAGCAGAGGTCACTGGGCCTGATGGTGTTTCTGTAAAAGGCAGTAAATATGCTAAAAATCATAGTCATGTTAGACAATATCTCCATTATAAGCCCCTTTCCTAATCCCACCTTTTCCTTTTACCCTATGTCCTCTTACCCCCAGTGTATTCCCAATCCATTTTTTCACCCATGGTTTCCCTCACAAAACCCTGCCTTTGCCAATTGTTTCCCCAAAAATCCCTTTCCAATGCTGAGTGGGGGATGAAGAGGAGGAGGGAAGAAATTAACTATTGTTGTTTAGAGTTCCAACAGGTACAAATGGAAGAAACCCTCTCCTGCCTCAGTTTCCCCACAAAGCACGCTCAGAGTGTCCTGTCTCCCTTCTGTCAGCCTTAAGATGTTCCAGAGCATCTGTTTGGACATTTAAAGACTCAGGAGGGTGGCTTGTTTTGTTTTGAAACTGTTCTTGTTATGTTTATCCAGTTGTTTTCAATGCTAAGTTTTAAATCTCTTTTTGTTAAAAATAAATGGGTGAAATGTTGGGGTCCCTTCCCCCCTGCCATGTGGTCCTGGGAGAGGGGCCCTGGGGGGAGACACGGGGTTTCCCTGGCCTCTGGTCAGTCTCATTCCCCACTGGTTGCTTTGTGTTTCCCTGCGCGGGCAAGGACCCTCAAGTCCCATGACTGTAAGAGTTCCTCAGGCAGATCCTCAGCCATGCAGCTGGGAAAATAAATATCTCTCTGAAACATCTATCAAGAATTGGTCCATACATATATTTCTTTTCCATGGGCCTCGTTTCTGATACACGTGTTGCAGTTTCCCCGCTGTAACACATATTTAGGTATGTCCTCTTGCACAAAGAATCCCTTACAGATCTGGAATGAGAATCACAGTTAAATTAACTGTATTCAAAAGGCAAAGAATCAAATTAACCAGCTCCATATAAATACCCTCATATCTGTACAGGTAAGTTCAACTTAAAAAAAAAAAATATTAAAAAAGGTTAACCTAAGAGGCTAAAATAACTCTATAATTGATTTAGTATAGAAAAGTTTTAGTTAATTTTGTAACACGTGATCCACAAGGGCTCTCAGCAATAATAGTTTTGCAAATTATTTTTTTTAAATCCACTGAAATGCAAGAAATCAGCAAGTAAATTGATATGTGCCTTAAAGTCATTTTCTAGGTCAGTGAATTGATGTCAGAAATGGCTGACTAGATTCCTTGCTTGGCTGTAAGAATATTTTAGTTGAAGCCTTTTATTTTATAATTTACTGAATTATTATAAAGGTTACTTGGTACCTTAGAAAATGCTGTTTTCTAGAGAAGAGGAAACACCTCTTAATTCTGCACGTGGCTGAGAAAATGTCTGCTCGTATCAAATTTTCAGGATAGAGAAAAATTCTGTTCCTGGTCACACCGACATAACCTCACCTCTTGCATTTTACATAATAAATTGGTAGAGAAGTGCTATTTTCCAGGATTAAATCACACCATTATTTTGTAACGGGCAACAGGCAGGAGTGATAACCTGATATCTTTACAGCCCTGTAAGGCGACTCCCAGATGTGGCGTGACCGTGTAGCAGATAAAAAAAAGGTGAAAAAGGTGCAGTACAGCGGAGGGCTTGGCAGCTGGATGACACAGATCTCTGGAACAGGCTTTAAACTCAGCTGACACATCCACACACGGTTATCACCACAATCACAGCCACACTCACATGCCCAGACTGAAATGAAACTGAGTTCACCAAGATCTGCTGCAATGGGATGGAGGGAGGAAAACAATTCACCCAGAGAGGGTGAGCAGCCCCCTCTTTGAGGAGCGTGGAGTTAGAACCAGCAACGCCCATGGAAGGAACATATGGAGCAGCCAGAGGTCTGCCATTCCCTTTATCACCCCAAAGGATGAAATGTCCCAAAAACTCACAAAAACACTGCCATGCAACTAGGAAATGCAAAGAAAAGGATTTCTCAGCTCAGTCTCTTACTGGATAGCTGTCAGTTTAGCAGCTTTGCAGTTTGTGAGCTCCACAAATGCATGCAATGTTCACGGGCTCCTTGCAGGCTGTTCTAGACAGTGTTAATTGCATTAGTATTGAGTGGTGATGGGTTTGCTCATAAGAAGAAAAAGCAAACAAAGCAAGCAATTAAACAATTAAAATGCCTCAAAGTACACAACAAATTTATTTTTAAAATGTAGGGGCTTACAAAACATAAATTTTCCACTCAGTAAGGAATTAATTACATGGTAGAGGAGGATGTCTGATAAAATTTACGAAACTGATATACTAGCTTCGTTATAGAGATTTTAATATTTTTTTAAACAGTTACAACATATACCCTACACAGGGAAATATATTTCCCCATTAGGGAAATATAAACGTCAAAGACCATATTTGCATATCAGGGGAGGGCAGGAGAAGGGAGGAGACACAATGACTCACATCTGTTGCACAGATTGAGATAACAAGACTTTTTCAAGACAGCAGAGTGCATTTCTCAGGTGAAGAAATGGAAGAGCATTACAGTGAATTAATGTGTTTCAAAGTGGAGTGATGGAAGTTAAATGGGAGTTTCTGAACTAAGGAATTTTAAGATAAGTTTTAAAAGTAGATTGCATACAACAGCTCTTGAGTTTAGGTCTCCAGAATGAGCATAATAGTTTTAGTGAAGTTCAATCACAGCCTGTCCTATATTTGAATAAAATAAGTATTTTTTAGTTTTTTTTTCCCACTAGCTGGTCTTTGTTAGTTTTTTAAACCTACAGAGAAGAAAATGCAACATGAATATTTCTATGTCTTGCTGCCTGCTTAATTCAACTAATTTTTTTCTTTCTGTATGCACAAAGCCTCTCATTCTTGGCATTCTTCCACACAACTATCAGAATCCCTGCTTGAAACGCCATAGATGAGAGGAAGGCAAGAGAACTGATCCTGTTCACCAAGTGCCTTTGTTTTGAGTATCAAGATTTCTGTATTCTCAAGAACGTGGCACTTATTTATGAACACTGACAAAGCAAATGAGCAAGTGCTTAGAACACAACTTGTTTTATTAACACTGTTACTGCAAATTTTATACCCACACACGTCTACATGTTTGCTGCACAGACTCCTTGGACTGCAGCCATTATAGAGTAACTGGTTTTGTTGTGGAGTAGCTAGCTAAGAGCATAAAGACTTGAAAAATGTTTCATTTGGAAAGGGGAGCTGATGATGTAGTGGGGATTTTCTGTGATGAAGTCAGACAGTTTAAAAAGAGTGCACAAAGTTCTACATCTCTGAGCACAGAGCACATGAAACAGCAGAAAAGGTGACTTTGCCCATGATTCAAATCTCTTCTCAGTCAATACTCAACCCTGAGGCATCTGTCACACTTGGACTCTCTTTTTCTTTTCAGTCTGTAGTTCAGTGCTTAGTGCTTTCTCTTCAGAACAGACAGTGGGAAGTAGCCACTCCTACAAGGGTTCATTTATACTGTTTCTCCATTTCTGGCCTAAAGCAAGCACAGCTATCTCCACACTGTACCCCAATTTACAGTGTAACCATTAGTTTTACTGACCTTCCTGAGTTTCTTTCACAGAAGCACAAGCAAAAAATCATATCAACTAAGTGACTGATGTGAGTTAAATTCTATCACCAGTGTATATCTTCCATATCTCTCCTCTGGGCCAGGCAGTTGTGGAATAGAGAGCACTGTCCTCTGCAACATCATTATACTGCTTTTTTAATCTTAATTTCAATAGTTATGTAGCCCCACTTCGAGAAGGTACAGAAAATCTGTAACAAATTCTTTCCAAACCGTTAGTAAAAACCTAGCTTTCAAGTGCTGTTTTACTCACTTTTAGATGTTGCTCCTTCTGCTCGACTCTGAGAATCAAAGGAACAGAAAGAATGACAGCAGTGAAGACAACTTTTACCATCATGCACTGTATAAAAAGCCTGAGCGAGTTCTCCTGAGCACCATGGAGTTACAGGCTATTACATGCACTTACAAATCTTTCTTATAGCATTTGTTGGACTTTCCACTCTTCAGTTCTTGCAGACTAATATCCACTGATGAAAATGGATTTATCAACACAGTAGTGCCAATACGAGTCCAAAGTCAGAAGTGCAGCTTGCTGTAAAATAACACATGTCTAAACAAATCAGGGGCATAAAAGAAAATTTGATCGTCTCAATTAATTTGATGTATAATTAAATCATGTCTAATTTAGACATCCTCCCGTTTAGAATTTATACTTTCTGCCATGGAAAGCAATTGCCTTGAAGCCTTTTGTCAAGCATGCTTCTCCTGTATGAGAGATTTGGATCAGTATGTCCACCTTCCTCTGTCACTGGCAGCAGAGTCTAGAATATCACTGCTGCTTTCCTCTAGATGCTCATTTCCCTTGCCAAATGCTGCTTCCCTCACCCTGTGTGCTGCTGTACCACTTCAGCTGTCAGGCTGGCCAGACCCTGAACTGAACCTGTGAAATGATTTGGTTTCAGCTGTCCCAGGCTGGATGGCAAAAAGTTGAATCAGTGTAACTCAGGTTACGAGGTCTGGGAAGAACTTCTCTGATACCAGCTTGTAAGAAAGAAAATCATTACTGAACCACACATCTGTGATTTCCTGTGTGCAAGAAATACTTATATGCAAACAGATGCATGGAGCTGAACAACAATGCAGTAGGATTACAAAAGATGAGTCAAAACCCAGCCAGAGTTCTCTTAAACGTTACACTAAACTAACTTACGGGAACAACTTTCAATAACATTTCAAAAAGGAAGTTTACATATTTAAAAGGCCAAGAATAATTGGTTTGCTTTTAGTTAAACATAATTCTGGCTCTGTGTTTTCACAGAAAGAAAATGAGGTAACTGTTATGGTTTCCAAACAAGCCAACATTGCAGTGTTTGTTCCCCTGAAAGACTCTAACATTATTTACACTGCTTCTGGGCAAATATTTCAAAATAATAAATTCACTGTAGCTAGAGCATCTCATTCCCCATGCATGGAAACCTTCTTTTCTAGCAATATATACAGGTTCTTAGAAGATGCCCTCTGTAAAAACAGCTTTTAATGGCTTTGTGTTGGAATAAGAGGGGGAAAAAAACCAAAACTAGACCCTGTTTATGTTTTCAGTAAGAATCATTCTTATACAGTTCTTGTAGACCTGCACTGGCCCATAAAAAGCATTTTTCTTTTTACTCACTTTCCTTTAAACAGGTAGAACAGCTCCATCCAAATATACTATCAAGAAAAAGATAAATCTTTAAAGTAAATGAATCTGCTCCAAGAAAGGATGAAAATAAGGTGAGAAAACCAACCACTAAAATTATTATTTTAGATTTGCATAAATATTTCCAAATTTTTATGCAGTGCCATTTGGGAAAAAATATATAATCCAGCAATTCCAAGACCTAGAGCTTCAATTAAGAAAACAAATGTAACACCAAACAACATGAGACTTGTCACAGAACAGAAAGAGATAAGAACTTTCTTTCCCAGATACAAATGAAAACGTGAAAGAAACAATTGTAGGTTGCAATGCTGCTGCACTCTGATTCTTTTGTTCCAAAATACCCACCAAATGCACTAAGATGCTGCTACAAGAGCAGGAAAAACACAAAAGTCCTATCCCAGTCTATATTTGAGAACTAGCACAGCGATACAGAAAATTCACTTGCTTTTGACTGCTCTAACTACTCATGTTACAAATAGTCTTGCTTCAGGCTTCATATACAGAAGGCCAACATCATGGGGAAGAAAGAAAAGAACCAAAAAAAAAAAAAAATCAACAAAACCAGCAACCCCTCTCACACCCCAAAGCAACATCACATTTGTTTGTGTATGGGAAGCTCTGTTCCGAGAGATTCGAACAAAACGTACGGCAAACCCAGGGCTTGCAGAAAGCCCTCAGAGCCTGTGCAGCGCACTCTGCTCACACACAGCTGACACTGGAAAACGATCCATGTGCTGCCTGGGAGCACATCCCACACCTCACTGTGCAGGAACAGCAGGGCTGTTTGTGCCTCCTCCTGGCTCTGAAGTCAGATGTGGGACCTGGCCTTCAAAAAACACTGAGCTGAAATGTCTTTAAGTGAAGCTCAAGTGGAGGCGTTGGTGGGCAAGTGTGTTCCTGGTTTTGCTGCCTAGAACAGGCTATGAAAAATTGTTCAATATGAATAAATACCAACATGGGTATTATTGCAAGAAAGAGACTAAATCAAATTTTTTGCTCCAAAATTACAGAAACTGTAGACGTTTAATGAAATAGATCATGACATCTCACAACATCTGTTTCAACACAGTGAGAAGCTGACTACTCCCCCTCACTGCTACAAGCAACATTTGCTAGCTCTGCCAGACAAGAAAGTTAGACAAGAAAGTAAATTTCTCATTTGTTCTCCCTCATATACTTACAGATGACTCAACCAAAAGTATTAAAATAGCAGATGGAGGTAAAAAGTAGAAGGTAGCTTTTCTACTGTGACTGTGCTATTAAAGATGAGATAGAAAACCTATGCCCATTCTCTAGGCAAACACACCCCCAAAAACTCAGAAAAAAGCTTTGCTGGTGTGTGATCACACAGAGATTCGTGACTACAGAAGAAAAGGCAAAAGGATAGTAAAAAACCTAATTCTGCCCCATTCTCCATCTTAAATTTATTGTGTATATGTAGGCTTCATTTAACGTCATTAAAAATAGCCAAGAAACCACATTATGTAAAAAAACCACCAACATTTAAAACACTAAATTGTAAGAGCAGAAAGGAAGGAGGGACTAAAATGATGTTATACCTTGCAGATGACAATACAGAAATGGAGTATGATACAGCAAGAGTCATAATACTGGTCTACTGGAAAGAAAACCAGAAAAACCAAATGGAACTGCAGACAGAGAGAATATTTTGACGATTCCTTTGGGCAGACTACCTGCAAAGGCTGAAACATGAGGAAACTGGAGAAAAAAAAGCTTATGACAAGAAGTTTGAACAGCGACAAGCAACTTTTAATCAGTCTTTAACATGCCTAGTTTGACATGTATAAAAGGGACCTAGTTTCCAAAGGGCAGATCTTAGTATTTGCTGAAAAAATGAAAACCACTTAGCAATTCTGAAATTTTGTAGTTGAAATAGCTTAGGTGTGAACAAGGCTTTTAAAAACAAAGAATAAAAATAGGTTAAAGTATAGCAATCATTGGGAAAAAAATCCGACCAAACAAATGGAGAACAAGACAGGGAAAATTACATCAAGCAGGAAAAAGGTGAAAGAACAAACTCCATCAGAAAATGCTTAAATGACAAATTGATACATGTCAAAGGAATGCATAAATTCTGACGGATTTCTGTTTAAAACAAACCCCAAAACTTTAGACTCTTTAAAATGCAGAGAGGAACAGTGAGAATTTTCATTTAGAGATGCACAGTTGATCGTTATTTTGATTTGAAATATTGCTGAAAATAGAAACATTATAAAGCTCTTTTTTTTTTTTTTACTTTGAGACCTTACTGAATTTGAAGAATGGAATCATCTCGATGAGTTCCAACACATTCATTTACACATTTATATACAGTCTCTATCTGTATCACAGCATTCAAAGAGGGATTCACAGAACACAGGGTCTGCAATTTCCTCCTACAGGTCACAAGAAATAACAATAAATTCTTTAAGCAGAAGCATAGAATAGACTATACTAAGGTTTCTAAACCAATTTCCATTCTACTTCAAGTTGTGTGTGGAGGGAATTGGCTAATAAAAAGTCTTACACGCAAAATCCATTACAAGAAGACTCATTTCCCCAAAAGTGGGTCAGAAACAATTTCAACCTTGTTAATGGGATGGGGAAATGACAACTGTTGAAACAAGCAATGAAAGAAAGAGATTTTAAAGTCTTTGTTTTGCACCCAACCCCTAAGTTGAACAAACAAATTTTAAGGGATCAAAGCTAGCCTATTATGAAGTATAAAACTATCTCTGCTGAGAACCATAAATTATGTATGGAGCAGGCATATTTACCAGTGCTGCTAGTAATGCAGAACATCTCTGAATGAGCACTGACTGCTGAATGCCTCATGTTCTTTTATGATGAATTATGCAGGAAGCTCCAACACAACTATGCTAAGGTGCTGGAGTTCACGTACAGAAGTGCTTGAGAGCCATTGAGCAAGCACACAGGGACACAAAAATATTACCTTTTTTCTTTTTCTCAGGTCCAAAATTTTGTGAAGGGTAATTGCCACTAACACAAAAATAAATATACTCAAAAAGTCAGATACAGTTATTGTCTTCTCCCCCTCTTTCCATTCTTTTTTTTTCTTCTCACCTACCTCCCCTCACTACATCTCCCTTCTTTGAGTGATGCAGCTACATAAAGCTTTGAATTACTGATTGCAGTGATGCACTAAATTCCATGAACACAAAAAGGCATTTGAAAATTCAAAATCCAGCATGGTATGTTAATTTGAATTATTTCTCCACCATGAACAATTCATTTTCAAAAAATAAGCTTTTGCTTCTTTCAAAATAACAATGGTTTGAGAACAGGCTCATTTATAGTAAAGACTCCAAAGAATCTGAAATCGTAGTAAGTGTGGGGAATGTCTACATGGCCCAATGAGGCACAATGCATCAGCTCTTCCCTGCTCTGAGGCAGTGAGATCCAGAAGCCATCTGCTCCACTTCTATCCATGTGCCTAGACTGCTTTGATGCACAGCTATGCCCTAGCTGTACTATTTCAGATTCAACACCTATGTTAGCATCTCTCTCTGGTTATCTCACTGAACTCCACAAACTGGTGTGAGAGCAGAGATTTTTAGTAGGCACAGTCAAAACCAAGTGCAAGTTTTCCCATCCAAATTGGAAGCACATAAGGAGACAGCAGTCTGTCATCTGGCTCGTTCCAGAAGATTGGGAAACCAATCTGAAACCCCCCCACACAGAGCCATTGAGAGCCTGTTTGGTTACCTGATACATGTGTGGACTCATGGTTGTGAGCAGTTCATTATTTCCTAAAACAGAGGGATGAAAGTCTGTAGGCAAGCTCTCAGATTCAGCTAAAAATATGGTGAAATACACTTGATATTCAGCTTGCTTTAATATGGTACATCAGGAAAATACAAAGTGCAATTTTCCCCCAAATACTCGAAAACATTTCTGATTCCAACTAAAATATAGAATCATACCACTGAACGTTTTGGGCTGGAAGGGACCTTCAAGATTATCTGGTTCCAACAACCCTGCCATGGGCAGGGACACCTTCCACTAGACCAGGTTGCTCAAAGCCCCATCCAACCTGGCCTTGAACACTTCCAGGGATGGGGCATCCACAGCTTCTCCCTGACAATAAAGAATTTCCTCCTAACATCTAATCTAAAACTACCCTCTTTCGGATTAAAGCCTAACTGGTCTTCTCCTTTTTTTTTAAAAGGAGGGTTATATTTTCTTTTTTTGCAGTCAGTGGGAACTTCACCACCCTGCCACGACTTCTAAAATACAATGACTTAGGCACTTCATCTGTCAGTACCCTTAGGACCCATGGATATATGAAAGTATTTTTCAGTCCTTGTGCTATTTGTGTTATCCAAAACCTTTTATATTTATTTACACTTCTATAGAAGTAAAAGTATATAATTTTCACCTTCTTTTAAAACTGAATACACTGGTTTAACACAGTGCATTTTTTCCAACTTCTCATTTAAAGCAGGTGGTTGAATTTTCAAATCTTCAGGGAAAAATATCCATCTTGGGCTGAATCTTTATCTGTCTCAATTCAGGAGAGAGGATTCATTTTTTTTCTCTTTAAGAAAGTTATAAACCTCATCTTGAAGCCTTTGAAGATGAAATGTATTTTCCCTATGCTCCTAACTTCAGCAATGGCCTAGAGACTTAACAGGAAAGTAGGTCATTAGAGTCCCAGATACTTTCTTTGACACAGCTAAATGACATTTCTCCTGGAATCCAAATGTCATTTTTGCCCTTTATTCTTAGAAAAATAGATGTCAATCCCCACTAGAAAACACCATGATCATTACTTTTTGATAGAAAATTTAAATCAATGAAAAATAAAATAAGTTGGAGGTACTGCTTCTCTTCAGCTTCTGTTTCATATCAATTTCCTAGGCTTCCTGGGCTGCCCAAGTCTCTCTCAGCTGCTGTTCAAGATTGAATCTAAAGGTATCGAAGGCAGCATCTGTGCATTTTGGAGGCTCACAGAGTTCAGGATCCAAAAAAATTCTGCTTAGTTTCACACTGATTTAGAGAAAAAGCAAACCTATTTTAGTGAACTTTCACGGTACAATCTGACTTCACACTGTAACACATCCAACAGCCATACAAAGCCTAATGACTACATTACCATACTGTAGATAAGGGAACAGCAACAGCTGAAACACAAAGCTCAACAAGTTTAACTCTAAATGGCTAAATTCAATCACAAGCCACTAGTTGAGAAGCCTTGTCTGTCCTTTACCTGGCATCCTCTTGGCGCCAGCCCACATCTCTCCTTCAGCACAGCAGTTCCTCCTCTAAGAATCCCCACTTCTCCCACACACATCTTAAGCACAGCTGCGAAACGTTTCAGATTGACTGGTGTTTTGTGTTTTTCTATTATGCTCCCCCAGGATACACAATTTACATCTAATAGAAGCTCACATCACACACTCAAGGAAACAAAGCAGAGAGAAACAGAGAAATAGTGTGTTTGTAAAATAATTTGCCATGAACAGCCCAGCAAGTTCCATGACAGAGACCTCTTTAGACACAAGGCTTAAACACTTGAATGACACAAGTAACAGAGCACTGAAAGTGAAAAAAAAGCCTACCAAAACTCCTTGGCCAGTGGGAGGCCAGGGGATGGCTTACCAGAAAAAAATTCTGAAATTCAAATCACTATGGAAGCTGGAAGATCTGGGCACTAGAAATACGGTTTAGTTTACCTGATATGTAAAATTTCTGTAAATACTCAATTAAAAATGCTTTCCCATTTAATTCAGTGCCATCTTCCTCCTTTCAGGATTTCCTTCCTGCCATCATCCTTCACAGAGGTCTCAAGTATATCACACTCTTGTTCCACCTTCTTTTCTGTAACAAGGTTTGACAAGAATCCAGGGAAAGGGTTAGGACAACCCTGTCTCACGAAAAAACCAGAACATACGGACTCTGTTTTCTTAGGAAGTAACTTGAGATATTAGAGAAGAAACAACCAACAGGTAAAATTCTAAGACATTAAAAGGCCTCTTTTCTGCCCCAAGCATGGAGAAGGCATCTTAAAGCCAATCTAATCAGGAGAAACCCTATGTCAAGATCATAACAGACTCCTTTATTGCCAATGAGGGAGGCAGATAGACTCTGTTACATTTATATTGTAACTCAATACTCTATTATGCTTTATACTTTTGCAACTTCTGTTCCACAGTTCAAAAACTTACATTTTCAAGTCAATACACCCTTTTGGCCATAATCTTGCACCCTGACAAGCCAAGTAAATGACCTGACATAGAAAGTGTTAATCTCTGCTGGTCACTGGAACAGGTGTTGAGCTCCCCACAACACTACACCAAGCTGCTGACAGAGTAACAAGTTGTGCCTCTACAGGAGCAGCAAGTCTGGTACTGAGTGTTGCTGCACATATTCAAAGAGGGTAAAAAAAAAAAAAAAAAAAAAAAAAATCATTCCCTGGCTGTCATGGATCACTGTGAGAACAGGGAGCATTCCCGAGTGTCAAGAATTCCCAAGGGAAAGCTTTTATAATGTAAAATAATGCTGTGAATGCCTGGGGGGAAAAAAAGAAAAAAAAAAAAAAAGAGAAAAATATATAATAATTTTTAAGTACATCAATAAGGTACTGATAAGGTAGAGAGTGTGACCAACAAGCAAACAAAGGAATTATGGAATAGGATTTACAGTATCTGCAGCAGATTGGAATGCTATGGAAGATAGACATAAGGCACTTCAGGAATTAAATGTAAAATGTTGCAAAACCCAGGAAATGTCCAATAAAGGCTTTTAAGGATACACAGCTAGGACCAATACAATTCTGCTCGTACACAGCACAGTTATTGTATGTACTTAGGATACAGATGAAGTATCTACATGACTACAAAGTTAATGAAAAAATGACCAGCAGAAAATCATGGTAAGAAAAATGCAAAAACTCACTTATAAGGAAATTATTATCTATATAGTATAGGTATAATTTATGAGAGATTAGAAATAATTAATTTTTTTTTGTATCACACTGCTTGCCTTTTAACCACCACTAAACAGCATTACACTTGCTAAATATCAGTGTCTTGACTAAAAAACCCCAGTTAACAAATCCACCACCAAGTCACCTTGTGTAGATTGGAGAGGATAAGTGAATTTGTTCCCTGGAAATGACCAGGAAGAGGTGAAATATAAAAGTATCATTCATACCGAAGAGGGCTGATACATCTCACAGAAAGTGCTGGACAACCTTTAGGACTGCAGTAATAGAAATGAGAAAAAATCCCCATGCACTTGGGGATTAAAAATTGAAACTTCAGCTATACCCTAGAATCTCATTAGCTGAGAACAACTGAGCAGGAAGAAGACACATTTTCTAATTTATCACTGGATGAGTATGAATGACCAATATGAAGCAGCTTCAAAGGAAGCAGTTATAAGACAGCTGAAGTATTTCTGGTAGATGTAGGAAGGCTGGATAGAAAAGACGGGGTGAATCCCAGGTAAAACACTGCAGACTATTCAGCTCACTTCAATCAACAGCAGCCAATTCACACCATGACACACTGGAAAATATCATCCTGGAAGGAGAAGAGACTGAAAAATATCTGTCTGTCTACCAAAATGAAGACTGGGAGAAGAAATGATAGTTATGTGTATTACTCACAGAGGGAAAAAAATTACATGGGAGAAGATGTTTATAATTAAAGATAATCTTGACAAAAGAAAAACGTTATGTGAATATGCTGCTTCTGGAAATTAGAAGAGTACACCTGCCAATTGTAAGGAAAGGGTTCAGAATTTCCCTAATGAAATAACCAGCTGAGGAGGAAGACAAACCAAAACCAAATCAACAAACCAAAACTAAACAAAAACCAACAAATCCACAAAAAACCTAAAGTCCACAGCCTTTCAGAAGAATGAAGACATGGAGGAAATATGTGATACCTATAGAGACTGGTCTTGATGATCAAGAATACCTCTTACAGCTGTTCACGTTCCTGAATACCATGCACAATTTGCTTTTTAAAAACAGCCAAAGGGCTTGAATACTGTACCTCAAGAATTCAACCACATTCACATATTTTGCAAAACATGTTAACATCTTTCAGGTAAGACTGACAGCTTTACAGCCAAAAATCTCTGATATGACATCTCATTTTGAGGAATTGTCATGGGAAATAATGCTTCATTCTTCACAGAAGCACTAAAGAAAGTAGAATTTATTTTTAAAACCGTAAAGTTATTAAAATAGTTGTCACTAACCTACACAAATGACTGGATACATTTTGGAAGATATTTAGATCAGATCAAGATGGCAGCTGAACACAGGAGAACTATTTACAAGAGAGCATGTAGTGACAGAACAAGGGGGAATGGCTTCAAATTGAAAGAGAGTAGGTTTAGATCATTTATTAGGGAGAAATACTTTACTGTGAAGACTACCTTGGAAGCACATTTCTCTGACACTAGACCTTGCTAGTGTCCCAAACCCCAGAAACTTATCTCAACAGAGCTCCAAGGCCCACTTCTTCTCCTGGGCTTTTGAAGACAGAAAAAGCCAAAGATCAAGGGAATTCTATCATGTCTGCTCTGGAAAAGCATTTTTACTAGTCTACTTTCTGGGGAATATTTATTGTTGGAGTGGGATGGGTAGTCCCTTATGATAATAATGACAAAAATTAAATTCTGTAAGAGAAGCCCAACCACGGGAAGGAATCCCATTCATTCTATTCATTTCTGTACATAACATTATCTGAAAAGAACGTTGAATTATTATCTCATTAGTTTTATACACTTGTAAATTCCTAAAATGCAAATGGACATTAATGCAGGGATTGATATTCTCCATTTCTGAGCTGCTACTTGGGAAGCATCAGCTGACACACTTTACATTCCGGGAAATCTATGATGAATAAACACAATAAATACTACTCCCCAAAACAAATGAAAACAGCTGCTTCTGAAGGAAATTAAGTAATGAAACAAAGGGATTTCCAGTGACAGACATTTTTAATGAAAAGGGAAACTACACAAAAAGCAAAAAAATTCTACCTTGAAAAACTTACAGTTATGTAGAATTGCTTCTACATCCAACTGAAATAAATCCTTTTTCTCCTGACACACCCACCCATAGCACATATAATGTATGCATATAGAAATAAGAATAACTACTAGAAAAAACACACAAAGAGGAAAGTCACCCCTCCCAAAAGGAAAAAAAAAGGCTGCAGTATTCTCAGGAGCAGTTAACAAAAGAAGAGCGAGGCTGTGGGAAACCAGTTGGATGCATTCTATGTGCACAGATACTTACCTAAATCAGGAGTTTATAGTCTTACCTTTGCTTGCACCATTTAAACCAGCACAATGAGGAAAGCCAAAGTTTGGCAAACTGACAGTGACTTCTGTAAGACATATGGGGACCTGCAAAACCTGGGAAGAACATCCACTGCTGGCTGCTCCAAAGGCTGACTGCACTATTCCTTTCCACTGCCCTCTTTCCAGTGTTTCTCTCCCTCCTGACAGCTACCCTCTATTTTATTTTGAACTCCTTAATTCCCTTGCTCATTTCCCTTTGAAGGATTTTTGTCAAATTACAGTATTTTAAAGATTTTTATCATATTCTTTAAGCTTAGAAGACTGTCAAGTTGGAATCATGACTTTTAGCTAGTAGGTCTCTAGGGAGCCCACGAACAGAACGCTGAAACAACAAAAGAAAAGATCCAACATTTACAGTGTTTTGGGTGTTTTTTTAATTACTAAATCTTGCTAATCTATCAGCTAATCTATTTTGCTTTGAGATCTGATTTCATAGAATCATAGATTTATAGAATGAGGACCCTAAAAAAGAAAACCTGAGATTTTTTCTTTCCTGGGATGCTGATACTGACATACTTTGAGTTGCATCAATCTGTGAAGAACAGGAACACACTTGTTCATCTGTTTAGCTTTCTGGGAGCCAGCAACAGCTTCCAAAACATAAATGGCAGGGGTTCTTTCTGAAATTTGCAATAATTTGCAACACTCCAAACAGAGCTTTGGTTCTTATGCATGAGCTGAGAAGCTGCATAAAGACATGATGTTGCTAGCGAGTTTTTATAAGAGATGAACTTCACTTTATGAGCTTAACGGAAAAGGAGTTGGGTGTTCTGCACTTGGGTGAGTAGTGATTGAGGATGTTAATTCAGAATCAACAACTTCAGGTGCACGGTAGACAAATACTGAGTATTTCTCTCTCCATCTCTAATGACCCACCAGACCTTGCGGTCAACAGATCAACGTGAATCATCCCATGACCATCTCTAATCACACCAGATTTTTTGAAATAGTAGTGTATGAACAGCACAGGAACAAAAATCCCTCCAAAGCACTCTGCTCAAGTGTTTTCCACTACCTTTTCTTTATATGCAGCCCATAATTAAAATGTGAGGAAGATCTGAAGTTATTAGCCCTTGAAAGAATCCCAGAGGAATGCTGAGCATAATGCTTATTTAACAAAGAACTAGAGATACTTATGAAACTATAATAGCACACATGAGAAAGTCTTAGCTAATTTAGGCCTATATGCCTGAACCAAGGAACCAAGTTAGAATTAATATAAAACCACAAATGGTAGCAGTGATGGTGAATCCTCAGCCATTTAAACACTGTGTGTTTCACTGACCACTAAAGTAAAATAAATTCTCTGAAAATCTGATCTCATACAGAGATTTAAGGAATCTTGAGATCTGACTTAATGTGGAGAATCAGTATAAGTCCTCTGGTTTTCAAAAGAGCATTTGAGGAAAAAAAAAAAATCCTTATATTTAAAACACTTTTTCCACTTCCTTTGGTTATAAAAGCACACTGGAACAAAATCAAGCCTGAAAGCTTGAAAGAAAAGCCTGTATTTTCAAAAGTGTCTATAACTATCCACAGAAAAATAAAAATCAGTGACCATGGGTTTAACCTGTACACCAACTGTTATCTTTTCTCTTGTATTTAAGTATTATCATCAAGTCCCTTTTCTCTATAAGGAAAAAAAAAAAAAACAAACTTCTATAGAAGTTGAGAAATTTAGATATTTGGGACAAAGAAGTTGACAACCTGCCTCAGAGCAGCAGCTCCAACCAACTGCCAGATATTAGGCACTCATGCCCAACAATTCCACAGGACATATAAAATATGATGAACACATCCTGGGAACTCACTATATCCTTTTGATTGTGCCTAAATCAACCGTCTAGACTCTGAAGCAAAGTGTTTTGTCTGACTGGAACCTGACAAATTACTTAACTGAGCCAGCACACAGCAATATGTGTCTGAAATGCAATGCAATGCCTTTGGAAATTCTTTGCAGATAGTCATAAGGGCTCAATGCTCAAAACCATGACCAGATTTACAGCAGTACATCCATTCAAATAGCAAATAAAGCAACCACATTTCCAGCAGAGTTCTATTCAAGTATGGCAAGCTCTCCTAATACACTGCTTTTGACAATCTCACATGCTTAACATCCATACGAGCGCAGACAAACTGGGGGAAAAAAAAGAAAAAAAACAATCAGAATTCATATTAACCATCGTGGAGGGAAGAGTAGCCTATCTGGAAGTTGGGGAATAAGAACTGACAAAATGCTTTAGTCAATGATAACCAGGTCAACCTCAGAATGGAACATCCTCCTTGGAGTTCCTCTCCAACAGCTGTGCTGCACTTCCCAAGCGTGAAAACAAAAACTGTCCTTATTCCATCCCAAATTCTTCTGTACTGGCTAAAAAACCATTTAGTCAATGAATGACTGACATGTTCGCTCAGTCTAGATGCCTCTCAAATAAAAAGCACATGTTGACAGCAACAGCCTGACCCTACAGATCTCATTTCACGGGGGCTTCATGCTTTCCTTTGCTATTTCTGGGCTGTTAGAGCAGCTCTATTCCATAATGACTTGCAACTTTAGTGAGTGTGTTATACTATCACAACTGTTAATAGTGGGTTTTTTGCATCTGTTCTGGAAAATATAATAAAATACATTTAAAATAGGCTTGTCAAACTGCTACTTCCAGTGCTGCTATCTAAAAAATTAAAAGCTGATTCATGTTTTCTGTATCCTAGCAGGACTTGGGACCTTGAATAGCAAAAGGACTGTGGTGGGAACTACAATGGTGAGCGTTTGGACTGTGTACACACAACATTGTGCGAAAATCTCAGCTCCCTCAATACTTAAAAGATCTTACAGATGCTAGGGCCACATTTTTCCCAAGTATAATTACAAAGGGTAAAGGCCAGCCAGCAACTTCGTTAAGAACTATTATTATCATTACAATTCCAGCTTTTCCCCTCTGAGGATCAGCTGGAGTTTGTAAGGAAAAAAAAAAAAAAAAAAGGACAGTAACATATTTTGTGAATCTTCTAAAAAACTCTAGAACTCAGGCAGCTGCTTTGTCTCCCAAATCTCTTTGGACAAATGGCATAAATATGATATACTTAAACATATATGCGTGATTTTTTGACAGTCTAACATACTTATAATGTTTTATGTTATCTAATGGAAAACTAAACTGTGAAATAATCTAGTATTTTGATCTAATGCAAACTTTGTCATTTAAGAGGATATTAAAAAATTCAACAAAACCCAACACAATTTTAGATTTAAACCTTCACAGTCCTTCTGCACTCTTAACATGATCACTTTCAAAACCTTTTCACTTCCATAACTTTGGTTTTGGTTTTTTTTTTTTTTGTTTCTCTGTGGACCGTCTTCACAGACAAGCATGAAATTTTGTTCTACACCACCATTTTCTTCCTCATCAGAAATGCTGAATATGAGGAAACTCTGACCCTTAACGTCCACAAGAAATCATGGAGGAAAACTAAAATCCGCATGTTTCACCCTCACAAGTTTAACCAGTGGACAGGATTTAATCCTTGGAGAAATGCACTGGACCTCGGGCTTTATACACTGGAAACAGTGAGTAAACTACAGGGGAAGAAATACCAAAGAGACATTAAAGGAATGGTTATTAAGCTTAGACTGGCTTTGTTGTTCTCTCTGAAAGAACAATCGCTTATAAATACTAAAGGTGCTTTTAATACCTTAAAGCAACATATGAAAATTCTACCTTTAGAAGTTGAAACTGTATTTTGAATAACATCATAAGATTTTACAAAGAGCTCCTCTACTTCAATAGCACTAGAACAGCTGAAATATTTCAATTGGGCTTCAGATCCCTCTATGCTACTACAACAGTCTTGGCAAGCTTTCTAAAATGACCTTGTAGTAAAGGTGGAATATGACAGGTTTTTATTTCTACATGTCTCAGGGGTGAATGCTTATAACCATAAATAAATGTTCTTCCAAACCACTGATTTATGGAGTTTCCCTAGGCTCTATATTGGATTCACACTTTCAACATCTATACACTTCCACCTGTTCACAATTTTTGCCATAATATGTTGCAGAGTGTCATTTTTGCAGATGACACCCTGAGTTATCTATTCCTCAATAAAAAAAGAAAAAAACAACAGCAAAGCTAATGCCTGACTGATGTCAATAACTGAATAGCTGAGAACTGTGTGAATATAATGCAAATAAGATAAATAATAGTGTTTGGGTCTCCTTGGTGTACATTTATTTCATCCTTCTCCTTACATGGACAGCTGCTGTGTTACTGACTTGATTCTATGATAATTTTCTGAATGAGAAATATGCTTGGCTAATTACATATACTGAAGAAAGGACTTAAACTGGTAGGTTTAGACCCTGTAGGTCTTTCAATTTTGTTGACAAGTTCTGGCTAACACAATTTCTCCTAGTTTGTATGGTTTTCAGTCAAAACTATAGAATGAATGAAACCTATTCTTTACCTATATATTTACAAATACACTTATGTAGAACATGCACAATAAACTTTATCACATGCTGCAATAAAATCAAAGGGATGGCTGGGTAGAACACGACCAATGAAGAAGATCTGGTGAAGCCTTGAGGAAAAAAAACCTGATTCCCAATGAAAAGATAACATGAGCAATTGCACAGCTATCCAGGCAATAACAGAGTATATTGGTACAACATTTCTTCACACAATCCCTCCTGACTTAAGCTTCAAATAAGCTGATACCAATTTCATTGACATAATGAGAACAAACAAAATAAATCAAGTGAATAAAGTCCAGAGTGATCTTTGCCTCCTGGATAAGATGTTTTTAGACAGTGCATCAACTGCTATGATGATTTATATTACACACTGAGATGTATGCCTTAAGTAGCATTGTTAAAGCTAAATTTAATCTTTTGTTTCTGAAGAAGAAGCAGTCTCCTCCTTTAAAAGTAAGGCAGAAACAATATACCTCTGCATTTGTAGAAGAAATGACTAAAAGAAAAAATTGTTTTTCCATGGTACTCAAAAATAAACAGATTTTCGTTGGGATACAGATGCAGTACAAGAAAAAGAAGCAACTCAAAAATCCCCTGGATATCCAATAGGCTACAAAAAATAGTCCTGTTATATCCAGCTTGTGAGGCAAGTAAGATAGAGTTCAAGGCACTCACAGTACTTAAAACGGTAATGCTAAAATAGAAAGAGAGTTTGAAGGTATCTCCCATCAAAAGGTCATCCCCTAGAACCACCAGAATTACAGCTTTTATGACAGTTTTTGAGAGAGAATAGAGCATTGTGTGGGTACTACAGCAGTATTTTGCTATGAGAAGCAGTGGCACTATGATACAAATGGTATTTCCCCTATGAAAAAAATTACAAATAGAGCTTCATCCTCAGCTAAAATGAAAGAAGCATGGCAGAAATTGCTACCAATCCAACACATTTTTATACTGATTGGATAGCAGGAATCCTGCAATATTAAAGAAGTCACATCTTCCCCTCTGCAAAAAGTCTCCTCTTGGGGACTTAGGAATCTTCTTGGAAATGTTACCATTTCTAATCTGTGGGCCACAGGAGTCTTATGAACAGGAAGGAATGTTGTACTTCTCAACCAGCAGATGATAACATCTGGAGGGCTTGCTTTCCCCTCCTGCAATAGACATTGGCCTTTATATTTTTTTCTTTATAAGAAGTTGCCATTGTCATCCTCAGTATTCCCAACAGAAGAAAAAAAAGTAAAAACAACAAAAAGTGCCATCAAACAAACAAAAAACCAACAAACCCCACAACCAAATTTATCATAAATTCCAATTTACACTTTGTAGGGTTAAAAGCCAATTGCCTAACTACAGGAGGTTTGGGACAGCTCTGGCAACAACTTTTTCATAGCAGATGACACAATGCGTATCAAAGTGAAAATGAGGAGCACAGAACTCCATTCCTCAACTAACTACATTTGAATGAAGACGCTTGGCCCTCTCTTCTACTTGCTGGCTGAAAATTGCCATGTCCTTAGCAGATCTGGTAAGACCACTGAGTCTGGAAACAATGTTAACTGCTGCCAGAAGATAGCTGCAACAATATTGTCCCAAAATTGTCCCAATAGCCCTTCTTAAGAGGTCATGTAGTCCTCAATGTGGTGCCCTGCTAGAGGAAATGTTCATTTACAGAGATCAAGTTAAAGAAATCTCAGCTTGTGCATTAAGAAATGGTCCTTAAAATATACATGCACTGAAAAAAAACCCCAATAGTCTGAGATTTTCAGGTGGCATCTTCAGTTTCTGCTCTATCAAATTAACTGCCATAAATGACCATTTTCATGTTCCATTTTCCCCCTACCCTTTTAAATCCTTCTGAACCAGACTTCTTGGAAATGTCCCAAGTATTCTCTCCATGAGTATTCTGTGGCAGCATCTGCCCAAGGTAGTCCAAAGGAAGATCTGCCCTTCTATGCAAAACCCAAGTATTTGCCCTCTCCGGAGACCACAAAAAACTTCATGCAGCATCTTCTTGGCAATCAAAAGTCTAAACAAGAAAACAATGGTAAAATCAAGCAACCTTAGTGCAAATCTATCCTGGAGCTATGAAATCCTTGAGATACTTCAATTTGACTGGAAGGCTCTGAGCAAACAGATTTAAGTGGGTTTTACTTTCGCGGTAGCTCAGTCCAAATGACCTGCCAACCAGATGACCTTTCAACCTAAATTGATTCTAAGTGCCACAAAGCAAGGATAAAGTAGAGAGTTCAACAGCTGCTTTACAGCACTTAATACAAGCAGTCTTCAACAAAGCCTGAGAAAATACTTTAGGAAATGGCATTGAATGCAATGTTTGAAAGGCTCTGGTGTTCAGCTTACAGTCAATCCCGCGAGGAGGAGGAGGGAAGTGGAGACCAGCAGGAGTTTCCTCATGCTAACAATGCACAAACAAAAGACAGGTGATCCCACAGAATATCACTTAATAATGGGCTCTGGAACTCTCAGATCTTAGGGCAGGTGTGAGGTGAACTGTGCCTTGCTGAAAATGGCAGCACAAATTCCAAACTTTCAGAAAGAAAAGATGAAGATCCATACATAAGAGCAAAGACATAAACCAGTGCTGGATTGCATATTATAAGTGCCAAATGAGACACTCCACCTGAGAATTCTCAGTGGTGAATTGATGTTTTCAGTGCCATCTTAGAGAACTGTTTGCCAGTTAAGTGTCAGACTTGAAAAGGAGGAACAGACCTTTCTCTACTGCTTCGACAGAGCAATGAGAAAAGCAGTAAGGTATCATCTACTTCATGTCTTCCACCACAGGAGATTTTAAAAGAGGTCCTATGCTTTTGGTAAAAGACAGAACTATTACAGGGCTGAATTCCTTGTGGATATTGGGTACTTTCATCACTGGGCTGTTCAGCTCCAAAGGAAAAGCTGAGGACTCCTTGAAGGCACTGTGCAGCTGAGCAAGATATCTCCAAAGATAACACAGATCACAGTGTCAAACCAAGCTCAACATATATAATTTCAGCTGTGCATCCAATATGCATGTGCACTTCTGAAATAAGGGGGTGTTAATGCTCACAGATGAGTGGGGCCCACAAGTAATTCTGACTCATCCTACAATTCCTGTGCCTCCAGGGCAGTTTCTGTTTGAATGGCAATATATGGGCATATCAAGTAATCACTGAATACTGATGAGATTTTGTTTATTGGTGCTGAAAAGTCACTTCTGTGGACGTATTTTGGTTTGGGCATTTTTCATTCATTATGAAGGTCTTAAAGTCTTGACCGCTGTTACACAGCATCACAGCTGAATACATTACAGTACAGAAAGGAGTAAAGCAAATTTCAAAGCATGCATAGGCAAATGCACGAATTTGACTTTATTCACTCCCCTCATTCATGTCACCCAATGCATGCAAAGTTTCTGAGAAAAAGATCTTACAAAAAGCCATGCAAGGGTTTAAAAAAAAAAAAAAATACAAACCTGAGCTGTATTTTAATTTTTGGTTTAACTATTCTAATACATAAACACCCTAAATTGGCTGTGTTTTCTTTGATTATTATTGCTGTTCTACAACCTCAAGCTAAGCAATGTAAAGAAATTAACTTTGCAAACATTGTGAATCGCAACTTCCAAAATATGTGTAAACCAGCACAGATTTTTTGCCTTAAAATCTGATGTTTATCAGACAACTCCAATTTACCTATCAGAAATAGTACAAAAATGGTATTAAAATACATATTTTCATGATTTTCTATGAAAATATACACTCATGCATATAAATGCATGTGTATATATAAACACATATGCATCGATTTATGTGTATCTGAAAGTCAAAACGCACCCCTCAGGTTACATTTGCTACATCACTGCTTCGTTGAAATTCAGGAAATGGTTTACAGCTCTGCTGACCTTACATGATTAGTTCTGAAAGGTTTACTTCTTTGTCACACTGATTTGTGGCAATCACCTTGCTGCTCTGAAGTCATAAATCTCTGCAGATATCATAGTATGCCTTTCTATATCTTGGTATGCTATCAGGAACAGCGATGATCATTTATACTAGTGTGAAAAGACAGGGAATGCTTAGGAGACACTTAGGAGTTCATTGTTCTCTGTTCAGATATTTATGACTATGACTAGAGATAAAAAATATAAATTACATTTACATATTTATGAGCATTTTCATGCAATATCTTCATTTTGATTAAAATGCCATCAATATCCCTACATTACTATAATGCAAGCCTAGAAATCTAACTAGAATGCACTTAGTTTTATCTTTTTCCTAAAAACTTCCCAAATTAAAGCAATTAACAAAGTACATCATGAGCAGTGCTGATTGATAAACAACGTACTCAGATGCAATAAAAAAAAAATTGTAAAGAACTAATCTATCGTATCATAGGACCTAAAGATATTTTTCTTTGTTTGGAGAAGCAGAAACAACCTTGGGAGAAAATGCGTGGGCTGCAGAACCATGCAATGCAAATTGAAGAGTGCAGGCAGAAACTCACCTCTAGCTTTGTTCTTTGTAGCAGCCACTGGAAGCAAGGAAAAGATTGCACAAGAAGAAGAGAACAAAGATAGATTAGACAGAAGTTTGAGCAAGTAAGAACACAGAGAAACTTCATCACTATCGATTCAAAGCTAACAAACACAGTTTCTAAGATTATTTGACCTATTTACTGGAGACAATGCTGTGCTGTGAGAGAGTTCAGATCTATGATTCTGTCAGAAACCATGTGTTGAGAAGTTAGAAAATACACCAGAGTACACACTCAAAAAATCATGGTGAGGAGTGCAGAAAAACCATGGATCATTAGTCACAAGTAGGTGAGAACATACGCACACACATTAGTGAATTCTAAAACTTAAAGCACAATTTGCTTTGCCAAAAGTACATTCTGAAGTACCTAAATCTTATGTCATCCCTTGCTCCTATTTCTTGAAACACCATTCTTCTGTGAAGCTGATGCTAACAGACATTGGTTAATTTGCAGATACCCCAATGGTTTATAATCTCCTATATGGTCATTGTTTTTCTTCACTGAAGCCTATATCCTCATATTGTTCTTACACCCTAATGGAGCATGAAAACCAAAAGGAATACATGGTATTTTAACCAACAGTGACCAGTGTTCAAACTCAGAGAAGCAGGGACAGACACTACACCCATCCTTGAGTATCCTGAATTCATAGAGCCTCATGCTGATAGATCTTCATGCCCAACAGGGTAACAAAAACAAAGACCGGAGCTTAAAATGTTTCACTAACAACCATTCTAACACCAAAATAAACAGAATCATCATTTTCTGAGGCTCAGGGATCATGTTGAAATAAAGTATTACTCAGAACCCAAAGTTAGAATGGAATAACTCTGTTAAAGTAATTAATTAAATTACACAAAGAGATGCTATCCACACCTCTCTAAACTCTCAAGTGCACTCTGAAAAAGGTGTTCATTTAAGAGCATCTCCACAAAAAGAGGTACCTCAGGAAAAAAAAAAAAAAATGTAATTCCTCTTCTGCTGGCCCTTCTTGTAAGGAAGAACTACATTAACAATTCAAAGGCAGCTATACTTGATATCAAAAGACATGAAAAAAAGGAGAAAGACCAAATCCTTTTCTGGCGTCTTTGCTTCTCTTGTTCCTATCTAACAGGTTTGCTTGGTTTGTTTTTTCTTTTTTTTTCCATTTTGGTCTGGTGTCTCAGACCAAAAAGGTCTGGTAGTCAGTCTTTATTAAGACAAGCATGGAGTTCATAGCAGCGAAGGTCAAGTTGCTATATACAAAGAAATTGTTGAAAACCTGAAACTTTTAACTTTATGAATGCATCAAAATATCAATTCCCTAGCTGCCTTTTTTTTTTTTTCAAATTTCTTCACTGATCCCTCCTTTACTTCCAGATTCACCATTGTGACTTGCCAACATTCTCCTTGCAGAGAAAACAACACAAAGACTCTGCTTTGAGGAGGTACAATGAGTGCAGATGCTTCTGCAGAGCTCTTTCCATAGGGCTGTTTAACAAGACATACGCACCTGCAAACTGCCCGTAAATCTTACACACGCTAAAAATTGCTTGTGTAGTAAACAAAATTAATGATGCCATTCCAATTTTATAAGAAGTGAACAGTTTCTCCTTCATGCAAATCTAAGTTGATAATGAATGCACTGAGTTCATCAACCTGTTCATTTTCTCATGTTTCCCCTTCTTTTTCAGTCCTGAGAATTACATCTACATGAATGTATTATCACTTCTAGACAGAATAATCACATAAACTTAACAAAGGTCTGGAGAAAACACTATCTCCCTGTCCACCAGAAATTTAAAAGCAACAGGAGACTTTGTACTTAATGAAAGAGAATAAAAAGATACATGTGTGTATGTATATATATATAAATACATATATTAAAATAATGTGCTTGAATTCTTCAGAATACATATACACACACATGCATATGTGATATAATTTAAGTGTATGGGTACATATATGTGTGTGCATTAAAACAATCCACACATTCTATGATGAGACAGACAGCTTTATTTTGAAGCACGTGCACTAGACAGACAATTATTACCTATCAGTAAATAAAGAAAAGATATAAATGAGGTTGTACATTATAATTGGAAGTAGGACAGGTTACTAGGCTTGTTAGGCCAATTATAACTCTCTGCAAATCCACTAATAGAGGACTAGATGACAGTAACCTTCTTAAAAATGTCATGTTCAATACTTGTAAGCTTTCCCATTGACAGCATGGTCCAATTACAAGTCAATTCGTAAAGTTCAAACTGCACAACAGCCAAATTAGCTGAAAATAGTCTTTCAAAATATAATTCTGCCTACAGAAGGCAACTAGCTGGAGCTGTTTCCATCTTTTTGATACCTAGCATGAGGGAAAATTCCCTTTCACTGCTAAGATCGAGGTGAGTTTTTCATTTTTTCAAAGGTGAAAGAATTTTCCTCTCTTCCCTCTTTTTGTCACTCTGTAAAGAGAAGACAATTTTCAACCTATATCCACTATGTTTGAAAAATTTTACCCACCTATTATTATTACATGAACAGCCATAGAAGACAAGCATAGATAAATGTTTCGAATGAGCATCATCAAGACTGAAATTTAGCAGAGGGAAGCTGAGATCTTGGTTGGAGCACCCGATATGGGAAAACTCATCTTTTTATGCCACTGATGTCAGTGACAAAAGACCTGTAGGTTCCAACAAACAACATTACAGTCAAAGAATCCACTTTTGCTTTAAATCTTCAGCAAGTCAGATGATTTATCCACATTTCACATAATACGTTATATTTTTCCCCACCTAAACTTCCTAGCTTGCTGACAAAAGAAACAAACTCTTCAAGGCAGTGAGTCTACCTCACCTCAAAGTAGTATATGCATATACTAGTATACCAGGAAACTGATTTGAAACTTCCTTAATACAAATAAAATGGTTTAGGACTGGCCAGTAATAATTTTTGAGCACAATGCAACCTAAAATCTGGAATTTGCTGTATATGACTGGTATACTTTGTCTAAAGTAAGAAGCCAATCAGTAAACTTAAAAAAGGAAAAATGACTTCTGGTATTTCCCTATGTTCAGGGATATCTGTAAAAAAACGAACATTTATAAGGGCATTTATCTTTAGTCACTCTGTCTTGTCTTTCTTAGGAAAATTATTCTGGAAGAGGAGGCATACTACAGCAAAGTGTGAACAGTGACCTTTTTGGAATTTAAGGAAAATTTTTAAAGACCAGAGAAGAAAGACAAAGTAGGAAGAAAGACCATATTTTCAGAAGTCAGGTTGAAAGGCATGACAGAGCTACTAGATTTCTAGGTAAGGCTGAGAAATAAATCTCTTCTATGTTCTCTAGAAGGTTAAACAGTATTATATTTTCTGAAGGCTCTTGAGGTCACAGCATATGTAAAACAAAAGAGCTGGCCACCAGGGAAAGGTCTGTGAGTGAGGGGATCACAGAACAGCAACAACTCAAGGTCAGTGATCTCAGGGGAGTCCCACTATGAGAGATCCAGAAAGGGGAGGAAAACTGTGCCAGGTGCTCCATCGTGGCAACTAAATTTCACAGAGCTGATGTTTTTAGGGCATTTTTAAATCAGAAAAGTAATCCTGCCATAGCCGTGCTGCTGAAACAATCTTTTTAAAAATCATTGCCTGAATGTAAAAACCTAGATTCAAATTTCAAAAATCATAATATACCCTTGCTCTCAAATATCAATATATTGTGCTTTATTTTCTGTGATACAACTGACTTCTTGCTTTTTGTATGCCAACAATGGTTAAATTACATTCTTTGATAAATGGTGGCTACAAGTTGTTCAATATTTTCTCCACACTCAGCCGTCTCTACACTGTTCAATTTTGTAGACACTTTTAGACAGATTTGATATAGCTTTTATTTTATTTTTCTCTTATATATGATTTATTATTCGATTTGGAGTTTTGTCTTTTGTCTTTGGAGAAAACCACATCCGTCCAATTACCTCAATAACTCAATAAAAATAAAAAAAGGGAAACAGTATTTCCCCCAGATATCCAGCAAACCTAACCTTTTATTTCAAAAAATAAGGGGAAAGAAAAAGGAAAGTGAAAGGTTTGAGGTCAGTCTCGTTATCATTTCACCTATTGGATACACTAAGATCACAGATCGAGGAACAAACAATATAATATTTAAATGCCTTAATGACTAAATATTCTATTCAAGAAAAAAACAAGATGAAAGTCCCATTCATAAAGTACATTTCATTGCTTTTCTCCCAAACACAGTAACCTACAGTTCCAGCAATTCTGGAGGTCCTCTCATCTTCAATAAAAAAATTAACACATCATCAGTCAGATGAACTCATTTATTCATCTGTATTTTTACTCCAGCCTTAAATCTCTTATGATCATGGACTATGAAAAACGATTAGAGAAGCAGCAAAAAAAAAAAAAACCCACCCCACAAAATAAAAGGAAAAAAACAACAAACAAACCCCAACAACAACAAAAAAGACCATGCAGCTCTGCTCCTCAACACATCCAACATGTAATCCAGATTTCCAGTTTTTAAAAGAACCCTAGGTATTCTTACACTGCCTAAATTTAGAATTTTCTTTTTAATTTTAGGATTATGATGATGATGACAACAACTGCATTTTTTCCCTTTGGATAAACTGACGGATTACCACTGATCATTTAGGTCACCTAAATGCCAGCTCTGAATCTCTGACTGGAAAAGCTCCCCTGTGTGACAGAAGGCCTTAGCAGGATCATTTCCTCCAGAAAATAATGCAAATTATTAGGCTCTCACAGACTAGAGACCCATTCAAACAAAGACACCCACATGTGCTGCAATGCAGAGTCCTTCCCACCCTCCTTTTCAAAACCAGCCTTTTCCAAAAGCCACTGAAGGAGAAACAAATCACCACCATCACCTGAAATTCATGATGGGAATTTGAGTCTCCTGAATTCGGGAAGACATTGCTGCTTAGACTTGAAGAGTGACCAACAGATGACACAGAAACACGACATCTTGGGAGTTCTTTTAGCTTGGGATCTAGTTTAAAAAAAACCCTAGATACACTGGCATAGATACATTTGTTTACTTCTGACTTTCTGATCTTTCACTTGATTGCCTTGACTACTATGCTTTTGCATTTTATAGTGAATATTATTTCTATACATAAGTTCTGCACACTCTTCTCAAGGAGATTCCTAAAATATCAGATAGTGGCATTTGCAGATATAATGAGAATCCCTATATTCCTAGAAAAGCCTTCCTCTCTTTATTTATATAACCACTAAAAATCTGTGCAGTCATGCATATGCAACCAAATGGAATTCAAACACGTGACCTGCTTTTATTTTATTTATTATGTGTTCTATCTCTGCATCACTCTGTCTACAACACAAGTTCCTAAAATGACACTGGGTAATTTCCCTCAGAAACATAAAATAGTCCTGAAGATACGATTGAAAAAGGGAAAAAAATGCAAATTGGAAGGGTTATGAGAATGTCAGCTACTGCATCCTGTGGGTTTGAAGCATCGTGAGTTATCTTTAGACCCCCTCCTAACAGATTGCCTAATATATAGTTAAAACCTTTGGTGATGGGGACTTCAAAATCTCTCCAGGTCACCTCTTTCAGTGCACAGTTGTCCCTCTCAGTGGTAAATTGTTTTGCTGGTATATAACTTAACCATCATATGTAGGACACTGGTGCAATTCCTTCACCCTTCTCATACCTTCCAGGAGTTCAAATTACAGAATATATATTTCTTTAATGTAACTCTTCACAAACCTGAAGATTTATTATTTCTCTTCAGTGCTTAAAAATAATCTAAACTTTATCAATGTGAGTTTTCCAACTTGCACTTTATTGCCTTCCTCAGTTTTAAAACTGTGACTAGATTATCACATGCAGTAACATTTATTATGCAATACTAATCACAAAATACTGAAAAACACACAGCTCCATTTTCTTTCTGAAAATTAGGGTATAAATATAGTAATTTTGTTCTCAATACTCATTATGACTGGCATGATGGAGATCAGCAGAAGCATCTTATAATCTAAACATAACTAGAGTTCAGGATTCCAGCTGTAGCTGATTCACATTAGCAGCTGGAAACACATAACACAATATATTACTGTATAGTGAAAAGAGAAGATAAATATAATCATGCCCTAAAGGCTCCTCCTAAAAGCACTGAGATAAGACTATTTGTCTGTCCCAAAATGCCAACTTTATGCATGTTTTAATACAGCTGGACACGTAACTTCTACATGCAATGCAAGTTGCAACTTAGCAATTTTATCATAAGCCGGGTTTCCATAAAACATCACAGAAATTTCACTTCCATATCAATAATTTAGTTAATGAAGAAGAGTAAACACAATTTTTATATTTCATTTTACCAAGGTAACAGAATGTTTAAGAAGTATGTATAAAGACAACTCTGGAGTAGTAGAATTAAGCACTCCACAAGGCTGTAAGCAGGGTAGTGTCAGGCAGAGATACAAGTCCTCAGTTTTGCTCTCAGATCTCTCTCACTGTTATTTCAAAACTTAAATATTTGAAAAGCTTTGATATATATTCATCCCCTCAAAAAAGCTATCAAAATTGTTAGTCATACAGAACGTGCATACACACAAACTCGCCCAGCTTCTGTGTTTTTGTCAGGTCTCCAGAATAAAGAGAAAGAAAAAGATCCTCTTTGGAAACACTTAGCAAACAAATTGTCATCAGGTAACTGTGGTGGGGCACAAGCAGCTGTAAGCAGTGAGCTTTTGCTTCTTTTCATATCTGCAGATCAATACATGCAAAATACCTCAAACTGTGCCTTGTTCATTTTTGCTCAACCCAAGAGAAACCTGTGACATTCATGTATCATTGTAGGTTTGTTTTTTGATAAAGTAGATGCTAACCTACGTTATTACAAATAGAAACTTCCTGGGTCTACTATGCCTATATGCATTTCTTTCTAGTCACAGTCCACAGGTCTGATAACCCACAAAAGTTTAAGGGTTCTTGTATTTGAAAATAAGTTCCAATGCAACCTTCATGAAATGAAATTAAAAAAACCCCAACCAAACAACAACAACAACAAAACCAAAAAACAAACAAACGAAAACCCCAACCAAAACAACACCAAAAACCAAAACAAATAAACCAACTAACTAACAAAAAAAACAAACAAAAAAACCCCAAAAAAACCAAAAAACAAAAAACCAACTCCAACAAAACATATAATCCAGAGCAAGAAGCTATGCAGGCAGACAAACAGCTGGGGTTATCCTTATGTTACCTCTGCTTACAACTAAATCATCTACTGGAAGCTCTAAGATGGTTTTGAAAAGGCAGCTGGTGGTTTTTGCATGGTTACTTTCCCTTTTCTTTTTTTTTTTTTTTTTTTTTTTTTTTGAGTATAGCCCTTGGTATCTCTGTATAAGAAGTATTACATCACAACCATACAGATCATCTGTATGAAATGCTTTCTTAAACAAGGTTAATCTATGCATTAGGGGCCACTGGGGCAATGCTTGAAGCATGTGGAAACAAGCACGTCTTAAAGGGCAGACAAAAACCTTAAATAGAAAAATAAGATTTTTTTATTCCCCAAATATTTTCAATTTAGACTTTTCCAGATACTAAGAGACAAACTTAGGTAAGTGATAAGACTGGTTAAAAAATACCATCATAAACTCAGTGCAGAGCAACTGAGATTTTCTTAGGTTTAAATGGACATCTGTGACCTAAATCTAAGCACTTCTATGACTGAAGAACTGGAATTTCAGATTTATTAGCAAACCAAACATGGTATTTTTTAAAGACCCCTAAATACAAAAAAAACCCAAAAAAACCAACCCTTACACCAAAACAGTATTAACCACAGTCAAATGACTCCATTTCAAACATACACTTTGTCATTTATCCTCAGAAGCATGGCACAAATAAAGATTGAATTCTATATGATTTATTTATAGCATCTATTCCGGTTTGGATAATGGGGAACATAAGGTGAATCTGTCAACTCTATCATAATGCTATTAGTGAAGTAACATTAATTTAAAAAAATCCTCAAAACAAACAAACAAAACAACCTCTTGCATTTTTTAATGTGTTTTACTGTTGTTTTTTTCTACATTTTTTTAACAGTTCAAGAAACACAGACAAACTGTAAAAGAACCCCATTAAGAATGCATGCCATACCCAATGTCCAAATATTTGACTGCAATTTATCATCTGCTACTCATAACCATGCCTAAAAATAAGGCTAACTACTATCTTTTTCTCTGTACATGGCTTTACAACACAGGACTCCAGTGCTGGAAACAGAAAAGACTCAGCCCCACTCCATTTTGTCAGCCAATACCAAATGTGATGCCTGCTAGTGCTGTTAAGGTAAAAAGCTGCTTTGGCAAGACTTACTTTTGTAGCTTGGGCGAGACATGTAAATAAGGAATTATTTTTATAGGAATGCACGTTCCAGAGATAAATTTCATCCTTGCTATTTATCTTTTTAACCTTACACCATTTTACATCACATATCTGAAATTTCACCTGACTATATGCATTAACTTAGCAATCAACTACTCATAAAAAAAAAAACCCAAACAAAACAAAACCAACACCATTTCATTTCTTGTATACAGTTCTAGTCTTATGCTAAAGTTTTAAATATATATGTATACTTGTGTTGAATATCCAAACTAATACTGTCAGATATTCTACAAGTTTCCCACAGTTAGGAGAAATACAGCTGAAAACTCACAAATTTTAGCAATTCACAATCCGAGATTTAAGACTTCAACCCCACACCCACTCTCTTCTTGTATAAAGAAACACAAGACAATCATTAAAATGAGCTGGGGGAATGAATACCAGAATCTACAAGCATATACCTGGATATTCAGAATATGAAAACTCATAAAACAGCCATTATGTTTTTCAAACAGAAAAATAAAAAAGAAATATTAAATTCAGAACTTCAAACACTGTTTAAAGAGCTTACAAATGAAAGTTTCAAAAAAGCTATCATTATTCCAAATATTATAGTTTTAATATTGACATAAGCCCCACTTTGATTCGATCTGAGCATTAAACACACTTCTATTTCTCCTTGAATTATACTGCCACTGTTCTGAAACTGTTTGTAGGCAAGAATCATTTAAGAACTGATCTGGGTTTACAGCAGATGTACACATTGGCCATAGCTCAAAACCAGACCAGACACATTCAATGAAGAGCTCAGTTTTGCCTGAGAGCCATCAAAATAAGGACTTATTAGAGAACATCTTTAGCAGGGTGTATACTCATGATGAAAGTGTAGTCAGCACAAGTAGCTGGCACACAGACACATCAAAAAATGGTCCATGGACCACTGTAGATGCAGCACCAAACATGAGCTTCTGAATGACTGCTAGAAACAAATGAAGGGAGAAAAACAGCATTCTACAAGTTCTGCTGCTTTGGTGGAATGAAAAAGAAAAGACTGAAGGATTGTGGCTTGTATGTAGCACAGGATCTTTAAAAACTGAGTCTAGGACAGGGAGCAAGTTCATATAATAAGATGAATTGAAAATTATAGATGACCAAAAATACCAGTTCTTCAAAGTCAACAAGAAAAATTTAAAAAAACCCAGTCAATTGTATAGTCAATTGAAAATGAAAAACTACAATATGGAAAGATGACAAGATGGAATACTTTCAAGAAACTTTTGAATAATATAAAAAAAAGATCATTTCAAGAAATTAAAGACTCAGTATAGTCAGAATGATTATTTACAGAAAATGATGTGATTCTTCAGGTAATCCTCTTAATTAAGACTTAGGAATGAAACTATTCTTACTATGCCTACAATGATGAATGTGTTATGGTAAAGAAATGATTTGTGAATCCTGTACTTTTCTGAACTGTACAGCAGCTGCATGTTGAGTCTTCACAGTACTTTGACTCACAATGTGAGCTCTATAACGCCCTGGAAGGACACATGCCAGACAAATCATTACTCAAGGTATTCCTCAGTAATGCAATCTGAAATCCTACTGAAAAGCAAACAAACAAATCCCAAAACCAGACACACACCCACACCCTTACCCCTCACTCTCCCAGACACCAAACTAGTCTGCAAGGCAAATAAACAAGTCACTATTGGGTATTTCTAACTTGTCCCTTGACATCTCTGCCAGTGTGCATCTTCTAGATAACATTATTACACAATTACACTGAGCTAAACAAGTCCTCAGACTCCCTTTAGAGCAGAATAGTGTTTATATACAGTGTTTAGCTTCGATCACCACTGGAAAGGGAGGAAATATTTTGGAATACCACGCATTACTAACACAGACATTGCTCAATAAAAGATACTGTGCGAAATCACGCAAAGAGGAGGGTGGTGTTGCTACTTTTGCCTGGCTGTCAGTGCACAGCCCAAAGACACTTGAAGTTCAGTGAATGAGCACAGCACAAACTCCAGCTGTAAACACGTGCCTTGCAAGAGTCAACCAAGTCCTTAGCAACTAAATGGATAGCTCACCAAACTGTGTAGACGTGTTCTTACCTTGCACACCTCTTGGAGCCCACTAAAGAAGACGGTAACAACAGAACATCCCCATTCTTATCCCAGGAAACCAAAGAAGCCTTTCAGGGCCATTCCTGATCATTTCATCCACACAACTCTTTCCCATTCAGCACAATCCTTGCAGTTTAGAAGAAGTTTGCACATGCAGTCACAGCATAAATAGAAACTGGCAATACAACTATGACTACTCCGCCTTAAAAACCTCATACGCCTTCTCTTCAAAGAGATTTATGAATAATGGGAACTAAATAATTCATGGCACTGCAGATGCCAGTCCAAATAGCCTCTTCCTTTTTAAGGTTTCAGTTTGTAGATGTGTGATCAAAAGCCTTCATCAGTCATGATAGTGGCATTTGTACTCAGTCCAAACAAACCGTATTTGCATCTGAATGTTTTTCATTGAAATGAGAGATGTAATATGCAAGCCAAGTTCCAACTAAAAGGCGTTTTATGCTATTTAAATTCAGTCAAATTAAAGGCTGAATGCAACCTAAAAGGTCTACTCTCAGAACAGTAATTTGACGCATCATAAATAAGACACATGTTTTTGTTAAGTGGGCCTCAGCACTTGCCTGAAAATTTTACACAGCATCCTAACAGTGCTGCCTCTTGAGGGATAATAGAGGAAAGTCCTACAAAGAAAGCAAGGAAGTAAACAGAAAACCCACTGGCAAGTAGTGCAAAGGTTTAATCTACTCATACAGAGCTAAGTGAAATCCCAGAACCATTTAGGTGGGAAAAGACCTCTGAGATCATCGAGCCCAACCTTTAAAATCAAGTAGGTAAAAGCAGTTGCTCTGTGAAAGCAACACTAACATGAAAGATCTTGCCACTACATTTTTAAGCAAATAGGTACACCTCGGACACCAAATTCACACCCTGTTTCATTAATCCTATTGATTAGTAAAGTGAGGATCACTGTTATCCAGGTCCATTGCTCAGGTTTACTACTACACTGAAAAGAACCACAAGAATCCCTCGAAAGAATAATAAATGGAAGAAACAAGTCCACAAAGATCTCAATTAGCAAATGGAGAAGAATTTTACGTCATCAAGGGAAAAAGCTGCAGGATCAGATTAAAATTCTTGCTCTTGCCAAGGAGAAATATATACAACTCTCAGAAATTGAGGTCAGCACTAATTTTAAAAAGACTGTTAAGAGCATAGAATGTCCTAAAGTGAACCTTAGTGGGGATAAACAAGATAATTCTTTTAAATTGTCATGGGGGTTTACTGTAATCCTTTACTTTTTCCTTTTTTTTTTCTTTTTTAAATTTTTGTGAGAGAGTCTTCCTATTGCATTTAGCAATGACATGCTTTGATGGAAGAAGGAAGTTAAATATTATGTATGACCTCCCACTGAAACATGTCACAGGTCAGTATTTTTATTTGAAGTCCATCTTCGTTGGAGTTTTTTTGTGTTTGGCTAGCTTAACTGATTTTTTTTTTAAAGCAAGAAAAAGATATTATTTTTATTTGCAGAGATGAGAAGCACATGAATCAGTTATCCAAAATATATAATATTGAGGTCTTGATTTTAAAGTCTTTAAATTTAATTTAGTAATTAGTATATGCACCATACATGGGACACACTACAAAGAAACCAGTGATGCTCAAATTAATTCATACAAAATCTATTTAAATATTTAGGTAATGCATGACTTTAAGTTATCACTAATTTTGAAAGGAAAAGAAGAGTTTATGTGAACAAAAGGTAATAAAAAAAAAGAGGAATGTACTCTAGGAATAAGACTACTCCACAGCTCCTCTACAGAGTTCTCAGGAAAACAATAGGGAATGGCTTGTGGCAGACTAGCACAACATAACACCAACTCTGTGAATGCTAATGAGTAAAGCCAAGGAAAAATGCTGGAGCATCAGATATTGGAAGATGACACTGATGAGGGCAGATGTAGAAAAATGACTTCAGACCCCCTAGAGCAGCATGAATGAAATCACATCCTTGTGTTCTGGGAAATAAAACAGGCAACTTGGATAGAAATAAAGACAGCCTTTAATTATCTAAAAGTAAATTGGGAGCAGCCCATGATAATTCAGAAGTGGCATTATTATAGAACACAATGCAGAGTTAATTCAGAAATCAGTTTGTTCAAAAACATCAACAGCTGGGTTTAATAATAGACACAGTGAATCAGAAATGAAGAAAAGCTTGAGACAGATTATCGAGCAATTTCAATCATATTATTAGATTTACAACTAAACAGCGGCAAAGAACCTGTATGTTAGAATTATTTAAATAAAGGAAAACAATACTTTGGATTGATGAGCTCCAAGAGTGTCAAAAAATGAACTTTTAGAACATTATTTTGTCCAGTTGTGTTTCAGAGATGTTTTGTTATGCTTTTACCATGGCAAAAGCTAACTTTCCAATTCCCTTCATCACTTTTAAAATAAAAAAAATGCTGTCCTGTTACAAGAGCCATATATGTCATTTGAATGAAAAAAATGCTTTAGCACCAGAAAAGGTGCTACCTTCTGATATTTCTATTCATATTCATTAGGACTTCCTTCAGCAAATTCTCTTCTTGTTTTTATTATTTTATAACTTAAGCACATGATTACAATTGGGAAAGCACGGAAAGAGCACAATCAGATTATCAAATGATTACAGCCATTCCCACTGGCAAGGCAAAAATAGTGTCTGCAAGTTTAGTATGAATAACTGAATAATTTATTAACAGTGCTATAAAACTGAACTTTGTGAAGCACGTGATCAAATTGTACATGTAACAGTAAAAAAGACAAAGCAAATACTGTAGTGCCATAACTTGTTCTGCATACAACAGAAATTAACTGTTTAAACTTTTGATTACTTGTTTTGCTTGCTTTTTAAAGGAGGAGAGTAAGACTGTGTCATTCAGGCAAATCCCAGCCTTATATCTTTCTAGTTAACCAGGAATCTTTACAGCTAAAATTATACTTTTGGAAATATTATTTTGTATATCCAGTTTAGTTTTTGACCATCACCTTAGTACAACTCATAAGTGATGTTCTGAAAACAGGCAAATAATAATTATAATAAGGTGAACCATTGGTGTTCTGAATACGTGCAGCAGGTCTGCCTAAGAACTGACTGACGAAAACTAAATACCTAAACCAAGTTTGATGATGTTGTTCTGAAGTCAGGGAATGGATCAAGACAGACACAGCACCTTGACACCCTGCCTGTTAACACATGAAAGATAAATATTTCTAATTTCTCCCTCATTTCACTGTGAAGCCTGACCTACGCTGCAGCAACCACAGTGCTCTGTGGCAGTATCCAAGCAATCTTGAAAATACCCACCTTTGGTTCTGCTGTCAGCTCACTCATGCCAGAACCAGGTGATTGCAAAGCCTCCCTGGAGAACCACATAAATACCTGGTTAAACTGCCAGGCAGCACGTTAACAGTGAAATGCATTCTCATATATTTTAGTACTGATTCCCAGTAAGGAAAAAAGTAGCTCCAGGATAAAAAGAGTAACATGGAAAAAAAGATGCTTCGAAGTAGAATTTCTGAAACCTACACAAACGTTAGCTGAAGACTATTTTATTCCACCTTCCTTCTCTGTCTGCTTTAACCCACAACTGAAGTATACATACAAAAGAGAGAAATTACCATGGTATTTTCTTTGGTTAACCATTATTTTGACAAGTTTCAGTTCATAACAATAGTTTCAAGAAGATAAACAAAACAGCTTCTACAGTCAGCACATTGTCTACCAAGCAACACTGAGAAACAAGTACTCTAAGCTGAATATTGTTTAAAACTGCAAGTTCAAATTAGATTCCCTTCAAAGAAACAAAAAGAATGCCGACAAAAAAAATGTCACTCAAGATAAACTGCCGGTATCAGTTTTGTGAGAAGCTGTCAACCAGAAAGTAACACAAGTATAAATATTTGGGCTCTAGGACAACTTATGGCAAACATGGAAGTGCTAAATCTGCATCAGACTCAGTATTTTTTTATTCTGAGTTTCTAATACAGTAACTAGGAACAGAAATATCATTTGCACAGAGGCAACATTGCATGACCTTCCATATTTCATCATATGGCAAACAGTTCCAGAGATACCTCCACTACCAAGAATTCCTCTACATAAGCTGAAATATGTAACATACCAATAAAGTACATCTCAATGAGAGTTGATCAGAGAATTTGTTGGAGGCAATGAACAAATCCCTCTACAATAAATCATATGAATATATACATTAATTTGTTGAAAACTACCATTTTTAGTCAACATATGTTTTCCTTCTATGAGTCTAGCATTTTGTTTCCTTTAATGATGGAAGTTTTCTGTTACTTTTTGTTTTGTCCTCTAAACAAAAGAAAACAACCAGTCTTTAATTGACTTTATAGGTTTTTCAATCAGAACTGTACTCTGACGTTCAAAGAGAAAGGGTAAGAAGGAAAAAAAAAAATTGGCCTGTGCAGCATGAACAAATGAGAAAGTATTTTAACAAAAAGTATGCATGTAAGAAGCAAATGCAGGCTAAAAAAGTCTAATACCCACTGAATATGACAGGGATATTTCTATTGACTTTAGTAAACTATGACTCAAGCAATAATTATACCATTAGATTACTGAAAGAAAAATAACAGTGATTTAGGAAAAATTAATGGAAAAAAAGAAATAGCCCTAGAGTAACCCATATAATCTGATATCAACCTTGGCTAGGTGAAATTGCATTTTTCAGCATCCTGTAATGCTGCAATTATCAGTAGTCACATGCACATATTATTATATACTTAGCGGCCAAGATGGATGATTATTGTACATTACAGACTACTGATAAAACAAATTAACCGAGAAATGTTATCAGAGAGAATATTCATGGCGAATAAACCCAATTTCTTCAAAGACTTGCAAGCCAGACAAAGTGATGACTCACACAGTAAGGTCTGGGAATCAATATACCACCAACACTGTCACAGCAAACAGCCACCTCACAAAGGTGATAGAAGAAAAACAATGAAATGGAACCTCTAAGAAACTGAGCAAGCAGCCATAAGATTGTCTGTCTCTTGACAGGTATCACACATGGTTGAGCTGCTGCTCACATCACTTATGCTGGAAACCAGCTCAGCTAAAAGGGAACCTCCAGGAAGGCGATCACTGGCTGTCAATGCCATGATTTTACTCCCAAAAATGCCACACGCCATTTCATACTTCCACCGTAAAATTCAGGGATGTAGTTATTGAGAAGTGGCACGTAGTTTTATCAAGGAATTCAATCTCTAAAAGCTGCATAGCTCATTCAAGTGTAGAAAACTCTTTGTTATGAGATTTTTGGAAGGGTTAAAGCACCTGCTGTGGAGGAACACAGGGTCTTTTATACATATTTAATTATATGTAAGAAAGACAGATGAAGGTCCTCTTCAAGCTTAGCAGCATGCTGAGTGCACAGTCATCAAAATTCCATGAAAATCTATATTAACAATAATCCCAGGTAATTTAAAAACATGAAGCTCAAAGCACTGGAGAAGACATTAAAGACATAAAGGTATAATAATAATAAGGAGAATTAAATAGCAGAAGATAATCATCTTGACATCATACATTTTTTTAACATTAAGCCTTTTTATACTGGGGCCATTCTGAATTCAGTGACCATAAATCTGAGTGAACGTTCCTTTCCTCTGTCCAACCCCCAAGCACTTGTGCCTCCCCCTCCCCTTTTATGCCAGTCATTTCAAACTACGTGGAGAGTTTAATGAAAGAACTGATGTAGCCAAAACCAATTTCTGTTGTGGCTTCAGTCCTCTTTGTGGATTTAATCAGCACCTAAATTCCTTCATTGTACTTAACCATAGCTGGGATGTACTTTACTCTCACAAAAACCCATACTAACCTCTCCTCACATCTTTAATCTGAAAAATATTTTATACCATGCATTACAGTTAATATCAGGAACACTGAATAGCTATCAGATATAATCTACACCGTGTCTCATAAATACAAATTGATACTAACATGAGAAAAACAAACGAAAATAGCACACAACCTGAAACTTTTGGCATCCGCAAACAGGAGATGTTTAAGATGATGTTAATTAACTCAGTGAATTTGCTGAATTTGATTGAAGGTTAACTATCAAGTTTTAGCTTTAGAAGAACATACTTTTGACAGATTATAAATATGGTATTAGTAATACAGCAGCTTAAGACCAGTCACAAGATTACTACAATTTACAGACTTTTTGCATATTTAATTTTGGACTGAAATGGTCCAAAAAAAAGGTGAGGGGCTGGGGGGGGGGTACGGGAGGATGTTACTGCATGTAATTTGTCAATTAATTTATCAACTGGGAAAAAAGTATAATAAAATAATGAAGTGCATAGTTAAACTATCCAATTTCTTTTGAACTTTATTCCCCGAGTGTGAAAAATCTGCTTCTATGAAATCATGCTAAACTTTCAACTGCAAAAAGGAGCCAATTTCCAAGGCAGTGTTTAATTAATTTATGGAGTTAACTGCTGTGAAAGTTCATTGAGACAAATATTAAAGCTGCTTTTTTAAAAGGGTTGGATAATATTCTGATGATAAACAGTGGCAGCTTTGTAAGCAAAGACAATGATTGTAAGAGTAATTAAGTCTCATGCTTCAGGGTATAACATAGAATCCCTCTGCCCCAAGTCCAGCATGAACTATTACTAATAGAATTTTCTTCATCCCATAAATGTAAACTCTTAGGTGAGCTATGTTATTTGGCCACCTTGTAACCCGTTGGCGACTGCCACGGGAAGCATATGAGACTACAGAAATCCATGGATTGACTCAGTATGGAAGTGTCTGTGTTTCCATTTTTTAAAATATCATTGGGCACAGGCAGCATAACATGTATGCATTATTTCCTGCTGTAATATTTCTACATCTTCCTCTGTGCTAAAAGACTTCAATAAACTAAATATTTAGAAAACATGAATAAGAGGCATTTATCCAGCAAAAACAGTAAAAAGGAGGAAAAGCAGAAGGAAGAATACAGATGTAGAAAGTAATAAAATCATACAAAATTTCACAGTTCATTGTATTTAGCAGAAAAAAACTACTCCACAGTAAGTCTATTACAAAGACAAGAAAAACCCACAAAGTTATTAGCATCTTTTACTTAGTTATAAACAACTTGAGAACTTCAGAGTTTTACCCAAAACTTTTAGGCACCTATTTTCATGTATATACACACCAAAATTAAAATAGGAAAAGCAGTTTAACAATATTGCTTGAAATCACTAAGCCCTAGAAGTACATATTCCCAAAAATGCCAAACACCACTCCTAAAGGAAATTATGAGTGAAACAACAAGGAGCCAATAAAGTAGGAAAAGTCCATATCAAACTTCCTGATAAGAATTTTTCATACTTGGCAATGCAATAATTCCAAGGACAGCCTGCAAAGAACTGCACCCCACTGGCAGCTGACTCACACCTGAAACTCAGGTGGCTGCATTATTGATTCTTCCCTCATCACCACTGGTAAGACATTCATCATTAAGGAGTCAAAGCTGAAAATCCCTGACTCCTGAGATGCCACTGGAATTTGTCAGGGAGGCTGCTCAGAATGGGCACATTGCTGTTTTTTTCCAATTACTGCACACAGCAGTCAGGAGAAAGCTGCTCACTCTGAGAGCAAGGCCATGTGCTTCCCCAACCTCTGGCACTGTCTGCTCTCACAAACAAGTGACAGCAGCACCACTGACTACAAACAGGTTGCAGAACCCCTATAACAAGGGCCTGAGTAAATGCATTTCAAGTTAGATTCAATATTCTCCCATGCCCACAAGGCTTTCAGAAGTTGCCATCTGCAGCCACATCAGCATAATGTGCCTGAGTTACTCTGTCTGCAGTTTCTGTACTCTATAAGTTATATCTGTATTCAGAGCTCATCTAGTAAAAAACTCAGAAAAAAACCCCAAAAAAACAAATCCCAAACCAAACCAAAAACACAGGAACTCACCTTCTTCCTGAGGAGTTTTCAACTCAACTACAGAAACAGGAAAAAATAGAAAATGAAAACAAGAACTTTTCTGAAAAAGTTCCTTCTGTTTTTCACTCATAAATTAGAACCAGTTAGCTAACAACAATAAAAAATTAAAAATCCCACCTCCTCCTTATAGCTGAAAGCAATAATGATAGATTTAGTTCTAACACACTAATACTTATCCTATCCATTTGTGCTTAAGAGTGACCTCCAGAATTATTAACAAATCTATGATTACAGAAGACAGTTTTCAGCAGATAGTCAGATTCAGAGCTTTGTTCACTCCATTCACCTGACTGAAATTCAGGAGCTCGGTCAAAGCATTTTCTGATATAGCAGCTGATTATTTCATTTAATTCCAGGGATTATAAATTATTTTTACTTCAAATGTAGAATAAAAACATACAGACATTTTTAGTGTCTAGTTCCACGTATCTGTGACAACAGCTGCACGACTGAACATGTTTCGACCAGGAGTTAGACCAGATGACTCCCGAGGTCTATCCCAACTTAAACTATTCTGTGACTGATTAAATTCCTGTTGCAATGCAAGAGGAACATCCTCCACTTTGCAGGTAGAGGAAAAATCTTTTATTAAATCAGATCGTAGACATGGAAAAAAGTAACATGAATGTACCACTAATGAAAAAGAAGGACCAGGAAATAAATTTGGATCAGTAAAGTGATAAAGAACAGCTCAGAGTTTTCACTCTTGCTGTTCCAAAGGCCGTGAGAGCTGTAAAAATATAATCAGTGTGCAGTCAGAAGAGTGTGGTAAAATATCCAGGCTGTGGATGACAGAAAACACTGTCATCCATTAATCTTTACCTGAGTTTTATAACCCTTTTTAAAATCTAAGCATTATTTCTCTTTTGCACTAAGTGTGACTGTGGACGTGCCAGCTTCAAGCCTGGCACAGTAACACCCAGGGCTAGGAAGTTGCTCACCGGCTGAGAACATTGGGACCATCACTGCCAGCTGGTTCTCTTTAATAAATTTTACACATGTGCTATTATGGAATCCTTGGGTGAGAGAGGAGCTGGGTACTCCAGGCAATCCTCACCTCAGAAAATGTCATTATCATGGGCTGTTCTTGCAGCAGATGGAAAACTTTCCCCATGAGGGTAATTGAACACTGGGAACAGGGTGCCAGAGGAACTCAAGAATCTCAGTTTCTTGGAGACACTCCATTTTACATGCAATGAGCTCATCTTCAACTCTCCACTTCTCAACTTCAGTTTGGGTGTTTTATTAACAAATAATATATTGGATACATTGAAATCCTAATAGGACTTTTGATCGCAGTAGAAAAAGAATACTTCATCTCCCTATACAATTACAGTTCTTCTAATATTTACTAATTGTCGTAATTTGTGAACACTTAGAGGAAAAAAAAGATAAAGCCATTCCTGAATTATATTAGGATTTAAAGATATTATTCTTGATGGAATTAAGATTTGAATAGGCACAGAACCTCAAGTGGGGTTGCATATAAAAGGAGTTTTTCCCCCTCTGGCTGAAAATTAAGCATTTTTATAAGCAGCAGCCTCTTCCCTTGCATTACAAACAGGTTATTAGACAGATGATAAACAGTTTCAGTAGATTAAAAAGAGATAAGAACAGTATTAGCTCCATTAAATGGTAACTATGTTCTCCATGGTTAGAACTTTTAAATTGCTTATTCATTTTACATGAAATTGCAAACTATTTTTATGTTAAGGGTTATTTACAGTGCTAAGCAAACACTGAGGCATCTCAAACCCAAGAGATTGGCAGTCTGAAGAACCAAGAGACTGAACAGGCTTGCAGTAAGTCTACCATCAAACTGTTCCTCAAAGTAGCCAAGTATAAAAGTGTGCTAACAAGCAATTCTTGGCATTGGTAATGGAGAATTCTGCTAGAAAGATAGCAAGACTCAGCCAGGAAAGCTCTACAGCTACAGGGGACTGAAACAGTTACATTCCATGGTGTAAATAACAAACAAAGCAAACTCCAACAAAGTTTACCTACTCCCCCTGCTATGACAGTAAAAACAGAGAAAAGGTTATACTTTTACCACAGAATGGACTCTCCACTGTTTCAAAGGCTGCCTTGATCCAGCCAGACCACCTCAGATACACTCAGAGATCCTTCTCATGCCACATCAGGACGAGCAGCAGCAGCCCAGAACACAGCATTGCTTAACAGTGCCTTTCATTAGCAATTTTATAGGATGTTATAATCATCATCAAATGCTTCCATACTATACATGATAACAGACTACTGAAGTATTTCTTAGACCTGCTGTCAATGGTTTTACTAAAATTCATCAATGTACTTAATTTCCACCGCCACTTAACAAGGTCTGTGGTACTGAAAATGTCATGAATTCTCTCCCTGTTGCTCCATTTCTCTCTAAAAATACACCTTTCTGGCATGTTTGCTCTCCCTAATACATTTCCTAATAATTTTTCCACTAATAAATTTTTCAACTTCCAGACCTTCAAGGCTGAAAACTGTGTATTGCATCATTTCACACATTAGATTACAGTTAGTAAGATCTGTTTGTCTTCCCATGTAATTGCAACTAAAGAAAGGCAAAACAAAACAAAACCAAAAAAAAAAAAAACCAACAAAAAACAACAAAAAACCCCAAACAAACCTTAGTTGTAAAAGAATTTATAAGAGGAAGAAAAAGATCAATATTTTACATTTGAGGTTATTAGATTTCTACTAAAGATCCTATTCATCAAAAACATCTACACATGTATTCTTCCAATTTCTAATCTACTAAGACACATATGTCATTATGTGAGTAAGTTGGGAAATCAAAGAAAAATATCCCTGCAAATGGTTATAGGTGGCAGATTTAACAGTGATATTGATTAAGCACCTGGAATACATTGGAACCTTACAGGAAAGTTGCCTGACTGCAGAAATCGATGCAAAATGAATCTGCTTATTTTCTTTGCAGATTGGGGAACTGAACTGTTGGATGTAAAGACACTTCCAGCGCTGAGCACACCCCGTGTGTCTTTATGCTTGTTCTTCACCCTTGCCCTGCTTCTTACTCATCCTCATCCAGTGTAACTCTGGCTGCTCTAGAATGAGGCACCACGCTTGGAACCTTTTAGGTGAGCAGGATGGAAAGATGTGGAAAGGGGAACGTTTTGTGTTTATGGCACTCAAACTCAGTCACCTCACTGAGACGCCTGACTTCCAAAACACAAGCAAAAGCCACAAAAAAAAAAAAAAAAAAAAAAAAAAAAAAAAAAAGAAGAAGAAGAAAAACCCAACCAAACAAAAAAAGAATAAAACCCCACAAAAGAACAAAACTAAAGGTGTCTTAATTAGTGGAAAAACAGAGTCTTAGCTTAGGCTTCCTCTCCAACTTCTCTTCAGAAGAACCTGTCTCTCAGTCTATTAAAGGATCTCTTTAAACTTCTGCTTATTTGTAGATGCCATGGATATTTCCTCAAATATACTTCTGGTATCGAATTAAAGATATTTTTTTTTTTTTTTTTTAAGACTCTGAGGACTGCACCATTCAATACTAATTTATAGTAAAGGGGTCTCAGCACCAAACTGCAAGAAATGCATGCACGCAGCTGAAGTGGTTGGTTAAAATAGGCTGCAGCTTCTTAATTATCTTTGAAACAGCAAAAAAATGGCTGGACTGTAAATTGGAATTTGAATGCTCACTTCCATGTGCAAAACAGCAGAGGATAAGGATCTCATGATGGTTACAAATCTTACTACAATGAGCACTATACAAACATTGGGGCACAAAATGCCACAAAATGTCCAGAGAACTGTTAAGCTGCAGCACAAGAGAACCAAGTCATCAAGAAAGTTGTGTCAGCCCTTAGCACATGTTTCTTTACAAAAAAGGAGCAGAATGTAAGACTGTGGTAATGCAAAACTTATTTCTGAGAAAAAGAAGAGTGGAAAACAGCAGAGGACTGCTACAAAGCAAAGCTGAGAGGAACACAAGAAGAGGGGAGATAAAATAAGCAGGATAAATATGGCTGAGGCTATTCTGGTAAACGGATTAAGGAAAAAAAAAAAAAAAAAGAGACCCAAGAGCATTCAGATTCAATAGTGACCAAATGAATGAGAGTTAAAAAAAACCCTTTAATGAATCCGTGACTCAAGTTAGATTGAACAATGTCTGGAAGCTCTCTTCAGGCTCCAGCAGCTCTGCCCCTACCTGTGTTTGTGAGAAGTATAAGCCTCTCTTGAGTCAAAGTCTTCTCTTTATTCTTCTTGGAAGGACAAGGGTGAGCAAGAACAACATGAAATAAATTTCCACGCAGTTTTTACTTAGCTTCCTGACAACATCTTCAACTCTTAACAGAGGAAGCCAGGGTAGTATCAAAGCATGAAAACACCAATCATATGTTCAAATGTGACTTTTCCTATGTGTTATTGAAGTGATTTGGACACATTGTACAAATTAACTTACTGAAGAGGGCTCATGACATTCTCAAAAATTCTGAGAAATTGTGCAAAATAATCAATACAAGTTAAATGATAGTGATTCCATATTTTCTAAGTTCACCTGACCAACGTGTTAAGCCTAAAACACACAGCTACCATGCCTTTGCTTAGTTAGGCTGCAACTACCAAATTATCAAAAGCAACAGACACAAGTTAATCTCTGATACTCATCTGACGTTTCTTTATTGAAATCCTTTGGCATCTCTTAATGTACTATTTTATCTTTTTTTTTCCTCTGCTTGAAATAAGGAATGTTGAGTAGAAACTGAGAAAAACTCAGGAAACGAGTTTATGCTTTACCTCTGTAGATGTTCTTTCTTATCTAACAAATTGTTTCCTGTAAGAGTGCTTTAACCAGCTATTATTTGAAAAAAAGTATTACATTAGCTAAGAAATATCATAATAAAATTCTGCAATAATCACCACAAATAAGTACAACACTCCACGGACAGACTAGCCTCCTGTCAAGTGAGGAGGTAGAGGAAGCACCTCCTTGCAAAGAGCTACACAGATGGGCCATTAGACCAGATAAAAGTCACCAGTCCCAGGAGAAACAATTGTTAAATATAAGCACATCCCCATTTTGTTGGTCATACTTCCTTTACTGCACAGCTAGCCCAGAGGTTAAAAATCAATAAATGCATGAATAAACCTTAATACTTTTTCCAAGTAGCACATAAGAGGGAGAAAGAAAAAAAAAAAAAAAAAAGGATATTCTAATTTAAATATTTGTTCTATCAAAAAAAGAAAAAGTAAGCCAGCAAAGCTCAGGATTATCAAAGAGCTCCCCTCTTCCTTCAGCTCTTTTTTAAGGGCTTGCCAGTCTTTTATTGTATACTCACTCCTCTTTAGACTCCTACTTGCATTATTTAATTTTTCTGCTGGCCTGTAGATAACAAATCTGTTGTCAGCCTGTCTGTATATGTCCATCAGATATGCACAGGGAGTAAAATGGTTAGAACAGGAGACAAAGGGCTATTCCTTTACTCCTGTCTGACAAAAATCAGATTCACTGGAAGCTGAAGCCAGCTATAGCACTTACAATGGCAGCAGGTTGAAGAATGCTTTCTATTTAAAAATATTATTTGTAGCATAGAGGAACATGTATTGTATGAGGGAATCTCTAACTCTATAGTGGCTAAAAGAAGATGCTGCATTTGGAAAAATATAATTTGCTGAATCCAATATTTTAACTATCCACAAGAAGGAAAATAAAATTTATATATAGAAAAAGAAGTCTGAAATTAAAAACATATTTAAAACCACCCTTGAATATTTTGCATTTCTTTAAAGAGCATCCCCTCCAATGACTGCTTTGCAAGGCCTACAACATGGAGACACCTGGAGGCTCTTCTTTATAAAGAGCAGATGAACACACTGTGAAATTCATTGGACCTCCAGTGACTAAAATACCAATATATCATTAAGCATCACTAACTTTACAGGTGGAAGCTACTCTCACTTTACCTGCAGATTCACCTGCAAAACTTAGTGGGCAAGATTCCATCAAAAGCTCAAATAAACACGCCTGCAGTGACATTCAGCTTTGTGATTTCCTATTAGTTTATTTCCTAGCTTAATCAGCATTTGTAATGCACTTCTGCCACTTGCATGAACACAACACACTATAATAACACTGACCATGATTGATATTTCTTCATATGGACTTGCTGTAAGTGCAATTATTTATTTATGGCATACTTTTATGAAAAGCACTATTTCATGTATGAACACCCCTAAATGGTTCCCATATGCAGCAGTAATTATTGATGACATTTTGAGGAATTATTTAATATCTGCACTCAACCAACTAAATTTTATGAGACAAAACTCAATGCAAGATGCAAAAATTGACATCCTGAATTTGTTAACTACACTTAACTAATTTGCAAGCTATAATAACAAAGATATTAGCTCACAAACACAGAATATTCAAAGCTGTTTAATCTGAGGAAAACAGCACATATTCATACACGCTCTCATTGAGAGATATTTACAAAATAATTAATAGGTATAAGCAAGAGGCATAAATTAAGGGCCACTAACAAAGACACTAACAGGTTATCTACTCAGGAAAATAAATTCATCATAGGACTGTTAATTTTCAGACTCTGAAGTTTTGGAAGTAATTCTTACTTCCTTAAAACCATATGATCTAGAATACACCTTCACCATTCTAAAGGGAGCAAACAAGGATATGTTTCCATTTCAATAAATAGGTGGAAAAAATATTATCCTCAGAATAACTATAGTCATCAATATTTATGAAACCATATTCTGGACTGGAGATAATACCAAGGGCTTTTCATGAAAGAAAAAAGCAGAAGAATTAATTGAGTAGCTATAATCACAATAAGTACCCACTTCCATCATTTTGTTATATATCTGCTTCTGAAAGAGCAGAGAGTTCCAATTTCATCAGAAAAATGTAGACACACATCATAAGAGAGGCACATTATGGAGAAGCAATGAGGAAAGAAAGAAAACACTGCAGGGCAAGAACCACCAGCCTTAAAACAGTGAGAACATGAACACAGCACAGAGAGAGCAGGGTTAGTTGGTGTTGGAGGTGGAAGCCCACATCCAGGTGGAGGCTGAGGAGCAGCTTTCAAAGATAACAGCATGGAAATATTCCAGAGGGGGAGGGAATGGGTGTCCCTGGACAGACAGAGAAGCTCACACAGCTTTAAGCTGAGCTCAACAAACAGTGCTTTAAACTGTGCTGACAGCACCTCGGCCCGTGCACTGAGTCAGGAGCGGAGAGCAGCAGGAACTGCCATGCAAAATCTGGCTGACACCTTTGCAGCACAATTTCTAGCCTGTGCTGACAAAGCACTGGCAGAAGGAGTTCAGCACCACTGGAGCTGAGCCCAAAGAGGAGAAGCCTGTGTCCGAGCTATCGGACTTAACAGCTGACCCAGGAGAAAGAGTCAGCAGCCATTCCCTGAAGCAGGAAAACCATTTGCAAGTCATGAGACCCAGCTGTCCCACTGTGCTACAAAAGCAAACAAAAGCTCAAAGGACTGGTTAAGAACAAAGAATCATAGGGAACTTTAGACCAGTAAGGATCCACCGAAGTTAAAACAGTTCAGATGTCGTCTAAAACTCTCTCTTCATTTATATATTTGGACATTAGAAAGTAGGGCATGAGATAGAAAGGACTCAGGGCTGAGTCCTTTGCAGAAGTCCTTGAGAAGAGACAGAAAACATTAAAATCTTATCCTCCAAAGAAAACAACAAATTGATCAAGGAAAATTTTTTTTGCTGAAACGGTCATAACCTATCATGTCACACATATTTACATAAAGACATGTAAACAGTTTAGCCTCTTTGTTATAAGCATTTCAAAGAGAGGTTTGGAGCTGTTTTTTACTCCTCTCTTGCTTGATTATGGAAGTCTCGGCCCTACTGACACTAAACTCCAGAGCTGCCTTTAGTGCAGGAGGACCGGAGAACTGGATAAAAAGGACACATTAGACTTCATGGTTATTGTTAGATGTGCTCTGTGGAGAATATCACACACAGAGAAATGGGGCATGAACAACTACACGCCAATTTCACATCAATCACTGGATCTGCAGCCCAGCTCAGGTCTGCTGAAATCTGTGCTCGGCTACAGCGGGCGCTTCCACCACCAAGGGAGTTTGTGGGTATTCCATCACAATTCCACCATGCAATAAGGGGAAAACCTCTGTTGCCCAGATTTAAGCAGCTGCCTAGATTCTTGCACGGCCTTTTGGCCTTATTTCAATATCTCCTAAGAAAGAACAAACCAGTTTTTTATAAGTTTGTCCCATACCTTTAGTCCTTTTCCCAAGCTGATTTTCGGTGTGTTAAATATGAAAAATAGTAGCTCTGCATCACTGAAGATATGACACTGAGATTTTAGACAGGAAATTTTATGGGTTTTATGAAAGGCAAGACATTACTCAGTATAATGATGACATTTATTCAAACAAATGACCATAATACAAGGCAAATGTATTAGCCACCTTAACAAGTAAGATGAAGGACATCACTGAATAACCAAAGATATGTTTTGTTCTTAAATATGATTGCAGGATAAACTGTTCTCCACAGAAAAGACAAATGGATGGATTTTCTAGATTCTGACACCATGAACACCTTTTATACCTGGCGTCTGAAGAATGGTGCAATGGGTTGACCCCAAACAGCACCAAAGCCTCCATCCAGCTCACTTCTTCCCCAGCAGGATGGGGACAGAAAAGGAAGGACAAAAGAAAGAAAAAAATGTGAGTTGAGATAAAGAAATTTTAGGGAAAAAAAATGAACAAACCAACTGCCAAGTGAATTGGAGAAAAGTGAAAAAACTGCAAACCAGGCGCTGCTCAGTAGGAGCCAACAAGTCACAAACCCAAGGCACAGCACCACACAGGCTGCTATGAAGAAAATTAACTCCACGCCAGGCAGAGCCAGTGCAAGGGTCTATCTACAGTCAAACTGTGAAACTTCTGTCAAGAAAAAAGATAAATGGAACTAAGAATTACTAAAACTGGCAAAATATCAGAACCTTAACAGCTAAGCCCCAGTGAAACTTCTCTAACAATAAAAGGACAGCAAGCAAATTAACGGCTTGGAAAGAGATTTCATTGGGTAAAATTTACCAAAGAAATAGGCTGTGGTAGGAGGATTTCTCTTTTGTAGAACAAGTAATAAGTAATCTGCCATAATTCTACCCCAAAAATTCTGAATGGGGAACCACAATATGTATTTTCTGGAATGTTTAGTACAGTAAAATTAGGACAAGAACCAAACACATTCATTACTGAAAATGAGGCAAAAGATACTTGATGCACAAATTGAAGGTAATACATGAAATTACTCATTGGCTTTGCTCTTACTTGTACAATGTAAAGAGGAGGAAGATGAGAATATAATAGAAATATAAGGTAGCAGCAGTTTACTACTTCACAAGTTAGTCACTATTGTATAAATCCCATACTAGTAGGTAACATGAGATGGTGATGGCATAATTGCCTAATATTTCCCTTCACATTTAAAGCCTGAATGTTTCACGTGAAGCCAGAGACTGACAACAAAAGAGTCCAAGTTCACTTTTTAATTTTTCAAAACTGATGCATTGTGCTACGCGAAAAGCCATCTGATCAGTGGAAAGAGATGTGACACCAATCTGCTCCACGAAGACTGTTGGGCTTAGAATATTAATTCCACTCTTTGCTTTGCCTCTCACTGACATGAGGAAACCAGAAAGAATGACCTTTTTCTAATGGCAGTATCTACACTCTGCTTGCTCCACATTTTAATACAGAAACTTCTCTCTCCCTTAAGGGCAAAGCCTCCCTCCAGGTGTATGAAATCAATTCTAATCATAATAAATTCTCATCTTAATCTCACAATTAGGCTGCCTATTTTGTTATTCAAGGTGTCACAGAATTATGCTTCTGACTTCAGCTCCTTACTCAACTCTTCCCAGTACCTCCTGCCCAAGAGATTCCAGTCTTCTGCCTTTTCTTCAATGCTATCCATTTGTGCCTACACCAGTACTCCTGCCCCTTGGCACCACCTTGCACACAGCCCTTTACTCATTCCATTAAATCAAACCTTTATGAGACCTACTAATGAACTACATCATGTCTTTTTCCGAAACCAGTGTCTGGTCACCAAAAATTTTTATTGCTACTGATTCTTGTTCTTGTAGGTCAGACAAAAAAGAGATTTTTCTCCACTTGAACTTCTGGAACACAACCAGCAGCAAGCCAGCAGTTGCAACAGCCTGCATAGAATTTCACTGAGTATAAAATACATACAAATCTTAGAGTTAGTCAAAAGGTGATACTAAATGGCTTCTGGCAAGGGATTCTTAACTGAAGTATATAATTGATCATTTTTTTTTCGTGGAAGACATCTTAGATTCAAAGCACATTTTAATAATACAAAATCTTTGACAACTATTTGCACAGAATAACCACAGGATTTAACCAAGATCGCAATATTATGGTATGCTGCGAATGATCTGATTTTTTTCTCAGTAAATTGGCTACCGATAGAAGAGCTCTAGTCATTTGATAGTTCATTCTGTAACATATTCCTGAGAATACTACTACCATCATGACCTAAATCAGTTTCCAAATTACATTTTTAAAAAATATATTTCTGTTAAGTGCTAAAAAATATTTGTGAGAAAAAGCAAAACAGAGTTAACCACTGATATTCTCACTATCTTAGTCAAGGCAATTTGAACTCTAATTTGCAATGGCACTATCATCTAAGATTGATACCAGGAAACCCAATTACATTCCAAGAAATAAAATCCATCTCCACCAAAGAGCCAATTTGATGGCTCTCTCTTTTCATACTGCATCAGCTCAGGAACGCCAAACCCAAAACTATCAGATGGACTTGTTAAGAGCATCTAGAGATAAGTTTGCTTTTTCCTTCTGACATCAAAATCAACAGGCATCAGATTTTTCTGATTAAGCCTGACACTCCTGCTCAGACATCCAAAGCAAACTTTTCAATAAAAAGATACACTGATTGAGGATACCCTGAGGAAAAAAAAATATTTATGAGTGACAGGAAGCCGACTGCTGAAAACGTATATCACACTCTCATCTATATGCAAACACTTCAGAAGCTAGAGGGAAGCTATAAAACCTAGTTTGGGTATTAACTTTATGTTTTCTTCTGCAAACTAACTCCTCATAGCAAGCTTAAAATAACATGTAGGACTTTCTTCCCCTGCTTGCTTTATGGCAGCCAGGATATGGGGGGGTCCTGGCCAAGCTTGGGCGCTGAGGGGTCACACATGATCCCCACCTATTATTTGCCCACTAAACAAAAGGAGCTTTGCATTCTTCAGCAGCCTTGTTCTGAAATGTAACAAATTCCCTTCAGGAGCTCTATGCTTGTAATAAAAGACTTTGAACTTCATACTCAGAACTAAACAAGGATTTTTCAGGGTAAAAATTTTTATTACCTGAAAGTTTCCAAAGCCAGTATGAACTTTCACTAACTGAAACAGGAATTATTTAACCACCACAGTCATATAAAATGCATTTTAACGAACCCCTGGAGGAATGAATCATAGCTCTTTATTTTTCTCCTCTAAGCTGGGGAAAATAATTTTCTTGGAGCTTTTGTCCACTGACAGAGGAAAACATAACGAGGGGCAAAGGAACTGGGCAAATACTCAGCCTCCCTCTACAAGTGGAATGAAAGAGCAAATCAGGGCTCCATTCCCTATCAATGGAACAGCACTGGCATTCAGCACTGGTCTGTGAGATTGCTCTCCCTGTGTTAAGCAAACAGAATTGGAAAAGGCATTTAAATTAATGTTGTATCTTAATCACACCATGCTTATTAATTAAAAAAACAGGGTTTGCACTGATGGAAAGAAAAACTGACATTTCCAGCTCCAGTACTGAACAACTGGACATCATCAGCAAATGATGACTTGCCCCAAGACAGCATTAGATGATGTAGTAATTTTCATGCACACAAATGAAATTTAGTTTGCAAACAGAGAAATAAATTGGAAAAAAAAAACCAAACCAACTATAAAAGCAGAGATCTTGGTGACCTGGCAACATGGTAACGATGACCCTAAACTGCTGAACTAGCTGGAAAGCAAAACACAACGTTTGAGAAAGGAAGAGGCAAGGATAGTGCTTTAGACACAGTTTTTGACCATTCAGTAGAAATAATAAAACTCACAAATATTTACTATTTTACATATTAAGCCAAAGAATGACTATAAAAACAACAAACCTGCCCCAGCAACTCTGATGCAAAATTGCTGTCAAAATCTCAGGTAAACAACCCCAGGCACAGTTATCTTATGGGAAAAGGCATTCTCAGTTCTAAAAGCAGGAGTTTCAGAAGAACCAGGCTTACATAATGCCAGTTGTATTAGGGTGGTGGGAATATTTATTCTAACCAAATTTGATATAATCATACCTGTTGCCTTGTCTGACATGAATTTTGGACACATTAACACAATTGATTCAATTAAGTGCATATTAAAAATTCAATCACTGTCATGCTTCAAATTACTTTTTCCTGACAGATGAGAACAATAGACATCTTACATTCATTCACTATTTCATCTTTGTCTTCTAAAATTCTCACTTTTTAATATCTGATGTATTCCAGGTGACAATGCTGAAACATTCACATTTGGGAGGAAAGTATTAGACTGAAAATCTGATCTTTTTCTTTGCAGTCTTTGTCTTTTGAATGTGACAGACTTTTAATACATTCAGAATGCTATATATATGCATATATTTATGTATAGATATGTACATACATATATGTATGTTGCCCTAATGTAAAGACTAGCAGTTATGAGATTTTAAGAACTTTCAGAAGAGTAAGTAGTACATTTCTAGCTGGACCTTAAGGAGTAATTTGTAAAAGAAATTCCGGACTTCATTATAATTGATGGGTTTTATGAAGCCTATTAAAAAGTGAATAGAAAAAAACCAAGAGAAAACATTTTTATGTTTGCTTTATATTTATAACCTATTAGATATCATATGGGCTTACATATAAATTGGCAAAGCCTTGTGAAACTGAATTTTAAGAGGTTATTTAAAACACTGTAACAGGAAAACAAGCACATTTCTTATTAGTCATAGCCAAGTTAGTTAGAGAAATCCTTTCATTATATAAGCAAGATTCTCTACAGCAGTTAGAGAGGCTGCGTATAAGATATGCTGCTAATCAAAATAATTATGAAAATTTATTACAGGTGTATAAATATTAAATTCAGAATAATCCTTTTGCTTCCTAAATTAAACAAACACCAAGTATTTATTACTTTAAAAACATGAAACTCACTCCTAATCTCAAAGAAAATACTTCCTTGGCAGGGCCTTCATTCCTTACACATTTATCCTGAATTCAGAGTGCCACTGAAGAGCTCAAATTCCTGCCTCTGAAAGAAGATATTTTGTATCTGTGGTATTCACAGAAGAAAAAATATTAGGTAACTACTCTGTCTCTCCCTCCCCTCAAACTTTCCTTTTGTCCTTTCAATAATCTTAAAGAACAAATTCAAAACATTCAGACTGACTTAACCAACGACTACCCCTTCCCATTTTGTTTTAATTCCAGCTGTGCCACTTTGCTCCAAGTTTTTGAAGTCAAAACTTCAGACTTTTTTTAAAAAACCTTGTGTCACCCCTTGTCTTTTACCAGCTTCATTTTGTGCTCTATTTTTTTTTTCCAATGACCTTCATCAGAGCCTCCTCATTTCCCCCCACCTCTCTGCAAGATTCTCCAAGACCACTGTACTTGACACAGGTCTCATGTCTGCACAGTTCCACCCAAAAACTCAAATAACATGAGTGAATGTAACAGCTTTAGGCACCTGTCTCACCATTCTACCTCTTTATTCTCGTTCTCTTCTACCATGGCCAAATTAAAATCTCATTAGCCTCTTCCTCTGGCCTATTGTTATAGATGTCTAGCACGGATTTCAGATATATTACAGCTCAGTTGAAGTTTTTAATTCTGCACCATCCTTTCCTCCCCCCCGTTTAAAATCTCCTTCATTAATACTTTCTAGAGTAATAATCACCTGCATCTCAGTCTTCTAAACTTTACTTAAATCACTATAGTTATTACACCCTCTAATAAATCCTTCGTCATTTTGGTCTAGAGAGGCTTTTTGCATAGTATCTCTGAAATATAGCTCTTCTCATCTTTTTAGAGAAAGGAAAAAAAAAAAGGGGAAAAATAACAAAAAAAGCTCATCCTGGCTTCTGCATGACTGCATTCCTTGTTTTGGCCTAAACAAGTGCATTTTTGCTCAGCTCAAATCTGCTCCAGATGTGGCTACCACCAGAGAAAAGATTTATCAGTGCAGATAAATACTGCAGTATCCCATTAGCAATGGCTGCTCCAATGTGAATCCTCTGGATCACCTCAGGGAAACAGCACACTCTTGCATTCTAAACCCAGTACAACTATGTAAAGCCCCAAGGAATCCCACCTGTGCATCAACACATTCTAAAAGACATTTACATAATTTTCTTTATTGGATAAATGTAAGCTTTCTTCATTTTCTCAGCCTTCTTGTCCTATCCCCTTCTCCACCTCAACACTGATAGCAATTTCTACTTCTCAACCCAGGCTGGAAGCCTCCAAAGCCCATTTAATAGAAAGGACACTTCTACAAACCTTAACTGTTGGTTTTCTTGAAACAGCCCCTTAAATCTCCCTTCCTCATGCAGCCAGGATCACAACAAAGGCTCTTACAAGACTCATCCTACAGCCCACTGTGCCAAACAGGACTGTGTCACCATCTTACTGATTCTGTTTCCCTGAGGTTTTTTTTTTTTTTTGCTTTATAGTTAGTTTTTCTATTCTTGCAAGATATGGGACCTTCTATTACCTCTGTGTTTATAGATCAAGCAGTACAGCACAGCCTTATCACTTACACAGTGAATGAATGGAAAATAGTAATGAAAATTAAATAAAAACCTGACTGTGACAACACCTTTTTTAATCTCAATAAAAATACAGCCAGTCTGAGAAACAGCTACAGCATGACTTAACATTTTACAACCACTTTTTAAAAAAGAAAAGCTATAGCAAAATACGAAGCACATCTATATTAGAAAGAGGCACGGGAGGGCAGGAAGGGGGAAAAGAGAAGAATTTTATAAAATCAGCATTCTTCTGTACCAAAATGATTCTTAAATATTTTCCCTCAAAAGCTATGTCTAGCTGACAATGTAGTCAACAGTTAATATTTATGTTCTTACGAGAACTTTCTATCTCAAGGAAGAAAAGAAAATAATTCTTCATCATATCTTTTATATTCTGGTCTCTTGATTATTTAGACATTCAGCATCCACAAACAAGCAGTTTATCCGTAAGATCAGCTATGTGACAGCAAAATTAATGGACCCTGAGAAATATCCTTCAGAAAAAAAAAAAGTTGATTAGCATACTTATACATGGCTTAAAGGAAAGCAGACAAATTGTGCAAGAACACAAATGTCTCTTAAGGCCTCCGTTCCTGCAATCATCTGGATGAAAGCAACACTGTATTTCTGGTAAACTCTGCTGCTTCACAAAGTACTGCTCATTAAGACACAAGCCTACGTCTAATAGCAGTGACAAAGGCATTATTTCAAATGCTGTAACTGAAAAAGAAACAAAAATAACACAGCAACTTGAACCAGTAAAGGACAAAATGATTTGTAAGCCAAAATACTCCCTCGTAATATATCAAGACACAGTTTCTTGTTGGCAATGCTGCCCTTTTACATGTCTAACTACATAGAGAGATCTAAAAACACGTCTATCTTCAGCCAAACTATTCCTCAAGTCATTTAAAAGAGCAAACATGCAAAGACCTTGCAGCACGCTTACCCTTTCAGCTTGTCCTAACTCTGCAGCCCAGAGCTTTTCATGCCAAATGGGACATGGCTTTGCTTTCAAGGGTACCCTCACAGATTCCTTTCACTTTCCTGCAGATTTGCTGCTAGAATTTATAACTAGCACTTCAAGCCTCTTCTCCCCCTCATCCACATAGGTTTAACTTCTTGATGGCAGATAATTGTTTTGGCCTTAGGCAAGGAATGTGTTCTCTGCTTAGGAAGATGGCTGCACAGCACCTTTATAAGGGAGGCAAATGAGGAAAAATGAGAGAGTTGCAGAACATTACAGTTTTTGTCTTATCAATTATTGAAGAAATACTCTTCCATTTAGTACAGTAAGAATACTAATAAGAGGTCAAAATGTAATGTTAGGCTCTTGGTATTAATGGGGATAAGAGTCATGATGAACAAAAATTCAAAATAAACATTATTTAATGAATATGGTAGCAACACTTAAACAACAGAAAACTAGCATTGCTATTAAAAGAATAAAAGAAAACAGAAATGAATCCAAGTAAATGAAAAACTGAGATAAGTCCATCTTCTGTACGATCTATATCCTCCTTCTTACGGAATCATAAATGTATTTTATTTTTACTGCAATTAGTATAATCTGAGCTGATACAACAAGAAATAAGCTTGCAACACATACAATATACATCTATACTGAAATGGTGTTATTCATTAACGAGAACAATAATCTAATTGATTCTCAAAGTTCTGTATATCTGAAAAGGCAGGCTTAAAGATTTTTCAACAGAGGCTAAGACATATTGGATGACTTCACATTTAGGTGTAACCATTAAAAAAGAAAAAAAGATACTTAAAAACCTTCTTTCACAAATGAAATTGAAGGTGGATTTTTGAAAGACCGAGAGGTGGAGCCTCTCTAGGTGACCCAAAATTGTGTACTATTTCATTATGCTTCCTCCTTTTCTTTGTAATGTGATATCAATACTTGTCAAATAAGCCGGATTATTTTTTGTGTTGAATCCAGACTGAGGGGGAAAAAAACCTGATCACAAAGCTAACACATAAAAATAGAAATTCCATAAAGGACTTAAAGCACTGGAATAGAAGCAAAGGCAAAGATTGTCCTCATCACCTTAAGCGGTTCCATCATAACAGCTATATTTCTTTTTCCTATTTCCCATATAAGTCTGTACCTCCCAAGGACAGCAAATGTCATTACAGGAATACTTGAGGGAAATCTCTCCACTGATACTAATGTTTGCATTCTGTACTGGAAGCACCAAATTTAGGTTTTGCAATGGTACATTAGAACACATACAGCCTTTAGCTTTCCTCTATTTCCATTATTTTGCTGTTCCTTTTTTTTTTTTTCCCCCTCCATTTACTCAGTACTTAGAGCCCCTGAAGTTACTAACAAAAAAAAAAAAATCAGTTTGAATTTACTCATAATCACAACATTAACAGATTTTCAAATTTATTTCCCAGTTTGTTAGAAGTACTTATGAATAATGATGATGCTCATGAAGAGGTTAGTTAAAAATTCACTGTATTTTTACAATGGTGGAGGATATTCTTAAGCCTCTCAAATTCTTATTAAAAGCCTGCCTTTTTGGCTACATTTTTGTATGTTTTCTGTGTTTTTAATGCTAAAGCTTTTAAATATAAAAGATGGGGGCTTGATTTTCCAAAGAATAGAGCCCAAACTGGTCCTTGTTAACACCAGCTCTTCTTCTCATCCTTTCTGAACCTTTTCCTGCAGAGGCAAACTGAAAAATACCATACTGGCAGCAGCTGAGGAAGCAAACATGAGTGATCCTTTGGAGATTTCTGCTGCAGCTGACTGCTCCGTCTATTTCCCAGCAGTGTTAAGAGAACAATATGGCAGTAACAAAACAAAAAGTCAGATGTGGCTTTACTGATATCTCATACTTTATACTCAGTTTGGAAATTAGGGTCTTTTTTTTTTCCAAAGAAATTTTGTTAACAAGTTTCAAACTGATATTTAAATAAGTATCTCTGGTTTAGCTCTTGAGAAAGAGACAAAAATATACAGAATTCCTACAGTTCAAACTTCAGATACCTTCTTAGTCACATACATCAAAACTATGATATACCTGGAGTATTTACAAGAGTTTACACAGTTTCCATTAATTCCTGAATGACTACATAGCATTTAATTTAATTCTAGTATTTAATAAAGGTATACAGTGAAATCCAAGTGGCTGACATATAAACCTCCAGAGGCAGTACTAACCTGAGGCTGGCAGGCATCTTCTCTTCTGCTATGGCTGAGTGACCTTTTACTTGACCTACAAGCATGAGTATCACTCAGGAATATCAATGAGAAGTACAAGAAGCCAACTCTCTCCTACACAGGTTCTCTGGGCAGTGGCTGATGCAGAAGGTAATGTTAAACCCAGAATTTAGGCTTTGTTTTCTGGATATGTGCATTTGTCTTCCTAAAAACTGACAGATTTATCCCCTTCTGCCTTATTTCTCCGTCTCTCCAGGCCGCCTTTTTCGAAGTTAGGTTCTTCTAAAACTGCTGCACGGAGAAACAAAATATTGACATGGCTGCCTGATTGCCGTGGAATTACTCCATAGAGGAGAATTCTGAATTAACATGCAACATCATTTTAGCTTTAATATTTTGTGGTTCAGTCACTAGACCTTGCAGTTTATTGCGTCTGTGAACTGCATTTTCTTCTGCCAGAAAATAACCTTCTATTTAAGGCACTTGAGGTTGGGTAAAAAAATATCCTCAAACAGATTTCATTAATTCAGGCAAGAGAAAGTTAATATCCCATGACACAGACGATTTGTTTGTAGGGGTGTTAAATGCATCATTTCCCTAATAAACTAAACCACCAGAGGAACGTGTAGAAGCTGGTGTTCCTTTCCTCAACCCAGAAAAAAAGCAGCAGTATCTGCCAGGTAAACTCTGAGGAAAAGTAGTCAATGGATCACACACTGATAAGCCTTTTTAAGTGAGGTAAACAGATGAATATCTTGATAACAGGAGGAAAATATTCTGTTTGGAATCTTTTGAATGGTCTCTCTTGCAGGACCCAGAAGCACAGTCCATTTACTGTGCCCTCAAAAGAACAGGACTGTTCTACCTGCATTACAGTTTGAGCATTCAGAATCCCTGCATTTCCATGCTTATACAGATTGCTTGAGAAATAATGATTTTCATTTTGCTGATCTTTATGGCGTTCCAATTTATCATCTAATCAACACTATAAAGAACCCAAAACCAGCCATCTGAACAGCGCAGATATATGGCATGACTAATTCAGCTTTAAAAAAAGCTGGAATAGATAGAGCTGGTAACATTCGCAGAAAAGAATGCACACTGGCTTGTGTTACGGGTAGGAGATGTGCCCTCTCACCTTCACATGCCCCAAAATAAAACAGATTAGGTTCTTACTCCACAAAATGTTCAATTCAAGAAACACATTTCCTCCTGCATGCCGCAGATCAACTTACTTCTGAGCTATCATTGCTGTCCAAGAGGAGTCTGAAAGCCTGCAAAGATTTCCCAGGTTTCCCAGCTCCTATTTGTACATTTAATTCTCTGAGAACTCTCTATTAGCCTTCTGGCATAGAAAGCCAAACATATCTGTTGGAAACAAGAAAGCCCTATAAATCAAAAGCCTTACAGACCATACACTTCCCAACTGTTTTCCAAAACCACTGTCCTTGGTCCTTTTGATTTGACGAGCACATTCTCCTGATAGAAGATCACAGTCCTTTGGAAAGCTGAATACATTTAAGATGGAAGCTAAATATTTTTGACATGTCAAGACATACTTGAAACATATAATTAAGCAAGACAGTTGCCTAATGGATCACCATGAATGGTAACATTGTCACTGAGAAAAATCTCTGCATACATCACTATGGAAAACATCAAGCTTTCTGTTTTCATCAGTCTTATCTAGGGACACTTGGATACAAAACCAAACAGCCTTCCTACAGTCTTACGCAGTGTCTTCGGTTCCCTACTGAATAAAGAAGAAAACCAGACCCTTAGATTTTACTGAACAAAAGATGAAATACAAATCTAGCTGCACGGCCAGCCCTCAATCATTTTAAACATGTATGTTTCACTGCAAATGCCTAGAAAGAGTAAATCATTTGCCCTTACGTGTTCTTATATCACCTTGCAGGGGAGAAGAGGACAGGTCTCAAAGAAACAAATATTTTTGTATTAGGTAAGATTAGGCTCAGAAACTATTCAGATTCAGACAATGGAATGGGCATATTACTCGAAAATCAAGGTACTTTCACCCAGAATATTATTAAATTTCACATGTCCAGACCCCTGGACCAATGTGCACGATAGTAATCTGCAAGTTTTTAGGGAGCTGGACTGGGAGGGTGTACAAATTAAACAACAGAAAGCCAGATTCATTTTAAAAATAAACCAAAATAGTGATAAACCATGAGCAATACAGCTGTGCTTTCCATTAGGATCTTAAGCCACACAGTGGCATGACAAGAACTAATTCGCCCAGCTGCAGTTCACACCCCTTGTGAGAACTCCAGACTATCAGCACAGAGCCAACCCATGTCCCGTGGGATGGCAAGGATCACAACCCACAGACTCTTGTGGAATAAAGCTGACAGGGCAGGACTGCATTTTGCAGCAGCAGTGTGAGCTCACTTGGCCTGTGGCACAGCCAGGACAGCTACAGCCACAGCATTACTGCCTAGGGACCCCTTGGGTAGAGGTGTGTATGTGGAGGTCAGCTGTGGAAGGGTAAATACCCCAGTACAGAGGGGAGATGGAGCAAATGAAAGGAGGACAGCATGTAGGGAAGCTCAATCCAGGCGCTCATGAGGGGTAAGATACAGGAGAGAAGAGCACAGTGAAGAATGTTGCCATATAAGTTGTTTCAGTTCCCAAACTTGTCAAACCACGGATTTTCACTAAAATGTAGAAATGACACCATATTCAAGAGAACCAGGAATTTTTACCCTTTGCTCTCTGCAAGGTACTTAGCTGAAGCAAGGGATTGTGGTATCTCGTGATTGCAGGGACTGGACAGATGCTTGTATACACACATGGAACAAGCACTTTGGTTTTAAAATATGTATTTATACACACTTTATGAACACTATCTGTGATCTGCATCTAATCTTGCTTTAGCTGTGTTTGTCCTCCTTTCACCTACATGACAATCAAAAGAATACATTTATCAATGGTGTTGCGAACCAATATATATTCTGAAAGGAGTGAATTATTCAGCTGAATCCTAACATAGTTGCCCATGAAAAGTGTTTGACAGAACTGTACGATCTGCAGGGCAGCAATCCAACTTGCAATACTGCTGTGTTACCCAAGCCATAAATATTTTTCTGACACTGTCAGGTTTAACATTCAGCACTACTATAATTTCTACCCTAAACCATGAACAGTTTAAAGGATTTGTAGTCTCTTAATATTTCATCTGCTGTAATTATAGTTGTTTTAATGTGCTATATCTGTTTCTGCAATACAATAGGGTTCTTGTTCTCTGGGAAAAAAATAAAAGAAAACAAAATCCCCACACAACAAAAAACCTAATGTACTTCAAAGCACAAATCAAAACTGCCACATAAATGAAGTAAATATTACTTATAAAACTGGTGGCTCAAGCAGAGGAGGACAACCACAACTTGGAAAAATAATTCAGCTTCATGACGATTTCAATAACCACTATTTACCCGACTACTATACTACTACAACCTCTACACTGTGTAAAACTAATGGCAATTAAACAGGAAGAAATGCATCAGAACAACAAGCTTAATTGGAAGTGAGGAGATGGAAAAATCTAATTAACTTTGCAAACTAGTTTTGCCTTTGTCAATTACCTTAATTGTGCTATTGGAGTACAGGTTATGATCTTCACTAAAATTTGAATCACAAGAACATGTCTGAAATCTCTGAAAGAGAAACAGCATCTCAATGCTTCTTAATTACGGCAACACACAACATGAAGCAGCATCACATCTGTTGAGACACAATGTTTGTAAGGTTAAAACCTCTCAGACTTTTTATCTACCTACTCAACTACTGCTCATATTGAAAATCTGGGATGCCATTAAAAATTAGTCTTTTAATGCAGTACTTATAAACGGGAGTTTGGCATTTCCCTAACCCTGCATTGTTTACCAAAGAGTCATCTTATTTCACAAAGAATTCCCCCTGAAACACTAGAAGAGCCAGGGAAAAGGTACCAGGGAACTGCCATAGCACTACTGCAGCAGGAACTGCCTGAGGGCCAGCAAGAACAGATCAGACCTTTTTTGCGAGCACAATTTCATGGCTGCAGCTACAGCTGGTGCTGACAATGGTTAATTTTCTGAAGTGGGACTCAAGTTTACACCGTGAAGAACATACTGATAACATACTAGAACAAAAAAAAATTGGAGACTCAGGAAAGGACGTGGAACTTCCCAGGAATTTCCCCTCAAAGCCTGTGAAAGACTACCTCCTTCAAGCCAAAAAAATGAGAGCAACTTCTTTCACACCCATCATTTTGCAGGATCCTGACCCCACCCAGCAGCCAGATACCCACCCTACCTCTTGCTCATTCCACTCTTTTGCTAGGCAGGGAGAAAAGAGAAGAAGGCAAGAAGACTCATGGAATGAGACAATTGCAGTTTAATAGGGAAAAGCAGAAGCTGAATGTGCAAGTACAGAAACGTCCCCTGCTTCCCATCGGGAGGCAGATGTTCAGCCACCTCCCAGGCAAGCAGGGACTCAGAGCATGTTAATGGCTGCTTGGGAAAACAAACACCTTAACCCTTATTGTCCCTTCTTCATCCTGCCCTGAGCTTTTATGGCTGAGCACACCACCAGATGGCATGGGACATCCCCTAGGTGAGTTGGGACCTGCTGTCCTCACTCTCTTATCCCAACCACTTGCCCATCTCCAGACTTCCAGTCCTGTGGTGCTGGATAAAAACAAGGTTTTGCACTACTCAGCAACACCAAAACATTGCTGTGTTACCAACACTGGTTTAGCCACAAATGCAAAGCACAGGACCATATGGGCTGCTCTGAAGAAAGTACTTGTTCCAGTACAAATTTAATGGGAAACACAGTCATTTCAGTCAAAAAAGCAACTTCTGTATGAAAGCAATCTCAAAAATCAGCCTGAGAGATTGCAACTTTCTATGATACAAAAATCCTGAACCAAGCTACCCACAAGACAAAAGTATTCCTTAGATCTCTTAATGCCTTTTAGACTTCTATCGCAGCCTATAAAACTACTGCGTGGAAGAAAACTTGAGATTCATTCAAAAGTCTTTTCTGGCAATCCTTTTATTTAAAAAAGGTGAAATTAGGTAAACTAGTTTATTTAAATAAAAAAAAATTCTATTAGCAAAATTGAGTGCAAACAATGTAATTCAGAGCAAAAACTGTAAGCAGTTGGAAATATAAGCAAATAAAAACTCTAACCAAGACAAAATACTTAATATCAAACAGTTTTGAAACTTAAAAGTTTCAGTTATGTATTCCTCATTCCCACTGTCAAAACAATATCTTCTATTCTTTGACAAATACATATTTTTATCCAGTGTTGCTGTCTCCCATCACGACACTTCCAAGCAGAAAAATTAAACTCTTCCCCCCTTAAAAAGAAAACCCACGTTTTCTGTAACTTGACAGCAACACAGTACAACAGATCCATTGTCTTTACATAGAAAAGGTGGGGTTTTCTGCTTTTTTTTCCTGCTTATTTCTTTAAGAATTTTATCTGAAAATTATTAAGTCAAATTTTCTCCTTCTAAGTGGACAAATTCTCTCAGCTTGAAGTTCCAGCTATCAGGCACCTGAATTGAACATTGGATGGGACATCAGAGATATCAGCTTAATCCCTGTCCTGTCTCAGGACACATCATATAATCCCATTCACAGAGCTATCAACCATCAGCTTTGGTTGTCAAGGATTCCTGCCACTCCTGCTCCTCTTGAGATCTACCTCCTGCAACAGCACATTTGAGCTGAAGGTAAACAAATTGTGCCTCACAAATGTGCCACAGCTGCACTGGAGGTGACATCCTGTAATGATGTGGAAGTCCCTGCAAGCTGATGGTGCGGCCACTCTTCACTCCAATGGGAGAAAGACTTCCTTATCTGCAGATGCAGGAAAAGGAGAAACCTACCTAACAGCAGGTTGAGTCTGCTGGAGGAAAGGAATCAGGGAAGGTAACTGCAGTGTGGTTCCTAAGAGCTCAAGAAAAAGTAAATAAAGCTTTTGATAAAAAATACACAACAGTTCATTTAATAGTCTACACAAGTTGGAAAGCCCAAGAGTAATGTTTAAAGCTACTGAAGTCCCCTAGAGTAAGGAAAATTTTATGGATTAAATACTTAATCCAAAAGAGAAATAGATCAGCTGCCATGCCACAACCTTGCAGCCTGAGGCAAAAATACTCAATATATTAAATTGCTATATAAACAACCCATGTCTGAAAATAAAGTGCTCTAAAAACTAAAGGAAAAAGAAATCCATTGGAAAGAGCATCCATTTTTTTCCTCAACTTTGCTGGAATGTACTCTGAAATGTAGACTATATGAGAAATCCGTTTGGCTTTCAGATATACAAACACAACGAAGATTCAATTTGCTTTAATTAGTGTTTCATACTTAGCATTTAAGAGCAGAATTGAACTCTCTATCAGCAGTTCTGCAATACTCTATACTGTAATATCACTAGGCTTATCTCTCTAGTCTTCTGTTTCATTAAATTGTACTTTTTATTTTTAAGATATTGGCACGGCAGTTCCAGGGGAAAAAAAAATATAGCATCTTACACTCTGTTCTGAATTTGTTTTAAACCTCTTGCTTTTCAATAAAGCTACCTCCAAAAAGGGCAGATTTTAGGTACTTCAATGGGATTACATCTTGCCTGCTAATTCTGCCATTAAATTAATTCTGAGAAGCTCTCCACTGCAGTTATTTCAGTAACAAATAAGACTCAAGTATAAAAGATGCATTAAAACGTGTCTTGGTCCCAATGTAAATGCAGAAAGCATTACAGCCATCTAATCTCAAGGAGAAAACAGACAAGGAAGACTGTAACAAACTGCATACCTGAAAAACCATATACAGTGTTGATCTCATGAAGATAAAAATAAAATATTTTGTATTTGATTTATGCAGCTAGAGGGGAGCCTATTAGAGCATTTTAGATTACAGATGTATTTATTTTTCCATCAGAAGCTCGAAGTTCAACAAGGTGAAAGAACAAAATATATGATACCTGCTCCACAGAGAGGAAAAACAGAAATTAAGCAAAGGCAAATGTCCCACAGCCAGTAGGCGACAGAGATGAAAACTGAATTTTCACACTGTCAAGATGAGTTGTTGTCACTTTCAACCTTGCCTGTATTGTTACAGCACATGCATCAATTAGGTAACTTATTTCATTGCAGAATCACATGCACAGGTTTCTTTCACATTTTAATAACTGTATGACAACACCGAAGCACTTCATGAAGGAAGAGAGCACTGACAATGAAAATTCAGGCTATCTGGGTCACCTGTATTCCAACCAACTCTTCACAGCTGCTCACAACACATTTATTTCCCAGATGGAAAGGGATGAAGTCTTTGCTTCTCCAGCATCACTTTCACTCAAGCATTGGTGCTGGGAAACTGAGAGCTGAGCACTGCAAGCAATGATCCTCCTCTCCTGCTCCCCTAGGTACAGAGCAGTGGGATGCATGCAGAAAAGAGACATTTCCCCTCCCCCATCATTTAAACTGCATAAACTGTAATTTTAGTAAATCAAGCAAAGAGCTAATCAAGTTTTGATTTGCTAATTACTTCTCAATTTGATTAGAACTGGCAGCTAATCATCTCTGGAAACGTAAAGTCAATCTTTCACTCACATTTGCAAATTGGGACTTTAGTGTAAAGAAACTGATATTGTGCATTATATCCTCATGATTATTTTTTTCATATTTCAGTGCTTTTAACAACAATCCTAATTTTTATTATTGTGGCAGAACTCTGAATAAAAACTCCATAGAACTGTATGTGGCCTGAGAGGGAACATTGATAGAAGCTCTGATACTACTAACATTAAAGCTCAATGAGTATGTAATGTTACATTAAAGAAATACAATGCAATTTAAAAGTCTAAGTTCCCGTAGAAAAAAAAGGTATTGGAAAAGGATGAACAAATCAACACAGAATTTTAACAACCAGCATCTTCAGAGAAAGCTTATAGAAGCAGGACTTCACCCCCTTAAAACAAAACAAAAAAAATACATAGAATAAACAAATTCAACATGAATAAAGAAATTAAGACTATATAGTTTCTTATTTTCCCTGAAGTAACAGAATAATGGGAAAGAATGGAGCTATGTTCTTTTTTATTTCTGGGAAGTTCTTGGCATGCAGTATCTACTTCTGTTTTTCCTTATCCAACTCAAGGACAGTTGCTAACCCCACTAACTCTCTGCTGCTTCTCACTGCCTGGCTTCTGCATATTACATTCACTAAGGGTAATATGGAAAGTTAATGCCCTGAAAAATACATCATTACAGCTACCACACCAGCAGCTTCTGACCAAAGTTCAAGCATATTTTGATAGACAAAACTCAGATTAGGCATATCCCTGCAAACTCCCTTCCCTACAAAAGAATCACAGAATCACAGAATGAACTAGGTTGGAAAAGACCTTCGAGATTATCAAATCCAACCTACAAACTAACACCTCCTCATCAACTAAACCATGGCACTGAGTGCCACGTCCAGACACAGTGACTCCACCACCTCCCTGGGCAGAAAATTCCAGTGCCCAATCACTCTTTCAGTAAAGAATTTTTTCCTGATGTCTAACCTAGACTTCCCCTGGTGCAGTTTAAGACTGTAATACAGTCCCTACTTCTTGGTTTATGTTTCCTTAGGCCTACATTTGATGAAGCCACCAGACTGACACTATTCAAGTCATCCAATGCCTTCAAGGATTATTGCTCCAGATCCCCACTGCCCCCAGTCATGCATTACATCCAGTTCCTTGTGCAATGCAGACTCCCTTCAACTCCAACACAACACCTGGGGAGAGCATGAGCAGGGAAGCAACAGCAGAGAATAAATAGCAGCTCTGAGGATTGCTTAAAAACATTTGGGAGGCATTGCAGAGAAGGGACAGAATGTGTTCAGTGAAGTGAAATCCTGAAGTACAGCTTGTCTCCTTCCTTTCCAGCTTCACCCTTCCAGACCTGCAGGTCTGCATCGTGACAGAGCAGAACCACAACCGTGGGGAAATCGGGAAAGGACCGAGTGGTACAAGGTGGCACTGCTGCAGCTCCGGTAGACAGGGAAAGGGACATTCCAACAGTCATTTACACTCGATTTACTAAAAACCAGTGTGGTCTAAATACCCTACTGAAGATACTGGGACAGAAAAAAGGAGTCAGAAACAACTTAGGCACATTCATAAATAAAGTGCACTTTAAATTAGAAAAATATATTAAATGGGTTGATTTTAGAGAAAACACATTTCAAAGAAAAAACGTTCTCTGAGATGGTCAAAAACATTTAACTTGGAGATTTTCTTACAAAATACTTGGCTTTTGTCTTTTACTATTACTTCTCATTTTTAAACATCTTGTTTTCGTATTATAGTCTTTTGAAAGATGACATCAAGCCCAAAAAAATTACTATGATTCTTTGCAACAAAATTTTAAATACTTCATTTATAAATCATTTCATGAAGAAATTCAAATGCTGAGGCCTTGTTACAAACTTGAATGACTTTTTTGTAAACCCTCCCTGAAATAAATTATCTAGCCAGCTGTAACTAGCAAACAAAAATAGCTGATGTTGGGATGTAAAAGTGTCTCTACTGTCTATAATCTTCTTTGTGTCTATAATAATGTCCTAAAATTTGCTGATTTATTGAATTGCTACTAACTCTCTGTTTTTTCCTCTCATCTAACCATTCTGATTTTTGAATGCTGGAACATTAGAAGAGGAAGGGTTTTGACAGAGTAAATACCAAAGACAGTGTCTAAGAGTGCCACCAAATCTTTGGTGTAATGAATTTCCAATTTTGAGTAGCACCATTGCTCTAGAGTCTCTCATTACAAAAATGACTGATTACTCATAAACATTATTGCTGTCAAAAGTTTTACAAATTCATCATCAGTATAATAATTATAGAAAAAAACATATTTGTACATAATTGTAGCTTCAGCAATACAGGATTTGTTATACCTTAATAATAATCAAAATGTAAAAGGTTGGGAATTCTCTATTCTCTTTAGCAACTGCTATGAAATCATAGTGAGCACATTCTGCCTGCCTGTTCTTTACTTTTTCCTCTGTAAAATAATTATGCATAAAATATATTCTTTATTTTCCTGAAACTGAATTTGGGACAAGAAACTAATAAAGGTAACTCTGAAACCTTCCAAAACATGGAAACGCAGACTTTGTGACATTTGACATATCCTATATTGTATTCTACAGCAAAACACAAGCTAAATCCTAGTTTGAAATGAAAGTGAAATGAATTAAGTATTTTCCCTCTGATAGAATATTATAGGTGTTGTCCATTAGGGAGTATTGAATATGACACTCAGCTATCAAGTGTGTGTTTACTATCTTACGTTCAGAACAGAAATTCCAAAAGCTTTCCAAAACATCCTTAAAAACACAAGATTAAAGGACTTTGGAACCAATATCTAATCTTTAATTTTGCTGTTATCACAAGCACAGTCTAAACTTGGCTGTTTGTAATTTTGGCAGTTATTTCAAATACACAGTCAGAAAATTATTTAGGCATTTTAATGGAATCCACATGAGCAAGCACTGCTTATTTTTGCCAGCAGTGCTCTTCAAGAAATGTTGTTCCTAAAACCTCCTTTGCTGTGATTCTATTGCTGAAACATTCTGCATTCACCTGAACTCCCAGGTCTCAGCCAACTAATGAAAAAATGTGTCTTTTCAAATTTAAGCTGTAGTTATAGTAAAAATTAGATCTATACTTAAAGTATAACTTACAAACTTAATGTTTCCTGAAGTAAAACTTGAGCAAGGAATAAATTTTCCATAGAGAGAGACAGTTTCAAAGCACTTGAAACATACAGCTGAGATGATATCTGTTAAACCATCTACTTTTCAAACATCAAGGAAATAAAACTAGAGATAGTATCTGTCTGAAATTAGAACACTACCACTCTTGTCCGTCAAAGAGGAAAACAACTCTGCAATTCAGCTGGAGTATTAAGTGATTGAGTGCCAAACATCATTGGTTTGACTCAATCCATTGATTTGGTCTCTGCAACTTTATTCCTTCTTTACAAAAAATGAATGTGTTCTGAAAACCAGGGGCTTACTCTGCAAAGAAATTAAAAAGGACAAAACAAGAAAATCTGGTGACAAACCAGAAAACCAGTAACAGATAGGGTTTATACTTTTTTTTTTTTTTTTTTTAGAAAGCTAGAATACAACAGAAAGACCCAGGCTGTATTTCTCAGGGAAGCAAATTTTCCCAGCCAATTCAATTTATTTGTTGAGGAAAATAGTTCTCTCAGTCTTCATTCTAGCCATTGCTCCAATAATTGCCTCTGCCAGTTCATATAACAAATCACTGGAATGATTCATATCTATAATTTAATAAAAAAATCATAACTTAAATGAAATGAGGAATCAGGATGTTGACAAGCTTACTTGTGAAGAACAAAGAAATTATGCTAAGGCAAGATATGAACTTCAGACCCTTTACCATGAATTATACATGAGATTTCATAGGAAATTTAGAAGTAATGAAGCTTGCTATCATTCCCTTACCTTCAAATGAATACTCTACTTATTAGCAACCAAACTGTAGTGACTAAAAGTTTGCTACAAAATTTAATTTTTATGCATCTGTGGTTATAAAAATCATGGCGGAACTGCTTTTAATGTTACTGCATATTTGTTGATACATTTGTTGGATGGATATTTCTGGTGGTTCTGACAGTTCACCTGCATTTAAAAAAAAATTAAAATTCTTCATTGCATCATGTATTTTCCCACATTACTCTCCATTAAACACTTGCATGTCCTTCGAGGCAAAGTGACTTTTTCAATTATTAAAATTGAAATCCTTGTTTCCCAATGAATTTTTGTCAAATCCAAAGTTAGTTAAAAACCAATTTAGCGTTAACAGCCTTAAGTAACCAAATGAAAGCTTTCCAGTTTAAGACATAATGGTAAGATACAGCCATGGGCATACAAGAAATTCATACAAAGCTCTAAACTTTATCTGTAACATTTCACTTCAGGAACTTAAGGAAAAAACAGATCATGGAGTTGAAAAATATTAAGAAGACACAAAGAATTATTTTGCCTGATAGCAATCAAGTCAGTAATGATAAAGTTATGAGCAAGATTTGAACAGAGGAAAATTAACAAACTTTACACCTCTTACTAGTTTGTGGGGTTTTTGTTCCACATATGGCAATTCCAAACAGAAATCACAGTTCAACGTAGCAGGAAATTAGGAAGAAAATTCTAAATACTTCTGCTTCAAGTGAAGCAGTTATTTTCCAATAAGATCTCATTCTGTTCTTGTTTACCTGTTCTGTAGTGTGGCAGAACATGATGCTGTGATACTGGAAGCAAGCTAAGGATCTCCTCCTCAAACAGATCTTTGCCTCCTTTCCAAATTAATTTTTTACCACACTTGTTAACACAGTAAGTCACCCAGTTCTAGGCAGCTGTATAAATTGCTTGCTCACATCCATATTAATCTTACAAGTATCTAGCAAGATGCCTCATGTCGAAACAATCTGATCATGTAATTAAGTCCTGATCAAAAATATTACTGAAAATCACCACAAATATTTTAACTTGACAAAAATATCACATCATTGCTTTTCATTTAACAGACACATAAAGGTCTGTGCAATCATACTACAATAAAATAATTGTCCTAATTAATATGTGTGAAGATATTTTGAGTTGAAACCTGCTGTAATTATTCCTCTGTAGACAAAATACGTAAACAATTTCTGAGACATAAGAGAATGGAAAAGTTTCCTCATTCTGCAGTTAGGGGCACCAAATTAGAAGTTATAACCATTTCTGCCTCATTGATTTTTATCTACAAGAATGTAGAAGTTTTAAGTGAAGACAGATAAATCATCCAAGCTAAAGACACTTGAAAATGCAATAGACAGGAGACACTTCAGACAGAACACAGATTATGAATTACGAATAGGTTATAAATGGACAAAAAGCAAAAAATAACTACATAAACAAAGATGCAAACTGAAATCTCATTTTAACATTTTACATCAGTAAAAAAATTGTCACAACCTACCCTAGAAATCCCACAGAAGTCCATACTTTCAGTGGGAAGGTATTTAACTGCCTTCATAAAATGTAGCATGAATATCAACTCAATATTACAATGCTGACAAAAATACCCTGTATTTTTCCTCTTTACATTTGGGATGAGCAACTGAAAAAAACCTGCCATATTCAGTTAATGATTTATGATGTCAATTTTTTCTTTCTGAATAATAATGCAAATACAACATTTAAAAACCTGACTAACATGACATAGAAGTTTTCATGCACTTTCAATGCAAGTATTGCTAAACCTATCCCATATTTTATTTCTCCTTCTCTAAAACTGAGGCTCTACGATTAATTTCTTCTCAGTTTTGGCATTGTTTTTTGTTTTGGATAGGTTTGGGGTTGTTTGTTTTCTTGATTAAGAAGCAAAGATCTTTTAGAGCTGTGTATGGAGGGTCAGGGCAGCCATCACTTGGATGCCAGAACTGACTGACACTCCAGGAACAGAGAGTGTGGTGTGATCTCACTAGAACTAGTTTTGCTTATCAGAATTATTTGAAAGACAGGTGAAATGTAGTTCCTTAGTTCATCATTCAATTACTTATATTTTTCACTAATTTGTCTTTCTCCAGTTGGTACAAATTACGCAGTGCAAAACTGCCCTGGTGGCTTAATAGTTTATTATGAACGAAGAGTTTATCAGCCCAAAGTCAAAGTTGCTTTTCTTCTTCCAAATGTCTCAAAACAATGCATGTCTCAGGAGAAAACGTTCCTTTACATTGACATAGTTTCACATATGACACTGGTGTTCATGTATTTTAGATAAATTAACAGTAAAACCATTATAGCTTTGAGGCTTTATGAGAAAATTATACCATTTTAAAATTATACCATTTTAAAATTATACCATTTTAAAATTATCATCTTCAAATAGCCAGGCTATAATGAAAGAGCTATGAATTGTCTATGAAAAGAGCATCAGGCAGGCAATTAAAGATAGATGAAAGAATTTACTGAAAGACAAGAAGCAGGAAAAGCCCCAAGCAGCATTAATCAAAGTTCTTTCCCATGTCCCTGTAAGTTCCAGATGGATTCATAAGGATTTTCTGGAAATCCTTAAGGATAATCCATAAGGAAAGAAAAAGTTTCATGTAGGAATGAGGCAACCCCAGCCTGTTTAAGCTGTTTGATAACAACAGTTTGATAACTCATGTTTGACTCAGTTGTAGCGCAACAGAAAGTTTGGAGTTAAAGGATGCAAGACTTTATTTATTTATTTTTATATGACCTAATTGTCCATTGCACAGCACTTTAGACAAAAGCCCCCAGCAAGTCAGCTGTTAAATCACCACCTCCAAATAAAGGGTTTGCTACTCATGCTACTCCTACATACATTGTTCTTGAGGTTGGATAAATTGTTAAAATCACAACAGAGGAATGAGGTGCTGAGAAAACTTGAAATATATTATTATGAGAGCTTGGTTTATTTGTGCTGAAAAATTGTCTAAAAAGTAAAAAAAAAAAGAGAAAATTTTATCAATAATACTGGTTGGTCACTGTAACAATAAAGTAGTTTTAGAAGTTCTGCTATCAGTTCTCATTATCCAACAATTTTAGTATTGTAAAAATTACTTAAAACAGTGTAAAAAATTACTTAAAAACACTGAAATGTTTATTTTACCGTATATAGGAGTAGCATCTGTTACTTCCCAAGTATGAGAAGAAAGAAATCTAGGATGGAACAATAGGTTAGAAAACGAAAGATGATTACCTTTCATGGGTGACATATTTGATTTATTCCACTGAGATTAATTTCCTTTGATCATAAATTATACTGTTTAATTCAATATTTTGAGTACCAAGTATAGAAGGGGACACCTGGGAAAACCTACTAAGAGAGTTGGCAAAGAGATACAACTATCAGTGAATGACACAAATTACTGCGTTTATCATTATTTCATTGGGTGAGTTGTTACTTTGATATAATCTCATCTGTTCTACTGTTTCTGACCTTCCCAACAGCAGGCATGTAACAGGCATCTCAGAGAATGTTTTTGCAAGAATCCCTCTTTGTTGAGCTTTTGAATCTAGTTTTTTGTCATTATAGAAGTCCAAGGTCAACACTATCAAAGCAAATACATAAAAATCCAGTTCTAAAAAGGCTGTTATCAGATCCCTCCCCTCCATTCAGAGAAAGAAAAACAAATATACTCAGCTTTAAATCTGCCTCTCTCATGCAACAAAACTGTATTATAAATTACACATGACAGCTGAACACCCTAAAGAATCTGTGGGTGCATGACAGCTGAGTTACATATTAGCCAAATATGACAGAATTAATTGTCACTTAATATTACTTTCAATAAAACTGATGAATAGATTAAACAGAAATGCAAAATCTCTGTGAAGCTTTCATTTACATTGACCAAAAGCAGAAATGCAATGCTGAGAACATTGGTCTACTCTATTTTTTTTGGTTTTGCCCAGTATTTCGGCTTCTAAACATAGAGAAATTTCAACACTAATTTATCTTGCACGGGGTGTGCACACATTGATTCTGTAAGAACACGCTATACAGTTAAAGAAAGTGCAAATGTTACCTCATTACTGTGTCACCCTAAACAGCAAATCCCTGCAAGGAAACAGAAAACATAGCCTGGCAATCAACAGGCAATTTGAAGTAATCAAAGAGCTTCTTGGTTACTTCAGGTCCAAGAAAACCCTCAGTGGACAGGTGGAAGGGTTACCTGAAGTTTATAAAAAGCACGTGCTGTAACAGAAGAAAAGCAGTTGCCAGATTTTGACAACTCTTTAGAGAAATGTACACTAAAACCTGTTAGATTTGAAGCTAAAAGTACCAAGACTGATTTAGAACTTCACATTTTATAGAAGAAATATAAAAACATGCTTTGCTAAAATATGAAGGAGCATGCAAAATATTCTAATTACCCTACAGTGAAAGGAAAGGCATTATTGAGTGTATTTTGTGGGGTTTTTTTCCACTATCTATTTCTTACCCTTGAAATAATGACTGCCACACAGAAAAATCCTTAGAGCTCTTCAGGCCTTCACAAACTATTTGAAAACTTTGATTAGCACATATCTAGAAGTAACACAAATGACATGTCAAAACAGAAACAGTGAAAGTTCTGAAAGCTGTATTCTTCTCAAGTTCTTCATGGATTTTTGTGTCCTAGAAACACTTAAGCTGGTACTGACACAAAATGTTTTAGTGGAAAAATTAATGTAACAGTAACAATAAAACCACTAAATGTGAAATACCTGATTCTTGTCAGAAATATGACAACTTTCAAACTGAACAGAGTTTTTAGATTTGAGCAGAGGCACTAGGAACTCTTACAGCCTTTCTTAAATGCCTCTCTAATCAGGTTTACTTGAGGTACAGAGGCTTCAGTAAGAAATAACAGCTAATTAGATTGCATATAAATAAATGCTTTCCTAAATTAATAATCTGTACTCTTTAACGGGGCCTCTGCAGTGATACAAACAGAAATGTAAACATCAGTGACAGTCTGCAATACTGTCACAAGATGGGAAGTTCTAACAGACACCCAGAAAGAGTCTTGAACTAGCTTATTTATTTCCATACAACTGCCAAGGTGGCTAGACAGGAGCTAATTTTAACTGCTTAGATCTGCAACAGCTGGATAGGTCATAATACCTCCTGACTAGCAATACATCACTGATTTTTGGTGCTGTTCCCATTATACTGAAAGCCTGAATGATGGTTCTGACATGGAAATGAATTCAAAAGAGAAATGTAGCTCAAATGCTCATGAGGAGCACCTATGCATGAGGAACAAGTTTATAAGAAATTATATCTGTTTAAGGAGGCTCCTAGAACTAGGAATTTTACTATAACTAATTTTAAACAGAACTGGCCTCTGTATATATTAAAAAAAAACAAAAACAAAAAAAACCAAAACAACCCCAAGCACTACCTCCAAAAGCATATTCAGACAAAATTCTTTACAGACAGAAGAAAAACACATGAACTACAATAATTGAAATTGGTGAAAGAAAAAATAGGCAAGATATTTGTGGATGATACACACACAGTGCACTTTTTAATCAGGCAGCTAAAGTCTGGAATTGAGCATACTGAAACAGTGGCTAGCATTTCTTCAAACAAGAAATTTCAAAATCAATCACCAGTCACGACAAAATTACTGAATCTGATCTGGATTCTCAAAGCAGGAATCAGCCTTAAATACTCTTTATTTGTGGCTAGCTAACTGTCCACTACCATATGCAGCAACACATGTACAAACCCATTTGTCATGTTTTGACCAACACAGAGCAGATATTTATTCTTCATGGTACTCCTTGAAGAACACATAACACTATCTAATCTCAAACGTAAACCTTCATAGAAAAAAGCTTTCAAATTTCACATGGGTCAAAATGTATGATTTTCAGGAAAAGACTAAAGGAAACCTTTTTTTTTTGGACTCAGAGGTTCCTGATACACAAGCAGTTGTGAGAGCAGTTGTTCAATTCTTTGCCCTTTCTCTGTTGGAGGGCACAAAGAGATGGACTTGGTTTGCAAGACAAGATTCCCATTTGACTGTCTGGAAGACATGAGAAGGAAAATCCATTTATAAAAGAACTAAAGCAATCAAAGAGATGATCTCAACCCACTGCACAATCTCTCTTACTGAATGTTCTTGACAACCAATAAAGAGGTGCCATGTTTATGTAGGGGATTAAGATAAGCAAACACTTAAGCCCCATCTAGCCTTTTCTTTTTGTGATTCAGGAAGAGTATACATGTTTGCAAAAAACCACAAATAATACCAACAGACTTATACCAAATACCAGTAACATTTGTTGTTAGAAAAATGAATTTTAATTAGCCTTCTACCTAGGTATAAGGTTTAAAAGATGTAGTAAACTGAATTTCCTATTGCTGCAGAAAATGCAGCTGGAGAACACACAAAACATCCCTTCTGTTGGTTTTACTGCCTTTACACCTTTGTTTCGTTTTTTTTTTTTCCAAACTGAATTACTCACATTGCCATGCATTAGAATTCATTCTGCGTTTCAATTGCTCCATAGTGTGCTTATTTCTCACCTGGTTGTTTACAGCAAATAAAAAGCTGAGGCAGGTGTTGCACATAAGGCTGACACTCTGTCAGCCATAAGCTGCTCTCTGGTCAGCAGCTGGTTTTATATATGCATGAGGTGAAGTATTACTGTTAGAAGAGCTTTCCAAAGAGATTCAGAAGTAAATTAAAGAAGCTACCCAGCTGGTGATTTTAATGAATAGGTAAAAATAATGAGGGGAAAAAAAAATCATCAGACACAGAACATGATTTTACTGGAAGTATTTTTTGATTTTCGTAAACACATAAAGTAAGCATTTTTAAGGTTAAAAAACAAACTAGTGTCCAGCATGAACTTCAAAGTAATTTACTGCTCCTGTGATCTAAAACAGAACACTCTGTGATGCTCTTGCATCCACACTAGGGTGGAAGAATGTTAAAAAAAAAAAAAAAAAATCTCCCACATGCCTGCAGGTGATCATTCTAGAATACAAACTATGTTCCACCAACAAACTGATATGATGAAATTTATCAGAAATTTAATTAAAACAAGTCAAATGTGCAAAATTAAAAAGAAGAAATACGAAATCTATCCAAGCTCCCCTTCACCAAATTAAAGAAAAAGAGAACTGACTTGCATTTTTTTATTATTTCCTGCGTAAGAACAGCAAGGGTTATTTTTTCATCTACAGAATTCTAAATGTAGCTAAGTGAGCCCACTTCTACCTGTGAAGCCACACAAAGATACAGTTTTAGTCTCCCAGTATGAGGAAGATAACTGCCATCCTGGAATGGATCATCAGTGCTGGGCCACCAAGTTGGTTGAGAGCTGGAGGACACAACAAAGAAACACTGAGAGGGCTGTGCCTGCTCAGCCTGGAAAAGCTGTGAGCAGAGGATACTGAGAAGATGGAGTGAGGCTCTCCTCAGAGCTGTGCAGGACAAGAGGCAACAGAGAAGCTGAAATGGAGGAAGTTACAATTACATATCAGGAAAAAAGGGGCTAGGAGATTGTTTTTTCCTTTGTTGTTTTTTATTTGTTTAAAATATAAGAGTGCTTAAATACTGGGAAAGGTTAACCCAGAAAGGTTGTGTGATCTCCATCCTGTGAGGTGTTCACAACTTGACTGATCATGACTCTGAGCAGACTGACCTAGTGAGATATTGGGAACAGGCACTTCAACTTCATGGCCATTGGAAGTTCCTTCCAAATTAAATTATGACTCTACCATTCTATTAAGAAAACATCCAAAAAAATTTTCCAGTGTTCCAATTCACTAAGGATTTAAACAAGTTTTCTCTGGAGAGAAAAACTAACTGTATTCCTACAGAGTTGTTTTTCTTACTGCATCTCCTTCTTTTGACATAGAACTTTCTATATTGATGGAACATCTACTGGGAGAGAGGTCCAACACATGCCCTGGTTAGACAGGAGCTGATTTTCTATCTGGGATATTTGTACTGACCAGTGAGGCAGCTGCTTTCAAACACAATATAAATAATGATTATTTTCTCCTCAGCCATAGTCAGATACTACAATTTTTGTGCTTTGGCTGCTTTCGTGGCATTCTGGGCGCTATTTTGAAGACCTCTAACCTTTTTGTCAAACAGTTGTGAAGCTCCCGGCTCATGCATTCCCAGCAAGAGTGAAGAGACAAGCAGTGCAGACAGAATCTTAGGAAATCACATTTGGAATCACTGCTGGCTACTATGCAGGGCAAGCAGCTTGAACTATGGCTGGCCCCACTTACTACTGGCACTTTCTGACACTGAGCAGTGGCTTTGATTTAGCATCTGAGTGGCCTCTGTGCCTCCATACAAGAAAAAGAAGTCCAAGAGAAAGTTACTTCCTTGCACATTCTTTTGCTTCTGTCAAATGCCAGACGCAAATCCTTAAACACCAAGATTTGTCTTTCAAAATTGAGTTAGACCAAGAATCATGAAGACAGCATTACCAAGATTGTTTTAAAAGCAAACACCCACCCAAACCACATCACATTACATCATTAACTTAAAGCAAATAACTTTTCCATAGTGGAGGCAGTGAAAGTCTCTAGGATTACCACAGGACTGAGCAAACACAAGTGAATCAGCTTACTGTAGATCCAAATGGATAGGCATGGGGAAAATTCTGTGTCCTTCCTCTTGCATTTTATGCTATTTCATACATATATACATGATATATATATATATTAAGGTATACTAAAATAAGTCTTACATAGTTATATTTTTCCATTTTCCATCTATATGTGGCACTGTTACATGACAGTCACTGGCTGGACAGCAGTTTATTTCTTCAGCATTTTCACAGTGCATGAAATCTTTTTCTTTGAAACTTATCTCCATCAGGAAAGAGGGACACTTTCTGAGAGAAATACAAAATATCCTTTTTGCTTTTAACGTTTATCTTGCATTTCTATTTCTCCCTGTACATTTGGCACATTTCTCTGGATTCCCAATCTGAAGAAAATAATTATTAGGAAAAATTTACATAAAGCCCCTAAACTTTGCGAGATCCTCATTTATATCTGAGATTGCCATTTCAAGACTGAGAACTGTTCACTGAACTGGAGATAAAATCTTTTCAGACTCCTCCACCAGTCATAGAACAGCTTTGCTTTGCTTTTCCCAGAAGAGGCAAAGAGAGACAGATAATTCATGTGGCAGCTGGTCTCCCAGTGGGCAGTATGCTATACAGACACTTTATCATCAGGCTAAATGAATACATTTAATTTTCACATAATGAAAATTGCCATTTCAGAAATAACCACTGTCTAATATTATTTTATTTAATAAAAGCCTTAAAAGAAAAACAAAATATGGGAAAAAAACCCAAAGCCTGGGCACCATATTTGAAGAAAAATACAAGCATAAACTTTTAACAAGCCTCCTTTTTACTGACACAATATTAAAAATGTATGTGATGATTCTAAAATTAAACTTTTTAGATACATTTATTTTTATTAATCTGTATTTGCCTCTGCCTACAAGTTTTTCTAGGCTTGTTTCCTAGCCCTGCTGCCATCCCCCAGTCCCACTGCCACCCCTTGCATTCTGCATCAACAGAGACTTTCCAAAACACAGATGAAAGAAACTAGATTAAATGGACTGGAACAACCATTTTCTTTTCTTTTTTCTTTCTTTCATGTCATTATAAAGCTTATAAAGAAAATGAAGATTTTTAATTTTTTCCCCATTTGCAAGATATCCTTCCATTTTTGGGGGCTGAAATTCAAGAGTAAGCCAGGTTAGTAATTAATATCTGCTACATTTTGATAGACCATTAATTTGCCAATAGTTATTATTTGCTCAATAACAGTTTTTACCTGCAACAGTTTTGTTGGGTTTAAGCACATTGTGAATCCAACAATACACAAATTCTGAACCCTGTATATGGTAACTGGGTTCAGCATAACTGAAGCAGGAAAAAAGACACAGGAGAAATAAATCTAAAACTTCAAAACAGTTTTCTGGATTCAAAATGCATTTGATACACATGAAGAGATGACTGACACTTGCAATTATATGAATATCTGCTGGCTACTTATTTTAAGCTTTATTCCATAGAAAGAATAAACTTTAAAATGCTGTAGAAGTGATGATTAGTGCAAAACAGAAAACAACACTTACTGGGGATGAAAAGGCTTTGATGTGTCAAAATTAAAAACTTTTAAATTTGCCACATTTTTGTGTTGATGTAAGCGTATTAATACTGGTTATTGTACCTGTTTTATACTCACACAATGTGCTATTCTAATAACTTCACAATTTCCTTGATCTTGTTGAAAGAAATTGTATTATGGGTCATTTGCTGAGCAAGCTCAAAATTTGTATACAGGGCCATATTTCTCTTGCCAGATTGCTTTTTAGTATCAAACATACTTTTAATGCTAGTTTTGTGCTTTTCAATTGTCTTTAAAGACTGGAAAACTATCAGGATCTTCTAATACGCTCTGATTAAAAACTCTTTGGAATTTTTTTTTTCTTTTATAAGGAGAGCTATTTGAAATCCTCTTTACGTTGCTGTTATGTAATCTTGTTTATGTTGTTGTTATTGTATATGTATGCAGAATTCTACACATTATAAATGCATGTAACTCACATAATACATGGTTTTTTGTTTTTTTTTTTTTAAGACTACAGAAGATTTTCTTTTAGCAAAATCTCTCCTTCCCTGTAACTAGGTAGATGGAAAAATTAAGTTAAGGCTGCTCCCATGGTCATTATATGGAAGAGGAGGGTCAACAAGCAATCAAAAACTAGTTATATTAAACAGCACATTTAAAACAATTAGTTTATTCCTTTTTAACTACTACTGTTAGATAACAGTAAATAACAGGTTATCTGTTCATAGTCATTATACTTTTACAAATTTAGAACTTGAGTTATCTAAAAGCAATGATCATATTAGAAGTTGCCATGTTCCATGTTAAAAACAGGACCGAGCAAAACTCAAACTAAAATGGAAACCAATTTTACCTGATAATGCAGCTCATCCTACACAATTTTTGGTAATCTTTGTGCTGTTCTCAAAAGATGCAACTGAGTTTTTTAACATCGTGGACTACACAGGATCTTATTTGCTTCTGCTGCATTGCAGGAGGATAACTAAGTTCTGCAGTGATGATCCACACATAAAAAATTAAGCAAATTCCCCCTCCCCCCCGAGAAACAAGATAAAAATCAAAAAAACCTCTGGATTTAGACTTTCTGACTTTTAACTGTCAACAAGTTCTTAACAAGAAGAGCATGCACAGATGTAACATCTTTTTTTATCTGGGGAAAAGGAAATGCGTTCCTCATTAAAAAAACCACAATCTCTACTATAACATTATTGAAAGTAATAAATAGTCAGTTTTAAGTTTTAGATAATAAAACTGTTATCAAATTCACCAGTAAGTAATTGCATCCTCTAAAAATAAAGAATAAACATGGGGGCAAGGCTCACTCCCCCAAGAAATAAATTCTTTCTGTCCCTGTGACTGCAATAGTCTCATTCTCTTACACTTCTTTTCAAGCTTCTACAGCCACAGCTTCCTGCCTTTTCATGATTTTCATGCTGAAGCTTAAGGAGCAGAGATAAGAGGTTTGAGGCAGAGATAACATGAAAAAGCAGTTTCATGGGAGGAGAAGGGGGAAGGAACCCTTTGGGGTTAAGATATATCCTTAGCTGGAGCATTCAGAACAAGGCTTTTACTAATGTACCTTTGGTTAACTACATGTAATTTTCTTGTCTTTTTGCTCTTCTGCTATGAAGATCATCCTTCACACTTCTGATTTTATGGAAGACTGTAATCCCATATGGATGAACACAGTAACCCCTCTTGAACCTGACTCTCAAAGGAGGTAAGAAAAAAAGAGTTTACAGACCTCAACAATTTAATAAACTAAGATCCATCTACCAGTAGAGATAATACTGGGGTTTGTTCATTTTATTGGTACTAGATTTTACTTGTTTCCTTTTTTTTTCCATTCAAGCATTAACATTTGGACTTTCTAAATCCTGTATGCATACACAATTAATAAATACACACAATATACATGTAAATAAATACTAAACATTGCTAAGACTGACAAAGACCAAAAAATCACTAATGAAGAAAATGGATGTGATAGCTCTTCAGACTATCTCTGCTCTTCAAAGCAGTAACTTAAAGCTTTCAATAAGAATGCCAAGGACTAATATGGCTACAGTTCATTTGTTTGAATGAAGAAAGGGACAGGCATAAAAATATTTGTAAAAGGCACTTTCTAAGTCACTATCCCTCTTTGGAATGTAATTTCCACCGTGCATATTTTCCACATCCTGTACAAGCAAGAGTAACAGCCAGTTAGAAGTAACTCAGTGCTTAGCTACCAATAGGTTGCTGCTCACAAAATTTCCAATGCCTGAAGTTTCTCCATATGTTGCTAAATTATCTTATAATGAGGATATTCATTTTCTGAAATCTAAACTGGGTATTAATCAATATGGAGAAAAAAATACCATATTTTAAACTTATATTTCCAGAGGCCTTATAGATGATGCAAAGTTGGATCTTCCTCCTCCTCCTCTTTTGCAGTTCTCATTTTCTCCCTCAAGAGCTGTCAAATATCTGGCAGCTCATCCCAGTCCTCAGCCTTGCAGCTCAGAAAGCTGCTCTAATTCAGAGGTGTAAAGAAAACTCAACCCAGTGAGTCTGGGAAAGAAAAGGAAGGTCAATGGTTTTGTGACAGACACAATCATCAGTTTTCTGTATGATTTTTTTCCCCTGACTCCCATCATTCAGATAAAATGTCACCACCAATTTGGTATGCAAGTCTGAAGGAAGATGTAGTAGTCAGAGATTTGCTCTGTGACCAGGGGAAAGGGTCAGAAAGGGAATCCAATACTGAAATACCAGCTCATCAAATAGCACGCTGTGCAAGTTGGTTCCCTCTTCCTCCTTTATTTCACAGAATGTGTAAATAAGTGCAGTAAAAATATTAAAAATATTTTTTTTCCATTTTAGTTCTCATGCAAAATTTCTCTCTCCCCTCTCCAACCTGGTCTTACTTTATATGCAGGTTTAATTACAGTGGAACTATTGGCACTTCCTCCACAATCTTAATACAGTTGCAGTGGTATAAACAGCCCAAGTGTCAGAGGGCTTGAGGAGATTTTGGGCAGGACCTGCCAAAGAAAATTAGAAGCTCTAATGGAAATTCTGTAAAACCCTATTGCCTATTTGAGATCCCACCTAGATAGCTTCCAGTATACTGAGATTAAGAAAAAAAACAAATCCCACTTAATATTTAAATTATCTATTCAATAATACAACACTGACAGGCTCTTGCAAGATATCTGGTTATATAGATACTATGCTGGTGCTCCTGAGAAAGGTGATGTAAACTTTTAAGCATCAGTAAAACAAATTAGCCAATCTTTTGTCCCATCAACAATTCTTATCTTCACCTTTCGCAGCAGGAACACACGCTTATGTGAATCAGCATAGAAAATATCTCTCACTAAGAGACAAGAGCTTCTATATAGACCAAATTCATTTTTCAGAGCGCTCAAGTTTCACCTCCTCTAATTACTGAGAGTTCTTTATGCCATTAGAGCTAACATATCAGCTGAAGACATGCATGTCTTACATAAAAGTGAAGGCTTTAGAGTATCAGTTACACTGACACCTGAAATGAATGCTGCTTCTAACAAGCCATCCCTGCACTTACATTTCATCTGTTACCCAAATTTTATTTCATCAGACAGGAGCTGGAAGTGAGTGTGCTCAGGGGATGTGAATTTATTTACCACTCGAACTTTGTGCTGGTATTTTCATCTAAATTTAAACTATCTTAAGTATGGATAAGCAGAACTCATTACCATGCTTCAGACTTCCTTGTCTAGATTTGTCATCGGAGAGTTCTCAAAACACAGTTGAGGCAAACAATTAGAGATTAGAGGAAGCAAGAACAAACTCTGTTAATACTACAGGATTCCTACTGAAGACACTGCTAGCTTCTCTGAATTTATTTTTAAGGTTATGAACACACCACCACCACCAAAATTGGTAAAGAATATCTCCAGCTTCTTTGTTCCCTCTTAAAACTTTATGAAGTCAAAGAAACTTTAAATGAAGTTGACTCCTGACTTTCATAGTGATAACAGGAAAATTGCAGTAAACAGTCACACTAAAAAAAGCACAGTATTGCTCCCTGATAGCTCATCTGAAATATTTGCAGCTCTTGGAAGTTATTCCTTCTAAACATGAACAATGAGAGCCAGTAGCCTTCTGGCAGGCTCAGAGGCTGACTATCACGATCTTATCTTGATCAAGATACTTCCTGACTGAGGGAGAGCCAGATCCCTGGCAGCTCCCACAAAGTACATTATCTGGAATAAAACCCTTCCCCTTGCTAGCAGGCACTGCGCTACCCTTCTCACAGCTCTCTTATCTGTTCTAGATTATAAGAAGCCTTTCATGAGTTAGGCATGGAAGCAATTTGGAAGCTTTCTCAAAAGCTTGAACTTTTAGACCTACTAAATAAGGCTTAATGTTTATAAATGACAAGTCAGAGTAACTCAAAAGACTCTGGAAGAAGCTTTCCTGTCTTTTTTTAATAGGGAGACAGTGTCTTTTTAGTGCCTGGGCACACACAAAAAAAAGTGATCAACCGACTTCACAACCTGGAATGGTTAAAAAAAGGGGTTGCAGCAAAGGATAAAACCTCAAATGCATGTTTTTATTTTAAACGCAAATTACAAATATTTTCTGCCACTCTACTTGAGTTATTACCTCAAAGATGCTCTCAAAAAAGTAAAACACAAGACCTTAAAATTGTCACTAAATTCAAATGTGTCCTCTGAGGACCACAGACCTTCGGCATTCTACCTTTGGAAAAGAGTTTTTACTTCGATGGTATTGACCAAAAAAAACTCCCAGTAAAGAAGGACCAGGGCCAAGACTACATCTACTTTTCTGTGAGCAAATTGTTACAGCTGCTGGCATATTTCCTTTGATAAAAAGCTAATTTGCCCTTTTCTAAGTTCAAATCAACCTTTTAATACAGAAATACTTGGAACTGGAGACTGTTACGAACCAATCAATCTTCATAACATCCTTGAAGTGTGGTACGAGGTAACAAAGTCTCTTTGTTTAGTGTTCAACATCATGTGACTTCAAGGTTTTTGGACAGGAGATGGATAAATACCAACCTCTACAGTACTCATATAAACTCATGATAGACCACATCAAAATGAGGCAACTTACCACACTCCTGTGTCTGACCAATTCACTAACATTCTGGTCCTCTGGCTTAAGCAAACAGAGCTAGAAAAAGCACAGGAACTGTTCTATTTTGGTTATTATACAATACTTTTAGTTACTATTTTATAATACCTGTGTTAGGAAAAATGCAATAACAACTGATGAAAAATATTAATGAAAACTGTCCCTAGAAAATAAAAATCATTAATATTGCATAATATATTGTAAAGCCTTGGCTTTCATCAACCAACATATTTCAGAAAAGACCCAGAATAAATAGTTCACTTACTTGTAAAGAATTTGCTATATTTTTTAATATGGAAAAGTATGATTTCCCAGAGTCCTGAACTCCAACCTGTATATAAAATACTGAATTTCTGCTACATAATTGTACTCCTGCTAAAGATAGTTCATAGTTTATATTTGTCATTGCTAGAGGCTTACTCAACTTGCATATTTTACTCAAATTTCTCTCACTTTAAGTCTGAATCTGCTCTTACAAATCATCATCTTCTTATTCCCATTTTTTTTGTTATGCACTAGGTACTAAAACATTCTCAGAATTGTTTGCTACTGTTTTTCTGATGCTTTACCAGAGTCACTGCTGAAGTTGTAACATCCTGTAAAACACAAGGTTGGTATATCACATTTTTACTTCTTTTCCCTCTCCCTCTGCTTCCATAAGCTGTTTGATCTACATTTAGTATTTGGAAGGACATACCATCAATTTTTGCCTCAAAGTTTAGAAAACAATTACAAAGTATAAATTACTGCTTTCTACAAAACGAGGATAATACCATAACCAGGGTAATACTAACACTGCCTCAGGTTTCCTCTAAGGAGGTGACATCAGAGGCAGAAGGTAGAGTGAAATAGCTTGGATGGTGATGGTCTAAATGGCTATGCCAGGGCTGTACTTCTAAAAGAGTTCCAAAACATACACTCACAACAACAAAGGGGTTTTAGAGTTGTTTGTGGCCAGCATTTACCTGGTTTTACTCACAAGGCAGTCACATCCAGTACATCCCAAGGGTTTTTCAAAATAAAACTGCCTAGTTTGTGGTTTTTTTAATGTGCATATTGGGTGTTTGTTAGGTTTGAAGTGTTTTCAAAAGAGAAAGGGAGAAAAGTATATGATAAGCTTATAACAGGCTTTCAAAACTCTACTACCTACCAAAGGGCATAACCCATTTTTCTCTATCTCCTTTGGTTATCTTCAATAGTCCAGGTGTCACATCAATTGCTTTAGGCTTTCTATATCTCCTAGTATTCCTGGTATAAATTTTTTGAAAATAAGGTTCAGGTGCACTTCTTCTTTTGATAATTGTGTCTGTAAGGTAACCCCAGAACTGCTGGATGAGGAGATTATCAAATAGATAAAAATCTATGCAAGTAAATCTACTGGTTATTTCACTGAAGAAAAAAGATACAGTTTAAATATATTTTAAGAGTGCAGAACAATCTCTAGCAGATTTTCTGTACCAACTACCAGAAGCTTTATAAACACTGTCTAACTCTGCTTACTGGTTTGGAGAATGAACTAAAAGCAAAACAGAGGGTTCAGTTCATTAACACAACACACTGTTTGCTGCTTTTTCAAATTATTCGGCTTAACTCTGTCTTGAACTCCTGCTAAATATAAAGGTTGCAAAAGTTACTACTGATTTAGTCTGATTTTCTCACAGAACAGGCAAAATATTGTCCACAGTAGGATGATCTGTTATCCATTCAACTATCTCTACATAAAAATACTGAGGTAATTTCTAGATACTGCGTTCTCCATCCCTGCCTCAGAATGACTCTGTGCTGCAGTGGAACAAGCTATTCTAGCCTAGAATAAAGAATGCAAGTGCCAAGAGCAGTCTTTTTTAAGGGGCACAGACTTCATCACTGGATGAATTGACCCCAGTGCTTGCCAGAGCAAGTCAGCCCAGACTCTTTTTCTGCTCTAGTTAGGTGAATACTTGCACTCAAATAGCTCAGGCCTATACAATGACACAGCTATCATACTTTAAACAGCTTATTTGGCACCCTCACCCTTGCATTTAGTGTCTATTAACATTCCTGGTCTCAGTTTCTTTCAACAAAGCTACTTTCCATCATTAGATGATTAATTAACTGTATTTTGATAAATCTCACGCCTGAAAACCAGTCAAGTTAGTAAACTCCAAAAACAAGCACAGCACTTGTATGCTTGATACATGTTCCATGGCTTACCTTACTTAGCTTCAAAATAGACTGAGATTGATGTTTGCAGACTAATGCACTCAGTAAGGCTTACTAAATATTTGTATCACTCCCCTGAACACCAAATCTTCTCCTGCTGCACTGTTTCTTTGCGCTGAAACTTTCAAAGTATCTAGAAATGATTTCTGCTTTCATATGAATACTTATTGGTCATATTTAATAATAATAATAGCCAGTACCACTATTAAACAAATAAAAGCATTATAGAAATCAGCATGTTATATTGTAAAAAACAAAAGTTTATCTATCAGCCTCAGGTTCTCTAAATATACAGTAAAAACAACTGGGAAATTATTGCCAATACTGAGGCTATATTAGACAGATAACTGAACTCAGTTTAATGAGTTTGATGCTTTGGCTTGCTACAGTTTTGGGGCTTTTTATATCCAAGTTTGTTAATGATTTAGCATGTTTTAACAGCTTCTGAAAGGGCTTGAGTAAATAACAAAAAGCCGCAGAACAAAAATAAACCAAGAGTGCTCCCTCAGACACTGTGAGACTCCGAGTGGGAGCACATTGTTTTTAAAACAAGAAATTCTTTGGCACCAGCATGACTCCGACTTCAGCTTTCTGTAGAAAGCTTCACTCACCATACATGCAGAATGCACTTTAATTTCATCCTTGGGTTGTATACACACATTCCTGGTATTTTTAGAAGCACTTTAAAAGTATAAAATCTATTCCCTATGCCCTCATCAATTTGAAATTACCATTTTAAGGCTGATTAAATAAGGATTAGTGCCAATGTTCTACTTATTAGTCTGTGTCTTCAGCTGGAACTGATGATGTAGTATTTGTCAATAACTAGTTCACAGCCTTAAATTCTACAAAAAGAAACCTCTGCAAGATAGCCCATCTGTCAGAAGATTTTGCAGCAGGCTCCCGTGTAGAAGAAACCCATCTATTATGGGATGATACAAGCTTAAAGTGGCATGTATCACAGCTGTTTGATTACTACTGGGAAGATGACTTGCATCCCCCTTACAGCCCTGTATCAGAATCCAGCAGTGATGAATTGAATTTCCCTTGCTTTAGTGTGATGATGGATTACCTCAGCACTACGTACAGGAAAGGTAAAGTCTAGTCCAAAATTAACATCATGGCTAGAAGATGCTGGTCTAAGTAGTGATTTCCAGCACATCTGAAAAGCTGAAAAAACATTTTAAGGACCTTTCAAAAGTTTAAACATGAGACTGTAATCTGGGAATTCTCCATAGGAATAAAGATGCTTATTACACAAGCACTTGGAAGACAAGGATCAGGCAGCAGGTTCAAATTAATGAGTTTGCTCACAAGGTCTGACCTCAAACATGCCCTGCTGTCCAGACACACCCCATTCCAGTCACTTCATACATGCATGCCCCAACTAACACAACATCATGCTGTGAACTTAGATCTACATTACTCCGTTGGTCTACCTCCGGAGGGGAGGGAAGGTATCAAGATTTTCAATCAATGTTACTACACAAAAGCAGAAACAAGAAAACCCCCAATGATTTAAATCTTGCACTGAAACCTCTTGTTTCAACAAAACTATGCTCAACAGTTTCACATTTCACATATAAATACCACTATTTACTTCAGTTTGTTCCTTGCAGATTTTACTGAAGTATATTTTTAAGCATTTTGTGGTTTTTTTCTTTGCATTTTGGGGTTCTCAGTGTAATGGACCTACATATGTTATTACAATACAGAAAATTTTGACTGGTCTCCATTTGTATAGCACTTGCAAATCATTAAACACAATTAGCTAATTAAAAAACTTCTTTAAATTGTATTGCATATTTTTTGTCATAATTTTTTCATAATATTTTATGGTAGTTACCAAGATTTAGAGGTAAGGTTCAAAGAACAGTATGCATGAGAGGTTCAAATCTTGCTTTCATCTTTGAAAGAGGTTTTGAAAGAGAGAAAAACAGAATAATTTGCTTTAAAATACACCTCCCTTACCTCAAATACTTAAGAAAAGGGAAAAAAACCCCACAGAAACCCCACGACTAAACTTGGCATCTTATTTGTGCTTTCCTCACTTCTATTCAACTATTTCACTTTCGTATCTTCTCATCCTCAGAAAATAAACACCTTTAGAATCCATCAATGCTTTACACTTCAATAAACTTTACAGTATTTTTTCATACATTTTTTGGTCTATGTGTAAAAATGTTTCACTCAAACTTTTTCTCAACCTTTCCTAAGCTCTTTCGATTCCCCTCTTTTTCCTTTCTGCATGAATGAAGAGTTCATTTAACATTAGACATCCCCCCTCCAAAATACATAAATTTCACAAAAATCCCCATAAAATATATTCTTCTTTTTCAGTCAAAGTAAGCCTCTTAATCTTTCTTCATAAATTAAACCTTTAGAGCCTGGTATGATTTCTTGTTCCTTCTCTTTGACCACTGAAGAGAAATTATCTAAGAATCAGTACTGAAAGCTTCTGCCTGGGATTTGGTTGAAACATTGCTTGCAATAAGCTAAGAATTCTATCTTTTGAATGTGGATTATGCTTAAAAAACCTTTTTTCTCTATAGTTGCAGTACTGTGGTTTTTATATTGATCTTATGCTGTACCAAGTGGGCAAAGAGAAAAAAAAAAACAAAAAACCACCATTTTCTTGAAAACCTGCAGCCCATTACCTCCCAGTTAACTATCTTATAGGAAAGAAAGGTTGTAAAACAGATATTCATCATAACTGTTCCTATACAACCCTGCCAAAAAAAGTAATTTCTTTCTTGTGGGGAACCTTTGCTTTCAGTGATCCTTTATTTCACCTTCAGGGAAGTTTGTGTATCCCAAGTCTCTTCCACAGAATGTAAATATTACTCTATAAAAAGTCGTAATGCAAAAATGCAAAAACCATAATTTGTTACTTTAAAAAAAACCAGCTATAACATGACTTTTTTTCCTGGAGCTTTGATTTGATGACCCTGAATTAGAAGTTCCAGTTGAGAAATAGTTAACAGCAAAGAAATTGTGTCTATATGCATGTCAGTACAAGTCTTTGATCGTGATCAAGCCCATAGACACCATCATTACATAAATATTAAATTGCCTCCACAAGATCATATAAAGAAATGGTTGCTAAGCAAAATATTCAAAAGTAGCCTGTAAAATCCAGTTCTTGTATACTATAATACCACTCCTAATTGAAGAGTAAAATGTTAGCTGTCACCACCAGGACTTCTGCATATTGCAGTGAAAGAGATCACTACAAACTTAGTTTCATCATTACGCTCACTGTACAGTCCTGTGCCTGAAAACACAATCCTGTATCTATTATGTGGTACATAAAAATTATTTTCTTTGTGAACGTTTCTGCTATGTTCTACTGACGTATTTAAGGACTTCACAAACTCCACAAATTTATTTTCAAAAATTCTCTTTCTGGAATTAAGCATTATTCTTGAATCTGTGTTACAGATATGCTCTAAGTCCCAGTGTCTGGCAGTCACATGGAACATCTGTAGGGTGTCCTGGTTTCAGCTGGGATAGAGTTAATTTTCATCCTAGTAGCTGGTACAGTGCTGTATTTTGAATGTAGAATAAGAATAATGTTGATAATATGCTGATGTTTTAGTTGGTAGCAAGTCATGCTTAATCTAAGTCAAGGAATTTTTAGTTTCCCATGCTCTACCAGTGAGAAATGGCACAAGGAGCTGGAAGGGAGCATGACCAGGACAGCTGAACTGTCTGGGCGGGAGCAGCAAGTTAAATAACTTCGAGGTATTTAATTGCTGGCTGTGATTAAAACAGTACACGGGGAAATTCACCTGAATCCAAAACTCTCAATTCTAGACCTACTCAACATTTCAAACCTTCTTTATCAGCCACAGCCACCCAAAGTAGAAATCCTCCATGTCGGTACCTATAAGACACCTGCATGATTAATTGTTTATACATGTTGATTACCTCATTTTGCCTTCATTCTTTCTCTGTCTCATTATTTAATTGCAATGTCCTGGATGGTTTCACGTTGTTTTAAATCAAACAGCAGAAAACAAAATAATTTCAAAACATAGTACACTGAAAAATAAATTTTACAGCAGAGCTCTCTTGAACTTGTACTCTGGATAGTGAAAAAACCCCACTCTATCAGTCACAATAAATAACAACACTTTCGTATAAATCCAAAGGACTCCCTTTCCAAGGATTTTGAAATATATTTCAAAACTCTTCAAGACACAGCTACAGGGATAGTGTACGACCCTTTTAACCAAAGATAAAAGAAGCATAAACACACACCATCAGTTTCAACACCATACCACTGTAATTGATATTACTTTCACACTTGACTTTGCTCCAATCATAATTTCACTTGCAATGTTGCTATACTGCCATAACACCGGTACCAAACAAACAGAACCACCTTCTGCCTGTACTTCAGTTTGTCGATTTCCCTACCATTTTTCAAATAGTAATTAATAACTTTAAAAGGGCCTAACATGTGCAACTGTTTCATTAGATTAAAGAGCTTTTATTTTGCTCATATACCAACAAAAAAATGCACACTTATGGGTACGCTGTAACAAATCTGTTACTGTGTGAAGCCAGACAGCAGTTCTAAACTAAATTACAGCAAAGTCCGTAAAGGGGATTAAATAACTGAATTTTGGCTATTGATAGCACTTTACTACCTGCTAGTAGCATTATGTCTTCACAGATATTTAAAACACATAAAAAGAAAGAAACTGAATAGCACTCCTTTTCAATGTACAATGAACTCACTGAGAGGCATTGTCATCTTCCATTAGCTTATCTCTTCCCAATAATGCACTTGGGTTTTGTACAGATCCTGAGTAATTTCACTTGTGTGACTGAAAGTGTTTTTGCTCACCTTGCAGAAAACTTGGAGGAACATGACTGTCACAAGTGAAGAGGCAGCAGAAGGGGACATGAATTGTGAATCTGATTCCCAAATCGGATCAGCCACCACAATCCCCTGCAGCAGGAACCCCCGGGAATGAGCCAGCTGCTGCCAAGGCATGGCGGCATCTCATCATCACTACTAAAGCACAATTCTCAGTCTTTAGTGAGGTATCAAAAGCAAAAAAGGACTGTCATGGTACCACAGCACTCAGATGGGTGAGTGACAGTGGCCACCAGAGGGGCAGCAGACAGAGGGGAAGAGGTTCCTGGGGAGAAAAACTGAGTAGACACTCTAGAAGGTGTTCCTGGAAACACACAGAGGGAACAACTTCAATCAAACTTGGTGATATCTAAGAGATTCCCAGGGTACAAAAGAAAAAACAAAAGGGACTCTGAAAGAGAAAAAGCAAATGGGCATGGCCCAGGGGACCCTGCAGCAATCAGGCTGAGCATGTTATGGCAGAAATCCTTGTGCTAATCACGTGCACAACTTCTCTGCCAGACCACCTTTTCTCCTGCAAGGTGTGGAAATCCTTTAACTTGTAAAAGTCAGCATATGCAATCAAGTCTCCATTTGGTCTCCACGTCACCAACAATGTGTCTTAAACCACAACAGCAGCACTTGCTTCAGAATACATGGAAGGTCATCTTTTAGTTGGGAGTCTGCTTCCAGAGGGCATCCATTTCCACTGCCATCCTCACTATGAAAGGAGGAGATGCAACTTCACCCCATTGAAATTAGTTACTCCTTCTTGAAATACCTCTACCTGTATGGTAAAAGCGGATTTCATGTACTGCATGCCTTTGGTCTGACACAATAATCATTCTGATGTTTTAGGGGTTTCAGATACAAACATCTGGCAAGTTTCAGTTTTCTCATGACAGAGATCCTGCTGGCACTGTCATGCAGCTAACATGGGTGTATTCCCTCTGGATTTCAAGCTGTCTCTGGAGAGCAGTGTGCTTGTAGGCTCCACTGTTTAATGTTACCACCCAGTGAGACTGACTTTTTGCAGGCTCCTTCAGCCTGTAGAACCAAAATGTGAATATAAGGCTTCTCTGAAACATGCTCAGGCTGACAACTATCTGCATTCTGTATTAATTCAGAGATACAAAACTTACCCTGTCCTCACAGAAGATTATTGTATTTGAAGACATAATTGGAAAGAAATCCATTCTTCCTAAATACTTATGGCTGATGCACTAAAGATTGATTTTAAACTTTCCCAGGATTACGTCCTCTCAAAAAAAAACCTGGTCCAACATTACTGTCATGTGACTGAGTCCTATAATCAGAGGAAACTATTTCCCATCACACCGAGGCCCTGAGGAACATCCCTTACATCATCTGATCCCTGTGTCAAACATTACTTGGAACAGTGCTACCTGAGCTCAGTTTCTGCCCCTGGGACAGAGAAACAGAGCAGATTCTTCTCCATTACCACACATTCTCTTCTTCTACAAGACTTACTTTAGCCAAAATGGGATGCAAAATATGGGAAGTGGTGAAGAAGCCAAAAGCCTCTCCTTCCCTCTAATAATCTATTCCTGCACTACATAAACTGACACAGAGTGCCCCAGAGTGCAGGGGCAGCACTTTGGCTTCACCTAGTTACACTGCCTTTGAAATTTGATACTTATTCAGGGGTTAAAAAAAACAGAAAAAAAACCACAAAAAAAACCAAAGAAGAAACCCCAAAGAAACAAGCCCAAAACCACAGCACATATTCCCCTCAGCAAAAAAAAAATTCATTATATTAAACAGAGAGGGAGAGGAAGAGAGAAGAAAAAAAAGAAAGCCAAGACTCAAAATAAAAAATGGCAGAAAGAATGGCATGGAAATTCAAATTATTTAAAGTTTAGAAATGCAAGGAGAAAGATAAATCTTAGAATTTAGCAGACAGGAATGGTTCCCTAATTCCATCAGGACTGTCAAAGTAAAGCCCCCAGAACATCTGAAATAGGGCCAGTCCGCCACCAGGACAGTTTTCTGGCAGTTGAAACCACAGCAGATGGGGAAAGGGCAGAACTCATCTCTCAGAACAAGCCTCTCAAGTCAACAATAGTTCATAGCTGACTTGGGCAAAGTCAGGCTTACACCCTTTGTTCTGAGCTTCCTCTGCTAACTGCTCACTGACAGCATTAAAGATTAGTGCAATTCTTCTAGAAGTGGTATGTTTATCTAAAAGGGCTGACAAAATGCTCTGGCTAGCAACCTGCTTCCTTCAGCAGAAATTCAAGCTCAGATATTTACCTGTTTGCAAGAAATTGCTGGTTATTTAAACACAGAATTTGATTAGAATCAAATTTCATACATGCCTGTCTCTGGGTGAGTCCTATGCAACAGTGTTAGTTTATATGAGCAGCACTTAGGACAAATCTGATCATTCCCATTTAGAATGCTTTGGTTCATATCTGTCAGCAGCCCTGAGAGGCACAAATAGATTGCTTTAAAATGAAACTAAACTGGATATACTCCATGAACACCTGTAGTGCTCTCCAACCTCTGACAGATGCTCCAGTCCACACATCGAAAGCTCTCAAAAAGCCACAAAGCAGGCCCTCAGTACCAGCTCTTCCAATCAACTGCCCTCTTTCTCTAATGCCACTTGATAAGGCAGAAAAGGCCTTTGATTTCACAGCAATAATGTGCACATATTTTTAGTTTGGTCTCTCCTCCACGGTGCTAGAGAAATGCTTTCCAATTTCCACCTCCTCACCTAAAACATATGTCCTGTACATTGGAGTTGTTAAAGTACATAGCACTGGAAAAATGGAAACCAGGGCTTGGTGAGCCATTTCCCCAAATTAAACTAGGACATTGGCCAAAAGGAACTTGTTAATAAAAGTAATTCACCTTTTCTTATATTAAGAAGACTTTTTTTTTAATTTCTGTCCAGGCATTTTTCTCATGATGCATTCAATACAATTGCTAAATAGAACATAGGACAAGCTATGAAAAGGAATTCCAACTAATATGCATCAAAACACATGAACACAAAACAAATTATTTAAGTACATTTGGAAGTTTAGGAAACTGTTAAATATCTTAAATTCTTGCAGTACTCCAATTTCACCTACATGACTGGTTTTAACTTTTAAATTTATGCCAGTTACAACCTAAGAAAATTCTCCCCTTTTCCTCCAGGAAGATCCATTACAACTGTTGCCCACAGACAAGCTCCTGAAATGATTCATATTTAAAACAAACCAACCAACCAAAAAAAAACCAACCATAGAAAAAACTTTCATCATCTGCAGTTCACAACTGATTTTCTCTACTTGAGATGGCCTTGAATCAAACCATGCCCATCATGACACCAAAAACACTGTGATGAAATTGGTACACTGCTAACACACATTCCATTAGTAAGTTACTAAGAAAGTCAAACTACCTGACCTAGGTAAGGCAAGTGATCAAATATTAAATTTTCCAGCACTCTCAGAAGGAGAGTGAATAATCATCAAGGAAAATAAAATAAGAGTAAATAAATAAATCCTACCTCTGCATTATAAGACTGAATCCATCAATTGTATTTAAGAGAATAAGAAAGCAAATCTGAATCACTCTTCCCAATGCTCTACAACTGGTATTTGTTAGATTCTCATGCATATTTGCACTAGCAATGCTAATTGATTTTTCATTGATCTTCTGGATACTTTCATTTGTATTTTTTAATAAACATCCCATTAATAAGCTTTTAAAATTTGTTTTGCATATGAAGATAAAACAGGAATTAAATAAAATTCAGTAAAAAAACTTCCTCACAGGAAAGTTCTCCAGACTGTATTATCTTTTCTCTTTTCTTACCATGTATAAATCTCAGACCAAAGATGTGTTTTACAACACTCTGAAGTAAAAAGAGATTTGCAATTAGATGGACAAACAAAGAAGAGACATGGCAGAGCTGACAACCATGCCTTCATTAAAAACAAACATGCATTTTGCTTTTTCATATGATATGTGAAGAGATGGTTACTGCCAGCTCATCATCTGACCTTTGTTGCTATCATGTCAAGCAAAGGAAGGAAGCGTCTCAGCCAGCAAAGAACCATTTAAAACTCCACAGGTTTCAGGCAACATATTGACAGAAGTTACAAGCACTGTCTTCCAGTGATTAAGCTCATCTGGCCTCTTTGGAAAACACACCTAAATAAAGAAAAATTCATTATCTGCATTTTCATATTTACTGTGGAAAGACAGAAAATCTAGAGGCAAGGCAGGTTGAAGTATTTTTCTCAGACAGTCTGAGTTTTTCATATACAAAAAATTAATACCCTCACTCTACATTGTTTACTTTTCTTAGATTTACCTTCCTGATACAAACATCTAACCCTCACATCTAGAAACATTATCAATTCACTGCTTCAATTTACCAAGGGCTTAAACACTACTCTTTCCAAAACCCTGCAACACAGCGAGTCAGACGGATGAATCAAGCTAACAGCCTTATAGTGCATACACCATTTGGCCACTGTATTTGAGAATAAAGGTAGCAAATAATTGAACAACTTTACAGAAGGTTCTAGCATTAACAGTATTTCTCCCTACTAAAGTCACATTTGCTGGTTCACAACTTTCTGGGGGGAAAATAAAACAGTGCTCCCCCTCCAGACTGCCTGGTAAAGCATGACTGAAAAAAATTTTAAAAAAGATCTCCAGATAAACTCTCAGCTCCAAAGAATCTTACAAATAAGACTGATCAAAACAACTCCACAAGGTGTCAAAAATTCGTTTAATGTACAGTCTGCAGTAAAGACCATCTTTCTAAGCAATATTTCACTCCCTTGTGCTTCATGTTCCCATTAGGCTGTCATTACACATCCTGGGAGATGAAAAGCCATGGATATTCGCAGAATTGTGTTCTTTGCCTCAGACTCCCCCCATCTGCAGGAGTTCCTTTACTGAAACATGCTTACCTACAGCAGAATGCAGGGGTGTCTCTGATAACCAGCTGATAGGTAACAGCTTGCCAAGACAAAGATGCCTCCTTCAACCAGCTGTGTTTCAAGGTATTCTGTGTGTGTCAAACTAAAGTTTCAGAGATAGCAGAAGGTAGGCACACAGCTGCTTGTTCTTTCTTCCAGGAACTTCTGTCCACACTCTAGCAGTGTTAGAGTACATCTACATTTCAGAAGTAAAAAGTTAGGACTTGGTTTCAGCAGACTATTGCAGTGTTTTCTTTTTAATTTGAAGAGCTCTGTTGGTTGGTAAAGGATGCATCTTTCCTCAAGTCCTCTGAACACACTCACCATTTCTCACAGGAAGACACTGTAACAATCACAGGACTTTAACAAGTCACACAGAAGGTACTTTGCACTTGTGTTTTCAGGCTCTCAAAGGAAACTTTTCCAAGATACTGAAACATACTGGCACTTCATAAACAAGGGAAGACAAAACCCCAACCCCCCACTTGTTCCATAGATACAGCATTACTCTTCGTATTTTCAGTCTCTTTCAAACTAGCTATTATGGCCCTATTATTTCAATTTATGAACTGTAGATAAAACGTGGTAGATACAAGGCTTTCCCTAGAAGAGGTTCTTTTTATTTTATAGTTGACATTCTGTTATCAAGGACAGAAATAATCATGTTTGTTTGGCAATAATGAAAACTACATTAAGTGTTACAGCTTAAAGCACACTGAACATCACACCATTATTCAGGTCTTCACCACAGAACTCATGCCCCAGATCGTAAAGCACCTACATTCACTTCTGTAATTTTCAGAAGCCATGGAAAAATATCCGAATTTTTCCTCTGCTGTACCTACATTTTATAAGTGATTCCAACTTGATAAGAGCCTCAGTCTCTTTCTTTGTTCACAAAGAACACTAACAGTAAGCTAATTGAGGATGGAGACAAACAGAAGCTGAACAGGAATGACAAAAGAGGATTCAACTTAGGATATCCTATGAACCAATAATGAAGAGACACACCTGATGGGTGACACAGACAACCCGAAATCTGTTTTCTCCCAGAAGTAGATGCTGAATTTAGCACAAATAAAAAGTTCAGGAAAAAATAATGAGTAACAGGACTCTGATGCAAGTCTTTGCATTTTGCCAGAGAGCAAAAATAATTATTTAGACCAGTGAATAGGGTCCTACTAGGGAATGGGCACTTGATCTCCAGCTGCACCTACATTGCCTCTGCGTTTTGTCAGTTAAAACAGGAAAGCTGCAGATAAACCACATTTCATCTTTCCCTCCACCCTCCTTTCCTTCCTTAAGCAAATCAGATCTACTCTCAGTATAAAATCAGTGCTGGTTTATGGTTCTCCAAAGGGACTTTTTTGGGATAAAATAATTGGTACTCCAAGGCCATCAAGAAAGGGAAGCAGCAGCAGGTCCTAACCCCCTTTTTGTATTGGGGTGTGTCAGGTACTGATCCCAGAACTGCTGGACAGGAAGACTACAGGAGGATAGCAAGAGAAGAGAGGCACCATTGGCCTTTGTTGCAACGTACAGAAAAGTCACTTCTGCTGCCTAACATCATGAGTGTCAAAATAATATTTTGGCATCAGTGTGTTAAAAAAAAATCAACTAAAATAACCCATCCTGAAAACACAGACATTATAAATGTACAAATGCCTACTGTACTGACATGTTCTGCAGGCACAGGGCCTGAAACTCTAGCCCTTCTTTGATGTATCTTTCTAGGTAGTGTTGACCCCAGGATATTCGTTCAAAATAATTTTTCAATAGATTATGTCAAAGGCAAAACCACCCACACATTACATATATGGTACAAACACTAAACATGTAAAGACTGATATCGTAAAGGGCTTTCCGGTGCAAATTTTGACTAAGAAGAAAAAAACTAAGCCATATTCTATAATTTGATAATGCAGTTAATAAAGAAACAAAGAGCCCAAAGAAACAAACAAACAAACAAAACCCCAACAAACACAAAATCAAACCAACAATGACAACAAAAAAGCACCACAACCCTATAATATCATCTCGGTACGTGGAACACAGAACAATTGCAAACATCTATGCCAAGGTTGTGGGATAGTTCAGAGCAGCATTAAGCAAAGAAATAAATGCAGACACAAGAGTTTAACTAAAGCCCATCCCAGATTCTCTGTATTTCCTGGCAGGGCAATTTATTTTTAGTGCATTAATTCTCTAGGGAGAGAAAATGACCAAGCCCACAGTAAGTCTTTCACTTATCCCAGCCATGAAGGACATTAAGAGTTCTTGACCAGACCATAGCTTGTGATGCTAAGTTTCTTTTAAATCAGAAGCTCATTCTCTTTAAGAACTGACAGCAGAACAGTTCTGAAAGAAGAAAAGCTGAATAGATTTATCAGTGCTCTTTGTCTGGTTGGGCTGGGGAGTTTGTGCCCTTACATCTCAATAACTCTATTCCTATAACATGCATGAAGTCATAGTGGGAGAAATCTGTTCTCCAGCAAAGCAATTTCTCAATAGTTTTGCAATGCTATGGTTATGCACAAACATAAGCATTCACATAGAGTTTGTGGATTTATTATTTCATCTCCTGGCACCATAATTTCTTTCAGCATAAAGAGGCTAATTTTCTTCAAATAGGCCTTTATTGTCATTCACATAAAAAGCTAAGTTGATTTAAAAAACTCTACTTAATGAAAAATTAAATTATTCAAAAGGGTAAAAGAATATATAGTGTAAAGGGTCTATTCCTACATCAGCAGCAACTGCACTTCCAAGAAGGTCAGAGAATACTGTTCCAGAAAACAGAAGCTACACGCTAAACCCTTTTCTGAGAGTACACTGATTATTACAGATGTATTCAGTATCAACAAAGTATCTAAGAGCAACTTAATTTTCTTCACCAGTGACATGGAAACACAGTTCAATGAATAAAACTGAATTGCTGAGGAGAGTTTGTGGCAGACACTGAAAAAAAGATGGTTTTTTAAAAAAATAAATAATTTCACCACTTACTCAACCCTACTTCCTCGCATTGCTGGCTTGGATAATTCCACACTTAGTATTTCCTTCCACATATGGTTCTTGGTCTTTTACTGGGGCAAGCAGGCATGTGATGCATTCGGTAGGTACAAGATTCTTCCCCCAAACCCCAGCATTATAAGTCTGCTGATCCTTCCTTGACAAATGTTTTTCTTTGGCATTTTATCACTGGTTGAAACAAAACCTTCTCACAGTCCCAGACATCTGATACTCACAACCTTTTTGCCACTGTGTCTTTGCACCCTGTGCAGATGTGAATCAAAATATTACAGGTAAGATTAATCCCTTTTAGAAAGTAATGAACTTTTGGTCTTCTCCATCACTTTGACCAGGGGCAGACCAGAATACAGCTCAAAACTTATTTCTTCTACGGATGAAAGAGCTTTAGCTACTAAATATTTGTCTATTAAATAGACAGGTTACCTCCTCCTCTTGTTGTACCCTATTTCCTCACTTAACTGAAGTCAAATCTACAGACCTTCACTCTTCTAAAAACAGTTGAGAGTAGCCTTAGGATATTAGAGTCTCAAACCATTAAAATTTATTACCACATCATCACAGGATAACAGAAAGAAAGCAAAACCAACTTTGCTAAGCCACACATGCAAAAAAACCAGAAACCAAACCAAGACACAGAGACGAACTGTAACTAACTTGACCTCACTTTCCCCCAGGCTCATTTTCTACTGTGGGGAAATAGATGGCCATCAATTTGGAATTCATGGGAAGATTAGGGCCAAAACACTCCATAGCCAAGGCAGGAATGGTAATTCTATCCAACTCTTATATATCATGCACAGTTAGCGATTGTTTACTTGGCCTTTACAAACAGGCCTGGCTAAAAACCAAACAAAATTGAATGAAAAATGAATAAAGTTTTGTTCTGACAAACATTTTATACTCAGGAGATCCAGTTTATTTTGATTAAAATTAAATTTTAAAGACCACCTCTTTCCAAAAATGAACTGGTTTCTATGAAGGCAACATACCTAGAGGGATATCCTTGAAAGGACAAGGCATACAGACAGGGATAAAGATGCCATCTGTACATGAGACACTGTAAACATATTTCAGTTTAATTGTATATTTTACTGCATATACTAAAAATGAAGGCCTTACACAGAATACTAAGCCTAGTCAAACAGATGAAGAATTCTACTTTATGCAGTCATATCTTTCACATGTTTTGCTTTGCTTTCTCCAGAAATGCCCATACAAACCATGGTCCCCTAAAAGTTAAAAAAAACCCCAACCAACCAACAAAAAAACAAAACAAAAAAAAAAAAATCCAAAAAGAAAAAAAACCCAAAACCACAAAAAACCTGAAACAAAAAAAAAACCCACAAAAAAACCAGAAAACACACCCAACCCCCCCAAAAAATCCAAAGAAATAACCAAAAAAAAAAAAAAAACCCACCAAAAAAACAAACAAAAAAACCCACCCAAAAGCTATAATAGAGACTGTATATCCTTTATTTTTAAATTATTATAATTATATTTAATGCCAGGACAAGGTGTTAGTAATACTCTACTGTGAAGCAAAAGCAAACTATGGGCCAGATGACCAACTTCTCTTCAAAGACTTGTTTGTTGCTACACAGTCTTGTTGCTTTACAGTCTGGAAAGTTAATATAAATTTATTCAACAAGTCATCTACGTTGCAGAACATGTTAAGAGAAAATAAAAAAATACCTTGATATAAGTAAAAAAACCCCAAACAACCCACACTTATTTACTGGAATGTTTTCCCCCCTGCCCCTTGAGATTTGCGATTCGTGCAGTCAGTAGCATATTACAGAACTACATGACAATAAAAAAGCTGAAATATCAACCAAATAGCCCAGGCATATTTCTCGAGCAGTGATGAAGTGTATTCATGAATAAAAACCTTGCTTCATTGGACTAAGTTTCTTCTTAGAAAGTAGGTCAAAATTTATTCACATGGACATAGAGCAGCAATCTTCTAAGGCTGGAAATGTCAATGCCTATCTTGATTTGTAAATCTCCAGGCAAACTTCTATGCGTAAACAGGTATCAGGACCTCTCTGTGAACTGCAGAGCTCCCAGGAATCAAGCAGAAGCAGTGATATATTCCAGCAGCAGAATGAAAATGTTAAACTAATACATTTGTGCTATGTGTTTGCCATTTTGCCTTTTGCAGAAGGGACAATAAGATCCATATACTGTCAACAGAGTATAAAATAGTAATAAAAAGTAATGTTTTCATTAATTTTCACTGCTTGCAAACATTTATTATAACCTGTTTATAATTATGAACTTATATGTTTGTAAGCATGAACGTACAAACAGGAAGTTAAAGGGGACATTGCATCATTGTACTCCTGCTTACAGCCTGATGAGCTTGTCTCATTTCCCACCTTCTTCCCTACTATTTCTCAATATCTCCTACCCTGCAATCTGCTTTCAATGTTTTTTCTCTGCTGACGCTTTGCCTTTCAACTATCTGACCTTATTGTTCCCACAATAGAATATCACATTCCAAGAGCAGTCACTTCACGTTACATCTTAATTCCGAGTGCTTCCTAATGCAACTGTTTTTCTTTCTAGAAAATACTTCAAGTGGGGTAAGCAAAGAATCAGTTTGACACCTTCCCAAGAAAAGCAGAGAGTAGGCAGGGTTCTCATCTACTTCCTAGCTTCCAATACAGACATGATTGGTACAGGTGGGTGCCTAATTTCACTTTACTCCCAAAAGAGGTGTGGGGTAGAGCAAGGAGAAACAACTGCAAAAAGTTTAAGTAATTTACTGGCTGACATACTTTGATAAATACACACATCTACTACTGCATTATTTCAGGAAAAGGTTAGGAAGACAGAGATGACTGCAAGTGGGAAAAATTGTCAAAATTTATTACCTCAGGCAATATATAATAATTAAGGGTATTTAATCAAGTAAAGGATGTGGCAGCTACAGATTATGTGAATTTGTTTTGTTCGGAAAACAACTTTCTTTGGTAGAAGTCTTAAATCCAGTTTAGGCTGTTTATGCATTCATAAACTGAGCATTTCATACAAAGTGAAATCTTAATTGCCTTAGTGTTTCCTGTGTTTAAGTGCATTCCAGTACATTTAAAGAGTAATTCCATAAAGAATAAATTATATCCATTAAGTGACTTTATTGGACATACTTGAAAGATAATATGATTGCTATAATTGATTTTTTTCGCACAGTTTTGATGAAAGCCAATTTAGTATTGAGTTCTCTCTAGAACTTCCTGATTTTAATAGTGCACACTTTGATAATTTTAAAAGAAGCACTCATTAAGTCCATTTGTCTAAGATTTTAATAAAATATGAGGGACTATATCAGCATGATCTATGTTCATGGCATTAAGTGTCATTTGCATTCTGGACATGTCTACAATGCAATATTCATATTTATGTTCAATAGTAAGTATATTCTGTAAAGCTGTGTAGATCTACCCATTCATCACAGGCAAAACCTTAGCATAGAATACATAAGAAAAATGAGATTCAGGTGGTCTGTCTCTGTCCTGACATTCCAGGTGGAAAAGCAACAGCAAATGAAAAACAAAGCAAAAACTATAAAACACCCATAGGAATAGACAAAAGCTCTACATGTTACATTTTTTGAAATACAAATAACCTTATGTATTTTATATTGACTTTATTACAAAGCAAAGTTCTGTCAGCAGAGCGTGCCATATCTCCTTCAAAGTCTTACAAGCAAATAGCGAAATAAAAGTAGAAATACCAAACATAGGGTTACACAGCCATCCTAAACTCTCATGATTCATATAGGATAACACATAACACATCACGTCACAGTTTGATTCCTTCTCTTGACACAGCCACCACCACTTTTAAGCCTTAGAAGTTCTCTTTGGTTACAAGCAACACTGGACAGTTCCATAGGCAACAAACTACCCTTCATTTACAGGCTTGGGGGGAAGTTTTCTGAAGAACACAGTGAGTAACATAATCCTAAACTCAGTGACAAAACTAACGGCCTCAGTTTAAAAAAACAAACAAACAAACAAACAAAAAAAAAACCAAAAAAAAACCCCAAAACACCAAAACTCCTCCTCCCCCTTCCCCCCCCCCCAAAACCTTTTAAGCACATTGTTGAGCCTTGCTACTTAGAACTGCATAGGTCTGCTGCCTTTCCACATAATGATTTTAGTTAGTAACTTTATTTGCCAGGCTAACAGACACTTGTTTTATGCTGTGCTTCTGCTAAATTAGAGTTGGAGAAATATATTCCACTCACATAATACTCAAAGCTGTAAGCAAAGCCAGTTTAAAAAAAAAAAACCAACAAAGTAACTAACTTTCTGCAGGATTTCATTGTTCAGCTGAATGGGCTATAGCTGAAATGATAGATGTCAATTTATGCTCCTGTGTTGTCAGACATAACACCAGTATCCTTAAATTGATGAAACTCATTGAAACCAATTTTCAGCTCCTATCAGTCACATCTGGAGCTGCACTAGTATGATGCTGGGCACTGAAGTGTAGCAAATACCTTGAGATAGTCAGAGAGTAAAAAATATTTACTGAACTGATAAGAACAATTGGTCAAGCCATTAGCAACATCTCAATGAGACTAGGCCTTGTTTTATTATTAAAAAAAAGAATTTAAAATTATTGAAAATGTACTTGTTTAACATTTAACATTATACACTAGATATGTATACACGATACAGTTTTAGTTGCTGCCTAAAATACGTAAATTCTAAGTTCTGTTCTAATCTGCATTGAAATTCTTCAACGTAACAAGCAGGTTAAATTTTTGTGGGTTTTTTTGCTTTTTTCTGTTTTTTGGCCGTTTCATTTTTTTTTTTCACCACCCACCATGCAAGCCAGCTGAGATTGGATTTATTGAAATGCTCTTCCCTGTACAGTACTATAAAAATCTCGGAGTGCAAGACACATTCAATTTCTGCATGGCTTTTCCCCCCCATTTTTCCTTGATACAGTTAAAGACTACAGAAGCTGAAAAATACATCAAGAGAAACAAAAATAATTAACTTACTTATTCACTCAATATCTTGCTGAGAAAAATGGCCTAAAAAAATTGCCTACCAGATTTCATTCTGCAAGTGCACACAGTTCTGATCAGGTCTATATCCTGATTGTGCCAACAGATGTACAAACACAGGCTGATCCCTTGAAGGGCCTAGGATGTGTTGTAACAGCAGCACAGAGCAAGCAGTCATAAATAAACACAGGGAACTCAGAACTAAGGACAGCTAAGGGAGCAAGCACAGGAAGGACAAGCAGTAACTGCATATGTTTGCACAGACAATGACACAAAAAGTTGTTTTTCTTATAGTCCACAATGGTTAGAAGATAATGGAAACTAATACACATCAGAAATCATCTTAAGTTTTGCCTAAAATTGTTGCAGTCATAAGTAGGTAGGAGAGAGAAGAGAAAAGGAAGGGATGTACAGAACTTGAGATGATGTGTTCACAGGTGAAATTATACCAAGATGTGTAAGGTGGGCCAGAAAAATATGGAGGCAGAGGCTGTGGAAATGAGGCAAAACTGACCCAGCCAGAAACTTAGCTGCTAAGCAGAGAAGCAATGACAGAACTCTGGGGCACCAGCCAACGAGGAGGCATATAGAAATAGAAGCAGGGGCTCAATCATCAAACCCAAATTTTTCCTGTTTTGTCAGGTTGGGGGGAAAAAAAAAACCCCTATTTCAGCCAAATTCCAGTTGCATTGGTAAACTATGCTGCTCACCAAGACCAGCCCTTTTTCGGCCTAGTATTGGATCTCCATGAAGAGTTCTGGGGATAGCATAAGCCAGGAGGTAGCAGATACCTTGATTCCAAATAACACATGTGCCCCTCCTCCCCCCCCTTTAAGAAGGATATCATGGCCATTATTTAGAGCCATCTTTGTCAATAGACATGACTTATTCAAAAAAGAAAAAGAGTCATTTAAATCTAAGTGTGAGCTACAAGAAAAAGGCATGACAACATACTAACCCCACCTTTAAGACTATGCTTAACTATCATAACCAACAAAGACACACTTAACACCTCCAGTGACTTTGCCCAGCACATCATGAGGAACTCTCAGAGCTCTATTTTTGCAAGGAGAGGGCACGAAAAAAACAACCAACCAACCAAACAAAAACCCAACCAACCAACAAACCACAAAATAACAGCTATGCAAAACAATTGCTTTTAATGGCCTGACAGCCTTTCACTTAGCATGAGAGAACAGACTCTGCAAGCTCCAAGACCTCTGAAATGGGAAACTGAAATATCACAAGGTAACACAAGTAATTTCTGCTCAGCTCCAACTCCAGGTTCAAAGCTGTAAGACTGGTAATCAAGTATATACGACAAGATTAGTTCATATCCTTGATTTTGAAAAGGTGCTTTCCTCTAGTTACATATACCATAAAACAACAGTTTTAATTAACCCATCATTTCACAAACAAAAGACTCAAAGTTACTTGTCAAGCTTGGTACAAGCTTTTCAACAGCTATAACGTTTCAACATATCATTTGCTACCAGCTTTGCATCAAGTCCAAAGACTGAAGAATCACTTTGCAAAACCACAGAGGTAATAGAGCCCTTCCTCTCACTTTTTCCACACAGCCTCTGCAAGCAGGCCTTGTCAGCACAGCCTATCTGTGCATGCTGTGAATGACAGCCAGCAAGGGGAGATTAAAAAAAAGCTTATTGTTTAGAAAATTAGGCCTTTTATTTGATGGATTAGTATTTTCACTTAAAGACAATAATTTGATAGCTCACATACATCATCTGTAGAAGTGAGTTAAGAAGAGTATCTTTGTGCCTAAGCTGAACACACAAAATCTCTGCATACATCTCCAAATATAAACCGATTTATATTTGCAAAAAAAATTCCTAACTTGACATTTACTGCTCCTTCTTTCTTTATTTTTGGTAAAAGTAATAAGCAAAAGTAATATGCTGTACATGCAACTGACAAGTTAACTCCTACAGTATATAATGTACTTCTCTAATAATAATTGTCTAAACAATAACTGTCAGCACCAAAATACACCGTAATGATGCCTTGTGACTTTACCACGGTATTGGAGGATTTTTCTGCTCTCCTGATGTCAGAAAAATCCCAGTCCAGTACGGTTAAAACACTGTCTATTAATAAAGGCTAGTTCATGCTTTTAGTTTTCCTGTGGTTAATATATTAGGAACATCAATCCTGTGGCACCTCTAACAAACACACAAGTAACTCAAAGTACATTAACACAGATATGGATAATTATTCTTTAACAAGTTCATTGATCGCAGTAGATAGGCTCAGCTAATTACCAAAAGAAGGAGGCCCATGGCAGGATAAAAAATAAAATGTGTGCCTCAAAATACTTCTGCTTTCAATGCTGTCACATAAAAGTTTAATAGTATAAATGGCTTCACCCACACACATTGATGTGCCCCAGCTTACTTCAGAAAAAAAAAAATGTTTCTACCCAAGCCTTACCTTCGGCGGTCAATTCTAAAATGAAATGGAAACCTACTTCATAAATCTTGCAACAGGTGCCAAAGATTGAAAATCTGCTTGTACAGATTTCAGCCCCAGCAAAAATACTCTGGAAGTCTTGATGAAAGACTTTTTGGTTCTGGGGGAATGCTGGCCTGCTTCACTAATGTTTTACAGATATTTTTTTTTTTTCCTCCTAAAGTAAGGGGTCCACAGTTTCTTTCAAAGAAACCATATCTAATTTTCATTAGGTTATTTGCAATGACATAGCTCTCATTTATACAGTTATGAGTTAACATTTGGACACAAGCAGGCAAAAAGGAAGGGCACTCAAAAAGCTGAAATGAGAGACAAGACTATAGGTGAACATCTCCTTTCATGAAGAGTGACTAGGGGCTAAGGAATAAAGAATAAACCTTGGAAGAGAGGATAAATAATGGTTAAAAAACAAAGAGTAGGGAATCTTTAAGTCCTCATTTCCCTCTCCTTGGTGGACAGACAGCCAGACCCCTTTCAGAAGAGCTGGCTGCATCTCAGTTTTTCCCCAAAGGAACAAGGAGTGGCCAGTCTTTGATGCCAACAAGCAATAAGCAGGTACAGAGGGGAGGACTGTAAGAATAGCACAGCTTTTAGTAGCTTTCACACAGTCTGAGGTCTAAGGATTCCCCAGATCTAAGGACAGTTTTTTCTGTCAAGAAACCCCTGGTGAGTTGTGAGGAGTTTTTTTGTTTGGTTTCTTTTCCATTATCTACCTGGTTTATATTTTTTTCCAATACAGCCAGATTTTGATCATCCACAATACTCCATAACAACAAGCTGTAACAGCTTTACTTTAATCTAAAAAAAGGTACTCTCTTTTGTTTTTTATCTAATTTACCAATTTCTTAAATAACCAAAAAACCATCATTCAGCACCTAAAGTAAACCATAAAGTTTAATTCTAGCATTATTGCTTCTTCTTAAGGACTCACTATTTTAATATTCCTCTCTTTTAACATTTCACTCTTCTTACAGCTCCTGCCTCAGTCATCTTTCCTTTCCAGCCCATTCCACAGAAAATATATTTTCCAAGTATTTTTCCCATTTTACATCTTCCTTACCCATAAGCACATAATCCATCTAAATCTATAATTTCACTTACCAAGCATTAAACCTCCAGAACGCACAGATTAATTGGTAGAAAGCTCTTAAGATGACAACAGGCTCAGCCCTTAGCCCAACACACACAAAGCAGCTCTGAAGAAGAGCTAATGCCTCACTCCTTGGGGCACACACCTTTTGTAGTGACCATGCAAAGCACATGGGCACCATCCTCTCAGGTGTTTCCTATCATATCAGGCTTTGCCAAGCTGTTGTAATTCCCCCCTGGAACACTGGACTGCACTGCTTCACACACACGAGGCTGGATTGCTCACAGGTACTTCCTATTAACTTCAACAGACACAGGATTAAAGTTGTAAGGACCTTTCACCTTTGCCATTTTATTTCTTCCTCCTGTTGAGTTTTATTGAACTACATGTCCTGAAAAGGTGTATGATATAATTAGGCAACTTAAATTCTGTGGTAGTGAAAGCTGGGGTTAGGATTTTTGTCTGGGTATTTTTTGACAAGCATGTTAAGATAATCTCCACAGAGCGAGTTTTTGGCCTGTTTGCAGGGGAAAGGAGAAGGGCTGTAGCCCAATTGACAATCAGCTTGAGGCAACTGAAAAAAACATGGGAAGGCTACCTTCAGTTATTATTTCTTTGAGGCTGCATGAAGGGACTACCTTCAATGTACTACTACATTGATTTAGGTGGTAATTTGAAGTAAAACAAAACCAGTCCAAGCCCCAAAATATTTAAGGCACAACAGACATGTTCTAGGGTGACTTCCTATCTAGTGTTTTCAGAACAGGATGAGAACATTCCTAATACAATCTGGAATTCCAAATATAGAAAAAAACCCACCAAAGATTAAAAAGGGAGAGAAGGAAAAAATCTAATTATGTGATTTCATGATGAAATAATGTAAATAGTAGTACTGAATGGCAACATTGGCTTCAAGTGACAAAGCTGCTGTGCAGCTCTCTAACCCAATAAAGTTGTCACCACTGCTGGGTGACTCTGCAAGGCCTGAAGACAGAGACACGTTGCTCCAGGCTTGTTTTAGGCTCACCTAGAGCATTATTTTAGCATAATAAACTGCGACAGCAACTCTTTAATTATCAGGTAACTCCCACTTGATTTGGTTTAGCTCTGTACAACAGTGCGGTGAACCCCCCCCTGCTATTGATATCTTGAAATATTTTTAGCATTAATGCAAAATAGTAGCTAGTTGTTAGTCCTCATCTAGCAAGCTATTTATTAATCTAGCAGAAAAATGCAGATAGAGGAGTGAAGTCATTAAATGAGAGCAGAGGCTTTCAAAGTACAGACAGAACACCCAGGACTGTAGAAAAAATATTTGGTAATCAATTACTGGTCACTAACACATGCAAACTGGATCTGGATCCTAAGACAAAAATGAACACAAATACAATACCTGTAAAACATATCATCTAGGATGTAATGCAGGAATGTAAACCAGTGGAAAAAGGGGTAAGGTGTACAGCATGTTATACAACAAAATGTTAAATCAGCCTCAAATGAACTCTAGAGAGAGGGGGAAATAAAGCATTTATAATACACTTGTCCTAATAAAGGGCATAGAATGCTGATGACTCACTGCAACCCACTCTTCCCTCCATTCCTGCCTGAACCTGTCACGGCCCCAGAGAGAAAGGGGATGGCAAATGTCCCATCAAAGCACAGCAGGCGTAGGAAGTGTGTGTCACCATTTTACACAGATGACTATTGAGACTGCAATGCAAAACTCTTACAGCAAATTGCCAGAGTTAATCTTGATTTAGACACATCAACTGCTAGACACTACATGTGTCTCACATGCTTCCAAGAGCAGGGTAAGCGTTTTTCCTCCTTCCCCTCTCTACCTTTTAAACAATTCTAAGCTCTCTTCAGCATGCATTTGCCTTGAAGCTGAGCCACAGATAAACCATTTTCATTTTAGCTAAACATCTCAGATTGAACCAAGTGTCTGTAAGGTCAGAACACTCAATGCCTCAATCCCAAAGCCAAGCACTGAAATATAAAAACTCTTAGTCACACCTGAGGGATACATTCAAGTGTCAGCATAGCTGACAGCTATCATGAATCCAGAACATGACTAAGCCAGGCAATACTCTTATTTTAATAGCACCATACAGATGTCCTGAGAAACACTGTCCACATCTTTACAATCACTTAACAAGCCAAAATTAGAAATAATAGGTCTGGGGGGTTGTTCTTTGTTTGGTTTTTTTTTAAGCTTTGTTTATACACTTTTTGCTACTGCTATTCTGAGCCCACTCACATCTTGAATAAACGCAGTGAAACCGACTTATGAAAACAATGCAAACAATGCAAAATACAACTCACTTCTGCTCATGGGGTAGCCACTGCAGGGGTAAACTAAAGCCATCTGTTTGTTACTATTCCTGCTACTGTGGGACCACGTACACACTTCATTGTTTCCCATGTACAAAGCACAAAATTATCAGACATGCTACAGCACCTATTTTTCCTTCTGTAGAAAAAAGAAATCCTCTATTGGAACAAGGCATGTCTGAGATCAGGAGTGGAACACCGTGAGCATGGTTGTGCAGTCTATGTCCTACCTGGCATGTGCAATGAATGAAAAGGCCCCTTCATTTTTCATCAGTGTCTTAATCTGCACAAGTATAATTACAGCACTCCTCACTAATGGTAAATACAAATTATTCTGTTCTGCAAGACAAAGATAAGCACATTTTTATGTTTCAACAAAAAAATGAATGTATGATTGGAATTAAAAGATATTTATCCCAATTTAAATGGTAGGATTATATAATGACTTTTGAAATACCTGCACAGAAATTGAATGTTTTCCAGTTCAGCATCCTAACAGTCATCTTATAAAACTACAGCGGAGACAAAAGAAAGGCTTTTTAAATTTGTTACAATACTCTTTAAAGGCCAACAATGATCAACCATAGGTCATTTATACTGTTTTATTTCCATTATAGCATAATCTTTGGACACGGAAAATTATTCAAGTGACACCTGTCTTATAATTTACCATTACACAACCACCACTGTGATTTGAAAGTTGAAGACAAAATGACAATCTATTTACTAGCTTAATTAGTAAATAGTTCAGCTCATATGTTCTTGCTTAATTGCAGCCTTCTATACCACTGTTTAATTGAAAAGATATAGGAAAAAAACTATCTAAAGTGTCTGAAATCACCATGTTAGAGAGTGGAAGGCTTTTGTATTCAAGACAGAGCAGCCTGTTGCATAATACTTTTATTTTTTTGGAAACAGCATGAGTTTACTATTGCAGACCCAGTTAGCAAGTAAGAAACTTCTGAGTTTGAAATTCTTGAGTGTCATGCTTTGTTCAAGAATTATTTAAATGGAGATTTGCTACAGTTTACAGTTTATAAACTAAATCCCAAGGAGTCCTACCTAATCCTCATTTTTTTTTCTTCTATAGCTAGCAAACAAGTTTCAGTCGAGGTAATGTGGTTACAATCTATTTGTATATATTGTTTATCACAACAAATAGCATTATAACAATGCACAGAGCAAGAAAATACATTTTGCACTAGTTTCATATGTTTATTCTTCCTGAGACAGGAAGTCATTTACTCTGCCTTGCAGAACATTTAATCCTTTTTACCATTCAGATCCAACAGGATTTAAGGACGTACAACATCTCATGGGGCAGGGCCTGAGAGCATTCCAAGGCAAACCCCATCTTAACCAGCTTTACAGCCCCAGCAGGGCTCCACTTCTGGGATGATTTTATCTGTTATTTTTAGAACTGATAATTACTCATTCTGACATACTAATTTCTAGAAACTGGCAAAGAAAACTGACAAGTATACAAAATATTCTACTAAAAATTAGGAGAGGGAAATGATTGCTTCCTCTTATTTTCTAATGGTATATCAGAGTAGGACTGTTTTGTACAGAGGACAGTATTTCTTCACATTCACAATTTCTTCACATCCCAGTCTATCTGTGGGTTGCATTTGATATGAACCCCCCACTGTGCACCTCCTGTTTCAAACCTTTCGTACAGGCATTGGTTAATTCTCTCTTTTGTGTGCAGTTTTAGACAATATTCTACTTGAATTGGATACATAGCTCTGTATTCAGTTTTCTAAACCATAGCATTGAGTACATTTAATTTATCCTTATTTTAATTTTGCTAAGGAACAGATGTTTAGTAGGCACAGGCTGCCTCACAAGAAGGGGAAAGGAGGAGAGTCAAAGTCGTTTTAGCTCCCTTGCTGAATTGAACAACAGAAAAAAAGAACTGAGCTAAAATATGGGGAAAAATCAAAGTAAAAATCCTGGTGTAACCTCAGCAAATCAGCAGGTGCTTAATTGCTTAAAAGGAATTAAGGAGGTGACAGACAACAGGTTTATACTAGACTTTCCCAGCGTGGCACTGAATTTTGAAGAACACCTTGATCAAATCTCTTGTGTTGGGGAAGGCCAGCATTAAAAGGGAGAGTGTTAAAATCTGAGCAGATGCAACAGGAACACACAATCCCTACTCTTTGAAATGTGCTTTGCTGTAGCAGAAGCAGATGGAACTGCAGCATCTCCATCCCATAAAGATTATACCATCACTGCCTGACCAGCCTGAGCTCTGGACCTTGTCACATATGTGCTGCTAGGGAGTCATTTGTGAGAGGGGAGCATGGGGAAGGAGGGCAGGAAAAGGGATCTGTCTGCCCACACACAACAGGTTTGTGCTCTCTTGTTTGTCTCGAAAAACCACACTGTACCTGTACTAATCTATAAAAGGATTGGGAATCTAGAAGTGACACATTTCCACTGGTTATTGACCAACAGTTCATATGAAAGGGATTCAAAACACACTGTTCACATTACAATATACTTAAATTATTTCAGATTTCAAAGTATAAATAAATCTGCCTCTTTTGACACAAAATCTCTTTGGCTGAGACTTTTCATTCCCACCTTCATGCTTTGTTTGCTCATCACATTAAAATTACTATTTTTTTTTTTACATAGAAAGGCAAAAACAAAGCATAAAAGATATTTACATAATACTTTACATAACAAGCTCCTTTTGAGAAATGAGAATATTAAAATTTCAAAAGTACAGTCACAGCAAGTGGTAGGCGAGCAACAAAGATAAATCAAATCCTATTTCTTGCCATGCTGTGAAAAGACGGCTGGCTTTTAATCATCATGATGTGCCATATGTAAATTCCATCAAAGAAGAAGTTTGGTAAATGTTATATTTCATAACCACAGGGAAGGAAGCTATTTATAAACACCAATTAAATGATATAATTTAGTCCAAAGCCATTAATAATAAAACTATTAATCTAGGTAGACATTACTTTCATATGGAGGAGGTTTTGAAATAAACTTTTTCAAATGCATATTTAACTAAGAAAACATTATATTTTTTCTACTCAAGGTCATTTTAACTTCTCATCTTTTCAGTTACATAAGTAAGTTGTTCCAGAACGAAAATAATGCACAAAGCACTCGAACCTAGAATCACTTTCTCAAAAAACTGGAGAATGTTTCACTCAGCAGCTATGTTTTATTTGTGGTTAGAAATCTATACATGCATGTATGAAGCTTAAATGTTAACTCATGTTGGGTTTTGCCAGTCTGAGGAAACACTTGGAGATGCAACTGTCTTGAACAGAAGATTGCAGTGAGGCCTAACACCACAAGCATGTATTTGCAAGCCTCCAGTGGAGCAAAGTACCCATCACAATAATACTATAATCATACTAGAAAATTGTACATCACTTGCATTAGAAGAAAGCAAACTAATTTGAAAACATTAAAAGTCATTATGTTTCACAAAATTCATAGAAAGGCTGCAATCATCTATGCCATAGTAACTCAAGGTTTGGAGTAGAATAGTTTATCTGCCCCATCTCAAACCAGTATGGTAAACTGAATCTAGAGGTTTAAGCTCCCAGCACTGGACTAACACTTAAAAATACGGTTTTCTCACAGAGAAGATGCTGAATTCAACCAGTTTTAAACGGAATTCTACAGCAAAGCATGAGGGATAGCTAATGACTGCTGGAAGAAGCCTTCTTGCAATAATGGAACTGACAGGCTATCACCGGATACCCCAGGAAAGACACAAGGATACAGTATTTTACTTTTCCGTGTAATAAAGGCATGAAGGAATTTATTTCTTCTTAATAGACATCAAACTTCAGACACAAAATTTCTAAAATCCTGCAGCAAAGCATCCACTTAAAAAAAAACTCAAACCAAAACCAACAATCTCCTCCCCAACTTTCCAGATATTCAATACTTCATTTATATTTTGCTTTATCTATGAAAAAACCCTCAAATCTAGTTCACAGTCTCACCAGAAAATTTACAGAACCCTGCGTTTGAACCCTGCGTTTTCAGTTACAGATTTAAAATCAAAGGTTTTATTCTAATGAATTTTGTGAAGGGAGTAAAATATCTCCATATTTTCAGCACACTCAGCAATGTCAGTGTGCATAAACTGAGACCTGTCATATTGGTCTAGTGATTAGGAGAAATTTAATGCTTCACCTCTTCGTAATATTTATTGTTTTGTTATAAGTGGTGTGTAGATTGAATGGCAGGTGACATTTCATAAGATTTAAATAAGGTAAGAAATTAAGCAAATAAATATATTCATTTTCTAAAGTATAATGAGTCATTTGCATAGAAAATGCAAGAGTCTGTAAATATAAAATGAACTCCAAATACCTGAAGACATCATGAACTCTTTTTCTTGCATTTCTCTCTCTGTGTATGCATGTGTGCATATATATATGTGTATATACATATCCATACACCCACTGCAGAGAGAGAGTTTAAATCCCTGAAATTCTTGCTATTTTATGCAGCATTTTGGATTGAGCAAGAGATAATGCTTTCCCCTCCCCCTCCATGGATCACAGCATTTAAGATACCAGAGCACAGCTCTCTGCAGGGAACCTACAGAGCTCCTTATACATCACAGCTGCAAGGGCAGCCTTTGATCTGTCCTCAAGAGAAGGGAAATGCTCTTACAATGTCCAGAGTATTTTCCAAGGGTGAACTCTAGGTCTGATTATGTAAAAGGAGCGAGACATATCCTTATCATACATGGAATGCCATAGGTATCACTGAAAACCCAGTGGAGAGGACAAGATCTTACCCTTTGACCACTTTGCAGAACTACAGTCATACTGAAAGGTAAGGCAAACATGGCATGGGGCTCCATAAAGAAAAGAGACAGCAAATTAACACATCTGCCAAGAATAAAGAATAAAAAACACTGTCCAGGCTGTGTTAAAATATAACACAGGAAAGTCACATTCACAAATTAAGCAGTAGGAGTTTCAAGGCTACTGGCTAATTCCAATTTAATGATGTTGCCAGTGTGTGAAACAATACAGTGAAGAAAAATAAGCTGATTTGGTCAGTCAATAATTGAAAATCTATTTGCCTAAAGTTGATTTACAGTGCAACAGGATTCAGCTACTGAAATTTGTAACTGGTGCTCCTGCCGACAGAAGAAAGGACAGTCTTTAATTTATGAATTGAAGAGAGCTAGGACTAATTAAAGATGCAACATAAAGCTGGGAAATAGAAACTCTAACACACAGTATGAATTCTCATAAATACAGACATTTTAGCCAGCTGGAGCTGAGCTATAGTGCTAACTGCATGGGCTTGGCTTTGCACAGGGGTTTCAAGAGTTATTGGTGGTTTTGTTCACATGCACATGGCTATTCACATGACAACACACATAACTTCTTTGCAAGTCAAAATACTGTTGTCAGAAAGAAGAAAAAAATTAGCAAAGAGGTAACAAATACTACAGGGAGATACAAAAATAAAAAAAAGAAAAAGAAAAACAAAGGCAAGTTTTTGGTGGAAGAACAGCAGGCAGTCCCTACAACCACAGGCTACCTGCAGGAAACCTGGTCTTTCAACATCACTTGTAGATCTTTGTGGAGGGCTCCCAGACACCTAGAAGCAACAGATCTTTAAAAAAATTCCATATTTTCTTCACAACTGCATGCACAGCTCCTTCTGCATAGACTCTATGTTAAGTCTGCTTAAAAGACCCAAGTCTATGCAACCATTTACCCCACTATTCCTCTGCTTCAAAATGAGCAACTCTCATTTCCCTCCTGGTGTCAGAAGAGGACTTTGGCCTGTAATTCCTGTTTCTCAGCAGGCCAGGGACACTACTGGTTTAGGAGAAGGAATACATGCCAAACTTGTACCATATACATATTCTCCTTAAGGATATATATTTGACAACCTGTATCAAACAAGGCAGAAGACTGACAAACTCCATTCTATAACCTACCTGATCACACTGAAACATTACAGAAACACAAAGCAAATTACTTTAAACCCCCCATGTCGGCATGGTATTCCTTTTAACTGTTCAGAATTTGGCTAGACACACTAGGGAAGGCATTTGGAGGCTGAATTCCCTGCCTGCTTCAGAATGGTTACAGGAACAGGACCAAATTTAGTCTCTCACACTCCACTGCTTTTTAAAGGATATTTTATGGGTGTGTGTATAAGCATATTTGTGTATGAGATTATCCAACAGCCAAAATAAACTTTGAAAACAGTAACTGAATGTACAAGTGTTTAGGAATGTGCTTATCCATCCATCTGAGCTAGACTGCCAGGGAATGCTTGGTATCTTCCAGACAGCTAATGCTTGGTCCAGGAAGCTAAGGATACAGTCACTATTTCTTTGATACAGAAGTCATTGCTATTAGCAGGAAGCCTATGAAAAACTCTTTTTTTCTGAACACAACAGGAATCTCAGATTTGGTCTTCAGAAAACATGAACATATCAGGAAATATTAATTTGCAGAATTCTTTTAAGCCGCTTACGGTAATGCTACAAGTGTTTCCATGACACTTTAACAGGCATCTTCACTAGGGTTTTTTTCCTACTTCTTTCCTATAATTTATATGTCTCTGTCAGTATTTTCCTCTTCATTTTCATACTATCTCACTGTTACCTCCAAGCTGTGTTTTCTGCAGTACCTATCATTTCAGCTATCTCCTCTACAGCAAAGCTCCATTTAATTTCAAGCTTATTTTCAAAGAGAGATAACGGACTCTGTCTTCAAGGAGGTATGAGGAATGTTTACTCTTTACCTTTGTCTTTACTCTTTTCATTCTATTCCTTTAGGCACACACAACTTTGTCTACTGCTCCACCTCACAGAGTTGTCCTTGAAGACTTCAAATTTCTCTTTAATTTTTAAGCATCACTCTTCCACACGCTTGTTTTTGAAAGCAAAAATACTTCCTGTTGCAATGGGGATGTTGCAACACGCGTATCAATCGACGAGGCTTGTGGAAAAGAAATATATATGGACTGATTCTTGGTAGATGTTTCAGAGATGGTTATTTCTCCAGCCGCATGGCTGGGGCTCTGCCAAGGAACTGCTCAATCATGGGACCCGAGGGTCCTTGCCCATGCAGGGAAACACAAAACAACCAACGGGGAACGAGGCTGACCAGGGGCAGGGAAACCCCGTGCCTCCCCTCAGGGCTCCTGTCCCAGGACCACATGGAACGGGGAGGGCCCAAACAATTTCCTATTATGATTTTAACTCTTACAAGAGACATACAGCAACTCAAGTATACCTCTTCTAATCCAAAGAAAAAGACATGAAAAGAAATTAGTGTAAACAGTGTCTCTGTGAGGAGACGGGGAGAAAAATAGCTACATGTCAGCACAGTGGGGACAGAAGCTACAACTCTATTAAACTCTTAATAGAAGTATTTAAATTAAAACACCCCTTTGAGTGAAATTCTGCACTAATGTATGTTACCTTAGACTTCCCCTGCCTCCTTTTTCTCATCCTACCACTGAACCCTGGGAAACATTTTAACCTCCTGCAGCGCAGTCAGCAATCCATCCATGACTGATTGACCCAGATCACGATGGAAGCAGACCCAGTGGGTCAGAAGGATGCACCAAAGGCAATGATGAGGCACTGAATCTGTGCTTGATGGGCAGAGGAGACAAAAGATTAGAGAGGAGATAAGGTGGATAATAGGCTCAGCTTCCAACACCTCTGCTTGTGAAGGTTCTCAAACCAAAATATTGTTAAGAGTTCTTTCCTGTTAATTAAATGGGAGCTGAGGGGATATATAACCTGCCAAGGTCTGAATAGCTCAACTTCCAACACTTTCTTCCACAGGAAAGTCTTACTGAGAAAATGAAGCAAACATTCCTATAAAGCAGGGTCCTGTTTCCTTCTTCCTCTCCTTTCCGCAGGATCAGGAATGCATTCACAAGGTGCTCCACCATCCTGGATACTTCAACAAGCAGTTTATCCCCACAATGAAAACCAAAGAGTCCTTAAAAGCAAACACTCATTTCCATTAGAGGACTTTTCACCCAAGGAGTCACTTTGTTTTGCTGAGCAGACACGCTAAATCTGCTATTACAAAGTCACATCATTTTTTCAGAGGACAAAGTGCTGCTTTAGCTACAAACACCTATGTTTCTTTGATTGCTCACCTTCAGATTGCTTTTATCACTAATGCCTTGTGCCAGCCTTAACACAGAAACAAATGACTTAATGAATGAGAGCTGAATGCTATAAAAAAGGCAAATTACTCAGTTGTGCTAAAAATGAGTTCTTGAATGTACATGCATGCTTTCAGAGAGGGACAGAGTATCCAGCTTCTCACACAGTGGCACTTTTTTGGGGTTAAAAAGGACAAAGGAGCAGAGTCTGGCCAATCAAACACAACAGGGAATATATCTGTGCCCTTCGGCATGTGCATACAGACACTTCATAACTGAAAAAACTGGCAGTAAAAGTTGCAAAATATAAAACTCATTCTCTTTATAAATAACAAAAGTTCTGCTTACAAAGCTGGGACTTGCGATGCATTAAATGCTCTGCATGTGAGGAATTGATTTCTTCAGTATTTCCAGAAATTGAATGGTGTCTCTTAGGTGTTGGGGTTTTAGGAGTTCTTCTATTTTCTTTTTCTCTTAAAGAATTTTCCCCATACTTGTTGCCAGGGGGACAAATTACTGGGTGCTTAAGAAAAACAAAAGACCTGGCCACAGAAGAAGGGGTCCAACTGGGTACTCTCTTTCACCTGGGCTTATGGGCTGTTAGTTCCTGGTGTTTAGACGGAGAGAGAGGCTGGAAGGAATTCGTCAGCACTGCAGGCTTCTGCTTTTTCAGATGCCTTCCTTCTACTGGAGAGACCCCCAGGATTCCCAAGCCCACCTTTCCCTGCCCTGCTGGGAGCCAGGCTGCAGCCGCCCTGACCCCACCGTTGCTTTGAGCCTTTGCTACTCTGTAGCCCCGCACGCCCTGCCTGCAGAGACCTCCGGGGGTTCCCACTGCAGCTCCGGAGTTCGATACATCTCGTCTGCCACCCGGGATTTGCGTTCGTCCCTGCCGTTCCAGCCTGCTGTTCCTGAGAGCCTGGGATCGGCTGCCCAGCGGTTTGTGAAGCCTTTGTTCCATCCCTTCCCGGGATCCCAGGGCACCAGTGCCGCGTGCTCCCCGAGCTCGCTCCGGAGCGCCCCCTGCAGCCGCGGGGGAACCATCGCACCTGCCCTGCTCACCAGGAGCCGCCAGCGCCCCTGCCGGCTGCGAGCGGAACTGCACCCGAGGGGAAATAGCCTGACAGCCGAGAAGGCTGGCACTGGGTTTGTGATTGTTTGCTGTTACTGCCACAGTTATTGCTGTTTGTTTGACTTGTTATACACATATAGATATATAATAGTAAAGAACTGCTATTCCTGTTCCTCCTATCTTTGCCTGAAAACCCCTTAATTTCAAAATTACAATAGTTCGGAGGGAAGGGGGTTGCATTTTTTTTTTTTTTTTTTTTTTTTCCAAGGGAGACTCCTGCCTTCCTTGGCAGACACCTGTCTTTCAAACCGAGAAATTAGGTCACACATGGAAAGCAGCATCAACAACAAACAAGTCTGGAAACCAGAATTACAAGACAGCTGACCTCTGTTAAAGCCAAACCAAACAAAGGTATTAACTAAAAAAGCCAATCCTTGAAGTCTTCACTAACCTGAATAATGAAAAAATTACTCAAGTGAAACCTCTGATTGAAACTAAGCTTGTTTCTATAAACGTAAGATGTAATTTGTATTCAGGACACATCAATTTTCTCTTGTTTTCAAGAGAAACAATTAATTACGGAAGTTTAATGAACTCAACTCTATTTTTTATCAGGATTTACCTTTAGGGGAGGAGAAAGTGCTTAACCACATGCACTTAGACACCAGGTACTCAATGACAAACACCAGTAAGTAGGACCTCTAAGTTCATTTCTTCAGAATTACATATCTGCAAACAAGAATGACCTAAATCCATTACAATTTCTTAAAAAGTATAGCCTAGTTTTCATGTTAATATATGATTATCTTGTAGTTGACAACTATTGTAAAAAGTCACAAATTAGAGGTAATACTCTCAACTGAGAAACACTTTAAGATACAGATATCTTCCCAGTGAACACTGCAGTTTTATAGACCCATAGCACGTAAACATTCCTCTTACTGTTCACTGGGTAAAATGCAGTAACAGTGAACTCAAAAGAAAATAAAGGAGCATGAGAAGAATCCTTTACATGCTTCATTTTCAAGGAAAAAAATTACGGAGCTTTATTTTTGTCTACTGATCAGTGACTGACGTACATTATACCCAACTTAATTTTGAAGTAAATCTTTAAAACATCAGCAATACTGACCACACAGTAAGAGAAGCGATACATCCATTTTTATACAGATTACTGGAATACAAGTTGCTTCGTTAGAATGGCTGGGCCACAACTCATGCTGCCCCCCGTACTCTAGCATCATTTGAGCTGTGCCCATCAATAAACAAAGAGATTGTGTCCTTCTGCACTATTTATGATAGATGTTCAGTAGAAGCAGCAGCATTCAAAAAATCTACCAGGATTTTTTGTGGAATCACACAAAAGTATAAACTGGAAAAAAAGTAGTGTTCACGATTTTATATTGAATTAAGGGGCCTCACAAAGCTAAGAAAATTATCAGTTCATACACTACTTAAACTATGATGTTTTATCTCCAAAACTTTTAAATTAAAAGTATTGTTCGCATTTTAAAGAGCACCGTGAGGAACAACAGCATTCTGTGCAATTTAAGGTGTATAACACAAATGACAGACATACACAAATGTGCATGACAGAGCAAGTTATCATACTGTCATGTGTATGGAGCTCTTAAAAATGAACATTACTCCTATGAAAGACTTTTATTCTCAGGTCTCCTATTGTTCCCAAAGGCTCACTCCCTCTTTTAAGACAGTAGGAGATTTGGCAAACCCTCCAGGTTTTGGCAGAGGTTTATTTTCTACCCCAAGGAAGCTAAGGAGTTAAAAAGCAGAAGAAATGGGAATCTGGATGTCTCTGAGAAAAAAGCAGAGTTGTCTATGCCACAGGGTGCTGAACACTCTTTGAAGAATGGGGTGTCAGACATCAGCTTATGAACAGCCAGGCACAGGAGCAATGCTGCTGCAGAGTTTTTCTCCCACGGTGACTGTGGGACTGGCACCATCCTTAGTCTCTAATTGGAAATTATGGATTTGTTGAGGGCAGAAGTGCAGGGTACAGTGTGATGCACAACAAGTAGGCCGGGTGAGATATTCCCAAAGAAACTTCCCTGCATCTACATATATAAACTGACCACCATTGACTCAAATACAGAGGACAGAAGGCATCACATGAAGAGCCTGCCCTTAGTAATGCTGATGGTTAACAGAATATGCTGGTTTGCATCATTCTGCATTTCCAACAAAATCATGTATTAGGGAATGTTTTTTGAAATTCAGCATGTGCAAAAAGACAACCTGTATTTCTTTGTCTTCTCCAACTTTGGTTATTTTCCACTGCTGATTCTTCCTACAGACAAGTCTGAAAGTCATGGCACCTTGCCAAAGTGCATATTACTTCTGAATCAATTTAGATGCATATTCTATCTAAATAGAGCATCTGAGGTATCTTGGTGTACTTGCTTTACACATATTATTGTTATTTGAATTGTTTATGTGCCTGTGAAAACACGCTTAGAAAAGAATCAAAATAAATGGGTCAAAACAAAGACTTTACAAGTGGGGATGAATGTGGATCTAATACATCACTTGGGAGAAAAAAAATAATTTGATTTCTGGCATAGGCTTTTTTAGTCATCTGGAAAATCAAATTTCAAAAATAAGTGCTATAAACAAATAAATATCCAGATAAGGCCAGGTAATGATAAAGAGAGAAGGATTTCTGATTACAGGGCTACTAATCTGCTAACTTTTGTCTGAATATCACAAACTATGCAATTGTGTTTACTTTGACCAGCTTTCAGCCCCTGATGGTTTGCATCACTATCAAAAAATTTACTTCCCTTCTACCTGCTTTCACTAAATTGAATTGCAGCAAAATGAAAATGACAGAAGACAGATTTAAGGGAGCAATACACAAACGCTTGCCAGAATCGTGAAAGAACGGCCACAGAAGTAAAAAGGATGAAATAAAATTTTATGAGCTGCCTCTGAACCAGGAGATAATAATTAAGGTTGTAGAGTTATATGAAAAAAAGATAAAACATAGATAATACATCTACAGACGTATTAACCAATGGCTGCCATGTGAGGCTTCGCTGTGTGGCCATAAAAATGAAATGCCACCAAACCCCGAACAGCATGGACTCTGAACACCCTCCCTCATCACCTCTGGGGAAGTCTAACATAAAAATGTGAACTTAAATTACTGGTGGTTGAATTTAAAATGTGGCAGGTCAGTGCCAGACCGCCTCATTGTCCAAGGACTCCCCACTCTGGGAGGATAAGGGGACATGATGATACCAGTGAGAAGCAGGGACTTGAACTCATAATCCTTATGAGTTCCTTCCAGCTCAAGATGTTCTATGATTCTCTAATTCCTGACCCACTGAAGCTCATGACTTGTAAAGCAAAGGTTTTAGTTGTATCCTCACAACTAGACTGCAGTTCAGGGAAGCTCTTCATTACCCACCTCCATCCATTCAGGAGTTACTTTAATGGGATGAAGTAAATGTTAAAATGAATTGTTGCAACAGAGCCTGCATGAAGAATAGGAGAGACCTGGGTATTTCTTGGAGAGTTTTCCTTCACAAGCTTGATGTTGCCACTGCAATGGAGTGAAAGGTAATTAGACTGATTAACCCAAAATCACTGAGGAGCTGTCATTCGCTTCTTTGTCAGCTGCACAGTGCCAGATCATTCTGCTCTGAAAACACCAACAAAGAATACTTAATGAAGAAAGGTGACAAGAGGGTGAAACTATTTGGGGGGTTTTGCACCATAATGTAGAACATTTGCTATTAGTTCCCAATGCATATTTTTCATTTTAAGGAGTAGTAACCACCTTCCAAATTTCAATTCCTTGACATTTCGTATTATGCCAGAATCGAACTCTTTTTACGTGAATCCCTTCCAAAGAGAAATGAACGAATGAACAGCATTTTCCAGAAGACTTTTTAGCAGTGAGTCTTTCTGGGATTTTTTAGAGCAGAATGTAGAGAAATTTAAGAACACAAACAACAACAACAACAAAAAAACAACCAACCAAAAAAAAACCAATTCAAATCCCTTTTACTACTTCAAGTGGTAATACTGATTAACTCATCAGATTTTCTTCTAACAGTACAAGAATTATTGGTAGGTTTCCCTGAAGCCTGATATATTTCCAGCTAATAACTGAAATATTTGGCCAGTTTTTCAAATAAAATAGCAAGAATATTCTGGAACAAAAGCTCTGGGCATGCAGATTGATATACTGAAATACAACATTAAAAAGTTATGGGCTAAGTCTCTCAAAGCATTTAATTCACCTCTTTGTTGGTAAGTCATTTTATTGTCCAACTCATCTTCCATGTGAGTAACAATAATTGTACAGGAAAACATCCTTAGACAAGACTGCTAAAATATTTTCTGTCTTCGTTCACAAATTATTTTTATTGCTCTCAACCCAAAATTCCCCACCCACATTCCGTATTTGGTTTGAGCAGTTTCATCAGAGATCTGTGCCTTCATTCCCAGTGTCACCTCTGTGGGAACATCCAGCAGGCCTGGCAGAACACACCATGGTACTGCTCTTTACTACACTAAACTTTGTCAAAAAAGATTTAAAGAAAGAGGAAAAAGAAGAAGAAGAAAAAAATTACGACTGGGTGACAGCAACGGAATTTTTGAATAGTCAAATCAAGGGGAATAAAAAGAGCACTGATGAAAAGTTGAATGACTCAGATGAGGAAAAATTAGTTGACTGTGTTCCACTAGAATTTGCTTTTTGGTTTGAAACCCTATGATCTGGAAAGCAACATATTTGCATTTACTTTTTAATGCATTAATAGCAGCTTAATTGTGAAGGTTTCTTCTTAAATAATCTTGTTAAAAATTAACTGGTGTTTGATTGATATGAAAACAGTTTTGATTTAGCTTTCTAGTTTTATTTCTACTAAAATTGTATGATTTGAAAAGCAATATATTTTTCTTTAATTATTATCACAACAGTACAGGAATTTTGCCTGATTTTCTACTGAATAATTTGATCACTATAGAAATGAGCTTTACTTCAGCTGGCTTTTGATTTGTGTGTACATGCATTAGGATTTTATGGTCTTTCATTAAAAGCTAAAATGTGATCTAATAATGCCTCCCGTGTCAAGGGCAATGCAATGGGGCATTGCTTTTGGAGGAATTCTGGCCGAGGATTTGGGGTTACCTTGCCAGCAATCTAAGGAGCAGACAAACCATTCCAGATTACTGTCCATCAGAAGGATGGTGCCAAACTCTTTTTATTGGTGCTCAGCAACAGGACGAGGAGCAATGGCCATAAACTAAAACACAAGAAGTTTCACATCAACGTAAGGAAGAATTTTTTGCATTGAGGGTGGCAGAGCACTGGAACAGTTTCCCAGGGAGGTTGTGGATTCTCCCTCTCTGGAGACAATCAAACCCTGCCTGGACCCTTTCCTGTATCACCTGCTTGAGGTGACCCTGCCTTGAAGGCAGGGCTTTTGGGCTGGATAATCTCCACAGGACCCTTTCAACCCCAACAACTCTGTCACTCTGTGAAACACACTTTTGAAGGATATAATTCATTTTCCTCAATGAAAATTATATCATAGGCAATTTAGAACTTTTTTTTTCCTTTTTCATTGTTCATTTACTCTAAGAAAACCTTAAATTTGGAGATCAATTTTACAAATGTGCACAGAAACCATCACAAAAGAATGTTAAATTTTGAAAAATCAAGGACAAAAAGGAAGTTTTCAAAAAGAAGCCCCCCAATTTCCACATAATCCTTCCTGTGATACCACATGGATATTTAATGTGGGTATGTGCTTTAACAATTTAATCTTTTATTAGTGTTTCTACATAACTCCTTCTTCATTCATGGCAAAGGCAGTTTACAGGGAGGCAAAATTCAGTGTGCTTTAACCTCATAAATCTACTTATAGTCCTAAATTTAATTTAAGCCCTGCACTGGCAAGAAATCTTATAGACTGAAGGTATTTTATTTTACTGGCGAATTCAAGTCTTATGTTTAATGACTTTTTCCTAAACTAGAATTGCAGCATAAAAGGAGGGATTATCCATTATCCCTACCCATTTTTATCACAAAGAGACCATACCTCCATTCACAATAGGTAGGGAGACAAAAATCCAAGTTGCCCTAACGTAACCTCACCTATAAAAACACTGCTTGCAGCATACTTGTATGTGAAAATGATATAAAAACCCAAGAATCTCTGCAATTCGTATAATAATTTACAGCACACACTGTTGTCACAACTTAAAAGTGATTGAAAATTGCCTTGGAAATGATGGCTAATGGATTATAATAGCCTTTGTCACAAATTATCCTGAGTAGTTTTGGTTAAGCATCATGTAGCTTTATATAACATTATACTGCATTAATATGCTATTTCATTGAACTGCTCAAAAACCTCTATTAATCTTAATGGACCCAAAGAAATAGATCTCCTAAGAACTTTGGTAACATCTCTTTCAGTATAGGTATGCTGGCTGTGGCTGGAATAGAGTTCATTTTCTTCACAGTAGCTGCTACTGGGCTGAGTTTTGGATTTGTGCTGGAAACAGTGTTGGTAATTCAGAGATGTTTTCCTCACTGCTGAGCAGGGCTTGTACAGAGCCAAGGTCTTTTCTGCCTCTCACCTCAGCAAGAGGGGTGGGTGGGATGCACAAGGAGTTGGGGGAGGACACACCAGTCAAGTGGTGGTGAACAACTACTCTTGTTTGTATCACTTGCCTTTTTTGGGGTTTATTTCTCTGTTATTTTCCTTTTATTTACAAATGATGATGATGATGATTACTATATAATTTCAATTACTAATTTTTTTTATCTCAACCAATGAGATTTTTTACCCTTTTGATAAACCACAACATGGTAGATGACTAGCACAGGAAGACAAACCTTATAACATAAATATCTGCTTGACAGAGAAGCAGAGTTAATTATTTGTCAAAAAAACCCAAAAAAACAAAAAACAAAAAAAACCCCAGAACACATAAAGGCTGGACTGAGCTAATTACAGTTAAAGAAGTTCTAGAATTATCTGCTTCCCCACAGAACCATAAAAAAAGATCAAATTTTCAAAATAGGTGTGGCAAATGTACTGAGCAAAGACTTCAGGGTGAAGATAGACACAGGAAAAGGAACAACCAAAGTGCCTTCTATAACTTCTTGCATTCTCTTTGGGTAAAACACAATCATGCAGAGTTATTATTGCTAAAAATTTTTTGGTCACTAAAAAATTTAAACAGGAAAGTAACTTCAGGTTGCACAACGGTGAAATAGCCAGCAACATGCAAAGAAACATCTACAGCAACCCAAAATTTTTTGTCTGTGCTTGTATGAAGAATTTTAACAACATTCAGCAGATGCCGTCATTATGTGAGAATCTCTTGATTGCTGTAACTCTGTAACAGAAAAGAGGATTTTCATACAAGTAATAGCAAGCTACTCCTTGGAAAAAAGAAATGGTACTTCCAAGTGGACTTGTTAACACCAAGAAATACGGGATGCCTGCTGTGCAAACTTATTTAAGAGCATTGCATTGTAAAATATTCTGGTTGAAGTGCTCCTGGAAAAGGAGCATTTTTTTACCAAAAAATTTCCTCTGACTACAGAAATGCCTAGTATCATCCCCATTTTATTTCTCTTAAATAAATATGCACTATCATGCATTTACATAAAGTAGGAAACATTGATTATCTTAAAATGATCTTAGTCTAGACCACTTGCCAGCATGCAAAGTCAATTAAGTTAGAGATTTGAGCACTTAACATTTCTGTCATTACAGCTCTTGATGTGGTGTGAGGGGGAAAAACAGTGACAGATTCTGGGAACAGTCTTCTAGTTCTGGTAAGATATGTGTCTATGCAGTTTCATGAATTCACCAGGAACAAAAAAAAAAAGATGGCTACTGGGGGCAGGGAGAGATGGAAGGGAGAGAAGGAAAAAAAAAAAGAAAAAAGTACAAATTGCCCTATAGTCAGAAGAATTCTGCATGCCAGTTTGAGGAATAAGTCACAAGCTGTTCCAACTGCCATCCTTATCAAACCTAATGATGCTCTTTACAATTTACAGGTATCAGTCTGATCAGAGATACATAATCCATGGTTTCAAAACCTGCACCTCAACTTTAGTACCATTCATCTGCTACAGGTAACATGCACCAAGATTAAAACAAAGAGCATATTACATTTAAAGCAAGAGCATCTGCTGGTAGTACATTGCAGAACAACAGATGTTACTATACCGAATAACTATCTATCTTATGCTGATCCAATGGCACTGACAAGGCATTCAAAATGCAGCTAGACAAGGAAAGACCCTCCTATCCCAAAGTTATCCACAGAACTCTGAGTGATTTAGCAAAATAATCTCAAAATCTCTGGACATCTCAGCAAACCCTACCTTTAAAAAGCCATTTAGATTCATCACACCATTCTGTCTAGCAGTAAAGGATTTATGTTGTTTACTCATCTTTGTGTAGCTGCAGGATTTTATGTATCCCAGTATTCAACAGTGTAGATACTGGTAGCAAAAAAAAAAAAAAAAAATCAGTGCTCAAATGTGAATACAACATTATTAAGGATACCCCAGCACTATCATTCATTTTAAAGTTGCATTTTTAAAGGCAGGAGGCAATCAAGGAAACAAAGACCTCCGATATGTTCCAGTTGTTTTCAAGAGGCTACACACTAGTCTTGCTGGAAAACAGCCACAGCAAGGACCACAAAAGCACAGGTTATTGGTGAGGGGAAAAATACAAAAAAATTATAATTAAATTTTCCAGGAGACTCTTAGAAAGATGTAGATGACAGATATTCTAGTACTGGATCTTTGCTGAAGCTATTGTAATCCATTGTATTTTGTGTCAATAATCACACTGATAAATGAGGTTCAGTTGTCTATTTGAAATACAAGACTCTTACAGAAGTAATATCTGTAAATCTTGATTAACACCGAGGATGTAAAAGGAAACCAAGCTTGTTTGTTTTTAGAGTTGCCCATATCCAATAATAACATATAATCAAATAAAAAAGGCTGGATGAAGGCCTGTCTCAGCACAAAAAAACCCTAAGGGACGCAAGTTAAAAAAAAAATAAATAGTGTGATCGATTTTTTTTTTTTTTTGAGACTTAATAATAAGATTACAAATGATATTAATATAAGTATTTTGAATGCTTGAGCACATCACTCTGTGTAGCACTGCCAAGCTGTGCCAATCCCACCTCTTAGCAAAATGTCAGCCTATAAATACTGTCTACAAGCAGAAATGAGTATGAAGCATCCTTATGGCACAATGGTGTTTCAGAAAACCCTACCTTTGACATTAATCTTGATATTGTGAACTACATAGGCAACTCCATACTTTGTTACTATTTGCATCAAACTATTTTTTTCTTCCTTTTTTCCCCTTAATTTTTAAAATCACAACGTGGCAATATTGTTGTCTTAGCCTTACTTTGTAAATATACAGACATACAAAATACATCCGGCATGGTAACAACATGAATTAAATAGCTTTCACAGAAGAAAAGCAAAACATAAACCAAAAAGACAGTAGCTCAGAATACAATTTTTCTCTACTATATTTTCAAGGTTTGTTAAAGATCTGCTAAAGTTGGCTACTTCTCCTTTGGAAATCAACTATTCTACTGATTCAGCCACTTTTCGTATGAAAGGAAATCTGATGTTCCCATACACACACAGACAATTATAGTCCCATCATAGGCTTCAGATACCTGAAATCTGTTACCTTGATGTGGTCTGGTTAGAGAAACCTGATATTCTCTTACCTAGAACAAAAAAGAGAAATATTTTTAGATTAATTCATAGCATTGTTCAAATCATACATTTTGCAAATTAAAGAATGAACTACATACAACCAACAAATTAGGTTTAGACTACTTAGTGGTAAAACGGTCTTTAGTATTAAATCAATACAAGAGATTTGGTATCAACTTCTATCACAGTTTTGTCATTTTCTCTCCTTAGCTGATCAAAAACTGGATCTTTTCAATCAAGGAAGTTTAAAAGCCATGTGAAAATCCAAATTCCATTTTTGCATATATCTTGGTATGATTCAGGTTCTTAACTTTCAAACTTTGTCTAGTGTGCACCACTTGTACAAATGCACATACATACTGGTTTGTTTTTTTTTTTAAAAAGTATAAATTCAAAGGCTTTTGTATATCTCACTCTACACAGATTTTTTTTTTCTTATGATACTCTCAAAAATGCTTTGGTTTTATTTTGTCTTCCAGTTTCTTTTTCAACAGCCAGCTAACAATGACAAAGGTCCAATGAGTTTTTGTCAGCAGTATCTTGAAGCTCAAGGAATATCTGAAGCAGTAGTGGTACCTTCTGTTTATGAAGTGTTTATAAACTAGTAAATACATATGCTTTCAAACAACCTGACCTTTGAAGGGTACACATTCTTTTAAGCAAAGTAACTTTACCTTAATGATGCCAACAACAAAGAAATTACAAGTTCTTTCAACTGCTTGAACTATGGAATATATGAATTCCTGGTACAACTGAAAATTTGTTCCTACAAGCTGTTTATTAACACTTGTGTGGATTACTGGAGTCTCAACCAAGACTAGAAAATTGTTTACTTTCCACCAGAATTCACCTTATGGGAAAAATGAGACAAAATATCCTAGTTTAGAGCTACAGCCATAAACCATCAGGGCTCACTGTGCTACAAAATACATTTTGGGGTGAAAACATATAAAAACATAAGATATTTATAAAATGATATGATATTTATGATTTTAAAATTTAGCTTTGAAATTTAGTTTAACTTCTGAGCAACACAGCAAAAATGAATACAAAACCAGACAGCTTAGTATGGCTTCAACACACAAAGGTTTTCAGATCATTTAAAATCCACCAGTACATCATCTTTCGCTGGTCCTGGCTCAGTATCACTGACACATCCAGCAAGCACAGGTTGGGTGCATTTTTTCCAGCACCAACAGATGTGCATCTGCCTCTTTCTTTCTCCCCCCAGACTGCAGTTTCTTCATGCTCTGTTTGTGTAGCCATGCACTGACCCAAAACTGCTTGGTGACATTCCCCACTCTAAACTTCAAACCATTTAAACTTGAAAACCAGTTTTCTGTTTGCTTTTTTAACTAGATCATTTCGACAGGTCTGGGTTAGTTTCTGGTAATAGCAATGCTTGAAATGGCACAACAGAGAGTGTGATAAGTCTCAGTGGAGAAAGCTTTGTTGGCAGAGGATCCCAACCTTTCCTTTAACCTAATTCTGTTTATCCATTAGGCGATCTAAGTGATTTTCTCAGTGAACAGCTATGGGACAGAAAAACTAACTTTTTTTTTTTCCTCCCCTGTTATTGAAATCTGTGGAACAGAGCTTTCTTTAAAACCAATTCTTTTCTTGTCCCCTCTGTTGAGTTCATTATCTTTTAGCAACCAACTTAGCTGGTTTTTGTAGATTTTCCTTGATAATTGTGACTCAATTGGGATGAGTGATGTTCTTGGGGTGGGGGGGGGAAGTAACATTCCCAGTGGTAAATGCTTTGTAGTATTTATCTGATTTTATTCTAGAGAAAAGCTGCTTGGCTTCATCCTCACAACTTCCAGTAAAGATTTTATTACACTTGAAGAATTACAGAATATTCTGGCAGGAATATCACCTATTTTGTTTTTGTAAAAAACAAAGTATTTAGATCTTCAAATGTCAATGTATTTTATTTAGAGGTTGTGAAACACTTTGAAGAGGGATGCAGAAGCGTTACAATCTGAAAATATTTCAAGATTAAATAAAAAAAAAAAATTGGCTTACATCAGGGCAAGCCAAGCAGCTTCTGAGACAGGAAGACTTTGTCATACACAAGTCCTGCTACTGCAAATGTTGTCACAGTTCTACAAATCCTCCCTATTCAGTGGTCATGCCATTTGTCTAAGACAAAAAAAGAGGAACTCCAGAGCTAGACTCTTTCTGTTGCATCCCTCTACTCTTTCCTCACCACTCTTCTTATCAAATTGCAGAATCAAAAATGTATTTATCTTAGGATTTATGTGTATTATTCTGGTTTTATCAATGACTATCACAACTGCAGCCACCAGCCCTGTCTCTTTCATGATGTGTGAGAGAAAACTTAAAATGGTCTTTGGAAAAGAAAAACAGATTCTAAGAGCGTATTCGGGGATTTATTGCTGTCATCTGAAATACCAAAACACCTGCAGGTTTTAGTAGCTGGGACGCATGTTAGAGAAAGGGAAAGAAAAAAAAAATAAAGGATAGGGTATAGTATTATACCCTGTATTTTCAGCTGTGAAATTGAGCAGCAGATGTTCATGAGCAACAAGCAATTTCAATGTAATAATTAGTAAAGAAAGTTGCTTTGCTGTGGGATAGCAAAATGGCACTGGTTGGACACAAAGGGAACAAAGCAAACTAGACCAAGGAAGAATTCTGTGTTGTGTACACTGAAGGAACAGAGAATGGCATAAGGAAAAAGCATCACTGGAGGTTTTTATAAAGGTTAAAATTCATTTCCATATGATTTAAAGAGATCAGAACTTTACAAGTGAGGTGTAAATTGAAAGTTATAGGTTTTATGATCAATGATCCAGGAACAAGCTGAGTTTAATAAGTATCTGAGCAGTTAGAAATCAACAGCAGTCCTATACCAATACCAATAGAGTATAAGAGTAGCCTTGAATAAACAGATACATTGTTCTTAAAACCCAGTTGGGAAAATCCATTATAAAATCATTCACAGTAATGAAAAACCCCCATGATTTTAAGTTGTGATCACTACTAATGAGCCACACTACTAAATTACCTTCCCTTAAGACAGATTTTAAATGTCTTTAAAATCTTTAGACTACTAATTTTATATATTAAATCTTAACAACCTCCTTTATTTCTTACTATAAATTAATCCATTGAGCTCAAGCCTGGAATACAAAAAAATAAATATTTACATCTTCACCACAGTCATTCAGACTGCACAGATCCAAGACTTGGTTACAGCTCTCAGGCTAATCAGGCCTGCTTGCATCATATGAATTCTCTTTGAGCTTGACTTTGAGTTGACTTTGAAGTTTATGAGCTGAAAAGCAGCTAAATTAAGCAGAACAAAACAAGCAAATGAGAGCTAAAGAAGCATTAGACCCAAGACTATCCATTCAATTAATCTGCAGTTTTACCCACTCTTCTGTTTAACTGCATTGTCAAAATTTCGACAGAAGTACCATATGACTGAATTTATGCTACACACATCAGTAAGATAAATCTCTGAAATAAAGGACAAAATAAATTATTCTGCACAACGAGACCTAGTAAAAAAAAAGTAGAATCTCATTCAATTATTTTCTGGTTTACTTTTAAATGTACACATTTGCTCTTTACTGGCAATTTAAAATGTTATTTTATAAAGATGTGAAAAAAAACTCATAAAGAGGCAGGAAAATATTGAAGAACTAAAATAAGGAGCAAATGTATAATTATAAAATTCATGGGAATTTTCTTCATGGGAAAAAGGCATAGGAGACCTTGCAGGAAACTAACAGTTCTTTATTTTGGTGTTCTCTGATAGAATTCAACCCAAATAGCACGTGAGTCCAATTAAGATATAAAATCAGTCCTAAACAGGACAAAGTGCATCAGCTGTGCCCTGAACTACTTCAAAGAACCCCCACCTGCCTCCTCAACCTTTCCATCCAGCTTTCCACCTAAAATGTAGCTTGAGATACAGATGGATCGAACAAGAACACCAATCAAAGGTTGGTATAGAAACTACAGAATCTTTTTATTTTCAGACAGATTTTTTTAATTATTATGGATATGTAAGTTCTCAGTAGAGATGATACCTACTGGAACTGCACTTTTCTAAACAAAGAATGCAAGAACCCACTTCTCCCTTCACAAAGCTACCCACAGTAAGAACAAAAGCAGTAAGACAAAACATGTTGGCTAAGTCTAAAGAAGATGATCAATAAGCCTTTAGGAGTATGTTTATATAGAAGGGTGCTGATCAGTCTTGAGTCCTGTAGAGACAAATATAGTTTGCTTTTTCCCTTAATTTTTCCCTCCCCATAAGGAAAAAGCACAATGTCCTTTAGTAAACTTCTCTACTTATGTTACCACAGAATTCCTTATTGTTGTGGAGAGATTCTTCCAGTAATTATGCTAACTTAGCAAAACCTATAGCTTGTCACTTCCTGAAGAAAGGTGACAGGTGCTAATTTTCTCAGAGGCATCACATTCATACAGTCTGAACAGATACTTACAGGGATAATAAAATAGGTCTTTTGACCCAAAATACAGTCCCACTCCTTTAAATCATAGAAATACTAAAACAATTCAAAGAAAACAATGAGAAAAAATTGTGTTATATCATCAATGTTACTCTCAAAATAGCTGACTATATCTCCCATTAACTATATTATTTTAATGCAATCAAGGTCATTAAAGTTCCCTGAGCGCTTTATGTACGCGGTACTACGAAGCACATGCAATAACAAACTCCTATTTTCCACAATTTCCATGTAAGCATTAACAGAAGTAATTCTTCTTTATGAAATGATTTTCTGACGAGTTTTGAAAGCTTGGATGCAGATGTACTTATGTGTCCTCTAAAGCCAAGATAAACAACAGCGCAAACTTTTTTTTTGCATGCATGGTTGATTTTCACATCATGCCTTGAAACAAACTAATAATTATATATAACTAGAAACATAGGAAAATGTCCCCAGTTCACACTGATAGCTGGAAAAACCATTGCCAATGACTAAATCAGAGGAAGAGTAATAATACGTTAAGAAAAAAACCCCAAACATTATAGATATAATTTTCACAAAAAATGTACCTTCAGTTTTACTTGAGTCTAACTTCCATTACTTAGAGCAACACATCATCAGTGTATTAATCCACTTACTGTGCCACAGTCTTGTAAGAAGTGTTAGAAGATATTAGAACCACATCTTCTTTGCTTAAGGACTAACCGAACAGCAACAAAAAAAAACAAACCAAACCAAACCAAAAGTGGAGAGTGTTTTAAATGCATAGGTCAAGTTTAAAAAAAAAAAAAAAGTTAGGGTCAAACCAAAATATCTGATTTGTCCAAAATACAGAGATTTTCTTTCTCCATCTGAATTTCACACTTCTGTTACATACATTCTGTGTCCTCACAGACAGGCTTGTAGCCTTGTTTCTCAAAGCCAGACAGGCCAGATGTAAGCTCTCAACTGAAACTGGGGTAACAACCTAATTTACACCTTTAGAGAAATCAGTGATGAAAAGCTTATTTATAAACTCTAAATTCTGAAGTAGGATCTCCACTACTTTCATGCTTAAATTGTAAGGTAGGCAAATTATAAAACTACAGGTTTGAACCACAGGTCTAATGCACTGGGTAAACAATCACATATTAGGTCCTATGCCATGAGGTTCTTCTGAAATGATGCAGAAATTAAAACAATGATAATTATTGTGTCTCATTTATACTGATTTACTAAACTTAAGTTACTTTAACAAATGGTAGCTACGAAGTCTGAATATTATTCTAGATAATACGTACTATACCTTATATTAATTCTAAGTGGAAACACTTGGAAAATAATAAGAGGAAATATGTGTGTGCTAGATATAGACAGGGATTGAGATACTATATCAAGACACAGAATCCATAAAGAAGCTGTGGTGGGGTGACCTTGGCTGGCTGTCAGGTGCCCACCCAGCTGCTCTCACTCCCCCTCCCAAAACAGGACAGGGAGGAGAGAATAAGATGAAAATGCTCATTTTTTTGTTGCCACCAACAAAACAGACTTGACTGGGGAGAAAATTGAATTAATTTATTGCCAGCTAAAACAGAGTTGGATAGCAAGAAACAAAGAAAAAACACAAAACACTTTTACTTCTTCAATCCCAAATCCTCTGCCTCCCCCAGTGGAACAAGGTTGGAGAATGGGAGCTGTGGTCAGCCCACAACAACTCTTCTCTGCCACTTCTTCCTCCTCATGCTTTCTCCCTGCTCCAGCATGGGGTTCTCCACGGGGTCTGCAGGGGAATCTGGATCACCTCCTCCTGCTCTCCCCTGAGGGCTCTTTCTCACATTTTTCCTCACCATCCTGGCTGTGGGCTCAGCCATGCCCTGTGCTGGGTCAGCTGCACCCGGCCGTATCCAGCAAGGGGCAGCTCTGGCTGCTCCCCCAATCAGACCCAGCAGATCATGGGCACCTGCACCCCTACAGACCCACAAACTGGCTTCATAAACACAGCTCTCAAGGCTGCATATTGACAGTCAGCTGTCATTTGTCATCACACAGATGTGCCCCATCTCAATTTCTCTGTCAGTCTCTGTGCACAAGGTAGGTACTCTGAGTTAGTGCTGTGACTGCTCCTGCAGCCTAGGAAAAGGCTAAATCTTGCTATTTATCCAGCATTTTGCTTTAAGTAGACCTCTGAGTCAATTATAAAAGTATGTGTATGTGAAATTTCTATCAATAAGACTAAACAGATGAAGGAAGAAGTAACACTATGGGGGACATGAGGATTGTTTTGTTATTGACATACACAATAATTGATTAGGTTTCGCAGCTTCTGTTGCTAGAAATTCTGATGTATTACACTTAGGATTACTAGTTAGCTTCCATTTCCTTTCAGCTTTTGCCTCTGGATAAGCTCAGCTATTCCCAAGAAGAAACACTGATCAAGTATATTTGTCATGCGAACTACTATAATAAGGTAATTCATCATAGTCTGTCAGACTCTTATTCCAGGAAGACTGCTGCATTTTTATCCTTACTTAAAAATCTGCTGTCACTCCTGCTGGAAATTTTGGTAGACACTTTGGACATGTTTAAAAGCCCTTCCAAACTGATAGTGGCAGATAATTAAGTTATCAGCTATCAAAGTCTTTTTTCACTCCCTGCAATGTTTATGACACCATGAACCTTTCTGTCTGGCTTAATCTGACCTGTTCTGAACGTGTGATCCCTTGCTCCTTCCCTTTTGCTTTCCTAATGGTAGCTAGTGACCAATGTAATTCACTACAACAAATGAACCTGTTCTGGAGGGTCTAATTGAGCAATTCTGTTTTCTTAGAAAGGTCTGAACTCAACCACATCCCCACAATCTATTCTTCAGCACTGCAATGGGAAAAGATTTACTTGAAGGCAAAGCAAGCTAAGATTTTAGATTTCCAAAAGGAAGAAGAATAAACCAACACCAGCTCAGAGCTCTGCGTGGGTGAAAGTGGGAGTTGCTATTTAGGCTGTCAGTAATGCTTAATGTTTTTGTATATTGTCTAGTCAAAGCTGAACAATTTTTTTTTTGCAAGCTTGGCACTTCACCTGCATGTTGGGTGAAAAATTTCATGTACTCTTTCTGTATTTTCTCTTACATTTCTCTGATAGTGCTTTGTGGATATAAATATTCTCTTAAAAAAAAAAAAAATCTGCTTTTTGCTCACAAAAAAAAATAGGGCATGAAGTTTTAGGACTGGTGAACAATCTCACGAACGGAAATGCATAGAAGAAAAAAAACTACTGGGAAAGAAGCAGGTTCTATTTTCATCTTCCCAAACAGCATTAACAATAGCAAGGAGAAAATAAACTCAATCTTGCAGATCTATTGCCTCACACACAAACACGAACAGGGCATAGTTTTAATCCTTGCACCTCGTCTATCAGCCCCTTTTATCTGTGGCTTTTCAATATAGCAACGCAAACCTAATGACAAAGTGATCTTAAAAGCTAGAATCAATTTCCACTGCAGTCACAGCAGTCAGAAAGGTACAGAGGAAAGTTAGATCTGATAAGCAAAATTAAAAGTAACATCAGTTAAACCCACAGGTAGATACATGGGGTAGATTGCTAGCAATGCCATGCAACCCGTGTGCACTTGGTATTAACAGCATTTCATTTATGAAAGACCAAGTAGCATGACACAAGATTTATCCTGAAGCAAGGCTTCATCACATGTGAAAGATGGGGATTCAGCATCACTGCTCCTAATACTGGAAAAGGGAAGGAGCCCCGACAGCTCTAGGTGAAGCAAGGACCATTCTTAACGCTTTCTTCACTTGTATTAATAAGTCTTCAATAAAAATGACATATATTACAAATAAGACGTCTAAGTATGCAAGGAACCAAGTCAGTAATATTTCAGTCTCCAAAATACCCCACCTTCCAAGCTTTGTTTGTATTTGTCTCACAGGAAACAAATGAAATTAATTTTAAAAAGACAGAAATAGACTCATGCACTCAGAGGTTCTCATGCATTTGGAATTAAGAACATTTGTAACCATTTCACTTGGATTTAGAGCTTCTCAAGTTTGGTCCCTGAGAAAGGAGATTCAGAAGCTAAAGTAAACGTTATTTTCAAAACCAATATTTTAGTAGTATCATGCTTAGTTCTTTTTCCTAGACTTTTCACATTGGCTAAAAATTTACAGAAACAAGATTTGCAGTGAAAATCATGAAACAATTATGCATTGAAGAATGTGTACCATATTGCTAACATTAATTCCAAATCAGTCTAACTACACCATCCAGCACTTAAAATTTGAGGAACACAATTTACCTCAGAGTATCAGCAGAACTTGGTATTTTTGTTCTCCCACCCATAGCTCCACAGCTGGAGCACTCCTTGCCCACACTGTGGTACCAGGCTTGAAGCAAACAGATGTGCCAGACAGATGTCCTGAAAACCTTGGCTGTAAATCGCAGCTCCTCCCTATCCCATGACCAAATGAAGTGGCACATATCCCTCCCAGGCGAGGAAAAAGTTCAGAGGTGCAAATGAAAGCAGCCCCTGACCATGTATAAATGGCCTTTGCCCAGCATACACACCTAAAAAAAGGTCTCATTTTCAATTCATAGGGTTTTTTTGGTTGGTTTTATTAATCTAGTTGCCCTTACCAGTCACAACTTGCCTGAGCTACAAGAAACAGAATCAGCAATTTCAGGGAAAGCTTTCAAAGGACTAAAAGCCAAGTGTTCACATTCCACTTGAAGAAAATATCTTATTATAACTCCTTCATATTCTGAATAGAAAATCTAGAGTCAAGATTTTGTGTATGTGGAGTGCTATGATGTAACTGTTCAGTATTAGGAAAAACCTTATTATTTATATGGCTGTTGTGAAAATCTGCCCAGACTCTAATGAAGATAAAGCTTCTGGAGTACACACAATGAGTCAGAATTGCAAAGAATCCCAATTTATGTTTTAAAATAACATTATTTTTTAATACAAAAGCCATATCAAAGTTACAGCACAGAGAAGCATAGTTCTTATTGCCAAAGGGACCTGGGGACAGTGACAACAAATTTCAGGATGCTGGATTTTAAACTGGAGGCACTCCTATCACGGAACAATCATTCCATCCAGGGAGTTATAAAAACAGCCTAAACAATGCAAGGCCATAAAATATTTGACCTCTTTCCCACAAGCCAATAAATCAGGGTGCCAAAGAAGCTCAGCATTATGAAACTGATGAAACCATGAGACTGATGAGAAGGCCTCCAAATTCAGCCGGGAAGAACTTCATTTCAGATTTCCAGGGGGAATTCTTGATGCCAGATAGACTGAACTCCTACTCAACATTTCTCAGTCTGTGGCAATCTTTAGTTTTAATTATTTCTGACATTTTGTCTATCATACTGGATCCCTGGAGAAAAGTAATGAGTCTCCTCATGTGAAAGGTGAAAAGAACAAAGATCACTTTAAGATGCTTGAAATAAATTAACCACATGATCTTATAACTATAAAACCCCAGAAAGGATCCCATTAAACCACTCGCAAATACCAGTGTGACCACAAAAATCTCCTCATTAGCTATAAAAGCTAACTAGCAACATCTTAATTCTAGCATTTCATTAGTTGACTGTGCTTGTTCCAGATTTAATATCAGCAACTGTCTGATAAGAATGATCATGCCAGTACCAGCCAATCAATGAGGGCTACTTACACGAGGAGCTGAGCCCAGTCATTTCCCAACTGTTTCTTTTCAAGTGCTTGGGAAAGCAGTTTGGTGAAGTTATCTTTAACCTTTTCCTGAAGGTCGTGTTTGTACTGTAATAAGACTTACTCAGCTTTTTGCAAAGAATATACCAATCAGCTCAAATCAAAAGCATTGGAAAGTACAAATTACATTCTCTCTCCTCCTGGCTTACTGGGAGAAGCACTGTGTGATAGTCTCAAGGAAAATTAAGCAAAGACGTCCAGCAGTCTATATTGTCTTATCTTAATAGAATTTTGAAACAGCAATGCATGCCTCAGAAATACAACTAAGGAGAAAAGCTAATTGGCAGAAGATTATAAATTATATTTTCATATTCAACAAAATAAGTAGAAGATAATATATTATTATATTCAAAACTACAACTCAGTGGGTAAAGGCAGAGGACTGTAAAAATAATTTAAAATACTTTTCTCCGAAAAATACTGTTTTATGAACTACTAATGTATCAATACATTTTATAAAAAAACACTGATATATTAGAATATTCTATTTTCTCCCTATTTCCACACATAATGCATTTACTAAGCAATGTTGTGGATATATGCACCCATCTATATATATATAAAGTAGCATAAAATAAGCAAATATGTACTCAATTTTCTACTTTATGAAGTAAATTGTCTACCTTCTCTTGGTAATATTCATACAATACCTCTCTTCTAAGGTGCACAAACACACATCTCGAGGTAACAATTCGAGCACTTCTACTCACTGGCAAATCAAGTTCAGTCTTGTCCCAGAAACGGTAAAAGATGGTCAAGAAATAAAATGTTATAGTAAATATCATCATATTTCTAGATGACAAAAGCTTCAGAATCCCAAGAGCGCCGAGTCAATTTTCTGTGATCTTTTAGCACCTTTTACCATTCCTAAGTTTCTTCAGGGGAACTCCTGTGGATCTTACTGTCAGAAAAATACATTAAGCAAATTAACTGGTTACATTTCTCCTGGGGCCATGAGTTACACCATTTTTTCAAAACGAGGTGATAATGTTGCCACTTTGTAACTGCTGGACTTTGCATTAAGTGTTATTTGACATATGCTTTCATAAAATGAATTAAAATAACAGGCAGTAAAATACAGGCAGTAGAAAAGTGGTGACTTCACGTGCTAATTGTGACTGCAGCTGTCTCACTGGTACCTAGCACTGAGGTATACACATTTTTGACATAAAGTTTTATTTCTGCTGTCAGACATGAGAGATAACTTGTTGACGAATGTGGATGGGTAATTAATACCATACAGACAAACATGAAATAAAATTCCAAGATATAAAATATCTTTCTTTCTTTATTCCCTTAAATTGCCAGTGGACACTTGAACTAAATGTTTAGAAGTAATTATCCAGCCTATACCAGAAGCTGTTTTCAAAAATCTATATAGACTCCAGAACTATATAAATAGATTAATTAAAAAAAAAAAAAAAAATTCAGGGGAGTTATTCTGCAAATTCTCAGGTGGAGAGCCAGCAGAGAAGTGTAGAGTACTTTCACTATAAAACTAGACATGCACAAAAGGCTTGAGTCTGTATAAATAGTTCTGACCACGAAGAAACAAATACATAATATCATGTTTAGCAATTGCTGCAGTGCTCACCAAATATGTTACAGTAGTCAGAACTGGTACAGTCTAAGCCATGATTTTGCAAAATTTCACTTTCAAGATCTTTACTGAAACTAAATACAAAACCTTACTGAGTTTACACTGACACAAACACATCTTCTGGGTTAGCAAGCACAGTTCTTTTTTGCAATAACTCATACTTACACTGCTCTTAAATCTCACCTTGAAGAAAAAAGGAACAGCTATTTCAAGACTAACAATTGCTGTTGCTATTGAATGTGCTGGGATATTTATTACAATGTCTCTCATCACATATAACTATGCAAAGCAGTTAGTATTTTTATCATCTGCAGTTATTGAACTTCGCATTCACCATCACAGAAGTTCAGCTTAACTTTAAACTGGTTTTAAATACTTTTTTTTTTTTTAAAAAGACCTTTTGTTAATTTTTCTTTTTAAGTTTCAGACACTTTGGAACTGCCTTTTACTTAATAAGCTGCCCTTGGTGTGAATTCTAAAACATGTGATTTGCGAAAATAAATGAAATAGATGTGTTAGGCTTTCATAGATCATTATATAAGTGTGAAAGCATGAAGAGCATTAAGGCCTTTTCATCTTTGAGCATTATCATTAAGAGATGCACTCTTCAGAAGAAAGCAAAAATAAAAAAAAAAAAGACCATGTCCTAGTTATTACAAAGTATATCACCTCAAGATGGGTAATGGCAGTTAACAACAACAGAAAGAAACCCTGCAACATAGTTTATTTAGTATGAATAAACATCTAAGTGATTCGACTGGAAAAAAGGATCAAGTATCTCCATTCTGTAGACCTTCTTCTTACAGAAGAGACATTCAGAAACAGCATTCTTAGTGAGCTATAGTTCATGATCAGAGGGGTCTTTATTCTCCTAATTGCAATTTAAGCTAAAGTAAATATCAGAAATAACCCACTCATCTGTAAACATACTGTACACCACAAGGTGCTTTATCCGATGGTAAACTGTTCTGTGCTTTGTGCTCCCAACATAGGAAACAGAAGTCATAAATCATCATAGAATTGACTGATTTGGAAGAGACCTTAAAGATCATCAAGTTCCAACCCCCTGCCATGGGCAGGGACACCTCTCACTAGACCAGGTTGCTCAGAGCTCCATCCAGCCTGGCCTTGAACACTTCCAGGGATGGGCAGCCACAATTTCTCTGTGCCAGTGCCTCACCACTCTTAAGAATAAAGATTTTGTTCCTGATAGCCAATAGAAACCTGCCCTCTTTCAGTTTAAATGGAATAGTTTTAAGGGTGGTTCTTGAATACAAATATTCTCATTAAATACTTTTCCTTTTTTTCTGTAAATGGATTAGTGGTCAGTGGGAACAGTGTGACTTTACTGACTCTGGCTTTGTATCCACTGGCAAGATGCAACTCTGTCATTTTGTAGACATAACATAGTTAATGCTGTAGTGATTAATGGAAAAGGGACCATCTCATCCTGATGCTTGATTTATCCAGATAAATACACTTTTAAATGCACAAAGGTTTCACTTTGCTCACTAAACTGAGAATTGCTGTCCTTTCACAGCACAGAAAATAACATCGCCATCTGTTTCTTTGCAAATACTTTATCTAAAGAGATTGTTGTAAAAGCAAAGTAAATTCTGAGAATAAAATGGGAAAAATGTAATTTGAAGTTGTCACAATACAAATAAACAGAAGATGAAGATGGATGATGGTGGGTGGTCTGAAAGCCTGTCTAAAACCATATGGCCCGATCTAAAACCTACGATATAAATTAGAAGTTTAGGGTTTCCTAAAGAGATTTCAGTTACAAGACCCACGTAAGTGATTAAGGCTGCAGAAACAGAGTCCTATTGTTACCACTGCTTATGGTTCTTTTAGTTATTTGTGAGTATGGAAGTTTGTTATTTAAATATTGTGACATTTGCAAATACATTGTATGTTACCATAAACTCCAATTTATAGTGAAACAAACTGCTTCAAGCTGTGCTGGATGTAGCAAATGGAAGCTGCAGGTGTCTAAGGAGTAAATGGATGCCAGCTTGTTAGCTGAGGTAAGAGGCTGAGACAACAAGCATGGTGAACTTGCATAATGAAGAGCAGGTTTCAGGAAAGGCTGAAATTCTGCAGGCATATGAGAAGAAGAAGCAGAAGCAAAGGTAATTTTTTGTTTCTTGAGAGGGTCTGGACATATTAAGGTAAAGCAGGAGCTTATGGTAAGAAGCTGGATTTATGGAGGGGCTGGAGGAGGATCACTAGAACTGTTGAGTAATTAGGCAGAAGCCAAACACCTTAGAGGTGGAGGTGGTTTGGGCAGCAGACCATGAGGACTCATGGGTAACCACCAGTACCAGATTGCCAGACCAGAGAACAAGAACATTTTTAGTGACCTTTTAAGAAGACAGGAAAAACGGAAATGCTAACAATAGACTAATTACTACACTAACAACCATTTTAGTGTGATGGCTGAAACTATGCTTCCCCCAATTCACTCCTCAAAAGGAGTCGCTGTTCCTGTTTCTTCTTGCTCCCATAACACCACTTACTTTGTATCAAAACGAGCACTTGTGTGGCTGCATGCTGAATATCAGGGAACTAATTTAGCTGAAAACCATCTTTGCATTCCATTCACAATCCTTCCTCATAAACACTCCCTCTAACTCAAGGCGAGTCGTTATGCAGGGCTAGAGTGCCTGAGGCAGCAGCCACTTCCCATGGGGCATGAATATAGTGAACAAGTGGGTGTACAGTGATCTGAAATAGAGCCAAAAACTCAGGAGTCAAACCTCCTCTGCTATCCAATAAAGCTGGCATAGACTGTTCCTTCTTCAGGACTGAAGCCGAAGTGACCACAGATATTCAGGAACTGCCACTTCTACCAAATATTATTCACAACAAAAGCTTGCTGAAAATTGTCTATTAATGAGAAAATTACCATAATGAGATTCAAGGACCTATCCACAAACATCTTTAGAGGAAGCTGTCCATTTTTCTTGTTTTATACCTGTCTGTGTATAAATCATGGACCAAAAGTAAATGAGAACTTCCATGCTGCAAGAGGTACTGGGTTTAGTAGGAAAAATTACATTTTCCACTTAAAATACTGTCCTTTTAAATACAGTGCAATCATAAATCTTTGTTTCAAACTTGAGTGATCTTCCATGTCTGGCAATCTCCACTATAAAAGGTGTGAGCAATTTTCAGATACAAGAGCCTGTTTTACTACCCTACCATTAACATTTTACCATTTGCACAGTTCTCTTCACGGGATCTGTGAAGCTGGCATTATGAACAGTAGGAAGAAATAAATGCAAAACAAGCTCTTTCTTTGGCTCTTGCCCAGCTAAGTCACAGAAACCCAGAAGCTCACAGTTCAATCTTGTCAGATTTCCACCACAGGTGAAATGTGTTCTTTCCTCTTGCTTCACTTTTTAGTTGTGAACTCTATCATATGTGCAGTGCAAAAATGTATAAATAACAGGAGACAAAATGATCTTGGCACCATCCTTTAGAATTCCACTTTTCCATTTGTGTGGTGTTTTAATGAAAGATTTCATTGTTGGCAAGATATTGCAGGAACTCTAAAGCAGCCTTGAGAAAAAGGGAGTAAAACTCAATTTGTTTAGACCTTAGTTCCAATACATGTACCCTCCCTCACTTGAACTAAAAACATACTTAAATTCTGAGCTGATGATTCTTTTGAGAGAAATTAATGTTATCTTTACCATTTGGCCATTAATCCCTCAGTCGGTGGTGACTGGAACCCTCCTGAACTTTAGTTGTACCTAGTGTCAACTATAACATAAGTTCATATAATGGAAGTGCCTTCTTGTTCTACGAGAGCAGATAGTGCTCAAAAGTTAGATATATCTATTTAGACACTTCAATGTCCTTGCCACTGTCACTGAAAAGCATCACTGAATTTGGAATTAACGCTTCAGTGAATTACGTCACTGTGTTCTCATTTATAATTAACAAAAAAAGTGAGGCAGAGAAATACAAGATACAGGGCCTACACATAAATTCCTAAATCCTTATGTTGCCACCTGTGTATCAACAGACTGACCACACGCAGTTCTAGTTTGCTGAAATGCAACCAGACTGGCACCTCACATTCTCCTTCCCAGCCCCAACCTGAACAAAGCCCAAACCATTTAAAATTACCAGGTTTCTAGTTACAGCAACTAATTTCAGTTACTTACCTTTTCAAGTACTGACCAAAGCACCTTAAACATTATAAGGAGGCAGTGTATATTATTAAATCAGTGGCATGACACAGGCCTTCTCGGAACAAAGGATGCAGACAAATTAGTGGCTACATAATTAGAGCACGGAAGGAAGATCAAGAGAGAGGTCCCAGAATAGCAAGTCCATACAGCACTGCTAGAAATGATCTGTCCTGTTCTGGAAGCAGTCTAGCCACATTAGCATGCTGCTGTGCTGTGCCAATAAACCTTTTGAAGTTAGAATGCCCCGTGTGTAACTGGATAAAATAAGTGACTCAACTCGGGTTGGGAATCGACAAGTCTTAAATCTTGCATTTTGGAACGTTCTGTTCCAGAGCTGAAACGAGCAGCTTACTTCCACTTCTGCCTGACATTAGTTCCAGTAAAGCTTTCCTGTGATCGAATCTGGCTGTGCTGCTATGCCTATATCCCAGACAGGATCCAGTTATTGCTAAGCTTCCTCAGTGTGAAAAGAGATCAGATGCAGTCTCTGACTTCAGGATTTCTAGAAAAGTTTCTAGGAAGAAATTCTCTTGGAAAAGAATGCCACACAAAAAAAGTTTTCAGTATCTCACAGTATCAAAGGAAAAAAAAAACCAACAAAACAAAAACCCAAATAACCAACGAAAACAAAAAGCCAGCAATGGCTTTTCTGGACTCTGTGTATTTATTTACATACCCCAGCAACCTAAGCACTTTAAATCAGAGCTCTAGGTTTGCAGCTAAACTTTTCTAAGCCTCTACTGAAGCTAAAGAGAGTAATTCCCAGAATTTCTTATTTCAGTTGTACTTAATGCAGCCCAGCTACCCAGATGTGGTCAAACCATATCACATCTACAAGTGCTTCCTTGGTGTCACTCATTACCCTCAACTGCAGTGCAACGTGTGGTCAAAATCCCTACATGTGCTCCCTCTCCTCATTTTGGTGCAGATTCTGACTTCTCTTCTAATACAGGAGGCTCTCTTAGCACCTCTACTTGTGTCCAGCATTCTCCCCTCCCCGAATAGTGGGTGTCCAGTCCCTGTCAAATAACCTGTCAGTCAGTTTTGTCAGAATGCCTCTTGTCAAAATGCACTAGATGAACCCCCAGCTGGTCACTGGCCCACTTGGCAGAGCTGTTGTCTTGCTTGGCCAGCTTCTTCCCTATATCCACTATAGGGCCCAATTCAAATGCCAAAAACCTTTAGTCCCTTCACTGGCCCTAGCCAGGAATTGCCTGTCAAACAAATGCCCATGCAAATGGTGAACATTACGGGAAAAGGTGAGAAGCAACACACACGTACACGAAACAACCAGGTAAACTGACTCATGGTATTTCATAAAACTAATCCAAAAAAACTCCTTTGCTTTTGAGGCTGTGGTTGTACACAAGGATAAAAAAAAAGAAAGACAAAAAACCTGATACTGTTATTCTGTTACAGAAAACTCGTGCAGCTTTGTGTGCCCTGGAATAAAGGAAGACATAAAACTTCTACATAAACTCCTGGGATGCTATAAAACAACAAGTTTTCAATTTCTGACCCTGAACGCTGTCAAGTAAGTATGGCCCACTTTTTCAGCCTATAAATTTTCAAGGTTATTTTGAAAGAACAAAAAGAAACCCTCCTCTTCTCATGAGAAAAAACTCATAACAACAAGGAAGGGATTTTTTTCTTTTTTAAACTCATCTAGACATTATTACTGATACAACTTAAAAAGTTAAATGGGCTAAGGCATTATACATATTGTATTTTCAATACATTTAAAATTCAGTTTGATTAAAGTCTAGAGTGCAGCATTTTAGGATATAGCCATAACTTCTCTGGTAGTTTTGAAAGATGTTGCTAGATATGAGCTATGGAACCAATTAGAGCTCCAGTTCAGTCTAAGGAAAAATGATCTATCCAAAAATAGAATACTTGTATCACATAAAAGAAAAAGCAGACCTACCCATAAACCCAAACTAGAACACCAACACGAAATGAAACTGGATTTTCAAGGAAATGTGATAAAGGTAAATGAAATACCTGCAAACACACAGTGAAGAGGATTTTACACTGAGCATTTCAATTATCCAACATAGGCATGCCAGTAACTACTTTACAGATACAACTGAACTGCCTGGTACCAGTATAAAGATGAAATTAAATTGACTCCTTTTGCCTCCTTTAGGGACTCAAACCCTTCAAATAATTTACATATAGAGGCTCTCTGCTTATATGCAGCCCTTTGAATGAAGAAAGGACAGTAGAAAAGAGGGCAAAAAGACTGAATCAAAATGCAGGTTTTGTTGTTTCTGAAAATATAACAATGTGATGGTGTTACAGTGAACACAGGAATGAAAAATTAAAATGGTGATCTGAATGCCTCTGGATGGAATGATTATTCTCAGTTCAGCTACCTGTTAGATCATTTCCCTCAGAGTTATGAAATGCTATGATGCAGCTTTTACTTTCATCAATTGTAGCACTCCAGCATTTTACAAAGAAAGAAGAATCACTGATGTTCTAATCCCTACTTATTTTTCTTTTAGCATTTTTAATCCTTTTCAGCTTCTTTTGAGGTACAGCTTCCTTCCAGCTCACAAAGAGGGCTAATGACATCAACAGACTGCTCATGAGGGCACTTGTAACAAAACCTTTGCAAAAGATTTCCAGTGCTTTAGAAATACTTCAAAAATTTTCAGGAGACAAAACTGAATTAGTTTCATCCTCCACCCCCTTCCAATGCAATTGGAAAAAAAAATACACACACACACATCTTTTTATTGTGGCTTTCTGCAACATTATACAGCAAAATCTCTTGCTTGTCTTTGTGTTGATCAGTGAGAATGAAAAAGACTGGCACCAAGCTGGAAACAAGTCAAAATGCCCTTTCTGACTTGTTAATGAAATCCTTCTTATGTACAAAAGGCATTTATTCACCACCTTAATAGTCACACTGCAAGTAGATTTTGTCTGGCTAGAGATTCATTTATTTCAAAGAGAAACTAATCTCTTTTGTGGGATTCATATAAAGGATTTGAATCTAAAAATAAATAAAAGGAATTGTTTACCTGCAGTAGGTAATAATACCTTTGGAAATGCCAACTATGGATGTTGACTACTGAATCATGAAACATTACTCTGGCACACTTAAATGAGTTCATGCTGTAAAAATATAATGAGACTATGCTTTAGACCAGCACAGAACCAAATGAAGACAAAGCTAAAATTAGATTCCAACCGCACTCATAAAAATTAAGGGAAAATTGTAAAAAACATTTTCAGAGAATAGGTTTGGAAATATATGTAAAAAGCTTCTGCTTGAAGCCTTGCAAATTGCATTTGAAGGGACTGACCTGACATAAGGTTGGCAATGGATGCAACTGGAGCTTTAATTGACTAAGCTCGGACATCTGTCTCAACTGTCAATCCTCCTAACAGTAAGATTGATAGATGCAAGCTAATCGCCAATTAGAGGGAGTTCATTCTGATCCAGGCTGGGGCTGGAGAAGCTGGATGAACTCACACAGAGGTGGATAAAACGAGTGTGCAGGATAGAGAGAGAGATTTCTGTCTGTTTCTTTCTAGAGACCAGGAGATCTTCTTAGGCTAAATTCATAGAGAAAAGCAGCACAATAATGAAGGAAAGGGAGAAAATGCTGGCTCCACAACTGCGTGACCAACTTCCATCTCACCTTAAGGCGCTTTGAAGCAATACCCAGTATGGTTTTACTTACCCAGTCATTAGCATCCCTTTCCTTCTAGACTACAAATTTCAGCATTATGTAATGGGACTGCATTAGCTGTCTGCTTTTCTTCCTCCCCCAAATGCAAAAGCATTACCTAGTCCCTGTATTTCTTCCACATCCTTCTTAACAGGTTACTATTTATAACAAAAATCATTAGGATTCCTTTTGCTCCTAATATGTTTAAACTCTGTCCTTGCTGGCTGCTGGTTAAAGATTATGTTCTCATTTTCTCTATCAGTTTTCTACCATTTCTAGTTTTGGATACATAGCCTTTAGGAAAAAAAAAAAAACCCACCTCATTTTTCTTCCTGGTTTAGCAACTGATTTTTTCTTTTTACTAGCCCAGACTTTTAGAAATCACAGAATCATAGAATATGCTGAGTTGGAAGGAACCCATCAGGATCATCAAGTCCAACTCCTGGCCTTGTGCAGGACGCCTCAAGAATCTCACCATGATGATGAATCGTGTCTGTTCTCTCCCCTTTCCCTCATCCAGATTGTGGAACTGTGTCTTTGTGAACACAGACTGTGGGTTTGATAGTTTAGAGTTAACGATATTTGGGATTCACATGTAATGCCACCATGATAGACCATGAGAGCCATTTAATGAATTATAATTATATTCAGGACACAAAAATAGTGCAGTGAATTTATTCTTCTCTCTTCTTCCTCTCTCTCCACTATTAAAAGTTTGTTCTTCTCAAGACACATGCTAATTTCTTTAAATACTCCTTTTGTTAGTACATCTGACTTGGATTTATGTGCTTGTAGAGCAAAATTGTTAAGAAAGGTGGTGGGTTTTGGGAGCAAATACTTGTTTCAGTTCTTGTTTATCTCTCATTTCTAGCCTTCATGTTGACAGGAAACTGCTTGTGGAGGCAGCAGTTGAGGGTATAGCAAGAGTTGCCAGGTTTGAGAAAGAATGACTGGCAGCACAAAACCTCCAGCACGGCATAGACACATCTACCACCTAATAGTGCAGTGCTTTTTTTCCCAGCAAACCCTAAATGGTTTCTGGTGTGATTTAGTAGCATGGAGTAAACACTACCAAGTACACCACATTAAATTTTCCCTAGTAAGCTTTCAAGATAATCTACTTCTAATTTGCCTATGATTTGGAGACATCTATCAACCACACCCAGAATAGAAAGAAAGATTTTAGGATCCCTCACAAGATGCTTTGCCATTAACCATTGGAGCTAAGCCTTTTCCAGGACCAAATGTTTATTAGGTATCTCTGTACAGCCAAGGTTCTCTAGTTATTATTAAAAATGAGCATTATTCAAAATATCTGAATTCATTAAGCAGTGCTTAATAGGGGAACAGTACTTTTGGGGAGGGGGAAGGGGAAAATAGGAAGTAAAAGAACTTAGGCTTGCATTTTTATATCTCAGCGGCCAGAGAAGTCTCCACCTACCTAAAAACCCCAGGAAGTGACCTCCAGATATTTATGTCTGCACCAAATAAATCCTAGCTCTGGCACAGAAATATTTTGCAGTGGAAGCAAAATGTGTGTGCCAGCACTGCAGTTGGCTCGTAATGGAAATGCCAGGAATACCTGAAGTCCCAAGGGTTAAATCACTTCTGTAACAATAATGATCAAGCCATTAAATGTACATGAATATTTAATTTCAGCTGCACTTAGTTCCAGTCTTAATTGTCAAAACCACTTTGCTAAAAATATGCAAATAAATTATCTATTCTCCTTATTTATGCAACATCTTCACCTCCAGATTTAGGACAAGGAGCTAAATCCACCAGGAAGCCATTTTAGTGACTTGTTCTGCCAATTTTGTCCACCATGCAGTAAGAACTAGGACTAAGAATAGTTGTGGCATCATCCACTCTCCTTCATCACCCTTTCCTTTTACCATAATTTTCACAGCTTTCTCACAATCTATTGAAAATAATTCCTCCACAATGACTTGGCTTTATCATCAATGCTTTTTACTTGATCCAGGAAAAAACTCCACTGTCCAGCTTCACGCCTTCAAAACAAGCTTACATTCAAAGTGTGGGAATAACTCAGGGTTAAAATCTGATGTGTGGAGTGCAATTCGCTTTAAACATAAAATTCTTTTAATGGCACTATTGAAAGTGCCCCTAAGCATTCTCCAGAAGCTATTAAGCCATTCAGTGCATCCTGCAGTGCTAGAAACTCCATGTACTCTGGCCCAATGACTACTTCATGTGGATCTTTTATCTAGAAGAGCTATATAGCAATGAGAAACAGCAGTGACTGGCACATCGCAATTAAAAAAAAATAAAAAGTATTGCTTATTTTTAATTAGTTTTCCTGAGTTTTCTAAGAAAAATGTCTTTTTTTCTGCTATGTTAATTTTGTCAGGACATGTAGGGATGAAAGACTTATAATGATATTACTTAAATAACTGGAAGATTAAAACCAAGCAAATAAAGCTGGACAATCAACAACTATTGGAAACAAAACTTTAGAAAGTAAACTTGAAGTTGTACACCACAGCCATTGGCAAAGCAAGGAGCAGAGGATTAAGTGACAGTGCACCTACCCTTAGAGGCAGGCAAAGTTAACACCTAATAGTTGTGCCTTTAGGCAAAAAGTCTTAATTTGTTCAGTTACAAATCCATTTTCCAGTGTTGCCTGCTAGAGGCCACACAGCCGAAGAACATTTTCACACAGTTTTTTATAACTCAGCAGAGCAGCTGACTGCTACAATTTAGTGCTTTTTTATAGCGCAATTGAAGTTATTTTTCTGTCATTGGGGAAATTTGAACTTTGCAAAGCCTAATTAAGAGGCATTTATTATGTTTCATACAGCGTGTTCAAAAAGATGTGTAAACTTCAAAATAAAATACTGCTGCAGATGAGTACAACAACATAACTGAACCTTTTGCATGGAAGATCTATTGTACACAATGTGGTTTTATTATATTTGAAGGACTGAATTTTATCAAGCTGAATGAGTAGCAAAAAATGTTTTCATTAGTCTGTCTTAGGAATGTGATCAAATTTGGACTAATGTCACTGAGGTCTAGTGTGTGCCCGAAAAGGAAGGTGAGAAGATCAGGCTCTTTCACCCCACAAGCATACCTACTAAAGAACACAGCAGGTGGGAGAAGCTTCAAAAGGAACAATATTGAAGGGAAAGGTGGAAAAAAACACAGCCCTAGAACATATTTGTGAATATGTGAGTGTGAATTTTATGTCTAAAAAAATCTGTTTGTGCATTAATTCAACAACATACAGTACAGGGAAGGTTTTTTTCAGGAATATTGAACTTTTCGCAGTTTCCTCTTTGTTAACATATATCTCCAACTGTTACAAGGCTACACTACCACTATCTTTTTCTTTTCAATCTAGGACACAAAGTGAAATTAATTCAACAAAGAAACATCCATTGCCATGAATTATTCCCTCATTTGTGTTCAAATGTTTCCCTAAAGATGCAACTCAAAAAGATACTCCCAGGTTATCCAACTAATGCATTATTCTAAAATAAATACTTCTGAGCATTTTCATGAAGTGTAGGCAGAATTACTGTGTCCTATTGCCCAATACTTCCTGCAGCAAACTGCAGACAGGCATTCAGGCTTTGAGGCAGTCTGGCACCAACTAGCCTCGTTTCAAAAAGAAACTACCATCCTAAAACGCAAGTACGAAAAATCAGTTCTTGGCCAAGCCATTACATCTCAACATCTTACGTTTTCAAGTTGTAAAACATCAGAACATTATTTACACCCCTACACCCACACTAAGATATGCCAGGTGCTTAACATTCCTGGTGAAGAGGTTAACAAAAACAAGAGGTAGACTTGCCACAAGTTATTGTGTAACTTCAGAGAAAAAGTCAAAGGAGTAGCTATGAGCTCTGGTCTGAACAATCAGATTTTTTTTTTCCTTTTGTTAAGAGTTTTTGAAGTTTTGTAACACATATTGTGTTAAGTAAATGTAAATAATACCAGAAACCAACATTTTCTGGAGGATGCAGTTTGTTGCCGTATAATCACTATTATTTAGAAGCCTAAATAAAAACACTCAGCTCATAACTCTTAGTATCTATATTGTTATGTATTTTCCTAGTAGTATTATTGAAAAAAAAAATAGCATGTTCTCTGGAAAATGATAGAAATGAGCACTTCCTATGAAATGCTACTTACCTACTGTAACTGTAATAATGCAGGGAATAAATACCCAAAATTTTATAAACCAGCAGCAAATGAAATAACAGAAACACTCCTGATTTCCTGCACTGGCATCACACACACTTACATTTGGAAATGAAAGACAAGAGAGAAAGAGGAAGAGAAAGAAAGGGAAGGGAGGGAGGGAAGGAGGGAGGGAAGGGGAGGTGGGAAGGGGAGAGGGAGAGAGGGAAGGAGGGAGGAAAGGAGGGAAGGAGGGAAGGGAGGAAGGAAATTATTTTGAATAATCAGACATATCTCCCTTTCCTCCATTTCTGTTTTATATAGCCAGCACTAAACAAGAATTAAAAAGCTGTCAAAGTCAGTTACTTTAAAATGGCATTAATATTCTGATGACCAAACTAAAATCAAGATAACTCTTATGCTGGATCCTACAAAGGGCTATTATAGGAGAATCCTTTTTTTCATTTTAGCTAGAGCTTAAAAACTTGAAAGGCACACCACTTAATATTATTTATTATGTAAACAGATGTCTCTGTTGCTCAGTGAGAAGATAAAAGGGTCCTAGGGTCTAGATCCTGCTTGGCAATGCTCTTAGTCAAAAATATCTTGACCAAAAAAACCCAAAAAACACTAAAAACAAAACCATTCACTGAAGCAGGGCTGGGAGTCAGGATCCCAGCCACTAAAACCCAAGACTGTGCTCTAAGACACTCTGGGAACTCTGTGCAGATGCTCCCAAGCAAGTTAAACTGTGCTCTAGTACCACTCAGGAAAGGTTACTTACACTGATTCTGCCTTGCAAAGTCCACTCCTTCTGCTAGAGCACATTACCAAGATACCTGAGCCAAGCACTAATCTTTGACGGGAAACTGCAAGTCTTCAAGTTGACACATACCAGGAAGGGAGGAAAACATCAGAACCTTCTTCATTTTCCTTTTTCCCTATTCCACTCACCCCTTTTTCATGTTCTTCTCTTCCACACAGAAATATCAGTGTTATGCACTGACTCTGAGCTGCACTTCATTGCTCAGCACGTTGCTTCCTTGGATTTGACTCTTCATTGTCCAACTTCCCTGTTTAATGCTATGAAACTTAGAACATCTTTATGTGGCAAATATATGTTTAATCCCAGATATGTTCAATCCCAGAATTCTTTAACACTAAGCATGCATTTTAGCATTCTATTTTCTGATTTAAAATATGCTGGTACAGAATAAGAGTAAGTGTAAAGGCAGACATTTATATGTTCCTAATCACAGGGAACACACAGATATTAGAGCATGAAACAAAGCAAGAAAGGAGATGCCTTGTAAAATGGTGGCTTCCTCCTTTTCTCCACATACATTTATAGTAAGAACATCAATCTCTCCCTCAAGAGATGATCTCCATCATCTTCTGCCCCCACACAGGTGTGTTAAAAAGCTTTTCTTCTCGGAACATTCTCAGAGCATGAAGCTCAAAGACTTTTTTTCTGACAGCACTTTCTATATATCCCACTCCTCTGCTTCTCCATATACATGTAAATTTTCATATGCAACAGCCAATGATTTAGGTTGGGGAATTAAAAAGTTAACACAAGCCAATTGCAAGGAGCTGAAGTACGTATGTTACCAAAAGCAAAAAAATGAACCAAACCAGTGATAGTGTGTTGCATTACAAAAAAGCAGTGCTACAAAAAATAAATCTAGATTTTACTTAAGTGCAAGCAGCTGAAGCTCTGAATAAATTTGGATAGAATGCCAGATAATTTCTCTTGAAATCAAAAAATCTTCATCAGCATGAAGCTGTTAAACACATCTTTAATTTCTATATGCAATCTCAGTAAAATTTCTAAGATTATTAATTTCCAAGTGAGCAACCTCTAGCTCCTCACAGGCAGATAATTTTTATTAAGCATGATATCCTTATACCAAGGGCTAACAATTTTCTGCAGCAACTGAGCAAAGGTTTGTTTCCACACCCTTCTGGATGCTACATGCATTTCCTTCCCACAGTAGGTGGAGGAATTTCCAAAGCTGAAAGCTATTTTGAGCAGCTTCCAGAGCCTCTCTTTGTAACACCTTCTTAACTGTGATTTCCTAATCACTATGCAGAAGATTTCACTGCCTAATTAAAGGACTGGTGCAGTGATGAAGATAAAGAATACAGAGCAGGGCTGCAAGCTAATCTACAAGCAAAACACAGGAGCTACTTGTCAAGAGTAAGGGCATATTTTATCGACAGCTGTGTCCAATAAGGATGAGTTATATAGTGAATGTTTAATATTAATGCATTTCAGTCTTTCCCATTACTTACTCGTTATACATACCTAGGGCATTTCCAATTCCCTCACTATCCCTTCTTATTGTAATGCAATTAACATTTTAACCCCTCTGAAAATCCTTGTTTTTACATCATCTCAGACTTTTACAGACAGTGCTCAACAGAGCTGCAGGTCTTAGCAGTTATGTTTTTGGCCTGTAAAATGCAGTTGGGGTGTGTAAGTCATGGTGATGAGTGAATCTTCTACTTGCACCTTTGAAATTTTCCTTTATATATCTCTGTCTCTCTCTCTCACTCTACATATATATATACATATATGTTGAGGTATATATGTGTCTTTATACAACTGCCCACCAAAAGGATATCAATAATAAAACAGGTACAGAAAACTGTTATACACAGAAGACATTACCTACACTGTTATGTAAAACAACTATTTTTAAACAGTATTTGGTTATTGACTTAAATATCAGCATTATGCTCCTTTGTACAATCATACTTCAGCTCCCTTGAGAGCTGGACTGCCTCTGTTCAAACCATCCATTCCCCCCATGGAATTCTGCCCATTTATAGCAGAACTATCAGCTGGGAAAGATTGTCCCTCTACCATCCACGTCACATCCATATGGGAGTTCACAGCTGTCCAGTGAGGAGGAAAGAAGCAATAACCATAGAAGAATAATCTTATGGCTGAAACCAGCAGTCTATTCTACCTCTATACTGTAATCAAAAAATATTAAATCAAAGTCCTCCTCATGGCTACTAATTGTGCATTCTTTATTCGAGGGCAATTAATTTGAGACACCTGGGACATAATCTGTGGACACAAGCACTCGCAACACCACCACAAACAAGGAGAATGCTGCTATCAGCACATAAACCTCTACACAATCATACCCTGGAAGTGTCAAAATGAAGACCCAACTAACTAATGCTTTTAAATTGCTGGACATATATTGTCCATGCCTGGGTTTGGCTTATACAATTTATGAATAATATTAATAGGGCTTCAAATCACAGAGGTATTTTAAAACTGGATTTGTCATATGGACGTGTATTTTACAAAATTCTCTTGCAACAGGAAAGCTTGGGTTTGCTTCCCTGCAAGCAATGAGGTGCTCATGATCTCTCCTCTCCTTTCTGACACTTTGAGGCTTTTCAGGGGGAACAAAGCTGTCAGGACCCCAAGCATATCTCACCTCCTGGGGCTTTGTCTATCTGGACTCAAAGCCAACACAAAGCACAGCTGGTGACCTTGGAGACAGCCACTGTGAAGAAAGCAAGAAGAAACCTCAGCTGGGACTGCTCCCCCTTCCCGTGGGAGCTGCTTTTATGCTGAGCCTCTCATCCTAGATCCCCATCTGAGCTGTGCTGCTGCTGTGCCACAACGCTGACAGTGCCTGGCCGTGACTCCTGCTGAGCTGGACCCCAACGTGACCCATCCTTGGCCCTCATGGTTCCTACAGCCACAGCACATGACCAGGACCTTTGGCTGGATGTTCTCACCATCCCCAGGCCTGCCTGGCTGCTGTGGGACAGGACTGCTCTCACTGAGAGCACTGCCCTGCCTGCTGTGCTGCCTCCAGCCCTGGGGCTGTGACCCAGTGGTGCCCCCCCCCCCCCCAGCACTATCAGGCTTGACTCTAAGCCTCCCCCAGACCCTACTCCCCAGCCCACCTCCAGCTCTGTTGCTGTCCCCCACTACCTCACCTACCCCATCCCAGGCTGCAAGTGACGCCCAACCCGGTCCAGGTTTAGCAGTGGTCTTTGGTGGCACCTGGCAGAAGGTGTTGGCAGGGTTCCCACTACGACATCACCTGAATATTACTAGCAAGATTATTCCCAAAAGACTGTATTTGCCGATAGGAAAGCTCATCCAAAAAATGTGAGAAGTAAACCTTGGTGTCCCACAGTTCGAGTATGTGACTAGGTGCCAGCATGTAAGAGGTGAGCAAGAAGACAGAGGTTTCACCATCCCCACAGGAAAAGAGCCAGAATCACCCTCCTTTCCTGCAGAAATAGAATCAGAGAAGAGCAAGTGTTGGAAGGACCTTAAAGATCATTAGTCCAAACCCTCACTGCCACGGGCAGGGACACCTTTCACCAGACCAGATTGCTCAAGCCCTAAACACTGCCAAGGCTGGGGCATCCACAACCTCCCTGGGCATTCTGTTATATAAATAAAGACTTATCAGCCCTGGATGTGTTATCTCTCAATAAGCCTGGAGTGGCAAAAGGCACCTGGGTTCAGACCTGACACATATAAGCATCCCTTATATGTACAAATATCCATGGTAAACCTATGCAGAGATGGATTGCCTCCCAACTCCTCATCAGGCAACAGGAGCTGTATCTAAGGGTGACAGAGGAAGCTGGATGTGTGCTGATGAGCCTGCACCAGTGCAAGTACTCCTGTCACCTAAACCAAGCCAAGGATTCCCTGCTCTGTGGAAAAGCCTGCAGCAGCAATACCCTGATGTGTTGGCACGCTGAAAAGGGAATTTAAGTCAGGGTTGTACAACCTAAGCTGAGAGGCAGACACCTACAAATTAGGCAAAATACCTCTGTCCCTTTGAGGATCTAGTCATAAGATATAACAGCCTGGGAAATACTTGGGAAAGAAGCACATGAGGAAATCAATAATTCCGTCTGTGTTCAGTGTGAAGACTGGACCATGTGCTGTAAATATTACATGCAGGATGGGAATGGGGAAGCTGGAAGGAAATGCTGAATAGCAGCTCGTGCAGTACTCAGCAGCAGTTAAACGTTGTGAGGTGACACCAGTCTGTGAGCAGATAATCAAAGCCTATATTAGTGTCCCTGCCTGCAGGGGACAAATCAGTGTTGCATAGGCAATCCTCATCAGTGTTTCCTAGGCTGTGAGAGCTTGCCTTGCCACCTTGAAGTAGCCTTGGCATATGTTAATTTTCATTCCTTTTAATGTCATATTATATAAACAATCCCTGTATAAAGATTGACTTCAGATATTTGTTTAAAAAAAAAAAAAGGAATTATCCCCTTTGTTTTATTTGAAGGATACATTACAACACCTTCCCCACTCAAAGGACACACTGTAATTAAAGATTGAATTTTCTCAGGATTTTAACTAAACCTGTCACTTAGCTTATGAATTAAAAATAATTAAACACAGGGTCTCGTAAGAATTGTGCTCCTGCGCCTGCTCACTTCTGTGTGATTCCTTTCACTAACAAATCGCTAGTTTTCCAGTGTTTTGCATAATTTGAAATAACTGACTTAGGAAAATTACAATTAAAAAGATTTTTCCCTTATTATAGTCAGAACTTTGAGTTTCTTGAAATACTAGTTATTCCACTCCTGTCCGTGGTCCAGGAAGGCAATAGCTTGTCTAGAGGCAATTTTGGCAGGGACTAACTGGTCCCTACCAGATGATGATATCCTTTTTACTTCTCCTGATCCCACAGACAGGGAGCCTTTGGGAAAGAGAGCTGCCACCTCACTGAAGCTTGGCATGGTGTGAATGCTACCTGTGAGCAGCAGTGGCTGATGTTCCCTTTTCTGGGAGAGGGGCTGCTCAGGGAGCTGGCTGCCCTTTCATTAAGAAGTTTCACTGAAGAACTCAATTATTAAACATCTCTTTCATTTCACAAAATAAAAGAAACATAGAATTCAGAGTTTGACTATGTACAGTAAATAAGATAAAATAGATCAATGCAATATCTGCCCTACCATAGTTTCTTAACATGTGAGTGAAACTCATTGCTTCTGCATTCATTCTACAGATATTTCAGCATATTTAACCCTTATTTACTTGCCATCTCAGATACCTGCTACCAGCAGGATGAGCAAATGACCTTGCATGATCCACATCACAAGCCCCACCTCCTCTTGGCTGCTACGATTTCCCTTTCAAATCTCAAATATTCCAAGCATTTCATGGTTGCTTCCTTCATTGACTATTAGCAAAAATGAAACTGTGACAAGAGTAGGAAAAAATACATAAATTTCACAGAATCACAGAATTTCTTTGACTTTTGAACATCATCTGGTCCAACCCCTTCCCTCAAGCAGTGCCACTTAGGGCTAACTGCTCAGGACCATGTCCAGATGGCTTTTGACTGTTTCCAAGGTTTGTGACTCCACAAGCTCCCAAGGAATTTCAGCTTAGATTACAAAAAAAAAAAAAAAAAAGAAAAAGATAAAGAAAAAGATAAAGAAAAAGATAAAGAAAAAGATAAAGAGAAAAAAATAAAGAGAAAAAAATAAAGAGAAAAAAATAAAGAGAAAAAAATAAAGAGAAAAAAATAAAGAGAAAAAAATAAAGAGAAAAAAATAAAGAGAAAAAAATAAAGAGGGAGTATGCTGGCCAGGCATTAATTATAACACTCTTAACCCATGCATGAAAGGTCAATTCTGATGATTTATCAGTGTCCATAAGGTTGAAATTCAACCCTGAAAAAGAAGTAGTGCTAATGCCAGGAATATATGCAGAAGTACAACATAAATGAAGGCTCCACTTCTTCCCAAATATTAATCTCAAAATTGCTTATTTATAAAAAGTACTTAAAGATTCATAACCACTTGTGGCTCCTTTTCTCCCCAGCTGACAGCAAAAATTAAATACGAAACATAATTCTTGCTCAATTTTAAAGATTAATACATATGTCTGCCATCATACAAAGTATGCAATTAGAAAAAATATGGAATTTTGAGTGTTTGAAAAAAGATACCACTCTTCAAAAGTGGAATTTATTTTTCTGTCAAGTACTGCCTTAGTTTAGAAATGCAGTTCATAAAAAAGTCATCCTCTCTATATCTCAGTTCTTATCTCTCTCATAAGAGGAGTTAATGATGTTTTATGGCAGCTGCACTAACTTTTCCCTTCCCTCTGCTAAAATAAGGAAATGCAGTAGAATGAAGAAAAAAAACCCCTACTTTCCTAAAACGTTACGGCTTTTGTTTGATTTTCATTTTCACTTTATCGTATAAAGATTTTCCATCAATTTTGCATATGCTTATATATTTTGCTCTTTTTCCCAATATAATTACTTCCTATTTCCTGAAAATTGCTCTCCCAAAACAAGAACAGAAGTTCTTGAGGCAAATTTATTATAGTTCAAAGCTCATTCTTTTTTCTGACTGTCTTTACGAAATCGAAATAAACATAATTACCTTGGGGACCTCCAGCCTTCTGTCAAATTTGACTGAAATCAGCCAGTAGCTTCAGATATTTTCAGAAGAAGACAGAGTCATGCAAAGTCGCAAACACTGAAAAATTGTACAACTCTTCCTTTAAAAACCAAAACCCCACTTAAAAAACCCCAAACCGGCCAAGCAAAGCCAGCGTTACCTTAACAAATAAAATGGAAACTGTCTTGCCTCTCAGCTGTGCTTCACAAGCATGAAATTCAAAAATTCTCCTTACTCCAGGAGACAGATTCATTTAAATTCAGTCAATTTTAATGAGCATTATGAAAAGTCTATGTTGAAGATTCATTTTCATAAACCAGTCTGAACTTCCAACTTTTGGTCATGATGTTCTATTACTTTTTAATATTATTTTAATACATGCCTTAAAAAAAAAAAAAAGAAAGAAAAAAAAGAAAAGAGAAAAAATGCCACCACTTTGGTGGTTTTCTAAACCAGACTAGAGGTAGTAATTTTCAAAAAAAATTTTTTTTTTTGTAAATTCAAAGTTCTTTATTTCAAAGTAAAAATAATTTGGCTGAAACTCCTCCTAAGATTAGCTTTTGTTCAAATCCTAGAGCTCATAAACGACGGAAATGTCCCAAAATCTGCAAAGATAAATCTCATCTTTTAAATTACTGAAAGCCTTCATTAAGCCTTAATATATACTGTCAGTTTCAAACTAAATAATAGATGAGATTTTAACATAATCAGAAGAAAACTGCTGGTACCTGCCTCTGTTAGTGTCACAGTTAAATTGACATGGTAATTTTCAAAATAATGCTTTCTCTAAGTCACTTAAAGACTGACAAGCACTCATCATTTAGAAAACTTTTCTTCACACAGAAGGAAGCCCCTTACTATGAATTCAGTGGTAAGACTGAGCAAATATTTCTTCTGGTTGTCCACTGTGGGAGTAAAATTCAGTGGCTGGGTTAACCAAATAAATCTGAAGAAGTCATACTAACACCTTGGAAAAAATATTATCTTGTTGCAGTAATGTTTTATGAGTATTTTATTACCTGTTATTTTGTTATTCATGGCTTCAAGGAAAAATCTATAATAATTCTTATTAAATGTGGATTTGGGGATTAGATTGTATACTGTGTTAAAAACCAACACTTAGCATTCCATGTCCTGTGAGGATAAGGACTGCACAATGAAGAGAACTAAACAGCTAAAACCTTGGGTCCCCCTCCGTGTTACCTGGTATTCAAAAGGCCAAGTGTCATCAATAAAAGCTTGGTTTAGGAAGTGTTGCATTTCTCTTCTGGAAGGTCACTGGTGATGGTTTCAAAGTCTCTTTTAAGACAGACGTGTTTTGTGCCTATCAACTGTCACTATTAGAGACACATTTCACTATTTTAGCTGCAAAAAGGATTAAAATGGGATGTAATCATTTCAAGTACTTCACAAGTAGCACAGAGTTCTAGCTCCTGGATCACTTGATAAAACCAGAGAAAATATTTGAACACTCAAGGAAAGCAACAGCACTATGGATAATAAAATGCCATGACTCAGAGCCCTTTTTCAGTGTTAGGATTTATTTTCTGGTTTTCTAAAACAAAACAAGAAATTTACAACTGAAAACACCTGCAAAGATTGCAACCCCTCTAGGCTGAGTTGAGCTCCCCTGGGCTTTGTCTATGGAATCTGACCAGACCTTGACATCTGGAAATTCTTTCAGGTCATCCAAATGTGCCCAGCATCTCGGCATGAAGCTATATAAAAATAATTTAAATAAAAACAAACTCCACCATCTATCTATGAAATGAAATTTATTACTCCATCCTCCCGAGGATTTATGGGCGATGACAAAACATAGCACAGGCTCATTTCTCTTTCCAGCTTCCAAGCAAAATAAACAGGACAGACTAAGTGAACAGGAAAAAGAGTCGTAATTCAAACAGTGGGCTTAAGGTGTGGATGTTCTTTCACATCCAATTGCTCCATGAGCTTAAGAAGCTAAACTCACCATTAATAACCAAGATTGCTTCATGATTAGAGAACCATATCATCCCCTTTTAGTATGGGGAAAAAAACGCTTCCTAGACACTGAAATCTTCGCTGAATTGACTGACAGGATAGAGGAGACAGAGCAGTGGTGTGATTGGGTACCTCTGTGCACCTGTATTTGTGTGTTCCTGTGAGCACACACAGGTGTGAGAAGGGAAGCCTTGCACACTTCATCTCGAACCCATTTTCTTCCTAATACCATATGCAAAGGTGAAATAGAAGCTATTTTGCTTCTGCTTTGGCCTCCTTCTACTGAAGCCTTGATTATTGTTGCTGCTTCATGTCACATCCATCCATGTGGCACGTACTGCATATATCCAGCATGAATATTTCATGAATATTGGGGAAGCAATTGCAATGTGAGACACAATGCATATTTCAGATGACACATGACTGATGTGTTTAGAGATCTGGGTTTATTATGTACTTGCAACATCATCTACTACCAGAAAGCTGGTCTTTTCCCCTATTGCACTGACTAAAGTCAAAGAAGGAAAACAAATGTGCATTTTGAATGTATCTGATCTTTTACTGAAACAATGAATTAAGGTACTGTCATGTTTGTTTTCCACTTTCTTTCCCCAAAGACAGAGCACAGAGATAAAAACAACATCAAAACTGCTTTGTATTTGCTGCAAAACATAACATAAAAGTTTCCTTTTAAAGAACTTTTCATGCTTCACGTTATTACTAGTTTTGGATTAATACCATATTGTTTAGAGTTGGACTTCTACTATAGAAACATTTTATTTAATACCTCTGATTTTCTAAAGACTAATCTGTTACTTGCTATCTCCAAATGATTAATAAGTTCACATTTAAAAGAGGAGACCCACATCTAGCCAGCAAGCAATTTTCAAGACGGGAACTTGAGTGAGCATTTGTTGCCATTTCTGCTGTAAGAATTCACATTCCTTGCCTTCATTTTCTCTCTTTCTCCATATCAAAACAAAGCCAGAAAAAACATCCCCACCTATAACCTCACACACATGATTTTGAAAAGATTTCATCTGTCCCAGTGAGGAAAAAAAAGCTTTTGGGAAGCTCAGTAAGTTTCAGAGTGGAGAGATTTCCTCCTCCATTTTATTCAATTGCTCCTTGCAGCTCCTCACCCATTTGGAGCCTTAGGAGCTCCAAGGTCCCAGTGAGTTCAGCCCAGGTACAGAGCCTGTCACACCTCACTCAGGAATGCACAATAAATTGCATGAGAACTTGGAGGTCGTTCTGAGTTAATTTAGGAAGATGATGAAGAAATATGAGATCAGACTTCATCTCAGATTTGCTGTTGCTTTCAGGTACTGATGCAAGCAGGTTATACAGCTGCTTTACAGTACCTCCAAGTTTTCCCTCCACTAAAAGAGGATTTTACCACCTGGAGAGGTGCTTACTTGCTAGAAAATTCTTTGGACCTTAACAGATCACTAAATGTCAAACGGAAAAATGCCAGCAACAACTCAAAACCAAACAAACACACTCCTAAGTCAATTGGTCTAATTGCGGAACTCTCTCATTACAGTTTCTCAAACCCACCGGTTTCCCCTTCAGTGCCAGAACTGTGGACATTTCAGCTACTCTACCTCAATTTCTAGCCCTTATTTAAGGGTACACATTGCAGGGTAGAAAATGCTGCTTTTGTCTTCCCTCCTTTCTTCCTTTTCTAGATGTTGCAGCGAGAAAAACAAAAAGTCTACAGACAGCTTATAGTTCATTGTATGCACTTACTGTATTTTAAATGTGTTAATTCTCTGAAATGAAACAATTCTGCAACGAGTGCTAATGCTTCATGACCTGAGAAAAGAAACAATTCAAACAAGCTAGCAATATAAATACCTCTCAATTCATGCTATGCACAGATGCTACTGAAAAATCAAACCCAAGTTCAACATCCAGAGAAAAAAGTTTCTTAATCCCTCAAAAACAGACCTAGTAAATGAATAGCATGTATTCATAAACAAAAACAAATTTCAGAAAAATTACATGATATAACCACATGTCAGCAACTGTAGGAAAAAAAAAAAGGAAGTAGATATCCCTTGGAATTGGGAAGCACTTCCCAACAATGCAGCTAATTGTAATTTCAAATGGGGCCACAGGTGTTAGTTACCAAAAGCCTTCCTGTGTGGCAGCTGCTTGTTCATTGGTCTTGGTGGACAGTTCATCCCATCAAGGAGCTCACCACAATCACTGCCTTTGTTGGCAGTCCTGGCATAAGCCAAGAGCTGCAGGGCCACCCCTGCTCCCCCTGATGAGCAGCATGTTGATGAGCCCTGCTCGTGCTGCGCTGGCTTCTTCAGTGCTTCCAGAGTTCATTTTAATTCCCACGCTTTGCTATCCAGCAATCCTACACTCCCTTGAAAATATATATTCCCGTCTAATCTTGTCTGCCTCAATTAATCACCGTGGCTTTAGACAGCATCCCAGTCCTTGAAATTGAGAATGGGAGGTCAACAAATGGCTGGTTTTTACCTCAGAAGTCAGAATTTGTTAGGAAAGACAATGTGGAATGGCCAGCACTGCTAAATAAGAGATGTGAAGATATTCTTCAAGAAAAGGCACCAATGAATCACCTGTGAACAAGACCACACAGACCACGCAGGACTCTCCTAAATAGAGATGCTGCACATAGAATGCAAACAATGGATAAGGCAGGGAGGAGAGGAAATTTAAAAAGCTGAAACCTTCCCCTTGTCTTAGTTCAGGCACAGAATAGAAAGAATATTGCAGCTCAGCCTGGAGACACAAATCTTTATAAAGGCTGACTGATTCCTCTTCCATACTACTTTCAATGTCACTTCAAAGACTACAGTCTTGCTTTTCTAACTGCTGGCATTTAATCCATTCTGATACACATTAATAAAATAGTGCATGCAAACATTTTATGCACACATACACACATATATGCTTTAGAGTAGCATATGAAGAATTGTGTTATTCAATGATCTTGACCAAGACTTATTAATTTTCTTGCCTTCAGCTGAAATTCATTCTGATCTTTCACATCATTCTACTTACACTGAAATCTTAAACAAAAATCTAATTTATGTGCAAATATAAGAATGCTAGGCCTCTGTGTTCTGTTTCACATGACATTCCCAGCATTTCTGATGCCTCCATCATCAAAACATCTCCAATAGACTAAAGCCCTTTGAATTAAATAAATTAAATATAAGAAAATATATTCTTCTGTTGTTTCCCACTCTTCTCTTTCAGAATCAAAGAAGAATTATCAGAATGTTAAAAAAAATACAATATTAAAAAAAAAAATACAAATACGTATATATATTTATAAAAGCCCAGTATTATGGATCTCAAGCCTTCACACCTGTCAAAGGCAGCTGTAAAGATGTGGATTCCCTTTCAACCTCATGCTTCTTAGATAAGGATAAAGCATCTATAAGCTCAGAAACAATTTGGTGAAAACAATTTGGATGTCATATCTGAATGCTTGAAATATATGAGGAGTAATATAAGTGGTTAGTGTTACTCTGGTGAGTCTTGATTTTCCATACAGACAGCTCTGGAGTATACTTTCTTGTTAATGGTACATTTTAATTTTCTATGCTGGTTTTGGCTGTTACCTTGTTAGTCATTTTATTATGTTTAAAGATCTCCCATGATAAGAATACTTCAATGTATTTACAATATTTTGATTTTCTATATGTTAATTTGGTCAGTCACCACTTCTGGTTATTGATCATCTGAGATGGTCAAACTAAGCAAGTGCTGTCAATGAAATTGCTTTGAAACACAAAGAACAATGACACTAACAAGGAAAAAAATGATGGTGTTATTGTCATTTCCTAATCTCAGATGTCCAATCACCACCACCAGCAAACGGATTTAATATGAAAAAAATCAGCCATGGTCAAATACAAGTAAATTCAACTTAAAATACTGCCTTGCGAAAAAAAAGTAGTCTGTTAATCACTTAAAGCATTTACAAAATGGAAAATTACTAGAAAGATTTGTTTCTGTATTCAGTATGTGGCACTCCATTTTAGTGGCCATAGCACTCTGGAAAAAACAAGGCTAACAACTTTTAAAGGACAAAGAAGAATTTTTTCAGGCAAACACAAAGAGACCAGAGACAGGCTCAGATTGCCTCCTTAACTGCAGCTTAGCTCTCCTTTATGCTCACTGAATCCTTCCTCTTCCAGTTCTTTTCTCCTCCTCTGTTTTCATCCATTCACCAAGCAGCTTCTGCCTCTTTTTGCCTTTATCTTAGGCTGCTTTTAACAGACTTCTTCAGTCATAATCCCTATTGAAAAGTGAACTGGTATTCTTGTTTACCTGGTAAAATTTTGTTGTACCCTACCAGCCTACCTTTAACTCAGTGAATTTTACTGAGATCTTAACTTTCCTGACTGGCTCTACATCACTACTGTACCCAGAGAGGAGAGCTTTTGCAGATTTACCATTTCTACTCACAAGTGGGGAACCCTCCTCCCCACCTATTTATCTCTCTGCTGGAACTGGTCATGAATTTTCCACCAGTTTCCCCACCAGACCCTGCAGGTCTGTCACAACTGAGCCAAGGTACTCAGTTGTCAAAATGAAATACAGTGTTGGGCCATTCCTGACAGTTATCCTCTCTGGTCCTTTGACAGTGTGTCTATCCAGCCCCTGAGGAATTTCAGTTCCCAGTCTTCTAAAAATCCCCCAGCTCTGCTGACAGCCAGAGTGGAAGTGGTCAGCTCCCAAGCTCTGAGACTCATGTGGCAGTGAAGAGGTGACGTCCCCAGGTGTCCCAGCAACCTCACCAGGGCAGTCAGGAGCAGGAATCACTTCATTTTTACAGCAAGATTTCCTTTTCTCCTTCGGGCTTTCTCTTTTCTTTCCCTACTCTAAGAATTACTGGTTGCTGTTTTTTTTTTTTTTTTTTTTTTTCTTTCTTTAAGATAAAACTTGAGAACAAAACCACGGTGAGTGGCCCTGTGGCAATCCAACCATGACAGAGAACAGAGAAGCCCAGATGGAGGAGAGGAAAACTTTCTACATTGCACAACTTTGTATGACACCTATTTATAGCTAGAAAGAAAGTGGTAGCTCTTTCCTTAATCCTCCCCACGCCCCCGCCTCGTTTCAATAGCCAAGCCTGAAGTGCATGAAGTTGCTTTCCTTCCACACATCTGTTAGCAAATCTGGACGGCTGTCACATAATTACTAGAGGTCAAAATGGCAGGGCTAGCAATAGAGATAACAAACTAAATCTTATTTGAGAAATCTCTGTATTCCTTCTGTCATGCAGAATCAACTTTATCAGTCATTAGCTTTGTAACCTAAGCTGCTTATTACCACACCTGTGGGCTTTCAAATGAAACCAAAGGAGTTAGTTTTGACCTTTAAATGACTAGAAAAAGGGTACTTGAGAGACATTTTCTCTGTTGTGTGATTGTCATGCAGAGAAATTTGTGCTAGAGTTCTGTCAGTTTAGTGAAGTGGGACCTCCTAGAAGGGCATTCACTGTCAAAGCCCCTTGACTCAGAAACTGAATGCCCCTTTAGTTCCCCAGCCTGGATTTATTGACTCTTCTGTAACAATAATAGGTTGCCTTCTCTACTAGAAAACAGAAGGAAACCTTTGAATGTTGGGGCTGATATTTTGAGCAGCTTAATTAAGACTATTCCTTTGTGATTCTTACAGGCAGTTGAGTCCATTTTAATAAAACTGTGATACCAAAATAAAGCACAGTAACATTTAATGCTATTCTTTCAGACTCCATAAGCAGAGAATATTCATAGGCAATTAGAATAAAAATGTCTAGGCTAAAGAAAGCATTTCTTTGATTGTGAACACTGTATGACAGAGAAGCAAGTGCAAAGCTCCATGTTTTAAAGGAACTGAAACAAGTCCTGCTGCAAGTTTGGATTTTGGGTCTAAGAAGAGATGATATTTCTCATTAGAGAAGCAGCAGCAAAAGTTCCTGTTGATGAGGCAGTCTATCAAGTGGTGTGTGAACTAGCAAACTACTTTCTAGATGCTGTGACATGTATTAGCATCTGTCCCCCAGGTCCCTAAAAAGTAAATGCCAGAACAAAATTGCTTTAAGAGCCAGTTTCATGTTGCTCATTACTTGCAAGTAAATTCTGCATCTTCCCAGCAGAATGAGATGCAGGCAGGAGTTTTAGGTGTAAGTAGAAAGCAGTAACTCAAACCAGATGAACTCAAAATTGCCTGTCCTTCTAGCCAAGCTATTGGGAGCAAAGTTTAATGAGCCCCCCTAAAAACTTAGTGTTAGGTTCTTCCTTCCTGCCTCCCAAAACAAGCACCCCTTAATCTGTCAACCACCTTGAAATAACTCTCATCTGGGGAGGATAAAGCATTTGACTCCTGCAGGTTAGTTTCAAATCAGCTATCTAAAAACACAAAATAAAATTTAGGTTAATTTTAGGTCTTATATTTGTCATTTTAAGCTTTGCTACATCTTTCATGATGGTCTGCCTTTGTAACCGAACACTGATGTTTCTCAGGTGATGTTTTTAGGGATGCTGCTTAGCAGTGGATTTGACAGTGTTAGATTTACTTGGACTTGGTGATCTCAAAGATCTTTTTCAACTTAAATGATTCTGAATCTGTTCTAAGAGATTTTAGGTGTATGTTTCAATTTGACAGCTGAAAAAATTTCTGCCTCTCAGCTTACAGTTCCTTCCTCTCTGGAAATCCAAACAGTGGTACCTTCTTAAAGGACACAAGAAGCAAGCAGCATGAACTGCTTACTACTTCATGACAGTGACAATATCCAAACTAGATTTTTGTACTTTATCAGTTATTAAATTGAAGAATAATTAAAATAATAGGCAAAATATTTACACTCTCCATATAGCTGCCAATACCAGCAACCTCATTCTGTTAGCTAGCTGCTGTTTTCAGAAATAAATAAAAAATACGAGATAAGCCAATGACCTCAGTTCCATTTGAAACTACTTGTCTTACTCAATTTGATGTAACAAAAAAACCCCAAACCAACTATTAGAAGCATTTCAAAGATTTTTTGACACTTCAGTATCCAATACAAGCTTACCGTCAGAAAGGTCTGCTATGGAATCTATTGAGCCCTTACGGATTATTACCTGAAAAAGATCAAGGAACTGGAAAATTATGGCCATTTCCTTACAAATGGACAAATAAGGTGGTCTGTATTTCTTTCACAGTGTTTTCATTATGTAAGTAGGTATAAAAAAGAGACACTTTAGTCTTCATTCCATTACTTTTGTTTCATTCTGGCTGGAATGAAGGCAAAATGCAGTTAAAAAAAACCCCTGCAATGATAATGCTTACACATTCCTTACAGCTGTAGAGTATTGAAATCAGTGCTTGGCTGAAATTCAACTGTTTCCTATTGCACTTAAATATTACTATCACAAAAACAACCCCCTTAAAAATTATTTTGTAATTCAAAATACACCTTACTGTACCATTCTACAGCATTTCCTCAGTGGCTCGAACTCCAGTTCATAAAATAAACAGACAGATAAAATTCATAAGGAGTAGCTATGCCTTGACCCAAAAGAAAATTTGAAGGCATTTTGAAACTATAGCTGTAAGAAGGTCTCTGTTTAACACTGTTTCATCTGCAACCAAATCAAAAACTTCTGTTATAATTTTTGATCAAACTTAGTTTTAAAAGTTTTAATTTCTTTCTTCTAATCCTAACCTTTCCAAAGTAAAGGCTTATCCCTTCCTAATATGTTCCAGTTGATATGAAATTAAATGTGAAAAATGGAAGCAAAGGCAGTAAGGGTCTGGTCTGGATTCACAAAACTAGAGAATGATGATTTACAGTATCTCCAGGGCTGAAAAAATTAAAATCAGAGACAGTTCTTGAATTTGGCACTTAAAAGATAATCTGCAAATACCACCTCCTGCTATTTCTTTTCTTCTCGCCCCCCCCAAGAAGAAATATTACTTTTGCTCATCTTCACATGCATCTCACATCTCTCTTTCCCTCTCTGAATGGGAAATTTTTGGGTTTACTACTTGCTCTGCACTATATTCCTTATTCCAAAAGTGGACAGTGTGAGAACAACTCAGCAAGAAAGTTGCGGGGTTTCCTGTTTATAGAGGTCAAAGTCTGTGAAATAACATGTATATTATGAGATACATGTTTAGTGCACAACCATCTCTGGTTTCCCCTAAAATAAGAAGAAATAAAATACAACCACAGCTTCCAGACTCTCTCTAGTTTATGCTTGTTTTATCAATGGTTTGCAGCAATCTCTCAGTTCCTCCACATTAAAATTGTTTGTAGACTTCCCTGAAGGGACATCTGCACTGACTATAAAACATGTCTAGAAGTGACACTGAGCACTGAATCATCCCTGATCGTTCACACTGCTTGTTACTTTTATCCCAGACTCTATTCTGGAATGAACAAACCAGCAACTCACAAAATAACACCTCTGTCCATTTTTCGAGACAATTTATTCCCAGGTCTGCTCTCAGGATGCAGTATAGGTGGCATCACATGCAATTGCCTTGCATCACCCACGAGAATCTCTCAAACCCATCTTGGCATATTTTACTTGCTCTGACTCCAGCCACAGCACAGAGTATCACATACTTTGACATTCATATGACAAAATAACAAGTTGGTCAGTGCAATAGAGCCCTGATACTTTATGCAGTATAACCTTAAGCAGGAAAAACCAGCTCTGTCTATGGACTCAGACACTATAAAGTGTGGAGGAGACCCAGAACAAAGTGATTTGCAGTGAGTACAAAGCCTTTTCTAGTTTCTGATGCATTGAGAAGTGCTATTTCTGAAAGTGCTTACTGATATTTATTTATTCCTCATTTAAAAATGAAATATAATCCCAGCTAGCAATCTATAAAGTACTGTAATGATTTCTAGTTAAGTGTAACTTTTATTTCCCCCCAGCTAGTATTATGATATGCACTTTGGAATACAGTTGAAAACATCTCTTTTAAGGAACTATTCTTTATACCTTCTATTTTATATGAAACCAGCCACTTGTGACTGATGATTAGTCCTTACATTGGGTAACTAAATCTAGTAACAACAATCCATTGATAGCAAGTGCCCATAAACTCATCAGTGACATGTTACCATAGCATTATCTTTCAGCACAGACATAAGGGAAGGAGAAATTCCAAGAGATTTCATTTCAAACAGTTCTTCTTAAGATCGCAGTAATATTTTAATGACAGAGAGATTTTAAAAGTAAAAAGGTGTGGAAAATGAAATAAAGCTGTCCTTAAAGACTGAAAGCTCACAGAATTTTGAAGAAGAGTTCAGCAGTTGTCAGTGCCAATAGAATTTAATGGAGTAGATACAAAGCAAAAGACAAAATCAATACCAAGGTGTTTGTGCTTCATTTCCATGTAGTTGTCAAACCTTTGAAGTTGTTAAATAATGATTTATAGACTAGGAACAGATGCCTACTTTGACATTTCCTTAATGCAGTGTCAAGAGCCCATCTACTCACGCTCAAAATAAACAATAAAAACCCACCAAAGAAGTTTGTATGATACAGAAGAGAAATTCAACCTCAGAATCATGTGATGTGAAATTTACAGCACCTGAGTCTTTATAGTGCCTTTGTATAAAGCAAATAAAATAATTTAAAATAAAAAAACCACAACATTCAATTTCTAAACAAGTCTTTCAGACACACTCAGCATACATGTACAGAATAAGAAAATAACTTCATAGGCTGAAGTCATTCTACAGTAGATAGGAGATCATTCTTTAAGCATTCTCCATTGAACTGCCTCCCTGAAACAGGTCTCACTCAACCCTGGCAGCCAGTCAGTAACGTAGTCAGAGTTGAAAATGGCCTAGTTATTGAGGAAACGGCCTCAAGTTGCACTAGGGGATGATCAGGTTAGGTATTGAGAAAAATGTCTTCACTGGAGGTTGATCAGGCATTGATCAACTGGGAAGGGGTAGAATCACCATCCCTGGAGGTGTTTAACAGATGTGTAGATATGGTGCCTGGGGACATGGTTTAGAGGGGAACATGGCAGTGCTGGGTTCTGCTTGGACTCAGTGATTTTAGAGGTCTTTTTCAACCTAAACAGTTTTATGATTGATCTTTCACAAAGCTCATACAAAACCACAGGCCTCTCCAGGAGAACCCAGAGCATTCAAAACTATGGGATAGAGAGACTGTCCCCTTTCCACTGTGTGCTGGCTCCCCACCCACTGAAGCTGGTACAAGTTGCATCCCTCTCTCCTGCAGGACTGGAAGGTGGCATGGATGACAGGCTAGCAAGTTTTGCCTCATGAAGAAGTTACTGCTCCCTGAGCCAGCAACTTGGTACTGTGGATCTGGGACAAGTCCACCCAAGGGTGTCAAACAGGTAGGCAGGGTGAATAAACAAGAATGTAAATGAACCCCACTTCCCTAACGCCCAGGTGAGCAGTTCTGCGGTTCTGATTCATGACTCGTGCCTGATTAAGTTGCAGCAGCTGAAGAGGTTTCTGTCCCACCCCAATTAGGCAGTTAAATAAACCAAGAGTATGCAGAACTTAATTTCTTAACCTGTTGCAGCTACATCCTGCAGGGATTGTGAATCAGCCCTCTCAGGCGCCATGGCTCACTGTCTCACATATAAACTGAAATGTCCCTTGGTTTACCTTAATACTACCATGGCTCTGGAGCAGAAATGCCACTGTTCCATCATCCCCGCTCCTGAGACTGTCATCTATGGAAGAGGGAGGACAGATACCAGCCGGATCCTCTTCATCTGCCCAGCAGGGAATCAACAGAGCTCTTACTCTGACCCAGAAGCACCTTATCTAGTTTGGGTTAATCTACCTTGTAAACGCAGCATAGATGTTGAACTTTAAATTCACCTCCTCACTCATTCTGCATTCATCCCATTATGCAGAGATATTGTTAAGTAGCATTAATCATTTAAAATTCACATCAGAGTAAAACCAGTATTTAAATCTTACAAATACTACTCTATTAGCCATTAAAAAAATTATCATTTTATGCAGGTATTGTGCAAGACTACCAAACAGAAGGAATTGAAGCACCACAAAGATTCAATTCTGAACCATCCTGCAGAGTAGATCAAGGTTAAAACCAGTCCCCTCACACCCTCAAAAAGCCAAGGAGGCAGCAAAAACAAAGCTGCAAAACCTCCTTCCTGGAAGAAGGAGGTTCCTTTCTATATGCATTTAATACTGCTGGTAGAATCTTGTAACTCTGACAGCCATTTCATTCCGTCACATATTTATGGAATACTGAGGAGAGCAGATTAGGCAGATTTATTTCTCTTCAAGGTCACTTCTTGAGTGATCTGAAGCTACAACAAAAGCTCAGACTTTGAGAGTATTCTCGTATTCTAATTTTTTTCGATATTTACTGGATTTTCATTTAGCCAAAATAGGCAGAATTTTGGAAGGCAAATATCTTGTTGGGAAATCAATCTCCTAATACCGGAATTGTGTATATACTGGAACCAAGAGCAGCCTTGGTTTGTGCTCTCAATATTACATTTCCATACCTGGTAGGTTACGGTGCGACTTCCTTACAGGCACTCTGCAAAGGGTTCATCAAACACGGTCACAAAAATGTTGTTGCAATTATGCCTGTGCTTTCTGCAGCCTGCTTGAGCTGAGATTTCCCAAAACTCTATTACAGGGTTCAGACAGAGGTACTGAAAACAGAATTGGCATAATTGAGATTCAATGTGGGGCTGATTTTGCATTTTGGATGCCTGAATATCATTAGGACTGTTCATTTTTCCATGACAACACATAATTAAAATAAAAAATCACAGACACTTCTGCATCAAAGGGGGGGAGGGGGAAGGGGGGAGGTAGGTTTCTGCTACTGAAGTCTCATTTTCTTTTCAGGAAATTTTGTAGAAATACAAACCAATGGGAAAGAGACTCCAGAGAATATTTTGTCCTCCAGTAACATGTACGGATGAGACGACTTGCTGAGCAATACCTTGTTAACAACTTTCAGGTTTTAGGGAAAGTAGGGGGGGGTTAGTTTGCATGCTGCTTGCTTTAAGAAGGTACTATATAATCAAAACAGGATCTCCCACAGGAGGGATTCTTTAGCAGCAAAGGAAGGAAGGCAGGCATTACCCCAGACATTTGATATCGAGGGTATGATGAGGAAGAACAAAGGGACATCTCAATACCTCTTATTCCTGCTGCAGCTGTAGAAAGAGCTACAAGGAATTGCAGGCAGGTTAGAGAACTCTGCTGCTGAAGATCTACTTAAGCAAAGGGACAGGGGCACCTGGCACAGGAGATGACAGTGAGTTGCAGGGGACACATATCCTAATCCCATGTCACCCAATGTAGGTAAAGCTTGGGAATATTCCTGTTTCTCAGCTGGTAAAACAGGTCTCTACTCTGATCCACAGTGAACAAATCTAATTTCTGCTGCTATGCACTCTTTGAAGCACTTCTTCCATTTCATCCCTGCAGCTTCCAGACACAAATCACAACACATATGCAATGATCTCCTGCTTCAGAGACAAGAACACACAGTTCAGAGTCATGAACAGATAATTACAATTCCATACTGTTTTATTTCATTCTTTATCTCTAGAACCTTGTTTGTCAGTGCGAATATTTGGTGTCAATTAAGGAATATTACCAAAAAGTATGTGATGATGCACTTGACCATTTAACTAATCCAGCTCCAATATTTCCCATTAGAGTCTTGAAAGGGATTACACATTCAGGGAGTAAAGGAACACAATTACATCCAAACTGTTACATGTAAGACTTTGGAAGTGCACAAAAGAAAGGGCCAAGCAGAGCTATGTTTTTCTTAGAGAAAGGAAGCAACCTTATGAATCTCCTGTTAGGCTGTGAAGCACCAAAAAGTAAGGGGAAGATTTTGAGTCCTAAACTGATGTATAAAATGCTTGTTTACCAAAGTTATTAACTGAAATAAAGTAAAATTTTTAACATTGTAAGCTGTCTTCTTGCTTTCATCACTGGCTAGTAGCCAGTTAATTACAGAAAATTAGTAATGTATTAATTCTGTTTACTGAAGCTATCAACAATTTTCACTGGGTGCAAACATTCAAGTTTTGGAGAAACTGGAACAGAAATGCTTTATCCTTACCTTATACCATTTGCAAAGTGAGTAACTGCTCAATGTAGTGTGGCTGTACTATATAGACAAACAGCAAAAGCAACTCTGGCATAATGTCAGCGACAAACTTTAATCTGTGACAAAACCACGCTTTAACTTGCACATTATAACCGATACTTTCATAAGGCCACAAATAAAAGTATTCCCACAACAATTTTAAAAGAGAGGCATCTATAATGATAGGTAATTTACCACTGCAGACAAAAATCTGGAGTTGTCCAGAGGCTGAATTTTACTTCAGATAACTGTGCCCGGCTGTGTGACTGAGAACACTGAATTGGAAACATTCTCCCATAACTGTCCTCTAAAAAAAGGTTTTATTTATCTCCCAAAGGGCAGAAAATTTACAAATATGAGAGTTACTGAAAACCCCAGTGGACTCTTAAGGAGAAATAAGTTAGGTTTCAAGAGAGTCTTTCAAGAGAATGATATTATCTGCTCTACTGGACAGAACAATAGATCTTTTCTATGCACTTTACTCTTGTTTGAAAATGTATGCAAGCCAAAACAAAATTACATGACATAATTCAGTTCCACAAACAAGCATAGTAATTTAATTCTGGAATGTTAATAGTTTCATTTATTAGTAGAAATATCAAAATAAATTGCATTATTGGCTGTTTTTCTTAACTTCCAGTGACAGCAACCAACCTTTCACTCACTCTTTTTGCACCACCTCTTGAAGGGGTATGAATTTTACCATCACATTTGCATCTTCCTCCTCAAAGCTGCTGAGCAACCCCTCCATCTCCCCCTGCCTGCCAGCTCACCAGGCTTTTGGTCCTGTCCCCCAGTTCCCTCTTTTCTCCAGCCACAAACTCCCCTTGGCTGTGAAGCTGGCTACTACATCCAGACAAATCACTCCCAAATGCACCTCACCAACTCTACACAGTCTGGTATCTCCAGCTGCCAAGCAGAAAATGTGTATTTGATGATGGCTTAAAGTGTTCCATTATTCTGTCTCTGAAGTAAAACAGGGAATGCTAACAGCCTTTCTATTTGATTTTAATGCTGTGTCTGTATATTCAAAAGTCTCATTAAGCAGTGCTGCACTTTTCCTTCTAGAAGGATGCCTGTGCAATGCATTTTCCTAAGGGTGTAACAAAAATATACATGAATCACCTTTATTTGTGAGATTATCTCCAGGATGTTCTTTGTACACTGTAGGTTTAGAAAATAATTTATATTTCATTTTCACAGATCTGTACTCCACCTGACAAAAAGTGTAACATAAAAATGCACTGTTTGTCTACATTATTTTCTTCTTGTTTCGTTGTTTTTTTTTTTTTTTGCCTCTTCTATATGCCATTACAGACCTGTGATACATTTGGGGTAAAAATTTTGGTGATGTATGAAGTGAAGACATCTCTAAATATTAAGTGTGTTTGACACGATGACAAGTCTGAAGAGTGAAACAGAAGCTCTCTGGTAAGATAAGGAGACAGAGCTTCCTTTACTCAGTGCAAGTTTACAGCCATCATAGCATCAAAATAAAGCTACTTGGAAGAGAGAGGGATATATTTTGGGGCAAAAAAAAAAGTTTAACTTACCTTATTCTTCTTATATACATATTATTACTAAGTGGGTGAACCCCATGATCAAGCGTATTTTGAGAAAATATAAAGAGACATTAATTTACTTTCAAAGTTTCAAAGTAACTGCAGTCCACTCGTTTGTCACTTCTGTTTCAACTCCTCTCCCACCTGCCCCAAACAGTTCCAAAAGCTCATTTTATGTTACTGCTACATATTAACTACCTGTTGAACTCTGTCTTTAGGACCAGCAGGTGATAAAGTGTCCAGAAGCCTTAAATCTCTTCCTTTATTTCTCATCACACCAGATAAAACTACAGTGGATTTTTAATTTTAGGGTAACTTTAATATTTTCTGGTTCAGCTTCTTTATCACCTTAATGACCCAGATCTGGTTTTGGAAGAAAATCTCCACCTCTACCCACAGACTACCTCTCTGAGAGGTTTCCTGAAGCTGCAGTTTCTGCACCATAGTAATAGAGAGTGTTCATATCCTATTCACTGAACTGATTTTTAAAAGAGAAGAAAAAGGATCAGCAAAGACAGTGTCTCAAAGCATGGTTATTTTTGAATCATAAAATTTCCCAAATTCTCTAAAATAACAGAATGCATTATCTTGTCTGCAGTAGATATAATGGAAATGCTTTTTCAAAAATCTATTAAGTTTTCCTTCCAAATAAATATTTACATTTTTTTTTATTAGACTTTTAGTTTCTCTAAAAGTCTGCATATGTTTGAAATCATGCATGACATCTGTCCCTGTGAGCTCTCAAGTCACAAAAAAGAGATTGGCTAAGAAATTTTTTCCACGTCCCTCAGACTTACGCCGAAGATGTGGAAGTCATGAAGAACACACAGGAGAAGAGGCAGGCTAAAACTTTTCTTCAAAATTTACTTCTGTACGTTCCAGTTACAATATTTTAAATTAAAAATAGGAATTCAAAATTCAGGCTTGCTGCAGAAATTCTACAAGCTCATAACAAACCCCATTTCTCTGTATCTCCCACACTATCTGATACTATTTACAATTTAGATGACAAAACCTGTACATATGAGGAAGGCATTTTTGTATTTTTTCCATTAATAAAAAATATGAGTTGAGAATACAGGCAGTATGAATCAAACTAAACCCACAAATATTACAACTTCTGGAAAAAAGAATGCCTGAAGAAGAACGTGTTTGTACTGACTACATAGTGAAAGAAATACTTAATTTGAGCAATTTTGTTTACATCTGCACCTCGTGAATGAAAACTTGCATCACAGAGTTAGACTGCCAAAGAAAACATGTCAACCCGTTAGTATCTTCACATCCTTAGACAAAGTAATCTGGATAAAATGTATTGCCATAATGGGGAAATGTGCTTGTTTAAAATGTGTGAATTTTACTGTGGAGGGATTTGTATGTGGCAGTTTTGAATGAAACTGTTTAATACACATGGTCACCAGAAAAGCACAGCTTGAATACCATAATAGCTATAATTTGCATTTGCACTACATAAAGGTGAACTAAAATAGAGGTGACAGAGTTTCAATCTGCCAGTTCCTTCTCAATTCAATCTTATATTAGAATAAATACACTTAAAATAAAAACCAGATCAACTGCTGTGTTCTGAAGTGCAAAAGGCAAAATATAGAGTGGCCTTTCAAAAATTACTGAATTTCCCTGATGGTCCAGAATTTCATATACTTGTGAAGACACAAAGGACTGTGCAGCCAACCCAAACCCACTGTACCCTTCCCATGGATCCATCCTGTGAACTAAAACTGACAGCAGATTCTAAATCCCCAGCCCACTGTAAAACAAAACCAGAGAGAGTAAGAAAGAATTAGGAAGACAGAAAAAATGTGAAAGAAAGAATAAGAACTAGAAAATGGGAGGGAGGGAGGGAAGGAGGAAGGAAATAGACTCAAAGAGAAAAAGACTACAAAGGGAAGTATAAAACAGCTTATGTATCCACAAGAATCTCATGACTACATTAGAACTAATGGAAGCTCGCCAAGACTGGCACAAAATTAGTAATGTCATCTTTCTTCTCAATAGTGGTAGCCACCACAAGTAAAAGGTGACGAGAACTGGAAGCCTTCCCAGAATTTAATTTTCTCAGGAAAGCACACAGCAGATAATTCTATTAAATTCTAAAACGCTGGATAAGAAAAATAGAATCCCAAGTTTAAATGGCATGTCTGTATAGGCTGTGAAAGGTGATTTATTTTTTTAAATAGGGAAACACAGTGACAGAAAAATGCTTAAGTGACTGAGACTAGTCATCAAGGGTCTCAAGAGACAGGGAGGGAAATGGAGTAAATTTGGGTTCAGCATTCTCTTCTGAAACTTGCAGTGCTTTTCTGATTTAGAGGTAGTTTGTTTAAGCACAGTGAGGGTAACTTATGGCTAAAGGATGCAGATTCGTACTAGAAATGTGTCAAATGGCTTATTAATAAATGCAATATAACAGAAAAACCCTTAATACGTGCTATTAAATCAATTGTATTTGCAAGTCTTAACAAATCTCACAGTTTAATTGCAAGACGTAACACTCCAGAAGTACTCTGCTGAATTTATTTTACCACTTGGTTCTAATTTTAACAGGTGGAAACAATTTAAATGGAATTTAGCATTAACTAACTCCCCTCTCTATTTATCTATATATATTTGTGCCTGTGAGGTGCTCAGGAACTCCTTAATAAGCAACACTGAACATGAAACAAAGTATAAGTAGCAAGTAAACAAGTCCCATTTCCACTGGTAGCAATAAGACCTGCTGTGGGTTGGGCATCCATGAGGTGATGTGGGCTGCTTGGAAAGCTTTCTTTATACAGAATCCATTGTAGGTTACATTTGGTGGTAAAATAGAAGATGAAGTTCTTCAGCAGTTCCCAAGTCCAACACGACTTGTCAAAGAATTTTGATTTTTAGATCTCATAAATAAAAATTTTGATTTGCAAAATCACGAGGAAAGCAAACGTTTTGAGGACTGTTCTGAACAAAACAACAACAATATGTTTCGGTCTAAAAGAACAGCAAATGTACATTATTATTTATGTACTCTTTGCCATAGAGGACACCCCCAAATGCATTAAGGGGAATACTGCACAGTTCTAGTTCCCATGGTTACTGAAAAGGACCTTATTTGACAGCACAAATCTTCTTTATCATTTTATGTTCTTGAAAGTGTTAAGACTGACAGGATTTCTTCTTTACACTTCTTCCAAAGCTATTTCTTCCTTAATTTTATGCTTTAATTTTGTAAAATCTGCATTCCAGTCATGTGTGTGGGTGGCGGGTATCACTAAAATCATTAAACAAGTTAGAGGGTAGTCAGTTAAATAAATGAATAAATTAGTTGTTTTAATAATGAATTTAGAAGAGCTGATCTGCTTATTACTTGTCTACCTCAGCACAGACTTAAACTAAACCCTAATCCAAGGAAGAGGCAAAAAATACCCTTCCATCCTCCATGACCCAAAGAACGGAAACACTGAAATTAAATTAATAGCAGTATTTTCCTAGAAAACAGAGAAATCAAAATATTTTCACTTGTAAAGTTGAAATTTGCCCCCCAATACAACCTAAATAATAATAAAACCTGACATAAATAACCTTGCCATTCAGTATACAAGAACAGAAAAGTTTGGAAAAGCCAGTGTAAATCACCTGTGCCTTTTACACCTAAAAGAGAAGAATAAAATACTGACATTTACTGAAAAATAATTTATGAAACTTCCTGGTGTATTTCTCTATTGAGACCATTATTCAAGAGGACCTGGGACAATGGAAACTTGAAAATGTCTGATATCAAGTAGTGTCAGGTATATTTTCTGAGGACAGAAAAGAAACATTACAGTAGTGAGAAAGTCAATGCTGCTATTTTTCTGTAGCCACTGCCATACTGACTTCCCAAAATACTCTTCAGAATCCTGAGTTGTTGGAGAACTTAGAGGTCAGGAAAAATATATTTTATCATTCCTTGTATATCTAAATTCATTCCTTAAAAACTACATGAGCTAGAGCAAGGCTTATTGCACATATGAAAAGAAACACTTGAAAGACCTCAAAATGTGCTTTAAGAAACATTTTCCTACCTGAATAAAAACCAACAACTTTGAGGATCAAATAGTATCCTTTGTGCATGTGGCACTTAGGATTTATCATCGTGGGGGTGGGGGAGAAAAGAAAATGATAAAACATCCCTAAGCAAAGTAAGAAAGTTTTCGTGCTGACTTCTGCTGGGCAGAAAAAAAGTTTTCAATTTAATTCTTTCTAATCGCTTTCCTTAGTTAATACTGTTTCCTGACCCTTTACCACCAAAAATTGGAAAAAACAAGTCATCTTGCTGCCAGTGAGTAAAAAGCACTGTGCACAGCAGAATACCAATTCAGCCTGCAAAGCTGGTACCATTCCCACTTGTTGTCTCTTTCTTTTTCTGCTGAAGTACATCATTAATGAAGACTACAGAAAAGCACAGTAATTTGTTTTTCATGTTAACCTCTTCAGCTCACAATCATGCACAGCAAGACAGACTGCAGCACCACCGGAATGCTGGCATCAAAATTACCCCCTTTCCTTCATGTCGGCTCATTTTGACAAAATAATGATCTGCAGACAGCCAATAAAGGGCATATTTTTTTCCAAATAATTGATGATTGAATCTACTCTTGTTACAGTTTACTGGGAGTTCATATAGGATTACAATTTAAAGAAAAGGTATTCAACAAAAGTTTCCCGCAGATGGACCCTCTGTGTAGCATTGTAACAATCTGAATTCTAGGGTTAGACTACAAAGACTGATTAATTTTCTTTGTTGGAGACCCAATTTTAAATTCACTGTATTCACTGCCTTAAATTCACTTTTCCATAATGGCTAAAAATAATGATTATTAATTACCCAGGCAAAACTTACATATATTGCCTCAGTTTCAAGGGAGTTTAAACAAAGCCTTCCCCCTGTTGAACACAATATATTTACTTTTCAATTTAACTAATAAATCCATCCTCCAAAATGCTTAAGTAGCAGCATAATTTTGAATTGCCTTTGAAAAGCAGAAGCTGAATTAGTGTTACCATTTTTTATATTTCTGAAATAATCAAGAGCATTACAGAGAGTGCTCTCAATATTTATCTTTTTTTTCTTTTTTTCTTTCTTTTTCGTTTTAGGTTGAAAAGTTGTTCTGGTTGATTTCTTTTCGAGCTGAATTCTTTCAGGCTCCTCCATCAAGCAGTGTTGGTTTCTGGAGAACTTTGAGGTCTGAGCTGGGAACTGACCTGCATCAAACATATCAGCTCCTCTAAGACCTGTCAAATCATCAACAAGCCCTCCCTTGTCACACCTGACAGAGCTGTGCAACAATATTTCCTTCCTATCATTTTCAAGGCCTTTCTGCAGCCTGAGGAAGGAGGGAGATGGACTTTACTGGCCTTGCAGTCTGAGATGCTCTTTTTTTTTGGAAACTGAACTTCAGCAACAAGAGGATTTTCTCATGTCAGCCCCAGGGGTTGTGGGGCATGCACATGTGTGAGGGAGAACTCTGAAAAGGCTGGTGGTGTGAAGGGGAGATACAAACTCTAAAATCAAATCACAGAACTGTTATTAGGCTAACAATCACCTTGGCCCAGAGGGGAGAAAAAAAAAAACAAACAAAAATAGGAGCTTTATGAGAAACCTCTCTGCACCCTTCCCCAGACAGGTGGAACAGATGGGAGAGAAGCCCATGCCCCTCATGCCTAAATTATACTTCTTCTTGTGAAGTATACTTCTTCCCTCAGTTATGAGCACAATCTACTTCGAAAACAACAACAATAATGCTCAGGAATACCTCTTTCAAGCATAATTCCTATGAAATCATTGCTACGGAGGTGCTCCAGACAATTTTTCAGAGCGCAGTTGTGACAACGCGCCATGGGGACTTGAGGCGCTGAAGCCAAAAGAAAGTCACTCTGTTTGTGACTACAGATCCTGGCACTGGTGTCTCTAAGGCCAAAGGGGCAGAGAAAGTATTGATACTTACTGTTGATGATAAGGGTATATTAGTTTAAAATAACTTCATAATCAAGAGCAAAGTAACAGTTTATGAAACTAAAGTAAAGGCTAAGAAATGGCTCTGTTCATTAGCCCAAAAGCTAGAAAGATCAGAAAAGAGACACAGGGAAGAAAGGTTTACACAGGTTTGGCTATTAGTTTTCTAGAAAGAAGGATTGCTAGTTTTTGTTAGTGCTACAACATGAAAATGGAAGACATTTTAAAGGTACATAAAGAACCTTTTTCTCCATTCTGTTAAATGCATAAACTTCATTATTAAAAAAAAAAAAAAAAAGCAGGGCACATTTTCATAAGGCTTTATGTAGATATATACAGTTTTGCACACTCATGTTCATGGGCTATTTGCACTGAATTGACCAAAGATGCCAAGAAGAGATAGAATATTCATTTTTGAAATATAAATCATCACGGGATTAATAGTATCTGGCACTCCCTTGGGTTTATATTCTTTGCTGGTTGTCTGTCTCAGTGGCTTCCTGAGATTGATGCTCAGAAAATCTACTGCTCCCATGTACATCTCCAGGCTTGCATGTGAACCTTCAGAATCATATCAGAAGGTGTCAGAAAGTCAGTTTATTCTCCTCATTTTTGCAGTCTGTATGAGGAAAGCATTGTGCTTTTTACTCAAATACTTTCCAAAAGCAGAATTGATCATTTGTCAGAAAAATCAGGATGAGAAGATGTAGCCTTCATCTGTGCCAGGGGAGCTTTAGGCTGGACACTAGGAAGAATTTCTTCACAGAAAAGGTGATTAGATATTGGAGTGGTCTGCCCAGGGAGGTGTTGGAGTCGCTGTCCCAGGGGGCGTTTAAGGAAAGACTGGACGTGGCACTCACTGCCATGGTTTCATTGACATGGGGTGTTTAGTCCTAGGTGGGACTCTATGATCTCTGAGCTTTATTCCAGCCTAATTGATTCTGTGGTGTATTCTGATGCAATCTATAAAATACTCCAGCACAGGAAATAAAATAAGACCAAGCCAACCCAAAGTAAAAAAGATGTCTGCAACAGACACTTGAAAATTAAAGCTCCTAGGCCTGGTTACTAGTAAGAGTGAAGGTTTTTGTAGGAAAAACCTTAGAGTTAAACATGTTTCTGTAATCTCCCTGCTCAGACAGGAAAGAGACAAGCCTGTCTCTTTAACCACCTTAACACCCTTTTAACCTCTTTAATAACCACTACACGTAAGGCAATCCAAAAACATTTTCTGCAGAAACATTACACTTGAATTTAAAATAGAAAATAAAAATGTTTAGTAGAGGAATAGTAAATTGTGCAAAGCAGTAATTAAAGAATAAAAAATATACCTTTCTATTTCTTTTTCCTGTTCACTGTTATAATTACTGTCTACAAATAGTTGGTTAATTAACTTCCCTTGTTATTTTGACGGCACATAATGAATGAAGAATCAACAAAACAGAGGATACCAGGATACACGGAGTAGGCAAAATTCCTGTTGCTCATGCATATATATGCTCGCTCTCACATTTGCACCTAGACACAAATACGTGCATTTCTTTACTCCCAGGGAATCAAAAGTATTTAGTATTACCTGATTTATCTTTAAACAAATTAGGAAATTTATAATGCATTTACAGAAAAGCGTTGCTTTAAACCAGATTTAAATCTTACTTCTCTCTTCTGAAAATAATAAAATCTTAGGGAAGGACACAGTAAGTCCTGACTTAACATGAAAACTTAAAACTGTTGCAAGAAGAAACATCAGCCTTCCAGTGACTGCTATTTCATCAATATTTCAATATAATATAAAGGGAAAAGAACATTTTAATTTTACATGAGAAACAAATTACAATTATTAGAAGTAGAACAATACCTTTAGAAGAAAATGTTTTAAGGGGGAAAAAGTGCCAGGTTTCATAAGAATTATGCTTTGTGGAACTGAAAAACAGATTTAGAATATATTACTGTAGAGGGAGGCTCACACATTACCAAGCTCTGAGAAAGGAACAGCTGGCTTGTGGTAGAACTTCTCTTCTAGGAGAGAGATAGTACTTGATATTTAAAATATGACTGCTTCGAAAATATTTGTCCAAACCCAGTTATGGGTCATCAGGCAGCTATAATTCATGTACCTCCCTGATTTTTATGTGGTAAGAAACTGCTCTGACAGTCAACTCTCTCTTTTTTTTGGTGTTTTTCTTGTTTTGGGTTTGGTTGTTTTTTTTTTTTTCCCCCTTTTGCTCCACTATCTAATGCAGGTAATCTGTCACTTCCCATATAAACGGACACTTTTCACATGTCTTAACTGCCAGGTACCTTTACGATGCTTTCTAGGACATCAAAAGCATTAGTGATAGGAAAATACCTCTCATTTGAAGGACAAATAGTTTGGTTTTCATACTGTCAATTAATGAATGAACAACACCATTTAGGCAGCACGAAAATTCCCTTCAAAACTCAAAATTCGTAAAGTGGACTATGACTTTTTGAAAAGCTGTATCTTCAGAGATATTGAGGAACTGCTGTCTGATAGCAGAGGAACACATCTTAGGGCTCATCCGTCTTTTTTTTTTTTGCAAATGAGTGTCATCTCCACCGCAGGGAGCACTATTATCAGTTCACTCAGGTTTGATACATTGTTTGTTGTGCCTTTCTGTACTGATAGTACTGGTTTTGACTTTGTGTTTTCTTTTATCAAAACAGCTTCCTCTGTAGCCCTCCTTTCTGAGAAATCCAAAGACTTCCAAACCTTTTTTAAGTTAACTCTGAGACTACATGAAAGTGAACATTAAAATGACATGTTAAAAGCAGAATGAATTAAAACCACACAAATTACTATTTAATATTCTGGAAATTAAATTGGAGAGAATTAAAGAAAGGGTTACTCCTCATTCACTAACCTATAACTATAAAAAGTTTCTTAGAAAAACCTATTAATAACAACAGGGAACCAGGATCCAGTGGTTAAGTTATTCTGGGAGTGGTTCTGCTGCTCAAACACAAGTGTCCTATGCCATACAACAGACTCAGGGGTATCCCAGACAGTCTCAAGCCTCACAAAGATGTTGTGTCATGTAGATCTACTCCAGGCACAGCTCTTGGCTACATTAAAACATCTTATGTGGCATCAGATACCTTATTTTAAGCAACTGAATTAACTTTAAATAAATGCTGCCAAAAGAAAATTACACAATCTTTTTTTTTTCTTCTCTGAGAGAATAGATAAGCATTTAATATATGCTCCCCCTAAAAAGAGAGATTATTTTGTACTTAAGCATTTTGTCTATAATTTTCTTCCCTGAATGTAAAGGTTAGTTTTCCATTTCAATTTGATCAACAACATTATTTTAATTGTGATATATTTTGTAGCGTGGAAAATCTTTTTATAAGACTCTTGCAGTTAGGAATAGTTTGTTGTCAAAGCGGGCTTTGTGCTTGATGCAATTCTTTAGATACTATTTCCTGTTTCTTAAACTGGAGGTTAGAGGAGGATTTTTCTGTTTTCAACCATCGATCTAACAACAGAAAACACTGGCAGGGAAATACTCATCTCAGGTTAAATTTAATCTAGTAATAAGTGCACAGATTCTTTATAACAAAAAACCTCAACAAAAAAAGGAGCAGAGGTGAAATGAAGCCTTTTTTTCCATACATAAAAAGAGAACCAAAGGACATTGCAAATCTAATAAATTCTTGAAAGTGCCAGATCTTATCCAAATCAAGAGAGGAGTAAGAGGGAATTGCTTGCCTCTTCAGCAAGGATTTATTTCTCACTTGACTTGGTAGAGATATAGGTGGAGAAGAGAACAAGATCCTGAACTGATATACCTCCTTAGAGCTCCACTAAAGTCAAAAGAATAAACAGATTTCACAGCGCCTGAAGATTAGCCCCCCAAGAGATCAAAACTGAACAGATTTTTTTTTCACCCCTGAACAACCCCACCACTCAGTACCTTTACAATCTGCTCTGCTGGAGTTCCTGCTCATCAGACAGATGGTCTGATACAGTGTCACATTAAGCACCGGTTCAAAAGAACAACTTCTTTCTTGCAGGAGGCTGATTCCTCCCCCATCCCTGAAACAGTTACACTGAGACAAACCAATTAATCAGAAAACTTCTTTTGCTTTGGGGGTGCTGCCTCTCCAGTCAGGAACTTTGCAGCTGGTTGAGAAGACATGCAATTTCCCCAAAAAGATTGCACGGTAAAGATTTTTTTTTAGTCTTTTGTGCAGGGCTACGCGAACAAAATCACTGAATAAAGTGTTGCTTGTATTGGGATGGAATAACTTCCACCACAAAAACTAATCCTTTATTCACAGGGAAATTTGCAAGGAGTCTGAGACTTAACATCTGCATCATAAATTCCCACTGAAGATAGGAGTGTGCTGCTACAGCACATAAACCTATTCTAATTCACTACATCATTTCCAGTGGGAAATATCCATAAGCCGCAAAATCATTCTAACCAATTTTAGTGTGGCTGTTGTACAAAATTATCATAGAAGAAATCCTGAAAATATGTACTAAATTTTTTGTTGTTACTTGGTTTTGTTCTGGGTTTTTTTGGGCTTTTTTTTTTTTTTTTTTGATAGAATTTTTTTTAAATTATGTTCTTTTACTGTAGCTTTCTTTTCCCTGATGTAATTAATAACTTCTCAGGGAAGCGCACTTTCACCTGAATGTTCTTAATTGAGACCAGCATCACCAATCCAGTAGTGGTTGTGGATAGAGGCAGGGGCTGCCAAAGATAAACTAATGAGCTCAGTATGTGAAGGATTTCCTTAAACAAACTTTTTTCCATTTCCCACATGATCACATGTGGTGTTCATTATTTTTTAAATTTGTTTTTTGTTGTTTGTTTTTTTTTTGTTAATTGATAAATATTGATTTGAAATCAAGTTTTTATCTTTCTCATTTATGCATTGTTTCCAAAGACTGAAGAGGAGCAGAGTTGCCAACTGCTGATCATGCACAAGCTAAAAAATAATATAATTTATTCCCCCAGATAGAAAGCATTTAAATTTATGAAATGAAAATGTATAAAGTAAGATTCTACCTCAGATTTTACATAATTTTCCTTCCTAATATGTAATTAAAAACAAACCAACCAAACAAAAAATCCTTAATTTAAAAATAAGTATTATCTAGCCCTTTTAAGAGATTATTACTATTGTTCTCAACTCAAACTCTACAATTTAAATAGAGGTTGTATTTATACTTTATAATCCCTTGGTCATTAGAAACTAAGAGAATTCAAGAAGATATTTTGCCTTTTGGTGTTTATACTGCTTATGGAGAAATAGTAATACCTTAAAAGCTACAAGAAAATTACACTTTGTCCTGAAGTTCCCAAATATGACAACGTTCATCAGGTTGTGGAAAAGCAAGATACTATTACCTTGTCATCAGTTTACCTTCTGTCTCTAAACAACAAACAAAAAATTTCTTGAAGCAGAGGATTTATTTTCAAATGCCAAAAAACCTCAAAAAACAACCCATACAACTTGGTCAAAAGCCAAACTATTTTTTGAATTGACAAAATACACAAAATGCTGTGTACTACTTCTCTGATACACGAACACATGCTGTCCCCATGGCCCTGCAAACACTTCACCTCAGCTCGCCAGGATAAAGCACTCAATGCAACGCCTTTGAAGAAAAATGTGAAAACACGCCCTGTCTATGATAATGGGGACTACCCATGCCTTCTTTGGGGCTTTTTTGTCCATTTTGATTACTTTGTTCAAGTAAGTAGGCGATGTGAACGACATAACTATAGACAGAACCACGTTGGTATCTGTGATATCTTTTTGTAAGTATTTTAGAGCGCGTACACTAAGGATGTCCACAGGCCAAAGTGGATACTCTGCTCTATTTTGTTCAATTGTGGACAGCACAACCCTGTGCACAGCATTGTATCAATCTCAACGTGATGCTGCTGGATTCGATAATTTGCTAGCAATGTGCCCAGGATTGCCAAAATGACTCCTCTATACAAGCAACTGTACTGTTGTATTGTAAAAAAAAAAAAAAAAAAAAAAAATTCCATTGCTGTGCTCCCCTGTCTTCTCTGCAGACATGAAGTCAGACCAGGCTGCTGGGATGGCAGCATCAACTAGAGGTCCTCAGTGTCAGAGTATCCAGTTATTCACTTAGGGGTAGAAAACGCTCCTGAAAGGACTAAGGTGATTTAACCCAGCAGGCAGCTGAACACCACACGCTCAGGACACAGCGGTTTATTTAAACTGCTAACACAAAATACAGACGGGTTTCTAGCTGAGAATAGGACAAGGAAGAGAAAATGATAATCTTCTGCTGGCTGGACATAGTAGCATCCAAGTAATCAAACCTGTGTTACTATAAAATGCATAAACCCAAATACAATTCTTAAAAAAAAAAAAAAGCCAACTAAAACATGAAACAAACAAAAAAGTACCCTGAAACTTAGATGAGTGCTTGATGTTTTAAATCAATTTCTACCATGCTATGACAATTAATTTCAACAATCACCATTCACAATTATATAAAAGGAAGCTAAATGTTTGCTAGAATCTATAACCTGAAAAACTGCACTGTAAGCCTTTAACTAATATAAGAGATGAAACAAAATTACTTTTCATCTACTTTCTAGATTTATTAGAAAGGAAGATGACTAAAAAATACTAAACAATCCAAAAATTTCTATTTTACAAAGCTAAGATCAGCAGCAAGCAAGATTGTTTTGACAAGTACACCGCATTTCTATTTCAGATAATGTTCTTCCTAACTAAGCCTAGATGCTTAAGTGGTATTAGATGACTATTCCTGATTCACACAGACTATGACAGAACTGATCAGAAAGAAGTGTCTTACATTTACTCCATTATTCTTTAAAGACCTCTTGTACCTTTAAAGAGTTGCTAAAATATAAAATACATCTTTTTTTTCAAATCAAGATGAAAATAAAAAATTTATGATTTATAATAAACACCCCTCTAAATTTTTAGTATCTCCCTATTAAATAGAGGAAAATTCCCTGCAAGTCTCTAGTTCAAATAAGATGATTTCCTGTCATCCTCAGCTGATCCAGATTCAATGCAACATGAACAACACGGTTCACATATTGCTTACGTGAAAGTATATAGACAACAAAAGAGAGAAAAAAGCATGGCTTTGAATTTCTTAAGATTCACAACGAATTAAGAATTACTTTAGACCAGTGCTTCCTCTTAAAGCCAATAACATGCAAAAGCAGGACACGTAAACAGGACAAGGATGCAGACTAAAGAGGGTAAGAATAAAATGACCAAATCAATATGAAGTACTGAGTAAGTTTAGTAAGAACAAGGGTAAAGTACTAAACATGCAGTGCCACTTATACCAGTGGTCATAATCTTAAAACACATAGGTTTTATCTGAAATCATAACACTGCTGAAACTACACCTCCTAACACATCTTTCTCTCCTGCAACGCATTTTTCAGCATGGATATGTTTTACAGGGCGGATTTTTCTCTTTGCCCTAGAACAACATTCATTTGAAACCCATTTAAAACTCCCCTTACACACTTCCTTCCCAAAGATCACCCCTAGAGGGATTCAGAATGATTGTTTCACAAAATATATAGTGACAAAGAGATTTTTGATCAGAGCTACAGGTAGAGGCAAGGGCATCAAGTGATGTTACCTCAAAGCCAGTGTGCATTTTGAGATGAACTGGGCCCTAACAATGACCTCTGGTGAGATACCAGGCTTAAGTGCAAAGTCACAATTTCTTCTGACCCCGTTTCCCTGCCGCAGTCTGGCCTTTCATTTCATGTATTTAATAAAATAATCAGTTTATTTCAGAGCTCAGCATTTAATTGAGAAAAATCTGCTCCTGTGACCAAATAAGCATGAAGTATCAAGAACGGCCTTGCACAGCACAACCATAAAGACAAAATCCAAAGCTATGGGATTTTACCTACTTTTTTGCCCAAAGACTGGCAAAAAAAGTAGCAGGGGTCAAATTATTACTCTTTGTACCTGAAAGAGCACATGACCTTTACAGAAAGTTCATTTTGAAAGAGGAAATACGTAAAAATGAGTTTGATTGCTACAGTATTAACTCAGAATTCTACAATTTTATTTCTCTGTCAAACCCTTCCTTTCTTTTGACAGAATTGTCAAAGGAACAGATGTGGGATGCTTCTTTTGGGGAGTACAGCTGGAAATCAAGCAAACCAAACTGATCTACACTTTTTATTTATTTCTGAATGTAGAATTAGCTTCCCTTTTTCCTGATCCTCATCCATAATGGCTAAAGAAATAATTCTTTCTTTTCAATCATTCCTCATCAGAGCCAAAATTTAATAATTCATTATTAAATACAGCAGGAGACATGCTGAGACTGCTAATTAGTTAAGAGATGGATTTTATGCATAATAATTTGCAGATGTGTTATAAAATTCACACCCTTAATACCATCATATGCTCTAGCAGCTTCTGTGTAAATAGAATTAAATTAAATAAATACAGACTAAAATATTTTCTTTTTTGACAAGATTTCAAATGAATTTAGCTTAGATTGCTTAGAAAGATATTGTAAGACTAATGGGCATATTTCAAAGAACATTTTGACTGTAATATAGAGGATTTGTTCCAAATATATTAATTATAAATGACATTTCTAGTTAACATACAGCACTGAAATGAATCTATGTTAGTTATATTAAAAATACTTCACTTAAAATACTTTGTTTAAAAAAAAATCTGATGACTGAACTTTAGCAAGTTATTTCAAATAATAGATGAGAATAGGTTACTGTTTTTCTTCAGCCTGGTGTAGCTTCCCTCTTGTAATTATTTTATACCTGAGTGGACCTCATCACACTGCACTGAATACCTGAATCACTTTCAGAGTGCACTTTTCAAATGCTCACAAGCCTGCCTCTTTCCATAACCAAACTCTTTGGGGACTGAAGGCTGCAAACACATTTTGTTCTCATGCATGCCTGTTCAGAAAGAACCACCTTCTCACTTTTAATTAATTTTATACTCCCATAGTCTTGTATTCTGTGTTTTAACATTAAGCCTTTTCTCCTGTCAAATATCCATGCACCATTTCAAAATGCATTTTCATGTATAGCAGCTGTCTTAGCAACTGCCAGAAAGATGGATCAGAAGCAGTGTGACTGCCTCGCCTTTTAAAAATATTTGAGCTTTTCTCTAAGTATTTACATCATGATTATAATGCATTTGGAATGAACATGCTTTACAAATATTTTTCTCCCCATCTTTAATTTGTTTTCTGCATTGATAGGCATAATCAATAATTCATCAATTTGTGAATTCATAAGTGCACCTCTTGCAATGTATTCTTTTCAAAGTTTTATTTTTCTGACATAATGAAATGAATTCCTATCACACTAAATAGTGTATCTGAAAGTTGCCCTGCTCTCAGTTTCAAAGCACCATCTGTGTCTCTGGGTCTCCTCAAATGAGCTGCTAGGACTAGACTTCCAAGGAACACCAGAAGAGATTACCACTTATAAGCAGAATTTTAAAGGTTTTTTTCTTAAAACTGGCATAATTAGAAGGTATTTTGGTCAGCTAAGTGGAAGTTCTGAACAGCAGCATGGGAAATACTTTGCAGAAATAATAAAATTCCATAAATGAGGCATTATGCCCTCTTGACTTTGGCAGATCCCAGGCTGACACCCCCTCATTCCTGGTAAGGTTTAAGTGCTGCTGGGCCTTTAGGCATAAATTTCTAGTCAAGTGTGGGCTCAGGTTCGTACAGTAGTCTACTCTGAACTTTGTGACTCAGCAGGAGAATCCTCCATATTCCTCTTGAATCCTTACCCTTTCTTATTCTTTTCTCTGCCCCCCCTTCCCCACTCAGCATCCCCATCGATAGTTTTGGGTTGATTTTGGTTGTAGATTGATTGATTTGGGATTTTGTGTTTTCTTGCACACAGAGAAGGAAGCTGAAGGGGATGAATCCCAAATAGGAAAAGGAGTCTAAGCTGTGGTGACAGGGGAGGGTGGCACACTTTGCACAGCCAGCAGCAGTAAGAAAGTTAATAATCCTGTCTCACTCTAAAAATTCCCTCTGGTAATGGAACAAGCCTTCATATCCCCACTAGATGAGGGGGTCAAAGTAAATTGTGACATAAATCATACTAATTATCATATACACTTTGGTATAAAGGAAGATAGAATATCTTGTGTTCTGAATGGGGGATATGCTGCTGTCACCTGAAGTCACAGAGGCAGCAGCAGGACTCCAGACAGGAAGAGTCGTATGCCTCTAAGGAATCTTGTAGGATCTTCACACACTTAAAGCAACTTTGACTCTAAACTTCATTTAAACATCCCTACATTACAAAATCTCACTGATGGGGATCTAAAGAAGAGAATATTGAACTAACATAATCAATTGCCTATGATCATCTTAACTGACTGTTTGTTAATTCACAGCATTGTGGTCAGTTGAGGACACTGGGGTGTGAACTTACATTTTAATGCTATTTTTCTAAGTCCTCTCTCATTTAGAAATCCTTTGGGAACAATTTTTGCCTCATTTCTTCCATTTAGCTCAATGGCCCCCCCCACTAATGAAGAAAGTTCAGTGATTTGGTCTCATGCCTTTGGAAAAAGTTAAAAGAATAAAATATTAATGCAGCCAGTACTGCCAATAAAACCTTCTCTTAAACACACTCCTGAGAGACCAGTGGAGACTGTGTATTTCAGAGGCCCCTGCTCAACAGCACTGCTCTGATTCTAGAAGGATGCTGGTAACTTCTGCTCTCAGTCACCACTGAAGCGGTAATGTCATGATGAAGCAGAAGGGAAAGCAACCACAGCCTGATTCATAACTTTAATTCAATTCTGATGTTCTAAGTTTCAAATAATCTTTGCATTACTGTTGGAAGGTTCTGGGTGAGTTAAAGAGGAAGCACTCTGCAGTGGTTTTACAAATGTCTGAACTCATAAAGCTGCAGGGTCTTTCTGAACATCAATAGTTCACATGAACTAGACTTACAGAGAAAAAAGAGGATGGATAGCAATGCCAGATTCAATTCATTTAAGATTTTTGCACTGATTTTCTTTTAAAAGAGATCAGAGGCACAGAAATAAGAAATCACAAAACAGTCTGCCTGCTTTTCAGGTTCAACATTGTTGTGATCCACTTCTGGATGCATACCTAGCAATACCTGTTGTTACTTTTACAGGGCCTAAAAATGTAGTCAGTAATCACATTTTATATGATGAGACATACCTTGAAAAATCATGTTCTGTGCTAAGGAGCTGTCACGAGACAAAGCTTCCCATTAGTTCCTTAGATACTTGTTTCAGCAGCAAATCTTGACACCTTAAGTTTTTTTTTTTTCTCTGCCCCAGCACTAGAGTACTGCAACTTGTTCTACGTGTTGAATCCCTGCTCCTGACTCCTTTAAATCCTCCAATCAGAGGTGGCCCCTGTCCTAAAAGAATTCCAAATATTGTAGCTCAGAGTTTTGACTATACTGAAGTCTGCATATTCTTTACAAAACTTAGAATTACAAAAGCCTTTCCTGCTTTTTTTTTAATCCTAATGGTTGATAGGTTGGCAGTTGTTAACATAGAAACCACTGGATAAATACACAGGTAATTAACGTAGAACAGAATTATTGCATTATTCTGTAAAGAACAAATGGGATATTTAAAATTGATGCACACTTCTAAAATTGAACCCATGCATCTACAGGTCATTTACAAGATACTGAGATCGTATAAACATGACAACCTCTTTTTGTCCTGTGAAAATTCACACAACATCTGCTGTGTACATTTGTTACAACTGAGTAACTTGCTGAAATATTCTCCATTTTCCTGCGGTGAACTAGGATGGGAGGGACTGGGTTGTGTTGTAACCATCAACATGAAAAAAAAAAATTTAAAAAAATTGTTTACAGGTAATGTTCTTGAGATGAATTGCTGACAAACAGCCTGAAGCAATACTAGAGCAGGAATTCAGCTGCCTGAACTGCAGGCATCAACCACCCTTTGCCATGCCCACACCAGCCTGGGATTTTCCCTCTGTTGCCCATGATAAAAGGACTGTAGGGAGCTCTCACCCTTCAAACCTTTCCAGAGAAGCAGCCACAGGCCAGGTGCTCCTGCAATGAATACTGCAGTAGCCATTAGTTCAAACCAGAAATAACCCCCCTAAGAAATATACCAAATTTAATAACAGTATATAAAAACAAGTATAGCTTGATGTTATTCCTGCCTCCTTCTCCAAAATGGCATTTGTAAATGTTTAGAAACTCATTGAAAATAAAAATAAATAAAAAAAAAAAATCTGTGTTCCTCATATTTTTGTTGCTTTCTTTTGACTGTTTTGCACAGTTCCATGAAGATAAATCTCTAAACTTTCATTTTACCTTTATGCTTTTACCAGAAATGTTAAAGATTCCTGTAAACTGTATTATATAGAAGGATAATGGATATGGAACTTGTAGCAACATTATGGATACTGAAATATAACAATTTTATGAATGTAGTCTGTGAGATAACTATGTGACTGATGAGGCACCAACACTTTTGGTTTAAATATGTTATGCTAAAACAGTTGGGATGCTCACCATATGCCTATAATTCTTAAAATGAATGCAATCTGCTCAGGAAGGCAGTGCCACCTCTTTCCAGAAAACAACTGACAAGCACAGATTTGAAAGAACATCATTTTCCTAAGCTATACATTAAACTGATAACTCTTTTTTTTAGATTGAAAGCATAAGGATAGAGAAATCTTCAAGCACACCAATCCTTGTGAAGGGAGGAGAGCTACCTTTCACAGGCATTTTTGTCAATTTGGAGAAAGAAGCATCGACCTGGGAAAACACTGAAGAAAAGCTTGTAAAAAGTTAAGACATGAGACGAGAGGTGTCTTAATCCTACTTATCTTACCTATCCAACTACCCCTGTATTTCAATTTCTCCAGTTTCTTTATGCAGAAGAGGTCATTGTTTAGGTGTTGGTGTCTGTACAGACTGATTTAGGTTTACTTGGTTTTCCCTTACTTTTTCAAGATATGTTTTCTCCAAAATAATTTTTCTCCCTAATACATGGTTTTGCCTTTGAAAGAGTTTTTAAGTTAATGCAATCTTTCAGAAAGAAGCAGTCCTGAACCAAAATTAGACCTTCTGAATATGTTTTGCATAGTACATAAGGACTTACTACAGTCCAGGCACAGCTGGATGGGGAAAGGTAAACTGATTTTACTGTGAGAAATGGGTGGGTTTTAGACATCTGAAACTGGGAGGACTCTAACAGGGACTGCAGCAGTTAGAGAGAGGGGTTAGGGAGCAAAGGCACACAACTTACTATTGCTTCAGAAATTACCACCTGTCACCTGGAACTCTGCAACTGATCAAGATCTCATCCTGTTCCAAATGTAAACTTATTTAATCCAACAGTTAGAACAAGCAGAAACAAAAGCACAACCACTACAATGGGCATTCGGTACTTTGCAAAACTGTGAAAATTCTCACTTGCTGAGCCTTGCTGAAACAGCACTTATCCCAGGAACAATGAGAGATGATACAATTCTCAAATACAAGTAGATTTTCATATAAATAATGGCTGTCAGCTTCAAGCTAATCACACTTTTTGCTGAGATCACCATTGTCTAAAAGCAATGCATAATAATACTAAACTAGATAAAAATAATCAAGCATACTTCCTTTATACTTACCCTTCATATGATGAAGGTCTTTTCACTTCAAAGTCTGGTATGCTTAACATAGCCTCTTTTATTTTTTATATATTTTTTTTAATGCTGAATATGGCAGAGTATATCATCTTTATCACTAAATGAGTGAATAAGCAACTCACTGTTGCTCACAATGCAAAACTGGAAACCATTATAAGAAATCAACAAGCAATGGAGGCTGGGAGTGAGTCCTTTTTTTACACAATATATAAGCAAACTCTGCAAGTCATTATCACTCACACAAAGAACAGGCACAAATTCCATAAGACAACTAACTTAAGGTCATGGCACAAAAATCTCTCCAAGACTCTGGTGCAGGCAAACATGTTCTCTAGCTCAGGAAGATCCTAAACTACAGCATTCCAGGAAACTGAGAATAAAAACAAACTTCAATCTGTTTCCCCCTGGTATTTCCTAAGCATCCCCTACATTTGGCTAGAGATTTTACCATAACAGGTGTATGTAAGAACCTGCACATTTGGGAGGTGAGGGGAATGTTGAGCAGCCCTTTAGGTTGGCAATATATAATACCTGCATGCATTTATTTTTACTTAGAAGCTGCGACATTTTCTCTCCTGAGGAGAACACTTTTAAATGTGAGGCTCCCTTCAACAGTTATATTCAAATTCAGAGGGACTGCTAATACTTAATTTTCTTGTGGTTTTAATTGTTTCAATTAGTCTTTAGACACACACTCCAGAAAACAGACAGCAATAGGCACCATAGATCCATAAATATTATTCAAGATCAAATGATCTGAATCTAATTGAGAAAAAATACACACTGAAATAAAACATGGTATAGACAGCTAATAGATCACCATGAAAAACTAGGACAGTGTTTAGGCTTCAAATGAATGAACTAATGTCAGAGAATTATAGCTGTTAGCTTCACCCAAGATATATCACCAACCTTTTATTAGGAGAGAAAAAAAAGCAAGCCTGGCTTTGTTTCAACCTCCTCACACCCCACAGTAAAAGCCCAAATTCGAGATGCCTTCTGCTGCAAATATTAAATCACAAAGAAGTGTTGACAAATAATAAAATACAGGAAAACCAATAAAAGTTCCCACAAAGAATTGGAAAAAAAATTCTGTGTCTAATATGATCATAATAAACTCTTCCCCCACCATTTAGCAAATAAACAGCAGTTTCATTAATCAGTGTGTAAGATTTTTTTTTTGACAGCTTAATCTCATTTAGTTCTGTTTACCAATTTATTTCCACTAGGATTCCTAAAATGTACTGAGATCCTTGAAATGCTTACTGTCTTTAAAATAATCATTTCTGCCACATACACCAAAGCTTTCTAACATGGAAGGACCTGCCTATGAACTCTAATGAACCAGTAAAGTTCTTAGATGTACCAATACAAAATAAAATATATTGGAAGACATTCCTGAATGGTTTTAGTTGTTGGCTTTTTGTGTCATCAAGAAACTCGAGGAAACAGTTCCAAGACGTCATTCCATTAAGAATATGTAAATCTACATCCATACAATTGTACTCTATACAGTCTTACCAAACATTAGAAGAGCATAGTACAATACTGTACATATAAACACATAAACTGATAAAACAAAACAAAACAAAACCCCAAACAAATAAAATACAAAAAGTGAAAGAAAAAACAACAAAACAAAAAAACATACACAAAAAAGAAGAAAAACAAAAAACAAACCAAAAAGCAAAAAAACCAAAACCAACAAAACACCAAACAAAGAAAAAAACCATAACACCACACATGGCAAAAAGAAAAAACCCAAACAAGCCCCATGTATCCTCAGAACTGATTCCTGCATTCTTCACTTCTACATTAAATAGAAACACATTCAAGATGAGATTTTTAAATTATATCTGAGTTTTGGGGGTTTTTTTCCACAGGCATCAATTTAATTGAGGAATTTCATCTAGAAGTGAGGGGGGGGAAAAAAAAAAATTCACTTACAAGGACAGCCAGTGAAGGAGGTTACCCAAAGAGGTTGTACAACCTTCAGCCTGAGATTTTCAAGTCCAGACTGAAGAAAGCCCTGAGCAGCCTGGTCTGACCCCATAACTAACCCTCCTTGAGTGGGAGATTTAACTGGAGACTTCCTGAGGTCTCCCCCATCCAACTGGTACTATTCTATAATCCCACATTAAAATCATTAGTTGGATAAAACATCAAATAATGGATTGGTATCAGGTTCTGAAGAAGTGTATGTTACTAAAAATTTATTTCACTGTCAAAATACAAGCTGAAGAATCAGCTTTGGTTATACATATCTATTATAGGCATTCCCAAAATAGCCTCATGCCTAAAAGGAGTTATTCTCCATACAGACCAAAGGATTACAGCAGTTTGTAAGTCTTCATCTTACACTCAATTCCACAGTCTCTTTTCCTCAAGTGGTTCTTATGGTCCTGAAAACTTTTTGCTTCTTAACGTGACAAAATCAAATACATTATATAACCTACTGAAATATGACTATACCTTGAATTATCTAATTTAATGTTTGGTAATAAAAAGCTTCCTCTAAATTGTAACTTCTTTTAGCAAATTAAGAAGTATTTGATTCTGAAGCAAATTTCTCATGAACAAAAATTGGCATCTGAAACTGGTTGGGGCAACTCATATCTGCCATTCAAAGAGATGACAGGAATAAAACCCAGAGCTCAGGTTTATTCTTTGATCACAATGTTGCTGACTAGCAGTTTTATACAGTCATTTTAAACGAAAGGTACTTACATCAAAAAGCAGCTGTGTTTGGGCAATGACAGGTTCAAAAAGAGGCAGAGAGGAAAAGAAAAGATTCCCACTGAAGAACTCTTTCTAATTTGCATTCTGCTAATCCTGTTCACAAAGGAAATAGTTTAAAGTACTTAACAGAAAAATAGAGTCCATCATTGTTCCAAGAGTATCCTGGGGAGAATTAGCAGAAAAAATGTAAGACACTGGTTCAATAAGGAAGAAAGATTCCTCTTAAAGAGAAAGCATCCTACCATAAACAGCAACAATTCGGCAATTTTTTCATTCTCATATACAATGTATTTTTCTCACTGAGACATCATCTTCCTCTCCCATTTATGTCTAAAAACTTTTGAAAAAAACTATTAATATCTGAGACCGGACAGTTCTTTTCCTCCTTCCTCCCCAATTCCTTAAGTAAGTGCTACCCAGCTCTCACAAAAACACAAGTAAAAAACAAATCCTGATAAAACTGACTAACAGGAAACTTCCTTAGACTCCAGCCCCACAAATGCCCCTCTATTTATGAGCACCTTTTGCATTACAGCTAGGAGATCACTTATATCAATAGCAGCTTCTTGGGACAGAAGAGCTGTGCCATCTCCTCCACAGCAGGTCAGTGACCTGAACAAACACATCAGGGAAGTGAGCACAAGCTCTTCTAGGTTAGATGGTGGCAGGCTTCCACAGGCTTCCTTAAAAGAGCTGAGGAGGAGCAGGCTGTTATTTATAACATCCCATACAAAGTAGAGATGTAGAAAGTACAGTAAAAGCACCATATATCTATATTCCAAAAAAAGACAGTACAGTCTCTAGCATGGCTTTAGAGCTAGCTGAAAAAGGAAAAGTGACAGTGGTGTGCACAAAGCAAACAGAAGTGAATAAGATTCAATCCATCCTACAATGTACTGCCAAAGTGATTGCCAGATGAAGAAATGAGATCATTTCAAACAAAGCCACATTATCTACATCTTGGTTTCTTTGTGGAGAAGCAGTAGGCTAGCACTTAAATAAAAATGTAAGCATCACCTAAGAGCATTTAATTTTCTCATACCATGTAGAAAAGTGCCTTTGAACCGTTATTAATAATCCTGATTGTATTAAAAATAGTTAAATAAATGTACACCAGAGAAGCTTAAGCATCAACTCCCCCCCTCCTCCTTGCTGAATTAAAATTGGCTTATATTTGGTTTAGGGCTTTTTTAAAGATGTTCTCAAGTCATAAATAAGTACAGCATGCTGAAATATTAATTGATGTTAAATTATTTTAGCCCAGACTTCTCTGCTATTCACTGTTACTTACACTGAGCATCAACAACAATCAACCTATTACTCGTGGTAACTGACATTAAAATTTCATTTAACTCAGTGTTTTCCCCATATGTATCAATTTCAGGCATAACTAATGCAGCATTAGCACTGACCTTAAAGAATTCCATTCCTCTTACCATTAAATTTGAAGTTACCTAGACTAATTGTTATCCACAAATCCCCCAGCTACCTCATAAAGTCTATTAAGTTAGATTAGAGCAGAGGTAATTTATTAAAAAAAAAGCTTATATAATTAAAGACCTTAAATCCATGTTACAACAATGGAATATAAAATATTTAAAGAGTTTTACGTGAAAACCAAATTGCTAACTTTTTTTCCATAAACCCTTCAGTTATACGACTGAGCAAAGTTTAGCAGGCCTTTTCTGTGCTTCACCAGTAGCAACTCACATGTTTTCCTATGTTGCAGCAACGAAAGGAAACAAAAATTTCTTTGCGTGGAACAGGGGTGTGGAATACAACACAGATTATGGAAATGTTTTATGAAATAATTACCCTTATTAATCCAGCTCCTTGGCAGAAATAGAATCAAATGTTTCCATGTTACAACAGCGAAAAAAAAGTGAGACCAGAGAGTAATGTTTTTTTTTTTTTAATTGCCTCTGCTCTGGATGGTAGAGTACCTGGAACCTTTGGCAGCTAAATGTATTGTGGCATATGGGTGCAGATCTTTTATCTTCAGCTTAATGGAAAATATTTGTGGAAAAAAATGCAATAAGACCATGCTATTTTTTCTTCCAGATGGGTATTTTATATTATTTATTAGATATATTAGCTATTATTAGTTATATGAGTTATGCAGCAACTGTAGTACATTTATTTATCCTCAGTCACTTCACTCATTTTCTAAACTTGCAAATGCCAATAATTCATTTTCCAGTCAAAGCTCAATAAATTATCACAATGGTCTTTTAATTCTTAGCCATTAGGAATTCTCAGTCCTCTTTAAATCAAACAAAGAGCAAAACACCCTACATCAACACTGTCCTTTTCATGCAAGCTGAAGAAAGTGGCTGGGATGACCAAAAGTCTTGTACCACTTGGAAGGAAATTACTTCTGCTGCAGGTACTGGATCCATGACAGAACAAGTCCACAAGTGGGAGTACTCAAAAAAAAGATAACTGTGACCAAGATTTTTCCCCTTACTTTCTCTCTAGAAAAAGATTGAGTGTGAAAAACCAAACTGCAGAGCAGCAGAGAACTTTCTTAACCTTAATTGTTCATCCTTGGCTTATTAGATAGCATGAAATAACACAGGAAAGAGATTAAAAGGAATACAGATGATGGCCTGGCAAAACAAAAAAAAAAAACAAAAAAAAACAAAAAACCACAACAAAAACAACAACAACAACAACAAAAAAAACAAAACAAAACAAAACAAAAACCACAAAAAACCCCACAAAAAACAAAAAATAAACCTGAAAAACATCTCTGAAATCAAAGGATCCAAAATGAAAATCAATCTGGAATTTTCTATAGGAAAGCTGACTGAGCCAAACTGCTCATTGTAAAAGCTTCTCTTAGTAACATTTGGTTGTCTTGCATATAAAATTGAGACAATTTCATATTAGTGACATGATCATTAAAGTAATCTTTCCCTTTATATTCTGCTCTTCCTGCATAAAAGACAGATTAAAGCAAAAGTTTCCATCTGCAAATACCTTAAGACCTTCTTTGCAATTTAATCCATCAGTTCAGGTGAGGTTGGTATCAATTCTTCCCTTAACAGAATGGTCATCTGACAGTAATCTTCCAGGTAAATTTCGAAGCTTAGAATACAGAGATTTTAATCTTTCTGATTGCCTTTGTAGTGATAAATTGCATACTATTACTGTACACTGTATTAGTGCATGTGTACTCTCTGTTTTGCAGGTATTTCATCAGCCTTTATGTGCTTTATCAACAGATTCAAGACAAGTGTCATTCTCTTCTTGGCTCTGAGTTTTGAATACAATGACAGGTTTCCCGAGCTGTCTTCCCCAAAGAGGAAAATAAAAAAACCCCAGACAATATCCAGGTGATGGCATAACTCAGATGTTCTGAGCAGCTCAATGGAGAAGCTTCTACTTCCCAACTGATTGCAACAGGAGTGCAGGAAGTGCCATTCATAGTGGAAAGGAGCTTCTGCAAATACAGTTTTGCTTCTTGCCTAAGCTACCCTTACAAATAATGTAAAACTTGGAAGACTGTGTAGAATCAAGGATGTTTAACAGCAAAAGGAGGAAAGTAGAAAACTCCCCATCCCCCCCACCCCCAACATAAGAATTATATTGTCTAAGCAAAGATCAGATTCTGATTTATGGATGTCAAGATGAAAAGCTTGCACCGCTTCTGCAACCAGCATGGGATGTACTGAAGATCACTCAGCCTGATTCCTACCTTGTGAAAGCCATCACAGAAGAGGCATTTAAGACATTAACTCTTAAAATATTAACACTTTAAACTGAAGCAAGACTCTTGCATTTACAAGAACAAATTACTATTAAGTATCTGTAATAATATACCACATAAACAAGCATATTTAGGTGTATATTTCACCTCATACCTCTCTTTTGCAATGCTATTTTGTTACACTTTGTGAAACTGAAGCCTAGTGAAACTGAGCTGCTACAAAAAGATGTAATATTTAGTCCTTAAACTTCATCCTTTACACAAATTCAGAAATATTGTAATAACATAAACTGGCAAGAAACATTACCATCAATTTTCACTTTTAAGTAGCTGCTGCTTCATATATCACTAAATCCCCCACCCCATGCATCCCTTTCATTCTTTTTCATATTGACCATCAAAGCAGCTACAGCCAGCTAGAGACAAAAAATTTATAGGCAACTATACATTATTTATGTGGCTAAATAATTCATCTGTAATCTGCTTAAAATAATTAGGAAAAATAACACAAGACATATTCTGGATTATTATAATCACCAAACTATAAATACTTGTTAATCATCAATGCCTTGTGCAGTTGCATTCAGAAAAAGGATAGCTATCACCAGAAAAAAGGTACTTTGTACAAAAGGGGTCTCTTATCCAGGTACTTTATTCTCTGAGCTAATAGGAAAGGCCTTCATATCTGCTTTTGGTAAGGAGCTCAGCTCAGAACATTTCCTGTGGAGATTTTCACTTTTTATCACCTCTATATCACCTTTTATCTTTTTGCATTACTATGGAACAAATAAAATCTACTCTTCCCAACATCCAAATAAGGAGCACAGGAAACTTAGCAGTCAGTACCTCCTTTGGACAGTAGTTGTGAAAGATTGCCTCAAATTTTCCTCTCCAAATAAGCATTTTTGAAACAGCCAGAAGTTTTTTTTGAAAGTCTACATTAATACGCATACAAATACTACAACTATTTTTGTTATTCAAGGTGCTTGGGCTTTTTTCGTTACAAGTTTTCCTTTGAAAGTGAGATCCTACAAAATGTAGGCAGCCAACTTACTTCTGTTTAAAATGGAGTTTCAGAAGTAAAATCTAAGGCTCAGAAAACATCAACTCTTTCTGTAAGTAGGAATGGATGATGAGCCTTCGGCACAAAAGCAGTGCTGATCATTTCCCAGATATGCACAGTTAAATACTGGACAAGCTGAATGCTGAAACATCCTGCATGGAGCTGGAAATAGAGGAGATGCAAGGAACACAAACATGTACATACAAAAGGAGCTCTGGATAGGAAGGTCCATAAGAGACATAATTTTACGAGGCATTTTGTGTGTTTTGCAAAGTAGAGTCCATTGCAACAAGTTTCTAAAATTCTTTTATTCTAAATTGTGGATGGGAGATGTAGAGTTCAAGATTCTAAACTCAAAACCAGTGGAAATACAGGTACAAAATCCTTACCTATATGCCTTTTTTCCAAATTCTGAAAACATCAGCTTAATCAAAAAGAAAAGCAAATGGAAGTGCTGATGGCTATTTTTTCCCCCAAGTATATCCATTCATAGCCTGTCCAGTTGTACAGTAACATGGTTTTAATTAATCTCCATCAACAAGATTAGTTTACCTGTGCTCCTGTCTATGTGAAATGAATATAAATATTACAGTATCACCTATGCATTTAAATCACAGAGCTCATCAACTTCTGCTTGCAAGGTGAAAGATAAAAGCTACAGAAGGTCCTTCCCAGCCTCTGTCACTAATGATAAACAGCATTAACTGCTTCTGCAGACACTAATGCTGCTATCTTGGGAACACAGGCAGCCACCATGAGAACTTTACAGCTTCACTAATCATACTCTTGTTTGTCACAGAACACCAAATAAAATCTCAATGAGAAAAGGCAATAAATATTAACAGCTATGAACAAAGGAAGGTCACATTAATATGTAGATCTTTAAATACAAGATGCTTTCTTCATTAACTAAATAACTTGTTCATTATTATAAAGTGTCAAGGGGGCGTAAGGGAGAAAAATTCCCTGATTGAGAGGTTTAATATATTACGTAGTCAACATTTAATATTTACAGAATAGGGATTTTTTGCTTGCTCTGTTTTTAGTTCAAGGTTGAAAGAAGTTTGTATCACCTATTTTATAACATATGTATGTCATTCAGCTTTTTGTTTTACCCAGAAACTGGTGGGTAAAGCTTGGTTTTGGTCTGCATTTATCCCTATTTATTTTTCTTTTTTTCTTTACTTTCCTAAATTTTGTTAATTTCTTTCTCTAGGTTGAAGGCATATCTGGATACCCTCCTGTTTCTTTTTGATTCCAGAGTCACAGTAATGTGACTCCATTTTTTTTTTTCCCTCAAGAACTAGATCAAATTATCCCTGCCATAAACTGCCAAATACTCCTTTAAAACCATAGCATTAGGTAGACTTGAGCTACCACCAGTGTTTCAGTGTCTATGTGGACATGTGCTCGGGTCTTACAATTCATCTATATCAACAATACTTTTATTACACAAGTGCTTGGCAAAGAATTAGCAAGAACAAAAAGAATCAAGCCCATCAAAACTCCACTCTCTTGTGTAATGCTATACCTAATCTAAATACAGTTTTTACACCCAAGTAAACTGCATTTTTTACTTTAGTTGCCTTAAGCCCTTGCCTATACTTTGACAGGCTGTTCTCACCTTCCCTTCACTCAACAGCCCTCTCTGTACCAAAGCCTGGGCTACAACTCCTTGCGATGCCCTGCGCTTGTTTGAGAAAGGAGGAAAATAACGTCAGACTCATGTGACCAGACACTCCACCATTATTACTGCAGGAAGGGTGCACAGGCTGACTCCAAAAGAGGCTGTGAAGTTTATTAGAGAGACCATGTATGTGAAGCCTTTTGGGAGTGCAGGGAGACAGCCTGAGTGAAACTATCAACTCTGAAAAAGCAATTGGAGAGCCTCCCATCTCAGCCCTCCTTATACAAGAGCCTTCCCCTCCCTTCTGCTGTGGCACCAGCCTGGGCCCAAGCACGTTCCTCACAACAATCATGGCATCACTCAATAGCACCATATTTATGTGATCCTTCTTGTACACAAGCACTGAAGATAAAATGAGATTATCAGGAGCTAGTGGCCTGTGAAGGGCACAATAGTCCTGTCACAGCTCAACAGTAGATTTATAACCCCCAACTCAAGTGCAGGTGAGAAACCTGAACATTAACAGTATTCAAGAAGTGTGGTTAAAATGAAAAATTGTATTTTAATAATCACTTTAATATCATATTAGAAAGTCAGAATTAAGATGCAAATACATTTAGGGACACATTCAAATTGATCTTCAGTTGGATGATTCTTTCATATGTATTAATTCGCTCAGAATAAATTAAATCCATTTTTACATACTGTACTGTAAATAATTACATTTCTGAATTATTTGTTGCCGATTTATCATTGGAAAGTAGGGAACACAAGCCAGACTTTATAGTGGTATGAAGTGGTCACATGTTCAAAACTAATCACTGAAAATGAAGCATGACCAGTCCCACCAACACTACAAATTTCTAGTGGTATGCAGGGTGCACATCTGAGAACGGAAACAATGCCTTTTGTTTGAATAAGAATTTAAAGATTTAAGCTTCCCCAGAATTTTCTGGTATCCTGCAGAAAGGTGTCACTAAAGGACATGCTGTGCTGGAGTTTGTATCTTTCAATCTAATTGCTCTGAGAGCCTTTTCTCATCTCTAACTCAATTGCTGCCTTTTTAGCTTACATAAACTTTTCGGCATCTACAAAACCCTGTGGCAAGGAGTTCGTCACACCAGTGGTGTGTTGCTTTAAAGATAGAGTTCTGCTGTAGAGTTGCAATTCAACTTCACTTTTATACCCCATGCTTAGGGGGAGAGCCCACCGGAAAGAGGGAGCTTCCTGAAGAGGAGCCTAAAATTAGACAAGCCCATTACCTTTCTGGCCATTTCCCCTTTCATTTTACTGGGTATAGAGACTAACAGGCTCAAGCTTTCTGTAATGCATGTATACTTTCTAAACATGTAATGCCTAGACTGCATGCATGCTTCATAAGCATATCACACAGAGCTTTCTTTTTTACCCCTCTGAAGTGAGGGATTTTAACAGTGAAAGGTTCAGAAAAGGCGAGTAAAAAGTCAGTCAGCCATTCACATAGATACCCAATTCTTTCCTGAGTTCATTTAAAGACAAATTCAAAGAGAACAGCAGGATCCCAAAATGGTATTTCAGAGAAGACACTTTCAAACCAGACTGTTGTTTGACTTTCAAGCAAAAGACTTTTAGATCTCATTCATCAAAAGATAAACAAACATAAGAGACCTTATCACACAGGTGCAGCAGATGTAACAGAAAAAAGGCAAAAAAAAAAAAATCACACCTCTGACAAAATGAGAGATAAAAGTAGATAACAAGAAGCAAACAGGGAACCAGATTAAAGTCACCATCTTGAGACCTTGTTACAACTCAGACCCATTCAGCAGAGATCTACTTCACAGCAAAATCTTCTCTGGCTTTCGGGAGAAATCACAAAGAACTTGCCATACCAAAACACATGTTCATGTAACAACTGAATGTTCTGCTCTATTATTCTGTTAAGACAGAAGGCTTTCAGCAAAACAATAGCAAAGCCATTTACTTTCACTAGTCTGATCAGGAGTGAAGTAAGAGCAGGTCTCACTGTTGTCGAAAAAAGCAGAAGAGGAAATGATTGTAAATGCGAAAGCTTCCTAAAATCAAAACTTTCCACGTTTAGAGCAAATTCAGATGTTTTTGGTCACAAATTATAGGCTTAGAAAGCACTTATTTCTCAAGGAAGGAAACTATTAAAAGTCATATTAATGGGTTTTGCCAAAAGGGGCAACTGGGTAAAAGCCACATGCCTCAGACAGAGTCAGATCACCAGCAGTGGCTTCCTTAGGGGGAATTTCTTGGGCCGTTACTTAGTGAAGAGAGACTGGTTCTTCTAGGGACTGACCTAGAGAAACTCAGCACTGTTCCAGTTATTCTTATGGAAAAAGGAAGCTCAGAAGTTAGCAACATGAAAAAATCAAGAAAAGTTTAGAAAACAAGCCCAGGAACATTAGGCTTTCATGAGGAGAAAATTTTTTCAAGAATGGAGTGTGACATATTTTTTGTCAATCTCTTGCATTAAAAGCCAGAGCTCTTCCAAATTGTTTATTCTAATACAGAGGAATATTTGAAAAAGTTGCAGATATCAAATGCTGTTAAGTAAGGCCAATTGTTCAAACTACATTGGTTTTTGACCTAAAATTCTGAATTTGGACCTGGCAGGAACGCTCACAGTGCGAATTCTAATCCATATGGTCATCAAGTACCAGTGATTTCAGATGAGTTCCAGCAAGAAACTCTGTTAAGCACCATAAATAATATCATTGCTCCATGTGAAAGACTTGCCTGAGGTTTTGAAGAGTGATGGATTCTACTGCATGACTAATACAGATCCACTGGGAAGTATGATAAATATGGGAACTTACTTCACCACCATTTCAAGGGACATAGCCTTCCTAGTCAACTCAGGATGCAATAAATCATTTATATCCATTTCAAAGCTCTGTTTGGGATACAGTCTGTGGAAATGACCAGCATGACAAGTAACAGTTAATTCTAACAATTAAAAAAATCTTTTTATTGGCCTTGCAGAGAAACTTATCAGTTGATTTACCACTGACTGGGAAAACTCTCTCGGGGAAAAAAAAAAAAAAAAAAAAAAAAAGAAAATCAGGAAAATCATCCAACTTGGTAATATATTTCAGGGGTGGATTCTGGGTGATTTTCCTTCTTCTGACTCCCTCCCAAGGAGATCATGTGTACTCTTCCTCAAAATATATTTACCCTATTCATATTGTTTCAGGATTCCCTATTGAAAATTACTTAAAAAAACATGTAATTGATCACGTATGTGAGAGCAGGAGCTACAAGTACCTCTGAAATTATGTCATACCCTAGTGTTTAAACTGCCAGTGACCTGGTTCAGGGGCTACAATGATGCCAACAGGCATCAGAGGGATCCAGCAGGAGCATAATACAGATAGAAGAAGCTGTCACAGCAGGAGGAACAACAAACAGAGACATAGTCAGAGGCAATTCTTCTGTGGTCAACAGTTTCAACTAGGACTATGCCAGAAGCAGTAAAAATTTCCTGTGGGAGCAAAGCAAGAACCTTCAACAGCTGCCTTCAAGGTACCTTTGGAATCTGGAGCCAACAGACAATAGCAAAGCCATGGGAAACCTGTTAGAAGGTAAAACTCTGCCTGACAAAATTAAGTGTAAATATCAGTAATATCAGTTCCAGTAAAGTAAACCTGCTTACTCTTGTGCTTTAAGTTAAACATCTGCATAAACTGGTGCATGTTAAATATCAGAATCTGAATCTGTAAATTCTGTAAAAATTAGCCATAATGCACCTGTATTTTCAATTAAATCTGTTTTAGAGGAATATGTCACCCCTGTATAAGTAACTCAGGAATTCACTAGTCCAGAGGATAAGAAACTGTACTTGCATGCGTGGTAGTGTAACAGAAAGTGATCCTGTTCTGTTCTAGAACAACACTATCACTCCCTACCAAGGCTGCTGAAATGGAGCAATTTCTTTTCCAGAAAATCTTCTGAAAATTATTTTACAAAGTTGCTCAGAAAGCACATTGAGACGTAGCTTTTGATAAAATAATTCACTTAATAGAGCAGCACAGATACTGAAACAATGAAAGATTCTGTTCATGTAGCTGAAACCATTCTTCTCTTCAGCTTTTAGTAGCGTCATTTCTGTAATATTAAGTCCAGTATTCTCACATGGTAAAGCTGCTGATTGTTTAGAAGGACAATAGAATATAGGCCCCTTTCTATAAAAAAAGATGCAACTTATCTATTTTATCTCAAGTAGAACCCACATGTTAAGTCGATATTAACAGTAATTGTAGTGCATTTTAATTTCATGTATTTAAAATACATGTGTTATATGTCTCATAGCTGCACTTCATTTCTCCTTCCTTCCTCTTTAAAACAGCATACAGATACAGGAGCATTTCTTCCAAGTGAAAGGATCACTTGAAAGTCCCAGATATTTTCCCCCTCCAGTACTATCATAGGTGATAAATTACAACAAATTGCAAGCCTAACAAAACAACACTTTAAACTGTATTGTCATATTTATTATAAAGTTCCTGGTTCATTGCATTCTGGCATTTTATACAACTAGTTCTGACAGTGATTAACATGGTTTGGGCTTCTGCTGTTTCACCCAAGAGAAATAAAACACCAAAATCTCTGCAGGTGTGTAATGGGCCAGGGATTCACAATCTGTTCTGCAAAGTCAGACTTCAAAGACTTCAAAAACAAAAATACTAAAGTTGGCATTGCCTCTGTAATCATGTAAAGCTTTTTTGCATATTTCAAGGAATTCTAATTCCAATGTTTTAATCAGCACTGTTATTCAACAGTTTTCTGCGACAGTTTAACCAATTCCATGACAAATTCTCCATTAGCTGTGAGTTTCACAAGCCAAATACCACACCAAGGAGTAGATCTGAGACTAAGTAACAGTGCAACCTAAATTATTAAGTACTCACTTGAACTCGAAAAGGGGCTTTCACTTATCTGAAGTACACTGTACAGCTTATCTGATGCATATGTGTGGATAGAATTATACAGTAATTACAAAACAGCAATCACACAGTTGCACCTGCAGTACAGGAACCTCAGGACAACATCCTAATTGTTTCTGTGATTACCTGCCTAAAAGTAACACAGAACATACTGAAGAAGAGGTAAAGTTCAGGTTACATTTCAAGTTCTTTTACAACTGAAAACAAACAAAACAAAAAAAAAAAAACCCAAAGAGAAACCCTAACACTTATTTCTAGAAACATTAATACAAAACCTGTTCTTGATGTTAGAGAAATTTCAAGAGAATAATTTATAATTAAATATCTCTATTAACAAGTGGAGAAAACAATCACTCAATATGCTTCTTTGTGGTTTGTTTTGCTTTGAAAGTGTATTCCCTTGTATAGAATACACTGTATTTCATAAGAACTTTGAGAATTTTTTGCTCCCTATCCAAGTGGTATTTTTCTTGACCTTTTGCATTTAGTTTGAAATTTCAACTTCAAAAGCATAGCTTCTTAACTATGGGACTAAATATTTTGATCTTAAAAGAAGACTGAAGTAGTACTGTAAATATTTCCATATTCCCTTAGAAATTATAAACCTAATTTCAATGTTCACCTGATATTCACAGCTTCAAAACACTCATCAGAACAAAATGAGTAATTGCAATACAACATAAACCCACGGAAAACACTTACACCATTTTGCTGAAGGCTCAGTCAAAACCATTGTTCTAAAGCAAAAATAAAATCATCCTCTTTATCATAATAAAATAACACTATCTCAAAGATAAAAGCATAATCACAAAGAGGAGCAAAGATCTGGGAAGCCTGGCATGTGAGAGTGAGAGAACTGGGTTTGATCAGCCTTGAGACAAGAAGGCATAGAGGAGACCTTGGCACCATGTTCCAGTATTCAAAGAGTGCCTAAAAAGAGGCTGGAGAGCCCCTTTTTACAGGGAGTCCCATGGAGAACATGAAGGGTAATGGGCGCAAGTTACTTCTGTGGAGATTCCAGTTGGACAAAAGAGGACAATTATTCAGAAAGAGAACAATCAGCTACTGCAATAATCTCCCCAGGGAAGTGCTGGGTTCCCCAACGCTGAACACTTAAAATCCAGCTGGGCCATCTTGTCTAGACCGTGCTTTTGCCAAGAAACACTGGAGCAGATGATGCTCCAAGTGCCTTCCAAACTGGTATCCTATGATTCTGTGATTATCAGAAGGAATAAGCCAAACAAGTCTACCATAAGTGGAAGGTCAGAAGGACTGTACAATCTTTAGCATTGTTCTTACTCGATAAGAGTTAACTCAGCCAAGGGTCTATCAGAAGTCTTTTTAATTGCATAGTTGTTGATGATTTAATGGGTGGGTTTGAGTGAGTCATGCAGAGGAGCATCACACTGTGCACTGTCCTGGCTCCTGACTTGGCTGACCAACAGATTGCTGCCTTCTGAATGCCTCCACATCTCTCTTTATTTCTAGCAGATTCAGCACCAGACCTCTGAACAAAAAAGCCACACCTGATTCTTTATTAAGAATTCCATATTTTTCTTTTTTTTTCTTTTAAATTGTAGGTCTTTGGTGCTCTACATGAATTCTAATATTGTCAGTCTGAGGGAATTTAAGATATAGCAAAGTATACAAAAGCTATTTTATTTACTACTCTTGGAAACCCACAAACTTCATATAAAATTGCTGCAGTCACACTTCATGCAAGGACTTAATACTTAGGAAATAGAGCAGTTAAAATACAACACTAAACATGGCTGAAAACAAAGTAATTCATCTATACAGAGAAACTAAAATATATAAAAAGCACAGTAAAATCACAGCATAATAGGAGAACAGGTAAAAGTCATGATCTACAGGAGAAATGGCATTCGAAAAAGAAAATCTATCTAATAAGGGTGGATTTCTCAAGTCTTTCACAAAGAAAAGGATTGCACAGATGCCTCGCAATGGGAATTTCTTAGAAACTCAATACAGAAACTTCAAAATCCATTCTTCCAAAGGAACCTCACTCATCCATTAGATTACAGATGGAAAGGTAATATGCACATGACTTTTGAAAAGTAGATTTTCAATATATCATCATATACTGACTTCATTCTGACCACAGTTCATTCATAACCCTCCTAGGACCGCTCTGGTTGTCATTATCTGTGATTATTTTTGATGCTGATGAAACACAACTTTAATACATGACCAAAACTGCATTACATGGCCTCTGGTGTGCCTGTATTTGAAAGCCCAGAGGCACAGCAGACCAAATCAGAATTTGAAAAGTTGTTGTGTGCCATCAAAGGAGAGCAAAATAATGATTTAATGTAACAAAACACAGAGTAGAAGCCCAGGTTATGTCTACCTTTGGTATGTACTGTTTCTACATACAGTCTACTTGGAGAAGTAGCTAATAAATGGGGAAAGTACTTCAAAAGTGAGTTATTTAAATCTGGACAGCAGAAATTAACAACCAGAACTCCTCAGAATATTCAAGTGTCACAGATTCAAACATAAGAGAATGCAAAACATAACAAAAATATGCTAATCTCCCTCCCATTGAATAACAAATACTATTAGCATAATTATCAGTTAAGCATGTGTGGCAAAATATTAATTTTCTTTTTTTATATTGTAGCACCTCAATAAGGTATAAATACAGGCCATTCATAGCAGGTTTGGGGTTTTTTGGGGTTTTGTTTTTGTTTTTTCTTTTTTAATCATCAGGCATCCAACCAAAGAACATAATGTTAGGCTTCCTTCTACAACACATATTCCCCAATTGCAAAGTGAAAGGCGATCTTTTAAGTTGTGTGTGTTTTCCAGAGTTGCAGTCTCCTGATTCCAGGTCTGTAATGCTATCAGTTTCTCTCTGAATTGCAATAAACATAGCATACAGTAAGGATGTTAATTTTTTCACATTAATTCAAACATTGTAATAAAGTATTACCATGTCTCCTTGATATGAATGTTCCGTGATATTATTCCTATGATTATTAATTCCTTTGGCATACACCCAGAACTATTTATACTGTATATAAATTAATAAATTATGCATCTAGCAGTCAGTTGAAGTTGCTCATTCCAATTTCTTCTAATTAATAATGTGGCTGTCATGTTAAACCAGAGGATTTGTGCTAAAAATGTGTTGAACTATTAGCTGTCAAACTCTAAAAATGCTAATCAATACTTTTAGTCTGAAGACACTTTTGGCCTTACCTGGCATCACTTCTCCCAAATAGTTATTTTGTTTTATCTCAAAGACTTTCTCTGCAATGCATTGTTTTCAGAGAAAATGAGAAGCTGAGGAGAAGAACAAAGAATTAACGTAGAAAGCTGATTGTTTGGTATATGTTAAATAATATATGTACAATATCGAGTAATGCAACATTAATACTGCAGATCCAAATGACTGCAAACTATCCAAAGGCTATAAAGGCTCTTGGCTGATATTGACTCATGTCCCTGAAAGTTTCATTTTGACAGATATCTATGGGATTTTCCATTGATGCCATTCCATTCTCAGTCTACTGAGAAAAGACAAGATCTGAATGTGCAGCTTCAGTAAACGTTTTGATGCTTAACTATTACAAATGCTTTCCATGTTAAATTTGGGAATGAAAAATAAACACGGCTTAGAAATACAGTATCTGCTGTATTTCATTTTGAGCTGCAAACAGTAAAATTCCTTTTCTGCAGGTAGCACAATTATGTCATGGCAAACAGAAATGTTAATCCTCACTATGAATGTCAGCCAGACAGCTGATTTAATTCAATCCAGACTTGGGGGTTACTGTGTACCCCAGATTTCTCACAGTTTAAATTTCTTTCCTATGCAAAACTGATTTAAGACATATTTTATAAGCTTAAAAAACTGCCTCCACAAAAGGCACAAACATGCCCCCACTCAAGGAAAAAAAAAAAACAAAACAAAAAAACCCAAACAAAAAAACAGCAGACCCCCACAGGAAATTATTATTTGGGGTACGGGGTGTAGGTTGAGTGGGTGTACTTTGGAACTTGAATGGTTCAAGTACTGAATTTTATTTTATGAAGATAACTACTAAAAGAAGACTTTTTTTTTTTCTCCTTTGATGTAAAGCTTCTCTCCATATACCCTTCTAATTCTACAAAATGGCTTTCCCTGATTATAAAACTATGACATGTCATTTTAGAAATAACCATCACATTAAAAAAAGTACATAGAAAACAAGATTTCTCCTGAGTTCTCTTACAGATAACATTACTGGCATAATTAGATATATTATCATATACCCTTCTGTTAGAATTATCTCTTACCACAGTTCATGTGGTGCTGACTTTAGTACCCCACATGAAAATGCTTTCACAAAACCTGGAAACCACACGCTACCAGATGATGATGACGATGACAACTGATGTGGCACTCACAGCAGAAACCACACCACTTTCTGCTGGTATTTTGTTCCTCTGCTAGTTCTCAAATTTTAAAATAGCTATACTCCAAGACAGGTTCTTGAAACTTTGAAGCACACACCCAGTTAATTACTCTGATTACGCAAGCACAGGGAAAGTTGTCAGCTACAACAGGATAAAGCTGCTCCGTACGGGAGCCAGAGCAAGCGACTCTGCCAAATAAACCCAATGGCCACAGCCTATGCAGTGCTCTGTCAATGCTGCCCAGACACCTTGTGAGAGTAGGAGTGAAGCCCAGGGTCAGCTGAATTGTGGATTTCAGACAAAAAACAGCTGTGGTGGCTCTAGCACACCCACATTTCGATTCTGTCCATGACACCGTGTCAGCACAGCGGGTTTAATGAGAGGACGCAGCGAACTCAGAAGAACCATCCTATAAATCTCATCAGGAGGAGCTGACCTGAGGCTACTGCAGCCCCACCGAAACAATCTTTAATCTGACTCAACAAGCATTCAGAATTTTCTTCTGATGTTTCCTAGCAGACACACTAATGTAGCTTGACCTGTAGGACATGCGGGAGGAAAAGAACAAACACACAAAAAAGAAAACAGGAGGTAGAGAAGACAGAGTAAAAAAAAGTATCCAACTGGTTTTAAGAGCTCATAATTTAAAACTGCTCTGTGCTCTTTTTTATAAGCAAACTCGAGGGACAGGAAGAATGGAGCCTGAACATGCTAAATCGCAGATAGTTTCTAAACTATCTACAACCAGAAGAAAATGCCCAAACTATTTGTTTGTTGAACAAAACAGGACCAATATTTCAATTTTAGCAAGAGCCACAAATGTTCATGATTGATCTTTAGGAGACTAAAAGGAAGCCACAAGGCTAAAATATTATTTTGAAATGCTTCTCAGTACCTCTACCATAGACAGGAAATGTTGGGATCAAACTTGATTAGGATTTATATTTCTTCTTCAACTTAATGTTCCTGGAATTTAGAGAGCCTGTTCTATAACCCTTAGCTTCCACATACTTTTCTAACACACCTTTCATTTTTCCCTGTCTCAGCAAGACCCTTTCTATCTCAGCTAAATCTCAAAAAAATAATGACCAATGCATGCATTGGTCACAGAGAGAATGAGAATTCATACAAAACAGGGTGCTGTTATGAAGGAAAATCAGCCTCTGAATGATTCAATGCTGTTCTGACTATTCATGCTCATAGATGTGCTACAGGAACACAGACTTTGTTTATACATATATAATGTTAGAGCACTTAAAATGTTTATTTATGCTACAGTCTACACACACTTTCTCTATGTGTCAGCTTAAGCGTCATCTTTTTTTTTCGGGCAAATTTTACATAGCCCTTATGTTTATAAAACAATATAGAAATAAATAATAACACCTAAGATACAATGGCACGCCAGACTTGGGAAGCTGACTAAATAAAATTGAGAATGTGGCAAAAATCCTGAGTTTCTTCACTTTATCTAAGATTCCCTGCCAGTCAACTGGCTCTTTAATGTTGTTATACTATCATTTCTTTGCTTAATTTTAATACTATATGTGCATTCTCTAATTTCTTAAGATCAACCAAACTATCAAACAGTGAAAGTCCAGGAGAAAAGAAACAGTTGGATCATTCTTCCCAGAACAGGTTCCAGCTCTTTGTAAAGATCCTTCTCCCCAGAACTGAAGATTTCCTGAAGCCTGCAGTTTACCATTTTTGCCAATTTAATGATGTCTGCTCTTTCATAATTCCTGACACCAAAAATTTAGTACATTACATATTTGGTAAGAGAAAAAAAAAAAAACAAACCCAAACATTGTGCATGTCTGGTATAAAAACTTTAACTATAAATATTTCACAGCTCGTTCTCATTAAAAAGTAAAAATATTTCTCATCCATTTCTTATGTGCATTTGGGCATGTGACATGTATTTTTGAAAGCACTGTACAAAAAAAAAAAAACAACAACAAAAAAAAAACCACAAAAAAAACCCCCAAAACTTCCAAAATGACTTGAAATATATTCCATCAAACACAACAGTACCCAAAAATTTACAAATCTTAAAAAATTGTGTTTACTTACTCAAAAATTAAATTTCAGGTTTAAACACAGTTGAAAGAAAAAAATAAAATGGTTCTAATAGAAAAAAGAAATTACTGGTTAATTTAATGCCTCTTCATAGTTATAATAAATTTATAATGCTTTCTCTTTTAGATGATGCAAGTGAAGACCTGAGAGAAAAAAAGAAATTTCCATCTTAATCCTTCAAGTTACAAAATACTTGATCCTCAAAAGTGAAAAGCACCTGAATATGCTGGGGTTTTGCTCCCACGTTATTTTTTGAACATAGTATCCCACCAATGTCCCTGAAATCAACAGAAGAAAAGAATTTCAAAACACCACTGGGTTTGATTATTGATTTAATTAGAGGTAAAATTACTTGCAATTCCATGTAACACATCTCAGCCTATCTTTAAACTCATATTCTGCCAACACTTCTGCAGGAGAATAACTCAATAGATACAAGGGTGAGAACACCTTGACCAAGTCTCCAGCATCCCAGAACACACTAAGGGATCACAGCATCTTACCCTCACCTCAAATCCCCACTCAGTGATTGCCATTGAACTAAATTAAAAATTCAAATGTATCACTCCTATCATCCAGAACAGACCCATACCATGATATTTATACATCAAAAAGGATCTAGTTATAACTTGTACTTTTTGATATATACTTTATAATACATATAATTTTATAATTTGACATTTTATGCATCATACACAGTAAAAAGAACGCACCATGGCACTTAGAAGCTTTTATTCTTGAAATTACGTGGTTCTGTACCAAGATTTTAATATTGTAAAGTGACTTCTAAATAGCTATAAAATGGTACCTTGTTGGCATGACTGTACCTAAAGTCAAACCACATCATGTAAGTTAGTATGAGAGAACTGAGCCGAAATTCTGCTTCAATATTTATTTTTACTTTAGACAGCAAATGAACTTCCCTTCTCTTGATCCTGAAACTTAATTCAGATCCAAGATTAAATCCCAGCCCTCTGTAAGAAATTATCTCCTAAAAGTACTTTTTCAAGAGAAGATCCAATATGAAAAATCTATGTCTTTGAAAGAGTGATTTTGGAAATATGACTGAAGAAATTTTCAAGCTGCAATTGATTACATACTTAAAAGGAAACTTATTTAGTACTTTATCCAACCATAATAACAATTGTTCTGATTTTTTTTTTTTTTTTTTTTTTATGATTTGGTTGAGAAGGAAAATAATTTTCTTATCTCAGGTTTTGAATACTTCCACACCTGCCAACTTAATTCAGATGTTCTTCCTAACAATGCAATGGTTGCAGCACAAAAATGCCATCCTAGTGTAAGGATATATATATATATATCTATATATAACTATTATCTATCTCGAGTTTCATTTTTCAATTGGAACACTGACAATATACCTACAAATATATTTGTGCTGATCAGCCTTTGACTGAGTCTTTTGTTGGATACACTATGTATGTCACAGGTTAATTGTTCTGGTATCACAGCTCACAGCTGTGAAAAATTTAAAGAATTAGTTATTTCTATTCTCAGTTTTTTCCTACACTGCAACAGATTTGTGTATGGTTTCATCACACAGACATTCCAGTATCTAAAAGAAACTCCATGAAGAACTAGAAAGGACTAAGAATAAACTGAAGAGCATACAAACTGTGCAAGCAAGAGTTCAGTCATAACTACATTTCTCTCCTGAGACTAAGATAGTGTGATGAGAATTAAGTTGTCCTTAAGGAACAGAAGGTTACTCTTTGTTTTGCTTTTAACCTTTCATATCAACTTTTTAAAACAACATAAGAAAAATTATAGATATCTTACTGTAAAATAAAACTTCTTTTTGAAATTTTCTTAAATTTACGTCTTAGAAGGTAAGTATTCAAAATATTAAAGTTTTGATTTAGGATCAAATTATTTCCTTTTTTTTTTCCTTGGTATTTTTAAGAAAAACATGAAGATTTTGGCTCAGTCAAAACACAAACCCTACTTCCGGCCCTTTCATTTTTTTTTTTCCCAATTGCTGCTCTAAAGTACTGTATGGGAAAGAGGCTCTTCATTTTGGATCACAATTTATTAAACTCCCCCCACAAAAAACAAACAAACAAACAAACCCCAACAAAAACACAAACAAAACAAATAAAAAAAACAAAAAACAAACAAACAAACAACCCAAAAAAACCCCATAAAAAATGAAACCCACACAGTAACCAATTTTTTTTTTTTTTTAAACATTCTATAATAGAATCTGGTATATTGGTTTCACTTAAAAGATGCATTTCATGTAGAAATGCTCACGTATGGATTAGCAGGAAATAGGTTAAAATACTGTCATCTAATGATTCATGGATTTGCATAGATTAGGCTTCTGACATCCCATGCACATATACACAGCATGTATATGTATATACACATACACACAGTTTTAAAGCCACTCTGCCAGGGATGCCGAGTCACCCTGACTTCCCCTGAAGTCAAAGGAATTTATTATTTCTTAATGAATATAACATTTTGATACTACCATAAGTAATGCTGTAAAGCAGTATCTGAATAATACTGCTAACAATTTAATATAATGAACGATGCAGAAATTATTCCATCACCCCCCTTCCTTTTTAGCAAGGGCTAAAGGGAAATCTGCCACTAAAACTGAAAACCAGGCAGTTTATTTGATACTTTACTGACCATAAATGCACTTATTTAACAGGTGAATGCCTGTTGGTTAAATGGTGGGATACCTTCACATGATCAAGCAACATTGTTGGAAATGGATCTCCCCCCAAAAAAACTCCTACTCAAAAGTGTGCCCTTTAACTCAACAAAAACATTCTTTAAATTATAGAAAACGCAGCTAGCTCTATTTTGAAGCAAACAAAAACTTTTCACTGTGGAAATCCAGTAGTACTGAATTAAATTCATAAAGATACGAGTTTAGTTTGCATCTAACTTTAAGCACGAATAAATCTCTGTAGAAAAATGCAGTTAATCCTGTTCATTTGGTTGTGGCTAAGTAGCTTGTTATAGAAGGACAGTGACCCTGTGGTGTGTGTCTCGGTGCAGGCACGTGTGAACTTCCAGGGAAGAGACTTTTTGGGCAGATGGTTAAGACTAACCTCATCACTGACTTTTTCACAACTCTTCCAATTAGCGATGAACTAATGATGGGGATGGGGGTGGGAAATAAGCTCATGAACCAAAGCTCAAGACTTGCTTCTGAGTAAAGTGAAAATGGAGTAATTTTCAGGCCTTGTTAAATAAAAACAGTGTACTTAGAAATGCCGTCAGTGGAGAATATTGGCATTCCTGGTGTCTGCATACTATGCTACTCACACAGCTTGAATTTATATCCTGAACATTTTCAGTAGTTTTTACTTTGCAAAATATGCCCTTAACTTCTTTGCAAAAAAGAAAAAAAAAAAAAAAAACCCAAACGAAAAAACAGGGCAAGTCTATTAAATTTTGCTGAATGCTGATTTGGGCATTTTGGGGAATTTATCTTGAGCATATTTTGCAATCTATTGGTATAGGAGCAGAGTGGCATAAAGGCAGTAGCATATTTTACTAGGGCACTCTTAGTCATCTGGCCTTATTTCTGACCCACAAGCAAAATGGCAGGTGCTCTTTTCTCTGCACATGGACTAATTTTCACTGAGGTCAAATGATTCTATACATTGCAACAGCAAATTTAATTGTTATTTATGGATTTTTTTTTTTTGTCCACTGAAGTTTTGTCCAATTACATGGACAAAAAAAGATTCAAATTGCTCAGCCTCAAATTCATTTTGTGACACAAGTTTTTCAGAACTTTTTCAAAGATACTTGACATTTATCATATTAGCTAAGACCATTACAGAGGATTTAAAGGAAAGTTTTAAAATCTCTTGAACACATAGGCAGAAGGGGGAAAGGGGAGGAAGTTGTGAAATTCTAAATTAAAGAAAAACCAGAACTGACAATGCTATAATTCTTGACCTTTCTGAGAGTTTTAAAAAGTATAATATTTAACATATTGGCATATAATAATCTCTTCTGCATTTACTACCTAAATAACTAAGAAGAAAGCTGTCAGGAGTCCACACAGTCCTTATCCAAAAGATAAAAAGTTATTCTTTATTTATGTGTACAGCTTTGGGGTCCTTTTTTAAGACTTCATATATGGTAGGCAAGACTAAGAATAGTCTGTTTCTTTTTTTGTATTGCACTCTTGCTTATTTTTCTCCAAGAGTTGAACCAAATAAATCTGTTGTCTTGAGCACAATGTTTCTTACTCCTGTTATCAGTTGCACTGTGGTGGCATCACTCATTCGCCCTCTTCCTTTTTTTACTCTGTGCATGATATCCTCAACCCTCAGGTTTATGAAAATTCTTCGTTTCCTTGATGCCCCATCCATCCAAACTTGGGGAGCAAGTAGTATAGTAGCTGCTCAGGAGTGCAAATCAAGCATTTCATGCCCAAAGCTATTACACAGAAATGACTGTCTGGGGTTGCATCATCAGCATTACTGCTGTAGCATGAAGGAGAAAAACAAAACAAATATTAATGGGAGAGATGGAAGGACAGCAATGAACACAAAGACTTGTTAAATCACTGCTGCCTGTTCTCCACGGCCTCCCCATGGAAGGGAGTTATGCAAATCGACCCAACTATTGACATGCAGGTGTTTCATCTCACATGGACCATCACAGCCCCTCAGAGACTTCAGGCGTTTATCATACATGGCTGAGTCAGGTAATTAAACTATTTGTTGCAATTAAATAGCATGAATACTGCAGAATCTATTCCTTCTCTCCTTCTAACTTTCCAACAGAAATTTTGAAGTGTCTTAAAAGCAAAGAATTCGACCACCTTGCCCAACAGAGGGTGAAAATTTTCAGGTTTCCATTTTAAAAAGGTCAAGTACAAGCCTCAACAAGGATACAGCAAAATATATCTGACATGCCTGGCATAAAACCTTCTACTAGGTTTTATGTCAATGATTTCTCAATAATGTATTTAATAGATTTATAGCTTGAATACATACCTTAGCCATGGAACAGTTTCATGGCTGTACAGCTTTCCCTTTTTATTTCAGATTTGATTAGTACATACTCCACAAAACCTAGATCTTCTGGAAAAAAGTATTCAAAGAAGTGGTTTCAGTGAACACTTATGATTCCTTCCTTTTTTTTTCATTAAGTTTGACATTTTTGACACTATACTGTATTACAGGCTATTAGCCTAAAGCAATGATTGGGTAGATTAGATTTTTAGTGAAACACAGAATGAAAAATGCGTGAAAAATTGAAATTACAAGCTTGTATTAGCAGGTTCTTTTCAGAGGGCAGCTCCATCTTTGTTGTACAATGAAGTAATAATAATTTAGACCCTACAGCTTACATCAGTGTAAACTGAAAGCCATATCCAACATGCCTTGACACTGAAGACATCCTCCTCTAGGAAAGAGATCTATTTAAGCAGATATCAACAAAGCAAACGTTTTCCTTTGGACTTTTCCCCCACTAATACCAGCTACTGCTTCTTACCCTCCTTTTTCCTTCCCTGTCTGCTCCAGCAGCAGCCCTGGGGTTCTCGAGGGGAGCTGAACCAACTTCCCTGCCCATGTGGGACTTGGGGCAGCACCTGCAACCCTCCCACCCCATTCAACCAGAGCCCTTTGATGGCAGGGCAGCCAGGCACCTTCCTTCCCCCCTTTGTGCCCTTGAAAAATTCCCCCTTCAAAACCTCAGTGCATTAAGTTCACATGTTGCCTTATAGCTCAGAATGTTTTCTCAAACAGCTCATTCTCTGCAAAAACTCTGGCAATTCAATCTTGCCGCATTTCATATTTCTCATGCTAAGAAAACATGCTAAAAAGTTCAGATATACTATGTAATATATACTACACAATGAACCAGGATAACACAAAGCCAACATTTTCTGATTGGAAAAAAAAAAAGCACTCTCATGGTACAATTTTTTTTTTTCCCCAGTGTCTTTTTTGCATTGTGTGTGATTTTAATAAGGGAAAATGAATCAGCATTTGATGGATAGGTAGCGCTTTCAGAAAGTTGGTAAGATGGCAATGATACAGCCACTGAACCATGTCTCTACCATCTCATAACAGTTTTCATTATAAAACAGAGTTGCTTTAACTTCATAAGGGACATAACTGCTCCTCTTTCTGGCAGAGTTAAAAGAAGCTCTGGTATTTCTTAAGTTCCAAGTTACAAACAGCACACTTTAATTCACTGCAATTACTCTTTTAAGTTTGCAATGTAACTAAGAGAACCTGCTTTCCATTGCAGAAAAAAAATCTCTATTACTTGCAGAAGGTGGCTACAAAAAATCCATGATCCCGTTTATTCTGAATTGCAAAGCACAATTGGTCAGCCATGCAGAGGCCAATATTCTGGGCAGCAGAGTCAGAGTGAGGATGCTGCCAGGTTGGATAGCAGACAGCAGATGGAAGTTATGAAGTACAAGGCAGCACATATATTTTTCCAAGCAGGGGAATTCTTAATTAATCTGCAATTTATGAAACTCTCCATGCTCCCAGGAGTCCTCCCAGGGAGCCTTTGCTTGGCTGGTATCCGGGGAGGTGAAAAAATGCCTCCCTTGGTGCACTCCCATGGCATGACACCGAAGACTCTCTACAGCACAGAGGGGAAAAAAGCACATGAGGAAGAAATTAATACCTAAAGCAAAATATCCAAATAGGACAGAGCTAAAAATTAAATAATAAATTCTAAAGCAACTTCAGAATAAGGAGCCTGAACAAAAGTTGCATGGAAGGGGAGCAGATACACAACACTATAATGAGGCATTTAGCAAGAAAAGCTCTCTTCTAAAATCAAAGGCAGCAGCTGGTATTTGCTTTTAACTAAAAACTCTGCTTTCCTTGACACAATATTTAATTCTAACCTTGGCCTGAGGTAGTTATAAGGTATTTCCTAGAATTGGTAGTGTCACTTCAAACAACATCAAAAAGGAATGGGAAAGACTTTTAACATTAGAGAGTATTTTTCATATTTCTTTCAATTTATTTTAAATGCAGTTAGTCAAATGTAAACATTTTGCTTTGCAGAGAGGTTCCCTTGAAGAAAAGAATCCTCTGACACAAGGAAGAATCACCATTATGCCCAGATGAGATCCCTGGTTCACCAAATTACCCATGGCAGTAACTAAAGCCCCACACAATGCAGTCTTTCTTGTTTTTAATCCATAAAAATGACCTTTATCACATCAAGACTGACCTTCACTATAAATTCATCTTCCCTCTTTTCTCACGGTTTTGCAAAACTTTTATTCTCCTACTCTGGAATTTCATCTACAACTTCCCTGCTGACTCACTCCTTCACTGCCCTACTGCTTGACTGAAACATTTACTATTTTCAGCATCTTTCCCTGGGATCAGATTACAGCACATAGAGAATACTGCTAGTCCTCTTCTTGCAACAGCAGATTGAGTCCTGGACTATTCTCACTCGGTTTCTCTTCACTAGTCTCATACTCACTGCTTATTTCTCTTTCCATATATTTCCACTGTTGTCAATACACAAATGTCTCCCTCTGGATGAATGCCATCTGGAACAGTCTTTTTGCATTGCTTTGCCTCATCAGCTCCAGCTTCTATTAAAATCTCCTTAAATTGGAATTTTAAAATATAAATATATTTAATATGAACATTACATTGTAATTAAGGCAATAAACTCTCTTTGCTTCCTTTCCAAAAATTACGCACTGGTAATTTCAAAACCATGGTTAACCTCAACGTGTTCAAATATAACAATGTAAAACCCACCAACAATAAAACCTCGATTTGTAAACATTAAGTCTTTCATGGAAGCACATACACATATATATTGTATGAGTCAAAGGGAAAAACATCCTCTCCCTCCAAGGAGAAACGGGAACCAACAACCCAACACGCTCCACTCCTTTTAAATGTTTCATTAGTCTTAGGCTTGTGAAGAATGCCATGCTAATAAATGCTGATAGCCTGTTTTTGCAGCAGGCAATCTCCTGGTTCCAAGTGAGTGGCTGGAACAACGTTTTACCTCCAACCAGGAGGCAGAAGACAGCACTTGGACTGCTGAAGTCAGTGTCGATGTTACGAACATCTCAACCAAGATGTACAGAAAAGAGCCTAGTCACAGTGACCGTGAAAAATGTTGAAATGATCCAAGGTGCTACATAAAAAGGACAGGATGTCCTGTGTTTTACAAGTTACTAATGGAATGCAGCCTGGAAGAAAGCTGGGTTTACATCTTTTTATATCTAAGTATGTCTTGGCGTCAATCTGAACGGAATGTACACCTCACAGAGTGAACTATTATGGTAACAATGTAGAATAGGATAATTTTCTTCCTTATCTGCATACCTCTCCATCAACCTATTTCCAACAAACTGCAGTCTAAGTTCCATCTGTTTTTCCTAAATACATTTCTATTCAGCCACGTGCACAGCACTCTGCTCTTGTACACATCTCAGTGAGTACACTGGAAGCAGTGTACAGATGTTTGCCTGCCTTGATGGAGCAGAAAGAGATGGTGGGGTCTCTTATCACAAATGTTTGTCATTGCTGTGGCACATCCTCAGTAATTTCTGATAGATATTGTACTTCACACAGTGTTCTGCTATTTCAGCTGCTGTAGATTCCCATAGTGAAAGAGGTTTGAAAAGTAATGACTACACGAAAAAATCATTAATAATTTTAGTTGTTACGCATTAACCAAAATTGCATTTTAATACATGCGGTATTTTCTTTATAAATTAATGACATGTAAGATGCCTAATGAGATCTGACTGACTAAGGTTTTAATTAAAAAAAGCCAACAACACACTGATGATGTACTCATGTTATACTCAAATTCACTTTACAATATAACTTCTGGTGAAGAAAAAAGAAAAGTATCCTGATTACATTTAAAAAATATTTTTAAAATGTAAATACCTACAGTAAATGGAGACATGTTACTACTATCACGCCTTGAGAAAACACTTTTAATTATCTTTTAATGTGCTCAACAAAACATGGAGAGGGAAAAGTGATGGGGTGGTTCAGCGTCCTAGGACAGTGTGTGTCAGAGTGCCTTAAATTTAATCATGTGTGGAAGATTACTCTGTAACAAGGCTCCAGTTTCACCTTCTCCAGAACTAAGATCAGCCCAGGCTCCCAAAACTACAGGAAATGCCCTGGAAACATTGTAATGAAACCTAAACAAATCTCACTCAAAGATATGAACAACCTCATTTCTCAGTTATCCAACGGGTGGTACCTTTTAGTTCCGTGTTTCAACCAAATTGCATCTGGTTATCTAGGCTACAAAATAACAGAAATTACAAAAAAAAAAAAAAAAAAAAACAAACCAAAAAACAAACCAGATGCCACAAACTGCTTCAGTATGGCCTGCTGGGGGATCCACTGCATTGGATTTATGCAACCCAACTTCCCACAGTAAACAGGACAGCTTAGAAAAGATATGTATGTTTATAGACTGGCCGAAACACAAAGTACAGCTCATCCTCACTAAAAATCAGATATATTGATACTGTACTGCATTATTAAACACAAAATATGCCTACAGAGATGGATCATTCTGGAAGTTTTCTTTTTAGAAAATCACCCCTTTAAATCAAAGGTGACACGTTGATTCAGCCTACAGGATTTCTGTCTTGTTAAGAAAAATCCAGATATTTTGTATACCATGCAAAAAATCCAGTATTATATGGTCCATAGAGTTCAGAATAATGTTCCTGAAACAGATTTTTGACAAAAGCATCTACTTAACAGAACAAGGGGAATTCTGTATTTGTCCTTATTCATGTGTTCCTAATCAGGCATACGCAACAAAATCTGCATCGAACAAGACACCACAGTTTGACCTGGCATTGTAAGAGCTCAGGTATAAACAAACTTACCCTTATTTAAAAAAACAAAAACAGAAAACAAAACCCACAGAGGAACTAGTTACTAGTCAGAAACAATTCAAACATTATTATCAGGCCATTAAAGATTTAACAGCCCCAGCAATTTGGGTGAATATCCCCTGAATCAAGCCCATCTTCACTATTCACACCACTCATGTCAGTGCAGGCACAGAAGGGACAACAGGGAAATTTAAGCTCAGCTTCATGGTATAGATCACACAGGTGACTTTGTCTTCACTAAAGCAAAATCTAAGATATCTGTGGAAAATACAGCAGCCCTTTGAAGCCAAGAGGTGTGCTACAAGCCTCTGCCCGTGTTTCTCCTCACCGTATTGTCCCCAAAGCTCTGAACACTGATTAAAAAAAAAAAAAAACCAAACAAATAAAGGCTCCAGTCTGGCCTAAGAGTTCTCCTTGTCCTGAACATACAATTATACATTTCCTTTTCCTGTATGTTGTGCTCAGATATGGTATGAGATGAACATGGTAACAGTCACAAAGAAGAGTGCCGGGTGATGTCTGGGTTTTAACTTGCAACTGCAAATAGAAATTAATTACTTTTAACCCATTAGGGCCCAGATGTGTCCATTTCCTGTCACTTGATTTTTTTTGCCCTCTGCTTTTCAAAAGTCTAGTTTTTAATATTTGCTTCATTTATTCCACAACATGAATGCACATAAGTTCACTTTTACTTCCATTTATAGCTAGAACAATGAACACTAAAAAAATCACCCTTTGAGCTAAAGCATGTAATGCCATCCTATCTTCTCTTTCCTATGGGATTGACAATTTTTGTTGACATACTTATGTCCAAATTCTATACGGCCAGTGATTTTTATCTAAATAGAAAAAATTGTGTCAGATGTCAAAATTTATGATTTTGCACTTTCAGTGACTTTTCTGACCAGTGTGTCTTTAATATTTCCAATATTTCTCTTTTTTTTTTTTTTTTTTTATTTTTAAAGATACAAAATCATTTGAATGTATTCAGTTGTGGAAATGTAGAATTTTCAAACTGGTGTGTGGTATGAAAACCTGTATCTTCACAGTGCACATTCAAAACTCTACTTGCTCCTTTTCTCTGTGAATAGCAGACAAAAAAAAAAACACCCAAAAAAATCCCCACTTTTGCAGAGATTTTGAGCAAGTCACTGCCTGGTTTGACCCATCTATGGCCCCTCTTGGAATTGCCTTCCCCTGTGCTGTGTGCTAAGTAATTAATTGGAAAGAGGTAATTACCACATCTTAGTTATTCTACAGTCCTTGCTCTGGTCTACAGGAGATGGGACCAAACAGCATTTCCCAGCCAAACTTGGGCAGCCCAGCCTCCAGCCAGGTGTTCAGTAGGAACTTTGATTCCACACAATTTTCTCAGCTCCATTACTAATGACTTAAATGAATTTTTAAAACAGTTTTTCTTCCCCACCCACAAAAGCAAACAAAATTTTAAAAGTGTAAGAGCCCTCAGTGGAGGAAGGTATGAATGATGGAATTTAATTTATCAACCTAATCTGCATCACTTGAAATCTGATGGATTATGCGTGGTGGTTCAACAGGGAACATCTCTTGTAATTACTTGCTCATGAGCTTCCCACCAGCCAATAACTATTTGTCTTAATTGACAGTGTGTAATCCTCAAACAGCTGAATCTTCCCGTTTCATGAAAGAATTCTGTTGATAAAGCCTTTTTTAACATTGTAAGAGTAAATCCAGAAATTAAACATTAGTGGAATATAGAGACAAACAGCACCCTACCCCAAAACAAAAATCCTAAAGAACACAAAAGCAAGTTACACATATCTCTGTTCAGAAGCTATGGATTTTACCATTAATCACCTCTTTTTTCAAGCTTTAATTTATGGACAATTACATTAGGTTACCTTGCTTTGGCATCTTCATGGCAAATATACAGCTACAGAAACAAGAGCAGATTGTACATGGAGATGATAGAGGCAATGAATACCTGTAATGAGGTCTGTATCAAAAAGAAAACCACTCAGCCTTCCACCCAAAAATACAAACAGAAGAAGAATGCACAACTCACAAATCTGCTCCGAACAGTGCCAGACTCTGGCCACCCAGGAGAGTACAGGAATTGCCACGAACCCCACTGCTAAAGGTCTCAGTACCAAGAGAATACAACAATTTTCAAAGGGTCTAATTTAGAAAATACTTTTTTCCTCCCACTGTCTCTGGAGCATTCCTCTAATCCTATCACCCTTTCAGGAATAAGAGTTTTCAAGCTCTTCTTTCCTTCTCAGGAGACAACTGCAGTAACAAACTGCTCAGCTTTCATAAGAAAAGCTGTTCAGAAAGACAAATTTATTTAAGCCCTGAGTGCAGATCAAGTTTTATGAAATACTCAGATACAGACCAGTCTTTATGTGTTTAAATACAAATATTTTAAAAACTAACAGAAGTTACCCACAGACTAATGACTGGCAAGATCTTCTAGTACATCCATGGCTCAGATAAAAAAAAATTAGTTCTAGTTCATTAATTGATAAAATTTATAGAGTGTGAACTTTAAAAGAGCATGCTAACATTTTTTGCTTCAACTATTTTTCCTTTAAAAAAAGATATTAAACCCCAACTTTTGGTATATTTTTAGTGGGGATCTTTAAAGGAAAAAATCACTGTAAAATTTTCAGTAGATCTACAAAAGGTCCATGAGAAACAACCCCTCTGACCAATACCTTATCAGGAAAGATTTTGTGTGTTTATGCGCTCTCATCTGTGAATTACATTTAATATTTAAAATCAGAAAATAGGCCACTTTCTTGACCATAATTGTTACACATTTTTAGCTATGAAATCTTTCTGATATTTTCATTATTGCCTGTCTAATATCATCTCACCTATCTAGCTTTGCAAAGCAGTATTGTCTACAGCCTCTGTGCCTTGGGGAAGGATTTTTCATTTCGTATTGTTTGTTCAGACTTTAATGAGATTCTTAAAAGAGCAATCCCTTGGATTGTAATAGAATCCCACCATAGATCAGTGGCTGGTAGAAAGTGTTTTGACATGACTGCTTTTGCAGAGAGGGAAATTTATGTTTGTAAAAGTAGACTAGATAATGAAAGGTGGAAGGAAGAGAAAAGAGAATGAAGCAGCAACAGGCACTCGCATTATATTAAGTGTATAACATCAGAAGATATCAAAAAAAGATGACAAAAACTCACCAGAAATGTTACTAGGAGTCATACCTTGAAATAAAATTGCTTTTTCCTCCCTCCTTTTCAAAGGACTCCTTTCAAAAACTATTGATAATGACAACTAGAAAATACAGGATCCACAAAACAAAAATGGGCAAATTGGCTGGAAGATTTGCTAATGAGAATCGTACTGGAGTCTAGGACAGCAAAATTTAATTTTAAAAACAAGTGACAGTTTTTTACCATCTTCTCTGAAATAGGTGATTTCTCTAGTAAGAATCCCACGGCTATGACTAGAAACAGAAACACCCTGTATAGAGCAAATCTGCACATCAAAGTAAAATAATGACTTGGCTCCTCTCAGTATACTTTTTTGGCACGTCTATTTTTACACATGCTTTTGAAAATTCAAGTATCTTTTGAGGAAACAGAAATAATTAGGAGGATGTTGATATTAATTCATTAAAATATATCTAATCACATTATTTTATGCATTCATTAGTATAAAATATTTAATTTGACAGAAAATAAAAACTGTCCAAACTTGTGGCCACCAGCAAGACTTGGCAGAACAACCACCAAAATTAACATTAACTGCTGTGATCAGCCCCATGTTTAATGTCTCATGGTACCCTCAGAAGCACAGAAAGCAGAGAAAAATGAGCAGATCACTCTTAAAGCTAATGTTCCCTAAAGGAAAGAGGAAAATGGTATCTGGAAGAGAAGCTAGTGAGAGTAAAAATGGTTGTTTGTACTACTTAACTAGTAAATTCCAGCTGATTTTCATAGTGATTTAAAAAAAAAAAACCACAAACAAAAAACCAACAACTATTTTTTAACATAATTACAGTCTTTTTTTTTCTTTTCTAACTTATCTTGGTTTTAGTAATTATTACTAGGCAATCCACAAAAATACACAATATTATTATTTTATGCCAATAATAGTACATAATACTACGACAGGCAGATTTTAAATCACTGAAGAAGACATCCAGTTTCCCCATCTTTTCATTACTGAGGTAATGTAACATTTATTTGCTGTTCTCTCTATTAACATCCAAAGTTGACAGCTGACCAGTTTACCAAAATGGCAAGCTAGGTTATTAATTTAACTGAGATAAGCTTAATTTCTGAATCATAGATTTACTGAAGTAATTAAATTACCACAATGTATCAGAAAGATATGTGGATTAATTCACACACGGTACAGATTTAGCAAGTTGCACATGAATACACCTTCATTGATTTTAGAGTAGTTTGGAGCAGACAGCTCATGGCAATATCCAGATCAGACAGGAATTTTAGCCTCCAAAACGCCTCAAACGTGACTAAGCAATATCAAGTACCCCCAGCTAGAGATAGGCCTGGAGTAATTATGAACTAGCTGTTAATTAGGTGTTGACCAGTGCCTGCTTGATCCCAGCTCAACCTTCACTGCCCTCCCAGCCCAGATGCAAACAGGGGAAAGGGGAAAGCACCAAAGAGTCGGAGATGGTTTAGTCGTGGGGTGACTCTCTAGAAACACCTTCAAGCCCAGAAATATCCACAAATAGTTCATTTGGGCTGCAGATGAAGTGCACCACAGATGCTGGGATATCAGAGCTGGCAGAGGCAGCCTCGGTGCAGGAGGATGCTTTAGCAGAGCCCTGAGCAGGTGTTGGAGCCAGGTCAGCAGTGCAGCTGCTCGTGGCAAGGCTTCAGCTGACTCCAGGGAGCCCCGGGCTCCTATTAGCCTCCACTTAATCCCAGGCAAAACCTGGCCCTGCAAGGCGATGCACCTGAGCTAATAAGCTCCTTCTGGATCCAAAACACTGAGGGAACGGGGATGAGCCAGCAGGAGCCAGCCTGGGTCCTGTCGGCGTGGAACAGAGCCAGCACTAATAAGCTGGGCCCATATGACAGCTTTCATGCTGGGCTGTGCTGCACATCCCAATAGTGTGGGTATTTTCAAGGTTTTTTTCCATTATCCACTGTTTTCTTGCAGACTGCCTGGCGTTCCACCACATTAGTCTGGCCCTGAAACAGCAAACTGTGAGGGAAAAATATGGAAAGTTCTCCCTACACATACAATTTGACTGATCCTGGCATTAAAAAATAAAGATTTGGACATTAAAAAAAAAAAAAAAAGTTCTTTTTTTTCTTTGATTGCATATTTCCGCATTTTGGAAGTTGCTTCTGCCTGTAGCATGTGTTTAATACTCCAGTGTTTGAAAAATATGAATAGCATTTCCATTATATGTTGTGCTTAAAGTAATCCCTACGTTAAATGAATTCATATAAAATATGCTCTGGTGAAGTAAAACTTTCCTGTGAGCAAATACAGATTTTGTAGAAAATGTATCACAATCCTCTCATTTCTAGATTATAAAACACTGTTAAAAACCTGCCACAACTTCTGTTTTATTTTTACTTGGGAGAAAAATAGTGGGTTTCCTTCACTGGAGTACAAACTTGAGGTAAGTGCACAAGATATGCCAACTCATATTTTAAATCTTATAAGCTTTTATTTGAGCTATAAACTTTTTGTTGTTGTTGTTTTATGGTGAAATTTATCTAATTAATGCCAGGAAATCCAATTTTTCTTACAATATATTTTAGAACAGATATATTGCTTTTGTTAGTCATAGGCAGCTGAGTTCAAATTTACACTTTTTTTCCCCAATATGAAATTACTGTACTGCATGCTTCACTGCTCAACACTCCAACTGCTCAACTGTTTTCATCATGGGGTGGTGCTTTGGTAACAAACAATGGCCTCAAGTTGTGCCAGAGGAAACTTAGATTGGACATTAGGAAAAATTTCTTCAGTAAAAAAGGTTGTCAAGAATTGGAATAGCCTGCCCAGGGAGGGGATAAGTCACCTTTCCTGAAGATATTTAAAAGCTGTCTAAATGTGTAACTTATGGACATGGTTTATCAGTGGACATGGAAGAGCTGGGTTAATGGTTGGACTTGATGATCTTAAAGGTCTTTTTCCCCACAAATGATTCTATGGTTCTGTGATTCCCAATTTCAAAAGGAGACTAATGCAATCTAAAAACAAGGTAAGCCCCTGTGGAGAAGTATTACAGAGATTTATAGCATATGAAATATCCATTTTGACTTAAGACCTTTTGAAAGGTCTTCCTTTCATGAATCACAAACTTGAATCTAAAAATATAAAACTACAACAGAAATTAACTTTTAACAGTTAAAAGAACCCAGTTGTATTTTCCTTGCCTTGAGTGTTGCAGTGAAATGAGTATTATATGCAAAGAATACAAATTTAAAAAAGTAATATCAACTTATGCACTACTGAAGAAAATATGATCATTTACGTACAAAAAGTGAAATGTCGCTATTAAGGGTAAACAACGCAGTCCCACAGAATTACAGGGAAGCAGACGAGGAATGACAGAGCAAACCTTGCAGCTTCCAGCCCTCTGTTAGCGTGTTTCTTAGTCCAAAGTTATCTCATTAATACAATTATGAGCACCTCCACTCAGTCCTCAAGAGGCAGTTTCAACACACAAGGAAAAGCTCACCTTAAAAGCCAAGAAATACGCCCAGATAGTTTTACACAAACTCTCCTTCTGCCACAAAGTCTTTTTGAGTTAAATAAAATGCAGAAAATCTTAAAGCCGGGGGAGACAACTGCAGTCTACACAGACAGCACCACAGAACAATTGTTATAAAAGGGATGTTTTGTCCCCTCCCTAGACAAACTGTGTGTATGGAGTTTTCTTAGACTGCAGTTGAATGGATTGCATTCCTGAAACATCCTGTAACTCCGTTCTGTCACCTTTCCAATTTCTTAAGACTTTGGTTTTAAGAGTAGATACTGAAAACACAAATATTATGCGAGTGATTGCTTTACCAGCTACCTGCAAAATCAGTATTACCTTCCTAATTTCCATCTACCACCCTTCATCCTGTCCATCCTATAATTAAAGCTGTGCGAGAGGCTCACAGTGGGTTATCCAGCAGAAAACTAACAATCTGCCCCATTGGATGAGACCCTTGACGGAACTCCAAGGTGCTGCGTAGCCCAGAGAGGAAGGGGTAAACTACTCAGACACCTGAGAAGTTTGTTTCCTTTATTGTCATCTATCTTTCTTGACAAGCCAGGAGTAAATCCAAGATCAGGCGGGTTTTTTTCTTACCAATTGTTATATTAAAATGTCAAGATCAAAACTTTACGTCTCTTCCCAGGTCTTCTACCGCTCTTTTCTCCTAAGCCCCTTTCAGCTGCCCTACAGCTGGTTCACACTAAAACCAAGTCGTGTCAACATCACCTCTCCTAACTCTGCTGTTGTGAAAGCAAATTGCAAAGCCACATCTGGCACCTGAGGGTTTGCCCAGAGCTGTGGAGCATCTGCCCAACTCGTGTTCCTGCAGGACACTTCTAACGTGTGTCCCCCAAACCTGTGCACTTGCAGACCACCACAGCTTCTCAGGGATGACTTCCCAGTGCTTGGGTCTCAATCTTTCGTCCTCAGAGGTGTGTGGATAGATTGCTCCATTCAGATTCACTTCCTCCTTGGAGACTGAGCAAATTTCACATTATCCTGGAGTTTATGCAGCAGGAAAAACCTGTTACAGAAATCACTGATGACAAACCACAAGGGCCACGTGGCCCATCAGTGATTCAATTTTCAGGACATGTTATTAAAATTTCAAGAATACTTTGCCTAGATAGACCAACCCAAGACTTCAATCTCTGTGATCACCGCAAATACGTTCAATATGTCAAGGTTTCCAACCTTCACAGTCATTTCTTACAGTTTAATTCTCATTTTGGTTTACCCAGTTTTCTAGACACCGTTGTCATCTGTGCGTACATGTAATTCAGGCTATTTAAGAAATATAATCATTACTTCAGTGGCTCTGAAATATCCATTTCTGCCACAAATAAATGCATGGTCAAAGACCTGGACACTCAGTTCACTAAAAATAAACTGTCCATTCTTTTCAGTCCAGCCAGCTTCAGTTTCAGTGCTATACCTGTTTCTGACTAAGCTGGAGAAACAACCTCGTGGTATGAAACACGGGGATTAAGAAGTAACAAACCATACTTAGCATCAAAGAAAAAAAAAGAAATACGAAAAAGTTACCATCACTTTCTGACTTGCTCAAAGTAGATATACACAAACCATGAAAATACATGCTTTTACATGACACGTAAAACAATATTATTGTATAATTAGGAGGGGAAAAAAACCCTGACTTTCAATTATGGCACATGATATGCATGAGACTACTGACAATGTAAATCCCTGCAGGGAGGGATTTGTAAAATTCCCATTACAGTCCATTGCATACTGCTGTTCGCACAGAGAGGGATTTCCTGGAGTTGATATAAAACTACACTTACCTTTGGCTGCCACTGGGGTAAAGTGCTAATTCAACATAAGTGATGGTTTTGTTTGTTCTGTTTGTCAGAAAAGTACAGGCACACCGGTTACACTGTGAAATACAGGAATTATGCTTCACTTTGACACACAACTCAAGGGGACATTAAAGATCATCTAGTTCAAATGGAAGATAAAGACACAACAGTTCTAGTGCTCACTGTAAGAAAGAAGCTTCAGAACCAGTTCAGACGACAATGAAGACCTAGCCACTGGTTTCTGCTCTGAAAAATCTTATTAATATGGTAATTTTCAGTTCACAAAATGATTTTTGGATACATCAAACAAGGATGAGTGTGCAACACTTAAATCACAAGTTAAATTCACTATGGCCTGGTCATGTTGTTTTCCTGTTGCCAGTCACAGGACATTTGAATTTGACCTAAATACAAAAATCCAACAAAATATTTTAATATTTTGCATTTGCATTAGTTCAGTGCCTGGAGAACAGGTGACATTTGACTGGTGACATTCAGGTGACAGAGGTGAGGGTGATATAAGGATCTCTGCAGACTGTAACGACAGCAATGGCACATAAAATAGACTGAGCAAAACAGAAAAACGGATCCATCAAAGCAACAGAGCCTCTTCCACAAATAAGCCTGCTAATAAAGTAGTTGAGAAAGCTGAGAGTAAGTTTATGTTCTGTCCATGTTGGAAATTAGCACACTGACCTTCTAAGCTGGGGTTGTCATTGCAAAAGCGTCACCAAGGTCAACAATTACACACATGCACAGCAGCTGCACTATCATTCTTAATATTTGTTTCCTGATGTAGGAAAAAACCCCAACTATACAGTAAAGTGAGAGCTGCAGAACTGTAGGAAGCAAAATTACAAAAAAATCAGTTGTTTTCAAATCCTCAAACAAGCAAACAATTGTTGCATTTTAATTGTACAACAATAAACTGGTGATTTAATTTATTCCATATATATGTTTCAGAAGAGTTTGATATTAAAAATCATGAATAATTAACATAAATGAAGCAGCAATTACTCTTTTCTGCCTTTCATGGTTACCATAATAATCTATTATGAGAGCCAGCAGTGAAAAGTAATAAATATAATCTCGCTTCATTTTGCTGATCAACAGTAATCAGTTAATGGGTTATCATATGAGATACAATCGATAGAACAGGAAATTTATAGAGAGATGTTTATTGCTACTTAGTGAGTACTTCTATTGATATTTTAAATTTATAATTAGAATAACAAGTCATTTGCCTTTCATCATAAAAGCAGAAAGACTCAATCCTTGGCTTTAGACTTCCAGATGTAAAAAACCCGTAATTTTGTTGTGCCAGAAATTGAAGGAAGACCAATTTCTTCAGCCACTTTAACACAACAAAATGCTCCAAAATACTACCCTTTAAAATGTGTTCAAATTAAAAAACAGAGAGACATTTCAACTGTCTTAAGCAAAGGAATAAAATGCCAAGCACTAAATAAAAAAAAATTCTCATACTGTCCATGCAGGAAGGATTTCAATAGGATTCTTACATTATTCTTCATACCATGGACGTTATTCAGGAAGATATTTATGCATATTTCTAATCTTATTAAAGGCTTACTCACTGATAAGCTCACTGTGTTTTAAAACGTGCTTTTTTTTGTCCTGCCACGATTCCTTTAGAGGTGCACTTCATAGATAAAATATAAAAATTACAGTATAAGTAGTCTAATAGGATGCTCCATCTGTGACACTGACAGAAAAAGATGTTTCAGAAGATAGAAGAAAGTCTCAAGGGGAGATTTCCTCCCAACTCCAGACAGCTAGCAGATGTCATTCTTTCTCCTCAAAAAAAAATTAAAGTCAAATTATCTCATTTTTGAAATCTAATGTGTTCTTGGCTGTTTCATTTTCCCTTCAAAACCATATTTTTTCAATATTGCTATAAATTTGATCAATTTTAGATTCTATTTGTTAGAACTATTAGACCTAAATTTTAAAAACAACAACCAAACAAAACCACAACACCCAAAAGAATTCACAAGATCAGGATTTAAGAACAGCAGAAGGGACAAGAAAGAATCTACATTTCTGTGTTCCTTTTGGGAGGGAGAGGTCTTGGCCTCTTTGTGAAGTATAAATAGTTATCATAAATAAAAGTGGGAAAACGTTGTAGAAATTGTGTAATTTATTGAAATGTCATTACATAGGCAGCAATTAGCAGAAAACAACCTTAGTACTATCGAAAATAAAACTCAGACACCAAAATCTAAAGCTTAAAAACGTACTCTATTTTTTAGATAACACCTTGAAAACTTCTGTTGTTTACAGAACTCTGACATATTCTGCACTCCATCACTCCATAAATATAGATGAGTGAAACTCAAACTTTTTTCTACAACTGGACCTCCTGTAAACATCAAAATGCTTTAAATAACATCCCAATTCTGTAGCAACCCTGGTATTATACACTTCAAATTGTACTCTTGCATATCATTCACTGTTATCAAGAAGCTTTTCCCAAAACTGTACATAGCCCACAAACCCATATAAATGTATTTCTGGTCTCATTTACCACCACGTAAGTTTAGACAATATTTTATGCTGGCTTTAAATTTGGTTTCCCATGCCAGTTCCAGCCTCACTCGACTTTTGGGAGGCATTTAGAAATGACCTACAGAATTACCAGTAGCACATTAAAAGGAAGCGTGCATTAAAGGACCACAGGAGCAATTATCAATCACACAAAAATTAGATGAGCCCTAGTGATAGGAAACACACGGTGTAGAAGAGCTGTAGTGAAATGAGCCAGGGCACATAAAACATCTGCCTGTGGAAGCTGCAATATCTCCCAAGCCTTGCCTGTGAGCCCGCTCAAAGAACTTGAGCAAAGACAAGCAAGTTATTCATTCTCATTTGACCTACTTCATCTTCTAATTAGCATTTGGTAATTGGCTGGAAAAAGTCCAATTTCTTGCCCAGTAGATGCTCTTCAGGTATGCTGACTGCTTTGGGTTAACACCTGGGAATATGGCAATCTGTACTAAGTGATTTAGGAATACAAATCTCACTGTAATTAAGTAGAATCCAAGTACCTAGCAGTGAGGGATTTTTGATAATTCCAAATGCTACCCCACGTTGCAAAGGATGACATGAAAAAGCTGCCAGTGTAACTCCAAAGAAGGATGAGTAAACAAAGGAGAGAGATCTTGCTCTCCCTTTCTGCATTTCAGAAGTAACAGATCATCAAGCCTGAAAGATTCAGTAAAAGTTTTACAGACAGGGGAAAGAGAACGTAAGTGCATTTAAAAGCAATTGTAAACTAAGTATTTTTAAGAAGAAGTTTTAACTTCAGGTAAAAAAGCAAGAACACTCTGAAAAAAGACCAAAAAGATAAAAAAAAAAACAACAACAACAACAAAAAAAACCAAAACCAACAAGATTCATGGATAGGGAAAATCTAGATAACAAATACTGCAAAACTACTTGACTGGCAACTCAAGTCAAGCTGTCCTCCTTCTTTGTAAGGAACAAAGTAATCGTTTACCAAACTGTCAAATGAACTCCAGCTGCCCGCTCTGCAAATCTCAGTCTGAAGAAGTACCCCGAGGCAGGCCATGAAATCTGGAAAAGCTCCAGTTGAATAAAGCCTCATCTGACCCCGGAAAACCAGTTCAGCTGAGGAAATAACAATATAAAATACATGCAAATATCTATTCTGACATTTTTCTGAAGGTGGATGATAGCTTAGATTTTTTTTTCCCCACCAAAAGTATCCCAGTGCTTAGTCAGGATGAATACTGCAGGGTACCACAAGAATCTTTATAGCAAGTGTTTCAGTCTCAACAAGAAACTGGTGACTAAGAGCACTGTGGATGCTGCATCCCTTTAACTGAATTGAGGTAGGCAGCATTAACTGGTAAACAAGTAATTATATTTTCACACTGAGAACAAGTAAGAAGTCTGAAAAGTCAAATAGCAAGCAAACTGCAATTTTGGTCATGAAGTTTAAATTTCAGTGAAGGTTGATTTGAAAATGGAAGGGTAACTGCATCCTTCCAGTTTCATTAAAAAATGTAAAGAAAAGCCATTCTGGAGATAGAGAAGTGTTTTCTACTGAATCTTACCAACTGCAAAGTTCTTATTAAGGATGAGGATTTGAGGTCAATCCTCTATTTTCAGGAAGTTAATCGAGTGATTAAGCTTTGACTAAAAATTCCAGGGATAAAGTTCTTCCAACTGAGCCTAACCTCAGCATGTGTGATGGAATTAAAACTTGCTAAACCCTCACTGGCCAGGAAGACTTGTGTTTGAAACAAAAACTGATCAGTTGCTGCTGTCATCCCAGCCTTACACTGTATATAATTAACACAATGACAGGTTAATCATATTCAATTGCTTTTCCTGTTCTCAGTGGCTGTTATATAATATTTGAGAAAATAAAAGCAAATTTGGAACCTGCTCCTGCAAGCACAAATGTAAATACTCATCTCAGTTCTGTTTTGCTCTACAGAGCTGAATACGTGTGTATTGACTTACCCACATGCATCCAGTTGAAACCAAGGCCACTAATTAGATGCTAGGTGTGCCACAAAATTCGAGTTTCAGTTATGGGTTCTGCCACAAATGTGTGATGCCCTTTAAAACCTTTGCCTGCAAGATACTGAGTAAGCACAAAAAATAACACTGAGTAGAATTTCACATCAGCTAATCAAAATTTCTGAAAAACAAACAAAAAACAAATAACCTTTCTGCGGAAGAATTTACCGAAGCATAAAACCAAAACATTTCTTATATATCCCCCAGGCATTTTTTGGTAGTTTTCTCAGAAAAAAATATTCTAGTACACACCCAACATTACTTCTGACAGTTATAATCACTCTACATGCAAAGGCAGTTATAATGATAGGTCTTCACACTGTGACCCATAATGACTGGTGGTACTGTGGTTCAAAGCAGTGAGTGGGGAGAAGTGGTTCTGTCCCACAGGGACAGCCACGAGCCAGGCTGTTCTAAGTGAGTCACTTCACAAACACAGTTCAAATTTTGATGTAGGAGCAGATTTTAGAGAAAACACTTGGATTACATAGACACTGAAAAATGCTAAAAATCCTTTTGCTTTTGAGGAAAAAACCCAAACCAAAACAAACCCCAAAACACACAACAAAAAACCAACCAAACAACTTCCCGGTGTGACCATTCACAAGACTCTCTGACAGCCACACTCCCAATGTCACAGATTTTCACTGCTGGGACCAAAGCCCCTTCCCAGTGGTGGCTCCAGTGAGCTGGCAGGTTTCCACTGGACTCCCCACAGACCTCACTCACAGGCCAGGTTTCTTCACCAGCTCGATCCCAGGTTTCCCAAAGCAGAGACTCAGACATCTTGTTCCATAAAGCTGCAGTAAGACAGAAGCAGTCCGAGCTGGTGCCTCTGAGGAGAGAAGGAACCCCTGGGCTTTTATCTCCTCACAGTCCAAGCTCGTCAAGGTCTCACTCTTCCTCCGAAGTTCCCCTCTCCCACTCTGTCTCCTAGCGCCCATCCACCTGGCTGGTGACATCCATCTTCTTGCCCTCTGTTATCAAGGCCTTTTGTCTTGGGCTCCCACCAGAGCTCAATCTGCACCTCAATCTTCAGTTTGCAAACCAAGTTAGCAGCACCAAATATATTCCTCAGCAAAACCAAATACCCCAAACATATTTAAGTGCTCCTTGATCACAAACAAAGCTTTTGCAGAGCTTGTTGAAGACACAGTTCGACTGCACTGCTGCAGCCATGTTTGCCTGAACCTGTACAAGCTGGAAGAAAGTACTGAGCAGAACCAAACAAGACCTTTGTTTGTTTCCTTTTCTCATTATAACTTCTAACACAAAGAGCAGATGGATGAGCTGCTCCTGTGCAATGTCTTACATAGTTGCTGAAGTTTCTGTGGATTTCAGGCACTGAATGCGTGCCTTTCTACCAATTTGGGTTCAACTCCCACACAAGTTCTGCAGGAACGGTCAGGCCACAGTGTGATGCCATCTTCCACTGCTCTGAGAAGCCAGCAAGCCCTGCTGCCAGCAAGGCTGCTTAGTTCAGGTTGTACACCAATATTTTTGTCTGAAGATAAAATGTCTGAAGCTACAATGCTTCCAACCCCAAAGCTGTTTCGCAGTGTGCAAGACTACTATATTAAGCTGTCCCCCTGTTCAATCCCTAAGCTTATTGGCACATTTCCTGGCTGTGACATCTGCCTATTAATATTTGACTGGAAAGTAGACCAAAAGCAAAACTGTTTTAGGCCTCCAAGACCAGCATTGACCTTATTTCTAATAATACACAAGAACTTATATTCCACGTCTACTTTAGATTACATGTGAAAGAAAACACAATACCTATAAAACACAGTACAGATTTACCTAACGGCATAAAGAAATATATGGACCTAGAAAAAGAATAAAACACAAACACCCACAAAATTATCCCCTTGCCACTAAAAAAAAAGAAAAAAATATTTTTGCATGGCATTTCTTACTGTTCTAGTTCACTTCTCACTGTTCATAGTTTTCCTATAAATCAACACATCTCAAACTCATCTCAGAGCTTCTAATTTTTCTTAGCATCCCTCAGTCTTGGCACAAAATCTTCCACTCCTGCTTTCCTCTTGCTGACAGTTTCCTATGGCTGTCAGGAGTCTTTCCCATATTCCCGTGCTCTCTGTGTTTGCTTGTTCTTTCTCTGCCCTGCTAAACACCAGAGAAGACATTTGGGAGAACAGAGTTTAAAGGTTTGGTTCAAGTGAATTCCCTTTAACAGCAGCATGGCTTGAGCAATGTTGGCAAAAATATTTTTGAGGCTTTATGTTATTTTATGGATGATTGTGTCTAAGAGATCATTATTGTTGTCAAGTGAATCGTTACTGGTGTTAGAACAAAAGATGTACATGTGATTAGTTTGTGGTAATGAGACCTATTTAGGCTATCAGAAAACCACACCTTGAAGAAAACTAGGAGATTTCAACATGGGTTCCCAAAAAGCACAAACATCAAATGACAGCAAATGCCATGAGAGAGGAAGCACAGGATGATGGCAAAGCTGCCAGGGCTACAAACACAAATCAGAAATGGTCAATTATAGTCACTAAGGGAGCACAAGTTTGTGAGCTGAAGAAAAAAAATGGTTTTACAAGTCAATAAAAATCAAGTTAATAAACTGTGTTTGCCAAACAATAAAAATGAACCAAAGCAGCCTCCAGCTGTAGAGGAAGAAATACTCTAGGTCAACATCCCACTTTTCCCAACAAAGAGAAGAAAGGACCATCAACATCAAGGATTTCTTGTGAAGAACTTGAGGTGTTGACCACTCACCGTAACTCCACACTGCTTCTCTGCTGAATTATCACCATCAATCTTAGCCCCGAGAGGTTTTATGAAACTTAAGGGCAACATCAGAAGAAGAAGTACATATAGAAAGTTTGCTTCTGAAAGTTCTGATTGCCCCATTATCGGGAACGACTTGTAACAGCTGCATAATTTGGTCTACAAGAATTAATATTATTACACCAAGACTAACAGTTCTTTGAGTAGACTTAAGACTTCAATGAGATTAAGAACAAATGCTTGATTTTGCATATACACTGTGTTTCTTTAGGCCACACTAACACAGGGTGCTTGACACATAACTTTAATCTTTAAGAGCAAGGTAAGATGCAAAGATGAGGCTTGAAAGGAGATAAACTTGCCCAGAAGCCTAATTTGCATCTTCATCCTTTTGACCCTATAAGTCAATGAATTAGAAGAAAAAGCTGATGGCTGCTCTCCAGAACACCTTCTTTAAGAGATGCGCATTAGTGACAGCGACCAAGAACTACATCTCTCTTCCCTGAAGGGATCAGTAACAAAAAACGGAACAATTTCAACCGGATCCAACCAGTTCTGATCGGTGTCAACAAGTTCAAAATGGTTTAGACTGGTTTAAACATTATCCAACCAGTTCGGCCCAGAACAAACTGGTTCTAACCAGTTGAAACCAGTTTGAACTAGATCTGACCATTTCTGACTGCTTCAGACAGGTTTCAGCTGTTTGACAGGTTTGAAACCGTTCGAATCGGTTCAAACCAGTTTCAATCTGATCCAACCAGTTCTAACTGGTTTTGGCCAGATACTACCACTTCTGAATGGTTCAATCCAGTTTTGACCAGATCCAGTCAGTTCAAACAGGTTTTGACCAGATCCAACAGTTTGAACCAGTTTAAATTGGTTTGTATTGGTTAAAGGCAGTATTTTAGGTTTTAATGAAAATTCGTGGAGATTCCAGTCTCCTCATCACCTGCCCCACGCTGTTCTGTCACCACAGTATCAGACCCCATGGAGGAGCAGCAGCAGGAGAGGTCCTGGGCAGAAAAGTCAGGAAACCCTGTCACTATCATGGACCACCAAGTGTGGTTTTTCTCTATAAACAGAAAAGCTCACAGAGTATAGTGACTGTAATAAAGTTGAAATAAAAGAAAACGGCTGTGATAGCAGTTTCAGAGAACAAAATAAATGGTAGTTATACCTAAGATGGTAAGCTAATCTGTATTCATTTTGTGGTATTATTGACAACCACGCAGGAAAATTAATCAATACCTAAGCTATCTAATTTTCCTTTAAGTGATGAAGCCCTGTCTCAAGTAGGTTTGCATTTTATAAAGGTGGGATTAATAGATTAAGCAAGCAAAACTTCTGTGTAGATTAAAACCTTTACACATCTTTGTCATTAGAAAAATACTAAACTTAATATGTGTCACAATACTATGGGTTCTGTTTTCATGGGAGGCTAAAACTTTAAAAGCTCCAATCTGAAATGAGAAATGGTTTCTATGAACTGCCATTGATAATGCAGCACATGAAAACATTACACTTATTTACCAATCTTTTCAAATAACATATGCATAACATTCAATAATTTGTCTAAATGGTGCACAGAATAAAATTAGGACACAAAAAAGTTATAGACACTTATCCCCAGCTTTGAGACAAAACACGTGCAGCAGTTTTTACTTATTAGCTTGAAAGTTTTGTACTAAGAATGAAATATTTCTAATAAAGCATTTAATGGATGAACATACTTAGCATGCTGCTAAAAAATGACCAACTACACCTAAGTGTATTATAGCATTAAGTGAAAAACTGATGAGATAAGATAAAATAAGACCACATCAGAGAAACAGGGCAGCAAAGAGTGGATCAGAGTATTTCCAGCTACCTGAGCAGCCACAGAAACAGGGGAGGATTTGTCTTGAGGGATTTCAGTGACACCCCATTTTGTGTAGGCCTACACCGATACTGAAGGCATGTATCCAGCTAACCACATCTGGGAAAACAAAATTAAATTATAATAAACAAATCAAAAGGAAGAAAACCCCCAACAAACAACAATACAAAACAAAACAAAAGAGGTGTTGCCTGTGGTCATATGAGGAGGGAGAGTAGGGAGCCGCATGGAATAGTAGCCCTATTCTTGTCACTGTCATGGAGTAACTTACATCAAAGTTTAAAAAAAATCTTAGCATTTGTGACCATAATTTAGATCCACACAATACAGCTGATACATTGAGAAAGAGTACAACTGAGATTTAAGGACCGTCAAACAAGAGGAAGAAAACCAATAGCCGAGGAATATTAAAAAAAAAAAAAAAAAGGTAAAGAATGAAAAGGTGATGGATTCAAAGAAAAGACTATGAATGGTTCCCAATAGCCAAAGAAGGCTGAAATTTATAATAGTTTCAAGAATTATTTCAAGAATGTGAAAAAATAGTGCGAAATTGTTCATTTACTTTTTGGTCATCACATCTTAAAGACTCATCTCTGTTCCAATTTGCTGGAGTAGCAAGTCACAGGAAGTAAAAGAAAGAAGAATATATAAGACCTATAATACTGAATAAAGAATCAACTGGGTTTTTTATGCCTTTAGGCCACCAAAAAGGAAATACAAGTAGAACTCCAAAGCATATTTTTAAAGATCAGCAAAATACAAGGGCAAAAAAATATTGTGATAATTTAAAAAAATAATGTTAATAGAGAGGAAGTAGATTTAAAAAATTTTCTATATTCTAAGACTGTAGCACTTTAAATTTCAATCTTGTATTTAAAGCTGTAACTATACATACATGACATGATGTAAGACAAATCTTTTAATTAATTATATAAGATTTCTTTCAATATATAAAATTATGCCTGTCCTTGAAAGGTTGCAAAGTTTAACTAGTGTATATTTTATTTAGTACTTATGATCCTAACAGCAGGCTGCCTTAGGCCTCATTTCCACTTAATTCAGAAAAACAACATTCCTTATTCATGTACTGTCTGATCAAAGGCTTACATTTAGCATAACACACACTAAAAAAAAGCCCATTTTGAGTAGATTTCTTACAGCTAAATAAGAAACTGAGCCCAGCTCATGGAAAATTTATTAGTTCAGGTCATACTGGTTTTGCAATTTGTGCACGAAGTTGTCTTGCCAAATTTAAAGCATTCAAAATCAAAAAGAATAAAGGAATGGTACGATATGGATACATAATGGCATAAACACAGGCATAACAATAACTGAATAGAAAAAAATACGAGGTGAGGCTTCTTCTCTTGAGTGGTTCACGTTTGCATTTATTTACGTTATTTGCATGCTGATTAAAACCACTTTGGGTGGAAAGGACTCCAGGCATTCAAGTAACTGTGTTCATGCTGATGGATCTTTGGGCCCAGCAGTCACAAGGCTGTGCAGACAGAGGGAAATGCCAGTTACTTTGCCTTGAGTATTATGGGCAGATTGCTTGCACTTAGACAAGCCTGCGTGTCCCATCAGTCACCACCTGTCAAGGTACAGACCTGAAGTTCTACTTAAACCACCAGGGTAGAATAAGGTCAAGTCAATCACATTCAATTTCTAGGATGGTTTAAATACCTGGTACACTTCATACAGCCACTGACAAAACAAATAAATGGCCTGTGCAGTTACAAAAATTATTATCTCTTAAATTCTAATTCCCTTGAATTTGATGTGATGGTCTACCTGATTTCTGATACGCTCTCAGGAGTTTTGCAATCAAGATGCCTCAGCTCCCAGCAGTGCTCATGGTGGAGGTAAGGCAGAGTACACCTGAAGTATTTCACAGCTAACCACCAAAATAAATTCTGGCTGAGCTTTTGTTCATTTTGCTGTGCTGAAACTAAGAAGCAGATGCAGTTTTATCTAGTCAAAGACACAAGCAAAGAGGTTATTTTAAGGACCTGTGAACTGACAATGCTTCTGGACTAAAATTAATGTCATGGAGCTCAAGACAAGCACCATCCTGGTGTTCTGGTGCCAGCTTTATTTTACTTGAAATACAGGTTTGTTATGCTTGACAAACTGAGTGTGAGCAGAAACACTTCATTTGTTTTACTTCAGCTGCTGCAGAGGAGACAGGCACAAAAGCGTTCAATCTGGTATTGAATGAGTTTGGTTTGCTTAATTTCTTACTTCTGTTAAATATCTACCTGCCTAAAAGGACAGGCAAACGGCAACATTTGTAAAGTTTCAGGTTCACACATGAGAAACATGAAGATAAACACAGAAATTCTTGCAACAATTTACATTTTAGATTGACTAGAGATTTTTTACTCTAGGGATTTCTCTTCTTTAATCACTGTGAAAGAGATCCTAGCACATCTTAAATTAGCTTTTTTCCCAGCATCTTTCAAGTGAGAAATCTGAAGAAGAAACAATTTGGATATTAATTATCATTTGTTCTTAGGGCTGGCCTTACAAGCCTTTCAAAACAAATTTGTCTGCAGATCCCCAACAGGAGGAGCTGGAACAATCTGTCCTGTTCTTTAGTCGAAAGAATGGATCCCTCTATCCAGATCCATTTAGTCCTTCAAGTACTTTGCACATGCATTGATTCTTTGTCAGACTTCTACTGCTTTTGACTGAGATTGCCTTTTTACTAGGTTCAGTGTATCAGTTATGTTACAGTATCAATTCTGTTAGTTCAGAAGTCCATTTCACTCTTGCACATCGTTACCCATCCCCCTTCCTTTCACTTTGTCCTAGAAACTATGTAAGACAACAGAAATCCTAGGATCAGCAAAGCAGGTTTTTTTCCTCTGTGAGAGAGACGATTCTTTAAAACCCCCTGTAAGGTCTTATTAAGGAGAAGAGGAAGCTTTCTGAGCAACAGCAGTGGAGTTTATATCCAATTTTTGAAATAGCATTTATCTACAACAGTTGTCTCCAAATCAGCACTTCTAGCATTTCCTCTGGACAAGACAATTTCTTTCTCAGGCTTCAATCCTTGACTTGTGATAATCACAACCCTGGACTGTCAAGTGTTGCTTCAGCGTCCCTTGGCCACCACACACGGGCTCAGCAACCACACAGATGGGCTGGGCTGCTGTCACTGCTCCATGTGCCCCAGTACTGTGACCCCAACACCAAGGGCATCAAGTGCCTTGTCCAGGATTGTCTCACTTTTTATTTTCCCTCATTATATGCCACACATTTTATTGCATATATACTTTTTCTAGCTGCATGACCCCGAAGTTGTGCTCCCTCAGGTATTTTCTCTAGTCTTGAATCAAGTTTTCAGATTTGCTTCTCCTTCCTATGTCTTATTATTCCACTGATTTCACATGCCAACTGAAAATGGAATTAACTTTCTGGTTTGCTTTCTCAGTGAGGCAAATTGAATTTGCTACCTCCACCACAAATTAATACAATACAGCTTGGAAGAAATATTTTATATATACTTGGAAAACTTGTAACACACTTCATGTCACTAGTTGGCATATGAATAATTCAGATTCAATTACTCAGTGACAGAGTCACTATACAAACTGAAAAAAAACAAATTAATTGTTTATTTCTTAGTGTGAAGGAAGATAGCCCCCTATATTCAGCATCTGAAATAGTGCAGTGAGTAGATATAGGAACAGGAAGTTTTAGTGACAACAGGAGGGCAGGCAAAGAATGTTGTTTTCTTTCACAGTTCTGTGTTCCTGGCATTAGAGCTGAACAAAGTTTAAGCAGTAGATGAACTGATGACGTTACCTGCAGAGCAGCAATTTGATTTGACCCTCACCCACAGAAAAGCCAGTTCTTAGAAGATGAGACATTTTTTAAAATAATTGGGACAAATCAAACCAATTAACAATCAATTTCATAAATTACCTTTGGCAAGAGGGAGGTGTGCTGAAACTTGGGAAAACCTGGAGACCACAGCAGGTCAGGAGACCTCCAACAGATATTAATTTCATTAAAACCGCTGGGAAAAAAACCCAAAAATCAACAAAAAACCAACACATAAAACAGCATGAATCCTAAGCACCTACACTTCAGTCCTTGCCAAGGGAGGAAGGAAAGTTTGTGTTTCCCCCTCAAGAGGGAAAGAAAGTTGATACAGCACTCACTGGAAAATAGGCAGTTTGAAACAGAGTTGCTAAATCCATTAAGTACTTCAAGCATGAACACAAAATCTCATGATTTCGTATTAAATTTGCTTTTCGCTTGCCTAGTGAAAACATGCAAGCTTAAAACATTTGAACATTAGACATCAAGGAGACAAGAAAAAAGGTCAAAACTTCTCTGAAGTCAAAAAAAGTAACTTGGGTTATTGTCTAATTTATTTTTTGAGAGAGAAGACTTAGCACAGGTACAGGAAAAAGATCAGACAGTGACACATTTACATCTACACAGTGATAAGCCTACCCATGCTATTGAACTGCAGAAATAATTATTTGTGACCACACAATGCTGAGTATTTAGGCAAACAAACCTGCATTTACCCCAAGGCAATCATTCATCTGTTTGGTTGCATTTCAATTTGGGTTTTTTAATTTCTTTTTTTTTTAAACCAAACACATAAATATAGTCTTTGCTTCACTCCAATAAAGGTTTGAGGTTCCCTTGCTATGTGGAAAGCTCATTCTAACCCCAACAACAGAAAAATTTTAACTAAGTACTTGCAATTACTAGTGGGACAGGAAAGAGTGATGACATGTACATGTAAAAAAAACCCCAACAAAATAAACAAACAAACAAAAAAACCCAACCAAAAAAACCCACAAAACCAAAACCCAAAGCCCTATTTTTACCCCTCTGAGCAGAAACACTTTCTGTATGCTTGGACTGAACCCTGTTGGTTCTTCTGATACAGTTTGCCAAGGGAAGTGCACAGATATTAGCTCTGATGATTAAATGCCACAAGACAACATTTAGAGATAGATTTGGCTTTAAATTACAGATGATAATTTAGCATATTTTACTTTTCCAGTGTTGAGTTCTTTAGTGAAAACTGAACAGTCATGTATTAAGAAATTTCCTTTCACATTTAAATTCAGTTCTTTCAAAACTTTATTAACTTGGAGATTAAAGCAAAAGCTTTGAATCAAATGTTCGATAATAAGATCCCAAAAAGCATTTCTTAAGTAGTTAAAATTCTATTAAAATGAAAGGAACAATTTCACTTTTAGAAAAGAAAAATATCACAGAAGTGGTCTGTAAGACTATGCTAAAATATGTATTAAAATAATTCAAATTATAGTGAATTTTTTACAGCTAAAAGTATGCTGTCATGGGTGGCATGGAACCTTAAGGGTTTTTGCTTTTAACATCCTGTTAGTGAACTGCTTCCAAATATCCTAAGAAACAACAGTTCTAAGAAAACAGGGTTTATTGTGAATCGGTAATCGATTCTATAAACTGCAGAAATAAATAAAAAAAAATCTTGAATAATTTTTTTTTAAAAAATGGACAAGTTAGACATGGCAACAAAACCAAATCCAAACAAAAACATTGCTTACACCATTGCCAAGATCAGCCAGAATTAGACTTTGCCTTCTAAGAGGTGATTTTGGTAGCGGCGATAAATTCAACTAAAATGTGATGTATGCAAACTAGAATTAAATGAGCTGGATTACCTGCAAATTGGAACACATCTTATTTGTTATTTCCTCGCATGCAAAAGCAAAGATAACGTTTTAAAAGGCATGGGCAACATTACAATTTATTACTGCAGCACAGCCATGACCTGCTGTACAAAGCAAATACACAGCTGCAGAAAAGCCCCGCTTAATTATCCCTTCTAGTTTAGGCTCCTTCCTAACTCCACTGCAGAGTCTTAGCTGCACCAATCCCAAATTCTCCAGTCTGTACGCCGGAGAGAGCAACAATCACAGGGTTTGGTGTACAATGGTACCTGCAGAGGGCTGCAGACAGGGTGACACAGGCACTCTGAGGTGTGAACTGATCCTGTTTGTCAAAGCAGGTGCTAATGAAAATGCAAAATGATAACAATATAAAAGTCAGCGTTAATTGTTGCACTGCTGAACATGACAGAAGGAAAAAGTCACTGGTGAATCTATTGTTACTGAATGCAGCAGCAAGGACTTATACAGTGGATGGAGAAGGCAACATGATACTTCTACCAAAGGCTGCTGGAGATGGCAAGGAGCATAAATAATTTCCCATCTAGGGTTTAGAGCATTATTTATCTTATTCCAAGACAGACATGAGAGGAACAGACACAAATTTATGGACCTGCCTGCTGTGGCATGATAGGACCAAAAGAATCAATGAAACAAATTCCTGAAGGAAAAAATTATCTCCTCCTCTTCTTTACAGCGCACTGCTTATAAAAATATGCAGGTACTGACCACCAAGGGCTAGAGAGCAGCCATCATCCAAACAGGCTACAAATCATAGAATCACAGAATGGTTTGGGTTGGAAAGGACCTTAGAGGTCATCTAGCCCCAAACCCCCTGCTATGGGCAGGGACACCTTCCACTAGACTGGCTTGCTCAGAGCTCCACCAACCTCAATACTGGCCTGACTACGCTCAGGGATAGGGCATCCAAAACTTCTCTGGGCAACCTGTTCCAGTGCCTCACCACACTCACAGTGAAGAATTTCTTCTTAATATCTAATATAAACCTGCCCTATTTCAGTTTGAAGACGTTACCTTTTACTTTATAACTACATACCCTCGTAGAAAGAATACAACACCACTGTAAAGTGAATGAAGCACAAAATAATGGGCTTGCCTTGCTTCTCCACCAAGTTAAATCCTGTTGCACTCAATTCAAACCTAGAAGTATTTGACACATTTTGTTCTCTTGCTGTTTGCTCACCCCTGGGAGCAGCTGCCCCTGGCACAGCAGAGCTCTCTCCTCCAGAACCTGGAAGAACAGTGGGACAGGCCTGGTGCCCCTCAGGCCCCACCCAGCAGCACCCAGGAGGTGGCAAACACAAACTGCAGGTTGGAGATGAAAAAAGAGTACTTCCATTCCTTTCCACATAAACCACAGCCTGAGCATAACAGGGCTGTCTGCAAATTATCCATGTGGGTAACATCAATTGTTTTTCAAATGTAGCCATCTTTTTTGACAGTATCTTAATTGTTATTCTGAAATACCACTTACCCTCTAAGTTCTCAACTACTCTGTAATGTGTTATAAAAATTCAAATATCCCACTCATTTAAATAACGTGCTGTTATAATACAGTGAGCACAACATCACATAATTTCACAAAATTTGTTGTAGATATTTGTTTTAGGGTGACTTTATGATGTTGTATCCCCTATTGCTGGTCTATGCTCAGAAATTAATTCTGTGCCTTTCTGTGCCTTTAAACTAAGCCTGAAGGGGGGAAAGGAAAAAAAAAAATGAGCAAACTTTTCAAAGCAGTTGTTCAAGGACACAGACACACACTCCTCTGCGTCCTGCTGCAGTAGCAAGAGTGGAGGAAGCATCCTGCTTGCTTTTCAGCCAGCTTTCGGCTCCTTTTCTCTGGAGGGAGATGGAGAGTTGAACTTTGTTTTTCCTGGGACTTTGGTTTTTCCCTTCTTCTGTTCTGGACTGTTTCAACATCAGAACACATCGAGAGAGTTCTCCACTGAGGCCCCGGAGGTGGGCCCACCACGACCCAGCTCCAAGGAGGAGGAGAGAGACCACACCTACAGAAGGACTCTGAAATCTTCCCAGGTTTCTCTCCACAGCGAGACGTTTTATTATTTAGCATTATTATCCTTTTCCTGTGTGTTTCTTAAATAAATAGGTTTTTTCTCTCTTTCACTTTCCTCCGAGGAAAATTTATTTTTCCTGAACCTGGTGGGGGAGGGATGGTTGTAACCTGCCTTCTATCAGAGGATATTTTCCTCCAAATTTGTCCAAACCAGCACAGTATTTAAAACTGATTCCATTGTTTTGTTTGAGAAAGTGATTTGTGCAGGAGCTCCATCGTACAAGCAATATTTGTAGCTGAGATTACACAGTCCCTTTCAAACAATGTGTGGTAAATTGTTGATTATAGTCAATTAAAGGATACAATATGAAGTAGTTTTATGCTACTCGGTTCTTTCAACCACAGGAAATGACTAGCAAATGCTATCAAACAACAAAACCTATGAAAACAAGTTAAAAGCAACAACATACTTTGCACACAGTGGATAAATCGCAGAGATTCCCTAAATCCAAAACCATTCCGGCACCTGTGTACCTGCAGTACAAGTCTTCACATTACTTCACATTACAGAAATGATCAAAGCAGTACTCTATTACCAATTTCAGCTAAAGCAATTATCAATTTTTTTTCTGTTCCCTTTTTGAGGCTTGATGTTACCTCATATTAAAAAAAAAAAAAAATCCAACCCACATCTTCAATGTTCCCACCTCTTTGCAGGGGAAAGAAAAAACAGAGGGTGTCTTTTCCAGTGATAAACTAGGTAATCTGTATTCCCTTCTAGAGATACCAGTCTTGGTCTTCCTATGTTTTATTTTATCTGGCACATCAGCTGCAATATCATCTGGTTTTTATCACCAGTTCTCCAGACAACCACCAGTGTCTGGCATACTCCTTTGTGAATTAAAAGCAAAATCAGATGGTTTAACCTGCCTTGTTCAACTCTGTACTATAGCACTGCAGAGAGTTTTCTGAAGAGATCTTGCACAGTGCATCTTCTTAGTTTTATTAGCTTTATGTGTCAAAGTGAAAGCTTTAAACAAACCCTTCAGAAGATTTTACCACTGCAAATGGAAACAAAGGAGAACAGGCTAATCAACCACGTTCAGTGAATAAACTGATGAAACAACAAAGAGCAATAATAATAAATCAAATGTCTGCATTAATTGATTCTGCCAAGTGCCTTTTCATTAATACCAGGTCATACTTCTAGAGTATGTCAATAAGTATAAGCAATAGACAGCCTTCAAGAGCAATCACTGCTGCTAACAAGCAGAACGTTCTAATGATTGCTTCTTTGCTTAAACATTTGGATAAAAAGCCCCTCCACTGGAACAGGAATAATGACACTTCATTTCACTGTCTCTCTCTGATCTGCTCTGGGTAGCTTAAGGCAAGATGAGGCCCCTTGGCAGCAAGAGCTTGTGGTGCTCTCCTGGAGGATGCTCCATGGCCTTTGCCATCCATGAGAAGCGCTGGTTCTCCTCAAAACCATGCCATGCCAAAGTGAGCCTAGACCAACTCGGAATCAGGGCACAGGCTTGAATCCAGAGTCAGGCAAGCTTCAAAACCAGGCAATCTCCTCAAAATCATGCCATGCCAAAGTGAGTCTAGACCAAATCAGAGTTAGGGTTTAAATGCAGAGTCAGGCAAGTTTCTGGGTGCTATGGTGGAACCTCACTCTGGCTGCCTAGAGCTCAGTGGTGTGACTGTACTCACTGCTTTCTTTACTGACCTTTTGAAAGGATTAGATAGTTAATATTTTAAAACCTTTAAAAGACTAAAAACTTCTAAAAGACTTGCAAAGTGACCTTGCAAGTTTGAGTTGTTGACAAACTTCACTTTATGAACTCAATTGGATTATGTTTACAGGTGAGACAAAGATATACTTCAGTCTTCAGAAATTAGGATGCATATTATATTTGTCCCCTCTAATATTGTAAATCTATAACACTACTGTGCACATAAAAAATACATAACCAGAACTCCATTTTCTGATCAAAATCTAATTTCATGCCCAGCTTTTTATTTGCTTATACCAGTACTACAGTGGAATAAATATGCCCACAGACCAAGTAGCCTCACAGTTTGAAGTTTAAAAATATGGGAAAAAAGTATATATGCAGATTTGCATCTATTTAATCACAAATAAAACCCATTGCATTTTCTTGCAGTCGGGAACTGTACCATGTTGTCTTAATCATCAACAGAAGGCAAAAAATCTATTTCACAATGTTTCAAAAAAGCACTCAAAATGTAGATTTCAATGTGCTGACTAAAGCTGGCGCAAACTGCTAAGCAAATAAAACAACTGAACCTTTGTTATTGATAGAGAGCACTCAGACAGCCCCAGGGTTCAGCAGAATACTAAACAGATTACTGGAACCACAACCAACACCACTCGTGAGTGGTGCTGACTTAATTCTCAGAGTTTTCCACAAGATGGAAACTTCTGTTATTTTACAGAGAGCTGATAAATGAGTTATCAGAAATTCTTTCTTCTTAGCATTTTCTTCTCTAGGTTCTGTTAGCTATTTCACAGGAATGCACGTGTAACAAAGTCCTTAGAATTAATCCCCGTACCCCAAAAGGCCTCGATGGATGCTACACGTATAGAATCCATCAGAGGTGACAGACAGACTTCCAGCTCCTTCTCAACTAAGCAACAGAGCTGCAAGAGATGCTCTCTCTTGGAGGCCATGTCTCATGCATAACCATGCTACAAAAATTGTTTTAAAATAAAATAATGGTTACTGTTCAGACAGATCAATTTTCCAATGTATTTCACTTTTAGCTCCAAAAACAATTAAGGCAGTAAGTGTTTCCCAGCCTATCACTGCTGCTTCGAACATTTTTCCTGAATGCACAGCTTCAAAATCAATGCAAATGCTTTTCCAACAACGTGGGCTGTTTGGTGATGTCCAAGACAAGCAGTGTGGGCCAACTGGAAGCAGATACGTAAGAAGAAACAGCTGGCGAAGAAGATCTTCGGTCTGTTTCACACATTTCCACAAAAAATCTTGCCTCTCATCAGCTGTTGGAAGCTGGAAAATCACACTGAACACTGCTAAAGAATTTTACAGACTCTTATTACTGCAACTCTATTTCAGCTTCAATGTGTTCAAAAGATTCTTTCTAACAGAAATAACAAAATTAGTATTTTTAAAACATTTATGTGATACATTTCTAACACAGATGGATTAATTCTCTGATTTTAAAAAGTTACAAATAAGGAGGACCCAGAATCCTCAAACTTTTGCGGAGTTCTGTGAGAGAAAGCAGCCAGTCTTGAAAACATTCCTTAAACATAACTAAGAAAACAACCAGCAAGAAGCAGCTGCTTCCATCAAGCAAATCATATTGTCAGTGTGTGAGCAAGCAATTACAGCTGAAAACAAAGTAGAATTTCACTGAAATAAAAATAATGGTCTCAAATGAAGACATTATTAGTTAAACGATCAACACAGATATAATAATTTATGCTTTTATATGATAGCTAAGCCTCCAAAACAGTAGGTTATTTTTCCCAATTCTAAATACAAATTTTAGAAACATGTAGCAAAAGAGAACAAAAGCTATCTGTTCACAATAATACAGTTGAAGTGGGGGAGATATTGTTTACAATACAATTTAAAAGACTCATCATTTTGTAAACTGCAAATTAAGATTTCCAAAAGCAATTCATTAGTTGTTGAGGTGATCTGAATAACATTCCAAGAAAGCCAATCTATTTCTTCAAGAATTTAGTACTAAGTATATGATGTAACCATGACTCAGTCAGCATTTATTCCGATATAAAAAGTGTTTATATTTCACTTACAGAAATAGCAAATTCTTGAGATCTGAAGATTGTTTAGTTGCTGCTCTAAGTGCAAAAAATTTGTTTCACTCCCAGGGGTACTCGATATTATTGTGTTTTCCATTATTTATTTGTGATTGGATTTATTACTTGAAAATTCTGCCAAACACTTACCATTGGTACTTTAGGAGTAATAATTTAGCTCCATCACTATTCAGTATTAGCTCAAATGCTCATATGTAATAGCTGCAATATTTGAGCAACATGCCCTTTAGACCATCACGTCAGAGCCAAAGAAATTAGGAAGAAAACACATAAACAACTAATCTGTCATTTTCTGGCTATTCTCCACTGCAGTATTTACCAGGTGTCTGCTCTAACAAACTCAATTTCCAACTTAGCTGCTGAGAGCCCAACTCACAGCCCCAGGGGTTCCTGGGCTGCTCCAGCTTCTGTCACCCTCTTTTGCCACCCTCTTACATGGCTTATGCACATTTGGTTTGCTGTTGATTACCACTCCTCCTTTCAGCCTTTTTTTCCTCCCCCACCTAATTGCGTCCAAGTTTCTTTAAGTATGTTGACCATCTTCCAAATTCTCCTCGTGAGATCTAATTGGACTGCATTTCCTTGAAGCTGAAGCTCACTGTGGTACTTCTGCAGTGTTTCTAATCTCTCTGTGGACCTTGTATATTTTTCTTTTTTCTAAACTTTCAAGTATTTCCATCTCCTCACAGTTTAGTATTACACGTTAATTTTATTAGCATGCTGTTCAACACTCTCTCCCAGATCATTAATAAAGACATTAAAAATGACTGGTTCTAGCAGTGATCCCTGTGGTACCCTCAGGACACCCTTTGTTTGTAGTGTTTCAGCCAGCTTTTAATCCACATGACAGTGCTCTTATCCAAGCCAATTTGAATTAATTTTGCAAGTCAGGCTTAGCAAAGCAACAGCCAACCTTTTGCAAAAATCCAAAATTACTACACTGTTTTCTTCCTTGTTCCCCTCCCCCAGGTTTTGTAGATTTTTGAATCAACTAAAACAGTAAGCGCTATTTACCAAATTACTTGACAATTATATACTATGTATTTGCTCTAGCATATCCTTTGGATTTTTTACACAATTTTTAGTGCTACATCTGCTTTTCTCCCGGTATTTTACATTTCCTTCCGAGCTTCTGGTATTTTAGGAGTGATAGGCAGTGCTGTATTAGATGCTGCCTTGCCAAGTACTGATCTGATGACTAAGTAGTGGTAAGGAGTATAGCCTTAGGCTCTACAGAGAAAGTAAAAGTAGGCTTATCTAGGAAATTAATCTGTATCACCAGTGGCAGGATTTCAGTACAAGTTGTAGGATACTGTAGTTTTACTGAAATGGAGTTAAAACCAAACATTTTCAACATTTCAACATAAATGGGATTCAGCCTTCACAACAGAAATGGTGAAGGTAAATATCAAAAGTCAAAATCTATGTCAATTGTTGAGTAAATAGTAAATAAGGAATATCTGCACCTTCCTGTATGACTGTATGTGTAGTTAAAGACATTTTCAATTTATTCCATGTCTTGCTTTTTATCTATAATTATTAATTATTTTACAGGATTTTAACTTAATAATTGTCTAATCATAAATGTTTTTCTCAATTTCCCTTGACAAAGAGTCCTACTTAAAATTGATCTCAGTATCCCAGGCAACTGATCTCCTATATTTGGTAACTTGTCTAGGATTTTGTGTGCATGTGCCTTAACCCATAGCTGTAAAACGAACTTCTGAAGATTTTTAGTTTACTTCACATTACTGTCACGTTTATAAAATACTACCTCTAAAAAGCAGTGATAACAGTCGTAATTTATCAACTTCATCAAGAATGTTAAGAGTTTTACTATTCTGACGTGCCTTAAACTCCTTATTTCTAAAATTCTTCCAAAATAAAATTCTAAACTTTGATGTCCTTATATTACTATATTATGCAAAATCCCTCTGAATTTTATACAGGGTTCTAAGAAGAGCCACAAGAATGAGATCTAGAACTTCAATCTTACCGTGATGGGCTATGTAGTTACAGTAATATTCACTTCAATAAAGCAAAGGTCCAATATTATCTTCATACACATAAGAATCTCTCCATAAGAATTAACAAAATAATGGACATGAAATAAAACTCCTTTTTTATTAAAAGCAACATGTTTTCCTTTTCAAGGCATAAGTAGCCAGTGGGTTTTTCAGTACTGTGGAAGTCAGAGAGATGTGAGGAAGAAGAAATGCTTAGTTCTGTGCTATTGGAGTCAACACGCTTCATGAAGAAATAAGTAAACCCTCCTTCTTGTCATCAGCACACTCAGTAGCTCATTATGAAGAAATTATACCTCATCTTGAAGGCTGAAGATTTCAAGCTTACTCCTCATTTAATTTTATTAAGCGCCTAAAAATATCCCTTTTTGTAATCTATACTAAGGTTCTTCTCAATTACTGCCTGCTTAAGACTCCCACTCTAATAGTTTTCAGTTAAAAGAAGGGAAAAAATGAGTTTATAACTTGTGCTTATCTGTGAGCTTCTGCTGGACAACATGCACCATTATACTGCTGGCAAACAAACCTGCAGATCACCTCCTGTATTTCTGGGTAAAGTGGCTGGAAAGAGACCATTTCAATTCCTGCAAAGAATGTATGGTACAAACACATTGCAATTGTATTTTTTTGTTCTTGTAATTAGCAATTTCACTTTGTGCTTTCATAATGTCAATTACCTCCACTGGCATATCCCATCACTGACCTCTATCCAGAATATTTTCATTTCAGTGCTCTCTATGGGAATGTTATCATATCTCTTCTTCCCTGCTCTCTCTACTCCCTCTTCCTCCTGTAGTGCTTTCTCATATCCTATTCCAAGCCTACATTGCTGGATCATGCCAACTGCTATTCAGTCCTGATCTTGCCCAAACAATTCATATAAAATTAAGAAGAAATAAATTAAATCAGCAACATGGGACCAGCAATGTGCTGTCGAGGCAATGGCAATTCCCCTGGTCTTGTTTTTCATGGATCTCCTGGTCCTGATGGCTGTGCTACACCTGAAAGAAGGAACTTGTGTGGGCTGAGAGGTGAGAAGAACAGGATATTCTAGATCTTGGAGATTTTCCTTCTCCATGACTACAGCCACAGGCATCTTTCCCACTCACTGAAATAGAGGAAACAAGAAGCCACCCCTTTTTCATTCTCTAGTGCTTGATTCTGATGAATTAGAATTTCATATGCAGATCTAACTTTCCTCCTAACAAAACTAAGTAGTTCAAAGCCCTTGCTGTCAAAAGTTCCTTTTGCTCCCTCTCTTTCTTTCTCAGGTTCTTCTGTCTCAAAAGTACATTCCTGTACACACTTAAAAGTAGATATTGCATGATGGAATGTATTATCCACTGCTCACACTCAATAAGCATTTTTACACAGGTTTCATGTTCAAATTTCAGGGATTTTTGTCGAGCCATTCATGTAGGTACAAACTCCTTAAAGGGCCTGTTGGGGACATCTGTCTTCCTAATACCATCATTTCAGGTGACTTTAATACTCGTGTCCCCAGGTGAAAGTCATGATGCAATTCTATCAGACAGTTGCTGTACTTTGTGCAGTGTGGGTGTGAGAGCTAATTTTGTCCTTAGATTCAGAGGCTTCATTAACAGTCTTAACACATTCACTGCAGCTTTCTAAATCCTTTCAGGCTTTAACACTTAAGCTACTGTGAAAAAAACCCCAAAAATAATGGAAGTTCATATACAGAAAATGTTATTTCTCTAACCCAAATAAAGCAGATCTTTTTGACAATGTTAAATGCCACATTACAGCACATCATTCCACTGAAATGAAATTTATGAGAAATAAATCACTGCTAGTAAAGGCTGTAAATCACTATTTTGGGCAATTTATCCTGCTATAAAACATGTGAAACTCTGAATTGAGATGCGTAGGGAAAAAGAATGAAAATTATGCGTCTATTATACGAAGGCATATGAACATCAATATAATGCATATTCCACCACTTTGTTTTTATGAATTTATATTCTAAAAGTTTCATCATGTGACTGTATATGGACTATAAAATTCAATAATTAAAGCACATTAAAAAAACCCTATCATTTTTCTTCCCTAAGAAAGGTATTTTTTCTAGCTTTAATGTTTCATACAGTGGGGTAAATTCCAGCTATTTTCTGAAAAAAAAATTAAAATAATATAAAAAAACAACCCTGAAACTCTTCATAATATTTTTTTTCAGTATATGTCACTCCCAGGATGAGGGAAAAAAAAGATAGATTAGTCCTTTTTGTGGGTCACGCAAAGCTTCCATGTACAAAAAATATTGTCTTCAACTGATACATGTTGCATGAGAGAACCTGTCTCAATTATATTTTATTCCTTAAAAACTGTCCATGAAATTATAATACAAATAGCCAAGCTTTTACATGTTGCTGTTTTGGATGCAGGAGAATTAAAGTTCTGCATCTAAATAATACAGAATCCGGCTATATTTCAAATTAATGCGAAAAGTTACAGCTATATTTACAACTTCAGTAAAAAAGGGAAGCTTTACTGTTATCCAGATATTACTTGCTGATTCACTTCTGTTCTTTTCATGCTCAATAATCCTAACCCAAAGGCTGCTTCTTTTTGATTCTGCCTTTATGATTGAAGTAATACAAGAAACTTTAAATTATAGATGAACTTCATTCCAGTTTGCCTCGCTTCACAAAAAATGACTTCCAACAGTCGCAAAACACAACTTTATTTCTAGCACGCATGAGGGAGGGTTGGTATAAGAGTCATTTGTGGCAATTTTGCTCTCCACAAACAGGCATTTCTCTGGATGGGTATCTCCCAACAGCAACTGCTGTTGTTTTTGGACTGAGGCCTCTTCTAGAGCAAAGGGACCCAAACTGGCTGAAGAACCAAGGTTGTTAACTGGACTACATTGCACAAAAATTTTCTAGGTGCTCCCACATTACGCCTTGGGAGCAGCATCAAAATCCAAAGGCAATTCAAGATGAAAGCTAGCTTCTTTCAGATTCCAAAGGCCCTTTCTTATAGTGAGCCATGTCCTCTTGTAGGCTTCATTTATCAATACTTGCCCCTTTGTGCAAACTACAGATTTTCTGGGGATGAACAAAATAGTTAGTGGATCCAAAGCTGAAGCAATAAAAACAAGTCTAAGACTGGCAAATTCGGATTATTATTTTTGTTAAATAAGAAAAACTATACAGACAGAAGAGAGAAGGGAGACATGGGAGACATTAATTTTTCAAGACCACAGGAACAAAGCCTGTCTGGAGTGAAACTTGCACAGGAGAAAGAAAAATGCTTCATTTTCCTCCTAGTCTTCAGGATTTCTGACTCAGTAAGTTTTCATTATCTATTGCTCGCTAAATTAAATTATCATCTATGCTGACTTCTGTCCTGCAAAGCAGGAAAAACACTTCCTTACACCTTGAGAGCCAGGTATCTGGAAGGGCTGTTATACGTGATCTGACAGTTCTGGGGATGTACCTGTAATTCATGTGTAGGAGTTTTATTTCACTGATGGCAGATTTCAGCTCAGGAAACAGGTTCTCATATTCTCTCAATCAGCTAAAATGGTCTAAATGCTATTTTTGCCTGCATCTCAGATTTCCTTTTGTCTCATTTTCTTATCCTCCTCACTAGACAAGTAGTAATTTCCTTTGGATAAAAGCTATTAATTCCATTTAAGATGAACTTTATTTGAGAAACTAATCTTTTCTTAGATAGATTACTATTTTAATGTATGTAATAAAAAAACATTCCTTGATTAGGTCTTACACATCTTTTCCCACATTCACTGAAATTAAGTATATTGCCAAAATGAAAGTAATTTTGATTAACATTGAAATTAGATTTAAATCTGCTTTCTATATTTTTAGTTTTCATATTTGTTTTTCAGTCTCTAGAAATACAGTATCAGTTACTGATTATAGGAAGGAACTTGTCTTTCTGGGATGAATTACTGCCCTCTATGTAGGGTACACACGAATATGAATGTAACAATACTTTTTGTGACTCCTTTCTCAGTTATATTAATGAAAAAGAAGAATTTAAGACAAGTTGAAAGTTCTCACATTAACAAAACGGAGAACATGAACAACAGATAACCCTAGCAGTTCTGGAAAAGCTGCCTAGAATAAAAGTAACTCTCTGCTTTATATTACTGAATTACAGTATTTTAAGATTTTTTTTCAAGTTTTGAGAAACATTTTTAACACTGCTTCTCGTGGCAGTACACAAACATTTTTAAACCTTTCCCTGTGTCTGCTGGTCTCTGCAAAACGGAAGGATAAGCTCCAATAAGAAAAGCAAACTGTCAGTAGTCTATTTCAAAAGGGTTTTCTTGCTCTAAAACACTTTGTGGGCAAAAGAATTAATCTCAAGGCTAGGAGCTATATTGTGTTTTGGTAACTTCTCCTTTTACCAAGAGCTTAGTAAAACATGACAAGTGAATGGCCAAGTGACAGGCTTGCAGAGGGAGCTTTTGCTCCTCCACAAGGAAGGATGGTTGCCTATCAGTAGAGGTAGCACAGCAAACTCATCTGGTTTCCTCCAGCTTGCAGAGAAAGATGATGGGAAAAGCAAAGTCACAATAGAGGCTTAAGCTTTGTTATACAATAGCAACAGATTTCAGCTACTGAAAAGACATTCATTTGTAGTCACAAAGTGTTAGGAAAAAAGAAACACTGTCTAAGTAAGTGGATTCAGAGGTATTTTTCCCCATAAAGGGCAGCTTCAGTCAGATGTGGTAGATTGAGGAGTCAGAGTACAGGAATGCAGAAGGCTACAGATGTTGATAGGAAACTGATTGACAGAGGTCACAAAGGCTGTTACTCAGAAACCTCAAGTCTGACTCAGCAAAGACTGCTATCCCTTAAGATTTGCAGAGTAAACACAGGATTAATTCCACAAAATTCACACTGACTTGGCATTGGTAAAGGTGGATCCATGTGGTCATCTGGATGGCTTGGCATAGACTGTGCCCACCTGCTAGCTGGCGTGAGACTTCCCAGTCTTATTGACATGGACATCATTTTCTCAGGAGCTTCAATCAATCTGGACAACTTTCTACCCTTTCCCTTCCTCTTCTGGAAGAGGATAAAGCATGTTTAGCAGCTCTCCTCAGAAGCACTGGTTCTTTGCCAAAGGTTCAGCAATACTGAGGGCAAAAGCAATATTGCTTTCTGTTAATTGTTTGGAAAAGCCACCTTCACTTGAAAGCTTTTCTAGTGAGAGGACAATGAGCACGACTGCATTTCCACTGAACTCTCCAGATAAAAAGTGCAAAACACTCTGGGAAGCGCTGTGTAATCATAGAATAATACAGGATGAAATTCCACTCCAGTGAATCACTACATATGAAGACATATGTTTTATTGTGTCATCTTTTAAAAGATAGGCTTAGCTCCCTCAATGTTTGCAGTAACCAGTGTCAAGCACTGGAATGAATGATAATAAAGAAAATAATATATAATCAGTTAACACGTATAGTAACTCAATACAACAATCTCTAGAGATTTATCTTCTAGCAACGTTAGCTCATCAGAAAAACAAGAAACGAGTAGGAAACGTCTTAAAAAGAAGTCATGATATTTGGGATAATCAAATAAGATTAAACATCAAAGTTAAAACAAATATGAAGATTCAACTTACATGGTCAAGATGCTTAAAGAAATATATCTGTAATCACAGTAAAGAAAAATGACAGGATAACTAAAAACCTAGAGTAAGACTTTCCAAGAGTAGGCAAAAATTTTGTAGGAAAATGAAAGCAGACAAGTAACATGGGTATGAGGCAGCCAAAAATTTATCTGTAAAACAGGAAGAGAGAAGCTCAACATCATTATAGAATCAAAGAACATCCTGATCCCTGGAAGGGATCCACAAGGATCCAAGTATATCTCCTGGCTCTCCACAGGACACCCCAAAATCACACACCACACCATTGAGGACATTGTCCCATATGTTTCTTGAACTCAGACAGGCTGATGCTGTGACCACTGACCTGGGGAGTCTGTTCCAGTGCCCAACCACCCTCTGGATAAACAACCCTGTCCTAACATCCAACCTAGACCTCTCCTGACAGAGATTCACACATTCTCACGTGCCCTGTCACTGGTCTCCTGAGAGCAGAGATCAGTGTCGGCCCCTCCTCTTCCCTTCACAAGGAAGCTGAAACTGCAACGAGGTCTCCCCCTCAGCCTCCTCTTCTCCAGGCTGGACAGACCAAGTGACCTCAGCCATTTGTCATCGGGCTTCCCCCTCCAGTTCCTTCACCATCCTCATGGCCTCCTTTGGACACTCTCCAAGGGATTTATAACTTTGTAATATTGTGGAACCCAAAGCTGCCCCCAGGACTGGAGATGAGGCTGCCCCAGCCCAGAGCAGAGTGGGACAATCCCTCCCTTGCCCAGCTGGCAATGCTGGGCCTGGTGCCCCCAGGACAGGGATGTCCTTCCTGGCTGCCAGGGCACTGCTGACTCATATCCAATTCGCCATCAACCAGGACCCCCAGGGCCCTTTCCATGGCACTGCTGTCCAGCCTCACATTCCCCAGGCTATACACACAGCCAGGGTTGTCCTGTCCCAGGTGCACAGTCCAGCACTTGCTCTTGTTAAACTTCATAAGGTTGGTGATTGCCCATCTCTGATTTCTCTCTCTGCAGGGAATTCCTGTCCTCAAGGGAGTCAGCAGCTCCTCCCAGCTTAGTATTATCAGCAAAGTTCCTTACAATACCTTTGAGTCCTGTGTCCAAGTCATTTCTGAAGATGTTGAAGAGCACAGGGCTGAGGATGGAGCCCTGTGGAAGCCCACTAGTGGCAGGTCACCAGTCTGCTGTCACCTCAGTCACTGTAATCCCTGAGCCAGTCACTCACCCCATGATGTGTTCATCCAGCTGGGGATGGACATTTTGTCCAGAGGATCCTGTTACAGACTGTATCAAAAGCTTTACCAAAATCCAAAAAGTTACCTAATACTGGAAAACAGACCAGAAATTCTAGCATGAAATGACAAGTGTGGCCTGGCCAGAGGAGCAGTACACAGCTAGCACTGGGATCAGCTTTGCAGGCAGCAGTTCTGATGGGGAAACTGAAGTCCTGAATCTCCTACACCCTTCCTTCCAAGGGGAATGATGCGCCACTGGCTATAGGGTCAGCTGACCAAAACCCATTCTCCTGTTCACTAAATACAGACCTGACAGAAATGCATCTCACCCTACCAGGGTTAATGGCAATGAGTGGAACTCTCCACCATTAGGTTAAAAAGTAACTCCTGCATCAATCCTGAGACAAACAGACCATCCCTACCTTTAACTTCAAACCTGAGCCCTCAGCTCAAACTAAAAAAGACCAAAATCAAACTAAGTCAAAGTTGAACATATATTCAAGAATTTAGATAAAGTTAACCATTTTGGTGAAGCTACACTAATGATTATTTAGAGGAGGATGAACAGCTAGAAGAGCAAAACAAAACTGAACCCAATTAAAAAAAAAACCACCTTCAAGTAATATCAAGAGGATTTATTATAATTAACTCCAAGAAAATCCTTATTTTTCTATTGTAACTAAAATTTGAGAAATAAGAATTTGAGTAGTACAGCTCTATAACTATGCAAGAATAATATATGAGGGAAAACAGCATTTAAAAAGTAAATTAAAGAGGACAAGAAACAAAAAATGCTAATTTAGCCTTCAAATACTACACAGCTCCAGTCAGTGAAATGACTTCTAAACTCCAGTCATTCATTGCAAACTCAAGTTATTATCTGACATCTGATTATACGTAACTATTGCAGCTATCAGCACATGACTGACCCTTTGACATTCCCACACTGATGGAGATTTGTCTTTGAATTGGTATTCACTCCAGTTATGATTATTAAAAAAACCCACAAAAAAACAAACAACCCAAACAAACAAACAAACAAATTTCCAGTGATCACATAACTTTTATTTCTTTGCATCTACCCTTCACAGTGCCAAATATTCAGAAAAAATGAAAACTCTTTCATGGCAGTGAGCAACAACAACTGACTGAAGTGACAGGTATTTAAAATGCCATAGTGAAGATGGCAGCATCAGTATTTCGAACAGTTCCTCTTGTTGTGAGGAATGAAAATAACACTTGCCATGTTCTCTCGAGCATAAAAACACCCTAATATTCAAACACAGCCTACACTAATAGGAGGGCTAGAACACCTGTCCTCTGAAGACAAGAGGAGAGAGTAGGGGCTGTTGAGCCTGGAGTAGAGATGTTCCAGGAAGACTTTAAAGCACCTTCCAGTGCCTAAAGGGGCAAAAAAAAGAGGTAGGGAAGGACTTTTTGCAAGGGCATGTATTGACAGGACAAGGAGAAAGAGCTTTTAACTGAAAGAGAGTAGGTTTAGATTAGATATTAAGAGGAAATTCTGTACTGTGTGGGTGGTGAGGCACTGGAGAAGTTGTCCAGAGAAGTTGTGAATGCCCCATCCCTGGAAGTGTTCAAGGCCAGGTTGGATGGGGTTTGGAGCAACCTGGTCTAGTGGAAGGTGTCCCTGCCCATAGCAGCTGAGCCAAAACAAGATGATCTTTAAGGTCCCTTCCAAGCCAAACCATTCTGTGATTCTTTGAGCTGTCCTTAATCACACCAGAGTCTTTTCACCCTTCTGTCCATCAGTTTTCCATATTTGTCGTGTAATTCCCCTCCAGCACAGAATTTGAATTGTTCAAATAAGCATCTGTAAAACCTCTAGGAATTGTTTGATGTGAGTAGACATGCCACAGTATTTCAGTAAGCAGCAGTTTTAACAAATATTACTAGAAATCCAGTGAACCAAATACTCATAACCTTTATTGCTAACCACAGTTTTTAAGATTTCACTAATCAAAATATTTTACTTATGAAATTAATAATTTCAAACCACAGCTAACAAGGTAGAAAATCAGGAGGAATGAAGGCTTATACAATGGGAATGGACAGCAACACAAACAGAAAAACGAGTGGTCTCAGACCCCAGTAACTGTAACTGCTGTAATGCTGAGGACCACCCACTCACCACTGCTACCTGACAAAAAAAAAATCCCATTCCCAAGGAGACCTGCTAGCTTAAGTTTTCAGATGAGCACAAGAACTAAGGGAGCATTTGATGCATCAAGTTAAAAAAAGTTCTACTCAGCCCTTGTGTCTTCCTCTCCACATCCACCAAGACAGCAACTAAACCAGCAAGGCCTCCACAGGACCGGCCAAGAGATAACCCACAACATCCCACACTGAATGAGTGAAGGAATATCAGAAAGCTTATGTATTGTCTTCTATGAAGACTAGAAAGTGTCTGTTAGGAAAGATTCTGAAGATTATGTACTCACGAGAAGCTGTTTTCAGATCATTAAAGCTGAAAATGCATGTTCTAAAACAAATTCAGGACTCAGCTTTGAAAGCTGCTCAATGAAAATGAACAGTTGTTGGATACAAGATTAATGTGTAGGAGTCCTAAGTGCATAAATAAGAACCCTAAAAAATAGTATGTATAAATACTTGATTTCATAACTACTGAAGCACCTGCTGCACAGAGTATGGAATAAAAGTACCATCTAGCAGCATAACTTTCTTGATGCTAATGTATTTTTGCATTAATCAGGACCCCACTGAAGATGTTCATCGCAGTAGCAGTATTAGTTACACAGAAGGATACTCTTTCCAATCTAAATTAATTTGTGAGTGTAAGTACATGAAATGTAGACAAATTGTCTCTTTAACTGAGAAACAAATGAATTGGAGCACCTGTCCTCTGGCTTTCTGTGACACCTGCTTTTGCACACAAAGTTTGTCCTGGTTATAACATTTTCTTTTTTTCTCTACATTCTAATGACACAACTAAAATCAATCATTGTGCTCTCTGTTGCCACAGACAGATGAATCTACCACAGCCTGAATTGCTACTACAATATACTTACGATAAATTATCTACTCAGGAATGACAGAAATCCTGCCAATTAAACAAAGTTATTCTGACCTCTTAAGTGTCATCAGACTATTATTAGAATCTTTGACACACTGGATTTGAATATTTGAGATTTATAAGGCTTAAGCATGTGTTCTGCTCCTAGAACACCTTGGTATGCAGCTTCAGTTCTTTATAAGTCCAAGTTGTTCCAAAAGGTAAAGATCATACTGCAAACTGCAGGGACTTGCTACAGGATACTTAACTTCTAGTCATTAGCCTTTTTATCAACCATAGTGTCCCACCAAACTGTTACCACTGTCAGGATGGGTTTTGCTTCTGGGCAGTATTTCTTTCAAAACATGGCTTTTTCAAATTCTGAACATCCTCTTTGTGCTACTATTAAACCATTTTGCAGTAGCAGTATTTCTGAACAAAGCACTCTTATCGTTGGGTAACCCACATTGCTGAGGGTTAGATGACCTTGGTGGTGCTGCAACATTTGTAATTCTTCAGCACAATCAATTATTTCATGATAATGTCTTTTGTCAGAGAATATTGTAAGGCAATGAGAACTTGATTTTTTTCCTGTGAAAGAAAAGATCTGCTTTGACTGGTATACAGAAATGTTCATACATGGGTCACTGGCTGACAAGGGAATTGTAAATTACTCTGTAATAAAAAATAATAGTAGACATTTATATAGCATTGTACCTCACACACAATGACCTCCAGGCTCATTATAATAAGTATTATTTGTCAGAAATAAATTGCAACAACCATTGTATCTTCCAACAGTTTTTATTTTAAAAGGGGCCGTGAAGGAAATCTTAGATTTCAAATATTCTCTATCAGTTAGCCTAGCATATTACAGCAGCTATACTAACTACTCTGTAAATAAAACACAGATAGCAAGTTCAAAAATCCTATAAAAGATTAAGTGTTACAAATTAAAATTTTGGGCAGGAAACTTGTGTTTCAAGGCTTATTAGCACGGAGTAAAAAATTGCATGCTAAAAGACAGGCATTACCTCATGTTTTCAAATTTATCCTCAGAGTCACATACACAGCCACAGCAATTAAATGACAAACAACAAGGAATGAAACAAATTACAGCAGTGAAACAACAATCCCCCCAAAATCTGGGGCATCCTGACAAATACATCAAAGAATGAAAGGAAAAAAAAAAAAAAAAAGGCTGAATTTACTCATGTGCAAACATTTCCTGCATTAAACAACACTATTCCATAGAATTTGGAAAATATCTAAAAGTGAGAGCAACCAAGCACTGACCTGGACTAGATGAAGCATTCCTCTAAGTGCCAGCTACTGCCCTTACTTTTACTGACAGGAGTGACTACAAGATTAAATTCCCTAAGGATTTTGGCAAGCATCTGACCATAAAGAAGATGATAGACTAAGGTAGAAGGGATATTCAGAAGTTATCTGGTCCAAAGCCACACTCACAGCAGGGGTGACTGCAGTCATGTCAAGAAGTTACAGAGCTGTGTCTTGAAATAAACCAAAGTGCAATGTCCTTTCCTGCAAACAGCTGTTTCTAGCCTTTCGAGTAACAAGCACTCACATTAAAAATGGAAATTAAAAGAAGAAATATTTTAATAGATGCTAATATTTTATAACATCCAATCTAAAAATCTTCAGAGCAATAAAATATATCACCTCACAAGTAGAGGATGATACCAATCAACACTAAGACATCCCAGTAAACATGTCACAATAAAAGAAGTGCAATGAAAGAAGATGATACATAAAAAGTGATGGATGACTGTACTGGGGAAACCGCAATTTTTCAAAGTGTTGCTATAGTTAAAAGACAGTAACATCTGAGAATAATAACTAATTAACAATGTATCTGCAGTACATTTCATGTTTAACTGGAGCTGCTTGTGGAGAGTTCATTCCTAAACCTTTAATATATCACTGAAGATGATCTAGGGCCTTACATAAACATAAAATGCTATCATTAAGAGCATAAATAAAATATACAAGGAACAGTTCTAGGATCATCTTCATATGTGCTAAAGACATATTTTACTTGAGGTTACAAAAAATACTTTCTTCTATAGCCTTCCAGCTATTTAAGCAGTAGGACACAATATGTGTATATATATTTATTTGCATGTGTGTACACTCAGATGTGCACAAACAGCACAAGGAGCTGTTAAACCTTCCTTCAAATACTGCACAAAGAAACTTGATAAACTCCTGTAGCTTAGATTTATTTTCTTGCTGTAAATCAACTTGAAATTTCACACGCCATAATAAAAAAGACAAGGAATTGTCATCAAGTTTCTCATGCGATGTCTCATCCTGAGTAAAAATCAAGCTTATAGGTTTATAAAATTAAAAGAAAAAGCTTGGAAACAAAGTCAATGGATTTCAGAAGTCTGGCTTTTCCTCTAAGGATGCTGCCTAACAGCACTTGGTGAGAAAAGGCAGTAGTGTCTCTCTTCTCTCCAGCCCTATACCACTTAAGCCCATGTAATCAAACCACTTGTGTAAAACAGAAATAAGCAGCAGCCATTTTCTAAAGCACAGCACGGGTAAAATATCCAGTTACTAAAACCTAAAATTACTTCAAAAATCTACTGGGCTGTTCAGCAGTTCTAGTTCTGTTTTGCTCTGCTCTAGCACCAGCTGAACAAGGGTCACCTCCCTCCAGAGACCACCAAAGAGTGGGTGACTGGTAACAGAGACTGCACTGCTTCCACCGATTCGAAATCTCTTCATCTACAGATGTAAATCTGAATGCTTAAGTTCTACCATAATAGGAGGGACCAATTTTTAAAAAGCCAAGTCATAAACTTTTTAGTCTTAAACTTAAATTTTACTTTTTCCACAATAATATTTTTTTTTCCATATGAAGAGGGGGGAAACATCCTCCTCGGCCAAGCTTTCAATGTCATCATGTCAGTCTCAACTGGGACAAAGTGAGTTTTCCCTCATCATAAAACAAAAACCAAGAAGATTTTTTTCCTTCAGTGATTGATTTTGTTGTACATTCAGAAAAGGTGGAATCCACTCCATTCAAAGATTTGCAATTCAGGGAGGCAACAAGGTTTTTCTTGAACTCTCAAAATATACCACATTTCAACATTATCCAAAGGTAGTTTCTTTATTATAAATACTGCAAAAGCCTCTTGCCACAGGCATTTGCTTATGCCATTAAGCAACTGTGTCTTGTGTAGTTAAGAGCCTCCTCCCTTTTCCAATTTCTCCAGATCAAGGTCTGGATATTTTTTTCCCCCCCTTGGTGCTACGGCATTGATTTTAAAGCACTGTACTCCCAGTTACACCAAACTGGACAAACTGCTTATTTCCCTATAATTTATAGCAAAATTATTCCTTTGAGTAGAAAAGATACCACTCATATCTGCCAAATACAGTTAAATACAGCATCAAAAACTTGCACTAGACATCAGTGTATTCTAAAGCTGCGTTAGAAGCCTTCACTCCACTTATGCCTGTGTTTACATTTGGAATTATTTTGCTCTCCTAGCACAGGAAGAAGATGCACAAAACATTGAGCAAGATTTAAAAATAAAAAATAAGGAAGAGTTTGGTGCTTTCGTAAAACTTGGCCCTCAGTAATTTACCTAAGATCACAAAAAAAAGGTAGTGTGTCAAGAGAAACATTTCACCAGGTTTCCTTTGATTTATCTACTAATACACTGGCAATTGAACAATTATTTCCAGCTTCTGAAGCTCACTTTTTTAGTTTCAGATTCATGACAGTCATGTTTTTTAAAACATAATACGCTCTCCTGAACAATAGGAGGTAAGTTTATATAACAGGTCAAGAAACAACCAGCATATATTTCAATACCATGGACTTCCCAGGCTTCATCCACCAGGAAACAAAATTGATACTGATCAAAGATTTCTCAGATCATCTATAAATAATATAGTAAAAAGTAGCATCAAAATCAAACAGAGGAAAACATACAACTGATTCAAGGACTCTAACAAGAATCAAAGTGCCTCTGCACTCAAAGAGCAGAATGAGATTCACCTGGGTTTCCTCCAAGCCAAGTGAAATATGTAGAAATACAAGCCATGTATCAATTCAGCAGGTCAAACAGAAAAGAAATTGGTGAAGAAAAAAACCTAGCAAAGACTCAAAAATGAACTGACTCAAAACCACACAATTTAAAAAAGAAAACAGTATCTTAGTTATTAGAGCAAAGATGTTACACAATAGTTAAACAATTTTTTAACTTTCAAAACAAAGGCAAAGAATAAGCGAAGACAGAAGCTCAATACACTATGTAATGACAGAGCATGTATTTACAAACTATATTATGGATTACTTTTTACTGATCTATAGTATGTTTATAATATGCCACTTTATAATCAGAGAGTGTTATTTCCTCTGTGACTGAAATTTCTGCAAACACGGTTCAATTAGAAACGGGCTGCAATAAATTTGCTTTACCTTTAAACTCGCTCTTCATATCAATAATACGCAGTTAATGCATCTCACCACAAAGCCAGTCATGCATCAGCCTTGCTCTGAACCTATATGAAAAACTGTTCCTTTTTAATCCACACATGAATGAGAGCCTGGTCATTTGAACTGCAGAAATCAAAGGATGATCATACTACTTTCGTCTTCAATAGCCCCTACAGAAGACTACCATGCCTTAGGTTCTCTTGTTGGGTGAGCTATTCAGGCTTAAATCAGACTCCTGAATGCATCCTTTTAAGTGAAACAATTTAACAAATTCTTTCTCACTCCCTTCTCAAAATTCTATTTTTGTATGAATTGCAATTGAGAGGAATTCTATTCCACCATCCAAACCCTGCTATCCACCCCTAGCTCCCCAAACCTCCTCTTGAGCCATGAAATGGAGTTTCTTTATCACCTGTATTCTGCACACAAGCCAGAGTGGACACACATCTGAAGTAGCTTTCTTTCAATGATTTTTTTTTTTTTTAATGCATTTCTGAAATATTGCATTTTCCTTACCTATTTCACCTTGACAGCATTGTTTTACATTTCTAGAAATATCTCTGTCCTCATTCACCAATACATTTCTCCTTTCCTACTTGTCCCCCAGGGTCAATCCGAAACACCTAAAAATAGATCTCTATTGGTAGCAACACCAAGAGAGAATATTTCTCTCTCATGCACCTTTTTAAATTTTGTTAATACGCCATTTATGACAGGATAGAGCAAATTCTTCAAATATCTTTCAAAACCAAATATATTTCTAAAAGGCATCTATTGGTTCTATGTAAATGCATATTAATGAAAATAAGATGTGGCTCAGCACTGAAATACAAAATGAGAGAACATTGACGTGAATCACTTGAATTAGATGCATCAACAGTTTAACAACACTGACAGCCTATAGCTATTTATACTTCTTCAGTGAGTACTTACTTCAATGCTGACAAGCACCTGGATGCTTTCATCCTGACTTACATAAACTAACAACAAATAAAATTCATGCTATGTCTGGGAAGTTAAGCAAGTGTCCAGACTGCACAAAAATTGCTTCATTGGTTCAACTGCAATCTAGCACAGAAATATCTGTTTCCTATGCCATGGGATTAGAAAATAATTAACTCCCTTTTTATGACACTATTTCACAACAAAAGCCCACCAATGTTTCCATGTTTCAATTAAGTGCAAAGGGAGAAGAAAGGAGACAAAGATGGAAAAGATCTGGGAAAAGGAAGAAAGAGGAAGAGAATAACCAGCTTCCAAATTAACACATGGCTTCATTAAAATTTACTTAAGGCACCTGAAGGACTCAAACACCAAAATCTCTTCAGAGCTAAATGCCAGTTTAGAAAAAGTTCAATTTTTTAGCACTACACATTGATGCTTTTACTTATAAATACATAGCTTTATTCTAAATGGTCAAGTTAAAATCTTAGACTTATGTGATAAAAAAACGCACCAAATATAACTCATGACAGTAGAAGGACAGATTGATTTTATTCTTAAACTTAGAAAGACTAGAAAAAAAAAAAAAACCCCTGCCAATTTAGCAGTAACCTCTGGGATTCTAAATCGTGGAGGAAAGATAAACGAAAAAAGAATCATTATGACAGATATAACTTTTATTTTCAATGTTCTTTTTTTCTTTTCTGAAAATATGTTTTGATTTCTAAGAGTTGGCACAAGTTTTGATTTAAAGAGTACTTACAGCTAGCTGATTAAATATTTGTGGTACTCAGCACTAAAAAGAAAAATATGAATGTATAATGAATTAATTAATATATCTGTTTTGCTGATGCTATTAAAATGCCACATGAATTTTATTAGGTAAAATTCTGGGAGCAAGGAATGGGCCCATAACTGTCTTGCTCAAAGGGGGAGGGCTGTAACCAGGGATCAAACCTAATCCAAACATCTGGAAAAGAGGACGGATTTCTCAGCTGAAAAGATCCCAGGCTTTATCTTGCAAGAGGCTGGGTTAGTAGATACCACCCAGTGGCACCCTGATATAATCATCATTCATACTCTTTGGTTTATACTGGAGGGGAGCAAATTCCTCACTTCTCTTTCCACTGTCTTTCTCTCTAAAGAATAAAATTTTCTGAAGGCAGAATAATACATTAGACACCAGAAGAGTCTCTCCCAGCTGTCCTTGCCAGAACTACTAACATAACTACATTTAAATGTCATCTGAAAATGGCAAACTTCTGCTACCACTTCTTCAACTATCACTGAACAAGGCAGCATGGGTGAGGGCAAAAACCACTAAGCTATTCTCTAATCGAAATAACCAATAAATCATCTTTCAGAACTTAAACTCAAAGGAAGGGCCCTCCAACCCAAGAGAAACTAAGAAAATCCCCCAAATCACTTTATACCCACAAAATACACAGGTTCATGGTGGATCTTAGAAGTTCTCTTGATAGCTGAATCTTCAGCAAATACGAAACTACTGAGCAATTATATAGAGCATAAGGTGCAATTAAGCATTTACTGGCATTTAATTGTTATTAATTGTGCCACTTTCTGTTGTAAATCACCAATTACATACAATATGTTGAGCTTAATTGCTGTACACAAAACCCATGTGTGTTTGCACACATACACACACATACATACACACGTGTTCACAAAAACAGCTATTATTTCTCATTATTCTTAATTAAAATGGAAATCAAAACCACTAATAGAAGCTAATTTCCAATTCTATTTGATGGAAAACACAAGATACACTTCCATTAGGGTATTTCTATAAAGGAATTTATAGTTTCATAATGAGATTATTATTTTGCCCTTCCCCCTTCCAATGTTTTTAAAAGGAAAGACAGTCCTGCTAAAGACTATGAATCTGACATTCCTGGAAATCAAAACTCTAGATCCTCAGGGCAGCTAGAGCTTGGGAAACCATAGAAATTTTCTCAGACAACAGCTCCAAACTGCCCCAGCAATGTCGTAGAATGCCAGACTGTTCTTGACCCCTTGCAGAGCCTGCTGAAACCAATGCCAATTACTGTCAGTTTTGTTGGTTTATTCTGCAGTGTAGGCACCTGTAGACTCTGAAATAAAACACGCTTGCAATTGTTTTCACACAGGTCACCACACAGCCATTAGCTGGTAACAACTGTCAGTCATTACCCACTGAAAATGTGATCAGATTGACAGCACAGACATGTGAGTCACTTCTGTCCCTCATAAATCCAGACCACTTCTCACATCAAATGGAGTCAGCTCTTCCCTTCTTCAGACATTTGTGTTGCTACCCAAATCCACTAAGAACTGCCATTAAATACATGTCTTTACTATATTCAACAAGTAGAAACACAAAGCAATTTTCCTACAACAAAGAATGTTCTCAAGCCACTTGTTTCTCAACAGCACATGAAAAGAAGACTTACATGTGCTGGGCAGGAGAAAACAGGGAGAAGGGAAGGCAGAGAGTGAACTTCTGGCAGGTTACAAATTAATGGAATTTATTGTGGAATAAAGACAAAAAACTCAAGTCAGATGTCTCTTACAATTGCATCCTGCTACCACCATCTTCCCAGTTATTCTAAGAGGACCCTATCTCAGTCATCTCTGCTAATACAAGGCCCAGAAATACATAACAGCAACAGCAATTTTTAGGTAATCAGTCTTTATGTAAACTGATAAAGGAACACTTCAAGTCTCATGAAGTATTCCGCTAGTCTAATCTCCAAGTAACAACTATGAGCTCAAGACTTCACAACAAGCCCCGCTGAACATCAGAGAGTTAGTTTCAGTAATTTCCACTTACCATGTTCTCATTATTTGCCAGGAAATTATTATACCTTCTGTTTATTGCTAGCTAACAGCTCTCTCCAAACCCTAAGCTCACATAAACAGTTTCCTTTTTATCTACTGCCCCAGGAGAGCCCAACACATAAGGACAGAGACACATCTCCATCCTGTTAAAAGTGTTGTTTCCCATGCCATCTCCCCAGCTTCCCTAGTAAGAGCAAAAAATTCAGGCTAAAAAGATCAGATAATCCAATAAAGATCATGGCAGGCTAGTGAAAGTCCAATAAAAGTAGACAGGGTAAGTAGAAGATGAGAGTCCAATACAATAAAATTGGTAGTTTAAAAACCCATCAAAATAAGTAAAACAATCACAAAGGAAAAGCCAAATGACATCCTAGTTAGTGGAGGTCAGGAAATGTATTTTTCACCCAATTTCTTATAAACAGATAAAGTTGAAAAATCTCAGAGAACAAAATGATTGTCAGAGTGACCTTCCCTCAAACCAAACAAGAGGAGATGTTTTAGCAGTGAGAAACATTGTTAGTATTAAGTTGTTAAAACTCTTACAGAATCTATTGAATCTGTTGTTAGTAAGTCAGTACTTGCCTCCTCTGGGCAAAACTAAACAAAACAGAATTCAGTAAGTCTGTCTTACTTTTCCTGTGTTTCAACTTTTTTTATACCTATTGAACTTCCCTTTATACCTATGCAAAGGATGTTCCATTTAGCTTACCAATTCAGATTTAAGACTGTGACAGGTGTAATGGTCACTACAAACAACAGACACACTCTGTATTCAGACTATCACAACACATTATGCCTGCCAATAAAAGTCATTAAATTGATGAAAAAGCTAATATTACTACAATAACAAAGTTTTCTTACTTCTTCCACCATTTCCCCCTCTGTTTTCCTGTTTTTGGCTGTTTTTCTTACTGTTAGCAGCTGAATTAATTCTTGAACAGCTATTAAAAATAACAAGTCCTCCCAGTTGCACACTGAAAAATTCCAGGTAATTGATTTTTTTGTCTCTCAAGTTGATCAAAATTAGGTCAAGTATCTCATAAAACATCATCTTACTATTAAATTTTACTCTTCAATAGATATTAGTACTCCAACAATAACAACTGGTATCACTGATGGAAACTTCATGAAACATTCCAAGAAAGTTATTAAAAAAATACCTGAAATATGAAGCATTATTCCTTAATATATTTTGGTTATTTTAATGGGAGATTAATACCTTTTCCACAAACTAGGCTTATATAAAGGGGAACCCTATGAATCTCCTGCAGAGTAACCTTTAGTTGAGAAGTGACATAATACTAGAACAAGAGGTAAAAAGAAAAAGGCAGAAATGTAACAAGATATTTAAAAAAAAATAATTTTATAAAGCAAAAAGAGTTGATACCCTTGGCTAATATACTGGATCCCGTTACTATACTGCCACTTCTTTAGCATTTGTATCACATCTTCAACAAATATTTTGTCCCATTGCCATAATTCATAATAACGCTAAAAAGGCTTCTGATTCTCAGTGCTTGTTTTACACTTCCAATAATTTCTTCTCAAGTAGATGTTAGATACAGGAACTACTTAGACTTAAGGTACTAATTTCTTTCATTCCACAAACATATATGCAGAGATACACTACAATATGACAAAAAACTAATTAATGGGAATAATAAGACAGTGAAAAGCATGCTAGGAAACAGCTTTTTTTTTTTTTTTTACCATAATACAACTAATTCTGTTAAAATGAGAGATTTTAACAGAAAATTCCTTCCATCTGATATTTGCATTTACCAGCTATATTGTAAATGCTGCTTGTTTGCAGTAGCCTGAATCTTATCAGAAACATCATAATTTTCAATTCAAATTAAGAGAAGAAATAGTAAAATTCAAAACACAAAAACATGGAAAAAACGTTGCAAAGCTGAAGAACAAATATTGAAAACAGTGCAGAAATAAAACAGTATACAAGTGGGTCCAATTCTGACTTGAGACCAGGATAAAAAATAGCTGGTCCAAAAATGAGGGAAATAGACACTCTTAGTTGCAACTTTTGATGGATAACAACCATGTGCTATCAAAATCAGATTGATCCAAATGATGAGTTTTCTCATTAAAAAGTAGGCTAAAGAAGAGAAGACATTCATGAAACTTCTTTGACCATCCACCTCTCTACCTTACTTCCTTCAATGTCAGATTGAAATAAACAACATAAAAATAGATCCATTAGTTAACATACTAACAAACTGAATTATGGGTAATTTTGTTACCTCCTACAATTTTTTAAGTCTTTTCATCTGTATGAGGAAGACAATGACAGAAAAGGAAAAGAAAGACTGTTACAAATGGCTGAGCTGCTCCCACTAATAAAACCAATAGTTCAGAAGAAATTACAAAACTTGAATTCAACTTTTATTTTATGCTTAGATTAATATCACTTGCTGATGAAAATGTCCCTTTTTTTATTTTTTTCTTTTATAGTTTACAACCTTCTCCATTTAGAAACAGGTTTTAGTGAAAAACTCTTCCCACTACCTGCAATTTTGTCTTCTAATCTTGCTTCACCCTTTAGTGAAAAAAGAATTTCTTTCATAATACTAAGGTGGTTTTATGTTTTATTTACATACCAACTCACACAAGTTTTTTTTTTCTGCAGAAGAATGCATCCCAAACTGATGAGTATCTGCAAACTCACAGAAATTCTAATTTATTCTCATCTACGGCAATCACCATTTTTATTGTAATGAACATTCCTGACCCCAGGCTAATAAAACCAGTGTCAATTAATAGCAACTTAATGTTTTGCAAATAATGTAAGCATGATGCAGGAACAGCAAATTCTTGTACATGTTACAGCAGCAGCTGTTCTGATTGCTTACTTTTCTGTCATTTGCTTTCAGATGTTCTGACTCTTGTGCTAAGCCTTGCAAAACCCAGTCTTCTGGACAACCCTAAACTACAAATAACGAATACCAAGGCATCATAGGATCTGAACATAAAATTCCCCGGCAGCTAACCATAATGACACTGCTTTAAAATTATAGTACGTTAAAGCTTCAGAAGGTTGCATAATAAAATTGCTAAGTGATTAATTTAATATACCCATCGCTGCCACGGTGATTGCAGAGGCAAGGTACGAGCGGGTGTAGAATATGCAAGTGTTTGTCTGACTGGTACAGCCAGATGTGAAGACAGCTGAAGTGAATCCTGGCATACCCAAATAAAGAACAGTATGAACTGCTACAGCTGAAATGGAGGTTTATATTGTGGCGTTGTTTCCTTGCAATAAGGTCAAACCAGGAATATGGAACCATATGTTTTTCACTGCACCGTTTATTCCACTATGTACTAAATGTTTTATCAGCACTACTGCTTGCAGCTTATTCCTTTGTATTATCACCACTGTAATCACCTGCATTAAATTCCCATGTTAAATATTTCCCTGATGTCTCTGCACCAAAGGATCAGCTTCATCTAACTACATTTTCCAAAGTGGATTGCCATAGTTGTTCAACTTTCCCTTTATTATGTGTAAGTTCTGATCTAAGCCTAAAGCACAAAGGCAATCAATGCTGAAGAATGACTAGAAATGGTTTCTTTATTCCACTCCTCACTGAATAGAAAGTTTCCATTATCTCCCTCAACATCTTTACTCTATCAATTTGACAGGGGCACATGGTTCTACACTCCACTGCCCTCACTCTAGAACTGTACACAGCTTTTCTATTTCTTTCTAATAAAAATATGATAAATTATATTGTCTAGTGAAAACTACTTGTCTTCCCTCATAAGTGTCATCTTCCTTTTAATTGCTCTATACTTTATCAAAACATGTATTAGAGTAAATATCCAGTGTCAGTCAAAACTTAGGTGCATGAAATACAAAAGCTTATTTGAACAAGCAGAAAATGGAAATCATTACAGCACAATAAATGCTAAACTAGTTAAGTCAGGATGTAAGACACCTGTGATAAAATTTACACTATGATATCCTAACACTTTTTGACAGATCAGTGTACCTGAAAAATATCTGTCTTACAGAGAAGCATTATTTAAGAGGCACTGTTCAAAGATAATTGGAACAAAATGGCAAAAAGAAAAACATTCACTTAAGTAAAGATTTTATCAAGCCTGGGATGGTAAGACAGTACACTGATAAAAGCAAAGCATAGCAAACATGCAGGGAAGCCCTTGAAACTACAACAGTACCAAAACAGGAGTCTCCTGCCTTCACCCCCTTGTGGTTCTGGCAGAACAGATTCACCCCTGCAGTTGTGTTTGGTCCTTGCTAAAATGAGCTCTCATTTGCATAATGGGGTTTTGGTTCTGCAGGGACCCAAGACAGGAATTATGGTCTTTTGTACTTTTTCTCCTTGCTGTCCCAGTATGATTCTGGTTTGCAGGCTTTAATGAAGTTGATTGTAGAACGTTGATGAGTTGTGGTATGGTCTCGTGACATGTCCTGAGAACCCTTTTCAACCTACCACCTTTTACTTGTTTGCTCATTATGAGTTCCTTGAGGACTTTAGTTTTCCAAATCAAAGGAGGTGCAAACTGAAAAACTACACTTCTTTACATTCTTTAATTCATTGTAGCTCACAAATTTGAATGGTAAACCTCTATATTAAGAAAAATTCTGAAGAACTTCTGGAGCAGAACGGGGTATGACTCTAATCTCCCTTGGCAGCATAAAAAGAAGGATGAAGGTGAGGTCTTGACCAAACAATGTACTGAGAAGTAGAACTGAAAATCTTTAATACCACTTACCTCTCCAACACCACACTCCCCCATTCATCACATCCCACCCCCTCTCCTTTCCTCCTTCCCACCCCTGGAGTTCAGTCCCAAGCACACAGCAGCTGTAGAGGGACATGGCTCTGTGGTAAAACCAGTGCACCAGGCAGGCAGTAATGCCAGAGCAGGGTCTCTGTCTCCAGCTTCTCACTCCCCCCTCCTCCCTGCAAAATGAGGAGCTGCTGATGTAATTACTCCAGGCTGGACTGTGGGGAAATAAGGAACCAGGCATAAAAGACAAGATATTGCCAACCAGTGGCAATTTAGGCCCAGGATTAGCACTGCAGTTATCTCAAAACTGCAGTGACAACCAAAACTATTAGCAATAATAAAGCATACTTTCAGAATTCTGACACTACAGTGCTATTACTGTGTTGCCCAGTGCTTTCTTATACCGACAATAAAGCAGGCCTCTTTATATAAATTGTCCCCCTAAATGTGAACTAAATCTATGTCAGCTTCTGTTATCTCACCATAAAAGCTAAACAAAAAACCAAAATGTAGCTTGAGCTTCTCCCTCTATGTTCTATCAAGCCATTCTACAAGTATTCTTTTTCAGACAGAAAACAGAGTTTAGAAACTCAGTTTTTCTAGTATTCTTCAGACACATTCTACTAAAATCCAACTGAAAGCTTGCCTGGTCATGCTGCAGAACTCTAAGAGCTTGTGCTTTAGGTATCACAACTGCTTTATTTTATTTTATTGAGCAGAAGATTATTTTGGCATTTTGGTTATATAAATTGAAATATTTCTCTACTAATATTTTATTCTTAAAATACTTAACCAGCCAAAGCAAACCACTTTCATAGCTTCAGTTTGCTGCTTGGTTTATCTTTAATACGGCCTCAGATACAGGGAAGTGAAGGTACTCGTTAAGAAAGTAACTTCAAAAAAACACTATCCTGGGGTCTTATTTATCTATGCTGCATACTCAATTTATCTGTTTGTCAGTATTGCTCAATACTGTGTCAATTCATATGGTTACTTAAAGCACTCCCACAATAACTGGACCAAAAAACTCAGAAGAGATAAAAAAACCCCACAGGCAAATAAGACACAAACTCCATGTGTGACTTACGGAATAAGGTATTTCTCAATTTTATAAAGAAGCAGATTAAGTTCATTTTTGATACCATCACTTTCAATCAAAGTGTTCAGTACATCTATGTATGTCCTATATTTGCCACATCAAACAGAACTTATTTGGTAGAGTCCCTTCCTCAAAAACTAACAGGATCTAAATTGCTTTTAATTAAAAATTGCAGTAACTGAGCTTGAAAATACAGTCTGGACTCAAAATAAACAAAAATAAAATTGTTTGCATAATAAAACACCAAAGTCTCACAACTAAACTCCTTCTCCATGGGAAATTATTTGTTTAACAGGGCTGGTGCTTAATCATTCCATCCTGTTTTCACCCCTGGGCTTTTACTTCTGAAGTACCATAATCAAATACAAGACTACAATGAAAAGCTGTTTCAGTGCCCCAGTGCACAGATCACATTCTCTTATTGAGCTCCCTGCCCTTTCCTACCTGTCCTTCCTCCCTCCCATCTTCAAACAAGAAGTACAGCTTGATCTTTTCCTTGATCTTTCTGTAAAAAGCAATCCATAATATTGACCACTAAGAAGCTGCTAGCAATTAGATTTCCCAAGGGGTTACCGGAGTGAGGCCAATGTTAGATGATTCAGGAATTGCAAGTATTTCCAGGGACTTTTCTGAATAAAACTCCTTCACCTGGAATAACTCCAGAAACACCTTGGCTGAGCAAGAGAGTGAGTGGTAGTCTTCAAGCTACCTCCCTCTACAACTCCAACTACTGTTCCCTGTGTTCCTTGCCAATCCACTCTAGAGCAGCCCTTAATTTCCACAGACAAATACCCCTCAGCCAAAGTTTCCACTGCTTGTAAAAGCATTGTAAGCCTCAAGTACTGACCATGTGCACAGGGTGATGGGAGGTTTCATTTGCTTTCCTTAATGGAAATGTGGACTGCTAAAAAAAAAAAAAAAAAAAAAAAAAAAAAAAAAGGCCAAGAACACATGGTTGTCAAAGAAAGACAAAAAGAGCAGATAAAATCCTGCATACTCTCTGCATACAGAAATAATTTTCATTGCTCAGTAAAAACATTGATTATTCTTTAGAAAGAGGGCTCTCAGCCACTTCAGTACTGAAAATTCTTAGTCATACTCTTATACTCTCTTCCTTATGAACAATTATTCGTAATAAATTAAGCTTAAAGTTCTTAAGAGCTTAAAACTACCACTCAGTAGCCATCAGAGGTAAATATTTCTTGAGAAATTCTCACTTCAAAATTAATTTCTCCACATTCCAAAGCTCTGTTGTTCTTTAATAAGTTAACTCTGCAAGAACAATATAATTTGGCTTCTTCCTACCTTGGAAGGACAAGCAAGTCTTGGGGCCAGATCAATTTTCAGATGAATCCTTTCATTGCTTCTCAGACATTTTATGAGTCATTTTTCCAGTCAATTTTATCTCCCAAATGCTTCAACAATGCCTATTCAGGATTCAGGGTCAGCAGACCTCAGGTTGTCCTAACATCCCCTTTATTTCCATAAACTGAACCATAGGCCACTGAGGTATAAAACACCATGAAACTTAAGGACTGCCCAGGCATTTAGACTCTATAAATCAGAGGGATCACCCGTCTTTGAAGTAAGTTTCTTTCAGATGATTAGTGAAAAAGTGGTTCAGCATGCAGCTGTCAAAGTACAAGTCCTCTCATAGACATAGCAAATAATGCAACTTTGAGACTGTAAAAGCACCAACACTTCCAAAACTAAATGTTTTCTGAAGTCACTAAGAGGTCTCTGCCATATATTTGTATATAACAAGTTTAATTCCTGATGGATGTGTAAAACTGTTTCATTTTTTGGTGCTGGATGTGAAATGAAGACACGTGCAGGGAACTGCAGCACTCACTGTGCTGAACAATCTCCCTGGGTGTAGTGCACAGAGGTGCTTACAGGAGGAAGCCACTCAGTAACTGTTTTCTCAGCTTTTTAAGAAACTGACAAGTCCATTCATGCAGTGGACAGCAATTCTTTAATGCAATGGAGTGGAAGTACAACTGTGATTTTTGCAATTTTTAAGCTACAAAAATTAGAACTTTTTTTTCCAAATCTTTTCAACACAGCATTTGCAAAACCATCCAACCTCCTTCTCTCATTTACTAAAAACAAAACCAACCTCAAAGAACGTAAGAGGTGTTTTAGTAGCTGCTAGTATAAGTTTAGAACATCAAATTACGGGTGAAAAAGAAGAGACTGAAGAGCCCCCTTAAAAACATGCTTTGTATAATTCTTTATGCATATGTATGTACCACAGACATGTGTTCATAAGTAATAAAAAGGCAAAAAATCCACACCTGAATGTTTTTCTATCAGTGACAGGCTAAATTTGATAATTGCCTGAATTAAGAATATTAGTTTCCCTCACATTTCCAAATCTAGTGAAATTCCTAAGCTAGAATGTCCCAGAAAGTTGAGGTTTTTCCAGTGAGAGCAGACAGTGCATTCAGAACAGAAAACAGGAGCATAGGAACATGCAAATATACTGTAGATATTTATGCAAAATTTAAGAGTGAATCATGTCTCGATTATACAAGCCATGTTCAATGTCTTACAACCAGACAATTATTATTAGAAAAACATACCAACTCAAAAAAAAAAAACAAACCACCACCACCACCAGAAAACCCAAACTGCTGAAAAACCACTTGATATTACCAACTGTATTGTGCATTAGAGACCATTTACTGACTATCTAATCCAAACCAGATTATCACAGCATAAGAGAATAAACTGCTTAAAGAATTCACTATGGTATGGGAAACATCAACCTCCTTTGACTGTATTGATGGAGTAAATCTTCATTTAAAAGAACAGCAAGGCAAGAGAAAGGTATCATTTATCTCTGGAATGCCACATGAAGTGACTGCACAGTACAATCCTATGTTGTCAAAGCTGGTAGAGAACTCACTTTACAGAGATCTTGCATGGCTGCTCTTAACCTGTGCTATTTAGTTTTGCATTTCTCAAAATTCCCCATTAGCAATCAAAAAAAATAATGATAGATTGAATTTTTCTATTGAAACCACTGAGTTTGAGTTAACAGAAAAAACCAGCATACTAGCAAAAATCCATGATCCAAGTGTGCAAAAAATAGGTAGTGAGTCAAGGGATGAAAGAGTAGGTTGGGTTTTGCATACTGTGAACCTGGAATTTTGTCCTAAATGTCAACAGAAAAAAAATTACTCCAGGCTGGCACTGATGAAAACATATGTAAAATGAAGAAGAAAGAGGACCCTTCTTGCCACTCAGTCAGCTTTTGGGATTTGAGGAACAGCTGTTCTGTCTTTGGCACTTTTGTGCTAGTCCAGATCAAACAAACCAGATGGGGATGCAGAGGTTTTCAAAGTACTTGAAGCTCCTATTGATTTCTGCTCCTTTCTGAAACTGATCCGGAGTTTAACACCAGCATTTTTACCCTCTCTCAGATTCCCCTTGATTTATCTCTTTTTTTTTTTTTCTTTTCTTCATCTTTTCATTCCATGACTACGTTTCTGAAAAGGGTTTTGATTTAGCTAGTCAAGACTTTCTATTGCAACACTGCCATGAGTCAATGAGCAAAAAGCCCAGCAAAATCGATGGCTAAGGGCATAGAAAGATGAATTCTGGCACAGCAAGCTGGGATGATTGAAAACTTACTGCACCAGATGCTCATTACTGAGTCTGGTCACTTCAGCACAAAGTTATTTAGACTTGCCAGGAGCTGTACTCTGATTTGAGGAACAATATTCAGATAACCTGTTAATTCAGCTGCAAAGGTGTTAATCCCCAGTAAGGTGGCAGACATTTTAAAGGACTACATTTAACTTTTAGAGAAATAATCAGTCTGCATCCTAAAAGGGATTGAGCTTGACAACTGTGTGTGTTGGCTTCTTGTGCATAGTAAAAACCATGTGTTAAGCTTTGGCTACCCAAGCAAATCTGCCAATAGGTAGATAATAACACAAATAAGAGGTACATCTTCCAGTTCTACTTTTTATGAATTTGTCTTATTCTGCTTTCAAGGAAACAATAATTGATCAGAAAAAAGTTTTTAGCTCATTGTGACTAACTTTTTCCACCCACAAGACCTTCAAGACAGACTTGTCTTGCATTATAGAACAATCAAACCCAGAAAATTATCACCTCTACCTCAAAAATGTAATGAGAAACATTTCAAGATAGATTGATTTGCCAACTGTCCCAATATTATACTTACAGCTTAAATAATAATAATAAAAAAGAAAGTGTATGATAGCAGCTGACATTGGACTAAGAAAATTAAGATCACTTTTAAATTCTTAAGTATTTAGTGTTACCACAGTTAACTTTTTAGCACTACTTAATCCATTAAATAGGTGTAATATTATACAGCTTTATTCTGTAACAAGTCACTTTTCCCCTCAAAGAATGAGAGAATTGCTTACTGTAGGATCAAAGTCTCAATTACTTTTTCTAACTGTCTGCTGAAGCTACAAAGCAGTCTAGAAAAATAAAGCCACCATGTATAGAAGAGGAGAAAAGAAAATGAAAATTTGCTGTGGGAACAATGATGAATAAATAGTAGAAAGAGCATTGTTACAAAGCATAAAAGAAGGAACTCAGAAAGCTAGGAAAGTACATGTTTGAATTTGTACAGAGAAAATAGAATATAGGCACTGGATTAAGAAGCTACAACGTGTCACAAGTAAGTATAATTGCAATGTATAAATTGATAACTGCATCAAGTGCAGTCATTCGATTTTAAAGACAAAAATGAAACAGAGAATGTCTAAATGAAGAGTGAGAACATGTCTAGTATAATTTACTTTACAAGGAGGAGTAATAATAATTCACTTCCAAAAGAACCTCCTCCAACCAGTAAGAACTAAGTATATGAAGTATAATAATAAAAATTAATTACAAACTGGATCTACATGGAGTCACTTGGGGTTTTTGCCTGTCCCATAACCTCGGGAACTCCCTAGGCTGAATCCAGTTCAATAAATGCATCTGAAGGTATGTCAGTGCTTTTATTCAAACAGATCGAGTTCAAGACACTTTTCCTGAATAAATTCACAATAAGAGGTTGATATTTTAATATCAAAAAGGGCCCTGGTTTTCATTCTGTTTAATAGACTGTATTCCAGAAACCACATTCATATCTGAAACCTGTTATGACTTCCCTAAAATAGCAGTAAGTAAAATGATGCCACCTACCCAGGTTATTTAGTAGGGACAAAGAGTCAGAAAAGCCACCTGGCACACAGAAGTACAAACAAACAAAACAGAAAAAGGCCAAAAAAACACCAACAAGCCAAGCAGACCTGTATCAGAGAAAAAAAACCTGACCTTAAACAAGTCTTGCACGTAAATAAAAAGCACAGGTCTCTTTCTTTTAAATAGTGGATAATGATTTTCATTCTTTTTTCCTGGAAGTTCTAGGAAGACCGAACCAGTGACTGACATAACACAAATATGTTATTGATTTGTCTATAAATTAAAGCTCATCTCATTGACTAGGGTTTAAACTCATGCTTACTAGACACACTTTAAGTATTTAGAATAAGACAATATCTAACTACCTTTTGGAAGAGACTGTGTGTCAGAAATCGGGGACCTGGGTGACACAAAATTAAGTTGCTTATAATTTTTTCTACTTTTAACTCATGGTTGCAAGCCTGCAAAAAAATAAATCCAATGTAAGCAACTGCAAATGTTATGGCAAAGTTTAAAATATTTTTAGAGTAAAAAATATTTAAGAACTGTTCCAATGTTGAAAATCTAAGAGATATACAATACTGTACATACTGTATCTATAGCATAAAGGGTTAGGAAGATAAACTCCATGCAGGATTTTACTAGAGTTGTTGGAATGTGACAATTTAATCAATCAGGAATTTTTCAGAGAAAAAAAAAAAACACCACAAAAAACCACACTGAGAAAAAAAAAATACAATTTATTGAAGTCTAACAACTTTTACTGCTGTTGTTATAAAAACCTAACAGTTTGAAAAATACTTCTCTAATTCAAACTAGATTTGGTCAATCTCTGTCCAAAAGCAGACAAAACTACTTCACACCAGCATTAACAGCACATTGCTCATGATCTTCATGTTTAGGAAAACCAGGATTTGGCTGCTCTTCTGAGAGACATGGAAGAGCACTGAAATCTCAGGTCTCCACATACACACAGGTTGCCTGGAACTGCTGACTACTCTCTGAAAAGCCTCTATTTCCTGTTGAAGCACCTGGCACTTTCTAAAAAAATTGTATTTTTCTCAAAGTTTCCACAAACAATGCAAATAAGAAAACTACAAAACTGTTTATCTGATCCATCTTCCTATGTGAACTGACATGTTTTTAACGATACAAAAAGAGAGGAGACTGACAAATTTCTGGAGAGAAACAAAGTCAGTCTTTTCTCATTCCTTGCAAAAGAGATTAATTTATGCTTCCTTTCTTTAAAAAAAAAAAAACAAAACTCAAAAACAAACAAACACCAGCGACTAAATAATGCATATAAACTAAGGCATGGGAGGCAGTTAAGAAGGCATAAAATGGGCTTTACCAGATGAAAGCTAAAACAGAACAGAAAGAGTCTGGAGTGAGCATTGTGAGAGAACAGCTCACTCGCACATCACCATTGCTGAACGGACACCTAACACAGTCCTACCAATCAGTTTGGCTTTGTACCTGTCTCCACTGCAAAAAAATGTATGTGCATCATGGAAAAGAGCATCCAGGTAGCCAGAGGGGCCCTCTGGCAACTTCATTAATCAGCAGTTCTCATTCCATCCTGATAAATAGTACAAACTGGGCTAGAGTTTATCTGCAAGAACAACCAGCAACTTCAAGGTATTCTGTGGCAGCTTAATTGCTCTGCTGCCTTTCCTGAGATAACCCAGGGATCAGGTCAGCATCTGTCTTCTGGAAGATGGGTAGCTTCTGAAATCAAAAAACCCTCAAGGATTTTTACTTATTTATTTCTTTAACATCACATCAAGAACTTTTATATCAACACACTTTCAGCTCCCAGTGAATACCACCTCACTATGCTCCCTTCCCTGGCTTCTTTTTATCACCTTACTCCTGCCCTACACTGCATCTGGCAAGCTGAAGGAAGGATAATATATTTTATTTATATTAGAAGCCACATAGCATATTTTCTATGCTGTAAGTAATCAAACAAAAACATAACAAGATGTTCAATTAAGCTGCACATCATAGACAAAGTACATCATGCCCCTCAGCAACACCTCCCATGAAGTGCATAGAAAAATGCTGCAGTCATGACAAATCTCGGTGAAGTTTCTCTTAGTAATTACCCTGCTTAATTCATGCTGTCATTACATGGTAGCTTTGATATGGAAAAATATTTAGTGTCATATATACCTATGCACAAAACTGCTAGCAACAAACATGAACCCTCTCAGCAGAGCTGTTATAAACACCGAGCTATATTTTCCTCTTTAAACTTCAGCTCTGCATGCTCTTTACCCCTGCCTGGACCACCTGAGAACAAGCTGGAGCTCATTCCACACTGCTGGTCAGAATCAGCCTTGGAGGCATTCCCAGCCCCTCAGGTATGTGAAGCTACCTCATTCCCTGTTTTACAGAGGGCAGTTCACACCTTGGCTTAAGTTTCTCCTTCTGCACCTTCTCTGCACTTTGAGCCTCAGCTCTGTCTCACCCACCTCAGACCCCAGCCCTGTTCCTAACCCAGCTGCTGATGCTCTAGCCTTGCTTGCTCCCATTCCCAGTGCTGCTATTCTGGACATCTCGACTTTCCAGCCTCACATCTTGTCCATCAGCTGACGCATTTTCATTTGTGACTGCCACCACTTCAGCCCTTCAGCTCAACAGAATGGTTCTTCAGTTTGTTGTTACATCAGTCTCCTGCACTCAGCTGTTCTCCTCCATGTTTCCCAAGCCAGCATGACTTCCCTCATCCCTTTACATCACACACATGAAACCCCGAATAGAGTCAATTTCGTATAAATAAGGCATACTACACAAACAGGTCACCTCCATGCAGCTTAAAGTTGCCACTGTTAAAGGTTGATTTGTCACCTTTCAACAAAAGCTACAAAACCACCTGCAAGGTGAGCTGTGCTAGTCCACACTGAACTACCAGAGCTACCACATTATATCTAGGGTACACACAAAATTCAAGGCAATTAAAAAAAAAAAAAAAAAATTAAAGAAAACCATGCTAAATGCACAAAGCAGCAACTGACAGGAATAAAATCTGATTTTAAGCAGATTATGAAAACCCTCTTCTGTATATGCACATATTAGCAAAAAAGCATTTAAAAAAGGAATCCAAAGAACAACTTTTATTTAGGGATACCCAAACATAACTGGGGTCAAAATTGTGTCTTACTGAGTGTACAAAACAGAGAAGCTTCAAACTGATCTTTGTTTCACAGGACTTGCAGATACTACTTGGTTTGTAATTGCTGAGATCTCAAAAATGCGGCACAAATAACACTTGCATATATAAAAAAACCTATCAAGTCTGAAGTGTTAGACTCCCCATTCTATTATTTCACTTTGAAGTACAATGCAGGCATTCTAAAGGATTTGTTTGCCCTAGGAACAAAAAGGGGGAAAAAAAAGTCTCTGTTTTAAATGCACAATGCACATTTGTTTGAAAGGGTAAAAAAAAAAAAAAAAACCACCAACCAACACACAAAACGCCCCCCCCCAAAAAAAAAACCACAAAAAACCAAAAAAACAACAACAAAAAACTTGCTCCAAGAGGAAAAGAACAAGTAACAGTTTATCAAACCATTATTTCTTCAGTTTATTTTACCTTTAGTCAGAATAAAACAAGGCACAGTCATAGTATTCAAAAAGCTATTAAATTCAAATTTCATCTCAAACTGGGGCAAATAATGAAGTATTAAAGTTACCTGCAGACGAGAAAATCCTTTATCAATGTATATTTGAAACACACCTTTGTCATTAGACATGGTCCTGACTGCTCAAATTCTTGAGGTACTTCAGGAATCGCGCAGTTTGGCTGCACCTTGATTTTGTAGCTGCAGGAGAGTCAGCATGAATGCAATGCCTCTGGATTTTGATAGGAAGTGCTATGCCTGCTTTTGTGTCTGCTGAATTTTAAATCTGCTCATCAAAAGGTTTAGCAAGATGCTCCTGTTGTCATCAGTTATTCTCATATTCAGGCATTTTATGGTTCAATTAATACCAGAAGACAAACCTAAATGTCTGGGGGAGGAGGGAGATGAGGAACAGTAGGGTGGAAGGATGGGTCTGCTCTGGTTTTTAGAACCAAAGATCTAAGCAGTTTTAAATCAAATACAAACCAATGAAGTGTTCACACCAAGCTTTATGTAAACCAGAAAGAAATAGCAACCTGGCTACAAAAATGGGAGTTAAAGCTTTTTTTTTTTTTTTTTAAATAGTGCAATAAAATGTCTCCAGTATTTACAAAATCCATTACTGCTGTAATTAGTAACACAAGCCTCCTCATAAGAAAGAGACGAAAACTGATTTTAGTATGTAAGCAAAGCTGATGTAATTAATCAAGACATCAGAAGATATTTCTGTAGAAACTTTTTAAGGCAGCTATTATTTTAAAATACAACTCAGCTTATGTACAAAATTCTATATTTGGATAACACATTGTATCCATCCATACTCAGTACTTAAAATGAAAATGGCATTGGTATTTTGGAACTGGTTTGTTATTAATACTGTTTATTAACATATCCAAGTTAAAGTTTTGCTGTATTTTTGCTTAGCTTTTCAACGTTATTAAATGAAATTCACATTTCTTCTCTAGAGCACGTAAGATTAATATAGTCTATTCTACAGCCAAGAGATGTAAGTCACCAATATTTGGATCTATTCTTACACTATTCAGAGGCTTCTCCAATAGCTAATTAATGCTGACATAAGAATTCCAGGCTTTTTGAAGTCCTGCTTTTATGTTGGTAATTACTCATAGGATAAGGAAGTTTTTTGTTCCTTATTAATTTTCTTATTCCAGGACTACCATATTCAAAGCTATGCTTCTAAATAGAATCCAGCCTAGTATATAAATCTGTGGCCTTAATATTTCCTTTTGTAAACTTAAGCTTTAAGTTTGTTCCTAAGATACATGCAACTGTGAATCGCTCCCAACAACAGAATTGATCCAGAGAGCAAGCAAATCACACTTCAGTTACTCATTTGGTAGATTTAGATACCCAGGCAGATAGAAATTAATACAAAATGCCTTTAAAGTCTACAAACTACTGTCACACTTGAATCAAGTTTGGTTCCATCAATAGTCTACACGTTGTAGCTACTAATTAAGATATCACTGAATGAAAATAATGAAAGTAATAATGAAAAACACTGAATATTTTCCAATGGGATGAATTACTGACCTTCAAAATCAAGATTTCCATTCAGTTCCATGAGGCTTATCACTGGCTTCTCTGTCTTTCAACTGAAGTAAGCAGTCTAAGATCTGATAGCATAAGTTTTATAAAAACAGTTTTCAAGTGAGAGGAAAACACTGCTTATTGTTTTTGCAAGACATGTGCACTTCAAGGTTGTTTCAATAGTTCTTGAAAAGTTAACCTGCTACCTAAGAATATAAAACCAGGCACAAAATATCTCTGTAACCTCTCTTCCACCTTTTGTAAAGGTTTTTCTTAAACATTTAAAGAAAAAGTGGAACAGTGTAACAGTCGAGTACACCATGGCTGTGACAAAAAAATGGTAGAGCCCAAATAAGAAAGCCACAACAAAACTGCTACCTGGCATCCTGAATTTATCCCATTCACTATATCCTACATATAAATTTTCTGCCTTGAGGCTTTAAATTCGTAATTAGTGAGTGTTTCTGTGCTCTTTGCTCTACTCATGAATCCTTCTATACACATGCTGTACATCACATGGGACTACCCCGCATTTTTTAGATAAACTTTTAAGTTTTCCAGGTTTAAAAACCCTCCTCAAAATTCTCGTTTGCTAGAAGGATGCTATTTCCATGATCCATGCATATCACTGTAAAGGCATAACTGAATAAACCCTTTTTAGTTTTTTAGCTTGATGACATATCAGCCTTCCTAGAGAAGCTAGGACCATGTCTGAGGCATATTTTAAGCACTTTGTTCCAACACCATTTAAACCAACTGGGCATTTGACAATTTAAGCATCCATATTGATAATACACTTTCAGACAAAAAGAACCACTACATCAACATGACAAATTTTAAATCTCACAAATTAAGTATTTTAACTACCATTTAAATAAATGTCAATTTATGTGAGGTCAGAACTGAGATTTTTTTTTTATGAGTTTGAAGTGTTTTAGTGTATTTTTGTCTATGTTTCTAAATAGCTGTGTTTCTATTAATTTTTATTTCTGACTGATATAAAGGACATTTCCAATGAAAACAACTGCTGCCACTGGAGTTGCTGGTCACGTTGTACAATGCATTACTGTAAGGCCAGACCTACAGCAAAAGCCTTTACTTCCAGTTTTTCCCAGCATACACTCAGTGGTTGATAAGAAGTAAATCCAGCATAAGTAAGCCTCTTTGAAAAGTCTTGCAAAAAAAAAAAAAAAAAAAAAAAAAAAAAAAAATCCAGTTATAGCAAACAAACAATGCAAATAATAACTAAGAAATATGAGTATTAACCAAAAAAATTATTTTTCCTAACAACTTTTGCAGAAGAAATACAACTCCAAAGCATAATGTTGATCATTAATAAAACTCAAAATACAACACATTTATTCATAAGTGCTGCAGCTTCAAGCCCAGAACAGTTGTCTAGATCTGTAAAATAATTTTCTGAATTAGTTTGTATGACTTTGAATTTTAGTCTTCCATGGAACACCTGTTCCTACACAAAATAAATCATTTTCACATCTACAATTCTCAGAATTGGCAAGTCAACCCTACATATACAATTTAAACAACAGAAAGACAACAGTCAGACAATTCCATGAAACTGAGTATCCAAGCCAAGCTTCCCCTTATAATTTTCAAATATTTTGCACCTTTTTATGTTATGTTAATATACCAACCAATTGTGGCACACGCCAATGAGAATTAAGACACCATAGCAGACATCATATTAAATTATTCATTTTTGCTTGTGTGCTCATTTAAAAAAAACCAAACCAAACAAAACAATCAAGAAATTATCAGTATCTTTCTTACTCACCCACCACAAACTACAGAAAAGCAATAAGCATAGTTGACATGCAGGCATCCTGTTAACCTTCGGTTACTCACCTAGGAAAAAGAAGAGAAAGGGATAAGCACACTTTGTGTGAGCAGGAAGACAGCATTGTTAATTTCTAATGTACCTAAGCCTCCATGTTCATGAGAATTTTGGAATAAAATATCTTTAAATTCAAGTTAAAAGGATGGTGATGGAAATTTTTCACAGCAAAGGGGATCACAAAACAACCGTTAGGTAGAAGTTGCAATTGTGTACAATCCGAGCAGCTCGTTCAGCTGGAAGACTGACAATTCTGTTCTGCTACCACAAGAGGAGTCCCAAAATCTTTGAAAACCAAAATGGATAAAGACTTTGTGTTCAGAATACGCTTCCTAAAGCAACATTTTAACAGAACACAGCTACAGAACTAATTGACTATTGTGACTACCATAATCTCTTTCAAGCTTTCCAGCGAAGCCGATGGAAGATCCAAAGTTTTGCCTGATAAAATTAGACAACTTTTCTGAACTGGCACATTTATATATTTTATTGTAGTCTCTCTTTAACAGAATAGTGAACATACTGTGCTTTAGGTAATGCCAAATGAGTATCAATGATGAGATGTTCTTCCAGAGATTTCATAAACTCAGCATTTATTAATGAGAAGCATGAATAGAAAGCAATTATGAATATCAGAATAAAAGTATTCTTCATCAGTGTATACACATAAGCTATATGTGTTAGAAAAAGTCTGGGAATTCAAATGTTTACAATTGATAGAAAAAAAAAAAAAAACAAAACAGTAAAACCTTTACCAAGAACACTAGTATCTTCCTATAGTATGTTACACAAAATTGCATTAGTTTTAGGAAAGGCTGTGCCTTCAAATTTGGGAGATTTTCCAGTGAATTAGATTTCAAAGGATGTAATAAAATGGAAGTTTCTAGAAACTGAGCATATCTGAACACGTAACTACTCCACATTAGTGGAATGTTCAGTCATAGCTATGGGGCATCTAAAATACAGCTCTCCAGAAATGTCACTCACAAAGCCCCAAAGCACCCCAGCTGCCCGCTCAGGTGACACTAGCAACACACTTCCACATTTCAGGGCACGGAGAGCCACTCACGCATCTCACAAATCTCACTTCAGCACCCAGACTGCTGAACTGACAGTGAGGGGCAAAGCCAGACAGACTAAGTAGGATTACTTGGTGCTTTGCATAATCCACAAGAATTTCAATGGTGTGGAGAAGACTTAAAACTGCTCCTGTTATACCCCTACCATTCTTCGCTGTACAAACACAGTTCTCTTACAGGAGTTCTTCAGCAAAAGCTTTCAAATATTACAAACAGAAGGTTAGACAGGCTTACTGTGGATAACCTAACAAAATTTTATATCACAGCAGCTCTTAGATGCCATCTTATACACATCCAAGGTTTAGGAAAGGCAGTTTTTGTTTTATGTTTTTCTAGAGCATAACTGCTGAGTAGAATAGTGTAGTAAACATACAAAAAAGCATATAGTATTTTTCGTAACAAATTTTAAGTACTCCTGCAGGGCAACAGCCAATTTTTAATGAGGTTCATGATGATGCATCTCAAGTTCTAAAACCTAAGGACATAAGTCTAGAGTGAGATCAGGTCCCCACCATTCCACCGTTTAAGAAGAGTCTGCAGACGAAATGCATGGCTAAAGGTCCAAGAGAGAATCATGGAAACATTATGGTTGGAGAAAAAGCTCCAAGACCACCAAGTCCAGCCTTCAACTGAACACCGCCATGGCCACTAAACCCTATCATGAAGTGCTGCATCCACTCCTTTTTTGAACACTTCCAGGGAAGGTGACTCCACCACTTCCCTTGGCAATCCATTCCAATGCTTAACCACTCTTGCAGTGAAACAATTTTTCCAAATATCCAACCTGAAACTCACCCAGCACAACGTGAAGCAATTACTGAGCAAATTTTAAAAATGCAGGGAATAAAGTCCTGAGTATCTCACTCTAACAGGTAATCCAGATGAGCACAAGACTTGGCCCTGTTCATGCAGAGAGGATTAATTTCGGCCAATAGCTGCGGAACTTCCAAATGTATCAAATAACTGAACTGGCACCCATAAACCAACTATTTATTCCTTATAACTCGTTTAATATTACATGTAAGAAGTCCTTCAAGTGCTGTCAGTTCCAGTGTAATTGTGGAATCCTCCAATTTATATTCCAAAGTAGCATTATTTGTAATCTAAGCTCACCAGGATAATGTTTACCTAACTTCAGAACATCAAAACCTCATGGCAGCTATATAAAACACTAGTGAGACAAAGCTTTTTCCTAAACAAGCAATTGAAAATCAATGCAAATAGCATTTGAAATATTTATTTAGCATTACCACACGGTTTAATGTTATACAACAAATCTCTACTATGAAACTAAACCATGAAGTGAGTATCTCTGCATCCAGTTTCCATAAGGGCAAAGAACAAAGCCATTCACCAGCAAATAAAGGCTCTCTGAGGTTCTAATATATGCTACATTGCTTTTGTTGCTGCAAGATTAAGAGGAGATAGTTTTTTTATTGTTTTAAATAAAGATCACTCTTTTAAAATCAACTGCTGTACAGAAGTGTAATTTAGACACAAAAAAACCCTCTAAATTCTTTCATAAAGTCCTTCAAATTACATCAGTGCTGCAGAGAAAAAATCTTCTAAGCAACTGCATTTTCCAACGTTATGCTTTTGTGATTTCCCAGTGTCAGACTATTAATGTGACAGCAAATTGTAGTCATTAGTCAAAAACAGTGAATAAAATGGTTTACATGCTTAAAGTGACCTTGAGACTGTCTTGTACAATACTGATAGCCAAAACAATTGCTGTTTCATGATTGCTCCTGACCAAATCATACTTCAAGTTAAAAACTGTACTGCGCATCAATTTTTTTTTTTTATTCTATACTCACTTGTTACTTTCCAATGTATGTAGGACTATATAGGAAATCTGAACTTAAACGTGGCCAGATAGAAACAGTCACAAAACTAAGAGATCATCGAGAAAATTTACCATGCTACTAGTAGATAGGCACAGCAATTGCACTGCTACAGCATGGGATAATTATACATTAAAAATATTGAGAAATAAAGATCTGTCCACACAATTATGAATTGGAATATTCTGTATAAAAGCCTTGTAATTCCAAAAGGACTTATCAGAAATGAAAAATTCCAGAGACCTGGCTGAACTTCAATCATCTTAATCAAATTTTTTATTCATTGTCTGGCTTAGTGTTACAGGGGGGAAAAGTGGACACAAAATGACACAAATCACTAATTTTACTTCTTTCTTTCTTTGGCAAGTAGGAAAACAGGCAAATGATTAAAACCAATTTTGATTACACAAAATTGTGTCTGTGTTACTTTTCAGAGAGGAGAGGTGCATTTCATGACTTGTCTGAAAACATTTTTCTTTTGACTAGCTAGCAGTTCTCTGTGTGTGCCTGTGTAGAAGTAAATACTAAAACAAGCTTGTCTAATTTCACTGAAGGAAGATGCAGATAATGCTAGCCTACTCTGCTTGAGAATACATACATAGAAAGCAAATAGTTCCATTCCCAGTTATAGTGGCATTCCACTGGACTTCTACAGTTAATCTTATTGCCATCATGATAAACTCCACTCCCAGAAATCTACAGTTAGCTTTCAAATGGAAGGATACTTGAAACAGCTTAAGCCAAATACATTTATTTCCTTAAAATGAAATGAAAATCACTTTTAACAGGTTAGTATTAGCAATTATTGAGCATTTCAAAGAAACAGCAAAGAAATGTATATTTAATTCCAATGACACAGTTCCTTTGAGTTTTACGCAACTACTTTTATCCAAAAGTAAATGCATGCAGTGTTAAAAACACTTCAAGTTTTAATCTCGGGGGGGGGGGGGGGGGGGGGGGGTGGAACAAACACCAACAACAAACCCATCATCTTGAACTGTAGGATTTTGGGGGTTTTTTTTTTTGCTTCTAAACACCTTCTAGCTACACTGTCTTGCTCGAAGTCCAGGCCAGATAAGACAAGGAATCACACAATGAGTAAAAACCGAGCACCTCAGAGCAAGGCAGACAGCTTTCCCTCTCTGCTGTAACTTAGGTCAAAACTAGAGACTTTTTGGGGGGCTTTTTTTAAAGATAGCAATCTGTAAAGTTAAACTTGACAAAGTATAGCGGCAGTTAAAGAAGTCATTAAAGCAGTAGGGTACCTTCTGTAAACATCTGCTCAGTGCAAGAGACAGCAAAGTTACCCACTTAACAGATGACGCAATCTATGCAGAAGTTTAAAGAAAATATTCGGTGTTATGTGGGCTTCAACTGTAGAAAATCTAAAATTTAGGTTGAGGTGTACACCTAAAGCCAGAATTCAGCTGTCTATATATGAAAAATGATGTGACAGTTGCATATTAATGGCAGAGGTTAATTCCTGAAAACTTTCTAGTCAATTAGATATTTAAGAAATCATTTAACTAATTGAAGTAAGTTCTTTATAAGACTTCGAAAAATTGTTAAGAGGTACATTTCTTTTCTAATTATCTTCATACAGACTGTTGAAGCTTCCAGTGCAATTAAGTTTAATTAAAACTTTAATGATTTAAAGACAAATGAACATAATTTTGGTTGTCCTAGATAACATATATCCTTCACAAAAGGCTGAGCAGCGACATTCTTCACTTCCACACACCAATGCTCTTCCAAAATGGATAGTATCTCTTGGCATGTCATCTTGGGTCAAGCATAATTTAACTATTGGTTTCATCTGCTTATAATACTAATTTTTATGGCAACAAGTGGCAAGGATGGGATTTTTTTCATTAACTACTAAGTATTTTCTATCAAACATTAAACCTGGAATTTTGAGTAAACAATAGGTATTTGCCACTATAGACGCAGTACCTCTTTCACTCGTGCAAGAAACCTGGTAAACCACCAGTAAAGATACACAATAGAACTACTGTAATGTTTTATGTGATTCCAATAATTGCTTAAAAGCAGTCAGAATTATTAAGAAACACAGTTTTGTGAATAATTAGCTCCTTATACTTTGCATAATCATCTTCAGAGATCCATGGCTATTTTTGTGCTGTCTTTTCCAAACACAATGTGCTTCTTTCATCTATTACACAACATGGATAGGAGTATACTAGAAAGAAATTGCAATTATCAAAAGATAAAATATATGATAAGATTAAAGGATTGATCAGAGCTTTTACACTTTTGTCACATCTAGTTGGAAACACTACAATATAAAAATATAAAAGAGCTCATGTATATTCAGACACAGCCAGATGAACACACACACACAGCGCTACAGAGGCACTCTTTAAAACACACCAGATCTGCCACTTGAAAGATCTCTGTATCACTGAATAAAACCTTTTGTCTAGTGACAACCACAGTGAAATCAGCATCACACCAAACTGCACACAGAGATTCAATGGGTTTTACTCTCTGAAAGTTGACAGCATTTAAAGTCAAAGACTAAAAGGGAGCCCAGGTTTTCTCCCTCAGTTTAGTGTTTACCATATAACATTTCACATCAAGACACAAAAATAAAACACATTGAAGTTTATGGGTGGTGGCTCTTTAAGTAACACCTTCACAGGTTTATTTTTTGATGCATCTCTAAGTAAAACAACAAACCTCCTTAAGTAGTCCTCTGCTAACTGGAGGCCTGACAAGTATGACGACTAAACAAGCTGAGCTGAGCTTTGTCTATTCATTACTAAAAATTACAAGCAATAAATACCTAGAAATGGTATATTAAACCTTTATACTTACTGCCAATCAAAACAGAGCAGCATGTTAAGGTAATGAGATCCTGAAGTACCACATCATACTGTGATAAATTCACCCACCATTACCTAAAAGCTACTTTTTTCAAGTTTGTAAGTATTTAAGTATTCATAAGATAGTCTTTATTTATTTCAGTATAAACCTAACAAGCCTTTTCTATCTCATCAATGCTAAGATAAAAAAACAAACAAACAACAACCTCTTTAAAAATAAATTTGGAAGAGGACTCTTACCATCACGTTCCGCAACAAGAGGTGGAGGGATAATCTTTCAGATAGCAATAGAATCTCGGTCCTTTTTTGTCAGACTCACATTGGCCCCAGTTAAAGTTGGGCACCCCTTGCCCAGCTATGGTGGCCCTGCATTATAAAGTAACATCATGAGGAGCAGATGCATTTACAACCACAACCATTTGCCTTCTTCTGGTTCCATGATAGCACAGACACCGGACCTGCAGCACAGCTGCATCAGATTCCGTGGGCTTCCCTGACTTAGCTTTCAAACAATGACCAATTTATTCCACTAGTACAGGCCAACAAGGGAACAACAAAGGGAGTTTTACATATTTAGAGTGTTCTGTATATACCCAATGTGTCAACACTAAGTATAGGTTTCTATTTTTGCCGATTGATTTTCACACTACTTTAAGCTCTGGTGAGATGAGTGAGATTGATGAGGTAAAATAATGGGAAACAAGATCGCATTTACAAATTTATGTGAGATTTCCAGGCTCCCTAGGGAAGTGGGCACAGCACCAAGCCTGACCAAGTTCGAGAAGCACTGGGACAATACTCTTGAGCACATGGTGTGATTCTTGGGGACAGTGCTGTGCAGGGCCAGGAGTCGGACTCGATGATCCTTGTGGGTCCCTTCCAACTCTGGATATTCTGTGAGGCTGGGATATTTAACAGCATTGTTTGCAAGCTAAACGGGGTATTTCTTCATTCAGCTCTAGATATTCACAAAAAAGAAAACCATAGTACATACAAGTTACCCAATTGATCGATACATTAATTTGACAAAGGCAACATATTAAAATCTTTGCTGTTGCTTCTGAATCGCACAGTTCCACAAATTATCTTAAATTACATGGGGAAAAAAGGGGACTTTGCTTTTCACCACACTAAACAGCATTTCTTTAGTAGAAAGATATCTACTGATGCCTAGGAATGTCATTTTTAAGTAATAAGCTATGTGCTTGGTGTTACAACTTCTAGCACCTGGCAAAATTTGAAGCTGAGTTGGCCTAACAATTTAAAACTAACTGAATCAAAGGCTTATTTTTAATTTCAAATAAAATAATCACCTGCATTTAGCATTACACATATTTAGACAAGCTGCCTGTCTCTGTACCCAACCACCTCTATCATCTCCAGCTTGTCATTTTTCAATTCCAAATATGCAGATTTTTCTTTCCCTTGGATGACTTGTCATTGAAACTGTCAAAAACCGTAATTGTTTATGTATAGCTATTTATTATTAATCTAGCAAAATCTTCACAGACATCACACTGCTCCTGTTTGCTCATGTCATTCTGCTGCCAGCCCTGGGTTTCACTGCTGTTGGTTTGATGCCTTTTTACATAAACTGGCCCCATTTACCTTGTTGACCGTTTCCATAGCACAGCAGGCCCACACATGCTGGCTGCTTTTCTACTTGTGTTTGGTTTTAATTTTATAAAGTTCACACTTTTTCAAACAGTTTCACGCAAGACCACGACAACTTTAAAAAACCCAACAAATTATATAAACATTTTATACAGATAAATAGCTTCAACAAATAAACGTTTAGATTTTTTTTCCCCAGTAACGGAAAAAACTTAAATTTTGAGGTCCATTCTTTCAACTGGTTTCACATATGAATGTTTCAGTTTTGTATAGAGTCTTGAAAACTTGACTAAATAGGTCCAACCTAATTTTCAAACAAGATGAAAAAGGAAGGGAAAAAAACCCCAATCTGCCTTTCTGCTGAATTAATTTTCTACTTTGTGCACATTTTGGTGAGGCAGCCAGTAAAAAAGGTAATTTTTTCTTCATGTGTGTCATTTACCCTTCTACTCATTATTCTCCAATTTAAACCATTTCTGCACCTTTCTCTTGTCCAACTTCTTGACATATCTGATATACCCCCTACAAAAATCCCTCCACCCCCTCCACACTCCTACTGATAAAATTGAGTTCCAATCACTGGCCAGGTTATTTTAAAGATTTTTTTTGAATTGAAGAACTTAATGGGCAAAACATAAATGTAAATCAAACCAAGTCTTCAATAAGAAGCACCCCAGCTTGTATGCGATGACTTGGCAATAACTCTTGCATATTCTGTGGATTTTCCAAAACCAATTAGATGTAATGTATAAGTTGCACTAACATAGATTTCATTTGCAATTTTTTTGCTCTTCTTGATGTTTACAAGTTCTCCATCTTCAATCTAAAGGAATTAACACTCTACACAAGAAGAGCACAGGCTGAAATAAAATCTCCATCCAAAAAACCCAGACAACAGAATTCCCAGAAAAATAACCCAAAGCTACTAGACAAAGAGAATTAGAAAATCTACTCAGGAAGGAGGTTCTGTCCACCCACTACCTGTCACAGCTGAAACTCACCATTTACAAGCAGCAAGTCATCCTTTTTTCCTTTACTTCTCCTCACTTACATGCAAATTTAATAGAAATCTAAAATTTAGTATTTTCTTCTGCAATTTTAATTCATTCAACCTTGTTTGACACTACCAGCAGGATTACCTGCATGCTTACTTGCACTCTCACATAATTACTGTAAAAACTCTACCTTTTCTTCCACTGCATGTACAGTGACTATTTGGATCAAACTTCTGCTTTATTCCCTGTCCCACATCTGCCTCTCACAAAAAGCACCCCAGCTGATTGTTTTATTTCATTTCTGCCGTAACACATCACCTTCAAAAACGGAACAACTCGCTTGATCTGGATCCACACAACACAGCGTCTCCAGGTTTTTTAATAAACTCTTCAAAGCCATTACTGTAGGAAAAAATAATTTACTAATAACAGCAAAGTTTCAAGAGTCACATGAGAGACTTAGAAACCTTACATTAAAGCTATGTATGAACCTGCTACACTGTTTCTGGCTTGTTTATTCCTCTAGAATTTCCTTTGGGCAGGAGAAATTGTTGTGGGGTTGGGGTTGGCAGGCTTTAAGCTAGAGACTTTCAGATCAATTAATTTTTTTCTCCCTATTTTTATTTTCCAGTAGCACACACACAAGGGAAGGAGTCAAAGCTTTATCCTCAGGACAAGTCCAAGAAATGCTGTCCAAAAACCATACTGTCCACTTGGAAACTTCTGTACTAAATCCGAACAGAAAACTTTTAAGAGCTTATTTATCACAGATAAAATGCAACCTGACATAACCTTCAAGTTGCTGCCATGCCAAACCAAGAAAAAAGGGCTGAAGTCAGTTTTGCAGGCTTCATTTTGGAATAGAAAAAACTCATTGTGAAAGGTATCAAAGAATAACAAAAGAGTAAGCACATTTTCTGAGCTTAAGATCCTGGGCATTTTCACATCAAAGTGCTGAAAGGGGCACTACAATATCCATCTGGAAAGGCTGCTTGGCAGGATGGCTGCCTCACTAAATGGCAAAATACAGTCAATAAAATGTAAGATGAATTCACAACAATTACTCTGAACATATTACTCAGGCTTGAAGTACAATGAGTCAGTGGCTGAACTCACAGCAGCCATGCTACACCACCCTGCACATGTTCTGAAGCAACTATTGAGCATGCAGATGTTTAAATTATGTGTCCACTATTCAACACAGAGCCTCCTGAACTACTACTTCATTAATAAAATGTTTATTAGCTTTCCTTTCTATTTAATGTTACTGAACAAGGTATGATGAGTTGATAAATTGCCTTCAGAATTTCATCAAATACAATACATTTTAATGACATTTCAAGAGTTCTAGAAAAATTTTATTCAAGTAGGTTTGAATTTTGGGGATTTTCTTGAGGGTTTTTTTTGTTTGTTTGTTTGTTTTGTTTTTATTTTGGGTGAAATACAGCAGGACTCAAAGCTATAGGGTCAGTTCAGGCTGGAAACTCAGTCCAACCTGAAACATGATCAGGACTTCACATGTCATTTTATTACATAATTTTACTACACATGAAAACAAATTAAAAACAAAAAACCCAAAACACACAAATAGGGAAAAGTGAATCTAGGTCTTTGAGATGAGTTTCTAAAACAATTAGAATTCTAAATATGTTGGAACAGATCTCATTCCCTCAACCACTATCAGTGGAAAGCATCTAAAATGCCTGGATTTATAAATCCATTTTATGAAGAGTTAAGTCAACAAGGAGAAAAACATTTACTGATAAAAGGAGGTTTTGTTTTTCCCACCTATTGACTAAGCAAGGGCTAAAGACAAGGATATTTAAGGCCATGCCTTAGAGATCACACTAAGGACCAAGAAAAGCACAAACCTGGAGTCAAAGAGAGCACTCTGGAAAAGGAACAAAAAGGAACAAACTGCCCACAGCTGGCCAGCATATCATCTCTGTGGTGCTCTGACAAGAAAAAAACCAATACAGAGAAAACCTAGGCATTCACAGCTCCTATGACTAGGAATTCCAGGGGAAGAGCTCAAGCTTTCATATTAGTTCTGATAAAAATTGCCTTACCTGTTTCTTCATCTATATTATACTTTGATCATAGATAATTGTTCAAATATCAACATCCTGATAAAGACAGAATAAAAACTTCAGCATCAGCAGTTAAACCAGGACATCAAAACTACATCTCAAAAATTCACCCAGAGTTCCACCTAGGCATGAAAGAACAACATGATCCCACTCTTGGGCAGGGAAGACCTGATCACTTAAGACCCTCAAGAGACCAGAGAGCCACTAGTGAAGTACATTTAATTCCTGTGGCAGTTACAGGACACTACTCAGAACACCATTAGGGCAGCAATTTAAAAACAGTGACTCTCCAATGCTTACCTGCATTTCATCCCAAGTTAGTTATAACATTGTGTCTCCCACAAAAAAAAAAAAAAAACAAAAACAAAAAACAAAAAAAACCAAACACCTCTGTCAAGAACTAAGAATCTGTAATTTCAATAGACACTGAAAAATAACTAAAAGAATCTTCAGACTGCAAATATATAGGTATGTTTGTATGAATAGAAAAGATATTAAAAAAAAAAAACAAAGAAGAATGATAAGCTTCCATTCTGAAATGTCTATGTAGATTCCAAAGACAGAAAAAGTATATTTTAAAAAAAAAAAATTAGGGAAGGATTTTTTTCAGCAGAGATGTCTGTAAATCAGGGTGGAATTATGCAAGAGGTACATCATGAAATACTGTCAGTTCTGTGCCAAATTCATTGAAAATTCTCACAAATTTGAAAATCTGAATCAACAATTCCCCATACAATACATATATACAGACACAAAATGTAAATAATGAACTGAATTAGTGAGAGCCCAGAGCTCCCAGAAAACAAGCACTGATGCCAACTTTCAATAATCCCCAACAGCTCAACCATGAAGTAAAGCAATAAATTAATCACTGACTTTCCAATTCTCATTTCCTTCCACTATTTGGAAGGAGAAGTCATAGAAGTAAACGCCATAGGGGAAGAGCCAGCTTAAGACTGAATGGGTCTGAACCACTGAATACCAACAAATTCAAGTGGACCAACAGAAATTCATTGCCCTTTAATGGTCAAGCCACTTCAAGTTAAATAAAAAAACCCCATGGATTTAAAAAAAAAAATTTAGTCCCAATTTTGATATTTTTTCTGTTTAGTATTTCTGTAAGTTATTAAGGTGCTCTATGACTCAGCAGTAATAATCAAACATCATGTTTTAATTTTATGACTAATGAGATCTGTGCCAAAAGAAGTCAACATATTTTGTACAAAATAAGTGCAGAAATTAAAGTATATACACTTTTTTAAATTCAATGGTATTTGAGGAAAATTAAAAGAATGGAATCAAAATATGCAGAAATACTTTAACATGCATTAGATCAAATCTACATTTCTGCTTTTGTTTTTATTAACCACATTTTCCTAGGCTACTTTAAATTTGACTTTCAGTGGAAGAGGTTCTACTCCTTCATAGGCTTTTGTGTGTCTAAAATTACACTTCTACATGTCTGAATTTAGATGTTGTACTTCATTCTTTACAGGAACTGTAGAAATACCAAGTCCCTAAAAGGTTCCCTTTTAAAAAAGTTTGAAAGTAATTTTGAAAGTAATTTTTCTCATCCCAAAAAGGTGAGCTGAGCTTCTTTTTTTCTCATAATATTCCAGATATAGATTTCTAGCCTTGTCTACAGCTCCACAGATGACTGGTTTTTTTGGGGTTTTTTTACTGTGTTAAAGACAGTGTACAGCATCTGTGACAGAGCAAAGCTAATGTTGCACACACCTTCTGTGCACCCGTGCCTTTCATGCAAAGCACTTACCATGCTCAAAAGTTAAACTCCATGAATATCATTATCACAAAGTCTTTATGCCATTTAGCATGCAGGCATGTAATGTATTTCCAGTTTGGATACTACAACAGGTGAGAACAAGCTTCAGTAAACACACTTGTTTGCCTTCAAATTAGACGTTTAACTGCATTAACATACTGATTTGACAGAGATAATTCAATGGCTCATCACGCCTAAAGCTAAATTCACATTCCTTTAGAGTCTTGAGATTTAAAACAAAGCAAAACAAAAAAAACCAAAACACACAAACCAAACAAAAAACCTAAAAAACTGTTCCATGATGAATTATTCCAACTACTATGTGTTTATATTTTACACATAGAGGGAAGAAGTGTGCTACCAAACGGTAAACCTTCAGTTCCTACAGGTGAGCTGTAAGCCATAAGTACATGCCAGTGCTTTTGAGAGGACAGAAGTGAAGCTATGTATAATAAGCAATTCAAACACACAAAGTACCAACTGAAATTTTCTACATGAAATCAGACAATAGGTATCACTTCAAATCACAACATGCTATTAACTTATTTCTTAGGAAAGTAAAGGAAAAAAAGCTGAACTTGAGTTTCATAAATTCTCTGTTGTTTTTCTGCTAAATCACACAAATACTTTTAACTTAGAGACATTAATAATCCTTTAATGAGTCTGAAAAGATAATAAAAATAATATCTTATGTTTGGACTACTAATTTAGCACTTAAAATTTCTATTTGTAACTGACCTGAAATACTTTTAAATAGTGGGTTTTTCTTGTATGGGATTCTTTTTTGGTTTTTTTTGTTTTGTTTTGTGGGTTTTTTTGTTTGTTTGTTTGTTTAGGCTTTTTTCATTGGATTTTTTTGTTGTTGTTGTTGCTGCTGGATTTTGGTGTTTTCTAGAAAGTTTAAAATGATCTCATTTAACTTTCTTCTTGTTACCTCATTCATATTCATGGTGCTGAAAAACAAATCACACTGCCTTTTATAACAAGCTACTGGTTTAGTTGATAGGGCTCAAAATGTTAGAGAGGCAAAATCCATGAAGAGGTTGGGCAGAATAATATTACGTAATTGGGTACTCAAGGTCATCCATAGTTTTACTGTTTTAAAAATCACAAAACATGTAAAGGAAAAGTTATTTTCTCCCATGTGCAGATTTCACACATATATACGTTGATAACACAACTGATTGTTTATTGCCACCAAAATGGGGCACACTGCAATAGTGAATTACTTCTACTGGTTGATATTTTAACAAATAACATTTTGGTTTTGTAGTTTTACTTGAATTACTAAAGAGGTACCAAGTTGTTCACTTGGATGACACATTTCACCAGGTCTTCTATGTAAAGGAAAATTCACCCTTAATTTCTTTTGTTATGGGACTTCATAATCTCCTATCTTCTCCATAGATGATTAGTTACACCTCCTGTTCTTTCAAATTTCCAAAGCATTCTTTTAACGGATTCTTCATTACATGCCTGTGATGCTCTAAAAGATTAAAACACCCAATTCCAAGGAATCAAACAGGAAGTGAGCAGATCTCTACAGCAGTGCCTGACAGTCAAGCAGCACAGAATTACAATGGACATTTTTCAACTTGCTCTAGTAGCTCAATTAATAGAATGTTACTGATAGTGGTAAAGCAAATCCATACAGATTTCACTTAATACTTGCCTTAAGAGGCAGTTTTCCTTTTAACTTTTTAAAAAAGTTAAAAGCTATCTAATTTCTGAAATGGGGAAAAAGCCAGAAGTTTTTAACAAAAGAATTATCAAAGTTATTTTAATATCAGCTTCATGGTTTCTACCTGTAATGTTGACATTACATACCTGTAATGATGAATGAATGTCACAAGTACCACAGTGCTTAGGTCTGAAAAATGTGTATTTTGTCACCTTCCATAAAAAAAAAATTCAACAGAAATGTAGTTTTACATTATGCCCAACTTTTTTTCTCCATTTCTTCTGAAGAAATCTTGACTGGTATCAAGATTGTAGTTCAGCATCTGAAATTCCAACACAGTGAAGCAGTGAATAAATGAGAATAACTGAAGCCCCCCTCATTCTGCAAATATTGGAAACGTGGTCCTAGTGGATGTCACACTGAGGGATTTATCAAGAGAAGAATAACAGTACACCATTAGACACACACTACGCTGGTGAACACACAAGAAAGGCAGGCCCTGATGAGTAACTTCCTACCCCAGCATCTACCACTCCAAGCGCCCTCCTCACCTCCCTCCCCTAGAGCCTCACACACTTCTAACCCTTTCCCATAGATCTCTCCAACTTCCCAAAGTACTCTCTCTAAAGAACGAGAGAGAAGCACCCAGAACTCCGAAAGTGAAGGGCACTTCACCTCTTCAGTTTGTTCAGCAACAAAATAAAAGGCATTTTGATTCAGCGTCCAAAATCAACCTGAGACACCCTGCACAATGACAGCTGAACTTCAGAGATGACATCAGAAACACCCACGAGGCAAGAGGTGAAGTGCTTGGGCAACAAAAGCAGATCCTGGTAGCCCAAAGCCTCCAGTACAAAACACAGTCTTCATAAGGGACACAAGTTGAGAGCAAGTGTTTCCAGAATGCCCTGGAAAGATCAGTGATGGCAAAGCCGGAGAAGACAAAAAAAACCCACCAAAAAACCCAACCCAGCCAACAACAAAAATCAGAACAGTTTCTTTCTCATCCCTTTTGCATAATACATTAAATGGCTAGTTTTACCACAGCAGTTTGTTGAGGTCCACTTGATTAACACTCAAAGCAACACTGAGCAGCACAGAATAACATTTTTCTGCAGTTTGGTTTCTGGGTTTTGTGAGGCTTTGGGGTTTGTTGCCTTTCGGTTTTTTTTTTTTTTTTGCTTTGCTTTGGTTTGTTTGTTTGGTGGTTTGTTTTGTTTGGCACTTCTTTTTTAAGAAGTTGGTATTATCTGGATTGTCTTAATTACCCTTGGCAAACTAAGGGACATGATCTTTAATTATTAGCTTGTTTACTGCCAAATTAAATATATTCTGTTCCACTGGCATTTCTATAGACCCATTAATTTTGGGCATAAACACAAGTTGATATGATTTCAAAAGATAGTGATTGAAAATTTAATATTAATTTACTGTACTGCCTAGCATTTTGCCTTCTATTTTCTTGAAAATTATACATAAGTATGTGTGCATGCATATATAATGAAAGCTAACTCATTCTGCAGCCTTTTTGTAAACAAGTGGGAATGTTCATTGGATACAAGGCATTTTGGAGCAGTGCTTCTTTTGGAATTGTATTGTGACATGATATTTGACTGAATGCTACAATTATGAACAAAACACTACATATTGAACAAACATTATACAGTTTTCTGTGTGACATGGCTATTTATGTACACTTAATTTTAATGAGCGATTCTGTCATGGAAAATAAACTTGTCTTCACGGTTCAATAAATGAGTCTGTTGATTAACCAAATCTGACAGATTTTAACCTCTAATGTTTTAATCCTCTGCCACTATCCATGATGCAATTTCTGCTAAGCTAAATATTTAAATCTGAAGTAATAATTTTTGTTTGCATCATCAGGAAAAAACCTTTACAGATCACCTTTTGCAAATTACAAAGCATTAAAAATTTATAAAACAAATTTGAAAACATGTATTCCAACTGCTAGTTTATATAATTCAAATGAATTAATTTGGTATTTTTTATACAGGAACACATTATACATTCTAATTATCAACTGGGAAAAAAAAAACCCCAAAAACAACACACCACTATATCCAGGAGTGCAAGAACATTAAAAATACCTACAAAGTCTTATCAGTGACACGTGAGAATTTGTATCCATACAAAAAACACATTCACATAATTCCTGCATGCTGACAAATCTATTAAAATTTCCCCCATTTTCCAATTTTCAACTTGAGTCAAAAAGGAACAACAAAAAATTTGTCTATAGTCGAGCATATCACATCTGCTACCAGCAGTAGATATTCAGTCACTGGGATCTTTATTATATTGGAAATACAAAATAAACCTAATCAAGCTAAGTACAGGTCTGACTTATTAAAACATAGCCACTGTCATAAGGGGTAAAGGGGAAATCTTAAGCCCACTAAAACTGGGAAGATCATTTACCACTTTGAAGACCTTGAAAATCAGTTAAATTTTCTAATCCTTTAATTTATTCCTTCCTCCATTCTAAGCACTTGGCTGTAAGGTTTATTTTACTCTCAGGAATCCTACTGAGTTGCCTAAGTCCCATTCTACAGCAAGGCAAACTCATTTTAAAGTTGTAGTGAAAAAACGTTTTGGTCTTTTCAGGGACGGTTTCTCTCAGAGATGCAAGAATTCAACAAGTCATACTTCTGTTTCTATTTTCTTACCATTATTATAGTAATCCAAGCTAACAAGACAGATGGTAAAACATTTTAAAAAGCACTCCACCTACTTATTTTCAACACCTTACTCCTAGCCTTAAAATGTTCCTGTATTTTATTAGGCTCTTATCACTTAGTAGGGCAAATATTATTCAGAATTTAATATTCATATTTTAGGTCTTATAAACATGTTCCTATCACCAAAATAAACAATAAAAGGCACAAAATAAAACTATTCTTCAATATTCAGGAAAAGGCTTCTCGGGATCTCTAGAATCCATATAAAATTAAATAAATACTTTATAAAAATATATAAAATTGAAAAAAAAGGGTGATTATAGATACCCATGCTCTGCCAATACTTGAAGTTCCCACTCATGAAGGGAGCTTGTTGCTGCTCTTAGCTGTGCTCTGTACCAGCACACAACAGCAATGTCCGGTTTTTTCTTAGCACTTGAGGAAGTTAACTTGGTGCATAGATAGCATGGTGACCTTTCAATTGAGAAAATACTTTGTGGAGCTGAATTCATGAAGAGAAATAAGCAAAGACAATTATGAAAACTAAGGTTGATAGAGCAGTTAATCTTACACTACATTAAATAAACCTTCAACTTTATATCAGTCAACTAAACAACTACAGAAGCCAACCACATTTTTTCACCTGGTAGACTATTTTTTGATGCAAACTTACTGCAAATGATTGTTTTCTCTGCTTACTAAATTACATTTTCAGTTTTTGTTTTTCCTACAGCATGCTTTAGAACTATAAAACCTACTGAAGATTTATCTAGTACAAGAAAAACAACTTCTTTTAAGGCTCATTAAACAATACTTTGAAGGCTGACAGTCCTGCTCACCAGGTTACAACTGAATAATGCTGCTCATATACTATTTTGACTTAGGAGTTTAATAAGTTTTCTTCAGCTTTTTCTTGGCTTTCCTGCACAGAAAATTCAAGCACTACAGTCCTACAAAAATTGCAAATGTATAATAATGGACAGAGTTTGCTTTTGAATAGCTACCAATCCATACTAAGTGGTCAAAATATGGGTGAAGTGGGAATTTAGAGCAACAGTTACTCTTCTTAAGTAGCCTAATTTCCTCTACAAGGAACATACAACCAGCTGAAAACCAATCTCCACAAACTCAATCATGGCTTGACAGGTGCCCAAAGAAGAAATAAACTAAAACACGTGGTTCTTTTGTGACAGAGGGCTCTGTATTATCCCCACTTACAACAACTTGCAGTTCGGGTACTTGGAGTTACACATGTAATTGGTATGAAAGGTCATGAATAGATAAGTGTGTTAATTTCTGTAACAGCTTTCTGAGTTTGTGTTTGGGCAACCATAGTATTCTGAATCCATGAAGTTCACAGTAATTATTGCTTGATTTGTGAGTAGGCATTCTCTCAATTTTAACCCAGTTGCCTAATATTCATTTATATTACAGCCAAGATATTATTTTGTGAATAAAATTTCTTTGTTCCGCTTTTCCATGTACTTCATGGTTGTATGCTGCTGTTACACCCTTCTCAGTTGCCTCTCTCCCAGGTCAGAGTGCACACCGGTACATTTAATCTCACCTGAAATGGAAACCTTTCCAAAATTAACATCTTCATTATCCTGCTGTGCAACTCCTCTATTTTTAATTTATGACTTTTCTAGTGTTGCTCATGAATTTCTAATTATACACTGATCTTTCCTCCCTTGTTCTTGATTCCATTTCTCTTCTGAAATTCAGTAACAGGAGCTAAACACTATGTTGGTGTTTTTGGACAACTGCCTATAATGTCTCCATGAGGGTGGTTTTTGTTTCCTTCAAGTAATAACAACAGCTGATTTACAGACTGCAATTACTGTGGTATTTTATTATCAAGCTTACTTTTAACACGATTCTTGTATCCCTCCCTTCTTAAATACATTATCCTAGAGGTGCTGCTACCCTCACTGATGGACCCAACCTTGGCCAGCAGCGGGTCCATCTTGGAGCCACCTCTAAAGTAAGGCTTACAGATTGCATGACTCAAAAGATATCCCATTGAGCAAATGTGTGTTGTGTCTGTGTTAGTAATATAATGTTTTAAGACTCCCATAGTCTGATAATTTTGCAGTTTTCCTAGTAGCTTAACTTCATGATTAGGATAAAATGATAAAACACCAAACAGTAATTTTTGTTCCAAGTTCAGTGTCATGTCCATTCTTTTTGCGACCCAGCCTTACGGCTTTACTATGTACCCAAGGTCTCCACACTAATAGAATTTACTTTAGCACACAATGAAATAGTTTTCCCCTTCTCCTTCAGAACTGTGGCATTCAGAGAAAAAACGTCCAGTTTTACAGATCAAAGCAGTTCTGCCAGTAATTGACACTCCCTTGAAGTTTACAATTCACACACAGTTTGAAAATGCATGCCGCTGGAAGAGACAGAAAATCCCTTTCCAAGGCCACAGCCAAAGCCCCATTCTGGGATCTCTGGCACATGCAAGGTTACCTCCCACCCAGACTGCCTAAAATCACCCCCTGCTGGGTGAAACACATCTTGGTCTTTTATTTGAGTTAAATATTGGACAATATTTAATGGAGGAATGGATATAAGCAGTATTACATTTCTGTGTAGCCCTACTTTACATGAAACCAAGCCTTAAAATTCAGGCTGATATAAATGGCTTCATATTTAGGAGTTCACTTCACAACTATGAGTCACTCTGATAAATCTGAAGAAAGAGAATTAGAAGCACTTTTGCCTCACAGAAAATTAAGACTCTCAAAACAAGGAAAAATATAATCTGAAACAAAGGAAGCATTAATTAAGAAGCAGCAAGGAAAAGTCATTCAAAATCAATTCAAGGAAGGTTAAATAAAAAAACATGTGAAGTCACTGTTCACATTAGTGTTGTAGTGGTAGTGTTCCAGAATGATTTAATGCCATTTAAAAAAAAGAAAAAACCCTAGCCCCCAGAGCGAGCTGCTTTTAAGTGAGCAAAGTGTGACACTAATACACAATAGATTTTGACAGTGCCTGACACAGAACATCGAAGAACCACATTTGACTTAAAATAAACAATAAACCCGTGTAATACAAGAAAAAGTGAAGACTGAATAAACATTATGACTCCATTTCTGCAGTGACCTACATGCGAGCAGACACCTGCCACAGTTCTGATGTCAATTCTGCTCCCTAATGGCTCATGGCTCTAATAGAATGATAGAGGCCACATCTGGCATTATTAACCCCTCTTCCAAAAAGAATATTTTTTTCTTTATCACTTACATTAGGACATTTGGAATATGAAAAATCCATTAAATCAGAGACAACACTAATACATCCAATTTTAATAACTTGTTTACACGAGAGGGTTTTTTTAAAAAAACCCAACCACACAGCATGTAATTTCAATGTCTTGAAATTACAGGGAACCAACTATTACACTTATAAAAAGAATAGTACAGCAAACTATGAGTTATGAAAACCACAACATTAAAAGTTATTATTAAAGAGGCTGACTTTACAAAAAAAATCACCACTGCATACAACAGTATATTGTTATGTTCCCATTATATTTGATGTCTTGCACACAAGAACAAGTATAAGTGCACTCAACTACTGTTCCTGTCTGGTGTGGATTTGGCTGTGTTCCTACTGAACACCTGAAAAGGTTTTCAAAAGACACTGAAAGGAAGTAAAGTCAAATAGGATGTACTGCTCTACGAACAAAACAGTTACACAGTTCTCAAACAAAGCCTATTTGAGTCAGGAATCCTTTTATATTCAACTAAAATAGTGCTAATAAATTCAAACCACATATCTGCAAGTGCTTCAATTCAGTCATTGTCTTGAACACCACAGAATAGTATGGACGCAGTCTAACTTAAATAAGGCGCCACATGGAAGCATCAATCAATAAATAGCCTACTGCTAATCCATCCCAGCAAGAACTCCTTCTATCCTTTTCTGCAGCTCCTGGGTTCCACTTCGATGGAGGGACTAACAAGGTCTGCTCTAATATATCCTAATCTGACAGCCAAGGAAACAAAAAAAAAGGGGGCTGTTGCACTCATAATACCCCTAAAAAGGTGTGGCCTCATGTACTGCTTTCAGCTGGGGTAGAGTTAATTTTCTTCACAGTGGCTGGAACAGGGCTGTGTTTTGGTTTTGTGCTGAACGGGGTTGATAATATAGAGATATTTTTATTATTGCTGAGCAGGGCTTGCACAGAGCCACAGCCTTTTCTGCTCTTCATAGTGCCAGATTGGCAGGGGTTCTGGGATGCATGGGAGGCTGGGAGGAGACACAGCCAGGATAGGTGACCCAAAGGGATATTCCAGACCACATGACATCATGTTCAGTATATAAATTTGGGGAAAAAAAGAGGAAGTGGGGGATATTTGGAGTGATGACATTTTTCTGCCCAAGTCACCCTTATGTGTGACAGGACCCTGCTCTCCTGGAGATGGCTGAAACCTGTCCAACCATGGGAAGTTGTTGAAATGAAGAAATCAATTCCTTGTTTTGTCCTGCTGTGTGAAGCTTTGGCTCTCCCCCTTAAACTGCCTTTATTTCAACCCATGAGTTTTCCAGCTTTTACCCTTCAGATTCTCTCCCTGATACCACTGGTGGGGGAGTGAGCAAGCAGCTGCCTGGGGCTTGGCTGCTGCCTGGGGTTAAACCACAACAGCTCAGTAAAAACAAACCATCCAAAAGGAGGAAGTGTCTCGTACTGTAAGGAGACTGCAGCTTGGGGTTATGAAGAGCAGTCTTCCCCACTGGTTAGTTTACTGCACTGGTAAGTAAAAGTTCACAGGGTTCCAAGGTGTCTCCAAGATTTTCACACATCAAAGCTTCAAAATACGTAAAGGAAGGAGAGGGCAGTAATTTCACCTCCCAACACTTGAACTTCAACAATGCCCATTGTAAAATCACAAACATCTGGTGTCCCTCAATCTTACTATGCAGGATTATTTGAAAAAAGGTTTATGAAGTCTCCTACTGAATAAACAGCAGGTTTGGTTTGTTTTAGAGACTTCTGTTCTAAACATGAGCAATTTTCCTTTATGCACTGAGATGGCTTAATATTCATAATGAAAGAACATGAATCCTCATGCTGAAAAGCCTTCTGCATATCATTATAAACCCAAGAATGGGGGCTCATTCTCAAAATTTTACTATGAATTCATTATTATCTATGAATCCTCTCTTGGATCAAGCCAATAGCTCAGCTAACCCAGTTCTGACAGCAGAGGGGGACACCAGCAAAAGCACAACAACTCATCTCTTTCCAGGGCTCATTTCTTTCATACTCAACTACTCAATTGGAAGTGTTCAAAACCAAGTAAACATGGCACTTTATTCAGAAGTTGGAGTTGAACTGAGGTCTTTTCCAAACTTAATGATTCCATGAGGTACTAGAAGGTATATCCCTGCCTAGGCTTTACAGTATCCTTGTGTACTCACTGCCCACAAATTCATCTAATCATTTTTTGAATGTGCTGGTACCATTTCCCACAAACCTCCTTCCCAAAGAAACTCCTGTGGCAGCAACTTCCAGAAGGTCACAAACCAGTGTAAACAAGTACCTTTTTTCCATCTGTTTTACACATTTCTGCTCATTTCATCAGATATTCCTAGTACTGACATTATCTCCCAATCAGTTCTGCATTTGCCTGACCACTTAAATGATTTTTTTTTTTTTTTTGAACTTTAGTCCTATCCCTCACTCATTTCAGACTAAAAAGTGTTGAGGCTCCTCTCTTCATTGGCAGCTACTCTACACCCTTGATAATTTCACCAGCTTCTCCGCATTTTCCTTAATTTCACCAACTCTTTCTTGAAATTAAGAGGACACAACTGCACACTGTGCTCAAGAGGATGTTACATGAATTAGTTAATATTCCTAGAAAACAAGGCCTACATTTTCTTTTAAGAAAAAAAAACAATGAAAACCAACAAAAACCCCCATCACTTTCCAAAAGGTAATCTAACTTGACTACCATTGTCACTGATAATTGGGACAAAAGAATCAGAATTCATATGAACCATATGAGAGAAGAGAAGGTTACTTCAGCTAGATTTCTTTCTTCCTTCCAATTCCTAGTAGTCTCTATGGTTTGGGAGAAGGGAGAATACTATTCCTAAAAAAAAAAAAAAAACCCACTAAGATTAATTTTTTCATTAACAAAAGTAAAAGATATTTAACATAACTCCTCTAAAAGCCTGTAAACTTGAGAAAATCCTAACACTCCCAGGTACTTCAGTTCTACCAATAAGGCTCAAACCAAGATACTGCACACAAACTATTTCAAAATTTCAGAACATATCCCGCACAATAAAATCCTAAAATTTATTCTTTTTAGAACTTGTCACTTTCTGATGCATGATGAAGATGCAGTTTTGTAATCACTTACATTTTTTATTTACCACGAGATTTAAAAGAATAAATCTCATGCTTCATGCAATAAACACAATTTGAAGTGGTATTGTACGCAACTACCGCAAGTGTTCCCTTATAAAGTTCAACAGCAAATGGCTTTCTGTGTTTATTATATGTCCTAAAAAGATAATCAAGTAGATTGCATGGGGATAGAATCAACACTACTGAGCCACATCAGGTAATAAAGCAGAAAGTCATTGCACTGGTTGTCTGCCAATACAATCTCTTTTTTATCAGGCAAGCATACACAGTAACAGATCAGTTGTCTGGTTTTTTTATTCTTATTTCATGAAGGGGAGAAGTTTTCCAATCAAAACTGCATACACAAAAATTGCTAAGGCCCATATAACTTCAGTGCAGCTGCATTGAAGATTACTCAGCAAAGACAATGGAAACAGCAACTCAAGTCCTGACTAACCTACACAGAGAAAAAAAAACTAAAACTACTTCATCAAGGCTTTTCTTACCTTGAAAGATATAATGAGATATGGTTTTTACTAATATGAACAAACCCAGGAAAGTGAGAGAAGACATAATTGTCCTTAATATCAGTATTTCATGTAGCTACACAAAATTTTGTCTACAAGTGGTGGATAATAGACAGTTTATGCCAAGTGAGTCCATTTAAAAAATTGAAATTACTCACAGCTCTGAATTAATCATATGCTGCAGATATTATAAATCTAATTACTTCTCATTCTTAAACTACTATAACTAAGTTTCATTTTTATGGTACATGAAATCACAAAACACAGAAGTCCACAGAGTACTTTACAGGTCCACGTTTTAGGCATATTTCAAGTATTACTGTCCTGCAGGTGATAAAAAGCAGCAATCACCTTTAACAGATGGGAAACCAAAAAAGATCAAGTGGCTTTTTCTTAGTCATAGAGACCAAATTATCTTCATTTACAACCTATCAAATCAGAGTGACTTTACTAGATTAAAGCAAATCATCTTAATGTATTTGCACTAGTTATAACCATTTATTTTACCTCTTTCTATTAAATTCACAAACAACAGAACTGAACTGACTATGAAATAGATTCAGTAATAAAAACTTAATACAGACAAAACAGCCTTTAGAAAATTAAAATAAAAAGGTGAGATCACTTGGTCTTTTGCTTTGGCCAATTTGGGAGAGTTTTGGAAAAGAAATGCTAAACCAATAGTCTGCGCATGCATAACTTCTGGTGCCTTCAAACACAGAATGTGTACTCAAGTTTGTGGTAATGTGACCCATGTTTAACAAAAACAAATTCCTGGCTGTCACAGCAACAGTATTAGAGCAAAAAAGATTCATTCAACAGCACAAAAATGCAAGTGTGAGACTGGTTTGTTTTTTTTTTTAATAGCATGAGCTCATGATCTAGAAGGTAACTTGAAAGTTTCCAGATCACAGTTTGAAGAAACCATGAAGATAAAACAGGTCAGACCTAAACACTTGCCTGCAAACTCCATCCATGCTTGAGATGTTTGTTCTCTTCTCCCCACATTAAAAATCAACAGAAAATAATATTCTATATCATAGCTGACTATGAATACACTTAAGCATAAAACTGAGAACTTATCTTTGAAGACTGCATGAAGTTCACATTTCTTCAATAAATTTGTGACTCATTTTTATTAATATAAACATATAATTAAAAATCAGAAAATTGAATACTGTTCTCTTTTAAGTTCTCCATGCTATTCATGCTTATGCTCTGTGCCTCTCACTGCCATATTTATGAGAAATGTGACTCTCTGAAGAGTACCCAAGTCATGTCTGCTGTCACACAGACTTTGTCACTTCTCCAGAGGTACTCTACAGTTCCACCCAAGTGTAAAGCACAAAACATCAAGCTGAGCAATCAAACTGAAGCAATTCAGCCTCCTCTGGATTTGAACCCTGTATTTCCACTCAAAAAAACCAGCAACAACTTCTCCTATGAACTCCTCCACCTCAACACACCTTCCCTCCCACCAGCTTCCTTGTCATCCTTGTCTGTTCCACTGCTCATAAACACACCCTGAACTGCAGCAACAGCTGCCTGCCACAGTTAATTTAAAAATACAGATGTGCTGAATCGCATTGAATCATGGATGCAATTAGCCAGCAGCAAATACAGCCAAGTATGATCTCTGCTAAAACTAATGGGAGTATTTAATTTCTCCCAAATTTACACCAGTTGTCAAGGCAACCAAAAAAACAAGCAAGGCATGAAGGGGACATGACTCAAATGGCTGAATTGCATAAACTTCACTTCCAGAGTCATCAGTAGATGAGACTAAAGAAAGAAAAAAATCCAACAGAACTAACAAATCTTTTTGGATTTGTTTTAGGAGTAACAAAAAATTTCACCAGGAAAACTAGTCTCTGACAAATTCACCTTAAGGAAGTCTGAACATAATCAAAACAAGAAAAAAACCCCAAAACTAAAAATGTCTGTATTATAGACACCCAAGTATTATTCATCTATTTAGTATTTTTGCTTGTTTGCTGAATTTGTCTTTATGAGCTGCAACCTGACCACTAGCACTTAAAGAAAAGAACCTCAGAACTCTCTCACACATATATATAAAAAAAAAAACCTGCGTTATGCCCTACCCAGGCAAGCAAAATCCACACAACCAAAACCAAAGAAACAATGAAAACCCCACAAAAAGCAACTAGGCAAAGTCAGAAAATTTTACTTCCTCCATCTTTGAACAAAATATAATTTATAGTTACTTCTCATTAAGGTAGATGCTATTAAAAGAAAAAAAGGAAAAAAAGCCTTTCATTGTATGAAAACTTCAATTTCAGGAAGCTTGGACTCAATTCCCAGCACAAACCCACCTATAATTCAACTAGATCAGCTTTTCAAATGTAGTTTATAGCATTATGACTAAGGGGTAGTTGAATTGATTTTCAATTCAAGTGAGAAATCAAGTTAACCTCAACCTCCCAGCAGACAAGTACATTCTAGTAAAGCAGGAGAAAAATATCTAAAGGTTTCTGTGGTTAACAGAAAGCCCAGTTGCTAAAGTAGGAAAAGAAAAGGAAAAAAAAAAAAAAAAAAAATCACTGTCAAAGTACAATCTTCCTTCTAAAGATTCTGCAAAGATTACATTTTCCAGGATGAGAGTGTCCTTTCCCACCTGATGAGGATCCAGCTAGGATATATTTGCCACTTTGAGACATTTTAATGTCACAATAGTGTAATAATAAATAGGTATTTATGAATATATATAATAATAATAATTTAGGTAAAGCAGTAAATATATGTTTACTTCTGACTTCTCACAGTCCAACCACTTCCATCCTTGATGGGTCACCTCAACAGAATCACAATACACTGGGGTCTGACTTCTCAGGCAGTGCAATGTCCTCAGCAGCATCACCAACAAGGCCACAAATGTGTCACACTGTAACTACAATTCAGTGGCCCTGCTCAATTCTGCACTATGACCCAGCAAACAAACAACTAAAAGGATGAAAACCAAACCACACAAAATATTGGTGCTTTCTACACATTCAGTATAATTGTGGTAATACAGGTGTGGCTGTGGAACAAACAAAATAAGCTAATAAATTAAAATCATTTGCTTGCAAAATACATCCAAAACTATCCTTTTGCTACAACCTACCCCAGGGAGTAAAATATCTAGTACAAACTATATACACAGAATAAATACTCATGAATTTCATAATGGCTAGACAGAGTGAAAACCCTTTGAAGACCAGGCTATTCAAAATATTAAGGTTCAGAAAAACCCAAAAGTATTAGTGGGCTTTCCAATATATTATTCTATTCCTGTTATTTACCCAAGGGTTTTACTTCTCTTGAGAAAATAAAAGTCAGACTGTGTCTGAATCACTGAACATCTCCCATACTGGAAGGTTAAACCTCCACTCAGAATCGAGGTTTTCACATTGAAAAAGTAAACAAAAGTCAGCTAGAAAGAGGATTTGGATTATCAGTGAAATCTCTCTGCAGAATTAGCTGAATGTTTCAGAAAACCATGTTCTTGAAAACTGAATTTCTGAACAGAAAAATAAAGTAGTCAAAGAGACTGAGATTAATATACCCTCTTCTTCAGGGAACCTACAACCACAGACCCTAACTTTAAAATAATTGCTGTCTATTGAAAAGCTTCCTAATTTGCCTGATACAATCTAAAACTCAGGAATAAATGTTATCTTTACTTACAAATCATCAATTGATCCAAAATGTTTCTTATTATTTGACAGCAATTAAGTCTTAGGAGATTGTCCATGAATGAACAAGAGCTATATAAATGAACAATCCACTGAGTGTAAGTGTTTCAAAGTAGCGTTCTGGGAAGGATTTTGGTTCAGAGTGGGAAAATTGGTTAATTATTGAGAAAACACAGTAAAGCACCACTTCTTCTACATGTACTTCTATAAATAATAAATACATAAGTAGTTTTTTCAATGGTGTATTTTCTTTATGAAATGAGTATGGCCTCTACAGTTTCTTGAAAGAACAGAACTGTCATATTGCCATCCACATAGTAAGCAAAAATATCTCCCAGTGCAAAACAATATTTTTGACCTTTACGTATCTTTTGAGGTTGATAAAAACACTACAATTACTGTACCACTGTGTTCTTGGTAAGGATTGCCTTTTTTAGGTAAGTGCATTAATTCATTAAAGTTAAGAAAAATTAGAGAAGAATATAAACAAAGATCATTATTAACTTAATACTGCTCTCCTGACCTCTAGTACAAACTCTAGAAATACAATCACAGAACATATCAAGCTACCACTGGAAAAAAAATCCAACAGACACCAAAAAAACCTGATATGGAATTGAATCACATTAAAGACTCCATGTTAATTTACAGTACATTTCAATGTTGGAAATATATTTAGACTCCAGGGTTTTGATGCTTTCTTTGGTAGGGTTAACTGCTTCGTAAATGCATGGTAATGACTCAGAACAATTAACATATACTCTTTAAAATTAGGGAAATAAGCCTCTACCAGCCTATTTTTCCTCTTAGGTAAAAGACATCAATACACCAGCAGCCATTGATCAACATTATCTGAAGTTTGCTTACACAATATCTACAGCAAAGTTACAAGGAAGCCAGTACTTGTGGGCACTTTAATTTCCTTGCATTTGGATTTGATTGCTGTTACACAGGCTGAAATCACACACACTGACTATATATGAGCAGATATCTTACCCTGAAATTACAAGTCATAATGACAGTCAACCTAAAATTGTATCCTAAAATTTAAGCACAAAAATATTAATGAAACCTCACTGGAATGGACAGAGCAACACAGCATTCAGAGTGTTACCTGATAGTTTATTTCACATGAACATACTCTGTCAGGAATCTTGGCAAATAGTATCCACAAAAACATGTACAAAGCCTCCAAGATATATTCTGAAGCTCTACTCTAAAAACTAAAGTTTGAACTGCTATGAAAAGTTCGGAAGCATTTTTCTTCACTCTTGCCTAAGGATATCTTCTACTACAAACAACTTTGTTTTGAAACAAGAGGCAGGAATTCTTGGCCTTGGCTGGATTTTTTTGCTATATTTACAGTAAGTATAAATAGCTTGCTCCTCCTATTCACATATACACCTATTTCATTAAGTGCATCATCAGCATTGTATGATTACATTCCTCTGGGATTATACAAACTCACAAAGTCTGCTTCACTTCTTTTGTTGACACTACAACTCTATGCAAAAGTACACAAACATGGAACAGATTGTTTCTGTGTCATTTCTCCAGTCAGCTTTGCAGGAGATCTCCTTACATTAATCCCTTAAAATCTGCTTAGGAAAAAAAAAAAACAAAACAAAAAAAAAACCAAAAAACCACTCCATCACTTCGAGTTGTTTTAGACAATTATAAATATAAACTCTAACTCTGTGGACTTCTCTACAAGCAGCCTGATTGTCATCCATTGAATCTCCTGATGTGATAAGAAAATTTCAGTTCAACATTTTAAGTCACGTCCTTTAAAACATGGAGCTGATGTCTACTGTGAACCATACCAAAACTGTTGTACCTTTTTTAAATAGGTACCCTGATGCTCAGCAGCAACATGAAAATGCAGCAGAAGCAAGATGCCATCTGAGCCTCCCCCTTTACAACTCCTTTCTAGCTAAAAGTGCCTGACAATAGTTTCAACTACCTCATATTTTCATCTCTGTAGGACTTAAAAACAGTAAGAGAAAGTTATATGCTTTTTCATCAAGAAAGTATTTTTATCAAAATTGTTTTTGTTCAGAACAGTTTGAAAACATTTTCTATCTTGCTAAGTTTCAAAACACTTGACTAAGACTTTTCCATTTTGCTAAAACTTTTCTGTTTGAATTTTGATGTATTTCAATCTGTAATGGTTTGATTTTTCAAAATCAAATGGGAATGATTCAGTATCAGGCAAAAAGACTTCAATACACCCAAAACTAAATTATTGGGGTATTATTTCTGTGGTAAACAAAGATTTTGCCCTGAATTTGAATGACAATTAAAAAGCAGGATTTCATATGGAACAGGTATTTTCTAACTCATTTTGTCAGTAACAACCAAGGAGAAAATAGTGAGCTCCTTCTCTGCCCTCTTAAATCTGCTTCCCAGTCATTCATTCCTATCATCTAAATGCCATCTTTGACTATGTTCTCCCAGGAGCATCCACATTTTACAAACCGCTTTTTCATCTGTGGCAATGCTCTTCTGAGATACCTGCAGCTGAAGTGCCCCATCATAACCTTTAGTGTTCCCATCCTTCGTTAAGTACGCAAGACAACAATTTTGCCATCTTATGAAATTTACATAAAATCACTTTGGCAGTAACTGAAAGATTTCATGGCAAAGGACACAAAAGAGTGAACCTAAAAAAAAAAAAAAAAAAAAAAAAGGGGGGGGGAAGCCAACAAGAAAAATCAAAACAAACTCCAGAACAAACAAGCAAAACAACAACAGCAAAAAAAAAAAAAAAAAAACAAACCACGAGTCAAAAGCATCAATAAACACAACAACACAAGATAAAACAGAGTATATTAAAACTATAGCATGGAAGTTGACACTTCCATGTGTAAACACACCATTTTATTTAAAGGTATAATACCAGGCAGAAACAAGCCCTTGTCCTGCTCTTCCTTTGGAGAGCACAAAAAATACCGATATACATTAAAGGGTGCCAAAAAAATGTACACACAACAAAACCACCACCTAAATAATATATACTCCAGGATTTCCCTCAGTTCTTGGAAGGAACCATAGTTCAGTTGTCACAGCTAGATGAAACAGCAACTCTGTTCAAGGTATGGGAAGGAGTGGACATGGGCTCAAGGCGTAAACAAATCCCTCTGCACGGGAACAGCAGCACCGTCACACCTTGATAGGCAGCGCAGCTGCCGAGGGGTAATGCAGAGCCACACTCAGTCAGCATGAAGCACAGCTTGGCTTCCTTCCCAGCTCTACCTGAAATGACCTTGTGAGAGCTGTCAGTCAACCCTGCTCAACAAGACCTCCCCAGGCAGGGAAGCCTCAGGTACAGCCAGGACTGCTAACAGCAGTCCCGGGAAGAGCGGCGACTGCCTCGCACAACCTGGAGATGCGCGATTCTCTGGATTTCCCAGCAGCACACAAGGAAAGGGGGTCAGTCTCCCCAGACATGCACTAACACTAGAATGTTTTTAGGTCTTTGTGAAGATCATTTTGAGAGTGCTTGTGTGACCCTTCAGAATTCAGAACCATAGTGCATGAAGGTGGCAGCACTAAAGCCACAACAGATCTCATCTGAGGAGGCTTCCTAGCCAAAACATCCACGTTTAATACTTAATCGTACTATGATCAGCAGCGCACTCTTCAATCACACTGAGGGCACTTAATTTGTTTTATGTACATTTACAATTGACATAAGACATTTTCATAATTCAAAGTCCAGAAAGGACCACTAGATCTGTCCACTGAACTCCTGCAAATGACAGGGCATCATTTCACATAAAGAACCTCAATCCAGCACAAAAGAATAGAAGCAACAAAAAAATTAATTACTTGGCCAACTATACCTTTATTACAGCCTGATCACAGAGCAGAGCAAAGCTCCACCATCCACCTCTCCCCTCAGTCTGAGGGCCCAGTGATCACATGGCAGCCCATCCATCTTTTCTCTTGCTCATTCTGGTTCCTTCTCTTTTCCCACCCTACTTTTGATCTACCTAAAGGTCAAAATTTCTTTTAACTGGCTTCTAACTTGCTTTTGCTGATGCTATGTAACCTGCTACCAGACATTTTTCATTTTCTGCCTGTGCATCGGACAGAAAACCTGATACTTTATACTTAACTGTTTAACAGCTAGATCCAGCCCTGGGGTGCCAGGCAAGGAAAGGCCTTCCCAAGCCCAAACAGCTCCAAGTGGTAGCACTCAACAGCCTTGGCTCTACAAGTCACTGTGTCTTGCAGGTCTGAGCTCTGAAAAGCAAGCCTACCACTCACACTTCAACAGGATAAAAACCTTTACACCTTTTCACCCATGCTTAAAAACACCATCTGCTGTCCCATCTCAACATGCATTGCCTCTTTTCACCCCTCCTTTAAAGCACTGACAGCACAAAAACGTACACATCTTCCATTTTCTGTATGGGGGATTTTCTTTCCTAGTATTCTGAGCTCATCTCTAGTAAAAAATTGGTATTTATATGCATTAAATAAGGAAAGGGCATATAGTGTCCAAGAGAGGAACTCACTGTTGGCAGATACTTAGCCTGACCCTTTAGGCAAGTCACTTAATCTCCCTCTTGTCTCAAAACTGGGGAATATTTTGGTAAGTGTTTAGAAACAATTTTAGACTCTCAGCAGACTTGAAAAAAAATGAAACATGGTTTTATTATTGAAAAGGACGGAAGTTGATAAATCACCATCGTATTTAAAACTATAACAGATCTATAATTAAAGCATAGTATTTAACTAATCTCATTTTCTCTGGTCCGAAATAACTACATCAAAAAGGCAACAAGTAAGAAGATACAGCTGTAATACAATATGCCTTTTACTTGTGCTATTTACTTAATATTCTATTTATGAGGAGAGGGGAGACTTATTTGAGAACACTGTTTTCCAGACAAAAAGAAAAAAGTAATAAAGATGGTGAGAAAGGAAGGGAATTGACCTACCCTCAGTGTTTGTTGCCCCAAATCCAAAAACTATCACTGCAAACTCTTGCAAAGCAGAAATGCACAAGAGCTGGCTTGTAAAAGGTTGGTTTAGGGTTATCAGACTACCCACACAGTCATCAGAGCTCAAGGCAAGCTTAAATCTGTTTCTTACGACCTGAACACTTCATTCTGGCTCCATGAAAGGCAGGAAGGTAAATTACATCACCGTCCGTACTAATACACATGTTAATAGATATCAAATGAATTTAAAGGAAAAATGTGGTAAATCTTAATGAAGAAAGAGGCAACCTGTTTCTTCTTTCCCCTAGAACTCTACCCCACATCTAAAACATCATGGGATGGGGAAAAATAAATCAGGAGGCAGGTTCCTTTCCCTCCATCAGTCTACAAATGATTTACAACTATAAGCTAAGAAACAGTTTCCTCCTATTTTATTATATATTTATACCCAAGGTTTCTTAATCTGATATCATGAATTCAGTATAAATGTTCCATAAAGTGTGTGCTGAAGGAGCAAACTGTGCTGCTCAGGTTTCACAGCCTATTAGAACTAACTTCTGTTTTCAACTTCTAACTTGGAAAAAAGGCAAGTTTCCCAATCATTAGGTCACTATCAAAATGGAAAATATAAGGGGCTATATCCAACAGCAAATGCACAGAACCGGGACTTGGCACCAGGTCTGCTAAATTACTGCTACAGTCTTAAGTTTCCCCCACCTACTTTTACTTTAATATCTGACCCCATAAACAGAAAGGAGTAATTTGCCAATATGACTGTCTTGAAAATGAACTAATTAATGTTCACAAATCCTCTCCCTGAATACAAAGTAACAGAGTTTAATTAAGCATATATTCAAACTCCTTCACATGTTTATTCACACATTTACCACAGTGCTTCTGTGGCCTTTTGCAGCTTCTCAAAACTTCAATACTGAAAGACCAAGTCTTCCAGTGAAAATTTACTTGTCAAATTGGTATTACTTAAATTACAAGCAAAATGCTAGTATCTACATTTTACCAGTGTAACACTTCTCAAAAATTAGTAATTTTAGTCAGCATCTATAATATTCAAGTTAAATAATTAACTTTATTACTCCATTATTAAAACAGAAAAAACTTCAGAATGTACTATGCTTTGAAAACTTCAAAAGCTAAAAAAAAAAAAAAAATTTAAAAAGCTGGGAAGGGGTGGGAGCAAGGACAGTCCAACTCTGCTGGGAAATGACTTAAAAACAGCCAGGCCCACTTTTCAGCAGGATACAGAGACAGGAGAGTGTTATTTCTCCTTTCTCATTGTAATATCTTGTAACTCTGTCACACTGGCCAAAAGAGACAATCTAGGGCTTACAGACCGCATAGAATTGGAAAAATGTAGTATAATTCAAACAAACAAACAAAAAAAAAAAAAAAAACCACAAACAAGAAGCCAACAGAAATCAAGCAAAAAAAAGCCAATATATACCACTCCCCCCCCAAAAGCCAACAACAGCAAAAAACCAACAACACACCATCATCAAAAACCAACCAAACTACAAAAGTATTCTAAATGGAAATTTCCTTAGACTTGCTTTCTTTAGAAAGAGCTTCAGGTTTTTTTACTCAAAACCCTTCAATTTGTTTTGCTACTTATTGAATCAAAAGTTGTCCATACAACACACAGGAGCCCTTTCAATACCTAAAGTGGTGTTTGAGTCCACTGTAGAAAGAGTTTACCTTGCAGATCATGCTAAAGATAAATTTTTAAAAAAAAATTAAAAAAAAAAATTAGTGAATAAGGAAATGCATTGAACTTCTGCCTATTTTCAGGAAATAGAAAAAAATTTAGACTGTTTTCAGTGTTCTAGTAGCCTAATTTAAGGAGTAAGAACCTCAAAGTGTCTTAAACACTGAAAATTTTACAGTGTAATTGACCAATTCAGGATTCATGCTGACCACTGGATATATCTTAGCAGCCACTATCACGTTTCACACAGTAATGAAAAAAAATTCTTCATCAGTCACTGAAGTGAGGGAGGAATATTCTTACACATGTTCACATTTGTGGGAATTCTACAATACTAAGCAGTCCCTGAATGAAGCAATTTTCATACATTTACTCAGGTAGATATTATGGCCAACCATTACCAACAGAAGCAGCTGATGATGCCTTCTCCCAATTAATTTTTACTGCAAATTCTCATGGGATTATAAAATCCAATATTCACAAAAGCTTCTAAGCTGGAGACAGAATTTCCATTTACCAGCCTTAATCTCTGTTTAGAGCCGCTCTTCACTACAGTTTTGTACACTTTCCTCCACAGCTACCTAGGAGTGAACTTCTCCAGACTTAATTAGATCACCATAAATCACATTGTGCTGGTATAGTACTGCATAGACTGAGTCAAAGAAAACCCTCTCCACCACCCTGCTACTTTCTTCCTTCCCCTCCTTTTTTTAAAGGTATTAACATCTAGGCACTCCCCAGATCTCACAGCAGACCACCTGATGCTTCTCAGGTAAATACAAGTACATTTAAGCAGGGTGTTATAACAACCTGTTTTAGAGTATATTCAACAATTGAAAGTTTGGGTTTTTTTTTTATTTAGACTTGGTCTTTCCCCTATCTCTTCAATGGTGGGGCATGACCCTTGCACTTATTTCCTTCCCATGAACTACAGGTCATTAGAGAAGCGAGAACTAAACCTGAAGTGTGTCTTTCAAAGAAAAAAAGAAAAACCCCTCGCACTTAAAAAAGCACTAGCAAAATGATACTCCCAAACCAAGACAAAAAATCAAAACCCCCCCAAAAAAACCCCACCCAACAAAAAGAACCCCCACAACCAATTTCCCCAGGTTTTTTTGGTTTTGCTTTCTTCTTTGTAGTTTTTTTTTGAAACAAAGTCTTGGTGATAACCATTACTTTGCATTTCAGTGTAATTTGTGGAACATGTTCTGTACAAGTTGGGGGTTTTTTACATAATCTGATACATTCCTCACACTGATCTCATTGGCAATTCCAGCTTCACACATCATGGACAATGAAAGTCCAACTGAGGATTAGGAAACTGAAATGCTCTGGTAGTACTGATACCCAGCACAGGTGTTAAGCCGGAAAACTGAGTTTACATTCAGCTAGGATGTAGAAATTCTTTAACTATACTGTTGATCTTAGGTCTATATTGTCTGCAGAGTTCATTACAGAAAAGAGCAACTGTAAGTTATCTCATACAGGAGCACAGGACTACAGAAGGATTCAGATTGATTCTTTATGAAACAGATAGTCATAGCTGCAAGAATCTGAAAATTGTTTACATTTGCTCTAGACCAAGAGGAAATTTAAAGTCTGTTCACCTGGACACACAGTGCAAAGCCATTTAACAAGATGATTTTTGTGAGGTATATTATATATGGGTAACAATTTTTTGGGGTTTTTTTTAATCCAAAAAACTAACGCAACACTTAGAAAAAAACCAGCTTGATAGATGATCCTGAAGTACTCCAAGTTCTTTGTCTAGTTAGATTTATAAGTAACTAAATAATTTCAGCTAGAGGTCTGTACAAATTCACCTAGAAAATCTTGTTTCTCTGCAGAACTCACTGTTCTGCACAAGGCAAGGAACATTTGTGGGAGGCTGAGAACCAAGGAAGCCACATACACTTGACTCATTTAGAACTTCAGCTGAGGCATGACAGAAGATCCAATTTAACAGAGCTTCAGAAAAGCAGCTCTATCCTAGGAAGAATGTAGTGAGGTTCTGGATCATTCTTCTGGTCATTTCTAGCACACCAGCTTTTAAGATATTTCTCCTCCAAGACAAAAAGCAGATAGGCATTTAATTTTCATGCTTGGCTCACTCTCCCAGTGCTCTCAGGCAATCTCATAATAAACTGTATTGAGCTTAGTGTTTCTTTTTTTTTTTACTCCAAGCACTTCATTTTAGTTCCATTTTAAAGGCGTTTCATTCAGAAGAGCTGCCTGCTGAAGCAGCATCTGTTTTGAAGCACAACAGCAGCTGACAACCCTACCAAAATACAGCCTACATGGTTTGCACTTGCTTTGCCTTTTACTACAACAAGACTCACAACTGTTCTTAAAGACAGGTTGTTTCTAGTGGCAATAAGGACATAAGAAACAGGTTTCTGAATAAGAGACAAGAGTATGTAAGATAACATGCTAAGAGAGTCGCTTTGGAGCTAAAACCAGTAATTTAGGAGGAGGAAGACTATGCATCAGACTAACACAGCCTTATTTTCAGCATGTTTTCCCCCTAATACTTTAATTCTCATGTAAAACCAACCAGAAATTCAGGACAGAGTACAGAAGTCACAGTAAATATTTGGGCTGAAAGAAACAAGAGGCCAGAGCTCAAAACCTCCTGTAACACACATACCAGATAAAAATACACGAGTAACACTCACAAAACTACCAAAATATCTCAGTTGCTTCTGAATCAGAATTTTCTTTCATATGGGCTTCTTGGCAGGACTCGTTCTGCATCTGGTTATCATGTAATCACACCCAGGTTCACACAAGACAAATCTGACCTGAAAATCCCATGACAAAGTGCCCCAGATAATCACCCACCTCCATGGGACAGTAAGTGCAGACCAGTGTTGTGCTGAAATGATGCGAGCAGCTTCCACACTGGACATGTGCCCCATGGGAATGGCTTGCAGGCTACAAACAATGGTCTAGATCCATCCAAACTCATCTAAAAACAAGCCAATAGAAAATGCAACTAAACAGTGTGAAAAATACACCTACAAAGCAAGTTTCACAAAGGCAGCACCAGCCAGCAGTTTTGTGTTCTAACCTTCTCTTTTAAGGCATGGTGGAGAGACAGGTCAAAGGAAAAAATACATCAGCTGACTGTGCAGAAGTGTCACAACTTTGCAGACAAACATGCTTTGTTGGCTAATAATACACACTTCATACTCCAGAGAGAATTGCTACCTATGCAGAATCCTTGAGATTCAAGAACAGCCTAGGAGAAACCCAAACAGTGTCAGCAGCAGCACGTGCAGGAATCCAAAGGTCACATCAGACTGTTAACTGTGAAAAACACACACATGTGAAAAGGGGATCTGCAAAACCAAACAGCAGTAAATTTGTGTATGCCAGAGACCTCTCAAGGAACCCAAACCAAAGAAAAGTAATGCAGTCACAGCATGAGTCACCAGCCCAAAAATCCTGCCAAAAAGCCATTAAAAAACCACTAAAAATTTCAAATTCTAACTAATCATATTAGCATCGTCATTAGATGCTGTCAATGGGTAATTAAGTATATTTACCGTTTTTGCAGCCTTAAGTGCAAAGAATGGGCATTTTTCCAGGTAACCAATGTTCACAGGAGGAGGCATCAGCTTTTTCATAGAAGTATCTTTCAGTAAAACTGTTTCATGCAGCCAGTTAGCAGCAGTCATTCTTTCTCACCACTCAGGTACTTTGCTGTGAATCTTTTGCCATCTTCTAGAGAAACAAAAGGCTATTTGGGTAGGTGACTTGCTTTAAAAAAAAAAAGCTGTTTAGATGAGGAGAAAAAAATGAACAGTGAATACAGTATTTTCCATGTTTACAGAATGATACTGCAGTTCCTAAAATTAAACCACATACAAAAAAAAGCACAGTCATCAAGTTAGTTTTCTACAACTTTTTTTAACTACTGCAAATCAACTATAAAAAGCATTAAAACATTAGTGTTCCTGTCTATTGCAATACACCATATCTACTATTCTTGGGGAAAAAGATTAGATGTCCTCTCTATATGCACAAAAGCTCTGCTGGACTTCGGCTTTGTTTAAATGTGCATCTTTCTTCTCTCTAAAAATATTTTGTGGTTGACTAACAGAAGCTTTTTTATTGTGGCAACCAGAATATAGCCTTACTACAATGTTATGATCAGCATTTTGGTTTAATCTAGAGCTTAATGGCTTGCATAATTGCTTTAAACTCTCACTGAAGTACCCATTTCAGGTGCATCAGTGTTTCTTCTTCATAGCAGATCTGACCAAAGCAAGTTAGTTTGAAGCTCTCAACACCATATAATAAACTGAAAATATATTAAATAAAGAGACTTATCCACACGCCAAACTTTATTGGAAATATTTATCCAGTCAATGGCACACACCTAGAAGGGAAAGAATGATGCCCGGAACTTGAAATACAGAAGTTCTGCCAAACTTCAGTATCACTACAAAATTCAAACTTCCAATTACTACAAAACATCAGAATCAACAGAATCATTGCTAAAAAGCTTTCCTTTTTGCCTTTGACTGCAGAATGCCCCAATTCATTACTGAATCACATAAAAAGAGTAATACTTATTTCAACATGAGACAAGAAATAATTACTGATAGGCTGCATACTGTTCTCAGTAACAGCAAGAACAGCAAGGGAATGTTTAGAATAGACATTCTTTGACTAAATAAAACTATTTCATCATCAAAATAAGTTAAATATAATACTACTTTACCTCTAAAAATATGAAGGAAAAATACTTCTGAAAAAGAAACAAGAGTATAATAAGTCTAGGAAAACGTAACAGGGTCCAGAACAGTATCAGAAGGGATTTGCTGAAAAACAGCCATGTATAAAAAATAAAACAGCTTTATAGCCAAACAGAAATAAAAGAAAGAATATTCCACTTGTAGTTTGTAGTGAGACTTTAAATAGAGATTTTGATTGTATGTACTAATGTAGTGTGGGCATAAAGTTGTACACTTCCGCCCTAAAATAAATTTTGCCTATAGCTATCTTGGACTTGTTCACTTTCTATTTTAAGCTAAAAGCACAGAAAAAATTCGTATTTGTTATCTGCTATCAGTGAGAGCCTTCCATTTTCTCTTCCATCTTTAAGTATGTCTTTTGTTACACAGAAAACCTGCAATTAAGGATTTTTAGATTCCAGCAAAAAGACTGCTAAGGAAAATGTGACCATAAGCTATATTAACACGCTGAGAGCAGTTCTGAGTGAAAAAACAATTCAACAGGGACATCATGTTTGTCATTTCAAGTCAACTACAAAGACATTATTACTGATAAATATACTGCGAATGAGGTAAGAAAGAAAACTAAGCAAGCCCGAGGCTTTTTGAGGCATTTCAGCGTGTTTGTTCATCCCCTTCTGTTTTTAACAGTAATTAATGGCTCGTAACGATGTTGTTCTCAACTTATGAGTTAAATAATAACAGTGTTAATTAGAATAGAAAAGAGTACTTCAGTTGGAAGGACCTCCTAGTCCTGACCACTTCATGGTGACCAAACATTAAAACACATTATTAAGGGCATTTTCCAAATGCCTCAAACACTGACAGGGATGGGCATTGACCACCAGTGTTTGGTCCATGGACTTCCAATTTAGGCAGCCACATTCTTACTTCAAGCTTGGAATATTATCTCTTCACTACAGAGAAAAAAGTCAACTTAATGTTTATCTAGCTATTTATGTATATATAGAGAAGGAAATAAATAATAATAAAAGAGTGGGGGAATAGTTACACTGTGTAGAATCCTTTATCCAGTCTCCCAGGAAAATTAAAATAAAGGACAATTAATTTAGCGATTAAATTAACTAAAACACAAAAATATTTATGTATTTATGCATATATAACATATGCATAATATTGATACCATGTGGAAACTTATATTCTTGTTCTTCTCAAAAAACTTGAAATCATTTCCATTAAAAACCCCTAAGCCCTTAATTTTAATACTTCCTATCCAATTAATTCTTATATTTTTATTTCTTATATCTTCATCTCCTTCAATTGTCTTTCAACTATGCAGCATTTTCATCATTAGATAACACAAGCTTGCATAATTCTAAACAGCAAAGTCTGAGTTGGCAAGGGCCCTTACTTTTCCTTTAAAGCCTCATTTTCTCTTTATACCTGATATCAGCTCTTTAATACATTGATACATTTTCATTCTAGCCCATGGTCCCTACGGTAGCAGAATTCTTGTCACTTTATCTACTCGTCATTTTAAAAACCTGTGTTGAGCAACAGACTCCTCCTGCCTTCCTTTAGACAAAGGATAAAAAAAGAAATAAAGCTTGTACTCTCCTATAGCTCGCACTGATTTGAGGACTAAATTTCTTGTAGACACTTCAGTGTCTGTGAATTTGAATATAAATGACTTGCTAGTGATACTCAAGACCCATTTTGCAACTGAGCTTAGCATTTAGTATTTGTTCTCTTTATGAAGGAAAACTAACTCCCAAACATCATAGGCTGTGTCAATAACCAGAAACGCTGCTTTCAGGTGTTTTATTCAGTGAATTAAATAAACTCTTGAAGAATGGAAACAAAGAGTAAAAAGGAAAAAAAACACCCTTTTTCTTCATTATAAGCTAAATTATTAATTTTAATTATTAGATACCGAATCATTACATAAACTTTTCAAATAGGCATTTGGCCTCAACTTTCTGCTTTTTTATATTGTCCATAATTACTGGAATGACTAAATGATGACTAAGGTAGTGCTTCATCATCATTGCAACAAAAAGTTACAGGGTTAATGAAATGTCACAGTCAAAATACTTTCACACGTAATCAGCAAGCCATTGCAAGTATCCATTTGTCAGCAGGAAAGAATTTAACCACAGATAAATCTGGTGTTTTGTATTTATTTGGAGGCTGAATTTTCCAATTTTGAAACTTGGTCCTTTTCATTTTCTCTTTCAAGAATAAAATCTCTAATGAAAGTGGTCTCTAACATGGTTTTTATGATGCCTTTATGAACAATACTTAATTATTAGTAGCAGCTAAACTCTAATTTTCCTGATTTGTTTTTTCCACAAACATCATTAACAGCTAATGATGCAAATAAAGAACACCAATGTGACAAAAAAAGCAGACTGATATAAACAGCTTTACAACAATGTGACACTGATATAGGTTGCTTTGTCACACAAAACTAAAATGAAGAAAAAAGTTACTTATCACAAATCAGAGCACATCAAATATATTTATTTATATATTCATTTACACACATTATAGTTGTCCAAGGGCCCTAATACCAAAGGCCAACAGAATAGTGGGGGAAAAGAAAAAAACACCATAACAGAGAAAGGGAACTTTGAGCAAAACTGAACTGCAAATACACCTGTATCAGAGAATCACTCTGCCTAAGTTAAGAGAGGTCAGATGAGACAGGACCAAAGAGAGCCCACCTGATAAACACAACCATTCCCCCATAGCCCTCTTCACCACAGGCCTTGCATCTCTTAAAATTTACTTAAGAGGTGTTTTTCTTTCCCTCCTCTTGGCAAATTGCGAGTCAGTTTTCATCAACAACACACAGAATCCTTACACTGGAATACACCTTTAAGATGCAGCCCAACCATTAACCACACACTGCCAAGTCCAGCACCACACCACATTCCCCAGCTGGATGCCTCAATGCCAGAATAAATAACAACGAGGCTTTGCATTTCCTCTGTACCCACTCTCAGAATGGAGATGATGGCAATACCTTAGTTTCAAGCACTGTTAAGGTATCATTTCATGCCAAGTATTTTGGTACTTCCAAACATTTTATTTCTCCCAACAATTTGGAAGAATAAAACATATCTTTGATGGCTTACATCTTCACATGTCTCCCTCTGTCCTTATTTAGTTTCGTGCTGTCTCCTAAATTGAATTAAAATTATTAACAACTCCAAATTCTATCATCCTGCCTGAAGTCTCCTTGGATTAATTTCAGCAGAGGTAACAGCCTTCAGCAGCCTATTTCCTTGGCAGGCTGAGGCTTAGATTCTCCTGGCACTTACTGATATTAATCACGATGGCTGATCTTTTTGAACCCTTCTGTTAACTATCCTTTACTTAAAAAGCCTCTTGCATCTCCCTGTGATTTTATAGATTAGGCTGGTTGATCACATCAATCAATTACCCTATTAAAACATTTCTCAAAAGTGCCTCTAGCTATAGACAACTGATGTTCTTCCCCTCTTAGGTGCACAATTAAACACAAAGCTCATACCTAAATTTAAAATTAGATCAGATATATTGATCAAAGAAGCATCAGGTTTCTCTGAAAGGTACCTGAAGGCAAAAGACTTTTAATTTTAAGGCAAGTAAGACCAACGTGCATCTAGGAAAGTCCACGACCCAAAAAGCAACATGGTTAAAAGCACTGACACAACTCAGAACTTAAATTATTTGTCTTTTAGCTTTTTGTACAGAAACCATACCAGTGTTAAGAGAATGCATAACCTGATTTGCATGTGATTGCTACTGTTGCTGTATAAAAACAGTGAATCATTCATACCTGATTTCAATATATGCATTTTCAAATTTATCTACAAACACAATAGTTTCATTTGCCAAATTTTAGGGGAATAGCCACCTAGTATCCCCATGATGACCACTTTGTTGCTGGTATTTCACTCCACAGATATATCCTGCAAAGTTACTAAACAAAACTCTCCTTTCTCGTGAGGTAGACAACTCAAAATGCTGAGATTAGTCTTTCACACAAATACTGCCTTTAGCAACAGCAAAACTGGACGATACTTTTTTCCCCCGGGTGTTATTATCCAGGCTGACAGAAAACTATGAAGTGTTAACAAGCGCTTCATTGAAATAAAAATTAACTTGGTCAGTTCTGTTAGGAGTGAAATATTATTCCAATCTAATAGATCTTTGTTAACACAGTATGAGGTAAAACTGTATTATGGCAATATAGCAGGCTATCTTTCAAGTTTTTTGGTTTAACAGCCACTCTTGAGTTAGAAGGAAAAATAGCCGAGTATACATTCATTTTCAATGAAAGCAAACTTATCTGATAATAAATGACCCATTAGTTTGCTCATAATTCTGTCAGAGTTATTACAGTTTTTAGGTTCTGAATTACTGTAATTTACTGTAATTGGTTTGCAGGACAAGAGATAAATTTGACTTGCTCAATTTCAGATTCACTAAAATAATTTTGAACATTCAAATTATTTCAGAACATAACAGTCATGACAAAAATGTAACAAAACCAAAGAATATTAATGGAAGAAATGTTACTGTTTGATTTTTAAAAGCAGATTGATTACTGAAAATTACCAGCCTGCCTCAGAGTTGATTCCTAACATTACATAATTTTTTTTTTGCACATAAATCTTCCCAGAATCAATCTTTACACTGATGTTTGGAAGGAAGAGGTGGGTGAGGAGAGATGCAACCTCAGATAGTTCTACACACACTGCGTGGATACAAGGCTCTGCTGAACATTTAACCTCTCTCAAATACCTGGACACTAGAATGTTAACAATACAGGAGAGCCAGAAAGCTGAAGTTCACATGGAAACTTAAAACCTCTTTTTTGTCCAGTTAGACTGCAACATTTATCTGATTTTCTAACAGTTCAGAGGCCTTCCAAACGCTGAAACTGGAAATGATTTGTTGTTATCAATTGTTGGTCCTAATGCAAACTAGGAAATGGAAAGCAATATGACAACAACTGTGGTGCAGATATGAATAGTTTCAGAAATCTTTTCTTAAATTTCATTTTACAACTCTAGAAAAACCAGCAACTACACTGATCTCTAAAGTGAAAAGTGTGGTAACATCATTACTGCCTCGACTTCCCTTTCTGTTCACTTGGCACTCAAAAAGGAAAAGCAGTATAGTGTCTACATTTACCTTCTTTTTAGAATCACAGTGCACTTCATTTTCAAGTTTTGTGCTCTAATTTCTCCTAAAATAGCACAAATCAAAGTACTATTGTGCATTTAAGTACAGTAGTCATTTATTTTTTCAGGAAAAATACTGATCGTTATGGGCTTCACTGGTTATGAGATGTTTACTACTCCTGCAGAGGGCTCTGAAACAACATATGTTGATCTCAGAAACCTATGGCTAAGGAAGGCAAGTGCACTGACTGGCAAACTCAGACTTTCACAGGTGGTAAAGCAACAGTAAACTGAGTTCCAGATCAAAAATTACAGTCTTGTTTCCAGTCTGCTACAGTGGTCAAGCCCAACTCTAAAGATCCGGTCTTAGCATCACATTAGGACTTGGTTCACAGTGGCCAAGGCTTAGATTAGAACTCACTGTAATATCCTGAATAGGATGTGTGAAAGAAAAAGAAATGGCAAATATATTTTCATGATGGTTGATTTCAGCTGAAGCCAAAAGGCATTGGGGTAAGCCTTAAATCTCATTTTCCCCTACTCATACTTGAAATCTGATGCATCTTAAAGGAGAGTTTGTTCTTCCAGCAGCTAAGCTGGAAATATATTTCAGAATAATAAGGTACCAAATTATTTCTGTAGAAGAAATAAATATGACCCTTCAGCCTGAAAAAGACATGACAGGCTAAAAAAAGCCATCACATGATTCTGAGTTAAACAAAGAATAAATAATAAACTTACTTTCTTCCAGTAAAGATCTTGCGTTTGGAAAATCAGCACACCCTTAAATGAGGCATCCTTTGACAGCTATAAAACACAAAGTATTTTTTCTTTGGGAAAGCCTTGCAGAAAAATTAAAATATAATACAGAGCCTAATGTACATGTGTCACTGAGGGAAATTACACACATCCCTTTCCATCTCCTCAGGAACTGCATCAGAGAGTGTCGTGCTAATGAGGATGCAGATGTTTGAAAACTCCAGCTGGAAATGCTTGTGCAGGCACAGGGCTGCTGATGCCCCGTGCCACCAACTTCACAGGCACCACAGGGAACCTGCAGGTACACCAGCATGGTTATTTTGGCCAGAGCTTCCAGTTACTTGAACTGAACTGGACTAGCTGTGCTAAAAAAGGTTAAATTACAAGAAAACCTTGGGAATTCTCTTATAAGGACTTTTTTTTTTTTTCGGCAAAGGCACAAAGTCTGAGTGAAGCCATGTTTGCTGTGCATATATTTGACAGGGCATGCAAACATATTCCTGTTTGTAGCGGGAAAATAGGGAAATTCTAGCAAAAGTACAGCTCCTTCCTTAAAATCCACTCCATTTCACAAAATACCACAACCCATTCCTTCACTCTGTTCATTTTCCTCAAACTTTTAAGTGTTAACCTGCTCTAACCAGTGTTGAAATCAGTTTGTCAATACACAATGGTATTACCACTTTGAAATAAAGCCAGTGATTCAGAAGGCCATTTGAGAAAAGCAAAAATCATTAGTGATACAAAAAAAAGCCTAAAACAAGGTGAAAGGTTAGCTTTGATTTTTTCACACTTTGAAATATCAGGCTGTAAGTGCTCTTCAGTTAATTAGAAGAAAACTGAATAGAACTGGTTAACTACTCAGCTAAAGGTCATCCTCAAGAATTCTAAGCCCCTTAATAATTGAGCAATTGGAGTCAGTGTAAATATTTTAAAATTCACATTCTGTTTTAATGCTTTTATTCTTCATGCGCTATTGTCTATCTGGTAATATCATGTGATTGAATTCTAAACAAACATGTTCCAACTTTGTTAAAAATAGTTGAGAATTTTATATCAAGAAAATAATTTAAATGACAGTTTGCAAGAAAAACATCCCCAGTTTTTCACCTACAAGAGGTGAGTTTATTTACTTTGTCTCTTAATTATATCAAAAAGACAAAAGTATACAGTACCATAAAAAAATATATATTCTTTTAAGTGTTCCTTTTACAATAATGGCATATCATCAAACCTAATTACCCATAGTCAAATTTTTTACTTTTTAAGCTCAAACTTACAGAAAAAGTTCTTAAAAGGGCTTACACCTACATTTTTTTACATATGGCATTAAAAATAGAAGATTACATAAAATTTTGAAAGTTCAGACCATAAAGTAGATGAACTAGTACTTTAGAAACCTCCTGATCCTTAAATGCATTCCTATAAATCATTTATTGAAAAATAACTGTCTTTCTCTGAATTGAGCACTTGTGTTTATCCATCTTCATCAATGTATCTCAGCACTCTAGAAAGATTTTATTTATGATTTACTTTTACCAAAAAATTCCCATTAGGTAAAGGTATACGTTGCTATAACTTTCTTCAAAGGTGGGGAAAATAAATCACAGTTAGCACTGAAGAAGATGTTTACAGTGGCCCACTAAAATTTCTCTAACCTCACAACCAGCAGCTACCCTACACACACATGAACTGCAGAGAACTTATTTTCTGTGTTCATAGGAAACTTCTTTCTGGATTTAACTGTTTTGAAGCTTTGAACTCTCAACATTCCTAATGTTTGGAGATTAAAAAAAGTTTCCAGAGAAAACGCTTTTTTAAGGGTCATTTCAGAGAGATTTAACTGCTTGGCCAGTTGCAAGGTACTTTTCCACACGCTGCTTAAAAAAATAATTTACAAAAAGTGAGGAAAAAAAATCACTCTGATTGGTTTAAACACAACATTGTTTCACGAAATCTGAAGCTTACATTCCTTTCTTACTTTATAGTCCTTCTCATGCTGGGATATCGGCCAAGTCACAGCTCAGTTCAATTCAGCCAGTATCAGCCATGGACGGCGAGGAAGGGTATTTCATTTCCATTTAGCATGGGCGTGACTTCATGCCAGGGTAACAAGTGTCCTACAGCCAGAAAGCCCCAGTGTGATTGGATCCATGCTGAAGAGCCCAGGCTCCAGACCTCCAGTGTTCTGGCTCCAGGGACAGAACCAAGGAACGGTGCTGGCAAGCCTTGTGCACTTCGGAAGCTAACATTTTGGCACAAAAGCACAATTACTACAAAATGCCAACATGATTTCAATAGATTTATTTTCAGTACATAAATACAATTGGTTTTATCATGCAAATGCTCAGCAGTTCATACCTAAGTCTGCTGTCACTGACAAGAGTCACTCTATCCACCATTTAGCTTTCATGCCATTCTCTCATAGATATACTTATTTCACAAAGAGCACAAAGCCATTAAATAGCCTCTATTATTGAATAAACTGGGTAGTGAACTGGTGTTCTCATTTCCTTCCACTGGATTTATCAGAAAAAACAGCTCAAGGACAGTGAGACAGACCAGCCTAGAACAACATGGGGTATGGTACAGTACTCTCCCAAGATTTCCTCAAAACAGATAGGAGAAGAAAAAAAGTAGTCATATAATTCTGGTTTAGAAATCTCTTAAGCCCTCTTCCCTCTTGAAATAGGATATGTATTCATTAGCATCCCACAAGTTTAAGATTGTAATCCCTGGCACAACACAGTACCATCTGTAGCTGCGAGTTCAAAGAATTTTCTTCCTTTAGATTTCCAGCGAGGTAACTGAAGTCCTCCTTACAGTGCTGCTGTGTCTGGAAAGCCACTCCAAGACACCTTCCATGGAAGTGACAAGATGATATTAAAGTCACTTTTATGGAGACATATGAAAAGCTGGTTTAAACAACTTCAGAGTTGAAAGCCATGAGAACAGTCATCTTCTGGAATGGCTTACACTGGAAGACTTATTTTTCCTCTCCCTAATTCATCTGTTTCATTCACTACATGACTTTATTTCTGCACCAAGCTACAGCAGAAACCCTAGAGACAACAGCTTCATTAACTGTACAGCTCTCATTCTCCATACACCACCCATTAAACTGGGTAAGAATCCAATGAAAGACACTGTGTGAACATGTAATTAAAGACAATTATAATACATACAGGAAGAAATGGGGGGGGGAGGGGGGAATTAAAATTGAAGCAGTCACATGAATGCTGACAGTCCTAACTGATAAAAGATTATAACCTACAGCAGCTGTGTGAACTAGTAAGAGAGAAATGGAGCACATGTTTGCTGTTAGTGGATTTCATGGCTACTTGCCAACACCTGACCAAGTCTGAGACTCAGGAATTCTGGATTCTCTTCCAGATTCTTCAAGCAGTTCAAGACCTTTTGCATCTGCCTTTTCTCATGAAGTTTATCACTCCCAAATAATCTTCTTGGTTCAGTTCCTAGTGGTTTACTCCTTTCTATATTATGTTTCCTATTTCCCACTTCAGCTGAGTACAACAGGCCCATTCCTCATCCATATCCAGAGCACCCCATCACCTAATTTGACTTCAAACATCAATGCAGCCTCACTCCAGTCCAGCTGCTTCCTCTGTTGATAATAAGCTAAAATATAATTGAGTTTCTCTGGAGTGAATGAATGTGGCATCTTTCAGGAATCCTAAAAACATCAAAGCATTCAGATAAAGTAAAAAGCCAGCCCCCAAAAACAAGAGAGTGTACAAAAATAAAACTCATCTCCAACCATGCTTACTGGTCATAATTTGCATCACATTATTTTAGGAAATAAATTAAAAGAAAAAGAAAAGATAAACAGTTTTTTTAAATTTCACCTGAAAGCCAAATGGCCCAACAGAGATAAAAGTAGAATCTCAGTACCCATAACTACAGTAAACATCCTTATTGATACACATGATTACAGAAGGGCTTCCCCTACAATTAGAGGCAGCTCCTGCTTTCTGTATAACTTCATTTACCTGTGGTAGTTGAGTTCATAAAACACAGACCAGGCTACTATTATGATGCCTACTCATTTAACACATCTCCAAGGAAGAAGAAAAAAAAATACAAAAAACAGAAAAGAGAAAGGAGACCATGCCTGAGGGAAAGGAACAGAGTATCGGGCAGAGGTTTCAGTGTAATTTCACAGAAGCTGAATAAAGATGTAATGACTTGAAACAAGTCAGACTGTTTTTCCAGGAACCACTGGAAAAGAACTGTACTTTTCTGCAATGGATAGCAGTGCTGTGAAGCAGCTTGTTTATGTCGATGGAGAGCTGCTCCCACACCTGAATAACAGCGAGGGTGAAAGTTTAGAAGTGCAAACAACCAGGAAATGGAGCTGTCTTAGAATAAAGGACAAAGAGAAACCTTGATATTGAGCAGGAACAACCAGGAAAAACAACCTCAGGGATTTTAACAAACAAAAAGAAATATGGTTTATCTGATACCATGGGCAGAGATCTATCCCATAAATAGCTTGCAAATTACCATCTTGACAATTCTAATCCCAGTTTGTTTTCCAGTTCAACCAAAAGCTACGTTTATAGACAGCAGCAAACCAAAATGCACAAAAAATATCTAGAAAAAGGGGGACAAACAATAAATTGGCATGCTTCTACTGATGCTATTACTTTGAATAGTAAGTACAATGGGCAAATGAAGACTTGCAAATTATCTTAATGAGACTTTGTAACTTCCAGTGAAGTGGTACATAAATTCCAGTACTAGTCACAATACACGTGGCAAAATCCTAACTTCATGTTTGCACTTATAGAGGCTAAGTTGACTATCTCAATTCAGGGATGAGGCTCTGAATACTAGATAATGCTAAAAAAAATCAAGCCAATATTTTGTTGGTTTGGGTTCCCTCCCCCCCCCCCTCCAAAAAAAAAAACCAAACCAAAATGCTAGTGATTATTAGGAAAACCAAACAAAACAGAGGTCATCATTGGAGCACAGTATAGAACCAATGTGTCTGCATCTTGAATACTGTGTTAAGTTCTGATCACCTCATCTACAAGGATACAGGCGGAAAAAAAACATTGGGAAAAATTCAATGAGCAACAGCAACGACAAAAATCACGCAGCAGCAGCAGACTCCTTTAAAAGCCATGACTACAACTCTCCATAGTCACCCATGGCACAGAGTAGTTAAGTATCATTGTACACTCTAATATGTGAGCCAGTACTTATCAAAACAAATTGGTAATTTAAAACAAAAGGAAGCAGTTTGCTTCCTTTTGCAGACAAACCCACTGTACTCCTTGCCAAAAGATAAGTGAAAGCTAAATATTACACTAGGGGCTAGGCAAGTTCATGGAGTAACAATCAAATTAGGGTAGCCAATTATATACAACTCCACATCTGGCTCTAGAAATTCATGAAATGAAGACAGAGATATTAAGGGCAGTATCAAACACTTGGGCCACTGTGTTTACTGCTGGAAACAGGAGAATGATATATGGTCCTTAAGCCTGATTAAGGCCAGACATGCTCTTCTGGCTTCATCTGGGCTACAAAGTTGTATGTAGTTTGGTAGTTAGGAACTCGGAGCAGGATGAAAGGTTTAAGCTGTAAATCAGCATCAGTTCCTGTCTCAAGTGAAATGCAGACTGATGTGCCACTTCAACTGCAAATTTCCCTACATGAGGTAGAAATCAAAAAAATAAACAATTTTTAGCTTCTGTAGTTTGCTAGTATTTACAAATCACCAAGCAAGAGCATCTTTGTGCACCAAATGGCTTCTTTCTTCGTGCTTGTCAACAAAGAGAACAACTTGTCCTAATCTGAAAAAAACCCACACAATTTTCAGGGCAAAGAGCTTTGTCTGATCTATCTAAAAAGCCCTACAACTCTTTTTGAACCATAAGAAAACAGAGTTTGGCAGTCTGCTCGCCTTCTGTTTTAGAGGCTCTTTTTTTGAAGTGTGTACAGAATTACTCCAAAACACATTGTTGGTTGAAAGGAAAGCCCAGCAAGCTCTCTTCCTTAAATATGTAAGTATGGCCTTGAAGACTTATGTCATCCTGATGATTTCATACCTATTGTATAGGTTCTCTGGAAAAAACAGAAGGTATAAGATTCCTGTGACAATGTAATACCTCTTTAGGTCAAAATTGTATTTAACCAGCCCTACTTTCCCATCTTCCAAATAAAGGTAGGTAATCTGGGTTGTTCTTCTCTAGGCAGATGTGGAAGGACTATGCTGGCTTGATGAAGTTCCGAGATGAGCTGCTGAAGGACAGCTGCAGGCTGAATTGAATCTCTGCATTTCTGCTGCCTTTTTTCCTATATTTTTCTGTAACCTGGCAACATAACTGGAACTAAAGACACCCTCTATTAAAGTTTCCTACTAGTAGCTCAATATAATAGAAGAAAACACTTATGGATAAGTCAAAAACAAGTGGGAGAGATGAATGACAGGGGTTTTTTTGACAACTCTGTAACATTATATTCCTAATTTAGCTGGTATTGTGACCACATAGAAAGAAAAGGATACCTAAGAACCCCATATTCTTTAAGTTTAGAAACTACTTTCAGTAATTAATGCTTCGCCGTATCCATACAAATATTACTTCTTGTAATTACCCCAATATTTTTAAATCACGACTTAAAATTTGAAAACAGAGAAACCAGAAATAGACTGTGCTGGTTCATTTCACCCAGCAACCTTACTACATGCTTCTCACTTTTTAACCCTGTTATTTGCCTCAATTGCTACCTACTGAGAAGTTTCCTTTGTTTCAGTCAGCTGAGACAGTCTCTCATTAAGCTCATTTCTTTCACAGCAAAACATCTGCAATCTTGACAATTGTTCCAGACACTTTCTGTAGGTGTAGTACTACAGTAACTTTTTCAGTGAGCATTCCCTAATAGTCACTAATTATATCAAATTAGCTTTCCTTTCTGTCTACTCAGAATTTCTTGACATAATTCAAGATCTAATACCGAGCAGCATGGTTAATTTGTGAAAAGTCCCAACACAGTATCTCAACTGTGATCTTTTTATTATGACCTAATCACACACAAAAAAGGAAAAGTGTGACCTCTTTTACACCTGTTTCAACTGAGACAAAAAAGTTCATTACTCCAGCTTTGGCTTTAAGCCTTAAACACCCCATTCACTTTTGCTGTGCAACAATCAGAGGACAGTGCATATTGTTTCTTAGATGTAATGCATCTTAGAATTTTCTGCTAACCAGATTCAGTCAACATTTGTATTTTTAGTCAATAAAACAAATATACCATCAGGGAGGCATTTGAAGCATTATCCACTGAATTATTCAGACTGAATTTTGCCATCTCCAATTATTAGCAACAAATCTGATCAGACAGGACACAGCCAAACTGAAAGTCTTCTGCTTTCATGTGATCATCCTCTACCAACTAAGCCTATAACTATTATCTAAATAGTAAATGGTCTAAAATCTTTTACACAGATTTTAAGAAAGCAACCCTTGCTGTGAAAGTTACCTTTATTTATAACAAGTCCGTTTGCACAAAGTATGTAATTCGTGCTATTATGTATAAAACTGGAATATAATCAGACCCTACAGAGACCGAGTTTCAAAATCCCTTCACCAGCCTGGCCGAGAGAAAAATTTCACAACACTAAAAGTATTTCTTTCACAATAAGTGAGGATTCCACCTAGGTGGGGTTGGATCTTATCACCGGGACATTTGCACCATGACGACTTGATCACCACACTCTGATATCAACAATCCGACATTCCAGGAACTAAAAATAACTGTTCCGGGAACCAGAGATGGCCCATCCATCAGCAGAAATGGCCCACTCATCACCCAGGATGGACAATTCATCAGACCCAGGAAAGGCTTTGTGCGGCCCAACTCCGGGACAAGAAAACTTCACGAATACGAGAAGAATAGAATTAACTCGGACTCTGCCCAAAAACTGTATAAGAAGGAACCAGCCAAAGCAGCACTCGTGAACTTGGGAGGTCTGGTGCGATAGAGATCAGATCTTTGCGTGTTCACCCAGCTCCGACCCCGGGCTCGGGGCTGCTTTTCTCGATCGTGGCTTTTGAAGCCGATATTTCGGTCGCATAATAAATGTCATTTCTTTATATATTTTGATTGGGCAATTCTGTTTACCACAGACTGATTCATGTTATGTGTCATTTTTAGTTCACTAAAACAATGCCGAACGTGCTACTGTGAAGCTGCTCTCCAGCATGCTGCAGCCCATCATCAGAGGCTGTTATCCAGAACTACATGCTCAACACTTTCCTTGGTGTGACTCACTTAAATTTCAGATGAAGCAGCAACTCACCAGCTGCCTCCAAGTACCAGCTCTGTCAGTATTCTCTGTACTTGCCCTACAGACAGTGCCAGCAGCACTGATCTGATTTCCACTGCAGCACAGTTGTGCAGATTACACAGAACATGTTATCTGATGAGTAAACAAAGTTTGTCTGCATTTCTCAACTACCCTGAGTACTTCCAGTCACCTTAACAACAGCTGCAGGGTAACAGCCAACAAAACCAGTGTGTCCCTGAGCTTGAAAAAACGTAGCTAATGATTATATATTAAATACTCTTAGTTAGCTCTCCTTTACAAATTCAGTATCCACACTCACCAATCCTGTTAAGTTTTAATGTTCAGAGTGTGATGCCACTGTCTGGGTAGAGACTGGTCATTACACACTCTTTCACAAGTTTAGATCTCAGCAAGTATTGTCTGTCTCACTGCTTCATAAATATAAACTCCAAATCAGCATAATACCACCCTTAACAATATTTCCCTTACAGGAAAGTTCATATACCAGCCTTACTTTGAGAACTCTTTGTAGCTCAAAAATCCCAGCATCACACCTGCTGAGCCCTCTTTATTTCAGTTTGCATAATTTATCTTTACTTCAGAAGTTGAAGTTGCAACCCGGGCATCTCAACATTGTTCTTCTGAAACGCACACAATTCAACACATCTTGAACTCTATTTTCTTGCCCAGCTCACACTACTGCTCCTGTGATTTCATCCCTCTTCCAAACTATTTTGTTCCCCTTGCAAATGATTTCTAATAACTACAGAAATGAATTTGTATATTCCTATTTTTTCTTTCCTTAATAATACCTCATAGTCCAGTGCTAGCATCAAACATTATTTTTAACCACTGACTGAAAACACAACTATTGCATGTAAACACACACAAGCATTAGTAGTTTTGGGGAATGGTCATACTATAAAATGCAGGTATGAAGTCAAAAAACCACCATAGGAAGAAAAAAAATCGTAAAGACTCCAAACAAAAAAAGGCCCAAACTGAAATGAAACAAATATTCCTCTTATTTCTTTTACATTAGGGCCACAAACTATCCAAGAACTAGCAAGATGTATTACTTTGCAAAAGTTCCTTTATGTCCTGGTGAGCTACAGAGAAACTCAGATCCACCTGGGTCACAACTGACAGGAGGCATGAAGCTTTTGAAAGGCCTGCCACAATGTTAGTAAATCATTCTCTTAAATAACAGAGGTACAACAAGATTCAGATCCCACTCTTACATTACAGAAAAGAAGCAGCTTCCACAGCTGTCACGGGATCCATTAGACAAAGTTTGATTAATTTCACATAACTAACAAGCTTAGGGCACAAAGCCCCTAATAATTTAAACCTATTGTGCCAAAACTCTTTCAAGGAAGAGACAGGAATATACATTGGCACAGGTTTCAACTACATTTTTGGGTGGTTTAAAGAAAAAAAATAGAAACACTGTCCTTTTTTTATATTTTCACGTCTCTACAGTTGACAGAACAGTATTTCTTTATCATACCATAGACCTTGTAAAGTTTAAGAGTTTCAGAACAAAAAAATTTACTCAGTTTTTACAAATTTTTTACCTAAATTTAAACTGAAATACTCTGCTTTAAATTGACTCAAGAGCATCCAAACAAGATGCGTTCCTATGAAATAAGATCTGCTTAATAAATCACATACTGAAATTCAGTCAGATTCTGTTTTGTGGGTGCAGACTGACTGAACCTCAGAAGCCACCCAATTTGTGTCTGAATGTCTTTATTTCCATCATTCCCTCCTCTTCCCTTAAATACAAATGTCTGCTGCACTGAGCTTCAGCTCTCAGGCTGCTGCCACATGCAGCAGCACAAGCCCTCATTTGTTATGTCCACACATTTTCAATAGAACCCAGAATCACTCCACCCTCTCTGCCCCAGCCCATAAGTGCAGCATACAAACTGCAAAATAAATCTCATTAAAAGAGCTGCAAGCTGAAGATTCATTTACCACACCAGCAAATCCACTGCTGCTTTTCTGATAACGTGTAGGCTACTGGTTACACAGATACAGATGAAGACTTCACATTTATTTTTGAGACTTTCCTGTATTAACTAGGTAGTTCAGATTATTAGACTGTTAAAAACATTAACAGGGCTAACAGTAAATTCTTGGCTCTGTATACATATGGTGAGGTCCTTTTTGTCCATAACAAGAGACACAACAGAAGTAGGGAAAATAAATCTTTTCCAGTTTCAACATGCTTTAGCTCCTTTGGAAAGCTTCATTTGGAATTGATATTTCAGGGGAAAACACTGTAGATAAACATGCCAGCCATAGAAAGGTACAAAGGTGATAGCTAAGGATGTCTGCTGTTCATTGCAAGGCTTGACACAGGATAGTCATGGAAAGGTTTTCACCACACAGGACTGGAGTTAGCAATGTTGCAGTTATGTAGAACCAGCCTAGAGGTGTACCTTCTGCCACAATGACAGCTCTTGACATGAAATTTAGACCAATGTAGTATTTTATAGATTTATGAACTATATCAGATCATCACGCATGAGTTCTCTAAACTAGAAAGCTGCAATGATATAATTTCTTTTTTTTTTTTCCCCCTTGAGGTTTAAATCTATTTGGGGATTCAAAAACCTATTAGAAAACATTTGTTTAACTTAATACTAGGAGAGCAACTAAAGAAATCAAATGAGATTATCAGAAAGAATTCAGCATCTGAGTTAGACCTGCATTCTAAGAACACAATTTAGTTTCTGAACTAATTCAGACAAAATCAGTATTAAAAAGGACAAACAAAATAAAAAGAAAAACACCATCTCAGGTCAATAAAGCAAGAAACAATCATCTCATCATTCCTACTCTTGTGTAGTGGCATGTTTTAGACTTTTGCTTAAAAATATCCCAAAACTAGAGGACATTCTGCATGAAAAGAATGTAGCCAGAAAAAGGCACACACACACAAAAAAAAAAAAAAAAAATAAAGTGCCTTTTATCATTTGAATTTTACCACATTCCAGATTGAAGATATTCACTGTTAAATTTAACATTCTGCTTCTTCTGTAGCCAAAAGATGATTCAAAAACTTTAAGATGATAAATGGGGGCCAACCTCACCATGGTAAGCCAAATTTGTTTAACAACCTTTTATATACATGAGGTAGCACCTTAACACATATTTGGTAGAGCAGAACACTAAGTTCTCTCCTATGTCAGTACTTCACTTACTGATCATTCCAACAGAACCTCAAGAACCTCTTTTTGATAAGGAAAAAAAAATCATTTTATAATGTGATAAATAGATCTGCTCACCATTTATAGTTTGGGGGTGCTGTAAATACTGAGCGAGATTGCGCAGATTAACATCAAACATCTCTTAGCAGAGGGTTACATTTCACAGCTCTAACAAGAATCAAAGTCATCAAGAGGAAAGAAAATTATGTTATTTAATTTTGCTTTAAAATAAAATTCCTTAAGGATCTACCTGGGGACTACAAACAGCATCATGAATTGTGAAAGCCTGTAGCCTGAATGCATTCTTACAGCAGATGATGCTCCACACTCTTCAAAATAAAACATTAGACACATTTGGGAGTACTTCCCAAACAGCATGGTTCCTTCTCAAATAGCAGCCTACCTGCTTCCATGGAATTCAAAATTAACAGAGTTCCCATTAATTCAGTAAGGGCTGCACATAACCCAGCAGTCTCAGCTCCAAAATTATTTATCAATCTATTTGATCTCGAATTTCAAAAAACTTTGAGAATTCCAACAAGTACATCTCCTCAGCAAAGCAAGACAGTACAAATATACTTTAGCAGGAAGGTCTGGCAAGCTTAATCACCAAGACAGACGCCTCAGTCATTATCCAGGATCAACCCAAAATATACAAAATGCCCTCTAAAGCTTCTGTGCAAATGTGGCAATAAACCATGACAAACTTCTGCCACAAAACTACTCTTTCAGGACAAAATTAATTGGTCAGAAGAATGTTACTAGGATTCCTGTGTAGAAGAGTAGATCGAGTTGTAATGACTACCCATGCCATATCAGCTTCCACTCCAAATAAAATATATAAACACCCTTTTATTCAGGAAGTAAAATCCACATTTTGCTTTGCATTTATGCAAAGAATACCCCAAACCCTGAAAATCCTCTCGGGTCTGCATTTCTATCCAAGACAAGGACTGACAGGGAAACAACAAATATATTCTTATTAGCTACAGTTCTCATCCTTGACCAAGAAAAAAAATCCAATATAGTAGTAGCCCATACAGTAATTTTTTTAAAAAAGTTATTTGAAGAACTCAAAATGAAAAATTCTCTTTGCCTAAAGAAGTCCTCTAACAAGGACAAAGTTAGTTCTATGTTTACAGAAGTATAAGGATGGTTCTGAAACCCAGTAAATCTGTTGCTGGCACAAAAGGAAACAAGGTTCAATGTCAGTGAAACCACTGAACAAATGACAAAACGTGAAAAAAACCCACATGCATCTAGTTCAGCTCAAGACTGGAAATGAGGCAGAATATATGCAAACCTTTTACATATGCTTTTTAGACCAAGTCCAAGTATGTTTGCTTTGCTTCAGATTCTTTTTTCCCCACTAATAGTTTCTAATAAGCTAACCTGTATTTTCTGCATCACCTAGTTAGTCATTTTTACAGAAGCTAATAATTCTGAAGACAGAGGTCATACGGAATTGTAAAATATTAACTTGAATTACTTCTAATTAAGTAGCTTTTAGACTCAACCAAAACCCAATTGTATTTTTTCAACTACCTGTGAAGCTTATATTGTTCCTGGCTTATATTAATTTTATCAGCATAGTTTTAAAAGTCACCTGAAAAAAATAGCAACATAACTAGTATCTTTGAAGATACTTGACATGTTGTTTCAAATGCTGTAGCAAAATTCATTTTTAAACACCCTGAAAATTACCAAAAAAGCAATACATTTAACACTGCCTAATGAGTGAAGAAGCCTTAGAAAGTCAATGTGCATGTCAGAGCTGTTCACAAACGAGAGAGACCTTTCACACCACGGAGCTTGTTTCCGATCCCAGCACTGACAGTCTGCCTGCATCGAAAACAGCAGGACAAATAATAATTGGGTACCTGCATGCATATTAATGACCAGTATTCTAGCTGCAAAAGTGAAACCATGTTATTTCAACCCCAACAGTAGATAAAGTTACAGTATGTTTGAAGCCTGACAGTTTCAGCAGCTGCAGAACAGCACCAACACCACAGACACTACGGAGCACACCAGAACAGCGCTGACTGGCACCACTGAACATTGCTTCAGAAGCTCATAAAACATTCCCAGATAATGACACATATTTTCTTCCTGCAAATTCAAACAGCTGGTTCTCACTGATACACAGCTTTGTCAGTGCCAAGTTAAAGAAACCCTGCACATGATCACAGGGAAACTCTGCTTTCACCATCCCAGTCAGGAGTAAACAAAGGAAAGTGAACACACACACACACACACTGGGTTTACCTGCCACAAATCACAGAATACTCCAACTTGGAAAAGACCCACAAGGATCATCAAGTCCAGCTGTTAAGTGAATGGCTCATACAGGGATAAAACCCACAACCTTGGCATTATTAGCATCATGCTCAAACCAAATGAAGCCTTTAAGATCTGCCTTTCCTCTAAGAGTGTTCCACTTCTGCACAAGGTGCCAAAACTTCGCTAAGTCCCTAACAGAGCCTGTAACTTCATCAATAAGCACAAAAACAAACATTTGAAAAGCATCTAGACTTGATTTGCACACAGATCATTAAAACTAAATGTGCTAACAACATTAGATCTAGGCAGTTAACAGTTTATTTTGTTATGGAGCGAGGGAGAGGTATCCTGTTTGTGGCTGATGCTTCTGGAGTTCAGAGAAGGATGTCCTCCCAGCAACCTCTCTCTCATGTTAATTCCAGAGTCAAACTTGAAGTACATTAACCATTATGAAAGTATCTGCCAACTTCTATCATCTCTCTGCCCAAGAGTATCATGACAGAGAAAGAAGACAGTGACATCAGAGGCTTTCATTTGGTATAAAAATCCATCATTTCCTTTGTTTCCCTTTCATGGTGCTGCACCTACAACATCTATTACTTAAAAATAAATAAATAGTATTTTGTCTCTGCATAATCTTGAATATTCAGAATGGCTTCAGAGGAAGCAGTGGATGGCCATAACTATGAGCACTTTAGCAGTTTCTTTATAACTTCAGCAAACACCTCTTCCATTGACTTTGGAGTTTTTTGACTGACTTATAACCAAAAGAACAAATAGAGAAAAGGGGTTGCTTTCAGACTGCAAAAAAACTATCACTCTCACTAGGTTGTAATCAGTGTTCTTTCCCACTTAGAGGGACTAATGTCAACTTTGAAATAGGCGTTTTACCTTTTCAGGGGGAAACACTCAATTACCTCTTGCTTCTACCATGACCACCATATCTTGTCCTGCAACAATTTTAGTTTTGATGACATAAGCAAGCTCATCCCCAGATCTCCCCCTATTCTTCATAATGCAGAGAGGTTACAGAATGTACATTATCTGAAGTGTTACTCAGCACACCAGAAAAGCCTCCCTTTCACCAGATATGGCACAAGTTAATCTCTCAATAAAGGGAAGACACAGAGTGCAGAAAGTCTGGTTATTTCAGAATTCCTTCCATCTATGCATACCCAGTCCATGCATCAACTTACTGAGCCAAAACCAACACGCTACACATATTTTACAGAATAATCTTAATGAGTGTAAAAAAGCACGAGTTATTTAGGATCAAACTGTGAAAGAATAAATTACTTGGGATTATATCTATTGAGTTCAGTTGTGTTTTTTACATAGAAGTAAAGCAAGTATTCACAAATATTTTCAGTGAAACAAAAGCATCTGGCTATGATAAAGTAGATTCAGATTTATCTTCCTATCCCCTTACAACTTCTCATTCCCTCGCTTCATGGTAACCTATTAGGAAACTGGTCACTAAAAGAATAGGAGAAACCTCAGGACTGATGCAGATGAGAAGTCCTTTCACATGCTTATTAGCATTCCAGACAGAGCATAGGAATCCTCAGCATGACCTGTTGTATTTTAACAATCCTCTAAAAGAAAGCAGTCAGCATTTCAAGCCTTTCCAAAAGCTGTTTATAATGAAACATGTCAAATATCTTAATAAATTTTCCAGCCCTCTATAAAACTTCTTCTCAACAGTGCATACAGTAAGCACATCAAAGACAACAGTTAGTGGTGCAAAGGTTATTCTGTTTTTTTTTCAAGGCAGTATTTTTCCCCATTTATGAATTTTTCCTGCCTGCACATTAAGTCAATGACCTAAAAGCTAAAGAATCAAAAGGCTCAGATTTTTATCTCAGGCTTTCTTACAAGCATCTGCTTAGAAAAAAAAAAGTCTTTATTTGTTTGACATCATTCAAGTGTTAAAAAGAAAAACAGCAACATTTGCTTTGCAAGGTGAACTGACTACAGAGTTTGCTAGTATCATTCTGAGCTTTAGAGAGCCAGAAAGTTAAGTTGAAAATTAATAAAAAATTGGCCTTAAAACCTTTAGAACATTCCATCTGTGTGGAGACAGAGCACAGCAAAGGTACTGCAGTGGCATAACTGTGGGATCAGAGTCAGATTAAGACTCCTGGCAGCTGCCAGCAGAAATGAAATGCCCCTTTCAACACAATAAGCCAGCACATCTATATATTTTCTTAAAACCAGGATATTTTAATTTAATCTGTTCAGTCATATCTGTGGAAAAACAAAGCAAATTCATGTTATGGCAAAAATAAATTTGCAATCCATAGGAGATTTGGCTATTTGTGAAATGCTATTTCCTTTCCAAAAGGCAAACTGATTAAAGACAAAAACAGGTATTATTTGTGATATCTGCATGATGATGAAGGTGATGCTCTTTAGTAACTGGATTTAAACAACTAACTCATTTCATGTAGGCCATTAGACAGATGGTCACAACTTTCAATCACGTCCAGCCTCATGGCAGTTCAAACTCATGACCAAGAGGTAAAAAGCTTTGTATGCCATTAATAATCTCTATGCCATCTGTTCTCTGTAAATGGAGACACTCTAGGACGATTCTCAACATATTTTTTATTACAATATTTATTTCAAGTCTTTCCAGAAGCTCGCTATTTACCACATCAAGCTCTCTTCATTTGCCAAATATTAATTTGTCTCATTGGAATTAGCTATGGAAACACATGAGCTGCTTCTAGTGAACAAACTTTAACTGGCATAGCACCCTAGAACTGAATGGCCTTTTCCATGCCTTAGTTGAGATGTATTGTTCAAGAGCTTTCTCAAAATTTTAAATAAAATATCACTTACATTTTGCTGATACCACAGATGTGCTACATTTCAACACACAAATTCTGAAAAATGCTTTACTAGGAAAACAACTGAAATTAAACCATTGTGCTAAATACCCTCAACAGCACATATGGATTTTAACTTCCTGATGAAGCTCTCACTCCCCCTTCTCATCAGTGGAGAAGATAAAATGGAAAAGCTTGTGGGTCAAGATAAAGTCAGGAAGATCATTTACAAATTAGTATCACAAAGAAATAGATTGTTCTTGGGGAAAATAATTTATTACCAAATAGAGTTGCACAATGAGAAATGAAGACCAAGACTACAACACCCTGCCCCGCTCTGCTCCCTCATTCCTGGCTCCTCTATCTCCACCCTCCCTGCATAGCATGGACAGCAGCTTAAGGCCAGTCCCCAGCTCCTCGCTCCTTCCTCCTCATGCCTTTCCCTGGCTCCAGCATGGGACCCTTCCACTGGCTGTAGTCCTTTGGGATAAAAATGTTCCTCTGGGGGCCCTCCACGGCAGTGGGGGGATTTGCTCTGCTGTGGTCCTGTCCACAGGCTGCCAGGGAATACTTGCCTCACCACACTTTCACTGGGAACTGCAGAGGAATCCCTGCTCCTGCAGCTGGATCTCCTGCTCTCCCTGTCCCCTTGGGGCTCTCAGGGCTCTCTCACTTTTTTCCCCTTCACCACCAGGCAGTGCTGCCCTCCCTTAACCCAGCTGTCCCCAAGGCATGACCACCGTGGCTCTGAGCTCAGCTGTGCCCTGGGTGGGGGATCAGCTTGGACCAGCTGTGTCCAGCACACAGCAATCCTGGCCACCCGGCAGCCCCTGGACACCCACACCCTGCATGCTGTGACTCAGGCTCCTATGTCTCACGTCACCAGCTCAACCTTAAGTTTTTCAGCATTTCTATAAGACTAAAAACTCAGCCCCACGAGAATGAAGTGATATTGAAAGTGCAATTCTCATTGTTTCCCTGTTCCTTTTCCTTTCTCGCCAAGCTTCCACAGGAGTTCACCACTGGTAGCTTCTTCCATGGATAGGAACATTTTTTTCCATGGCAATGCCACCTCTAAGCCTGAAGAAGTCTGAGGTGCAAACCACTGTGCTGTTCCCAGGTGGCAGAAGGACTGGAGAGGCAGGGACTGGGCACCCAGCCTGGCAGTGCCAGCTCCCCAAGGCACTCAGGGTCACGAGCAGGCAAAAAGGACTACAGGGCAACTCTGACACACAGAGGCTCATCTGAACTAAATACTCCACTAACAGAGGGTTTAACACCACACAACCTTTTCCCTCTCTGCTGGCAGGGATCTGAAGTCCAGATAAAGAAGGCTGACAGATCCAAGCGTCATAATCCACAGATGCTGGCAACAAAAGCAGAGGTAGGGCTTTTAGGAAAACACAGCCACTTCCACACACTTCCAGACCTGCATAAGTATTGCAATGAGGTAGGACTCTCCTTCCCTAGTTGTCTTTTGCCCTTGTTATCTCCTGTTATTCCTTGGAAAGTCATTTCTCAGCAATTTTGGCATGTTGAAAACTTAAGACACCACTTTAAGAACTGGCCGAAGCAAATTAAAACAAAAATGAAACCCCAGAACCATGCATCCAGTACAAAAAGGTTGAAAAACTGCCCACTGGAAAGAAGCTGAGGAAAGTGACAAAGAGGTTTTCCTGGATTTATGTCAAAGAAAGCAAATGACCTCTCTATGACCAAAAGCAGCCGTCCAATATCAAACAACTTACACAAAACCTATCTTCAGGACTGAAATGTACTTTACCCCCACACCATCCAAACACATGCCACTGAAAAGGCAGGGAAACTAAAGAAAGACCTTAAACTTCAATGAACGCACTTGTTTTCCCAACTAGCCTCCCTGATTTCTTGTTAAAGTCCCTGCCATTTTTTGCCTCACCAACTTCTCAGAGACAACTTTCCTTGAGAAAACCTCTGTGGAACAATGAGGGCAATGCAATCTTGCATATATGGGAGAGCAGAGAAAAAAGTGATTGTCAAAAAAAAGTGCAAAGTGGTAGAACACCATGAAGGAAAAAATAAATCCACACACACTCTACTTCTTATAAAGAGAGTGAGGTATGAAATTTTTCATTGAGTTTGAAAATGAAGCAGTATGAAATATAACCATCTACTATTTGACTGCTTGTATTTTAGGTTAGAGTTTTGCTTTTCAGAAGAGGTAATACACGAGATAAATAAATCTCAACAATTTTGTGTGAAATCCAGACATATTCATTTGTCATGATTTCTTCTTTTTTGGAATGGGCGGTATAGCTTCTTGAAAAAGCTTATTTAAATCACTTTTCATAATATCTTAGAAATAGCAGATGTTTTCCAAAAGGCTGACAAACACAGAGAGACATGGCCATGATGCAGACCAGGGGCCACAGTCCTGCTACACAGTCAGATGTCTTGTTATAAAGCTAGGCAAAAGGAATGGAGAAACAGAGCAACACTACATCCTCATTAACCCACCTTCATATCATCACTTGATCTTCCAAACAGCAGCTGTGGAAACAGTGAGCCTACTTGGGATTATCCTTCGTGGTACAGCTTCAAGAATTCATATCTGGAGTTCCAACATAACTTTTCTAATAAGCAGGTGTGTGCACCACATACTCTCACAGGAGATACAGCTCCTGTTCAGAGGCTGTGACAATCTTTTACACAAAACTAGTTTTTGATGGTTCTTTCTTGTGCGATTGCCAGCCCCCATTATGTTTTGTATTTCAAGACTTTCTCCCTTAGTATAGTCACAGCAGTTTTTTCCTGTTCTTATCCTCACAGAACTCTGGTAGAGAAACACAGAAGCCACCAAATAGGCTTAGAAAAACAACACACCACCTTTCCTGATGTACATTCAGACCTCACAACACTACCCACACAACTGAATTCAGCAGTTTTATCAAGCTACCACCTTTTGGAAAACAACTGGCCAGAGCTAAGCAAACACCTGCCTGTACTGGGTTTGCATGGCAAGGTTTTGGTAGCCAGGGGTGCTACAGGTGTGGCTGCTCTGGGAAGCTGCCAGAAGCTTCCTTCCCCATGTGTGACAGAGCCAATGCCAGGCAGCTCCAAGGCAGACCCACTGCTGGTCAAGGCTGCGCCCATCAACAACGGCAGCACCTCTGAGGTAACAGACTGGAGAAGGAGGGGGGAAACCTGCACAATAGAATCAGCAGTGGGAGAGAGGAGTGAGAATGAGGAACAACTCTGCAGCCACCAAGGGAAGGAGGGACAGGGGGTGCTCCAGGTGTCAGAGCAGAGATTCCCCTGCAGCCCGTGGTGAGACCATGGTGAGGCAGCTGTGCCCCTGCAGCCCAGGGAGGATTCACAGGGATGCAGAGATCCATCTGCAGCCCATGGAGGATCCCACACCAGAATAAGTGGATGCCCAAATCAGGTGGAAACACAAGAGACAATGGGAATAAGCTGAAATAAAGGAGTTCCAAACTGGCTATAGTGAGAATCTCCCTCCTTGTGAGGGCAGGCAGGCAGCAATGCAGGTTGCCCAGAAAGCCTGTGCAAACTCAGTCCTTGGAGGCTTTCAAGCTCCTACTGGATCAAGAGCTGAGTAACCTGGTCAGACATTACAGCTGATGCCGCTTGGAAAGCAGGAGGATGGGTTAGAAATCTCCACAGGAACATTCCAACTGGAAATATCCTATCCTGTGCAAGCATATTAGAAATTGCATGCATACAATCATTTTTTCTCAATTGACTATCATCTATCCATTAACTTGCAATTAAGTCTCTTGCAATACCTGAGGAGCAGCACATTTTAAGTATGATTAAATACAGCAATTTCTTATTTACAAGTATTAAAAAACCTGAAATTACTGACTGAAGGAAGTGACATCCTCTCTTAGCTAGTCTCATTGAAGTAGTGAAAGTGAACAAGAAATATTCAATTGTCTCTTTTTTAAACTTCCCAATTTTAGTGGGTTTTTTTTTTTTAAAAATCAAAGTATTTACAAGTAACTATGACCAGGCCAATTTAAACTTCAGAATTCCCAAACTTGAAAATCAATTAAACTATTTTTTTTTGTAATTAAACAGATTACAGTAGAAACATCTGCTTCAACTGGACATTTTCCAGAGTATTTACAATTCAAATGTAGCTGCATTGTTTAAATAAAGAAGTAGAAATAATAAAACAAAATAAGAAAAAAAACCCAACGAGTAATCAGAGGAGAACATGTCCAAGTCTTTACTTATGCCTGATCAAATGAAAACCTAATTTAACTGCAAGTATTAGGTGTTGAAATAACACCTTCAGCCACTGTTTGAAATTCAAAGCTGCCAGCCACTCTTACCACAGGAAAAATTAAGCATTTCTTCAAAGATCTTCAAAGGCAGAAAGAAATAAAATTATAAGGTGAAATGTAAGCCATTGTCATATTTCAGAAGTGTTGAGTTGGTAGGTAATCCCCTTCCAGATGAGCTCCTCTGTCCCAATTACTTTGTAACTCCACATCAACCTAGCCACTGTAAGGAACAGAAAGAAGGAATTCCATCCCTCCCTGTAACTCCATTTTATTCATTTCTGCTGCTGTGCCACCTACGCTCTGACTGCCGGCTTCTGGGCTGTGGAAGGGATCCAGACACAAAATAACCTAGCAGAATGATTAGCTTTAATCTGCAAGTTCTCAGATCCCTTGCTATCAGAGGGACACTTCTTCTGGCCTTGCTGTTGGACCACTAACCAAAATTTTTTCTTAAAAAACCCAAAACACTGTACTTGAAAAAAAAAAAAAACACTTATGTCTGTGAATGTAGTGGAAAAAAAATGAAGCTTTATAGATAACATTTTGCAAGCTTTCATGTTCTATTTTAACTCTGTATTTATTTGGATGGCATTTGCTCTTCCAATGAATGCAAGAAAACAAGAAACAGATTTTTCCACATTTAAAACTTGAAGCATATATACAAAGTAGTAAATTTTCTCACCCAGCATTTGATGCTCCAAAAATTCAGTTATCCTGCTTGTACATCCTAAGAGATCTAAACCAAACATCTTGAAATCAAGGAAACCACTGAAAAAAACCAGCAATGATAGGTTTAAAGACCTCCAAACAACTATTCAGGAGAGGGGGAAGAACAGTTCAATTAAAATAAATAATTTTCAAAGGGACTACTTTGTACCACAACACAACAGTGACAGCCAAGAAACAATGGCTAACAGACACTTCATAATATAATTTGTCTTTGAAGCAAAGGCTGCCAGATTCTGAACTTACATATTTAAAACCCTGAACCATGCACCAAATCCAGACATGCATCTAAATGAGCCTCCAAGAAACATACATGTCAAAATTACATAGCTATGGTATTAGTACATTTGACAGTCTGAGATAAGCATGATCCCATGGCTCTCACTGCAGAAACAAAGCATGAGTTGTACAAGGTTTTACTGCACACGTACTAAAACACCAACCTTTAAAGAAGGAAGTTTAACAAACTCAGAAAAAAACCCATCACATATTAAATAGTTCATGCCTAAAATTTTATATAAACAAATAGAGCATCACTGAATACTGACTGTAAATACTGCACTCATTAGCTGAAATAAGGAGCTCAAAACCTATTGCTTAAAACCTAGAGAGTTTGTAGAGAGGAAGTATTTTGCAATATAATACAGTATTTTCAAAATCCCTACCTCTATTGAACAAAACAAGTCACTCTGCTTGAGGAGTGATTTCTCTACAGCTCTGAGGTGGAGAAAAATGTAGGTGATAGTAAAAAGGAGCTAATGACAGAATAAATTAAGAGAGTTCTTCACATCTTAGTGTATGAAGTCACTTATATTTTCTACTGAATTTCTCTGAATCTTCCACTGGTCTTTTATCAGAATGTCAAAACTTAGTTAGTGAACGACTGGGAGCAACACCAGTTTAACTTCAGTTCCTGCTGGCAGCTGAATCCTTAATAATTGGCACAGATTAACTTTGAGCAGCAGAGGTTGTAATGCAAAGAGAAGCTCTGACAACTACATGTGGAAGGAAAACAAATGAAAAGTACCCTGCTATTCTAAGTAATCCATTTAAAGTAATCCAACTCAAAGTTTGACAGAGCCACAGGGAAAAAGCAATGTAAATTGCACTAGGTGTCTAAGCACTCAAAAGCAGAACTGTCCATGTGACATACTAGCTCTTACAGGTAGAAACAGACCTCACTCGAAGTTGCAGTGGTTTTTAATTGTATTTATTGAGTTTTTTGTTTGTTTTAATGCATTTATTTTCACTTCATATTTAGTCTCAGCTTGATTTACTCCTCGATTTCAGACAAACTATTGTCTCAAATGACAATTTTTGAAACAAAGTAGACTTTTTCATAGTTAATTCTTGTAGTTTTGTGACACCCTTCCACAACTTGTTCTTTTCAAATATAGCAACAACAAGCCTAAAACACAAAACTTAATTTCTGAAGGCATCTACCTAAAAAACAGCACCACTATAGGACTACCTAGACTGATCCATACTTTTGGGAACAACATAAGGAGATTGTTCAGTTTACAAGAAAAGATTAAGGTATTTTTAGCTTGCAACTGAACCAACTTCAGCCTGGAAATTCAGTTAGGACTATTCTGCATTATTCACAGCAAACATTTCTTAGAGAGAAACTTCTTTGCTGCTGCCTGTGAAACCTGCCTCTGCAGGGAGCTGCTAAAGCTCAATCCAACAGGCATGGCAGCACTGCTCACGTTCAGCTGGAACAGCTGTGAATACCTGCTTGCACAGACACAGCTCTCACTCAGCACAGAGCAGCATCACAGGGAAGAAGCTTGGTACCAAGATGAAGTAGCAGGTTCTTCCCGAATTGAAGCACACCTAGTTAAGTCTAAGAGAACTCAGACAAAACTTTTCCCAAGCTAAACACTAAGAAATAGAAGGAAAAGGTAACATCATCTTTTAGTTTAATTATCTTCTACTCCCTTTAATTCTGCATTAATTTTACATGTTTGTGCATCCAAGCTGCTCAAAGCAGCACATCTGCATGTTTTAAACAGCAGCAACTTTTTTTTGTAGCTGTACACTCTTCCCAGCATTTTCTGAGCATGCACCAATCATGACAGAACCCATGGGTTTTTTTTTTTCTCAATAATTACAAAAAAATACAAAGAGTTACTCTTTACTCATTGTGCATTGTCAGCTTTTACAACACAGTTCAAACAGTCCAGCCTAGAATGGATTTTGGCAGGCAGATATGAACATATTTCCTCTGACAGCATTAGCTCTGCCCACTGAGCACATGGACAATGTCAGACCAAAAGCAGTAATTTGTGCTGAAAATCAGGATACATCAGTTTACAGATCGATTGCTTACAGCTGACTTTAAGAGCAGGGAAAGTCTACCTCATCTCTGCCCATAATATACATCATGGAGTTAACTACACAACCCAGTACCACATACAGAACATAGTAACTCAATTTATGCAGTGTTGCCTAAGAAAAAACTATATAAGAGATACTAATCAAAAGTACTGGTGCTGAGTTTTAAGTAACTGAAAGCTTTTCTAAAATCTCCTTGTGAAGAGGAAAACAGTCCTTGCACTGCATTACCAGAAGAGGCCTGAAGGTATCATGCAGACTGAAGAAGCATCTCTGCTCACCTGTTCTCAATAAGGGATGGTGTTGAGCCTGTTAATCTCGCTGTTCAGTGAATAGGACTCCATGGATATCACATTCCTGCTTTTCCCACATCAGGTAGGACTCTCTTACTGATGTCTAGAGCCTTTTGCATAACCAGTCATCTCTTCAGAGGTGCAATACAAAGCTTAACAGATACTAAACCAAAAATAAAAAACTATCATATAAACATTTAGGTTGGAAAACACCTCCAGAATCATCCAGCCTGACCATTAACCTAACACTGCTAAGTACACCACTGAACCACGTCCCTGAGCATCACATCGACAATTTTCTGAACACTTCCAGAGACAGGGATCCCACCACCTCCCTGGGCAATCTGTTCCAACGTCTGACCAACCTTTCAGTAAAAAGCCTTCCTAACATTCAATCTAAAGCTCCCCCAATGCAGCTTGGGTCTGTGGCCTCTTGCCCAACAGCTTGTTACCTGAACACTTAGAATATAATTGCCTGTGTGTGTGAAAATATCACAAGAGCCTTTTCATTTATCTAACAACCATAAGCTGCAAATACAGACAACAAAACAAAGAACAATGACAGCTAAAAACTAAAAGCTCTTGACAGTCGTCCTTGAAAACGACACACTTTTAATTGAATTTCTGAAAAAAATAAATTGTGACAATGCTAAAGCAAACCCAAAATGTACATACAAGATTTCCACAGGAAAAATTAAAAGCATGCTAAGCTTCAATATCTGCAGCTTACAGGTGAGAAACTGAGGAAAAGAGACTAATCAAATCACAGGACACAGAATATTCTGCCACTGCTGCTGTTTTGCAGTATGTACCACAACACTACTTTTTATCTGCCTTGATAACACTAAAAAAACCCCAATCTTTAATAGCAGTTCAGTTACTTTTACAGATTTAAAGCTCAAGATTTAAACTCACCAACCTCAGTGGCAGAAAGCAGCATGAGCTAGGCTGAGCTGGGGATAAGCCCAGCACAAAAGGTGCCTGCTGGGCAGAGAAAAGCCCTGAAGTGCCTAAACACAGTGAGCAGGGGCACAAAATGATGGTCACAGGTACCACCAACATATCCCAGCAGGAAAAGAATGAGCTAAGAACAAGCAGGGAAGTCCCACTGATATTTAGGAACAAGGCTGGAAACAGAGCAGGAGCAGCTGCCTGGCCTGAGCTTAAATGGAGCTCCATGGCCCAGGGGCAGAGGGTGTGGGTCCAGTGCCAGGTGATGCTGGTCAGGGTAATTAAGGCCTATTAGTATCCTTGGGGGCCCTGACAGATTTCTTTAGTTTATTGCACTCACCACAAATTAAAGTCAGTTTTTACAAAATTTGTTTAAATGGGTACCTTTCTGTCCACCAGGGTTTAATTAATATTGAAATAAAATGCCATTTAAATACCTGAACAAGCATTAAGCAGATGCACTACAAGGATTAGTGTTGAAAAAAAGTGTTTAACATATTTTTCTTGTCTTCTATCAACAATAGTCCTGTTGGGCTTATTTTCAAGGAGCAAGGACACTTGACAAAAAAAAAAAAAAAAGGCCGCTGAAAGGAAGCTCAAAAGAGTTCATCTTTGCAGACAGTATAGAGGCAAATAAACTCTTCTATCTCCATGAATTTGATGTAATTTTTGAGTAGGTTAATAGAAAATTAAAAACGGGGTAGGAGGCTTAAGGATTAAAGTTTGACATTCCTGGGTTTTGTAAAGGGGACTGATAGTTCAGAAAGCTGTTGGGAGTCCTGTCAAGATGTCAAAAAGCCGTGGGCAGGGGTGTACTTACACAAAAGGCTTTCAAAAATGCCCCTTCCCCAGGTGCTTAAAGAAACAAAGCTGCCACCAGGTGTAAAATCCAGCAGGAGGAAATAACTGGCTAAGGAACAGTGCAGTAGCACATGGTCACAGCTCACAGCAGAGAGAAGTCACTGGTGGAGCTCTGGAAGGACTGGTACTGAAACTGGAGATACTCAATTAAGTGCTCTAAAATAGCAACTGGATGGTCCATTATTAAGTCATCTCAAAGAACAGATGAATAGGGAAGTAATCAAGTTTGCTGATTAAAGTCAGCTGTTGAAGATAAGATGACTGAACATGAACCAAATGCCTAATTAAAGATGGAACATCACCTGTAACACAGGTATTATCTTAATCGTAATTTATCAGAGATTAGGATAATATTACAGAGAAGTTTTGCCAAAGATACTCACCTTGCTTCTACTTCCTTTCACCATCTTTTTTTTACTAGTGTTGTTGGCACAACCAGTCTTAAAATCTGTGTGGAAAAACAACCTACTGATTATGACTAGGAATTTACATCAGCTGGAGCATTACGAATTCCCAAGTGCCTAACCATTAAACTCAGCTAGAAACATGCATGCTGTTTAAAAAAAAAAAGTATTTAAAAATGAAAAAAAAAAAAAGTCTCGCTTTGGGCAAGGCAGGCACCTAACTGCAGTGAGACTCTGCTTTTGCAACACTTAGAGAATTTTAAATTACTTGCATCATTTGGCTACTTATCCAATTCATTTCGACTCGGTTCGAACTGTATCTATTAGTAAAGAGGTCACATTAGAATAACAGAGACAGCTATTTTAGCTGGTGTATTTACAAAACTGTTTCTGCCGTATTATTTTGTGGCAAATTCCACACTGTGAAGATTTCTGCTTCTGTAGTGTTTGAGCTGTCTGTGCTGACAACCTCTCCTGGTCTGTGAAAAGTCAGCACATCATAAACTTTCCTGTCCAAAGCAGACTTTTTGTCCTCCACTGGTCACTAAGATTGGAAAACTGCATCACATATTTCATTGTGTTATACCTTAAGCCTGTTGGAACAGCCTGAAGCTACTAAATTAAGGTGCAAACTACTTCTTAAGAATCGTATTTAGCCAGGATCAAATGAATGTCTTGATCAGCACCGGGAACTGATAATGGATCCTCAAGGTAGCCCAAACTATATTTTTCAGTTAAAAAATTTTAAAATCCCAGGAAAGATACTCCCACAAATGTTGAAGTTGGTAGCGATCCACCCCTCCAGCAGAGTGTATTGCTTGCTGTGCAACACATCACAGCTTGCACAATAAAATCACGTTTAAAATTACCTTCCTATCTATAAAGTGGAGACAACAGTTGTTAAAGAAAATAATTATTTAAAAAAATTTTAAATGGTTCCATGTTAAGGGAACTGTAGGTCTATGCTCCTGATTGCTACATCAGGCAAAATCGCAGGGAGTATAAAGGGAGTAGAGTTAGTAAAATGTGTGGATAAATGTGATTTATATTGCAAGAGTCAACGTGGGTTTTTGAAGAAAAGCCTGGAAACATAATACAGTTCTGTGAGGAACAACAGCACAAGGTTAATGATGTTCCATCTAAGGAATTTACAAAGATTTTCAAAGGCTTTTAAACAAAGCCAAAATCATTCATTATGGGGTTTGGGTTTGTTGTGTTTTAAAAGGAAATCAGGCAACCACCTGAGATAACAAGAAAGGCATAAGCCACAGATTGTAAATCCTCACAATTCATTTCAAAACATGTTTAAAAAGGTCAATCAGGAGCAGTCAACATGGATTTACAAAAAGCAAATCATGCTCAACCAACCTAATTTCCCCCTGTGACAAAGTGACTGTCTATGCAGATAAGGAAAGCACAGTGAATGCAATGTACACTGACTTTTGGAAAGCTTTTGAACGTCTGACACAGCATTCAGATTTAAAAGCCGAGGAAGCCTTCCAGTTGACAAGTAAAAACTCTGAATTAAGTGACTTGAGAGATTCATCTGGCATTACTAACAATATACACAGGCATGGAATATTCTGTCCTGTTTGAACAATGAATTTATTACATTAGTTATAACATAAAAAACATTCTGAACTTTATATATGTACTACAAAGAAGCAGAGTGTCTCAATGGCAAAAAGCATACACATGACAAAAAGAAGAGCAAATAACTAGATATTAACCTGAGCATTAGAAGGCAGCACCAGAAAGAGCAGTCTAATTCAGGAATTAGATTAATAGCCATTATTATCTCTCTCTCTCTCCTGTCTAAAATCCTTCTTTTCACTTATTAGCTGGATCTAGTTCAGAAAGCTACATGAAATGGAGGTAATTCAGTGGACCCCAGATTGGTGGGTTGGTTTGTTTGTTTGACATGTTTCCTAATTCTCTGGAGTTAAACAAGAACATGGTTGGTTGGTTCCATCTGACACTTTACAAGAACCAAGGAAGAACGATGGCTAGCAAGCCAACTACATCAAATAGTAGGCAACCTGATTACCAATCCTTATGAAAGTTTCAAAACAATACACTTATCCAAACAGAGTATTTTGACAGACCCGAAATGTGTTTTCTTTTGAGAATTTGTCTCTCGGGTATTTTCCATTTTCATCTGGAATGGGAGAAACAAAAACAACACTTTCCCATAGGACAAAATCAAATGTGAGCTTGGTTGTGTCTCTAATCAGATTTTTCAGCAATGAAGAAAAAAAAAGATGTGATGCCTTCCATCTCCTACTTCCCCACTATCAAAACAAAGTTAGACAGGGATAAACTAATATTCCCAGAAGAGAAAATATCTGCACCACTTGCCCAGCAGTCCTGCTGAAGCTCCATTTCAAGCACTATCACTGATCCCAGCTGTCTAGACAAGCTGGTGTACTGGTGTCTGATGGCCAATTCCCCATGTCATTCTTCTCACAGCCGTTTGGCTTTGGTTTCATGTAAGTTACTTGTTTACACACAATATTGGCCTTTTCTGGTACTAAGCACAGTTCCTACTTTCATAGCTAAATAGAGTTATTCTAGGCTGTGCCAAGAAGTTACAGCATGCTATTCAGTAAAATTAGAACAAACAGGAAAATTTGTCATCACATAAAATGCAGCACTAATTCATTTTTCATGACTGAAAAAATGTAATTATAGAGCATTTCTAATATAAAAGACTTTGTTGCATAAACTTAACACACAATTTGCAAGTTCCAACTAATTAAAAAAATATTTAGGAAGTGAATGGTTTTAGAATGTTGTATGAATTAAGGATATGAGAAGAGTGACAGAATATTCATTCATACTTATTTTTAATCAGCCAACTGGGATACCAAGATATTGTTTATGAGGGTTCTGAATACATCAAGATCAAATGGAATTACAAAATAAATATAATTCGAAAGCCACATCAGTCAGTTAGTGAAAGTCACCAATATCAACACCTAAAAAAGACTTGAGTTAAGATTCAGTTAAATTATTTTAATTGAAACATAAATACTTACTGACAAATACTCATTGCTGAAAACGTAAGAAAGAGAACAATAATGAAAATATCCTTGGAATAAGCCCTCTGAGTTTAGTTCAGAAGTCCACTGATGGCTTCCTTTATCTAAATGCCTTGGCTAGAGAGAGGGTTTTTTGTAATCAGGAACCTTGTAAGAAAGGGAAGAATAATTCCCAAAGATAGGAATTTCTTCCTCTCAAAGGAAAATCAGATGAACTCTTCTTTCTCCCTCCTTTAAGTGATTCCAGCTCAATGTCCTTCCATTGCGCACAAGCCATGGTGGGCAGCTAACCTGTACAGAACACAAGTACTGAACCACGAAAAATTTCACAGAAATCTCACTTAAAACTGGTTTCTACTTTTTAGGCTGCTAGCACCTATTAAAAAATACCTCTACAAGCAAATTTATATTCCAATGAGTTAATCATGCAGCAATATAAGCCTGGAATATTCACTTTGGTGGTCGGAAGAAAAGAACTATTCCCTTACAGGAGGTTATATGGAAAATTAATTTGTTTTTCCTAACACATCAAGCTGTGGACTGAAATTTCAAATGCCATTCAGAACTGCCATTATCATAACTCTTATACTCTCTTGTTGCTTCTCTCTTTGTAAAAATATTACCCGGGGTTTGCATTGAACTGAGACAATTCTTTTCTCTAGCAGTGATGAGTATTCACACCACTTCATTTGGCAGGTATTATCTTTTTCAGGAAAAAAAAAAATAAAACGGATCTGGAAGATGTATGATTTTGAGAGGACTATGAAGACATTATGAAGAACTACTCAAGTTCAAGCAAAAGAAAATGGTTAAAAACTTAAATCTTGCAAAAGGCATCTTTAATAGAGTCAGGTAACTATGGTACTTCAGAGCAATGTTACTCAGCATTTACACTGCAATTATTTAAGTGTCGTATCCAAGTCAACAGTTAGGGTCCAGTTTGCATAGAGCATTCAGAGAAAAGAGCAATTTAAGAGCAGAGGATGCAATTTAAAGGAAAATATACAAATTTAATGACAGAGAACACTTCATTTCATTCCACAGGTCTAGGAGGTTTAAGCATCTCTCTTGAGAATCTAACATTGTCAAATAAACAGGTCTAAAATTTTCCATCACTAGAAATGGAATTGTAAAATGAGGAACCTTTTTGTATTTCAAATAATCATCACAGAAAGCATAAGGGAATGAGATATTGCTAATCAACTACCATTTAAGTGGGATGCATGGAATCCCAAAAGTGCAGTGGTTTAAATAATCAAAAAATGGTAAAGTACAGACTCACTACCCAGACAGAAGAGTTTAAATCCATCTTGTCTCACCAAGGGAATATTAAGCTTTTTTATCAAGCGAACAAAGTTTTTACTTCACACTCTTATCAGAATTGTAGCACTGAGTAGCAAACACATTATGACCTGCTGTTCTAGAGAGGGAATCCACGGAGCAGCTCTCTCCAAGCCCTCTGGTTAAAGCACTTATCTGAGACAGGTGACACCTGCCAGGAGCCCCTGATGACTGAGGGGGGAATCTGTGCTCTGATTTGGCATGAAAGAGATGATGAGACATGAAAGTGGTGGTCCTTTTGCTTGTACAATAGGAGATGTCTCGGAAGCTCATTTAGTACATCCTGATTTTCCTTCATACCAAGACGCCTGGACAAGTAACTACAGATCATCCCTCAGATATTTCCTCCTTACACCAGTGTTGCTCTGAGAATCTGGGCTTGAGTTTCTTGCCCAGAAAGAGGTGACAGCAGATTAAACCAAAAAGTATACTGATAATTTCCTGATGACTTTCATCTGGCAGGAAAGACACTTAGGGAACCCAGACAGCCAAGAATGTCTGTAATATTACATAGTGAAACATCAAAAGATGATGTCTGTAATCCTCTACATTAACTTTTTGGAAGAGCAGCAGTAAAAAGGGTTTACAATGGTGACTTAGCACTCAGACACATTACAAAGAAAAAAGACTGATTATGACAGCAAATTCTCAGTCTCCAAAGCCAAAATGCAAGTGCAACACAGAAGATACAGAAAAAAAAGAAAGTGCAAATTAATTTTTTGCTTTGTGGAGATCCTCAGTGTTTTACTTCCTTAACTCATTTTCCCTCTATCAAACTGGGTACTGTTACTGCACTCACAGTCCTCTTCTCCCTCATTCAATAAACTCAGTATTATTGGAGAAGGGAAAGAAAGAAACAAACAAGCAGATACTTAAGAACCAGTTTATAATCTATCAAGCCAAACTACAAGGGTGCTGTCCAGCTGGGATACTCCCCTTCCTACCCTGTTCTCTTGAAAAGATTAGCTCTTTCAAATTCTAAAATATAGATCATTAGAAAAAATGAATGGCCATTGAAGTTACTAAAAAGTAAAACTCAACACTCAATGAAGCAAAGCTATTTTTTTTTTTTTTTTTGAGTAGAGATTAGGAATACAGACTGTATGGACAGTAATTCACAAAACTTCAATTCTCACTTCCCTGTAAGAACAGGAATAATTTTGTGCTCTGTTACAGGACATACACTTTCTGTAGCTACATCATATATTAGTTTCTTTCAGAAAATAACTTATAAAATGTAATATAAATTGTATTACTTTGGAGAGACAGGCCAGTATCTCATTTTACACATCCGTAAAATGTTGCATTTCAATATTGATTCCAAATAGAGCTTGTTATTTTCTAATGGATTTCTGAAAGATGCTAAATACTATCAAAATGTTTCAAAGGTGATTAACCTTTTAGGAAATCAGAAATTTCAGGGCACATGAGCTGGGGAGGTTGCCTTCCCCTGTTGGTAATTCTGCCATCACATCAGCAATTATTTATCAGCTCGTGTGAACTGGCAGGGAACAGCCTTTCTAAACCCAGGTTTCCAAGTCCCCCTTTCTCTGGAAGAGGGAACACAGACATCTGAGAGTGCCTCTGCTCAAGAGCACACAAAAGCTCAGAGCTGGAGCCTGGCATATAAAGACTTCCAGCTCCTGCTGAAGAACTGGGAGACTTCTAGACTGTAGATAACTCTGAGCAAACTGCCTCAAAAAGCCTCGAACTATTCAGCATATCATGTTTTTCCCATCTGCTGCACAACTGCTGTTCAATAAAGCTCTGACTGCTATCTCCTCCAGGTTTGGGGGTTTGCATGGGGTTTGGTTTTGTGTCTTTTTAAAAGCTATTTCCCATAATATTTTATATTTTTTTTTCAATTATTGTTGGATTTTTTTAATCCTAAAAGCAAATCTGGGAAAAATATTTAATCTCAAATTAGGAAAACCAAAGCTTAAACAAAAAAAACTTTTAAAATCTAAAACTTAAACAAAAAACCTTTTAAAATCAGCTATTTACCGGTTTACAAATATTTCCCATTAATTAGAAATAAAGATGCCTGAAACTAGCACTGAAGGCCTCTGATAAGACACAGTTATGTGGTTTAGTATCAACAACTCTTTTCATAGAAGAAAAATCCTGAGATCTTGGCCTTTTCCCTTCACCTCCCAAGCTGAAGACAGGAAACTTTGTTCACCCCTTCCCTGACTGCACTCTCTGTACTCACAGCTTGGCACCTTTTTGGAGCAAGACACAGAAGCCTTTCTGGCCTGGGTGGAAACATGGACAGCATGTTATCCATAAAACCTGTCTGCATCCTAAATGACTCTCCACCATGCTCTGTCCAAAAGAGATTAATGAGACAGATTTCCCCTCTGTCTGCTGCTCTGCATGTTTGTGTTCCATGCTGAAATCATGAAGGGCTTCAGGGCAGAATTAATAAAAATTGATTAAAACAAACTGGATCTCTATTTTTCTTCATTTGTGCCTAGAAAAATATGTTGATACATTACATTAAATTTCATTAGTAAAAGCCACAATTTAGGATGTGTTAAGTATTCTGATTAGTATTATTTTTTATTTGAATATTTTTTATTCTTAATCTAAGATGCAGATCAACTTTCCTTTTTTTCCTGGGAATTCTAATAATAACTACACATTTTCTTAATACTCTTAGTACTGAAAGCATAAGAAGAGACTGGTAAGGAGTCTTCCATTGGGAAGATTAAAAAAAATTACTTTGCTCATTCACTGGCACAAGCATTCAATCCATCAACTGAAAAGATGAATTAATGAGTAAATATTACACACAAAATAAAAATCCAGGATCTCAGGAAAGTGGGGATATAGGGAAGGAAAACTATAGTCATGTCGAAGTCTGCAGAGCACAGAATTGCAGAGTTCAAGCTGATGCAGTGGCTTATCCCTTCCACAGTAGATTTGTGAGATCAGATTTAAATCTGCTTTGCTGCTTTCCCCAAGGACTCCCAATGCCCAGCAGCAGCCAGAAGGTGCAGTTGGGATTCTCTGTACATTTACTTCTGACCACAGGGATTCTCAACAACTCCAGAATTCTCAGGTCTCCTGATTTTCCAGCCTCTAGGACTGTATGCTGAGGTAACAGGTATTTTACAGCCGTGCTGTTTCTAACAAGGCACTTTTTTCTCCAAAGATATTTTGGCCTTTATTTAGCAAAAATTATCAAGTAGCATAGGCATTCTCCCTGTTCCCAAAAATAGCTTTGTCCCCTTTGTTATTTACAAATTCCTTACAGCCAAAGAGTGAAATTCAATAAATCAAGCTACAGTTGTGAAGCTGATCCCCATGTTAGTGAGCACTTCAGTAACTATTACACACAGGTTTGACAATTTTTATTTATTTTGATGCTTAACTTTTCAATGTCAGAAAAGGTTCAAAATTCTTCTCAGTATAAAGATACTGTGTGTACTTTTAGTGTATACATAGTGTACTTTTTATTTTTATAAGCATGTCAACACTACTCTCATATTTAATATATCCATATTAGTTTACATGGACAAACATCTGTCCTTTAATTCCTCAGCCCAGCACACTTTCAAATAATTCCAGCTGCACAGTACTCCAATCCTATTTTCTCCAAGCTTGATGTTAATCTTAAATCCAGGATGATGTGTGCTTTCCACGGCAAGGCCCCAAAATGTAAACAAATTTCTTCCCAAAATGTGCTCTGATAAAGGGACTACCCAGAAGAAAAGTGATGCTAAATAAATTATAATACATATGTCATTTTAACAGTAGACATGTCCATTCACTACAAACATTCAAAATCTAAAAGAAAAAAAAAAAAACCCAAAATATAGTCCAACAGAAACCTATTAAGATACCAAATAAATAAAACCTATTTGCTACCACATCAGGCATATGCAGAAATAAGAGTTCTTTCCATTTAGTTTCCCAAACAAACAGCCTTGGAGATATAAACACACACTTGTCAGAACAACCTCCCCAGTGTGAATGCCAATCCTGCAGAACATAACTCTGTATGCACCAAAGAGTAAAAAACAGTTTTTCAGGGTCAAGAGAGATTTCAGGGCAAAAACCTGCATTCACTTCATCTGAATACATGATAGAGAGTAGAAATCCATTAACACAGCATGAAGATCCACATTGCATCAGTTTTCAGTAGACCTGACTAATCTAGACTCCATTTTTTATAGCTGGATATTCTCCATTTTACTGAAGAAACAAATGGCAGATTAGATAGAACCATATTTAGATTCGCAATGCAACAGAATGAAAAGAAAATGCTGGTCAAACTGCAGAAATAATAACAATGAAGTAAGAAAAATTACCAAGGAATTAAGTTGCTAGGATACTGCACACCAATGTGAAATCAGATATAACAATTAAAGTAAAACTATACTTTCTGGATGTAAGAACAAGATCATTTATTAGTCTAAGCCAAGTAATTAAATGGAATATTGAAAACAGAAGTAAATGGAAGAAAGCAACTCAAAATGCTACAGAGTCAATTCGATATCAAAAGCTCAAGAGGTGAATTGATACACCATTACAGACACCAATTTGACAGTAGCAAGTACACATTAGAGACCACGTTTGCACTTACAACCATCAACATGCTCTTCTGTTCTGGCAACCTGTAGTTTAAAAATTTTCTCAGTGTTACTTAGAAGCCAGTGATAGCACAGAATAGTAAAAGCCAAGTGTTAAAACCACAAAGAAATAAACAAACCACAAAAACAAAAAAAACCCCACTAAAAGTAAGAAATCTAACTACTTGAGAAGTGGGTCAAAGGAACTGGTTTGCATAGGAAACTCAAGTAAGACTGCAAAGTGTCCCTTTTAGTTAGTTTTTATCTGCTTCAATACTATAGCTGTATGGGAAGAAATTCCTCAAAAGAGTGAAACTAATTAAGTAACAAAAACAAACAAATAAAAAACCCCCAATGAATGTAAGGGAAGCTTATACAACTTTATACAACTTTAAAATTCTGTTCAGAATTTGCTTCAAACTTGTAGATAAAATCAGCACATCAGCCTAAAGCAATGATTTTTCTAGACTGTATTATCAGCTTGCCTTTGAATGAATAGGCCAATAGTTCTTGCCCACTTTTCATCAAATTCAGCCACAAATATGAGAAATCAGTACATCTAGTAAGCAACGGTAAATCTTTGACACATTTCTTTAGGCACCTGTGATTTCTTAGGTTATATAAATGCTGACCTCTCCATCCCAGGCACGCAAGTTCAGATGTACACTAACTTAAGTTTACTTACCCGTATTTTGTGTTTTATTTGACCAGCTGATGGCAGGTTGAAGTACTTCTTAAGGTGGCTCAGAAAACCTTGAAAGCTTCTTAAAACCCCAAAACTCAAAAGCTTAATGTCCAAAAAGATCGTCTACAATCACTGTGGCCCAGCAACAAAGCGAATAGTGTTCATTGCCAATGTACTGCACACATTTATCCTTACAAATGCGGAGAATATTCTTACATAAAACTACTCTGCTGTAGCAGTTTTACTGTGCAAAAAACACCACTCTCACAAAAAAGACAATTTGAGAGTTTTCGAACCAAGTAAGCATCAACATTAAAACAGACCTATTTCATAAATAAAACTCTCCAGGCCTTGCACTACAGCCCAATAATGTCCTGGCACATGGAGCTGACAACAGATGCAGCAGAAGGAGCATCGACATTTCCAGCATCAAAACACCTGTCTGCAAGGCCAGCATGGGGAAGGACAGGGCCTTGGAGCTGCAGCTAAATTCCAGATAATCCATACAATTCATTACATCAGGGAGTGAGGGCAAAAAGCTTTTGACTTTTTACAACTTATGGACTTGCTGAATCCTGATGCCCTGAAACAGAATAAAATATTTCAATTATTTCTATGCAGCACCTTCAAGATAGTATTCACTTGCAGGCGTGCTGCACATGGCTGATTTAGAGGTTTTGACACCTGACCATGGCAAGAAAGAAAAAGCTCTCAGTAGAATCTGTCACCCTTTCCCTTTTCCAGCTACAAGTCACTCAAATTTGCTACTCCCCAATATCTGTTGTACTACAAAAGCCTCTGCAATGCTGCACACGTCTAATCCTTGCACACAACATCCTCCCTATCAACAGCAGGCTCTGCTTCCAATTGCCATTGAATCCGGCAGTTCTTGCAACCCAAGACAACTTGTTGGCTTCTTTATGTCCAACAGATGGGCCATAAACTTGGAGGCAGCTAAAAGAAGAAATAAAACTGGCAAAATAGTTCTGATAAGCCAGGAGGAAGCTGCATTCACAGAAGGATCCATTAAGCTACCCTCTGTCCCCTCCCAAATATCACACTGATAGATGAGGGAAAAATTTGTGATGGGTTTGCTGTGACATGTAGAAAAACCTGTCAAGGTCTTCTACTGTTTTATTGTTCACTTTCACCTAAATGATCTAAGACATGGAAAAAAGAAGAGGAAGAGAGAAGCATTAGTATTGGGCTTTGGATATTTTGGGGTTTTTAAAACTTTTAAATTTAACAATTTCAGACAGGGTCCAAGGACGGATAACTGAAGAGTATTCTTAACACATGCAAAAGCCAGACATGAAGCTGAGAATATAGACAGAAGTTCTTCCTGATTTTTCGCAGCATGACTGTGTTTACTGCACAGTTTAGAACAACGTAAGGTTTCAAAACCTTATATAAATACATATGAATACAATTATTTTACTCTATTTATATGCATGCATTAATAAAACAATACTATTGGTTTATTTTATAGATCATATTCTTTCAACTTAATACAATATGCATATTTGAAACATGTTTGAGACTTTTTTTAATTCAATCAAGTTTGGCACACTGCCAAAGTCTCAATTCAACTAAAGTTCTCATTTGCATTTATTTTTTTGCAATGTGTGGTACAGTCCAAGCAATACAATTCAAAATAAAGAAAAAGGATGGACATACAGACATATTAACTGTTTTAGCATTTGTAGTTAGGATACACTTTAGAAGTTAATGCACATGTGAAATAAATTCTATGATGCCGTCAAGCTTGCAAATGTTGGCAGCTGTAAAACTGTTCTACCTAGGAAAAGAGAGAATTTAAGATGCTTTAAATTTGGAGCAAAACCATCACTATCCCATAACACCCTGCAAGTGCAAAGACACACACACAGGTCAATAGCAGACTGGCTGTGTCCTGAACTCCAAGCTCAGGGATTAAACTTTCAGCAGTGCTGGGGTTATCTGGTTATGTTGCTACATCATCAGAAGAGACAAAAGAGACATCATGATTTTTGCGTGTGTTCTTGCTTGAACCATTTTAATGCTGAGGATAAGAACAGCATAGAAACACACAAATGGACCAGGGTTCTAAGCACAGTTCTAAGCACAGTGTCTGAGTGACTTGTTCTGCCTTCTCTAAAGAGGCCCATGGCCATTGTTTCCTTCTCCTTCTTATATTCCACAGACCTTTGTCTCCTCACCACACCCTGCTGCAGCTTCTCTTCCCTCTTGCTCTGATCCAGTCCCGCTGACATATCCTCTTCCATTTTCCTCTCCTGCATCATTTTTTGTCATCAGCCCTTCTTCCCTACAGCTCCTAACCTTCCCCACACTCCAGAAGTGGCTGTGCCACCCTCTCCCCCCGTACCCCAGCTGCAGCTCTATCCAAATGGGTACAATCCAAGGCACAGAGATGGAGCAACCTGCTCCCTCAGGATCAGCTCCATGTTTCTCAGAGCTGCCAGGCACACAAAAGATGCTACAAGGAAAACCCCCACCAAGGCACATGGCCAAATCCAAGAGCTGAGCATCACTGTGAGCTCTACCCATCACCCTGAAACAGCTACTGGGAGACACAGCAGCTGAAGATGCTGACTAACAGTGCCATCCAACCGATCCGTAATTTTCAGAGTATTTAGAGCATATCTAACAGCTTTAAGTCACAGAACAAATGCATCCTGGCAAAGTCAGAAATGATGAAAAATTTGGTCACTCTCCCAAGGAAAAATGTTTAGAAACAATGTAGGAGGATAGCAATTTTTTTGGCAACTGACACTGTGAAAATAAACAATGAATCAGTCTTTTAATTTGTCATCCCCAGTTTAATAATTTAAATAAGTTAAATGACTCTTTAAATGTGCACCTGGATTTAGTAAGATTTTAGCACATGCCCTTTGTGGTAAACACAGCAAATAATGACAACTTTGAGCATTTTTTAGCTATTGTTTTCTCATCCGCTCCAGCAATAAAGTGAATCTTTGAAAACAGTGTAATGGAAATAGATCAGTTAGCTGATCCTATTGGTTTTTCTTTCTTCACTAACTATCATGGAAATAAATCTTTAGCCATTGTCTTGGTGCTTGCTGAAAGAACTGAATTTTAAATTGACTTGTAGACAAACATGAATCTCTCTGAATACCACATGATGAGTAGATTTCATAAGGCAGCTATTCGGGTGTCTCACTTGTCTTAGGCACCTGCAGCTTCTGATGAAACACTTCAAAAGATTTGCTGTAATATGCTCTGCAGAGGAAGCACTTTAGAAGTATGACTAAGCAAAGGAGAAACAGAAGATTGCTCCTGAATACTTATTAAATTAAATGTTCGATAACATGCCTGCAAAATATTCTAAGAGAGTTTACATGTGTATGCACACTTCTACAACATATCTGTATGCTACCAAAGACAAAGACACACAAGCACTTCAGAGTTATTTAAGTTATATAAATCCATTACCTGCTTTCTAAAAGTTACTCTTAATGAACTGTTGTGAACTTTTCGGGGAATAAGTGTGAGCCAAAATAACTTCAACCTCAGTCACATTACATGCAACTGCCATGAGTAAAGAGGTGCAAAGACTTATTTTCCTTTTTATGAAGAGTGAACACAAAAAAAGTGTAATTCAGTATACCACATATTCCTAACCACACACACACATGCACACACCAGATTCATGCAATTTCTGTCATAAGAAGCTTTTCTAAATTTAGAACTTAAGTTTTCTTACAAAAACAACTATAGACAGTCAAGAATCCATTTCAAAACTATACTAAGAAACAATGAAGTCTTGCTAAATGAATGCTATACCAAAATAATGTTCCCAGGTTAACAGCTTTAGTTTAGTAAAAAGATTAACATTCTATTAAGCAGTGATTTCTTTATTCTACTGTGAAATAACTTTACATGCTATTCTTAAGTCGTAAAAAAAACCCTTGCAGGTCTGCAAAAGCCATATTTAAAAATGTTATTCAAAGGCAGAAGTACATGTTTATAATTAATTGAAGAGTAAAAATAAAATGCCAACTGTTTTCTCTCTTTTGTGATTCAAACCCACAGAAGAACTTTGCAAATCCTGTAGGAAAGCTTCCTTTTCAAGTTCAATCTCTTTTGACTACTTGGTGGGTTTTCTCTGGCAGCAGATGCCACTAGAAATTAATGCATTTTCAGCTTTCAACTTTTTTTTTTGATATACATTCAAAAACATTGAGTACCAGTACTGGGAATAGAGAAATCTGATTGAGATGGGATTTGTTTGGCTGTTTTTTGGTAGGTTTTTTTTTGCCACAAAGCATCAACTAGACTTTATATTATTTCACACATGGTTTTGTCAAGTAGCTAAATCAAGACCAGAATATATAACCTTGGACTGCACAACCAGAAAACATTTCTGATGAACTAGGGAAAAAAAACGTCAAACTTTTCAGAAGGACTAAATGAAGATTTAAAGCATCTTCAGTGAAATGTAGCAAATACTCAGAGTCAGCACTTTCCCAAGAGTTTGTCTGGAACGACAATCTTAATCCATGGGCAGAAACCCAAAAGGCTATTGAGAAGTTTCTGACTTTAATGAATAGACAGCTACATCAAGAGACCTCTTTAATCAATTTTCACCTAAACTTGTTGAAAACATTACAAAAAATGTAATCATAAAAATGAAACAAGGCAAGAATAAATTAATGCTTACAAGGAGGATGAAAAGAACAGTTAACAAGTAAGGTCTTAAAACGAATATATAAAGAAGATCGAAGGAGAAAAAGCATTTCCTTCTGTATATATATATATTTTTTTTAAGGCAACATGAATGGAACTTTGATTAACAAGTAAAGCAAATTTCAAGTTCTGTATCAGAAGAAAAATATTTTTACTGTGATAAATACCATGTTGGAGACATTAAAAAAAAATACCAACCTATCATTTTTTAACATTAATAGAAAGTAGGAATCAAATCTTCTCAGATCTTCCTAAGACAACAAATATGTCACATATGAAATGGAAATCAAACTCTACTAGCTTCTGCTTATTTCTGGAGAGCCTCAGGTTGATCTTTGGACAAAATTAATTTAACATTCCCATAAGCAACAATTACCACATAGGTAGGACTGTGCTAATTAAATTTACTGATGATAGACTTAGGAAGAACTATCAGTGTAGGGAAAAAGCACCATTTAACAGCTAAAAAAACCTTCATGACTTAAAACACTGGACCAATACAGCACCTTGAAATGAGAAATGGTAGCTATTCATTCCTTCTGCATGCTATAGAGAGTTCCCTGTTTTAAGTTTCTGGTTTAAAGACTCGGAATCAAAGCAAAACAAACAAACAAAAAATCTAAAAAATAAATGAACTAACAAAAAAAAATCAAAAATGTGAGCTCCAAATATTACAGTTCCTGTAAATGACAAGCAGAGTAATTCAGCAGGAATGGACATTAAAAATAAGGAAGGATTAGTAACAATAAATTCCTAATCTTGCTAAAATGAATTCTTGGTTCATGAAAGGGACTATAGTATGTGGCAGCTTAGAATAGCAGAACAGAGCTGACATATATTCTGAAAACTATTAGAATGGGCTCTGTTCATAGAGGGATATTCACCCTCTGGATTGAAGCTAGTCAAGCACACAGCATTTGGAATAGAAGCATGAGATACTTGTCACTGTATAAAAACTGAATTGAGGAACTCACTCAAGCTGTTCTTCTGAAACTAGGCACAGGAAGAACCAACCACAGAAACAAGTATATCATTATTAAAGAGATCACAAAGAGAAAAAAAAAAGAACGTGAAGAAATAAGATAATATAAATTTCCACAATGTTTTTTAAGAAAAAGCAATTTTTAACCAGGAATTGGTATTTAATGTTTCACCCTAAAAATTATTTTATTCTTTTGTTACAGAAAGTATGTGAAGCTGAAGCATGTTCAAAACATGTAATTTCTTAATTCTAGCGAAGAATTTAGAATATATTTTAACTTGCAATTTCATTAGGACGGAACTGTATAGTGAGGCTGAAACAACTACGCTTTTATACCTTTTCCATCTGAAATTATGTTTTTTTCCTATACCTTACAGCAGATGGTCCCCCACTTCATGCCTCAAATCACGTCCTGTTTCTCTCCTTTCTGCCATGCTATTGTACATCAGTTCTATCCCTCTCCTTTCTATCCAGCATTTCAGAACTCTCTGCATTTCCCAATTTCCTTGCTCACCATAATATCCTACACTGCCACATGAATGCAGTTTTGTGCTGCCCAGGAGAGAGAAAACCATCCAAGTCTGGCTTCCATCTGAAGCCTCTTCCACATGACTACACTGGTGTCTCCCAGCCTTGCAAATCCTCCCTAGATGCTTCTCCCACCTAAATGTGCACACTCAGGCCTGTAGATGATCAAGATTAGCCTTGAAACTCCAGGATCAGCAAGGTGGTGCCTACAGAAGATCTGGTTTGGCAGCTCCCCTCATTGCAGCCCAATAATAAAAGCAATACATCTGCCTCTGAAAATTTAATGGATGTACTTCACATGCATAATGAAATTCATACTATCATATTTTTTCAGATATATTACCTTCTAGTCTTGCTAGTAAATAGCCCAATCTTTTACAGGAGAATTACTGCTTAGAAAAAAAAACTCAAAGAAAGAAATAAAATGTTCATAGAACCCCATTCAGTGCGAAACTAGAGGCCTTCTGAGTGACCTTCTGGTGTTGCAAGTTTCAGGTACTTTTTGTGAAAAGAGGAGGTTGCAATAACACTTATGGTTGTTACCATTTCAGATTACTTTGTTTAGGGTTAATAAGATCAAATGCTTGCAAAATAAGCAAAAAGCTTAAAAACACTGAAAGCATTTGTATTAGACATTTGTGTTTCCATCTGTTCAGCTTGTCTTGGAGTCCAAGAAATTCAAAACCTCAAAATATGAGCTCCTGCAGCTACAAACAACAAAGAGTTTACACAAAACTTACTGACATGGTTACATTTAAGAAATGGCAAGCGGACACCCACCCATTTCATAGAAATTAATTATGTCTCTTCAGCGAAGAGCATCTGTTTCATGAAAGTAGGACAAAGGCTGGAATGTAGCACAGCCTTTCACATGCAGCATTAACCAGATGACCCACTATGACCTGGAACAGCATAACTCTGACTCTGTCGAACCAGCCAGCACCAGGTCTTCCATAACTCAGCTACATTGACATCAACACTTAAAAAAACAAATAGTACACATTTTTGATGTGACTTCTATTTACAGAGAGCAAAAAAACATGTTTTGAGGGGATTTTTTCATTTTTCACTTTCAGAACACTTCAGTTATTGCACTTAAGTTGTCTTTAGTTTTGGGCAACTTTCTTTCCAGAAGCCAACTCATGCATGGACATTTAATTTATTAGCTTTGAATGCAGTGCAAATCAAGTGATGAAATACAAATATATGTATATAGAGAGTTAAACTTAGTTTAAAAGTTTATATATAAATCTGGTTAAAACATATTCAATAAATGCAACCTATACACCACATATTCTTCCTTAAATAATAGAAAATGCAATATTTTTTCCTAAATTCTGCACATAAACTTCTGCACTGACCACGGTGGATGTTGCATTATTAAGTTGGACTACATCTCACCCAAAACTCTGAATTTCAACATGCACTTTTAGCATTCTGCTCCAAGACTAGATCTGGTTTAGTGCAGTGATAGGATGAGATGATACTAAAAACTCTCACTGAGAAGAATGTGACATGTATTAACAAAAAGTTAGATGGTTGTGTTTGCAAATAGAAGAGTAAGGAAAACCAGTGTATTGAAGATTAATTACACAAGGCTAATTAGCTCAGTCACAGCCCCATGATGTTTCCAGCTCAGGGACTTGTTTGGAGAACTCCACTTTCAGCCCCCTAACGTCACTATAAGCTTGTGAAGTGTAACTGCTCAGAAGATACACTTCATATATGATAAGGCTCAGCTCAAAGGGTTAGTGCAGAATGAAGACCTCAACTTTACTTGATATTTTGTCTGTCTTGGCATTTTGCCATGACAAAGCCTCAAAAATTAAAATGTTGAAAAATACTTGCCAGCAGACCCAGCAACAAGACAAAACATTTAACGGACCAATAGTCAATAATTCAGCCAATACTTTAGGTGGCCAAAAGCCTCATTTATTGTATCACTTTCCTGAACAAATTTTAGTACTTCCACAATCTCAGAAGACTATTTGGTGGGGTGGGGGAAGAGTTTTTGATTTGCTGAGATCACCAGACAACTTAAAAGCTCCAACAAGTGCAGACTGCAGAAGAGTGGTACTTATTTAACAAATCAATTCTGGGATGCAGCTGCTGACAAATAAGCACAGATAAAATGGTCCTGTTATATGTATGAGGCTTCTGCACAGCAATTACTTAAAATTTACAGCTTATGCACTCAGCAAGTTGAGAAAAATGCCAACACTCTTGTGGGGCTGAATGACTTTTCACATACTGTGACTGCACCTTTGAATTTTCACAAGCAGGTACACAGCAGACACATGGGCATGCCTACAATTCCAAATGCAAAACAGAATAGAGAACAAACAAGTTACAGTAACAAAATCACCGTGATATTATCTGAGCACTGATGCCAATTACTTATGTGTTTCACAATAAAAGTAAACAGAATTCCAAATGATACAGTCCCACAGAGATGAAAAAACACAATCATCTTTGAATCAGCTTAGATAACTGGTTTCATGGCAGAAGAGCTGGACTTCAGAATTTTATTTGTATTTTTAAGTGCTGCCAGGGAAGTTTCACGCACACTTCAAATTCTTCAGGGAAGTGGGGAGAGTGTAGGGCGGCTGGCAAAAAGAAACCCCAAAAAACTTCTTTCCTGCATACTTGGAATATTTGCATAGAGTCAGCTAAATAATTGAATTAGGTTCATCAAATATCATGCAATAATTCCCAATCTTCTTGATCATTTATCTTCAGTATTGATATAGATAGAGGTACACAAGCAATTCTTTGCCTATCTCATAATTTCCATTTAATTCTCCTCTGTTTGCAATGTTACGCACAGATAGAGGTTTTCAAGATTAATTAATCATGACAAACACTATGAAACAACTCTCAAAAAAACTGTATCACTGTCATGAGCCTGAGAAGCCTTAGAGCTCAATGTAGTTAGTGTTAACTTTAGAAAGTTAAATCCAAAGGTTCTGAGATACCATTATCAGGGAGAAAGAGGAGTAAGAACTGTTTAAATACTAATTATTTCTTTTAAAATACATACTTGGAAGAAAGACTTCAGGTTAAATTCTCTCTATGTACACATCTGTTTAGTTTTCATCTGAGCTCTGAAGAGTGAGCGGTCTAAAGCTGTGCTGAAGAAACAAACCAAAGTCACACCCTACACTGAAGTTATACTAAAGAGTCTTGCTTTGACTATATTTGAAAGTAAACAGTTACTGTAACTGTGGCAACTGAAAAATGATGCAACCAAAGGGAAAGTACTTGTAAATATCAAAAGAAAGTATCTAAGAACATAAAGTGGTGCAGCAGCAGCAAAATGTGAGATATTGTTATAAAAAACAGGGTAGTTCTCTGTTGCTCCCTTCTCACAACCCTTCCATAGATACAATAGAAGTTAAGTTGGGTGTTTTTGTCTTTTTTACTAAGCCAGACATTAATGTTTAGTGTTATCTCCATTATCCTCACTCAAATCCAAACAAAAGGGAAAAAAAACCAAACCACTGGTTTCAAGTGACAATGGGTTCCTCATATTTTTGCCCAAAACAGACTATTTCATGTTTATTCAGAACTATTCTTCAGCTGATTTAAGAAATTTAAAGTATTAGGTCTTACACCAGCACACTGACATAAGAACAAAACAAAACAAAACAAAAAAAAAAACAAAAAAACCACAAACCAAAAAAAGTAAAAACCCTAGAGAGTGGAGAAAGAACAGATGAAGCAGCAGATTGAAAGAGAATAAAACCTGAAAGTGGAATACAAAGCCCAAATAAAAGAATGTTTGAAAAAAATATCATTTTCTCACAAATAGAAATGCGAAGTATTTTATGGCTCCTTTACATTGTGGCATTTTCCTGGATTAGGAAAGTAACCTTATATATGGTCTCATCTTGCACTTCATGTATTAATTATTCATTGCAATGTAAGCCAAGGGAAAAAACCTACAGTGCCAATCTAAATGAGTTCAAACAGAAGTTACCTAAAACTCAGTACCTTATTCAGATCTCTCCCCATAATACTCAGGAGGGGAGGAAAACAAAAAAAGAACTTAGTATTATTTTAATGTACTAAGAAAGCAAATCCAAGCTTCAGAGATCACAGAATCATAGAATCAGAGAATGGGCTAGGTTGGAAGGGACTTGAAAGATCATCTATTTCCAACCTCCCTGCCATGGGCAAGGACACCTTTCATGCTTTTGAAACCACTGTATTTCCCGGAACCTAAACATAACAACAGAAATAAAGATCATTTTTATCATATTTCCTCTATTTTGAAATAATAGTAACCCTCTCTCTTCCTCAGATCTGAACAGCAGATCCATTTTCTAAAAATTATTTTTCAATGTTGCAGAACATTGTAGAAATCACAGGACATTTTCGGTGCAACAGGCTTAAATTAGATTCTTAAATAGCATCAGTAACTTAGAAAAATCAGTAAAACAACAGCAGCTCTGGCTCTAACTCCTCACTCCTTCACATGTTCATGCTTAGCTGCTTTGAAAAGAGTGGGCTGGTGCAGAAAGACTTATAAGTGGTCCTTCATTTATTTATTGACAGCCCACCTCCAACACAGTACACAAATGATCAATTTTAGTGGTTTTGAATCACAAGACTTGAAAAGAAGTAACTACTTGAAATAAATTCTCTCTCTTTCCAGTCAAATGTTTCTGTAGGAGGACACTTGCATATAGAAGGACTTGATTCAGGGGTCCAACACTTCGGGAGAAAAAGAGGAAAATACTGCAAAAACTCAGTACTTGCAATAATTATGAGTATGTGCTGACCCACAGGCCAAAACATAGGCTGTGGGAGAAAGTAGAAACTTCTGAAGGTAGCAGGTTTGATAATTTTCAATTTATAATATATATTCAGAAATCTTCTGCACACTTGTACCCAATTACAGTTAGGAACACTTAATCTATTAACACACCCCTTTTAAAAGTAAATAGTCTGTTAACCCACACAAACTGAACCACCATCCCTGAGATGCAATTCTGCAATAAGCAAGTGCTAAGCACTGAATTAACTCTGGCAGTGAGTTTTTATTAATAGTTTTTAATGGTACAAACAAAAGCACTACAAAGTCGATTACCACACAGAGTACAGTGAAATGTGACTCCTGCTTCAGAGCTAAGAATATTTGCTTGTCAGGAATGAAAAGGGATTTTTTAAAATACTTTGTGAATTGGAGTTGTTTTTGGTTTCTTTCCAGTTTCCAAAAATAAATTGAAACACCTTTTGATGCTTTTCAAATATTGGAATAACCACACCTGTGACACTGAAATCTCACAAAAATCAACATAAAATGAATTATTGCTTTTAACATTGGTAGGTATGAATTTGCAATTGTATCAGTACTATTTGGATATTTGACTAAATCTCTAATTTGAGTCAAGTAAAAGTGCTTTTTGATTGCTCATTATTAAGCATAAAGTAAAACCCCAACTTTCTGCTTCAGATTCCACTCTATATTGCAGCACTTCAGAAGGAATAGGGGAAATAAATTCCATGAAAAAGTGTTTTCACACTCATCCATTAACAGCTGCAGCTTATTTTTTGAATAAGTAATTATACACTTAGAGCAAACACATTTATTACTCTGACCTAGCTAGAGCACATTTTAATTTCTTTTTCAGTGGAGAAGTACATTTTCCCCTTATTTCTTTATCTTCCATCTGTTCTTTCAACATTTTAGCTTAAGCAGTGGTCAATGAGAGGCATTTTCTACTGAAGTGCTACATACTGGATTTGGATTCTAATTAGACATTCATTATTCTGCTGCAACATTGAACACTAATAAAACAAATCTATCTCGATCCTAGGCAGTTCATTATAATCTAGCTTTACTATTTCCTGTTGTAGCATTAATGGCATTGAGACAAGACAGTGATTAAAAATTTAGATTTTTTTTTAAATGGAAAAAAACTTAATAAATTGGTTTTCTTGTTTAATTAATTGTAGTTTATATACTGCTACTACAGAATTACAACAAATTTCTTCCAGCTATTATTGATGATCTCATTGTGCTGTTAGCAAATTAGTCCCAAAGTGTTTAAGAAACCAACAATGGAAAAGGATTAAAAAGCTTCACACATCTAAACAAGTTAAACTGATCAGACCAAATTATCCTAAATGTAATACCAAGCATAGAGTCTAAAAAGTTATTTGAATTAACTCTGAAGTCATTCAAACTGAAAACAAAAGGAAGTATATCACCATGCTGAATAAAACTACACCATTTGTTCAGTGCAAAAGTTCTTTTACAAAAAAGTGTTGTATTGTGCAAATATTAGCTGTTAAAGTAGCATTCTTAACGAAATCTGAAACAATAACTTCTTCTAAAATTTAAGACAGCTAAATTCATTTTTGAAAAGTAGTAGCCTGGTGTTCTCAGTCCATACTTAAGAATTCAGCTAAGCAACAAAGATGAAAGAACAGCACCACCTAGTTCTCTATTTAAAAGTTTTCAAATATCATCATCCATTGATTTATTTTTGTAATCTAAATTCACATATGTGTGTGTATTCTGCAATAAAATCTGTCACACTGCCACAGGAAACAATACTAACAAGTTTGTCAGGAGTTATTAAAGCATCTGATGTAGATGCTTTACAAGTGTATACTGTGAAAAAAAACCAACTTGCACATGCATTAAGAATGGCAGAGACTTGCAATAATACAAATCTTGCTCTGAAGCAGAAGAAACCCTGAATGGATTGCTCATCCATTCCTAATATTGCTTGTGGGAATATCTCCCTAATTTAACCAAAACACTGTATTTGTATTGATTCCCCTGTACAACAGCACTTTATAGTGTGCACACATGTTCCAGATACAAAAAATATATTCATGATACAGACATCCCCAGGGCCTCAGTAATGTGTTTAAAAAAAACTTGTTGCCAGTTGTTTTAGTTACTTTTCTATTCTGCAAGCAGCAGAAGCCTTTCAGAAATGGGGTAGATATTTCAGGTGTTAGCTGGACTGAAAGTTTTCATGTGAAGAATTTCCCCTTCTAGAGAATGAGTGGTGTGTATTGGGACAATCCAGAAGTTTACCAGGAGGCAAGAGCAGCACCTAAGAAGCTGCCTACTCCTACCATGCAAACACTACCCAAGCTGTAGTAGAGTGGCTGCCAGTGTTTAAATTTGATACGCACATTGCTACACATCCAGAACAGTTATTCCATTTTTCTAGACATGCTAGATTTTCTAAATTCTCACTCACATCAAGAGGACATAATAGCAGCAGAACCGTATTTCTGAAGACATCTTCTGTTTTGACATTGATATTCATAAGTGAACTTCAATTTCTCATACTAATATACATTTCACTGGACCTTTTCTGTAAGCCTCTTAATTAAAATAGAGCACAAGTGACATTGATACTTTGAGTATTCTGGGTAATACTGTATTCTACAGTGAGCTGGCATGTCTTGTAACATTATAGAGAAAATGAGAGTTAACTGCACCTACAAAGTGCTTTAGCTGCATTTGAATGAAATGTTCAAATCAAACGATTTATCTTAACTCAGAATGAGGAAAACGAAATGGAGCTATGCTGAAATGCTCTCATGCAGTACATTTGTACCAATCTGCAGAAATTCATCTCACTTCCTGGTTTTCCTAAGGTGACTTTTGAAGTATTTTCAGCTCTCAAATTTGTCCTGTCCTGCTTATGCCTGTAGGAAGTCTTCCATGCTTTACTGACGCAAAAAATCAGGTGAATGGACAAAAGAGACTGGAGCCTTATGACTACCCCTGTAAAAAGCATTTGAAACTGGTGTCCCTGGCAGGAGGTAGGCTCCAGTGCCAGGGACTGACTCCCACTGGTTCTCCTCCTCACCTCTGTCAGTGCACATTTGAGGAAGGCAGAGAAGTAGTGGGAAGAAAACACTAATAATTAAAAATGAAAACAAAGCAAAAAGAAACAAACAAACAAATCTAAACCTGCTATCACATCCCTCTCAGGTATTTTCTCCTCCAAGTAGGAAGAAGGCTGTCCTCTCATAGCTTCTACAGAATGCACTTCCCCTAAAACCTTGACTTGTTCCATTCTGTTTCCTGCAGAGAGGAAGAGGTGGAAAGTCACAGCAGGAGAAAGGTGAAAAGTCCCACTGCATCCTGCAAATCTTCAGTCATACAGGGGTTTCTTCCAGCCTGATCTTCACAGATGTCTTGGTCTTTCACAGCAAAGGCTTCTGTGGTAACTCCAGAAGGGATGGATATTTTTTTCCTAGAGAAAATGAGTTGTCCACATGCCCTGTCCTCCATCCATCCACAGGGCCACCTATCATCCATGAAGGCCACTTAGGAGCTGTCCTGGCATAGCTCGCTCGTCGCAGAATTGACACATCAATGTAAACAGATTAGACAGGATCCAAATTTGAGGCCTTTATTCTCACAACCTTAAGAAAGCAAATCCCTCATGTATACAGAGTAGGGCTACTGCTGTTTCCCTACCATAAGCCTTGGAGAAGCAAGCAGAAGGAAAAAAAAGAAGTTTGTTTTTCTTGACAGGCATCCTGGGAAGACAAGGCCTAGAGGCAGATAACACTGCATTTATCTGTGACCAGCCAGTCACCTATTATGAAATTTCTTTCTGAAGATATTTACTTTCTGGAAAAAGTTCAAATGATAGGAGTTTTTAATGACCAATTAAAAGGAAAAAAAAATCCTATGGTATCAATTCATTAAACAAAAACTTCTCATTTGTTTACTTGAAATGATAAAGACTACTAGATTCTGTTTCCCTGTTGGAATTAATGGTATATTTCAGTTTGCAACATAGTCTAATGAACACTAAGTGCATCTGCACTTCAAAATCCTGTGGTACAGATATCACAGCAAATGAAGGATATCCTTTGTAGCACATGTTCAGCTGCCTTCTTTACCCAGATTTCCTGTTATTCCTTTTTGCATCAGATCAGAAAAAAGTTTTCCTTTTGTAGAACAGAGGCATCACTTCTTTTTCTAACAGACAAAAGCAAATCTGCACAAAATCAAAATGCATAACTCTTCTTCTCAAAATCCAAAGACAGCTTGGTAAATTCTGCAATCACATTATTTTCAAGAACACTTCTCCTCCCCCCAGATATTGCTTCCACAAAATATATAAAAGCCTAGACACTTAGACCAATGTTATATTCCAAGCTATTTTGAAATTACATTAATCTTATGTGTTAAGTATATGTGAAAGACCCATAAATAAGTCTACAAGCCATTGAGGTTTTTTATCTATCATAAATAAAAACAAATGGCCCATATATTTCTATTGATTATATGCTTTCCCAGTGGCTCCCAAATACACCATTCAGAATGCAGCAAAGCAGTAATGATTTACAACTTGCAAAACAAAGATGACTTAGGAAGCTGAAAGCATTTTGATTTTATTCTGGTCCAATTCTAAAACTCAGGTTTATTTTGTGGGGAAAGTACTTGAACTATGACAGCTTTGGACTATTCTTGAAGGAGTGAATAAGATTTATTCAGTCTAAGAATGGTATGAATTTCGCATTTTACATAACAAAAAGAAGCATTAACCAGAAGTTTGCGAACCACAAACTTTACGTTTACAGAGGAGAGATATGCCATGTACTTGACAAAAAAATCCATATAATAAGAAGAATAGCAAATAGTTCTGAAGAAGATGGGCAAATAGTCAAGGTTCCAACCCATACTTAAATTACTTATACCCTGCCTGTGCTCAAAACCACACCATCCTGACTGTGTTTATACAAGCAGCAGTCAAGAGATACCCTAAGACGTTAGACTGACGACTCCAGCCTTTAAAGAAAACACAGTCTATAAAGCTAATTCACTGCTAATTTGGTTTTATATCAAAATATGAGACATTCTTTTTTAATAGACAATGTCCTATCAATTGTCTGCCTTGACATTTAAGTTCGGAAAAGCTCCTCAATGTTAGGTGTTAGCAATTTTGCTACAGTTGGTTTTAAGTTAAAATTGAAGGGATTCCCTTTTGACTGTACAGATATAATTTGTCATTAACCACAATCATCACTGAACAAGATGGAACGTGTATCTTCCTCCATATTAGTCCAAATCTCACCTTTTTTTCAGAGTATTACAAGGCTACATGATACAAGCCTGGAAATACCAATAACATTATGAGAAATCTGCAATGGAAAAGTTAAAAAATGGTAAAGTTAGGAGAAAACTGCAATGCCAAGAAGATATTTCACACGTCGTTTAAGAATTGGCATGTTAGTTTAAGGTTTCCTCCAAAGACAAGAAGTTCTTTCATTCTCACTCCTATTATCTTAAATGTTAACAAAAGAATTCATATAAATGGAATACTTCAGTTTATTATACCATTTTATGACCTGTCACAGATTTGGGATTCTTTGTTAATCCTTGATTAGTAATCACTTTAGTGAGTATTATTTCTAGTCACTGCATTTATTCTCCAATTTGCAAATGGCTGCAGTTCGGCGTTTTTGTGTATTTGAAGACATAAAAAAATCTCATTCAGTTGACAGAAATTCAAGAGTGTAAATAAGTGTTTTCATTTATCAAATGAAGTCTTACTTTCTCTGTATAAACTGTGCAAATCAGTGGAGAATTCTTCACTGTTCTCCAGTGTGCCACAACAAAGCACCAACTAGCATGTCAAGATTTAAACCTCACATATAAAAACATATTAACACTCAGGGAAGAAAAAAAAAAGAAAAGACTTTAAAAGGGATAAATATAAAATGAGCTTGATGCTAGAACATACTTTTTACAATCTTTTAATTAAAATAAATTTGATTGCTTCTGCTTCAACTAGTACAGCTTTTCCCCTGGTTAGGGACTAACCAGAACAGCCTTCCTGCCTTATAGCGTAGGAGGAATAAAAGCAGGTCAAGTTACACTGTTAATCCAGCAGATGTAGGTCAGTTTGGGATAAATATCGGAACAGACAGAAAATACCAAAGTGCCTGTGCCTACTACAACTGCTGCTGTGAAGTAATTTGGTCTTACTCTCTTCAGAGCTGTCAGTCAGTTGCAGTTCTTGAATCTCCAGTGCTGAAACTTTGGGAAAAAACGGAGTTTTAAGATTCTAACAGGTCTGTACAGCTGTACTGCCTGTTCAGCTTCTGCCAGAAGAAGCAGCAATAATGCAGTGCATCTCATATTGATGATATCCAAAAAGACACAATTGCATCTTCATACGTGGCCCACAGATTATTTTTGCATGTAGCAGCAGACTCTGGTTCCTTCACCTAAGGTTTAGTAATTGAATTACCATGATTAGAACCATTGTTTGATTAATACTGTGGCATATAAGAGGTTTAAAATATCACCAGGATATTTTTAACATAAGAAAACAGTCTCTCCTGCACTGTCCCTCCCATCCAGCAAAGAAAATGACAGATAGTCAACAAACTGTTTACACAAAGATGATGATAGAGGGACTATCAAAGCTATTTAAACAACCACCTTACTGGATATGTGATGGTACACGCTGTTTTACAAAAAACCTAAACCATTCCAACTCCATTCACAGAACAAAGAAAAAGCTGTAGAGTAGTTCAGGAACGTATCTCCACATGAACAGAACTTACACAGCAAAGTTTTCAGCTCTGAAAGAACTTTTAAGAGGTTTGAATTGAGGAACATACAGTATAATTATTTTTCTGAAACTGAAGAGCAGCTGCTTATGGACAGTTAATAATCTTTATCTGCTATGTAAGAAAAAAATGATAAATCTAAATTGAGTATTACAAAACAGGAAAAAAAAGAAACACATGAATTTATAGTAATGTAAAACTATATTAAAATTGATTTGCTGCTACTTAAAATGTGAAAGTTATACAACCACTCACACTCTCTAAGAGCCATTTGATTAAACTGGAAAGCAGTAAACACAACTCAAGTCACTGTTGGGAAGAAATTGTCTTTCCCTTGAAAATCCCAAACTTGTCAAGACAGCAAAAGCACTCCTAAATAAGACTTACAAAGGTCCCAAGATCTCTATTTTGCAAATAAAAGGATAGCAAAAGATGCAAGTATGATTTTTTTTTTTTTCACAGTTACAGATTACAGGGAAAGGAGATAGGACAATAGGTAGGCAGACATTGTGAGAGGAAACCAAACATAATTTACCACCTACATTGTTCACTAAATCCTCTGTGCCTGTCCCAAGTTCCACATGCTAAAAAGTCCCACACACCAAACTCCAGCATTAAAGGAGAGCACTGGAAGAACAGCTACACAGCCCCCAGTGTTTTGTCACTGAAATAAATGTTCTCTCCTTCTTTCAACCCCCTTAGGATGCTATTACGATAGTGTCTTATGCATTGATATTTAAAGCACCCATCCTGAGCTTAGTATGCATTAACATAAGAGAAACTGCAAACATTTGGGCTTTGTCTTTAATTTTCATTTATAAAATGAAGGGAGAAGATCCTGAAATAGGTTCAGAGGGTAAAAAAAAGGAGGGGAAAAAAAAAAGAGAGAGAAAAAGCCCACAACATTAAGAACCCTTGCAAGGATACCCATACTCATTTTTGAAAACACTAAGTTCTTTCAAAAATGTTTTCATCATGTAGAAAGATAATTGTACAAAGGCAAAATCCTGAGAGAAATCATGATTTTACAATTTATTCCTTGCCACTGGAACGTGATATTTGCCTTTCTTCCTTTCAAACACACCTCAAAAACTCCTTGGGAAGAAGGGATGTGCTCATTAAGATCATACTTAATATTGATGCCATCCCAGAGGATACACATACTAAATTGTATCTAATAGTTTTAGCATTCTGCGTTTGTTTTAGGATGTGTATTTTACAAAGCGTGTCAGTGGCATTCTCTCTACAGAAGACCATTTTTTTTGAGAGGGCCTAACTTTTGAGAGTTTCTGCCTGCTGTTCAACTCAATTAAAACAAAATTGAAGTAATCCTTCTTTCTCTTGGAGAAGGCATTTACAAGACAATGACAACATCTCCTAGTTCTACAATTTTAAGTGTTAGATGGAGAGGGAGTCACTGTTCTAGCACAGTCGACCACACTCTGGTTGGTTATACTGTTGTTCTTTTGGCAAGCACCTGATGTCCATGTCCATACGAAACTGCTGTTATCAGTTACTTAATCAACATTTGTAATGCACAGGAGAGAAAAAGAAGAAAAAACCAAACAAACAAACCAAAAAAACCAAAACCAAAACCAAACAACAACAACAACAAAAAACCCTCAAAATCCAAGCTTCAATTTACATAACAATATAAAGAGAATAAGTCCTATTAAGAGAATAATTCTTTGGTGGAAAGAGTAAGAGCAATCTCATTCAATACATTTTGTCCATAGTAGGATCAGGCCAGAGGGATGAGAAAGCTAATTATGAGAACTAAGGGTTCTATAATGATAAACTGTAACTTAAAGACATTTACAGTACATTATCATGCCATGCAACTGGCAAGTAAATTTAAAAGCAGAGGGAGATTCACTGTTCTTCATTTCTGAAACAAAATTTTAAAAAATAAAAAGAAGAAGAACTAAACTAACAGGAAAGTAGACAAGAAAAATGTATTTGTTTCAACAAAGGTGCTTCTGTTGATCAGCATTTCCATGGAGTTACTTCTTTGGTGACAAACTTCAAAACTGTTAAGTGTTGATTTGATGGTAGAAACTTAATAAATACTTTGAGTGCAAGAGTGATAAATATTTGAGTGAGTAATCCCTATTCATGTACTCCCCAGGGAAGTTGTGTGACACCATCAGTGGGAATTTGGATTGTTTAGTTACCTCATGCTCTAAACCTGAACTGCTACAGGATGACTACCAATAAAAATGCATGAAGAAATCAAGCGAAATAATTCATAAAATATGAACTAGCCTGAGAACTAAGCAGCTAATAAGCCTACCAAGCCTTGGTTAGATTGATGGAAGTCATATAAAGACAGACACCATCAAGTAGAGTGAAAAATTTTGTTTCAACTTGTGTCTAAAATATTCCACATAGAGACTGTATTAAAACTGTTTTTATTCTGTAATTGCTTATGCCCTAAACAGAACTTACAGAATTAAAACGACATGCATTTGACTTGCTGTACACGGTATTAGCATATGAACACTTAGCTGTCAAGACAACCCCTGTGCAGGCAGCATTAGGTTGCCAAGGTTTTGCTAACAGAAATCCAACTGAAAATTCAAAACGAAGTCTAGATACACAAGATATTGAGTAATGTATAACAACTTCATCTTAAATCAGCTTAGATGATCTCATAAGTAGTTATATCCATGTTTGTCCAGGTTTGTTTGCAGTTTTTTTATTCTGCTTGTAACAGATCTGGACTAATGAAAAGAGTCTCACCCACAAGCAATTACCTGTCCTGGCTGATTTGTTGCATCAGTGACCACAGTTTCTGACAAATTAAAGAGTCTCTACATTATTTTCATTAGTAGACAGGAAGCATTTGAAGTGTCTGAAGCAACTGCACTGAGAAGATTTGCCCAGTGTTGGCAAATCCTGGAAGCGGATCGTTTGCTCCCACACATGGCACAATCCAGTGCCTTCTTGGAGCCGAGCACATTAAGGCATCAGATGCCATTTGCATTATCACACAGCAGGGGGCTACAGCCGCTACAATTCCAGGATAATCCTAACCTGTATCTGTATCCTATGAATCCAGCAGAACTATTTTTATTGCTACAGTTTCTCACGTGGTGACTCTTGACAATAACGAGCTTACATAAAAACAGCTCAGATGAAGCACTTGAGTTAGTCCAAAAACATGCCCCCTTACAACTGTTAAATTTTGTCTAAGTAAGACTACGTTCATGAAGTCAAAAGACAATCAGAATGGGGAAAAAAAAAAAAAAAAGTAAGGCTGGCTGTAAACATAAATAACAGGTTAATCCCCTGGGACATCATTTAAGTACTCCAGGCTCATTACAGCACACAAGAACAGCAGCAGCCAGAGATCCTACTATTTTCACAGCAAATGCTGGAGAGGGCAGAGCAGACAAATACCGTACCCAAACTCAGCTGACAAACCGCTTCCCGGCTCAACATGTCATTACTCCCTTCTCCCACCTCCATCGCTCCCCTTTCACAGCAAGCAGTTGACACTGGGCTCTTTTACTTCTTGTTTGCCTCCTTTCTAAAGGGACTGCTTGCAGCTAATGCTATTCCATGCACAAGCTGAGAAGCATTATTCTATGTCCTCTTCCCTCAGCTGATGCTTCATCAATACTCAGGACAGATTCCTTAAGCAAGTCTCTCCACAGATCTTGCCAGAAAGGCACACTCCCACACAGGACACATGTCAGCTTGACTCTTTGGCACCTTGTCTTTAATTAGCTTCAGTTTCACCAACAGAAACTATCGGTAATTACAGTTCAGAAGTGCTTCGAATCCTCAGGACAAAGATCTTATACAGAGCTGACAGAAAAACCCGCATGTCCCATGGCCAACAAACAGAAAATTGGAGCAATCTCATAAATCCATTGAGCCGCTTCACAATACAGTCTGGGGAAGTAAATCAAGCTAACAGAAAAAACTATTTTTAAATGCAGCTATTAAGCTACCAACAAGAAATGTGTCTAATGGTAATTCTGTCTGCTACTTCTGTCAAAATAAATGGCAGAAACTAAGAACACAACACTTACAAAGTTGCACTTTAAGGTGGACTGAAAAAATTTGATATTCTGTTGGATAGAGTTGCCATTGAGGACAGTCTTATAGAATATATTTACTCATCTCCTCCATTCTCCTTTACCTTAGGAGACAAGGACTGGAGAAATTACTTCCTCTCACTTCTGTCTAAGTGTTACAGGTTCTTTATATCCCCTTGAAAGAACACTCTGCTGAAGTGCGGTACACAGAGAGCCTAAGTATTTTTGATTGAAGTTTTAATCAGGAGCTGAAAAAATAATTGTGTGAGAAACTGAAGAGAGGGGAGATGTTTTACACATGCAGAGGCCAAGCTGGGTAATGTGTTAAGCATCACTTTTCCCCATCTGCAAGGACAGGCCCAATCTGGTTATTTTCACGCAGTCACAGTCAGATCTGTATTACACCCCATTTCTTGCAACACGTTTTTTACCTGATGCAGTTCACAGAGTTACTTTCTGCCTGGCACGGTCCCTAAACTGCAGTGAAAGACATCACTGTTTTTAATCACTGGTTTACTCTCAAAACTGCGCTGCGCTGAATGCGGCTGATTGCATCTTAGGAAAGATCAAATCCTCCTCCTCCAGCAGCAGCGCCGATTTCATTGGTGACAGAAAGTCAGTCCAGAGGCTTCCCACCCCCAGCTCCGTTGCAGGGCAATGAATTGACAATTCACGGGGAAATGTAAAAGGCAGAGAGGAGCCAGCCCCCAGGTGCAGCGCGCCGCACATGCCCCAATAAATAATCCTGTATAGCACCAACACAGCAGCTCCTTGTGCGGTGACGTACCGGGCAACCCATAAACATCGGGAAAGAATACAAATAATCCGCCCGACCGACCCGTCCTTCGCAGTTGCCCAGCGCACTCCCTTCCCCTCCCATTCCTTCTCGCGTCCTCGGCCGGTAACTTCCCCGCGAGGTGAAGCGGGGGCACTCGTGGGGGTCTGGACGATTGGGGTGTCGGAGGGATGAGACTCCCGTATCTCTGGAACCCGGGCGGCTTCCCGTGCCCCGGCTCCGGGCTGCCAGCCGCGGCTCCCTTCGGAGAGATCGCCCGACACATGACGCAGCCATGTGAAACGCGAAATATATTAAACTTGACGTGAAATGGCATGACGGAGGCGAGCGGGGAAAAAAAAAAAAAGAAAAGACAAGACAAGACAACGAAAAAAAAAATCTTACAAGGCCACTTAGTTTAATCGGCTCTTCGCTTTTCCCTCCCACACCGAAACACCCCGCACGCCGAGCGAGGGAAGAACAGGGAGATGCCCCGCCGGCCTCCCGCATCCTCCCGGAGGACCAGGGACCGCCAGCGAGTTGCAGCGCGGGGGCTCCCCGGCCCCTCCGCACCCGCCGGGCCGGGGCCGCCGCCCCCCCCGACCTCCAGCTCCCACCGTGGGGTCCCCACCGGGCGGGGTGGCCGGGGAACCGCGCCGCCATCCCGCCGCCGCTCAGGGAGCGAGGGGGCAAACTCTCGGCGGCAGCGCAGCGGGCTTGGCTGGGGGAAGAGGGCTGGGGGAAGCTTGGCTGGAGCGGGAGAGGGCTGGGGGAAGCTCCCCCGCAGGCAGCCGCGGCGGGCGGTCACCCCGCAGCGCGTCGCGGGGCTTCCCGGCGCGGCGGCCGCTCCATCCGACTTGGCCGGATAACGGGAACGAGGGGGAGCGGCGGCGGGGAGGAGGGAGAGGGGAATACATCCAGTCTGGAAACTAGCTGCAGGATGAGCCGCCTGGAGCAGGATGGCGAAGGGATCCGCCGCGGAACCCCCGGCTCATCCGATTACCCTACGTGCACATTTGATGCCTCACACACAGACACGCACTCCCGGCGGCGGCGCAGCGAGGCGCGGACAACCCCCCCTCCCGCCGCCCCTGTCGGGGGGGCACGGCTGGAGCCCGCACGTTTCCCCGGGATGTTGTTGCAGCGCACACGCCGCTGCTGCGGCTGGACTCGCACTTTCGGGGGCACATTTGCGGCGGGCGAGCGCGGAGGTGACGGCGAGTCGAGGGGCGGCTGCGGGGGTCGGCGAACGACTGGCGGCAGCGGCGGGGCGGGGGTAGGTGGAGGAAGAAGCGCGGAGGGCGAAGGAGGGCGGGAAGAGGCTGACGGAGGAAGGGCAGGAAGGGTTAACAGCCGTGCGGCGCTTCAGCGCTGGATAGCGCTACCCGAGCGGGAGCCTGGGGGCGCACGGCGAGGGGGTGAAGCCGGGAGAGGGGCGAGGGAGGGAGAGGGTCAGGAGTGGGGCGGGGGGCGGGGGGGAAATCTGGGATGCCCCGCGCCGCGGCAGTGCCCCCCCGGCGTCCCTCCCTCCCCGCGCGTGGGGCAGGGGTGGGGAGGAGGCGGTACCTTGTACGAGGATCCCGCAGAGGCTGTAGAAGCGCAGGAGCGCGCCGGGCTTCAGCCGCATCCTGGGGGCTCCCCTCGGGCTGGGTGGGCGCCAGGCACGCAGATCCGCAGCCTCCCGCCGCTCCGCTCTCCGGGCGCTTCCTTCCCCCGCAGGAGCCGCCGCCGCCGCCGCCTCCGCCGCAGTGTCTCCCTCGCTGTATCCAGTGGGGTGAGGAGGAGGAGGAGGAGGAGGAGGAGGAGGAGGAGGACCAGGGTCGCGGGGGTGGATTGGGGAGGGAGGAGGAGGAGGAGGAGGAAAGAGCGGCTCTCTCCGCTGGCTCCGGCGCTGCTGGGCAGGTTCAGGTTCCCACCGCGGAGCGGTGCCAGGTGCCCCCGCTGGCTCCCCTTGCCCCTGCCGGCGCGTCCGGCCGTCCGTCCGTCCGTCCGTCTCTCCGCTCGCCTGTGCTGCGCTGTCCCGTCCCGTGCCGTGCCGCTGCGGGGCGGCGGAGGAGGGGGGGGATGCGCAGGGACTCCGCTCCCGCTCCGCTCCCGCTCCGCTCCAGCCGCTTCCCGGCGCGAGACACAAGGGCAATCTCCGCTCGCCCGGCTCCCCTGGCCCGGCCCCGCCCCCGCCGCACGCCCCGCCCCTTTCTGCGCCGAGCCCCGCCCCGGCCCCGCCCGGCCGCCACACCCGGCCCTCCTGCACCGCGGCCCCGCCCCCGCTGTCCCGTTGGCCGCGCCCCCTCCCGCCCGGCCCGCCCCTCACCGCCGGCCCGGCCCTTCAGGCGGGAGCGTGACTGGCGTGGGGGCGCTGTCCAATAGCCGCTGCCCGGCATCGGCCAAGCGGCCAATGAGGAGCCGCGTTACCAAGCAAAGGGGCGTGCCTCGGGGCCAGGCCCGCCTGGCGCGCCGCTGAGTGACAGCCGGTCCGGACCAATCGCGGGGAGCGGCGGCTGCACGGCGGGGCCGCAGCCAATGGGAGACGAGAGCGGCGGGGGGGCGGGGCGGAGCGGGCGCTGTCCAGAGCCGGTGCTGAAGCGGCGGCAGCGGCGGCCGGGAGCGCCGCGGGACAGGGGAGCGGCCCGGGGCTGTGCGAGGGACACGGCCCCTTGGGTCGGGCCCTGCCTAAAGCCCCTTCTCTTCCTTCTGCTTTTCCTCCCCGAGAACAGCGGATACAAGAAGGGCTGGCTGAGTCTCCGTGTTCGTGGGAACGAATCCCGTGCAGGTGCCGTCAGCGCGGCGGCGATGAGATCGGCCCCCGAACAATGGCAATAAAGAGCTTCCTGGAGTTTTCGCGGTGTTGCCCGGAGTCTGTATGGTGTGGAGAAAGTTTTTTCTTTGGAAGGTTTCTTGGGAGAGTTGATACCATTCAGCTCGTGGTCCAGAACTGCTTGTGTTCCGAAAGATAAGGCACTGAATGCCATGAGAAATCCAAGAGGGCAGGCAGCCACTTCACGTTTCTGTATTTGATGTTTAGCACTGTATGGGCCACCTTGTGCCTAAGCCTCTCAGTAAAATCAAAATGCCTGGTTCTTAAGTTGCTGGATCTGTCTGTAAACACCCTGTGGAGGAATTGTGTTGCCTTATCCTGCAGAAAGCAGGATTCCCATGCACCCAAATGCCTATAATGACCAGGTATTTATCCAGTTCTGGTTCCACCCTTTCCCTATTGAGTTTTTCTCTCCTACACCATGCAGTATGTTTCCCACACTACCTCTCTGAATTTCAACCTTGATGTCCCAGTCCCTGACAGCAAAGAGCTTTGCGGAGATGAGTGGTGAAATAGTCTTACCTACAGGAGAGGGAAGCTCTTTAAAAGTTCATTTCTCTGAAGGGGGCACGGTCTCAGATCATCAAGGATGTGCAATCAGTTGTCAACTCCACCTTGAAGAGCTTGCACTGGAGTGGGATCTGGGAAGTTATGTATTCTGTAGTCATATCTTCCACTTTGTTCATTAGCAAGTGATGATTATGCCTGGCAGCAGTTGAGACTGTATCAGGATTTATACTGAGTTCCCCCTATCTCCAAAAGATGTTCGCATCAAATACAGAATCAAATTACAGAATTACATTTTAAGGTTCTAGTATTTGTATGAGTTTGTAGCAAAGGACCACCACGTCCATCTCCATGCCTTTGGAGGGTTATGTTAACACTATAGAGGATGTTGCACTGGAATGTCTCCTAGGACAGGGAAGCAGTTGTAGTCTGTCTCTAATGCATGAGTAGATATTTGCTCTACTTGGATTTTTAGTCTTAGTGAAAAAAGACACAACAGGCAAAGGTTTTACAACTGTTCTTAGGGTTCAGTGCAGGCACAGCAGTAATGAATGATTGCCAGAATCTTTTAGAAGACTTAAAAAAGGATCAAGTCATCATTTTTAAGGCAGCCCTATAAATGTCAACAAATGCTTTTTTTTTCTCTTTTGGTTGCTGGTGGAGGAAATTAAAAAAACGATTCCCACAAAATGAGCAATGTAAATCCTTTACTAAGGCAGGACTGTAATCCATCCTGAAGTGCTTTTGCATTAATTATGACAGCTGATAGCTCTCTACTTTTGACAAGACATACTTTTGATTGTAGTCTTATTCCAGGAAACATTATAGGAAAGACATGAGTGTCTTCCCAGCTTAGTGATTAAAGGCTGTAAAAAGGGGTGTCTGGCAGGTGTAGGAATGAAGCACCTGTCTGTACATCATGGGGTTTTCAAGTCCTTGCCATATTAGTACACTTGGAAAAGTCGATCTGAGTTTTTAGAAACAGGAGCTGACCTTTTCTTCCCAGAATTCAGTAACATGGACATCACATCACACCCCAAGTCAGGAGTATAACCAGAAACACTGTTCTTGCAGTTCTTTTCTGGCTCAGGTGGGTCTGAAATGAGCTAGCAGCATGTTGATAGAGAAAACAATTCCCAGCAAAAGACCCTTGGATTTTTGACTAACTATATATCTGAAAAATGTATCATTAAAATCATTTCAATGCCAGGGATGATGTCATACTTCTCCTGATTAACTCAGCTGTGCTAATCTGACCATTTCTGTAGGCATAGTAACACAGCTTTTGACATCCAGTGGCAGCTGACATCTAAACCAAACACAGAACTTCACAATTGGTCTGTGGAGCTGGAGCTCATGAGCAGCATGGCCAGAAGCTTCCTTGCTTCCAGACCAAAAGGGCAACAGGGCTTCTTTAGGAAACACACTTCAGAACAGAGTAAAGAGTAATACCCTAAAATATCAACAAGAGATAATGCAGAAAATCAGATGCAGAAGGTAAACATTTTATCAGAACCAGCAATATGTTTGCCTGCATTATTGTGTTGTTCATCAAGGTGACGTGTACAAATGTCCATATGTACAAATATTCCTAATGCTAAAGAAAGCAAAATAATTTTAATCCCCAAACATGATTCAGAAAGAGTCCTCAAGTATTTCCTCTCACTAAATTGCTACATAACAAGTTGCCCAACTTCCTGTACACTTTCAGCATAGATCTTAACATCGCCTTCTCCACCTTCCCAATCTTTTTCTTGTTGGTTTTCACTCAAAAAAGAATAGACAAACCCTTCCTCTAGCAGAGAAGCCATCTTTCTTAGTTGTTTCCTCTCCATTATTTCCTGTTCATCCTTTTCTAGGTGGCAAAGATGTCACAGGTGTGGGTAAATAGTTGGTGGGACTGCATGCAGTCACAACAGACAGTTCAGATCACTGACCACTTCATTGTCTGGGTCTGCTACATGATCTGATTCATTTTCTTGCACAATTTTTCTCCTGATCTGCAAGTCTTTGGGTTTCTCTCTGAAAAGCTAAACTCCCCCTCTTCTAGAAGGAGCCATCTGTGTTAGAGTACCTGTAGAGTTTGCCTTGGAAGACAAGCAAAATCTGAAGGGATAATCATGTTTTTCTAATGATACTCCTTGATAGCATCAGTGGTCAGTGATTAGGGAGGGGAAACCCAAGGAAAACATATATTTGGCAAAATATTATGGTTTTGTTGAATTCTGCAAATGGTGGAAGATGTATAGATGATTTAAGGAGAGAAAAACTTCCAGTGTTACAAGCTGGGAAACCTAGCTCTAGAAACAATTGTTCTATGCTATGTCCTATAATAGATATTTTAAAGTAAATTTTGTATCATCTAGAGGGTAGCGAAGAAGTAGTCAAAATATGGTTGCAGAGTACCAAAACCAACTAAAGAAGCCCCACAGGAAATAAGGAGAAGGCAAGCTGCTAGTGACAGAAGTTAGAGACAGATCTATCCTGAGCTGCAAAACTGCTAAACATTCACGATCACATTAAAAACAGCAATTTGGAAAGTGAGATTTATTTGCATGGCTCGGTAAAAAAAAATCTCGTGAGAAAACCCCACTGCAGTGTCCCCTGAGCCTTGAAGAAATCTCTGTCTGGATAACAGCTTCTTACAGTAGTCTTTAATAAGTCCTTAATGCTTCTATTTGTCCCACCACACCTGAAAGTGGCACCATTGCTTCCCTCATGTGGAGGGTCCCTAGATCCAGGAGGGATCACAGAAAATGCATTTCCCTGCCCAGTGCACCATTCCTGGCCTATGTGGAAATCAGAGCACCAGATGTTCATCACTGGAGTCTGTGCATTTCCCTTTTGCATTGTTCTTTACCATACTTCAGCAGCTGCAGCAGAAGAGTTGGGGTTTTGCTTGCTTTGGGTAAGAAATTTTGAGTGGTGGAGGTGAGTCGCTGCTGTTTTTAATGGTTTGGGTTTGGTGGAAGCTGATTACTTAAAAAAAATAAAACCCCAGATAACATTTACTTACCAGATGCCAGCAAAAATGCAATGGTTTGAACAAATACTGTAACTAGTAATTTAGTTAAATCTATCCAACTGTGAAAATATATTGGCGTGAATAAAAATATATAGACATGAAACGCATTGCACTTTTTTTTTGTTGGAAAAAAAAAAATTGGCTTCAGTAAAGAGCAATTGAAGTTTGAAAATATGCTCCAGAGAAGAAATGTGTTCATTTCCATAAAACATATTGGTGTGTAAATATACAGAATGTATCAGTTCCAGAGCAATATTATGAATTCAGTGGAATTTTGTTCTGTGTTAGTTAGTAAGATGAAGCAAGTAAAAGGAATTGCTTGCTGCGAATACTACATATAAAGTATGTGTGGGATGAAGTCCCATTTATAAAGCAATTATAAATGTGAGATATTTCACAGACTTTTGGAGAAGAAAAAAGTCTATAAATCAACCCTGTCAATGCAATGCCAATGCAAAGTAAACCAAGGTCAAACTCACTGGTATCATTCTCATTGAAAAATACCTAATCTACATTTTGAGTTGGTGAATATAATTGCAGAAGAGAATTACCAATGATGAGTGGAAGCAGAATTATCTTATTCATTACCTGACCTCTCATCCATATAATTTGTGGAATGAAGACACAGAAAAAATGGTGCTGCTAACATGATTCTCCATATATTCTAGTTAGGTTTCCCACTTCCTAGAGTGTTTGATAATTAGCAGAAGTGTGTACTTTCCTACGCCTTCTAACTCTCAACCAAGAACCAACTACTTGAAGAAATGTTAGTTCCCTACCCAAAACGACGGAATTGGGGAGTTATATAACTTTACCAGCTCTTATGCCATTATTTCCTTATGATTTTTTGAAAAGTTCCAGCCATGGTTGTGGAATCCAGAGGGTGGTTGGGCACTGGAACCCCAGGGCAGGGGTCACAGCACCAAGCCTGACAGAGTTCAAGAAGCATTTGGACAATGCTCTCAGGAACATGGTATGATTCTTTGGGTGTCCTGTGCTGGGCCAGGAGTTTGACTCAATGATCCTGATGGCTCCCATCCAACTCAGGATATTCTCTGATTCTCTGATTCTCTGATCCTTGTGGGGACCTTCCAATGCAGGATATTCTATGATTCTATGTAATGCATGTTACAGTTGGACATAAGAACATATTAATGCATGGAATTAAGTAGACATTAGTTGTGTTTTAAATGAGCTTGAACAGATTTGCATTTAGTTTAGAATGCATCCTAGCTAACATCTTTGGAATATGCATTTTTCCATTTATCTAATTTTTTTTTTTTTAAATTTATAATGTTTTCTAATTTGTAGTTGCTTTGCCTTTTATCACTTAAGCACAGATTATGTTATGTGCTGCACAAAACCTCTCTTGCACCCAGCTGAAGTGACAAAAAAGTATTCAAAAATTCAGTAAAGAAGGGAGTTGTTCCTTCTGTAGAACATCATGTCATCCATTTTACTTTCTTAAGAGCAGCTTCGATTACTGACAAGAGTACAATGATTTTCCCACATGTTCTGGTAACATAAAGGAGGCTCTAGACATTTAGATCCAACATTTGGGTTTTTTCAGGCTAAGATTTTCACATTAGTGCATCCCCTATTGAAAATGTTTCCTAATACAAGTCAAAGTATTTTAACTGATCCAGAGTAAGACTCATAGAATTGAACAAATGTATCAGTTTGCCCATACTAAAGAGTCCTAAAATACTTGTTGAAGCACATCCATGCTTTTTAAAACGGGGGTCTAAGAATTCGGAGGACCTTTGTGAAAAGAGCATTTCTTTTGCTGTCTCTATGAAAATCAGCCCAAGGCATGAGCCTCAGGGAAATAAAAAAAAAAAGCACACAACTGACTTTAAAGATTATAGCCTTTATAATTTCTACATATCCTGTCTCTGCTAACAGCCTCCTAAGAATGAGACGATCTGGCAGTGGACTACAGCTAGACTGGATTACCAGTGCTCTTTCCAGCAACGGGAATGAGATTGTAGTGTTAGATACCACAGTTAGAAAGAGCAGACTCTACCTGACCTGTGTCTGACCAGCCACAATTGTCCTTACTGAAGACCTGCTTGATTGTGTCCTGGCATGCACACCAAAGAAACCAGGGAATATGAGAAATTGTGTACTCCAGTTTTTGCTCTTCTGTTCAGACAGGATGTTGAGGGCGTTAATAACCCCTAATGATCCTGTTCAGCTGGAGTCTCCACCCACACCCATGGGCTCAGGAGCTCTGCTTAAGCTGATCTGTGTTAGGAGAGTGCATGTCTCTAGCTTAGTCCTACTCCTACTTGGTCATGGAATACTTTGAGCCAGATTTTAATCGATTGCTTGGTCCTGTGACCACTGATCCTAACCTCAGCCTTCACAGTGTGGTCTGTGACCTGCTCCAGTACTGTGATATTGCCTTACAGTCTGGAATCCTGGCTGGACTTTGCTATAACCTCTGGGTCTGTCCTTGCTTGAGCACTGTGGGACTGGGGTAGGGGTGGTGAGTCCTCTGTCCTCATGGGCTGGGCATCCCTGTGTTCCTGGCTCGCCTTTCCTTAGGAAGCAGCTCTGCTCTTGTTAATTCCCAGCAGATGTAGTCTGAGAGACCACAGTTCCCAAGGAATTGGGAATAGATCTAAGTCTTTGGTTTCAGAGATTTGTGTCGTCTTTTGATCTGCTGACGCTAGGCAGAATCAAAAGGAGGTCGTGTGGTTTAAAAAAAAAAAAAGAGTAGAGGAAAAATCCACAAGGGAGGAAGGTAAAATATGTTCAGACAAATTATTTTGGGAGAGTAGCTCTAGAAAAAGCACAGGTGTGATGGAAGGTCAGGGTAAAATTAGGACTACAGGTTGAATGGACAAAAAAGGCTGGCATAAAACTGAAGTTGAAATCTGAGGGAAGATAAATTGTTAGTAAGGAAAACCAAAGCGTGGAGAACATGTTGAGACCCCAGAATGAAAGGAGTTTGTGATCATCCAGGTGAGGAGTTTAGGACCAGCAGATTATTTGGGAAATAAGAAGGATAAGATAAATCTGAAGACAGACTAAAGTTTCAAAGAGGAACTTAGAATCCTTGAGTCCAGAAACCGGACTGAGGAGCCACAGGATGGAGAGCATGAGTCAAGACTAGAAAACAGGTAACAAAGGGAAACTGTGTGGTGATGAAAACCCAGAAAATAAAGTCCAAAAGTAAAAAAAAAAAAGAGAATAATAAAAAAAAAGAAGACACAAAGCACAAAAAGAGAAAATCGAGATTTAAGTAGTACAACTTACACAGCACGAGCTGAGAAGCCAGAGGAATGGAAAGGGGAATCATAAAAGTAGCTGCTGGTAGATGAGACAAACTAGGAGAATAACAAAACTTCAGGCTTTAAACAAAAGGACCCAAGTTGCTTTGTAGGGCCCAAAACTCATTGTATCTCACTGTCATAATGCATCTGCTTTTAGTAAATATCTGATATTCATGATAAATTATTTATGAAGTTACTATCTCCTCTAGGAAACAGTAATTTTCTCTACCCCTCCCTTGCTGATGAGCTCAAATAAAAAGATGTCAGGTGGATTTAAAGTCTCTAAGCCTTCTGGTGATCTGCATGGATATTGATGTGATAACATTTTTTCTCCTTCATTCACTTCCATGAATTTTAGGGAAATATATACATTTACTGTATGTAAGGATCTTATAGTTAGGAGATGGTCATAATGAAAGAAATGAACTTGTTAGTTATACAATCTTTATGTTGCTTTTGCATTTTTATATGATGAACTAAAACTGCCTGACAGCTCTTCCTTCTGTTTTCTTCCGTGCCTTGTCCATCTGTTGTCCTGTTCTACCCGTCCTCCACATAACACAAAGCCTTGGGCTCAATCAGCCCAACAAGAAGCTCTGGGGATGATTCATGGGTTTGGGGGTAAGGAAGACACTGATAGATAGAATCACTAATTCATTAACTGAAGAAAATATGGAAAATATGTATTCAATATGGCAGAGGTCTGAAAGAAAAGGAAAAGACAGTCTCCAAGTAACTAAATGAAGCCTTTGAGAATTGGATTATGTTTCACTATGCCTCAGAGTTCCTCTCTGATGTTAGGTAAGTCACTCAGACCAAATGTTTTTACAGTGCTAATAAATTGATATTAATGCTCATTTTCTCAGTTCCCAACTTCATACCAAAGAGTCTTATCTGCAGGAATGTGAAGTACTGCAGACATCCTAAAACCGGTGTGAACTGGACTAAGAACACGCAGAGCGGTGTAATGAAAATTGGCCACTTGGAATTAGTGGTTACCTTTGACATTAATCTTAATTAAATACTTCTTTATAATGTATCTGCAGAACGAGGACAAATTAAGGTTGCATAGGCAATTCTGAATCCTGGTATTTCTTAAGTCTTTGATTTTTCAATTTTAGTGATGTTCACATGGCTTTGTATATCAATTTGGTCATTTATTAGACTTCAGTTATTTACTTTTTTTTTTTTGTATGAGCTTACCACCTTTAATGTAGTTAGTCTTCTGAAATATTTGCCTAACCCTTAAAATCTGCTCTATCTCAGAAGCGTAATCATTATGAATGAAGTCAGTGAAAGTGTCAGGATATTTTTTTACCCTGGAGAGTGTGAATCTCTTGTATTAAGCCAATAAATCACAAATGAACACAGACATTATGACTACTAAGATAAATACTTACATTGCAAATTGTTACTGGCTCAAAATATGAAACTGACTTCACCCATCTTTGGAAGAAAAATAGTGAAAATCTATTTGAAAAGGAGTAAACTGGAAGGAATTATGCAAAATACAACAACTTGTCAGTCTGTTAAACTGTTGTTTCAGAGTAGGTGAGAGTTGTTTGTTACTGTAACTGCTACATTATTTTGCAAGTAAATAAACCTATTTTTTTTTAAAGCAAAACATTGTTATTTGTGATCAAATTGAAATGCATGCGAATCATAGAAATCTATGGAATACAAACATTTGTAAGTTTGCTAGGTGATTTTTAATGCTTTTAAAACATAAAAATGCAGTAAAGTGTTTCATTACATCACTTGCCATTGTGATACAGAACAATCAAATCAGACAGTTTGCTGCTAGGTGGAAAATAGAATTAAGAATTATAAAAAAGTACGTGTTGCACTACATGCAGCCATAAAAAACTGTAATACAGAAGATTTAATGGATTAGCATCCAAAATTCAAGTTTCTATAGCAGTGAGATACAAGAGTTATAAAGGAAAATATTTATGACAGAGGAGCAGAAGAAACTATAAAAAGGTTTTCAAGGTACTTATTAAAGAAAATCTAGATTCTCTGATAGCCACAAAATTGTTTTTTGGCAAGTGCATTCGGTTGCCATTAATACCTCAGTTGTTGGAAGATGGTACTAACTTTAAAATAATGACATATAAAGCAAGATTTTTGATTCTTATGGGTCTAAATTATGGGTCCTGAGTTTTTTGATTAATATCAGGACTGTGTTGAAGCATATTGTCAGTAAGTTTTTAAGTGACAGATGATAAGATTAGAATGAGCTGAAAATTAGCCCTTGCTAGAGGCTGTCTATGGAAATAGGGGTAAGTAGGGACACATACAAAATGTCATTTAAAAATTCTTTTTCTGGGTTTTAGTTGTCTGAAATTTTTCACTTACAACAGAGATTTAACTGTACCTGAATTAATTGGATTAAGCTATGTCTCATTTTTTAAGATCAGAATGATTTTTATAACACCAAACTATAGAAAATCACTAAACACAGCTATACTGTGTGTGTAGCCTCAGTTTTTCCTGTGGAAGTATAAAGACTGAAATTAGCAAATGCTATCTGAGCAGCAGGCAATCCACTGGAGGCTGGTTTCTTGCCTACAGCAGAACTCAATTTGATTTGCTCCATATTTATAACTTTTGCATTTTACAGAGGTCAAAAAAGGTTAATTAAATAATTTCAATATTTCACTTTAACGGTATACAATAACTATTTACTGTATAAAAGGTAAGTTGAAGAAGGAAAAATAAGAAACTTTATGTTCAGTTCTTGTGTTCTGTTAAGGCATTTGTTATATGTGGAAAATAGAAGGTAAGACTGGATATTTTTCCAATATTCATACTCCAAGTATAGCTTGATCTATGAAAATGCTTCTTCACATCAAAACTAATTATCACTATAACATTATGAAACACATGCTTATCTTTTAAAAAATTAGCTATTTTTTATTTCAGATATTTAATGAAGATTGAACTTACAGAGTAGGGACTGTCTTTGTTTTTCATAATTGTTTCATGTGCAGCATTTCCAAAAGTGATGAAGGATTGCAGATGGGAATGAAGTTTACTAAATGACTCATCAGAGTCTGGGAAGATGCAATACATTCCTTTTGTGACTCCTATTTGCAAGCATACTCTGAGGATGTTAACAAAATACAGCAGCAGACCAAGACCAAAGTCTCTGTTGTTTCAAGATGACCCTAAAGACTCTGTAAGTGAAGGCACCAGAACAATCTGGGACAGCTGCTAAGCAACTATATTTTCCTGCAGCTTCTAGATCCACTTTTCTCTCCAAGCTTAAGAATGTTCATGATTTTCCTGGCCTTCACAGCAGTATATTTACAAAAGCATAACTTTTGATCTAAGTTTTTGTGTAAGTTATCACATGCAGCAGTTTTAGATATTTTAAGTACATCATTCATTAATCTTTTACACTGACAACAGTAACAAAATTAGAAAGGCAAAGGAGTTCCCAGGGGTATGACCTTATGAGAGCTGTGCTCACTAGTGTATTTTGGCCTGGTTTTCTCCAGGGATTTTAGGGAAATGTTTGCTGCGTGAGGTTTTGCAGTTCATACTGTTTAAGGAATCTCTTTAACCTCTCTAGCCTGTGACTGTTGGACTCCACCACTTCTTTCAGAGGTTAGACAGTCTAATTTGATAAAAATATGTAAGGTCTTCATGACAATACTTTTTGACAGTATTCTGATAAGAGACCCAGACAAAACTTTGCAAGTTCCAGTGAGCTTTAGGTCTTTGACTAATGCCATGCAACAACTGATTTACATTTAGCCGACACATTTGTCTGAACTACATAAATTATCATATCAACTCAGTTTAGTTGAAATTGTGGTGTTAATGTGTTATCATTAGTCACTCACTGTTGGTTACAGTCATGAGTAAGGCTGAAGGTTTGCAATTTGCATTGTGTCATATCATGTGGAAATCAAGTGTCTGACACTTTGAATTGTGCCAATAAAGGTGTTTTGTTTGTCTTCAAAGACCATAATTTGCACTTCCAAATGTGACCATGAAATGTCTCTCTCTCAGTATTTATTTTCATTTTGTAGTGCTTCCGTGGTCTCACTGTCTGGCTATATGGATCAGTAGTATAAAGCAACACTTTTTTTTTGGTGTAGCAAAGCTGGAGACCTGTATTCTGTGCCTACAGATATTCACCAGAAGAATGTTACCATTTTAAAATCGTATCGTACAAGAGGAATTACCTGACTATACTGCCTAATGTCTGTGCTAGCCCACACTAGTCTATAGATGAAGAAGAAAAAGAGAAGTAAAATGAACTTATCTCATTCCCTGAGTTTCTTGAAATTGAAATATTTTGCTGTTTTGTGCCTTTAACAATTTTGAGAGGTGAGGAGGATGTTGCCATACTTGTTTGTATTAAGACCTCTGTCCTGAAAGTACTTCTGAACTGAAAGGGAAACAAATAGCAGCGTAAATGAATGATCTGCATAAATATTAAGAAAGGGCAGGATGTTTCTGAATTTCAAAAGATATAATTTAGGTTAAAATTCTATATGGGCTTGCAATGTAAAAACCCTTTTAATTTACTGATTCTGGACTGTATTTTAACAAAGCAGACAGATCACAAGGTATATAAATTTAGTCAAGCTCCACTAAGAACATTGAAACCATTCATGCACTTAAAACTATGCAGACCCTTTTCTAAATTCTGACTGACTGAAAACTTTAAGGTATGCTTACATTGGTTTGTTTTATTTTTTATCCTGTGTGCTGTAACAGTGACCCTCCAGATCATCCACAGTTACTGGGCTCTGTGCAGCATCAGAGAGTGGTCTTGGAAGTATAAAAGCTGGATTTCTTCATGAAACTACATCACAATGCAGCCTTGAGAATATAGTTTACACACTTCACCACCTAATGGGTTTTTTAATACACAAAACCAGACTACAGTTAGTAGGAGGAACCCCCAGCACCCGTGTGCTTATAATATTTTCAGAATGAATGGTTTTGTTCTGCAGAGCCATTCTTATTGTGTTTTCTTGATTGGTGGCATATGCCTATCCTTACCTACAAGGATTTCTTCAAATGAATTGAATTGTATCAATTTCATAATTGAAAGCATAGTGGGGTTTTGGTGCTTTTTAGAAATTCAGGGGGGAACAAAAAAAGCATTAGATTTGCAAAGATTTTTTTGGGACCTACTATGAAATTTTCTTTCTTCATTGTAAATTGAACTTTTCTTTGAGAAGGTTACTTGTACTAAATTAATTTCTTTTCAAAACATGTTTTTCCTTAGTTTGTTATTTTTCACAGACCATGGGACTTTGTAAATGAGCAAAATTCTTCCTTATTTTCAACACGAGAAAATCAAGAACAATCAAATCCTGTCTTTTCCATGTAGCAGCTCAAATTAATTTCAGCCTCAATAGGAAAACATTTTGCTACTTCATCTAGTGAAATTAGCCTAAGCTTTTCTCCTCTTCTCACTGTGCTGCTTGGGTCACCATGAGCTGGAAAGATCTCTTTTGTTGCACAGCCAAGTTGTGACTAAGCTCTACTTGGGACCCTGTTCGGAGAAAATTATCACTTGACCAGAAGCAGAGCATCTTGGAAAGCTGATTAAAATCCTGCAAACTGGCAAGGAGTATTAAGACTAGTATGCAGAATTTTTATAAATATAATTTAGAGCAAACTAATAATAGACGTCTGGGCCATAATAGCTCAATAGAGGAAGAACTTAAGGCTAAAGTGAATGTATTAAATATTTATAAGAAAAACATGCATTACTTGATGCTGTCTTTCACCTCAGCATCTTCCCACGGGGAATGGGATGACCCTGGATGATTGTTGTGGGGTACAAGATTTGATATTGTGGCACTGAGCAGTTTAAGCAAAACATTTTTTCTTTAGTTTAGCTTTTAATGGAGAAAAGCCCTCTTTCAGTTACACTGGGAATTTTGTGATCCTCTGGCTTGGAATCTCATTTATTTCCTGAAAACAGTATCCAGCTGGATCTGTAGCTCAGGTGGTGATTGTCTCTTCTTCTGTGTCTCTCATCTCTCTTTCTCTCATTGCTGCAGAAATTGTGACAGTCCTCACAGCGGGGTTTGACTGCCACTCCACTGAGGAATTTACAAAATACTCGTTAGGGTACACATTCTCTCTCTGCTTCTAAATTCATTTCTCTTTCTCAGATACTCAAGATATTGCCACACACTTGTGTCTACTTAGCAGACCAGCTGATATGCCCATAAGTCTTTTCTATCAAATCCAAACAAACCTCATTAAATCAGCAATAGAAAATAATATTGGATTGCAACTATAAGAATAACTTTAATAAGTCAAGATGAGGAATGCTTTCTCCTTTTGTTGTGGAAAATATAGATTTTTCTTGAAGAAAATCTAGCCTTTAAATGTACATATAGCTCTGTTTCTTTCTATTTCTCAAATTTCTGAAAGCATGAATTTTGACGTGAAAGTGCTCATAGAGTGGAATAAAGTAAGTCCACTGTCTTGAAATATATTGGCCTCAGTGCAGTATGTAATTTCTACCAAGAAGTTAAGACTGATAAACTTTCCTCACATTAAAATAATAAAAGTACATTTGAGATATTTTAATTCAGTAACAAGTAATATTAATAAACACTTATTGAATAGGACACAATAAATAGTCTACAAATGAGCAATTGAGTTGTTCGGTACTTCCCTGGTGATTGGTAACACTCCCAGTCTACATAAATTAGTGCTGGGATTTTTTTTGTTTTTGTGAAGGAAATAATTGCTATGGCAATGTGCTTCTGGTTTTAAATGTTTAGCATTTGCATTCTTAGGTGCATAAGGCGCCATTATTTCAACACTGGACTGTGAAACTCATTTGTTTCTCTACTGGAATGACAGACTAGATTTTTCTCTACAATGTTTTAAGAAGTGCCTCCCTTTTGAAGTGAAGTCTGTGTGACCTTCTGGTATGGAACAGTGTTGTTAAAGCATGTTCTGAATGTGGCCGTTGTGTAATACAACAGACATTTACTATCTGTCCCACTTGAAAAAGGCTTAGCAATACAAAATCAGTGATGCACAGATGCATCATCCACCTTCCACACGACTTCATTGAGGTTCACGCTTAAACAATCTGAAATTTCTCTGAAATTGCTAAGCTCTCTTCTTTTGGTATACATTTGTCCATGATCAAGCTGTCATTTCGATTTACCAGCTTCTCCCCCATCTGGTTTTGAGTATTTAATTACTTTTTCCTATGAAGTTGCTCTTTTATGTTTCTTGAGAATTTCTCTGCTCCCCATTTGAGGATCTCAGCATGTGGAAGGAACGTGTTGTGTTAAAATTCCAGCCCTACAAAGGATTCATAGTAGTATGGTAGTCTAAAAATTCCATGTCAGGAAACTAATCTTTATAGCGTTCAGTGATAGAAGTTCCTGTTGATTCTGGTACTGATTTCCAAAACTTAGAATAATAAACTGGGGCAAATTATGCATTTCTAAACCAGATATACAGTGTTGCTTTCTTTGGAGTCCTACAAGTGTGAAGGGGCCTCCTCATTAGTAAGCATTGCCTAAAAATTAGAGCCACCGTAATGCAGTGGTACCTGGCAGAAAGAGGATTACTAAAAGAAAATTCATCTGGTTTGCTACTACACTAGCTGGTACTTCAAATTATTTTCTTGATTTTTAGAGGTTTTTTCCTAAATAAGATATAAATTTTCTCACCTATTTGAATGGAAAATACTTTTGATTCCCTGCGTCTCAGTGGTTTCCTTCACAATTATTTAGTTCTAGTGAAAGGGACAAGGGCTATACAAAATATTCAAGTAGAGTTTTGACATAAAACTATTGCAGAGAAATTTCTTCTGCCTTATCTGTGATGCATCCATGGATGTAGTCCATAATTCAGTAGATTTTTCTCACTCATAGAATAGTGTTCTGAAAGGGATTTAACAGCCATGTGGATGTGGCACTTGGGTTAGTGCTGGGACCTGCTCCGAGAAATGTCCCTGGTCTCAGGGTGAGGCTGAGGCTGGTGCTGAGACAAAGATTTTGCAGAAGAGCTGAGCTTCCAGGGGCATGAGTGGAAGGAAAAAGAAGGAATGCTGATTTCTGTAGATGTAGGGTTTTTTTGGAGTCTTCATCCTCATCCCACTTAGGTGGAGTTCAAGCCCTTTGCCTCAACACTATGGATGAATCTGGAGAAGCCCTTGGGGTGCAGGTGCCGTGTGATGTATTTCTGAGAAATGGCATAAAACTAATGCTTTCTCCCAAGAAACCTAGAGCAGCTTGTGAGAGGTGCAGCCCTAGATATAAACTCTGAGCCAAGGACTGGGGAAAAGGCACCAAATCAAACCCCCAGATCCAGGAAAAGGTGGGTACTGCAATTGCTGCTACCTCTCCATCTTGCACCTCAGAGGAATGTTTTGCTTTGCTCCAGCTAAAGACCAAGCAGTGGTCAGAACTGGGATGTGGATTTAAAAATCATTTAAGTCCTGATGTTGAGGGGGATGTAGATGGGAAATGCAGTCGGAAAAGGAAAATGCTACAGGTGTGGGCCGGCTGTGGACTGTTTTAAATATTGATGTGTTAACTTTTTTACAGCTAGAAATCCAGTGTGTAGCCTGTGTTAATCTGAATGGAGGCTCTAGATAACCACTGGGACTGGCTGTACAGAGAATCTGGCATAAATATTTACAGTGTCTCTCAGTCAACCAAAACTTCTAATTCAGAAAAATAAATTAGCGTAACAGAGAGACCATACTTCTAACTCCTTCAAACAAGGTTGTGACAAAGGGTAGTAGAGAGAAAAATTAGATAAAATGATAAATTCTCATTAATTTTTTTCCTACTTTCCCAATTGGTTATATGGAACACCCAAGAGAAATGGGGAAAAATGTTTACCTTTTCCATATCAAATCACAAAATTCAGATTACTTCATCATTCAACCACTTTGCTTACTTTTAGGATAGAAATTGAAATGGAAAGATCAGATGCTTCAACTTTTTGCAGATTAAATTTTGCACAAATGTTACAGCTGCTGTTTAATTTCATCCTGCTTAGTACTTTCATAGGGGTTGTCTCAAATGGAATTTTAATTCTGAAAAAAGAAACCCCACTAGCTGATGAAAAGTGACTATATGGGTTTACTCAAAAGAAACAATTTAAATTAATTTTGTCTTCTGTGGAAGTAAAGTCTGCAGTGCTGAGTTCCAAACTAGAGGAATTTATGACCAAACTTTCTCACTTGCATTCCATAACATGTGGTCACTTAAAATGGGAAAGCAAATAATTCAAGAGTTTTCAAGTCCAGAGAGGAAGAAATCAAAGCCAGCCTAGGATTTTTTTTTTGGTTTTTCAAGACTGCAAAGTCTATACAACATAACATCCAGAGACCATCCAGAAACTTGGCTACATGGTTACTGATTTGTTCTGTTTTAGAACAGATCAATGAGTTCTATACATTTTACTGCTTTCTACTTGATTTTGTTAGACAAAGCCCTAATGAGAGCTGTAAGTTATTTTCCTTTTCTCTTTTCCTCTTCTCTTTTCCTCCCTGATTTTGCTAAAACATCTGGTTTTAGCCTGGTCATGTCAGAGCTGGAAACTTCCTAGGAGTGTTAAGATGGCACTGAGGTTCCTTATTAACATCTAGCAGAATCATCCTCAGCAGCTTTAAGAATCACCCTCTGGGCAGTGATACTAAAAAAGTCTTGAGCTAGCTTGTGAATCAGGTAGGCAATAGGTTTGCAGTAACTGTTAGGAATCTGTTCTAGCTTTGCTTCTTACAACTATTTTGAAACAAATAGGGCTTTGTAATGTCATTCTCCCATCCCATCCTCCATAAGCAAATCAATAACCATGTTTTGCTTCCAGTTAGTCCTGGAGTATCCCACTTTCCGAGTCTTTGTTTCTGCTACAATATTATTTTTTGGGGAATTTTTTTCTGCACTCTACTGTTGCGTATTTGATTTTTTAATGGTATATTTTTGTGTATTTCCTATTGCAAACAATATTTTATTCATTTCAAAAAAAAACCCCAAACCACCAATTTTACCAGACCATACGTTTGATGTTCTGCTTAATATTGTGATAAGTCTTCTGAGATATTGTGGTTTCTGTCAGTTAAATGACATAGTCTTTTATCTTGTGACACCTCACATTTATTTTACTGCAAGCTCCACAGGAAGCCGTCACAGTACTAAGCTGTCAGAGTTCAAGAACCATCTGCATGACACTCTTAGTTTATGATTTAATTTTAGGGGGTCCTGTAAGGAACACGGAGTTGGACTTCAGGATCCTTTTGGGCCCCTTCCAACTTGAGATGTTCTATGATTCTGTGTTTTATTTGACTGAACTTTCATATGTAAGGCAGTGAGAAGGTTTGGTTTGGACTTCAACAATGCCATTGAGAAATGGAACATTTAAATTATTCACCAGTATTTTGAAGGGGAACCTGTCCAATCAAGAGTCAATATTTTTAAAATGGGGAACTCCTTCATACTGAGGCTTAATAAACTACTGAGGCTCTACGCCTTTCTTTGTCTAGAAATGCTCTGTCATGTTTCAGTAACATTTAAAAGAGCTCACGATTTTTTTCTTTGCTTCTATAATAGTAATTCTAAGTACATAATATGCATTATATAATCCCCTATAATTACTAAGGGGAAACAAAGAAAATATAGTCTGTCTTGTGCTGGTATAAGAAGATATAACCTTAAACAATGCTTTTATTTACATTAAGATATTGGAAATCACCTTATTGTGTCGAGAATAAATTGTTGCTAGAACCTCTTTCCACTTTCGCTTATTTTTCTCTCCAGCTGTTTTGCATATTTATTAGCTTCTTATCAGAGATACTTTGAATATAATTTTGGAATACGAAAATAAATATTTTCCTACTTTTTGTATCAGGATACTTGTAAAGAAGTACATTTCCTGCATGGTGTACAGGGAGTTAGGCATGCAATTTCCATTAATAATGAACCACGCAGAAAATTTGCCCTTGAGAGGTACACATATAGGCAACACAAACATTAATCATTGAAGTTGTCCAGCATCCCTGAACTCCTTTCTTGTCCAAAACCTATAGGATGTGTAAGAATTTAGTTTCATGTTGAAACAATTGGAATTCATCTGACTCATCTTACATAAAGAAATATCTTTGTACAAAGTCAGGAAAGCTGTGTCTTCTGCTGTATCTTCCACAGAGTTTAGTGGGCAGAGAGACCCTACCAATCCCTCTAAATATGCAATTTGCTCAATTCTAGTGCTTACTTTCAGATTCCATTATTTTCAGGCAAATAATAAGCCTATTATTTGTGTTGCCAGAAAACAGGTCTGATGGTTTTATAAGGGATCCTATAAAACTTGGATGTGTCACTTTAGATATAAACTATATTTCTCAGGAGTTTGCTAGAATATGTCACCACTTTCTGTGCCTAGATGTGAGTACAAGAGTGCTTGTTTCCTTCTCTGTTAGTCAACAATCCTGTAATATTCATGTATATACTTCCCACTTTAAAAAGCATTACTCACTTCAATGGGATACACAAGAGTAAAATTGAGACTACATGTTAAAATTTGAGGGATTAGGGCCTTTGGTTTGTAGCAACTGGTGAGTTCTGTGAGAAAATTCCGTGACTTTGATGGAAAATGCTCTTTTTTTTGTGTGACTCACATTTGTAGGTGTCCCTTTAATAGAGGGATCAAATAGCAAGTAGATATAACCAGGCTTTTTTGTTTTGTTTTCAGTGGAAATGTCTTTAGAGAGTTTGAAGTCATAATTTAAAAAACAGTCTGCAGACTACATTTGAAGCAAAGCTGGTGTTTCCAGTGTCTGAAGAGGTAGCTGGAGCAATCTGAAATTAGCTTAAGGAGCCATGTTTTTATTTCACATTAGTCTTGTTTTCTTTCCATAGTTAAAAGGAAGATGAATGTAAGCAACTTTTTTTTTTTTTTTTTTTAAATATGTATTAAAAACTAAACTTCCAATGCATTTTGTGCAGACTTGCATTAACCTTCAGTTCTGGATGTCATGAATATTGAGTTTTTGGGAAAAAAAGCTTTCTAGTAGTGTTAAAAGAGCTTACTTTAATTATGACACATAAAATGTGGGGTTTTATACTTTATAACCTGGCCTGGTGACATAGCATTTGGTATCTTACCTCCAAACTATGGATTCTGTGCTAGACCTCATACTTTGGTTGGCTGATATCTTGGAAGAGAAGAAGGTTTCAGTTTTTTAAGAATGTTTCACATAACTGGTAGAGGAATTAGAAACATGGGTATTTAAGAATGATGACTTCTTGCAAGTGTAATTTATTTGGTGAGAAGGGTGCAACAATCACCATAAGTGCCCTTGGTTTTTAGGGATATCACTCAATTTAGTCTTAAAGGTACCACTGCTCTGCATAACTTTTATTCTCTAGTTTTTATAGTTTTCCTTTGAAATACAGAGAAGAAAACTCACAAATAATATGCTGGTTTTGAGGTGCACTCCTTTCCTCTTGAAATGCTGCTTTCTTTCCAGCTTGGTTTGGTTTTTTGAGCTACCTTGATTAATTAGCAGAGGGTAACCCAGCACCTTGAAGAAGACAACATCACTTTTTCTGGAGAACTCCCTTATGAATAAGATGTTGATGAGATGAGCAGAACTGATATCCAACAATTCAGACTTGTCCTTAGCCAGTACTTCTTTACTGACCAAACCTTTTCTTCATACCTCAAGAGCAAGCATACATTTGGAATGAGTAATGCCATGTAAGTTCTTAAATTCTGAGCTGGCCATTTCTGGAGAGTCAAGCAATCTCTAGGTAGCATCATTCTCAATTTTTCTGAGACTTAAGGAAAATTCTTAGGAGAAATGACACAGTGATAATGTTTCCCTGATAGAAAACTAGTCTGATTTCAGTTCCTCCTATTTCAGGGAGTTACAGAACCTGCACATGCTCCAGTGAGTCTCGGTGAACAGAAGGGGACTAAAAAAGACGGACGAATAACATTTAGCAGTTTAACTGCCTATAATCTTACCACAGTTTTAACAGATGGCATTCATAGTGATGCTGTGCATTACTAAAAAGCTGGCATATAACCTCAGTTAAATTCCAGGATTGCATTAAATGCATGGTGTGCTCACTATGTGGGAGTGTGTATGTAAACACATTACCTGACTGGAAGATACAGCATATGAAAAGTCAGGATTGACAATTCTCGTGGTAGCATCATCACTCTCTTTGGTATTCAATACCAGTGTATCTTGTTAAGATGCTGTAGAAGCTCAGAAGATAAGGGACTTCTGTGTATGTCTCAAACAGCAATAGCTGGATGGCTGTGAAGCCAAACAAGAATTGTTGGCAGAAACAACCAAGGATTGCTGGTAATATCACACTGTGAGAGAGAGAAGGATGTGGCTGGAGAAGGGGGCCATGGGGAGGAAGGGCAACACTTTTCTGGGACAAACATCCTTGTTATAGTTCCTACAGATAAGCACAACACAGTACAGCACAGGTACAGGAATGAGATCAAGAAGCAGACATGAACTGTAAGGGGGGAACAAGACCATCAAAATATTTCCTTCCTTCCTTCCTTCCGAATTCCTTCCTTCCTTCCTTCCTTCCTTCCTTCCTTCCTTCCTTCCTTCCTTCCTTCCTTCCTTCCTCCCTCCCTCCCTCTTGGTATTTGTTTATTTCTCTCTTCCCTTTTACCCTACCCCTTTATCCAAACCCCTTATACAGCACGTCAGGGACTAACCTACCAATTTCCATTCCAAGTGTGTAATTTGCTAATAAAACTTTGTGAGTTATTGGGGTCCCTCTGACTTTTGTAATTCTCTTCAACCCTGAGCTTCTATGAGTGTCATTCCCCTGAAGGGTGGGACGTCACAGATGCTAACAAGGTGGCTGTCATCCATTTATACAACTGCTTCTGTTTCTTAACCAAGCACCAGCCTTCATGCCCCTGGCCTTTATATCCCAAGAGAGACTTTTTTCACTGAAGGAATAGGAAGAAATTTCTTGAGACCCACCTTTCTACAAGTCGTAATGCTGTTTGTATTTGTGCCTCCTGCAAGATGTGTAATTTAATACATAAATGCCCAAATAAGGGCCTCTTGTCAGCAGCATGTGTTTTGGGGTCACTCTCTGGAGGAGACATGATAGTCCTGGACAACTGTTAGGGAATAGCAGGGGCAGTCACACATCTTAGTGCAGCCATAGCAGTTATAGGGGTTTAAATCTTCCCAAAGGCAGAAGCTTTAACTTTTATTGTTTTAAAAAGGGAACCAGAAGCAGCGGGTAAAAGTAGATCAAAAGGCAATAGCTAGCTACCTGTCCTACAAGCAGAAAGGAAGAGTAACTCATGCTGCAATACTGTGCCTACGACTGAGCAAATGAGACTAAGAGGGATTACGGTGGACACGGGTAATTGGAAAACATCTGTGATGGATATGGAGATTAGAAAGACACAATGAATTCTTGGTACATGTTCTTTTAGTTAGCAATAAATATGCACTTTCTACTTTTTAATTATATGTATGTGTTCGAGGCAAACAGTATAATAGGCTACATGGAGTTATCAGTGTATTTGCATATGGGACAACTTAGGAAATTTATAGGGGACTTCCAGCCCTTCTGTGCTGGTTTTAAGAGAGGGGTTCAAATTTTCTAAAATTGTAGCAGAAGAATCAAGGAAAAGCCTAAAAGATTCCCTTTCAAGAAATGGTAGTGGAAATGTCCCCTAAACTTTTGACATCTCTGTGCTTCTTTCCACCAGTTTTACTGCAAACCAGTCCTGGCAACCTCTCCTGCAAAGCTGGCAGCCGCGTCAAGAGGCACAGTCACAGAATGTTACCTCTTCTGTAAGCAGCTTTCAGTAGAACCAAAGCCACCCTGACATTATGCAGACAAATCTCAGCTCTGCTTTCTTTTAAAGGGGTAACTGAGGTTGTCTTAGGCAGGCGGGAATCATTTGCCATTGTTTCCTTTAAAACTGAAACTACGTCTCCAGTATTATATTCTGTTTCAAAAATTGGATACTCAACTGACAAGAGAAGAAATGTCATGGTCAGGGAGAGTTGGCAGAAGAGTTGAAGTCAAAGAGAGACTATGTGGGAGTTCAGACACACTGCAGAAACACCAAGAGAAAAACTGAAGGAGGAGATCATGACTGCTGCTGCTGCTCACACTGCATTCTATTAATTTGTTTTCCCTTCTCATTTTCTTCTCATAATTTCTCTCTTGGTTTCTGAAACACAGAAAACCATACCTACTTCCCTAAACACCACTCTTGATTTCAGTCCAGTGAATTTAATTGGAAGTAGTGCTCAATGATTTGGAGAACAAGTACAGCCCCAAAGCCAGTGCTAATACCACTGGGGCTTGGTATATGCAGAGAATTCATTGCATGAAGCTCAGCAAAAGATCAAGACTAAAATCATTAGTTAGGCTGACTTGAAGAATTTGGAAACTGATTCTGCACTGACCTATTTTGCATGAAGCCTACCCTCTGAAATCACACATAGGCAGGGAGTAAAATTATTTGTAAGACTAGACTATTTTCAAATTACTGGATCACTTGAATAAAGAACATCATCTTTGTGAGAGAATTTATAATCCAGTGAAATCACCAAAAAACATAGACCAAAAGACTAAACATCATCCTTTTCTTTCATGTTAAAATTTTTAATACATAAACCTCACAGTGGATGAAAACCTAAATCTAAAATAGCTATTTTAAGTATTTCTATAACTAGAAATGCCCCTAAATAAAAAAAAAAAAAAAAGACTGTAACTCATTCTATTGTATTTTGCTCCTGCAAAGAAGGTGCTGTCACTGTGGGAGAAAGGCTGGCAAGGATTCACAGGAGGAAAGAAGGTAGGAATAAAGAAGAATAATGCATTCATCTATAGTTAAAAATCATGTTTGATTTTTTTTTTTGATAATTCAATTGTCCCAAACATGAATTCTCACCTTTTGTTGAGAGAGAAAATTAGAAGCGTAACTTCAAGCAGACAATAATGAAAAGAAAGCATTCATCATTCCACACTGACTAGAAAACAGAAAGAATAAATCAGACAAATCAAGCATTGTGGTAACTGTTATACAGTCTTATGCTTCTTTACACCTATTATTAATTGAATGACAATTCCTATTTATGGTGGGATATCCAGGTCATTGGGATTCAAAATGAAAGATGCTTCTGTATATACTGCTGAGAATACTACTGGTTTGAGGAATAACTTATTGCTGGATGCAGAAAGCTAGTTGCTCTTTCTTTCTGTCAGTCTGTCTTTTCTTCCTTCCTTTCTGTCTGCCTTTCTGGGTTATTAAAAACTGGTAAATTAATCTTAACCTCCACCCAGGATTTCAGCTGCAATCCCAAAACCCGCTGACATCCTGATCGCAGCAGAAGTGCCACAACAGGGGACCTTTGCTCAAAGGTTTGAAATTGCTAACACACGTTCGGGTGAACAAATATCCCTGCCGTGACATTTATGAGTCGAATCTATTCAACATGAAAAATATCCAACTAAGTTAATAGTATGGCTGACTGAATGTGAATAGTAGTTTTAAGCCTACGTATCTTTGATTTCATTAGGCTTAAATCTTGAAGGATTTGCCATTCTTTAACACATTGTTTGGAGATATCATAATTTTAGGTATTACATGAAATGTTTCTTTTTATGTCCCCCTTCTTCTCCAGGCTAATCACAATAGCATTTGAGAATTTGGAAAATTTGAATATCCTTGGGCTGTTGAAACCAGCATGGCCCTGTTTCTGGGAACCAGCAGGTTTTTGAGTGTGATTTGAGTTATTGGTTAGGGTTTGGCAACTATTTGTGGCTACTCCAACCCGTGTGACAAGCCCTGAAGCTGTTCAAGCCCCAATACTGGTTGTACTTGCTCTAAGCACACTATATATTCTATTGGTAAGAATCCTATACGTTCACAGAACATTAAAATCGACTTTCAATATAATATACAGATAACATAATCCTTCACTCAATTGCTTGATCATCATATTCCAGAGAACCTTCTATATAGGGAAGAATAAAGTATTAAGTATGATTTGTGGTAAACCTACTATTAATCAATTTATTTTCTTTCACAGTCTTGAAAAATAGCCTTGGCTCTGCAAACACTTTTGTTTCTTTTAACATTTTGTTTCTTTTGGATTTAGACTGTGTGTTGACTCGGCTGTTCACTCTGGATAACAGCTGTTCTTGCTGAATTGGTTGTTTCGGTGTCATCCTTCTCTGCACAAGGATGTGTTTGCTCTCTGTTTTCCTCTGGAGGCAAAGTCTTGCTCATAGTACTCCAAAAAAACTTTTTATTTTGTGGATATATCCTCCTATCCAGAATTTTAATGTGGGTGAGATTGCTCTGTCTCTATTAGTTTTACATATGAAAAGAAAATAAAGAAGAAGAAAAAATTGCCTCAGTAAGTTTCTCTTCTGTGACAGTTGTCTGCAAAATACTATGGCATGTCAACAACAAAGATCAGCAGTAGCAAGGCTCTATGACAAGATATACATTTATATCATTAAAATAAATTCACTAAAATAAATTTACACTCTGAGTGACTGGAATACTGAAATTGAGAAGCACTCGAGTAGATATATTCTGTACACAGATTATTACACAGTTTAACAAAGGTGCAGCAAATTTGGCTGACAAATCAGTTTACTCTCTTTACCAGCAAAGAACTGATAGTTTAAACTGTCAAAAATTGAAACCAAAAACTGAGGTGTGTGTTACTGATTTATGGAAAATATATTTAGGCAGTAATAAATAATGACTTTGGAGGTAAAAATCATAAGAAGTGGACCAATTTGCAAACTTTGTTCAGAAATACAGGGCTTTTTCAGAAAGAAATGTCACAAACCTAGAAGTACCATTACCTATTAGTGATTTGACCATTAAAAAAAACAGAAAAGACACAAAATATGTATTTTTAACTCTAATACAATCTCCATTTCAATATATAACTAAAAAGGGGGAAAACTAATCAATAGCAGAGAAAAATCCCCAAATATATAAAAAGAAATGACTTATTAAAAGATAAATTATTAAATGAAAGGAAATGTAGCAAACCCAGAATTTCTTCTGGGAATTACAGTAACATAGGATTCAAAATTGCTTGAAGAGATTATCTTAGGCTATTCAATGACAAAAAATTATCTAACCTATCTCTGTGGGTTTTTTTCCAAGCAATGGACTTGCTCATTTATTTCAACATTTCTTAGAAAATATTTCTCCTGCTGTCAACACAAGTCTTTGCCGTAAATGAAAATTATTCCTTGTTGACCTTTCCCATCTTCCCAGAAAATGTTGATTATGAATCCATGCCTTTCCTTTAGTAGAATGCAAATTCTCCTCAAAATCTTCTTTTTTTTTTTGACTGAAAACCCACTATTTTTCCAGTTTTTATGCAAAACCATATGTTTTTAAGCCGACCCTCAATGATTGATGTGCTCAGTAGTACAAGATTATGCTAATCTCCATAGCCTCTGAAATGATTTTAAATCTATTGCATAGCAACTAATATTTCTTTTTGTAGTTACTAATATTGTGATATACATTGGAAAAGATTGTTTCTTTTAATGGGATTTTGAAAGCTCAAAAATCTTCTTTAGGGCAGACATATTAATCTATTTTCTTTAATCTAGGAAGCATAGGGGTTAAGTTTAAAATACAGTAGCGAAGAAGACTCTGAAAAGTAATTATGCAACATCAGAATCCCGATTCTGTACATTTCCTGACTTTTGAAATGTTTTAAGCTTCTATAAACTTTGAAAACAGAATTGCAACAGTCTTTTCTGCACGAGGAGCCTAACAAAGCTAACTTGTTGTGGGGTTTCCTTTTACCCCAAAGTATACCAGGTATTTTGAAGTCATTGTTATAGTAGTGCACAGGTGAAAATGCTATTTCTGCCTTCAGCACTTACTTTTTATGCAATGTGTAGAGTAGCTATTACAAAAAGTAAGGAGCACACACCTGGAGAGAGAATGAGGTCCACCAAACCACAGGATCCACAAATTGCTCAAGTTCTAGGCATTTTTGTTAATTGAATATTGATGCTGTGGCAAATGTCAAGTTTTGCAGTACAAATTCACATCACTGGGCATTTTTAATCTCTCCCAAAATACTTGAAAAATTATAGATTTGTTGGGAAATCTGCTGATTGTTTTTCCCTTCGTCTTGCTTCTTCCCTGATCTCTCCTTCCTAAAATGTTTTTGAAGTGTGTGATTCCCTCTTGCTTTTTTTAATGAGTGCAGATTCAGTTGTATATGGCAAATACAGTAATTTTAGGCAGTTTTTGTTTGTATTGCTGACTTGTGAATTTATACTTGGGAATTTCCTGTTAGGACTTTCACTCTGAGCAGTCCTTTAAGCACCTCATGTGTTTCCCTCTGGAAAAGCAAGAAAAAAAATCCCCCTCTTCTGCAGATGGGATGTAAAGGGCATTTAGAAGAATCAGCAGCTGCCAAACAAAGTGCAGCAGGTTAGCAGGATGCATCTCTAATCCAGCTTCATTTGCCAGTGCATCACCTGTTCACCTTATACACAGAACAGCAACTTGAATGTCTTATCACACATCCCTAAGTGGTACAATAGTTTATTATTCAGACACTTAGACATGTAAAAATATGGTTTCTTTTGTGTATTTTGTTTGCTATGGCTATCACTGAGATGATTGATTTTGAACCACTCAGGTTTCTCCTCCTGATTTGTATTTTGCATAGGAAACAATTTTTATTTGCTCCTTTTGGTCAGAGGAAGGGGGTGCAGTGTAAGCTGGATGCTGTTTATTTGGCAGTGACTCCTAGGGTCCTCTGTGCCTCCATCACAGCTGCAAATATCTCTGGTGTAGCCCTCTAAGGATTGTGTTCTTTCCCCAGAGTAACTGCAATTTTGGTCAGCTGCTGTCTCTTTCTGACGCTCAGTGCTTTCCCTGCCTGCTGGTGCTTGCATTATGCACGTGTCCCCTGCATCCTGTGGCTGCTGCATACTCACAGCTGGCCTCGCCTGACCCCTGGCCTACCATGCCAGAGTTTTTGCCAAGCACCATCTGTATCACCTCAAAGGAAAGCTGTTGAATTGCACACCTGCACCTATTTTGAATATCTGAAGCCATTTTGCTGCTTCAGCAAATATTATGGCATAACCGGAATACCCTTTTTTTTAATAGAAATTCATCTGGAAATTGATCACTTTGTGCTTTTTTTGAGAAACGAGTCACAGTCACCACTGTACTGTACCACTGAGCACACTGCTGGCATCCATTTGGGTGATGTAGTTTGAGTTTCTGCACTTAAGCTTTGGTTGATGTAAGGGTCTCCACTGTCCTGGTCTCACCTACCCATTGCTATAATGCTGTGCAATCTCAGCCCTGCCTAGTGCTCTGGCAGTGCCTCTGCCATGCCCTCTCCACTCTACAGTCTCTGGAAGGATGTCAGTCTTCACAGTTCCCTGTGGATTGGGGCTGAATTATATTTCTTGCCAAACACCATCTCTGTACATTTAGTTGTTTCTGGAAAGTTTGCTTATCTACATTCTTGTTTTCAGGTAGGGACTTGTTTTCTTTCAATTCTATAGAGATCCATTGATTAATCACTTGTTAATTATCATTGATTAATCTATGATAATTAAGCAGGTAATAACATGTTTTTAAATATTAATCATTTGCATACATGAATATGTAGTCTTTTATTAATATCCAGAGTAAATTAATTATCTGTGGTCTTTCCTGTTAACTCATATAACTTGTACAATGTTTCTCTAAAACATATTCATAATATGTAATAATTTATTGGGCTCTTTTTAATTCATTCTGTGTCAATTCCTTTTTTGGCAATTGACACTTTTGAAGTGAAACTGCTTTCTTTTTTTGTTTTTGTTTTTTTTTTTTTTTTTGGTTTGTTTTTTTTTTCTTTTGTTTAACCTGTGCTGTTTAACCCCTTGTATCTGGGCTGGCTGCCCACAGCTCAACCCTAGCTCTCCATCTTTCTGAGGGAGTGCCCTTTTCCCCTTTTCAACTTTTAGGGAAGGCATGCTGAGCAGTAGATGTTTGGCTGCTGCTCTTGACACAGTACAGTGTCAACACTTAAGCTGTAAACTTTTTTCACAACAAATACATCTTCCTTCTATTTGCTGCCTTGGAGAGAACTTCTGCCACAGAGAATTTCTCAGGATAAATTTGCTGATTCTTTACTGGTATTTTCATACTTAAAATTAATAACAATCAATATAGTGCTGTTCCTTTCTCTCCGCACTCCCTGTGTTGCCTCTTCAGACCTCTTACCTGCAGTAGTGTATGTTCTTTTGACCTTCATATTATAATATTGGGCCTCAGTGATTGAAAATCCCTCCTTATATTTAAAATGATAGACTGTATACTGTCATGCACTTTCTTGGAACTGCTGAAGCTCTTGGCACACAGCTAGGTCTAGTGAGGATACACTGACATTTCTGCTTTAGGGAAAAACATTTATTCTTCCAACACTTTGTTAAACTCTCTAGCTATCATGCTACACATAGAACAGTTTAATTTCTTCTTATAGCTTTTTTGTTTCTTGCTACTCCTTGAAGCTTGTTCCTCCATTGATGGAACTTCTGTAGCACCTTGTTTCTCACCTTGTAACTTTCTCTTTTGCCCTTTCTGTTACTATCAGAACCAGTTCCAAGATCCTGGCTTTCATCCTTTCCTTACTGGGACCACAGGAGAAGTCAGTGCACAGGATTTGCAACAAATCCCTCAGCAATTTGTTTTTCTCTGCTAGTCTTGTGTGATTTATGTACAGTGCTGTTCTCTTCCTGCTCCTGCTGTCATCATCTGCCTCAATAGCTTGGTTATGACGATGGATGCTGTTATTGATCTCAGAGTGCTTGCATAGCATGGAACCATTTTCTTCTCCCTGGATGAAAAGGAGCTGAATCAGTCAAACATATGGGGTCCATGAGTCGCAGGACTTTATTCTTCTGTATTTAACTTCTTAGCCCCATCTCTCCCCTCAGTGTAAACCATCCTACAAAATTTCTGTGCTGCTTTTCCTCTTGAGTTCCGTGATAGGGAATTATTTTTTAAATAGTTCAAACAGTTGCTGCCAAGATTTTTTTTGTTAAAAATCAAACTCTAAGTCTTAATCTATGTAAGTTACTGTTATCTAAAGATAACAGCTTCAAATAGTGTATCAGTTCTGCTGTGGCTGGCTTCTTGTGTGGCTTTTTGTTTTGACTAATAAATTCCTTTGGAGTGAATTTCATCAGATGGATGGCACATTTTAATTCTGAAACTATATAAATAGAAAATATATTTTATCTAAACAGGTATTATACATAGAATATATGGGGGGAGGAAAGTGCTCTTCCTGGGACTTAAAAATAGGAATATGTCACTTTATTAATAATACTGTATTTGCCACCATTAAGTAGTTTTTATCTTGTGCCCATTTAAATCTGTTTTTGTAGCAAAATAATGTACGTGACAATATCCATTAAAGAATATATTATCAGCAGTTCTTTTACTACTCCTGGACTTTCTCAGATCTAGTGCTAAAGAAAATTTGTCTCAGTTGTCACTGTTAAACCAGATATCTAAAAAGTGAATGAATCAAAACCCAAAAACCCCAAACATTTCGGAAGGCATTTGAAAAGAGACAACATGTCTAGGAGATTGTATAGAGAAACAGAGGTTTGCTCTGAGGTATTTCAGCATATTTAGATTGGAAATAGCACACGATCATTTTTAGTTAGTTTGAAGGTGCAAAGAACTTGTTTGATGCAAGTTATTAGAAGAAGATAGTGGTGGGTGTAAGAGAGGTTCTAGAATGAGGAGACACACTTCGCCTGCAAGCATATCAGTGTAACACCATGGAGTGATGGCCAATGGACTGGGATAGTGAGGCAGGACAAGCAGCTGGGAGAGCACCCATGGTCACAGCAACAGCACAGGAAGAATGGAGAAGCTCAGGTGTGGGGTGTGGGGGTGCAGAAGAACACAGAAATGAGAGCAAACTTTGGGAAAAAAAAAAGGTGGAGAGTTACTCTTGGAAAAGTTTGGCTCTGTTTCTTTGGGGAATATGCTAGAGAAAAGAATTAGGGTGTAACATTATCCAAAGTCCGTATTTACTACCTTCTAGTAATAGGAGTAGTTGTTCTTTCTTTAGATTTAGGGATTTTATCTTTCTTTTCCATATTTCTATCATTCCCTTGATTAGATTTGTTATTTACATAATACAAAGGTAATTATGATCCATTCTGTTAGAACTAATTTACAGATCACATGACAACTTGTAACACCTACAATTTTTACTGTCAGTTTGAATGGACTATTCCTGTACTTGGAGGAGGTTGTCTTTAAAGACCTGCCAGTTTTTGAGCTCCTCTGCCCTTCAGAGCTGTGCTCCATAGGATTCCACCTCTAGTTTTCTGAATAAGATGGTAGCAGCTGCAACTACCTGCACAGTTTCCTTGTTCTGCACTTCGCTGTGCATGTTCTTTCTCACCTGTTAGTTGTTTATCAATTGGTTTTTTTGGGCATCTTTTTGGTGTCCTGAGTGAAAATGCATGAGGTTTTTTTTTTACCACAAAATGACAAACGACTGATGCGCTGGGTGGGAAGTCCCGTTTGCTGGCTGGGGCTTCACCATTAGTGAAGTCAAGAACTTTCACCAGCAAAGCAGAGGTGTTTAAGGTGCCTACATTTTGCTATCTTATTTTTAAACCTCCTGAATTTGCTAACATAAGGTTCCATGGTGTTATATATTTATCTTGTTTTCCTCTCAACATTTTCATTCTGCAGTCGAAGCAAGAACCTACTTTTCCCAAGGAACAACAGGCACTCCTACATCCCACTTGTCCATGTACATTTTCTGGCACCAGAAATCTGAAGCTTAGAACTTACTTTGGTAATAATAAACCACTGTAACAGAAATAGAGAGTAAACATCATTTTGAGTCCAACGCCACTGCCTTTCCCTGAAATCATCTTTGCCAATGTAACTAATGACTTGGCAAAATAAAGGAATTCCATGAGCCTCCACTTCATCATTATGTACTGAACAGAGGTAAAAAAGTTCATGGTGACTTAGTGTGCTGTGGTTTATTTCCAAGTAGGTAGGGTTTAGTTTTTTTTATAAAGTGTGTAGCTGAACCTGAGAAACAACAGATTGTTCCTGGCCCTGATGAATACCCACAGGAATGAAGAAGGCAAAAAGGGATCTGTTGCCACCTGTGAGTGTGACACCACTTCAGGCTGTTCTTTGTTCTTGTTTCCCTTTGATGTTATGGTTGGTTTGACATATAGGGAAGAGCTGACTAAAATATCAGGGCGTGATGGTGCAAGCACACCATCTAAAAAGAACTGGGAACTCCTATGGAAATGAGCAGCTCAGAGTGTTTTCCCATAAGCAAATACCATTCCATATCCCCTCCAGTGCAGGCCAATGTCACAATCTGCCCTTCTGCTTTTAAATCTGAAGAAGTGATTTTCTGTCCCTCCTGAGATTGATGCCTTGTATATGTGTATTCTGTGCACTGCTGGATGCAGATTTAGGCTCTGGGGTGATCTTATGCCACCACAGGCCATTGTACATTCTGTAAAACACAATGAAACTGATAAAAGGGAAAAAGGGCATCCAGGTGAATTGCCAGAAGCAGCCCTCAGGTTTCCTGAACCTCCTGAAAATAAGATAGGAAAAAGAATATACTTTCATCTCTCGATGCTAGTGTATCATAATGTTCCTATGTCTGAAACTGCTAAGGTTCCATATTTTCAGTATTAGTCTCTTTTGTCTCAAGATAGCTCTTAATTAGGTGGGTATTAAATAAGAAACACCACTCTTGCCAAAAATCCACAATTACATTCCTCCTTACCTAACTGTTTGAACACAAATGGTTTCCATGTAGTATTAGAGACTGCAGCAGGTGAAGATCTATAGGCTTAGATAAACTTGAAAATGTATAAAAATGTTTATCCCGACCATGTTCCTAAATAGATTTTTCAAGGCAAGAAAACTAGATAGAATTGTATCCTAGACATAATTCACAATGGAGAAAAGTTTGTTTCAAACTCAGCTCTTTAATTAAATTGTCCAAACAAACTGCAACTCAAAAAAACCAGACATTACAATAACTACAGCAGGGAGAAAGTGCTCTGTTGCTTAGAGATTATTTCAAATGTTGATTCCTCAGGAGGATTGCTCTGTGATACATTTAATATACTGTCAAATATAAAATTTGGTTAAAATTTTGCTTATCTCATTGAAAGATTATTCATCTGTTTTCCCTTTGCTCAGAAGTAATACTTTACTGGGAGGGCTTCGATTCCATTTTTGCGAGTTGTTATGTAGGTGGGAAATACTTGCTCAGGTAAGCAATGCTTTTGGATTTAAATGGAAATAGCTTGCTTGGGTAAATGACTGCATGGTTAGACCAATTGTTTCTCCATTTCCTTAGTCTTTTATTCTGTCTGCAAATCATCAAACACGCATCTGTTCACTCTGAGATGATTATAGAAAGAAAAAAGTTTCATTCTTCAAACTTGCTGACACAGATTTTATCTGATAGGCCATTCCCTGGTTCAGTGGGATTTCCAAATTTATGAAAATTCAGTATCTAGTGCTGAGGGTTGAAGTTTTTACTAAAAGGAAAAGAAAAACTTGTCACTAATAAGGGCTTAATCAATGTGTGAAGGACTTTTTTTATTTAATCTGTGCACCTTGAATTTAAAATATTTTCAGTTTTCCCTCCTGTCCTCTTAGTCTTTCTGGATTTTCTTAGGTGATCAGATCTTTCTAGGGCTGCATAAGTAGTGATGACAGCAGAAAATGCTTCAAAGGTAAACCTTAAGCCCTTAAGAGTATGCTGATGCAAGCAGCAATAAGGTGGCCTGGTTAAACAGGCAAAATACTGGGGAAAATAAAAGATCTCCTGATAAATAGTGCCAGAGGGAGGCTTCTCAGCTTGGAAGCTGGAGCCTGGAAATAGCTCTGTGAATCAGAAACTTCCTTGAAAAGTAAATCTGGGAACGATGTGAATGACAACTGTGGGAATCTAGATGCCAGAGGCACTCTGAGATACCACCAAGAGGTGCATAAACAAGGAGCTGCAACAACAATTTATCATCTGAGCAAGTGGTAAATAGTCTGGAAAAATCAAATTGCTTTGAAATAACAGAAATCATCATTATGTCTTGGCTATTACAGGCGAAAAGTCAAAATTAGCAGCATCTATTGACTGCTCAAAGTGGTACATCCTACACTCTCTTGAGTTATAAAAACGACTTAATTTTTATCCCAAAAGGAGACTCTTTCTTGGAGAACATCCCATGCTGCACATAACTTTTCCTAAACAGGGTGAATGCTCTTCAGGGGTTTTCTGTGAGAGTTTGGACTCTATCCAAGGATGCCCAGGTGACTCCAGGCTCTGTGGCATGGATCACCTCAGAAGGGAGGTGGTGATCTCTATACACCCCCAGGATGGGCAACATTTCAAGTCCTGACAGTTGTGTATGATTTCTTGCCTGTCAGATCCAAATTCATGATATTTTGTCTTTTTAAAACTAAATATATTTTAATGAATAAGAATATTTTCATGTGAGAAAAATTCTTAAAAATATAATGAATTTATTTTCTCCATTAACAAGATGTTTCCTTCTATTGCTTTTTTAAGTATATAAAAGAAAATACAGTGAGTTTATTAATAGCATTATGTGACTTAAACTTACAAAGGACATTTCTGGATATAATTTGGTAGTAGTGGGAATGAAAACTAGTGGTGAAACATTTAAACAGCGCTACTTTTCAGAACTTGTGTTCTTTGTGGGAGATTACATTTTCTTTCCCATTACACTTAAACTCTGTCCTTTTTACCATAATATTTTCACATCTAATTATTTCTTTAACCTATGAGAGGAAACTAGCAGTAACTGTAAACCTTCTTTTGTGACTGTATCTACCCTTTATTCTAATTTGTTCTGATTTGTTCTAATCCCCATTTTTATATGGAGAAAGAATGAAATTGTCTGTAAGTCTCCATCAATAGCCATGTTAATACTAATACTTATTTTTCAGCCTAGAACTGAAAGACTCACTGTGACTGCAACCTGATTATTCTACTTAATTCTGATGCGTTTGACTTTCTGCTTTTTCATTTTTTTCTGGCTTTTGTGGACACATCTTCAGCTACGACCGTCCTGTAATCATTTTCAAATTTTTATTTTAGGCAAATAGCTGGGGAACTACAAGTAATGTCAACTATGACTCTTTGATTTGATGTGGAGAGGGTACTTTGCTAGAAACCTATGAAAGATGTTTTCAAATACTAATAAAATTCAGAACAAAGATGCCTCTTTCCATGGATGTAATGAGGTAAGTGAAAACCTTCTACAAAGCAGGTTTTCTAGAAAAGTAATGCAAGACTTCTGCAGGGTCAAACAAACAAATCAGTTTCTAGTCCTCGATTATCCTTTGTGTCCAAAAAAATGTTCTTTTCGTAAAAAAAAAAGACTAGAAATTAAACTGGAAAAGTTCTCAAGATGTATGTTTCTAGAATACAGCTCCCTTAAAAAATAATCCTGCTGGGCTGAAGAAAAGTAGTTAATATTCTAAGATCTCTTATCCTGCTGTCATTTAGTGCCTTGAGAGTGTTATTATGCTTCCACATATTCTTTATCCCTGTATCTTCTCTGACTTGGCTTTACGACATTCAAAAGGAAAGCATTTACAAACATGATCTCATGTCATCTGGAAAGTTTGAAGAGAAGATGTGATCATATCACAGTGAGATTGTCTAGCAAATAAGAAGGATAATGATTAAGCAAAAAAAAAAACCCTTTTCCAGTGACAATCATTCTTTTATTTTAAAACACTTTATATGTACTAACATTAATGAGCTAGGGGAAAGGCAAAATTTTAAATGCTTCCTCATAGCTAAGAAATCACATTTCAAATTAAAGGATGGGACAATTGGAAATTTTATCTGATTACTGTTAAAAAAAAAATTCAAAGCTAGAGTCAAGCTTCTGCAGATAATCTTCATTTATTGTCATTGAAGGGCTGTGGTAATAATCATACAAAAGGACAGTTAATTTTTTTCTATATATTTGAATCACTTCTTTTCTGAAATTAAGTACCATATTTTGTGAAGGTAGGTATTTCTCTCTAGAAGACCTAAGCTGAATGTTCTACTGAAAGGCACTGGACTAACAGCTGTGGAAAGCATCATTCTCTATTTAATTAGTACACTGAACTCAAGTAATGACCTTTTGGGTTTTTTTTGTACACTGTTCTACTGGTGAGTCTCAGGTCTGCTCTGGAGTAATTACCTATGTCTCAAGAATTAAGGGGGGTTTTGTATAGGTTTTAATCAACCTGTACTTTGATTTTGAAAGCAAAGTACTGTGTGTCTAAAGATAAACTGGCCGACAGTCTTTGGCTTCATCAATGAAAATGCAAGTTGGTCACAGGTATTGTCTTTTATATATGTTTTTAGACCAACAAAGATTTAACATGGGCCACAAAAGAGGCATTAGAAGACTGTCCTGGTTAATGTTGCAGTGGTTTAATTTTGAATTATTTTATCTGAAATGCCATTATAGTGAGAATCAACAGGATCTAATGCTAAAAAATATCTTCCCACAAAGAAGGATGGGTTGACGAGCAAAGACTATTCTGTATGGTTCAGATGCTTTGGATGCATGTGATATATTCAATAGTTATAAATGTACATTTATGTCTTACATGCATAAGCTTTGATTGCTTTTTTTCACCATTTAAATAAACAAATTCTCTCTCATAATATGCATTAGAGTCTTTCCACTTCCATGAATATGGATTTTATCTTTATTTTACAAGTAAATCATAACTTCTAAATTAAGAAAGGAGCAGTATAACATTGCTTGTTTATATGCAGGCAGAAATACCTTATCTGTGATTTTTTTTTTTTTTTTTTTTATTATAATGTTGTTTGCAAAGCTCTGGAGATTCTAATGCTAATTTCAATGTTGTTATACTCCTGGATAATCTGTTCTGTGACTTTGTGCATTGCTGACATAAAACATTCAGAGGTTTTTTTCTTGGTGAAGGCTGTTGTTTAGCCTTGCTCTCACCAAAGCTTGTTATCACTTATCCTGCTTATCCAGCTGCAAGGTTCGATCCCTGACCACTGAATTTCCTTTATGCCCCATGTCTTTACTTGCCTGAAACTGTTATAATACAACTTTTTATTCTTATTTAGTAGCATCACCTGTTTTTAGCTTTGAAAGACACCACCTGATCATGTGTGTATGAACATTTGCAGCATATTTTGTGTTATGGTGTGGTGTTTAGTATTTAGGGAAGTGAAAAGTAACAGAAGTGCAAGGGTAAAACAAAATTGGAAAATTGTGGAAAATAATAGACAAAAATATGATATTTCTGGCCAAGGTTTATAATAAATTTCTTTGTCTAGGAAGTTAAATAAAATGGATTTGTCTTGATTATCTGCACAAAGGGATATAGGAGAATAAGAAACTTCTTTACCTGACTGTGCAGGGACTACCTTATCACCAGCCCTGCCCTGGAGGTGTAAGTACATGTCATGGAATCATTCTTTCTTCCATCTATAAGAGGATGGACAAGCCAAGTCTCTATCCCATGGAGCAATCAATGAGAACAACTGAGCTGATGAGGAAGAGGTCAAGGAGCACTGGGATACGTAATGGTGCGAACTGGAAGAGGTCTTCTTATACTGGGATAAAACTATAGCTTGTGGGTAGTCTTTTCAGAGTCTTTCAAGTCCTCTGGGCTTTGGGTTGCTGTCAGCTGGTTCGAGAAACAATATTCTATTCCACACTTTCTCAGAACAAGGCATTAATTCATAGTACCAGTGATTCAAGTGGGCAAACTAGACATTGCATCCATGAAATTATTCCTAAGAAAGAAACGTACCTGAGCAAAGAGGCACTCGTGTCACCACTACACCTGTTTGACGAACAATGGTCCAGAAAAACCACTTCTGAAAGGAAGCACTGCATGGCAGAAATAGGAAAGGTTCAATCAGGTGCTCGACTTCCTATGCTGATTTTTTGGTAAACAGAAGACTGATCTGAGCTTGCACACATCCACACAGCTGCATCTGTGCACACAAATCTGGTATTTATATAAGACATCATTCCATATGTGCATATCTTCCTTAGGAGGCAGAAGCCAGTCGGCAAGAATGTATTTACCTTAAAACCATTTTCCAATATACAGCTTCTTGGAAAAACTGACAATTTCTAATATTTTTTCAAGCTAAGCATTTGCTTAAGATCCTCTGCTAAAATGGACTTTAAAAATTTTAGTGGTGAGATTGTCATGGTGACTAGATTCTGATTTAACTCCAAAACCAGACTGCAAAGTACTAGTTTGAGAAGATGAACTTTGTAATCTGACAATGCAGAAAAGAAAAAATAATTTATACTGAAATTTCTAAAATAGAAAATTGTAATTTTTTCACTGTGTTTATCACAAATATTAATGGCATACTTGAATTTATGACAATTTTCAGATATCTTTGCTGTCAGGATGTTTTGTAATGGCCAGAATATTTCCTACCATATTTCACCTTTAATTTGAATGGCAGTCACTGCTGACTGTGCTTCCTTTTCTTTCCAGAAAATTATGTCTGCAAAGTACTGAGAGTTTTATACTTGATTAAAAAGGCAGGGGCTTTCTGTACTATCATCATAATTAGCCAGCTGACAAGAAATGGCTACCAGTAAGTGTTGAAGTGTTGTCCCAGTTTAGTCCTTGGAGCCCTTATGCTGAATTTAATGTAAGCTATAAAATCATTTTTGGGTAGGAACTCTCACTGATGTACCTTAATATCTCTTTAAGAGATTAGGCTCTGGCTCTTGAGCTCACCATTGGCCTGTGTAGATACTTCTGGGCCCCTTTTGGACCTCAGTCATGCATCCTATCTGGAAAAGCCAGTGTTGGAAACCAGAGGAAGATGATATTTCTGTTTGAATCTCCTATCTTAGGATAAAGCTTTTCTGTCTGTTATCACTACTTTTAAGTAATACTCTATTTATGAGAAATACATGATAATAGTTTTGAAAAATAGATAGACAAATTACGATTACTACACCTTCTACCTGTTCAAATTTCTCTTCCCATTGTATCCAAGCTGATCTAGCTAAATAAAAAATCACTAAGGTCCAATACTCTGAACTTCTTTGTTGGCTGTATATGCTAACAGCACAAATGACTGTTTTTTGTATTGTAATGGCTCAGTTGGTTAAGGACATGTATGAGAATGGCCATGTAAATGTGACTTGTTATTTAAGTCTTGAACTAAAATGCCATCTACGACTATAGGGGTTGCACTGGGTGAAACAGCAAAGCAGAGCACCAGGCAGGATATGATCCATGGGATATGTTTTATATGACAACAGGGATTTACATCCAGGAGGCTTTTTGAGGAAGCAAATTGCTGGTGGAATGTACTGTCTTCTGCTACTGCCAACCCTCCTCTTTCCCCGATAGTAATAAATGCCTGGGGTTTTTTTCAGGCAGTGCTGTGCTGGCTGTGCTCCTGTTAATGCTGCTAAGGGTGCTGGCGGCCTTTTTGGCTGCCAAGGCACACTGCTGGCTCATGTTGAGCTTGCTGCCTACCAAAGTCCTGAAGTCCCTTTTTCTATCCTTTTTTAGCTTTTTAGGTGCCATGATTTGGAATAAATTCTTTCCAAAACAGTTAAAGGAGGACAAGGCTGCACTGTGAAAAGGAATCAGTAGAAAAAGGAACATTGAGATTAGTATTCCCGAACATCCCATAAGACTCCTTCCTGATACTAATTTTTTTGGAGTCATTTCACTATCTGACACAGAAGACAAAAGATAGCTTTTTATTACCGTGGAGAATCATGATTTTCCTACCTGTTGGACTGAATGAATTGTTGGGCCACATTCACATAATTTCTGTGAGTTTTCCATTTATTAGGAAATCCTGTTTGTGCTGTCTCCTGGAGAAAGACAGGCGAAGGTCATTTAAGAGAAAAAACCTAGAAGAACATGCACTGGAGAAAGAAGGGGAGTTAAAAGCAAAAGGGAAAGTACTCATCACCCTTGTGCATATGGCTGCTGATAATTTCAAAATTTAAAGCATCTAATAAAGGAACAGTGCTCTGAGAAAAAGTTCTTAGAAAGCCCAAACCGAACAACCCCCTTCACACACAAACAGTACCTGTCCCAAATAACTATTAAATAAAACAATAAGGAATTCATAAAACATCAACTAACTGGGTGGAAACCACAAAACTCTTGTGATGAGTGTGTTGAATTTTCAGCATTTTTGAAGGACAGTAATATCTTGTAGTTTACCATTTTTCCCCCTATGACTTTCATGTTGATGGGTAATAAATGCACAAGTCTGGTTTAGAAATCAGTTGCTTCCTTTCGTCAAATCTCTCAGAAGCATGACAGCACATATCTATTTCACATCACAGTACTGAAAAAAAATGACACTCAACATCCTTCCCACAAGAGACAAATTGGAAATAGAATTGGAGCTTACTCTGAACTGCTTGGAGGAGCAAAACTGGCAGTGAAGTGAGTATGAATTTGCACTACTTTGACCTTGAGGCATCACTCCTGAGAGGCATAAACAGTCAAATCTAGATGGCCAGAAAAAAAAGTCAGTATAAAATCTGGTGAGGTATTGAAGCAAGTTTAACATATTTTTTTTATTAGATGCTTTAACCACTTTCTTTAAGAACACATGAACAAACAGTCTACAAATATCATTCTAGGCTTTCAATGGAATAATGCCCACTTAAAATAGTTATTTTATATTTGATTTCTAGTTTCTTTTTCTCTTTCTCTATTATTAGTATTATGACGCAAATTATATGTTGCCCTCATTAAGTATTTAATGGTTCTCTTAAAAACACTTCATGGGTTTCACATAAAGAACCAAAATCTGTAGTAAGTGGCTTTTCCCCATCCAGACAGGTAATTCAACATGAAAGAAGCAAGGTTGCATATCCCTTCTCGTGTTTCACAGTTTTGGAACATTATGATGCACAGAGAAACACAAGACATTTCTCAAGCAAAATTACTTTTCTTAAGCGGACCACTATCCTCAATGAATAAAAGTCCATAATTCTGCTGTGTGGCAGCTCATTTGTTTACTCTCCCTTAAAACAAAAACCAGCAGCTGATGAACTATGTACTGGATAGAAAGACTGAAGACTGAAATCCCATTTGCTCTGAAAGTATGTACTTGACATAGAAGGATACACATGAAGGACCAAAAGGAAAGATGTGTATCTGTTCGTCCATCCATTTTTATGCTAGAAGTAGCATAAAAATGGATGGATGTACATTTTCTGTACTTTTTTTGATACGCTCTAAGAGTTCGATCTTGGGTTTTAAGTTCAGTACTTCTGTCTGAAGGACATAATGAGATTTCTTTAAAAACATGCTGCAAATGGGATGGCAGTTTCTCAGTTGTAGCCCATGGAAACTATTATTGCAGATTGATTGTTAACTTTTTCCTAGCAAACAGTTTTATGTCACAGTGTGATCTTCTCCCCCCTTCACGGACTTGAAGTTAAAAATAAACTGAAGTTTGCACAGTTGTTATTATATTTTCTCTTAACACATGACTGACATTTGGACAAAATCCACTTTTCACTCTCTCTCCCTTTAGTTTTTTTTTTCCAAAATTTTATTTTTGCCACTGAATGTTTCTGAAGAGTATACATTAATTGTTTGTTTCTTCTTTGTCTAAAAAATTCTTTTTCTTCAATTCTTTTTTATTGGTTCTTTTGAAGATATTAAGAAAACAATGTTGCATACCTGCCCACTGGTCTTTATTTTGCTATACTCAATTATTTGAAAGTAAAAGTCAGCCTACTTGTGCTGACAGGTTTTGCCGGTCATTTGTTTAACGGAGCCTTGGGCTATTCAACCATTTACTATTCCAGCTGAAGGCAGCTTGTGGCATTTTCATCTGCCAGACAATAATCGGTGTTACCTTATTTTGTACTCCTTGTTATCCAGGCCAAATGTGTTGAATTTTTTAATATGGAAAACCTCAAATGTTATTTGGCCTTTCAAACTAAGAAAAGTAAATACAAGTAAAACAGTAGTCCAACTATCACACTGAATATATTTTTTGAATTTTTTTGCAATGGCTTTCACATTTTGGTGAAATAGGTGTGAACTAGAACAATAAAATCTCAAGACCCAGGATGCCTAGAGAGGATTCTGCCAGCTAGAAGCACAAAAACTGCAATGATTAGGCCTTAGGCCCAAACCAGTAATGAAGGCATCTGATTTTCAGAACTTGGCATTAAAGAGTGCATTAAATACAGCAAAGACAGAAATATGTATTCAATCTTTGGTACCTATAAACAAGTTTTCATTCCTTCCTTTATGTTATATTGATCTTTGTGTGAGGAGACGGTTTGTTTTGAAGCAAGTGTCTCCGAGACACTTTGATTTTCTATGAGCTTTCAGAGAAAATGTCTGGAAACAAAAAGGATAACTTCAGTTACAGTGATCTACTGAACACTGCAGCCGGGCTGCTGACGGACTTGGAACAGCCCATTTGTATCTTTGGGTAACTTTTCACTCTGCTGTCACCTGTTGTGTAGTCATATGCCATTTTCAGGTGTTTGAGACCAAATGCTCCTGGTTTTAGGAGAATGTGAGCAGCTGAGTGCGATGCAGAAGATTGCATCACTCCTTGTGCAACCATGGCACATCCAGCGTGTATTGTTATGGTTATTTACATGCATCAGGTCCGTGGAACAGCACAGAACATGCTGTGTCTGCAGCCACCCTGGAAGTGCCAGGTCTTACTTAGGAATAAATAAGCCACCTGGAAATTCCTTTCTGGTTAGTTAATCTTTACACCATTAATGGATAAACTATATTTTATCATTATTTTCACAGGTTAAACTGTCCACAGTTTCAGTACTAAGAAGAGATACATTGAATAAAACCTTGATCCAGCAACCAAACATTTTTAAGAAGCAGTGAATTTGGCTCTGACACACCCTTCTCTTAATACATTTCTACAATTGTGCCCGCTGGTGCAGACATTAGCTGGTGTTAAGAACAGTATGTATACTTGAAATTGGACTCAGTACTGGAAATGAAACAAAGAAACTTATAAACAAAACAGGAATGACCATCTTGTACCCATGCTGGGATCTAGTTGGGTATGTAAGATATATTTACGTAACTGAGTAGATAATGTTTTGCATCCCGCAGTGAGAGCATGGAGCAAGTGATTTCACTGGTGATCCTGCAAGGCTGCGTTTGTTTTAAATCCTGTAGATACATAATATCAGCATAGTAACAAACTTTCACATAGCTTAATCCTGAGAAACAAAAGCTGTTGTAATGTTCTTACACCGTATGATAATATCATTTGTTTAGTAACAGAGCTGTAACAACGCATTTTGGGGTTTCTCCACAGCCTCTTGTTTGCTTCCACTTGGACACTGTTTTTGTCCCATATTTAGTACAATTCTGGTCAATAAGGCACAGAACAGTGAAAGTTGCTTTAGTGAGGAGACTGACATATTGCAGTTGTACAAAAGGTAGTGAACTGTGACAAGAGTCAAGACAGCCTAATTGCCATTATCATTGATTTACCAACAGTGTTTCTGGTGTTATTATGTGCCCAAATTAATCTGTCTGAAAGTAGCTTTCCTTGATAGAGCTCTACGAAATTAGTTTGAAGCATTTGTTCTTGTATTTGAATTAATGCAGTTTAAGAAAGGAACTTCAATTTTCCTGATTCCCTTATAGACCCAACCTCTTTGGAAGGTGCCAGCCCCAGGGCTTCCAAATCCTAACTTCATTTGGAGCCACTTGTATAGCTCCTTCAAATTCCCCTGGAAATCTTTGTCCAATGAATTCCTTCCATGTAGCTGCCTTTTCATTGTTCCCCTCAGGATCCAAATTTAAAATATCAAAATATGATTTTTTTTTCCACAAGAAAAAAAATTATACCCTTTAAAATCCGGTGACATTTTTATTTCATTTTGATGTATCAAGATGGAAACAATTTTGAACTGCCAATTTGGAACACGGTAAAAAAGAGGTCTAAAATTGCTTTCTCCCATGGAAAGTTTGAGTTCTGATAAAAATAAGCTTTTCTGTGAGAATGCAGCTTTGAAAAAATCACAACGGTTTCCCTAGTATCATAAAAATTACAATTAATTAACAGAAATTAATAATCTTATCTTTCTCTGGAGCATCTCTCTTTTGAGGAGAGACTGAGGGAGCTGGGTTTGTTCAGTCTGGAGAAGAGAAGCCTGAGAGGGGTTCTCAGCAATGCACATAAATGTCTCCAAGGCAGGTGCCAAGAGGATGGCACCAGACTCTTTCCAGTGGTGCCCAGTGACAGAAGGAGGAGCAATGACCAGAAGATAAAACACAAGAAGTTCCACCTCAACATGAGGGAGAACTTCTTTACACTGAGGGTGGCAGAGAATTGAAATAGCCACCCAGGGAGGTCATGGAGTCTCCCTCTCTGGAAACATTCCAAACCCATCTGGACATGTTCCTGCTTCACCTTCGTGAGGTGACCCTGCCTTGGCAGAGGGGTTGGACTGGATGATCTCCAGAGGTCCCTTCCAACCCAAACTATTCTGTGATTCTGTGATTATGTTCTCTTTAAAATTCTTATTTCTTTTTTTCTTCTGAATTCTAAGCACATGCCGCACAGAGAAAAAAAATAAAACTACACATCATGAAAATGCTCATGTTTGTGTGGAGGCAAAATACAAGTCATTAACCAGGCAAAAAAAAAGGTGCATTTTTCATCCTGTGAACAGAAACCATGTTCTTATTTAGTGTCTGGAAATCTCAGTAGTGGTCAGGGTTGTTGGAGACAAACACTGCTTTTGTATAACTTAATGCTGCCTGTTCTGGTACTAAAAGGTTGAAACTAATTATGGGAGTAATATCTCTTGTATGTAATCTGGTCCTTCATTACCATCAAAGTAATCATCCAATTATTGTTAATTCTAAGGGTTATCTATCTCTCTATCTATCTATCTATAAAAATAATTGGTTTTTAACTAGGTTTGTTTTCTTCAACATGGATCCAGATGGTCTAGATTTTTTCAACCCCATCAGACTTTGAGGAAGACCGGAAACAGTGCAGTAAAACATGGCTTTCATCTGTAAATATTTGCAAAGCATCACAGTCCCTTTGTCATGAATGGCTGGATTAGCACCCGTAACAAAATATTGTGGCTTTCTTTACCTTCAGGTTTGTTTCTAATTGTGTGTTCTGCCTGCAGATTCTCACCTGTGTCCTTAGACTCACTTGTGATGACAAAACTTTGATATTAGATATCCCTTCTGCCAGAAACATCCTCTGTGGAACTTTCAAAGTGTGCTCCTTCTTGAAGAATTATGTTTTGAGATATAATTGAAGATCTGCAGGAATCAGCTTCTTCCTGTTGGGAAGGATGCTCTTTCATTGTTTCCTAGATCTTTCTCACATTCTCTTACAGCATCCTCTGTCAGTTTTATTCTAAGGATGATTTCTCTGTGTGATCCTCTGTGACTTGTACATGGGGCATAAGATACCAGTTTTCTTAATTACTGTGGTCAGTTTACTTTACATCACGAAGAATCTGTCTTCACATTTGACTTTATAATTAAAATTAATATAGAAAATTCAGACCTCCTGTCAGTAACTACTGTATATTAATTTCACATGATGCATTAGACCTGATGATGGACCAGAGTTGCTTTGATTTGACAGAAGGTTAACACAAGGAAAATTCAGAACTCTTTGTATTGTTGCTGTTGGTAAAATTACTCAATGCCAAATAAAGGAATGCTCTCATTGATTTAGTGTGAAATTAAGGGTTAAAGAAGCCTGAATTATTATCATATGTAGGATTTTTATTACAGAACATATGCATCTCAAATCTAACATCTAGCTTCTTTGTTGGATACTTTTCACAAAAGCAGCTGAAAATATTTCTTAGGGTAAATAAATCTCTTTCTGATCAGTAAAATTAAGCACTGTATTCTTCTTCTCTAGTGGCCAAAATCCACCCCAAGTAGTAGTCCTTTCTTTATAAGAGGAGATATCAAATCCTCCCCAACTGTTTTCCATTGAAAAAGAGTTGTGGGAAGCCTCCAGCATCCCATAGATTGCACAAGATCTCAAATTCTAACTTCTGAGAGCCTTTGGAGGAAATGCTTTATCTGTTTTACTCTGTTTTACTCTGTACCTGCTTTGGATTGTTCTCTCCTCTCTCATTCCTTTTCCACACAAATTACGTCCCAATCATTTGCGCCTATTTTCTATCATCTAATTAGGAAAATTTCCTCAAACATTTTCTCTCTTTCTTCTGGGAAATGTCATTACCACCTGTGGAAAGTGGGTTCTAGGTTCTCAAGTGGCAATATTTCTGCCACTAAAAGGCTTTCTCACACAGCATGTTCTGGAAATACTTTAGAAGCAATTTAGAACAACAAAGCTTTTTACATCCTTCTGGTCTCATTAATTTTTAACAGAAGTAGAAGAAAACATAACTGCTGTTTAATGTTAGGCAGGCAAACAGCCCTGACACTCTGCAGCCTGGGAAGAACCAACATTGCTTTTCAAAAGACCTGGATTTTGACTAGTCACTCCAGTGCTCAGAAATCAGAGCAGGGATTCTTGGCACAAATATTTAATATTAAGGTTAAGTTTATGGCCAGGTCCTTTATTCACCTGTGACAAGGAGGAGAAAGATGACACATCAAAAAGATGCATAGATGTGATGCATACAAAGCAGATGTCAGCAAAACTGTGGAGAAAAACATTTTCTGTGCTTGCTGTGAAGATGAAAAATAAAAGCCAAGTAACCATAATTCCCAAAAAATTAAGGTATAATTATTTTTTGTGTGTATTAAAATATAGCTGTTTTTGAATCACTGCATCAGCTCCTAAGATTATGTGGAAGTTAAGATTTTCTAGCATCAAAAGAAAGCACATGTGTTTAGATAAAAGTAAAATTAGCAAACCCGCAATTCAGAATCAAGAAAAAGTTTTTATCCATCTTTTGCCCTGCCTGTTTCTGCTCATATAGGACTTAGGAATTCAATAAAATTTAAAAAAATATATAAATTGAAGTAGCATTATTGTTTTCTAAGTAGTTGCCAAATACAAAAATCCTATCTTTTTTTTCCTAGCTAAGAATCATTACAGCTGCATTAAATCAAATGTCTTGGGGAATTTAAATTTTCGTTACTTCTGCCATGCATAGAAAAAATTTGATTCTTATGCTGACTTCCTTATAATTATTCTGATAATGTAAAAGCTCACTGAGTTACCTTCATAAATTTCAAGACTCTTCATTTTTCAGAGACAAGTAAAGAAAGCTGATAGATACTTGCTAGGTGCTGAATGCTTTTTGGAAAATTAAAGAAATGAACAGGGAGATTGCATTAGAACTGACAAGAACATACAGCTGTGGCAGTGTCAGTCCTAATTTAGGAAAAAGAAAAAAAAAATTTTTAATTAGATTATGAGATTAAGCATTACACTAAGGTACTTTCAAAATCAGAATGTTCCTAATAAACTGGGTTTTTCTGGCCATCAGGGATCTCTGGGAAGGGACTTCAATCCTCCGTTCCTTTTCTACTGATGATGGGTAAAGAACACCCTTTTGTAGCTGATTTCATCTGTCAGTTCAATCTTCTTCTATGCCTTTGAAGTCAGAATTATCTAATTCCTCAGTTAAATCAAATGTCAGTTTCTGTTTTTATATTAAAAGAATTGTATAAGACACACTGAACATTCAATGCTTCGGTGGAGTGTTTATCTTTTTGTCTCATTGATTTTGCAGGCAGTTTTCTCTTCCCTTCAATGTCCTTTTTCTCTTTGAGATGCCTACCGTGCTGTGGTGCTGGGTTTTTTTCACAATGCCAAATAGTATCTCAGCAAGCTTTAAGATGTGCACTTTATTATAAGAGGGAAATGTCTCACTGTCATGTACGTGTTTCTGGATTGTTTTGTTTTCAGAAGGATAATGCTGCTTGGGGAATGGAGGTCAGATCGAATACATCGCATCAAAACCTGCAGGTTCCAGAGACAATGCCTCGGCTTTGTCTGGCTTTCAGGGTAAACCAGCCTGTTAATTGAATGCAAAACTGAAATGCCAAATCAAAAATGCTTCTTCAAGGAGCTACAGATTATGGAGCTGGATTTCAGCACTAAAGAGGCTGTATCAACAGAAATATCACTACACAAACCCCCAAACTGCACTTTACTCTGCTTTTTATTACACAATGAATACTCCCTCATCCTCTGGAACTGTCGTTTCTTAGGTGCTTATCGGCGGTATTCTGTGATTCAGAAATCACTGGATGAATCATTAACTTCACAAAGGCCTTTTTCATGTCACCCTAAGTACAGGAGTACTTAATCCATAAACAAAGCTATAATCCTTGGTTTCACGGTTTCCTGAACTAACAACTGATCCTACCCCTCTGAATCAGGGTGCTAATGAGAAAATTGAACTGAAGCTTCAGTGTTACTGAATCAGGTTGACAATATGATTTCAGTCACTTAGAGAAAACTGTATTTCTCCCTCTTTTTGGAGAAAAAGTGGTACAGTAATCCAAGAATAACTTCGCTCAGACTTGTGCTTCACAGTAGGGTGGGCTCAGGGGTGTGTTTGGGACCTAGATGAGTTTGGACAGACTCCCAAACAGCCTTCCAGTTTTAAAGGAATGTGGTGGGTTGACTGTACCTGGACACTAGGTGCCTGCCAAAGTCATTTTACCACTCTCGCTCATCATCTAGGGAGAGATACTGGAGTGTTTTAATTCTTAGATCATAACGAACAAAAACAGATCACCCACCTGGTATTGGATAAAAATAACTTCCTGAGGCTTAAGCGTCAGAGACTGGGATGATATTTTGATAAATCCAACTACAAATGTTGTATGAACATGAAGGATCTGTCTCTTGACTCTTACATCTTCATTTTAGTTAGTGATTTTACTAAAAACTTGTATTCAAGTCCACCAAGTCAGTGATAGTCCGCAGACAATGTGGGTCTGTGGTTGGATATTAGCATGGGGTAAAGGTAGATGGAAGAACTTGACAGGCTGAAGGAGTGCAGGTTGTTCATCCCAGAGAAGAGAAGGCACTGGGAAGACCTTAGAGCAGCCTCCCAGTACCTAAAGGGGGCCTACAAGAAAACTGGAGAGGGAATTTTTACAAGGGCATGGAGTGATAGGACAAGGGGGAATGGTTTGGGGTTTGGCATGGGGTTTGGAACTGGGTGCTTTTTAAGGTCTCTTCAACTCAATTTTTAAGGTCCCTTCACGACTCTATGATAAATGCTGCTGTAGGAATCCACATGCTAGACACTATGCTAAGAGATGACTGATATATAGAGATAAATTCCCTTTCTCTTTCTTAAAGTCTAAAAATATTCTTTATGAAAGATGCAAGTGATGAAAGTGAAGCGATTTTTTTTTTAACAGATGTAACAAGCCCCCAATTTATAACTTCAACTAAGAGTCCTTCAGAGAAGATGTCTTGATCTGAACTAATTTTAAAATTAATAATGGAATATACTGAAGTGGTTTCTCCACTGAGAAGCAAAATTGTACTTTGCCATTAAAACCCTACATATTCACTACACTTCTAGGACTGTGACTCCTGCTGTTAAATTTTTTGTACATTTAGACCAAGGAAATGTAAGGAAATGGCGTTGCAAAAAGCAGAGGATATATCTCAAGAGGATGCAGCTACTTTGGGTGCAAGTCCTTAGAACTGTGACCTGTAGAATAGGAATTGCATTGTTATTTTAATGTATAATTATGTAGATGTCTTTTTATATGGAAAATATCTTTGTGTTCAATAGGTTTGGGAAGGTACTTTTCCCAGAAAAGCTTAATCTAACACCCATTGAGTTAAACTGAAAAATTACTATTGATCTGGATGAGAATGAGATCACCCCACACTGAGAAAAATGACACACACATATATAGAATAGTTAATGTAGAAAAGTAATTACTTTTTGCTTGACAATTTGGTATAAATTTAGCAATTTATCACCAAAAATTAACAATAGTTGCTAGAATTCTATTCTATCATACATTTCAAAGTGATTTCTTCATTTGTCTATATCTATCACACACTATGATTCTTTTTTTTTTTTCATGAAATGAAAAAATTCTACAAAATGTTATTCCTCCTTTAGGTACTTTAAGGATTTCATGCATCACATTAGGAGTCAAAAGGAATTATAAGTTTAATTTAAAAAAAAATATATTATACCATACTTGGAGTAAGGGGATAGTGCACTATAAACATAAGGACATGGTTTAACCAAATATAAGATGTTGCAAAGGTGACCAGAGGAAGTAACTGGCATGACTTGGAATGCCTAAGGAGTATTGGTTAGTCCAAAATCAGCTGTACCTCTGTATCTCTCTGGCAAACAGCGAGCTTCAAGTGCAATAAACATTACAGTACTGATGGAAAATTAACTTGTGAATAAGCATGCAATTGTTGAGGAGGTAATCACTTCTAAAGAACATAATCTTCCCGTGTTTAGCTTTCTAAAATGGAATAAAATTAATTACTGGAAGCAAAACTTCACTATAAAAAAAAATATGTTGAGGTTTAAATCATCATTGAATGCATATGGGGTTTTTTTCGCAAGGTGCCTCCTAAATTTGAGTGCAATTTATGCAGTACGGTAGTACTGGAAGAGAAAAGACAAAGTCTGTATAATAGGAGCTGGATGTCTTCATATCTGAGGGGTTTCTCATTCTGGTAGACTTCAGTGGGCATATGGGGAACAGGCCCTCCTGCCTTCTGTGTGTGCTGAGCAGATAAGGAGCAGATTGTGCTGATGGCAGCGTTATCTGCTCCATCATCTCCCATATGAGCTGTGACCCAGCATCACCAGCACCATGTTTCAACAGCCAGCCAAGACAAAGGGGGATTGGGAAGGCCTGTATCATCACCCATAGGAGTGGTTTTTAAATCTCTGCTGTGATCCAGCTGACTGCTACACAGGTCACTTGATCTGCCCAAAACCAATCGCAACAGTTGTGTAACAGAAAGAACATAAATCATGGATATGTTCAAGGAAATGTGTGCTCAAAGCCTGTCCAAGTTTTGTCTAAAACTGAAATTCTTCTTTATGATGCCAGTAATGAGGAAACTGGCAAGTTTTATGTGATTATTTATGCACATTATTGAATTTTATCCAGAGGAGAAGAAAACTAATTTGATGTCAATGATGACACACTGAAACTCCAGCTGAAAGAGAAGCAGAACATTTTGCAGGAATGAAGTCTTCCTTGGCTCGACTCTATTAGCAGCAAGCTGACTTACAGGAAGCTTTGACACACACAGTCTAATCAGATTAACCCAGAGGAGAGATGAGTCCTGAAATGCCAACACTGACAAATTGCAGGTGTGTGCTGATGAAAGCCACGCACACTTGCTCTTCGCTGATCTTGCTCAATATGGTACATGACAATGAAGATCAAAACCAGAGACAAAAACAGACAAATCACAGATTGTGGAGGTATGAAAAGGTATAGTACCTTTCAGCATCTTCTCTTTGTCAACACATCCATCTCTTGAGGTGTGTGAGATATCTTGAGATATCTATTTTCACCTTAGGTAAACTGCCAAGTGTATGTGAAATGAGCAGTGCAGTCATGTCCATCTGGGTAGCAAGGCAGGCAGTTTGGAAGGCATTGCTTTAAAAAAATCCCACAAGCAACTAAGTGCAAGAACTCCACGGAGTGATTACCTCATCTTTTTGCAGGTTTTCTCCTGATTCTGGGCTAGAATTAAATCTGCTCAATGGATCAGATAGGTGTTCTGCATACTGAAATTGTAGCAAATACTTGGACAGATCCTGTTTCAATTGGTGGGTTGCATAGTTCGTGATACAGACTAAGCGTGACCTAAGCATGATCTCTGTTGTACAAGTCTTTCAGCAAACAACTACTGGAGGCTCTGTCTGTGCCAGTAAGTAACATGAGACCAATTGCTGCACCAGAGGGCAAGTGACATGACACAGCTTGCATCCCCTCAGCCCTTTTCCCTCCTAAAATAGGGCTATCTTGTCTATACTGCCTATGAAGATCCTGAGTACACCCTGCAGGCTCCACTGCCTGAATCAAGGTCAAGTCTGCTCGCCTGCAGCCTGCTCAAGGTCAGTGCTGGCACGTGGCTCCTCAGCCTTGGTTCAGTGTTGTGAAAGAGGTGTGCCCCCCTTCCCCCTGGCCGCCTCTGCCCCTGCCCTGCTTGGCTGCCTTGACCTGGGATCTTCTTCATCCCCATGGGCTTTTCTGACCCACACTGAGCTCTTGGCTGGGCCTGGGTAGTGGCACTCCTGTCCTGATATCCCCTGGCTTCCCTTCCCTGATGGAGCAGCTGGTGTGGCACACGTGGTGAAATTATAGCCCTTATTTACACATTCGAAACCTGTGGTTTTCTTAGTTTCGCTTTGCAATTTGCACAAAAAAAAAACCTAACTAGAATTTATTTTCCATAATATCTCACAAAAATAATGCCAGGAGGTAATTTTTTTAGCAACACACTATTAAAATAAATATCAGATTTCAATATAGATTTTATGTTTTTCCTGTTTGAAAGTAATCTGAAAAATGTCCTCAATTTATTCTGCATATGGAAATTAGGTTGAATACAAGATTGAACTTTCTCCTTTTCTAACTATGTAAAATATAACCCACAATTTTATTGTGAGCTTTCTAGTTGATATCAATACTACTGCTTCAAGATAAAGAAACTGTAGAGAGGCTTTACATACACTTTCTTTATGTAAATATTTTTTTATATATATATATTAATACATACAACTTTTCCATCTTCAACAAATAGTTTCTGTCACAAGGAAATAAACAGTTGTATCCAAGGTCATGTGGTATCCAGAAAATTTAAGTTATATCCCTGGGTTTTTAATATTTTTTAAAATTTCCCAGGCATACTTCTACTGAAGACCCAAAAGGGTGCGTTTGTTGCTTTACACAATTTAAAATTTGAACAAATAATAAGAAGAAAATATCATTCTTGATAACATCTCTGGATGGGACAAGGTTCAGGGAACCAGCATGCAGTAAAAAGGACAAGTGTGTCATTGTTAGCAAAATGGCTGCAAAGAAATGACCTGTTTTTTAGTATGCCAAAGTGTAAACCCATGTCTTTAAGAATAAAATGCAACCATATCTGAAGGATGGAAACTGCAAAAAAATTTGGATTTTTGATAAATAATGAGTTGAACTCAACTAAAGCTCCAAGTGCAATGCCATTATTTATGTGCATGCTGAAAGAAAGACCAAGTTACATGAAAGCCATCTTGACTTCACTTTCTTTTTTCTGTTTGTTTGTTTGGTATTTTTTGTTTGGTTTTTTGTCTTTGGCACTGAAGTAATTCTTCAGTAATAATTCTTTATTTCTCACTGATTCCAGTTTAAAAAAAAAGTCTGTGGCCTGAGGAAATTTCAAAAAAAGGCTAAGACAATGATTATAGAAGTGGAAAATGCATCTTACAGTGAAAGGACTAAGGAATATAATTTACATATTTTATGAGAAGAGAAGCTAAATGGCAATTGTATTAAACAATTGATTCAGATGTGGTCATAGAAAATGTACCTTCTTTGTTCTTTTCTAGGCTTTAAGTAAAGCTGCTGGTACAAATTTATATTATTATATGAGCAATTTAGAAGTGCTGGGGAACCTTCTTGACCATGGGAATCTCAGCTGTTTCTGCTATTCGTAACCTGTCCCTACCATGGTTTTGGTCCTGTCCATGTAGCACCCTCCTGAGCGATCCCCAGGCACAGCTCAGGCATCAGCCTGGACCAGGGAATGTTCTCCAATGACACTTGGGATGCACCCAGACTGCTGTGGAGGGTGAGAGTCTTTAAAATGCGCTGCACCATCTACTCCATTCCAGTTGCTCTTGATGCCAAATAATGGTTTCAGAGATTTATAAATTACTAATGCACAAGTTTGCATTGTCAAGGCCTTAGACCTGAAACATCTCCAGATGAGCTCTTCATGTTTGACATTTTCCTGTTTTTACCATATCATTATACAGGTTGACAATATCTAGTGACCAATTAAAAACTGACATCACCTAGTAAATTTTTAAAGTACCGGAGTTAGTAACCAGAATTAGTCTTCATTTTATATCATAAATATTTTATGTACTATCTTCAAAACTGAAGGTGAAACATTTCATTCTCAAGGCCTTTGAGAGACACAGACAGTTTAGAATCTCAGAATACATTTGATTTATATTTAATTTTATTTTTTATTTTAAGACTACTTCTTATAGTGGTCCAAAGGTTCATCACATTTTTCTCTGCATCAGAGTGAAGACCCAACAGTCACAAAATAGAAATGTGGCCTTTCTTTTCTGGCATTTGAAAAGATTCAAAATTAAACATAACTTAAAGGTTTTTCAGACATTGCATACAATATGGAAAAATGAGACTGACCCAAGCCTGCTCTAATTTTTGACTGAGCACAGGAAATACTGTGGGTAATGTAGCTATACTAGGATTTTGCCTAAATAGTCAAAATTGTCAAAAGTCTTATTTTGCCAAGATGAACATTGCATTTCCAGCACATCTATGAGGCATACTGCTCAGCATCGCAAACTGCAACATTGTACCTCATGTCTTGATTTAATTAAACACCCACCTGCCCTTAGGAACACTGACTCCATTTAACTCCAGCATATTTTGCATGAGACAGTGGCAGAATTGCAGCCACCTGGAAAATGCTTTAAAAAAAAAAAGTTAACTTTCAATACTGTCCACTGAAAGTACTACATTTTTTTAATAAAAGATAACTTTTGATTTATGGAAGCAATGCTTTAAAATTATTGAACTGAGACCAACAGTTTTTAGATAGGAGCTCTTCTTTTCCCAAATAATGAGCTGGAATAGTTGTCTCTTGATTTGTGACTGCTTAAAAGAAGAGTGGTAAGATAACAATTGTTTAATTGTATGAAACCAAATTTTTCAGCTACAATGTTTAAACAGGCCATGTTTAATTTGCATTATTGAAATTGTTGTGCAAAAGCTGTGGAATGTGGTCAAAGAACAGAAGTTCACTGATGAGAGCTGCTCCTGAGCTGCTCTCTGCATGCCAGGTAGATTGTGGTGACACCATAGTGCATTGTTAGGGAAAATAAAGAGTTTCAAAGAATGATTACGACAGGCAATTTCAGAAGAAAAAACATATCTCTAGCATTAGACTGACGTGATATCATTATTCATTCTGTTTGAACAGAAAAAGTGATGGTATCGGTTCATTACTTTGCCAGACTTGATTTATCTGGGCTTTTATCTCTTAAGGGATTATAATGATGGCTAATATTAATATATAATAAATTATTTATAGTTACACCACACAAGTGGATTTGATAGTCAAAATACATGTTGATATTTCACCAACACTTACAATTACCATGCTTTTGAAATTTGTGAGATTTGAAAAAAAAAGTTTCACTACTTGTGGAAGTGTCAAAAATTCACTGTTTTCCTAGGAGTTTGTGGTTGGCTTTAATAAATATTTAATAGCAACATGTATTTCTAATAGAAAGCTTTACATGAAATAAAATCCTTAATTACTTAGTTAAAATACTTGCATTTTTCCATTTACATCTTGATTGTCACTCAGCCATCCTTTGATATTGTTATAGTGCACTTTTGACCAAAGACATTGTCTGTCCTTGAAATATTTAAGCAAGGAGCAAACACAAAGCGGGAATGTTGGCAAAACAGGTATTGTAACCCACATATTCAGAGTGTTACTCTTAGTAGTGCAAAGAAGTCAATTTCCCTCAGTGAAAGTAATAATAGAATAGGTTCTGAAAAAGGTGGGAGTGATCTCCCTCAGGGGATGAATCACAGCTCACCATCAGGAGAGCACAGAGGCCCTGTTCTCCCTCCCCAGCCTCCTCGTCCCACAGCCCCTGGAAAGGCAAACCCTGGGCTCAGCACTAAAAAATTTGCACTTCCTCATTCCCAGCTTTGCTCCTGGGATCTCTGGCAGAGGAAGAGGTGCCTGGTCTGTAATCACAGACATGTTTAAGCAGTGAAGCTGAGGGAAGGGTTGAGCCCCAGGCTGCCACACTCCTCGTCCTCTTCGGAAGCCTGAGGGCATCTGAGGTACTGCCCAAGGAGCCAAAGGAAAGTACAAGAAGATGCACTATTGAGAGATTTATAGTTTGCTTGCTTTGTTTCCATCATTTCACCCATCAGCATGCGAGTTACATCAATTCAGGCTCCTGAGGCCTCATTCCCATTTGGAAGAAGGGTACTTCACATCACTCTGGTAATATAAAGAGGCATTAAAACGGGAGTAATTTATATTTACATTATTTTTATGGCTCTGTTGCTATTAGAAGGGTGTAAAGTGGCATTAAGAGAAACACTATCAGGCTACTTAGGGTCTTTACTTCTAGTGATTACAATGCAGAGCCTAAATGACTAAGGGCGTGTAAATGAGCACATCTAAGAAAGGCATCTGTGTGATAAGGTACATATTGGAAAGGCCAGGAAAAAGTACTAGTTTAAATCTACTAAACTCACTCATAAACCCCTGGGATGCAAGATCTGCTAGAGTAATGCCATTGAGTTATCTGGAAGCTGTTAACCTTTTTCAGAAGGCTATATTGAATAAAATGTTTCTATCATCAGAAAGCTGTTTGCCAGCCTCCATGCTGTAAATAAATTTGAGATAAATATATTGCCTACTGGAAGGATATTCATTTTATCACAACACCACAGAAATCTCAGAAAAGTTGTCAAGGATGTATAATAGGCACAAAATTGATGAACTTGACGGCTGAACACTCTTCCTGCTGACCTGGAATGTACAGATGGAATAATTTTGGAAATGCCTAACCTCCTTTTATGTGTAATTTCTGAATATTTGCACCAATTTGTACCAGTATATTTCTGAAAGCTATTTATATCTAAAAAAATAACACATTGATAAAAGTGGCCTAATTGTGCACTTTGGTTTTCTACAAATAATATTGCAGGATTAAGAATGAATTTCTAGGTCTCAACCAGTACTAAAATTTATGAACTCTTCAGTTATTTCTGTATTTTTGGCAACTTCTCACAGAAACTAAAGAACAAAACATTTTATGAACACCAACCCCTTTTACCTGTGATTTGTAGTGTTTGGTGACATGAAAAAGCATTACTAAAACAGAATTAAGGAATGAAAGTAAAAGAAAATCCCCTTGTTCCTGCAGCTTCTTCATATCCTTTCATTCAGTATCTCTGCTACTTATTTTCTCTCTGCATGTTTTACACTTAACAAGGCCAAGCTTTTCATTGCTTGCAGATGGTCTTTCTCCATGCTGGTTTGGTCACTGCAATTTAATGTCTGTCTTCTGTCCTTCCAGCTTCAACATCACCCATATAATTAAGAAAGAAAGAAATAGGGAGAAAACAAACAAACGAAAAATGGCAAAAGTAGCAAGATGCACACAAGATCTCAGTGTTCATAGTTTGGTTGAATAAAAATCTCCAAACAAACGCACATAAAACCCTCTTCTGAAATCCTAAAAATAACTGGACTTTGGTATAGCCACATGAGAAGTCATCAAGTACTAATTAATCTCCTCTTTCATCAAAAGGCGTCATCGTCTTTTGACTATATTGGTCCATGGCTCATACCTATAATTTGTGAACAATAATTAAACCATGTGAAAAATAACCCCGGCAAGTCTGTTCAATAGTTAAAACTTAAAGCAGTCCAAGACAGACTTTCTATAGGGAAAAATGGTAAAACCAAATAATTTATTTATCAGTTGCTCACTCACATCAGATAGACACCAGCAACACACCCACACACCTACAAAACAGCAACTGAGAAATTATTGACATTTTCAAAAATGCTTCTAATGATGTATGTAGTTTTCAGTCATATGAAGGTTAATATATTTCGGTATTCAAATCACTTTCACAAACCATTCCTATAACAAATGAGGACTGCTGGGAGACTGTAAAAAGGATAAGCCAGGCTCTGCTGGTGCTAGAACTGTGAAAACTTGGCTCCTCACGGCTCCCTTCCAGAAGGGACAGCCTGAATGGTTTCCGAGTGTTTGCAGCATGGATTTTGTGCTGCAGCCTCGTGACTGCTGTCTGTCGGACTATTGTTAGTGGCTCACCTGTGGGAGCCCGAGAGAGGTATTCTTTCCTCAGAAAGGAGATCATGATGCTGTGGTTCTAAATGCAATTAGGATTTGGACTTTCTCAGATTCTCTAATGCTGCTGAAAGGAGCAAACTCCCTTAAGGCTTGGACAGGGGACTAATCCTCTAGGCCTTGAACCTCTAGCTGCCAGGATTATGAGCCATACGTAAACACAGAGAGAATGCTGCTGTACTTCAGGTGGGAACAATTTCATGATGAATTCTTTAATTTTAAACTATTGCAAGAGGTGTTGTCCAGCTCCTGAGAACATCTGTCACTTTTCTGCTCATTGGAAACTCTTGATGTAAGAAAACAGTTACAACAAAAACTATCCCAGCTTGGCTGAACAATTAATAAATTTGCTGTACTTTTTCTGCTTTCAATCATTATCCTCCAGGGGATTCTTGGACTATACCACCATTCTCAGATTAAAAATTTAGGACAATAAAGAACTGCAAGTAGAGTTTATTTGCCTCTTGGGAGCAAGTAGCCAGAGATTGTTGTGTCCATCAAATCTCTGCTCACATCGGTAGACAGCTGAATGGCCCTAAAGTAGCAGAAATTGCATTAGCTTTGTTCATATCAGTGTTTCTTGCAGCTTCACAGTCCAAGGCCAGCAGCAAGTGCTCACTTGAGCATTCATCATCCCTAGTGGTTCTTACAGCATATAATCTCAACTTCAGCACAGAGATCTTTCATTTGAGACTGCAGAGACTGGTAAATTCACAGCACAATGCCTGCTACTATTGGTTCAGGCTGATGAACATATGATTGTTTGCACCCATTGCCTGATATTCACATCAAATTCAAGTCCTTCAGACTCATCACTGCAAATAAAGTGTCTGGAATTAAGAGCTACTGAGTTAAAAAGCCTTGCCACACTTCAGTTTGTGAAAATTTAGTAGTGCTAATGTGAGAAATATAAAAAAGTTTTTAGGAGCTATAATTTAGCATAATGTGTAACTTGAGTGTTTTAAGTAGATATGAAAGCATTTTCTGGCAAAGTATGGAAATAAGTACTTGCTTCATGTTTTTCTGGGAAATATTTTTTGGAAAACATAACTCTGTTTTTACCTGGAATTTCATATTTTCTTCTATAAATTTACTTATCTACAAGTGAATGTATATAATTTAACTTATAATTTAATTAGTTCAGAAAAAAGTAAAAAACTAAACTTACACGCTCATCAGTTGTGATGGTTTATTTTACACACTAAAAAAGTTGAAAACCACTTTTTTTTACCACCCCTCCCCACTCCCAGTGTGTTTGCATGATGCCATTTGAGTGAGGTGAATGGAATAGTGAAGCAATTAGGGAAACTCCAGAGCCAGCATAAGGTTAACAATGGGAATGAGTGTGTTTAGGAACAGGCAAAGAATCTCAACTTTTTGGCAGTTTTGATGCAGGGTATTTTGCAGTGCCTAGTGAAATTATGTACCAAAACATAAGTTAAGGTGTCAGAAAAGTAGATTGTGAGCTTCCTTGATAACCTGAATAAATAAGGAAAAAAACAGTGGAGGATGAATAGAAGCTTTTTTTCCTTTTAAAATTAAAAATGTGTAGGTTTTCTTTGAACTGATTTTTTAATACAACTAAGAACCAACTATTTAGTTTCATGTTGGTATTACTTAATATTCTTCAACCTACTTGAAAGTTTGATATTAAACATAAACCATACTTTAAACATTCCCAAAATGAAAATGGAAAGCTATCAATTAAAACGGAAAAGGAAATACTAAAAAAATTGCTGAAGTTTAATTTTCCCCCCACCCTTTTTTTTTTTGGAGAAGGTGAACACAAAATTGCAGGTGGTTTCTCTCCTTAAAACTTTCCATTTTTGGTGAATCATTAACTGATGTAAAAATGAGTGCCCACCTTGTGTCATTATAGTTTAAAATTGTACTTTGCCCACTAGCTTAAGCCAAGTAGATGCTTTTGCCAGTATCAGATTTCTGTAAAATCATTTCTTTGAATAGTCCTTTGAGTGGTCCTTTGGCTTTGCAGTAGGTACCCGAAATTTGGCAGGAGAATAATCATTGGGTCAAAGAGACTTTTGCTATCTGTAAGAAAATTCCTTTCGATTTGGCTGAGGTATAAACCTCTGAAAATCAGAATTTACATGTGCTCAGTAGAGCATCGTCAGGGGCTAGTAAGATCTTTTTGAGCATTGTATCAACACTGAAGCTGCTCCAGCACCAAAGGCTTTGGTACATGCCAGATTCAGAGAAAATGCTGCCAAACTCCACTAGGTTTCCTGTGCAGTCTGTGCATAGCTAAGTATTCAGAAAAGGCATTCTGTCCCTCTAGCCAAACATCTCCTTGGTTAAGAAAATGGACTTGTGCTAGTCTTACAATTAAGGAATTGGGAAGAGGAACCTTACTGCTGCCCTATTTCACTGATATAGTTAAAACAATATGAAGTTATCCACGACAAAGGCAGGAAAAGGAGCAGGATTCTGGTATGCCAGGACTTCTCCAGGCAATCCCCCTACCTTTCAGCACAAAAATGCTGGATCTCTGTCCTTGCCTATGTTGACTCTAACTGCGAATGTGACTCACTTCCCAACAGCGTCATGTCTTTGCAAAGCAGGGCAAGTGAAGTCTGCATCACTGTACTTAATTCTGATATTTGTTAGACCATCTATTGTTGTGGTGAACCATGGCCAAAACCAGGGTCAGCCGGATCAAGTGGACCCAAAGATACATTGGTTTGATGCTGCCACAGCCCAAAAGCCTTGAGCATTCATAAGGCTGTGAAAAATATATAAATCTGTGCCTTACCATTGGCTGCAGCCCTCCCCTCCCCCTGTTTCTCATATTTGGTTGCCTTTCCAGGGAGTTCTATGTTCTTTGGTAGTTAATTGGTCCTCGTTATTCCTCCCCGCCTACCCCTTCTTCCGTTTGCTGTAATTCCTTCTCCCTGCCTTGGTAATACTCCCTGGTTAATGTTCCATTGGTTACTGTGTGTTTTCCACGCCCAGACCATGGCAGTACAAGACCCCCTGCAAACCAAACAGCTTCGGCTTTTCTCCGTGGATTTTCTTTTCCAAAAAAACGTTCCCACCACGAGGAAGTCCCTCCACCTTTTTTCCTACCTCCTTCTCACACCTTTGCCACTGGTGGGCAAGGTGAACCTGGCCCAAAGCTTCGCCTGCCCTCCTAGGCCGCGATTTGGCTCTGTCCACCCCTGTTCGGAGCAGGCAGAAATTGCATCTTTATTTAAATAATTTGTAAACCAGGATTTCTTTATCTGCAATTTTTGTGAAGGTGGTGGGGTACCATATATCCACTTATAACAACAGTGCTAATTTCAGCCTGCCATTGATAATCAGCTACAGTATGTTCAATTCAGGGAGGAATATTAATTTTATATCCTTCTCTGTTAAGAACAGTGGAGTTGAGTGACTTAGTATTTTGTTTGCTATTCCTTAAAAATAGAATAATGGTATTAAAACAGACAAATCAAAACAGACCAAAAAACACATTAAACATAGACTTTCTAGCACTTTCATTTCCTATAAACAGCACTTCCCCCCCCAAATTTACAGTTCTGTTTGAAATTACATCTAGTTCTCTAAACACATTTCTCTTGGATACATTTCAGCTGCAGAGCTTCTGAAGAGTTCCTCAGTCAGCGACGTTCTAAGTATATGAACGCTGACATTTAAGACAAGCTCTTGTTCTGGATAATTAAGCCTCCTTTGCAGGAATTCAAAAACCTGGCTCACTTCTCTCTCCGGACCATGATTTGCCCTTCTGTCCTTTGCAAATTTATTCTCCTTGTTGTAACATTTAAAGTACCTTAATGTGGGGATGGATCCTCATGTGGTGAAACGAAGCCTCATTTGATGGATTGCTGGGAGCTACTTCAGTATCCAACAGAATTAATTTGGTTGAAAATTTGGTTCTTTTTCCATTCTCTTGCTTAACTCACATTTGAAGAGAAATTCAAAGTGTGTTCTGTATGCTGGCTGCTCACCTGAAGACAAATCCATGTTTTGAAATTTTGACTAATTAGCTTACAGTGTGCTCCTCGTTTGAAGCCTGCTAACGTGTGAGAGTGTTGATGGTGGCAGTAGTGTTGCAGAGAGATACTGTGGGTCTAAGCAAATTATCTTGTCACTGCCTGGGACTGGGTTTAAAAGTACCAAATATTTATTTGTGAGGAGGGAAAATTCAGTCAGAAGGTGAAAAGACAGGGATGCTTTGGAAGACAGGACGAGGCTCTGCTGGCAGTGCTTAAGATGAATAGTATAATGTGTTCTAATGAATGTCAAAAAGCAAAGTTACACTTGATTCATGCTCAGTTTAAAATATTCCAGTAAAATAATTATTTTAACCAAAGACATGTCAAGAACCATGTTATTTCTCTGACAGTGACTGCAATAGAACGTCTCCGGGAAAAAGGCCAAAAATAGGTGAATGCTTGTTCTTTTTAGTAGGTTATTTGGCCATTTGCTCCAGGGATTTGTGAATCCAATATTGTATCTGGAGTGCAGCAATATTCCCTGCATTTCCTATTCTAGTAAACTTTATAGTACAGCATTATTTCCAGATTGTGCCCTTTCAACAATTATTTGTTTAACATATTTTTACAAGGAAATACTACTGAACTGCTACTGGGATTTCTCCTTTTTAAAATGTTTATGTTAGAGTTAGAAACTACATTTAGCCTAGGACATAGCCTTGTTTTTATTTTTATTTCCTCTATATGACCCCTGTAAACAACAGCCAAGCTATCAATAGATTTTTTTCTGTTTCTTCAAATAATCAACTGAGACAAAACTTTCATATTACTATGGACTAGTTTCAAATTAGTATGGCAACATGTCCTTCTTAAAAATATTTAAAATCACATCTTAAGAAAATACCTTGAAAAATTACTGCTCTCTGTGCAAGTGTTCTTGTACCTTTTGTAAATATAAAAAACTCCTGTCTACTAGGTTTACAATGAACATATAATAAATGACTGGTTCTTTTTTTCTCTTTTCTTTATTTGAAGCTGGTGTTTGAATCAAAATAGACTTAAGGCAGCAAATACCATTATCACACTGTGCGACAATACACCTTAGTACTATAATTGAGATTAACTTTCAATCACTACAATTTGTGAATCAGCAATTTTGAGAGGCTTCACTAGTTTTTCCATGTGGAAGCAATCTACCCCCTGCTCACAAAATGATGCTTTTCTTTGGGAACATGGAAGACAGTGGAGTGGTTCTTTAAAAAACTGTTGAGACAGAACATACGAAGCCAAATATAAATGAATGAATTTACACCAAGATAAATGTGATTCTTATTCTTGAGGCTTCAATCTAATGTCTTTTTTTTTTTGATTTTAGAATACAAGGCAAAATATGTATCTAAATAGATTTTAAACTTAGATAAGGGAACATTTTCAGTAAAAATGATAATGTAAGATCCGAAAATCAGGTGTATATTTCTATGTCTTCTATTTGCCCAGTTGAATTTTAGCAAGTTAACAGTACAGCCTATAGATTTTAGTACTACCTTCAAAACAAGTAAAACCACAGCCTAATGTGAAGGGACAGATTAAAAATGGGTGGTAAGACAGACAGATATATAAACTTCACTTAAAGAATCAACTGGGAAATAATCTGAATCAATAACCTCTTAAATTATTTCTTAAAAATTAGAAAATTATTAACTGATGTAACAGTATTTAAAGAGAATGTAGACAGCCAAGAAAAATTTTGCTGACAGATAAAGTAGTGAAAACATAATTATGAGGTCTGTAAAGAAAATAAATAGTGGCCAAAACATAATTAATGTTAGGCAGAGTGGTTTGATGATTTCCACCGAGATAAGAGGTCTGATTCATAAAAGAAAATGTGTTAATCCAGTATTTGACTTTTCCAGACATTCAACTTGATACTACATGACATGAAAGTTCATAAGTTTGCACATATATACATAGGGAATTGATTAGATGGATTAAATTCTTGACAGATACCATGATGGAGCTGTTGAGGAGGATGTATAGAATCATATCAAGTGGGGTTCACAGACATCAGAGCTTGTTTGTTATGTGATATTTTTATCAGTGATCGAGATGATGCTACACAATCCTCCTGGTGCTGGTCACAGATAGTAAAGAACTGTGGGATAAGACATAGTATTAAGCCAGAGTAATCGAAATCACTTGGCTAGACGACCAAACATCCATAATTTAGCCAAATGCACCTGGTGCAGTTAATTTAAGAGGATGGGAGAGGCTGTCTTGGGACCTCCAATAGTTCACTGATGGATATGTGGGTAATCCTGGATAATTGCCTCAAAGTGAGCTCCCAACCATTCTTAATAGCACACAGCTGAGCACATGAAAGGCATTACTGTATGAGAGAATGGCTCACAATTGTTTAATATCTAGAGAGTGAAAATATGCATTTTTCTGAGAGCTATTATCTGACTCACCTCTGAGAAGAAACTGTTTTCCGTATGTTTATAGTTGTTGACACGCCCATATGTGCGCTCTGAACCCTTCTACATTTAAGTGGGGAATGTGAGGTAGTTTTAATATGAAGTTTGACTATAATTAGCTTCTCAGAATGTGTAAATAAAGGGCAGTCAGTAAAACTTGATCTCCTGCAGTTCTCCAAATGGTTATAGTTATTTTGATGTTGGTTAAACAATCATAATAGACACAGTAGAGGCATGGATTCTACATTATTTTACCAAGGAATTTACGGCAGAAGGGAATCTTTTGTATTATGAAGTTCAGGTTCCTGGATAATACAGGCAGCCATGATAAGCAAATTATTTCAGACACCTTAAAAAAACACAGTGAAATTCCTGAATTTGCAAGAAAGACCGAACATCAGAAATTAACAAATACTCCTTCGTTGTAAGATTTGTTCAGCTGTGATCCAACTTAACTAAAACTTTTACACTGGGACTTCTAGTTCATAAACTTGGTTTGCGCAAGCTTAATGACAGCCAGTCTTGCCAAAGCTTGCATTTATCTGTTCTGAAAAATTGGTCGTGACAAATGCTATTTTTTTCTGAGACACCAAGTTTCCCTTCCGTCGTTGTCTATTCTCCTGATTGCAGAAATGGTAGTTTTCAATACAGAACAAAGCTTTAATAATTCAATGTTGATTAAGTAAGGGCTGGTTTTTGACATCCTCTTACTGATAGAGACCTTGTAACAGAGAGGTCCTATGAATTCAAAGTGTTGCTTCCAGAATATACTGCTAAGATAAAGGGTATCAGATGTAAACAATTAACTCTGTTAAGTAGGGAAAAGTATGATGCCCTTTAAGTATGATGCCCTTGGTGCTTTTCAGTCTTTAAACAGTGGTAAAGATGCAGGAGAACGTGCAAGACATTCAAATCTTAAATGACTCTTTAAAATCTCTTCTTTATCTTTTCTGGTCATAATCTACTGAAGTTTAGTGTACTTAATGTATTGAAAATGCTGGTTGCTTTTTATTTGTACCCTTTTTTCTACTTAGGTTTTCTGCATAATTATTTTCATGTGATTTAAAAAGCCTTTCTGTGCATGTAGGAGTTTCAGCGTCAGGATATTACACCTCTGTTTGGCGAGGCAAAAGCACCTGTACTCACACAGAGTCAGCTGGTGTGAACAAGCTCCACAGTTAGTTGGAAATTAGGGATTAATTTGACTGGTGTTTAAAAGAGTGTCAACACATGAAAGTAATTTCTGTATTTGTGATCCTCTAATTTCTGTGCCCATATAATTACATTCTGTGGGTTATCTTGTTAACATCCTTCTTTCCCAGGCTTTAGTGTTTGTTCTGAGTGACTTTTTTCATCATGACGCTCTTTAAACATCACTCTGTAATGAGTCTGTACATCCAGCTGCAATCAATCTTCTGTTAGACATTCACAGACTGAGGAGCCTTGATGCTATAGGCTGACAAATAAATCCCCTTTTCCACTGAATGTAGAACACTTGAACGGAAAAAACTCCAACCAGTAATGGTACGAACACTAATTCCTACTGATTTCTAAGATGTCTAATTCCCTTTAATTTGTTTGGCTCAAATGATTACTTCCCCATGTGTCTTAAAAGGACTGTTCTATCAGGTAGTATTGATTGGAGTAGCTGTGCGTCTAACTAGGTTATTTACAGAAAGTGCTCTTTAACATGATTATTTTTAAGAGGCAAATTTAGATTAGGATTTGTGTGTGTGTTATCAGTATCTTAGGTATCTGTTTTGGAAGCTGAGCATGGTCCATGAGGTTTCCCAGATAGATCAGCTTGCTAAGATATCCCTCTAGACTGGAAGAAAAGATGTCTCCTTACTACTTTAAGCATTGAGCAGGTTTAGTATAATCAACCCAATTTTTAGCATTAATAATTTGTAGCTGCTGTATTTTATTCTAGATGTAGACTAAATCCTGGTCTATCTATCTGTTGTACTGTTCATACTTAGGGTGGGAAGACGGGGGAGGAGAAACATCACTTTTCTGTGGATAATAAATATGATTGTTCCCATCAAATTAAATTATAAAAGAAAAGCTGGTGTTCCAACATTGGTGAGTGATTATATTCTGAAAAGAAAAGCCTTGACAGACAGGGCAGAGCAAGATTTTAGCTGATTGTATTTAAAATGTGTCCTTGGTGTGGTCCATGAGTTGATCACATGATTCCATGATTGATTATGCAAGTACTCTTGCAATGAAGGGAAGGGTGGAAAACATGGGAAAGTGCCAATGTAGGACTTCTTCAAGACCAGACCTGTTCTTTTTCAAACAATAGTTCATCTTCTGCATTGTGCAGATCACAGCAGTTAGATATCAGAGAGATAAGGTAAGATTGACAGGGGTAATATTCAATTTGTAATACAGATCAAATTATTGAAGAGCTGTTTTAATGAAGGATGAGCAATCTGAGAAAGAGTTGGTTACATTCACATATAATCTGCAATAGATTACTGCAGGAATTGTTGTATACTGTCCATCAGCTCTCTTTCAATGCATGTTGGAATTGTTGTATTGTGTATTTCACTTTTTGGTAAGTCTTTTGCTTGTGAGAAAAACATAATTTTATGACTCCAAAGCAGGATCTTCCTTGCCCGCTGGCATGCTGTAATTACATCCCCTTCCTAGCCCTAGGTTGCATATTCCTTAGGTGGGAGCCAACCTGGCACAGGTGGCAGCTTGGACTTTTATCAAAAAGGGAAGAAGAACCATTGATCTGCTGATATCTGATTCATTAGGTGACTTTTTTTTAACAAAGCTGATAAATTCTTGCCCATTGACGTGGCCCTTTGCCGAAACAGGCTTACACTGTAAAGTTGGCTAATTCTCTCTTCTATAAACATGTTTGACATTTTTCAACCTGTCATACCACTAACTGGTGGTAAGAGAGAATGCAGTCCTGGTGACATAGTAAATATGCACATACATTTTCACCAAAAACTTTGCCCAATCCTAAGGTCAGAAGGTATTTTTATTGATAGATGACATATATTCAATATAAAAATTTTCTCTGAGAATTTTTAAAACAATCTTGGTTTAAAAATTCTTGATTTTAAAAAAAAGTTCTAATTTCTTGCATTTCCTTGTAGAATTTTTAGTGCAGAACTCTATGGTATTCAGAAAAATATATTCCAGAGTATAAAGCAGACGAGACTTTTGTTATCCACGCCTAAAATAAAGATGAGATCAATCTCCACGTGGTACTCACGTAGGTCTGTTTTCTATTCTTTTCAAAAGCAGAGCTATGTCACGTAAGCTAGATATTACTGCAAATGCCTGTCTCATGTTGAGTGTGACAGGCCAGAAGCTGTTTTCTCAAAAATCAAGATGTTTTGGAACTTTTAATTCCTGAGCAGCCAGTAGATTCAAAGAAAGACTGTCTGGAAAAAGGACTTTGTTGCCAAAGTTGCCCAATGGATTCTTTTGTAAAAGCCTGCCTCAGGATTTTTGAGAGGTAACTTAGCAAAGACCCTGGAAAGAAGAGAGTTGAAAACACTAAGAAAATTTAAGGGAAGAAAAGAGAAGATTGAGGATATGACCATCTAATATAACAGTGTTGGGATCTTTGTGGACATGAATGAAGGATATAGAAGTTATCTGAGAAGACAGGCATATCTTCCATCTATTAACATTCCTAGGGTTCCAGTTCATAGCTCCACTGCTATGAGAACACAGGCCACTAAAAGAAACAATAGTTTAGACATAATATAGTATGAAGAAATGCTGAAAAAATCAGAAAAAATAGTAAGACACTGGCTATCCTGAGGTAATTTTTTTCTTTCTGAGCAGGTGAGGTAAAAAAAAAGTCTTTAACTGCATTCCTTGCTCAGCAATGATACCAGCATAAAAGAGTGGGACACCTCCAGACTCTGACAGTCAAGCTTTTCCTTTCACCAAAGCACGAACCTGGAATTCATAAGCCAGCAGAAAGCATCTCAGAAAGAGATAGTTTCTTGTTTTGGTTGGTGCACCAATCCAAGCAATAGGAAGGGGAATTAAAACATGTGAGGTACTGACAGTGGAAGGAAAAGCATTGATGAGCAAGAAAATAAAGTAGCCAATTTGTTTCATGTTGGATGACTAAAACCCCTCACAGTCTCTTAAGGCAGCTGATTACGACAATAATGCAAGACCACAAGCTTACATTTTTAAATTATATTGCATCTGGTTTTTATTGGACGCACAAGAATAAAGTTCATTTTGAAGCCATCTCTGAAGGTGAAGGTTTTATTCCTGTCATGGTTCAAAATGTGTATTGTTACAGAAACATCATACTAATAATCAAATAGGTGATTTTACTTCCTCTCCTCCCTTCTGATCAAGAACCCATAAACCCATGACTATGTGAAGTTGCTGTAGTTTTTAATATTTATCATATCCTTATTTCACGGACTCAGGCAAGTGTGTATATTTTTCATCTGTCAGTTTGCTACCATAATTCAGTGCTATAGTGACAACAAGATGTTAAAAAATCATTTGGCTTTCATGTTCTACAATTTAAAGCTGTAGATGAATAGAGTAAATCATGTATATATCTCCTTTAAAATACTTACACTAATCTGTTCTTAAAATCCAAACCAAGCTCTTATGCTAAAAGAGAGGTGCGTGAGCACCTAATATTTTGCCTGCATCAGCAAATTTAGGCATGCACTTTTTAACTTCTATCCTCTAAAGGTATATTCTTCTCACTTTTCAATGTGCATTTCTCTCTTACTAAAATAGGGAAAAAGGGAGGGAAAAAAAGCACGTAATAATTAGAGTTCAGATATCATCACGCATCCTTAACTTATGTTATTGCATCTTTTTCCTCCTTTTGAAAATAGTGTCGAGCCTTTACAAAAAGGCTGTAGCTTTTCATTGCCCAGTTTTGCCCAGTTGTGGCAGAACTTTCATTTGCTTCACATAAGTACTTTATTATTACCTTTCATTTTACAAATAGCCTCTTCTGTTATTTGGGCATACTGCATTTTTCCTGCCATTATTTTCAAAAGTCTCTGTGGCCTATACACTTGGAGGAACCTATTCCATGCTTTGAAAAAGTATCTGTTGTGTATAATTTGTTAATGAATATGGCAAGTGGGCTAGTTACCAGATTCCAGAAGATGATCCACAAGAGTAAGATTTTTGTATTCAGAGATTTTTGTCCATTATTATTGATATTCTTCCCCAGATGTGGTAAAAAATTGTAAAAAATTGAGGCGTGTGTGTAGTGTATCAACTGCATGGTAACCATGACACTGATTTGGTTCACAACAGAAATCACAAATACTGAAATTAGCTAAACAGTTCCTAAATTGCCAATTAAATAGCTAATAAGCGAGTGTAAATGAGTCACCAGGTATTCAGTCTTTGCTCCTGAGCTCTCTTCATCTGTTTGTTGCATTTGTACACCGGATCAATCTTCTGGAAAGGGAAGTAGGATCTAGGATCGTAGGAAGGAAGAAACTGCAAGTGGAGCAAAAGAGGGAAATCTTTGTTTTACGAGTCATCTTCCTTAACAATGAAAGCATCAGAATCAAGAATGATACAATACAAGAACTTGTTGTGCATGTGAAATCAATGACAGCTGCTGGACAGGGTAATTTATAACACTGTTTCACGTGAATTCCATGTGTTAATAATTTAATAGCCGGATTTTCAGCAAAAACTTTTAATTGCCTAGTCCATTCCATTGGGACATCATTAAAATAGACATTTTGCAATGCTGAAGACTAATACCAAGTTTTAAAAAGTTTGTCCTCTGTCACAGTAGAAATGGACAGTATCTAACCCCTTAAAATCAATGAGGACTGAAAGTCAAGGCTACTTATGCCCAGAAGATGTCAGAACAGTAGATAAAAGTATCCACTTCCTAAGTGCTACTGAATTATTTCTATTTGGTGTCACAAAGCTGCTGGATTTTAGCTTGAATTCCAGAGGATAAAAGGAACTTGAGTTCTTCTTGTGTCCTTTGACAGCGCATTTTGAGGAGCTGATGAAGTTCCCTGTGCAGTTGCATGTAATGTAACTCCCCTCTACCTTAGAGAGGGTTCTACATTTCTCAGTTTGGCTTCACTGAAGCCAAAGTTCACTTTAAAACATGCTATAACTTGGCAGGAACCCAGTGAGCTAAATTTAAAAGGGTATTTAGTAGCACATGACAAGGCAGTAATGAAAGATGGGTTGTTAATCAGAATCACCAGGGCTCCTAATTTTATCAGAAGTCTAACTTCCCCTGCACCCCCCCTCCAATCTTATGGGGTTTTCTTTTAGGCACTTCCAGTTTCTTGGAGATGTTAGAAGTCACTGTAATGTCATTTTTGTGTGATTATAAGAAACTGCTCATACCAGAGTCCATATTCTGTTTCTTCACCAGGACTCTAGAACATAAACAGTTCCTTTTCTGACAGGCGAGCCAATACTCTCCATTTCTTGAAACTTTCCTTCCTGCCTTCCTTATTTATCCTCACACTCCTTCTGTTCCATAGTGCTTTTTCTGTCTTGCCATGTTTCATCTTTCTTTTTTTTTCTTTCCCCAAATGGCTTGTTATAAAACATATGCAGTCAGTAGTTTATGGTCTAATGTGAGGAAGTATCTTACTGAACCCTTCTACCCTCACCTTCAACCCTGACTCCTTGAAGGTGTCCTCACCAAGTATTCTCTTTCTTGCAAGAAATGACAGTTTTGTTAAATCTTTGAGAACAAACAAATAGTCCCTCTTCATGTGGCATGCATTTCAATCAGTAAGGTTGTTACACAGTTACTTTAGGTTATGACCAATGAATTGCAAACAAAATAAACCCCAAGGAGTCTGCATAATATAAAATCAAGAATCAGCCAGATTTTCCAAGGGTGAAAATGCAATTCCACAAAATACTGGTGTTGACGAACGTGAAGCTTTGGCAGCACTATTCATGTAGACAAACTTGGTATATTTTAAGCTGTTTGTGAAGCTTACCTCTACTCCATGCGCAGCAAAGTGTACCCTCAAGTAAGGACACTGAGATTATATTTAATTTCTATTTTTTCAAAATGCTCTTCTGGTGTTTTTTTGAGGGTTTCTTTTTTCATGTGCATCTTCAAGCTGCTCCTCAGTTACAGTACAAATGCTAATGACACATGGATTTCACTTAGAAGTCTTAAAGGGAAAAATGTATAAACATTACTGAATATTTTGAGGTAGATCACATGGGAAAACCTTTGTGTGTTATATGGAAAGGGAGCTAAGGCGAAGGGATAAACATTGGTTCTATTATACTGTCTTAGAAATACAAAAAAAAAAAAAGAAGAGGGATTTCTTTTTTCTTTAAAGAGGTTGCCATTGATCTCTTGAAACGTGGTATTTGAAGATCAAATACCACATCTGCTTTTAGATGCAAGATTACTTGAAAAATCTACAAGGCACGTTCTGGTCGTCATTACATTTATCCTTAACTTTTGCACTGTTAAGATGTTAAAAAGAAATTAAATCCTGTATTCAGTCTACCAAGATACACATTTTCAATAAATATCAATATAGAAATTTCTATATTATCTGTTAAGTGGGTTCAGATTAATTCTTTCCTTTCACTGCTTTGTGAAAAGCCTAGTCACTGTGAAAGGAGACACGGGATTTCTGGAAATAAGGAGCAGAGTCTGTATCACTCCTTTACCAGGTGGTAGAGCAGCTTGCTGCAGCAGTTAAAAGTCAGAGCCATATGGCTCTGATCCACTGCAACTGCTACAAAGGAATGAAAAGTCTGGAAAACAGAAAAAGATGAATGAAAGAGTGAAGAAGTAGGCAGTTACTTAGACGAATGTGACAAGGGCTGCTCTGAAAAACAAAATAGTCTCAATCTGTAGAGTTTGATAAGTATTGACTTTGAAAAGAATAAACATACAGTCTCTTCCAGCTCCAGAAAGACATTTGGGCACATGGACCCCTATGCTTGTGTGACTTCTCATCAAAACTGATGGATATATAAGCTTAGAGGTTTACATGGCCAGTCTTGGAGAACAAGGGAAAACCCAACATGGAATGCATGGAGGCTGTGGTTGGAGTCTGTCCTTGGCAGATGTAATCATGGATAAGAGAACTAATGAACAAGCTAATCAACTTGTGCATGCTGGATGGATCTGAGGGAAGTTAGAAGAATTATACTGACTACGCCAAATAAAGGTCTAGCCCAAATTCAGCGTTTGTATTTAAATTTCATAGATGGATACAGTTTAATATTAGTATCTTCCTTCCTCCCACCTCCCCAAAGATTTTGCAGTTCATAATTAACAGATGAGAATCTCTGTGCCATCTTGCACCATTAGAACAGTTTTCTGAAAGTCTTGGCAAACAGCTTAAGAGTATTTTGCTTCCTGGATTTATATTATGAAGTAGATAGTCTCTTTGACAAGATGGAAAGTAAGGCTAAAATATTATAGGAAGAAACTCCAAAAACTGTCAAAAATGCAGCCTGGTGAGATGGGAAATTTGTCCCTGTTTTGAGATGAACAGAACTAGATGCCCTGGATCCTCAAGGAAGTTCGAAGAGCTTTTAAAATCAAGAAGTCAGGTGCTCCTATGATAAAAAACTAGGATGCATATCCTTCAAATTTAAAATTGGCCAGATCAGAGAAAAAAGTGCTGGTACCTTCCTGTTCTTCTACCCACTGTGTCTTCCTGTGGATCCTGGCCCTCATTTTAGTCCTTCAGGGCTATTGTGTTCTGCATTGTAGCAAACTGCCCAGTGTCCCTGACTCCTCTTGAAGGCCAGTCTTTCCTGGGTACCAGTGCTGGTGTCGGGCTCCTGACCATGGTCTCACATCAGGTGCTGTCTTTGTCCTCTGACTCTTGAGTCCTCCACACCACAACCTCCCAAAAACCCTCTAAAATTCCTGTAGGTGACATAGCATGTTTGCTATCAGAATTTTTTTCTTCAGAACTCACATACGTGGAAATGAATTATGTAGTACTGACTGTGGGCGGTTTTGGTATTGCAGAGATATTGAAAACAAAAAGCTCATGGTTATGTGTGAAGCAACTGAGAAATCTTTTAAGTAAAAATATTCAGCACCATTGCCTTTAAAATTTACAGAAAGAGGGATTTTCTATTCTATAGAAATAAATTTCTCAAAGACCTAGCAACGATATCAAACATTCAAAGTTCCTAGCTAACAAAAAGTATTGGTCTCTATTGGATTTCATCACAGTTCCACAGTCATACCAAATTTGTATTTTTATGTCAATGAAGTTCCCCAACTCTTGAAGAATTCTTCCTCTTCACAGGAAAAAAAAAAGCAACCAAAAAACAAGATGAAGGAGTGTAATAAATAAAATTATTAACAGGTAAAAAAAGACTGGCATTCTCATATGTGCTATTCCTCCTCTGCTCTGAACCACAAGTGGTAGATTTTAAAAATTTTAATCTAGAATTTTGAATAAAAAATTAAAACAAAAAAAGTTCAGAATTACATTACACCAGTTTTGATTTTTACAAGGTTGTCATGTTGCTAGTATTCTCTCATTAATGTATTGTTCATTTGACAATTTTAACCAAGTTTGTAGCATATACTTTTGTTCAAAGCGTGTACTGCATTAAGTAGGCTAAGATTACAGTCATTTTAATTAAAGAAAATTTGAATCAAACATCTTCTATCCAATTGTAAAAATTCTGATTCAGCAGGTTCCTCACATTTGGTTTTCTATTTGCATAATATGATTGCAAGAAAAAAGTGGGGATTTTTGTCACAAAAACACCACAATCAATTTTTTCAAAAATGCATCAGGAGGCTATTGGGCCAACATGAGAAAATTTGGATTTTTTAGGTAAAGAATGTTGGAAAGGAATAGCAATAATATATCAATGACATAACCACTATATGGACCCTACCGAAAAATTTCAGACACAGGAGTAATTTTTGCACAAATAAGAATTTAATTAAAATTCAATGGCCTGCTTTTTTGGGAAAGGATAGCCATGGAAGAGTGTTTTGTGAAAAAGCTTATTTAGGATCTAAAAGTTGGGGAATGTCTAAGCCTCTGACTTTGCTAGAGCTTATCTCTAGGGACTGATCACTGCTCAAGAAGTTTGCAATAAATACTTCAGTTCTATCAAATCAGGTACTATATTACAATTATACATGGTGCCCAAAGAGATAAAGTATTTGCTTTTATTAATACTTCTTTTTTTTTTTTTTTTTTTCAAATATAATCTTCAGGCTGCTTGCATGTCCATAATTAATATGTAATAATGCAAAATTTACATTTGTATTTTCTATTAAGTGTGCCAGAAACTCTCCCAGTTTTGTCTCTGTTACAAGAGCCGATCTTCTGATTCTCTGTACAAAGATTAAACGAGAAAGTGTGCCTTGAAACGGCCTTAATGTGCTTTTTCTTAGTCACATTTATCTTGATATTGCTATTATTATGCAATGCTTAATCCTTTTAGTGCAGAGCAACAATTCAGTAGCCAAGTGAAAGGGAAGTGGGATGTGTTATCCTGGTGCTATTGTTAGAGAAGTAGCATTCTCTTCAACTGTTGTACAGATGATGATTGTTGAAATAAATGACCTATGCCTAATGTTTTACTATTCAACACAGCACAAACTGATGGAATGTGAAGGGCACCATGATGACATTAGTGTGTTACCCAAAATATAATTTGAGAGTAAGTTCATCCACTTAATATTTTATTAAAAACATTCTATGGAATACAGGAGAAGGAATATTTGCCTCACACTTGGATTTATACAAGACTTTTCTCTTTCTCCTGAGGTCAGCTGCCTGTCTAAATAAATGTACTTTTATAAAGCAAGGTGGCAGCAAGAAACTTCTGACAGAAAAAAAAAAAAAAAATCTGGTGTGCTCATTTTTCATGAGAGCATCAAAAAGATGAGATGCAAACCGTGACCACACTCTGCCTTGGTTCCTTCTTTCTACGCATTTTTTGTACCCACCCTTACTCATAGCACTTGTTGTCTCAGCTTGTATTAAAATTACCAGATTTTCTGAAACTCATCAGTGCTTAGTACTGAAGTATTTTAGCTCAGGTGTTGAAGAAAACCTCATGGTTAATATAACTTTCAATAACTCTTTCATCCTCTGTAAGATTTAAACTAAGCATGTCTGGGGAAGCATTTGTAGAGGGGAGATTGACTCATCTTCCATGTCCATCTAATGTGAGTAGTCTCTTTTTAAATAACGTAATTTTTATCTCTCCTGGTCTTGCCAGAAGCAGAAATCTCTGATGGTGTCATTTAGCAAGAATTTAGCAAGAATGCAGATTTTCTTTTAACTGCAGACATCAGCCTATAAGAATTGCTGTCCTTGATATATTTGCCTTTATAAAAAATAGTTTAGAAGAAAAAGCATCTAGGAAACATCCTGAGAATAAGATGTCTCTACCTGTGACTGCTAGAGGGGAACTAAGCAGTTTCCAAAATAAAAATCGATAGAAAAGCTGTCAGGCACTGGCAACTTATTTACGGGAAAAAAAAATCATCTTTCATAATTTCTTTAGTCTTAACTGGATTTATACAGGTGGACATTTGCTTTAATCTATTTTAGGAAACTAAGTCTCCTATAAGAATTTTTTGGGTTTTTGTTTACTAATGTCTTCAATACAGGTACAAGGTTTTGCACGTATCAAGGATTTTCTAAAAATCCAATTTTCTAATTATATTTAAATCTTTCAGGCTTTGGCTTGGGTTTGGGAAGTTTTTTGTGTTTTTGAGTTTAGCATATGAAGCTAAAAGTACATTATCCACTTTGTCTGTTCTGTAACTGACCTCTTTAAACTCTTATGTTTCGCTCTTACCTGAAACTGATGCATCTGGGACCCCATCTTGAGACCCAGAGGACTCTTAGGTGATTCTGAAAATCTTCTTTTAAGTTATAACACCTTGTCTAGGCTAGGATTACTGTTATAAATGTATTTTTTGGCTAATTCTCATGAGTCCTTTAATACCAGTTTAGATAAGGTGGCTGTATATTTTGTAATATTTTCCTGCACTTTTTGTAAGTGTTGTGGATTTGATCCTCTTTTTTTTTTTTAATGTGTGTATGTGTGTGTGTGCATCTATTTGTATTAAAAGCAGTATATGCCAATTCTACTCATTCATATGTATCACTTATTTTGCACAAATATGTAATCTACCTGCAAGGGAGTGAGTAATTAAATCCCTTGTGTGTGTGAGTGTGTATGTGTAGAACATAATTACCTGATCTCTGAATAAAGGGCCAATAGAATAGGCATTTTGAGGGAAATTTGGCACTTCAATCCTGTTTTAATAGGAAAGACACCGTGAGTAAAAGAGGAAAAGATTTCAGAATGTTTGGAAATTTTATATAAGTAGAAATGGCAATATTGCATAAATATAAATGAAAATATTACATAAGTAAAAATTGTAATACTTCCAGAATCATTTTGATGGAGCACAATATGGAATTAACTAAGAGTCCTACTATTAGTAATACTAAAAAAGTGTATTTCAAGGATAAAAAAATAATAATTTTGATGCTATGATAGGAATAAGCCATATTTTCAAAATCTTGGTCGGGGACTTGGATTCCTAAAGAATTATCAAATTCCAGCTCAACTTGACAAAGAAAGAAAGGAAGACAGGAAGGAGAGAGAACTGCTGAATGTCTGGGCAGAAGTCTCTGTACCTTAACACATACACACAAGATTAGATGGTGCTGCAAGAGCATTTTATGCTACACTTTTACAAATAAGCAGAAAAGTGTTTGAACACTGCAAACTGTGTCATGAGATGATTTCTTGTCTGGGAAGAGCCAGTCAGTGGGTGTGCAAGAAGCTGGCTGTAACACCTTCATTTCCACTGCCTTTTCATATAGAATATATGAAATAATAGCTATTATTACTATTAATAAGTATAAATAATAATATGTATTATTAATAGATATAAATAACAATAATAATAATAATACTTATTATTGTTATTGGCACTCCCAGGCCACTGAGACCCCAATTGGACGGTGTTCACACCCCACCAAGGCTGGTTGGGCAGAGCAGAGCTTTGTGCTGTCCTGGTTGCTGTGCCCCAAAGTGCACAGTCCAGGGCAAGGAGCCATCCAGCCCTGCCAGCTTTGTGCCGCTGGAGGAAATATCAAGCTGCAACAACAAAAGGTCTGGCACAAGGCAAGGAATTTGTTTCTAGGGGACATCAGAATCCATTCATTATTACCTGTAGCTTTAACCAAAAAACTTTTCTACAGATCTTCTAAAGCTGACTGAATAAACTGTTTCATCCCGACTAAGGAGTAACACCTAATGATGACATATGCAGAGGTGGAAAGCAGACTAATCCAACAAAGGAAATTTAGTTAAAAACTAAATTGATTTGAAATTTAGAAGTGTCAAGGCTTTTACTGCATTGTTTTCTTTTCTTTATTTATTTTGTTGTCAAAGAGAAGTTGCCAGGGAACACGCTCTGCCAGGACCCTACATGAATCCACTCTGACTCCTTTTGGGAGCAAACACAAAACCTTCTATAAGGCCTTGCTAATGCAAACACTGTGACTCACTTCAACCTGCAAATTTCAAGCAATTTTCCCCCTCTTTCTTCACCAAATATGTTAACTAAATTAAAAAAAAAAAAAAAAAAAAAAAAAGAAAAAGTCTTGAACAAAAACCTGCTTGACCTGCTTGAAGTAAAGCTTTTCTGTTTAAACTGTGAAAAGCCAGACTGAAAGCCAGGGTGTGTTTGAGCTATTCGTTTTACATGGAGGTGTCTGGCTACTGCTGGGATGGTGACACTGGGGATTTTTGCTTGATGTTTGTGTTCTTTTTGAGCCATTCTTTTCTACTGACTAAATTTGTTTATCTAGAAACTCTTAGAATATGTGTCCTGAAATTGTGCACTGAGGTTATGTCCAAAAAACAAATTCTCCAAATTCTGATCTAAGTATTGGATATCTGTGCTTTTTTCTGATGAATCATAATTAATTTGTGTTGGTGCTGGATGATAACATAATGAGGATATTGACATTGGGGGTAATACTCCAGTGACGAAATTATTTTCAGAATTTTGCCTTGTACACAACAGCTTGAATTCCAGTCCTTGGAGGTAGGATGTTCTTACAAAGAAAATCACATATTTTTGCTTTTGTCTAACAACACTAACTCCACCACAGTGTCAGAACAGCTTTTCCGTGCTCTACAAATGGGCAGAGTTGACAAAATAAAAAATAAAGTTAGGTCATTCAGGAAATGGACTAATTCAGTATTGCTTTTATCAGTTTATTTTTCACAGAGAGCCTTTAAAAAGTACTTGAATTTCTCTCAGTTGGATATCTGTCAGAAAAGAAAGGAAGTTATTACAAAACAAATCCCTTAAGCTGAGATGAATCTTTCCTGCTTTTTGGTACAGCTGTAATCCTATAATTCTGCCCAAACTGGTATTATGATAGTAATAATGCAAAATACTCACAATGTATCACAGTAGATTTTTTGGAATTTGATAAAGAATGATGACTTCAGATGAATGATTCTATCAAAAGGAACATCTAAAACTGCTGCAAGATTAACCCAGGAAACAGTGACAAGTCCTACACAGCTGGCATTGGCTCCCATGTCACAGAATGTGCTCATCACTCTTTGCATGAACCCAAAGACAATGAGCAGAGTCCCTTGCAGTGGCCATTGATGGTCTTCAGGGGGTATTAATCAAACAAGTTCAGTAGGTTTAGGGCCATTCTTGCTGTGCAGGTGATAGTAGATGAGCTTTTGTGCCTCAAGATTCAATTTGATCACTGCTTCACTGAGATTTACTTAATAATAATAATATATATAAAATAATATAATAATTATATATATTATATATTATAATAGTTATTTATCTATAATAATAATAATCGCTTCTTTAAATGGGTGTAGTGTCTCATCCAGAAGAGCTTAGAGGTACAAACTAACCCAAGTTATTTTCATCAAGGAATCTCCCTACCCTGCCTGTGGCTGAACTCTTTAATAAGGAAGAGAAAGCTGAGAATTGGAGAGAAGACTGCATTGTGGATGAGATGAATCTGATGGGACCCAGCAGGATTTCATAACCAAACTCTTTAACATGACTTTGCTGCAGTGATAGCTGCTTATAGAGCAAAGATCAATGAAGTTCTGAGTATTGCCAAAAATGAACTTCATGCCACCACAGCTAATTGTCTGACTAACACTAACCCAGTGTTATCTGAAAGGTTTTGGAGCAGACTGGGAGCAGCTATAGCTCTGCAGATACAACCTGACATTGGAAGCTGTGACCTGTGTGACAAGAGTTAAGTGTACACCATTTCCTCTATTTCCCCACTCTGTTCCTATCCTCGGAAAGAGACTCCTGTGGGGCAAGAAGAGGTCACCCAGACCAAGGTGCCAGGACCCCTCAGCCTATGCCTCACCAAATCTGTAGCTTGGGAGCAGCTGATAAACTTTGTGAAGATAACATGACTAATCAAGCCTGTTCTGACAGAGCATGAATAAAAGGTATTTGCTGGTCAGACTTGGCTTTTCCTACTTGAATGCTACAAGTACCTGAAAAAGGTATAAACAAGGAAACATCTTGATGAAAAAGGGCAAGTTCTGTAGGCAATGACCATAAACTGATGTTTACTTTCTTGCTTTTTTTGTTTGTCTAAATACACTCTATCTTCCCACTGCTGGCACAACCAATTTTCATTTCTTTCTTTAAATATTCCTCACTTCTTCATATACATTTATTTTTCATTTAATGTTCACACTTTCTTAGTACCCACATAGTCTGAAATGCCTGCCTTTGTGTGAGAATGTAGCTGAAAATTGGAACATTGCTGCATTTTTATATCTAATTGAAAATAAATACATAAAGCTGCCAGTTGTGCTGTGTCTTTTGCCTGATGAAAGGTCATTCTTAATCTTTTTCATAGTTAATGGAATGCACTATTGTGATTATACTGAAATCTGAATGCCTTTGGAAAGTTTGAAAACTAAACAACTGTGCGCGAGATAACAGAGAAAAATAATTTCCTTTGAAGAATGACCTTTCAAAAGTGACTAGTCCCTATCTTTTCAGTGATGCCAACATGTCAGCCTCACATTGTGTACAAACCTCCCTGTCTCCACCATATGCAAATATCCTCTCCAAAACAGTAAAATAATGCTACCTATTGTAATATTTATTTTTTCACAAATGTTCATCAGATAATAGCTTTTAAGCATCTTTGAATACAGAACACCTGTATTCAAAGGGGCTGTCTGCTTAGTCAGTTGATTTTGTTTACAGAATGTCAGCATTTCCTTTTTTTCTGAAAAGGACAGATGATAGTGTCTCCTCAAGAAGGGAAGCTCAGGCCAGCTCTCAACTCACACCATCAGCAGTGACCTCTATTGTCTTACTCACAGCAACAGCAGTAACAAAAGGTAATTGTCACAGACATGGGAACAGAAAAAAGGTACAAGAATGTCAAGATAAATGAGATAAGATTATACTGTGTCCATTGTAATTTTCTAATAAAAGCTTGTGCTATATTTGTCTAAGCAGCTTCTTCAGAAATCCTCGAATTCAATTTTGATAAAATTTTAAGTCAGAGTAAAACTGGTTATATGAAACCTTAAGGCCTTTCTTTTAGATGAATGGTTTATGGTCACTAAAGCTCACAGTTAGCAATAAGAAAGAAAAATACTTAAGAAAATATTCATAAATCCTCTCAAGATTAATCAGACTCTTCCTTTACATTTTATAGAGAACTTTTACAAGGTACTAAATAAATTTTATTTTCAGAATGCAGTCTGTTTCTCAGAACTATTTGCATATGAGAAAAGATAATAGGAAAAAAAATCATAGTTTCCTATTCAGAAATGCATTTATGGGCCTATTGAGCAAAACAAGTTAAAACCAGATGCTGCTACAGGACCATTTATGCCGTTGGAATGTATGTCCAAATTGTTGACAGGAATTGCATGGCTAGGTCCAATAAACTTATGCCACATTCTGACTATATTTACATTTTACTAGCTTTCATTTTCTATTTTACCCTAGAGATAGTATATTTTCTGTTGTCCATCACAGAGTTCTGCATAGAAATCTCTTCTTTTTTGACTGGTGTACCCATGAAGTGTCATCTAAATAGAAGTAATGCAGCCACAAAGGAAGAAAAATGCATATTGAGCCATTGAAACAGAAACATTGGCAAGGTGTATGTACTAAAATTATTTCATTATTTTAAAAATGCATGAATGTTCACACTGCATCAAAATATCACTGTCCTGTGAGTAATGCTTTGTATATTGCTTGACATTAGGTAGTCATGGTGTTACAGACTGAACATATCTGCTGGAACCACACTGGTTTGTGATTCCACACATTTAAGATTTACATGTAGAGAAATCAGTTTACGTCAGTGAAATTTTAGCCAATTACAAGGTGTCAGGTGAGCTGCGGGATTGGTTTGGACTTTAATTATGACAAATAATAACCTATAACTTTTTTATTTGATGCATGATGATAATACAGACCACAGGCTTCTTTCGTCTCAGCAACATCTCTTCAGTATTTGAAATCCTTTCTAATATTTCAAAGTACGAGCCAAAGAATTCTGTATCACATTTCTCATGCCTATTATGCCACTTAGTCATGAACAGATAGAAGAATCCAGCTGCATGCTTTCTTGTTTGAGAAGATTATCTGTTTATTTGGGTTGCTTTTGTGTAGTGACTCTTTTTGTCAACTGCTCCTTGCAGCAGCAGCAGTTCTTTTCCTTTGTTGGTAGCTTGGAAGTATGAGTCATATTTTGGGAACTTCTGCATTATTTTAATACATTTAATTATATTATATGCATGTCTAGCCATTCATATTTTATTTCAATAGCTTCCAAGCTCCTATCCAAGCCCAGAAGAATAGTTGTCATAATATTTGACTTCCTGTGATTCTAGTCTCAACATCTGCAGGGACAAAGGTTCATCCTAATAATCTATTATAATTGGTCCCTTTGCACAATTAATAAGTCAAGTCTTATCAATCAGTGACTTTCTGTTTGTGTAGCAAGTGCTGCAGATACGATGCAGAGGAAGACCTTCACTGTCAGAGAAACTCTAAAGCCAAGTAAGAGAGATTTTGCCTCGTGACTTTTGAGGTAAGATGTCATTCACAGAGCTGGGTTTGACAGGGAATTGATTAGGTGAGCCATCAGCTGCTCTACAGAAAGAAAACAATTGTTAGAGCTCATGGAAAACCTTTCACTAGCACAGATCCAGGATGAATACTTCCAAGGTGAGAGTGCAGCAGTGGCTGCAGTGTTTCTTGCTAAAATTCGTTCGGAGGGAGGCCACTGCAATGGGTGTAACACACAGCCTTCCTGAGGTACTTTGGGGTGGTCTAGGCTTAAGTTCACTATCAGGCCTGTGAAGGAGAGGTGGGCAGCTTTATTATTCCCCTTGCCCTCTGCATTGCGGCACTGGCAGCACTGAGATGCTCCTCAGCTGGGCAAAGGAAGTGGGGGAACCATTGAACCTTGCAGGAGGGACAGAGGTTTCCTCCCTCCTTTTCCACCACTCAGGATGGATGGGCAAAAGTGGTTTATGCAGATCAATTACAGCCATTATTCTTCCCTTCTGGTTTACTTCCAGGATAACTCATTCAAGAGCCAGCTAAGCCCATCTCATTTGTTCTCTGTTGCTGAACAGCTGGTTGTCAGATGCAGAAATTGACCTTTCTTAGGCAGCCACTGAGAAAAACCCCACAAAGGTAGTAAGTCAAGGGAGGTTTGGAATGACTATAAATTAGGTGAGGAGAATCTTCCATGATGATTGAAGGAATGGTAGAACTGCAACTGCCTCTTTCACTTCTGCCCTTGAGATTTCATCTGAAGGTGATGTATTTCTGAATGTTGTCTCTCCTGACGGTTTTCCAGTTCTGAAGAGGCTATTTATGGCATTGAAAGAAGTGTGACCAGTGGTTCTTTGTCCCTCTACTCTGCTCTCATGAGTAGCCCAGCTGGAGTACTGCATCCAGCTCTGAGGTCCTTGGCACAGGAAGGATGTGGACCTGTTGGAGTGAGTCCAGAGGAAGCCACAGAGATGATCAGAGGGCTGGAGCACCTCTCTTGTGAGGAAAGGCTGAGAGACCTGGGGCTGTTCATCCTGGAGAAGAGAAGGCTGTGGGGAGACCTTATGGCAGCATTCCAGTATCTGAAGTGAGCTTAAAAGGGAGCTGGGGAGGGACTTTTTATAGGGTCTGGTAGTGATAGGACAAGGGGGGGAATGGCTTTGAACAGAAAGACAGTAGATTACAATAGATATTAGGAAAAAAGTATTTACTGTGAGGGCAGCGAGGCACTGGCGCAGGTTGTCCAGGGATGCTGTGGCTGCCTCATCCCTGGAAGAGTTGAAGGCCAGGTTGGATTGAGCTCTGAGCAACCTGGTCTAGTGAAAGATATCTCTGCCCATGGCAGGGGGGTTGGGACTGGATCGTCTTTAATGCTCTTTCTGACCCAAACCATTCTCTGTTCCTATGACTCTGCAGGCAGTCTGGAACTGGATTGTACCATTTCTAAAGGTTAAATAGTTGAGGATAGCTTTAGGGAAGGAGGGGGGACACAAATGAAACCAAAATCATTGTGCAAAAAACAACAAATCCCATATCAAAATCTTCTGGTTTGTAATTTGTCCTTTTTATTGCCAGGGACATTAAGCAGGACAGGCACTTAGGAGTTTTTACCCTGCTGTTTGTTCTGGTATTCATGATCTTTCCTTGGAGCATCTGAACAATTATCACAGCATCTACTTGTTCATATGTCAGATTAGTAAATGAAAGAAACATCACTTTCAAGAGACTGAACTTAGTGAAAGAAAGGAGCAGGTCTTCCAAGTGATGGCAAGTATAACTAAGTTAAAAAAAGAGTAATGAGCTACTGCTTCCCTTACAAGAACATACCAATTTATTTATCTTTTTAATTATTGATTGCCTGCTGGGTTATGGAAGAAAGGTAAATATGACAATGTCAAATAGAAAGTGATTTCTGAGCAGATATCACATTTTGATTTAGATTTGCAGTCTCTTTTTTTGGAATGTTTGGGTGTTTTGGTTTTTTTTTCGTATCTGAGATGCTCGTGTAACACCCAGATATGGAACCTTTTTTGGAATCAACAATTATAAATGACATCAGCGTTCCTTCCTGATGAGCTAGCATGACTCTTATCTCATACATATAGAGGACAGGTCAGGCAAGTGACATAAGAAATCAAGAATGCATCTGAAGTGACATAGAAACAGGCAGAACTTGAATCTCTTCACTCCCAGTCTAGTACATCAGAAATTTTCCATCTGAATATTTAATACCCCATGCTCTAGATTTAGAGCTACTTGTGGGCTAAACATCTGGAGCAATTTATGTTTCAGATTTAGGTTACTGACACAGCAAAGCATTTGTATATCGGCAGTGAATTCTTACCTTGTTTTTAGGGGACAAAATAAGATGATTGTAATTCTATGACAGAGAATATATCATTAAACAGGACCAATCATTCAATTCAGGAGGATACAGGTTTTTCCAGAGCATTAGAATTAATTTGATCACACAAATAGACAAGCTACATACAGGAGCTAATAATGTGTTTACTAAAATATTTATGGAGTTAAATTATTCCATAAATTGAACTGTAGTTCACTGAGATTGTTTCATTTTAATATTAATACGGACAAACTATGTCAGAGATGCTAAAAATGTTGAACTTCAAACACATTTCTTGATCATTCTGATTTATATAAGTGCCTTCTGGTTTAGGGCATGTTCAATGAAAGATAAAAGGAAAAAATTCTTGATATATCTTAAGGTGATAGGTGAGCAAAGTGAAGACCTATATAGAAATAGGTCACTAACTATCAGTTGCAGATAATAAATATTTTAGTTTAGGTTACTGTAAAATTATGTTTGCAGTAACTTTCCAGAGAAATAGTTCAGAGTAAAATAACTTTAGAACATAGAATCTAAACGATATTTTCTGCCAAAGTTTTCTTTGAAAAGTGTTTATCACTTTAAATCAAAATGAATTCATTTCTTAAAAATCATATAGTGGGTGTAAAACCATTCCTCTAACATGTGATCAACCCACACATACTTTAGTTTGTCATTCTTCTCTTTCTTTTTGCAGGTGTTGTTAAAAAAATGCAAAAGGCTCCACTTGCCAAGATGCATGTGTACTTAGCTATTTACAGCTTTAAATGAGAAAATAAGCCTTCGTAGAATTCTGAAAATGTTGAAATTGTTTGGGGAGTGGGGTTTGCTTCATTTTTACAAATATGTCTGTGTCAGAATGTTCTGGAGGTTTATGCCAGGAAACTGCGCTGCATAATACGGAGTTCCGTGGAGGGAAAGAGGAACAACTCTGCCTTTGGCAACTGCTACATCCACCTGATGGTTGAAATAGACGTGCTGATTTTCAGGTATGATTGCTCCTGTGAAGCAAAATGGTTGATTAAGCAGTGGATTTTGAGATTTATTTGTGCCTTTTTTTATGTGTATCTCCAAGAGTTGCATATGAAAGGTGACCTTCCCTCTGAAATATTTCTGCACTATACTTCAGGGAATGTTATTTGGATTTATATGGGATCAAGACCATTATTCATAGAGAAAATGAGAATTTTTTTCTATAAATCAAGTGTTTGGGCTATTGTTTTTTCTTTTTAGAATGTTGTGTATGTATGCCTATAAAAATGAGATTCAGAAAACAAGGATGTATTAAAGAATCTGACTGTCTTTATTCCCATTACTTTCTTTCAGTATGCAAATATCTTAATAGGGAGCAATTGAGAAAGTGAAAAAATGCATAGTTACAATTACTTTTTCCATCATCATCAGTTACTGGCCTTCTTTGTCCCACTCTGTGCCCAGATATATTTGCATTACTTTATTTTGCATTTTTGAAAAGATCAGTCCTCTGGTCTATGAGAGAGGCCTTGCTCTTGAGATATGCATGATCTGACATAATCTAAAGAGGTATACCCTCAGCTGTGCTGATATGAGGTAAATAAATTAATATGGGAACCAGTGATTTAATCTCTTCAGTGAAATCCATTTCGATATAATCTTCTATCTTTGGTTGTTGCAGCTTTTCTATACTGTAACAACATTCTAAAATTCTGAACCTAACTCCTCTGAAATCCACCATGTATCTTTTAAGAGCTTTTAAATAATGTCATATGAATTTAGTGAGCTCACCTTCCCTGTACCAACAGAACTTTAATAACACTCTGATTTCACTAATAATAAATACAACATTTACATAAAATCTTATAAATTATTCTCCTTTTCATTTACAAAAAATCTAGATAATCTTAAAAAATAATGTTGGTAATTTAGCAATTAAAGACATATCTAGACATAAATATATACACAGATATATACTCCTTTTGTCAATATTTTTTTTCCTTCTACTAGCACAATTTTATTTAATTTCTCCCATGATTTCTCCATTCCTGAGTCTCTGTATGGAACTGTAGGAAGATAACAGAGGTTGTACATTGTGGCATTGCAAGAATTCAGCTCAACCTACTGTTTGTGCACCTGAGACAGCCTGATGTTTACAAAACAGAGGAGCCTCTTGCCATTGGAGAGCTGGAGATGGAAGAGGCAGCACAATTTCTGCTACGCTCATAACAATTAACTTTTCACCCTTCTGAGATCATAGACATGCCATACTTCTGAGATCAGCAGTGCCGTATTACTTCTAACCAACAGCAGTCTTCAGGGGTTCTTGAAATTTTGACAACAAAACCTGACGGTCATTCTGTACACTATGATCCACTAGTAAAATGATAAATCCTACGTAATTTAGTAATCAGAATGAATTCTGTATCTATTAGATCTGTATTGTAACATCACTATTTACATCAACATTGTATCTATTTAGGTCTCTCTCAAGCTTTTAAATCCTAACCACTAAAGTTGTCCAAACCATTATAACCTGATTCCTCTCCAGTTGGACTTATTTGAGACCCTGAGTCAGTGCCACAAATGACCACTGCCAGATGGGGAGGCTTCTTCTTACGTGGCTGCAGGAGCAGCTCCTCCTCCCTCCTTCACATGGTGTCATTCTGCTCCTTGTTAGGCTCTACCCAAGATCATCGTTCAAAAGACTGATTGCACTAACCCAGCAGAAAACCATCTGAAATTGTCTCATGGAGAGGCCTGATATATGTTACAGCTAAAGCAAGGTAAACAGAGACAGCATGTAGTAGGGAGCAGTGACAAGGTGTTAGATTGGCTCAAGCTGTCTTGTGTAATTTTGTTTTAGGAAGTGAAGTGACACAGCTTTTGTAGCTTGGATATGAAAAGTAGTGTTAGTTCTGCTTGGTCTTTTTTTGTTGTTTGTTTGAGTTTTGGTGGATTTTTTTTTTTTTAACTGCATGTTAGTTCTAGTACTTATCATCTGTGCTGGTTTTGCTGGAATAGAGTTCATTTTCTTCACAGTAGCTAGTATGGGGCTGTGCTTTGGATTTGTAATGGAAACAGCATGGATAATTTGGGGATATTTTTGTTGCCGGGGGGCACTTACACAGACCCAAGGCCTTTTCTGCCTCTCACACACCAATGAGTGGGCTGGGGGACACAAGAAATTGGGAGGGGACACATTCAGGATAGGTGACCCCAACTGACCCAAGGGATATCCCAGACCGCACGGCATTGTGCTAAGGGTATATAGCTGGGGGAGCAAGAGGAAAGCAGGGGAGAGGCTCAGAATGATGGCATTTGTCTTCCCAGTGATGGGGATGGCTGAACACCTACCTGCCCATGGGAAGTGGTAAATTAATTCCTTGTTTTCCTTTGCTTGCATGCATGGATTTTGCTCTCCCTATGTAGCTGTCTTTATCACAACACACAAGTTTTCTCATTTTAACTCTTCTGATTCTCTCCCCCATCCCATGGAGCAGCTGGGTGGGGCTTTCTTGCTGGCTGGGCCTAAACCATGACATCACATATTGAGAAAGCTTACTTTAGGATTGAAATGATACTGGGACCTTGGAATTTATTTGGAAAGAGCTACTAAAATGTTAATGAGTTTTTTTAATATGATTTTACAGCTCCTGTTAATACCTAAGTTGGTCAAAGCTTTGAGAGAGATATGTCCAGTTGTGTCTCCAGTCCCCTGCAAACTAATTACCCGTGATCAAAGGCTTGCTAAATACTTTAAAAAAATTTATTAGAAAATTAAGTTGACTTTTTAACCTTTTTCAACAGAGAACATTTATCTATTAGGGAAGAGAAAACTGGAGTAATAATGGATTATATACAGTTTTCCCCTGCCCAACGTATGCTTGCTTTGAGGAAGTCAATGATTTTCAAGCTCCAGCAAAGTGTTCCCAATTCCCTTTAATTCCTAAGAAGCTCTTCTTGTCCTACTCAATGCCCTGTGGGTACAAGCATCTTGATGTGAGCCTGCTCAACCATTTGGTTTTTGAAATATTCTCCCTCTGAGCATCTCTGTCCAGGTTGTCTTGCTGTTTATTTAGAAAAATATAATCATACAGAGGGAGCATGTGTAGCTGTGCACAAAACTGAACTCCCAAATACAGTATCCATCACATGATCATTAAAATAGTTTGAGCTGTACATGTAATTGCCATTTGTTACTGACAGTCATCACTATGTGCACTGAAAAGTTGTATGTATAAAAATTAATTTCAATGTCTAAAACCTAAATTATATGTCTAATTTTGTATTTCTGTTCAACTGAAAACATGAAAAATTTATTTTGGAGGGGAAAAAAGGACTTTCAAGTCAAATCTTGCATAGGTAGAAATTTCCTTCTTTTCTTTCTTCTTTCCTTCTATTTTTTTTTTTTTCCTAAATAACTGTATTATATTTTAAATAGCTTTGAAACTTACTTTGGGTGATTCTTTATGACCTTCTTTTAATGAAACCCATAAAAAATTTCACTGGAAAAATAATGTCATGCTTTAGTAATGAATACGGAAATCACTTTCATTAAAAGGAACATATACATTTAGACTTAGACTACTTATTGACCTATTTAACTTGGAATATCAGCCTATGTACCTTCATAAAGAAGTCCAGACACATACAGGGACATAACAGCAAGCACTTGTTTACTTCAGAATCAAAAGTTGGTCTACAACATGTCTAATTCAAAATTATAGCAAAACAATAATTTAAAAAACCTACAGCAAAATGAAATATTAAATACCCAAAAACCCCCTCAAACCCACAATAAAACCAACAAAAAGAAACAGTTTTTCTTCGTTCTCATTTTATCTGTGATGACAGATGTTACTCGGTCTTTTAGAAGTGAGGATCTCTTCAACAATTATTGCTAAGAAGTTAGAGTTTAGTTATCCTAAATTATCTGAGATTATTGACTTTAATTAAGTTAGTTTCGGGAAAGAGGGCAAGATTTCTCTGCTTCCTGCTGGTCTGCTGAGCCCTTATAATTTATTTTTATTTTAATGTTAAAAATCAGCTGGAATTCCTTTCTCTAGCCATACTATTGATGCTAGGAAGGATTTTGAGAAAATAGGGTAATGTTATTCACACAGAGCCTTTGAACTATTTTTTGTAGGGAACAGACTATTGATTGTGTCAGCATCTCTCACACTTTGTGCAAAGACTCAGCATGGAAGAACAACTCGTTCTACAATGAAACATAAGACATGATTGCCTGGAATTGATCTGATTAGTCCCAAAAGCACTACAATATTTTCCTCAACTGATTTGACATAGAATTCACCCAAATTGATTTTTAAATATATAAATATACATTGCTGCCATTTTATTTAATCCTGTTCTAGACATAAGACTCTTCTAACATATTGAGCTTTGCAACCAAATACCTACATGAAAGGTTAATTGGAAGAAAAACAAAATGCCTGTGCTCTGTTTCAAAACCCAATCTTACTGAAGCTTACAGAGCATGTGTTTTAAATGGCATATTAGCTCCAAAAGGCTGTCTGTATGGAATTACCTTTAACTAGCATGTCAAATCTGCCCACAGTTTCTTGCTATGAATTAAATTGGAAGTCTATTTAAAAGTATTTAAGCTTTAAAATATGGACTTTTGGATACTATTTTTTATTTGATGTGCTGTAAGGAATTGTTTAATCAAATTAATGGGAATAAATGGTGTAATATAATAGCTACTGGTGATGCTTTTCTTATAAGTCTTATTATCTATGAAAGTTACAGATCAAATTCTTCTCCCAGATAACTTGTTGTGAGATCAGCGCCACTCAGTTTTACAAGCGCCACTCAGAGTTACAAGCAATGTCTTTCAGCAATTGCACATCATATTTCTTTGAATATTTTTCTAAATCTGACAGACAAATCCAACCATAATACTAGCTGAATGCCCTCTAGTTTACATCACAATGAAGTGAACCATTGCAGCCCATTTTTGAGGACTGTCCTTGGGAACTCTTTCATAATATACTGGCCACAATGGCTGCGTTTGTTGACATTTCTATTCAATCCTAAAGCCTAGATGTGCCTTACTTCACTGTGATCCTGGAGGAAATCTATTGAAGGCAATGGAGGTACATGAGTTTAAATGGCTGAACAAGGAGAAATGCATCACGTGAGTTAGAGTAGACAAGGATGAATCCACTGTCCTCATTTAACTTGCAGCTTAAGCTTGTGGCATTCCCTGAAGTTTCTGGAGGTAGGAGAATGGTGCACTAATTCACTATCATCCTGCCAAGTACATCTGTGTGGCTTTTATTAGGTCTGCAATTTAGGTTCAGTATAAAGTAAAAGAGAAGAAATTCTGGTTTATCAGTTTTATGACAGTGTCACTCTTTCACTGCCAAAGTGGAAAAGTGATTTCCTGTCAGCTCAGCTGCTGAACGAGGCAGGTACATATCCACTGGGGTTTAAGGGGCAATACTTTTGGGACATCAGACCTTTCCTCGTCTTAAGGGATAAATCTAAAATCTTGGCAAGATTCTTATTTTCAATTTGTATGGCAGAGTTTAGGTGCAGTCTCAGACCATTAATATGGCAGATGATGATTTGGGAATGAACAGTGCCCAGAGTTTGACCCGTTGTGCCAGGGTTCACATCGTGGGCTGCTGTGCCAAGCCTGGGAACAGTGCAGTGTTCACCCTCCCCTGGCAGCACCCAGTGAAGGGAGGGGATCTGGGCTGAGCTGGGCAGGGCCAGGGGTGCTGATGGCTCGAGCTCAGCCACAAAAGCAGTCCCTGCTCTGGGACAGCATCAGGGGAGGGAACAGTCAGACACATTTCCAGGGTGGGGGGCAAGGTTACAGTGATAAGACAGATCCAAGGGCAAGCCAGTCTGTGGGTCAGGGGCAGAATCTGATGGATGGGGAAATGCTGGGGTGTGGTAAGTCTGCAACACAGATGGAGTGTATTATCTACAGCTGAAGCCAATCTTGAGAGCCTCAGTTTAAAAGCAGACCCCAGGGAAAGGGTGTGGGCTTTGTTAATGTTCAGCTGTTTTGCTTTGTGCTCTTTCTCAATTAGTCCTGAGCTGAGGCAGTCAAAACCCTCAGAAAGGGGAGGATACAGTAAAAGCCTTTAGGCTCTGCATTTGTGTTATATCTGTGTACGATAAGATGGGAAAGGTCACGATTAGAGCAAATTGGTTGCTGTTTTAAGCTACTGTAGCTGGACTTTTAGAACCCCTTGCGGTTAAATGTTTATGAGGGTAACTTGGACTGCTGCTGAAGATTCTTTCTGGATGAAGACTGCTGTGGACTCTCCATTTGTGAGTAAGTCAAATAGGTGATAACAAAACTAAAAACTCCTATAAAGTACATATTCCTATTCACAGAAAAAATTTACATGCTTGTGTCTTGTTGTTGCTGTTTGTTTGGGTTTTTTAAAAAAAATCCTAAAATCTTGGAATTCTGAGGTGTATAATCTCAGGATTATTGTTTTAATATCTGCCCCTTTTTAGAAGTAATACATCTTTTTTAGAAGAGGTCAGCTTGTGCATTTTGCTGGCTGTACTTCTCAAGGGGTAGTAATTTATTTTTTTCTCCTTTTTTTCCTTCCTACTTACCCATGCACTCTGTGATACTTAAAATGAGTTTGGTATTTCTACTGGTGGTTCCTTTAGAATTCACTGAGTTTTGTGTCTGAGGCTTTCACAATGACCCTAGGAGCTCTAACTGTGGTTTTTCTCCTTGAAAATAAGACTCATTTCACAGCATTAATCTATGAATATCTGTTTGAGGAGACCATACTTTCCTTGGTAATAGGTAAGGCATACAAAACCCCTTCTCCTCTGCAGCAGTTCACAGTTTTTGATGACTTCCAGCTGACCCCATCACCTCAGAATTGGAAGTTCTTCCAAATGTAAACTTAAAAATAGGGTTGTTAATTTATAGTACTGCAGCTCTGCCTAGCGATGGTGACTTGCCTAGATAAGTCTCCCATATTAGTTTAACCCTGTACACTGAAATATAGAACTTTTGTTCTATATTCTTGTTGCCTAACTTGGGTGGTTTGGAATCTTAAAAGTTTACCAAGCATCTACCTTAAATTTTCCCTCTTATATCTAATAAAACCAAAATTTGGACAAATGACCTCCAGCTGTTGACTTGACACTGCAGAAATGTTTTAGGGTTGGATCACAGCAGAGCCTTCAGGATATGTATTATGAAATCTAACATCAAATTTTATGTCCCTTTTTCAGTGTAAGTTCTTTTCTCCTCTTTAGCACCCTGCTCAGCCTCCTCTACCCCAATGCACCTATCATCCTACATGGCAAAAAGCTCAGCTTGTTATTGGACACTTCCTTTTAAATTCTCAGTATACAGACTTTTTCATAATGTGACAAGCAGCCATTTGCACATGAAGATTATACCAGTAGTACTGTGCTGTCCTTTTTGCTGAAGACACTGACAAAGCAGGTTCTGGGAACTCATACTAAACCCAACTGCTGTAGTTTTTAAAGCAGCAGTTTGGTATGTGAGCATCTATTCTTACTTGTAGCACCCTGGGAAAGTGCCTGTGGACCCACAGCTCCTCTATCCCTGTGAAAGAGAATAATAGGTATGTAAAGTCTCTCTAACCACTTGCACAGGTATTCATAACATAACACAGAACATTCTTATCTGTGAGCATAGCTTGCTTTCACTATCAAATGAAGACTTCAGTTTCTTAAAAAAAAAAAACAAAAAAAAGATGGATGTAAATATATAAATCTCTGTGACTGTTATTTTTTGACAAATGATACAGGCAGCCAGGTAATTTGTTCAGGTTTCTTTGTTAGTTATCCAGTGCTGAAGTCCAGATTTTAATCTGTAGTGAAGTACAAGGATGGGAGGTGCTTGAAGATCCCAACTGTACATTGATATCCAGGTAAAGTAAGAACTAGCAGGTGAAGGTGTCTCCCTGTCCTGCAGAGCAAGAACTACTGTCCTTTGCCAGAACGGTCAAAAAAATGTAGCAAGGAAAAGCCCCCTTGTTACCCATTGATGTAGTGAGGTTGACTGCGGTCTTTCTAGTTTTTTCTGCCTGGGTGGTGATCAAGTGAGCTGTCATAGTGGAGCAAGTCTGAGTGAGAAGGTTTGGAGTAAAAGCCATGTCCTTGGTTAGTGATGTCTATGTTCTTTTCACTCCTGTTGAAGATTTGTGCTTTAATCCAGCAGAAAAGCTCACAGCCTCTCCTCACTGCTGATTTTCTGCCTGATCCTTTGGTTAAGTCATAATTCTATGTGTGGCATTGCAGTCATGAAAATTATGTCACAAGTCCAGCATAATGTTTTTTTCTGTAGGATGAAGCAGTAAAAGGAAAGGAGCTGAGAGAGGGAAAAATGCAGTTTATAGAAATATTTGAGAAATAGAATGGTATTTCTTCCTTTCTTTGAATTTAGTAGCTCTTCAGTATGCAGCGTACAGACCCTAGGACTTCTACAGCAAAAGAGGCTTTGGTCTGTGTTTTCTTCTTTCCTATGTTCTCATATTAATCACATTTCCTTTTGCTTGGGGAGGGAACATAATTGTGAGTATTTTTTTTTTTGTGAGTATGTATATTTGTAACAACTTAATAATTAGAAGAGTCACTCCAGAGGGGAAAAAAACAACCCAAATATTTTTGCTGGAGGACTGAACTGGGACTTGAGAATCAGTGGATAATGTTTTCAACCTTGGTTTTTAACATATGAGGTCATATTGGAGTGGATGCTGTCTTTCCACATGCACTCACAACACATCTAATCTCTTTTGTCAAAAGCGGAAGTGCTACTATAACATAATGAAATATCACTGCATAGCATTTATGACACTGCAAATAACAGGCAGGGCTGAACACATCTGCGTGCTCAGGCCTGCATATTTCATGACAATAGTGATACTGTTCCAACTTTAAAATGTTCTTTTTATTTACTGCTTTCTTTATAGACACTTGTAAGATGTTTATCGCCCAGTTGTCTTTAATATTTAAGTGCTACATATTTTGATAAATGTCAACACAGCCGCAGAGAATGACAGGGATTAATTTATATAATTCTGCAGTTTTTTAGCACAAATATTGTAGATGTTTAATTAATTACATGGAAGTTTTTTAAAGTTGCATTAACTTGAAATCAAAGCAGAGTCTGGCCTACACTGGTTCTGCACTAAGTTGTCCTTTACAAAGTAAAATTACATCAGATGACAGCAGTAGAATGACCATTAGAAGGTTTTGTAATTTTTCTGCCTTCAGTTAAGGAAAGTGAACCAACTTGAATTCATTGTTTAAATTTCCAAAGAATGATTCTTACTGTCTGTCTTATCTTTTTATTGTTGTAAATAAAATATGTAATTTGTGCTATTCTATATAAAACTGAAATGTAATTAGACCCTACAGAGACCGAGTTTCAAAATCCCTTCACCAGCCTGGCTGAGAGAAAAATTTCACAACACTAAAAGTATTTCTTTCACAATAAGTGAGGATTCCACCTAGGTGGGGTTGGATCTCATCACCGGGACATTTGCACCATGACGACTTGATCACCACACTCTGATATCTACATCGTATCTGATAAGGAATCGGACATTCCAGGAACTAAAAGTAACTGTTCTGGGAATGGCCCACTCACCACCCAGGATGGACAATTCATCAGACCCAGGAAAGGCTTTGTGCAGCCCAACTCCAGGACAAGAAAACTTCACGAATACGAGAAGAATAGAATTAACTCGGACTCTGCCCAAAAACTGTATAAGAAGGAACCAGCCAAAGCAGCACTCGTGAACTTGGGAGGTCTGGTGCGATAGAGATCAGATCTTTGCGTGTTCACCCAGCTCCGACCCCGGGCTCGGGGCTGCTTTTCTCGATCGTGGCGTTTGAAAGCGATATTTCGGTCGCATAATAAATGTCATGTCTTTATAAATTTTGATTGGGTGACTCTGTTTGTTATTATGATGATCTTTTAGCTGCAGTATGGAACTGAGACAATGAAATCTTTCAATAGAAAGCATGTTTTCTCCTTTGGCAACTGGAGTTATCACTAGATGTAATAAATAAAGTGATTTCTAAATGGAGTGTATCTATAAACTGTGTTTTGATGTACTGTGGACTTTATCTTATGATATTAATTTTTGATTTCAACTGCATATTATCATAATTTGAGACAGGGACCTGTAGCTCTGTTGCAACCAAATGAAAATCCAAAGCCTTCTATTAAGCAAATTTTGTTTCTAACATTTAAATATTTCTCCTTCAAAATGCTGCCCTCAGCAGCATTTGGGGATTTATTCACTGGAAGATGCAATTTATTTTTTATTTTTAATAAATGGCCCTTTAGGCACTTTGGACAGTTATAGCAGAATTAGCAGTTTGGTCACATTTGAAGTGTTCCCTCTGAGCAGCTATAACACAACCTTGTTATTTCTTTATGAAATGGGATCTAAGCTTCATGTATGTCCTGTTAGGCTGCAGTTCAAAAAATAAAAATGATAACCTCATGGGGCTGATCTTTGTTAATGTACTGTGACCCCTGCTATTTTCGAATTGGCTCTAAAGTACTCCCTTAGTGCAGCCATAGTAAAATAGTCCAAAGAACTTTTTGTAATGATAATGAATTCTGTGACACCTATAGATATTTGTGTGACTTGTCCTGCAGTGTAAATGTGTGGTATTTGTGTGTGTATTATGTTGGGTGATCTCAGACATCCATCAGAGTTTGGTATATGTGTGAAACTGTTTATTCTTGTTAAGGTCTGAGTGTAAGATGGCCTACAAGGCTCTTCACATATTAATAACTAATCTCATTTTTGACCATATTATAAAATTTATAAAAATATCCATTTTTTCATTTCTTGGGGCTTAAGGTGATTGTAAACAAAAAGAGGATTTTCTCACTTTGGCCACTGTACCAGCACTATAAACAAAATTAGGTGTTTCAAGTTTTGCTTTTTCCACAGCAATCTGAAACATGCATGACATAAATCCTTCAGTCTAGAGCACTGTATGTCAAATTTTCTAATATTTCCCTCTGTGTACCGCGTATTATGTAGCTTCCAAACTTTTGAAAACACTCAGCATAGAGGATCCTGTCTAAATTTGTTGAATTTTGCTGAATTTTGTTGAATTTTGCTCAAGAAAAATCTGTGGAGGAAGCTGAATCAAGGAGTTTTGTTTTTCATGTATAGCATTAAGAGTGGATTGCCTCCTAGAAAAATCTTATCTGTCGTTTGCAGTGACCCAGACAATACAGGGTCTTGCTTTCTTGGTCATAGAATGGGCTAGGTTGCAAGAAGCATTTGAAGATCACCTGATCCAACAGCCTTTTTATTGGATCAAGTTTCTCAAAGGTCCCTTCATTCAACCTGACCTTGCACGCATCTAGTGATGGGATGTGCACAGCTTCTCTGGGCAACCTGTTCAGTCTCACCTTCCTGCTAGCAAAAAAAATTTCTTGCCTATATTTAGTCTAAGGCTAACTTTTTTCAGTTTAAAATTATTACCCCTCAATCCCATGGTACAATTTAAAGTGGAAAAACTAAGGGAAAGAGGAGGATAATAAGTTTTAGACCTATCCTGGAGCTTTTTATATTGAAAACACAGGCTAATATGAATAGGGAACTTGCAAAAACATGAGAAAATGCTTCTAATGTCACTTGTTTAGCATTCATAGGAAGCTCAGACTAAAAGAAAATTTTCCATTGTTATCTTATCAAGTGGTTTAAGAAAAAACCTCCTTAAATTTTACAGCATTGTAAAGAAAAGCTCATGAAAGTTCAAACAGCATTTGCTTGTAGCTGTTTAGATGGCCACAGTAGAATTAAGTTTATCTTACTGGTGGACAAACTGTATGTATAAAAACAACCTAGAAATATGACACTGGATATTCAAGAAGAAAAAATGAATAAATAACAGATTCAGTGTAACCCTAAATACACAGACTTCAAAGCAGTGTTAAACTAGGATTCCTTAGATCTGGGAAAGTTAAGTCTATCATCAGTAAAAGTATACAGATTTGATTAAAACTTGAGAAAGAATAAATATATAGTGTGGTTAAATGACAAGTTTCAAAAGGATAAATTCTTTCAGAAGTATTTTATAAATAGTATCTAGCAAAGGGTTGGGCAGGGACTGTAGTTCCATTACAAGAAAACTTGAGTAGGAGCTAGTCAGACATATCAAAACTTCAGCATGCCTACACCGTACTGGATGAAGGGAAAGTCAAGAAAATTGAGACTGAATAGAGAAAAGTAAAAAAAAAACCCTGTCTCACAAGGTGATTGAATGCTTTGGTGGGTACTGAACTTCTGAGGGTAGTTATTAAATTATCATGAATACATAGTGTTTCATACACTATATCACTGTAATAACTAAATCTGTCTTGTTTCTTGTTGGACAGGTGTATTTGAGTCCATATCAATATGGCTAAGTAAAACAACATTAAATTGGAGATGGTCAGTGGTTCGCATTGGGTAGTATGTATGCTTGTGGTTCATCTTAAAAAATTTGGGAGAGGATGGTGATGCCTTGAAGTGGCTACCTGAAAACTGAGGCTACACAAGATTAAGAGAATAAAAGCCGGTATTTATTTGAAGGGCCTTTAAAGGTGGACCTTGGGCAGCCAAGAGGCTACATCCGAGATGGACCCCGGGTCACGGGTTCTTTGCACTTTTAGACGTTTGGTCCATTTGCATATCAGGGTTGATTCTCCACTTAGTCTCAGGCAATGAAGTAATTACCTCAAGTTTTCCCCCCTTTTCAAAGGCTTTAGTTTGCATATTTCAGGGCCTGGGACAACAAGGCGTCCTTGAGTTCAGGCCCAGAGAGGGTTTGCCATGTCTAACTGAAATGTGAGAACAGTAGCTAACAGGCTATATGAAGTGTCAGATTTACACACTAGGCAGCACAGGATCTGAAAAATATAAAAGCTAAAACCTAAGGCATAAATGGGACTTGCATGATTCATCTCACAAGCACAAAGGCACTGTGTGAGCTTGATCTGAAGTATGCAAAGCGAATTTTTGTGTGTATGTACACAGGTGTACTTGCACACATACATGAATGGAAAATGAGCAGCTTCCAAGGAAGAAGAGGTAAAGCTACAATTTTTAAAACAAAAATGGCTTGTATTTTTGTTTAGATACAGATATACTCTTTAAAAGCCTTGATACAATCATGGCTTTGCCTTAAAATATCAGATAATTTATTATTTAACTGTTTTAGAGCTAATTCTTTTCATGGAGTTATTTGGGGAAGATTGTCAAATAGTGAGAAGCAAATTAATGGTATTGATTAAAAATGAGAAATGGAAAGCAGAAGCCAGAAAATGTGAATGTAAATCACATCTTTAGTTTGTCTAAAGGCTAACAGTTGTTAGGATATTTCCCATGTCAAATTTTCTCCAGATAATTATATGGCATGTGAAAATAGAAGAAAGGACTTCAGAGAAGCAAAATTTAGAGCTGACACTAAATTATTGAGGCTAGTCAAGTATAATGAAGCCTGAAAACATTCTGAAGTAATAATAAGGTTAGATGAATAGGCAGTAGGACAGGTAATGTAATTCACTCCTAACAGAAGCAGGAAAACCTTAACTGGAAGGAGGGAAGGAGTGATTGGACTTTTTTATACCTCTGGCATCAAAAAATAATTATAACCACTGAGGAAATAAATCCCATTGGCACTGAAGTTTAAACAACTGAGTGAGAACAACTGCACAAATTCTTTTCTTATCAGGTATCTGGAGCCTGAGGTCTGTGGTATCAGCCACATTTGGAGATAGGGAAGTAATTCCCAATTCTTCAATTGCCTAATTTAAATAAAACATTTATCCCTGATTTTTATGGCCAAAAATTTCTTTTTTAACAGGACATGAGAACTTGACTGTCTTTGCTTTACAAGAGAAAGATTTTTTTTTTTTTTTTTTTTCTTTCTCCCCTTCAGCTCAAATGTGTAAATCTCTAGGGTGCGCCTATTGCAATGGTAACTTCTACTAACTCACAAAATGTTGGAATAGACATTCAATTATGTTGAATTAACATATAAAAGTTGGATCTTTGCATTGGTGCTGGTTTACTGAGAATCTAGGCAGAATCTGGCTCCTCAATTACTGAGGTTTTCAAGCTAAAGTAACTTAAACTTTTCTTTTGGTTTTAAGAATTAGTGAAGTTGTCCTGCAGTGGATTTACTCTACAGTTTTGACAGAAAGTGTTCATTTTCACACCTTTGCATGGGAAATGTGCAAATTCATAACATCAAATAATAAATAAGTTCAGTCAAAAAATAAAACGAATATTTCACTTCAGGTTGGAATTCATGGTCCAAAAATGGACAAAGATGATAGAAAATCAGGTGGCTAACAGTAGGATGATGATGTGCATTAGTCTTGGGATGCCTCAAATGGATTTCAATTTCTGGACAGATAATTCATGGCAGTGACTTGAAACCATGTCCTCTGTTCTTCTGGATATGTGCAGGCTGCCCTCTTTCTCAGTCCTTGCTGATTGAGCAATTTTCCTTTCATATTGGAACAGCTGTATTGATTTGCTCATGGACTAGACTAGGCTCCTTTTTTACATAGCCAGGCTGGACTTTCAATACTCAACCTGGAAATACAGAAGACTGAAAACCATTTGATGTGCATTAAAGAGAGGAAAAAAATCAAGTATTCCAAGTAGTATTGGTTGATCAGTGTTTATTATTTTGGGCCAGAAAATTCCATATTCAACAGAGTTGAATGAGTTAAATGAGTTAATATTTATTTATATGAACAATATTTTTCTAATAGTAATAAGATTTGAGTACTTTAATCTTTTAGAGGAAAGCCCAAAAATATTTTATATTGAAAAATTACAGACTGCTTATAGACCCATTTTTTAGTTCCTCAAGCTTATGCTAGTGAGTAGTTTAAATCAAGACAATTTTTTTAAAGTACTATTAATCTCACCCCAAAATATTTTAGAATTTATTTCAGAAAAGCAGATTATTGTTTTGTTGACTTCATATTTGTAACAGGTATTTTGAGTATAGATTTCTGATAAATTCAAGCTAAGAATTATAAAGATACAACAGTGACTAATTTTAAAATATAAAGTTGTGTGGTTTGTTTTTTAATTCCTTGCCCTTCCTCATGTATTTTGCAGCATGAATAGGAATAGAGCAGAGTGAGAACATTGCCAAAAGGGATTTTTTCAGGCAGATTTGACTAGTTCATCTTATATCTAGTGACAGAAATAAAATTACTATAACTGCATTGCAGATTATCCTTCTCAAAAGGAATGCTATATAATTTAAAAACTCATAAAATAATTTCACAAAACCCCATTTTTAACTGTAAAACTTTAAAAATTTTGGTAGTCTGGAAGTATTTTTTTTAGAACATGCAACAACTTTTGTCTTATTTTAAAGAGATAACTAGGACACCACATATTTATATATTGATATAATATACATAGAGTATTACATAGTAGAACTATAGATATGTTTACTCTTGACATTGCACACGCCACTCTTCACCTGGAAAGGTGCATTATTACTGTATCACTGGGTTTTATCGGTCCAGTTGTATTTTACAGCTTTTCTGCTTTAGAGTGGGAAATAGGACTAGGAAACGATTGCTTGCCATTGAAGGAGAACATCATCAATTCTAAATCCTAAATGTACAGAGGCTGCAACTCTAAATCCCACATGTGTTTTTAGTCTGACTTGATAAAGCAAAGAATTGTATGTGGACTGGTTTCACCATGAGTATGATGCTGTTGTGAATCCCTGAGATGAGAATACCTATGCATAGACAGATAAAGTTAGATGAAATCCATACCAAGTCTCATGAATTCTATTAATTGTGAAATAATTTATTATATTTGAAGCCACTTACTGTAATCAAACTGCAAATCTGATTTATTACACCTGCAGTAAGATTTGAGACATCAGAACTCCTTGCATAATTGAGTGAAAAAGGTGACAGGATGGGTGGAAAGCTAAATCCAGATCTTGCAACTTACCTTGGACCACATCTGCAGATAAATGGATGTTAATTTACATTGCTCCTTTCCTGGTAGTCCACTTCATTGCAGAAAACTCTCTGCTTAGTAATAAAGGATTTAATAAAACATTTAAGCTGAAATGTGCTGATATTCATTTGGTTCCAATTAGATTAATGGTGTGCTTAAAATTAAGTGCTTGGGTAAGGTGCTGCTGTTGAAGTTATATCACTCTGCAAAGAGCTAAATAACCATGCTCATCCATGAAGGAGAATGGTAAAGCAGCATAGTTTGTGCACCCTGTACCAAAAGTAAAGAATGAAAATATATCTGGTTGTTCTTTGGCTTGAGATCCCAAATTTGGCCTGGTGTTCTACCAAGGTGTGCTGGGTCAAAACTCACATTCAGGTCTCAAGTGTTGAGTAGTAGATCTGCCCATGTGTAAAACTTTGCTATGTGTCTCGTCTGTCATAACTTGGGTTTTATCTAAGTGTTTTGCTTTTCCTTAATGAGAGTGTTTTTTCCCTAATAGTTTCTTCTTTTCCACAGAAAGCATTTAATGGTGAGTGTAAATACAGGTCAAATCCATGTAAGTGTATATAATATTCTTGTGCTGTATTTTGTAATCAATACAGTGGCCCACTTACCATCTGGCCTGAAGATGATATTAAGCCAAAGATAAATATTTCAAGTTTTCTTTGTGCTTAATTTTACTTGCTGTATTTCTAGCAGGTGACTGAAACCTGATAAAGGAGACTAAATTCCATCCTAATGACTTTGAGGAATTTTTAATGATTAATTTATTCATTTTTTTTCATTGTTTTCCAATCACAAGTGAGAATATATTTTAAGTAGCATTAAAATGCATTGTTATAGTGGCTGAGGAAAGTGATTTGCAAAGAACAATAAATGCCAAAGATAGAAATTAAGTGCTCTGGCTATCAACAAAACAAATTGCTAACCTAGCAAAGAGTTCATTTAGCACCCTTCCAGATGGCAAGAATTTTCCATAAAAGCACATTGTTTGCTGTCACTATTGCAAACATATGTATTTTTTCCTCTAATAAAGATATGTCTCAAGTTATTCCTATATCAATATGCACATCTAAACCTTGATCCTACGTATTTCTAGCAAGAGTATTTCTACTTGCATGTAGGTAGATTGGAATCAAAATGTGATGTAAAAGGAGCTTGATATTGTGAGTTGTCACCAAATTGAAAATGAATTGTTGAATGGAATTTTATCCTCTAGTGTTTTGTGCAGTCACTCTGCAAAGTAGCTAGTTTGTTTATGCGATGATTTTCTATCTTCGTATTGGATCCTCTGCATGAAAGTGGAACCCAAATTTTTTGTACAACAGGGATTCCGTTTCAATGCTTCTAAAATAAAAGGAAAAGTTATTGAAGTGATCTCAACATTTTATGAAGCATGATGTAACTCAATTATGGTAGCAAGTGAGTTTGAACATCTTTTTGTGTGGAAGAGCACAGGTATATATAAATTTTTAGGTACTGGATTTCAGAGGTATTTGAGGTTTGAATTTTTATTTCAATATATTTAAAAAAAAGATAAAAATCTAAAAGTTAGAGAAAACCACCCAGGGAAAGTCATTATTCAGTGAAAACTGTAGAATTTGTTTTTATTGCTACTGAAGGTTTTATATTTTTATATATATATTAAATAACTAAATAAGTTGCTTTAAGTTTGAAATTTAGTATAAACTGTACTGAAATGTTCAGTAAAGTCTTTGCTTTGACAGTTTTCCCACAGAAATTGGATAAATCATTCCAGGACAGGTGACACTGCATTGTGAGTTTTATATTGTCTATAAATCTATAAATTAATAATTTTTTTTTTTTTTTTTTTTTTGTGTCCTCATAGCAGTAACCTTTTTTGGTATTCAATGGCAAAAATGGCCCCTGGGAGCTTTCTAGTTCACGTGCAAGAACAAAGTGTCAAGGAAAGCATGTGCTAAGAGCATTGCATTCTGTGATTTGCAGTTTTAAAATGTGCACTGACTTTAACATATCTGTGTATCACATAGGGAGCTGCCATGACTCTGGAGAGAAGCAATGGAAGCTTAATGTCAAGTGAAAAAGTATGTAAAAGCTTTTAATAGCAAAATTAAAAACAGGGATGAAGAAAGGAATATGTTCAGAATAAATTAGTTAATTTTTAATAGTAACTCTTTGCTTTGTATCAGATGGGATTATTAAGTGGAGCAATGACAGAAAGACAGAGTGCTTTGATACCCTCCAATAGATGCCTTTAATGCAAAGAATTATGCTCTTAGATCTGTTATACTTTTAGACATTTTGCTCTTTGTGCCAATTTCCTTCATTCTGATCAGCCAAATTCAGACATCTGTCCCTCAGCACCTCTAGCCAGGGAATTGATCTGAACTTCACTGTCTGTTTATGTTGAGTTCAACATGTTTTGATCTTTCTCCTCTGTTTTCATGCTATCATTCTCCCTGTTTCTTTCTGTTTTGAGAATAAAGCCAGTTTAAGGCAGCCTCTGTCAACGTTATCCAATTGTGATAACTGGGAAAATTCAGTTATTTTCTAGTCTAGGCAATGAAGATGCAGTTCTGCTCTCTGCATCCTTGTTACATTAACCTTTGCCATGAGGATTCCAACTAATCAATAAAAGTGGAGTTATAGGCAGTGCAAGGGAGTCAGAAAACTATTTCTGAATTTTGGTGATAGATAGGAGTAAAATTTCCATCTTCCTTCTGGCCATTCAGAAGATCACCCAGATTTTCAGACAGAAGAAATTTTCTTATGTGTGAAGGGAATAATGAAGGGACAGACATTGAAAGTATTATGAGGAGAAAAAGCCAGGAATATAATGAGAAGAAAAACAGCTGAGAGATTTTAGGTCCCCACAAACTATGAACATGTTGCAGTCACTGTGGCAGTGCAGGAGTTTCAAATAGTGAAGAAGTTAGAGCCAGCAGAGACTGCATCTGAGATTTCAAGTGTGAACAAGTGCTGGTTGTCATTGGCCCTTACTGCCAAATCCACTCTAACCTTCAAAACCAAGAGCTTAGTCATAGTGTGTATTTTCTTTGATCCAGGTGTTGTTAAAGAATGGGAAAATACAGCTTGGTTACTAGCACTTAGTGTTTTTCAGCAAATGTTTTCTGTGTAAACATGTGCATTTTTTGCCTGAATGTATTTCAATATGATTTGTTATTTATAATTTAGCTCACATATCATTGGCCTGTAGAAGTCGTAGATCTGTATTAAGCTATCAGTAGATGTGAGTTGATGGCAAATTGTTCTGGGTGACACATCCATATCTTGTAATGGAGCAGAAACCAAAGGATGCATTTTATTCCCCCATCCAGTATTTTCTACTTTCAGTTGTAACTTGTACAAGACAGGGGTCTGCAGTCCAGCAGCTGTGCACTGATCAGATTCATCTGAGAACTAATTAGTGTCCCAGGAACCCTTTATCATAAACTGTGAGTCAGTGGGACAGTGAAGTTCAGTTTTCCAGTCTGTACCAGTCTGTTTTATTATAGAAATTGGAAAAGCAAATGAAGTTTTTGAAAGAATGAGTTGCTGGAAATGACAGTAGAACCTCTGTAGAAATATATATAATATTCTATTTTTGGTACCTGCACCTCTTTCTATTTGTTTCTAACACTTAATCAGGACAGACATGATCTGGAGCATAAATATGAAAGTTAATTTGTTTGTGATTTTATATGATGTTGAATATGTACTGAGTGGTCCTGTGTTTTGGGCAAATGATTCTGAGTAAGAAAACAAATGCATCAAGGGAAAGCCTGTGATTTTCATATATGTGAAAGGTTAGGATACTTAATTTATTGAATCAAGAATGTAATCCAGAAGTATATTTACTCCATCATGTCTCCAAAGCATGAAATGCTAATAAAATTATGCGTCTTTTTGCAAATTTGTTTTTCTCTGAATTTTAAGGTTTATTGCTTTCTTTCACTCCTGAAAATATTTGGTGAATATTTGTCAAATGTCAACTCATTAAACTAAAGTTTATTGACATCAAAAAGGATCAGTCTCTCCCCAGCCCAATAGCAAAGGGTTGTGTACCTAACACTGCAGTTGTGTTCTAAAATTTGCTTCATAAATATGCTTTGAATTTGAAAGAAGTACTTAGTAAGAGTGTGTAAATAGCACCTCTGCAAGCAAGGGGTTTCTTTGCAGGTAAAAATAATAATATGCTGTTGGTTTGTAATCTGTGGACTATGGAATAGTCTGGTAACTTTTACATGTGAGTTTGCTGAAAATATTTTAATATAATCTACGTAGTAAATTGTGTTGTGACTGAATAATTGAGTTTCAAGGGACAATTAAAAGAAACTTCCAGCTATGTGTGTATGTTAATGAAAACATACACCAGCATGATTAAAGTTTTTTGGAAAGGTCTTCTTATACCAGCTGTAATTCTGTCTGAAGGATGCAGCTTAGCATCATTGAGGCATTTTAATTTGCCCCTTTCTTTTCCATCCCCTAAAACAGGAAGATCTCCAGTGCATGCCTCAGCTGGATAGGTTGACACCAGAAATACCGAGCTCTGTTGCATTGTGATGCAAATTTTTATGCTTTCATTGAGCAGAAGTATTTCCTTCCTTTTTGACTAATATTGTCATTCCAAACCACAATTATTGTGTGTTTAGTGTATCTGGCTTAGACTTCTGTTCCAGTGTAAATGAGCATCTCTGATGAGAGCATCCTTGCATGAGGGCATGGCCGTAGAAAAAATACTTTGAGTACAGTAGGTGTCATATGATGATTGTTGTTTTCCTGGAGCAATTTAGAGTGCTATCTCATTTTCCTGAGATAATCTGCAAGTAAAAAAATATCAAAAATTTTTTGAGCTTTAGTAAAAAAAGATCTGGTCTAATGCTTTGTGTGGACTTGTGCATTCTTGTAAGCTACCTATATGCATTTTTATCACAGAAGAAATCAGGGGGAAATAAAAGCTCTTAAAAACAGTCTTCATACTCTCCATGAAAAAACTTCCAACAGGGATTGTTGACAAAGTGCTAAGTAACATGAGGAAAGGTAGCAGAATGCAGTCTCATTGTCATTAGCAGTTCTAGTCAGAAAGTCTTTCTTTAGGAGTGAAAGTTGTTTGAAATCAGTAGTTTTAACTTCATTTTTTCAGACAGCTAAATGGAATTTGTTAGTGAGATGTTGCAACGAGGAACAGGAGGAGGTTTTGGTTTTTGTTTTAGTACTTTTCAAGTGACAGAGGAAGAAACCAGAGATCTGGATGTCCTTCTAGAGCAACTGGCCTAATTCTGGAAAAAAACCCCCAATCTTTCCTGATGCTTACATTAAGTGTTCTTTCTGAATGTTTCCCTTAAAGGTTTTTCTGTGTAATCTCTGGATGCTTTAACCTTTATAATGCTCCTTTACTTCCTTCCTTCCTATCTCTACAATGGATAACTACTGGTGTGGTACTGTGTTCCTCTCAATTCAGAGCTTTATTTTCATTTAACACTCCTAGAAAGCAGGCTGACAGGCTGTTCACTATCCCATTGCCTATTTACATGCCCAGTCAGGCACATAATGTATTTATGCCACTTTGCAATGACTTACCCATCTTTGGATGAGTACTTTCACAGATATGAAGATACAGCAGCCAAAATTAGAATATGTTTTCAGGACCTGAAGAGAACAGTTTTTTTGTCTCACCCCAGGCATTGTGAAAGATCAGATGTGTATTGCATTTCACAGAAATATAGATCCTGACCCACCTACTCTTTGAGTAAACCTCTTGAAACTGTTGGGCTGCTGTGCCAAAAATAGAAGTGTTTGTAGCAGCTGTTGAATTGAACGAGTTGGAGTGTCTGTTGGGGAAAGCATGCAACAGCTAGAGAGACAAAAATCACAGCAGCTGAGACAGACAACTAGAATAGTCTAAGAGTCCTGGGGTGTATGAAGAGGCAAAAATGTTGGATACATCACAAAGGACAGATTACGAGACATCAGTGAATAGAAATCTATCCTATTAAAATTAGTAGGACCAACTGCAGGGTAAAGTGCTGTTTAACATGCACCAGCTGCTGCTGCTTCTCTTATCACACTACATGACACATTCTGGGACTGTCAAATTTCCTCCCAGTCATGTATTCTTGTCAATATCTCCATTCTGCTGGACTGCTTTGGGATTTATCTTTTCTTTTCATAACCTTCCTGAGACCTCTCCTTTGACTTCTCTGGTTGTGTCTTTTGCTGTAGCTTCTTCTTTTCTTCCATTCTTTGCAGGAGTCAACTCTACAGTCATTATTTACCTTATCAGCTACCAAGGGTGATTCAGGGTGTATAATTAATTTTAAGCAGTGAGCTAGCTCTTAGGAAAAGCCTAAACATATTTATTTTGTAATATGTTTTAATCAATGAGCTTCAATTTAGTGGCCTTACATGCAGAAAAATTTGTGGTAGATACAGTACTAGAAAACCAGATGGCAAAGAAGAAATTGGAATTACAGCAGGTGGACAATGAATGATATGCAAATTAAATAAGGTTTGAAGGATCTTGGGGGGCTAACTGTAATTTTAAAGAGGGAAAAACCTATTAAGTTAATTTTATCCTTTTCATACCATATTATCTAATTTTGTTTTTTTATTTCAATTTTGCTCTTTCAAATAATATTTTCTTGGCTTTTAGTTTGGAATATTAAAGTTTTTTTTCTGAAACAGCATCACAAAATATACATCTTTTGTTATGATGCAGTTTCATGCAGGACAGGCTAGAAGTTGAAGTCTTCTGCACAAGGACTTACTCCTGTTCTGGTACTGTTCCTGTACCAATATCAGGTATAATTCCTTTTTCATGTTTATCAGTGAACACAAGGCAATAGAAAAAAAAATTCTCCCTTAGAAATTTGTTTATTTTAACATCTGTAGCTGTAATTTCTCCAGAGAAAAATGGTTACTACCAAACTTTTGTCTCATAGCTTACATTTACTGTACATTGACTTGTATAATGCATTATAGCAGATGATAGATTTGTCACGGAGCTTTGTTTACACTACATTTGAAGCCATTCAACTGTAAAATCAGTTTAAGAAAGAGTGAAGTTGATTTCTTTACATGATTAACTTGGCATTTCTTTTTCTAACAACAAGGTTCATATTGCAGCAAATATATTACCTTCTATTTCTGGAGAGAGAAATGGATTAGCCACCAAATGAAAACAGACAGTTTTGAATTCTTAAAAAAACCCAAACCCCAAAAAACCCTACACCAAAACCCACAAAACCTAACAATAACTCCATGACTTGAATCAGCAATGCCAAAGCTGTTATCCAAGAAATGGAATCCTAGAAAGACAAATATATTTTGAAATGCAGTTAGAGTAAAATAAAACATAATAGCAGTAAGAAAACAACCCTGCGTCTATGCTTGCGTTGGTGCTCATTTTGAAACTGTCCAAAAGTTGAGGCAAAAAAATTCTCTTCTAGAACAATGTCTCTATGGACTGTTCTTAGAAGTGATCAAAACCTGATTTTTTTTTTTTTTTTTTTTTTTTTTGAGGTTGGTGTACAACAGGACATGTAAAATAGATCAAAAGCTGATATAAGCACTAGAAAATGTCTTTTCAGGTGGCCTTTTCAGGGAGAACCCAAAACCTAAATCGGCCTCCAAGGATGTCAGCTGTTGTTATAGTCACAATTTTTAGCACCTTTCCAAGGCAGAGAGCTGTATATGCAGAAATAGCTGTAGCTGAGAGTATGGGTCCCCAGTAGCAAATAAACACAGGGGCAAAGCCAAGAGTTCCAGTGATTCGTACAACAGAGGCTTCTAAATTCTTCATGAGCAGCATGTTTTTTTTCACTTGAGTATAACTAGGTCACATAACCATAAAAGTGGCAAGATTTGAAAAATCTGAATTTCTTCAAAGTATGGTGAGATTAAATCCAAAGCCTTGGATCTGAAAGCTGTTCATAGACATGACAACGTGAGTGTCTGTGAACCTTACAAGATCAGGAACAGCTAATACTTCATGAGCATCAGCTCTGATGAGTAGCTAGCTTTGATTGGTTTTGATTTTTAGTAATCTATTCCATTCAGTGTTTAGAGTGTGGATGGGCTTTATTGCCTTGAAGGATTACAGACTACCTCTTCTAGATCAGTGTAGGCAGCTGAAATAATTAATTTGAAGCACTGGCAGTTTAATTTTATATAAAAACTTCCCTTTTCTCTCAAGATTCCAAAAGAAAAAATGCATAATATGTTTTTTCTTTGTTTAATTTTTGGAAAGTTCCAGTTCATGAGATCAGTACCTAAAAAGGCAAAATAAGTATTTCTACAAAGTCCAAATCAGAAATTAGACTACGCAGTCATGCAATAGTAAAACATGAACTTAACAGCTTATGTTTAAGCAGAAAGATCTTAGTAACATCAAATTTTCCTACCTGTACCTCAATAATTTTATTATAATCAGTCTTTCTTGCATCTATGAGGGCACACAAAGGCAGATGGGTAAAAATCACACTCTAATAAAGTACTCTAAGATAGATTGAAGTGTGCAACAAAGGAAAGGTGTCAATAAATCTCTTAAATATTGCATGGGTGTTATCAAGCTCTAAAATACATGTCAAACATTGATATAAATAGTTAAAGTTAAGATGAAAGTGTCTTGCTTCTCTTTATGTTTCTCTCCGCATGTGTGGTGTAGCAGTTCCTCAGAGATGCTGTTTCACTCTTCTCTTTTCCTTCTGGTGAAAGGAGGACTGACAAAGCAGGAGTATCTGTAGCAGCAAGAGGGTTTTGGATTTCAGAGATTTCCATCCAGGAGGAAAAGCAGCTGCAGAACTCAACAGGAAAAGGCTTTGGGGTGAGGGTTGTCACTTGCCCTGGCTGGCAGGTGCCTGATATGGGTCATGTAGGATGAAGAGTTCAGAGCATCAGGGTGCACACTGACCTTTCCTCCTTCTTTCACCCACATGTGTGACTCCCTATCCCCTTAAAACTTTGTTTCATGATGAGCCTTGAAGTTTCACTTTACAGAACTGGTCTGGGAGGGAATATGAAAAATTGTTTTAACCAATTTATGATAGTCTTTTTTTTTTTTTTAATATGGCAAAGTTCTACAGAAATTACATTACATTGGCTTTGTCTTGTCAGAAAGTACTTCAAATAATGAGGACAGCTGCACATGTGAGGGTTTTGGAACTTTTTTTGGTCAAAACCTCTTAATTGTCAACCTGATAATGTTGTTTTAATGTGTTAGCAAAGTTCAGCCTGTTTATAATATGTCATTATGATATGAAAAAATCCCACTAGTATTTGTATATATATATAATTTGCTAAATTAATATGCAGCTATGGTAACCTCAGAGTTGAAATAGCTGTTTGCAAAATCAGATTGTTTACATGGGTACATTAAAAGAAAAGGTAATCTTAAGTGTTCTTTATTGTTTTAAGGCCAAAACCTCCCACATTTATGTTTCAAAAGTGTCTGTCACAGTAAAGGATATACATAAGTTTAGACTGCTCTGAGAATCATGACCCAAAGAGACACTAGAAGTAGTTTGTTGGTATGTATTTGTAACTGAAAGGTCTTGAGAAGTTCTGGTAGGTAGTTTTGAACTATTCCATTATATACTACACTCTCTGCTTTGACATTCTTACTTGAATCCAAGTCTTGAGGAAAAAGTAATTCTTTGTAATTTTTATAATTTTATTAAAACAGAATTGAGAAATTTTTTAGCGTAATGTAAAAATTAATCTCAGAACTCTTTGCCCCAGAATGTCATATAGGTAAAAGTGCACTTTAAAAATGATGAAATTAACTAACGGAATAAAATACTTTTTCTAAATTCAATCACATGGTGAAGATATTCTTCCAGGCCGGAAAAATCCTTGCCTCTGGTAATTGGGGTGAGAGGCTGCCAATGTAGGAAATATCACTCTATCCTGTTTTTATTCTCTATTTAAACAATCTTTATTGGTTAAGTCATCGCTATTAGTCATTTCCAGAGACAGTACCCTAGACTACATGGACCTTTAATCTGACCAAGTTCAGCCACAGATGTCTTTTCTTGGTAGCTCTGTCTAGATATGGAATATGGAAAAGATTCACTTATCACCACATCAGGACTGGATAGTTCAGATTCCCTGGGTGTTTTATTAAAGAAGGTGTATTTCCTTATTTCAACTCTACAGATGCTAAAGGGCATTTTCCATTTCCAGTTAGAAAATAACAGTTAGATTGGCTTGTGCTGCTTTTCATGCCCCAAAGTGTCCAAGTGAAAGCTCATACATGGAGCCCAGTGTGCTCTGTGTTGTTACAGGCAGACCTAAGACCCCGAATGACTTGGTAGGATGACAGTAATGTGTTTCTGTGTGTGTTCTCAGCTTACTCCAACAGTGAATTTTGAATCTGTGTTTTTCAGGCCTAAATATTATGCCATCGTTTGACTTCTATCTAAGTCTTTGGACAGGAGGAAAAAAATCAAGGAGCCAATCCCACTGAGAGACCCTGGAATACTGACATTTTGATGATCATAGGCCCTAAGGGAATGAGTTAGTGTGGGAAGCCTGCTAGTAAAAATTAGTCTTAGCTGGCAAGGACTAGCCTGCTAGTAAACCTGTCTAGATATTTGCTTTGAAGAATAACCAAAAAAATTTTATATATTTGGCTTGCCTTAATTTTAAATAATAGTTAAACTGTAATGGTTCATATAAGCAGAGATTTGGGAATTTCACATGTAATGAAAGCCAATAAAGTACATTTAAAAATATAATAATTTGGGGAATTTCCTAGATGGATCTGTTATTCTCATTCAGTTGGGGCAGAAGATGACAGGTAGGCTTTAACAATCACTCCATTTAGGTACAGTGGGTACTTAACATTTTGATTGATGGATCTGTGGTAGATCCTCCCACAGTAAATACATATATATTGTGCATATATATGTTGCTGTTCATTTACTAGCCCAGTAACAGACTTCTGCAAAGAGGTATTTTTGACTCCTTTTTAGAAAAGAATAAAATCTTTTTCTGAAACACTCTCATTTATTATTGCTAGAAAATTATATGCACGAGTCATGAGGTTATAATTTTCTAGCCAGTTGGAAAGGTTTGATTATTTGATAACTTTATCAAATAATATTAAAATCTGAGAGAACAAAGGCATTAGAAAAGGAGAAAAACAGTGATATTTAAGGAGATTTAGGCCATAGTGATTGGATTTATACAGGAGAGTTTTCCCTTGCTGTAGTGATAGATATGAAACAGCTTGTATTCACACTGCTCAAGACAAATCCTCTGACAGGCAGGCCTTGCCTCCTCTCCTTAATCCTGGCTGGCTCAGCAGCTGCTCCACAGCCCTTTGCAGCTCACTAGGGGTGCTCCTGTGTGGGATAACAGGCACATCGTGTTGGACATGCTCTTCCTCCTCCCACTCTGTACTGTCAGGCTCTATAAGATAAATCAGTACCCATCCCAGACCTGTTTCATTTAGAGTCCCGTGTTTTCACCTTACTTTGTGCTGCCTCTCTACTGATGTATTTGCTGCTGTGGTTGTTCAAGTGGCCAGGGTATCATCTTGACCACATCACTGGGTGTGCTCCTTCCTCCTCTGCTCTGGAGGCCTTCCAAAATGGGAGGGACTCCTGTTTACAAGACCCTGGGTCATAAACCCTAGGGAGAATGAGGTTGTGTGTCCACCTTTTATATGTAGAGGACCCTATTTAACACAGTGTCAGGATCAGCATCACAATCAAGCTTGAATGCATCCTTATCTTAGGCCCTAATGGCAGCTGGACAAAGGGTCACTGCTGAACCTCTGATGCTTGTCAGCCACAGCTTTTACTGGCTACTGTGAAATCATTTCTCCACAGGTGTGACCAGAGTAGAGGTCTGGAAAGCTCCACCAGACTGCCTGACCTGTGAGTAGAATTCACCGGCAATTTCTCCTGATGCCTTTCAGAGCTTTGGAGAACTGTGGCCATGAATGGGATTTACATTCCCATGTGACATCCCCTATGAAGAGCTCAAATACCCTACTCTCCCTTTGTATCAAGCAAGAAGTAAGAGAGTGCCATGGAGGAGTCATGAATGGAATAACTGGCTGCCCTGGTATTCAATGCTTGGGTGCATCATTTTGACAAATCAGAGATTCTTCTGTGACTGTGTATCAACCATTCTAAACTCTGAGAGGAAAAGCCCACAGAGTGGGATAGCCACAGAGATGCACCTGAACCTCAATGAGTTGTTTATGAGGTGGGGGGACAGAGAGGAGATGCTAGAAAGTGATACTTTGCTTAGCCTTGTTTGTAGTGGATGATATATCACCAGGGGAAAAGTAGGGAGAGAGAGTGAAGGACATGGGAGGCAGATGTTAGGGTTGTGACTGTTTCTCTAACACCACGGTGCTCTGTAAAACCAGTGAGCTCAGTCTCAGGCAGCTGTAGTCCTTTTTTTCAAACTTCAGTGAATGGTTTGGGTTTTTTTTTCCCATCTGAGTAGCAGTGTCACTGTGAAAGTAGCACTTGTTCTCTGACCTGTGCAGAGGGGATGTCTGGCAGCTTATGGTTTTGCACTATTTGTAGATGTTTGTCTGTTGTCAATGTTCATAAATGTGTGCAGTTGTAGTTTATCAGTCTCACTTTCTGTTCCTGGCCAGAGCTGTGATGCAGCTTTCTGTCATGCAGACCTTTTTTCTGGAGCTGGAGTGAGGTAAGCTGGTGATGGGAGGCTGCCAGGTACAGAAGCTGTTGTCACCTTGTGTCACCCGTGCCCTGCTTGTTTTAACCTGCTCCCTGTCATACCTTGTCTGCCCCCAAACACAATCAGTACCCCCTTCCCTGCCCTCCTGGTTCTCTGTCCTCAGTCAGACGTGAAGAAAGCTGAGCATTTGCCACAAAAGCTTTCTTGTCCTGGTCCCCGTGGTCCTGCTCTGGTCGTGTATGCCAAGCTGCTCCAGACCCCTGTCATTAATGAGCTTATCTGAGGTTTGAGTTGATGTGGCTGGCATCGTGTTCTCACAAGATTTGCTTCAAACACCAGCCCAGGAGCAAACTGTCATGCATGAGAGTATCAGAGAAGTGGGACCAAAGACTAAAATGAGACATTTGCCAAATTGACAGTGTAGACATGGCTATAATTTAGGGAATTTTGAAACCAATATTTTGTATCTTCTCTGAAAAGCACTTGTTGTAATCTTGTGCCTTCTCACACAGTGCATTTTGCATAACAATAATAGAGATAATTATGGTAATTACAATAAAAATTAATAATACTTGCCCTTTTTTCAGTAGATTTTAAAGTGCTTTTCAACACTGAATAATTAAGTCTAACAATATCTTGCGAGGTGGGTAGCAGGTGTTTGCTCATCTCTCTGGATCCTGTCACCCACCATAGTAGTACAGCTGCTTCTACTTCAGTCTCATTGACTTCTAAATTATCATCATGGTTTTCAGCAGATAATTTTCCCACATCCTCTCCACAGTGTGTCAAGAAGTGGAGGCCCTTTCTTACATGACTTTGGTTTTAAGAACACTGGAAATTTGCATGGAGAGGACTCATGGCTATATCCAGTGTGATAGGAATGGGAGGCTGTGCAGCCATGTGAACCCAGGCATGCTTGCCATGTGAAAATGTGGGGAGAGCATTTTGGAAGGGAGGCATGAAAAGCCTCTAGATTATGCAAGATAACAACTTCAGATCACTCATCTAGGTAATGTTTAGTCATATGATTAAACCTATCCAGACTTTCCCACTAGGGAGAAAAAATTAATCCAGGTTCTGATGATGCTGGCTGCATCATCTTTTTTTTTTTTTATCTCTTCTCTCCTTTTCACCTACCCCCTTAAACATATATGTGAACACATGGTGCATTTATTGTATTTTCAAATGTTAGCTGAGAGATTATTCTTGTTGAGGCAAACTAAGCTGGAGCTATGCTTGTTCCTCCTAATAATCATGGACTAATCTGGACTCTGCAGCAAAATGGAGGGTTTTGAGAAGAATATGAAATGACAGATGCTTGATTAAATTTTTAAAGGGTAAAGTGGAGGATGCAGGGTAAATTTTCTGAACAGTGTGCAGAAGACAACACAAACCCTGATATTTGTTTACAAGGTACGTGGGTGTTAAGTAACAACAGGATTCCTACACAGGCATTTCTAATATAACTGCTGCACAAATTTACACCCATGCATTCAATGAATTCAGACACTGAAAACTGGAATTGTTCTTGCAGTTCTTATATGTTATCAAAATTATTATTCTTCATTTTCTTAAGTAGAGTAACAAGATTAAGAAAAGCACCACGTAAAAAGTCTGATTCTAACTCTGGCCCTCAGGGAAATTAATGATGACAGATAATTAATTCATTAATTAATCATCAGGAACTTCAGATATGGACAGCCTATCAGCCCCCTATTGTGCCAGATCAGGCAAATATCTTTGACCAGGAGGGCACTTGTGCACCTATCAAGTCAGAAAACATTGAAATCAGATAGTTTATTAAAGAACAAGGCCCTGAACAGGGGAATTAGAGCATGCATGTCAAATTTCTTCTGAATTGAGTGTTTATACAGTCATACAAGAGATTTTTTTTCTCATTAGACCTGCAGGTTGTAGGAAGGGCAAAGCCCAAATCCTCCCATGAGGCTAATCAAAAGAACAGAGGTGCTATGAAAAAACCTGAATCATTTTGAATCACTGCTTCTGGAGATTAGAGAAGACCATATCTGGCCTCTAAAATGGAGAACAAGTATTGTAGGATAACTAGGAAAAAGGTGTCAGGGAATATCAATTAATTAAAAAGTGAAAAACAAGTGTCTTTGACTAATATTAACAAAATTGTAAGGATTAGGGGTTAATAATTACAATGTAGATGAAATCCAGACCTTTGTATAAATTTTTTTAAAACCTTTATATCTTTCCCAAAAACTCAGAAAAGGCTCAGAGTCCCTATGAATCTAGTCTTGATAAATATTATAGAATACAGTTTTCAAGTATCTTTATTGGATTGCAAACACATAATAAATTATTTATTCTACTTAAGAGATACTATTCAGTTAAAAAAAAACTTTAAACAGATATAATTCTAAAATGTTATATCTTCTAGCTCTGTGGGCTGTACTGTTAAAGCCCAGTGCCTAAGAGAATAACATAATAAAGTTGAAATTCAACCTGTTTTAGTAGTCATCTGATATTAATTGGGGAAAAAAATTAACAAGTGCTTATTCTGCTAACTGTAGAACAAAGTACTGATTCTACACTTACATAACTGTAGTAATATTGTGTATTACTTTGTAAAATTTCCACAGTAAGTAGTGTCTAGAAAACAACTCTTTTTCTTCAGTGTGACCCTGATGTGGGGTATCCTAAAAGTCTGCTCCACAAACTGTGAGCACAGAGAAGTGGTATTTTTATTTGAAAAAAAAATAATAAGTAGAGTTGCAAGTTATGTCCTGGGGATCAGAGGAGTTTCTGAATTTAGCCTTAATTAACCTTGTTGAAATTCACTGTGACTTTTGGCAGAACATCCAGCCTAAGAGAGAAGGGCTGTTACAATGTATTTTGCTAGTCCTTTAACTAAAGATTTCAATTTAAACTCTAGGTATATAATTCAACTAAAAAAAATCCTGCTTATACACATTCAAATAAATAATTTGGTAGCATAGGACCTTTCTGATAGCATCAATAAAAATGTCTAATTTGAGATTCTTTACTTTTTAGGAGTTCTTTACCTTTAGGTTGTTGCTTGCAGAGCACTGGGAGGCTTCTTTCCAGACATACTGTATTTGTGAGTTAACATGACATATCTAAGATTTTTCCTTGTAGATAACACCCTTCCCTGTAAAATAAATGGCCTGGGCACTGACACATGAGAACACTCCCAACTGGAACAACTCTTAAAGTATTTGCTTAATGTTCTGCATAGAAGTGGATTCAAGCATGGGCTTATGAGCTTTCAGAATTCAGGCTCGGTACCTGGCCCTGTACCTGAGAGAATAAAACTCCATGTGTCATTAACCTTCCTATCCTGCTCCCATAAAAAAGAGGATCATCTAGCTGATCAATTTAAATTTTGGTGACTGGCAAAAGATATAGGATTAAAAATGAAGCCAGTGGCAAGTTTAATGATAGAAACTCCACGTAAATCATGCAGGGGTTTAGCAGAATAATGATAGATGCTGTCAGAGGAGATTGTAGCAATCACACTTTTACTAGAGAACTGAAATATTCTTTTTTCGTCAGTTGTTATATCCCTTTTATTAAAAGAAACAATAGTTGCAATCTCTAATTCTTTAAGTGTTAGAATGCAGAATGAGAAATACTGATTTAGAAGGTGGCAATTTTGACAACATCAGTTATTTTGGTCTGTGAGAAGTGTATAGTCTGCCTGAAACAACTGCATAGAGCTGGATTAGACCTGTTGGAGCAAGCTGCTATAAAATATTATTTCATATGTCATACAGAGCTAGGGAGATAGCAGTTCTAGAGTTTTAATATCTTTTACCTGCATTAGTTTGTCTAAATCAAATGAAGATAAATTTAAACTGGAAATGTAACTCAACAGTTGCACTAATTGTGTCTTATTGCATCCTTTATAGGGAAAGCAATTAGCCAAAGAAAGAGTTTTAATAATTTTAATTAACCAGATAGCGCTTCTTTCTCAGTGTCAATGAAAATATTCCCTCCTACAGCATTCTTTGGTCATTTTGTTCTTTCTGGTTTGAACTCATAAAAATGAGGGATATATAGATTTATTAGATGATTAGTGTGACTGTAGGATAAAGCCATCTGGTTTTATGTAATTAACACAATATTAGGTTCAATAATTTGTACACAGCAAACCCAGGTTTTCTAGAAGGACTTCTAAACTTGACTGGAAGTCATCCCAACAGGGAAAATCCACAATATTGCAGAGCAGCTTGTTCTGGTGAATAACTATTTCAACATCAGTTATATGTGCCTAACCCTAATATCCACAGCTTCTTGGCATGACTCTTTACTGGAGTAAAAAGCTCATGGTTATCCATAATTTTTCCTCAGTAAGTATTAATGACCAGTCCCAAGTCCTTCAAAGTTGTCATCACTGTTTTATTTCGCAAAAAGTATAAAGCTTTGTACTGTATGCAAGGCATTTTTTTCTCTAGTCATTTGTGTGAAACACACTCCATGTTTTAAATGTCCATTTTAAAATCTAGGCAGGTGCAGATGGATGTAATCTTCCATTGTCACCTTCACCACCACTATTTATGAAGATAAAATTGCTGGATTAAGTCTATTCATCATTCAAGTGTTTATGCATTTAAAAAGAGTATTAGATCATACTTTTTGCCAACCATTTTTTCTTGTAATTTTTTAAGTTTTAAAATTGTGTTAAAATAGTGATCCCCTTTTAAATTTAACCCACATTCAAAACACTTGTTTTGTAGATTATAGTTTCCCAAAATGTAAATAGTCTGAGTTTTCTTTCATGCATTAAAATTAATACACTTTCTTGACTAGATTCACCATACAAACTAATTCACGGTCCAAAATAAGTGCTGTTAGGTACAATATATCTGCCATAAAATGTTGTAGTCCATAAGACTTTAGAAATGTATCGTGTTCTTTCACACCTATCTTGTATGGATGTTCTGGAAAATCATTTCTCCTAACAGTTATAAAAAGATAACTGAGGATTAACTCCATCTCTTTTCCTGGTTTTTTTTGGTTTTTTTTTTTTTTTTTGCAGTTTAGTTCTATTCTCAGATGTGTCTGTGTTTTTAGAAAATGTTACAGAAGTAGAAATGCATTTTACGTTTCAGTGGTTGTACTAGGATTAGATCTAATTCCTACTGCTGTTTCCATTTACTGCTGTGTAATGAGCTTCCATGCAATTACATGTGGGAAAAACTATAGTACTATATCCAAGAAGAATCAGGGCATCTGGTCTGGAATCAGCCACAGATGGGTATGTATGAACCTTGAGTGTGTTTTGTGCAATGCTGGGGAAAAGTGTCATATCCAGACTTGTATTTCAGCCTTGTTATGACAGATAACAGCTCAACTACCAGAGAGGCAAGTCTCTTTTGAGAAACACCCTTTATGCTGCATGGAACATAAAAATCAACAAACTTCGTATCAGTGTTTGACAATATACTGAAAATAACATTGTGTTTGCTTGGGGAGTTTCTGAAAACAAGGGCTAAATGTGTCCTCGGAGTAAATTTGTTGTATGCTACATCTCTGCCTTGTAGATCTAAATGTCTGCATGGAATTGGTGGTTGTGGCTGTGCACGGGGGAACATGGCAGCAAGAGCAGCTTCTCTCTCATGAAGTGGTGGCAGAAGAGGGCTGTTACAGAATTTCCTAATGGTTCTCTCAGAGCAGAATCGAACGTCTCTCACAGATCAAACTTCGTGCTTGCGTCCAGCAGTTTCCTCTCATTCTTTATGTTTAATTAGAGATGCCATTTCATGTGTATAATTCCTGGAATTTCCATGCCTTATGGTTCTAAGTCTACAGGTCCCTCTTCATCACTCTATCATCTTTAACTACACCCTAAAGCCCAGAATATTTGTATGGAACTGACAAACAAAACTTACATGGCAGAAGAGCAGACCCTGAAGTGAGCACAGTATGGAATTATGACTTTTTATTACAGATCAATCCAATTTTAATCTGTTTTGGATGCCAAATTACAGTCAGAGCTGAGATAACAATGTATACAAATTTGTATTTCACAACTTCCACATAATATTTAATTTTCAAATTACAGATAATCAAAACCATGATTTTCTTTTTCAAATATATTTGCTAATCACAATATTGCACTGAATAATGTCTATAGGGTCTTGCTTGTTTTGCTGTGGGTTGTTTTTTTGTTTGCTTTGGCTTTTTTCTCTTAAAATATTATTTTTATTTTAGCAATGTCAATCAGCCACATTGCCTGTACAATAGTTATTTGGAATGGAACACTTAAATATGGAACTTCTGGTATAAATTAGAAAAGAACATTCTTTAATATGTATTGCCCTATTTCCTTTTCATGTTGTATTGCAGGACATATTTGTGCTATATGAGTTTACAAATATATCGAAATCAAGTAAAGAAAATAAATCAAATAGGAACATAGCAAAGCATATTCAAAGAAATTATTTGGAAAAATGTATTAGAGAGTCAAAGGCTCAATAGTGTGTCCTAACTGAATTCTGGTGTTATCAAAGCAAGAACTTAAAGTTCTTTGGCTATGAATGTAGGACCTGCCTAGTTATATAAGCTGCAGCAGTCAGTTTTCAGCTCACTGAATTGAGAAAAATTCAGTTTTAGAGGAAAAAGATCATTTTACCAGAAAATATCAACAGAAAACGTAACAAAATTTTTCTAAGCCTTAAGTATTTAAGCATTTTTAACACAAACATTGAGCTATTCCTTGCTAGCATTTAATTCCTCTACTTTTTTTTTTTTTTTTTCCTTTTTTGGCTCATATTTATTTCACTTCTCTTTTATGGAATATAACTGTTGGAGGAAATATGAGGCAAAACAGTTCTGCAGTCGGATACAACAAATGAGGTCACAATGTTAATGAAAAAGTTAGTGCAATAGTTTTTAATTTCACCCAGAAAGCAATGTATGTCCCTTTTTCTTCCAAGGTAGCAAATCAAAGCAATGGACATGTCCAGTGCAATGCCGTCAGTCTAAACAATCCTTACACGGTTGTCATCCACAATAATTGCAGCAAGGCAGTACTGAAGCAATAGTCACTATCAAGAGTCAGATAAGAGTAGAAAAACCCTGGGCTCCTAAATATGACAGTATGTTGCAGTAAATATTTAAGAACTGCTTGCATTTTTAAAGGAGAGCTTTATTTTAAAAGAGCTTTTCACATGAGTAAAAAAAAACAACTTTGGCACATTTGAGAGAGTTTGGTGTTTTGGATGGATGAGCTGCAGTCATGAAAGCAGGATAAGTTCTGTTCACATATATTTAAATGAATTTAAATCTCCACTTCCTTGCATCCTGTCTAGGTGCTTATTGCATTTCATAGTGAGTGTAACAGTATGATTACATTTGGTAGTGTTTAACACCTGTTTTGCATAAAATAAAAGGTTTTCCAGATGGAAGCGATAGAAAATCTATCTGAAAGGCAAAATGATTCATTACTGGAATTAATTTATGGTGCTGTTTGATGTCACCAGCTAAAATGGTGGCTAACAGCTGCTGGAAGGAGGGATTCTGCTCCTCACTCCTCACCCCTGACCATGCAGTTGTGCCCCTTCCAGTGCTATGAGAATATGAGGCTTCAGAGCCTGCTGACAAGATAGTAAACCAGGAGAAAATATTTCATATGTTCGGTTTATTTTCTTTATTTTCAAAATATCTTGCTGCAGATTTCTGGATGATACACATTTTTGCAGTGACAGCTGTTAGTGAAACTGGCAAGCCAAGTGTCCTCGGTCTGGGTCAGGAATTGTCCATCTGACTGTATCCAAGGGAATAAGGTGTTTTTGGAACAGTTAGACAAAACCATAAGAGCAGTCAAAATGCTTGCCTTATGTAAACACAAATGGAGACTGTAAAGCTCTTATTCCATACCATGAAAACTCCTGTTTTCCCCCCAGGTGTGTGCATGTTATGCATGGCACAGAGCTCACACAGATAAGTCTTGGCCGTGCAAGACATGATGTTTCAACCAACTTTTTCAAAAGATTTCTCAAAATTTTATATCAGCATAAAAAATTGCTCTTGTATCTAAAGAAATTGGCTATATAATCAATATTTCTAATTAATTGCCATGCTTGGTGCTTGGGTAACTTCAGGCTATTTAGTCCTAACCAAAGCATAGAATTACTTACTAGAAAAAGGAAAGTTTCTTTAATTTGATCCAGGGCAATTTTGTTGGAATGAATGTGTTTGTATCTAAAAGTGAAGAGGTGCCCTCAACGTACCAGAATAGTGTGATTACATCAACAAAAAAAGTTAATTGGTTTATTCAAAGGTATTAACAGTAATTCACATGGATGAAAAACTCTGGCAAAATCCTCCACAAAAAACCATCATGGAAACTTAAATTCTTATCCTCCAAAGGCCGTTTTTAACGTTCCAATTGTGAATATATCACTGTGACATTAAAATAGGTGATAAATTATGTAGGTGGGAAATTGGGCCTGTATTTTTAAAATAAGAGTTGACTGATGTTTAAGACTAAAGAAACTAAATACATAAAGCATTGCAGTAATTGAAGCAATAAAAAAAGTGGATTGGTTTTGTTGGGGGGTTTTGTGTGTGTGGTTTTGTTTTTTTTTAAATATGGCATGATGACAGAAAATTGCCCAGTATTTAAAGCTTGATGTCATTGAATAAATTTTACAAGATCTATAATATAAGGACTAGAAAATGTGATAAAAATTTAGATAAGTGAAATTAGAAGAAATTTTGTGGACTGTTAGAAGAATCACTGACAAATGTAACTGAAATGTTAACTAAAAATAATTGTTAATTGGATTTTGATACAAGCATGAAAATACCCAACAGCAGGAATAATTTCATTTATTCATACAAGTTTTTGTATTAGAAAAATAGCTTAGGGGAAAAAAAGGCAAACAGATAAGCAAATGATTGCATTTACTTCAGTAAAAACCTTTCCTTGATATATGGTGATGCTATCACATAAATATAGGAGAACATCAGAATGTTTAAAAAAACAGCATAGAAAATAAGTGTTAGAATTCTATCATGCACTCTTGGTTGGTAGATGTGATGTTGTAGTAGTTTCCATTTTCTTTACTTCAAAAATACAGTTTTGGGATAGATTATTAGAAATCTGGGAACACTTCTTTGCAAGCAGAGGATGAAAGATTTCTTCACAGGGATGATTAAGATGACAACTGGCATAAAAGCATGAATGACTGCAAAAAGATGGGTTTTTCTCTAGATTGTGTTATCAATTAAACATACCTTTATTTTTTTTAAAAAAAGCAGTTCAACATTTGTTATTTTAAAAGTAATGCTGATTTTTTCCACATTTTGTTATCTTTTTCTAACAACTTTTTTGTTCAAAAATGTTTTCTAAAGATGACTTTTTTTCCTCTCTGCCTTTTTCCAACATAAGGTTTTTTACTTTATTTACTATTGGTTTTATTTTTGAGTCTTTATCACAAAACTAAGCTGATTTTATTTATTTACCTTAGGTTTTATTTTTAAATTTACCTTATGTCTATTTACTCTTAGCTATTTTCAGTACCACTTTTGCTTTGCTTTTGAACTTTCAGATCTTTAAACAGTACTTTGTGAAAATATTTTGCCATCTCCTGCTTGCTTGCTATTTTTACTTGCTACTTTTTAATATTTGTCAGTTAGAGCTTTAAAGTGACATAGAATACCTCCTACAATGATAAAATTCACTTTAATATTAAAGAATGAAATATCGTTTTGAAAATCATTCCAGTTTACACATGTAGTGAATTTCTCACGTTTGTGCTGAGTTACAATGCAGTAGGATAGAATTTTAAGGTATGATCATCACCACTGGTTGCAACACATTTTTAACTTGTCCCAACGTAGTTATAACAAATGTCTGTGTTCTCTCTTCTGCTTTTTTCCTAATTAAGGCAAAAATTTTGGGATATGGCATTTCAAGCATGGACACAACTTAAAAAATGTGAAAACCAAATTCTTTTACTTACAAGCATATATTTTGAATAACTGTTCTCTAGGATCTCTCATATGCAAGAGAAAAAAATTAAAATAAAGTTTTCGGATCAAGAATTTTCCTCATTTTTGTGTCCTTATCTGGTGTGGTGGGCAAGCCCTTAAAAAGTAATTATTTAATACCAGGCGATTTGAATTTTGGAGTTCATTTGTTTTTGCATGGGAGATTTTGCATGTAATAAACACTAAATTTAGCAACCTTTGAAAGACAGGAAATTAAACTTGTTTTTTAATAAATTTATAGTATCACTGTCAGTAACTCCTTGTATTTTTCATCAGAGTGGCAAAAAAGCATTGGAAACTGGGTTGTACATATATGGGGTGGTTTTATGTTTGGGTTTTTGTTTGTTTGGGGGTTTTTGTTTGGGTTTTTTGGGTTTTTCTTCTGTGGGTTTTTGGGGTATTTTTTGGTAATATATACTTTGCAGTATAACGAGTACAGTCTGACCTGTGAAGAAACTTAGGATCAAGAAAAGTTAGGTATTGGAACAGATAGGAGAAATATTTGGGATAAGAGCCCCAGGATGGGGTGACCCAGACCCAGTGCAAATGACATTTACAAAGTTAATTTTACCATTTTGGAATCAGCAAGCCATGTTCTTTTACCCTAATGAAGGAGCTGAAGACCTTATTCTTTCCAAAAGACCAAGTCCTTGAGCCTTGTTCAGCATTAGCTATATTGGGACATAATATAATAAGCAAAGGAAAATTCCGACTATTCACTTTTCTGAAAGTAAACTGTAGTCAGAAATACTAATCCAGTTCACCACCACAACACCCAGTTTGTTGAGAACAAGAGATTTTACATATTCTGATCAGGAAAAAGTTAGTGAAGGTACAGTGAAACCATTTTGCTACCAAAAATCAGCATCCCTGTCAAAAACTGCCTCCTATAGGATCCTCCTGGATGAACTGTGGCAGCAGAGCACAATATAATCCTGTTTCTAAGAGTTTAGATCTGACTCTTCTTCAATTTAGAAAGAGCTCATTGAACTCTTCCTTGAATGATGTCTACAGTAGCTGCAAACACATTGCTCTTTTCCAACACCAATTCTGCCCCCTGCAAGAGATATGAAATTCCCTGAACATGTTTGAAAGATTCCTCTTTGAGAACTGAACAAAATATTGGCTTATTCATGTTTTGTGTTGCAGCAGGAAAAAAAATAAGAGTATTAAGTTGCAAAGAGGTTGTGAATACATTGTCAAATCCATTACAGGCAGGTTTTTGTCCAAAAGATGTGCTCTGACATTACTGATATGCATGGTCCTAAAAAATCAGGAAATACACAGGGCAAAGCTCAGCAGTAGCGTCCTTTAGTCACACAAAGGATGGCTCTCAGTATTTTACTCACATTAGATTAATGCTTGGTGTCTTAGGGAACAATCTGATTGAAGACAAGCAAAATAGCTGTAATGACTTCCAATAAAAGCAGGAAAAATGAGAGCAATAGGGAACACCAGGAATAAATGCTGGTTCCTTTGCCTAACTGCATGTTTCTTTATCAACATGGATATATCATCTTTAAAGGCAAGAATACATTGAGTCAAGTATCTCCTTTGTAAGTAAATTAAATTTAGAGAAAATTTTTCTCTGAAATCAATGCATCCTGTCTTCTTATGCCTCAGACAATTTAGTGCAAGTTATTCATGGGCTAAAGAGCTTTGTTTAATGGTTGGAGAATTCTCTTCAATTTATAATGAATAGCCTAGAAAATGTATAGCTGGACTAGCAACCCATCTTATCAAGTCCATGTAACCAAATAAAGTATTTAGACCAGTTAATTAAAAGAAGTCATTAAAGGTGTATTCTTGTAACAAACAATTACGGAGTAGAAAATAGCCTTGAAATGTAATTAAGTTCAACTATTTCTCTCTGTTTACCAAAATTAATTAGTGCCTCCTTGCCAGCATAACTTTACTTGAAGATTTGTAATTTGACACTGTACCATAAGACACAATTATTGTCTTCAATTTCTAATCACAACAGAAATTAAATTTTCTATTGAATTAGTTATATGAAAAGAATAAAAGACATTCCTTTTCTTTAGCTATGCTTTAGTAATTTTTGTTTCACTGGTGGATGTAGTAGTCCAGGTGATTTTATTACTGGCGAGAAGTGAAATCTGAAACTAATTTCATCAAAGCTAATGCTGAACATTAGAGGCATTTTAATTTTGTGAATATTGACCTCATGTGATGACTTATGCAAGTGGTGTTTTTCTGCAATATTTGTAATTTGCTGTTGCATAACTTTGGTTATTCTTAATAAAATTCTTAGAAATGTTTGGATCAGATTTTGGAGGTAATTGCCACTGAGCCCTTGAGATTCTCTTATTCTGTACAATGCTAGGATTATTAGGTGGGAAGGATATTGATTTTTGCATAAAATGGTACTGCTTTAGTCCAAAAAACCAGTAATGCTCCTCTCCCCTCACCAAACTCAACAAAAATTACCATTTTAGACCTATTAAAATGAAATAAATAAAACCAGAATCACTTATTTAATACACAGCTGCGAAGGGTCACTAAGAAATTGATTCAGATTGCATTTCAAAGGAGAAAACTATTAAAAAAAAAGGGAAATGGAAAATGCAATAAAATTAAAGTGTAGGGTATGGTATTAGAAGCATCCTTAGCTCGTGAATGGGCAAACCATCATTATTCCTTTTCTTTTTGGGGATGGAAAAGCAGGAACATCTCTAATATTTACAGTTTGTTTTATGACCTTGTTAGGCACACTTCATGAGGAAACTCTTTAGTATTTTTCAGAACTCAAGAAAGTTTTATTAATTTCAGAAGTTTACCTGATCTGAAGATTGACATTTTGAACTTAATTTATAAAACAAGTTATAAACTGTACAGAGTCATTCAGGAAGCCCTTCTTTTCCTTAATACTTTTTAGATCATTGTCTTCTGTTCTTTTTGCTTTTGCACTAAGCTACTTACACTTTTCTAAATACCTAATTAACTTCATAATTAAGATAAATACTTTATACTCAAATGGCTTCTTTAAACTCATAACCAGTAGTAATGCAGCCACTGTCCTACATACTGGAATATAAAATATTTTATTGTTTGCATAGCACCAATATTAAGATGTTATTACCAGTTATCTGAATTTACATACAAAATGTTTCAAAGTGTACCACTTGAGAGGTTTATGCTTTGAATGTTTAAGTATTTGCATTTTTTCCACCATTAAGAAAGAACATGAGTTTGCAATAACCTAAATATCTTCCAAAGATAAAATAATCATTTAATGTTAAATAAGTAGATGCTTTACAATCCCTTTGTATAATACATACTCTGAAATATAATGGTTGATATAATTGTTTTAAAATATTTTTTTTTTCTTGAAATATAGGCTAAAAAAACACCCTGATTTTACAGTAATGTTTATAGCTTTTGTTAGCATATTGTCTGAATATTATGTTTCTCTGAATTATCCATACTAAAATCTGCTTGAATTTGAACACGTACTTTTACTTGAAACAGAACTACTGAATAAATATAGTAAGAAAAAAATATTTTTTTATTAGTTTTGCAAAAGATAATCTTAGTGATGCATATCTTTCTCTTTTCATAAAAGGCTTTTAGGATGGCATGCTATTATTTATACCATTTACCATTTTCATTTAAAGATTCCATGTAAAATATTCATAAAAATTAACATGATCTGTACTTTTACATGTATTTCAAAACACAACACACAAAATATTGTTATCACACCATACAGGCTAGAAAATGTCTTTTATTTTCTTCATAAACACATTTACCTTAAAACAAATGCAGTTTAATACCCAAAGGGAGTTTTTTTCTCCTTAAAATAAGGAAATCATCTAGGATAAAAGAAAGAATGCCCCAGAAGTTATTGTAACTAGCTCAATGATTCCAGTTAATGCAACAGCCCCCTCAAAAGATAAGACAATTTTATCCTGAGTAGCCATCTCAAATAGAAAATTGACTGCAATAACTTCTTAACACCTGACAAAATCACAAACAAATTGGTAATAACTTTATATTAAAATTATATTAGTGTTCTTCCTGTTAGGTGTTAAAGTAATTTCTGGTAATCTTTGGAGGGTACAGTAAGAGAAAATAATATTTTAGGTAATTTTAATTGATATATTGATCGTAAGTCTAAGGATATTAAGATTAAAATTAATTTAAAATGTTTTACCTTCTTGGTCATGTGTATAAGTTTTTCTTCATGGGTAAGGTCTGTTTGTTGAACAGACAGACAAAACCTAGGTCATCAATAGAGTAATTTCTTGAACCTTGAAAATATGAAAAAAAATCTTTCTGTCTTCATATAAATAGTAAAGACTGAAGTATGTATCTACCTATATAATTTATAACTCATGATTAATCTATCATATATAGTATGTAATTGATATATAATATATGCCTGAAATTGTCATGTGTAATAATAGTACACTTACGTTATGGTTGGATGTTTCAGCAGAATTCCTCAACCAAGGATCTAGGCAGTAAATCTACTATAAAATTGTTTTGAACACACAGATGGTGATGCATTATTTTGTTGTTGCATTTATTGATTTTATTGTGGTACAGTACAAATCTGCCAGCAATAAAATAGAATGTGATGACACCAAAATGTATGGAGAGATATTTCACTTCATGCATAGTGAAGTAAGGTGTTGAGCTGATATGTTAGCAATGGATGACACACAGAAAAGGAATTAATTGTTATTTCATACTTTCTTGGCCTGTATGGCTTCAGCTTAAGAAAAACCCAAGTATTTTAAGTACCATAATTCAGGCCAGATTTAGCAGTAGGCATTCCTACTACAGCAGGCATTCTTGTGTGAAATAATTTTTGTGGTTAGTGTATCGAGAGCCTCAGGGTTTTATTTTCTCCACTGTAAATATTCCTACTCAAACAAAAAATGTACAGTCACTGAAACACCTCAAACATGACTTTGCATATTTCTAATGCCTGTTCCTCAAAAAAACTCATCCAGCAAGTACAAAATGTGGGAGAAGTTCCTGATGTGGGAGCTGCTAAAACACCAGCCTGCTTCTCCAGCTGGCCAAGGAAGTTGGAGGGGTTACAGGTAAGGAATGGTTTCTATTTCTCATTTCAAATGAGAGAAGCAGTATGTGGATATCTGTGACAATGACCAAGGCAGGAGAAATACTTCCACTAAGAAAACTCTGTGATGAGTTGGCTGCTGTCAAGGGGAGAGATTTTATTTTTTTTTTAATGCCTGACCACAGAATAAGATTTCTAATTTTTCCTAGTGTGTCCTAATGACAAATTCTTGACTTAGCTAGCCCTCAAGATAAAACCAAAATTTTACCTATGAAGTAGCACAGTTTTTCAGTCTGACAGTCAAATCTCACTTCCAGCCTTTTCACGTGGGTTGCTAAACACTGACAAATGGCTGAGTATCTGATATAAAAGTCAATTTTTTTCTGGAAGATTTATACTTTAAAAAAGAAGTTGACAAAAAAAAAAGTAATGAGTCCAGCAGAAGAACCCAACTTTTGCTCTAAATTTATGAAATCCACAAGCAGTCTGGGGTTTCTGTTTACAGGACAGGCATGTTTTTGGGTGAAAAGACTGAAGGTAATTTGCTGTCTGTTTTATCATTGAAACACAGACTACTGAAATCCCTGGAATTTCAAAAAGGACATTTCTCCTTCAGGAAATATTATTGCATGATGACAGCCACGATACAAATGTGACACTGAGCAGCTACGCTTCCATGAAACAGGAAGAAAAAGAGAAGAAATGGAGACAAGAAAAATGTAAGTTTCCTTTATACCCTTCGCCATTCCTCCTTCTTCTCCTAGAGGGTGCAGTCCTGGAGATTGCAGTCTTGGAGATTACAGTCCCCTGACTTGCTTTATGCTATCCTCAACCTCTTCCACATTGCCCTGAAAGAGTCAGCACAGAGCAATGCTTTAAACAAACATCCCCTACAGAGCTCCACATTTATTTTTGCCTTCCAAGCAAGCTGTCATTTACCCTCTGTTACACAGTTATTACTTGCATTAAATGCATGTTCTTAGTTGCTGCATTTAATTTATCAAGGCCCCCATCTGGATTGATGCACTCCAAAGTGGAAGTGTTTTGCCTTTAATCTGCATAGCAACAGAAATTCATACTCTTTTCTTTCTGCACGAGATGTAAAGATAGCATCTCAGAAATATCTGAGCCTGGGGAATCAAATGCCCAGCTGAGACAGACTGCTGTCTCACACTCAAGCATCATGAGTATCAACAGCATTGCATTTCCTGCATGAGCTTCCCCTGAGGGATTGAGTCCTGGAGGTGCAGTCAGAGCATGTAGAACATTCCACGACAAGGGCACAGCTCTCACAAAACAGCATGGCAGCTGTCATGTTTGCTGCAAAACATGGCCAGAACAGTACGTGATACCTGTTTCCAACCCTTTCCTTTCATCCTTAATACCACTGCGATGTCTGGATGTTTTTCCACTCCTTTCCTGAATGTTTGCTGACTTAAATCTCTTACCATAGCCTGTGTTGATGGCCGGGTTATGACAAGCCTTGCATGTGGGAATACACTTTCAGAGCATTTCCTTGAAATTTCTTCTTTTCCATAAAATAATTTAAAGATTCAGAAATAAAATGACAGAGAAAAGGAGAGAAGGGTAAGGAGCACAGGGATGGGGGGGAGGGGGTGAGATCAAGTGGTGTTCTTGGAGCGGGGACTAATTTTTGGGGTAGGCTCTGAGAAAAACTGCTGGCTTACCCATCATGGGTGAGGACAGCAGGAAAGCACATCCTGCTGGAGCTCTGCTCTGTGCTCCAGAACACAGCAGACCCAAAAGCATTTTTTTTTTTTTTTTTTTTTTTTTGGTGGTTCTTGGGCAAATATAAAATTGAACCCATAAAGATTATTTCATATGATGTCTCTTTGGATACAGGCATGAGTTAGTGATCTTGGTAACAGAGACAGTAGCTGCAAATTAGCTTCTCCTTACAGCTCTAGTGATTCCTCCACGATATGAAACACATAATTTGGTACTATGCATCAAAAATATTGTGGATTTTATACAAGGCAAATAGAACAAAAATAACCATTTTTTCAAAAGTTAGATCTGCCTTACAACCGCACTTCAAGGATTCTCTGCCCTTTCTACAGAATGAACAGACGATTTTTTTCTTCATAATTTTTTTGTTTTTAACAGGGAAATGTTATTTAATGAATGCAAAGCTGCTTCTGTGGAAAAATATTGGTACAGATCAAATGAGAGTAGGGAGGGTTTCTCACATTCAAGACTGAATTTCTGCTCATAATGATAGAGAAACAGAGACAGTTGTTTTGCAGAACTGAGCACGTTTGGGATAATGACTTTGGCCTTGAATGTTCAGGTGGCCATTGCACTGCCCAGGGTAAGATATTTCTAGAGCAGGACTACGTGAATTCTTTTTCTGTGGCCTGTACACCCTAGTAAATAAATACCATTGATCTGAACTAATTCCAAAGAGTAATTAGTATGCACAGTTTCAGGATTTAGCAAAAAAAGAGACAATTCATACTAATTCAAATCTGGAACTGAACCTCAACTTTGTACATGTCAGGTGGTTTTCATAACATGTGTATGGTTGTTGTGAAAACTTTCCTCTTTCCTAATTCACCATTTTGGGTTGGTATCTTTAAGGCAACTTTTTTTTTTTTTTTTTTTTGGTAAATTTAGTGCTGGCATTTTTATGATGGTTAAGCATTGATTTTACTCCCAGTGAGTCAGGAAATGGACTGAAGAAAGATTTTCCACCTTGCCAATAAATATTTTATAGTTCATGGTTATTGCAGAGTGGGAAATACACCACTCTGTCCCCTCAAGACTTAAGAAAAAGTGTTAGAAGTTTTCAACATTTGTGTCACAGAAAAGAAATTTGACATTTTGAGTAAGTTGATGGAACAGCAGAGCTATTGCCCTTCTGCATCCATTTATTGTCCTTCTTTACATATGCACATTTATTTCAGATGTATTCTGTTTTCAGATATTCCAATTCTAGCGATACTTGCTGTGCTTCAATTAGGGAGTGACAACCATCGAGTTAACTTTTTTAGCTCAGCATATGTGGCTATGTACAAACTCATGCATAAACATAAACCAAACTACCCAGTGGGAAAAAAGGCTAATACCTTTTTTAGAGCAGAAGTGAAAAAATAGCAGCCAATGAAAACCCAAGATTGCACAATCCTAATTGCCGAGAGAGCGACGTGTTTGTCCGTGCCACCCAAGAAGGAAGAAAGCTGAGGAGTGGGAAGATGTCTGAGTAACAAAAGAGAACTTTGCAGTGCTTCAGCTCGGAGAGTTGAATGTGCTGGTATTAAAGCACGAGTGCGTGGAGGCGTGTGCAGTGACAGGCAGGGAGCTGCGTCTGTTCTGCAAGAGGAACGAAGCCAAGCACAGAAGATTGGGATTATTTTGTTTTCCACCATTGACTTCAAGCCCTCAGTTTACATGCACTCATAAAAGTGAATTTTCAATGCATCTAACAGCTACTGTTTACACAGTAAGAGAAGCATCCACTAAAGCAATGTAAATAACCTTAGTAACTGTATTCTTTTTGACCTTGTAAAGGGCGCTTTTGCTCGCTCACATTCATGCTGACTTCCACAGCAAGGATCTCTTTCCCACTTTGTCATTTTGATTAGATTAGTTGTGAGAACTTTTACATCTCTTCCACTACGTCTCCCTTTTTAACATGTCAGATACTGTGTTTTGATTCTACTTTCAAGGCTCCTTAAGACCCTTTCTTCTCTTCCTATAAACTTGTTTTACAGTTCTGAGAAATCACTTCTGGCCCCCAGCTGGTAAATAGTACTATTTGCCATTGCTTCCCTGCTAAGCCTCTGGACAAGCACTTTCCTGGCGTTTCTCATGTGCCCCACAACTGTGGCAGATTATCTTACAAACTCCCCAGAAGTCTCCTTTGCCTTGCTAGCTACGAAAAGCTCTCTATATGTTTGCTATGACCACTGTGAGCAGCCATTTAAATGTGTGCTTCACTCAGCTTCGTTTTACTGATGAAAGGATTTGTTAGAGACCTGTGTTGTGGTTGGATTTGGCTTTAATTAGATGTCACCTGCCTTCTCAAGTCTTTTTCGCTGTTGCTTTGACATATTGTTGCTTTTTGACTCTTTAGGCTGAGTGAAAAGACTGTCTTCCCCTTTTTGTTGCTTATTAGAAAAGCAGGATTAAATCAAGCAACCAAACATCACTTTGTTATACCCATCTTTGCAACATGCAAAAGTCTGTTTTTGTCAGAAGAGATGAAAAGTATTCACTACTTCAGGGTCAAATGTTGCAAAAGAAATGTCAAAGTCTTTTGAAAAGGTTTGAAAGAGCTGCAATTCATTACGTTTCTCAAAGAAAAGATTACAGAGGGGGGAATAAGCCTGCCTGACTACTAAATGGAAATAGAATTAGGCCAACAGGAACGAGGTGCAACAGGAACATAGTAAAACTGGCAATGTCTAATATCTTAGACAATGTATTCTTGTTAAATAGATCAAAACCCAGGCTGAAAACAGCTGTTCTGAGAATGGTGTGTTGGAATATAAGCTACAAATGAAGTGTTGAGGAACAATTAGGCTGTAATGCCTACAGCAGCAGCAGCTATTTCTCATTTCCTTCCCTCTGCACCCCAATGGGGTCAGCAGCAGGAGTAACACCTTTGGGAACTTAACATCTCCCAGTGAAGAAATCATATCACTTATGTCATTTTTGTTTGGGATTTAATTGGTGTCATTGATCATCTCAAAGAATGAATAATACTGGTATTTTATTCAGAGGTGGTTTATAACAGGCATTTCAGGTTATTATGGAAGTCTTTCCATCATAAGATGAGTTGAGGTCCTAGCAGTTGTTCTACAAGTACACTGCAAGCAGCTCAAGAAATCAAAGGTAAAAGGAAAATCAATAGGTATATTAGGAGCATTCTTGAAAGGGAAAAATAGAGGTAGAAGAAAGGAAGGAGTAAGTTTTTACGTGAACTTTATTTTTTCAATTTTGCAATGTGCATAACTAGAGACCTGTTTCAGCCCTGAAAAAAACCACCAAAAACCCCCAACTGAACAAATGACATATTTAACAGTCACAGGTCTGAATAACTGTTTAGGGTTCCTAAAGATGACAATCTTCTATCTTTTTCCCAAAGGGATAAAACTATTGTTTGAGTAAATAACAAAGGTAAATTTAAAATAACTGCTTGAAATGTGTTCATATTTTGAAGTTTCTACTTTATATGTTAACCTGGGAAAAGAGTAAAATTTTGCAACTACAAGCTTGTTTGTTTTTTTTTTAGTAAATATATTAATTGATCTTTTAAGAAATGTTGTGTGACCATCTGAACCTTCTCTCATGGATAATACTAGACCAAAAGAGCTACAAAAACGGTGTTGTGAGGAAACCTCTTGCATGTCTTAAGATGTTGCAAAGGCCTATGTGCCTGGTTTTTTTCACAAACCAACCATTTTTATTTATTATATACTGGATGTATTTATGCACAATATACGTATTTTTGTGTTATATATCATATATAATGCATACAAAATATATAAATGCATATAAATGTATGCCTTAACTTCCTATAAAAAACTTGAGTCTCAGATATATTTTAAAAAAAAAAAAAAAGTCCATGACAGTCTTTGGTAAAAGTAAGAAGAGGAGTAAAAAAAGCAGTGGGATAGGAGAGAAGCTGACACATGGCATTCTTTATCTTTGGAGTGTGAGGCTCCCTTTGTCCTGAGGTTAATTTTTCACACCTGTGTGTCATTGATTCGGCAAATGAGATGCTGCAATTTGGAAGAAACTCAGAGATGACAACTTGCAGCTGTTCTTTTGGATAGACAATGACATAAAAAGTAGAGGTCTTGGAAACGTGAAGAACTTGAATGCTTCTTGATTTTAAACTGGTAGGTGCTCAGAACTGTTATAATTAATTTGGTTGATAATGCCTTAAAACCTGAATATGATGAAATAGAAGATGATCTTTTCCTTCCAATCAGAGGTAGATTCAATAGGTAGTACTTCAATAGGTTTGTTTTGATGATGATTTCTGTAATTGTTTGTGGAAAGGGTTACAAATTACATTCTTGCTTTTCTTTTTACCTTTTGTTTTCTGCTTTAAGTAATAACTTACTTTTCAGTTTTTTATAAATTTCAAATTTTATATGAAGTTTTCTCAAACTGATATGTTTATTTTTGTTGTTAAATACTCTTCTCACTTCTTAAACTTTTTTACCTCTTCATAGTTGTCAAAGCCCATCAGAAAACAGCTTATATGGGGTTTTTCCCCCATTTTTTTCTTAGTTTTGGGTGATAAACCTGTTTTTTTCTATTCATAATTAACAAATGTGTTAAAAGTTCTGTCAGCTTTTCTGACAGATGTAAAAATCTGAATGATTCCTGGCATGGATGTATTTTTCCCTACTGAAGGGTTTTAATTTACTCATTTATTCTCCCTTCCTCAGGGAGCAAGATGATATGAGAGGCAGGAGGAGTAGAAAACCTACCGCAAATTAAGAAACGTGTAAATATACACTATCCTTCACTCAAGTGTTAAAATAAAAAATGAAGAAGAAAACAGACTACTTGCTGACATTGTGAATCTAAGCTGAACATTTATAAAAATCATTGATTTTTGGTGTGGTGTGAAAGTAGAGAAAAAGACGTGACTAAAGTTAGGTGGGGGATAACAGGTTCAGCTGGTTTCAATAGAGACTCTGTGCTGAGAAATGCTGACTATTGTAAAGATATTTACCAGCACAACTTAAAAAGCATTGTTATGAAATATCTGGCAATATTTTAAACACACTTTAAAAGAAAGGATAACAGGGGTGTAACAAAATATCTATCTGAGAAAGGGATTCTTTATCAGTCCATCAAATAAAGGGAAAGCAATCATGCAGACACTCTCTTGAGAAGTGGTCAAGGGGTTTTCCGTGGACAGGATAGATCTATTAAAAGAAGTGTTTATTTGAAATTCTTATGAAATATTGTAAGCCAAAATTGAGATTGCCTACATAATTTAACTTTGCTTTTCTGGTTCATATGGACCTTGGAGACAGTTTTCCAGTGGTAATCTCCTTCTTTCAGGATCCCCTTCCCCCTGCAAAATCCTCATTTCACTTAGTGAGCTGGCTGCACAATCTTGGCCTAGTTTTATTTTTTGTTTATTCTGTTTTTGCTCATGGTGCCTATGCAGCAGTTATTTTGAGTATGGGATTTTGGGTAAAACGGTCCGTTTAAATAAAATCCAAGCAAAGCAAACAAAGCTTTACCATTTGGGCAATATTAACTGTTTCCTTGCTGCATGTCTGGTTGCGTTCTGCTATTTTCAGAAATGAGTAACTTCTTGGAGAGACAGCAAAATTCCTGCAGGATACTAAGAATGGTTTATCTTTTTTTTTTTGCTGTGGTGGGCCTGACTTAAGTTAGAATGTTTCTTCCTTACCTTCTGAGCATCATGGGGAACAGGAAAAAGGGTACCTCTCTCCTTTAGTTGTGGCATTATATATTTTGTCTTGCTGGAGACTTAAGAGGAAATAGACCCATTATGATATTGGTTTTCATGACCCTTTTCTTCTCTACAAGTCTCTTACTAGCTCAATTAACCTTCACATTGTGTTCTCAGCCAGTTCATGTTGACAATTTAGGAAAAATCTGCGATTGCTAAAAGCAAATACTTGGTTCCAAGTAGCACAGAGCAGGATGGCAGATTTGCTGGGGAGCTGCACTTAATGACAGTTCCATATACATTTCAGGAGTCTTACTTCAAACCGGCTGCAGTCAGGATTGTAGACTGAGGGACTATTAGCATTTGGAGCACATCTGACGTATTCCTGGAACACACCTTCAAATTTATTTTTGTCTGAAAGGAATCCAGTTTGTTTACTCCTAGGCCTCTCCACAGAGTGACATGAGGCACAATATGTGGGTGACTGGGAGAGATGCTTCAGAAACACTCTCCTGTTCTAGCAAAATATTTAAGTGTATGGATGTAGTGCAAACCACACTCTTCCGTTCTGTTGCTTTAAACTGTAGTGTCTATTTCTCCAGTATGGAAACACTTCCCACCGAATTTATGGGGAAAATGAACAGACAGTGAATTATTTAACACATGCAGAAGCACTTGGTTTCTTCTTTTGAGAAACTGCCAAACTGGTTTGAATTATGTTTTCTGAAGATCCACAGTCTGAAGCTGACACTGGCATAATCAGTTTCAGTCTATATGGCTGAGTTTGGTGAATTTAATGACAGAAGAACTGGTGAAATACTGGAATACCGAGCTGTCTTACAGACACTTTTCTGTTTATCTGTTGGCCAAAATTCCAAGAAAAGGTACTTTTTTGGACCTGGGTGGTCTTTGACTGGTGAGCATATGTAGAGTCCATGTAACGTGGTCAGTACTGTGGTTGCTTCAGGTATGATTGACCACAAAATAGTAAGTAACAAGACCTATCAGAAATCAAAACTTTATTAGAATCACACAATCATAAACGTTGGAAAAGACCTCTCAGATCTTCAAGTCCAAGCCATGTACCCAAGTGCCATATTCAGATGCCCTTTGAACATTTATTGTTCATACTTGAAAATAAAGTAGGCTTGGATCTAGGCAATGGCAGTGCATCAATTTTTCAACAGCACAAAGGGGACTGTACAGGACCAGAGATGGCAACATCAGGCAAAACAACTGAACAGATTTTGGAGATAAAACTAATTCCTCAGGCCACCTGGACTGATTTGTAATAACAGGTTAGGGGAGACAGTACTGTCATGATTGAAACTTTATGGTTCCATAATTAAAATGAACCTCGTCCAGCAGACCAACATCATTCACAAATACTGCATGCATTAAACATTTAGGAAGAAAGGTCCTGAAAAGGAAAAAAATGTAGTGACTCTATAGCCATGTGCCTCCCAGCAGTGTGAATTTCTTTATACTTCAGTCCAATAGAAAAGGGACTGGCTGGCTATCAAGCATATGAAGCGTTTAGCACTTCGACTGCAATACCCAGAGGTTGTATCTGTGTGGGAACAAGAATTTATAAGTAAAGGTGTTTTTTAGTTTAGCCTGTGCCTGTTTTGTAACACTGGTTAGTACAATTAATCTGCCTTTTTGTTTGGAGACTATGGGGAATTGTTGTTTTGATGGCCAAAGGACTAACAATAACAACAAAAAAAAAAAAGCACCAAGAGCCTTGTAGAACATATATTTGTGGAAAGAGAGAATGTTTTGATTAACAGTGAATTGTATTGTCTTTGAAATATATGCATCTATTCATTATTTATATAAATATATATGTGCAGTTACACTTACTCATTTGCATTTTTGGAGTATCTTCTATGTGGAGATTTCAGTTCTTCATTATAGTTTAACAATAAATAACACTTGTGTGAGTACCAGCATTTTATGTATGTGTTTATTTTAGCAATGTGTAGAGATATCTTGCTATCAATCAAGACACACCCTTGTTCCTTCAAAGGAGGCGAACCAGTTCAGCTCTCTGTCATCCATTACACCATTTGCTTAGGTTATGTCAAATGCTTGATCAAACTGAGCACCTGTGTAACAGCATTTGAGGTCCTTCACAAAAAAATCTATTGGGGAGAAAGCAGGAGTCATCTCTTGTGTAAGAAAAAGAATGTTTTCTTTACTTTCCTCTTCTAAAACTCAAAAGTTCACAAACCATTTATTCCAATAAATAAAATGGACCTTGAAGCATGGAAACTGAACCACAAATTGCTCATGTCTACGGTATTTAATATTATTCAAAAAGTAAATCTTACTCACTGTGGATATTATGGCACTATTTTTTCTTCAAGGTATCATTTTCAGGCAGCCCTGTCAATAGCACTCTAGAAAGTTTAAAGTTAGGCCAGTTTAAAAATGCAAAGGCAGAACCCTTCCTAAGCAAAGTGTTATAAACTCTTCAGCTTGCCTTCTTTCAGCAGTGTTTCCAATGGATTTTTTCTGCATTTAGTTTTTGCCTGAGTGTACATTACTCTTCAGAAGCATGGGAAGACAAAGAAATGCAAATGTGTTATGTTTATATTTGTAATGTCAGGAAAGGATAACAGACACATGAAGGCCATCTCTGATGCTCAAGTTTTGTGTTCAAGGTTGTTGTTTCTTTAGTGCAACTCTGGAACTAAACAAGGGAGCAGACCGTGCATTCTGAACAAAATTAATTTACATTTAAATACTCCATTTATCAAAATAGTTTTGCTAGTAAAAATTCACATTTTGTACCAAGTGTTTTAAGTCTAGTTAACTGTAGATCTCAGACAATATATGATTATTTATTATAGAATATACTTGTCTACAGTTTGAGTTTTGAAAATGAATTGCAGTTACTCCCTTTTGCAAGGAGGAAAAAAAAAAAAAATCCTTCTCTTTTAATGTTACTGCACATCCTGCATATGTCCACAACAGAAAAGTGAGGACCTTTGGCTACAAATAAACACTTTGCAATTTCTCACAGTGGAAAATGTGATCAAACCAGAGCCTCAATACAGCTACATGTAGCTGTAGGCCTTTCTTGGAAGTCTGACTTCCTGCTTAACATATTTCAGCAAAAATTTTGATTTCTGATTTTCAGTTTTTATTTTTCATTCGTGCCTCCGTAAAGAACTTGAAAATTGTCAGTTTTGAAAAGGTGGGGCTTGGTGCAGATTCCTCATTGCTTCTTATTGACTTTTAATGAAACTCCATCTGAGAGGGTGGATTTCTTACTTGAGGTGCAGCAGTGTTGGTCTCTAACCACTCACATGTACCTGGGGCCCACAGTAAACCAGTGTCATGGAAGAGGTGAGACATTTTGAGTAAAGAGTGATTTCTGGAAATAGATTGTTAAAAAAATGCTTTAAAAATAACAAAACCTCACATGTTACAAGACTTGCAACTCGTCAGACTTTGCTTCTATGCTCTTATCTCCGCTGGTTTTGGCTTAAGACAAACTGAAGTGCCAGTGCTAGAAATAGAAGATGTGGCCTAAGCTTATACAATTTAAGAGGTTTGTTTGATTAGTTATTACAAGTTTGTTCAACATATTAATACTGTGGTCAAACTCAAAGGAATTAGCGACCTAAATTCCCCTTACAACTGGAATTGCGTGCCTTCTCTGTTTTCTGTTACATGGAAGAACAGTAGATGGGTTTGCAGTAGGGTTTAAACATGACAAATCTAATGACTTCAAGGAAATGAAGAATTTTTACAACCTAAGACTCTGCACTGGTGGGGTGAAATATTGAGCTGTTATCTAACTCTTAAATCAGTCCAGAGAATGTGGAGGGGCTCGTGATGGGTTCTGTGCAGAACCAATGGATCTCTAACTGATTTATGGCTTTAAACATTAGAGCTTCCTTAGAGTTTACTCTGTTTCTTTCTTTTCTTTCTCTTTTCTTCTCCCTTCTTTTCATCTGGTCAAGTGTATAATGTATCAGTATAATTCCTAAATATGGTGTGAAGAATGAAGGTGAATTCCACCCTCCCACCTCCCTGCATTTTTTTTCTTTTGTGTGAAAGTTAGGGTTTAATTTTCTACTTTTTCTTCTGAGTTTATCTACCGAAGTGTCTGGAAATGGCTGAACTTCTGTGAAGGTCTGGAGGAATTCCACTTTAGATTATAACATACATTCAGTTTAGAAGAGGCTATATTGGCAAAAACTGTCTAGTGTCGTTTATCTGTGATGTTTAATTTTTAAATACACCTGCAGATTCAGTCTGAAACAACTGGTTTCCAGAGAGTGAAACAGCGTGAAGGCTTAAGTTTCCAATATTTTTCCTTAAACTACAGGTCCCCCTTGCCTCCACCCATTTGGGTTTTTTTTGTTATCCCCCCCCAAAACATGTTTTGTTGGCTTACAGGGACAAAATGTTCAGAAAATAGATTTTTTTTTTTTTTTTAAAAGGTTAAGATAAGAGTATCGAAACTTATTCTGGTAGTAATATCAAATAAATGTATAAATGTGGTGATTTCTGTTTCACAGTTCCTGTATTGAAATCCCAGAACATATATCAGACATATATGATAAATTGCAAACGTTATTTTTTTTCTTCATTAAGGGAAAGTTTTAGACTGCTTTGCCTTAAAAAATCTGTTTATGACAATAGGGATTACCTCTCTTTTACCTCTTTAGTAAGCAGTAGAATCTGAAATGTGGCAAAGCTGAGACAAATGAAGAAATGAGTGCATCGTGAACTAAATTATTTTCTAGTTAGTACTTCCACACGGGGATTTAACACACCAAAGTTATGCATTTTATCTTAACACATGATGGATTTATCCCAACTCTTTTGAATACAGAAAAATACCCTGACTACAAATGTCCCATAATAGCTGATTAATAGTCATTAAAACGTCCTGCAGATTTGTTTGAATCAACTCTGGACAAAGTACTCCTAGAAGTAAATATTGTCCTAAAGCAGTTAGGAAAGCTTTATCCAAGCCTGTGCCAAACACACTCAAGGTTTTCTTGGGCTGATAACTTGTCAAATAATATTAGTTTTGGGTTTGTTTCTGTGTTCAGGATTTAGTTGTGTGTTTTAGATATGGTATGCAATGTAGATGTCTCCTTAACAATTTTTGTTTCTGTTTGTCTTCTTAAAACTTCCTATTCAATTTCCTTTGAGGCAGAAGTATTTACACATTTATAAATGGGAGGGGAGAAAGAATCACCACTCTTTATGCATGATACTCATGCCCCCAGTGTCCAGTTTTGGAGATGATATGCAATGGTAAGAACATGACATGTGTTCTGTACATGAAAATCAATCTGTCTGCCATGTCCCAATCCTAATTTTCATGAACCTTCATGTGTTACTGAGCCTTGCAAGTCCTTTACTTATTGAAAACTAAGTTAATAGTGAATGCCCTTTTTTCTGATCAGCACTCTTTTACTAGGTCTAAACTTTGACCTCACATGTTTAATAAAGACTGGCTGAGGATTGGTGGTTTCCTGACAGCAGCTGATTCTTGTTCTCCTGGTTACTCGTTTTTGACAGATGGGCTGTGTCAGTTTACAGGCTGTCCCTATTCTACCTGAATATTGGAAAGTCCATTGTCACCAGCTCAAACTCTATGAGAAGGATATTTTATTACTGCAGATCAGATTCCTTCAAAGTGAAGCAAAATAGTAAGAATCAATATTATTAAAAAGTAATCAAGTTGCCATTCCCTAAAAGTTATCCGACAGCTTGAGCAAGGCAGCATATCCTATGCGTTATTCAGAGCAGGGAATTTATTGGCAATTTAGGAATGCCATCAGTCTTCTGTGTCACTTGTTGGATACCGTTGCCATTTTTAAGAGCATTTGTTGTATAATATCCTAGGCCTGGCTGCAAATACTGGATTTTTTTAATCCAGTGTGTAGGTGTGGATTTTCCCCTAAAATGTTATATTCCAGATACTCAATATGGCCATTTTTGTCAAATGACTTAGCTTGCAGTTTCCTTATTGTACTTTTTTCGTCCTTCCTTTACTTTGTGATCCTGCAAATAGATATATTTTTTTAGCTATCAGATAAAGGTTAAATTGTGTAACATTGCTCTAGCAGATGTTGAAGGTTCTAAAGGCTCAAGTAAAGTCATGGATTGGAGATGGTATTATAATATCATTATTTAAATATTGGTTAGTTATACATTCTAGAAAGAAATAAAGTTGGCACTTTTGTTTATGTGGCACGGCAAATGTTGCTCCCTTCCTTTCTTCATATCTGTGCTTCTAATATTTCTCTAATTTCTGTAATTTTTGTAGGCATCCTTGTAAATCTAGAAGTGTCAAACCCATCAGGGAGTTTTTGAAGTGTCTACATCGTTTAAGAATTCAAACTTCATTCTGAACTTCCTGAAGTATGTACAAGCATACAGAAATTAGACAGCAATTATAAATAAATATGGAAGAGTTTTCTTGGATTGTGAAAGAATTTAATAAATATGTAGCTACCAGATTCGCTGAATTAGGGCTGTTTGTTCTAAGTTCGTTTTATCATCTCAACCAAAATATCACCCACGCCTATTGTACTTATCCTCTCTTCACCTTGATTATGAATAATTTAAGTGTTGGAATACCATTCTTCTTTAATTCATGGCTTTGCATATTTTTCTTTCAAACGCAACAGAAGATGTAAACTGATAGTATAAAATGTCCTCAAGAAATGAGAGGAGAAAAGACCACGCTGTTTCTTTTTTTCACAACTTCTTTTTTTCTTTCTCATCAAAGATTTCCATATCCTCTTTGTCACCTCTTCCTGCACATTGCTTACTTATTGTGAATAAAACCTCTTCAGATTTCTTTCAACAAAGTTCTATTCATTTTTGTCTTTTCTATAACCCAACTCTGTATTATTTCATTTTGTCCTTGCCCACTTCCTCTACTTCTTTCTCCTCTCAGTGTAGCATCTGTGGATATATAAAATTCAAAGCTTGCTCTGTATCTTTCCAGTGTTAGTTTAGATTCTGTTCTGTAATTGATTTTTCTTATTGACCAGTGGGATACTGCACGTTTTTCCAGGACGACTCAGCCACCACGAAATTACAGTTGGCGTTTTCTGAAAACACTGAGAGAAATTATCTAGACAGCTCCAGACACTCCTCTTATTTCATATGAGAAAGGGATAAATACTTTCCTGTGGTAAACATTCTTGCTTCAGTAAATATGTTGTAGGTAGAGAGTCTTGAGGCAACAAAGAAAGTGATCAGTTTCTTTTAAATCAGTATTCAGCAAACTTTTTTCATGCCTTTATTCCCCACTTTGGTTTGCTATCCCCACAAAACCTTTTGGCCCTCATAGCTGCCAGTTTTTCATTATTACTGAAAGCCTCAGCCCTTAGAAGACAGCAGTTTTGCTTTATTCTCTGTTCATGACTATGACCTTCTCTAAGATTTTTTCATCTATTTCATGTCCTTACCACAGATATGGATGAAAATCTAGTCTGTTTCTATTAGCAGGATGAATGGAATTGTTCTTCAGTTGTACCCAAGCACTTCTATATTAGATCAAATTGCTTCATGGCTAGACAGAATGTCTTTCAATTTTTTCCCCCCTCTATCACTAGGATCACAGAGAGCTCAGATACTGACAGAAGTTCTACAGAAGCTCCTAATTTTTTTTTCTAAAATTATTGCTTGTTGATTTCTAGGTTAATGAATAACACATTAATTTTTTAAGGTGAATTTTTGGCGTTCAATTTTAAAAACATCAGCATGGATTTAGATGGGAATTTATTAGAGGAGTTATCCTTCAGCAGTTTGATAGCAGTCTGACTTAAAAAACAGGTCTTCATGTTTTAGGCTTTTTTATGCCAGTTTTTCTAGAAAAGGGTATTTTTTGAGGACTTCCTAATGGAACTGCAATGCCGATATCAAACCTACATTAAGTATTTAATTTCATTAATAATATTAAGTGTCATAATTGTTTACAAGACATTGAGCATTAACAGGACTGGCAATCTAAAGTCAGGCAACTTTTTCAGCTCCAATATTATAACAAGATTACAGTAAAAATGAATGACCCATCTAGGAATCTCATTTTCTAATGAGTATTTTATTCATTTAATTTCCAAGGTCAGACTACGACTATGACAGCAGCTTTTCAGAAAGGAAATTTGCTAATTTGGTCTGCACAGCAAGAGACAGCAAAGGGCCTCAGAACTCCAGCATTTTAAAAGATTTAGTGCAGAGAGCACAGCAAAAAAAAAATTATCATTGTGGTTACTGTAGTTTGCCTTTCTACCCACTGGAAAGAAGAGGGAGAAGAGAGGCATGAAACTGTTTCTAGCTTTGAGGTGTGGAATTAATGGACAGTTTATGCCTAGCCTGTTCCTGTGTAGTGAGTTCTCTATAGCAGCTGCAGTGAGTACATAAGAGGGTAGCAGTTACTGTGAATGGATCATAGTCCTTGTTGAGCCTGAAAGTTCTTATAAGTATGTTTTAAGAGTAGGGCATCTAAATCCAAGACTTCTGCATTCATATTAACTAAAAACCCCACACCTCTTATTTATATAAAGTGTTTTTTTCACTGTGTGCTAAATTAATTCTGTCTCTGGGGTTTTTTTCCTCTGAGGAAATTCCCTCAGGTTTTACTTTGATAGAACTTGTTATAACTTATACATATATATATATATATATATGATTATACAGTCCAGGAGCTCATGCAAATTCCTACGGGCTTGTTGATTCTAAAATATTTGTTCCACTTTCTTCTCTATGGCCAGCATTCAAAAACATAAATATTTCAAAGTTTTCCAATGTTTAATATTAATAGAAAAATGATTTTAATAATCTTTAAATATCATGAAGGTTCTCCTATTTTGGTGAATTTTTTGTGACAGTTTTGTGGGGAAAGACTGTGTCTTTTGAGCCTCACTATTAGCGTTCTTTTTAATTATATAATGAAAATTATACTTTCAGCATTGGAGAATTCTGAATATACAGGGACTTTTACCCGTGTTATTTTTACTAGCTGACTGATGCACGCCAGATTTCTGTTTCTTAAAATTCTAATAATTGAACACACCTCCTCTAACCTTAATTCAAGGGCTAAAATGAGCGAGCCGTGGATTGTTTGAACTACGATTTACTCCTGGAAAGTTCTTGTTGCCTTATACACTTGAAATATCTTGGGCATTTACTCCCTGCTTTAGCCAGGGAATATCACTCAGACTGTTCCCCCTGAGCCAGCAAGAGTGACTCCTTTCCTCGTGATGCCTGTAAATATAAAGCCAATAAGTGACTCCCTTCCTCATGATGTAAATGTAAAGCCATAATGGATTGGATAATGACTGGGAAAGTAGCCTTAGCAAGGTGTATATCTCGATATCAAATTTTTCTATGTTGCATAATACGTGATTAGTTATGCTATCAGGCTTTCTTCCCTTTATTTAATGGAATAGTAAATAAATAATAAATTCCTTGCTTCCGAGAAGGTGAGCATCCTGAATTCCAGGCGCATCTTTAACTTCCAGTTCTCTTTTCCATGGAGTAGTGTGAGAGTATTTAAGTATGGACCTCACTGAAAACAGGTTCAGTCATGAAAAACAGATGTGATCATGATGTTATAGAATTTTTGGGCTGAAGTACAGCAAAACAATAGTATTTCTATATTTAGTGTCCTTTCTTTCAAGGCATCCTGAATTCAGAGAATTAGAGCCTGTTGTCTAAACCAGCCTTGTCTTTGAAAATGAGCTCAAATCTTCAAACAAAGAGAAATGTCTTACTTAAAATTAAAAAACAAACCAAAATTTGCTTGAAATCAGAATGCATTCTGATGATTTTGACAGTAAAATGTAGACACCTTTTGAGATTTACATAGTTATTTTGGCAAATTGGTAGCTGTGGAAGACGTTGCAGTTGCTGTTTAGTTTTCTCATAGCTATTTCATTCTTTTTATCTCAAAATAAAAACTTGGAATCAAATTATAAAATCCAGCTAGAGAATGACGTGATTATGAATTCTTTAATAAATAAATGATAAGAACAAAAACTCAGATTAACGTGAATTGCTGTTTGTTGGGTGGTTGGTTTTTTTAACAGTAACTCAGTAGAGGAAATATTTATTTATCTTTTTAATTTTTAAGTAAGAAAAACTGAGAAGCAGTGTTACTTATGGGAAATCACATCTGCCCTAGCATGGGATAGTAAAATATATGTCCATTTATATTTTTTATGAAAAAATATGCAAGCTTAACATTTAGACAGCTTAAGATTTCTGTTGCCTTTTTAGTTTTCCATTACTTATAATTGATTGGGGGATGTAAATGATGTGGCATAGAACTGCACCTTTTAGCACAACATTTTTAGTGGATTTTTCAAATTACTTTTGTCGGACTTTGCAGAATGGTGTACGGATACATGACTGCTATTTGGGTAGGAGATTTGTCTTTTAAGATGAAGGAAATTAAATCCTCAAAATTAGCAGTATTTTCGTTATTGTCCTTGTAGGATTTGCCTTTCATGGCATGTGTGAAAGCACCCCTTAGGCTAATCACATAGAAGTGCTAAAAAAAGCATACTTGGAATAAAATTATAGTATCATGATTTCTTTCATAGTATCCCTTTTGGGAAAGGACAGAGAGGGGAAGGTAGGGCAATTGGCCCACAGAGGAAAAAAGATCACTGTTATGAAAAAGGCTGACAGGTTCCTTGTTTTTGTTTGCCTTTTTTTATTTTAATGTACTACAGGCCAGTAATAATGTTATTGAATAACACCAAGGACACGTTATCATCCACCTTCTACTTTTTATTTAACTGAACACATGTTCAAAGACAAGTAACATCTTTTAGCTGAAAGTCTTGTTCACAGAAATGCTATCCTTTCACATTTATTCCAGGCCAAGTAAATCTGCCCTACATTTGTTTTAATGGCCACCTTTTTAAAAACAAATTATAACCACCCCAAAAAAATGTCACTACCACTCCCTCCCCTTCCCAAGCCCTGTTGATAATCAACCATGAAGAGAAAAATTCCAATTTCAGCGTCTCCTGATACATTCTGTATTAGAAGCCTTAGGTGAGAATAGTTCAAAGTTTCTTCAGGGGAGGCTCAGACTGGACAAGAGGAAACATTTCTTTAGAGAGAAAATAGTCAAACACTGGAACAGGCTACCAGGAGAGAGAAGTGGCTGATGCCCCAAGCTTGTCAATTTTTGAGGTTATTTTTTCCTGTTATGAAAATTATACCAGTGAATCTGTTAAACTGAAAAGCTGGATATTTTTAAATGAAACAAAACTGTGTCTAAAGCTTATCCTATTCAGTATTTCTTGTATATGAGATATTTTCTGGTCACAATAAAAAGTTGTCTCTACTGATGTGGAGGAAGAAATGGTCAACTAAGAACAAATAATAGGACTTAGTGAAAGGGGTTATAGCTATAATAAAAAGCTATAAAGGCTGTGCCAGTTTAGTGCTAATGCTTACTTGGAAGAAAAGTGGTTTATTGATTGGAAATTTGTTATAGGACTATTATTGTAGCTTCACTTTTATTGTTTTCCTGAAACATGTCTTTGCACACCCGTGGTCATTACATCGTCAATTAATTTAGGAAAAAGAAAAGTGTTTGAAGCAATGCTAAAGAAAATAATTTCTATAGTCATTCAGGCATCCAGAAAATGTTATAAATATTAGATTAGCAGTAATACCTGGAAACTAGAACTAAACTGGAATGCCGGGACGGTCTCAAGAAATGGGCAGATTTAATTCTCCAAACTTTTATATAATATCAGTCTGTGATTGTACTTTCAGAGATTTCAAAGCAATGCATGAAAAGTAACTCCGTTTTCTGGCTAACATGATGACTCTTGTCTCATTAATGGGAACATGGAAAGTGAGAATTGAAGATATGTATAAAAATGAAGATCCAGTAGCACAGTCCGTACTTACAGGGAGAATCATTGATTCCTCTGGCTTATCTGAGAGGTCCAGAAACAATTTTTACAGAGATACTATTTTTTATGACCTATAAAGGCAGGTTTACAGTAATTAAAATTTGAGGAATGTCTCTGAAATTCATGATGAGGAAAAATGTAAATAAGAAATCTTAAGAAGTAAAACTTATGTAAGAACTAAAATGGCTTAATTTGAGTTTCTATTTTAATCAGAGGAGAGAGCTATTTCTTCAGTTCTGAAATGTGGGGAGAATTGTGCAAACACAGTCTTTCTGCTGAAGACCTGAATTCTGGCCAAGTAGCTTAAACTGTACATTTAATATTGATTGTTAAATTTAGGAAAAATGAACATCACTGTTTTGGTACATAAATTTTTGGTGATATGCTAAATTTGAAGTTAATTTAAGATGGAGTTCTCTGCAAATTTTCATTGTGAAAATGTCTTGACTTTATCCTGGTCAGGGATATGGTTAATTTTTTAAACTGTGAAAATATATGAAGAACAAATAAAACATTATTAGACCAATTTATAATAAATTTGAACATTATGAATTTACACACATTTTGTGTATATACCTAGAGTGCATGCCACTTACATGTAAAATTATATATATTTTATCAGTCATATTTTTTGTTTTGCATCAGCAGATTGCAAGTCACGTTAAGTTTCTGTTTATTCTCTTCATTTAGTGTAATTTCATTGTTTCCCATTTGGAGTAGTTCATTAGACAAATTGCTTTTGAGTTGGCAAGTCAAATGCACTCTCTCTTTGTTCATGGCAGTGTAGCTTGTTGTCCTTCCTGTAAGTGGCCCTTCTGGAAAACCATAGTGCTTGAACAATTGCTGATAGCACTGCAAAAATACCTCATGTAAATTGAAACTCACCGTGTTCTTACTGATTTTACCACAGATACCACTTATCCACATGATAGTCAAACTCCACTTTGTTATGATGATGGTCCGTGCAGAGGAATCCACGTGTCAGTACTCCAAACATGCAATTCTAATAAAGTGGTACCTGAGGCCTTAGAGCCTGCTAACCAGGTAGTTAAACTCTGCTGATTTTACAAACTCTGGTTCGTGCCTTTCCAATAGAGTCCATCTTTGTTTCACTTTAACACTCAGAAGCTGAGCCACAGAATAGCTGGGGTTGGAAGGGACCTCTGGAGACCATCCAGCCCAACCCCTCTGCCAAGGCAGAGTCACCTCGAGCAGGTGACACAGGAACATGTTCTGCTGGGTTTGAATGTCTCAAGAGTGCAAGACCACATGACTTCCCTGGGTAGCCCATTCCAGTGCTCTCCCACTCTCAATGTAAGGAAGGTCTTCCTCGTGTTGAGGTGAAGCATCTTGTGTTTTATGCTATGGCTGTTACTCCCCGTCCTGTCTCTGGCCACCACCAAAAAGTCAGACACCATCCTCTTGGCACCTGCCTTTGAGATATTTATGGGCATTGATGAGATCCCCTCTCAGCCTTCTCTTCTCCAGACTGAACAGGCCCAGCTCCCACAGTCTCTCCTCATAAGAGAGATACTCTAGTCCTTTAATAATTTTTGTGGCCTCCTCTGGACCTGCTCCAGTAGCTCCTTGTCTTTCTTGAACTGTGGAGACCAGAACTGAACACAATACTTGAGATATGGCCTCAACAGGGCTGAATAGAGAGGGAGAACCAGCTCCCTGAACACCCCTTCAATAATATGATAAGCATTTGTGCTTTCTTTGTGCACATCATTAAGAGATTTAATTGAAAAATAATCCAGCTATTCAGGAATCTAATTATATTATAGTAGATAGTACCTAACCTTTATACCATAAAATAAATAGAATTGTATAGAAGAAGAATGTGTGTGTAAAAAAGAAAGTGCAAATGAGTGTGATGTTTTCATCTATTTGCATTTTCTTGTGGACTATTGCATATGTATAAACTAAGTACTGATAATTTTTTTTTTTTGTTTTTAATGCTATTCAAGAGACTTCAGACATACGTCTCAATGCAAGGGAAGTAAATGTGACTAAATCTCCTCAGCAGCTGTAAAAATCTTAATCATCACTGATAAATTGTGCAATAGCTAATTCCTGAATCAGCCAAAGTATATGAGAAGCTAAACTGCAGAGGGTCAATATTTCAATAGAAGTAAATACTATTCTGTGTGAATCTAATTGCCCAACTGAATTTTTTTTTTTTGTACTTTACTTCTATGAAATTACATACCTCTAGTAAGTTTAAATTGTAAGGGCTAAAGAAACAAGCTTAGTTTGAAAATAAAATCCGTCATTACAGCGTTACTTAGTGTGTCTGACCCACTTGAGGGTTTACATTTTCATCCTGTGATTCCTTCAGCAAGACAATTTTCAAGTGTGACTATAACACAGGATTGCTTGGCAGAAAGAACTGTGTAAGTCTTCAGAGGTGCATCCAGGTTCCCTCTGTGTTAATTTTCCTCTACTGAATGACTGAAACTCTTTGCAAATAAATTTAAACTTTGCTTTGAAATAAAATATTCCCATTTGTGACTACTCTAAAAGACAGTGAAATGTTGCTTAATTCATTTTAATTTTCTTCCTTTCTTTTCACCTTTGTATGGTGTCACTTCACCTGTCTTCTGTAGTACATTGAACAAGTGGAAATGTTGAACTAGAAAGGAAAGTAATGGAAGGACTTTGCGTGTGCACCTAAAATTCAGGTTCCAAGTTTTATATCAACTACTTCTAAAGCCATAACCAACAACAGAAATAAAGTTTATATATGCTTTCAATAAAATGTGTCTACTGCATAGATAAAATACAATGTGCTGGTAAAATACGTTTATATTTTGTAACTCAAGATATAGGGAATAAACGCTGCACTAACAAAACAAGCAATATTTTTGTGTACTGATACATAAAACTAATAAATAATATTAATGATTTAATGAAGGGCTATAATGGCTGTTTATTTTGCTTACAGTTATAGGAAAGATAAGTGTAGTTTCTTCAAACAATTCATTTTGTAACTATTTTTCACCTTTTTGTTCATAGAAGCAGAATACACCAAACTGTGCTCTGCAGGTCATTTAGTAAAGAATTTTAAACTAAATTTATTGTGACTGTGATATTAAAATACAGGGATAGGAACCACATCCACAACTTTTGTCATTAAGTTTACTTATTATTGGCAGGCCTTCTCTGAGGTCTACCCCTTATTAACTGCTAGAGATACCATTCACTCACGAGAGATTTAAGTGCCATCAGTTACAAATGTATTCATCATAACTTCCAGTTTGCAGAGCTTTTCCTTTGCCATAACTGAAGGCAGAACTATCTTAGTCACTAAAGCACATACTTGTTTCTAATGAATTTTTAGACCTTTTAACACCCAAACAGCAATCACCAAAAAAACCCTCAAAACTAAAAATTGCATTTTTAGCTCCTTTCAGTACAACACGATCTCCTTTAACTAATGTTTGATTTGAACCAGAGTCACAGTTCAGAAAGATATGCTGCAGATCCCATACTACAAATCTTCCATTGAAAAAGAAATAGTACGTCACTGGAAGAGGCGATACGCTCTGAAGTACCAAATTCTGAACCAGCACTCGTGGTTATTTTTGGTTGTTTCTCCTCCCAGGCTATGGGTGGTGTTCAGTATATCCTTCCTATGCCATCCCACGCTTTTCTCACTTCTATAAAGGCAGTTATGTTTTCCTCAGTGTTTTGAACTCTGTGAGTGAAACCCAGTGCATGTTAATTAGGTATTTCAGAATAATTTTTTTTAAAATACAAATGTTAATTTTTTTTACAAATTTGAATGTAAGAAATGCAAACATATGCTATTTGATGTTTCCTCACAATCATTGCATCTGATTTAGAACTCGTAATTGGGTCCTTTGCAAGCAATTATTCCACTAGATAGTCTTGTAAAGGTGTGGAAAAGAAGCAAACTAGAATTTTATCAATATTTAATAGTTAAGTTACAATTTATAATTATTAAAGATAGTTTTTTATTATTTGGATACTAATTTAATAGCAATTAATAATTAATAAAGGAATTATAACGCTAATATTTATAACCTACGCTTTAAAAATAAAGGAGCTCTTAATGTCATTGTTGTATAGATTAAATTTTTCCCAATTTTTTTCTGAGATACTTTATACATTTGTACAACAGTTAAAAAAAGGGTGTAGCTGTTTCATAATTATACACCCCCTCTAAAATTAATTGTTCTGCATCCTGGTTACATAAGCAATGGCATGAGGCTGTGTCACGGTAGGTTTAGGTTGGATATCAGGAGAAGGTTCTTCATCCAGGGAGAGCGGTTGGGCACTGGAACAGGCTCCCCAGGGCAGTGGTCACAGCACCAAGACTCACAGAGTTCAAGAAGTGTTTGGACAATGCTCTCAGGCACATGGTGTGATTCTTGGGTTGTCCTGTGCAGGGCCAGGAGCTGGAATCCATGATGCTCATGGGCTCCTTCCAACTCAGGATAATCTAGATGTCAAATGTGTTGATCAATCAAAGGCCACTGAAAAGGCAGCCTATATTTAGCAGGTTGTTAATTACTCGTTTAAATACAAGGTTTAATACTGGATTCTAATGGTTTAAATACAAGGACTCTCTATAGAAAATTTGACTTGTGCAAAATTGTTAAACTTAGCTTGTTGGCTAAATTTACTTAAAAGACAGCTTTGCATGTGATCTCTTCCAGTTCTTCAGTCTCCTCAAAAGCAGCTTATGAGAGGGTGGCTTCTCTTAGCTTTAATTTTCCTTGCCGAAGCATCTTAGAGAAATGGCATAAATTAGTGTGCTATGACCTTGAATGACATGGTGGAGAAAGTGCGTTGAAGTCAGAATATGTTTGAATCCTTTAATAAGAGTAAGCAATGGTTTAACAATGATTCAACAAGGATAGTTATAAAAAATATAAGTTACTAAATTTCTTTTAAGTTTCAGAGCAGACTCTGCAAGGAGGATTTTGTTACCTTTTGAAATATGATATGGCTACATATTTTTATTGTGGCATAGTGCTTTTAATGAGATCAAATTATTTAATTTTGTGTCTATAACCTCATGAGAAATGAATCTAAGTTTGTGTTTAATATATGTCGTACAGAAATGTCTGTCAAGTTATGATAGACTCTAAGTTAATTACATACTGTTTGTTCCCTCTAGTACTTTAATTTTAACTAGTCAAGGTCTGTTGGTATGAAATTTCAGATTTTAAGGCATGATTATATTTTGTAAAATTGTTGCTAAATATAAGCCCGTGTTGGTGATTCAGAAGACAATTAGATCAAAGGATATTTTATGGGCAGAAAACTTGTGATACAATTTTTTCACCAACTTCTTAAATTTTGTAACCCTGTAGTTACATTTGTATTATTTTTAACATTTGTGCTCTTTTCAAGGGGATCAGAAATGTTTTGTTTTGACAAAATTTTTAAATACAAACTACCACAGAGTAGTTAGCTGGTGTCTTTGGGGTATTCTTACTACAGAAAAGTTAAGTCATCCAGATTTCCTCCTCATCTTTGACTATTTGACCTGTGTCTGCTGCCCCCACACCCCAGTATATTTCTTCCTACGCAATCTCTTTTTCTTGGAGATCTGGCACATTGCCCCAAAAAGGCTCAAGAGCTTTTAGATGTAGAACTATTTGCCCCTAGTGCTGTGGAACAAGCTGTGCTGCAAGCACACAGCACAAGCTGTACTGCTCAGAAATACTATTGTCTGTCTTTTCCCATCTGCTGCTAAAAGCATCATCACTTCCCTTCAGTCAGATTAGAAAGACTATTTAAAATCAAAGAGGAAACAATGTCCACCAGTGTTCTTATATCTATAACATCTTCATTTTTTTTGTAGCTTCTTCCATTTAAAAATTTCAGAGTGGCACATACATGAGTTAATTCTGGTGTTCTCCTTAACAAGTAATTTTATTTTTTTCCCACAGGTTAGCAGCACAAAGGGCCTGTCCCTAAAATCTAGACAGCTATCAGAGACAAAATGAAGGATTCTTACGAGAAAATCTTACTCTGATGTGAGCACAAGCATCTTTTATAACCTAATTACAAGTTATATGTGAATTAACTTTTGGGCACTCTCTTAATGAAAGGAGATGTCTATTTCAATAACTGCCTACCAGTCAAACCTGAGCTGGTGAACTGAAGTGTCAAAGTTCAACAGAACTTTTTCAGTTTATTAGTTATGTTATTGTTTAAAAACAAACAAATAAACAATACCCTTCCAACCCCTAAAACCCAAAAGTTTGACTGTCATAAGGAAATATTATTTCTTTAGTGTATTATGTGTACATATAATGCTTGTACTGACATAAGATAATTCACAGTGTAGGTTAAATAAAGTAAGAAAATGACTTAATGGTATCAAAAGTATCTCACTTTGAGAGTTATAAAATTGAAGAATATTTCTGTTTCTGAATGCTATAAATGATTCTGGATTAAATATTAACCATGAAATTTTTTACACCATATGCTGATTCTTCAAACTTATTCGAGAGTCAAACTGTAGCAAGCTGAGAGGAAGAGGAAATCTGCAAGAAGAACTGTGCTCAAAGAGGTTTAGCATTTAAAGTAAAAATATATGCTTACTCAAGCGAAAGTTCACAGGTGTAGCTATCTTACTACAGAGTAATGTGGAACTGGAAATTAAGTGTCTGGACTAGAATTCTACCAGGAGAAAAATGTGTTTTCCATGTGATGATATGTAGCTAATATGAGATTAAAATAAGTAAACAGAGCATGTTAAAAAAAAAAAAAAATTGGTAACAGCTATTTTAACATAAATAACATAACTCTTAGGTCAATGCCATACAATTTTGTGCTTTGTAATGCATAGCAAATTTGTGCTTTGAAAATATGACTTTGAAATCATAACACTTCCGGTTGCAGACTTGTATTTTAAAGAAACCCCAACAAAACAAACCCCCATAATCCAATACTGAGTATCGTTTTGTCTTATTGTTGGATAGTTGCTGTGACTGATGTTATTTATTCCTGACTTTATGTCTGAACAAGTGTGTGTTTTCAGAACATCCTTTTGAGAATTATGAAAAATATTCTGGAGGATTTGTGTCTATATAGTCATCTAAAACAGTCACTGAATACTTCAATGAAAATAAAGGATGCAGAGAACGGTCAAACTGAATGTAGGATCCTAAAAGTAAAAGGAATTGTGAGAACAAGTAGGACAGAGTGTTTTCTGTTTCCTCCACATGTATGAAAACAGCCTGCCTTTATTAAGTACAGTGAGTACACGATAAAAATATTTTGCTTTTTTTTTTTTTGACTTCGTTGGGAAGGATGATTTTCTGTGAGATCTGAAGCTCTAGAAGAAAACCTTAAAGAAGAAAACCTCTTCTGTTTTAGCTTAGTGTCACCCTTCTCTGACTGCTGCTTGTTTGGCACAAGTCACATTCTGGGACAAAGAACATCGTGGCTGAGCTGCAACCACTCCATCAGTCTTTAATTCCAAACTGTTAAAATCCTCTGCAAGCATTAAGCAATTTTTAAGGAATTAATCCCTTGTCAGCCTCATGGTTTAACAGCTTGGGTTTTCGTAATGATATTCTCCATCCCCATGATTCGTAGTAGGCAGATTGTTTACTAAACAGATTAGAAACCAAGACAGAGAAAATTGAGCCAAACCTTTGTGATTACACATAATTTTCTAAAAAGTGATGCTAAATGTTTTCATGGATTCAAAAAGAACCTGGACAAATCTGGGTGAAAAAATCACATGAAACATGCTAAGTACAAAAGGACCACTTTAGCATTGGAAATCCTTTGTGGTGTAGGAAGTTTTAAGAGTGTCCTGGAAAATTATCACTCTGTTTTCGGCCTTTTATTCTGGAGGAATCCACTGCTGTAGAGAGAAATGTGGGCAGGATGCTCGTTTCCTTTTATTCCTATAATTTCTCTTGTATATATTCTCACATAAATTTTAACATGATTCGGAGTAATCTCTCAAATTCCACACCAGCTTCAGGTCAGAAACTTTACGTCAATACATAGATTTTTAGTTGCTTTTTTGTTGTGAGAATTTTGAACATTCTGACTTCCAGTACTAATGTTGTTCTTAAAAGAAAATGACAGTGAAGCTGAATTGAAAGATCCAGTTCTTTAAATAATCCCAATGCTTAAACTCATTAGTAGGCTTAGATTTTCAAACACTTTGAACCACAGTAAAAAAAAAAAAAAAAAGATGCTGTAAGTTGGTGTGAAGAGAAAGACATCTCCTGTGTTAATATCATTAAAAGTGTTTGATTAGTCTGTGTTGATAATGCCAGCTAATATTAATGCGAGAAAAACTGAGACTATACTAATTTGTTAAGCTGTTGCTGTTCTTAGCGAGTTTTAGAAAGAAGTTCAGGCATAGGGAAAGAGTTACTGCTCATCTAAAAATGAGTTATATATGGTGGCTGAAGACAGAATGGATCATTCAATGCATTCTGAAAAATCACTGTGACGAACTTTCAAATCCAGTATTGAGTATTTATATTTTTAAAGATGACTTCACAGAAGTATGTGATACTAGGAATATCTTTGGTAAAGAATGGCTTTGAAATTTGGAGGTTCTAAAATCTGTATGACTCTAAAAGCCACCTGAACAACCTGGAAAAGTAAACAAAATCTTTAAAAAGACACTTTGCACACAGTACTGTGCAGGGTGGCATTCATATATTGAGTCAAACAAATAATCTGTTAAATATTTTGCATAATCTGAAGAGAGCAGCTGTAAATGACAATATGTCTACTTGTAGTTTTTCCCTTACACTGAAAATAAGCAGATTTATGTTGCAAAGTGTGTTGTAAAACTGTATCAAAACCAATAATGCGAACAGGTATACCTGGGCACTTTTCTTTAAATGTCTCTGATCTAGAATTCCCATCTGTACTTCACTGCACCCTATGCTCTGATGAGGAATGTTGACCATTGGTGATCAGCTGAAAAAATTTTGGGTATCTCAGTACAAGGTTGCTCAGCACAGGTGTTTGTGTAATTATGGTGTATTAGAAAACCTCTTTGTTCAATAGCCTTCAAGCTGCCTAGAGAGTAAATTGCAGAACCAGCAGAATGTTTAGCAGAGATGAATACCTCTGAAAAAGACTGCAGCAATCACCTTTTAGAGGGAATATGGACATCTTACTTTCACAGGTCAAGGCATCTCTCCCTTGAAAGTGGTGCTTGCATGCCAAGTAGCAGACACGATGGCCTCTTTCTCCACCTCCTTCATTAGCAGGCAAGTTAGAAAAGATCTCACCAGGCAGGTGTTTGAGCAATTGCTGCAAAAAGAGGCAGTGGAAAATGCTGCAGTTGTTCCAGCAGCAGAGAGAGTGTCATCAGTATCCATTACCTCTGTGCTAAGGACAGGGGAAACAGGAGCCTGAAAAACGCTTGAGTTAAATTGTCCTGGGAATAGCAGAATGCTTGCCATTTATTTATATTAAAATGCAGTTTAATTGTGATTTTATAGATTTCTGCATATGTAGGCAGAGGCTGGCCCAAAGGGAACATTAACAGCCCTCACCTCCACAAACACAAATGACGGAGTGTAGAATGAGCATGCCAATACAATTTCTACTCAAAGTCATTTCTCCTTAGAAGTCACCATAACTAGATGAAGCTGCCTTCAAGCTACTTAGAAGATGTTTAAAATCATTTAATCATAAGAAAATGTCAGAGCATTTTTGCAATCAAACAAAACCTGCCACTTCTGTACCTTACACACTTTTAAGGACATTACAGGAAATCTCAAATCTTAACATGCTAAAGTAAGAGTAGTATGTATTTTTATCCCCATTTCACAGAGGAGAAGCAGAAGTGCTGTAACTAGAAAGAAACCACACAAGATAATAAAACCACTTTGACTGAAACTTCCATCTAGCCAATCTTTTTGCTTCTGATGCATGAGAAAGGACAGAGTGGCAGCTCTCCAGTTATTTCTTCTGCCTTTCCTCACCTGCATTGGAGCTGGAGGCTGTAATTTAACATTGTAAGGGTAGCCTGTCAGGGACCCTTTTCCATGATGCAGGCTAGTCTGATTTCAAGCCCATTGCAGATCCAAAGCATTGCAACAAGTGGCAACAAGCTCCACAATTATACTGAAAAAGTATGTATTTTGGTATTAATGCTTCTGTCTACTAGCTCTGGGTTTCTTAATTTTGATGTGAAAAAATATAAATAATCTTTCTTTGTTCTCCATTCATGATTTTAAATATTTAAGATTTCACTTTGTCAAGCCAATATGTCAGGGTTTGTTTAGTATTGAGAGCAAGCCATATTTTTGGGGTTTTTTTAGCCCCTGCCTTTTTTGACAGTCCTGTTTTTTAGCTGAGGAGACTGAAATGAATCTGTAATTCAGGATATGACTGTGCCATAACTGTACATGATGCCATAATGATGTTATCTTTTACCCTCTGTTCTTTCCCTTAGCTGCTTTTTCTTATTCTACTTAGCCTTTGCCTGTTGCTGAGGGTCGGGCTAGTAATGCTTTCCTAGGATTATGGGCAGTGACAATTAAATATCTCTTCTGAATGATAAGAGCTTGGTTAGTGACCATCACTCTGTATTTAAAATGAAGAGATTTCCCCGCTTTCATGTACATTATCTCACTCCTATCAACAGTGATGTTCATTTGCTCCTTGTCCCATAACTGACTGATACCTTGAAATCCACTGCAGCTCTTGGCAGTCAGTTTTCATCACTATTATTTTAAAGAATTTCCTATCTTCAGAACACACTCATTATTCCCTTCTTTTTCTAGATCATTTATGTTGAGCAGTAGATATCCCAGCAGAGCTCCCAGAGGGACTCTGGTGTTAAACCTCTACTTTTGTTGAAGCTGATCACTTAATCCTACTATTTAAGCTATTTATTAATTCTTGAGGAGACCTCCCCTCTTGTCCCATGACAGCTGAATTTCTCATGAGTTGAGATATTATCCTAGGCCATAGTGTTTTTAAATCCTTTACAGCAACTCTAAGAAAACAAGTTAGTACTTAATATCAAAATTCTCAGTCTATATATAACAATATTAATATAAAATAAAATTCAGCCACCTCCCTATTCAAAACTCCAGCTGATAACACCAGAAACACATTTATAATGTAAACCTTGAAAGATTTAGCATTTTAGATTATGTGGTAAAAGTTCAATTTAAGTTAATTACCTATACCACGAAGAGTCTTCTTGGATGAACTCCTTGGCTTTTTCTGGTTTACCAATGGGATATTTTTCTGTAAATTAAAGATGAATTAAGGTAAAACAGGTGTGGAATACTCACAGGCAGCAACAGACAGGAAGTTACCAAGCTGCAATATTAATGGTTGGTTCTGTGGAACTGAGTTCATTTTGGAAAACACAATTTACAGTTCTTAAAAGCTAGGTAGCAATAAGATAATTGATGCAAAGGTGTAATACCATTTGGTCCCACTTGAGAGAGAAAACTTAATATTAAAATATTTTTGACTGACAACATTGCCATTTATCTTCCTAGCAGGAGTCAAGTGAGAAATATCTCTCTCTGCTCTGTCTGTATCAGCTGCCATCATACTTAAAACAAATGATGTGAACAACCCCAATAAGATTGTGTTTTCTCAGATTTTTTGAATTTCAATACCCATAGTGGAACTTCAATACGCTGACAGGATTTGAGAAGTTCTCTGGGTATGACACTTTGTGGACTAGAGAGAAAAAACCAAAAGCTTAGACATCCCAGGTGTCATCAATTCAATCACCAAAATTAGATGGCTGTTATGTAAATTATGCAAATATGAGACTCAACCTCTTCGTTCATATTTAAGAAATGAAATATTTAATGATGTTGACATTTTTAATTATCATCAGGCCTCTGAGTTAACTCCTAAGTGGGATCAGTGTTATTACAGGATCTCTGCAGACTCCAGTGGACATTTCTGCATCCCATCAGACTTTATGGAACATGTATGTGTTAGCAGTGTTTGAAAATCTGAAACAATGGAAAATAACAGAATAAATTTTCAAAATCACCAAACAGATAAATTAATAGGGCCCTTTAAAACTGGTCTGTTCTTTGACAGTGGTCAGAATCTGACCATATCATGATGAACATTTTTCCCGTATCTTTTCCAATACCCCAACATTACTTTTGATGTAAGTTTCAAAAAAATGTCATGAAACTACACTATTGGGATGGAAACATTATGAGAAAAGAAATATCATAACTGTGAACTTTTTAATTTAAATTTATTTATCTGTCTCACATCACTAAATTACATTGTTCCTTAGATTTACTGAGCAGGCAGAAAATAAGAGTCAAAAGATAGGCCATTCCAAAAATTTAATTTCAGCTCTCTCATTGACATGCCTCACAGAAATTTCCTGATAGCTAAACCTCAGCTTTTCCATCAGCAAAAGAGGGATAACAGTGCTTAACTAAATCACAAAGCCAGTGATATTATTGCTGTTGTTTGTCCTATTTTGTAAGTAGATGTAATCAGCTGTGTTACACAGAACTTTCTGAGAGGAATCTACCTATCTAAATAGAGATCTTAAAATCCTGAGGATTAATTAATTTATGTTTGCATAGTTCTTTGAAGCTGTGTAACACTATATAAATGTTAAATATTATCTACTCCTAACCACTGACTATGACTTTTGGTAGGTACTGCATATCTCAGTGCACACTATCACTACAGCCCAAGTCCTGTAAAATTCATAAAATTATTACTTTTCCTGTTAATATTCTTTCTGTCCCCTTCTCTAACCTTCAGACTCTTTGCCTAGACCACTAAAAGTAAAACTGCCAGGAAACTACTCATAAAACCATTTCAGCCATTTTAGTGTGTTACTCTTACTGCACAGAAACTCTCCATCTTACTTCAAAGTCAAAAAAACCCCAAAAAACCCTCCAGCACAGAATGAGGAGAGAAAGCTGCTGAAAGTCCATTACAAAAGTCCTCCCTTTCTCTCCTTGAAACAAAGCTCCTCCAATCCCTTTCCTCCAGCATGTGGCTCCCTGTGATGATCAGCACCTTCAGACTCTTGCTGTTGGAGCATGTCAGTGACACATTCTGCGGGCCTTTAGGGCAATGGGAGGTGGCCGCTGGAGCAAGTTCAAGGGTTGGGAGCTACCACTGAGGATGCTCTCCACTTGCATTTCTCCTGTGTGTGCAGCTGGGATCTGTTAGTGAAAAGGCTCTGTGTTGACTCAAGTTTTAGGCAGGCAACAGAGACCTCATCAGAGAACTACTGAAAATCCCAGCTGGCCTCTCCAAGGGCAGCAATTCCTGCATGCTGACTGGTGGGCAAGGGACGCAGCATGTGGCACAGAGCTCTCCTGGGGAACAAGCAGCAATTCACAAGGGACAGTTATGTGCTCTTGCATATTTTAGGGAGAATCAACAGGGTGATGCTGGACTCTTGGAACTGACGAGGCTAATATTGTGATTTTTATATGTACGCTCTGGCAACTTGCAACTTGAGCAATTCACAGAACATCTGCTGCTAATTGTGACATGAGTTTTCCACTCAGGTTTCTTCACAGGACCATGAAATTGTCCTCTAGCAATGCTACTTGTATATATCTAAGAAACTAAGGCAAAGCTCCTTTTTCTACTAATACTCCTCTCCCTTGGGATCATCCTCTGACACATTGCAGAGACAGATTTCTTGGTTCATCATTTCCTTCCTCTGACAGGGAAAAAATGTCAGTTTAAAGATTTACTTTATATAAGTCTAAAATACCAGAGCCTCGTACCCTGGCTGTACAGTGTGTTTCTATCGCATCCTTTCAGAAACATACTAAAGTGTGGTTTAATCTTGTGAAAACAGGTAATTTGGCCATGGGTGATACAGTGTGAAGGGTATCCTGAAAATTTTGATTGCTCCCCATTTTATTTATCTTGGTGGGGCAGATTAGAGGTTTTATAGATGGCAATCATTCTTCACATTAGCTGTCTAGCAAGGAAGGAATGAAATCTGCTCTATAAACTTGAAGGCCTCCTTATCTGTTGCTGCAACTCAACTTTCTTCTCTCTCTACAGAGTTATGGGGACCCGACTGAAATTCCTGAAAGCCAAGTAAAAGAGGAAAGACCTCCTTGTGTTATGTAATAATTCTCAGGGAAATACTTATCACACATATTATGCAGCTCCACTAATGTTTTCATCACTAGGATTTAGCTTAACAACATAAAACTCTTGAATGATGCTGTTTAAGTAACTACTGAAACACAGACTCAGGATGGAAAAATGTAACCATTTTCTGAAATATATTGCCCTTATTTAAAACAGGATTTTTTTTTTTTTATTAGAGATTGCATTACTTGCTAAATTTAGTAACTTAATTAATGAATACATAAAGGAATATTAATGAAAAATAACTAGGAAAAATATAAATGTCTTTCTCTAATAAACTGGAGGGAGAGTGTGACAAATCAGTAAAAGGCAAGTAGATGTCTGTTCCTTCATTGATATTTGTCCTCATATAGCCATAACTAAAGAAACTATCCAGTTGTTTCTTGAAATTAATAACAGATTTTTGGATTTTCATCTTGGTGGCTTGTGGGTTTTTTCCCTACATCTCCTTATTTGCGTACCTTTTTCAAAATAATCTACACCCACATTTACCAAATCTGCTGTCATTTATACAAATCTAGCTAGTAAATCCTAGTGGTAATGTCAATAAATACCAATGTAATAAAAAATGTGGTCCATAGATTTCTTCTCTATTTAAATCCCTTTGACACTTTCTTGGTTATCTGTTTCTGTAAGCGAATGCCTTATCTACCTTTCTTGTTTTCCTAATATCAATTGTTGTGAAAGTGAACACTTGCAAATTCCAGTTTTGAACAGCAATTTTAACACAGCTTTTATCTGTCCTTCTGAAATTTTTCCTTTAATTTCTTTTTGAATCTGTATTTCACTGTTAAAAAAATCATTTTGTTCAGAAAGAACAGTACTGAGTTGATATATCTGCATTCTTAAAACATTCATAGCTTATAAAATGCTGGCCTTGTGATTACTAACTCCTTGAATAACCACATTCAAGTCCAAGGCATTGGGAAGAAACATGAATCATATATCTGACTACAGCATTTCAGTGAGTCAGTGAAAGGCTGACTGGTTTATGCCCCGAAGCCCATGGATTCAATAGATGTCTTTCATTTAAATGAGTTTTAGGTCAGATCTACTATGAGTGCACAAACACCGAAAAATCAACAACATTCTTTAACTGGAGTGAGTAGCCTACTTAAGATGATGAAGTATTATATATTATGTAACTAAATCTGTAAGAAATGCCTGGGTTCTGTTGCCTGTTTAAACAAAATCAAAGGTACCTTGAAAGAACTCAAATGGACAGAAAGCTGTCTGAAACTGAGTATATTAACAGGAAAACTGAGAACATCAGTGTCACTTTTATCACTGAAGCAGAAATTACGGGGTTTGGAAAGAGATCTTTAACACTTTATCTGTACCTCAAGAACATGAACCATGTTGAAAGGCTTTTCTGCTTGGTCACAGATATTTTTTATGAAAGATTCATGTGTATTTTGTTAGTACATCCTATTTTGCAGCATTAAAGAAAAGTGTGGGTGGGAGGTGCAGGGATGAAATCTTTCCAAAAATATCCCTTCTTTAACTTCACTCCCTGCTTTATCTGCAGGCCTTGACTGTTTTGGACATGATTTTTTCCCAGCAATTCTTTCTCCTTGTTCCTTAGCAATGCCTCTGTCCTTGACTGCATTTCTGTCTTGGGATCTGTACTTTTTTATTTCCTGTGGACTAAATGTCTTCTTTGTTCATATTACTTGCTGTTTTAGAATTTTTCTGGGTCAGCAAACCTAGAAGAAATGATAAAACTTTGTCTTTGGGGAAAGCTCTGAGTTCTTAGAGCTGACCCTACAATGAGAATATCAAAGTCAGTGACAGACCAAAGGAGTAAAGAAGATATTGTGAAATTGACTTGCTTTGATGGTATAATATAAAAAAGAAAATAGAAGTTGAACCAAGCACAAAACACTTGCCAAAAACTTGGAAAAATCCAAAACTCAGTTCTCTGGAACAGTACTGAAGTCATGTTTCATATTACTTTATAGTTTTGTAAAAACTTTCCACTGATTCTATTTTTGCTGCTAATTTTTAAGGATGAGGTGGTCTGGAATATTCCTCTATAGTGCTACTTAACACTGTCCCATGGGAAATCAGTTGAATTTTATGACTGGTGGTGTTACTTTTTACGTTTAAAATTTTTAAGTCTGTGGACAATATTGATCAAAATCTGGGGATAAAAGGGCTCTACAATCAAGTTTTTGAGTGTTCTAGAAAGATGACATCAGAGACAGCTGAGTAGCTCAAAGAGGAATACCTCATGATTCTTTTGCAAAAATTCCCATGAAAAGTGCATCTCTGCAAGGTGAGAAAGATGGGATAAATGCACTCAGGATAAAAAGGAGAACTAAGGATTAATCTGTCAGGAAAAGAAACCTGTTTCCTAACAGAGTGGCCATCCTCACCCAATTCCTTTCAGAAGCAGCAGGGCCATCTCTCTCTCCTCAGCCAGCAGCAGTGAGGCTCCAGTTCATCTTGCAGAGGCAGAAATGAAGGCAAACAATGGTCAGATCATTAAAGAAATGAACTTGGCAGCACAGAAGTGAGACAAGGGGGCTGTCTTTTCTGCAGGAGTGGATTCCAGCACACCAAGACCGAATAACAGCCTCAGATCTCAACACGACACATGGAAACCGCAGCTAGAACGAGCTTGCTGCAAAAGCAAAGCACTTACCAGCAAAAGGGAAGGATCAAGAGAAAAGATGTTCAGATCAAATGCACACTTTTGCTGGAGCAAAGGCAACCAGGACTGACATGATTTCCCTATCAGATGCTTGACTGGCTGGGAAAAGAAGCACCTCCAAGCCCTGCTGCGAGAGAAAGGGAGCTTGTAAAGTCCTGCAGCCAGAACTGCCAGCCAGATCAGGTGTGTTGCTCACAAATTGTTGAGTTACAGTAGGGAATAACAGATTGAGGGATTATACAAACATTGTATTGCTAATGAGAAAACAGAGCAGCTCAGTGTTTCAACTCATGACATGAGAAGTGGGAAAACTTCTCCAGGCTGACTCCAGCCTCTTTCACAAATTTCTTGTATGCCCAACTTTAATCCTACCTGCTATCTAGGATATGGGGACAGGTAATAACTTCCCACATGTGAGTAAATATGTCCTTTAGGTATTGCAAACTCTTCAGAAAATAGGACAGTGAGAAAAGTCATGAACTGCATTTCATGAGATTTTTTGTAATATGGCATAAGAAACATTCATGTCCAAATTCTAAAGAGTGAGCATCACGTTTTTTTCTGAAAAGAAAGGAGTTTTTCTTGACCTCAGAATTTACACTTTTCCCTCTAGTATATCTGGGATCATGCACAGAAACCTTTATGGAATGAACATCCAATAATGGGTATAAAAAACCCCTAAAACATCATCCTGAGTCATCTGTCTATTTTTTTCTTCTCTTAAAGCTGTGAAAGGCAGATATACTTAGGACTGTGTGCCTTTTGCATCCCATCTATATTTTTCCAATTAAAGGAAAGAAAATCTGCTTTTTAAGCTATCATAGGGAAAATAATTTCCATCCACAAGATGGCTCCCACAGTGAGAAACTCCAGGCTCTGACGATCTCTTTTTTTAATTCTTCAGAAAATAATCCCAAATCATATGATTTAATCTGTCTACTTTTAGCTCCTGAGGATTGATGTTTATTAAAAAAGAAAAAAAAATATTTTCTTTTATGCTGCAATTATTCAGTGGTGCAGGATAGATAACTTTGTTATTGTGATTGCTCACAATGTGGGGCAAATTTCTTGATGCTTGTTTTGATTATTTTTGTCAACTGTGCATTTTTTTTCTAAAATATCTGATACAAGTGGCCATTTCATGCCAGAGATGCCTAATAAGAACTCCCCACTGAAATCAATGAAGAACTATGACTAAAAATCAATGGTTACATATGATCCAAGCTGTTTTATTCTAGAATATTCTATGACAGTCTTTGGGGATACAATAGCAAGAAGCAGTTCTGGGTATTAGCTTCACAGAAACACCATTTTTACGATTTGTCAGTGACAGAGTTTCATGGAGCTTGCCAGATTAAAGGGAAAAGAAAAATCTAAGAAAATACATAAAAGCAGATCTGTAGAATTAAAGAGCCTTATGACTGTAAGAGTGTTTACAAGCACCCTAACTGGAATGTTAACACCCCTTTGTCGTGATGCTCCACTGTAGTTTTGTGCATATTCACATTAAAACATTGTATACAAGCTGGAAACTGTGAGGGAAGATTGAGCCACGCTGTTTTTTCCTGTTTTGCTGTTGGTAAGGAGCACACACAAAGGAGACAGAAATGTACCTTGATATAAGTGAGCCCTGACATTCTGGTTTTGAGCCTTGAGCAGCACAAACAGGTACAACTGAATTTTTTGTACTTGTGGCTAATTACTTTTTTTGCATACCAGGGGTACCTGAGGTTTTCTGTCACTGATAGATCTGTACACAGGAATTGCGCTTGCAATTGTGTCAACATCTGTCTCGAAAGGAACTGAGAGGCTGAGGATGAAATGCTTGCTTTGTTTACCTGCATCTCACTTAGGCTAAAATACCTTGAAGTGTCCAAAGCTGGTGCCTTTGCATGTGTCAGCCAGTGAACTACATGGTAAGCAGTTATTTTGATTTTAATCTCAGGAGAATATTTGCTTTTTCCTTCCCATTCTTTATGAATGGTAACTGTGCAAAATAATATTTTCTTTTGAGCTTATTGACAGTCATAACACAGGATTTTGGAAAAGGAAGTCCCACCTAAAATAAAAATAAGAATATTTTTTTGCTTTGGTTTTAAAAAAAAATGAAGATGCAGGTATTTGTACCTTTCAAGAGGCAGTTAGTGAAAGTGGTTGAAGGTCATTTATAAGTTCAGGAGGATTTATTATAAAATGGGTGCTGATGTTTCCTCTGACTCAAGTTACCTTCTATTTAACTGGCATATAAATGAGCTTCAATTAACCTGTTTGAAAATGATAGAGAAATAGAGAAAGACTCAGTGCCAATTTAATAACTAATGTCCCTATTATCCATGCCTGCAGGAAAGCCTGTGGGAGAAAGAAAAAATCACTGGGCATTTTGTAATGTTCACCTTGCAAAGCTTTGTTCCCCCAAGACTTATGTATTCAAAAATCTGTCATGCAAAAATGATGCAAATCTGTAGTTTACATAGGATGTATAACCACGGTGTTTGGTAGAGCTTGGGGAACTTCCAGCAAAACACAGTTTAATTGGAAAATGCCATTTCATTGAACCTACAATCTTTTGCTCCAGATTTCTACAGCTGAGCAAATATCCAGAGCTCTTAACAATGAATCTGACAAGGACATCAGTTTTACTGAAAACTGTAAGGCTTGGGAAGGTCTGTGAAAAATCATCAACTTTTTATTTTATTTTGTATTTTTTTTTTTCTGTGAGTAGGAAATGCTGCATTTACTCAGTCTGGACATAGGCAGAGGGATCATCTATCACCTGCCTTTCCTGGCTGGCATGAGCCCATATTTGTAAGTACTGCATTTCCCACACAAAGTAGGGGAAAGTCCCAACAACCCAAATTACTGGAGTGGTATATAATCAATGGGGGCTGGATGGAGTGGAGGAAAAGACATATTCTGTTCTTTCACCTTTTTATGTGTCACAGACATATCAGCCTTTTTAGTATCCTAAAAGCTGAGGCTGCACAGGGCAAAAGAGAAATGGGCTCAATGTCCTGAGTCAGACTCTGATTATCAGAAATGTTGATTATATGGAGCAAGTAAAGTAATAAACTATAAGTAAGATGATGTTCAAGGAGTCTCACTGAAGAAAACCTTACATAAGGTTTGTGTCCTAATACCTAATGATGCTGTATAAGAAACCTTTACAAATCTTAATCTGAAAGGTGTACTAATAAATGTGTCCAGCCGTTGGATTCAAATCTAGAGGGAAATTATATGAGGGTTATACTCTGAGTTGAAAGTGCTATGGAGGAATGAAAGCTAAGGCAAGGAAAAAAAAAAAAAAAAGAAGAGGCAATTGCAAGAGTTAAAGTATATACCTATTGTGTCATAAGGCACTGCTAATCAGTTTTAGAGGATGGAAATCTTTTTTCCCTGAATCTGTGATACCTGCATTATTTCAAACCCCATAAAAAATCTCAGGAAATTAATTTCTGTAATATTTTTTTTTTTAGACGCTGTTTCATGTTAAAAAAAAAAACAACTAATGGAAAATGTAATTCATTCCCAAATAAAGAAAACAGATCATGACAGTTGAGAGAGTTACACCTGAAAAATTAATTGTAGTTTATGTATTTTATACCAACACTTCCTTGAACACCTCAGGCTTCATTACACTCAGACTCCAGGGAAAAGAAGTTCCTGGGTGTTCTGGAAGGCACTTAATGAAAGATAGAGGTCTGTTCCATGTGTAAAGGCAGGGTTTTTTAAAAAAAAATCCATACCTCAGTGATCTGTGTATTTTGCTAGGGAATATGTATCTCCTGTCTTCTGGCTTCTTTTGAATCACTGTCATCTCAAATACCTAACCCTCCCAAAAAATGAAATCTACTAATATCTAGGAGTGGTTAACTTAACTGCAGTTTCATATATTTCTAAATGAAACAGTAGACTTCCTTAAGCCTTTCAGGCACCTCCATCCTTGTGCATGTTAATGAGAGTTTTGTTCACTCAGTTGGGATTATAGTTCTTCTATTAATATTTTTAGAGTTAAACACTTGCATGAGATATTGTGCTGGTTTTGGGTGGGATAGAGTTAATTTTCTTCACAGTAGCTGATAAGAGGCTGTATTTTGGATTTGTGATGGAAACAATGTTGGTAATTCAGGGATGTTTTCATTACTGCCGAGCAGTGATTGCACATTGCCAAGGCCTTTTCTTCTTCTCACCTCATGAGTAAGTGGGCTCAGGGAAGGCACAAGGAGTTGGGAGAGAACACAGCCAGGACAGGTGATTTCAAGGGATACCCCAGACCATGTGGCACCACGCCCAGCATATAAAGCTGGGCGAAGAAGAAGGGCCAGGGTGACTTTCAGAGTGATTTGGCTTTCTAAGTCACCACTAGACATGAAGGAGCTCTGCTGTCCTTGGGATGGCTGAACAACTGCCTGCCCAGGGTAAGTAGGGAGTGAGTGCCTTGCTTTGCTTTGATTTGGTGCACAACTTTTGCTTTCCCTATTAAACTGCCTTTATTTCAATGCAACGGTTTTCCAGCTTTTACCTTTCTGATTCTCTTCCCCACCCTGCTCATGGGGGAGTGAGTGAGAGGCTGGGTGAGGCTGAGCTGCAGACTGAGGTTAGAGCACAAGAGCCTTTTTGGGCATCCAGTGTGGGACAAAGGGTTCAAGGCAATGAGAGATCTGACTGGAATGTGCTGGATAGAATCCATAGCTGTTGCTGCTGTTCAGCTCTCAATGGACAGCTCCTGTGCTTGTTCTGGGGATCTTTTGCCTGACTGTGAGGCTCTGGTGCTCGTTAGGGGCTGATTTTTGCTTTTATTGCTTGCTGCAGTGCTGTGCTGCTGATCACCCGACTCTGCTGGGCCTGGGAACATTTTGGTGACAGCAATGGCAGTGCACCTGGGTTGGCCAGTGCTGCTGTACTGGGCAGGCTGGAACTCCAGTCTGAACTCCAAATGTGTGGCCTTTAATAGGAATTTTATGGAGTACTGTTGAATTGGTGAGCTACACAGAATACAGGAGATGCCAGCAGTATCTGTTGCAGATCATGTTCATTAATTAATTGAGACATGTCTGTGTCTGTACAAACAGGTTCTGATGATGCCCTGAGAAGAGTGAACTGTTGGAGAGATTCAAACATCTTTTATCTGTGGTGGTGGCCCTCGAGACAAATAGCCAAGTGTGAGAGAGGAAAAGTGTTTTCTCTTAATTTATGCTCAATTAGAATAAGTTGAAATGTATGGAAAGTACAAAACAATTTACTCTGTATTCTCCAGAGATCAATTAACTAGAAATCTTGAAAACTTTTATTAAAAAGAGGTATAATAAAGATATCCTCTCACACCACTCTTTCCTTTTCTTGTGAATCCTCTGTACCAAAGATTTAACATCTCTATAATTCCTTCATGAGTTTAATGACCTTTTTCATCACACAAAATGTCACTGCATCATACTTTGTTGTTATTGGCCCACTGTGTACAGCTATATTTTTATAGCTATACACATATATGCATTTCTGCTCACTTTTATATATTTATATATTTACACATACACATAGATGACCTCTTTCCTCAGAATACCTCCCGTAGTGCATTTTTTATAGCTGGATTTCTCTGGAGGGAAAAAGAATCACCACTGATTTAGAATACCTTGATTTTGACCTATAAGTCTCAGCTAGATCTAGACAGAGAAAAGACTCCTATTTACCTGAAAATATTCTGTTTACCACGTGTTTAACCTTGTCAGTGTTCTTATGGAATGCATGAGAGTATTTGAGAGATATTAAGGTTAAAATCTTACAAAATTCTTTATATATTTGGTTGCTTCCATTTTGAGACTAATTATTCAAAATATATCAAGCTTTGCAGACAAATAACTCAACACCCAAAATTAGAAAATAAGTTAGGAGATTCATCAGTGAACATTTATAAAAAGATCATATTATTTTTCTGCTTCTTTTAAGCTAGCACCTTTTTAGTTGCATGTAATAAACATTCATAGTTAACAGCTGACTAAGATGATATTAACAATATATTGTTCCAATTCATCAATTTTTATATTTCTTTCTCTTTTATTGCATATTTTTTTAGGAATAAAGTTTAAAAAATGGAAAACCTTTTGAAAATTGTTTCAGAAAAAAATAGAAATTTCCTCTTAGCCAACTTGGTATTTTCAGATTTTGATGTACAGAAGAGAAGCTAATAGAAGATAATTGCTGACAAAGACAATGTCTAGGTAAATAGAGTTCAGAGCTGCAATAATTTGCCAAAGCTAGTCCCTGTTCTATTCTCTACACAGAAAAAAAAAAATTGTATCTGAAGACAGCTGGGGAAAAATTTCAAAAATTTTTGAAATGGCTTTTGCTTATTTTATTTATTTATTTAAATGTTAATTTGCAGCAACCTAAGACCTACACACATGCTTCATAGGATAAAGGGACCTCCGGAAGTCTCTTGCCCAGCCTTGTGCTTGTGCCAGAGCAGTTTTGTGGTCAGTTTATGTTGCTCAGGGTTTGGTCTGGGCAGATCTTGAAAACCCCCAGAGAAGCTGCCTGCAGCATCTCAGAGCAGTGTGCTCCAATGCTCTATTGTCCTTAGTGGGAGGAAGAAAAAATTTCTCCTTATGTCTGGTTGGATATAAATATTTTAAATTTTTATACACTTTTCCTTGTTGCAGAATTCACTGCTATTTTTCACTGATTGATCACAACAACAATGAATATGCAAGCTGATTCTGTACCAGAACACTTCTTTTGGCTAGATAAATTTTTAATTGGTTGTTTGGGATTGTACCTGTGTATCCAGAATTCTATGCTTTGTGTCTTAATTTTTAAGAAAGCACATCTAGAAATGACTATAAAATTGTATTTTTGTTACTCCACCTCAATAGAAACTGAAGTACAGAGGGAAGTAGATAACTCCTGAGGACACCTTTTCTTGGAGTACAGCTTAAGACCATCCAATATCAGGAGTACAAAGATATTATTATTTTTTTATGTATCCTGAGAAATGGATTGGAGCAATTAAAAGCTCCTCCAGTGTTGGAATGCCTAATTAAGAAAGGCAACCTGGGCAAATTCAGGCAGTTTTTCTCTCAAAGCTTTTTCTGTTAATAGGAAGGAAAACATTCAGAGGGTTATTATTTTTGACATTTTCTGTTTTTGAAGAATTTAAATTTTTCATGAATTTGAAGAATTTTTCAGGGAAGCCTGGCAGAGCTGTTTACTGATGAAATAGTTGTAAAGGAGCACTGGGAATGCTGAGTTGTGCTAGATTCTACATCAGGACCGAACATACGAGCACTTTGACATTAATTGCAAAGGTTACATGTGGAAACTGAAAAACTTTCAATCCATCTCAGGAAAAAAAGCCAGGATCTAACATTTTTTTGTGGGGAAGGGGAGGCTAGCAGCACCTCTGTTGGGTTATTCCAGACAAAGAGTTCATACAACTTTGTCCAAGACCAAATGTCAGGAGAAGGCTGTAAGAACAAGACACCCCTACAGTATTAAACCTAAGAACTTTTTCTCAGCCTCCAAAATTTTTTGACTCTGGGACTTTCTCAGCCAGTATCCTGATGGGTTTTTATTTATTTTCATTTGTTCTAACACCTTTTGAAGGCTTGTTAAGTCCTCAGCATTCAAAACATCACATGCCAAGGGACATTTCTTCACATATTGTGTGAAAACCTGATGTCTAGTTTGACTTTCACTGGTCCACGCAAGGATCAGAGGGTTTTCATACTGTAGTTCTCCAAAAGCAACCTTTAGAATTGGGCCCTGGGTTTGAGAAAATCTCGTTTCAAAAGCTAAATGGGATTTCTATGCTTGAAGCAGACAACACTGCATTTTTTTACTACATTTTAATGATGCTTTTTTAGTTTGGGGTGTAGAATGTATATTTATCTTGCTCAAAAGTGCCATGTAACTGATTACTATGCTGTCATGTGTTTGGCTTTAAAGATCAATTTGCTCTACCATCATCTTAGAAATTGGCCAAAAGACTTTCAATAGGATTTGTATGTGACTTATTTCTATCTGTATCTGATCTTAACAAATTACAAATAGATCCTCTACTTGGAGTATATTGTTGTAAAGAGGAGCTGAGATTACCCTGACATGTTTTCTGTGCAGAAGTGTAAATCAAATCAGCTACTCAGCACTAGGAATTTCAGAAATTGACACACTGTCATCTCTGGGGAAATACATTTTATGGCAGGTTCTCTGACACATGTAAACGTTTTGGCTTAATGCCATTATCTGAATAAAGGCATCTTCTGCTGTAAGATCCCCTGTGATATCAAAGAAATCCCCAAGCAGCTGGCAAATATCCACACTGGAACCGCGGTGACCCTTCAGGAGAGGGATCTTGAGTTCAGAGAGCACACCAAAGAGCATCCCAAAAATGTGAAGTCCTTATGCTTAGGCAAGTAAGGTATTCAGTAGGAGATCACAATAAACCACATTTTTGAGTAGCTGTCCTTTAAACAATGACATTGGGACTTCCTGTCCTAGGAGACTGTGGAGGCAGACGGTGTCATCAAGTCCAAAAATGAATAGAAAATTGAAAGATTATATTTCCATAAATGAATGCAATAGGAAATATAAATGAATGTACCCTCCAGCTTCCACACAAATTGGTCAGGCTCCCTAACACCCCCTCACACTCATTTGCCTTCTCCTTTGTTAGGGAGTGTGTTTGGGGTTAGGTGGGCTGCAGGTCAGACCAAATAAGGAATCTCCTCCGTTGCTATACCCATAACTGATAGTTGTGTAGCAGAGCAAGAGAGAACTCTTCAAGTAACAAGAATATTATTTGAATATTATTTTACCTCTAGAAAATTTGATTCACAAATTATTCAAGAGCCAGATTTCCCCTACTGGTTTTTTCCCATGCCACAGCTTGTCATCTTTGGGCTCTCTGTGCTATTCCATATAATCCTTCATTTTAAAACAGATTACCTGCAGTCTTACAGCAAAAAAGAATTTGCTCCTGTTACTAAAGCTCCTCCCTGTTCAGTTAGCTCATGTAGGATGTGGACAAATTATTGGCATTTAAGTGAAAAATCTGTTTAATAAAAGCATATTCATTCAGTGATGCTCAGTGGCTAAGTTAGCCAAATGGCTCCAATTAATTTGCCCCTTAATTTGCAATGAAATTCTATAAATAAAGAGCTATGCACATAGAAGAAATATTTCCCACTTTCATTCAATATGAAGAAGAAAAGTATTAAAAATATATGACTAAATTGATGTTAACTTTAGCATGGTTATACAATTTGTGCTGGCCAAACCACAGCTTTCAAAGAAAGGAATTGCTGAGAATCACTAGTCAGTGGCATAATTGACTTTTGGTGGCTTCAAAAGACCGTGAACACCCCTAATAGTTTTTGGCAGTTCCAAAGGCATAAATCATGATCAATGTGCAATATTAAATACGTCTCCTTCAAAATGAATGTAAATTAAAACTGTAATTCCATCTCAGCCTTCTGGTGACATGAGGAAACCACTTGAGTTTCACCCTCATGGTTTATGACATCCCTGGAAGGCTTTGATGGAATTACAGCCTTATTAAGTACAGTTGGGGTACATTATACCTTAAATTATTGCAACTACAAGTCATTATTCCCCCTAGAAATTAGAACTCGCTGTACTTTCATCAGCCATGTAATCTTGAAGTAAGTTGGGGGGAATTTCAACGTGGGAGGACATCTGCTTTTTAATTTCTGTCACTACTATATGTTCACAACTTGGAAGAGTTGTTAGCATCTAATATTAACAGCCATCAAACTTCTTTGTTTTGGTTTTAAGGAACACTATTCACAACAATTTATTTGAGTCATCACTGATGTTTATATAGATATTATTGGAGATTTCATATCAATTTTTTAAACTATTTTTTTTTTTTTTGGTAAAATCATTGCAACTCCAAAGAAGTTAAATAAAATTCAAACAGACAGAGGAAGATGGGAGTATAGAAGAGCCCTGCTCCTGTGCAAAATGGGTTTGCTGGAGAGACGCCAGCTGGTCTGGGACCCTTATTGGCTCAGGAGGATGGACTGAGCTCCCAGCAGGTACTGCCCAGACCGAGTCTTGTTGAGCCTCTAGTACCAAAATAAATTTTGATGTTTAAATTTTGATGTTTACATCAGTTTCAGGACTAGCACACGTAGTGCAAGTTAAATATTTCTGCCGTGGGCAGGTCTGACTAGGAGGAAGATGGGTGCAATTTCTGTACTAGTCTGTAGTTAAAAGAAATGAAAAAATGGAAAAAAAAATGCACTGTGTTTATAAAGCATGTTATTAAGATGGGAATTTTTCCTCTCTATTGATACTTTCAGTCATCACAGCCTTATCAGCTTAGTTAGCTTTGTGTATTTTCTTCTTTCAATGGTTTTCACACTGCTTAGGCTTTTAAATAGTGGAAAGTATTATTCAGTGCTGCATACTGAAAAGACAACATGTTAAAGAAAAGCCCTTAGTGTAGCACATATATCATTAAGCCTGAAGGAGTTCAGGGCTTTTATTCTGTCTCTCTCTCTTTTAAATGTTTTTTTTTCCTTATTTTATATGCAGTTTTGAGGAGTATATCAGGTAGGAAGATTTCTGCACCCTGTTCTGCCAGAACTTTTCATACTGTAAAAAATATCTTGTTATAACTAAGAAAAAATAAAATTTGTCACCTCATTGAATAATTCATATAAAATTTTGTGGGATTCTGGAAGAGATGGAGTCTCCCTTTCGAGTGAGTCTTAGAGAAAGAAGAATCCTTGGTTACTCAGAGAAGTTACAAAACACAATTATTTGCATCTCCAGCAATGGGTTAGAGAATGTGGCCTTGGACTAAAGCAACATTTTGAATGCCATATTTCAATTCTAAGATGTTATAAGTATTTTTTGAGGTGTTATATTTTTATAAGTATAGGAATACTGTTACATCCGTGTGAATACTTCTGTCTTAAAAGCATATTTGCTATCTTTTATTAATCAATGTTACTATTTCCAATGACTTTGCTAATATATTTTACATTTAAAATTTTAAGAGATGGGTACAAATCTATGAAGGATTACAGTAAAAATTATAATATTTATATTAAAATATGATATTTATAAATATTTATAAATATATTATAATTTTGTTATTGTTATTATTTATAATTATATAATTATTATAATATTTATCTCATCGAAGATGAGATCTAAAACATATAGCATATTGGTTTAGCTTGGCTAGATTAAATATTATTTAAAATTCAAAAGCTTACAAATAATCCAAACTTAGTGTGGGGTTTTTTGAGTTTGAATTCTTTTTTAAAATGAAATATTTTTTTAATTCACCTTGAGGGCTTGCTCTTAATTAAATGGTGGCATGAAATGTTATGAAGCAATACACACAAATGGGCTGCTGTTTAAAATCCATGAATGGTTTGCAGATGTTTCCATGCTGGAGATTGTTGGCTCAATAAAAATGGTGTGATATTAGAATTATATCAAAAGACAGATAAGTACAGCACAGAAATTAATGCATCACTGTGGTGTTGTAAGATTTTGTCTTCTTCTATTAAGGGAAGACAAATGGGAAAAAAATAATTTTTCTAATATGTACAACTCAAAAATATTTTACATCAAGAAGTACGGCGATATTCCATAACCATAGCTAATGTGTAAAATCCTGAGAAAGTAATGATCCATATTAAATTCCGTGTGCCAGCTATAAATATCAGCAACAACACAGAAAGTAAATGTGTTTTATCAGTTGCATTCTTTAAATCTAATTATGCACTGCTAAGTATTATGAATGCACATAAATTTGGCTTTGCCAGACTTACACATTTTAGATCTAAAGACCACTACAAAAGCACGCTGGGAGTCATGGGGAAAGATGATAGATAACAACAAGTATTTAAAAGGAACTTTTCTAGTTATGGTAGTCTTTTTTTTTATATGCAATTAATATGTTAGAAAAATTAGACATATAAATACCACCAGATGCTAATAATGTATCTTCAATAACAACACACAAATGAATTTTATCTGGTCAGGCAGAAAACATCCTGAAAGCAATACTCAAAGGACTGTCATGGTAAGAGCTGCAATGGATAACATCTTCAGAATAGATCATTATGGTTGTATGTTTTCCACAGCTCTATTTGTCAGTTTAAGTTTAGCTCCCTTGAAATTCCATTAAACTAACTAATAAGGTTGAGTGACACATATCTGTGTCTTAAAAAAACCCCAAACAAACCAGTAATTGGGCCATCACTTTTTGAAGCTAATTGTGGTAAGTCAGCAAAAGAGAGAGACTAAGATCATCATGACATAAATATTACCAGAGATGTCAAGGACCCAAGTCCAAAACCTTTTTTCCATGACTCAGCACAAGAAATGAAACCTGGTCTTCTGGTCTCAAATATGTGACCAAGCTATGATGTTATTTTCTTTTCAAACTCTTTCTCATACTCCCCCATGGTACTCTGAGAACATTTAATTAAAGGCATCTTCATTAATAAGTTTTCTGTGTATGGCAAACTCTAAACATGGAGCTTTTTTATAAAGTACAGTCTCAGAGAAGTATTCACTTTGCGTGTTGGGAGCCATAGTAAGACATCAATTTACTTTTACTGTAGTCTGGCAGAATTTATGAGATTATTACTAAGTAACTTGCTTAGGGAGGGGATTTAAAGGATGGATGAATGGGTGGATGGATGGATGGATGGATAGGTTCTAGAAACAGCAATCCCCCCAGGGCTGCCATGCCAACTTTCCCTGTTATCTAAATGTTCAGCTTTCACTAAAACCTATTTCACTCCGTGATTCTGAAAGACAGGTAACCTCTATCATCGGCAATCTCCTTCTTCCAGGCACCAACATGAAAGCTCTTGCAGGCTTTTTAGTTCATGCCCATGCTCTTGCAGGCTTTTTAGTTCCTTTTGTGCCATTAACAATAAACAGACTTGCTGGTTTTTAATTACTGAGAATTGCATATTTTGGCAATGCAGAGGAAGAGGTCCTTTGGTTTTATGTTCCCGCAGTGTTATGGGGTTCGTAAAGAACTGCAGCTTCCCAGGAGCACTTATAGTAGGATTCCTACATTTACAGGGAGAAATGACATCTTTTCAATTTCCAAGTGCCCTTTCATCATTTAAGTTTCATCAGAGCCCCGTATTCTCAACCTGAACTCATTTTGCAAAGTAAACACAGAGAAAAACCCCTCACCTTTGATTCAACACTGTGGTTTGCTTGCTTATGTGGGCAATGCATTGCAAAATTTATCCTATTGCTTTGTGCTAAGGTATAAATATGAAAATAATGTAATTAAACATTTCAGTACTGATGTACAGGGTATGAATTTAATATCCTGCACATTAAAAAAGTGAATTTGAAACATTTGGTGAATCTCAGACATAGTGATGCAATTATACATTTTATTTCTTTTTTAGTTTAGCATATGGTTCCATTATGAACACTGTTAGTAGTTTTCAGTCTTTTTCACTAAATTAAAATAAAATAAACCCCCCCTAGAAACTGCAGACTCTGAGTTGAAATTGCTTCTTGATAAAGTAAAAAAAAAAAAAAAAAAAAAAAAAAAAAAAAAAAAAAATTTACAGTAGTAAGACTTGAAAAGCTTCTCTGCTGGTCTCCTGCTTCTGCCCCTGGCTGTGTGAGGTGTCCACAGTTAAGGAGAAGCTGTACAGATACTCAGCTCTTGTCCACTGTGACCAGGAATGTGTTCAGCCAGACATGAGTCATCCTGTTTGAAGCATGTGCTGAAAGAGTCTGATCTCTCTGGAAATTTAGTTCAAGTATTTTCAGTCTGAATACCTATTGATATTCTTAAAAATGCGTACTAATAGTTAGACCACTATCTTATTAATAAATATAGCTTCAGAGGGCCCTGCTGCATGATTTTATATATGTAATATATGTGCATGTGGGCAAATAGAGAAGAATCACTTCAGCATTCAGAATTTAGTCTTCAATTGCTAATTTTGAGGCACCTCAGTATCTATTCAGCAGGTTGTGACAATGTTAAAGAAAACTGTGGTGTATAAACTAAAAATAGTTGAAGAAACTTAACAATTCTTTAGAGTTTAGGGATTTTTCAAGGTGATGAACTAATGTGAATGTTGATAAGATGTTAAGGTTTTCATTTAATTATTTTATAAACTCAATTCTGTTTAGCATTTTACTTTGTGAGAAACACCATTGAAATAAAGTTCTCCAAAATTACTCTTAACTCTGGTGCATCAACATTTACTTTAAGATGCACTCAGGCTATGTACCTTTAAGACATAGAAATTTCTGGATTCGTGAGCCAAAGCAAAACTACAAGCATATAATGAATACAGGTTCATTTTATATGGGTGTTTTTGTTCTGTGAATATCTACTTCCCATCAACTCCACAGAAAACTGAGTTTAAAAATCAGGCACAGAAGTCTAGTGGCTTGAATGGAAGAAAGAATAAATACTTAAACAGTGGATACCTACAAAACCCCTGACAATTTTTATTTTTAAATTACCTGTCCTGTTTGTAAAACCTTGTGATTCTGAAAAGAAAGAACAAAAGTGCTAAATCCAAGTTAGCAGGGAAAATATAAAAGATCTTACTGATACCATAGCTAAAGAGGAAATAAAATCTGTGTAAAAATATCCATACTAATGAATTAATGTGAAGGACTAGGAGAATAGGAGAAATCTTTATACGGCTGTGCACCACAAAAAATGTGATTCCTTCTAAATTTACGGATCTTGGCAAATTTTCATGCAAGTGAAACTACTTCCATGATAGGCTGATCCATCTCCTAAAAATCTCTCCATGGTATCTTTTTGATTTAAACACATTACAAGGGCTGTTCTACATATGGTATCACTTTGGTAGCTGACATAATTAAATTAGGTTTGCAGAGAGGGGGGTTTGCTTGCTGGTTGGTTGGGTTTTTTTCACGTAAGTTCTAATTCTGACCTACTTCCCACAGGTGTTTGGAATCTGTCATCAAGTTTTGTGCTGAGTTAGCATTGTGAATTTCAGTGAAAATGTAACTCCTAAAAGATCCAGAAATCACAGCTCTGCAGTGCTTTGGAAGGGCATCACAAGTCTCCCTGTGGATGAGGAATACAAAGTCTAGTCCTGGAAGTAGGACTGTTTTTCAAATGCTGTGATAATACATGAACTTCTTTCTTAATTTATGTAAAATAGCAGGGTAAAGTAGGGGTTTAAAAAAAAAAAAAAAGTAGAAAAATTGGTAATGGTTTAGAAGACTGCACTTTCCAGGAATCTGTTTATCCCCACAGCTGCAATTTTCATGTGCCAAATTAATGCTGAGCTCTTTCTTCCCTTATTAATTCCTGCATTACAGAAGAAAAAAAATCAAGCTGAGCATTCCACTCAGTATATTTTCAAAAAGAGTTGAGATACAGTGTGATCTCTTTTGAGATTAAAATAGGAAAAAGTGTGAATTTTACGTAATGTGAATGATTAGAATAGTTCCAAAAGAGCATGGCTGTTTCCTGACATAACATCATGTTACATATCTCATGTTTTGAACATCTGAAGTTCTGTTTTTTGGATGCTGTCAGCAGGGAATGTAATGCTAAGCAATATGTTTTAATGGAGTTGCTGTTGGGCTTCTCTAATGGGGAGATTATAAAATTATAATTAGTGTAATCCTGCTTCTGTTATATAAAATGACAAAACTGCCATTTACTTCAATGGGAACAATATTAATTATGCTGTAGTAATTAACCTTCTCCATCCCTCTTTTAAACTTGTTACTCTCAAATAACCGTGGAACACTTTACAGCTGGCAGCAGAGATTGGGGACAGATTAAACAAAATAAAAGAAGCAGACACAGTTAATATCAGTTAAGAGAGCAACTCTAGCAGAGGATCCTGAGGAAGGGAGGTTCGAAAACAGGCTAAAATGAAGAGAACAAGAAGGGGTGTATCCTCTTTCTCAGAGCCTTTGCAACATCTCCTAGGAATTGTACTGATGAATTGTGCAAAGATGTGTGTCTTGCTAGAGTCAGCAAGGAATTTTTGTGAAAAATGTAATGGATGGGGAGTGACACTGCTGAATAATAATAATAAAAAAAAAGAATAAAAAGAAGTGAGACACCATTACTGATCAATATCACAATGTTACTGACCCTGCTGTTCACTTGCTATTCAGAAACCTCTATTCTGAAGAGTGTAAAAGCAAAATTGTAGCTTGCTTTCTCTGTACGTGTGTAGGGAAAAATAGTTTATAAACTTAACAAAAAGTTAGGAATTTTTACTTCAATTTTGCTTCCAGTAAAACCAGGTTAATTTTCTTGCCCTTCGCAAAATGAACTGCATACTGCAGAAAATAGATTAAATGCAAGATATACTTAGTGACTGTGAACACTCTGCCTTGGTCTTCATCTCACAGGAATACATTTCCTCTGATGTGCCTTCTTTTTCTTTGTTTGGATCTCTCCTACGATTTGATCCATACCTTTAAATGCCCGAAGTACTGTGGGATCAATAAGGTATTGGAAATACAATATCCTTCTAGGATAGAATAGCTAAAGACATATTAAGGAAGAGGGTGCATGTAAATCCGTGTGCATTTTCTCTTTTGACAAAGCCCAATTTAAATGAGCAGTGAACTGAAGAGTGGCCGCAGCAGTGACCTCTCCAACCTTGTCACCAGAGACACCATGAGGTCAAATCACAAACTGACAAGAAAATCAAGCATGGCTTTCACCTGAGCATGAGAACACTCATCTGCAAGGGGAGAGAATCTCAACACCTATGAATATTTATGCATTTTGTACAATTATTGTTGAATGTAGAACACGAACATTCATTAGCGCAGGAACTGAACCCCCACTTTTCCTCATCCTGGGTAACTGCACAAGTCATTGGACTCCAAGGTCACATCCAACCCTCAGTATAGGGAATGAATATTTCACTGTGCCATCCAAAATATAACAACATCTGCAACAGCAAAAAGGAGCCTGCGCTACTTTGAATCTAAAATCCTTTAAACTCCTGTATTTTTTGAGGTTTTTTTCAGGTTTTTTGTTTAGTTTTTTTCTTTTCAAGAACATTTGACCATATCTATTTTATGCTCCTAAATTGATTTCAATCACCTGTAACTTTTATATTTTCTTTAGTTATCAGTGTTGTTACTCAAATCTGAAAATGTATCACCCATCTACATCAAACATTTATATATAAAGTTTGATTATGTAATATATATACGCACAGTATACAGTCTTGGCAACAAGACTCCATTAGGACTGCGAATTCACAAAAAAGTAAATTAGTTGCCTCAGAAGCTGCATTCTGACTAAAAAGTGCAGGGCCAAAAATACTTGGTAAAGGGGCCGTTGTAGCTGCACACTGTTTGAATCCATATTTTTCTTGCCTATCTTCAAAATGTTATTTTCACAAAAATTAGCTGTGACCTTTTGCATATCACCACTATTTTTCATTAACTGTGGCTTCCTTTGCAATATTTTATTTCTGTACTTCAAGATGTGAACTTCAGGTTACTTCAGGTACCATATTCCAGATTTTGGGGGATTTGATTAACATTTCAGCTGTAGTATATTTAAAAGAAGGAATGATCATACAATATATCCCTTCTACTTAAGCAACCATGTGTTAACCATGGATTAAATAATGGAAATATAGACTAAATTTATCTTAAATTTGTCTTAACTTTGTGTCTCCCTTTTACAAAGAGTTTAGTAATCCCTCTTTGTTATTACTTCTTCCCAAAATCAATTGTCCACATGACTTTCAAGCATTCTAATGATACTCATGAAAAAGTTACCATCAAAAGTACATTTAAGAAAATACACACACGGCTCCATCCATGTACGTTTGTGTCAATGCTTCTATTTAGAAATTAACTTAAAGTAGATTAAAATTAGTGAATAGATTTCAGTTTCCCATTTGCACTTATAAAACTTCATATTAATACTTCTGAGTCGCAGCTCAATAAAAGTTACATAGGGATGAATACAAGATATTTTGATACAAGAATATTTTGAGGAACTTCTAAGCATGGTTCCTTTTCTCATTTGAAAGTAGCTTAGATAGTTTAAAATGCCAAGTGTACATGCACCTCCTCTTTTACTCCTATCTGAAATACAGTGAAAAGTTTTTGTTTCATTAACCTAGGAGAACTGGAAATTTTTTGTCTTTCATTAAATTAATCTCCCTTCTCTTTTATAACCCAAAGGTGTGCTTTTCAGATCTGGCACCTAATATCATTTATTCCAAAACTGATGAGTGTTGTCCAGTTACCTATTCTTCCACTTCAACAGTAATTGAGTTCTGCTTAAGGACTCTCATGCATTGTTTGAATAAGCCTGATGGAGCTCTAAAACATTTCTCAAGGACAGTAACAAGGCACCATGTTTGTGAGACTGAGTCACAGAAAAGAGAATTATGAACCACATTTTATCCAAGTGTTGGGGACAACTGAAAAGTAAGAATTTGATTCTCCTTAAACCTATTTTGCATCAGTGGAGTTACTTGTCAAGTAACTTATATATCTAAAGAGAATCAGGACATCTGTGTTTGGGAGAGCAAACTCTTCAGAAATTTACAGGGGAAATCAAACCCCTCCATGCCAAACCCATAGAAAGATGAGGTAAAGCAGGACACAGTATGGTTCATTATGATACTACATGTTGCTCACATTTATTCTTTTCCCTTCCAGTTGTCCAGTGTAAACGGCTTTGACAGCCACAGATTTTCTACTTGCCTGTCAATAGCTTCACTGAAAGCTGCAGAACCAAACTGTGCAGACACCAAACCTGTCCATTTTCTCTGAAAGGGTTATTGACACAGTTAATTACAAGTATTATTAGGGTTTATAAATATGTAATGAAATGTTTCAGGTGCCATTTTTCATGAAAGTTGGACTTTCTGGAACTACTTTATTTTCCACTGGTCTTTTGACACCAGACACAATGTCCAACAGCATCTGTGCTGTCAGTCAGTCTCACAGAAATTGTCATCTTTCTTCCACAGTGGATCACTGACCTTTCACTGCATGAAGGGGGCTGACATGACAACATACCTTCTCTAATTTCTCACAATATATACTTTTTTGCTGCTACAGACATATTGACCTTCTAATCACACAGACTTGAGACTGCTGGCAGTGTAACATGGTCACTACTTTTGTTTCCTACTGTCCTTTTCAAAAACATGTTCCTTTTAAGCTTCACATATATATATATTTAATCATCTGAGTGTTTGATAGCTGGCTGCACATTTATTTCTTAAAATAACATATATAATCAGGTTATACATTAATATTAATAGCATTGATATTTATTATTAATAAAATTGGGATTTTTGCCACCACTCCCAGACTAGGAGGGATCTCTTCAGCTGCCCACCTGGCTTATGCAGAAAACTGGTGCTGATGTTGAGATGATCAGGAGAGGTTCTTCAGCCAAGCAAAAGGGCAACCTTAAAGGTAAGGTGCATGGGAGCAAGAGCAGTGCTCTTTACACAAAGCTCTCTCCTGCAAATTTTTAATCTGTATCCCACAAAGTTTAATGGGGGAAAAATGTGTCCTCTGTAGCATATAACAGGATGATTAAAAAGCAAAACCTCAGAAAGGCTCTCTATCACTTTGAAATTGTATGGGTTTTCAAAATTCCTATTTTGTTCCTTTTTAAAATCTCCAGACTCTTACCAGAAGAAACCTTTCTGAGAAAGGGAATGAGATCATTTGAGCTATTTGGCCAAGACATATTATTAAATTATTCTGCTCTAGCCATTTGCATTATCTCATCTAATATTTGTTGATTTCTTTTAACCTCACACCCAAAATTCACCTAAGAATACCCTGCAAATTATGAACCAGTTTAATTGATGTGATGGAAAAACTGACTAGTCATCTAGTTCTGTTATGTATTTCTCTATTTTATGCTATGCAGTTATTAATCACTATCCGTATGTGTGGCTCTTTGAGTAGTTGACATGTATTTGCTACTCCTGTTGGTAAACTTTCAGATGGTCACTTCTCTACCAGAATAACCAAATTAAGTACTCAGGTATATCCCCCTCTGCTTCTTAGTCATGAGTGTTTTTTAACAGGAGTGGCCCAAATAACTTATTTTAAACAACAAATTCCTGTGATTCTGAAAATACCACTTAGATCCTCCTAACTGATCTATGTCATCTATACACTGCCATTTATCAAATGGTTCAGAATCTTTTTTTTTTTTGTCAAGATATCAACAGAGAGTCTAAAGAAATTAATTTGAAGCAATACTTCAATTTGCAATGTACAACTGTATTGGTTTAGGGCTGGGATTGAGTAAACTTTCTTCAAAGTAGCCAGTACGGGGCTGTGATTTGGATTTGTATTGATAATACAGAGATGCTTTTCCTTACCACTTGAGCAGGGCTTACACAGAGCTAAGACCTTTTCTGCTTCTCACACCACACTACAAGTGAAGGCACTGGGGGTCCACGAGAAACTGGGGAGGGACCCAGCCAGAACAGCTGACCAAGGGATGCCAAGGGATGTCCCAGACCGTATGTCATCATGCTTAGCACATAAAGCCGTGGGAAGAAGCAGGAAGGGCAGGATGTTTGGAGTGATGGTATTTGTTTCTCCTCATTCACTGTTATGTGTGTTAGAGCCCTGCTCTCCTAGGGATGGCTGAACACCTGCCTGCCCATAGGAAATGGTGAATGAATTCCCTGTTTTGCTTTGCTTGCACGCCTGACTTTTGCTTTACTATTAAAATCCACCCACAAGACTTCTCATTTCCACTCTCCTGATTCTCTCCCGCATCCGGGGAGAGTGAGAGAGTGGCTGGGTGGGGCTGAGCTGCCAGCTGGGGTTAGACCATGACAACTACAGAGATGCCCCAAAACTTTAACTGGATAATCCTGGTACCTATTGTTCACTTGCCTGAGGAATTTCTTTGTCATCTGCAGCCTTTGAAGCCGTTCATATTTATGCCAAGTTTTGCTAGCGCCAGCAAAGTTTCCGGATGCTATTGCTTCCATCCAAGCTGCCGCATTTAGAAGATAAACAGGAAATGCACATATGTGTGCTGAAGGATCTGTCATATGTGAGATATAAGCTATGGCCCCTTTTCTGGTGCACAAACATCCCTTATGAAATATTACTCTTTATCGGTTTTTATTTTGTTTGATTGGGTTTTTAGAGAAGTGGGGGAGGGAAGCATCTTCACTGCATTTTCTCAGTCATCAGCCTTTTCTTAAAAAGCTTTATCCTTATTAGAACTAAAGCTTCTTTATTCCCTCACAGCTCTACAGAGGTTTCTTAACATGAGAGACAGTCCTATTTTCAATTTATTATTGTTCCTCTACTATCTGCTATTGATTTTTCTCTTATTTTAAATATTTTTTTCTTCTGTGCAAAGTAATTTTTCAGTGTCAGGGGAGCAGTATAGCCAAACATTTTGCTGGTGGGTAATTCCAAGCATAGCATAAGGCCTTTTTGCTTAACTTTTGCATATCATATTTTTTAAATTCTCCTTTATTTCTTCCACAATCTTCTTACTCTGTTATTTCAGTACACCTTTTGCTTCCTTTCAAGAATACTTATTTGGCTAATCATGGTTTCTTTCTATTCCTATTTATTATCCTTAGTGAGAGCCTGATTCAGGAGTTTTCATAAATGAATATCAAACTTAAACTAAACTATACTGCTAAACCATTTGATTCCACAAACTAGATATTTATGAATCAACTCTGCAGTTTTATAATTTCTCATTTAGAAGCTGCCTTTGGTCATTTTATTTTTCACCATCTTCTATCCAGCTAGTACTGTGGATACCAAATTTGGTTGCCTTTTCTTTCCTCTGTGCTTCTTTACACTCCCTTTTCTAAATTAAAGGAAAAAAAATCTTGGCCATATTTTAAAAAATATTTTGTATTATTTTATTAGCACTGTACCTAGGATTATGAAGGTTCCAGGGCCCATGATGGAATAATGATGAATACTTGTCCTTGTTCGATTTCCTTCAGCTGTGGATATTTGCACAATAAGATTATTCTGTATCTAACATACTCTAATCTTACTGTATTCTTTTTTTCTCCCTCCTTGTTCTAAAAGATGGAGTCTTGAGGCATATATGATCTATCCACTTCTAGTTGTCTTTAATAGCATAATTATAGACCTATGATTCATCTAGTTTTGGCACATTACTGAAGTGAACTGCCACATTAAGAAGAGTAGATATTATTGGGCTATGTTCAGTGTAGGTATTCTCCTACTAGAAATATCTCTATGAGTTTTGATTAGTAATTAAAAGATGGTCCAATTCAGATTTTTTTTTTTTTGTAACTGTAGAAAAAATATACTTCCAATAAATGTACAGAATATTCATAAATATAGATAGTATCTCATAAAATCTGTAAAATATATATGCATGTGGGTGTAAGCAACATCTGAAATAAATAAGCTGAGTTTTGAATTGCTTGTTTGTTTAGTTCCAACAGATTTCTTTAGAGATGCAATATAACATTTTCCAAATTTAAAAGTGAGCCTGAAAAAGCTCCTCCTTCATGTATAAAATGCTCTGTCATTTGGGGCAAAACCAATAAAATGCTTTTTGCAGTGCTGGGGTTTCAGCACTACTTTCATTACAGGCTTCTGAGAGGCAATCCTACATAATTGTCTATGAAGAGACTCAGTAGAAGCAATTAATTCACTAATAATGTCAGTAGTCAGGGTCTTTTAAAATGGATCCCAAACCACCAGAGGAATAAATGCTGATATCTAATACCCCTTCATCCTACACTCATCAATTTTCTGTAAAAAAAGTGGAGGACTATCGAACTACTCTGTGGGTCAAATTCAGACCAGCAAACTAATGCAGATCTGTCATTAAGCACATGACTACCAGCTTCAAGGATTGAAACATTATAATAATTTCATTTGGATTGGTAGGTTTGAATAACTTTTTTTCAGTTACAAGCCTTTTGGTCCTCCAATTCTGTGAATAATTTACTTTCTCCTGTAATAGGAACTTGGCGATTTTCTAGCTAAAAGGGTGTAAAAACCCAAAAGTAAAAAGGTTCATTTTTTTGAATAGTTCTTATAAGTTCTGCAGTGAAAGTAACACTATTTACAAGTTTAAATTATTATCCAGTGGCATAAAAAACCAGGGCATTACTGTGGCCTGTATATAGCTTGGAGGGGTTAAAATTTTTCAGGCAGAGTTGTGCTGCAGTGTACAAATCTCTGTTACTACGAAAATTATATATACTGGTTGTACATAAGTTTACAATAGAAATTAATTTCACAGATGAGATTTTTTTCTAAAAGAGAAAGGAGCAAAAAACCTTTTTTTTGAAGGACTTAAATGATGATTACATTATTTTATTGATATCTTCAGAATCCTTCAGGTTGGTTTAAGATTCCGTTAATTTATGGGCCAATAACTATTTCTAAATAGAAGAGTTAAAAAAAAAAAAAAGAAAAAAGTGTCCTGTGAGATAAAGACCAAAGAGAGAAATGAAACCATGGGGGTTTAGGGGTAAATATTATTATCTCAAGGAGAAAGGGAGAGACAATGTTTCTGCAGGTAAAGAAGATTTCAAAATGAGCAAAATCCTCTGGATGGGATGATAAGGAACCATATGATGGATTATTTAGTATTTAGGGAGACAATTAGCCACTCTATCCGCCATAAATACATGTATGAGGGATTGAAGTATAAAGGGTAAAAGGGTCTATTACCCTTCCTCACACATCAGCTGTCATTATGGGCTGCCATTGCATCAATTTACCCGTATTTCACTTTAATGAGTGCACAAAGATGAATAACACAAACAACTGAACTGAGGCTACCGTGTTCTTGGTAAACAACAAGTGTACTGGAACTGGACAATATTTGTTTCTGTTTCTAAATAAATATACAGTAGTGGCTCTGAGTTTGTTGGGTTATTTTGGGGTTTTTTTTCCCCTTTTTCAATTCAATCATGATTTCCTCTACAAAACGGGTAAAGAAACTCTACTTAATAGGTGGGGAAACTGGTTGACACTGATAAGTAAGTGACTAAGCCAGTGCACTGTAATGTGAGCCATGATCTCAAAGGCAATGCACCAGAGAGTTGCTTTGTTGGGTTTAGATGCTAAAAGGAATTTTAAAACTACTAGGAAAAAGCAGCCTAGGGGTTTTCTATGGCTCTTGCTGCTTCTTTTCCTGTTCATGTCTTTGAAGAGTAAAAGACCAGCAGACTGTCTTTGTTTTCACTACCACACACCTGGAGCCATTTTCTGTCTTGCTTTCCTGCTCCCAGAGCTGCATGTGAAGCAGCTGGCAGACACTTCTCCCACCACCAGCTCTCCTCTCAGCTGGAGGCTTGCTCACACACTCTTTTGTGCATCTCAGGAGCTGGACCATGGAAAGGTAAGGGTGCTACAGAGTTGGTTGCTTTTGCAAAATATTGACCAGAAAAGTTTGTAAAGATTCAGTTCTACATTCATAGTTATTTCAATTCTGAAATGATTGTATTGTTATTGTGTCCCTCCATTGCTTCAGACCCACAGTAGATTTATTATTCAAGGGTAAAATAGCTTAGAAGCAGATAAGATTTGCAACATGCCATTGGAACAGATTCCTTAGCCATTCAGTATTGAGAGGCTGAAGCACTGATGTTGCTGCTACTTTTTTTCTGAGCTCTTCTTTCTATCCAATGTCTCTTAGAGCTTTTGTAACACCTCCTGCTGTAGTTTTGAGCACAATAGGTTCAGCTGAAACAAAATTATTCTGAAAACAAAAAAGGAAGCACCAGAGTTGAAATAAGCAGGACAGAAGATTTTTATTCCACTGTAGGTGTCACATGTTTAAACTTGTGCAATGTACTTAAAGAAGGATTTATAGGGACTTGATACTGTAAAATATATACATCTCAGAAATACTCAGGTACTGAACAAGGAGAAACAGCAGCTACCTTGAAGGGACTGCAAATACCTGCTTAAACACAGCAAATAAGAAAACATTCCCATCTGTTAGCAGGAGAAAGTGGAGACACCTGCTTATATGGCATCTACAGGTGTTTGAAAATTTCATTTCTAGTTCTTGGTCTTTCAGGCTGCAAGTTAAAAGCAACCCAGCAAACAAGAAGGACGTGTCTAAATAGGAGCATTCAGGCTGTGTGGTGTAGAATAATGAAAGCAATTTAGATACATCTGGGATGATACCACATTAACTGCATTAGTGAAGCATTTGCTTCCATAACATAATCTGTCAGTGGTCTTCTGTATCTGACAAAATAAAACTTCTTGTCAATTTTATTTTTGCATATACATATTTTCTTTAAAATGCCTTTTAGTCTTTGTGAATTTATGTATTACATCCCAACCTGCATTCTTGCTGCTCCCTTAGTAAAACTCGGACCGTTCACATGCATTTCATCTGTGCTCTTTCACCATGCCTATGCAGAGAGCTCTTCCATACATGCCTCTACAACCTGCTTTGAGACAGAGAGAATTCTCTGGCAGGAGAAAACCTCACCTTTGCAGATGCAAATATATGAGGATATCTGACAACTGGAAGGAGATAAAGCAGTTACCACACCATGGCTTTGCCTTCCTTGTACCCAGGTTGGCTGAAAGGCCAGGAACAACACACATTGTGTCCCTTGTGTTAAACCTCTGACTGGACTCTAAAGCAATGGCTGGAAACAGTTATCATGAATCTGCTTGGAATCAGGGAGTCAAGATCTCCTGACTTGAAGCAAGGAACTGGCCTTGCAGTAAAGAAAGAGTGGAAGAAGAGTCAAACTGGGAACAGGCTGAGGGGGGCTACCTCTCCACAAGCACTGAAGACCTGTCCTCAAGGTCCTCAAATACTATTAGTTCTTTGACAGAAATTACTGAAGACCAGCTCCTGACATTCCTCCGATACTTCATCTTATGGTTTTGGAAAAGTCTTGCAGATGACTATAAAAATAGCAGGCTGGATAATTCTTAAAAGCTCTTCTGCTACTCTCAATGATGCCTCACTGTAAAGGCAGTATTGGCAATTCCAGTTGATCACTTTGACAGGAATTATCTATAATATTTTTCTCATACCTCTTCTTGACCCTTAGGACATGTATGCCCATTGTAATAAATAAAAAAGAGTGATGCAAAACTGGCAAAGACCTATAGGAACACTAGCTAAAACTGGGATATGCCAATCAGTTCTTCCAAAAACATGTTTTCAACAGAAATGGTGTGAGGCATGCCCTGAAAAAGAGCCTAAGATGCATCAAGAAAATGCCATTGGGAAAGATCTGCAGCTGTGAGCAGTAATTGGTAAAGTGCTATCATCAAACCCCACATGGTCACATATGCAGAGGGAGATTCATAGCACATCAAGTGTAAAATGAAAGCTGTGATATAGCAAACATGAAGCCAAAGGAATATTGGTCAATATGCTGAAGCTGCTGGCTGAAGCAGTCCCCAAACTGTGTGTAACTTTGAAAATAACGGGAGAAAACAGGAAAAAAAAACCCCAAAAAGCAAACAGTTGTTCTAGTTAGGGGAAAAAGCTGACGTAGAGAAATATTCCACAGAAATGAGGTGCAGATGCTGGATCATTATCAATGAGTGATACCACAGTGTCAATGCTCTTACAAGCATGAAAGTGATATACATCATCACTAATCCCTATGGATTTATTATGTCACATGGTCAGTCTACATTCCTCCATCTCCATCAGGCAAAGGCTGTGGACAATAAACAATGGAACTGATGTCCTTCAGTCACAGTGAATGGATGAACGAGGAACAGAGATCAGTAGCATCATGGAATATAATGGTGGATTAGCAGGCTAAGACACATGAAATATGTGCTGGTATAAAATATTAAACTAATTATGAAGAGTGGTTCTGCACAGCCAACACCAGATGCTTTGATTCTGGCCACTAAACTGTTTGAAACACAAGTCTATGTCACATCTAAGTGTGGTCATGCATGCTGGCAAGGTGCCCAGAGACTGTGAACCTGTGATAGAATGGCGAGAGCAAGAATTTCTCACTTTTTTTTTTTTTTCTTGCTTTAAATAGTAGCTGGATAGTTCCCTCCCTCTTAATTCATTCTGCTACATGTTGAACAAAGTGAAGACTGCGTCCCTAAAATAAAAGAGTTATTCAGGTTTTTTTGAAAGAAAGAAAAATATCGTCAATATCAACCTGTCCACTGCCATTTCAAGCTTTTTTCTCTCTGTCAGCAGAGAGGGAGCTGAGATTTGGAACATGCATGAAGATCCTTAAGTGGCTACAGGTAGGACCCCTTTTTCCTTTGTAGTTCCTTTGCTGGGTCAAGGAATGAGGAATGACTGCCTTGAAAATCTCTGCTTCAGTGATACTGAGTGGAGTTTTCCAGCCTGCATATTCTTTTGGTCAGCGAACGAATACTTGGGAATCTTTGTATTCAGGAATAAACCAGCATGATGTGACTTTTGGAAGAATTGTACTACACAGAGAGAACAAAAGAATTGAGTTACTTGAAAGTCCAAAAGCTTTGGTTCATCATGGATACTCCTTGGTGATGTATTACACTATATTTAAGGTTGCCTGGTCAAACCCAGTGAAATTCGCACGGTTTTGTAGGCAAAAGCCAGAATGTCATTATTAATATCACCTAAATGATTTTAGATGCTCAGCTATAGTGGTAAGAGGTGAAGACTTTTCGAGTGATTTATTCTTTTTACCTTTTGTTCCAAGATTACGTTCTGCAGGAAATGATCCACCACTGCCCATAAATAAAGCAATAGTTTTAACTTCATGGACTCAAGTGAACGCAGAGTGAGAGCAATACTGGATCATATTCCATGATGGCTCGTGCTTTGATTAGATCTAGCTTCTAGGATGATTTAAAAAAATGTTGCATTTGTATTTGAATGCATCATCTTACTTTCTTCCCTGCCCACTTTCCTCTTGGATACTTTTCCAATTTTTATGTCGTAGTTTTCTTGCCTCCCGGAGTATATACAGATAGAATTAAGACAGAAGCCTGAATTTTTGTCTGAGATAATTTTTCAGATGAAGTGGTGCATTTTAGTGCATTTAATGTCATGAAATGCCTGGGGTTCACCCTTTTGCAGGTGACAGAATGGGGATTACACATCATGTTTTGATGATTTACTTGAAAAGCAGCTTGGCTTTGTATTTGAGTGAATGACAACCTTTCTATCTCACCTTGATAGTTCTTCAGGCTTGTGTGGCATGCAACCAAAGGAACAAAAAATTTGGAGAAATTTGACCTATATCTCTGAAGAGCAACTGAACCTAAAAAGAAGAACCTTCTGATTCTGTCTTAGAGTATTTCTTCCACTAGCTCACTTCAATCCAATTAAAAAAAAATAAAATTGAGGATCCTACAGTTTGTTTGAATTAAGCTCATTGTCTGATTAGAAGCTCTGACTAAGCAGTTTTAGGAATACAGTGTGTATCTAAGTGAGAAAGCTGTTTCACTGGTTGCTTAATCAAGGGAAAGTGTCATGGTTCAACTACTCTACACTTGTTTTGCTGTGATTTGCAAAGAGAGGAGATCATAGAAGGATTTTTTTTTCCCTCCAAAGGACATGCCCACTACTTTGCATTGAAATTTTATTTAATTTTTATTTGACCACCATTCATCACCATTTACTCTCAGCTTACACCATGCCAAAAGTTATAATTCAAACACCCCATTTCCTGTTAAGTTTGCTGTGATACATTGGTGAAGTCTATCTTTGTTTTGGAGAAGTGCAATGGTATGGGATCTTTTCTACGTTATCTTTCAGCACTTTGGTTTGATTGTAAGGCACATTAAAGTACTCAGAGTAAAATCTCTGATATAGGCTGCTAGTTCCCATTTTCCGTCCCCTCATTTTAATTTCATTACCCTCAGAATTTTTTCTCCAGTTCTCTTAATATAACTGTGTGATAGCCTCAGTCATTTCTCTTGATATTCCCCAAAATACAAGTAAGGCTTCCCTACATTTGTTTCTCTCCCACACACCTTTTTTTTTCTTCTCTTTGAATGCTGTTTCTTATTGCCAGCCATAACGTATAAAATGGGTAATCCCTTTAAAACTACTTTATTTTACACAACTTCTCTGGTGATCTGAGTGGCTCGGTACTTGCCAGTTTTTTCAGGTTTAGATCGCATCTTCTACTGGAGGAGGGGAGGGACTGCAGGGTTTGTTGGAAGAGTAGGAAGTCTGTGTTTGTCTGAGGTGGAAAGGGCAAGGCAGCAGGCCAGCTGAGATGGTTTGGAGGAGCAGATTCTTGACTTACTTCTTGTGCCTAAGTATGATATCTAGACAGAAGTCAAGGATCACGTCCAGCTTTTTTCTCAGGATCCCATTCCCGCCAGGGCTCAGGGTAGAGCTGTTCTGTGGGTTAATCAGGGTGAGAAGGCCATTACACATCCTGGGACCTGTGTTGAATTGTTACTGAGGAATTTTCAATGAGGCAAGAGATCGCAGTGAAGTGAAGGAAGGTCTGACAATGAATGCAGCTGGATCTTTTTGGGAAACTAGAGTTTATTCCTATCTATGACATGGAATGTTATTTTATGCTGTTAAAAAGCTTTAACCCAACTCTTCTCACTTGTAAACAAGATTCTTCATTTTCCTGGTGTCTTATGTGCAAAAGCATTGTCGTATTTTAGGAACGGTATTCTCCAATTAAGTATTCCCACTAAAACCATGAGCCACTCACCCCTCGTGGGTGGAGATAAGGACGGTTTGCTGGAAACAGCAATGGGATAAGAAAATGAACATGAACAGCATGACTAGTAACAAAAGTGTACAAAATGATTCACATGCCAAAAGACTCACCATGGAGCCCCTGACCCAACTGCAGCTGCACTGCTCCGGCAGCAAGAGAGACCTTCCCTGGAAAGACTCCCCTCCCCACACCCCTGGCAATGGTGTGAGGTGCTATAGAACAACCTCCAAGTTCTGACTGTCCCCCCTCATTACTGCAGAAATTAACCTTGTTCTTCCTGGGACCAGGACAAGTGTTTATAAATCAGAACTAAAATTGTAGTCAATAAATCCATAAACATAAAAAAGTGCTATCTAATGTTAGGAATGCTGAAAAATCAGTTTCTAACCACCTATCAAACTTCACAAGCAAAATCAATTGATGCTTTTGACCTTAAACTCCCAGTGATGCAGAAACCCTCTTTAAAATGTATGTAATAATGAATACATCCCCATCATTTAAGGGGTGAGAGGTTGGGGAAATAAATTGGTATTTGGGCAGCCATCACATAGCAGAAATGTGTGAATTAAGTTTCTTTTTTTAGAACAGTGTTTTAAGAGTGTGCCGCTAACAATAGCTGGAGCTACACATAAAAAATGAAGAGGAATAAAAGATGGAGAAGTTTTCCTAAATGATTTCCATCCAAGCTGTGCATTGCACGGGGAGTTAGGGGATTCATTAGCTTTTCATGCTTGTGATCTTATGTCTAAAGAGTACCCTAAGCATGAGAACTAAATTTCCATTGCTCACATGTGGTCTTCAAATAATTTGCAGTGTAAGCCGATAATACTTTTAACATTATTTTATGGGTACGTACATATGCATTCACGCCTGTGCATGCATGTTGACAGATACAGTTGGAAATCATACTCAGCTATTTGTTAATGCTTTTTTAGGACTCTAAGACACTGTTACATAATTCAGGGATACGTTGATAATATCAATCTTTGGATTTTAGTGTATTTGGGTCTTTCTTCCTATTCATTTTTGGCTTTAATCACATACTTGGTAGTAGAGTTTCATCTGTAATGCAATTTACATCAATTGTGCAAAATTGTTGTCAAATGACCTTGCTAATATGGCAAATCACATATAAGAGAGGGTATTTAAATGAGATCTAAATGTTTAAATAGCTTAAAATCTTAGGATTAATAACATTCAAAATGTTGACCGTGCTACTTGAGACTTATAACCTTTCTCAAATGGATCCTTAGTTAATTATCTCTAAACCCAGCCTTTTAAAACATTATTCTGTGTCTAGAGATTGATATTTAACTTTTTTTCTATTAATCATATTTAGTTTTAAGATTTGGAAAGGTAGTCCTCTAAGGTTCAGCTGACATTTAGACAATTATATTGAGATTTAGCATTGATATATTTTGGTTGCTTAACCCTTCTTGTCAGCAGTTTTGTGTTTTAGGCAGACCTTGCTGGTGTGACACTGGCATTTATAGAAGAGTGCATTTATTTTAATAAAACAATTCCTGTTCTGGTAGTTATAGCAGTTATGACTATTATCCTAAAACAAAGCAGTATGAAACTGTAATCAATCTGTTGGAAACAGTTTCACATGCAGATATATTCATATCCCTGGTGGAAACTGATGCTGGTGTGTATTAAACTGTAGGCCTTTTATTACAAAACCTTTATACGTACTTCCCAGTTTAAAAAATGTTAGAAAAACCCCAACGCCAACAAAGAAACCCCCAATCCTAAAGTCAAAACCTCATTTGTCGGTGGTTAAAACTACAAAAACTTTAGAGGTTACTCCATGACTCTGTCTGTTGAAGGCTACAGGAAAAAAAATCTTCATGATATGGGTTAAGGCAACTGGGGGTATTTAAGCTATAGCAAGGTTTCTGTCATTCTGTTGCTTATTACTTCTTCCAGGATTAAAGAACTGTTATTTTGGCTCCATCCTAACTCACTGTTTCTTAAAGGAATATTTTTGAGGGGTTGGGGGAAGATAATGTCAAATGATATGATCAAAAAATATGGTACCTGGATTTTGGTCTCTCTGATGAAGCCAGTATTTGATTGATTGTGAAGCTGGAGTGTTGTGTGCTGTCAATGTGTCACTGCCATTTAAAGAGCAATCCACGTCCCTTCTCTATTTCTAGGCAGTATAAGAAACATTTCATGGCTGTGTCATGCACTGGAACTAATATAGCATAATATAAAGTAGAAATAGTAAAATGAAAGTTGTCAAAAGATTGGTAATGGACAGAGGAAGACTGAATTGCTTGCTTGGTGTAAATGCTGATTTCAATTCATCAATTCTACTTTTTTTTTTCTTTTCTTTTTAGAGGTCAGAAATGGACAGAAAAATACTTGTTTACATATAAAACTATCCTAAAATTAATTAACATTTTCATGCCTCTGAAGTTTTGAAAATAATAGTCAGTAGAAAACATACAGAACATGTTAATTGTCTTTCTAAGATTACTCACTTTTCCAAACATTGTCCTCTGAATTTTTTAATGATGGCATCTGAAGGTCATTTATGAACAATTCATATGACAATTCAGAGCTAATAAACAGCCTCATGTAGTATGAATTACCACCTGCTCCCTTTTTGCAAGAAAGCATCTCTCAATATCCATGTCACACTACTGTTTATCACATTTTATATTGATGTCTACTTTATGCAGGAGAACCTTAACAACAGGATATGAGAATTAGTATCTAATTTGTGTTCTGCTCTCAGAAGCTTTTTCTCTTCAATGCTCCTGATGTCTGCTCTTTTTTTTTCATTAACATTTCTGTAAGTACCAGCACCAGGTACTGTCCTTGCCTCGGCAGGAGGGCAGAGCAATCCGTTTCAGTGGTAGTGTCCTGGTTTTGGCTGGGATAGAGTTAATTTTCTCCCTGGTAGCTGGTGCAGTGCTGAGTTTTGGATTCAGTGTGAGAATAATGTTGAAAACACACTGATGTTTTGGTGCTGAGCAGTGTTTGCCCTAAGTCAAGGACTGTTTGGTGTCTCATGCTCTGCCTGTGAGGAGGGGCACAAGAAGCTGGGAGGGAGCATGGACAGGGCAGATGACCTGAACTGACCAAAGGGATATTCCATACTAGAGAACATCATGCCCTGTACACAAATTAGGTGGAGTTGGCTGGAAGGATTGCTGCCCAGGGATGTAGCCTCAGTCAGTGGATGGTGAAGAGGTTGCACTGAGCATCACTTCTCCCTCGAGTGTTCTCTCTCATTCCCTTTCATTACTATTATTATTTTTATATCCTATTTTGTTTCAATTTTTAAACCGTTCTTATCTCACTGCAAAAGGTTTGCTTTTGTTCCTTCTATTCTCCTCTGAACTGGTGGGGTGAGGGGGTTGCTTGAGCAAGTGGCCATGTGGGGCTTAGTTGATGGCTGGGGTTAAACCATGACAGGTAGGAAGGACCAAATGCAATTGTGTCCTCCTAGAGAACTTGACTTCTGTGAGTGTATAGATTGATATATTGCTCAGTAGGCTCAGAGGGAAACTGTAAAATGCATCAGAGAGAATGCAATGTGTGTATAAAGAGTGGCTGCACAGGCACGGGTTGGGTTTGTTGCTGCTGCTGCCACCACTGCTGGTGGGAAGCCCGGGCAGGGCTGAGCAGTTTATGCTCAGCTCTCTGGTAGCCTTGTCTTCCACTCAGCGTAGCATCTTCCACTCCAAAGAGAAGAACATTCCTCATACTGCCTTTTCTCTTCCCTCCCTGTGCACAGCATAGCAGCCAGACTGAGCTGTGCCTGTCCTCTCCCCCTCCACCCCTTCTGCAGGACGGCAGCACTCGGGAGAGAGGATGAGGTGGGAGGGTGGGTTGGTGTGTGAGGGGAGGCTGCTGCATGGGTGGGACTGCTGCCACGTGGAGAGAACTCATGTGTGTGCGCAGGCTGCAGCCTCCCACAAGGGCAGGAGGAGGGATGCTGAAATCTGTATTCAGTTCCTACAGGCACTGCTCCCAGGTTGCCTGTTTTAGGGGAAATATGTAGAATAACAAAAATAGTCTCATCCTAAATTAATGTCATAAAGGACTGAAGCTTCTGTGACTTGAAGTCTGATGTTAGGTGGGTTTCAGAGTTCTGAGAGCACTACAGGTTGCATTCAGGGGCACCAGAGAAGAACCTGGCCTTTTGTTTATGGTGCTCACACAATTCAGTAGTTCGTATATACTGTGCTATATATATCGTGTTGATATATACTTTTGAAAATAGTAAATTCCTGAATTTATGCAACAGCTCGGCAAACAATAAAGGATGTAGAGAGCTGAAATATAGAATAGGTGCCAGGATTACTCATCCTCCTCCCACTCGCTGTTGGTTATACTTTCCCTTAAAAGTAGAAGCCCACAGTAAATTTTAATGACTTTTTCCTTCCAAGTTTCTATTTTTAGATTTATAGGTAGAAGAGACTAGCAAATATTTTTAAGTTTTAGTGCTCACAGAAAGTTCCAAATGAACAGTCCTTGAGAATAAAACCTCTAGCTCCAGCAGGACACAGGAAAGGCAGAATGTGTTTAAGCTTCAGGCCTCTGTGATGTGCTTCAGATCTGGAAGTGCTCCCGTCGCGTGACCTTTCAGCTGAGACTACCCATAAAAGTATCAATTAATGTTAACAGTTTTATGGTGTGTTCTTGCACTTTGAGAGCTATGTTAAGACCATTTATTAACCTTATCTGATGTTCAGAATAGTTAAACAAACTGGGTTTTGTTGCTTTTAGTGCTCACTAATCCCCTCAATCACTCAGTCCTTCAGCACCAGAAATGACCTTTTTCCTACAGACTGAGAACTAATTCTAGTGACAGATTAGTGAATTTTTTATTCACTGTATTCAAATAAAATGTAAAATATTGATAGATGGTAATGTTTGTGAGATTCTACATTTCCAAATTTCCAAACCAGATTGTTTGACTCTCCCTTTCTGTACCACTCTGAAGTGCATGAGGTATGTACTTGTTTGCACATGGTAAAATGCAAAGAAAGTTGGCTGCAGCTACTCAAACAATTCCATCTGAGCTTGTTTTCAGTCAATGATTGCTATTTTAATGGACATTTGGTGAGAAAAAAAAACCTGCTTTCATCTGAGTTGAGGGAATATTTGGTGAAAAAAAAAGGTTTTTATCAAAATCTGATTTTATTCTTTTTATAGTTTTATTTTGAATTCTTTGTATGAGTTTTTAGATGACCTTTACTGAGAATGGTTGTTGCTTTTATTTTCATTTCCTTCAACCTTTTATGCTATGCAAACCAAATTTATAGGTAGTGACCCACCTGCCCAGCGAGCATTAGAAATTCCTTGTGGGAGATGTTGTACAATCATATGGGGAAAACCTATTACTGCTAGCAAGGAGTGGTATTCAAAGATAAAACAAGCCTACAAGTGCGACAAACTGTGAGAGGGAAAGCATGGATAGCCATGGTGAAAACATAGTATTACAAGCTCAGATTAATAGCTCTGAATCATTTAAATGTATAGGGTTTGTTCATGTGTCTGACCTTGTTGTGATTAATGCTCAGGTCTAGAACTACAAATCATATTCCCCTCTGCTCCACAGGAGGCTTCTTCAGCTTCAGTTTTGGAGGGCATGCACTAACCGCTACATAATTTCTAAGGGGGTGTTTCTTGTTCCGGTGACTTAGCCAGACTTGTGGCATTGAGGTACATCTGCTATTCTGGGAGCATAGGAAGCAAGGCAAGAGGCCAGATGTCATCTATTAAAGACCTTGTCTCACTTTGGATGGTAACTCTGGAATGCAGCACTTGGCACACTTCTTGCATCACTAAGAGTGGTAAGAGAACAGTGCAATCCTTCTATAGCTCATATTGCTGAGCAGGTAAAGGCGTTCACAGCTTTCCTTTTTTTTTTCTCAAGTGGTTTATTTCAAAATGATAAGGGAAACAGTTAAAGTTACCAATTATACTTATTGTTTAACAAGTACCTGAACCAGTTTCTGAGTCCTTGGAGATGATGTATACATTTAAAAATGCATAATTTGAATACAGATAAGAATTGCCTCTAGATTTGTTAGAAGTAAAACGAATTTGTTTGAATTTATACTTTCTAGAATTTAGGTTCTGGGTGCCATATAATTTGTGATAACTAATCTTACTACCATAATACATTGAGTAACTAAGGGTACATTCATAACTGAGTTAACCCTTCTTCACAGTGCCCAAGTTCTTTGCACAATCTATGCTAAACTTGCGACATGCTCAAATAAACTTATGAAAAACCCCACCACCCCCAAAGAAAAACAATCCTCCCTTATCCTGGATCAACATCTCACAAGAACAGATGTCTTTCCAGTTAAATTTTTCATACTGCTTGGCCATAGCCGGAAACAGTGTCTCTGCTGTGTTTAGAGGTTTATTTTTCTCCTCAGTCTGAGTTACCCCATTAGAAAGGTGAATATCCATTTTCTATATCCTATGAGCCAAAAACAAGCTGTGCACCTTTATGCTTTATGCTCTATCCATAAGAATTTCCCAAAGGCAAGTCAAATGGTGGGAAAAATTAGAGAAGAGAATGGACAGCACTTTTCTTACCTAAGTTACAGCCTGTTGGATGTTTCACAGCCAGAAGCTTGGCACTACTGCGATGTATTGCAAACAGCTGGATTTCAATTTTTTTTTTTATTTTGGAAATTACCTTCGTAATTAATTTTCCTTCCTAAACACATTTTGTTTAATCATTAAGGGGCAGGTTCATTATTCATTTACCTAGATTGTTACAGCAAAAAGACGAGGCAACCATCCAAAGCTTTAGTTAGTAATATAGTATTTTTTAAACATTGTAAATTTAAGGAAATACTGTTTGGTCATGGTAGACAAAATTATTAAAGTCTTAGAGACAACTCCAATTTATCTCAAGTTCTTTGTGCTCTTCCAAATACTGTCCAAAACACATTTTAAGCTACAATCTCCCTATAAAGAGTTAAAATTTTAAAAAAATCTACATCCAAAAATACAGCAGTCATATGTAATTAATTTTATAGTGCTTTTTCGAATTAGGTCTCCTAGCTATCCAAGCATTTTAGTATAAGAGCTGAGGATTTAATAAAAGAATATAATTTATCTGACTTGCACTTTCTAATTTTCAAACTAAGAACTCTGTGCCAAAGTACAACTAACTGTGTCTGTCCTTTGGTAACTGCCCGTATATTGTTTGTACCAATGCACATATAAAGTATTTTGAATAACTGACATCCCTTCTCCTTTCTCTGAATATTTTTGGTCAAATAATTATTCTATTTACTTTAGGAATGAGGGAAGGAGTAGAGAAAAGAGGTTCAAGTTGCCAACCCTTTAGCTACTTTTCCTGCCACTGTCCTATATATGTTTTATATATTTAACATATTTTAATACCTATTTTTGTTTAATACTGCTGACACTTACTCAATTTTTAATGGTTTTATGTCATCATGGTGTTTTCTTAAAATGATAGCAGGTTGATAAGAGATTTTGATCATTTTTGCCTATTTATAAATAGCTATTTCCCCTTCTTTTAGAATTGCAAATACTTTATTTGGATTCCATGCTTTTAGGAAAGTTTCATATTAGAAATAAATGGCAAAATTTCTCTCTGTATAATTATCCAACTTAGTATAATTGCAAAACACAAAATAAGTGCAAGTTATTTAAAATCCTTGCTAGGTATAGAATATAAAATGTGAAGTTAGTCTGAAATTAAATAGAAAACTATGTAAGATCTAGTAAAATGCTGTTCTGTATATTTTATGTAATATGCATTTCTATTAGGAAAACCAGACTGCCCTTTACTCCTCTAGTGCTTATAGGACATGTGATTCCACCCTATGGTGGTGTTACCTTTCCCTCTGCTTTGCTTGCTCTCACAGCAATAATATCATACAGCATTGGCATTAGAACAAAATTCCTTATTAAGAAAAAAAGAAAAATACTGAAGTTCTACGCGCCTGATCTCTGTTGAAATTGGTGGAAATACCAAGGGATAAATTTAGCTTGGGTGATATGTAGAAGAAACCTTAATTATCAGGAAACCAAGAGAAAACATCTTTATCATTGATATTTTTTTCCAACATGTTTTACAAATGAACACAGAGTACCTTTTGCAACCATTATTGCAAAATACCAGATTTGTATCTACTATGGATGATTCAACAATGGAAATAAATTGGTAGTGGCTTATGCTTCAATTCTGTTTTGTCATAATCTTTTAACCTTACTCAAAAATACTCGCACTCAGATTGGCTGTTCTTCATTTTAACATGATTTAATCAAAAAAGTAAATTGTGGTGAAATGCTGAGAGTGAGATAGTTGCATTTGGGTGATCACATGTAACTCATTTGCACTTTGTAGTGACATGGTTATGCTACTTCAGTGCTATTTTAAGAATTTTTCTGTGTGATTATGGAAGTAAAAAACCTCAGTCATTTATTCTTTGAACATTTCCATTGCTATTAACAATTTAGTGTCTTTAGATGTCACTAAGAATCTGTATTTGGCAAGACTTCTGTTTAACTAGACCCATGCTATAAAAATTACAATTAATCTACCATTACAGCTACTGTTGATTTCCAAATTAAGCCATTTAAAAGAATTACTTTCATATGTCTCTTTCTCTAAAATACTGCTGGTCAACTTCTTGGTCAAAACAAAGGTTTAGCCTTGAAAATAGAAAAGGCTACACTACTTTGTATAGTTTTTATTGAATCCATCCTCTAGGAACACTCACCTTCAGATAAAGATAGATGTCCATACTTCTTAGTATCATACTAGATGTGCTTCATACAATTTTGTTCATTAAATTTTTCCCCAAATTAGGCTTTGTGGAAAATGATGATTTGTTGAAAGTAAAATATTTCTAAGAAATAGACAAATTTTGGCAGACATTTTTTCCAGATATTTTTTAACATTCCTAAGGCCAAAACACTTAATTTGAACTTTTTCACAATGGAATTTTTTCCTTGCAGAACAACTTGTTTGTAATTATATTCATTCTACAATAGTTTTAAAATGCTCTAGTAATATCTGTGAAGTCTGTATCACAACAAAAATTTGCTGTTTATTTGTCTTCTGAAAAGTATAATATGAAAATTAAGCACTGAACTGATCTTATTCTTACTTCTTAAATGACATGTTTTTAATTTTATTTTTCTTCCGAGTGGGTAGTACACATCCCAAAGTCCAACATTTGTCAGACGAATAATTGGATTCCAAGACAGTGTGGTAAAATTTACTTTTATGAAGACAGCTGTCTTATAGCAATTCCAAATTGGAGGATTCTACCTGCAAAATTGTAGATGGTTTCTGTGAAGGGCAAGAATTTTGCCATTTGTGGAAAGTACTTGTGCAGGTAACTTCATGGTTCAACACAGCAAAGCAAAAGTGCCAGCCAGTGGGAGTAAAAGGATATTGAAGACCAGGAAAAATACTGTCCCAGGCATATTGAGTCATTTTCTAGCAAGAAGCTCCCCACACACATTTCAGTGAGGGACGTCACTTGTTTTATGTAGAGCTGAGCACTTGTTTGCTAAACACCACTTGATTGCTAAATGCTGTGGACAAATTAGTAGCATGCTTGAGAAAAGAAAATAATTAGGATGCCCACTGCTGTGTTCATGGAGGTCTTAAAGTGAACCATATAATCATAGCACTCAGGCGCTTTGGCATCTTCTTGTATCCCAGTGTTCTGCACAATCATCTACACTTGCAGCTCATTCTTTTGAGGGATCCAGCTTCTCCTTTTACATCTCTAATTTCAACATAAATTAAGAGAACTTGCCACCTGTCAGGATTAAGACATGACAATTTTCCTGCTTTTTATGCAGATGACAAATACTGATATCTGGTGGGGTAATTCTGTGTGGTCCTTTCACTGGATGCTGGGATAGAGCCCTGTGGGACTCCCTTAATTTGGAGGTGAGATACTGACTAAGAGAGATGAAATCTTGTGGAAGATTTTGGTTGCTAAGTTATTTTAAGCATAAAAGTTCCTTCTCCTTTTCCAGTAGGAAAAGCGCATAATGGATAATTAGGCCCTCAGGGATCAATTTTCAAAACAGTGTGCAGGAAGTGTGAGCACAAACCTTATTTGTTAATGGGCTTTGTGAACATACCTCCTGTGATTTTTCAAAATTTAGAATGACAAAACAGCAACCTCATTGGAGAAGCAGGTTTAAATATATAGCATCTGATATCTTTTTCTTGGGGACATTAGACAAATGACATACATTAAGACCACAGAGTGTTTTTGTGGTCATTATGCTTCACTTCCTCAAACCTGTAAACATAACGAAATAATAAAATAATCTCTGCAGGCCTGTAGAAGAAATCAATCCCACAGTTCTTACCTACCTCCTCTTTGCTTAAAGGAGGAAAAGCAACAAAAGACTAGTCCCTAATTTTGGCGAGGAAAAAATTATTAAAAAATAAAATAATCATTATTAAACTTTTAACTGTAAAGATTATGCAAGGTATTTAGAATGAAACTACAGAAACCATATAGAAAGACTCCACAGTAACACTGGATCTAATTCTCTATTTAAACTGTCAGGAAAAGGTTCCTTTTCATTGCACAGGAAAATGCAATAAATGCATGGTTTTTTTAATGATGTCAAACAGAAGTGGAAAAATGTGATTCATGAAAAATGTGAATATTATAGTATGCTAATGGAATTTATTATTATCATTTATAGTAACACGGAAGGTCGTGACTACAAGAAAGAATTTAGAGGTAGGTGGATGTGTTTGGAGACAGGGCAAAGTGGATTCAGGGGACATGCAGCTGTAAAGCAAACACATTTCAGTTTGGGTAAGTGTTCGGGTGTGCTCTGGAAGCTCTCTGCTGTGAGTGGTGGAGGTACCTCATTTCTGGAGTGGTCTTTAGGCAGATCACCTCAGGTGTGTATGCAGATTTCAGTAGGTCTTAAAAGTTAAAATGAGGATCTGGATCCATGTGATTGGATACTGATAACATATATCTGCATTGAGGAGTAGAGATGTCAAAACCTGTGTGTGGAAAACAAATACTGAATAGGTTGCCTATATGTTTATTAACTAAATACTATATATATATCTGTTCTGAAAAGTATGCAAATCAAGAAGGTAAAATGAAGAAAATAAAAAATTACATTTAAAACACTTAAGATTGCATTGTGTCCAAAAGACAGTCCATGCACTAAGGTCCTTATGATTTAAATAGGAAATAGAAGGAGTGTGACATCCTGTTCCAATTTTGCTCACAAAAATCAAACAGCAAATGTAAACGGAGCTTGGACTTCAGCAGGTCAATGAAGGTTTGCCATTGATGCCAGTGGAATCAGGATTCTGCCCTAAATTATTTTTTCATGCATGCAAAAGAAAAATGTAGCAGAAAATAAATGTTAAGTTTGCCAAACACCAAGCTGGTGTCTTATCAGCATAAGTTCTTCATCCAGTTTTAGACAGCTTTTGTTGATTAAAAGACAATCTAAAGAAATCACCTCCTTCTGTGTTTTTCCATCTCCAAATGTATAATTGTGAAATTCACAAATAATGAACAATTGCAAAATTGCAACCCACACTTGTTAATAAAATCTTTTGATTTCAAATACTTGAAGCTTCTCTAAATGACAACATTTTCTGTCCTGAGCAGGAAAGGATTTGTTGTCTTAAGTATTTCATTGCTCAAGAAGCATATTATCTAGAAAACATTAGATTTCCCAGAGAATATAAAAGATGTTTAAAAATATGTGAGCATAGATAATCACTATAAATTGGTGATTCTATTTCTTAATGTTACTGGACAGTAGCCTAAAGTGGCAAGTTTTATTACACTCGATGTTGTTTTGACCTAAGTGCAATTTTTCCTTTCAGTGCACATTTAATGGAGTAGTACAATGGGCTGAGAATATTTCTATTGTGGTACATAATTGAAAAGCTCAGAATGTGTATTTGTTGCAGTTACACTGTTTTATTACTGAATATCGAAATTCTGCCTTTCAGAATGAAATTTTAAATGTTTTGTTACATATGTTTGCATTTGGCATAACATATTACAAAAGTGAAAGGATCATTAACACTAACTAAAAATTATGTGATTAAGTGATTAATTTTAAATCTTTTGCTTTCAAAGACAAATTTGTATCTCACAAATCCCCTATATTTCCAACAAAGGCTAGCTAGGATGTCAATTGTGATATTGACACACTCAAATCATCCTGTAAGTCACTACTCCAGTTTAAGGGAGATTCTAATTTAAGGAATGATTACTGAAACTCTAAAATCACCTGGCATCTGAATGAATGCATTTATTTTCTGCTATATGTTTTTGTACTTTGGTAACTTTCATATATACTCTTCTAATTAATCTTTTTTAGCTCTTTTCTGCTTTGACCCCTTGACTGTCAGGACTGAAAGACAATCCCCTCTCTTAGGTACTGCACGCACAGAATATAATTGTTGATCTATGTACAATTATGGAAACAGTCTACACGGACTAATTACTCAATAATATGTCTTCCATGTAGACATTCCTATTCCAGGATGGGAGTAATATTTTTTCTTAATATAACTACCAGATTTGTAACTGTATTAAGTCTAGCTACTCTCCTTGAAAAATTCTTACAGGGTCATTGTTGCAGCAAAGGTATTGTAATTTAATTTTTTTTTCACATCTTTTTTTGGAAGAGTCGCACCCCAGACAAGCCCTGAAAAAGGAGGAGAGTACTTCCCCCTCCTACCTGGGCTTCTGTTAGATAAGGGTGTACACTAAAGTTTCTGCTCTTGTCACACAAATCATTATAGCTTACAAATGCATACTTAAATTTAATAGAAACAAAAAGTGTTCCAAGGTTTGAAGCACTTTGCCAGTAGATTATGTGGTTTTAGTTTCCCTCACTGCAGAACTGAGACGACTATTTCTCCTTCATGTCACCCATTCTCTACACACATTTTTTGCTCTCTCTCTTACCAGCTATTTACAGTGCCAAAAAATATCACCCCTTCATGTTCCTGGTGACTTACAAGAATCTTTTTCTGTAGTCTGTAGGTTTTTAAAATTTAATTTAGCCAAGACTTGAATGGATAAAATATCTCAACTTTCCAAAATATCCCAACATGTTCCTTTATGACTTCTTAAGCCATTTTAAGCATCCTGTCATAGATTCACAGAATTGTTTAGGTTGGAAAAGACCTCTAAGATCCTGCAGTCCAACCATTGACCCAGCACTGCCAAGTCCACCATTAACCACGACCCTAAGCACCACATCTACATGTATTTTGAATACCTCCAGGCCTGGTGACTCAGCCACTTGCCTGGGCACCCTGTTCCACTGCTTGACCAGCCTTTCCATGAAGAAATTCTTCCTAATATTGAATCTGAACCTTCCCTGGAACAGCTCGTGGCCATTTCCTCTCATCCCATCACTTACTACCTGGGAGAAAAGGCTGACCCCCACCTTGTTACAACCTCCTTTTAGGTAGTTGTAGAGAGGAATAAGGTCTCCCCTGAGCCTCCTTTTCTTCAAACTCCAGTTTCCTCAGGAACTTCTGCTCCAGACCCTTCCCCAGCTCCGTTGCCTTTCTCTGGACTCCCTCCAACACCTCAGTGTCTGTGTTGGAGTGTTGTACCAGTGCTGAGTATAGGGGACAATCACTGCCCTGGTCCTGCTGCCACACTATTGCTGATACAGCCTAGGCGCCATTGGCTTTCTTGGCTACCTGGGCACACTCTGGCTCATGTTCAGCTGCTGTTCACCAACACCCCCCAGGCTCTTTTCCACTGGGCAGCTCTCCAGCCACTCTGCCCCAGCCTGGAGCACTGCACGGTGTTGTTGTGCCCAAGAACAGGACCCAGCATTTCACCTTGTTGACTCTCATAAAACTGACCTTGGCCCATTGATCTGGCCTGTCCAGATCCCCCTGCAGAGCCTTCCTACCCTTCCTATCCTCCAGCAGATCGACACTTCCACCCAACTTGATGTCATCTACAAACTGACCGAGTGTGCACTTGCTCTCCTCATCCAGATCATTGACAAAGATATTAAACACCACTGACCCCTAAACTGAGCCACTGACACCACTTGTGTCCAGCAGCCAGCTGGATGTAACTTCATTCTCCATGACTCTAGCCTGGCCATCTAGAGAGTGTTTTAGACAGTGAGCAGCACACATGTCCAAGTCATAGAAAGCTGATTTTTCCAGAGAATGCTGTGGAAAATGGTGTCAAAGACTTTTACTAAAGTCCAGAGAGACAACATCCACAGCCTTTCCCTCGTCCACTAAGAGGGCCACATTTTTAGTCTTACTCTGCATGTAACCTGGAAGATGTCCTTTGTATTTTTTGGTCTGTATCCAATCACCCCACAAAAAATCTTTCCAAGTTAATGATTATTTTCCTTTCTAACTATTACGAACACAATTTGTGCCTTTCTCCCTTGAGTCAGTATTACTTTACTTCTAACCTTCTGAAAGTTAGCTGCCAAATCTACTACCTTACTAATTTATTTCAACCTTCCACCAGTGAGATGTTTTTTCCCTGCTGCCCTTCCCCTGTGCACATTCTAGTTTTCTAACACTTACCTCTGGCCAGTTTGTCTGCTTTCTATCTCGCCTAAGGTGCCCACATCGCCTCTACTACCTTTCCCACAGATTTTTGAAGTTTATTTCTACCTGACCCTGTATGCCAGAAGGGCCCTTCAGCAAAGCTCTTTTCCTACCACCTTGCTACCTGCCAGAGCTGAGCTGGGTTTTGTGCTGTGCTTGTTAAGAACTAATTGATTGGCATTAATGCAGCATAACCAGGTTTTTAAAGACTTTCGCTAGCCTTGAAGAATTTTTCACGTGACCTATGTATTCTAAAGGGTTCATAATTTCCTAAAGTGACAATCAAGCTTCCTGTACCTCTTTGAAGCACCCTTTACAGTGATTCTTCAAGTTCCTACTTTGTCTTACAAACATAATTGCCTCAGGAAATGCTGATAAGTGCACTCAGATACTTGCCTAGAGGCACCAATGTGTAAATGCTGTGACCCTGTGTGACAAGAACAGCTGCAGTGAGGGCCTTCCTGGGCTCTTGCTACACTGAAACCTCACTATCTGTCAAAGGAATAAATATAATAAAATGAGCATTATGACATAACAAATGCTAGTTGGGACCATGAATTTTGACAGGATGAACAGCAGAAAGTCAGGTTTGAATTCATCCTCCTAAATAAGGTTTGTTTATTATAGGCACATTGTAAGTTTGGTCTAATGTTTATGTATTACTGAAGTTTGGAACAAATGGGACCCAGAAGCATTAATTTGTTATGTATTGTAGTGAATGTAGCACATTGGTGCTGAAGTGTATTGATGCTTTTGCCTTTTTAAGAAAACATATTTGATCATTTAATTACCTTGCTTAGATATTACTCCGTAAATTACGATAATATTTGAATGAGACCTAGTAATTATCATAGATGAAAACTGGTTTTTTTCCTTGAGACCTTAGATATACAATTTCTAGAAATATTCCTAGTGCATTTCTCCCATTAGAGGCTTCTAAAGTATATAACAGCAACAATAAATTCAAGAAAATATTAAAAAAAAGAAGTGAAAAGTAGATGAAAACTTTCCTGTGTCAATGCCTCAGGTTTATTGGACAACTGATTGTGGATCCTGGATCTCAATCTTCATTCTCCAACTACATTTACCAGAAATAAAATTATTATCTAGTTGATAAACTGGAGAGTATATTTGGAAATAGAACTTTGGTTTTATATCTTTTGAAATAAGGGCAATTTTGGGACTTGAATGTAAGAGTTGCTGGATTCTTCAGAATTTTTTAAATTATTCTTGTGCAACTAGTGGGTTTTTCTCTCAGTGTATTTGTTAATGGTTATATTTGACACTGAAATACTGTGTGGTTCTTGAAGTATATTTCGCTTTTAGAGAACAGTATATATCAAGAAAAGGAAGAGTGGAGTAGAGATTACTATCTGATCTTTCAGGGAAACAAACTTCTAAAAATATCCCCCTCTAATTTTCTTTTAGAGCAGCCTCAAGGAGGAAAATGTATGTTGCATTTGTCATATCACAAGCTGTCTAAAAGTATAGTTTGCACCCAAGATATGCAAATTGTAGGTGGATCACCTGAGTCACCGCTCTTCTAAAGTTTAAACTCTGTCTCTTAAGATAGCATGAGGATATTTTAAATTACCAAACATAATGTATGCACGGACATTTTGGCATTTCTCAGTGTAAAATCCTGTGAATATGTCATTATGTTCATGGTAAGATAGATTTTACTGGCTGTTTTTAATGCAGTGGTTAAAAACTTATCATCCTGAAGAATTTTTTTTTTAATAAGTAGAGTGCAACTGAAATTTGGGCCATTAGGGTTTATTTTGGTATTGATTCCACTCTTTCATATGTCAGCTTCTGTCAGCATATCCCAGGGCATAGAGCTCTGGTAGCATCAACATCAGAGGAGAGACTTGAAGAAAGTTGCTTCACAAAAGAAGCTGTCTCATTCTCCAGTTATTTCATTTTGAGCTGGAAAATCTGCTCCTCAGATTATTCTTGCCTCCCGGAGACAGCCTTGAGGGAAATGCAGCTAAAGCACAAAGGTGTTTTCCAGAGGAAGAAGCTCCATCTTCATTTGTGTAGTCTTTAAGTAAAGGTGAAAGGGACATGGGACTGCGTGACTTGGGCCAAATGTGCGCAGATCAAAACTTAGGTTGTTCTGGTACAGGTTTAAAGCAAGTTTTGGTACACAAGGATTAGGTCATTTTCCAAAAGTTCATCTCCAAGAGGGCAAATTTTTCCTGATGCAGTAGAGCAGCTGCCATATTGGTTGCCAGAGGGGTGGGAAGTTTAATAGACATTTAAAATTTTAGATTGCTCTGGCTCCATGTAGAAGTTTGAGCTGTAAAATAGTGAAATGACAAAAATGACATAAAGTCCTGATGTCTCCACCTGGAAGGATGCAGATAATTGAGTTGGACTGAGTTGCTGGAAGCTTATCATCTCAGTGAGCTTTACAGCAAAATTAATATGCAGCCAGAAATCCTTGCATCCTAACAAAACTGTGCGCTTTTATAATACAATGAATCTAAGAATTTCTAAGAAGCTTTCAAGAAGGATATAACTTTTATGTAAGAAAGATATTCTGAGGGCTGGAACATCATACAGCATTTTCCAGGCAAACACACACATATATATAGGTATCTATTCAAAGACGAAAAGTGTGCAAATTAATATAAATTTTGAGTTAGTGTAAAGGATTTCAGGAAGTCTGTGACTGAATAAAAGATCTTGGTATAGGGGCAAGAGTATGCAAATTGTGCTAAGTAGGTTCTCACCCCACAGTCAGATCCTCAAGCACCAAGGCATTACAGGTATAAAGTGGGTGCTCCACAAAGTGGTTCACAACTGGCCAGTGATCCCAAAAGATAAGAGAGGGAGACAACATAAAGTTATGGAGTTCTAATCTTGCTTAACCTGACAGGATTTTTATTTGCAAGAATTCATTTATAATAAAAGAAAGACAAAGTTTTTAGCTGGTCTTGGATTTAATTTTGGAAAAGTCATTTAATACAAACATTCTGACTGTTTCAGGATGAGTATGAGACCAGAGTCAGACCTTGAAACCAACTGCCTTTTGTAGAAACTACTCCTTGGATTAATTTGAGTATCTTGATTTTTTTTTTTTTTTTCCCTTTGTCATGGGATAAAGAAAAGCATACTTATGAGAATATTGTAGTTGTTGCTGTACTGGGGTGATTAATCTGTGGCTAAAGACTCAGGGAGCACAGTTAGAGGAGTCTCTTTTTTCTCACATTTGCAAGAGGAAGGCATTGTCAAACGCCTTCAGACTGCGTAGGGGATAAAAGGCACTGGTGGTTTGAAACTATGTCATGCTCAGTAAACACCCACATGATGGTATGTATGAGAGATATCCTACACAGCATTCTGGAAATCTTGAGAAGATTTTAGCAGCTCCTGCAGCTCTGTATGTGACAAAATCAGGAACCTGTCACAAGCTGTACCTACGCAGCAGTGACTGCAATAGAGTGAGGAGCTACCTGAGCCACCTTTAAACCCTGTTCACCCTTAGGGGTAGCAGTTTAGGACAGAGCAGCAAGAAGCTTTACATGGAGCTCTTTATTATGGTTTTTAAGGCAGAGACACATCCTTGCTACTCCATAAACAACAGCAGTGTTTTAAATAATTGTATTAAATTATATCATCTAGTTCAGATGTCGCTCATTACACCAGGCATAACCAAGAGATATGTATTTTTAAAAATTAAAACCTCACCAGAAATAAGGACATTCCCCTCACCCCCTAAGGAAGGGTTTGAAAGAAACAGATTGACTTCCAGACACATGAAAAAAAACTCCACTGATTTTAGTGGGGTTGCTTTCAAAACTTCTAGCTTAAACCAGGTCAGAATCCAATTCTTTTTTCAGATATACATTCAACAGAAAAATAAAGGCAAAGAAATTCACACCAGTGATTGCAGGTGGGATGTATGTTGCTGAGGAAAAAGCATTTCTAGGAATGCTACCAAAAAAGGAAACTGTTTTCATATTGCCCATATTTGAAAAATTATTCCTAAGAATTTAATATCTTGCAATATTTTTACTAAGGTTTGCCATGTAGAAAAAATCCCCTCTGAGGAATTCCATATGACTTTGCAATCCACATCAGCATATCATTTCCTTTTCAATCTCTTTAGTGATGCATTCATCAAAGATTTAGGTGCTGAGATTTTGTGCAACCTCGATAACTCTGTGAAAAAACTGTTTAGAGATATATACAGCATAATGCATGTGGAGGAAAAGGTATGGGTAAAAATCATGAACTCCTGTATTTCAGCAACAACAAAATTCTACTTAAGTAGTTATGAAAATCTTGTGGTTTGAAAAAATGTAGTAGAGAGTAAGCAATGTCACGTAGTGGATTTCCATTTGATATCCAGTTTACAATGCCAGATCATCCTTTGGTTTTTCCATAAAAGAAAAATGTAGACACTATTAAGTATATGAATGTTATCAGCATTAATTTAAGAGTAAGTTAAGTGGTTTTGGATCAGGAAATTAGATTATAATGAACTCAATGTGATTTAATTGAGGTAAAAGAAATTTAAACTTGATAACTATTTGAAAGACGAACAGGTAATACATTAACCTTCTGTTTTGCTGGGGGTAAACGAGCCTTGACAGGACTGTTTCTCTCATTAAATGCTGATATGACTTTGTCTTATACTGTTTGCTGGCTTCACTAGGGAATTTGCAGTTATCTGACACACGTTCTTCATATTCCTAATAGATGAAAACTCTAAACAAGTATATACATATACTATTCAATCTCTCCATGGCTCTGTTGGAGTGGAAGTTTGCTAAACTGTTCTTAAACCAGATTTAATTCAGAACAGTTGGGCATAGGACCTTATAATTCAAGCTACCTATTTGTACAGGAAAGTGTCAAAATACTCCATTAGTTTGGAAAAGGGAGAAGCTATGGGATAATCACACATATTGGGCCAGATCTGAAAACACTATTATTCTACCAAGTCCCTTTTTTATTTTTTATTTCAGGTTCTAAATTATTTGATGAAGCTGTTACAAACTGGATGCTATCTAGACTTGAAAGTTAAATGCATTTCTAATTATTTAATTCATTTTTACTCATCTTTTCAATGAAATAAGACCTATGTTGACCTTAAAAACTGAGGAAGTAAAATATTGAGTGGATTTGCACATGGACCTGTGGTCAACTATTACTGTATCTACAATTAATTAATTTGGAATGCTGATCAGTAAGATGCAAGTTGGAGTTTAACTATCAGAACATTTGATTTTAGTTCATATCTATGCACAAAATTATTTCAATCTTAAAGTATGTGTTAAAAGTCAATATTAGAGTAAATATAAACTCCAGTAATTTTCTCACTAATTCATATTTCTGTACTCCCATAGATGACCCTTCCATGACTCAAAGCAATTTCTTGGGAGGATGCTGTCTGAAATACTCAACATGAAAAATGCTTTCTAGATGATTACCTACTCTAAACAGATGAACAAACAAGTAAGGAAAAAAAATTTCCAAGCATTTTGACAGAAGATTTGAGCAACATTTGAAGACAAGATATAATTAAAAAGGTCTGACCTTCCACAAATTACGAATACTTTCCAAGTATGTAACTCTTATGAAGTCTTATAGAGTCATATTTATTCAGAATTTTCCACTATTAATAATCATCTATCAAAGCCCCAAGGGCATGATAGAGGAGTTAGTTTGGCAGCTGAGTTATGGACCCGCAGGCTTTTCATGGGGCTTTTCTCTGCACCCTTTTCTCTGTGTTCCCACACTCCTTGCCCTTCCTGTCTCTCTGGCATGGGATTCCCAAGGAAATGCACCAAGCTGGCAGCAGGAGAAACAGATACAGGCATGTTTTAGATGCCGCCTGTTTAGATGCTGACTGTTTCCATGAGCTACCTTCAAATGTAGATGCAGTACAGGGTGAATTTTGTCGCTAGAGCCTTACACTGAAAGGCTGAGCTGAACGTAGACTGATATTTTATTTCCACAAATACACAGTACGAGGAACACTGCATATTTGCAGTTTATATAATTATATAACCAAGTCTCTGAGAGAGAGAGAGGTATAATCTTCCTAAACATTAATGCTTCTACAGAGCTCTAAGTTACCATAGAATTTGGAAGAGGCAAACAATCCCAGAAGCTGTAGGGAAGAAAAACACCTGTTTTCTAAAGGTTGTTTAAAAATTGAATTTATTTTTGATTTCTCCTCTCCATTTATCTGCCTCTTCTCTTCTGTATTAATGTTATTTAGCATTTCTGTGGAAAACTGACTTCGAAGCACTAACTTCTGACCTTCTTGCACTTTCCTTTCCCTCATCTCTTCTGTTTTCATTATTTTTCCTCAATTCTGCTTTAATTAAAAAAAACATTTTACTCTCTGGTTGTACTTGTGTTAGTGCTTATGACAATGTGTTCTTTTGAGCATCCTTAAGGAATAGCTCAAGTGCTTTTCTTGGCTAAAGGTTCAGTCCAGTTCATGGAAGTAATTGGTTCTTTTTCTCATTAGTATCAGTGTTTACTGGGTGAGACTTCAGTCCACTTAAGTCATTTGTCTCCCAGCAGATGACGTAGAACCTCAGTTCAGGGAGAAAAGAACACAGGAGGGAAACACAGATTTGCTCTTTATCATTTTTGAATTATTTTCAGTGCTTCCCTAAATGTGGCAGAAAGCTGAATCAGATCTTGTGTTCCCTCTGAGGAATCTTGAGGAACCTTGAACCACAAGATCACATTGTGTTTTGTAACATGAGAATTCCCCTGTTTGGGGAGATGCACTCCATCCTTTAGGGAAGGCAGAAGACAAATATATTATCCAGAAATGTACATTTTAGGTAATGCTTAGACTTAATCCATAGCAGAAATAATAAATTTATATACTTTGCTTGGAATTAATTGATTATGTGGGTGTCGTTTGTTGGTTGACTTTTACTTTTGCTTGTTTGGTTTTTTGTTTTTGTTTTTTAGTCCAAGGGGCCCTGGTATATAAATTTCCTAAAAAGAGTTATTCAGAAATTTCCAAGTCATTTACTAATTAACAGCTAGGTACTGTGTGAACATCCCCTTAAACTTATGTAAGACATAAAACCTATTTTATTGTAGGTTGAAAAAAACCAAATTTTCTGTTTAAGATTAATATTTTCTGAAATACCATTTTGGTTATGCATTTCAAACTGTCTTGACAAACAAACAAAAGATTCTAACAAAAGACAAGTTAAGCTTGCAATTAATACTGAATATAATATTTACAAGACCCCTATATTTTGGAAGTAAATTTGTAATCCTTTGACACTGTTGAGCATGTTGCCTCCTAAGAGCAGCAAGAAAGCTGACTACATGGATCACATTTATCCAGGCAAATTCTTCCTGTCAAGAGAAGCATTAGTCTATATACACCGTGCACTTCAAATTATAATTTAAAAATTGTTCATTAATGAATTCACTGTTTTCATGGCACCCACTACATTTATTTTTTCCTTTATTATCAGAATTTTAGGCCTTATATATGTACTTCAAAATAAGTGAAGATTTTGTTCTGTAACACATAGGTCAAACTGGTATTTAATCCGTGGCTATGTTTTCACTGAGGCTCTGATGTCAAACTTCAAACAAGTCTGAATAAGAGAATCAATTAAAGGAAGGCAGAACACAATAATTTAGAACTTAATTTCTCATTTTTAAATATTTTTAAATATTTTTTAAAAATAAAACTTACCCTTTTGATGTCTTTCCAAACTAGATCTCAGAGGCCTCTAATAGGAGAAACAAGTTCTCCTCATTAACATTTAATAAGCATGAGTTATTAAAAAAAAAAAACAAAACAAACAAGCATCAGTTATCAAAAAAAAAAAAAAGGCCTGATGATAATACCTGGCAATTGACTGTATTGGTGCAAAATCTTTCATTTTTAGAGTTTCAGTGCAGCAGACTCAGATTCTGTGGTCAGTATATTCCCTCAATATCCGTACAGAGATTTCCAGAGGAATAGCATAAATTATTTCCTTACAGTCATTTTGTATCTCATTTTCTTCAGTAAGAAATGACAGCTATATCCTGAAGGATGCTTAAGTCCCTACTGGTTTCAATAGCCACTGAGGGAGATAACTGCTTGCAAGATAGAATATATATGTACCTTATCTTCAAACTACGGGGTTCACATCTTCCAGGATGCTGAATGTAACCCATAACATAACAAAACCCCCAAACAACTGGATCACAAAGTGAATTTGCAGGAGATTCCCAGGCAGTGGCATGGAAGAAAATGAATTATCAAGGAGTTTCTACTAAATATGTGATCTCTTAGATGGCTAAGGACAAGGAATAGGATGAACTGTAACAGCATCGTCTGCCACCACTTGGTGCTGTTGCAATGTCACTGTACCCTGGCACAGCACAAGGGCTAGAGAATTCCTGCCTTTTTTGTTTTCTCTTGTGGCATATCTGTCATGGATAGAATGGTCAATCCAGCTTCACACTGTGCCTAACAATCCTGGTGCTGCTGCATCTTCTGGGTGCCTGCTCTGACCTCCAAACTTCTGCCTCGTAATATCTCATGATAGGCCTTGCATAAGGAAGGGATTTTCTAGAGAACTGTATTTAAAGCTGTCCCTCCTTAAAAAAAAACTGTGCATGTCTTCACACCCTGAAAGCAACTGTAGCCCTGATTCAGCTCTCAAAGCCAGGAAAGTCCTTGTTGTGACTAGCAGGAGTTGAGGAAGTATCTAGAGATGATGATATAAGCATTGCAGAGTAGCAGTGTCAGCTACTCTAAGTTGCCTTCCTTCGTATACAAACTGGTGGTGCATAGGTTGTGCCCTTCACAGCAGGGAAATGGACAATGGGATACACCCAGGAGCAGGGCTTTGGGAGCATAGCAAAAAGATATTGGGAACAAGTTGTTAGAGTACTTGCCACTAATAGGGTTCTTTGGCTGTGAAGTGGCAATTTCAATCATTTTGAAATTTGCACATAAATACACTGGCCTGTTAGATGTAACATTTGAAATGTGGAAAAGAAATATCATTTCTAAAAATGCAGAAATGTGGGGGGAAAAAAAATAAAAAAAGATCTGTTTCCAGAAATATTTTCAGCATAATGGGCCTTTTGGAATCTTTCAACCATAACGTGTTATCCATTTAATAATCATGTCTGGTTATACCAACTTCCTGTATAATAGTGACTATGATTTTCAAACTATTAAAATTATGCATTTTATAGGTTTTTAGCTCACTGATTTTAAATTAAATATATTCATATTGAGGAGTTTTTGAATATCTGTCACTAAGGAAGTCATCAAAATAGATTGTCAGGTAAATTAAAGCAGCAGTAAAGCATCTCAGCAAGGAGATATTTCTCTTTTATGAGTGGCTGCTTTTGAAGTATGTTGAGGAGAGGTAAGTTCTGAGACTGTCTTGTCTTATGTGTTCTTTAAATTAGAATATATTTGGAGTCAACTGTCCAAGTGTTCTGCTGAGGCAGAGATGATGGCCACGTGCAAAAACTTCTAGGCAGTCTGTGGCTGAGACAGATAAAGGATTTAATCTCATTCATTTTGTTCAGTCATTAAAAAACACTGCATATCTGCATATTTTATATTTATTGTTTTCTCTCATACACAAAGAAAGGGTGTATACTTGTAAAATATATATATATATACACACACATGTGCATTCATATGTAAACAAGGTGTGTGGGTGCCTACAGAAAGGGACACCCCGTGTGTGCACATATGCTTTCTGTACATTTTGAGTACTGTTTCTTTAAAGTGCAGCTTATGCATGATTAAACATATATGACAAGTGTGAACATAATAAACTCCCTTCATATATTATTCACAATTTGTGATATGAAAAATGCTGTCTTTCTCTATTGCTGAGAGACAAACATTTTTGACATTAACAACTAGAAACTGAAGTAAAAGAAAACTAATTCTAAGTTTAAATTCTGCATACCGGTATGATTTTTTTAGGGGATGAGAGAACAGAAAGATTTTTATGGAACTTAGTGTTTTTTCTAAAGAGTGGAAATACTTTAAATTAGAAACAGTCTTTCAATAATGATGAGTTGCTTGATGGTTATGCTGTGCTTCTTAACACAGAACTTTTCTGCAACAAAAGGTTAATTAGTTGGGAAATGAAATACAGAAAACTATCATGAATGAAACAGTATTAAGTCTTCCTTTTTCTGCCTGTCTCCCTGTCTTTTTCTAGAATATACACTCAAAGAGGACAAAGGTGCCTATGTAATTGGACATTCCTCAGTGAACTGCACTGTCTTGATTCATACACTCAGAGGGAAATAAATGAATTTCATTTACCTATAGAATATTACAAGCTTCAGTAGGTTTTAGTTTGGGTTGGGTTTTTTTTTTAAGAGAACAGTCCAGTTGGTCTCTTGGTAAACTTTTCTAAAGTCTTTTGGTAGGAGTGTGTGGGTACAAATCATGGGCTTTTCCTGACTGCTCCTCAGGTACCTCCTGACTGACAAGGTTCTTTCTCACTTGCACAAACTCCATCACAGGAACTGATCAGAGAGAAGCAGGTAATCCATGTGCCACTAACCTGGGACAAATCTGTGTTAAACATAATGAAAATTAGGAAAATATGAAAGTGCTTAGGGCCTCCAAGCACTTATATAATGGTAAAAGAAATGAGGTTAAACAGTACAGAAGCAACACCTGACCAAATCTGTGTCTACACCTATGGGTTTTATGAAAAGATTTGAAGAAACATAAATATATAAAACAGACAAACTTACACCGCCCCCCCCCATGTATTTGATCTTCAATCTTAAAATCTCTCACCTTCAACTGCACTTCTTATACAACTCCTTTTATTTCTTTCCAAATTTCTAAGGTTTTGCTCTCTGCCAGCAGTATTTCTTATCTGTAAGAAGGTGCTAAACAAGAAGAAATGGAACTTTAGGTAAATATTAGGCAGTTTGACACTTTTTAACTGTTAAACATGTATTTTTAATACTCCGAAAACATTCATTCCAAGTGCTATTTTCATCCAGCAGAGAAGCAGAAATAGGCCTACATTTAATCACAATTCAGCTTGAATTTTGAATATTAAATGTTCATAATTAAAGCTTCTAAACAATTTACTAGTAATAAGAGCTAGTAATAATTACAGGAATTAATTTGTAAATTTCTTTAATTAAAATAATTTTGGAAAATTATAACTTGCTACTGAGAAGTTCAAGAATAGAATTTGAAGCAAGGTTTGGTACAACTTTTTCCATGCCTCAAACCCTCCAGTTTCTTTGGGGTATATATGACAGCTAAATTTTAATTGTACTAGGATAATTTTTAGTTCAATGCAAGTCTATTCTCTAGTGTCATATATATTTAAATTTAAGGGAAGATGGGCAGGACTACTAAGACATGTCTTATCATCATCTCTTTCTGATGTGTTTGAAGCAAAGCAGTCTAATAACAGCTTTGGAAAAGGTTTTTTTTTATTTTGCATGTTTGCTAGGCAGAAATATAAAGTGAAGGAAATGTTCAAACCCATGGCATTCATGTGGTACATCTTGGACTAGTCAAGGCACATGACATTCTTGTTAGGAAGGATATATAACCCCTAATTTGACATTATTTCTTTCTATTTTGCAAGAAAAGACCTTTAAGTCTGGAACAGAATGAACTTGCAAAATTAGCCCAAACTCGTTCAAACTCTCTGCAGTGTAACTCTGATATGTGTGTGTACAGGAAAGCAGGAAATGTTCTTGAGCTTGTTATCAAGTGAGACAAGCTTAATTAGTGACTAGAATGGCTTTAGCATTTATTTTACTCCATTATATTTTACCACCTGTCCTTTTTACTTCCAGTATACAATTTCCCAGTTTTAATATGAGAAAGGAGTCTCTGTTGCTTTTCACATTTGAGGTAACTAATGAATGTATATTTAATATACAGGGTGGTTGTTCTCCTGTGAGTTTTGGTGTTTGTTTTTTTTTGTTTGGTTTTTTTTTTTTTTTATTGTTTGTTTGTTTGTTTTTTGTTTTTTTAATTAAGTTTATACCCTATTTAGACCTATATTTAAAGAAGGGAAAATTTGATTGATGTTTCAAAGGTTCAGTACCCAAAATTACAGCTGGATTTTCAAGGGTTCTGTGCTTGTGCTGAGTAACCTTCAGTATAGCAAGGATTTTTCAGAGATCTCAAAAAATAATGTCTCAGTACTTTGAAAATAAACCTGTTTATTTGATGAGAAGTGTACAGTACTTGCTTAAAGATGGAGTGTATGGAAACACTGTTGTCCATACAAAGGATAAAACAGCTAATTAATACCCAGCTGAGAGTTAAATTTGAACATATTTATAACTCTTCAGGTATACACAAGGCTATTTGAGTTTCATGTTCTTCATTATTGTTTCATAGTCCAGAATAATGCAATGTCATTTAATTTTCTTTTTAACCTAACTGTATACGTAGGGAACTGAGTTTCCCTTGCCACTGGGATTCCCACACAAATTCAAATTCTCTCTTTGGTTTCTGTCAGTATTTATTGATTGCAAAGGAATATTTATCATCAAATCTTAAAGACTAAAGTCTTTAAAATTCAAGCTAAATTCCAGATTTCAGCTAAAAGCTGAGACTTCAACCCTCATTGTACTTTGATTTGGTTTAAAGGAAGAAATGTTTGGGCTAAGTAAATGTAAACACCATCACTGTTCCCTTGAAGGTTTTTTTCTTTGTCACAGTGGTCTGATATGACCTTACAAAGCTTTCTGTGTTTAGTTTATATAGGAAAAGAAAATTTAATCACTCACATATAATATTTGAGTAAATCCAGTTTTCTGTATGTGCAAATTTGGGGTCCCAGATGCAGAATTTATTTTAAAATAAAAATCGTTCTCTGTGCTGTAATTTGAATTATCAGTATTTCAAAATGTAGAGCAAGTATAATATTCAGTGTCTACGTCTACGAGTACACTTTCCTAGACTAGCTAGTGTTAAATGCTGCAGTATGCCTTTTTTAATAATACAATAATTGAAGTTGGAAGGGGTCTCAAGGTCATGTAACTGTTCAACATTCTGCATTACATAAATCCAGCTTCTTGGTTTGACTCAGAGGAACACTTATATTAAGGCTTGAGTTTATGGTTAGCTGCAGCAATTGAACAGTTGTCCTCCATCCATACTGGAACAGATTTTCTACCCAAAATCCAAAAAAGGAGTGCTTTATCTCAATTTGGTACTTGTCCTATTCTACAATCCCTTAAAAAACAAAATTAAATCTAAACTGAGATGTGTATGTGGAAGCCTCATTTAGATATTTTCAGATAAAAGGGATTTACTTGAGACTCCTGAGGTCATTAACTAACTTACATTGGACTTTGCAGCTAAGCTTTTCTGGTTTTTCCAGTCTGATTTCCTTCTTCTGGTACATTCTTAATAAATATTACATGTACTATTCAACAATCCATGTAAGTGACTTTCCTTGTAAAGAAAATAAATAAATAAAAATCAAACTGAAGTATTCAATCTTTTATAAGATGTCCTTTGCAAGCTGGGAGCAACAATGGTTCTGTCTACACTTTCCTCACAGCCTGATCCACTATGGACCTTTACCACAACAGACCTCAAAATTTAATTCAAAGTAGAAAATTGGAGTCAAACTCCATTATGAAGATTTCCACAGATTAAACGACTACCGAAAAGTCAGAGTATGCAGCAGTTATTTCACTCATTTCCTGTCTGTGGACAATCATGTAACCAGTGCAGAGATGCCGAGCTGAGCCCGCAGACTTGAGGCAGTAGATACTAAGGTGGTGTTAATGCTTTGTTTATGCCTGACATTTAAGCAGCTCTGTTACTCCCCATCAGTGAAAGGAGAGATCACTGCAGCCCTGGCACTGTCAGCTCATCTCATTGCTATGGATGACAACTGCAAATTAGAAATACTTTTTTTTCCATTTCGTCTCCTACACAATTCTGTCTTCCAACTAGCCTGTTCTTCTTCAGCCAATCAAAAGATAGACCCAAAGATCTCTTTGCAGCTTGGGGTCTCCTATGAGGTCTCACATGAGTTCTCACAAGGACAAGAAATGCCCTGAGAGCATTCCTATTCGTGTTTTGGATGCTACAGCATGTGTGACAGAAACTAGAAGCCCTCTGAAACTGTTCATGAAGTCAAAGCTTCACATAATGATATTACCTATTCCTGTAGTTGTTTTAACCACCTCCTCAGACTTCAGTACCTGGTCAGGAATATATAAGGCAGATGATTAATTCATTGAGTTAAGAACACTGCCAGTTTTAGGAAAATGCTCAAACGAACTGTAGGTAAGGTTTGGAATATTTGCCTCATACTGAAAGACTTCAGTAGTTTCTGCTTGGTGCAGAGAAAGTTAAGGGAGAATTTGATCATGGATTATATAGATCCACCGTGGAATAAGACACTGACCACTGGAAGCTACATAAACTAGCAGAGTAAAAACACAGACATGTAGTTGAAAAACTGAAGTTTGAAAACAATCAAATTTGGGGTAATGTTTGGCTTTTCGAAATGAACATTATATCCCACTGAAGCAACTTACCAAGGGAGCAATTAATCTGTTGGTTTACAATTAAAATCACATATGGGTCGAAAAGACATAGTTGAGTTCACCTGCAAGTTATTGAACTTTGTGTCATCATTACATGGAGAGAAGAACCATCAGCTCTCAGAAAGGACTTCTGAAAAAAGCCTGTGGCCTGCTTTGTGGTCACTCCTGACTTTAAAATCTTTGTGGTTCCAAGCAGCCAACAGTAACAGAATAAATATTAAAAAAAAAATCTTAGAAAATGCATAAATCCCATTTATTTTGCCTGCTTTCATTTGTCATAAAATCGTCGAAGGGTTTGGGTCAGATGAGTCCAACAGAGAATACTCTGTGAATCTGAGGTCTTAAAGATCAGCTATTTCCAACCACCCTGCCACGGGCAGGGATACCTTTCCACCTTCCACTAGACCAGGTTGCTCAGAGCCCCATCCAGCCTGGCCTTGAAGACCTCAGTGTGACATGTGGCAGTGTCAGAATAATGTTTACTCAAAAGAGTTTTGACCCCCAGGCTTAGAATGGGGGAACAGATGAACCCTACCATGAGAATAAAATGCATCCACCAGCTCATTTCTTCTTTATTTGGTAATATCTCTATACATGGCATTATTTAATTTACTTTCCTAAAATTTATAGAGTATAATGAAATATTTGAATGCTACCCACAACTTTAAAATGAAGTTCCAATTCTTGCATTTTGCATTTATTCTGTATTTGACTATTATAGGGTACTCATTTCAATATATTGAATTATCTTGGTGCTGTAATGAAAACCATTAATTTTTTAAAATCAGTACGAGTATAAACAAAAAGGAAAGGAAAAAAAAACAAGTCCTGCCACTCAAATTTGATTGCTTTTTTGATAGACTTACAAAATTAGTGGATGAAGGATATGCAGCAGGTATATTTGCATTTTAGTAAAGTATGATCATGCCTTTGAAAATCTTACAAAAGGGATCCACATTCACTTGAATATGATTGCTATTACATGGAGGAAAACCTAGATGAAAGACAAAGAATCAAGCGAACTTTAATGTGGGGTGAAGTGTAGATGGATACTCAAACCATATGCATTCAAATTAATTTTATTCAATGCATTTTGGCCTGATCTGGAATGGAGTAAATAGCATAGAGAAATTTGCAAATCATAGTCTGCTGGAAAGTAAATTTTAATGAGCATGGGCTGGATCAATAGGAAAGTCTGCCTCTTGCCCCAGTGTGTCTCATGTTACTATGACATCAAAACCAAAACCCAGTGAATATCCTTTAGCTGAACAAGTATTAGACAATTTTCTTACTCATTTATTCTCTTTTAAAGCCTAAATGATTCCATGTTTTCTGTCTTGAAATATGTAAATCTAATATGTATTTTCCTTGGCTTTCAGAGGAACTGCCAGAATGGACATGATATTCCTTCCAGTATGGACCTCAGGATGCTGCTGATAAACTCTTCTACATCCCTCCCTTTCCCAACGTCATTGACCAAGACTGAAGCTTTTCCAAAGGAAAGAGAGTTTAGTGCCAGAAAAAAGAAAGGTAAATATGAGGAAGATTTGTATGCTAGTTTTATAACCAAAGAGGGTTTTTAAAAATATTGATTAATTATTTGGACTGTTAAACTATTAAAATGTTAATTGGAATAACAGTAAATCATAATTGCCATGTAGATGGTATCTTTCCTTTTCCCAAAAAAGATTTTGAGTAGAACTCTTTTTGCAATGTTATGAAAGGGAGTTCATCCATGCGTAAAAAAGAAAAAAGTCATGTAATATGTTTTACTTCAAATTAGATATGTATGATGTCACTTATGAAAGAATGTTTAAAGCATAAGTGACTATTAGGTAAACTTATAAATTGGAAACCTGAGAAGAGATATAGAACCATTTATTTTATGTCTAAATCCTTTCAGAAAGACTTTTGTTTGTCAGCTTTAGCCTGGGCACTAGCATGATTTTGAAAGTATTATCTCCTTTTCTTGGGAAGGTCTTATCACAAAAAAAAAAAGCCAGCCAAAAACCCCAAAACAATCAAAACAAATAATCTAACAATAAGAAATTTTTCTCTTTTTTTTTTTCCTCAATTTTTGAGGATTTATGCTTTCAATCCTTTGAACTGTGAAGCTCTACATGTGACAATCTCTTAAGAAATACAAAGATACTGAAAATAGATAATACAAATATAGATGTGCAGCTCGGTAATGGGATCTTGCCACATCCCTTCAATATATCAGTGAAAAAATAATCAAAATGAACCATATTTTTTATTATTATCATGATCATCATCATGAGTAACCCACTGAAGATTATAGAACTTCTCTCAAAGTAAGATACTTCTCTGATTAAAAGTATTTGATAAGCATATCTGATATTTTTATTTCTCTTCTGATAGGTTTAAGAGATGTATTGTGTTTCAGGATTGTCTTAAGGTCAGTTGCACTGCTCTGATTCCCACTATCTTATTCTCTAAATTATTCACAGAGAACTGTATTTCTCAGAATGATTATAGGACACAGGATCTAGCTTTCTTTACTTTTTCTTTATCCAGAAATTCCTGAGGAAAGGCTGTGCTGGTGTTTCTACAAGGCTGAAGCGTGTATGGAAATGAATCACTCAGTCTGAGTAACTCAGCTTGAAATGCTGTCTATTTCCCAAACTCCAGTTTTGCCTCTTGCTTGCTGTTGCCTACACGCTCCAAGTGCTCCAAGGCATTCGGTTTTGTTTGTATGGTGCTTACCAGATGGTGTCCTCCAGCTAAGGATTTTCAGCCCAGACTCACTAATGGCTGTCAGGCAGCAAGCTCACTCAGCTATCTCAAGTTAAGTGGAACCCATTAATTTTGCCATCTTGCAGTGACTTGCATTTTCCATCTAAAGATAGTTAAAAATTTACTTCCTGTTTTTGTTTTTTCCCTGCTACCCCCTAATGCGTATTGCTATTTTTATTGAAACATGCCGTTGTTTTAGAAACGTGCATTTCCTAAGTGATTGGCATTGTCAGGGAAAAAGTCACAAAGTACTGAACTTTATAGCAAAATAAAAAGGACACCTACCAGTGTGTACTCCTTTCATTTCCACCCTGTTTCTAAATTGTAGGGCTAGTGGACCAGCAAGATTTCTCATAGTTTTTTCTGCCCACAAGCTTTGTCTGCATAGGAAAAGAGAAATACATGCAAACTTTTTGTGACCTGTAAAATCACTCTGCCTGCAGTGACCGGGTGAGGCAGCACCTCCTACTATTCTGCTAATGAGACCCACTGATTCTAAATATCTCAAAGTCTCCACAAATAATGCACAGTGAGTGCAAGCAAATTTCTGCCTGTGAAATATAAGAGAGAAGTTCACCAGCCACATTAGGTACAACCCTGACAAAACTTTCACTCAGTTAATGCTATGGCAAAATTAAAAAGCCAGGAGGGGCAGGGGGGGAAGACCTGCCATAAAAAGAGAGAAAATAATTGCAGCACTGTTCACTAAGGAATAATAGATCACCTTTTTACACTACTAATTTGCCTTGCTGCCTCTACTAACAGCCTCTGGATCCCACTGAATTGTACCCCTCTGTTCCTCTGCCAGAGCACATTGTCACGTCTGCAGCTTTGGCTGTCTTTTGCTCTCTTCTCATTGTGTTCACTGACAAATGATGAGACACTGAAGGATGAAGAAATGCAAACTGCATTATATGAACTCTTCAGATCACTCGAATTAGCCAATTTGCTGTGGGAACCTTTCCTTCTAAGTGTTGTTCCATTACTGAGAAAAAATAGGGCTTGTACAGAGCAGGTCAAACTTTGTATTTATGACTAAGATTTTTGTCTCCATTAGTTTTTACAAAAGGAAACACTATTTTTTTTTCTCATTCTGTTATTTTGAAACCTCTTTTTCAGGTAAGAAAAAATGAATCACAGCTATGAATTTTTTTCTGGTACATAATTCCCTTTCGAGATTTTAATTTACCCAGCACTCAGTACTTTCATTTCTTGGACCTTCAGATAGGAACTTTGGGGAGCTACAATTCTGTCTCTAGATAATGTTCTCAGTTCTCAGGGTCCAGCCAATTACTTTTTTTTGTACATTAGCTTGTCCTCTGCAGCCTGGATATCTGGGAATGAGCAAAACCTAGGGGCAGCATTTACTCTGGTATTTTCAGCAGATCATTAATGGAGATATTTCCCATTGTCTTTCTGACACTATGAAAAAAGAAAAAATATCCATAGAATAGAAAATTTTAATATAAACACAACAGGAAAACTATTTTCCTTCCACCTCTACCTTTTGGGAGCTTTGTGCATACCCTGTGTATGATGCTTTTTAGTATTAATAACTGATCTGTTCATCATGTTATCAGCATGTTCAACAAACAATTATTTGTTTGCTTATTTTCTTCCAACACAGTCTGTATTTCAGCATATTAGCAGATCCAAGCCATAGGAGATAACAAATATTCACATAGGATTTTCTCAGATCTGTATTTTGGGCTAGCTACTTATCAAGTATCTGAATCAAGGTTATCAAATATTTTTATACAATTTTATACCCATAGTACAACTAGAATAAATATTTTCTGCACAAATTCTTCTGTACTCTGGAATAAGAATTAGCATAAAATTCAGGAAGTCTGGAATGTAGCTTATTTTCCATTGGTATGTACGCAAATATTTATGTTGATTTTCTGTCTAAAAGTTTTCAGTTTGTTTGTTGTGAATTGTGCTATCATTTATTTGTCATCAAAATAATGTTTTAGGAATTGATTTCCAGTTTCTTAGCTGAAGCTGGATGGTAATTTGGAGTTAAAGCATAGCACAAAGGAAGTACTTTTATGCTGAAATGAGCATGGACAAAAACCAATATGATTAAAATAGAGTGGCAAAATTCTTTCACAATTTTTCATACTAGCAGGAAACTCTCTAATTTGACGACATTCAACTATTCTATTAAAAATCTGAACGTTAAGGCTCAGAGTGCTGTGTGTTCAAGGACTGCGGAGTGGAATGCTTTCTGTGCCCCAGACACACATTGTTCCAGAGCCACTCCACGGTGCAGCTGAGTCCTGCAGTCACAGCAGTGGTGACTCAGGGAAAGATTGTGTGAGGAAGGACAAAGTGCTGGCCATCTGTGAGAACTGAGGGGAAAGTGTGAGAAAGAGCTCCGTGAGCTCTATGGTGGGAGAATGAGCAGGAGCAGGAGGTGCTGCAGATGTCCATGCAGCCTTTGAGAACCTCATGCCAGAGCAGTTATTCCCTGTAACCACTGGCCAGTAGATATGAGCCCATGGAGGACCCCATGCTGGAGCAGGCAGATATTCCCTGGAGGAAGCTGCAACCTATGGAGGACCCCATGGAGGAGCAAGATCCTGGCATAAGAGGAACTCATACAGGGGCTGGTCTTCTGGCAGAAACTGCAGCCTGTGAGAGAACAATGCTGGAGGTGTCTGTGCCTGATGGACTTTACCCCTAGGAGAGGATCAATGCTGGAGCAATTCTTGAAGAACTGCAGCCTGTGGAAAGGACTTACATTGGAGCAGTTCGTGAAGGTCTGGTTCCCATGGGAGGGACCCCACACTGGAGCATGGGAACTTCTTGAGGAAAAAGGAGCAGGAGAGTTGAAGTGTTATGAACTAACCACAACTCCCCTGTCTCATGTCCCTGCACCACTGAGGGAGAGGAGGCAGAAGATTCCACAAAGGAATGAAGCTGAGCCAAGGAAGAAGGAAGGGGTAATGGTAAGGTGATGTGGTTTTATTTCTCACAGTCCTACTCCATTTGTAATCCCATAAGTGATACATTAAATCAATTTTCCCCAAATGAAGTCTGTTTTGCCCATGGTGATAACTCATATGCAATCTCCCTGTTTTCATCTTGACCTATGTGCTTTTCCATATTTTCTCCTCCTGTGCTTTTGAGGAATGGGAGTGAGAGAGTGGCTGGGTTGGCATCTGCCAGCCAGAAAAGGTCAGCTCACCACACTTTCAAAGACAGTTACAATTGACTGTCACTCAGAATCTGCTCTCTCCTTTTGAGGCCATAAACTCAACGTTACTGTCATGAAACTAATATAAAGTACACTTTCACTTTCCAAACTGTGGCAATATTATTGAAGGTGGAGTCGAGTCTTCTCTGCGCACACTCCAGCCAAATGTTTATATGCATGACAGTCCAGCATTTCCATTGGATTTTGAGGAGTGTTTATGATACTTAGATATCAGAAAATTTGGGCCTGATTTATGTGGAATTTTTTTCAAGTGTAAGAATAAGATTAAAATACTTTGCCAAATATTTATAACAATGCAGCCAGAAGAGTAACTGAAATTAAATTGGTTATAGGTTGATTTTTAAATGAGTTTCTTCCATAAGGGAAGCTGTTCATGAGCTAGCCTGCTCATTTTAATTCAGTGGACTCTTAGCATATTTTTTGGGATTAGTAACAAACTTTCTAATATACCAGTTTTTGAATTTTCAAATATATTATTAAGTTGGTGAGTTGGAAATAAGTTTCAAAGAAGCTATATTTTTTATAAAAGATATTAGTTAAAAAAAATAAAAGTAACTGTACGTTATGCTCAAATTAGTAGTGCTATAAACGTCAAGGTTTTTCACATTATTATTATTAGAAGAACTGACAACCATGACTCAGTATTTTTGTATTATTTCATTTATTACACAGTGCAACACTTTGTGATTAAAGATAAAACGAAGAAAATGTTTTTTGATTGATTTACAGTAAATTTAATCTTTGATTAACATTTCAGAAGGAGGAAAAACAAATGAACATGCTATAAAACATGTTAATGATGATCATGATAATGAGAATGTTCTTAGAATAGATAATGCCTTAATGAAGACATCAAGGTGTTATGTAGATATTCCCCCCTGCAGGTTTTATAACAGGCAGAAGAACCTTGAAAGAATCAACAATTTTTGAAAAATTGTATTGGATTTAAACCCTTTCTGCCATAAAACAGAAGAAAAAAAAAAAAGAGAATATTCCCTTGCCATGTTTTAACTTACATTGATTGCGATGCTTGCCTCTTTCTATATGTATTCTTCCATTTTCTTGGCCATAAGGTTTTGCATTTACTAATATTAAATCTCCCCCATTGGCTGAAAATGTCACAGACCAAAACCCCTCTTTTTCATTTCACTTTGGCTTCTGTTATTTTATTTGTTGCTGTTTTGTAAGTTGTGGTCAAAATTGGATAATCACTCTAAAGTTACCAGCAACAGATGTGGAGCTGCTATTCCAAGCACAAAAAAAAAAGAAACTGTACAGGGATTTCAGATTAATTGGTCATGAAATAGCCTAAAAAGTTCTAAAAGTCATTATGAAGTATGACTCCTAAAAAACCTCACTATATACAGAACAATGATTTCCTTAAAAAAACAAAGAACTACTCTCTGTGCCTCCAGTGATCTGCAAATGAAAGCTTGAGAACTACATCCTAAATGAAATGGACAGGTTGTAGATAAACCTTTCTTTTCTAGATCATTGATAGGAATATGAGAATATAAAATGGTGAGTAATGGTTCATTATGAGATGAATATCATACATAATAAAGTAATTCCAATTCAGATTGTTCATCTGGGCCCAATCACAATTTGGCCAGAGGATCTGTTCTGAGGTAGGAAAGAAAAAAAGGACATAAGGGAGTTAGGCACTTAACAGCAGGATTTTAAGAGTATTTAGCTTCTGTCTGTCATGACAGTATGAGTGAGCCATCTAGCAGCCCATGAAAAAACTCATCACCCAACTTCCACTGTACTGCACGGAGCCATCACTCCTTTTTCCAAAAGCTGAAACCTACTCTCATTTTTTCTCTTGGATCACCTGCTGCATACCAAAGTCTCTTAGCTAACAGCTATTCTTTATCAGCACCCACCGTTCCTGCTCTGAAACTTCAAATGTAACAAAAAAGCCCCCTAACTTCATCCTTGGGCACCTACTATTTTGTTAAATGTTCAGGTCTATGTATCCTAGAGGCCCTACTATGTTTCCACATGCAAAGCCTTTTTTTTTTTTTTAACTTAGCATGTCCTCTCTTTTCTTAACATCCCTGCATGAGCCTTCCCACTTGCAGTTTGAGTTTCTTATATTCAATTAACTTTAGCTTATTTAACCTTGAAAGGGCAGATGCTCCCCACTAAGCCATGTAGTCCTCAGCTTCTAGTACAGCTGTGTTAATCAGAAAGTGTGAATTAAAACTCAGGGGAAGGGTGGAGCACTTTCACAGGCAGCCTTCTCCAGAAAAGTCTCTGACTCCATCTCAATGGGATTGGTTAATGGGCAAGTGCTATAAAGCAAAGGCTGGGGGTTGAGTTTTATCTCTCTTTGCTTGGTGTTCTTGCTGGGATTAAAGCACGTGGAGTTCTGCTACCAGTGGCTTGTAATACTGCTTCATCTTGATGTAAGTGTTTATGTGCTTTCTAACTGCTTAGAACCTCTGGCTTGCTGACAGAAGGATCTTCTTGCTTCCAAAACAGTTTTGAAAGGATTGTTGCTGTGGGTTCTTTTTATCTGCAGTCTTATTTGAAACACTTCATCCAGGAGATGGGATAACTAGCCTAAAGCTTGGAGTGTGAATTTGGGTTTATGGCTCTTGTCATGCAGGTGCCTGTGTTAAGCATGAAACCATATGCTTACTTGAGGGGAAAAAAGGACAATTATTCCTTTTATATGTTTTCTTTCTCTTATCCTCTTCCAATGCCTTAAGAAGATTTATAAGGTTTGGATCTGAAGACTGGTTGAGCATGGAATGTGTGTCCTTTGGAGAAAGAAAAGTTATGAGTTTTAACCTTTCTTTTTGGGAGTATTTGTGCTTTTGGCTACTGACTGAGGACTGGCCTTTAGGGGTGGTTCACAACTGTTTTTAAGGTGAGGCAATGATTTCAGCCCTAGTGTTTAATATTTACCACCTCCCTGTCCCAGCTGAAATCCACTTTCTGTTCTTGCAGTTTTTGTCCATCTCTGTGTGCATCTGGACCTTTTACACATGATATAAAGTGACAACTGATACCAAATGATATTGACAGGCCTTTATTGAACTTAATTACTCTTCAGAGACTGGCATGAATCAATTCTCATAAAATTCATGTGTCACTTTGCGATGTGCCAGCTTTAATATGGAGGAGATGAAGGGAAAGGTCTCTGAGAAAGGAGTCCATTTTACCAGCAACACTTTATTTCTGCTTAAATTATTGATGGACTCTGTTTAAGTGAAAATTGTCATAAACATTTGTCAGTTAACTTAGTAAACTGATGAGGAATGGTGAATAAGGATGAGAAAATTCAGTGGTGACATTCAGTTTGGCTGTATTCTGCAGTGTAGTAAACACCATGAACTTCCATTAAAATTAGTGAATTTCCTGAAAATGCAGTCACAGCTATGGCAGATGAAATTTTTTACCAGTGTAAAGTTCAACATTTAGTGATGTATAAAATATCTTATACTGTTTTGGGTGGCTTTTCTTGATGCTTTGTGTGTTTTGTTTCATTGTGGTTGTTTGGGGTTTTTTTTATTTATTTTATACTTGTTACACAAAGCTATGAAATTATACTTTTTTAATGTAAGTATCATGGTTGCATCTGAAAAATGACAAGTTATGAGCTTCACTGAAAAAAAATAGGTTAACATATTCTATTGTTCATCATGACACACAGATCCTTTTCTGCCACCTTGCTTTCAAGCTGGGTGTGTGTGTGAGGGAGCTGATGTGAAGGGCACCATTTCTCTTCAGAAGATGTATACCTCCTTTCACATTAGCTGCAAAATTTATTCTGTGAAGTGTGATTTCAGGTCATTTTGGAAGCAATTCAGGGGTAATGTGTTTCAGTTCCTTCCTGTATTCATATTTTGCTCCTTCCTGTCTATATCCTTTATCTCATTCAGTAGGAACAGCTTTTGAATTTATATTTCATCAATTCTTATCATTTGGTGAACCCGTCACTGCTTGGCCTATACAAGCAAAGGTGTCAGCTGGTGTGTAGTCAGCATTAAAGCTATTCATTTGGAGTAGTCTTCTAAATTTTTGTCTGCTTCCCTCCAGTCTTACTGAGACGCTATTCTAATTCTCGTTCCAATTTTCTAAATACAGTTGAACTTGTCACTTTTTCACAGGCAATCTGCTCCCAGTTTTTTCTTATGTCTCTCCTCTTCTTTTGTCTCCTGTGGGTCGGTCATGTTGGGCGGTTCTTTGCTTTTTTTTTTTTTTTTTTTTTTTAATTAATCCTCCTACAACTTCCATGCTAAAGAGAAGTATCCTCTCTTGTGTTTTCTGTTGCTAGGCTACGTGACTCATGTTCACTTAAGACACAGTTCTGTGGCATAAAATTGTACCATGAAAATGCCCAGGTTTGATTGCTGTGAGGTAGTTTGTGGTATTGGAAGCACTGTTTGCCACACTGTCATGTTCTATCCAAGCTGAATTACCCCACAGAGTAATGATTTCTTAATATAACTATCTTTATGAGTCATAACCATTCATGTCTTAAGATATCCTTGTTGGGCTGTATCTATAGATACTCTGCACATCTTTGAGTAGACCTTCTTGCAGCTTGTTCTAACTTCATAACTTTTGTCTTGAACTTAATTAACAGCTTTCAATATGCTGGAAGCTTCTCCTTTTCCTGCTAGAGATTAAAGCTCCAGACAGATGTTCTTTCAACCAAAGGTTAAAGTGCTTAAGCCTTTCACATGTTTGCCTTCCTTGAGGTGAAGTTGATTTTCAGAGTTAGCTGTTTTTATGAAAATACTAGTAAAATTTCCTCCCAAGTTTTTTTCAGGAATTTGGGGTATATGTGGATGAATTAATCCCTCTTGAGTCTTTTCAATACAAATAGTATTCAAAATTATGTCTGGAATTTAAAAAAATTGTTTACATTCCCCAGGTCTGATTAGCTACCATCTATTACTGCTTTTTCAAGCAATGTATTAAGCAGCAAAAGTATTTGGAATTGTGTAATTTGGCCTTTCTCTTCACAGCTGGAAAACATGAAAAGTATTTCTTCAGTAATATTTTAGATTATTACTTTTTTTAATGTATTAATCCTGATTTATGTACTTAATTACCAAGTGAGGAGATGAAGTTTGCACTTGAAGAACAGTGGGATTTGCAGTGTTCTGGTTTCTTAAGGAAGGTTTATATTGCTTTTTCATCCTTGCTCCTGAGAAAATTGTCATCTAGTTCAGGCAATGAAGGACTATGAAAATAAAAACAGATTTTGAAATAATTACAGATTTTCTGTGTAGAATACCTATGAGAAGATGAGAAAAGTAACAAGGAATGTTGTGCAAGTCCTAATTGAGTTCTGTTTGTGATCCAGCGTGGCACAATGTTACCTTTGTATGTGGTGCAATTATTTCTATCTATATGATTACAAACTCAATACTAACAAAATCCCATCCAGCTGAGCACACAGAAGATATATTACTAATATAAAGTTGATTTGAATTAAATTGCCTTATAAATGAGGATTAGTGGCCTGAAATGGGCTTTATGTGCTTTGATGTAAAACATGCTGAAGTGCTGTAAACACAGCAAGTCCACATTTACAATTGGACATCTTTGTCCATAAATTCAAGCTTTTAAATCTTGTACTACTGCAGAACTCTCAAAGGATTTTTCCACTAATAGTGCTGACTTGCCAGCCAACTTCTGGCATCTCAGCATGGCAGGACCTGAGTCAATTGCTAGTTTCTCATCTGGATAACAGTGAAAACCTGTCGTGCATTCAAGCAGGGAGCTTGCTGGGGTCTGAGAAGGCCAGATAGCAAAGAATCCTAGCAGAAATTCTGTAAAATCAACTTGGAAGAGATTTTCAAGAGGTCACTTTTCACTTTCAGCCCCAAGGTAGAATTGGGTCTTCCTATGTTATTCCTGATGCATATTTATCTAGCTTATTCTAAATATAATAATGGAGATTTGGCTGCCTCCCTAGGCACTCCCAGTACCTAGCCATCCATAGTGCTATGTACTTCACCTGGAACTCCCTTGCTGCTGTTAAACCCACTACTTATCTTCATCAGATGTGAAGAAATGTTTATTCTCTACTAATAAATATTTTAACTTGTACAAGATAGAAAAGCTGTTACACACATCTTCCTTCACCATCTGTTAGACCAAACTACATCATTTCCTTTCAGACTTGATCACAATTTTCACTCCTCTCAAAATTCTTTCCTAGTCCAGCCCCAAGTGTTTTGTATTTTCCTTGAATCACAGTGCCCAAAAATGGAACAGTGCTTGCTTTGGAGTTTTACCAGCACCTAATGCCACCAAAAAATTTCTTCATGCATCTTACAGCCTACTACTGTACTTTATATTATGCAGCATAGCAACTGAAAAGAGGAGAAAGACTTGGCCACCTTGGATTTACAAGTAGTAAAGTTTCCTGTCTATTTTCTGGGACATCATTCAGACAATATTAAAGGCAAGATTTTACTTCCAACTTGAGACAATGCTTTCTGAAACATAGGTTATTCCAGATTGTTGCTGAATTGGTATGTAGACTAAAGTTTTGGATAATTTTGATCAACAGAAAGTACCTGTTTAATTTATGATGCTGCTGATATATTGCTTGATTCATTTTGTGCAAAAATACTTTTTAAGAGATCCCACAGCACAATCCTGGAAGTGTTTTTACTTAAAGGGATTAATTGCCATATCTCTGAAAGGCATGGATGATGTTTGGAAAATGGGGTCCCCTATAACTACACAGATAGCACAGATGCCCTGTTAAAAACCCCAAAGCCACATCATGTGGCATGGTTCTCTTCATCACATGAGAACTTATACTGTGCATTATCACCATGAAATAGCTAAATAAATAAATAACTAGAGCCTGCAGTATTTCAGGTTGAAAGACTGGGGCACTTCACAAATTGACCTCTTGACTGTGCCCTTCATGTGCTGCCTTCTTGCTTGTTGCATTGGTATTTGAGTTGGTCATTAACAAGATGTAGGGAGGAGAAAAAAACCCCAAAAAGATGGAGGTAGCAAAAAATTCCACAGTAATTCAGTTTGCATGAGATGCAAAATGCTTTGTGCTGGAAACAAATATTCTGCTTCTGTAAACAGCATCTCAAAGTAAAAAGCTCACATTGCTCTCCTCTTCCTTTTAGCCCTCCTCACCCCTTCTAGTGGAATGACACAAATAATGACTTGATGTTTGGCTTGGGTGAATCATGGCCTTGGTAGCAGAAGTGCTATAATTATCTCATTGCTACTATCACAGCGTTGCAAATATTAAATGCAAAAAACAATGTTTCAATCGCTTTGAGGTTTTGACACTTATTGAGAAAAGCCATGGAGTTCACAGTTAATATTTCCTCTCTTTCAGTTAATCTTTTGAGTATTTTCAGCACATTCCTGCTTCATGAGCCACAGATTGTCATTATTAGTAGAACAAGCTTCTGGAAGTCCATCTCTGTTCTGCTGATTTCACTCTATTGTCAACCACAAGCCAGGACTCACTTAGCAGAAAAGATCCTCTGATTAGCTTTCCCTGCATGCCACCTATGTAATCAGGCTTCTGAGAACTGGAATAAGCCTCCCCATCTGCTCAGGTAATGAGATAAGGTGCACACGCCCTCCAGCTTCAGCAGCAATGGAAGGAAAGATGGCAATTTGGTTTAGGCCCTATTGTCTGTTTCTTGGAAAGGTGATTCTCCACAGCTGTATTAATACAAGGCAATTAGAAAATGAAATGAGAGTTCGTGAAAAGAGGAAATTTTCAGGTTTACCTGAATTTATTCTATTAATGTTTAGAAAGAAAGGTGATATTCATAATCATCTTAGAAAAGCTTTGTAGTACCACTCTTTGGGGTTTGGCTGTTCTGCTCTTACTTTAGGAACCTTGTTTCTGGACTACTTTGAAAAAAGTCCACCTAATCCATGCCACTTAATCACTTTTTTCCTCCCAATTTAAGTGACACGTGTGGTTCTTACACAGAACCCATTCCCTCTAAACATGATGAATTCCATTCAGAAATATTCATTGTGATGACTAAAGTCAGGCATGGAGACATCTGTGGTGGTATATTAGGAACAACTTTTGGCACCTAAGGTTTTTAGGGCACACATCTCTGCTTGTTCTTCTGTTTTTATGCTGAAGAATGGGGGCTACTCCTTGGTACGTTTCTGTAGAGAAGAGCTTGGAATTGGATGCATCTTTGAGCCTAAACTACGTTTAAAAAAACCTGCTCAGTAATATCCTAAGGCAAAAAAAATGAGCTGAGAAAGAGCCACTCCTTTTTTACTGAGTACTTGTATTTGATCGAAGGTTAATTCTGAAGGATTATGTTGTCTTTTTGTGTTTATTTAGAATAAGATTAGGACAAATGTTTAGTTTATTATTAAAATGTTCTACACAGAATTTTCCAAAGGACACTTCATACTTGACCTACTAAATATTTGTAAACCAAGTGCTGCTTCTGACTGAGGCAAAATTGCTAAAATTAACCACAGCATAAGGTCTTAAATGTGTTTATTGGTCTATCAAAATGTTTTCATCTGTGGTGTTCTGACATTTGCAGTTAGTCTTAGTCCTAAACTACATATTCTATTCAAGACTAACCAGATGATTCATATTTTGCTGTTCAGCATAGTGGAAGTAAACTTGGGGCTTTTTATGGATGTTCCTCCTTCCATTTATATTGTACACGTTTACTTACCTTTTGCTATTACTTCTGGTCTTTGAAGTCTAACAAGAACATACCCAGACATGCCCTCTTTGCAACATGCAACAGAACAGGAGTTTGATTGAAGAATCTAGGTGACAAAATGACAATGGCAAATGTTCATGTAACCTACCTATATCTGCAGGAGATCTTTTAAAACATTAGATTCATTAGAAAGGAGATGTTTATTTGTGAATACTTTTACAAACATACCCCTCCCCAAATATTTACTAGTGACCTTATATAAGCAAGAAAATTCACAGGTTTCAGAAGGAAATCATCTTTATTTCTCTTTTCAGGGATGGTTCTGTATTCTGTACGGGAGATTTTATTTTTCTTTCCCTATATTTTCTTAGTTGCAGCTTAATAGACTTGGTTTCACTCTGTGGCCTAAGAAAGGGACAAATGTCAGTGCATGGGTAGAGGGAGTGTAGGGAAACACCAAACCAAGCACATCAAACACTTATTTAGTGCTTAATGACAGAGCTGTGGTTTCAAAGGGGCTCAGGCTATTAAGCGGCTTAAAGCCGAGGGCAGGTAAGAACAACAAAGGAAGCTCTAACAATATTTCAAATGTATGGAACTTCTGTTTAGAGCTAAATTAAGGATGGTTGTTCATGAAAAAGCTAGGAACAAATCTGTTAGGCTTGTTTTAGAATCATGAGGTAGCGTATTTTGAAAATCAATATTCAAAACACACTGATTAATTAGTCTCTCTTAATTATTTCAGAATAGTTCTGCAGAATAACAGAGGAGTAAAACATTAAATATAGAGCAGAGGACAAGTGTGGAAGCCATTTCAGGTTCCTGGGTTTGGGAATGTTTAATTTGAAGTGGGGCTTCCATACATCTTGAAACACAGAGGAGTAACATACAATTCCTGTTTGGTCTGAATTTGTATGGCTGTATTATTTCTTGAAAAATAATTGAAGTGGCATTTAGAAATACTGCCTAATATTTATTTAATGAAAAAAAAAAAACCTCCAAAAAACCAAACCTAACCAAGTCTGCTAAAGCATATAAGAACTGGCCAGGACATTGTGGGAGGTAATGAAATCTGCCTTTAGTGTGGCAGTAGCGGGTAGTGGAAGAAAACTCCTTGTCAGCTTGAGATAACTGCATGGATGAGGCTGAAGCATGGAGCTCCAGAGACTTCTAGGGTTGGATCTCCTTGCTGCTAGTCACATAAGAATTTCAGAAATGTGTAAGTGTTGTGCTCAGAGACATGGTTTAGTGGTGGGCATGCCAGTGTTAGGTTAATGGTTGGTCTGGATGTTCTTACAGGTTTTTTTCCAACATTATTGATCCTTTGATTCCTGACCTGTCTGTGTGAAGGTGGGTGTGTTATTTCTCTGCATTTAATAGGTAAAGCCAAGTGGAGGTGGTAATGTGGTGATATTTTGGAGAGTGGGCCTGAAAGACTCAGTAACACCTAAAAAGGTTCTGCCTAAATTTCCCTGCTCTGCTGCTCCCTCCTCCCCCATTCTCCACGAGCTGCTTCTTCAAAGTACTTGGCTAGAACTTCTCACGTGGAAACCTCAGTTTTTCTGGCCTTGGATGCAACCTTCTTCTGTGACAGCTGTGGACTTGCCCACAGTTTATAAGTTGTGATATTTGGAGGGGAAACTGCAGAAAAATTATGGGAGATGCTAGAGAAGGAATTCTTGCTCCTCTTTACTCTCCACAGGTTTAGTGTAAGAGAAATCTTCATCTAACCTGCATTTTTCAGTTTAGTTACTCTAAAAATGGAATCTTGTTTCATATTTGGTCTGCATTTTTTTTTCCTTTGGTAAATCAATATGTTTAAGTCCATTTGTGTTTTCCTCCCACTTTCTTCCTTTGCATACACACTACAAAAACAGCGTGTAGAAATCATCTTTCTGCTGCTTCACTAACACATGAAGATTGTAATTCTACTTTAGAAGACCCTCCATTGCCAGAGCTGCTCCACTACTGACTTAAAAGGCTTGTAAGAGCTGCTCTTGTACATGCAATTTATGCCTAGTTTGATACTCACTTTCTACTGCTGTTAGATATGACACTACAAAGGTACATGGTAGATTCAATGGGATTTTGCAAGAGAGAGATAATTTGGATAAAGCACTCCTAGCTCCTTACACAGGCTTACACAGTTGTAATTCCTAGTTACTGCTATTTAAATATATAAAAATTATCCTTTGCTTTGTAGCATAGGACGCTCTTGTCTCGGATTTTTACTGGAATAAAGATTCTACCTCTAAAACCTAATCCTCTAAAATTTTATTTATGTGACTGCTTAGTCAGTGAGTCCAAGAAGATCAGAACACATGAAAATTTTATTAAGCTAAAGTTGTCTAGAACTGAATGAGAGAATATTTTTTTGCAATACCCTTATAGTTACTTTGTAGAGTTCTTAGCTTAATTTTAGTTTTCTAAAATAAGTATTAACAACCCATCTGATTAAAAATAATTCTTATTTATTCTTTCTTATTTTTATCTGCTCTGATGAAGCTCAGTACTTTACCTCATTTCCAAGAGAAAAATTGGATCATTTTAGGGTTGGATTTTTTTAAACTCTATTGCTGTAAAACAGATAATTCTCTACAGGATGACAGCAGTCTGTCCTGCATTCACTTATATCTCACTCAGGTTTACTGCAGGTAGTAAACAGGGAAATTAAGGGATACACCAAGAGCCTGGAAAGGCAGTGTGTTTTAACCCCAGCCAGCAGCCAAGGCAGCAGCTCTCTCACTCCCACACCAATGGGATCAGGGAGAAAATTCAAAGGCTAAAAGCTAGAAAACTGGTGATTTGGGAGAGACAGTTTAATAGGGAAAGCAAAAGTCACGCACACAAGCAAAGCAGGGAATGAAATCTCTGCTTCCCATGGGCATCCCCCTCCCCAGGAGAGCAGGGCCCTATCACATGTAATGGTTACTTTGGAAGGAAAATGCCATCACTCAAGCCTCCTCCCAGATCCCCCCACTTTATATACTGAGCAGGATCTCACATGGTCTGGAACATCCCTTTGGTCAGTTTGGGTCACCTGTCCTGGCTGTGTCTCCTCCCAAACACCCCCAGACTCCCTGCCAGTGTGGCAGTACAAAGAGCAGAAAAGACTTTGGCTTTGTGTAAGCTCTGCTCAGAAATAACAAAAACATCGACCCTTTGTCCAGCACAAATCCAAAACACAGCCACATGCCAGCCACTGTGAAGGGAACTAACTTGACCTCAAAAAACACAAACCTGGACAACTGGTGTCAACTCAATAACAGAGAAAGTCAGATTTTAATTTTCTTGGATGTTGAAAACAGCTTCCAAAACCAGGGCAAATATGTTTTACTTATGTCACAGTGCTTTCCTAATTTTGATGTTGATATCCTTGGCCTAATTCTATTAGGAAATATCCTACTTGTAACTAGCTTTATTTTTCCATTTGCAAGTTTGACTTTGGCAGCATTGGCGTGGCGTGGAGGGTTTTCCTTTGCTCAGTGGTTTTAATTTCTGTCCCTAAGATGGTGGAACTCTTCTGTCATGTGCTGGTGGAGCACTCAAGGCAGGAGCTGGTGTGCCCTGGTCCTTCAAATTCACTTTCACACAATGGAGCCAGTGGGAGCAGAGAGAGTGAGCTGGGAGTTACAACAAGCTATAGGCCCTAAGTGAGGCACTTATCAACTCAGCCAGAGTTAATCAAACCATCATTTTCTGCAGTAAAAGGTCAATTTTAGGTGAATTGGATGCTTCTCTCTGCTTGCAGGAAAATGTGAGGTGACTGCAGTTAATTGAGGCTTGTGGTTAAATGCGCATAACTTTTGGCTTTGCTGTAGCTGCTTTTTTTTTTTTGCTGATTTTGTTGTTTTGTGGAAACTTGTCACTGAGTCATGCTTTCTGTTTTACTCAGCATTGGTTTATTTATGTCTCTTATCCTTTTTGTTGCAGAAGATTTCTTGCAAGTTATAAAAAAATGGGGTAGGGAAAAGTCTCTGCAGAAATGTAACATATTGTTTTCCATCCTCTCTCTAGTTTCTTTGCAGTAATGCACAGTAAAACTCATAACTGAAGTGTGTTTTTGTAAACTGAGGGTGATTTAGTCTTAATGTTTAAAAAATAAAATAAAATAAATCTCCTTGGTAGGAGATCAAGAAAATGAAGAGAGAAGCAAGAATTACCTGATGAAAGAACATGGGACAACTGGTGCCTTTCAAGCAAAGCCAGGTGACATAGACATTGCCAGACCCTATAGGACTAACACAGGGCTCTGATCACTCACCCTTTTAATATTAAAAAATTGTAGGTACTCCTCAGAAGAGTTTATATTGGACATATAAGAACACTAAAAATACTCCACTCATTGACTAACAAGCAGAGAGCCTTGACATTTAGATTAATTTGAAAATTACAGCTCAAGATTTATCTTGTGTATGCTTAAAACATTAGCAAACCAAATTTATCCAACCTGGTAAAGAAATTGGGAAACTGGGGAAAGTGTTTTCACATTTTATATTTGATTAACTGTGCATCTGACAGTGTAAAGCAAATCCATCTTTAAGAACAAAATTAAATATGTACCAGAAGTCACTTTCTGACAATCAGAAAATCAGATTTTATGTCATCACAGCCAATATTAGCAAAACGTCCTTTAATATGATAGTATTCAGAGAATAAGTTTCACCTTTTACATTGCATACAGTCTAAAATCATCCCCTCATCCATTGCTCCTTTTAATCTTTTTTTTCTTTATCTTACCTACAAAAGCATCTTTATTAATAGTGCTATAGAAGTTGAGCCAGCAGGATTTCTTAGATCTTTTAATAACCCTTTGAATTTAAGCTTTCCTTACTTTCCTTTTATGATGTACCACGTCTAAAAACTTTACGGTTGGTCTAACTTTCCTGAAAGCTTTCCTTTTTTGCTTTGACCACCATACAGGAATGAATATTTCATAAGGGGAAAAGGTGTTTCTCTCCTACCTGAAGAAGCTGTGCCCAAAATCTGTATTCGTCACTAGCAATAGTGTCCAGGTGAGATAGTGTTGCTGACCAGCAGGCTTGTTCCTCTCTTGCTCTCAGAAGTTTGCTAGAAAACAAAGTGAGGAACCTATTTTTAGATGACAAATTTAGCACTTGCTCCAATGTGATACTTCTCTAGAAGTGGACTGAACTGCCAGAGAAAAGTACAAATCATCAACACATATTGGAAGGAAACAATGTATTTTCAAATAAAAAGTGTCTTAATTTCAGAAAGCACAAAGAAGCATCAAATTCAAATATTTTGTACAGTCATATTTAATTTGGTTTAACAACTGAAAACAAATTGTACACCTTGGCTATTAGATCCCTATAAAAGGCTCTTCTAATGATATGGGTGCATGAGCAATAATAGCCTTGGAGGAGAAAAAATAATCATTGCATGGGATTTGTTGCTATTTTATGGATAGATAAAGATATAGGTCTGTTCTACTGTAGGTTACCCCTGCTGCCTTACCCATGGGGTCAGTGTCTCTGAGGCATTTTGGGCTTGTTGGTTCTGGCCCATGAGCTTCAGCTAGATCAAGAGGCAAGCAAGGCTGAAAGGAAAGCCTTGACCCTGATTTTATCACTGGGTGCAGGAGGTAGTGCTAGCAGAGTGCTTCATCTGTCACATTCGCAGACAGCTCCACAAGCCCAAGAGTTTGCTGTGTCTTTTACTGTAAAAACGCCAGAGAGACTCTGGAACAGGCAGAAATGTGTTCTGTTATGCTATAATGTCACTCTTGGGGTCCTAGGGCTATGTCTGACCTTTTCCTCATTCTAAAGGTAGCATGTTTTCACGTGGAGCTGTGATTGCTCTTGCTGGTCTCTGTTGTTCAGCCAGACTTTTGCATATTGTGAGGCACCAGTGTGGGAAATGCAGGTTTAAGGTACTGGGGAGGTCAAAATTGTCTCCAGCCATACAAAAAACCAAAAAAAACCAACAAAAAAAACCTGCTGGAGATGGAAGAGATGAGACTGCAGCTGAACAGACGGTACTATTTATCAAGTTGTTCTCTTATCTTGAATGACTCTTGAAGTCTGGAAAGAAGTGGCCATTAAGAATCCATGGCAGGAACAGTGGGATAATAATCCTCTTTATGGATTGCAATTTAACTTAAATCATGGTGTGCTAAATAGCATTGTAGGTCTTAAAAAAAAAAAAAAAAAAACAAAAAAAACCAGATCAAACCCCTTGTTTTTCAAACTCCATACTGAGTGTGTTACTTTGACTTTTTTTTCCTGTTATTGAGAAACAGGATTTGGGCTCCTCTTTGAGTAATTTGAATTATGCCAACAGATGAACTAATTTCTTGAAATTGATTTAATACCTTGACTATATGACAATATTAGTTTATTTCTTGTATGTTATTTCCCTTACGAATGAGTGGCACTAATATTTATTTTTAACTTTTTACTTCTGAAATCCTAACCTCTAATATTCTGTCTATCTGCATAGCTAAATTTTCACCAAACTGATATAAATCCATAGGAATATGTGCATATTTTTATATATCTTATTATCTCACCAAAAAAAAAAAAAAAATATAGCTTTTCCTTTAAATACTAGAATCACTAGAACTGTTCCAACTATGCCAGAAAAAGAGATGATCTACTGGTGTGTCTGCAGTGAAATGGCTATGGATAATGGCTTCTAAAAATCATCTCAATATGTGCAGAGATATTTTGCAGGCTTCCTGGTACACAGCAATTTACCAAAGGAAATACTATCATATACACTGTATTTTCTGGGTATGACACAACAACAGTAAGAAGATAAGTGAGGTTTGGATCCAAACTAGCAAGACTTGAGGTATTTCAACTGTTAGGAACTATAGGATAAACTAACAAAGTACCAAGCAGCCTTTTCTTTTCAGTTGTAAAATACTTATGCTGTGGCTGCAGTCAAAAAAGCTGCTGTGCACGCTCCCTCCCATCCCTTCATTCAGCTCATAGGAGTTAAAATTACTTTTCTTTCTTACATGGTCAAAGACTCTTCTTTTTTTTTTTTTTTTTTTCCCCTCTCAGACTTAAGTGAGGGAAATGACCACGTTTTGCTTGGGGTGTGCTTGTGCGTGAACACTGTGCCAGGCGTCCTGGGTTGAAAGGCTTCAGGGAGATGGGGTGGGCAAATGAAATAATGTAAAAATTCTCAAGTTGAGACAATTTTGCCCACAATTTATGCTATGGTTAAACGTTTTGACTTTTTGGACTTTCTCTTTGATTCCTTTATGTATTCAACAGAATTGGAAACTCGGTCAGCAGATTAAATCTTTTGTCTTGCAGTTTGACTATTACCTCAGATCACTTAAGAAATAAAAATGCCTTATAGTTACAGAATCATTCAGAAGAGTGGGTGTTAAATTGAAAAACTGCAATTAATAGGTTCTTGTTTCATTTTGAAAATGGATGGGCTACTTCTACCTATTTATTGTAACTGAAAATTATGTGAGTGCTGATGGAGGAAGTTCATTTTCCATGAGCAGATAAAATCTTCATGAGTTCTGTTCTGTCATATTTTTGTCTGCTTTTGTGATTTTTATGTCAAGTTACATAGAAAAGTTAAGCGAAAATGTTTCTTTTTTAAAAAGTATTTAAGATAGGCTTGCTTCTTTGCAAATTTTTGGTGTAAAATTATTTGTGAGGACCAACACTACGTTTTCAAAAAATTTTTAATATTGGAAAGAAAAAAAAAAAGAGAGGGGGACTATACTACTATACATCATGACCTGTGATTAGGTTAGCTCTTGGAGCTTAAAAGCAAATTTCTGGTATCTTTAAGCTTATGACATGAACCTGATGATTCTCAGCAGATGTAAGCATATTTAAGCTACCACTTCTATTTTTGTTTCTTGCCTCTCCTTAGGTGTGCACAAAACTACACCCTGATACACATAGACCCCCCCACACCCACCTCTAATACCCAACAGGTCTTTAAAGTTGGGAATGAAGGATGAGAAGTGCACTCAGTTGTTGTTGGGCAATGCTGAGCTGCTCTCAGCTTAGACAGGTTGTGATGTGAAGTTAAACTATCCTGTGACTTGCTGGAAAATCCATTCTGAAGTCCTAATATATGGCCTCAAAACTAACTTTAGACAGTTAATTGTAGGGATGGAAATCCTTAAATGTTTGCTGTCTTCCAATGCTATTTACTATGAAATGCCATTTTTCCGTAGAGATCATGGACCAATTTTCAAACCTCCACAATAAAATGCCCCAAAGGAAAACTCTTCTCAAGGTTATCAGTCTCTGTTTTATTGCAGAGAAATGTGTTGCCCTTCATGGAATCATAAATAGTAATACACTACAGAAATAATATTTCCTGACTTGTATCTCTAAGAAAGAAAAGTAGTTAAATGGGACAGTAACCTTGGGTTGCATTACTTAAGACACAAATTTTGCACAATTTCTATACCAGTTTGAGACAGATACCAAGTTTACCTGCATATCTGTGATGATTTCAGCTGTAGAAAGTGCTCTTACCTAAAACTTCCTTTTATTAGGGAATGGGTGTTTTGGAAAACATAACCTTGACCTTAAATAAATTTCAGTTTAATAATGAACCAAACTATACAATTACTTTTTGTCTTGTCTGCTTCACTTCCTTATTTTCTCTTTTAAAAGACTGGGGGCTATATTAAAAGTGGGAAATATTTGTGTGATGCAGTTACAGTAAAAGGTAAACTACTTTACTCTCTGAAATATTGAAGTCAAGTGAGATACTTTTTAGTTTCTCATCTCTTTCCTGCCTTCAGATGAGTGCATGTCTGCTTTGTTTGCATAAATTATACAAGCTTATGGCTGTTTTGGGTTGACTTTCTACATCTTTAGTTTCTTTTGGAACTCAGGGAGAAGTAAATTAATCAAGCTACATGCTGGGGTAATTGGGAATATCGTTTGCTGTATGACAGCAGTGACTAAGCAGCCTGCATTATTTTGCTTATGGAATACTTATAGAGGTAATTCAAAGGAGCAAATTACTAGACGTAAAAAAAGTGATACGATTAGGTATAAAGCTCTCGACTGAAAATTTTTGACCCAAAAATGACTCTTTGATATGTTCTTCAAAGCGCCAAAGTCAGTACAGAGCTCTTGCTGGAAAGTTACTATGAGTAAAAATAATAAATCAGGTTTAAAACAGGCCTTAGAAACTAAGGTATTTGGCTTGACAAAGTCAAGACAATAATTCAAAATGCTTTGTCTGGTAGTAGAAAGCTCAAAGGCTATCATAACATTAAAACACCTAGTGAGGGTTTTTGAGAAGTGATTCTTTAGTGTGGTGGGTGATCATAAAACTTACAGTAAGAAGCAGAAGCAGCATGTGCTTTAGAAAATGTGTTTCCGAGTAGAATTCTGGCACATCTGAGATTACTGGAAGGGTTTGTTGTATTTTTTTTTCCTTCTTCACCCAACAGTCCCCTTACAATTACTGTATTTTAAAGAGGATTGTCAAAATGCTTCTCAGCCTATATTCTAATGAAATATTAATATGAGCTCAGGTGCCAAATAGACCATTAAAGAGAACTTAAACATTCACTTGGGTGAAGAAAGGTATAAACCAAGCTTTAACATAACCTCAGTACAACACCACAAAATAAATATGCATAATGAGCATCCTTCATATTAATAACACTAACTATAGGAATTAGTAAAACTTAATGGAGCAAGAGCAGAATTTTTTTTTTTTTTTTTTTTTGCCACTACTTTCCAGGAATTGGGAGAAATTTTTGAAGCAGAAGAAGTTTTATATGACTCTTGGGATCTTTTTTTAAGGCCTGGTGACAATTCACAGTGTAGCAGGAAATGGTGAGAGAATAAGCAGATAAACTAAAAGCAGAAGGTAGTAATTTGTATGCTTCCTCGATTTAAGGCCAAACCAAGTAATTAAAGCCCGAATAAATTAATATGATAGCAGTATGAAGGAAGCAACCTGTGATAGCTTGTGACTATTCCTGTATTCCCAGTTTAATATTTCTATTTAGAATAAGGCTTATGATGCTGTGGTATGATATTTTTGAGCTTATATGTGAGAGCATGATTCCAAAATAGATTTTTCTTTTGTTTTTCTTTGAGTTTGTAGCACTTGAGAGGCAAAAGCTGCTCAGAAAGTATCCCCAAAAGATCGTTCTCACAGCTGCCTTCAGTTAAGTGTTTAGATGCAACTCTCCTGCCTCAAAGAAAAGTGGTAGTATAACCCTGTAATTTAACAGAGCTTCTAAAAGATTTAGATAACCAGTGCCACAATTAACACATTCAGTAACTTCCCTGCCCTGTGTATTCCCTATCTAGTGGGAATTGTTGGTCCTATAGGCTTTTTCTGACTGCTGTTCAAAGAACCCAAGGATCTTAATTTGCATTTGTTTGTAATCCTTATCATATAACTAGACAGATATGATAATCTTCTTTGGCTATTTAATTGCTGATACTTTGAGTAACTTTCATAAGCATAGTATTAAGCACAAGCTGTAGAAACCTAACCTCTGGGCTCAGCAACACAGTCACATACTGCTGTTATGCCATTCTTTATTTCATATGGCGGTAGAGAAAAACAGCATTTATACTGCTTTTTTTGCTTTATAAATTCTATAATTTTTCTGAGAAGTGTTCCAGTATTAGGTTACCTGTTGAGAGGAATGATCATGACTTCATGATGCAATTTTGAGCCCCACTGTGAAGGGCAGTGTGCTGACAGATAGGTCAATGTCAAGTGTCAGTGCATTTGAAACAGTTGTCCCCAGTGTTCTGTCCCTGCTCTGACATCACCCAGCAGCTCCATGGTCTTACTAAATCTACTCACCTGACTCCAAACACATTCATTGTCTAAACTCTTTTGCATTCATAATAATAAAATAGTTATATTTAAATTTTCTTATTATAAGAGAGAAAAAATTTAGTCTGACATATGTTTTTAATGCTTTTATTAATGGGACTGGGGCTGCTGGTAGTACAACTGAGCTGGTCTAAAATCCTAAAATGTTTCTTTGCTGAATTTTTGAGAAAGTTATAGTGCACACATGCTGCTACCCACACACAGACAGAGTGAAAACGCTTTGCCAGTAATTGCAGCATATTTTTGAATTTAAGGAGGCATTTGCAAAGGTGGGTTTGTGCTCCCTTCTTGCCAACCAAACTGCAAGTCTTTAACAACTCTTTTGAGGGGGATCATCTTTTACATTTGAAGTACCAAGGAAATGTGTTGTACTAAAGGCATTGCATTAACTGCTGTTATACCACCGTCCCTCCCCATCCCCCATCTACTGAATTGTTCCTTTTTGGTGATAAAAAAGCCTTCTCCAGTGTGCAATTTATGCATTTTAATCCTTTATAAGACTAGCAGGTGAAGTAGAACTCTGCTTCCAAGCCAGCAGGCGGAGGTGAATGTGCTGACTTGGGGGTTTTTTGCTGACTGCTGAAGTGGAGGCAGGATGCTTTGTTATGTATTGATGGGTCTATTAAGTTAAAATGTGCTTCTCACCGTGGGGGATTTTGTGGTTTGAGAGGAGGATCACCTGTTTTGATTAAGAATAGTTTCTAATACCTTACAGAAGAAAAGAATATTCCATATTTTAGTGTTTACCTTTTGCATCTGTTATAAAAAGAAGGAAAGCACTTTGTGGCAGGAGCTCCTTGTGGGATGTTGTCCAATGTATAACATAGCAATGACCTGGTCCATAGGTAAAGCTTTTGATGGTTTCTGCAGAATAAATAATACTGTGGTGATGTGGAAAAACCCCATGTATTGGACAAGGCTGGCTTGTCAGATAGGGTGGGTTCTGTTGCTGACTTCAGATTTTTCTGTTTCCCTTGAACTGTTTAAGATACTGCTCTTCTCTCATCTACTCTGGTAACTGAGGTAGTAAAAAACAAGAGGAAAGTTCCTCAAAAACGGAAATGTGTTTTAATTAAATCAAGACCCTGTAAAAGGCAGGGCCAGCCTCTATGGCTAAAATACTCTATGTGTTAGTCAAGAAGTCTTTTGAGTTCTGTGTTCTGGCCTGATTAAATGAACTGGTCTGTGTGCCTCCCTTCCCATCCTTTTCTATAAACAGCATATCCCTGTTGCCTGAAGTACAATTAGATGCTCAAAGGAGCTCTTATCTGCAAAAGAAGGACTTGTATATTTGTCCTGTATTCTGTTTGCACTTCAGTAATCTTCCATTTAGCATCTTCAAGCGTTCCTGATGCTGGTAGAAACTACTAATTTTCCCACTCTGGCTAGAAGAATGTGCTCCCTTATCCAATGTTCATTTTTGGGTTACAGTGGTCTTGTTATCTTGTGACTTGCCCTTCTCCGTCCCTCTTCCCTATTCAGGGTAGTAGTTAATGTTCATTAATCAGAAAAAAAAGAGCCTGCATTTTTAGTGCAATGTTCAGTTGTCTGAAGAAAGACCAAAGAACAAATATAAGGCTCTTTTTAAGAGCAAAAATTTAGTGGGGAGCAACAAATGAGTCCATAGCAAACTTCTGTGCAATGTAGCAATATAGTATCTGAATTGCATAACATTTGAATTGTTTCCAATAAACAATAACATAACAAACCTATCTTATCCTATTACCTAATCAAGTTTAGTCCATGCTATGCTGTTGAAACTTATTGTGTGCCCTTGCAGTTTTCCAGCGGTTTTGTTGGCTTTAAATCCAGAAAGCTGCTGGAAAGAGGCAAGAGTGTATATTGCTTTCTGTACTAGTTTGTACACACAATCAGTAGGACATCTGGAGGCCATTAGATGTGTTGAAATCAAAATGGCAACAAAAATTATGTCTATAAACCACTGAAAAGACTTTGTACAGACCGAGGTCCAAATGTCACAATGATTAAGTCGTAAATGAGCTTTGTCAGAGATGTGAGGAAGAGGAGGGAAGGTTTCTTGTGTCATTATTCATATTAGATTATTCAATGAATGCAGTTCAAGGGAGAAAAAGGATGCATTTTGACTATAGTGACTGATAAAATAACAAGTGGAGGATAGAGAGGCTACATTTATTTGGTTCTACAGCTCTTCCCACCAGAATTGTATTCCAATGTGTATGTAATTGAATTTTGCATTCCCTTAAGACCTCTATTATCCTATTCAAGTGAAAAATGTTATCAAAATTTCCAGACTTTTATTCTAATACGTAACCTTCAGAAAATTTTATTTTCACTTCCAGTGCAACTCAGCTAAATGCGACGGGATCTTCTTATGCAGACCATTGTCTACTCGGTGTGTTACTCTTAGGAAAGTACAGTATGAATGCCAGTACTTACCTGTATTTGCAAGGGTGTTTCTCTCTTGAATAGCAGCAACCACAAAATCTAATTCTTTTTAGGTTGTGTGAATTTGCGCAGTTAGTTTATGAAATGCACATTAAAAAAGAAAAAAAACACCTAGGAGAAAGCTTAACACCAAAATATTTAATGTAAAAAGATAGTATTTTCTTTTTTATTTTCTGATAGTTTAAATGCCACTATTAATGTAGCATAATTTTCACTTTAAACCTCTAAAATGTTATTTTTTTTTTATCTTACTACCTGTGAATACCAGAACATTACTGTTTGGTTCAATTTGAAGGAATAGTTGTTTTTCTTGATTTTTTTTTTTTTTTTTTTTGGGTACATACTGGAATCCATGTGATGTTTACACTGGGATGTCAATGTGGACTCTTTTCAGAATTAGAATATCAGGCTTTTCTATTGGGCTGCTGGCTCCTTTCACACAAGCAAACCCAAATGAACTCTTCCATACAAGTTCCTTGCCATATCAAGGTGTGATTAAGACTTAGGATAAAAATATAATGAGGAAAGAAGAAATAACTTCCTCAAGTATTTGATCCTGTCTTCAGTTTGGGTATAAATATGTAGGAAACACATCTGTGCATGTAAAACTGATTCTGACCAGGAACATAATTCAGGTGTCTTTAATGGGGGATGTTTATGTGGGAAAATTGTTGACTTCAAGAACAGTCTACTTTGGAGATAAATGTGTGGAATGGTACAGGAATACTTAGCTGAAATTATTGTTTCAATCCATCTTTTTTGTGCGTGTGTGTCATTTTAGTGCTTCTTTGGCTTCAAAATACATGCTTGTAGCCCAATTTATAAGCTGAAATGGGAGATTAAAAATAAAAAAGCATCACAACAGATGGATGGTTAAAGTTGGAAAGGCCCGACTATGACCTTGTTTCCACCTTTCTAACAGAAATTGAAGGGATTGATATAATGAACTTGTAATTGTTCTGACCTTTCACAAATAGGACTTTAAGCTCTTATCTACTTTGCTCTGAACTGAGGAATGGCTTTTCCTCCCTGAACAGTTCTCCTATTGTTCAGTCAACAGAAAACTGAAAACCAAACTATATTTAGCTGAGAAGATCTAGGTACATCAGGCAAGCATCCTGAAAATGCTGTAGAGCTTCTTCCTTCTTGGGCCCGGTCTCAGGAATATTCATCTAGCGAAACTCTGGAGCATCTGACAGATGCTACACATTCTCATCACACACACATTCTGTGAAGGTTGCCTGCTATCATGGGCACACACGTGGGAGTAGAGATGCAGAGACATATGTATCATATTTAGATTTCTACATGTGCAAATCTAATTATAATCAGAGAGGCACAGTGCATTTTAAACTGGGGTTTTTTTTCCCCTTTGCCATTGCATTCCCATCAGATACATCTGTTGGAAGGAAGTATCTGTGGGCAGTGAAATAACCACAGCAGAGAGAGCAAGAGAATTGGAAATCAAGCAAAGCTTCTGACTCTGCAGTGCTATGGCAAGTTCCTAAATGTTGGTCTACTACATTGGAGGCTGTTTCTCAGGAGATGGCTAAACAGACCAGAAGATTAGATTGCCTTTAAAATATCTGTTTAGCCATGTGTTTTGCCTTTAAAATCTGAGACAAGCATAAGTGGGGAAAAAATTTCATTATCTAAGAATTGAAAACTTTTCAGTTGTAACTTAACACTACAACAGTTGGAAAGAAAAAAGGAAGTGAAGGAAGGTTTCAGTGTTTATTTAAAAGAATAGCAATGATGAACAAAGGTGATTAAGAAACAACATGCTATCTGACATTTTGCTTTAACACCTTATTGTGTTGCTTTGACTTTTTTGCTTACTCTGTGCAGTGTATTTCTATTTTGTTCATACTCATTTCTGTATTATTTATTGCTACTCTTAAAATATTTTTCCATCCTTCTGCTCCTCCTGCCATTAGAATGGCGTAATGGTCTCAGTTTATTGTTTCTACTTTTAATTTCTTTCCTTATTTCTTGAAATGATGGTTTGCTCTAGATTTCAGGACTCCATTCGTTTTTACGATGTCATGTAACTTAAATACTTTGTCTGCTTTTTCCACTAACATTGAAATGGCTAATTTAATTCCTTATTCTGTTAATAGTGTTTAAAAAAAACAAACCAGAACAAAAAAAACCCACAAAAAACCAAAACTCCATGATTAGTTAGCCTCCTACTTGATATTTGGTAGACATATTCAGGTTAAAAGTTTGTAGATTTGTGTTTGTATTCCAGATACTCATTTGAATTCTCACATTTTATTCCAGTTTCTTAAACAGAGTCTATTCTGTAAATAGCTATATCTTTTAATCAGTCTCTGAGAATCTTTTAAATCTCTTCAGCTTAAAGTTTCACATGACTCTACCCCCTGTAGGACTCACCTCATACTTTGAAAAGGCATTTCTGTATTTAAACTGTGACAAAGTTGCTATGTTTGCATTTCTAGAGCACCTGAAGTCATGAAAATATCTTCCTTAATTCATATTTTTTCTTTTTATTTTCTTCTTCACCCTCTATTTTAAAAGGAAAGGACAGAAGGGGAATGACCTTGCAGTGTAACAAGTGGCTGTCCTGAAATAGCACTCTGTACTTAGCCTGGTTTTGCTGTGTGCTTTGCAGTATTTGCTCTTAAGCCCGAATACAAAAAAGTAGCAGCTGCCTTGTGCTCTGCTTTGCTCCCTGTGAATGGGGTCCTTTGATAGCCTGCCATACATCACATACCCCTGAGCTTGTTCAGGCCCACTGTTCTCCAGGAGACTCCGTACAAAATCCGTAGTGTCTCTGTGTTGTAGATGACAGCATCTGGGTGTGGGAAAATCCTTCAGCAAAGCTGAGCATATTCCTGCCCCTGCAGGAATGTTCTAGAATGATGAAAGCCTAATAAATTCATTTGTATTGCAGAACAGTGTGAAACAGAATTGGATTTTGACCGGATATAGTCGCCCACTAAAGCTGTTAATGTATTAATCGAGTAATTGAACAGTTTAAGATGGGAAAAAAAACCAAATTTGTTTTGTGCTGCCTATTATTATCACACTGGAAAAAGTGTTGCTGTTCACCTTTCTAAACAAAAGAATGCTCTGGGATGGGTAGACTGAATTTGTTTTCATGAAGCAAGGGACAAAAGGTAGTAAGTCTGGTTAAACAGGGAAAAAAGCCTTCCATCAATATTTATTCCTCTCTGTTTGTTCAGTACTCCTAGTAACACTTTCAGATGTAGTAAGAAAGAGAAGTGTGGCATCTCTTATTACCAACTGTTTGCTGAAGAAGGCAATACGAGAAGTGGATTTCAAAGAGGGTGTTCAGCATACCTGAGTTGATATGAGGAAATGCAGACAAAATTCAAAAGCCTCTTCAGAAACATATCACAGACATTGTGCCCTCCCCAGATGATAAACTTCTATCTGAATAACCCAGCTGGAAAAAATAACAAGTGTATTCACACATAAAATGAAAAAAATTGCCCGTTGCTTACAAATTTCCTTTTAATATAACATTGAAAGTCTAGTGGCCAACTCTTAGCTGAACTTAATAAGAACTGGGTTGGCATGTTGAGCTCTTATGTGTGTCCCTTGCAAATTGCTAAAGCTGTCACCAAGCTGGTTAATAGGTCTGACCCATGTCATAGCATGAACGAGAAATGCCTGCTGTGCCTTAGGAAACTTTAGTCTTTTAGCTGCAAACCTGTTTTAGCTGCTACATTTCATTAGATGAACTGAATATTAATGAACACTGTGACAAACCAGCTGGGCCTACATATTTTTGTATGCGTCAGGGTTTGATTTTGTTTTGGTTTAAGTCTTGGGTCATGCAGTGTTGAGCCTTTTAATTTCATTACTCAGATCAGGACAAAATTTTGGCCTGTTTCTCTGCTAGTGTCTCTGAGTAAACACAGGCAGCCAGAACACCCAAACCTGTGACAAGAACACAAGCAGTAAATTTATTTCTGTTACCACGCTAGCAGGGGTATCCCTGAGGCAACACCTGGTCAGAGGCACATCAGCAGAGACACAGGCACTGTTACACAGTCCATGCTAGAGGATCACTGGCCTGCTGTTCACACAGGTTTATCCAGGGTTATTCCCAGCTGCAAGGTCATTTACAATCCTCCTGACCAGTCTTCTGCTTTTTAATCCTTTTCTCCTAACAGTGTCTAATAGTACAGCCAGTCGTGTTGCACAAAGGATGAATACGAAACGAGAAGGGAAACTTTTCCCAGCACAGCTTTAAAGATGACTGCAGAGATGGAGTAGCCTTTAAAAAGTACCTGCAGAACTGGAGAAGCCTGGGTAATTTTATCATGAGATAAAATGTAATGTTGATATGTTTGGTTTTGATGTGTTTAGAATAATGTAGCACTGAGACAAAGTAGCAGCACATTTCTGAGGTTCCACTTGCAAGCCTCCATTAATGCTTTAGCATTTTGGCCAGCAGCTGCTGCTAGCTTGAATTTAATGCCTTTTATTACTTGAACAAGACATCCCTCTTGGAGAATGAACAGCCACCCTGGGCTTCTTTCTCACAGCACAGTGCTGGCTTTTGGAAAGGGCAGAACAGTTTCTCTGTCATCCCAAGCAGGGCTGCCTGGTCACACACCCTTACACTACTGTAAAACTTCACCTATTTTTCAGTGATAAGGTATCTTACAAATTAATATGATGCTTTGCCGAAGCTGACTTGGTGGTATTTTCTGTAGGTTTGGATGCATACACCTAGCTTTTTCCTTCCTTTTTCAGCCATTTTAGGCTCATTTCTTCCTACCCCCTGCTGTAACACTGAAAAAGTTTGCTTGCATTAGGCAATTAATGAAGGCAGAATAATGATCAGTCTAGAAAACTTTGCTTTGTCCTTCACTGCTATGGGGATCATCTGCAGATAGCACATGATTCTGTATGGGAATTTGGGAATTGGGTTATTAAACATTTTCTTCCCACTTTTCCATACTTGATTGCATAAGTTGCCTGTAGGAGGGCTCTGCCACAATATTATAAGCTTATTTTGAGCTCAAGTTGAAATACATTCCCTGTATTAAGTCAGGATCTAGATGTATGTATTTTCAATTGATGTCTTATAATTCACATTTGAATTTGCCATTTCTAATTTCATTATTTCACAGTGTTAAACAGTCATAACCATAATGTTTGTTCCTCAGAGAACTTCTAAATCATCCTTAGTGTGCTCTAAAATCTTATTTCATTTTAAAGTCCTGTTTTTGAAATGTTAAACTATTAGCTAGGACACAAGTATTCCCTGTTTGAAGCTGGTAGTCTTTTGAAAAAGAATTGTTCCTCTCTGGGACTGATAGTTATTAATTTTAATGCTAAAGCTTTGAATCTTGAGGCTAACACTGGATTTACTCTTAGCCTAAATTTCCAAAGACTGCTTTTACTTGTATATGTGTGGAGGAGGAAGGGAAGGAAAAGAGGGGACTGCATTAGTATAATCAGGAATTGCAAGTAGCTTTAAAATGCTAATCTTGATCTGATACCTTTGGAGTTATTGATGGCTTTTGCTTTCTTGCTGCAGGGGAAAGCAATATATTTTCTTTTTACACCTTCTACTATATATTATTTTCCTTCTGTGTTATGGTGGAAGTGGCCATACTCTATACTATAAGCTAATAACTTTCAGGCTGCAAGATTACTGTTGCCTGAGAATCTGAAACTGTGCCATTGCCTGACTGGGTAGTAAGTCCCAAGTCACAAAACACATGTTTATCCCTGCTAGAGGCTCGCAGCACAATTGTCAAAAAGACAGAATGTTACTAGCAAATTTATAAAAGTACATGTCTGTATATTAACACACAGTATGATTTCTTATCTTAAATAAAAATTGGTTAAGTATGGGAAAAGTTATGAAGAGCTGAAATGGGTTAATTATATTTCTCATTCATTATGTATAAATGAAAAGCCCAGCATTATTCAGAAGCTTCACTCAATCAAGTCTTCATGAACTTAAAATTCTTATTGGTCCCTAATTAAATTAGGGGAATTACTGGCAAACTGAATTGGAGTTGATCTGTATTTAGGGACCTCTTGAACAAAGTCCCTCATCAATCTAGTATCTTGCATATTGCTGCCTTAAATCTACCCCTGTGATGCTTCTATCTCAGTTGATCTAATTCATGGTTTTAATTTTGTTTCTTTCTCATGAATTCTGTATCTGTGAGTCCTAAAGATGGAATGAGTGTTAGTTGCTAAAGTAAATTTCTCATTTTTGTGGCACTGTTATGGTCTTAACATGGGATTCTCTGGGTTCCTTGGTTGTTGAGTGAAAATGTAGTGTTTTCTAAGCTAGGCAAACCCCTAGAAGACATAAATAAGCAAGCCAAGAGAAAAACTCACTAATCAAAGGTGATTAAATAGGAATTTGGCAACTATATCTAACAGTGGAAAGCCAAGTTTTTCTAAAGTAATTGTCTCCTAAGTTCTGAATGCATGTACACTGACAAAAGAGTATGCTCCCATCAACAAGACATTAACACTTATTGTTGCCTTTAGGCCAATCTGTATAATAAAAATTTAGAGTTCTGCTAAACAAAGTAATTCATACTTCTCCCTGGATCTAATAGCAGTTCTTGAGTATTTCCTCTATGGATTTATTCCTCCTTTCATAAGAAAGACATTAACACGGAATTATATTCCAGGATCAGAAAATATATAACTTAATGCTAAATAGTTATAACTTAAAGTGTAAGGAAATTTAGTTTAAATGTTGATGAGATCCCTAAGCAGTCTTGATAGTTGTCATTGGATGTCTGTTAGAAAGAGGAGACAAAGACTCCAGAAATATCCCTTCATTCCAACACCCAAGTTGCTCTTTTTATGCACCTGCTGCTGTAATATCAGAGGTGCAAGCCTGAGTTTGAAAAGCTGACACATGGCTCTCTTCCAACGCTTCCTGCCAGTATAAATTAATGCTTACCACAGGACATACTTGGATGGTACAAAAGGGTGGTCCTGTGAGAGATGCTTGAGGAGCAACTGAGTAGTTCTGGCTCTTATACATCAAATCTAAGGGTATATATTAATTAATTACAAAGCAATCCATTATTGTTTCTTGCCAGACCTCATGTTTTGTACGTCCACAGTGATAGCATCATATTTGTTTGGGAGGGAATATCTGTCTCACAGGAGTTGGTATCTAGAGGAAGATTAATCACTCTGCTAGTTAATTAAAATAATGACATTTAATGCTTTATAGTTGATATTATTTGTAAAGTTGAATGGATATTATTGCTTGCATTTTATCCCCTACCATTTTCAAACCACAAAAGAGACACACTATCATTTATTCACTTATGTAATTTTCTTTTCTTTGACTAGGAAAATGTTAGGGTTTACCAATGTAAAATATGAGGTTTGCAATGCTTAACTGGATTTCTTCCCATCTCTTGAATGCCTGGATCTTAAATGTTAGCTACTTCATGTTAAACAGAAACCAAATAAAGAGCTGATGCCAAAACCAAGTTTTTCTGTAGATGAGAGGATTGTGCTGAGCAGAGGACTATGAGTAGAAAGTAGGTGTCAGAACCAGGTACCTAATAATTACTGCTCTCCTGTTTATAGTTTGCGTAGTGGTGTCAGCTGAGGGAAGTAAAAAAAAAAAAAAAAAACAAACCCACAACAAAACCTTTCTTAAGAGGAGGTATAGAAACTGCTGCTGAAACAATGAAGCAGAGAAGATTCTGTAGGCTGGTGAGATGAAAAATGGGGAGTCATACTGCAGTCTGCAGTCAGGTACTCAGCAATAAAAAGGCCCTAGGTTTTACTTTACTAAAATCAGAAAACCACTACTTATTTCAAGCAGATGTGTCAGACTACATATGACATTGGACTTCTTGCACAGGTAAGACTGTGCTGTATCCCTAAGAAAAGTGGTATAACCTTCATGTAAAATTGATTCAAGAAACTTTGGGGCTCTCATCTAGCCTCAAAGATCTTTTAAATGTAGATAGCATTGACTTAATTCTTAAGAATGATAAAGATTTCTGAAAGGAAAACAGTAAACATTTGTTTTATTCACCTGTCAGTTGTTATGGAGGCCTGGGTCTCTGATAGAGGTCTCTCTACTGGAAACAGGAAAAAAAAACTGTGCTATAGGATGTTTTAGGTCTCATGGCTATGAATTTCTTTTGTTAATATTCTAAGGATTGCTATTATTTTGATGCTGAATATTTCTTCCTCTTTCCTTGGGATATGGTTGTTTCAATTTTTTTACATTTGGTAACACACTACACCTCTCTCACCCATGTAAGGTTATATGCACAATGAAAATGCTATCAGTGTCAGTAATTTTTCAGGAAGTATGACTTTGTGCTCTTCCTATGGGTCAGAGACATCCAGTTATAGAACAGAACTGATACTTTGAGGATCATTCATATGTGTGAATGAAAACACTTAAAGGAAATTGTAGAGTGGAAATCCATCCATGTTCAGAAGACCAATGTGTAATTTTTCTTCCATTTCAAGTTCTACTTCTGTCATTTTAAGCTTTCTCTGTGATATAATGCTTTATTCTCAGAAAAGAAGGGAAGGAATCATGAGACACTTTCACAGTATTTCTTTTTTCCATAACATTCTTCTAGACTTGAATCAGCATCGCAATGTGTCAATAAAAAAAACCCAACCAAACCCAAAAAAGCTACTTATATCCAAAGATGAGTGAGAAAGATTATATTTGGCTAGTGATCTTTCTGAATCAGCAAGAAATTAAAACCTTTGTCCCTGTGTCCACAAAGTCTATGGGCTCTTGTCCGAAATGTGTGTTGGTACAAAAATTTGCTTTGCATATCTGGCTCTGTTGGCATGACTTCTGTCTATGTGTATAGTTTGTCTGCTGTATTAGTTGTGAAAACAAACGTCAGGAGCTGGGATATTGAACACGGGATGAACTCTTCCATTTGGAAAAGCTTGCTAGTCTTTGTCAGTGCTTCCTGTCAGACCCAGTACTGCAACTGCCTGTGTGTTTTTTGGATGCTGAGACTGAGTTTTGGAACACAAAACAGGCAAGGATTTATTAAAATCAAAAGGATTTGGGCCTTTTGGTTTTAAACATGCTTTCTGAAAAAACAAAACAAAAAAACCAAAAACGAATTATTACAATGATACTAAATAATCAGTATAGAAATGGTAGAGGAACAGGATTGAACATGATTCCAAAATTTCAATACACAATTATTAAAATGGCTGACAGCCTTGAAATGTACTGGACATCCCAAGCTGAGCAGAGGTGACAGCAGCCCTACAGTTGTCACCACAACATGATCGAAAGAGGGAATGAAACTGATCCCTGGATGCCTTCGTTATCAGTCTTGTCTGACCTTTCTGGGTGGCTTGATCAGACCACTGCCCTGGTGAATTGTCAGTCCAAGCATGGCTCTTCTGCTGGTTATGCGGTGGGAGACCAACTTAGAAAATGATATTACATGTCTCTTGAGCAATAGGTTGGCAGATACAAACCACCTCATTAGAATTGTGAGATGCTATTAACAAATTTGGAAAATGTTTAATATGGAAAACAATCCTGGGCATGCTCTGATGTGACCAGAAGGGGTGTGTTAAGTCAATGGCCATGATTTTACAAACAAATTTTATATGGAAACACTAATGAGGAGGGGTTATTTTTTAGGTGTTGGTGACAAGAGTCTGTGCTATGTGTTGGCATGTGATAAATTACAGGTAATGGATGAAAATATTTCCACTATGAAGAACTCCAGAAAGAATTGATTCAAATATAAATACTTGTCTTGTAGTTGAGACTTGTGAAAACTGCTGTAAAAGGGCACTGAGTTCTGCGGTACTGTTGCTTGTCGCTGGGATTACTGCCTCACTGAGCAGGGCCAACACTCTCCTTAGGCTTCCTTTTGCTAGCAATGCACATGCAGAAACTCTTCTTCCTGCCCTCCTTCTCCTTTGCTAGTTTGAACTCCAGCTACGTATTGATGATTCTATTCCTACCTGTGCAGGCAGTGTCTGTATTTCTCACAAGTAGCTGTCCCTGCTTTGGGATTCTGTGTCCTTTTGTTTTGTGCCTGAACTCAGCCAGAAGCTCTCCTTTTTGTCTGTGCTGGCCTTGCTGGATTTCTGCAAAGTGGGATGAACTGCTCTTGTGCTCTGATAAGGCTGATCTTGAACTTCAGCCATCTCTCTTGAGTCCCTTTGCCCTGGCAGGAAGTTTCCCATGGGATCCTTCCGAGCAGGTCCCTGCAGAGGCTGAAATCTGCTCTTTGCATTCCAGGACTGTAATACTGTTGATCCTGCTTGTTCCTTTTCATACCTTGAACACCTGGATTGCCTCTGACCCATTGTATTGACCAGCAAACAGAGGCTCATGAGAGACAGCTCCTGTGACTGAGAGACTTTTCCCAGATGCCTCAGGAGGGTTTTATCAGCCCCCCTTCTTGATTATGAGTCTGTTATTTACCTGGAGCACTAAATGACTGCTTTTGTTCAACAACAGGGTTGGGAAATGTACCACCTGTGCCCCCCATCTTTCACCCTTGCCAACAGAGTGTCCTGCTTTTTAGTATGGTGCACATGGACCTTGTCTCCTTATTTGATTCTGGGGTGAGGAATACAGATGGGAGTGAATTTATAATTTAATAGTACATTTCTGTGGGGAAGGCTTGATACTGGTACTTGGATGTGGTGATGTTTTGATTCCTTTTTTCCTATGCCTCAAGACTGATTCTCCTGTGCACTGTATGGCAGGAGTTCGTGCACCTGTATGTCTCCGAGTATTCTTAGATAAGTGCTTGGGGGCAAGGGAGAGAAGTAGCAGGTAATCTTGGAGCCTTTCATCACAGAAGCCCTAGAGGATCCTTTTAACATAAAAGTACTTGTACTTAACATAAAACATACAGTAAATGAAATGTTCCTTCAGGTAAAAGTGTGACCGTTTGGGAAACTTACCTCATTTTGTCACTTAGCCAGTTCCTCTACTGAAGAGGAAGGAATTGAAGGGGGAGTTGGTGTGATTAGCACATTAGCTTGAAATCTTGAACAGTAAAATCCTCATTTTCTTGGTCGTGTCTTTTCTTGTCTTACTTGACAAGTCTATGTGAGATTGTCTTTATAACATTTTAAATAGTAGTAATCTTCCTTGGTTCTGAATATTTGCTTCAGCTGCAGAATGTACAAATAAGCTCTGCCTTAATGTGCTTGAATAGACTTTTTTAGCTTAATGTTCCCTTCAGGGATTCAGATTCACAACTTTCAATCTTTTCTTCTTCCTACTTCTGTCTCTGAAAACATCAGCATCTCTTTAAGTATCTGCACTTCTCCTCAGGCAGTTTGTCATGAGGTATATCTTCTGGTCTGAGAATTCCCTTTCAGCTGACTTTCTCTTTCTTCTCCTCTCTTAGATTTTTTTGGGGGTTTTTTGGTTGTGTTTTTTTTTTTTTTCCCATTTTATTTTATTCTCAGTTCCATGTTTGCTCCCTTGCTACATCCTTGACATTTTCATGATGCTGCTGTTTGGAAAAAAAAAAAAAAAACAAACCCCAAAACAAAACACCAGAATGAACTTTGTTCATTGTTCCTAGCGATTGTCTGTCTTTTCTAACAACTGGGAAATTAAGTTTGCATAAAGGAAGAAAATTTTTAGAGGTTGAGACTCTGATAATGCAGATATCTCTTTCCAGTCTGTAATTTAAAGCATGATAGGTGTTTCACTGGTTTGAATGGTATCACTGACATGCTAATGTTGGGCATATATATAGTGCTTGCAGGGTCAGGAACATTCAAGTTTTTCTTGAAAGAACTTGTCAGACCTTTTCTAATTATTGTGACATAATCAGAAGAAAACAGATACAGAAGAAATTGCATAAATTGAGGGTTTTTCCTAGGATATTATTAAGTTCAGTCAAGTTGTGCTGGTGTAATTTTAGATGTCCTTCAGGTTTTAGAGACACATTCTTTGGGTCAGGAAAGATTTTTCTGTCTGTACATTAGCAAATGGAAATAAAGAGCACTGTTCTAGTGCACTGTTCTAGTGTTCAATGAGCATTAGTCTATGTGCTCATTTTTTTCGGTAATAAAGAATATAAAACTAGCTTCTTCATATGACTGTTACTGGTATAAATGACAAAGTGAAAACTGGTAATAAATAGTTTTTGTAGGACACCTGCTTGTCTTCGTTTTTCCAGATCACCTTTTCTGTCCCTCCTTTAGGGTCTTTGTTCCACTCCCTCTGTCTTATACCAGCATCAGAAAATATTGCCAACAGTTTGGAACTTTTTTCTTTTTTCCTAGTTTCAGGAACATTCCAATACTGTTCTTTTTCATCACTAAGCATGATAAAATGCTGTATTAATACCAAAATTACTCGTTTATATTTGCATTGTCTTATTTACACTCATTTGTCATGCATGTTAGGCTTCTCTTCCTGGAAATGAAGTCAACAAATGTTGTTATCCAAAACAGTTGGTGAGTAAGTATTTTGGAACCAGTTTTTAAGCATCAAATACCAAACTCACATATTTTAGGGAATGCTGAGGAGCAGAAAACTGTTGGTGTTCTTTACTTAAGAGCTGGTTGTTTGCTTTTATTCCAAAACCACCTGCTTGCTGACTTTTTCTATCCAATGTTAAAAAGTACTGAGTTCATTATGATCAGATTGAAGTGATTTTGACTGTCACAAGCAACATCTTGGAAGGTGCTGGGTATCATAACACTGATTTAATATTATACTAAAAGTACTGAGGGGTTTTTTTTCCAGTAGTAGTAGTAGTAGAGAATCTTGTGCTTCTGACTTGGCTTACCAATTTTTTCATGATGAGAAGTGCTGTTTGCTGGTTTTCTGTTTGGTTGAGGAAAACTCTGTCTGCTTAGTTGGCTAAGCTCTTCTCTCCATCTTCTTTTTCTTGAATTAATGTCTAATTTCTCAGAGTGGTGCCTTTGCCTGTGCAGAACACCCTCTTTGTAAAACACAAAGTAGATCACTGTTCTGAAGAAAACATGCAGTATCTGTAAATTTGCCTCTAGCCCAAATATGTACCCATGGAAATGTAGAAACTTGAGGGGACTGGAGATGGGACTAGAGGTAGTTTCATGAAATTGGTACATGGCATGCTCAGCCAAAGGAGAGGAGGTGGCCCTTCATGCAAAGGGCTGGTAGCAAGGAGCACAGAGCCTGCTGTGCTACAGGAGGCTCTGAATGCTAAAGGTAGCAATGTGTCAAGCAGGAGAAACAGGAAACTTCTGGGATGAGAGAATCCATCAAAGGCCCTGAATACAGAGAATTCACCCTCACTTAAGGAAGTCCCTCCCTTGCAAGCTTAGGGAATACTTGAGGAAACTATTATCTCATTGTTTGGGGTGGCACTTTTTTTTGTTGTTGTTGTTGTTGTTGTTTTCTTTTTGCTTCCCCAGCTAGTCTCTACAGTTTGCCATGAGAGGCAGCATACTGAGCTGGATAGATTTTTGAACTGACCCCCATGGCTACTCTTGTGTGTATTTATTTTCTTATTTACATACGCAGGAGCTGTGTCCCCTATCCCCCTCTCCTAACATTTTAGTAACCTCAGTCTGAGGCAACTGCCTCCACAGGCTTCTCCTGTTGCCAGTGAAAGGAGAGGCTACAGCTCTGGTGAAACTTGGTGTGAGTTCTAGAGTGGGAAGGAAATTTAAACCATTTCTACTGTTTCACTGACAACAGGGGAAACATAGAAGGTTTAGTTTCCTTATGCTAATGCACTCTGTGAATATCCACTGTGGTACTTCCCCAAACTGCTTATGGTTTAATTTGAAGCAATGGATAACAATTGACTGTAAAAAACAAATAAGAGGAGTAATGAGAAATGCAAGAACAGAGGTGCCTGTAATAACATCATTACATGGTTCCAAGTGACTTCTGTCATTGGACTTGGGAGCAGAATGAGGCATTAAAAACTAAGCAGTATGAAATGTAACATTCCAGCAAATTTGAAAGCACTGTGGGAATACTGACTCTCTCATTCAGATGTGGACTTTATGAAGGGTGGTTATTTCTGTGCTGAAACTCATAAAAAAAAAGTTTCAAATTATTTGTCTGTTTTAGTCTTTTTCTATTGCAAGGTCAATGTGTTGGTCTAAAACATTAACAAAATAGCCATTTGGCTCTGAAAGCTCCTTTTTACTAGAAAAATTCATAACTCTATTGTGTGGTGCTGCTCTCTGTGCTGCAGCCCTCCAAGAACAAAAAAAATACTGGGAGAAGAGAAACCCCTTGAATAAAGGAATTCTCTCATTCACTGCCAGACCAATCACTCAGAACATTAAAAAAACAGCCCACTAGATTGATAGAGCAGAGCTCCTATCCTATGTATATTCTTTTTCTCTGTGTGTGCGTATATACATAGACAAAGATCCTTCAAATTGTTTGGGCTAGTCTTTCTAATATGGAAATATTAGAATATTCTTTCTTTATAGCCTCAGTGTGTAAGTAATTACTTCCAAATCTTCAAATTTCACCTAATTCACTCAAAGGAACTACACCAAGATGTCCCTTTAGGTTCTTTTTGAGTTGTTTGAATGTAGTGCACACTGGGAGTGGTTCTTAACTGTCCATTTGGGTAGAAGTTATAGAGAGGAACTTCAAGAAATGAAAGTGAGGTGTGTTCCTTCTCCCTCACTGTGGAGGAAAAAAAAAAAAAAAGAACCCAAAAGATTTAAATTAAAGTGAGTTTTAATACTCAATCAGAGAGAAAATACTGTATGTGCAGATCTGTATGCATACAGTTACATCTATAGCTGAATGTACAAGAAATCTGGAGTGGATTTCATAGATCTTGGGAACAAGGGGAAACAGCTGAGGCTTTATTGCTGCGGTTCAGCTTTGCTGAGCATTGCAAATATAGAATGTTGAAAGAAAAGCTAATAAGAGGATAGCTGTTGGCAGAAGATGCTCACATTTATCAGCAGTTTCAATTAGAATTAGGTACTGCGCTAACAAAAGCCATAGCAAATGTGAGGATCAAAGAAGTGACTTGATTTACAATTACCTCTGTGCCACTGATGTGTTTATCAAACAGTTCAGATACAGTAATGAGTAAAAATACTAATGTGAAAGGAGAAGCCAGATCAAATCTATCTCCCAAATGCAAGGTACAAATGTTGAATGAGAGAGGAAAGAAATAATAAAGGGGAAGAATGGAAAACTTGTGGAAGCTGAAACTAGATGTCATAATTTAATATTAGTGTTAAGATTCACAATGAAGGAGATGATGGGAAGAGTATCACACTTAAGTGACATTAGGTCTTTACTTCTAGAAGTTAATCATAACCAGATCTCTGTTCTTAAATAGTAATGTAAGTAGAGAAAAAATTGCTGGTACCAGTAAGAAATATTGGAACAGTAGGCAATGTAATTCCAACACCTGATTCTATGAAGATCAGAGAAATTTTGACAGGGAATAACTGAGAATATTTGTGCCCATTTTGTTCAGAATATGAAAGATCATTCATCCATCTCTGTTGAAAATGTCATTAGAGTGTATGGCAGGTGGCATAGAAATCTGAATGTCAGTGAAATAAAGCATGAGAGATTTTCCTGGTGAGGCATGAAAGTTGTCATCTGTAAGACTGTTTCTTCTAGCTTCTTCCTTTATCTTTGGAAGAGAAGGGAGGATAAAAAAGAAAATCTAAAGGAATAAAAGTTACTGGGTTATTTCTAGTGATCTTATGTGAATGTTACACTATTCATATTTGAAAAGTAATCGCTTCTGTGGATCTTTCTTTGCCTTTTGCAAGAGTCAAGAAGGTCTGTCAGGAGAGACCGATCTGCAGCTCTGAGGTTTCAGCAGGCTTCCTGGAAACTCCCCTTCGCTACAGAATGTGTTGTTATTATCTATGTTTATTACCTTGTTTGGATGACACTTTCAACTGGTTTCCCCTCAGCATTCCCCTCTTTAATGCCAGAACACTTCTGAAAGAGTCTTTCAGGCTGTGACGGGCTCACCTGGGTTTCTTGGCCATGCCTATGGTATGATGGCTCCAACACAGCTGAAAATGAATGCAGTAACTACCTGCTGTTTGAGATGTTCACAGCAAGTTGGGGTGGCTGCAAGAGAGGAAATGTGAATTTGAATTGAGGCAGATAAACATTTAAGGGGGAAAAAAATAACATTAACAAATGATGTGGGGTAAAACTTTTTGTGACTGAAAACTGTTCAGAAAAGCTCAGCTTTGGTGTATAGTACCAGTCTGGAAACTCCAGGCTAAGCTGATACTCCTTGCCTTAAAAGGGAGTGGTCGTGCTGTAGCTCCTTTGCCAACGGCAACTGTCCTGTGAGGCTTGTTTTGAATACACACCACAACTAAGGTGTCTTTATAAGTCCCAACCAATGACAGCAGAATTTGAGAATGAACACAAAATAAGGAATACAAGAGAACTTTGTAGGAACTTGGGGGCTTTGGGGATTTTCTTGTGGTTTGTGGTTTTTTGTTTGGTTGGTTTTGTTGGGTTTTTTTTAAGTGGAGGACTTTCAAAAATCTGTTTTAGAAATTTGATACAAAATGCTTATCTTGGAAGCTGCTGTGTAAGTATTACTTCCATCAGAATGTTAGCACACAAACCCACTTTTGTATTTTGTTTCTGAGATGTTGCCTCTGCCAAGTTATTTGTGGTTATCCTACATTCATGGAAGATTTTAATGAAATTGTTTAAAATGTTTTCTCTTGTCTATAAAAGGAAATAATCAGGATGTGAAGTTTGAACATATCAATAGTTCATTGGAGCTTATATGCCTTGGTCACTTAGGTACTCTTGGAATCTTTTAACGTCTGAAAGAAAAAAAGTATCAACTGACATAAGAAAATTATAAAGATAACAAACTTATTTTTGTTTTCATGTGAAAATATTTGCAGTTTACTTTATAAGTGGAAAAAGAAATCTATGTTCTCAAAATTCCTTCCAACTTGATCCCAATTTAAGATACCTTCAGTATTCTGTGATGTTAAGGGTCCTTCCTTGATTTTGATTCATCAATGAATGAATAAACTCTTCTTTCTTCTCCTCCTTGATGAATTTTTTGTAGTCTTATTTAAAACAGACTACTTTGTTGATTTTTTTTTTCCCGGTTTCTCAGCAGCAAATGGCACAAAAAATTATTTCATTCCTGCCCGTGGCAGGGGGAATAGAAGTAGATGACTTTTAATGTCTCTTTGAACATAAACCACTCTGATTCTATGGTTCATGTCAGCTGCAGTGTTAGATGCCATTTGCTGTTTCCTATCAAAAATTGAGATACTACAAGAATGAGGATTTTTTTCAGGAATGTTTGATCTGTGCTCTATTGGAGTGGGTTTTATAACAATACTTTTTATGGAGATTGTTTACCTTAGTTCCTGAGATGAAAGAGATTTTTAGGGTGGAAAATTACATTTGGGGAGGCAGATAAATTAAAATATTTTCGTCAAACAGAGTAAATCCATTATTGTTCCCTTTTGTTGGCCTAGAGCTTTTTTATGTTTTGTTTCATTCTCTGAAATATCCTACCATATATCTGTTTTATTTTCCTCTGAAATATTCTTTACAGAGAGATGAAGTACTAATTTAAGCTTACTTTTTTATAGCTCTTTGAATTCTAGAAGTCTTCTGTACTATTTTAGTCTTTCAAAATTCTCCTGTTTCTGATAGAATCTTTCCCTGATGGTTATTAGAAAGTTATTCTAGTTTCTTAATTAGTCGGCATAATAATCTTTTGGCATGGCTAAAAGTTAAAAATATATTGATATTTGGCTTCAAAATATCTACTGGAATTACATCCCAGTACTTCATTCTTGCAATACAGGTTATAATAGAATTGAAAAATAACATAATTCTTGGTGTTGGGTTGTTTTTTTTAAGTTTGAAGAGCCAGCTGCAACGAGAAGTGGAGGGAGTACTTTGAACAATAAGAGTAGGATCTCTTATGGCAGCTTTCTTGCATGGTACTATTTGTGGCTGCAGAAATGAGGTAAGAAGACAGCTGTTTATGCAAATAAAATGTCTCACAAATCCACATGAGAAGGTGTGCACAACGCTTATAAGAAAGAAATGATTCCTCATGCTCATACTGCGTCTGTTTCCTGAATAAATCCCACACCAGCCTGAATTCCTGTCTGCCAGCTTGTGTTAATGAATATGGAACTTGCTGAAGAGCCAAAGAGTAATGAAAAAAAGAGCATAAACATTGCTTTTAGTTTGGAATGGATGCATGACTAATCTAAATTAGACATACAGCACTGCCCATTTCAAAGGGCAGGCTCTCTGGCTGGCTTTGCTTGTTCACTTGCTCTAAAAAGAAAAACAAAAATACACTGAAAACTTGGTCGAATAAAATGGAAAGAGGAAGAGAAGAGGGTAGAATTGGATTATAAGAATTGAGGAAAAAAACCCTGCTATAGAAGTGTAGTTATGTATGTTGTTTTGATGTCCAACTGAAATATTAATTCTTTTAGGAAACCCAGTATTCCTTCTGGCAGAAGAACAAGTATGGCATATGGCATCAGGGATTTGGTGGGGTTTGGTTTTTTTCAAGGACTGGTCATAATGTCTAACCATTTTATTTGTGAGGGATACAACACAGCTATTTCTGTCTACTGAATTTCAAGTACAGTTAAATAAAAATGATTAAATAAGTTGAATTTCTTCTGACTTCCGTATAAACATTTCTGTGAGAAAGGGGCCCAAATGATTGGACACTCCATATGCTCTACCATCATATAAATTTGTAAGCTGGTGCTGCCATGGGTGCAGTGGTTGTTGTGCCTATGAAGTTCCCTGATTTCTGAAAGTCAGACTGATTTGCTGGACTTGATTAGATCTTCTGGATCACTACAATTTTGTTTTAAGTATCATGCTTCATCATGCTGGCTTCCAGATGTGAAAGAAATAGAAGAGGAGCTGTTGTTCCTCTGACTTTGGCTGAGTGAATCTTAATTTTCATTTGCACATGGATATCACAGGGCTGATTATTAGCTCTTGGTTGCTGAAATCTCTCTGTTTCATGGATGTTATGGTGCTTTGGTAGTGCCTGTTTATTTTAGAAAACAGCTGAGGAATCTGCTGTTATTTTATAATTTCTTATCAACCTCTTGGCAAGCTGAACCATATGGCAAATAAGACTGCAATCTAGAAATAAAAATTCATTTGTAAAATTTCATCATGACTTTGTATAGTTGAATACATGGAGTTGCCCAGTAGTAACTCTTGTAGCTGAATTTCTTATAGGTAAGAATATAGAAAAGTATGTAACTAATCTTACTTAGTATTGAAACTTTCGATAAGTTTTCTTTAGTTTTTCCCTGTTTCCTTACACTGGCTAAAAAAAAGCAACAAAAATCCATCTTGACAGACAAGTACACATACAGGGGAAAGAACAGCTTTGAGCTCCAAGTGCAAGACTTTCTTTGGACACTCAAATATGTGTTATTTCCTTGCTTAGGAAGGCAAACTAATCCCTCCTAGAAATTCTATTATGTGGAACCATATTGCTACTGATACAAGTCAACAGCAATTTTGTAACTGTGGAAACCAATCATATTCATTTCTGTCACCTACAGTATGTTCCAACTGACTGATGATAGTACTCAGTCCTTTGCAAGGACTAGCTGCTGTAATAAGGGTGACAGATAAACCTCTGAAACCTATTGACAAAATATTTGCAACAAGATGATGATAAAACTCAAGAATTTGGGTTTCATTCCAGCTTGCTCTGGAAATGTGCTCTTGTGACCTGTGCCTATCTTCCTTCCATAGGATTGACTCTTTCTAAAAGACATAGTGGTGATTATTCCTTTTTCACTGCAGGAGAATGGGGGCAAAAGCAAATGTGAAGAATAATAGAGATGGCTTTCTTGTTAGGTTCCAGTGCAGGAGTCACAGAAGTGACAGCATCAGTCTCTTTTAATTTGAGAGGTAGTCTTACTGAGATCCTACAGATCTGGGATAGAACAGATACGAAGTCTGACAGGAGTTACAGTGACTTGGGTTTTTTTTCTGCTAAGCTCAGTAAATGCCATCTCCTTAGCATGTGAAAATGGAGTTTTTTTCAGTCTTCATTTCATCAACTGTGGTGAACAAATCTGTGCTGAATTTAGAAAGTAATCCAATCTTAATATTAAAGAAAATTATGGTGAAACATTTCCAAGCTTATTAACAAGTAGAAAATGGATTTTAAAAATCTAGAATTTTAATGTTGCTATGACATTTGGAAGGCAGTCCAGACTTTTATCCTTAAAGATAAGGGTTAAATTAAAAAAACCCTCACAATGTAAGGGGTGATGGGGGAAGGAAAAAAGAAAACCGCAACAAACCCAAAACACCCAAAGATTTAATTTCTATTGCAGACTTACTGGTAAAATGAGACAATCATGAAGTAAATCAATTCCCTCTGACAGCTTCTACCAAACTTCTACCCATGATTTGCTGTTAAAGATAGTACTTTTAGCAGACTTTCTGGTCACCTTTTAAATATAGCTTCAGGCAATCTTTTGTTGTACAGAATACATAAGAGAGCGACTAAGAAGGATGTATGTGTAGGACTTGCTACCTGGATGAGAGGAAGATTTATTAGATTACAGTTGCTGCTAATTTCTGCTTCAGGAGAAAGTCTAATTAAAAAAAACCACCGACCAACAAAACAGCTTCCTCATTATATACAGAAGCTTGTGAAAAGTCTGCACCAGTTATCAGCTAAGGATAGTCAAAGATTAGTGTTGCCAAGGGTTTGGATTTCCTCCTTTCTCCCACTTTAAGATCAAGACCTGTTATTTCTTTACTCATTTCCTTGGGAAAATGATTATTGGCTATTGCTTCTCTAGAAGGAAAATGAAGCTTAACACTATCAGGAAAATCACAAAGTGCTTGTGAACTGGTGAAAAGCACCACCCCCCAGTGAGACTCCTTTGACATCCAAGTAGTAATTTGGCAGAAGAGGTTTACCCTGGCATAAGAACTCTGACAAAGAATCCTGAAAAGCTAGAGTTGATGAACACCTCACATCAGAGGGTGACTTGTACAGCTTGAACCAGGGTCTTAGCGAGGGGTGTTTTGTTGGGCTTCCTTCAGTTAAGAATAACTTTGTGGCAATATTGACTAACAGGCAGGGTTATTTTCCCCCTTTTTTTTCTCTAAACCCATCTGGTAGCAGTGAATATCTTTCAGTTCCCTCAGTAACGCTGCTAAGGACTTGCATACACTGTCCTCAGAGTCATGGATTAGTAGTGAGATTCAATAAAGTCCTCATATTAATGATTTTCTGCACTGGAACAGCTGCTGCCACCCATGGAAACCCCATGGATTTTTCCCCTGAATTTTTTGTTGAAAGCCTCCTGCCTTCTCTTGGAAAAGAAAAAGAAGACGCAAATGGTGTCATGATCGCTGATATTTTAAGACCTGCCTTGTGCTTGTGACTGCCTAAATCCCTAGGTGTGGATTGTGACTCACTAAGTAAACCCCTACCACGGGAGAAGGACAGGGTGATGTGCCCACGAAGCTGGGAGGGAATAAGGTAAAGAAGATGAGTATCCCAATAGCAAGGAGACCAGAGGGTGGTCTTTGTTTTGTATAAACAGCTATCAACAGCTGAATGGATCACCTGGTGATGCAAATGTCTCACTGAGTCAGCCAGACCAGCAGGGGGGTTGTGGGTACTTTTCTCAGCACAGAGTATGAAAACTGGGTAACTATTAAAGTAGTTTGGAATAGAGCAGCAGGTTTGAGCTGGTTTCACCCACATAGCCCTTCTTGGAGACTGGGGATAGTAAAGGTTACACCTTTCACATATGGAATACCTGGAAGAAGCCGATGAGGGTTTATTGGCCTCTGGCAGTACTAAAGGTGGGTGATTGTTGGAGACTGAAGTGTTTCAGTAGACCAGATCCTTGAAATAACAGAGGCATTATCAGTTGATTGCTTCTTATGCTGAGTGCTTATGAAGTGCCTCAGCAACTTCTCAGAGTCATGGAGAGAGGTTTTTGCTGGCTTGGAAGTGACTGTAAACACCTGGTTTGTCATCTGATTCTGTACAGTGGCAGTCCTGCAGGATGCTGTGGTGGAGGAAGGCAGCATTCTGGTCACTCAATGAGATATTCCTTTAATTAAGCATTGCAAAGTTCAACATAGAGAGACTATTTATTTAGACAGAATATATCAACTTGGCTGGGGGGACTCAATTTGTGCTGCTACCTGGCAATGTAAGTATGTGACCTCTCTCCTAAGAGTCACCATGAGGTTTCTTGGCCTGGTTGCCCTTCTGTGTATAATCATGACCAGGACACCTCTATTGAAAAACAAAATTCTTCTGAAAATAACAAAATAAATAGATGAGACAGGGGATTGCAATTTTTTTATTTTTCCTTTTGAAAGCAGGATCTTTACAAAGAAATAATTCTTTCTAGCTTCAACCTATCAAATGGCTCAATTCAGACAGGGATAACAAAGATGCTGAGCTAAGAATGTTCTCTAAGAGGTGTATAGGAAACAAGGGCAGTGAGCTTTGTCTTCTTAATGTATTAGTCCTGAGGAATAGAACCATTAAGAAGAGAATTTAGCAGTTAAACACCTGGGTATCTGTCACTAGATATTGAAGCACTTACTTAGGTTTGTCCAGATGTATTCAATAACTAACCCATTTCCAAAGAAGGATATTTGAACCTGTGTTGGATACTGTGCTCCCAAATTATTTGGTTAACTGATCAAACCTAATTCCTAACACACCAGAGCTGATCTATTGATTTCTATTCCAATACTTGTTTTCTGAGTAGCTTGCAATACTGTCCAGGAGTGGAACACATTAATATAGGTAGTGGTTTAGTCATTGTACTGCAGCTCTTTGCAGACTTTTGCAAGGACATTCATGTAATAGATTGAACTAGACAGGTGTTGCTTTGACCAGTTAGAACTTGTGATTTTCTATAACAGCTGTGGCAGATATTTCATTCACCTCTCTCCCCCTTATTATATTTATTTGATACTTAGGGAAGGATTTGTCCTTGGAATATTGGATAGTGATGTATTTTTATCTCAGAAGAAGTCCTTTAATGAGAATAAGCTTTTAGCAGAAAATCATTACTTAAACAATTTTAGAGCCTTTTGCTATCTGTTGGAACTGAAATCAATATGCCAGGACATAGATACTGAAATTAAGTGCAAACTTGATTTGAGTATCATGTTAGTTTCCAGACTAACACTTCAGAGCTATTTAGCTAATAAATTATTTTTAACTAAATGCTTTTCATTGATATTTTCATAATGTGTTTTCCATGTATTTCCATTACATTTATATATTATCTTCACTCAGAAAATTCATATTTTGCAAGCATATTTAGCAAGATTGAACTGAAATGCTGCCTGCAAAAGACCAAAGAATAAAAAGACTTTAAGCAATGTCTTTTTTTAGATTTACTAAGGACAACAATTAAATCAGCATAAAATAATTACATCATAAGAACAAAACGTGTCACACGAGCTGCTGTGATGACTCATATGTCTAGCTCATTTGCATACTCTGTTAGGCAGACATTTTACTAAGAATTTAGTTCTAAGCTTTTATGTGACATCTTAAAAGTGACTTAGTCCTCTATTTGTCACATCTTTGCACCGTGAAGAGAATTTTTTCAGTTCTTTCTGAAATAGGTACAGATTTACTTGTTCTGTGTTTTTAGCAGTATTGCATTATTAAAAAGTGGTGTAATTATACTAGGCATGATTATAAACCACAATGAACAAACTATCACATTCCAAGACTTCATCCTGCTCAATGAAATCATGGCACAATTGTTCCTTCTCATCACTTAAGGCAACATGAAATGGTTCCAATGTGAACAACCTCCAACAAAGCACTTCTGTTCAAAAGTCGGGAAGGTGAGGTTGAGGCAAAGACAATGGGTGGAGATATTCAGCAAAATGAGACTCAGGAGGGAAAATAACTCCGTGTGTGCGTGGTTTTGGTTTTGTTTTTTTTTTTTTCTTAAGGAAGAACAGTCTTAAACTTTAGTGTACTGCTTCAGAGATACCACTGCTGTGTATTTTAAGTGATTATTTTCTTCTTTTTCCCAAATTGTTACTAAAGTTAGATCTGTGATTTAAGAAAGTTGCAAAAGAGATTATTTATTTTGATTAAATTTTTTTGGCATCAGTTTTAGTAAATCAGCCAAAGATTAGGTGGAAATTGTATTTTTAGTACATGTTTGTTTGTTTTTTTTTTTTAATAACGGAACAAAAAGTAGTTCTGACTTATCTGAAAGAAATAATGGCAATTTTGACCACTAATGTTTGTTATCAATATTTCACCTTGACAGAGACAAAATGAAACCCCTCTTTTTAAATACTTTTTTGATTATTTTTTATAAAATAAGTTTTATTTTAAAGGGAAAAAATGTTGATGCAGAAAATTTTATTTAAATTTAATATTTGCAAATTCTTTGAAGATAGATTCTATGCCTGTCACAATGTTATTTTGGAGGGGGGCAGTTTTCAGACAAAAAACCTGGGAGAAGGTACAGAACCTATTCTGTACATAGAATTATTTTTAATAGTAGCTAAAATCGTCAAAATAATGAGACATCTTTTATTTTATTTTAGTATAGCCTTCTTCCACTTGTTTATTCTGTGTTTGGACTTCTAAAATAATTTTATTTAACCTAGCTGATATTAAATGTTAACCTGTCTTTCATATGGCTGGTGTTTGCATTTCATAAATGCTCATTCCAGGACGCAGTTTAGTGCCTTGGTTGTTATTTTTATTATAAATAACTTCAGTCAATTATCCATGGAGTAGCTCAAGTTAATGTAGGAACAAGCATTTAAGTTCATGAATAATCTTGTTCTTCAAGTGAGTACATGTTTAATATTTCAGAACACTGTTATAACATTTGTTACAAGCAATTCCATCCAGGCTATGAAATCAACTCCTGATAAGCACTTCATGTTAGGGAACTAATTTTAGAGGATGTCCTCACTCACAACACATCGTGTGCATCTTTCCCAGTGTTTACTTTGCACCCAACTGCTAATGGCAACATTCCAGTGGATGTTTGAGCTGCCCTTTCTCTGCTCCATTGCCACTGTGAATGGACCGGTCTGCCTTCTGAATTCTCAGAGATAATGAAGTTATAATTGCACTACAATTATGCTTTCAAGGACGACTTAGACCTGCTTGCAGTTACCCATCTAACCTGCCTGGAGGCTGATGAAGGTGCCCCAGGGGCGCTGCAGTGTGGTGTGCCTGCCCCAGCCTGCCTGGAAAGCTCCCTGAGAGGCAGTGGGTCTAGACTCCTGAGCTCACTGCTGCATGGTTTCTCTTGTCTTTCCAGCCATCTCTCTTCAGATGGAGGAAATGTCACTTGGTGCTGGCAGATATTAATTTTCTCTGTTTAGTTTCTTTTCTTCTTTGCCTCTGTTTCGTGAGTTCTTTTACTCAGAGTTTGGATTGAAACACAGTAGACACGGAGTTTATCTTCAGACTCAAATGTTTATTATTTCTTATCTATAATATAGCTGCACAGAATGTGCCTCTGAGTTAACAAGGTGAAAATGGCCCCGAGGTCTAACTTCCAAGGTCTTTTAAAGTCTAAACTGTCCAATCATGGAGTGCCAACTAATTTATTTTTACTTATAACCCAGTAACTATTCATTCATGTTCCGCACTGTGGGTTTTTTGAGCCAATACCAAACCACCCAGATTTGTGAAGAAGAAGGAGAAAAGAAGAAGAACAAATCCACACACAAAATCCTCATCTTGTTACTAAATCCCATAAAACTAATTTTCTACATCTCTACATATTCCACCCAGTGACATAACTTTAATTACACAGCAACAAACTCAGTGTTATCACACAATTTGGGAAGCCTTTCCCAAGACTTCAGGTCAAATGCAGTGTGCTTTTGAAGATCAATGTCTGTCAACACTTGAAAGGCTGGAATTCTCTGAACTCAGGGTTTCAACATGCAGAAACAGGAACTTTCACCTCTAATGTTTGTTTTTTGCATGTGGATTGCATTTCTGTCACTCTTAGAGAGTTGAAAAGCTGCCTTTCTCTTGTGCTTGCTAGCAGAACATCACATGTGATGCTTCTCACTTCTCAGCATAAGACTGGTGCTGCTGATTTGTTTCTTCAGGTTTATTTCTGCTTAATTACAGACATGGTTTGCTCCGTCTGGATGAGCTAGATCATAGCCTCCACCTACCTCCCCTGACCCAGAGCATTTCTGATCAGCTGTGCATCACAGCTGGAGGTATTTAAATTGCCCACCTGAAAGGACTTAGAAACCTTGTAACTGATTATGTGCAGGTATACAGGGCTTCCCTCTGAGTCAAACAAAAGGGAGATAAAGAACTCTAAAATGTAGCTCTATTTTTAGTTGATAAATTATATCTTAATTATAATAGTGTGCACCTGAGGAAAAAACATCCAGAATTCCACCTGTATATTTTGGAAGCGGAATTTTATTTTACTTGAGGTGGTGATGATCAGGGAACTAAAACACTTCATGTAGAAATGAGTTAATCATAGTTCACACTGAGTAAAATTTAGCGAGGTATTAAAACTCTAGCTGACTGAATGTGAAAGAGCCTGGGTTTGGTAATAGCAGCAAGACAAGCACCAAGCGGATTGGAAAATGGCTTTTTTTTCCCCTTAAGAAAGGTAAATCTTGGTATATTTAAGAGATTAGATTTTTGGTTTAGTCCTATCTGCTTGCATGGATTTGATGTGCCTTGGGCTCAAGATGGCACATTTGAATTTACTAGTTCATGAGATTTCTAAAGTCTTCAGGAGCTTAGCTGATTTAATGGCAAGGATCCTCCAGTTTGTTTTGGCACTGTCACATCATGTACAAGCCACTGAAAGAGCTCTTCACTTTACTGAAAACAACTCTACCTAAGCAAGCATGATGTTTTTATAAGGTGTGATGGTATACAAAGATTTTATTATAAATCTTATTTGGCACAAGCACAATTTTTTCCTAGCTATATATTTACAGCAATTATCTTTCACTAAATAATTAGAATGATAATTTATCATATAACAAAACAAAATAATGCAGATGCCATCTCAACTTTTGTCTTTTTCTATTCAAGCCAGTCACCCTTAATTGTGAAAGGCACTAGCCTAGATTTAGGTCTACTGTGTACAGACTGAAGCTATCACTGATTTGAGTGCCTTTTTGTCTTGATAGCTTACAATAAATTCTGATAGTTACTAACATGTATTTCCCCAGAAGGACACTGTGTGAGTAAAAATGTCTCATTTTCTCCTGGACATGCTGTGTTCTTAAATGTATGATTTATAAATAGCCTATAAAATGAGATACATTCATTAATGTCTAAGTAATCATAGAAAGAATTGCTATATTGCATCAAATTCAAAACGTAACATCAGTTTTTCTACTGAGTTGCTGATTTTCTTTTTCTTCCCAGAAAGAACAAATCATTACTTCAAATATATCTCTCCTGCAGTTGTTAATGCTAGCAATATGAGTTTGTTCAAAGCTAAAACTCTGACTTCGAGCTTCTTCCAGAACTCTGCTGCCTTTTCCAAATTTCATAGAATTTTTTCCATTTTTTCTAGTTTTACTTTTTTTTCTTTTACAAAACTAAATTAAGCCCATTTTTCCACTTCAGTAAGTGCTTCTTCTCCTTACAGAAATACTCTGCACCCTTTCCACTTGTGAATCCGAATTTATTATTATTATTACTGCTGTTGTTTTACTTTAGGCAAAGCTTAAGGTGTTCAGAATTTCCATGCAAGGACACCAGGGTGGGTGTGTACAGACAGGGAAGTGCATGCTTTGCAGACACACTCATGAGTCAAATGATTATAGTTATGAAATAGCAAGTGGGGAAGGGGACATCATGGCCTGTTTTTATGCAGATAAATGCATTTATGTATTGCTCTGATGTTGAGATTCTTGATCCAGTGACCTATTTTCTCTTTTACGGCTGCTGGGCTGGTGCAGTGGGGGATGTGAAGCCTGTGCGATGCTGCCCATCCAGCTGACTCTCTTGTGATGATGTTCATGCAGCCAAATTTGTCTGTCAGGGGTCTGTCAGGCTTTTAGTCCACTGCACTGTAGGTCTCCAGCTGGGTGTTGATGGGTATTGCTTTCATTGAAATTAAAAGATTGGAGGGAAAAAACCTGAAATATTATATGTATTTTTCCTTTTCAAACAACACTGTTGTATTATCAAAGTACTTTCAGGTTTTAATTTCAAAGTTCTCGTGTATTAAAATAACATAAAAATATGAATTGAAATAAAATGTTTTCACTTCTTAAGTCAATAACATTTTATTGACAAAAACATATTTTTATTTTAGGGACTATTGATTTAATATTACACTTAAATTCAATGTTTGATAAGGATTGGAAATCTCTCTACTTTTGGTAGAATTAACCATGAAAAAGAGATGGCAGCTCTCACTGAATTCTAAAATGACTCCAATCAATCTGAACAGGCTGGCTTAAAACCTTCCATTTAGTACATCTACTTTGCTCTGGCTTCCATTCCTAAAGCCTCTTTATTCTGTGTGTACTTGTTTGTTTTCCTAGACAGTGAGGACTATCCTCACCAAGAAAGGGTGAAAAGTTTGTTTATGAGGGGGCAAGGGTCTTAGTGCACAGTACAGATACATATGTCTGTGAATTTACAACACACTGCTAATTCCATGCTAATTTTTCCATGTGGACACTCTTGTTACTTAATATAATTTTGGCTGGCCATAGCTTTCTGTTGCCTAGTGCCATGCTGTAAATTCAAATCCTACACTGTCCTTCAATATCCTTCCCAGGCACACAAGCCTTTAAAATCATTCACCAGAGGAGAGAAGTCATCAGAAAATAAGTGGTGGTTGCCCTGTAGTCCCCAAGAGGTCAAAAAAAATAAACACCTTGGTGGATATAATCTATGGGATCTAACTCAGTGAAGCTATATTATGGCCATAAGGCACATAGATTTGCAGGAAATCACCACATTGACCGTATTTAGCTCCAGGAATCTTTAGTGAGGTTATTTACTCAATGGCTAAAAGTCCTTTTCATGTATCTAATCAAAGTAATGAGCATTTTGTGATATGCAATTAACTCTGCAGTTGCCCAAACATCTGGGGACAAATCTTTTGACAGCTCTGTGTGTATACATGCATGTTTCCATGTGTACTGGAGGATGTTGTGCTTGTTGTACAGTATTTGTAGGTAGTTTCTGTTTATTGTTGCAGTGCTTGTGCTCACCAAAGCTTTGACTGCAGTCAAAAGGCTTGTATGTTTTAAGGAAATGTGTATGAACACCTGCCAGTAGAAATGGTCTTTGAGAAGAGACCTTTGAGGCAGGCCAGCTAGACTCATCCCCATTGCCACAACAGATGGGCACAATGTAAATCTTCATTCGTTCTTTTGTGAAAAACTCTAATTCTTAGGATGTAGCTTTTAATCATTTTATGTGGGCATTGGTTTATTAATTTTTGTGTGCATATCTTGGAAATAGTTACTTGATGCATAACTATCGGAGGAATTTTGAACTCAAGACACTTAAAAATGCAAGGCTTTTTTCCTACTGTTTTCCTCTCAAATTATTTTCTATATATCATCAGAAATCCTGGGTTAAGCATCGGTGTTTCACTTCGAGCATGTCTTGGAAAACAGAACCTTTTCAGTTTTGCTTTCAGGCTTTCCCATCGTAAGGAAACGCGAAGGCCCACGCTCCTGGCAATCAGTAGGAGTATTTGTTGGCCTTGCCTATAGCACACCTTTCTTCCTCGCATCTCCAACAACCCCTGAAGAGGCCTCCTATGCAAGCCTATGTACATGAAATTGATAAGATGAGAATTTCAAACAAATAGCTTACCTTTAGTTTTGATTCAGCCATCCATTATAGAGGTGCATTATGCTGCAGCTCCCGGTGAGAGGAGCGCTGCGGGAGCCATGAGCAGAGCAGGCCTGACTGCTGTCCTGATCAAATCACCGACAGGGCAGCAGTGATTTAAACAAAATTGGCTGGGCAATGGCTGCTGAGGCAATAATCTTTTTGAAAGCCATAGAGGCATGGTCAAGTGGTCAGAGTACGAGTGTGGAAGCCAAGTGTTTTGGGTTCTGTTCCTGCTATAGAGATCTCTAGTTTGTCATCTGCATCAACTAACTTTTCCTCATCTGAAAAATGGAGATAAACCACTTATTTCTCACCAGTCTAAGGTGGCAAAGTGCTATTTGGCGCAAACTTTGGATAGATTTTTTCATTTACCAAAATGAGTAATTTTTCTGGCATCTCCCAGATGATTTCAGTTGTGTATTGTTCTCTGCTCTTACACATTACCTCAGTTTGAAACCTGCAAGTGGAAAAGTGGAGAAAAGGCCATGGAAATAAATGTACTTACGTATTACAACTAATAAGAAAACCTCTTGCTTTCACGTGTAAAGACACACTAGTGATACATTAAAACTGGATTACTTGACCTGCTGTAAGCTACCTGTTTTATCAATTTAATTTCTTGTTCTGGAAATCATTAAGCAATGGAGATTACTTATTTTCTTAAAGATGTGTAGATGGTAGGATTAATCTTTAACAAGATGGTTGCAAAGTTATTGCCAGTGTGCTTATGAAATACTATTATTTCAAGTTTTGTTTTTTTAATGAGATGCTTATGAAAAAACATTCTTCTCTAACAGCATCCAGGGTCTCATAACAGGCTTTTGTACTAACTTCATATTGTGTTTATCTTTAAAATACGGAATTTCCTTCTGAAATTTATGATTGTTAATTTACACAAACATGGCATGTTTTACATTTGAAACTGTGTTAGAAGGCAAGAATAGGATTGACGTTATCTTCTTTCTTTCTATGAATGTGGTATAGCCAGAAATACTTTTTGGAAAGGTACGTTTTCTCTCTGCTTTTTAAAAAATATTTGGGCAAAGCTTGCATTTTAGGTCCATGTTCTGTATTTATATGCCATATTTGATCTGCCTGGATTTGTGCTTACAATCTAAGCAAATTTTCAATTACCTTGAGAGCGCTGCATTAAAAAAAATAATAAATAAATCCTTAATTTACACTCTAAGGCTTAAAAAATAAGTTTCTAACAATAGCTTCTATCAAAAGTTAAATTACAAGTTGGTTCAGATCACTATTTATACATATAGTAATTTTTATATGAATTATGACATTCTAGAAATTACTTTTTGTTGAACTACCGGGCACTGACTATTTTTTAATCCTTTTTTGGTTTTTGTTACGTTAAAGTAATAGAAAATATAACTGAAGTGCAAAATTTTCTTAGGAACTCCAGATGAATAGTTTCTTGCCTAAGGAAGCAATGGTTATTTCTGCCTCAAAACTGAAGCAGCCACTTCTTCCAACCATGAAGCACAACATTAGGTGCCGTCTCCTTTGTTCCTGCTATAAAGTTTTTCTGTACTATTGCTGTCAAAGATCAGATGCAACTGCTTTGCCCTAAAGGTCTGTCATCTACTTAGTAGGCCTTGCACTTTGTACTTAACCCTGGCATACCTGACTCCTCCATCAGTGTGCTTTCAGCTCAGGAGCTTAGAAATTTAAGGGGGCCGTAAGAGTCATTATGTCTTCCTAACTGAGTAAAACACTTTACAATTAGAAAATAAACCAGTTGCTGACATGAGCTAGGACCCCAGGTGCCATGCAGCATACGATTTTTGTTGTAAGACTTAAAAGAATCCTGCCAAAAACAGATGTGGAAAAGTAAAATCTCTCTTCATTGGCTTAAATCTTCTGACTCCTCTGTAGTGTATAACGTTGTAGCACTTTCCTTGCTTTAATAACTCTGTCATGATCTGGAATAGAGGATGTGTTTTGGGGCTGGGATGATGTTAATGTAGGCAGAGTAAGGGAAGAGGCTTGGAGAGGTATTTCTGCAAGCCTGCTAGTACTATAGTCTTATTGCTGAAGAAAGAAGAGGAAAAAAAGGACATTTTTCCTACAGCAGGGGCACAAAATAAAGCAGCCAGGAGCAGTAGTAGTTTTTGCTATCATATACAATTTTAACTGTAGCTTCACCTCTCTAAATCTCCAAGCGTAAACCTTTCCTAACAAGCATGTGTGTATACAAACACACACACTCTCAAAATAGGTAAATGATCTTTACAATTACAACAAAATTTCATTGTTGTGGTGGTATAACAAGCAGATTTTGAACTCCAGCCATCTTGCAAAGCAGAGTATTTCACTAGAGCCAAACTACTCTAAAAGTGAAAATAACCTGTTGTCTTGTGAACAATCTCATGGCAGTGCATGTGATTGTAATGGGTGCTTTATTTTAAACCCGGCCTTCACCATCTGCTCCACCCTTTTCACAGTTAGTGAAGAACATAATGCATGACTGTATCATTAAATGGAAGATAAAAGTGATTTCAATGGGTTTATGTTCCTTATTCAATAAAGTTTTAATTTGTTATGATTTTTGTCTTACAAATTGTGGGAGGGCTGGAGGATTTCTGTACCTGGAATGCTTTTTTCAAGTCTTAAGGCAAATTTGAATTGAGTCATTTGTTGAGTAAATTCAGGTCTGTTGGCAAAGTAGAGGGTTTTTGTAAGGAAAACAAAGTAGTAAAACAAAAGGACTGTGCTACAGAAATGACTGAAGAATTCAAGTTCTGTAAACACAACAGGAGAGAAGAGGAAAAACATAACCGTGGTCTGTGAGAACTAAATTCTGCTTGAGCATTTTAACCGTACTCAGTGTCTGTCTGTTGGCTGTGGTACAGACTATCCATGGAACTTGCTGTGGAGAAGTGTAATTCCTGATAAATGTCAGCTCTGCCTTGGCCTGGTGGGCTTTTGGTTTGTTTTTTTTTTTTTTTCTTTTCCTCCCAGAACTCAAATGAAGTAAAAGTCCAGATCAGTCAAGTCTGGTCCATGTCCAGGTAAGTCCAGGTATGTCAGGTACAGGTCTAGATCTGCCCCTGTGTACAGGTAAAGCAGGTCCATGTTCAGGTCTGTCAGGTGCAGCTCTGTTCCTGTTGAGTCCAGGTCTAAGTCTCTCCCTGTGTCTGGGTCAGGTCAAGTGGAATCAGATTCAGCTCCAGGCTTCCAAGCCATGCTGTCCCTCCCTGATTCCAGCTGGTCAGGGGGAGAAGATAAGCTGGTAAACAGCTACAGGCAGAGACAAGGCAATTTACTGAAACAAAAGCTAAGTTTACTCATGCACCAGCAAAGAGAAAAGGAAGATTTTTGGTTTTTTCCCACTTCCCATCAGCAAGCAATGTGCAGGCATTTCCTGGGAAGCGGGGCTGCAGAAGGGAATTATTTTACATAAGAAATGTCCTCCCTTCCTCTGTCTTCTCCTTGTTGTTCTACCTGAGCTGCCATCATATGGTATGGAATATCCCTTAGCTTTTCTCTTGGTGAAAAGGATCAATGTAGTCACTTCAGTCCCCAGGATCATATGGAGCTTATGAAAGGTACTGTCTTCATCATTTCACTAGAGATTATGCTACAAGTCCTTAACAGATTCTGAATAGAGATGTAAATTAGGTGTTCCTTACCCATGGAAAACTCTAAGGACTGTGCCCAGAGTGGCATCAACATGTTTGGCACTGAAGTTTGAGAGTTTGTGTCTAAGCTTTTTGGGGTAAATGTGTGCCAGGAACGTAAATATAAAAAGGTGAAGAAATTCGCTTTTGAAGGAAAAAAAAGAATGCATTTATTTGGAAACCTGACTCTTTGTAAACATCCACACAGTCTGTCTGTGTGCACAGGAGCTCAGGGAATCACAAATATTTCTCCAATGAGCTGAGTTTCTTGCCTGAAAAAGCACTGCAGAATTGAGTTGTAGGAACACATGACCATTGTTTGCACAAAAGTTCAAGAATATGAAGAGATTATATTGAAGTCCAGGATAGTGTGGTTGTTTAGTTTGAAAAGAAAAGTATGGAAACAGGAGCTGCAACCTGTATAATTCCAACTGCTCACCTCTGCTTTAATACAGACTTGAGCTTTGGACAGAAGCTCAAGTACCAAATACATACATTTAAAAAATATTTTACTCGCTTGAAAGAAACTACTATAGAGTGGGTTTGTTGGGGGTTTCTTGTTCGGTTGGTTCAGTTTTTTAAATTCTCCTCTGCTTGGTCATCGTTTTGGCATAAAATAACTTCCATACTTTTTAAAAAACATGGGTGACCAGGAGTGGACAAGAGAGCTGGGGGAAGAGTCTGGAGCACAAGTCCAGAGAGGAGCATGTGAGGGAGCTGGGCATATTGAGACTAGAGAAAAGGAGGCTCAGTGGACACCTTATTGCTCTCTACAATAACCTGAAAGGTGGTTGTAGCTGGATGGTCGTCAGCCTCTTCTCCAATCCAACCAGGGACAGGATGGCAGGAAATGGCCTCAAGCTGTGCCTAGGGAGGTTTAGGTTGGACCTCCGAACGAATGTCTCCATGAAAGGGGTTGTTAAGTGTTGGAATGGGTGGCCCAGAGAGACACACCTCCCTGGAGGTGTTCAAGAAACACAGTGGAAGTGGCATTTAGTGCCACTGTCTAATTGACAAGGTGGTGATCAATCAAAGATGGTCATCTTAGATCTTTCCTAATCTACATGGCTCTGTGACTTGCATGAGGTGAGAACCCTTTCTTAAATGCTAAGTTATTTCCTAAGTGTATATTTGCCCAGTAGTTTGTCTGTTCTGTACATAAAAATCCTAGGTATTCATGAAATGTTGCACATAAAGACAAATTTGTTAAGCTGTGTCCTAGGACAAAAGGTTAAAAAGAAAAAGGTAAGTGTTCCCTTGCAAAAGTGGATTCCTCTTCTGCTTTGAGTCACAGGAAGTTGTTCAAGGAAAAGAAAATAGCCTGGAGATGAGGCTGGCAGTTGTATGCTGATTGCCTCTATGTAAAGGACAATATCAAAATATATGCTTCCAACAGAGAGAAATGATCTTGTTTCTCACAATCTGAATTTGGCCCACGGGTTGGCTTAAATTTGTCCCTATCTAATTATGTGGCTTAACAGAGTCACCATGAACAGGAAATATCCTGTTTGCGAAAACTAATTGTTTTTAAATTAGTTTAAATTTAAACTAATTAATTTAAACTAATTTAAATCAGTTAAAATTTAGATTTACAGACAACTAACTGTGTGTAAATTGTAAACACTAATTTACAGTTCATTCTGACTTGGGAGTTTTGTGGGGGTATTAAAAGTGTCATAAAAACGGTGTTGGTTTTTAAAGGACTGTCTTGAAAAGGAGGGAAGGAATGAAAAAGCCCACTGAAGGGAGGGGAAGTCATAGATTCATACTGAGGAATTTTTAAGTGTTTTATTGTGCAGGATTACAGTTCTTGTTTATGCATGACTTTTGACTCACTAAACATATTGATGTAGGTCCTGAAATATGTCTTTAGCCAGTTTTATGAAATACACCCTCAGTAGAAGCATAGGATTATTTCATTTGACTTGATAAGGCCATGTATGATTCAAGGATAGCGCATACATTGACTTAATGGAAGTGGTTTATCTGTATTTGAATTGATTTAGTTATCAGTTTAATTGCCTCTAGATTTTTAAGTTCTGACTAATTTTTCCCTCTTATATAAAAATATGCAAATAAGCAGTCAAAAACTGAACATCAATAGAATCTCCTGTGAACTGTCTGAACAAAATCTTGTCACAAATCTGACTCCGCAGTCAAAGGGTTGGAAATAGCACCATGGACAGATTTACAGGATACCAATAAAAGCCTTTATATAAAAACATCTCCAGAGACAAATCTTTTATATACTCTCAGAGGTGCATAAATCACTGACAAATCTGTCTGGCAAGCTTGTTTAGTAATTTGATTTATTAATCAAACCAATTTAACAGTTTATAGACTTGTTCATTCTAACTTGTTAGAGACGTTCTCTGTATGTTTAAAACACCATTAACTATGCATGTGTGCCACCAAATTATAACTACGAATATCATCAGTCTCCACTCCTCCCATTCCCTCACACTTCATGTAGTGTGCTGAAAATGGTAATTGTGTGCTATAGCATCTTCCCTGAGCATTTTGTTTTTGGATATGATTCTTAAAGAACATCTCAGGGATTATGACAGTCTTAGAACATGCCTTTATTTGCAAGCAAGAAGAGCTTATTCTTTAAGAGTTAAATTATTGTTGTTTCATTCTTCCTCTGAAATTGCTCTCTATGCCTTCTGATGTACAGATCAAACAGGTTTGTCCATTTGCAGATGGACATATGTGGTCCTCTCTATCATGTAGCCTTTTCCCATCTTAATAAATCAGCACAGTTAAGGAAAATTGCCTCTCTGCACTTAGGCTGGCACAAAAAATCCTTGCCATCCCTTTTCTGAAAGGAGGTACCCAGCCTTTCTAAATGTGGCATTAGTAGTCATGTCCACCAGCAGAACGTTTCTATTTAAATAAGATAGAATTAACCAAGAGGCAGGGAAAAGTGCTCTCAGTTATGACAGACTGAGACTCCAGCAGTTGGACGTTCCTGCAAGGGAGGGAAAAGATGAGGAAAACTGAGCTCTAGAAGTAGTCTGGGCGTTAGCAGGCTCTGTCAGCTGCACTTTTTTGTAGGATAGGTGGCTGTAGGCATTGTAACAATGAATGCACATTAACATTCTTATTTACCCATGTTTGTAGTCACCATAATTAGGAAGGCAGGTGGAGAAGAGGGCTCATGTCTATCAGCACATACTTACACTTTAAGGCTTGAAGATTGTGTAAACTAAGCATGAAAATAGGAATCCTTGCTCTCAAATTATCAGACTCTAAGTGTGCTCTCCTATGGTCATTACTCAAAGTGCTCTATCAAAACATGAGATAATGTGCTGGGCTGTTTTCTTTTGCTATTAAAATGCATCAGTCTTAATTACTGTTTGCCTTTTAAATTATATTCAATGCATTTGTACTTCAGGTAGAAATGGTTATTAACATCTCTGTTACTGAGAATTACTAGCCTGCCAGGCTGAGGCCTTCCCTAGATAAAAATATCCTGATGATGCATAGAATTCAGTAAAATTTATTATAAAGCTAAAACTGACACAAGAGCAACAAGAAATTAGAAATCAGAAGGATAAAAAAAATTCTGTACTATGTTTTATGGCATGGGCAAGGAGATTTGCACAATGATTGATACGGTTTGCAGTTCTGGTCTCTTTGTTACTGTTTTCCATGGTGTAACTTAAAATGTGACCGTGAAGGTAAAGTTGACTTCAGTGTGCTTTGTTTGACAGCCTACTATTTGCTCTTAATGAAGGAGTTTTTAGTGCAGAACTAGGATAAAATGTGTAAGGTTTTGAGGCCTCATAAGAACTGAATGGCAAGCTGTAAGAAAGAGGGAAATTTACACCAGACTTTCGTCTAATAAATCTTCTCTAAATTAATCATATGCATTAATTAATAGATGGCAAAGTATATCTTTTCTTGCTAACGACTAAGAAAAATGCCTTATAATATCATGCACTCAGGATAATAAGGAAGACAGTGATGTTAACAGAAGGCTCTTTCCTCTGCCATGAATTTGGGAAATCCTCTCCCTATTTTGCCACCCACTCCCTAGAAGTGCTGTGACTGTGGCTGGCAGAAGGAAAAGCAAACACTGCCGCGCCAGCTATTCGCAGCTGTATCTGTGTCTCAGCTGTGCCCATCCATCTGCAGTCGTTGCCATCTGCCAATTGCTTCAGTTGGGGAGCATCTGGAAGGCGAGCCATTTTAAAGAGAATCTGCTGCACAGCAAAGAAATTATTTCCTCCTTTTTCTTTTTAATCTTGCTTCTCTTTCCTTTCTAGTGACCTGTGCGCATGGCAGGAGTTATGCACCAGTAATATACTGAGAAACAGAGTGTTCCCTCCAGTGTCCCACAGAAAAAGGAGACTAATCAGAGTATCTGCGATGGGGACAGGACAGTGAAATGCCCCTGTCTTCCACATTTTAATCTATAAGTAGACTCCTTGAAAGAATGCTGTGGTTATATTAAGTTCTACAGAAGAGGATAGGTCCATTTGTGTGCACTTCCTTGTATTTCTCAAGAATTATTAGACCATGAATCAGCTTTATAAATTGGGCTTCTAGGGCCTTAGTTTTAACAAACGGGCTCTTCTGTTTTATTTTCAGTTAAAAAAATATAAACACAGACGTCTTGTGCTCTGGTCATCTCTTAGAGTTGCACATATAATAATGCAGAAGGACTTACTATAAATAAACAAGAATGCTCATTGCTTCATAAGTTTGTGTAAAAAAAACCCAAAAAGTCATGCATAAAGGATAAACTGAAATGGATCTGGTAATCTGAGAGCTCTTTGCAGAGAATGATAATCCAGCTGCCATTTCTTGCTTATGTTGGTATTGCTTGTATCCACGCTGGAATGTTGAAACTACATTTTTCTGGGTATGTTTGGTACTGTTGCTTTGGAGTTTTTTATATTTTTTTTGGTGAATTGAGAAGAAATGGAAATTTGAACTCCTGGCTTGGGGTGGATTTTACCTTGTGCAAGACATTTTTACTCTTTTAATACCAAAAACCTCAGATAACAAAATTATCCATGTCCACAGAAAATCTTTGATTTTTCATTTGATTTTTTTTTTTTGCCTTCAGAATGCCCTCCTTTTAAAGCTACTATCCTGCAAAAACAAACTAATAAGCAAAAATCTATTCTCCACTCCCCCAGATCTCATCTCTTATTGGAATCAAAGTTAGGATTTAACAGTGAAACAGGCAAGAGGGCTCTTTAGATTTGTGCAAGCAACAGGAAACAAACGCACTAAAAAGGCTGTTTACTTCTCTGCATCCAGATCTTACCCAGGCTCTGTTTGAGGCAATGCCAGAGAGTCACTTTCACAAGGCATTTACATCAGCAGCTTTAAGCAGGAGAAAGGGTTTTGTCAGAATAAAGGAAAGATATTGGGAACTTCTATCAACTTTATTTTCTGGCTCTGTGGGTTTTCCTCAGTTGGAATCTGTGCTATTTTCTCTTTTTAAAAAAGCTCCTGTAAAATTCTTCTTGCTTGTGCATTAGTGTCCTATTTACTGTTGCTTCTGAGCAGGAGGTTGTCATTCCTACTTTTTTCTTTTTTGGTTTGGTTGTTATTTTGTTGTGGTGTTTTTCTCCCCCCCCCCCCCCCCCCCCAGTTCTCCAGTCATGTGCTTTGAAAATGAACTTCTTTTCTATTCCCTTTGTGTTGGTACAATAAGCATTTATTTCTGGCAACTGGTTTTGTAGGACTCTGGTCCTTGGCTGTGAATCTTGGATTTTTACCAGTTGTTCCTGTTCTGGGCCTGGTAGCTTTAGCTCATTAATCTAATGTTCTATAACTTCCTGCTGCTAATCCTGGTTGTAGGGCCCTGTGTTCATTAAGCTTGCTCCTGACTCCCATGTATGACTTGGAGTGTGAAATAATCTGTAACAACAAGAGACATGGAAGCACAACCTTGCTCCCCAAGCAGCCCTCTTTGTTTCTGCAGGATCACTTGTGCTCCAAGGACTGATCAGCAAGGGTAAAACCTGTCCTATGCAAATGCTAACACTTGTTAGCGTGCAAGGAATAAGCACTCCAAACTTGTTGTTCTTTTTATTTCCCTCTTGCTGAATAAAAACACTGAGCCAATGTCAGTATCTGATGGGCTGCCAGCTTCAGGCTTGGCCCAGGATTAAGTGGAAAAGAGCAGGTCAAGTTGCAGACAGCCTCCTTTCCTCTACCTAAGATCAAGGCATTTTTGTTGTCCTTGTGATTTGAATGCAGAATGCCTCATGGCTAATGACTCTGAAGCTAACAGCTTAAAATGGGCAAGAATTCCCAAGTATTTTTCCATGTTTTAAAAGTTGAATTGTCAGTCATTTTTCTGCAACACGCAAATGCTCCAGGATGCAATTAAGGCTATCATTTTTACTATTTAAAGTCCTAGGGAGGTCTAAATCCTCCCTGAGTTCATAAATTCATCCCGTCGTTGTAACTTCAAAGTTAAATTTAAGGAGCTCTAGACCAGTGTTTCATTTTAGTCTTAGCCCCTGGTGTATATGGGACTCTTTCATGGGTGTCTGTCTGTGTGAGAAGGGGAACAGCAACCCTAACATTTTAGATCTGGGAACAGTCAGGGTGATTGGCTGCGTAATGCTCCTTTTCATGGAGCACCCAGACCTCCAGCAGCTATGCAAAGCTAGGAAGCAGCCCAGAAGCAACAAGTTTTCTGTACACTGCCTTTAAATTTCACACCAAATTTGTCTGCTTATCAAGCTATTTTTTTTTTTTTAATAAAGTGTAATTTCCTCATAAAAGCCAGTAAATTGGTTAGTTGCTGGGATAGTCCCCTTCTAACCTTCTAAATTTTGAGATTGGTAATTATATTTAACTTAGTGCCTGTTTGTGTAACCTCAGTTATGTGGTGGTCCACTACTCTAAAGAGGGAAAACTTACTGGTGGTTCTGCAAAAGTTGAAGGTTTCAGCAACTCATTGTGGCATCTTTGTTATGAGACCATTTGCTGACATTAATTCTAGTAGTGATTAAAGAGCCTGGCTGTGTCAGCAAAACTGTGGGGAAAACAAAAAACTCTCTAACAACATTTTTAGTGTTTGAGAATCAAGGCATTACTTTCTTCTGGCCAGGATGTGCAACAGAAATAATTTCATCCACCTATCTCCCGGGTTGTGCAGCGAAAATCATTTTATCACACATAAATTTTACTCATATTTTTCACATTTTATACAGTCAAAACCCATAGAAATTCTTTGGTTCAACATTTGTCAGTCCCAAGTTACACAGTTCTTAGTATTTGGTTGTGGATTTCTTCCCCTTGGATGCTGATGTGGTCCTCATTCCTTGGTTCTCTTATCAGTCTTTTCTTGACCAGGTGTCTCTGAACATGCCAGGGGTGATGTTTGGAGTTGGTGTTTGCTAATGGTCAGTAAAGGTCATTATCTTTTGTCTATCTTCTGTGCTATTCACAGTCTATGGAGATGTTGAGATCATCAGAGGTCACCTGGTGGAACAGTCCCCTGAATGGAAAGTTCAATTCCCTTCCCCTGGGGCAAAGGCAAACAAAACTGACTAAAGTTACATAAAAAAACTTTAAACACTGTGTAATTTCCAACAGCTGCAGCCTTGGCTTGAGAAACAAGGTGGCAGCATATGTAGGTGTGATAGGATCTCTGGTAATTTTTAGTGAAGATTTTTACTGCACATTGAGAGCCAAAACTGGTCAGAATGTTCTGTCAGAGTCATTACCTGCAGCAAGATTACTTCGTAACTCTTGCTGTAAAAAGGAATTTTTTTTTCTATGTACATGTTAAGAGGCCCAAGAAGTCTGGGTTTAAATGACAATAAAGATTGAGCTTTGAATACTCTGGGAAAAAGAAATAAGTCATGGAAAGGAGACTGGAACTCCAATTTGCACAGGTTTCCTGGCAAATTAGAGTGTCTTTAACATGAGATATTTTTAAGAGAAGTTGACATAAAACCAGTCAGATAGGACAAAGATAGCTGAAGTTGCCTTATTATAGGGGAAGGGGCTAAATGATTTTTCTAGTTCCCTTCTAGTTTTACAACTCTTATCCAAAAAATACTTATGAAGTTAAATCACATGGAATCTCTCTTACCTCTCCGCTGGGTTTGTGCCATTTTGCTTCTCCTGTAAAGGTGAGCTGCAACTTGAGCCACATAACAAATAATCTCAAATACATCTTTGCACACTGCTATTGAAGAACACCTTGCGGGAAAAGGCTTGAATTTTGTAGTCAGCCCCATTAGTAGGAAAAACCCTCTTCCCCCTCAGTGAAATTCTAATATCCCTGTCTTAAAATACATTCTAAATAATGAATACTGTGAGTTTTGTCCAGTTTTCCCCTTCCTGGATACAAAATGCTTGAGGCAAGTTTGTGCTGCAAGCTCAAATCATTAAGGACTGTGAATTTGCCAGAATAAAAATAATGATGATAATAATAAAGCAATTCCCTGGTACTCACATTCTGAGCAGTATATTGGAAAACAGGGTGTTGGTAGCTGCAGTTCATAGTGAGTTACATATTTTTATATGTCATTCTTGACGTGAATCCTTGGAGTGGTGATAGAGGATAATATGATGTACACATTGACATGAATAGGTATAACACTTCATCTTAGTGACACCTCATAACTACAAAATTCAGAAGGATTGCTGTACTAGAAGCAGCTAAAAGCAGTCTTTAAAACAACAAATAGAATGCTTTAGTTCACAGAATTCCTTGAGTCTTGTAAGCATGAGTGAAATATTGATGTTTTTGAGAAGTGAGTTTAAATATCTTCATCTCTATCTGTGAGTTACTGTGCAAGACAGCTCCTTCCTGAAGCTAGAAGTAAAACTTAATTAAAAACTCAGCAAATGCCAAAAAGCTTATTTCTTATGATGCAGAGGCTCAATAATTTTCATTGAAAAGCAATCTACAAATAGACCTGCAGACATTTTTGACCATGTTTACATAGGTCAGGAAAAAACAGAACAAGGTAAATGAAGATACAAGTCCATACTGTGGCATCAAGAAGGTTTAATTATTTGCCATTTGTGTTTCCTTGTTTGTTATTGTGTTTTATTATGCACAATGCATTCCCTATCTTTGTTAAACACTTCAAGACTTCACTTTATCAGGAGGGTGGTCAGACTTTGGAACAGGCTTCCTGGAGAGGTGGTAGATGGTGGCCCCATCCCTGTCAGTGTTTAAGAGGATTTGGATAATGCCCTTAACAATGTGCTTTAACTTTTGGTCCCCTGACTTGTACCAGCTGATCACGGTAGGTTCCTTACATCTGAAATACTTTATTCTGTTCTAGTCTGTCAGAGACTGAATGAATATTTCTTTTAAAATAATAGCATCCTTAGGTGGCATTCAACTGAAAAAGCAAATGCAGCTTGCTTTAACAAGAAAGGTGACTCTGTTGCTTCAAAGAGGAGTAGATTTTGAGCTCATAGTTGTGCAAGTTTTTGGGAAATTCTGCTTGAAGATTATATACTAATCTCACGAGGTAAAAATTGAGCTGAGAAAGCTCCTCTTATTAAAACAAACCAAAAAGAGCTATTTCTGTGTTCCCTGCTCATTTATGTGGAATAGACTTGACATATACATCTTACAGGAGCCTGAAGAGACCATTTCCCATCTCCCCAGCTACTTTTTCAAAGTTATTAGCATATCACATATTTCCTAATAAACTATGTGTTCTTTTCTTTCCTGCTGCTGATTTGGCATTTTAGTACGTGCCTTGAGAATAGGACTGTTTCAATATAAAACCGTATTTGTTCACCCTGGCCTTTTATCTTTCCTGAAGTGTCTCTGCAAGACCAGAAGCAGGAATGTAAGTTTCCTGTTCCCCACAGATGTACCCTGTCTGCCTGACCACTCGAGCCACTCATGTCTGTTCAATGTGGCCCTGGGCTCACAGACTCTTCTTGAGATCTGTAACAAGGGTTGTCAGAATTAAAAAAAAAACAAAACCAAGTAAATAATGCACCTCTCCCTTCTTTTCTTCTTTTTCTCACAAGATTTGTTCAGGAGCAAACAGGGTTGCTCAGAAGCAGACGGGTCATTCCAGTTTCAGCAGTTTTTAAACTGAGATAATTAGTGGTTCATAACCCTATTTTGGTTTTCGTCAAGAAAAAAATGAGACAATTAGGAAGGCTTTTAGCTGACCAGGCTAAACAATGAGGTGTAGAGTGACAATCCTGTGCCCTACAGAACAGGGAGTGTGGTATATTGTGCTAATTGCCCACTTTCCTGACAGTTTTAATGCACTGTGACGGGTATAGAGAGTCTGTGACAATTCTAACAGGCAGCTTGTCCAATTAATATGAGTCCTTACCTTTTCCGCCTTCTGATAAACAAACAAATACTTCTTCAGGTATATGTGCCCTTCCACATGAGCCTGCAGAATCGTGGTGGGGGTGGGATGGGACGGGGAGGGGAAGCAGAAGTAGCAACTTGTACAGAAGAGATCTGTGTGGAGGGTCAGTACAGAGGGCCACAGACATTGGAACAAAGAACAGCACAGATAAATCTACTTTCTATGAACCAAAATATAAATGCTAAGTTTAGAGTCATTTAATCTGAGCCTGGAAAATTTTATATGTATATATATTTATAAAATAGGTTTGTCTTTATTAGATTTTGAAGAATACGAATACAAGATTATAAAAATAAGCTCCAAACCTCATTGGTAAAATTTTGAATGGGGATTTGGCTTTTATCTTTACTTGGATCAGTATTTAATACTCTTTTCATTTGGATTTCTGCCATAGGATGTGTTTTAGAAATGGGGCCCAAAGTGTTGTGTATACATAGGCATATAGAAAAGTTTATATAAGAAATCATTCTTAGCCCTCATTTGTTATAGTTCTCTAATACTAAAATTCAAACTCTGGACTGCAATTCTTTTAAAAATTAAAGTTGAATAACTTAAAAAAAATTGCTTATGTTTTGTATGAAAACTCTTCTAAATTTCTGTAGTGTGGTTCACAAAAGGAACTAGTAACAATAAAGAAAACACTTCTGGAAACAGCTTTAGCATTTCGTGTAGGTGTTATTGGTAGGGGATTGGTAACACTTTAAAAAAAAGTTGACAAAAAAAAATCAAATTCTGAGTGTCTTTTAATTCCCATTTTGTAACTTTTAAACTGCATTAGCTGGGCTTTTAGGATGAAGAGCTGCAATTTTCTTTGCATCATTCTTATTGATGTCTTAGCACTGTCTTAATACACAGCATTTTTAGAAGCAACAAGTATTTCTGTGTCTGCATTTATGCAGTGGGATAGCTTTAGGAGAGCCATCACATTCAGTAAGAATTCAAGTTGCTCCAGCTTTGATTATTTTTTTGGTCCACAACACAATGACAAGCTGGCATTCCAGGTAAAGCTACTATGTGTAATCCTACTATTTAATCCTACTGTGTGTAATCCTAAAATGTACTGACAAAGACACCCTTGAGTGCGCTGGGGTCAGAGTGGTTTTGGTCTAAAGTTTTCAGTGTGTGGCTGTCTATACTATCTACCATTCAAATATTTTTTAAATGGTTCAAGTCTTTTAATTAAATCTTAAAATTCAGATCTTTTAAAAGGGTTCCTGTTATTAGTATGATTCTATTAGCTGTTGCAAATTTAGGGTACATTGTGAGTATGCATTTTTATTAGTTTACATTCACTTTAAATTTTGATCACGTCTTGGATTGGAAGAGACCTTAGACATAACCTTGTTCCAAACCCTCTGCCATGGGCAGGGAGGCCTTCTACCAGTCCAGGCTGCTCAAAGGCCCATCCAATCTGGCCTTGAACATTTCCAGGAATGGAGCATCTACAACTTCTCTGGGCAACCTTGTTCCAGTGCCTCACCACCCTCACAGTAAAGACTTTCTTCCTGACATCTCATCTACATCTATGCTCTTTCAGTCTTTCATTAAAAAGTCTTCCTAATAAAAAACTTAAGAAATCCACTGATGAGTACTAGAGGAAAAGATATCACATGGAATTCAGTCCTAGGGGAATAGTTATGCAGCAAAGGAACCATAATTGTATGTTGTTGAAACCTCTTTCACAATGTAATATGGTTGATAAAAAAATGAGGAAACTATTCAGTTGAATATAGGCTATTGTGTTGTTACATTATAATGTCATTATTATTTTGGAAAGTGAGACGATTTTATGCATTACTTTTTCTCAAAAGTTATGTATTTTCCTCAGGAAAAAAAAAATTGAAGTGATAAAATCTTTTTTTTGTCAAAACAATGGGCCTAACTAAAAATTTAACGTTTATGGAGAGGAAAAGGAAAATTAAACATTTTCTACTCTGGGGACTAATTTATAAATTTGTAGTCACAAATATTATGATCAGTTCCTGGAAAACATGCAGGTCTAAAACAGATCAATATCTGTTGGGGAGATGTCACCTTCTCAAAGTCATATAGCTGAATAAGTAAGCTGTATGTTCATGGCAGAGATTAATATCTGTGTAAGCTCTATTTATTAAAGACAACGTAGCAATATCTGCGCAAGTGTGGGCGGTAGGCTAATTTCTGTTTTCTCTCTCTTTGGGGTACTGTCAATCTGTCTACACAAATTGGCTCCGCCATTTTTGTGGTGGAACCTTCTTCTCATTAATTCTTAAGCTGTTTTGCCAGTGGCTTTGCAGCATAAATACCATTGCCATATTTAATCACAGATGTGCCTCTCACAGTACCTGAGTCATTCTTTCGTTCAGTAGTTGAGCAGAGCACTCAGAGATGCCACATATTAATGCAAAGCATTAGGCTGCAATTGCGTTTGAAAGCTTCAATACAATAGAGCTCAGTGGTCTCTTTTTGCCTTAGAGGCAACAGTAGGGAAACCAGCACATAATAAGAATTTTAACTACAGTTCTACTTTGTATTATCTATTGTCTTGTAGCATGATGCTGAGAGAGACAGCTATACCTCTGGGAATCATAGCCCTGGACTGACTAGTAAATAAAATATAGGTGATGATAAACACAAGTTCTTCCAGTCAAAGCCAATACTCTTCTCATCCTTCACGTTTCCTCCTTTTTTTTTTAATTCTTCAAGATTGTTTGTCTTTGTTTCATTCTTGCAGTACATTCTCTGATACTTTTTTTAAACATCTACTAAGCATCTTCAGGACAGTTGTAAGTCTAAAGCTATTAATGAATAATTATCAATTACCTTGTTAAAAGAAAAGCAGGTTTTTCCAATCTCCTGAATTAATTAGCTTTTCAAAGTAGAATAACATTGTGTTGGGGTTTGACGCTAAGTGCCAGGTACAGCTCAATATTTTACATATATAAGGGACTAGAAGTCAGGCTTTAAGTTGTACTGAAATATATGCTATACATGATAGGGGTTTGTATCATTTTTTTCTTACTCTTGGAACTTACAGAGTTTGAAAAAAAAAAAGAGAAAATTGGTGTCACTGTTAAAATAAAGTAAAACCTTTCTGGTTTTAGCCACTAACTGTATTTTTGTTGCACTCATGGGAAAATTGTGCATTCCTTAACTTGCAGAAGCAAAGACATCTATGTGTGTTTGAAAGTTCCTATCGATGTATACATGGAATTGATTTTATTTAACTTAATGCAGCACAAGTAGTGCACTGGGAGCAAAGCCAAATACTGTTTAAAAAAACCCAAAGCCCCTAAATAAACGTTCCCCTCCCTGCTCCCCAACAACAAAACCTTTAAGGAAGAAATGTTTTGAGATAGGAGTTTATATTTAGGTTTAAGTGGTGTGGCCAGTTTAAACTCACTTTGTAAGTGTAATAATACCTTAATTTTTTTGTGAGAAGGGTGAAAAGTTGGTAAAAAAAGCATCCAGTACCCTTGTTTTTTCCTTTTGAATTTCACTTTACAGATCTTATGGCTTCTTCTGAGTTATTGCTTGAACCTGAGAAAGGAAAGCTTTCTAGAAATTGTTCTGGCACTTATTTTCTTCTGGAAGGACTCCTCCTTAGTGTAGTGTGTTCTCATGATAATTTGGCAACTCTTGGTAGCAAAGAAATATGTAGAGGTTATTATGCATCAATATTGCAAGGGAGAAGAACAGCAAATGTTAAGGAAGCACAGTAAGCCTTCTAGGATTTAAAGAAAAGTAAGACATGGGGTTTTAGTACTGTTTTGTTTTTTTTTTTTTTCCTGTGAACCAAAAGGACTTGGAAATCCAATGTATGTTTATGTGTTGTTGTTCTCTCCATGCACACATTCACACCTCTTTCAAGAAAGATAAAGTGACACTTTTTTTTATTGTGCTTGCAAGAACTCAGTGAGCTCTGCTGTGGAGTGAGATGGTCATCTTCAAATATCTAAGAGCAGATACTGTTTCTGGGCAGTGCCTCAGTGTCGGTGTGCTACCAATTCACATGATGGCCAGTTTCAAAATTATATAGAGAGAGTCAAGTAAGAGTCTGTTGCTTTGTGCCTCTTTGATGTGCATCCTGTGTCTTTCATCTTGGCCAAGATGAAGTTTATAAATTTGATGCAGAGAGAGGAATGAGAAATGTGTTGTGTACTCAAAAGGGAAAGACAGATTTTTTTCTAGCACTGTGTTTGTGGGCACGGGTCTGTGCACACACACACAGGAATAATTACCTGTGCTCATCAGAAGTACAGCTCCAGCAATTTACATCCTGAACTATTCTGATGCTCAGTGATATTAACTACCACTTGGAGGAGTCTGAGTTTTGGCTCAGACATTAGGCCTATTATGGATGAGGATTATTTTGACTGCTGTCAATGGTCGTGGACAATAGTATCTCAGCAAAACAACTGTGAGGAAATGCACAAAAGATCTGGCAGAACTGGCTCCTGGAGAAATACAAAATCAAGCTTTCTTCTTTTTTTGGCTTTTGGGTTTTTTTATCTCCATCTGTTTTGTCTGTGCCTATCTGCCAAAAAGTACATGCTGGATTTCAGTTCGTGAATGAATGAGGGTCTGTTTGGTTTCTTTGAAAGGGCATTTCAATGTAGTCAAATTATCTACAGAAAGGTTGAGCGTAATTTACTAGAGTCTTAAAGGAGGCCACTCTTGTATGGGCTAAATTGTCTTTAGATAAATCAAGAAGTATGTGACTAGAGGCTGTGAAGAACAGCTCATGAAATGAATTTCTGTGACTGGTAGATTGGTGGTTCTGAAGTACCATTGTGAAGAGGCATCACTGATAGAGCTGAGATAGCTCTGAGTTTTAGAGTGGGATTAGTTCTTTATTAAATTTTCACTATGTATAAGACAGTCAGCTAACTAGCTAGATGCTTCCAGAGAGACAAATAGCACTCCACAGAAATGTTGCTTTGATGTGGGTTTGTGTGTATGTGGGGGGTTTTCTATTTTTTTTTTTTTTTAAATTAAATAGAGTTATTTGACTTTAAGCAGAAGAGGGTTTTGTTTGGGTTTTTTTTATCCCTGTAAGACAATGTAGTTATAACAAGTATTTTCCACCTCAGTGGAAGAAGAAAATGGATTCAATAAGAAAGTGTACATGTGGAACCTGGAGTTTTTGTAAGCTGAAATGTTAATGACTAAGTCAGATGTATGTCCAAAAGGAATTGGTTTGCAAAACAGGGATATAAGTTCATATATAATATGAAAAAAAGAAATGGATCATCGAGAAGGTTTTGTGTTTAGGTGTTCTGGAGCTTGCTCCAATGGGAATGTTTGACCTGCTTGGTACAGGATGTTCACAGAGTTGAAAGCACAGGGAAGGGCATATATGTATGTCAAGGAGGATGGACGCAAAAGAAATTACTTTTAACCTTAGGATTTAAGTGTGAAGATAATGTAAATTGTTATGAAATAGTAATGGTTTGATAGTTTGATGAATATTTCATCCCCAACTGAAACACAATTGATGAGAGCACTTTGCACTGAAAAGCTAAAAGCTCAGGGAACAAAGGAAGGCTGGTCTGGCAGGAATTACTACAAATCTGAGAATGATAAACAGGAGCACATCAAGGACAACTGAGTCCCTGTTTTCTTTAGTGCAAAACCTTTCTAACATGTAATAAGATAGGTAGCTAATATAGCTAGCTAATAATAGTTTCCAAGTTAATCAAGGGGGAATAAATCATTAAGTAGACTTGATAAGAATGTAGAAGACATGGAATTAATAATCACAAATACATACAGTATTTTTAAATCCTTATCTTTGACAGAGGACTGCAACAATAATCAGCATCAAGGTCATCAAGTGTGCTGAGGAAAATGTACCTGGAGAGAGCCAAATTCAACATATGCTTTACAGTAGCATATTTTGCAGTTATTAGCTTTATGAAAGTGAATGAAATCGGGAAAAATGACTGTAGTTTGAAAGGCTTCTGTGGATTAGTTGTTACGCTCCATGCTACTTCCTAGTAAGTGGAGTTGAATTAAATTTTACATGCTAATAAGCATTATGGTGCCTAATTTTTATTTGATACAGGAACTGAGAGTAGAGGGTTTGTTTGTGTGTGTGGTGATGTTTTTTAACCAAAGAAACTTTTTAAATGCATGTGACTTCAGGATTGGTCCAAATCTGCAAGTTTCCATTTTCGTCATTCCACATCTATCTGTAGTATGGCCTCATTATAGAGAGGTGCCCAAAGGATCAGCCTTCAAATTAGGTAAAGGGACTAAATATTAATCAGAATATAATGTAACTGAAGAGGCCAGGGTGAAATCCCTATGTGTAGTTGGTTTCATGAGGAGAAATGGTGGAATGAAAGAGTCAAGATAGACTCCTGGGAGGGGAATAAAGACCTGGAATATGATTCTTTCAAAAATGAATAGTGGTGCTGGAGCTGCTTGGTTAAGGGGAGGAAACTGTATGACCAGGGGCAGAGCAGAGTCACGGGAGAGTGCCATGCTGGCTCAGCTGCACTGAGGCTGATGAAATTGTTATGTTTGCAGGCAAGCTTGGCATTGTGAGCTAATCCAAACTGAGCAGAAACAAGTTGACCACAGCAAGCTGAAGGATAAATATACAGCAAAAGAGGGCTTTAATCTGCTTGACATAGACACAAAAAAGAAAATTTGTGTTGCTTGAAATTTAATGAATTGGAAGATATGTTTTTCGGCTTGAAGGATAGGTACAGGTTGCATGCAGTATGCTATGTGGGAGATGCAATTCTATAAGCTACAGTTTACTGAACTATCTCTGTATTTATCTCCCTGTCCTAGCCTTCAACCTTACCCTGGGTCACTGAGATGTAAACTAGTTGAATGGTCACAGTTCAGCACTCTTTTTTTAGCCTGGAACTGTAAAAGCATATTGGAATTGGAAAAGCAAGCTACGAAGAACGCTGTCAAGATCTGTGAAGGAATTTGCAGCCCTAAACTATCCCCAGGCAGGGTGAAACACAAGAGTCCTCACCTGACTGAATTACCTTAGTTTTTCTCAACTGCTTTTTTTTTTTTTTTTTTTTCCAAAAAGTACCAGTTTTTCTGATTGATTGTAATCCCTATCAGAATTTGCTGCCTTTCACCTTTACCCTTCTATTTTTTCTAACTAACTCAGTTTATTAAATTTGATTTAACTCTGCCCTCCAAGCTTGTCTGCTTGGAATGGTTTCTTGCTTGCCTTGCCACACTTGCACACACACAAATAAACAAGGGGAAGACTGTGACATTGTACTGAGTCATCATCTAGAGATTTGAATTCCAGAACTTTTATGCCTGCTTTGCAGCTGCTGTTATTTGTGTTTGGTGTCAACCTGCAAAAAGAAGGGAAGATTAGTTGAGCAAGTTGGCAGAGACATAAACAGCATTGGTGAGACCTATAGCAGAGGTGCTTATCAGTTTGCCTGTTCTTTCATCTTTACTTGTGTTCCACTTGAGCCCATTGCACAAATTTTGCCCATTTTCACCCTTTTGATCTGTCCCTCTTTTCTCTCCATTTGGCATTAACTTTTCCATAGGAAGCAGATTATTGCGGCATGTGAGAGAGGCAGTAGCAGCTTCAGCAGATGTTGCCCAGCATGCTGGAACTGCAAAAGCATTCCCTGTAACAAGAAAATAGCAAAGTTGATACCTGGTGCTTTGTCATTACTGAGATGGGGCGGGGATGCTCTGGGACTGCCTGACTGTACCGAGACATTCATAACTTGGCACTTCTCTCAAATGGGACTTGGAAAAAGTTGGTCTTGGTGATGGCAGGGAAATAGTGCTTCTGTCATACCTTGGTTGATGCTCAGTTAAGATTAAATGAAAGTTTTACAATGCAGCTCTTCCAGATCCAGCAGATTTAGAAAGGGAGGGGGGCAGTTGTAGAGAGAACCAGTTTACACTGAGTGTTGCTTTGCGCATCAGATGAAGTGTAGAGTAGTTCTTAAATGTGTGGTTGGGAGCACCCAAACGAAATAGTTGGGAGATTAATGAGTCTTGTGCTGCAAGGCATTCTTCCAAGAGAAGAAGGTACTTTGCTACTTTATCTTTTAGCCACAGGTGTATATTTGGTGCTAATAGTGCTCTTGAGATCATCAAGAGGAAAATGCCAGAGGCACGGCAGGATTTGGAATGGCTAGTCATTTATTATCCTTGTGTACAGTCACTGTGAGAGAAACATGTTAAATTGTCTAGCATATAGTGAGGGTGGGGAATAGCATCTAAAGCTTGCTGAGAACTGCCTGCTGTGGCAGAAACAACTCGATTTCCTTACAAAGGAATGGGCATATGTCCAGCTTCAGAAGGAGTACAGTTAATAAAGAATTCTGGAAGACTGCTTCTCTCAGAATGATTCAGTGACTATCACATAAACATCTTAAAAGTAGTATAGCTTTTGAACAGTCTCAGAAAGTGAGAAAGGCTGTTCCTGGAACCTGTACAAACAGCTTTTTACAGAGGGAAACCACTTGTTTTCAAAATCATCGTGGCTATCTGAAATGATAGCAGCTAATAGGTGTTGTTGCTAAGAGGTGAGGATTATGGGATGCCCTACTGAAACAACATGTCTGGCAGCTGAAGCCATCTGTGGATGACTCAGGATCAGTCCATCCAGAGAGTGCTTTTTTGCAGTACTGTCATATAAGGTAAAAATTGGATGTGTGAATTACCGTCAAGGTCTTCTCTTCACTACAAGCCCTGGATCAACAAGAAAGGTTTTGAGAAATGCAGGCACTAAGGGAAGGGAGAAATTAATCAGTACAGTTTTATGGCACAGTATTGAGGCATGTGTTTTCCAGGCTTCTTGTTGTTCAAGGTGTCTGAACACCTTGGGAGTGCATGTTGGTATGAACTTCTGTGACACAGATCGGATCCTGATCTTAGCTCTGTGATTTTTATGTATGAAGCAGGATCAATGCAGGCAGCACTGCTCATAGCTGATGAAATCTAATAAAAGAGCTCTGCATGGCTTGAAATTAATACCATGGCAGATCCAAGGGGAGTGTCAGATATGTGGTTTTGGTATACTCATCTGGGAGGGAGAGGATTGAGGTCTTGTTCTTCTCCAATTACTGTTGCTAAAAACAAGGAACAAAACCTAAATAATCAAACCAACAAGACCCCTGTAAGTTAATGATTGGGACACTGGTGGGAAGCAGAGACTTGAGCATACATGCTATAGAGGAGGCTGGTTTTTGCCACTGAGTTGTTTGGCGAAAAAGGTGAGCAGCACTGTCCCTGTCTCCTCAAGGAATGTTTAACAGAGAGTGGCGTCGTTCTGGCTGTCCTTCAGGTGGGCCCTGCAAAGCAGCTCCGAGGCTTGTCATGGAGAATCAAAAGGCTCATCAGGAGAATCAAAACCATGTCTCAGGAATCCTGTTCAGTGTTGATTTGCTCAGAACCATTAAGCCCTACCTGCTTTTAGCTGTGCCAGCAAGGAGACCTTCCAACAAAATCTTCCTGCTAAAATCTTCCCTGTGTTAAGTGTGACTAGGAAATGAAGAGAACACAGGTATTTCTGTGGCATAAGCTCATAAGTGGTTTTGTGGAGCTTTCTGTAGCCTGTCACAGTTTTGAATGTTTCATTAGTTATCATACAGAAACTGGTAAAGGAAACTGAAGACTCAATGCATGTGAAATAAAAGGAAGGAAATATTTAGCTGCAGTTGTCAAGTTGTACCTGCAAGCTTCAGGTACTTAAGAGATGGCTTTGCCACATTTCAGAAGTCTGAAGGCTCAATACCGTAAAAACCTGATGTACAGGAAAGATCTTGGGACAAACATATCAAAGAGTGATATCTACTATGCTCATCTACTTTTTGTCACAAGAGAACATGATTTTCCTATGGATTTTTTCCCTATGGATTTTTTTTCTGTATTGTGATTTGTTCTGTGCACAGGTCTGCACTCAAAAGAATCCAGTTCTAATTGTATTAAACTACTCAGTCATGAATATACTTGAGAATAACTGTTAGACCATTGGCAAATAATATAGATTAGAGCAATTGAAACAAATTTCACCTATTTTCAAATTTATTTATTAATAAATTTATATATAAATACATCAGACAAAATTGATACACAAGTATGTGCAAAGGCTTTAACATTTTTTTGATAAAATATGAGCATCTCCTTGAAAAGCAACAAGATAAAAAATATGTGACAGAAATTATTGCCACATTTTAATAAAGTAGTAAGCTTTTGAAGGTAACCATTTTTTTTTATAATAGAGCATATTCTGTATAGCAGGTTCTTTTTCTTAATTCTGTTGACACAGTTCAGACATACACAAGAAATCACAAGTGCTGCTGGAATGACAGTAAAAAAGACCAATAGCTAAGCTCTCATTTAAAAGCACTAAAAGCTATTATGTAGGACTTGCTAAATATTAAAAGCTACTTTATATATAACTGTTATATAATCTGCTGAGCCAAGCAAGAATAACTTTTTTTTTTTAGCTATCTGAGCAAATAAAATAAAAACTAAAAAAGTCTGCTTTTAAAAAAGCCTTCTGCTGTTCTCAGATGACAAAAAGTGGATTACAGAAGTTGTCCCCATAACAGAAACAGAAGTACTGGAGGTATTGAAGTTTTTTCTTTCCCACAGAGTAACAGAAGAAAGTAGTTTTCCCCTATTGTATCATATAAAATTGTTAAGGCTCAATTGAATCCAATTCTTGGAAAAATTAAAGGCTGTGCAATGTTTAACTTTTTTTAAGTTTCCTTAGACATTGTATTGAAAAAATGCTTTTAAAGAGAGAGATCTTTCAGAGCATGTCAGCCAGAATAGAAACTGTCAGTTTCTTTATAAATTACAAACTCCAAATACTAACAGAATTGCTTTCCACAGGAGAATTGCTGTTATGAAGGGTGTTTTGAAATGCTAATTTTATGACAGAAAACATCTTGAAGGTAGGATAGGTTCAATTTGTTCAGCAGGACTTTGCGTCCACACTAATACAGAGTTTTATTTTTGTGGGTAGTACTATAAACACGCTTCTAGTGATGAAGGCCAAAGTGTCTGCATTGGAAAGAAGGCAGTAGATAGTGTAGAGTGGATCTGTTTAGTTAAATTTGTAAATGTTATGATCAAAATTCAAGCAATTCACGTCATTGCAGCAACTTGGTAGCCTGAGAAATATTCCATTAGTTTATGAAACTCATCCACTCTAGGTACCTTTCTTCCATTTCCTCCCTTCTTCTCCACTTGAGAAGGAAGGCTGGAGTGATTAGTTTAAAAATGCAGGTGGAATGCTAGTTTATTTTTATTACTGAAAATCCAGCAACAAGGTGGAAGTTTTGTTGGCCTTCATCAAAGAACTTGAGAAATTATACTTTATTCATCTCATTGGGGAGATTTATTACATTGAGACAAAAACATTCAAAGTGGTATTTTTTGCCATATTGAGGGAACTTCTTTCTGTCCTTGGTTTAGATGATGCCATGTTCAGCACCGATTAGATGTAAGGTCCAATGTTCTTGTCCCAAAATGAGATGGGAGAGAAGGAACTGGGTCACGCAGATGATGTGAGACCAGAAGACATAGAAGATGTTGCACATCTATCACACTTACACTCATGCACTACGTGTTCTGTTACCCTAAGGGTTTTTTTTTTTACACTATCCCTCTTCAAAGAACTGCATAAGCTTTCTAAAACAATAGAATTAGAGTGATTCTGTCATTCAATGTAATGTGTTTTCAAGATAAAAGTTTGAAAAAATAGGTGAAGTCATATGTCTCATTTTCAGAGCATAGGAAAGGAATAATTTCAAGAGTTTTTTTGAATGTTATACTGCCAGTAAAATCATTATTTCTTTTAACAGTAATGTTCTCCATAGGCATTTTATACAAAAGCTATACCCACTACAGTGATCCAAACTGCAGGTCTATTTTGTAGTAATCTATATAGATTGAACATAGCAGGCACAGTTTTGAAAAGGAAGTTTCTCAGCCTTCCTGTGGAAGTTCACTAAAGACTTGAAATTGTATTGGTTTCCCCTGAAACTTCAATTTCTAGTTGTTCAGTTACTTACAAGAAAAATCTCTTTCTCCCCCCATACTTTTCTTGTGTGTCATCTTGATATAAATTATAATATTCTCTGCAAGCTGGATAAAACCAGTTGTCAGGACTTCCATTAAGTAAACACCTGAAATGAAAAGGATATGACACACATGGTTCAGATGTCTTGCTGTGTTTTGACTCTGCCTTCTCAAATACCTTCACCAAACTGCAGTGTAATCTCACTTAGTGTCTGCAATGAAGGACAAGAGTCAAGGGCTTGTGAGCACAGTGGCAACTTTTGGTTTTGCCTGAAAATATTACTGAAAGTGTTTCAAGATATTCTGGTTGTGATTCTTTCCTTTTTCTCATGTTGTCTTCAGGTGAAATGCCTGGTATTCCCAGACAGAGAATTCCTAATATTTGTAAGGTGAGATTAACCTTAATTACATTTTTTATTTTTTTTTTCCACATAAACTTGGCAGGCTGTGTCTTTGCTATAGCAATAGGGTTAACCAGTGCATGGGTTCTGACTTTTCTGTGTTGTGCAACCCATCTCTGCAAACATTATTTTCTGTGAATCTGCGCATTGTTCATAGTTTTTGGTAGAGCTTTGGGTGGGTACAGCATTTGGGCAGGATATGAAAAGATGATGTCACAGACGTAGGACAGAGAGAAATATTCAGAAACTGTCTTGTTTGTTTGTTTTGTTGTCTACTGATACTTTTTTTGGAACTGATCATATTGATTATTCTTGAATTCTTACTCAGGATGTTTTGGTTATGGTGGTTCTTCCTTTTTAGGTAGAAAAAAAAGAAATTATAAAGGTCTTAAACAGTGAACAACAAAAAAAAATATAGTGCAGTGTTTTGGCAATGGAATATACACTTGTGTTTCTAGTACTGGCAAAAATGTGAGTTTAAAGATGCCAAAGCCACCTCAAAAGTTAATATAGAAAAAAGAAAACAAAGTGACTTAAGAGTTTAAGATCGTGTAATGTTCATTTGAATTGAAAAATGTGCCTGTTGTGCCTCTGGAATATTATGGGACAGCAGTTGAAACAGTTATAACTTTGTGACTGTTGGCTAATTATATGGAAGTTCTACCAAAAAGGTTATACATAGCCTAAAGTATTAAAGACTTTATGAAACTGTCATCACCATAGTGATAAATATCCAATCCAGAATGTCTTCTTGGACAGTACTGTAAGCATATCAGAATAAATAGTTGACCATAATTCTGTAATGCCACCATAATTTTTAAGAAATTATAGGCCTTCAAGTAGGTTATATGTAAAAATTAGGGATTTGTAGTAAAGTAGTTGGACCCAGCTGGAATAAGTAATAATGACATTATTGAATCCTGAAGTTCAAAGCACTGATAATTTTGTCCATTTACCTCATGGAACAGGTTGAAATTCCCTTGAAAGCCTTCAAGTCAATTTCAGCCATTATGTAAATGATGGCTTAAGATGATCATAAAAGTGGGCACCTATAGAAATATTGATTATATTTGTTTAACATTCAGTAGGTCTGAAAAATGGATAGAGTCACAAAGCCAGACATCAGGAAACAGTAATGTAAATCAGAAACTTCCCTGCTTAATGTCTATTTTTGCCATTCTTAACAGCCTGACAGGATATCAAATCAGTGGAAGTTGCTATATACTCAATTTAAAGTGTCTACTGTGTGCTGAATTGGTGTAATTTCGTGTGCACTTGTTACACGATTTTGGTTTTCCCTTAAATATGTTACATATTTAGCATGCAAAGAATAAGAACTAATTTCAGTAATGTATGTTGATTAGGCTCTTGTTAGGCATAAATAAGGGTTATCTTGTGCTATACAGTACACTATGTTGCCTGCTTAATGCGCACATAGCTTTCTCTGTCTTCTTCCACCCACAGACATTTAGACAAAGAGCAGAAGCTGAAGCGTGAATCTCTTAGCTCTGAGCAAAGCCTGATACAAGAAACAGCCATGTACTTATTGATTACTTGCATTGTTTTGACACTGTGAAACCAGGAGAAAACAACAGTATAAAAATGTCAAAACTAGAGTTAAAACTACCTCTTCAGTGCAAATACATGAGTTTTGCACTAAAATATAGACAATATATGTGAAGATATATACTTGGTAACTTAAAAGTATGAAAGGTAACTTGTCTGGATTTATGAAAGTTTTGTAGGAAGGAAAGAGCATGTTGATTTGGTGTATTAGACTTGTTGCTGTTGGTAAAATTAGCAACTAAGGGCAAAAAAAGCAATTATTAGAAGCCAGGTTATCAATGAAAGAGTAATTTGTGAGTAAGACTTTTGATGTTGATACAGTTTTCAAAGTGAATGATATCATATCTTAAAAAAAAGGATGAGAACACTTAGAGGAAAGAAGGAGAAGAAATTTAATCGTCTTAAAGAACACCCAGGAAGGTGTTCAAGGAAGATAAAAAGTTGGAGAATGAAATTTTCCACTCTGTCAAATGGACTAGATAAAATGAGAGGGTAGGAACAGAGGAGTAAAATTGGGAGTTCAGGAATTAATGTGTGCATAAGTACTTGTGCAAATAAAAAAGCTGTTCAAGTACAGAGGAAAGAGAAATTGGAAGGCATCTGGAGAAGGAGCAGTGGCTAGAAAAAATACTTATTTTCTGGGATCAATGAAAATGGGATATTTCAAAGAAATAGGCTGATTGCAGTCATATTTTCAAGAAAACCAAATCCTTTAATCAAGACCTCTAACCTTAGGAACAATTAATAATTTACCACTGTTGCTACTGAAGAATTAAAATTCGCCTGGTTCACTCAATAAACGTATCTCTCTATGATGTTTAAGATTGTCTTGAAGACACTGCATACATATCTGGAAATGACACACTCCCACAGTTTCTGTACAGCAGAATATGATGAAACCAGCCACCAAAAAATATTACCTTTTCCACTTGCATTCATATCAGCTAACAGAATAATATCCATGTTATTTAGAACTAGGCATTTCAAAAGTCTTTAAAGGATCTGAAAATCAAGTTATAAACTATGGTGCTTCCCAAAGTTCTCTAATAAATATATTATTTCTGTGTGATGTGCAAAGGAGAGGAAAGAGATGTGGTTGCCTAGAGTATTTTCTTCCTTTATTTTTCACTGATGTTCATGCATATTTTGTACATTGAGTATAAGCACTACATCAGTTAAGAAATAGTATTTCTTGTCTAAAATATGAATACTCAGAGTCAATGAAGAGATTGCTGAGGTGTTATTATTTTTTCTTAAGCAAATTCGAGGTTTCTTACCCAGTTCTGTCACTTGAGAATTATCATTTTGAGACAGGGTCTGTGGTATCAGTAGTGTTTATTTTCATGTTTGAGTTATTGTAGTTGCACTTTTTAAAAAAAGTTTAAATTGCACCTTTCACAAATCTCTTAATAGTACTGATTGCCTTGTGGTTATCAGTTTGGTAATTTTTTGTGAGGCTGGGTTCAGGTAGCTAATACTGATAGCCTAAATGCTGTTGAATTCCACTGAAAACAAAAAACAAACTGAATGGAAATAAGATGATATAACTGAATTTTTAGGATGATTTACTTAATTTTATTTCAAAATTACACCACAAAATGATGATTGATAATTTGTGTATGTTCTTCTGATGGACCTGAGAGGTGGAAAAAGTTTAATTCCAGTAGACCTACACCATTATGATTTTTATATATCTCGTACTCAGTTGCAAAGGTATTACATGAAAGTACCTGGTCATTTCTGACCTCTGATGTGAATTATTACACATACATTAAAAGTATGTATATAAACACTTCTGAAGTTCAGTTTTTGTTGTGCTGGAGGTACCTGGCAACTCTGGCACTACTAAAAAACTGACATCTCTAAATCTCTGTGAGGTGAGTAAAAAAAGTTCCATCAGGTTTAGTAAAGAGTAGATACTTTGCTGAAGACTGAATTATAATGCTGAAGATTGAAGAACCTTGGTAAAGAAAACTAACATTAAAGAGGGATGAAATGAAACCTAAGCAAAGCATGGAACACATTATGCAAGAAACAAGAAGGGTCGTCCTGGGGAAGGATAGTCTAAGTCTATACATTATATATTTAGCACTTTATATTTAGTGTCATTGTAAAGCAAGAAATATCCAGCTTTTTTGAATACAGGCCTCGGGAGAACTGGACCAAAAAATCCCAAAGGCTTTCTGCATCTTGTTTTCAGTTAGAACTGAAAGAAATATTCTTAGCAAACCTCCAAATCAGTCAAACTGTCGTTCAGTAATTCACTTCAATAGATCTGAATTGAAAAGGATTCCTTTGAAATAGCAATGTACACCTCTCTCTCTGCTTTAAATGAGCACAAATATCTAAAATGCATGGTGGCATTATAAAACAACTAAGGATATATTAATAAGAAACCTCTAACATGGACTTTTAGCCACAGGACGGTGTGAAATATCTTTGAGAAGGAAATTGGAGTAATGAATTCCTGTACCCTAGATTACTTCATAAATATAAAAATAAATAAATATTTATAAAAAAATATAGATAGAAGTACTTATTTAAGTAGAGATAACCCTAGAGGTATTTTTTTTCCAAGAAATCAAGGTGTGCTGAGAATGCAGATTCAATTGATTTTTCTCTCTTAGTCATGGGGCTTTGAAATCTCTTCTAACATGATTAAAAATCATTTCTTCTCAAATGCAAAATAGGCCTGAATGATCATTTTATCAGCTAAAGAATGCTTGGTAGGTCAAGTGCAGTAAGCATAGGTTATGTTTGCACACCAGGGTTCTGGGCTGAGGAAGTGCCATTCAATGGCATGCATAAATTAGATAAAACTGAGCCATAAAATCAGGAAGACAGAGTGAGAAGGAGGTGTTAGGCAGACAATAAGGCAAATTAACTCTGTTCCAATTACTTGGGTTAAGTTTGCATTAGAGATGCAATTTAAACATGTGTTTGCAAAGAGAAACAAGAAAGATGAGTGTGCTGATGCTTTGACATCTAGGAAGGCCAAGTGATACTTTTAAATGGTTTAGCATTAACCTTGTATTAAACCACCCAGTTTTAGCAATGGCTTATAATAGTACAAGGCAAGGAAGAAATGGGTAGATGGTTCATCTGCACAGGGAATTTGTTTAGCTGATACATAATACTGTATTTTCCTAAAGGGAATGATTTCTGTTTCTAGACCTACCTGTTTCATAAATCTTCACATGAACATTGCTGATGTCCAAGCCCTGGAAAATCATGTGACTTTTCAAACCCTCATGTTTTGCAAGGGTTTTCTCTGGTGGTTTAATTTTCGGTGCATTAGGGAAAGTGGGAACTCACATAAATCTCTGGCCCTCACCTTGGAGGAAAACCACCATTTACTCTGCAGCTTTTGATAAAACCATGAAAGTTGTCAAGAGTGTGTATGTAATCATGTTTTCCAGCTAGTTAGGCTGGAGACAGAATTTGGTTTCGTTTTTGCCTCAGACGAAATTTTAACTGATAACTACACTAAAAGTAGAAAAGCCATTTCCTTGAGAAAATAAAAGCTCTACAAGCCAGCTAAGTACACAAACATAACAATACAAACTTGCTGTACTTCTGTGCTTTAATCTGTGCAATTAATATGAAGTCCAAATGTAATTCACATCGTTCTTTAGGTAAGAATTCTTTTATTTACAAAGCTGTATTCAAATCTGAGAAAGCTGTGAAGGACAGCTTAATAGTTTATTAAAAATAAAAAGCTAGCATTGTTTTTGCAACCAAACCGCACTTTCTCAATCGTGATTTGCACAAGCCCTTATGCATTTATCACTTCCCACCACTTTAACTGATTTTCTGCTTCTGTACCCAGATTATGAAAAAGTTTATTTCTTTGTAAAGCTGTTGTCACAACAGAAGGACAGTGTTTTATCGGAAGTTAAAACTTTGCTTCCTAAATTACAAAGCTTGGGGTAGCTAACAAATAGAGCCATGAAGACAGAGCTTGCATGACCATTTCAGTTTATGGTGGTGCTTTTTTCTGGAATCAGAGAGATATTACTCAGTGGCCTTTTAAACCTGCTAACAATTTTTTGATATTTTGCTTATCTAGAGGAGCAACATGCCCTGTACAGAAAAATCAACTTATGCTGAGAATTAGTTAAAGGAAAACTTTCTTGTACATGCAAGGTGTTGCCCTTTTGAACCCAATTTCAGCACTTTGTTGGTAGTTCCTAATGCATTTCAGGTAGAGAAATAAGTTCAGCTCTTCTACAGGTGAAACTAATGTGAATTCAAAATGAGAACTGTGGCTACAGTGGCAGGGAGGGGCTGTGTGTTTGTCTGGGTTTTTATTACTGTGTTGGGTTTTTTAACTTTACTGGAGAAGGATTCACATCCAAAGCATTCAGTTCCTCATAACAGAAAGTAGGACATAGTCAGAAATTATGCTATTAGTTTTATAGTAACAAAGGTGTCTATTTTATTTGCCATTTTCGGGCACTAACATTCAATAGGCTACATTTCAGCTGAATTAATTTTTAATAGTTTGCCAAAACAGAGATTTAAAAGTTTATTGTTTTACTTATTTTCAATATATCTGTTACTGATATTTGATCAGGTTTTTTGAAGGGTTTAGATTAACTTTTATTTTTATTTTCATGTCTAATGCCAGTTCAGACTTATTTTGAACTGAACCACATAGAAATGAAAATCTGTTAGGACTTAATTCTCTATTTCAGTTACTTTACATTTTAGTTTCACAATTACCATTAACAATTACTCTTCCTTGGCAAGTAGTAGAACTGTATCATTTGTTTTATTAAGTTTTCTTGAACTGTTTTTTTATTGGAGTGAAGGCCATATGGGTTTCATCACTTAAATTCTATCCCTGAGCAAAAAAAAAAAGAGATTATATCTATATCTATAGGTTTCTAGTTTGGTTTAATAATGTCTGTATATATTTCCTTTGAGTATTTAGAGTTTTTCATCAGAAAATTTTATCTTGGGTAGGAAGAATATTAAAGTTCTCTGAGGCATGGAAATTAGTCTACAAACTATTTTGAAATTATTTTGTTGCATTCTACTACTTTTGGTGTACATGCTCTCCTTTGTTAGTTTCATTAAACTAGTGTGTCCAAAGTTCTTTGGAATATATTTATCTTCTCGCTTTCGATATATGGAAACTTCTTGACAGGCTAGAATGGAAATCTAAGAAGGGGATTTCTGCCTATCTAATAGTGTTTATAAACTGTCTTCTAGGTCCTGCCACATACCGATGTATATGTTCTACTAAAACTGCAATTATGCTACATTGATTCTTGGCATCACAACATGTTAAAAATTCTCAGTTTTGTTTTAAAATGTAACAATAGCAAGAAATATCTTTTTTTAAATTTTTTGTCTACAATCTCTACTGTTAAAAGAAACCTTGAACATAACACATGAAAATGTGTTTCAAGACAACAATTCACTGTAGTGAAGCACGATATTGCTTTGTCTTAGTGAGGCAATTAGTGCCTGTGGAACAATTCATTTTGGCCTCCAGCTTGTGCTACCTTGACATATGAAGTTATCTAAAATAACTTCAGATTTCACATGGTGAAGATAAGTGGAAACCTTGCATGCTTGTCAGTGAAAGTATAGCTGTAAGTTTTATTTCAGAAAAACTGAACTCTTCTGTCAGTTGTAAAATACAAACTTGATTTACTACCAACTAGCAATAGGCATTTAGCAGTGCATAGCTTGTGTTATTGTTGATAAGACAACTGAAGTATATAAGGAAGAAATTTTCTTTGCAAGCCTTAAAGGATGATAACTGAATTATGTTTGAGAAGTTGAGTTAGAGTTTATTTAGAAGCTCATAATTTTATTTTTCCTCCCAGAAGGAAAAGAGCCTTATTGTGGTAAAGATTGGAAATGCAACATTGTCTATTCAGACAAGTGATAGATAAACAAATGCTTAACATAGATTTTTTTTTTTTTTCCGCCTAAGCAATGCATCAAATATCCTTGTCCTTCTAGAACTGTCAGTACTAGAAAGTCAATCCTAACAAAACTGTCATCTTCAGATGCAAATAAAAGGCAAAGTTAGCAAGAAGAGGGTGGAGGAAGTATGATACCTAAAATGAACAGAATGGGATTTCAAGAAAGTATAAGTTGCAAAGGAAGAGTCACCTCTAAGATAAACATCTCTTCATGTTAGCTCCAGATGCATAACCTATGCTTTCAAGTAGGAGGGCCAGGTGTCCTTGCTAAACTATGGATTAGACGTTGAAAAACGTGGTCTTAATTGTTGTAGACTTTTTGGTTTTAAATCTCTACATTTGGAAGCCTGACTCATAAGATGTGTGCCATTGTCAAGGCAAACAATAATAATGAAAATGGCTGACAGACCTCATGTGATCAATTCACTCAGCTGCTGTTTTACAGGTCTTAAATCAGGCAACTACAGCATGCACAGGTGGCCTAGCTAGAAGAGGAAGTACACAATACAGGATCATGACTAATTTATTTATTCATCCCAATGAAGGTGATCATTTTCCAATTTAAAATCTATAAGTATGTCTATAAAATCCAGAAATTCTGATTCCACACAACTTTTTTTTTTTTTGTGAAAATCAAATAGGTGAATATTTGTGATACAAAGAACAGCAAAGTTCAGCATTAACTCAGATAAACCCACAGCCTTTAACTGATAAAAGGGTGCCTCTTGATTATTTTCTATTGACAGTTGCTGTTTTCTAAATTCAGTTACCAACTGGTCATTTTTGGAACATACCTTTCAGCTACTGTACATGTGCATGGCAACTCTGATGTGTTTGGGGTGTGTGCATTAACTTAGCGCCTGGTAGCTCAGATAGGACCAGAGCTTCTCTGAGTTACTGGATGTTAGTGACAAGAACTTTCCTTAGTAATGGATCTGTCCAGGAGAGGGACTTACCAGTAAAATCTATATTGCCATTAATATTAATGTAATAAATGCACCTGCAACTGAGTAGAGTGTATAATAAATGGGTTTAGCTATAAGTGCAATTTAGTGCTTCCGTTCAGGGAGCATTCTGTTAAGAGAAATATCTGTGATTGTCCTAATGCCTTATATGAGTATGGCCAATATTTTTCTGTTTCTGAACACTTGAACACTTTGTTATGTGAGCTACTGAAGTTTTGAATACTTTCCCAAGTGAGGAATTGGAAATGTATTTGTAACAGCAGACCAAGCTTAATGTAGTGATAATTCTGGTAACAATGTTGAAACAAGGTCTTCTGACAGGGGAAGAGTGAGAAACAGCATTTTAGAAGAGGCCTTAGGAAGTATTTGTGTAACCTCTTTGCAGCAGCAACCCCAGCGAGATCAATGTGTTGTGCTGTATTTATATTACTTCCAGTACAACATTGATATTCTGGTAAAAGATTGTAGGGAAAAGCAGAGCAAATAGCTTTTTAGTGATTATTCTGTATCCTGAGTATGCTGGGTCATATGTTGTATCCAAAAGCAATTTGTCTGCATTAGAAGGATAATTTTTTAACTCCCTGAAAGCAAATAGTACCAATAGCAGGATTACATTTATTAAGCTGCAGTTAATGAGATTTGGAAGTGCTTAATGTAAAAATGTGCCATCATATATATTTCACTTAATTTGAAAACTATGTAAAAAAAAGGGGTAAGACTATTTCCTGATGAAAACCAAAACCCTCTCCTTTACCACCAGAATGAGGGCACCAACCAAGAGAAAAGCAATTTAGCCACCTATTCTGCAAAGCAGCACTGAAAAGTATCATGAAAAAACCCAAACCACAGAAATCTGGAGGCTTTTGACCTCAGAGTACTAAACATCACCTGTAAAGTCTGTTTGGTATATATCACTAAGAGAAGATTTATGCCTTTGCGCTTCCCTTCACGTTGTGCAGCATGAGCAGAATTTTCTTTCTTCGATTCCCCAAGTCTGTCAGTGCTTAAGACATTTGGACAATGCCCTTAAAAGCATGTTTTAACTTCTGGTCACCCTGAAGCTGTCAGGAACTTGGCCTAGAGGATTAGAGGTATCTTCCAACTAAAAATATTCTGTTCCATTCTAAACATATACTAAGAGGACATGATTTTTAGAAATAGTTTGTCAGTTATGCTGGGGACACAACATCCACATCAACCACTTTTACATTTATATATTTGCTTGCTTGTTTGGTTTTAGGTTTTTTTTATGAGCCTTATTAAGGTTTCATTGACTGAATGAAGTATACTAGGGATGCCTCCAGAGTGCATCTTCTAACCATGTGCTTTGAAACCATTTCACAGAAAAAAACCAAAATACAGAAAATGGAGATGATCATGTTATTTTTTTCCAAAAGCACCCTTCAACTAAGCTAGAAAAGCTATAGGTACAACACATCTGACTTGGCCTATTTTTAGAACTAATACAGTGTTTCTTGATTTTACTGTCTATTTTCACCCCATGAATAGATTTGAGACTTTTGATTAAAAGTAATGCAGCAATTAATCCCCTACTATCCCCCAAAATTGTGATAAAATATTTGTTTGTTTCTTTGAGACAGAGAAATGGAATATATGGCTTTAATGGACACCCATTTTCTATTCCCCTCATCTTTCTGCTCATAATGAGGTCAAGGTGAAGCAAAAATAAGTGTACTTTTTCATTTGGTATGCATTTTTCCCCAGTTTTATCTGTTCTTGATTTTATTTCCTCTTTTCTTTCTGGTCCCCTATAGAAAGCTAGTATACTTTTACTATAATATACTTTTCCTAAGAGATGTGCCATTTTGTATGCATACAAACCCCTAAATCTTCCTTTTCCAATCCCCCTAATCTGTTGCAAGTCTACCTCATTTAGTGGAAGTCAATAATGTTTCTAAGGGAGGTGTGAATGCTGGAATATTACCTTTATATGATAATTAATTGAATATGATAATGAGGACATGATGGCAAAGTCAAGGCAGAAGCTGAAAACAAGTAATCTGTCTATTTCTTAACAAGCAAACTAACTTAATAGAGGCTAGGCAGAGTGTCTGCAAATTTAGTTTGCTTCATGCGAGTTGAGTTTTAGAGTGCAAGTCCCATGGGCCAAATCCTAGGAGATAACACTGTCTTTGTGGCAACTTTTCTGTAATAAAACTGGTACACTTGGCTGCAGGAATGATATTTCTTATGCGGGGGGGGGGGGGTATTCAGGACAGGGTCTGTTGTGCAGGACTTGATTCTGTGAGCTCTAAACTGAGATCCTGCTTTCTGATTCAGTGCTCTCCTCCACTTGCTGTTGTGTACCACTTTATTCTTTTTTTTCTTCTAAAACCCAGTCCAGAAATATTTCCTTTACACTGATAACTCATAGCTATTGAAACACTTTGGGATGAAAGGTGTCAGCATCACATTTGTAAAGGACATTCTTATGCCTGTGGACTGCATGTACTGCCTGGAACAGGTGCACAGAACTGTCATTGCCTCATTCTTGTTTCTTCTTGCATTTCAATATTTCAGTAGGAATACAAACTGTATATTTTAGGCAGTCTCAGTTGTACAGTTTCACAAACAAAAGGCTTGGTGTTGAAGGTTTAAATCTAACAAAGTCCTTAATCAGGCTACATGCCAGTCATTTTATTCTATTTCCATATATGCTACATAAAAAAATAAGTTCTTATTTTAGTCTCTACCTCATAGTGTTCTGTGGTAAATGTGAGCTTTAGAGACCCCTCTTTATGCATATAAATACTATTTATATTTTGAGCTGTGTAGTGCAAGGAAAATGGATGTTGTCTCACCTCTACCGAATAAGTATGGGATGAAAGAAGTAACATGTTTAGGATGTTGGCTTTTTCTTAGCAAATAACCTCAAGAGGGTTTTGTGGTTACCAATGACCCTTAGAATTTAACATTTTTGAAATGAGAAAATTACCTCTTAGCAATAATGTGACATGACTCAGGCAGCTTGATGTTGTCTGTCAAAATCTACCATCAGCAGAAAGATTTGAAAGAACTTGGAGATGATAGCAGGAAAAAAAGCACTTGCCTTATTTTCTTCCACTCATAATTCTATGTGGGTAAGCAATTAAAAAATGAAAGGAATTGTATGCTGACACAGTTTTAAAATGTAGGCATTTTTTAAACTCTCATGTGAACACTTCTAATTTCATTGAAGATAGCCAAATTACAGTCATGTAAATTGAGAACACTCTTGCCTTGTGCTATAAACATTAATTTGGTAAATAAAGCATGAGACTACGTGCAGTCAGAAATAGAGCATGTAAAAATTTTTGCAGTTAGGAATTTATTTTCAGCAAAAGAAATTTGGCAGGAGTTCTCTCTTAAACAATTTTCAGTGAAGATTTCTTGATGTTATTCCTGGCTCTTACACAGTTTTTCTAAAATACCCACAAGCTGTTACATTTTTTTCTTTTTTGGTCATCGATACTGAGTTGTAGTCCTTAATGCTTCACCTGAAAACCAATTTCTCCAGAATGCATTAGACCTAAGCTTAAGGTGTGACATCTTTGGACTCCTAGAAAGGACATCCAAGAGTTTTTGCCGAAAAACAGAAAGGAGAGAGTATGTGTATGTGTGTATGACTGACAGATGGGTTAGAGCAACATCTAGAGAAATGAATCTGACAGGCAGACCAGTAAACAAAGGAGAAAAATTGAGGGCAACATTTGAGTAGTCCAGAGCTGAAGAATGGAAGGGAAAATGAGCAAGCAGAAGGCAGATACAATGAGCAGTGCTGTATGGATACCACTTTTTTTTTTGTCTGGAGCTGGATACTTCCCTTTGAAGCTGGTGTAGAACACTTTAGGTTCCAATAACTGTAAACATCATTACAACTAATATTATAATTAAAATATTACAGCATCCACTTGAGCACTTCTCGGAGCTAAGCAGTATCAGTGAAGTGGACTGGCTTTAGAATTATGGTATTAAGCATTTGCAAATATCTCTCTGGTAAGCAAGCTTAAATACATATATGAACACCCCCTGAAGCTTAGGAGGAATTTAATTAAAATTTCTTTGGAAGTTTCTTTACAGTTGAAAAAGACTCTAGAATATTCTCCTAGGGCTGCATTCATTCACTTTCTTTATGTTTGAGGAGGCAGCCATCACAAAACAAAAAAGATACACCCACGCCCACAAAATCAATCTAGTTTGTAACACAGCTGGTCAGAGAAAGCATGTTTCACTGGGAGAAGAATCTCATGTTAAATATAATAGTTTTTTCCAGCTCTTTCTTGCTCACTGACTTGTGTGCAACTAGAAATCTTCCTCTCATCCCATTTGCTTGCCATAAAGTACTGACTTCTCCCTGTTCTTTTTTCTCTTGACATCTTCATGCCAAGCAGCTGGCAGTCCTTTGGTGAGACATGTGCTCAGTTTGGGCTCAGTTCACTCCAGGAGGTAACTGTCCACCTGTATTTAGCTCAAAACAATTTTCTCTATTGTCTGCTCATTTTAAAAAGCTACTGAAAAGAGTTGGCTATGGCCAGCTGCCAGACACCCAACTGGCTGCTGTCAGTCCCCCTCCTCAATGGGATGGGGACAGAAAATAAGATGTCAAAGCTCAAGGGCTGCTTCTCAAACTGTTCCCCTCAGCACCAGGCAGGTTCTGCCCTTCCTTACCTTGATGAGGTTTTGATACTGGCACGCACTTTATGGCCTCAAGAGAAGGATTTCAGTAAGATTATTAAAATTCTTAAATATGCTCTATTTTTTGGAGTAACAGCATTGTATGAACTGCTTTAAAAGGATTACTAGGACTTTGTAGAGGTAAGATTATAAACTGTTCTTTCCCTGTCAAGAGTCAGGGAGTGATTCGTAAAGCATGTTCAGAATAAATAGACATGGAAGTAAACAGGAACTTCTAAGTACAGGAAAAAAGAAAAAGCAGATAGTCCAAGCCACTTTATCACTGATGGATTGAAGGTGTACCAAAACCCTGTGCCTTTCATTAAAGGGTCTATTTAATCTGCCTAAAAATATATGATATCTGTAGCAACCTGCACAAGACACTCAAATCCATTGATTCCAGGAAGTTGTGCATTTTGAGGTCAAAATAAAGCAAATCTAGGTGAACAGAAATGATAGCTATACTTCTTTGAATAAAATAAAATATTTTTACTGTTTCCCTGGCCTCCTTAGCTTACCAGGAGACAGGACTTCTATACCCCTGCTCACCTATAAAGTGTGTGTGTGTGTGTGTGTGTGTATATATATATATATGTTTGTGTTACAGTTTCCTGGATTTTGAATGCCTGAAAAAGGTTGAGTAGTATGCAGACTTGGTGCCCACTTCCTGTAACCCACACTGCAGGAATCTCTGTGTATTAATAATGGGTTTTCACCACTGTGCAGGGATTTGTTAATAATTTTTAATAACCACATATCAGTTACACATCTCTCTTCCTTTTTTCCCTTTAAATGGCAACTTTCTCCAGGACTCTGACTGCATCTGAACTCTCCATTATCACTGACTCTATTTCTGACCCCTGATCTCATTGCATCACTCTACCCAAGTCCAAAGATTAGGTATGATTTAATTCTGAAGAGAATGATAGCTCTTTGAAGGAGGGAAGTATGACTGAACCCTCACTATCTCACATAATCTTGTTATGCACGCACCACTGGTATCTGAAATAGTTTCCCAGGAGCCTGGAGGCAAGACAGATATGGCCCAGATGCTTAGGATAAGGGGACAGACAGAGGTAAGAACATCACAGGGGCAATCACCACCTGTTGTGGTGTGTTTTATGAATGTAGGTGGGTAGGAGTTTCTGAGGTTAACATCAACAATAACTAAAATTCCCTGTTGCAAAGATAGCTCACATTTGTCTCTTCTCTACTTCTATGTTCAAAGTTGAGCTGTAAGTGGGGCACAGCCACGAGACTCTAAAAAGCTGACTACAATTTGAAATGATTTGAACTTTGAATTTCAAGATACTTGAGACTCTGAGACTGCAAGTGTGTGACAAACTCTGGCACCATATTTTATCACGTTTTGTATTTCACAGACTATATTATTTTTCTCTCTTCTCATAAGCAGTCTTCTTAAAATAAGAGGATTTTTTTATTTAATAGAAAAAAGAGGAAAGAATGCATTTATAAATAAAAAGTAAACAAAGAATCTGTAAAAGAATTATGAAAACATGTAGGTATGTGTTTCATTTAGCTTTTTCTCTTTTTTCTAGAGTAAGCTAAGCTTCAACGAGTTATGTGGGGCATGTATTTTAAGAACAAAATGAACTGTAAGGTAAAACTGAATAATCTTGCAACCATGGTTTGGTTGTCAACACAAGTTTTATTCTCAAATGTTGCTGTGCAAAGAAGGTTTTTCAAAAAAAAAAATTTAGGTTGGCCCCTGTAATTCTGAGCTTTATAGCCAAATGTGGGGAAAAAAAAAAAAAAGGCAAAGCATATGGAAGCTGAAAAAGTCTGTTTTGGTATGTAATGCTGTCACTGCATTGTGGTAGCTTCCTTCCTTTATCATTCAAGGTGTGTGCTTAGTTTCCTGGCCAAAATTTTAGTCTCTCTTTCGTTTCACGACTGAATTCCATCCATCCTTACCAAGCTCTACTAACTGTTCTTGTGATGATCCTGTTTGCTTTTTCTAGATTTTGTTAGCTACATCTTACCTTTCAATGTACTATACAATCTTTTTCAGGAGTGTGTGGTTCAAGAATTAAACAAAAAAACACCTCTGCTAATACATAGGAAAGGAGGAGGAAAGCACTGCAGTTGGAGTACCATTTTTTTCCACACAACGAAAGTGAAGGAGAAAGACAACTTCTCTGGGAAGGCAATTCCCCTTGCCCACTCATGTAATCAGTAAGAAACTGCACAGATCAGCATTGGCTCCAGGGGGATCTTCCTGAAATATTAAGCTTTTTATAGCATAAACTAAAGATACTGATCTGGTTTTATACGTAGTAGAATAGATGTTATGCGTGCAGTTGTTGGGAGGCAATGGAAATGCTGTGAAAGCCAACACGTGGCAGAAGTAGCCTGGGAGGAGAGATGACAGCTTTACATGGAACAGCTTTTCTCTCGCTCCTTGTTTCCACATGCCAGGCACAGCTGCCATCCAGAGCTGCATGTGATAGGTGCCAAGGAATGTGTTCCCCTCTCCCATGAGAGCCTGGCCCTGTTGCATCCCCCCGTTTTATCTGACCTGTTACAGGTGTGTTCCTGTCATGTGGCTTTGCTGGAGGGAATGATTTCATAGCAGACTGGCTCAGCAGTTGGACAATCCTATTGCTCTTGAGTGATGCCATCCCTGCTGCAACATGTATTGTAGATTTTGGGGGGGAAAAAACCACACAAAAACCTCCAAAACAAAAAGACAATTCAAATAAATAACCAAAGTCATATTTTTCATACTATAGGAGGTATATTTCTTAGAACTCGGTTTGTTCACAGAAAGGTTGGGATTTTCAGCATTAGTAGTGGAGCTAATTGAAGCTGTTATGTTTGGGTGATCTAGCTCCTTCATTTCAATATTTCTACAGCCATATTGTATTGGTGCATGCAGGATGTGAAAATGCGAATAAAACTATACTGCCCTGAAGTTAAACAAGCTAAAACAAAAACAAATCAAGACGAAAACTCTTTTCAGTGTAGCTCTAAATGCAGACCATGTAATTGAAAGTGAGCCTGCGACCACTAATATGAGGCAGCAGCTTTTTTACAGGCAAGTCACTTCACAAATTATAATGGTGCTTAAAATTGCATATCTTGTGGCTGTTTAGATGCCCAAGGATATCCCACACCTCCACCTGCTGCTGCAGAAGAGCAGGAAATCAGGCTCTGTACTGTGTTGTATCCACTTGGGCATTTAAAATGGCACCTGATGCTTGTGTGTAGTACATGAATCACTCCCTTGGTGTAAGACTCAGTGTTGTGTTTCTAGTTCCAAATCAATAATACAAGACTTTATTTGCAATGTTTTGCCCTCAGCTTTTTTTTTCAGCTGGGGAATCTTTTATACTTCATTATTATCTTTACAAATTGTATGTAATAATTGTAAAAAGGAGAAGGTGGTATAGTTCTCCCCTATGTTTTTAATTTAATTGGGAAAAAAGGTAAATTAAATGATATCTGATGGAAAGAACAGGTAGTTGGACAATGCTACTCATTAAACAGACCTGACTTAAATTTCTGAGGCAGATGTTCAATGAATCTCTTTCATTGGGTTTATGCATCTGATGGCAAGCATCTACATATAAATGAATCTCCAGCATAATTAAAATGAAATTTATTGTTGGTAGCAGCATGGCATAGTAGATTTTGGTAGATGATTAAAATTAAGAAGGCTAAGTTAAACCACAAACCTCAAAGCTGAATGAATTTTTGTAACTTCTTTCCCACTGACTCCTGCCCTTCCTAAAAGTTTTTTTGGCTTTTTTAAATGAACCTATTGTTCACCCCTCTGCATTTTTCCTTTTGCTTCTTCCACTTATGTGCACTTTCACTGGTACTTCTGTGCTGAAATATTTCTGAGTTTCTGTGGGAGTTTCTCTTTTTAGGTGCTCTAATGATGATGAGAGGATCAGGAACTTTATTTCCGGTGCTCAGTGTTACGTAATTGTGCTTCTGACAAATACCTTGTTATGTGTAACCTAATTATGTCTTTCAGATAGTCCTTTATAATATATCTTGCTAAGATTTTATAGTGGAATCATTAACTGACAATCAGCTAGATTGTTTGAAGAAAAATATTATTTCTTTAGCTTACAAACCTCACAATGAGTTCTAGAACTTGGTGACTGCTTCTAACACGTGAGGTCTATGACAATTTTTTTTCCCCTCACGTATTCCTCTCTTTCTTGCAGCTGGATTAGCATTTCTTTAAACACATCCTGCAGGAAATTTATCATTGGCTTTGAAAACCCTGATAAATTTCTGTTTTGAAATGAGTATTTAGATTTCTTTGAATCCTAAGTACACCAAGCTTCTGCAGGCTGAGTTCTGCAAAGAATGTAAAGAAAGACAGTCAAGTTCCTCATAGGTCCTGTATCCAGGATATATAGTGTGCCACAACGCTTTAAATGTATACATTGATATTTAAAAAAGAAAACTTTAGATCTGCATATGGCAGGATTTCTCTCTTCTAAAAAGAAAAGAAGATGGAGACAGTGGGAGCATCTTGTGATCCAGCAAATGCACATACAATCAAACACTCATTTTACTGGAGAACACTTTACTGTGGAAACATAGATGCAAGAAGGGTACTTTAATGTACCCTTGTACTGTAATTGTTGTAAAAGTACATTCTTGTACTGTAATGGCATTAATGAAGTTTGAAAGCTTAGTAAGCATACTACAACCCTGTCACAATCACATTCATTACATTCTTGAACATCCTTTAATGTCTTTAAATGTATATTATACTTACGTGTTTGTTCATTTTTATCAGTCATGGAGAAAGTATCTTAAAAACTGGTTTTATAATTAATGAGTAATATATGTATTTGTTAATCCTGAATATTCCCTATTATAATTTCTTATGATTTTAATCTCTGTTCTTCATGTTTCTCTGGTTTACTTGTGAGTGTCTTGGACCAAGCTGTAGTGATTTCCATGTGCACCTTCTGCTGGGCTTCACAGTCTTTACTTTTGGAAAAAATCTGCTTACCTTTTCCTGGCAAATATTTGCTTATAATGTAACAGTGACCATACAGCTTAAAATTTGTTTGTGTCATCTGGCAGGGGAACCGTTTGAGGAAAAGGAACAAAAATATCCCTGCCCACTAACTGCTTATAAATGTAAACAGTATCATTGTGGGGTATTTCTACCTCTATTAAGTGGCAACTTTAAATTATTATTAATATGGGTAGAATATACAGAACATCACTAGATATTTACTGATACATACAAAGCTGGGCTGCACCTTTGTTATATTGCACAAGACACAACTACCCTTATAATGACTTGCAGAGACCTTAATAAGACTTTGAGTCTTGTTTCAGTCTCACACTGAAAGAGGAAAAAAGAATATCTATGGACTGATTTAACTGATTTTCAGGAAGCGTTACTGGGAGGTGCACTCAGTGCAGTTTTATTGACCCCTTGTCTGCCCCCCCCTCTTCTGTTTCCATTTTATAATCCTGTAATTCATACACAGGTAAAAAGGACAGTTTTCAATTAAAACACCTTTCTTGAATACCAAGAAAAAAGGGTTTTAAAATCTTTGTGCAGAAGAGATTAATGAGAGATGCAGGAAAGGGAGGAGCAGAAATTGACTTAGACACTGTGTTAGACAGTCTTTCTGCAGAATCCAATTAATGATGGTTAATAGTGCAAGTATTTATTATTGATATAGGGATCTTTGCTTTGGAATATATATTCTATAAATACCCAAAGCAGAAAATATAAGTAGAGAAGACAAGAAGAAAGTGGGGGAGAAAACAGAGGGTAGAGAGATGTAAGTTAACCTAACAGAAAATCAGCATTTGAAATGTAAAGTCAGAACTAAAGTCAGGCCACAGAATCGCAGAACGTGTCAGGTTGGAAGGGACCACAGTGGGTCAGCTGGTCTAGCCTCCCTGCTCAGGCAGGGCCATCCCAGAGCACATGGCACAGGATCGTGTCCAGATGGTTCTGGAATGTCTCCAGTGAGGGAGACTCCTCAGCCTCTCTGGACTATCTGTTCCAGGGCACAGTAAAGAATTTCTTCCTCATTTTCATGTGGAACTGATGCTGGGCATCAGTTTCTGCTCTTGTCCTGTTGCTTGGCACCACTGAGCAGAGCCTGGCTGCATCCTCTTGACAACCTCCATTCAGATACTGATAGACAGTGATGAGGTTCCCTCTCATCTGTCTCTTCTTCAGGCTGAACAAGCACAGCTTCCTCAGCCTTTCCTCATATAATAGATGCTCCAGCCCCTCAATCCACTTTGCTCTTCTCCACTGCATCTGCTCCAGGAGCTCCGTGTCTCTCTTTGACTGAGAAACCCAGAACTGGACACAGTGCTCCAGGTGAGGCCTCACCAGGGTTGAGTGGAGGGGCAGGATCACGTCCCTCGACCTGTGGGCAGTACTTTTCCTAATGCACCCCAGGACACCTTTGGTCTTTTCTGTCCCCAGGGCTCTGCTAGCTCATGGAGAGCTTGGTGTCCACCAGGACTCCCAGGTCCTTCTCCACAGAGCTACTTTCCAGCAGCTTGGCCCTCAGCCAGCGCTGATGCCTGGGATTATTTCTTCCCACGGGCAGGAACCCTGAACTTTGCTTTGTTGAGTTCCAGAAAGGTTCTCTCTGCCCATCGCTCCAACCTCTCCTTCTGAAGGGCTGCACAGCCCTCTGGGACACTGGCCGCTCCTCCCAGCTTTGTGTCTTCCAACTCCCCACGCCCTCCATCAGAGCTGCCAAAAATCCCTGTTTTAACTCCTTATGAGTTATACCTATTCAGAAGAAAAAAATAGATGCAAGGAAGCTCATTAATAAAAAATGAGGAGATGAAATCCGCTGTTTCTTACAAAATTGCTGAATTAGCGACTCTGTTTTAAACTTGATCATCTAGCTAGATGTGTGAAGAAAAAAAAAAAAAGAAGTTGTGAGCAAAGTATAAATAATTAACTTGAGAGTATCTCTCTGTTGGAAAAATACAATAAACCAACAGTCTGAATTTTTTTTAGCATACAATATATAGACGGAGCACTTTTTGCATAAATAGGCAGCAGAGATATAGGTAATGCACTTAATGAAACAATGGGGACTAACTGTTAAAAATAAGAAAAATTCGTATGAGACTGAGAGGACTTCCTCTTCCCAAGAGAAACATGCTGAAAAATTAAGGAAATTCTCATTTACCATTTCCCATGTTTAACCTCTACAGAAATGGAGATACAATAATCCTGCAATAACTAAAAGAAGCACAAAAAATATCTTAAGTAACATAATAAGTTACCTGTTATGAAAAATAAAAGTCTGTATCAACGTAGAAGAACTTAATAAAAAATGCCCATAAAACTCACAAGCAAACTTACTAATGATGAAATCCAGCAAGGCTTTTCCAGGCCAGTGTGGAAGTGGGTCTGGGTTCCTGGAAAGCATGTTACTGCTGGCTGACAAAGGTGTTTTATCTGTAATACTTTGTCCCTGAGGCTTTGGAGTGTGGAAGATGCTGCTTACTGTCCCCTTACGATATCAGAGATATCAAAACAAAAATAGTAAGAGGTTTTCATTGTCGTGTTTGATGAAATAGGCTTTGGCATAGCATGCTAGTTCAGCATTTATTATTTATGTGATTTTTATCTTGTCAGGCTTAATCTGCAGTATGGCTAATCTTTAGTGGATTTAATGCTGCCTGTGAGGTGTAGGGAATGCCCTGTAAAAAGAAGAAATTTATGTTGCTGTTGCGACTTCCCTCAAGAGTGACATATCGATAGGATAGCATTTAACTATTCCAATGAAGGATATGCAACTCAAGGAGTATGTTAAAATCAGATTGAGAATGATTGCTCTTATTGTCACTTGGATGCCCTGGACATCCAGTCAGACTATGGATGAATTTAAATCATTGAGCCTCATTTTTTGCTTTCTCCATCAGACCAAACTACAACTGATCTTACAGAGAAAAGGTGCTGTTGCAGTCCATTGCAGGTTGTGTGCAGGGATTTCTCCACATTGTTGCTCTGTAAGTTATCTCAGAGGGAGAAGAGAGAAACAGGTCTGTCTGTATGTTTTCCACCTGTCTGCTGAAAGTTTTGGGAAAGGGAGGCTATGCTGGAAGTGCTTTGTCTTTCTGCAGTAGGCCTCCTTTTGGTACTGGAAGACTGCGCTGGTGCCTTCTCCAAGCTGAACAACCCCAGCCTGTGTCCATGGGATGGGTTCTCCAAACCCCTGATTAGCTTTGTGGTTCTCCTCTGGACTTACTCCAACAGGTCCACACCCCTATATTGGATGTCCCAGAGCTGGGTACAGGTCTCTAAAACTAATTTGCATACGTTTTGGAATATATTCTGACACTAAATGTTTTGTTTTCAGGCAAGAGTTAAAACTAGCGATTAAAAGTTCATTATATAAGTGTACTTAGAAGAAAGAAAAGCAAGTGTTTTATTTCTCTACTTGGAAAATACCAGTAGTTGTGCTAACAATTGTTAACCTCTCTAGATAACTATGTAGGATTTCCTTTTGCTAAATCCCATTTTTTACATGGCCATTAACTGAAATGAATGTAATGGAGGTTTTGCCAGAAACAGTCGATTTCACTAAAGCCAGATTTTGACATATTTGCCTCAGCTGCATAATTTTAACCAACAAGCTAACAATGCCAGCCTTTACTAAGCCTCTACTCAAACAACCAGCAAATTCGCTTGCATAATTTTTGTTTGCTTTTTGTTTTTTTAACTGAATACCTACTGCTGAAATCCAGGCTACTGGATGTCCTGAGGCTGTGCACAGCAGTCTTTGTCTAGAATTGGAATCATAGGCTCACAATTCAGGTTGAATTTTTTTTTTTTTTTAATGTTCTGTTTTGCGTTATACTTTGAGCTCCAGGAAGAATGATGGGTTGTGACTTGTCCTCAATGGCTGTATATCCATTGTGAGACTGAACTCTGTGAGGAAAAATCCCAAAACCCAAACAAACAAACAAAATATTTTTCATGAATTAAATTGTTATATTTAAATAAGAAATACGCAAAATCTCTGAATTCTAATGAAGTGATAGACAGATTTTCTTTTATTTTAGAAGTGATAGAAAATATATAAATAAAGAGGAGGATAGATCCCTGCCTGATGCTTTTTCTTCCTTGAGGGCAGAGGGATACTGGGTTTAATGTCCATAAGAGCACAAGTGTAACTTACAGAGTTTGTGTACCAGCTTTGTTCTGTATTTTTCATAAAGATAAATACCTTTATACTCTAGACTTGAAGCAAGGGAGAAGGAGAGAGGAATGATTGAAGATGATTATGAACAGCAAACTATCATTTAGAGAGCCATTATTCTAAGCCTTAGCCCTCAAGTGCCTCACTGGAAAGTGCAACTTATATAAAATTTGTCTGAATGACTTGGTTATTCCTGTGACCCATTCTAAGACCACCAAGTAAACATCCATATATCTACAATATTGCTTTCTTCTTGTTGTTTTGTTTTAAATCTGCTGCTTGTTAGATTGAGTATGGTAGTGCTACTAAGAAAATTATTTTTTAGCTGAAAAATATGTAAGAGCTAGACAGTCAAAGCCATATTTGCTTCTGTATGTTTGAAAAATCTCAGTGACTTTTTCTTCCAACATGTTCCTCATCCCTTGAACCCACACAAACGTGAGTAGCCACAATATCCGTTAGGGGAGGAAAAAAGTTTTGCAGTTCTGGAACACTTCAAACAGGAGAAAAAAACCATCAAACTCTAATCCAATACTTACTGATTTTTGATTTTAACGTGGCTTTTACTAGCTTCTTTTGACTTCTAGTTTTTCCTCTTCTGACTCTTCTCATTGGACACACAGTGAACAATCCTTAGCCAGACTATGCTGTAGACCAGCTCTCAGATGTGTTTTGTAGCAGCCTCATTTGATATCTCCAACATCTGTTTCTGGTTGGTGAATTGATATATTATACAAAAATCAACTTGTGCTTGAAGTTACTTTTGCTTAAGTGATTGGTGGATTTTATCCAGAAATGGAAACCTCAGAAATTTTGGAGCTACTGAAATCAGAGCGGAAATATTAATCTCATTAGAACAAGGATTCCTTAGAGAATTATATCTGTTTTATAACTGTGTAGTGATAAGAATGAAAGTATAAGGGGCCTTCCTTCAACACTGTCAGAGCTAGGGCAAGAATAATCTCAGCACAATATTTTCTAGCTCTTTTTGCATTTAGAAAGTAACAAATACAACTTCTGCTTTCCACTTTCATGGCCATATTAACGTAATGTACCGGCCTAGCTAAACTGATTGATCTAATGAAGTGCCATACAACACATCCAGGAACTCCAGTCTGTTTGCCTAAAGAAGTGTCAATATGTCTCAAATGGTCCCTCAAATGTGATTTAAAGGAATTGTTAGATTTAGTCAAAGAAGCCTCCAATGATTTACACTATTTTATGAAGCTCTTAATCATTTAACTATAGGAGTGCTTCAGATCTCTCATCATTTTTTTGAGCTACTTACCCTGATGCATATACTGATGTCTAATTTGCTGATTAGACGAAGAAGATTGCAGTGCTTTGACAGGCAAGGCCAAAAATGGATTCCGCCCATAAAAGAAGTCACGAAGGTAACAAAGACAATTTACAAAGGAGGAAATAAGGCATAAATAAATCAATCATTGCAAGCCTGGAAATCTGCAATTAGATAATTTACTATAAAAGATTAAAATGAATGCAGAATCATGGCAAATACATACAAATCTAGAGGAAAATATTAATAGGTTTCAAAAAAACTTTATACAGGTTCCTTTCCACAGCAGTTTTAATGGGTTCACATGTTAAACAATCTTCAAAAAATTGTCCTCATTATATAATCTGTCTTAAGAGGAAATACTAGAAATTCCTCACTCATTACTTCAGAGTGATGTTAGAACAAAGGACAAGACATCATGAAAGACTACCAGAAGAACTGTCATTAAAGCAGGAATGTAAAGAAAGAGAGGCAAGTGATGAAACATCTGAAAAGCCTCACAGAGTTTTGTAAGGGATCTGAAAAATCAGAGAAAGAATTAATTTAATGGAGAACATGTGACTATGTTAATTTTACAAGAGCCCACAGGCTCTGACAGACATGTTTCTATAATTGCAGAAGCAACCATAGCTTTGCATTTCTAATTTTCTTTTGTCACATGTAGTATGCTCAAAAATAAACTTCTTGGCGTTAACAGCCCAGATAGAGATCATGGATAAATTGCAGGGGAATTATGTGAAAATCAGAACGTAAAATTTGGGACATTAACATTAGTATTTATCCTGTGAGATTGGCTTCAAAATAAATCCAAGCACCATAGTGTAATAAAACTTAAATTACAATGAATTACAATATAGATAGTATATCACATTAATTTTAATATGTTGAAATTGTAATCAGAAATAATTGGACTTTCAGTAGAAAAGTAAATGAAGTTGCTGAAGCAAAAGGAAATTACCATTGATTGCAAGTGGAATAAACTGTGCAGATTTGGAAGGTTCTGATTTATTGAGGTGGGAACTACTTACTACTTCTAAGGCCATTAACATCAGGATTTAACTGTGTCATGATTTTTGCCAGATAGCGCAAGGAGTTAGAAGCCATTAAAAAATATAATTTCATTTTGATAATGAAAATCAATATGAAAATTGCAGGAGAAGCAATCTCAGGTTACCAGACTGGACATTAATAAGCTTAGCTTTTGAAAACAATTAAGAAACAACAAAAGTTCCTAACAAGCATCAGAATTATGGCTATTCCAAGCATGAAAAGCTGTTCTCTTTCACATTCTATGAATGAAATCTTTGTCTCTTAGAGAAAGTAACACATCTAGGAAATATGTTTCTTGCCTATTGGTCTGTTTCCGTCCTTCCCAGTCCCTCATAATCTTAAATACCCACCCTTTGAGCGGTATCCAAAATCCTCTAACATTGCTACTTGCATGTTTCATCCTCTTTCTGTGCTCTAGTTCCTACCATGATTCAGAGAGCATTCAATAAACTTTAAACATCTCTGCATAGTATGATACTGCCCTAAAAGGAAACTACTGCTTTTGTAAAAGTGACCACAGGTGGATGATGTATTGGGATCATTTCGTGCTACTTTACTACACCAGTACAGATTAATATTCTGTGAACTAGACAAGGATGAAAAAAGTCTTACTGGAAAAGGGCTCTCAAACATAGGTTAATTCCTGATTTGAAAAACCATTCTGTTTATGACTCAGTAAAAGGGGAATACTTCCTGTGCTGATTGAAGACCTCAAGGATAAAATCCATTCATGATTTTGTAGCTCTCAAACTGTTTCTGAGGACCCTGGAAGCAGCTATATAAATAGGAAGAGAGAGATTGATTTTTCCCTATTTATATTCTGTAGACACAAACATAAAAAAATCTTACCCTCTCTGCTTTCCCTTTAACTTCAAAATACAGGAGATTTTGTAAACTACACTCTTGCTTGCCTTGAGTGGAGAATTTTGTGTTACAACCCTCCCATCCTCCAGTGAATTTTGAATGTTCCTTTTATCACATATGAATCCCTTAGAAGATAAGCCAATCATTCCCTTTCTATTATCTAACCCTTTCTACAGTAAGTGGAGTCTTTTAATTCACTCAATATTGAAAGAGAATGAGGAAGATATGATACTGAAACATTTTGAGACTCAGGTCGTAAATGAGATGTGAAGGGCCTCCTCCTCACTCCTGATGCCTGTGTTCTGAGCACATTGGCAGTAGCACAGTTCAGCATCTTTTATTTCACCACTAGAAAGGGAGTAGCCCTTTCCTATGGGGCTTCCTGGGTAAGAATTCTGGAATTGAAGCAGTCTGTCTGTCACGTTGTCCACTGGATTCCCCAGATACTTAAGAGAGACATATTTGAAAACAAATTTCTTTGTCAGATGAAAAGAAATCTTGTCTTGATGTGTGGCTGCTCTTGAAGGGAACTCTAAACTTCCTGAAGCTGTCATTTTGCAGTGTTCATTATCAGCCTCATTGCTATTCAACAGACAGTTTGGGACAGCAAAAGGAAAGCTGAGGCTCTGCAGGAGTAGGCAAGTCCCTGTACTATGCATAGATCCTCTTTTCTGTGTATAACATTATCAGTACTGTAAGAAAAAGCTGTAAGTATAGCCATGTCATTGTAAATGCTGAGGTCTTTCAAGTGTATTTTATCAGATGATCTCTACCTCAGGGTACAAAGAGCATATGTTAGGATTACTGAAGATATTTCTTTTCATCCAAACAGTAAACAAACAAACAAAAAAAAAAGTAAAGCAACCAAGTGAATAAAAGATATTTGTAACTTGCCAGCCAGACAAAAGCATTTTAGTTCTTTCTCCTCCATTCAATTTTTCTGTATGTCTATGTTTACCACAATGCTTAAGTTACCTAAACCTAGATATCTCCTATTTCCCTCACTTTATTATTGTAGCTAAAAGCAATTTATATGGAAACAAGTAGTTCAGATATAAACCCTGCAACTGGAACTCACCTAAATAGTATCAAAAATCTTGAGATGCAGTTTTTATTTATTTTGAAGTTTCATCCTTTCTTTCTGCATTGTAAGGATATGATTGCACTCCTTTAGCATCATAAAATCAGTGGTGAAATGGAAGGGTAGTGCATTAAGACATAATAAACAAATTGATATTTACAGAATATAGTTTTTAAAACTAGTAATTTATCCTTAGTTGTTGGATTATTGCACTAGTTCCATTGAGTCTTATGGAAAAAAACACTTTAGGTTCTATTATTAGGTTCAAGATGTCAACAATCCACTACTGAGGCTCTTCTTTAAAAGTTTTATAAACATATGCAGCTTAGAAGTTACAATTAGCTTCTGCTTCACAGTCCGTCAGAGGCAAGAAACAAAGGATTCTGAGATGGCCAGAAAACTGTTAGAGTAGCTTGACCTGGCCTTTGTACCAGTGAAGTTCTGAGTCCCAGGACGTGTCCAGTGTTACAGAATGGCAACTGTCTGAGGTCCCCCCTTACTGGGTGCTTTTATAGTGGATCTAAATGGGTTATGGGGATATTTCAGGTCAAATTCATGCCTGGACAGCTGAGGTGGAGACACCAATATCTGAAGGTAATTGCTCAGCTACAGCAGCCAAATGCCACCGACATACAAAATTGTTGATTTATGTCACACAGAGGCAGCATGGAAAGCAAGCACCTGGGTCAAGTGTGCTTTTTCGATTTTTTTCCTTTACTTTCTTCCTGCATTCAGTCACAAGAAATGATACAGAGCCAGCCTGAAGAGTGGAACTGACTATTTGCGGGAAGATTGTCAATTTTAAAGCAGACTCAGGTGTAGACATAATGGCCATATCAGAAAAGAAGTTTCACTCTCCTCCCAGCTGAACCAACTGTGGCTGCTCCAAATAATCCTAGAGGCAGCATAAATACAAAGAGGAAAGGCTGTGTCTTTAATACTTGGGCTTGGGACACTTTAGACCTTCATCAGAACACTTCCTACTCTCTTGATTAAAAGCATGAAAGCAAAATTTTAAGAGGGTGCTTTGGACTCCTCTGTTATGTACGCACTGTCACTGTTTATAACATCGAAACTATAAACCTCACAAAATTTCCTTTCTCACACCTTTCAAATAGCTTCCAGCATAACACAGTGTTGGACCAGCTACATTGAGCATCTTGCATGATCAAACCCTGATGTGTCAGGAAACTTGAGGAGTGTAAGAAAGTTGCTCTATGTTAGAAACGCAGTGTTATCTGCTGCCACACTGGGAAGAAGAATGCAAAAACATGTGAGATGTGTGAGAACCTCCAAAAACTCTGAGAACGTGGAAAAAACATAACTTTCTAACAGTGGAATAAAAGAGATTCTCTTGAAGCAGTGGTAAGGATATTCTAGCTACCTTCCAAGAAAATCAGCACCCTTGTCATCCTCTAGTAAGTCTGAGGCATGGCCATCGAGGCATTCCTCAGTGTGTCCCAGGGCTTTAATTGATTATGAAGAGATACCACAGTGCCTTGGTGTTAGGCTGTTCTGCTCATCAAACCTGTCAGGACAGGATTTGAAAGGTCAGGGTAGATAAAATCCTCAGTTGTTATGTGTTGTGACTAATGCATCTACTTAACAAAACCAGTATTTTAAAGTTTACCTAAGTTTCTTCACTTTTATAGAAAGGTAACTGCATGATATAAAGCTAAAAGCCATGAAGCCACAGTAGGTTCTTTGTATTTATCTTATGCATAAATTAAACTTTTTGCCACATGGAGAACATGAAGGCATATGTTTTGAATTAACTCCCAAGCATTTTGCTATCTGAGGACAGAGTAATCATCTGATTAATGGCTGTAACATCACATAACATGAATGTATGTTCCAAGACTTCAGAAAGCGTTGATTATTTCTTCCCTTTTATGTATGGAATATTAAACACTCAACTTCTCCCTAACATTCCTTCAAGTATAAACAATGTTACTTTTAATTAAAACAACGTATTAAGGATAAAAGTGAGGGTGTAGTGATCAGATATGATTTCCCTTCTATAGTTATCTTCTAGGCATTATTACTGGGATTTTGTGAGGGAAGAATTAAATAGAAAGTAGGGTTTAGTTTTATTATAAATATGAATCACATTGTTAGGAGATAATACTATACTATTTTTCTGAGTTGACAATGAAAATGATCACCTTAACAAGCTCCTTTTGATGCAGTATTTAAAATCATAAATGAAGGATGTGTTAGGAATAAAATAGAACCACAGGTGGTGTCTTGGTTTCCCCATCCCACATGTCAAATACCGAGAATAAATTAATGGATAAAAAAAGGCTACCTGAAGTTTGGAAAAGACTATTAATTGCTAAAATATTTAGTTTCCTGGTTTGAGTCTGAATTAGAAACTTCAAGTCATAACCCAAATCTCTCAAAACAGCAAGGTTTTAAGTTAAATGTTAACTATTGTTTAATCATGAGTTTCATTCTAAGCAGTGGTAAGACTTTCAAATTCTAGCATAAATGAATAGATTTAATGAACCTTTTCCCCTCGTTTATTGAGGACATTTTTTCACTCTCAGGCTCAGGGTTCACTTTATTGTTGACATGTACACGGCTGCATCGCTTGGTGAGCGCGTGTGGGTGGGCTCCCCGCGCCTGCCAAGGCAGGTGTCGCCCGTGCAGCCGCGGCCTCGCTGTGGTGGGCAAGGTCTCAGCACCAGCGGGGTTCTGCTTGTTCGACAAAGCACCTCTGTGTGCTCCTCTGCAAAAGGCTGGAGCTAATTTTAAAAGTCAGACAAATGACGGGCAGGGGAGCATGCTGTCCTCCCCACTGTGCCAGTGTGGCACTGATTCACGAGGAGAACAGATGACTTCGCTGAGGCTGGAAAGAAAATATGTGGCAGAGCTGATTGCTGGCATGAGAGCAGGGCAATGCATCAACTGCAAAAGCATCAGTGCTGTATGTGCTGTGGCCTTCGCCTTTGACTGCAAACTATCTGCCTCTCTCTTGTTAGGGCTGAAAGATTGGGATCCTTGCCTTCTGCAGGAATTAGTGTCAGCTGAGCTCAGAGCAGTGGCTGGCATTGCCGTCCACATGAACTGTCAGTGCAGACAGTGGAGATCTGACTGATCACCTCCTTGAAAAAACATGGTGATCAAAAAACTTGCATAACCAAAATCCTGGTTCAGAATTCCTTGTTTGGGAACTAAAGAGCTGACACTATGCCAGTAGTTTGACGAGATTAGGTCTCATTAAAGTGATTATTGTCATGTAATGATTAGGGTCAATTACATTTGCAGGCACTCTGAGATGTCTAGCTGCTGCTTGGATATAGAAAAAAAGCTAAGCCTTGCTTAATGAAAAAGTAGAGCCCAAAATAGTGTATAGAGGAATAAAAAGGGCATTTATGCAAGAGGCAATAAATTAAAAGAGCTGAAAAGATGCAAAGATCGATGAAAATAAGTATGTGAATTTCTTCTGAAAAAACATTCAGGTGTGGTAGCATCTATATCAATTGTAACAACACAATTTATGTTTTAAAAATTCCATTCATATTTATTTTTGTCTAGTTGTATGTCTTTTTCTAGTATGAAATATTGCATGTTTTTTCTCAACTGTTCCCTGTAATAAGACATTTGCCATGGTATTACAAGATAATAATAACTTTCTCTGACAATCCATCTCTCTCACTCTCTATGTTTTCTGGGTGTTTTATTTGTCCTTTAATATTTTTGACAGGTGTGTTGAGATCAGAATAACAAATCTGCATAATTCAAATGAGAAGGTCATGTAGAGGGACTGTCCTGTTTGAACTGCATAGAGATTTGAAAACCATTCCCACTGAATTACTGGGAGGACTAAAGGATTTGAACAATGTATAGTCACTTCTTTTCCACCTGTCCTGTAAGGAAAACTTTAAAATATACAGTAACATGATGGTCTGTTGCTCTTATGTATTTGTGTATAGGTGGCAAATTAGCAGGGAGGGAGAAAGCCAAGGCTTTGATCTTGAAGAATTAGGAAGAATGTTGAAACAAAATGTTCCTGACTATTTAAATATGTGGTAAAAATTAAAAAAAAAAATCCTTAATTTTGTGAAGAAGGAGGTGATGATGACAGGCTGAGGAGTCAGCACAGCTGGATGGGCCAAATACATCAGCATCATCCGGCAGATATATCTACACTGAACTCAGGTTCACTGCTGAGCTTTTTATAGTGCACACTTAATCTCCAAAATCTGGGTTAAGCCAGCTCTTTCAAGGCTCTTGATGTCCACCATAGCTGCTGCTGGATGGCAAAAGCAAACATATAACATGGGTGCATTGAAAGAGCAGGTGCTACCTTTTCCTTAAATCCAGCAGTATCAGGTGTATAAATGTTTCCATTTTGTGCTTAAAATCAAGCGGGGATTTCCACAATTATTTGAGTAATTTGAGATCATTCCAAAGTATTTCAAATCAGTGTTTGAAAGCACTGGTGGGTGTGATGATTGCATGTTCTATTATTTTAATAGGTAGATTCATTTGGTACTCAGTTACTTGTAGAGAGTTGTGTAGTGCCAGTGATGGTAAGATACTGATGACTTCTGACTTCAGGCAAAAATGTGTTTCAGTGCTCAGTTTTGTTAAAAGCCTATTCTTCACTCTATCTGGGGCTATGCATGCTTTTCACTTTATACTTTCTTTGGATATGAGAATAAATAATAAATTATCATTAATAAATTAGCAGGAGTTGACAAAAGAGTAAGTGCAAATGATGGATTTCTATGCAACCCATAGAGTATAATCCTGGATCCATTGAAATAAATGACAGGAGTCTGAATCTTAAATGGGAACAGTTTTATAAAAATATTTCGTTATCTTAACTTGACATTAAACTAACATTGACTTAAGCCTTCTGTCACTGAGTTGAATTGAAATTAACATGAGTGGGAATAGGAAAAATCTCCTATTGAGAAAAAAAAATCCTTCAGTTGAAATTATTGATGTGGTCTCATACATTTTATGGGCTATGGTTAGAAATAGAGGTGATGGAACGACACCAAAGTTATTAGGGTGCTGTTTGTTTTATTGCTCTGAGTAGATTGGTTGATTTCAGAATAACCCAAGGTAATGGAGCTGCTAGTGTAAGTACAATGAGCATGATTTAGTCCTTGACACACACATATTTATGTATTGTTGTGTTGTGGAGTGCTACTTCAAGCCATGATTATTCCATTAAGTCCTTGCATTCATTCAAATTTTTCATATGACACTTCGTATTTACAAAATGTTATCCAGGCCTTGCAAGACCTAATGAATTTTTAATTGTGAGCCAGTGATACAGGTTTCTGCAATCACTCTGAACTCATCCATCATTAAATGCATTTTACAAAACAATTTTCTTTTGCTTATCTGAATCTTACCTCACTCCTTCTATCTTATCACTTGGCTTCATTAAAATATAAGACATAAGTTACTCAGGTTTTGAATGCCCCCTGTATTATCAGAATTCTGACTGAATGCTCATTTACATACAGGCAAATCTCATTATGTGTCTGGAAAAACCTTAGCATATATGAATTTTACTGTTTTGACTCATTTGTCTTCATATTATTTCCTTGAAAAATGCACATAGATGTTATGTGAATAAAAACTGGGTTTGTTCTTTACATTGTCTAATGTAAATAGATAATCCAATCTTCCATACTGGTTTCACCATTCTAGTAAAAAAAAATAGATTTTTTTTTTTTTTTTTTTTTTTTGTTATCTAAAATATCTTTATATGAAAAAGTATTTTTGGTGAGCAGTGGTGTTAGAGAAACTACACTTGCACTTTTCTCTATTAATGTTCTTCTTTTGCTATTACTCAAGTAGGGTGTGTTTGTGTCGTATTTTATACCTCAGATGCTGGGCAGCAAATGTGAACATCAGAAGATTCATCTTGTATTTTGACAGAACAATTAAACCTGCCAAAGTTGGGCTGCAAGATGCATTCATGGTTAGGATTATAAAAGCAGTTTATGAGAGATTAGATGTTACTTCTGAAATTTTGGCAAAATGTATATTAAAGTAAAAAGTGATTTTTTTTTAACCATGATGCACAGTGTAGTGAAAAGTGACATTGTTAAGATGTAAGGGAGATTTACCAGTGGAAAATTATAGCTTTTCCATAAATTTCATTGATTTTTAATTTTTTATATAGAATTCCTGCTCCAATGTCTATTATATTCCTTAAGCCTTTTTCAAATAAGCAAGTGTGAAAATACAATTTAAGTATATTAGTCAGCATTCCCAAATGAAAATATTAGCCTGTGGGTTCTTGGCATTGACAGAAAACAAAACATAGTAATTTTGTTCTTTCAAGATTATAAAAAAATTTCATAACTAAAGAAGAGATAGAACTAGAAACTGCCCAATATTGTAGAGATAACTTGATGTATACTAACAATTATTTAATGAAGCCTATAATTCATAGTTTCTCAGAACAATAAAATAAGGGTAAAAGAATGTAGTTAGTTACTTCATTTTCATGTCAGTCATGGTGTTTCTGATTTGTTGGAATGATGGTACAACATCCTCTTTGCAACTCAAAGTGCATGATCAAATACTTATAATATTGACTAACAAAGAATAGATTAAGGTGCTTATAAAACACACCAGCAGTTTTGCTTTCCTTCATGGTTATAAAAATTGTGTGAAATAAACAGTCTGTTAATATTTGGGAGCTAACCTGTAGAGTAACATGGTGGGGTACAGAAACTTTGGGGCAAAGTCTTTTTTTGTAGCACATATTCTCCTTTTATGTCTGTCTGACGCCTTAGAGCAGCAAGCAGGGTGCAATGCTATGGCATAATAGTGGGGATATGGAATTAAAAAATCCTGCTTTGGAATACGTTTGAGAAAACTGTTAAGTTCAGCAGAGGGCCTCAATGCTGGAAGGGACGTTCCCTGTTTTGACACCTAAATCAGTGTTGGAAATATCCACTGTGTACCTAGAAATTTCACCATGGAAATGGCCAGTGGGTTCTTGTTTAGCTAAGTCAACAAGATTCATAAAAGCAGCAACAGGGTTAATTTATAAAACCTCTTAACTATTATTTTTCTCTTGAGAAAATACCTTAGATTGGACCGTGAGGGCTACAGTATTGAGAAAACCCTCTATTACCTTATTAAGTAACATTTAAAACCAGTTATTTATAGATATAAAGGTGTAGCTGAAATTCAGTTAAAGTTGAAATACTCTGTGCTTTGAAATGTCTCTTCAGCATTTTTGACTAGCTTTAACATTTAATTTTTTTTTTTTTTTTTTAAGAATAGAAAAGGATGGTATTTTTCAAATGTTTGAAGTATAGGGAAAAAAATGAAAAAGGTTGCCTTTTCAGAAAGCTTTCTTCAACTTTTTCATTTAGCCTTTTAGAAAGGGCAGGGTTATGCAAACTCAAGAAACAAATAGCAAAGAACAGTAGAAATGATCTTCCAGAAGGTAAGGAGGGGAATATACTCAGTTCCACACTCTTAATGAGGGGATTATTTGTTTTTCCCTAAACAGGAAAATCTATTTTTGAGAAAAAAAGCTACATTTTAATATATTAGGTAAAAATTTGACTAACTCTCTCTAAAATTTGAGGAACAGTAACTAAAAACTACAAATGACACATTTTTACCCTGGACAGTTTTACTACTAGATTACTACAAAAATCGGTGTTTATATTGGAGCTTTAAAAATATTTATGTAAATTATTTGGGTGAGGGGTCTGAAATGAAGGGGAAAAAAAAAACCTCTGAAGAGAACAGTTGATTACATAACAGCACAAGCAAGTATCTCAATATTATGCAAATACAATTTGCTGTAGGTGACTACAGAATAATTATTCTAGTGCTAAAATTGATGAGGACAACTGTATTTTCTCAGGAATCTGACTTCAAACCTTGGCTCTTAGGGTTGATCTTGTGTAAATGGTAACCAGTAACACAAAAAACTGCACCATTAGGTAAATGTTCTGCTATGGAGGGACTCTGTAAAGCAATAAATTGTACCAACACACATCCATGTCAGGGAATCTGTGAATTAATGGACTATTTCAGTAATTTAACAAATGGATAAATGTCCATCTGTGTGGGAAGTTCTTGAAAAATGATGACAACATGGAAAAAAAATATAAAGAATGAGAAGTGTAGCACAAATAGCTTGTGATAGGATCCAGTGTGAATCTCAAAGAAGTAGAATCACTTTATTGCAGAATAGTCTGTGTTGCAAATTCTAATAGCAAGAGAAATGAAGCTATAGTATACACATGAAGACTTAGCAGGTGGAAACCATAATATGCCAGGGGATATTTTTCTTGTTTTCAGAACTCCCACACTCCTAGTAACTGATATTAATGGTACATTTCTGTATGCAGGAAAAAACTTGTCTTCTGAAGGATTTCTCTGAAAATGTATGTTGCCTTTCTGCTGTCTTTTCTGATATTACTTACATGCTGTATTTTGAAAATAAATAGTCTGTGTCACAGATTCTGAATTTTTCAACGTGCTAGTAATATGTAGCAATGTCACAATGGAAGTGATGGTTTGATGTTTCCATGTTATTAAACTTCAATTTAGTTCTTCAAAATTATAAAATACTAAAATTCTCCACATATTTAAAGTTGAAATCTTAAAAAATAACTTATTGATGAACAGCATTGGCGTATTTGATCTTTTAATCCAAATTAACAAAATATGGAGAACTTGGAGTAATTAATTTTCTTGCATTTTAAATTTCGCATGTAATTTTTATTATTAATATTTTCTGGTTTCAGAAATTAACTTTTATAACACAGCAATATTAATAGATCTCTTAGACTAGATTAAATGAATGTTTATGCTTGATAGTCCATACCGTTTATCAAAACTCTAAAATCTCAGAACCTTTCTTTTTTTTGGATAATGTAGAATATTTTTGTAATATACTCTAGCTTGGATTTATATGGTTTAGTGAGCACCCACTTTTCTCAACAGGTTTGCAGCTTTTTAAGGTTGCACTCCTGTCATGCAGTTCCCCTTGAGCTTCAATTTGTGACATGTAGAGAGAACTACAGAGATTCTGTTTGGGGATGGATTTCCAGATGCACCTTTTCCTTTGTTATTTCTCTAGGTACATGGAGCCAGTCCTGTGAAATGCTGTTTGTGTCTTAATGTAAGTGGGAATTGACAGTGCAATGCAGAGTGCCAGCAGGCTCAGAAGTACCTCCTAAAACTATGGATGGAGAAGAAAATATCAGATTAATCCAGAGCTCATGTGACTTGTGTGTGTGAGTCAAGTGTTTTAAAAGTAAAAATAGAAAAATATTCAGCTTTGTAGGTAACACCAGATTTTCCCCGGTTGCCTAAATTGTCAAAATTCTTTTTATTCAGCTGGAGTGTTTCTACTTACGTCAACATGTTGGTACAAATAAGCTATGCTTTACTTTGTCTATAGTAGTGATTATATTTTCCCAGTATTCACTTAAAATGTTTCAGGGGGACTAAACCTTATAAAATTAAAAAAAAAAAAATCATTGTGAATGCTTAATTTTATATTAATTTTTATCCATCTTGAAGCAAACATCAGGAAAAAAAGTAATAGCAATAACTTAAAATACTAAAAGATTTACTTTAGTGACTACTGGGGAGTCACAAGGACCTTCATGAATCTGCTTAGGTTTCTGAGAGAGATTTACTTTGTTGTTTTCCTGTATGTGTTTCATTTTAAAGGTGCATTCTGTGTGCCAGGAGTGCAGAATGGCTGTATTTCTTACAGTTAATTCTAAAACCCTGGGAAGGTTTTTGCTGTTTTATTTTCCAGATGCCTGAAAAACTTTCTGTTATTCAGTCTGGGTACAAGATTAGGTACAGTCATGGGACTGAAAATGAATTTTGATTATGTACTTAAAGCATTGTCATGATACAGGGCTGGTGATTGTTTAATATTTGTTATGATATAAGAAAGGATCACCCTCATCAGTGAACTGATGAACAGGATAATTCAAGGAAGAGTTGACATTGCTTGAGGCCAAAATGGCGAAATGTTCTTCAATAGAATTATAACCACATGAGAGAATTTTGCAGAATGAATAAAGGTCATTTGGTCCATCATGACATATTTGTTTGAGTAGACTGTTTCCCCAAGGATGATATCTAATTGTTTCTTGAATGGCACTGGTGCTTTTTTGCCTCTATGACTTTGTCTGCAGGCTATTCTAAGTATTTATTATTCTTTACATGAAAAGGTGCTTTCTGATATATATGCTGAATTTTTTTTTTAATTTCCAGGTAAGTTCTCTTGTCCTATAATCTGTGTTGGAATGGAAATAATAATAGTTCCAGTTAACATTATCTGTGGCAGTTAAGAATTGATATGCTTCAAAAGAGACTGTTCTACTTGTCCTTAAAATTAGATGCCCATATTTATAATCTAAGTAACCACAATTCCGTATCAAATGGTGGCAGGGCTCTCCCTTGGAAGATCTCACATCAGAATCATTCTTTTTTCCCTGAATATGCTTTACTGATGTTGTTGATGCTCTGTCCCCCATTGACCAAAAACTTGCCCAATACAGAACATCTGATGACCCTTGATGTCTTTTTTAACACCAGCTAAAGGGAAGACAAAGGCAAGATGTACTTTAAACTTATTTCAACAGGCAGAATAATGAGAGGCAACAGCTGGGGACATAACAGTAAGAGTTCACTAACTCCTCCTTTGTTCCTTTTTTCAAAACAACTCTGTCTTAAGTTTTGGAGGATTTAAAAGTTAAATCAGATTGTCTACACAGCCTAACTTTTAACAGCATCAAACTTGGGTTACTGGCCTTAAAGGAAGGGTGCTTAATCCCCCCGAGCTCTTTTACAGTTTTTGCCCAGTACCAGCCAGACGAGCCAAGGAGCTGACTTTGCAATTCAGTAACAGTCCTATTCATGTGGGGTTTCTCATTGTGTCAGGCTCCAGAAAAGCAGCCAAGACAGTGTTTAGCTGTGTGTAGCATAAACTACTGCAGCAGCAACAGCAGCATAGTCTCTGTGCCCCATTTCTTGTTTTTCTGGAGACAGAGAAATCAGAGCTTCTTCCTCTCTCACCATTCCCCATCTAACCACCCTGCCCTAGTTCCATCCACAACTATTCTTCAGTAGCAGAATCCTTACTTGGCTTCAGATGGCCCAAGTCTACAACTCCTCAACAAAAACAAGAAAAATCAGTTTTTCTGAAACTTCTGAGAAGCTTCTTGAATCTTCATACTGAAAATAGCCGCAGAACACCGTGCCATCTCCTGTGGCAGACCCTGCTAGCACACTTCTTCCATCATCCTGGGTTTCAGATTAGTTGAGGGTCTGTATTATCAACACCTCCACAGACATGAGAGCCAGGTTTTACAGCTGATGAGCTGCAAGTGGTTTAGGAAAGAAAAATTGTCTGCCATCAGTTAAGCACTAAGGTATTGCTATGTACGGATTATGTGAAAAACTCTTTGGAAATGTACCAAGTGCCTCCACCCTGGCTCTGAGCCATAGACACTGACCCTCTGTGGAAGATCTATAAATCAAGTTCTACTACACATGGACAGAGTTGCGTAAAGGGGGCAAACAGGTGTCAAATAAAACATGTTTATTTAGAGACGTAAAAAATACCAGGCTTTAGGGAGGACTTTGACATTTCTAAAAATTATTCTTCACAACAGAATGAACATTATACCTCCCTGATTTCTGCTGGATCAACAGCACTCAAATCAAGGTCTTCTAGTTGTAAAATAACAAACAAACAAGGAAAAGTCATGACTAGTTTCCAGTCCTGAAGGAGAATTTCTTCCCTGGTAATGAATGGTTGTATTAAGTAGTTTTCCAACATGCATTCAAGATAAGAGAGCTTCAAGCTGTTCTGACTAGCCATTTCATTGAAGTGATTTCAGACACATACAATGTCTACTGAGACTCTCTTATCCCTCACTGAACAACAAGAACAATCATGATAATTATTTCAAATCATTTTTACATGGGAAGAAGAGAGCTCCATGAATACATCCACAGCAGAATTTGTACCATCTTCAATACTTTATGATCATCCATTCTCTGCAATATTGCAAAACATCCTTGTGATATATTGGTCACAAAATACTTGTCTTAAAAGTCTGAGTTTTGCATACCAGTGGCTATTTCTGGTCATGGGAAGCTGGCCTTATTTCATTGCCAGTATGTGAACAGAGGTTAGAGTTTGAGTCAGGGCACATCTGTAGAATAAATTAATGACAGATTATAATGGCATTGACTGTTTAATTTATACTGCCGTCATAGTAGCCCTATGCTTGATGGGAAAATACATTCTAGATTAAACTTAAGGGGTGTTATGGAGAATCCTAACCTCTGTGTCTTGAGGTTAACACAGAAGTTGAGTTGTTCCACACAATCTTCTTTCCTCATCCATGTCAAGATCTAGGGTGGCCCAGGGACAAGGTAGTCTACATATATTTTGCCAGAGCTTTATCAGTGAAACCATTTTCACTAGGTGTGCAACACAACTGGTGTAAAAAGAGAAAAATTGAATATTATAGAACATTATTTCTTTTTTTTTTTTTATATTGGAAAATAATGTAAGCTAACAAGAGTAATTATTTTTATCCAGCTAGTGAAGCTCAGTGGAACTAAATATACAGAAGTTTCTTATAATACAAGAAAGAAAGAAAAAAAAAAAATAAAAAATGAATTATAAAAAACACAGAATGGATAAAATTGTGTAGTGATTTCCAGCAGAGATTATATATTCAATGTGAGTTATTTTTATTTTATTAGGCTTCAGGTTAGCAGAGACTGTTTTATAAAAAAACCTCTATGTAGCTGATTTTGTTTAAGCTCTAAATTAGTATCATAGCACGAGACACATGGTTTTAGTTTATAACTATATTTTCAAAATATCTCTATACTTGCCTAGGAGAGAGTAACTGAATTTCAGTAAATCAATATTTCACATGTATCTAGAGGCCATGTTTTAACTGAATATGCATTCTGTTTAGCCATATTAACAAGGTTTGCTTTCACAGGTGTAAAACAGGGTCAGTTATGCTAATAAACCCAGAAATTATTCCCCTGTGAAGACCAAAACACTGCCAGAAGCAAAGAAATTGATAATATTTAGCCAGAAATTGAATATGACATGTTTTTTGCATCCCAAAGTGGTGCATTGACCTTACTTGTTCTTCTTGAAGTCTAAATATTTAGAGTCTCTTAATTCACTTAAATGCAGTTTTTTATTCTCTTAAATTTGACTTTGTTTTGAGCTAAAATTGGAAGGGAGATTCTACTCAAAAATAAGATTCTTTTTACTTTATTCAAGAGAATTGTGATTTTATTTTTTTAATGGCTGTTTTGTTTTATAACATACATTTATGCTCACACATCGCAAGCGTTTGTAACAAGTAACCTAACTTAACAGTGATGTTTAATTTTGTATCCTTTTACCTTCTGGTGGATTGGAACAACTAGTGCGAATTTCAGTCTGCCTAAAATAATTTTCTCTGCTGGATGGAGTAGATTATTACAAGGTAATTTAAAATATATGTAGAAAGTGGGGAAAAGTTGTTTAGAGCAAATGCATTTGTTAACCCTCTGATAATTGCCTACAGTGTTTTGAAGATGTAAACACGAATATGCCATATGAATATATGCATGAATTTCATCTAAGAATATCTCAGACTTGTCCTAATAACTAGAAATACATTTTCTAAAACAAATTGTTATCTGGGAATAAATTGCATATTGGCTTCAGCCTTCCTCCCGCAGTCACTCGTATATCTCCAGTCGCTCTCTCTCTCTGCTTTTCCCCATTTTTTTTTTCAGCAAACACATTTAACAGCTGTGGAAGCAAACAGGGCACACTTGGCAAAAGTAGGGACCAGATGCCGAACTCTGCAATGCTTGTTCTCGCAGCATCAGGCGGGTCTGCTGCTAACTCCTTGGTGTCACCTCTGCTGGCTCCTTTTCCAGTTTTGCTACTGGCAGGCAGCAGAGGTGCATCTGGAGATGTTGTCAAGGTCCTGCAGCTGTGGGGCCGTCTTGGCTCCTGTGTCCATATTTCTCTTATATATTTAAATGTTATTTTTGCATGCAATAACAATAATTACTCAAACGTAACTAATATTTCTTTCAGTGCTCATGGAGATGGGGGAGAAAATAACTTTGTTTTCTGTATGAGTAGATGTTTTCAATGATTAATCACTATCTTGAATTTGGGATAGGTTTGGTTCCTCTTTAATGGGGTGCAAAAATATCAGTTGGCACCTGGCTGGCACTGCTGATGTGTTCTGAGAACCTGTGGCATTTTGGTTAGACTGTGTCTGGATGTGATATGGGGTCACATCAGCATGGGGGGCAAGGAGAAGGTGAGTGGGGTGAGAGTTCTGCTGTGGCCTCGTTCAGCATTGGTTTTGCTATAAATTACAAGTCAGCCTAGAGAGGTCTGGAGAGCAACTAATTCCAAATGCTAATAGCCTGTAAAATAAATCTGGCATCCCAGAGAGAGAGAGAGGGAACGAAAGAGGAAGCTGAAGGGAGAATACATTATCTTCCTTTCTCTGGCAACCAGTGATAGGACATGAGGAAATGGAATGAAGCTGCTTCAGGGGAAGTTCAGATTGGACATTCGGAAAAGGTTCTTCACTGAGAGGGTGGTCAGTCATTGCAACAGGCTCCCTAGGAAATGGTCATGGTACCAAGACTGCCAGAGCTCAACAAGTGTCTGGACAACTCATTTACTCAAATGGTTTAGTTTTAGGTAGTCCTGTGAGGAGTAAGGAGTTGGGCTCTATGGTCCTTATGGGTCCCTTCCAGCTTGAGATACTCAACCATTCTATGCCAGCTAGAGTGTGATGGGGAACACATCCTTGGCTAAGACTGGACTCTAAACTCAGTTAATGCTGCTGTATGCTTCCTCATGTATCATCACGTATAAATGGACATTTAGACCTTTACGGCTTCAGTATTGTGCTATAATTTGCTACTGTTTTGTGACTAATACTGGGTATTATTTGGATGCTAATAGTTCTTCTTTGCCCAGCATTTGTTCTGACTGGAAGTCTCTTCTTGCTCCAGAAGTTACTTTTTGTTTTTCTATGCCTTCTATGTTCATGGAGCATTGCTCTCTAATTTGCAAACTAGTTTTTTACAGTTAATCCATGCTGTCCTGTGGCTGGTTATCTTCCTGTCCGCTCCATCAGCCGTCAGAGGCAGTCTAGACTTCCCCAAGACTTTAACCTCCCAAACTGTCTCATCAACTACTGACACATGAACAGATATAAACGGTGTGCCTCTCTGAGTTGTGGTGGTGGTAGGTTCTGTCTACCACCAGGTGGAGCCCAAAACCTTGCCTTCCCTTCTGGTTCAGGAAAAAATTCTGAAAAAAATCAGGGGAAGAAGGTGAATGTGTAGGGTATGTTCTTCATGTTGGTGAGGAGATGAGTTTACATGCTAGGCTTTGAGGTGGTCAGTGGAGGAATCCAGCAGAAAAAAAAAGAAAAAAAGATGTAGTGCTGGTTTTGAGGAGCCTGAATGTGCAGTGGGAAGATTGGCATTTGATGACAAGGGGCTTCCATTGCAGAAGGAAGTTAGGAGCCCCTCTCCTTGACTTGCCCTTCACACAGCAATTAATAAACAGAAATTGGTGTGATTACTGGTCCACACCTGTCAGAAAAATTTACCTGAGTCAAAAGGCTTTGCATATTTTTTCTCACTGTGTCAATTTTCATTGTAACATCTCTTACATGTTCTTACATTTGGTTTTTTAGTGAGAATGTGATTATTTTTTCCATATGCAATTGTTTGAATTGTCAATTTTACTAAAATGTAGCACTCTTTAGAATCAGAAATGGAAAAATACTATTGCTTCATAGTTAACTTTGATGTATATTAATGTTCTAGCTTTCCCCTATAAAGCAGCCAAAGTGAACATTATTCTTTTCAGCAGTTATTTGTAGTCATTTCAATGACTTATTTTGCCTAGCATTTTTTCTTATAACCAGATAGTATAATTTGAATTTACTTAGGCAGCACAATTTTGTAATTCATTGTTGAGGGTTTTAGACCATTCTGCATATTTTTCCTGTAGAAGGGAAAACACATGGTTCTCATACAGTGTTTATGACATGCATCAGCAAGCTACTAAAAACCACAGAACTGAGATGCTGTATAACTTAATATACCAAATTTTTATCATTTTTGTAGTTTTAAAGTGTTGATTAATAGTGCAATTGGAACTAGGTTAGATCTATAAGCTTTTTCCTAGACTGGGGTAATGAGTAGAGGGACCAAGTCACCTGGCAGATACAAAATTATTCAGGAGTAGGTGATTAAAGAACAAGCAAAAAAAATACCACCTTACTATTTTTCTAAACCCCAAAGCTGTGACCAAGAATCAAAACAATATTTTAAGTATATTCATTTATAATTTTTCCTTAAGATAATTTCCATTTTAAAATCTTATTCTTACTTCACAACAGACAAGAAGATTGCTTATAATTACATGAGCCCTCTACCTAAAATCAGAGGACAGGACTTGGACACATTTCAGGTGATCCTGTCATCCATTCCCTCCTCCCAGCCCATGATCAGCTACACATAGATAACCAAGGATAACAGAAACTGGTGCAGGCAGCATTTGTTTTCCTCATGGTCTTCCCTCATTCAACCAAATAAGTTTTCATTTTACTCATGCATCACATATGACAAAATGTTTGTGAGATGAGGCAAAAAAGTTTGAAATCTATCTTTGCCTGCTGCTTGTGTGCCAACTAAAGAGACATACTTGTTGATAGGCCATATTTTGGTACATTTTTGATGTGTTGTTTTTTTTTTTTTTTTTTTTAATAAGCTTTAGTTATATTTAGGCATAGGGACCGATCAGGTATGTATCAACTATTTTCTGTCCTGGAAATTTTACAGTGAAAACAGAAATGGCACATGTAATGTAGTGCAGTACACTTCATGTAGTGGAGTAATTTGTGGAGCAGAAAAACAAGTAAGGAAATGGGATATGGAGAAGGTAAAAGGAAAATAAGACATGTACAAAAATGGAATGGATAGGAAAATGTGAGTCCCAGATGGAGTTGCTCTGTGTGGGCAGCAGAATTTAAAACAAGATTGAATCCAGTCAGTAAAAGACCAAATAAAATCAAAATGGGTTTAGAAAGCATTATTTTAAACATAATCAGTGGACATTGTATTAAACATCATTCTGTATAATGTAGATAAAGGTACAAATCCTCCACAACTTGCTCTATAAGAAAAAATTACTTGTGTCATGGAAACAAATTCAATATTGAAAGTAATGCATCCCAAAGTCGTTCTTCAAAGTATTTGTTTCACAGTACTTCTGTGTATGTTCTGCTTACCCACAGTTGAAGTACTTCTATTGTGATGATGCAGTTTGTATTATGATTTCAGGTATTTTTAAAATGAACTTTTTTTTTCAGAATAAAAAAATATTAACTTGCTTGAAATTAAATAGTTCTCACTTCATGAACTCTCAGGATGAAGTGTCTGCATATAGATACAAATGAATTAAAATTGTCTATACTTCAACACTGGCTTCTGTCAAGGTAAAGGGAAAATAATTTAACCATCACTGAAAAGTATAGAGCAATCATAAACCAGTAAACAGCTACATAATTTGGAAAAAAATATTGCAGTTTTGAAGTTATTAGTCCTGGAGGCACGCAGGCTTTAATTTGTCTTCGAAAACGTCTTTTCATTCTTTAAGGCTTCAAGGTTTGCATTCATCTTTTTATAGTTGTAATCATTACAGTGAGCATCAGGATTTGTACACCAGAATTTTTACTCATTATGCAAAAAGTTACATAATGAATGAATGATAAACACATATTTACACATGAGGAACAGAATATACAAACACTTCAGGAATTCTGTTTCAAACACGAAATATGGTGAAACTGCAGTCCAGTGGCATCCTCTGTGCACAAATGGATAATTTGTATATGAACCTACTAATTCTTGTGTAGGTACAGAATTGTGTATGGCAGCAAAAGTTTCTAAGATGGGGGAAAAATAAGAAGATGTTGTAAACTTCTCAATATCTGTCCTTGTCATGGCAGGAAGCCTGTACACCATGGCAAACAGTCATGTAGCAATTTGAAAACAGGAATTGAAATTATCAAATGATTAAGAATTGAATGTTAAGCAATGTAAGCAGACAGAGCAGATGGATTGGATGTGAAGCCAGTCATATTTGAGAGCTGAAAGCAATTAAGAAAATATCTCAGAATTTGTCTGATGACAATATAGACATAGAACAAAACTCCAAGAGCATACATGGATATAAATGGAAAGAAGCAAAACTGTGCAGTGTAACCTTATTAAGCATTTTCTTAATAGGTTACTGCAATAAAATTTCTGGTTTTGAAATCAGGATTCATACCTGGATGGAATGGATACCAGTTGGACAAAATCTTTAATTTTATATCAATTCTGTGTGTTTGGCATCTTCTTTATAAAAAATGTGAACAGATTAAGACAGAAAATTATTTCTTAAGTCACTCTTGATTATTTTCTGGTAATGGAGCATCATCTGGAGAAAGAATGCTGTGTAATGGCTTACAGTCTGTCCCATGTACTTTTTAGATAGATTGTTGTAGCACTCTGTATCCTGGTCACAGACCTGCTATGGTCTATCACAGCAGCTTTGTCCTACCTGAGCTAACCATTTGAGACCAGTGCATTACACTCCAGTGACAGTTCTTCCAGCTACTCATATCCTCTTGTACTGCATTTTGGCCCTTTGAGTAAGAATGTGTCAAGTTCTGCTCCCTCTGTAATCTGTCTACTGGCCTTTCTTCCATGTGATTGCCACAGAGCAAAACATCATGCAACTGAATATGTATATGTATACAAATATTGTTTTCAAATTTCAGACCAGATTTTTATATGCCATTGTGAAGGTTATCTGTGTAGAGGAGAGTGGGAGAAGTATTTTTTCATTTATATCACTTATCATTTTGGCAATAACCTGCCTTTTTTTACAGAAACTCTACTTGTGATCTTACAGTATTATCCACAGACAACAAATAAAATTAATAGCATTAATGATTTCCTATGTTTTTTGTCTCTTGGTTGGATTGTATTCTGCCAGGAAATGTGAGAATTCCAGCTGAGGTTTGTGAGCAAAGGCACTCTTAATTTTTTATTTGGATGTTGATTCTTTATACCAGGACAAAACCAAATATATTCTGCAGTGCTTTGCTTATCAAGAGGCACTGATTAAGTCGTTTTTCTTCACTATTTTAGTGAAAAGAGCAGATCTGGGCAGTCTGTCCTGCTGTCTCAAACTTGGTTAAAGTTAGCCATGAAGCTCAAAGTTAAGAGTGAGGGGTTAAAGGTTTACCAGACTTTTGTATAACCCAGAAGTGGAAAAAAAGGAAAAAAACATCATCATTAAACATATCTTGTTTTCTTAGGGAGCCAAGCTAAAAAGAAAGTATGTTCTGCCACATGTGAGAGTGATGTGGTAGAAAATGGCAAGGGAAATTTTAGTCACTGCAGTAGTGTCCAGTGTCAGAACATTAAACTGATGCATCCTGAATATATTCAATGAGATCGTTTTTCATTTTCTATTTTCCATATTTCTGTTTTGTATTCACCATGGCAAGGCAAGTGGGTGAAAAAATACAGGGTCTGCTGTGCATGACCTCGGAGTAATGTGGTCCACAATCCCATGTTTGTCTTCTGCCTTAAATGCATTAAAATTGTTCGTATTAATTCCAAATGGAATTTCAGGTGAGTGCAACAACTGTTGCACCTAGAAAGCCACACAAGCAGAACAGAAGCTCTAATACAGTGAACTGGCATTTCAGTAACTTTGGGGCAGTGTAAAAAGATACTGAAAGTGCTTGGTGGAAATGCAGCCAGCTGAAACATTTAGGAAATCGTGGTTGAGTTGAAACAGGAAAAAAACAAAAACAAAAAAAAAAAAACAACAAAAACCTGTCAAGTCTTAAAATTCTACAAGAAGAGACATGCTACTTTTGGATACATGTAAATTACTGGCTAAATTTTTACCACAGGGTTGATGAGGAAAGTAGAAAATTTAGGTGTTTGCAAGTTAGTGTCATTAAATGTTTCTCTACACAGAAAATTATCTGGCTCATTGGTTTCTGTTATTTTTCAGAGGCTACAATTTTATACATTTTTGGGAACACACTGTTAAAGTTGTATTTCTCCAAAGAAAATTTATGCTGAAAAAGTGCAATGGAAAATAACAAACTCACTAAAAATCAGCTGTTATGGAGCATGCAAAATCAGACACTGATACAGACATTTACAGAAATGGGTCTTGCTTCAGCTTCATATTTCTAAGCCACCTGCTGAAGATCGTAAGTGCATGGGGAACTTTTTCAATTACGAATTTGGGCTGAGATTCTTATTGTTATTATATTCATACATAGCAAATGCTGATAGAACTAGTGAGATGTTTTCAGTTTTGTTCTGTTGGGGTTTTTTAATGAGGTGTTTGATGGTTTGCAAAACCACTAGAGTTGATTTTTTTTTAGTACATTACTTCTACAGACTCTTGAAGTGAGTGACTGTACACAGCTTTTTCATATGCAATATAAAAGGCGAATGAAAATAAGGGAAATAAGATGTGAGCTGAACTTAAGGTATCAAGTTTGTTTAAAAACAAAACAAAAACCAACCACCTTAATGTCTTGTCAATTTACCGAGGGTTTTTGCTCTTTTTGTCTTTCAATGGACGTGGAAGCACCAGAAGCTTGGAGATACAGTTTATATTTTTGAAAGGAATACAGTGGTTTTACCTCTTGCATCTTTCAATGTCTTATGTCTTTCAAAGTGTTTCTGTCTTAGTTTGCTTTTCAAACTGCAAAACCCAGTGAACTGAAGGTGGCGTTGCTGGAGCTGGGGATGTGGATAATGGTTCCTGAGTATTTTACATTTCCTTTTGGAGGCATAACTCAGCAACCCTTTCTCTTTGTGGTGAGAATCCCCAAAACACTGTGAGGGGTTTGAATCTGTAATGCTTTTAGTAGAAAATAGTGTGATGTGGCAGTGTTTTACACAGAGAAAATTCACAGCGAGGCAAACATGTTTAGAAGCCATTGAATTTTTATCTGTGCCTGCCCACTTTTTGAGGCATTTTACTCTCAGACTAGCAGCAATTTTCAACATCTCAGACCTGTGGCATCCCTCTCCAGACCCTTCAGAGAAAGCTTTTTCTTCCCTCAGCTCTGATACCTCTCTCATGGGTGTAATCCCAGCTCCTCTCTATAGACCACTACTCTCTATCTCTGCCACCATCTCTCCCTGCTTTGAAACATTTCTTGGGCTCACCAGTTTTTTCCCAGCTCTGCAGGATCAGCTGCTTCCAGGCAAGTGGAGAAAATCCTATTCCTCCAAGGGCTTTCACCTTCTTGTATCAATTTACCTCCATGCTTTCAGCCTCTCATTTTTATCCAAAAAACAAGGTAGCATAATGCTGGAAGCAAACAAAAACTTGGGCTTGCTTATTGTGGGGACAAAGAGCGAACATCCCTTCAGCTTGGGAGAATGACAAGTAAAGAGGCAAGGGATTGCCTCTTCGTATGTGAAGACCTGTTACACTCAACATCCAGGCACTAGCCAGCTCTCAAGTAAAAGGTTTTCCTTTAAATGTTGAGCTGCAAAATAAAGAAAATAGGGAAGCCTTGTAGTGCCACAAAAAAATGAAAATACTGACAGGTGATTGCTATAAGAAATCATGTTTCCTTTATGTTTTAATAACTTTCAAGTTTACTTTATATGTAAATAAGGAAAAAGTATGCCAAGTTCTGGACAACTGATTGGTTCAGAATCACTTGTTGTTTCCTTTCTGAAACTTTGTTAAAAATGATTTTTACTTGCAAAAGGACAGGACACAATCAAGGTATTGGTAACTGATTGCTGCAAATTGTTGCCATCTCAAAAGAAGAAGAAAAGCCAGACAACTTTGTATTTTGTTTGCAGTTTTTAAGATCATACAAATGAATTAGAATGATTTACTTTTAAAGTAAATACAGCATTGCAGAGTCTTAGGAATTGTAGACAGGAACTGGAAATTAACTGCATAAATCAAGAGGTTGTCTCCTTGTCTAGCAAGTTAGTGGCGGTCTAAATTAGTTTAGAAGTAAGATTGGAACTGTACCATTATGAAAACCTTGCATATGGTGAGGTTTTGTTTGTTTTTCTTTTTTGTTTTAGTATGTGTACCAAGTATTGCTTGAAGGTAATAACAGAGAAAGAGGGAGAAATTGAAAATATTTATAATAGAAAGGTCAAGTTTGTCTAGGTTCCACTTTCAAAAACAAGTTACAAGCAATATTCATGCAACTTTGTACATTTTAATGATAGATATTAAGAAGGCAGTTAAAACATTTCCATCTTGGTTGTTCATCTCTAATTCATCTCTGTTGTCCTCTCAGTTTCTTCTTACAGCTTCTCCTTACAGTTGACTATTTTGGAATGAATTGAGGAAGTCCTTTTATTTTTACGGATTACTTAGTATCTCAGTTTTGTCTGCTTTACATAAAGATAAAAAAGTGCTTTAGAAGTTCAGAAACATCACTAAATCAAAGTAAATAATGCTGTATAAAAAATGGGGAAAATGTTATGAATTTTAAATAGTTGTTTTTACAGAGAGAAAATGGGGGTGAAAAAGCTGTGACATGACTTTCTTCTGTAGTGATAAAGAACTGATATTGAGCATACAAATACTGTATGATGAATGCTTTCTTTTTAAGATTCTGGTCTGGAACTCCTAGCCTTGCATGTTTAGTAAAATTGGAGTTAAACGGATGCCAAGGAATCAGGAAACATGACTACATCTAGATCACAAACATTTCTAGGTCAAAATACAGACTATATCTTCAGAAATGAAATGTCATGTATTAGGAGCGCTTTGCAATCCCTTGAAAGGCTGTAGGCCTTCAAAGGACTTGTATCCTTGGGTACTTTCCACTTCCTTTTCATTTGCTATATGCTGTTCTTCTGAACACCTCAAAGTACCTTATAAATAATGAATTAAGCTTTACAGAAAGTTCTATCTTGTATAGACAGTATTGCAGCCCATTTGCCAGGAAGCAAAGTGAAACAGAGAGAGTAAAGACTGCAGCTTCAGTTTAAAGAGGCAGAAAGAGAAAGGAAAAATTAGGAATAGAACCATGGCCACTGGCTTTCTTTAACTATCTTTTAGCAATCAAATAAGTAGCATTAACTCTCCCTCCTCCCTTAACAATAATGTTTGCTATGTACACATTCACAACCCAACCTATGTTTTGATTTGTAAATATATGTGGAAAAATAATATTTGAGCATTCTTTTAAATTCTTAAATGCTCTGCTTGTCTGTCATGTTCATGTTGACCATTAGCCACTAAAACCTATGTGTCTGTGTGCACCACTTATGTGCTTGGGAGAGAACAAATATTTTCTTTATTATTTTTATGTTCCTAATCTTTTCTGGAGAGGCAGCTGAAAATGCGGCATATGATTTGGGTGAAAACAGTTGGTCTAACCATTTTTTAAAAGATTAAATCTCACAACTCTTCTTTCAAGTGTTTTATGAACTGGAAGGTAACTTATGTGTGAATGTTAGAGAATTTTTAAATAACTTGACTATTTTTTTCCGTTGGTTTTTTTTTTTTTTCTTAATACTATGGGGCATCACTAACTGCTATTCAATTATGAACATATTTGAAATGTTTATGGACAGTTCTGTGATTTCATTATGGATACAGTAACTATTCATAGATGATGACAAACTTCTGTTGTTCCTATTTTTGATGAAATAACCCTCCATAGTGAGTCTTTTTAAAATTTCTCTTGGAGGGCCTTATCTAAAAGAGTTGGATGTTTTTCACTGAAGTTATTGCAACAGTCCTTGAAAAACAAATCAGTACGATGAAGTCTGCCCATTCAATGAGTAATACATTAGGCCCTAGAGTTTTTCTGAAACAGGAAATTCTGATAATGCAGGCACCATCTTTGATACTCTGTTCTCCGACTTTGGTATTGCAAAAGCACTGCAACTACTACAGCACTTTTAAAGTGTTTTATTTGCATTTCAATCAAAACCAATGTTCTTTCTCCTGGCTGTTAGTTACTTTTTCTAGTGTAAAAGTGGAAACAAGATAACATTTATCTTCATTGCAGTGCATGGTCAAAGAGACAAAGCATGAGGGTAGATGCAAACACTGATCCACTCCATGGATCACTTAACATTCAGTGCTCCTAAGCCGTGCTTTTGTTCCTTTGTACGCATGCTTATAACACGTTTTTCCTCAGAGTCCCACTTGGAATTTAGCTTTGTGTTTGTCCATGTAGACACTCAGCAAAGAGCTAAATCCTCAGAGTGCTCAGCTACAAGTGAGTTGTGTGTGTCATTACAACAGGAGCCAGCAAACCTTTTCCCATACATTACTGTGGCACATTTGAGAAAGGCAATTAAGTAAATAAACAAACCAGTCTCCAGTTAGTGTACAAGCACTGTGGGGTCTGATCTGGCAGTGAGTGAGTTTATGTCATTAAGTTCCAAAAGTGCAGGCCCAGACCCTAAGAATTTTTTAAGATTTTATGGGGTTTATTTTTTTAATCCCTCTGTTCGTAAGCTTGTTCTCAATCAGGATGTGCAAACTACCAAGAAATAGTTTATAATGGTATCTAAAAATCCCTTTAAAACTATAAAATCCTGTTTTCATACTCTTTTTATGAGTATTTTAGTACCATTAAAAGTTATTATTTGAACAGATGATGTGGGGTCGATTTCTATTAGGAAGATCTTGGTCTTCCTTTTCTATGTTCCATTTCTATCCTAACAGGTCAAAAGATATCAGTCTTTGCCTTGTCACAGGTGCAGGATTGCATATTGCCATTTCTGGGCTTCAGGCCGGTGTAAATTTCGAAGTGGAGGGAAAAGTGAATGTTTTTCAGGCAGTCTGGCCATTATGGTTGCTTTTTTTTTGTTTTCTAATTTTACTAATTCTTGCCTGTCTGAGTTATTTACATTCTAGTTATTGGTTGAGAAAGTTCTGAAAGACTTAAGGTAAAGCAGCAAAGTATATATAATAAAATTAATTTCATTCTTTGGAAGTGATTTATAAATGGATACCAGGAACACATAGTTCATAAATTAGTATCTGTATGCACAGAATTGACAAAAGATATTCAGTTTTGTTGTTCAATTTCATTTGTTTCCTGCATTGTCTGACCCATGTTAATAGTCTTTAAAAATTTGGGTTACTTTCCTCTTTGCATTACATAAAGGAAAAGAGAGGGTGCTAATAATTCCTCTTCTTCTCCTACCACTTGCATTATTCAAATGCATTCTGTCTCCCATTTGTACTTATCTTTTTTACTAAGTGATTTTTTTTTGGGGGGGGGGGGGAAGTTTGACTGCATCAAATAATTTATATGATTAAATCAATAATTTCAAAGAAGTCATATTTCTCTTTGTGGGAGTGTGGATATATGTGCTTTGTTCTGGGGGGCAGCCAGGACCTTTTACTTTTATCACTTTTCTCAATTCTACAGAGATTGTGAAACACGGCAAGGTGAAGTTCTATTAAATTTCTGTCTGGAATTATTTTTATGAAAATATCTAACTTTCAACCCTAATATTTTCCAGTTGGAAAACAAAAATCACTGATCGCACATGTTTACACAGTGTTCAGGAGGGGAGGGCATGGAGATTGTGCCAGGCAGGAGAATAGTGCATATCAGAAAGCTGGAATTCCACATCAGCCTGGTCCAAATTGCTCTTGTTTTAGAGGAATTTGGTATTGACTAGACAATTAGCATTGTTTAAAATGCTCATCTATATTGTGAATTGAATACATTATCTTGTGAAAAAGTTATTGTTTCCTCCAAATATTCTTTCTCTAGAGTCTATTTGTGTTTAGATAACCACAATCTATAACAGATTTTCTGTCTCTTTTGTGTAAGAGATTAATGAGTTATTGGATCAAGTGCAATGCAATAAAGTCTGTTGTCTTTACACTTTTGGTGAAGCCCATAGCAAACTGTCCAGAACTAAATTTTCACAAATGTGCCTTGACAACTTTTGTCATATATTGGTCATTAGATCACTGTTTTCAATCCCTTGTATTTCCCTCTAAGATATAAAGTAATGATCTCAGGAGGCAGGCTCTATTTGTTATACTTGTGTGTATGTTTAAATTATTTTTATGACTCTGCTTTTAAAATATGTTTTAGAATAGTTTTGATGTATTTTTGTCCTTTGAAAGAAGCACAGCATTTTATGATCACACATATTTTTATAATCAGTTTTAAATTGGTGCAGGAACAAGATATTTATTCCTTTCCTATATAGGGTGAAACAATGTTAGACTGAAATGTACCTATATTCATGCAATCTTTAACTGTTTTTGACCTAGAACAAAATACATACTAAGCAAGTTCTGATTTTTGAAATTATAATATCCTGAAATCCAAAACAAAGTTTTCTGCCTCTCATAAGTTGAAATATTCCTAATTGTCTCTTAACTTCAACTTTCAATTTCATCTTCCTGAAAGGAAAAAAAAGTTTTAGGGAAGCTGTTATGTGAAATGATTAAAAAGAATTGGTTATTATTATCTGTTCATTATATATTTCCTTCTCAGAATGTCTGGATTGTTTGTCACATACATATTTCTGCTATGCTTTTGGTAGTATTTTAACATGAGAAAAATATTCCTCTCTCTTATTTAACACACACATTACTTGCTCAGTCGGGTTGCAACTTGCCAGGGAAGAGTGGAGTGACAGTCCTCCCCTGTAACTGCCTTTAAGTGTGAATTCTTCTCATTTCTCACATCAGTATAAGGAAATAGCCCTTCTTCTCTGCTGTGACAGTGTCTCTCTTGTTGGATTGCAACCAGCCTGGGTTGGTGCAGAATGTTCACAGACAAGTGTCACCCTTCCCTCCTTTTCACTTTCAAAGCAGAGGTAACTCATATCAGTAGAAGGACAATGTGCCTGAGGCCCACAGAAAGAAAAATTTTAAGTATTACTTAAAATATACAGCTGCTTTCATGCTGTGTCCCTCTATTACTATTATTCAGCCATGTAGCCTGAATTTAACTTGCTTAATATTATCATAGTCTAAATTTAATTTAGTGTACATATTGCCAAACTACAAAGGGGATATCCCTCTGAATCCCCTGTGAGATCAAAATTTAGCCAAGCCTTTGATTTGGGTATCTTCTGGTAACTTTGGAGAGTTCCACATTCTCCCTTAGGGTCATTTGAGGTAAAAATTCAGTCAGTGTGGAAGATGAATAGCATTTAACTTGCATTTCTAATTTACATTTCCAATAATACCTTGAGGCTTTATCCACTTCTTAATCTTCTGGCTCCTCCTCTTAGAATATTTTATTTTAGAAACTGGGCTGGTTTTCTCCCATTCACATTAGATACTGGGGTGTGCTCAAGGTTTGTGCTGCTTCAAGGGCAGCTGAAATATCCTAGTTCTCTATCTGAGATATTCACAGCGTAAGGGAAACCCCTGAGTGACATGAAAAGCAGTGAAGCTTTTCTGAGCTTATTTAGTGCAGGTGAAAAAGTGCATGGCAGGAGCACCATGGCTTGCTGGTGGTTCCTAATTAGCACGCTTGCAGTGACACCACAGTACATCAACTAGACAGGGTTGGTGAGTGGCCAAAAGCTCACTGTAGCTTATTTTTTCACATTCACCTTCCAGAACTATGCATTCACTTGAGTTCCTCCTTTTTTTTTCCTGCTTCAATTTATTAATGAGAGACTGTTTAAAGTCCTGCAACCCTGAGCCATAATTCCTCCTGATGTCACTGGTGGTTAGAGCCTGTCATCAGGCATTTTAGCCTGACTACACATCAAGATTTGCTGTCTGGGAAAGAGCACTTCTTAGAGAGTAGGATTAATGCTTGATTGGTCTCTTGTCCATCTGAAAGCCTTAAAAACAGAAATAAACCAGAAGAAATCAGACAGAAGTAGTGTGGTTTGTGTGTAGTTTTGAGTTTACATAATTCCACATTCTGGTTTTTATGTGTTTTCACACATGTGCTCACAGGCTGGCACACACCTGGCAGCTCAGGCTCTCAAACCCATTGCCATTGTCCTCAGTTTTAGTGGGACAACCTGATGACCTGAACCTCCTGACTGGTTAGGTGTTGTGACATCTTCAGAGCTGTCATTCAGTGGAGTGTTTGACTTCCTTGTTGTGGGTGCATTGTTTTACCACTTCTCCTGCTTTGGCTAAAACAGTAATCCTACCCAGAATCCATCTCCCAGAGACTGGTCATTCCACATGGGATCATTCCTTACCTCATTTAGTAAACTATGCTTGGCTGTTAATATTTCTTTTACCTTTTTCAATCAATGAGCAGTTTTTGAGAAAACATCTAATCTAGAGCCTTCAGTAGTTACTCCTAATCAAGTACAAGCCTTCTGGCTGTGTGAAGGATTCACCTCTGAGTCCTTGTCTCAGAAGGAACCTCAAATTCTTTTATTCCTTAAATTAATTATGTGTTTTGCAGCTCCAGTATTTTCATGCTAATGTTTTAATTTTCTCTTTTCTTTTTTTGGTTGGTTTGCTGAATTTGTTTAAATGCCCTTTGAATTGTTTCCTGTTAAATAAGCTGGGAGTGATTTTGTTGTGGTTTTTTTCATCATTTTGTTGCTTGTTTTTTTTCTCTCCAGGTGCTAATATTAGATCAGAGCAGAACCAGCTTTGGTGATAAGTTTTTGTTTTGGTGTCACACTCAATGGGTTGTTAGGGGAAGCCTGGGGTTTCAACAACTGTTAAGTGATAAAAATCTAAAGGAAAAACTTTCCAGTTTATAAGATTTGAGATAAACCTACTTTTACTTAACATCCAAAATTAACACATATATACTTTCCAGTTTATTAACTTTTTGAAGTTAATTTATTTAGAGGACTTTACTGAAAATGTATAAGGTTTGGAGCCTCTTGTTTGAATACTTGCCTAGTAAAAAGTAGGTAATGATGTTGAATTAATTTGTGTTTAAAAACAAAGAAAAATACTGTGCTGTTTAAAGACTTGGCCCAGGTGCAGCAGAAATATTTTCTTTTACTATCCAACTGCTTAGAGGGATCATTTAATTCAAATTCACCAGTGCTGAAATCTCTCATAATAATTCATTACATAATAGGATTACCTTGAAAGAGAGCTAGATGGCACAGTTGGTCAATACAGTATGATATGTTTTTGGAGGGTTAGGCTTAAAACTGACCCTGGGACACAAATGCATCATGTTTGCTGGTCTGAATATAAGCCCAAGTAGATGTTTGTTTATGTTGCATACAATCTGGCATAACTTCATGCAGTTGGCAGACTGCTCAGTAAAGACCTGAGACTCAACGAGCCGTTTTGGACAGGGGAACATTGGCACAGCTGTTTGGAGAACCTGATTTAACACATCTGAACTGCTCTTGGCTTTAGCCAATGGGGGTAGTTTTTCATTTCCCTGACTGCTAAAATTTATCAAATTCGCATAATAATTTAGTAGAAAATGAAGAACAGCAGTACCACTGGAACTCATCTTTAGCTGCTGTGTCTAGTTGCTATTCCTAATTATAATTGGGATAGAAAAACTGGCTTGCATAAAATTTTATAAGAAAACCCTGTGTTGCAATATTCAAGTACCTTAGGTATCTCTCAAAATTAGGAAATATGAAAGAAGAGACTTCCAAAAACAAGAACAATTTCTGAGTTTTTAGGACATAATCTACAAGTACAATAATCAGTTGGGAAAATCTGTGTCACTTTCTGCTGCATACAGTCTAATTATATTTTACTTATCTGTTAGTAGCTCATTTAGTAGTTATTCCTGAAATAAGTTGTATGCATATTAAAGAAAGGTACATTATCTAAGATAAAAATATCACATAAGTAAAAAGAATAGTTGTGAGAAATAATAAAAATGTCAACTTTTCTTCCATTGAAATACAAAATGTTTTCATTTTTCCCTGTTATACAAATGATAAATTTTGTATTGTATGTCAGACAACAGAATTTCAGTGCTTTATTCTGACATTGTGCTACATCTTCTATAGGCTGATGTGGGAACACTTTTTCAGCAGATTTCATGTCAAGCTGTCTGAAAAAATTTGTTTGTTTTTGCTATGTAAGTTAAAATTTCTTACTCTTTATTTCTAATACAAAGGTTGTATTATTGTTTTCTAGAACAAGAAATTGTAGTGGAGGAAGTACCCTAAATGAGGTAACAGTCTGTTGCTCTTCCTCAAGCACAATAAATATATATTATTGTGTGCTAAGACAGGCTCTAAGTTTCTAGTTTTTGCATTTAGAGTCTCAGAAGCCAGGTATGCTATTTTAGTCCTTGTCTCCATTCTCTTTATCAATTTTGTTTGAAAACGGAAAGTGATGATAGATCGGATGTCTTACTAAATGAACAGCTCTGATAATTTATTTCCTAAATATTGAGAAATTGAGCTTTCTCTGTAGCTTCAATTTGCTTGCTTCCATATGTTGGCTTTGATAGAAATGTGACATTAATACTTTTGCTATTTCCACCATGGACATCTTTCTATACTCTTCATTTGAGCTCAGGCAGGAGGTTTTTATAAAGATTTTTGATAAGATTCTTTGGCTTGTAATATGTAGGTGAGATGATAGAGCTCTCTATATCTTAAAAGGTAAAAATAGAAGAAATAGAAATGTTTAAATATAGTGCCTTATGATACATATGTCACATGGATGGCATATGTATTGGAAAAATCAAAGATTACAGCTTTATAAAAGTTTGAAATTTTAAGTGATGAGAGCTAGAGTGTCATTAACATTCACATATTCCACCACAACTTCAGCTACTCTTGAAAATGTAGTGCATTTCACAAACCAAATAGTATTAGATATAAAAGGTGACACAGAGTCTCTGTTGTTAAGGAAGCCTCAGATATTACTAAAAATCCAGAATATCATACACCGTATCTGATCATACTTTTACTCTATAACCTAATGAAGTCTATGTTGTAGTGGCCTTAATTGTTATGAATACAGAACTCTTTATCTGTGTATGGACATCATTCAAACTTACTGGTGACCATGGAAATCTTGAAATTCTCTAAATCGTTAAAGTAAACTTACATCATGTTGTCTGAAAAGAGCAAAAAGATGTCATTTGAAATTGGTCAGTTTTAGAAAAGGAACACTATAAAACTGGGTAGATTGAATTGTTCCTTAATACAGGAGTTGTTCCTTATTCTTCAATAAATTTCCTATGATGTTCTGGACATCCTATTAGGGTTTGGTTTTACCATTTAAGAGAAATGCAGGTGGTTATAATCTCTCATTCCGAACTATTCATTAAAACCAGACTGGAAAGGTGCCCCTGTATGATTTTGTGCTAACTTTATCTGTGTTGTGTGCTAGCATTCTGTACAGAGAAGCATGTGTCTGGTTTCATGTTTTACTGACCTTTTGAGAGATGGTTAAAAAATATTTTTCTTCACCTCTTTACAGTACTGCCTGTATGTGAATCCCTCACCTGATGGGTGCTCCTGACCACTGCTGAATTGAAAACATAAAAACAAAGTCTTTAGGCTGGACATCACGGAAAATGCTGCATAGAAGGTGCTAAACTACAAATCATAACGCACTATTGATGTTCGAAATTTTAACCAACAGAATTCTTAAATTACGGTTTGGAAAACAACTTGCTTGTTACTTTAGGTTGTGCCAGAAAACAGTGAAGTATAACCAGGTCTGTGTTGTTTTCTTTGCATGAATTCCTCATGTTGTCAGCAGTGACACAGTCTTTGATAGCCACAGAAATCCGATGATTTTCTGTAACAGGGAAGTGCTCCTGGGGTGTCTGAAAAAGTACAAACACATGTAAAAAAGGCCATCCTCGAAATTCCATGCATTTGATCTCAGATGAAAACTAGAGAAACAGAAAAAAAATACAATACCTCCCCCTTTATACAAATGTATGAAAATCTATGAACATGTTGACTTGATGAGTTATAGCAAACATACTTTTAGGTACCTTTGAGCTTTTTCTGAAATATGTATTTATTTATTATTCCCCAAGGGTTTTTGCTTCATGTGTACCACCGAAGTGCCTTTGACTGTATATGCAACCAAGAAATACAGGAAACCCAACTTCTGGTTTAGTGATTTGGGTTTGTTTTGTTTTGTTTTGTTTTAGTTTGTTTTTTTTTTTTTTTCATTCATTAAAAAGTAATATTTAGTTATGGCTATGTTCCATTGATCCTATATAGTTTATAATCCATAGGAAGTGTAAAATAGCAATGATTAAAACCAGTTCAAATACCAGGCTGCAGTAACAGCAGTTGTGGAGATTTTTAGAAAATCTCCATAGTAGTCCATAATTATTGCAAATTTACTTTTGCTGGTTCTGAATTTTGAACCCTTGTTATGTTTCTTTGCAAAATAACCCATAGTTATTAACTGATCAGTGGCTTGGTAGGAAGCGACTGTATTGGGAACATGAGGAAATAAGGATATGGCATTGATCAGAGCCTGCATGTCTGTGAGGCATCTTCGTGTGCAGAGAGCATGCGCTGCACTAGAAAATGCTAATAAACTATGACAATCCCCCATGCCATTAAGCCTGAGGGAGTGTCAAGGTTTACCATATGGCTCTCCATGGGCACAACTTTTGTCAAATTCACTCTTATCACTCAGCTTTTTGTCCTCCTCTTTTTTTTTTTTTCTTGCCTGTTTGTTTGTTTTGGGTTTTTTGGTTTTTGTTTTGTTTTGCCCTACAACCACCAGTCTTTTCATCCTTCCTCTCTTTGGAACAGAAGTCTTCATTCGTAGCTAGGGATGCTTTTCTCCCTTCTGTTTCTGTCTGCCCACAGATGCTAATAACAGCTCCTTAGTCTCTATAGCAATCAGGCAGCAGAAGCACTCAGCACTAAAAAACAGGCAAATCTTGGTAGCTGCCTCCAATTTTTTCTTTTTTCATTTCTCTGCAGCAGTTGCCACCTGCCTTTACCTCTGCAGAAATCTGTAAATGTGCTGAAATTCATCCAATGGAATGGACCAAGAAGAAGGAAACGGCAGCATATGGATCAGTGTCCTAAAGTACTAAACTGGATTAAAAATTAGTGTATTTTACCACATTTTATGAAACTTATGAAGCATCTCAAATGTACATAAATATTCTGCTTCTGTTCAGTGTAGCTAAAATGTCTGGTGAAAGTGATATAAACAAGAAGGTTGACCTCTTTTCATATTAAACACAGAATAGCGGAATAGTGAATAAAGTGATACCCTATGTATTTTGAGTGAAAATAAAATAAATATTCTAATTTATAAGGGAACAAATTCTTAGACTGAGAGAAGACAAAAATATTTAATTTTCTGTGTATGAATGTCTATGTAGTATTCTAGAGAAAAGGTGAATAAGCAGAGTTTGCTTTTATTGCAAAGACAAGGTTTGGGTACTGTATGCAGTGCAGGAAAATCAAATAAGACGTTCTGTCAGGAAGATAAAAAATAAATAGCATTAGTTCTCTAGGCTGATTCTGAGCTATCAAAAATATGTCCAGTCTAACATAGATGGCATTTAGTTATAGCACAGATGAATATTTATTAATATTCTTCAGAGACTGAAAGGATGGCTTTTGTTTTACCAGACACTTGAAGATATGTTATTCAAAATGTTTCCTTTGTTTGGCATCAAAAATTATTATGATCATTTTGTCAAACGGCATACAAACAAAGCTACTAGGCAATGTACTGTACTGACAGGCTTTGAGTTAGAAGATTGGTTTTGAATGAACAAAACTTCAAGTAATTTGCAAGGTCTTTCAGTCAAATGTAGGACAGATGTTTTGTAAATAGTGTAATACATAACATAATATGTGGCTTTAAAGATTTTCAATAAGGTCAGAGAAAAAACTGTTTTGGGGGTAATTGGCAGGTGACAACAAGTAAAGCATAAATTAAATCTCAAAGCTATTTTTCAAGACAAAAACCAGTGTGATTTAGATTTGGTAATTAATGGACAGTGTCAACGCAGCAGTTGAATTAAAAAGCAGCAGCAACTGTGCATTTTTATATGCAAGAGAGGGTGCAACTTTAATTGTTGCTTCACAGTGTCTTTGTTGAGTTTGTCAAGAGATGCCAGAATAGGACAGATTGTCCTTTATGAATGATGCCCACACTGGCATGACTCACGTGTGGGAACATGGGGGACCATCTGTATAAAGGTACCAGAGTATTTTATGTTTTCTTTTATAGGAATGATGTATCCATAGGAAGGTGATCCTGTTTGCATCTACACTGGGAGGGTCGCTGTACAGAAGCTCATGTTCAACGCAGCTCTTCAGGTGCAACAGAGGCAATGAGTGAAGCAGATTTCTGTCAGAATTCTAGGTGTGAGAGATTACCAAACAGTGCAGGTGCTGCTGTCCTGACTGCACCAGCCTGGTTTAACTGAGGTGGCTTTCTAGCAGAGAGAAGGCCTCAGAGTACTGCCTGTGCAGTTGATAGTGCAGTGAAAACTCCCTTCCACCTGCTTTATCCCACTGTGCCTTCCAAGCACTGAGTAAGGGTCAGCAAAGGGTCTGAGCACAGGACAAACAGACTGTACTCTTCAGTTCAAAAGCATAGGGCTGTAGTCTCTGTTGAATCAGGGCTTACTGATGCCAATATGGAAAATTAACTGACTTTGCTAGCAAATGCAGAAGAGACGTGTTATACGAGCAATGTTAAAAGCAAAATTGACAAAACAGTGGAATAAAAGCTCTTGAAAAATGCCAGTAGGCCATGAACAGGATGGAATATGCAGTAGGAAGAAAAAACCGGTTTCTTTAACTCAGATGATTTGTGCGCCAGAGCTTCAGCGTTCATTTAATGGGAAAGTAACTTTCTGTTTGATAAAAATGCAAAGAATGACTTGAAAGCATGAACCGGCAGCCGAGTGATGTACTTTGTTAGGATTCAGCAGTAAAGCCTGAAAACTGCAACCTTTGTATATTCTAACAACCCATTCATTTCCATGCTGTATTCTTCTGGCTACCAAACGATGACACCTAAAAATGTGCATCACTGCTGGGCTCTACTTCAGCAGCAGCTAGAAGCAAAAAGATGGCTGGTTTCAATACAGAGGGAGAGAATACCTGCAGGGAGTCCTTCTTGGTTGTCACAGAGGAGATGACAGAAAATTTGGCAGCTGAAAAGAACGACCACTGATTTTCTTCTTCTTTTCAGGAGAAACAAAGCCCAAAATTCTCAGTAGTATGAAGCTCCCAGGGAAACATACTGTAAGAACATAATAATAATACTAGTTTTTATATAGATATAGATATATATAGAGAGAGAGATATATATCTATATATATATTTCTCTCCATGTATCTAAGTTGTACTGATTATGGCTACAAAGTCAGCAGATCTGGAACAGCATCCTTAGCATTTGTCTCACCCCATGCCTCATGATTAATATTCAGTAATATTTCTCATGGAAACTACTTAACTCTTGTCACCCTTTATAACACCCATTGTTTACAAGCTATTAGAAGAGCTATTGAGAGCTGCTCTTGTGTGTCCATGATCCCAAGCTACAGTCATCTGGGTGTATGGATTTTTTTCTCTAGATGTGCTCTTGCAGAGCCAGTACAGAATACAGAGCGAGATGGGTAGGTGGTTTTATGATTAATCTCTAAATTTGTTGCAAAATCATACTGCTTCACACTTTGATCTTCTTGATTGTTAGGATCTGAGTATTAAAAGATGCCTCTGCCCGAATTAAGATGCAAATGAGATCGTATGCCAGAATCAATAGTACAGATTTTATTTACGAGTAAATGAGAGAGAGATTAAGTAGAAAGATAGTCACCACCACATGGGTCCCTGTGGTGTCTCACTGGTCCTTCTTCTGGTCTTCTTGGTGGTGAGTATCTCCAAGTAGTCTTCTGGAGGTATACCACTTTTTTACAGGCCCAGCATCTTCTTGTTGTTGCCATCTGCACGTGTCATACGTTCCCTCAGTTGATTTTTGTCTAGTGTGCTCATTCCAAACCTTCACCTTCATTTAGGCCAGGAATTAATGCCTTCCTGTTTGCCATCTGTGCCTGTTGTGGTGGATTAACTTATGGGAACTTCCTTCTTTGACAGTGTTTTGAGACATTCTTTCAGTCCTGGTAATGGCTAAATAATCTGTCTCTGGATATAACAATCTTTAGAAGCATCAGAAGAACCAGAAAATTTATAATATTCAGCACTTACTTTCCCGCTATAATCTTTATTGATCTTCAATTATTATTACATTTAATAATATTTATTTTAGGCTGTGGCTTCCAAGCTTGTTTACTGTGGTCCTTTCTCGTATTTCTATTTGCAACTAGAAATATAAATCAGTGAACAAGTAGCAGAATTGGGGATCTAATGTTTTAGGCTCTCAATTTGAATTTGTAAGACTTCTAGAAGGATTTGTTGTCATTAATTGTTGCTGTTCAATTTACATTGTTGTTAAATGTGCAAAATTCTCCTGTTTCAGTAATATCCTTCAGCAGTATGTCCTATCGGGTAAAAAAACCCAACAAACCAACAAAAGCCCCCACCCTTGATTGTAAGTTTGATGTTCTTTCTCTCAGTATGCATTTCTGAACTGTAAATTACAGAGAATAGAAACTCCCAGTCTTCTCACTTTGTTCTAGTCAAAGTAATGCTTATTTTTATTATGCATTCATGTATTTTTCCTTTCTTGGAGGGAATGAAGTGCACTGCTGTATATTTTAAAGAGTCTTTTGTGTCTTTTCATGTTCCTCTCACTCCTCTTTGACTTCCTGCGCTTTTTCTTCTCACCTCCTTGTTAATACTCAAAGCTTTCGACTGTTGAATTGGGCAACTTGGTATTTCTGTCTTAGGGATTAACATATGGTTTTACATTGGACTACAACAACTAATATTTTCTTTGTTTAGAAGCTCACCTGAAGATGAATTGATTAGAGTCTGTCTGAAGTCAATCCTTTTTCAGATTTCTTTAAGAAATCTACAACTTTTTCTGGACATGTTAGTACAAACATAAAATCATATGAGTAAAGGGAGTTAGATGAGTCTCACAAAGTCCATCAAGTATTAGGATTAATTGTAGTCCTCCACAATGTAATTACATGGTTCCATACTTGTTTCTTCTGGTTTTTGCTCTAGCACATTTTAAATAGTTTTTTATGAAATGGAATTTCTTCAAAGGAAGGCCTGCTCTCATGAACATTTGGGACAACCTTTGGACAATTAAAGGTTACCTTCTATGCCAAGGCCTAAAAAAGGTCAAGGCTAGGATTCATGTGAGTATCCTAGCCAAAGGACTTCCCTAAAGTGAAGGGCAGAAAAGGGAACAGGAAAGAGATGTAAGCTAGAAAAAGCTATCCCCTGAATATTGCTATAACATTTGAATTTTTTTGGAAACAAAATTAAATTACTTATTCTAACCATTCCCAATGTTTGTCCTCAGACAAAAATGTTTGAATTTGGCATAATTGCCAACTCATTTTTCAGCAGAATTATTAACCGAAGTATGTTTTATCAGTCAGTTCTAGGTTAATGTAAAGTGCTTAATGTGTGTGTATTCATGTGTAAGTATGCTTAAAAAAAAGCTAGGAACTTCTCAGAAGTATAACAAAACCTGCATATTTTATCACCAGTTCATCATGAAATTAATCAAATGTTGATGTAGATAATATAGGGGAGACACCTGCATATCCTTTTGCTATGTCACACTCGTCTGTCAAATTTGGTACGCCACAAAAATTGTTCAGATAGGTCTGCAATATTTTCTTTATAACAAGAAAACAAATGAATGGTTTCGAGTACAGTTGAAAGAACAAGCATGGTGTTGTGTTGCTTTATGATATGTGCTCGGAGTGTGTGTAATACATTCTTGACCTTTCAAGGAACGACGTTCTTCTTTCAAATGCAGTTTCTTTTTTTATGAGTCTGTGTATCTATGGGTTGAGGAGGACAGCGATGGAGCACTGTAGTAAATTGACCAGCACACAATACCACTGTCTCTGCAATTGAATCAGAGTCGTTCAACATATCCCGTGTGCTAAAATAGCTGAGGAGTGTGTTTTGCCTCACATGGTAGAAAGCTGGATTTCCACAGGGAAAAGTTTGTTGTATCTGTTCTTTTTCCAAGCGTTTGTCATCACTTCAGTGAATATTAAAGCATGCAAATAACCAATTTCATTGGACAACTAGTTCTGTTTGTAAAACAGACTCCCATCCAAACCAGTTTCTCTATGGATAGGAAGAGATCAAAATACAAGATTATATTGGAATAGTTTTGCATACAGAAATACAAGACAGTGGAATGATGATAATGAGTGCTAAAGAAATAACTGAGAGTCTTCAGAGAGAAATGAGAGGGTCACTGCTTTGGTATCTACTGCTGCTGCTTCGGCATCTGTGGCTCATCAGCAAGTGAGTATTAATGTTCAGATACTGCTTACAATTTTGCTTGTCAGTCTGTGGGGTATATCAAATGATGATTTGGAAAAAACCCTCAGACACGCTCCTTGGATGTACAAGTTAAGAATTTGAGGGAGTTTTTCAACAAGAACTGGAGGAAACAGTTATTCTGGTGAGTAAAATACAGCTCTTGAAGTTGAAAGATTGTTTTCTTTTTCCTTATTCAGCAGAACTGGAAGATTTTTGCTTCTGATGTTGAATTACTTTAAGTGATGGAAGCTAATTTCCTTTAGGTAAACATTGGAAAAGTTGGTCAGATAAGCTTTTGTTATTTGCCTTAGTGTAAAGCATGATTTATATAAGAAAAGCTAGCGGGGGGTTTAAGTGTGTGATGAGCTGTTCTCCTTAAATACCCATGAAGTTGCAAGTGAGAATATTGATTGTGATATTGATCAGCTCAGTGATGTTGATGAGACATCACTATATTAATTATAAGGTCCTACATTTACTGAATAACTCTTCATTCCTCTCTGTCTTTCATTCCTTTTGCTTCTTTCTCATAGCCATGTAATGTAGATGACTAAGATCATGTTTTATTTTGTGGTGTTCTTGTCCAGGTGTAATCATAGCAACAAGAAAAAATGAGAAATTGTGAATCCTCATCCAGTAGCCTTTTCAGAGAGGAATTGTTCTGGTTTTCTTTCCCCCCTGTAAAGTTCAAATGCACTTTGCTTCATAGCCAATGAAATGCAAGGAAACAGAGAGCAAGAAGAAATGAAAGTCATGTTTCCCTTATTCTCTGTCATTTTTTCAAATAATTTTAATCATTACTATTATTCTATGTCCCTCTGTGTGCCGTAGGGTATTTTAATAGCCTGGTATACAAAAGAAAAGGGAAAAAACCTTTGATATCATGAAAATGGAGTAAGTGGCTGAATTAAAAGAAGGAGCTACCAGAGGGGAAGAAAGTTATCTTCTGAAACATTTTAAAATCCCATGTAGAAATACACTATGCTCTGAATGTCACTTTGAGTTTGGCTGTTTCAATGGCTCCAATACTTGAAAGAAATCAGAATTCCTATCACGTCATAGGACTGTTTCTCACTGTTTACTTTTAAGTTCACTTCTCCCAGTGTGTCAAGCTGAATCATTCAAATTTGTATTGAAGCTTACTGACAAGTGACAGGAAGTTTATGAGCCTAGAGGAGACTTGTACTAGAAATAACATAGACAGTGTGAGCAGCTCACTGTATCTTCGGGTCACATTATTTATTGATTTTACTTTAAATGTTGTTCCATAGAAATAACTTTACAAGATTCACAACAGATTTTCTTAGGGCTTGAATAGACATCAGTATGATACAAATAAAATGATACAATAGCGGTGTGTCATCACTCTGCAAAGTTATCACTATCAACAAACCTTTTTAAAGAAACTTAGGTGTTTAAGTCTTTGAAAACCAGCCAGGGGAAGAATAACTGGTTCTATTCCTACTTAGTAGGAAGAAAGAGTGCCATCAAATAGTGAGAAGCAGCTGAGGAGATGGAAAGCTAAAAGGAGTTTACTTTGTTACTGTTAGACCAAGTACTGAACTTTTTTTTTATTTTTTTCCACTTTTTAAGTTGCAAGTGCTCTGTTAAAGATGTGGAGACACTGAGCATAGATGTGACCTTCCACAGGCACTGAGATCTCTGAGGGGTAGTTGCTGGTGAATCTGCTTAGAAGATGTCATTTTCAACCTTTCCTCCTTGCCCTTTGTGGAAATTATGTTCTGTGTAGTAAAGCTGAGAGAAGTGGATGTTCACCTCTACTTTTTCTGCTTTTTCATGTGGCTCAGTAAGGATGCTGGGCTTTGAACTGGAATGATAGAAGGGTCCTTTTTTACCATCTCTGGCATGTGTAGTGGTTTGGTCCAAAATACTCATTACTGTTTATCTTCTGTGAGATAAGAATTAGGAGAAATGCAAAGCAGGCACAGAACTTGAAAGAATATAAAGAAGTTTATTAACAGACCTAAAAGAAGAAAGACGGAAAAAAAAAAACCAAACATACCACACCTTCAGAACATTTCTCCTCCCCCCACCTTTCTCCCTTCTCCCACTGACAATGTAAAAACAACCCTTGAGATGTTCAGTCTGTTTACCACTTCCATAATAACCTTGTTCAGTTCATTTAGGAAGAGGAGTCTCTCTTGCCCATGCTATGAAAACATTATCACAACGAGACAGCTGCCTGGGTTGGTTCTCTGCTCGCATGTGAGTCCCTTCCCCCGACTTGCAACTTTTCCCACAACTGCTTTCGAGGGTCCACTCTTGAATTACTGGGGCACAATTTTAAGGCTGAGCTGTTCAGAAACAAAAGTTCTCTTCACCCATCTCTGGGAGCATTTCATCTCTAAGAACAGAGGCCCTCCTCCTTCCTGGGGAGCAAAGGGTCCTCCTCATCTTCATCTCTAGGACTATCTCTGGGAGCATCTCTAGGAACAGAGGTCTTCCCCTTTCCATGTGGAGTAAGAGTCCTCATCGCTTCCATCTCTCCCTGTCCAAACTTCTCATTAAATTACAGCTGTGTCAGCATCTGCCTATCTCAGCGCAGGTGCTTTTGCTCACAAGTACAAGTTGAATGCTCCACCCCCCATGCCTTCATGAAATTACAACGGGTACTCTGATACATCATAGCTTTACAACAGAATTTCAGCTTTAAGCATCTCCTCTTTCTCCTCCCTCAGGTTTTCAGCTCTTCACAGCAATAAAAGGGTTAATCTCACCCAGGCCTTGCAGCTGGAATGTTGCTTATCACTGTTCCTCACACAATCTTTTGCTGGACAGCAGGGCAGCTTCAGCTGAATCTTGGCCGCACTGGAGAGGGGGAGCCGGGCTGCTCAGGCTGCCCACAGCAGGGGAGGGGGGGGTGTTCCGTGGGTGGAACAGGGATGGCCGTGACCCGGCCTGGCCTGGCCCAAGCAGGGCCTGGGCTGGGCCCGCTGGCCCCCGCACGGGGCCCGCAGCCACCTGTCCCAGCACCAGAAACGAGAGAGGGCTCTGCCCAGGGTTTGTCTATTCTTAAATGTGGATCACAGAGGTGGTCACTACTTTAAGTGGCTTAAAGAATTGTCCATATTCAAACTGGCCACTGATAGGTTCTGTCAGGTCACAGAGGAGCTGTAAGAACCGCTTTGCAAGAACAACACTTCCGGGACTATGCTTTACTAACCCATGACAGCATGTCAAGCATGCTTGAAGGTTGAGTCAATGCCTCTGACACAATTAATAAATTCTCTGATACGGAGTTGACAGCTTCACTCGGTCCTCTCCTGACATGATATGAGGTAAGCTAGAGAGTATTGTCATCATCCCCAGTCATGGGTTTAGGCTGACAGGAAAAATATAGCCATGGATACAAGGCCAGTAAAAGAAAGCTTCTTGAGCTGCTTTCTTGATATTCAGCTCTAGAAATGAATGTAGTGAAGTCATACCCTCATATGTTTGGAATGCTGATAGACTAATAAAAAGATTAAATTTCCTTTCATGTCGGTCCAGAGAGGAGTAATCTGAATTGTGACTTTTCACACACAAATCTGCACCAACCCAACCCTTGTTTGCAAATGAGTACCATAACAATAGGCCTAAGTGTTGATATAACAGTGGTATGCCTTGTTATATATTGTTTCTTCTTGTGTGTCTATCCAATGTTCTCTCAGTGTGAATTGTGAAATGTCTTGTTTTGGACCTGGTGGGAAATGGGTTTTACTTAATTTTGTTTGCTTTTTTGTTTTGTTGGTTTTGATTTCTTGTAATTTTCTTGTATTGGGAAAGAAAAGAATGCCAAAGAAATATTTCTTGCTTACCAGCTGAAAAAAGCATAGAGCATAGATACAGCATATTTCTGTCCAAACTGTGATCAGAAATTGAGAGTTGTTGTGGAACTGAGGAAAATTCTCATTTGAATCTGTCCTTAGCAAGCTGCATACATTATACATTCAAATATATGTATATACATGAACACATAATTGAGACAGACGTACAGGTGGTATGCTCCAAGAAAGAGTCAGAAAAAGAGATTAAGGTTAAATGTGTATTTAAAGTAGGGTTCTAAAAATGCTTGCTTTTCTTAAATTCAAATTCAGATGTTTTGAGAAGTTAAATAGGATTCAGTTGTTTGAGGATTACTTTGTGTAGGACTTGGGTTTAAATCGCAGGGCATTTCAGATCAGCTCTTCTGTTCAAAGTGGCTGCTGTTAAGGGATTTATGCATGGTATTGCTTCCAGGGTATTAGTATAGCAGGTCTTCTTCTAGTTGAATTTGAAGTGAAATGTAGGTTTTTACATTGTCCTTGTCTAATGTGTATTTTTTTGACCAATCTTGAGCTGCTGTTAAAAGGTATTAACTGGTTCAAAATTGTTGGCATTGTTTGGAGGATTTTAAATAGAGGAATACAGAGTTAAGCTATGTGAAACCATGCTTTCCATTTAACTGTATAAGTGTAAAAATAAAGTCTCTAGAGTGAAAGGAGTACTTAGAATCATGCATTCAGTGATTGAGATCCTAAAGAAACCCACAAATGATACTTCAGTGAGGGTAATTTGAGTATCTTGGATTATCATTATATAGCATTTCCCCAACAGGATGAAAAGAGCATAGAGCATTTACGAGGAGGGAAAAAAAAATATAAGATTTTGGTAAGCTTTTTAAGCAAAGTCAAAAGAAAATGAAATATGCCTACAGTATTTCACCCACAAACAGATGGCCAAACATAACAAATGAATAGTATGTAAATAACAGTGCTAAGAAGATCTGCTGCAATGCATGAAAAATTACAGATTTCTTGGCTGCTACCTTCACAGAGACCAAACCTTCACAGAGAAGACTAGGATATATTATTTTTTTCACAGACAGATGTAGTGGCTCAAAGTTGCCATCTTCATTTAAAAGTCCATTTTTTTTTAAAGAGTGCAATGCAGTATCAACAGATGCCCTTTAGAACTTGTAAAGATGGTACAAGAAATACACAGAGCTCAAAAGTCTGAAGATGCAGGCAGTGACAGGAAATGCTGTTCTGTTTTTGTCAGGCCTGTGAGTCCCCTGCACCCACACAAGTCTGTGACAAAGAACTTGTGATGGAAATGCGAAAATTTGAGCTGAGTTGTTGCAGCAGGCAGGCTGTGAAATAGTGAACTTCTGGTTCCGTGGCACGCAATCATCAGAGCACTGGCACAAAAGTGTGTCTTCCTGTTTAAATTCACAAGAAAAGCAGTGATCCAGATTGTATCTTAGTGTGCTGCTCCTGGAAGCACAATTTATTAACTATCATCAAGAGCTACAGTCTTTTTCCAGGTGTGTTGCAAATAGCATCTCTAGTATTTGAAGAAAAAATTTGCTATTAAAGTATGCTAAGCTTGTTTGCTCATTCAGATTGCAATAATGGGGGATTTAGTTTTAACTTTAAAAAAGGGCTGTGAAAGTGACTCAACTTGTGACCTCAGGCAATTGATTTAAAAATCTCCCCGTGACAAAGGCTTGTCTTCTCTGGAATGTGAATGATGATGCTTTACTCCCCTACTCTAGTAAAGCACTTCGAGTTCCTTGGATTAGGAACTTTTGTCTGGTCTTGGTTCTGTACAACAATGGGCAAAGTAGGAGTCAAACATTACAAAATATGGAGTGGGCAGAGATCCCAGTTTTAAATTGAGATTCTTCTGCTTATTATTTTAGAAGAATCAGAAAAACATACTACCATTTTCTGAAAATGGTTAGATATGATAAAGTGAGTATTGATCATTTAGAGTCTAAATGATTAATCATGAACTGAAAGTGTTTAAACAAGCTATTTCTTTAAAAAAACTACCAACTTCAAAAGGTTACTTTTTGTTGATCAAAATATGATTTTGAATATTCTCTAAAATTAGAAATATAGCATATATTTTTTATATAAAGTCTATTTTCATTTTTTCCCTATTGTTCTTTATTATTAATATAATAACATTTTCTGGAATCCTTAATTATTATTCTTGTTTTTATCAGGATCAGGGAAAGAATTCTCTGCTTTGAGATTTTCATGAAGTACTGCTTGTAATATGTCCTTTCCCAAAGCAGACTAAGATAGCCCTTGCATCTTACCATTTTCAAAATATATTTTCCTGATATTATACATCTTCAAATCAACAGAAATAATGTGTGGCAATATGCTTTTGGGGATTTGTTGTTGACTATAGCCATGTCTTTTTAAAAAGCAAGTTTAGAGATTTGTTTGCTCTTATGTTATATCATTATATCAATGATGTGGATTATTTCAGGAATATTGCGACCAACTCAAATTCAAGCACTTCTGAACTTGAATGTTTAGGAAACAGATGTAAAAATTATATGTATAGATGTTTAAACATTCTTTATCTTACTCTAATGCTATGTGGTGGTGGTTAGGAAAGAAGAAAAAGATACTTTTTTAAGAAAAACAAGCCAAGAAAAAAAATCCCACCAACAAACAATTCCATGCGTTTCCACACCTTGTTAGTATACAGATATTGTATAGAATAGTAGAATATCCTGAGCTGGAAAGGACCCATGAGCTTCATAGAAGCTGAACTCCTGGCCCTGCACAGGACAACCCAAGAGTCACACCATGTGTCTGAGAGCATTGTCCAAACACTTCTTGAACCCTTTCAGTTTTGGTGCTGTGACCACTGCCCTGGGGAGCCTGTTCCAGTGTCCAACCACCCTCTCTGGGTGAAGAGCCTTTCCTGATATCCTACCTAAACCTCTTCTGACACAGCTTCAGGCCATTCCCTTGGGTCCTGTCACCGGTCACAGAGAGAAGAAATCGGTACCTGCCCCTCCTCTTCTTCTTGTGAGAATGTTGAAGACCACAATGAGGTCTCCCCTCAGTCTCCTCTTCTCCAAGCTGAACAGACTGAGTCACCTTTTCTGCTCCTGATATTCTCCTTTAGATATTGTCTAAGGGAAAATTAAGGTTTTTTAGGTGCTGTAAAGCTATTAAGCAGGAAAATATATTTAAAAAGACCCTGGGAAAGTGAACAGGTACTTCTGGACAGAGCACAGAAAGAAGGATTATCTCTAAGCAGGTGAAAGTGGCTGTTTTCCAAAGAGAATGCTGGTTCCTGAAATTGTAACAAAATATTCTTCATGTTTCCTTCCTCTCCTCCCCTAGGAATCGTATCTTTTATAGGGGTAATGCCTCCTGAAATTCCTGTTATGTCAGTATTCCCTCTCTGAATCCTAAACCATTTTATCTAGTATGGAAGTACCATGGAAGGATGTGGGGGTCAGAAGCCACTAAAAGGTCTGAGTTTCTGATGTAAACAAAAGAGGAATACAATGAATGAAAATATTGTTCTGAAATGGACCCTGAAGTACTGTTTCTAATTTGTCACCATTAGTATTTCAGATTAAAGCATAAAGTATAAATACATTTATAATTTTGTCTCAGTTTTGATACCATATATCTTCATTGTTAAATTTGATTAATTTCTTTACTTCCCTCAGCTCTGTTCTCACTCTGAGTAAGACTTTCCCTCGCCTCCATTCTCCTTTCATACTTTGCCAGCTTTTCTTGTAGAGAGCTGAAAATGTGTTACAGATCATTAACATGACTAATCTCAAAGCAATTTTACAATAAACATTGCTAGCTCTAGCAAGATAGACCATTTCCCTCTCTATGTTCTGAAATTATAGAAGTAAGCTCCGAATGCTGTTGCTATCAAATGTTCTCCTATTGCTGCCTCTCCATTTGACTTTCCTGTGTGAAATTTATGTTAACTCTAGTATGGCCACAGCCCGGTAGCAGAGATTGTTTTATCTGTCAGAGTGTTATCACCTGGGTTATATGAGAAAGAGCAAAACTGGTGGTGGGAAAATTGAATTAACAAATTGGCAACATAAACATCAGTTTTGTAATGAAAATAATTGATAATGTTTACATTTAAACTGCAAAGTATAGCAAATACAATGCCAGTCTGGTTACATTAATATGAAGAGAAACAGAGAAACATTATTATAATAATAATTTATTACTTGTACAATTTAATAAGGAACATTTTCTGGTGACAAGCTGGTTAATAAGAGCAGGCAGTCAGAACTGAATATGCTTGGGGAGCAAATGATAGTTTTATTCCTATGGATTTCGTTTCAAATTCTCCTGGTTTTCTGCAAATGGGAAAATGAGAAATCATCCAGTGGTAATTGTGAAAAATTTCCCCCTCCTGGTTTTTTTTAACCACTTAATCAGTCTCCTATTGCAGGATTCATTTACAGCTTGCTCAGTTTGGAATTAGATGAGCAATTACTTAGTTTTTTCTTAACAGACTTGGGCTTCTGGATTTTTTTTCTTGCGATTCTGACTTTCTGTATTAATTTTTTTCCATTCCCCCCTATATTTTTAGCTTTGTGAAAGTCAAAAACCTATCCTTGTTGCTTGGTATGCGCTATTAATAAATTTCCCGTTTACTCCTACTCCCCTTTTTGGTGTCCCAACACATGATTCCTCATGAGTATCTTCTGTCATATAGAAATATCCATACTAACTAACAGCTGAACTCAGGAAAACATGGCTTAACATCAAACTCTACATGTAATGGAAAGGAATTTATGGTGTTCTATTACCAGTGAACACCATCACAGAGTGAGAAAATGCCATAGGACAATCTCAGTACTGAACTTGCTAGAAATTGTTGCCAGAATAGTCTATAAGATGTTTAATTTTTCAAATGAGTTGCTATTTGGACTCTTTACTTAGGAGATGGTTTCATGTTTTCCTGGAAGGACTCAGTTTTCAGTTGTAAGCAGTTTTCATCCAGCTAAATTTACAATAACATGTAAAATGAGTGGTGCATTCCAAGCATAAAATGATACACCTTTTTCTTAAAGGGTTTGTGTTTCATGTCACTGAATCAGTGGAATTATGCCAGGTTGTGCCATCTGAAGATTTGGCCCTCAGTAGCACACAATGTTCTGTTTTCAAGGACCATTACTCAAACGGAATAACCTAATCACACTACGGGCCAAATGTCTGCTGCGCCGAACTTTGGTACAGGAAATTCCCTTCTCCAGTTGTTGTGATAGAAAACAACAGTACAGGTGGGTAAGTACTATACAATTTTTAAGGCATTTCCTTTTCCTCTCTTCTAGAAGTTATTTGAGGTTCTATGGAAGTACAATGTGACTTTCAAAATGGAGAATGAATTTATTTATTTGAACTGCCCCTGTTAAAATTTCTAATTTTAATGGCAGCTGTTGGGGACATTGCTTTTAAAAGTACTAAGGGCTAGACTTGGACCAGAACTTAAACACTGACATGTAAGCAGCCAGAAACCTGTGGCTCCCTGTTGCCTGAACTGTGATAGCTGCATAGGTCAGATTGTGTAGCAGAACTATTTCAAAAATTGCATATTTTCTGTTAGTAATAGTACCAGAAAACTATATGTTAGTGAGGAAATGGAAAAGTACTTATAGCAAAGTTGAAATAGAGGCTTTAGGTACTGTATTTGGCCTAGACGAGTCAAAATAAAAAGAAAAGAAAGATTTCCTCACTTTCAATTTATATTTCATTAGCACACCCATAACAGCAATAAAAATGATAACAAGGTACCATTTTGATGACTTAGCATTCACAGAGATGCCATTAAGAAAATATTTTGTTGATAAAAGATTTTCTGGGGCTTTATAGTGAAAGAAATTATGTAAAGACATAATTTCTTATGCCTTAAGCCCCAGAAAATCTTTCTGTGTTACACTTGACAGTGATGAAGGTTGGCTGAAAGTATAGTGTAAGTAAGTCCTCCTCCATTGTATCTGTGGGTAAAAATAGATTGGAATATAAAGGATTATTATATAAAGAGGTTATTGTTACCAATATACATTCAAAAGGTTAGGGATTACCTAAAATGCCAGTTTCAGGGATGACCTAAGTCACTGATGTTTCTGAAACAGAGGGTTACTGATAGTAATTGTTTCTATTCTCAGGGAGAGCTCAGGTGGCCACTTGTGCTCAAAGCCTTCTTTTCCTTCCTACTCTGACAATACTAATGCCTTGCTCAAGAAACTCCTTGTTGCAGGTGTTCAGCGTGTGAGCCCAAGTCATTCATAGCCTCATGCCAGGTCACAATGCTGCAACTGCAACTTTGAAATTTGATTAAAGATAATCCACAGAGTTTCAATCTGCCTGGCTTTGAGCATTTACAGAAAAGCAACCAAATGTTTTGAACCCAGGAGAAAAGAGCTTTCTTTCAGACTGCATGAGGGAGAGAGTGCATTTTCCCCATGAATTATTATATTGGGAGAGAGATGCTTTTAAGATCATTAGAATAATATTAAATTGAAGAGATTTTGCCAAATAGTTTTTGTTTATGTATTTAAGACAAAATAATGCAAGGTGTCTGAGATTAATTTCATTTTAATGCAGCCTTTGTTTAACTTGAAGTGTGTAGTGGATGTTTTTTTGTCGTGTTACCTAAATGAGTGGTTAAGAATGTGCTGAGTGTTGTAATCTCACTTTAAATCCATATGACACTCTGATAACTTAGAAAGCTTAGGGTGTCTCAGGAAGGTAAGAAGTGAGAAAATAAAATGGGTATTTTTAGGGGAATTTAGCCAAAGTGGCAATATACTGGGATGGAGTGAGTTGTCCGTGTGTATCTCCTATCTTGCTTACTCTCTTCCCGAGCTGTCAGCTGGTTAAAGCACCAAATGAGAATATAGTTCCCTGATACCACAATGACAGTTTAAGTAGTACCTTTCCCTGACCATATCTTCTATTGCCAAGTCCCTGAAAATTGCTTGCGAGGGTGTGAAGTGCGTCAAATCAGATCAGGGAACTGATTTAGATTAAAAATAAAGCCTCCTTCTCCTCACCTTTATTCTTTTATCCCATTTCATTCCCTGGCCCGGGCTGACAGCTGTGCCGGAGGCTGTGTTAGCACAGCACGGAGCAGAGGAGGAGCAGGAGGAAGGCAGCAGTGACAAGGGGCAGGAGGTGGCTGCTGCTCGCCAGAATTAGTATTGAGCACGTCTTCTTATCGAACTGTGGCTTGTGTGCTGGCACTCTGAATGTCTAAGGTCAGGACTGCCTGCAGAAGAGGGAGGAAAGTTTCTGGAGACTTTAATATCTGTGCAGGTGCAATTAGTAAGGAATTGGGACTGGTCATATGAAGCACCTTGGGAAAGTGTCTGAAACCTATTGTATGAAACTATTTTAAACTAATACTCCTAGGAAATTTAAAACTTGTTTGAAGTAGATGCAGAAAGTAGCTCTGAATTAGGACTGAATTTTCCAATCTTGTGTTTCCTCACCTAATTAGGAGTTATAAAGTACTTTCTCTTGTAGCAAGAGCCCCTCAAGCATACACAAAGTAGATCTTCAGGGAGTTAAAACTTCCGCTGTTTTTCAAGAGACACTTTTCCTGCAGCAGGGTGCAACTCTCTTTGATTTGATCAAGCTGGCCAAATAGTTTTTTGCATCACTACTAATACACCTTGGCAGTACCTTGTGCCATTGTATAATTTACTCCTAGTAAATGTATGTGGTCTCTCAATTTGGGAATCATCCAAAAACCTATTATTGACAGGTTCAGAAGTACTAAAAGCTATCTGATAGTTCAGGTAGGATATTTTAAGATCAATTCCGATAGTTTGCTATGAACTATTTTTTGAATGCTACTTCTTGTAAGTTCTTATAAATGGCTGTTGGAAATTAGTATGAATATGGATTTTTCTTTCCATAGTATTTCACCACTGCTGCAATCCGTGGTCCAAATTATTTGTAGAAAATGATTTATCTGTAAATTGGGACACTTAAATGTGTACATGTGTTTATATATATGCACTTATATGCAACCTATATATGCACACACATATATTCCATTATTATCTGTGAGCGCAAAAGGCTTTCGTAATACATATTTCAGATTAATTTTTAAACTGCATAAGTCTGAAAAATTTTGAAGGAAATGGTGCCATATTTGTTAGCTTGTATCTGTTGCACTTTCTTTCTAGTATTCAATTAAACACTTGCCTACTCATTGATCCCATGTATTTATGCAGGGCTGTGTTCACTTTTAAATTTGATTTCCTCAGGGAGAATACAAATATTTTTAATTTTGTTTTGTGAGCCATATGTTCAAGAGCTGCTACTAGTTTGCTGTTTCAACTTTCTTTGCCTTTTTCTGCCTTTACAACATTACAAGCATTCAGTAGTACAGTCTAAATAGAGCACTGTAAACATGCCACTAAAAAAAGTTTCTTGTGCAATGTAATTTTATTATGAACTCAACACTTATTTAGTTTTATCCTAATAACCCCTGTTGCTCAGTTCTTCTTTGAAAAGCCATCCCTCTTTCTGTTTATTTTGTGAGTCAGCTTTTATAAATGTATTGCTACTCATTCCTTTTATCTTAGCTCTAACGTTGTGGGTTTGCTACAGGACTACTTTAGGCTGGTTTTTACTTGTATTTTTAATGTGTTTCTGTCCACCAGACCATACTAAATGTGTCTTCATTGAATGCTGCCTATTTTTTTTTTTTTTTCTTTATGCAATATTAAATTTGTCTCTCTCTTGTGGTCATCTACCCATTTTCATGACTCATCCCTGTTCTTCTGTTTGGTCTTTACAAGGAAGTGGAGCCTCCAGGGATCAGAGGAAGAGCAAGTGAGGCCCCAGGAGCAAATGGGAAGGAGAGGCCAGTAGCTAAAGTGCTGCTGTCAGACTGGATGACAGTTTAAGCCTGCTGGCAGTGGGGGAAGGCTACGATACCTGCTCCAGGGAAAACAGCAAAGAGGGAAAAGTGGCCTCATTTCATAAAAGAGACAAAAGGTGTAACTAAACCTACACAAGAAGAAAGGAGAAGAGACAGAATCTGGCTTTATCTTTAGTGTATTTGTCCTGAGAGCTATGTGTATTAAGTTTCTGCTTGGGAAATAACCAAAATTACTTAATTGCATCATTAAATTTTGCCATCTGCAGATTTTAATTGATGCTTAATTATTAGAGTGAGATGTCCTGTGAACATTTTGCGTAGTAAATTGAAAACTTGAAGTACAGTTGGAATTCCAGTGATGTGGATCCTTTGCAGGATGGAGTTATAACATATTCGGATGCCATCTAAAAACTGTGTTCCCTCCTTTGCTACGTAATGATGTTTCTGTAGCCAATGGATTTTGAGGATTCTAATCTGAAACACTTGCGTAGATCACATTTCCTTTCTGTTGAAGTGCTTTCCTGGCCTATAAACTTGAGATACAGGATGAATGGTCTTCATTTCTTATGAAGAACAAAGATCTAGTTACCATCTTGTAGGAATTTTTTATCAGGTTCTAGCTGTGGCAACAAAATTCCAAACAATGCTCTACTCTGCCTTATCATTAGTTTTGGCATCTTGCTCACTGTAATCTCTCTCTCTTCCCCCACTCCTATTACTTGGTACTTTAAACCTTCAAAATGCTTCACGTATGTTATTATTCTCAAGATCCATCTCAAACTTCCATGGTATGTTGCTTATCTGTAAAGGTCAATATTGATTTGACATATCTTAGCAAGCTTTTTTGCAGCATGAGGTAGGGCAAAGGGATATCAAAATTCTCTGTCTTTCCATTACAGAGTCCCTGTGGAGCAGCTGCATCAAATTTTTCACATTATTTATGACTGCAGCAAAAGTAACTTTCTGATTGTCCTCATTTTTGTGATTTGTCCCCTACTCAATGTCACACCAGCTTCCCTCTAGAAGAAACACTTTGGGATCATTAGTCAGATGGAAGATCACATACCTTTGTGTAATTATTTGAGATGGTTAGATACCATCTAACCACCTAGGTAATTCAGTCGTACACTTTGAGCTCATTTAAATATAAAGTGCACTAAAAATCACTACCCACTGCTGCACCAAAAATATCACCACCTACATTTTAGCTGCTGCTATTGTGAACTCCTGGGATCACTTTGTGTTAAATTTAACTTTGAAATTGCTAACTTCTTGATACTCTTTCTACTGCAGAATCTTTTCTCATTTGATTACGATTTTTTTTCTTTCTAAAATAAGGTTGTGTCGAGGTGGGGGTTTGTCTCTTTTTGCAAGTAACAGATGATAGGACAAGAGAAAATGGCCTCAAGTTTTGCCAGGGGAGGTTTAGATTGGGTATTAGGGAAAATTTCAAAAGGGTTTTCAAGCATTGGAACAGGTTGTGCAGGGAAGTGGTTGAGTCACCATCCCTGGAGTTATTTAAAAGTGGTGTAGGTGTGGCACTTGTGGACATGGTTTAGTGATGAACTTGGCAGTGATGGGCTTGACTTGATGACCTGAAACCTCTTTTGCAACTTAAATGATTCCATGATTCTCTAAGCAATTTTCTCTGCAGTGTAGGAGAATGGCAGTCTTTGTGGCTGCTGGTCAGTGGGTGGCAATTTTTATGCCTGAATAATATTGAAGCAGCTGAGGAATATGCCCCATTGTCTAGAACAAAGATTAATTCCTAATCTTAGTCCGAGTAAAAAAATACAATCTTTTATTTAATGTTTACTCCTGTGAATGCTAAAGGAGGAAAAAACAAAACAGGGCATGTGCAACCCCTATAATCAAGCCTTTTTTAAGAACAAAGGGATACAACCAAATAAGTAAATTATTAATTATCCTTTATAAAGAATTACTGCTGATATGATTTTTTTTCCCCCTCTGGAGTTGATCCTCAATTTCCTGGTATGTATGGTTTGCTTCTTTACTTTTTTTTTTGTGTCAGGTCAGTGTCATAATCTTTTTCTTCCTAGGTTCATAGTTACTTTAAGCATCTCTCTACTTCTATGACTTAGAAAACAAAGCACCTTTTTTAAACTCTGCCTTTTAAGTAGAGCTGTTATTACTGTTCTAGGTTGTACTCTATTCCAAAGTTTTCTAAGCACTTACTGGCTCTGTACTAAGCACTTTAGAGGCTTAGTAAACACAGAAATAATAATTATATTAAAGCTGAAATTACAGCTGGGGCCATGAACAGGAAATTCATGCCTAAGTGCATTTTCATCCTTGTGTAAAGAAAATGAGTTTTGGAGAATTGATTCTTAACATAATATTGTAGCATGAAAGTAGTTATTCGGTGAAATATTTTCAGGTAATTGTTATGCCCACTTAAAACACACTAAAAACATGAGATCAGTGCTGTCTTAAACAAATAGGGTTGTGGGATGAAAACCATCTTTTGTTGAAGAAATCTGAAAGCTGAGTAGGAATGTTCTAAAACAAGACAAAAGTGGGAGTGAGACTAACAGTGACATAAAAACCTCTTTGTTTTAAATCACATAGTCAAATAATTACATAATTGAAGTGAAAAAACAGAAATTTCTTTAAAATAATTCGGGGCATTCATTTAAATCTTAGAGGTGATATTAAAAGATAATAAATTCATACCAAATATGGAGACTATGGTCCAGAGACTGATCAGTGTCGTCACCACTCATATGAAAGAGCACTCTGTGCTGGCCTAGTGCACCACAGCCCTTGGACCTGCTCCATTTGACTCTTCCCATGCATCCTTACTGATTTTTTTTTTTAATGGCCTCAAATTCACCTGATGTTTTTCCCTTTCATATATGGCTGTAGGATTGGTTATGCATGGGATAAAGTTTTAGAACCTGGTTTTAGTTTTTCAAAGGTGCAGAGGAGGTCACAGAGTCATTTGAATGCAACAGGCTGTGTAGACTCTCTGTAATCAATATCTTAGTGATCCTCAACTCCTTTGTGAACTTAACTGTATTTAAAAATGGAGTTAGAGTGCTGATGTCAATAGAAAACAATGCAGGCTGTATAAACACAAAGTATCAAATATGAGAATGTACAGTTGCTAAATTTTAATGTATGTTCCAATAGTGTTTTTTCTTTCTATGTAAATGGCTTCATTTTTTGTTATTTTTTTAAGTTTTATTTGGCTTTCACCATTCAAATAATAACTACTGTTAGCTATGTTTGCAAAATAAAACTCTAAACATTGAAGAGAGAAATCTCCTTTGTAAACAATGAGAAAGGGAGTGCTGAAATGGTCCATTTTACACCTAAAACCAGGTATTCAAGAAGCTACAGTGTGTATGATTTGTGCTCAAACAGTTTTATTGCTTTAAAATCTTATCTTTAATTTATTAATAAATGATTATATAATGATTTAGAAAACTTCTCAGCTACTCTGTTCCTGAAATTTCAGGGGTGTGAAATTTTTAATTTGCTGAGTTTGTAGTATGTATGACGCAATGACTTGAAATGTCTCTCTTGTGAGCAAAGGTAAGGCCAGGTAATTGAGTTTATGTTCCTGAACCCAATTTTCTTGAAGGAAAATTATTTATATTAATTCAATAAAGACTAATGGGCCTGTTAAAATTATTTGGTTTCAAAACAATGTATTTATTGCCATAAATATCCCTGCTTTCTCCAGAAGCAGAGGGAAGCTCAAGGTCTTAGTTTTCTCCACAGAAAGAGTCTTGGCTGTAAAATTGTTCATATTACACACACAACACCCTAGACACATTTTGTAGAACTATATAAAACCATTCTCATTATTTCAATTTATGGTGTAACTGGGTGCCAAAGCCTTTGAGCTTTGGCTCAATGTGAGCACAATGCAGGTTATGAAAGGACAGTATAAATGAAAAATACCTGACCATTACACAAAGGATACTGACACTGTTGTGCTCTATCCAGTTGTTTACTGTGCAATAGTATGGAAAGTCTATTATACTAGTTTTATAGGTACAGATGCTGTTTTGGGACATTCATCACATGGTCTTGAACAAACATGGGGAAATAACCAGTTATATACTATCCTGTTATATACTATATTCTCAAGACAACAGCCCTTTTCCCATCTAGGGGAATGCATTTTCAAGCAATATTGATTCTCCTCTCCTCTCCTCTCCTCTCCTCTCCTCTCCTCTCCTCTCCTCTCCTCTCCTCTCCTCTCCTCTCTCCTCTCCTCTCCTCTCCTCTCCTCTCCTCTCCTCTCCTCCTCTCCTCTCCTCTCCTCTCCTCTCCTCTCCTCTCCTCTCCTCTCCTCTCCTCTCCTCTCCTCTCCTCTCCTCTCCTTCCTCTCCTCTCCTCTCCTCTCCTCTCCTCTCCTCTCCTCTCCTCTCCTCTCCTCTCCTCTCCTCTCCTCTCCTCTCCTCTCCTCTCCTCTCCTCTCCTCTCCTCTCCTCTCCTCTCCTCTCCTCTCCTCTCCTCTCCATTTCAGAATTATCTTTGGTCCTTAAACAAGTTTGTCTCTACATGAATTTGTTTAGTATTTCTGTTATTTCTTTTTTTTTTTTTTAAAAAACCCCTTGTATTCATTGAAGTTATATGCTTGACTGTGATCACAAAAAGACAGTATTTTTTTGGGTCAACCTCCTGGAGGATATGTGTCATTTTTGGCTTCTGCCATCAGACAGTTGGAGGCTTCTGTAAAAAGTGGTGATTTGTTTCAAATGTTACTTAAAAGCTGTTAATCAGGCAAAAGCCTTCTGAATTAAAAGTTCTCTCCAACAGGTCCTTGGTTTGATTTTTTGTCAATGATGTACCTCAGACAGATCCCAGTAAAAAAATCAAATGGCTGCCACCATGAAATTGCAAAGCCAAATAACAATGCTACTTGTGACTTTAAGACAAGGAATAAGAAACCTGGGATTTTAGAGCCTCTTGTCTGTGCTTTGATGAAAACTCACATGGATGGCTTCCTCATGAACAAAAAAGCAACAAGCTTAAAAATTCAAGAGGAGCTTGCAACCTGCCCTCAGCTGCCTTCTGTACAAAGAGACCTTTGACCAAAGTATTGAAGCTCAGCCCCCTTTAAAATGTTTTGATATAGCTCTGGCCTTTTCCAGGTAAATGTAAAAGTCTTTTGAACAGCATTGCTGTAAATGTGATTTGTGAGAAGAGCAAACACAGAGTTTTGAGCAACCTGTCTGACAGGTAGTGATTCATTTGAGGTTTGTTATTTATGTGTTTGAAACTGCTTTCTTTATTCCACCCTTTTTCAAAACTTTCTTGCTTTAAATTTGGAAGGGATCATACCTACATATATCAATGTGAAAAAAAGAAATCTTTTTCTGTAAAGCATATTCACATAAATTTCACTTTTCTCTGAGAACAATCTGCGTAGATGAAGGCAAGTGTATGTCAAAATAAGATGGAGAAAATGTTTCCTCTAGGTGTCTGTTTGTTTCAGGTTTTGTTGTTCTTTTCATGGTTGTTATAAATCCTATCTTTATGACCTGAAGTTTTACCTTCCAAAGGGTTTTATGAAATAAATACATAAGAACTTAATAGGGTTAATTAGCACGTTCCAATGATGGATTTAATTTTCAAAAGAAATATCCTATGTGAGGTTTCCTTTAGCTGTAGACATGGATTTTCTTATTTTCATATGCTAGTTTCATTATAATGTGTTTTGAAATGCTCTGACCCCTACATCAAAAGCATAAGCAAAAAGAACGGTTGTAGGAACTTCATATGGATATTCATAGGACAACCTATAATTTATGACTTATGTTTGATCATAGCCTTTTTAATTAGAAACATATTGCATCTGCTTAACATTGCAACTGTTTTGTTGCAAAAGACTTTCTGTATCAATTAATCTAGTAATCTCCCTAAGCAAGCTGAAATTGTAGAAGAAGATGGAAATTGGCTGATGAATGTATTGGTCACTTCAGAGGCATGTTCAAATCTATCTTCTTGCTGTCCTAATGAATATGGAAGCCTGCCCAGTGTGTGATTGGATTTTAATGACTTCAAGGTCAGGGACTTGGTAAGGTGTGAATCTGCTTGCAAGGTCACTAGTGGCAAACAGTGCATGGATGTGAAAATAAACAAGGAGCTGTCAGGGATATTAACTTTTTGTAGAAAAACCCTTGGGATGAAAAGGTTAATAGGTGATTGCATTGCAACTTGTTTTGAAACTCAAAATGGGCTCTAAAGCTACGTGCTTTATCCTGCATTATACCTTGCATAAGAAACAGCAGTAATTTAAAATGCGGGCAATGTTTGATTATAATAGCACCCTAGCTTATCAAAAGCTTGCATTTGCCACTACATAAACTGGTCCACATGATCAACATACGCTCCAAATGCAGACCTTTTGGAGAAACAGGTGAAATTACTTGGTCTAAACTACCCATGGATGTGTAAGTATGTTTGCTTCCCATAGATAACTCAGACTGGTAACTGCCCATGGAAATTCAGGTCACATACACAGCAGTTACACCCTACATTAATTTGTTATTCTGTAGAGATTGTTCAAGCTGTAGAAAAAAATAATAGGGAATGAGTCTGAAAGTACTAAGAAAGTTTATAAATGACTTGTCATAAGGTACTTGACTTCTGATAGAACAGCACAGAAATTACTCCTGCATGAGGAAAATACAAAAAAAAATCCTGCTGAGGGGAGAAATTTGGAGGGCTGGTGACACTTTTTTGGTAGGATAAAAAATTAATTTGCTAAGAGCAAAAACTCAGAGCTGTTGGACAACTAGCCCTGCTGGTTTGGGGCAGTGAGTAGTTTCAGGCATGGCTACCATGGTTGTGGTTTCTCTCAAGCTGTTTGTACCAATGGGAGGTTTCATCTGATGGGCATGTTCAAATGACAGCTTAACATAATAACGTAGAATGGAGTTCTTTATAAAGTGCTTTCTTTCACTGGAAAGCCTACAGGCTGAGTGACCGAAGAGCCAGGAAAAAATACCACAAGTACCCCACAGCTTTGGGGCAAAAATCTGTTTTACTGAAGTCCAAAGGTTCTGTTATATTCTTTTTTTTTTTTTTTTTTTTTTTCTCCACAGAAAGTACAGGTATGTATGTGGGCATGCACTTTTTTGTATGTCTTCTACTCCACATCTGTGGATTGGTGCCCATGTGGAAGCTGCTAACAGTGCTTTTGCCTGTGTGATTCATGATTTCATGATTAAACTAATCAGTATATCAGTATTAAAATACCTGAATTTAGCTGTATGTTCAATTGCCACTGAAGTTCTGCACTTAAAACAAGGACTTGGAGATTTTGCTGTAAATGAAAAATATGTTATATCCTTCCCAGTATAATACTTAGTCTTTGCAAGTCTTATGATGTAACACAGCCAGCAGTCATATAAAAAATAAAGCAGAAGAGTTTTGCCAAGACAGAAGATTTCCTTGGTTCTGAATTCGCCCTAGATACCTTCACTGTAGTCTTTTATGGTGTGTCACTGTTTCACTGATTTCACTTTCCTTGAATGCATAAGCTCAGATTTCTATTTCCATCTGGTTTTGGAGTATAACGGATGAGGAGAAAGGTGATTTGTTTTCACTTGCTCGCTTATTGATTATCAAGAATCCCTTTTTCTTTCCACATCCTACCTAGCTACAAGAAGGAGAGGGCATCAGCTGGGTTTTCTCTAAATCTTGGTTTGGGCTGATGATGGTTTGAAAACAAAAATAATTTCAGTTTCAATTTTCTTTCTTTAAGATAAATTGAAAATGTCAACATTGGCATTACAGGATTTTGAAGAAGAATAAACTTGAAAGTTTATAGTTTTATAAGCTGCGGCTTTATAGTGAAAACAGTGAAACCTGTTAATAGGGAATATTACCTTCACAACTTCCTTTGTTTAAAGACTAATTGTAATTACTAGAGTAGCTCCATGTTTATGCTTAGTGTTGACAAGCATTCTTTGTATAATCTGTAATGGTTTCGTAGGAATATGAACTGTATCTACATTTTTGCATCCACTTGATGCAGATCTGCTAAAGGCATATTTATGGCTATGAAAAGCATTTCTTGAAGACAAAACTTTCATATACTAATGTCTATTAGTTGTGATTCTATAATGTTAATTTTCAAACCATATGTCACATGTTAATATCATTTTATATATGAATTCATTAGCATCCTGTTCTTTCTATGTTGTTGCTGGTTAATTTTTGAGGTTCAAAACTGCAGGCAAGTTTGTCAGCCTCTTCCATAGTGGCAGTTTCTGCTTTTGGCCTCTGCATTGCCTCTTACATAAACACATTGACAATGTGATTGGTGTCCAAGTCCCCTTCTGATCTTCTTCTTGCACTCTCACTAATTTTTTTCTCATATTCTAAAAATGTTTCATTGTAGCTTTAAATTTCACTGATTTTAAAACTAAATCCATCTAAACTGTCTCTTTTCATTGGTTGTCTATGCACTTTGTGATAAAGTGATATTTCAGAAATTCCAGATGTTTAGTCAGATTTGGTAAAACAATCTTGAGTTTGGAAAAAAAATCTATCTGCTACACTTTTGGATAATTTTCTGTTTCAGCTTGTCTGATATTGAATTATGCAGTCATTCTTATTTAAATTCTGTGTTTTAGGGACACACATCAGTGCTCCATGAGTGGTGTAATTGAAGTGCTGAGTTATATTTTAGAATTCTATACCACCAAATCTGTGGCTTGTAAAAAGGCAATCCTAGAAACAAATGACTTTTCTCATTAAAAATATCGGCTAATTTTCTGCAAATTACACTAATTGCTCATTCAACAGTAGTAATGCTCTCAGTTTTGTATATGAGGAAGATATCTTCAGTGGATTTCTGCTCTCTGTACAAACTCCAGTCACACACTGCAGAGCTGGAAACAGTGCCAATGAATCAAAGACATCACTGGCCACTTTTATTCTATTTTTAGTATCCTCCCCATTGCTAGTAGAAACTTTGCTGTGAAAACATACTGTTGGATTTTTCTGAAAATATGATGAGTAATTATTTTTTAAAGCATAGCCAAAAAGGAGAATAATCTAAGGTATCCGATCCAGAGACTGTTGGAGCGGGTAATTAGCAAGCCACCATGAGACAGTTCTGCTTGCATGAGTATTAAACATTTATGCCACTGACAAGTGATTGAGCTCTCTCCACCCCAGCGTGAGAATAAGAGGCCACCAGGTCCCTCCATCAAGAGAAGGCCCATAATGTTACTGTATCCCTGAGGAAACAGAGTGGGAAGGAAAAATGAAGAGAAGCTTGGTTTTAGAAAGAACATCTGCTTCTTTTCTAATTTTCCTTTGATAGCTGAGCCTCCTTAAAAGCAATAATTGGTGAAGATGTGACAACGACAGGGGTGGGGGAAGAAGGAAGGTTATTCGGGGAAATTAAATTAGAATGCAGATGCGAGGAAGAGTGACACATTAGGCACTGTGGAAAGCAGAACACACTGCTGCTAAACTGTGTGACAGGAGAGGCTGTAAAATGTAAAATCAGCTGTGAGAAGAAGAGAGAAATGGGATCAGTTCTGAGTGCATGACTGAAACATTCAGAGCTTTCTCAAAAATCCTTTAATCTCTCTCTAGCTGTCAAGCCCTTCTCACCTCACACTTCTGAGGTGGCCTTACCTGGTGTTGTAGTGTATGGCTTTGGCTGATTCCTGTTATGTTGCAGAAAAAGGAACTTTATTTTTCATTATGTCTGTAATGAGAGAGTTGCACTTAGCAGAGTCACTGCCTTTATGGTTGTCTAAAAATCAAAAGAATCAAAGGGCTGCTTTGTATAAACAAGTGGGAAAACAGCAACTTTAGGAAATTACTGAAGGTACCTACCTCAAAAAGTCTCTTCATGTTTGATGTTCCGCTGTTGTATGCTTGACCTGCTTGTTTAAGTTTGTAAACTCTGGAGGAAAAATACTGTGTTATCTATTTGTATGGATCCTTATGTTGCAAAACTTCAATCCTTTTTTTTGGTGTTTGAATATATTTCGAACACAAACTTAAAATATAAATCAAAGAACATCCAATCCTGCAAGAAGAACACCTTGGGCTTGAAAAGATAAGTGTTCTCTGGTAGTGCTTCTGAGGGGTAGAGGACCTTTCCCTGCACCACTGGACATTTGGTGGCTGAATTATCACTGCCATATGGGAGGTCTGGGCTTTACTTGCAGCCAATGCAACAGTCATCTACTTGGCTTCTGAAATTCCCTGTGGCAGGTGGATGTTGCCAGAGATTTTTATGGAACATTGCTTTTCTACTTTATAACCAGAAAAGGCTTTTATTTTCCTTTACTTCCCCACTGTCCCCACAAGGTATTCACCAGAAATGAATCACAGTCTCAGGGGTGGATGAGTGTGTTCTGTCTGTCTTCTGAAAGGTTCAGCAGCCAAGGTTTGCATGATTTTGTCTTTGATAAGGCAAAAAAAAAAAAAAAAAAAAAAAATAGAACAAGATATTTCAGAGCTTTCAGGAGATGTAAGAGCAAGCTTTCTCTCATTGAATTGGCTGTCCCATCAATTGCAGCAGGAAGATAACAGGGCTTGACATCTCACTGGACAAATTTATGCTTTAGAAGATGTGTTTAACTTTTCTTCCATTTCCCACTGAACAAAGAAGTTTAAATTTGAGTGACAAGGGACATTATTGTATATTTTTAAATTTACCAGTCCCTCTGAACAGCTAGTGCCACTGATCTTGTCTAAGCTCAGAGAACAAAGATTTATGAGTACAACTCCCTCTCTCAGACATGCTTTATTATTTAATAGATATGTTCAGAATCTTAATGTCAAGGGTCAAAACTGTGGGAATTCTGATCTGGGTTCATCCACCTAATTTTAGATGTTTATATGTGAGTTTTGATATTTTGACTCCTTTTTTTGCTGATGGAATGGACTTGGTGCTTTTCAGACATGAATTATGCTGATCTTGACTCTTTAACTTTGCATGAGATATCTGACCTCCGGGTGCCTGCTTCCTATCTCTATGGTCCTCTCTAGCTCAGATGAACTTAGGTGGAAAGAAACCCATCCTGAATCCTGATTGTTAGGAATGCTGACAACTTAGAATTTAGTTCAAACATGGGAGCGTCTCTGATATGTAAAATATATATCTTGTCATCAAGCCAACACCCCAAATTAGATTTCCTAAATGTTATATTTATATATGACTCAGTTTCCCATCTGTGAAATATTCACAGAGAGCTTCCTCACTTCAAAGACATGCTGTAGATTTTTAGAAAATAGTAAGAGAAGCCTTTTAAGGTGATAAAATATGCTATATAGAGATATAAAATGCTGCTGAAACCAGACTTCAATGAAATGGGGTTTATAAGGAATTAGACCACACCATACTTAACAGAAAATTAAAAAGAAAAAAAAGAGAGAAGAAAAAAGAAAAGAGAAAGAATTAAAGAAGTACAAGAAAATAAACTGAGTAAAAATGCTATTCACCAAATAACACTCATTCTCTGCATAAATATGATAAAAGTTCTGTACATGTCAGAATACAATATCACATTTCCAAATGGTCAAGAGGTTAGAAATAAGATTACACAAGCAACTTACGGGTGGTGGTTTTGTTGTGTTTTAGTCCTTGAATTTGCTGCCCTAATTTTTAGTGAAGAGTTTAGTTTGCAGTTTGATCGAATAATTGGCAAATACTTCTGAACACAATTTCAAAATTTAATTACTCATTAGATTTATGCATGTCTTTTAATTTTTTTAATGAGCATTTGAAAAATCTTTTTTGAATTTGAAGGAATACTGGTGCTCATACAGATCTTCATTTTCTTGGGCAAACAAGAGTATTTATCAGCCAAAAAAGAATGCTTGTTGTTTGCTATTCAATTAATTAATATTTGCGAAACATTTGACTCATTTTTTCTTATTAACAGTATTATGTTGCCCTAGCATACAAAAGTAGATGCTGCGGCAACACTCTTACGTTTACAAACTTCAAATGATAAATTACTTTGGCTTGCACTCTGCCTAGATACTGCAATTCCTAATCCCCTTCAAACTGACTTAGAGTAATTTTGTCATCCCTCTTTTACAGACTAGGGGCTGAGAGTTACACAGACAAAACAGAGAAAATGAGGTGAGAAAACAGCAGAGCCAGCAGCTGAAACTTTGCAACCATCTGAAAGGAGGTTGTAGCTAGGTGAGGGTGGGCAACTTCTCCCAGGCAGCCTGCAACAGGACAAATTGAGCAGGTGGTCGTTCAGCTTGGACATCAGGAGGAATTGCTTCACTGAAATGGCTGTTAAGCATTGGAATAGACTGGAGCTGTTTAAGGAAAGACTGGACATGACATCTGGTCTCGTCAACAAGGTTGTGATCACTCAAAGGTTGGACTTGATAATCTCAGAGTTTTTTTCCAACCTAATTGATTCTCTGTATGTGAGTGTGTGTAAGGTACGTGCCACAAGAATCTATCAACTTGGTGAAAAGACAGCTTTAAGCATCCTTAAAACAGCCAAACTGAGGTTAAGATGAAGCAGTTCCAATTGTCTGTTCTGCCAGCAGCACTCTGGATCTGGCAGAGAACAGTTGGATAATTTCCTCCATCGAGTTTTTACTGCTTGGTGCATGCCTGCACACACATGCACTACTGCTCTGGACTCAGTTTGCATTGATCTAAAACTCTTGTTTGTGGAAACAAATGTTTTCATTAACATTGTAATAAAAAGAAACAACACAAGTTTTTCCTGACTTGCAGATAGGGGCATCATATGTGGTAAACAGCTGGAGTAGAATGAACCAAGTATTACTCATACTTAAAAGGGTTATTTGTAATTTTCTGCCCAAGGTAGAATTGATTCCAGTTGGAAAGTAGGAGTCATTAATATTTCTTTTTTTCATCATAAGACTACAGGGTATAAGATAGCCAAGGATGTCTTGGGCTGTCAGTCCCAAATCTATCATGTCATATTTTAATCATGTTTGCCAAAACTTAAGAATGATCATTTTTTCCCTTTGTTTTACTGTTTCTAATAGAAAGTAGTTTTAGAGTCTTGCTTCCCTGATGGTGTGAAGCCTTTTTCAATATCCAGCCTGGATTGATTCTCGGCCAGTTCACATGTACTCATTTCAATGCCAGTGTTGCTAATAACATGGCCAGGGTGAAATAGCTCATTTTATCCCTTTATATTTAGGGATAGCAGCTGTATGTCTTCTGGCTCTTCATTTTTTTTTTAGGTAAATACTTCAAGCTCTTTTGGTCAGCTTTTGTAAAATAAGTTTTTAACTTTTCAACTTTGTGCAAGGCTGGCACAAAAAGGACTGACTTCATAACTTGAGGCAAAGCTAGTATGTCAATAATGTACATTCCTGCTTGCAGAAACTTCTGTAGCTATTACATCAGGTTGGAGATTGCCACGAGGCAAATGCTTTTAGGGTCAGAGGGAATATGGTTACTTAATTCTCTGAAATACAACATCTTCATCTCTGAAACTGGGGAAGATTGCTTCTATAGCTTCTATAGAGCAGAGTTGATAGTCATCTCACTGAGTCAATACAAGTTCACCAGTTTAGAGGAGTTGAAGACCAATCTGATACATTTATTTTTCTAAGTTTATCTGTGTTTACCCTTGCACCTCTTGTGTACCAGATAAATGTCCCAAGTGACAGAAATTATTCTAACGGAAAATAGAAGAAAAGCTATGGGCAAAATATGTGTTGAACTGTTTTTTAACAGATTTAGGTACACTGTATTGTTAAAGACAGCCACAGTATATTTTAAATCCAAAATATGACATCTTCACTGAAAAAACCCAAAGAAATTCTTCTGTCACTGCCCATATTTTATTTTCAGGAAATAAATACGATAGTCTATTATGCAAGATAGTTATGTAGTACGACTATAACTTCACACTGTACTTGTATTAGTTCTAAGTGAACTGCTTTCTATCAATTTCAAGGGTAAAGTTGTTTTGGGTGACTTTTTTTTTCCCCCCTGTTAGGATTTCCTAAATTACAGTCATCTAATTCTTACTAATTGATATCTAATTTGAAGATTTTCTTCTGTAACACACAGCAGCTGCAGGAGTCCTGAAGGCATCAACAACATAAAATATTTGCTTAAATCAAATTTTCAAAGTTCTTTTTTGTCTAATCTTTTAATTTTTGTTTCTTGTATTATGATTATGGAAATACAAAGAGGAATCTCTGAGTGCTTAGTTTTTTCTCATCCCTACTGGGACTTTTGTTTGTCCAAGGAACTTCTGCACAGGAAAATGTCACATAAGAGGGCAATCCAAGTTGTGAATCCTTCGTCTTACACACACAAGCTTATAAACTCAAATTTAGAGAATATGTTTTAAATCATAGCTTTTTAAGTTTCTTTACCTTTCTTGAGATTAATGTTTGAGATTGTAATGCATAATATTTGAATTATTCATTTTAATTAAAATCGATCATGAGAACTAATTAAAAGACACGCAACTGGTTACTGGCAGTGTAGTTGGACTACTTTACAAAAATACCATTTGGTGTTCAACATTAGGCTCATGTTGATTTTTGAAATTATATTCTATAAATAATAAGGGGCTATAATTAATTCTGCATAAGAATTTGGAAATCTAATCTGTCATTAAAAAAATATTGAGCGGTTATTTCTGGTTTTGGAAAATCATGGCTTCTCTTTTCATATAAAGCTTCATGCAGAAGTCAAAAATGTCAACTGAAAAAAGGCTTAAAATGACCTCTTATTAACTTCTTTTTCTCTATATTTTAAAGTGGGATTCAGCTGCTTTCCCATCACCCTTCCTGGAATATTGTGGGAAGATATGTAGAATCATAGTAAATAAATGATCTTTTAGAAAAATAAACATCGAGAGTGACCCTCTGGATCACCAAATCCAGGAAGTAAATTCTTGCTATTATGGCCAACCTGATTACAAAAATCAAGTTTTACCTCAGCCATAGGTAGATTGTTGACTTCATTATTATTGCTCAGAAAATTGCTTCAAATTCTCGCTGTTCTCATAGTTAGCAACTCTCAGATTTCCACTCTAAATGTATTAATTGCCAGTTCATGCTCATTTTCTTTGAAAAGCTCTTTATTTGACCTCAGATTGTGACTTGATGACTAATTTTGAGAGCTATGATGGGAATCCATTATCACCTACTCAGGGAGATGTTCTTAATGCACTGCCTAATTTCCACTACATGAAATATAGTTTCACCATTTGTATTCTGTGTCTGGTTGAGGTCATTGAAAGGAATGGAAACAAAAGAAATATTTAAAGAAAGAGGTTTTAGCCACTTTAGCCTAAGGCTTGGGCAGTGGTTTCAACAGAATGAAGAGATGCCGGGTACTGTAAAAGTCGAATTTAATAGCGGAAGGTGAACTAAGATGTACTTAGTTCTATTTGTGGTGAAAGTATCCCACTGAAGGGAAACAGATTGTGCAGAGAGGAATAAATGAGACATTCTCTAGAAAATTTTCCATCCTATGTTTTAATTTCTTTGAAAATTTTCCTTTGAGTGTATTATCCAGATAAAATTTGGAGTTCTGACTATGTAATTTATTTTTTTTCTGAAGTGTCATGTGTTTCCTGGAACTCTTACATAGCTGTTATTTCTTTGAAATAAATTCTACTGGTGTCAGACAAAAGTTGCATTATTCTACATCCATCCTGAGAATAAATTTCTCAAAATAAATGCCTTTCCAAACACAGGAAGGTTTTAGGGCTGAGTTGGACATATTTGTGTTACTCACCTAGACTGAAAATGCTTGAAGAACACTGACAAGGAAGAGTCCTGTCTGCTGCTACTAGGGAAGTGTTAGTGGGATTTTGGGATCTTTACATAAAGTTGAATTTAAAAGCCTTTGACATCGATAGTGACGTTCATGTTCACTACCTTTTTGAAGACCAGATCTGTCCCCAGTAGAACAGCTTACACAGACTTTAGAAATTTCTTGTCACCCATGTGGCTCATATATATTTTTTCCCTCTCTATTGAAGGAACTAGGTTGGAAACAATTCCTAAGCAGTGAAGAACTTTGACACACATTTCCATGGCATCAAAAAATGCCTTCCCAGACAGCATGGCAAGGTGCTGCCCTCCAAAAGATGAACAACATACCAAAGACTTGCCTCAGGACCCTTTCTGCTAGGGTCCAGGGAGAGCTGGGTTAGCAGGGTCAAGTGCTAAGGATATTTGGAGAGGGAAGAAACCATTGGTTAATATCAGCTGTGTGCTCCCTGGCCAGGAAAAGGAGGGGCTGAAGGGAAGAAACAGGTTTTCAGATTTAGGCAGTTCTGAGTAAAAAAAATTAAGAGATGGATTAGGTGTGGGTCATCTTTTTATTTAAAGAAGAAAGACTCCATAAACAGCTATAGTGGTGCCAAAGGACGTTGTGTTGAACTGTGAAGATAAAAAAGCCCCAAACAAATGGACTCCAAAACAATTTTAGTATTGTTGAGTAAAGTTACAGTGATCCACAAATTGCAAAATGGATACACTTTTCTGACTCTGTAGAGGCTGGGGGTGGAGGATGTTTTGCTACTATGCTTCTGCTCTGTGGTAAAAAGAATAGTGGATGGGTTTACCTTCATCAGTGGTAAATGGATTTGAAGCAGCAACATTCTTTCTGAAAGGACAGTAACAAATGAAGAAGCCCAGAAGACTTTATATTGAAAAAGAACAGTAAATTTCAATGTACCCCAAAGTCTCTAAACTTTCTTTGTGACTTAAGTTTCTTACACAGAGATTCCATTAGTAACTGTTACATTGCCACTGACTAAAAGTAGGCGTGAACAATTGAAATCTCCAATAAGTTACACTTTAATAATGAATGTTTTCATTGACTTGGAGACAGTTATAGCAGGAGGTTTTCATTTCTAACCTACCTACAGTAATTATCCATGTTCTGCTGATGGTTATTTATTGTTTAATTAATATGTATTCCAGGAATAAAAGCCCATTAGGATAAAGCATTTTTTCAAACCCAAAAAGTTGCAATGAAGTTTGAGTATGGAAATGTCTACTGCTGGCTCCTGTATATTTATGGCCAGGCTCTGGTAGCAAGCTTCAGATAAACAGAATATTGTGTTAATCTAACAGTAACCACTTACTTTTATAAAATTACAAAATAATTTGAATTATGCATCCAGCAAGCCTAACTAGAACAAAGCACATTCATGGACTAGTATGCTGTGGCATTAGGTATCACACCGTTGTAAAGGAGCAGTTTTAATTCATTGATGAGTGAGGAAGAACTGATTGAAAAGGAAAGGTTCTGGTAGTTAGAAATGGCAAAATTTTGCAGGAACTTATCATACATATGCCTAATAAGATAACTCGCCTTTATAGAAAAAACTGCAAATATATTTTATTCAAAGGTACATCACTTGTTTTGAATCTTGAATTCATTAATCTCTGTGAATTTTCACTCTTGTCTGATATGGTTTGAAATGCTTGTTCTGATATATCAGCTGAAGATAATAATCTATTTCAATTTATGGGGAACATTATCAGTGTGAGGTGTGGGAATTTTCATGTGTAACTTGAGAAACATAAATTCCTGTGCACTGGGATATGTGAGTGAAAACATTATTTTTTTTAAATAAATCACTGTAGTTTTAATTAGAGGTGACTCAACTAAATTCAAGTATGTGACACACCTCATGATTTCTGCATTTTTTTTTACCTTTCCAGTGTAACTAATCCGTTCTTATTGTGTGTCTTTAGAAGGCACAAAAATTTCTCAGAGTCAAAATCCTTTTACCTACCAATTCCTTCTCCTGGATGTGTTTCAAATCAGTGATTTTTACATCACCCTTGCATCATCCCTTTTCCAGAAAGTGTTATGTATGGGAAGATTGACTTCAAGAATGTTTTGGTTTTTTGTTTGTGGTTTTTTTTTTTTACTGTGGTAATCCCTGGATGAAGGTTCCTGGATAAGTTATAACAGCTCAATCACATCTCTAAATTGTGCTAAACTGTGGTGGAAGCGAGGGGGACACTCTGCAGCCAAGAGTTATTGGAGAGCAGTGTGCTCTGATTAGGCCCTGTTTGTCCCTTGGCAAAGCCTGTGTGTTGGTGCTATGTATGTGTACGTCCTTTTTGTCAGCTGGTGCTAGGATTTCCATGCCAGAAATATTTCTGTTAGGTATCCAGGTCTTCCTGCTGTTGAAGTGGCACAGAGGGAGTAGATTTTGACAGGGCAGTTTTCTGGATAACTATTAGAAATTTTTTGGAGGCTGTATTCTGGATGCGGCTTTATTCCAAAGTGAGTATTTTACTGTACTTCGATAATGGGACATTTTTTTAATTACTGGCCTGTTTGTAAATGATATGACACACCTAGAACAGTGGTTAAATTCTTATTACCTGAGCTGAGTTGCCTAATTAAGGAGCTGGGGTTTATCTGTTGCATCAGGTTGGTGGGGATGGAGGCAAGGAAGGGCTGTGCTCTTCAGTAGTGTGGGTGCTCAGGGTCTTCTGGAAGTTTTATGCATAAACTCCCCAATTAGTGAAAGGAGCATGTTCTCTGGCAGTGCAGCTGACTTTTGCTGACCTTTTATGACAAATTATAATTGTGAACTTGTGACCTTTATTAAAATTTTAAAGTGTATGTCAAGGTATCATAAGCTGTTAAGTTGCTCATGATCATGTTAATCATAAGTTACTCACACTGAATTGGGTATGGTGGAGCAGGTGCTTCGTGGAGTCTTTAAAATGGATATTGCATTGCTGTCCTCAGCCATGAGAGACTGAGCTCAAGAGCTCCCCTGATCCTTTGTACCTATCTGCTGTCACTTCTATAGTGAGTGGAGAGAGAAACAGTCACATTCAACCACTCACGTACTAAATTACATTCTCAGATTTTCTCCACTGACTGTACAGGAGGAGAGGGGCTAAAATGTGCATGTTAGAGCCTAAAAACTGGTGGACTTGGGCTCTCAAATTGCATTTTCTTTCCTAAGCATTGGACATTTGGCTAAATTAAGCTAATGAAAACTTGGATTCTTGTTTTAAAACACCTGAAGTCTCAGTGGCAATCTTGCACACCTAATGTTAGTCTCTTACACCCATTTTGCTGTTTCTGAGCCCATGATGGTGGTCTGCCTTATGTACCTGGTTATTCATGTCGCTAAAATTGGTACTGAGAAGAATCATGTACCCCTCTGTCTCTGAAGTGTCATAACAATATCTTTTGATAACCCCACTCTCTTCCTTTGGATAAAGTGCTTTTACTGTGGGATTTTGTCAGATTTCATTGAAAATTCTAAGGGATTCAAACTAACTGCTGCATGCTACTTGTTTGTAATGCAGCATCTTAAAGCTGGTGTCACAAGTAAAAAGTGTTCAGTGACTAATCTCTCAAGTAAACCTGTTTTTTTTTATTAATTCTGAAAACTAGATAGTCATGTTCCTCTTACCAAATTATAGAAATAGCTGTTTGAAAAAGAACATACAGTAGACGGGAGGCATCTGTTCAATTTCCTTTGTACTTCCCCACACTGGATAATGTTGAAAACCGAGATGTTATTTTCCCCCCTTGTTTGTCATCGGACAGGATAAAACACATTACTTTTAATTTCATCGTTGTTTCTCTGTAATCAAAAGAGAAACAATGTTTAAATTAGAGAACTTCAATATTCCCATTGTGATTCACAAAGCTCTTCAAAGCTGGTATTTTGCTGACTAGCTGTTTTCAAGCAAGGAATCATTAGGCTTGCCCATGCACAAGCACTGCTTAGGAAACAAGGTCTCCTCGTACGCAACTCCTAGTGAAAATAATGACTGTCTTTCAGGGTTGGTTGGTTTCGAGTTTTTCTTTCATTTCAGTGATAATTTTGTACAGGTAATTATTAAACAGGCAATTATGAATCACTGTATATTTGTGTGTGCTGATATTCCTTTAGAATCACAGAACAATAGAGTGGTTTAGGTCAGAAGAGACCTTTAGAGATCATCTATTTCTAATGTCCTACCATAGGCAGGGGCATCTTTCACTAAACTGAGTTGCTCAAAGCTTCATCCAACCTAAACCTGTACACATCCAATGATGGATCATCTGCAGCTTCTCTGTGCAACCTGTTCCAGTGTCTTGCCAACCTTATCATAAAATAATTCACCTTTATGCCCTACCTACACCTGCCCTCTTTGGGTTTAAAATTTTTGCTCTTTGTCCTGTCACTATAGAAAATCTGGTAGAAAATCTGCTTCTGTCTTTCTAATTAGTTCCTTTGTATATTAAAAAGCTGTAGTAAAATCTCCCTGGAGACTTCTTGAGGTTGACCAATCCAACTCTCTCAGCCTGTCTTCATAGGAGAGGTGTTCCATTTTAATACCCTTACTTTTGCTATTTAAGCAAGGCAAATGTTCTGGACCATCACCTTCCTTGTAATGAGCTACCAAACACCACCTACCCAACTGTCTTCCACTATGATTCCATTGATCGCATGCCCAACCATGAAACCTCTTTTGATTGAATTCCCAGCACTATAGGTCTCAGAAGACCGCATTTTTACAAGGGCTGTGAAGCACAAGATGTTACTGAGTACTTTTTGTCTGTATTTCATCTTTTACACTAAAATTGGATCAAAATCATTTTTCTCCAGCAGTCCCCTACTTCATTGGTCGAAGGTCTCTGCAATCCTGGGCTTCAGTCTGATTGAAAAATGTGACGGATTTTCTCAAGATAGGATAAAAAAGGAAGGAAGGTTGGAAGCTCAATGGGAAAACTCACCTTACTCTCAATCTTTTTTTTTCACAAAGTTGTCACATGAAGAAAACAAAAATATTAGGAAAAAACTCCACAGTCATATCAACATTGTCACATTTAGTTTACAAGAATGAAGTGCACAACCTGCTGTGAAATTTCTAACTGCCTTAAAAGTTACTTTGAAGAAGACCACCAATTCAACTTATTTTTTCTTTTTTTTTTCTTTTTTAATGTAAAGCCATGCAATTTGTACCTAAAGCCTACCTGAAATTACACCTTTTGCCTGACAGTGACCAATACTGGATGCTTAGGAATGAAGATAAGTTATACACAAATTTAAGAAACAATGGAAGAACAGTGATCGCTCTTGGGGATTGCAGGTTTTTCCTCTGACCATTTTAACTTTATCTTATTTCCATTTGCTGTCTCCTTGAAGGGCTAAAGCCCATTTATATTTATAGTCATTATTAAGAGATCATTAAGCACTTATTTTAAGATTTATACCTATTAAGTTATTCTTACTTTTTATTTTGCTGTATCCTTTTGGAAGTGGGGTGACTAGACTGGTATTTAACACTCAAAGAGTGAGTGCACACTGTATTTATAAAACATTGCAGTTACAGCCACTACCACTGTTTTTGCATATTCCTAATATTACTAACATCCTACCTAACCAGTGAATGTCAAGGTGATTCTGTTAGAAAAGTATACACAGTGACTCTTGGGGTCCTCTCTAAATGTTTGTAGGAAATAAGACTTTCTATGGATATGTGTCTGCTACAACTATTCCTAACTGTAGCTTCTGCTAATTTGGTTGGTGATTTGACCAACTGTTGTTTGAGTATCAGATTTGAGGATCATTGGAAGCTGAAGAAGAATTCTGAGTAAATACTGCTATGTGCTTGTCCACATATTACTGTCTTTTTCCTCTACATTCTCTCATATTTTACCGGGGGCATCCATTGTTAGGCATCTGGGAGTAGGGTGGGGCCTGGGTTGGATTGATTCAAGGTCCAGAGTTTCAGACTTTTGTGCTCAAAATGTCACACAAGTAGGGGTCATTTAGGAAAATCTACTTGTTACTGCAAAGAATCCTTTCATGAAGTATTAAGTGGATTTCTAATATTCATTGTTACTATTGTGGACAGACAGAAAATTTCATTTTCCTTTATTTTGGATACAGTTTCGTTATTCTCTGCTCTTGTAGAGGGATCTTCATTCACCTCACTGACTCAATTACACAGTGATACTTTCTTTTCTGCTTAACTAAATCATTATTCAAGGTGGATGGATGGCTTCTAAATGTATTCCGATTTATGTTGGGAAAGAAATTATTTACGTCCAGACTAACAAGAAACTTGGACATTGTTAGACTAAGCACAGCAATGCAAGGATACAGAACTATAAATTTACCAAGCCAGACCAGGCAGCCCACATGCAGATACAGAGAATAAAGGAAGTTGGATGCCTGTGGCTGAGCCACAATAGCCATCACACTGATGGCTCACACTGTCAAGAAGCAATGCTGAACTAAGAAGAGTGTTTGAAAGCCTACCTGCCTCTTGGCCCAGAACAGCCAGATTAATCTATACACTGAGCTCAGAAAGTCTTTTTTTTGTGTGTGGTATATATCTAGGCAGAGCATTTTATGTCTTTGACTAGGCTACCTCATAGTGTAGTGTTATAGGAAATGAATTTTGAAAAAGAATGTCAGCATTTCCTTACATCACCAAAAAGATAAATTTACAAGACAAGGAAGAAAAGTTAAGAATATATGTACCCATAATCTGATAACAGTTTGTGTAGACAGATCTGACATAATATTCACCAGATTGCTGTCAAGTTTGGGTACTGAGAGATTATTTCTAGGCTCTGTATTTCTGTAGAGCATGTAGGACTGGATAGCCATGCTTCAGAGGAATTCTTTTGCAGGGGCATAATATAAGCATTTTTTGTGAGCAGTAAAGGCAAATACTGGTCATAGGTCAAAGACTTAGAAATCAAGGTGATAACCTTCAAAAGGAGCTGCTTCTGCAGCAAATGAACCAGCACTTTATGCTCTATCTAATTAATAGGCTTGTAATGTTCTTTCAGCCCTGATGTTATAGGGAGAGATGGCCATTAGCCATACAAACCAGCAATGAGGTGATCAGGGTGACAAGGCAGGTCACGCCCTTGCACTGTGATGAGAAATGCATTTTTTTCAGCCCTCTTGTCAAGCACCAGAAATTCCCCAGTGGATCCAGTCCATGGCCAATTTATCTCATTAATGGGAGATCCCATGACTTTTTGTACCTCATTATAGATGCCACACTTTCCTTAGTGTGATGTGCTGGATTTCGCTGGGGTAGTCAATTTCCTTCACAGTGGCTAGTGAGGGTGTGGCTGTGTTTTGGGTTTGTGCTGGAAACACGGCTGATCACATAGAGACGTTTTTTGTTATTGTTGAGCAGGGGTTACACAGAGCCAAGGCCTTTTCTTCTTCTAATAGCAACCCACCAATGAGTGGGACTGTGGGGTTTAGTTACTGCTTGGGTTTAAACCATGACACAGAGGTAGAGTACTTCGCTAGTTGTAATATTAGGCATGTTTTTATTAGCATTCTTTGCCCTTCCTCATCCCCGTGGCAAAGTCCCCATCAGACTATTATCAGTAAGATGGGAGCAGACTGAGCTCCATTAGATTTATAGAAAGAGAAAGCTGTGATCATTCCAAGTTCCACCAGCATTTTGAGATACAAGTTCAATACAATATTCACTATTTTGTATGTACAAGGTAATTTCACTCTATACTTGTTACAGTGTGTTAACCTTGCTGCAATATTTCTGATGCCCAGGAGAATATGCAACTCGCTGCTGTAAGTGAGATTATCATAGACATGCAAAGCCTTGAAATACAGCTCCAAAATAGTGTAAATTCCCAAGTAGGAAGGTCAGCTTAATTTTAATCTTTATTTTGCATCTCTTGATAATGTTAACAATTTCTAAATATTGCTCTTGCTGAAGCAGCTTAGTATTTAAATATATATATATATTTAATGGAAAAAATTCCTCTGGTTTAAACTTGGACTAACCCTTACCAATACATATGCATACATATATATATATGTTAAGAAAATTTGGCTGGTTTTAACAATTTCATTCTTTCAAGATCATCTTCACTGAACTTTTAAGTTCCTAAAGGGGTGTATTTATACTTTATTTTTTGCCTTATGTCTTTCCTCACTAAGTTTAGTAAGAAATGGCCTCCCTTCCTTATCAAGAGCATCAGTCGGCAACTGATGAAAATGAATGAGACAAATTCACCTTCCTGCTGTGTCCCTTTGAAACACTGCAGAGTTTAAATTCTTCTGTCCCCTTGTTTATTTTCTCTCTCACAGTGTTGCTGTTCCCCTCTTGTTCTTGCTTTCAGTCTCTTTCTTTGGTTCCCCTGCTTCTCTTTTCTACAGGGTTGCAAAAGTGATGATTTTGTATTTGGGGATTTTTTTTACTACATAGAATGTTCTAAAACATAACAATTCAGCATGCTGGCCAAACACCAATATTTATTTTTTCTCAGTCAGCTGGATCCAAAGTCTGTTGTAATCAATGGAAATAGCACAGTTTGATCCATAGGATTAACTCCAGTATGAGTAGAAGCAGGGAACATAATTAAAAAGCATATCCATCCCATAAAAAGTGGTGATGACATTCAAAGTCAGTCTCTCTCTTTACTGGGCAGTGGTGGAGGTAAATTGCAAAAGCAGGCCTGCTTATTTGTCTTCTCTGAAGGGTGACGCCTGAGATGACTTAAATATTTACGTGAAGCCCAAGGGAACCTTTTTGTGTATAAAATCAAAGTTTGAGGAGCAAAAGCCAATGGAGCTTCAAACAATTCAAAGAACAGACACTGAAGAAGTTATTTGTATCTTTTGCTCTCTGCTTTTAGCTCAAATGGTAGTGTGAATACTCCTGTCTACCTGAAAATTTCTAGCAAAAGAAAGGATAAGCAAATTTAATCAGAAAAAAATTGGTGGAGTCCTACTGAGAGATTTTAGCACAAGATTATGTATGACTTAAGAACATAGGATAGTGAAGAAATTATTTGGCATCTTTAAGTGTTACATTGCTGCTTTTTTCTCTAATAAAGGGCTATAGCTCATTCTGGAACCTGATTTTTTAAACAGAATGACCATTAAAAATTACTATCTACAAAAATAACTGATACCTGGAGATACCTATATATTATTCCTTGCAGTTCTGGGTAAGCAGGCAAAATTGTTTGAAATTAATATCTAAACTGATCCAGAAGGATTACTGATGACTAAGGCTGAAATCTAAACTGAGAAGTTAGGTCTTCTTAGAATATTACTTTGGTTTTTGACCTATTTATGTCTCTCTTCATCATCTCCCCTCTTCACTCTGAAAAAAGCAATGTACATGTGCAACGATTTATGGGTGGCTATAAACAATGACTTCTGTTGTCACTGTTGAATCTGTTGCTAATTTGCTTGTGTGCTTCTGGACAGCAAGGCCTTTCACCTCTCTCATGCATTTTATTTGGGTGTGTGTCTGTTCTACATCACATTATTTGCCTAGTCTGGGAAAAAGTGTGAAGAAGAGAAGGTAGATGTAAGGCTGATGTAAGCATTTTAGAGAAATCATCCTTCAAACAAGTGGATCAAGAAAAGCAAACAACATCTAATTATCCCATTCATATGTTCCATTGATTTGGGTGTTTGAAAGGCATTTAGCTCGCTGAGTTGGATTTAGATTTGCTATGACAGGAATAGCATTGCCTTTTATTTTGATACTGGCAGACTTCAGCCAAATGGGATAATGTTATATCCATGCTTTGTCCAAATTTCTGACCCTTTAGTTTGGGCACTGAAGGTCATTGTTATTATTATATTGTCTTGGTGCTAGAACTGGAGGTTTTCTTTACCTTATAAACATCATTTCAGTGTTGTCATTCCCAGATATTCACCATGCTTTTCTTAGATAACACATTCTCAGCAGATGGTGAAAAAGATGAAGGACTAATTCGATCCAGTGACATAAGTGAGGAAGAGACAAAACCCAAGTGCCACTCTCACCATCTATTAGAAATCTGGAGATGGAGAGCAAAGCATGGTGTGGTAAGTATTAAACTGGATGGCAAAATATTGGTTCTTTTTACTGTGGATGTTTTGACAACATGTCCTCTGAAACAGATCCTCAGCAAGATCTTCTCTTTAGGAGTAGTTCCCTTTAACTGGGCTCTTACTTCCATGTTGTCTTGTTAATACTGTCCTAAGATTCTTGTTTCTTCTTTAGCTGTATGGATAAATATTTAATATGTGGATGAATTTGGAACAATAACTTCTGCCAAAAGCATAAGGTGTCAATATTTGCCAGGTTTCAGTTTTTTAACAGTATCATCCCAACAACAGGTTGTGGTCTTTTCCAATACACTCTTTGATGGCCAACAGTATATAAGGGAAAAAAATTCTGGATGCTCTTTAATTAGAGTGACTGATGTTTTCACTGAGGTCTGCAGACAGCACTGACACATCAGTGTGTTTTCTGAGAAAATAGCTCAGTGACAATTGACAGAAAAACATCTGCAATACTGAGAAGTAATATATTTATCTACTTCTGATATTTCTAGGAGCCTTACAGCTCGATCTCAAGGTCATAAAGTCCAAGCTCTATTGTGGCAAATACAGAACTGACTCCCAGAGTTTAGAGCTCTGCAAAAAACCCAAGGTACTGTCCTGTTTGAGCAATGCTTTCCAAATTTAGATGACATGGCTTCTGCTGTTGATAGCAGCCTTCAGGTCTGTATCAGGCCTGTCACACAGAGCTTGCTTCAGTCCTTTCCTCTCCCTTCCCCAAGAGTAATCCCTGGCTCCTGAAAGCTTGGGCTGCTCCATAGTTCATCCCTGCAAGCTACAGCCATTTACCTCATTTGGGATCTGCTACTTTCCCAGTGCCACTACAGAGTCTGCACAAATACCATCTTCTGCAGTTTACCTTCCAGCTTTTCCTCTCTTCTGCTGCACACTCACAAGTTGGGATCACAAAGTGATTATTTTCCCTGCTTTCAGTCCACACATACCTATTCCTGTAAATCTGGGCTACAACACTGTGCCTTCCAACAGAGGCTTCATCTCCATGTGGACAGACTTTCTCTTTCCCAGCACCTGGGGCTTGTTCCTGCAGACCAGCTGGATTTTGGGGGAAATTGGGAAGCCCATACTTGCAGAACAGGAACCACCATGTGAATAGTTTTACCCTGGCTTTGTTCCTGTGGTTTGGAATAAACTGAACAAAACCCTGTAGCTACAGATCCTGTTTTTGATGCTTCTCATCAACCAAGCTGGAGTGATCATCAGTGTCTGTAATGTTTATGGCTAAAATTAAGCAGCATTTGGGGGTAAATGATTGCTAACAAAGAAAAGGTTAAGGAAAATAATTTTTCCTGCATCTGTTAAAATGTTCAGTCTTAAAAATTCATTTATGTTTGTTGTTTTTTTTTTTTTTTTTCTCTCTAAGAACTGGAGAATTTTGTGTCATCATTCTCAGATGAAATGTTTTGATGTTTAGTTTTGAAACAACAAAGGCATGTATCTTCTGATTCATGTTTTTAATTGGCATAAATGATTTCTTTGTGAAAGAACACTGAGATCTTGACTATATTATTTTCTCTGAGGTTAAGTCTTCATTCATTGCTAAGTCTGTTAGGAATCTCCTTGAGTTGCACGTGTCTGCTGTGATACAACACTGAAGCCTCTGTTATTCTGATCCACCATATGCTTATTTATTCTGAAAAAGATCTGTTACTAACTTAATATTCAGAGACATCCTTTGTCTTGATGCTAATTCACTTTTTGGGTATTTAACTGGCCCACTGAGACTCAGTTGCAATAGATTTTACATAGACTGGAAACAAGACTGAGACCCGCGTTTCCTTTTGCATAGACCACTCTAAGGGAAGTGGAGGTTTAAGGGTGAATACAGTTATGGAGGGCTGAAAGTTTTTCTCACCTCTAAGTAATTTTAATACAAGAAAAATGAAACTTTGGCCCCAGAACACTAGCTGCACATGGAAGTGTGAAGAAATAAATTATAAATATTAATATCCCACTGTCAGTAGTTACTATGTTCATCGTCTTGTCAGATACTCATCACACTCTATCTCATGGTGATCTCACATTGCACTCAAGGAATCTTTCTATTAAGTATTTGTTCTGTCAATTCTGTCAGAGAAAAATTAAACTCTTTATAATTAATAGATTATCTCCTTTGGGCCAACAAAGCTACAGAGTTAGGGCTAGGGCTAATAATATTTGCAGAAGTAACCTTCAGACATTGGGCTGCGCTGCTTTTTGTCTTGCCAGAGTGCTGAAACATCTTTTGTTTGGAAGAGATAAGTTTTATATCCTCCATATATTCCACAGATAGAGAAGGCAAGCCAAGAGCCTGTTTATCTTGCCTGAAATTTGATTTTAGTAGAATTATTTATTTTAATAGAGAATTGATCCTAAAGGGAAGATCATTTCTCAGGAAGCCAGAAATGGGGTATTGCTTTACCTCTTTAAACAACTGGTACTTACCACCTTCTAAGCAACACTTATTCCCAGACCACTCCCAATAAATCTAACAATGTGCAGTAGCTAGCAGTCTGTTTCCCCCATAAGTGCTGCATGTGATCATGTACTGAAAGGTCTTGTTAAAAAGTATGCACATAGGGGACTAGAATTAAAGCTTCTGTGGGAGCTGTAAATTTACACATCTTTCCTTTGCAATATTTAGGAAGCCAAGGTACACTTCTTTCACATAGATATGTCATAAAAAGTTATAAGTATGATGAGCCATATTGAAGATAGATTAAAATGAACTTTAATATAGCAACTTCATATTTTTCAACATATGCAAAAGCTGAACTTATTTACCACAAGGCTAAAAGATTGTGCCACTTCATTTCATTTTAAATCTTAGATCTAAGAACTAATTTTAAAATAATGCATACTGAGTTTGGGGTGTGATGTCACGAAGTAAGAATCACACCAAAATCACGTGTGAACAAAGGTGACCCTAAGGTGTCTTTGTATCACTCTACTCAGGTGGTTGTCTGGGTGCTGACTCTGCTCCTTTAATTCCTGAGAGAAGTCTCAGTGCTGAAGAAGGATGCAGCTGAGGATGAAGTAAAACAGACCAAGAAAGATTTAGTCCTAAATTAGTATAGCTACTGGGAAGTAGTAAAGACACAAATAACCAGCTAATCTATTTAAAACTCTTCCAGCTCCAGAACAGTCTTTTAAAGCACACTCTTAAAAATGGATGCTCTATAAGCAGCAATGAGTAACCAGCTCCCAGTGCTACCCCAGCAGAACTGAGCAAGAACTCTGTCAATCTCCTCAGGTCCTAAAATTTCCAGTGCAATTGTGTTTAAATTCAGAAATTTTAGATGCTTCTGGGAGAAACTGTCATTAACAAAATGTAGACTACATTAAGCATGGCAGGGAGCAGTTGATCTCTTTATACAGACTCGATTATATTCTTGTTAGGCACTTCATGCTGAAGCTTTTTCATGCAGAAATGCCTACTATCACAACAGAATGTTTAAACTGATGTGCCTCTGAATGTTGAAAGAGGAAAAAGCAACTCAGTAGTGTGTGTAGGCTTTGAAGTTTTGTAAGGACTCCTGTGAGTTTATAACTGCCTGTCTAGATATATTTATATAGAAGTAGCACAAAATTGTATTCTTATGTGCATTGTTGATTTAAAACCCAAGACATTTCAAAGTCACCTAGTCAATAGTGCAATCCTGTGTGCAGGGAGAAAAAGAAAAAGGGTGTGAATGATAGGCCAAAATCTAGGAGGACGCATGACCAATTCATAAAAATATTTTCTGACTGAATTTTTCTTCCCCTGTGTGGAGAGACACTTTATGTGGCTGGCATTGGTTCTTTGGTTGGTTGCAGATATGTGTGGGTTTTTAGGGGGCAGGGATAGTTTTTGTTTTGTTTTGTTTTTGGGTTTGTTGTTGTTCTTTGGTTGGGTGGGTTTGGGATTTTTGGAAAAAGTGAGGCCATGTTGTGAAAATGTGAGCTGTTGTGTGAGATGTAGGGCTGCGCTATTGTCTTTAATCTGAAAGGCAGAGGTGCTCTGAAAGTACAGTTGTTTTCAACTGAATTTTACTAGTTCATACAAAATTAGAGCTAGTGGAGAAGATGCACTGTGGTTGGTCCTAGTTCATGATACACAGGATGTTCTGCAAGGCAGCTCTGACCTCCCTCTTGGTGCAGTTGCAGTTGAGATGTTGAGACTGAGCATCAGAGCCACCTACTATGTCAACCAGGAAAGGTGTGAATAGGAGACAACCTCTCCTTCACTCAAATTAGAAGGTTATAAATAAAAAGTATTTTTTACATATCTCATCCCTCTTCATTTCCATCAATTCTCTCTCCTGCTCATATACACTTTCTTGTCCATTTTCAGAGTTTTCCCTGCTCTCAAATTCTTTGAACTCAAGCAAATTGCCTTTGATTCCAACATGGAAAATGAAATATGGAGTTTCTTAAAACTTTCAACTGCAGCTTTTGTGTTTATCTGGTGTCATTCTGTCTAGATCTGTTGTTGCGCTCAACTGCATTATTTTCTCTAGGAATTATATCATGGTCATGTCTCTAGAGCCATTTTGAATAGATTTCAAATGGTTTTCAAAGGGCTTGTTTGCTAATACATGGAGCCACCTGCAGCTGTGAGTGGTCTCCTCCCATTATGACCAGAGAACAGAATTAACTTCTCTGATATTACTCTTTGCTAGTGGCAGGTTCCCTTTGAACGTGTCTAGGACAAGCATTTCTCCTTTCTGTTAATAGCACACCTGGTCACCTATTACAAACAACGTTCAGCCAATCTTTCATTAAGTCTTTAGACATCCATCCTGGTTTTGACACCTAGCAATTGTTGCAGTAGGCAGCTGTTCCTTCGGCATTGTTTTACTCTTCAGAATCACATATGGTGGCAATTTCATGCCATCTGCTAGCACTGCCAACAGGACTGTTACATGCATTTTTTCATTCCCCGAAGTTTTTTTATGATGACAGATTCTGTGCCTATTTCTTCAGTGGTGTAACTGGGTGGTGTGTCAAAACAAACTGGAGTCTCACTGGCATTCCCCATTTGGCTCAGCAAGTATTTGCCATCTCTATACAATCCATTCACATACTACAGAAAAGCATTGATTTTTCCAGGGAAGTTGGAAAGTAGGTGTGGGTATAACAAAGCTCTTCACTGTAGGCAGAATCCATTGTGCCACATAATTTGTACGCATTGACTATAACTTGCCTTGAATTCCCTCTATGGAGTGTTTTGTGCTTCTGCTATTTCTTGATCTTTCAGTTTAATGATTTCCTATTTAAAAGGGGTGCCTGTCTTTTCTTGGAGCATGCAACAATTCTACAACTTGTTCTTCTACTTTGTGAGTGTTCTTTTTTGAGTGCACTTACACACATGTACGCATACATACATACATACATACATATAAATATATATATGTCCTCCCAGCACCACTTTTTTTTTTTTTTTTTTTTTAGTAAGAGGTACCACCAAACTTAAAATATGCATTGTATACCTATTGATCCCTCCCCTGTTGCACTCTTTCTCGACTCCATACGAGCTGCTATTTCACACATAACTTAAAAGATTTGGGGAGACTCATAAAGCTGTGAAATATCACTGTGGAGCTTTCTGAGTTACAGTGCAACATACAGCTTCACAAGTCACTGAGAAAAAGAGCTAGCATGCTAACATCATGTTTTATTTAAACTTAGAGTTGCTTTGGGCATGTTCGCACTCCTTCTTCACTAGGAGACCCCCACAGAGCACACTCTCTTTGTCTTCATTAATCCTAAGGAACTAATTTTTTTTCAGTTGAACTACTTGCGGGGAAAAAAAATTTTCCTTTTTTGCTGAGATCTGCTACACCACTTAAACACACATGAGTCTATGGTGCAAGATGGGATCTACCCAAGAGTGCCAAGGAAACTGCTAGAACAGTTCACCAAGCTGCTTTCAATCATTTACCAGCAGCCCTGCTCAATTTGGAGGGGGTCCCAGTTGACTGGAGGTTGGCAAGCGTAATGCACATCCAAAAGAATGGCTGGATGGGGAATCTGGAGAACTACAAGGCTCTTAGCTTTGCCTTGGTGCCAGGGAAGGTCATGGAGCTGGAGTGTGTCCGGAGAAGAGCAACGGAGCTGGGCAAGGGTCTGGAGCACAAGTTTTATGAGGCTGAGGGAGCTGGGAGGGTTTAGCCTGGAGAAAAAGAGGCTTAGGGGAGACCTTATCACTCTCTACAACTCCCTGAAAGGAGGGTGTAGGCATGTGGGGTTGGTTTCTTCTCCCAGGTAATCAGCAATAGGATGAGAGGAAATGGCCTCAAGTTGTGCTTAGGAAAGGTTTAGATTGGATATTAAAAAAAAATTTCTTCACCAAAAGGATTGTGAAGCACTGGAACAGGCAGCCCAGGGCAATGGTGGCATCACCAACTATGGATGTATTTAAAAGACAGTAGATGTGGGACTGAGGGACATGGTTTAGTGGTGGACTTGGCAGTGCTGGGTTATTGGTTGGACTTAATGGTCTTAAAAGTCTTTCCCAACCTAAACGATTCTGTGATTATAGTTGACACTGAACCATGCCATAAATCAAATCCCTCCTGATGGGAGAGAATTTTCTAAAAGTCCTTGTGAGGAGTTTCAAAGATAAACCGAGACTTTTCCTTGAGTTTCAATGCTGCCGGATAGTTGTTTATTAAGTCTTATCAGAGGAACAGAGCCACCAGCGTGACCCAGGTACAGCATAGAGCACAGAAAGCAGGAGTGAAGTCTCTAATTATCAAGATTTACACAGCCTTTTAAAGATAATTTAACCAATAGTTACTAATAAACATATATTATTTTCACTTTCCTACCAATTATTCAGTAACACAGGCAGGAACTGTGGAAGGCTCCATCCAATCATCCCAAGCCACCCCCACTGCAGAACATGGAGCAGTAGAAGAAGGAGAAGAAGCCCCAGAGAACAACAACAATCCTCCATTTTGACATTCTCCACTCTCATCCACTCACCACAAAGGGAAGCCCAAAACCTCCAAACCTTCCCCTGTGACAATCCCACACAGCAGTCCCCCACCCAATTCACACCACTGCACTCTCCAGCTCCTGCCCAATCGCCGGCAATCTCCTCCAAGGTTGGAGGCTAAAACAGTGTTGTTCAGGGGGGTAAGAACCCCCAAAAACAAGCAGAGAAATATTCTCAGCACTCTGGGCCCCTACAAGAGTGATGTGGGGATCAGTCTTCTGGGTAACAAGTGAGAGGAAATGGTCTCAGGTTGCACCAGGAAAGGCTTAGATTGGATATTAGGAAAAATTTCCTCACTGGAAGGGTGGTCAGGCATTGGAAAAAGCTGCCTATGGAAGAGGTGGAATCACCACCCCTGGAGCTGTTCAACGGGTGTGTGGATGTGGCACTTGGTTCACTGGTGAACATGGTGGTTCTGGATTAATTGAAGGTCTTGATAACCTTAGAGGTTTTTTGCAACCTTCCCAATTTTATGTTTTTCCTTCTCCCTTTCTAAAAGGAATAGAATTGTGGATAAGCGATCTGGAAATATAAGAAAGAAGTGAGAAGATAATAGAATCATGATTCAAGGGAAATTTTAAGGAGTTATTAAATATTGAAATGTTAGGGTCTCTGTGCCCTTTTCCTCCACTCAAACCTTTGGTTCTTTTCCTTTTTCTGAGTAAATTAATTCAAATGCAAGCCAGGGTTTTGTGTCTGTAAATATATGCCAGAGTGTTTATTGTTTTGTTGCCAGTAGGTTTGCCCACTGAGGCCTCCCAGCCCCTGTATTTATATACTTTTCACACTGTAAAGGGATCATAGCTCCTAGGGAGACACGGTGCCAACATTTCTGCGGTGCAGAAAATAGAGAAATAGTGGTAGGCCAGAGCTGATATATTGTTAAAATTCTTAACTTCATTATGTGGGAGTCTACTAAATCTTTATTTTGCAATCTGAATTCAGAAAGAGGAAAAGCGATGCTGAATTATTTTCTTTCTCACTGGGAGCAGTCTCACGCTTGCTGCCTGTGCTTTGTAAAGGCTGCATACATAGTTAAGCACCTTTTGCGTTTACAGATGTCTTTACATTTACAAATGCCTTTATCTTCAGAAGCATATTTGACACACTAGGCTGGCTTACAGTTTGAAAAGCCAGTGAATCATTCCCTGAATAGCTGAATACAGAACATTTGAAACAATCAATGACAACTTGCCAGAGCTTGGGCAGAATGCTCCCTATTGTAAAAAAGAGCTGTAGAGCAGTCTGTGAAAATCAAGTGGTCATCTGATAGGAAAAGAATGCAACCAATCTCCAAGGAGCTAAGCAGATATTAGCATCACCAGTTGCCTGTAGCCATAGTGTAAGTTATCTCCCTCTATTTGACTGAGCTTTCATGTTCTGCTCAAGAATGAAAGGATTGCTACTTTTGCTAGTCTTCATATCTTAAGTATTTTCATATTTAGCAAAATGTGGTTTGGGGGTTTTTTTGCCTTTTTTTTTTTTTTAAGGTATTAGTTCTATTTATGCAAATGTACTTTTTTCCTGTATTTGTGAAATACTAATAAAAGCTACAAATACAGGTAGTTCCTGAATCATATGACATTATGCAGGATTGAAGGTGAAATCCTATTATATGAACATTTGCACATTTATCTTTTTGCTATTGAACTCTTAATAGCCAGCCCATAGCTGCTAGAAGAAGACAAAATTAGAAGCTACTGACTTGACTTCCCCTTTCTTTATTCTCTACATCCAATTACAAAAGGGTGACATGTCTGTGTGTGTGACATGTAAAGAGAGATGTGTGTGGGGATGGGGTGTAAATATTTTAGCACTGCTAGAAATCCTAATTTATTTGATTATCTGTGAATTGCACTGTTACACTGGTTCCCATTCAGTTGTTCTCATCTCAAAATCTCAAGTTTCTGGCATTCCAGATATATCTACATTATTTGTGTGGGAAAAAAAGTATTTTCCCAAATCTATTGAATATAGATTTTGACTTTCAACCCTACTGAAATACAGTATAAACTATTGCTTTGACAGCAACACATTTTAGATGAATACCATAAAGAATTAAACCTAAACAAGTTTTCAGATGATTGGTATTGTCATCACTCACCACTGAAATGGAACTGCTTCACCAGTAAAACAAAGAAAATCAGGAGTAATCCAAGTCTCTTCCATAAATATTATAGATATCCAAAAAAAGTAAGTGGGGTGAACACTCTTACACTTTTGAACTTAGAAGCATAGTAATAGAATTTTGCACACAGGAGGAATGGCATTTGTTATTACCACATCTTTTCCTCTTTATTTTCGTTGTGCACATAATTGTGTACTTGGTGTATTTAATAAGTCTTACAATGCGATATGAGAGAGTGCTCAAAGATTCAAAATACAATGCAATGAAATTAGATGCCACTGCTAAGGGGCTCTTCTATATTTTATTTCTTTGTGGTTTGTGTGAGCATATTTCTGTGAACACATAGGAAATTATGACAAATCATAAAAAAAATACATACTGTGCCAATGGTGATGATATTTCTCTGTTATCAGGGTGTCTGAAAGTTAGTAGTTATTTATTCTACATTTTGCTCTACCACATCGTTTGAATTACAGACATTTGGGGGATATTTTCCGTCTGTGGAAATTGGTCTAAGTCATTGTAGGAGAGGGGGAAGAATTAAATGGATATAATTTTTTTTTCTGTTCTGGTGCATTTCCACCAGAGGTCTTGGAAATTCTTTCATGGGACCCATCTAAATTGGCAGTAAATGATGTGCTTTTCTACCAGGTGGATGTTGAATTGATTCGAAGGTGATCAGGTGGCTGCATCATCTTTATTTTCCACATCAAAGGTAGGCATATTGCAAGCAATTAATCATGTGCTTGTTTATTGTTTTGGAGTAAATGCATTTTACACACCTTTTGTTGCTGATTTTAATTTAATTACAAATCATCCCTATGTGTATCTGTCACTACCTTAGTGAACATAAAAGTGGAAGGATGAGAGAAAAAAAAAAAAGAAAGCTTATGCATCTGTGACACTGATTACTTTTGAAACAAGGGGCATAAAACAGGTTACTCATCACTGGTCTTTTTAAAACAAATTAACTATTAGACGTATTTGCAAACATATTTGGCTACTAATAGCAAAACATTTGTGTTTTACGTGAAAATATTGTCAGTCATCAGAATAAATTCATTTTGTTCTCAGGGCCCAGTTTCAGGAGGAGGAGTTTATTCAGGATAGGCCAGCATGATTAATTGTCATTGGGAACATCAGGTGAAAAATAAGGGGTACAATACAATGATTCCTAAAAAACTGAATTGTACTGGTTTTGTCTTTTCTACCTACTAATGTAGACATCAGTCCTTACTAGTATAATTATTGATTTTCACAATCATCCCCCAAGACTGTTTGTTAATGCCTACAGCAATAGGAATTGTAGGATACTTCTATACTTCTGAAGGTGCTATTTGGTGTATGGATATGGTTTTCACCACAATGTATTTAACATGAATGTTAAAAAATATGTAGGTGGTACTCTGAGGGATCTTTTCAGTCGCCCATTGCCATTTTATTGAGAACAAGAGTTGATGCACTTGGATTTTAAACTTTTAAAATTGTGGCAGATAGGAATTCTTTACAAAAACCCGCAGGCACGCATACAGTTTTGATCAGTTAAGACTAAAGCAAGGTTTCTATTTAAATTCTAAACCCTTGTCTTTATGGAACAACCAAAAGTGAAGCTCCTGTGTCATCCTGTCTTCATAAAAAGTAGAAATTTACAGACAAGGGAAATTTGGAAACATCAAAATTAATGGTTGTGGAACATGCATAGGTGTGTCTGTAATTGCAATTAAAAAGTAGTAAAGTGCCTTTGGGCAACAGAATTAATGAACTGGGCAAACAAACATAATTCCTTCATTTCTCTTTTTCCTCACCTCCTGTCCCTTCCCAAAATGGCCCTGTTAGTCATGCACTGTACAAAGTATTAATCATTTACACTTCCTGATGAGTTTAATCTGTTGTTTTATTTTGTTATAATTGCAATAATGCAGCCCTTTAAAAAAGGAATGGGTAGGTACTTTTGCATAATTCCTGGGTTTGAGTGCAGAGATAGGAGGATGTAGTGGTGCGACATCAGCATTCACATTCGCATCTCCCAGTACAGAGTTTTATTCACTTAATGGGTAAGTCCACTTAGCTTTTTATTCTTTTTAATTAATTAATTCTTTTATTGTTTCCTAAATCCTGTCCTCTATCCTTTGTGTATTATACCCATTCTTCGAACACCATTGTATAAGTCTGACTTCTTTTTATTTTCAGATGGGTTATGAACCATCTCTAAGTTGGGATGAAGTGATATAACTGAGTGTGGAAGCTGGCCCTTGGAGTCTAATACTAATTTTCCCCTTATAAAAAAAGATTAAGCTGATAAATATTCAAAAAGCTCTTAATCAGTAGATAGTTTTTTGGGGCAAGAGGAAAAAAAGGAGAAAAACCCACTCAAAACCCAGAGAAGGCTCTTTTCACTGTGTTTTTTCACAGTAGTTTATTTTCCATGTAGCTTTTGTAGTTTCAGACACTTAAGACTTAAAGCCCAAGTGCATTACAAAAATAAAATGAGTAAGACCTTCATTAATACTTTTGCTCTTTGATTAAAATCACAAAGAGTTTCAGATTTTAAAAGTTCTTAGACCAAAGGACAAATTCTGCTCTTGGTCTCATTCTGTAACATCAGTGAATCCTTGCAACTAAATTTTCTTAGAGAGTAAAATGTAGGTTCTTTACCTCAAAAGACTCATGTTTAGACTGTTGCTCATAACTGAGAAATCTTGCAATAAATTTATGCAGCATATGAGGAGAAGGATACAAATCCAAAGAAACAACAATGGGAGATGGGTTTAAGGCTGCAATACCTTGTGTACCATATGTGGAATCTTGAAACTGAAGTGTTGGATAACTCTGGGGGCTAAATCAGTGAATTAGGTATTTGTATAACATTGTATACATAAGCCTGGTTATAGTACTCAATGAGTACTTTGGTCTTCAGAACACTAGAATATATTATTGCACCACAGACTAAAAAAAAACCTGAAAAAATGCTGATTTTGTTAGTGGCAAAATTCTGCACTTTGGATAAAAAATTTAACAGCCATTTTCATGTCATGCATGGTAGGTTTAAATAATTGTGAATTCCTGGCCAGAGTAGAAAAATAAGAAATTCATTAAAATTTCAATAAAGTAACTTCAGTTTTGCTACAATAATGAAAGATTTAACAATGTAACAACAAATATTTCAGAACAATTAAACTGTTTTATAGACAAAGAAAGTTCTTCTTTTGCCATCCTGAACACTCCCTGGGCAAGTTGAAGTCCTGTCAAATGTGAGCCATTCTCCTGGAGCAAGGACTTGATTGCACCAGACCCTGAGCCTCTGAATTTGGGTTTCAGACATCAAAATACTGACCCCTGTTTACTCAGTGTTCTTGTAGCACAAGAAGGCACCAGAGTGAGGTAAGATTGGTGCATCACACAGATGAGGAGAACATCACAGCAGAGAAGGGAAAGGAGCACTAAGTTTTAGTTTGGTGACAGTTCCACATAACTTCAAATGTATACCAAGGCACCAGTTTCTGTGGCAAGGCACCATATCTTGCCCAGCAGTGCTAGCATGTACATTTTTATTATTACCAGCTATAGCTGGCACTAACTAAATGTTAGCTCATGTCCTTGCAAATCTAGGTGTCAGCCAAAACCTGTGAAACCATGTCACTGGGCATCATCATGTCACTTCCTCATAAAAGTCAGACACAAGAAGATGTAATGTGTGGAAGCTGATTTGTTTTCTGTGGTTTAGAAGCCACTAAAAGCTTTCCAAAATCCCAGCCCTCAAGGCCTCGTGTATAGCATGATCTGACTATACAGTATTATTTTTTTTTTTTCTCAGCTCTAGTTTTATGACTGGGAATGTATTTCAGAATTAGGTGGATTTAAGAATGGCTGCAGAGTTAGTTTAGGATGGAAGCTGCAGGCTTCAGCCACTAAGAGGTGAGCACCAACATTATAAACTGCAAAGTATTATTGAAAAGCAACTCTGTAGACGGAACAGACTTGTTGTGCAGCCCAGCTGATAGGGGAAAACAGGGGTAATATAAATATTGAGCAAGTAGACTGCTAGAAAATGAAGGGAAACTGTTGATCCAGATCCCTTACCTAGAATAGGAAATAAATTTACTTTATTCCTTCAAGACTGATGTAAGACATATCTGCATAGAAATATTGCATGATAGCTGGGAAGCCCAAGAGGTGTCATAAAACCTGTAAAGATTTTGTCTGATTCCTGAAACCTGCAGTGATGTGAATCTTAATCCCATTCCCTTATAATACCTCCAAAAATGTGTAACACATGAGGGCTAAAAGAATTCCAGCCTTATCTTCACTACCCTTCTTCTACCTATAAATACTCTCCCCACCCCCAAGGAAGACCTCCAAAATAGAAAGCTGCGTGCTGTGTTAGTTCATAGTGTGGGAGGGGATTGTGGGAACATGAAAGAATGTCTTTGTGCATTCCAGCCACAGTAATAACAATATCTGGTTACTTTCATTAGAAACTAAATATAAATCAGAGCTTATTTTGCCAAGTCTCAATAAAATCGGTGAGCATGCAGAATGCTTGTTTTAGTGTAAATATGCAGATGTTGAACTGAAGCAAAGTTCATTCCACAAAGTCAATCTTTGTTTCTAACTAGAAACAAGTATTTACTTAACTGAAGTGGAAGTGCATTTGTCATTTATTGACTTGTAAATGTCTTAAACTTCATCAAGGATTTTAAAAATTTTTATGTTTCTCCAAATGCCAGATCTGGATCATGAGAATATTGTTAAGTATATGTTCAGTCATTTTAACTGCATTGATTCCTTATTTTTGGATTGCTAATTCATTATTCTGCAGTGGATTTTGCTCCTAGTCACCGAATAATGTATGTATTGAGGATTGGGCATACAAATGTGTGATACTGTACATATTTTGTAAGTAAACTGTTACCAGAGAACATCAATTTATGTTACAAGTAAATTAAAATTCAATTAGTTATAAAGATTGTATTTTATAAAATAAAAAAAAAAATCAAAAACCAATTAGGTGGAGTTATATGGATTTTGCAGGTCCTCTATCAGGAGCAGGAACTTGAAGCTCCTTTAGGCACTGTACAATGTAATGTTTGTCAAAATTTGCATTACTGGTTGGGCTACTGAACCTTACAGAGGTCTTTTACAGAAGAATTTGATCAGCACATCTGGGTATTTTGGCAGTACCACCCCAGTTCATAGAATAACATCTTTTCTTAACTTCTAAGATTTGCCTTCATTTATGCCTAAGAACTATTTACTACTAACAGGCTACTTTAATAGGTGACAAAGAAGCAGCAACAGGGTGTTTGGAGAATGAGGACAGTGGGACTGGACCTGCCTTTTACACAGGTTCTCAGGGTGAACACAGGGGGACTGGAATTTTTAGGCTACACCTACCAGTAGTATCTAGACTGGAATCTTGTCTCATGAAGTACATGAAACATTCAAGGCAAAGGGAAACTTTAAGCAGAAAGTGCACAGTACAAATATGCTGGATGCGGAGTGAGTTAACCTGAACTCTGCTGTATCTGTAACTGATGTAAGCCGTCAACATTGGGGAATGAAAAACAGCTCATAAAGAGTATTTTTCTTTGTTTGCACTTTTACACACACCTCAAAGGGAGAATCTTCTAAATGAAGAAGTTGTTTTGTGAGCATTGCAACTCATGATGCTTTGCTTCTAAGGGTTTATATCAAATAGGTGCTTTCTTCCCCGTCCTCTTCTCTTTTTTCCCTCTTTTCCTCTACTCCCTATGTTCTTCCACTGTACCTTGACCTTCTCAGGTGTCTGAATCCCCAGATGGATAGAAAAGTACTTTGTGACTTCTTTCAGGCTACTACAGAGCTAATTTATTGAAATGAATATGTATGGCTGTTTGGTTGACCAGCTGATGAATGAGAACTCAAACAGTCGCTCATTCTGCAGGGATACAAATTTAATCTTTTTTTTTTTCTATTCAGAAGCTGAATTTCTCAGACTTAATGTTTCTGATGTAACCAGACTTACATAGTTGGATTAGGTGATTTTTTGAAAAAGTTTTCAGAGGGAAGGTAGGCAGCAAACCTGTGAATAAGCTTTGTTTCTTAGGATATCCTGGTGCAATTTAAAAGAAGGAAATCTATTCTGGGATGAATTTTAGACTTCTTCTGCTTTCCAGAAAATCAAGGAAGATACAGCAACACAGTAAGCCTTACTTGAGCAATCTATCTTTGTAACACTGATTACTGGATACATTCTCAAGCTATGTAGTAATCTGAAAATTATATTTCCAGAGCTGCTTTATCCTCACCCTTTCAGGCTTCCCTCCCCCTGCCCCTCCCCCCGGCCCCCCCAACCTCTATAGCATCTGGTTTCCTAAAGTCTGTCTATCCATCCAGAATTTAATTTTCTCCTATACCCTTCCAAATTCTATATTTTTTCTCATAGTGATGGAATAGCATTATCCTTACCTGTCAATCCAAACCATAGTACTACAGCTTTCAGTACTAATCTCATTCACTTTTACTACCTCTTCAATAATATCTGCATTCCTTAAATCCATCTTTTGGCTTCCAATTCATAGCAATTTCAATTCAGATCACTTTTCCTTATTTTTAAGGTCATTCACATCTATGATGCTGCCTGCTTATCTGACTTGTACTGTATTTCCTCATCCACAACTTCCTCTCTGTTTTCTGTAACACTTCTCTATCTGTTTGTCCATCTCTAGCACAACTTTGTTCATGATCTTTTCTAAAGAAATGTAAGTATAAAGATTTACGTTTTCTAAGTCTGTTTTCCAGGCAAACTTCTATCATGAGGCTTGTAAGAAATTCAGAGTTAACAGTAGCTAGGGAAAATGCCATTATTATTTAGAAGGAAAAAAAAGTAATTTACATATTAATGCATACAGGCACATGTGTGCGTGTGTGTATATATATATAGTATTAGTTGGAGAGTGCTATTTACAGCAAGGACAGCCTCCTGGGTGAAACAACAATCTATTAAATTTTAAAATTGATCTTCTTGTAACATTGTATACTTGCCAGATCGTCCACATTTTTAACCCCAATTAAAGCTCGTCTTTACTCATCATTTTTTAGCATTGTGTTCTCTATCTGTATATCTGATCATAACTACACACACAGAAGAGCTGACAAAAATCCTTAAAACCTAAGTGTCCCATATATTTTGTCACTATGTGAGACTTGTATATTTTTCTTTCATCAAGGTCTGAAATGACAGCAGGATCTGCTTTCCTTGGAGTACGATCTTTCCACAATTGTTCCCTGCTGCTTATGAAAAAGGTGCTGTTTTCCCTGGCCCAACCAGGTTCTCTTTCTTATGCCTGAACATACCAGCAAAAGCATAACAGATTCTTTTTATCAGCTTTGGATTCATAGCAAAAATACTGGTTGTGTTGTGCTTTTTTGCTTCACAGGAATGGAAGCTCTCAACATTGACCTAATTTTATCTGATTAAGGATCATGGGAGTTTTGTTTACTATTACCTTTAGCAGGAGCAGAGATGATGATTCTGATTCATTTTACTAATCCATGCTTTGAAAATTTGAATGCTTAGGAATTTTTTTAAGTTGTTACTTGGCAGTGTTGAGACTGGTTTCTTAACATAAAATGCAAAAGTCCATGAGACAGAAATCACTTCATTATGCTTTATCTTTTAGAAATAAAAAAGAAAAATACTCAGAAAAAATAAAACTACCCATTCAAAGCTTTAAAAAATGCTTTGACTTTCAATTTAAAAAGTCAACCAGGTTTTTTTATCAGATTTCTTGGGAGGAAGGGGTTATGTCACATTAAGTTTTTTTATTCCTGCAGTTCAGCCCTATATTAATAATGTTCATTATGTACCTATATGTTCAGACATGTGGTCTTTTTTGTGTTTGTCATGGAAGGATGCTCCCAGATGCTTTGAAATGTATTTATTGCTTTTGTTTTCCTTTAGGTTCAGGGGTGTTGCAGTCAACAAGTCAGAAAAAAACCCCAAAATGTAATGGTTAAACTAGTGTGCAACAAAAAAGATGAAGCAACTCTAAAACAAAATTGTATTTTTTGTGTCATTCAAGAGGCTGAAAAATGCAGAATTTTCATTAATTTCCTTATTTTCCAGGTGGAAAGGTAATATACAGCTTCTGCTAATCAGGGGAAAGAAAAAAAGAATGGGCCTTATTCTTTATTATGAACACATATCCTTAAAAGCGTGTGTAAGATCTGTACGATGTACCAGGGGAATGAGGATGCTCAGCATTGTCCCATTTTCTTTTTAGCCTAGTCAGTATTTCATTCACACACACTTTTAATATTCTTGTTGCCTAAATCATATATTAATGTTCTTGGTCTCCGTAGCTGAAAGGCATAATTCCAGTAATGAGGGGAAATAAGCAGAATGCTTGATGAAGTAGCTAAGCTACCAAGCAACAAACAGAATGTTTCATCAACTCTGTTTTAACAACCGGTATGTGATGCTGCCACAGTTTTGTCAATTCCTCAGCAAGAAATGCATCTCTTTTTATTGCAATGTGGTATGGTATCAAAAGGGTCAAATCAACTAAAATGTTGTGAAAGCATAAAATGCAACAGGAATAGGAACAAGCTATGATGAAATTAGAGAAAAAACCCAGTGTTTTCAGAATTGTTTCATATAGTTGATCCTGTTGGGTTTTTTTTCTTTGTCTGAGACCTCTAGCACACCTACTAAATCCCATAAGAACAGCCAGAATCAGCAGTTACCCCAAGTGATACAGTCTCGTGGCTAAATTTTTTGGTTCCTTGCCCTTCCAGTACTTCATATTGAAAAGGAAATTTGATATTTCTATCACAGAACTACACTTTTAAGTACCACTTTTTTTGGTCCATTTTATTCTTAAATTCTGAGAGATTTACAGAATAGGAGCTGTACAATTAAGAGGAAGAGGAGAAATCAGAGCTGATGGAGTTAGCTTCTAAGTTAACAGCTGAGTTCCCAAGGTTGTGTGCTTTCTTCAGTATTTGTAATATATCTTTCCTAGCTGTACAACTATAGTTGTATAATACTTAAAATAATTTCTTTTAAATTAATTTCTTCAGTTATTTTTACCATTATTGCATGATAGTTACAAATTTTTAAAAAAATCTAATAAAAGATTCTTAAGATTTTTTTTTTTTTGAGCCAATACATTGAAGAGTATCTTAAGTACCATCTATTGAAACTTGTATTTTCTGTTTTCCCTTATGGCTAGTGCATTATGATAGCCTTTCTAAGCAGTATTAACTGCTTCTACAGAAGCACTCATATATATGGGAACATCTGCTAAGAGGTTTTGTTCACAAGTACAAAACAGTGTGATGCAGAGGTTACAGAGTGGATAACCTGAATGTTTCTATTTATTGTGAATTTTTCAGCTCCCATAGTTTTGGTGCACCAGAACTAAGTCTGATTTGGAGGATACCAAGTTAGGAGCTCTGCTGTTCTGTGCTCCTCAGCCTGTCAGGAACACAGCAATTCTGAACCAAGGCCGTAAAATTCAGCCCTAGAGAAACTGGAGGGTAGATGAAAATAGCTACAGATTTTTTGAAGTGCACCACTGATACGTGAAGAGAGACAGGATCCATTTGGAAAGTATCTTGATTCTGTTAATTGCTTGCTCATTATTCCATGAGCAAGCTTATGCATTATTTCCTGGTTTCAGATAAGGCACAGCTGGAGATCTGCCTGATACTACCAGCTCTTTTGAAGTGATTGGACAATACCCGAATGATTAGAAAGGAAAACCTACAGAAAAAGATTTTTATTAAATACATTTTGCTCATTGTGCAAACTGACATGAAATGTTCCAGCTATTTCTTATGTATTTAGTCAAATATATCTAGTGCTGTCGTTTTTTCTGAGTATATTAAATGTACAAAGAAGAAAACCTACATTCATGGAGACTACAGCCAGTGATTGTATTAAGTTTGGAAGTAGTGAATGGTCTCAGTGTTACATGAGTGACATGAGAGAGACGAAATCAGTTCAGACCATGTCTGACAGTCTTCTGTCTGCCAAAGGCCAGCAGTGGATCTCCAGAACATGGCAAAAGCGTAATGACATTTCCTGGAATACTGTCCCAACATCCCATGGCCTCTGGTCAGAGGCTTTCCTCGGGAGTAGTAATACTTTGCATTTTATCACCTTCAAAGGATTTCACTTTTCCTTTAGTTGTACACCAGTTCTTATGCACTGCAGCTCTTCCTGGGGTGAGAGCAAGATCATTACTTGCTCTGCCTGTTCTCCTCATAACTGTGTGCATTTGTGCCATGTATCCTTCACACTGCTGCATCTTTTTCAGGCTGAAGGGTCCTGGTCTGTTTTGTCACTTCTTGTACAGAAACATTTCTTACCTTGATAATCACTGCCATTTTCCTGTAAAACTTCTCATTTTCAGTGTGCCTTTTTTGATGTGAGAACTTAGAGCATTTAACAGGAAGGTACTGCACAGTTTTCTATATTGTCATAGTGAAATCTGACTTATGTTCTGTTTCTTTCCTAATTATTCAAAAACTTTTTTTTAATGCCTATTGATCATTTTACTGATGTACCTGATTGTGCAGAGCTTTTAAATGTATTTGTAGAGTTTAAATTGTTTTTTTCCATACACTAATATCTTTTTATTTATCTATGATAAATTTCATTGGCCCAAAGAAGAGTCTTCTAAGTTCCTCTGTTTGTTGAAAGCAGTCATTGTTTTTGCTCCTGTGAATACGTCAGGGTCATCAACAGACTACATCCTTCATTGTTCATCTAGGTTTCTCTATCAGTTTATAAATATAACTCATAACTCCCCACTTGACACTTCTGTCCCAGTAAAATCTAGTCACTTTTCTTTATGTTTTGGTTTTCCAGCTGTGTGAGGACATTTGCCATCATCCTATGCCTAGAAGTGTTCGGTTTTGATTGTATGAGACACCTTTTGGCATTCCAAGCAAATGAGATGCAAATCTGATTTATCACTATACTTGTTAATTCCTCCAGAAGACCCCTACAATTTGGAAGGAAATATTTCTCTGTAGAAGAGCTGTATTGAACCTTCATGATGTATTTCATTCCAAAGCTCACTAATTCCTTTATTATGAGCAACAGATCAGCTGTTTAACCCTTGATTTCCCTTTGAATTGTGTGCCATCTGTTACTGAAAAATCATTTTGTCAACTTAATCAATAAATTCTTCTACCAGTACTTCACCTTTCGATGGACCACTGATATTTTCCTTGCAAAGGAAGATTTTTCAGAGCAGTCACCTAAGTGGATGCATATATTAAAAAAGGAATAGCTTTGGCACTATCTACTCTGCATACGTCTGTTACACTTAAATGGTCTACTTTTTCTGTGGTCTTTTTGCAGGCATCTTTATTTTTATGTGTTTGAAAAATTAAAAATATTTTTATCTGTATTATCAGGTTTTAGTTCTTTGAAAGTTGTTTTTCAAACTCATATTTGGTCCGCTAAAAGATTAAAAACCTTTCTATTTTCCTCATTTTCACACATCTTCGCTCTTTGAAAGCAGACTTCTGGATTGTTACTACCTTCTCCTACTTTGATATTTAACTAGATTTTCTCAACTTCATAACTTTTTTTTTTTTTTTGAGTTGGTATACCTATGACATGCCTCTAATATGGTTTTAAACAATTTTGAGCCTACTGAAGTAATTTACTGTTTTGCCTGCCCTTCACAGATTTTAACTTCTTTATTCTTTGTTATTCTGCTTTTCACATTTTGTAGTACCAAGCAATATCAGATTTTGCAAGTTCTTTTGTTCCTATATAGGTGTCCAACCTAGGCACTTTTTTTGTCTGCTTGAGTTATGCAGAGCAACTCTTTAATCACAGTCTGTGAGCCACACCTTAATATTAGTCAGGACCTGGTTAGAAGTTTCGTCCTTTATTTACTGACTCCATAAAGCAATCTTTTAACATGCCTAAAAAATTGAATTTTATCTTATGTTCTAATGAAATATTTGTCAAATTCAAGGTACAGCTGGTCTTTCACAGGTATTGCAGATATCACACTCGCAGCCTCTCTGATCATGTCAAATGACCTGAAAATGAAACATTCTTTTTCACCATGCTGACTGGGCAAAGGTATACTTTAAACTACATGTTATCTTCTAGGCTATGTGGAGTTGAGTAATTGAAAGGCACAATTCAATGAATAAGGTGTGTGTATCTTCCAGGATCTCCAGTGCGTTGGGACTTTGGAGACTCTCTTTGAATTTGTATGGCATAAGCATATGTAGTTTGTCTATAGTTGACTGTCCAAAAGATAAATTTTGAGGACATGTTGATTACTGGGTTTAATACTTCCTCTGAGCTTTGAAAAGACTTCTTGCATACAAATAATTAACTTTAATGGAAAAGAAATGATGCTGTCTCTGCAAATGCTAAGTGTTGGACGTGTGAAGTTGGTTTTCATGTTCAGGCTTGACTTTTGGCGAGTTTCTAAATTATACCTCAATATGATTCCATTTTAAATGATTCCTTAATAAAGGATGTTACTGGACAATGAGTTAGCTAAAAAACAAAATTAAAACAAAAATCACTTCTTTTAAAACTGGGATCAGTCTAAGCAGTCATTAAGGTTGGACATACTGGTTTATTCTGCTTCTGTACCCACTCAGTTCTGACATTGCATGAGGCCAGGACAAAGTTTTCCATAAGAAGCAAGTTACGTAGTGACAAAATAATTTTTAAGTTGTTAATTTTGTTTAGTACTGTATTTTTACTGTAAATCACTTGTTGCTCTTGACCATGAGCTTTCTTAAAAAGCCATCATCTAGATAATTTGCAGGCTTGACATGAAGGCATGGAGGATATTGGTTATAGGTGGTACATTCAATTGGCACCTCTGAATAAGGCTTGTGTACAAGTCTTGTTCATCCTGTTAACTGGCTAAGTGTTTCGTTTTACCCTTTCTACACATGGCTTGTAGGTCAGTGACACATGACCCCCTCTAGAACATTTAAAAGTGGCTGAAATAAGGTCTTACTGGAAAGATGGTACAATATCTTCAATTTCAACGCATGGCATTTGTTTAATTTTGGGCTCAGCTGTCCCTGCTGGCTCAAGCTCAGTTCTTTGGGTGGGGCTGGGATGATTATCTTCTGTGCCAATGACAAGACAGTTCATTCAAAATGATGCCTGGAGCTGAAAACAACATTTGCAGGAAAACAGCAAACTAGGCTTTTTAACACGATTCTAATCCCTCCCTAAACAACTACTGAGAGCTGACCTTTAACTTCTCTCTCTAAAAAGTTTGGGTTTACAGTACATGGATGAGTTTTCTAAAATGAGATGTGAATATCCCTCTCTTTTGAAAAAAACAAATGCATTGCAGAAAATTTTTCAGAATAGCTAATTCATTTTATTTTACTGGAAGTAATAAATGCCTCAATTTGCAATACAAATAAGCTTTGTTAAAAGCCATCCCATTTGATCTGCTGTTTGTGAAAGAAGGCAAAATGATAGTTTTGAAACTGAAGATGTTTGTCTATACCAAAGCTATGATAAAAATAGCTCTAGTGCAAAAAATTCATTCCTCATCATACCAGTACTGCTCTGTCCATTTTGTGAATGGGCAGTGAAAGAAAGCAAGAGCTAGAGGATAGACTTTTTTTTATTGGCATCGTTTATCAAGCAATTATCCAGCATTGCAACTCTCAAGTGCTTGTTCCTTTCTTATTTTAAGCTCTAGCCAAGATCGATAAATGTTTCTCTTCTTCAGAAACTGTTGCTCTACAGTCAAATTTTGGTCATTTGTCTCTTAACTCCCAGGAAAAAGGACTCATGGATTGTTACAGGATATTTTACTCTAACCCTAGTCCAGCACGTTGCCCTGCTGTGACAATGTTTCTCAGTCATTGCTCTCCTACTGGCATCAGTACTTCCTAATTTATTGTGGGCAACCTGCTCTTCTTGTCAGGTCATGTCTGACATTTTAACATGTGGTGGCACAGGGGAAGCAGGTTTTCTGCAAGCCTTGGGATGAAAAATGCTAAGCTGTGGTTATCTGTAGAAACACTTTCCGCATTGGGCATCATGCTTAGATTTTGCCACCTCCTGCTAGCATTCTCTAAACTCTTGTAGGGAAAGCAGAAAATATCCACCTGACAAGTCTCTTTCAACCTTCCAAAAGGTGACCCGTGCACTGCCCACGGCAGAGTGAAATAACTAGTGCAGCATGGAAGCTGGCCAGGGATATGGGCACATGGGATGAGTCTGAGTGATGAGAAATAGCTGGATGTGGGCAGACAGCTTGGAGTAGAAGGAAGAAGTTTTACTGCCTGATCACACCCAATGGGTGCTCAAGGAGTGCCAAAACATCTTCCATCGTTGAAATCCATGGAGATGTTTGGCCTGACCAGCTGAAGAAGCTATGGGCACCAGTGCATGGCTGCCTACAGGGCTCAGCTGATAGCAGACTCCAAGCACTTCTGGTGGCCACTGCCAGCACCCAGCACGTGGTGATGACAGCTCCCAGGTCCCACTGGGATAAGGCAGCTGGGTTAGGAGAGAAAGGCTGCTCACTAGCCCTTGACACCACAGAATGGTGCTGACCTCTTTTATTAAGGAAGACATCTGCAAAATAGTGACACTGATTATAATTTCTCTGATTTATACCTGTGTGCACTAGAAATCCAGTTGGGGCAACTAATGTTTTGGTTATAATAGTGTTCGCATGGGTGTTAGCTTTAATCTAGTTTCACTAGATTTAAACCAGTTAATTAGGTATGTGTAATTCTGTAGCCTATTGCCATTTCTGAGCCATCCACTATCTCCTCAGGTTGATTTTTTTATATAGCTGACATAATTTTGTAAGAAATAACTACTAGATGCACCCCCAAAATTGGCTTAGAACAATCATCAAGATATTGAAAGTGGTTATACTTCATACATTAGAATATCAGAAACATAATTAGCCCTTTGCACAGCATAGCAGCAAGGAAGGAAATTATAGTAAGGAGTAGCAATGTATAAGCAGGTTTGATGATGAATGTCTTTGGAAAAACAGCTGAAGGACAAAAAAGGAAAAAAGAAAAAAATCAGTGAGACAAGAGGCATGTCAGCACAGCAGAATAAGCTCCTTTGTCCAGTTTCTGACTGCAAGGATGTGAGGAAGCTTTGGTTCCGAATCTCTGTAGGCACAGTTGATACTGACTGAGGTACTGATCCTACCAGCTCAAGTTCAGGATTCCCCGAATGTGGATACGTGTCCTCTGAAGCAGAACAGCTTTGAGCAGAGGAGCTTTTGTCAGTATCTACTTGTTCTCTCTGATCTGTCTGAGAGCAAGAGGTTCAGAAACATGCTGCAATTAGAGTTGCTTAAGTGGTATATGAAAACTCTAAAATAATAAAATTGAACAAATAAAAATTGTCCTAGAAAAATAGCAGGTTTGGGCACAGTGGTTTGGCTGTGTACCTGCAGATACTCCCTGAAGATGTAATTTAATTTTCATTTGTTGCATATTCAATGTATTTTGTTCTTGTAGTGATTGGGTTTGTGCTAAAAACTGACAATCATGCTAAACTGAACACAATTAGTTTCCTTTTTCTGCAGTATTAAAATCTTTCACAAAACAGAAAGAAATCCAGTTCCAGAGTTGTACTAGGTGTTGAACAAAGGAGCTGCACACTCAAAACCTGAGAAAATGCTACCCATTTTTTTAATAGGAAAAGAATTGATTGATTCAGCTGAAAAACGGATATGTTTACATCCTCCTCAAATATAACAAAAAAAAAAACAAAACCAAAAAACCAAAAAAACAAAACAAAATAAAAAACCAAAAAAAACAACCCAAGAAGGTATGAAAGACTTTTCTTTGGTGGGAAAGTACCTATGGCTATTAAAAAATAAAAAAAAAAATGTTTCCCTTATAATGGCATCCAACTCAAAGAGAGCATCTTTAAAATGATGTAGAAAATTAAGAGAAGAAACAATGACTTCCTTTGCAAGTTTAAGACAAAGTTTAACATAAACAGGGAATGTATGTCCTAAGGAATTTATTTCCAAACAGCTATGAAGGAGGGCTGCTTATATTATCCAGTTGTTCACCTTTTCCATAGAGTAAAAAGGGTGAGGACACAGCTGCCTCATTTGTCATAACTCCTCACATGGGAGGCTGCTGTGTCCTCTGGGAAGGTGAAAGGAAAAGGAGGCACTGTGGGTTTGGACACTTGAGGTTCAGCCTTTGGTCGCAGGAGCTGGTGCCAGGCTCCTGGACTTTAAGCCATATCCAGCTGACTGATACACAGGATGTAACTCCTGGACTTTAGGCTGTGGTCAGAATGAGCAGAGAGTCCTGGATGAGAGAGACCGAAGTTCATGTGCATGGTAAGCAAAGCAGCCTCAGTATTTTCACTGTGAAGTGTCGGAGTCGTGTTGGGTCCTTGTTATTGTGAATGGGTTCGATCACATGTCTGGTCACTGGAATTTAGCCATCTACTTGCAGGTCAAAATATTTAACATGTCCTGTGTGTCTTGCTCAGTGCTGTTGGGGTGACCTTGGAAAGCTGGGTTTCTATGATGAAACTTGAAAAATCAGTTTCTTTTATTAATTAACTTCAGGATGATTAGGCAACAATGCAGATGATTGCTTGTTTGTGTTTATGTAAAGAAAGCTGGCATTAGGTTTTGATCTACTTTGACTCTCAGTTCTCTAAGGAACATTAGCATACTTGAACAGGAAAGCGTAGTTCCAGACTAGTGACATTTATTGATATAACACCTCTAAAGTGTTACAAATTCTTGCATGTCAAGGTCTTAATATAAAATTAAAATGATACGAGTAGGTATAATAAGAGCACAATAGAAATACACCAAAAGTTAGAGCAGACCTGAGCATATCTAGAAAGCAGGGTGCTCTGTAGAATAGTCGAAAGACATTCCTTCTGCCTCTCTCTTCTGGATTTCTTTGAGTTTCAACATCTCTCTGTACTCATTTGTAATGTATTTTCCGAGTCGCTTAGATTTAGCATCTGAATGCTGATGTGCCCGTCATTTCACTTCCTCTTAGTCTTGCTCTGTATTATAAATATTGAAATGTCTTGTTAATATTAATAAAGTAATTGCTTCTTTATACTGTTAAGACTACAGATTAGGTGGCAGTGGGATGCACAGGAGGAAAAATACATTACAAATGTCTGTTTAAAGGAAAACTGGAGGTAGGATAATAAATTTTCATCTGCATGTAGCCATCATTTCCTCTTCAGCAGAAAGCCTGGGCTTCTCATCTGTCACACTTTTTAACAAGGTTAGAAGAGGGATGGAGTAGAAAGAACAATTGCAACTTCCATCAGCATTTCCCATTAAAATGATCACAGATAATGCTGCATTTGGCTCCTGCTCTGTGTTCCATAATTCTTCCAGGGAAGTAAGGGGTCCTGTTGAAACATGCAATTCCTATGTCTCAGGGATACTTCACAGTTTTACTTTGTTGTGAGCTGTAAAGTACAATTTTCCAAAACATGCTCTATTATAGTTTCATAGTATTTTAAAGATATCTTTTTGGAGAAATTGAAGATGGAACACAGTAGTGTTTATCAGTTCTGCTAATTTTTTTCAAGGCATCAGAATTTTGAACTTTTCCCACCAGCAAAAAAGATGTTTTGAACTAAGAAAACATTCATCACTAGAGGGAAATTCCGTTCCTAGTGATTGTCACAAATAAAGTGCAATCATTAATTGACTTTATCAGTGTTGCGATATGTCATTAGCAATAGAGTATTTTCTAGCCTTTGATGATGGTTTGATACAGGTCATTCTTAAATGCTAATGCTATTAGAGTATTTCTGAATATATCTAAACCTTAGAGAGAGAGAATATAAATTAAAAGAAGGTTATGTGAGAGGAAGGCATCAAAATACTTGTGGAATCCATTGAAAAGAAATACAAAATCGAGCAACATAGTTTAAAATTAAGAGTAATGTTAATTTTATAATTTATCAATAAAACTTTTTGAAAATATACTTTATTAAAAAGAGTATTTTACAAGTTAAGTCTGTTACAGAGGGGTCTGTGATATACACAAGTCTGTAAGGTGGTCATAGAATTACTGTGTTGGACCTGATGATTTCATATTGACGTTGTTAGTGAGAACAAAAGAGAAAAAGATGCTCTCTGAGATTGCCTTGTGGTTGATAAAACCTGCATATTTAACAAACGCAGGTTTCTGAACTCTATGATTTTTCCTTCAGTCATTTTCTGAAAGGTTCATAACACACGAGAAGGTGCTAAGAAAACTAGTTGTAATTAGCCACAGATTGGAGGCAAACATATGGAATAGTTTAATACCAAATTCACAGTGTGCTTTAAGAAACTTCTCTGAAAAGTGTCACAGCTAATGTGAGATATTTGTGCTGTTTAAAAAAAAAAAACAAACTTGTCCAGGTACCTTGTAGAACAAACCATAGGTGTGGTCAAAATTTTTTCCATCCATAAAATTGTTTGTGCACAAAGGAGACTCTATAAAAGGAGATATCTGTGACTTTTTAGTTTGTGTATGGCCTACAGACCCTAATCATAATCATATAAATTGAGTATGTGAAAGTTGGTGTCCCACTCAAACAGGACTGGATTTTATGTGTTGTGAGTGTTATGCCACTGCCCATCACCTTTGATCACTTTATTTTTGGGTCAATGTTAACAGAGATTTGAGTTTGAAACATTTTGTGTGTTTCAAGGTAAACATCTATGGTCTCTGGAAAGATGTGGCAGGAGATCATCTGCCAGGGACCTTTTGCTGTGCAGTTGGTTTCATCTTTCTTCATATTCACTGGTGAGATAGCAATTCCTACAGTTTTCCCAGGAAGGGTGGAAATCAAGGCTTTTTGGTTGAAGGTGGTAGCTATCATCCACTCTTTTGCTAAAGAACAGTCCACTATTCTTCCATGTTCTGGTTAGTAATATTATGCAGCGGGGGGTTTTTTTAATATTTTCACAAAGACATTTCAGGTGAAACCTGTGTGATCGCCTAAGTTTGAAGAGGACATTTTAAAATAATAATTTTAAATTAATACACAATACTCTGCTCACTTGCGTAGAGTCTTATAATTCATCAAGATTGCAAATGAAATGCTGTTTCAAATGAGAAGTCTGGTTATTTGTGTCAAAAATCTCAGAGGAAAACAAAAATTCATTAATTTCATACCTCTTACACATAAAAATGTTCTGTCACTGCTCAGCTGTAGCCATGTTATCTCATCTGTCCGTGATCATCTACACTGTAGAAGTCAGTGAAGCTGCTTTTCCTGTTTTCCTCATGTTCTCTTCTTTTTTATTCACAAAACATGAGGTTTTGCAGATATTGAGGAGGAAATTAATGTTAAATCCTACAAACGAATATTACATCCTAAGAATGATCTTGCCTCTATTCTCTTTCTCATACACGCACACCCCACACACACTCACAGACACACACAAAAGCCTTGAATGATTTCCAGTTCAATGAAGTAATTTAAAAATATGAATGCTAAACAAATTTAAATCCAAACACTGAAGTCAAAGCTAAAGAGCAACCAGAATGTTTTTAAGACTTAATAAAATTGTGAATATCTTTATGATTTCTTTGACCTTCAAAATCAACATTGTTTGCAAAGTTTTTAGCTGGATATTCCTAGTGTATCAGAGCATAAAGTGCTACAGATATATCATATGGCATCAGGAAAGAGCCATAAAATAGCCTGGAAATATCTGAAAATTTCTGTGCCATGCTGATCTCTCGTGCTTGGCTGTTCTAATGTGGATAACTGTCTCTGAAAGCAAATAAACATGCAGAGAAGCCAGGTTAATGATAAAAAGATAATTAGCTTTTCAGATATTAGTAAATAGTTTAATTGGAGGACATTGCATTTAACATTCTATTAAAAATAATAGGTAACCATCAAACTATCATCAAGGAAATTATATGCTTGTTTAGTACATTGTCTATGACATGATTATTCTAACAACTGATTTACATATCTCTCTGCCCTCTTATTCAGTAATGTTAAGGACTGACGATACTTTTTTTTTTTTTTTTTCCATTTTGGAGAGGTTTATTTTACAGTAACTGAAAATTTGTTGGAATAAGCTCTTGTGAAAAATACTTTGAGCGTTTCTCAGATCCAGCATGAATTTGCCCAGAGATCGATGTATTTATCTATCTGGCCCTAAATTTATGGTGTTTTGAGGAATATTTGGGTTTTTTCCCACAGGAAAAAAAAAAAAAATCTATCCAAGGTTTATAGGGAGGGATTTCATAACAACACAGCCTGTGGCTGGGTCTGTCACAGCAGTGCAAGGGCCACATTTTCAGTGTTTGGTGTGATTCACAGCAGTGACTTCAACCTGAGCATCCCATGAAGTTCTTATAACCATGAAGTTACTGGTTGCTTTTTGTTTTGTGAATGTTCTGTGTAAAAAAAAAAAAAAAAAAGGAAAGGAAGCTTGAAATAAGTTTTGACTAAACGAATAATGAGAAGAAAAAAGAATAAACAGCAGGAAAAAAACAAACAAAAAAAGACATCCCAGCATTTTTCAGGGATAAAAACATCAATCTTGTTTTTAAAATAATTTCAACTTCTTATTTTCAACAGATATGCACTAAAAACCTCTCTAGATGCTCTTTTAAAATCGTTACCATTTTCAATAATGAAAGACTTTTTAGGATAAGAATTTCTGACGGAGCATAATTGCAATGTTTGTTGCTTCTTTTACGGTTATTTATTTTCTTTTTTTTGTTGTTGTTCTGTGTTTCTTGGTTTGATTTGGTTTGTTTGCTTTTTATAAAAATTTGGTTTGTTTGAAACCATGGAACCTGACTCTGAGAAGTGGCTCCAGCAGTCTTTTTGTATATGAAAAGTTCTGCCAGGTATAAAGATTAATTTTCAGCTGTAAGGCTCTTTCAACCATAAGAAACCATATTTTGATGGTTTTGTTGTAGATGTACCACAGCCTCTGGCCTGTGTGACATCTGTTTTAGCTTGTACTTTACCACTTTACCTGTACCACGATAAATCCCAGATTTTGTTGAATATCATGGTTGCTGCTCTTCTCACTGTCTGTGCTGCACAACTGATGATAGTCCCATTTTCTAGTTCTCATCAATAATCCATACAAGGTTTACTTGGGAGCTGGGCTTTGTTATGATCCAGCAGGAACTAAGCTGGTGTTCCTAGACGAGCAGGCTTAAGTGTCTTTGTGATGCACATTTGATAACAGTCCTTGGAGAAAGTACCTCTGAAAAGATGGTTAACTTGGCTGCATATAATGAGAACCACATGAGGAAGAGGATTTGGGAATAACTTGGAGATGTGGTTTTAATCTTAATTAACTGTTTATCAAAATATGTTCTTAATGTTAAACCCTAAAGAATTACTAATATATTAAGTAGGGCAAGATGTTAGTACGTGTTGGGATTATTGCACACGTCAGAAATTATTACCTACCTTTGCATAGAGTATTTTGCATTTTTTTTGTTTTCTTTTTATCAGAACAATTTGGAGTATGTTCTTTTTAGTCATTTCTGGAATTCCTTTGTGATTTAGGTGACTGTATAATCTCCATGTTACAAGTGGTTCTGTCATACATGGAAGAGGATGTAAGTGGAATATGTAGAGACATTGGGCACCTCTAAAAATGAGAAAAAAAATTTTACATGGCTTTTTGTGATTTGGAACAGCCACACACCATAGCTGCTTTCCCTTCAGCATGTTCATTAATGACTGCCCCAGAACTTTACTGTACCAAACGTAGGCACCTGTCCTATGCATTTAAAACCAGGGAACTTACATAAATGTAGGCAACTTCTGTATAAATATATGCTGAACTCTTCTGGCTTTGATTTTGCAGCCCTAGTAGGAGTCGATAAGCTTTACAGCTTTTCTGCAAGTCAGTATTCTAATACTCTGGGAATGGAAAAACAGTCAAAATGACAGAAATCTTGTTCCTTCTCAGTGACTCTGGAATATTTATTGTGTTAGAAACGCATATCATCCCCAAAGCCTCTAATGGCCCTCCCTATGTGGAGTCAACACAAGTTATACCAAATCTTCAGCCACTCTCCTTGACCATCTCATTATCTTTACTTCTGTCTGGTCTGCAGGAGGATTGCAGCTAATTAGTCATACCAGTGTTACAGGTCACACAGACATTTGTGTTTTTGGTTGCAGGTTGGTTCAAGACCTCAGAGCTGTACGGCTGTTTTAGACAAGAGTAATATTATTGCTAATCTTATACCTTAAATATGAAATATTTTATTTCTTAACCGATTTTATGATTTTTTTTTTCTAAATCTCATTATAAAGGCGAGGTTTATTCTTCTGTTAGATCCTTAAGTTAAATGAGAATAAAGAAATGGCAGCTGTCACTAAACAGAGTTCTTTTCAAAGCTCAAAATTATACAGAAAGTATACTACAAAAAATGGTAAGAGTAGCATATCATGAGCAAAAATCTGAAAATAAAAACACCTCTGAAGGCTGTAGAGATTTTTAAACTTTTTTTTTTTTAAGATCATGGCATGATGTTTTAATTTTGTCACCTAGCTGAAATGGAATCTATTCATTTTCTTTATATCTCAACCTGCCTAAACAATTTCTGCCAGATGGTAACAGCTGAAGAGGTTTTTCTCAGCTATTCTGCCAGCTTTCCGGGTTCAGAAACTGGAAGCAGAAAGGCAAGAGTTTGTGAGAGCTTATCAACAGCCTGCTTCTTCCTTGTTCACCTCACCACAGTAACACCTCTCAGTTTGAAAATCTCAAATTTTAACATATTCTGCTTTTTATTATCTCTGTTACTTGATTTTATTTGAGGAAAAGAGATGACTTGGGGAGTTCTAGCTATTCACACAAGATGAAATGTTGAGAGGGTTTTGCTTCTGGTTGTGGTGGTTTGGTTGAGGTTTATAAAAATCTCCGGCTGACCTGTTTTAAACATAATGTGCTAACTGTAGTTGCCTTTCCTCAAAATTGCTTAAACTGTGGGATGAATTATAGATGCTGTGTATTCCCTGACACGATATTTGTTTGTGTTTCCTGTGTGGAGAAGCGTGGGCTTGTCAAACCTTTCCCCCAGTATCTCTTACACTGGGGTGGCGAGGGCAGACTGGCTCGCTTGGAGCTGGCTGTCAGCTCTGAGCTACTGTGACAGCTCTGGCAAAAGTCCTTCCCTGTTACAGCAGCTGCGAATGTCATCTGTCATCCTCCAACATGTTGTCAGCACAGCTACTTAATATTTAGGTGGTATATTGGTCTATACCTACAAACATTGTGCCTAAGCTATATATAAGTATATTTATAAATGGACTTTGCTTATTCATACTTATCTTGGTTTGGTCTTGTACTGGTCCTCAAAGAAGTAAATCAATAGTGTGTGACACTTGGGCACAGAAACACAACAGCACAGGTTTCTCTTATTGCTTCCTCTTTCTTTATGTTGTACAGTACTTGGAGAGAAGATGATAGCAGATGTCTCTCATCTAATCCTAAATTTCTCTTTCATTATTTTCCAAAAGTAAGGTAGAGCAGCTCTGGTGGACTTGGCAGTGCTAGGTTAATGGACTTGATGACCTTAGAGGTCTTTTTCCAACCTGAATGATTCTATGATTCTGTTATTCTATCTCAAGTTATTGAGAAATTAAAGTATTGTATTTGGATTTTCATGAATTATAATAAAAGAAAAGATGGTTTATAAGTCTTCCTACTTTTTATCACAGAATCGTAGAATAAGCTGAGTTGGAAGGGACCCCTCAGGGTCATCAAACTCCTGGCCCTGCACAGGACACCCCAAGAGTCACACCATGTGTCTGAGAGCATTGTCCAAACACTTCTTGAACTCTGTCAGGTTGCTGCTGTGACCACTGCCCTGGGGAGCCTGTTCCAGTGTCCAGTCACCCTCTCTGGGGGAAGAGCCTTTTCCTGATATTCTACCTAAACCTCCTCTGACACAGCTCCAGGCCATTGCCTTGGGTCCTGTCACTGGTAACTGAGTGAAGAGATCAGTGCCTGCCCCTCCTCTTCCTCTCAAGAGGGTGTTGAAGACCACAATGAGTTCTTCCCTCAGTCTCTTCCAGACTGAATGGACCAGGTGACCTCAGCCTCTCCTCATAAGACTTCCCCTCTACACCCTTCACCATCCTCATTTTTTTCAACTTGGAATGAGTTGTTGAGGGAAAAGTTAAGGGAGTTTTTCCATTTCTTTAAACTTTTTGAACTTGGATCTGCTTCTGGAACAGCTAATAATAATAATTTTCTGTGAGAGAGATGGATTTCATATTTGGTAGTACAAATGGGAGCATGGCATTTTCACAGTAAGTCATATCCTCATAAGAAAATCTGAACTAAAAAGATATTTCAGAAAGCTAAGACAAGCCAGATTTTTTCTATTTAAGGATGAAATCTGTGCTCCCCAGGCATAACACAGTTCACACTTAGAATACATCACCACAGGGACTAGAAATTGATTTCTTGATTTTTTTCCTAGTAGCTTTTCTAAGTTTGTAATATGTGGCCTGACAAGCAGTTTTACAGTAGCATCGTAAATTTCTTATTAAATAATCTAATCCCCAGCTAGCTATGAGTCAAGGAACATTTGAGTATTTTCTATACTGTCTCACAATTTATTTTCCCTTTTAATGTGCATTTTGTGTACGTTAGGAGAGACAGTCTGATGCTTAGCCCAACAATTGGTTGTCAGTCATTGAGAATTTCATTCTTTGTATCCACAGGGTCATCTGTGTTTACTATGCATCACAACAGTTAAACAGAATGGATCTGTTTGGATCACAGAATCATAGAATTATTTGAGTTGGGAAAAGATAAGAGTCCAACAGTTAACCCAGCACTGCTAAGTCCACCACTAAACCATGTCCCTAAGAACTACATCTACATGCCTTTTAAATACCTCCAGGCTTGGTGACTCCACCACATCTCTGGGCAGCCTAGTCCACAACTTGATAACCCTTTTGGTGAAGAAATTTTTCCTAATATCCAAGCTAAACGTCCCCTGGCACAACTTGTTTCCTCTTGTCCTGTTGCCTGTTACCTGAGAGAAGAGACCGACCTCCAACTCATCACAACCTCCTTTCAGGTAAGGTCCCTCTGAGCTTTCTTTTCTCCAGGCTAAACACTCCCAGTTTCCATAGCCAGTCCTCATGATTCTTGTGCTCTAGACCCTTCACCATCTTTGTTTCCCTTTTCTGGACACACTCGCTGTTCCTTCATGTCTATAGCTAAATTTTTTGCCAGATGGTTGCTTTATGTAATTGAGAGTGTTTGTAACTTGCCATGTGACTTTTCAGCTGAGGACTGTGATTTTAAACAGGTCTCTTTTCATCACAAGGACATGTCAGTACTTCTTCAGGTACCCACGTGTCAAGGGTAGCAGGTCAGTGTATGTCTTTGTGCACACCAAGAGCAGCTCTGCAGAGGCACTGCACTGAAAATGTCTGAAAGGAGCAGGTAGAAAGCCTGATTGGGCTGATTTTCCTGAAGAAAGTATTAGATATGGCAAGTTTGGTGATAATATTAATTAGTTGTACTACTGGGTTGGTGTGAGGTTTAATACATTAGTAGGTCTTACTCTTTAATGAAGTGTAAACCTTGATTTCGGCTGGGAAATTAAATTAGCTCAAGTGATAGCAGGATTATATTGTGTAGCCACAAATCAAATAACTGAGCAGAACGTGCCAGACACAAACCCTTATAAAATTCATCTTGTATCATCAATAACAGTAAGAAAATACAGTACTTCCTCTGTTTGGAAGACAAAGGATGTCACAAACAGTTTGAACTCCAGATCTAGGGCATTGCTTGGAAATAAAACATGATAATATAATCAGAACACTTTTCTCTCAGATGGTTAGTCTTGTAGGAGACCACCGCCTGCTACTTTTTTGTAGGTAGATGGGGTTAGAAATGATTGTGAAATATAATCTGTGAAAAGACTTATTAGAATGTGTTAAAAAGCTGTGTGACAAAAACTTCCTCCTCTTGCTGAGCTTTGGGACATCTGCTCTTTTAGCTCATAAACATGTTTTCCTAGAAACCAAAAAATCAATATGAAGCCCAAAATGTAGAATTTTCTTCATAGAGGAAAATGTGTATTTGAAATAGAAATTTTTCCAAAGATGTTTTTTCTTGTATTTTACAAAAGTATGGTAGCCTTGCAGGTGTTGTTGTATTGAATTTTATTGTCAGTCTAACAGCACAGGAAGGATCAGTTACTGAATAAACAGTGTGTTCACAATATTTTCTGGGACACCTCACCTTCCACTCTGGAACCATATTTTTCTCAGGAGCCCTGAACTAAGCCTATCACAGAGGATTCATTCTTCTGAAGATAATTTGATTAAATTACTTTTGGCTCTATGGGCTAAATGCTATTCCAAGGCCTTTCTTTTAATCCCTCATATCTGACTTTCTCGTAGCACCTCAGCACTGCTCCCTGCAGCACCCCATGGTATGGTACCTGTGATGTTGACTGGCATGTCTGCCTCTCTCAGTAATTACATGAGAATGTAACAGTGCAAACACCCTAATTTATAGATGACTGATCACTACTGTACCTTGTTGCTGTGTTAGTTTTAACCCTCTTTTTAAACCCGCAGCCAGATCAACTTGCTTTGGTGAAAGAGCACAGCACTGCTGAAAGCTGGTCAATGGCACTTAATGACTTTTATTTCCCATAGTTTTTTGGTTTCTTTTGGAAAGTTTATTTTTAAAATAATCCCATGAAGCATTGTCCATCTCTCAAATTTAAGCAAGGTTTTATGTGGTTTGCCTAATTAAAGGGGATGTTGGTAGTGCAGATGGTCATAGTCCTGCTGATAGAGAGGGCACTGTCAGGATTTTCTCTGAGGATTAAACTCATGTATTTGCACTATATGCAAAGGATTATCCTGCAATTAATGCTTTGACATTTTATTTCCAGCTTTTTAAACTGATTACTACTCAACAATAATAATAAGAAATTGAGTTCTCAAGTTGAGATCATGATTCAGAGTTCATTGAAATCAGCAGATAATTTTCTGAGTTTTTAATTTATGTGGAAAAACATTAAAATAATTTTTACATTCCTGTGGCTTAAATACATATTTTAAATATTTTCCCAAGTGGGTGTTGAGCTGAGAGTTTGGACTTCAGTCTGTTGCAAGTAAAAAGTAATCATGCTCATAAATGTTGAAATATAAAATCAATATTTTTGTGGTTTAATAAGTTAAGTTAGTAAAGGTAAAGATTCTTAAAATGCGATTTATTTTAATAGCATCACTTAACATGATTTGATCTCTGTAGGAGGAAGGCAGTTCATTAGTGAGCTCTCTATTTCTCAGCTGGCTCCACCACTTTGCAGCACAGTACTGTTTATTTTTTTACTAGGTCATTGGTTTCCACAGTAGGTCATACTTTCTTCTAAACAGCTTGGCCTCCTATGGAGACAGAATCTGTGACCTTCTAAGGCTTCCTTGCTTGGGAGGTGTCAGTTCTACTTTAAAGACTAACTGTTTAACCAGAAGAAAATTTCCACTGGTGAAGTGTTAGGATGTAGAGATTATTTCAAGGAATTTCTAACCTCAGCACTTCACTGGGAAGTACAGCAAAATATTGTAAAAAAAAGCCATCTTTTCATATAGAATGCTGACAAATAAAACAGATCCTTTCTGTAACCCCAATGCCGTTTGTAAGTGCTTGAGGTTAATTGAATTTTTGCATTTTTGTGGAACAGAAATGGAACGAAGGAGTTTTCTTTTTCTTTCTTCAACCTTCATCATCTCTTCCTGACATATATATTTTCGATATGAGCTTTCAAATTTTACTCAATAATTTTTTTTAATGAACCGGAGGACTGTTAAATCTCTTTTTCCTCCTCACCTCCACAGTGTTTTCTGGGTTTTGTTTTGTTTTGTTTGGGCTTTGTGTGTGTGTGTACACGTTTTGTTTGTTTTAATGGAAAATAGCTTTTAATTAATCAAAACAATGGGGAAAAGAGAATAAAATGAGATCCCTGATTAATTTTCTAAATTTTGTCTGCAGTGCTATTTGTCTTTTCCTTTCTACTTTTATATAATCCTTTCTAAAATACCCTTTAATTAGAAAGGGTGGGATTTCATTTCTTTGCTAACATTGCATACAGAAGCGATATGTATTCTGTTGCAGATTTATTAAGAAGATGCTCTTGTATTTACAGGGCATTATATTTGGCAATGTAATGAATCCTCTGTTTTCATGTGTTCTGTTTATCAGACAATACAAATAATTTAGAAGAGCTTTTCAACCTATCTCCTGGAAACTGACTCTGTGAAATTGTGAAATTAATCTGCTCTTCTAATTTCCTTTACATCTTGGTTACTTTTTATTTGCTGCATTATATTACGGGCACACCTTTCTCAGATATTAAGTGATTTCACAGCTAAGTGCTTGAAGAAGCAAGTACTTCTTACAAACCTTTTTAGAGAACCTTCTGCATCAGGACTCAGGAGATGACAAACTCTACAAAACCAAACCAAATTCCAAAGAAAAAAATCACCACCCACAAATTACTTTCTGATTTTTTCTGGTTTATACTGTCATATGGTGTTTGTCCACACTGAAGAAATTCAAAAGCAGTAGAACTAGATACTTTATTCTGCAATGCATACATGTCTGTCAAGGTGGAATACCACAGACAATCAGAGGACTTTTATGCACCTACAGTGTTTTTTTCCTTCAAAGAACAAAGAGTGTGCCAATAGGGTTCCTAGAAAATTTAGTTTAGTACTTTTTACTAATGTTTTTTCCCAGAAATATTTCAGAGTGTTGATCAGAAAATTTATTGATGTAGGGCTCAAGAGCACACTACCTCTTTCGTAGCTAGATCCAGCCAGGTCCCTGCAACTTGTGTTCAACTGCACATCTTCTCTGAGAATTTAATCTGGCAGCAATATATTTAGAGAAATGCATTTTCCAGATGGGGATTTCAGTTAAGCAGAGCCCCTTCCACTCAGCATATTACACTGAAATACTCCATCCTTTTATGTTATTTTTCATAGCTGGGACTCTAATCAAAGATTCAGCCCATGCTGAATTTCCATATTTCCTTTAAAGGGCTCAAACCCTCCTCATCCTTCAGGAAAACATTAAGGGATTTAAGAGAGAAATGCAGTTTTTCCTCATGAAACGTTTCCTTTTTCTTTCCTTTCCGTCTGAAGATGGACATTTGAACTCATGTTCTGTCCATAGGTACCATTGGACAAGTGTTTCCTGTTTCATTGCACCTTCTGTTTGGGTGTGTATATACATGCATGAGCAAATTATTTTTCAGCCATATCAGTTCTATAGTTAAAATTTCATCCATAAAGGACATTTGAAAACTATCACAGGTTTTGATTCTTTTTGTGGATTCTCTCTCCCTTTTGCAGCTCTTCCAAAGAAACAATGTGCATTTTTGTAGCATATAAGGGCAGCACTAAATGAGTCTGTTGCAAAACCACATTGAGAATTTTGTCCATTTCTGCTGGAAGCCCAAATGTGGCTTCTCTGAGATATATTAAAAAAGAAAAAAAAAAAAAGAAAAAAGAAAAAAAAGTTTTTCTAAGGTTTTATACTGTTATGTTATTGCATTTTATAACAATAATGTGTGCCAAGGTAATCCTAAAAAAAATAAAGTGGAAAACTGAGAATACAGTAATAATCTTAATAGAGATATGAGAACAATATTTCAAAGAAGTTTGTAGAGAATTAACTGATATTTTGTATATGAAATTATGTAGAAAAAGATAGTCATTAAATATTTAAAAATTATTTGAAGAAACATCCAATATAGAGCAATTATAAGCATAGGTGATTTAATTTCTGGAAACAGCTTCTCAGCCACTTAGGGAAGAGAGTGAACATGCTGCTAGACTGCCTGCTTAACAAGTGCAGTAGCTTCAGTAGCTATTTAAGTTATTTAGGTTCAGTGCTCTGCAGTGTACGGGAATCCAGTACTATACATAATTAGAGGCATGCTTTTATGGAAGTGATAGCCATGTGATGAGCATTGTAAATGTTTACAACCATAAATAGTTATTAGTGCCGTCATATGCTTGGGTTTCCCCACACATGCTCCTCTTTTATCTGCCCAGAAAGTTTCTCTCTAAGCAGAAGAAGCCTACCTTGGCTACCTGCTTGGCAGTCTGGATGGAAAAGTGGTGCTGGATGAGCTACTGGGTATCCCAGGATCAGAAATAAGAACCAGGAGTCTAAAATCAGTATTCCTGTGTGTCCACATCCACAAAGGGTCTGCACAGCACATTTGAGGTACCTCTGGCACGTCCTAGAAGCATCTTGCTTACTGTGCATGTCCAGGGACTTCATCTCTTCATAGCAGATGATTTTGTCTTTATTCTCCAGAAAATACCTGGTAGAAGTATGAGTGTCCTATTAAGTCTTAACATCTGCTGTACCTATCAAGTTATAACTTAGAGAAGTTCTTTGGTAGGCCAAATCTCAGCTCATATATCTTTAATTAAATGAGATCTCTTATTTCATTCAAATAATCTGCTTAAAGAGTAAATCCATGTTCCCTGTCCAAAAAGAGGGTCTTTTCCTGAAATTATATCTATAAAAGTTGCAATATCTTGGCTAGCTCAGATACTCTTTACATAGAAAGACCACAGATATAAAGTGTCATGTGTTTCTGCTAGCTTGAAATCTTGTAGCATGGTAATGGTATGAAATGAAAAAGGTACATTGGGTTTTTTCAAATTTTTTCCTTTTTTTAAAAATGTCTTTAGGGATTATATCATAATAGAATTTGTATCAATGAGTGTTAACAGTTTTTTATTCACAAAGGCTTGAGTATGTCTTCTCTGAATCTTTTAGCAAGATTTGACAGGCTGAGATAAGAATAATAAATTCTGCCCTGTCGTCACTATTTCAAGGCTTAAAGACCATCTTGCAAAGCTAACTTAGATAGTTAATTTTATTACAGTTATCAAGAAAATAATGTTTGACTAGAACAACATCTTACAATATTTAAGAATGATCAAAAATCAAATGGCTTTAAAAAAAATAGCCATGAAATATATCAAAGTGCACAAGATACTGGCTCTCTCAGGCCATAATAACTAGAGGAATTGTGTGTGCATTATAGTAAGCAATATTTACTTGCTAAAATAAATTATTTAGAAATTGTATTTTTAAATATGGTTAAAATGAACATATTTGAACGTTATTACATGCCACATTATGATGATTTATAAGAGAGAAGGATATTGAATGTTCTCATTAAGAATCACTGTAGACATATAATGAACAAAACCATTCATAATTAGTTTTGTTACCTGGATGTATTTTTTGTATATTTCTACAATGTATCTTTAAATTATTTAAAAATACGTCTGATTTTATTAAAAAATCTTGGAGTTTTACCTCAAAATAATTTTCCCCAAATTGCAAGGAATAGATAGGAAAATGCATATTTTGTAAGGTGTTTTAACTCTAGTATTAGTGAGAATACTAATGAAGAAATACTTATCCATCTTTCTCTTTTCTATCCTGTGTTTGTATTTCATGTTAATAGCACAATCTTTGTGGTGTAATCTAGTTGTTGGAGCACAAATGAGAGAGACTCTTTGCTGAATTTTAACCCTATTTTGCCCAGTCCTAACTACATGTCGTTAAGCAAGGCACTTATCTCGGTTTTACAGGCAAGAAAGGTTTTTGCCTATCTACCCAACAGGGATGTTAAGAAGATTAATTTGTTAAAAGCATGAAGATTTAAGCAAAAGTGAAGCATTGCTATTAATGTGTTTGAGTCCAGTTTGAGTACAGGATCCTAAAGAAAACAAAGTTTTGAAAACTCAAGACATTTGCAATGTAGCATTGCAGACGTAATCACAAAAACTCTTGTGGTTGCATGTAAGAGGTTTAAGACTTCGACACTTCTTGGATTTTGTTGCCACCTTTGGACATTTTTGCTTTAACTGATGACTCTTAGTCTGCTTTATTCCATGAAAGAATCTATGATTTTAAGCTTCTCTGGAAAGCCTTTTAAGCTATTTTACTGTATCATCACACCCCAAATGATGAATGTTCATGTATTCACTCATTCATTCATTCGATTATTTAATTTCAGACAAAGAGTTGGTACCCTGAGGAGTTGGAGGACAACTTCTTGAGGTGTTGGAATGATGCTGTAGCAGTCAGTCTGATTTCTTTCTATAGTAATTTGTTTTGTTTAAAGGTGGCCACACAGGGTTTGACAGGGGAAGGTTAAAGGTGTCACTCCACAGTGGTGTCAAGAGTGGTCTTGCCACAGTTATTTGAGGTTGTGGGCTCTAGTCATCTGGAGGGAATTACCCCTGTTTCAAAGAACACCATTTTCTTTCTTTTCCTATTTTACTGTGGGTGACTAGCAGAAAGAGTTTTTAATTAAAAACTCTCTTATTTCATTTAGTATGGAGCTTTTATTGTGTGAAGCCTTAATCCTTTTTTTTATATGAACTCTGGTCTGTCATTTGGGTTTTTCTTTACCACCCTTCCCAAGTGTGCCATACGAATAGCTTTCTCACGTTCTTCTTGTGCCTAGGAAATTATCTGTGATTCTACTCTGCCTTCCAATACACTGTTTTTATTCCCTTTCCAGTTCCAGTCAGCCAGGCTGGAGTCAGGCACAAGCACATTTTGCATTAAGCCATTCTCAGGTTGGACTGGCACAGCTCTGTTGATCAGAGCTGTTAAGAGGGGTGACCCAAAATAACCCACAGGGCTGTGAAAGGGTAAGGCTGAGAAGAGCAGTTCAAAATTATGTAAACAGTTTGCTGAGTGTGGAAACTTCCTCTGTGGGCTGGTATCCTCTGCTGTGATACTGATGGAAAGCCAAGATAAATGCATTTATGCATTTTCCTAGAAAACAAGCAAACAAGAGGAGTTTATTGCATTAAGATTAGTAGTAATTTTGACAGACTTGATAACCAGATCGAGCTGCTTGATTAATTTTTGGCAAGGAAAAAGAGAAGCCACAAAGACCCCAAAATAATTTATACTTAATTCTTTTGGTATTACCCTTAATGTGCCTGTGAAATAGTTATGTGCTTGAGTTGCAGTGATTAATTACCTCTGGTATATCAAAACCCAAAGAAAAGAACAAATCTTCATTCTTGGTTAGGGTTGATTAGAATCAAGTGACCTTGCATTGAGCTGTGATTTTGTTCCTACATGAAATTCAGGGTATTGAAGAACTTAGTATTTCTGTGTGAGAGTGGAAGAAAAGAGAAATAATTTAAAATGTTGTTATTAGCACAAAAAGTTGCTCATGCACGAAACAAGACCTCAGTGTCATTTAGACAATCACAAAAGATTTTTAGTGGAAAAAAGTATGGCTTTAAAGACTCTGGAAGAGGTGGCTTTGCTGTATGACTTGAGTGTCTCCCCTTTACCCTTTGAGGTCACTTGTGCAAAGAAGCGAGCACTTTTTCACTTATGTACATGCAAGCCACTGTTCCTGCTGATTTGCAGGCTGAAAAGTATGTCTTTGGCTGGCCTGTGGTCACTTTTTACGTGACTGTTCTCAAGGACCATGAAAGTAAACAGAAAAGAAAATGGTGCCAATGCAATGTTTCAAAGCACGCTTATATCATAGATGATGGTTTAAGATACTTTTGAATACTGAATCAGTAATTATACTTTGAGTGAATTCGAGAAGAGCCAAGAACAATGTTCATTTAATTTGAGTGAAGTGAGTTTTGGCAGACTATTAGTTAAGTTTCCAAAGGAATTTTACAACAATATTTTTATTTGTGCATTGTTCAGAAAAAAACTCACACCATAATGTGCTAAGAAATAATAGGCATCCTCTCAATGGCTGAATGCAACAAAGTGTAGTTAAATAATCAAAGTTCTGAAAATATAAAATTGCTTGACCAAAAGTGTGAAACTTGAGGTTGTAACTCAGAGATGGTTTTCTTTTACTGTTCCCTTTAAAAAATTGGAAACGTGTTTTAATTTAAATTCTCCATTATTTCCTCTATGCACTTTCAGTGTTTCTTTCTTCCACTGCATCTGGGCAGTTTCAATAGGAGTGATATCACCCCTCTGGGCCAGATACCGTTACTCATTTTCTGTGTTTATGTGACTGCCCAATCTATACCAAAGAGACTGATGGCGTCCTGCTGGTCATAAGTGCTGCTAGCTAAGGGAGGAATGATATCCAGCCCCTTTCAGCAAAGAGGTGATTAATCCCTCTAAGTGTACTTCATATATCTCTCTTTCTAGGGATTTTTGAGTGGGGCTTGCTGTCCACGACTCTTTCTTGTTTCACCCTTGCATTCTCTTTGTGTCAGGAAAGACTAAGGACCTGCACCTTTTCCCTGATGGGGATATAGCAAGTCTTATATTCCACAAAATGAATGGCTGTGGGTAACCATAAGGTGCATTAAAACCTTTATCTCAGTGTTTATATGTGCTGAAATCAGGCTGAGTGTTTCAGAGAAATGTGGAGCGGTGAAAGTGACTCTCCCTCTCTGTCCACTGGAGGTGGGGAAAAAAAACTGTCCCAAGTTTGCTTTTCAGTGCTCCTAGCTTGAAAACCAAACGAGACTGGACTAGAATTTCCCAAGCATAGGGTGTAGATTTCAATTAGGTACGTTGCCTTTAGAACGGCTTCTCCAAGTTGCTGTCAGTGACAGCAATTTTAAGGTTTTTTTACAATAGCCTGGAGTGAGTGTGTCCTGATGAGACTTAGCATGTACAAAAGTGCTCTATGTCCAGGGGAAGAATTCTATTATCTGAATATGTTCATCTGTGAACTCTAAAAGTCCAGATTCTTGCATCACAGCTCAGGTTAAATCTTAGTCTGAAGTATTTTCTCACTCTATTTTAATATTCAGTTTTAATCTATTACTGCTCCAAATTTATTATAATTAATGCTTCTTTTTCATTAACCAGCCATGATACTATTTTCTGAAGATAACAATCTGTTAGTCATGCATTATTTAAATGTGAATAACACTAAAATAATAGAGTTTTACTGTACTTTTATTATTTATTTGCATATTAATTGTTATTTTTGTTTCCAATAGCTTGTGATTTAAAAGCACTCTGGTAAGTGAATGTGGTTTCAAAAGAGTTATCATAATGTACTGAACATTTGCTACTGATTAAATTATTTTGACTGCTGAAAGAAAGGAAACAAAATTATTTTTTATTATTTAATAGCTAGTGAATAATTATTTTTAATAAAATATTTTAAAAATTAAATATTTAAAATGCCTTTAGTACAATATGTCAATTTTTTACTTAATCTTGTTGCAATGTGTCACTTTTCCTATGTCTACAACCATTTTAGCATAGGAGAAGTTAATCACTGCTTTCAGGCTCTCTCAAAATATTTATATGTAAATTACCTGGGGTTTTTTTTTAAATGAAAAAGGTTAGTAGATGTCTAAAAAAATATAGAAACACACCTCTGCAAAATATTCTGATTTTACATCTGTTTTATAACATTACCTCTTTTCATATTTCTAAGAATCTGCCATGCAAAAAAAAGCAGGTGTTTCTTTTTATTATTATTATTTTTATTGCATGGTTATTTTTCAAGGGGCTTCTCAGCACAGATGTTTCCCTGTATATATATATATATAAATGTACACACACCTTTCATTCGCTGATGCTTTTTTTCCATGTGTAAACAGCAGGTTACATTGCCTTTTTGATGAAAAGACAGTGAACTCTTCAAAAAGCGAAGCAGTTTCTCATGTGAGTCTTTTCTATGTCCTCTTTCTGATCCTTTTTTTCCCTGCTCAAGTGATGATTGTTATCAGTGTAAGTTATGGACCGGATCTGACCCTCTCTGGCCTCTTCTGTAGCACAAGCAGAGTGAACAGTTTCAGGGTCCCAAACAGCTAAACCCTTGAGCATGCATTTTGGGTAACAGTTATTTGAGAATAAGAGAAAGCAGTAAATCTAAACTAGAATCATATTAGACATAGAGTTAAAAGCTGTGGAAAAATGCTTTCTCTTCACTGTTGGATTGCTGGGCTCTCCCCGTGGTGTCTGTGAATTACCTCTCTTTGTCCAGTCCCTCACCTCATAAGGTTTTTCACTGGTGTCATGCCTGCCAGATAATGGCCTCTGGTGAAGTGTTTGTATTTCTGTGAGGGTCAATGTGAGATTCGATTGGGAATCTAAAATATTGTGACTCTCTTCTCCCAATATATTAAGAAAATGGTGGTATGGAGATAACACCTACAAACTTGCTTCACACACATAAATGCATATTTTTCCATATGTCAGGGTGAGTAATACCTCATCTAGTACACTGGGAGTCACTGGAGAAGAGGCTGAGTTTTGCAGTATAAATCTATAGCAGGTAGCTCATATCCAGCTTGCTTGGGCTCCAGCAAAATAAATGCACAACTGTCTGCACCAGCCGATGGAGACAAAAGTCTAAGTTCTTGGAGCTGTACAATGGAACTTGCTTGCCAGATTATTTTTTAAGTAACTGCATGCACTGTTATAAATTTGATTTCACTAAACATAAATTTTAGGTTGATCCATTTTTTTTTTTTCATATGCTGTATGGATATTCCTCTTTTTTGTGCATAAAGAAGGGAAGTTTAAGGTTTGAGATGCTACGTCTTCATCAGAAATCATGAACTTCAAATGTTTATTTTAATACACCTTACCTCCATATTTAAAAATAAATTAAAATTATATGGAGCCATTTCTTGCCTTTCTCGGTGTTTGTAAACTAGACAGGACTGTATTAGACTGATAAAGGTTTGCAGAGAGTATTATAATAATGATATCTTATATTTTCCTTGCATCCATATCTAAAAAGGAAATAAATCGATGAACAATTTGTTAAGTACATTTTCATGTTTTCTCTAGTGTATAAACTCTATGATGAAAATTATTTTCTCAATCACTGCTACAGCAGCTTCATGTATTTCACCAGCAATTGACTTCATCTTTGATAAAACTGCAGAAAATATCTCAAGTACAAAATAATTTCTCCCAGTATAAGGTAGAACATCTTTAAACTGTAAATTCAATGGTAATTTCATGGTAGATGTGGCATTTTCTTTACTTTGTTCCTTGTCACTCCCTCCACTCAAGATTTTCTGTTTTTAACTGTTTACAGGTCATATTTTTCTGTTTTCTCAGGCTTTTTAAATGGAATAGCAGAACTATGAGCATTAATAGTAATCAGAACCTTGAAGATGCATTCATGGCAACCAGAGTTGGAAGACACATTCATAGATGCCTTCTGGAGTTAAGAAATATGAGAGAAATAATTTCCTAGTGGACACATGTAGTATATTTGAAAGAATTTAATCGTTCTAAATGAAATACATACATAGTAAATAATATGGGCACATTTTTGCACAAATATGTACTGCCATGCAGAATTTCATAGTGTACACATTGTCCATAATGATGCATGGCTATGCTGTCTTAGATGCATTAAAACCTGTAAAGCTGAATATGACCAAACAGTCCCTAGATTCTACCATGGTAGGGTCACCAGGCAACTGCTGGGGAATCTGTTACTTTATAAGTATTAAAATAATGATTTCTGAAGGTCCTGATTAATTTTAGATATTTCCAGATTGGATTTAGATTTTCAGATCTCTTTTACTCATAATTTATTATGCATTTGTTGCATCTAATTTTGCAAAGTCTGTGAATTTCCACCCATGAGTTAGACCATTCTTCAAGAGCCTGTTTGAAAGTGAGATGAATAAGGGAAAGATATTGGTAAGCTTGATCCATGTCTTTTTATATGCCCTCAGGTACCTCCTCTGCAAATCAGCATAGTCCTGTGATTTCCCCATGTTCCTTAGAATTTTGATTTAGTTCCTAACTCTTACACAGTGAGAATCTTCATATGGATTGGATAATAACATTGTTCCTTTCTTGAAGGCAGTTAAACAAGTTTTTTTTTCACTTTGTCTCTTGAACCATTTTAAAGTACTCAATACTTTATGAAAAAAAAGAAAAAAATTGCTCTCTGGAGCCTCAAGATGAGTAAATGGATCAGTTAACTGTAGTTGCTGCTGAAAATACTGACCACGTCATTTTTCATATTCAGAAATAATTATTTGGAGTATTTATCCATACCTGTCACTGATCAAGCTGATATCAAGATCTGTGCTCTTTTTGTATGCACGCTGACAAGTCTGTCACTCTTAAAGGTAAATATTATTGGTGTTGGAATTCTGGCCTCTCATTCCAACTTTGCAATTGGCATCTATCCCGTCCCAGTCAAAGCTGCTGGCTATTGGCTGGCAAATCTCTGTTCCAGATACCTTCTTTTTGCCCAGTAGCCTCATACATTCACATTCTTCTCTGGAGAGAGGCAAGAAAGGAGGATGGACAGTCATTCTGTTTTCCAGCAAATGGCAGAAACAGGCAAATTGGGCCAAAATTACAGTTTTAGCAGCTCTTCCTCATCAAGTACGTATGTTTCTCCTTTTACTGCTTAAAGGCTGTTCCCACTCTCAGCTATGTTCTTCTTCTTAATTCTCTGATAACTGAAGGATGAGAGTATCTAGAGAGATAGAAGGGCTTAACAGTAAGCCAAGAGAAAGAAAAGGTGAGAAATTGTGCTGTTTTTTAGAAAGTACTGTCCAGTCTCCAAAATAAATTTAATTTAATTTAACATTACCAATTGATATTAAATAAAAAGGTATCATGAGGCATATCCAGTTAATTCCTCTGATTTCCTGGAAGAGGGGATGCAATAAATTTTCTACAATCTGGTTCAGCAGATTGGCTTATATCAGTGCAAAACTGTGCTCAGATCAGTAATTATTCATGATCAACGTGCTGAGATGATAGCAACGATTAGAATTTGATGAGTTTATTGGCTAGGAAATGTGTTACCTGAGTGTCAGAAAGGCATGTGATTGTACTGGCTCAGGATTTTTATCTCACTGAAACCAGAGCCCAGATTTCTCTGAAGTGACTACATGGATTATTTTATTGTCTTGCTATAGGACCAATGATGAGGGTCCTGAAAGATCATTAGTAGTGAAATCTGTTTTCTCAACGTTATAGGAAGTTACAGAGATTTCAGATGATTGGTTCAGTGCCAAGACATGCCTCTCAGCTTTGTTGTTGACACTGGGACTTACTAGAGAGGCAAATATTTATTCTTTCAAGAATCCGTTCCTCTTCTTGCATCCAAATATCACTATGAGTAGCCACACAAGGAAAAACCTGTCATTTACTCTAGCTGATCGGAAGTTTGGTTTCCCTTTCTTGTTCTTCCCCCATAACATTTCTTCCCCTCATAAGCTTGATTCAGTTTAAAAAAAGCCCTCAAAACCACAAAAAAAAAAAAACCAAACTCCTTTCTGAAAATGAAGAGATATAACAGGTGACAGAGCTGTTCTACCAAGTCCTAACTGCCCCCTCAGCTCCCACTGGCATCATGTCTGCACATTCTGTACTTCTCTGTAAATATCGTGGCTCAGAGAGGAAACCAAAGAAATTCTTAATTATCTTTTATCCTCTCTGTTGAGTCTTGTTGGTAAGAACTGAGGTGCCCAATGTGTTCCATTATCAGGTGCAGCAATTGTGCTCATGCTAATAGGGAAGAGAAAAGATGTAGGTAACCAGGTGAGCTCAAAGGCTCAGCGCTCTTTGTGAACTTCTGCAGGACAGGTAAGAGGGTAAACAAAAGCAGAACTCAGGTAAGCATGAGGTAGCAGAACTGTGGTCAAGCATTATCTCACTTTTACACCTGCAAATATTTTTTGCCTGGTATCAGTTTTGAAACTGAAGTTTTCCTTGCTGTTGTCTCAATGCTTTTAAAATGCTTTTAGGCACACATGACATGATTCAAATTGTGAAGTAATTATAGCTTGCTCTGCTTCTCTTCCACTGATGTAAAGACAATCACAGAATTGTCTGAGCTGAAAGGGACCCAGAAGGATCATCAAGTCCAGCTCCTAAGTGCATGGTCCATGCAAGGATCAAGCCCACAGCCCTGGCATTATCAGCACCATGCTATAACCAACCGAGCTTATCTCATGGTCATGTTATAAAAATATGGAGAGAGACTAGATTATTAGAAATACCCACCCTTTATATGTGAAAATAGTGTTTCCCTTTACAGGAGCTATCTAGGTAATGCCTTTCATTTCAAGGTGTGTCGAAATTTGCTTGCTAGGCCTGTTCATTTGCAAAGTAAAAATAAAAGCAGTAATAATAATAAAAAAAAATACTGAATCTTTCAAAAGCAAAATCTCTTCTTCATGTGAAATGGCACTCAAAGGCAGAGGTCTGAAGTCTCTCAGTGTGGTGGTGTGGCAGAGCTCCTTAGCAGTGTCTCGTGCAGCTGGGAGCTTGTTTCCTCAGCTGTCAGTCACAGCCCGAGCTGCAGTGTGTTATTACTTGATCGCTGGGGTAACAAGTTGGAAAATACTTCCTTTGCTGCTACACAATCCTGGCTGGTGTCTTTGCACTGTCAGACTGCCACAGTCACTGCATCTGTTTGCTTTACCTCTCTGTTTATCTTCTTCCCTGCGGGACCTGTAAATTTGATACGAAACTAGGAAGAAACAGAGCCCAAACTCTGCTGGAGAGAAATCCTGTTGAGTTGCTTTATTTTAACTTAAATCTTTGTGGGGGTGGGAGAAGAAGGAAGAAGTTGCTAAAACAGTTCATGCTGTTTCATGTTCACATAGATTCCTGGCAGTCTGTTCTGCAGGCCTGGAGGTTCAAAGGGGTAATAGAAAAATCTGGAGAAATGTCAAGAAGACAGAGCAAGGGAGATCCTCACCACAGTGTATCAATGAAAATAAGAATGTTTCTGTAATTTCCATATAGAATAGTTTCTATATAATTCTGAGAGGCTACTTACCTGATCAGGATAGAGAAGAACCCTTTTCCATCCAGAAAGATGTGTCAGTATAGATAAGCTGTATTCTTTGATTTAATTTAAATGAAATATATTTGGAAGTAAAATAGTAGTTTAACAATAATAGATATTCAGCTATCTATTCAGAATAGATAATTTAATTTTAATTAATATATCTCTCAAGGTTTCCTGGGAGCAAGAGTGAAAAGGATGCAAACTTCAGGTTAATGAGAATCCAAGGGCTCAGCAAAACAGTTATTTATTTCCCATGAACTGTGCAGAGTTTTTAAGGAAAGATAATTGCTTTCACCCAATTCTGTCCGTCCTCAAACTTGAGCAAAATTAATTTTAAACATGCACAGTTGTTTTTTGTTGGTTTTTTTGGGTTTTTTTGTTTTTTTTATCATAGGAACACCATACTATGGGAGTCCAGATGTCACAGAAGGAGGACTTAGTATTACAACTAAACTTCATTTTTTAATATCGAAGAGTTAGGTTCAGACTGATTCCCTATATGATCTTCCATCTCTCTGTTGTGCTATAAAGCCATTATATTTGTGAAAATGTGGCTACATGGACAGCAAAAATGAGATGTTTAAGATCCTCATCCCCTACATCACAGATATAGAGGTCTGTGACGTTTTACTGCATATTTAATGTTATTTCTAATAAACAGGAACAAAAGTCCCAATTTTAATAGTGTTTGCATATTCAGTGAGAGTCTCTACATAATGATGCCAAAGCGTAGATCTCCATGGATTTGATGTGCTTTAATTAGGCATTTCCTGAGCATCTCATAATGTTTCAGTACTGTAAACCCAAGGAAGTTAGAGTGTGAAAAGAGGCGACAAACTTGACAATGATTTTACTGGGGGGATACCCTTGTAGAAGTTAGACCATGTGAATGTTCTGAAGGAACTTGAAAATTAAACCTTTGTTTTAAAAGGATAATTTTGTTTTGCACAGGTGCATGGTACCATGCTGAATGAGAAACAGAGGTTTTCTTTGTATACTTTTTACACATTTTGACCCTTTACCATCAGCTGTGGGTGTCTGTCTTGAGGTAAAGCACACACTCAACTCACAGAGCAAAGGTTATCCAATGATCTTCAAGTACTGATTTATTGGCTAACCTTCTGCTTCCTGATCACATCATGTACATTAAATAATAATTTGGGGTGGGGTTTTTTGTTGGTCTTTTGTTTGTTTGTTTGTTTTCTTTATTTCATCTCTTTAAATACAACAAATCTCAATGTACAGGCAGTAGCCAGGAGATTAATGCATCCTGTATAGTGCCACTCGAAATTAATTAGACCTCAGCTCTCAATTAACTGTGCTTAAACTGGCCAATTCATGTTCTCTGTAAATGAACCAAAACATTTTGTGTTTGTTTCATGTAGGTCATTGTTTTCCTCTGCTTTGGCTAAAGAATCAGCTAATGCAGACTGTCTCTGATCTCAAACTTCATTCAGTCTCAGCATAATGTAGCAATTTGTTGTCTAAGAGACTGTAACTAGAATATTCCTCTTCCTACAAAGAGTTTTAAAGTACTTCACTGATCATTTTCTGCTCCTCGTGCTAATCTCTGAGTTCCACCGAATTACTGTTGTTTGTACAGGAAAAAAATAATGAAAAGGAAAATGATGTTCCCACCACACTATATACAAAGAGATATAGAAAAAGGAAAGAATTGGTAGAAAAACTAGCACCAACACATATAAAGGCTGGCTAGTAGAGGGTGTAGTGAAAAAAAACAGAGAAGGAAAACATTATACATAATTTCATTCGTTTACAACTCTTTATTTTCAATTAACTTCCTGTAACAAGTTCCCTTAACTCCTGAAGCACAAACTGATATCATGACATGTGCTACATTTCAGGATAAAAAAAAAAAGCAGAGAAAGAGCTATGAAATGCAAGATTAAATTGTAGCTGCTAACTGCATAAATTAACATGTATCATAATGTGTAATTAATATGTATCCCCAAAGCAGAGAACGTTTGCAGCAACCAGCAGTGGTCTGGTTTGTAATTACTGTTCCAAGAAACAGATGAGACTGTATTAAAGGTCTGATGGCTGATTAATGGAGATTTCTCACATACTCAGTTATCACCTGGCTACCAAGAAAGACGGAAACATCTTTCTATCACTCTGTGTTTAAAAATAGACATTTGTCCCAATTATGTTTTAATACACCTTTTCTCCATTATGAAATCAGAATATAAAGTCTTGAAAGACTTTTTGTCTTTTGATCAACTCTAATCAAAACAGTCAGAATATGTAACAAGCATTTTCTTGGTGTTGCAGTTGTCAGCCTCTCCCCTCACATTTTTACCCATGCTAGTCTCTGGAAATAATGCAGGAGCTGCTAGGCATGTGAGACTTATCCAGTTTTTTAATACACATCTCTTGTGGTGTTAAAATGGAAAAAAAAAAATCTTGATATCTTCCTTTCATGAAGACTTTTTTTTAGATGTTTCCTAGGCCTTTAACACATTCTTTATTATTTTGTTATTCCCAAAGAAAGAACTTATTTTCTTCAACTTTTCTAGGAGGAACTCAGTCTATTTTACTTAAAAAACTCTTTTGAATTCCAATCCTGAAGTAGCAAAAATTATACTTTAGTTTTCTTCATCTTCTTCCCACGAATTATATAGCTCTTTCTCCATGTATTTCATTTCAATAATACAAGACTTCCTTACAAACTACTGGGAAGGGTTATTTCATTATTCTGCCTTCTTCTTTGTAAAGTAAAGCCTTTTTATTTGATGAAGGAAAATAATTGTCCATCTGACTTAAAGAAAATTCCCTGCCTGTGAACAGGTCAGTGATTCATATTCTACAGGAGTCAAGGTGGAACCTATTAATGAGCACAATGTCTCACATCTGAGCCTGCTTGATGATGTTCTTCAGAAAGAGATGCCTCATGAAAAGAGAGACACTGTTCTTAAAAGGATCTGGGAAGCTCACTGTGACATTATTAAAATGCTCTATTTTTACATGAGGGTCAAGTTGGAACAGCTCCAGTGGTAAGGCTCTGGCAGTTGTCTTACAATGAGCACAGTTGGATAGGAAATGTCTCCTTGACTTCAATCCCATTAATAACCTCCCACATAAGGGAAGTTTGCCAAAGGGTCTCTAATAGATTCCTTTTAGTGTTATTTTCTGTTGCTCCTGTCATTAGCTTGTGAAACTTCAGACCACAAGGTCTTTTCAACATATCTCGGGTAACTGGCATGCAATTCCTTTTTGCTTTGGATCTTGTTTGCTCTAGTAATGGCATGGTCTTTAAAAACACAGCCATTTGTTCCTGCTCAAAGGAAATATTAAGCTGCGTGAAGTACTTGGTTCAAGAATTTTCATCTCTTCTAGATTCATGTGTTTTTGGCTTCAAATGCTAAGGCTTTAAAACCCTCAATTATCACTGTTAAATGTTCACAACATTTAGCTGGATGGTTCAGCAAAAGTGAAAATATGGACATCACAGAAGTTGTTAATAATTAATGCCTTTTAATACAAAAATGTTAGAAATTGTCTTGAATTTATTAAAATCTGCCCCGGCTTTAAAGCTCCTTTAAGGCAGCAATCTGATCCAATATGAGTAAGAACACTCAAGATCTTAACAGACCTAATCTTGTGATAAAAAGCCCCTGTTAATAATAGTGTTCACCCTTTAAATTGCCAAATAAGAAATACTGCTAGGATATTAAAATTTTTTAACACTGCCTGATGTCACATGCTTTTAGGACTTCAATTATTGCAACTTGTTCTTACTTAACTTCTTCAATTAGATTCTGCTGTCTCAGGAGATGGCAAAATGCTGGTATTAAGATATTACTCCATGGATTATCTCTGTCCATCACTCTTCCCTTATATTACATTCCCTTCAATTAATCATTGTACCTATTATCAAGTGTTCATTGGCATTTGTGTGTACCTTTTTATATCAAGACTGACTACATTATCTCTATTCCTGAAAGGATTTTGTTCATGTTTCTGTGCTCCTTTGAAGACATCAGTTTAGAGTGCCTCAGCAAAACACAAACCTAGTGTCTCAGGTTTGAATCCCTTTACATCTCCTTCATAATACCAAAGGCTCCTCTGTTCCTTTGAATCTATTCTATAGTTTCTGCTCTCCCACCTCTTAGGTTGTCTTCTCCTTCTCCACAGAAGACATCACATCCTCCTTTTCTGCCTCTTTCCAGTCTGTTCCTGCCCCTCCCATCCACTCCACTGTTCATGTCATCCCATCAATTCAAATATCCTTGCTCTGCAGTCGCCACCTCCTTCCATGTACCATCCTTCCTGTAGTCTGATCACCTCACACACCTTGGATCCTACTCTCTAAACCAAAGCTTCTTGGTCTGTGTAACTCCTAGACCCTTTTTCCTGTTTGTTGTTGATTTCTTCCTCCTTTTTAAATTCTCACAGATGCTGCTTCCACCATACTCCAGTACTGATGCCTTGCTTCCTTTTCTGGTCACGTCTGCTTTCACACCCACAAGGCTTCTGCTCTGAAAAAGTCTTCAAAGTAAAAAAGTCTCAGTCCCCTGCCCAAATCCTCCCAGAGGAGTAGGACACATTTCCCAAATGGATTACAGATTATCATCTCTATTTTTTTTTACACTTCATAGTGAAGGTGAGAGGTAAGGAAAGAAGAGAGATTCCGTGTCATAAAATGACTGCTTAAATGACTTTTGTAGTTATTGAGTTACTACAGCTTCAAAGAATAATTCATATGAAAATCAAACGAACTTTGCCTCACATACACTCCATTTTTAGAATTGTAAGTCTGATAAGAATACCTAACATCCAGTCAGAGTTCCTGGTATAAATACCATTCTAAGAATACAGGAAAAAAAAAAAAAAAAAGGTATTGTAACAACATGAGAATGACAACTATTTGTGGAGGTTGTCCCACAGGGGAAACCTGCTGCGTGTGCCCTCAACAGTGTTCCCTCACCACCCCCTTGCTGGTCTCCACTATATTTTAGGAGTGCAGGCAGACTGTTCCTTACTAGAGGTACTACTAGAGTACGCTGATGATTGCTGTAGGTACTGATTATTGACTGCAAATCATTCACACCCTTTCCCATCTTATGTGAGAAGGGATAGCTTACCTTTATACAGTTTTCTATTGAAAATTGTTGACTGACTGCAACTTTTTTTTTCCCCCCAAGCTGAGCTTTTAAAAATATAACTTTTTCTCCAATATTCCTTCTCACCTAGGGTAAAGTGATGGTTTACTAACTCATTTATTTGCCAACTAGATTATGCTATCATTTTGTGCCTTTTCTTTTAAATTTTTTAATTTACCAGAAACTAGGACATGGCTGTTAAAATGTCTCTGCTGCTGGGTGTCATCTTTGGTGTGGGTACATTTCCATCACTCTTCACTCTTAATTCATGTGAAATGTCAGGTTTTGTCTCAGCACCATCAGGTTCACAACATCCTAAACTGACAATATCTTGAAACTGGTGAGTTTTGCACTACGAAGAAGGAGGGGGCGGCGGGGGGGGGAATATCCAACTTTTGGAAGAATTTTCTGTTTATTCTCTTGCACAAAGGGTGTTTCTAAAAACTTTAAATTATCATAACTATTTCTTTTTGAAATAACAGATTAACAGAATTATTTCATAGCCTGAAATTTATTCCATAGAACAGCACTTCCTGCTATGTTTGTGTATGCCATGGTATTTTTTTTAAATTCTTCTGTCTTGATATAAATCCTTACTACCAAAAATCCCTGAAGGCACAATTATAATTATCTAAATATTTGTATTTTGACATTTCTTTAAGGAGTGGTTTATTGCATGTGTCTTGACTTGTTTGCCTAAGTCATGTCAGAGTAAAGTAAAAGAGGTTATTGTTTCTTGACTTGTTTTTGATCACCATCTTTGGTGTGGTCTCACTTGTTTTTTAAAAAAAGGTGATCATTTTCTAAATTATAGATGCTTGTGATTTGAATGTCCAGAGCCTTAGGTACCAAAATTCTTCTGGATTCAGAAGAACAGCTTTTCAGCAGAAATATTTCTCATAAATCCCTTTGTTGTAAAGATATGGGGAAGTTCTTTCTTCCTATTCTCTCTGTCCTTGACGGTGTTATTACTCTTGCTCCCCAGTAGATAATTACCTCCATAGACAGATAGCAAGCATGCAAGCAAGAGGGTTTTATGGCCTTGAAATCTTCTTCAACTACAATCATAGGAGTATTAAAATCAGTTATCATTTATATTTGGAAGATAACATTACTAGCTGAAAGTTAACTTGTTAGACATTAGTCAGTAATCACCATCATAATATTTTCCTTTATTTCTTGCTGATACCAGTTACTGGTTAACATGATACTTTTACCATCCTGCTGCCTTTGTAGGGGCTCATTAGTGGTGGGATTTGACCTTTTTATATCCAATGACTGATAGAGATAATGCAGGAATAGGCCATAAGGGACTTCAAAAATGGAGACAAGGGCTTATGTTTGTAAAATAAAATGAATGGAAACCAGTGAATAGATGACAGAGACAAAGCAAAGGGCTTACAGAAACAACCTCTTGAGCAATGTTTTCTGGAGGAATATTGATTGTGTGAGATTGCCTTTGTCAAGACCAAAGGGAAAGGATTGCAGCTAGTGATACATGATGAAACTTTAGACAAGAACTATCTGTGAAGCCAAGATAGGAAAGCTGGTTCTAAAGTCTCCAACACACATGAGAATCTAAAGCAGTCAGAAGTGTCACACACGGCTGAATGACCGACAGGGTGTTGTCCACAGAAAAGAGACAGTGGAAAGGCTTTGAGGAAGAAGAGTAGTGGTAGAAGAGTTTTGAGTTACTGAGGGATTGTGGTCTGAGACTTGGAAGGAAGACCTGAGATGTAATGTAGAGTAATAATAATGTGCAGCACCAACTGTTGGTGTATCTGGGTTCCAACTGTTTGGCTTGCAGCTCTGAAACAAGCCCCCTCTTGGCTCTTTGATAAAGCATTGAACCTTTCTGTGTCTTTGTTTTCCCATCTGCCAATGAGTGATAAAAAATCTAATTCACAGGTGTATTGTGTGGCTTAGTTAATGAATATTTTGAGGGGGTTTTTTCAGTCATCAGATGGCACAACTATAGGAATGCTAAAGCTATTAGTTAGCAATCACCACTGAAATCAGGAAGTCAGAAAAGGCCCTGGTTTCTGAAGCTCCATGTACTTAATGTAAATTACTTTGTGATATAGATCAAAATTGTTTGGTAAGATAATAACCTGGGACCAGAAGAAAAAAAGATTGAACTGCCCCAAAAGGCAGAAAAGCACTTAGCAGGATTAACAGAAAACACATGAGCAGGCAAGACATTTAACTAATTTTTAAAGACGGTGGCAGCCAGCCAGTGCATGGTTAGGCAATTGTGTCAGTCCCATGGCATGCCTAGCTGCATCTTCAGCTGTCTCCATGCATCTGCAAATCTGCTCCATACATCCAGAGCCACTGGTTTTGGAGCCATTGGCATGTCCTCCACAGCTATTTAGGAGCTCATCAGACTGTCCCCAGCCTTGTGGTGTTCATTGTCACAAGACTGCTGAACAGGTGGTGACAGTGAAGAGATCTTTGAAATGGACTTTGAACTTGAAATGAATCTCAGTTTAAACAAGGAGAAAATGTTATAGAAGCCTCCCATCCTGCATTTTGCTACTCTCATGTTGCTTCAACACACTCTGGCCAGATGCATAAAATTTTATTGGAACTCTTTGGGGTCTTTGTCATTGAATAATAAAAAAAAATCAAAACCAAAAATGATAAAGTGCAACTGATTTTTAGTTCATTATCTGCACCATGATGACAGTAAACCTAGAGTAAAGAGGATGTTGAAAAAAAATCACTTAGAAGAATTAGGACATGCAAAAAGCTGTATCATTCATTAACAGCAAAACAGCCTGACAAAAAGAGCTCTGAAATCCATGCAGATAGAACCTAATGTCATGTTTCAGCTGAAGGAGAATGCTGACTACAGCAGGAATTAGGCACAACTAATAATATGGAATGAAAAATGAATGTTCATAGTACGCAAAAATGCATAAATAAGACTGTATTTCTAAAAAAATGAAGGAGAATGGGGGGGAAACCACCAGCAGTGCTGATGTCACATGAGTCCCGCTCACAGTCTGGATGGATTCATTTATTATGAATTTTACGTATTTTAGGTGTTGATAGAATGTCCATCCCCATCAATCATTTTAAAATGTTTATTGGGGAGTGCACAGATACAGAGAAGTGTATTTTAACCCTTAGTTGCTAGGACTCTTTTTCATGCTTTTCTTTCTTACCATCCCTGATCTGATTTATTTCCTCTAGCATCTTTTTTCCCAATTCTAAATCTTTATTTCCAGTAATTTATAGTGCAATATAATTATGAAAAGAATTCTTAAGATTGATGTTATGTATTATTGGTTGCAGCTGTTTAACAAATCGGCCTGTTCTATTTGGATTTATTGTTATGTACACAGTTCTATGAGGAGTAAATTTTCTCCTTCATATTAGCTGCTTGTAACCTGTATTTCATGTATGCTCCCATATGACTTACTCCAGACTTTAAAAAGTACAAAGCAAGTTTTTGTTAACTCATTACTGAGATAATTCGTGTTCCACTCCTTTGACATCAAAATACTTGGAGGAGGCAGAACTGGAATAGGGTGAAACTAAAGGTGTTGGTAGCAGAGCAAGAGCAGAAGGTGGCAGAACCAGGGTTTCTTAAGCATAACCAGGAACCTCTCCAACAGCAGCCTAAGGAGTGATTCACTTCTAGGGAGTGGGTTACAAGGAGAAGCCTGTAATTTGACAGATTGATTTGACACTCATTAATGAACACACTTTCTTTAACTGGAAAGCAGATTCCTTTCTTTCCATTGCCATCCATACAATTTAATCCTTCCCTAAATTCAAGCACAGTTGTTGCAAATATTTTTGTTTTCCACCCTCTTGTTGAATTAGACATTTAATGTTTTCATTAACTTTTTTTATAGGCCCTGCCACTATCCACAAAACTGAAAGTATTGTTCCTGAAAATTAATGTAAGACTATAAAATAATGTTCTCTGTTTAACAGATTCCTCATATTTGCCAGGAAATCAAGTACAAATTTGTATTGTGGGAGACACACTGGAATCTGTGTATTTTCTTCCAGCACTCAGAAGAGCAACTGGAAATTAAAGCATGGCTTTATATCAACATGCTGGCACCTTGTTTTAGCTAATGAAACAACAGTAAAATTCAAGGTAAAATATGTCTGCCAAAAATACCTGAAGTTCATAAGAGTAATCAAGTTATAAACCCAGAAGAATAATTAAAATATGCAAAATATCTATTGATCTTGAGCATCTGGTGACTTGTCAGTAACCACAGACACTAAACCAGCCTGCTTTAACATGCTGTTAATTTGCAGTCTTTGATTAGATAGATTTTTTTTGGTATGTATCCATAAAACTACAAGGATCTTCCCTGCCATTCATCATATTCCTTTTAATAAATGACCTCGGTTTTGTATCCCAGCAGGGAGGTTTGCAACACTGAATGTTCTGTCAATTGAAAATTGATCTTTTCCACAGGATGTTCCAAAAGATTAAGCAGGTATCTTTAAGCATGAGACCCAGGTCACCTCCATCCTGTAAGTAGCATGACTAGTTTTATTTTTGGGTTATTTATCTGCAGCTTCAGCCAAGATCAGCGTCTTCGAGATGACAGGATTTTACCTCTTCTACTAACTTGGAAACAAAAATGTAGCTCATGAGGTAGATAGATGCATGAAAAAATAAATAGTCTCTGTAGATTATGACTCAGTGGAATAGTCTTGGATAATGACTACACTTGCATCAAGTGGAAGACAAAAATACCTTTCTCTATAGAGATGTTTCATAGTGTATTGATCTTTGCAAGATGATTTTTTCTCTGCCTCAAAACCTACCACCAAACAACCGACCTTTTCATTTCAAATAACGTATATTGTTTGTGTTTTGATGGACTAGAACCATAGGGCCAGGTCATGCCCTGTTAAATTCCATCAATGGCAGAGGAGTAGAACTTGGAATAATGTCAGCTGAAATATCCTGCTGTCAAATTACCATTTCCAAGTCTGAATAAACTATACCGTAAAAAAACCCGCCAAATCCCACAAGGCATCCTGGGGGAAAAAAGACCAAAAAAACAAATAAGAGGGAAAAAACAAAAGAAAAAGAACACCAACCAACCAACCACCCAACCAAAACATAAAAAAGTAATTGAAAATCTTACATGCAGTGTGCTTATCTGGAAATTGTCATAGTAGCAGATTGCACTACAATTTGAACGTGGATACAGATTCATAGATAGGAACCTAAGCTCACAAGATTTTAGAACAATTTTAGGCCATTTTAAGATATTTTTTCTCATGAAACACCACAATACTTCGAAACTTCTGGCTTTAGGGAGACATCCAGAGGAGATCTCTCTTTTCAGCTGAGCTGCTTTTTGAGCAGGGCACATTCAGTTGGTGCAGGTTGAAATTCTGGGTCCTGGGAATGGTTGCATCAAGCCCTGCAGAGCAAAACCACTGGGCTTTGCAAATTCCAAAGTCAGCACTGTATCAGGAGAGTCTGGAGTGCACACACAAGAGGCACTGTCAGTCACATCCACAATCTTTTTTGCAAATATCCATGCAAATCTGACTGCTGCATCCCACTCTGTCTGAGTAATGTGTGTGTAACTTACCATTTAACACTCTTAACTCTGGCAATGACTGTGCCCATAATATTGGATTAGCTTTTGAGAGGTGTAGCTTGAAGTGCAGGATCTAGTCCTGGAACTGCTGCAAGGCAGAAGTTAAAGAAGTGATGGAAGTCACTGCTTCAATCTTCTCTGGACTCATTCCATTTTATTAGTTTAATATTGATATATATTAGATGAGTTGTTTTTCACAAAAGGTGAAATGCTGGAGTCTGTTTCCTCTTATGGAGGGACTCATTTTCTTAAACCTTCAGATTTCCAAATGGTGTACTCCTTGACCGTTTTTAATTCAAAGCAGCTGTACTAATTCCTTCTACAGCCGTTCTCAGCACTGCAATTACAGCATTAACATTGAGCTTTTCAGACTTGATAACAGATTCTAATTTTATCACATCTGGTTTATTGTGAGGATTTTTTTGTGCCTCGAGGTGACTTTTCCTTAATCATTTCTTCTGTACAAGATTGCTGGTAGGAGCTTAAAAGACTTTCTTTGCTGCAAAGACCAACTGCTGGTTTCTTCTCCACCAGGACAATGTACCAGCAATTCTCTGGATAAATTGTCTAGAAGGCAATCATTTGGAAGCTCTTACCAAGCTAGGGAGGTTATTAGCTTTTGATCTCTTTCCTTAAATAATATCACTATAAATTTGCTGAAGTGTACTGGCATTAGATCACTACTGGGTTTTCTTCCTGAGAGGAAAGACTACAGAAAGCTCCTTTTTTCATTTACCAAAATAAAATTTCTTCAAAATCAAGGCCTTAGATATTCACATGTACCTCCCACTGCAGGTACTGGGGTAGGAGACGGGGGAAGTATATGTGAAGGAACAAATGGGTCCAGTTGCCAAGTGGGAGTGAACATGAAAGGAAGGAATAGTACGAAAAAAACCAAAACAAACAGAAAACCCATAAAAAACTAACATAATTTCCCTTCATTAATAACTTTTTAAAATTCTTTTGAGGCTTGCATTTTATCTTTGCACTTGTGCTGGCAATGACATGTCTAGCAGTGCTATAATGAGATGCTCAAAAAAGATGGAGTGGTTTAGCTCAGGTTTAAGCTCTTAATGTGCCCAGGCAGCCACCTAAACAAAGGTAAAAGATGGGAATTTTTTTTTTTTTTTTTTTTTTAAAAGACAACTTTTTCTATGCACTTTTATATCTCACTCGTTCTCACTCTGAATGTATATTTCCTGGGGGCTACCATACAGTTTTCATCTATCTTTGTGAACTTGTAGGGTCTATGAACTTTGTAGGATGTTACCTGTTCATTAGACTGGATGATACCTTCCATGCTTAGGGAATGAGGTCTGGTCTGTTGTTGCATATATATTCCTCAAATGCAGATTTATAGCCATGTTTTCCAATATTAACAAGTTGGCAAATAGCTTTATGGCTGGATAATCAAGGAATATGTATATTCTTACTTGTTTTGAATTTTAGGCCTGCTAACATACATACCTGCTATAAGAAGCCATAAGTGCTTGTGAATTTATTAAAAAACAGGTTCAGTATTTCTATCTCAGCCTTGCCACAGGATGGATTATAGTATATGTGACATATATAAGCTGGTATTTTATCAGTTTGGACATCACTAGGGTTGGGCCACTCTCACAGCTAGTGACTGCTAGAGCTTTAACTAAATATGGTTAAGGTTATGACCGTATTTTTCATATATATTTCAGATTTGTCTCATTGAAAGTCAGTGAAACTGAGATCATATCTAGAACCTGTCTTCAAAATATCGGGGAGTAGATCACTCTTTGATCCAGACTTTATCACTCAAAGCAAATTTATTTTTCATCTAGAAAGTCTTTGATATTTTGGATGAGACTTCTTCATTTCAGTTAGCTTGTATTGTAAAAATACTTAAAATTGTTATTCAACAGTTATGTGCTCTTTGGGAGTTTGAAATAAGCTACAGAAGTTATTGCAGTTTGTTCTTTATATTTCCTGTGGATTCTTAAATGCTCTGTGTTTCTTCCTGGCTCTCCCTAGTTGAACTGTAGCTACCAAAACAATATTGCAATATTCCTTACCTGCTGGATTGAGTCCCAGCATAACTATAATAACTGCACTGGCTTCTGCGCTTTCTCTGTACAAATCTGTTCAGAATAGGAATTTCTTAAAGAAAAGCTTTTATTGCCTTTTTTTTTTTTTTTTTTGTGACAAGGGACTATGTCTCATTGCAAATTATGTAATTTCTTCTTTTCATTTTATATCTGTCTGGCTATAATTTTTTGAATAGTTTTATCTAGTCCTAGTAATTCTTTTCAATGAGGTTTATAATGTCTAAGGTCCCTCTGATGGGTACCCAGGATTCGTCCTCCCCCTCCTCACCCCCAGCTGGGCTTTGGTAACATAAACTTTCTTCAGAAATTAGTGAGTATTTTTTTTTCCCGTATCTAACTGCCAGTATTCCTATTCTGTACCATACCTATTGTCCCAGCTCTAGTTTAGGTGAAATTTTTCTATCCATGCTATCACCTAAAAAACTGCATTTAATGTTACAATTCATGTAACCATCTCATGCATGTTTTTGAAATGAAATTTTAACTTTCTTTCAACCATATGTTTAGAGTCACCCTTTTGTCATGCTTCCCCAATAATGTTGTTGCAATACAATATCTTTCAGAACTGAAGGCTAAATTCTTTACTGTTTTAATATCTGTCAATGTGTGGAAGCAAACACCAAAGCCTGTAGTACCCCAAAAACCTCTGTCCTCCATCCCAATCAATAGGTTCTCATTTATCATTACACATCTTAGAACAATACAGACAGATTTTCATTAATGTGACAATATTTTTTTTTTCTGAGCTAATATTGAATTAATTTCTTTCAAATAAATTTTTGTGGGGCACCATATCAAATGTTTAGCAAAATCCAGAAACATTAAATTTAGTGTCTTCACTTTGCCGCTAATTATTTTACTGTTTCTCTTCGCATTATCTTCCTCTCCCAAGGTTACCTCTAATATGGCATGTCTTCTGCATGATAGATAATGAGCCTGTTTCTTTGATGAAACATTTCAATTTTGAGAACAGGTGGTCAAGCATCTATTCCACTGACACAAGGAAAAAGCTGTCTTGACTAGAAAATAAGTCTGTGGTATATAAAATACAATACCTGCCATGTCAAATTGGAAGGAAAATGTTCTGTGTCACTTTAACTGTGGCTCTAAACCCAAATTGTATCATGAGCATATCTGTTTTATTTAGGCTTTTTCCTTTATATTGGCAGCTGCTAAATAAAAGTTGTTTCAATTTCCTTTTTCTGCTGATTGAGTGGTTAGCTCTAAGTCCAGTTTCTGAACAGCATCTGGCACATTTTATGCAGCCATAAAATATTTAAAAATAAGGTGAACCACTTTTGGCAAGCCTGTTACTTGAAACCCAAAGGGAATTCCAGAGTCTATAGCAAGCTTTATTATCTCTCTGACAATGCAGCACATCTAGTAACATGAGACTGTCTACTGTGCTGATATCAAGCAGTCAGAGAGAAACAGATGACCCTTGTCACAGCATCCTGCCCTGACTTTGGCCTGACAGGTACTGAGGATTTCCTGATTAAGCAAAATTCTGAGCAATTACAGCTGAGATTTAGAGGGACACCTCGTTGTGCTGTCATACTTTTTGTGATGGATCAAAGTATGACAGATTGTATATGGGCTGGAAACTAAACTTCAGAAAGAGGTTGGCCACCCTGAAAGCTGAAACTCGTCAGCTGGGTGATTTGTTGGCAGGCTGCTACTCAAAATGTGGAAATAGGAATTAATTTAATTTCCACAGTATTAATTTGAATGCTATTAAAGAAGTCCAAGCCCTTTGATTGTTTACTGTTGGAAAGATGGTTAAGGCATACACCAGTGATGGAGGTAACACAAATAATAAACCAGGAAGCAGAGAAGTATAAAGCATGAGGTGCTTGTTGCAGTGGCACCAGGTGCTTAGAGTGATGAGAGACCAGGGAGAGAAGATTCTCCTCTCAGGCAAAAAGTACCCAGGAAATGTGTCTCTAAAATGCTTTATGCAGCATTAACAGGGTGTTGCCTGCTGGGAGATGTTCTTAGATGTAAAAGCACAGCAAGGAGAAGGTTTGATTTAATAAAATGTTTATTTCTGTTTGTGAAGAGTGCAGGCCTGATGCTCAGCTGGAATAGGCTGGCACGGCTCCATTGAACTAGAGCTGCCAGCTTCAGGACGTTATCTATGCTTCCAATACTTTTGTGCTTTTATAAGACATCTCTGTACAACTTATTTTGTGCTATTCCAGCTTTTACCTTATGGTCCTTGCAATTTTTTTTGTCTCAGAAGGAGTTGCCATGTCCCTTTTATCTCTGATGGGAAAGTGAGGCTAGGCCTCACAAAGATGGCAATTCTTAAGGCTTAAATACAGTTATCTGTTCCCTCTGTGGTTCTTTCAGAGTCCCAGAACTGAGATAACTGTGGCACTGGCACAGAAAGGAGGTTGCAGCAATCCATATGTGTTAGTGCCTGTGACACTCTCGAGGGGATGAGAGGATTTCAGATTAGTCAGATACATAGCTAGCCCGAAGCTGAAAGGAAAGGGTCCAGGGACAAGTAGCCTGATGTGTATCACCTTCTCTATTGTATCCTCCATGTTATAGCTTTTGAAAGCTTTGGGCATAGGTATTGCCCTTGGAAACTGCTATCTGCCACTGTGCTACAGACTTTATCAGCTGCCTGATAGAAGTACGGTAAATTAGGTTTTAAGCTTTGCATGGAAAATATAATTTAAGCACCTCAAGACTCAGTTTTGAAGTCCATAGAGTAAAGGGAAAAAAATCATTTTAAGTCAGTAAATTGAAGATTCTTCTTTATTTTCCTAATATGCTCTCAGGTACACTGTAAGTGCTGGTTAGGGGCTTAGGGCATGTATTCATTTCTCTCCAGTGTGTTTTCTAATGTCCCACTTTACAGGAAAAAAAATGCAGGAGTGAAGTCATTATAACACTTCACTGTAGACAAGGCAAGTGATTCTGAGGTTTATTAACCCCTCGAGTAACCTAATGGCATATTGTATGTCCTGTAAAAATGGACATTTTTGCAAAAGTGTTGGTTTCCCCACAAGAAACACTGCTTCACTCTCATGATACCATGGAAATGTTCAAGACCAGGATAACTGTAAAAAATGCATCCTCATGGGGATAGCACTCAGCAATTCGTTTAGCTTTGATTTAGAGTTATAAATAGTGGGAAAGGAAATATTCAGCAGCTCTGCCATTCCTTTGTGTATGGGTCCACAAGTACCAGAGGGGTCCAAAAAGAGGAGACAGCACAGGCTGCTATCTAAGTAATGATCATATCTCCTGTTGAGGTGAGAAAATGAGACACAGGGTGAGTAACGAATGAGCACCTACGTGCATTTGTGTGTGCTATTTATATGGATGCTTTGGGGTTTTCGTGTTTATGTTTAGAGGAAAACAAAGAAAAGGAAGGAGAGAAAAGAAGGAAAGACACATGGAAATATAAAGTTACACTGTTATAGCTGTAGTTTTAGAAACGTTTGTGATGCAGATACTTGATTTTATTTTCTTAAGACCATATATGAGCAAAGAAAAAAACTTTTTTAGACTGCTGGCACAACAAGACATAAAATGCTAGAACCAGAATCTACTCCAACTCAGCAACTGGTAGTTCTGTCACCCTCCCCTGTGCCACTGTCCATGTCTTTTCCCATGACTGATGCTCACACACATCTGCCTTCCTGCCCTCTCCTGCCTCCAGGTGACCCAGATACCTTGGATCACATTAAAAAAAATCGACTTCCATTCCTAATAAATGTTTCAAGTCCTTAAATATCAGCTTGTGTCTCATCCTAGTACAATCTATAGCAGCCTGCCTCCTGCTTGAACTGATCATGTGCTCAGAAACAATTTTAGAAGTGACTTCCAGTCCAGATTGAAGACAGAAATCCTGCTCCAGTGGCCTTTGGGAAGACTATTTTCTGCACTGAAATAACTTTTTAATGCAAAATAACAGCAAAATTAAAAAGCTTTTGCTTCTCTCAACACAAGACAACATGCAAAGAATATGTGGAAGATCCAAAGTGTCCCTGTGTCTGCATATAAAATGTAGTTCCAAGTGTTTTATGAAATATTTCTAAATGTTTATAAATAATCTATGTCTGTAAAATAATATATATATATTATCTTTCTTTTGAGTTATAAATGATGAAGTTAAAAAACTCATGGTTAATATGATTTTAAACACTTCTGAGATTAAGTTCTTCATTTGCCTGTGTATGTTCAACACATGAAAAATAATTTTTGTTCTCTTGCAAGACAGAATACCACTGTCATATAGCAGTGAAATTGGCCCTTTGTGTAAGTGATCTTGAAATGAGTGAAGGTAGATTACATCTGATTTACAGGTAGTAAATCTTGCCCTTTTCAAAATCCTTAAAAACCTGTTAAGAAACTTTTCTTGTTTAACAGTCTGTGAAGGAATATACATGTTGGAAAGGATCTTCAGTTTACTGAGGAAATTTCATGGACTATAGACTCCTGATATTATGCTATTTTAGGATTCTCTTAGAGGGTTATCTGATAAAACTGTGTCAGTAAATATTGTAGTTCGCATATTTTTATGTTTGAGATTAAAAAAAAGGAAGTCTTATATGTTTTCTACGAGTGTTTCAGACAATTCTTTAATATTTCTTTCCGAGAGCCATCTGGGAGATGCATGCAGCTTATTCAAGTCTTTGAAATTATTCACAGAAGTAATTTGTTACTTCTTTTGCAGAGGGATACAAGAAATCTCCCCCTTTCTCATTTTGATTGCTTCTTTTCCTTTATTATTATTCCCTTGTTGCACAGTTTTTTGAACCACTACAAAACATAAAACTATTTTTATCACAAAAGAGTATGCATAATGATATAAAACATATTTCAATTTATTTAGCCTTTTCTGGGATAAAGTCCAATTACAATCTTTAAAGTATATCCCAGCTGATATTATTCTTCCATAGAAATTTCAAGATACGTTTTTTGATAAAGACTCATTTAAATAATGTATCTTGGCTTTTTGCTGATTTAAATGTTCTGTAAAATAGATGCAGCATTGTCAGTTACTGCTGCATAGTTACCATATACATTTATGCTCAAGCTGTCTTTTCCATTTTTAATCATCTTATCTGTGCACTGTGCATTTACATTTTCATGAAACTGAACTCTCTACAGAACATCATATATATTTGTTTTTCATTCATGCTGTGTTTTTAATGACTTCAAACACTTACAGTAAACACAAAACTTGAACCTAGTCAGGTACTTAGCCAGGTGATTAATTTTCAGCACTCAAAGCTGAGATATTTTGGTGGAACACTTCACAGGAGTATTTTTCCAGGCCCAGGCAAAACTGAATACTGTGGAACCCTGAGGCAAATGTAGGTGCCTTCTAAAGCTTGTAACACTAAAAATCTTCCCAGACTGAGAGAGACAGAGATTGTTTTTTTCTTGTAGTGAACTAGATTTTACCATATGATGTGTCCTAGGAGAGATAGGGTTTAGCATGACTCAGGCAGACACCTACGACTAAGTATCAGGACCATAATCTTCACTTACCAAAACACATCTAAATTATTCTCTATTTAGGCTGACCCTAAATACAGAATTTTCATCAAGTTCATACTGTGTGGGCTAGTTCATTTGCCCTCCTCCAAAGATGAATATTTCTCTCCTGTTCATAAATTTATTTTCTTGTTCATTTGTATGAAAAGTCTGTAGGTTCCCAACTGTTCTTTTGTCAAGCTGGAGTGCTTGATTTACTGTATACATTTCTTGCCACATATTAAGAGCTGCTCTGAGCAAGTTCTATTCACTGTCACTGCAATAACTAAGCCTGCCAATGTTAAATTTGGGGTGTAGCAGGTGTAAAATCAATCAATCTCCTTACAGAAATGTAGCAATGTCTTCCTGTTTCATGTCTCAAAAAAAGGTCTGGTAGGTCAGTCCTATCCTCTTTCAGATTCATGACTGTATATTGAAATAACTGCTAGGTACCTGTTCTCACCTACAGACAAAGAGCTGCACCCCAGAGTTTTACAGAACCAGAGATGCAGAACAATCCTTGGGAACTTCTCATTTGCTCCCAATGCATTTATTTCTTTAAGAATTGGGTTTCCTTCCTCCAGAGCACCAGGCACCACCTAATGATGGAGTCAGGTTTTCACCCACGCCTTGTTTTTTGTCTGGCTTCCACCACCCTCGTTTTCTGCTGAAGATCTGCCTGAGGATGCCAGCTCCCTCTGTCACTCTCCTTGCTTCTTTGCTTTGCTAGTCTGGAGGTCAGGAGGGGTCCTGCTGTGTGGGATGGCTCAGTGAGGTCTGTGGGTCTGTCCACACCAGTCTGTCCCCAGTGTCACTGCGATTTACAAACTGCCTGTGTTGAAAACACAGATGCTGGGGTGGCACAACAGGAACAAACACTACAGGCATCATAATCTGTAGTGTTTGCAGCTGTCCCTCACCTCCTCCTCTGCACTGAAACCGTGGCACATTCGTGGTAAACTGAAGGAGACTCCTAGGTACAGAGTGGGTTTCAATTATTTAGTAATATGAGTTTATTAAATTACGTCTGTGTATTGTTTTCATATTGCTTTGTGGTTTTTTCTGCCACCCTCATAAAATTCCATTTTTTCTTGCTTGGCAGATGCATGGCTTAGTCGCTAAACCACAATAAGGATAACTCATAGCAGTCACTCTGCATTTCTCTCTCCCCTTGCTTCCTGCCCAAATAATAGGAAGCACTTCGGATCAAATTGAATCTCTCAGGTTTTTTCTTCAAATTCTTCAAGCTATTCTTTATTTATTATTAGTGAATCTCCTTCATTTATGGTTTGCTTTTTTTTTGTTTTTTTTTTTAAGTGTAAAACTATTTTTCTCAATTTCATTAAATCTGCAGAAATTCATATACATGCATAAAAAGGCTTATTACTGGAACCAGCTTATCAGAACAGTCCTTAACTAAAAATATAGACGCTCTTAATCATACCTGTGCTTGAAATAGCAGGGTTTGACATAAAACTGTTTTCTTATGAGTTCCAGCAGCAGCAGTAGACATGTGTCTGGAATTGCAGATGTAAACCGGATATGAATATGCAGCATCTGTGGTGGTTTTTGCTACTATAGCTATGGCTTCAAACTATTTTTGTAGGGTTGCTGGTGGTTTTCAGGGATTTTATGTGCCAGTTTATTTGTTTGCCTTTTTGGTTTTTTTTTAAGGAATGTAAAAAAGCAATATGAGAAGTTCTATAATATGGATGAGAATTTCTTTATTTCTAGGAATAACTAGAATTGATTTAACATTCCAGAAACATATTTATGAAATGCTAGGAGAAAAGGCTAAGGCAAAAAGAGAGGAGGGACAGGCTGGTCTATTAATCTTTATTTTGTTGCTTAGGCTGATATATTGTTTTAGCATTTCAGTCTGTTAATTGCAACTAATAATGGAAAAGGAAGTCTATTAAAAAGAAAAAAAAATCTACAGTGCTTTTCTTTGTGGTGGACTATTGGCTTGTGCTTGAAAACAGATAAGGTGAGAGCTGCCAGTTCATTTTATAGCTCTTTGCTTTACCATTTCATACAGCTGGATGGAAATGTAGGTGTTTTTCCTTTGCTCATATGTAATTTGGTCTCAATTGGTTTGGTGCTGAGTTTTCTGCTAGGAAAAGAGTCTTCTTTAAGTATGTACTGAGGATATCTTTTTGCACACTTACAAAGTTTTCCCATCCCTTCTCCTCCTGTACATGAATTTTTCTGTAATAGTATAGAAAAAGTGTTTAACTTCTGCTGTTTTGGATTGTCTTGGAGTCCTGTGGAGCAGGTTCATAAAAGATGCATCCACTGCTCTTTCTGTGTTGTTTTCCCCTCTGTCCCTTTCCTCCCCCCACCTCAATAATGTTTTTAAACCCAGCTGTTAATATGATCCAAAGCTTGGCTTCTGAAGTCAAAAAACAGAAAGCTTCTCCGAGTTTGGGAGCCTGGGTCAATTATAGAGCTAAATAATTTTGTTCATATTAATATCCAATGAGTTGAGAATGTTCTTTGAATGCTCAGGATTCACTCTGTTAGGAAGCAGAAATAATCCCAAGTGACAGGCTGGGATTAGTCACGGCAATTACAAAGAGTGTTAGGGATTAGCAAAGGTGAAACATTTTAGAGCATTCAATTAGCTCCTGGATACATATTGATGCCTTGCATAAAGTTATTCTTAAAGAGAAACATATCTTTTTCCCAGAAAGTAACAAAAAGATCACAGACAAATCCAAAACCAAAACAACCTTCTGGTTTTGCATCTTTTTGGATGAGCTTCGGTTATCCAGTTCTAAAAATCAAAGAGTTTAGTAATTCACGTACAGTTTTATGTACACCACCAGTACAAAACAGGCTTGTTAGCTGTGCTATTCAACATTTTCATGAAATATGAATGGTGATGTTTATGAAAATCACAGAAGCATTCATCCAAAGAGAGGTAAATTCACTAAAAGTCTCTCAAAAACTAAAATACTTTCAGGTTGCAGTGGTGCCAGTAATAGCTTTACCTTAAATTTTTCTGAATAATTCATAACCAGGAGAAAGACATTCTGACATTTACCTAATCTAGCCTAAAATATTAGGATCTAATAGGAAACGTGATAATGTGGATTAGCTGTTAGTAACAAGCCAGACTTGCAGACCCTTCCCAGGGACTCAGGACTCCTCTCCAGACATTCTGCTCTCAGGTGCTTGAACTCTACATGCAGATGCAAGGTTATTGTCACTGAGACACAGAACAAGGTGCTGATGTTGACCCATTGAGGTTATAAAAAGGAACTGGAGGCTCCTGTGACTGAAAGAAGGTTTTTGAAGTCAAGATTGTGTAAGCACAGCTATGAGGTGATCCAAGTCTGGGAAAGAAGCTTAGAGTTTCCATTCAATGGCTGCAAAGGCTAAAGTTTTGACCATGACCTTCAGGTGATGTGGCATAAATGTGAGAGGTTGTACCCATGATGGTCTGGGAAGAAATGTCCCCACAATTTGGAATATGTGAGTAACCTGAGGTATTTTTTCCTCTACAGTCCAGAAACTCCAAGATAAAATGTAAGTATGAATTGGAGTGAACGTGTATTTTGTTTGACGCATTCACTTGTTTTGGTGCTCCTATAATTAGAGAAGATAATGAGTGTTATGGGATGTTTACAGAGTAGCTTTTGTTTTGCTAGGAACTTATAAACTTCACAAATCTTAAAATGTGTCTTTTGAATAAAGCTACACAGAGAGCATGTTGGATATTACTGTCAAGAATGATAATAGACTACTTTTTTCCCCCCATTTTTGCTACTCTGGAGCTCTGCTGGATATTTTTCCTACTACCTTTGTCTTTATCACAGTGATCTTTACTGGCAGGTCACATAGTGTATCCTTGTCTGCATATCTTAAGTGCTGTATGATTTAATTTCATTTATGTTCCGTCCTCCATTGCTAATTAAACTAAAACTAACACTTCAGGTTCACAACAGCTTTGCTGTTTTAATATCCAACTTTTCTTCTGCTCTGTCCCTAATCAGAACAACTGAATGCCCTAAGGAAAAATAAACAATCTCAGCCTTTATAGGACTGATTTTTATTTGAAAATTGTCAGAGCAAAAAATACTGCCTGTGCTGTTGTAATAAGCCATGCAGAAGGAGGCAGATCTTGGCTCCAGGGAAGACCAACCTATTTAATAGAAAGATTGGCTAGCCCAAGGAAGTCATTTTTTAAGCAGATTGAGGTCGCTGTGATCTGCAGGGATATGTGTGTTAGAACTAATAAGTTATTGCTGTACCCATGACACTTTCCTCCTGATTGTTTTGTTTTAATTCCAGCAAAAGCCATAGAAAGTCCCCCAACAGTTTCTGTTGCTGACCTGCTGGGTTTATGGACCCAGGTAGCCAAACACTTCCAGCTATTCATTTTATGACATATCGCTGACAGCTTGGAAGCGAGGACAAAACCTGAAAGTTGTGAAGTTTGAGAGATGAAAAGAGAGTGGCAAAGATGAAAAGCTGGTTAGAATGATTTTGTTTTCTCGTCCACTCAGAGTAACTGAGTAGTTGCAACCCAGCCAAATCTATGCAATGAAAATAATTTGTCTCTACAGCAGACAGCTGCTGTCTTCATGCTCCTATGGTGGGACCATTTGTGTTACACATGTCCACTCCTCACATTCTTGGACTCCACCAAATTTACCTCGCTATCACTGAATAAACCATTCCTCCCTGCTACTTGACCTAGCCTCTATTTTATTCCCTCTCTTTTAAATCAGCAGGAACTTTAAGGGCTCTAAACTAAACCGGGAATGTGGCCACCTGGTAGTGAAACAAACAATTGATAATAGAGCTCATCCCCTCAGGCAACTGCCTGGAATCACGTACATTATTTCTGCTTCCTAGTTGAGAGGTACAGCATTACCATGATGAGTCCTAAATTATTTCATTAAGTTTTCTTCACTCTCTGTTCAATCTTTAAAAAATTAATTACCAATTCCTCATTCTGTCAATTAGTGAAAAATCTACATAAATTATAAGAAAGAGCTACTTGAGTCATGACTATTTTTTCAAAGAGTTCTATTACTATATGAAACTGCTCTACAAAAATTGTTGTGTTTAAGTCAGTGTATGACTTTTCCCCATGAAATATACAAAATAAAATTATTAAAAATGACTCATGTTTAAAAACAACAAAAGCCTATCTACTTCATTTACTGGAGTGCCAGGCAATGATATTGGTCATAGGACAGTATTCTGTGAACCACAGAAACCAATGAATGCTGTGGTCACTTAAAAAATATTTTGGTTTATTCTTTTTTTTTTTACTCTTTATTTTCATGTTAAAATGAAGTTCACATTTGAATAAAATTAGAAAGTGAGGGATTGTGTCATTTCTGAGAAAGGAAACCTTTGAGTGTATGTGGCCATATGGAACACTAATAAAATTAACTGGAGGTTAAAAATGCCTACTTATTTTGGTATGGGATTCCCTTTCCTACCCCAGAGCTTGTCCAGTCTGCATGGGTTTTGCTGCTGTAGCAAAAAGAAAGATGGGATAGTCTCTAGTGTGGTGTTCAATGCCAGATATTGGGGGTTTGAATCAATGTTAGTTCAGCCATGTAAATTCCCCATGGATGAGATTTAACCCAATATTGATAATAGTAAAAATAATGTAGTTAAAAGACAGTCATCAACAACCCACTAAAGAATTTCATCTTGTCAGTTTTCTTGTCTGTTGTAGCCATTTTCTGTCTGTAAACACATACAATCTGCTTAAAAATTATATCCTTGTATGGTGGGGGTTAAAAGGGTGTTGTGAAAGAGTCCAGCTAGGAATTCTGATCCAAAGCTCATGGAAAAACGGTATTAGATGATAAATCTAATAAATAATAAATAAAACTAATAAATCCTAGTATGCAGTCTTTGGCTTTCCCATCCCCATAGGATTGTTTTTATAAAATTCCTATTTTTGATATATTAAAGAAAATAAACATGAGTTCTATGTGATGCATCTCTGAGGGTTAACCTACATCTTAAAGACAACTCAGATAAACTAAATGTACCTCACTTACCAGTAGTTCAGCTGTGTGCTGTTAGAATCTTTAGGGGTTTTGTTCTTATTAACTATTTTTTAAATGCTACTGAAGCATCACAATAATCCCAACTCTTATTGTGGCTGTCTCAGGTTAGTTTTCTGACTTTCTTTAGGGGACCAATATTCTTGCAGTTTCTGTTCAATGAAGTTTAAAAGCCACTTTGGTATTTGTAGGCCCATAGTTCTTTTACCCAGAATGTCTCTCCTGTAATACATAAAACATTATACCAGTGAATCTGGTATTAAGAGATTTATGTACAGTTTGTGCACAACCTTTGTAATTTAAGTTCCTAGGCACCCCAAAATTTCCATTATTTTGGATTATCTTTATGAAATAAAACATGTTTTCAGAAGAGGCAAAGTTCAGGTTTAAGTGATGATGTCTCTTTGTCTGAATGAATATTGTTTGAGGGATGGGGAGGAAAGTAGGCCAAGTTAAATATATGCCTGCTGGTATACAGATTCACCTGCTTTTACTGTAAAGCAGGCAAGTAGCTAATTTGCACTTATTACTGCCATAGAGATTTTAAAGTCCCTGTTTTCAGATCCCTTTTAAGCCTTTTGAGTGGTTTGGAATGGATCTATAATTGCTGACACCTTTCAGGACCCCCTTTAAACTAGTGGAACCATGATTGTTTCTGTTAGATATGGACCTGCACTGTATGTAAAATTAGAACTCCATATGTACATCTCCAGCCTGCCTGCATACTTTGCTCAGGACTGTGGCATCTTCTCAGCCAGTCAGTGGTATTTATGTAACACCTCGAAGAGTTTTACAAATGACAGCAAATTAAAGCAAAATTAAGTTAAAAAATCTTAGTTAACATAAATTGTGTCAGGGTGCTCCAAGTCTAATCCTGAGAAGAGCAGAATGGAATGGAACTATGAAAACATTGGCCTCTTTTTGACATTCATTTATTAATTTAGATGAATTAAAAATCAGAGGGGAGTGAAAGACTGCTCTTGTAGGAATGGTAAATTCTCATGCTGCAGAATAGGAGTGGATGTCACTCGGAGTGTACCAGATTTAATACTTATCCTTTTTTCAACAGAATCAATAGAAATTGTCCATTATCAGACAGCAATTCTATTGTTTATTTCTGTTTGCTTGGGATAAATTTTAAAAACGTTGAATGGGGACTAGGTAGGGAGTTTAAATGTTGTAAGGTATGGTTGTAATTGTATGCACCTAAATAATAGTTGGTTTGGCACTTGTATGTGCCATCAAAGTATATAGCTGCCAAGTACATAAAAGTACTTAATTCTCAACAATTTATCTTGAATCTGGTTATCTACAGTCTTTCCATGAAAACAGCATGGCTACAGGGATGTAAATTTGGGCTGCATGAAACTCAGAAATAAAGGCCACTACAACAACATGGTGGTCTTGTGTAATCATAAATTCAATACTATATTAAGTAAAAGCAACCAATTGTTTTGCCTTATCAACTTTAGGTAAATAATATAACAGATACTGGTCTTCTGTCACTTAGGGTAAACACCATTATTTGGGGGTGCCATCCTATTAAACCAAAATAACTTCTGCTCTTGAACATGCAAATTAGAAGCTTAATAAAAGTTACTAGGAGCTTTGCAAGAGGATTTTTATATTTGAAAGAGGGTTTCTATATCAGAAAGACTGTGACAGTGGAGTATGACTCTATATAAAATTCCCCTTTCCATGAAAACAAAAGACCTGAATAAGCCTAAACTTTATTTTCTCCATCCTTCTGATTCAACTAAACTACATAAAAATGTGCATAGAAAGAGGTTGAACTTATGGGGCTGAACAGTCAGTGTAGGACTGTGAGCTATTAAAAAGTTGTACTAATCTTTAAAAAACAATATACTGTTTTAAGGGGCTCAAAAAGAAAGTGCACTCCTGTTCTAAGTGGTTATCTTACTGCATGTGTGTTTGATTAAAAAAAAACCACAAGCAAACAGACAGCAACAACAACAAAAATTTTATGGAAATTCCAAGGCATATTATTTAAAAAAGAGTTATTTCACTTTTACATAATTGTGAGGTGTTAAGGATTTTATAATAATAATAGTAAGGAGAAGAAGAAGAAGGGGTATAAGCATATTATAAATTTAAAATGGTAATGCCTTGTCTGGACTCCTGTGTCTCTTTGTGTTAGGAAAAATAAAAGTATTTTATAAGTGTTTAATTCTTTTTACTCTAACATATCTTGCAGGAATAACAGGAAATTTTGTGTATCATACACTAAGAAAAATTCTCTTACTTTCATGCATTTTTATTCTTTATATGAAAGGAGAGTTTCTTTTTTCTTCTGGTAAAAATAGAGCATATTTTTCAAGGAAGGGGTAGAGGATATTAGTCCAGAGTTCTAGCTGTGAATCTGCTATGAGGTAAAAATCAGAGATTTATTGCTCGGTTTCCAAACAAGGACTTTTCTAACACTGTGTTTTGTAGGGGGTGATATGGGTCAAAACTGTGGCTTAAAATTGCATGCCAGATGTAAGTATGTGTTCAGATATGGGCTCTTTCTGTCCCACATCCAGCATTCATATCCTTACTGTGGCTGACCCTTTCTGCCATATGTCTCTTCATTTGTAGTCCCTGAATTGCCTTTTCCAATAGATATTCTGGGTGCTCACATAGGAATGGAGACTGTTCTGGGCTCCTGCTGACAGAGGGAAGAAGGGGACAGGCTAATAAGCTCGTGATCATGACCAAAATTGCAATACTTTTTCATGCATTGTGTAGTGTTTGAGGGTTCTGAATTATATAGGAATGCTGTGAGCATACAGGACAGAGGTTAAAGTGTGAATTGGGTGAAATGAGCTCTGTAAGGATCCCTCAAGGCCCTTTAACTGGCTTAAAAAAACAAATCCCACTAAACATCTGCCAAGAGGAACTGCTAGAGTTTGTTTAGTGCTTCTCATTAGTCTGTTTTATGGTAGTCTTTGAAAAATATCCTGGTGCCATTGTCCCATGGAGGTTTTAAAGGAAAAAGTTCACTATGATTCCAGTGTCTGGGATGATGTCAGAAATGTAAATAGATCATTGAGGCTATTTATATTTGCCTCTTTAATAACCAAGAATAAAAACAATACACAATGAGATACTTGTCAGAGTTATCAGCAATGCAGGAAAAAAGGTGTCTGTGATGGGGGTGGGACCATCCTAATCAGGTTAGAAATACACAAATAAGGCAATAAAATCAAAGCTGGGAAGACTTCAAAACTTGGAAAAAACTGATTAATGTTATGTAGTTGGCTTTAAAGTAATCTTTGAAATATATTCACTACTTCTGTGACCATAGCAAGGGTTTTCTTATCAGGTGAACTGATATGTCACAATTTGCCCAAACTATCTCCAGGATAGTCTTCTTTAGGCTATTCCCTTCTTGTTGAATCCATCTATTTCATTGTGCTGTGCAGGTAGCCAGTACAAGTATCAGCTTTTCTCTGAGTCAATGTTTAGTTCAGATGTTGCATTATGACAAAACCCCTGTATTTTTTGATGGAACTTGATTTGCATTTCGGTAATCACTTTTCTGCTATGTTTTCTCTGAGCTAATTTAAAAATGAGTCAAGGTTCTGTGTTTCAGTAAACTTTTAATGAATGCAATGTGGTAATGCTTTGCTCAGGGACTAATCAAGGAAAGCGGACAAAACAAAATATAAACATCTCTCTAGTGCAATCTAAAAATTTAAATAAAATTAAGCAGACCACATAACTCTTGAAGCAATATATATATTACATGGGTAATGAAGAATATTTTTAAAGTCCAAGTGTTTAAACTAAACAAACTCTAAAATGCATTTAAAAAGTGTGCAAAAGTTTCCACTTCTTAAATGGGGCTGTTCCAAGCCTCAAACTGGAGGTTAAAATGAGAAGTTGTGTTTCCCAGTGCTATTGTTGAACATTAGAAAGAAAAAGCTGGGGGAGGAATCCACTGTGTTGGCAGAAAAGATAAATTCTTGATGAATGCTGATGAATAGATTAACAAAAATGTGTGAAAGTCGTGAGAATCGCGTTAGTGGAATTAAGACTAGGGATAAACTGAGGCAAACTAACTCCTGAGCCTAGTGATGGTAGATAGCAGTGGCTGGATCATAGCTGGGTGATAATTCCTCCTGATCGGGACACTCTTCTCAGTATTGCTCCTCCTGTTTAGCAACCTCTGCTCTTTGCTGTATTCCATGTGGGAGTCTGGGAAGTAAACCAGCTTCTCTTCAGTGTTACCTGCCTGGGACACTGTGAGCTTTTTATTTTTTATGGGGTCTGCTGTAGTTGTAAGCTGGGAATTGAGATACTGCCCTTTGTACTGGGGAGGTGATGGAGGAGTTTTCTCTGATTATTTCAAGATGTCTTTGTTGCAGAGTTTGTTCTCAGTTCCATGTCCAGCCTGGTATGGGTGTGCCTCAGTTCTCCAGGCAGAGGCAAAAGGATGTCCTAGAGATAATGAAATTCTAAATTGGGGTGAAAACCCAGGAATTCTAATGCAAATTACAATTAAACAAAAAACCCATTGAGAACAAAACCTCTTCTAAGGAAAAAGAATAAATTAAAAAAAAAATCAGAATACTCTCACATTTTCCTTTTAGTATCTCCAGGAGAGTCTTGTTTAGGTTATTCCCTTCTTGTTGAATCCATCTATTTCATTGTGCTGTAGGACCCTGAAATTTTATTGCAGAATAGAGCAGAATTTTTGAAAAGGTCCAGAAACCTGGCTAAAACCAAAGTGCTGATACCCTGTTGCAATTCGGAATAAAACTAGTACAAAATATAAAAGTTTGAAATTGCAATAATAAAGGTAGATTAGCTGGTGCAGCTTCTAAGCATAGGCAAAATTTCATGTGTTTTTAGCTGTTTCTGTGCTTTTCGAGGATGAGGATGATCTATGGAGATTCTTCAAAGCAAACCATATAATTCTAAAACTCTGTTCCTTAAAGAAAACAATTATTAATTAGTTCAATCATTTAATGAATAAATAATCAGTCTTGCATTTTTTAATAAGCAAGCATTTTTCATCTACCAGAAGATCACACTGGAAAGTACGAGATAAGTGAGTCTCTCTTTTAACTGTTTATTGGCAGAATAAAAATATTTACAGCATATTTAACACAGCATTGTAATTGGATATGAAGCAATTAGAATCCAATAGTTTTTCTTGAAATGGTGTATTATTCAGGAGGCAAAAGAAGCTCTGAGGAAATAATCAAGTCTTGTCTCTGAAATATTTTTCTATAGTAAAACTTCAGAAACTTTGCTGGAAATCTGCTACTAGTAGATCATACTGCAGGAATATTTTTCCAGCTACGTTTATACACTAATACATCTTTTGTTTTCTAAGAAAATCCATATCTCCATTTTTGTTTAAAATATTCTCCTTACAAGTAGCATCATGAGGCTCTTTAGGCATTTCATTGTTTTAACAGAAATTTAAATTTGTTTTTGTTTTTATTTTTATTCTGAAAGCTTTCATTCTGTAACTATCCTGCAGAGATGGAGCTGCCCTAAAAGTGTTTTTGAAGATGGGTGTATTTGATGTATGCCTACAACAATACAAGTTGTCAAAAAGATGTTCTTGGGTAAAAAAGAAAAAATGGAGGCAAAGTTTGGAGTATCTTAAAATTGTCAAAATGCAATCCTGATGGAGTGACCTAACTGTAGGCTTTTTTTTTTTTTTTTTTTTTCCCCTTTTAATTGCAAATACGTGCTGCCTTCAGCAGGAGCAAGCATATGGATTTCTCGTGAAATTTCAGAGCTGCTCTCTGGCACTTCAGTTGTCTCAAAGATTTTTAGGAACCCATTTGTCACTACACTGGGTGATGACAGACCAAACCTATTTGTCACTGTGAGTGACAAATAATGTGCACCACGAGGGACTTTTTGGCTGTATTTCATTTGTAAATCACAAAAGCAATAAGGCATATTTGAAATTCCCCACAAAGCGTGAATGAGGGACTCGCTACACATTTTATTTTTATACTGTAGTATGCTAATTCTGTATAATATGTAAGAATAATTGCAAAGAAAAAAGGTTTGTGACATTTTTTTCTCAGGGTTTGTGAACTATGCTCATAAACCTTTTGAGGAAAATGTAGGCTTGAGGTTTCTCACTCTGAATTAAGGCACCAAAAAAAGAGAAAAAGATTTATTTTGGAGCCATTGGCATGAAATTCACAGGTTACTCCTATTATTTATTGACCCAAAAAATCTGACCCTGAGAAGTAATATTATAGTATCCATAGTACACAAACACTTGAAAAATAGAAAGTTAGTGGTAAGGCCAATATTAGACTTAAGGCAGTGAGGGCTGCATTGGTTATCTCACACAACTGATTTGGCTGCTTTGTGAAGTTTGAGGCTCTGTCAGATATCAGAAACATTGGTGGCTTTGTTCCATTTATTTATTTTTAAAATCATCTCACCCTCTACACAAAGTCCTTCAGCATCCTGACATTGAATTTGGCTTTGAATATGTTTTGTTCATGTGATGGATTTTTTTTAATAATTGAACTATTTCAATATATAAAGACAAGCCTCGAATGAATCTGAAGAATTGCTATCCTTTAGTATCTTCTATTTAACACATCTTGAATACATGAAACTCTTGCACAGTGTGGTTTAGTGCCAGTATGATGCTCTTACTACATTAAGTATGAATACTCTTGTCCTGCTACAGTTGCTTGCACATTCATGCTGCAGTTGCTTGCACATTTTCTGCCATATTCTTTTAATTATATGCTGTCCTATTGGCCTTAAACACCTTCCACACATAACTTGTATCCTGGACATAAAGACATATCAGTTTAGATGCAAAAATTCAGCTTGTAAGTGCTGCATGGGAGTAATACTGCCCTAAGGAAAAAGAGAAAAGACTACTTAAGCAGCTTTCCTGCAGGCTTGATAGATATTTCTGTCCTGATGAATATCATTGTGAAATTCAAGTTCTTCAGCTCAAAACCCAGGGATGGTCTGTTACTGAAATATATGATCAACTTCATGGTGGTAACCTCAGTTAATTGGTATTGCTACAAGACCATCATTTTACCAGTAACATATGCTTCTTCTATCTAAAGCATATTTATTTTTGCACATGTAAACATTTAGGCAAATTATTAGTAAGGTCAAAAAAACAGCTTTCAGCTGAAGTGCTGTTATACTCTTTTCAAAAGGCAATCTTTCCTTTAGGATGTTTGTGTGTTATTTCCATTACTTTTGAAAGGCATGATCTCCTGGCCTGGGCTAAAATTAAGAAAAGAAAAACTAAGGAAGAAAACAAAACTGCATTTCTACAGAGAGAAACTTTTATCTTGGCTAACAACAAATCTTCAATCTCATACTTCGTGAAGGGCTTGTTTTATTTGCTTGTAGTACCTTCATTCGTTTGATCCTGAACTGCATCCACAGTAGTTCCATTAGCACAGTTAAACTGATACGCTCACCTTTCATCTTTTTCCCCTAGCATATGTGTTATAATGCTACCTAAGGGTATTATTTTTTCCCATTCCAATACAACAGTACATATGTCAATAGAATTGAATAGAAATTCCCACACAGGGACTTCTTTACTCATTTTATTTATGATTTCAAATACTGTTATTAATGGTTTTAAATACAATTATTCTTTTTCAGAATGTAGATCAGTACAAGTAGGGAGAGCCTTATTTTGGTAACTATAAATGTATTCCCAATTTACTTACACCACACTGAGGAAACCAACTCCTGGCTAAAAATAGTGTGTTTGTATAACAGGGTACCTCCCTGTGAACACATGCTGCGTAGGAGCACTTGACTGCTTTTGGCATTCCACACTTCTTGCAGCCTGGGTCTCACAGCTTTTGGAAGCCACAGGTAAGGGGAAAATAAGAAAGCTGAGCCTTGATTATTCCAACAATAGTGGAATCAGAGCTGTGGGGAGCCAGTGCTGAGGACCATAATTGTTCATTTATTCAAAAGGAGTTGTGACTGAGCAAGGGTTCCACAGAAAATCTGAGGATGGCATATGACTTCTAGTAAAGGGATCATTTTTAAACTGTGTTATGGCAATATATTGCCCACCCTTCCAAGAATGAAGTTTTTTTTCCTTGATATTCAGAGGACCAAAAGAACAATAAATGATGAGAAAGACAGATGAAATACTCGAAAGCGTGTTTGGAGATGGGAGTTTGAACCAGTGTAAGAAATACTGGAACATTATGAAGACTCCATTAGGCTATAGATGCATATTATAAGAAAAAGGAATTGATCCCTGAAACTTAAGTTCTCTTTTTTTGTATCAGTTTGGACAGAGGTGGGTAGTTATTGCCTGAAGTTGGTCTGTAGCCTAACCACTAGCACTGCTCATTTTGGACTTAGAACCCAAGCATTAATGCCAGGACAGAAACTGTCTTCTGGCCAGAGACAAAGAAAATAACTACTCTTTTTCTCAGAGATGTCCTACACTTAAGTGGCAAACAAATAAAAAGGGAACATATTGAAGGCCAGCATTGTAAGAGATAATCCAAAAATTGTTTGCACTGTTTAAAATCATCTCACCCTCTGTACTACAAAGCTGTTCAATGTCTTGACATTGAATTTGGCTCTGAATGTGTTTTGTTCATGTGATGGATTTTTTTTTTCCCAGCCGCCTTCTACAGCATTCACTAGTGTTTATAACATTATAATAGGAAAAAAATAAAAAAAAGAAGAAAAGAAAAAAAGAACTTCAGTGCGTGTTTTTTTGTTGTGGGTTTTTTTTTTTTTTTTTTGGAGAACTACATGTTATCGCATATAAAGCTAATGGAAAATCAAAACACCTAGTAGTAAAAACAAAGCACATCTTCTAGGTCTACATAAAATGAAGGGTACATCTGTCTTAGAGTGATGAATTGCTTCATTTCTTTGTGAAATTTGTGTATTGCATTTAAATACTTCTATTAAATACTTTTAAAATAGTCTTTCATCAAACTGTAACTGCTCAAGTGATACTGAAAGTAAAAGTACTGAGCAACTTGTAAGAGAAAAACAGAAATCTGGAGTATAGGCTGTCAATAATGTTTCCATTCATCAAAAGTGACAAAGTCATGGTTGTAAATGCAATATACACATTGAAGCTTCGTAAGTTTCCCCATTGTTCCCTGAATTTAACAGGCACGTTGTGAGAAAAACACTAATTAAAGGAATTGGTGGCTTTTCTCCAGCACTGAATTATGAGGTCATTACTACTTGTTAAAATACTTATCCCACTCAAATATTCATAATTATCTATTAGGTCTCTTGCAGACAGGGTGATTATGATAATACATCAACTCTTGTTATTAGTGGGTAGTTTTCATCAGTATTCCAGATTAGTCCACTACTCTGAGCCATAGCCACATCAACATAAATCACCAATGCAAATGCTAAACAAAAGTAACTTCTCTGTGGGAGGGACACTGCTGGTTGCTTTACTTTCAATAGTTTTTTCTTCTGCATTACTTGCAGCACTTTGAAACCTGAAAATGCAATTTCTCTTGCTATTGATTTTTGTTCTTTCCCATTTAGTAAGCACTGAGGCAGATGGAGATCTATGCATGTACCTTTCCATGGGGTGAGCCCAGAATATATTTTATTGTTTCAGTGTGTTTCTTCTGCAGCTTGGGACCCTGGTTTCACTGTGTGTGGAGCACTTCACCTGCAAAATCAGAAGTATTATTTGCTTAAAGAAAGTTCTGATGAGCTCCCTCATTTTAGTGGATGTGCTATGCAACACTGCAATGACCACAGTCTGGCCAAGTCCATATTCTTTATACATCCTTTAGATGTCTAATTCTGTAAGCCTCTCTGAGCATTTGATCATTTGAAGGAATTTTAAGGTGCAAAAGTTTGTAACTTCATAACTTCAGATTCATGTTAAACTGCAACCTTAATATTCTTTCCTTAAATGCAAAATTAAGTTCTATTTTTCTATTGTTTTTTGTTAATTAAGTGATGTCTACCACCATACAGAGTTTCCTATTAAAGCAGCATCTGTTAAAGCAGATCAAGCAGTAGAACTGGAGGAAATATCATTGTTCATACAGTGCTGAAGTGTGTGGTTCTTTCATTGGTCTAAATGTGGTTGCTAAAGGATTTTTCCAGTACAGGACAAGGTTACTAACATAGTTGAAGTGTTTTCATCTTGCTCGAGTTTGGTCAAATGAGTCTATGATTTCTAGATTGAAATAAAAAAGAAATGAGATTAGAAATAGAAAATAAGTACTTTAATATCTCTGTTCCAAGATAGAATTGTGTACTTATTGTAATACTCATACTTTTTCACTTGATCAGAGAAAGGCAAAGGGGTCAGCAGTATTTGGAGTCAGCCTTATCTTCTTTTATTTTTTTTTTCAGTCTGCCAGCTTCATCAGTTGCACCTTTCCTAAAAAAAAGCAGAAATTACTTGTGTCACATGGTATGAACAGGAAAGAAACCGATCTGTTAAGGACAAGGAACTAGAAACAGGTTTGAAGCTGATAATCTGGTGCCAGGGTAATGGCAGTGTAATCTGGCATTGCCCTGGGGATTTCTGATAAGAAAAACAACTAATTGTCAAGCAGGACTGTCACAACAGCAACCACCGTAAATACCATGGGACAAGGAGAAACAGGGAGATTATGGCTGCTCCTCTGTAGCTTCGACTGAAAACTGTAAAGCACTGTAGGTTATTGAAGGTCAGGTATTTTCACTAAAAAAAGGAAATCCAGGGTGATTATTCCTTGCAAATGCAGATGTCAAATGTGATGCTGCTAGGCAGAATGTGCAGGTTTTTAATCAAGTCAGTCTTGCAATACAATATACATTCCACAGAAGATGTATAAACCAGTTTGGAAATATATTTGCTGTGGGTGGATGTCTGGGCATCCTGTTCTGGGTTTTTGGGGTTCCTTTCAAGTTTGATGAGGCTGAGTATTAAATTTGCCATACTTGAGTTTATTCAAGTGCAGTTAGAGAGAAAATATATATGCTCTGATGAAAGCTGGACATCTGTAGGGAAGATGAGCTACACTGACAATCCTTATTTAGTCTCAAGAAGGGGAAGAACTGTTTTAAATAGAATGGTATAAAGGGACTGCTAAAAAAACCAAAAATCTGGGGTTTTCACCAACACTGCTACTGTTGCCAGATATCAAAATATTAAAATGCAGATGGACCTTTGTCAGACAGGTTAACTCTCATTCGTGAAGAACAATTAGTGATTTCCATCAGGCCAGTGCAGAATTGTGTGTTCAATAAAGGGAAAAAAGATTACACTCTACATGCTTCATTTCTTAAACAGGGAAAATACTTCTATTTCTCAGGGTTCATTGTGGAGTTTAACAAATAGCAAACACATTAAAAAAAAATACTTTAATGCAATAAAAATTGGACATTAAATTATGCTCTCCTTTCTGGGCTAAACAGTGGCATAACAAGCTCAAGTGACATGACCCTATGAAATGAGTTACATAGACTCAAATATTTAGTGACTTAGTTCCATGTGATTTTTTATAAATCTACAGTCTAACCCTTCCCAAATTCTAAGAAACACATGTCTATATATGACATTTGACTACATGGTGGAATGAGGATTCATATTTGGTTGGCTGGTTGATTTTGTAGGCTTGTTTTTTATTGTTTTGTCTAAGAGAAAGGAAATTGCCAGTGATTGCCAGTGTCATTTCTCACTTTTGGTACAAATAAGTAAAGGAATCTGAAGGGAGAACAAAGACCCAATTTCTTCTGGTTTCAAGTGCCTAGTTTAAGACATTCACTTTTATGAAGTAACTTACTTGAATGGTGTTTAGACAAACTTTAGGGAAAAAAATAGAAGAGATATTCCAGGATCAAAGTTTCTGTGAATTACAACATTGTTACTCTTGAGTTTATAAAGCCAAGTCAGAAGACTTCAAAATGCATTAAGGATGCAAACTAGTTTCTTCACAATATTGTTAAAGCATTTTCTTCAATTTTTAACAGCTTGGAGTTAACTAAAGGATTTCTTTTTTGTTTTCCACACCATGTGACATAAGAGAAAAAATAATTCTGGTTAGAAAGCTGATCTCATATAAGTGAACATTTTTAAACATCTGATGAGGTGATGTTTCAGGTTGGTTGATGTTTCAGGTTTAAAAGTAATGACATGAGGGAACCAAGTATAAATAGGACATCAGCATGGATTTTATAGAACGTGTAATTTTCAGGTTTTTTACCAAGAGCTTTCCAATGGCAGATTCTAATCATTCTTGGATAGCTCTGTATGGTGTTTCTAAAAAAATGCATAAATGCAGTAAGTTTGATTTACATGCAGATACAAAACCAATACATTCAAAGTAGCATTAATATTATTTCCAATAACACATTGTTGTTGTTGTCAATCATTAGCTGCAACAAAATCACCTGTCCTCTTTGCATAAGTCACCTAACAATATAAATACCTAAAAATAGTATGAGTCCATTCATGTAACTTGGTCACTGAGCAGCAGAGAAACTGAATTGCAATTGTACTTGCAATCAAAAACAGGTGAATAATCTTTGTGATTCAGGTGCAACTATGTGTAGGTTCAACTTCCCTCTGATTCATTGCTTACCACAAAACCTTTCAGAAGACAGGAAGTCATAAATAACTCAAAATGAGACAAAAAGCTACAGGAGCTGTGATTAAAATGTAGACATTTTCTAATTCCTGATCATCACAAATCATAATGCAGGGATCTTTCACGTTAAGAAGTGTGGTGGGGCAGGAAGAGGGAACAAGGCTATGATTGAGTAAATCTGCTGTGCAACAGTGAGAGAACTACTAAAAAGTATTCAGAGAATTTTCTCTGTGTTCTTGGAAAGCTTGTGGAGTGTGATTTCTAGTGGGTGGTGTTCATAGTTATGAAAGCAGTTATGAAAGCTATTAGACTGTTTGCTTTTGATGAGCATAGACATCTGTGGTTTCTTTGAAAATCCCTCTCTGGTGCAAGAGATCCTTTCTGGATGGCCTCTCTCTGGTATTCAACATCTTCTATAGCTATAACTTACACTGCATCCCTCAGACCACCTGAAGGTCTGGCCTTAGGGCATCCAGGATGTGCAGGTTCTATGTACTGAAATTTTTATTTGTGACCTGATCACATGTAAACTTGGAATCTTGGACTTTTTTCAATTATGCTGTAAGCGACAATAACTCTAATTGTCATTGGGGAGAAATGTATCAAATAATGCAGCTACTTGGACAGCATACAGTTTAGAATTTATTAGCTGCTGCTCTGCTCCTAATTTAGTGGCATAGTCTCATCTCATTGAAAGTATAATTGCCATTATTGAGTAATCATTTTGATAGGTTATTCCATTTTCTGCCCTGTTTATCTTCTGTTCTTAAGTGTCTTGCTTTCCTCTTTCAACATTGCCATCTCAATCTGAGCTCCTTCTGACTAATTCTCAATATTTTCCAGCCTTTTTTTAATGGCACAATTAGACTTTGATAGCATCTCTATGTCTTCTGCAATTCTGTCAAATTGGCTGGTATGAAGAGACTTGAGTACTGCAATTTCCCTTCTGAGCTCCTGCTGTTGCACCATTTTGGAACATGGGGTTTTTCATCTTCCACCTTTTTTTTTTTTCTGTTTGTTCCTATACAATAAGATTGCTTTCATGTTTAAATCAATTACCCATTGAAAAAGTGAGCTTTCTGCAAAAATCTTCTATGCACAGAATACCGCCAATATCATCTAGGCTGTGTACATAAAATAAGGTATTTTCTAACTTGCAATCATGGTCCACAGTGGGCAGTTAGCAGGCAAAGCCGTATCTTTCATACTGGATATCTTGTCTATCATAATCAGTTTGAAAGTGCTTCTTCCCTGTCATTGTTCATATTACATTTTAGTGGGTTTTTGTAGGCATTTACAAAAGGAAATGAAAATAACCTAGGACCTTCAAAAGAATCTGATCTTTATTTCACAAGTAGCACTATTTTTGTCCCTACAGTATCTTTTGTGCCCTTTAATGCATCCTCTGGTGTGTGCACACACATGCAAAAAACCCCACTGATAATGGCAACAAGATCCCTGCAAGGAAGGGGAATGTGATATGCAGCTATGGATTGTTATTTGAGTCTTTGGAGAAAATGCTAAAGACAAATTGTAATAAAAACTTATTTGTAATATCTGCCTTATTTGATGCTTCCTACTTAGTCTCCTTCCCAGTACTTCATATTGGTATTACTGACCTCAGGCTCTATTTATTTCATAGCTTTAATTACTGATATTTCTGAAGTACTAAGTAACATCCAAGGCCTTTTTCTTTCCTGATGGATATTTTAATGGCCATATGTTAAAAGTTGTTGGGCATTTAATGGATGCTTTAATTCCAAAGGGTGTACCGTAAAAATCCCTGTACAGTAAAAGTGCTTTGTGTGACTTGTCCTGAAACACAGACTTCTGGCAGGGATCCTGCAGACTTGTGGAGAGAGAAGCCCATGCTGGAGCAGATTTCTGGCAGGACTTGTGACTCCATGGGGGACCTACGCTGGAGCAGCAGTAGAAGCTCATGGAGGACTCTCTCCCGTGGAAGGGAGCCCACGCTGGAGCAGGGGACAGAGGGAGGAGGCCTGCCCCCGAGGAGAAAGCAGCAGCAGAGACAAGGTGTGATGAACAGACTTCAGTTCCCTTTCCTTGTCCCCCTGCACCACTGTGGGGGTTAAAAAATTCAGGATTGAAGTTGAGCCTAGGAAAAAGGGATGGGTAGGGGGGAAGGTGTTTTAAAATTTGGTTTAATTTCTCATTAGCCTGCTCTGATTTTGATGATAAATTAAACTAATTCCCCTAATTCAAATCCGCTTTGCCTGTGACAGGAAGTGGTGAAGGATCTCTCGCTGCCTTGCTCAACCCATGAGCCTTTTGTTATATCTTCTCTCCCTTGTCCAGCTGAGGAGGGGAGTGACAGAGTGGCTTTGGGGGGCATCTGGCAACCAGACAGGATCAACACATGGTAGGATGGAAACATAACAAAGGAGGCACCAGACTGCAGAACGAACCTGGTAAGAATTTGGCGATTATGAGTTTTAGAAAAACGAAATATAAAAGAGAATGCTTCTCTCAACAGGCCTTTATTCAATGACCCAAAATGGTTAAGAATTATATATATGACTAGACAAAAGTATTTCTTTTTTCTTTTTGTGTACTATGGCATGCTCTAAAGTAGTTTCTTTTTCCAGGTGATTCTCCTTAGCTGCTTTGCTTCTGCTGCTTGTAGTTCTTCAAGAAATGGTGAGTCGGAATGAAAGCACTGAGTGGCTAATTTAGGAATGTCTGATCCAGATGGAATTAATTAAACAGGATTATTAGTTTAATTCCAATGCTTTTATTACTGTAGTAAAAATGTATTTTTTATATGGTTTTAGAACTCATGTCCTTTGTTCCTTCATACTACCTGTAAGAGACTGCAGTCACATCTCTTCATTTCTATGATGTCACTTCTTCCCCTCCTGGTTTGCTTATTTGAGAACTTGTTTCCTTTAGTCTTGTGGAGATAAATAATAACTTATAGCCAGTCAAAGATCATTCCTATTTGGCTTCAGTACTTCTGTTTTCAAGCCTACTCAAGGTATTTATGTAATGCAAATCTCTGTTCCAGTGAACAACACATAATTTTTGTGCCCTATTTTGAATCTGAATCGTCCATTCTGTAAAGAAAAGGGAAAAACAAAAATAGATCAAAGAGGAAACCTAATTATTTGCATGAATGGCAAAAGAGGATTTTAGAAGCCCTTTTTATGTTGTCAGCACTTCATCTCTCATTATGTATGTGCTAATGATGACTATAAAGAACTGTAAATTTTATTTTAAATATATTCTGTGTACGTACATATATGTGCACAGATACTTTAACCCTATAGGTTGTGCTAGCCACAGGCTCTGCAATAAAGACATTTTCATCTACTCTGGAGAGTGAAAAGACCCACTGAGAAATTCTAGTCCTGTATCTGTTGCAGAGTTTCCATTTGCCCTTTCAGCATTAGGGAGTGCAAAGGTTTGCAAGTGTGGCAAGTCTCCTGGCTGTTAATATCTTTTCCATCCTGCCAGCCTGGAACTTAACCAGACACAATTTTATTGTGCATATTTAAGTCAGAATAATTTCTCACAGATGCTCATGTATCCCAATTCCCATTTATGTATCATTTTTACCACCATCTGATGTTGCGACCTGCAGTTCGTATTTATTGCCATTACCCAAGCCATCCAGACTCCTTTAATAATAGCAAACAAAAAGTGAGAACAATTATATAGATTCTTAGAGAAAATGCACGCAATCTGAACTGGCTATGCACAGCTGTTTACATTTAAATCCCATCTGTAAGTGGAAACAATTATCTTTAAATTCTACATCTAATAAAACCCACAGAATACTTCTGGCCTTTTCTGAAATTTGTCTTTAGAAATTAATACTGAAAATGGGTATTTTCTTCATTACTGTTTTCCTAATACGAACTATGGGGTGGAATATACTGTTAGAGTAGGAGAGAGATCTGAGGCCTGAATCCCTGTTATTCAGAAAGCCAGATTTTATCCTGAATTTGAAACAAAGAAAAAAATCAGATTTTTGGGAAGAGATTCCTGAGCTAATTCTAAGTGCATCCCTTACAGAATGTCACAGCTTTGAGATGGCAACTTTTAATAAACGTGGATGTGCCCAGACAGGTTCTCCATGGGACCTGTTTGGTGCCTGCAATCAGAAGATCCGTGTTTCACATTCAATACGCCTTCAGTTCTGCAACTGAAGTTTTATTTTACCATTCTAACTTGTCTTTTCAAGGACCTCTTCCCTCTTACATCCCTTTCTGCTGCTAATGGTGGATGGCAGCTGTCACGAGACCTCGGCACTCCTGGCTTCTTTTGTCAATGAAAGTGTTTTCATGTTGGCATTGACAGACATAAATATTTTCATGCCATCCTTGTGAGTACTGTGAAGTTTTCCTCTGATGGACTGGATGAGTGCAACTGTTAGCTCTCTTAACTGATTCTACTCTTATTTTCAATTTGACTTTACAGCCCAAGAATAAATTTTTGCATTTATTGGACAGCTTATAATTAGTTCTCATTAGAGGATGTCCAGCAAGAGGATGTACTATGGTTGCACTAAACTGGCATGACATCCTTTAAAAACCTTGCATCTGACATGTTATCATAAGGGCAAGCAAAGATAGATATCTTGGATAAATAGCTATCAAGGAACCTAAAGGTCAGCAACTCAATCACCTAACACAGGAATAAATTCATATATCTGAGACTAGCTGGTCTTTTTTAATACTTACAAGAAGGATGTATTTATTTTCTGGCTGAATTAGTTGAGCCCAGGCTGAAATCTAGTCACCACCTTATTGTTCTTGCCCTGGAGAAAAAGTATTAAAATGTGTTTAACTGACTTCAAAAGTTCAGGAATTTGTTTGTATTCCCTGAAAGCATCTGAACTAAAATGACAAAAAAAAAAAGAAAAAATATTACTGGAGGAATCTTAGGATATCTGAGATTGATATTGGCATTTTGAGGTGCAGACTGCTGAACTCCAACAGTATTTAGTAATCTTAGTTATAGTATGGACACCTAAGCGTGCAATGAGTGAAGATCATAGAATCATAGATCTATGTTTGGTTTGAAAGGGACCTTTCAGGTTATCATGTCCAACCCCCAAGATGCTTTTCTTGACTGTTTTCCTTGCAGTTAGGAAGTGGGAGATATTCCAACAATGTAATTATTGGGGCTTTCTGCATCTATTCTACTCCCTTACTTAATGGGAAAAAAATAGGAAATAAGAAATTGGAAAAAAATTAAAGATAAAATTCTTGTTCTTTGAAGTTTACTGGAAAGAGCATAATGCTTTGGAGAGAATCAATATATCATCTGCAAACTAATATACCCACTTCTATATTTTCACTATTTCAATGTTTGTTCATTTTAAAGGAGTCTTTAGATGCACTGGCAACACAGTGAAAAAAATATATCAAAACAAGATGCAGTTAGCTCAGAGTTTTGAGATCCTCTTAAGAGGAAAATGTGCAAGTGCCCTCTGTGGCAGTTCATGTCATATCTTTTATTGATACCTACGTATCTGAAAAGAGAAACGTTGGGAAACAAGGCCAAAGAGAAGGGAGTTATGTGCTGAGGGAGAACATATGAGAGGCTCCCAAGAATCTATCAGCTCTGTAGAATAGTGACCTTATTGGATCCACAAGAATTGTTAAATTTCAGTCAGCTGAAAATGTGCAAGACCGTTGGCACATACTGGTGTCAAAGGCAGGTGTGTAATTCAGACCACATCCAAGAGCACAGTGGCTGTTATATGCAAACAAAATCAACAGGCTTAGTTACAGAGGTCTTGAAGCAAAAAAAAAAAAAAAAAAAAAAATTCCTTGAAGGAATTTCTGTCTTAAAAATCAGTGGTGCATCCCTGTGATGTTCCACTTCTGAATAAATAGCCGGGGTCGGACTCCCAGCTGTCTCTCCAACACTGAGAAGTGTGTGTATTCATGTGTGGGGGACCAAGCAAAGGAACACACTGTGAACAGTTACTGCTGTTAATAAAACCAACTTATTTATTATAAGATCTTAAATTATTATCAGTGATCTGTCTTGACCCAGTCATCTTTCTTTTCTCTCTATGAGAGAAAAGGATATTTATGACAAAGAAATACAACGAATTTGTTCATACCTACTTATTTAATCCTTTCATGGAGATGCATGTAAATTAGGTTCCTGGTGAGGACAGCCTTCAGAATCAAGTTTAAACTTTGAAAGTTCCAACTGAATTACAACGTGTATCCATCAGGGAAAGAATTGATGTGATGAAATGTTTATAAGGTGGTCTTAAACAGCAACTAGTTCTGAACATCCAAAGAACATCTAGTATGGCGGAGAAGCTTTAGGTTATGAAGTTAAAGACTAAATTTAAGTTTTGACTGGCTTGAAATAAAAGCAAAAAAGGATGGAAGAAAGGCTATAATTATTGGAAGAACATAATGTGATGCTTAGACAGGATGTGAAATTCGCTGAGGAACATATTGCGGCTATAATTAGAGATAGTGTTTCAGTCACTTTAAAAATGAGTCATTAGAGAATGCATTAAAAAGAAAAATTCTACATCTGTTGGGTCTCCCAGTTGGGACAAAAACATGAGACCTAAAAGGGAAATGCAAATTCTTTCTTCTAAGGAGCTCTGAGGTTAAATTCCAGAAGTGAAGCACAAATAAAGCTCTGAAGTTGGAAACAAATAAAAACAAAAGTATAGATGGCTTGTAATACTTTCCATACATACTTCTAGAACATAGACAAGAGCACTGATACTTATCCTGCAAGGACTTGAAATTGATTGCTTAGGAGTCTTACAGGGTATTCCTCTCATCTTTCATCATTGCTTCCAATTGTAGGCAGGGGAAAATAGTTCCACTCTGTTTTTGTAATGTACACTAAATAAGAATAGTTGAGTGACTTGTCTCAGTTCTTCTGTGTTCATCTTCAATATGAAATGAGCTAGATGGAGAACAGCTTTTGCTATTCATTGCTCATCTATAATAAACAATTTTCAATTAATTTCTTTTCTAATTGTGCTAGGACAAGGGGTGAGAAGGACAGATGTCAATTTTTGATTTCAGTGGCTTTTGCAAAGAGCTGAATTTTCTGGGGGAGGAGAAGTTTGTGGGAAGGAGGCCAATGCATGTATCTGGCACCACATTGCTTTCAGGCTGTCTGCATGAGGAAATGTTCTACAATAAAATATATTGCCTAGCAATTTTAATCAAATCAGCAAATTAAAGGAAAATGAGCTATGCAGTAAAAAAGACAATGCTACTATTTGATCCAGTAGTTCTCTCTCTTTGTGACCTCTAATACAGATTACTCTGTAGATCTCTTTATTTCAGATGATCGTAACTTGTTTTGAAAGGTGGTTTTCTATGGAGTTGTGCCACAGACTAAACTTGTGTAGACTTGTAATATAATAAGGTGATTCAGTGTCAGCGGTCTACCTGGACAAAAAACCACACTCCTAAACAAACAAACAACAAAAAGCCCAGAACAAACCTGGAAGATTTGGGTTCTCTGTTAGTACACAAACAATGTGTTTGTGAACTGCTGTGGAACTCAGGGATGTAGTGTTTTCCTGAGTCCAGTTAAGATTAAAACAAAAAGGTACACTCTGTACTTTGCATTATTTGTGTAGCTTATAAAACTTCTTGATGAGTGCAAGTTGTGAAGACTAACAAATAGTTTTAGAACAATTAATTTTTTCACTGTGTAAAAGGTAAGGTGAGGTAATTTTGCAGCCAGTTGTTATGGTCTTCCTCATATTGTCTGAATGTGGTTATTGTTATAATTATCAATGGAATAATGGTGTTTCTGCTCAACTTAAGCTGCCTACAAGAGATGAGTTCTCTTAATTTGCTTGCCAGCCAAGCCTTAGGTCTGAGGCAGTGCACAGGAAATGTTATTCTAGAGGTGGTTTAATACCAACCCACTGTACTTGTCTGACACACTGCCTTGTGGAGATGCAGCTTTCTCCTCTCCTGCCTTTCAAAAGTCTCTTTAATAGCATTCAAGACAAAGCAGCTTCTGGGCTTTAACAAGAAATGAAACCACCTTAGAATTAACTCAATTCTCATAATAACTGCTATATTTTTTATTTAGCTTTATTAAACAGCAGTTGGAAGACAAGTTATTGACAGCTTTCATAAAATTCAAAGATGTTTATTTAATCTATTAATCCTGTCTCTGCTAAGGTGTCACAAAGATGATCTCTTGGATAAGGACAACCAGTTCCCTGAGAAGCTAATAGAAAAGTTTTGTGCAGTTGTATAGGTTAGCAAATATAACAAACTCTTTATCCCTCTTGAAATGGATAAAATCAAGATTTAATTTAAAATTTAAATGATTTTACCTTTACATATAATCCCTGGGCAGTTCTGGCCTATGAGTATTTACATCAGCCTAAGTAAGAAGTATTGTCTAATGCACCCAAATATTTATATCACACTGCTTTTCCTTGAAATGAGGGGGGGAATGCTCATTAGGCAGCAGGCACAGAGGATGCTCCATCAGCCGTCTGCAGCCTAATGTTGGCTATGACCACTGTGGGCCTGGTCCTCCAGCTGGAGACCTAGCGATAAACACAGAGTGGAATAATCATATTACAACTATTTGGATATGCTTCAAACTAAAAGGTTTTCTCAGGGAGAGGAGTTTTGATGCATGGTATCTGTAAAGCTGATTTAGAACAAATTGTTTGTGCATGCTGGAACAGGAGCAACCTCACTAACACATCTGATCATGCTCCTGTGTCAGCATTCCTCCCTTGCTGGTGAATGGGAAGGGGGGTGGGGTATATCTCCTGGAAGATTTTAATACTTTAAAGAAGAGTGGAAGTACAAGAAATGCAAAATATGGGGGAGGGAGAGAGTTCAGGTTTTTTATTCCTGTTTTTTTTAAAGAAACTATTGGCTTTTGACAGGTCACCTTAGTAAGAGAGGAATGAAAATGAAACTATGTTTCACATTTTACCTTCTGGTGAACCTAAGTGAGCTGTTCAAGTCACACTTAGGAAGCTATTAAAAGAGTTGGTCTGCTTTTATGTAAATGAAAATATTAATTATCATACTTGAATTCTGAAGTGCAAATATTACAATACCATCTCAATAACAACTGTAAGTTGGGCGATGGTTTATGACTAGTGTATTTTAAGTAACTCACAGGTTCTATAATTATACTGAAGATGTAAAGCAAAGGTAGTGCAAAGTAAGGATGCCTTTCTTAGTTCAGACAAAGCACAGTTTGAAACCAGGGTCAAAGCTTGAAAAAACTTCAGTCAACTCAACAGCTACAGAGAAAAGCCTTATACTACTCCACTCACTTTTGAAAGAGAGTGAATGAAAATATTGATGAAGCTCAGTGACATATTTGCATTTTCCTTCTCTAACTAAAAAAAGAATAGCCTTTGCCATTTAAAAGTTTGTACCAAGTACATTTAGGAGGGAATTTTATAAAATGATACCTAGAGTATCAGCAGTTGGCAGTTATTTTTTCCTATTGTCCATTTTTTTTTGGTGAAACAACTGTCTAGATAATAAGGACATTGTGATAAATGTCACATCACAAGCAAAATAGGCAGCTCTTTCTTGTTCTGTGTTACTCTTCTGCAATGATTTAGAGATACTTCAGGACTTTAGCAGTTTTGGTAGACAATAAACTCATCTCAATACCACCTGCATCAGTGCTCCAAATCTGATATAATATTCTTGGAAAATTGACCTGTGTGGGGGATTCTGTTCCTCTGGAAACTATTGGTGTATTACACTGAGTTGCATGGCATTTCCCTGTCCTGCTTCTAGCAGGTAAATTATGTTGATAGACTGCTGAGAGTAACTTATTCTCCTACATTTTTTTCCTGTATGTTTTCTATGTTGCAAGTGTGTCATACAAAGGTAAATGAGCTGGAAAGACTGCAGTTACTTTGCTTAATAAATGGCTGCTGAGTAGATTCACAGAGCAAGCTCTGTGCTAGCATTTCTTTCAAAGCACAGACCTGAAGATTAGCAATTATTTCACTGTACATATTCAACCAGTTATAACAGAGCTGAAGAAGGTCTGAAAGGAAGAATGATCTTAAACACTTTCTTTTCTGTGCAGTTTTTAGATCTGGAACATTCCTCTATCTTTAAACAAACAAATGCAGGAGGCTGCAAACAGCCTCTTTGAAAATTGGACTGAAAGGATCCATAGATTTTTTTTATTATGTTTTTTACCCATTGCTTACACACCATAATCAACTAGCTCAGTAGTCAGAAAGTCTTGTTGAGCTTGCAGTTTTTCTCAGATCAAATCATTGTGCTGCACCATGCTGTGCAAACACCTTTTCATTGAAATCTCCAGAGTTTTTAAAAGTAGTGGGCCAAATTCCGCTCTGAGATGTGCCCTAACAAGCATCTCATATTCGTCCCCCTGTCCTTCATCCCCAATACACACCCCTTCTCTTCAAAACTCCACAAACACAAAAAGCTTCATCCCTCCCAGAACCATCTCTCCCCACTTAAGGATTAGTTGAAAGCAAAGTGGGTAATGGAAGCAGACAAAACCAACTGAATAACTGAAAAAGAGTTACTTTCATTCAGTTTACAAACCTTTTCTCAAGTGTTCTTCCAAATGCACTTGGGAATGAGAACTTTCAGAATTCTGAAACATAACTATAACTAGTTAATGACAGAAGTCTCATTCACTATTTTATGCATTAATTTGGTATTTATTTTCCTGTCATTTTGTGTGATCCTTCATGAAATGACTAGGGAAATAAAATAATTAGGAATCCATTTTATAACTTTTTCTGTGGTAAGGCAGTTGAATTATGCTGAAAGTAATTTATGGGGAGCTGTTAACACATATAATTTTTCCCCTGTATTTTTGTTCACTGCTTTCATTTAAAACAGTATACTAATTAATCAAATTCTAAAGCATTTAAAATTAGCATTTCTATTTTTGTTTTATGATGCAGTTATTAAAATTAAAGAAAAAAGTTTTGAGTAAATGAAGTTATACTACTGAATTACATAATTGGGTTTCTGAATAATCTCTTAAATAACTACTGTGACTTTCATTATTTGATGAATTTGTGAAGAATGATGAGAGCAAAATCATAGTCTCTAACCAGATTTCAGTGGTGGTACTGGGGTTTTGGTGGGATCAGCTGACCAGGGCTGGAAACTTTATACAATAACTTTAATATCCAGGATAAACTAAATATGGGAGTACTTTTACTCACAGACATAGAAAATAGGAGCATGTGACAGTAGGCATAGATACATGCACTCATCTGGATCAAATAGTATTTACCAGGATGTGGTTTATAGTGGGATGGTACATGCTGTTTGTCACCTAAATCTGTGCCCTCAAGTAAAATAAAAAAGAAATCTTGTACATTTTCTGGGGGTTTTGGGTCAACCCAAATTTGAAGGGGAAGATGAAGTTAAAAGAACTGTTTTAAAAAGAATTTTTTTCAGGCTTACTGAAGGAAATGGAAAACAATTTTAAACTCTATTTGGCTTTTATCCACCCTAATTGGCCTGTTCGTGCTTCTGTCTTCATATTTTTGCATGTCTGCTATGAAGAGGGAAAATGAAACTTACAAAAATAGTTAAAAGTCAGTCTGGTATTGAGAAAAATGAGATTTATTGGCAGGAGGGAGATGTTACGAGCGAAGCAGTTGAAATAAAGCCATATGCAGGGAAGGTAAAATAAGGTAATAAAGCATGGGATGAATGGCAATAAAAAGACCAAAGATTCCAAATTTGAACAATAGAAGCAGAAGTCAAGCAGTCAGCATGTAACGGATGGAAAGAATTAGTTTAATATGCTGGCAAGGAGGAGGCTCTAAATTCTGTGGAAAGAAATGGAAGTGAGCCACCATGCTGAACTGGACTACAAAACCACAGAAACAGGAGGCTTTGATGTAGATTTGATGGGGGTATCCTGTGGGGTGGAGGTAGGGGAGAGGAGCTGGATGCAGGGATTTCAGAAGATGGAAATACTGCAGAGGACTGTGCTCCCCTGATGGAATCAGCAATGAGAGCTGTATTGGATGTGGTCATCTTGCAATCTTAATAAGCACCTTGCTGCCCTAAGAATAATGCTTTGGTTACATTTTTACCTTTTATTTTGAGAGAAACTGGAGGAAATCTTCAGGCACATAATTGCCAGCGCTCGTTCACAATTCCTGGATTCAGTCTCTGTGGTTCCAGTCATTAAAGCTTCCTTCCCACAGTTCCATCTGTCCCATGAACCGCGGGTGCATCCCAGTTTCCTTTGTGATGAGTTTGGTTGCGGCTGTTTTTTTCACTGAGGTTTGAGTTTGGGGGTGTGTCTGTTGCTTGGATAAGGCTTTTGCCTTGATGGCTGGTTGGGAACAGTTTAACAAATGCAAGAACAGTTCTATTGCCCTTCCCAAAAGGCACTATATGGATATACACATGTACAGATCAATGATATCCCCTAACAAAATCCTATTTGCCTTTTTTCTCCCTGTCAGGATGCATTTTAAACAATTCCACAGCAAGGCTTTCAGTTCTGTGGAAGGCACAGCTGCTCAAATCCTGCATACATTTCTTTCATGGTGTTATTAGCACTGTTTCCTGTGGTTTACAGGCGTGTAGCTAATTGAAAAGCTAGAAAATGTAGGGTAAATGGCAGCTTTTTGACAGTGACCAGAAATCCTGATATATTTGACACTAAAGACCTAGAAAGATACAGAGACAGGAATGTAAGGCAAAGACCCATGTATGGTAGCATATGGAATAAAAAGTCACTTTTGTTTAATACTTTTTTTTTTGACATGCACTGAATGTAGGATTTTTAAAAGTGCATCAGAATGTAAGTTCAAAGGCTGAATTTTCTTTATTTCTAGCCTTGGACACAAGATCTTGTGTTCCTAATTAGACCTTGCCTGAGACGTTTGAAGTTTTGGGGGAGTATTCTTTCCAAATAAAAATTTTAAAAAGAAAATCTTTTCAGCAGGTTTCTACAGCTAAATTCCACATTTAAAAAAAAAAAAATCCACCTTTAATGTTTTGTGTTTCTCTGAACATTTACAAGTATATTTAACCTTCATGAATAAGGAATAAATGTTTGCTGTTATGTGTTTATCAAGGAACAGAGACAATACATAGATTTTTCTATAGAAAATAAGATAAGCTTGAATTAGTCTGATTTAACCTTGCTGCAATTACCTTAAGGTAAAATCAAGACTTCAAAAAAAAGATTTGATTTGAATTTTGATGGTGCTTCTTAACACATGATTAATCTTTCTTGGCTCTTTATTGTCAGTATTTTACAGTTCTTTTTAACACCTGTGCTTAAACAGGACTTCTTTTTGCACCTGCAATTACTTATGCAGACATTACACAGACTTTTTCACCTTCAGTTAGCTGTAGGAACACTTATGTCAGAAGGAGTCTGTGCAAACACCTAAACTGAATGTGTACCATGTTTTCATGTACACTGATATTAAAATTTTGTTTCAATAAAAAATAGAGCCCATGAAGAGTAACTCAAACAGTATGAGGTAAAAATATAATTTCTGCCTTATTTTGCCCTCCAAATTATGTTCTGAAAAATGTCTAGAAAAAAATGTTTCAAAGTGACACTATAATTAAAGTGACAGGTGTATGTTGGTCAATATGGAATGACTGAAATTAAACAAACTCCTGGAAGAAATACAGTATGAAGGTCCAAGAAAAGGTGATACTAAGGAATTCTAGTGGATTACAGAGAATGAACCCCATGTATGGGGTGAAATCATCACTATCATAATATTTAAGAAACGCAATTTAATTATATTTCTTGTATTATTTTTATGGATACACTAGGAAAAATTTGCCATATGTGTATTTATTTTAAATGAATCACTTTTTCTAAGCATCTTGCAGTGAAAGTGATAACACTCTATTGTAAAAAAAGGATTTAGCTGTCATATTTTCAATACATCCCTCTTTCAGTGTCTTCTGTGACAGACCCTTGCTCCTTCCTTCTTAAATCTTGGTATTTTTTTCTGTTTTAAACAAGTCAAGTCTTTCCTATTATAGATCACTTTGAGCAGCTTCTAGGTAACTGCTTTACCATGTCCCTATTTTTTAGTTTTATTTTTACATTATCACATAGAAAATTACTTTTCTAGTTATTGTAAATTACTTTTCTTAGTGTCTTAACTGGAAAGTAACAAGAAAAAACGCTAACTGCAATATGGAAAAATAACTTGTAGGCCAAGTGAAATTCTAAATGGCCAAAGTTATTTTAAAACTTGACAACCACTTGCAGTGACTTGCAGCACTAATGACTTGCAGCACTGAATTTGGTATGTCAGAGTGGTGAAGTCTGTCTTTGATGTTTGCAATGAGTCTGTCTGTACTCAGTGTCACTTTTTATTTTATTTTTATTATATAGTTCTTGGGGAGTGCTGTTTAGTTATTAAATATCTGCAGAATTCTCAATATAGTCTTTCATACCTGACATAAAACTGTCACCTCCCTACATCTAACCATAACTAGAATAACTGATTTTCTTACTTGTCCACTATTTGACAAGTTTAATTTAAAATTACTTACTTTTATCCAGTTAATATTGCAGAGGAAGACAGTTAGTTGTAAGTGCCACTGTTAGACTGACATACATATCTTGGGAGGGGAAAAAAGCCAACTCCCTGTGGCATTTACTAGACTAATATGTTTGACTTTTGAAAAACAGCACATTTCTCAGCACTGAAAACTTTTTTCATGCAAAGAGATCTCTTTCTACCCCCCAAAAAAAACCTTCCACATTGGAAAGCTCACCTTTTTTTGCCCCACATCTATCAATTTGCCTTATTAAAAATCTTATCTTTGTTATATATGTGTAGGCCTTCACAGCTATAAGTGTTTAACTTCTGAACTGGTTTCTTGCTGATTATCAGAGTAGATTGAGATGAGTTACCTGTTCCCAGATCTTCTGGGCAATCACACTGAAGAAATGAAAGTCAAACAGGTTTGCTAGAGCAAGAAATGAATTAGACTTAGCTTTTGTTCTAATTGAAGCAAACATAGATATCTGCTTCTTTTCATCCAAATTCAAGAAAGTGTCCTGTTTGCTTTGGGAAAAGCAGCAGACTCGTTCACTTCTGGTATTTTTTGTTGTAGTCTTCACACATTTGTTTTCAGAAGTACCTGTTAAGCATGTTCATGTCTGAAAGTATTATCCCACACTGGCTGCACTTTAGACTTTCATTAGGCTTGTAGCAAGATTTTTATTTCTGTATTTTCTACATTTTTCTATATTTTTAACCTGATATTTCCTTTTTCACTGGGAAGAATCTATAATGAAAATGGCAACACACAAGATGAGTGGCCTTAGCAGGTCTAGCCAAAGAGTGATCTGTTCTGTCTCTCCAGCCCTGCTGTTTCCTGCTCACAGAGACCCTCTCAATCTGTACGTTTCTCTGTATTTAGAAATATATTGGATTTCTTATTAATATTTTCAGCGTCTCATTGAATGCATATAAATTTATAGGATCTGCAGGAAGGAATTCAGGAGACATGAAGTACCTCCTCTGTTTACATTTTCCTTGGACGTGCAACTAACTCATTTCAGCAGAGCCCTCCCAGGCCTAGGGAGTCGGTCTTTTAACTCAGACAAACCATACCCACCTCTGCCTCTAAAGTGCCTGCTTGCACAGATCAGCCATGAGCCTTTGGAAGCAAATCACCCCCTTGTTGTCCCGTGCTGTCCTGTGGCTCCTTCCTGATTTAGGTGTGGCAGGTGATGAGCTCCGGACGTGCACAGAGAGCAGCTCCAGCTGCTGCTGAGTGTCCTGGCAGTGGCACCTGGCAAGAGGCACTTTAAAATAAACCTCCCTTAAAGCCTCTATCCTGGGAGTGTAAGCACCAGCTGTTCCACTCCACAAACCTGCTAGTAAAAAAAAAAAAAAAAAAAAATCCACATCTGTCTATCAGTGCATCTAGACTTCCATTCCTCTGGATCAAGAAAATGTCTTAGCTCTCCATATCTGCTGCTACATCCTTGAAAACCTGAAATAACTCGGTAAAAGCAGCATCTTGCTGATTCCTACTGACTGTTGGCAAACATCACTTATCTCAGATTAGGTGACAAAAATATATAAAAAATCTAGGACTTAAAAGAGTTTCACACAATGTTTCAGCATCTTTCCATATATCTATAAAAAAGGCGATTTCTGAAAGTGTGATTTAGCTTCAAACTGAATTAATTTGTTTTGTGCTTCCCATGCTTTTGTTTTCTTATCGGAAATGGCTGGTTGTGGTTCTCCCAGAAATATAAAATCACCTTGTTAGACTTTTCATTATCAAAATTGTCAACTGACATAACCAAGAGTAGCCGAGACCTATTTCCAATTCCTAAAAGATCAGGTTTTTTTTAATAGACATTTCCGTGTTAAATCTTACACCCTTAAGAGCAGTCTCCCCTTTTCCAATATTTGTAAGTACTTCAGAATGACCTAATGCTGTTGACAAGTTGTAGAACAGAAGTGTGGTCACCTTTACCCTTTATCCCTGAAAAAAAGAATATGTCTTGGTCTAAGGGTTTATTTTAATTTAAAACTTCTAATTTAAAACTTTTTTTTTTTTTTTTTTTTTTTTTTTTTTTTTATGCAATTGATTTGGGATACCTTTACAGGGCTGTGAAAATGACTTGTTTTCTTGATTGAGCTGATGAACAGAAAAACATCCCAGACACAAATCAACAAAAAACAACAACAAAAACAATCAAACCACCCATCAAACAGATCCAAAATCTTTTTGTAAAGGAAGAAAAAGGAATCATATATTTGATTTGACCCCTGTGTCTGCCTTACAAACATATATTGTTTGTACATATGATAGAAAAGGACAATGCTTTTGAGTAACAATTCAACATATAACTACTCTGCCTGAAGAGTTAAGGGACTCAATTCACTCCTGTCTTCTTTTAAATGTCTATTTCTTTTGTCAGAACTGCCAGCTATTCTGTTTTAGACAAGAATGGATTTATTTTGCAGACTAAATACCAGCTTGACTCAAAAATATATCTTTTTTCATGTCTAGAAAGTGCTAAATTTCTAAAAAAGCAGACTGAACAAGTTGAAGCATCAAACCCACAAAGTTTAAGAGCATCTGTAAAACACCGGTTTAAAATATGAGAGCCATAGATTGTGGCACATCACCTATACTCCTTTCTGACAATCCTTGAACTTAGTGAAAGGCCTTCTTCTGAATCTTGCCAAAATAAAATGTTTGGAAGAAACCTAGCCTTACACTGATCTTGTAGGTTTCTAGCAGAATATATAGAATTCTGGAGCAATTGAGAAGCTAACATTAAAAAAAAAAAAGAGAAATAATAAATGGGGAAACTGAATGAAGTCGAAAGGTAGGGAACAAAGTAAATGTTGTATTTAAGGCTGACCAGAGCACATATTTCCAATGACAAGTCACTCTGAACCCTGGTTTACCTTGGAATAGCACAGGTTTTTAGAGAGTTTGTGTTTGTTTGTTTGTTTTTTTCCCAGCAGATTGTCACTTGTTTCCTTTCTCACCATGGGACAGCCTGTTTGTCTGTCACTGAGTTCTTTGGCTTTCCACTCCTAAGGCCGTATTGCCAGAAATGAAAGCTAACAGTCCAGGTGTATGTTCTAAAATCTGAAAAAAAAAATACCCAAACCCAAAAGTTTAAGGCATTATTCTGTCAGTCTTTTGGTACCATATAGAGCAGTAAATTTTCCTGTTGGTTGGTAGCTTACTAAATACAGAAAATAAGTGCGAAACAGGGAAGTCAAGGTTTTTTTAATAATGTGAAAAGAATCACTGAATACAATATCGAAGCTATGTTGTCTATGTTACATTATAGCTTTTATTTCTCTGTCAATTTAAGAATCATTCTCACAAAAAATACAAGTAGTTTATTCTCTGTTTCTTAAAAAAAATAAAAAAAACCCCAAACCCATCCCATTTAAAGATAGATTTACATGGTTGTGGATGTTGAATGTTTTCAGAGCCTGCTGCTACACTCCAATACATTTGTTCCTGAGGAGGAAATAAACATATTGTATTAGAGAGTGAAGGGTCTTTGAAGGATACAGGCAGCAGATTAAAGACAAGGAAGATGGCATGTTATTTAAAACAATGCTGAATTATTGTATCAAGTGGTGAATATTATTTTAAGTATGAATAAGAAATTAAAAAAAAAAACCTAAAATAGAAATTTCTGGTTTCCCAGCTTAAAAAAAAGACATCAAAGTTTCAAAATAAATTCATTCTGTACTCTTATAATGTGAAGAAAACAGCTCTGTATTACTCTGAGACAGTAGCCTTTGAAGTATGTGCTGAAATATTGAGGTTCTAACATACTTCATCTCTACAACATATTATAGTTGCCTTTCTCCTTTCACTTTTCAGACCTTTGTGGTGCCTGTAACTCCACTTCCAATTTTGGATCATCTATTAGATTTTTTTTACATGGAGTAGATCCTGTCAATGAAATGAAATTCCTGTCAAAACAAGCAGGTCACCCAATACTAATTAATCACAGGTTAAAGTAAATAAAAGCAACGTGAACAATAAAAATAGTTGTAAGTGCAGATCTATTGGGTAACAACAATGCTAACTTCTTTTCCAACCCTAGCAAAAATTATGTTCTTATTTGAAATCAGTTACTACACCACAATGAAAATTCTGAAGCATACAGGGGGCAATGGGCTTGCATTTTTAACCTTCAAAACACATTAAAATATTGTTTTGATATTGTCACTCAATCTTGGGAAGATGAGCTTATTTTAACTGAGCTCCTCCAGTAAAGAAAATTCTAACATATCCACCAAAATAGACTGATAAAAAATAGTTTGTTTGGTAGAATTATAAATTGCTTAAAAATAGAATGGGAAAGTCTTTATTTAATTGTAACCACCCCTAATAATCTCTTATATTTAAATTACCAAGCTGTTAGATATATGGGGATGGACAATATTAAACCAGAATTGCTTGTTTTCACCGTAGTGCTACAAACACATTTTGATTTGGAATGAGGACTAATCCAGATGAAAACAGGACTTCAGAGAGAGAATGTCTAATACTTATTTATAGAAAAATAACGTAAGGAAAGAACAGAGCATAACTAAAAATGCATTACTGAGTAATCAACTTTATCAAATGCACAGCAGCAAATATCCCTTGACACCTTTGAGCAGAACTGAAGAAACTCAGGCACATAACCAAAAATCAGTTAGCAATTATCTCTGTTAACATTATGACAGAGGCATTATCTTTTAGCTCAGTATTTTTTCTATCCTAAATACCAAAAGGAGATAATTTAAGAGCACATTGTGTGGTTTTACAAACAACTAATCTTACCAACTAAAGGCACATCCATCATCTGTGTTCCCTGCTTGCTCTCTGACAGGAAAATTCAGGTTATAAGGTGAGCTTAAGCAGTATCTGGCAGTTCTTCAAGATAAGTAAGTATGCTGGTTGAATTTGGCTGTTGATTTGTACATGAAAATAATATTATAGTCAAGGCCTTAAAAACTGCTGGCTACTAAAATGATGAAACAGGTGGTTACAGGTAGCAAAATGCCAGAGTGGGAAAAAGTTTGGAGAAGATTAATTGGAAGAAGGGTTAGCTTGGCAGAAATAAGTAATCCTATTTAAGACTTCTGTATCTGCAGGGCTGCAAAACCCCTTTTGTTGCAGTAGGTGCACCAGTAGGGCATGGAAGGATTGTAATAATCACCTTGACTGACTAAATGGGGTTGGTGAATCTTTCAGAGGATGGAGTGATTTAAGAGCCTCATAGGTCTTCTCTCAAAGCATTTTATACTGAGCATTGTAGGAGGTGGGGAGTAATCAAAAAGGTTAAGAACAAAAATAGGAACAGGTTTCCCTTTAATTTGCATAGGTGTAGGGATTTTGTTTGTTGTTTGTGGGGTTTTTTACATATAAATATTGTACAAACAGGCTGAATTTTTTCCCGACAAATTAAAACTTATAATGGGATCTAAACACCTTTACAAAAGTTACCTGATGCAAATAAAATCCTGACATTAATTCTCTTTGATTTCTAATTGGGATTATAATTACTTTAAATGGAACCTTGCTCTACCAGCATGGCTGCATAATTAATTTCACTTGTGGCTGAAATGTTCTCCTTGATGAGGCTTCTTGATGAGTAACTTCTACTTTTAGGCTTAAAAAGAACAAAAAAAAACCACCAAAAAGCCCCCTATAAAGCTTCCCCTTCTTCCCCCCTGAAGAAAAAAGCAAACTAAAACAAAGAAGCTATTAGATGTCCAACATCTTACAGAGTTGTTTGTTATTAATTATTCTTAATATTGAAATCTCCTTACAACTGAAACTTTGGCATTAAAGTTTGTATCCCAAGTTTCCTTCAACTCTCAGTGAAACTTTCAAAGTTGATGTCTGAACTTCTGCTTCTTTCGTGGCTAGTGATAAAAATTAAGGAGCTAAAAGCAACGTGATCTTAAGTGATAAAGTAACGATGAGTTTAAAGGAAGGAAGCAGACCAATGCTGACTTCTAGGTCATCTGCTTTCTGTTTTCTTATTGCAAGTGGCAAAAATGTTAGCAAAAGTATTTCAAAAGTATTTTATTCCAGGCTTAGATTATTATAAGACCAAATTTCTCTCTAGAACAATTCAAACCAGTCTTTTAAACAAGCTTTAGTTTTTATTAGACTCTTGTGTGTGTGTCATGTACTGCCACCATTTGTTTGCTTGTTTGTTTTATATATATTCCTTCTATTTTGATTTAAACAACAACTTATTTTGGTTGAGAAGGAGGACTTGGAAAATAATACAAATTCATAAATGTCTGCAACTGATCTGAAAACTGGTCACTCTTTTAAAGAGTTATTTCTTCTATTTGGTGTTATTCAGGTATACAAAATCTGTAAAGACACCAGATCAGGCACTGTGTGACAGTGAAGTTGATAGAAGGGTCTCTGTTTGGCTCTTGGAGTCACTTGGGACATAATTCTGCTTTGCAGCTCTTTTGCTCTTACGTGTTGCTTTCAAAATCAGACATTCATTATTTTAAGTTTTGTTTTAATTCCTGTAATCCACCAGCACCAGTATTCCAGGGTTTCTTGTCTTGTTGCTTCATTTGTTCCCCTGTTAGATTCTCAGGGCATGGGTAATTTGGACTGGTGATAAACAGGTTATATTTCTTGGTGATAAATACTAACTCAGTAACTGTCTTACTCTACACAACTTTGAAAACAAGTAATCTGTCTTTATCTTGATTTTATTTTCCTAAAGAGAACCTGCTTTGACATATATGTAGGTAAGGTGGGAAGGAAAGATGGTAATAGAAGGCCAAGGCAGAGAAAAACTCTATCAAAATTGTCTTTTATAAATGGACTACTAGAACACTTTGGGAATTCATTGGCACTAAATTTCCATTGAATGGAAATAGGGTCAGGGAAAAAATTTCAAAGCTCTCAGCGAAAAACAGGAGGGCAGAAGAAAACACAGGAAATAAAATGTTACTAAAAGAAGTCTAGGAAAACAACAGTGTTTAACCTTCTCAGTTCCAGAAGAGCCTGTGTTAGATCAATACATTACACTTTTGTCCTCCTAGTGAAACATGTAAGTTGCATGTAGAGATGCCTCTATATATAGCAGTGACATGTCCCTGATGCACTGCTGGCTGTGTAGCCCCTCGGCTCATCGCTGTTGTCACACTCCAGGAGCAGCACAGCACGAGTGTGGTGTGTGTTATAGGCTGTGTCTGTAACACCAGGGGGGTTGGAAACACATAGTCTGCCAGTCCACTATTTACACTAATGCTCATCTCACTTGCTCCACTGAAACTTGAGGGGAAAGGGAATTCTGTGTTTTAGTTACTGTTGCGGTATTTCTGCTGTGGGTTACTGGATGTTTGCTGTTTTCTGCTCCACTTGCTTGCATGGGGCACCTACCTTGGAGGGCCTGCCTCCCACTGCAGCTGCTGCAGAGCTTGCACAGCTCTCTGAGGCATGGTCCACATTTGTTCAGTGTGAATCTTTTCATCCTAGCGAGAATTTCTCTGTGGAAAAGAGGACAAAATAAGCCTCATGTCAGCTTCAATGACATTTTAAAAATAAGCATCACAGGCAGATTTCTGTATTATATTAAATATGCATGTATGTCAAAATGAAAAGTTTATGAAAAAAAACAGTTTTTGATCGTCTGGTATTCTCCCTTTTCCTTAAAATTCACTTCACAGGGAGTGTCGGGGGAAGGGTTCCTTTGGTGTTCTGCTTTTGAAACAGACTGTTCTCAATGTTCGTCTGTTCCCACACAACTAAAAATCAATTTCTTGATTATCACTGAACTGTGGCAATTTTAAGCCTGCTACTTTATGCAAGCAAAATATTCCGTTTGTTAACTTGATAATTTTCACCATTGTCTAAATGTAAGTGCACATTCTTTCTGATTGTGCTCTCGCTTTTCACAGAAAACTCAGAGCATCTAGGTTTTCTTTGTTTCGCTTGTTTCTAAGCTGCTTGCCATATATTTGTTGTATCAGAGAACAACTCAGGTCGGAACAGACCTTGAGAGATCTTGAGACCAAACTCTAGCTCAAAACAAAGAGAGCTACAAGGTCAGACAAGGTTGCTCAGGCCCTTTTCTGGCTGAGTTCTAAACCTGTGAGGACTGAGATTACACAGTCTCTCTGGGCAGCCTGGGCCACTGCCCACCTGTCCTGCTTGGAGGAAAAGCTTCTTCTTCTCTTGTCTGAACCTCTCTTGTTTCAGCATCTGCCCCTTGTGTCTCCTGCTCCCACCTTTCACCATGGTGAGAATGTGGCTCAGTGTCCTCAGGAACCACCCCACAAGCACGGGGATCCTGATGTGAGGTCTGAATCTTAAACAGATCTCTTCTCTTCCCTTTCCATTTTCTTCATTTAGAGGGTTTTTTTCCCTCTAAATAACTTTTTCAGAAGTTAATCTTTGAGGTTTTCATGTGGCCACCTATGGAAGAAAGACCAGAGGTGTTCCGTGCATGTCTAATTGACATCTTCCAACAACTTTCACTCTAATATGCACATTTAGAAAAACCTCTTTAATTCCACTTCTTAAAATCTTCATAAAAACCACCATTATGTATTTTTAGTTGATGTCAGTATATATAATAATTAATTTTAATTTGCCTTTTTTTTCTTTTTTTTTGTTTTGACTTCTAGCAAATTGTTTTTGAAAATTTTTCAGGTATCTCTAATTTCCATTCCTGTGTGCAAACTTTAAAAAATAAAAATAAAAAAAAGTTAAAGTTGAAGAGAAGGTTCACATGAGACATGATCAAATACGCAAGAACTCTTTAGCCTGGAGAATTGAAAGGAAAATCAGTAATATTGGGTTTGGGGTCTTTTTCACTTGTAACTGATACAGAGAAAGCAGGACGAGTACAATTGGGCTTTTTGAGGAAATATATCACTGTATGAATGCTAAAAGTTTTCAGTAATTAAAATATAACTTGCCAGATCCCTCCGTCTCAGTCCTTATAAAATTTGAGAAATGCTTTTATTTAGACATCCCCCATTCTGAGTTATTTGCAAAAAAATATTTAGAGACAGGCTGTACAAATCCATGGATTATCCATTCTCTCTGTTAGTTATGTATGAAACCTGTATGTTTACCTGTTTTTATTCTACCTAATTTGTGAAATAGAGTTCCAATATCCTGTTGTACCTCTGAAGATACAAAGTGACAAGTTAAATGCCTGCATTGTACCAATATTCCATAAAAAAACAAACAAAAAAAAAAACCAGAAAAGCCAACCAAACAAAAACCCCAAAAGGTCTTGTAATCTCACCAAAAATTACCCCATTTTCCTTTCCTAAGACCTACATTCCACTTGTTCGTGCTGATCGACATTAATTATAATATCAGTCCTTAACAATTTGTTAATTTCTTGTATCTTTAATCCTCCTGTGTTGGATTTGTCTGTGGTTTATGTCAGGCTGCCAAGTTTTCCAGTTATCTGGATCACTCTGTTTACCATTGAAGCATTAACAGAACAGGAGCTTCTTTTTTGTTGTCAAACACTAGCTGGGTGCCAAGAGATTCAGGTCCAGGGATTTGAAATTGTTTGACCTTAACTTTTCCCTAGTTAGTCATGGTAACTGTTTTGTAAACAACTTTTTTTACTCATATGAGACAGACATCTTTATTTTCTTCAAATGGTTCTACTATTTCCTTCTCATAATGTACTGTGGCATTTTTTTGTTGGGATATCATTAAGCTGTCCTCATTTAAGTAACATTTCTCTAGGATATACCTAATATCAGCTTTTCTCCTGATGCCATCTATCTTTGTGAAAGCTTTATTCACTTTCTCTTTTCTTTTTTTTCTAAACCTAGTGCAACCTTCTGTCATTCACAAGAATGTGAGGTATCTAGAACTCCATCATGAGGTTTTATTACGTTTGCTAACTATTATTCAGATTTGTTTTCATTGGTTTTTTTCAAATTTAATTTAAACCATAATAACATTTACTTCAGAGAAAAATTCCTCTCTCAAGCATGAAAATATATTGCATTTATAGCAATAGATGTAATTGTTTCATGAACTATTGCAGTACTAACTCTTTATCTGGGATTCAGTTACTTGTTTTCTGCCAAAGTTATGCCTTGTTATGTTAAATAGAAAATAAGAGTGGAAGAAAATTCAGCAGAAATTTCTGAAACATGCTGGTTTCTCTATTGAGAGAGATCCCAGAAGGGAAGAGAGAAGGCTCACAATAAGGTGAAAGAAACAAATCAGTATGTAGCCTTCTACAGAAGGAATAGAAAATGAGAAAGACTAAAAGGAACAAAATACTGAGAACCTACAAACAGTATGACTGTCTCAATGACATTTAAAATAGATTTCTGAAGCCTCCCAAATAGGGAATTGAAATGTTACCTTGAATTTTAAGCAGCGCATATTTATGATGAGGAAATAGAACAATGACAATAAAACTAGTTTAATAATGGATTTGGTCCTTAAACTGCTTGAGATAAGGAATAACATAAATTAATGTTATAATACTATTTTGTATTAGTTATAACCATACTGTTATAGGGATGTTGTTCTGCCTCCCAATTTACTAGAGGTGCTGTGTTTGAGTGACAGTGAAAATAGAAGAGAATTGCTGTTTAAAAGGATGCTAAAATGTGGCTTCTCACTCTGTTCCTCCAAAGTGTTAGTGAAGGAGTCCTGCTCTTGTGGTTTAATACTGTGAAAAACAGCTGTTTCTGACCTTGGCATTTTTATTTTAAGAGATTATGTTTTAAGCTTTCAAAGCCATAAACTAAGCCTTTTAAATATAGACACCACTTGGAAGTAGCAACCTACAACAAGGTCTTGATACTCTGACTTTTAAATTTATTGTTTTAAAAACACCCTAATCAGTGACATAAATTTGCTGCAGACTTCCCTACAGCTCATTTGCTTTGCATCAGTGAAGAATTTGGTCAGGTCCTTTGAGGATGCAAGGCATGCGCCTTCATTGGTGTAGTCAGCCTTCACCACCCTTCAGGTGTGCCCAGCACTGCACATAAAGAACCATATGGTCCATTAGCTCTCTGTAGCTATTGTTCCAGCAGGAGATACAATGAAAACTTTAAGTCCCTGGATTTGAGGAAAGCTGATAAGTTTAGAGAAATCTTGACATTAAAATCAGCAAAAATGCAGAAAAATATATTAAGTTCTTTAGGGATTTTACAAAGTGTTTTTCTATTTCTCTTTTTTTTTTTTCCTGCAAATTTTGAATTTCCCTGCTGTAATTGAAACTGATTTCTTCTACAAATCTGCTTTTCTTTAGCTGAGATATACTTGTAAGACTTGTTCCATAAGGTGTCAGGCTATAATACTGGTTCAGAAATAAATCTGCCAGTTATGTGGATGTCCATACCATAACCATACACAAGGAGACAGATCTATGCTGGTTACAATTTTGTAAGATTTAATAATCACCTGAGCTCATCTAGAAGATGTTCAAGTTTATCTGTTCTCTGTAGTAAGAAATTTAAAAGTGGAACTACTTGGAGTGCCATTCACATAGCACCTATGTTAGAGTCTGACTTGGCATCAGAATGTCTTCAAAGAAGGAGAGTATATGGTTCATTACTGCGCCTGAATTCATCATTCCTAACACCTCACAGCTTGGGGCATGTCGGACTTCACAAATTGAACAGGTAGTCTTGATCTGTTCCAGGCTGGTACGCCTGCAGCAAAAGCACCTGGTGCACAGGAAAGTGGCACTGGGGATTCATTAGGTGGCATTTTCCTTCTGAAGCAGCATTGATTAACTCCATGTTATGCTAATGAACTGCTGGAAGCGCTATCAATCAGCAGGATGGGGAACGGGCAGGTAGAGGAGCTGTAAGGATAGTATGAGCTTCCAGGTTTTGATCAAGTTCTTAGTGAAGGCTTTACTGATGGGGCTTTTTGGTTTTGGTGTTTGTTTGTGTTTTCCTTCCCCCCCCTCCCCCCCCCCCCCCGTGGTTCTTTAATATTGTGCCTCTGCTATTTTATGTTTTATAAAAAGTTATGTCATAAAAAGCCAAAGCAGCTAGTACTGAAATACACTAAAAAATGTTGTAATATTTTGCCCTGCTTTTGCCACTGATTTAGCTTTGTTTTGCTACAGGGCATGTCAGCTGTTGCATATATTTCAGATTTATTGGGAAGGGAACATTAAAAGGCAAGTCATCCTTAACCTCAAACCGTAAATATGGGTGTGTGGTGTACAGACAGACTCTTCCTCCCCAAGTGGCGCAGTCAAGCCTTCTTCTCACCCAAAGCCCTGTGGGCCCTGGAAGGGTTGTGCATTATTGGTGTCCATGTTGGTCAGTTTGTTGTGCCAGAACTACCAGAGGTTTTATTCTTAGTCTTGTGATAAATGTATAGCAATGTTTTCCAGTCCCAGTGAGGCTGTCTAAAAGAATCACGCCCTTTCCCTCAGCTCTGTTTAGCTCCAGCAAAATTTCCAGCCTCTCCTAGTGTTCCTGAGTAGTTACATATTAACAGGAACATGCCTAAAGTTGCCTGTAACTTCTGCTTCTTTTCTGTACAGATAGTGTTGTACAGTGAATACTACAGCCAAGTAGAAGTCTGAAGGTCAGACTTTATAATTAGCTCATATAAATAGCATTTGCTTATGTTAATCACAGAACCACAGAATCATAGAATCGTTAATGTTGAAAAAGACCTTTAAGATCATCAAGTACAACCTTTTTTTAAGGAAAAGCCAGCTTCACTTTGAGGATGGCTTCAGCTTCCTATTCTATGAAACAAAAACTCCCTAAAGACTCCCAAATAGTGATATATATTTAAGTATAGTTATATTTTAACAGCTGTGAATTTAAAATTGGTGAAGGAATTGATATAATCCTGTTGTTGACTTGAATGAATGGCAAATTGAATTAATTGATATCAAACAAGGGCGCTTTTGCTTTATTTCAAATGCAGAGAATTGAATCGCATTACAAAAAAATCCCTGAAAAAACACTGAAATGGGAGATCTTTTGCTCAATGCCTTGTTCTAATATAAATTCAAAACCTCAGTGCAGTCTTCCATTTTTTGCCTGTTCTTGCCATCTTGGTGATATAAAGGATTGATGATATCTGGGATTTACTGATGTGACCAAAGGAAGAATAGAAGAATAAAAAGTTTGGACCTTGAAGGGAAGGGTTATTGTGGAGAAATCTACTTTGAGCTCTGAAATGAAAGAGCATACTTTCTGAACTTTAGATGTAGGAGGGAGATGAAGGGGACTATTTCTTGTATATCTGTGGTAAACTCTGGTTTGATTTTTACTGTTTACTCTTTTGTTTGGTTTTTTGTTTGTTTTAAAGGGGGGGAAGGTGTCGAGAACAAGCCCAAAATATAATAAGGTGTACATGATAAACTATATAGAAATTTTATCTAAGTTGAAGAAATGAGTTCATTTTGAATGGAAGTAGTTTCTTTTCCCAGTAACGCTGTTAATACTAAACACTGAAAACCAGTTAAAACTAAAAAAAAAAAAAAAGAAACAAAGAAAAGTTAGAAAACATACAACCACTCTTAAAAAGAGTACATGTACAGTTTGGGGTATATTTTTCCTTTTCCATATGAATTTGAAAGGTAAATGGGCACATCAGTTAAAAAGGGATGTCAAAGTTCTGTAAAAAGCTATTGTATAATAGAAACAGAAATGAAAGGTATGGATTGATACCTTAGCTTTCCATTTGAAGCACCTCAAAAGAGGGGGAAGACAATTACAAGTTTACCTCACAAAATGAAGCTCTGATTTGTAATTTCAGACACATTTGAATACATTTTCCCTTTGGGCAGTAGGAGCATTGATTTAACAATTGAAATTGGTGTAGTCTCAGCTATTGGCTCAGAATAGAACTGAAGTTCTTTCTCTGAGTTTTTGGGTACATCGACAGTGCAGCACATGTCTGAGGGATGAGAGCTTTCTGAAAAACAAAATTATTAGGATGAACACAGTGAAACTATATACATTTTCCAGGGACCCAACCTTTCTGTGTTCTGTGGTAACACAAATTCAAGCATGGTATTTTCTTACAAAGTTCCTGTATGCAATGCATGGGTACCTGAAACCATATTCCTGATGGGAAATGGTTAGAAATGGTAGAATGAGGTCCCACCTCTTAGTGAACTTATTTCTGCTGATCTCATTCTGTTGAGTTTATTCTAACTAGTGGATCTGTTACTTAGATTTTTTAAAAGTGTTAAAAGAAGATCTTGTTTTGCTTTAACTGCTGTGTTCAAAGTATTTGTTATTGAATAGCAACCCATGATACAGACTTGCCTGGATTATTCTTCCTGAATGCCTCTTGGAATATCACTGCAGTTTTCATTAGTGGATTTTTCATGAGCTGTTGTATGTCTCTACTGCTGCTCCAAGCTCAGCAGTGAGAAACAGCAACAGGGGACAACATTGTTTTGCATAGATTTACCAATGTACAAAGAGAATCTGGCCAAACCTGGCCCAGTGTCACTGAAATGTCAACCCTGAAACTCCAGAGAACATCATATTGCTACTTTGTGTGTGTCAGTGTTGTCCTGTGATTACAGCTCCACATGTACACTTGCAGGGGAGCTGGAGATCAAGAAGGGCTCTAGGAGATAAAGTTATCAGCCTGTGATTTAGTATTCTGAGTGCTCACTTGGTTCACATACACTGAGAAATCAGCTGTGGAACTATAGAACCTTCCCAGTTGTAATGAGAACAACTTCCCAACAGAGGTCCACTGGGTAGTGATTTGAACAGTGCTCGTAGTCTGCTTGAAATAGGCATAAACTCAACTATACTCATTATTAATCACACAAATGTTTGAGTTGGTTTTGAATGCTCATTCCTGGGGAAGGAGGGAATTGTTTTATGCAGAGACCAGATGTAAACATGGAAAGATCTCTTCTTTGTTTTGCTTTGGTGGTTTTTCTATGCCTCCTTTTCACACATATCTCCAGGGCTCATCCTTTCAGCTTTGAGCGTACCCCTACCCAGGGAGATCAGTTCTAAGAGGACCCCTCAGAACACTGAATTCACTTCTTGTTACTGATGAGAACCTGCTGCCAAAATACCTGCATGCAGATATCTCTTAACTGACTTATTTCTCCTGTTTAGGTTTGGGATTTGGAATTCTTTGTGGTTTTGCTCTTTGCCAAAAATGATTGTGAATCCTGTTGTGTGGATGAGTGCTGGTCAAAGTTGGTCAGCTCAGTCAAGTAAGCAGAGACACTCGATGCTCATCCTTGCCTGTATGCTTGTGTTGAGCTTGATTTTTGCTTAAATTTTCTTTCTTTTAATTGTTCTCTTGCAGCTGAGGTGAATTCGTTCTTGTACTGGTTGAAGGATATCTCTGTTTTTGTTTTTATAAGTTCTCTAATCATCTGCCACCAGTCTCTGTTGGAGGTGAGTTACTAAGCTCTTAAGTTCCTTTTGCTTTTTCTGCTAGGTGCTACCAATCAAAAACTTTTACGTAATCTATTAGACATTGCAACAAAAACGTGTCACACAACACCTTTATCATGATGTAAACATGTCATTCCAGTTTTACAGCCATTATTTTCTCTTCTGGAGAAGAGAAGAAAGCTGCTTTGGTGTTAGTTACAGGTCAGTTATCTATTAAAAAAGTTCTAAGATCTTGGTATCTGTGTGCTCTTTCTCCAAGAGGGAGATTGAAAGAGAAAACTGAAATTTAAAACTATGACTGTCAGTACTGGTATTCAAGGAACTGAAGAAGAAGTTTTTCTTTTTAAAGAAAATGAACCCCTCTGGGAAGTCCCAATAATTTAACCAACTACTTATGGTCTTATTAACATATTTTTTGTTGTGTGAATGTTTTTTGCAGTATGAATGTCATAAAATGTATGTAGATATTGGCTGCAGATCACTGAATTGATGTTTCGGGGGTTTTTAAGTTAAAAAGAATAGTGAAAGCAGTTTGATAATAGGGGCGCTACAGTTACTGTTGCTGTACACCAACCGCAGAAGAGGCAAGGCTGATATCTACAGGAATTATTTCAGCTGTAACGATGATAAACTGTTGGACAGTTTAGTAGATTTCAGATGGAAATTCAGGATATTTTATACATGTCATCTTACAAGTTATGTGAAGTGAATACAAATGTTAGCCGCTTACCAGGGAAGGTACAAAAATCTTAAACACGTGGAAAAAAAAAAAAAATACTTGCAGCTGCTTATTGCAAACTCTTAACACTTCAACTAATATGAGGTAGTTCAATAATTCATGCAGCTGACCTAATTTGTCATATAAAGATTGCATTAATAAACAAGCTCTCAGCTGTGCAGGGCTCAAGGCAGGGTTTCTTTAGGAGTGGGTATGTTTGGATAGAAAGCAGTAGTTCTATATATCAGTCATTCTCTCCCCTTTGTGAAGTTTTGAATTTTGACAGTGCATAATGTCTACATATAAAGAACACCTACTTGGTCTAAACTCATCACTTTTTCTTCTCTCACCTCACAATTTCTATTCTTTATGCTCAAAAATTGCTTCTTCAGATTTCTCACAGTAGTTTTAGTGAACAATGAAATTTTAAATAGGTGGGTGAGGCACTTGCCGAATTCACTCCCAGCTGACTCCAGATATTCACTTCAGAATAAGCCTAGATACTCATTTTTTCCACAAATCAGGGGGGATATTTTCAAGAAAGTGATCTTAATAGGAGTGTTCCTTAATAAAGTTTTATCTGAGGGGGTTTGATTTGTGGGTGGGTGAGTGGGGGTGTGTGTGTTCTGTTTTTCTTTTGTTTGGTTTTAGGGGCATTTTTTTGTGGTTTTATTTGTTGGGTGGTTTTTTTTTGTTTTTTTTTTTTTAATTATTATTTGGTTTTTTTTTTTTTACAGTAATGTCCAAATGTGGTTAATTCTTAGGTACTTATACAGCTATAGGCAGAATTTTGCATTCTTCTGCTGAGGTACATTCTGTCCATTGCTTTGGTTCATATTTTCATCCAGAAAACATATCACAGTCTTGCTTGTAAAGGACAGTAAATCTCTCAATAAATCCTGAAAATAAATCTTTCCCAATTTAAGAAGTTTGTAAGCCCTAGTGACTCCTTAATGCTGGATCTTTTGTCTGAAATGAAATGTTTTAATGGATTTTTAGTACATATCTAAACATACAAATTAATATTGCAGGTTGCACAGATGTCAAATCTTATTAGGAACAAATTCTAAAGGGCTTGTGCCTCACAAAATGAAAAATTAAAAATGAAAAAACTCACCGCTGTTAATGGAAGAGTGCCTGTGCTATGTGCAGCATTTCCGACTCCTCCACATCTACCACATTAAATATATACATTTCAGGTATTTCTAAGAGCTTCACCACCACAAAATTAAAGTGACAAACTTTTCCTGATACATGTCATGGAATATACATGATTAGAATATTATTTCACATTGAAGTTGTTATTCCAAAAGAAATACTATTTTCAGAACTTTTTTTTACATATGCTTTATTTTACTTTTCCAGTTCTGTGTTCACATGTAATTTACTATTCCAAAGTTAAGAAAGAAGTTCTTAATAAAGATACAAAATAAAAGTCTCTTAATAGTCTTCAAATTATTGAGGTTTTTAGTAAATCTAAAAGGTTTCTATGAAAGTGGTATTTGTGTACAAAGCAAACAGGTCAATGCACCTGATATTCAGTACGGGTGTGAAAAAAGCATGCAATATTTAGCATGTTGAAAATTGGCAGGGGATTTCTATGCCAAATTTAGACCTAGAAAACTATTCCAAAATAGAGCAGCTTAAGCTGTTAAGCATTAATCAAGTGCCTCCATAGTGACAGGTCAGTACTGGAGGTCTTAATTCATGGAGGAAAATTAGCTATTGCTTCCTGTGGTAAAAATACATGGTGGAAGCACGATAGACAAAACTCCTTTGCATCAGAAACCTTTTCCTTGGGGATAGGAAAATAGAAAAACTGAGGAATATTGGATTATGAAAGCGATTTATAGTATTTAAGTGTTTGTTTGGCTGCTATAATGGAAGAACTTCATAAATTAATCTGTAATTACATGAAACAGTCCAGGAAATTTTGCTGCACTTGGAGGGTTCACAAAAACAAATGAGGGCAAACTGTAACACCCATAACAACCATCTCACAGAGTGCAAACTGCTTGAATGCTCATACCCTTAGCTGTAGGAATGTAACGTTCATTTCTCCAAATTTTTAGATAATGTCAAAAATAATAACCTTAAATAATGCATCAATATCTTAGAAATAAAATCAGTCTGGTATGTCTAAAAACTACTTTTTGTATTTATGTGTGGTATTAAGGTCAGTGTATATTCCATAACCAGTTGTTTTTTCCTGCAGAGCTCATGATCAAACATCTCAATTTGTTGTTTTCTCCATGGTTCTTCTACCAGCAGATGTCTGGAGAAGGAAGGCCTTGCTTTGCTTTTTCTCTACCCTTGCTCCTGGTCTTGGACTTCATTTTTCCAAAGTTTTCTGTCTGTTCAGATTTGTTCTAACTTCAGGTCAGTTTGTGCCATTGTCTGTAACTGTCAGTGAATAAGAATACAAATTTGGGTGTGAATGTGTTACGACTGAACATATATAGCTGATTCTAGTTCACCACATTGATATATTTCCTCTTCATATATTTCTAGGTCTATAAAATGTAAAATTGCTCCAAAAAAAAAAAAAATAAAGGAAGTCTCATGATCTACTACCAGCTGATTAATAATCCTCCTATCTTTGGGGGGAAAATAATCCATTTTAGACCAAATGTTTTATTTAATGGGGGAAAAAAAAGTGAAATAGGATGGATTTATCTGCTTGATGAAGACAGAGTTCTCTTAGTTCTCTTCAGTCAAAGATGGATGTTTTTGATGGATGATTCTGTAGTGACAAGTGTCAGCTGAAGAGTTTGCATTTGAGACTGTTGCTTGATGAAAAGACATTTTTAACAAGGAAACATTTTTCCTTTTGTCAGGTTTTTCAGTTTCATTTCAATGGACACTTGCATTTGATAATTTGCTGGTGTTTCATTGTCTTATTCCCTCCATAAATCCTGAGTGAAGTTATAGATCTGTGTGGTGCTAACAGCAGCTCAGCTAGCAGGGATATATAGTGTACAATAGCAAAGGAAACTGTTCTTATATTGCATGGGAAAAAGTAGCCAATGGTTATTACCTTTTTGTAGCAACGTGTGGTTTAAGTTTGCAGATGGATGTCTAAAATCAGATTACTCTAAACAAAACAGGTATTTAAATTTTAAAATGTATAAACAAATAATTTAGGTGACATGAACAATGAGGAAAGACTGAAGGTCTTAGGTTTGTTGTCCCTGGAGAGGAGAAGACTTGGGAGTACCTCATCATGATTTTCTAGTACTTAAAGGCAGATACAAAGCTGATGGAGTCTTCATGGAGAAGACAAGCAGTGATGTGTACAAGTTGCACCAAGGAGAGCTTTTCTCGCAATACAAGAAATAAAATTTTTGCAGTAAGAACTCATCCCCTGGAACAACGACTTCAGTGACATGGATGAGTCCTCATTTCTGAAGGTTTCCAAGCTGCAGACGGGCAGATAATCTCATTTACATTCCTTTTCTAATGAGGTTGGACCAGATGATTTTTTGAGGTCACTTTCACCCTAGACTGTTTTATGGTAAATAAGAGACAGAAAAGAGGAGTTAAGAAAACTGATTTCCAAACTAGACTGCTTTTTGGTTGTGTACAAGTGGAGGCAGTTTTTTTATTTAAAAAAAAAAAAAAAAAAGTTGGATAGAGGTAAGACAGCTTATTCCTTCTTCAGATGTTTGGGATATTCAGTACAATCTGTGTAGTGAGCTGGAAAATTTAGATTTAAAGAGGAATTACACCAACCAAAAATATTCCTCCAAAAAAAACCCCACCTTAAATTTTATGAGAAAGTTCTATAAATTGGAAGATCAAATATGAGAATTAGAAGAAAATTGACAATATTCAATTTAAGTAGGAAAAAGAATAAAATGCAGTTTAGTTTTTAACTTGTTTTCCTTGTCTTTACTTCTAAACCAAAGGACAATAAGCAAAGTGGGAATTAATGTAAAACAGTGAATTTTATATTAAAGTATATAACTCGTTATCATAGAAACTTCAGTCAGAAAGTGACCTCCAAGTGTTGGGATCTTGTTAAATCATTTCTGTATACAAGATACTTTAAAGTAGGCTAATATGTTTTCTCTGAAAACCTTTGATAACTCCACGTCTTGTATGGGTGTTCCCACAGGACTCTGAAAAAAAGTTAATGGGAAGAACTGTAAGAAGTAGTAACCCTGTCAGCACAATTGACTGGCCATCTACTTTTCTGATCAACACATGCACAGGGAGTTTTATTGCAGAGGGAAAAACATCCAACCAAACCCAATCAAACAAAAAACTTGTGATCCTTAAAAAAAAAAAAAAAAAAAAAAAAAATATATATATATATATATATATATTTTATTTTATGGTGCACAAATGTTCTAGATACTCATCTCAGTTGCTGCTTTCACATACCTCATATGTGATATTTTTCTCACAATCTGCCTGCACTCTTATGTGGTATTAACCCATGCCCCTGGTCTGTTTTCACCACTGGGTTCCCCATCAAACTGAAACACATTGAGAGCCCATAAATTACAGAAGAAGGGCTGGTGTATGCTCTTTACACAAAGTTTATTTCTGGGCCTAGTGGGGATACCTAAGGAAAAAAATATAGCTATTAAATGTTTTTATTCAAGACATGGTTATGCCATCTGAAAGTTTTCTCTAAAGGAAAAAAAAATAAAACACTTAAAGGTCATTTACTGACTGAAGAGTTTATGATGGTAAGTACAATCCTTAAAGCATATTTTTCCTCTTAAGCTCAGTTAAGTTCTAACTAATTTTCTCTGCTGTGTAAAACTGAATACAGTACAAGTATGCTAGAAATATGTACATTAATCCAAAATATGTATATGCTCTCTGGGCTTGTTATTAGTGCTAGGCCAAATATTTTAAATAATTGATTTAACACTTACATGTAAAGTCCTAGAACAAGAACCTTCAGGTTTTTAAGTCAAACACTGAAGTTAGAAAGAAGCCATAATTAAAGTCGCCATTCATCTCTCTTGTGGTGTCATCTTTGTTATTCATTGCCATGGCCATTAATTACATAATAATTTACTGTAAACCTCTCTATGACATCTTAGCACTCACCACTGCACAGAGGAGAAAGCACTTACTAAATGGGGAACTACTAAATGATTTTTCATTATGCTCATCATTAAGTAGTTGTGCTGTATTTTTTTACACACCATCGAATTGCTGCACTTTATACAGAATTATTAATTTCCCTCATGGGGTTTCTTTTGTGTTTATCACCAAGATCTGAAGAATTCGCAGTATTTTATGAAATTAGCTAAACAATAGCGTGTTAATTTAAGCAACTGTTTTGCCTTTTGTCTTACAAAAGTGAATTTAAGCACAGATAGTTTATGGCTTAAGTAAACCAGCCATTATTTTATGTTGTAGTTTGAGGTGCCCAATGTTTCCTTTTCAGGTGTCATTGCACCACTTTCCTATTCAGGTAATCAGTAAGATGAGTAGGCAGCACAATATGCACTGCCTGATACAATACACAAGAATTTATGACTGTGGGCATCAGCTGTCAAAATTTATTTGCTATGTGGCCTCAGAGGTGTTTGCTGGTCATCAGGGAGGATTCTCTACAGAGACTTCTAGCTCATCATTTTACAGCTCTTCTCCTTTCTTGTGTACCACTTTACGGTCCTTTCTTTCCGCCTGGACTCTGCCTCTCTTTTTATTTCCTTCTACATTTATCACATTGTTCTAGAAACTCACAGCTTCCTCTTGTACAGCAATAGCAAGGAGAACTGGTGAGACTGACTTCCTCCCTCTGACCCTGTAAGAAATTATGCTTCTGTTAAATATGGCTGTGAAACTAATTCTTGCTTATGTCCACTTGTGTGACCTCTAAAGTCAAAGGCTGTTGGGACATCACTGCCCAGCTGTAAAGTGCTGTGTAGCATCTTTGTGACTTAGAATGCATTCAAACTGCTTTTAAAAGTCTGAGTGTCTGCAATGAGTATGTTATTCATAGCAGGGAAAATCTTTGTGCTAGTTTTCAAAGTACCTACTACACAAAAATATGCCCCTGAGAAAAAAAATTGCTCTGTCCTTATGAAATAATAATGACCTTAGGAGAAATGAAATTCATAACAACTGTCATACTATATGGGCACACCACAGGCAGATATTGTTACAGAATCACTGGAAGGGCAAGGTTGGAAGGGACCACAGAGGGTCATCTGGTCCAACCTCCCTCCTCAAGCAGGATCATCCCAGAGCACATGGCACAGGATTGTGTCCAGACAGTTCTTTAATATCTCCAGTAAGGGAGATTCCACACCCTCTCTGGGAAACCTGTTCCAGTGCACCAGTAAAGAAGTTCTTCCTCATGTTCAGGTGGAACTTCCTGTGCATCTGTTTCTGGTCTTCTCTTATTGCTCAGCACCACCGAGCAGAGCCTGGCTCCATCCTCCTGACACCTCCCTTCAGACACTGACAGATATTGATCTGTCATTTTGATAAGGTCCCCTCTCAGGTGAACCATATTGATAAGGTCCCCTCTCAGGTGTTTTTTTTCGAGGTTGAACAGGCCCAGGTCCCTCAGCCTTCCCACTTAAGAAAGATGCTCCAGTCCCTTAAACATCTTTGTAGCCCACTGCTGGATCTGGTCCAGGAGCTCTGTGTCTCTCTTGTACTGAGGAGTTCAGATCTAGGCACAGCACTCCAGGAGAGGCCTCACCAGAGGGGCTGGATCACCTCCCTTGACCTGCTGGCAATGTTCTATCCTTTCTCTGATGCTTTATTAGCAGCTGTCTAGTGAAAAGTACGAGATCAAGAAAGGAAGAGAGGGCGAGTTTTCCAGCATACCCTCCTTGATTCCAGCAATGCTGTAGAGATGTTGACATGAATTTGGAAATGTGGTTATGGTTGTGGTAGCCTTTGGCAGAGTATTTTTGTGAGTTTATTTAAGCAGTGTATATTTATCCCCAAACCAAAGCACTGAGTTTTAAAATTTCAGCACAAATTCTGTTACAAATACTTTGATTTAGAAAGCACTGCCATGAAAATGGCCAGCTTGTCTCACCTGAGAAGAATTGTTTACAAAGCCAATAGGCTTGCACTATTTTATGACATGTATTTTATTCAGAGCAGACCATTGTAAGGTTTCTATTTATTGTATTTATCTGAAATTAGGTTTCTAGACATTACATATATAGTCAAAATTTTTATTATTTCCATGCTGGTTAGCCTTCTTATTTTGGAAAATTTTTAATAAGTAAATGAGAAGATATTTAAATAATTATTGGTAAATCTGGCACTACTGAGAACTGACAGAGTGCTGTTCTGGCATTTCATGTTTCTTTTAGTTACATCAATAAGTTATTGGGAAAAAAAAAAGTACAGTATATTCCCAGTGATCCTTGTAATCTTTGTAGTTATTGATGCTTTCTCTTCTGTTTCTCATAAAATTTATAAAATCTCATTGATTGATACCTCTTTCCTAAGAATGGAGATTTAGAATTTATTTTGCTATAACTGGTTTCAACTTTCATCCAACTTTATGAATGTACTGCTAAACCAAACAAATCTGTGTCTGGGTTCTTTAGGATGGCTGAATAAGCTCAGATGAACACTTAGGGGTCATAACATAAACAGATATATAACTGTTGTGAGTAAGCTGGTGATATTTTATGATCTTTCATCACTGTTTTCTTTCCTTAAAAGCACAGTTTTATTGAAATAAGGAGTAATAATGGACAATGGCTGACAAATCCGCTTCTCTAGCCACCACTGCACCCAGAATGACAGACCAGCATAATTGTTGCTGGTTGCCCTGTCTCACAGTGGTGTAATCCTACTGATACTCAAGTTTCAGCAGCCCAGCCAGATCTCACTCACCTCATTTTGGCTTCCCTGCCCTGTAGTCCACAGTGCCTCCTGCATAGATCATTGTCCTCCCTGTCATAGCTTGATTCCATATCTTCTATTGCACTTGCATCCTTCGTTACTTAAAGGCTTCTGTACACAATGTGCTCTTCTAATGATGCTCTTAAGTAGAAATTTTTTTCCTTTTTCATTTTCTCCCCTCTCTGGGATGGTGGTTGTGTGATTGCCTGTTATTTACTTCTTGCATGCACCAAATACCAGCAGCAAGGACAAACCTCATTTTCTCGTTCCTCACTGTACATTAGTGAGCAAGTAAATGTGCTTAATTGTGTTTTTATCTGAGCTAATAAAGCTGTGCCAGGTTGTTAGACATGGAAGACTGCTTAAAGCCAACTTTGTCCCCACCAAGGGTCTCTGCAGACCCTGTTGCCTGGATACACCGAGGCCAGGGTACCTCAGCGGGCACCAGCAGGGGCTGAATGTTTGCAGGGGAGCTGTCATGATCTGTAATTGCTCAGAGAAGTTGGTGATACTCTCAGTTTCCTTTTTCATCAGTGACTTAGGAAGTAAGGAGAAAGGTGGCTTTTCATTTTTCTTGGGTTTTTTTCCTTGTTTTCTTTTAAAGTTCCTTTTCTTTCCTTTCTCCCTTATTCTCTTGTATCTGTACTGCACTTGTCCTGGCATTTTGTGAATGCTCTTTCAGGAGTGATTAATTTATTTCTATTGTCTGTTAATGTATGCAGTGTATAAATTTAACATGCATCCTATTAAAATCCCTTAAACTGAAATTATTTAACTGTATCTTTGAACTTTATTTGATATGCCAAATACATTTTTAAAAATGCATGAATCTGAATGAATTCTTTGTGCTTGACCAAGTATGATTTCCTGCTGAAATTTGAATACTGTACACTGGAGCTATCCACAGATTCTTTTGACAGCTTGAGTACATTTCCAGATGGTGTGCAATCACCATTCCTTTTTAAATCTGTTTTTATAATGGCAATAATTAAGAATTATTTTCTAGGACTGAATAGTCAGTACACCAAAACTGAAAATGGTCAAGGAAGTAGATGGCCACAAAGGGATGAGCTAAAATTTATTTCAGGACCATGATTTATAATAAGACCATGATTATACCCTCCTTTTAAATGAAATGGTGTTTTGCTAATTGTTGCACAGGGCAACAAAATAGTTCACCTCTGTAGGTTTTCTATGACAGAGAAATGGGGCAGAGGTAATATTATTCTGTTTCAGTAGATTCTTCATCAGATCAAGTTCACTGCCTTTAAAATACTACTTCCAACAGTAAAACCTCATTAGGTATAAGCCACTATACATGCAAAAGCACGTAAAATAACTAAGATTAATAGTCAGATCTTCTGAAAATGAAATCCATGACTACAGGATGCAAGATGAGTGACTGAACTTTGTTTCTCTCATGTTTTCTAAGTATTTATGCCAAACATCGTATTTATCCAGAATCACAGTTATTAGTTATATAGCTGTAATTAGGCATTGTATTTAATTGCACACCATTATTTCCATGTACTTACCTAATTAAAGTAGTTAGCTTGTATGCATAAAACTGTGATGAGAAATTACTATACTGTGGGATGGCTGTCTGCTCTTGTCTGAAATCACAGCCATTGTTGGGTTCCAGCAGCAAGCCTTGTGCACAGTAACTTATATCCTTGTTGTTGAGAAAGAAACTTCAATAATCTAAAATGCTCCACTTTAGTCCTAGGTTGTCCTGGGGTTGTGGCAGGAGGAGGGAAATGACTGAAAAACATCTGATTTTCAGTCTAGATAGATTAATAATTTATTATTTTACTCCAGGAATTGCTAATTTAACAGGTGGACTTCTGCTCCTGGGTATAGTATATTCCCAGTGACCCTTGTGATCTTTGTATGTTTTGAGGATGTTCCTTCTGCTTTTCATAAAATTTATAAAACCTCATTGAGGGGTACTTGTTTCCTAAGTATGCAGTTTCAGAATTCTCCACCTGAAATGGGGTTGGATGTATTGTAATGTATCGTGTTGTTTCTATTCTCAGATTAGACAAACATACAGACAATATTGATTGTAATCTCCTGGTCAAACTGTAGCTGCTGCTGCAGTGTTCAAATATCCTGATAAAACCCAGGGAAAAGCCAGTAAAATTCAGTCACGCAAAACCAAACATAATCGAAGTGTAACTCAGCTGAAGCAAGCACTTGGAAGGAAGAAGTAATGTTTTTTATCCCTGTTGGTACTGCTAATTTAGTGCTGGTGTCAAAGAAATATCTTGGTAATTCGTAAATCCACTTTTGAATGCTTAGTTAACAAATATATGTATTAGCAATATGTATAGCCCATTTCCTGGAAAAGGCAGAGAGTTGCCACAGGACTACTTTGCTAGTGTTGCAAAAGAAATGTATGTGACAATTTTACTGGGAAATGGCTTATACATTGATCTGATATACACACTCTATTGATCTTTGAGAGAACTTAATGGGATTAAATGGAAAATACAGTTATTAATTGTAAGACTGAAAATTTTCACAGAGGGGGGATTAACAGACTTGTTTTAAAAGAAAAAACGTCTAAAACTGCCTTGAGGGAAACTTAATTTAGAGTGTAGATAGCAAGGGATGAGCATAAAAGCTTTGGGTGCCCAGGTTTTAGAATGGTTTTATATATTGTATCCTCTGCACTGTTAGAAAATTAGTAGGAGCCAACACAGAGGGCAAAGCTAAAAAAGTGTTTGAGGCAGTAATGTTCACTAAGTGCACTCATATTTTCTCTCACTAAATTAGAGTTGTATGCTTTGCCAATATATGCTCACAGTTATGGCAGTTTCTCCAGTAGGATCACAAATGGAATTGATGGGTTGCTCTTGCCTACAAAAATGTGTCTTCTGGGCTGAAATGTGGGAAAGTGTGAGAGGAGGAGGAAGGAAAAAAACCAAATACCAAGAGATAGAAAGGGTATTGTCTTCAGCACAGGGTTTCTAGAAATGTTCTGTCTACTATTAGTACTCAAGATCTGCTACAGTTTAAACAGCTATTAAACTGGTAAATGTTAATAATGAACACAAGCTAAGAAAACTGATTTTGAACCAAAGAGTGCTTTTAGCATAATATTATAAATTTACTCCAGACTTACTTTTCAGTTACTTTTGTCTTCTCTGTAGAGTTTACCGTAAAAGTTATTTTGTTCACCTTCTATTAAGTCTCAAACATTGAAATTACTTGAACAAGCATGATTTATTCTGCTGTTGGCTGTGGATACAGAATAACATAATCTGTAGATTACACTATCACCCAGTCTCTTTCCCCTTTTTTCTAAATCAGTATAATATTCTATACTACAACTATAAGTAATTGTGTTTACAAAGTATTTTCTTTTCCCAGAAGTTCACGTGAGTTCAGGAGTGGTGACCTGAGCCTAGTGCATGAGTCAGTTGTACCAATAAATCACAAAGTATTCTTGAACTCTGAAGCACTTTGTGACCAAAACTATCATGAGAAGATTTCTCTCCTGACATTCAGTTCCATTTTTTAATTATCTTGACCTTGGCCTTTTCAGATTATGTCTGGTGAATGGCACAAACCCTCATTTAGTCCTTTTCCCAGGAAGGAATGCATTTACTTATTAGGGGTTTTTTTTTACATGTGAGCACATTTTCATTGTCATGCTCAGTGTGCGTTGTAGTGCCTCCAATCTACCAGTGACATTTTCTCACATTAATAAGTAAATATTAATGACTGGATGGTTTTAATTAGGGCAATTGGTGTTTATTTCAGAGCTGTGAGTAGAAGGTATATGTTGAAATTACATTAATTATGTATTGCACATAGACATGGAGTGTTTTGTATAATCAATTAAGGCATGGGAAAAATTGTGTCATTTGTGATTACATCTGAGGTGGAAGATATGTGTAAATAATTAATGTTATAGGAATGTTGTCAGTGATTTGCTCTATTTCTGAATATTAACACTCTGAAGATTAATTTTCAAGTATTTATTACTCCTTTAAAGGGCATAAGAGAAAATGCTTGCAAAATATTGAACAAGAGAAACAAAATAGCAAACAAATCTTTGTGCAGAAACACTGAGAAATGTATAAATTTGTGCTTATGTGATAATTTGTAGTGTTTCACAGTACAAGTAGCTTACTTAGAGTGCAAAATCAAATAGCATTTCAATTCTTTATTAAAAATAAAATATATCATCTAGTCTTCCAAATTTATTATAAAAGCTCCCACAATTCAGCAGATTTTGTGTTAAAATTAAATTGACAAAATGGAGCCCTGAAAAAATTAGTCTGCCTGACCTTGTCTCTGCCTTAGCTGTGTGTATGATCTATGAATGGTGTGTTAAAAAGAAAAAAATCACATTGTCATCTAAATATTCAGGCTCTGATCCTGAAAAGACCTATGACTATGCTTAATTTTAGCAACATGAGGGTCCCAATGGCCCTTTAATTGCCTAATGAAGTGCTCAAAGATAAGCAAGCATGCGTAATAATCTTTGTTAGGAACTGGGTGTAAGGAAGTCATAAAAAAGGCAGTCATGTCCAAGAGAGTTAAACATCTTTTCAAATTGTTATAACAGAAAGGGTAAATTTAGCAGAAAACAAGTTACAGCCATGATTAGGGAATGGCTGCAGACTTAATTAGCTTGTTTTTAAAGTGTATATATATCAGAAAACACTTTTGATGTCATATTACAAAAGAAAATATGAATATAGGAAGAAATTAGGTCATGAATGGGCTCTTTTAGAGAGTTTTTCAGGGTTTTAAATCGAGAAAGGACACATTCCATAAATTTTAGGCATTTCTGCAAAGAACAATTGTGTAAGAAAAATGTTACAAACTACTTGGAAAACTTATACTGGATGTGTGATGAATTTTATGGTGATTTGTAAGTAAATCTGTTAATTATTCTGAGTAGAAATTAATCTAAAAATGCAGTGTTTATGAAACTCTAGCATGTGTATCAGTTTCTTCTTTGTCCGGTATGATTTTCCTAATGGATTAATAAGACCCTTTGCACTTCCTATGTGGATGAAGTTAAAATCTTGTGAATAGACTACAATGGAAAGCATAATTTGCTAACCAGGGTGATTTATTTTCAATTGCATTTAATTGTGGAAGATTTATATAGGCTATGGAAAGGTGAAAACAACACCTTTATTATGTTTAAAGTGGGTCTTTTGTGGCCAGCTCTGCCAGGCTGGTGTTTATCCACAGACTTTATGTGCCCCAGCTGTGGTGGTGGCAGTGAGTCAGTGGGCAGTCTGTGTGTAACTGTGCGCCTGGGATGGCAGGAAACTGCACAGCCTGCCCTTTCCTCACGTGTGTGTGGATGCAAACATTCTTGGCAAAAGGGATGGGAAAAACCTTTCTGTCACGGCCCTGCTGAATACTGAAGCAAGTGGGCAATATCTTCAAGTCTCCTCCTGAAGGTTTTCTTGTCTTGTATTTCTCTCTCTGCTCAAAGCAACCCCAAAACAACAAATCATATCTTACCATGCTGTAAGCCTGTTGCAAATTAAGGGGCAGATGTAAATAGTACAGGTCCTGGTTTGACTTCTTGGTACCTGTTACCAGATGAAGACTGTCCCAGTTTAGCAGGACAAAACCAAAGGATGGGGTTATCTCCTTTCCAGTCTGGGAGGGCAGCATCTTGAGCCTGCTTAAGAATGAACCATCTGTCTGGAAATGCCACCTTCTGGGAGAGCCCTGTTCAAGGATGTTTTTAACTTCTACCCAGCTAATTAAATGGCCAGACCAAAACTGCCTAAATTGGATTATTTTCAGCGCTTAAATACCACGATGATACAGTTATACCACAGACAATCATTAGAACTAATCGGAGATGTAAAGTAATTTTTAGAAAAAAATTCAACTTCTGTGTTCCATATAGGAGAGGATATTATAGCAATATGAATTAAGGGAGAAAGTATTTTAAATATAAATTCTTGTAGTACAGGCTGAAAAACATTCAAACCACTAGGCTGTGGTGCCACTTCTGTGGCCTGGGCAGCGTTTGAGACAGGTAACTCTGCTCTTTTACCTATTTTTTATACCTTAACTTGAATTTTCTCTTAGTCCAAGTTTTGAATTTCATAGGACCTTCTCCCAAGAAAAAGTGTAGAACAATTGAACCATCATTCTATAGTAAATTTAAGAGATGTCTTCTATTCAGAGCCAAACCAAACTGATGGCTATTTAAAGCAGCATCGATACACGGAGTTCCTAATTTACATTTACTGTTCTAATTCAAAATTGTTTTCAGTGCTGAGTCTGCCTGAGGAATAGAGGCAGACAACTGTTTATACCCTCATAATATTCTTACAGTATAAGTGTAAACCAAATGCAGCCTATATATACATCACTTAATATTTCAATTCATCTAGCAGTAAAACAGTAAATAATTTAATTTCTGTATGCATTTACTGATTCTAGTTTTCTTTAAGTTTGTTCTCTTATTCTTGTCTTCTACTTTGTAGTTATCTATTCTGTGCAGATGCTCTGCAAGTCATGAACATGCATGCCATCTGCATAGGCCTTCATTTCCAAGAGCAAACTACTCCCAAGACTAGTTCTGATCAATTGATGGATTGATAATTGGTTTGCTGATGTGTGCCTTCTAAACCGTGTGTTGCCAGGATTCTTTTTGCAGTAGCTGTTTTCTCTAATAAAGGGAAAGGTTATAACATAGACCATACGCAAATATTGCTCCATTTTTCTGTAGCATGCTTGCTACTGCTGCAGCTGTTCACCTTCCTGCTTGAACTTTAAAACAGCCTTAATAGTACCAATAAATCAGCTTTCATTGCTTTGGAGTCACTAACTTAGGAAAAGGAGTGATGGTGACTTATTTGGAGAACTTATTACAAATGTCAGGTGATAGGAGTAAGAAAGTGGCATTGGAGAATTATAGGAATTTAGCTAATATTGTGTAATTACACGTGTAAGTTGGGAGTGGCTGCAAAGTTTTGTTGGGCTCCATTCTCATCCCTTCTGACTCTAATCTTAGCAGTATCCTAGCCTGGAGTGTTTAGCACAATGCAGATAATGATGCTATTAATTCAAAGTTCACAGAAGTGTTAACTTGATAACAGGAGTCCCCTAATCAAAGTTGGCTATAATAGCTAATTCTGAAAAGGAAAATGCTGCAAAGTGGAAACATGACCCTTTATTTTGCTAACTACAAAGCAATTGAGGGAAATTGTGCTGTAATTTCTTTACACTCTTTTACTGGGGTGGGGAGAACATACACACAGAAATACATGTGTATTTTTAGTGAGGTTAAGGAAAAATTTTGTCTACATACATATTAATAATTTGATCAAAATTCTCTCTAAATGCAGAATAAAAACGTTCCTAGCACGAGGTTTTTTGCAAATTACTTTTGCATGTGGAATTCTTCAGACAGCCTCTGATTAATTCTGTTGGCACCTGGGCTTTTGCATGTTTTTGTGCCCTTTGCATGTTTTCGTTTGTTTACCCTAACACTTTTTAATTTTTTTTTCCTTAGCATTTCGTGTATTTGTATCACATTTATAATGCCTAGTGTCTAAAGCTAGGGAGCCAAAGAGGAAAAAATTGCTGTGGGTCTCTAGTGAGTGAGTTCTACAAAAAAGTTACTTGGAAATATTTTTTTGGTGTTACAGTGATCTCTTTTGTCATCCTCATGAAAACTTGTATGAACTGCATGTTTTAGTGCAGTGTTTGTATCTTGAGTAATTACTACAGATAGCTGGTTTTTTGTTGTTTTTTTTTTCCTCCTCTTTTTGCTACAGTCAGCAGACATTTTAAATTGTCATATAGCATGCTAACTGTTTGGGCTGATTAGTGTGAAATTTGGCTGCATTCATGAGCAAGATGAAAAAGGAATACAAAGTGAGTTTTATTTCTTATATTGAAGTTATAATCCTTTCCTACTGTAGATGTTCTGATGCTCTTTTACTTGAAAGAAATCAATAACCATCGGAATACAAATTTAACACAGGCCAATTCCATTTAATGACAATCTTACTTTGAGTTAATGTTTTTGTTTTCAATAAAAAGCAAGAACAGTTGGTAGGCACGGACTTGATATAGGATGCTTTGGACCAAAACCTACGTGTCTGTATGTCCACAGATAATTAGGACACTGGTCTGGGATGTTGGAAGTAAAGATCTGAGTCTTGCTGAACTGATCCAAAACAGTGGGGTGGATACAGATTCCACTGAATTATTCACAAAAACTGGACCTGAGTCACTTGTAGGCCAAGCCAGTCCTTTACCCCTTGGACTAGAAAAGTCTGTCTTTTCTTCTGATTCTCAAACCTTGTAATAAAGCACATTGGTCTTAGTAAATGCCAAAAGTTGGAATATTTTTGACCAGGTAGAATGGCTGCTTTCAAAACAGCATGAGCAGGTGTTCTCATAAGTTTCACAGTGCCTAAATGACCCTTATGTGAGGACACCTCCTGAGCTTACAGCAACTATTTGAGCTGATTAAGAGCCTCTGGGGGAAACATAAATTTGCGAGGACTGGCTGATGTGCAGATCAATGTGCAACCTCTGTCCCAAAGAATAGGCACGTGGATTAGAAGTGTGGTTTTCCTTGATAGATGCCTGAATCAGAGGACAGATTTGTTAGTTGTTAGACCCAGATTCTATGTCATAGGATTTATAAATTTTCATGCAGTCTTCTTCATTTTTGCATAATTACCTAAGGGATGCTGCTCAAATGGGAGATCTATAATGGACTGGGCTGGAATCCATGTGGTATCTGCTGCACAAAAACCCAGCAGCCCTTGTAAAACAGCTGCTAGTTTTGGTGTTAACTGAAGCATCCGTTGATGAGTTAGATGGCTTTAATTTTGAGGGATGAGCTTAGGAATACATTGATTGGTGAGGAGCTGTATAAGGCTGGTCAGTAAAAAGCAATTTTTCATTCCAGAAAACTAATGAAGGAGAAATTGCATTGTCCTGTCTTTTATCGAGTGAAATGGTCTTAGAGAAATACCTCTGTTTTAATTTTCTTGACATCAGAGCAGCCAGATCCTGTTTGTTTGAAAGCCCCACATGCCATATTAGTGATTATTATTTCTGCATGTGTGCACCATTCACTGCAGGAAGCAGTGCAATTCAGCAACTTCCATTTAATTAATTACTGAAGTCCTTCCTAGAAGTGCTGTAAATAATTTTGTACTTGGTGTTGCACCAGTATGGACTGTGCAGATAGCAGTGCTGCTGATCTGCATTCAGCTGCTGTTATTTAGGAGCTTTCATTCACAAAAGATGGACATCAAGGGACAAAACCTCAGAGACAAAGATCACAAAGATGTTCAGAAAGGGACAACTTCTGGTAGTCATTCAGTGGGTACTAGGGAGAAGACAGCTCATTTTCCATTGGATTGGGAACAGAAACTCAGTATTTGCTTTGCATCCAGGTGCTGGTGAGTCCCAAAGCAGCATGGTAGCCAGCATAATTAACTTGTGGATAATAAGGGAGGGGGAGCAGTGAAGAACACGAAATAACTATTAATTCTGCTGCAGTTTGCAGTAGTTCCAGTGTGCATTTAAGTTCTTCATTGTGGGAAGGAGGGAAACCAATGGTTCAGTCAATGGTAAGAATTAGTCATGAATCAGTTTTAAAGAGAAAAAAATTCTATTTACCAGTGTTACTAACAACAATGCAACTATAGAATGAAAACAGTAGCCATAGCAGAGAGTCAAGTCTTTCTTAATATAGCAAAAGCAATACTTTTTCCTATGAATTTGTGTGTGAATACTTTGCAGCCTGATAATTGTTCAGTGAAGAAACCTGCAGGTAAAACCTGCAGGTAGTTTTCAAACGTTGAAGACAGCAGAATTTTAAGATCCATTCACAGATGAAGTCCTTAAACAGATGTTGTCCATTCCACAATGTGTCTGTTTCCTGTCCTCCTTCATCCTCTTCCCTGATTATAGCGGTACTGGATTAATTAATTAGGACTAAACCCCCAAAATGTGCATTCAATAACAAATTTCACATTGTTCACTCAGCTTTAATAAAAAGTCAGCCTTCTCATGTCAGCCTCTGCTCATAGATAAATGGCTCTCAGTGTGAATAAGCAATGTATGGCTGTGAACCAGATGGTTACTGCATTCAGATGCTAGGGAGATGACCCTTTTGTAATGATTCCACCTACACTGAAAACCAAATTGATTTACGAAGAGGACTAAATAGGCTTAACAGTGGACATGACACAAACAGTAAACTGGCATTATTTTCCATTATTGGTTTGAAACTACTCATCCAATTAAGTATCACTTACTTTTCCATCCCCTGCCAGAAAACACTGTGTCAGAAGTAGAAATAAATACAATAGTCTGGCAAATGAGCTGAAAGTTCTTCCCTCGTTGTGCTCTCAGAATTGTTTGGATCACAATGCATGTTTGCCACTTAACCACAGTTCAATTTCATATGCCTGCTGATAAATGCTAGATGCTTATATATGCACACACCACTCATACACATCACGTCATTTATTTGAAATGTAAAATGAGCTTTAATTTTAGAAAGACCTTATTGTATGAAATCTATGCAACATTGTCCACCTAACAGAAACGTGTGATTTATTTTTCTCTTAGATGTGAGTCTGCTTTGTACCATTTATCAGTTCCAAGAAAAAGATAAACCAAACTGGAAAAATTTTTCCTACAGGACATCTACAGTGCTCAAAATAGCAGGAGCAGTTGGCTAATAAAGCAAAGTGAAGTTCAACTACTGCTATGCTCTATCCCAATGTTTTAATTTCATCTCACTGAGGACAATTTTATTTTCAGAGATCATGTTATATGGCAAGCACTTTCCTCATTACCCATGTGATTTTAATACGACAGAATACTCCAAGTTAAAACTACCCAACACTCATATAACTCCTGACTAAATTGATCCTTAAAGGAAAGCTGTCATGGCGTATATCAGAAATTGAGTAATTTAAACTTTAGGTAACTACAGAAAAGGAGAATCAGTATTACTTCATTCCTAACAATGGCAGGTTTGCTCATTTAAGCTGGTTTTTATTTATGAGGTAAACATAGTAACCTAAACTTTTTTTAAACCTCTTCTTTTCTCAATTACTTCAGTCTGTTCTTCATGACTGGGAATCACTTTTTGCTGTGGTAGGAAAACACACATAAAATTTGATCTTCAATTTACATAATTGAAATAAAAATTACTTGGACTTCTCTCTTTCATATGAAAACGATGCACTCCTTTATAGGATTGAAGTGGAGGGGGAATTTTAATTCCCCCCCTGCAACACCTCTAGAAGGGAGAAGCAGATCTCTGCATAGTGATGCCTGTGCCCCAACTTGCCTTTAATTTAATGTTGTGCAGAGGAACAAGGAGTTGCTGAACTGATGCCCAGGGATTTACTGCAGGTGAAGCCTGTACAGGATGGAATTTCATGCTCAATCCTGGATTACAGCACTGAGGTGTTCACCTGCAGCAAGGCAGAGCAGGAGGCAGAGGAGGGATCACCTGGGGACCACGGGGTAAGGGGGGGTTTTGTATCTTTGAGATCCTGAGGGCGCAAAAAAGGGGCCACATGTTAGTGACTCTACCCTGTCCTGCTGTACAGCACTCTATGGATGTCCTCTGAGAGTTCTCAGATTTGAGGAATGTTGAAGAAATTCTTTCAGTATACAGGAAACATCAGTAAGGACAAACAGCTCTCAAGTTTAGAGTATTTAGCTGACTTTCAGAGGAGGCTCTTTCATGAATGGGTCTTAATTTCCTAAATCTATGCAATATCTCTTGCTCACATTATAGAAGGTCTCTCTAGACTTCCAATATATGCCATGTGATACAAGATTTCTTCTTAACTGAACAGTGAAGATGCGTGCTCATATTTTTGCCTACATAGCTTTACATATTCACCCATAACCTTTATCAAAGAGTTCTTTAAACTTCACACCATTTGAAGTACCTTGAGGCTGTTATTGAAATATTCTTATTTACATGTTCTGCACACAAGTGCACTCTTGCTTTTAGTGTGATCACAGGTTATCAAACAAGGATGCCAGTCCTTTCCCTGTCTTCTTTTTTTTTCTTTTTTATCTAATTTGTCTCTTTACCTGTCTGAGGGTTACTTTTGCACCTTTTACTTAAGGGAGAAAAAAAAAAAAAAGGAAGAAAGAGATATCATAACCACGGCTTGTAGGAGAAGTGTAGATATGGAAAGGAAAAGCCATCCTTTGATCTCTATACCTGGGGAGTAATTCCAGGACAGGGATAATTTTTGTCTTCGTTTAATCACTGGATTAATATATTCTGTATTTTATTAGATTAAACACGTTAATGTACAAGACCAGTCGTGTCAGCCTTCATCTGGGAAAATGGACAAATCTGAACAGCTTTAGAAAACATCACCAGGATCTTAAGGGTCTCAAACATTTTTTTGAGGTTCTAACAAGCTTGTCCTAACAAAGTGAAAGGAGTAGAGTCTACAGCTCTATGAGGTGCTAGTAGAGGCAGGGAAAAGGTTATTGAGCTGAACAATATTTGCAACTAGGTAGGAAATTAAATTAGGAATTAACTTTCAAACAACCCAAAAAACATTATATACATCAGCATTTCTCTTAAAGAATATACAAGCAAGAAATTTTAGCTGAACTTATGTTTTATTTTATTACTCTAATGAATGTAGAAATGCCATACTCATGCAAAGATACAACTCTGATTACTTAGGATTTTCCTTCTAGTGAAATGTTAGTTCACTTGCAGCACATTTCCAGGACCGTAAGTTTTAGAAATGTGTTTTTCCTTTTCTTAGCCATAATTCTATAGGTGTAAAGCATTTAAGATATCTATTGCTCTTTAGAGAAGATTTCTTTAGGAAAATTTAAAAAGTAAAGCATTTTTCTTGAAAATTCTACATATTGATAGAGAAATTTAATGCAATCTTTGAATTCTTAGAGACTAAGAACTAATGCAATCAGATAATTCTTAGCCTTTTGCACAGTGTTATTTGTAAAAAAGCTTTTATCAATATTTGGTTTTTTTAAAGATTACTTTCACTGACCTATTCTGTTCATCTTTGTAATAGATGTAGGAGATTACTTGTAACTCCTATCTCATGAGACTTGTCTAGCTGCTTACTGACTAACTTGCTATATTTTGTGTTTTAAAACAGATGGGAATGAAAAATAAATGAACACCTCTGTCATGAAGTTATTTTGATTTCACAGTTGTTGTGGATGCCAGATCCTATAAAAATCCAAGCTTGGTTGAGACCAATGTATAGCATACTTGTGGATGCAGTTCCATGGCATGCTCTATTGAGTACAGTGGTTATGGTTAATATTTTATATCAAGAGACTGTGATTGTCTCTTTCCTAGTATTCTTGCTATTGCAACCCTGCATTGGGAGATGGAGGAGAGAGCAGGAGAATGCTTCATTCATATTCATATTGGAAATTCATAGAGATTTTGGTTTTATTCCTTTCCAAGTGGTTATGCTTTTATTAAAAAGAGGAAGAAACTCTCAGGGGTCTGAAGATCAAAATAATCTAATTTATCAACTGCAGGAGCCAACAGTAGGTTTTATGCTATGTCCTTTTTTCAGCTAAATGATTTGTGTCACGTAGGTCATTTTCATTTTGCACATTTTGAAGACAGTGTATGAATCCCTCATTGAAATTTGAGGACAAGAATTTCATTAAGTAATTAAAAAAATTGAATCATCATGCTGATTTGGGTAACATGCCAGTCTGTGGCCCTTTGAACTAGCACAATTTACTTTCAGGCTCTGACACTGTTTTACTTTGAGCTAATTTGAGTATTTAGTACATTTAATAGAAGCCAACAACAGAAGCTTGGCAAGGCTCATAAGACTTCAAACATGTAAGATCCTCTTACAGAAGGTTCCAAATTCATCTACATCCACACCTGGTAGATTTGGGTTGTGGAAATAACTTGAAACTCTCTTTTGCCCTTTATATTTCTGCTCATGTTTGTTCTTACTGATCATCTTAACCAGAGTTAGAATAGCTGCTATCCATTTATTTTTTTTGCCTCTGTTATTTCTCTTGACTCTGAGTCCCAACACCTGAACTTTTCTAACAGAAAGCTTTGTGTAGGCATAGTATATTCCTAAAATGCAATATAATTTGCTCCAGGGAAGAACTCTTAAGTTTTGTTTAATTCAAAATTCAACTCAGTAAAATTTTCCAACATTCTTGCAGTTAATTTGGAACACTATCAGTAAAAAAATTTAGGTTCTAAATTACATAATATTTAATATTAAGAAAACTGAGAAAAGCCTAATAATGGTTCAAAATTTCCTCTCAAGGTGGAGTTGTACAATGGCTTATATTAACTTACTCTTACAACAAGAGTAAGTTAATACTTGCAACTCTTCTGTTAGAACTATCCTTCTGTTTAATGTAGCCTGAGGATTATGAAATTCCCAGATGTCAACTCCTTGATTACAAGGAAGCAATGAGTAATAGAATCTAAATTTATATTTCTCAAGATGAAGAAATAAAACCCCTATGAGAGTAATCTCTCTGGGCTGAATTTCAGAAGAAAGTGCACTTTGAACAACAGAAACCTCTCCTGTGAAAAAGAAGTGTAATATCATTAAAGTTATGGCAGATAGTGCTATACTTTAAAATAAATAAATTAGTAAAACGGTGTTTTCATTGTTAAGAGAACTTCTAAATAGGAGTAGCCTTTGATAATTTCATGGAATTTGAAATGAAAGTATCTTAAACTTGTAGCTCTTTAGAAATATAAAATGAAGTGCTTAAGATAACCCGGCCAACATGTCTTAAGAAATTTTTGCAACTTCATGGTCAGCTTACATAAATACAAAGGTTAAAATTGGATGACCAGAGTTCCCTATGAAAAATCTGTCTTGCTCAAATTAATTCAATTTATTACTTCAGAAAATGTCATTAATGCTTTTGGTTTTCAATTAAATATGCTATCATTGCCAGGAACTCCAAACAAAAACAATACCTTTGGCACTACTGATACTAAAATCTTTATCAAGAATGTAGGAAAAGTGTGAATTAATAGTTGCTGTAAGTGTTCTATGGAAATGAACTATTTTATGGAGAGCTTTATGTTCTTTTTTAATAAGATGATGTTTGATCTACTGAACTACATAACTAGGATTTAAAGTTCACCCTGTTTATGAAAGGGTTACTGTTTCCTTAACCTCTTATAAACTCCAAATGGACTACTTTAAAGTCTTTATTCAGTGATACTCTCAGACAAAGTGCAAGGTACTATAATTTGGCAAGGTCGTGTTTCCCTGAGTTTTAGTTCAGGTCCTAACTGCAATATCTTCACTGCTTTTAAGAATTTTTGTATTAGATTCAATGTCTTCACTGAAACTCACAGAAAAACTAAATGTGAGAAATAACATTCAGAAACCTATTTCTGAAACCAAAGCTAATAAAACTAAAAAATTATTATTTTAGAATCTCTAAAATAGAGAGGAAGAGGGTAAGAAAGATTTTAATCTTTAATCTTTCTTAAAACAGTTTAATTAGAAAAAAAGTTAGAAAAATGTTTTTTATAAAATTATCATTACCACTAAAATGGAAAAGAATAGTTCATACTGATAAGGACAAAACATGCAAGGAAATACTTATGTTCCATTCATTTTCCTATTGTGGTTAAAACTTCAGCTTATTGAGATTTTGTCCAAGAGAATGTCTTGTTGGTGCATCCTTGCCCCTCTCCATCCCACTTTATACCTAAAATCCCCAAGGCTCATACCTGTAAACTTTTTAATTAATTTATAATCTTACATCACAACTACCACAGTACTTACAATTATTAGGCATTTACACATGGTTTTGTGTTGCTGTGTGCTTGTGACAGCTTTCAACTTAACATGAATTGCAAATTTATGTCGTGCTTACAGGGTATCTTTTCATAAATGATATGTTCACTGGCTCATCAGATAATTATTTCATTCCCTATTTTGTGTCTGATGTTATCCAGATCAGCATCCATGTGGTTTGTTGAGGTCTTCTTTCTGGTAGTTTAAGGGTAATAATTCAAGCATTGGACTGTTTATTTTACCACACAGATGTGTAGGCAGATTATGCATCGGTGGTGGTGATGATAAATACTTAGTGAGTGACTTAGTGGCTTTTTGATTTTCTTCAACTTTTTATCTACTGTGTGACATTTTACTAGCTCTTTTTTTAGATGATTACCCTATCTCAAAGTCATATACTTTGAACTAAATAAAAAACAGTCAGAGTTGAGTTGGCAGCAAGTGGAGACAAACCTTAGGTAGTGCTGCTTGGAGTAGCTCAGGTAAGATTTGTTCCTACGAAATAATCAAAGTGTCACTGTAGTCCTGTAATTTGCCTCTTCTGTTCTTTCTGGTGTTCAGGTTGTACCACAGAAGATTTAAAGTGTAACATGTTATCCTAAGGAGAGGCTCAAGCAGGACCATGAAGCCTAAGAGAAAATTCTCTCCAAGCTAAGTGGTTCTTTTAGCTAAGGGGTGCAGAGCTGAGGGGAGAAGCACAATCTTTGCTTCTGTCAGCAGTCCTGTCTGACTTCTAGAGAGAGAGTGGCACTTTCTCAGAGCCACAAAACAAAAATGTAAGAGGAGGATTAAAGTATAGTTTTCAAAAGGAGAAGATGAAAAATAGAGCCTGGAGTGCATCAGCTACTGGAAAATCTTTTAAACTCCTTTAAAGCTTAATCTAGCTGAATTACACCTACATGCAATTAGTCACACTTCCAGCTACATTATAACACATCCACTTTGATTTTGTTTTTTCTGAATGATGGGTTGCTTAACAATGATTGTTCACCACCGTGGCTCTTTCAGCTGGTCTTGCAAGAGCGCTCAGCTCTTACTTTATGCCTTTCTCTTCCTGTATGAAGTGACAAATGGTTGAGCCAAGAGATCAAGCCTAAGGGCAGGGAAGAGGGTGAGAAAAACAAGTTTATAGCTTTGCACTTCAGGAGAGTAGAGTTTGTCCTCTTAAATGATATTCCTAGGAGAGCCTTATCCCTGGGGATAAGGCCCTGGAGGGAGGAGGGATGCAAGGAATCTGGTTAGGATTCAAGGACCACCCCCTCCCAGCTCAGGGGGGTTCTTCTGCAAAGAGTGAGAAGACATGCAAAAACGCCAGGAGGCCTCTGTGGATAAACAAGTTGCTTCTGCCCAAATTCAAACACAAAAAGGAAGAGCACAGAGGGTGGAAGTAGGGACAGGTAATATGGGGGGAATACAGAAATCTTGTCCAAACATCCATGGAGGAAGTTAGAAAAGCTAAAGCTCAAATGGAAGTAAAATTAGTTGGGGACATCAAGGACAAGAAGAAATGCTTCTACAAGTACGTAGGTGATAAAAAGAAGGCCAGGGAAAATGTGGGTACACTAACAGGATGAGAGATCTGGTTATACAGGACATGGAGAAGGCATAAGTCCTGAGTGCCTTCTTTGTCTTAGTCATTCCTGGAAACACTGTTCTTTGGGAACCCCAATACCTAAGGGGAAATCTCAAGAGTAATTCATTCTTCACTTACTTGATAAACTTCTAAATGAAGTGACAAACTTGATAGATGACCTCCAGAGGCCCCTTCCAGTGTCAGCCATTCTGTGAAGCCATTGAAAAGCTTTGCTGAATCTGTAACTGTAGATTAAGCATTATTTTTAGTGTAGAAGTCTGCCTGAAGAAACTTTTTCCTAATGAAAGCAAAGGTGCGCAAATAGAACTTAGGGAGAAGCAAGAACAGCTCCCCTTGGCAGGAATTTCCCAAGAAAAGGGCTTGCCAGACTTGCAGTTGTTTCTGTAAGAAGACTAGGTGTGTTTTACAGAAGTGTATGATGAAAGCTGCAGAAAAAATTGTTTCTCTTTAAGCTAAGGTAAGGATTGAAGTTTTGAGGGGAATTGGAATGAAAATGCCTGAGGATGCTCAGGTTCTAAGACTGAAAAACTTGGTCAAATCACAGCAAAGAACTGGACGTAAGAGAGAAACTGATGTTACTGATTCCTATAAATAAGAGATACTGAATCTGAGTTATTTTTGTTGAAGCTTGTCTTGCATCATCAAGATTTGAATTTGCCCAGATCAAATATAGTTAATGTTTATGGAGGAATTCAGAAATTTGGGATTTTATTTGTTTGTTTGTTGTAGAGGCTAGAATTTTGATGATGCATTATCAGGTGGGACAGAAAATGTTGATATTTACATCAGAAGCCACCAGTTTGTCTATAAATAAATATATGTTGAGTGAAAAAGAGTATTTCCTTGCTACCTGGCCTCTGCTGTATTACAAAATTGAACAAAGTGGGCTGTGCACAGCTAAAGTGAGACCTTGAAAACTTAATAAGATCAGCTTTCTGTTCGTCTTAAAGCTTTGCCAAGAAAGAATGAGTTAGGGAAGATATTTCATTTAATAACTTGAAATATATGGAAATACACAAGTATATTTCTCTAGGATCACAAAATGTCCCCAAAGTACAAAAAAAAAGTGCTTTATGTCTAAGGTAAAATTGCATTTTTTGTGAAAGCTGCAGATGAAATGTTAAAGACAGATTGGCAACAACTGTACATTCTTTCATGTTTCTGTCTTGCACATTTATTGAAAATTAAGGCAGTCAAAATTAGAGGAAACTAATTCTACATTCTACTAATTCTGAGTGTCAAGGTAATCTGTACAAAAGAAGTCATCATAGAACATTTTCTTGAGCTTTACCCTCAGTTTCCTTATTTCATTGCATGGTATCAAGTATGTGATTATTGCATAATGCTTCTAGTTCAGAAAGTGAAAAAAAGATCTTATGCACTCATAATCCACAAGAAATAGAAATTCATAGATTTCCTTATCCTCTTGGAAAACAGCATAAAAGGTCTGTCACAAGTCAGTTCTGGTTAACAAATATTTTTTCCTCCTCTTTTCAGATTGAATGTAGGTTAATCTCTTATTATTTATCTGTACTGAAGGTATCACATAAAATTGCTGGAACTGCTGTCATAGTGAATACTGACGAGCTGAAATAGTGTAATGATAGAAAAGATAACTTCAAAAGGAGATCTTTTTCCTCCTAAAGGCAGTTCATTGCTACTGGTAGTCTGTGCCTTGCCCAGAATTTTTGTAGCTGGACTTTTTTCTTGTAAGGAGAGCTGCCTTGTACAATTGTTCTTGGAAATTCCTTAATTTTGTGAAATATTTTCCTTAGCAAAGGTAGCATAAAAAAAAAAAAAAGTCAAAAATTATATATTGTCAGCATCAAATCAGATTTCTAAACCAAAGGTAATTAGAAGTGAAATTGATGTGTCACATATAAGACCGTCAGGGATTTCTTGTTTAAAATACCATCTTTTGCAATCTTCAACCCTTTGGGGCTGATGCATGTCATATTTGTGCTTTATTCCAAGTTTTATGAAACTTTTTCGTCTGAAAAGGCTCAGCTATACTTTGCTATGAGGGTAAGCCAGGACAATATTTTTGACATGGTAGAATATTTGAGGATGTCACAATATTTTGATGTAAATTTAATCAAGTCCTAAAAAAAATCATAAGAACTAGAATTAAAATTGCCATATGGCTTCAGTTTAGTACTCCTGAAAAAACCACTTGGGATGCAATTTTCAGTGACACTGAATTACAGGTGATGGGGTTTTTCCAGAGAACCCCTTCTGCACTTTATGCCCTGGAGATTAATCTGATCAGTGGGGCAGGGTGGCAGTTGTCTGTGTGTGTAATGGCCCATTTGATGAATTTGGAGAATCAAACAGAATAAAACAGTGTTTGCTAGAAGGGAATAAAAAGCTGAGACCAAAGAAAGAAGAGGTCCATGAAGGCAATGCTTACTATTACATAGTGTTAGTGCATGCACATGGAGCACAGGACCTCACAGGCAAAAACTGAAGAATTTATTGCTTCTGTAAGTTGTAATTCAAATGATTATGGGTCAATTTGATTTGTTGAAGTTAGGATTGCACTGATAATTAAAAAAAAAACCCTGAGTGACAACTGGGTGAGTAACAACAACAGCAAGGTTTGCATAAAAGAAGATAACAGACTTATTTGTATAATGTATACTGAAATTTTGTCTTTCTGAAAAACAAAGTGCAGTGGTGACAGGGTTAGCAGAAGTAAGAAGGCTGGGTGACAAATTCAAGTTGTATAGTTTTCTCTTGACGTGTGGGATTCTGGTCATCTTAGGCAGATTAGACAGCAGGAAGAAATTGCACAGAAATGCATGTGGGGCAGTGACAAAAGTACTGGGCAAAGTGGAGCTGGCAGACCATTCACCGTATGCCAACATTTGTTCCTTTTAAAAAGTAATAACACAACACTTACCCACTAACTGTGAGTATTCAATTCATGTTCTTTGTGGGACTGCAGTGGAACTCTACAATGCACAAGCACATCCTCAAGCCTTCATTAAAATTTCAATTCGACAGCAGGGCCCCCTAAGTCAAAAATGAGGTGGCAGAAAACGGCTAAATAATTGCAGCTGGGGGAGGGAATGCGATACAGAGACATCTCTAATGAAGAGAATAGGATGCAGTCATGCTCAAAAGGCATTTCCAAACACACAAAAAGCTAACAAGAGAAGTGGCAGCCACAACATGCTTCAGAACAAAAGTTGCCAGGTATGTATCTTGGTAAATACTGCTGGAGAGATTAGAGACATCTGTGCATGCAAAATAAAGCCTTTTTGACTGTATTCCTTTATGTAGGGTGGTGTTTGCTAGGTTTGACCAGTGAAGTGGTGGATAAGCAAAGGACAGGGGCACAATTTGAAAACAGCTACTTTTCCATCAAGAATAAATGACATATACCGCTAAAATTAAAGAGGGTGGTGAAGCTTTTATTTACTTTCTTTGTTGTTTTTTTTTTTTAGAGAGCACTTGGGCACTTGTTTTCCAGCTTTGCTTCACTGAGAGCATTTGGAGGTCTGTGAGCTGCTTCTATCACTGATGAAGGATGTGCTGATCTTTGGATAGTAGTTCTTCCTGACAGACTATAACACAGTCCAGGTCACTCATAAAGTCTGTGGAGACATTTCTAGTAAGCTCAGAGAAGAAAACTACTTTTAGTACCCAAAAAGTATTTCAGTGCTGGTGGATTAATTTTTCATTCAGTGTCTGTGTTTCCCCTCTCTTACTTCCTTTTATGTGTGCTGGTTTTGGATGGGGTAGAGTTAGATTTCCTCACAGTGGCTGGTATGGGGCTGTGTTTTGGATTTGTGCTGAACACAGGGCTGATAATACAGAGACATTTTTGTTATTGCTGTGCAGGGCTTGCACAGAGCCAAGCCATTTTCTGCTTTTCATACTGCCAGATTGGCAGGGAGGCTGGGGTATGTGGGATGTTGGGAAGACACACAGGGTGGGTGACCCAAACTGACCAAAGGGGTACTCCAGGCCATATGATATGATGGTCACTGTATAAAGTGTGGGACCGAAGGAAGAAGACATTTGCAGTGATGCCCTTTGTCTTCCCAAGCCACAATTACATGTGATGGGGCCTTGATCTCCTGGAGATGGCTGGACACCTGCCCAGCCATGGGAAGTGGTGAGTGAATTTCTTTTTTGCTTTGTTTGTGTGCATGGCTTTTTCTTTCCCTATTAAACTCTCTTTATCTCAACACTTGAGGTTTTCCAGCTTTTACCCTTCTGATTCCCTCCCCAGTCCCACTGATGGGGAGTGAGCAAGTGGCTGCCTGGTACTTGTTTTCTGGCTGGGGTTAAACCATGGCAGTCCCCTTGATACTATGGTATAAATTAAATATCTAGATCAAAATTCAGGACACCTAAACTGGAGCAGGCATGAAAAAGTCAGAAAGGACAGGATCTAACAGCAACATTCCACCAATGGATAAAATCACTAGCAATTGAAAGCAGTAAACAAACATTTTTAAATAAACACAGATAGTAATTGGATCTTTGCTACAAACTAAATTTGTTTTAATTCCTTCCTTCAGCTGCTCACTAAAATGTAAGGCTGCTTTTCCTATTGAAATAACTGCAAATAGCAACTAAACTAAAAATTTCCAGAAAATAAGGGTTTTGGGATTCTGTTTGAAAGTGAAAAAATTATGACCCTCTAATGTCTTATGTTGCTCTGTAAGAAGCCTATAAGTTAGCAAGGTCACTGGCTCAGCACGAGTCCTCCACTGGTGCAGACCCAATAGCCACTGAGAGCCAGAGACAGAGCCTGCAGCACTGGGTGCCATCTCCCCACTGCCCATGTGCACCAGCTGCTCCCTGAATGCACAAGGGAAGGCTCTGTCACCCAGCCCTCAGCTCCAATTCCCTCCTCGCTGCCAGAGGTGCAGCACTGCTGGCTCTTTGCCTGTGGAGTTTTGGAGGAAACCTGAATGCACAGCCAGGCTGTTCTCAAGGATCAGGGTTGTGAGAATGGGGCACTGGTGCACTGCACCACCAGGGAATTTGCCACACTGATGTGCTGGAGGATCTGGCTTGTCTCGATGATTTGACCAAGCAGTGCATGACAACTCCATTCCATTTCCAGTTCTGCTCTCATAAGAAGCTGCAGTTATGAACATGCAAGATGTAGAGTGATCATTTAGAAGGTCAGATAGGTCCATGAGCAGATGTCAGTCCTAAAAGAGCAGGCAGGGCTATGAGGAACATCTGAGAAAAGCAATGCTTGCAGGTGAGCTTGTTCATGCCAGCCAATGTTTTGGGCTCTGTCTGCTACTGGAAGTTGAAAGGAGGTTTCCTTGGCACTCTGAACATTAACAGATCTGACACAAAAGCCTCTCATTCTCCCTCACAATCTTCAGAATAGGAAACATATAACTTGGGTAGCTGAAATGATCTCCAGAGCAGCTCACCATTGCATTAGGTTAGTAAGGAGCCTAATTTACTTCTCCCTTCACACCATCTCCTTGTTATAAAAACAGTTGATACTTTTGAATCCATGATATTCTATCTGCAGCACAAAATCACTGATGTTGTTTTAAATGTGTCAAGGGGATAATGTTTTTCTGTTTTGAAGAGATATTGTATAGGTGGATCTGGTAAATTATTATAACAGATTTCTGAATTATATCAATCAGGAATATAAATACATATAAAGTAGGAAATGGTTTTTAAAAATTTAATTTGAAAATGGATTGCTTATAAAATTTGGACCAGGTTCATTTTCACTGTCTCCAACATGAGTTACGTGTTTCCTATAAGGAGGACTATTGGAGAAACAAAGGCTCGATAAGGAACATGATCATTTAACCTAGTCATTTGATTTATACAAATTCCAAAAGAACAGTGTGATACCCTCTATTCTGAACTCAAAAGGTAAAGCAAGCAATACCCAATCCCTACCATTAATATTTTTTCAAGTGAAATGCAGGTTACAGAATATACAGAATACAGAATAATTTGCAAACTGTGCTTATTTATTTTTTAATATTTATGTGATTTCATCTTTTAGATATTTTATAATTTTACACTAAAAAGTGAAAGTAGAAGATGATGGAAAACAAGAAAGGGAAAGGAAAGAATTTTAATCAGTGGAATTTTGTACTTTCATACAATGACACTTGAAAACTGCGTATAATTTCTCCTTTACCTCAGAAAAAATTAAAATGGACATTTTGATTAGGTGCCAAAAATATTTGCACTATAATAACATCCATTTTTTCTTAGTATAATAGATACCATCTGTTTACTAAAAGATTAGATGATTTGAAAATACAGTTAATCCTTAAAATTGGGGAACTATCTTTTAAATGAATTAATGACCTAATGTTACCTAAGAGACTGAATTGGAGTTAAGAAAAATAGTGTTCTTTAAAAAGAAAAACATACTTGATAAGGAGAGAAATAAAGACTCTTCTAGTTGTATAAGTCAGTTTGCTTTCTTAACTTTTTAAAGAGGACTGCCATTTGAAAAAATATCCCTGCAAATTGGGCTGAACATACTTGGATCTGCTGATCTATATTACATTTTGTGCAGCAGATGTTGTTCCACAAAAAAGGTTGGAATGTGGATTGGCATTTATGAAGGAGAAAAACAATGGGCTTGATTTTCAGGAAAAAAAAGCTTAGCTGAATTTAAGCTATGCAGGCTGAAGCGCAGTGTTCAATTTATGACCTATTTTTAGGAACAATATATCACTTTCTGTAGCAGTGACAGATACACACACATATATATAATCTTACAGGAAGGAAACAAATACTCCAAATTTTCTTTGCGTTGTAGCAGTTTAAGGAACAAAACACAGTAATATCTTCCCTTCATCTCTGTTTGAAAGTTGCTGGATTTTGGCAGGAGAAGGCACCTCCTAGGCTGTAGATAAGGGCTTAGCACAGCACATATCATCACAGCAAAGGGACTGGGATAATATATATTGTGAAAGTGTGTTATTCTTGAAACTGTCTGTCTGATGTGTTGTGCAAACACCTAGATGATACTCGATAGTAGATTGCAGCAGGCAGAATTCATTCCTCAGCCTGCTGCATGGGAATATTAACTTTTACCACGTCATAGAAGAGAAAGACTGGATCCATTCATTGATAAACATGCCATGAGACTGTTTGAACGGATGTGTCTTGTGTCTTCTTTACCCCCCGTCCAATTCAATCTTTCCAGCAACTGAATTCTAAAATATTAAACTGATTTTAAAGCATTAGAAAAAGACACACTTGAAAACTCAGTACGAAGTATTTGTAGGAGTACACCATTGCTTCATTCAAGAAGAAAAAGGACAAAGAAAAAAAAAAATTAAAAAAAGATGGAAAGTTCATTTAATGCAGTCATGAGTTATAGAGTTGGTTTCTACCCAAACTGCAATTTGGAGGCAACTCAAAATATCTGAGCCATTGTAAAAATTATTTTGAAAATCAATTTGTTCAGTAGATTACCAGCTAATTAAAACAGAACCAGTTTTCATCCAGCCTGGTGGGGTGTGGAAAGGGGGAAAAAAATATCCAAAATCAATATGTATCTATTTTTGTATACTTAGAAAAGAGGCTTGGTTATTTTCTGAAAGGAAGAAAGTGGTCTTAAAAAGGAGTCCCAAAGCAATGATAGCAATGGTGAAGTTTAGGTCTGGAGGTTTTTACCTCTGACAGGTATATATTCCTAAGAAGCATGATTTGTTATTAATATTTCCCCTTTCAAATGAAGAAAAAAAAAATCACAATAACAACCATTTATTTATGCTAACCATATTGCCTATGCCCTGACAGTATTGTTTTATAGCAATATGTTGGAACTGGGTGCCAAAACTGAAAGAATATATGTTTATTTTTCTAAAAGCCCTTATTGCTGTTTTTTTTTGTTTAAGTATATGAAGATAAATTAGATGAAAATGCTTCTGGTCAACTGAGTTATAGTACTGTAACTGGTCCTGTGTCAGGGTGAGGGTTAAGGAATGCTAAACATATGTTTCATTTATCTTTTCCAATTAATTTAAACTTAAACAGCTCAGGTCTGAAGGTTATGCAGATGACAAGGACAAGGTTATGCAGATATACACCTTTGTCTCCAAGAAACCTGGAGGCTGCCTAAAATAGCAACTCTCTTCAACCTTGCCTCTGTACAATGGCAATAAATGATTTTTAATTCAAACTTGCTGGATTCATCGTGTTTCCTAGCTAATGGGTCCTTGCTGTCTGTGCAATTTTGAATGCATATATAAAATTCACTAGCAGCTCAAGTCAAATATTGTTCATTTCTTAACCTGAGTAACAAGTGAAACTTTTCTATTTATGAAATATTAACAATGGAAATCTATGTGGTTTCATATCTTTGGGGAGATGTCCTCTATTGCAGCTAAACACCTTTGAATTGGTGATGGTTAACATATCATTATGTTGGTATGTAAAAACTAAGGTTCTAACCCATGGTGCCACAGGTAAGGAAGTGCTGGTCCTTACCTGGTCATATCCAAGCCATAGTGACCAAATCAAAAGTTCTCTGAAATTTTTAGTGATCGGATTCTTTTAATCTGTCCACTTCTTTGCCTGTAAAAAGTTATTCATGATGATGCTTCCTTGATTTAAAACAGAAACATTAGCAAGCAAAGTTGATATTCTGGGAAGTGCCTTGAGATGCCCAGGTGGAATACTGTAGAACTGCAGAGTTATAGAATACCAAAGTCAAAATTCAGTTTATTGCTATCATCCATCTATGTCATCAAGGTTCTACTGCACCTTACAATGCACCCACTTGTGCCTTATTAGAAGAGGATTCAGTTTACTAACTGAAAATTTACAGATTTCACAACGTGTACAACAACCTGCACAACCTGTAGAAAATCAGGTATAATGAAATTACTGTTCCTAATATCCAGCTCAAAGCCATAGTTAGGAATTCTTTGGGAAATGCAACAACAAAAACCTACAGCTTTTAAGAAAATATTGTTGTAAATAAATATGTGGGGGGCTGGGGATTATTTCATGTAAGAAGAAAATTATGGGTATATAGGAAGAACAAGTATGGATACTGTGGATTTGCTGAATTTTGTAAAGAATTATGTTTCAGATATGTGGCTTACTGTAAAATTATTGCCAATACTGGTGAAACAAAATAGGATAAACACAAAAGTGGGAAATGATCCTTTTTTCTTCAGTGAGCAAGATTATAAGTGTGTGATAGATGTTGCCCTGTGACCATAAAAGACAGCCTTTTATAGTCGACTTTTAAAGATCAACGTTTGGATTATATTAGTTGAAAGAAAAGAACTATATCCCAAATCAAATAAAACTCCACAGAGAAAGTTCTGTTTGCCTTCTTTGCTCTATTGTTTTGTTTTGTTTTTTTTTTTTGTGTTAAGTGTCAGCTGCAAAACCTGTCTTTCATTTGAAAAAGTCAGTGTGAGTCTGATGTATTTCTATAGGTAATACTTACAGCAGTGTTAGAATAAAAAAAAAAAAAAAAGAAGTAAAACCCAATCCATATGTTACCTTATTACCTTTTCTTTGCTCATTTTCTTAAATCAGTATAGCTGACTCCCAGAGAACAACTTATGAAGGAACAGAGATTGAAGTTTCTCCATGTTTGGCTCATTAATGTAAGTGACCCTCACATCATCCAAGCTCCCTTAATAGAAAGAAAGTGGCGTATCAAATGAACTCCAAGCAGTTTAGAGAGCCCCTGTTTACAGAAGAATTATAGGTAAAGTATCTTCTCCATTTGCTATCTTGCCTTCTTGATTTATGTCTTATACCAGTCAGATGTCAGTGCTCTTATATTCCTCAAAGATATTGAGGAGAAACTGTATGACTCTATAGTAATTCAGTTATTGATAAATACCAGATTGTATTTTCCATTTTTATTACTTAGGTGTTCCTCTATTGGCTTTTACTCCTTCAGAATACTTTAATTATCACATACTTATCAAGACCACTAAGTAAATATTTAAATACACCCTCCTCCAAATTATTTTTATGACACAATTATGTCTCGCAATTTATATAGCTCTCAAAAAAAAAGGAATTTAACGAAACTATTTGACAGGAAACAACATATAAAATTTCTAAGTACCAGAACATTAAAACACAGTTAATGATGAGTATTTAAGTGGAACAAAGAACACAGTTTTAGGATTAATCCAGCTATGGCAGATACTCAAAATCTGATTGGATTTTTCTCATTCCTGCAGTTTAATCTGTTATTCTGTAAATAGCACCATTCTGTAATCCTCAGTAATTCTGTTGAACCTCGAATATTTTCAGATAAACTTTTCCAAATCATGAGCTTGATAGACCTAAACCACATTAAATATAATGTCTCATAACTTTAGGTAGCCTGTTCTAAGGTGATGTTTTGTATGTGTGTGTTTTTAACAAACACAGGTGGCCTCTGTGAGAAGATACCAGAAAGTAAAGATGTCACTGATCTTTAAAATTTAGGAGATTATTGGGAGAGTGATGGCAATCAATGAAACTACAAACAGGAGGCCAACATGACTAGGCTCTGGCAAACACTAATAGTGACCAAGAGAGTTGCTAAGACCAAGAATTTAACAAGAATCAGAATGCCAGACCAAGAAAAATGGACTGGAAAGGCTCAAATTTCATCTTCATTTTCATAGCTTGAGGATGCAGACTGGGAACAGAAGTACCAGGGATTTGCTGCAAGACATGGAGTCTGATCCTGCTGGATCAAGAGAATAGGGGGGGTGTTTGCTGTAAGTGGTTAATGGAGAATGTCTGTGGCTGTGGGCAGAGGAATTTTGTGAAATATCTCCTAAAGTCTTCAGCAAACTCCTCAGGCACTCCTAGTTTCTTTATTTCTGAAACCCTGAAATAATCTGGTTCTGTTATAGAAATTTTGTCTGAGTCTCCAGCCATGACTTTCATGGAGTCAGGAGAAGTTCATCTCACACTGTCTTTGTAGAAGTGGCCAACTCCAAAGTAAACGATGTCTTTGAAATAAATAATAAAGATTTCAGCACTGGATTTTGAATACGATTCAAGGTCTTTCAGAGGAGCAAATTAGAGAATGGAACAAGTTCAAATCGGTGTATTCATCATAACTTTAATACTTTGGTTAGGAAAGGAATTAGCCATTAAACATCTATTTAAGTATTTTGTGTGCATGTGCATGATGGCCAAGTTATTAAGACTGTATAAAAACACAAAGGAAAAATACAATTCTTTATGTGATGAGAGAGATTAATCCATACTCTACATCAGTTTGGGGCCTATTATATATAGAAATCGAAGTGCTCTATTCAGCTTGGGTTGAGTTGCTCATAATTCTTTTAAGACACTAATTAAATGTCTTATATCCAGTAAGTAATAGAGCCTGCTGCCTCTGACAAATGGAGTTTTGGCCAAAACCTATCGAGTTCTTTAAAAATGTCTGAAGAATGGGAACACTACAATACATTGTATAGAAACCTTAAATCTAGTTTCAGGGAGGAATAAAAAAAAAAGAAAATATTCTTTGATGAACTTATGAAAGGAAAGATCTATTGCAGGATGAAAGTCTGACCTTCTGAATTCTGCTTTGCAGGATCTGTGATGTGGGTGTCATGGTTTAACCCCCCAGCTGAAACCAGCACAGTGGGGAAGGTAAATTTCCTTGCTTAGAACATTAATTCTGTTTTAAACAATATATTTAAGTAGAAGATCTACGACCCTTACAAAACTTCAGAAATATTCCCTTTCAAAAAAAAAAAAAATAAACTAGTTTCTAAGGAAGAGTTTGATTCCTCCTTTTCCTCAGAAACCTCAGGATCAAATTATGGTAGCCCATTGTGCAGAAACCCCTTCATGTGCATGGTAGAATTGTGGCTAATTGCATTCCAGTGGTGCGATTAACAATTTGGAAGGAAAAGTGTCAGGCATTCGGTCTCAAAATGTGAGCTGGAGTTCACAATCTGGAGAAATCGTGTTGTATATTTAGACATGCATTTTATATTTTTTCAGCCTCCAGTTAATTAACACTGCTTGTAGAACCCTTCTTGCTACCTGTTACATGTGATGCTTTTCAGAAGACAAACCAGATGCTTTCTGCCTCAAGCTCTGGCAGACTTTGCAGGATAAAACAGGGCCTGTCATATATTAAGGGATGCCTCTCAGCCTACTAAATATTGCACTGTTTACTAGAGCTGCAGAGGTGAGAATGGTTCCCAAAACTGTTGAGAGGAGAGTGCTTGAACCTTGTGTTCATTACAGCCATTAGTCTCTTGTCCCTAGGTTTTTGCCTGGAAGGTATTATATGAGTTTTTAAGGTCATACGGGGAAGTAAAAAGTTTGTAACTTAAACTGAGAACAATAATCTGCAATGCTGAAACCATTTATTTCTTTGGTTCCATACCACTTATCAGAGCTGACGAGAACAGTGGCTCAGGACTGTGGTAGGATCAAGCAAATGCATGTTCCATCCAGTCATATCACCCAAGCAACAAGAACCAAGGTAGAAGGAAAAAAAGGCTTCAACTGACATACAGGCTCATCTGCCTCATATGAATAACCCCTTCCCTTCCCTTCCCTTCCCTTCCCTTCCCTTCCCTTCCCTTCCCTTCCCTTCCCTTCCCTTCCCTTCCCTTCCCTTCCCTTCCCTTCCCTTCCCTTCCCTTCCCTTCCCTTCCCTTCCCTTCCCTTCCCTTCCCTTCCCTTCCCTTCCCTTCCCCATGAAACATTTTTATGTGGTGTTCTGAAGCTCTTCCAATTTACACTTATGTTACCTTTGTACAGCACAAAGAAGCAAAACATGTTTCCCAGAGGTCCAGCATGATTTCTTTCATGATCTAAAGGAATGGAAATTTGAAGAGTCCAAAACCATGCTCTGAACCCTACTCTGGTGTCCCCGGAATTATTGCTCATGAACTCTAGGAGTAGGCATGTAGGTGAATCAGATAGCAATGAATACAGTGGCAATGTGCAGCACCAGTAAAAAAGTAAATTAATTTTGTTTAGTTTTTAAAGATATTTCAATTTTGAATTTTTAAAGGTTTGATTGAAGATTTCACAATTCCATACAGCACCTACTTGTTTGCTGGTATAAAGAACAACGAAATTAAAACCAAGAAACACAAAATGGAATTGTTTATAGGAACACATTGTACATCATGTATAGGTCAATGACTGTGAACCTGATTTAGTCAGAATTACTGCAGACATTCTAAGGCAGTAGTAGTGAAATAAACCCCAAAAATTTATGGGACTACTCTTGAAGGGAGTCAGCATGTATTGAGTGAAATTCACCCTTCCATAAGTGACTACTTTTGTGTGTAACACATCTGCTGCAGTTAAATCATGCTCTGAATATGTGATGATCATTTAAGTCATTAATGTTTGTCCTTTTTTCTGTTCAAAGAACTAAGTCAGGAAATGTTTGCGTTTTACTGGGATTGTGGCTCAGCTCAGAAGGGGTCAGGTGTACCTTCAGTTGTCTTCCTGAGCAAACATGCAGACAAACTTTTTCATCTCAAATTTCAGTTACAGCTCAGTCCTTCCCCTCCCCCTCCATCTCCTTTAATGAGAAAAGAGGAATCAATGCACATTAATGTTTTTCCAGACCAAGTAATTTATTTCTGTATGTGGCTTGCATACACTGGCTTGGTCGTTGGAGGAATGAAATCTTTGTTCCTTCAAGACTGCTTCAGCTTCTGCGTAGGGACTTGAAGCCATGTTGAGTTCTAAAACAGGAATAGCTCTCTCTCTCTCTCTAATTGCCTCAATATCAGGAAAAAAGAAATTGCTGGGTAATTCATGGTGGATCCCATTATTATAATGTCTTTGGAATTTCTTGACTAATATAATAATCTGCAGTCTTTCAGACAGAAGTCCCACTTTTTTTGCTCTCACTTGTGCTAATTTTACATCAGTGTGATTTCTTTGAAGCCAAATGCATTCTATCTAGAGGAAAAAGAATTGAGAAATCAAGTTATTAGTCCTCTCTGACCCATTCTGGAGATACAACAATTTCTGTGCAGGAAGTGCTGTTACTCTACTGACCCTGTCTTCAAAAAAAGTCTTCAACCAGCATCTGCTGAATGAGAAAAAGGCCCTAATTACACCTTTTTATATGCAAAACCTCGAAGCTAATTGGCATTACTTAAATGTTAATATTGTTAATAATAAGCTTTTTCTTTTATTTTTCTTTTCTTTTTTTCCTCAGGGAAACAGCACATTGCTAATGTTCAGAGAAAACCATGAACCCAGAGTAGCGAGGCAGAAGTTTCAGCAATCTCTTTTCCAAAATCATGAATATTTTCTCTTCTGTTTTCTCTACGAAGCATGTTCAAAATTCTAAAACATGTAGTAGAAAATATCTGATAAACAGACAAGCTGGGGTTGATGCTGGACCTCTTGGATTTTTTGTGGGTTTTTTTCCAGTTCCTGGCCTTTAATGTGACATAAACTTCCTGATACTGTTATTGCACAAACATGTTTTTCTGCATTAAATGTTTAAGTGACTGTTGAAGTCCTCATAGTCACAGTTTCTGAGTGTATTTTTGCAAGCTGAAGCAACTTCATTCTCGCTTAAGGACATTCTCACCTACAGAAATACTGCTAAAGCATTCTACTCCAACCTGGCAGAAAAATCACTCAACATGATAACAATGACTTATGAAAGATTTTCCTAGGAGTCCTGAGCTGATGTGATTTGCACTTCAGCATCCATTATCACATTCCCCTACTTCAGAACCCTAGCACAGTGAACACCGACTGCAAGGAGGACACATGAACTTCAGAAGTGGTTTTGTGTCTAAAGAGCAGAACCAATGCCTGGCTTGCAATCCCTGAGCTGGCAGAGCAACCCTTGGATATCACTCAGGCTATTATTTGCTGCTAGGTAAGAGCGTGCTAGTCGTGTGTTACAGCTGCATTGTCAGCTTGGCCACATCTGCAAATCATATCTGCTGACTTTCTGGGGCATGGTAAGATACCAAGGAAGATAATACTGTGCCTGGACCCTGCCTTTCCCACCACTACAGGCACTTTGCCTTTGCGGTTTCCAGCTGTGAAGTGGCTTCTTGTTATGTACCCCTTATGCCTCATCTGGCTCTCATCCAGACTCTTTTGTTTACTTGCTTCTCAACTTCATTCCTTGCAGCCATCAGAACTGGCTGCTTGCATGGCAGGCTGCCAAGGAATTTGTAGTAGGACTCTGGTATATTTGCTCCCACTTATTGATGCTCTCAACAAGGTTTTTGTAGCACAATCCCCTTCTTACCGTGGCTCTCTTCAAGAGAAAGACTCGTAATTTTGCATTTCCTTAGCTATAACTTACAAACAAGTCAATAATATCCCCTTCATTGGTTGCAGTCAATCTATTAGCAAGCAAATACCTGAGAAAATGGATATGTGACCTTTGCCTTCCTTTCTAAAATGCTGTGGATGTGAGCCTTATTTGTCGTGGAGTGTATGAGGGGCTATATATTAAAAGACAGACATAATGGCCCAAAAAATGTTTTTCAAGCACTGTACTTAAGAAGCTATAAATTGTATGATGAGTAGTTTTATTGTGAATCTCTGCCTTTCATCTGCTTTTACCTGCCTGTAGGAAACTCTTATTCTTTAGGACTTTGAAAAAAAAAACCTCTGAACAATTTTATATGCAGTTAATGTTCTAAAATCTGCCTGAAAGAGAAATATCATGTCCAATTCTGCCCAGCTGCTTCTCCATAAAACACTAGTGCCTCAGGCCTGGAACGGACCTCACTGTGTAAAGCCAATCAATTTGCTGATGACTTACAGTAAGAAAATAGCAGCCTCAATTAATCCAAACAATTGCCTTTGGAAAACGGTTCCAACAAATCTCTGAATTTTAAAGTTTGGGGGGTTTTAACAAATATAAGAAATTATGAGATGATTAACTGCCTTTATAAGGGGATAATGCTTGGCTACAAAAGCCTTTATCTTTTAAAACCTTAAGTCCACTATTTAAAAAAAGAAATAAAAATTGGTACTGATTTGAGTATTGAACAAACAGCTGTTTGAAACTTTGATTGTTATCCAGGTAATTGTGGGATGGGGAAGATCACTATCAGTTCTATGGTATAATCCTGGATCCAAACCAAACCTTTCTGTTCATGGTAAAGTTTGCGACATTAATATCCATTTTCCTGTTTCTTGAAAGGCTAGATATAAGAAAGTTTGTTCACACAACATGGAGCGAGATACTTGATTTTCTTATAAGAGGTACAGCCTTTTTAGAAATTTCTGAAATATTGTAAAGCAAATAAGCATTTTTAGAGCTGAAGGATTAATACAGTTACTAGGAGAGAGGTTTTTAGTGAGGATGAGGGGGGACTTAGATGTTAGCACAGCTGTTGGCTTTGCACACCTCACAGCACGTATGTTTGGAGTGCACGTGTAACCACACAGCTTTGAAAGTCCTTTGAAGATAAGTAAAATGACTTACTCTTAAATCAAATGTGTCCAATTAAAGAAACAATAAGTTTGGAAGCTAGATTTGGACATTGTTTTAAATCAAGGTAATTTGTTACTAGCATGCCCTGCAAATGCTACGCCTATGCATGCATTTCAATGGCCATAGACATTTTGTTAATCAGAAATTGAATAGTTTAAAATTTACTGGTTTATGAGAGTACAGATTGTTCTGTGAACTGCTTGTGAATGAAAAAATACCAGAGCAGAATCACTGTTAGACTAAAACTGTGTAAACAGTTGGGATGAATAATTCATGCAACCAATTTATTTTATTTTACCCTTAATGAGTTATCTATGAGCAGCAGAAAACTGTCTTATTTCGAACATTTTGTAAAATCATTTAATAAGGAATTTTCCTGCTAAATTCTTGGCTTCCAGTTGATTTATTAAGAACACAGGTAGTTTACTAAGAGTATTAATAATATCTATTAAAATTTTTCTGAATGTTAGATTTCATTGCAGACAAAATTTCCACTTGTGGCCATTTTTTGTATATTCAAAGCAGAATATTGGGCTTCAAGTGAAACCCTTGAATGTTGTAAGTTCAAAATTAACTTCCAGCACACATTCTCCAGTATTTACTTACCTTGAAGTATTTTTACTGGCTAACTTGTTGAGGGGGAGCACCTACAGCAACTAAATTAATATTTCACTGAGTCAGATTAAGCCATCTATTGGTCTCTTATAGCACTATAAATCTTGGATTCAAATATTTCCAGGGAACTACTCCAGGTATTCCAGGTGTTCACACCTTCCCAACTGAAGTGCCATTGCTACACTTCATGCAAGTGTAGCAACCTGGACGTATTGGAACTGGTGGGTACCTTGTTTTATGAAATGTGATATTCTCACCTGCCAGTGTTCTTCAGTTAAAGATCATAAAAAAACCAGATCTTGAAAGACCTTGTTTTTTGGGGACTTTTTAATGCTGTTTTGGAATACTGCCTCAAAGAAGAAATTTACTTGAAATATTTTTCTTTTATCAACATTTTCTTTAAAGATGTGAAGTACTTGACAGAGAGTAGTGTTGAGGGAGACAATTTGATTAAGGAAAATGACATAAATGAGGTATTCCTGCTGTTGCCACTTTGTCAGTACTCTAAATTGCCAAGTATGGATGTAGTGCTTTCCCTGTAATACCTCCTGTAGTGCTCCACAGCCCTGTTGTGAGGAATTTAAATAAACTGTTCCTAAAGAGCGCTTTTTATAGAAATTTAAATAAAAGCTTATCATCACCCCTTCTTCCATTTGCTAGTAAATCTTGATGAACCATTTGCTAGAAGCAATATCACTAACTAGCCTGTCCAAATAAAGACAGTACAAGGTCAATGACTAGTTCTTTGCTGGTGTTCTCCACATCATTGTCCCTGTACTCCATAGGCAGAAAGACATTTTTAATTCTGGAAGTGCCATCTAACCTGGCACTTTGGAGACTGATACCAGTTTCCTGTACAGTGAAATATAAATACGTGTATAAACAACATATAGTCTATGTCTTCTTCAGTTCTCTGCCTGGGGAAGTTGTATTTTCTGATGACTGGAGAGCTTCTGGACTGAACTTAATACCATGTCTTCATTATATCCTTAAATTTCTTAAGTCAGAGATGAAGATATGGCCACAGCTCTGCCTGCCAAAACTGGCATTGCTACCATACTTTTATTCATAGTAAACACCTCTCTCTTTTCTGTACCTCTCTTTCTCTCACCTTCTTAACAATGTGTACTGCATCCTGGGTGGCTATATGTGTTCAATAATGTATTCAGTCTATTCACTGTGTCTTATTAAATTTTAAAGCCACTCTGTTGTAAGGGATTTTATGTATATATAGTTTTGGTCTCCTGTCAGTCCACAAGTAGAAGAAAACAATCAAATCTTACACTGCAGTTCTTGTTCATGCTATATAATAGCACTGGTGAGCAGCAAGCCAAATGGATGCATTTGTTTCAGATAGAAGATAAATGAAAGTTCTACTTAGCTGGAGCAAACCAAGTTTCCTTCAGTAGAATTCAGGTGACTATTTTCCCTCTTTGTTCCTCTCTTTAATATTTCTAAGAATAAAGCCAAGCCTCCTTCCAAAAAACAGAAGTTGACTTATAAAGATTTGGAATCAGCAAGGAATATATCCAGCTCCTTTGTCATCTGGCCATTGTCATGCAGTTGTAATAGTAGCAGAAATTAAGGTAACGTTATTCTGATTACCTCGACTACTGGTGAATGCTGAATCACAGCACAAAGGAGTATGGTGACAAAACTCACCTCACTCAAGAAATCAAAAATTATATGAGGGAATTAATATTCTAACAGTTTAATGGTCCAAACCATTAGTCCGATAATAATTATGCATTATTTGATATAATAGACTAAATTAATACAGAAAAGTATTGATGATATTAACAAGAATTTAAAATTGCTATACAAGAAAACCAATAGCCACCATTTGCTTTGGTGTTACATTCATCTTTCCAACGTCCCACTGGGTCCTAAGGTTGAACAGCATCCTGTACTTTCCTAGTTTAACCTTTATTCATCACTATTCCAGCAGAGTTGGTTTCTTTGGTATCATCTCTGCCAAGGATTGCAAGCATTGCCTGGCTGAATACAATGTCAAATCTTCTTTGAGAACATTTTAGTTAGTGGATATTTCTGTGTATTTGCATGCTTCCGCTGGGATGCATATCTATATGTATCTATATTAAGATACTCTATGTACTGGCTTTGGGGGCTTTTAGAAGCTCAGTACATTGATGCAGGAGATTCCTTCTCAGCCTTTCTCAGGGTGTTGATATCAGGGCTTAGATACAAGCTTTTACTCTCTTTCTTTGTTCCAGAAATTAAGATGTTTAGCTTCAAAACCATGAATACAGGGAACACTTGTCTGCCTTCCATGAGGTCTCAACTGCTTTATGGAAGGGCATAATTTAAACTACAAATGTATTAATTAGCTAATTTAATTTTTTTATAATTGCAGTCCTGTGCCTAAAAGATCAAGGAACTTGGCTGCAATCAATTTAATGCATTCTTAAATAGAGAGCTATTTTCAATTCCTATTCTTCCACTGTATGGATCACAGCCAATGCGCTACACAAAATCCATTCTTTTAAGGAATGCTAATGACACAAACTAAGTGATCCTGAAAGACAAAATCATTGGTGTGGTTTTCATTGATTTCGGCAAAACATTCAATGTGAAATCTCATTTGCTTTTTATTCAATTGTGCAACATATCTCGTTCTGGATTTTTCAGACCAAGTTTAAAAATGCAAAACAACTTATCTGTTGAAACACAATGAAGAAAAAGAACTGAGTGATGGGGAAATATATAATCTTGCCTTTGCAATCTCTATAAATTGATCAATTTGTCTACTGTATAAAAAAAATTGTTTCAGATTTAATCTTGGTAAAATTCCTACCATGAAATTAGTAGGATTTAATCAGTTTCTAGCCACATCTTTTAAATAGTTTTTTTTTCCATAAGGAAGGACCTATTTTTATGCAGAGAGCTCTCAGAAGGCCATGGAGTTATTTATCAGTTACAAGTCCAGTGACTGACACCTTGGAGTTAAGTAGCATCTCCTAGAGAGTGGTAGAATCCCTAAAAAGGAGATGAATTCTGCTGATATTTGATGGATAAGAAGGGATGATGGACAGAGGAAACCAGCAAGCAATCTTGAAATATTTATGCTTGCATATTTTTATCATGCTTTGGTGCATTTCTGTTTATAGTTACAGAAATTTCTCAGCCACAAAATGCAGGAACCATATCATAATGACTTTACTTTGTGTTAGCCAATTTTTTTGGGTTTGCTCTGTGTGATAATAATTTGGGAGCACAAATATCATAGAATGACATAAAACAGTCTGGTTAAAGATCTTTTTTTTCGAGGTAAAATCTTTTGTTCAGTGCCACGTGTGTTTCATACAAAATCAGAAATAACCGAGGAAGAGAGGCTGTAGAAGGACTGAAACTCATATTAAACAAAGACTTGTGGTTTTCTTATTTTGTATATAGATGTGTATATACATATGTAACCTGCAAGGTTTTTTTCAGTGTCACCCCATGAAAACTGCTCAAGTTCTCGAGCTGCTTTTTTAAGGAACTTGATAGAGTTTAAGCAGTCCAGTGCCAGATCTGCATATTTCTCAGACTTCACTAAAATGCTTAAAGCTCAAAAGATGCTGTCAAATAGCTTCTGAAAAATCAGTTTATGCAGCTAACATGGTGTCAGCATTAACAGAGTTGCTGTTTACCTTTACTCTTTTTATATACCTGCCTAGAAATTAGAGCTGGATGTCAGAGGACAAGCTTCTCCTCCTCTTCTTGAGGGAATTCAGGCTTAATCTCCCTCATGTTGGGACCATTTCCAAATCCGGTTAATGCCCATGCTGGAAAGTAGGTGTCCTTCAATACCAGACTCCATACCATCCCTCTTCCTACCAGTACTTCAGCTTTAGTTTCCCACAAAAATGTTCATGAGGGACAACAGTCCAGTTTCAGAATCACCTGAGATAGGAGAGACCTCTTAGGGTTCTAGTTCTACTTGTGCATTTCACACGGAATTGCAATAGGATAAAATAAATGTCTATTTTACCAGAATTTAAACTCAAGCATAATCCTCAAACTTTTTGAGGAGGAAGAGGATGCTTTGGGTTTTAGGTTGTGGTGATTTTTGATTTTAGGGTTGTTTTGGTTTGCTTTTTGTTTTCCCCAAAACTTCCAGAGAAGCATTGCTTTTTAATCACATTTTCACAATTTTATTTCATATTATTTCTAGGAGATTATTAGTGTGAGTAAAGTACAATGACATAGAAAATGACAGTCGGAATGTTACGGGTGAATCTCATACAATGCCAGGCATGAAAGGGGTTGAAAACAGATAACCTGTACCTGCTGCTGCTTGGAATTGACTAATTGTCTTTAATGGGATAGCAAGGGTCAAAATCTTCTTCTGACAACCCTTAAATGTACATGAAGAATAACTCTGAAAACCAGTACTCTGTAAGACACTGAGTTGGCAGAAGCTTTTTAGCAGATGAGAAAGAAAGGTGACTCGTCAGGGACTGTTCAGGAAAAAAAAATATAAATAACTCTTTGTTATATTCATAATAGAAGAATGTCCAGTTAGTGAAGTATTTTTTGAAATAATTTGACTAGTTTTATGGATCAAGAAACTGATGTCAATATTTGTGAGAAGGAAGAAACAGGCCATTCAAATATATATGCTCTTCTTATTTTTCCCACATCATAATCAAAGAGGAAATCTGTACTAATACTAGGGTCAGCCTGAGGCCAGCCTTAAGTTAACCATGACCCACAACCTGAGGACTTCCTCATTATGCATTGGCAGTCATGTTACTGGGGGAGAGGTTCTTGTTTTCAAAGCAGGACCTTTCTCAGAATTGTATCTGTGATAACTATTTTTTGCTTTCTTAGTCTTGTCTCTATTTATAAACAGTAAAGAGTACAAGACATAAGGAAAGGTACTGAAGAGCTGGGTAAAAATGTGGTAATCTGGGACTATAGACAGTGGAATTCTGTGCTGAAAGCCTGTAAGAAAATCCCCGCCATCCTTCAGGAAGGGCTGAAGAGGCATTAGAAATGGTTCGGTCAAAATCCATAGCTGGAAGTTTAACTTATTGAATTGACAGCCTCTAAATGGTGACCTGGGCTAGAGAGTTAAGGTATAAAAAGTTAGTGTGTCAGGGTCTTAGAGCAGTTATAATGTGATACGAGCTGTCCAGCTGCACTTCCATCTAGAATGTTGCATAATGTTCTTTTTTTCTGGTGCCATTGACCATCTCTTGGTTCAGCTTGTTGCAATAGCTTCTTGTGGCCCTGCAAAAATCAGCAAATAAACATATCCTGTGCCCACTATTAGGATTTACTTGCTAGTAGTTTCTTGTGAACTATTTGCTGTCCATCATTTGTGACATGCTTTTTTAAAATAATTTTTTTCGGTCCCTTCACTCTCATAAAGAAAATTCAACTTTGCTTTTACATGAATGTGTGATGGAAATGAAGTAAGCAGACATTGCATACACACACAAGCATAAGAAGGCAAAGAATATGTTTAAAATTGTGGGCTTTACTTCAATAAACTTCAATAGACTTCTGAAGGCTAAGCGATGTTCTTCTCTATAAACCTTGTATTCAACTTTCCTTTAATATTTTGAACATGGCTTGGTTTTATTTACAGCTCTGACAACATTTCACATTGGGTTTTTGCACTACGTATTGGTCATCATTTAGCTGTGAGTATTCACTGCTGGGTAAACAGCATACATCAGACAGGAATGTAATAAATAAGTAATAAAAGGTAAAATTCAACCTGTTGGTCAGTAACAGAAACCCAAAACTTTTGCAAAAAATTGATGGCTTTATAAAATTGTCTGGTTCTTTTTGCATGGTTAAGGAAACTGATGTAGATATTCTACCTTTCTGAAAAATGTTTTGTAGTACAGTAATCCTTTAAAATGGGGAACCTTAATTTTGTTTTTTTAAATATGTATGTCTAAGTGAAAATGTGTGGTAAATTTGATCTTAATTTTTCATTTTTCTAAAACACTACTAATATACAGAGCTGTTAATGGTAATAATATCCAGCTCTCTTTCTCACATAGAACATAGTAATTTTGAAATAATCATCACACAAATGTAGAATTATGCTGATATTAAACAATCAAAACTTTCCTTTCACCAAAAGAAGGAATTCAGCTTTGATTACACAATGCTCTTTTAATTAAAAAAAAAGTATGCATCATCTATTTTAGTATTAACTTTCATGATTTATTTCATCTGAAAGACTTTTGTATGGAAATTAGACTTCCCTTTCTAGTTGAACAAATGCTAATAAAAGTGTTCTACAATCCCTCGCTAAAGTCTTAACTGAAGTCACTTTAATTATTTTTGCATCCCGAATGTCATTTTCCCCTCCAAGCATCCCAGGAAACAGGGTTACTGGAACAAATATTTACAAATGAAGCAAATATCAAATGTTTGAAAATTTAAAGATTTCCTTCAGTAGAAATCACTCAAGATGATGATTAATCAGGGAGCACATGTACATCAAAGTTAAACCTCAAATGCACAGATCCAATTTCATATATCAATTAATTGTAGTGACCTTCTTGTATCCAAACTATTCTATAATTCCTCATCTGCCACCTGGCATCTGTGACACTCCTCCCAGCAGTGTCATTATGTTATCAGCCTGAGGGTAGTGAATTAAAATGAAAAGTAAGAGTTTGGTAGATGCTGGTCTGAGAGGCAGGACTGCAAGAGGCACTGTGCTCAACCAACCTGAGATGACAACTACTTCTACAAACAAGTAAACTTCTCACTCCTAATGGGTCCAACTCATCAGAATAAGGTCCATACACAGAGGTGCTTCCATCTGGAGTTAATGTTGGGCTCTGAAATCTCCTCTATCTTAGGTAATTTGTTTTGTGAACAAGATTAAGTTTTTTCTGTGATATCTTTAGTGCAGCAGTATCAGTTTGAGTGTGTTTGGTTGGTTCCAACTTGTTGCTTCCTATCGGTATTTATTCAACTAAATAAAATTCTATCAAATCTCCTCCTTTAAAATTAAATAACCTAGGAAATATTATTATTTCAAGAGGGGAAACAGGAAAACAAAATGTATATTTATTTATGTTTGCTGTGAAATATTGTTGTCCATCAATGCTCCAGTCATATAAAAAATAGACATTCATCGTGATCTGTTCCATTGAAATTGATCTTCAGATTGCTCTATTGCAAGGGGAGTTATAATTGATATTCTTTCTATGTAATATTTTTATGTTTGCTATATACAAGTACTGTGTTCTGTGAATTATGGCAGGAGAAGGACAGGGCAGAAGATGGTTCATGTGGACATGTGCTAGATTTCTATTTTGAACTGAAGAGCTGTGATGATCCACCAGAGCAATTTTTTTGTAAACTATTTAGTATACAATGATATAAACAAGATATGTTTCTAAAAAGAAAACGTTCTACCATTAGCGAATGACTTTAAATTTGCTCATGTTTTGAATTAGGCAAATACCTTCTTTGTTTAAAAAGAGTTTCTCCAAGTAAATGAAAGTTTTGTACTTGGAGTTAGTTTACTCTCTCTCTGTCTTCCCTTCTCTGTGAGTTGAAATGCGTTGGCTGCTTTTTTGTATTATTTTTTGCCATTTAGGACTGTGTTTTATCCTCAAAAGTCATTGCCTTTATTGTTATTTTTGGTTCAGGTTTTATGTTTTAAAAGTGTTTTCAGCTTCATCTAAGGAAAACTTTTTACTGCTTAGTTCTAAATGATGATAAAAGCTACAACATGTAGAGAGGGATGAATTCCTCCAGCCTATCATTATGAAAGATCATTGTGATTTAAAATTAAATTTAGGAGGTAGAATGAGATTAAATGGAAAGCTCAAGTAGAACATTAAAGAGAGCTCCATCTAAATACTGGTATGATTTTAAATTATAATAAAGGACTTACTGTTATGTTCTATAGGCCCAGTCAAATTTCAGGAATATTTAAAGAAAATGGTGTAATAATTCAAATGGAATAGACCCACTGAGCCAAAGAAAGAAGTCATACAAAAGGCAGTAACAGAAGATGGGAAAAAAATAAAATATTTTGTAATTGTGATACAATTCTAAAGATTTTTGTGTGGTCTTTGCTAAATAGGGTAATTGATCTCGATCCCAATATCAGAGTTACAACCAAATTTTTCTAGGAAATCTGCTGAGGCTGTGTCAGCATTTCTGGCTGGGTCAGCACATCAGATTTTGGGTCATCATAGCTACGCTTTAAGATATCAAAGAGCTGTTCCCTAAGGTGAAATACAAATGTTATACCTTGTTCGATTTTGTATGCTAATCCACAGGGAGAGTTCTTCAGAAATGCTTCTTTTTTTTACTTGAAATGATATGATTTTTCTCTGTATGTCTAATTTGCATCATCAAGGAAGGAAACTTGGACCGTGTAATGTAATGAAAAAAAAAAAAAAAAACAACCTAGAAATTGATGTTTCCAGCTTCTGGAACATGATGCTTAGGTGAAAAGTTGATACAGAAACATTTCCCATGATTTTCTGCCCAAACTACTCAGCAAATTAAGTTAACAGTGCACATGATGGCCTCTCAATTTTCCATGATGAAGAAATAGTTAACCATGGCTCATGTAAATATGAATTATTTCTTTCACCAACCATGCTTTAACTCATCTTTCTCGTCCACTGAGGGTTTCTCTGTTGGGCACAAGACCAGAAGGGAATTTCGGAACTCTGGCATCTCACCACATGAAGATTTTTTTATCCTCTGGTAAAATGTACAGCTTTGGGATAAACAGTCCCCTAAAATGCATAAAAAGTCCCCTAAAAATGTGATTTCTTTTTTTTTTTTTCCTTTTTTGAGAAAACGTCTTACAATTGTCTAGATCTTATGCAGCGATGAGAGAGGAAATACTCCTCTGCCTAAACTTTGCACTGCAAGAGCCTCTGAGGCAGCTCAGTCAAAAATGAAGCAAGAGGTCGTGTCTTTTGATTTCAGAGAAAAGTCCCAGTAGCTGTGATCCAAGAGGAAGTGTTGTATAATCATGCCATATTGCACAGATGGGTTCTGTCGGAAAGGTAACAAAGCATCTCTTATTCTTCTTTCCCGCTTCGCAAAATCTAGACTTGACGGATGTTTCTTGCTTATCCAAGCTGTGCTTTTAAAGGGACAACACCAGGTTTGGAAAACAGGACTCAGTTACTTTCTCTTCCTGAATAGAGCCCAATCTGCATCTCCCAAAGTGACTGTAAAATGACCTGGGTCAGGGATGCTCTTGTTTCTTTCTGCTGTAGCTGTTTCACTTTTCATGGGGCACTTAACCTTTCAGTGAACCCTTGACTTAGAAAGGGCAAGAGTGCAAGTGGGTGAAGGATTTAGAAGAAGAAAAACGCTGTTACCTTGTGCCTGTCACTTTACTTGAGAAATGGGTATCCGTAGAAGAAATTATTGTGAATTTTGAATTTCTTCTGAAAAGGCCCTTTGCCTTAATTCTCAGAAGTTAAAGATTGGTAGATCTATTTTAATTTATAGAGATGCCATAGCCAGGGTAGCAAAGGCAGTTGAATAAATTACATAATCTGAGCAAACTGCAGCTTTATTGGACTAAGCAGTAGATTCCATTTTAGTATTTAAACCTGAAATAAAAAGAAAAAAAACCCAAAAAAACCCCAAAAAAATGAACCAGACCCTGAAATATTCTATCTATGTTTCACCGGTGAATTTAGAAGTGCATGACTTTTCCCCTCTTGATTAACTAGTTACTTTTCTGAAGCTGTTATTAGCAGGTTGAAGTTGCTACTGTGAAATGGGATCTTGTTTCTTTTGTTGAATATGACCCTTAGATATGTTATTTTGCTGTACTTATGCAAGTTAATCGTGTAGACCTTGAACTTAGTCTTGTGAGAGGTGTCTCTAAGAGCACAGGTAGCTTTTGCTTGTGTTGTGTTCTTCCTCAGACCCACGGACACTGATAAAGGATCATTTGGAGCTTGAATTTCACAGCTTTTCTCATGTAAATGGAGTAATTCTCAACTCTAGGTGCAGTTATGAGGCTGAGCTCTGGGGAAACCTTCTTCTGAAGCCAAGTGAAAGGGCTAGCACCAGCCCAGGAGTTTTGCATGAACAAGCACTTAATGATTGAATCCAACGGGATTATTCCTATGAATAAGAGCTACAAATTCTGGACCCTGAGTGCTTTATAGTGAGGACTTTTGTATTCTGTGAAGTGCTGTTCTTATCTATTGTCCTGTGGGGAAAAAATATTCTGCTGTAATAGCCTGACCCTCTTTTGAACTGTCTATATGTTTCGGATATATGAAGTGTTCTGCAACTTGTCTATTGTTCTGCTTCCCAAATTCTTCCCAGCTGGGGACAAATTACCATTTTTAATGAGAAACATCATTTGTTTATTTTTAATTCTTGCTGGTAGTAGTGTAAAGTGATTTTACACAACAAGTCCTCAGTTGTGCAGGAGAGTGATTTTTTTTTACTACAGTATTAAATGAAAGAGCTGTTACATTCGCAGTCTAGTATGCCAACTGGAAATTTGTTTTGGTTTCTTTGAGGGTTATTTTGGTTTGGGGTTTTGTTTGATTTTTCTTTTTAGCCTCTCAGCTGTCATAGCTCCCCTTTCTTTTTTTTAGAGGCAATGTAAAAGAGAGTTCACTCGCACAGTAATATTAAATGTGCCTACGGAATGACAAATTTCCTTTATTAATGGAATTACTGCTGTTCACTGTCCATGAATGGTCCTAACAACCTCAATTCTTCATTCTACCATAGAAAAATGCTTTGATCTAAGGCTAAACACCTATAAAAATGAAACCATAATTGCCTTTTTTTATATTATACACTCACAGATCTTGTCAAACCTTCCTATTTTGCTGATGCCCCTCTCTGTAGTTTACTTTCTTCACAGTCTCTGCAGTGTCTTTACCTTGCTTGCTCACATTTGCTTCTACACACTCATTTTTACAATGTGTATTTCATATCTCTCAATGACAGCCAGTGTTTTCATGACTTATATATTCACTTTCCTGATGAGGTATTCCACAATCATAACAAATTAAATGAGTGACATACAGTGTGCAGATACTTGTTTGCTCTTTGACTAGTTACAGAGAAACAGCTTGTGCTAGAAAAACAAAATATGTGATTCTGAATTACTGCAATATTGCCAAGCTAAAGGTGCCACAGTTTACTGAATTTTGTTCCTCTTTCTGAATGCTGTAGTAAAGGTTTCCATAAGCTTCTGTTATAATTTCTAATTGACATTTGTGGAGAAGTTCTTTTAAAAAGTTTGATCTAATATTGTGTAATTCATACTCCATCTCGATTAATAATGTATGCCTTGTCTTTTCAGGAAAAGTCACATGAAGGAACTCATATGTTTTTTGAGCAAGTGAAGGATTTGGGTTTTCGGGTTTTTTGTTGTTTTATTTTTTTAAATCCAAGTCCACTAACCAACATTATATAACAATTTCCTTCATCCTAATCAGTATACTTGGTGGTTCCAAGAAAGGAATTTCCAGTTTTGGAGTATACTCCATCTTTCTGAATGGCCAGAAGGAAGCTTATTGCCAATTTCCTTTTTCTTATTTTATTTTCCTCTATATTGCTTTCTTTGAAATAAGAAAGCCTCCTCATGTCTCCCTGCTGATTGCTCCCCACCTTTTGCTGGCCATGACTTTAATTGGAATTCTCACCAACTTTGTACAGCTGTAAAAATGAGGAACGGTATAATCTCCACTGTTTTCCTGCTACATAAATTTTAATTATAGAGGTTTCGTTTCTGGAAGCTATATTTTGTGCCAGCAATCCTAGCTTTCAAGTCCACAAAGATAAGCTTTCTTAGATGAGGTGGGTGATATTCCTGCTACAGTGCTCCTGCATATTGTCAAAGGTGCAACACATGTAGGGCAAGAAATACAGATTCTTGTGACATGTGGGTCCTTGCTCTTAAGATTGTTCTGGAGAACAAATCTCCTGCTCTTCAAGAAAACAGTCAACAGCCTGTTCACAATGGAGCAGGATTAAGACAAAGTTTTACACTTCACAACATATGGCAATAAAATTACTTTCAAATGGTGCAGAGGAGATTCATTTGGCTTATGTGAAGTAGATTACGCAGACAAAAGAGATCCAAGATCCAAAGAAAGATGAGGAAAGGAAAAGGGTTCCACATAGAAATTATCTACTTTGAAAATAAATCAAAGAGTGAGGTATGAGAGAGAAATACCATAGAGGGAGGTAAAAGTGATACCAGTGCTACACTGGATCCTTTTCTATTTGGATTTCTTTTGATTTGGAACAGCAATCCACTTCCTGTTTAGCACCTATAATGTTCCCTTTGATCCTTTTTCCACCATCATATGTGGCTTTTTTATTTTCCCTGCAGGTGGTCTGTCATTTATCAGCTTTCTTACTGACGTTATTTGGCAATTCTTTTCTTTCACTGAGAATGAAAAATGTGAATATTTATGAATATATCTTTGTGAGGAGAGAGGGTAGGGTCATAGATAGCAGTTGATTTATTTTAACAAGGCCAGTATTTGGCAACACAAATTTTAAAAGAAATCTGAAAATATTATTAGTTTGACATTATTTCTTAGGTTTTTTCCTTTTTTTTCCCTCCTGTTCACATTAGGTGCTGCAATGGTTCCTCTTCAACAACTGAGCTCCATCTTTCATGAGTTGCATCTCACTGTCTGTGCCAGAACAAGCTCTTCAGCTGCTTGTGGTTCCTCCCCTGCTTGCATTACTTAAACAGCATCCTCAAGACATACCAGACTGCTCTTGCATATCATCATGTTTATTTTTTTTAAGCTTTCTGCACATAAAACTGCAAGATAATGATGTCTTTCAATACAGGATGGTAGTAGGGAGTACAGAGAAATTAATTTCTTCTTATGTACCTTCAGAAAGTGGCTTGTGTGCTTTAAAGCATTGTGAATTTGGGGGTCAGGAAAACATGCAGGATTCAGAAAGATAGGAACCGAAGTGGTGAAGCCTGTAACAAAAGTGCAATAAAATCATAGCAGAGTAGAAATTCCAGATTCCAAATCAACTGCTATACTTGTAATTTATGTGGAAATCAGACTTTGTTGGATTTAAATTCTGTTGTAGAACTCATCACTTCTGTACATTGCTAGAGCCAGTACATAAATCAGAGGATCACAGAGGATAAAGGGATGCCTTGCTTTGACAAAAAAATGAAGCTGGAACTGCTCAGCCACTCTGCCTTGTGGTCATGTTGTCATGTGATTTTCCACAGGTGAAATTCTTCTCGAAACTGGAGTTTATTTTAATATTTCTGGATTTTGCTTCTTTACGTAACTATGTGTATTATTTTGGGCTACAGCCAGCAAGAGATTTTCTCACCCAGTTTGCAGTGTTCTCAGGTTTTATGTACCTGTGTCTAAAGCTGGGCTGCAGCTGAGGCTTTCACACTGCTGAGGACACAACTGAGTGTACTCCACGATGCATTTTTAATGTTAAGATTCCCCAATGATCAAAACAAATTTTCCCTTATCTCCTTCCTTTCAAAGGTATTCTCAAGACACCTTAAATGCATCATGCAGCATGTAACAAGAATTACTTTTTTCTTTTATACAACCTAATGCTTACACAATCCCATAACTTCCTTCTCTGCAATCCTGACCTTGCATGGGGGCATTTTCACAGGATCCTATTGTAATAAGGACTTCAGTTTTCTTGTGCTGGTTATTACTCTGGAAGGAAAACATACCTTGATTTCTGTCCTACACGAAGACAAAGTAGATATCTTTTCTGAAAATTCTAGGAAAACATAATAATGACTTTGTGGTTAAAAGAGGCATCCCAAATTAAAAGTGTTGTATCCTAAGAATGATTACTGACATGTCTTAAGGCCCTTATTTTGATTCATATTTGGCTTTGCAACTTAATTTCCTTATCCAAATATTTATGCTAAATTCCTGGAATGGCAGCAGAAAAACAAAGAATTGCTCTATATTTGATTTTTTTCCCCATTTTTATAATTTACTTGTGTGTAAGAAAAAAAGTCAGTTGATCAAAGATAGGATTAGCACTCGATTCCAGAAGGAATCTTCTTTTCTAGTTTAAAATGGGAGTTTGGAATGTTACTTTAGTTCTTCTGGAATGCGAGGTGGTTTCCCAGCAATGAGTGAAACCTCTGTAGCTCAAAGCAGACAAAATGGATAAATGTGGGTAATTCAGAGACATTTTGAGTTAACCCTAAACTAAAGTTCATACTCGTATTGTATGTGTGATCCTGCCCTTCACTTCTGTTTTCTCTCAAACCCTGTTTGTTCAGAGAATCAGCTGTCTGTGCCCTTTCCCCTGAACGTGGATGTTTTTCTGTTTTGTTGGATTAAAGGAATCTGTGGTGATATGTGATGCTCTGAGCTGGAGAGCGTGTCTGTGTGTACTTTTGTTTTACTTCACACAATCCTCTATTTACAGTACCTTGGCTGTATTTTAGAAGTGATATCTATTTCTTTTAAAAGAGTTATCCTTGGTGAGGGGTGTTTACATCTGCCAGCAAACTGAGGTACCATTGTAACTTCTCAGTTGTTTAAATACAGTCTTCTTAAGAAATTTATTTAGTAAAGGGTAAGTAAATTGATAGATTACAACGTGCTCCATGTAGGTGGCAAACATCTGTTCAGGAAAAAGCGTAATCTTAGAAATATGGATTGACTGACAAACTTTTGCCACAACCTCACCAATATTTCTTTTTAATATCAGTACTGAAATCACAATATCTTGTCACAGCATGTGTTCACTGCAAGCTGATGTAACCCAGTTCATCTTCAGACAGCATAGTGCGTGAACATAAATAAAACACATTTGATTTGGGCTGGTTTATTCCTGATAAAAATATCATGGGCTTCAAATTCACTGGTTTTTTTAATCCCTGAAATAAAAAAAAGGCAGTTCACTTTTTTTTCATCCTAGAGTTGCAGCTCTAATCCCAACACAGCAAGGCACTCATACTTAAATACCTGACGTCATGCTGAGTAGTCCTGCTGACTTCAACAAATTCTTGCTTAAAGCTACATATATTTGTGTGTATTTGGGGCTAGGTTTAGCTCATTAACATGTGACCTACTTTACAGAATAGCATGCTTTATGAATTTTTCACCAATAGTCATGTCTATATTCTGTCTCCTTGCCAAGGTAAGCATTAATGTAATTAACATTGATAAATTCAATACACTTGTGTAGGTGGTTTCTACCTGAAGAGAGGATGAATCTCAAAGCTCAGGCCCTTCTGTGGCAGCTCAATCTTTGCACAAATTATGACATATAATTCAATAAAATAGCCCTTAGATGGAATGGATCCCTAGAAATCATAGTTACTATGCTCATTGCATGTGCTTTTACAAGGAATATCGAGGGAGGATAAGAAATGCTCTGGTTCTGTCACAGGTGACCAGGGCTGTGCTGGTAAAAATCACAAATGTATGGGTTTGTAGTGAGTGAAATCTGATGTGCTTGAAACTGGTTGAAATTTCCATAGTTTTAAAGATTTGGCCCATAAAGCAGGCAAGGCAGAGACACAATAACTTTGGTGAATTTATTTTTCATGTTGAGATTATGACCTTGAACCTCTTGTAGAGTTCACACAACATTAAAATATGTATATATGAGATATATATTTGACTTACCATTATAGTAGTAATAATAACTGCTGTCTTTTTAATTCTTTGCATTCAAATTCATAAGAAAGTTGATAATGTGGCATTGACATGCTTGAACTTATAAGTGCTTTATCTTTTTGAAAAAATTGATTGTAACACAGTTATTACCTGTGTGCCCATTGCAATATTGGTCTTTTAGGAATCCAGATGTAGAAGACAAGCTCCTTAGCAAGACCCCAGAAGACCAAATAGATGCCCTAATGTAACATGTAAGTTCACAAAAGTCAACCCAAATATAACTACCTATTAATTTGGAGAAAAGTTTATAAAACAACAGAGAATAAGTAGAGTTGGCAAGGATTTCAGGTTTTCCATTTTTATTGCAAATTTCTTGAAAATAAAAATATGATAGTACCTTAACATTAAAGAAAAAAATCCAAATCCATCTTATTTTAAAGTACATTGAAGCTTTAAATTATAGATTTTGTTTTGCTTACACTCTTAAAAGTTTCAGTACTAAGTGAGCATTTCTAAAAATGACAACACCCTGATTTCACCATGATGAAATGCTTCTATTTTTAAAATCTGTACATTTATCTGCACATTTCAATTCAGCTATACAGCACTTCATAGGGGAGAAATATGTTCCAGAAAATAACGAAAGTGAGACCTGACAGGATTGGAAATAAATTTATAGTGAGTTTTTACGTGGGATACAAGAGAGCTTGGAAAAAAAAAACCCAGATGTAACAGCCTGCTGAGCATTAAGAGGCAGAAAGAGAAATATTCAAGATATAATTTTAGCATTTTGTGCATTCACAGTATTTATCTCTGCTATAAATCACATGAGATTATTTGGATTTTCACACAACATAGGAACAATTTTTGGGGTGTTTTGTTGTTTTCATTAGTTTTTGGTTTTTGTTTTCTTGTGTTTTTTGGGGGGTTTGTTGGTTGGTTGGTTTGAGGGTAGTTTGGTTTGTTTGGTTTTTTTTGTTTGGTTGGGTTTTTTTTTAATTTTCAACAGTTCTGTTTGGGCTACTCCACCTCTTGCATCCAGACCAGTGGTCCAGTCTCTTAGGCTATGCTTGCACCGTCAATTGTAGCGGCATTTTAATACGCACTTGTGCTTCTTTGCCAGAGCTGGTGAGGAAATAGGGAAATTGGAGATGTTAAGACTTCCCTGTGTCATGAAACATAACATAACAGAAGTCTCATTGATTTGAATTTATTTATAAATCTTACTTGCAGGAAATTCCCCTTGCTTACATCTTTTAACTCCAATCTTTTTTGAGTTTATGGCTGATAAGTAGCTTCTAAAACTCTGTAGTCTCTAAAATCAAGAACGGTATAACAAAGATATAAAAGCAATGCAATTTTCTTTCTAATTCATCATATTTTCTGATTTCCTAAAAACCATATCTGTTCTTCATTTTGCAGTAACATTAAGGGTCACAGAGGGGATCTGATAATCTGAGTCATCTTTTCTGACCTTATGCTGGAGAGTTCTGTAATTTAAACACTAAAATAGGCTTGAGTGGGACTATGTGAATGACTGTGGAAAGACCAGAAGAAGCCACTTCAGAATGGCACAGGTGGGCAACATCTACATTAGGAGATTATGAAGGTGTGGGTACATTTCCATGCAGCTTCTTAGCACCTTCAGGATTAGGAAGACGGCAGCTCGCTCAAAAGACACAAGACATCAGAAAGCAGCAGTAAAAAGGTGAGACATGACTGAAGTTTTATCACACCCAGATAAGAGATGAAACAGTAAACAGATGATAGTGACTCACGGAGGTGAAAAACTCCAGAGAGGCAAAATACTCCAGAGAAGCAAAATGTCCTGAGCACCATCTGCTCTGAAAGAGTGAAAAAGACACATCTAAAACCAGCACATGATCGCTAACTTCGAAACACTCAAGAAGACGTAATAAAATCTTTGTAGTCACTATCCCTCTTCTTCCTAATTAGACCATGCCAACTACCTTCCCTTCTCAGCCATCATCCCAAGGAAACCTAGCTATCAGGACCACTTGAACACATGCCCACTGGTGTGAAAGTCTGTGGGTTATAACAACTTTATTCTAAAATAAAATCACCCTTGCTACCGGAGAGATGCATATGGTGTTTTGCTGTTCTGTTGCTACAAGTCCAAAATCTTATTTGCTTTCAAAGTGTTGAAGGCCAAAGGTAGGGTTCTCAGCAACACACTCCTTACGACCCTGGAAAATTAAAAATGCCCTGTTAGAGTCTGCAAGGTCTCCATCTGCCTGGCACAGAAGTACGAGTCCACTTGAGGCTGAGTGGCTTCATGCTGAGCTCCTAATGCCTGAATCCTATGAGAATAGGCACTTTAGGCATCTCTGATCATAAAGCAGAACTGCAAAAAAAGAATCGAGAGTTGAAATTTCCTTTCCTTGCATTTCCTTTACCTTTTAAATATAACAGCTTTTAGAGCAGTAACTGTAATATTAAGGGAACAAAATTTGATGTCTTGCTGTTCACTAGTTTGCCTTATCAACCATGTTGTAAGTTTGATTCTTTGCTGTTGTTGACAAAATTAGCATGCCAAGAGAAAGAATTAAAAAGCAAATATGAACGAACTGATATGGTATGATGGAGATCTCTAGTTCCCATGGGATCCTGTAATAGTATTTGTATTTTATTCATAGGTTACTTAATATAAAATCTTCAAAAGGCACTTGAGCAGAGAATGAAAATCAGGTACTATACAAGTTTGAAAACAAACCAGTGGGAGGCACCAAGTCAGAATAACAATTTAATAGGGAAATCAAAAAAAGTAAAAGCAGAAAACACTGGGTTAAACTGACAGAGTCAGGATACAACCTGACACCCTGTTAGTCAGGGCGGCGGTGGCAGTCTGATGAAATGGTGGCTGCAGTCATCCTGAAGTGATGGATGTGGTTCTGTCAAAGCAGTGATCCTGTAGAAGGGGCTGCTCTTCCTTGGAAGGTCCAGTGATGGCTGTGTAGCTCCTGTCCTCTGGGAATCCAGTGGAAAGGTTGTCTCTGGTGTTCAGAATCTCAGATTATATCCAGGATGGAATGCTTGGTTCCTCCCTCTGGGTGGAGCATCTCACAATGGGATGATGAGTCATGAGGCCAAGTGTTGATTAGGCTCATTAACAGAAGATAGTCCGGAGAGAGTTTTCTCTGAGTCATGCAGCGGGGCATTGATGGGCCAATAACGAAAGATAGTCTGGGGGAAGGAGGCAAGGAAACACTGCCCCTCCTGGTTTCAAAAGCTCATGAGGATGGTAATAGAATACACTGCAACCCAGGACAGGTACCTTCAATTTCCTGGTGAATTCCTTGATATTCTTACCCTCACCTTTCTGCCCCAAAGATACACTGTTTTTTGCAAAAAAATTTTGCAAAAAACATCATCAAAAGAATCTGAGTGTTTTCTATGACGTCTGGAATAGCAGAGTAAGGCACTTCATTCTCAGGTTGAAAATGGAAGTTTGAAACTTCTCACTTAAAACAAAGGAATTAAACCATAACTCCCATATAAAGGCTGAGTGCTATGAAGAAGTTAATTAAAAACATTATCACAGTAAACATAATTTCTTGAGACACAATTGGATTGGTAATACAATCCCTTGCTGGTTTGTGGAAGAAAGGCTTGGCTGCTTTTCTCTGTGCAACAAGCTCAGAATGAAGGAACCTTAATGGCTTAAAGGACGTTTAATGTCTCACATTTCACGGCATTACCTATAACTTAAAATGCCAGTCCAGCAACGCCTGGTGCCTGGGCTGGTACCTTCAAATCCATAGTTGGAGCACAATTTATATGTGAATACATGTTAAAAGTAGGAACTCATTATTCAACAGATCTTTCTTTATGCAATTCATTGCAGATGCTTGTTCTTGAGACTAACGTGATGTTAAGCTTTTTTGTGTGGGTTTGTGGGTTGGGTTTTTTCCCACTCTTCCTTGCTGCTCCTTTCTCCTGGGACAATGCCGAAGCTGAATTCTGTCCCACCTTATGTCTTGAGCAGAGTTGCTGGTCATGTCCAAGGCTAACCTTGATACTATTTCCTAGGGTCCTTCATAAGTACAAAGCCTGAGGTTACTCTGGTTTCAGGTTCCAAATCAAGGAGTTTGTGGGATTTTTGGTTGAATTTGACTAAATTTTGTAAATTTGGTTTTAGCTTGATCAATGGTATTGTAAACAGAGTTCACTTACCTCTGAGTCCTCTTCACATTGAATGCTGGAAAACAGAATGATTTTTTTATGAAGCAGAGATTACAGTTAAAGATTTACTTGAAAGACACCTTTAAGCAAGCTGCAATACTCTCTAAATAAGATGAATCTGTACTTCTTCTTCACTTGGGCAAACCAGACTTTAGGTGAGGCCCCAAGTCATTCTCTTTCCTGGACATCAGATGAATTTGAAACAAAGCAATCCATAATCTGATTTACATGTCAACCAACACCTTTTGTGCCTTCAGTTTCCCATTAGGACCATATTTATTTTAGCCTTTTCTCTGCTGAAAGCTGCTCCCACCGGCATGTCCTTAGGCTGGGAAGGCTGTCACCAGGGAGTGGGATCCCTGCAGCTCAGTAGGGTTTGTGCTCTGCCTGGTGGGGTGGGTCGGCAGAGGAGCCTCACCACCTGGTGTCGGTTCTGCTCAGCAGATTTTGTATCTCTGTTTACACTCCGCTCAGCTATAATTGACAGTTCTGTCATCATTTCTTCACCATCTTTGGGTGTATTGTTATAGCTGAATACATACTATAGATGGGAAGAATCCTTGCTCATCACAGCTGTCGCTTTCCTCTTCTTTGGTTCTTCTTGTTCTTTTTTTCCTACGCTTTGAGTAGTGTAAGTCATGGTGCTTATATTGCATATGCATTGACAGATTTTTTGACTGACATGCAAATTAATTCAGAGGAAGAGAAAAAGAACATTTTTGTTCCTGACACTTTTTTATTTTTATCTTTGCGTGCCATCTTTGACAGGCTTTAAAATCTTACTCGTATTTAAAAAGCAACTTTAAATAAAGAGCAATTTGTTATATCAGAACTGTGCTACTACCATATCTTGCTTTCCAATTCGTTCAAGTCCACACTAAGAAAAGCTTCTCAATGATATGATTCTGACACTAAACAAGATCCCTGGAGTTCCAGTAAATATATTGTCTTTTATTATTTTTTAATCTGCTTGAGGGAGATTTTATAATGCTCCTGGGCAAGGAATTTTCCTCTGGTGCCCTTTACCATGCTCCTTCAGGACTGCACAGGCTGAACCCTGAGAAATATTCATAATGGCTAAAATTAAAGAGGATAGGCCCAGAAAGGGCCATAACTGAGAACAGAAAACACATTGTCATTAATCAAGAATAACAGCAAGGAGACCTATTGTCTCAGCATCAGTAATGGATCAGCTACTGCAATATGAGACTCTTGAATTTTAAACCTTATTTATTGGCTCTCAAATGACTGCTTCTGGCTTTCATTTTCCAGTTCAACCAGTCTCCTAGTAATTTTACTTTCATTCAAGAAAACAAAGGGTTTATTTGCTTTTGCCTTTTTATGTTTACTTACATTGGGATTAAAATTACCTGTGACCTGCCACCTCCCCAGAACATCAGCCTTGGAATAAATCTGTGAATTCTGAGGAAACAGAAAAGCAATTTTATAGAGAGGAAATTGCCTTCATATTTATAGTAGATGAATTATAATCTTGTGTGGGATTTTTTTTGCTAAAAGATCACAATTCTGCAGTAGAGTAATGACCTCAATTTTTCCTCTTGTGGTAGGAAATTGTTGGATGTCTTTTCTCATTTCCTGTTGGGGCACGGTCAACTCTGGGACCAGTGCTACCCACTGGCTACCCAGTGTTGTCCATCCCAAGGTTTCAAGTGCATTGCAGGAATTTCTCTGTTATGTCTCAGTGGTTTTCAGGGAGGAAAACAGCATCTATTGATTGGAGAGTAAGGTATGTGAGGAAAAAAAGAACAGTGACTGTAAAAGAAAACATAAGTGTAGGAACATGGCTACTGAAGAAATAGAAACGTCATTCAGAGAAGAGCTACGGGAAAGGAAAAAAGTATAAAATTAATCCTAGTTCTTTACTGTCATTGCTCATGTCTTTTTTCTCATTTCCCAAAATATGTTTCCTTCTAAGAGCTACTCTCTAATGCAGGAATATGTCACATACATTTTGGCTGGAAGCTTTCTTTTTGCAGTAAAACTTTTAGAATAACACATGATTTGATGCAAAAGACTAATAACTGAATTGTTGTTCTTCTTGTAGAGGTTTTTCAGTCCTTTGTGTTCTCTTGGCTGGTGCCTTGAATTTAGCTGAAAGCTCTGTTAGTCAGTGGATGTGATGCTCTTAGCTGGAGAGGAAAACTCATACAAACAACATGAAGAGTGAGTTTTCATTACAATCTGGGCACTTTAAAATTCCTTGCACTTCACAAGCTTCGTTGTGCTTGATTTGTGTTCCTGAGCAGACAAAGGAGGAGGAACAGCTTTGGAAAATGCAGCCCTTTGAGAGCCAATGACAAACTTTTTTTTTTTCTTTTTCTTTTTCTTTTTTTTTTTTTTTAATTTTATAATCAGTTTTTAACCTTGAACTCATGGAGAGTTTTAAATGTCCAAGTGTCACAAGATGTAAGAAATAATGGGGCAGAATAGTGATTATGGGCGGCAATTAGTCACTGATCAGCTCTTTTTAGTGGCTTGTTTAGAATGATGCTTTCTTTCTACCCACAAAGTAGGAGTAAGGATTTAAATCTTTTTCTTGTCTACTGGTTAATAGGTGTCTTAGAATAAATTTACAGTGACAGGTTCTTGTATCAATAATGAGTGTAAGTAATGAAAAACCAATAAACTTTATCAGCCTGTAGACTTTTATGTTTGCTTTCTACCATTTACCTTGTTTGCATTTCAGAGAAGCTGTAGATTCTTTCTTACTGTGTTTTCTCTGATGCTGGTATTGTAATTTTAAGCAAAGTTCCAGATACTCAGTTATGAAAAGCAGATATTGAATTACTGGGGTCAAAGCTAAGTATGGAGCAATTTTGTTAAAAAAGGTTAAAGCAAGGTTTTTGCTTTAAAGGTAAAAAGCCCAAGTCCAAATGCTAACCTGAAAATGAACCTGTGAATCATGTGCAGATTAACTACCCTCTTTAGAGTACTTCTTTTTGTTTGACATAAGAAGTAAGTTTCTTTTTCAGTAAACTTATAAAAATGAAGTTTTTTACTAACCTTACTCCATCTCAGAACACTTATTTTTGAATTATTCATTTGAAGGTTGCTCGCTATGGAGAGATCACAACTCCCACCATGTTCATTTGTCTGACTTCTTTCCTGCCCTCCCTGAACGTGCCTGTAATTCATCACTGCTTTCCTTATTTTTGAGGTCCATAGGAATGAGCAACTTTTAAACAAATAAATAGTTGTTCCCTTCTCTTTCTTGTCACCTTCTCAGTATTTTCTCTTCAAGTATTTCTTACTACATTTAGGGCATTTTGAAAAGCCTGGGGAGAGGAGGAGGTGGTTCTTTCCAGGAGATCATGTTTTTTTTCGGAGGGAGCTCCTTCTAGCAGGATACCAGACAATCTCCTTTCCTTTGCAGCAACTCATCTCCTGCCCCAGTGTCTTGGAGACTGTCTCCAGACTTGGAGAAGCTTTGAAAAATGAGAATACTGTACTTGAGGCAGGGACAACAACTTAAGCTGTGTGATGTTATTTATGAATGTGTGCTTCGTTGCCTTTGCCTGCCAAAACCAACTCTTCAACTCAGCCACCACCGAGTTTAGCAACACAGAGCAGGACCTGAGTCCCATCTTTAAGGAAATTCCGAAGGAGGTGAAAGAGGTGATTACACCCTGGATATCTTTTCATAACGAGGTTTTTGAGATGAATGTTTATTATTTTCTGCCTCAAACACATCATTTAGAATATTTTGACTGAATCCCTGGAAAATTAGTAAAAACTGATGGGCTGCATTATAGGTAGTATCTGTCTGGGTTCAGTAGTGACATTTTTCTCAAAAGTGAAGAATCATGAGAAAAGATGTTTGGAAGAGTATTGTTGGTGAAGCAGCATATTGGGTGTGGTAATTTATTTTTCATTTAATCTGTGTGTGTTTCCCCATTCATCCAATACTTAGGGAAGGTTCTCATTAACAGCCACCTGTGTAAAAGACTTCTTTGACCCTCTCAGTTCATGTTTCTGTTATGCTGAGTACTCCTTAGCAGATGTGTCCCTTGGATAAGCAGAGTTCCAGGGCATCCTTTTAAATTCTGAATTATCTACTTTGAATATCAGTTTATTTTGCAGAATATGGGGGAAATAATTTCTTTTCAAGGAAAGTTATCACTGTCACTGAATTGTGAAATAAGATTACTGGTAAATCATAATTTTTCAGTGCAGCTGATGGAAGAAATAAATCCATCTAGGCACATCTAAGCAAAGTATTTACAGCTCGTTTAAACAGCCTTTCTAACTCATATTTCCTGTATAAATCAGTCTTGTTTGTGACCTTGGAGATACATCAGAATTACAAAAATAACTAAATTGCTTTCTGCCAACTCAAGCTGAGGTTCTTTTAACTTACCATTGCCTTCAATTTCACAGAAAATGTCCTCTCTGATTAAATACAATTTTAACATTACAAAATGCTTCAGGGAAAAAAAAAAAATCTAAATCTATAGTTAAAATGATACCTTCATACTACCAATCTGAATTTTTACTACCATTTATGAGTTTGACCACAACATACTGTAAATATCTGTTGACATGCAATCTCAGAAAGAAATCTGGCTTCAAGTTGGTAGTTATAAATTCCTTCTAAAGTCTTTTAAAAACCGTTGCATTTGAAATGTCCTTCTTTTAAGTTAAGAAATATCCCCATAGGAATTTCCTAACACTTCACTGTAGGTTTTTTGTCCCTGGGCCAAAAGGCCAAGACAGCTAACCTCTTTTTGTTCCTTGCCTCCTTTGAGGCTAACCTAGACTGCCTGCTGCTTCTTTTGAAAGTTCACAGTGCTTCCACTGACACAAGTCCTGACCCAGATGCTTATTGCAGCTTGTCTTCTGCCTTGTAGTTTCTCAGGCACAGACAGCACAACTGTCACAATCCTTTAGATTTTACTGATGTCAATATATTGATGTTAGGAAAAGATCATGCTGGGAGATTTTGGTCACTCTTCCTTTTATCTGGGCAATGTCCAGCCATGGTAAAATGCAAGTTGATGACAAGGGAAATTTTTGGTGTTTAAGGATGGAGCACTGATAAAAATACAAACCAAATAAAACCAAAGCAGCTGATAAGGAAATACAGTGCTCAAATACCCTTGGCTGGTTTTGGTAACTTGTGTGAAAGAAGCTCAGATTTAAGAGGAACACTGATGTTAGTACATTCTCATTAGAGTCTTCCTTCTTCTGAGGGAAGAAATGAATGAAATTTCCTCTGAACTAGAAACTGCAACTAGAAACTTCACATGGCTCTGCTGGCAGTGAAATTCCAGTTTCATCACATATTAATGTGTTCATGCATGAAGTCTTGTGAAGAACCGTAGTTTTATCAAAAGCCTGTCCTCTGGAATGGGAAATTACCATGCCTTTATATTCTGTACACTCTTTTGTCCATTTCCTTTCCATGCACAAAATCATACCCTAAGTTTCAATGCTGGCCACAGCCTTTAAAAGAAAACACTTCACATTTAATCTGTGGAGATGTTCATTACTAAAATCTCAGAAGATTCCACCTACATTGAACAACCAATTCTTGTTACTGCTGGTATGCCAAGATTAGCACCTAAGAAATTAAAAACTTACACAAGGAAAGGCAACCTGGCAGAGAGACAGTAAAGAAGATGCAAAAAAATAATAATGGCAGAGGCTGAAAACTGAAGGCATAAACTTGTCGAAGGCTACAGGGAAGATTTCCAGTTTCAATACTTGACTTTACAAATATTATGTTTGTTTATTGTGTTGCGGAAAAAGATTGTGGGAGATTTTAATTGCAATTATTATTATATTTGTAATACAACAGCCATTCTACACAAAATCTATGACACAGCATAACCTTCTAACTTGAAAGCTTCCCCGAAGAAGAGAAGAAAGCACTTACAGAGTTTCCCACAAGGACTGAAAGATGCCATCCTTCTGCTGAAGGTCCTCACTTTCACAGAGCAAGGGACAGTGAGGGACACTGCTTTTGTGTGTGGAGGGGGTACCAGTTGTTTGCTGCCCGAGGGGTTGAGGAAGTGGGTATTGTTTTCAGCCCTCTGAAATGTCACAAGACCTATCTGCAGTCCCTGGTCTTGCCTCCTCTTTTCATCAAGGTGAACTAAATAGAGTGTCTAAGCATGGGGATCCATGCCTTATTTCTGCCTGAAGCTATTAAAAACATAATCTGGTTCTGCAGTTACCTTTATAATTAAAGGTCAGTGCAACTTTATAGCCTTCAAAAATGTACCCCTGATTTACAGGAAAATGTAAAAGTCACAGGAGAATTGGGTCATGTAATTTAAAGATCATTACTGTCATTTGCTTTGAAACAATACTTCCTCATTGGAATTGAAGTTACATTATTCACCGTGATTTGTACTTTTAAAAAATTGGAGATGGACAATATTTTTTTCAGGCCTCAACCTTTAGCTAGAATGAATTATGGTAATTGTTGTAAACAGAGTATTAATGTTAGCAAAGAAAAGATGGCAACAAATTAGAAGTAGAACTCTGCCAGGAAAATGTTCAAGAAAGAAAAATTTATGGAGGATAAGGGAAAACATTAGACTGGTGAATATCATTATGATTACAAGGCTTTCTTTTTGAAATAATACATCTATAATTTTAAAAAACAAACCAGAACTTAATATTGGCTTTGACAAAGCAAGAATGTGAATGCAGATAGCGGAGCTTGAAGGGGTAGTTTGGACAAGAGGATACTGGAAGATTTACAAGTGGAGTTTTGTATTCATGGACATAATTTAGCTGAAGAAAAGAACTAAAATATGCAGGTATTTGTTTCCCCTTCCAGCTTCCCAACAAACTCAACAGGATCAAGGAGATTTTCTCTCCTTTTACCTAAAGATTTAGCAAACACTGTAGGTTGTACATTTACACTCCTTGCAGCCTTAAAAATCAGAATTTGAAAGGGACTCAAAAGAAAGCACAACTAAGTTTGGCGTGAGAATTAAGCCTCTGATTATTTGTACAGTGAACAGAGACATTTTCCTTTCTCTATGTATTTAATTTTTTTAACTAGGAAAGGAATAGCAGCTATGGAAGAAGTTGGATTAGGTACTGCTAGTTACATTCTAACAGGTAAAAAAGATTCTAAAAGAAATCACAAGTTTTCCTGAATAGATCTCAGAGGATCTAAAGTAATGAATCTCAGACAAATTAAACCAGAAGCCTTTTATCCAGTCTATTTTCTTGTATATCCAAGGAAATGGCAATCTTTGAGCAGGGAGATAAGAAAATGTGGTGGCAAGTGAACAACTGATTCTTTCCTGAATTAGTTACAGCTGCTTTCTCCCCCTGTCCTGGAGCAGGGCTATTCCAAGCCAATTTAAATGACTTGGACAGACTCATCACAGTGTAAAAGTGATTTTTCTTACCTTCTTTCCTCTGTGACTAACTTACTGGGCAGAAAGGAAGCTGACATGAGGAAATATGAAGAGGATAGAGGCTACTGCTGCATCCTTGTCTTAGTTAATGTTTCAGGTGCTGGTGTTAGCAGAAAAATTTACAATCTGCTTTTACTTTCTATTTGCAAATGGAACACACTAGAGAGGGTAAAAGTCAGGGCTTCCAGCCATTTGAGCAACCCTGGATATGAAATAGCTACTCATAGGAAAATCCTCTGTTTCTGCATATACATATATTTCTGATTTTATACTTATGCATATATTTATATTGAGTTTTTTCTTTCTTATAGATATTTAATGTAGATTTCTGGCTGATACTTTAATTAAAAATTTAATATCTTTGCTAATGCTTTTACAGGTGATATCCAAGCCTTTTGTTTCTTTCATCCAAATACAATGCAGTTCTATAATTTATAATTTTATATCTTATGAATTTATAACAATATCAAATTTCTGCTCTAGGTTCTGAAATTTTTTTTGTCACAAATATCTTTCTTCTTTGAAAATTATTTTCATTAGTATCATTTTTAAATGGGGACAACGTGTGTGGGGATTCAACAGTGCTCATTATATTATTTGTTTCTTTTTCCTTAAAATCAAAGTAGCATATCCAGGTGATTTTTTTCACCAACCTGAACATTCTGGTCACATTCATTATTTTTCACATGGCTAGGCAAATCACACAAGATAGAAGCAGATGGTGACAGCTTCCTCATACCATCAAATCAAATTGAGATAGCAAAAATAAACATTGGTCCCAAGCTTAGAAACTAGGTGAACAGTCTGCCTTCTCAAAAGCTGTGCCAATTTTTTAGAAACCATGGGCAAAATAATGTTGATTAAGAAACAACCATGAACCTCCAAAAAGAATTCTTAGGAGAATACTGGATATGAGACCACCTAACACTTAGTGTTCTGTATCAAGATGGGGTTTGTTTGAAAAGTGTGAGTATTCTCCCTCTGGCCTCTGTGTTGAGAATGTGCTCTGATCAATAATTCAGTGTCACCTGAGGTTCACTACTTGAAATTCAAGAACTACAGGTAATAGTTGCACTGTTTCTTCAATCCCTCTATGGAACAATAAAAAACTGTAAAATATTTAGTAAAAATATTGTTACTATGGGATGAAAATCTGTGTAGTAAATATCATCCAAGCTCACTGTCTTAATAGCAACATCAAAATCTAGTTCTGTATTTTTCTTCTCCTATTAATTTCTTCTGAGTACCAATTTTTTTCACCACTCAGAAAGCCTTGCACCATGGTGCACGGCAAACAACTGTAGGAGGAAAAACAAATACTTTGGGAATAACACATGTACATTAGATACTATCAGCCTAAGTTATACTCCTGATTTTGAGCATAAAGTATACAAAACAAACATTTTCACTGATTTAGGACTTGGATCATGTTTGCAAGCAGGAAATGCTTGTCTGGTCAAAAGAGTGAGGGCACTAGGTTTTTTCAATGAAATTATTACCAAACTTCTAAACATTGGTCAAATCTCTCCTTGTTCTCAAAGAACAAAACGAAAGAAACACCTCTCAGCTTTAAAAGAAAAAGCAACCTTTTTTCCATATGTAATATTTCCATTTCAGATTATTACCTTTGTTAAATTTGTATGCAACAGGAACTTGGATATATTACTGATGGATAAGTAAGGCAACAGATTGAAAAGTGGTACTATTTCTATATCACAAAACCGTTGCCTTTGACAGAAGAATATCAATAATATGTAAATATAGAAATAAAAATACCTATAGCATGAATGCTTTTATGTGACAGTTAAAATGTGTGGAGCACTGGAAAGGGAGAGGTTTTATGAGAAGTAGGCTGGGACAATAAAATAGCATTTGCATGATCATACATTTTATAAATATGAAATTTTATATATAGGGAGAATAACACAGTTCAGGAAGAAGGGTTTAGCAGTCCCTCTCATTTGGAATGTACTCTGTTATCTTCCAGAGGGTGACTTATCCTGGAAAAACCATGTTACACATCCCATTATATGTCTTGATATTCATCACAAAGTAAATGTTATGACAAATTCATTTGATGAAAAGATACCATTAAAAATATCACAGCAAAAATGAATAGTGTTATGATTAACAGAGTTCCAGCATAGTCAAAGGCAGGTTGTATTTTAGATTTTTGTTATTCTCTGTACCTAACTGAAATAAGTTGTATCTAAAGTTGCCATCTAAACTTTAGATGGCAAATGGTTTGACCACTAACAGGGTGTGTCCTAGATGTGCTAACCCAGAACCAAGGGAAAGAAAATCCTCGTGTCAATGAATAATACTTACAAGTATTTTATAATAATATTACAGGTTATTAGAATATTATTATTATTATTATTATTACTACTACTATTATTATTTGGTACTGTGCCCATGCATGTGGAAATGTCAACCTTACAGTGATTCTTCTTGTCCTTCAATTAAATCCTCCTGTAATTTTGAGAATGTCAGAGAAGAAAAAAAGGTTACTGTTAACTTCAAGCCTAGGTCCATAATCTCACTGGAGTAACGGGGGAATTCACTGCCTAATCTTCAGTTCTGTGTTGCCTGAGGAATTTGGAAAGGTAGGATCATATCAGTTTAGGTATGTCTTTTAGATTTAATGTTTTTTCCTTTGTAATCCCAAATGATATTAACATTTTTATTTTAATAATAACAAACTATTTTTTTACAGCCTCAATCAATGTATGTATCAGCCAACTTTTAAAAAATGCTATAATCTATGTGCCATGGGCTATGAAATGTGTCAAATTTCCTGCTTACTGCTGTTGTATTTTTTCTTCTATTTATTGCATTGATTTTAAGTCATCAGGCAACATGGATTTCCATCTACTTCCTTGCTTATGTCAAGGATCTCTTAGATATTTGACTGCATTTTTTAGATCCCTCTTTTCATCCTTTCTCATAATTCTTCATCTTTTCCCTACATTGTCCTTTACCTCACGTCTTCTTTGTACCTGAAGGGATATGCTGGAGGATCAGTAACAATTTGGGATTTTTGCTTCCACTTCTGTCTTGACTCTATTTCTCCTCACTTTAAAAATAGGAAATTTTTTCCAAGTCTTACAGGGATAGAACTGCAACAGCATTAACCTTGTCAGATACTTTTCCTAACTCCAAGCTGCCTTCTAGTCCTAAGACACAGAGGTCTTTTGCTCCAGGGAAAAAAGCCAAGCCATTAACTAATCTTTAACTCAAAATTGTGGAATTCTTATTTTCAATTTATCTGAAAAGTAGTCAGAAACAATAAATTGAGGGGAAAAGATGACTCCTGTATACTTCAATGGATACTTTGTTGCTGAAAATGTGGGGCATACATAATCAAATATTTAACAAAGGAGCCTGAACTTTGATTTTAATATTAATTTCCTCCAAGACTTCATTACACAGTGCTCTGACATTTAAATAAATTTAAATTTATTTACCACAAGATATGTAGCAACAAGACAGCATATGTCCACTAATTTAGCAATATTTCTGACAAGTTCATAGTATCTCCCTCATTAGAACCATTTCTTCCTTACAGAAATATTCTCCCAGGACTCCTTTTAGCGAGTGTTTTGGTGCAAAGGCTCCTCCTGCAAATGTTCACAAAGTACTAACATGACATTTCAATAGTATTAAAACCTGTTCAAGTTTACTTGCCAACTTGTGCCCTATTTGCAAGTAAAATATGCCTTCCTTTCTGATCATCTGCTGCTCTAAATGATCATTTCCCATTCATTTAATAATATATGCCAAGTTCCTTCCAAACATGTTTTATCCTTAGACTGTCTCATCATCGTCTTGTATGGTAGCAGTGCCCCTCTCAAAAGAAATGAACAACATAAGGAACTCCAAACGTTTAGGTAGCAGTTCACGTCATAAAAGATACAAAAAGTCTGTAGCAAGACCTATCTAAAAACACCAATTCATTTTTGAAATTCAACAAAAATTGGAAAGCAGTTGGAGAAGCGTTGGGACAATTTTGATCAATCAATGACTGTTTTAAACAATATCTCTTATTCGTGAATTGAAGAATCTGAAATATGTTACCATAGGGATACCGGAAAAGTAGTATCAGTTTCTAAAATACTAATTGGAAAATAATGATCCTGATTCCATAGAAATAAGTGTGTGCTACACCAATCAAGAAGGAATTGCTAATTTTGACTGGAGTGCCAGAAAGGTACATCCATCAAAGGGAAAGAAAGAGTTATTTGTGTTTGCAAACATTTTGTGAGTCAAGTTTAATTTTGTGAGTAAAAATATTGCCACTGTTATTTGAGAGAGATTTAGATAATCTGGCAACAGGAACACAAGTTAGCATAATCTTCCCCAAATAGCTTATGAGATCAGCTTGTGGAAAATGTTCAAGATGAATCTGGGAGAAGAGATATTTTTAATATCTTTGCAACAGTGCAGGTATTTAGCAGAAAAAGGTATGACATAAAAAAAATTTTAAAAAATGACAAGGATGAAATAAAACCTAATCGAAATTAGGTCAAGCATCTTTGTATTTTAATCCCCTCTCATGTCCAACACCTCTAATATCATACTACTTAATTCTGGGCCTAGTCATACATTTTATGTTTAGATAACTGTCATAATCACAGATGACACTTGCAAACTGGAGATTTATTTTTTTCCCCTACACCCCTTAATTGTGTCTAATGTCCATGATACAGAAAAACTAGTTCTACTTTTCCACTTGACAATTTAAGGTACATTTTGAGGGATTTTTTTTAATGTGTTTGTTCTTTGTGAATACTGGCACCTCATTCTTGAGGATTTTTCAATTTTCTGGTTTAGAAAATGTATGGTAGCATACAATTACTTCATAACACTCAGAATATTCACTATGGTAATAGAGCTGATAGTTTTGGGAGAGCTAATGAACAAAGTTCAATGCTATTTCCAGAATGGATGGGTCTATGCAAATTTTAAATACTACTTACAGTGTGTGTGCTCTCTCAGAATTTTATTAATAAAGACAGACAATATCTGAGCAACAAGACAAATACTAGTACTCAGAAAATGTAGCACATATCTTAGGCAGCTCAAGACAAAATAAGCAGTTAGCACTTAAATAGTGCTTTACAGTTTCAAATCAACTTATTAGTGGCCACAGCATCAGTGTAAGATGGATTTGTCCTCACAGCCTTGACTACAAGCTTACCTTTCTGTGGTGGTATCAAGACAGCTGCTACTGATTAAATTATTTATTTGCCACATTTGGGGGATGGAGAAATGGTGTTTAGGAGGAACCCAAAATAATATGTGCCAATAAACAAGTCAGCATGCTTGCAGTTTTATTTTGGAAGCATTTTTCTGTGGTTCACATAGAGTTACTCATCACTCGGTATCAGTAACTTGATTATGCAAAGTAACAATCTGTTTTCAAGCTTCCGAAGAGACCCAGTATATCATCTTCGTCTAAACTCCTTCATGTTATGAACTGAAAGTCAAAAAAACCCAAGGACATTTGCTTCACAAAGTGCCATTATCTCAGGAGATATCAACATTTCCTACATTACCCAAAAGCACAATATAATCTTATGATTGAATTTTTTTGTGTGTCAAACAGAAGAAAACCTGTTAACAGAGATAATGTAATACACTTGTAAGCTTAAAAGTAAAATACAGAGCACCAACACCTCCTCTTCTCCCCCCTCACCTTGCTCTGTCAAAAAACCCTAACCCATGCTGTAATTTTTTATCTTGTCTGTTTTTCCTTGTCAATGTTCTGTTTTGCATCCCCATCAGTTCAATATTTTCTCAACCAACACGACACCCCGTTTTTTTTCTGTCAGCTTGCTAAAAAGTGTGCCATTAAATCTGAACTAGCTGGCTTTCAAGCAGTTCTCACTTTGCCCTTTGTCTGAGTGCAGAGGACGAAAGAATGGGCACACCCTACCTAAAGGCCTCTTGTCCCCCTTATCTTATAGTCTTGTTTACAGTGAGCAACCGAAATAAATATGTTTAGATGTGAAAAATGGTCAAACAGCACCAGAAAGATCTGTAGGAATTTCAAATGAAACAGAGGAGTTCATGGAAGCAGAAGTGACGAAAACCGTTGAGCACTGCAGAAAGAAAAAAAAAGCAGAATAGAAAGTTTTTCTTGCTAGAGCTCACAAGCTGCTTTGGGATCATGGAGAGCATACCTGGAGCTCTGAGCTGCAAACTGCCCCTTGTTAGGGGAATTTGTCTTTTCTGAAAGAGATTTAATTGCAACCATCTTCAAACAAATTGGAAAATAACCAGGAGGTAACTGAAAGATTCTTTTAATAATCTTAACAAGACACAGCCTGGAGCATGTGAAGGCCTTTAACAAGTGCTAATGATTATACCTGAGAAAATATCTGGTTCTGACTCAGAATTATTAATTTGGGAGGGAGAATAAGAATTCATAACAATTTTAATGCAGGGAACAAAAAAAAATTTAAAAGCACAAGACTGAATAAATCAATTATTGTTAAAAAACTTACAGACTCAAATATTTGCTAGTTCTTCAAGACATTACTTACTTCGTCTTCTATGCATTTTTCAAGGTGGCTTTTCTGTTGTCCTCTGTATGGTTGATTTATTGATACATTCCAACAACTCCCAGTAATTTCCCCAAAAGAGTTTTTTCCTTCTGGACTTGGAAAACATATGTGCAGAGTCCCAGATCTCTGTTATGTCAGGGGAACGACCTAGATGAGCTCTGAATCAAGTACACTCCATAGTATTCAGTATAACCTAAAACCACATGGTATGGTCACAGTGGTATAATCACTGTAATATAATCAGCATCCAGCCTAAAATCAGTCACTTCTTCATCCAAACAACCAGAGAAGAAAGCAATCTGTTTACACAAATGAATCAAACCATGGTTTGTTTGTGGTGGATCTTCCTTCCATTTCTCAGGTCAGGGTCCTTGGATCATCTTGTTGTGTGGTACTTTGTGGTTATTTGTTACAGATATGTCACTGCAGAAATAGAATGAAATCATAAACTCATTTGTCACTATCTTTTCAGTTGTGGGAATTGAAAACTGATCATGTATTTTTTTTTACTTTTAAAGAGGTCCAGTGTTCTTGAGTACTGAAGTCAGAGATGCTACTGTATCTTTGTTATCTGAAGAAGGAAGCCTTGAACAGAACTAAAAAAAATCTGACCATGATACACTGAAATTTTTCACTCAGTTTTCAACTACTACTTTGAGACCTTTCAGTGTTACACTTCATCCCAGCTTTTCAAGCCTTGTGAATATCTGTATTTTACACTATTTTCCTCAAACATATTAGTTTGTATTTTTCCCATTTGAAGCTCATTTTGTAATTTTCTGCCTGATTCCTTAATCTCACTTGGTCCCGTTTGTATTATGCCTTTGTGCTCTCTGGTGTTCACCTCAAGTTCTAATTTATTCTCACCTGCATATTTCATTAATGTATTTTTACTCCCACATGCGCACTATTAATAAAGACGTTAAACTGAATGACTCTCTACAGAAAGCTATTAAATATTCTCCCCTATACTCCAAATCTAATACTTTGAGCCCTTATTTTACAGCCAGCTCTGAGCCCTTGTGACAATGCTCTCTGCAAGTCATTGGGAAATAATTTTCAGTACAATTCTGCAAGTTGTCATATCAAGCACTTTACTAGACTCCAGACTTATATATTGCATTCCCTTTATCCACTAAGTAAGTGATTGTGTAAAAAAAAAAATTAAAAAAGCAAAACAAATGGGAAAATCTGTTTTGAGGAAAAAGGTGCTGTACTTCATTACTTGATGACTGGGTTTGAGATTGGCGAAAAAATGGTCTGAATTACTTTTTTATAACCCTTGCACCATGATTTATAGAACACTGTTTTGAGCTCTACCTGGTGTCTTTTAAATTCCTGTGGCATCAGGACCTGTTTCTGCTGCTTGTAGTGTTTAAGCACCTACTCCTTGTTCTCAGGATGGATAGCAGGGCAAAAGGCTCCTTCAGACCAACCCTGCTGCTGATCTGCAGTGAAGTTTCCAACAAGCTCTGCTGCCAATGCTCCTTCCAGAGGCAACAAAGCCACCTTTGTGCTGTCTGCAATGTTTCCATCACAGTCTAACACAGAAGTGCCCCCAGCCCAAACTTCCGATCCCCGTGCCTGGGAAGGCAGCACGCCCCGGTGCTTTCGTGCTGTTTTGGTTTCTCTCTTTTCTCGGCCTGCTTTCAATACACTTCCTATTCTGCGTTAAATTGTTCCCCTCCCTAGCAATTTTCTCCCAGCTACTTGTGTTCGCCTCTAATTACTAGGCATAATTAGAATAATTCTACTGCTTTCTGCAGATTCTGCAGTTCGACAGCGGAATCGGATTGGGACCAAATTCAGCTGTGGTTTTCTGTCTAGCAAACCATGTGCGTGCTTCAGGAAGGTAAGCTGGATGCCTGGTGTTTATGTCCAACTGTTTAAAGCAATACTCAGCACCAAAACAACACTGCAGTCATTCATTAGGGATTAATGCAGTGACTGGAAGGGAAAATCACTTTTTCCCATTCTTTATTTTAGATTTGTGCAAAGATTGGACCAAAAAAGGTCCAGCCACAAGATCAAATTTGGACAGAAGCAAAGGCTAGGAGAATAAAACAATTTGCTTTAGAATGACTATTGGAATTGCTGCCTTTAAGACTTACTAAACAATTCAGTTCCAAACAGTGTATTTTGACATCCAAGCCGTGTGCCCTGGTGTTTTGAACCATACACTAGATAAATTATTAAACCTATGTGGGCTGCTTATTTCCATTTCAAATAAAACACAAATCAAATATGACATTTAAAACTTTTCCACAATGTCTATAAAGAGTGCTTAGAAGAACACAGACTTGTAAAAGAGGCTTATTCAGTGCTTATAAGAGTGACCTATGAATAGTGGAAGTCATTAAAAATACAGATCTTCCATATGATGATTCAGGAGAATATTTTTGGCTTCAAATGTTGAAACACTGATGATAAAGGTAATGTCTGTCTCAGTGTCTCCTGGAGTTCTTTTTTCAAATCCCTCTGGCCAGTGAAGTCACTCATGACATAGCCCCTCCTCCAGCTGCCCCTCAGATGTTCAGTTTGATTATTTTAGTGCTAAACTTTGTGGATTCTAGTTTGCTGAGTTTTTTAGTTATGTAACAACAAGCCGGGTTCTCTGCTTCTTTCTGTAACAAAAAGGACAAGGTCTGGTAGGAGTTCTGTCAGTGTTTTCAGGCCTTTATAGCTAATGAAAGTTAATTTTCAATGAGTCCTTGAGTTTCTCTAGTTTGAAATTCACCCTGTGTATGAAAAGATTGTACATAAGGTATGGGTGAGCTCTTCTAAACACTGATGTTGGGCATATTTTCTATGTTTGTTGTGATAATACATTTAGAAGGTACAAAGAATTTCCAGAGCTTAGCAAGCACAGTAAAAGGTAAGATTCACTAGCTCAACAGAGCAGGGAAAATAATGACTAAAGAGTAAATTCATGCCATGATAACTTAGATATTCTGAATGCTCTCTGGATAAAATTATTCCGGCATGAGAGTCAGGAAAGTCTGACATTTTGTTCAGGTATATAAAGACAAGTGCTTAAAATATATATGGTTGTTAAAGTGTGATAATTTTTATTTTATAAGAGACATAAATGGAGTATTTTAACTTCACTGATATTTTAAATCTTATTATGATTTTTAAGAATAAGCTTAGAACAAACTCTATTTGTAGAATTTAGCAAAATTAAGCTATGTCTTTAATTGTCATAAATTTTGAGATTTATGTTAGATGGGGGGTTTTAAGAGATCTATGACAGCTTTTTCAAAGTGATCAAATTTAGAAAGCCACAACAAAGGAGCTGGATATATGGAAGCAAGGACAAAATGTTTACCTGAGAATTTTCTTCGTGGGTGTTCAGTTTGGTTGCCCCAGCTGGAATTTTGAAGTAAGTTCAAATTTTCCATGTCCAAACACAAGTGCTTTCACCATGTCCCTGAATGAGATATAAAACAATGCAGAACATGCAACAGATGTGCCATTGCTCCCCCTGCATGAAAAATGTAAGTAGATAGCCATAAACAGAGGCACAACCTGAAATTTCCGAGATTCTTTCAAGGAATGGTTCTAACTGCTAAAGTTTTAACAAGTGTTTTGTGCAAGCACATAAAATACACAATGATTCTAAAATTAAAGTTTATTGTTGTGTTGCTGGAGGAAAATGTAAAAAAAATTTCAGGCACTGGTGAAGATTGACAGGGACATTATCTTTTGAATCTTTGTAACGTGCCTGGTCAAAAATATTTTGTTGAAAGCAATTTCCAACAGAAAATTAGTTTTTACTAAATTTCTGTTTTGCTTTCTTTCAGTCAAAGGATTAGCATTAGAAAAAACCCAAACCAAAAAACTTCAAACAAAACCTCCAAAAGACAATTTCTCTCCTCTCACTCCCTCCATTTTGCTTACTAACATGCAGAGATGATAAACTTTACTTGATGAACTTCTGGCATATGTCAACATTTTGTCCCTGTACTTTTCTTACAGCTACAGTTTTGCTAAGTTTTAAATTTTATGTCCAGACCTAGTTTTTTTTATCAACTCTGGCTGATAACTGAAAAAAAAAGAAGAAAATTTGTCTCCAGTCTTTAACACATATTTGCAAACCTTATGGTATGGGAAAAGCTTCTTTTGCAAAAAGGAAGGCAAAAATTTGCTCCCCATGTCCATGATGAATAAAATAAGAAAGTAATTAGAATAGACTCCAGCACAAAGGAACATGGATCAGATATTAGGAAGACTTTGATGATGAAGATATAGAAAGGAACAGAATAAATTGCTGGGGAAAACTGTAGCTGCCATCATGGGACACCTTTATTAATGGGTTCGATAAACATCAGCCAGGAGTGACAAAGATAAAATTGACCTTGTGTGAGGCAAGGTGCCAAATGAAGCTTCTCGAGGTACCTTACAGACTCACTTTTCCATGATTCTATCCCGTAGGTGTGGATGTGTCACAAGCAGTTTCACAGCTGTCAGTGGGACATCTCAGAAATGCTAACCTCTTGTGAAAGACTCTCCATGGTCTGAATATTTACAGTCTGACAGAAGCAAAAAGAAGAAAAAGCATATATTTTGGTAGCACTCTGTTTTCTGCTTTTTGAGTTGTTTACCATCTGTTCTCCAGCATAAGTTGCTCAACATATATATCTTACACTATGAAGAGATAAATGTTGCTTACAGAGCATGGGAAAAGGTCACACTATCTATTCCTTGGAAAATTCCTTGTGTATTCTAAAGCTGTGCTTTTACATAAAAGGAATATCCAGCAGAAGGAAAGTGTAGACAAATACATCAACAATCATCACATAGTCTATCTTGAAAATTTTTAAATGAAATTTAGAGAGCTTTGAGGTTTCTCAGGCTTTCTGTGTTCCGGTTTCCTGTTAATTCCCTAGTCACTAGGGAGCTGGGAAACGAAAACCTTAGAGAAACACAAGAGTTATCCAGCATCCCTGAAGCATGGGAGGCAGTTCTTCATCAGGAAGTGCAGAAGCCTGAAAGTTGTTACCTTACCTCCCCTAGAGAGCTCTCACTGCAGCTGGGACTCCCATGGGTTTTTAGCTCCAGCTTTTCAGGCCTTGTGACAAGAAATCCTGAAGTGCCCAGTTCTAGGATAGCCCACAACATGGGACTGTCCTTGAGATATGGGTCAGAGAAAACTTGGAATTGTCCGAGCCACACTCTCCACTGATCTGGTGTGGTAAGAGTGGGCTGCTGGAACCATCCCTTGCTTGCCTCTTGTCACAAGTTTGTTGAGCCTGTTTTCAAAATTTTTGCAATTTCATATTTTTCACTCAAAATCTGCTTTTTCTTGGAAAACAGACAAACAGGTTTGTATTTAATGCTTAAAGGTCTGGATGTAAATCGTCTGAAAGAAGTTTGTAAGGAAAAGCAAAGCTGAAAAAAACCCAACCAAATCACAAACCAAAAGTTAAATCTATTTGCCTACAAAATCAAACTTATTTTATATACTAGGCCTTCATAATTCTGCCAATTTTTATGGGCTTCAAGTTACATATTTCTGGGCATTTTCATATTTTGCTCCTCTGTTGCTGTGTGGAAAATCCATGCCAGCAACACATGAATTGACTAACAAACTGAGTGTGTACTGGAAACAGTTACTTTGTCAATACACAGTGTACTGCCAAATGTAAAAATGTCAAACAAATGGAAAAAATAATCAAGAATTATTGTTTTATCTCTTGTAGTTAGTATAGTTGCAGTTATTTCTTGCAGCAGTTGCAAGTAACTGTTTTCAGGCAGAAATTATTTTAACTGGAAAACTTTCTTCAATATTACATGAATTTTAACCCAATGAAAATTAAATAATTAGCTTCAAACTGCCCAAGTGAACTCACTAAAGACTAAATTGACTAACTTTCTTTAGTCATGGTATTTTCTTCACATTTGGGTTGTTATTGCTATGATGTTTTCACTGTGTTGTTAAAGAACAATTGGATGACATGAATATAAACTGCTTAAACGTTTATGGTGTGGTGTTTGGCTTAGTTGCTACTATTGCATAAAAATAAGAATCTAGTCCACTGTATTTTGATAAAAGCAGAACCCTGCCTATTCTGAGTAATGAAGAGATTTCTTGGATGGGAGATTATATGGAAACCCATTCAGAATAAAAGGGGAAAGAGACAGTGGAAGGTCACACAGTGAACGATAAATTGCCAATACTTAAAACAGAGAAAAGGAATCTGAAAAGCCTTTATCTGACTGTATTCTGACACTAAATAAAGCCTGACTTGCAGGTTTATTCTAAGTTCTTGCTCTACAGAAATAGTTCTGTTGTCTTCATTGTTTACACAGAACAGGATCTTCATTTCCTCTCTTCTTTCAGTCTGAAGCTCAGTGACTGTGACTGCTAATTTTGACTACCTTGACACATTCTCATTGATTCTTTTTAAATCAGCTTTAGCTGTTGTGGTACACCTGAGACATCAGATTTTAAACTCTGCATATCCTGCAAGACCAGTTTAGGGTCTGCAAGTCAGGTTTTTCCTACGCACCGAAATTCACATCTGTTTTTACACTTTTGGGATGATTTTTAAAGAGTTTGTTCAGCTTCTCAGTGAACTTGTCTATCTCAAAATCCTTACAGGATGCTTTGCATAATGCAATCTTTCTGTTTACTTATTCTCAGAGTACAAGTACTGTTCTCATGTATTGGGCACACACAGGATGATTCCCTTTTGTTCTACAGCTTGGTGTCCTAGCTATAAAATTTTGTTCTTAGATCTTTCAGGTATCTTTCCCCTTAATTTCTGTTTCTCCTTAGTGCTTTATGGTACTTATCTACGGATTTATCTTCTAATGGTTTCTTCTTACAGACCTTCTCAAGGACTGTCTACTGTAATCTAGCTCTATAACCTAATATATGATTTTTGACACACCCATTTGTTTTGCATACACGGTGGTTTGGTTTTTTTTTTTCCCTGTGTTTTGATTCTAAATATTTGCTTGTGCAAATGGGGAAGGAAAGAGGGATGAAATAACTTAGGGTTCTTCAGAAGACACTGAATTTGTAGACAAGTCCACCCAAATCCTTAAATTTTTCTAACTGCACAAGTGCTGTGAGGGTGGATGTGTCCTCTTTGATGGACAGACAATAGTTCTAGAGACTTTCCACAGAAAGGACACAACTCATACGTGCACAAACAGCAAGGTTGTGTTAGTGTGGGTATAGGCTTGCTACTGAATGTTTGCATTCAGATGTGAAGTGCCTAAGGTTGAATGCACAGGTGAGTAAGGCCCAGGAGGAAAGAACATTTTTTCTTGAAATTTGTTTCCATTCCTTATAGACGTAGACTTCTTCAAACCCTAGAACCCATTTTGTTGCTTTTCTCCAGCTGGCTGATGGACAGCATGACATTTTATTTCATTGCTCCAAAAAGTGTTGTATAATGGAATTATATTCAAGATCAACCAGGAGGGATGGCTTTAGGCTGAAGGAGGGTATTTTTAGATTAGATATTAGGAAGAAATTCTTTACCATGAGGGTGGTGAGGCACTGGCACAGGTTGCCCAGGGAAGCCCTGGCTGCCCCATCCATGGCAGTGTCCAAGGCCAGGTTGGATGGGGCTCTGAGCAACCTAGTCTAGTGTAAGGTGTCCCTGCCCATGGAGGGGGATTGGATGACCTTTACTGTTCCTTCCAACTCAAACCATTTTGTGGTTCTGTGATTAAGTAAATAAGCATTTGAATTTAGAGAAAATAAACCAAAGGAGGGTTTTTTTTTTTTAATTCTTTGCTGCAGATTGGAAAGTCTGCAGGACTCCAACAGAAGGTAATAGATTTGGAAGATACGTAGAGCATATCCTTCTTATACCTGCTAAGCGTTCTAATTGTTTCATTATTGGGATAAACAATGTGCCATCTCTCTGTGAACGCAGGCAGAATTTATGAAATAGTTCTTCTTAAAGATATGCTGCACTAACAGCTATAAAATAACCACAGAGATGCATTTTTGGGAATGAGACTGGCTTGGGTCACCACAGGAGATACACTGATATTAGTCATTCTGCCAATGTTCACAACTTTGCTCAATTTATTGATTCTGTGCTGAAGGGGGGAGAAAGGCCAATCTATCTGCTTTTCATGATGAAAATCAAAGAACAACCTGAAAAAAAAACCCTCACTTCTTTTCTCTTACTAGATCCGTGACATGCCTTTCTTTACTGGCACCTTTAATGATGAGAAACTCCAAGTGATTTGGCAGCTATAAGCCAAGCTAATTACACAATCTGAGATCTTAGGTTTCTGTGAGTCAATATTCAGAACAACTTTGAATATATTTGAAGAATGGAGACATAAAGGTCAAATTAAAATATTAATTCTTTCTAGCTAGGTCCAATAGACTAAAATATATTTTCCTCTGTGTTTGAAAAGTTTGAGCTTTCAAATGCAACCAAGATACTTTTGTCAATTATCCATTTACACCAAAGGACCAAAGAGGCAGCTTTGTGCTGTGAACACTTTCTTGCTATTTAATGATGGGAACTTCTTTCTGTCAGACATAAGAAATTCACAAAAGTGACCTCTCAGCAGCTTCTTTAAGTGGTGCTGAGTAATACATAATTTAGCTGTAAAAACATGGACTTATAGTCACTCACCATAGGTTTGATAAATAATATGCCTGAATACTTTCATAGTAAACGGTAATATTTGCTCTTAATGCACAGGCTGATATTTTGAGTTCTATATTTTGTGAGTATTATTTTTCCTTCTTTTCATAACACTTTAGACACTTCTTTGTTGGTTAGGGGGTGGTAAATTCAAGTTCTTCTGTTATGGAACTGAATGCATTTTAGGACAGTATTTGATAACACAAAATTTCTGTAAATTTTTCTGCAAAAAATTCTGTAAATATCTTACACCAAGTGTCATTTTTTCACCCACCTCTGAAGAATAATATCTTTATTCTTCTCTGTGTTCCTGTTCGGTTTGACTGCATGGGTGAATTTCCTCAGGTTGTTTGTCAGGTTTAGTACAAAGTAAATGTTGCTTAGATGCTCCAAATTGATTATGTTCACCCTCAGGCAATTTCACAATAACCTACTGCAGATTAAAATCACAAAATGCTATGTCACCTCCAGTCCTTATTAAGATAATTGACCCTCCCACTGAATTAATAATCTACATCCTGGTTGCTTAAATATGCTTGCTACTAAATAGTTCCCCTGAAGTCTAAACTGTAACATATTTTGATGACATAATTGAACTTGTTTGTCTTCTTATTCAGTTAAACATCCTGGACTGATAAGAGCAATAAAATTCAGCAGAAAACAAGTGGAAGGCCCAGTATTTGCAAGGGATATTTTCCATACTTTCCAAGTTAATTTATGCAATATAATTCTGTTATTCAAAAGAAAAAAAAAATACAGGTGAAAATCCAAGTTATTTAAACTCAAAATTATCAAGGCATATATAATTTGACATTATAAATTTATTGGCTCTGAAACAAAGCTTTTTCTGTGGTAGTAGGATACCTTCTATATTTTCTCATAGTATGGGTTTACTTGAATTTTCAAATTAGTAGGAAATTATTTAAATATGAATAAAAATGAAGCTGCTCTTGAATAATTTGTAATTTCTCATTGAGATAATGAGTTTCAGAAAGCTTTGGATTTCTATCAGTGTGGAGATACAGGCACACATTTAGCAAGATATATGGGAAATAGATTTATTTTGTTGGGGTTTTTCTAATTGCCTACCCTTTTCTGTCTTCCCAGATGAATGCAGATGAAATGAACAGACAGAAACAGAGATGAGAACATTTTTTTCCTCATTTAAGCAACCATTATGCATCTGGTTGTCAGTTTCTGTACCCCACTGTTGCCTCATCATATTCCCTTTCTACCCGATTCCCGTTTTTTATGCTACTCCTTGTTCTAGCAATTCAGGTAAATATAGACTTCCTACAAACACGACAGACAAATGGTGTGGCTCATGCAGCCTTGTTTGAAAATATGACTCCATTCAGTTCTTAGCTTTTTCTCTTCTCCTAATTAAACAGGGGATTTGAGTGGGGTGAGTGGCTTTTGTTTAAAGCAATGGCAAGCTTATATCCGTGACTGCTCGGTTCATAATTAAGTAAATTGATCAAATGGAATCCTGCTACCATGAGCAAACCCTAATCAAGTTCTTACCTGGGCAAGGAACCATAAAGGAGATCTGTAAGACAAAACATCTACTGTGTTCACCCCTTAAGTACCCCCGTGTACTTCACTGCCAGTGCACCTGCTCTTATATGGTGAATAAAAGGAGTACTGTGTATTTTGTGCTCAAGGCCTGACTCCACACGGCGTATCTACATAAGTGGCCCATGGGGAGTCAGGTAAGCCACAGGCATGAGCAAAGCTGCTGAAATTTGAACTTCAGGTTTTACATCCTTTATAAGGCATACAGAAAGTACTCTATAAAAATATGTAACATCCAAACAGAAAGAGTTCACAAGAAAAATCTTGTATATGGAGAATTCTTCACTCTTGAGTGTGTTTTTGCATTACTGGTGCAGCATTATAATTTCTTTTCAGCTCAGAAGATGACAGTGCATGCTAGGAATTGCATACACTGACCTATTGGATAACTAGGCAAATGAGTCAATGCTTACTGTCAATTTTATTTCACATACCTTTTGATCCAGGTGTGATATGCATCACACCTGGCTCAAAACCCCTGGGGGTTATACACCTCTGCTATTCTAGATCTACTTAGCAGTCCTGTCAACATACTTTTTTGAACTTCTTTGACAATGGTACTGTATCTTGGTAACAGCTTCTTGCACCAGCCAGCTACACAGAGGACTAGTCAATAAAAACACCTAATCAAAATGCTATATAAAATATCCTAAAAATGGCCACAGGCATTGAAAGAGCTGAAATTAATTCTCCCAGCAACAAAGCAGTGAGTCAGTCCAGTATACTAGTAGAAATTCTTTATCCTTCCTGATGGTAAAGTACTTAACCTTTTTCAGGACCAGTTCTGGAGAACGTGTTACTTTCTCAAGCTCCGCCAGTGGCACTGCATTTAGCCTTCTGTATTTGTTTAAAACAAGAGCCCAGAAAACAAACAGAGATTATAAAATGCCCAGGTAAATAGATATGAAAAGAAGTCCCCATATTAATTTCCATATTCACCTAAGTGAACAATTCACCCGTCCGACCTTGAAAAAGTCCCACATCAAAAAGAAGCATCATCCACATAAAGGAACAGCGTTTAACAGCCTGAGATATCTCCTGGAAACTTTTTGTTTGATTTTCTGAAGTCCAGTTAGCAGACAGCACTATGTCTTGCAAAAGTAGAGAGCTTTTCAAATAGAATTTGCTTTAAAATCATAATTATTGTAGGTAACAGGTCAAAAATTTATTGTTACATTATAATCGATAGCTTCCCTTTACTTCCCTCAAGCCCAAAATTGCCACAATTTGCTTGCATTAAATGGATACCTTTCTTTTTCCCCTGAGGTATTGCTTGTTCTTCTACATCCATATATCTGATACAAGGTTTTCACCCTATGAGTAGTTTTATGTCTTTATAGAGGATAAGGAACTACAATCGGTGTTATCCCTCACCACTTAGACCTTTGGAAAGATAAAGCTTTGGCAAAGTAAGCAGGTGGTTCTGCCAATCTCTTGGTTAATAGCAAAATATTCTAGTGATATTTCTTCCTTGTAAATAATTATTTCTCAGAATATTGTAAACTCATTCCTATACCTCTCAACATTTACTATAATACATCAAAATATATTTTTAAGTTTTATCTTGTTTAATTTTTTTTCACTGTGGCATTTTCTGTTGACACTAATGCAACTGCTCTGGGCTCAAGAACTTATCGTGGTTTTGAATAACAGTATTAAGTTGTTTGACATTCTCATGCTCACCAACCATCAAGGTTCTAGGTGTTTCAGGACTGATCCCATTCATAATTAAGCCATGACTGTCATTCCCTCCATGAAGTGCTTTAGATAGATAGAAAATGAGAAGGTTAAACAAAAAAAACCCAAAACAAAACAAAAAAAGGGCAGCAGAAAGAATATATTATTTCAGTCTCTGTCCCTTTTTATTTGTTTTCTTTAGAGGGGTCCCTCTTTTTATTATGTATCCACTGAGCCTGCAACCTAAAAGGTTAAAAGTTTATGCTGCAAGGCAAGATGACTGCTCAGGAGGTAACTGTTCTTGTGTTTATTTGGCATATGGGTAAACCAAAAAGCTAAAAACCCCAAAAGTTAGCCTAAGTAGTAGTGTCTTGCCTGAGATGTGCTAGAGTGGGATCACTTATACACCAGAATGAGAGAGCTGGAGTGCAGATCCATGACATGCTTACTGTATCACAGTTGTAAACTTCTACCAATGGAGGTACTTTCGGTCCTCCTGACCCTAAAAAATAATGGATGTTGCTAGTAACATTTAACTGCAGGACAGTGAGTATTGGCAATTCCTTCTCTTATTCAGCAGGCACGTCATTTATTAAAAAATAAAGCTTAATTAGAATACCACTTGCAAGCAGCACTGACTAGATAGGACATTAAATATCCATTTAAAGAAAACACATGCCTTTATGAAACAGGAGACCACTTGCTGGCTCTTGGTCACTAGGTCTGCAGTCTAACACAGTGAACTGGTGTCTAATATGAGAAAACACGTATCCATGTTTTGTTATCAGTTATGAGAAAGGAGATCTACTTATAAACAAATCTAGGTCCTACATTTGAACATGCTCTGGTGCTGCTGCAAGAATTAATTACGCCTGTAGAATGTAAACTTATTAGTAAAGAGCTGTAGAAAAAGAACCTAACTCTCAGATAGGAGCATGATAAAATGGAGTATCTTCTGCCTTCAGATATAGTAGCTGGGATCTAACAGTACTGCCTCACAGTTTTTTAGTTGGCAGTAGAAAACCAAGCAGAATGAAATAGTGATTCGCAGTTATGTTGGTTCATAGAAGACTGTCTGCATAATCTCGAGGAAAGGTGCTGCACACACTTATCTTTGACTTATAACTCTGTAACTACACAAAGTTCTGGTTCATCTAGGTATGCTCTGAACTTGATGTAAAAGATATAAAACCAAGTTGTCTGCCCCACATAAATATTTAATCCACTGTAATCAAGTTAAGGACACAAGGATAGCATGTACGCAAGCCTTTAGTCCTGCATACCATATTAATATGAGTCACTACAGTTGATTTAATTTGAATATTTTTAAACATACACTTCTGCAAGAGAAATGGGTGTTAGTCTCTTTCTCTTACACTGTATCATAGATATTTATTAGGCAAGTACTTCATTCTCTGTGTGTGCATGACTATTGTTTGGAAATTCAGATAACCTGAGTGCTTTTCCTCCCTATAAAAACTGATTTTTCCTCCCTAAAAGCACTATTTATATTCCTTAGTTGTTTTTGACTACCAAACAGTCTCTACATGATTTTCAGTGCTGTCTTGTAACTGCTTCTAAATGTTTTATCTTCCCACTATTTTTAAAAACTTTGTTATATAGCAATAAACTTTCATTTATTTTCTCACCTTACTGTGTGTGAAAAGTGAAGGAAAAATCTTTAATTTTAACACTGTTTTTATGATGTGGTGTATGAAACTCAGTTTCACGTGTGGTTTGGTACATGAACTCACAGAGTTAAATTCTTTTTATGAGTCAGGGGTAGTCAAAGTGTAATCAGCCATGAAGTTTGTGTTTCACAAAGCTGCTTACACTGAATAATTCAATATTTGAGCTTTAATGATATTTGAATAGGAATTTGTATGCAGACAGTACAGTGAATAGATGAAAGAAGGCAGACAAACTTTTGATTTCTGGCTGAATCATTAGTATGAGATCGCTTTTCAGCCCGCTGTGGGATCAGCCCTCCCTGAGCCCGATACGTGCCGTGCTGCCTCCAAGGGCAGGTGACCTCCAGCACCTCCACAGGATGTGCGCAGCCCCTGTGGCTTGGCACAGCTTTTTTCTGGGGACCTGAGCCACACAGCCCCCAGGGATGGCCTCGGATGGCAGAAGCGGCATCGTTAGGGGTCTGCCTCCAGTGAGACGGCGATGTTGTATCCCCTGATGAGAGCCGAACTCCGTGGAGGTCAGGGCTGGCACTGCGGAGGGGACGCTGCCGTCGCAGCCCCGGCTGTGCCTGCCGAGGGAAGCGCTCAGCGGAGCACAGCTCGCGTCTGGCTGGGGGAGGACAAACCGTACCCATCACTGCTTGTCACTGCCAGATGGGAGGGAAAGCGGGGGGGAAGCCAAAACCAGCCCAGAACAGAGGAAACATATTTCAGAAATGTCTGCACGGGGATTTTCTGCCCATACTAGAACAGCCTCTGGCCTGTTCTCCACAAAATGTGAAGGGGGCAAGAGAGAATCACAGCGTCAGTGATAGGAAGAGGCAGAAGCTTATCTGTTGTGGTGCTTGAAGCATGACTCTCCTGACCATAGATCCCCTTTTAGTCTCTGGAGCCAGCCCTTCCAATCTTGCCCATTCTGTGATTCTCTAATTCTGTGACAAAGAGATGCAAATATCAGCATTATGGGTGCAAAAAAACTTTTACACAAGTCAGGTTTTGCCAGTCAGTTGGATCCCAAATAATAACTTGGCCTTTGAGTATATTCTGTCTTCAAGCAGATAATAAATCCAAATTACAGTTTGAAGAAGTATTATTGCTATACCTTTCTTCCTAAATAACCAATGTGCTTAAACATTTTCTGAAACAAATTTGAATCTGAAACAAATAAATATTTCTGATGAGCAGCACTAGTGCCCATATTCATACTTTTCATTATGCTCTGTATTTTTAAGCTTTTGATTTAGACCGTATTATGTTATCTCCAGGTTATGAAGGATTCAGAAAGAAATGAGAGGTACAGTCCCAACTCCTGCATTATCTCAGGTAGACTGTACACTGAATTTCTAATAGAATTTCTCTCGAACGGTCTTAATCTCAGGCTCTTTCTGGGGTAGTCTGAAAAGAACAAGATAGAATCTGCTTATCACCCTTTCCCCTTGAAAGGACAGGAGAGGTAAACAAGAAAGGCAACTTGTCAGCATTGAGACAATTACTTCTGTTTCTAAGATCACAGCCTAACACTGATAAGGGATTTTTATAAGGGATTTTTGTATCCAGATTAGAAGAAATCAGCAAGTGTGCATGGGCATTCTACTATCTAGATTTCATGTTGTTTCTGGTGTCCTTATGTATCTAAGGGCAAAGTCGTTGCACTTTAATTTCACTTTGCTGGGCGTCGGAAAAAAACCAAAACAAACTAAAACAACAACAACAACAACAACAACAAAAAAAAAAAAAAAAAAACCAAAACCCACAACAACAACAACAAAAAACCCAAATCGACCCTATTGATTTATTTTGGAATCAGTTATTTCATTTTACCAGAGTAAACTATGAGAGAAGATGCAGACCTGCTGTGCCAATCCTAGCAGTGGAAGATATACCAATAGAAGATATTTTTTCCACATAGCTATAGGCGTGGCACCTCATACTTAAGGGGAAGAGAGCACCCAAGATTTATAGACACCCAAGATTCATGAACACAACAAAAGCCAGAGGGTCCACAAAATGTTTTATTTGTAAATTATATACACAGCATGGAAATTGTATGTTAGTCCTCCACCACGGAGCTAAGTTTCTTGTTTTCTATGCCAATTAGCTCTTATGCTCAGTCCATTCCACTTTCTGGAAGTGGGTTAGAGGCCTTCAGTGGTGGTCTTTTCCTCCCATCCTGGGTCACCCTTTGGTTAGCAGTCCATGCCCACTTCTCAGCCTCATGCCTCTGCTTGTGTTCTGCTGTGTTGTGCTTATCTCCAGGAGCCAGAACAAGGATGTTTGTCATAGAAAAATGCTGCCCTACCTCCACATGTCCCCCTTCTCCAGCCACTCCCTGCTCTTCCTCACAGCACGTTATTACCAACACTCTTTGGCTGGCTCCATGGCTATCCAGCAATTGGTGTTTGAGATATCCACATTAGCCCCTTATCTTCTAGGCTGCTACAAAATGTTCTGCCCACAGACAGCCCTTTTTGTGGAAAGTACTAGTCTTCCCTTGCTTTGTTGGTCCCACTCTGCAAGCAGGTGTGAAAAGGTTATGTAATAGACCTTTCACTCAGCAATCTTCCCCCAGAACAGAAATGTGTGCTCTTAGGAAGGAGAAAAGCTGGATTTCTTTGCTAGCAGAGAGCTAGAAGAGATAAAGTCATTAAGCTTTTGCCCACAGAACAATCTTTTATAAAATCAGGAACAATTTTGCCAATTATTTGTTCATTTTGAAAATTGTCATTTTTTCTCTGCAGAACATAACAATCTCCAAAGCATCTTGCTCACCTAGCAGCTTAAATCCCAGTGAAAGCTAATTTGAGTTCTTAATTTACTCAGCTTTTTTTGACATTGGAGATTCCAGTTAAGCAAATGCCAAGTGAATGGAATGTTGGCATTGCTTTTCATTTAAACCTTGCTTTTGGAAAAGAGGCAGGGGCAAAAATAACCCCACAGAAAATCCTTTTTTTCCTTTTTCTGAACTCACTAATTTATCATGAGGGAAAATTTCATTGGGACAGATCTCTTTACTTAGCAAGACTAAGCTATTTTATTTTGGAATGTGAAACCACAACAAAATATGTCAATGGTGTTTGATCTGTGGACAAAATACAGGTCAAAATAACTGTGTACATGGTGTGACTTTTCTTCTATGGCCTCACAATAAGACCTCAAAAGTCCTCATGGAGCAGAAGACCAAATTCATAATGTATCTTTAAACTAATCATCATGTGGAAAGAAACAAGAAAAAGAGAAGCTGACAGAAGCACTTTCTAGTGAATAGTACTTCCAAGACAAAGTACACCGTTGAAAATCATGAATTAGTAAATAAATTCACCATGTTATCATGACTGTATTAAGACTCATCTGTCTCCAGGGTAAAATCACAAGCAGTTTATTTATTCTTCTAGCCACCAAGAAACCCCCCCCTCCAGAATTTACCTACTTTTTTCTTAAACAACAGTGAAATCTTTCTATAGAATGCACAGATGGCAGCCTCAGTCAAATAAGGGGGGAAAGTTGGAACAAAACTCAAGGGCAGACTGTGATATATCTGTGATTCTTTTCATTAATGCTGTGATAGTCTTAACCATGAACTAAAATGTCTATCAGCAGGCTAAATGCAACAAACCTGCAGTCATTTCTCAGCCCAAACCTCTGTGGATCTCAGTTCAGAGCTACAACTTGGGCAAAAGTGCAAAGTTTGGGTTTATGTGGTATCTGTCAATCCGATGACAATTCACAAAAAAATCACTTTAGAGGCAGCCCCACATGTAATCTGATTTGGGATACAGCATTACACTTCTCTTAGAAAAATGCCCCATTTTTCAGATTTATAGCATCTGTTAGATTTTAGTGTAAATCTTTTATTAGTGTAAAAATGAGTATATTATACTGTAACCAATACAGTGCTTGTGTGTATAGAGTACAAGCAATATAATGTAAATAGGTTATATTTTGTGCTATTATGTCTTATGTACAGAGAAAGAAGCTATTTTAAAACATAATCAAATTAAATATATTTAATTATATAATGTGAATTTAAAAATATATTTGTATTATCCATTAAATGATAAAATGGATTTTTAAAAAATACCAAATTTCCAAAAATGGGAATTTTGAAGAATGTTGATGGTAATACAGAGTAATAACAGAAATTTAAACTATTGTGTGTGAAGAAGAAAGGATTTACTTATATGTTTAAAGATGCATTGAAACTGGGATAAGGGATAAGAAAATAAAACTGACACTTGTCAAAATAAATGTTGACTTTATATTTGATTTAGATGAATTCCTTTGATACAGACCAGATAATACAATTGAGTTACTTAAAAGAAAATGGAAAATATGCAGTAAACACTTAAATCTGTATCATTCTAAAAGAGCAGCAGCAAGATAAAAGTTTTTGTATTGTATTAAAATAATCACCACTAGTCAATCTAGTTTTCATTAGCTTTGCAAACACTCATGTAAACTATCTGTGTATGGGCTAAATGGATATTCTCTATTTTCCACAAGAAAGTACCTCTTATTTCAGCTGCAATTAGCCACTTTCTGTCTCTCTCTCGCAAGAAATTTCTTCTTTTGTGCCTAATCTCACCCAGAATTTATGTAAAATCTGTGCATTCATGGAAAACAGTTGCATAAGGCTCAAGGTTCCCTTGAAAAAGATTTTTTAAATGATTCCTCTAGGCAGTAAAGATTTTTTGTATTAAGTGACTGGCAGTCAGTACTTCTGAGAAATATATCACCTATTAAGATCTTTGAATTAGAAATGGATTTTTAAATGTCTTTAGTCCATGCTGGCAGTCTGGGATGTGATACAAATTTCTATATATCTTTTGTGGGTATTTTGCTTCTTTGATTTAGGAGCACAGTCTGCATTAGAATCAATTTGTATTTTGAAGTAATTTAAGCTTTATTCTGAACCTACAAAATGGGATTTTAAAACCAAAATGGCATTGGCATCTGAGCTGAATATGAGAGTTGTGCTTCCTTCTGGGGATACTCAAAAGATGTTAGGCATCTCAGAATGGGGGGTTTTCTGAGATAACCAAAATAACTCACTGAGGACATGGTCATATTTAGATCAGACCCTAATCCTTCAGGGATGTTGGCGCCACATTGCCACTACCACATAGGAGCTTCTCCAAAAGAAATCAGGAAACAGCCGCTCCTTCATTAATTAATTAAATCACACTTCAGAAGGAGGAGCTTAGAGAGGATGTCCTGCCCATTTTCCCCATTTTGCTGATGCTGCAGTGGTGAGAGCAACATCAAAGGTCTGAGTTCAGGGCCCTCTGGGATAATGGACAACTTTTCAATTCCAGTAATCTGCAGGTATGTTGGAAGCTGTTTACTCTCCATATAATTCAATGAGCCAGAGAGATATAAGAAATTGCAGACCAAGTCTATACGGAAGTGCTTGGGTCATCCAGCTTGAAGATGGAAATCCTGTGCTTCAGCTGTGCTTGGAGCACTCTTTGTTTGTTCTGCATTAAGTAATCACTGCATAAATTACTGAAATACTTAGAAGAGGATTGGAGCACAGGCTGTGTGGAAGAAGGAGTTAAAGGTATGTTTCATTAATGCACATTGGTGGGACTTAGATGTGAGGCATCCACTCAGCTGCTCAGTCAAGGTGTAAGTGCTTCTGAGCACATCAAGATTACTCTAGCACTTCAGGTATTGAAAGTAACATGTGTTACTGTTCAATTATTTAAAAATTTGTGTTATGTGATCCTAGGAATTAGATGTTGAAGTTTTGAAGATCTAAACTCAGAGCAGAGATGACCTGTTTTTATGGGTTTGTTATTAAGCATTTCTGGAAAAGTTTATATATGAGTACCATGGCTTGGTGTCTCCACATGTGAAACTATTAGGTATTGAATCTTCTTATAGCTCCTTTGGAAACTTTATTTTCCATCTGAACATCCAATGCTGCATGATAACTTCTATCACATGCAAGTGTGGTGTCTAGTTCCACTCCAGAGATACCCCAAAAAAATTCTGTGTACTCTTAGCCTTGGTTTTTAGGGTTGTGTTTTGTTGCTGTTGGTTTTGTTGTGTTAGTTTGGTCTGGCCTAAATATTTGATACTAATGCTGGTTTACTGCAGTTTAAGGATTTTCTGGTAATGATTTTTAATTGGCTTTGTTCAAAACTGTAATGTGAACATTGCAAACATTGTTTCTCAATAATATAGAAATCATCGAATCTGTGGTGATGTTGATTTAGATACATTTTTGCTGTGGTAAGCAATGAATGTAATTGAAGGAATTAAGTAAAAAAGCTGAGAGGGTGCTTGTGCCAGGGTTAATGGAAGCAAGGAGTAAAATTATGTAAAAGGTTATTTTTCTTGACCACTGCAGAGTTGTTCCTTTGCATTTCCCAGAAAAAATAGGGAAGTACTGCTCCAAGTTCCAATTCACTTTGCTGAGACTACCATAGACAGAATTGATAAGGAGAATACTTCACCAACACAGGGTCATGAGATGTTAAATGGAGATGAGTATTGGCTAGAAAGCATTTAATTTTCAAAAGTTTTTCTTCTGCTTTGGAGAAAAGAAACATCATTAGGAGTGTATGAGAAGGAAGAACAATAAAAATAAGTAAATAATAAAAAAAAGGCAGTAAGTAACCTAGAACATCCATTGATTCAGGAGTACCCACTTGCACCGTTGCAGAAGATCTAGGCTCAGTATCTGTTCCAAATCTGATGGACAATGTATTCCAGCTCCAAAATCATTAGTATTTTGAATCTAGAACCCCTCCTTACAGGCCTCCTTCTGAAAAGTATGATGGAAAAATATGTAAAGTTTTTTCCTAACATAGAAAACTTTTCTTGAAATATTTCTCATCAGACCCGCTGAGCTGACATTAAGGGAACACTTAAGAAATAACACAAGCTGAGCAGTAGAGAATTGTGCTTGCCTTGTTTTCCTGAAGGCATTCAAGGTCTGGGCCTTCAATATCTGAGTTATTCCTGTAACTCTCTACAGCATGTCTCCAGCCCCAGTAGCTTTTCCCCTCCAGTACATTGTTATATCAAAATTCCTTTTCCTCTGGGAATAATATACATTTAAACCCTATTACAGCTCTTTAGCCCAGCTCAAGAGGTAATTTGTTCTGTATACTGATGTGAAATTTTGCAGAACTAGCATCTTTGTAAATCTTATCACTCAGAGATTCTGTTGGGCATTTACCATGGGATGTTCTACTCACCTCAAGCAAGAAAAGGATTTGTCATCATAATGAGAAGTGTAAGAAAGTTCTGTTGGGCTAACTGAGAGCTCAGCTGGAATTGAAGTTTTCAAAATGGTAATTTATGCCTTTCTGGAATGAGGAAAGAAAGCGAAAACACTTAAAGAGGCAGATAGTTATTTTAAAATTTAACTTTTAATTTAAAAATTACAGAGATATGTGGAGTTGAAGACTGAATGAAACACAAATTCTAAACCAAAATCAAATATGTATTTACTTTGTAAGACTACATCATCAGCTTTGGATGTTGTGCTTGAATACCTCCAGCCAGTCCTTTTCATGTGTCATTAAACGATAATGATGCATAGACAGACCTCAGGAAAGGCCTTTGAAGAGGAGTGGATTACAATATGTATTTCTAAAAAGAAAGTAAAGGTCAGTTACTCTGGAGTGCAATGTAAGAGTAGCACTGCATTGAGACTGATGTGTTCAACACCTTCTGGTAGCCTCCACCCCATCTGTAATTTCAGAAGCAGCAGTCCATGTGCCTTGGCACTTATTCAAAGTGATGCTGTTTTAAAATAAACAAAATCTGAGAGCTAAAGGGAACATTCAAGTGTATGGAAGAATTTCCAACAAGTCTGGACAGAGGGACTCTGCTGGGCACATTCAGTTGAGTTGTAAGCTGTTCACTGAATCAAAAGCTCTGGAAAGAACTGGGGCTGGTAGAGTAGAAACAAACAGCAGTACAAACACTTCATGGGTTCTTATTATCTAATCAATTTCAAAACAGGAGCCAAAGAACCACTATTCACACCTCAGAGCAAATGCAGAAAAAAGTCTTGAAACTGCCTGGTGTATTTCCGTGCTGTCAGACACCCATGGCCAGCTGAGCATAAAGCGTAGGGAATGCAAAAGGCTTTAGTATGCACCCAAAGATTGTGGTATGAGACATAGAAAGCACCTCTCTTTTCCAGCTTAGTCATTCCAACTGTGCTGTAGGTGAATTAGAAAAATTCAACAAACTTGTTAATTGCCACTGGAAGGCATGGGGAGCTAAAATACAAGAATCTTCTTGTTGCAAGGAACAAGACAATAGAGTGGAGACCTAACCAGAGCCTTATGTACTGTCAGCTACTGAGGAGTCTGGGTGCTTTAGTCACATGTGATGGGCTAGTAAAGTTAATGAGTGCCAGCCTAATTCATGACAGCACAGTAGCAATGAGACTTTCTCAGCACTGTGCAAGAATTTGTCCACGTACTGATCTTGTTCAAACCTTTCTGTGCAGTAGCATTTTCCAACACATTCAGAAACAGTAATAAAAAGATCTGATAATTTTCACAAAGTCAGAATAGTTACAGTTAGCAAAGACTCAGCCCTTAATCAGAGGTGCTAGATCTACTTGCCTATGATTCATTCTCTGTCAGTGTTTGCACCTTTGTTGGTGCATTGGTGAAGTGAATGGGATGTCTTGCTGACCATTCTGAACACTAGAGCCAGAACAAAGAAAACAGAGCTCCTGAATTATCCTCACCTGACATTGCAACGTATAAAGAAGTTATGTGCATCGACAAGGGAACACGGAACCTTGCAGAAAATCTTCTGAGAGTTTGCACAAGGCTTCCCAAGATACCAGTGCTTGAGGGACTCCATTAAAAGACTCTGATATGTTATCAGGATTTCTTGAGGTAACCTTAGCACTGCTGGAGCTCCAGCAGAGAAATATTGATCATCGTGGTTCTGCTGTTCCTTTTGAGCCTAGCAGCACAACACCTCTTGGTTTTTAAGTTCTGGAGTACATTATGCACAAAGTATCTGACATAAGATCTATGTGCACTGCAGTTAAAGTAGGATTCCTTTACAGGTCCTGTGTTTTAAAAGGTTTTTTTCTTAGTTTTTTAATACTTCTACCTGCTCCTTAGACATTTCATTGGCTTTGTGTGCTCTGGTTTGTTTCTGTAGTTGTTGAACAATAGCAGAGAGTCAGGAAAATTGCTTTGCTTTGGATTGATTTGGAAGTAATTTTATCTTCCCATTTGTTGTGAAAGGTACTTTTTTTTCTTTTTTTTCTTTTTTTTGTAAAACCACAATGTTTTATTTAAAAAAAAAAAACAAACAAAACCTCCACAAATTTTCAAGGAATTTTGAGCTCTAAGAATGTGATATTTATGCATAACATGAACCAAAATGCCATTTGTGAAACCCTTAATTGTTTCACATGTATTTTATAATGTTCAAATTAAGGCTTTTATGATTCTTTTATTTATTTTTTTTTTAAAGAAACTTGGTGTGACTAAAATAATTGTTTAAGTGGATTTCTTTGTGTTTTCTCTTCTTGGGAGGTCTCAGTGTGGAGGGGATGAAAATGTAGGAAAAAAACCTTTCTGAGGAACCCTTTGCCTGTTTCAGCTGGCTAGCTTCATAATTTTTATCTGTAGATAAATTAAGGCATCTTTTCAAAGCACCTGTCTCAAGTCATCTATAGTGAGGGAAGAAAAATTTAGGATCTTCCTACCTGCTAATAGATAGCTTCAATAACAAAAACTCAAAAGAATCCATCAATAATTCAAAGGAATTGCTGCTTTCACATATTTAATGCTGCCTTCTGTGCTATGGGTGAAAATCTGCCTTAGGCAGGTGATCAGCACTAGGCCTGTGTTCTGTCTAAATCCCACATCAAATCCTCCACGTTTTATATATATATATTCATTATCAACTCCTTCTCCATCCCACAGCAGATAACGTAGCACAAGTGGGGATAACTGAGTCATTTTCTCATTATAAACTACTTTACAATTCAATGCATAAAGGAAAAAAAAACCCCACTCTACATTAATATGTATAAGAATTTTAAAAGTTGAGAAACGTTTCACATAGAAGCCAAGTCAATCCCCTTCACATATGTAGTATTTTATTACAGAATTATACTTACAGTTTAGTTTCATGCTTCTGTGTACTTTTGCATGTTTATACCATTGTGGAAATATTGTTGTGCTGGTAAATATCTTCAAGTTTGATTGTCTGGGGTACAAAACTATTGTTGGGTTGAATTGCTATTGATATTTATGAAGTAGAGACAGCAAAACCAGGATTAAATCAATAATTCATAATTAATTGTATATTCAAATTAAATATGCTTAAGATTCAGTGTGAGATTCGAATACATTTTGTGCATAAGTGTATTTATTTCGTGCCTGGATCACTGCATACTCAAATAAGATATGTTCAGCTACCCACATATGTGATGTGGGACTTGAATCAGTACTTTGTAGAATTCTCTTACATACTCAATTTGCTGCATTATAATCCAAATACCTATCACCCAGGTAAATTTAGTGGGGGAGGGAGAATTAGGTTTTTTGGGTTTTGGTTTTTGTTTTGTTTTGTTTTTGTTTTTTTGTTTGTTTGTTTTGTTTGTTTGTTTGTTTTTTGTTGTTGTTGTTGTTGTTTTGAAAATCTGCCTTAACACAGACAGTACTGAAAAATATACTGGTACAGAAAGGAATATGGTTCAGTAAATGCAGAGCAAAATTCTGCCTCTGTTTAATCTGATGTTAAAGCTCCAAGTGATTGAAAGGAACCCACTGGTAATCCAAACAGTGCCCATTTTAGTTGTATGTTGCCCTTTGCCAGGAACAAAAGTATAGATATTTTTCTGAGTAGTAAGGTGTTCTCTACCTTAATCAGTAGAAATGGATGATAAAGGGATTAGTCTAGATGTGGCTACTTCCTTAACTTCATATTACTAAATTCTGAGAGGGATGATACGTAAAATGTGAGGGAATATAACTTGTACAAATACGAGTGAGGTACGCACTCCAAAGAAAAGCTGCCTGAAATGGAGCTAGAAATTTCATCAATTATTTTGCCCTCAGTCAGATGAAATTGTTTGAGTAGCCAAATGCTGCCGTGTTTGCATTTCAGCTCTGAACTGTCTCACACAAATTGCAGTTTAAGTTTCTCATGTGCTCATTTCCGTTCTTTGCATGTCCCTCTAAGACTGGGTGTCTCTGAATGTGTCACAAGTACGTGGCTTCTCATGTGCTCTGTTGGCTCAGGTAGGTTTCAGCTGATGTAAAGGATAAGCTGTGAAGCCCAAACTACACAACTACACAGTAGGGCCAGGAGACATACCTGGATGCAGCTAATCCTCTACTATCACAAGCAGACACATTACAGGCTTTTTTTTTTTTTTTTTTTTTTTTAATAAACTGACAAGTCATATCATAGGAGCTTCTAGGATTTATCCTTTGCTTGACAAGCAGTCCCCAAACCTCTCTGCTTGAACAGTCAGGAATTGTCAGCCCCCAGGTTCTACAGGAACATTGCTTTGGGTAGATTTCCACAAGGAAGATGGGCATCGCATAAGCACTGCTTTGCTGCCAGCTGGCATCCCAAAGGGCTGACAGGAAGCAGAAGGCCTCAGGAATTCCAGCTTTCAGGCATGCTGTCCTCGGTTTTCTGGGATCAAAGTGTACATAGTTTACAAGGAAATCAACGCTAGAGTTGTCTTAATGACAGTGGAGTACAGAAGACATGTTTTTGCAAGAGATTGTAAAATCCGTGACTTTTAAAATAGAAGTTAACTAGAATTGTACAATATTTACCTGCTCTCTGAAATGTGATTATCATTCTTAGCCTGTAGGTATGTCAAAATAGAAACCTACACGTTCCCTTCAGAGAGAATAAGCTGCTTTCAACTGACCGTGAGATCTAACTATTCTAAATTTTGGTAAAGATCACCTTGGACATGACAAAGTCTGATCGCTTCTTTTTCTTTCTTTGTAGCTCAGAGAGACACTAAAATGTCACTTGGTACTTGTGTCATCCCACAAAGCATTCAGATCTCTGACCTTCTGTGTCTGCTGTTGTCTGCTGCTTTTCTTCTTACCTTGTGTACTTCTTTCTTATTTGTACTTCCAGCACACTGTTAATGTTGTTCTCAACAATTTGGATGCCCATGACTGGCAGCTTATGCTTTTTCTGTGGAAAAGAAATATGGCAGTTCATGGAAACTTATTAGGATCATTGTCATCATGACGTGTTTCAAAAACACCCCAATAGCAAATTCCAGGGAGAATAACATTTGATGTGTGTCACTGAAGAGAATTTTATCTATGCAGCCATTTTGTATATGAAACAGTAATTTAACTTAGGGCCTGGTTGGCCATTCCCTTCTTTGTGTGTATGTCTTTATATGGAAAACTAACCTTTTTACCAAGGTCCCCTGTTATTTGATTTATTATGCTTTGTTATGGCTTATTAGTTAGTTTTGGGTTTTATTGTGTTTATCCTTGATTTCTTTGTTAGGTGTGCTGGCAATAGTAAATTGTAAGTTTTTGAGGTAACAGTAAAGTTGAAATGAAATAAAATAGCCTACATGGTGAGCCTCTTTTATCCTGTGTCTATACTAGAGTTATGTGCTTTTATTAGCTGATGTGGCAAATTGATCTTCTATTGCATTTTAAGATTTTTTTTCTGTTTCAAAGTAGTCATGCAATACAGCACTTACAGTTTACTGCCAGTTTTGCAAGACATCTGAAAAACAAGCTCCCTGTATTTAATTATAGTTAAGTTTTTATTCTGAAAATCTAGAGCCACTGTGGTTTAGCATATACAGAAAGTTGTAGCATTTCTTTTAGAGCTGTTACTTGGTTTGTGATGGAGTAAATACAGGGTAATCCTAAACTATTGTTTTCTGTGGTAGTAGTTATGTTTTCAGAGTCTACTTTGGTTTTGTTTGCTGTGTCTTTTTTTTCATAAGAGCATCAAGAGAATAATTACTGGAAAATTCATATATATATATGCACACACACATATATATGCACACAGCATATATGTGCCTTTAAGGCAGAGTTCTTTGTAGATCCCTGTAAATTTTGCTTTGCTTCATACCTCTCTACACATAAAAACCCATTGACAAGAAGAAAATCAAATCTCTACAGATATTTTCTATAAAATACTTTGTTTTGGATGCATATAAAGACAATTTTGTTGACACAAAGACCATTTAAAGTAATATAAACTTGTTTCCCATTTTATCTTCAACATGACCAGTTATTATTGAGCCAGTACACATTTTTCTCTGTGTCTATACCATTATTTTTAATTAGTTAATTTTTTAACTTAACCTTTTCAGGTCATGCCTGCTATTAATACCATTTTACTTATAAATTCTTGGCTGCACTTGGGTTTTCTGTGCCAGTTTTTCTTTCTTATATATGAATGGTAATGGAAGTGATCAGGCATTTAGAAAATATGACCTATTAGCAACAAGTGAAAGAACTGAGTTTATTTGGACTAGATAGATAGAAGAGCACATTACAGTAGTCTCTCTAGTTTCAGCTTGTAATCTTTGCTAAAGGTTGCAAAAAAGAGAGAACTAACTTTTCTTGGTTTTACTAGTGAATATGGGCAAATAATGGGCAGTGATGGAGTTTTAGATTAAATAAGAAAGAAGTTTGCTAAAAAAAGCTGATTGTGCTGTTTCCATTATTAGAAGCTTTTACAATTGGACAAATATTGGCTGGAGGTGGTTTAAATGTAGATGATCTAGACATTATCAAGATTACAGAAGCATGTTAAGAGGCAAAAATACAGTTTATTTGTAGAGAAGTGTAGGACAGCAGCTGGGGTAGTAGCTATTTAACTAAATTGTTAGTACTAACAGATATATATACTGACATGTATATATATACAGATGTATGCTGATAGATTAGGTTGCCTGGAGAAGCTGTGGCTGCCTCATCTCTGGCAGTGTTCAAGGCCAGGCTGGGTGGGCCTTTCACTAGACCAGGTTGCTCAAAGGTGTCTCTGCCCGTGGCAGGGGTGTGGAACTGGACAATCTTTAAGGTCCCTTCCAACCCAAACCATTCTACATGAGGAATGTGTCATTGTTAGTAGTTTTAAACAAGTTGAAATTGCTTCAGCAAGTGAGATTTAGTCATTCCAAATTAGGCTAAGCATTTCAGGGCATTTTTCTAAGAAAACTGAAGTCCTTACTTGAGATAAGTGGCAGGGACTTGAATACAGGAGGCCATGTATGCTGGTAAAAGCCTCAGGCAGTGGGGGCAGCTTGGCTTCCTCACCCACCCTGGAAGTTTGGATTGGGTTTATCCTGAGGAAGGCTGCCAGGGACCTCCTGCAAGCAGGGCAGCTCGGGATTGAGTTTTAAAGAAGCTTTGGAACGTGAATGTAAGTGCTTTTGGGCCATTACTGGAAGAAATTTCAGTGCTGGGGGAATTCATGGGACTGTTGGACAAACAGCAAGCTGGTAGGGTGTCAATGCTGATAATTCCTTTGTTAATTTCACTTTGCAGAGACCAATAGTTAGATCCTATGGGTAGGGCTTGGCAAAGAGAGAATTCCTTAGCAGTGAGGCTTGGGAAAGGGAACTGATTCTTAACAAATTGATACAGCCTTGCACCCTCTACAAATACACCAGCTGAAAAAAAACCCCAAAAAACCCGACAAAGGAAAAAAACTTCACCTTGCTTTTGAAACACTGAAGTATTTTACTTGACCTGGAACAACTGTCAGTGGAACCATTTCCAAGTGGTTTTTTCTTCTGCAATTGGATTGGTCTGGCATTATACACACTGACAGTGGCTTATCCAACTGGGAGTAGCTTAAGCTCACTGGATCCAGGTTTAGGCCTACCCTTGGATGGAGCAGTGATACCCAGGTTTCAAACAAAGAGTGATTAGATTAAGATATTATATTAATTTGAGAATTTATGCCTAAAATGCTATATTAGGTGTTTACATGAGTGTTTACCCATTTCTCATTTAGGTAATTTCACAACCAAAAATGTTATTTAAAAAAAAATAGACTGACTCGTGATCTCTAGATCAAAAGCAGATTTTCTATGTGGTGATGATAAAAACCAAACCAAATCCTAAACACTTAGAACTTGCATATAATTCTTGTGGGCCTGACTTGTTGAATTAAAGCTAGGCTTTAAATACAAATTTTCTGTAAAGTATTGGGGACTGTCTTTTGTACAAGGCTGATAATGTCAGATACAGCAGAAGGAAATAAGTTGCTTAGGAAAGAATTATCCCTTACCGATAGTTTGAGCATTAGCTAACTTCAGTCATAAATCTTTCAATGCAAGATGTCCTGACCCCTGTGGAATTGAAGCCAATTAGAAATAACCTCTTTATAGCTTTTATTTGCAAAGAGATGTGGGGGAGAAAGGAGTGAATAACACCCTTACATCAGAATGCTTTAAATACCCTCACAGACAGAGGTGAAATGTTGATGGAGCAATATGGCCTTACTACTTTGGGCTCCTCTTTTCAAATTACAAGTTAAAAAATTCCAAATTGGTCCCCTTTTGCAAGCAAAATGCTCAAAAAAGAAAAATAAAGTGTTTTAATTATAAAGATTTTCCTCAGATGATAGTTGTCTGCAAAATATTGACTGGAGCTGTTCTCGGCTGTCTACAGTACAGCTTAATAGACACCACATTCCTGAAAACACAGTGGAATTTTGATTGTGGCATAGAGCTATTGACATGATCTTTACCATTTGAGAATAGCAGAAAATATCTAGGAAGCAAAATAGAGATGCTTATGTTAACTTTATCATGCTGACAAAATTCTTTGTTATACCTGGCCTTTGTGGTCCTTGGAAGTTCTCGAGGATATATAAAAGTTCCAATAAGAAGGCCAACATCATCCATCATCTCTGCCATGGGCAGATAGAATAGGCTGTGTCTACCTTTCTCTTCCAGCACTTCAAATGCTGTAAAGCAGGGTCAAGCCATATTCATTGTTGTGACCCTCTAGTGAGGTTACATGAGGCAACTCATAGTCAGAGAGAGCAAAAGACATCCTACACAGGCAAAGAATCTCATCTAATTCATCTATACATGTCAAGGATAGTGTCAGGAACCCTATCACAGCATTATGTTTGTAAATGTCTGTGCAGTTTTGACTCTTCCAGAGAAAGACATGAAGATAATGATACATCATTATTCAGCAGCCTCAGTAAACTTTGTCTTAATAATTAGCATTTCAAAGAGTAAGTTTATTTGCTAACCAATATGAGAAAAATAGTGGAATTATGTTGAAACAAACATAAAGGTAATAAATATGCAGTGACAAAATTCTTTGAATTCTCACAAAAAAAACCAGGCAAGGAATGAAAATCTCTCTGCATGTACAAAAGGGCTTGCACTTCCCACTGCAATCTGTAGAACTGTGTTGAAGTGACCTTGTTTTTGTGTCTGGTGACAACATTGCAGAGTGATGATTAATACTGCACTGTCCTGCTTCCAAAGCTCTGCTCCTGTGCTGAGGCACAAAACTGTTACTCATGATACGTTAGTCAGAGATAAAGTGGGAGCTTTGTGTCGTCTCACTGAAGTTGTTCCGTTTAATGTCCGGCTTCTGATTCAGAGTGAGGAAAACGCAAAGAGCTGGCAACTGCTCTGTTCAGGCTAAGTTATAGTAGCTTCCAGGAGTAGGTGACATGGCAGCCTAAGTCCTGTCTGAGGGATACAGCCCAACCTGCTTCACAGGATCAGGTTTCAGCGACGTGTGCATGAGTTGGATTTTATTTGATTGAGAGCAGCATCTGTGTGGGCGCAGAACAGAGGGAGTAGTTTCTTAATGCTTTTTTTCCTGCTTTTGATCAAGCAAAACCAGAAAACCAACCCAACAGCTAAAGCAAAGCAGACTGTAGGAAAGCAGGCCTGAAAAATCCCAAAGAAAATGAAGGAAAAGACATCCAGAGCTGAGAGGATAAAATAATTCTTACAGTTTGTCATACACCTTACCAGAATAAAGCCTTTAAATACATGTATATATTTTGTACATGAGCAACACTAAATTAAAGAAAACCGTAATTCTATCAACTGTTTCCTTCTGAGGATGCAAGTTGTATCATTTCACTGTTCCACTCAAGAAGGGTAATGATAACTGGTACCTATCACGAATTAGCAAGATACAAAACATGCATTTGTTCTAACCTGATAGTCAAGGAAGTTTTTAGCTAACACTAATAAAGAATGAATTCTCATTCTTCTGTATGGATAAAAAGTGTATGTGAAGGTAATGCCACTACAGGGACACTGCCTATAGGCTATTAAGGGAGAAAAGGAAGTATTTAAGTACTATCAGAAGACATGATGGGCTTGTAGTAAAGATACAGAGCATAATCATGGCTGTTAATTGTGCCAAGTGCTGCCACTCTAAACTGAAGTTGAAGCCTGTTGCCCTTGTGATATTCTGCAGAACACTATTTCTGCAGCATTAAGTAATATAAGGATTATTGTTATTTTAGACAGGTTCTCTTCTCAGCTGTCTAGCAGAGGTCTCCTTGCCCTGTTAAACAAAAGGGGACCACATATTCAGTTGTTTCATTTTCAGTTGTATTATTTTTCCTAATGTTTTTTTTTCTCCCTTTTGGCTATCGCTATTTGACGCATATGGACACCATTACTACAATATGTATAAATAATGTCTTTAAAACCCACAGGTGGACAAGAGCTATTTCAAACCTGTCTAACTGTAGGGAAACAAGGGCCAGAAAGAATAAAAATATGCTCACTAAGAAAAATAAGATTATAAAAATAAAGTGTAGATATGACAGGTCGTTTACCAAGGAAAGAATAAAAGTATGTTTGGAGAAACATAAAGCTACTACCAGGGCTGTACACAAGTTAAATTATGATGTAATCTTGAATATTATAATCAGATCTCATTGTGGGTGTTCTCCAAAAAATGTTAGCAGGATGTATATATGGCTAATGACATTTATATTTTTGTAAATATGTAAGTATGATATGTAAGATAGAGGGAGGGATAGGATTAAGCCAGCCTGGGAAGTGTTCTGGCAATAGAAACCAGCTACATCAGACACAGGAAAGACACCAAAAATACCCCAGATCTCCTTACCACTCTTTAGTCTGTAAGTCTGCATAGTAATTAAATCTTTATCTGTGAGACAGGAGAATTAAAGATAAATAATTAAAAGTTGAGAAGAGTCTCACATTCACAGGCATTTGAAAGTGGCCAAACCTATTGTTTGTTCTAATTCAGGTCTAGGTATTAATAAGTCACATGAAAAAAATAGACATGCTGGCAAGGATGAGAATGGGTACCAGGAAACAAGCACAAAACCCAAGAAGTTATCCCAGAATCTGTTAAAATGATGGATTTTCCACTATGTATGGGGAAAATTAATGTGCTTGGAGCTGACTCAGAAATTAGGTCTAACATGCTGCCGTTGACCAGCCAAAGTTTGAATAGTGAACTACCGGTGTAATTATCAACATTAAATCTCAATTTCATGACAGTGAAAAAACTCATCCTATGGAAGATGTTCCCATGTAGTGAAGGCTTCACATGACAAAAAGCAGTTGAAAGCACATTAAAATAGGATTACTGGTGGTTTGCAGCAAGAGGACAAGGCCTGTGTTGAAGCTTTGTATATTTGTTAGCATTGCACGACTTGCCAGGTTGGAGATGGTTAACTATCTTTATCTTTCACAAACACAACTACTTGATGATACAGCATATAACCAGAAAAGTGGTTTAGCCCAAAAGTGATGTAAGGTGCCTCAAATATGACACAGATTAATCTCATTGCCATCAGAAATGGTTGAACTTTGCAAAAATATGTCTCCTTCTCCTCAAGTTGTTACTAATGCAACAGCAATTTGAATAAAACATGTCGATAAAAATGTGAATTTCCCTTAGCTTTCAGTGTAAAGCTATTAATTATTTATCATTTTTTGCAATATTGCATTGTCGTTTTAGTTTCATATAGCGACTTATGCTAATTGCTTAGGGCACTTACTATCATAGGCAGCTTTTACATTTATTTGCTGTAAATCTCTGTTTAAAGCAAATGTGAAGTTTATTATCATCATCTTCATCAGTCAATATATTTGACTAAAATACTGAAAAATCCTCTTTGCTGTGGGTACAAGCTAAGTCCAAGTAGATAGTGACTGCAAAGGGAATGTTTTTGCAAACGATGTCTTTCTCAAAAATTCAAGTGATTGGAAATGTGTGATCTTCAGCAGATTTTAGATCAAATACAGTTTCATGTTCTATTTACATTTTGGTAAACCACTCTCTCATTGATAGTAGTAAATTAGTAAAGTATTAACAGAGGACAATTACAGAATGTATTTTTTTTAGTCTATGGGAAATGCATCTAGACTGGTGAAAAAATAGATATCGGGCAAGATTTTGGTTTTATTTTTCATTTCTTTGATCCAACTGAAGGTACCAAAGCAGAAAAGGAATTTGACAGTAAAGAAAGATATACCTTTAGGACTCCTTTTAATCTGGGAAACAGCTAGGAGGAAGGAACAGTCTGATTATAAAACCAAATGTAGTCTAAAGTAAACTTCTAAATGCTGGATTAGAAATCAAGCTGACACTGTGTCCCTTGTGGACAGGAGAGCCACTATGATCCTGGCATGCATCAGGATGGCCAGAAGGTCAAGGGAAGTGATTCTGCCCCTTTAGTCAGCCCTGGTGAGGCCACATCTGGACTGCTGTGTCCAGTTTTGGGTTCCTTGGGACAAGAAAGACAAGGAGCTACTGGAGAGGGTCCAGCATAGGCCAAAAAGATGGTTAAGGGACAGGAGCATCTCTCTTATGAGGAGGGACTGTGGGAGCTGGTTAGTGAAGACAAGATCTTGTGTTCAATGCCAGGAAAAAAGAAATTAGGCAAAACAGAAAAAATTACACAGAACAAAGGTGGGATTTTACGTTAACCGTCAGGTTTTAGTTGTACCAACCCAAATGGAACACAAACTGCTGCCATTAATGTGGTGTTTGCTAACCATTATGTAGTTTTTATATCAATTGCCACAAAACACCACAGCACCTTTGCTATCATACAGGGTACAGTCAAGCAGAACTAGAAAAGATTTCTCACTGGATTGGAAAATAAATATCTGAAATCTACTCAATTTGCAGCAATATCAATGCCTAAAAATTGACTCTCCCCCCCCCATCCCTGCCCCCTCCCCCTTAAAAAATGCCTGCTTTCACAGAAACCTCAGTTTTTCATCAACATTCTGGTGAGAAGTTCCCAGATGAATCTGTTGACCAGTATGTTTCACACAATGGCATCTGTCTGTCTGGAAGTAATAGTCTGATACATCTTGTGTAATGAGGATAATGTCGTCTCAGGGAACATACAAAAAAGCATATTAGAAAGTGTTTTGTACTTGACTGAATTTTCTCTTTCTTGTCTAATTCACATCTCAGCTTCCCTGATTTTTTTAAAATTTTCTTTTCCTGAAGGTTAAACATGAGTTATGCTCCAATAATGAGCAAAGTAAAATGCAGTTTGTGGGAATGCTGCTCAAACTGACAAGACTAGTTTACCTACTGGCTTTATGGGAAGCTTTCCATGGTTCCTTTTTTGAATATATGCTATTTGCTCCCAGCTGGAAACCCTGTCAGCTCCACATCTCCTGAGGTCTTTAAAGTCCTGTGAAATGAAGCTGAAACAGAGTATTGTTAGTTGCCATACTATGATGTGGAAGGTTGGTAAATGTGAGGCAAATTATATGATATTGGTGTACAAGTCACTTTTCTCATATACAGTAAATTGCAGCACAAGGGTGCATAAAATTAATTATTTGTGAACCGGGCTCTAGATATATTCAAAAATTGCTAAGGTGAATTACTTCTTGGATTGTAAGATAATAATAGCTCATGTTTTCTACTCATCAACAATGTAGTTCTCATACGGGCACAATTGCAATGGAGTGCTGTATTTTTATATGTGGCCCACACTCTAATTAGCACATTCTAATTTCAAGCTTAAAAGAAAACCACAAGAAACATATGGCTTATAGCATTTTATTATTAACAACTAAGCTGTGTGTCTCACTGTGAGACAAAAAGCCAATCTTTCTTTTCTTTGATTCCGCCTTGCTCCCTGCTTTTTTATTTCTATCAGATAATTAAATAACCCAAACAAGATGAAATTAGTTACTTAATTTCTCTAGAAATTAGAGGTAATTTAGATTTAAGGAACTATTTTTGGAGTGTTTGAATGTTTTGTTTATAGCAGCTTAGTTCAGCCTGTTTGTTCACTCATTTCTTTTCATCGGCAAGATTTAAAACCAATCAATGATGCCCTGAATTCTGGCTATATTTAATGAGAGAAAATGCTTGGTTTTTTCTAGTTAAATGCTCCATACTTTCGAAATCTCTCTCCATTCCACCCTATTTTTAAGCAGAATGTTAATAGTATTAGACCGCTAAGCTGAGGATGTTGCTAATAGCAGAATCACAGAGCATGCTAATTACTTGCAGAGAGGTCACAAAGGTTTGTGAGAGACAGATTCTGATAAGGTGGGGCAATTGCAATATTCATGACTTCCTTTTTTTGTTCCTTTCTAACTTTTTTCCTCTGAAATGCTCACAAGTCTGTGTCCGTATTGATGATAAAGGTTAAGGCGTCTTCATTTGAACGGATCTTTCTTGGTGGATTTTTGTGGTGTAAAGCAGATGGCAGTGCTCCTACTGTCTCTTCAGAAGTGAATACATTAAGGGCAGTGCCCCACTGGCTCTTTGATGAGACAGGTCTGAAATCATCAAAGTCTGGCCCTCTTCTTTCCATCAAAAAGTACAAGCAGGGCCTATAGAGACCACTGTCTATGGAAGATGATAGCGTAATTAGCCTTTATGATAGATAAATCTTCATCATCTGATGATCAAAGACAGCTAAAATTACCAAATTACATGTGGCAGTTTTGTAATATGAATAAAATGAGGCAACTCTATAATCTCTATGATCTTGTTAACTAGAGAGCTAACTCTTTTTCAAGTGCATTTTACATTAGTTAGAAGCTTATTTTTTGTTAGCAGTATTTTTTTACTTAACAATTGTGATGCAGCAAAACAGTTCGATAAAAGGCAGGAAATACAGGATCAGCATAAAGTGAACAGGAAAATTTTATTTTTACTTGTTTCCCCTTTTCTCTTTTCTTCCCTTTTTTTTTTTTTTTTTTAATGTGCCATTATTTCCATCTTTTCCACTCTTGCATCCCCATTACAGTCTTACTAGGAGGAGAATTTTCTGGATTTCAAGCAGGAGGTGAGACTCTAAGACCTCCCTCAAGATCAGTTATATCTGAAAAACAGGAGCAGATGACCCAGCATGACTGGCTCGAGAGCGAGCTGTAATTTTTGTAAGAGAAGACAGGAACTTTATTCCTGTGCTAATAGTAAAATCTCTTCAGTGAAGCAAATCACTGAGAGTTTGAGGGTCTAGAAGGGTGTTGCAATATAGCAATCTTGAGAGGGTTTTGTGTCCTTAAGAAGTGAAGGTCCTTATTACTGTGATCTGTGTGGAAAATATATACTTTTTTTTTTTTTTTTTCTATCCAAACTAAAATCCCCATCTTTTAAGTAGAGGGAAACACTTTGATGTTGTCACTGGTGACACATTTCTGGGCACTCAAGATACACCTCCTTTGGGATGGAAAAAAGAAAAGGTATTGCATGGGGTGGGTAATGCTTTCTTTTAAGAGCTCATGTGTGCATGCACTGCAGTCTGTTGGGAACATAAGGGCTGAGTGACTTTAAACATGGTGATACTGAGCCTTGTGATATCTAATGTCAGGCAGCTCATTTCTAGAGTCTCCGAATCCTGTTGTAAACATATTGCATTCATCCTGGCAGGAATCTTGGAAGAGGATCCAGTTGTAGCCAGGGTGCTACATATGGAGCCAAAAGGCAACCTGCTCAACAGCAAAGGCTTTAAAAACAGGGGTTTGGGGAAGCATGACATCAAAAATTTAAATTGATCTTTTTCACTTAGTACCAAACTGCTGTGAGATTACAGTTTGGCGTTTAAGCACCTAAACACCACTTAAATCTGGTGCTAGGCTTTTGTTTCCTGTTTGGAATCCAAGTTTATGTTTAAGTATCTTTAGGAACTTTCTAAATAAAGCAATAAAATAATAATAATAATGAAAAAAAGAGGTAGCATTCTTTGAGAGCTATCATCCAGTCCTGGTAATGACCTGAAAACTTCAGGGTCAAATACACCACTTCACTTGCTGCTTTCAGATGATAATAGCTATGCATTATTATTATGTAAAAAATATGGATGTACAGTATGTTCTGAAAGGGAATAACTTGTTGCCAAGGTTACGGAGTAGAACACATCCCCAGTTTATAGGTAATTTTAAAAAAGAGAATGCTAAGACAGTTGGAGAAGAGAGGTAGAAGAATGGTGGAGTGCTAGAAGGTATATAACAGTATATTTCAGTTTTATTATCCAACAAGAGACTTCTTGTTTCATTCAAATATAGACTAATTTGAAGCTCAAAATTACTATTATTATTATTTCACGATCACAGTTTAGTTTGTTTCACATCATGCTCAGTTTTATCTACTAGGATCCAAGTAAGTTACTCTCACCTGTGTAAGATATGTTTGTGAGTAAATAATTTGAAGACAAGGGATATTTTTGCAACATAATTCAACATTAAAATAAGATAACTTTGTATTAGTGGGCAACAAATGTTTTATCAGTAAAATTTGAGTACTGGCCTAATCTTTTTATAGTCTTGTTTTGAGCCAAAAGTCCTAAGCAGGTTTCTATCTCTTGGCTGCATACAGCAATTAGTTTGCTGAACAGAGGACACTTCAGAGGGAAGCCTCATGGAAGAGGCAAAGGACAGAATTAGGGTGAGCTTATGATTTGGTGGTACTAGCAAAATTCCTTGCCTTTCTGACAAAGAACTAAAGGTTTGCCTTTTAGGAAGGACTTGGGCTCCTGCTTTCTCAAGCCTAGCTTTGCAATATGGATATGCAGTGCAGCAGTTACTGGACTCTCTAGGCTTCATGTTTTCCTCATCATTGGGATAATTATGGACAAAGAAATGCATGAAAAAAATCATGACTGGGCAGAAATACATTTGCCCAAATGAGTGTGAAGGCTTTAATTCAACTTAGTCCTTCATCCCTGGTAGTTCCTAGGGAAAAAGTTATTGAAAGTTACAGCTATGCTTGCATGTTGAGACATGTTCTACAGCAGTGGATAACAGGTATCCACATTTTAATGTGGATGGATATAAATATTTTTAATGTTGTGTATAGACCAGGAAATGCAAATATCTCAAGATATTTGTTTGTGGAGTATTGATGATCTAGTTAATGGAATTATTAATGAATTGAAATATTCAGAAGGCACTTTGCTAAGCCGAGTTGAGTGGACTGCACAGCTAATAGTTGGAACTGTTTCTTTGTGGCTCTTTTAATAAATGGTTTGAAAGGAGCAGTTGTATAGAGTATGCTATACATTTTTCATCAGTGACACATTTAATATGAGCTTAATTGTCCAGAAGTGAGCCTTGGTAACTGCTCCATTGCTATACTGTCTGTCTGGGCAAAATTAACACATTTGTGAAGCTCTTCATTGTAACCAGTCACTTAATGCTGAGATTTTAGCCATCCTAAGCCTAGTCTTGGACTATGGTTTCTGCCAATATGAAAACACACATGAGCTGTTTGGGTTGGTTGTTGTATTTTTTGGGGGGGAGGTTTTTTTGTTGTTTTTTTGTTTGTTTGTTTGTTTGTGGTTTTGTTTTTTTTTTTTGGTTTGGTTTTTTTGTTTGTTTTTTTTAGGGTGTTTTTTAGGAAGTAGATGATAAAATAGTTTCCCATGGAATCACAGCAGGTGTTTGGATGGGGAGGAATTACAGAAAGCTATCTGAAATCAAAAAGTTTTAAATAAATTGAGTCTTAGCCCGGTTTATAGATATTCCAGTCAATGTGTTAATGAGTCAAGAACTGCAAATACTTTAGATAAACAGAGAAAAGTGTTGCATCAATTTTGCCTATAGAAACAAGGAAAATTTACAGCTGCAGCTATATTTTGTAAGGAAGCACATATATCAGGCAATGCCAGGTGGCAGGCATATTTCTGGAAGCCTTCTACTTTGCTTGTTTTCTTGAGCATCAGATTGCTTGCCCTTTAATAAAGCTAATTAATTTTACTATCTGATACTAAAATAAACAGATAAGAATTGTGCTAAAGAGGTTTCTCTATAGCAGGAAAGCCAGTACTGCAAAACTCTAATGCTGAATGCAGTTTTCATTCACACACGAGCTGCCTAATCCATGGCACTATGTTGAGATAGGGTAAAAGCAGGTTCAGTTGTTCCTAATCAACAAGATGTGTAGAGGCAGCACAAAATGGAAAGCATTCTTCCCTGAAGGGCTGAAAGAAAATGGACCCTTCTGCCTCTCAGTCCTGCCCCAGATATGGTACCAAGCCTGAGCTTAAAATGCAGCTTTCCAGCAGACACGTGCTTTAATGATGATGTTGGACATATCCTCCCCAGAGCATGCTTGGTTTTATATTTTTCCCTGGCAAAGTGTTTCAGATGTTTCATGTTCTAGCATTTCACAAACCAGATCAATGTGCAAACTGTAGTGTTCCAGAGGGAGACAACCTCTGCTGTTCCTTAACCCTCTTCCTTGTACAGCCTGGGAACCAGGAAAGATTCAGGGTGAGATTCGTTCCTTCACAATGCGGTTCAAACATGTCCAGGGAGAGAGGAAATTGGGATCTTGTCTTCAGTAAGCCTCCTGCATAATTCAAGTTGCAAACTAGCTCTTAGTAAGTCTTAAACAAACAAAACAAGTAACATCTTATGGAAAGCTGCAGTAAGGAAGCTGAAATAGCACAGTGAAAAATATAAAGATTGTTCCTCTCCTACATGATGTTAACCCTAATTCTTCTTTATAAATAAGTAGTGAAAATCAAATGCAGTATATGAGCAAGAAGAGGCCAGACATTTTGGTCAGTAACTGGCATTTATTTTCCTATGGAAAAAGAACTCTCTAGCCTGAAAAGGTGATGATGCTCAGACTGAATTATTTAATAGGAATCTACATGTGTTCTTCTGGACTGCTAAACAGCTTGTGATGTTAACCCTGTGATGTGCCCTTCCTCAGCCTGTGTGATGCTAGCCGTTTGAGTTTCCCTCTTTGCCTTCCCTTTTCTTCCCACCTGTTTTTCTTGCTATTAAAAGTACTTTTTGTTAATTTTTTTAGCTTTAATTCTTATTTCCTCCCCTAAAAATTCTTAAAATACAACAGGATTTAAATAAGTGACAAAATTCTAATTGACACCAGTGGGACAAAAATTATATTCTGAGTGTTCAGACCTCTTGGGTACGGCTTCAGAAAGCTGTTCTTTGCAGATCTGATTCCTTCTTTTCTTGCTGTTCCTCCATGACCAACCTTTCATATACAAGTCCTCTGAGGCCTTTAAAACCAGTGGTTAACTCACATAGTTAATGTCTGTTTTGAGGCAGGGGAAAAAATAAAAGAAGGGGGAAAAAAAGTAATATAATCCTACCGGACTGTGCTTCTCAGTGGAACAAGGAAAGACACTGCTGATCAATGGAGTGCAATCTCCATGAGACGCAGGGATCAGCTAATGATAAAAGGCACTCTCCAGTGGAATTTGTCCTACATAGATCTGCACTGAAGTGCTCAGCAGGCAACAAAGCCAGCCCTGATCTTCGCACATGAGTGCTTATTCCGTGTCGTGTGCAATTTGATTGCATGTTTTGTGTAGATGTATGTGTGTATCTGGTAAATAAAGCCACGCAGGCAAACAGGCTTGCTTTTCAATTGTATTTGGAAGAAATTACATTAATGAGATAGACATTTAAAATCATGTCTTTAGAGCAATGTTTTATTTAGTGGGTATATTTCCAGATACACATCCTTTCCCTTTTTGTTTTATTATAGAGAGAGATTTTCCCAAGATATTTCCAGCTGTTAGTTTTAACCTTACATAGCAAACTGGGATTTCTGAGTGCTAGATTTTTTTAAAAAATGAAGTCTTCTTTCTTCTCTCCTTATAACATAGCAACGAGGGCAGATTTTATAAGGGCTCAGACTCCATTTCACCAGTGCCTCCTGATTAATTTGAGCCCATCCCTAGTTACTGGCACAATCCTCTCCAGAGGTACCATGCTGACCTCCTTCATGTTGCCTTTTGAATTTTTGATTTCCAGCAGGTGAACAGGGGCAAGGAAATGAAGACCCATCTTCTAATGAAGCTCCTTTGTGTCCTGCATTTGCTGCGCGTTACGAACTGGCATTATCATGCAATTATTAGCTTACAGCTTTCATCCTGTATAAGATTCCATTGGATGACACAATCTTTAAGAGATGAAAGTGCTTATTTTTCTATTTAATTTTCTATAATTTGTTTTGGTATTTTAAAATATTCATATTAATATTTTTACTGGTTTTCTGTCCCATAATATCTTTAAATCTTCACATATTCTTTTACCTCCAGATGATTTAAGCAATTGTGTAAGGTTAATTGTTACAAAGCTGAAATAAGGACCAAGTAGCTTATGATTGTCTTGTTTACGGTGTTTTTTCTTTCATGATATATTACCAATTTAGGAACTTTTGACATGAAAGGACCAGTTTTCTTGCCTATCTTGATCTGCTCAAGGTTAATTGTGGAGCTGAGGAGCATATTTTCTGCTGAGTTGCTACATCTCAGAATATAACTGGCACCAAATCTTAGTCTGATTAACTCATATAGCTGGTGACTGTGTCAGCATTGGCAAGCTTTCCTTGTTCCCGATATAAAAGTGTTCCTATGAGTTCCTATAGGTACTGTATTAATCTTTCATTTTACACACTTAATGAAAAGAGAAAACTATTCTCAGCAGGAAGTTTAAATACTTTTCTTTGTATCCCAGGAACACAAGATAATAATAATTACTAATGGAACAAAATTAAATAAATTTGGTGTTATTTAATGTTTTTATCCAGCAGAGAATTTATGCATATGCTTCAATTCCAGGTGGAACAGGGCTCTGGAATCATTGTGACCTTTTGGGCTCGTTTCCTGTTATCTTCTGTTTGGTAGCAGCATGCAGCTGTGCCAATTTTGGTATTACACAGTTTCCACCAAAGTCAGTTTTGATTTTTTTCCAAAATAAAAAATTTTATCCCATTCACATAATACAGATGTGTGAAGACATTTTATAGGCCTGTAATTAGGAATGAGTTTTGAGGAAATCATAGTATAGCCTCAAATACATGGAGGGAAACCAACCCAGTGTTTTCCTGCCTCTCCTTAATCAGTAGCAGAATGGCTCAGGCATAACCAAAGAAAGTTCTACCAAACCCAGGCAGTGTAGGATGATGAATAGAATAACATCCATCTGCCAATCAGAAGGAAATACCATGGGATTCAAGGTATAGTTGAACAGTCTTTGCATCTATTTAAGAATTCAGTTCAAATGGCTTAAGGTTGAGTTAGTAATCTGACATGGAAACATTACTGTTCTGAATGGTTTGTTCTTTGTGTAAAATGTTTGGGATTTTTTTGCCTTTTTTTTTTTTTTAATCATGGTTTCTTGTAATTACCACAACATGAAATGTAGCATGCAAAGCAAAAGACATTATAGTGTTCCCTGTCATTTACACAAGATAAAGATCTTTAAGATGTAGGGAAAAACCAAAATTGTGAACCATTGGAAGACAGAAATACTGGTAGAGGCCACACAAGTTACTGCAGAAATGTACTGCACTGAGACACTGAAATTGTTATACTATTCCTAAATCCTCAGTATAAGGTGAAAGCATTTACATGCCTTAAGGAAAGCAATGATTGCCCCAGCTCTGAGAGAAAACTCTCTGCTTTGCTGCATCTTCATTTTGATCACTGCCTTTTTCCTTCCTCCTTTTTGTTTTTTTTCCTTTTTTCCCTTCAGTACTGTTTCCCCCTGGCAATATGTGAGATTACTGCGTTGTAGCACATGTGAAATGTACATGTCACATACACAACAGGGCTGATGTCTCTGCGGGTGCAGCCATGCTGCTAAATAAAACACCACTAACCTGTCAGCCAGCTCCCTGGCTCTGTGTCCAAGTGCCTCCACTGGCCTTTCCTAAAACAAAACTCAAGTGTACAGCTTCTGATGAGGACTGGACTGCTCCCCTAAACAGCAGAGTAACGCTGCACCAGGTTTGTCCCCCTTCCTCCCACATAGTCCTCCAGTGATGACCCAGAGGTCCTGGCCCTCAATTATGTTCACATAACTTCCTGTTTTAAAAACACTCTCTTAGTGGGTCCAGCAAGGCTTATGCTACTTCTTACAGGAATGGAAACCAGCCCAAACTGATTGTTATGTTCTTGGCACATCACCCATGTGGGACCAAGGCCAAATGCTGTACAGCGTAGATGTGGCCAATATACCCTAAAAGATACAATCTATGTTCTTTGTGGGTATCTGGTAGACTTGCTGTGGATTGCTCATCCTTGGATTAGATTTATCCCTGAAGCCCTTTCATTTAGAAGGGTCCGATATTTTCTAAAAGTATGCAATAGGTCTTCTAGTAGGATGCCTTTTGTTTTACTAGCTTCATATTCTATTACTGAGGAAAGCTTGTTGAAAACTTTCATTTGAATGAAAAAATCTTTTTTGTATTCTGAAAATGTGTATATATGTAAAATAATTTATATAATTAAGACTAACTGAACTGCCATGTGTAAATTATTTTTGGTTTTGTGAGGTGAAAATCTAAGGAATGTCTCAGGTGGTGAAGGACTACTGCAGTTCATGAAGAACTGCTTTTAGTTGATATTACAACATGATGCATTATGAATTATACTAGGTGAAATTGTGGGAGAGGAGTCTGGACACCAACACAAAGTTTCCATGCTCCATCAGCGCTGGAGTTGGAACTTGTACTTTCACATTATTTAAAGTAGTGGTGCCCCAAGCAGAAAACAGAGAAATGGCAAAATGGCTGTAAGAATAGCCAGGAGGGGCAAGTGCAGTTAAGATTCAAAATCTGGTATTAGAGTATCAGCAATAAAAGTGAAAAAGAAAAGAAAAATCCAAACCAAACAAAACCTAAACCTTTTGTACTACAATCCTTTGGTTATCCTTGAAGCCTAGGTAAGGTAGAGCTAAGCATTTGTTTCTACTTTCTGCTGGCTCTGACAGATCTATCGTAATACAATCCAAGTATACAATGTCCATTTTGAGATCAGTTTGGCTGATGAGCATATGGGAGGCAAAAGGGAATGCAGTGCCTATTAAAATGCTTATGAAAAATAGATAAAGCCTTTCAAACTTTAATAACATGCTATTTGATTCTGTCAGCAGATAACATTATGCACAAAGTATTGCATAGCCAGGTTTAAGGGCTTGAAAATCATCAGTCTAAGAAGGATTCCAGGAGACGCAGTGCAGGATAGCACATATTGACAACCTGCCAGTTCTGAGGGCATGAGGAGGACACAAGCACCATAGTTTTACTTGATCTTGTGGAAAGGAGATGGATAGTGTCATGAGGAGTGAACAGATAGACATCAACTGGACCAAAAGAGAATATTTCCATACAGACATTCTGGGCAGGCAAGATCTAGTAAGTGAAGCATTACTAAATGTATTTATGTCCTTCCTGAGATTTTCTACAGATACCTTTATGCCACAAGCCTCTAAATATTCATTAAAAAAAGAAAAAACAAATAAGCAAACAAAAAATCCTGCAAAAAGCATAAATAACTCCCAAGATTCTTGGAGCTGTGTTGTTTCTGCTCTGGTTTTTTGGGGTGGTGAGCACCTGCTTGAAGGAGAGGAAATTTCAGAAGCGCCTTGAGGAAAAATACTCATTCAGTCAGATCGCAGGCAGACTGATATGATCCATGACATTCATCAGGATCTCTTTATTTGATATGCTTGGGGAAAAAAAAAAAGTCATAGGTTCCCTTATATGCCTTTGCCTGTTTTCCTTGGATTTGTCTTTAATGCATGCAAAAGGAATAAATCCCGTTTGCACTCTGCCATTCCAGCAATGCTCATGGAAGAACCCCTGACACCATGGCGAGGTGTTTCTGTATGATGTTGCTGTAAATCCGGTGTGGTGCATTTGCAGTCAGCAGAATGGTGTTGCTCTTGTCCCCTGCCTGCCCCGTACTGATCCCGGAGCGCTGGCAGAAGAGTGGGAAAGCTGATCTCTCACTCTGTTACACACACCCCCTCAACGACTCAGGCAGCAGGCATTATAACTTCTCTTATTTATTCTTATTCAGTGTTTTGACCTCAGTCCTGGCTGCAGTGCTTAATATGATTTATTTATTCATAAGATGCTAAACTAACAATATTGAGTTTAGCGTGGACTGCCCATGAGACGCTGAAAAGAAATGCTGACATGTTATTGCTAAGGGCAATGGGCAGATTACTCTGCCTCACATTCACATGGTGCATTTATTCACCTATAAGCATTTTTATAGGGACTGTAATTGTAACACCTGGACAATATATGTGCACTATAAAAATGCTGAAAACTGTCCATTAGGACAATTAATTCTCTGTCCAGCTTCTGGTTTAATTGAGACATTGTGCCTTTGGCTGTGTTATTGCTTTTAATTTAAGGCATGCAGCAGGGCAAAGCTAGCTCTCACAGCTGTGAAAATACGTGGGTAGGTACTGGGATGCTGGAGGCTGAGGCAGAGCAGGAGAGGGACAGAGGACGTGTTACAGAAGCAGTTCCAGCACAGTTTTAAAGATTGTATTGTTTTTGTTGTTGTAGTGACACTGGGCAAATCTTTTTTTGTGACTGGTAATTAGGATAGAAAATTGAGCTTAAAGGGGACTGAAACTAATCAAGGTTGAATTTGACTAATAGTTCTGGTCAGAACAAAAGCGGGGAGAAATTTAAAAAATGTCAAAACATATCATTTTGACCTTTCCGAAATGAAATGTTTCATTTCGGAAATGCCAAACCATTTCATTTTGACATTTGTAAAATGAAACTTTGACTTTTTGATTCAAAATGTCAATTTTTTTTTTCATTTTAAAACTGACCTACATTGCTCACATGGTAGAAAACTAACGTAAATTTAAGGTAAAATTAATCCAGAACACTTTGAGCTGAATAAAAATCTCAATTTTTCAAAGAGAGGTAAATGAATTCTACTTTTCTTGCAGTTACTCTCCTTACTTGTTTTGTCTGTCCTTGTTGATATTGTGGTGCTATTATTATTGTGATTTTCATATTCAAATTTCCCTTTTTCCCTCTTTTTTGCACTAACTTGGAAAATCTATGTTTGTTGTATTGTATTGTAATTTGGTTGGAGATTTTTCTTGGGAACTATTTCTCTGTGCAGTTGCTTGGGGTTTTTGTTTGTATTTTTTTCCTTTGTTGGTGCATGGTCTAGCCAGGTAATACACATCACCACATGCCCATTGCATCATAAGAAACCGCTGAAAAATATCTTTGAGCTGCTAAATACTAAGTTCCCCAATGTGCTTGTTAAATTTGAAACTGATTCTTGGGAATTTCCCAGTCAATTAAAAGACCACAACAGCCACAGAGTGAAGCAGAATGTTTAATATTTCTGTTGGTAACAGGCGTTTGCCAACAGCCATCTTCACTACAGTCTCGGAAATGGCTCTTTTCAGGAATCATGTTTCTTTTTATTACTTTAAAATAGACACAAATATAGTAATGCTTGATGGACTGCCAGACAGGGAATGAACCTAGATCAAAACTGGTTCCTCAACTAGAACTGCACAGGCGCATAGTATAGCTCAGTAAATTCACTGGGAATGAAGAGCAGTTCTGAATTTAATACCCAGTCTTCTGCTTTTTCCAGAACTCACTTTGATGAGAATATTTTTCTGATAGTTAAGTTAGATTTGGTCCTGTAGGGTACAAAGTTTAGGGTCGGTAAAATACCGCCATTGGAAGAGAGAGTTTACTGCTGAAGCAGCAAGGACAGGCAGGAAAATGAGTGTGCAGGTATGACCAAAGTTCTCTAAATAATTTAGTAAGATAATGGTGTATTTGGAAATCAAAATGTACAAATTACTGCACAGTAATGAGCAAGACATGGAAAAAACTTTGAGAATGGAAGCAAGTGGATAATTTCTGTTTATGTGATATTTGAGGACAAGACTGATGTAGGTATAGAAACAACACTGAAGGCCACTTATTAAAGTTGAAAAAAAAAAAAAGAGTAAGAGATTCTTGTAGTTAGCCTAGCAGTTGAAGAGCCACATCACACTATAAATGTGATATATTTCTTTCAATGGTTTACATGGTACCCTTGCTTGTGGTGCTATCTTTGTGAGACTTGGCACTTCACATTGGCACTTTTCTTCAGCTGACAGTGAAGTATGATTAGATTGTTAGACTGGCTTTTTAGATCCCCCAATTATGAACAAAAACTGAATAAAATAACTGAATCTTAACCAATGGACTCATAATCCCAAAAGCAAATCAAACTAGGCTTGTTAGACCAACAATTAGCCAAAATATTTTTTGAGGTGACCTATGGAAGAACACTGGAACTTCTTCAAAGTCATGGGCTGTTTGATGCTCTAAGTGTCCAGAAGAAGGCAAGAATCACTGTGCAAAGCACTTGCCTCATAAACAGAGTGACAAATGGAGTTTGTCAGAGCTGTACTATGGTACTCTGGAGGGTGATGTTAATTCCAGGAATACTTGCTCCAACTCCTCTTCCACTGGAGAAAGCTGTGAGAGGAAAGTAAGAAAACAATTTCTGCATTGCTTTGAAAATTGTAGAAAAAAACCCCAAAATGTATTTGTTCCAATCTACAGTAACATAATTCCTGTTTTCTGCTAAGAACATCTCAGAGGCTTTTAGTTTAATATGTGGCAGGAACATTGCTGAAGCTAAGTTTCTTCACAAGAGCTTTTGATTCATGGAAGATCAAAAGTTGTATCTCGAGTTTTCAGCTAAATGAATTTGACTTGGAAATACCTAATTTTAAAGCAGTAATCCGAAGCCTGATGCAACTGAATGAGGAAAAAAAAAGCTTTGTTCCTTGGAGAGTGGAATTAATGAAGTCTAATTTTCTATCCATTGTGTCTCCTAGTGGGAGTCTTTAGGTTTAATCTTTTTGCACACTTTAGGTATTTACAGTGTGCTATCCGATAGCCATATTGAAGTGTCTCATAATGGTTGAGTTGGTGTTGCATCCTTTTTCAAAGTGATGAAACTAGTTCAGTGCTTGTCTGTTTCCCAAGAACGTTGTAAATACTTAATGGCTTTAATACTCCTAGTTTTCTTTCAAATGTGACTGCAATTTTTTAACGGTTATTCAGAATGTAATAAAGAAGAGAAATAATAGGATGCAGGCTAACAATATTGGGTGCTAACTTTTCACTGGACATAAATTTATCCCATTATCCAAATAGGGCATTTTGGAACATGCAGACAGGCTAGATAGATAGGCCAAGACCAATGGCATGAGGTTAAACAAGACCAGGTGCCAGGTCCTACACTTGGCCACAGCAATCCCATGCAGTCCTGTAGTCTGGGAAAACAGTGGCTGGAAAGTGGCCCACCAGAAAAGGACCTGGCGGTGCTGGTCAACATCGGTTGAACATGAGCCAGCAGTGCCCAGGTGGCCAAGGAGGCCAAGGATATCCTGGCCTGTATCAGCAATGGTGTGGCCACAGGACCAGGGCACTGGTTGTGGCCAGCACTGGGCACTGGTGAGGCCACACCTCAAATCCTGTGTCAGTTTTGGGCCCCTCGATTCTGGAAGACATTGAGGTGCTGGAGCAGATCCGGAGAAGGGCAGTGGACATGTTGAAGGGTCTGGAGCACAAGTCTGATGAGGAGCAGCTGAGGGAGCTGGGGGTGTTTAGCCTGGAGAAAAGGAAGCTCAGGGTGACCTTATCACTCTCTACAGATCCATGAAAGGAGGGTGTAGGGTAATGGTGAGAAGACAACTAGAAATATGTGAGTGTGACTTAGGTATCCATAATACATGGACACTCAAAAAGCAGGAAGGTGGAGAACAACTTATTTTCCTCTCTAAGACTACCTAGAATATAATAAAAATAGTGTGTAAAACTAGTATCAGTAATCGGACTAGAGAGCATTGTGTTTTGTGGGTTATGAAATTCTTTTAAGTGTATGGCTATAAATATTTTCACGTTTTTAAGGTTTGTAGTAACTCCATAGTTAAATTAATGGGTGGTTTCTTGGTTTTTTTTTGTTTTGTTTATTCATTTTTTTGTCAACCTTACTCAGCCCTATAGAGATAAAACCACAAACAGCAAGAATTTGCTGACAAACTATCATAGAAAACAAAATACTCATTAGGAAATTTAATATAGAAGATATGAAGGACAGAGGCAGAGGGAGTAAGAGGATTGTTAGTCAATTAATGCTTAAAGTGACAAATAACCACAGTGGCTGATGAATGGCATAATAATGATACAGCTAGCCAAACTGTCTGAGCTTTCTAAGATAAATACTATGACAGTACTGAAAAATACAGTCTTTTCATATTTACAATAGTTACAGTTGTTGCAGTGCTGCTACTTGCTTCTTATATTCTTATTTTTCAAGTATTTAAACAGTATTTAAAAACCACAAACCTTCTTATATGTTTTGCAATTAATTATGAGCAGCAGTCCCTCTTTACAATTATTGGCATATGTTTCTTCTCAACATCCCCTGAGACTCTACTTAGGAGAGTAGTTAACACATTTATCTGTTTTGCTTATAGGTTACCCTGAAATAGATGAGAAGTTCACCTTCTCTGAGTTGCTGAAGTTCTTCCTTATGGCTGATTATTTATTTGTGTGTATATATGGAGGCATTATTTTTTTTAATTCGTTGTAGTTTTTTTGACTTTTTATGTGTTTATAAAAAATGCATAAATATGTAAATACATATGCATGTGTTTGTGTGTAGGTGTGTCTTTCTAGTCTAGAACATGAATAGTCTGGTCATGTGTAGGTTTCAGGCTTGTTTCAGCACTGATCCTGTGAAGTGTACCATAAACTTTGAGTGATATCCAAGGCTGCCTGAGAGTGAATGAAATATGAAAAAAATCCAGTGCCTTTCACATAAATATTTTAACATCAGGCATTTATTCTGAGAGCACCAAGCTCCAAAGACGATTTTCCCTCTGAGGGACATCACCCAAGCCTATATCAGAATGGGGTATCCAAATATTAGTGAACAGAAAAATCTCTAGTCTATGCTGAGAACTACTGGGTAAAACCACACCACTCACGTAACGCTTCAGATGCTCTGGGGTAACTTCTTGCCTTCCACTTCTGAATGATGATTTTCTCTGGTCCTCTGTACACAAGTCTCAAGGACACCTGCTTCAGATAAAACGGGTTTCTAAATATAATATTAAACATCCATGCCCAAACAACTGACCTGCTTTTATTAGAGGTGCTTTAGAGTAAAAAATTTCCAGCCGTCACTGCTAGTTTGTTGCTGTTAATTTCCCAGTTCTTTTAAGACCCAGATGGCAGGCAGATTTAGGGAGCTGCTGGAATAGTTTTGTATGACTACTGAGGAGCCACTAATATCACGTTTTCATATGTATGAATTGTTTTTTATTTGGCAACTACTGTGGAATGGGGAAAAATAAATTATTATATGCGTACTACTCAAATTTGCAGGATATTCTAATCCATTTTTACTTTTCACCAATTTTTTGGATTTTATTTCCTGCCAACCTGAGTTTCTAAAATGTACATATCTGTGTGTGGATCAGTAGCATAATAGTCAAGGCTCAGTCCTCAGATATTACAAGTTTTATGTAATTGAATGAGTTACATCAGGGTTACACATCTTCTACTCTGTGCTGAGTAAGCAGTAATGTCTCATTCTCTATTATATGAAATAGCTTCCTCTCTGTTTCATTTAAGAGTAAATTTTCTCAAGTATTCTTGGCTGTGAATCCCTGCTGCCAGCACAATTCCCACAAACTGACACCTATTGCCTTTTAACCTACCGTATCTTTTACATGTCCTGAAGTTCTGTCACTTCAGTAGAGATTCACAAGAACTGGTGATCTACAATTCTAAATTTATTTTAAAATTTATTTTAAATTTTATTTTTTAATTTTCATAGCACTGGTCAAAATTAACTTTCAGTTTTGGTTTCCCACTGAGGAGACGAATTTGTGTCTTCAGTCTGGTTTTGAGTTAGTTGGGTTTTAGGTTAGCTGATTGTATAGATTCTCTTTCTGGCAGGTGATGCTGTGAATACTCAGTAGTTCTTCAAATCAGGTACTCAGAAGATGAGAAATACGAATTGGTTTAGTACATTACTTGTCACATCACAGTTCTCACTTGCAAACGTCTCACTATTGGGTGAAATAAATATATTTAGATGTATTCTCTCTAACAGAGGGATGGCAAGGTAGTTTAGGATTATTCCTCCTTTGGCCTCCCACTGGGATGTAAAAAATGGGGTCTAAAATAAAATGAGAAGAGGGAGAAAAGCAGAAGCTGACAGTGGAGTTCCCAAGAGGAGCAGGACTAACTTCCCTCCAGTCTCCTCTCTTTAGCTCTTTCATGTACTGCCCAGATCCTCATCTTGCTATTGGTAGGTGGTGAGGAGAGACTGAGCCCAAGGACACTGGAGTATCTCTTGAAATTAGAAACAGGGAGCAAGAATATGCTGTGAAGAGATAAAATGAAGTTTTATTTTAGGAGACAGGCTGTATTTCTGACAGATGGACCATCCTTCTGAACCATATAGCCTCTAGCCCCATCCTGCCGGTGAGGGACACGTCAGCCTGAAAGATTAAAGTTCAGCAAAATTATAGGCCACCAAAATCAGGGCTTTATAATGGGAACTGTCATCTGACTTGAATAATAGTCCCATTCATAATACTTATACTGAATCTTAATCTCACTTAAAGTGAAATTACTCCAGGGACTTAAAATAGGAGTATTTGTAATTTAAATGTCTTCTGAGACTCTTTACACCCTGGATATAGGGTGCAAAGATGAGCTATGTGTGCTCTCTACAAATGTGTCTGCACATGTGTACAACTATCTGTATATCAATATGGGGTTTTTTTATAAATAGATATTATCACACAGATAATTATGAAACCAAGGGAATAATGATGATTTTCTTGTTTAATTATCCCTAGCATATATTTTTAAGGCATCTTACAAAATATTATTTTCTGTTCCCCTTTCCACTGGCAAATACAAAATAGAATGGAGAGCTCAGAGGAAAGAGAAAAAAGAAGAGCAGAAGAAGAAATGCAGGTAATAAAAGGAAAATTATTGTTATGATCAACTGTAGAGGAAAAAAAAAAAACACCCTCAGATAAAATTAAATGTTTCTCTCTAGAAAAATATTCTATTGAAAGACTATAAGGCATCCATACAGCCATCTTTGTTTTATGACCAGAGCTACCTAATACTTTCTGTGCTCAGGACTAGAGCACTAGAAAAACTGAATTGAATTTTCTCAGGGCTAAAACTTCTTAATATTTTTAGCATAAATTTATACCATTATTCATAAATTTGCTATTAGAGACAGGCTCACAGTGAACTCTCAGTGGGATACAGAATTTCATGCTGCCTATGTAGTGCTGGCCATAGCTTCTCCTCTTCAGCAAAAGCTCATCAGTTCCTGCAAATTATCTTTGCTCTTGCAGGTAGAACTTTATTATAGATGATGCACATATGCCAGACTCATCTAGTATTATAACACTTTCTGTCACCTTCATCCAAACAACATCTGGCAGCAGTCCCCAAAGTGACATTTCAGACATGGAAGCAGAACTAATATGAAGAAAAATATGGTGGTGGTGACAATACAACCAGAGAACAACTTCCTCCCCAATTAAGTCAACATACTGCTATCCTTCAGTGTCTCAGGAGTTCCTCCTCTTTCCCAGCACTCTATTTTCTCTTATGTAGTTTGCAACAGTCCAGTATTCCACAGAGTTCTAGGTCAACTCCTCTCCATGAGAGAGGATGACAAAGGTTGAATACAGCTTTTTGAACCTGGCAGCCAAGACTCAGGTAAAGATACTCACCTTTTGACTTTGTAAGGTGCTGTATACAAGCATGTTCTTTCTCTGTGTTTAACATGCTGTGAACTGAATTCAGTGCAACATCACTTCAAAGTCCCCTAAAGCAGAAAACTTACTTTCACTCACTGAAGTGTCAGATTGTATTGTTGCATGTCACTACTTAGGCGGTTTTTTTCAAAAGGGTTCACTTAAATCCACCAAAACCACAAAAAATAAGAGGAAAATATTGTTTTGTTAGAGGCTTGAACATAGTTTTATGGTATTGAAATATTGTTCTTAATTAATAAACCTTAATTTTGAATATAAATGCAAATTCTAAGAAATTTTGACAAAGTTATAGTTTATGATTTCTAGAGGAAGGAAGTTTTAAGAATTTTAAATTTCAAATGTTTTAGCTGAGAAATTCAAACATACATATTGTGCAATTATGTGTTTTTTTCCATTGTTTATTAGCTTCACTAAAAGCACATAAAATTTCTAAGCCGAACAGATTGTAGAATTTACCTTGTCACTGTTTACCTACAAAACAGAAGAGGAAACTTTATTAAAGAGCTTCAGGGTATTGCACAGACAGACTTCCCACAGTAAGACATCACTGTCTGGTTTGTAGATCTGTAGCACACTCAGCAGCATCACAGATCCAGTCTCTTCTTTGGGTCCCTTGCCCTCCATGGCTTATGTAATTCTTACTTCTGCTTCAACACCAGGGTTATTTGCCCTAATCTGGAGGATTTCAGAATGGAACTTAGACAATGAGAGAACACAGAGAAATGTCTATTTGCCATATTTGCCATATCTGCCATTTCTTATGGGGCTTTTTTTCAATGTTTACAGTGTAGCTTTTTTGAGCTTTGATATAGCAAATTTATCCCAGAATTCTTTCCCCCCACCTCCTCTTTTCCCTTGTCTCTTGCTTCACCATGAGGTTCTGAGGTTTTTATATTTGTTTTGCTCTTTTTGTGCTTCTTCTTTAACCACTATGGCTTCTCTTTTCCTTGCAAGCCACTTGAATGTATCTTCTGTAACTTCCTATATAAAAAGTAGATACAAAACAAAACCAGAAACATTCTAACATATCGGAAAGAACAATAAATATTTTAAAAGCCACAGGTCGTACTCAGCATTGCCACAAAACAAAGTAATGTTACTATGTAAAGTAACTCTTATTGTACATTTAAGTTAAATGTTAGGAAATCCTTTACTTAAAGGATGATCAGGCACTGGGAACGGTTGCCCAGAGAAGTGTTGCCCCATCCCTGGAAGCGTTCAAGGACAGCCTGTATGGGGCTTTGAGCGACCTCCTCTAGTGGATGGTGTCCCTGTTAATGGCAGAGAGTTGGAACTACATGGCGTTTAAGATCCCTTCCTTGGGATCTTAACCAAATCTTTCCATGATTCTGTGGTTGTAAGAAGCAACCTGGAGAAACTCCCCTTATACCCTGAGCAGTTTTTAATTACTTACCCTGCTGCAAACATTGGAATTCACACTGTCTCCTCTTTGTTTACCATTCTGTCCTCAAGGGAGCAAGGAAGGAGAGTACAAAATCAATTTCCATCCTTACAGCTTTCTGAGCAAGCACTTACATCCCTTTGGAAGGAAAAGAAATGCAGCATACTTAATACTTTGGAGATCCAAATCAGGTTGCTATCTTGTGTGTTCTTAACAACTGAAGAAGTCAGAAATGGAAGAAAACTGTCAGACTTTATTATCTGGCCACCACATTTGTAAAGGCAGCAAATCCTGCTGCAATAGAGGCTGTAAATGGAAGACAACAACAATTGAAACTTCATCATTACTTTCCCAGGAGCTAATTGCAGAAGTTGGATAATTTTACACTGACTTCAGTGGCACCCTGCAACTGTGAGTCCTCACCACTTTGTTTGCATGCCACCATCTTCTGATGTTGTAGCCATGGGACATCCTGCCTGCAGGTGACAGTGCCCTGTGCTTCAGCCAGGTTCCCTCCCTCCACCTGTGGCTCTTTCCCGTGTGGGGAATATCTCGCAACATGATGAGCCCAGTGGAGAAGCAGAATGTTGTGACAGATCTCAAAGCTTTCAGTCAGGTTTCTGATGAGAAGAAGAAAGACAGATGTTCCCAAATACTAGCAGAGGAAATGCAGAGGCTTTGCCTACAGATTTGTACTCAGTTGTTGAGCCTGGTTGTTGTCACTGGACTTGCTCTTTGGCTCAGGTAGTGTGGGACAACTCCCTTTGGCAAGGTCTCAGTATAGAATCCAGTGTGAGCTATCAAGCAACTAACTGCTCTGCTGAACATGCAGTCCAGGCAGGATTTGGCAGGTGCCTTCAGATAAATATAATGTTTTTCATCGTAGCTGAAATAACCACTTTTATTCATGAAAGCGCTCAAACATAATTGAAAATTTGTTTCGTGTTTACTTAGCTATAAAATTCTGAGGTAGGTTGCTTAAAGGTAATCAAGGTCAGGTATTGGTCAGTAAAGAAGGCCAGAAACACTATGTTCCTATATAGATTAATATAAAACTGGTTTTATCTTCAACTATCTTGGTGGCACTGACCTATTGAAGTCAGCAGCACAAAAGTTTGGAAATGCAGCTGCAAGGCACTAATTGAAAGATTTTGACTTCTGGATCTGTCTGTCTATCATCAGCAGGGAAATAATCCCTGGGCATAGTCTCACTTCCAGGGGCAACACCTTGCAGACAAAATGCCAGTTTTACAGGACTGCTGGAGCATGAAGTGGATGGAAGCAGTAGCTGTCCATGAGGGAAGTGCACATCCCTGTAACAGACTAGAGAGTTAGCAGTGTGCAGGATCCTCTGGTGTGGGGCAGCACAGGAGATTCTGAGATTAAACACCAGAATTTGACACAAGCTTACCCAAGACAACAGTGGGTTCCTGTGAGGGACTTATGAATAGTCAAGAAATTATTTCTGAATGCACGGAGAAAAGACCTCAGGCTTTGTAGGAGGATATTATAGTTCAGGTCTTGGGGTCAGCCATGAGATGAGACCCAAGACTCTGTGGAGATGGATGTAATTTACTATTGAATTGGCACTGACATTTGTGTATATGTGACATTTGTGCTTTGTGAAGGACTTCTACATATCTGTTCCATGGCTAAAGTGTCTCTTTTCCATTATGCCCATATCTGTGTGTCAGAAGTTTGGGTGTGGTGGTCAGGAGTCCCAAGGATAACATGAACTGATGGGGTTTTGGGGTTTGTTGTTTTGTTTTTTTTTTTTTCTGGTGTCTTTTCTGCTTTATTGCCCTCATGTGTGCAGCCCTCATAGCTCCTGAGGGGTATTCTTGGATGTTTGTTCCATAAACTCTGTGTGTGGGGGAGAAGAGCCTGGGCATTATAGGTGTCTACAGCAAGGACTTGGCTGCTTGGTGGAACTTTGACAGGATTATGTCCTATTCTGCATCTGCACAGGAGTATGAAGCATTCCGATTATACAGAGTTAATAACCAAGAATAGCCTTCTTTCTCTCTCTTTTTCTTTTTTTTTTTTTAGTTTTGTAAAATTTTTAATAACACTGACAGACTTCCTTAGTTTCTCCTCTTCCACTCAATAAAATATTGTCAGACCACTTGGATGTAAGAAGTACCTCGTTCACCTTGGACTAGAATGATCCAGCATTTTTAAGACTTTGATAGCTCGTGGCTTTCTTTCTTAGGGCAAGAAAATCAACAAAAATAAAGGTTTTTCCTCAGGTGAGCAAGAGTTGGGTCCAAAAGCTAAAAAAGTCAATAAAATAACCTTATGCAAGCCTAACACTTGCATAATTTCAGCAAGTTAGATATGCTTTAGGTATATAGTTTTGCCACAGAGCCTGTGCTTTGGCATTAGCCAAGCAAGCTTGATGAGCTGACTGCTGAGCAAATTGTTTTGCATAGGTTTTTACTTTGACATCCCTTTATTCAGCTAAGGGTGCTGACCTGTTCACAGTTTCAGTCCTGCAAATAGGGGACTGAATCGATCCATAGACCTTATTGAAGCATTTTGATTGATATAGGCCTTGGACAGTAAAGATGAGTTTGTCCTTATGAATGTCTTTGATGTGAAAATCAGTCTGATAAGCAAAGAGTGCAGGGTCAGCAAACTTGAGTAGTTTAGGTTTGGCGTCAACTGAACTAGCTCGAAGTGACAATCAAGTGATCTTATCAAGGTTTTTGCTTTGGCTTTGATACTTCTGTAATTGAGCATCTTGTGTCCCACCTCTGTCTTCAAAATACCTATTTTTTTTCTATTCTGATTCATGCTAAAACTATGGGAAACATAGTTTAGCCGTGGGAAAGAAAACCAAAACTTGCCCCTTAGTGAACTAGAGGTAAATTGAAGGATTAAGAGAATAATAATCTAATACTAGCCTAATTAATTTTAGGTTTTGGAAAGCTTCTGCTTTGCTGCTTTGATTGATTTTTTTTTTTTTCCTTACAATTAAAAATGTTTTGAAGTTATATATGTATTTGTAAAGTTGTTTGTGTTTGTTTTGGTTTTTGTTGGGAGTTTTACAAAAAAGAAAATCAGGTGAAATAATCTGGACTGCGTAGGACTGTCCAATGTTTTTCCTTCTGGTTTTTTTGTTTTGTTGGTTTTTTGTTGTTTTTGTTTGTTTGTTTCCTTTTGCTAGTGATTGAAACAAGGATTTCCTCTGGACTATGGATAGAATATAGATAATAAATGTCAGTATGCATTTTTTTTGTAGCTTAAGAGTGAAGAAAATTAATATCTGGGATGTTAGTGATCCTTGGGAACTGGAAAATGTACCCCAAAAACTTTGATTTTTTTCAATTAGAAAAATCCAGCTGTTTAATCTGAAGGCTGTTATCAAATTTGTTTGCTCCCCATATATTACAATCTCTTCTGCTGTTACAGATTTTAAGGAACTTGAAAAAGGAATGAAGACTGAAAAGCTGCAGCAGTAATGCTTGCTCCTTAGAGATAGTAAAGGGCCTTATCAAACATAGACAATGCAGAGGCTTAGGGTTTCTCTGGTCTCCTGGTACAGTGGTTTTAGGTTTTTTTAGATCTCCACAAGTGAATGCAGAGGAAGGAGGAGGAGAACCCACACAAGTACTTAACTGAAATCACAGAAGAATTACATAAGCTGCTGAATTTTTAAAAATATTTTTTAATAAGGTGAGACTGGGATCTCTTCACCCCATTTACTAGGAGGGAAATAATTAGTGAAAAGAAGGAAATCCACCAGAACAGCTTCACAACTCCTGAAAATAAAACTCTATATCAAGAGTCAGGCAGATATGATGGTACTTCTTTCACCTCAAAACATAACCAGAGAAAGAAAGATTTGAAATAATGTCAGAGAAGCCAATAATAATGCAATCCCCTTTGGGATGGTACTATCTGCAATGGAAAATTTGAAAACCTCTGAAGATTATGGAGTGAGAAGAACAATAGCTACCTGCTGCTATTCAGGAGAAGTGAAAAAGCCATAACAATGCACATTATGCTGTCTTTGAATGGGATACATTCCCCATTTGGTGAAATCACTTTAGCCACTGATTCTTAATGCTGTGTGAAAGCAAGTTATTTGCTGCTTCTAAAGAAAGAGTAAAACACACTTTTTTTCTTCTAATATATCAATTTTTACATTGGCAGGCAAAAACACCAACTTTTTTTTCCTCTGCCTTTCATTTTCTCCAGCCTGACCTAGTGCAAAACTAAATTTTGTTTGGTTCATTATTATTAGCTCAATTAGTGTCATTGGTCATATAATCAACCTCTCTGTTCAAAATCAGTGCCCAAAAACGAGTTCTATTGCTGACTTTTATGGCCGGTAGGACTGCCAGTGCTTGAAGCAGTGCTCAATTCTGCCTCTGTCTCGCTTTATTTTTCCTCAAATGCAGTATTCAAAGAGCATTGCCCCTACCATGTTAGAGGACTGCTGTTTACCCAGTCTATATCCCTCTGAACAGAAAGGCATTTATCAAAGCAGAGATGTCCCCTTTGCTTGGTGTTTGGCTAAGACTTCATTTTCCCTAATGCTTTATGGCAAGAATGTCACCCTGAGCTCAGTGGGATCAAGAGGAGCTGAGCCAGGACCTTCTAAAGCCCATGACCCTCACAGAGAGGCTGCGTCAAGGAGGCCCATGAGGACTTTGACGTAGCAGCAGGGAAGCAAGATAGAGCAGCTACAGAGCCCTGCAGCGTTTTATCAGCATAGCCCATACAGGCCTGGCAGAGTCTTACATCTGAAATAAGTTCAGTAAAGTTGCTGCTCACATAAGTGATTGTTATCTTAGTAAACCAGAGGCTCTGATCTATTACCTTCACAGAGTATGATCTCAGATGAGGGGAGGATAAGGTTAGTGATCCAATAACTTGGAAAAGTCCAAACCCTGACATTGACCCAACAAAGTGACCAGTAACCTTACCAAAGCCCCTACCATTGTATCAGTCTAACAACTCAACAGCAGCATCTATAAAGCCCATAACTTGAGATTGAGGCACCTTTGAATTTTGCCTCTAAAGCAGATCCAAAAAGCGTGTTTTATGTATTATCCTATAAATGTGATACGACCCTTAACCTTCCAAGGCTGCTTGCCTGGGGCTTTCTGGAGTGTCTGCTTGTTATGGTCATGATAACTGCCACAAATTTGCTGCTGTTGCTTCTAGAACCACTAAGTGACATCTGAGTTAAAATGTAAAATTTCTGGTGACCTGAAGCATGGGGAACTGGCATTTATAATTCACATTTCCTGTTGGCAATTTTGGGAAAACCTGCAATATGTATAAGGTGAGTTCCACATAGCAGTGTCAGAATAGCACAAAAGGGAGTTGTATTGGTTCTTTGGTAATGCAGATTTTCATTTTTCTTGGATCTGCTGCTACATCTCTGCCAGCTGCAGTAGATTTGGGACATTTCACAGAAGTGGAAGACTGGGCTTCCATGATTAAACATGGGAGTTAGTGATCTTCCAGGTGACAGTATTGTAAATCTGAATAGGATCAAAGAAGTGCCTTAGAAAGTTTTTCAGTGATCTCCAGTAAGCAGCTTTATTGTTTTGAGAGTTGCACACTGTCCCTGGCAGTCAGAGATTGTGGCTCTGCAGCTAAAGCCAGTATCAGTAGTTTCTGTGTCCCTTCTCTGGTCATTTTTTATTGTCTTTGTAGGTTCAGCTTTTCCTTCCACCTATCTCCTCAGCTGCAGAAAATCTGCTCCGTGGTGGGCTGAGCAGGAAACTGGATCACTTAATTCTGCTAATTGAAAGTACTGTTTTAAAGACAAAAAAAAAAATGCTGTAATGTGTCCAAATCAGTTGTGACGGATGGCATCTGTTATCCCTGCCCTTGCCTTTGTGTGCCTTTAAGAAACCTCAGCAAGGTGAAGCCTCCAGAAAGACAGGGAATTTTTTCCTTTTGCTGGAAAACTGTTGTAGCTGCTCAGAGAGGGGTGGTTTGGGGGGCTGCAGGGTGCAGCCAAATGCACTTCTTGAGACTTCCTGAGACTGCAGTGAGGAGCAGAGAAATGTCAAAGGCTGTGCAGAGTTGCTCTGCTCAGAAAGTCATCAACATATTAAAGTCTAGAAACCAAGCAAGGGGGGAAATTTAATTTCTAGTGCGTTAATCTGCTTGGTTTGAACTTGCTAAATTAAAAAAATATGGCTGTCATTTTTATTCTAGAAGTCCTGGGGCATTCTAGCTCTTATTTTAAAAAGCTGGCTATGAGAAGGGAGACGAAGCAGGTGCATGTCCCCATCAAGCCATAGCCAGATCTGTTACATTGAAACTATAGCCTTATTAAGTAGCCTGTATGCTTTCTTCATAGCCAAGGTCTGTCAGACATTTACAGATAAGTTTTGCTCATCAAGTCTTTCCAGAAAACTTCTTCCTTTGCATGAAAGTGTTTCTCTCTCCTAGAAGCTATACTTGGTTGTTGCCATTCCTCTTGTTCCTCCTTCTTGCCATTTGATCAGATGCTGGCGTTTATATCTTAGGTGTCTGTTTTGTCTGATGTGAAGACACTTGGCTAAAATAGGCTTCAAAGAAGGATTGGCTCCCTTAAAAGATACACTCTCAAGCCAAGAAAATCCTCAAACTGTATTTGTAAGACAGACAGAAGAATTTCTGCATAATACTGATGACTGATTTTTTAGCAAAGCCACAGAATGGCTGGTTTTTTTATAAGCACACTTCAGAAGAGGGTAGGGGAGAAGGTGACAAGCAGCAGAGTTTAATCTTGCCTGGAATCCTGGAATTTTTTAAGGGCTTCCAGAGCTGAAGGAACTCAAATGATTCTGCGATTTGGTGAAATGTAAGTATTGTTGTATACAGTTCTGAAGACAGCTTAAAAGTACACCCATTAAACAGTATAAACTTCAGTCAGGCACTGATGCTGGTGATAATGAAGGTTGTCCTTAAGGGGTGTTACCAGTGAACAAACTTCTAGATACTAGAAGATACTATATATAACACATACTCTATTGTATTTAGTTTAGGTATCTTGAGCCCTGTACATGCCTTAAATTTATAGACTCATATCTTGAGATGGATTAAAGATTGCATGATAGGTCAAAAGAATTTGTTGTTGTTGTTGCTGATGAGAAGTGTTGAAGTAAACTGGAATTTTGACAATTAACAAACTGATACTTCATGGTTACCTACATTACAGGGGAAAGGATGAAACCATGAACAACAAGTAGAGAAGAAGGGATGGTCTGCAGCTGTCCAGAGATGCTGCTAATTAGAGACCAAACTGACCAGTTAAGAGTCCACAGGTTGGGTAAAGAATCTTCTAAATTCAGTCCTGTGAATTCCACTTCCAGAGGAACCTGTGTTACGTACTTGTCCAGCCACAAGCTGACTTCTGGCAAGCATTGCTGACACTAAGCTGGTTTCATGCAGTAAGAGAGAACTGTCTGATGGCACTCAGGGTCCATCAACAGTTTTCACCAGGAATAGCCTGGAAAACTACAATATCCCAGTTACTTCATTCAATCTTATCTCCTTACATATACTGTTTAATAAGAGCTTTGGGACTTGTACTGGTTTGACTTAATATTTCCTCATAATACAGTGTGGCAGGACTTATCGGAAGTTCCAGGCAGCACCTGCTAGAAATAATTAATAATATTACTTCCCACTAGGGAGTTCTGCTTGCAGATTCCAAAAGAGCTTTTTACAAAGCAGCAGAAGTGTTAACCCACATGTTACTGGGAGAAAAGTGAAGAAAAAGAAGTTTATTATGCAGTTACAGAGTGTGTCAAGGCAAAAGCAAGGGGCAGAATCAACACCACCTGACTGGTTCTCTCCTGGTCGCTCTTGTTGGTTAAAATGCTGGTGGCATTTGCAGAACCCCTCCTCTCCTCCTGTGCTATGGTCAGTGGCTCAGTGCATTTGCAAATGTTGGATGGGGAGGGGGAAGGCTTGGAAATCCCTGCTTGCACCTTGCTATTTCAGTTTCTTCTTGTGATAACCCACAAAAGATTCAAGCTACAACATAGGTGAGGTAGAATATGTGGCTACTGACTAATGTAACACCCTGACCAAGAAACTGATAGGATATCATTCACTGGGATGTCATTTCCAATAATCATATATCTTCTGTTTACATCCCTCTTAGCGATTTACAGTGTAACAGCTCCCCACCATGTATCTGTAGGGAGCTCCTCTGCTCACCTTGGTTTCTGCCGTTCAAGATACTGCCCTGCATGATGATAAGCTTCAGAGAGAAATGACTACTGTCAATAAACTCAGCCATCCATGCTCTACTTTGCATTACCTAAGTCCCAAGGGAGTGTCTATATGCAGGTGAAGGCTGATGGCAGAATCCATTTAGAGAAATGGCTGTTGCTGGTCTGTTTATTTGCATACAGAAGTATCTGTAAAGCATCCCATTATTCCATTCCCTTATACTTTTCCCAACAACCCTTCTCTGAGGACAGAACTGTAAAAATGAGTCTTAAAAAAGCAGTGAAGTAACCGTAAGAATTTTGTTTATTCTTAAAAAAAAATAAATTTCATTTTTTACTGTGTAAATAGCAATAAGTGAGAAGGTGAGAGAGAGACTAGAATTGAAGTCAGAAAAAGTGATCATTTAATTTTGCAGAGCATTTCAATATTCTGCTTTTGGCATTCTTTATTTCATTTTAATTCTCTGTGAAAGAAAAGAGAAATGCGGGCTCTGGGAGCACTCTGTCACTAGCAGAGAAGGAGTCCACCTGATGTTTTCCCCCAGAGCCCTGATTTAGTGAAGCCTCAGGAACAGCCATTCTGTCTTCTCAGTAGCCATTTGTTGAAATTCTTCAGGAATTGGTTGCTGTACAGCAGACTCCCTTAGCACCATGACAAAGTTGAAATATCATCTCTGCATCTCATTTAAAGTTCAGGAAAACAGTAAATTCTGGTTAAGGAAAAAAAAAAGTATCGTGGTTCAAGCTTGCTGGAAGAAGATGTGAGTTTGTATATTTAGTTAAGTTTTACAACCTAAGTAGTGCTGCTTTACACCAGACTGAATAAATTGGCATTAGTGGGTCACAAACTGCTTCAGAGAACCAGCCTTAGAGTGTATGACTGCTCTGGCTAAAAACAAAGTATCTTGTGTAGGACCTCTATACCATTCCCACCAGTTCAAAGGATGTGTCAGGGTGAGAGCGGGCAATAGGAGTTAGGTCTAGGGAATGCAGTTATTTCTTCTTTCTAGAGCCTGACTTCCTGCAGGAAAATGGACAAATACTACAAAGTTGCTTTTGTTCCTCACTGCTTGGAGCAGGGGAAAGCCTTGAGAAACATGGACTTAATTTTTAACAAAGGTATAATTATTGTTTTTTCGGGAGATGAGGGAAGAAGCTTTCAAGTCCTTCAGGGCATTCAGGAAGAATACCCAGCTGATATCAAGCCTGCTTACCTATGAGCCTCTAATTTCTAATGTGTATAGAAGCAGGAAGATTATAGTTTCAATAAAAGCTGCAGGCCTTTTCCCTCACTTTATCTCATCTATTTTAGATGTTTCTCAGTGGCATGTCATTCAATTAATGTCATTCAATGAGCCAAATTAACCCTTGCCAGGCTGAGCTTTGTTACCAGCTTCTTGTTCTTGAGGGCTTTAAGAGACACTGTGAGAATTCTGCACAGGCGTTGTTGATGTCCATTATTTGCAATAGATGCTTGAGAAACAAACTTCTTTTCCTGCTAGTCTATGTTCTTTCTAGTGGGCCCTCTGACTCACTGCTGTTAAGCAGACAGATGCCTTGTATTTCTAATAAAACTTACCATTTTAGTTTAAAAGCCTTGGTTTGGGTTTTTTTACTTCCATTGGCGTTGTCACGGTAGCTCTGGGGTGAGTGTTTGCTACATGGCCCACATGCCCCAGAAAAGTATACACAACAACAACAACAACTATATTTACTGTGGAAATAGGGCTCCTTATTCTTCAGTAAATGGAATATGAACAAAGCTTTGGGCTACAGAGTAATTTACTTTGCATATGTAACATTTTGAGGTAAGTCAATGTAGGCATGAAATAGAATGTGAATATAAGCTTCAGCCCTTTTCCTGGATACCTCTTTACTGAATTCAGGCTGCTAGTACAAGACATTTTGCAGGGCACTGAAAGAATGTAGTCAGTTCATGACAAAGTAGGGCTGCTCATCACAGCTGGCAGGCATAGATATTCCATTCTGGAGATGTCTTGGCTCTCTTGAAGGTCATTTGGTTCTCTCTTGGCAGAGAAAAATAAATACTTTTGGAGCTGTGTATGTGAGGGAGCAAAGCTGCAGAAGCTGCAGTTTCCAGGTCAAGAGTCCTACAAGCACTAGGAGAGGACTTTGAGCCAAAATTTTTTGAATTTTCAACCTGTTTTGTAGTCCTAGTGGAGAGTTGCTGAGACACCTACATGGTGAAACCACAGCAAATTATTAGCAAAGACTTGCAGTATACAATTACATTTCAAGTTAAAAAGTGAAAATAGAAATAATAGTAACTATGAATATTGGTTTCTGAATGATTTTAAAATTATAGGATTTACTGCTTTGTCATTCTGGCAGCATTCCTGACTTCCACAAGTTTCAGTGCCATTCTTAGCCAGGAGTGGTTAACTTGCAGCATTACCTGTTAACAGCACCTGCCATCAGTACCCAGTATTGCCTGTGCTAACCATCACACCTGGTAAGGAACAGATGAGCTGACCTGCAAGGCTTGCTGGGGATTGAATTGGAGTTTATTTAATTTTATTTTCATTTTTATTCAACCAGCTCTGTGGCCACATCTATTTACTTAAATAGTGAGATGATTTTTAACTTGTGGTCACTAAACATATATCGTAGCCCAGATTTTACCACTCTTACCAGGATAATCGTTGCTTGCTCTTCCCACTGTGCTTATAATTAATATTGGTCTAAAGTATGAGTCAAGCAGAATTTGAATATAAAGATGAGAAACTGTATTCTGAAAGTTAGTCAGATTTGAGAACATGCAGTTGGGTTCCTCACTCAGCATCTAAGAGTGTAATGATTTTGTCCTGTGGCAGCAGCATGGAGAATCCCTGTTATAGGGGTTGCAAATATATTACTTGTGAGATACTTTTTTTCTGAGGAAGAAATGCATATACAGGGATTATACTGCAATCTGGAGGAGATGCAAATCTTTACCAGCCAAACTAAGCCAAACCCAGGAGGGTCTGTTCATCCAGAAACTTGATCTGAAGGAGGGTAATTTTCAGCCAGCAGCAGGAGTGTTTGGGAAGGTGCTTCTGGCTGGGAGCTAATTAGATACTGCTGAGCCTACAAAGGCCTCAAGGTGGCAAATGCCACACATCTCATGTCACCAGCACACTCCAGCAGTCCCATCACATGCTCCTGCTCCTCGAAGGGGTCTCTCACATCTGCTTGAGCTGTGGGAATGCTGAAGGTATTTTCCTTCAGCTGTGCTTTTCAGTCTCAAGTATCAGGTGTGGGCCCTGTTACACTCACTGCTGCTGCCTCCTACTTTATTACTTCCCCTGCTGGGTTATGATGGCTTAGAAAGAGCTGCTCGGTGGGAGAAGACAGCATTGCTGCAGGGGGTTTGTGTATGTGGGCATGGGCGCTTACCAAGTGATGCTCATGAGGGGAGCAACACCTGACATATCCAGCTGTGCCTGTGCTGTTGGATCCTGCAAGCTCAAACACGATTTATGCTGGGTGTCCACGCTACCAGTTCTAAAACATCAGTGGCCTGTGGCTTGTGATGTCAAGGCATCCTGGAAGGAGCCTGGGCTGAGGTCTCTGCTGAACACTGGGAAGCCCGAAATTGCTGTGTGACAGTGAAGGATCACAGTACACCCGGCCACAGGCACTGTAAGGTGGGACTCCATGACTTGTGGGGAGTGCTTGGGGTAGCACTGCCCCAGCCCTTCCTTTTGCTGTCTGTGAAAGCTCAGCTGAAGCCAGAAACTGAGTCTTGCCTGGGCTTGAGCAGCTCAGAAGGTAAGGCAGTTCAAAATGCATTTTGGGAGAATCTTACGAAGTTTATTGCTTTGAAAGAAGAGGGTTAAGAAGACACAGCTAAATAGAAGCTAAAATTAAAAAAAAAATTAAAAAAAAAATTTGTGGCACACATGAGCAAAACTGTGTGGTTTGAGTTTAGCAGATAATATGGGGCAGACAAAGTGAGAACTCCGGCTAAACTGCACTCAGGGTACAGACACTGCTTGCTTAGGCTCAACTTGGAGTTTTATTAGACACTAATGCAGAAAAAAGGCTGTTTTAGTCTTGAAGGCTAACTGCATATTTAGAAGTCTGGCCTAACTTTGAAAATGCAATTCCCTACAACCAGTTGTATTTTACATACCAATAACACCTGCAAGCATTTCAAGTAACAGCTTTGAAGTAGCTTTCTTCATTAGCTCCGAAGATAGGCAAATGGTATTCATCATACACATTATTCAAGATTCTCCTTCTCAAATGCCTTGCAATGGTCTTCATGCAATTTTTTAATTCTTGATTGGCCAGCTCTAACTTGTTTGGTGGCCCAGCTTTTCAGAAGTATTGAGAGAGGGCAGCTCTGTGCAAATATCCGTGGCCATCGTAACCATTCAGTTTACAGCCAGCCAGTGCCTGTGAAAGCTGCAGATTAAAGACAATCTGTTCTTGCATAGCTGGAACAGCTGGAATTGACTCCATAGGTGGTTGAGCAGCTCTGAGCAATACTAAACTGTAATGAATTTGTTTCGCTGAAAAGAGGTGAAGGCTCAGAGCTACATCTACACAGGACATCCATGGAGCTGAATCTTGTGGGAATACCATGAACTACCCAGAGACAGAGTGGGATTAGTGTGTGTTTGCTTCTTTAGTACTGCCCCTTTATCACACAAAAACAGCTATTATTTGGGCTGCTTTGGGAATACACTGTATGCATTTTCCATAAGTATTTTCTGTGAATTGGCTTCTGTGAAGTCCAGATACTTTTTTTACTAAACCCTTTTGAATATGAAATGCTTTACAAGTGTCCTCCTTTTTCCTTGCCTTGCACAACCACTACCTTAAATTTTTGGGCTTTTTCTGCTGGGATGATTACATTTTACAGAATTTCTGCAAGATTATTTTCTCCATTAGCTGCATGAGAAGAAATAGCACTGTAGTTTTTAAATGAGATACATTTGAACTTTCTGTGCACTTCATGTTCAACTTAATATTTTCTTTAATGATACTAAATATAAGCAATAGCTAAGACATAATTTTATTTAATTTTATTTGTTTTAATTTTTTTTCTTCCTATTTTTGGGGGTTTTAGTTGGTTAGGCAAGTATATTTCCAGCTCTGTGAACGGAGTTGAAAAAGAAAGATATCATCTCCCTTTGGAAAAAGAGATAACTGATTACTCCTTCTACACAGGTTGGGGGAACAGCAGAGAAAAACTGGGCCCTTGTGGCTTAGAGTCATTGTGGCCTCAGGAGAAGTTGGCCACAAGAGCTTTATTCCCACCATTTGCAGACAGAGCAGTGGGCACAGTCTCCCAAAACCTAGCAGTGTCCCCTACTTTTCAGGTGAAAAGGAACAAATGCTCCCCCTAAAGGGATCCCTTTGGTTAAAAAAAAAAAAAAAAAAATTGGATGTATTTTGAGAACTTCTTAACAGCTAAAATTAACAGGATAAGGGTTTCTCTTGTTATATGATTTCTAGCAGCTTTATAACAAGCCTCCTAGAAACTGTACATGAAAAAGACCTAGACAGTCTACAAGTTAATTAAATTTTGCTCTAGATTCTAATTTAACAGAGAAATAAGCTGCTAGATTTTTTTCTAATTAAAAATAATTTTCACATTTTACTTATGCAAACCACATTATCATATATAAGCAGCTGAGACTTCTTCCTTAACTCAAAATATTAAAATCTAAAGTATAGCAATGTTTTAACTGAGTAAGACTAAATCCCAGTCCAGTCATAGATCTATGTTAATAATTAAGAAATTCCAGGCATTTAACATTGTTAGGAGTCTGATACAGCAAAAGCTTTAGTGTTTTAAGAATGTTTAGAAGACAAGTGAATATGTTATTCTTCCATAAATATTTTAACACTACATCATGTTTTTTTTCCTAATATTATAATTTTCTACATAAAAGAAAATAATTTGTGAGGATTTATATTAGGCATGTATATGATGCTAGTTTTAGCAATCTGATTCAGCTTATTTAACACTCGTGCTGTTACATAGCTATGGCCATAAGAAAGTCTAACTAGCATTTTTTTTCTGCTGGGTTTTGTTCCACTTAATTATTTTGTACTTCAGTGCAGAGAAAAAGTAAGGTGTCTCCATAAAGCAGACATTACAAATAGATTATGGGGCAGTAATGCAAAATCTCTTTATAGCCAGACTTCATTCAGAGCTAATCAGAAAGAGATTGTATGGAAAGTGTTTTTTTTTTAATTCCCTATATACAGGTGGACTTCATTTCATTCTGATTTTGGTGTAAATGGTAAGTTGTTGGCTTTTTTCCCATTGGAAAAAACAGGTGCAAATGAATGGAGAGAAATCAGCTGCCAGTAAAACTGGTATTTTGAAGAAAAGTAAAAACCAGTATATTTAGTAGATCATCGTGAGAATTCAAAGGTCTTCATTAGGCAGCTTCCACTAATCATCACCATTTTTAAAACTCTGAGCAGAAGTTCAGCAGAACGTAGGTATCAGTGCCTTTACTGGGCAGCTTTATCTTTGCACTCCTGACCTCAGGCTAGGGAAGTAATTGGAGGAAGAACAGAACAGCCACAGGAAACTTTGGTTCACAGTGAATGCCTCAGAGTTTTTACCTTAGAAGTGTGGCCTCAGCACATATTTGCATATCCCACCCTTTAGTAGGGTAATCCCACTCACCTCCCATCCTTAACAACTTCAGAGCCTGTGGCTTGAACCCTGCTGTCAGTGGGTAGTGCCTGCAGGGAGCTGAGCATGAGGACAGTGTGTTCTCCACCACCTGGGTTGCTAAGCAGATGGGTTGCTTTATTTCCTACCAGTTGGCACAAATAATTCTTGCAGCTGTGGGTAAGGCAGCATTCACTTTCAAGCTCAGCAATGCCTGCAATAACCCCCAATTCCAGCGGAGGAAAGTAGGATCCACAATCAGTAGTACCTGAGATGGGTGAACATGGCAACCAAACCTTATCTTGCTAAAACGAACACTGAAATAAACCCAGGCTGCTAGATAGATGTGTTGCAGCTGGAGATAGAGTGAGCTGTAGGAATTCGGGTAGATGCTGAACTGTGGGGCTTTTCAGTTCATCTCCACACATGGCAGGTAATCACCTCATTCCCAATCTTTGTTTAGATAGCCACTGAGGGAATAGATAGTGAGCCTAGCCCCCAGGTGAAGTGTGTTCACCTTTAAAACATATTTTAAGTGTAGCGGCTGCAAAGGGCTTCAGTGCACAATAACATTTTCCCTGGGTGTCAAAATCAAGTGACTGAAAAGCAGGATAGGCATTGCCAAGGACAAAGGTAACATTATATTACTTAACATTTCTGGCATGTTGCCATTGTTTCATTTGCAGCATTAAGGGGAGTAGAGAATATATCTCTGCATATTTAAATGCAGAACACGTTAAAATGCAGGCTAAAGAGACCTACTCTATGCTTATTAAATATAGCTGGGTTTTTGAAACATATTTATTGTGAAATATGAGAGAACATTATTAAAAGTACCCATTTGTATGCCATGGGTAATTAACAATAATTATCTTCTTAGCGGTCAGTTGAAGTACAGCTGACATAAAGAAGAAATTTCACACACACTTAAATTAAAAGTGAATTAAAACACATTTTGAAAATGACCCAATTCGACATATAGCTATATCTGTCAGTAAATACCAAGGTTTGCCTAAGTTATCTGGGCTTAAGGAGATACTACCTGTTCAATAAATGCTTGGTTTAATAGCAGTAACTAAAAACCCCAAACCCTACAGTGTCATACCAGGGAAACAGTTCTGCTGACCAAAAAAAGTAGCTAGGAGACATTCATGATATAACCTAATTTTATTCTATTTGAGAAAGGGCCTTAGCAGTTTAAAAAAAAAAAAAAAAAGCCAGTTGTAGAACAAACCTTACTGCATGACTCAGGAATCTTCCTGAGAGCTTAATTCTCACTGTTTCACATAAATGCTGGGGCCTCTCATGCTTGGACACGGTGCTTGATAGCAACAGTGGAGAGAGGTAGTTTTGTTCCCCTGGTAGGTCTTTCTGCTCCATGTTGCCAGCGTCCAAGCAAATTGTTTAATTAAGGTAACCTCAGGATTTTTACCACTTCATCCTCTAAGAGCCTGGGGTCTGTCAGGTGACTGAGATCTCCCATTCATGTGTCTGATCCAAGTGTGATGGTTTCCCCAGGATCCATGAAGACAAGGAAACAGGAGTTGACTTAGAGACTGCCTTGGCCTTTACCCAGGGACATGGATAGAGTGGTTGTTGTGAATCTGATGGGATAACACTTAATTGCTCAAAGTCTACTGAATCTGGAGTTGTCAGAATCTGTCTCCTTGTGAGTGGAATTTTAAGTAGAATGTATTTTCTTTAATGTTTTAGCACCTTCTAAGTCAGGATAGTTCAGTAATGATATGTAGAAATGCTCAATTCTAAAGGATCTAAAACCAAAACTGATTTACTGAACTATCCATTTTCCCAGCTCTGATTAAGGGAACACATCCAATTACATAAGTATATTATTAATGTTCATCTGTAGTGTAGTAGAATTAAAATTGCAATGCCTCCCAATCACAGTCTAAACCATGCAGTAATCAAGCATGAATTTAGCAAGTTCATTTTTCCATTATGCTGTTTTCAACACAAAGTTACCATATTAGCATATGGTACCATAACATTGCAGCTCAAACTAGCAGAAAGAAATTCTTTACTGTGAGAGTGGTGAAACCCTGGCACAGGTTGCACAGAGAGGTTGTGGATGTCCCACCCCTGGAAACATTCAAAGGCTGGACTGAAAAGCTTGATCTGGTTGAAGATGTCCCTGCTGATTGCAAGGGGCTGGGACTAGAGAGCTCATGTTTGAGATGCCATCATTCCTGCTTGGGACTGCACTTATCTTTAATCAGTTTTAAAATGGAAGATAACAGAGCATGATTGACAGTCCCTAAACAGTAGGATTTGCTGAAATGAAGAGTAGAAACAGCATATTTAAAAAGCTTGCTATTTTAAACTTTTAATGTTTCTAATTCTCTCTCCCTCTTGGCACTTGCCCCAATAGACCATATCCAAACAGGACTAACTTTGTGCCACTGTACTGGGTTCAGATCTACAGCACAGTGTCCAGGAGACTAACACTGCTGAATTTAAGTTATTCTTTTAAGTATGTGCTGTTGTATTTAAACATCAGATGAGAGATGAGAAAGAAAAGTGAAGTTGGGGGTTGTCTTTTTTCTCTGTGTTTCTGTGTGGCAAAGAAAAATTCTTTATAAAATGCACTGAAAATCGCAAAAATACTTAAAATTGGAAAAAACAAATAGTGTCCTCTGCAGTGTGCCAAGGTTTAAAAACAATTATTTTTTGATTATATAACTTCCTTTTTTCCCCTTTTGTTCTTAACTCGATCAAAATTCTTTTTTGCTTCAGTCATTTAGTTAAAAATAGGCAAAACTGTGCAAATAATCCATCCTCTGTCTGTCATTCATGCTTTATTATATGCATTGCATTGGTAATTTCACCTACTGTAAAATTTTTGGGTTTAGCTAAGATTAACTGTGCTTCAAAATACTTTCAATGCTAATAATACAGACTGTCCTTACATAAGCAATCTGCTCAGTTGTGAGGGTTTTTTTTTTTACAATTTTGTGATAACGTAGGTTTGTTTTGCTCTGACTCACTAGTCTGCACTTGCATTATGCCATCACTGAAGAGTATTTTCCTTAGCAGCAACTATGCGCAAAGGAGAGGTATGGTCACAATTTAGAAGATACACCTGTATATGAGGCAAGAAACATTACCCTCAAATAAAATCTTTGGCTAAAATCCAGTACAAAGTGAAGCCTCCAATGCTTTATTTAAAAGGAAAAAAAAAAAAAAAACAACAAACCAAACCCAAACAAAAAAAAACCCTGAAACATTAAAAGAGTGATGTTTTTTATTTAATGGACTAAATCCACTCTACCGAAAAAAAAAAAAAAAAAATCTCTGTTTTTACTTCTACATTGTGCTACTAAACCATGACTGTTCCCGTGGAGTTTATTCTCCATGTCACTTGCTAATGTTGGTTTAAAAAACCCAAACACAGGCAGGTGCTAAACCATTAAATACTAAGTGAAGACATGCCAGATTGCATAACTAATGGCAATGTAAATTGAAAATAATAAGTTAGGGAATGTAATTTTATATTTTAGGCCTTTGCAAAAGCAGACTTTGACTTACTAAACACTAATGAGTACTTATGGACTCATATATTGTTCAGTATTTTTACAACCATGAATATGTATCATGAACTACATAGAAGATCTTATGGGTATTTTATTGGAAAAGAGTAGCTAGACGTTAAAACATCTCTATATAAAAATATATTTTTTTAACTTTTTCCTTATCATTAAACCCACAGTAATGTCCCATATTTTCATGGAATAAGCTGAAACAGTTCAAGCAACACATTAACTGTCTGGAGTTTTTCATACTTTTTCCAGAAATTAACAATTTAAGGTGTTAAAGTTGTTGTTTGGGTTGGTTGGTTTGTTTTCAGAGGAAGCTGGCAGGACTGTCCTGCTCCTGAGATGTAATGGCAATTGCTCTCCACTCTCTGTGAGCCCAAACCATCTTTCCTGTGGCAGTGGGATCTCCTCCCATTCCTGCATCACTGGAGCAGCTGCTGCCTGAACCCCCTCTAGGACCTGTAAATCTGATTGTATCATGCCTTATCTGACCTTTTTCTTACTAATCTTTCTATGTCAGGTGTCTGTAGTAGTCATGCTGTACTTGGAGATACTCTGTTAAGGGCTGGAGATGCTCACTGAATTATGAACTGGGATTCCAAGCTCCTGCAGGAAAGCCATGAGCCCAAAATAGATAAAGTGTGACTTTTTATTCAACACCAGCTGCTACTAAGAATTAAATTGTAGAGGAAAAAAGATGGGGAAGCAATATAAATGGTTGCTCCCCACTTGCTCCATCAGCAACCAAGAATTCTTGCATTTATTGCAAGAGGAAGTGGAATTTAGCAGTTGGAAATAAGTAGCTGTATGAGTGGTAGTGAAAAGTAGGACGTGGTTGTCATTGATTTTTATTGTGAGGGTGGGGCAGCAGGTTTAGACAGTCATCAGTACCAGTGTATCTCAGAGAGGTCAAATATTTATGCATTATGAAGGTCTTGCACCAGCATAAAAGTCATTTTATCAAAACATATCTATGGAAATGGTAATGGTGGTGTAAAATATGGCTAGGTGGGGTTTTGGGGTTGGTTTTTATTTCTTTAGAGGAAACTTTGACAAAGAGGAAAAGTCCAGAAAACCTAAGAGTTTAGGGATTTTTTACATCTTCCATGTAGATCCCAAAACTTTACATTAGATTCTGTCATTTCTTCAAAAATATTTGTTTGCTTGAAATTACTTTTATGCAACTGATGCAAGTTACAGACAGAATAATTTTTAATAAGTTTCTGTGAAATCAATGTAACACTGAGAATCTTGTGGCTCAGCTTCTCAGCAGGTCTGAAAAACTCTTCTCTGACTTCAAGTAATAGGATCCAGCATAATACATATCAGTGAAAACAGGCAGATTGATGCCATTCAAAAAACCCTGTGATCCTGAAATAGAGATCAAATTTGTGTATGATATATAACTGATAACTGGAGAAATGTGAATTCTCAGTACAAGGTTGTGACAGTGGATTTTTTTAGCTTTCTTAGTAAACTGTTATGGGGTTTTAAGATAATAACACTTCTCACAGTTTCTGAAGAAACAAATGATGAATGTAGTTAATCAGTGGGTTTGGACCCAATGGGTCAGAGACTATCAAGAAAGGCTTATGTCTAGATTCAGCCATGATTAATGAATAAAAAATGATAAAGGAGGTAGTAGGATCAGTCACCACAAAGACAACAGCTAAGGTATTGTCTCAAATTCATAGGCCTGAATACCTAAACAAGAATTTATACATTCAGGCAAGATAGCCTATCCATTTCTCTTTAATTTATTTTGGTACACAATTTTGAATGTGTTCTCAAAGTTTCCAAGCATTATCTGCACATGTTGTGGTGAGTTTTCAAACTCTGCTTAACAATGATCTGATGATTTTTTTATTAATCATTCTGGAAAACAAGAACCTCAATCCCCATGTGCAGAAATTAGTTGGGGACTGAGAATGGTTTAATTCTTTGCTCCTACTTTTCTGTATTTCATTGCATGATTACTATTTGTCTGAGCTACATGAAGAAAATTACATAAAAGTTGAATTTGTAGATGCTCATAAATGTTCATTTGAACGCTGATATGTGCCTTGTTATAGGGATACCAAAACCTTAACTCACACATTTCATCAGGCCTGATGGGTGCAGACAAAACCTGATTCATCAGACTGAAATACTGTCACTATAGGAAAACACAATTTATCCACTTGAATGCATACTGGGGAGTTTTGCTGCTGTAAGTCCCTTTGTCCCATAGGATTACCCTAAGAGAAATGGAATAATCTTTCCTCCTTGAATATGAAAACTGTGAAAGCTGTCACCAGAATAGACTGATAATATGATTGCCTGAAGAATTCATTGCAGAATAGGTGGAGAAATATATATATATATATATATATATATATGTGTGTGTGTGTGTGTATATGTGTATATATATATGCTCCAACTACAAGTAAGGAAGCTGGTTGTCAGCAAGATAAACCGCAGGTTCTCCTGTGATGTGGTATCTGTATAGAAATCACATGTTGGTTTAAGTTTGATAAAGCCTGTCCAGGGAGGAAGTTAGGTTGTTTAGTGCCTTTAAATGCCCTTTCGAAGTTAATTACTGTGTGGAATACAAGATGTTAGAAGTTCTTGTTATTTATCATTTGACCTTTTTTCACTGCTTCTTGCTCTACCCCCTATCTCCAACCTCCCCACAAGAAAAAAGAGTAAGATTTAACTACCTTGAAGAGATTTGACAAGAGATTAAAAATCTGCAGGATAACTCAATTTCCACATACTTGGGAAAAAAAAAATAGACACAATTAGGGAAGAAAGTGAGTTTTAAATATTCACTTTGGATTCTTTTCAGTTGATTCATTTTTTCAAACATAGTTGTCTGCAAATTGCTGCTAAAGTGCTGCATGGGAGAAGAGTATATACATTTAAAGGTCATAGAAAGCCTTAGGACAGTTCAGGTAAGTAGTCAAACAGCTAGTAGACAGGCCTGTAGGAATCAGGAGCTCAGGTGCTCAAAAAGCTGTTCATTATCCACTTTTCATTGTTTAAGCCCAAGAATGGGCTTCTCAAGCAGATGCTGCCTTGCTTCAGGGTTTCACCAGGTCTGTGACAATGTCAAGCACATTTTAATGTTGAGCTGGGTTAACTGTTCTGCTCATGCAGCAGCCCTCCTGCTGAGCAGTCCTTGTTCAGATGTGCTTCTAAAATTGTGGTATGTTTTTAGCTGTGAAGAAAACCCACAGGTCTCAGGGGAGGTTACTGTGGATTTTGTAGCATTGCATTTCCTCACTTTATGGACAGGCTTCATTCTGGTAATAATTTCGATTTGGTTTTTAAAAATAATTACTGAATTTTACCTTTATTTTTAAACTTTCTGCAAGTATCAGGGACATGTATGTATTAAAAATTAAGATAAAAAATATTTTTTTTTTCCATCAGGAAAGATATTTAAGGATTCATTTTGAGCAGCTCCAGGATAAAAACAAGTTAGTAGCTCAGATTTTTTCCTTTTCACTCTTCTTGCAAAGGCATCTGCAAGAATCTTAATGATAATCTCACCAATATCTATATCTGGCCTGTTCTTTCATGGGTGATAATTACAGAAGTAATGGAAAAGAAATAGTAGAAACAGATGAACAGGCATCAACTTGGATGGCACTGCTGGCAAAGTAGCAAGGCAATTTTCAGTATATGAAGAGAAAAGTGCATCTACTTAATGAGGGCCAGAACTATGTGGAGCCAATTAAGTGAAGATGAGCACAAAAGAAGAAGGTAATAGTGAATTTACAGAGATTCCCTGCATGTTTTGGGGCTTGCTCCTTACTTTTTTTTTTCTTTTTCTGAGTACATCCTCCATAGCCCTTGGCAAGTCTAAGCATGAATTTGCTGTGTAATGAATAAGATTACTGAGTGCCCACAGAGTGCTGGGGGCTGTGCAGTCAGCCCAGCAAATATGGGATCTGTTTGCAGGCATGTAAAGCAAAACACTGGGCATGGGGGACACTAACCTGTTTTTAATGTTCTTCAGGCTTTGTGTGCATTTCCTGCCAAATGACTGAGATTTCTGTTTCAGCAGCCTGCACAACCAGGGACAGCCAACATACTCTGTGCAGAATAACTTGGAGAATTTCAGCTCCTGGTTTGTGACCTACTTATACTTAAAATGAGACTTAGAGATGAATGTGCTTTTCCCACGTATACCTATGCTATGAAGATAATACTCTTAAATTTAACTTCTCTAAATGCAAATTCAGTGCATTTTAACTTTCCCAGTCTGGAATAGAAGTGCTATGCCTTACTTTAAACACACATTTTGCATAACAATATTAAGTTCCATATATTATCTTAAAATGCAAAATGTATAAATCTACATGGCTGCAAGAGCATAAGCAGAACATATTAGTCTGTGGAAATGGAAGCATAGTCCCAGCAGTGTGGAGCATCTGTGTATTAATCAAGCCCACTGATAGCTTTGTTTCAGGAAAAAGAAGTTAACTTTAACTTTTTTTTGCTTTAATTTATGAAGTATGAGGTATATTAAGCAATAACGCACTCCGAGAGAGCATTTAACACATGAAGAGGTTCACATTTTTATCCTACTAGGCTAAAAGAAAAGCCATAAAGTTTTCAAATTTATAATGCTGTGGCAGAGATAAACTCTGAAATCATAATTTAGCTGTTTCTCTGTCAGTCAAAAAAAAGCAGTTACAGTTCAGTAATCAGATCCTAGTTATTAATTTTTCCCTCTTAAAAAAATGAAAACCTCAAAGTTTTCTTCACTGAGCAGAAAAATTTCCATCAGTGCAAGGAAAGACTCAGAGGACAGAGAGAGCTACTGACTGTGCAACGTCATCTTCTGATTACTCTCTCCAGTGTGGAATTTGTCAGTGGCAGGACCAGAGGAGGCTCCTAAGTGGTGCTGAGAAAAGCAGAAACGCAATTAATTAAAGGAAGAACTATTCTTTACCTCACCTTTTTCCCCCTCCCTCCTCACTGGCTCCAAAGGCAATAGGATTTGCCAAAGAATGTTGTGGCTGCTGGCATAAATGTAGGAGTGAAAAGATTTGGGGTTGTTCAGCCTGGAAAAAGCAGCTTTCCTGTACCTAAAGGGGTCCTACAAAAATGCTGGAGGGGAACTTTTCACAGTGTAGTGATAGAACAGGGTGGCTGGGTTTAAACAGAGAGAGGGTAGATTTTGATTGGATATTAGGAGGAAATTCTTTACTGTGATGGTGGTGAGAGACTGGCACAGGCTGCCCAGAGATGCTGTGGATGTTCCGTCCCTGGAAGTGTTCGAGGCCACGATGGATGGGGCTCTGAGCAAGCTGATCTAATTAAAGATGTTCCTGTCCATGGCAGGGTGCCTGGAACTAAGTGATTTTTATGATCCCATCCAACCCAAACTATTTGATGAATACCATTAATGATTACTATTTTGACATGTTCATAGTTCAGGATTTTCCAAAGATATTTAAGTTTTTTATTCACAGAAATGGTTCTTAGTAGTGTTTTCTGGATCATCTGTTGAAATCCATGGGACTTGCATTAGCACCATTCCATTAAATGTAGACAATTCACCTCTGTGCTTAACTGCATGTTTGGGTGCCTAAACACATCTGAGAATATAATCTTAAATTACTTGTCTGCAATAACAGAAGAGCTTATGACAGACTGCCATCATTTACCTGCACTCACAAACATAATCTGTTCCCTACACACCAGAACATCCTTTAAAATGTACTGAATAAATCACCTCTGCCTAAATAATTACATGTTCAGGCTGTAAACCATTAAAGTTCATTGATTTATTACAAACCTTTAGAACATGATGCTCTGGTTTGGTAAACATTCCCAGGCATATCAAGAAGCCATACTCCTGGCAGAGAAATGGTATTTCTATGGTTTTATCTTTTTCACCAGGTCCTGCAAAGTGTATGGCCACATGAATAATGATGTCCTATTCCTCACAAAACGTTTAGGCGTGTTGTTTTCCCTAACTGAGGGGAGCATAAAAAGACACAGTTGTTTCTACCTTGATAATAGTAGTGGGAAAAGCTGAAGTGGCTGCACTCTGCTCTCTTACGTAGAGTCACATGGTGCCATAAATAGTTAAATGTTTCTCAAACCAAATGGCAAAAACTTGTGTTAAAAGCTCGCGGATTTTCCAGTTCACTGTACAGATTCTTCTCACAGAAAAATGATTTAGTCCCTACTGGCTTTTTAAAGCTGTTATCACTGCCATAAATGGTTTGACTGTATTCAAAGTTAATCTATGTCTTTCACGTGTGAATACTATCTTTTAAGAAGAAGAAAAAGGGGGAAATAAAAACATGATTTTTTTTTAATACTGTATTAATTAACTTGAATTTTTAGACCCTATAGCACATCGGTAATATGATATAATTTAGTGTTTTCTGTCACCTGTTGAGTGATTCGGGGGAGAATTTTATGCACGTATTTAGAGGAAATTAGCTCTTTTTATTTGTTAACTTGCACTGTGCATGAAACTTTGTTTTTTGACATGGTCTCTTAATTGTTCTCCATGTGATAGAGCACTTGTTGCTACACATCAGACTGAACAGCCTGGTTACTGCTTTCATGTGATAATAAGAATGTTGTAAACCTTGCAAAAGGGGAAAGGAGAACTTCTGTCTTCTCTGCGATCACTCAGAAATGTAATTTCTAGCAAGATTGAAAGGACTGTTTGATAACACCTTTTTGGGTGTTCCTCCCACACTGCATCTGTTCTGGGTAGCATTGCATATATCAGTATCTAGACCAAAGCTTTGGATAGCTGTATTTTTAGTTTTATGGCTGATAATCCAAACTAATTTGGACTAATATAATCTTAAACTTAGACCGGTAAACTCTGACCTAAATGTCTGAAATCAAATTTATAGTTCCCTGCTTCCAGAGGATGACACAACAAGTTAGAAACTGAACAAAAGCTCTTTTGACTTCACTATCTAGACCAACTTAGCAACATGTATAGATGTATAATTCCAAAGAATTTAATGTAATTTGCACAGGACCTTGTGCAAATTACAACTTATGCCTACCACCTACTGCTTTCTGGTATCCAATTTGTTTTAAAAACATTTCCTAAAAGCTCATTTAAAGATTTCTCCAAAGGCTTAGGAAAAGTTCGAGTTTGAAGAGGTGATCTTAGGTGTAATTTTCACACGTGGCATTTAATTTTTTAGGCCCTGAGCCCCTGTACTTAGGGAGAGTGAGTGTGGGAAAGTAATCTAAAAACCTCCAAAAAGAGGAGAACTACAGCAGAAATATATGGGGGACTTGTTTCTGTTTTGTTGTTGCTGGATATGAAGAAAGAAGGGAGAATATAGGACAGGATATAGAAAAATTTTTTCCTACTCTTCAGACAGAGCTATGTGTTTAACAGGTCTTAGTTTGGGCAATGTAATAAAGAGCTGGAACTTTTCCCTTGGACTGTCTGGCAGAGGAATGTGTTTAGTTTCTGTTGTCAAGGTAACACCAGCAGCATTTGCAGGCCTCTTGAGTGCTTTATTTTCCATTCTTTAATATTTGCTGGATATGGTGAGCAGAGTTGCACGTCCCTCAAAGTGTTTCCAAGGGCCAGCGGGTCATTGCTGAAATCTACCCATGAGACCCCTCCCCTTTCTTGAGGTGATCTTGTAGCTGTTGGAGAAATCATCTTTTTGATTTTTTTTTTTTTCCCAAGGATGACAAGTTTCAAAAGCCAAGTTTCAAGTTTCTAAAATAATTTTTAAAAAATTTCCTTGATGGTTGCAATGGGGGAGAAAAAAGGAGTTTTTTGTGGCTTTAGATCTCTCACTTTCTATCATGAGCAGAATTGTGCTGGACACAGAACACAGAATTAGAGTCAGGTTTTGAAATACTTCTTTGTATTGCAAGGGGCTCTGCATGGACCAAAGCTTTGCTGATAGAGCTGTAGAAATAATTTCACAATTATTCTGTTTATTGACTATAGTGCACTAATTCCCTCTCTGACTCTGCATGTTAAACAATATGTGTCCATAAATTAGTTGCAAAAACACACTGGCAAAATTATTATCTCCCTGGCCCAGTCTCTTTGCATTTTTCATCAGGAGGGTTGTAGTCCCTACACTGGATTTCACAGTATGGTGACTGTAGCTGCAGGAGCACTGCGGGGCTCTATTTGTGAGAAGCCTCATGAATTGAATCCCATGGTTCTGTCTGCAGGGGGTGACTAGCAATGAACCAGCCCCTGTATATTAAAATATACTGAAGTACATTTTCAAGGGCAACTGCCAAATGGTTTTCCTTTTTAACAATTAGCAGCTAACTTCTCCTGCTCCTTTCAAAGTCCTCTTATTTAACTGCATCGCTTCACTTTGATTATTTCAACAGACTCAGTACTGTCAGTGTGCTCGCTTCTCAGTTGCCTTTCCTCTGGAATCTTTTAGAGGTTTCTTGCCATCCATATGCCTTCTCTCTATCTGCTAACATATAGAGCCTGGAATGTAAACCATCACATTCTGTGAGTAGGATCGACAGGAGAAGTTAACATACTTTCTTAAATACCGACAGAAATACACAGACTGTGTCTTTACGGGCTGTCTTTGGGTGATTTTATGATAATTCTGTATTTCCCTATCATCTGCATATCATATGCCCAGATATGGGTCCCACAGGTTTAAGCTGGGTCCAAGGACAACGGCAGGGGGCAGGGGGAAGCCGGGTGAATTCTTCAGTGAGGTTTGTGTTCGAGGACTCGCACACCCCCGTATTGCTTGGCTCTGCTTGCAGCGCGAGGGAGGTTTTTTTCCTGCTTTTAGCTAGCCTGTTGGCTGAGGCAAGGAATTTTCCCATACTGGCTTACCAAAATCCTCTGGTAATTCTTCTTCCTCTTCTGGAACTGTTCAGCCCAGCTGTGATCCGAGAACCAGAGCATCCGACCCCATGGACCGGCAGGGAGGCTGCGGGGATGCCGCATCCCAGCCTCGGACCTTGGGAGGGGCTGAGCCAGCTACAGACAGAACTCTAAACCCACCAGCTTTCTCTGCAGAGAGGCTTATTATCTGACATCACTCATTTGTTTCCTGTGCCTTGCCGGCACTCTGCTTGCTAAAGAAGTAGTTTTTTTCACTTTCATCCCAGAAATTCCTTTCTAATTGGTGAGGGAGGGAGTGCTGGAACCTGTCTTCTGGGGAAGAGATGTTCCTTCCCCCTAAAGTTGTCTCAAACCGAGACACTGGCATTTTAGCTCAGATCAGAAACGTGCTGTAGCAGTGAGTCTCTCAAGGTAATTTCCCATGCTGTGGTCTTAGTTGCTGGCTGGGGTTAAACCACAACAGGCAGACAGGCTGGATTTCTGTTGGGTGAAAATAGACTGGAAGATGTATTCCTAGAATGTTCATAATCCTCTCTGAACTCTTACAGTCAGTCAACAGGGCAAGAATAGAGCTAATCTGAAGTAAAAAAAGAAAACTGAAAAAATAGATCTGGACATGATATCAAATGCTCAGAAACAGCAATAGTTTTGCTCAGTAAATCTGTGTAAGGTGGACTGAGCCAACACTAAGTCTCGTTAAAATCAATGGTACTTGTATAACTTCCCCAAATGCTGGGAGAAATGACTTCACCATTTCCTGACGTGACCAATAATTTGCATCTCTGAGAGGGCAAACAATAATAATTTAAAACTTTGTTTGAATAGGTCTGCTTTTCACTATAAATTTCTAATAAACTCAGTGCAATTTCTCAGTGTATGAAAATCACCCCAAAATCACAGTCCTTGCAAAATTCAAATATTTCTGGATTGAATAAACAAAAAGCAACAACAAACCCTCGTGCTAATTTGATACACTTACCTGTAATTTTAGGGAGAAAACAAAACTTGAAAACCAGATAAGGTTCTATAATTTCATAAAAGCTGATTTGGCTCAACTGGAATTATAGATGGGATTACGTGTCTTCTGTTAATTAATTTCTTGTGTGTTGTTGTCTTCCAAAGCAAAATTCTGACTAAGAGATACCCTGGATGAAGAGTAATGTGCTCCAAATTGCAAGGAAAGTACATTACTCAGCTGACAGCTGATCTGCCATTTATAATTAATGTCAGAACAGCAGTAAACCAAAATGACTACTTTTCCAACTGATGTAACTTGTCTTCTGTCTTGTCCTTTTTAAACCTCTTTCAACACATTGTATCTATTGGCATATCCTTCTAAAATCCCTTTCAGTGCTGTGTTTTGATCTCTTTAGCCAGGTGATCCCATTTTCTCACAGCGTAATTTTGTTTAATTGAACAATCTTCTCTAATTAAGAAATAATTCAAGTGGAATTTCACTGAAAATATCTAGGTTTTACCTTATTTCCTATTTTGCCTAAGAAGACAATCTGTTGGAGCAGCTGTGTGAACAATAAAACACACCTTGTATTAAGAGGCTAATCTGTTTTAACCATAATAAAAGTTATCTTAGTACTGCAGATACCCAGAAGGATCTTTTCACTCTCTTCCTTATCTCTCTTAAATCTCTCTGAGAAATGAGAAATCTCTTCTTATATTCTCCTGGATTTAATTTACATACTGTCAGCGCTCTTGACTGGTCTCAGAATTGACACATGCAAGAGAATTGAAAGAGGAATAATAAGTTGAACTATTAAAGTAAGTGAGAAGGGAAAGAAATGAATATTTGTGAAGAACATTCACAGAGAATATAGTAAAAAAGAAAATGTGGGAGTTAAGGATGATGCACGTATTTCTTCTTTTAATATAAGTACATAATTACAGCTACCATGTCTGAAATCCAATTAGCTATTTGGGAAGAAAATTCTCTCAAAGACTTTCTATCATATTATCTTTATTCAACATGTAATATCAGTGAAGAGAAAATAGTTTAGCATAGAGTCTGAGTGCCCATGGCTATCTCATATATATATATATATAAAAAACTGTAAATACATTAAATACATATATATACATTTATACATATTGTATATTATATATATGTCTAAGAGCCTTTGGTGCAGAGTCAAATTGTATTAGTAACAACCACAGACTGGTGTTAATTTAAACTTTCATTAGGTTCCTGCTTGTATCTCTTCAACTGCATCATTCCCTGACAAGCACAAGGGGAAATGATGTGCCACTTTTCATTTTCCAAATATGATCCATTTAATAATGGAAGTAATGTTTTTAAACTCTGCAATTTGAATGGGAGCATAGTAAAATAGAACATTTTTAGTAAGAGTGAGATGCTAGGATCTGCCTTGTAGCAGATCTGACCACTCAGAAGTTGGGGAAATGAAAAGGAAAATGAAAGAGGTGAGAATTAAGGATTGTTTTAGAGAAAAATAAGCAAGACATAGGTGTGTGTGTATATGTATATGCATATAAATTCTTGTTATATTTCCTCTGTGTACTCCTGAGAAGTATAAAGTGCTCAGAGATAACTTACTTTTTTTTTGAAAAAGAAAAAAAAAATCCCAAGTTTTGAGTTATATGTTTGAACTATCTCTGGCAATAGCTAGAATTCTGCTGGTAATTTTTGAAGACTGAAAACTGTTGTTATGTGCATGTGTGATAGACTCCCCAGAGACAGCATGGCAAATATTAAACCTGCTGCATGTGCTTGATCTGAACCATAAAAGCAAGTGTATAATCAAATAAAACAGGCTTATAAAGCACACTCACACTTCAAAGCTTGCTATTAAAGCATCATTGTTGGATTCAATGTTTACTGGGCTTCAGTGACTTCTAGGGAAATGTGCTAATTTTACTCAAGGCCTGATATGTCCCTTTCCAGGAGCCAAGGGGACCTTTCTGTCAGGGATGTGATGGACGGGGAGATATTTCAAGGCTACAGCTGAGCATCCGTGTTATCACGATATAGGCAAGTGTCAGAGTTTACAGAGCATTAAATGGGTGGTGGTAGTTGTCTAACTGACCTCTCTTTTTCGTAAATACAATTCAAATTTTTCATAATTTACAACTTTGTTGTTTGTACTGGTTTTGACTGGGATGGAGTTATTTTTCTTCACAGTGGCTAGTACGGGGTTGTGTTTTAGATGTGTGCTGAAACAAGTGTTAATAACAGTGGGATTTTAATTATTGCTGAGCAGTGCTTGCACAATGCCAAGGCTTCTTCTGCCTCCAACACTGCCCCACCAGCGAGTGGACTATGGGGGTTACCAGAAGTTGGGATGGAACAAAGCTGGGACAGCTGACCCCTACTGACCACAGGGATATTCCATCCATATGGCTGGAGGGCCAGGGCTGACATTGGGCACCACAACTACCAGTTGGTGGTGAGCAAATTATTTGGGTTTTTTATCACTCGTCTTCCTCAGGTTTAGTTTTTTTGTTATCTCTGATGTTTTATTTTCCATTATATTATCATTGTTATTATTGTACTCTTTATCTCAACCCACAGTTTTTTGGGGTTCTTTCCATTTTTACCCTGTTGGTTCTGTCCTCTGTCTCACTGAGTGGGGGGTTAAACCATGATGCTGTTGTATGCATACGAGTGTGCACATAGGTGATTTCTGTGAGGTAGCTGAGATGCTATAAATCCACATCTCCTCTTGCTTTGATGTGACCTGTGTTGCCCTCCTCTAGACACTCACATATACTAACCAGTTGCTTGTGTTGCCAGGGATGCTGAAAAGTAAATTCCATTGACATAATTCAAATATGTCACAAAGAAGATACATTAATATAGTCTTCACTTATTCTGCTACATTTCCCTTTAGGGTTTACAGCAGTCAGTCTGCATGTGTTCCTTTTGCTGTGGAGACCATATCCCTGTATAAGAACCCAAAGAACGAATTTAATGTTTGGAATTACCTGGATTCTGAAATTGAGCAAATATTTAGTCCCATGAGCCACAAAGAACAGCAGTGAAAAATGCTAGATTTCTGAATGACATGGGAATATTTCACAGCATTGGGATTCTTGTCACACAGCAAGAGGAATCTTTATATAGCATGGAATATCTATAAAACAGGCTGTGAAAAATTTAACGTTGAAAAAAGTCAGATGAAAAGAATAAACACAGATTTTGAAATAATCTTGGATGTAGGCTGTACTGTTCCATCAGTATCTTTCATGGGTTTTGACAGTAATTTGCTCTTGTAAAATATGAATGGAATAAAATACCAAGGTATTCGATACAGGGTAAGCATATGGTATTAGTAAGAGCAACATTCACATTTTCAATGCACCATTTCAAATTGGCATATTTTTATTGAATTTTGACTGGGTTTGTTGACAGCTCTGTGAAGCAGTTATGTAACCAATAATAAATGTATATAATTTCACTTCTTTTATTTTCTGGTATAAACTTTTGGAAATGGAAAAGAGTATTTTTGATTCTGCAACTCTTCCTTTTGCAAAATCATTTCAAACCCCCAAAACCAGGTGTTAAGTGCTGCTGCCTAAACATCCTATTATAGAATTTCTCTGCCTACTTTGTGCAGCTCTAAATGATTACCTAAATTATTATACACAGAAAATTATCTCATAGGGAAAATAGGTTAAAGGGGAAAAAAAAAAAAAAAGGCACATTCTTCTAAAAGTAGAGCAAATGGTGGTACTTTCCTAATCTCCTTTCTTCACAGCTATTTATCCTCACCTACAGTTTCGCTGTAATTCTTAATCCTTCAACACTAAAAAAAAAAAAACCAAAACATTGATTTAATTGGAATGAGAGTAGGTCCTCTTTGTGAGGTCTGTTGAGTTCAAGAAGTTCTGGGTCAAAATTAAGATTGTTGCCTACATCACTGTGTTTATTTCCTAAATCCAATGAGGCCTGCTTGTATTACTTACTGTTTCATACTTATCTTCAATACTTTCTTGAAGCGCTGCTAGATTTAAGTAGAAGAAAAAAGGTTTGAAGAGTAGATTATAATGTTATCTGTATTAAAACAAACAAACTCCATGTGAAAAATGCATGGTTACAGCAATAACTCCTTTTCTCCTCCAGTTTCACAAAAATCATTATATTATACATTCCACTTATTAATTTTGCTTAATGCTACAAAATGTATTTAATTTTGTACTAAAGGATAAATGGTCAATGACTCACATATATTAATTCAGGAACATCTGCCTGCTTACAGATAAGAGTCAGGGGAGGAAGGCAACTGTGTTGAAGCTCTTTCTTGAAAAACAATGTTTTCCTATATTGTGAAAAAAAATATGCAGCAGCAGTAGTTGATTAGTGGATTGACATTTTTTCTCAGATGTCATTGTCTGGAGAAATACTCAGGTGCTTTAAATCCTTGCTGTGTCAGTACCCAGTCTTGAAGTATTTTGGAATTGTTGATTTTTTGGATTGCTGACAGTCTAAACTGAAGAAGTGTATGAAATTCTCTCATGTGAAATTAAAATGACCTCCATATTGTGTTTGACTTTTGTTTTGGTCTGTCTTGTGTTTTGGGGTGGTTTTTTTTTTGGTTTTTTTTTTTTTTTTTTTAGGAATGTACAAAGCCAGTTTATTTATTCTGAGTTCTTCGAAGGTAAGGAAGAAAAAAAACCAAAAACCAAAGAGAAACAAAGACAAATGTATGCAATCCCAGAAAGAAATGTTGTATATTGTGAGCTTAAGGAAAAAAAGTGTGGCTGTTTGGCTCAGATTTTTTTGTTTAAGCATAAACTACAACCTATTTTTGGTGTCTTTTAAGGGATTGTTAAACACTGGTGTGGTGGGAGGGAATGTAATTATTGTACACTGAGGCTAAGTCGGTTTCGCCCAAAGTGATTTACTTCGCACAAGTGTAATGCATAATGAATGTATGTTGAATGTGTAATGCTTTTCCTTGCAGTACTTGTTATCAGACATAGCCAATGCCAAAATTTTATTTTCACATACAATGTGTTTTATTCTAATTACAGTAAATTAATTTGACCAGAAAAGGAGAGAGAACAGTGTGGGGAGAATGTGAATGATAGGCTGCAAACATGCAGAGAGACAAAATGGAATTAGTTTGGAATTTTTTTAATGATTGTCCTTTTTAATAGCTGGGTGGGGTGGTGACTGAGACTGTATTTTCAATTACTCTTTCAGGTCATTAATGTTGATTACATTCTTCTTCTAACCATAACTCTTTATTTAATGAAAATGTATGCTACCCACTAAGCAGGCATGTAGTTAGGGAACAATACAGCAGGATTTGATTGCCCTATTAACAATAATCATCATGAGACTTTGGGAGTAATAATTTAATGACTTCTTGCACTCTTGTGCTACTTTTTGGTAGTGTTCATTCAGCATGTACTACAGTGATATCTCTAATGAAATTTAAACTTGCCAGAAAGCATTATTAGCTAGAGATAGGCAGGTATTGAAGTACCAGACCCAACAGGGCTCCAGCAACTGCCAGTAAAATACCTGTGGACCAGGTAACTTAATTTGAATAAAACAAGGTGGCCTCTTCAAAACAGATAATTAAATAATTTGCAGTGACTGACAGGGTTCACGTGAAGGAGACTGGGGGCTGGAGGGGGGAAGGAAATATTTTGTTTGTTTGTCTTTCTCCTCCTCATGATTCACAATCCTTGCCAGCCCCGTGGACAGAGTGAAAGGCTGGTGGCACTGAGCTGGAACTGACCCAAGAAAGAAAATGGTGGGACTGCTGAAAGGTTCCCTTTTATGGGGCTCAGCCTTTCTTACAAGCAGGTCAGCTGTCAAACTCTCACTCGATGAGTGCAGCTCCTGTTCCCTAAAAAACTCATTCTTCTGTATTCTGAATTGACCAGTGGAAATGGTTTTGCTGAGACAAAAAATAAACTGTGAAGGAAGACATTTTACTCAGTCTTATATGAAGAATTAGAATTGGGAAAGTAGCTGCTGCTGTTCCTTGTGCCTTCAACCCTTCTTTGAGCCAGAATAGAGAACTCTGTGTTTCAATTATCTGGTTGCATGTTTGCACACATTTTCTCCTCTCTCAACTAATTCTTTGAGCTTTGTTATACATATTCAAGCTAAAGAATACACTTAGTAATGCTGTTCTCAGCAGAGGCCTGCTGCTGAACAGTGCCAACCACAGAAACACGATGTGCTCTGAGCATCCAACGTGGGCACTCACTGTCTGAGCAGTGGTGTCTGAGGTCAGCTGCATGCTTGCCCATGAAACCCAAGATGATTCTTTTCCAAAACACACTTCAGTCAGATGCTGCTTGATATCATAAATATTCAATTACATGATTTGATTACTGAGACTGTCAGTGAGTGGGTGAGTGTTCCTTCTCCATTCCAGTGTGAAGTTAAACTTTACTGCACTTTGCTGAGATTAATCTCTCTAACACCAGACTGAGGCTCTCAGGGGCCTCTCACAAGGCCAATAACCACACGGTGGCTTGGAGGCAGTAGCTAATAGATGGAAGTCTGTGAAGAGGTAGCTTCTTAGAACTTCACTGGCATAACTGCTGATCAGTAAACCTGGTGCATCTCAGCTGAGATCAAAGTATAAGTCATTTGCAGCACTGGCTGAAGGCGAACATTCCCACTTAGAGTTGAAGGATAGTTTAACAAGCTGTTCTTTTTTATATTCCACTAGTTGCTAACTATGTCAGAGACTGAAGTTCGTACTTGGTTTGTTGCCAGTCCATCAAATTCTCGTGTCGCAGAAAGGAGGAAATGTAGCCTTGTGATCTAAAGTAAATTCATTTTCATCTCATTCATAACCATGTTTTCATTACACTTGAAGCACACATTTAACATATTTTTCTATTTTTATATAAATAAATATTTAAAGAGAATATAAGAGAAACATAAGAATATAATATTATGAGGGTGTAAGAGATATCATGCTTAGGCTCCAAAGACCTTTTTGCTCTTTAACTGCTGTGGATAGGAATACTTCCAGAATTCGAACAGTGGGAAGACTGTAAAAGGTTAAAAAGTAGTCATTATGGCCTAGAAGGTAGTAAAAATGTATATACAGTCTAGTTATTACTTTACAATGTATGCCAACTGTCTAAGTAGAATTCCCTACACATGTAGAGAGTATCTAATATAATTCTGTATTTAATGGAAATACAGAATTCTGTCTTTAATATAAATATAGAAACAAAACTAGATATGCATATGTTTTAGAAGGTTATATCCAGCTCTGCATTGAGGCTTGCTCTAAAGTCTCTTCAGCAGGCAAAAGTGGCTACAACCCATATCCCTGACCTCCCGTGCTGGGCAGCACTTGCAGGCCAAACACTTCCAGTAACCATCAGGTTAATTGAATATATGCTGTACCATTATCCCAGGAAAGAATCTTTCTGGTTTTGAGTTGTTTAAATGTTGCTGGTCTCCAGTAATGTTCATTTCAGTAACTGACACCTTATCTCACTATTATTCTTGAGATCTCTTTAGAGAGGAATAAGACTAGCTCAAGTAGTTGTTAGTTAACTAACTGCTGTCTGGGCAAGTAGTAGAAAAAAAGTTTCATTGCTTGTGGTCTTTTTATGTTGTATCACAGAAAATTTGAGGACAAAGCCTAGTGCTAAGCAGATATAGTCTTGTAAGGCATTATAAACCATATCAGCATTGGAAGGCAGCATAACAGGAAGTGTTGTGAATATCAATCACAAAAAGTGTTTCTTTATATCCTATAAATTCACACACCACAGTCTGGCTGACATACATGTTGAAGTCAACTTTAATAGACAGAGTATTTCACCCTTGATGCTCAAACCAAACCTGATGTTTTCTTCTGTTTGCAAAGTGCCATAATTTCAGATCGAAGAAAGAGGGTTTTACTTTACAGCATTTATCATGTTCTAGAAACACATTGATGACTCCTGTGGAGTGTCTGTGGTCACACAGTAGCATCTACAATGCTGCAGTTCAGTCAGTAAGCCAGGCTTCTGGTCACTTCAATAAAATTCTGGTGTATTGGCTATAGTGGGAGAGAGTGTGTCCCTTACTATGTAAAAAAATGCAGTAATTTCTATAAGATTTTTTTGTCTTTTTCTTTTTATGTGTGATTCTACAAGACTTTTTCCTAAGCTCAAGCTATTAGTTAGTGCATGATTTAGTTAACTACATAAACATTCTTTACATAGACTCAGAACCACATAAGCTGTCTTGTATTTTGTACATGTATTTTATTGTTATTTGTAGCTGGTGAAGAGTTGTCAAGAATTATTTAATCTGCTCAAGTGTAATATCAGATATTTATTATACAAAGTGTATCCATTGCATTTCAAGAGTCTTTGTCTTACTTGTTCATATAGCTTGTCTTTATTTTCTCCCACTTCAAGGAGTTCTGTATGTTAATCTAAAGTTTTATAGGAAAAAAAACTGTCCAGGCATTTTCCACCTGCTGCCACACAGAGCATGCAGAGTTTGAAAAGGTACATTTTCGATCTGCCCTTGGCAACCTTTCCTAGCTCTTCACTTAAGTGGTTCTTCATCTTCCATCTGTCCTATTAGGCGGAGACACCTTTGTCAAGCACAGGGAACTGACCTGTATGATTTCTTTTAGATGTCTGCCTTGATTACCCTGTCTTGTAGTAACGTATATTGCTTACTACCGAGTATTTTCTGAGTATCTGAGGCAGATATCAAATAGCTGTATCTAAATCTTTTCCATTGAAGAACTCTGACATTAAGAAAATTAAAATCTGTTTTAGTCATACAACATTAAAACTCTTGTTTGACTTTTAAAGGATTGTTTGGTATAGATCTTATGCTGGATTTAGGTTGGGTTGCTTTTGGAATAAGATTTGAAAGGGAAGTAAAATCTTCAAGAGAGTTTTAGAAGTTCTCTCAGAAAATTAAAAACAAAAGTATAGTTTATCTGATAATTATTCACTATAAATGCTTTGATTTCAATTCTTGATAGTTCCCAGAACTTCTAAAGCATAAAAAGAGAATGAAAAGAGCTTGGCAACTTGGGGGTTTAGGGTTATAATTACATTGATGGTAATATGATTAAAAATTGGGAGTCTTAGTAGAATCAGTGTTGAAGACACAAACCTGAGAAAGTGTGATATTTCTTGGGCTTCCGTTTTATGGAATGAACATGTTAATTTCATTTACTAATCTGACTTAAAAACTCTCCAGACTGGGGTGGGAGAGAAGAAGGCAAACACCACCTCTGCCAATAAAATATAAAAAACATGGAAAGGGAAAAGAGTTTTTATATGAGTAAGTAAAGAGTAGGCAGATGATATTAGGGTATTTTGCTTTTATTTTGCACTCCAGTAGCCTACATTATTTCTCAGTTGTTTGACACAGAGTGGTGATTATTGCTGTCTTAAAGAAATGTGCAAATTCTCTATATTCTTAAGCTTTTCAGCTTCTCTAATTTGTGTTCTATTTTAGTTTATATTTCTAACATCTCCAGAGACTTAAACCACCTTGCACTACTGTTTGTGTGCCGCTCATTTGGCATATAGCCATGGGAATACTTTCCTGCGGGCTCTTTTTTCCTTCAAATGTCTTCCACTCATACTGCCATTGAAAGAAGGGGTTTGGAGTTATCCAGGCTAACTCAGATTGGTTCATTTCTTCTGGAAATATTTGTGGCTCACAAAGATACTGAGTTTTGTGATGCTGTAATAGCTAAGAAATGGAGGTCTGCCTACAAAAGGATCAGCAGAGTTGCAGGAAACCATCCTGGACCTGCAAGGGGAAGTTATTTAGCCATGAGAAATGTGCTCCAGTTTAGGATACTCAACTTTCAACCAGTTGGGTGGACATTGGTAATGGTACATAACCTTAAAAAAGCAGCAAACAGCTTGAAAAATGGTTTTTTGGTTGGGAGTTTTTAAATCTGTGGTGGAATATCTGAGGGAATAGGCAAGGACTGTTTGAACCTGCCAGTAGCATCAGTTGCCAGAACATTTTCTTAGCCCAGGGATATCACTGTAGTACCACCCACACTGATATCAGACCGATGGTGGCAGACAGTAACTATATATTTCATAATGCATGTGCAGCTAACTGTTCTCCCTGAATAACTCCAGTCTCCCCATATTTTTGTGGTGTCAAGTTAAGCAGCTTCCTACAACTACCCACACAGATGTGTGATAGTTACAATCAAAAAAAAAAAAAAAAATCAAATTAAAACCTCCAGTAGGAGATGAAGGTTTTGGAAAATTGTGTTGATGAATGTCAGTTTTTGGCAAAGCAGTGGGACTGAAAGCTGGTTATTTTCAATTTCTCCTTTTCAATGTTTTATTTAAGAAAACTTTAATTTCCGTATTAGTGTAGGTTGTTTTTATTCTTGTAAAATCTGGTTTTGTTTTCGTTATTAACAATTTAAAGACTAATAATAATAATTGAGAGTACTGCTTGGACCCCAACTTTTAGAATTTGCAATGTTGAGATACTTGAGAATTTAAAAATATGACAAAACATTCATAAAACAGAACAGTTTCTTTTTTTTCCCTGAAAAAAAAAAAAAAAAAAATCTCTATGTAAGTACTTTATTGATAGAAAGGAGGAGTTCCACCAGGGAGCCAAGTACTGGTGAATCAGGATCATAATCTGTTTCTTACACCCTTGTTCCCTCTGGGCCCAATCCCTATGTTATTCATTAATGGTAACATGTCTCTTACAGTTTATCCAATGGTCTCTTTCTGTGGGCATATTTGTTCATATTTACACCTGAAAAATGCATTTATGGAAAGCATTCGATTTTCTACGCACTAGACTGGTGGTTTTTTTCTGTTGAAATTATGCTTATGTAGTCCTTTGGGTACAGGTTATCCACTTGAGATACACAGTAATGGATACTGATAAGTTCCTGAGGAACCAAAGAGCGCTTGGCTTGTTTCCTTAAATAAAACATAAGTCTTCACCAAGATGGCTTGAAATGTTTACTTTCTTACCAATCTACAAAGGTTTTGGATGCTTTGCTAAGAACACTAGGATGACATTTTGTACACACTGCATCTCCACAGACACCACAGTCGTTGCTTTTTGAAATGGTCGCTGTTGCCTTTAACAGTGTTAAGATTAGATGGACATAAATCAAGACTTCCAGTATTGTGAGAACAATTGGATCTGCTGCATGTCTTAGTCACATCCTGACATACATCCAGTTTTTATTCTGTTACATCTTAATCCTCCCCCAAGCTCAAGTTTCTGGTGGAAAAGTAGTTGGAATTTGTCAGGTTTGTCACCATGTTGCTTAGTCCAAACACCAGGGTTGTGATTTGTATCTGTTCTGAAGTTAGGACACACACAGTGACATTTTGCAGTAGCTCACCATTGAGATGATTCTGAAGTATGCTGTTGTACTCACTAAAAATAATTTTTTCTGCTCTTGAGTGTAGGTCCTCTTTTGTATTAAATATCTTTAAAAGAAATCCATCTGAAAGCATATGATCAGTGAGATTAGTGCATTCAAAAATTTAGAAAGAGGCTTTTGAATGCCAAAAAGTGTGATTTGATCACAAATTATCTATATGTAAGCACAAAACCTAGAATTAAAATAAAATAAATGTGTAAAGGCTGAACTTTCCAAAGAGAGTACCCAAGGTGAGATGAAACAGAAATAAATAGGTTTGCAAATACATTGTCACCCTACCCACTGTGTCCTGGCAGCAAATCTTATTCTTAAGGTTTTTCCTCAGCCTGGGAACAAGGTATTTATGAGAATAGCAGGAAAGTCCATTCAGCACTCTTCAAGTCCTCAGGAAACACTCCCTTTCTGTTTTCCAGCCTTCTTGGATGTTTCTGGCCACATGGTTCTTCCTGCATTTTCTTTCCTTTTCCCGGTGGCCATGTGCTAGCTAAATTCACATTGCAATGCTTTTTCCTTTTTTTTTCTTTTTTTTTCTTTTTTTTTTTAATTTGCTGTTTTGGCCTTAGTGCAAATGGTGGTTGCATTCAATTTAAAACTCATCCTTTCCTGATTACTGCCAGCTTTGGTGCTATATACTGTATAATCTAAGGCTGGCTGGAATTTCAGATCATAGAAAGCAATATTTTGCTGGATCACAAAAGGGTGTAGCCTAGGAATTATTGTTTTGTTTTGTTTGGGTTTTTTGGGGGGGGCAGAGAGGGATTTAATGACAGTTTTGTCCCAAGCCAAGAAATTTCAGAATCAGTAAGTCGTCCCTCTTTCTGTTTTCTTAACAGAGCTTACACGCTGACTTTATTATTTCTTCCAGAGTCCTCGAGCTGTTTAGCACTGTGCTATCCTGTAGCTCAGAGGTGATAGTGATGCTGTGTTGCTGTCAAAATAATGGTGACACTACAGATGAGTAAATACATGGTGGATGTCACATATATTTTCTCTCCTAGCAAAGCATTGGAGCTACAAGAAAGAGAATAATGTGTGCATAACCCTTAGGGAATCTCTCTGGTCACTCCTCTCCTCGCTTTGTTTTTTCATTATCATTGACATTTCTGAAAATGGAGCTTTGTTAAAGACTTTTGGCTTTTATCAGTGGGCTGGCAAAATATGGTTTCCCTGAGGGATAATGCATATGAAAAAAGGAATGATGTGAAACACTGTAATAATACTGTTGTGATGGTGTCTTTCAAGATGAGGGAGACTGAGGAGAAATGTCCTGCAGAGGCTATTTAAGAGTTGGAGTCAGGTATCTTTACCCACTTTGGCTTCAGAGCAACTTGTCCATGAAGTCAAATGCTACTCAGTGAGTAATTCAATTGCCATTTAAGAAAGAAAAGATGGATTTGTAGTTAGGATGGTCAAGGAACTTGGTCTCCATTCTTACCTTAGCCATGTTTTTCCTGTGAAACCGTGGAAAAATTATTTGCCCAGCCCCCCTGGTGGAAAAGTTATTGTTATGTTAATGTTATGGTGTCTCAAGCTTCTTATCATGTTTATGCTAAAAACATGGTACAGGTGAGTTCCTGTTAGATATGATCTGTGTTTATCCTTTTTTCAATAAAATCCCAAGATTTCTCCTGCTCTAGCTCTTGGACTGCCCCTTTTATGGGTCTTTAAATATGCCCCAGATGCAACCACATCTTAAGGTGACCTACTTGCTGCTACCTGTCATGTTACCAGCAGACACCAGTCTGTACTTTTCACACTCTGGAGTGTAAAAAGTCACCAATTTGTATGCAAAAGGCAGTGTTTTGGAGGCCGGTCTGCAGCTCCTTAGCTTCAGTTTCTCCATGGGCAAGATACAGAGTCTGATTTATAAATACTGGCAGAGGTTGATGCCTGGTAGGACCTCAGTAATCCAGCACTGGTTGAATAAAACTTGTTATTAACTCACAGGTCCTGTAATTCTTCTCTGTAGAAGTATAAATGGCTTCAAATAGTACATCCCCAGGTTAATGACTTTGCTGCAAATCAGTGCAACAGCCACCCACTGCAGGAGTAGCTCTGTGAAATAAACATAATGACAGTTAAATCTAATGTATGCTGAAAAAGGTGACCTATGCATAAGTCTTTAATTCTAGTTTTCTTTTTTTAAGTTTGTGGTATTTATTTGTTGCCAGTGTTGCTAGGGGTGCAGCGAAACAAAATGAAATCTGCTTCTAATACATCTTCAGATTCCCAATAGAGTAAGTTTTGAATCATAAAACAAAGAAAAGAAAAAGAAAAATATATAAAATGGTATACCTTGTTTCCCCCCCTATGGATGGGGTTTACAGTAAGAAAGCAAATGTTAGCTTGTTATAAGAAGTAGCCAGCCATCCACTGGATATCACCTTTTCAACTGAAGGGAAAATAGCATTCTTTTTCATTAAAACTTCTTTTATTTGTGCTAAACATATGCACTCACTCAGTAGATTCTCTGCAGCAGATCATAAATTAAATATGAAATAATATTTAAAAATCCATACACAATGCACACAGAATATAAAAATTTGGTGCGATTGCTGCTGAGCTTTTGTATTCACTGTAATATCTACTCTGACAAAACCAAAAATCCTCACAATGTTTTTTCTTCAAAAGTTAATAGGATGTGATTTTGGGAGTTTGGTCATGGTTGGTTGTGTGGTTTTTTCCTCACTTTTCCATTCCTCAGTCCAGGAAGTTGCTTTTTTTTTTTCTAAAATGCAGTTTAATATTGCACCTTTGCCATTAAGGTAATTAAAAGCTTAAATTTTTAAATTAAAAGCTTAAAGTAGGAAGCTTTATCCAATTCTTTGGACATGGCACCAGAGGTTCAGGTGACCTTTTTGTCTGTTTTGTTTGTCTGGCTCCTCTCTGGTTTTGGTGTATGATCTCAATCATACAGGAGGTGACAGCCTTCTGGAGATCTTATTCACCCCATGGCAACAAAAAATGGTGTTAAATCCTGGTCTTCAAATACAATAAATCCATAGAAAGGCGCTGATTTTAAATGAGTCTGCAAAACTGTCTGCTTGTTTTAGCTCAGGAAATGCAAAGGCTCTGTATTATCCATGATCAGGATGTGTTTGTCCACAATGTTAGAGCTGCTTTAAAGCAATTTTTGGCAAAGCAGAGAATTCAGTGCTGTGTAGATTTCTCTTCTTCTTTGCTCTGTAGCTGTAGACTTCTGGCTTCACCAAAACTTATGATTGCAGAAGTTGGGGTGTCCCAACTTTCATTTCATGAACATCTAGGGTGAAGGTCATTCACGGAAAAAGGTGTAGCAAATAAAGATGGTGTTAGCCAAGAAAAGATGATCTGAATTCACACACTAGCTGGTCTCAAGCCTTGCAAATACTGAATATAAGTGGTTTACATGTGTATCTTCCAAAATTGTAACTGTCATCAAATTTCTGAAATATTTGGGAAGGAGTGACAGAATTTTCTCAGTATTTTAGTGGTAGGCATTGAAGTCTGTCTCTCTTCTGGGTAGAAACGCTCTTTTTTCACAGCTCATTGTGCAGTAACTAATGAAGTAGAAATGGTCACTGTTGAGCAATATTTCCTTAAAGTAATTCTTTCCTTCCCTGGGCCATGCCAAGTTATTTTCAGTATCGGTAAAACTATCTACAGTGATTCGATAGACTTAGAAGATCTGATGTTATTTATGAAAAATCTGCTACTGTCCTTTCTTAAATCTGTCTTTTAGTTGATTCACATTTGTCATGAACTAGTTCAAACCGAAGATTTTAATGATGGTAGTAGGCTTGGGGCAGGGAAAAGTATTTCAAAACATTTTTGTTTGGGAGAATTTTTCTCGTTTTAAGTAGGCGTTGAAAGGTATCTAACTGTATGGTAAAATATCTTTGTGTTAAATATTATGTGATTATGTTACCTTATTAACTTCTTCTGCATCTGTTTCAAAAAAGAGCAATTGCAGAAAGGGACTTGAGCCATAATCTCAGAGATCCAATAGAAATTATTTATTTATAAGGCCAGATACCCTGCCTCACCATCTGGCGTTTAAACATTAAGTGCAGTCAGGACTGAGCTGTGTTCAAAGGAATTTTATATAGTGAGATGACTAAAAGACAGGGACAATCTGCAGTACAAGGGCTGAGAACAGACCAGAGGGAACTTTCCTTGTTGAGGGCTTGATGAATGGAAGGTAAAGTAGGTAGGAAGCCATTTATGGTTCCAGTCACCAAGGGTTTTGTTTGTTATTTTTACCAGTTTTCTTCTTAGAGATCCTTCAAGAAAGTTGAGCAAAAAATGCCACATCTAAATGCTCATGGGAAGTTTGGTTATAGACCCCAGAACCTGCAAGAGAGGGAAGGAACCCTTTCTTTATTATTAGCATTTCTACTTGACCTGTCTCAGACTGCACAGCTGCAGGATGAGCTGCGGTGCAGTTCTCCAAATTGCCTTTGTGGTGATTTAGTATCAGTTGTTTCCACAGGGCTGATGTTCCTCAATGCAGCATGTATGCTCCTTGAATCCCCTTAAAAATTAACAGCCCTGATCATTCCCTTCTCAGTTCTTGGTATTTTTTCTTCCACCTGCAGTAACATAATTTTTTTTTCCTTCCCTTTCTTTATGGACAGCACATACTGTGATAGGAGAATTGTCTTTCTGCATTTAGGTCATAGAAAAATAAAAGGGAGTAGATCAAGTATAAACAAAATATAAAGTAAAAGAAATAAGTAACATCCAAGCAGGGTGTGTACTACTGTGGGTTACATAAAGAAAAGGTCTGAATGGAAAAAAATTAATTTCATTGGAATGTAAGAAGGTATCAGAGAAATTCATTCAAGTGCCAAGTAGAGGAATAAATATTTTAAAGGACTAGAAGTCTGAATATGCCAAAGATAGAGTTATATTAGGTTGCTTATCCTTTATTATTTGTTCCTTCTCCAGGGTTCTTTTGTGAAAATATAGCCTTTCAGCTTTAATTCACATTGAAGGAAAACAGTATGAAGTTGCAGGAAAAAGGTAACCATACAATGAATTGAAAATGAATGTTAAGTTCCTTTTAGTCATATGTTGATCAATCATTGATTGTGACAGTTTACAGTCATAAGGTTTGGCCTTATATTAGGAGTTTTTAGCAGAATCTAACATGCTGATAACTCTTATTTGAATAGTACATATTGTTAATGCTAAATAATACTAAGAGATTAGTTGTTGGAAGAAGCCTACTTAAATGTAGAAAAATATTTGCATAGCTACTTAGTTGTGTTTTTTAGTCCCCTATTGTAGTGCTTTGATTGTGACTGTCGTCAGGTGTTAGCAAACTCTCAGTATGAAAATGGGGCATAAGATAACCAGACCAGTCACAATATTGTGTCATATCCATGAGGTTTAGCAAGAATATAGCATTAATCACATGCATAAAAGGTGGGGACTTTGTTATTTACAAAGCTATTCCAGCTCCAAATTACGATTGGTAGCTACGAGCTAGAGATCTACTAGAGATAACTGTCTTCTCTCTGTCTTAAGTTTTCATATTGTAACTTCTATTATTCACTCAAAGATTTCTGTGTTGAAATTCATATTTAAAACTTGAGGCTCAGAAATTTTTTATGTAAAGACTAAGATATACCTCTATCTCAGCAAGGTTCAGAGACTCCAGCAACAGAATAAATGACTTATCATCAGAAATGGGTGAAAGGAAATAATGTACTGTGTTCCTTTTTCTAGGCTGGGACCTAGAGATGGATGAGCAGATTAAAAAAACAGTAACAAAGGCAGCTTTTGTAGGAACTGATGGTACTGGGCAACTCCAGAAATCAGACCTTGAGTCTAGACCTGAAGAAAACATCATTATGTCTGCATGTGGCAAATCATTAACTTGTAAACAAGTGTGGGTTTGGTAGTGCTGTTGAAGAGATTTCTGCACATGGGGTAAAAATAATAGAAAGGTTTAAGTTTGCCTTTTTAATACCACATCATAAGAAACCATCTGCAGTGCATATGAAAGGGTAAATCAGTCTTGTGAATCTCAGGAGTGAAGCTGTGTGTTCATAAGCACCATCTACTGGCATTTTATCTACCAGATAATTCTATCTGCATAGGTCTGGAACGCTTCTGTAACAATTGTTATCAGAACTAATTTGGGAATTTCAGTGGATGTGTCTGGATTTTGGGATGGTTTCCACATGCACAGGTACAGACTATGAGGGATGCTGTCAGGGAGCTGGGGCACCTATGTTTTAGCAGTGACTGCTGGATGCCCAGCACTCACTCTGCAAGGGAGAAAGTCTCTGAACCCTGGTCTTGATGATGAAAGCCCTGGGGAATTAACCTCATTCAATGGTTCCAGCCCCAGATACAGCTTCCTTCTTTGGGGTCTGGCTATTCTTAGCTCAGTTCCAGATGACAGTATTGCAAGGGCAGTAGATGGTTGTCCTGGAGTTGATTTCCAGTGAGTATTCCTCTGCTTCAGGCACTAGCCAATCACCATTTTGGCCACTATGTTCCCTGTCTCTTTTCCTGAGCATTTGTGACAGAATTTATTCTCATCTCCTTCTGGAGTGATGTGTCCTGACCTCCATCCACAGTGCCACTGGCTGCTGAGCCTCTGAGGAAACACCACCTGATCTGGCACCAAAATCAGGGTAACTCCCCATTTAGAGACTCACTGGCCTTAGTATTTCCTAGCCTGTGAGACGGGCCAGAAATGATTATCCATCCCTCAGGCTGAGTAGCACAACAACTGCTCTGTGCAAAAAAGGTAAATTCTTTGTTCTTCAAAACAGAGGGGCTCCCTCTGAGCTGCTGAGGGACAAGTCACTGCTCCATGCTCACGCCTGAACTGTGCCCGAGCTCTGTCCAGGAGAGTGCTGGCTGGTTTGGGCCAGAAGGTTCAATAACTGAACATTTTCTCCACAAGCTGCTGAAGCTGTGAATGGGTAATTCTCTACTTCCCATGGCCTCTCACCTTCCTGCCATGTTTGGTGCAGGATGACACAGTGCAGAGGAGTTGTGCCACAGCTCACACACAGCCCTCCTTTCCAAGCCCTCAGTACCACGCTGGCTGCTGAAGCAGGCTCTGGCTCTTCTGGCTTTATGTTAACAGGCAGCATTGTTTCCCCTGCTGGGTAATTAAATAACGCCTGGGGCTGGAGAATAACACAGGATCCGGGCTTTTGCATACCCTCAATTCTTCACAGCAAGTGTTTGTGAAATAATGGAAAGTATTATGGAGCAATTTGATTTCATGAATTGTTCATACTGATGGCAAAGCGTTCCCTAATTATATAATAAACATCTGTTCTGCTTGATTAAGTACCCTCAGAACAGAACCATTTCAGAGAGTCTTCTTTCACTTGCTTAACCAATAAAAACAACTTAATTTTACTTTTTTAAGTGGTCCCTGCAATGTGTGCTGACCTTCATTTGACAAAACTAAAATGACAGCAAGGAAAACAAATTACTGAAATGAAAAGGTGGTTTTTAAACCCTTAAAACTGTCCATTGAGCTGAAGCATAAATTCTCAGCAAGATTTAGAGTCTACCATGTAGTCTAATGGAAAAATCTTATGCTCTTGGAAAACTTAGGTTTGATTTGTATGCTTCCCTGAGATCAGTAACCACAGCTAAAATGGTAGCAATTCTCTAGATACCCCAGCAGGAGAAACATTCAATTCTTTGAGTTTTGAGCTTTTTTCTTTCAAAGATTGGAGCAACGAGAGTAAGGAAAAAAAAAAAAAAAAAAAAACCAGAGGAGCTGTTTACAGCATTGAAATGCATCACACACTGTTGGATCAATGGACTGCAAGGGGAGGAATCTTTTCTATGGAAGCCTGCAACAGCCCTGCTAGGACAAGTCACTGAGGTAGCATGGTTGGAGTATTTACTCTTTTGTGTGCTTCACCAGTAAATTCCAAAGTGCCCTGAAAGCAAAGGACAATCAATAACTCATCAGACATAACGTAAAATGAAGCTAATGTTCAATCAATTAGGTACCATAACCATTCCATTAAAATATCAATTGGAAATAATAGTTTAAGTAATTAAGCAACCTTTTAAAGGCACCTGAGCATGGGAACTGTTCTGTTTTCATACGTGGCATATTCTAACAAGAATCTCTTGTCAATAGCTGCCAGAGATGCATGGCTTCAGATGCTAAACTGGGTTGTTTCCACAAATAGTACTTCTAGCATATTGAGTTCACTGAGATACCAGAGTGACAATTTTGTCATCTTCATTTAAGTACATTTCTGGTGTTCCTGAAGGTGCTTTTTACATGTGTCTACATGTATGAGAAACACAATAAAGATAGAAGGTACAGTAAGATCCATTTCATAAAACAGAAACTTCTTAGTTTATGGTTTATGTTCAATTTTTTATCTGCTTCACCTGTGCAATACCTATGAGAATCAGTTAAAGTTTTTGTGGCACAGCTGAAGGATGTATTGGTCTTATTTATTATTATTGTTTTATTTTTTTATGTTGCAGCTGAGTGATTTTAGTTTAGAAGTTCAACTAATTTCCATTGTTTTTCTTTCCCCTTTTTCTTTTAAGGAAAAAATCTCCCAGAATCTCTCTATAGAACAGAAGCTAGAATTTGACCACATTGCTTATTCTGTCTCTTGGACAATTTGTGGCAAAATGTTGTTTTCATTTACTATGGCATAAGTGGATGTTAAGGTGAATTTTTTTATTACTTCTTTGTATTAAGAAAAAAATCTTTATCAAAAGCATACGATCTGTGGATGAAATGCATAATTTACTTCAAGGTTATTACAGCTACTTGAAAATATTCTGTCCTAATGTGCTGCAGAAAAATGAATATTTTCAAAGTCAGGGTATTTTTTATTTTGTTTTGTGTTTTTAACATTAACTCTCCATGGATGTCTTTGATTTTTTTTTTTTTTTTTTTTAAATCCAAAAAGCACAATAATAAATCTGAATATTTTTCTTTTTCATAGAAATGCTTTCATTTGGTTGAGCTGCCATAAAGACACAGGACAGCTGTGACATAGTTACCTTGACTCCCTTATGCCTTATGACATAAATTACTTACTGAATTTCAAGTATGAGGCAAAAAAAATCATGCCATAGGAATATCAGTTACTGTCCTCTGATAAGTGGATGGTGATTTAGTTGGACTGGTGTACTGAGCAGATTCTGTGAATTCCAAATCCCCTGAGATAGGAGACTTTGTTGTTTAAAATGGAAAATCATGTGATGAAACGCAGCTCCTTTGGGAATGTTGCAAACAGCAAGAATTTAAATGTACTGGTTTAGGCCATCCAAGTCCAGCATGAAAGGAAAGTTGCTATACATTAAAAATGGAAATTGCAAGGTAAGAGTAAAGTTCACATTTTTCTAGAGCTATACTAACATTATATTTCTGTGTACAGGAATTATGGTAAATATCCTGTTTACCAAGCAGACCTTCTTTAAGTGTGGGAAAGACTAAGGGGAAATGCCTCATTTCTATTGGAGAGCATTATTTGAATTCTGCAAATGTGGCTGAACCATTGTGGGCAGTGTCTTTCTTACAGAAAGGAAGAATGAGAATTAAAGTCCAGTTTAGCATTTCATGAGCACCTCAAATATTTGTGTTGGAAAGTGGGAGAACTGGGTCCCAGTGTGTAGTTATCAGAGTGGAAATGGAAGGGAAGTAAAAGTCATTTTGGGGTTTTCTTCTTCTGACTGAACACCTATCTTGTCCAAGTGGAAGCAAACCCAGGGCATATTGGGAGTGACCTGCATTTTGGAATAGCCAGCTGCTTAGAGAACATTGCTGGGAGGTGAAAGATAGGAATCAGAATCCTGAGAACAATTGGGGAATCAGACTGTAATCTTGAGCTTGTGAGGTGAATGTTTCACTGGAGATGATGTCCAGACAAATTTTGGTCTTCCTTTCTGAGGTGTCTGTTTTTCCTGATGGACTGCATAAGAATCCTGTATCCTATAATATTACAATGCTTGGATAGCTTCCTAAAAGGTCTCCTGTTTCTCAGCCAGAAAATACATTTTTTTGTGTTTTATGCAGTAAGGAAGATTGAATAACTGCAATGAACTTCAAAGGTACTGAAAATCTTGTACTGAAGAGGGTGGAGGGTTTTTCAGAGGAGACTATCAAAATAAAAGCTTCCTTAGATGTATTTATTACTGCAGAGAAAATGAGGTGTCAAATAGCCAAGGAGTTCTGATAGCTGTGTTTTATTTTTGGGAAGCATCAGGGCTGTTATTGCTACCTTTTTTTTTTCCTTTTTTCCCAAGGCTTAAATAAAATTTGTTGCCCAGTGAACCTTGCCTTCCCAAACTATCTTTTCTGAAGCACTGCATATCCCAGAACGTAGATTTGGATTATATTTATGTAAAAGGGGCAAGGTGTGCTGTGTGGGCATATGGCTTCTGTTCCATATATAGAATATTACCCTCAGCAGTGTTAACATTCCAGCTGCAGAGATCTCTCATGCATATGCATAGTCCTTCAGGAACAGAAAAGGTAGGATTATTGCGTGTGTCTAAAAGTCTTAATTAACAGATTTCAGCAGGCTGAATGGTAGGTAAAACTTATTACAAGTATTGCTGTAGTAGTGTGTCTGTGAAAGGCAGGTTATGCAGGAGGTGGACTGAATAATTACTGTGGTCTAAAAACTTATGAAAAATGTTATCTGGTATTTATTGGGTAGAGATATATGACATGTATTTTTTTTTTGAGCAAGATGAATACCAGGCTGCACTGGACTTCAACCTGCCTGGAAGCAGAATTTGGACTTCCTTTTCTTCTGAATGAATGAATGAATGGAGTCAACAGCACAGAATATGAGCTTTTTTAACAGATGAAGTGCAGGAAGGCATTTAATTAAATTAAAGCTCAGAAGATGTTAAACCTGTGAAAGGAAATACTTTTTCTAGGCTCCATGTAATTTCTTTTTGTTGCTCCTTGAATGCATTTCAGACATAGGTGTACGACCAATGCAACCAAGAGATGGATTTGGGATCTGGTTTGCAGTAACCTTGGTAACTGCACAAGTACTTGCAGACTCCTCTCTGGAAGATTACCTTGCCAGACTTGTCAAATTCCTACAGATTTGTATGACAGAAATGGAGCTTTGGTGAGTCTATTCCAGCTCTTACTGTGGAGGTCTGTGATACCACTCTGCTCCATTCCTTGTGGTCACAAGCCATAATGGGCACCCTCCCCTCCTACCGGAGGAAGAGTAGGGCTGGAAGAATCTGTGCTACTAGATATGATTTATTGCCAGGCAGGGTAAAGGTGCCAGATGGGCTGTCAGGAAGGCAAACAGAACTCACCTCTCAGCAGCCAAAAAGCCAGTTGTGGTGTCCCAAAGGTTGCTGTCTCACTGCTGTCAGGAGCAGTGCTGTAATCTCATCTATTTGACGAGCTTTTGGGCAAATCATGTGTCTAGGGTTAGGAAGACCAGGGCTGTGTGGACATGCTGGACGTTTCTTTTTCTTTTTCTTCCTATGGGACACTTCAATTCGAGCCCCTAATTCTCCTTTTTGACTTTTTGGTGGCTACTGATTTTTCTTTCTACCTCTCTCCTTTATCCAGCAATTAAAAGTGTGGTTTTGTAAGGAAGGTCCTGCAAAGAACCTTGCCAAACATCTCGTTCTGAAGGCAGGAAAACTTCCCCAGTACAATTCTTACTTATTGATCACATGATTCATTTGACCCCTATGTCAGTGCTATATACAGAAAATCAAGGACATAGGGATTTGGCATGAGGGTAAAAATAATGCGTGTGGACAGTCTACGCCCAAAGATCACTGGTGAGTATATATTTATTGATTCAGAGTGCTCCAAGGTGCATGAGTGTTCTGCTCTATGCCAGAAGATTTTTCCACCAACTGAAGGTTTTCCACTTTAAACTTGAAGTTTTTCCTGCCTGCAATCCATCTGTAACTCCCCTTGGACAGTGCAGATTTCCGTGGAACCATCCTGAAAAGCACTGGTGGGGGCAATGAAATAAAATACGCTTCTCCGTGCACAACTTACGTCTTTCACCAGGTATTTTTGTACCTGACTGTATAATGAAATTCAGCTTTCTAGTGAAGGGCTCTGAAATGTTTCTCATCTTTTGAACATTTTTCCTGTTCTTTCTCTAGTATGTTATTAGAAAACTGTACTTAGCAATGTGCTGTTTGTTGTCTTATTTAAATGAAATTATATTCCTCATAGTTGATTACTACATTTATCTAGGCTTCAGTTTTTCAGTGGCCTGTGGATGCACCCAGGAGTTCCAAGTATCATGTATGTATGAAAGCACTAGGTCAAGACAAATTGTTTTGAAATGCTGTACAAATAATGATCCCGAAAGCTATATTTCACTGGGTTTATCTGTGTATGTGACAACTGTGCTAAAATAATCTGAGAGTGCTCCTCCGAGTGAAGTTACTGCTCTCAACAGTCCTGACAAACAAAACAATTTCTTTCTTTAGTAGCATACACTCCTGTTTTATTGTGTCTCGTTCCTGGAAGCAGGAATGGGTTTTGAGGGCATGACACCTCAATGAGATCCTGTGGCGTATATGACATGGTGACAAATGGCTACTTTGCAGCATAGAATGGAATAGAGACTGTGCCAGAGTTCCATGGCCAGTATTGCTTAAACAAAAAAGAAAAAAAAAAACAAAACACCCAAACAAAAATCCCTTTCACTGGAAACAAACAGTAGTATAGTCTTCAGAGAAAAAACCTAGAAAGCTTCAGAGTGGCTCACCGTGCTTGAAAATCATACAAAACCCTTTTCACAGCACCTTACTTCTTCCCACCCCAAGAGATAATCTCTCTGCAGAAAACACACTTCTCTCTGCTGGTGCTCTTGGTTTTAGGTTGCACATTGTAAATGTAATGAAGAGAAGCATTACTGACGAAGTTAGAAAACAAGAGTCTATGCTGACATTTGTGGAGCATCATTGCCAATAGGCATATGTAAAGATTTACTGTTTATAGCAGTGGAAAGCTATGATGCTGTGCCTCTGACTCATGGGAGCTATATATTTTGTTCTTTAATGCTCATTAGTGTTGTAGGAGGCTCCGATTTTAAAAGGGTTTGCCTAGGTAGGTTGTCAGTTGGTGATGAACATAATTGGTGCAGTGAATCTTTCTGACAGCTCACAATCATAATTATTCTCAGAATATCAACAGAAGAGCTGTAATGCATGGTTTATAGCGTTTAGCTGGTGGTTTGTGCAGTGGTGGGCTTTGTTTTGCAGATATATCTACCACACCAAAGCAATTTTTCTATTCTCTCACCTTCTGTGGCATTTTCCCTTGAAAATCTGTTCGTATTACACACTGCCAAAGCTATGGGATCCACTAAGAATGCGTGGATGTAGCTGAAATCTGCACTTTGGTGGCAACATTTTTAATTATAAATTTCATAGCTATAGCATCTCTCTATAGAAACCAAAAGTTTAATTACAGGAAAGCAATGCTAATTAGGGAGGGAAATACTATGGCATTACAGTAAATAAAGGTAACAGGGAAAAGTTATTCACTGTGCTGGCTACTGCCAAATGCTCATGAAGGCTTCCATTTTCCCTTGGTTGTCTGTGATGGGATCTGGGATCCTGCTCTCAGAGCCACTGCTCTGCATTGGCTTGTGCTCAGAAGCCAGAGCCCTACTCTGCACTCATGGCACTTGTCCCTTTTGCTTTTTCCCTGGGGAATGAGGCCATTGTGTGATGCCATCTGTGAACCCCACAGAGGCAGAGCATGAAGATCGCTTTCAATATTAAGGGATGAGCAGTCTTGTAGACCAATCTCACAGCTCTTGGAACTTGTTCAGCACTTGAGTGTGGGCAGCCAGGTCCTGAGTCAGGTGTTGGACAAGATTAGAAGTGCCAGCAATGCAGAGAGCTAGAGACACTCCTCAGACACCCTCTTCTTGCCGAAGAGGAGGTGATCAAGACATTTTTTCTCCAGGCAGTGGCACAGCTGCCTCAGATTCTCATCCAGCATCAGCAGGAAATTCCTCCTCTGCCATCTTGATGGGGTTTGGTCACCAGGAGATCCATCACAGCTGTCTACAAGACATGGGTGAAGTCTGTGCCCAGCAGTCCATGAGTGCAGAGCTGCAGATATTTGAGGTGGAAGCTGTGCCCAGAACATCTGGCCATGTGCCTGAATAACCATACCCCTGCCCCAGCACAGCTCTCTGGCCACATTGTGCTGCTGGTAATGCTGGCCTCTACCTTCTTCATGGCCAGGAAGGCATCTGGGTCACCCAGCCACAACTCAGACCTCATCCCTAGGGAGAGGGTTCCCTTGGAGGCAGCTGTGGAAAGCCTGATGCTGGATGGGCCACGTGCTGGCACAGACCCCACCTGTGTTTACACCCTTGCTGGCACTTAGGGAAGTCAAAGTCCAACCCAAATTGAGTCTGACAAGGGAGGTCAAGTGAAACATGAAGAGCTTCTGTAAGTTCTCAGGTGACAAAAGGAACAGTGTGTGCCCACTGGTGAATGAGGCAAGGGACTTGGAGGAGGCTGGAGAACTGAAAGCCTTCTTTGCCTTAGTCTTTATCAACAAGACTCATGAAGCACGAAAAAGGCAGCTATAAAGAAGAAACTCTGTTGCTTAGTATTCAGAAGGGTTTTTTTCCTCCAATTTTATTGCCGAAGCCTCTAAATATCTTTAGATTGTGCCTCCTGTGCCCAAAATATACTTGAAAATGACATTTCTTGTTTAGAACTGGGTAAAACTGATGTATTTTTAATTAAAAGCAAAAGAGGCAACATAGAAAACATAAGACTATGAAAAAGCTGGCCATAAAATACAGAAAATTTGCAAACTCATCACAATAATTTAGTCAATTCTAGTCTGTTGGATTTTGCATTGATTCACAGGCTTAGCACATGACTTTTAAGACTCAATACAGGATGGTATTGGAGTGATAACAGTGCACACTGCTGACTTGAGAGGTATTTTAGTGGGGATATCAGATACCTGAGAGCACATTCTGAGGTGATATAATTTCTTGTGACTCTAATGCATTCTAGCTCTGCTGATTTACATCTGCTGAGAATCTTATCTATGGGAATTCCTTGATGCTCAGTGCTATTATTCTGACACCTGCCAAAGTGTCAATGGAGAATGGACTATAAAAATATCACTCCTTGATAGAAATGAATGTAACTTTAAGATCAGTCATTTGTGCTAGCCAGATTTTGTTCTCGTCTTAATAGAACTTTTAAATATCTGTTTCATTGCCAGGATAAATGGCCAAGCTCTAACTGCTGCAAATGAATGCAGAACTATAAAACTTCAGTATAATCATATAATTTATTTCTTAATTTTCCTTTAGTGTAGAACCAATCTTCTGTTGAAGAACATTGTGGTGTCAATTGGGTGCCATATATTTGACATGTAGAAGTGAAATCTGTATTCCTGAGAATGCAGACTTACAATGATTTTTATCATAATTTTAAAAATACCTCTCAAAGAGAAGTAATTCATTATTATCTTTATTTTATAGCTCAAGAATAGGCTGTTTAGAAAGCCGAAGTGACTTTTTCAAGAAATTCAGTGATGGGAAATAAGATATTGTTAACATGACAATGGTATTTTATTATAAATGTCATTTTATAATAGATGTCATTTTATGAAACGACAAAATTCCATTACTTTCAGGGAGGCCAAAATTTCCTTTGGAGTCTCAGATATAACCCATATGTCTAGTTCATAACCTTATTTGCAAGGAAAGGTGTTCTCAATCTTTTGCCTGGCATGGAGCACACCTTTTAATAATAATCTCATAACTTCCCTGGGAGTGCAACCAATGATTTCATTAAAAAACAGGGTTTGAATTTGAGTTCATCTTTTTAACTGTAAAAATAGAAGACTTAGAGACCTCATAACCTCAGGGCTCCATAATCAACCACTGGTTCATGTACAGCTGTTTGATAGAGACCATGCTGAAATTTACTACTTGCAGGAGCATAATAAGCTGTGGCTTATGTATCCTTAAGGATTCCTAGCAGTTCTTGACCTTTTTTCACTTTTTTTTTTCCTGGTGAAGTGGTTGTTGACTCTGCCACTGGCATCATTTCTGTGTACAATCTAACCTGTAAGCATCTAGAGTCATATAAGAAGGAAGAATTTTTTCACGGAAGGGTTGTCAATGGAATGGGCTGCCCAGGGAGGTGGTGGAGTCCCAATCCCTGGAAGTGTTCAAGAAATGACTGGATGTGGCAGTTAGTGCTGTGGTGTAGTTGACAAGGCAGTGATTGGTCAAAGGTTGGACTCAATAGGCTTGGAGGTTTTTTCCAACTATAATGATTCTGTGACAAGGAAGTGTAAACTTGTAGAGCTGTAGACAGCCTCAAACTCTGGCAACTATACAAGATGAGACTTGGAAATAGTGGGAAAGTATAGTCAGAATGATTGGCAGTGAGTACTGTGTTCTGTGGCCAATGCCTGCAAAATCTTCAGAGAATGAGCAAGGATTTAATGGAAAACAATGGGAAAACCTTGAAGGCAAATACTTCAAGGGTTTCTTCGAGGCACTGCAAACAGATCAAGAGGGAGCACAAAGTCGTGAAACTTTTTCAATCCAGTACTTGTATAAGAGCTTTAGCCTACTTACTGCACATTGATTATCTCTTACAATATGATTTTACTAATCTGAGAAACATCCGACTCCTTGAACAACTCCAATGCCTTCCATAAGAGTGTCTGTTCAGTAAGATTTTATTCTGAGTATCTGAGCCTGGAGTTTTGCTGGTTTTAGGGTTTTTTCCTCAGTAGAATTGTCAATGAGAAAGTTTTGTTTGTTTTTTTTTTTTTTATGCTTCACTTCTGAAACTGACTTTCTCACAAAAACAATGATAAAATAGATATGAGGAAAATGTGTCATGACCAGCCACTTTGTTTACAAAAATAACAGTGTTAATTTTACAGGAGAATGACACAATTAAGGAGGAAAGTCACACCCCTGGCCATAATCAGTTGGTGTGTTTTGGTTGTGTAGTGGTGCTCACTGACTATGTATTATTCAATGCCGTGGAATGATGTGGGTTTCTTGAGGAAGGTGGAAATGTACTTTTGGGGTCCTTTTGGACCTACCTTCTCACTCCTTTTTTCCCTTCTTTATTCCTTTCCACTGAGGTTTCTACGGCTTTTACTCCTTCCATTGTGTATTTCTCTGCCAGGTTTAGCACCATGCACCTAAAACCAAATTAATAAACTCAGCAGGAACCAGTTGAATAAAGCTGGAGCAACTGCAATTTCCATGTCATCTGCCCTTAGTGTCTGCATTTCACAAGTGCTAGAACCATTGCATCACACTTCAATGGGAGCATGGGGGAGGAGGAAGGAAAAAGAATGGAAGAATTGGAGTAAATATTTGTGCAAGTTACAAATGGAAGCCTATGTGAGGTATGGGGATCACATCCACAGATATATAAACCTGTACAGCTCTTTTGCTGATCCACGCAGAATTTTACTCAGTATTGGTTACAAACTCATTTATTGTTTCTGCTGCCTGTATTTTTTTAGATCTACAGGTAACATAAAAGTTTTTGTAGGCTCTTCAGTCCCTGCACAACGTCAGCCTTTGTAAGTAAGGTGTTTCGCAGTGGGAATAAGGGAGGCACACATGGCAAATTTCATTATGAATAAATTTTATGTGTCTGTTTATGCTCTGGTTCTTTAGAAAGTTATAATTGTACTTCTTTCTATTAATTGAAGAAAACCAGATCAGTTAGATATGCTTCTTTAATTATTTGCTTTTTTTATTTGCTAGAGTTTACACACTAGTTGCACCCTCCATAGCTATTTTGTTTTCATTTAAAAATGCACTGTTAAGTTGCAGAGTTAGTTATGCAAAAGGCAATATAAAAATCTCTTCCTAAGTACGGCTGATTTTAGTGTGCTCCAGACATCTTACTGCTTTTGCTACACAGTTAAATGTATTTTCTAGTAAGTTAGTTCTGTATACAATGTATCATCTAAAGTATGTGGAGTTCTAGAGATGGAATCAATATTCAGCCTTTAGTGACTTGATAGTATCTTTATTAAGTTTTAGCAATATTGGGTTTTATATTTAATTTGCTTGTGTTCAAATTTGATTTTTTTTTTTTTTTTTTTTTAAATTCATCTCCTCAGTATCTTTTTCTTACTGATGGCTAGAAATGTTCTTATAAAGAAATTTGTTTCCTGGGATTTTGGCCTTCTTTGGAAGGACTGGGTTGGTTTACTTAATTTTCTGTGGATGAATGGATAAATTCTCTCAACGGCTGTGATATAAATTAAAAATAACTGCACTGAGGTCTGTGGCTATTACATGGAAAGGAAGGATAGATTTTACCATCCCACTCTACAGCTAAGAAAGCACAATTCTGTTGTTACCAGATGTATTCTTAATATCTTTTATGAGAGGAAGGTTGTTAAGACTGATTTAATTTGATGACTATTTCCTGTTGACTTTTTTGAGAGATACAGATAGACAGATAGATTTGCTTTTATTTTAGTTTCTTCTCTTTTAAATATGTAAGCCATACAATGTGATGTCTATTTTTTCAATGATTTAGAGAAATACAATATGTAGGTCAGAATTAAAAACCCAAATCACAAATATTCGAAAAAAAACTTCAGAAACAATATGATTACAGTATAGTTCCAGCCTTTTCCCAGAGGACTCCTCATCAGCAATATTCAGAGAATATGTAAACACTTCACCTCAGAGTAGGGAGGAAGCAATAATCCCTGGTCAATTGGCTCACAATCATCAGTGCACCATAAACAGCTGGTGGTGAATAACTCTCATCCTTACTGAGAATTGCAGCATGCACAGAACACAACTCCTGCCAACTGCTGCGTGCATCCCTTTGTTAAAATAAAAAATAAACATTTTTCAGTTACAGTGATGTGTCTGTGTGTTTGTAATCAGTTTCCCAAATTAAAATGGACAGAAAAAGGCAAAATTGGAATGGATTAAAGGTCAGTGAATATTCTGGCAACTTGATTTTAAAGGGAGACGTGGAATAATTATTTAAAACACATGCGGGAATAGAAAATCAGAAATAAGGGTGTTATATCTATGGAGGTGGGAAAATTGGAAAGAATGAAAATAGCCTGTGGCACCTTTACAGTTGCAAGGAAGGAAGGGGGGAGAGGGAGGTAAAATAATCTCTATGATAGATAACAAAGAAAATAAAGTCTTTTTATAAACTTTTTGATTGTTATTATGACCAAATTATCCATTTAATTACTAAACATAAGGAGCCCAATCTACCCCATTTGGGCTTTATGTGAACATTTCCATTATCAGAGAATTAAATTCATTATTTTGTGTTTATGACTTTTTGCAGGTGTCATATTTTCTATTTGAATATGTCTTCCCTTACAATTGTATCAATGTGTTTTTTTAAATTGGTTCATAGAAGAACATGGTTTTATTTCACTGGAAGAGTGGAAAACATTTAAGCAGAAGTGAAATGTGGTTAAGGATATAATTTTCTCCTGATATCTATTAACATTTAAAAAAACATTTAATGGTCTGACTTTTAGTTTTGTTCCTTGTATTTTTTCAATTGGTTGGTTGTTTTGGGGATTTTGTTGATTTTTTTTTTTTTTTTTTTTTTTTTTTTTTTTAATTCTGAAGTTTACATCTTCATGAGTAAAAATATTAGGACATTGGTACAAGTCTGTTTTAGACTGATTCAGAAAAAGTGTCATGATGTCAGGTGTATTTGTGTTTCATTTTTAGTTTATGTTCTTCATGGACAATGAATGTGATAGGCAGATCTTTGACACAAGTCCTAACTTTGCTTCATTTGCTGAAACAATTTCTGTAAAGTGACTAACTCAAGACGGGAAGTAGTCAAGATGATAAGCTTCCCACCTTAGTTACTGTTTCCAGCCTTCTTGATACATTTAGCCTTTTTTAGGGCATTTATACCTTTCTTATACCTCTCGTAGTGACAGAGGCATTTCTCAGGCAAGTACGTGTGTATGTATATTTTATCCTTTTTTGTAAGGCGATAAAATATCTTGGGAAGAAATCAGTATTCCCCTCTTTCTGTAATTACAGTAAATTTAATGGGTTGCTTTTCTTAGTTATATGTGGTCCTCATGAAAGTCAAGTGAAATAGTTTTTTTATTTCTTTCCGGCAGTAAAATAATCTCCAAATATGCCTTTCTAGTTAAATTTCATTTTCTAAAGGGTCCAGAAAAAACAGCATTGTTTCTTGTTAGTAATGATGCTTGTTTGGTCCTTAACTCTCCTGGTCTTGTCAGTCTCAAACTAAGTCCAACCCCTTTGAAGAGCTGCTTATTGGCAGGGATTTCTCAGCTTTTCCAGGTAGCTAATTGTGGTCAAATGTGTGAAAGACTCTTTCTAGCAGTCTATGTTCTCTTGGAGCAAAAGTTCATTACTCTTTGACAAAACCTTCCTGAATCTGGAGGAAAAACTATTCACAGTCTCAATAAAAACATTTTACTGACTAGAACAGCGCTATCATTAATCACCTCTTCCTTCCTCTGCCCATTCTTGCATTCCTTAAACACAGTAATAGTACGGTATTCAAGAGTAGAAACATCTATATTTTTTTTAACCTCTTCTAATGTAGCATCTTGTAAGTCTCATGTTTGTGTTTCCTTTATGCTCCCCTTAATTTGCCTACATTTTTAAAGCATGATCCTCAAAAGACAAGCTGAAGTGCCACGGGAAATAAAGAGAGCAGAATAACAGGCTTGTGCCTCTGACACCAGATAAACACTTAATAGGTCACAGAATGAGGTTTGCTCACTTGTTTTCAAAACTTCTGCTGCACAAATGGCATCTGAACAATTGAAATGTTTGCTCTCTGTGTGGAGCTAAGTGTTATCAGAAGCTGTTGATGAGTCCTGAACCCAGAGCAGATCTCTGGAGAACCTTGTCTGATGTTAGACTGAGACGACTTACCACAGGATTTCCGGTGCAGGTTTTGATTATTTTTGGCCTTTTTTTTCCCCCTTATACAGCATATAATAATTTCATCATCACCATGTCTTCCCAACTTCATTAAGAATGTCATGTAGAGCAGTTTATGACTTCTTCCCTCTGATCCGCTTAGATTTTCAAAGAGGGAAGTTCCATCAACTTTGCTTATTGTCACTTTGTTATTCTTTCAAGGCTTTGTAAATGGATTGTTTCATTTTCTCCAGTATCTTTCTGGATATTGAAGTGAGGCTGACAGGTCTATGATTTTCTTGTACTCTTTTGTTTGTTTTGTTTTTTTTTTTTCTCTGTTAAATTTTAAAGACTAAGTTTTGTCTTCTCCTGACCTGTGCTTCATCAGCTACACTCCAAGTCATGGGAAATAGTCACTAATGACTTGGAGATTGCTTTTACTACTGCTTCAAATTCTTGAGGAAGCCCTGGTTACTTAGATACTTCCATCATTCAAATATTACTTAATCTCTCCATAAATAGATTAATACTGGCTATAAATAACCATTTAAATTCTATTTTCAGTACTATGAATGACAGGGATTTATTATTGAGGAAGCAGAGAGTATTAAAAGGATGTAGGGAGGAAATAATTTAGACTTTCAGGAATTACTAGCTCAATTAAAGCCTAAGTCATAAAAGAGTTATAAGCCGAGGTCATATGCAAGAAGTTCTCTTTACTTAAAAAATGTATCAGGGTCATTGGTCTGAGCCTTTTTAAAAAGTTTTACATTGGCCTTTTAATTCTTTTATAGTTCTTTTAAGTTCAGTGATAGATTTAGTTCTGATTAACTTGTCTCTATATGTATTGAATCAAGAGCTGGTCTTTTCCTGAAGAGTTATGCAAGCTGAAGATTTTTTAGAATCACTTTGCACAATTCAGTCTGGGGAAAAAAATAGAGAATATTGTATCTAATTAACTGAGAATTAAATAACATCTTGCAATTTGTATATAATTTCTCCACTGAATTAATTTCTGTAGGCTTTTTCCTACCTTCATAATGATTTTAGATCTAAAAGGATAAAACGCTTAATTTGAAATTCCAGCTAATTAAAGGAATTCTGTATTTTATTGATTTCTTGCCAGAAGAGAACAATTTAAAAGCAAGCAATATTACACTAGGGGAAGCAATAGCCTTTAGCATATTTGGTGGTGTATTTCAGCATTTCAGCTGAAGAGAGCTTGATATGATTTTGCCTGCATTTTATTCTTACGGTTTTATCTCAGGTTTAACTACTATGTAAATTTTAACGTGAAAGAAAGAAAACTTAGGTTGCAAACACAAAGAAAATCTTGTACAAAGTTGAAAACCAGACTAAATAAATTGGACACCCTGCTCAGCGTAATATATATTTTAAGCACGTACTCATGATTATATTCTTAAAGGTCACAGATTATCTCAAACTGCAAGTTACCTTTTAGTCAAAAATGTTGATTATAATGAAAGTGATTGTAAGTGTGGTTTAAATTGTTGTTTTCTTTGAGAAGTGACTCTTGCTCTTTCCTCTTTCCTGTTAATTACTGTGTGCTAGCAGGACAGAAGCCTCTGCTGCAGCTGTGCAATAGGTGACAAACAGTAATGCACTGTGTGGACAATAGCAGTGAAACCACCTTTATTTTGTGCATTCATACCCTTAGAATGTATGCCTCACTTGTCCAAATACAGACTTGACTCCCTGTTCTTAAAATGGAGCTGTTAGAAATATCCTTGGAAAGTTCTGTGGGCAGGTGAGCAGTGCCTGGGTCTGAGAGGACACTAATATAGGCACCTGAAAAAACACAAATGTAAAAACCAATGATGTACTTAGGGCATTTGCTGTAATTGCAGCTAGAAAGCCTCTTTCTTACAAAATACATCAAAGCTTTGGGAGAATAAAATAAATATTGAATGTGAAAGTCATGTATAGTATACCCCAGACCTACTATTATGTGATTTTAACATTTTTGTGCTTTTCATATCAGTGATTAATGATGAGCCCCACCTTTCATCCTAAAGGGAAAGTTATTAATTATTACCAATGAGTCTTCTCAAAGTTACTTAAGGTACGGCTTAAATGAAAGATTTATAATTTAACACAGCCTCATTTTAATTTTTTCCACCATAGAAAGACTAAGAAACATTCTTATGTGGACATTGATTATTCTTTTGTAATGACTTAAAAAAAAAAAAAAAAAGGAAAATAAAAGCCAGCTACAGTTGGAAATAAATTTTCCCGTCTTCAGCTGAAATTTAATGTTCTAATTTGAAGCCTAGAAGTTTTGGACCAGAAAACTGCTGTAATGTTGGACTATTTCCTATTTTAGATGCGTGTTTTATGCGATATTTGAAATTGTTCCAGGGACATAATTTTTAGAAACAAAAAAGGATCTCTTGGTTGCCAGATAGAGTTCTGTAGTATTTCATTTATCTGTATCATCAATGTACTCTCACTACAATAAAATATGGACGAAAGTAGGGAATTTCAGTGCTTTTGTGCTGATGCCCTTGTATCATATAATAATTAAAGGATGGTGTAAAGTGCATCTCACAGACCTGATGTACCAGAGGTATCCACATTTAGAAATAAATGAAATAAATAGTAGTTGCTTGTCTTTCCTAACAGGTGGGATAATTCTTGGAAGGAAAACCTGAAGTATGGAGCAGTGGTTTTGCTTGTTACACTGAATAAAAGCTACGTTTTGTATGGAATAGGCCAGGCTGATCCTGGGAGGAAGTGACTTACTGGCTTCTTTGGATTGTGTGATGCCATTGACTTGTCTCCTCCTTCTTCCTGTCCAGTCCTTCACTGAAGCAGTGGGGAAATTATTGAGTCACTGTCTGCCCCTCCCTGCAAGTTATGGCCAAATCTCCCTCCTGCAGGAACTCTGAGACATAATGGATTTGTTATGGACTCTTAACCTAATGATATTTTTGCTATGAATAAACAATGTAAGAGTGGATGGTCTGTGTGAGGCAAATCTGTGCAAACAGAGGAGGGTCTTAGGAGCATTTTGAACTTCTGCTTTTATACTTGTGCGGAATGGAGAACCGAATTAAGTGAAATGTGGGAAAATTTGGTATATATATATATATATAGCCACCAAGCTACTTGAAACTAAAAGTTCTATCTCATCTCACCTAAAAACCCAGATCCTGTTTCTCCTAAAATAAATAGCAAAGTAGTTGTAAATACATTTAGGTTTCTGGTTTTGTTTAATTCCTTAGTAGAAGTGCATAGGAAAATCAGACAGCTAGAACTAATTTAAGATGCCAAGTTTTTGCTTCTATTCCACATTATTTTGCATTGTATTTTTTTAAATTAAGAAATCGATGAAGGATACAGCCAATATGGTGTTTCTGTAAAAACAAAAATCTCATCTGTACAATAATTAGAATATAGATAGATGTTCCAGATGGTACACATGCAAAAGAAGGCTAGCTGCATAGCAGATGGTATTATGACCATACATAAAGCAACTGGATAATCATTGTAATATTGTGACATGTCATATTGTATGAATGAAGACTATGTTTTCCTGAGGAAAAAAGGTAAAATCATCATTAAATTAAACCACACAAGGCAGATGTGGCACTTATCCAGGAGTTACAGTTCTAATAAGAATTTAAAGGCTTTATTTCTTTAATTCATTCCCCTTATGAAAAAGAGGTAATTCTAATTCGAGCAAAATGTCCTTTACACTATTAATTTTAGCATAGGCAACTTTAAATTATTTAGATTATTCTGTATCTTCAAAATGTTGCCAATTCTTTTGCTTCCCCCCAAGAATACTCAGCTACTGTTGAGTTCCTAAGTTGTATTCCTAAGACATTTTTCTTTAAATGCAATAGACATTTATAAAAAAATATGCAGTGAAACGTTTCAATATCTGATTAAAGAGATGAAAAAAATCCAGTAAAGCTGGACAATTCCTATGATAAGGCACAAGATCAAGAAATTTCTGGATGTCGTTTATATTAATAACATATTCAACAACCTAGATATATTCCTCAATATGAAAGTGTCCAGAAACATAACTAGAAAAAAATATTCATATGTTGGTACTGTAAAGAATTCCTAGAACTAATGGTATTTATTCTCTGATCTTTATTTTTTTTTTAACAGCACACAAGTTGTTTCACAAGCATCAGTACAGAAATATGTATACATATCAATCTAACTATGTGATCTACAATAGATCATTTTATCTATAGTTTCACTATGCCAACATTTAAAGTTTTTTTCAATATGGAAAATAAAATAATTTCAAAAGGCAACAAAACCAAGGAACACTGTTTGTTCCCTTTCTTTGTAAACTTATTAAGAGGAGAGAAGCTTCTTCCTGGATGTCTCCTATTTAATTTAGAAGGACATTATGCTCTTATACATGTATTTCTGAGAAAGTAGCCCTTTATAGTGGGCATGGTAAAGCTCCAGGTCTGTATGCAGAGTCCTTACTGATGAAGTAGGGTAATAAAGTGTTGAGCTCTAGTAGCAGTCCCTGGGATACAACACAGGTTTGTCATTCCCTTCTAAACAAGAAAAGGCCTCATCCTCTCGTCCTGTTTCTGAAAGGTAACTCCTGTGGACATTTCCAAACTCTTCCTAAAGGGCACCTTTTGCCTAAGAATCCTTATATGTCCTAGGAAATCTGTATGGCAGTATTGCCTGCTGACAGTAAATTACCCTAAAAGATTAGCCAGGCATTTGTCCTCTTTGTGTTTGAACTGAGCTGCCTCTGAGCTCTGTTACAGACAAAGATTTGTGACCAACCTTTTGATTATGATTTTGATTTTGTTCCACATCAAGTCTGAGCTACTTGATTTTGTCCAAGCACATTACTTAACACCTTTTGACATGAAACAATGAGTCCTTTGTTCTTTAATGTGAAAAAGTTTCAGCTCAGGATGATGCTGCAGTGTGTGGAAGCAGTCATTGACAAGATAGCAAAAGTGGAGTGGCCTTCACTGTTACAGCAAAACTGTGCTAAGATTTGTGTAACTTCCTGTGCAAAAGACGGGATGGTTTGACTTGGAGAAGTGCAGTGATGTCAGCATATGAGAGATAGACTAGGAACATGTTGCTGGTGTGGTATGAAGAAATCATTTTAGCTGTACAATGTTTCCAGTATAGGGTTCAGCTCTAGCTGAACAGGTTCTCCTGAGTGAAAAGCCAGATCACTTGTTTCATACTTGAATTAAGTAATTCTGTTCTGGGATTTTCAGTGAAAAATGACTGCTTTATTATTAGTTCAGAAGAATCAAGTTGTAAAAGAAAAAAATTAGTTCACTAAATGTGGTTTTGGTTGTGATGGAAGAACATGACAGCTACTGTAGGAAAACATTTCCATGTTTTTTTGTCACACCCCAGTATCTAATTGATTAATAACTATGCAAGCTTGTAAGCTATATTTGGCAGCTATCAAAAAAAGCCCCCAATAAAACAACACGCACAGAGACAAAAACTCCCACAAACAAACAAAAACCCTCCAAAATTTAAATCAGCTGAACAAACATAAAAGCCCCAAACCAACCAACCAACTTCTGTCCTCTCCATAAACTCTCAAAATAGATAGTGTTAGATCTTCAGGCACAGATACATCATCTGGTCTGATGCCCATATATCACTCACAGCATTGACTAGAACACTTCCCCCGATAAAAGCACCTTGGCTGGATAAAGCCTGTGCTCCAAAAGAATGTGCAGTTGTGAACTGAAGACCTTTGGAACCATGAGAAACAGCTGCTGGTGGTAACTTACTCTGATAACATTTGTTACAAGTCTAGTTAAAAAAAAACAAACCTCAAATTCCTCAGTTGAATTGTCTGTTTTCAAGTACTTATTCTTGCTCTACCTCTCCTCACTTCGTTTGCTTTCTGTGCTGTCTTCTAAGGATAATTGCATGCGGTACACAAGTTAGCTATCTTGTTTTTGAAGCTGAAGAGAAGCTGTGTTTCTAGTATTACCCATTGTTAGGAATTATCTCCTTATCTCAAACCCTTTTTTTCTAGACTCCTGATCTTTGTTTCAATGGCCTAGCTCACAAATTGATTTATCTCACTTTGCATGACTTTTTCTATCCTCAGTTATCTTTCTCCTAGTTTCTAGAATCTACCAATGTTTCCAGGAGTTATTCTTCATCCTGGCTTGAGGAGTAATGTGGTCTAATATTGATATGTGAGGAAGATTCTTAAACTGCACACAGCCCTAGTACCAGGGAAATGGCCTTTTGTTCACGGTGTTTTTCCCCAGCATCCAGACCCATTGCCTTTATGGCTACATCTGCCATGCTTTGTAGAAGTTAAAAGAGGTGCACAGATAGGATAACTTCAGCCATAGTTCCTCTGTTTTTGCACTGTCAGGGCATGGTTTTAAAAGATAAATCTCACACAAGAAATGGAAAAGGTTCAGCATAGGTTTTAACCTCTGCTGCTTTTACATTTAAATATGTTGTGTCCAAGGCACCTGGTATGTTCAGAAGAGTTTTTCAAAGTTTGTGTTTGCCAAAGGAAACAAATAACAGAATGTATAAATACCTCTGCTTGTTAATCCCAACATTCCTTTGCACAAAAAGATAATAATTTTTAAATTTTCACTATGATACTTATTATTAGTAATTTTCCAATGTTTGCAAGTTGGAATGATATATTTTATTTTGATGTCTTAATAATGAATGTATCTGCCTGTTATAATTTTTAAGCAACCCGGGCCAGTGACTTGCCTGCAGAAATGCTTGTAATACTGTAACTGCTTGTAACCTGCTGAATCCTTATCTTGCAGTTCAGAGTTGATGCAGACCTGACCTACACAGGCATTTAAATTTCTATGGAACACTACTGATGTTTTGAATCAGTAGGAGACAAAAAAATATGATTTGCCAGCTATGACACTGAAGCTAAAATGGGAGCCATTTGCCAAATGATAGGGGCAGTGACCATCAATGCAATGAGGGGGGAATGATGACAACAATCAGGGAATAAACATGTTTCTTTTCTTGCCATATTTCTACCACTGTTTAGCACAAAGATCGTTTGCTTTGGCCACAGGATAAAATTCTTGAAATCTACAGAAGGAGAAAGATACATCTATATATGAATTACACCTCGAGGAATTATGCCTCCGCTCTGCTGGGTTCATGGTGTAAACACACGTATGCTGTAGCCCAAAAAACATTATATTGAAGAAGCATTGCTTTGAGTGAAGAGGCTATTTTAAGTTAGGGAAAGAATAAACAAAACATAATTAGTGAAGACTCAGGGAGAATGGATCACGAATTTGAAAGAACAATGAAAAAAGTTGACCAAATACCTCTCAGTTAATATTAGACAAATAGATGGACTTGCCCATCACTTATACATAATGGCATCTTGGTGCTTTGTGTATTCAGAAAAAATGCCATGTTACTGGTGCTTGCTCCTTCTATACTTTCACTGATACCCAGTAGAGAAAAAAAACCTTTGCTTTTCTTAAGCCCACAGGCAAAGAAAATCATCTGAGCCTAAGCCACCTTGCTGAGGGTTTGTTTCCTGCTTCTGCCCGCTTCCCTTTCATTGCAAGCATTGACAATATCCTACGTTTTTTATTGTGGCTCCTTTTACTTACTAGGGGATTAGAAAACAGTAGAAAATTTATCTACAGAAAGAGATATTTAAAGATTCTTCACAAACACATTTAATATTGAATTACCATCTAGAGAATGACTCACAACATGAAGTCTGGTATTGTTATGTGAGAAAAGCCCAATCTGACTAGTATTCAGAGTCAGTTATCTCTCAAGCCATAGATCAGTTGCTCTTTATCACAGAGAAAAAGGCACTGGAAATTTTGCAGAGAATTTCAAGCTGTAGTGAGAGCCACACTACAGCTTGAATATACAAAGTTTGTTTTGTGTGGCTTTGTTAACATTTTTTTAGTTTGTTTGTTTCATTTGGTCTGTGGTTTTGTTTTGTTGGGGGTGGTTATTTTGTTTGTTTTTTTCTCTTTTTTTACAAAGTTGATATGAAAAATATCCATCCTATATTTTGGTTGCCCTTTGTGGGAGTCTTTGTCTCCAGCAATGCTGCACTGGGTGATTTATCCCACTTTAAATGAAGATACAGCATACTGGAGATGATAACCAGGAGACACCTTTATAATATAAAGTAATTAGCACTACCCTCCTCACCCCCACCCTTAGTGAGTGCTGTTTTTCCCTTGTGGGAGCAGAGGAGTTGTTAGCTGTGCCCAGGCTGACGCAGCTGGGCTTTGCAGGCCCTGCAGGGAAAGGAGCTGATTTCCAAACTGAGCAGCTGCACATCATTCTTAAGAATAATTTAGCAGTTTTCTCCTCATTTAAGCCAAGCAGGCTCCAGAGTTTACTGAGACACTCAAACTGAGGGCAGAAGCAATTTCTGTGTGTATGAACACATATCAGACAATTTAGGGCTCCCTTCATTGCTAGCCTGACAGTGAACTGCCAGTGCCAGTTCAAGAACAGCAAGTGCAATGTGCTGTTAGCACGAAATAATCAGCCAGGCACTTACTGTAATAAGTGAAGTCTCGATGAGCAGCGTGATGGGAACTGTGTTATAGCGCTCTATTGTAAGAAGGACAATGGAGTAGGAGCCAATGGAAATTTTTTAAAAGCCATTTCTGTGGAAGATTAACTTCAGCATTTTTCTTTCAGTCAAATATTAGTAAATATTTGTCAGGCAAAATATTTCAGTTCTTAAATAAATCACTTGAAATAATTAAAGCAGGAATATTTCTTTTAAGCTTAGAGTAGTTACTCTTAAGGTCTTGCAATAAGAAAAACAAATTACTTCTTCGTAATAAGGATTTACAAAACTTCTTGGAAGTGGTTGTGAATGGAAAGACTTTTCAGGGTTACTTTTTTTTTTTCCCTTTGAGCAGATTATTTCAATAAACTGGTGTTTTCTAATCAAACCAAAGTTTTTATTCCTTATCAAGATCGTGACTCTCAAGTAGAGATTCATGAACTATACTTGTTTTCTTTGGCTGTAAACTAATGGCATGGGCATTTAGGAAAATTGCTGTGTCTGGGATTTTTTACAGACTCTGCCACTATTGCACCAGACTTCTCTGGAGTGAAACACAGACACACTGCTCTTGGCCAAAGTCTAAAGTTACTTGTCCTGCTTTTATCACTGATGGAGACAAATGCAATGTGTATTAGCACATTCTATCAATCAAGATTTATAGGTATATCTTACCTGTCTTGTGAACCTCCCAATCATGGAAAGCTATTTGAAAAGAGAAAAATTTTGATAGGCACTAAAAATTGCATAGTATTAAGAAAAAAAAAAAAAGTGGGGTTTTTTTAGTGTTTTGGTTTTGTTTTTTATATTTACTAGACCTCATTAGTTAAATGAGTTAAGGAATGGACCCATTTCAGTTCTCTTTGTGGACAACAAATGAGACAGCTTAACAAGGAGGTTACTAAAAAACCCCCTAAAACTCAACTTCTTTTTAAAACAGTGGTTTTAACTATTTTTAAAATGTACTAGTAGAAGGCATTTATTTATTATTTCACTTTAAATTAATTGACTTGTAATTATATTATTATCACTATTATAATTTGGTAATGGGTACCCTACCCGCTTCACCTTCTCACCAAAAAAGAAGTATGTTGGCAATATAAAATGCATTAAATATATAATTACCAGAAGATGATCATCAGAAATCCAGATTTTTTTTAAAAATCAACAGTTTCACTTTGAGGTCGCTTAAGTAATACTACAATACCAATGATTTTAACTTCTGGAACATCTGTGTTCCTGACTAGTCTTCTAAGCAGGGCATTTTGAGGTATTTTAACACTGCTGAAAATCTGACTGCAAGAAACCGTCAGATGAGCAGTTAAGCTCTAGAAAAGCATCCCTTCCAGCTTTATGTGGTTCTGAATGAATTGTAAACCTTTGAAATAATCTCCTGTTAAAGATTTTATGTGGAATACAAATAATGAGTTTTCTAAAAAAAGTAAGATGAACATGAATACTGATATGTTCCAAGAAGAAAGCATTTTTTATTCCAGATATTGTGTACACACACTTGTCAAATAATATGGCAATAGACTGTCCTTCCTGAAATGAAATCAATGACAGATAACATTGACTTTTGTTCACAGTCCAATAAGTTGTGGGCTCTAGAAGGTCTGTTAGCAAGAAAAGGGATATTAGGGTACACAGTGTTTGATTTTTTTTTTTTTTCTCCTTATTCTTCAATAAGTGAAACGTAAAAGTGGAAAAAAATAGGAAAATAAGGCATATTCCCTGCATAGGTTCTAGGAGAGTCACAATGTCTTGAGACAATTGAGCTCCTTCTTTCCTTTAGGGGTTGGTTCAGATTTTTCTTTGTGGAGGAACACAGGAAGCCTGTCACATTTTTTACGATGTGTTTCTCTGTATAAGTGGTGTTGGTGACTTCTATGAGGTATTGTTTTGGTATGAGTAGCTTAAACTCATCAAGGGCTGTGTGTGAATGTACAGCTTGGGGGGGGCTGGGGGAAAGGATGTAATTACTTGCTTTAAAGACGCAGGTTAATTATTACAGATGTATTAGTAACTGTTATAGTCACAGTTACAAACACTTGTATGTATCCTCGGGGAATATTAATTTTCCTTCTTTTGCTCAGGAATGAAAAGCTTCAACAGCAGTGGTGGGAGGCAATGAATAGGTGGTAATTTAAGCATCCACTATATGTGTGTTCACAGGCAAAAATACATCACAAACATTTAATTTTGAACATGCATTTGCCAGTTATTGCAAACAAGCAAAAAAATCTTATTAAATTGCATCTGAAAGTCCAGGCAAGGAGTAATTTTCAGTTTCTTTAGGAAAAGAATAGATCACTTGTTCTTCCTCTGTAGCTTTAGTTCAGCAAGAGTTCAAATGAAAGCTTCTGAAGAGGTTCTCAGGTGAGTGAATCTTTAAAGCCTCTGGAAGAACTGTGAAAGAATATAGAAGCAGCATGACTCTCAGAAAAGCCCACATGTGTTTGTAACAGGAACATGTGGAGTGTTATGCAGCACACATACGAGATTTATTAGGCCAACAGGCTTTCTAAAATTTCTACAAGAACATGGGAGCAGGAAAAATAAAAAGTGATCTTTTGTTTGTGGGGGTCGAGAGAGGAATGGGAGGCAATGGAAAAAAAAACACGTGGTTTGGGAGGATTTTTTTTTTGGTATTATTTTCTTTGCGTGTAAATACTTCCCTGGACATTTGTAATATCTCATAATTACCTACTGGGGTTTTTGGTACCCCAAACATTTTGGGTTACAGTCTCTTTTGAGCTATCCTTACTTTGTGTGAAGGGAGAGAAAAGAATTTGGAAAACACTGACAGAGGGGAAGAATCAAATTTTTCCCTTTTCTAATGGAAAAACAAAAAAGTAAGTTACATTTTCTGTGTACTGTTTCCCTTTATTTTGGCCACTAATATTGGGCAACTAAGAGATTATTTTCATTTTCTTTATTGGATGTCTTTTAACACATGGCCCACCCAAGCAAAACTTACTAAATTCCACTTCACTGCTATTTTTCATTGCAGGAACCAGTACTTGATTTTAAAAAAGTTTGTTTGACCTAACTGTATTCCAACAGCCAAGTATAATGAACGGATTTCACTGAGAATTTGTTCTCAGGACACAGAATCCTTTCACGACTTCAGTCTTGGGAATAACAAAACTGTCACCAACATCTTTGCCTGATACTTTTGACAAAGAAGAAATACGAAGGGTTTTGGAGGGCAGCAAAAAGGAATTCTCCAGTAGGATTTTGTTGTTGTTGTTCATAGCAGGAAAGGAGGCTTTGCCTAACTAGAGTGGGTCTCCAAGGCAGAGGAGTACAGCATGTAATTCGGTTTCCTGCTGTGCTCAGTGCCCTTTAGGCTGACAGGCTCTAGGTTTTTGGGACACTGAAGCAGTAGGCAAGTTATCAGAAAAGGCAAAGGAAGTAAATTTGCTATTTTTATGCTGAATGAAAAAATGCTTTACAGTAAGTATGCTATGACTGTTTTTTCCAACTGTGTTGTACTAGTAATACTGTCCTATACAGCAGGGCTGGTGTGGAAGTGATCCATTCCACTTAGAGCACGGTCGTAGCATGACCCTTGCAGCTCCAGCTTTTTTGCTGGGAGCTGCATTACCCCTGCTGGCTGTGAGAGAAGCTCTTTTTCTTCCCATTGCTGCTTGATTTCCATGGAAAAAGAGGAGCAACATGACTTGTACTTACTCTATGTCTGACTCCTAAGCAAATTATTTTAATATTCTTTTAGTAGCTCACCCCTGCATAATAGTGACTAAATCTTATGATGAAATATTTATAAAGTCTGAAAAACAGACTGCTATGTGTGCTCCCGTTTTCTTGATCATTCTTCTGATGGCTGTCTCTTAGTATTCCAAATGTGGTTTTATTTACACTGACGAGTATTCAGAGTGACTTTTCTGAGGTATATACTGCTGAAACCCATGGCATGATTTATCTGAAAGGTTGAAATTATAACAAAAAGCTGTAAATATTTGGTTGGTCGGACTATTGCAGATGATTCTTTCTCTTCTTTGGAATGCATGTAGTGCATAATGAGGTGCAGAGGGGAGACATGGCTACTATTCTCAAGGGATTTACGTAAATAAGAAGTATTGGCACTTTTCTCGGTAATATTAAGTTTCTGAGCAAAATGTTAAATTAAAAAAAAGTCAAGGAAATGGTGCATAAAATGCGTATGAATCAGGTCCTAACTCAGTAATCTAACTCTTGGGGAACAATTAAGGCATAACAGTCTCAAGGCATTTATCTGTCATTTTTACTGGGACATGGGGAATTAAAAAAAAGAAAAAAACACTAATGGAAATCTTAATTATACATACCTAATTATGAAGACTTCACAGAATAGAAATGCAGACAAAGAAAGTCTTCTAACACTAATAATGCTGCTTAAAAATACGATAAACAAGGGTAAGAGCTTAGAAGGATCCCTGATGAAATCCTTCTCTAGTCCTCCATAGGATTCAAAGGCATACTTGTAAGAAAAAGGAAAACAAAACATCACAATTCTGCAGCCATAATTTTAGTAAAACGTAAATGTCTTTACCTATAATGGAATCAAACACAATTTACCTTTCTTTAATTGCAGACACTTAGAAGTGTTTGTACATGAAGTACTCATATTTACAAGGAATAAAGAAGGAGCAAATTACACTATTTCCACACCCCCCAGTGTCAGATCCTGCCTCAGCTGCAGTTATCATCTTAAGAATTAGAAAGGTTTTGGTTTGTCTTTATAACCCAAAATATCTTGGGGTTGAAACTCTGGGATAGTGGGTGGGAATGCACATCTTGGAGTCTAGGAATACTGAAGAAGAGGGAGAGTATCAAGAATACTGAAAGATTTAAAAAATCTATTAAAATGGCATGTGCCTTGGCAGGCTTCTGTTCATGCAGCCAATACAGTTTCATTGTATGCCACATTCCTTATGTCAAGAATGGTCAGAAATCCTGGCAGGAATATTTAGCATGCACGGGATATGTGTTTTACCTTTGTAAACTCTCCTGGCTCTTTCTGGTTTTGGGACTGCTATTATGGAAGAAACATTTTATTAGGACTAAGCCTCCATTTATTCCATTCAATTATCACTGCTTAAACGAGGCATTTGTATTAAGATCCTCACTTGCCCCTCTGGGATGGAAGTCTGTGCCCTGCACAGATCCCTCTTAGACAATGGGGTGTCCCCACCAGCTGTGGGCTGAGCTGAAAAGAACATCACTCTTCCCAGCTGGATAGACACAGGCTGAATGTCCTACAAGCTTTTTGGTACATGAAACTGTTAATTAGTTTGGCCATTTTTTATTGCCTGGCCCAGCAGGATTCTGAGTAAGGCAGGGTTCTTTTAGCTCTTACCTTGAATTTGGAGAAAGATAAGATTTTGTTTGTTTGGGTTTGGATTTTTTTTTTTTTTCTCTTTATGGCTCGGAGGAGTAGGTGGTGTAATGATTTAGTACTCCTTTAGGCATGAAGCCCGTGGGAGCATATGGTTCTGAATGTCTTAATTCCCTGTGTCACCTAACCACCATTTCTCCTGTTGGGAGAAGTTACCAAGCCCTTACCTGGCAAAATTTAAATGTGAAACACGTAAAGGACATTTCAGAAAACACATAAAATACTTTTGTAGATGAACTTTAAGTCTCGTAAGATCTTTTTAATAGTGTATGTAACAAAGAACAAAAGACTTCTGATAAAGAACTGTTTTAAGAACCGAAAGTAATACTTTTCCTAAAAGAATTGGATAAACAGTTATCCTTACTCAGGAAGTCTCTGGTATGAAACCTTTACCACATCAAACAATAATGAAGGGTGACATTTAAATCCTCAGCCTTTCTAAACAGTGACTCTGAAAATGAAGCATTACTGATGTCTTTGACAAGAAAAATGTATGAAGGAAAAGGAGATGCAGTAGAGAGATAAGCTGTTTATTTTTACTGACCTCAGTCAATCTTTTCCTTGTTTTTTTAATATTTTACCAGTCAACATGCTACGAAATATGCCATTCATTAGATCTGTCAGAGGCAGCAGCATGGGTAAATGGATGTGATGGATTAGCAAAACTCTATGAAAGGCAGAAATAGTGATAATCTTGCAGAAAAATGATACACAAATATCTAAAAATTGCTTTTTTCCAGTGTATCAGAGATATAACAAACTCCAGTGTGTATGACAAGTCTGCTATGAAGTTAAAGAAAAGGTAAAAAAAGGGGCAGGAATTGTAGAGCCTTTTTAATGTTTCATACTTGAAATAGGAAGTTGGTTGGGATTTGTATTTTGGGGTGTTTTCTAAGGTAATGTATATGTGTGGTAAAAGTATATACCAGAGGAAATTAAACTAATTTTTAAATTTTTTTTTTTACAATAAGCGGATTGTAAAAAAATGTGTTAATGAAGATGTGTTAGATGAGAAGGATATTGTGTCAGTTTGATATCCCTGACCATAAAATAATTATGTATGATTCATCTGCCCAATAAATACTTAGGAATTCAAAGTTTTCGGTGCACCTAGCACAGAACAGCACCCATGCTTGTTTACAGACATGGTGACGACACAAACCCATCATCACAGAAATGACAGAATCCATTTTTAAAATGAATTAATAATTTAGTTTTTTTAATATATTTTTAATTTTCTTTAATTTACTAATCAGCAAAAGAAAGTTTAGCTTATTTTACCCAAAAGACTCTACAGTCTTTTTAGAGACATTCCTTCATAGAAAAACAAACTTATCCCAGGCCCTAGCCTTGTCATTTTATTCTCAGAAATGTGATCTTAGTAATTGATCCGTGTCTTAATTAAGCAACACATTAAGGTATGTGCTTAAGGGGTCCTTATCTATTAGTGAGACTGAGCTATTTTGTATTGCTTTGAAAGCTAACACACATTTATGGGAAAGTTGTTGTTGGATAAGAACCATGGTGAAATACTTCACACAGCAGCTTATTGTAGATGCTTTCAGTTCTCTGTGATGCTTTGCAACAAATCATGTGGAGTCACACCAAGAGCACTGAAGGGGAAAAGGTGTAAGATTTCATCTTGATCTCACCTGCTGGCCAAATTATGCCTTGTGCTGTGGAAGTGAGAGGTCCAGGTCCTTTCTTCTGGAAACAAGGCTTCATGGATTGAGTAGGGCTGACAGGATGGGGTGTAGCATTTTTCCATTACACAGAGTAAATTCTACAGCTTTAAATGTAGGTCATAGATATGGAATGGCCTGGGTTGGAAGGGACCTTAAAGATCATCTGTTTTCATTTTCCCAGCCATGGGCAGGGACACCTTCCACCAGACCAGGTTGCTCAGAGCCCCATCCAACCTGTCTTGAACACTGCCAGAGATGGGGAATCTCCAGCTTCTCTGGGTAACCTGTGCCAGGGCCTCACCACCCTCATGGTCAGGAATTTCATCCTAATATCTAATCTAAATTTACCCTCTTTCAGTTTAAAAGTATCTTCTCTCATTCTGTCACTACATATATATGTGGGCCTGCCAGTTATTTTTGACATTTTTCTTCATTAATGCTTTAAAATTTGTCTAGTTCACAATATCCTAGCTAGGACATTAAACAGCTTTAATTATATCAGTCCTCTTTTTCTAGTGGAAAACAAAATTTTATCTTTGTACTAAATATGTATTTTATAATGGAAATACTTAGGTCTAATTATATGACACAGAAGGAAAAACCCAAACTGTGTAAAATGAGAAATTATTGCTTGTTGTAGAGTTGCACAGTTTTCAGGCCTCAATAATAGAAGTATTGCTGAATTTCCATGTTTCTCCTACACATAAAGTCCATTATGACATCAAACAACAATAATAAAATATCAGAAGGAAAATATGTCAATTAAAGTAAATTTAGAGGTGACTGATCTGGGAATCAGAACACACTCTTGGAGAAATGAAGATACTGTATTCTGCAAACAATCTAATAGGATTATAAAGGTATTCTGAAATAAACATGGATATGTGAAGATATTTCAAGGTATTTTAAAGCATTTCAGCATTTTTCTAGTGTTTATTTTCTATTCTGCCTGCTTTTGAAGTTTTAACATTATTAGCTTATGAAATTTATCATGTGTTAAGTGAAGAATATGCTAGACAAATTCTTTATTGTGAAAATATATGGGTGTTCTGGTAAGGAAAGCTCAGCAGAATTATTTAAGTATGTTTAAATATAATTCTTCAAATATGACTTCTATCTCTTGGTACTCATGGAAGAAAGGCAATATCAGCATTCTGGTCTCAGTTTAGTTCTTATTTGGGCTAGTCTGTGCTAGAAATCATTATTCTCAACAAGTACAGTCCTAGCAGTGAAGAAAATCTTTAAGCTGGAAACAATGAAATATGTTAAAAAGTGGGAAATATGTTAATAGGTTAAAATATGTGGAAAAGTTTATGTGGAATCCTAATTTACTTTTAAAGAACATCATCTTCATAACCACTTGCAGCATATCCCATTAAAAAAAAAAAAAGAAAAGAAAAGAAAATTCCTTTCTTTCACTTCTTTCTTTTTAGCTTTGTTATGATTATGGCTATCTCACTGTTCTAAAACACTGAGTGTTCTATGTGACTGATCCTTTTGTTGTGCTTGTATTAACTGTGCATTTATTTTTACTTTTTTCAGTCTTGAAAAAAATAGTATTGTTCTCCCCTCAGTCAGCTGATTGGTACTCCTACAGTCAAAACCACTCTATATAAGCGGTTTTTTTCTTGCAAGACTGCATTAATGTCAAAAGGACTTGTTGGGGGAAATGATGTTTCTTTTTTGGAACCTTTTTATTAAAAAGGAATGCCTTATCAGTTAAGAAAATTAAAAAAAAAAAAAAAAAAAAGGCCTAGAAGACAGTCCTTATGAGACATCCTTTATACTGCAATACTTATGACCTATTCTTTAGTTTCTTTTCACGCTATCCACCTGAAATTCTCCCTTTTGTTTGTTTAAAGCAGCTTATATTTGCATTCAGCAAAGGTATATGAAAGGGGAGTCTAAAATTTCAGATCCTTTTTAACTGGGTACCAGAGGGGAAGTAGAACAGAAGTAAAACATTATAACCTTTGAACCTTTGGAACTTTTTGTGAGAGAACATTCAAATTTTAAATCTGTTCCACACTCTTTAGTATAACAATATGCCATATATGTTCATGTGCATCACTGTAGAGTATGTAAAAAAAGCCATTGCTACTAGGTTTGTAGCTGAATGGAAAAATATGTTTTACAAATATTTTGCACCTTATTGTTCAGAGGCATAAATTACTATAAAAATGCAAGGATGTAGAAAATTAGACCAGATACATTTTTTTTCCTATCTAATCCTTGCTATATGTATCTGCAGTTCACTAGGAATTTTATAAGGGGCAACTATGTAAGATAATTGAGGTTTTTTTACTGAATGTATTTGAAGCATTTTCATTTCTATGTTCTAGTTCCAGAACTGTTTTCTGCTAAGTGAGTGAATGGTACAGTTACTCTTTTTATTTTTCTCTCTTCATGTAACAACAGTGAGTCGTGAGCTCCAATCCCTGCCATTCACAAATCAGGAGGGCCATATTATATTGAAGTCCAACAAATGACAGTCCACCAGAAAGATTCTGTGTACTGAGATTTTTGCCTAAGTTAAGGGTATTTCCTGTGATGTGGGAGGAGGAGCCTACCTAATGTCAGCACAAAACATATTGAGTTTGAGCAGTAAACTTTTATTTATTCAGACTGAATGTCAGAGGTGTTAGAAAAGCGAAAGACATATTTTTCTGAGCTTGCTGAAAACAGCTGGATCATTTTAAGGACAAAACCTTCATTTTGTCAAACTACTTATTTCAGGGTTCACTTATAATTAACATTGGACAGACTTAAAGAAACATGCATTTCTTTGATCTTTGAATGGATTTATGTGGTCCTGGGTAAAATCAACAGTAAAATCAGAGTCATTCTTCTGACTTTGGATGATCTAGAACAGTTCTCAGATGAACTGAGGATGAGAAAAACTATACTGAGTTGGAAAAGTGTCTATTATCTGGAGAACTTCTAGACTTTTTTTGCCTTCATTTCTAATTCTTTAATTATAGAGAGTAATTTTTGCAGCCTGAAGCAATCAGGAGCTTTGTAATTGACTTCGGGGTTGGACCCAGCTAAGTTTTTGTTGGGTTTTTTTTTTTCTGTTATTTTAATAAAATTATAAATAACTTCGTGTTCACCTCTGCTAAAGAAGCCCTAAAGGAACAGTTCCTAACTTTCTTGCTATCAATATGATATTTCTGTGTTATGATTTTACAAATAAACAGTTTATATTCAGGCCTACTTTTTGGAGAATCCATATCAAAGAGTCTGCAATAAGATTATTCTTTACTTCGTTGCACATGAAAGCAGTGACAATTACTGCACTACTTTTAAAAAAATGGATTTCAATGGGTCTACCTTGAGTAGCCTGCAGGCTTCCCATCCTGCAGATCTCACTCTCCCCTTCCCAACAGCACAGGGGAAGAAAATAAGATGGGCAAGCTCATGGGTTGAGATGAGGGCAGTGTAGTGAATAAAGCAAAGGTCACACACAGAAGCAAAGCAAAATGAGGAGATTTATTCTCTTATTCCCGTTAGCAGGCAATGTCCAGCCACTGGGAAGCAGGGCCTCAATATGAGTAGTTGCTCTGGAAGATAAATGGCTTATTAATGAAACCCTCTCCCCCCTGCTGTGTCCCCCTCCCAAACTTTTGCTCATCCTTTCAGCTTTCTGGCCTGAATGACCTGATGATGTGCAAGCACTGCTCAGCAATAGCAGAACCTTTGCCACTTTATCAACACCATTTTAGCCACAAATGCAGCACATGACACTACATGGGCTACTGTGAGGAAAGTTAACTCCATCCCAGCCAGACCCAGCACAGCCATCATCCAAAACAACTCTAGTTCCTTTGCCAAGTACAGCAATGCAATAAAGATGTTTTATTGTTTGATTTTATTGTTTGTGTCTTTAAAAGGCCATTAAAAATAACAGCCCAAATGTTTCTGTGGTTTGTGGGATCTATATGTGTCAGCATTAAAGTGAGTCATGCCATCATAGTCATGATAGGTTATTGGCATTTTACTTTAAAAGAAAAAGTATGGCTTGCTTGAACTATTTTTTGCTTTCTGCTTTAGTAGCATCTCCATCCTAGGAGCTATTACGAATGTTTATATAAGAAAACTTTCACAAAGCAGAATTCCAGCCTTTATCAAGCACTATATTTCACTGCAAAATTGGTTTTGCTGTGAATTCTAGGAGAATATGTTCAAAGTATTACACTGTGTAAACATGCTCTTGGTAATTGCATAACACATTGATCTTGGTGAGTCAAATATCAAACCATTTCCTGAAGATATTCATTTGAACCACATGTATCTGAAACCACACAAGCAATTCCAATATTTAATAATGCCTGTGGGTTTGCTTCATAGTTGAAATTAAAGGTAATTGTTTTCATGGGCTGTCAGCAGTGTATTGGTATGTGGTTGCCTCTTTGGAGTGGAAGAGTGGCTGGTACCTCCTTTAAAGCTTCTAATACTACCAGGATAAGTTAAGTGCTGCTGTTGCCTGGTTTAGCAGCTGTCCAGCTTGTCACCTTTCATTTTTTACTTACAAAGCTCACTAAAGCTTTCTGCATCCATATCCCAAAAACTGAAATGCTGACATGGATGGTACAGCCTTGATACCAACCCTAGCTGAAACCAGGACAAGGCCTCTGGACTGATTCTTCTTGAGTTTTGTCTGGGCTTGTCTTGATCTACTTAAAGACTTCTTTATTTTTGTGTAAATGATAGTAACAACTGAAGTTTTTTCTCTATAGAAAAAACATTTTTATAATCTTCATATAATGAATTAATACAGAGTATGGGCATGATACAGCAACAGAGGCTTGGAAGTGGGGACCTGGTGCAGTGTAGAGGAATGTGGGTGTGATATGGTAAGAAAAGTGACACGTGGTGACACTGGAGACCACAGGAAACAACTCACCTGTGACTATTTGCTGATAAGTAAAGAAGAAAAAGGCATGGGAGCTGGACAGTATAGATTTTAGGGTATCAAAGAACAAGCATCAGTTATGTGTAAGACACTGCATATGTACTACATTTAACTGCAAAGTGGAATTGCAGAGCAAGAAAGAAAAGCAAAGTCTAAAAAGTGATAAGATAAAAAGACATAGAAATACCCCTCATTGGATCCCAGAAAGAGGAAGATGAAGTTATCCTTCCACAGAGGAGAAAGAAACCCTTGCCTTTAACAAATCTGTTCCTCAGAAGAACTTGCTGTCAGACTCCTCCTGCCTCCAAAGGTTAACCAATAACCTCAGGAAAAAGAAGAATAGTATAAGGGTGCACCATGACAGTAGGGAGTGACTAGGTACTAGGAATTGTCTATATAGCAGTTTTAGCTCTATTATTATTGAGACCTTGACTCTAATCTTTTTAGGGAGGGGTTTTGGGTTTGGGTTTTTTGTTTTTTTTTCATTTACCTATAATTACTAGATTTGGAATTATTTAATTAGATGTCTAGAATTTCAATTACACAAGCAATAATTCTTGACTTTACTCATTAGGAGTGTTTTCTTTTGCCCAAGCAATTTTCTGAGCTTATCAATACCTCCCCAACTTCTACATTATCATTAGAGTTCATCATTATAGAAGATACTCAATACTTGTTGTACCAAGTAAAAATAGCTCAAATGATTATTTACTTGTAATTACATAGCTAAGAAGGAAGTTAAATAATATTTTTCTGTCCTTTCAATAATGCTAGCATTCTTAACAAATTTTTAACTATATGAATTCCAGATTGTATTGGTTGCTTGCAAGTGTCTCACCATGTGAATAATAATAATAAAAAATTTTAAAAACCCCAACCCACCTCCAGTGTTCGTAACTAAAAACTTGTCTTCAAAGGTTTTCCTCGGGACTTATTGTACCAGAGCTACATCTTGAGGAATGTAAGGACACAGCCAGCAGTGGCATTTAATGAATTAGTGGCTACAGGAAGTAGAATATAACTGTATTACACTGGGCTAACCAAGCTGAACATATCCTTTTCATTAATTTACTGCAAGCTGAGGATATCTATGGTAAGCAATAATAAATTGAACTTCAGACTTAGCTTCCTTTTACTGTAGGGGGTAAAGATACCTCTCAAACTTTGAAGCACAGTTTAGGAAGGATTACAGCAAAGGAAGGGAAATAATTGCACTGACTGAAAACATTACTGTTTAAACCTGTATAGACAAACAGTTGTCATCCTGTGGCAGAAATCACTCACTAAAGCTTTAGTGAGTAGCCTAATTAGAAAGGCAACTCAGTGTCCAGTGAAATCCACTGGTTTCTCAGGCCTCATTTTGCTGGGCACTGGGATAACATGGATCAATCACCATGATTGCAGAAAATCTCATTCAGGTCCAACATCCATGTCCAGACTGAAACTGGCCCTCAGGTATTTTTTCACTGTTGCATCTTGCAGTGAAAAATGTCCATGATACAGCTGATATGGATACCGACCTATGTGATATTTTAGCATGACACCAATTTGCATATTTATCTGTATTTTATACATTTATTGACTGATACAATAAGGATGAGCATTACTGAAACCACTTGACTTACTGTTGGGTCAGTTTGGTTTCATCACTAACTGCAATGCAGATATACAGTATAGCTTATACACTTGTTCTAGTTTTGTTTCTTTGTTTCTTCTGAATTACTACTGAATCAGGTTTTTATCTATTTAATACATGGAATGGAAGATGTATTATTAAAATCTAGTCCAGTGTTTGGTCTCTACCTAGTTAAGCACACTTGTGGTAGCACTAGGTTGTATTGTAGCAAAGAAAGGTTGTCAGAAAATCTGGGATAAAGAAGATCCAAGCAAATTAAGGCCCATGCAGCTATTAAGAAACTTTAGGATAGCATTAATTTGATTTGTATAGATATGCCAGTGGGGAAACAGATTCAGGTTGTGGGAATTTTTTACCTTGAAGGTTATTACATAGATAAAAATTATTTCAATTGATATTGTTTAATCCTACTTTGACATTTTTTTCCCCCCACCTCCACAGTTTTCAAAGTTCCTACTAAAAAATCCCTTTTTTCTTTCTTTAAGAAATGCTACAAAAGAGACATGTTGCGCTCCCAGGTGTGTGTTTGTAGGCCAATTACATCTCTTTGGTCATGTAACTTCAGGGCTGCTGAGCAGCTCCTTTAGCCCTGAAGAGGAAGGAAGGTAGTCAGAGAGTGTGGGATGGTTTATCAGAGGCTGTCACCGTGCTCCTGGCTGTTTCAGGAGTCCTGCTCACTGACAGGCCATGTGTGCAGCTGTTGCATGCAGGCTGCTGGCCCTCTGCTGTGCAGTTGGCAGACTCTTGGGAGGCCCTGCAGAATCCACAGCACTGTATCCCAGGCAATTATTGTGTGGCGTGCTGCTACAGGCTCCTGTGATGCACCACATGGTAACTTGTGCTAATGAATGTCAGAATTGTAGATGCTCTGCTGCTGAGTGTTTTAGACCACATGTAGAGAATACCAACAAATGGCATGTATTTGTCTCTCTTGTCAACAGTGTTATATTCTAACCTATACTTAGTCCATTTTTTGGTTTTTTTCTTTCACTCCTGCATAGGTGTGAACCATGTGTTGTATTCAATCAGAAACACAGCTAACAGAGAGCATCAAATGCTAGTCTATGTAGCTTCCCATAACAAATGAGACTTAATTAATTAGCTAAGAATCTAATTTGATAATTTCTGGGATAAAGTGTCCTTTGCCCCTCTGACAAGGGCAGACTAGGTGAAATTCAAACAATATCTTGTAATGACAAACCTAATAATTAGTAAATAATGGAAATAATCAATATGGTTCAGACTCCTTGTCTACAGGGTAATTGCAAATCAGTACCTGTCTTTCTAACACTTCTCTGGTGTGCCATTGAAAGGTTTGCCAACCTTGCTCTGTATAAAGACATACTTCAATATAGACGAATATGTTAGCTAGTGAATATGTAAAGCTGTTTTCCCCCACAGGTTTTAGTCAAAATCTAACTCATTCCTCTCTGCAAAAGCTTTCCCTCTGCAATCTTCAAGTGTTCATGGACTAGCTCTCATAGGTACATGTAAAGCAGTTTTTTTTTTAAAAAAAGCCTGTGTGGAGGAGGCTTGGGTTTGTAACACAGCATCTGTACCATCACTGTTTTAATTTGCAGACTTAAAAAATATGCTAGAAAACTAACTTACTGAAGAGATGTGGAGATATGAGGTTTTCTAGTGTCCAAAAGTCCAAGTAATGGAAGAGATAATGAATTATATATTTAGTTCAGAATTCCAAATTATGAAGAGTTTACCAGTTAGTAACTTGAGAAATGTAATCTCAGTGTACAAGTTCAGTACCCAATTCTAAAAGAATAAATTTTTTCTTTATTCTTGTTTACAGTCTAGATGATATTTTCCACTCATAACCACTTAGTACACATTCTTGCTTCCTCTTCCTATTTGCTCTATATGGTCTACCAGCATTGGTATGTTGCAAGAGTAAAGTCTAGGTCTAGGATGAATGAGAGTTGGAAAATATTACTTCAGTTTTACGAGAGGATACTAGACAGAGGGTGATTAAGTGGCTTCCCAGAAATTCCCACCACAGAGCAGAACAGCAAGTTGAGCTGCAGTAGTAAGTTCTTTAAATGCTACCTTAGTAAAACGTGCTGCAAGTGTCCACCATCAAGTGCACCTGAAAAGCCTGAGCATTCATGATGATTGATTGCATCAAACTCTGCCTGCTGTGGTCACAGCGGGCTTGTCTGATTTATATCACTTTAGGATCTACTCCGAGTTCTAGGAAGAGCTTAGTAGAAACATCAGCTTATAAACTTCATCACTTTTCTGGAGAAAAGTGTTGGGAAAATCCTTTACGTGCCTGTAGTAGAGTGAGGCAATTTTTTTATCTCATGTTTGCAGGAAAATGCCAGAAATTGAAAGTCGGTGGAAAGGAAAATTCTGTGACTTCTGAACTTGTTTCCTTATGATTCTTTGAAAAGATAATGCTTGTTCAATCCAAATATTTCTTTTCATTAGATCTGATATTATTATTAATCTAATTTTTAATTTCCGTAAAGGATATGCTCTTGAAATAAAACCGTATCAAAGCAAAGGTCTTAATGCTTCACTATTTTTTTTCTGAATTACATTTGTCAGAATCAGTAAATTCTTGCAGAATATTTTTACTTTGGTGGAAATACGTCTTCTGACAAGAAAATACTCCATTGGAAAGCTTTTGACCAGCTCAGATTGTTTCTTAGTGTACCTACTGCAAAGCCAAAACACTAAGGAGTTCTTTCTGACTTCTCTTCACATTTGACATAACCAATATATGAGAGAAGTTATTAAATGTTAAGGCAAAGCTAAAGCTTGTGCTGTAGAGACACTTCCCAATTAATATAATTATTGTGTTTTCAGTGCTGCTAGTTCTGATAGCTCCTGAGACTGCATAGCAGCCCCTGCTCTTGCTGTCATGTATATCACCAGCAGATGTAGCATTAGTGCCATAGGCACAGGCCAGATAATCCTGAATTTGGAAAGCAGAGAATGTCATGTAATTATTTTGCAGCCTAACATAATGTGGTCTGTTTGCGAAGACAAAAATACACCACACATCTTTCCTGTTGATGTTTTACAATAAAGTTGACAGCCAGAGAGCAGCAGGGTGACTGAGGCAGAGCACTGTGCAGGATGTGCCTGTGCTGTAGTGACAACCCACGGTAAAACCTATAGATGCAGCACAAAGGAACTCTAATAGCTCTTCAGAATAGACGGGTTAAGTCAATGGCTTTAATGCATACTTGAAAAATGAACAATACCTTTATCCATCCTGTCAATCTTTCAGCAGCATAGAGAAGGCAAAGAATTGCTTGAGGACAAAGAGTGGGAAAGCCTTCTTCCTCTTTGAGGAATTCCAAGCTGGCCTCAGTGGACCTGAGTTCAAAAACATTGGAGCATGACTCCAAATGCGAAACTATGCATTTTCAGATTGAGGTTATTGTCTTATTGTGCCTTGCCATATCCTCCTTAGTCTTTAACAGTACATTTTTATCCTTTTTTTTTTTTTCCATATATCACATCATATATTATTACCTTCCTGTTTCTCAGCCTTCTCCCCCATTCCCATTCTTATGTTCCCCTTGTTTCCAGTTTTCTCCCTTTACACAAGGCCAGTCTCCTCACCCCACTTCTCACCTGGTGCATTGTGTACTACACATGTAAAAGACCTTTTTTCTGAGAAGATGAATGCATCAACCAAAATAGCTAAAGTGACTGACTATCCCAAATTGCTCTATTCCTTGTGTGTTACTGATTCATGCATAGCTAATTCAAGAATTCTTTATGAGCTGGTTTCAAGTCAAGACTGCTTGTAACTGGTGCAGTAGATTTGTGGCTCACATCTTGACTCATGTTTCTCCCACACTGTCTCTCTGGATCCTCTCTTGGCATCAGGGGTACATATCATTGCCTGCTTTTTAGGGAATAGTTTTGGTCTTTTATACTGTCAGTCACAGTTTTGATTCCAGAGTTGAATAACATTGGGAAGCATAATAGTTACCAAATACGTGATGGAGATTGCAGTTGAATGACTGATACCATGACTCTGTATCTTACCTGTTTTCCTAATTTAATTAAAAGAAACTTAAAATCTGTTGAGCACTTGATCATGACAATGTTGACAATGGTAACAAGGATCAGTAACCTTGTTAGTGTTCTCAGGGATATTTTACAGTTGTGAATGGGAGGAAATAAGGGATAGCAAGAAAATTAGTTCAGGAAAAAACATCTCCCAGACATCACCTGAAAAACATGGCAATTTTTCTGAGTTGTATATATGGGTCAGATTTAACCTTTCTTCTTTTAAAATTCTGGATTTTCCATCTCACTATTGGTAGCAAAAGATGAGTGATGATTAGAGGGTAAGTTGGCTTGTACCAGAGCCCAGAAGAGAGGCTTTTTTGGAAACTAAATAGTGTTAAGACAGTGTCAGGCCAATAAAAACTATGAAAGAGAACCTAAAAATCAATAGTACAAAATAACAATTCTCCATCTTAATGAGATAAAATCAATTCATGCATATTGGCACAAAGTAACTTGCTGTTCCACTGCTATCAAATTTTATTTGAGGTCTGTGGTTCAGGAAAGAAAAGGTTTCAAAACTTTTCTTTTTGAAGTTTCAAATTTCTCCAAAAGAAACTAATTTCTTCTTATCTGTATGAGTCACAGCAAGCTAAGTTAAATTGATAATATAAATTGATAGTAGAGTTCAGATACTATTAGAGAACCCTTGAGCTAGGCTCCTTTAGTTAATGTTATCATCTGGATTCCACAATCATTAAACACACAGTAACACATTCTTCCTCGTTCATTACCTTACAGTTAATAACCACATATTTGATTACATTTGATTACATTATAAGCAATATGCGCAAACTTATAATGTAAAAAAGCATAGAAACTCTTTTGAATGTAATTAAGGTGTAAAACAACAACACAACAAATTTATTCATAAGTTCTAGCATTTTCTGTCCAACAAAAGGAAGGAAAACCAGTCTCCTGCCAATGAAATTAAAAAGGGAGGCAGGGGGAACTAGGCTTAATTACTGATAAAAAGAAATACAGAAACAGATGTCCGTCTTTACTGTTTATAATACATTTATAATACTTTATTTTTTATTTTAGGGCAGCACAGAGAGACATTGCGCTCTCTGGAAAATCATCTGTTAGCTCCTGGTAAACAGCAGACCTGCTGATTCACAAGTACTGTTTTGACTTTCTCTCCTAGTGTTTTTCTCAAATGTGTCTGGATAGTTGCAGTACTTTGTATCTGATTTTCTCTACTTGTAATGCACATTATTAACAGGTCTCCCACAACAGAGGAAGCAGAAAGTCCTGAGATCTACACCTGCCCATAGCCTCTTAGAAAACTATTCCCTTGGTATTTCCACATTCAAGACATCTGTCTCACTTTGTCTGCAATTTTCAAACAGGCAATATCACAGTGCGGTGTCAAGGGGAAAATAAAAACAAAATGTGAGATTTGAAACAACATAAAAAACCCCCAAACAGCTGGAAAAATGCTGGGAAATAGTTGAAACTCCTTCGTTGGTGTTAATATTTAAAAGGGTGCTCAGTTATCCTCTAGACTCTTCTGTTCTTTTGTGTCCACAAGTAAGAGTGTTTTTACTGTGTGGTCTCTGCATTTGTCACTCTCCATCATATTATCTAAACTACAAAGTGCTAGAGTGTACAAGAATCTAAAAAGACTCTCCTGAAGAGATTCTCTGAAATGAGATAACGTTTTATTAGCTGGTAGTTGTTACAGTTGAAGTTTTCTGTGGGGCAGATGAAAAACAAGACCTAGAATATCTGCAATGTTTGAATGACATTATTCCAATAATTCAAGACTTTCTGGTAATGCTTTTAAAAAAACTGATTTGACAAGGCCAGTGGCTATAGTGATATTTTAACTAGAAAGGAATGCTATAACAGACCTTTCAGAGAAAAGACATACCAAGCTTTGGCATCTGTCATTTGTGTATGCAATATTTATATTTCATGTGTCATTGTAGTATCTGAGTACCGTTCAAGGATTGAAAATACAAGTTATTTCCATAGCAGGAGCATTTCAACAACACAGAGTACCTGTTTACCATCTCAATAAATTCAGTTGACAAAGGAAAGAGAAGTCCATGCAGCATAATCCAAAGCCTTAAAACAGATTTGACAGGAACCTGTGTGGTGGCGAAAGTCTGATATCAAGTATTTGTTCACTGCTTCTTCTGAAGAGTTAAAATAGTCAGAATTTCAAAATGGAAGTGTTCTGTGGTTTAAAAATGCTTTCAGCTAACAAATATATAGTTAAGTAACCCCATAGCCTGCAGTAAGTTTGAAAGGTTGTTTATAGTTACAGAAAAATGTAGCACATCCCTATCCATTTTAATTATTTCATGTATTTTCTTGGTTTGATTAGTTTTTCCTAAGAGATATTTAGAGTTGTATATAAACAATGTGTAATTTGGTAATTTCTTGTGAACTCTCAGGCAGAGTTCTTACTGGTGGAATACAATTGTTAGATGATTGTTCTTTATTAAGAGGACTGAGTGGAGAGTCTAATTTTCTGAGAGGAAAGCTCACCAGCATTTAAAAATAATCAGTATCAGAGCTTATATTTCTCCTGTCTTTTCTGGATTCCAAAGCAGACCTCCCAGTTTTCATCCAACCCTATCTCTCTCTGATATGGTCCCTGGTATGCTCAGTGGCTGGAAACATGTAAGGAGCTGTGCTGCAAACCACATGTTTTAGTTTCAAAACTTTACATGTGCTAAGAGTTGTGATGGCACCAAACCCTGAAAGATCTTGTTTGTCATTGGCACGACATGCTTAGGGTGCAGACGTTTCCTAGCATTAATTTTGGGACAATTTCAATGAATGATTGATAGCCAGCTCAGTGTTAGCCAGAACACATTATGTATGCCACATTCAGCACTCTCCTACATGGATGTCTGGGTTTTTTGCTCCAAGGTCACACGGGTAGCCAGACTGCTTCAGCTCACGGACAGAGCTGAGCTAACAAACCATAACAGCATTACACTCAAATGTCCGAAGCCAGCCTGGGAAGGACAAAGAATTTCTCTAAAAACGGCATAATGTCTGTAAGAGGCCAATATTACCATCCAAGGAGTCCAAACAATTAAAAAGTTGTAGAGTTAGAAGGGTTGAGAACAAAAAAGTCTTTTGAATTTCTTTAAAATTTGAGCCTAACTATATAAGCATTTGGGTTTGAATTTTTTGAAAAAAGTCTTCTCTCTACTGCCAAAAGTTCATGTCATGGAACAGTCTCCCAGGATATGAAAACATGAACTGGGTCTTTCTCAGCTGAAATCTTGGGAGCAGATGCACTCCAGGAATATACCTAGCGTGCTCTAGGTGCCAACAGCATGCAGTTCACAAAAACAGAATGGAACTGAAGTAAAAGCTCTTGAAGCACAAAAAATTTTGATGTCTCATTGTCTGCACAGTTGTTTTGTTCCTCAAAACTGTTTCATTTGTGCAGCATTAGTCACTAATACAAACACAGCCAATGGCTGTTTCCACATGCAGTTTATTTCTGTGTATTTTCACTACCTGTATGTTTAATAGATGCCTGAGCTAGTTGTTAGACACAAAGGAAAATCTAACAGGACTGCCTGCCTGGACACTGCCATGACCTTCCTGAAGGACTTTCAGAGCTTTCTGGTAGTGAGACTGGTACAGGGTCTTGTAATTCATGCAAAACTTCTCGGGGGTTCTGTGGTCTGGTTGTGACAGGCACAGAAATCGCCCATGGCTTTGTCTGCATCTTTTGTTTCCAATCTCAATTCTAGTTGCCAGCATTCCCTGAACAGCTCTCTGGGTTGTGAGAAACTCACAGAATCCTTAAGAAAGCCTTCGCTTTCCAGCACACAAGACTTGACTGTGGGCTGGCTCTGAGAAAACTCCTCATCTTTAAATTAATTCACAACACCCATGTGCTAACAACTAGTTCTCACTGTGCCTGCTCCTAAGTGCAACTAGGGAATCAGATAGTAGAGATGTAACAGTTGTCACAGCAGTTTCCAGGCTTCTTCTTCAGGGAATTTCTTCCATATGTTTCTTCTGCAGGGATCATCTTTCTTGGGGGAACTTCTGGCAGCCTGCTGCTGCAGGTGAGGGGTGGCTTCTAGAGGCTTTTGCTTCTACCAGCTCTGACAGTCAGCTTGCATTGGCAGTTCCTGGAAGTGTCCACACTTCTTGTTTCCAACTGGCTGCTGCTATGGATTTTTTTTTTTTGCAAAGGATTCTAGAAACTCTGCTGAAATCTCTTTGAGCCTGCTCATCTGTGGTGTCAGTTTGCCACAAGCCAGCAGCTGTTTGGGGGCATCTGAGGCCCTGACCCAGAGGGAACTCTGCGGGGAGTGTGCAGGTGGTGCCTGGTGCCTCTCCCTAGGGTTGTGCTGAGGGTGTCCTTCCCTCTGGGAGGAGGGCTGTCCTTGAGACACTGAGCCACCAAGCAAAGGATCTCTGAGAGGAGATAAGCAGACTGTGTATTACTGGCCTGGAAGAGCAGAATATTGATGGGATTTTAGAGAGATTGCAGAAAGAAGAGCCTAAGCCCCATCACGGATGGAATGTACTGCTATGGCTGTGGACAGAGGAGTGGGTGGACTATCATGATGAGGAAGATTGGAATGTATGGCTTCTGGCAGCAGAGCTGCACTTGCAGAGGAGGCCAGTTTGGATGGGGCTTTGAGCAACTTGGTCTAGTGGAAGGTCTCCCTGCCCATGGCAGGGGGGTAGGATATAAATGATCTTTAATCTTCCTTCCAACCCTTAACATGATTATATGATTAATCTGTGCTTTTCTTAGCCTTTTTTTTACCCAGAACCACTCTTGTTGCCCTTCATGTCCCTCTGTCCCAACTCCACCTGATCTCTGGTTTGCCTAACCCTAACATTTACACTCAGATCATGTGCCTGCAGTTCTCCTGGGTAGCCTGTCCTCTCTTTCACTACCCATGCACCTCCCTTCATCCATGGAGGCCTTCTGCCCGTTTCTCTGAGTAACCTGTTCCAGTGCCCCACAACCTTCATAGTGAAGAATTTCTTCCTATTATCTATGCTAAACCTGCCTTCTTTCAGCTTAAAGCCATTTCCGTTTGTCCTGTTACTATATGTCTTTATAAAAAATCCCCTTTTGGCTTTCTCATGGGTCCCCTTCAGGTACTAGGAGGCTGCTAGAGGGTCTCCCAGGTGCCTTTTCTTCAGGCTGTTGAGGCAGCTGATCAATTCTCAGGGCTTGAAGGCATCAGTGAGCCTCAGTTGCTCCTCGCAGCCCCACCTGTGATACCCACACCCATGCCTTACTCACAGGTCTGGGAGCACAATCTCACTCTGGGCTGTTCCCTCAGTTGGTGCCTCTGCTGCCCTGACTTACTGACGGCAGGGACTCTAGACCTATGCTGTGAGTAGTCTTTTCTCAAGTCTTGATCCTGTCTCCTGCATGGCTCATGGGTTACAGGCTGGTCTGGTTTCGTTTCCTGCTCTTCCTGAGCTGGTGTTCTGGGCAGTCCCTGGATACAACTTGTTACCGTGATTTTTCTGGCTGTTGGCAGAACTTGCCACTGCCACCATCTTGCCATACTTGGGTACAGTGAGATTGTATGGATTTACCCAGGGAAAATTGTGACTGTCCAATGTATTTACATAATGTATTGAGATTTTGGGCTGAGTAGGCAGGGAGAGAGCAGTGGATGCTGGCTTACTTTGACATCAACCTGTTAAGTATTCATTTTATTACAGACATTTTCTGTGACAAAAGTTGCTGTTCCACTTGCTGGCTTGGTTTCTGTTTTTTTTTTTTGTTTGTTTGGTTTTTGTATGGCTCTGCACAGTATACACAAGAAGATAGAGACGGAAAATGATTGGTTAGTTTTAATTCTTGTAGCTATTTCTGTTAATTAGAAATAACATAATCAGATTATGTTAGGTGAATCTGAGAGTTGACTGATGGTAGATATGTGCAATAGTATGACTTCCCTTCCTAAAGGAAACTGTTCCAACAAAAACTTTGTGGATGGGTTATTTTGTTCCTCTTTCTTTGCTGGAGAAATTGAGTTTTGTACTGATGGTGTGGGAGCATAAGGAAGACTGTAGTAAAAAACATCTTCAATATTCTCAAATATTTTTCACTGCACTGTGAAGGAAGACCTTGAGGTATTGTGAGGGACAACAATGCAGAAAATAATATGATGGGTAAACTTACATGCACTGTAATTTCTGACTTAATTCTAGACAGCTGTATTATGGTAAATTAAAAATGTGAGCAGTGTGTTCTGCTTTTGTCACCACTGAAGCTACAGTGTGAGTCTCTGGAGACAATAAACAACCTCAACTTTTTTGTGTTTGTTTAGGTCCCTAGAAGAAACAGGCTAGCATCACAAAAATCTACTCTGTGCCTTAGGGCTTGTTTCTTTGGATGTATTTTATTGTTTGAAAACTTTTATGAAACTCCTGATTCTCTAGGCATTGTTATGGCAGTATTTTTTCTTTTTCAGTCTAAATTTTCTATCAGCAATCATGGATACATATTGTCATCTACACTCACTTGATATATTCACATTATCTAATGTAGGAGACCAAATGTAAAAATAATTGTGATACATGGGAGATCCAGTACATTAAACGTGCTTCCATTTGCATCTTGGCTATCTCCATTATTGAAGCTAGTCCAGATCTGGGCAAATATAGGAAAAAAACAAACAAAAAACAACAACAACAAAAACAAAGGCTGAGACTTCAAAGTTTTCTACTAGGGTAGCTGGAATTTTCAATGTCTTAATTATTTCAAGTAGAAGTGATTATGTGCACTTTTTAACTTCTGGGGACATTGTGCTCTTGAATGGTTCCTAGATGTCTACTTTAGGCAATAACTAAGGAAGGAAAACAGAAAAGCTTTCTAAGGATTTTGTGTTATAATAAAGAGTCTGGTGTTAGTCTTACTGCTTTCCCAGAGTTCTCACTTTAATTTCAAAAGATGAAACTTCTAAATATATTTGTTTCAAAAACAGACAGGGGGGTTAGGAGGAAAAGAAAGATAATTTGCTACTGAAGACCTATACCAGAGAAAGGAAAACTTTTCTTTTCCCATACTTATCCTATGGTATCTTACAGAAATAATTTTGGGTGCTAATCTGTGGGAATAGAAATCCTGTGCTGACACCTCAGGACTGGAGTACTGTGACTGTCATGCAGAGATGATCATGTCAGTGACAAATTCCAGATCTTTTTATCTGACCAACCTGGTCTGTAATCTCTGTTAGGTACTGAGATACTGCACTCTTCATCAATTTCCACAGTTAATGGCAGAGACTCCCATGTTGACTATTAGAGCTCTTTTTCCTCACTTAAAAACAAAGGTTGTTTTAAGAAAATTAAGATTGTTGTAAGAATTTGCTATATACACCTTGGCATCCTTCCTTTTGAACCTGTATAGTTAACAAAAACCAGCCATTGTACTTTTTGATGAAGGAGTTTTGTGATGTGGTGGTCATCATAACAAAGGGCTGGACCTGATGTCCCAAAAAATCACTTTGCTCTGAACCTTAAAAATTATGTCATACACGGTCCTCATAAAAAGATCATGAAAGTATCATTTAGAAAATATTTCTTGTGGAAACAAATACTTGCTTTGAAAGAGTGTGGGATAAATCAGATTTCAGTCTATCTATATTTATTTCACCTGTAGAGGTTGCCTCCAGCATTTAATTCATAATTAGGATTATATGATCCTACATTCACCTGAGAGAGGTTTATATTCCAGTTAATTTACTTTGGTTCAGTCATTATTGTCTACTTCACAAAGAAGTGCAAATTGAAGATGAATCTACTACGAGCTAGCAATGAAACTGATGCTGACTCATAGTAGAAAATGTCTCTTGAAAGTGAAGTGGAATAATTTATGGGTTTTGTTCCTGAAGATGGCACTTTTATTCAATGTTATTACATTTTTACCAGTGACTGCTTTCCTTTCCACATTGCTGAGTACTCTTAGCTTGTGGCTTGTAGAGAACACTGTCAAATACAATAGTTTATCAACTAATTTATTTATTGATGTGGTTTGATGCCAGGTTGGGCATTGTGGACGTGACTCACTAAAACTCTCTGTCTGAATTGTAATAGTGGAAGGTTTAATCTCACAAGATACTGGAGACCTGTGCTTCCCAGTCCACTATCTTTGCTTTTATTCCCACTTCTCTTTCTGCTCATATCAATCTCTTAGCTGATGCATTATGATGTGTTAAAAAAGGAATTATTAGTTGCATTAAAATTTGCACTACAAATAGCAGAATATAAAATTAGGATAACCCTCCAGAGAGAGTCATATCCCCAAGCTTTCTAATTACTCTAACTATGAAGATATCTCCTTCAGCAGCTTCCACTGGCTCAAAGAGGTCATGGGGGAATTAGCTACTGCTGTTTTTAAAAGTCAGCAATTACAGTCTCCATCTACATAATCATGAATTACATCATCAGTATTCTGCCCACTGCCCACACAAGAGCGTTTCCCAACCTAGATGATATAATAGCTGTAGTAAAAGAAACTTCAAATCAAAAAGGGTCAGAGGAGCTTAAAGCTATGGCTACTTATAGCACATTAAAATCTCTAACTCTGTCAGAGACTTGCTGCACCTGGCATTCCAATTTGACTCTTTTTTTAAAAATTATATTTTTCAACTTCAGTTTCATGTAAATTAATGCCACAGTAAACCTTTACAGAAGAAGCCACCACTTGTAATTTCTGGGAGTTAGGATTAAGTACCTGATTTCAAGGATTTTTATTGGAAGTTGTACTTATTTTCTCTTCTGACTTCTTCTCTAAAATATATGTGCTTTATAATTTGGTTGGCATTTTACTGTCAAGAATTCTTCCTTCTACTGTTGGTGATCTGACAATATCTTACGATTTGTTTGCTCAAATGATGACCTATAAAACTACCTATAAGTATTCTACTAATGTAGTATAATAATATAAACAAAAGATCTCTTAGAATGTGTCTGAGATTTACTTTTCTTATTTAAGATTTTCATAATTTCTTCTATTTTCCCTAGTTTGATTTAAAGAAAACAGTTTATTTGGAGAAAACAAACAAACAAGCCCTTATATTGTATTCAAAGTCATTCTGCCATTTTGTCTGGTTTTCCTTTCAGTATTTTGAATCTTTATTCATAGCATACTTAAAATGCACAGTCTGTTTAATATTTCTATTGCTTACAGTTCAGTAAACAGAAAATAAGCTTGTAAGATTTTTCTTCTTTTGACATCTTCACAGGGTTCAGTTGCTCATAAGGATACTTTGAAGTGAACACTAAAAGTTAGTTCAGCATTCCTACTTAGCAAATTCTGATAGTGAAATATATCAACGGTACAAGTATATGGACTGACTATTAAACACAAGATGAAGCCGTGGACTGCTCTAGGAAATTCTTAAGGTAGAGATTTTTCTTTTTCTTCCCTCTCTCCACCAGTAAAGTGGCACTTTCTTGCCAAGTATACCCTGACTTCATACAGAATGTTATTTTTTTTTTAATACAGATCTTTAGATCTTAAAAAACCCTAAAGCAAATAAACAACCAAAACCCAAGCAATCTACCCCCCACCACACACCACATTCATCCATTCAACCCTGATAGAGTTAAATCTGGCCAGGAATGTCAAGGGCAACAAAAAAAGCTCCTATAGGTATGTCAGTGATAAAAGGAAGACTAGGCAAAATGTGGGCCCTCTTTGTAAGGACATAGGAGACCTGGTTACTTGGGACATGGAGAAAGCTGAGCTACCTGATGCACTTTTGTGCATCCCTTTCCACTGCCAAGTGCTCCAACCACACTGCCCAGAGCACAGAAGGCAAAGGCAGGGGCTGGGAGAAGGAAGAACCACCCATTGTGGGAGAGGATTGAGAAGGTTCAAGACCATCTAAGGATCTTGAAGGTGCAGCAGTCCATGGGACCTGATGAGATGCATCTGCAGGTCCTGAGGGAATTGTTAGAGGAGTGGCTAAGCTATTCCTGTCCTATTTGAGAACTTGTGTCAGTCCAGTGAAGTTCCCACTGACTGAAAATGTCATCTGTATCCCTCCAGCATTTTTTCACTTCTTTAATGCCACAGCTGCAGAAATATTCTTCAAAGTACAAAAACTGGAATCATGTTTCTTCCATTAAAAGCAAAAATGTAATTTCCGACTAGAGCTGACAAATAATTCATTGTGTGGCTTTTGTTCATGCACCCCCTACTTCTTTTGGAACAGTTTTCTTTGGAAACTCCAATAAGTGCACTTCCAATTTGACATTTGAAATGCATACCTTGTAGATTTCCCTCTTCTCAGGATTCAGACAAACTTTGTTTTGTAGAATATGTCTGATTTTTATATTTTACTTGCTAGAATATTAATGAATATGCATATGCACACTTCAGCGTATAAACATTCTTGTCATGGTTAGAGTGGCTTGAGAAAAGATAATAGAAAAAACTGTAAGAAAATAACCTGCAACTTCTTAATTAATAGATTTCTGGTTTATCAAGATCACATTTTCATGCTTTATTGTTTCCTGTGGTTTTCTTCTGCTGATTGAACTAAGAGCACTCAAGCAAGTTAATATCCCATGTAACTTGAAGGACATATCATTACTAATAACAAATACACCAAGACCCTGATTTTTATGGAGCTAGCACAGAAGATTTTACAAATTCAGCTGCAAATGTCTGGATAATTTTATCAACTATTTATCAGTTTAGCACAGACATTCTTACTGAAGCCCACTAAAATGGGAAATGGCATAGATGATGCACCCTCAGTGCTTCAGGAATGATCAGACCATCTTTGAATTTATGAAAATATCTGTGAATTTGGGAAAATAATTCATCATGTTTTCACCTTTACAATATGAGGAGACACAGCTGCTTTAGATTGTACTCTAGATGAGTAGCTGAAAGGGGCAGGGCTTTATTAAGACAGAATTCTAACTTGAGAAAGAGACAAGTTTCCTTGATTTTATTTCCTTTTCTGGTGAATGACCTTCAGTGTCATTCAAGGGGGTGCATAAGTTTCTTGCTCTTACTACAAGGGAAAGAAATGATAGAAGCTAGACTTTTTGGCTGAAGCTCAACAGATTGTAATGCTTGAGGCAATAAAAATATCTGAAACAAGATTATGAGAGTTAGCTGCCACATGCAGCTGGACTACGTGTCTGCTTGGGCCAGACCCTGAACTTTTATTGTCTCTGTAATGGACTCAGTTGAATGTTATCCAAGAACTGGGTTTGGTCATTTCTGAATGCCTATTGCTCCTGCTTTGTCTGCTGTGCAATAAATAGTGTGATACCTGCTACTCTTAGCTTGTGCTAATTATAGAGAACTAGCCTCAAAATGTTAAAAAAAATTTTTGTTTCAAAAAAAAAAAGAGAAAGAAAGAGGGGGCAGAGGGAGCAGGAGGCGTGAGCAGATGGTTCTTGCTCAGTTTTTGTCTGTCTAAAGCATTTGTCTGTCTAAAGAGGGATGTGGGATTTGTGGTAGAGACAATGTGATGGTTTTTTAATATTTTTTATTGAAATATGTTTTTATTTTTCTGTCTTTACTGTTCAGATGTTATAGACACAACTGTATTTTTTCAACCAAGCAATTGCTGGAGGATGGATTAGTTTAACTGTTGTGAACTGCTGAAATTCTGGTAAATAGTTATGAGCCATATTTTGGTTTATGATTTGGTATCCCAGAATAGTTCTTATTAATAAGGTATGTAAAATCAGACTTATTTGATGTCCTAGGTGACATGCAAATTACTTCGGAACTTTAGGAATCATAGCTAGTCACAACAAGTTATATTTTTACCCCTGGAAAATTTCCATGTGATACATATTTCATGCCAGAATGCATATTAGTAAACTGCCTGCTGTACACCTTCTGACATAATAAGAGTCAAGCCTGTAGCAAAGTTGTTAAGTTGTTGCTTTTCCTTCATTGCCTTGCTTCAGAATATTAATGTAGCAAAAATACTGAATGTGCTTTTAAGGAATTTGGCATAAGCATTTATGAATTTTCCCTGGCATAAAGGGTACTTTTGGGGTTTTTTTTTGGTTGGGTTTTTTTTTTTTTCCCCCATGCTTCTTTGGGGTTTTTTGTTGTTGAAGGTTTTTGGGGGGGGATGGGAGAGTGTTGTTTTATTTTTCTTTGTTGTTTTCTTCAGCTGTGCTTCTCCTTCATGCAACTTACATACAGAACATTTTTCTATGGGTGACCAGGCAAGCACATTTCTCCTAATCCCCTGTTTAAGCACATTACAGTTTTGAGATATGGACTAAAAATAGGCTAGGAAAACCACTTTGGGATACACTTCTTACACAAAAAGTAGTTAGCCTGTGACCATTTCTTTAACCGTACTTCAGCCTGTCTCTAAAAGATACCATGACTGTTTCTACCATGGAGTGATCGCAGTGGGCTAAACATGTCAGTTCCACCTGTGTGGTTGCATGATTTATGACTTCTGTAGCTGATGAACCTTAAAAGTAGGTGTGGAAAAGGAAAGCTCAAGGTGTAGTGGCAGAAAACATCACGAGTGAGTGATGACAGCAGAATGCAGCCCTCTTGATCTTGAGAAACTGGAGCAAAATTGACCTGACCACTGCATAAAAATCATTCCCTGTTTAGAATCAGGGCTCATGGTAGCTGAAGGTTTTTCAGAGTGTTAGCATTGCAGCAAACCAACAAACACATCTGGTAGAATATCCAGAAATCACCTTGATGGGAAATCAAAAATATCTTGAACACTCTCGAGAAAATGTTTCCCTGCTGTTTTCACAAACCCCTTATTTGATTTGTTTGCATGCTAGTGACTTGAAATGGGTCTGGTAAAATTGAAAGACATTTCTGGAGAAATGAGATAGTTAACTGGTGTAATAAATTTTCAAACCAAAATAAATATTTAAGAGGATCTGTAATATATCATCCAGTAATTTTTTTTTTAAATAAATATCATGTATGGACAGAAATTATGGGGTTTTTTTTAAGATAAAAGTATGTAGAAATAGTAGAGCACATAAAAACTCTTCCACTTCTTAAGTTAGAAATTAACTTACTGAAACTTGTCATTTTCTGACCTTCTAATTTTGGCCAACATTGTCTCTTGCTTTTCACCTGTTCAGTTTGTAGCTTTGAAAAAGGATGTGGAATGTTAACATAAAAGGCCGGGAAAAGTTAGAGATAGGAATTTCCTTGAAAAATCTGTCACTGTGATTATAATGTTTGACCAGAAACAAATTTTCTTTGGAACTTCAGGTGCTTAAAATATTGAGAAAGAAAAAAAAAATCTCATTTGAGTTTGAATAGGAATATTATCCCTTTAAAATATCTTTAAAAATTCTGTTCACAATATATATTTTGGGAAAAGGAAGAATGGAAGATCTTTCATTTCGAAAGTGAGATCCTTTTTTTATTCTTCATTTTTTTCATTAAATTTAACTTTAAAAATGTGAAAAATAAGTTGTATCTGACTTCCAATAGGCAATAAAATCTTTGATTAGGAGGCGTTTTTTATAAATTCATGTAGTGCCTCTAAGGCTGGAGTTCTGCTCTGACCAGACTTCTACAGGAATTACTTCAGCAAGATTTCAGTGAAACAGTGTTCAACAAAACAGTTAAGATTAGATGATTTTTATGTTTGTATATCCTGACATATTCTACTTGCAAATTATTAAATATTAACTAGCTGTGGAATGTATCTATGTAAAGAGAAGAGAAACCATACAGAATGGAAACACTCACTATTATTTACATGTTACATTAAGATACTCCTCTGTTTCAGCAATCATAAGAGAGAAAGGAGAATTTCAGAATTATTTTTTATCATTATCTCTTTGGCCTAAAATAAGTAAATGACTGATGATTGAAATTGTTATTATGTTTCTAAGCAAGAGTTTAGGGCCTTTTCATTATTGCAGTTGGAATGTTATACCAATTATGACAGGTAAAACTCAATAACTACATTCTATTCCTCCTACTCTCCCCTCCCATCCTTATAAGAGGGAAAATTAGCTGAGCTGGAACAAGCAAAAATTGTTGATATGAGAAGTTTATGCCAACAGAATCTTGCATTAACCTTCACCATTTTCAGTCACATATGTCCATTCTAATATATACTTATCTGTGTGATAATGATATCATGGGATGAAACAACTGAACTGGCCATACAACTGGTTTTTTGTGTGGCTTTTTTTTTTTTTAACTTTCCTCTATGGGGATGATGTATTTGGAGCATGTAGGATCAGACAGGATCAGAATGTGGTTTTTGTTCACTTCAGTCAGGGAAACCTAGCGTAAGAGAAATTTTGGACAGTGTCTTTTGGCCTGAAAACTGTTGATGAGTTTAGCAGCAGACTCCTTAATTTTAAGCCAAGATAAAATTTAAAATACTTTCCAATTTTTTTGTTGTTGTTGTTTAACCTTGTTGTCACTCATAATAAAATTAAATACCAAAATAAAGTTAATACTTTAATTTTAAGGTAAATTTTCTGTATTATATCTACAGTAAAATACATGTATTAGAAAGAACACACCATGCATATTTAAAAATAAAACCTGCTGCCATGTCCAGAGAGATCAAAAATACAAACAGGAAAAATAGAGTAGGAATATTAATATTATAATACTAAGTCACAAAGCATAGAGGGAGTGTTGGGACCTTTGTAAGATCAGTTCTTTATGTGGTCCAGCAACCAAGGGCTCGGTATTCCCAGAGTTATTCTGTCATATTATTTAATATGCAAGACACATGAGCTCATTAGTAGAGCTCAAAACTCTATCAAATTACCTTTAGTAAACAACCTCAGAAAGACCCTTCATCTCCCATGCCTTTGAAGGCACATTGGGTGGGGGGGGATAAGGGGAGAAAATTACAAAGGTCTCAAAAGCTTTAGTTTTAATTAGTCCAAAGAGCAACCTTCTTGTTGAAATGTTATTGGCTATCATGGCAATCTTATTAAATAAATTACTTTAAGTTATTTCCCATGACAAACCTCTGATAAAGCAGCATGTTATATATTTGTTGCCCACTGCAACCAGCTCTGTTGTGTCTAAACTGTAGAGGGAATGGAATAAGTTCAAGTACTTGAACTCCACATACTCAGATATCAGATTTTTACAGAGATTTTAAGGCACAGGGGATGATAACAGAAACTCCTGATTATTTATTAATCTTTAAAATATAAGCTTTTGCTGCAGTGTGCAGCATCGTGATATGGTGTGCATGGCCTCATGTGAGCTCTGTAAACCTTACACATAACTATAATTTTCTCTAGAGTAGTTCATGTGAGATGACACAGACTGAACACATGCAACTTTTCGATGGCACTGGGTGTCATTTGCTTCATCATTTCTAACAGACAAGCCCCAGTGTTTTAGAAGGTTGCTCAAATGATTGACACCACTTTCAGCCACTGTCTCTCTATTTGTCTTTATAACACTTGGGCTAATTCCTACATTTGAGTTTTTCTATGAGATTTGCTTGGCATTTCTCTTTTCCGGATGAAGTGATGACGAATGTGCCAATTTGTACAGTGGAAGTATAGAAAACTTAAATTTCTGACCTGAGCTAGTACATTTTTACAAATATACCCAAGACTAGGGTGCATTGTAGACTCACCACATTGGTAAGTATTGGCACTATTTCTTTTTTTTTTTTCCATTCAGTTTAAACAGTGTGTAATTACCACGCACACGCACACGTGCACACAGCAACAACAAAAAGACCCAGTGCTGATACTTCTCAGTTCCATTTTGGTAATGCTGGAGCTGCTGGGGTTCTAGGATGTAATGAAACCTGTGAGCTTCTGAAGGCTTGACACTGAGGTATCTTAAGTTAGATTCACCAACAGAGGACCACCCTAAAACAGAGTTACTTAATTTCTCTATATCTTTCTTCCTGTCGATAAACTATTGTGTGAAAAGAAAGGCTTTATCCGTACAAAGTATCAGCTTTAACCCTCCACCTGCCTTCAGTCTCTACTGAAGGTTCCAGGGAATGAAGAGGATTGGAACTTGCCCCCTGCTGTTCCTCTGACAGCTTGTGCTGCATGGCTTGTCCTACAATGTACAAGGCTGAGTGATTTCTGCAGCAATTTCCTGCAGTAACTTCTTGCTGTAGAAGGGTCTGAGCTATTGCTGAGGAATTTCAATAAACAGGTTTTTCTTTTCCTCTTAAATGTTTGGGGGGTTTTTTTGTCTTCTTTCCTGTTAAAACCCAGAACCATGGAGATGCATGCAATTAAAATTTGTTTTAATCAAGCAATAACATTTTTATACACTTTCAATAATTTAAGCTGCAATATATAGGCTCTAGCTGGGATGCTGAAATAATTATTCATGTATATATATTTGATTGGGGAGTGAGATTAGAATGGCAACAGGAATGTGGAAAGGCGATTTAAGGATTTTTAATCCTTTTCTTTCCTGCAGTTATCTGCAGAGAGAGAGATGGACTGAGAAAAACCATCTGAATTTTAACAAAGGTAAATGCAGGGTTCTGCACCTGGGGCGGAATAACCCCAAGCTGGGGCTGACCTGCTGGGAAGCACCTCTGTGGGGAAGGACCTGGGGGTCCTGGTGGACACCAAGCTGTCCATGAGCCAGCAGTGTGTCCTGGTGCCCAAGAAGGCCAAGGTGTCTTGGGGTGCATTAGGAAGAGCAGTGCCAGCAGGTCGAGGGAGGTGATCCTGCCCCTCTCCTCACCCCTTTTGAGGCCTCTCCTGGAGTGCTGTGTCCAGTTCTGGTCTCCTCAGCAAAAGAGAGACACACAGCTCCTGGAGCAGCTCCAGCAGAGGGTGACAAAGATGATGAAGGGACTGGAGCCTCTCTCTTACAAGGAAAGGCTGAGGGAGCTGGGCCCGTTCAGCCTTGAGAAGAGATGACTGGGAGGGGACCTTATCCATGTCTAGAAGTCTCTGAAGGGAGGGTGTCAAGAGGACAGTGGTGGTGCAAACTGGTGCCAAGCAATAAGGCAGGATGTAATGGGCAGAAACTGATGCACAGAATGTTCCACCTGAACATGAGGAAGGACATTTTTATTGTGGTGACCACACTTCAGAACTGGTTGTCCAGAGAGAGTGTGGTCTCCCTCCCTGGACATATTCAAGAAGTGTCTGGGTGCAATCCTGTGCCACTGTGCTCTGGGGTGGCCCTGCTTGAGCAGGGTGGTTGGACCAGGTGACCCTCTGTGGTCCCTTCCAACCTGACCCATTCTGTGATTCTGTGCTGCCCCTTGTAAATGTAAACAGGTTAGAGAATTAAACTAGTAAAATGATAAGACAATAGATTACTAACTCTGTTTTTTCATAGTTCATATTCTTTTCCTGTAGGATTGTCGCAGTCTGTATCCTCTGATCTGTGCCATTCCTTTAAGCTCAAAAGACTGCTGAAAGGTTTCCAGGTGCTTCTGCACTATTTTAAGAGGAGCTTATTATTCTTATTCCTTCATTGAAATAATCTGTCGCTTCAAATTTTTCCTGCTCCTCCTGCTATTTATCTTTAGGTTTAGTGCTAATGATGATCCTTTCCTAACTCTTTATTGCCTCTCAGCTTCATGTTTTTCCTTTTTTTTTTTTGTTTAGGTTTTTTGTTTGTTTGTTTTAATTATTTTACTTCAGAGACTTTGCAACTGTTCTAAACAAGACAACGTTGAAGTACAAATAGAACCTGAGAATGTGTTGCTAGTCTTAACTAAAGTTAAATATCTGGGCAAGTACCTTAGCTATAAGAATGATATTAGTCTGATAATTTGGCAGGGGAGGAGAGAGATGAAAATGGAAGTGAATAATATAGGCACAAGGAAAGCTGTGGAAGAACAGCAAATACAAAGGAATATTTTACTAAGCAGCTAATGCCATGGGTTGATTGCAGTTTGGGAAGGACGAGAGGCAGGGACAGCACTGCAGCCATTAGAGGAAGTTTGAAGCTAACAATTAGTGTCTACTGAGGAATGGAAATCTGTGTATTATGTGGCAAGCTAGTTATGCTTGTTGAGGTAGATATTTGTCTGATGGAATATGCCTTCAGGCTAATTCCCTATTGTAGGGTGTCACAATTCAGCTCAAAACCAAAGACATGTTTCTAAAGGTTATTGTAGAGAACTTACAAATTCAACAGTTTTAACAACAGGGTTCAGTCCTTGCATTGTTCTGTTGCTGTTTTCTGATCCATTTTCCCATTAGTGATCTGCCTTGTTCTAAACCTTGTTTAAAATTTCCCTCCTCCACCAACTGCAGAAGCTGCTGTTTTCTTTTCTCTCTTCTGTATTGCCCTACTCTCCTGCATAAGCTTTGTTCACATGAGAGTAATGTTTACCTCCATGAAATAATTCTTCTGAGCCTTTCTTTCTCTATTTGGAAAGCTGTTGGCCTTGCATCCTGAGCACAAAGCCATGTAGGCTACGAAGTCATTTTAAATATCAAGAAATCATTCTTGGTTCAATTTTTCAAGGAATGCATGTCGATAGTGGGTGGTAGTTTGGAGCCTTTGAGTAGCAGCCAGGACACTTGTTACCTCTTTACATCTATTTAAACACAGTCTTACTGTTTTAAGGGTCAGAATATTTTAGCAAGCCAGACAACATTCTAATTACCACCTCTTCTTTAGAAGCATTATAATGACATCAGTATGTGATAATCCTGTTTGCTAGGGGTTTTTTTTTGGTTGGTTTTTGGTGGGTTTTGTTTGGTTTTGCATTTGGTTTCTTGGGGGCATTTTTTGTGTAAAAAGGGTGTTTCAAATATGCAAACCAAGAGGTTTATAGTAGCTTAGCTTTAGCTTGTATATAAGCATATCAGGTATTCCTAGATAATTTAACAGTCTATATTCAGCTTTTCTTAAAGAAGCTCTATTTTGGGGGCAGAAAAAACCAAAACCAGCGCAGCACACTGAAAGTGATTGTAACACACAGAATATTTATTTTAGAAATTTGACTGACAATCTATTGGTGACTTCACAAGGGGAACACTTCAGAATCTAGTGCTGCCAAAGTAGAGGAGGGAGGATAAACCAGCTAACTGAAATATTACTGATAATTCCTTCTTTGATCTCTCATCTTCCATGTTTTTCATATAAGTAATCATATTAACAAAGAAATCTTAGAGTGCTGGAGATGACAATCTTTGTTATGTGATAATGTTTTATATAGCAGGCATCTATGCAAGATAATACATGAGAAATGTTTGGTAAAATAAAGGTTTTTCAGTCAAATCCACCACAAGTCTAGCATATGCACGTTTCATTAGGCAGCAGAACAAGGTTGAAGAAGGAAAAGCAAAATGAAACCCTGATTTTTTTCAGATTCAACTCTAAAATGTCTTTTTAGCAGATCAAAGCCTCACAGTTGGATTAAACCTTTAACTCTTCCACTGCAATTCTCCTTAGATCTTAGAGATCACAGGTAGATTACACAGGCTGATTACAAAACAACAGGTACCTTCACTACACTTCTATATCAAGCCACAGCACTGCATAATTTAAAAGTTACCTTAATACTGCTGGATTTAAAAACATATAATGGATTTTGGAAAAGGCCTTCTAAGGTTAACTTGATGCTATTCAGCCTTTTGTGAGACAGGCAGATACATATACAGGCCTTCAACAGGAATGCATTGATATTTTTCCAATAAGGTTGGCAAACTGTCTTGAGATGCAGTGTATGCTCTTAACTTTAGAGCAAGGCTTATGGCTCTGAAGACTTTGCATATGTACCACTGTGGTGTCAACTGCTTGAGGGAACTCAGGCTCCTACTCTGCAGCATTTTGCTTCTACTGGGAGAATATTGACTCCTGCCTCTGTATTGAGATGTTTATGGGCTTGCTCTTTAAGCCTTCCATACTCAATATAAGTAACTAAGTGCACACACACATCCCTTAACTCAGTTGGTGCTTCTCTCTTCCTTGTTTCTTTTCTATTAATCTGTCTGTGTGCATATTGTTGAGGAGGGGAAGCAAACCACTTTTATAGACAAGTAATAGTTCTGTAACTGTTTGAACTGATGAGTGGCACATGTTTATTATTTAACAGGTTTGTAAGAACATTTTATTGCTGTATTCTGGGTTTCTTGCCACTCTGTCCACCAGGTATTTGAGTATCAGATCATTGTGGTCTTTTCTGCTCATTCTGACTGTCACCCTTCTGGTGAAACAGCACTGGCAAAACACTTTTACTTATGGTGAATTTGGATAATCATTCTTTCTTCCTCCTTCTCCTGTTAATCCATTTCTTCCTGTCTTTCCTCCCCAGCAGCTCAGGGATACAGTATGATGTTGGGAAGTCAGGTCATGTTTGTGACATCTGAATGGGTGCTTAGAGATGCTCTAAGGAATTGAGATCCCAAGCTGGAGCTTTGAGGAGACAGCTCCTTTAACCTACCTGAAAGGGAGCACGGGCTGGGTGCCCACAACAGGTTGTAAGCCAGCTGTGAAAGGCTGGGCACTGAGGACTCCCTTTATTAAGTAAAGCAATTAAAGAATGACAATTTATATGGAGTAAGTTATTGCTAGTGTTTCCCAGATGAGTTAAGTTAATAGAGTAATAGCCTAATTAAAACATTTCCTGCTTCTTGCCTTTATTCTTGCATGTTTGGGACAGGTCTTCTGGGAACAGCATGAGGGAAACTTGCTTGGAAACATTTCCTTCTGTGATTATGCAGTGATTTATTATAATGACATTGTTAAAACATGGGCTCCTGAAAAGACTGAATTCTGACTTGAATGCCTTCCAGTCCTGCACTTATTTTTTCTTGATTTTTGTAAACCCCCTACCTTTTCTTCTTTAAGATGATTTATGCTGTTCCTAACCAGCCTTCTATTTATGTAGTTTCTAAAGGATATTTATTGAGTCATATCTCATATTTGTAAATGAGAAGAGTCTTTATCATAAAGGTGAAATAGTAGAAGTTGGAAGAAAAAACTTGCTGGGTGAGGGTTGTCTCATCTTTTTAGTTATTAGCACATATGCGAAGTAAAAATAACACCTGCTTGCTCTGGAATGGTCACATTCAGTTGCTAAGTCAGCAAGATGACAAATCCTTAGAATATGCTCAGAGACTGAGGTATTTGGGAAATATTGTTCTTACACTTACTGATCCATTTTGAAATGCTGGAGTTTTACTTTGTCTTCTCTTAAATGTTGACTTTTATATTAGGGTGGACATATTATAAAAGGCTATATGATAGCCTTCCTTCCATCAGAAAGAATGTGAGTGGAAAGGCTGCTCTGATTCAGAGATGAGGAGGCTGATCCCTCATTCCTGTGCTTCTTCCCTGGGTCACATAGCCTGTCCTAACATGCTTATCTTCCTCCAGCCTGGTTGGTCACTTTTTTCCTCTGAAATTTGTGTGGGGATGAGACAGAAGGAACAGAGCACACAAATGTAGAAGCTGTACTGTTCCGTTCCCAAGTCTTCACCTTGAGATTTTTTTAACCCTTTGATTCTCTGAATTTTTGTGTGCATCAGCTTTTTGAAAGCTGTGAAGAGAAATAGGATAGAGCAGGATTTGACTGGATTCTAGACTGCCCTTCTCTTGAAGGGGAAAATCACCTTATTAGGTGCAGAAATCAAACTGAGTGATGTGACTAGTGCTAAGCAAACTTCAGTTTCTTTCTGTTTATGAGGAGGAAAACAAATTGCAATCATAGGACGAAAGCTATACCATAAATATTAAATCTGCCATTTTCAGAAAGATATTTTAGTTAGTGTGGATGAGGCACCTGAGGACACAATTTAATGGTGAACATGGTGATCATGCTGGGTTGACAGTTGGGCTTGATCTTAAAGGTCTTTTCTAACCTTAACAATTTTATGATTCTGTGTGAAAGCAGAAGAGTTTACTAAATCATTCTGCTTTCATCTGGTGTTGGAAGTGGGTAAACAGGTAGTTAAGAAACCAAACTGAATGGGCATTTTCTTGGTAGTTGTTATGCAATTCTGCACTGATATTTTTCTGTCAGTTTTCTCATGCTTAAGATGATTTTCTGCGTAGATCTGACAACTTTAAGGGCATGATAGAGATTTTTAAGTGAGAGTGGGGAAGGTAAGTACAGGCACACAAACACACACACAGAAGTGAGTTTCTGTCTGTTCATTGCCAGTATTCTCTGAAGATCTTCAAGTTGAAGGTGGTTGGTAGCTGACACATCTTTAGTTGCTACTCATTCCATATCAACATTCTCCTGGGGAAGAAAACACAAAAACAAAGTATTTTTCAGTTAAACTTGTACTAGCAAAGAATATTGGTTGTATATAATGTAGGGAATCTCTGTTCCTCTCCCTTGTTGCTTCCTCTTTCATTTGTTTTCAGTAAATGAGAACAAGCTCTATCAAAGATGTCTTACATTTTGAAGGTAATCCCTTTGGAAATGAACGAATGAGACATGCTTTCTTGGGAGACAAGGTTTTAAAAGCTTTTTCTCTGTCCTGTTTTAAAAAGCAGCAGATTTTGAAGAATAAGGTCAACATTTTATCTTTCACCATTTGGCAAATACTGAGCTTCATCTTTTGTCCTCTGATTTCTGATGAGGTCTCGAGGTGAGTAACTCGGGTTTCTGTTTGTGCACACTCAGGTATAATGATGTTTTCTGCACCGTTCTGAGAACAAAAGACTCTCCTCTTTAATGGGAGTGGGGTTGCAAAGCTCCTCAGTTTAAATCTGTATTATGAGTGCAGAATGAGAAACGGTGCCTTTTCTGCTGGTAGCCAGCTGCTGTAGGTAACAGCTTTAGCAGTTTGCTAGACACTTCTGGGCAACTGCTTGTCACATCTAAATCTCTGTAACAGGTGCTGGAGTGGGCAAGTATGTCCTCTTATTCACCAGTTGCATTAGTGAAAATGGATAATAGGACAAAAAATAACCCAAAAACTTCCACAGCAGCCCCACCTCAAAGGAGTGATATATTTTTCCACAAAAACAGCTTTCTAGAGAAATCTCTCCAACATTCCCTCCAAAACCCAAAATCCCTCAAAACAGATGTTGTGATTCAAAGGGGCACTCTGATAACTCACATCTGCTCTTGTCTGGGAATCTGTGTGCCACGTTCTCTCTTCAATCTTTCATGCACCAAAGTGCACTGTCCTGTCCCACCTGTGGTGTTTCAGCAAGGAGCCATCAGTGAAAATAAAATCTTGCCATGGAATTTGACTCGTGTAACGGAAAGAAAACAAAATGTGTGTAAGAACAGTATTTTGAAAATGAATAGTTGTATTTTAGTGTTTCTTTCTTGATGATGAAAGGCTGTTGGAAGTTTACAGACTTTTCTCTAAGGAAAAAAAAATCTTATGAATATTTACTTTATTTAAAAAAAGAAACAAAACAACAACCCAGAAGCCTATAACTTTAGATTCCAATCAAACCTTTTAGGAGTAATGGAACGATATCTGCCTTTTCTTGCACACTTTCCCTCTATTTTGCACCAGTGTACAAACATTGGGAAAGGCAATAATGTAAAAGAACATGAAGCCAATTGCATAGTCATTATTGTTTGGCTTGTTGTTGAATTAAGCCCTGCACTTTTGAATGAAGGAATTAATCAAATTGATTTCCTTGGGAATCACAGAATCACACTGAATGGGTCAGGTTGGAAGGGACCACAGTGGGTCAGCTGGTCCAACATTTCTCCTGGGTTATAAATCCTTCTCTCTTCAGCTGGCACTTCTGCTCTGCTCAGCAATCAAATACTTTTTTTATCTGACACTCCCAAAAAATTCTTATAATCTTCTGGAGAGGCCAACAAACAGTTCAGAGAATTCTAGAGAATTTGTATGCATTTCAACAAAGGGTTCATGATATTATCAATTTTGAAGGTGGATGCAACAAAAACTCTATATTTAAAAAAATGTAGATGTGTATACCTCAACAACTTTTTTTGTGGTTCAGTGTTTGTGGTTTTAGCTTCTTACCATAGGATGTGTATGTCAGAATTTTTTTCATGTTGTTTTAATCAAAAATCTGGAAGATGGATTACAAAATTATTGGCTTGATTCAAGTAAGTAATAAGTAATTCCTTGAAATTCCTCATTCATCCTCCTTTAAAATAAGAGGCTCAGATCTGATATTCACGCTCTAATCCAGCATTATAAAAGAATGCAGCAAATTTTTCTGTGTTATTTTGAACTTTCCACACAGTGTGAACTGATGCCACAAGTGGTCTGATTTTTCTTAAATGTAGCTTTATTTCTCAGGGGTAAGATGCCTGAAAGTTTCAGCATGAAGCCTTGAATACATTGCTGTGTGGCTTCTTCCTTTTAGTGTTTTCAGGAGACTTAATACAGCTGGCATGCATTGCAACTACATTTCCTTGACCAATTTCTTAAAAATGAACCATTAAGCAGCAGTTCTAGCTTGTCCCTAAGGTAATCACCAGTGAATTTATTAAATGGCTTTTGATTTGTCAACTAATGCTATTTGATGTTTTAGTGTTTCATAACAGTGGTAACTTTTGTGCAAATCAGGCACAAAATTTTCTTATGTTCTTAGTATATTAAATAAATGTAATCCTATTTGTTAAGGAATTCTTTATTTTCATCATTTCTGGTTGTTTTTAAGTGCATATTCCGTACATGCAGCTCTGGAGTAAAAATAGTTTTACTGAATGCTGCAGAAACTGGAGGAAATTTTTTTTTAATACTTGTCCCCTTGTTTTGTATGGCAGTGATCTGGAAAAAGCTTTGCCTGAACATTCACAGCTCTAAACTGCAGAACAGAACAGTGTGCACTTAAACCCTGTTGTTGCAGATAACAGGCCTAAAAGCTATAAGAATATATTTACCTATATATATGGGTAAATATTTATAGGCCTAACTTGTAAAATGGCAAAACTGGCATTTTTTCAGAGGAGACATTTACAAAATGGTCTAAACAGGAACTTTTTGTCGTAGTGACTCTGAGCATTAATACTGACGGAGCTCCCAAGCCCTGCAGTTCTTTTTTCTTTTCCTTTCTTCCCTTCTGCTAGGGAGAGACTTTGCAGCTAGATGGGCACCTACTGTGAGGAAGAGGAATATAATGGTGGTTTATATTGTGAAAGGCTTAAAAATCTCTCCTAGGCCTTACTGAGAAGAGAATGATTCTGCATATTCACAGCCAGATGTGTCACCTTTGTTTTCTTTCTGCCTTGTGATGACAAAACTTGCCTTTCTCAATGCCCTGGTTGGTTGACTCATTCAGGAAGTTTTCCTTCTGGTGTAGAATGGTATTTAGGGAAGCCTTAATCAGCTTTTTACAGTAGGGCAGCAGGCTGGTGCAGAGGGAGGATAGGCACCACTGTGGAGTACCTGTTCCTACAATGTCACTTGGGAAATAAAGGGCCCATAAAAGGCTTATGGAAGAGGAAAACCACTGTTGGCAGAGCTGCTCTAAGTGCACGACTGGGCTGTCATTCTGGTTTTCATGTTGTGTAAAAACAATACATAACACCTTGTCAGATATGTCAGTCTTCCATCAGCCACGGATGCATTTCTGTATTTCTTTTCTCCTTTTGATAGTGCCTCTGTCTCCCTCCTTCAGCTGAATTTGCTTGTGGGTTTTTGTATTGAGTGGGTTTTAGTATTAGCTTGAGAGAAACACCAATCTATTGCCTACTTTATTTGGCTTAAAGGGTGTGGGCACAGGCATTGTGCATCTATTTTTGTGCTGGGTCTGGCTGAGATGGACTTGATCTTCTCCACAGCAGTGCTCTTTTAATTGTCTCCATAGCAGCACTCACAGTGCTGTGCTTTTTATTGGTATTTAGAAAGGTGTTGGTGACACACCACTGTTTTGGCTACTGCTGAGCAGTGCTGGCACAGCGTTATCACCTTCTCCTACCTTCCCCCCTCACAACTAGTCTGGGAGTAGGCAAGATCTTGGGCAGAACCTAGCCAGGGCAGCTAATCCAAACCAACCAAAGAGATATTCCATACCATATGGCATCAGCTTGGCAATAAAAGCTAAGAGAAATGGAGTCAGGAGGGACATTGGATCTTAAACTGTTTGTCTTCTGGAGCAGCCATTATGTGTACTGAAGCCTAGGAAGTGGCTGGACATCACCTGCTGATTCAAGGAAGTAGTGGAAGAATATTTTGTTTTCCTTTGCTTCTCTGTGTGACCTTTGCTTTTGCTTTATTAAGCTGTCTCTATTTTGATCTGCAAGGGTTTTTTGTTCATCTTATCCCTCCCCCTGCTGCCTCCTGCTAAGGAGGGGAGTGATAGAACAGCTTGATGGGCTACTGATAGCCAGCCAAGGTCAATCCATGGCAATATTGGATGTCAGAATAAGAAGCTCAACAGTAGCAGAAAACCTGGAACAATCATTGTTGCTATGGTGACAAAATCAAGCTAAATAATTAAAATCCTTCTTTTCCTCAATATGAAAAGATCATTCCCATAACCATCCTCCTTCTCCTTGGTGAGCTTTGGAGATGTCCCATGAACTGGTCCATTATCTTCTGTGACTTGGACACCTGTTCTCAATTTTGAATTGTTAAGGTGATGGATGTCTCAGATGGGACTGCATATTCAGTAAAGCCTGGCATTTTAGGCTGTTTGTGTGTCTGGTTTAGGGGGTTAAATAAATGCTGACGGACTTCCTCACTTTTTCAGTAGAATAACTACTTTGAAATAGGTAGGAAGCAAAATGTCCAAAATGACAAAGGATGAGTGGACAAGACCTGCAAAGACTTCCATGCTCTGTCCTCACAAAGTGCTGCTGGGCCCAGGAGTGCTCTGCCAATGGGACATGCAGCAAGCAGGACACAAAACACACCACCTCAAACAAAGTAACTTCTATATTCCCTTTCTCCTGATGTCTTCTATATTTAAACATGCTGGCTTTAGATCCTTTCATATGTGAAAACATTTCAATACAGCATGGAATACACAGGAGTGGAAGCCAAGGGATTAACCTGCAGAGAGAATTGCTGTGGCAGATGTCGCTGCACTGGGATCCCCAGCATGCTCAAGCACAGTGTCAGAAGCCATATTGGAAGGGGATCTGATGAAAATATTCATGAAACTTCTGCCTTGGGTGGCAAAATCCAAAATGCGCTGACCAAGGTCATGAAATTATCAAATTGCTTTTCGGGAAACTTTTCATTAGCTTCGACACTTGCTATGAGTCCCTTGGCAGTATAAGTTTCCATGGCAGCAACCTAAATAATTGTTGTACTTGTATGAAGCCCTCAAACTAGAGTCTTAGGCTACCTCTGAGTGACAAGCTTTCAGAGGCCATTAGTTGCCTGTTTTTCTTCGAGAGGTCTCAAGTTAGCATGCTATTTCTGCACTCGTAGAGTGAGATTTTTAGGAAAGTGACTCCTGGTCATTCCCAGTTGTTACTGCTGTCTACACAAGTCAATCCTGCTTTACTGAGTTAAAAGGGAGCACCATTAGAACGAGGACGTTCCTGGAAACTGGCAGCAAAAGAAGGACCAAGGAACCTCTGGTCTTACTGGTCAATGGGGCAGAAGCCATATGACAAATGACAGTATGAAAAAGGCTGAGATATCACTGCCATGGATTGCTCTGGTAATGCAACACCCATGTTTTCTAAGCCTCTGAGCCCAGCCTGCAGTCCAGTGTGATGTCTTCAAGCGGACTCAGAAGCTGTCTGATGTCATTGCAAGGCTGCTCACTGTAATTTTTGAAAGGCAAAAGGAATTGCTTTTCTCAGGATCAATCAAATGAAGTTTTATTTTGATTCTGATAAGGCTCAAAATTCAAGATGCTTCCAAAATTAATAGGAACTCTAGGGACAAGATCCTTAGGAGTAGGTTAATCTGGGTAGGTAGGGAAAAGAAGAGAGAAAACATTGCATAGAAGAGCAAAAGTCGTGCATTGTAAACAGGTTTTTCCTTTCTGCACACTTTTTCAAGGCAGGGAGAAGCAATTTTGATTTTTTTTTTTTTTTTTTTTTTTCCCTTACCCTCTGTAGGAGCATTTTCTGAGGCGGAAGTTTTCAGTCTGCCTTCTTACCTGCCACTCTGATTGTCAAGGTCTCTTTCATAGACATTACTGTTAATATGCCACTAAAAGAGAAAATTATATTTTTGATAGAAGCTTGTATTATTTTAAGGCAAAATTTACCTTCTGTTTGGTGCTTCTGGAGAACAATTTGCAAGAATATCATTGAACAAAGACATTCTAAGTCATTATCATTACCCTGGAAGCAACATGCTTGAGGGGGACCTTGGGGAAAGCAGAAAGATGTACAGTACATGGATATGTCGGAAATCACAAGAAAAATGTAGTTCTGGCTACTAATTAATGCCAACTAATTGATTATGCTTTAGTTGACCTTGATTATCCATTAGAGAGTGTCAAATGGAAAGTCAATATAAATGACAAAATGTAAGAGTGCATGTACTGTAAATCAGGTACATTAGTGACATCTGTCGAGAGCTCAAAATGCTGCTCTAGAAAGGTGTTCAGGATTTTAATGCTTTTCTCTCTGCTAACCTTTTTACACTGTGTGACAAAGTGGCTCTGGCAGGGATACAAACCTCATCGTAAAAGGTAATTAGAGTCTATTTATATTTTTTCTCTAAATAATTCCTTTGGACATATGGGTGTGCTTTTTGGACAGAATACATCCCTCACAGTGCATAATAGTACCTTGGTGGTGTGTGGAAGTTCTGATCAATGACACCTCACAGACACATGTCCTTAGTATGAAACTTAATGCAAACTATTTTTTGAAATTTAGTGTAGTAAAGAAGTTTTGTTGGCTGTCTGTGAGTTTTTATATGAAAAGCAGTCTAAGAGTCAATATCCAAAAGCAGGAGAATTTAGGGATGTATTAAAGTAAACTCTATGCAGAAACACAACTTACTACTGAGGTATTTTTTCTTCCAAGTTCACACCTCTGTAAAGAGAGAGGGAGCTGTTGATGAAGTTGTTAGACGAAGGTAACACAAATACCAGGAGGAAGGGAGGCTGTTTTCCAAACAGCTGACAGTCAATCTGCCGGTTCTTCTCACAGTCTGGATTTCTTCCGTCAGGTAGTTAGCCAAATTTGTAGTGTTTTCTCCTAAAACCTGTCTTGAATCAGTACAAAGGAAGACCAAAAGCTTACAATTTGCTCATCTTGCCTTGAGCCAAGCTTGGTGATACTGAAAACAAACCATGGGACATGGAAGCTGATCAGAGTGGTACAACTGTGTGGTGCATCATCTCTGCACAAAGCTGATATGATTTAAATGTGTAATTATGTCCACAGAGTCGTTTTAGATAGAAGTTACCTGATGATTTAGTTGTCTCTGGGATTTTCGCCCAAAGCTGTATTTCACCCTGAGCAAACTGTGAGCTAAGGTGATAGTGATCTTCCTATATATTAGGATTATATTCAGACTGTAAAACCTAGATGATTTCATGTTTCTATAATGGAAGTGCCCAAAATTCTCATTTGTAAGAAGAGGTGATGGGGAAGGAGGGAAATAATAAATAATAAAAACAATCCTCCCTGCCCTGAATACTAAGTTGAAGTCTTGCCTTTCTCAAACAAGCCGTTTGCCTTTAAAAAAAATTCTCTACTACATCTAGTCTTAGAGAAAATATTTCAGCTGTGACTAAATTCATAATATCTTCCTTGCACGTGGACTAATGAATTACAAGTTTATTATGCTACCACTTTCTAAAAGCACTTTCACAGCATACTCATTTTGAAATAATATTTATATTTATAATGACTTGTGTTATAACAGCTCAAGTATTCAAGTATTGCAATGGTCTAGTAAAGCATAACAGTTAACAGTTGGTCAGTTGATTCGTGTCTAAAATATGAAAATAGTAAAGTAGTGAGTATTTAGACTATTATAAAATTATCCCCAAAAATATTTACTTAAAACAATTGATTAAATTTGTTGATGCCTGTAGATTCAACAGTTTGATATATTGCTTATATAGAAATGCCATTTCAATTAATCTGAGCAGTTAAATTCACAGTCAAATAATAGGAAAACCAGCAAGCTTTAAAAGGGGAAACCTGTATTTACTTTGATGCTACCGCAAACCTACACTTTTTTTTTGAGTCCATTTTCAAAGCATCTTGGATAATTGATTAAGGTGGATTCCTAGTGCACAGTGCCTGTTTAAATATATGATGTGCTCTTCTTTTTGGAGGCCTTCTGTTTATCAGGAAGGGACAAGGCTAACTGGGCAGTACTCTAGCAAACTTCGGTAATATTCTGTCGTGTTTACTTGACACAAAATAAAAATGAACACACACCACACACACCCCCCAAACAAACAGTAAAAACTCCCCAAACAGACATGTTAGAGTGGTAATTTCATTTATCACAATTTGTAAAAGAGTCTGAAAATAACTTTTATGCACTAAACTTTAATCCATTTTACGTTCTTTAGCTAAATAATTAATACTCTGCAATACCTTCATAATTAGGTGAACTACTACTGTACACCCTGTTTAACTGTTTCATGATTAAATGGCTGCTTTTCTTTCAAAATATGGATTTTTTTTTTTTTTGCTTGTATTATTAATAGAATGCACAAACAGGCTTGGATTATAAATATTTGGGGTTTAAGTGTTTATTATGGTGTATTTATATTGACATAAATAAAACATAAGAATTATGTTAAATTGTTATCACCATAGCTGCTGTTATCCTTAGTGTTAAAAAGACAATTAGATTTTTTTTTTTTTCATAGAACCAAAATAAAAATAATGCTTAGAGCTAGATTATTCTACTCTGCTTATTCTTGGAATGTATTGAAAGTTATGTTGGACTAGTAAAAGGAGAGTGAATATTTGCCTCTTATTAAAACTCACTTTGTCCTCAAGAATCATAGCTAATAATCATGTTTTTAGTTCCAAAATATTTTTGTTCTTTGTCATGCATTGCATGCATTACTTGAAATAGAGTTTTAATGCCAAGAGACAAAAATGTCCTAAGTGTTGCAATGGTTCTAAAAATGCTTCTTTAAAAAAAATAATCTGCCCATGGAATGGTAAACACTATGACACATTGCATTGCAATTGCTACTTCAATGGGCATTAACACCATTATAGAACCAAGGAAGATATTTATGAGACAGAATATTATATTGAAATGACTCTTGCATTCATTTGGGTTGAAAAATCTCTTTAGTGTTGAAATGTTGACGCACAGGATTTTTTTCTACCTGTTTTGCTTTTGATCTTAGTAATGAAAACTCTTTTGTATCTATGGGTATACATATGTATATGCATGTTTGTGCACATCTATACAGATTTGTATACGCATTTACACATAGATATGTGGACATGAATAGTTTTTTTAATATTTTTCATCTTGAACGCTGTCAGAGTGTAAGACCTCAATACCTTTAGTTTCTGTGGTTTTACTCCTTGTAGTACATAGCCACTTAACTTAAAAAAACTGCCACAGTTGCTGTTAGTATTCCCTTTTGTGTGACTGCACATGATCCTTGCTCGGTTCAGAGGAGATCGTGTGCTATTTTGAGAGATAAGGATAAGCTGATAAGCCTTCCAGCTGTTCTGGTACAAATTATTTGTGCAAAATGCTTTCATTCTGCCTTCTGTAACAAGGACATCCTTTTTCCACCACAATCCATTTAACTTACTGTAGAGACAACTAAAAGTAATTCGATCATCTACAAGTACCTACACAGGAGGAATGTTTTTGACAGGAAAAGACTCTTTATTTTTTTTCTGCCAGATTAATTTTAATTTCCCTACTGAAGCTAGACAAATTGAAATGGAAAATAAGGTGCAACTTGTACAAATTTTTTGCCTTTTTTTTTCTTTAAGTAATTAGCAACAAGGGCAATTAACGTTTGGAATCCTTTTTGAGTGAGGTCACACACTCTTTATATTGTGCAAACGTTACAAGAGAGTTGGAAAGCTTCCAAAAGGTGTGGTAAAATTTTAACCACAAGGTTACAGGTTTCACACAGACGTATCTGAGTAAGGTTCAATAGCAGGAGGTCAAACTCCTGGTTCTTGGTTGTTGCTGCCAGCCTAAAAATATTAATCTTTCTTTCAAATTACTCTTGACAGATACTGTCATGAGCTTTCCCATGCACTTACGTCCTGAGGCAAAACTCACAGAAGACTTTCTGACATCAATGAGCTTTGGATCTAATCCACAGACAGCTAGTTTCTTCTGGAAAACGTTGAGTAAAATCTAAGTGAAAAGTTTTATACAGTATTACTGCAGCAGCCAAGGTATATTATAGCAGTGGCATTTTGAGAGGATTGGAGGGACAAAATGCATATTGGAGGAAATTAATAAACTCATCTTTACCCCATCCTGAAGTCTCTCAAATTCAGCAAGTAACATAGTTTGTGGTTTTAAATATTAAAAGTCATCTCTTCAATATGCTGTAAAGGAACAGATACATGCTTGTCTCTTGACTGCAAACCTTCACTAGATTAATCATGGCATGTTGGCTTATCCAGTCATATTGAGTATTTTGAACACCTAACTGGTGCAATCTGTTGGTCAAGGTCAGTGTAATTGTTATGTCCGAATTGGAATTTATTCTGTAGACTTAAAAGAATAGCATGTACTTGAGCAGGTTTTTGTTTGTTTTTTTTTTTTTTTAAGGAAGGCTAAATTTCACTTTGGTTAAAAAAAACCCAAACCAAACCAAAACAAAAAGTAGCAGTCATGTGAATATCCATGCCATTTTGAAAAGTGTACAGCGGCATTGAGTGTCAAGAGCACTTTGTAAGCAGATATGAAGTTTGTGAAAACATTTGTACCAAATATTAGTTTGTACTCCTAGCCCAAAAATGGAAGTTTTTTCACTCTGGCAGGAATAGTAGTGAATTTAAATAAGCTTTCTGAAATGCAGGATCCATGCTTGGCTTCATGTGCACTAATCACTAGAAACTCCATGAAAGTAGAAAGAAAAGACAAAATCCCTGCTGAATACCATGAAATTTTGAATCCCTGAAGAATCATATGCATTGCTCTATACACGTACTTGAAATTAAATCATCTCCTTTCCTGCCTCCTCAGCTTTGTTAAAATACTTGTGAGATTTATTTCTCTTTTCTACATTCAAAAGGTAATTTCTGCCTTCTTGCTCATCTGTCCAATATCTGTCACATTAAACTTTTCACTATTATTGCTATAGGTCCTAATCTTGAAGCTCAGCCTGTCTGTGTCTTTCCTCATGTCTCCTTGTATTGACTGATCCATTTTTAGGAAGCAATTTTCTCTCTTACACTTCTCTTTTACATTTTCTTCTGACACGACTCTGACAATCCCACCACGTGTGATATTCCTCTGATGAATGTTATCTGGAATGTTAGCACTTACATGTGAGCCGAGAGGTTTCGTTTGTAGCAGGTAGGCTGAAGTAGATACTTCTGTGGAACCATTCATATAATTCCAAAGTAGATGTAGAACTTGTGTCGTGTGATCCTGAGCATTAGATTTCTGCTGCCCTGGTCTCTCTGATCTGCAGAAATCTGCGTTACACAGGTCTGTGCCGACGCTGATTGAAATAAATCTTGTAACTCCAAGAGCTGTTCCCATGTCTTGTGCTACTCACACAGGTTCTTCTGCACCTTTGTTCTCCAAAGAAACCTAGTTTTGCATGGGTGAAAGCACTGGCCAGTGACAGCAGAGGCCCATTAAACAGGACCTATATTTCTGTACTATTCATGAGTTAGGTAGCTTGACTGATCACATGCTTTACACATTCTGCTAAATTAAGTGTTAGCTAGTTCTCACGGCCAAAACTCTTACTGAGTTTTGTTAATGTTCCTTCAAGAATATCTACGTCAGTCCTATCTATTTCTAAATGGACTTTTTTAGTCATGTTTTCACCATGGTTTCTTCAGACTTGGAGGGGGGAAGGTATTTATCCTTTCATCAAATGTTTGATTTTGGATGCTCTTGATGAGATTGAAATACTTTCACTCATAATCTCTTCTGATGTATGTGAAATAACTTATCAAATTTTTAATTTAAGAACACTAATCAAGAAAAATAGTCCATCTCTGATTGACTCTTCCAGTAGCAGCTATTTTTACTGCGAGAGCAGGTGGTTTAAGATTCTTTACAAAATACAATATCCAGAGAAAAACACTCTCTCCACCTCTTCCTTCACACCACCAACAAACCCATATAGCCAGATGACTCCAGTCCCACTGTGAAATAATTTTAGCTTGTCCACTTGTTATCACTTGGGGTTTTCCACTGATTTCACAGCTGTATTCCTTGTATCTCCTCCCTGCATGATACCTTAAGGTCTGCTCCAATTTATTTATTTAGATTTTATGCACAGGGATAAGTTACAACTCTTTGATACAAAGCATCTCATTTTCCAGGACACCCCACAGATATTAGCAACTACACTGGAACACAAAAGCTTTTCATCCAAGCAAATAATTTGTTTTCTGGTAAAGAATGTAAGATCTCACCTCTGAAAAGGAATTTTTTTGTTGTTGTTTCTCTCATAACTGTGAATGACCTGTGAGACCCATCTGGTCTTTCCACAAATGAAAGGAAGAAAACCCTTCAAGGGTAAAATATTATTTATTCTATGAGAAAACAATTTTAAATTAGAAAAGGAAAGTGTTTGACTTTATAACACTGCGTGTGTCTGATTGGAATCACTCGCAGCTTGTACTAATACACCCTCTTAAAATGTTATATTGCATAATATCTATGTGGAAAGTATAAAAACCTTTCTCACCAGTAAGCAATTGCATATGGTCTGAAAATTAATCCCTCACTACCAGAATACATAAATAGAAATCCAGATTTGTTCGTGGGCTCCAGCTGCTTTGTGCTTCTCAGACGGTGCAAAATAACCATAGACCCAGCTTAAATGTTCAGCTGAATTGAGTTTACGGCTGCTTTCCATTACCAAAGCAGTGGAAAGCAACTGGAGGGGGCTTGTGAAACTCGCCTATTCTGCAACTTGATGCCACAATCCGTGTAGTACAACACTAATAGCCTAGCCAGGATGCTTCAGTACTTTCCAATTGCTGACTTCTAGGATACCTTTGTGAGCTGGGAACCTGTGATTACACAGATCTTAGGTGGAAGAAAAAAGAGGAGAGGCATCACAGTACTAATGTTCTAACACAGTGGAAGTGTGTGTCCTGAGGAAATTTGTATGAATAATGTAGTGTAGGTCAGATAATGGTCAAGTTCTAGCATGAATATGCACAACTTTCTTGGATTCTGGGAACTGGGAAGTTTTGTTCATGTTCTGTCTTTACTGGCTTATCCTGATCTGCTTTATGTGTTCTGAAATTGGCTCAGAATTTACAAGGTCAGTTCCTAGCTCACAGCTGACGCATGAAAATTTCTTCAGCAATTTATTTTGTTGTCATATCATGCTATGTGTGTCTCTGGTACTTGTAATTCTGTTCTGAGTCTGTTTTGATTTTGAAGCCTGTTTTTCTTTAATGCCAATATTAAGTTACATATTCAAAATAAGGAAAGAAATCCCAGCTGTCCCTGTGAATCACCTATAAAGAATAGTAGAAGAAATCTTTGACAGATGGAGCATTATTTTCCCCATGCAGGCAGAAATTACTTTTGGATTTCTTTCCAAACCATCTGATATAGAGATTATGTAGACGTGGAGGATATCACCTACAGCAACATAAATTTGCATTAGAATTAGGGGTGTTTAAGCTAAAAGCATTCAAGCTGTGATGCTGATGTACCAGCAGTCAGGAAAGACACCATGCCAGCTGTCCAGATAAATTGTGGGGAGAGTTTTCATCAAGGTCTTGAGTTCAGTAACTGGATCTGCATCTTCTTATCCCTCCTCCTATAGATCAGGCTGCCTTTGTCCAAGGTCAGCTCTCCTGTGGTGCTGTAGAAAACATTTAAGCAGTGAGAGCCGTGAGAAGCCTTGTCAGGGGCCTCTCCACTGGAAGTTACAAGGAGGCAAAACTGAAAAAATTGGTCAAGAGATGGTGGTTGGAGCAGCCAACACCTATAGACCTGTAGCATCTCCCTGCTGTGAGCATAAGGTCACAGCACCCTTATTCTGGTTTTGACAGCCTGGCTGATGCAGCATGGACTGCACAAAAATTAACTTGGTTTTGTTTTACCATCCTAAAAATCTCGGTACACAGTAGCCTGATACAGTTGACACAAACTGTTCTTTTGGATATTTTTCCACAGTGGCCTGTTATATTTAATGACCAACTGTTGATGATCTTACGGATATTTCTGCATGACTTGGTACAGCTTTTGATGGAAAGAGGTTTAAGCTAAAATACAGTACTTTGTGCTTGCCTCAGTCCAAGACATCACATGCAATTTCCACAGTTCAGCTGATGCAGGGAACCTTGGCAATCTGTCATGCCATGAGATATATCAGAGCCCCTAGGAAACAATGAATTCTAGAGCTACTGATAAAGGTACTTTGTCCTAATCACATATTTACAATCAGAATCCTACTTGCTAGACCATCTAAGGCTACTTAGAATTTTGTAACACCCAAGGACGTGGAAGAGAGCTAAATTTAAGTTCAAAAAGAATGCTTACATTAAATGTAGTCATGTATTTGTTTTCATCAGTGGCACTGTCCTGTATATAGATCCTAAGGAGAGAAAGGATACAATTTTTCTCAAGGCAAGCTTGTAAAATACCTCTTTTTAATTATGTTACATGTTATAAAGTATTATATACGTATAGTAGAAGATTAGTCATCTGTTATCTTACTTCAAATTATTATTCTCAAAATTTAAGTGACCAAAATATGATTTGTTTTTTGGGGGGCTATGGTTAGGGAGCCTATAACTCAAGGAACTATTTGTCTGCAAGGGAGAGCAAGATAGCTGAATTGCTTAGACTATACTATCCTTATACATATATTAGTTCCTCTGAATAAGTATATAGTAAATTCTTAACATAACCTTGACTGTTAAACTTTTTATATAGGAGTACTTGGGTTAATCTTATGCCCTACAGCATCTGGACTTGTGGTCCCTTTTGTTCTTAAATACCGTAAAATATGATTATATTTTCCAAATGGGATTAATATGTGAATACAACAGTCAGTGAGTTCCAGTAGCCATACAATCATGAATCTACAATAGTAGGCCTGGAACCAGAACAGCTTCAGTAGGCTTTTTCTTTTTTTTTTCCCCCACACATGGCAATGCTTGCTGATGCTTCCAGTTAAGACAACTTCATCCTTTATAGATCTCTTGCCCAGATCTTTTGACCTCTGCTTCAAGAGCAGCCTTCCAGGATGGAGAATTCATGCCTAAGTCATTGTTTTAATCAGGCTAATGCATTGCAAGGAATTAATAACTTCATAATTTCTCTGGTACTGTTCAGCTTCCTGTTACTGATATTTAATTTATTCCTGGAAAAACTATGAAGCTCCCCCTTAGGGAAAATTGCTTATTTTTATTCAACTCTTTTGAGACAAGACTTGCATATTTTGTAACCCACTGGCTCTTTCAAATCTGTTTGTCCTGGGGGCTTGGTTCTGGCATTATTTACATCAGTTTTAAACAGAAGTATATTTGGCAAAATACGTTACTCCCCCAGTAAATAATTCTACCCAAAAATTTGAATCAGTCTGTATTTCGTACTTAGTCGTCAGGCTTCACGTTTGTTCCATTAGCGCTCCCGTTCCCTTTTCTGGAGAGACCTGCTTTTGATTTACAGTAGTAACCTTCTGTCCTGCACCGGCTTAGCCTTTGAGCCATTACTTTTTCATTTTTAGCCTTGGGCCAGCTGTTTGTAACCTTTGTGTCTTGCATCAGTGGTATTCAGCCTCTTGTAGTTTACAGCAATCAAGTAGCAATGACCTTATAAACTTTCTGTACCTTTCTCCTTCTTGAGTGTTCAAATTCACATCTAGCATGGCAGTGTATCGTTCAGATACTGCTGGGCTCTGTTTTCAGCAGCACAGGTTCTGCTTCAGCAGTTGCTGGCCTCTTTCACTTAGGTGTCCAAAATCGGTTGGAAACAAAACTACTGAGGTAGCTCCCTCAAACCACTGCTTTACATACAGGCTATGCTTATCTTATTTCTATCTTGAAGTGTTACAGCATTTATAGGAAACTGCCACCAGCATTTGAGATATTTTACCCTTTCTTTGTTTCGGGCCTTCTGTGGTCTTTGTCAAGTGGGGAAAAAGGGGATGTTTTTATCATTAAGAAAAAAAAAAAGAAAGCAGCAACAAACTGGCTCTCTTTCACAGTTTTGCTGTCATTTTGTTAACTTCAGACTGTATCAGGTGCAGGTTTCTCTTTTTCTAACTGATGATGAATTGATTTAAATATCAGAGAACTGCTCAGCACCTGTTGAACTGACACCATATGCTCCTATCTTACTGATAGATGTTAGAGAAATAGGCTTCTTTGAAGCAGGAGATAGAGGGATGATCCATAGAAGAAGGCCATGAAGGTGAAAATGCATTGCATGGCACGCACAGGTGAAAGAACTTGCCCATTTTGTCTGAGAAATCTGCCAGGGATCCATCACACTGCCAGCAAGATTGTAAGTTATAGACAGCATATAAGGCTTGAAGGAAATAACAGAATACATCACCTTCATGGCTTTACTGTTTGCTTAAATCTAGAGATCTGTGATAAAAAAGTAATAATAAAGAAAAAACTAAGGTAATGAGTTCTTTTAGCATAGGTGTTACATAAACAATTCATATTTAAAGCTATTTCAAAATTTCTATACAGTTATAAAAGAAATTGTATTAGATGCTTTATGAAGTTTAAACAAATCCTTGGGGTTCCCTTCTCTTTAATTAATGTTCTTCAAAGTTATTTGTTGCTATTCTTAGTTTAGAATTTTACTTTTGTTCTAAAATTCAAGAACTACAGAGAAGTTTTTAAATGAATTCTTTTGTCTCCTGATTGCAGTTTAGCAGCACAATTAAGAAAGTTACCTTAAGGTATCTGTAGTGTAGTAGGTACTAAGGTAACCTACAGCTTTAGAAATCCATTATTTCCAACTGAATGTAAATTTTCAGATTATTCTTCTCAGTTTGCGCTTTTAAGACTGCTCCAAGTGTAAACATCCTTAACAGGATACTGTTTGTCAGATGAAAAACCGATTGGTAATAATTCTGTATAAATAGATATTCTTTTTCCCCTCCTTTTTTAGTAACATTTTTACTGAAAATGCACTTACTGTTAGTAGTCAGAGTGAATATTTCCTCATAAGCTCACAACACTTGACTTAACATTTCTTTGTTATTATTTCATTGTGGATTTTTTTATTGCCTCAGTGTATATTTTTAACTGTTACACACAACCCGCTGACATTTTGCTTCACAGATGAGGACATTTTTTTTTTGTTTTGTTTCTACTTTGAGTAGTTGATAATGTGAAACAAAAGACTGTGCTTTGCTTTGCTTCTTCTTATGTGACATTCTCATTAATATGTTTTTCTTTATTTTTCCTCTGTTTTCATTCTCTGGAATCGGCCGTTTTGTGTATTTATTTCCTGGTTTCTGGGCTTTTTGACTTAAAAACAAGTCATATGATGCATATCTAGTGGTATTCAAACAATTGGATTCAAATGATTAATGAGTTGCAGTATGTTCAGTGTGGAGGACTAAATCAGCAATATCCATGATCTGAATCTCAGGGCATAGTGAGTTTTACACAGAAGAAATCAACAGTCTGTGGTAGAAGGTTTGCGGTAATTCCTGATTGAGCTATTGCTTTTCAAACTAAGCTTCAAGAGTGGGGGTAGCAAATCAAAGACTCCAAACTTTCTGTGGAAAAAAAGAAACACCATAAATATCAAATGTTTGATTTTTTGTTTGTTTTTGTGCACATGTGTGTATATATACATATATAGTTAGTCTAATTGAAAATCTTTGCTAGTTCTTAAAATGGCTACTTTTAGGCCAGTTAAGATGACACAATTTTAACACCTGTAGCATTTTTGGGGATGAAGTGTTGTTTTCCATGTACTTACCCAGCCTATGTTCTTTCTGTATCTTAAAATCCTTGCTGCTAATCTCCCTCCTAGTGTGGGAGGATTATGATAAATCATCCCAAGTGCTTCACCAGGAGGAATATGGTTTTGAAGAGGAAAATTATTTAGTTCTAGGATATACTGGGAGCTATTTTATGTTTTTCCACAACTGTATACTTTGCTTTTCCTTTCTTGGTCTGCAATTCCACAGAGGCAAAATTTGCCATACATGCAGTATTTTACATATGTTGGATGTATGTTCTTTAATATCCCTTAAGCTGGTTTTGTTCAGCTCCCAAGGCAGCTTTCTTTTAATGAACAATAATAGGCCAATGAAAAATTTATCTGGCTGAGGGTTTCTGGTTTCATCATGTGCTGGTACTTTTAGAGCCTTTATAATTATCTAACTGCACCTCTCTGTTGCTCATTCTTTTCTAGGGTCAGAGTTAACTCTGCACAGGAAGGCTATTTATTATTACTATCTGTTAATTATAGATAGGTATCAAAATTACTATAACAGTAGGCTTTACACAACACAATTGCTCAAAGCTAAGATAAAACTAAAAGTAATTAGGTAATATTCACCTGGTCATTAAACACCTGCCATCACAGCTAAACAAGTTTAAACAAAAGCCACGGGCAAGTCAAACCAAAGGAAGCCTGACAAATCCCAAGGCTGAGACCTTGCAGAACTCGTGCAGTCCATGACTCCTATTGTCAGCCATAATAATGCTTTATTTACTGGACTTGCAAGCTACAATGCTGTGTGTGAAAAGAAATGGGTGTACTCCTAATAATAGGAAAATTGAGAGGTGGAATCTTACATATGGTCTTGTCTACAGCTCTTTGGATGCATGGCAGGTGCAGTACATCATTCAAAGTGATAAAGATTTACATGTGCTTTAACGTTCAATATGCGTTTTTCAACTTGCTATAAGGATTTTCTTCCTGTCTGAAAAAAATAGGCAGGATACCAAAACAATATTTATGTAAACTTTTTTGTTTATGTAATAGACATTGATTAATTTCTCAAAACTTTTTCTTTTTTTCCTGGTTTAAACTGCATTTTTGCTGTAATTTAGTTTGGAATTTACTGTCACTTCAGGGGAAAAAAAGTCACTTTTATATATAGATAAGTAATCATTTTAATAACTTGTGACTGCATTTATTCAAAATATTTTTTTCTGAATATTCATAAAGTCTAAGAGTTTGATTGCCACAAAAAGCACATTGATAAGGCAGATGACCTGCTATACAATATTGCCTTTCTTTCAAATCAAGAGTGTGTATAATAGGAGACTTCCCACTTTCCTTGTTCCAAGTACTAGAGAGTTTCAAAGATGAAAGGTTTAGTTGTTCATGCAGTAGTTTTTAATCAGAGTTTCCCAGAGTTTTTAATCAGATGATCTAACTCTGATACTTGTAAAACATAACTTGATAGATATGTATTTGGTTATTTTCCGATATGTGGCATAAATATAGTGTTGTCTCACATTTGAAAGTATCAAACATGGTACTCTGATGACCAAGGAGTGACCCTTTTATGGTTCGGAAGCCAAATCGTGAACAGAATATATGTGATATACAATTAAATGAGATCCTTTTCTATTCTTTTGGAGACAGTAACAGGATTTTAAAATCTGTGTAGATTAGAACTGAAGTGTCATCATGCTGGAGAAACTTCTGAGATTGCATGAGAATCACGTGCAATACATAGCAGATACTGCAGAAGAAATACTCAGTGTTAGTAGAATCTAAATCAATGTTCTTGGATTATCACGACAGTGAAAGTGCTATATTCTTTGGAAGTTTTTAAAGTAAATTATCTGAAAAATAGCTTTCATTTCCTGCTGGTTGCATATCTGCATCTTATAACTTCTAGGGTCATGTTGCCACAGCTTTGGTAACCAGCACTTGGGGTGGGAGCCCAGATGGTGATGTGAAGGTATAGAAGAGCTGGCCACTGAGCAGTCACAGCTGGTATCATTTTTCCTGGAGGAAACAGCAGCAGGAAGGAAAAATTGCTGAAAGATAGTTTGTTTTGTTAGCAAATTACCTACAGTTTTATCACCTCGCTCTTTTGAAGTGAATTAAGCGACATCCAACACGGTACCGTAATTTTCCTGTTAGTTGTGCCTGGAATGATGTTTGTTTCCAAGAGGAGAGGAGAGCCTCGTGATGGTGGTGCCTACTGCCTTTGTCTCAAATGTGCATCCTTAGTATTCTCATGGAAAGAAAGAATGGATAGAAAAAGGGAGGTACCTGACAAGTACTTTTCAGTGAGTTTAGAAACATGCAGATCTTTCTCCTCATGGAGAATTACAGCGCCTATGAAGGTTAATTAACCTTGAAAGGGTATTAGCTAAAGGTGTGATCTCCGTTAGTTTAGACAAAAGAAACGACCCATTTCTGTAATAATTAGAATTGTTAAACTTCTTCTAAATTTGTGCCTACAATTACAGTAGGCATTGGTTCGTGTTTAAGGATGGTTCCTGATATACACCCCTGGATATGCAGTCAGACATACACAAATTTTGTATCTATTGAATTTAATTTGTAGAATACCCAAAGGACAGGTGGCTTAAAAATATTTTTTCATCCTAACAGAGTAGATTTTAACTAGGAACAATGATTGCTAAATTCATTCACTGTGATGAAACTACAACAAGAAATCAAGTATTTCCTGATTATCTCCTACACGAGCACTCAATTTCTTAGGTAATCTGGATTCCTAAATCACATCAAAGCCTAATAGAACTCAGGACACCTTAAAAAGAAAAAAAAAAAAACTGTATAAGTCCATGTTAACATGCAGAATCTAGTTAAATCAGACATTTTCTATGGGCATATTTTATCTTTGTCATTGAAACGATAAAAAGATGATGGTAAAAGAACATTTGGGGAATGAAGAATTTTTCTGCCTCAAGATTAGAGCTTTCATTATGTTGCTCTAGGTGGGAGAAATTTAAATGCAGATCCCATTGCAGATTTTATCTTTGTGAAGTCTGGATCAAAGGGAAATTAATCTGTTACATAAGAATCACCAGAAACTACTTGATCAAAGGATCTGTGCTTAGGCCTCATCTAGTCAAGTTTTGAATATCTCTAAAGGTAATCATTTCCCAAGCTCCCTGTGTACCTATTTTAGCATTTGACCTCCTTCATTGTGAAAATATTTTAGCAAACAGCCAGTGGGACTCACCCTGCTTGTGACCTGGTTCATTGTCTCTTATTCTCCTCCTGTGAAGCTCTGAGAAGAGTTTGCCTTCAGCTACCTCTTGGGACAGTGTTAACTGGGCCCAGCTATCGTTGTGACACTGCGCTGGACTCACTCAATGCCAGTCATCTAACTGGGAAGCCCAGACTGGTCACAGTACTTCAGATGTGGTCTCACAAGTGCTCAGGAGGGCAGGGATCACACTCATAGACCTGCTGCCTACAATTTTGGTAATGCAGCCCAAGATATTCTTGTTTCTCTTTAACTGGGGTTCTATTGAAGACATCTTCTGTAGTACAGGACCACGTTAAGATACATCACATACACTGGAAAACAGCCGTCATGATTATGTGTGAATATTGTGTGTCATCTAGGTTGTCTTACCTTTTTTTTTTATGGCTAACCCTTTAATGTAATATAATCTGTTATATTTGCCATTCTTAACTATGTATTCCTGTACACCCTAGAGCCGTAATGCTCAAATAAATTATCAAGTCAGATATTGCAAACTCCTCAGAGATTTCATAAGTTGTTGTGTGGAAGGGAAAGAGGAACATGCAAAGAAAACTTTGTTACAGAAAGAGGCACAGATGTTCAGTACAGACCAATATTTGTGTTTAGCCATAGGTTTTCCAGTGGAATTTCTTGGGGTAGAATACTTCTGAGAGCCTTGTCCTTCAGAGAAAGTGAGAAGTCATGGTGCAATTTGGGGTATTTGTTATTTCTCTGGGTTCTTTTCCTCAGTAGTAAGGTTATCTTTTATTTGCAATCTGCTTACTTAAATCCTTTTTTGGGTATATAGTATCACAGCCTTTCAGTCTTTGCTGTAATGTTCTGTATGCGCAGAAGGCTTTGTAGGAACAGAAGGTTCAGTACTTTTACTAGCTGCAGGTTACTCTGAATAGCTCATGGAAAGCATATATGTGATACCTGTCCCACACTGAATATGCTCACTCAGAAGACTAAATCATAAAGTAATTTTAATTCATTATTTTTGAGTTTTGTAACCAGCATAGCAAATGTGGTAATTATCCTTATAACCATATGCTGGTTAATGGCTGTTCATTCTTGAAAGGGGATGCATTTTAATGAGGGCTAAAATAATTTGTGTGCATAGAGGAGTTTGAAAATTTGTGTAGGTCTTTGATAGCAAAAATACTCAATAAACATTTGTGCTGGCTGGGGTAGAGTTGAGTTTCTTCACAGAAGCTAGTATGGGGCTGTGTTTTGGATTTGGGCTGGAAACAGTGTTGGTAAGAGAGACAAGCTTTCCTTAATGCTGAGCAGGGCTTACACAGAGCCAAGGCCTTTTCTGCCTCTCCACCTCCCCACCAGGGAGTCTCCTGAGTGGGCACAAGGAGTTAGGAGGGGACAGAGCCAGGACAGTTGACCCCAAGTGACCCCAGGGGTATTCCCTACAATATGGTATCATAATAAGTGTATAAACCCGGAGGAAGCAGGAAGGGAGGGAAGTTCCGAGTCATGGCGCTCATCTTCTCAAGGCACTGCTGCCCGTGATGGAGCCCTGCTGTCCTGGGGATGCCTGAACACTTGCCCAGCTATGGACTGAGGGGAATGAACTCCTTTCTTTGCCTTGATTTTGCTTGCCCAGATTTTGCTTCACTTGTTAAAGTGTCTTTATCTCAACCCATGAGCTCTCTCACTTTTACACTTCCAGTTCTTTCCCTTTTCACCAGGGATGGGGGGAGCAGCTGTGTAAGTTTTAGTTGCTGGATTAAACCATGACAACACTTTTTGCTGGTTTTCAATGTGAAAGATACATGGTATACTGGCTAAATCAACATAGGTGCTTTATTGAGTGACCCTAAGTTATTTTTATACATTATAAAATTAAGTTTGAGGTAAGAGTAATCTGTTTAATTGAAGAAAATGCCAGCATAGGTTTTTCCATCATGGACAGCATAGCATGAATGGTCTTCAATGTGTTAATGTAATTACCTGAATCTTAAAGTAAAAGGGAATCTATATATTTCACCCTGAGCTGAAATAATAAGGCATATCAATTCTAAGGAATGGGAGGTAGAAGTCTAAATATAATCTTTGCAGTAAACAACTTTTTCTTTTTTTCCTTTGGTTTTTTTTTTTTTCTTTGGAAGGTGGGACAACTTTGATTTAAGAGCTACTTCTCTAAAGTAGGACAATAGAGACAATAAGTTATCTGTGGAGTTATCCCAATTAAGAGGATTGGACTGTATTAATTTGATGCTGACTGATTAATTTAATGCTGCACCCATTAGCACTCTTATGTGATTTTATTTTTAAGGACATCTTTCTTTTTCCTGCAGGAAAACAATTTGCTTTCAATTCTTCTGGGGATCTTCAGTCACATTTATCACACTCAGTATGAGATTTCACATGCTGTTCTTGAATCTAATTTAACATATATTTTAGTTTATGTAAATTCTAAATTTGCTGCCTATTCCCCTTCGGAATTTTCTTATGAGATATTATCTCCGTGCAGGAAACAAATCAAGTTCAGTTCCTCTTTCACTACATACTCATGCATTTTGTTTACCTGGAATAACACACCTTTTGCGTGTGGCTTACACTAAACCAGAACATCCTGGATTTTTTGGCAATTCCTAAGTCTACAAAAAATTAATCTGCTCCTGAAAACATCCACCTGATATCTGCTTTGCTGAGTCAGTCTTTGGATCAGCCGTGGCTGAGAATCCAATAAACCTTTTCAGGCTGTAAAAATTACTTTTTCCCTCATATGAGTATTTAACATATGAAAGTTGCTCGAGGCATATCCTGAAGCAGTTGCTCAAATGGAGCTGCTGTGTGTCAGTACTGTACTGGCATAAATTCTCTGCTCTCTTCCCACTCATTTTCTGGTGTACAAGTAGGGCAGGAAGGTGACACTGACCAAAAAAAAAAAAAAAAAAAAAACCACAAAAAGAAAAGCCTGATCTATTTGTTGAAGATTGTTAAATGTCATGCCTAAAGATATGTAGACCCCCATCTGTCTCATATGCAAATGACAGAAAAAACCCAGTATCCTACCTTTTTTCTTCTGTGAGATAACATTAAGTTGATATCCTTGCAGTTTATTCTATTTTAATTTTCTCCGTCATCTTCACCAGTCTGGAAATATTAGTTTCTCACTGAAACCTCTTGCATTCTGCTTTTTAAAGGAATAACATATAAAAGCAAATATGCGACAGTGTCAAATTCACAAGAAGCTCTTCACATTTTCAGCCTCTATAAACTCTTCTTATAGATTGAAAGTGATCTCCAGGGGATGTGTTCAAATAGAAATGCTCAAATTTAGATCGTTTGTTGGACTGTGCATCATTCACTTGTGTCTAGGGGTTATTCTATTCCCTTCTGAGTTCTCTTTAAATGCATTACAGATATTTACTGCATTAGAACCTAGCAAACCAAACAAATACAAGGTTTGCAGTTTTTTCACTGGTGCAGTTATTTTTTTATTATTTCTATTTTTCACTTTTTTTAGTACATTAGCCTCAAAACTGGATGTGCACGGATATGGCTGCTTTCTCACTGGCTGTTTTTTTCTGTCTCGCACGTTCACTGATTTCAGTCTTAAGCATAAGTTAGATCAACATAAAAATCCTTTCTGTCATTTTTTCTCCTTCTTGGTATTATTATCCTCAGGGAAATATAATCTTGTTTTTTAAACAGAACTGAAAAATACAAATGAAGGAACAAAATATGTGAATTCTTAATCTACAGAAAACCAATGTAAATAACATGAAAATACTTAGACCCAGCAAGTTGTTGCATAACATAAGAGATGTTATGTTGAGGGTGATGGACCGCTGATCTAGATTGAAGATAATGATGTGGAAATGAATTGTTCTTAGCAGCAAGAAAAACAGAATGAATTTATCCTACAGACATCATTTCGGTTTTGTTGTTGTTAGAAAGATGAAACTGATAGTTCTCAAGCCAAAAGTATAAATTTCTTGTGTTCCAATATTCCATATAGGTTTTTGAACTGCTTTGAGGGTTTTTTTGGAGTATTTTTCTTTCCCAATATTGCTTGGTCCAGTTTGGTTTTAGTTTTGTTAAGGATTCGGTTTTGGGGGTTTGCCCCTCAGAAAAAGTTTCAGTAGGAAATACTTTTCTTAGCATCTTCAGTTCCCTCAAATGATATTATCCAGATATTTGACAGACTTCTACTCAAACTTAGGATCACTAAGATGAAATTTCCTCACTGCCTTGCTTTGGCTTTTTTTCATAAATATTAAGGTTTGGGCCCAAGAGAGAGAAGAGGCCACCAAGAGTTGTTTGCTCAGAACCACATCCAGATGACTTTTGAGTATCTCCAAGCCATAAAGCACTGCAGAGTGGAAAGAGTACTCATCACATATTTTAGAAACAACAATAAAAACAAAACCCACAAAAAATAAACTGATAAATTGGTAACTGCCATGATGAATTGCATTAGGAAAATATACTCTCATTCACACTCTGTTACTTTCTGCTAACTTCCAAAGCAACTGAAGTAGGTCAAAAAAATGCTGAAAGAATATTAGGGGAAAAAAAAAAACCCTAAACAACCAATCCATGACTTGATAAATAGAGTGGGAAAAAATTATGTGAAAAACAAGCAAGAAAATGAGAATGCTCCAGCAGATTCAGGAATTGTTCTCCTGGATTATATTCTGCTTCTCTCAAAGAGTGTGGAATTTTTGGTTTATTTTATTTTTCTTGTATAATTTTATGTGTAATAATGGAAAGAGCTCAATATCCCAGCAGATATGCAGTGTGCATTCTTAGTTAAATTGGTTTATAGGTTGTACATAGAAGATATTTTAATATGTTTTCTCATGTGCATTCTTGGTTAGGTATGCTGGCTAATGTTACTATATTTATTAAAATTTACTTGTCTTTGCTATAATTTACAGCAGACAAAAATCCTCTGAATGCTGGAATAGTTAGTATTGTGTCCCTGTGCATAATCAGTGCCCAAGTTAATTGAAGAAAAACTAACAAAAAACCTGAAACTAGTAGGTGTAAATAAAACTTTTCTGATATTTCCAGGATACTTAGTTGGAGAATGAAACTTTGAGCTAGGGATAGAGTAAAACTCCTTTGCTGAGAACTAACAGATGTTTAATTTGTTTCATTATTTTTTGCAGATGTTTATGTTCAGGACAGCACACTATCCAAACCTATAATGGAAGGACCATGTAGCAGTTATTTCACTGGGAGATATTGATTGTTTTGTAATAAGTGAACTTCTGAGGTTTTTTTGTGGTTTTGGTCCATTTTGTTTTAGATTTGCTGTATGACTGGTGTTAGTACTGCCAAAGGAAGAACCTGCTAACCCAAAAACCGGTCACTTAACACTGAGATTTCCTTTTGCCTGCTTACCATAACTCCAGGCTTCCATCTATAGAGTGAACAATGCAACGATATTATTTTAGCTGTCTATACTGTCCCAAATACTTTTAGCAGCCACAACTGGAAAAACAGTTTGTGACTATATGTTTCCAGCAAGCATGAAAAAAAAAGAAAATGCAAAATATTTTAAAGTGGGCCACATGCCTATACCAATTCTGTCCTATATGAGTGGGAAAGATTTGGAGAACCCTGATTAGTGAACTCTCAGCATACTTAATTTTCCCTTTGCAAAGATAAATACCAAGCCAACCAACCAACCAACCAAACCCCCTCAGAATAGAAAACATTTGTCTCATTGCTGAATTAATTTTGTGTAACATTGCCACTTTGATGTATGTGTAGTCCTCATCTGAAATGTTTTAGGGGAGAGAAAAAGAGGCCAGCACAGTTAAAAATGAACTTAAACAGATAAATTGGGCACAACTGTGATGTACCGACAGCTTTAAGTGGCTGATTACAGCTTGCTTGCCTAATAAGTGCAGCAGCTGTGCTAGGATGGAAGGAGGCTATGATGATGTGCTGCCACTATTAAAATGACAGTAAATAAACTAGTTTCTCAGTTGAATACTAGTCTCAATTTCTACCTTATTCACTGCCCAAATAAGAGTTCATTACATTTGTGTTACAGTAGTGGCTGAGTGCACAGTTAAAAGGAGGGTGGTTTTTTTTAAAGCACTGTACAGACCACTTTTCAGTACAGACCATTTTTCAGAATTGCTAAATTAGACCAGGGCACAGAGAACTGAGCTGACTTACACAAAGTCAAACCAAAAGTCTCCAAAGAATAAGGAATTCAGCTTAAATCTCTCTGCCTTCGCCTTTACCATAAATACATCTGGCAGTTGGCTTATCTCTAAAAGCTAGGTAAATTAAAGAGGTATTGTCAAGTTGCTAGACTCCCATTTGGGTGATTTTTTTTTTCTTATATCTATCTATAACCTCAGTGTAATCCTTTATTAAAAATAATTCATTTTTCCCCGGATCATTATATTAACCATTATCAGCATAGGAAGGCTCATGAGGTTACTGACAATAACAAAGCAGAACATGTGAGCTATGAAAGAAAACACTCCAGAGCTCAAACAGATTTCTCTTTCAAGCTTCTCAGGAGGCATTAGAAACGATGGGAAAATATTATAAAAGTCTTACTTTCAGAGGTGTTGAACTGCCACATCTGTTGGAGATCAGTGGGAGTTGCAGATGCTGTGTGCCTCAGTACATCAAGCCAATAATTTTAAACATAGTTCAATCATCGTCATCTTTAAGATAATAACAATAAAGCTAATTGTATACTCCTTCCCCTAAGCATTCCATTAACCAAAGAACATCATCTCTCTTAGGGTGCAGTATTCAGAGGTGACATTTCTTATGGCCAGAATAGCAGTTTAAATGGGAGGAAACCCCCTAAATCCATCCTGCCGTACAAAGGTTCCAATGCCAGAAGCTCCAGAGAGGAACTTCAGGCATATAACAGTGTGTGTGAACACTGATATTTAGAAGCACTTTGATCTTTTAAAGCAGCAGCAGTTGATAACTTGGGCTGTCCACCTGGGCAATGTGTGTTGACGTTGAAGCATGAGTAAAAAATGACGTCTGGCGTGTTACAGGTGGAACTGCCTTGGAGCTGGAGCAGACTTTGTCTGAAAAAAACCCCTTGAAATCTGTTGCTGTGTTCCTTTGAGATCTCTTTACCTTTTGGCAGGACCAAGCAATGGATGAATACATCTTCAAAATCTCCGGGTTGAAAGGAGGTGATGACTCTTCTATTGTAGCATTTCCAGAGTGGTTCATTTTGAACTCTTTTGTAGTTACTACACAGTATTTGCTTTGCATGACTCTTTGTTTTGTAGGTACAAATGTCAGCATATTCAAGCTCTGAGGGATTTGATTTGGAGAGTTTTGAAAGACAGGATTTCTTTGTCACCTCTTTCTCTCCTTTCCTAGCAGTTAGATGTTTGTGTGCATGTCCTGCAACTCGGTTGGGGGGAGAATATATTCTCATGATGTTTTATCAATTTTCCTTCCTCCTCATCACCCTTATCCTTGTGCTAATTTTATAAGCAACAGCAAACTATTGAATAGCTTGATCACCAAATGACATGCAGAACAAGTTGTTATACATAGTTCTACATGTACAAAGGTATAATCTTTTACTTCAGATCTGCAACAAATCACTTGAATTTATCCTCTTAAGCAGCTTCATCACAGTGCCCACCATTTCTACCATAATTTTTGTGTTCTTCCTTCCAATAATTTTGGAGGGCAAAAGAAACAGAGCAATTTCTTATGTCTAGAAGAACTCTCAAGTGTTCAACAGACTTACTATTTTTGCATTTAATGAAAAGAATATAAAGCTCAAATCCATGAAAGAAGAGTAGCTTAGAACATGAGGCAGGAGGCTTGACGAATCTGGTTGTAAAGGGAACCAAAGAGAAAGGCTGGTACTTTGCACACCAAAGTTTTGAAAAACTGATTTCTGCTTCCTGTGTCCCTCACCTATCCTTTCTCAATTGTTCAAGCCTAATTATTCTTCTGAAATGTCTGAAAAAAGGGAAGCTCTAAAACATTATTGTGAGTAGAACAGAATGAATTCTGCTCTTCAGTTAAGAATTATCATCAGCAAAAGGCACTTGTCACAGAATCAGGGTTAAGACCTTCAAAACCCATTCAGTAGGAAGGATAAAAACTAGATGGCTTCTCGAAGCAGGTGCTCTTCTTTAAGAAAGCACTCTAGTCTACAAGTGCCTCTCCAGGCATTGAGAAGATTTAGCCATTATCTCCAATTAATATTCCCTTCTGTGATGAACCTTTTAGCTGCTCTTTTTTTTTTTTTTTTTTTACATGTAAAATCCAGTTTGAGTTCTGTTTGTTTAATGTTAAAAATATTTGTTTTGTTTTGTTATTTGTCACATGTGTCTACAAGAATCATGGAACTTGACATTGAGAACTGGATCTGTTTTTAGAGTGTGAAAGTTGAGGATTTCCATTCTGTACATATTTGAGTAACAAATTCTTACTACAAGAAGTCTTTGAGAAACCTCATAAGGGAAAGTTGCCATGGAGACCAAAAAAAAAAATTGTTCATTTTTATTCATGAGTTATTGTAAGGGAGGGATAGGCCTAATTAAAGCTGTTTCAGCCCTATTTATCCACAAATATCTATATGAAAAGATCTTGCCTCAAGTGAAGTCCATTCCTCAAAAGCATACTGTTTTTCCCATGTACTCCAAAGAAGTAGTCTGTAGCTTTCCACGACAGCAGTGAATACTAAATATTCTAAATTAATGAGCCTATCTTTGCTGTATACTTGGTGAAAAAAAATTAATCACTGTTGCCAGTGAAACAGTGTTCCTGAATACACTATCAAGAATATATACCACATATGAGATAGTAAAATAGTTTGTATAAATGAAAAGAATGAGACCGAAGTGCGCTTCCTTTTCGTGCAAGTGTACACATCTAAAATATCAGCCTAGGGTTGATGTGACTTGGGTTTCAAATTACTGAATAATTGATGCTCTTGTCTTCTGGTTTTATCTAGAGATTGCTTAAAGCTCTGCTGTTTCTACCTGTGTGAAAGATGTTAGTTCCAGCTTTTCTCTTTATCTACTCCATATCTAGTCTCTTTTCTCTTTCTCCTCTCTAATGCAGCATTGAAGCACATATACATCAGCTCGTTTCATATTGGGTAAATAATACTCCTGTGGTTTAGGTGCTACACTGCACTATCAAATATTTCTTTACAAATATTCATTGTTCTTCTGCTACCTGAAGTTTGCACTGAGGTTTTTTTCCCCCTTCTGCTTCACATTTCATTGTCTGATGGGCAGTAGGATTGTACATGTGACCTTATTCTGCCGCCTGGACATGCAGCCAGTGATATTTTGTTCCTCAAATAATCTCAGCTCCAAGCTGACCCTGCGTACTGCTACAGAATCTAGTTCCCATACTCATCTTCCTTTGTTATGTCAAAGTGAGCTTCCATTTCTCATTTCTGAATTAGGTTCTTTGAATATGTTGTAGTTCACAGCTCCAGTGGGCTCCAGTGGGTTGCAATTTTGGTTTAAGACATAAAATTGTCTTGGGGCTTAATGAATTGCATGAAATTAGTATTGCTATCTAGATAACACAACTTTTTTTTCCTGAGACGGCATTTGCCACTTGCACTAAGCAATAATTCTCTGAGGTTTCCTTCAGATTATACACCTTTTTGAAAACTGAGCACTATATGGAACAGCCAAGTCAATAATTTCCTGGATATTGAGAGATTTTTCATAATACTGACAAAACTGGACATGTCAGCAAGGCATTCAGCACCCACTCAAATTTGATCTAAAATATATCAAAGTTTGTTTACAGAACCAAACATCACGTAAAAAAATTCTGACTTTTATTGTTTCCAATTCTTTATTTTTTAAAAAAAATGTCAGTTTAGTCCCACATGGAAACATACAAAGGAGAAATACCAGTTGCTCCTTTTATTATAGTCTGTTTAGAGTGCAAGAAATTTTAAAAAAATTGTATGAGGGACGCATTTAAGGCTCTGGATTAATATAATTTGTATTGTGAAGTCTCTCTTTTCAAATTTGATAACTTCAGCTTCTACTGTCTCAGCCTGGGACTTAGGTTGTATTTCATATTCTGATGAGCTGACTTTCAGTCTGACCTAATTCCTTAAAAATAAGAAAAGCAGAACAGATCACTGGGGCTTCTGTTTCTTTGCTATAAGCATAGCTTCACTTTTCTGACAAAAATAAAGAGCCAGGAGTGCAGAGATAGCCAAAATCACAATAGTTTCCAGGCATATCATATAAAACTGCATATTCTTTGTAATATAAACTGCATAGATTATAATGTTTCAATTTTTTACATTTGCATAAGCATATTTTAGTACAGCTTTCTGTTTCTGCATTATTTCTCCTCAATTGCTATGATACTTGGCAAAAAATACAATGTGCATTTTGACTTTTATGCAGGAATTATTATTATTAGTGTGATTGCTATTGAGCAGAATGTAAGTAATCCACAGGTGGATAAATGAAAGGGGAGGAAAAAAAATCTCTCTTCATGAATCTGCATGGGTTTTGAGGCATCACTAACATAACACCCACTAATATTTACAATACTCTGTGTATAATTGTACTGCAATCATGTTCTATTATAGGTAGAGTGCTTGCACATTTATTTTTGCTCTCCTGTTGGTTTGCAGGCAAGCAAGATGAATGCTACTGCTTTTAGCTAGATTTTAGCCCCTAGAAATACCCAATGCCAACATATAATTCTGGCTCTTAACCTGGGTAGGTGCATTCAAAAAACTTCTGTATTGAGGTAAATTGAACTGGACACAATAACTAACTTCAGAAAAACAGAACAACAATCAATGTTTAGTCAAGATGTAAAATAATGGGGAGTTTATTTCTTGAATAGCTTCTGTGATTTCAGTGAGACCTCATGAAAAGTAAACAATTGCTTTATCTGAGAATTAGGAGTGTCTTCTTTCTTCCTGTCTCACCTGCTAACTGGAAAACTGTGGGAATCTGACTTCAATGGGCTTGATACCAAATCCACAGCAAAGAAAAATAGAGGAAATCAATTTGCAAGATTTTTTTTTTTAATTGCTATTGATGAAACATCATCAGCTAACTGAGCCTTAAGATGAGCTTCCTGTTTGTGGTCCAAGGTTAATTTGGAATTGTCCAATTGCATAAGTATCTTTCAAAGAAAAGTCAGTAACATTGTGTGTATGCCGGATGAAGCTGCAGTCAGTGCTCCATGTCTGAGCAGTGCTGCTCAAGGGATAAAAGGAAGTTGTAGCGGGTTGGGTTTTGTAACCGGGCGGAAACACCAATTTAGTGTAGTGGTTTGGTCCAAAATACCCATTACTGTTTACCTTCTGTGAGATAAGAATTAGGAGAAATGCAAAGCAGGCACCAAACTTGAAAGAATATAAAGAAGTTTATTAACAGACCTAAAAGAAGAAAAAAAAATTGTACCACCTTCAGAACTCTTCTCCTCCCCCCACCTTCCTCCCTTCTCCCACTGACAATGGAAAAAGACAACCCTTAAGATGTTCAGTCTGTTTACCACTTCCATAATAACCTTGTTCAGTCCATTTAGAAAGAGAAGTCTCTTCTTGCTCATGCTATGAACACATTATCACAATGAGACAGCCGCCCACTTCCAAATATTGTTCAGTCCATTTAGGAAGAGGAGTCTCTCTGCCTGCGTGTGAGTCCTTTCCCCCGACTTGCAGCTTTTCCCGCAACTGCTTTCGAGGGTCCACTCTTGAAGTTTTTTTGGGTACAATTTTAAGGTTGAGCCGTTCAGAAACAAAAACAGAGGTCCTTCTCCTTCCCTGGGAGCAAAGGGTCTTCATCATCTTCATCGTTAGGACTATCTCTGGGAGCATCTCTAGGGACTGAGGTTTTCTCCTTTCCCGTTTGGAGCAAAAGTCCTCATCTGGTCCATCTCTCCCTGTCCAAACTTCTCATGCAATTACAGCTGCGTCAGCATCTGCCTATCTCAGCGCAGGTGCTTTTGCTCATGAGTTGAACACTCCACCCCCCAGATCTTCATGAAATTACAACGGGATACTCTGATCTATCATAGCTTCACAACAGAATTTCAGCTTTAAGCATCTCCTCTCTCTCTTCCCTCAGGTTTTCAGCTCTTCACAGCAATAAAAGGGTTAATCTCACCTCGGCCTTGCAGCTTTGCAGCTGGAATGTTGAATTTTTCTCATTGCAGTGGAGAGGGGGGAGAGCCGAGCCGCTCCGGCTGCCCACGGCAAGGCAGTGGGGGGGGTTCCACGGCTGGAACAGGTCCATGGCTTCAGGATGGCCGTGGCCCGGCCCGGCCTGGCCCAAGCAGGGCCTGGCTGGGCCCGCTGGCCCCCGCACGGGGCCTGCAGCCACCTGTGCCAGCGCCGGAAACGAGAGAGAGCTTGGAGGGGGAGTTTGCCTATTCTTAAATGTGGATCACAGAGGCGGTCACAACTTTAAGTGGCTCAGAGAATTGTCCATATTCAAACTGGCCAGCTGATAGGTTCTATCAGTTCCCAGAGGAAGCTGTAAGCACCCCTCAGCAAGGACATCCCTTCCGGGACTATGCTGGCTAACCTATGACAGAAGTGCACCCTTCGTTTTTAAACATTAGGAAAACACCATAAAGCGTGTGTATGTAGATCTTGATTACTCCAGAAGTAAACCAGGAGAACAGCACAGCCGTCCTACACAGCCCTCCTATTAACCAGGCAAAGATGATTTTATTAATTATCCAGGTGTTAATTAAGTCTAGGAAAAATGAATATGTATATTAAGCAATGTACATCTCACCTAGTGTCAACTCACAAAACTTGAAATGAACTGTGCTGCACTGTTGGAATCCAGTGTTAATTTAATATTTTATTCTGCCCAATGTCCTAAGAAGTAATCAGCAAAAGAACACATTCTTCAGAAAGTAATAACAGTAATTCAGTGCCATATAAAAATTAATAGTTCCCCTCCATTTCATTCTTTCAAATTTTTTCAAATTGCTTTCTCTTAACTATTGTCTGGTTCTCCTCCATTTTCAATAATTTTATCTACTTCTCTACTTCAGATGCAAAACTTCATAGGACTGATCTGTTCTTTCACTTTTCCTAAGAGAGGACATTTGGAATCTTATTCCATCTCTGGTGGCACTACAATGTGTTGAGTCATATTCTTCCCCCACAGAAACACACACAAAGATTTTCAGGTTCATCTCGCTGTTGCCTTGGTTAACATGCCAGAGAATAGTTGAAACCTTGCTTAATTCAAACATTTCAAGAAAATTAATAAAAAATAATCAAAGTAGCTATAGTAACAAACAAACAACAAACAACAACAACAAAAAAACCCAAAACAAAACAAAACAAAAATAAAAAACCCCCACCACTCAAACACAACCAGTAATGCCCAAAACACATGCATCTCACACATGGCATGGTTGTTTCCTACAGCCACACCTGAGAATTCCTGCTCACAGTTGAATGGTGCACCTTCCTGAGAGCTACCTGAGAAGGGCTCAGATCACTGATAAGGAGGACACTGGGTGTATCACAGTCCAAATCATGTACAGCATGTACCTTACCTTATCCCAGGGTCCAGCCATGAGGACAAGGCTCCAGTGCTTCCTCACAGGAGATCATAATTCTTTTCTGCACAGCAGCTGAACCTATGGACAGTTGTTCCTCTGTGATCTTTTGAGGATCTTTCTAGTGAAGAGTAAATTCTCTTTTTCATGCTGTTTTTCTGTCACTAATCCCCTGGTTTGAACAAAACATTTTTTTCAATTATTTAATCCAATCATTTCCTGTTGCTGGTTATTTCCTGCTGTTATTCTTGAGCACTAGTCTCCAGGCAGGGTTGTTTATCTCTTCATCTTGCTTTTGGGTCAGTAGCATCATTAATGTCCAGACAATTCCCCTCCTTGGACTTATCATGCTCTGATCAGTGTAAGTTCCTATTTCTTTTAGTCAGTAGCCTTAAAATCCTTTCGAAATTTTGCTTATTCGCTTTACTGTTTTCCACATATTATGATGTAAATGGAGTGATATCTTCATTCCTGCTTGTTGACATTTGGGTAGCTCTTTTTGCCATTATAGATCTTTCCTGCTCAGGAAAGGGCAGTGTACATAGAATAACCTTTAAAGACTCTTCTTGTCGGTGTACGGGGATGTGGTGTATTTTTTTTTTTTTTAATTATTATTATTAGTTTCTTTTTTTCCAGGAGCTTTCAAAACTTGGTTGGGCTTATGAAATCAGGCTGAATTCTAAGTTGAGAGTTCTAGTCATGTTCCTCAGTTTGCTGTAGCTGATGCTTGAACTGTCAGGCCTGCAATATGAAATGCCAATACTTCTTTGAAATCATACTTTACTATAATTATTATTTCATTCAGCTCACAGCAGTGTTGGGAAGACTTCATGCTTCTTCTGAACAATACCTTTCATGTTCAACCTTTAGCAGAGTGGCTGCATGTGAAGTAAGAACATGTTTGAATTAGCTGTCTGAACTCATACACCCTTCTCTTTCTGAAAGACCTATATTTTCCCATTTCTGGATTCAGATTCCTGCCAGGACAGCTGGAAGAAGTTGTTTGTTTTTGTTGTTTTTTGGGTTTTTGTTTGTTTTTTTTTTTTTAAGTAACTGTACAATTTATTTCAGTCTTCCAGAAAATGAAAACTAGCTTTAAATGCCTCAAATTTCTCAAGCGCCATTTCCCTGGGAGGAAAAAAAAGGAAAAAAACCTGTAAACAAACCAACAACAACAACAAAAAATTTAAAAAACCCAATGAACAAACAAGGGGGAAAAAAGTGAAACAAACAGAAATGGAAACAAACCCCACAACAAGACAAAGCATTACTTGGCTAGGAATTCTGGGCAGGAAAGGAAGGGAATGTTTCTCCAGTGGTTACTCTTGAAAACATTGTATTGAATTTAAAAGGGGTAAAGAATGGTATTTTCAGAAGAACTCTTAAAGATCTAGGATTTTACCTTTGTTTTCAAAAGTTACAAAATCTTTTATCACTACCTTGCTGAAGACCAGTGAGACTTAACTGAATCTGTTCATCAAGCCTGGGATCTGAGTGAGACACAAGTCATCCAAGACACAGAGGTGGTCAATTCTTATTGCTCTCTCTTCAATTTAAGCATCTAAACATCCTTTGGTGCCGTGATCATTTCTGAAACCAAGCAACTACCAAGTTTCTTTTGTAGAGTAGTCCAAATGTGGTGGGAATAAAATGGAGTGGAATAACGTAAGTTCCATATAAATGGAATAATACACTTGTTTCATATTACTTCCATCATAATATCCTAAAAGACAACAAATTTTATCTTGTTATTTATGCACATGGAAAGGTTCTTTTACACTATATGGTGATCTAAAAGGAGCTTTCCATTAACTAAGATTTGCTAAATCTTTCTTCATTAGATGGAAGGTTTGAAGAGCTAATTAGTATACAATTTATAGTTTGTTTGTTGATTGAGAGTTTTTTAGTATTTTGCATAAAGCAAAAGGAAGAAGTGTGGTCTGATAATTTAACTCAAAAGTTACATATAGTAGGGGAGAATAGCCTTGAAAATTGTCCCTTCCTCCCTTCCTTCAGTCAACTTCTGCATATCCTCTTCCAACGTACAGCTTGTTTTGTAAAATAGAAACTATTATCAAAGGAGAAAAAATAAACCAGCATAAAAAAATTTACAGCTTTAAAAAAAGTTAGGTTTCTTGTGTGATGGTAATCTGCTGGAATGCCCAAAGCCATTAACAACAGGGAAACAGTCTCTGATTTACTGGTTTCTCTCCTAAGAGAGAAAAAATTCAGCTTGCTTTAACTGTAGCTTTAACTCTAGCATCTGACAGAAAATACGGAATTTGTGTATGCTGTGTATTTATGGTATAGTTAGGTACACCATGAAATGGAAATCAGCAGATATGTGGAAAATGGAAAAAGACTTTTTAAAAGCTTACTCTGATAACACCTTCTGACAGGAATGTGCAAATGGTAGTAGGACTTCTTTTTATGCTAACAGGAAGTGGTTTTCAGGTTGTGTCAGATAATAAAAAATAAAGACAAAAGTAATCCTTTATTCAGTGTATTTTTAATACTTTATTGTCCTGGTAAGGAGAATATTCTTTAAAATAAAAGGCAACACACATTTTCAAAAATATGCTGTTGATTAAAGAACATCAGTCCAACAATAGGATACATAGTCTGTGAATGTACATCAGAGACATTATATGAAATGATGTGTCAATGCATTCAGAGATCAGACATAGCATAAAAAGGGCCAGGATCTATGAAGCTCTTCTCACCTGGACGGTGAGGGGGGAAAAATGGTCTCATTTGATCCAGAATTTTGGGTGGAGAGAGTTTGACAAGAGCAGTTAAGGAGTTTAAATAATCAAGAAAAATATGGTTTTAATTGAAGCTGAAGTGAGGGGGTTACTGAATAATATGTGGATCTCAAACCTCTATGTCTTGCCCATATTTTGTGATGTAAATCCAACTTTTGGACAAAAATAATACTACTTCTTTTTTTTCTTTCACTCCTATCCTCTTGGAAGATAAAAGTGAAACAATTTTCCCTTTTTAACTTGAGGGCTTCTTTTAAGGCCTCATTTCTAGATTTATTTTTTTAAGTAAATATCTGGAAATGCTTGTTTGGACAATATTGGAATAAAAGATGACAATAAATCAAATCTGACTCAATTTTTTGGTAATGTTCAACCTGTTTCCAAGAAATGTTTTCTCTTCGTGAGCAATGTGATTTTGATCACAGGGTGTTAGGGAAATAGGAAAGAATGGCGTTTCAAATAACAAAAAGTCATTCAGTTCAAAATATTTGGGTTCTTTAGTGAAACCTCCTGTTGCATCAGGAAGTATTGCTATGTATTTTTTACAGCATGTATCTTCAGCTGACAACACAGTGTTCAATTTTAATTAATATAAGAATCTACTAATTTGGTTTTTGTGGTGTAGGATAGTTTGTTGTTTTGGTTTGTTTTAGGGGATGGGCAGATTTTGTCCTCAAAATTCTCCTGCTCCAAATGTGTATTTATAAAGGGCAGCCACTGTGTCCTCCCTAAGACAATTCTATGTTCTGTAAGAAAATTTCTGGGCCATTAGATACCTGACTTGTTCTTTCCAACTGCAAGGTTTTCAGTTTCTTATTAAGGATTCTCTCTGAGGAGTGGTACTTTCTGTTCACAGGAGACAGATTGAATCCCCCAGGGCCAACTGTAACTTCAGTGTTTGGGGCTATGCTACAGCTTGTTTCCCTCACTGCAGCATTTCCTGTTCTTGGCAATGCCCAGCAGGATTTACACCCTCAACTGATTTCCAAAACATCTAACATGGTTTATATTGACCCTTTAGTATTTCACACCCTGAGCTTGACAAAGGGGATTCCCAAACATGAAGAAGTTGATTGACTGGCTTTTTTTTTCTTACAAACAAACAAAAAAAAATCTCAGTTTTTTTTTTTTTGCTTGGTGGCTTTCCCAACTTTACTTAGTGGTAAAATACTATTACATGTCTGGTTAAAACCACATATTATAATCCAGATGGAAAAAACTAATTAATTTAACATTTCACTGACTACTCTCTCCTGTATTTATTCATGTTGTACAGGCCAAGTTCCACAGCTAAGTGAAAAAAGTGGAATCAGCTGAATTTCCTACACGAAGAGTACAGCAGGAAAAAAAAAGAAAAGGTGAAGGATCATGTTTAGTTTACACTAATTTTTTCTAAGAGAGAAAATCAATTATTTCTTTTATAACTGAGCACCCTGAGGAACAGAAAATATAGTGATTAGATGCCCCCTCTTTTGTTTCTTTTAAATTTTATCATCTCTTGGTTATTCTTGGTTATTAAATGGATCTTTTTTTTTTTTTTCCTGAAGTGCTATATGATATAGTGCAACTTATCAATGTGTAACAGCAGAAATCTTCTGAATATGCAAGCTGATAATGCTCTGCAACTTTCTTTATAGATCTTGGTCTATTTACAAAGTATATTACAGAAGTTTTGAGTTTGGAATACTCCCTTTAACAAGTTCTTTTATAGCCCAGGTTCTTATTATCTCTTAACATTCTGTGCAACATCACTTGTTTTTGGCAAGATGATTTCATCACCATTTTTACTCATCTAAAAAGACTTCACAGCCTTCCTCTCTGTTTTGGTTTGTTGTATTCACTATAATCTCTAGTTTAATGCATTGTTTTAGCAGGATCTTCTCTTGAGATGTCAGTGAATTGAAAACAAACAAGCAAAAAACCCAACAAAAAAACAGAAGTACCTTTTCAGTTGGAAGACACAACAAAAGCACAAGTAGCCAGTCAAGCTATCCCGTATTGAAGGTTTCACATAAAAAAAATCTGGATGCTGACTTGGACTGTAAATAAAGACAAAATATAACTTTACCTCTATGTCAGGGAACACCTGAAAATACATAAGCAGAAAACCACTGAGTAACTCCTCAGGAGTTTTCAAGGGGCTTTTTGGGAAAAGGAGGATGGTAGTTTTTGAGGTTTGGTTTGGTTTTGGAAGGGAAGGTGGGTGAAAAATCAAGGTCAAGAAGATGTGAAGCCATCACACGATTAATTTAAATATTAAAAACACTAATTCCCTTTCTGATTCTTATGAATAAAGATTTTGGCAATGCTCAATCTCCAAGAATATGCCAGTAAGAAAATATTTGGGAAAACAGCCACTATATACAGTAAAGTCTAAGTTAACAGCAAAATAATATGAGGTTGAGGTGTACTACTATAGGACTATAGCAGTGGTCTCCAAACATTTTTGATCATATACCCCTATCAGTAAAATATTTATAAACACACACCCTGGGTTGCATCTATATATATATATATCTCATATATCATATATACGCATTTTTAGTTATTTATATATTATACATGTATCTAATTGCAATAATTATGTATATTATAAACAACACAAAAATAGAAATTTAAAAGAGATGAGGTAAAGATTAATGAAATATTAATAATAATTTTATTAACGGGGAAAAAAACTTTAATTGAAAAAATATTTAATAATCAGTATTGTAAACAATATGGTTTAATATGCTTAATTATTTTTTGAATTCTGGTTTAACATCTTACTAGAGCAATTTGAAGCTCTGTTTCTAAATTTTGATACTTGCTTTTTAATGACTGTCATAGCTCAAAAACACATAGATGCATCATTTTTCTGTGCTTGCTAAATAATGACACTCGTTTTTCAATCCCATTCACCAATTATTCAAGATTGTTATAGAATTTCAGCTAGTAAATTTTCATCCACCCCAACGTGATTCATGTTTTCTTGCAATTTAATTGAAAGGTACTACATTTCTATATTTTTAACAAATGGCTCCAAAACCCATTGAAACTTTCTCTTTGAGAAATTTTAAACACTTTAGAAAATTCTGTTTCCAAGTTTTTTTATGTATATAGATATGAGAATTTTTATAAGTGACACATTCTTTTAAAAGTGACACTTTTATAAGTGACACATTAGCAATAAAATCCCTTAACAATGAAATTATTTCCAAAACTCACTTGTCAAAACGCTCTCTCTATAGCATGAGGTTCTTTGGAAAAACAGTTACTTTTTCACTCATTGTTAAGACATCACCTTTACCTTGAAGGGATGAATTAAGTCTGTTTATTTTTTCTGAAAATATCTGCTATGTAGCAACCTGCTGCCAACCACTCGTCAACACAGAAAAGGTCAGCAAATATGGAACACTTGTCCTTTTGAAGAAGAAAAGTGCATAACTTATCTTAAATTTTGACAACTCTTTTAAGCATTTTTACATGAGATACCCAGGAAGCCATTGTGTGGTACAAAAGATTTTCATGGTCACTCCCCATCTCAATACAAACATTACAAATGGAAATATTGTAAAGATTGCACTATTTAAATCTCTTTATAAAACTCACCACGCTGGTGACATACCGTAGAACTTTGTGCACTTCTGGCTGCTGTTTGTGTGCTGCAGCAGTTTCTCTATAAATGATGCAGTGAATGAATTCCATGAGTGGTGCTCTCTCTGGAACTTTACTCTGGGAACCCTTTTTTATTCTGGTAAAAGCAGCCATTCCATCAGAGGTTTCACTTGCAAAGTTTTTCCATAAAACATTATTTTTTGTTAAAGAAGTCACTGTTGAGAGCATCTTTTCTCCAGTACGTCCTTCCTTTAGTGGCTCACAAAGCAGTGGCTCTTAATGTATTTCATTATTGAAACAGAACCTAGCAAGTACCATAAACTCAGATGTGTTAGAAACACATGCACTTTCAGCCAATTGTTTAGAAAACCTATTTAAAAATTCAGCAATATTTTTTATCATATTTCACCAGTACCTGCTGGAAAAAAGGAATGCTTTATAGTTTGTCTCCATATTGTTTTCTGCATATTCCAGCCATTCCCACCATGGCAGATTTTTGTCTTTTGCTCTTAAGAAGAAACCTTAGAAGAGGCCTCTGAACATTTATTATTAAGTTTAGGGAAGTACGGGGTTAAATATCACATGAGTTTAGACTTTGTTAATTACATCTGGTTAGATTGTCATAATTCTTACCTTATAAAATGACTGAGAAAAGTGTAGGAGAAACGTCACCTCTGCCATTTTCTTGCTGTTTGCTTGTCATCGCATTAGCATTATTTTCATTTTGAGAAATGTGTCCATTTTGTGAGAGTTGGTTTAGTTAAAGCAGGATAATACAATCTGTAAATGTGCTTAAACAAGGACATGTGAGCTGCAACACGTCCCAGTATGCTGAGAGTGAGTGAACAACCAAGGGCACCATTGTTAAATAACATTTTCCCTAGCTCAAGTTCTAAATTGGAAAGTATACTGGATCCTGCAGTGACAGAAAAAGGGCGAAGTGTTTTTGGTATTGTCAAGCCCAAACATTCAGAAGGCACAGAAGCAGTGTCAGAATATCAGACTTAAAAGTAGCAATAAGCAGCTTACCTCTACTTTTTTCTTTTGCCTCTGGTTTTGGGCTGCACGACTGACCTTGAATCATGTATTTCCAAACATGCTTCTGTGACTATGGGAATCAGAAGCATTTATTTTTATTTATATATATATATATATACACATATATGTGTGTGTGTATATATACATATATATATATGCACATAGACAGACAGAGGGAAGGGAAGCATTCAGAAAAGAACCTGTTTCAGGGACTTGAGGCTTTTAAGAAAATCAGACACCATGAGACTCATAATAAAATCTTGATAGTTGTTGAGACTGTGTTCTGTTTTTTACATGTGAGAGCATAAAGAGGTTTTTTTTTCCCTTCACGTGGAATCTGAGAAGATCCCTAATGGATCATGTCTAATGTAGTTATTTATATTCTGAACTTGCTGTGAGCTGTGGTTCTGACAGCCCCCGTGCCTGTGCAGAATCCCAGGAGTGGTTTCCCTCTGAAAGAGGAGATGTGAGTGTGACTCTGCCTGCCCCATCCCCTTGCTTTCTGTGGTGGTAGCCTGTGGCCAGCCCGCAGGCAGCATGCAAGTGGGGTGTCTGCAAGTGCCTCATGGCATATTAAGCTGCCCTGTGGCACAGAACTCTGCTGGGTGCACAGGACACCACAGGCTCTGCAAAGCTCTCTCCAGTTGTGCCCGAGGTTGCATTTACAAGTGTGAGTCTCTTAAGGATGGTGGGTCTGGTTTTAAAAGCAACTTCAGAAGGCTGCATAAGCTCTATCTGAGCACGGAAAGTTGCTTACAGGAGGTCGGCACAGAATTTAGGATCTAAAGTTCATTCAAAGCTGATTGTAAAAGCACTGTCAGAACTGCAACAGTTGTGCAATGATATGGACTTATTTTAGTACTTTGCCCTTTACCTAGTAACATGGAAAGAAATGTTATTAACTGTGAATATCTTTATAAGCTTATATATACAGTTACAAGATTTGGATTTGAATGCTTTAAACTCATTGGTCTATATCTGTGGTTTTTTTTTTTTTTTTTGTTAGTAGAGGGAAAAAAATGGTTGGACAGTTAAAAAAAATCCAGATATAATGGTTTTAGAAAGGCCAATAATCTATTGGAAGTCTATGGAGAAACAGAGCTGAGACTTAGTCTGGACAACACTCAGAGGGATCTTAGCCATGTGGATAAATATCTGACAGGACTGAACTAATATGAGGGAGAGAGGCTCTTCCCATTGGCTCTCAGTGACAGAACAAGAGGCAATAGACACAATTAAAACATGAATCTGAGCACAGAAAAACTGCTGCTGGGAGGTTGGTCAAACAGTTGCCTAGAGAGGTGGTGGAGTCTCCATCCTTGAGGGTATTCAAAACTCAGATGCATGTTATCCTGGACACCCTGATCTCACTGACCCTGCTTGAGCAAAGAATTTTTGTTCTAGATGATTTCAAAAGGTCCCTTCCAACCTAAGTGATTCTGTGAATTATTCCTCTCTGCCCCAGGTGAAATGTTATAAGGCTGCCAGATATTAAAATGTTAGGTGATGAAATTCCCTAACTTCCTCCTGAAAAAAAAAAAAAAAATCACTAGGAGTAGGAAATGAAGAAATGCTGAATTTTCATGTTGTTGTTACCTGGCTCCAATGTCCCAGATGGTCACCTGCAGTACAATTTTTAGCAATCTCTGGTAATACACTAACACTTGTGTGCCTTAAACACAAGCACTTAAAGGTAAATTTACCACACTTAAGCCGTCCTGCTACACCAAGTGAAGGCGAGTGAGTCCTGAAGAGTCTTTGTCAGAACATGGTGACATAGGGAACAGACATAATTTCTTTTCATTGTTTTAATCTGAGGTCTGGAAGATTGACATATTCTAATTTCTTTAAGGAAAAGGATATATCAGGAAACAGAGCGATAAACATGGCTAGCGAGATGTAAAAGGGTCCTTTTGCACACAATATCACCATTTTACCTTTTGAGGCATTTTGCAATCGTTTTTATCAACATGAATAATACATTGCAGTGATGAATTTCTCCTAGGCCTATTCACATTAGAAGAAACATTGTGGTGAGAGCAGATGCTGCAGTCATGATGGCACATTGAGAAATTGTCCATCAGATGGCATGGTAACAAGCAGCTTTCGCAAACAATCCAAAATATATCTACAAAACAAAAACCATCCCACAGCCCACCTGCTCAACAGAAAATTCAGGGAAAAGCTTTCAGTATGTCTTTTTAGAGATACCCTCCTAGGATGATGTTGATGAACTGGGGAAAGTCTGCAACAGATTGTTTTATGGAGGAGGAAGATAGAAATATTGGTTGTTTCAGCACTCCCAGAAGTGAAATTATCCCAGCTTCCAAAACAATTCAGTCTTGATTACTTAGCAGGCTTTAAAAATGTTTTAAAATATGTCTGTCATAGCTACTGATAAGGAAACTGTCGAGGACCAGGTTATGTTATCCTGGATCTTTTCACTAATCCAGAATTTCCCTTAAACTTTCTTACCAGTTCCTATTTTCAAGGGAACTGATGTAATGTAGCATAAGTTTCTCTCACCTGTACTATTTGGTTTGTTCACTAATTTGGTCTGAAAGCTACTGTTTTGCTTTACTGTTGAGTGGTAGTAAGGGGGGAAAATGCTTTGGGGTGGTGGAAATGTGGGTAACAAAAAGAGCACAATCAATAAAAATCGAGAGTGTGTGGGAAGTGAGAAGCACTCATACTAAAATAAAAAGAATGGAAGCAAAAAATAAAACCTACTGCTCTCAAAGTATACAGGCATGGAAACTCAGGGAAACAAAAGGGGCAGCATACTGAGGGATGAAAGGGCTGAAAAATAAATGTCAAGACAGAAGAAAAACTCAAATTTAAAAAAACCCCAAACAACACCCTTCCAGAATTGTAAGCTTACCAGAAGGTAGATATTTTAACAACAAAAAAAAGAGCATCAAACACAAGGAGCCAAAAGAGTGTGTGCTGTAATGACAGTGGGTCTGAGAGATACATGTGCCTCTTGTGACCTCAAGAACCTTTGTTGCTTGAAGTGTGCCTCATTGTGTTTGGAATAAAAGTAGTCTGAAGGAAAGCTGGAAAAGTAGACATATACTGTGAGATTTATTTATTTATGTCAGCAGAAGAAGACGATATTACAGCTTGAATAACAACTCTACCTTTCATGTAGGGTAAGTAACATATTCAGCCGTTGGAATATGATACAGAACCATTGCAACATCTGAACACTGTCACATCCTTGAAACAGCCAGAAAGCTCCTGAACCGTCTCTTAGAAATGAATATTGCTTGAGGTAATGTTTCTTGAGGAAAGCTAAGAGTTTTGTTTTAGAACAAAGAGAAACTTTCTCATGCTCTAAATAAAGAGCTTTACTGGTGTGAGATTTTACTTTAGATTAAAAAATGCATTCATGGGGAACTTTAAAGTCAGTACATCAGAATTTGCCACATGGATGAACTCATGAGAATCATTTGCAAGTATATGTCAGATAATATTTAATGCATGTCTTCAGAACTCCCTTGCTCTGCCTGTCACTTTATCTCCTCACTTTCCCCTTCTTAAGGCTTTTTTTTTTTTTTTCTGCTAGTGCAAGCTTCAGGGATTTATCGTGTTCCAAGTTTCAGCTGCAGACAGGTGCCAAAACAAGTAAGCAAGCACCATTTTCAGCTCAGCTCTGCTAGCAGCTTTATGAAAGCTTAGTGAAGCTTTTTGCTTCAAATTGAAAGCACTGAACCCAACCACATATTTCAGATCAGAAAGTACATTTCAGCCTGTATTGGTTCTGGCTGGGATGGAGTTAATTTTCCCCATAGCAACACTCACAGTGCTGTGCTTTGCTTTGGCAGCTGGGAAGATGTTGGTAACACAGCGGTGTTTCGTGCTACTGGAGACACACTCACTCTCCTACATCCCACCTCTCTGGTGGGCTTTGGGTGGGCAGGTTCTGGGGAGGGGACCTGGCCAAGACAGCTGACCCAGACTCAAGGGAAAACAGGAGAAGGGGTGTCATTCATTATTATGACATTTGGCTTCCAGAGCAACCACTAGGGTTTCTGAACTGGGAAGTGGCTGAATACCTGCTGGTGGGACGTAGAGAACAAACACCTGTAACTGGGTATTTATATACCTGCAACTGAATTGGAATCAAACTGGAGCTGGACTGCTGAGTCAGGATGGTATTTTTGTTTAAACTCAAGTTATGAATATGATGTATCCCAGTTTTTTATCCTACCTCCTGAACCTAAAACAAGTAGTGTCGGAAGACAAGGTCTACTGGTTAACACAAAGGTTCAGCATTCTTATTTTCAATGCTTATGTGTGTATTTACATATATATGTGTGTGCAGATACATGTGCACAATGCACACATTAAAAAAAGCATTAGAGATAAAAAAGGGGAAATCCAAACCCCAATAAGAATAAAGTCTTATGCTCTCTTTATGTTTTCCTGCATTACTATAGCTTCATTTAGCAAATGGGAGAAAATGGTGAAGTTAGTAGATTGGTTTAAGCAAGTAATTTTCAATAAAATAGTGCATTTATGGAAGGCTTTCTTAAATTTAAAAATATAAGAATCAAATATGCCTCTTCATTTGGGATATATATTTTGTATTACTATATCTTCTTTGGCTAAATCTCAAAGTAGATTTGAGCCAGGCTTGTGATTACAAAAGCATCCGGCCAGTAATTTTTTATTTAGCTATTGGTGTTTCCATGATAACTGATCGAAAGTATATGGAATGGAACTGAACTGGGAATTGAATTAACCTGTCTATATGCCTTGGTATGTTAAATAGACAGGTTAGCAGTTGGGCCAGGTTTCCTAGATTCCTTAAATATATGATTTGTCCTTATCCCAAAGTAACTTAAATTGCCTGAAAATAAGAGCTGTGAGGAACTATGAGGCCAGAGAGGATCTCTCACAAGCGTGTTGAAATAGCTGTGTTGTGTGGAAGTTCATGTTGCATGAGGATCAGAGTCAGTGTTTTAAGAATTTGGCTTCAAAAGGAAACACATCCCATTGAAATTTCATTGTACTCTTAAAAAAATAAGCACCTGAAAGAATGATCTGGAGTTGTTACCAGCTAGTCTGGCTTCCTGTGTGACAAAAGCTTTGCAATTTTTTTCATCATTTCCTATGGTAGAAGTTAATTTTTCTTTATTAGCATGTTGTCTGTGTGGTGTCAAGTCAAATATAAGGATTTTTTAACATTTGTCTTGAGTTTTATAGAACTTCTGATTTAATCTATTTTCTGATTTCTGTTGTATATTGGTTTACAGCTTCTTTAGTCAAATATATGGATTCCCTTCTGTCCATGGTAGCAAAAGTTAGTTATTCAGATTTAAAAAATATATTTATAGATATATATAAATGTGTGTGTGTGTCTGTGTATGCATTTTAAATATTTTAAATTTCAGGATTAGCAGAGTATAAAATCCTTAGGTGTTCTCCTCTCTCTTTTATTTTTGTTATTTTAGTTCTATACCAAGTATATAGTGGCAGAGAAGTCCAGAACTAGAACCAACTACAGCTAATAGAGACTTTCTTGTTGGCAACAGTGAATTTTATTTGAGACCACCTGAGTGCCCTTCTGGGTATGCTCTATGGATGGAGCAAAATTTTAAGTGGAGAACTTCAGGTGCTAGAGTGGTTAGTATGGAAAGAATTATAAAAAACCTCTCGGTTTAGATATTATATGAAAAGAATTATTAAAGACCTCTCAGTTCAGATGTTTGTGCTGCTCTCAGTAAAAGTGATCAGAAAAACAATCTCGGGAGAAATTGGGTGGGGTTTTTTTCTGACAGGAAAACAGAAATTATTTTGGTAAATATACAGCAATGCAAGCCACAAAACAGCAAATGAAATAAAACCATGAGTGAACTGCACACACAACATTCTGCAGGACAAATTATGTCTCAAATACAGATTAAATCAATTTCATGCACAATTTATTAGGGTTGTCACGGATGGCCTGCTCTAAGTCAGGGCCTAGGTGAATTGAGTTGTTCACCTAAAGCAGTATTTTGTGGTCCTTTAAAGTAGAAATGAATTACCATAGCAAAAAAAAAGGATAAGTTAGACAGAAAAGGGAGAAAAATATGTAACTTGAGAAGGGCATTTTCACTTTGCAAGCTGCTGATTAGTTGCCTGTAGATAAGCAGAGCACCAGTCATTCTGAAACACTGATGGTAAACATTAGCCACAGCTTGCAAATGTGGCTGCTGTAGCAAGCCTGTCTTCTAAAAGGACCAGCCACTGTATTCAGAAAACCTCCAAGATTTGTTGTTTGAAATTATTTTTAATTAACTCCTGCTACTTAATCCCCACACATAGCAGAGTTCAAAAATATTATATAAAAGAAACAGAGAGCTTTGAGCTGCCTTGAACCACAAATGAAAAAAATTGTTATATACCATCATGCTTTTACCACAACAGAAAGAATTCTCTAACTATTACATACAGAACTGATTTTGCATTTTGTTTATGTCGTAGCTAAAGTGAATTTTGCTGGCATCACTCCACTCCTTATCCATTTCATATGGACCCCTCCAGGCCCAGAATTAGATGTGACAGGGAGCCTCATCACTCTAGAGTGTCCCAGTAATGACACAGAATATGTATCAGAGTATGTCAGCACTGAAACAAAATTGGCACAGACATTACAATAAACTTTAAAATAACTGCTATGCTAGTAATCATATGCTGGAAAAAATATACTAAACTTACCCTCATCTTTTTAAAGTTGTAACAACCATGGAACAGTAGTAGAAGGCAAATACAGAACGATGAAAGAGTCTTTTGATTTCAGATTCCTAATCTTCTCCTCAATGGGCCAGTACAGCTTTGGTTCACCCACCCAGCTGCAGTTTTTTATCCCAGGGTGTTTACATAAAAGACTTCAGTTTCCAAGATTGACTTCACTCTCCTGAGCACTCAAATCTAGCAAGAAAGGGTTTATTCAAGGCAAACAAAAAAAAACACTTGACTGAAAATAAAAACTGGAATCTAACTCTTACTGTTCTTCATTCTCAATTCATTCCTTGGGAAGGTAAGTGCCTCAGTGTGTTGTGTGGCTTGGGTTTTGTTGTTTTTTTCCTCGCTGCTGCCCTACTTTACTTATTGTATTTCATGATTAGAAGCTATTGAGGCCACCACCAGGACCTGCTGTTGTCTGCTGGCATCCTAGGGCCCTCTCAGGCTAGAGCACAATACTGAAGCAAAACTTGTTGTTTTGCTGAATTACTTTCATCTGTCCTTAGACAAGAGAGTCAATCACATCCGTATTTCTTCAGATAGACCTCTCTGCCATGTTTAATGCTACTGACTGCTATTACATTGGCCTTTGCTTTGCTAGGCTTCCTTCCAGCCTGAATGTGGTTAAGCCACAGTGTGTTGTGACCTGTGGTCCTGACCACATTGAGTGTCAGCACAGAGAATGGCAAATCCTGTTCAGTATGGTTCAAGTCTTGGCTTTTGTTCAGCTCTGGACTTGTGTGACAAGGGCTCTGACAGCAGGCTCTCCTCCAGAACCACCTTACAGGGTACATCCTGTCAGAGGTTGTCCTAGTGAGGTGTGGAGGGTCATGGGGCAGTGCAGTGCCCTCTCTTCCTGACCAAACCATTCCCTCAGCCATGAGAAAGGAGAGCCAGTCTGGGAAGGGGAAATTAATGGGGATCAGGCACAGCCTGGCACCCTCAAGGCATTGCCAAGGTCTTAGGTTCATCTGGGAAGATGGGCTCTGGGATGGGAACGAGGAGATGTTCGCATATTAGGGCTGGGTCCTGGTGACTGTTTTGTTTAGTTCTCTTCCATGCACCTGCTTGCCTTTTATTTAGAGGCATTCTTATTGATTTGGGAATTGGTGGGTATGTTTGAGGAAGCCATTCAGTGCTGAGGAACACATTCTGTGTGGTAGTTCGGGGTGCAGCTGCAGATGGAGCTGCAGGTTGGAACAAGAGGCTGTGAACTGATGCTGACCCTTTGCACAACAAAGGGCACAGGGACCTGTGGCACAGCCGGGTGAGGGACACTGAGAGACACAGCAGGAGCTGATGGCTCCAGATTTCCCCATGCTTAAACCCTGAAGATACAAAAGTCCAAGGGTTCGTTTGTTCTTGGTCCTCCTTGGAGGCACCAGCTCAGGCTGTTATTTTATTTATTTAGTTAGTTGTTTATTGCACCAAGATTAAATTATTTTAACCCTTTGGATGTCTGAGACTCTGCTATGGGACACCTGGTGTCAAGCTGGCAAGGAAATCTGGTCTGACTGCGTGAGTCTGGGGTGTGCAGCAGTATGGCCTCAGTCGCAGCTCAGGCGGTGACGATGTGGCTGCCAGAGTGGCTCCTGGATGTTCCAGAAGGGAAGTTTCCTCAACAGTGTATTGCTGTGAGAAATTATGACTTCACTTTGACAACATTTATTACTTTGTGTATTTCAAAATTGCTTATAGCTTAAAGAAGAACTAATTCTTTTTGTCCTTCTGAAGTCACAGACTAAATGTATTTTGGTCCCCATCACTGCTTTGTTGAATATTCCTCTGTTCTGCAAATTTCCATTGGCTTAAGAAGGATTTTTGTTTTGAGATATGAAGATCTTTTCTTTATCTTTTATTATATGTCCATGTTAGTTTATTCTTTTAGAATTTATTTATAAATGTGAATGACTTTTTGTGGGGACTAACCTGCTTCTAAAGATTGTGTGGCTGGCTGTGGGAAAGATGACTTCCTAGAGTATAGCCAAGAAATACTTTTCCTAGTGCAAACAGCTACTTTTACTTCACAGAAATTATTGGCCTTTTTTTTACAGTAAGTTGTTGCAGTATCCCCGTAAGTGAAAATGGCAATCAGGTATTACTGGACTGCCAAGACAGCCTGAGTGAATCCTGGAAGAAATTAACTCGTTTAATTACAATCATCAGGAGTCTTCTTATTTGCCTTCATGAGTCTGGGTTTGCTTTTTTTCATATGGTAAGGCATTACTACAGCCAAAGTGAATAAAAATTTAAAAACCCCAAAAAATGTAATTTATGAGAAATGTCATGAAGAGAAAAATGTTGTAAACAGTAGATAAGTAGATACGAGTCATTTTCTATCTGAACCTCTAGGTGAATAAATTGATAATCAGAATAACAACTATAACCTCCTACACTAATCACAAAATAATGGCATAGAAATTGTACATAGAATTCTATTTTCCTGCCATAAAAAATTCTGCATTTTAACCTCTCAGTGAGAACACATCACCTTTCAGCCCTATTTTTCCTGTTAAAAAATGTACTCTCAGTCAAGGAAAAGAATGAAGGCAGAAAGAACTCCAGTCAACCTGCTTCTTCATCCCTAGATTTGTGTAGCCTTTCAAGATTCCAACTTCTGTCTTATTTATACTTTCAATTTCTTTAAATCATCAAATTTTTATTTGATAATAGTAGTGCTGAGACAGACTGCCAGGGGAGAGCAGCCAGTTTCTTCTAAAAACTAAAATGCAGAAAATGTGTGTGAAAGCCCTCTGGCTCTCCTTCTTGAAGTACAATTAAAAAAGAAGAAAGTCCAGAAAAACCCAAACAAAACACGAAAGCCAAACAAAAAATCCCCAAACAAACAAACACCAAAAGGTCAAAATATCTCTGTTACCAAACAAAGTTCCAGTACACAGAAGGGTTTAGAGATTGGAAGCAACCAAGAACACAAAATAAACTTCTCACAGTTCACTTACAGCAACCAATTTTCATGTGACAGAACCACTTTTTTCGACAGATTTTGCAAGCCAGAAATAACTGGGTGAGAACAAGGCCCTTGTGCTTTTGCACTATTTTAAAGGCAGAGAGGGTTTTTTTATACTGTTCATAATTTCTCAATTTCACCAAGCAGACAATAGACAGTGTTGAATTTTACTCAGGAAATATTTTCACTGAGTAAAGGTGTTAAGACAAAAACAGTCTAAAAGCAGCAATCTAGTTATAAAATAATTCTCTAATTTTGTTTTGGCATGGTAGAGAAAGAGAATGTATAAATGTATTTCAGTTAAATCATATGTAAAGATACAGGCACAAGAGCCACTCCTTTAACACTTTGCTATCTATAGATAACATCCTGAAAATAATTAGAAAGGGCGAGAAAAAGTAAAGTTACTCTGTGCTTACTAAGTTCCTTTTAATTTGGAATATTTGATAAAAATTTACAGCTACTGGTAAGGTTTAGAGTGAGAGAAGACAGTTTTTACTTTAGTATGTGTTTTGCAGAAACAGTTTGATTTTATACCATTTTCAACATTTCTGTTCCAAGTGTTATATTTGTAGAGTCTGAACATTACATTTTGTGAAACTTCAGCTTCTCTTTTTTTTTTAATTTGCAAATCATAAGAAAGCAGTTCAGTTTGAGCTCCTGTGAACTGAGCAGCACCTCCTCTACTGGCGAAAACTCACACAGCTACGAGGACTTTAAGCTGTATCATAGTCTTCTGTAAAGTTACTGGGTTAATTTTGTGAATTCAGCAAAAACTGAGCTTTGCACGTTCACAGACAGAATATTAATGCTTCAGGTCTGTTCCTCGAACCCTTGAGATCAAGAGGAAGTCTAAACATGCCAATCTTAACTTGCATGTCTGTGCTTTTTATGCTTCTCTTTCACAGTGATATATTGCAAGTTACATTTACAAGGCCAGCTTGGATTCTTAATCTAAAGCCAGCCCAGGCAGAGCATTAGAAATTTAGGATGCTTGTAGAAACATACTCTTAAACTTTGGAGAAATATTTGCTCTTCCTCAAAACAAAATCACTCTGTGACAAAAAAGGATAAATGTTAAAAACACAGGCTGTGCTTTCTTTTTAAATTTTTGTTAAATTGTCCAGATTTCTTAAAGCAGTCTTTCTATTTGGAAAAGGGGACTGCTATAATGGATTCTTTTGCTTTATGGGTATGTGCACTTTGTATATGTGTGGATGGGTGTGTGTATATATGTCTGCGTATATATATATGTATGTATATATATATATGTATACACAGATTAAGTCTACAAAGTGTCCTTTAGAATTAGTAGCATTTTTGCAGTGCTTTAAAAGGGAACTGGAAAACAATTTCAGTTTTCAGATTTTGTTTTATTCCCATGGAGGGAGTAAGAATATTTCTTTCAATAATAATTATTTTTTAATGACAAATTAAAAAGGAGAAGATGTCAGGGACTGCTGTTAAACTCAATTTTTTGATTTTTCAGTGCTGACCTTAACTTTCTGTCAAATTTTTCTTTCTTCATTTAGCTGTCATGAATAGTATTGTTGCTATTTGCAAGAAGCATTCTGAGTTTTAACGCAGTCCTCTTTCTCTGCTTCTTTATCACAGCACAAAACCTGCAGTGGTGGTGAGTCTTCTGTATGAGTCTCTTTTTACTTTTACTTTTTTATGATAGAATTATAATTCCCTTTCTTGGCTTTTCTTAGAATCCAGACTAATGTCACTTGGGCCTCAGGGGCTGTTGAGCAGCAGCAGCAGGTATGAGCTGAGGAAGTCAAGGCAGCATTAGCAGTCATGCCTGGCTTTATAATAGCAGTTTCCTCCTCCAGGATTTGTCAGTTTTGCTTTTGCAGTTCAGCCAGCAATGGCATGTGCTGTTTGCCTCCTGTCTGTTCAGCAAAATAAAGGGAATCATTTTCTCTTCCAGGTGACAAGGCTGAAAAGGAAACCTCAACAGTCTGTTTTGGCTGGCTGTGCAAAGCTGCATTTGTCGCCCTACAGCTGTGATGACCTTTTGTGTTTAGGAATATTTAAGTCCTCTGGATAACTCAATAATGAGCAAATCCTACTCCAACCTACTTCCTATTTTTCTTTTCAAAAGTCGCATTCTTTCTGAACTTTGCTGCTTTCTTTTCACTCACTGTGAAGGATAGTCTGAAGGAAAGAAAAGTGGGGAGAAAACAGGAGAAATGACAAATCTCATTTCTGACTTTAGGGGGAAGTCAGTAAAGAAGAATGAGTTGGAGGATACAGATGATCTTCTTCAGAGCTCTGTTCCCACTAGACAATACTCTTGTCATAAAAGGGAAGGTTAAAACAAAACCCCACCATAACCAAGAAAAAACCCAACATGATAAATTCCAAAGTTTGCGCAGCATCAGAATGTGAAGAAAGTGGTTGATCCCTGAACCAGAGCTTGGAGAGAAAATAGACCCTAGTACCAAAACCTCTGTTGCCCATGGTGATCTTGAAAGTTCTGTATGCCACAACATACCAGCATGGCTTTGCTTTTAATCACTGCACCTTTTGCAGAGAGCTTGCAACAAATGAACTCAGTTATTTAGCCATGGGATTTCAGTCAGAGCTTGTTTTGAATCCTCCTTGTGCAAACACACTGCAAATGCATGCTAGATACTTTTGGCTGACTGAAGGTGTTTCAAAGATGTGAATAGTTTGCCCAAGTGACGAGGAGTTTGGTGTGGGGTTTTTTTCAGTACCCACAGTACTAATTAGCTGCAGAGCACTTGCCCTTGAGAATGCAAATTGTAATTTTAGTTCTGAGAATATTTTCATGTTTGCCACTTCACACAGTGTGCACTGACTCATCAAAAACGAATTGTGCTAGTCATTTGATGCTTCGGTTAACAAATATGAGGAAACATACATTATTTTAGCAGTGGTTAAATGAGCAGGTTTAAGCTTTTCTCCAGGAAAAAGAAATTTTGTAGAATATCTTTTTATGTTCTTTTTTGTATAGACAGTATAAGACATTATGGCAATAGAGAGAGACCTAATTTTGTGGGAGAATTGCAAACAACTTGGCACTGTCTTCAAAGTTTTTTCTATTCTTGCAATATAATCATTCATTCTTTATGCATTTTCTTTTCTCAGAACTTCTTGTCTCTTATTATGTAGATGTAATTTCTTAGAGGACGATAAAATACTTGCCTCTCTATAGAGTATTGGCAAAAATATCAGTACAAAGGTTGGATATTACTTATAATTAATAGTAAATTATTGCCTCATCTTTGTCTGTCGCTCCATATTACTAGCAAAATTCTCCATAAATGCATATCTTCAGTGTACTTCTTGTATTGTGCCAATACTTTGAAATTTGAGGAAAAAATAGATGAAAAAGTAAGATTGTTTATAAGATGAAATTTCATACCAGGGAGATCTTCAGACCTGACACAAAGCCATAGCTGAGTTCCAGGGTGACCTGGATGACACTAAGCTTTTAGGAAAGTTTAAAAAAGGGATTTGAATCAAGCCAGTGCCTGTAGGGCTTTGTCTTTATTGGAAAAAAAAAAAAAAAGATATAGTATATTTCCCAGAGCAGATTAATTTCAGTAGACCACCTGCATTTTGCTCTGAGAGTATGCAGCAGATGCAAGATAAAATAATCAAATTCTAATCTAAAATGCATCTGTGTAGGTCCACATAGCCCTAAAATAAAGAAATGCCTTTCATTTTTTAATGACTGAAACCATAAAGCGGCCTTTTAACTGGAGGAATTAAGTAAACCTACTTGATAAACTAATCCATCTCCAGAAGAGCTCTGAATTACTCTGTAGTAGAATTAAGACTTCTCTGTTTCAAAAGAGCTAAGTCCTTCCTGGCTCTGATCTAGAAATAAGCACAGGAAATATCTGACAGGTACCAGCACAAATGTGTTTCTGACCAAAGGAGGGCAAGCACATTGGGGAGGTGTCCAAAGTGATGGGAAATAATGAAAAAGTAGGTTTATGAAATCCCAGAGATTTCTGTAAGGTTTGTTCTTAAGACAATCGTGTTGACCTAAAAGTGTACACGTAGAAAACAAAATCTATACTGTTACAGCACAGCTATAAAAATGTAAATGCAGCTTGAAGCATGCTTTATTCATGAATGTTTCAAACTACTGAGACCTTAAAGGAAAAAAAGATGAAATAGTTTCCTCTTTAAAAAGCTTAAAGATAAAATATGTATTTAAAATAATAAATTATACATAAATCTGATTTATAATTTATTGGCCATTAAAGTTTTATCACAGAAACAAGGAGAATGGGATATATGTAAATAATAAAAAAAGTAAACATAAGCTGGATGATTGTGTGAGGAAAGAAGTGAAGTTAGGGGATTTTTTTTTTTTTTTAATATAGCTGTAGTCTAAAAAAAACAGTTCTAAGACTGCCATCAGAATACTACAACTCAGAGTATTTTGTTCCATTAGAAATATATTTTTTTTCTGCTTTGGTTGTAAACCCTGATGCTCTCTGGCATGCAATGCTGGTGTTTATCCAGGTCAGCAACCTTCTGTAAGGTAAGGCAGTAGGGACATAGCTAAAATAGTCAGTTCCCATATTTATATATCAGGTAGCCAAGGAGTCCTGATTTCACCCTGTGATTTTTAGAATGTGTCTACTTGAGCTGCATGTCAGAGGCTTGACAGAGCTGCATATTTAATAAAAAGGGATGTGAGCATCAGAGGCCATAAAAGAGGAGACATTTCAAGCTTTCTAAACTAATCCTGCTAACCTGTGAGCAGGGCTCATGCACAGTCTTAATATCACTCAGTGTCTTCCCCCACTTCAATACAGTGAAAGTATGGGCTACATCTAGACCTATTTAAATGTATGTACATATGTATAATTAGGAATTTAATGGGCTGTGTTGTTCTGATTCATTCAGGATTAGTTGTTAACTGTAAGAAATTGGTTACAGTCATGACTCTACTACAAATTGATTTGGCAGTGGGTACAGAAAACAGACCTAGCAAGCTTGTTAATAATGCTATCAACTGCATTCCAAAAATATTCTGATTGCTCTACTTTATGAAACCTTCCTGAGCTGTGCAGCTGCCAAGGCCACACAGAATGAAGGCAATAAATAAGGTTTTCCACTTGGAAATTTTGCTGTCAAGCTCATGACTGTTTGAGACTTGTACATACGACTGCCAGGTTTTTCATGCTTCCCCACTATTCCATAAAACTATTAGAAAACAGGTTACTGGGCTTTTTTGGGGGTAATATGAATTACTTACAAAAACTTAACATTCAGACTTAGAAAAAACCAAAAAAACATAATACTTGATTTTATATTTAACATTTTTTAATAGATATTTTAGATCAGATGGTAAAAGATGAAATGCTTGTCCTGTTTCTCTACATTGAGGTGATCATTTTTACCAGAACAATGAATTGATAAAAAATTATCTTGAAATCACCCTTATATTTTAATGATCTTAAAATCTAGTGGAGTTTTGCATTTAGTAATGAGTTTAGTAAAGAAAATTGGAGAAAATTAATAAAGCAGTAGGACACAAAGTAGTTATTTTTATGATCCCTTAAGGTATTAGAGTCCAGAAGAAAACAAGCATCTTGGTAAAATATCCTTGAAAATAAGCTGAATACTAATAAAGACTACTTGTCTCTGGACAAGGGGTGGATTACAGCAGTGATCTTTCTCTGGTTTTTCACTATTTCAGCTTTTTTTTTCCTTTCAGTGGCTGAAGCAGAGGGAAATTTATTGCATGCAGGACAGTTTGATTAATGCTAAACTATTGGTAAATCAAGAGAGTACAAATATTTTGTCCTTTTCAAATCACAGTGGCACAAAAACAAAATCTCTTAGCAACACCTAAGGATGTGAGGCCAGACCCTGAACAATCATTGGAATGTCTGCACTGCTTTTGTAACAAGTCTGGTCTCTTTTTAGCCATCTAATACTTTCCCATTAGTGTTGCTAAACAACCCCTTTTTCTGATGGACTCTTTGAATGCCTGTCTCAGACTGTATTTAATTTCATTCTTTCTTTGAAGGGCTGTAATCTTGTTTCTCTTTACTTTGTTACAGCTGTGTAAATTTAAATTAATTTATTTTTTTCTTAGATTCATACAACCAACAAAAGAATTCCATCATCCTGAGATGCTCGCTGTCAAATATTTGAGTAGGGCAGCCATAAAATGCTGATGAATTCTAGGTTATTCTTGGAATCTGGATCTTTCATTTATGCTTTTGAATGGGAGTAGAGCTCTGTAAAATTTGGTGATTGTAGCTAGGACCGGTGGTACTGCCAGTGGATAAGCTACAATTATCCTTGAAACTTTTCTACTTTAAGTGTTACAGATAAACCTCTCAGGAAACCTTAGACCCTCAAGAAGAATATGAGTGTTAAGTACCTAAACTGGGGCTTCAGTGAAATCTCATCTGAAGTATTTTTGTTTTCTGCAAAATTGTAGGGGCACCAAGGAAAGCTCCTCCAGAATCTTTCCAACAAATTTTCTATTACATACTTTATTAAGGAAGAGTGCTGGAAAGTGCCAGGGGTTTTTGAATTTATTCTAAAACTTCACTTCCAACAGTTTTCCCATGAGGAAAGAGTGGTGGTGGCTTTAAACTTATCCCAGTCAAAACCTAGGATTAATACAGGAATTACTGAATATTCACATTTCTTGTGCAACAAATAACTTTCAATTTCAGTAAGAAAATGTTTGTCTTTTCTCTCTGCTGACAGTTGCTGTGCTCCTGGCTGTTGTTGTTACCATTTAACAAGGTAAGAATAGACCCTTGTTAGCAAGGCTCTGAGCCTTCAAACTGATAACAGAAAAATAGAGAAGAAGGAGATAGGGTTTTCCTTTTAGAATTTCTCTGGTTTAATCAGATTTAGTTTATTGAGAAGTTAATACTTTGAGAACTAGATAAAGAAGTGCCAAGGCTGAAAAGTCAAGTGATCCTAATTAATATGTTAGAAGCATGACACTTCTTTTGGCATCTTTGCTTCGGTTGTATGGTCTCAGTACCCAATATTAAGGATGTGGTCACATTCACTTTTATGTGGTATATCATTTTCATTTAGTATTCATCTTCATTCTACTTAATAGTGGATACAAAGACTACATGAAATATAGAGTCTTATTTTTCCTTTGTCTCTTCTCTAGGGATTTTTACAAAATACAAAGGTGCTACTAAGATATTTATTAATGAATGTCCCTGCACTTAAAATGTGTGAGCTACACAGGAAATGGTTGCATAAATTCTTTAAGGATCTGCCTATTATTTGGGGCATCTACAGTTTGTAATGTCAGAGTCCTCTGTAATTTGCATGCTGAGAGCAGACATCCTGCTGGATTCAATTGTAGTTGGCTTTTGCAGATGGTATCAAGATGTCCCAAGTATGTATTCAAGCACAGGATTGGTGAACACCTATTGGGAAAAAAAAAATTAATTGCCTTGTCCAGCATTACATGCATATTTTGAAGGTGGGTTTGGAGCATATTCCAGTATTGGAAGAGAGGATTAGACTGATTTAACCATGCCACCAGCCTTTCTAACACCATCCTACTCATAATCCAGCTTCCAGCTGCTGCAGCAAATGGTGAAGAGGACATACAGAAAGCAACTTCATTCAGTTAAATGTCTTTTAACAGGTGACAGGTTGATGTGTGTATGTGTAAATATATAGACACATGTATATTTATCCAAAAGCTGTATGAAAATGCCTTTTCAGAGATTGTAAGTCTGCAATGTTGTGGGTCAGTTCAGTCCTTGCTGTTCCTAATTTTGAATTCCTTATCCTTGCAACCACATCTTTCTTTGTATGTTTTTATAGTTTATCTTTCTTTTAGGTACATTTCCTTCATATATATTTTTATATATGCATTTTTTGATATATGTGTTTCTGATATTCGTGTTGCTAATTCTCTGGTATTTTAAGATACCTTTTTCACAGATTGATGTCATTTAATGAAACATATTTAGGGCTAGATTTTTGTTAATTGATGCCTAATTCTGTAGTGCATTTCATGTGAGCCTTGTGATATTCTGAGGACTACATGAAAAAGAAAAAGAATTTTAAATGAACTGAGATTTGCTAAAATAGGTGTTTAAAAAAAATTTACTCTTTAGACACGCCCTTTAAATTTCAAAGCAAATATATTTGTATTGAAAGCAGATAATTGATGTTTCCCAAGTCTTTCTGATAATTCCTTTTTTTTCTTCATTTCAGTCCTCCAGTATAAAAATTTTAGATTTCATTATTATCTACTTTGTAAGCACCTCATCTTCCAAATCTCCAGTCAGGCAACACTTGCCATGCCAGCACCACTATTTTAATATTCATGCTGATTTCTATTTTCTTATATTTTATGAAACATTATTGGATACTTTAGCCAAACTAAGTTATGTTCAGAATTACTAATGCAATTCTGTGATTTAGTTTACTCATAATTAAAGCTGCTTTACCTCTTCACAGTTGCCTGCAAGGCTCTGCCAGAGAAGCTAATCATTTGGATTAACTTAAAGTAAAAGTCTAGCTTATGATCACAAATGTGCCCCACAGGAATTTAGTTACCTGGGTTGGGGCACATTACAAACTGTGGTTTAAGAACATACACTTAAATGCACACCTATTAAGGCTCATTCTTTTCCCATTTACGCTGGTATAAATCACATTGAAATTGCTAGAACTACACTGCTTTTACGGCATTGTACTGGGAGCAGAGGAAGGCTGATTAAATTTATGTTAATTGACACTAATTGGCAGTAAGGACTTGAAGAGGATAAAGTTTTTAATAAAGCATTAAATAGACAGATGATCTGTCTAAACCAAAGGCATTTTCCTAATCTAAAAATCCTGCTGCCTTATTATTCATGTCCTGAAGCTAATTTCTAAACCAAAACCAGCTTACCAGTCCTGGACTACATGTAGTCCTAGAGCATCTTCATAGTTAATGCTGGTTTTGGTCTCCCATGCTCAAATAACTTTCCTGTTGATGACCTGCCCCTCCAGTGTCAGGGCTAATTCCACACAAACCTTCCAGGAACATTTCCTTCCCACTTCTGTAGCCTCACTCCATTGCTCTTGAATCTGAGCTTCTGCTGAATATTCTTGTATATATTCCTTTCTTCAGCTGCTAACCTACATTTGCCAGGTAGGCAAGACTTTCAAGAACCTTCTTCCTACCTCTCTGTCCTCAAAGCCTTTTCAAAGTGATGTCAAACTGTTTCTTTAAAGTTGAAGGAAAACATTTGATGGGAATGTCAGAAGCTGTTGGAGAAAACAATGGCTGCTTGTAGCCCACACAGAGTCCTCTGCATTTCCTCCTTCCTGTAGATGCTATAGAATCCTGCTGAACTGATATTCAGTATTTGTTCTGTGTGTGTGTAGTGCATAAAATGTTCAAGTGGAGGCAATGTACCCATGTGTGCATAATACATATATATGTATGAAATATTATATATGTATGTGATATAGTGAAACAATACATACACAATACATGTATACATAAATATATATATTTGTAGTATGTTCAGAATATTTATACATAGAGGCAATGTATTTGTGTATAGATTTGGATTCACTACTGATATCTGGTGCTGCTGATATCTGATTCAAAACAGCATTGATGATCTCCAGAGGTGTGACATGTGTCTTACTGCTTTGTCTAGTCAGTGATCATCAGAACTTTCCTTCAGGTGGGAGTTCTTAGGGCCTCTGTACTGAGGTCTGGTGAAAATAAAAAATATTGAGTTGTTTTGACAACACTCCATTCCAAATCCTGTAGTTGTGGAGTATAGGTAGCCAGTAGAGACTGTTTTGGAACCTGAGGCCCTCAGATTTGTGGTGTGATCCTGCCATTATCTGGGCATTCTGCAAAAACATTTCTCAGCTGCTCATGTGTCATCGTTTGAAATTTTGCAAGTTAAGGTTAAACCATGAAGCAGTTTTGCATTTGTTTGGCTTTACTGATAAACCCCCTAAAAGCTAAGTGTGCGCTTTTTGATACTTATTCATGATTTAACCCTGTTACAAACCCACTCTTGTCACTGGAATTCTTTCCCTGTTGTGACATACATATAACTTCCTCCCTAATTATTTAAAGTGACTTTAAATGGTTACTCTCTACAGGATCTGGCTAGACTGGATACTTAGAATACTGAACACTGAGTTGTGTGTTCCAAACTGCTGAAAATGCTCATTTTCAATTTAAATTTGGACTATGGGTTCACAGATGTAATATTTAAGATGTAATTAAACATCAATTAAAAATTTGATTGCAATTTTCTATAATTTAAACACCTAAATCCCTGCTCATGACCACATATTAAGGATTTAGATGTGAGTGTACAAATTATATCAAATCCCTTCATAATTTTTAGGTGTTGAGTCTCCCCAATGTTAACCAGTGCATGAAAGCTAGTGCTTAACATAGTCACTTGGTGCTCTGAACATTTTTTATGGTTATTGGGTTAATACTGATATTATTTAGATATTTAAAAATCCGAAGCTGGCAGGAAGAGGAAAAAAAATCCTGCTGAGCTCTAGCTTCTTACATATTCTCTAATATTAATATGCATCTTATTTTTCACCATTAGAATCAAATCAATCAGTTCCTGACTAGAAGTTTTAGAATGAAGTTTTTCACAAAGCAACTTCTTGCTTTAATTTAATCACTCACATGTTAAATTTAAATCCTCTAGAAGATGACTGATAAAGAAACCCTGACACATACACTCATATCTGCAGCAACATGAAGATATTGCTATGCTAATAAAAATTCCATAATTTTCTTATTAAGTGAATGTTCATCCTTCTAATTCAACAATTAATTCTCAGTGGATCCTTGATAATAGTAACCACAGGAAAGGGGACCTGCAGGGAAGTTTGTATATCTTTTTCACATTCAGTTCCTGAGTTCTGAATATGTTACTTTTCAGAAACAATGAAGCAGTTTCTCCCTGGTGAGATTTTTAGCTTCATCTTCTGTAAAATCCGTATCAAGCAGCCAGGTAGAAAGAAGTATCAGTAATTTACATTACTGCTGTGTGTCAAGCAATGCTGCTCCAAATTTAGGAAACAAAGCTCTGTGACATAGAGGAGGGAGGAAGTACGGGTTTTTCAGAAGCATTGATTCCCTTGGATCTTGGTTATGAATCACCTGTCTCACTATTTCCACCATTGCTTTCCCTACTGTCAGCCTTCCCAGCCTTTCTGCACGTTCTCTCTGTCATTTATTCTCCGAAAATTACATGATAATTAATAGTATCCCATCTGAAATAGAACTCTTCATTTGCCTCATGGACCACTTCAGGCTGTCTGCACACTTTACTGCGTAAAGAACAATTCCCTGGTGTATATCAGACGTCATTTTTTTACAAATCTGCAGAGAGAAAAATCTGGGGAATAAATCAGTTTTCTACTGCAATTCCAGGATTAACAACAACTTCATGTACCTGGCTTGGGCAAGCATCCAGTATAGTGAATGAGTGAAGTCTTGAGTTGTAGCACCTGCAGACTGAGAAATATTCTTTTTTTTGAGGTACACTTGTAATGTGTACCTCTTTTGATTTACCTTTTTCTGCACTGGTTCCAGGAATATTCTGCTTGTTCTCTGTTGCTTGTTTTCATATTTGTCCAGAGACTGCTCTTCTTTGAATAAGCTAAATACCTGCTGTTCTTTCCACGAACCTGTCAAGCTCTGTGGCCTCTTCAGTATCCAGAAGATCTCAGTGATCAGGTCAGCAGATGATGGAGTCCATTTGCTTCTCCATGACAAACTCTTCTCCCTGATTTTCACTACTATTACTTACACAGGAAAATTTCCTATCAATCAGTGAAAATGATTTGTGGATTAAATTCTTTAAAAAGACCTTTGCACTTTGAACCAGGCCATTTACTGGTATATTGTTCTGATATCTTAAAAAGCTTTTCCATTTATTTATCTTCCCTGCCCAGATGAAAAGGAAGAAGAGAGATCCCCAGGATTTGGAATGCCCCTTCCAATTTGGAATTTTCCCCTATTTAAGTCTGTCACGAAGATAGATAACACCACTTAAATTTGAATGGATTTGGGTTTTTTTAATTAAAATCACAGGCAAACAAAACCACCAAAACAAAACCAATACATAATATATACCATAATTTCTGTAGCCGTCTTGTGTAGCTATAGGCCCTGACATAGTTCTTCACCAGCAACTATTAAAAAAAATAATACTGCAATGGTCCAATTTAATGCAAAAATAAAGTGATTGTTCTGTATAAATTATATAGGTAGATTTCATTCACTTGAACCTGATTATTTTTTATTTATCTAGCACCTTTTCAGTTCCTTATAAATTGGGAAAGATCCAGACATGAGACTTCAGCATCCAGAAAATGCAGATGAAAGGAAAACCAAAATGAGCACTGTTCTTGTTTAGTAATAAGGATTCAAATGAAGAGCACAGAATTAAGAATGTGCCAAAGTAGCACCCTTTTTAGAGTTTTCTAGAATAGATAAAAAAATGACAAAGTAGGACTGGCAGCTTCTGTAATCTGTAGTCATTAAGGTATTAACAGGTCTCAAAATCTGAAAGCTTTGGTCCTGGCACAAGCATCTGCACAAATCAAAACCCCTGATCCAAGGACGTGATACTTCAGCTTCTCTAGGCTTTCTTAAGATTTTCTGGTAACTCTGAAAAGGTTTAGGATTCTTCAGCTGAAAAGCACTTGCAAGAATGAGCCTGTACATTATATAAATTAAGAGGGTGACCAACAGGAAAAACTATTGAAACTTGTAAGAAGTTTGTTTTAACTTCTTTTTCTTCTGCTGTACTTAACTTTTAAAAGATTTACTGATATACAGCTAGTTCAACTGTGGTTGTTTTGGCTACACAATACACTTGTTTAAAGAACTGGCATGTTTGGGTATGACTTTGGCTGTTGTCCAAGTGGGCAAAAAGAAGCCATGCTTATGCAGAAAGGTTTGTTTGAAGTAAGAGACTAAAAATGCATCTGCAAATCAGTGCTTCATTCATTATAAACAGAAGAACGTAAATCTTTATGTTTGCAAATCCAAAAGCCTTCAGACAGCTCCAGCAACAGAATTAAGCAGTTGTACTTTTCCTCTGATAGCTAGACATGGTTCCTGTTTTAGAAATAAAAAACACAGAAAGTAGGCAAAGCAGCAAGGGAATTTCCAGTCAGTTACTTGTTAAACATTTTTCAAGAAGGTGTGAGCCTGTGTGGTATTTCTAATGCCTGTATCAGTTACTGGAAATATGAAGTTGAAAAATCAGACAGGGCAAAACCCTCTTTTCATCAAGACCAAAAGGGAAAATACTGTGAAACAGTAAACACTGCTTTGTGGAGGAGGACATTTCTGGACAAAGAACGAAACCCTAGGAATCACTGAGAAGAGGAAGCTCTAGAAAAAGGGTTATGCAATTCCAAGACTCTTATGTAAGAATCTTTTAAAATAATATGCTTAAATCACACATTTTGTGTGAAACCGTTACAATTTCTGTCAGACATAGTAGAAGAAATTTGGAGAGAAGTAAATTTTAATTGCATTTTCCTTTCTGCTCTTTTTCCCTTAAAAAAATAAAATTAAAAAAAAGTGATAGTTCAATGTCTTCTAGTTCATACATGCTATAAACTCTTTGGTACAGTCCCTCAATCTCTTTGATTCTTACTCAGATAACAGAATTTATCTTATTAAGTTTTCCTGTTATGACCTCCTCCTCCTTAAAATGCACTTTCCTTCAAATCAGGACTTTATGTTCACACTTGTCAGTAATTGAACCCAAAGCAGTGTAGAAATTATTCAGATTTATTTTCTCCATTGGAATAGACAGGAGATTGTCATTCAGAGCCACTCTGAAGTCAGCTCTGATCCATAGAGGTTTTATAGCAGTTTATTGTAGAAGACCTCAGAATGCAGGTAAGACAGCAGAATGCTGCGATGCAGCAAGGGATTCACTGGCACTGAGATCCCAGAGACACACACTGCCGCTCACAAGGATAATACTGAACCAGCAGCAGATGTATGGGGCATATCTGTGTTCAGTTCTGAGCTGGAATAAAAAAAAAAAATATTCTGTTGTTCTTGCTGTTGCACAGATCCTTTGGCATTGGTGTCAGATGGATCCTTATTGGTATAAATGAAGTCACTGGAGGTAAATGAATTCGTAACATCCATTGTTTCTCATTGAATATACAGGGAAGTGTTGAAGAAATGTATTGTGTAATTTGAAATGTTTTATGTAGAAAAGAAGTTATTGATGGTGTAAGCTACCACATGTGGGACTGTGAAAGTAAATGTTGGTCTAATACACATCTGCCAATTATCCTTTCTATACTTTTTTTCCTTTTAAAAATTGTATTCGTTATTCACACTATTGGTCACTTTTAAAAAAAAAAAATTTCTGATGATATTCATTTGGTAGGTATGTTGTCAAGAAAACAACATCTCCTTCATCAGGTGAGAAGGACACACCTTGCTTTTTTGAAATACAGGAACTCACCCTTCCTAGCCCCCAGTACTTTCAAACTCAAGGAGAAAGCAGTGAGGGACTACAACCCTTCCTCATGACAGGGTGGAGATTTCAGCAGGAGCCCAGACTTTGCCCATGCAGAAGAAAATAGATTCCAAATCTGAATTCTGGAGTATGCAAGTATCCTGAGCTGGTGCCTTTCAGCGAGAGATCAACAGGAGGTGGTAGCAGGTAAGAACTACTTTCACAGAAATTATTTTGCATTTTTGAGAGGTATGGGCATAAGGCTCTCACAAACAACCTCAGAAATCTCTTCAGACCTGCAAATTTTACTGGACTTTGAATGTCAGGTGATGGCAGCTACAGATACAACTTCACTTTCTATCTCCCTAAATTGCTTTCTTTATAGAGGATCTCAAAGTTGTTCACGTGAAATTAAGTACAGTGCTATCAGCTCTAAAAAAACCCATAAAATCTCCAGGTCCTTGCATTTTTGGGTGAAAGTTTCTCTATCACAGTCTTAACTTCTTTTTTTTTTTTTAAGGTGCATAATTGCTCTTTTAGAGAGGTGTAAAGGAAGTGGAAGAAGAGATTTGCAGGGAGTTGTTGGAGTTGTTTCAAGGTCTGGTTTTGTTTCTGTGTTTTGGAGGGATGAGGAGAAGGGTCTTACTGATAATAAAGAGAATTTTCAATTGACACAGCATCAAAGAGTATCTTCATAAACCTAATTCTGAATTAGTGGTGTTGAATGCGGCTGTCATATTTATCAGGAAGGTAAACCTTGCCTTATTATTCCTCTAACCACCAAAGAATGTATTCAATGTGAGAAAGTATTACTGCATCTTGTATACTACTGTGTGTTGAAAAACTTGTATGGAACTGCCATTCAATTTCTGTAGCATCATGTTCTGGAGATCGTACTTTACCAACAAAGCCCATGATGTTCAAAGTGAGTCAGAAGAGTAAATTACACTTTGTTATGACAGACACAGAGCTCCATGGTATACATTTTTGACCTACATGTGTTTGAAGTTTAAATGATCATAAGGTATATATTAATCCATATTATTTATACTTTCATGCCTGGCATTTAAAATGACAAGCATGAACCTAATCATATTGTGATAAATACAGACTTTGAGTAGCATAAAGTAAACAACAAAACCCATTCCATATATAAACCAGTCTGTTTTTAAGACATAAAATCACTTACAAGTTAAAAAGTACGGAGTGATGACATAGTTTTAGTTTTAAGATGATTTTTTCAGTGTTGTTACTGTTTTTCTTGTATTTCCTTCTGTTACTACATTAGTATATTTATTTCTCGAAACAGATATGCCAATTAGGGAAGATTTAACCACCACTGAGCAAAAATCTACCCTACTGAGCTACAGTGGTATTTCTGTTGTCATAATATATCAAATATGCATTTAAACAATTAGTAGAAATTGAAGTAAACACATTCAATCTTTTGGCTTATTAGATGTAAATTAAGAATACACTGGAGTAGCAAAGCGAAATATCCAGAAGTTAAGAGAACCACAAACTTAGGTTGTATATGCAAGCCTTTCTCTTTGCTTTTTAAAAATAAGTTCTTAAACACTAAAGCCTAGAAGAAGAGAGTTTGTAATGCACGAGGAAAAAAAAAAAAAGGTTAGTTTAGATTTTTCTTCTGTCTATTGTGTACGTTTTTTAATTTTTTTTATTTTTCAGCCCATTAGACAAAAAGACAATAAAATTATACAAATCTGCTGCTTGAGGTCAACCCATCAGATGAAACTTGAGCTCAGGACACCACAGGGAACATCTAAATATATTTTTGTACATCCACTCAAATTATAGGTTTTGCACTGAAGGTAGAGTACAGGTAAAAAAAGCAAGGTAGGACCAAACATGGGAGAGATAAAAGTTTTCCCTGCTGTTGGAGAACTGTGAGTGTCTGATGGAGAGGTGATTGATTTTAGCTTAGTATTTTTCTTCCTTTTCTGAGTGCCTGCCCTTCCACAGGAATCTTCCCCTTTTTTAATCTTACAGAGAAGCTGATCTCGTCTTCTCTGATGTTTAATGGCTAATGGTTATTAATACCTACACCAGCTTATTGTACAGTATAAGGATTTTTTCTATAATGTTTTCCTTGGAAAAGGTAAGACTTTCTTTAGAACCATAGAAGCTGTCCCTTGTTATCAGCAGAATACCCTCATAGACCTGTGTGTGACAACACTGTAGTGGTTTAAGCCTAGCTGGCAACTCAGCACTTTTCCCCCTCCAGTGGGATGGGGGAAAGAATCAGAAGGGTGAAAGATAGAAAATTCATGTGTTGAGATAAAGACAGTTTAATAGGGAAAACAAAAGCTGCACGCACAAGCAGAGCAAAACAGGGAATTAATTTACTGCTTCCCATGGCTGGGCAGGTGTTCAGCCATCTCCAGGAGAGCAGGGCTCCATCAAGCAGAATAGTGACTTGGGAAGACAAATCATTCCAAATGTGCCCCCCTTCCTCCTTTCCCCCCCCTTTATATCCTGCGCATGATGTCATATGGTCTGGCATACCCCTGGGGTCAGTTCTAGTCATCTGTCCTGGCTGTGTCCTCTCCCAGCTCCCTGTGCCCCTCAAGCCCACTCTCTGGTGGGATGGTGTGAGAGGCAGAAAAGGCCTTGGCTCTCAGTAAGGCCTGCGCAGCAACAACAAAATCATCTCTATATTATGCCCAGTCATTTCAGTACAAACCCAAAACACAGCCCCATGCCTGCTACTGTGAAGCAAATTAACTCTACTCTAGCCAAAACCAGCACAAACATATAGAAGTGTTGGTCTGATGCTTTAAGAATTGCAGCTCTCAATCATTTTGCCCCCCTCTTCTTTTGAATACAGTGGGCACGTAGCCTTAAAAAAAAAAAAAAAAACCAAAAACCCAAAAACAATCCAAAAAAAAACCCCAAAACAAAACCAAGAGACCTGGCTGAACATCCAGAGTCCTACTCGTTAATTAAAGAAACTCACAGCAGAGCAGTTAAAGCGCACCTGTGCCACACATGTGGCCTTGGTATGCTAGGTATTTTTTTAAACAATTACGATGTTAATTCTTAACAAAACAACTGACATCTGGTCCACTCTGAACAAAGGATCACAGAAAATTGCCAGATTGAAACAGACTATCTAGTCCATTATATGACATTTGGAGGTAATCTAAACCTGCTGCTTCTAGAGGAGCCAGAAGTGATCTCTCGTGTGTTAACGGCAAATGAAAAACTTCTCCACTCTCTGCTTTCTCTAGGACTTCTGTCAGAAAATTAATTTTCACTGTGGCTTACATAATAATTAGAACAAGTTGAACTATGCATTTAAGAAATGCTGACCTTTTTAATATTAATGTTTTCTTTCAATGAATCATTTCTGAAGATGTGGTAGCTATTTCTGACAGTATGAACATGGGACTTGAACAGACGTCAGCTTATGATTTTGTCATATACTCTTCAGGCATTTACTGTTCATGTTAGTCATGGCTTGATTGCTTTTTCTGTGCATAGCAGAGCTTAAATTGCTTCCAGGAATAAGAGACGGCATAACTAAATAGTTGTACCTTCAAATCCTTGTGATTTCAGAGGAAGGTACTCTGGAGTCCTTGACCACACACAGACCTGTTCAGGTAGGGATACAAAGTGGGTTGACCCCAGCTTGATGCCAGGTGCCCACCAAAGTCTCTCTCACATTACCCCCTACAACTGGAGAGGGAAGAGAAAATGTAACAAAGGGTTCGTGAGTTCAGATAAGGACAGAGAGAGATCACTCAGCAAGTACTGTCATGGGCAAAACAGACTAGAGTTAGAGGCGTTAATTGAATTTATTGCTAGCAAAATCAGAGCAGGATAATGAGAAGTAAAATAACCCCTTAAAAACCCCTTCCCTCAACACCCTCTTCTTCCCACCTCTACCTCCTCCCCTCCAGCAGCACCGGGAGACAGGGAATGGGGATTATGATCATTTCCTCACCTATTGTTTCTACAGCTGCTCAGGGAGACGAGTCCTTCCCTTGCTCCAGCATGGAGCCCCTCCCAGAGGAGACAGTTCTCCATGAACTTTTCCAATGTGAATCCCTCCCACAGCACACAAAGTGCTGCAGCATAGGTCACTCTACCACAGGGTCAGTCCTTCAGGCACAGTCTGCTCCAGCCTGGGTTCCACACAGGGTCACAAGTCCTACCAGGAAACCTGCTCCGGTGTGGGCTCCTCTCTCCATGGGCCTACAGATCTCTGTCAGAATCCTCCTCCAGAACGGACCTCCCACGGGGTCACAGCCTCCTCTCAGACATCCCCCTGCTCCAGGATGGGCTCCTCCAGGTGCTGCAGGTGGATTTCTGCTCCCCCGTGCCCTCCACGTGCTGCAGGGGCACAGCTGCCTCACCACAGTCTCACCATGGGCTGCAGGGGAATCTCATCCCCCAACGCCTGGAGCAGCTCCTGCCCTTCCTTCTCCACTGACCTTGGTGATTGCAGGTCTGTTCCTCTCACGTTTTCTCACCCCTCTCTTTTCTGGCCATGATTACAGCTGAGCCAGACTTTTTTTTTTTTTTTTTCTTAAATCTGTTATCACAGAGGCATTAACACCATTCCTGATGGGCTCAGCCTTGGCCAGCTGCAGGTCCATCTTGGAACCATCTGGCATTGGCTCAGCTGGACATGGAGGAAGCTTCTGGCAGCTTCTCACAGCAGCCACCCCTGTAGCCCCCCACTACCAAAACGTGGTCATGCAAACCCAATACAGGATATTAATCAGCTAGTGCATTATAAGACCAGTTTGAGGAAGTTTCTGGAAAGAAAAGGAATTTCATGTGAAATTATTTGCTTTTTTCTTTCTCATAAATGTTGATGATTAGTTTAAAAATATCAAATTGAGTAAAAACATGAAGGTTTTCAACATATGCAGTCTTCCCATATCTTTGGTAGTTTCATTGATGTTAAAAGAAAGAAAATGCAATTAATACATTATTTCATTTTTGATTCCCTGTCCTTACATTAATGCATCATTACTTTCATCCCGATTTCTTCAACTCCCTTAGAAGCTAAATTATTTCCTTACTACCTCTGTGTCATCCTGTCTACTGTATGACTCAATCTTTAGATTAAGATCTCCCTTCAAGAAGTAATAATAAAGAATACAGTAAAAGAGAGAAGGTTCTGATTTGTCTTCAGCTTGTTTTCTTATGGTTTCTGTCTTAACATTTTCCATGGACAGAGTTTTGAAAAGACTCAAGTGTTAATTTTTTCTTCTGTCAAGACAGAGACAATGAAAATGTTTTCCCTCAGACAAGTAGAGAGACATATTCTATTGGCCATTTCCCACTTAACAGTAGAAAGGAAATTAAAAGAAGAACTGGAACCCAGATTGATTAAGGTTTTGGAAATGTGTAATATGAAAAAACATCAGCTCAATATTCTGTAGTGCATGTACAATGCATTCTAAATAATAGCTAATTGCATCAGTTATTCAAGATACTGTTAACAAGATATTTTTAAGCTCATTTTCTCTGAACTGCAGAGTAAATTTATGTGTATCTACACATTCCAGCAAAATGTATGTATTGTCAAAATCTGTATCGATTTTACTCTAATTTTCAAAGTAATCAGCTAAGCTTTTGCCACAGAATGCAATTTTGGGAGCTTTATGTAGAAGTCCACAAAAAGTAGAAAAAAGATCATATAATGAAATAAAAGTATTAGTAAAGCTCTATCAAATACAGAGTAGTAACCTCATCATACCACATGCATCCTTCTGGCCCACACATGACTCAATATAATGGAAAAAATCCAAAGAAATATAAACTGGGAGAAAAACAAAATTGAAAAACAGCCTGCAGCTGATGGCAGAGTGGATGGAAGAGTATAGTTCATTCACCAGTGTCATTGAAGGAAGGAGTAAAAGTGAAATTATAGAACAGAGGTAATTGTCAAGGACAGTAAGAAATATCCATTAATGGAGAGCTGAAAATTTAGCGTCAATCTCTGAAATTTCTAGTTTATAGAAATCAAGTTAAATATGCATTTATGTCTCACTGAGAAGAAATCTAGGCTCTTGTTCTCATATCTTTGCTGTCCCCATTCCCTGTGTAATTGGAACTACAGACATGCCTCCCCAAGAGTCTGGTGACTTCTGCTTCCGAAGGCAAGGGCAAACTATAAAGGATGTCCTCAGATCAAATGGATTTCTTCCCTACTGTATACTTAGAAAATGGCTAGGGGCTCCAATAGCCCTATGAATTTGTCCTAATCTTATGTCTGAAAAAACTAGGTTCTTCATTATTATTCTCCATTTTGAATATTTCCTTCTTTTCCTTTGGGCCTCACAGGGGTAAAAGAAAAAATGACCATATTACTCGATCTTTTACCTTTTTATTAGTTTGGTGGGGGTTTTTTTCCATGTCTTTCTTATGATGCTGATTGCTGCTGTGATATGTGTGTGCCAAGGTCAGGTGACTTGGTTATCAGCCGTGTAATGACAACAGGATTCTTTCCCCACACCATTTACACTAGTGCCGCTCAAGATAGTTTATTTCTCCTCCTGTTTTATTGGGGAGATCAAAATAATTTCTGTGTCACTTGCCCTCTCCCTGATTAGGTATATCCCAAGACTGGTATGAAAATTAAAATTTCCCTGTAATATTTTCCCTGTGAATGCTGCTTCTCCATTGTATTTGCTTTAAATCGGGTTCAGCATCTGGCAGCCTTATTTTGTATTCCAGGTCAGACTGTAAATGTGGATAGAATTTATTTAATTGAAAATGAAGTTAATGATGGACCACTAAATTCTGTCATATGTCCCTGAATGTTGAAATCATTTACTATTGCTAATGTAGACCATAAACCCAAATTCCTCTACAGTCATCAATTCTGGCTAGAAATTTATTCAGGGTGTCATCTTCACCTCTTCACTGCTTGATTAATGTGCTCTAGTATGGTATGGTTAAAGAATGTAGAATGGCTGAGTTGGTTGAGTCCTATGGGGTCTTTGCCTTTTCAGTTTCTTCCACCTCTTTCAAATTCCAGGGCATTCTCGTGCCACATGCCTTTTGTTTGTTCAGAACAAAACTTCTGCTCCACAATCACTCAGGAAAGGTCTAGTGCAGAGACTAAAATTCATAAAAGCCTCTGAGATTCTTGTTTGCCAAGCACAGGAAAAAAAATCAAACCACTGGATGTTCGCTCAAACCACTCAGTATTTCTTTCCTCCTATTCTTCCCTCTTTACCATCCCATGCTCAGATCCTGTTTTATTTATGAAGAAGAAATGTGTTTTAAAAGCGTGCCAGAGACTGATGTGCAAATAAACATCATGAACATTTGCATGTTGCTTCTGAATACACCCTTTATGCTCTTCTACCATTTTATAGAAATGAGTGTGGTCTGAGCCTTGAGAAATGAAAAGGGAAGGTTACGTGTGCTGGTGTGCAAAATGGATTATAATGACCTTTATCAGCTGCAACAAAACAAAGAAATCTCTGAGAGGACAGAAAAAAAAAATCTACTTTGCCAACCTTCTGCAAGTGGGGATTTGCATCCTCTGAGCACATTCATCAAAGATTTTTTTTTCAGTTGAAGGAAATTTTAGTTCTCACTATGCACTCTTCTTTTCCTCTTTGCAAGAGCAAAGCTTTCCACAGTGGGCACTGAGGTAGATTATTTGGTGGGGTCTTTGCCATGTTCACAGATCTTGAAAAGTGTGCAGGTATCTTTAGGTTCACAGAAAATGTATATTTATCTCACTAATGAACTGTCAACACTTTCTGTTCCTGCAATAAATATTCGGGTGCTCATCTTTGCAGCTTGTCCTGAGGTACAGCAAAACTAGTAAATGTATTCTCAAGGTTCCACGGTGGCTGTGTTGCTCAATGTTTCATACAAGACTAGTAGCAGATCAATTAACAAGTGATTACCTGCTTTACATGGTTCTTTTTTGGGTCATTAACTTCTTGAGGAATGTTTAGAGGAAGTACGATCTCTGGCCGTTTAAACTGTTAAAAAAACCTAGTCAATTACTATGTAAATCACTCATTCTAAGTAACTTGGTGCTATCTTACTGAGATTCTAATAGAGTTTCTAGTTGCTGGTTTTGACTCTCAATAGTTGATCTCTACACAGAAATATGTTTTGCTCTGTATGACTTATTGTAAACAGTAAAAATTGCTGGAAAATGATTAATCCTGCAGTGAAATTATATGCTTTAAGTTTAACTTTTTTTTTCATTTACAATTAATATCCTTTATTTAGTACGTAAAGGAAAACATTAGGGATTTGGGTTAACAAATGCAATCTCCATATGTACGGGTGAGTTTCAGTAAATATCTAGATTTAACAATGTAAATGTGGTCAAACCCTGGCTTTCGTCTATTTCCTGGGGTTTTTTTTAGTTATCTGATTTGGTTTCCTTTATAAGGTCAAGACAGCAACAGATGAATCTGAGTGATTCCATTTTGGATAGGTGGCCCTATGGGTTTACCCTATGGGTAATTTTGATCATAATGGACTATGTGATCAACATGTGTTAGAAATCAGAGCATTTTTAAACACTTGAGTTTTGGCTACTCAAAAGTAGATTTTAGCATTAAAAAATTAGAATTAAAGGGATATTAACGAGAGCACTACCATTAGTTAAAGTATTACATACTTAGTGCATATATATTGTTGCCCCACACTCTCTTAAAACTTCAGATTAATTATCATTTTGATATCTTTGCCAAGCAATATATCTTTGATTGCAGTTAGACCGTTACTGCTAATATTTGGTTTAAATCATATGGCAAATTACACTGATAATTGTTGCCCTACACCTGACAGACATGGTGAACAGCACCTTGCTCCTCTCTGTGCATGTTTGTTTCCTTTTCAAAAACTAATCACTTTATCTTTCATTTTCAACCTTGAATTCAGATTGTTTAAAATTTCCTCATAAATTATGCCATCTAAAATTTCATCAATCTTGTTGCTTTTCCTTGGATTCTCTTCATGGCATCTATTAGTTACTAGTTATCATATACATGTAGATATATATATATATATATATATGTGTGTGTGTGTGTAAAATTTTATCATGGTTTGGAATAGAATTAACAGAAACTGATCTGGAAGACACTCAGGAAAGTCAGGCCCTCCTACTATCCATGGTGCTGAAAAAGGCTCACGTAACAGGGAATAATTTATACATAACCATCTACCACAGAACTGCAGTAAATTTTGGAATTCAGAGATAGTAGCTCCTATAGATACTCTCAGTGTGATATATTGCAGCACAGGCAGCTGGTTTGAAACAGTTATTGGTGGACTACAAACTAATTCTCTCTCAGAAACTCACCATTTTGTGCTGCTTTACCGTAAATTGCTCATGACCCAAAGGGACATTTTGCTCTTGTAGGTTTTGCAATGTCTGTTGTCTACTAAGACAGAATTCCAATTAGTATGAGATGACATATACAGCAAGAAAAAGCATCAAACACAATTTTTAAGTGCAATCCAAGAGTGATAGGTTTTATTAAAGTAACTGCTTCTGCATCTTGCTACCCAAGAATAAAACTAGATTGAGTAGAGGGGGGACGTTTCGTTGTTGTTTGGTTTGTTGGTTTTTATTGGGGCGGTGTGTTTTGGTTTTTTTTGTTTTGTTTTGTTTTGTTTTGTTTAAAAATATACTTTGAAATAAAGGTTTGGTCCAGAATTACAATGACCTGGTTTTATTCCATAACAGATTCTTCTGTGAAACCCAGTGTGTCAGTTTATTCCCATGTCTCTTACTTTGGATAAATGTATAAGTGGGTATTTGTTGACATAGCAAATAAATTCAGACTTAAGCCTTGCCTTTAGAGGTAAAATCTAATTCAATGTATTTTTATTATTTGCTTTATGATTAGCAGTATGATAAATCAATTACTGGTTTTAGCATTTCTCAGTTCACATCCAATGCAAATTAATTAAGTTGTGCATATTGCTTGCACTTTAAGAAATGATGCACTGTGATAAATTATTGAGTGAAGAGCAGAAGATATAGCTGGCAAATCCTTTTTAGAATCCTATCTTTAGATAATCACCTTTTATTAAAATGCCAATGAAAACACATCACTGTAAAGTGAAAATTGTTCTCTAGTAACTTATAGCTGTAAAACACTGATGCAATCGTTTGCATTTACAGCACCATATCCTAAATGATGGGTCTCTGATAAAAACGTAAGTTAAACAAAGCCTCCAAAATACTTTGTTCTACCATGCAGTATGGCACTTAAAATTAATAGCAGTGACATTACCAGGTAGAAAATCACCACTTTAAAATGCAAAATAACTCCAAACTGCTGTGCAAGATAATGAAACTAGAACATTTAGGAATACAGCAATATGATGATCCTTTATAAATTATCACAGTTAGACCTGTTTTGCAAAGTATGAAGATTTCTGTTGATTTCTTCAGGACTAAAATTTAATTAAATTTGCCTTGAAAGAGGTGAGGTTAATCTGCTATATGTACGCCCTTTGTAGATTTGCTGACTAAATGCCCACTTTGTTATAATGAGGGATAAGCTTATATATAGTTGTAAACTGCAAATTAAATATGTACCAAATTAGGTAATGGTGTAACCGTGTATTGGTTTTTCCAGAGGACACACGTTAAGTATTCCTCTTTGAAATGTTACCTACCTGTATTGTTGAGGTTTGGAAATTATGTATCTCCAGTTTCAGAACAATGAGTTTCTATTAGTTTTCTTTTGATTGCGTTTCAGGTCACCTTGCATTCTTAACTTGTTACTTTGCAGCTACAGAGGATAAAACATTTAAAGTATCATGAAGGCACCAGGAAAAAAAAATAAAACAGCAGTAGTTTAAATAGGAGCTTGAAAGCATCTGGAGATGGAAAAAGGATGAACGTGTCAGGAAAGACAAAAAAAAAAAAAAAGAAAAGAAGTGAGAGAATTACAATAGGGGAGCTTTCTGGTCTCTGACCATTGCAAATTTTCCTATGCACTCACATAAATCACGCAGAAAGGAAGAAAGAAATACACAACCAAAGAAAAATCCCCATTATATCACATGCACATCTTTGCTCTTTTCCTTTTTCAAAGTAGACTTAGAAAGAACAAAGGGCTTAGAACTGCTCAGTGATATTATGCCAGGGAAGTACTGTACTTGGGGTTCCATTTTTTCACCTCAAAGAGGATTTAATTCAGCTGTCAGAGAGGGCTTTTTAGTTTGTAGACAGAGTACGGACAGGGAGAATTCTGTTTGTTCTTTAAAAATAGTCCAAAACATTCCAGTCTTTGTGAAAAATTCTTGAAGCTTAAATAGGAAATAAATTCAAAGTCAAATTCCCTATTAAGTTAACCATGATGCTTGTTTCTTATTCCTCAGAGAACACTATATCACTGTTCTACTGAGGCTAAAAATAAGCTTCATATAAAAATGAGTGCTCACTTTATTGAAGTTTTTTTTTTATTTTATCTGAAAGTCAAACAGGTCTTAAAGTTATACAAGGTCAGTTATTATTCTAATTTAATTTTTTTCACTCGTGCCATTATTTTTTGATCTAGCTTAGGCTGAAGTTACCTACCTGGGCTGTGAAAGACAGGTACAGTATGAATTGAACTGACCCAATAATACTTCCTCCTTTTTTAAAGTCCTGATTACACAGACAAAGAGCACCAAGACAAATACCGTTCCAAAAGTCCTTTTTCTTTCATAATTTAGGGAAAGACAGTCTATGATACTTTCTAAAATAATAGTATGGTGGCTGAGAATTCTTGCTTAATTTTCCTGTCTTCACCTTGGATGTGGTGAGGCAAGAATAATTTTTTGTATGAAAAAAGGAGTTACTATCACTAGAGATATACAAATTCTGTAGTTTTGGTTTTGTAAAAGAAGGTTAGATTTTTAACCTGTGTCTTCCCTCTGTTGGTGTTTCAAATTTCATGAAAAAAAAGACATTTCAAGGACAAAAAAAGTTATTTGAGGTGAATTTCAACTTCTGGTTTATATAAAAAGTGTTTTGTTATGTTAACAAAGGAAAATCATTAAGGACCTTGGTTCATCAGTTTGGTTTACAGCACTTCACCATCAGTGATGACAAATTCAACTGAGCTCTCACTACGAATGCTGTAAGGGAATGTGATTTAACAGTAAACTTAAAAATGGTATCTGTGGGCTTGAAATTAGTGAAATACAAACAATTTCCTATATGTACATTTTTATTTTTACTATGGTTGATGACACCATATTAGGATAAGCTCACTTTAACATCCGGCTTTGAGCAGAAGATAAAGACTGAGCAACTCTTTACACGTTACCGAAAATGCCTAATACGCAAGGAAGAGTCACAGTAAACTTTGTTACACTACCTGTTTTACCTGTTTTGGAAAGCCTTAAATAGTTTCCTTATTTGTTCTGCATCTCTGTATTTTTTTTGAGAAAAAGGAAAATTGTCCCATAAAACAGAGACTTTCTCCTTCCGATGTAGGAACTAGAAGCAGGCACCAAGGCCATCAGTGGTGACAAGGAAGGGGCACCCAGCAGGGCATTTATAGCTTGGATTCTGTTGAATGAACATGCTAAACTAGATCCTTCACTGGTGTAAATGGAATTCAGTTCCCACTGATGCTGAAAGAAATCACACCACCTGAGGACCCCATGTCAGAATTATCTGAAATCCTGTAGGCGAAAAAATTAGGATGTGACCTGGCACTTTCTTCATAATACAGGAACAACTTTAATTCTGGGAATTCTTACTGTGCAGTTTTTGAGTTGAAAATATTAACATGCTTTCTACAGTGTTTATGTGCAGGTTAAAAAAATTACAATTTGTTCTTTCTGTTAGGGGATACCCACACACACATATATATAAAATATATGTACATATTATTTCAAGTCCAACGCTAATCCTAGGCTTGCAATAATATCGGGCTAAGATTTTTGTGTAATTATATTCAAATTAGTGCATTATTCTATTTATTTTACACTGGTTTAACTAAGTAATCTAGACATCAGTCTACTAACATTGATGTAAAGCAGAATAACTCATCTGATTTATACCTTATAAGAGCCTGGTTCTATACCTTATTGCTGAATTTGTGGAGGGTTTTTTTTCCCTCCCAAAAGACAAAAATCTTGTTTGTTTGAAAGGGTTTTTTAACCTCTTGCTTGAGTGATACATTTCTGTTTATCAGCCACCTGCATCTCCTCAGTGCATTCTGAGGCAAAATTCAAGGCATAAGAAAGTCCAATTTTAAATTCAATCAGTTCCCAAGTAGTCTGATGCAATGGTTTCCATTTCAACAGCTGCCTCTGTCTACTTCACCCACACGGAGGAACCAGCTTCCTCTGGAGATCTGAAAATGTACAGTTGGCAGCTAAAATTCAATTTAAGCCTGGCCAGGTACAATTTTATTGGCACTGGTCCCAGGTCTTGCAATTGACTTTTAACCCCCTCAGAGCTTTCCTTGTGTGCCTGATAGAGCTGTGCGCTGAGTGACAACTTCAGTGAAGTCCAACTGCTGCCTGCTGTTGCTCTGTGCAGCAAAATATTCCGAGCTCATAAACCACCAGCTCTGCATTTGAATGGCATTTGTAAGAAGCTTTCATGTTAATTATCCTCACAGAAAATAGCAAGAGATATATACTGTTACAAAACAACTGCTTTCTAAATGCTACACTGGAGAATACTGCTCACTTTCTTGTATCCCAGTGTTTCATGATCCCTAATGTTCAACTTTTTTGACTTTGAAAATCCTTTTCTTACTTCATAAATAATTTGCAGCACTTCCAGTCTCTCTGATAATTGCTCTCATAACTGAGCATTCAAAATGATTCACAAGAATAACAGGCTAAAGAGTTTATCCCTTAGCAGAAGTAAAGAGTAAAGGGATTCCTTCTGTCCCTAGAGTTTGTTGTTCTAATAGGTAGCAAGTTCTGATAACTGTGGACTAACATGAAGTATTAAAAAATTTCTCTGTCCCAGGGTCCTTCCTTGTGTTAGGGCTGAGCTTCACTTTTTTTTTTAGGCCATTCAGCAAAAGAAGCAGTGAATCAAATGAAATTGCAAGCGAAACACTGGCCTTCAAAAACTCAAACTAGAAACATCATAGCAGAACAGAATTTGTATATCTTTATTCCCTAGTCTTTCTGTGTAGAAGAGTTTCAAAATGACCATGATATCATAGTTCTGGGTACTAGAAAGCACAAAATCATTAACTAGAGTCATATGTTAATTTGATTGGTAAACAAAGGGTTTGTTCTGTGCATCGTCTGTGACAGTAACCTTCTAGATTAAAGGGGAAAAATTGACATCCTAGAAATCTTTGATGCCAACACATGGTGTTTGGTTCATCCTTCCACAGCAGGCTGCCAGCTAGCCACAGGTAATGCAAGCAATTTAAGCTCACAAAGGTTTTTAAGCTGCCCAAACCTATCTCTGCCTAGAGAGCTACTCCTCACATCCACCAGTATTCTGCAATGTAGGACAAGAAGGGAATAAAGCTACAGGAGAAAGTTATTACAGTAATTATTCATCAAAGCCCTTCCGCTTCTGTCATCCGTGAGTTACAGATCGAGAACTGGCAGTTTTAAAAGTGGGAGAGAGGGGAAATCTGTTTTCTTAGGTGATGTTCACAGGTCTTTGCCTCCTCACTTCTCACTGCATAGTCCTATTACCCTGGTGGTCTGAGGTATTTCATCAGATGAAAGAAAAGAGGGAACTTTGAGTAACTAACTGAATTCCAGATCACTTGTTTTTCAAGAAGACAGTGGGCACAAATGCATAAAATATGAGTATCTGGGAAAAAGTGAAATGAAAGAAGTTTTTTCAGATTATTTTTCACTGTGAAACCAAGGTCAAAAATTGAGGGTTTGGTTTGAAGACCAAGCATTGCTGAGTCAGTTTGGATAAAACACGAGCATTAGGAGTTTGTAATGTTTCTCCCATTGCCCATGTTTTTGACTGAAATTTCACTAGAATCTGATCTCACTTTTCTTTCTTAATGTTGCAAAATACTGTATTTTCTTAATCCTGTCTAGCACTGAAGAAGAAAGCAAAGAGTCTCTTTAGGGTGTGGGCTGGAGAAAATTAAACCTTAATCTTTGGCCACTTTTGACTCATTTTCAATGGAGTTGAAAGAGTTCAGATCAGTGTCAGAAATGATCAGGATTTACTGGCACTTGTTCTGCTCAAGCATCCACATTTTCTGAACTTTTAAAATGTTTCCTGACAAAAGTAAATGGGAGCAGAAAAAATGGTTTGTTCATTTTTAAATGGGGGAGGGGAAAAGAAACAAACACCCGTTAGTTACACCAATAAGTTATTGAGAACTGGGAAATTACATTTATTTTCAGAGGAACTGTGGTGTAACTGAAACACAGCTCAGGGCCCCAGCAGAACTAGGTGCTGAGGAACCACAGACTTTTGCTAAGGAGAAAGGGATATGGAAATAGAGAGGAGTTAAGTCAGCTTTAACTGTTTATTTATGCAAACAGCCATGTCTTATATTGCTTGAGGTTAATTTCTCATTACTCATGATTCAGCAAACTCTTTGTGCAATGGTTCATCACAGTGTTTTCATTGAGATGTTCAGTGATAAAAACAAATTCTATTTTCTAACATCAGGAATATTTTTCTGTTGTCTTGGGTTTTTTCCATGCTGTAAGTATTTGTGAACAAACTTCACATATAGAAAATGGCAATGGCCAGCCAAGGTTGCGACTGATAAAACCTAGGCTTAATGAAGTTCATTTGCTAAAATTGTCCTTCAAGATAATTGAGATACAGCACCTTGAGCAGTGGGTTATATCTACTGCATCAATTTGGAAATAGAATTCTGTTTGTATGGCCATTCTTTTAGATAATGTGTGCAATTGTCTATGAAGAGCAGCTAGATAATTCCTGTGAGTGACTCATTGTGTAGTTGCATTCAAGTAAGTACTGTAATAATCCTTAAGATTGTTTTCTTCAGCAATTCATCAATAATTTACTGTATGCAAAAAAGTCAATACTGGTCTAGAAATTTCTACTGATAATTTTCCCATCTAAAACACTACCACAATAGTGCTAAAGGGTATACTGTGGTAGCTGGAATTTATACATGCAGATTCCATTTACAGTAATATAGGTTAGGTAAATCATCATTGTTGGGTTGAGAAGGGTATGGGTAAACATGCTAGTGTGTGTCTAGAACTTTAGGAAACTAACAAGAGTAAGGAGAAATTATTTAACCAAAATAGGTATTACATAAGTAGGAAAGTAGAATCTCATGATCCTCATCTATTGACAAAACAGGCTGTGAGATGTGATGTACTTGCCAGTTTTAATAACAAGCTGTCTTACTGGGATATCTGTGACGAACTTTCAGTGATTGAGGAATGTTATTGGGAGGTAGAAAAGAAGATATAGCATGTTCCAGGTAGAAATGTCATTGAAGAAATGAGCACAAATGCCGTATGTTTCCTGGGTTGGCTGAAAGACAAGGAGGTGGCTTCACAGATTGGAACCTTGAACTGCCAGAACTGGAAACACCATAATTTCCAGTGACCCAGGAGAAGATGTATATGTGCAGGAGGAAAGAGGAGAAGAGCAATTCCCCAGGCAGAATAGTATGGACAAGGAATAAGATTGACATTGCTCTGTTTTCAATGACCTGTTTGCTGTGTTTTGGTTCCATTCATTATAACCCTAAGTTTCTGTGAAACTGTATAGTTATACATATGAATGTGTGTGTTTGTTTCCAAAAGAGAAACTGGGTATATGTGGTGTGCCACGTGCAGAGACTTTCTCTGGTAATTTTCTCCTCAGATAACAATTACCAAATGCTTTAGTTACAACTATTTCTAATAGTCTGTATAATTTCATTGTTCACAGGTTCTTAACTGTGGCACTGTACAGTACAGCATAGTGAAATTTATTCATAAAAGTGGCTCCAGTTTCTCTGTGATTATCATTGTCTTCAAAAGCAAAGACTTCAAATTGTTCTAAAACATCAGCAGTAAATATTGTACTATTGAACCCAACTCACTGTGATTAAAGAGATTAGTATTATTGACTACAGTAGTCATCTTCTCAAAGTTTGAGTTTCACAAAAAATAATGAGAAGCCCTTGATCTCTCTTGCCCAGTGATATAGCCTGTGGGAATAAACAGAGCTAACTTTGTATGTTGAAAATGGGGAATAAAGTGTATTACTTCAGGCTGAAATTAATCTAGGGTTTGTGGCTGGAGAGCCTTTTAAAATTTGGATATAGCTAATTGCAACACTGCCTGTAAACTCTATTAAAATCTTGTGGTCTCAACCTGACCTCCTGAGATGTTGTGTCTCGCAGTTTGCCTGGGTTGCCTACAGAGTGACAAAACAGAAATATTATGTGCAAGAAAATACAGAGCCTGTAACAGGCTATCACAGGCAGTGTCTTCCATGTCACCCAAAGGTTTTATTAATTGTGCAAAATGCTACCTGAAATAACATTTTTTGCTGCACTGACTTTCCTGAGAAGGTTCTTTTTTACTGAAGCTAAACTTATTTTGCACTCTAGTGAAGTATAATGGCTTGCAATTTTTTTTTGCTTACCATGTCTACAGGGTATCCTGCCTCAGTGAATCCTGTGGAACGTTATCAACCAGTATGTGCCCCTTTAGAAGACTACCCGCATGAATATTTAAGGAAATTAGTCTGTAGAGATCCATCACATTGTTACTGTTTTAAATATTCCTTTGTAAATAAACTTATGGGCCCCAAAGGAAGAAAGCATGCTCAATTACCTTCTAGAGTGCATTTTTACTAAATGCCAGGGTGAAGAAAATGATGGTCAAGAAAAGACAAGACTTTTATGATAAACTGGTCTCAGTAGAATTTAATATGATTTTTAGCAGGTTAAGCACTTATGATTTCATTCTGCATTTGAGCACTAAAATTTCTGTGCAGTGCATCTTCTTTACATACATTGCTGTCCCTTCCTAATGGTGATACAAACTAGGGGTTTGGGTGTGGGGCTTTTGTGTAGTTTTCATTTTTCTCCTAAAATGTTCTGTTCTGACAGTTCTGGTGCACAGTGATTCACAAAGTTTTCTTATCCAATCCTCAGCTATCCATAGATATAACACATTTAGTCTTCTCCATCATTCTTTGCTCAGTCCCACTGAAGCTGCTGTCACTGCAACATTTTACTTTCTTCTATCAAGGCAGGCATGAAATTTCCAGTGGAGCGAATGCGAATGCTAAGGCAGCTGCATGGGTCAGTAGGCAGATGGAAGGGGGGAGGGTTTGAGAAAGCTAAACAGTTTGCATCCTTCTCTAAAAGACAGCAAACCACAGGGCAGGGATCTGCAATCTGATGATTTGACAGTGCAATGCCCTTTAGTTGTTTGACTGGATTTACAAATTCTGTTTAGCTGACAGATATTTTGGCTAATACCCTTCCCTAGTTGTTTTCCTTTTGACTATCAGAAGTTCTGTTTAAAAATTTAAGCAAGCTCTTGTTGTGCAGCAAAATAAACAGATTTCTCTTACAGATAGGACACACTCTCTAAGATGTTTTTTTCTATGAATACCCCAATGAATACAAAATATTGACCTAAACAAATACAGTTTACTGAGAGTGCCAGTAAACAATCTGGAAAATAATTCAGAGGATGTAGCTTTATTTTGTTTGGAAACTGCTCTTCCAAGCTTACAGCACACAGTCCAATATATTTTTCTCCTCTGTGTATTTTTGTGATTAGTCACCCTTCTGACTGAAAATCAAATCATTAGCTTTTAAAGTCACCAAATTAAATAAAACCATAGCTAAGTAAGACAAGTGTGGAAATACAAAGGAATTTGCAGAAAATGAAATTTTAGTGATTTAATATTTTTGAGTTTTTGCGGTAACAGGGTTTTAAATATATTGTATCTAAGATCCCTGTGAGAATCAACATGTAACTGTTTTAAAACAAAAGAATCAATGGTCCTGGAACAGAGACAGAGATGTTCGTAATGGTAATTACTACAATCAAGGGAAAGAAAAAATCTTTTGCTGGGACCACATGTTGACTGTTCACTGAGTTTTGCCTTGAAATCATGTGCAGAAATAATTCTGTTTCACTGGCCCAAAGTCTCCACCTGAAGCTTTTGAGAATGGACCAGCAGTAGTGTGTGTATCAACAGAAGTGGCCAGGGATGAAGCACTGAAAACACAGACTGTCCATCCCCTCCCCCCTCCCTGTAAATCTCAGGTATGTGTTGATATCTGTGGGAATATGACTATGAATATCTCAAACTCCAAAACACTGAACAGCGGGAAGTGTGTGGGCTGAACCACAGATGGATGGGATGAAACCAAGAACATTGGCTGTCAAGAGGAAAGCAAACAGCGACTTTATTACATTTTGGGTGTCCTACATTCCGACTCAGCCATCTAAGTGTTTCACCAGGTATGCCTGCATTAGCATAGGAGTGAGGTTTTGAAGTTCATCTCCTTACTGTCCTTCCTTCTGTGTACTGCTTTTTGTCACAGAGCAGCCTGATGGCATGCAAATGAGATTCCTTTTGGGTTAAAGTAAGCCAGAAAACATGCTCCAGGAATATGCCTGTTTGCTCCAAGCATTAATGTGCATGAGTCTTCAAACTACACTGAACTCTGAACTAAAACTCCCCTATGCATGTCTTAAATGTATTTCAGGTCCTTGAACAGCAACTTTTTTTCTCCACAGACCCATTCCTCTTTGGTCAGTCATTGTCATTGAACCTTGGACTGTATTTCAGTAGCAGAGGAAGGACTCATTCTCATATCTAATTTCTGTGAATATATGAAGCATTCTCTGAATTCGCATAAAGCTTAGTGCAATAGAGAGGCTTCAAGCATTTTTGACAGGAGTTACTGAGGTTAAAGATGACAGAGAGACTGAGAGGATTTGCTTCCCAAAACTTTCTAGGTAACCTTTTTTTTCTCTACTGCTGAATTTGAACAGTCCTTAAGATAACGTTAACTGAAACACTGATGAAATGTGCTAAATATGCACAGTGTAAAACACTGCTTTCTGCTAGACCTGTCTGGCTTGTATAATCCCAAATTCTCAGCAGTGCAACTGTGCACAACAGAATATGTTCATAATTAATGCCTGAAATCCCCCCTAACCACGCTGTTGCCCCGGGAGCTCCAAACCAACTTCACGTGCAATTTCAGAAGCTGAGTCCAGTGTGCACAGAACGAATGGCATGAGGAGCTACTGGGATTGCTCTGCTTCCAGACCTCCTGCAATGGTATTTGAACTGCAGCTACTCATCACTTTCCAGAGCAGCAGCTGTAGATGCTGCAGTTTTGCAAATACATTTCAGGGTTTCCTCTGTGGGTGGGGGTGTGCGTGTGGGTGGGTGTGTGTGTACACTGCTGCACTGGAAGGGTATTTCAGTGATTAATAAATGAAGTGATAAGACAAGGTCAATCTGTTGTGGAAGAAAATAAATTATATGTTACTACTCATGGGAAACCACAGACAGCAGTGTGAGTTAGCAAGACTATTACAGCTGTAAAAAGCAAAATATGTGTATGTCTAGATTTCTATCACAGCAGAATACTGCTGTCATGGTGTAGTCTTTTGGGCCCTTGGACCAGGAGAGATTTATCCAACTTAAGAAGCCTGATTAATGGAACATAGTAAACATGATGATTTCCCTAACTAAAACCAATATTAACCCTTTGCATCTTTATAATGTGTTCTTTACTAGTCATTAAAGAGCCTAAATTATGCCTCAGCAGCTGCTACTCTGCAGCACAGGCACAAAATGACTATCAAAAGTTTTGGTATTGACAAAATGACTTAGTGATAACAATATTTGTTACCTGTGTCCAAAAACATTCCATATCTATGTCTATAATCCCTGCCTATACATATTTATCTGTAATCCATTCATCCATTCTTTTTATGATAACATACTGAACAAAGTTCCTTTTCAGCTGTGAATGCAAGATAAAATTGGTGTAAAGCTTCAAAATTCGCTGTATGATTTAGAGGAGCTGTCTGATCAAATGACAGATTAAAACTGAAATCTAAACCTAATTACTAGGCCTTCATTTTCCATTAAATATATACTGTTGGTGTCAGGTATTCCATTTAGAAAATAAGTCAAGGACACAAGCTGGTTTTTTTCTCTGTGTAATTACTGTTCTGATATCAGTTCTCAAACAGATTTGGTCACAAGGAAAAGTCCAAGTAATGAAACTGTTTTCCTCCTTCCTACAGCATCTCTGAGTACACAATGTGTACAATAAGTGCACATATTCTGAACTTCTTTGGGCATTGGTATTGCTAAGGATGTAGGAATTTAATGCCCTAAACTGTCCTTCCTCTATTGTATGCAGCAGCACTCAGGAGAAATAAATAAGAGTCAACATGTGGAAGGTCTAGAAAAGAAATCTCTGCAATATGTGTCTGTTAAAAACTTCTTTTGTTATTTAGTAATATGCCTATGAGTGAAAGTGCTCATCATCTCAGATATAATGGAAATTAAGTGGAGGAATAAAAAATTGGGATAATTTGTCCATGGTTATAAAATGTTTCTTGTTTAGATAAGAAAATAACAAGGATTATTATCATGCACTATTGCACAAAAAGAGCAGTACACCAGAGCTATAATTCCATTAATAAATTAAAACTGTCGCTAAATTACCCCAGCTACGATATTTTAAAGAATACAATGCTATTTAACCACATATATTTGATATTTTAAAGTTGGTATCACTAATTACAAGTCAGCTGTTCAATTTTTCATCAGAAAAGATGGGGTGGAAAATGCTGACAATTCACTTAAGTACTTAATAATTTATATGTTGTTAATTACTTTAACTCATATTGCTGCATGTTATAACAACGATAAGTAAACCATCTGCTGATGACATGGAAAAAGAACTTGAAATTGTATTAATTAAAAGGTTTCTGATTATACAAGCTTAGAGTCTTTATCTGCAATGCACTTTCAGCAAGGGCCAGTCTTTGGATGTGTTCTTGCTCAGGGCTTCTTCACATTAAAACCTTCCAAGGGGAAGGAAGGGGACTCAAGGAAGGTATTACACACACAGAAATGGTAATGTTTCTGAAAGGACAGAGAAGTAGGTGGCTTTTTATATGATTCTGGATTGAGTCTGATGGATTGTTCTAGCGTGTTAGAGTGGCCTTGCTGTTAAAATAACTCATGCACTAATCTTTAAATTAACTACAGGTAGTGACAAGCACAGGTGTTCTGGATGTTACAGGGTCAGTAAGATTTTATGTACTCTCAGAATTATGCTTTCTGGTTGCTAATTGTGGGCTTCTTTGTAGTACCATGGTCTGTGTTTAAGTGGTGGACTTGAATAGTTTAAGTGATTGATGTCATCAAATTTATCATGGGGAACAGAAAGATTCTTCTCCTTACTGGAACTTTTTCTTAGTAACTTTAACAAAACTGGCAGAAGAGCATTGGTGACAATGCTGAAGTGTCTTTGAATAAATCTGAATGAGAGTGTAAATCCTTCCCCAGAAACTTTCTTACTTACAGAGATCAAAAAGAATGATGGTGTGATCAGGGGGTGTTTCTGAATAGGGGTGCATGTGTGAATGTGACCACAGGGTCTGAAAGCAAATTCCTGGGGTTTGCATCCTTCTCCATAATGACATCAGAAATGAACTTGTCATTCAGCTCCAGTTAGTGTTGACAATAATATTTGCATTCAATAGAGAGGTCAGAGAAGTCCTTAGAATATCCTGTTCTATGGAGAACATCTGTTTAGTGAGACGGGTAGGTGTTCTTGCTGACAAACAGAAGCACCATTTTAGTGCCAAAAGTACAAGCCAAAGAAGTCAACTCCAAGCTGCAGCTACAAGAGGAAAAAACCATATTCTTTCATGTCTCAGGCTGCAGAACATAAGCCTCCCAGACCAGTGTCCAGCCAGAGGTCACTGGGAGACCCAAATACTTCAACTTTTGTCTCATTTACTTAATCTTTTAATTTTCTGGCTACATTGTTGTTAATAGAAGAAAAAAAAAAAAATTGTTGGTATAATTGTCTCTTCATTAATTAAGCAGCTAAACCTAAGAATTCAGAAATCTCATACCTTTATATCTTCCATGACAAATTTTTAATGACCAGAAATGCAGTTTCAAATAAGATTTACTGACTGGCCTCTATAAATAATATTATGATTTTGCAACGTATTCTATTTATTTATTTATTTATAAATTTATAGTTTTATCTGCTCTTTGAATGGTTATACCCACTTAGGCTCTACAGGGAGTAGGGGAGGAGGGAAGAAAACTGTCTTAAGGAATTTATTGCTCAATGTCTAAATGCTGAGGAAAGTTTTGATAATGTGGAATGCCAAATCACTCACTAGGTAGCCAGGTACTTCAGTGCCACAATCTGTAAATAAATTAATTAATCATGTGAAAACTTTTTTTTTTCTTTAGGAAAAGCTTACAGGAAATGCATGCACCTAAATATTCAGGTTGCCATATGTCTGTTTATGGGAGGTAGGCAAAATTTAGAGGCTTCAAACTGTTCATCCTGGAAGCAGATCAACACTGCTCACCTTTGTTATCACCGAGAGAGTTTGGGAACAGGCTGACAGTTTTGTACTTGATAGGTACCTTTGGTTACAAACACAAACCAGAGCTTTTCTGGAGGAGTTTAGGGGCAGTTTGGATGTCAGTGGTGGGATCACCCCTTTCCTGTGGCCTATCAGATGCGTGTGAATGCTGCTCATGGCTTGAACGTACTCAGCTCATCTTTTCATTGAAAATGGGAAGAACAAATTACATACAAGCAATTCTTTTCCTGACAGATCTTCAGCACTGATGTCTTCTTTTTCCTACACGCAGACAGGAAGCCCCTCTCTCCCTTTGGTGCAAGCCCTTATCAGTGTAAACACTCTCCTGATAAGTGCTGACATATAAACCCGTGTTACTAATGTTGCCCCATATTGCCCATCCTCAAGCCTCAGATAAAGTGTATCCATTTTTCCTCCTCCATCATGGTTTTTGGAGGCTTATTTATTGGACAACTAGCTAAAATTAAGCACATTAAGGATATTGGCCACTCAGTGATACTGTGTTTTATTTCCGTAAAAACTCATACCTAGTTTATGCCAAAATGCTGGTTAAGATAAATTCTTGTCGTTTCACGTTAAATGCTTAGAGTAAAACTAGATAGCCTGTAATCATCAAATTCAAGCAAAACTGCCTTATCTTCACTAGGTTTCTACCATAGGATGATTTAATGTAATATTTTTTTCCTAATTTAGCAGTGGAAGCATTTGTGAGGTGATGATATGTGTGTGGCCTCATGTTTCTCTAGTTTGAAGAAGCTAGTTCAGTTGAAAACATGCACTTTTTTCCACATATGCTCAAGGTAAAGCACAAGGGATTTGCTTGGGACCAACCAGTTGGTAGGTGGTACTGAACTGGAGTTGTAGTCAGAAGAAGTTATCTGGGTGGGCTCGCTGTATTTTTCCCCATGGCAGTAAGAATTTAATTGGAAAGCATTAAAAAATTGAGTCGTATTTTGCAGTACAGAGTTTGTCAGCACAGTTGCAGATTATAACAGCCCCACTGTGTTGCTGGATAAATCGTTGTCTGCTAAGATTCAAAATAAACTGATTTAAAACCTGCCTCAGTCACAAAGCATAACAACTTTGTGTCTGTGGATTTCAGTGCAGATGAAAGACTTATAGATATAAATCGGGGTTTTTTCTGATCTTCCAAGGAGTAATATATTCAAAAAAAAGCACAAAAATTGAATCCTATAATAAAAGCAAACTGATCTTTAAAAAAATTTAAACACCTACTCAGAACAGAAATATTTCTCTCCAGATTAGATGGTGTTATTTCCTATTCTTGTTTGAGCTAGTTGCAAGAAAACCATCCCTCATAGCAGCCCTTTATTATTTATACAAAATCAGGAAGAAAATCATCATACTCCAGTATCATTGCAATAGGAATTTATATTACCTAGTTATAGATAGACTTTTTTCAGTACATTAGAAGAGAGAAACACTTCCCATGTGTTTGAATGATTATTTAAAATGGTATCTAACTCCAAAGTTTGGAAGAAAATGCATATAGGTTTTTCTTTTCCATTTTCTCAGTCTCATTGCCTCCTCATTCTTTCATTTTAAAAATCAGTTTATTCATATAAGTTGCCAAAAGAATTTAAGGAAAGTTTGGCTAAGTTGTGCAGAGTTAGTAGAATTATGTGTGTTTGCATTTTTGTGCAAATTCCATGCTCCTTAAAGGATTTATTGCAAAATTCAGAGCTATTAATTCCCATGGAAGTTTCAGAAAATAAGCACTTGACATTTTAGTTGTTTTCTTAATTCATTCTGGTCATGGGACCACAGAGTCATTATAAAATATGATAGCATCAATATGTTGTTTTGTTCAAGTAGCTCCATTTTAGAATACATATAAAAATTTCTGTGTACGTCAGCTAAAACTGAAAAACTATATAAGAAAATTCTGTTCACTGAATTCTCATCAAAAGCTGAAATTAATAAAAGTATCCCCAGGGAGATAGTTTTTTGTACAATTTCTTATCTCTGGGTGTTTCAGCTTATTAAAAGTAATTATTTCAGATTTTCCTTCCTTCTGTAGGTTTATCCTCTAAAATACACACTGATACAGTATTTTCTGGTTTAAATGATATTTATTTTCAGTGGGTGAGAGAAAGAATCTAACTTCTTCATACTGAATATTTCTTTTTTTCTCATCCTTTATTGACTGTTCCTTTTTTTTTTTATTCCAAAGATCAGCACAGAATTTTCTCTTTACGTTTCTAGATGTTTTAAAAGTCAGCCAGTCTGTTATCTCCAGTTGACCAAGCCAGACATTTTTCAATAGAAAATAAAAAACAAAATCAAAAAGCTATTTAATGTGGACATATCAGAATTGTCTTTAAGAAAAATAATTAAAGGAGGGTCTGTAATATTGGCATTGTTGCAACAAATGCTGTGGACATAATTCTTTCAGCTTGACATTAAATCTGCTTAAGTCAATGAAGACAGAAGAAATTAATTAAGTGTTAATTATATTTTCCCTTCTAATTTAAAAATAAAATATAAATTACATCACTGTTTCATTTTCAATATGGTGGATCTTTGAGCAATCAAACCCAATTTTGTTATTTACAGAACTGTCCAAACTCATTGAAGATGGGATTTTCCCTGCTGGTTTTGCCCTACTGTAAAAGGCAAGATTTAGGAGATGGTTTGAGGATTCCCCTGCCCCATCCCACCTGTGTGAACTAAGGAAGGATTGGCTGGAATTGCTGCCAAAGATGTATGGAATAGTCAGCATTCATCCCACCTGGGTTTGACTAAGGGCTCACACCCACCCAGCTAAGGCAGCACAGGGAGTTACAGTACTGTGATGTCACTGCTACAACAATCTCGCCAGCAGAGACATCGAAATCAAGGTGAATTTCTTTTGACTAGGATAAAATTCTGCAGATTTCCACAAAAATTACTCTGTTCTGGACCTTGGGTATTGTTCTTATTAGTCTTAACTACTGCAAGTCTGTGTTAACTACAGAAATCATTTTCTGATGGAGGACATAAAGTAGTGCAGGCACTCTGATAGCCCTGAGCCAGACTGAAAAGATGTAACCACCACTGAATTAGTATCCTGAACAAAGCAGTTCTGATTCCTACAGTGACAGGAAATCTCCATAGCATTGGCATCTGATGTGACTGTGGCCTTGTAATACTGTACATTACATACCTGATTGCCAATCTGTGGCAACACAGAAAATCCTAATTACTTCCAGGTAGGACAGGGTTATTAAAATCCCCATTTCTCAGCCTCAAAGTCAACTTTAAACTCTGTGTGCCTTTTGCTTTTGTTTTGTTTTCTTTTCAAACTGTTTGAAACAATATGAGGGCTGTGCTGCAGCTCAGGGGAGAGCTGTTTTCTGGCGCTAAGCTCAGCATGCGTCATATGTGCCCAAGGGTGGTATGATAGCATATGGAAGCACCTGAAATTGTAGAACTTGATCAGACAGTTTCTGAGGGTTATGTGTTATGGAAAAAGCCAAACCTGGAACAGCTGCAGTGCATTGTCCACTTAGCAGCTCCTAGGGTGAGGAATCTTGGAGAGATGTTTGGATCTTGTCAACAAGTAGGCAAAATGGCAAAACAAAGTGTATGCAATTCATATACATACACAGCTACCATGTGGTGTGGGTGATGATAGATTGAGGCCTGAGAGTAACTAGACATCAGCTTCAGAAGAGCTGTGGGTCAGCTTGTCCCTCTCAGTGTTCCTGCATCCTTTATTTCAGATGATTTTCAGTTGTCAGCTGTTCTCTCATGCTGTCTGCACCAGCCACTTAAGCAACACAAGTTCCCAAAGCCTACTGGCCATGTGGAATTGTAAAACTGCATAAATCTCATTAGTGCTCTTGAAAAGCTGGGCTGTTTTAGTCAGCCTTTCTCTCCTCCACACAATATAGTAAAGAAGTAGGAATCATCTCTTCCTTTTTCACTTGAATAGTGTGCGGCAGAGCCTTGTCTGAGAGGTGCAGTTTGGCAGTTACACGTTTTCTATTGTGATACAAGGAAAATTTGGCTTAATTTTGTTCAGCAGCCTATTCTTCCCAAACTCCAGCGAGCTGGGTATTGAAGAGATGGTCATCTGCTCTTCTTCAGTCTAGCTGGATGTGAGGCTTCATGTGGAAGTTTGCAAGGCTGCAGGAAAATCTAGCAGGACTAGGGTAGGCAGTTTCAAAGTTTGTCTTTTAGTTTATTTGCTTTGTATTATTGAAACATTCAATCACTGAATAAAACAAACTCTGCATGTCTAATTGAGATTTGGATACAGCACACTTGTCTCTGTATCTTTCCTCTCTAGGTATGATATAAAGATAAATATTTAAGGAGATGCATTATGTTTTGCAAGGGAATGGTCCTTACTTTTCATCAGGATACATACCACACAGTCTGACTTCCAAATTATAGCAATAGTGCCTGCATTCCATCTTACAGAGGGAGTTCGGATCTAGGGAATTCTAGTAGTACTAGTGAAGTAAAAGCTTTATGGCAGGGAGAAATTTTATTGTGCTGTTAAGAAATAATCTTTTTTTCCAAAAATGTGGTCACTTGGAAAAGCATGAGAGATTTTAGGCTGCCCTAACAGTAAACTTTTTGCTAAATTCAGCCTGATCACAAGCAATTATTTTATGGTGGCATTTCGTAGTGTAATTGGTTTTAAAACATCATTAGAAGTTACTATGAAATTCATTATGCTTTAAAAATAATAATTTGTATGCCAGTGTTTTGAGTGTGTTTGGGTTTTGAAGCTTTTTGCCATTTTTGAAGATTTCAATGGTAGTAACTGTTGCCAGATTTCTGCTGAGAGACCTTGTCAAAGGAAGATTTTCAAAGAAAAGGTATGAGACAAATAAGAGTCCTTGAGATTTACAACTCAGCCACTGGAAAGGCTTTTCTTAGTCACGCTATTTTTCAGACTTTTAAAGAGGATTAACCCATGATTATGAATGAGGTTCTGTAGGTGGAAAGAGGAGCAGAAACTTTGCATTGTAAGGTCTAAGAATGAATCTGTGTCATTTACCAAACTCAGGTACTGAGAAGAGATTTTTCTCTCTGCTCCTTGCAGAGGAAAGATGGTTCTATGGGTCCTTTTCCCATCCTGATTTCAGTCTTCAATTTCAACAGATTGTAGTCCTCTACTAGGGAAAAATATAGATAAATTAGTATTTCTATCATCTGTATATCTTATACATTCATGTAGTCACATGTTATCGCTAAGTTTAATTGAAGAATTAAGGTATGTATTGTCTCCTGTTTTTATGACTTTCCTAAGTAAAATAGAAAACTTCTGATTGTAATTAAAACTTTGAAATAAAACTTCCCTTTAAGTGAAAGTCAGTCTGTAGGTAGAGCAAAGCTAAAAGGTTTCTCTGACATTTTTTTGCCATAAAACAAAATAAATCAACAGCATAAGTATTTTAATGCAGTTTTTACAGAGCAATAGTTGGAAAGGTTAAAAAGCCTGATGACAGTGTATTGTTATGGATGCTAATAGAATCAAGGATCTAAAGAGAAAAGAGATAACCAGGAGAACTCAAAAATGCATACCAGACCTCTTTAGAACCCTAAGCAGAAATCAATAATGTTAAAAAAATATAAGTCACTTTACTATTTTCTTGTGAAGCATTGACCCTCACAAGCTCAATTTTCTGTAAGTGAAATTTGGAGATATTGAAGAATATTATTTGAAGGAAATCACTGGTGAGGTAGTAGGTTTGTATACCTGAAGTATATACGTAGGAGCATTTTAGCCTTTGAGTGAAGGGGGCTTACCAGAAAGACAAAAAGAGACTTTTTACCAAAGTCTGTAGTGACAGGACAATGATCAATGATTTTAAGCTGAAAGAGAGTGGGCATAAATTGGACTTAAGGAAGAAATTCTTTAGCATAAGGATGGTGAGGCATTGGCCCAGGTTGTTCAGAGAAGTTGTGAATGTTCCATCATTTCAAGTGCTCAAGGCCAGGTTGGATGGGTCTTTGAGTAACCTGGTCTAATGAAAGGTGTCCCTGCCTCTGCAAGGGCATTGGACTAGGTGATATCAGAAGGTACCTTCCAACCCAAACCATTCCATGATTTTAATTCATTCTGCATAATTATTTATGTTTAAGACACATGGTTAAATGAACATGATTTCAAATTAGCACAGATGTTCGTAGACCATGAGGAAAGATAACTGGAATTTTCAGTGAATATAATTTCCTAGCACCGCTGTTCTTCCTCCTACTGTCTTGTTAACAGAATCTGTCCTTTTCTTCTGTTGCTTAACAGACCCTGTCTGTGTTCTGCAGAGCTCTGAATCTGCTCCCAGCATCCCATCTAGGCCAGTGTTCCTGGTTGTCTGTCTTACCTCTAACTTTCTACCAGGGAAGATATTACATGGCTGAGTCTGAAATCTGTGCACATTTGTGCTTCATTAGTTCTTACACCTGACATTACACACACCTCAGCACTGCTAAGGATTTTATTCAATGTATGTACATGTTTTTAACCGGGTGTACTCAAGTCAGACACCTGAGATGATTATTATACTGCTGTTTTGGTAAACATTTTCAGCATGTTATAACCTGGGTGATCACATGAGGCATTACTGTTGCTCAGACTCCCCATTATAGTTAGCAAATAACCTCAACAGTGGCATGATAGAAACAGTCAGAGAATTCTAAAAGTGGCAGAGGATATGAAGATGGAAACTACCTTTGGTGACATTTCTACTACACTTCAGTTTTGCAGTCAGTTTGGATGATAACAGATTGTCTTTCCCTTTACTTCTGTGGTCGGAGTCAGAGAGGCTTTTGTCTCCCGGGAATACAATTCCTTCCTTGGCCTTATGCAGCTGTGCTTGACTGCCAGATTGATTGAACATTATATTTTCTTCTGAGTTTTCAGTGATGGTCGTATCCAGTTCCTATTCTTCTGCCTAGAATTTGCCCCACAACATTTTCCTCTTCCAACACTTCCCACACAAGTGATTTCTGGTATGCATGTAAGACCATGCTACTCTCAGGGGTGCAAAACATAAAGCAGCCAACAAATTGTTACTTCTTTATCCCAGGCTCTACACCCCATTTATTCACTGTATTTGTCTTACTTAAAGTGAGCACAATACTTTCTTGCCAGACACAAAAGCAACAAAAACATGATATAAGTTATTGCATCTAATACAAACAAATATGAATTATTTTTGTTCCCAGTTTCTTTCTTCTTCTATCCCACCTCCCCATTTATTAATTTATCTATTTCTCTCTTCAATTCATCTTTTTAAATAATTTTCTTGATGTACTTGGTCCCCTTTGGGAGACAAATTCTTGCTACCATCAGTTCTTAATTTTGTGGATTGTGTTTGCCTTAATTTTGGTTTCTGCTTTTTTAATTGTTTTCAATTAAGAAAAATGTGGATTAAATCTGTTTATTTAATCTTTTTCAAAACTCAAAACCTTTAATTGCAATATTAATTCCCACTTGTGCCCTGTAATTTCTCACAGTCTGCCACAGCAGTGCTTGTATAGGAACAAACATTGCTATTAGGAAGCAGCAACTTGCATGTGTTCAGTGGGGGTTGGTGAAAACATTTCACAGCTGGGAATGAACCTTTGACTTCAGACTTAAAACTTAAATTAACCTAATTAAACCACTGAAGTTTACACAAAGTATCTTGCTCTTTAGAGATGTCTCCTGAGAACAGGTTTTCCCAGGAGATTCCCAGTACTTTCAGAACTGTAACATATACATTCCTCATCTCTCAACTCGCTGCTGCACAAAGGGCTCTTCTGAAAGATAAGGAGGGGGAAAAGGAAGTGCAAAGTGTCTTGAGACAAAGTTGGCCTGAATTTTGCCTGCAAATATATGCTAATTTTCATCTAATCATCATTGTTGTCTGGCAATTATCCATGACTATAATGATATCATTTAAATGTTCAGCCACATGTTCAGTGGTTTTCTGTAGAGCTTGCTAGTTATTTTTCTTCTTGGAAGAGCAGGCTTGCCTCATTCTTCCTTGAACCCACAGGATTTGTTTTTCTCAGAGCAAAATTCAAGCAAACATTGGTTAAATTTTTTACGTTCCTATTGCCTTGCTCTTTTGGTAGTCATGATTATCACTCTGTTGTATTATGCTGATATAACATGAATTATATTTTTTATTATAATAGCACCTAAGGTTTTTTCCTTGTGTTACCTTGGGTTTGATTTTTTTTTTTTTTCTTCTGGGAAAAAGGCAAAATTTTAAGATCTTATTCATGTTTCTATGAAAGGTTATATTCTGCCATGTATAACTTACTTTGCAAATAATTCCATTGACATCAGCTTAAATTTTCATAGAAGTTATCATAACTTAAAACATGAGTTTTTCTTTAACTGATTTTGTAGGTAATCCTACTGCTGTCATTTATGGTCATGACTTAAGAGCTATTAAAAAAAAAGCTTTTTTAATGTTTAGTATTATGATAGTGGTGGTTATCAAGGTGTGAACAAACAATTGACTATTAAATTATTTCTTGATGTGTGCTCAGGTTGTTTCAGAATAGAAAACTGTGGCTAGGTTTCAGTGGTTCTCGTCCAGCTCCTCTGAGAGAATGAATTGTCAGCTCTAACTGGTAAACTGATAAACTAAACTGGAAAACTGATAAACTAACCTGTTAAACTAGTGCAGTTCTCCCAGCAGAGGAAACATCTTGAATTTGTAGCTTTTGTTTAAAGCAACAATTTTTGTTCGATATTGCCTTTCAGATCTGGAATCTCTAACTGAGGTTTTAGATGTTTTAAATACTTTTCTAGGCATTAAGTTCAATAACTAAAGCAGTACTTCCTTTTGCTTTCCTATTGTTGAATTAGGCTTACCAAATTTATATTCCAGCTTGAACAGAAAATATATTAATATGATATCAAATAATAGTATAAAAAATCTTCTCTGGAATTAGTTAATTCAGTCTCTGGTCTTTTCTTCTGTTGCAAATTCATGCTTTATTTTTTTAGTCATAAACTTTAAACTGATTTTGTTACACAATGCTTTGTCTACCATGAGCTTACAAGCTGTCTCTGATGCTGACTACATTACTCACAACTGCCATTCCTTTCAATTTCCAAATTCCTTTTTCTGTTAAGGGAGCAATAAAAGCTAATGCCTGACACTTACCCCTGTGTAGTATGTAAGTGGAATCACCACCTTCAACTTCTACTTTCTTCTTCTTTTTCTTCCTTTCGGTCAGCTTTCAATCTCTGCACAAAACCTTCCTGTTTCTCGAGTTCAGTTCTGTAGATCTTGAACACTAATGCATAACATTACAAATTATGCTCAAGGGTGGTATAAGTAACAGTCATGACCATGTATTTCTTCCATTCAACTATAGCTGCAATAGCATTAGCAATTTCTAGTAATTGAGGGGTGAGGAGTGGGAGCAGGATGTGGATGGACATGACTGTCATTTCTTGGAATTGTGTTACATATTTATGTCCTAATACAATACTCAATTATCCTGCCCCTTATGTCCAGCATAACTTAGGCCATTACACAAGCAGTTTCTGGTAACACGCACAGGAGATATCCCATTAAAGATTCCATTTACTCCATTAAGGGACTCGGGTTGTTAATGGCTTGATGAATCAATACTACTTGGGACACTTGGTTCACAAGATCTAGAACTATGAGCTTCATTGTTTTCAAGATAAAGGATGAGATTTGAGTTCATTAAAAACAGCTGCTTCTAATGAAGGACTGGCTAAAGGAAAAAAGTTTGTTTCTCTCCCCCCTGTGAGCTTATGTTGTTTGACTTTGTTTATGCAAAGTAAAGGATTCCATCAGAAGTGTTACTTTAGTTCCTCCAATTACTTGAAATGTAATTAGAGGTCTTCCTTTAACAAATGGAAACATTATTGTGTTTCCTGAAACAGGCAGTCCAAGCTGAGAGAGAATGGAAAGACAAAGCAACTGAACCACATCTCCTGGCTAGAACATCTTGGAAAATATTGTTAATTGTTACATTATTTTTTTATTATTTTAAAGGGGAAAAATTTCTTAGCAAGCTTCAGACAATGCTCTTGGGCACATGGTGTGACTCTTGGGGCTGTCCTGTGCAGGGCCAGGAGCTGGATTTGATGAACTTAGTGGGTCCCTTCCAACTCAGGACATTCTATTATTCCAAGCTTTTCCTAGTGATGCCTTAAGAGGCCTCCTAGAAACAGAGACTAGACAGGAGTAAGGGAATAAGGTAGGTATTTCTTTGAAAGGCCTTCAAAGGTACCCCTTGGGGACCAGAGGCCACTGCCAAAATGGACCCCAAGACGGACGACAGGTCACGAGTTCTTTTTACACTTTTATAGGTTTGGTTCATTTGCATATCAGGGTTAATTCTCCAATTAAAGCTTCAATTTAATGATGTAATTTCCCCTCAGCTTGCCCCCCTCTCAGAGACTTTTGGTTTATACTTCTTGGGCCTAGGAGGGTCTGGGTGTCCTTGGAGAGCAGACCTGGAGAGGCTTTGTTATGTCTGCCTAGCACGAGAGCAGAAATTAACAGGCTACAAGAAACTTCAGAGTTACACACTAAGCAGTAAAGGATTTGAAAAATGTAAAAGTTAAAGCCTAAGGCATCACTAGCAGTGACATTTCAGTGCCAATAGTGAACGTTTAAGAGGCTGACTGTCACATTTTTTGTGTTGTGCATTGGGTTAGTGTTACACAGAGCTGAGCACCTGGTTCCAAGGTACTAAACCTGACATTTACCCAACTTCTTGGCTCTGTGGAAGTCCAAAACCTAATATGTAGTGTGTTTAAAATGGTAGGGCGCATGTCAATTGTCCCTAATCACCCCCTTTTCTTTTTTTCCTTTTGCAATTTTTCCGTGATCTCAAATTATAGTCAAAGTTTCTGTGACTTCTCATTCATCTTGAATTTGTTTCTCCATGTTTAATTGATATTCACTTCAAATACGTATTTGAGCTATCCCAAAATTTTAGAGCTCAAGGCACCAAAGTAGGACAATCTATCAACTGGGAAGAATTTCAGCATATATAGTGGAAAAAGCAGCTGTTAGACCCACAATTTCAGTGGCCCAGCAATTTAGGCAAATGTAAATGTATTTCAGTCTCTCTGAACTGAAGACTTTCAGGGAAGACCATTTTCATCCTGACTGAGAATTCATCAGGAGAGTACAGTGACTAGAACATTTTATGGTGTGAAGGTTGAAGTTTTGAGCAGAAAATAAGGGGTTTTTGCAATATACTTATCCCTGACAGGAAGTGCCTCTTCCCAGCAGTAGTCGTAGTTTGCATCACATTTATACAGTTTTAATATTAATGTGCAAAGTAGGAAGTTATGTAAGATGTCAAATTTGCATTTCTCCCCTGCTTTGAAGCCTGCTTACCATTCCCCTTAGCATTATTACAGCACATAGTTTTGCTCTTGTTTGCTACTTTCAAAGCAAGATTTCCATCTATTGATATATTTTCATCCCTCTTCCCCAATATATCCATTGCCTTAAAAAAAGCAGGTAAAACCCATCCCTCGTAGGAAAAAAATTAAAAATAAATATGAATACTGTAGAATCCTTTTATTTTCACTGTGGTTTACATTCCTTCTTCTTACAGATAGTCTATAGAACCAGTGCTGGATCCCTTGTTGTCAAGTTATAAAATTGCTCATGGCAGAACAGTGCAAAATGTTTCATGGAACTTGTGAGGGTATTACCTACATCAGTCTCTCTGCCTGAAGTGTTTTCTTTCATCTGATTAATCAAAATAAAGTTGCTTAAACTTTCTGGCTTCTCTGAAAGAGGCAAAGATTTCTGATATTTCTTTCCTTTACTTTCATTAAATGTCTGCAATGCCATTCTGCAGTTTATACAGAAATATTGAGCCTCATCATTAAGTTTATAACCCCAGCAGGATTTTAAAGATCATATTACTCAAATGACCATTTTTTCACTGTCTCAACTGCAGGGCAAAATGGACAATGGGTCCTATACTAGCTCCTGTTTCTGAACGTTCAGTAGCAAGTTTTTATGGTAAAATAAGACTAATTGTTCACAGCAAATCTCTACAGTCTAATAGTAATTAGACATTATTCACACAGATGCACAATCTCTGTATTTCAATACTGTGAGGTTGACCTCATTTCCCTCATAGTCATTTTTACATATTTATAGCCTTATTAAGAATGGTATGTTTTGTTGTACTTTTTCTTCTTTTTTTTTTCCCCCTTCAGTTACTGTTAACTAGATTTAGGAAGGATTTATTATGTTTAGAAGTTGAGGATCAAGCAATACAATATACAGTAATTAAAAGAAAAAACCAAAACAAAATACCAAAAATCAACACTTAAACATTAGAAAGGTAAATGCCAGAGGTACCACTTCAATAGTATTTCCTCAATAAATTTATTCTAAAGCACAGGAACACCCAGGCATAATGGTGATTACAGCCTTAATGGGCTGTTTTGATTGCTTATTTGAGAAAGCTCCCTGTTTTACATTAAATTCTCCAAAACTATTTAAATATTGATTGAAATCTCTCAAATGGGTGCATAGTAATTCCATTCTTTATTGTCTTCATTGGTTTCTAATGACACATTGTTTACAAAATCAAAAAGAGCAGTTTTAGCTCTATTTATTCCTTATATGTCTCTGCTAAACGTGCACTCTTAGCTTGACTCCTTTTTGTTGCTGTCTCATGTTGCAAGTCAGTGTTTTAAGGATTGGGATTTAAAAGGAAATAATATCCCATTGAAATTTCATTGCCTCAGAACATATGTTCAGATATTTCTAACAGCCTTCAAATTAAAGAAGAAAATGTCCTTAAAGGAGGCACATCTCTTCAAAGTGATCATCCTGAAGCTACAACTTGCCTCTGTTTTAGAGTAGGATGTTTATTTTATGTGCTTGTGGTCTCTTTGTTACCCATTTTGACCTCTGAAGTGGTAATATATGAATCATTTACTGTTGTATTTTTGGCTGTTTCTACACCCACAAGACTTTTTATTATCAGCAAGAGTGGAGGTATTAAAGAGATTTGTGTGCCTTAGAAGACTCAAAGCACAGTAGGGATGAAATTACAAAATTATATTGTTATAAAATACATTTCTAAAACTGTGTACAAAGGCCCAGTGTTAATGAAAGTAATTGATAGCAAATACTAATTTCTTTCTACATCACCAACAAAGCATTTTTTCTGAATAATAATGAGTCTCTTTTTAGTAACAATAGGAAAAAAATGAGTCTCATGAATCATTTATGTGGCCTCATTCATTGCTATTATTACTTCTGCCATCAAATATTTTGGGAATTCAGCCCCTTTTTCTCTCTGTCTTTACATCTTGTGTAATGGCCTTTCTTGTGCTTTTGAGAAGGAAAATTGAACTTTCTTTTCCTTTAATGTACAGAAGAGTACCAGATCTTCCATTCTGATTCTGAATAAATGTTCCTGTTGCTGAGGCTTTTAGCTGTAGGAAGCCATAAAAGATGAATAATTGCTAAAGGAAAAACAAGATAGGGGAAGTATAACCCAATGTGCAGAAGGAATCAATTTTCAAAAGGTCAACATCTTCAGCTCAGGATTTGCCTAAATTGGACAATTCCATAATATTTTAGCTGTCAGTAATTCCACTGTACTGAAAATACTCAGAACGTGCACTGAAAGTGGCATGCCCATGGAGTCAGTTTAATTCCAAGTAACATTTCATAGTGCTTAAAGCAGGACAATGAGTGTCAATAGACTGATTATTTTTTACTTTGGGATCTTTCAATGAAATACCTTCTTCTTCTCTAATTTTGTAATTAATGCCCCTCACCTTCACTAATTTCCAACTCAGTGTGGAACTGCTGTTTCCACATCCAGGTTTTATTTCTGGTTTGTATTTTCTTAGTGCCATTTTCAACCTTTATTTTATGTATTTAGTTCTTTGAAAATTGTGTGCTCATAATCTAGAATCTGCTGAGGTTGTTGGTTTTTTTTTAAAATATGTACATAGCGCTGAGAATATTAGGGAGCTAGAAAAGAGGCTTTTTTAAAATGAGCCATGCTCAGCTAAGTCCAATACCTCAGAGTCCCAAAATATAACACATATTGCAAAGATAATCTCTGCATAAATACTAACACTAAAATTAAGATTGGTTTAGCTTTAGTTCAGTTTTGGTGAGGTTACACTATGACAGTTGCAATTTTTAGGTTTTTTTAAATGCACATAAATTTAATTTGGAAATAAGTGTGTGTTCATTAAAAAAATACATAGTATAATCTCTCTCTGCCTCAACTTCTCCTTTTAGAGAATTTTTATTTTAGAGAAGTTTCTAACATCCTTCTTACAGTTTTGAGGGTTTTTTTGGATGACTGGCATTATATTCCCATCAAGTGGCATGCTGACAGTTCAGTTTTTGCATAAAATTTGTAGCTGCAAAAACTAGATTCTACCTCTTCTCATAAATAAAATGTGGCATCTTTCAGAGGAAATTAACTCCAGTGTTTGTCTTTATCATCATTTTTGAGTTAAATAGCTATTTTAAACATTAAGAGTTATTGCTTTTTCCTAATATAAGACTGATAATAACCAGAACCATCTTGCTTTTGTATGCACAATATGACAACAAAGTTGGAAGTTGTCTACTCTAAGCAGAGCCACACAGTACCTTAAGATACAGCCTCATTATAAGTAAATAAGTAAAAAATGCTGATGCAAACCAATGTTAATCCATAGATCCCTTTAAATATATTAAGACAACACCTTTAGCAGGCAAGAGGGAGCCAGACTGCTGGAGGCTGCTTCTTACCCAGATGGGATTTAAGCAGAGGGAGAAAAGGGCTCTGTGCGTGGGGAAGGAGGGGGAACTGAGTGCAGAGGCCCAGAGCAAAAAGAAATTTTTGTTCAGACCCTCAGATCACATTTGCTGCTTTTCCTTTGCTCAGTTCTTCCATTAGAAATATGTTAAGCACAAGATTATTAATAACTGAAAACACTAAGTGGAAGCTGATTTCAGATACAACTGTGAACTCTCTACCTCACAGTGCTTCTCTGATAATTTTTCTCAGAAACTATCATAAAATACGCACTTTTAGTCTATGATCTGTTACTGAAGTGTTTTCCTAGTGGACTTACATGAAGGAATTAACACATCTAGTAAATTACTTTTTTTTCCTACATAATGTTTAGTATGTGATAAATCACGTTTCATAGTATAAGTATGACCTGAAATGGGCAAAAAATAATCAGTGGGGATTAAAGAAGGAAAATTATGTAACACTAAAAAACAGCTGAATCAATGCAATTACTATTTCTTTCCTTCTTTTCTAAAGAGAACCTCCTCTGTTCTTTTGAAATATATTTGCAATAACTATGTCTAGCATAGAAACTTAAAATACAGTTAGCACACCTATTTATTTTTAAGGATAAAAACCCCAGTGTATTGAAAAGTCAAATCAGTACACAGTCTCATCATTTTTCAGTTCCTTCTGTTTAACTTTTTTGGTTTGTTTTCCTTTTTTTTAATTCTTTCTTGGTCAGTTGTTTTTGCAGGCTGGAGAGAATGTGTTAAATTACTGGATTTTCATGTTCTGGAAAGCTGCCTTGCATCTCTATTCTAAAGCACGATTCCTGTTTCCAAGTGAGCAAGAAACAGAGAAAGAGATGACCTTTACAGCTGCCATTTTGAAAAAAACTCTTCAAAGGTTGTTAAGAGAGAAGCCAGAAACCTGGCATGGCGAAAGAGAAGAAAATGAAAACCTTTAGTGCTGCAGGGAGAAGTATTTTGCCAAAAGATGATGGCAGCGTATCCTCTGCTGGGTTTGTGTGGCTCTCTCGGCACAAGGAGCAGCAGAAGGTCATGCTGAGATTGCTTGTGATGCTGGATGACTCACTGGAGACAAGAAGAATGATTCTAAGGTGACAGATTCCAGCATTTTAATCTTCCCACCAATCTCCCAGAGACTCCTGTTGCCTTCAGCACTGTGTGGAAGCACAGGCTTCTCTGGGGTTCTGATTTCCTTTTCCAAAGCAGGCCCTCCCAGCAACTCAGCAGTGAGATGTTAAGAATTTAGATAACAAGATATAAATTGCCTGGAAGAGATCTGCAAGAGAGATGAAATGACCGTAGCTGCCAGAGACAGAATGTGCCTGACAGATAGGACACCCCTGACAGGCTGCAGCATCCCACACATGGCCCCAGATCAATATTCTAGGACAGGGAAACCAGCGCAGGACTGGGTAGAAAAACTCAGTGCTCTGGGAAAGGAAAGGAAAACACTTCTTCAGACAGGTATTCTCAAACTGCCAACACTTAAAATAGCAGTCCTATAAACCTAAGCAAGGATGATCCCATTTTATTAAGGTCAGATGGAAAAGCAAAAACCCCTATTAGGAATGATAAGAGACAGCCAAAGTGAATAGCATTGGAAAGATAACAGAAGCAAAAAGCCAATATCCCAGCCACCTAGACTTCCCCAGCACAGACTGGGGCTGAACCTGATGTTAGTTAACTGCCGATTTGTTGTATTTCTTCCTGAAAGTCATTCTGCAGAAAGAAAACCCCAAAGCCCACACAACCCTCAGTGCTCTTACAGCTCTCCTGAAGTGCACAGCCAGGTCATCTTGAATTGTTCACTTTCTCTGTCCTTTTGGAGCTGCTGCCTGAGCTCTGAAGTGAGACTCTGCCACGCGTGAAGAACCACAAGAATTAATTCTGGTTGCACTGGCCACCTGCCTAGGGATACTTGAAGCTATTGTTATTTAAAACATATGTTCTATGCTGTGGCTAAATCACCAAATTTAAATTTGCATTTCATTGATATGAGGGGTTTTTTTTCTGTGGCTTTGAGATAGCTGGTACTTTTTCTCACGGACAGAGATCTCCAGGACAGCATAAAGGACAGCTAACATATTTCTCTTTGATTTAGAGGGAATTAAACCAGATAAGTTAAAAACCATACTAGAGAGTCTAAACTTCTAATGATTCAAACTGCCATTGTTTTATCCTTAAATGACAACGTGAAAAGTAATTTTAAAAAAGAAAACAAAACGGAAACAAACGCCAAAACCACAACCCACACATCAAGACAGGAATCTCAAAATGCCTGTTAACTGCTGAGCCAACGACACACCTACTTATGTGAGTATTCTCTGTTCCTAACAATGCTTTACACCTTCATCCAACGCCTCATACAAGCATTTGAGTGTGTCCCCTCAAAATAAATCTAGTAGCTTAGAAAGGCTATTGATTCACAGTTGTGAAAGATGTATAAATAAAGATGTCTTACAGGTAAAAGAGACATCTGTTCACTCTGCAATAATACAATTCTCTTTATGGAGTACTCCCACAGCTTTTAAGCACTGCTCAATAGTGTAAGGATAAGACTGAAAGTGCACTGAGGAGTTTGACAGGTGGAATTCAATATCTAAAGGTGGTACTCAGCCATCAGTTTCCAATACATGGAGGAATTGCAATGAGGTCTCTAATCTTTGCAAGCCAAGTGTCACAGCTTTACTTTTGACCCTATCTAAAAGCACAAACTGGTTTTGGGTTAAGGTGTGATCATGTTCTGAATTTGGGATATGAGTTACATCCACAGAATTTGCCCTAAGCTTAAAGTCACAAGTAGTAGTAGGTCCAGGAGGGGTATCTTAATCTGGACACTCCTGACTACTTCAGCATCCTGGTCCTCTCCCTCCAGCTCTGCCCAGTAGGAGGTTGCAGGACAGGGCACAGCGCTTTCCTTCCAATGAAGCTAAATCTGGACTGAAATAAATAGTTTCTGTTACAGCCAAAGAAGGAAGGTTAAGAGCAAAAGGTACAATTGCAAGTATGACTAAGCAGGCAGATTTATGCTGAAGAAAGACCTCAGAAAAAGGGGGCTCGGGGCTTAGAAAGAACTAAGGAACAGCTGAGTGCTCCAAAAATACAGTATTAACAATCTCTAGCAGCAGCAGTATTCATGTGCCAGAAACTCAGCTTTCTGTTATAGGACTCAGTTGCTATAGAAACTTCCAACTGGGAGCTAAATAAAGTAATTTCTATGCTAGTGTTGGTGTCTGTAACTTCAGCACCTGATGCTAACCAAATAGTGCTCAATAAACAAATTTAAACTCTAAAAGCCTGCAATGAGTTCTCAGTGTTTTCTATACAACTGATTAATCCAAATTGATCTTGGCTTAGAACTCAAGAGCATGAGAAATCATAGAAACAGATAAAAGACTACTCCGGACAAATATGCCTCTCCCTTGATTTGTTTCTTACCTTATTTCCTCCTTCTCCTACACACCTCTTTCCCGTGTCTTAGTTATTTTTTATTTTGAAATTACCTTTTTCATGGCTAACCTTGTAGTTGAGCCTGGCATCTCTGATCCTCTTTTGGCAAATTAATTTTGCATTAACCTCTGCTTTCTCTTGCATTCCTTTCATATTTCATTAAACATTTGCTTCAGGTTAAAAATTTGAGGAGCAATGTCAACAGCTGAGTGCAAATCCTTCTTTCTAGACCTCAGGGTCTCAGGGATGAGATGCACAAGGGAAAAGTGTGCAGAAGCCTGCACAGGCAACTCATACCATGGGAACGGTGAGAAATGCTTATCTCCCAGGGAACATGGGCATAGATAAATCTGGTGAATCTGGATTCCAGGACATCTAGGGTTAGAAACATCTTCTCTTTAGAAAGGAGGAATTGTTATTGTTATTACTATAACACTTTCCTATACTGACTAGGAAATAAGAGATCACCCCAAACATTTCAATATGCAGACTCTATTTCTGCATGACATTAAATACAAGTACAGTTTATTAGAATAAATAACACTGGTGCCATGAGTAGTCATGTAGAACAGATTTAAAACTTTTTGAAAGCTCTTTCTTATTGTTATAGAAGCTGTTTGAGTACTTCTGCAACATCTGGCAAGACGGTGTTACGGTCTGGTTTAAACCCAGAAAAGCAAAGCAATCTAAGTCTCTGTGCATAAACCAGAAAGAACTTAGAAGGTTCAAAATATTCCCAGAAATGAGACTAAAACCAAACGAGGTTAAATGTTGATGCCAAAAAAAGGGATGTATTTTATTTAATAGTAGAGAGGCAAAGAGAAGGGAAGAGAAAAGAAAGAAAGAAATGGAAAAAAGAAGTGTGCATGGGTGGGGTGGGGGAACAGGGAGAGGTGACAGGGGTTAGGTGGAAGCAAATCACCCATCTGAGGGTCCCAATGACACCTCGTTGCTCCCCTCCATCTGCTCTGCTGGTGGTGAGGGTCCCCTGTCGCTGCTGTGGCCACGCTGCCACAGAGCACAGAATCCCGTGGATTAATACACGCTGTGGGCCAGGTGGGAACACCCACGTGTCTCCCCTGCAGGGGCCGGCTTGACACTGTCCCTTGCAACACTGAGGGTCTGTTGCATCATCTCTGGTGCTCTGGTGCAGGGTCTGGGGAGCCCTTTGAGGGGGGCCCCTGTGATGGGCCATGTCACCCCCTCCTGCTGTGGATAAGCTTCCCCCCCTCCCCCGGTGAGGACCCCTGAGCTGGGCTCCTCTGCACAGTGGAGGATGGGCAGTCACTGCCCCTCTGACCAGAGGCTTTTCCCAGATACCCAAAGCCTCTCCTCCCTGCACCCCTTGCTACCCCAGGTCTGTTGGAGCCTGGCAGCTGATAGCCCTGGGGCTGTGGTCTCCACCTTGGAGGTGTTAAGCCTGTGCTTTGTGAATGTCCCCAGCCCTGAGTTGTTACTTTATCTTATCTTCATCAGCAAGAGGTGTAAGGCCTCAGTCAGGGCCCCATTCAGGGTGTGGTAGTCTTCTCTGCAGCTTTTGTAATACAGTTTTAAAAGTCCTTTAAGAAAATGTTTAAGTCATAAACTATAATATTTCAGTCTCTGACAGACGGCAGGAGTTGAAGCTACAAATGTCACAGAGCAATAGCAGTGACTGCCTTCCCTTTGACAGATTGGCCCTTCCTTTATGTTCTAAGTGCCCAAATCATGTGAAAGAATGGACTAAACACCTCGGATACATGGCATTTCTGGGGCAAGAAAGCAGAAGAGGAATGCAGCAGTGGTGGGAGGTGGAGGTTTTCACCAATCCCAGCAAAGGTGAGCAGCAGACATTGTCTTATCCCTGAGAGAGGAGCCGGGGACACGGAATGCACAAAGAGCTGTGTAGGACTTGAGGGTCACTTGCTCTAACCCAGCATGCAGGGTGAAACCCCAGGGGATGGAGGGGTGAGCAGGAATAGCTCAGCAACTGCTGGAGGAGAAGGGCAGGTGGTAGAGCTGCTTGGAAGAGCCCAGGGCTGCCACCCCACAGAGCCTGGCAGCCACCAACCTTTGCTGGAACAAGAGCAGCAGTGGCTGCTGGCACAGGGTTGTCCAAGGCCTCAGGGACGGGCTGAAGTGAGGGCAGGGCTTGGGCAAGCTTTGGCAGAGGAAGCTCTGGTAAACCAGATCTTATGGCACCTCTGTGACGTGTGGTGGGTTGGTGGGCTTGGGCAGGGGGTGGCAGGCAGCCGGAGCTCCCCTGCCAGGTGGCCGGTGACATGTAGATCCCTCGCGGGCTTTGGCAGGTGGCACAGGCAGCTGGTGAACATGAGCTGCTCAAAGGCTCCCAGGCAGCAGCAGGAGGCAGCCAGGCTGCCAGCCAAGTCTGGAGATAGTGGGCTCCTGGCCCTGACAGCAGAACAAAGTCTAGCTGGTAGAGATACTCAAAGGACCAAAACAACTGGCTTGGGAAGAACTGGACAGTAAAGTAGAGAAAGCCTATCAGTGTCCATATCAGGTGTCTGTCAGAAAGTCTATCAGTGTCCAAATCAAGATCTCATGTCTGAGGTCAAAGTCTTTGAAACAAACCTGGTGAATTAGGGTAGACTTTGAAAGATTTCGGTGGTATTTTTTCCGTCCAAGTCAGTGAAATGATATCTTAATATAAAACTAGCTGGGACTTTGGAGGGAGAGCTACACTGTTCAAATCTTGTCAGAAGCAATGTGTGTGGGAGGTATATGCATCCCAAATATGCATATATCTATATCTGTGCGTGTGTATACACATGCATATGTGTATATATATGTAATCCCCTGCTCAGTGCATCGGAGAATGGCTGCTCAGAACAGAGCTGAGTCCTGCTGCTCACACCACGGCCAGGCACTAAGGAGATCACTCTGAAGTAAATATGATCCAGCAAGACACTTGCTTGACGTTAAAGTTGTGTTTGCAACCCCGCTGACTTCAGGAGAACCTACCCATAAGCTGAAACGTTCACATATGCTCAAATGCTGCGTGGAATAAGAATGAGCTGAAATTCACACATTAAATTAGACCACACTTAACTGCTGCCACATGTAGGAGATGCTTCCAAGCCTTTGGATGACAAAGGAGGCTGTGAGGAGAAGACAGGGAAGTATCATTAACTGTTTTGCTTCCTGTAAAAAGGGACTTGCCTTGGGGGAAATGAGGAAGACAAGAGGGTGAGGATCCTAAGATGGGGAGGCCAGACTTGCTAGGTATAGAAATATATGTTATTAACAATGAGACACAGGCATCCATGGAGGGAGAATCACAACAGGAAACTGTGAGGGGTGATCTGGAATGCCCCTTTCACTGCAGGTTCTTATGGAGCCCGGGGATTTTTAGCCCCATACTTCGGTCATGCAAAAATACATACAATTCCACCTTCTTCTTTGGTGAAACAGAGATAGTTTTTCTTAGTTCTAAAGGGTAAATAAGAGGAATAAGAGGAAAATGGAGAAGACTTGTATTTTTTTTTTTTTTTCTGATTGGACTGTAAGGAAGACGCACTTGAGTCTTTAAGAAGCCTTGAGAGTCTTGATTTCAATGAACCGTGATTTAAAAAATTTTCTACATTTCAAGAATTGACATTCAATTCTGAGGTCTGTTATTCTTTATAGTGTCTATTCTGTTTGCACAAGTTTATGGGAGACTTGAATGGATACTTAAGTATGATACAGATGCAAAGCTCCCCTTTTTATAGAAGTGATGCTTTTTACCTTGCTATTTCAAGAAGATCAAGTCCTTGTGCAATCTACATACACAGTGAGTCACAGCTGAACTTCCACACTGTTTTGTTGTCTTTGTTATGCTTTGCAAATAAGGCAAAAGGGCCACACTTCAGTGACTTTCAAAACTAGAAAGCTAAGTCTGTAACTCCTTTGCATTGGTTCTATTCGCTTCCTTTTTGTCCTTTGTTGTCTCACTCACTCTCTCCAGTCACCATTGTTTGCTTCAGGGAGTGGGGAACGGCGTTGTTTATTTCTTCGTTACAAAAGTCTCTGGGAAATTTTTCTTGCTTTTTTTCCTTTGTCACTTATTTCGTCTTCATAATACTATTTCATGTTACCTGAGAGCTGCTGTAGAGAATAGGTACTTGAATTTGCATTCCTGACACGTAAGTTCTTCCACTGAAAGTGTTTGTGCTGCAGCATCATAGACTTCCCTGTGATGAATCTCCCTTCTGGCAGGATCCAAGCTTCCAAATACTCACAAAACCAGAAAGCTGCAAGCTGGTCTCTTCCCTGCCATCCATCTCAAGAACAACGCCAAGCCTTCAGGTCTTTTTCTGGTGAAGTTACAAGGAGAGACAGAGCCATTTCACTTCCAAAGGTCCTGCTCAGGCTGTGTGCAATGAGTTTCATACAAGCAGATCCCTATGTTTGCAGAGACTGACTGAATTTGGTAGTTCCTGATAAAACACAAAGGACTTTGCCTGGAGAATTCTTTTCATGAAGAAATGGGCAGAGAAACTTCTTAGTGCAGCATTTTAGCCATGATGACAATTTATTTAGAAATGGAAGGAATCTTAATAATCACTGTTTGCCTGGACATTGTAGAAAGAGGTAGACCTTGCAGGTGACTCACACAATTTGTTGTTGTCTCTGATTTCTCCAAAGTTTCACAAAGGCCTCTCTTACCATTCTTCATTACCAATCTAAACAAAGTGACTAAAAGAGAAATTGTGTGATAAAATAAACTATGGCCTAAAACTTGCTAGGATATACATGCCTACTTAATTTTATATGCACTAGGGGTCATTGCAATGATTACTTGCAGCATATTAACTTTAGCATGTGCATAATTGTTCACAGGATCAGTGAAGAACAGGTCATCTTTCAATACGCAGGAAGCTTAATGAGGGATGAAATGTTAAAATCCCAGATCTGAATTACTCTCAAACATGGGGCTTTAGAATATGTATTTCGGGGTTTGCAGGTTACCAGTATTATTTTTTCTGTAAATTTCAGCAGAAAATTCTAGCTAAACATTTTAATATATTGGCTTACTCAGAATTACTTTGTGCAGTAATCTGGTGTACCTGTGTATATTTTATTTTAGAGAAGTGATTGACTTTTATAAAGAGAAAAAGGTATTTTGAGGACATACAATTTATTTATAAAACAAGGTTCAGGTTCTTAAGTGGGAAGATGGTAGGAAATTACTAGATGTTTGTGGAAAGAATTTCTTCTGGTTCTCATCTTACATAATTTTTTGTTATTTTTGCATCTCAACCCACTTTGAAGGAAAAAAAGTGAAGACCTAGAGGAACAGTATCAACTTTCTGTCTGTTCATGAAAGAAATACCATTTCTTTGGTAATTTCTTTTATAAATTTGACCAACTATTGTTTTTCTTCTTTTTAATCCTGCATTCTCTTTAATCTGAAATAAACTTTTAACAGCATCTGAAAAAATATTATGAGAAAGTACTATCTTACAGAGAACTTTGTAAATGCTTTACGCCTCTAAGGTGCAAACTGGGCTATATACTTTCCATTCCTCACATGCCTGTGATGAAATGACTGGCAGCAGCTGTTGAAGTGGGAAAGGGTTGTCTCAGAGTCTGCTTCCCTGAGAGCTGCCAGGTTTCACCTGCTTCCTGGGATGCAGGAGGGTCCTGTAGCTCTGGGTGTTCCGAGTGGATTGGCAGCTGGCTGGGTCAGGAACCCTGCAAGTGGAAGGAGGTGAGGTTGTCTTGGTTTGTTTTCTTGAGTTATGTTATTAATGAGCTACCTATTTTTCTTTTTTTCCTTTCCTGATGAGGTGAACTTGTAGTAAATAACTCTGATTTTTTTTTAAAAAAGTTCACAAATATATTCCCTATGGAAAGGGAGAGTTTGGGGTTTTTTCTTGAATTATTCATGACTGTGATTTTTGTGGGGTTTTTTTTTACTATAAGGGTAAATTACCTGCTCAACTATTTCCTTCTTGACTTCTGTTTTGACAGACTTCTATTCTTCTGTTTTGACAGATGGGTAAATCTCTGCACACCCATTCTCTTTTCTCCTGCATTTTGATGGCATATGGGGTTTGGGGATTTTGGGGAAGGGGCAGAAGAAGAAAGAGGTGAGAGAGGTTACACCATCATTTTCTAGAACTAAGGCAGTTCCATGGTAAGGGCATGCTTTAAAACACCTAATTCTTTCAGTACAAAAATGGAGTAATAGTCTCATAAAGAAATAAACAGGTAAAATTGCTTTTCTAGGGCTTTAGAGAAGTAACTATTGGAACCTGCATTTGAATTCATGAGCACTGAACCAGAAACTATTCCAGCTCTACCTAGCTCTAAAAATAAAGTTTACCTTGCTGAAAGTCAGTGTCGCCTTCGTCCATTGACAAAGGCTATAGTATTATAATGATTTCATGCAGCTGAGTATGACTCTAGGCAATTCAGAATTCTCTGAAACATAGTGGAAGCCTCTGTGCCTGTATTTTGATGCAGAGCCATAGTGTCTGAGGTATGGACATAGCCTGATTTCTCAAAAGCGAGTCTCCAGGCTTAATACTTACATGTTCAAGCGTTTTTAACTGAATGCAATTGAATGTCATATATGCAGGTAACAGTAGTAAAATACAACTTTTGGCAGGGCTTTGACTAAAGCTATTGGTCTGGAGGCTATTGCAGCTGGAAAAAAAAAGAGCAATATAAATAAAGAAGCTGCAAAGATGGTGGCAAAGGTGAAAACACTGATAAGGGATTCATTTAGACAGAAGGAAGTAGGAGAGCAAGGACACTACTTGAGGCAACTGTGCTGTAGGAGTAAATTGACAAAGGAACCTCATTTGAGGCAGCTGAATGGGCAAGTGTGAGGAAGGAGATTGTGGTCCTTCCATTTGATTACAAGGTCAGAACTACCTATGGGAAGGAATGGCTGGGTTACTTAAAGGATTTAGAAAACAACTGTCCACAAGGTTGCCCAGGAGGCAAAGAGTGCAGTGGAACAACAAGGATATAACTGGAAGATAATAATGTATGATATTCCATGATGCTGATAATGATAGAATATTTCATAGAGTTGATTCAACAAGCTAAGAAACATGGGACTGGAATTACTTAAATCTGAGTTTGTTTCACATGGGCACAGGGGGACATATGTGAATAGTAAAAGTGAGTAAAATGAGGGTTTAAGTGGCAACATGTTTCATAATGATGCCTTTGCCAAGTCTCATCAAAGAGCTATTGGTGAACTCCACATTCCCAGAAGGATCTAAATCAGTCAAAAATATGTGGGGCAACTGTAACAATAAGGACAGGACTTCACTGTGTGGGGAACACAACATGAGGTAGCTTTGGGTGGGAGCCTGAGACAAGTGGCCATGAACTGCCACCCTTGGCACAACAAAGGGCACAGGGACCTGTGGCACAGCCAGGTGAGGGACACTGAGAGGCACGGCAGGAGCCCTTGGCTCGATGGCTCAGGAGGAAGAGCGAGACTTTGATGCTCTTGGACTGTGAGTGGATGAAAGCCCAGGGGTTCCTTTGTTCAGGGTCCCTCCATGGAGGCACCAGCTCAGGCTGTTCCTGTGTTACTGCTCTGTGGATAAATGGCTTTGTGGAATGAGACCTGTGATACTCTGCTTTGGGAAACCTGGGACTGAGCCAGTGAGGAAACCTGGTCTGGCTGTGAGTGGGTGTGCAAGGAGTGCAGCAGGGACCTGCTGGGTCACTGGAGCTGAACCTGGGAAGGGGCCTCAGTGCCAGTCTGTGACACTGGGAGTGTGGCTGCCAGAGAGTCTAGTGAATGGTCACACTGAAAGTTTCCTTAACAATAGGAAAGAGACCTGGTACTGAGAAGCTTTTAGAAAATCCCTGCAGACAATCTAACTCAGATGTTAATTTTCCTTCCAAGAGCCCAGGCTTGTCATTGACATTAAGGGAGTACTGGAGTGCAACAGCAAACATTCAGGCAGGTTGCTGAGATTATCTGCTTTGCTAACCAAGATACAAAGAGAACAACAATTTTGTGTGTGTGTGTTATCACTACTCATAAGGGTTATTACAAAGCAACAAAAGAATGACAGACAATATAATGCACACTGCTGCTTAGAAAAAAAACACATGAATTAAATCTGCTTAAGGAATGTGAAACCAGAACTTATATGGCAGCTCTTTTAGCTGGGACCTGAAACATGAAGCATGAATATGAAGCTTTCTAAGTGATCACAAACATGAAGGGATGAAGGGAGGTTGTCTTAATTCCCATGCACTGCAGATACTGACAGCACAGGAGTTCAAAGCTCAGGCTCAAAAAGTCACTTTCTCCTAGATGGATGTTACTTGATTTCTGACAGAGCTGGCAATGTTCTCTCTCTTCTTACACACTTATAAGCTCTGTATGGCTTGTCAAGCCAATAAAGTCTCACTGAACTGAGACTGCTTTCTAATTATGGTATATGACAATACCTGTGGAAGCTCATTGCCTTCAATAAAGTTGCAGAGGTGGAACTGATTGGAAGTTAGTGAGGGATCTGGTAAACAATGCTCAAGAAAGAATAGGATTCAGCATTCTCACTCTTAGTTCAGTTGTTTTCACAGAGCTAATGAGAACAAAATCTAGTAAAACACTCTGTGTGATGTGAATGGCGATACAATCCTGCTGAATATAAAGATGCCATTGCCATTGAGCGTTCAGCATAGAAGTACATATTTATACAATCAAGAGAGCCTCGATGCTTCTCTAAGAATGTTTGTCTTTTTTTCCTCTTTTAGTCCTAGCTTTTAATGCTGTCATGTCCTCACAACAGGTGAGGCTTCAATCCATGCAATATGGAAGTCATTACGTCTCACCTCTTTTGCATTTTCATTATAATTTTTTTTCACTTTGGGTTTTTTTTTTTTTTACTTTTGCTCTTTATTTTACTTTTCATTTGTCATGGAGAAAAAGTTTCTCCACGTTCTTATATTGTTAGTCCCTGATGAACGCTTTGCATTTTTTTACTAAAGATGCAGGGTGTTTAATGGCAGATTTTGTGTAAAGAATAACATGTCAGGTATTGTATAGAGCAATAGATAACAGTGTATCAACAGATTTATCGAGTTTATCTGAATGCATATTTAAAAATGCCAAATGTGCTTTCAACTCACTTCTGGCGTGTCTTTTGAATCTCATTACAATACAACCTGGAGGGAGTTTGGAATCTGAAACAGAAGTAATTAGTTCTTTCTTTAAAGGAAATTTGCCCTTGCTAAAAGAATATGAGCCAAGGCCATTATGATTCTTGCAGTGTTTAGTACATGGAGACTACTGCAATTCTAGGTGTAGGTCTCTTGTGTTTGCAAAGGCTCAAAATCAAAACATTATTGAGGATTTGCTCCTGATATAACCCTGACACCACAATGAAAAATAAATGTTTCTCATTACAAATAAAATAACATGTATAATGACCCTTAAGAATTTCCATCCCAATGTATTGCTTGACCCTACATGTGGTTGGGGTGCACTGTTATGATCACAATAGAGGGGGTGGAATTAACCTACATCAGAACATCTGACAGTCAAGGATGGAAATTGACAGGTGTTTTCCAGGTTTCTCCCTTATTTCTGTCAGTGCAAAACTATTATGTCATACTTGCATCTTAATACTCATATCAGGTTTGCCTACTCATCTGGGGGAGTTGAACTTTTTTGTTCACTGTAGACAACTCCCTTTTTCTTGAGATTCTCCTCTGAACAGATGCTGAACTGAGATATGGAAGTAGTATGGGATATTCTGCAGGCTTCATTCTAAATGGTCATTTCCAAGCAGAAATAAACCAGAAGAAAAAAAATCTGTTCCCAAGGACTTTGTAAAACTCCCCAGATCTGCATTTCTGATGGCTCAAGTGTAGCAGAAGTGGCAAATTCTCAGGGCAGCAGGAGTAAACAGGGTGTCACACAAGAGGTGTCTGCGGGAGTGTTCTGGATCCACGGTTTTAAAGCTGAGGAAGGTTTGGCACAACCTGATCTGGTTGTACATTTAATATTTTATTTGTATCCATTAAAGGAAAGAAAATTTTGGGGGCTTTTTTACTGGCTTAGCATTCTTCATTGCTATTCTCCCCCTCATTTACTTCAGTAGATGTGCTGTTAATGTTTTCAATTCTTAAATAGGGATGTTTGATCTAATTTGGTGTCTTGGTTTTTTTAAAAACCTTTTAGAAGCAAGAAAGTACAGGAGTGTTCATGCCAGGTTAAATGTTTCACATTGACTTGTGCATAAGGCAACATCTGGTGACAAAATGAAGCCAATTCTGGACCAACTGAATATAAACATTCATTGATTTTTTTTTTTTTTTTTTTTTCTTATCCCATGGTTAGTAAAATTTCCAATGCTCCAAAGAGGTGCACTGTGAATTCCATATGGATAAAGCAATTTTGCAGTTTTACAGTTCTTGTGTTGAAATTTTGCACATCCATCTTGCCGTTTGTCCTCACGATGCTCTTTCCTGGCATGTCCACCAAAACTGCTGCCGTCATTGGAAAAGTGAGCAGAGTGATTCTATCAGTGACTGGTCATTGTGGAGCAAACAGATTATGCAGCTGTAAGAGAATCATAGAATCACAGAAAGGTTTGGGTTGGAAGGCACGCTAAAGATCATCTCATTTCCATGGGCAGGGACAGCTTCCACTAGACCAGGCTGGTTAAAGCCCCATCCAACCTGGGTTTGAACGCTTCTAGGGATGGATCATCTGCAGGTTCTCTTGGCAATCTGTTCCAGTGCCTCCTCTTTCAAAAATACCTCCACAAATCTCGTGTCTTACTCGGTTCTGTCAGATTTCTTTTTTTTTTTTTCTTCCCTCTGCTCTGTCTGCAGTTGTTATCTTCTGCTGGACATTGCTTTTGTAAAAGCCTGCCTCTGAGTAATGTTACTATAAACCCTTTTTTTTTTCATTGGTGTTGATCTCATAACTTTGTAAATCTAGGATGACTTCAGTGGGGTTGTCTGTCTCTCTAAGGTGAATCTTTATTGGTTAAAGAAATGTTGATTTCAACACAGTTAACAACACTTCATTCAAAGGAATGTGAGTCACATGCCTGTCACAAGTATGGGTTTTTTTTTGCTGTCAGTCTTTTTCTAAAAGAAACAGTGCCTTCATTCATATTATTTTTATTTATACTAGTGAAATATAATGCTGTCTGTTATTTTGCTGTGATTGAATTGCATTTGAAAAGTTAAGGGTTAACATCTTGAGAAATCATGTTTTTCTGAACTGGCTTATAGTGTTTAGTACAGCGTGTACTAAAGAAATGAAAAAACAGTCTTGGGCTAGTTCTAAGAGTTTGGAATGTGTGTGGCTACACTCATACACAGGAGTGTGTGGCAATACCTGCTCCAGTCCAGGAAGTGTGATAATCGTGTTAGAATGGCATTGCAGCTGACTCAATAAGCTCTACTTCTGAGCAGGTATCCTGTTTCAATTCCAAGAAAATTTCAGTTCTGTACTGTGTGACCATTCAAATGCAGAGTCTGTGAACTAAGGAGTGGTTGAGCCTTTGGATGCTGGGGATCCTGCATCTAAAAACCTGCTGGAAATGTGCTACACTGTGGAAGTCATGACCATGAGGGTATGCTGCCAGTCACCACATTATCAAAGAAGCCAGTGACAGGAAATTTAGAGAGCAAGATCCTCTGCTGGCAAATCCAGCACAGGCAAATTTCATAGGCAAGTGCAAGGTTCTTTTTAAGGCTGTCCTAGCAGGGAGGAAAGCAGTGTCACCCTGTTCCTGTTTCAAGCCCATTTGCCTCCAAATTGTCATCATTCCTGCACAAAGTCATGAGGACAAATTGAATTGACAGAAATAGGAGCAATCAGACAAAATGACGGGAGTCTCAGACATAGTATAGTCATTAACTCATGAATGCAAAGTCCATTGAAATTTTCATTGTCCATCTCATTAAGAAGTGGTGTTTCCGTCATTTTTTTGAAACTCTCAGGGTTTAAGTATTGTGAAGACATATTTTTTCCAAATTGTCTGTCAAAATTTCATGCTACAGTTACTGCTTTACTGCGTTTTGAGTTTTGGATGGCAAATTGGGAAGCTTGTGAAAAAATTCTCAAGGATGACCTTAATCTTTAAACCAGTATGGGGAGTGAATGTAGCAGGCTTAGTTCAGATAGTGCAATAGGAAAAGGGAGGAAGTCTGATGCTCTGTTTGTAGTGTTGGATGAGGCAAAAATGGGTAATACATAGACTAATTTAGATGGGAAGGACCTTTGGAGTTCTTCTGGACCACTCCCACACTCAGAGCAGAGGTGGTTTAGATAAATGGTTGACCATGACCTTATATACCCATTGTAATTTCTCAAACTTAGACTGATTAAATCTTCGAGGGGCTGGAACCATACTTAAAATGGATTTATCTCATTGTATTTTGTACCTCCTTGATTGTATTTCAATAAATGGTATCTTGGGGATTACGTGCTCTATGTTGGTTTGTCTGATGGGGATATCCCTTACTGGGCCTGTCCAAGTCTTGCTATTTATATCTTGGCAAAGGGAATTGGGAACAATGGTCTTGAGATGGTGCCTCTACTCTGCACTAGGACTTCTACTCTGCAGTGGCAAACAGATGGTGGGATTCTTCTTGGACCCTACAGTCCTGCTTTTGGCTTCTTAAATTAATTGAACTCTAATCTCTGATTCCTGATTGCTTCTATGTGGGCATACTGACTGCAGGAAGCTAATGCTGGTACCTGACTTCTCATTTCCTAAAACAGGAAAAATATGATAGACAGCAGCCCTTTCTCTCTGATCTCCACTGACTGTGTTGCAGCTACATTTTGTCAAACTGTGACATTATTTCTGCATATTTACATGGATAATGTGGTGATTAGTAACAATTTTAAACAGCTCTGACCTGTATTGATTCTCTAAAACAAATGTCACATTCTTCACCTTTTTTTTCTATTCTCAGAGGTTTAAAGTGGCATTGTGTGTATTAGATATTAATGCATTACATTACTATGAGATTCTCAAATACAGAAATATCAGCTATACAAAACTTGGCTTGCTCTGACTTCTCAGGGAGGTGGTTCCATCTATTTAGTTTTACTTTTGCAGTGTGAAGTACAATTTACTGGAGCAGTTGTTTAAATCATCTAATGGTATAGTGCATTTAACTTGATATGTTATTTGTCGTGCTCTTAATGAATGTTTGATCAGTTTGTACCTAGTTCACATTATTTTTTTTGTGTGCTTCATTGTCTACAGGAAAAGAAAAATAGTACGGGCTTAATTTAGAAAGGTCAAAATGGTAAACAAATGTAAAAGGGTCAATGTACTTCAGAGTGTAAAACCATGTCAGGTTGTGGAAGGATCGTTTTGGTCCTAATTCTCTGCATCACATAAAGGTGTCAGTCCTTCTTAGAGTTCGCTGATGCTAACAAAGGCAGACAAGAGCTGGCTGCTGAAACTGGGCTTTGCTGTTGTTTTAGACTTCTACTTTTTCAGCAGAGTATTTCAGTGTGTCACAGTATACAAATAGCCCTTACAGAGCAGTAGCACAGGGTTGCATTAATTGCTACATGCACAGCAGAGTCAATTAATAGTGATGAGTCTGTTTGGTGGATTTGATTTGGTAAGATTGGGGTTTGTTTTGTTTTGTTTCTCACTTCCACACCTGTACCCGGTACATGTACTCTCCACATGAATGGCATAACTCTTACTATTGGAAAACTACTGTGTACACCACGAAGTAGACAGTTTGCAACAATTTTGGAGACCCAAAAAAAAATTTTCAAAGAATCTGAATGGAGGAGAGGAGTTTGTTTTTTAAAATAAAAATGGTTTCCTTGGAGAAAAAGCTCTCAGATCCATGTTTTCAGCTGGCTTTGTAATCACACGCATGTTGAAATGTTTCTGGCCAACAAACAAATCCTATGATGCTTTCAAGGCAGGGTCAATTAAAATAAACAAATGTTTTTGCTTTCTAGGGAAGCTTTTGTGTCTGTAATGAAACAAATTATGAAGTACTTCAAAACAAAAATAAACACAGACTACCAAGAGTTTTCATTTGGGAACAAGTAGCTCATAGAATGGCAAGGAAATATACGGCTTATGTGCAAATCTGGTATTGCTACTGCTCTAATACCAGCACTAGTAGTCCCATTAGATTAATTACTCTTGAATTCAGAGAATCTACTCATTTGTAGAAGTCCCCATTAGTGCGAAGCAGGCCTGTAGCAATGAACTCAAACAAGGATTAAGAGCCATAAAAGAGTAGATTGTGGTTGTTTTCTATACTTTTTTGCAATAGGTACTTTACAGACTCTGTCTACCAAATAAGTGACAGATTTTGCAGCATGTGGTCCTTTTTTGCAATGTGACCATGTGGTTTAAGCTGGAATATATTGCTTTCATGGCACAATGGTAAAGAAAGAGGGTTTCTCTTGCAAGTCTCTATAGTCATTAATAAAACTACTCAGGGCTAGATAAATAAATTTGTTAAACTATACCTGTTGGGGACATGTATTTGGGGAATCATTGCAGTGATATAACTTAAAAAAGGCAAAAGTTTCCCCATCTGGAGCAGCCTGCAAGACTAAGATCCAACAGTCACCTCCAGACAATGAACTGTCATTTTTTGTTTCTTCTATTCCCTTTGTGTGTTTAACCACTGCTATATTTTATGGGATTGTGGGCTTGTCCACATCATGACCCTACATACTGATGTTGCATGTCAGGGATCTCTGGTGGGATAGCAGTGAATAAAGTGCTGGCATTAAGGGTATTAATTCTGCCTCTCCAGCTCATCGCCAGCTTACTAACAGCACTATTCCTACTACCATCAGTAAAAACAGGAGTAACTGCTCTGCCATCAAAGTGTGCCAGTAAACTCAGAGAGAGGAAATTGGGCGTGGCTGCTCAGCATCTGATGGGACAAAGAGATGGCAACATTGCCAGAATAAATAGAAGGCAACCTTACTGATAATTACCAATAGAGCAAAGATGGCAGTGGTAAAAGTGGTATATATGTTATATTTATATATAAATAAACACAGGCATTTTGAATGTTAGCCATTAATGTATGTATTACTGGGAAATATTTCTATGACCTTATGTTTTGTAGATATTTCTGTAACAAATTGGGGGTGGGGGGATAGTATTTATAGGTATTTTTTCTTATCTCTAAAGTATCAGTACGTAATATACCATGACTATGTGTTTTTGCCATGTGATGATACTTTCAAGGCTGTGAGGAGAAAGCTGCTATTAATCCTGTCTATAGGTTTTCTTTGTTGTGTTTTTTGTTTCCTGACCTGTATCCATCTCCTGTTTTCCTGGCTTTTCTTTGTAACTCCAGCTCTGCAAATTTGTGCCCCATAGCCTGACTAATCCAAGGAACAGAAGAGCTCACATGAAGCTCCCAGCCCCACAAAGCTTTGCTTGGGTGAGGTCTTGTTTGAAAACAGAAGTGTTATTAATATTAAGAGGAGAGGAGAGGAGCTCCTCGTGTTATTTGTGGAATGTAAATTGGAACTGGGGTTCAGAAACATTTGCAAAATTATAATACTATCTTCAGCTCAGCCTTTAGAAACACCAGATATATCCAGTTGTTTGAGAAATGAAGCTTAGACAGCAGCCCAGCTTGCAAAACCTTAGCTTTCCTTTCGAGCCTAGGATGGAGAGCATGAGTGCATGATGTGAGGTGTCACACATGTACAACACACTGACAACATTTCTTCAGTTCTCACAGGCCAAACTGTGTGAGATACCGATTGGTGCACATTTTTTGGTTACTCTGTGGTTGATGTGGACTATTCACCTGCAGAAGAAAACTGGAAGACCAGTTTAGCTGTCTGTATCCACAGCCCTCTGCAAGTTATTCTTGGCTTTTAAGCAACTGCAGTGAAATATTTGTGAAATATCCAAGCACGATAGCTGATTATAATATCTAGGTTGTCATAGGTAGTCCTAAGTATGTTACTCTGCCTTGTCTGGTGACAGAATTCAGCTGATTGTGTATCTGCTCTTGCTGCAAACTTGTCGAGTGTAAACTGGTAATCGTCTGCGGAAAGGGAAAGGAAGGGCAGAATTGGTCTGACAAGAATGGATGCTTACTGCAATATTTTTTTACTCCTGTTGCAATATTCACTGCTAGTTTCAGTTTCTAGAAAAATGAAATTGGCATGCTTCCTACCAGATCTACAAGTGGCTTTAGAGAAGTACTGTATCTACGTGTAAAATCAAATTACTTCATAAAAGGAAACGGAGGATGTCAGTTGGAGAGGGGAAAAAGAAAAGTTAGTTTCATTCATAATTTGTAGAGAGGAAAATTTCCATATTTAAAAGATTTGCAGGAAACTCGTGGTTCTTTGAGAGGTAACTGTCATAAAGATGGAAACATTTTGCTGTGCTTTGAAGAGCCCCACAGCAAAGATCTTTGTAATGGTCCATCTCATACACCAGCTGAACAGAGACCAAATCAGCCAAAGGCAAGAGAAACTTTGGAGGGAAAATAAGACACTTTGGTTTTTCATGGCATCATCAGTATAATTATGTGGAATACAGCAGATGTTTAAACATCATGCCTTGTTGTTGCTACTTTTCTCCCAAAAGAGAAGAGGTCATTGAAATACTTGACCTAAAAGTATTAAACCAGCTGTGTACAGGGCTGTTAATTTGGGGACACCCTCTAAAAACAAAAGATTCTTGAATCCAGAGACTATTTTTTGTTGTTGCTAAAACATAACTTTATTTATTTATTTATTTAGGAGCAGTGCCTCAGTCAGCAGAATCATTGTAGTCAAGTGGCTGCTCACTTTGCAGGGCTCCTGCTCTGGAGCAGTGCACCATTTTTACATTTTCTTTATGCCAGAGCTCCTCTGGGCATGACATTTAAGTCTCTGGTGCCCCTAGAGTCACTGAGGAAAAATGAGGCTTCAGATTAGAAATGCTTAACTCAAATGCACAGATCTTCCCTTCTTTCACTGTTGCTCTCCTAATGCTGTGAGAAACTTCTGTACTTGTTTTTCCTGTTCCTCCTTCTCATAGTGATCCTGATTGCTGTTTGCTTCCTCCTCCTTTCCAGCTGCCATCACTCTTTTGTTCCCTTTCTCTTTCTTATCTCTCAGATCTTTTCTTCCTGCCTTCTTGTCTCAGCAAAATAATTTATTGTCCAACTTGACAGTCTTTTCAAGTTTTCTTTATTCGGTAAGTGCTTGCAGAGTACTTAGTTAGAAAAAGTTTGTCGCCTATAATAGATGTGCATAACTAATCAATGTAAATGCATAATATAGAATTTTAATTAGTGTTATAATCTGAATGAAAACAATGAGCCCTCTCTTCCAGCTCAGGTTTTCTGTTGCTAGTCAGCGTGTTGCTGGCTTGGAAGCTGCTGGTGTTTTCCAGAGCAAAAAAACAAACTTGTGCTAGATGTTCCAATGCTTTATGTCTTGCTATTTCTTATAGCAAGGTTAGCAATATACCATTCTCTTTTGAAAATGCTTTGCAGCTGTTTTCACAAGATTATCTGGGTAGACAAGGTCACTAAGAACTATAACATTTGTCCTTGAAACACCAGACAAAGCTAGGGCAATGTATGTAAGTAGTTAGTTGGGCAAGACACGTGAATTGTAGAATAATGGTCAGATTACAAACATTGCTCTGTGTGTACAGGTGATGTAATAGAAAGTTTTCCTCCTATTCTACAGCCTTAATGTCAGTATGAAAAGTCTCTAATGCTGTTGTGTAACTGATGTTTTGAACAGCACAAGACAGGAATGTAATCGGATTGAACAGTTCCCGTTCTCGTTCATGGACCAGCGTGATAAACTGACCTCCTGATTGTAACTGATGTACACAACAAGGTTTCAGCAGCACACCTTGCTGCTTCAGAATTTGACTCTGTTTTATTTTTATTTCGTAGAGCCTTTGTTTATGCTACAAATTGCCATGAGTGCCTTTTCCATAGTGGTTCCTGAAAAGGAAACTGTGTGCCACAATGCCATTTCTGTTTTTATTTCTGCAAATACTGAATCCACTTGATTCTAGTGGACTTCTGCACACCTAACAGAATATTCAGGATTTCATTGTAGTGTTTGAAGCAAAACTCTAGACAGTTAAGCAGCAAAGGAAGAAAAGCCTGGGGATGCCTTTCTGAAAAATGTCAACCAAGCAACTCTGCCATCAGGAATTTATGTATCATTCTAATGTAAACTCCGGGCATAAATACACAGTGTGCTTTCTCTGACACCCATCCAGATCACTCAACAGCTATAGGTGTCCTCCAAAGCATATGTGGGGATAGCAGTAGTGGAAATATTTTCTGAGCCTTCTTATGTCAAAAGACCAAAGCAGCAGTGACATTGACCTTCTGTCCTCTGCTTGAAAAGATGAAGGATTCATAAAGTAGGTAAGGGCAATACCTGTCTCCAGATGCAGAATCACAAAATGTTGCAATGGAGAAGATTAGTGATTGCATCTTTGACTTTTGTTATGCTGAGTTACAGATCTTTCAGCAGGTGGGACATTACCTTAGTGGAAAAGGAGCAATTGAAACCGTGAAGCCAAGTGCTGCACGAATACAAAAACAGTGGCTGATCTGGTCCCGTGGAGTTTTAAGGTGCAAGAGGAACAATTAAGAGGAAGGGTGTGTAGGAGCAAAGTAAAAAATTACTTTTGTGTCTTGATGATGTTTTTATGACTGGCTGTTTTTGTGCTTTTTCTGTGGATTCATTTTAGGAGGAGATATATTTATTTGAAAGACAAAGGGAGTGTGTGTTAAAATAGAATGCTAAAGTAAAAGACAGACATTTCCGATCTGACTGAAGTAAGGACTTGAGTAATTTTTGTGTTCTAGAGATACATGAAACATACCACCAGGGAGCATTTTGGGAACTTTGTTTCCTCCAAAGAGTACCAAAGGAATGGTTTCAGTCTAAGATGCAAATGATTTATAACTCAGGTGAAGGAGTAAATACCATATCAGGGCTTCCTTGTTTCTCCATTTAAAACAAAATTGGAGGGAAAAAAAGAAGTTGTTTTTTTTTGTTTGTTTTATTCTTTGATGTTCAATTTATCCCATAATTTATCTCTGATATTTTTACTTAAAAATTGCAGTCTCATCCCAGTGTAGTATTCAGCCTTCCTCTAATTCCCTGCTGGCTGCAAACATTGCTTCTTGCTCAGTCTTGCTATGCTGCATCTGTTGAAGCTGTTACAGGTTCCAGTTCACTAGATACACTACCGGAGTGCAAAGGGATTGAAGATCTGTAGGGACAAAAATGAGCTCCTTCACAGAGAGCAAAACTCTTTAGTGCACTGTTCTGATTTTGGCAGAAGGAACAGACTTTGGGACAGTCTGAGCCTCTCTCACATTGAGTGGAGAACACAAAAACCAGAACCTCAGACTACACATTGCAGATGAATCTCAAAAATCTATTTTGCTTAGCAGGAGGTAGATTTGCCACTCACCCCCATTTCTCTGTCTTCTCTTTTAAGGGCCAAACACTTGCTTTTGAAAGTAATGGTACCTTTATTCAACACTCCCCATTGCATCAAGCTGTTTTGGTAAAACGAGACAAAAGACTCAAGACAGACCTACCCCTTCTGTGTGCATCTTGTGAGTGCTGTGACACTACACTTCAGCAGCATTGTTCTGATGGTTTCCTCAATGGTGCTGGCAGGGTCTGGGTGACTGCATAATCTGGGAAGAGGTTGTTCCCATTAGACACCAGTGACGTATCTTCCAGCTTGAGCCCCAAATCAGAAAACTTTGTGACTGGCACAAAGGGCTGAAATATAATGGCTGCAACATAATGTTGCAGGTATTTTACTACATTGAGTTATGCCAGCTTTTGCTTCACATGTGCCTTCAAGAATATATTGACTTCTCTTAATGGACAGGAATAACAGAGGTTATGATTCACTAGCTGAAGAACAGGCTGCAATTAAGTAAACTGGTAACTGTTTGATGTGATATCTGAAACTTCTCCCACAAATTGTGGACTAATGATTTTTCTATGTGTACAAATTATGCATTTGTATCGACCAAAAAAAAAGGTAGTACTCAAATTTATTTTGTGTGTGTTAAGTTTTACAAGAACATTCTGGGAGATCAACTTAAATTCTGAATTTAGAAAGTATGGCCTGGAGTTTATTGCAAGGCTCCAAGTAATGCTGTAAAAAAAATTCATTGTGAGGAACAGCTTGTTTAAGAAACTCAAAATTATGGCTTAAATATATCAGATGATTTGGATGTCCATCTGGAATTCAAGTGTGGAATTCTCGTGTGCATTACACATGAGAAGACACTGAAATATAAGGACAACTCAAAATTCAATAGGCTTGTGGAATGAGTTACTAACAGGAAAGATTATTGTGTCTCAGAGCATTATTTTCTCATCAAGTACACGCACATCCAGCTGTTTCGAGGGGTTTTGTATTCTTGATACTCATCTGGAAGTTCAGCATTCATTACTTTGCTTTAAGCCTATTAGCAGTGTTGGTATAGGACACAGATTTATGTCTGAACATGACCCAAGTTGACAAATTGACTCAATAAATGAAGTGATGTTTGGAAGCTATGGGCAAACAAACAATTATGTGAGAGTAAAAGATGCATCAGCTCAGCAGTCACATAGATGGGAAATTAAATCTGTCCTCTGGATCTACTCAGCATTTTTCTTTTTTGTTGTTGGGTTTTGGTTGGTTTGTTTGTTTGTTTTCCATCTGTGTTTCTTACATGTTGAACTTCATTCTAAATGTAAAGATTTTTGGACTGGCAGGAGGTTAGTTTTTTGTTTGTTCTTTTTCTTTGCACTCTGTCTATCAAATGGCTTTGGAGAGAGAATCATGGAATCATTTAGGTTGGAAAAAGCCTCTAAGATCACCAATCTAACACTGCCAAGCCCACCATTAAACCATGCCGCCAAGAAACACATCTTCACATCTTTCAAACCTGGGAAGCCTGTTCCAAAGTCTGACCACTCTTATGGTGAAATATTTTCTTCTGTTATCCAAACAAACCTTTCCTTGCTGCAATTTGAGGCCATTTCCTCTTGTCCTGTCAATAGTTACTTGTGAGAAGAGACTGATCCCACCAGGCTACGACCTCCTGTCAGGGAGTTTAGAGAGTGATAAGGTCCCCCCTGAGCCTCCTTTTCTCAAGGCTAAACAACCTCAGCTACTCTTCATCAGACATATGCTCCAGACCCTTCCCCAGACTGCACAAATTATGACTGTCCCCATCTTCTGGCTGGATTATAAAAGACCCTGAAATGTGTTGGTGATTTGTTCTGTTTTCTGAAAGGTTTCTTTGCAATGTGGGTTACATGGAAAACTGCTGCTCTTCTACCACCATATAAAGCACAAAACCAATTAACAATTAATAGGTGATTCCTGGTACCAAATTCCCCATGGCAGTATGGCTCCTCTAGCATTCTGTATGCTTGAAGAAATACATGTTTATGTGTACAAAGCCACATGCACTGTCCTACTTCCTTCTGGAGGAATTTGTCACCATCCTGAAAATGCCCTTCAATGTTCTAACTTGGAAAAGGTAGCTTTGGACTGTACCTTTTCCTTCTTTTCTCCCTGCTTGTACTTCTGTGTACCTGTATTTGAAAATACAGTTTAGATATATGGTGCCTGACAGGAATCTGAGGCTGGTGGAATGGGGTGTTGGGAATGTGTTGCTCACAGGATGCATTTCTCTTTTGCCATGTGCTTATTTTTTTCCTATGAGATAAGACTTGTGCTGCATGGGGTCTTGGATGGGGTTTTGAACAACCTGGCCTGGTTAGAGGTATCCCTGTCCATGAACTAGATGATGTTTAAGGTCCCTTCCAACCCAAGCCATTCCATGATATTTAGATTCCAAAATTACACTTGTTGCTCCCACAGTTTGAGGCACAAGATATATATGTGAACAGTAGTTGCTTTAAGAACAGTATTCTTCTGGAACACATTTTTTATCTTAAATGAGATACGTGTGTGTGTAATACATGTGCATAGATATATTTATAGGCAAAAGTATGATAGTAGTATAAAAATAACTGGGACCTGAATCAGATAAATTTGATTTTTCCTTCTCTTTGCGAAGCCTTCTGCAAACCAATTAATCAAATAATTCTTTCCCCCCATCTGTGAAATAGTGTTCATACTCATCTTTAAGCAATTTTAATCTCTGTTTAAGCATCACTATCTGGAAGCAGTGATATTAATTAGATCAGTGCAAGTTCTTCCTGGGCATAATGACAGCTGTATAGGAAAAAATGGTTTATCAGGTATTTTTGGCTACATGGAAAATAGAAAACCTTACGGCTTCTTTGAGTTTTGGCAGTGACTTCAGAGTCTCAGTAACACGGCAGAAAGCTTGGACTTTTCAAACAGTAATCCAAATGGGAAAACAAACAAAGTGTTTCATCCTCAAATTTAATGCATGAGACAAATGACTGCATCCTGGGACTCCCATTATTGGTAGAGGGAAATTGTGACTTTTAGAAAACGTTGGTATAAGCATTTTTAAAAACACTGCAAGACAAAGAGGAACATATTGAAAAGTGTATTTAGAATAATTAATGGTAAAGCTGCTAATAATATTGTGATAATTAAAGAACAGAAGCTGTATCTGGAATCAGACAATGAGCATTGGATCAACTATAGAAGAGTCCTAGAATTCATAATAAATATTTTGGGGCACTTAGGTTATTCCTACTGGTTTGATGATAGTGCAGTTTGTGGCTTTCAAATGGCTTTTCTTTTTTCTGTAAAACTGCCCACCGCTGCTAACATTGATCACAGTGCTTACTCACGTCCAGGTGTTGCTTGAAAGTAGCTTTAAATGCCAGTAATGAACAACCTTAGAGGTTCCACATCTCACTAGGTTAATGTATTTTTCAAGCCTGAAATCTGTTGTGGGCTCAAACTCTGATTTTTTGTTTTGTTTTGTTTTTTGGGTTTTTTTTGACCAAGGAAAATAGCTTTTTGTCTAATATTAGTTCCTTTCCCCACTTTTTTTTTTGTTGTTGTTTTTTTTTTGTGAAATCTTTCTTTGGGTTTTTTGTTAAAGAAAGAGGAGCTCTTTTCTCTGCATTATGGTATCATAGGTAAAATCAGTGCATCTCAGAAGCTTTTATTCTCATTATGCTGTAGAGGAAAGGCCTGGGAAGTAATAAAACCCTTATTCAGGCAGCCTGGAAGATTTTCATCTCATCTTGAGATGTGCCAAAGTACCTCATAATCGGCAAACAGCTGCACTGTCATTTCCTTTAGGTGCAATTTTGTCCTGAGCACTGAAGAGGAGGTGGTGAGTGGTGAGGGCATGTCCTGGGGTCTGAGGGGCTGAGTACATAAAGCAGCAGGGGCAAGGTTGCATTCAAATGGCAAAAAGATTTTCTGACTTTCTGATATGCTTGGAACATTGATTTGTCTGGGTTTTAGGACATTAATTTTAAATGAATTTTTTCAAGTCAGAAATATTTTAGTGCTTTGTTGCATTAAGAGGATTATTATTTTTCCTTCATCAGATGTTTGCTAACAAATGTGTCATCAATGCTATTTTTTTTTGAGATGAAGTACTGTAGAATGTGCATAGCACATAATCAGCTGTAGATTAGTAAAAAAGAGCAAATTAGGATTCCAAATAGGGAGTATTTTCTTTTCTTTCTAAAAAACCAATTTTTTCTGTTTTTCCTGTAATATCAGTTTGGTTTTGAAGTTAAGACTGCCATCAGTTTACAGGGATTTTGCTAAGTGTACTTCACTTAAGAGTTTTATGAAGTGTACATCACTTAAGGAAAATGGAAAATCTGAAAACAAATCTTCCAATTCAAATCCCAGACTTAAAAATCCAAATCAACCCCTCTATCTCTTAATAAAGTGTTACAGTCCTTGTGTTATATCGTAACATTCTGAAGCAGGGACTGTGGAAAGGTTTCTATGAGAGAGACAGGTATTAGAAAGAAAAACAGCATGCCATTCCAGAGAAAACTTATATCATTTACTTTAGCTGTGGTTTCTTCCCTTTTGTATTTGCTTTTTGCAAATAATCTGCTGCTCACAGCTTAATATTTGTGCGGAGAAATGTTATTGCAAAAAAAGAAAAGTTTGCAAAGGAAGATGATTTCTAAATGGGGTTTTCTGGGGACAGGCAACATCATGGAAATGCCAGTGGGAGGAAGACCTGAAAGCAGAATAGGTACCAATGCCCATAGTTACAGAGAACAGTGATTGCAACTAGGGCTGATCTTTCTGAAACTCTTTAAAGCTTTACTAGTAATACATCATAGAAAAATAGGAGCTCAGGTGGCCCAGGGGACAATTGCATCAGCATAAATGGAAAACTTAAGCCACACAATGTCCTCAGCCACCTGTTGTAAACCCCAAGACTGCTTTCCATCTTCATATTAATTTTTCACTTCTAAATTATCCGTACTTGAAAGTACCTCAAACCTTGCACTTCAGTAGCTGTAAATAAATTCAGCAGCTGTAAAATAAATGCATATGCAGCATTAATTAGGGATTGAGTGTTCCCCATAACACATTCCTTGCAGATGATACCTACAGACTGTCTGAATGCTTCAGCTTCAATCCACTCCAGCTCCAAGGCGGCCTTCAAAAGCAGACTCACACAGATGTAGCTCTTGTTATTCTCTGGGAGTCAGCAGAGCCATTGAAGGAAGAAAAGGCATGGAGCTGAGAAAGGCAATCAGCTTTTTTTTTTGTTTGAAGATGGTGGGAAGGCTTTGTCCACAATTGCAGCTTCACCTGGGCTCCAAATTGCCTCTCAGTCAGTGCTCTTTGACAAGGCCAGGCACACCTCACTCCAGTGTGACAGCATCTCCTGTGAGCCAGGTTTACACAAACAGGCCAAGCTTGGTGTCCTCTTCCAGAATAAGGTCCTGATCAGATGGTTTTTTCTCTAATTAGCCAGACAAAGGCCCACGAACTTTCCAAGTGATTTGTTTGAGTAAGGAAGGCATTAGTATGTCATTTGGGATTTCTACTTATTTTATGAAGCATTTAAGCATCCTTCAGAAGGAATTGTATTACACACATATAATATCAGCTACATATAAGACTGTTTGATTCAACAATGAAAAAATAAACAGGGCAATTTTCTTCTTTATTGCCCAGTTTTCCCCCTCCATTTTCACTTTGTTGTCTGAAATACAATTAATAATAATACTATTTCTAGCATGTCTGAGTATCTATTGAAATAATAAATCAAACTTCCAAGGCACAAGTGTGACTTTAAAAATACATAAACATTAATGATCATCATTTTTCTCAGCTTTGTCTTTTTGTTTCTCACTTTGATAGCATATCAAACCATGCTTAATAAACCAGATACCCAAGTTAAATTGTGTACTGCATGTAGAACAGTTTTTGCCGTGCAGACACGTAAATGGGCTTGGCAACCACTTTGAAATATAAAGAGACTCATAAGCAAAATATTCACCCCAAAAATCTACAGTTCAAAACATATCCAATTAGAATTCAGAAAGCAGATGAGTTTTTAAATGCAATCTTAAGCTTGGAAGGAGAATCTATCAGGAGATAATTGATTCCACCAAACAGAAACAATCATTGAAAATGTTCTGCCACCAGAGGATCCTAAGCACTATAGAAATGGTAATAACTCTATACTTTTCCTTATGATATTTCTGACAGATTTCTACAAGGCTTTGTCCCAGCTCACTGAGCAGGCACCCCTTCTTCGTCACGCTACATTGCTCTGCTTTTGTCCTATTTCTTTCCTGGATGATGAAGACAGCTGGGTTTTCACCTCCCTTTTCTCCTCCAGCAGAGCCAGAGGAGAGCCACGCATCCAGGAGTCTATGGGGGCCATCTCTCTGCCTCAGCAAAGGTGTCACAGTCCAGAACAGCATCACCTTGGGCTTCTAGCACTGCTGGCATTGACAAAAAGAGTGGGGCCTGAAGAAAGGCGAGACAGGGCCATCACTCCTCTTACCCCGTTGTAGCTCCAGTGGTGGAAGGAGCAAATACCCTGATACTCAGAGGGTTTTCTCCTGTTTTCTGGTCACCCACTTCTCTTTCCTTCTAAATCTCCCTTTCTTGTGGGAAAAAGTCCTATTCCAAGCCTAGGCTGTGTGCCCTGGGTATCCTGCAAAAAAGTCGTTTTTGCCTGCCCATATGAAAAACCCTGGAGAAGGGACCATTGGCATCTTTATTCCAAACAAAACATTTTCATGGAAGTTATTCAAAGTTAAGTTAATGTGTCCAGACTTTGTGCCTTTTCCTTCTTCTCAGGAACAAATTGAGCAGATCTCTGCCTGCTTTAGGTTTATAATTTCTAACCTTCGTTATTTCCAAAACTGCAGTGAAAGACAAAGATTTTTCCTGATGTACTCAACTTTTCCTAGGCTTATCCAGTGGACAATCTGCCTCTAAACAGGGGTATGATATGTGCTTTGATTTAATATTCTATTTGTCTTTCTCTCTACCTGCACAAAGAATGTGCTTAGACAAGCTTACAAGGACTCTATGGAATAATTGTTCTGGCTCATATGTAAACAAGACATATTTTACCTCTTGTTGATGCTCAGCAATTTTACTGCTTTTTAGTTTTGCTCTGTCCTCCTTTTCATCAATGATTGAATTACTTTAGAGAATTTTAATAAAAAGATGTTTGCTCTATGGGAGAGGAGGATTTATTGTTGGGGGCTCTGTGTGTGTGAGTGTATATATACGAAACTTCTGTTTCTCTTTTTTCTTTAATGTAGAGTTGTGCTGACTGCCAGTGTTTTCTGGGAGAACGAGCTCTTGGAGCCATCCTGGTCAGCTCTAACTGGTTTTAATTAGACTCAGCCTGAGCATATGAACACACGTGCAGATTCTTAGAGTCCTTTAATGACCCCTTGATTGGAGAGGGAAAAATATTGCCATGACTTAGGCATATGAGCTATGATCTTACTCTCACAGACAGGAAAGACTGTGATGTTTCAGAGTAAAGGAACCAACCCAGCAGGATGGGTGGGTAGGGAGAGAGAATTTCCAAAAGTAGAAGCTAGAGGTGTTGGTGCTAATTTAGGAACCAGAGACCCTCCTGCTTTAAGGTAGTAAGGAAAAAATGCATTTTTCTCTCTTTCTAATGAGATATATTTGAAACACAACACTGTTATTAACTTCCTATATGTTGTCTCTCTGTTCTGTTTACTCTTATCAGTTCTTCTGAACCCTGCAGTTGGGCCAATTTCAATACTGATAATTAAACTCTTTCTGCATTAGTGTTCCCCCAAACAAAGCCAAAATATTGCGTCCAACTCATCTGGCTCAGTTAAGAGATTCTGGATGATGTATTACATCTTTTTTAAGAGTTAAAAAGCCAAATAGTTATAAATAGATGTGTAAAATCATACCACTGGATCTCAGAAGCACTGCACTCAAGGAGCGCAATACAATTGACAAGCAATTTAAGCCAGAGTGTGAAAGGATGCAGAAATAACAAGATTTGCATGAAAAATATTGAGATCATGAGAACATCAAATTTAAACAAAAAACTCGTGTGCCTCATGACTAAATCATGAGAGCTGGCATTGCTGTTATAGCATTCAATATGCTTGGCTTTTGAAAATAGTTTTATAATGAGGGTGGAGTGTATCTGTCTGTACAGAAAATGAGCATTGTTTGTACCTAGCTAGCTCATTACTATGAGAATCAGGAATGCAAGACTTTCAAATCTTAATACAGGTCAGAAGATCTCAGATGCTTCCAGCTATGGTTGAGCCCACATTGTCAGGAAGATAACCCCAAGCAAAGACAGAAACTGACCCTGCTTTCAAATCAGTCAATCAATCAGTGATTAAACAGTGCCACCAAAAAAGAAAAAAAGTAGAGGGAATTTCAATCAGGAATCTCAATCAGGTAGATGATTGTCTATTTATTTCATCTTATCAGTGACAATCATTTGTCTTGGGGCAGAATAGAGTTACATCAGTGATGGTGGCAGAAGGGTCTGAAGAAGGGTCATTGCAAAGAGATTCCCTCCCATCCATCCGTCTTTACTCTTGACTGACTTACAACCACCATGACAGATTTCTTTCATTTTCTTTTGCTGCTGTTTTGCTTTCTGACACGCTGCACGGTCAAGATAAAGCTGATATATACTCATTGTCTAAGGCAAAGCGTGGACTTTCTAAATGGGTTTATGCTTTCACTGTATACTGTAGCACTGCACATGGGGGTGGTACTTCCAGGGATTCTTTGTTTAATTCCATGAATGAGTTGTCATAAATTAAGGTGCTTCAGGTGCATTCGTATTTTTTAAATTCTTTCCCGAAACTGAAGTGTCAAAAAAATATCTTACAAAACCATTTAGCTCTGGAATTTAATATTCCTCTTTTAAATTTAGTGGTGCTTGCTGAGATTTCTTCAATACCTTACATTCTGAATATTTTAAATAAGCATGTAAGATGCCCACATAGGGATTTTTCTGTTTGTTTTTAAAATAGCTATCATCCTCATGATAATGCCGAGCAGCATTTCTATAGACAATCTTTTTTTATTTTATACCGAATATAGAGTAATTTCTGCTGTCTGTAAGTTGTTAGGCTCAGCTGCTTCATAGCATTGTATTGAACACGAAATACACCCCTGGAAAAGATTCAGACTGCTCTCCTAAAAAAGTAACTGACATTTTCCTTTTTTTTTTTTTTCATTTTAAATTTACGAGTTATGAATTCATGGACACTTCACACCACCTTATTTCTAATTTAAAGCACTTAAGCCAAACAGGACACTTGGTGCTGTGTTGTAATTCCTGGCAGCCGTGTTCCTTTTGCTGTGTCACTTTTCTTCATGTATTTCATGGCTGACACTTTGTAACAGGAATGCTTTTGTCCTGAAAAATCAAAAATGCAATTATATATTCCAAAGGCTGCAGAATTTGGATCTACTTAGTCTAGATATTGTAAAGCAAAGATCTTCATCCTTGTTATTGGTACAGCAAAACAGAAATACAGATCCTGCCTCAAAAATATCTGATTATGGTATTAGGTTTTGTCTTTTTGAGTTTGCAGCTTAAATTAATGGCTGGATTCTGTTTGGCATCAACAGGTCTTCAGTGTGTTTGCTTAACACAAGCTTAAAATGTTGTGACAATGATGTGTCCAGTATTACAAGAATTGTGCTAATAAAACTGCAGCACAGTAGCAGTAAAATAAACCATGAGGGAGGAAAACTGGGTATTGATGTGCAATTTCACGCTGTTCACCATGACTCCAGCAATTAGCAGTAAAAATGAGATTACTTTACCTGGAAAAGGAGCCTCTTTCTGAACAGTGCATTTTACTATTCTCGTCCGCATTGCAAACGTTCACGTGTTGGAAATACCCCAGTAAGAGCAGACCTTTCTTCTTGCCAGAACTAATACCTTCCTGTTGGCCATGAGGAAATGGAGAGAGAAGCAAATTGCTCTTTCTTTCTATCGTCCTGCCTCTGCCTGCCTTCCCCTAAAATGTGTACCCAGTTGTACCTCTTTTCTTTGGGACAGCACCTCGTACCCTGTGCCACAGAGAGCAGCCAAGGCAAGGGAAGGATGGTCTTTAGTGGACCCTCCCTTCCAAAAAATCCCATCTGGCCAAAGATCCCTTCCTGCTGCCTTGGTCAGCTCAGTCTTACATGAGGAAACAGCATTTATTTTCTAGGAAGTCTGTCAAGTCCAGAAGAGGTTATGAGTCTGGAATGCTTAAGCCCTGAAAGAGCAAAGAGTTGGGCAGTTTTTGGGTTTTTTGAGGTATCAGAAATGACCGATCTTTGACATGACTTATGTAGCCAGAAGACTGGATTGCTCTCACCTTGGCAGCATCATGCAAGTCAGGTCCTGCAGTATTCAATGTCTAAGTTATCCATTGAGAGACAACTAGAGGAAAACCATTCACCAAATCTGTTTTTTCCCAAAACATTCTGCAGAGGTACTACAGAGTAAGGAAGTTTCATGCTCCAATGGGAAAAAAAAATGAGGTTTGGGGTGTATCTTTGTTCCCCACAGCAGATTGGGATGTTTCCTGAGGAATAGATAGACCAGAACCTAAATTTCAGTAAAAAAATTCAAATGTAGGTTAAAAGTGAGCTTTGTTGGAAGGCTTCAACTTTAATTATTTTTTATTGACAGGGAAAAAATTCTATCCCCATAATACAAATTCCATCAAAAAAAAAGCCTGAAGCCCTGCTGGATACTTTGCCAAATTTTAGTGTATTTAGAACCTTAGTACTCATTTTCTGTTTCTAGGTTTGTACATTACCCAGAACAACACCGGGTTTTTGTCAGTTTTTTCCTTTGCACTTAATATTGTGTATATTTTAAATATCAGTGTCTTTAATTGTCTAGGATTGAGAGAGATATGTAAAGATAGTTCTTATTTACCTTTGGTCTTGTGTCCATCTTACAGAGCGGAGTGCATTTTACAAACTGTAATTACAGGAAAAGTCCTGTTGTGGAGAAACATAATCTTACCTCAACTTCTCCAGTTTGCAGAAGCAAAAATGCAAGAGAGAAAGCCTCGTGGAAGCTTTAAAGCCTTTTAGTTCTGAGTTTATTTAAGGGCAAGTCATCTTGGAAGTGGACTGAGGAGGTTGTTCTGATTCTGTTGGTTTTTTGGGGTTTTTTTTTTTGCTTTTACACAGTGTCTTTCATGTTAGAATGTCCTCTAAAGAAAAACATTTTCAAAGTTATATAATAATTTTTTCATTGTTAACTGCAAGTCGAAAGGCATTATTATTCTTTATTTTTTTTTTAGAAAATCTGTAATTTTACAAAACTTTTCACTGCAAGCAGTTTCTTTCCCTCTCCTTACTCTTTTCCCCTGGATTGCCATTTTAGAGAAAGAGCTGGAAATATCTGCCTGGCTCTTTTTACACCACCCCTATTTCTGTACTTTTCTACTGCTGGACTTTACACATGACAAAATGTGACTAAATATCTGTCAGATGCTGTCTGTTATCTCTTTGTCTCATCAGAGGAAGAAGTACGGGCAGTGAAGTGTTATGTTTTGATTGGGATTTAGGTTTTTTAATTTGCACACGTTGGTCTGTATTTCTGTTAGTATGTTCAAGGTCATAAAAATGTACTTTGTTCTTCTGGGGAAAAATAGTGCTTTCTTCATCCAGGATTTCTTTTCTCAGGGCCTAAGAAAACTGTTTTCAGCTCAGCCCAGGTTGGCTCAGCCAGCAGAGCCTGTCACTGGTTTGTATCCTGGAAGTGGGGGGTAATTTTTCACACCTTAGGCTGTTAAATGTTCAGAGCAATTATACTTTTCATTTCGATAATTTCTCATGTGGAGAATGGAAGAGAGATTTTAGCATGTGTCTTCATTAGTCTGTGGTACTGGGGAGATGAACTGCAGTTCAGCAGCAGCAGACAGAGCTTCCCAAGAGGTGATTTTTTAAGAAAGAAAGAAAGAAACCCTCCAACCTGTCACTGTAATGTAACCAGAAATTTGCAATGAAACAAAACAGAGGTCAAACATCCATTTTATTTTATAAAAGTAGTATCCAGACCACTATGAAGAAGGAAATAGTAGCTAATATAGATGACACAGAGAACTCAGAAAAATCAGAATTCATTCATGAAGTGTGGAAAAAAACTGAGGAAATATGGCAAAGCATTCATAATGTTAGTACATATCTTGCTACAAGATTTTCAGAGCTCTAATCCCCATCTGCCAAAAATCCTGCTTGTCTTCTGAGACTCAGTTTCAAGCTTGGAGCAAGTTTCAAGCACTCTGGATACACTTTTCCAGACTCTGCTGTCTTGGTGGAAGGCAAGGGGTTGGAAGTAGAGGATATTAAGGTCCCTTCTAACCCTAAGAATTTTGTGGTGTTGTGTCAGGGAGGATATACCAACCTTTAGATGTTGTGAGCCATTGTGTGGCTGCTGACTGTTTCACCAAGTGGTTGTCTGCAGATGTTGAAAATCAATGTTAAATTAGGAATAACCCTTAATTTTTCAGTGACAATAAAAAATTCTGTGTATTGCAGCAGATTCAATTTGTCAGTCAGCACACTTAGCCTGCATTCTTTTAAGAAGGGCTCAAAACAGTCAGATATTAATCTCAATATTTTAATTTTTTTTGCAGTACAGTAATATTGTATAGAAGAGGTTTGAGTATTGAGAAAGAAGCTGAAAAATATGTTTGAATGTCTTCCCAAACTGTGACTGATAGAACTACTGAGTTGAAAAGGCTGTACTCCTAAGGCTTGGTGAAATTACTTTCTTTTAAATTGCTTGAAATATATCAGTTAATTCTGTTAGCTGGTTGTCTTGATTGCCTATTTGGATGCTAGAGAGAAGCAGACTGTGATTAGTCTGATTTATTTTAAATGCCTACCTTAAGTCAAGGTCAATCACATTCCTTGATCTTGCAATTTCCTTTAAAGAAATTCCAGATGAAGAGCTCAAATGCACATTCCAAAAGGCTGGGGAAAAAGTGAACTTTATATTCATCTGTAGAAAACAATTTTATGTATATTTCTTGTGGCATAGACTGTCATTACATTTGTATTAGTCATAATAGAACATATTGTCACTTGATTTAGATTTTTACCATTCAGAAAACTTCAGTAACTGTAAAGAAACCTGATCTGGGAGGCTACCATTGATTTTTAAGAAAATTTCAAAACATCTGTCTGAATTCCTATCTGTGCTATTAAGGAGAAAAATACTTTCTCTAGCAACAGTTCTTATTTCTTTGAAAAGCCTCATATCAATTTGAGGTGCAACGAGAACAGGCCTAAACCTTGAGAACTCAATCTTATTTCAGTACTTTTCTCACTACATTGATAGAAATTTTGATGCTTTTCGCTAATCTTCTTGCCTAATCTCAGTTCACAAGGAAAAATGGACCACTTCTTTAAGTTCAAAGTCAGGGAAGAGTGTCTCCACTGCTCCATGAAATAAGGGTATGACGGTTCTACTGATGAATGCACAGCTGTTCACCTGCAATGAAAACAACCACCAACAGAAAGGCAGAATTTTCTGAGTCAGAAAAATGGACCTCTCATAAACTAGAGGCATTATAAACAGCAGATATTTGCACAACTACAATTCAACCTATTTTTCCTTTCAAAATGAGAAACTGAAGTACAGAGGAACAGATTTCTATGAGCATAATTTATAAGCTTGGGGTTTTTTTGGAATCCTGCCTCTACTGATGTTTAAATATGTGACATTGATCTAAATAGTAGATACAGTAGTAGTAGGTATTACGTAAATTTAATAATGCACATTTCATTGTAGGCATATCTTTGTGATGTCATGCTGTCAAGAAATAAATAGTGGGCATTTTATCTTGCAAGGGGTTATCACAGACACCTCACTGTCACAACCTATTATCATCCCTGTTAGTGATAAGTAGGGGAAGATCAGGTTTATCTTGCAAATGACCTTGAAGCTTCCCTAACTCAGCCCAGCAGAGGCAAGGAAATGTCACAAACCTCTCAGCAGCTGTAATGGTGTCAGGTTTTTGTTAGAATGAGGTCTCATTATGAGGAAAGAAGTCAGAGAAACGAGAATGAAAAGGACAAGCAGCAAACCAAAGACCTCTACTAAAAGAATTTCTTGGATAAGTTAGTAGAAACTTACATTCCCACTCTCACTTGAAGCAGCAGGGTTTTTATCAGGACAGTTCATGCCCTTACACGTGCCTGTGAGTAGGAAAAGGGCAGCTGTGACAGCTATTTGAGATGACCTTATGTTACACCCTTGTAAAAGCTGATGGCAGTGATTTCAGCAGAGCTGGCATTTTGCTCTCCCTCCGGTGTCTCCTACTGGTGACACATCACAGGCAGGCGGCAGCTGGAAAGGGTTCCAGTCCAAAATTAGAAAAGAAGGTAATTAAAAAACACTTGTAGTAAACGTTGCATGCTACAGCAATGTGCAAAAACTATTTAGTGACTGTTTTTTCAACAGTTCTCGTGTTAAATGAGACAACATAGCAACCCAAAAAAATCCTAAGTTCAAATTCTGTATTTTGAAATCATTGTTCTTTCTGAAAATGGACATATAAATTAGTACTATAGGAATTCTGTTTAGGCAGGAGGAAATGGTACCTTCAGTTATGCCTGCAGTGAATAAAGGAAAATAAACCAGTCATAGTTTCCTAAGTTGTTTAAAATGGAAAAAAGAAAAGGACTGAAGAATGTGCTTCCAAAAGTCATCCATACAAAAATACCAATTTTACCACTTAGAAGTCTTAGATATTTTTACACTAGTGAAGCATCTTTGAGTTGCTGACTTCTCTTTTGTTAAGAAAACTGTTACAGTGTGTCAAGCTATACTTGATGCACCTAAAATGTTTAAGATACTCTGAATTATCCATTGCAAAAAACGTCAGATACACACTCACATGCATTCACTCTTGTCCCACTTATCGTATTGACAAGTAGAAAAGACTTTAAGTGGAGTATAAATGATACAGAGCCTCATGAAGCAAGGAAACTTGACTTGATGCTCTGCTTAGCTGACAGAGAACCAAATACTTGACAGCAGTCACAGCAGCAAATGTTACTGGTAAAGTTTTAAAGGATTGCCTGGTAGAAGCAGAAATACACTTCCAAATCTGCTCTGAGATACACATACAGCGTATGTGAAATACACACCAAAATCTGAAAAAGTACCCTTTAATCTGCCCAAAACTAAATGCTGTCTTTCAGTTCAGTTTTTTTCTGATGTATACAGGAGATGTTGGAAGTCTCAGAAGTGTCTGGAAACAATTTCTCTGTGACTGTTGAGAAACGAGTCCTATGTCTTATCCTAAAGAGTTGAATGTGTTTCCAGTGGTCATTTTCTGATTTGTCATATTTTCATGCTTCAAAAAGCATCTTAGAACTCAATAGTAATATATGAAACAAATTAATGTCTGGGTGATAGGTTATCATTCATCAAGGTAATCTGAAGTGATTATTGAAGATCAATTTGTAAGGAAAAATTTCAGTAGGGAAGATAAGATGACAAAGTACAAGTATTTTCTGCTTTTCTGCAGAAATGTAGAAAGTATCCTTAAAAAAAGTAAAATTCATAGGTAAGTTATGAAGCACAAGAATATTGCCTTAGAGAGTACTATGTAGGTCTTCTCTGTGTTCTATCTTAATTTTTTAGTTTGTTTTTTTTTTTTTTTGGCTTGCTTGATTTCATAACACTATCCTGAGTCGATTTGAGTAATTGTGTGGGGTAACTCCACTACTGAGATTATTTGTCTTTTCAGAATTTCTCAGGTAATGTACCTTGGTCTATCCTTGCTCCTTTCTTTGAATCCACCACAAGGATATTTCCAAAATGGCTCTGGCTCTTCTCTGAAATAGAAGAGGGGTGGATTGGAGAGTTGATAACTCAGAGCAAATTGAAGTGGAGAGGAATTAAAGCTGTTCTTTGATCCCCAATTCTGTGGTGTATTCTTGTTAGGGAAAGACATCCCTACAGAAGGTGGATACATGCTTTAGCAAAGGAGAAGGGTTGGGTCTTGTCCCAGTCTATGCATCATCAATATAATTTCATACCTACAGTAATGTGGTAACAGCTGTGGCCTGCTCAGACAGAACTCTCTGGTTTAGTATTAGTAACATCTGAGATCTCTTATCAAATCTAAAAATACTTTTAGGGATTTTTTTTTTTTTTTTTTTTAAACTTCACTCATTAGTTCTAGTGACTGCATGAGGAGCACTCATGACCATTTGGGAAATTCCATAATTTGAGTTCTTATTGTTTTTTCAGAATGTCAAAAATGATCCAAGGAAGGGTTCTAAGGCCCCAATGTAGAATTTATTCCATCTTTGTTTTTGGTTTTTTTATTTTATTTTAATCTTGCCAATCTAACTGGTTGTTGGAGGAGACTGTTAGATGGGGAAATTGATGTGAAATACTTTAAAAATGTATGTGGGGGAAATTCTGTCCTTATTCTGCTCCATATTTATTTATTTATTTATCCCTACCACAATTTTATTGTTTGTATAGCAAAGGGTGTGCTGCTCTTTACTGTTTCATGTACATTTCTGTGAAGGGCATGGAGTATTAATATGGCAGATCTGGTAGCTCCTCACTTCACTGCCCATGAAATAAACTGAGGAAAAAAGAACACAAGGTTACCTGCACAAATACAACACACAGGAAATGTGTTTAGTCTCACAAGATGGCGTATAAGAGAAAATACATTTGTGCATTTAGACTGATGCAAGGTGAATAATTCTTAGCTAGCAATGAACTATGCAGCTGCTGTCATTCTGTGTTCAGAGGTTGGGGTTATATTACTGAGGGCTCCTTAGTGTTTATCCAGAGCTTTTGCAAAGCCTTTTGCAGCAGCTAAACATGAGCTTCCTGCTTTGCTGTTCCTTTATTCACAAAACATGCCATAACTGGGATTTTAATACTTGTATACCGCTTTGATATCAGAGTTTCAAGTGAAATGTGCTGCATATTTACAAGGTACTGATTTGTTTCCATGAACTGGCCCTGGAGCACCTGAGTACAACCAAAGAGATGTATCACAAGGGGAAGCAGAATCTGGTCTGAGGGTACTGGCTGCTATCTTAATAGCAAATCTTTAGAGATAGATCTGTAGAAAGCATCAATTAGTCTCATACTCTACTCAGTTCACAATATCTGGTTTCAGTGACACATTAAGGTTTTCTGGGATTCAGTTGTTCTTGTGGTTCTAAAAGTCAGACAAGAGAGTATTTAGTAGTAGCAGGTGTTAGCAAACTATCATTATGCAGCTCCCTCAGAAACAATTTATGATCTGTTTTATAGATCCTACCACGCTCATGAATCTAAGCTTCATTCTTGATGCAATTGATCAAACTAAGCCTTGTAAAGGCAATAACAAGGCAGAGGGAGGGGATGCTTTTTAGAAGATTCTTTAAGGAAGTGAGAAAATGAAGAAAAAGAAACAGGATGACACTATGCTGGTTAGTACACCCAGCTGATTGATAACCTTATTATTAGCAAAGGCTAAAATGTCCCGCTCTGGGAGCCTTTTGTACAAACACCATTGTAATTGGGTGAGGATGGAAATGGGAGCTTGTGGGGATGCATAAGGGAACAGACACAGTGTTTGGGATTTCAGGCCATTCATTATTTACAAACTGCTTGTGGCTGGTAGCGTTAATTACTTCACTTCTAAAGAAAGTGGAGGGCTTGTTCTGCTTTTCTTGTTGAGAAGAAGCTCTTTACTATGCAGGATTATTTATGTGTTTCCAAGGAAGCAAACTTGTCAGTTGATCTCCTTATTTTATTTAAAAGCTGAAATCATTACAAACTGGTGAAGCAATAGTTGAGGTGAATCATGGCTGTTGGGGAGCTGCAGGAAAAAAGCATTCAAAGCCCCTGCCACAGCCATGCTTGCCATTGGAAGGCGATGAGGCTCCTGCTGATCCCATGGGAATTCACACCATGGGGCAAGGAGCTGGCTGGGATCAGACCAGTGGCCTTTCTCAAAGCAAGACAAAGAGAGAAGGAGAAAGAATGTGTTGCAGTTGTTTGACAGCCCCTGGTAAATTATGCCTCTTACCTGTAAAGTCTCTAAATCCCCTTTCAGCATCTCACAAAGAACAATAATTGTTTATTGATCTAAACGCTAACAATGTATCGCTTGTTCTTCAATAAGGTCTAGAAATGTAACTCAAGGGCAATAACTGCTTTGGATAAACAACAGACTTGATGGATGTGTGGCTTTTTTTTTTTTTTTTTTTTTCTTTTTCTAAACTGTGAGCATACTGTTGAAGCATTTTGTTGTTATCTTGATGTGATCCTTGTACACACCTGTACCTGTATCGGCTTCAGTCTGTCTTTCAAAGTGGCATTCTTCTTAGCAGTGTTTAATACTTCCCTATAAATGGCTGTTTTAAAGCACATAAAATGCAGAATTCTGTTTCAAATAGTTCTTTTTACCTTCCTGCAGCATCTGTGCTTTGTCAGCTGCTCAGATGTTATATAGAAAAATAAAAAGCAAAGTGATACAAGATAAAACACTTGGCAGCATAAACATCAGTGGAGAAGTTTTCCATACAGTACCAGCATACACATTTCCATACACAACCAGTCACACTTCCAGAGGAATGTAATAATATGGAAGTTTGTATTTGTGTATATTTAGTGGATTTTTAAATGAGTCTATTCTGTTTCATTTCAAGATAGAGTGGTAAGGTTAAAATGAAAGTGATTTGATGGCTGCCTAGCAGAGCAACAGGCAGGGGTTCATCCTGGCCTTTGATAATGACACTGACAGCAGGAGGCTCTAACCAAGTATATAAACCTCTGCCTCATGCAGAATGAGTACAACAAAATTTCCAGATGTAGGGCTTTCTCCGACCTGGTAGATCTAGACAGCTGATAAACCCTAGGGTATCTCAGCGACAATTAGTTACTTATCTTTCAATCCTGAAAATGGAGGTGGAAAGTTAAGTAGCCGCATAAAGCTAAACACCTCTGGGACAGGTCTTGGGTCCAAGCTAGGCAGAAATGACAGAAAATCATTGAGAATTGAAGACATTAAAAGGTCAGAAATAAATTGTGATCCAGCCGTGTTTGACCAGTTTATCAGTTGGTATTTTGGTCTCATTTTAAGAATAAAACAACATTTTCCCTTCTCTGAAGCTGTTTGTGTTGACATTAAGGTTTTACCTACCATCTAAATATGTCATCTTATTTAGATGTGTTTCATACTCAAGAAGGGTCATGTTATTAGAGGAAACTTTGAAAACTTTTAGTGGAAATATCAGTGATAGTGTAAGAAATGAGTGGCAGAGGACTGGGAAGATGCAGCTGCCTGACTTAGTTACATTACAGTATATTCTGGTAATTCCTCCTTCCAACACGGTGAGCAAGCCAAAAGGGAAGCTGTTCTTGATTTCTTTGGCATCTCAGATTTTTAGCTTATGTAATTTCTATGCAACTAATCAGATATAGTAGATTTAATGTAGCAAAGACTGTAAATAAAAATAAAATATAGCCCTTTTTTTTATGAATATATCTTTTAAATCCTTTATATGTACTCCTTTTAGATTTGTATCTTTCTGGGGAATTTCAATCACTAAAATATTTCCTCTTCCCTTATCTCCCATATTTACAATTTCTCAGAGACCAGTTCTGGAAATGTAGGATTTTCCTAGAAATTTTAGACCAGTCTTATGAATTTGGAAATAATAATTCCCTTTGCTGCTATAGTCCATGAGGTTCTTGGAGCTGCAGCAGTTTTTGCTAAGTCACTGGGGCCTTGGAATGAGTGCCTAGATATAACCCTATTTGTTTGGATATCCACATCATGGTCTGTGACCCATGGTTCCTGTTAGCCCCCATTTCCAGATCCCAACAAGGAATTAGTCCCTAGCCTTTTTCTGCTTGCTCAGTTATGCTGGTAGCTCAGCGTGATGCACTTCAACAGCCTCAACAATCAGTCTCTTATAGGAACAGATCCTTGCCTTTGCTTGTGCCCAACATACTCACAATAGAGAAGCCAAAACTCAGTCTTTAGCAGAGATCAAAGATTTCTCTGCTGCTTGAACTGAAGGTAAGTTGTTGCTGTCCATTTTGAAAGATTCTCACCAGAAAAGCTCAGACTCCTTTCTCAGGCAAAACTTTTTTTCCAGATGCTTCAGTTGCACTAGGTATTTAGGTGGATTTATATAGAGACAGCAGCTGGATATAAACTAAAGTGAAAATGGATTTTTTTTCATCATTTTTTCTTCTATTCCAACTATTTGCTACATTTCACTATTTAATGTGCTTCTTTTTTTTTTTTTTTTCCTGAGGCTGAAAACTGCTTTCGGCTGCATATCTTGACTCAGTTCAGATGGTGTTTTGTTCTTCACAACTGTAATACTTTGAAAAGAGTTCTGACAAGAAACTTCTTTCTATGTTATTTCATTAAATTTCAAGATTCTGTTTCCCTGGAAATTCTTGGACTGAAAATGATTTAAAAGAAAGTAAAGAAAACACAAGGAATGGCTTCACTGAATGTAGTGGAAATGTTCCTGGAAATCCAGTGTGTGTGTTTCACTGGATACCACCCTTTCTTCTAGGTGAACAACTTCCTAATCTGTGCCAGTCAGAATGATTCATTGTGTTTTACTGGCAAAGCAGTTAGTAGGAAAACTAAGCTGAAGATGAAAAGAACAGCAAAATAGAGAAGAAAATTCAATTGTCTGATTCTTTTGTTCAGATTGATTTTAATTACTCTATTCCTGTTTCTTTAAAAATCTTAACACTGCCTTTTAACTATATGGCTCCTTCCCTAGTAAATTGTATTTTATACCTGAGGAATCTGGGGATTGCTTTGGTTGATTGGTAATGGTTCACATTAAGACATGTGCCGTAGTTTCTCCAGAAACAGCTCTGAGCCACCAACAGCCTGAATATTTAATACACAATATTAGAGTTTAGAGGGAGATGCAGGCAGGGATTTTGGGGGAAATACTGTTTGGAGCAGTCTAAATCTATTCTCTGTGGTTTTGTGCCTCCTGAAATACATGCTACACTCTCTTTTAAATCATCTCCAGGAAATATATTAAGACATATTGGCCATGTCACTGTGTGTTGTGTGGAACTGTGAGTGATTTAGAGGCCCAGTTCTACTTTTTTAGGTAGAAATTCGTAATTTGAACTCCCCTACAGATAGTTGTGGTAATGGGCACTTTAACATTCTGATATGTGGTTGCTACTTGCTTTTCCTTCAGTCAAGTGCATTAGAACTTCAGCATCATTCCTGTGGAATATTTGTAATCAAAATTTTTATTTTTAAGTCGCCTGGCACTAAAAGTGTGAACTCTTAAATATCCAACTATAATTCTGTCTCATCTCTTTTACTGTCTTCTAATCACAAAGGAAATTAGTCAACTTGTCTTCAAGGGCACAAATACTGAATTTGCTGTGGTTCTTTATCTCCTTAAAGTTTGTCAGTGGGATTGGCTGCTATACTGGAATTCTTTGCTAGCTTTGCTCTATTAAGAAATCCAGTGCTTGCTGGAACCCAGTGTGGGCCAAAATCTTCGAGTACTTTGGACTGAAACTTTCTGAAGGGTAAATGTTTTGTAGGTATTAAGAAGAGAATCTGCAAATGCTTGGTCGATATTATTTTTAGGTTTGGTTTGGTTGTTTTTTGTTGTTGTTTTTTTTTTTTTTTCTCTTGTTTTTAATTCCTTCTATGTTTCCGTGTAGATAAGTTTCATGTTGACCTGGCAATGTTTGGCATTTCTATATTTTCTGGATAACTGTCTTATAAACCAGCTGTTGATGATCCTGCTTTTGTACCTGAGGTCAGTATGGGATTCTTTATCTCCTGTAATGGATCTTATTCTGTAGAGCTTGGTATCAACTGAAATTCATCCTGATTTATCCCAGAATGCACTTAAATGCCCAAAGGTGTGAAGTGACTACAGCAAATGGGCAAAAATACTTCTTTAATGACTGCAGATATCTTTTATCTGCTTGCTTCTGATATAAAGACAGGAAAGACTACTCTTTTTAAGTTTACATGATTATTTTAGGGATGATGTCTGGGATAAAATGTTTTGCATTGCTATACACCAGAAAATAGTTTCATTCTCTCTTCTGTGTCGCCATTTTCCCTGTAGCAAAGGAGTCTAAGAGGATTAATTTTGGGGAATATCTTTGAGTGGTATCTAAGGTGGAGATTATCCAAATTCTAACACAGTGCTACTGTACATGTGTGAACTGAGATTCTCAAAGCTTTCAACTTAGCAGAATAGGAGGATATTCTTTCAGAGAACAATTTGAATACTCTCATATCAGGATGAAACCTTTGTCAAAATTAGTTTATTTCTTGGAAGAAGCAGAAATGTGCTAAATGACATGGGAAAGAGAAATAAAAAAATTAAAGAAAAAAGTTGGGCCTTGGGGCTAAAAAATCTTATAGCTACAGTCAGCTGAAGAGAGAGCCCTGTCACGGGAAGTGACTCATAGATTCTACTTCTGGCTGCTGTTGTCACCTCTGCTTACAATACATGTAATATATGAATGAACACTTGGTGAAGTGAGCATTTTATAAGTACACATTTTTTTTTAATCTGAGCATACTTCAAGGATGAAGATAGCAAAGTAAAAGCAATATTACAGGCCTGTGTCCTGCAATTCCTTTGGCACATGCATAGTTTTATGATGCAAATTTACAAGCTGAATGAAGAATATTCTGTTGCTGGTTTTGAGTAGCATTAACACCTTCTTTGCTGTCATTTTGCAAAGCTATTCCAATATTTTTTGTCTTTTTGCTCCTGTATTTGCTGTGATACTCTTTCTTAGGCTCAGCTCATCATTTGTGCACAGGTCTTTGTGGTACACATTAATTTGATAGTTTACTGCAGGTGAAGGAAGTGGGAGGAAACTTTCAAGCAAAAGGAAATGCCACACCTGGACAAGAATAAACTGAAACACAAATAAAAGCAGAGGGCTGGCTGGCTGAAAATCTGCTGGTCAGAAGAGGACCTGGGGGTCTCTGATGGACACCAAGTTGACCATGTCCTGACAATGCACTCCTGCAGCAAAGCCAGCAGCCTCCTGGGCTGCATGAGGCAGAGCATTGCCAGCAGGCCAAGAGAGGTGATGCTTTCCCTGTAGGGAGAACAAACCACAAGCCATGGGGTAGGTGCAGATATCCAAGTCTTTAGCAAAATGCCAACAGATGGCTTTGCATCACCGCTCACTGCAGCTGGATGGATCAGGCTGCTTATATTCATCACCTGCATAGGTCTGTGTTTGGCTGAAATCTGTCCTCAAGCAGATGGTATGGCCAAGTTCTCATCATCAAGCACAGCAAACTCACTCCAGAATACTTTTGCCAAAGACAGAAGAGTGGAATCCCACAATTTTTTATGAACAGAAGGCTTTTATTTCTTCTTTTTCCACCTTGTTGATGTGGCAAGCTGCTAGTCCCTACCACAGAGAGTAGAGGTATTTTGTTTTGTGTCTCAGTTAGAATGCCTAATGGCCCTTCTTACGACAGAAGGGTTTTTTCAGCTCAACTTTTTCTTAGCTGGGTGTGATAAACAGCTGTCAGCACTAAATGCATTGATATTAAGGTGTCCAAATGCTAAGCTGAGCTTCCAGAAATAAGAAAGATGGTTCTTACCCATCTGAGATTCAAGAAACTGAAATGCAATTCATCAAGCTGTGATGGTCAAGTGATGTAAACTTGTGGAAAGTGGAAAAGGCAAAAGCTGTGGGTCTGTGGCTGTCTGCATACATTTGGACATGCACCTTAGGGCTGTGAAGTCACAGAATTTAAATACATCCTCCCTTTTTAAGTCATTTTGGGCCTTTGACCAGACAGCAAGGAGTGCATAGAATGTATGTCTATGTCCAAAGGCAGAAGCAAGAATAACTTGTTTAACTGTATCCATATATAGAGAGACAGGGGGTTATTTTAATAGTAGCTTATTCTAATGAATTATGTAGGATTGGTGGGTGGTTTTTTTCAATTTGCATAGAAACTACTTACATTATTATATCCTTGCTGATGGTTCTGTTGATGAAAACATAAGGAAAGGGGAAAGGTGAAACTATGCTGCCAGTTGTACAGCAATGCTATTATTTAATTCCACAGCTCTGCTGTGAGGTAGCTGTGGAGGATCTGGCTGACAGATTAAAGTATGCTTTTTCTTGTTGTGTCATCTTTTCATAAGAATTCACTCCCCAAATGCTTTACTTGTACATATAATGTACTTACAGAGATAATTGAAATGGTAAAAAATGGGTTAGGAGCATGAGGGACAAATAGAGATTTAACCTGAGATATAATGGTAAGATGGACAAAAAAGAAATGGGTTATTGAAGAGGAGAGGAAGTCAAAGAGCTGGCCTTATTCCTACTGTTATCTAAGAAGTAGAAGAAGCCAATCTATTTTTGTATAAAGACTGTTAAATATGATACAGGTTTGCTGTAGCAAAGGTGACAAAAGACTTTATATACCTTTTTCCCCCCATCTCTGGTATATTGTTTCCTAAATAGTGAAGCAAGAATTGTTGTAAATGATAGAGATGGAGATACAAAATCCCAGGCCCAAATTCAAGTAAATATTAATCCCCATCTGGCATAATTTATTCCATCTCTTTCAATAAATTTGCAATTCTGATCTGCTAGATCTCTGATCAAATTTTTGAAAATACATTTTTGCTTTTTCTTTTAATGACAACTGCATCTAAAGGTTTGTTAACTTGGACTTTATTGTTCAGCCACTGGCTGTCCCTGTAACTTTTGACACAGTGGCTCATACTAAACAAAGGAGACTAAGTAGGACTGCACAGAATGGAGTCCTGACTCTTGGTGTTTTTTCTGAGCAAGTTTCTTCTGCCTCAAATAGGTTATATTTAAAGCACTATAACTCTGTGCTTTCTCTTAACATTTGATTTTTTTTGATATTTATCAATGAACCATTTCCTTTACCTGTGTGGCTGTGTATGTACCTATATGGAGAGATAGAGAAATGTAAACAATATTAATTATAAAGCTGCACAGAAAATAACTAAAATTTAATTATCATGTCACTTTCTTCTTGCAACCTATAGGGAGTCCCATGGGCTTCCTTGGAAGTCTCTTTGGATATACATGTTCATCTGTGCAAGTCAAATTTCTTGGCTGGAATTATCTAATGAGATGACACAGTTCCTTGGATAAAGTCATCTTTAGATTACTTTAGATTAAAAAAGAGATGTAAAAAACCCCCAAATACTTAGTTTTATTTTAAGTGTATGATGACTTTTCACTTTGCATTTGAAATCTAATTAATACCTTTTCATTTTTTTTGTCACATCTGCTTCTTCTTTCTTGCCCTTTCTGGCAGACCATGTCTGTGAGCTAACTGCACAAGCAGCACTTGTTATTTGCTTATTCAAGTATTGCAGGATATTCAATTTCAGATTTGTGAATTAAGGAGAGACAAGATGCCTCCCAGATCTCCAGGTGATGCTTAAAAGAGCTCAGAATTTTATAGTTCACTAGTTAAGATATCTTTCTGAGGTTAAGCTAATGACATTTTTTATACCTTATTAACTATCTGATGGTGCACTAACAAAAATATATTAAACTTTATTTAAAGAAAAAAAGATAACGAATGCAATCACAGGAAACATCAGTTAATTCTGAAAGCCCCAAGCAATATTGCAGAGCTGCACTCTAAGTTTGAATTTAATATATTACAAAAAAATAGAATGTTTATGATCCACTGTTCCTGCCATCTTCTTTAAGTGATTTTTTTTTTCATTTTCTTTTTTCACCTGTTGTATCATGAGTGGGTTAAAAAGCAGAATATGTCTTCCCAGTCTTGATTCCTTGTCCTCAGTAAGGAAATCAAATATACAGAGAAGGAAAAAAAAAAAACAAAACAGGACCAAAAACCTTAAAGAATTACAACATCAGTTAAAAAACATCAGCTATTCTTGGGTCTTTGGAACACCGAGGAGCAACAGAATAAATGATCCAAAATTTTATCTTGCAGGATCCAACTCTGATAATCTGCTTTAGTCTGGCTTCATTATTTCCCTAGCACAAGTCCTAAGTGATGCAAATATGCCTCTTCTCTTGGTTAGAGATGTCTATTTATCTTGTACTAACACCCAAGGATTCAAGCTTTACTGCTGCATCATGTTCTGTATAATTGTCCTACAAAAGCATGGAAAGAAAAAAATTTCTGTTCTGAAGAGCTTCCAATTCAGATACTCTGAGAGGTAATGGGTATTTAAAATGAAGGAAGGAAGGAAGAGTAAGTTGGGAGTTAATTCTGGAAAAAAAAGAATTTTAATCTGGGGCAATAACATGTAAACTGCCTTATACCTGTGAGGTGTTCACAGGTGTGAAAAGGGAAAAAGGTGACAACCAACACCTGCAGCTCCAGAATCATCTTGATTCTGAGCAAAACAGAAGCAGGAATAGTGAATATGGTCGCATGCATTAAAAAATAGTGCTGCTGTTCTCCTTTGTATTATTCAGATAGTCACTTTTACCATCCAGGCTTCAGCACTGATACTGCTGACGATAGTAGCCGTAAAATGGCAAACCCATAAAATATCTTATGCTCAGAAAGGAGTTTGCAGAGATAAATGTGCCAGAAATCTATGAGCCAAAATAGTTATTTTGGCAGAAAAATTTGAACAGATAGAAGTGAAGACATATGGCATTTAGGCCAGAGGGGTGGAAACTGCAGCAGCTGAGACACACAAGAGTGAAGACTTGGATGCAAACTCATTTCTCCTTCTCATTCTGGACAGCTCAAGTGCCTGAAGAACCTTCAAGATCTAGATTATGTTGCATGAGATTATATGAATGGACAGCTAAAAAAAGATTATAAATTGTGTAACTGAGTTGGAGAAAAGTTAAGGTTTTCCTGAATCTGAGACTAGACTAACAGTAAGATATCTAGGGAAGGAAAAGTGAGAGGGCTCTGTTTGAATTGTGCTGAGGTTGGAGGAAAGCTGGGCAGTAACAAGAAAACCTTTGAAAATAAGGCCAAGATGGGTTTAGAGAAAAGAAAGAATTCACAGTCACCTGGACTTTCCTTTAGGAAATATTGCATTAATAAAGTATAAAGTGTGTGTCTACTCCATAGTTTCAAGATTTTCCCAAATGTCCCTGGTTGCCATGGAGATGAGAGCCTAAGGACTGAAAAAATAGTTTGTTGAAATTTAAAATTCTGCTCTGTAATACTAAACATGGGTTTTGCCTAAAGTGTGGAGACTCTTTGGGTCAGAAGAAGAGCAGCTTTTTCTTTCAGAAAGAGTTTGCCAGTGTCAGGAAAAGTATTTTCACTGGTAGTTACAAACAGCTCAATTCAGTGTAAATCCTCTGTGTTCCTTAGAGGAGATATTGTAAGAAATGGGAGCGGTGTTGGTGAGGTTCACCTCCTTGTCTCAACCTGAAATGCTCTGATACATGGAGCAGTGTCAACCAGGCAGGACAAAACACACTTCAAGCTAATAACTGAAGCAAAATGCTCCCTCATCCGTGCGTGGTGAGGCGATAGGGATCTATTCCCCCTGTGTGCAAATTACATCATCCCGCGCATCGCGGGGCTACCAGCGACGGAAGAAAGGGGATTGCTGAGTGAGGATAAAACACAGCCCTCACATTTGTGTGACCAGCATAAAGCCAGAAAACCTGTTTCTGAAGCTATGAGTATGAATCCTCTGTTATTTTCTAAAATATGCCCAGAAAGCTTGCTGCTTCGAAAGAAAAGTGCAGTTCAGGAAATTTCAAAAGGGGAAAAATAATACTGTTGCATTTGCCATTGCTCCTCTGTTTCCTTCATTTTCTCAATACATTACTGGAAATTGAAGACAAGCTTCTGATACGTACATCAAAAGAAAACTTCCCCTGTGATGGATGATAGCAGGACAGGGTCAATAGCAGAGGTGATTTAAGCATTTGCTAAGATTTGGATTATTCCACTGCAATGTCTACAAGGCAAAAACACACTAATAAATACTGAGACACATTATTCCACTTATAGCTCTCTGTTCATAGGAAGAAATCTTTCTGGAAATTCCAAATTTGACATTCCTTCCACCACTTCAGGTGGCTATGATTTCATGTTTGCTTGAAAGATGCTTAAGAAGTGTTTACAGGTATTTAGGAGTAACCAAACCATTCTATGAACTTTGAAACAGAAGAAAATGTAGATTATTAAAGCTCAGAAAGCTCAAAATAATTTACATCATGTTACCTTAATAATTGTATAAGAAAAATAGCATATATTTTTTCATTTTTTTTAAAAGAAATTATTCCTGAGTTGAAGAAAAAGAGTTTACATTAAATTATTGGCTCAGCATATTGATAGTAACAATAACAAACACTAGCAAAACATGCTCCCTTTGGGACAGTATCACTGTCATGAAGAGATATAAAAACGTGTTAGGAAGGAAGGGGAACTGGAAGGAACAAAGAGAAAGATGTAAAATAAAAGCACATTTACACATTTCATAACTGTAGCTATCTCCTCAAGTGAAACAAAGAGGGAGAGGTGGTACGAACAATATTTCCCTGATGAAATATTATTGCCAGGAAGAGAGTCTTGGTGTAGCACAAGCTCCCTATAGTGTACATTTTTTATTCTACAGTCTCATCTACAGCACACTCCTCATCATAATTGCACTAATAGATTTTTGTTTCCTGGAGTGACCAAATGTGTCTTGGCAGGAATCACACAGGCAAGTGTGTCCAGGCAGCATCATCTGTGACCCTTTCCACACTCCCATGGCACAGCCCTCCCCTGGTCAGGAGTGACCAGGCCATGGGGCATAAATTTTTTGGGTCCATAGGACTGGGAGGAGCCCTCTATGCACTGTTAATTCCCTAGCAATCAAATCTGCCAACTTAGGACTTCTTTGCCCTATTGTTTCAGCAATTCAAAAATTATTGTACCACAGTGAAATTCTTTTAATAAAGATTTCATAAATAATTAATGCATATTAGGCCTTAAATAGAAAATATTTATAAGGAATAAATGGTGTTCAATTAAGAAGCATAATTTCCAGTAACTTCTCTTTTTTATTAATATTTAGAGAATTTCTTCTGTAACCCTTTTTAGCAGACTGTTCTGCTTGGGGCTGCTGTTTCAATGGTGCTTCATTCTTGGCCTTGTCATTTAAGTTCCTCATTTAATTTACATATTAAAAATTCAATCAGTTTAATGTACTAGTTTTTCACTGTTTTAAATTAAAGTGGAAAATATATCCCTTTGTATACCACTGAATATCTGAGCCAGTTAAGCAGTTTTAAAGAAATCTTTTTACAAAACTTTCCTTTTCTGTGTTCTTCCAAAAGACAAGGAAGATGATAAATTTTCCTGAACTGAATCTTGAATCTATAAGAAATATGATGATCAATAATAGAATTTTGCTTTGCCAAGGCATCTCTAGGTTTTGCTTTCCTGTAAATTAACCCAGACCACCGATTTCAGTTGAGTTTTTTATCAGACATCTGCTTTCACTATCTATGGCACAGATTGCTCTGGTGATAAGTTGCAGGGTTTAAAAGACCTTTGCTTTTCCACAGTTGTGGCTAATGCTGTTGGGTTATATGAAACCATCCATTTCTGGCACTAGGAGCTCTGTATCTCAGCAGTGCCTGCTGCCTCCAAGTGGGAAGCCCTGGTTTAAGTCCAGAAAAACTAAAGAAAGAGTGGTGTTAACTTTCTGGAGACTCAGGTCAGGACCTGTGACACCACCAAATTGTTTGCCCACAGAGTGCTCAGAAAGTCCTGTCATAGAGGCTCATTGCAGTTTTTAATCTATTTCCATTCAGAGCTTTAACAAATCAAGTCTGAAAGGCAGAAACTACCTCCTGTTCAAAGAAGTACTAAAATGATCCACTTCAGTCAGGTAATCTTGCACTAGATCAGAACCCCTCAGGGAAATATTTAAATTTTGCCAGTTTACACAGAGGAACGGGTCTGGGGCTCTGGAGATATCCTCTGCATATATATATATATATATATAAATTTTTTTTAACTGCAGGAAACAGTGCTGCCAGAGCTGAAGCTAGTGATTTAATCATAGGATTGCTAGGGGCTGCAGTACCCTATCTGCTCAGAAATCAATATCTGTACTCTCAGTTATATTAGAGAAATGTTTACTTCTTTACCTGACCAAGATATTAATTTCTATATGCTGTGTTTCTGATTTTTTTTTTTTTTTTGAGCTAATGATTTGTGGGGAGAGTAGCCTAATTTATTTTGAAATCCTTTAATACTGCACAATTTTCCCGTTATTGACTGGTTATTCTGTGTGTATATATAGCACCATTCACATGCATCAAGATGCTCTGCAAAGGATTTGGAATACTCTGTATGTAGGAAGCAATGCTCTTTGCTAAAATGCAGCCATCAGCAGGGCAGGGTGTAGTAGCAACCTTTTTGTTGCTGGTGCTACTGACTTCAGCTGAGGAGGTGAATAGGAGAACTCAGCCTGTGCATCAGGGGAATTTAAGCAGGTGAAATGCAATTACCTGCGTTGGAATATGATCAGGATACCGGTGCTAAGCCCGTCTGGTGAAAAGCGCTCTGGGATTTTTAATGACCACGAGTCAGAGAACGTTTATTTCTCGTCCTGAGGACAAAACCTCTATTAGCAGAGTGTCTCCTGCCACTCACTGCAATGTTGGTTTAATGCAGACCCGCGGGGAACAGGGTCACCTCCTGTGGCAAGTCACCGCCGCCACATCTGCTCCCTGCGCAGGGGAGGGGGACGCGGAGGCGAGAGGAAAGTGCAGACATTTGCTGGCTGTCACGGGCGGTCTGTGGCAGGACACGGGGCTGGGTGGGATGGCAGGGGCTGCTCCGGTGTGGCTTTGGTAATGGCTGAACGTATTTCCTGGTGGGAGCTGTCCCCAGGGGATTCCCATCCACAGACTGACCTACCTGAGCGTCGTTTGCTTAATGAGAACAGATGAGATCGCGGCTCGAGGTGCTTGGTTACAAAAAGCACATTAAACATGTCAGGGCCACTGATTCTCCCACTATAAAAATTGACAGTGTGGGATTAGCTGGTGCTGCGGTGGAAATCTATTAACACTCGAAGCAGTTTGAATTAGAAGTCTTGATAGAATTACAATTACTTTCCTTCTCCTCTGTGAGCTTTGTTGCTATCTTTGTGTACCTTGTAATGAGAAGACTTATAAGCCAAGGAAGATATTTTCCAAAGTCTTACATGGAGCCATATTTTTCTGTCAGATTTACAAGCCTGTACGTATAAGGGAATAGAAGAAAATGGACAGAGGAAAGAAAGGCAGTGGATTTCTGCTTATCGAGTCTGACAGCACACACCAAAGCATGGAAGTGGGCAAGTGGGGAGGCATAAAGGTCACAGCCTTGGGAACAGACAGGCATTGGTGATGTTCAGAATTACCCAGGACATGGGTAAGAGTATCCTGCTTTCTATACACTCAGTGCAGGCTGATGCAGGTAGAATAATAAGAGAAGGCATCATCTCAGTCAGAGAGATGGATTCATGTAACTTCTTCTGACTGGGATTCTGTTTCCTTTTGTGTTCAAGCTGACAGACAGGAATTAACAATGTGTGCTAGTGCTACAAAGTTGAGGATATGCAATGATTTCCTCATAACTGCATCTAAAAAGTTAGGAAGCTGCAATCTTCTTCACTCCTCTGGTAAGTGACTCCTAGACAGCCCTATAGCAGCAAAGTAAAAAATTACTACCGCTGATTTTAACTTGTGAGTGGAGTGGTGCCAGAATTAGTGCAGCATGAGAGGAGGTAAAGGCAGAAAACCAGGAGATGGAAAAGTGCAGCTGCCTGTTTGGGGAGCTTAGGATGGAAACCTGGGAGAGAGTTTTGAAATACACATTGGCCTGCTGAGCAGCCACAGAAAGGCAAAAAGGGAGGGAGAAAATGATGACTAATATCATCTGGGGGAAAAGTGAGTGACCTATCAGGAATGTAACCCCTGGCCCTTTCATCCCCATGAGAGAAGGGTTATCAAAGGAGGTCATGTAGATAAACAGATCTACATGATCTGTAGATAAATTGTGAGCAGGAAGAAAACCAGAAGGACCTGAGAACTGGTCTCAAGATTTTGACATGAAATAAAAGGCACAATATGGAAAAATATTGCCTGCTGTACGGATGCAGATATGTCATTACATATTTTTTCCCAGATCCCAGTTTGCTTTAAATTAATGGAGACAAAAGAGGGGCGACCATCACACGTGAGCTGCAAGAAAGAGAAGCACTATTAAGTGATTACGCATTATTTATAAAAAGGCATTACTTATAAAAATAGCCTTTGTTTCTCATACTGTACTTCAGATTTCTTATAGAAACTCAGAGATATCTTAGATTTCGTTTTCATCAGGCCTACTGTTTATTTTTTTAACTTCAGAATATTTTAGCTCAAAATGTAAAACTATTCTTTTTAAAGCTCGATCCTTGTGCATCTCAAATAACTCATCTTTGGGTTTAGTTTATATCTTGATCCTTACAAAAGTACAACACCTATATACTCAAGTAATGCCTCTTTTAAATAATCTCTGTTTGTCTTTTGCTGATGGAACTTTCCAACATATTCCAAATTGGTTTTGTTCTATATGTCTTGGTCTTCATCTCTGGATGTTAAAATATTAACATTTTCCATTCCTCATAATGTATTTCAGACCTTCACCTGGCACAGCCATCTTTGAGTCATGCCAAGAAAATAATAATTTTTTTATCTCAATATACAAACTTGTCAGCAGACCCATTTCCAGCAGGGCTCTTTGCGGCCTCTGGTCAGCTTGTAGACCTTATCTCTGGCAGAGAGCATGACATTTCATGCCATTTTCACCCCCTTCTCCAGCAATGTCCAGGTTGCCTGTATTTCCTATTCCTTTACATCCTCCAGGTAATCCTTCCAACATAAAAAGTTCTATCACATGCTCATTTGAGGGTGTCCACTATATATATATGTATATATATATATATATATCACATCTGAATTCAGTTATTTTGGTTCATTTATGCAAAAATTGTATTAATCCCTTTATCTAAGTAACAGTTCATCTGCTGATAATGTCTACAGTTTCAAAGCTCTTGCAGTTCATTGCTTAAAGGTTATATTTCCTTCAGTTGACTAAGAAGAAAATCATCTATGAGATTAAAATATAGGATTAACATTTCCTGAATATAGCACAGGTATGACAAAGGAGAACTTTTAAATTTCGGAAGCTCAAATGTATCCTAATTATGAGGGGAAGACATCTAATTACCATTGTTGATAGTCTATCCAAAGTGCTCAGGGAACTAATATTTACTAATCACTGACAATCTGGGTTTCCAAATATCATAGGTTCTGATTTTTTTTTCATCCATCAATAACTTGACTTTGATATTAGTAAAAATATAGATGGTAATCCAGTTCTGAAAACAGTTTATTTCATTAAAAGCAATAATTCCATTATATCATATGAAATTATTAAATTTATGTTTATCTTTTAATATACTTTTTAATTTCTACAAGAGAAAAAAAAATCTTATATTAATTTATGCTATGTACCGTTAGAAATAATAAAAACCCCTGTAGTCCACAAAGGTCATATTGTCAAATATCCTGTAATGTATTTTATGGTGTCTTCTAACAAAAAGTAATTAAAAGAGTTCATGAAATGGGAGCAAATCAGATAGAGACACTTCCTAAAATCTGTAATGCTAAGTCCACTGTTAACTCCAACACAGAACATTTGAGGAAAAATGGAAAAGAATTATGTTTTAGTTTATAATAAAATCCAGAGCAGAAAGGAAATGTCAGACAAGCATCACATTTTAAGTAACAAGTGAACAAGTCAATATTTGCACTACATAATCAAAATGGACTTAACCACCTTCTCTGTACAGGTCTGGGGAAACAAATGTCTACAAAATTTGAATCAAAGAAAATATTCTTCCTTCATTTTAATCATGAACGACCTTGGAAACTAGCTGGACTTATTTAAACAGATGTTTCTTTCAGTGTATCTCTTTTTGGTATAAAATGATTTCTGTTTTTTTTAAATATTTTTTTAAATATTGTCAGTAAAAGTGCCTTTAAAATATTGGGTAAACTAAAACAAGTAAAATTTTGAGACACCTCTGTCTCCACTAGAAGTTATAAATAGATGGAATGTTTCCAAGCATGGATGAATGGAACAAATGATTTATCAACTAGATCAATATCACTCGCTGTATCTAAAACCAGAAACATGTGAAAGGAGAGCGATATTTTCAGGCAATATATTTTCTTTCCCCTAACTAACCCACAGTGCACCTTGCACCGAAAAGATCCTCTACTTATTTACCTGAACATCTGTCAGGCAATTTGCAAGCTGTTTTCTATTCATGGATTATTTTCATGCCTGCAAAAGAGGGATCCCCCAGAATAGGGGGGCCCAGGGACTCCACCTCGTGCAGCTCTATCTACATAGATGGGGAGATACACCTGGTGAACTCACTTGTAATAATTGGATAACTCTGGTAAAAATAGAAGAAGCAGGGTGCTGAAAATGAGTGCACAGGTGATGCTTTGGAGGGTGTGTGATCCCTGCTCTATTACCTTCTTTCTCTCTTTTGAACTGTTTTATAACAGAGTGACTGAGTCAGTCCACAGCATTTTACAACTGCTCTCACTTTTCTCCAGTGGCTAAGTCACTTTCTCATCTTTTGGAAGCTCTCTGACCTTTATGTTCCTTGATCAGTAAAAAAATCAGTCTCCTGGCCAGTCTTCATGTGCAATGAATTGTCAGGAGGCAAAAGGCCCCTATTTGCATTAATGAGGCTGACAAAGACCAAGCAACACAGGTAGCAGAGAAGGAATTTATTTATGTCCATCCGCTGCACTCGCAGCATGACAGCAGGTGTCTGTTGTTTTACGATATTGAGACCTTCTCAGTGCAGCTCTTTGGTCAAATGGCAGGTTGCACTTAAGGACTATGTGGCTCAAATTTTAACTTCCATTGCAATCTGTGATTCCGGCCACAGGGAAGTTTCATTTGCTAGCTCCCCCCTGGACAGCATGAGGACACCTTGACTTTCTTGCCCTTGGAATGCAATACTCTTCTCTACATATCACAGTGAGGGAGTCCATTTCCCCCAACAATAAGATGGGCTAAAGAGACCTTGTGTTATAAAGACTTATACCAGCTTCTTCCCATAAGAGGTTTGAGCTGAAGAAACAAAAATTATTTCCCTCTCCCTCCAAAATCTTGAAGAAAGAGACAGAATTCCAGATTGCTCAGGACCTACATACTATACCGAGTTCAGGATGAAGTGGGAAAATAATATCCAGAACTAACAGAAACTTAATACATAAGAAATGCTTTTTTATTCTTGTAGACTGTAATTGTATACACAGAGCATGTATAACCTAAGAACATGCATATAAACACGTGAGATATATATATATATATAAAAGGTAATTTACATGTATATAGATAAGCAGTATTATATGTTTTATATATATGGTTATGATTTTATTAAGAAATAAAGGGTAGATGCTTTATAATTAATATTTTTTTTACTTGTGGTGCTTACCTCTTTTCATGCCAAAATGTCTTTTACAATGTCTAAATACAGACAAAAGGTCAAATTCCTTTCCTGGCAATTGCATATTCTAGACCAATCCATATCTTCTAATTTTGGCCTAGAGCTAGGGAAATTCTCTTTTTTGTTCCTGTCAGTGGCAAAACTCCACTTCTGATCCCAGTGGGATCAGAGCTTACACCAAAATGTTATGTGGTACATGTCACCTGCCTGGTGAGACTAAGGCAGGAGCTGTAGCACTTCATTCCCTCCTCTGTTTTCATGCAATACAAAAATAACCTTATAGTGTGTCATCTTCAGGCTGAGGTCTTTGGAAGCAAGGAAACATGAAGATTTCAGCCTTTTTGAGTATGAAGCTGGAGAATATGTCATGTTCTTTCCCCTCACTTTAAAGCTTGCTAAAGTGAATAATCTCCATGCTTCGAAACACAAGATCTGCTGGAAAGGAGAATGTGATGGCTTATTCCTGATGTGCAGTGTGGATATGGCATGATGAGATACCTGGATTTAGATGAACAAATTAACTGTGCTCAGGAGCCACTTGAAATTTTGTTTTGCCCTTTTCTTTTCCCTTGTTGCACAAATGTTTGTGTGCTCTTGTTTACCTCCCACCACCTGGCTTCCCTCTTTCAGAGATTAAAATGTGGAATTTTTTGTTCTGGAAATAAACTAGTTTTTGAAAGGAAGATTATGTATGGAAAGAATTATGTATTCCAGTGTCATTTACGTGGATAATTTGGAACATGTTTTGTGAAAAGGTTTGTATTTACAGGACTTGCATTCTGAAGCTATTGAGAGGTGCCAGGGAGAATGCACTTCTCTTCCTCCTGCTCTTACAGAGTCCTTGTGTGATGCTAATCAGAGCAGATTTACAGAGTGCATAGTAAATAAAGCCTGAACAAAGGGATGTATCTTTAGAAGAAGTAAAGAAAGTATTGACTAGTTGTTAGGAAGAGTAAAGTGTGTATTGTGTGCTCTGAATGGCGCTAGTATTGTAGGGAAAAGGAAACTCACAGTATTAAAGCCAGCCTGTAAGCACAGTCACAGCATACCTTCACGTTTCCATTTAAAGTTGCTGAGGCAACTGCAAACGGCATTTTTCTAGGTTGGTTTTGGTTTTTTTTTTTTGTTTTTTTTTTGTTTGTTTGTTTGGTTGGTTTTTTTGTTGTTGTTTTTGCTTTTGGTTTTTTGGGGTTTTTTTTTGAAAGTTTGGTTTTGAAACATTAATATTCTTTAAAAGGGGAATTTTTGCTTTCACTCAGTATAATTGTATCTATGTTGATTTATAAGTAGACTTTCTGACAATAACAGCTTGCCTTACAGATCTTTGAAGAAAACTTGGCAAAGAGACCTTAGGTTAATGCCTGGTATGAAGCTGTTATTCCCAGCCTCACAGTACACACAAAATTACTGACCTGCCTGAATAAGAAAATTGCCATTTTATCACGAGTTGATTTGCTGTCTGGATAGATCTCTTTAGCTTAAGAACTTTCTGTTTAAGTAATCCTGGAGCAATTTGTTTTGTTTCTAGCTAAGCCTGAACAGTAAATGTATAGGATTTATGCAGAGAAACTAAACATTTGAAAGTCATAGTGGATCAAAAATTGCTGCATTACTAAATTATAAGTGGCCAGGGGTTACTTAGTAAGGTTGCAAAGAGTAAGTGAAAGATACCAAAAAAAGGTTAATTACAGATGTTGAAATACTGTATCAATGCAAATTGCACAATGAACTTGTTTATTACAGCAATTCAGATTTATTCCCAGCTGGTGTGTAAATACAATAAAAATGTTTATGGTATTTGGTTAAATACATTAGCAAAGAATATAATTGATTTTCCCTCAATTTATTAGAAGATAAAGAATGAACAAGTGACCTGGGATGGGCAATGTAATGACAAAGGATATGGAAAGAGTCTCTGCCTTCTTTGGCTCAGTCTTTACTGTGGCAAGGTTGGCTTTCATGCCACTGACATGTCCTGTGTCCAGTGTCAGTCCCTAGAAATGTGGACTGCTAATGGTAGAGGAAGACCCGGCCAGGGGGAGCTTAAGGAAACAGGAGAAGCATAAGTCTGTGGGGCTGGATACGTTCAAGGATGCTGAGGGAACAATCTGAAGTCATTGCAAGGCTTCTTTCTGTCATCTTGGAGAGGCTGTGGCCATTTGAGAATGTCACAAATTATGAGAAAATGGCAAATCAATCTATAGTCATTAAAAGCAAGGGGAAATATTCAGATAACTACAGGCCTGTTAGTCCACCTTTGGCCTTGAATAAGCAAATCCTACAGATTTGCTGTTTGTAGGGACACAAAATACCCCAAACATGTTCTTATCTACTTTGCATTCCCTAAGGGGAAGTTGTGTCTTACAAACCTCTGATTGCCTTTGGGGATGACGTGACTGGTTTGGTGGATGAAGAGAGAGCAGAGGATGTTGTTTATTCTGATGGCAGCAGAGCTTTGGACATGGTCTGTCGTAGTAGAATTTCTGCAGCCAAAGTGGTAAAAATAGGCTGGACAGATGGAAAACTTGCTGGGCTGCCAAATATGATCAGTGGTGTGGAGTCCAACTGGCATGTGATTATTAGTGGCATTCCTCAGCAGCTGATACAGGGGCAAATACTGATTAATGTCTCTATTAATGAGCAGAGTGGTGGGAATGATGACAAATCCTCATCAAGTTTGCAGATGACACCAGTGCTGAGACCAACAAATAAGTTGGAGGGAAGGACTGTCATTCAGAGATAATTCAATAACTTCAAGAAATGGGCTGACAGAAATGTCATGGAGCTCAGTAGTGGCAGACTGAAGAACATAAGGCTAGGGGAAGATCTAAATGTCACTTTCAACTTCTTAAAAAGGATTTATAGAGAAGATGGAGCTAGACTTCTGTCAGAGTTTCACAGCAAAAGGGCAAGAGGCAATGAACAGAGGCTGCAGGATGGGAAAATGTAATTAGATCTAAAATAAAAAATTCTTCACTGTGAGGATGGTTGAACACTGGACTTGGTTGCCCAGGGAGTTTTGGATTCTCCATTTCCAGAGACAGCTAAATTTAAATTATCCCTGCACTGAGATGGGAGTTGATACAGTTGACTCCCAAAGTCATTCCAACCTGGCTTATTTAATGATACCGTGAAGAGGAGACTGAATCACAGAATAACAGAAGTCACAGAAGTCCAGGACCCAAGCTTATAATGTTAGAAAAGGCCTGTTAGATGGTCAAATCTATTATTTCTAAGGGACAAAAAGAGATTTTTTTTTTGACGCAGGCACAGAGGAGGTCTTAGACAAACCTCCCTGTTTGTGAGAATGTAGGCCAGGAACTACCACAGTTACTGCCCTCCACAAAACATTGCTGAGAGTCTTTTGGCCTCTGAAAGACAAACTGTAGCAGAGCAGCACGCCACACATACAGCGGAGCTTTGTTTGCAGTTTAAGTGAGAATGGAGCTCACCCTAATTTATGTCCTGCTGATAAAATAAGAGTCTGGACCTGTGGAAGGACTTCAGTAGGAAGTATTAGGAACTCATTTACTGGCTGAAAACTGCTCAAGTTTTTGTATGACTCCTATGGTAGAAGATTCTCAAATCTTCTGTCCTGAAACCCTAGCAAGTATTTCCAAATACTTTGTTTTAAGGGTTGCAGTTATCCCTAGAGAGAAAATGGAGCCCCTCTTGTTCTATATAGTAGTTAACCAATATGTAGTCATACTGACTTAGATCAGGTATAGCCACTTTCTTGCATTTGACTAACTCTATTTTAGCTTTGACCTTTTCACACACTTTCAACTTTCTTTCAACTAGCTTAATGCTGATTTTCTGTATGCTACTCATATCATTAATGTAGATTTTCTTGTTGTAGACTGGTGTAAGAAAGTCAGAGTTTAAAAACCTGTTCCAGTTGTTAGCAAAACCACGGTCATCCTAAGGAAAGGGGAAAGATTTAATCATTTCCAAGAATTTAGGATGTATTTGTAAGTATTCTGATAATTTTGTTTCATGCTGTGATATACTCCCTTGAGAATCATTGTGATTTTGGTATTTATGGTCATTTGTCCCTCAGCTCATTTGTCACCCTTTAAGGTGTGTCATGAGACATAAATACCAAGGTGCACTTGCAAAATAGATTAATTAAAAGGCATTATATTAATAATTTCTTGTTTATGCCAACAAACAAGTATTATAAGTGAATCTTGCATAAAATCATTGGCTGTGCATACACTAACTTGCACTGTAGAGTGAAATTAGAGTTAAATATGTTCTTTTTCATTTCTTTCCTTCAAGAAGTAAGAATCTATTCGTTTGAATAATTTTTGAGACAATTCAGCACAAGATGCAAACATCAGTGTACATTTTCTTTCTGACAGTACGGCCCTAAGCCTAAGGAATTCATAAATGACTTTTTTGACCTTGATTCTACTCATTTTGCAGACATGAAAATCATTGGTCTAAACTTTGGGGCTTTTTAAATTTTGTTTTTGTTCTAAAGGAATGTTTTAGCTGTGATAAGCACAAAAATTACCAAAGAAGGAGAATTTATGTTGATAGTCTCTCTTTAAAAGCCAAGCATGACTGCAGGAATCTTCTTAATTGATCCTTCAGTCTGTGCACGGTAGATGGACATTGAAGAGAGAATCTTAATTTTCTAACATTTTGTTAGGAACATTGAGATCTATTCTTTCCAAGATGGATGCAAGACACTACATGGCTCAGGAAAGTCGTAATGCAACACCAAGTCTATTATTACCCAATTCACAGCCTCAGATTCAGACATGGTGATGACTGAAAGTCATTACCATCTGACAACTGCTCCATAAATTTACGTCAAAGGCAATGATGATTCCAGTCTGGTTTGCTAAGGGCATCTGTCCGCCTAATAAAATCATCTCTGTTATTGGTTTAGATTTCAAAGACTAAACAGGCATAGAAAACAACCATTCAGACAAAAAGCCCAGGAGTGCAGCAGGGTTGTGCAAATAAATACACACAGCCCTCTCTCCTCCTGGGAGCTTTCTGGAATCCTTAATTGATTCCTAGACCTCAGCCGCTCTGGAACGATAAGCAAACTAAAGGCAGTTTGCTTGGCTGTTTTCCTTGAGAGAGTCCATGATATTTCCTCACAAATATAAAGATGTTGCATTCAATCACTGAGGTTGGAATGGGGATCTGTCTCTCCCAAAAGCAATAATTTTCTGATATAGAACTTAAACATTTTCTGAAGCTCGTGAAGAAGTTTTTCAGTCCCACGTTCCCACTGTTGCAGTTTAATGTTTATAGGATTGCATCTTCAGTGTGAGGCAGTGATTAGCTCCCTGTTTCAGAGGAAAACAAGACATCTGGCAAGCTGTCAAAGCCATATCTTTTCGTACATGTCCTATGTTCTTTTGTTCTCAAAATAAGCAGCATAAATGTGATGAATGTATAGATGTGAGCATATAAATAACTAGTTCAAGCCTTCTTTCATGCAGCCATGTTGAAGGTATCAAAGTCAGGAATTTAGGCCAGCTTATTTCCATAGCTGGAAAATTATCTAGATTTATTTCATTTTCCAATAATGGAAATGAAAAAGAAGCTTTTTTTTTAATGCTATTACTCATAGTGTGTGCAAATTTGTGGGTATTTCATAAAGTAAACTTATTTTTTGCAAAAGACAGGAAAGGGTTTTATTGTAAGCTTATCATGCTTGATTTTTTTTTTTTTTTCCTTTGCATTGCATTTCCAAGTGAGATTAAACCTCTTAGAAACTGATTCTATTCAAAAGCAATTTCATGTAGCAGCTACAGGCCAGTGGATATTCAGCATTTCTTTGACCAGGCCTGACAGGTGTGCAGGTGGTGGTTGCCCTGTTCAGTTGCATCTTCTTAAGTTAGTTTCCCTGCTGGTGTAAACCGATGTCATTCCATGAAATTCAAAGGATATGTCTGAATTTAGTTACAGGTGCATTTTATCGGAAAAGAAAATTCTGAGTGTGTGTTCTGGGTGTATTCAGACCATGTCATCAAAAGCTGAGGCAAGACCTAAATATGAAAGCTGCAGTTCAGCATCTTGCTAAGTTAAGAAGAAAACGGTAAGTGTAAAATTCAAAACTATGTATTGTGGGTTTGGGATGCCTAAGTAAGAGTGTAGTAAAACTGAAATTTTAGATTTCATTTTCCTAGCCGTTCCCCTCTTACATCCCCATTTTCCTGTTGCTATGCAGACAAACATCCTCGGTTATGTTTAGGATGCCTGTTTATAGGGCTTTCTTTCAACCCAATCAGGAAACTGATTTGGGCTAATAAAAAAGGCAGTCAGGGAAGGCTTTTTCCATTTTTAAGAGAGAATCCTAATCAGAGCTGTTGCACAGAGTAGCAAATGATTGTGCCAACGTAGTAGAAAGCAAAGTGCACCATGAGACAGGGGAAGAAATAGTTTAAGGTGCCATTGCCACCAAACACTTTGCATTTGAAACGATATCTTTAGAGGAGTTCCTATAAACATGCAAGTACTGCCGTGTGTTTGTTCAACAACATGCTAACAGCTGCCCACCAAAGACTCCAACAAGTGTAAAAGGGAAAGACAAGTGGGTTTACTTATCAGAGATTCAGATTATGTGGGGAAAACTGGGTTTGATACCAGCTGTATGTCTTTACTTAGAAACCAGGTTCATGATATTTTAGATATTTAGTGTGTGAGTCAAGAAATTTGACTCATAACCTGACATGAAATAAAAAGCAAAGCATATGAGAAAGTAGCAGACCAGAGGGATCAGATTTTCTGGCTGTTACCTTGATACTTTTTTTGGCAAGTGATAAAGGTTAAAGGATAAAGGATTTTAAGCAGCCAAGAGGGTGCACAAGTGAAGCAGGGTCAATATCACAGGAGGAAATAAAAGACATGTTCTTCCCCAAAGTCTAACATATAAAATTGAATAAGATGTCAGCTTTATGTAATATTTACTCTAGGGTGGAAATTAGTAGTTACCTTAGCAACACTGGCATCACCAGAGACATAGCCATGCTGACTCTGATTTACAGAGATGCCTTTACTTTGACAATGTATTAAGTAACCTTTCTGAGTGTTTTACTGTGTTTTTATGATGAACGAGGCACACTGCAACCAAGAAAAATGGAATTCTCCAGATTTCAAAACACTACATGCTGGTCAGATCCTTATCTGGCATAAATCTAAGGCTTCATTTGCCAAGGAAATAATGTTGATTTATTGCAGTGGAAGAACCAGATCATCATTTCGAGCAGCACCATGGTTTATTACCAGTCACTCTTTTAACTTGTCAGCTATGAGGGGCTTTGATTTTGTAATATCATGGTCATGAAAAAGAGAATGGTTAACAACCCTCAGTGCTGCCAGATCTACTGGGGTAATTGAAGTTTGCCTTTGCCTCTAAATTCAGGGTTGGCTTAGATTCCCTTCTGTCACAGAGTGCTTCAAATATTAGCAACACAACAAAGAAGTCATTACTGAAAGCACAGCTTTTTATCAGGAAAGTTCTGCGTTTAGTCCTACGATTCTGCATGGTTCATATTACATGCTAGTTGAATTATTTAATCCAATAAAGTTCTCAGCACTCTGAGTTTCCCTATACACATACCACACAGCCATCTTCAAAGTATACATTAAAGTATGCTGAATCTTATTTTAAATACTCCAAGCAAGAGTGAGTCTCCTGTCTTCCTGGCTGAATTATTAGCTCTCAATACAAGGAAACTGCTCCTTATTTGGATGCTGAATTTACTAAATTTTTAGCTTCTTCAGTCATGTACTGTGAGTGAATTCTGATACTGCCGACTTTCAGGTGAATTTAAAGTATAAGTACACTACTTACCATATTCTGTAAAGTTTTAAAATTATTTTTCTCCATAGTAAACAAAACAGATTGAATTTATGGCATGATTCTCTGAGTTATTTTGGGGATCTTCTTATAACTCTACTAAAATCTCTCCTTAAACCACAAGCACCAAGTGGTGGTACATGTTATCCTTTTACCACCTGTAGACACCTTGTCCCCAGAGGCAAAAACACATTCCTAATTTTGTTTCACTTTTTTATGCCTCCCAGGTCCACAGCTTATTGGGTGCAAGGAAGCTAGGTATTGGTTTTCATTTTGTTCCTCCACTTATATATTCTCTTTGCACCTGGACGTCTTGTCCTGTCAATTTTGAGAACTTGTTCTTTTGGCCAGGATTTCCAGGCATGTATCAGCCAATTCTAAATGGAGGGCTCCAGCCATCATATGGAAGTGGGTTATAAGATGCATGAAGGAAGCCACAACAGCTACCCCATGTACAGAAATCTGAGGTATTGGCCAGGGAAACACACTGAGCATAATGAAAAAAGATGCAGAGTAACCCCATGGCTAAAATGTGAAATTTGTCTATAGATTACAAAGATACAAGCCCCACTTATAAACAATGCTGTGATGTGAGATTTCCAAACATGCTTGCATTAGGCAATTCCCAAACAATGCATATGTGCTGTTTTCTGGCAAATTCTGAGTTAACCAACAACTACTCCATTTCCTGCATTATTGACTCTAGAGCTCATGTCCAAGTTGCTCCCTGCAAAGACTCTGTAGCCTTTCTTTGATTGGTATTTTCTGCAGCAAACTCTGCTGCCCTGCAGGGCAAAATCTTCATTCCTTATTACCAAGTGCATTTTCTTGTATTTTGCCATATTAATATACAATGTTGCTTTGATAGCAACCCAATCACTGAATTTACACCTTTCTGTAGCAGATCTTTTTTTTTTAATTTTTCCTTACTATAATGAACCTTCATGCTACCTACAGACATCACTAGGTATCACACAGACTGCTGATAAAATTACTCAATAATTTTGAATGATAGATTTATCCTTACTGGACTTTGCTAATAATGCATTTACACTCTATAATCAATTATTATTTTTAGAGATCTACCACATATTCAACTCTCATTCCATCTATTGTGCCATGTTAATTTTTTGTTAAAAATCTTGCCAATACCACGGAAAAAACAAGGTAAACACTTTTAAGAAATGCTGGTATATTCCATTGCCATATAAACTAGGCATGTGACCATGTCCAGAAAGAGATAACAGTCCTGTACTTTTTAATAAGACCCACATCTCACAACTACCATTAACTTTCTGGTTCTGATGCCACAGAATCTTGAGTGAACTGACTTTTAATTATGCATAAAGTTTGAATCAAGTAGTGTTTGTTTAGTACCACCAGCAATCTCCTTATCAGAAACCTTTTCTAATATCACAATTTGATCTTGATTTTTAAAATCCTTTAGCACTTTCTCAGATTGATTCAGATCCTTGATTCAAGCCAAAGTCCTTGTTTGTAGGGATGAACTCTACAGCTATTTTTTTGAAAACACCCATTCTAGTCAGGTTAAAACATAATATTTTTAAAAGGTTATGGATTCTGATACTGAATCATATTCTTTTGTTATGCTAATAATTTTCTTTTTTTCCATCCTTGTATTAAATTTGTTGTTCTTGCCATAACATTTTATCTCATGTGGAAACATCCTCTTACTTTGTCTCAAGTGTGATTCCAATTGCCAGCTGTATATTTATTTACCACTACTTCTGATTTTTCTGTCTGGGGTTGATAATGGCCTATTTTATCATCAAATATTTTTTTCTTTTCCTACTATATAAGATATATATCTTTTTTTTTCTTTCTTATTGGTTACAGATTTAGTTTCTGATTGGTTTTGGTTTTTTTACCTAGGGCTGTAAACTTGCTTATTGTCTTCTAAAATTAAACAATTAAAATTAACTTTATGTTACTATGCAAAAATAAATGTGAACTAGTAAATTTATGTTACTAGCAAAAAAAATGTGAAATATAGCTTCAAACTAATGGATTAATTTGTAGCCAATATTTATCAAACACAAAGATTGATCAAATATTAAATATCTGCATTTTCAGTGGGAATTAGAGGTTTTAACTAATTAAAATTTTAATGGTATTAATCTGTCCAGTCTGGGGTGGAGAAGTATGTTAGCCATTTCCAGGGTTTGGGTGTGTTTTGGCTATTACCTGCCTGTTATTTTTGTTCATAATCTTATCAGTTTGTTTTGCATATGCTGTCATTATTTGAGATGAAATCAGGGATTTTTTTAGCTTTTATTTATTCTTCCTATTTCTAATGATTAAGAATAGCTAAGTGAGGTCCCTAGTCCTGTTTGAAATTTCTGTGATCTGTGGACTTTTAATAGATGCTCAAAAGATTACTAATGGTACTGCATAACCCTGGAGGGATTGTGGGAACTGATTAATATCCATTCCCTTGTTTTGCTAAACATACAGAAGATAAGAATATTTAAATGTGCCTGCTTGGGAGCTGGCCTGTATTCCTTTCACCATGAGCTATTTGAAGCCTTTGTAGAATGCGTGGAGCAGACTAGTTCCTGACTTGGTTATTGTACCACTGAAACACTTGTGAGTGAGATGCATGTTTGTGGCTCTCCTTTTCTTCACTGCTAATTTCCAGTTCAAATCCATCCTGACAGGTATTATGCTCTTTGTGCTTTCTACTGCACTCAGTTCATCCCACAAATGAACAGTGCAGGACTGGGTACATCGTTGTTTGAACCAGATCTTAATGAAGGCCACCTATTTGTTCTCATTTCATTCAATTTAGTGTGCAGAAGTCTGAACAGCTGCACATAGAGTAGAAACCCCCCTTAACTGGAAGGTTTCAGGTGTAGAATCTGTCTTCAAGGTGTACAGCTGAACACAGTGCTCTTGAGCCATTGTTCACGCTCTTGCAGCACCAAACCTCCTTGCAGAACAGGTGGGTGCAAGACTGGACACTTTGGCTCTTAGGTTTCCCTTTCTTGAGTCACTACAATATTCTCTTCGCTAGCAAGCTACACAACAAACCAGCTGCCATGTATTAGAGGTGTCAGGAGTTAAGGAATTACTTCCTAAACCCACTATGAACTTGCAAGCAAATGTTATGGGGGGAAAAAAGGGTTCTGTTTAAGTGACAGATGAAACATGTTTTTAATTGCTTTGAGAGCTGCAGAAGTGTCTAGAGAATGGCTGATCCTGTGAATCCTAGTGCATCTAGCCCTGCAGTGTTGCAAGGGCACAATACAAGTCCATGAACTAAGGCAGAGCATGGATAAAATAGAGATGTATAACAGCTCTAGGAAAAAAAAAATAAAAAGAATAAATTAGAAATACTTTTTTCTACTGGTAAACACACGGATAACAGTAACAGTGCCACTTCTGAAAATAAAGGTTAAAATCAACTCCTTAGGTGCAAAAGAAGAAAAGCAAACATTTTTTGCATACATTTCTGGATTCTGTGGATTTCTCCCATAACAGTTTCCTTGGAATTACTTCTTTCTTGATAGGAGGAACTAATTTTTATGTACAGGAGCAGTGCCTGAAGAAATCATTAGGGCAATGAATATTTCAGAAAGAGCATGGGGAGCACTTCGGGGAGAAAGGCATATCAGCAGGAAACCTGTTCTGAGGAAGTTTATGGCATTTTAAATCATTTCCTGGCCTCTTTTTTTGCATGTTAGGAGATCATTATATTGGCAACATATTCATCACAATTTTGAAAGCTGGATTTTTCCCTGCTACAAGGGGAGAGGGTCAACAATAGCTGTGTAAGAAGTGTATTATATTTCTTATTTGCTGCAATAGTGTTTGCATTCTGATTTTATTGTCTGTTGGCATTATTTTTTTTTAATGGGAGTTATGAATGACCAAAGGGTCAGAATAAAAAGCTAGATCTTGTCAATCCACAGATGCGCGGGGTGAGAATATGATACTGAACACAATGAGAGGTGGAAGCTTGTATCTTGCTGCCGATCCTGTGCTTGTCCCCTTTGCTTTAGGTAAGGACACCAGCTCCTGCTCTGCCTGAGTTCCCATAGAAGTGAAATGAGCTGCTGTCACCAGAAAAAATGTTTGCATTGTCTCTGTGCAAGGTAGGGGCTCAGAGTTCCTGTTGCTCATTCCTGTTGTCCTCGGGAGCAAGCCTAGTTTGTGATTCCAGTTTGTGAAGCTAACTATGGGATATAATTTTTTCCCTTCTGCAAGCAACCACACCCCAAAGACAGGAAGCAGCTGTGGTGACAGTGTCCTTTGGAGGCCTTCCCCACCCAGCCCAACACCCAGGTCTGTGTCAGCACATTCACCTGCAACTTCAGGAACTTGTGCTTCTGGGTCCTCCACAATTTTAAGGCCAGGCAATATAAGAGGGGGAGGACAATACAAATTATTTTCTTTCTGTTCTTTCCTAGTTAGTGAAGAAAACAAGAGGGAAGAAGAGAAGTACATAGTCACAGTTTTCTTGTCTGGGGACTGCCTACTCCATCAATAGCAGGCTTGCTTTCAGTTCAGTCATCCCTGAGAGCTGTGCCTGCTGTGAGGGACGAGGACTCATTGACACACCTCCAGGTCTCACTGCCCAACAGGGACAATGAAGAGTGTGCTTAGGTGATGTTTTCTGTGCAATTTTCCTTCCAGGTGATTTTTGAGCCATCATTCCCAGTGCAGTTCTCAGTCTGACTGTGGCTGGGGTTCATAGTCCAGCCAGCAGCTCTGCCCTGCCTGTCTGCAGCTCATTCTGCCTCATAGCACATGGCTCTGAAATGTGCAACTCTGTGCCTGGGTGATAATGAAGATGGTTAAAGGAAGGAGGAAATAACCAAACTAATTCTAAACCTGCTGGAATATCCTGGAGGATTCTGGATAAACCATTGTGACTCAAGTCTTGTCAAAAGTCATCCCTGACTTTAGCCATTTAGGGAAGGATTGATGAACCTTCCTCATGCTGAAATATCTTCACAAGGAGTGAGTTGATCTTGGTTGGCAGCCAGGCACCCACCCAACTTCTTTCTCACTCTTAGTGCTTGGAAGAACAGGGGGACAAAATAAAAAGAGAAGAGATCACGTGCTTAGGTGAAGACAGGGAGATCTCTTGCTAATTACTGACACAGGCAAAACAGACTTGGCATTAATTAATTAATGAGGAAATTAGTTAATGGTAAAAATTAATTTATTGCTAATTAAGCTAGAATTGGATAGTGAGAAACAAAGAAAAAAACTAAAGCATCTTTCCTGCACCCCATCCCTTTCTCCCAGGCTCAACCTCACTCCTTCATTCCCCATTCTATCTCCTCCCCATTCCAAGCCATGTAAGAGGTTGAAGGGTTGTTTCTTTCTCTTAACATCACCTATCCCCTGCTCCAGCATGGGCCCTTCCCGTGGGCTGCAGTCTTTAAGGATAAACCTGCTCCAGTGTGGGCTCTTCATGGGCCCCCCTTCCTTTGGGAAATATCCATCACTCTAGCATGGGGTCTCCCACAGGCTGTAGTGTGAATATCTGTCTCTTCCAGCATGATTTCTCCAAGGGCTGCAGAGGAAGCTCTGCTCCAGCATCTGAAGCACTTCCTCCCCCTTTCCTCACATCTTTTTTTGTTCCCTTTGTCTACTGTGTTCTGCTTTTCCTTAACCAAGTTTTCCTTGAGACACCACTAGCTTTGCTGTATCCTGTGGTAGCTCAATTTTGGAGCCACACAGGGCAGTCCCTGACCTCTTCAGCACCTGAGAGTTGCTGTCTGTTAAAAAACTCTACCATGGCTGGGTGGGATGGAGTTAATTTTCTCCATAGCAGCCTCTGTGGTATTTTACTTACAGAACTGTCTTTATTTCAACCCACGAGTTTTCAGCATTTGTTCTTTGATTCTTTCTTCCATCCCACTGGAAGTGTGGGAACAAGTGAGTGACTGGTTGCCGGCTTAGCTCCTGGCCAGAAACAACCCACTACAAAGTCAGGATTTTGCCCAACAGGTAGCCTCAGGAAGACAGCAGCTCCCAGCTTCTGCTGAGTTGGAAACCTCTGCTTCATGTATAGATAATATACTTGTCACAGCTCAAGGCAGCTTGTGTCACAGATCAGGAGCTCCACAGCAGAAGGAACCTCTCATTACAGGGGAGGGGGACAGGAACTGTCTTGAGATGAAACTTCACTAAAAAGGTTTTGAAACAAATTTAAAAAATGAGTAGGAATAAATTGCCAGGGCCAGGTGCCATTCACCCATGAATATGAAACTGGTGAACTGCTAACTGTGGTTTGCAATATATTCTTTGTATCATCCTCAGTACCCAAGGAAAGAAAGTGCTAAGTATGACAGAAACTTCTAAAAAGAACTCCAGAGCAATCCTAGTTAATATAAACAAGTAAATCAGATTTCCATGAGAATAAATTTGGTAGGAGCTGTAAAATAAGGAGAATTAATTAGCAGAGCCATGAATAAATATGATGCAGCAAATGAAAGTCAATAGGTTTTTTGTAAGGGGAAGTAATTTTTCCCTCTATGTGACAGGCACAGGTGATACAGTCAGTGTCATTTACCTAGTTATGTAAATTAGCCCTGAAACACAGGGCTTCCTGAAAAGCAGGAAATTATCATTAGGAGGTGCCTTTGTTGGATGATAAATCATTAGGAGGTTAGGGTTTATAATGGAAATTCATTATCAGTGAGGGTCCAGGTCCTCTGTTTGGGACTCACCGTGCTCAATATGCAAGCATATTTTCACCTTGGAGAAAGGGATGAATTGGAAAGTTAAACATGGTGACACCAAGCAGGCTGCAAAGATGCTTTGTGTGATGAACAATTAGATAACACGGGGTCAGGCAGTAGATAGTCCCAGTTTTGTGTATTTTTCTTTATATGTGTGCATATGTGCATGTATTTGCAGCCTTGATGAACTCTAAATAAGCTGTCATGCAGGAGTGACCTGTGCTATTGTGAATATCTTAGTTTTTTGAGAAATTTTCCTCATTTTGCACCACTCTGTGTATTTCTAGTACAACGAGAGTTTGAATGCTGTGATGTTGCACTTACCCCATCTCAGAGAAGGAGCATTAGAGCTCAAAACAGCATGTGGAGAACAGGAAGGCCAATTATGGCTTCATATGACAAAAGATGAAAAAGATTAGGTATATTTGTCATGGAAAATAAGTGGCTGAAATAGAGATATGGCCTGAAAATTAATTAATGGGGGGAAATTTAGGTATCAATTCCTGGCTGTTGTACAGGAAGTAGGGGACATCTGTTGAAATTATTGGAAAATAAGATTAAAGCAAGTGAAAATGTTTAGGTTTTGTTTTTTGCTAAGCATGAATTGTGGTGAACATAGTCATACATTTCCATGGGTGTTTGCATACAAATGAGTTCAAAAAGGACAAGGACACTGACAAATGTTAAACTTCGGGGATCTGCATTTATCTGCTGTCTTAGTAAATTTGTATGTTTTAGTCTGCCAGATCTAAGTGACTCAGCATAAGGATCATAAGGATCAATTTAATGCTATTTTACCTAAACATTTCTTCCTAGTCTATAATTTTACAGTCCCGGGAATAATGAAGAAATTTAGCCTTTTCACATTAATTAGTTCTTTTTATATAACTTCTGTTTCTATTATTTAAGTGCAAATAACTGCACTCCTACATCCATGACCAGCTTAGTGGAGAGTCACAGAGGAAAGGCAGCAAATTCCCAGATTAACTAAAAGATTACTTTCCAATGAAACAATACTTTACCTTGGAAACAGAAAAAAAATTTAGTAATGCAAAAAACTGTACTCTTGGTATGTACTGAATGTTGGATCAGCAAGCACTTGCTAATCAGCACCAGAATAGGTGGTCACAGAGGCTGAATTTGTCCTTTTTTACATGTGCCTCCAGATTGCTGGTTGGGAAGACTGGGATATGGGAAAGAATATTTTGCAATTTCCTTAAAGTGCAGCAATCTCTATGAGACAAGGAAGCTTTGTCTTGAAACATTCTGCTGTAGTGTGCTCATAATCCTAATGATACCTAATATTAATAATATATATGGGATATATATTACTTTGCTACAGCATATATATTTTAAAAAGACACTTTGCTTTACCTGGTGGCACTTCTGTGTATTAATCTTGGAGGGAAAATTGGAAGGAGAAAGGGTGGATGTTTCCAAGCTAATATAGACAAGGACAAGGTTTCTCACCTGCAGGAAGGGATAGAGGCTGAGGCTTGCTAAAGAAGTAACCTAAAGAGGAGTTCCCTAGGCTGTAATTAGGCATCTGTCTGCTTTGCTGTGGTGCAAGGCGCCTACAACAAATCATGTGGAGAGGCTGGGTGCTCATCACACTTCAAGGCAAAAAAGTGCCTAAATATGACCTTTGGTAACCCAGCTTCAGGAATTTATGTTTAAATGATGCAACACCCTTTGTGAGAATTGTCTAGAAATGTTTGTTTATGGTGGTATGTTTCATGATTTTCACCACGAAAAGAAGTTATACTTTGAAACATCTGAAAATTGCAAGTTCACTGAAAAATCTCATTTGTAAAATTATCATGTTCTCTTTTTCTGTTTTCTGCCTTAGAATCACATCTCAACCTTTAAAGGACAAGTGCCGCTACCTTGTGAAAATGTGCTCTCAGCCTTGCTCTTCAAAGTTCAGATCAAGCAGTGCTGCCAAGATGTATCCTTCTGTGGCAAATAATTCACAGATGCCAGCTCATTGGAGAATCCAAAAGCTTTGTCTTATGCCAGCCTAACTTCAGCAGTATTTTCCAGAGCTGTGGATTAAGTTTGCTGAAGCAAAAAAATGACGATGTGTCTGATCTATTTCAGCAGCTCTGCCAGACGTGAAGATGATTCATCAGTGTTCCCTCTCTAATAGTGACTATCTCCAGTGGGCAGTAAAGAATGACCAAACTGACTATCAGATGGCAAGGAGCACAAGTTGGAACAGCATTTGCCTTGCTCACTTTGTACTCGATTGTGTATCCAGGCATTCCCATCTAGACTTGCAGGGGTTGCTCGAGCATTTAATTGCTTGAATTCCAATGAGCTGAAACTGCTTGGTTCAGGAGATAGCATAATAATGGCATTCTCCTGAGGTGGCTATATAATTTTTTTAAGCTTTACTGACGAGCTAGAAATAGTCACAGATTTTAAATGTTGCCAATGATTGTATTCAAAAAGCATGGAAAATATGAGCCTACATTTTCTGCTACACCTGTGCTCCTTCAGGAGCAGCAGAAGAAGGGAATGTGGGCTTCACATGGAACTACCTAATTATCTGTCTGAGTACACACCGGCTTTGGCCACTGTTCCAAATTACACCATACTGTGGTCCCAAAAGGGGATAGTCTGATGCTAAACCCTCCCACTCCTGTACCACTCTGTAACCGCATCAAGATTTGGGAGAACTGACTCCATGTTAGCTCGAGTTTTGCAGTGCTTGAAGTACTCAGACTAGAGGTGTTTTGCCATTATGAAGGTGGCAAGAAAGATCAGACTAGCTAAGAGACTCAGGGAAGAGGGAAGTGTAAAATATTGCAAACTTGGATTCTGTATTTCACATGTATTTGAGGAAAAATGGATGTCTTCCAGCTTTGTGTATGAATTGTATCACTGGGGTATCTGGTATCCAACTAAGCATGCACCTACCATGTGTCAGTAATTGCAAATGAGATGATTTTCTCAAATTTGCTACTTCACAACCTTTGTATGGGGTTTTTCAGTTGTTTTTTTTGGTTGGTTGGGGTTTTTTTTTTAATAGTTTTTCCCATAGAGTTTGCATGAGAGAGTGAAGGTTTCCCATGTAGAAGAAGACAAAGTGCATGGACTTGGGATACAAATCCAACTAGAGAAAAACATTACCAAAGAAGTCCAGATAGACAGTGACTCATGTAAAACACAGCTTGACGTTTGAGCATGCAAGGTGATTCGTGGGATGTGGCTTAAAAACTCCCAATTTTTTATGTTTCTTTATGGGGAAGGCTGTCAAATCTGGAATAGAATATAGGATTTATTTTTATTTCAGGGTAGAAATTGTCTTTTTGATTTTCAGTCTGCAAAAGATGAGCACTTGCCAGTGCACATTTATACACAGCCAAAAAAAGAGAGAGCATGCTTGGGCCAAGCAGGAGCAGAATTAGTTACAGGCTCTGGTTTTTCTCCACAGCATGATTTATATTGATACGTTCATTTTGTTAAATGGCATAAAACTTCGTATTTTTCACTGGTTTAAATAAGAAAAGGTCATACTGTTGTAATCCTTATGGCTGTGACTTAGGTAAGTAGAATAGGAATAAGAATTCTCCCCTTACAGATGAATAATTCTCTTCAGGCTTTCACTTAATTTTACACTATGGACTATATAAATACGACCCTTTTTCTGCCTGGGAGATAATCTGAGCTCCAGTTTAACAAGCCTTATTTATAGCATGGGGTTCTTTCACTTTAAATGTTCATTTTTCTGGGATTACCTTCTCCTTAAGACAAAGCATCTTCTGACTGGGTTTACACCTGAGAAGGAGGTACACGATAATTGATGCTAGGTTTGAAGAATGGCAAAAATAGCAACATAAGATCTGAACTTCCTTCATAATGCTTTCTTTTCTCCTGGGGAGGTAGGGTGGGTAGGAAAAGACATAATAGGCCCTTGAAGAAGCAGAGAGAAATAGAGAAAAACTTGTGATAAACCTCATATTCTTGTTATAATTGCTTCTTAGAGTCACTTCTCTGCTGATAAGGCTTGTGTGCTGCTTCTTCTTCCAATCTCAGTTTAAATTCCTAGTTTAACCATACGTACCTTCCCTCTGGTAAACAGTGATTTGACTGTGCCAGTAGCATTATTTTACTATCAAGGATACTTAGAGGTGATAACACTGTGCAGTGTAACTTTACTTGGCATAGTACTTACCTGTTTCCTTAATATATTCACTTCCACTTGTAATTCTAATATGGAAAGACAAATGCTGTAATCCATGGATAATTAAGAGTCTAGACTAATTCTGTCACGTCAGTGCTTTCTTTATCTGTCCCTAATCAGATTAAACACCTTAATTTAGACATTATTGACATTGTAGATTGCAGAACTCCAAGGAAGCTGCTACAGTGTATCATGTAGTTGGAGTTGTTGTGAATTTACTGGCCATTTATAATCTGTAATATTTTGCAAAGGGTACAAAAAATGAATTATGGAATCCAAAAGTATATTCTAACATAAGGAAAAATGAAAGTACCCATCTGTCAAGACATTAACTCTATTGGCCCACTTATCTTCTCAAGAGAGAGGTCACTAAAAGAAAGTAGAGATGAGGGAATTATTTTCTCAATAACTTTTTGCTGCAGCTGAGAGTTGCACAATGAGTTGCACTGTAAATATTAGTGAATCAACACAAAATCAGTCCATTAATTAGAGAACTCACAAGCTGTTTGTTCTTTATTTCAAAATCAACTGTAGTCACAAATGTTTTGATATAAATGTTGGCAATAGCCAACATGCAGGAGGACTGGTTTAAATTTGGACTTTCTGTATTGTAGCCAACCCTGGCTCGCTAACATGGTTTGCACCTAATAAGAACATACTTTGATCATGGGCTGCTTGTGTGTTCCTAATGGGATTTCATGGAATAAAACCACAAATGATATCTCAGGATATATCAGGAAAAGTCTTCTAGTAAAGATGAAGAACTTGTAATTACAAAATTGCATCAGCAATTATGACCAAGTTTTATTTTTATCTCTGTTCCAAAATATATTTGAATAATTATCATTAGCTTTAAAAGACCTTCTCCTTCCATGGTTTTGTTAATTCTCTTCTAACTACTTCTTCTCTTGATCAGAACAATATATTTTTAAAACAGTTGATTTGAGAGTGTGTACTTATGATGATGCCAGTCAGTTCTGAACACAAATTAAATTGTGACCTTGACTCTGGAAGGTTATGGCTTGCTTTGTACTTAGTCTTTGCTCACAGCATCAGCAGTTGGCACATCACAGGTAGTGCCCATTTTCTCTTGAGTCTGCTTTGGCAAAAGAGGTCATCACAAAGCATCTGTATTCTCACTTGGAATATCCTGACAAGAGCTGTATTTAATTTTTAAGTTAAAGTAACTATTGCTCTGATCTTAAAACAGAAGGCCAGATTTATCCTGAGTGAAATGCCTACTGAATTTGTTTTACTCTGGATAAGTTTATTTTCCCATGTCAGATTTCAGCCTAAGGCAATTGCTTCTGAAAGTTTATTTTGCAATGTCTTATATGTGTTTGCAGAAATGTTTCTCTCTGTAAATAATGCCCAAAAGCTGTTGTACAACACAGTGCAATACCATTAAAATGCAGACTCTGTGAATTTGAAATACCACTGGACAATTGATGATAGAACAATGGAAGAGATGAATTTATCTTAGAGAATATTATGCTGTTCTTCATGACTCTCAGACCCACACAAAGTACTGAATCAGATTTTTTCCATTATTGGCACTATAAAATTTAACTGAGAGCTGCACAAAATATACTTGTATAATATGCATCAATCACAGATGCTGTAATCTGAGCAATAATAGTGCTAACTTGGCTTGGAGAAAAAGGCTACTATTTGGTAAGTTGTGTTCTTTAATGTCATTTAGGTACTCAGGATGTTTTTACCCTTTAGGTTTTTTTCCTAAGCTGTAAACCCAGAAAGGAATGAATGAGACGGGAGGAAGAAAAGACAGAAATTATTGTGCTCATATCAAATGCTAGGCTAAGAAAATCTCTCAGCTAATTGTTTGTAAGATGGACTAGCTACAGGGTTGTAAACTAATTAGGATATAATTCCCACCATTTGATAGAATAGATGCTACAAAACATTGTATCTAAGCTTTTTTACCAAATGCATTCTGCACTACGGATCAAAATTAACATTTAAATTCGTCCTGCTGACTCCCCTGCCAAAAGCCCAATTCGGTTTCCAGAACTTTGCACACGCTTATTAAAATGGGAGTTTTTAATACTATAATTTTTCTCTTTTTCTTTGTCGCACTTACATAATTCTCAGAACTGTTTCTCTTTCATTTGTGTACCAGTTACAGGTCTCCTGCTGGTCTAGATGGGACACAGATAGAACCCCAGTATAAATCATCCACTGATTCTTCATGAATCGCTTTTGACTTGCATGTTATTCATTCTGGTTTATTTTTGAGTTGTGCATTCCTCTTGTAGCTTATATATAAGTTAATGAAAATTGTCCCCCCATGCTCCTAAGGCATGAGGATCTTACCCTTATTTACGAGAAACTGAAACCTGAACCAAGCAGGTGGTGTATATGCTTGTAGCTGGATGTAACTCTGGTGACAAGGACAGTGGTGTTAAGTGTGCTAAAGATATATATTGACCCACACAAGGACCCCAAGTTGTCCAGAGAAATTTTGGCTGCCCCATCCCCGGAAGTGTTTAAGGCGAGGTTGAATGGAGCTCTGAGCAGCCTGGTCTAGAGGAAGCTGTCCCTGCCCATGGCAGGGGAGTTGGAGCTGAATGATCCTTAAGGTCTCTTCCAACCCAAACCATTCTCTGATTCTACGGTATAGAGGATGAGATGAGCCCACCTTCAGAAGGGCCAGAATGGCCTCAGTCTCACTCACACCACGTGAGTCGCTGTGTGCATGCCTTGAAACCTCTCACAAGATCAGAGTGTTCTGAAGGACCACCCTGAGCTCAGGTTTCATGACATGATCGTGTGGCTAAACTTTACTGCCAGTGGTCTAGAACGGCAGGACTACTGCCATGTCCAGCTCAATTCTGACTCTTCAATCCAAAAACTAGGTAAGCAGTAGAATTTGGTTTTGTAGACATACACCCTAGCGAGATGGCAGCCTTGATTGCATTAAAAAAATTAATAGAATTAATGATTTCACTTCTTGTTTTGAGTTTCTTTTGAGAGAGGACAAAGTAGTGAAGTGATTTTAAATTAAATGACTTTATAAAAAAGTCCACTTAATGCAAAGATTATACAAATTACTGCATCTGTAATATGATAGTTGTCATGGTAGTTTGGTTTGCTATTGAATACTAGAGTCAATAGTCTCCAAAATCCTGTTGACAATTTCAGACTTCAAAATAACCATTTTATTCTGCAGTTCTTATTACATGCATTTAGCAAGTATCACCCTTTGTTTGTGATGTTAGAAGTGCTATTTTTTTAATCTCTGTTCTTATTCAGATTGTAAGGAGAGATCAACCAACATTCAGAAGTAGAAATGTAATCCGCACTGGGGTGTGGATTTACCTCTTTATCCTGTTGAAAACAGAAAGTCATGCAATGCTGTGCTTATACCCTGTGTTCCCTCAAAACTATGCACCACATGTCACTGGGTATTCTGGGGCTGGATTTTTGAGCCTCCTGGTGATGATGAAGGCTTTTGTCTTACTCTTCTATCTGATTTCAGTAAGACTCCCTATTATTTTCTTTTTAGGCTGAAGCTGTTGTGGAAGTTGCCATCTAACTGTGTTCATGTTTCACCTCTGATGCATTCAGTTTGTCTGCACTCCTTAGACTTCTAGAAAGCAGAGACAATTCTTTTCAATTTTTTAGAAGGACCTTCCTGATAAGAGCAGTGCATTCTAGAAAAGTTCCTCACTGTTATGGTGTTTCAGAAATATCTCTAAAGGTGAGAAGGTATTGGAAATTGCTGTTATTGCATCAGTGTTGATCATGCTTCTGCACCCAAAAGTATTTCAAGTTTTTGAAGGACATTTGTTGCTTAAGGCCACCTTATGCCTGATGTCACTACTACAGCACCTATCATTTTCTAGATAGGTAAAAAGACTTGAAGTTTATAAAAAATATTGCTGGAATATTGACAGGTGTGCATTTGTTTTGCCTTTTTTAACAAAACCAGGTATTTCTGTTACTGATTAATGTCATCAGCAAATGAAGGTAACTCAAAATGGGTTATGCCCATTTATGATTCTCTTGATTCCAACAATAAATAATGCAAAAGTAGCAGGGCATGACAAACCCTTATTTTAATCTTTAGCTTCCTCTGCTAATTCTTGGATGCTGATCATCACCTCTGTACAATCAGGATGATCACAAGGAACCTGAAGCATTTTGATTACACTGTCCTATCACTTCCTACTATTTTTTTTCACAAAACTATTTCTCGAATGGTCTTTTGGCTAGAAATACCTTCTCTCATATAATTATTTATTATCCTGCACTTTATAAAGAGGTTTAATATTTTTCCTTTGAGGGGGTTATTTTTTGAACCTGCAAAACTCAAACTTTTTTATGGTACTGAACAGAAGTGTATAAAGAAACAATTCTCATTTACGTATTATATAGTTGAAAAGAAAAATTATGCAAGCATATAATTATGAGATATTTGTAAAATGGAGAAGAGAGACCTCTACAGTAAGTTGAATTATCACCTTATTAAGTGAATATTGCTGAAAATTTTCCCCAAAACAAATGCACGTACACATGTATAATTTCTGTTCTCCAGTCTGCTATCACTGCAGTTGTCAGAGTCACAAAATGTGCACAATATCTCCAGCAATGTCATATCTCTGGCCTACATGTGGCGCAGTGTTTGACTTTGTTCTCTTCAGGATACCTGTCATCTACAAAGCAGGCAGCCTGCAGCTTCCACAATCTGGCCATTTTTAGATCTTGGCAGTGCTCTGAGAGAGCTACTCATTCACAGGACGTACTTGTCATCATCACCAATTCTTCATTTTTGTATTTTCAGAGCATCACAGGTAATAACAGAATGGAGTACTTGATAATCTGATATAGACCTTAAGATACATTTCTTCAGAGGTGTTTCACACAGCTCCTTCAATATTTGTATCCAGAAAAAAAGGATTCAGCTGGCTTCTATCTCTGCTTTCCTCTTCATCTTTCCTAGAGTTCTGCTCTTTAAGCTTTAACATCATTTTTTGCAGCTAGCAGAGAAGATGATACTTTCAAACCTTGAGTGAGTCAAGTCCAGTTGAAAAATGCAGGACGAAGCTTCAAAGCCCAGGATTTACCAATAAGATCCATAGAAGCTAAGGTTCATATCATTTGAACTAAATCTTGCAAACTTAGAGATACTGTGTTTTTTGGAAAATATTTTGCAATTTCACAATTAATTCCTACTGTAAGTCTGACATGATACTATGAAGTATATATGCTTAATGCATATATTGTAATAATACCATTGTCAAAATGTTAAAATATATTTAGTATGTATTTGATAAGTTAATTAGGAATGGATTGGCAAAGCTGTTTCAACAAGCTACAAATATATGTGTAAAGGCAAACAGCTCCAGTTTTTTTCCCTGTGTGAATAATGATATCATAATGTTACAAAACTACAGGCCACAATTTGGTTCACTGATCTGGGATGAAAAGGAAAAGTACATCTATTTTTTATAAGGTATACTATATATATGTGATGCAGAGGGGGAAAAAAATTTGCATTTTAGTTTTCTAAATATTTGTTAAAAAACAAGATCTTGACTATGGCTTCAGTAATATAAATAGGAAATCTGCTCAGTGGAATGAATATGCCTAATACCAGTATAGGATTATTTCCCTGCCAATGGAAAAATGAGCTTCTTTGTAACAATTTCACAGCAACAAGAAAGTTGAGGAACCTTTTAAAAATGCAGGAGATTTGAAAGGCATACCGTCTGCCAAGCATGCTTCTGAAAATAACTTTATACAGAAACTGTACTGAAACTTTTCCTAGACATCAAATCAGTCATAGATGCTTGAAGAAAGAATTATTCAGATCCCTTAAGGCATTTAAGTATCCAATGATTTTGAGGGACACCAATTGAGATTTTCAAGGATCTTTAACAAGTTAGATACTTTTCTCCCTTTGGCTTCATCTGTTTAGTCAATTGCAGGACGAAAAAAAAGAAAAAAGGACTCTTTTAAAGCCTTACAAAAGTAATCTATAAAATTGCTGTTAATGACCACACTAATGCAGTATTTTGCTGGAAAAGTATTTTTCCAAAGTACGGGTAATCTAAACTACAACTCATAAAAGATTGACTTACCTGGTGTAAGGACCATATTGCACTTTTGTAATCATATATGAATTTGATTATTTTAGTAATGAAAATATGCAATTAAAAAGAACAATAGAAGCGATTGTAAAAGGTGAGGGTGAATGTGAAATATGGACCAAATGTTTCTATACTATTGAACAAAGCAAAGCAGCCTGAATACAATACTTTTATCTATAGAACAGAGACTTTGAAAGCAAAAATGGTTTATTTCACACAGTAATTTAACTCAGTTCAAAGACACACATGATTAAGTTTCTTGCAGAGCTCTGGTGCAACCAGGTAGTGACAGATGAAATAAGTATTTTCATTTTTGTTTTACTACCTGCCATAGTAGTCAATTATACCTGATCATATAAAAATATATAATAATTTTTATTAAAGCCCATAATTTAATGTCAAGATGTTAACCTTTCCCCATATTATTTTCTTCCTACAGTTTTCTGAGCATATGGCTCTTGACTCTTCCAGCTAAACTCCTCATGTTTTAACTGCAGATACCCGGAATAGACATTTCTCACAAAGGTAGCATTCATTTTTCCTTTTTGAAAAGCTTCTTGAACTTTAGAACTGCCCTCAGCTTTCTTCAATAGATGATTTGTTTCACTTATTTTTCTATTTTCCATTTCTAATTTTCAAGTCTGCAATTAAAAATGTTTGACATTTTACCAATCAGAAGCAAAGAGGTAGCTAATAAAAGACATGGAGTCTAATATGTTTAGAAACTGTGCAAAAACTCTGATATTTTCATTCTGTAGAGGAGACCCAGACCTTGATAAACTAGCAGAAAGAATTACCAATACTCTTTCTGTTGTTAAGTTTCACTGGAGAGCTATAAATGTTAAACAGAGGCTTAAACAGAAGGTGGAAATTTGAGACCAGTTTTCAGCAGGTTTTGTTTAAATTTGTCAAAAATATGTTCTGCAGAAAGTATTTGGCTTGTGTTTGTATGAGTGAGAATCCAGTCACTACTTTCACATCACATGGAGGCAATAAAGATAAAAATGAAGGCAAAAATGCATATTATATTAAGACACAATTTGTAAACATCGATCTATCCATATGAGTTCCTTACTTGTTAGTCCTTTCACCTGTAATTTACTCCTCATTCATTCTTTTGGACTACTCTGTATTAAACATTTTCAATTAGTAGAGCTTTTCAATTTAGCAACTTAAATTAAACTCTTGATTTAACAGTTACTGCAACAACTTTTGTTAGATGTAAGAAAGCAGTTTATTTGACCAAAAGTCTCCAACTGTTAAAGAAAATGAGAACCTGACATTTTCTATGATTTTATGATACTGGCTACATTTCAATAGCTACCTATACAGAATATAGTCTAGCCTGTTACATACTTTTGGTATTTTTCTTGTACATATAATCATGAATGCTATCAGTACGTAGGCCTCACTGGTGGTGATAACCTAAATAAGGCAAAATGATTTTTTAAAACCCACAAAGAATTGTATTTAATATTTTTATCTTCCCAAGGCTATGCCAGGAACAGAAATTAGTACATGATCTCAGACAAATTGCATTAAACCAAATGGGATCTTGAATAAAAATAATATTATTTAAGTTATAAAATGTTCTACTTGAAAATGTTTAATCCAAATGACTTATTTTTAGTACTGCCAGGAGCAATATGCAGATATTTGCAACTACATTATTGAATTTCTGCTTAAAGCTGAATAAAAGGCAAATGCTCTACTGCTTTTAGAGAGATTGCATTTATATCCATATGTATGCATATATGTATCTCTATGGTGTTCTCATTCTGATGCACAGGAGTCTCTGTGTATAGGGAGGAAGGGTAAATGGGACTTACATCAGTATTTAAGAAGGTCAGAATATGCCAGGTGTTTCCAGCAGAAGGCAATAGACTGGCATGGGAGCTGGGATTGATCCAGTGAACCATAGGATCTGCAGCTCACAGCGCAGCAAGTATGCCAGGCACATACTAAACCCAGAAACTTGTTCAGTTCTTCAGACTCTGCTCTGTGGCAAAACTTAAAAGGGCTCCTTTTTATGAGTTGAAATATACATTTATGAGTAGTAAAATTTTACTTAACTGATATCTCCTTTAAAACTGAGTAGCCTGGTAAGAAAATGCCAGTATATACACCCCAAATATGCACAGAAAATTACTGTTCTTTTTTAGTGTGTATAGGAGACTCATCAGAAACACAGCTTGATCTTAATTTCTTTATGCTGAGACCCTTCTACACTCTATTAAAGGGAGAGAACCTTAGAGACGGCTTAGAAAAAGCTCCGTAATTTCTTGTACAGTAAGCTTCCCACTCAGCAAACTACATAATTATCGGGTTTATTTATCTGGGATTCCTCCTCTGCCCCATCTGATGTCCATGGGGAGACTGGGGTGCCAGCTAATGCGCGCTCCAGTGTGGCTGCTCTCTTTTCCCAGGCTAGAAGAGCCACAGTTCTCAAGAAGCCCAAGAGCTACACACAGCATGAAAACCCACATGAAATTGCTTCCATTTAGCCACTGTGGTAGATTCTATATGGCCTCAGTGCATGCGAGGTGTAGAAGGGTTTTGAAGTCAGCTTAAGCCCTTTTCTAGGAGTTAAACTACAAATAACATTGACTGCAGCAACAAATTTTTCCCTTAAAAAAATAGAGGGTTTATTTTTTCCCCCATACTACTCATGGGATGTTTTTTCCCCCCAAGGTTTTATATAGTGTTTTCACTGAAAAAAATTCTAGCAATTTAAAAGATTTCCACTACATGGTGGAGAAGAAAGAGAAGCAAGAGAAATAGCATAGGTGCAGAGGATTTAACAGCTTTTTTTATTTGGGGGTTTTTTTGTGGTTTTTGTTTGTTTGCTTTTTTATTTGTTTGGGTTTTGTTTTGGTTTGGAGGGTTTTTTTTGGAAATAACACATGTAAAGCTAAAGACCTAAAACTGCTTTTGCCTTGTTGACACAGATAGACTTTCACTAATACAAAAGTAGATAGGATTAAGCCAAAACTGAGTGTACAATGAACAGGAGCAGGCCAGTTCAAGGTTGAAATGGTGTTACCTTACAAGTTTGATCCAAAACCGTGTCAAATCAGTGGCATGGTTTTTACGAAGTTGTGTGACTCACAAATTAAATGTTGTTTCAAAAGTGGTCATTATTGAAGAGCAGTATAAAAAGAAAGAATAAAATACAAGAGATTTTTAATAGGTATACTTAGTGTATGAACAGTATAAAAGAAAAGATTAAAATACAAGAAACTTGTAATAGGTTTATTTAGTGTATGTGTGCTGTGTTTCTCCATATAATCTGCTGAATGTGAACCACTGCAAAATGTCATTCTCTGGTTACATTTTCTGGGAATTGGAGCCCTGTTAATGTCAGGTTAGGTACATCAAAATTTTTGCAGCACGTGGCCTTCTAATCTGCCAGGATCTTAGCTGACACTTAGTAAATGACTATCCAAATGTCTTTTCCTAAGCTGCTTCACAGAAGAATTTCCAAACTCTAAACCAAATTATTTCAGGACTATTCTTAACTGGGCATAGTACCCAAAGTAGTTCTGGAAACACGGGTTGAAAACTGGGAGAAGTGGGTTTTAACTGCTAACAATACTAAGGCAATTTCAGTAGCGGAATTGCATCATACATTCACTTCTATATAACTCGTTTTAATTCCTTAGCACCAGTCATCTCAGTTATTTAAAAGAAATAATTTCTTAGATTACTAAGTTTAGCTTGTTTAAAGCTTTGTAAAGAATCACAGGAAATATCTACAACCTAAATAAGTTAATAGTCCTAAGTGTTATAATTAAATCACTGTTTTCTTGTTCAGGCATGCTGAACCATCTTTAGGACATTAAATTTCATTAATTATTTCATGATGTGTTGCTTCAGTGTTTCTTTCAATTCTGTCACTCATTTTGAGACCAGATAAAAAAAAGGTGAGGGGAAAGTGGCTATACATTCATTGGTCACTTGCTTTGCAGTCTGAAATCTACTTCTTGAAAGAACTATGAGAACAGGTATACAAAAATCTTCATAGTGTTTTATTACGGCATCCTGCAGTGGTAGGGAGGAGAGGAGAGATCCAATAGGCAGGAATTGTGCAGCAAGATTGATTTATTTAATTATTTTACAAACTCTTTTATAGACTTTTTTCTTCATAGTCTAATTGGACAAAGGATCAGCCACCCCTTGGGGTGATTGGCTAAAATCCTAAAACATCCATTGTCAAAATATTTTTCTACTGTACCATAAACAAGGCTTTGAAAGGTCACAGGCCTTCATAGTTTATAGAACTCTGCTACCACGTTCGTGAGAGAGAAAAGTATCTCAGGGGACTGGAAAGAAGCAAGAAAAATTCTTGCTAGCAGCAATATTGTATCCACACTGTTTTCCAGCTCAGAAATTCTATTCAGCAATTAAATTGTCTTTTCTTGTTTCTACAGGTTGTAGAACTTGTTGTTCTAGTGTTTTAATTGATTTAATGCACAAAATGTCCAGGAGGGTGTGGGGTGGTGTCAAGATTTTTTGACTTTAAGCCAGTAAGATGTCACAGCATGAGAACAATATATGGGGGACTTTTAGGTTCCAACCAATTGCTTGGGCAGCACAGATGGCCTGTCTGATTATTAGTTATTCTCTGACAAGTCAAAGGTCAAAATGGGAACAATTTCAAGTGAGGATTTGGATTATTTATTCAAGAAAAATTCAACAACAACTTTGATATTTTCCCTAAAAGGCTGCAAACGTACTTCTTTTTTTAAAGCAAAATTCTGAGGAATGTGGCAAGGCTACATGAAAAATTGATATGGGAAGTAATTATTGTGGCTGGCTAGCATTATGTAAACTTGTAGGAACAATTATCATAGAAAATTTTTGACTTTACCTTTCTTTTTCTTTATCAGGTGGCCAGTATTTGATGCCTTTACATTTCCATTAGGAAAACGTGGTATGGATCAGTTGTCTTCTGATATAAATGACTGTAATCTATAATAATGCAGAGGAAGCTGAACAAGGCTCAGCTTTTCCATTGAATTGCCTGGTTGGTTGTTTCTGCTCTCTTTCTCCTTATTTCTGGGCACTTACAGTCATTAATGCACTTCCAGCTATCAGGATGCTGCCTTTGGTCTTGCAGACTATCCTAAACTAATCCTTTGGTCCTTATTCTTAATTTTTAACAAACATGCAGCCTCACACAGTGGCCTTCTGTTCTTAAAGTTATTGTTAGAAGAACTGTAATTACCTAAGCCTACCTAGGCTTGAGTGATAGGCTACAGCATTAAATTGAAGTAGATCTGTGATGGAACAAATACGTACCCTGAAGGAAAATCAAGGAGAAAAATCTCTATAGTGTGGAAGCATTCTTGGAATGAAATTATAACTTAGTTTTCCTTCTAAATGACTATTACAGTAGTTTGGTTTCTGTTCCTCAGAATAAATGGTGTAATGGTTAAATGACAGAATTCATCAGTTTTGAAGAAATGGCAAAATTTAAACTGAATTGTTAAACAACTTGCTTTATTGAGTAATTTTGAACCTAAAGTGGCAACTTATAAATTATGCCAAATGCCATATTGTCACAACTCCTGCCTTTTCCACAGTTCCACCAATACTTTTCTCTCAAGAATATCTCCTTAGTTATGTTTTACTATCTCCTTCTCTTGGCAATGAAACTTTGAAACAATTAATGGCTTAGAATCGCTTAATTGCCGAAGAGGGATCTTGCCAAATGCATTTTGAAAAAACTAAATAGAGAGAAGGCTAATTAAATTACTTTTGTAGTGATTCTAAGAATTCCTGCCTTTTTTCATGGGTTCCCTACCTGATCCTACAAATGTCACTTTTTGGATTAATGCTGTATCTGTGTATTTTTCACACTCAGAATTTATGTAGATCTTCCAAGATTGGGGGACTGGGGAATGGAGGTTGTGGTCACCCCATAATCGTTCCTCTCTGCCGCTCCTTACTCCTCACAGTTTTCCCCAGCCCAAGTGTGGGTCCTTTCCACAGGCCACAATTCTTTGTGATAAACCTGCTCCTGTTCCTTCAGGTCATTGCCTTCTGCTCCACCACAGGGTCCTCCATGGCTGCAGTATGGTTATCTATTCCACAGGCTGCTTCAGCATCTGGAGCACCTCCTCTTCCTCCTTCTCCTCTTCCTTCTCTCACTTTGGTGCTCACAGGGCTGTTTCTCACACTATTTTTGGTCCCTTTTCTCCCTGTCCAGCATTTTCTCCCCTTCCTTAACTGTGTTTTCCCAGCAGTGCCACCAGTGTTGATGTCCTGTGGCACATCCATTGTGGATCTGGCTGTGTCCAGGACAGGGCAGCCACTGGGCTTCTCTGACAGAGGTCACTCCTGCAGCCCCCTTGCTGCCAACACCTTGACACAGACACCCCACACTTAAATACATCATCTCTCCTTTCTTGTAGCACTTTCAAGGTTTTGCAGTGCTGGCTTCCCCACTTCAAATCTCATATTTACTTGCAATCCATCAATAACCTAATTTAACATTGAATCTCAGTGATTAAGCTGAAAATGTGCTCTTTGAAGCTTGTACTTGTGAGAGGTGTGGGATTTGCTTCACATGTGACAAGCTGTGTGAGCTGCATAATATCATTTGCTATCCCTCGCTGGTGGAGGTAATTCCTGATTCTTCTTACTCTGGAAAAAAAATCCAAGAGTTTACAAGCATTGCTATGTCCTGCACTCATCAATATTATTTTAAGAGTAATGAGGCTTTTATTTTTTTTTTTTAAATAAACCAGCAACAATGGACTCAACATCTAATGCCCATAAATTCTTATGCTGGACAGGCAGGAATGAAAATGACATTGTCTCTGAGGATGCTGCATGCCATACCCTGCTTACAGGCTCCCCAAGGCAGTGGTCACAGCCCCAAGCCTGCCAGAGTTCAAGAATGCTTGGACAATGCTCTCAGGCACAGGTTGTGACTCTTGGGGATGGTTCTGTGCAGGGCCAGGAGTGGGATTTGATGAGCCTTGTGAGTCCCTTCCAACTCAGCAAGTTCTGTGATGCTGTGATCCTATTTAATAAGTAGCTTGTACTAATATTATTTAGTTCTCCATCCTAATCCATCGGGTGTTTATCAAACTGAACTGTGTGCTGTGAAACTTAGCTCAGTGCACTTATCTCAGTATTTATTTGAGTAATTCTGCAGTGATGGAGAGTTACTCTGTGCTTCCCTGCTGCAGCTCCTCTGTGAACGTGCACCTGGGCAGGAGGGAGGGACATTAAAAATAGTATTCCACTGCTGTGCCCCCTGGGAATAAAGATTAATGGGAGTCCCAGCAGACTAATGTCTCATACAGGCTTTGGAGAGGGAACTTTGCCTAGACTTGGGTGAAAGTAGGAGGATGCACAGGATGCAACCTCTCTCTTAAAAGTGAAGGAAATAGTACCTTAGCTTTATGCAGCATATCTGTTTTCTGTGAAAATGCATAATGAAAATTTCCATCTTACAGGTGGGATTTTGAGCCACAGAGTAAATGATTTGTCCTAAGTCACATAGCTGAAACAAGGAATTGCATTTGGATTTTTGAAACTGCAAGCCAAAATCTTTTTCTGTGTTCTGTTTTTCAAAAAATAATGAAATCATACCAAGAACTAAAAAGTCATTGATATTGCAATGGAGTATGAATATTACAAACCATCAGTTATTGGAATTAACTTCAATGGCTATTAAAATGCACACAAATTTAGACAGTCATTCAAATGTGTGGTTTTGAATGTATTTGTGTTTAAGTAGGATAAAGCTCAATAGGGCTTGTTCCCTGAATTTTGACCTGGACTTGTTTCTAATTTATGAACCCTAATATTTAGCAATCTAAAGGCTAATGTTGTTTATAGATGTTGAATGCTAATAATTCTATTCTATTGTATAAATATGTATTTACATTGGAAAATCCTTATGAAGCTGAATTAAAGCAAATGTAAATATCAGGGTTAATTTTTGCACATTTTCAAGTACATACCAGAAGGGAAGAGCAAAATTGGTCATTATGAGTACATAGTGATGAAAAATGGCTAGACACAATAAAGGATAATTTCTTTGGTTTCCAGAGCATAATGGAGTATGAATCATATTTAAAATTAATGACTGAGAAGACAGATCATGATTTGAATGTCATCAGTAGCTATTTTACTCCTCCCTAGAGCTGCAACAAGCCTTTTATGAGAGATGAGTTCCTGCAAACAAGCCCTTCTAAGCTGTCTGGAAGCTCCTAATTTATAACAGAGCTTTAGAAAATGTTTTATTTTTACTTCTTTCCATGTCTGTGGTAAGAGTAGCAGACTGAGAACATCACCTTACTGTCCAGCAAGTGATGTGCAGTTGTTTGCAAGTAATTTTTCAAATGTAAATTTTTGAGGGAAAGCGTTGGCAGCACATGTCCATGCTATTGTTTCTCTTTAAGTGAACCTTTAAATCCTGTCACTCTGTATATGGGGTAGACATTAAGTAAAGATAATGAGTCAACAATAAGTCTTTCTCAAGAAAAAGGCATCCTGGTGTTTTTGATACTGAAAGATATTGAGCAGGAGCAGCAATGAAAGGAGAAAATTAGGCTGGTTTTTTATTTCCACATGTATGTAAAGTAATTTTTTTTCTCAGCATCAGCAACAGTCCTGTATTGAAAGTTGAAATCTGCTGTTGGAGATCAAACTTCTACTAAAAGATGAAGCACACCTTTTGTTTCAAAGGGCTGCAGGTTAAACCTTTCCTGACATTCAAACTTTGTGTTTACTGAAGCTGTTGTGCACATTCAGTTCACAGGTTGTCCTTAAGCTGTTGGAGTTATTACAGTGGTGTATTACCTTTCATCCTACCCACCAAATCTCTCATGGCTCATTTGCCGTGCACAACGACATTCTGCGAGATTGTTTTCACTTTTCAGTAACTTATATCACAGAGTATTTCAGGTTCAGCCATAACTCTATTTTCACTGACAGGCTCTGCTCTGCTCTTCCTTTTGGAGCTAGCTCTTGAGGGGAGCACTCATAAAGCATGGCCACTTAGGATCTCAGTTTAAAGGACCTGCCAAATTACACCTTCAAATAGGCATGAAGGCAGGATCACAAGTTGAAAGCAGGAATTGGAACGGTTTATTTTTACAAGCAGAGATAGACCAGAAGGGATACTTCCACGTATAATACCTAAAATAATAGTCAGACTTCTGGTTTAGTGCATCGTTCTTTATGCTGCACTGTCCTATTTATAGTCTTGTAATGTCAGAAAACCACTTTCTATTGTATTTAGGTTCTCTTATTTTATGGCAATATCTAGAAAGATACAGACACAATTCTGCTAAAGGTAGCTGAAATTTTGTTGAGAAATGTTCCCCTTCACATATACATTACAGTATATTGTTTTGCAGGAGCTGGAATGGGTACAATGAAAGTTAAGAACTCTGGTGATCTGTAGCCTGGCAACTTCAACAGTGGCCTTAGATTTGGAAGGAACAGATATACTCAAGTTATTGCTCTGGTGAAAAAAATTCTGGGGATATATATATATGTATATAAATATACACACACACGTACATAAATGTATGTATTTTATATATATGTATGTGTGTGTGTGTGTAGTATGAAATAACAAAAACTAAAATTATCTCTCTGCATACTACTTTTGTACATCCTAGGGCACAGTATCCTGACTATTACATGGCAGGATTCTGTCATCTTAATCAATACATCCTAAAACAAAAAAAAAGAAAGTGTATAAATACACCCCACCCCCAATATTTTGTATCATTTTCTTGATAGGCTTACTTCTTATTTCAGTGTGATGAAAAGCTAAGTGTCAACAACTGGAATTTAAAAAAGAAAAGTGACTGCTGTCTCTTGATCAGTTTTAATGTTATTTTCCATTCTCACTACCAAGGAGGCTCGTGAGCTACACCCTCTGCTCCTGATGACTCCTCAGTTAACAAAGCACAAGGACTAAAGGAAAGTACCCACCTTTTTCACATCTTGGAAGGGATGGTAATGGTGGCAAGTTCATGGGAACATGAATAAATGGAAGGCATCCTCTGGTGTAGGAAGACAACCAATGCAAGTTATAAAACTGCTACTTCTAAAGGTAGTTGTCTCTAGACATTTCTCTGTTGCACCTTTTATTTTGCATAAGGCACACCTGATACAGCATTGTTGTGTGTAGGAGTGGTTCTGATGGCTTAGAAAGGCAACCCAAATTACGTATGAACAGCTAGTTCCAATGCTCATAGAAACACATTAGAAAAACATTACTCAGAAGCAATAATCTGAGATCCCAAACACGTTTTTTCCCCATTAACGATATTTTAAAATGCAGAAAGCACTTCTGTGAAGCATGAAGGATGGTCAGGGTTAGCTAATGAGGCTGATAGGTACAATTGCTGCATGCTTGATCTGCCTTGGACCCTAATGCTTATTTGGACATGTCTTATTATTGTGTGGGTGTTAAGTCTGTCCAAGCTCATAATCAGTAGATATATGGTCATTCACAGTGTTTATGTCTCTGTCTTGGGAAGCTGGAACAAAGTGATCAGGATGTACTTTGCTAGGTTCATACAGAAAATTTCTCATGGACAATCTGAGCAAACTAATTGCTGGCATTAACATGGGAGTCATATGAGCTGTGATAATGATACAGATAATGAACCCCCCACCTCTGGCCATCACTTTATTACTTACAAGGTCAGTAAAGAATTTATTCAACCCTGAGTTGCATTTTATAATTGCCTATTTGTACCTGGGAAGATTTTGATACTGTACAGTATCTCCAGATATCATTCATTGACTGTAAAAGGGCTTTAAGTGCATCCGAAAAAAGAATAGTGGGGACCCACTGTCAAAGTGTGTTGGGAAATGGAGAGTCAAAAACCCCATAATTTTCAGTCATGGATCTTTGAGCTTTAGAGGAAACAGTCTGAACTGACAGCTTAGCAATAGCTTAGCAGATTTATAAAAAGCGTACATCAACAAAATGGTGATAACTTGATGGTGCATGAACATACTGAACCAAGTAGGGCAGTGCTTTGCTAAGTGTAGTTCTGTTGTGTTGATATGACTGCTCAATCTCACAGACAGCAACATTCAGGCTGCATTTCTTTTTTAGCTGTATGAAAAGCCTGGGGAGAGTAGGATTTTAATTAAAGCTGGTTTTGCAAAGGCTGTGGACTTGGGTTTAGGCAGTTTGAGTTAATTATCCCAGGCACAGAGGCACAGGTGTCTGTCAGTGTCAGGGAGTTAAAATGATGCCCACAGCAAAGAATTCTGCCAACATCTCCAGTGTGAACTGTGACTTAGTGCTTGGTCAGACCCAGGCCCCTTTTCTAAGAAGAGCTCCTGTGCAGTTGGCAGGTGCCTCTGAGCTGACAAGAGGTGCTCTTTCCTGCCGTTTCACACCCACAGAGGTGCTAGCTCTCCATTTCTAAAAACACATTCCTACAGCCAGTCACCTGTAAAAGGTGGAAAAATGATCCTAATAGCCATGAGGTGGCCAGGAAGAATTTCCTGAAGTATCTCTTAGCTTGCACTACTCATTTAAACAGGGAGCTCCTTAGCAGGACTGGTTCTCAGCTGGCTACCAGCCCAAGGAATGACTAGATTTCCACTAAGCATTTCAGTAGTTTTGGTTAGATGTTTTAGCTGTAGGAAATTACTTAGTATAGACCTAAATCTACTATGTGATCCCAAATCTCCTGCTCACTGTTTGCCTACAGTGGCATGGCTCTTATTTGCATATTTTTAGGGATCATGGGACTACCCCTGTTTGAAACAGCTCTGCCAGTAGCTTCAGCTAAAATCAGATCAAATGTCCACTATGGTAAAAAGTTCTGGATACTCAGCACACACCTTTTAAGATTAAGAAGCTGTAGCTACCCTCCTCACTATTTTTCCTGGACAAATGAGAATAAAGAGATTTTTATCTTTCAAGAAAGATTAATAGTAAAAGTATGTATCAGCTTAGCTAAGGAAGTTAATCAAATCAGGTTTAAGTTATTCCAGGTGTTTTTCTTATCTTAATTTAAAAAAAAAAAAATCAAATGGCAATCAATTTAAAAAAAACCCCAAACCTCCAACAATAGTAAAGAAACATACAAAGAAATAATAAATAAAAAATTATCTTTATTTAAATTTTACATTTCCAATTACTTCTGGCTGTAAAATTACTCCATGAGTAAAATTCCATGAAGTAGATTTAAGTTTTTAATTTAAATAGTAAAAAGCAGTTGTAATTTTTTCCCCCAAGCATCTTAAACCAGAGATTTCCAATCACTTTTTTAACATAACAATTGGAAAAGCATTCACTTAGTCTGCTTTTAATCTAGCTAGTAATAAGTTCAATCAGACTACACCTTGATTTTATTATGAAAGTCTAAAGACAACTGTAAGTTTTAAAATCAGTCTAAGAATTTGTTTTTATAAGAATATGATTCTAAAAAATCAGAGTGGAATAACTCTGTAACTTTTTAGAATTTAATATGATTTCAAAATATGCTATTTTGCAGTAAAGCTTCAAGGCAAAAATTGCTGCCACAGCATGGCATAGCAGAGGGATATCTCAGCCATCCCTGCTTATTATGCCAGCAAACCAGGTGAATCTCATCCAAAGAGCTCTATAAACTCTCCTCACATGGTGGATCTGGGCCATAACTTTGCTAGGACCTTGTCAAACTATACACACTGTGCTTTTTATATTCCTGCAGGACATCCCATACACACTGGGGTTTTTTTCTGGTTTCCCCAGGAGGAGCTCTGCCATTCCACTGTGGTTCTCCTAGGAAAACAGCGTCCAGCACCTGTCTGTCCTTGGCAGAGAGCTGCAGCCTGCTCACTGCCTCCTCCTGGGCAGATTTTAGGGCAAGGACACAGCCTATGTATGCTGAAGGATTTGCTGTAAGTTGGAACTGATACTCCCAGGGACTGGAACAGAAATGTAAACTCAGTGATCAGCTGATGTGGAAGAAAAGGAGAAAAAAAGTTGCTTCAGGTCTGCCCTACTGTCTGCACACTGTCGGACCTTGTGGGAATTTTAGATTAAGTTTGCTGCCTGAATTTTTGCTAGTAACAGGAGGGTACAGTATCAGGCAATTTTACAAGTGTGGCTGCTGCACTGAAATATTAAAAATTTTTTTTTTCCTTGTACTTTTGACCTGTGAGACAGGAAACTCCCTGTTCTGAGAATTAAAGCAGCAACGCAGTTTAGGTTTCAGCTGAAATGGAAATGGAGAATTCTTGATATGACAATTGGTGGGTTAAGTATTTGTTTAAAACCAAAACCAACATAGGCAGCTAAATTGCACCATCTGGAGCAAGAGGCAGATGTAAGCATCTTTATTTAAGAATCAGTTTCTTATTATTTATAAAAGATGTGTGGTATTAATTCACTCAGTTTTTTTTTTTATCAGGGAGCATCATTCATGGGAAATAGCTTTGCGTAGACATCTGGAATAGAAATTTCTTAATCATTTTGTATAATAAATCCAGAATAAATGCTAATTATTAATAGTCAAGATTGCTTAAGGATTTCAGACCAGCCAACAGCCTGAACAAAACACAGGCAGATGCTTTAGTCAGGCTGTAAGGAAGACTGATAATTATAAGCAAAGCCAGGGAAGTGACCTTTTATTGTGGCAGGAACTGCAAGCATCACCACACTCCTCACCACCACACGCTGCTCAAATTAGACCCATCCATTGACTGCATCTAGAGAACCTTGTTTTCCAGCTGGTACTCTGGGCCTTTCAACCTTAGGCTGCTGGGCATTCAGAAACTGAGGCGCATAAAATCATCAGTCATCTTCTAAATTTTATAGAGAAAGTGGTATTTTCATAAGAATGCAGTCATTTTGTTTTCACAATACTAATTTTTTGTCAATGATTAATGAAAGAGTAATCAGCTTTTACAGGGCTTGACTGGCAAAATGACTTTATTTATTCAGTGTTTACAGAAAAGGAGCGTATGAGAAATAATTTATATGTGATCCTCAGAAACTTTTTAAGCTTCATCCAAGTTTGTTCAAAGTGAATATATAAATATAAAGATAAAATAAGGCAGTAATCTATGTATATTCAGCCAGAAACAGACTATGATTTAGAGCCTCTTAGGATAAAAAATAATGAATGAAAAAGACTGCTTAATTAAAACTTAACATTAAGTTGTGCTCTTTTATAAAGGTCCATCTAATTCTGTGCAATTTTTTCCAGATGGAAGGCATGCAAAAGATAGATTATACTAGCAGAAAGAAAGAAAGAAAGAACTTCAGTGAGACTAAGGCAACATTAATAAAGCAACCATTAGCACATTTATAGAGCTTTGATAGAGGAAGATGTAGGAAAAGAAAGTATTTTAAAGAAGCTGCCACCAAAGAAACATAGAAAAGTTTAGTTTTGAATATGTGGCTATTTTTTAATCTTAAGGACTCTTATTTAACTCTAAACATAATTTATGGGATGTACAATTAAAATGTCTGCCTAAATATAAATGTGCATTATACTGCCTATCCAAAGAAAGCTACTCAATTCTTGTGCTGTGACCTAACATACCAAGAAAGGCCAAAATTATTTGTTCTTCAGTGGATCTTTGTTTTTAGTGAACATGCAGTCAGCATCAGGATTTATCACGGTCGAAAAATTAGGCCCTGGCAATTCTGCTCGGTGAAATTCAATTTAGATTTAATTAGAGATGCACTGGAGTCAAGACACATGGCTTCAAGAAGCTGTTGTTGATACTGAAGGGGTAAAAGTTACCTTTGTTTTATTGGAACTCCCATTGACAGTGACCCATGAAGATTTGCCTTTCGGGTTGGGTGGCTGTAGCCACCACGGGCTCAAAACAGCACCTGGGGCAGGCGAGGGCCCCCATCAGCAGAGTGACAGACATTGCACTGTCAGCAGCCATGTACTCCTGGTCTTGTGTCTAAACTTGGTTTGTTACCTAATCCAGCTGCTTTTCACATTGATTTGTCATAATTATCTTCACACGTCTGAGGACAGAACCTGATTAATCTCTATCACCACTAGCGCCTTTTTTTTTTGTTTTATAATGACTAGTTATAATTTATAATGACTAAATAAAATTTGCAATGATTAATATGTTATTTCTTTAAAACTATCAGTTTTTAGAAACTATCTGTTTATTTACCTATTGTCAGAAAAATAGCTAAAATTCCTATCGGGACTCGAAAGCGATAAAAATCCAACAGAAAGAAAACCTATCAACACATTTAATAAGGTGGCTTAATGGTCTCAGACTGCTTTCAGATTATTTTAACTTTAATTAGCATTTTTGAAAACAGAGATGTTCAGCATGGCATAAGTTTCTTCTCAGCTGAAAAAAACAAAGTTAGAAATTGATCTTTGCCCTACAAGTTGACACAGCATTGTCTGGTGGCCTGAAAATCCTGTAACAGCACTGGAATGACTGAAGCATCTCTAAGACCAATACTTTTTTCCTGTAAGACAATGATGTTAGAGGTTTATAAAGGATTGCTCTTGCAATATTGTTTCTTTCACTGGTGTTATGGAATTGGGATATCTGTAGGTTGCTGGTCGACAGTTCATTTCTGGATGGCAATTACACCTTTTTCATTACATTTAAGAGCTCTGCTACAGATGAGTAGCATATGGTATTGGCTAAGGAGATGAGACTTTAATGAGATATAGAACATGCCAACAAAACGCATGTTAAATTGCAATGACACGCTTGTGTTGGTAGCATGTGATGTTGTGAAATTAAATTCCTGACAAGACAATAGAAACAAATGCACTTCAGCAAGCCTGTAGTCACCCAGCTTGTCCTCGAGCTGGTCCAGGAGACAGGGTAAGTGGAGGCTGCTGGAAGGGAGAAGGGTAGGATTGGGTTCTTTCCCTGTTCTGCTGTACAATTTTGTAAAATAATTTCATCCTTATCCTCTGATTTTGCACAAGGATGTAATGAGGCACAGTATTACTTACTGAAGTTGTAAGTATGGCTGGTGCTACACAAGAATCTCCCAAAAAGTGTTGCATCTGTCTTAGACACACAGATTTTCAAACAGCTAAACAACAAAAACAATCTACAATAGACTGTGAGTGATATGTGACTTGCTGTAACCTGGAACCATGCACACTATTTAATTAGCACCACTGAAAATTTTCCATCTGGGAATACAAAAACCAGTCTTCTCTTCAGCTCAAGCAGTGGCTGTTAAGCCTGCAGAAGGAAACAGCAGCACCCCTGAGTATCTCTGACACTTTGACTTTTGTGCCTGGACTCCCAAATCACCCATTTTTTGTAAGGAAGAGTAAAAGTAATAACACTAATAATATTGTTGTGAGTAGCTCACAAGGTTTGGAAGGGTTTGGTAACATCATTACTCTGTCTTGGGAGAAATTAAAGAAATTAAATGTTAGATTCCTAGCCAAGGAATACAGATCCAACAGACATAACCTAGGCTGGCATCATTTGATGGGTAAAATGAAGCTATAAGTGTTCCATTAAGCTTGTTCCTCTTGGGTCCCTCTAACACTCTCCAAGCTTCCTCTTGCCCTCCCTGAAATGCAGAGAAATACATGTTAGAAAAGTAAAGCGTGTAAATATCTTGTTTTCTTACCATGCCTTGGTAAAACAGCCAGTTAATTAAACATTAGAGCTTTCATCCCTCAGTCTTCCCAAAGCATCCTGAGTCTCATGGTGCAAATGTATTTGTCAGAAAAAAAAATTACATTTTATCTTTTTATGAAGAGTTTATTCATGTTTGTTTCATCTTGACAAAATTTGGAAAGCAAAAGGTAAGGAAAGCTTGCAGTCCAAGTTATTGAGAAATTGCATTTTTTCAGGTAGAAGAATTTTCTAGGAAATACCCCTACATTTGAACTAGAAATAATCTGAAATATTCAATCATTTGTGACTTTTAAGGAAATCCAAATGTCTTTGTGAACTTCATGGGTTGTTTTTTATATCTGTTGTAGAATTTAAACTAAAATCTAATCCTAGATGCAAATTTAATTTTTAGAACAGATCTGAACCAGAGAGAATCATCACAATTCCAGTTGTAGTATACTTGAGGGGGAAAAAAATAAAAATCTGAAGAACAACCATGGCATTATCCATAACATACATCTAAGATATGTGAACTGCAGGTGAGTGCAGATGTTCTTAAGATATCTTTAAAGCAGATTACTCTGGCAGTTCAGCTTCAGGAGCTGAACATTAGCTAGCTCTGGTTATCACACCAGATGCCAAAGTGAGTTTTGCACCATGCTGATCTTCAGGATGCCTTCAGCAGTCAGACAGCTTCACTGTGTCCCACGGTGGCTGTGTACACACATTTGTGCACTTTGCTGTGTCTTTTACTAGTGACCTATTCTGTTAGCTTCTTCTTGAAAGACAGGAATCTCTCTCCTCATGCTACTAGCAGGAAAAACTTTCCTGTACTTGGCACAGCAAAAGAACAATGATAACATCTTACAGTAGCGATGGAGCACAAGGAAAAGTCAGTTTATGTGTGAGCGGAGGATTTTCAGGGCACGGTTTGGTTTGCATGATTCTGCTGAGATCTGCAGGCTGGATTCACACACGATGGGCACCCTCCTCTCCAGAGCTGCGTGCACTTAGTGAGCTGTCTGAGCACACTTTCCCTGCCAAGGCTCCGTGGCTGTGCTGCTATGGGAAGGCTGGGTAGGAAGCAGGACAGGCAGTCTGAGCCCCAGGGGCTGTCTGATGGAGATTATCCTCAACCCATCTGATGTTATCTCCTCCTGGAGACTTGAGGCCCAGAGAACACCCTTGCTATTTCCTACGTGTCAGTTGTTTTTAAAACCCCTTTGGACTTGCAGTGCCTATGGCTTGTGCACTTGCTTTTGGCAGGGAGCTGCTAGGATCAATAAAGATTTGTGGAGACTTGCTGTTTCTATGCCAGCTACTTTCTAAAAAATTTATTTTCCCCTCTTAAAGCAAAAAAAAAAAAAAAAAAAAAAAAAAGAAAAAAAGTGTCTTTGAAATCATTCAGAGACCAAGGATCTTAGCCGAGGCCTGTGTGGATCTGACAGTGTGGGAAGATGATTGGAGAGGGAGCTGAAATATCCAGCTTGGCAATTTTATTCGTACTTGCTCCCTTGTACTCCCTATTCACACTTCTCCCTGCTGGCACACCCTTATTTATCTCTTACCTTGAGCCGAAGATATTGTGCTATTTTGAGAGAGATTTTCCAAAGGAACTGTAGCGTCTCCTTGGGATGATGGATCCTGGTAAAAAGATTCTTTTGTTCACTTGGTTTTGCACAAAGAATCATCTGTTTCCTCCTAATAGGTTTTTCTTCTAGGCAAATGTCTTTTAACAATGAGAATTAGAAACAAATTATATTCAGCTATTCAGACCTTGCAAGGAAAGCACAAGGACTGCCAGCCTTATGCCTTTGCCTTTTTCCTTGTTTGAGAAGCAGGCTAAAGGACAAATGCTGCACTGTGCTCTCTGCTCCCAAGTACGTGAATGGTAATGTTATATATATGTTATAGGTATTTTTAAAAATATCTACTGTAATCTGCATAATACATATATGTATATTTTGTTTGTAAATGTTCCAGTGATATAAAGACAATAAAGTATATGGTAACAGGCTTTTTTCAGCCCATTTAGCCATTGCATTGCATGAAAGGAAAGATTGTATATCTGGGTGATTTTTTTCCACAGCGAACAGTAGCTCTTCAATTATTTTCTCACTTTTTTTATCAGGGCTATTTTCATCCTCACAGGTTTTTGCAGGATGGGGATTGTGCATCTATACTATGGGAACATGATTATCCATGAGTGTGGTACCTGGACAGTGATGTGCTCAGAAATTAATTTTGCTTTTTATTACAGAGAAGGACAAAGAAGAACAAAACTTGGGGAAAAAGTTTCCCTCATTAAATATTTACAATTTCAGCTCCAGATTCAGGAAAGGTAAGCTCTGAGTCATTACTTTTTATTTTTAGTATCCAATCTACTTGGAAATGAATGGAACACAATAACCTTCAAATCCCTTCAGAAGTTGTGAGTTACATGAAATCATTTATTTGAAAAGCACCATGAGATAATGGAGGGTGTATTAGGTTGGCCAGATTCTGATAGCAGGGAGGGCTACAGGGGTGGCTGCTATGAGAAGCGGCTGGAAACTTCCCCCATGTGTGACAGAGCCAGTGCCAGGTGGCTCCAGGATGGACCTGCCACTGGTCAAGGCTCAGCCCACCAGTGACAGTGGTTGTGCCTTGGGGATAACACATTTAAGAAGGGGGAAAAATGTGTGGTGACAGCCAGAGAGGGGAGTGAGAATGTGTGAGAGGAACAGCTCTGCAGACACCCAGGTGAGTGCAGAAGGAGGGGCAGGAGGTGCTGCAGGCACCAGGGGATGAGATTCCCCTGCAGCCCCTGGTGAGACCGTGGTGAGGCAGCTGTGCCCCTGCAGCACGTGGAGGGCACAGGGGAGCAGAGATCCACCTGCAGTCCAGGGAGTCTAGAACAGGAGGATGCCTGGAGGAAGCTGTGACTTCATGGGAAGTCTGTACTGGAGCAGGGTCCTGGCAGGGACCTGTGAGCCTGTGGAGAAAGGAGCCCATGCTGGAGCAGGTTTCCTGGCAGGACTTGTGACCCCCACAGGGGCCCCATGTTGGGGCAGTATGTTCCTGAAGGATTGTAGCCCATGGGCAGGATCCACACTGGAAGAGTTTGTGCAGCCCATGGGAAGGACTCCCTTTGGAGAAGATTATGGAGGACTGTGAAGAACTGTCTTCCATGGGAGGAACCCCATGCTGGAACAGGGAGAGTGTGAGGATTCCTTCCTCCTGAGGAAAAAGGAGTGGCAGAGATGTGATAAACAGATTTCAGACTCCATTCCTTGTCCCCTGCACTGCTGGAGGGGAGGAGGTCGAGAGAGTTGGGAGTGAAGGTGAGCCTGGAAACAAGGGAGGGGTGGAGGGAACATATTTTTAAGATTTATCCTTTATTTCTCATTATCCTATTCTGATTTGATTGGCAGTAAATCAAATCAACTTCCCCAAGTTGAGTCTGTTTTGCCCACGACAGTAACCAATTTGTGATCTCTCCCTGTCCTTATCCCAACCCATGAACCTTTAGGTATATTTTCTCACCCCTGCCTGCATGAGGAGGGGAGAGAAAGAGTGGCTTTAGTGTGAAAGGGTGTCCTGGAGCCCAGGCATGTTCAAGCCACAACAGAGTTGTTGGCTGGGAGATGTAAGGCACCTTATTCCTGCAAATACCCATTTTTTGACTCCACTTTTCCCATATTTAAAATTAGAAGTCTGGAGAGAAGAATATGAATTGATTTTGTGAAATTGTTTTGTGTTATGTTAATTTAAAATGATCAGCTAGCACAGCAGTAATGATCACAGAGGATTGTTCTTTTGCAACAAAGATAACGTATCATTGATCTGATGCTTCAAAATTCATCAGAGACTTTTAAGGCCACAAGAGAGTGTTTTGATCAGCTAGGCCTGACTTCTTGCACAAGAAAACCACAGAGAATTCCACTAACAATTCCTGCAGAAGTTGTGCTTCTGGACAAACACAGTACTTTTGTTTGTAGGGGCTCCTTAAAGTGGAAATAAGGCTTTCTGCCCTAGACTTTTATGTTCACTAGGTATTTTTTAACTTCTTTTCAAAGCACAGCTGAAGATTTAATTTCATTTTATCTCTGACTTGAGGTATATATTAAAATCATGAGTGGATTTCTGGAAGTGAATGAAAGACACAAGTTATCTGTGAACATTTGAGTAAGAAAACTGAGCCAAAATCCATGATAAAATGCTGAAGTATCATCCACCCAGTGGAGATTTAAAAAACCATGCCACATAAATAAATGCAAAGAAAGGAAAAATGGCTAAAGTCGTAATCCAGTGAAACACTAAAGCGTGCCTGGGACTGTAAATAGCGTGAGAAGTTGCACCAAAGGCAATGAGAGTGTTAAAAGTTTCAGAAGACATAAGCATGCCTCTAAGTGCTTTAATAGACTGAAATTGAAGTGCCTAGTCACAATCATTAATTCCTTTTAGCAAGGAGGTAGAACAGAGTTTATGAGACACTCAGTAAAATAAATTACAAAACAGAAAGAACTATAAGAAAAACTTCTTTTCAACAGTGATGTTTGTGGTATTAGCTAAGGATCAACCTCAAATGAGGTTCCCACTGTGCAGTGTAATGCATCTCAGGAAGCACTAGGTGCTACTGGATCTGCAGAACATTCAAGCTAAAGAGAATGCACCATTTTCAAGAAAACACTCTCTTCCATTATTTTATTGTCTGCCATATTATTTCCTCTTGTTTTAGTCTTGATTCTGTTTTCAGTTACATTGTTTTCCTCCCAGTGCAGAAGCCTTTGGTTTGCATTTCTCAGCTCCCAGAACCACCCCTGAAGAAAAAAGGGCAGCAGCCCTGCAGGTGAGATGTACCATAACATCTTTTCAAAGACTGAAGTGCTTTATTTTCGAAGAAGCCGAAGTACATAATTGAACAGAGTTGCCATGATTAAAATGCAATTAAGGTTGTGAAGCCCTTGAGCATCTTAAATTGTGGCATGATACAATATTTATCAGGCTTCAGAACACATAATCACATCTTTGGCCATCCAGCCATGTTTTGCTTTTTCCCTATGCAAGATTAACCCTCTATGACAATTTGATGCAGCTAAACTTATCACTTCTGTATATGACACCTTAAAAATTCTGAGGTGGAAGAGTAAGGACTAGAATTGCACAGAAGACAAGCCAATGAAGTGACAAGAAAATACCCATGCTTAAGCATTCATTTAAAAAGATGTTTTTTTTTTTACTGTTAGTGAATAATGGAGCTAATACAACATTCTGACAGGCATAAACCTATTGAATAATTCTGATACTGCAATCTACAGGTGACTCAAAAGCAATAAATTGAATGATGTTAGTTTTATGCAAGAAATAATCTTCTAAAAGTCAGTAAAAGGCAAATGTATAATTCATATGGTTAATATTTGAGGTATTTTGAAGGTAAGTTCACACATTTCTTGTGTTTATATGCACATGGTTTAAAAAAAAAATTAAAGGAATAAATGACCTTCAGTTAAAAACTTGGCAACCATTTCAAATTCTACTTCTAAATTTGACTTTGTCATGTCTGCTTATTAAGGATATAATTCATCGCTTGGGAGTCTGCTCTGAAATACCAGTATCTATCATAAATGCTCAACAATTTTTTAATGTATCTGCTTTCAGACATTGGCACAGGATCAGCTTCAATGACTAGGTCAAATTCGGGTGTTGCTAGATGACACTGTGGGCTCTAATGGCAGCTTTGTGAATCTGCTGAAGAACTAAACTACTGTGGTTCAAAAGATTTATGGTTATTTTGATTGTTTGTCACATTTAGAAGTGGAGACAAGAAGATCTTGTGACCTGTACCTAAATCAGAACAAAAGGTTGCCACCCTTACACACAGACAGCCTTAATTAGCTATTAAAAATGCTGTCCTGAGTTTCTCTGGTTTGTTTGTTTTTTCCAGGTAGGAAGACTTGTTCTGGAGGGGAAACAAATATAGCCACCATATATTTTTCCTTAGAAATAACTGCCTGTAAGCAGAACAGATTTTTACCTTTAGGAACTTATTAATGTTTAACAGATTTTTGCCTGTTGTGATACTACTTATTATACCTTCATGCATACAATAAAGTCTATACTCATCAGTTAGGTGTTGAACAGACACAATCTGTCTGTCTGTCTAGAGACATCAAATCCAAAACTCCTTCCAAATTCAAAAGAAGGGGATTTAAAATAGAGCAATTTACCCAATAGCGCAGCAGACTGAGGACTAGAGATGCTACTGTGTTTAAGAGCTGAAGACTCAGCTTTCAGTGTTAACAATACAATTACCACAACTTCCAAACAGCAACTACAGCAGCAATAGAAAAGAGAATTATACCTGTTTTACACAGCCTTAAAACTGAAAATTTGCTTGTTTGGAGAGGCAAAAAAAGCTCTTAAAATGAGATTGTAAAAGATCATCCTAATTTCTGCCTAATCTTGCCCTTGCTGCTTCCTCTTTTCATTACGCATCTTCACACTGCCCTTCGGAGAGCAGCATGAGCCCCTTGCCCCTTTCCCTGCCCTCACCTTCTGCCTCCACAGGCTCAGCCACCACCGTGGGAGTTTCACAGGTTCTCCAGGCAGTGCTTTCCAACCCTCGTGCTAAAAGCAGGAGGCAGATAGAAATCTTCCCATGTTAGAGACATACTTGGGAACCATTTTGAGCCATCATCAAGGAGCAGTTTAGCAGGTGGACAAAACATATAGGGGGATGTGAGGAGAGTAAATGCTACTTGACCACACAGCTGAGGAATGATTGTTTGTTTCTGAAGGGGGTGGGCTTGATAATACCAATCACTTTGTTCTGTGTCTGCAATGCAGAAGTTCCTCTCTGCTAATCTTGGCACTGACATTGAAATTGATGTGTGGCCTTTAGGTAAGTCACTTAATCAATGTGTTTGTAAAATGAGGATAATAGCATTTATTTGCCTGCCTGAAATGGATGCAGTAAGGACAAACTAGTTAATGCTGTGAAATGCTATTTACTAGTAATTGCAAGTATTATTATGCTGTGGACTTAAACCTCTCCTTGACTGGTAATTGAAATAGCTGAAGAACCAAATAAAAGTCAGAAATGTAAAGGTGACAGAGGTTTCAGCTAAGGTGCAGCTGGTTAATCCGCTTCCTTTTCATGGAGGTAATTATGCTTTAACTGAGGCAATATACATCAAAAATGTCTCAAGCATGTACCTGCTCTTACTCAGAAACAGAATGAGAGGAAATAGTATGGGATTCATATTTGAGTCGGTGGGTAATGTGCCATTGATAATGGGTCAAGGGAGGAGCTGGGTGTAACGCAGAAAAATACGTGTTCAAGCCTCTGTCCTGGGATGCAGGTGCACTCAGGTGTCCTGAGAGCAGGACGAGCAGTGTAGATAAGACAGAATTAGATGCATCATTACCATTTTCAACCCAATTAACATCCCTGCTCTTCAGGATTAAATAAGGTCTGTACCTCGCCTTTTGGCATGGCAGGCTAAAAAAAAAAAAAGTCCTAAGGGTGAGCAGAATGAATAATGTTGTAGAGCAGTATGAAGTAGATTAGGAAATGAATTACAGTAAACTGGCTTATCTGTGAGCTGTGCTCTGAGAACTCTTCTGAGGGTTCAGACTGGCCCCCCTTCTCCCACAGATGTTTCTTTGAGAAGGCAGGAACGTAAGATGGCTGCCTGGGGGGGCCTAAAGAACCAGGTCCTCCAAAAAATTTTCTTTTTGCCATGTGTAATACTACTAAGAATCATCCTGTTACAAACAATCGTGTTTGGTTGATGCAGTAGTTATAATAAACTTAGGTTTCTCTAACAACTAATAAAGGAGTTTAATCCTTCTTTATGCTGAGTGAAAGCTAACCAGCAGGGTAAGTGCCTCTGACTTGACTGGAACTTGGGGAAATAACTGCTTCAGGAATGTTACACATATCTCACTTCAGCTGCTTAATATTTTCATGGTGAATTTGCTTGAAATTTATCAAGGAAGCAGGGACTCAGACTGTGATTGGCAGTATCTCCAAAAATACATCAAGAGTTATGAAAAAAGAAGTGGTGGAATTGTTAACTGAGGAATGACTTACTTTGCCTTTATCCATTTACAGCCTTGCTTTCCAATTTTAAGTTTTACAATCCAAACTTGGGGCAAACCCAGCCAGGTGGCTGCATCTCCAGAGCAGCAGTGATAAACACCCAGGGGCACCCGTGGCTCTTGGCAATACTGCTTGGCATGCTGTTGGCAGGATGGCTTCCTGCATGTACTGGAGTGGATAAACTTTCCACCAAGCTACAGAGGGAGAAACATTTTGCTTTCTTCTGTAAAACAGTTTCTTGGGGAGATTGCAAGTCACTGCACAGTGGTGTAGAACCCGGGAGAACTGTCACACAAGGCAAATCATCCTTCAGCTTCCTGTGTTAGTAAGGTTAGAAACAGAAAGGTGCCTCTTTGGGCCTCATCAAAACCTGCTAGCTGTAGGACACTCAAAATAGGAAAAATCAAATGTACTGTAAGCCAGACATTAAAGGGATACGCTTATGAGAAGGAGATTTATATTCAGAAATAAAGAATATGGGATGCCGTAGGCTTCTCAGGTTCAAAGAGGGTGTCTCAGGGGAGTTCTGCTACAGTAATACGTGGGCAGAGCCCTGTCACTCAGAAAGACTGCACTGAAGAGATTAGACAAAGGCAAGGTCCAGCAACTGCTCTGATCCCATGGGAGACAGTGCCAATGGATATAAAGGCACTGCTGTCTGCCAGACAGTGAATGCTTAGAAACATTTCTGGGAATATTTTGTCAAATTGGTAAAAGAACATGCTCAGTAAGTTAATGTTCCTTGTGGGTTTTGATAATCATAGCCTTACAGAAAAATCACTCAAAATGGCATTTGAGTAGCCAGGTCAAAATGTCTAGCAGTGGCAGTGTGCTAGGTATCCACAGGTAACAGGAATATCATACAAGTTCAGTTGAAACAAGACAAAGGCACTATATTTTCCAGATATGAATTCTAGTCCCAGATTATCATGGTCCCTTCCAACCCAGGCCATTCTATTACTCTATGATTATCTGTGGATTACCTACAGATCAAAAATAATGCACAGATGAGATTTTAAATTCACAGAAAAGACTTTAAACAACTGGGGAAAAAGTTTCTAAAAGAATAATGCTCTGTAGTTCCCTTCAATACCAGAGCGGACACAGTTAAGTACTTAAATAATCATGTACTACTTCTGGTTAGGTTTATGCTAAAAAATCGGCCAAGCTCCAATAAGATACAGCAAATTTTATTTTGTAAGGTTTCCTCTAGTACCACATGCTTGGAATGTGCACTGAAATATTTCTTCTATACTTTGTTGCTTTGTGATGATGATGGTCATGATGGAGATGCCTGTTCTATAGAAAAAATTCTACAGATGGATTGCCCATCTTATTAGGAACAGTGAATCCTTACCTGGATTTTAGGCAAGCACTGTCACTACCCAGTGCTCAGCAGCTCCTTGTTTGTCTTGCCTCTCTGACAGTTATCCCACAAGTGACCCATTTGGCACTTCACAAACTCTGGACATCCATCTACATACACATAGAGAAAATCGGGATCTTATTTCAACAGCTGAAAGGAAAATCAAACAAGGCCGCATACGCTACTAGTTTTTTTAGGATATATTTGGAGGTGCCAAGAGGATGGAGCCAGGCTTTTTTGGTGGTACTAAGGAATAGCACAAGAGGCAAAGGGCAGAAAATGGTGCACAAGGAAGTTCCACCTGGATATAAGGAAGAACTTTACAGTGACCGTGCACTGGAACAGGTTGCCCAGAGAGGTTGTGGATCTCCCTCTGGACATACCAGAAATATCTAGATGCAATCCTGTGCCATGTGCTCTAGGATGATCCTGCTTGAGCAGGGAGGGTGGACCAGATGACCCACTGTGGTCCCTTCCAACCTGACCCACTCTGTGATATTTTTACTCACCATCCACTGCACTCCTGGAGGTATATTGGGAAAAGATGGCATTGTAGCCACATCTTAAACTGTGATTACACAGGGACTCTCCGTGTGCTGGGACAGGGAATATGGGAAATGGCAAGGGCAGTTCTGTGGAACCAAAGAGACACAGATCTGGTGATGTACATTCAGATCTGGTGGTGTCCATTCAGATCTGATGTACATATTCTCCAGCCTTTTCTCCTTACCAAGAGTTTTCCACGTATACTGTAGGAGCAAAGGAATGTTTTGGCCCTGCTTCCAGGCTACAGATGTCCCTGGCACCACTCACCTCAAGTTCTAAAGTTCAAGCACATTGCTACGTTTTACTACTCATGTTTTCTGCCATGAGTGGCATTGTTGTAAAGTCAGTAATTCAGCACCCGGAATATAAGGTGGAGAAGAGCCGTGGATTGTCTCATCTGAGCTTACTGACTCAGAAGTCCTGTGCTCTATTCAAATTTTCTCTAAAAAGAAATAGATGCTGACTTGTTTAGAATAGAAATGTATGTTTAAAAAATAATCTTTCTCCATTTTCCATGTTTTTACTTCATTTGACCTAGTTATTCCAGGCAAGTGACAGTTTTAACCAACAAGAAACTCGGTTTTCATTGATACAGCAGCAAGGTATGTCATTCTGCCAGCAAAGACACATTCACTGAGTGTTATGGTAATTATTATGTACATTAGAAAAGGAGACTTTCCATCCACCTTCAATGAGCTATTCTTAGCACCAGAAGTATTTCCCAACTCGTTATAGGAGAAGGAGATTTAACCTTACCCTGTCAAACTTAAAGAGACAGATCAAAAGTGTTACAAGAGGGGGAATTCCAAGTCATCTCAATTATGTGGCACCACATGAAATAATTATATTTGGTTACCCTTCAGAACGATATGTTCTTGAGGGGTAACTTTTATGTACTGCTCCTCCAAACATGGCCACACTCTGAGTGTGCTGCTTTTGATTTTTAAATAGCTCACACAGCTATAACCCCTGTGTGTTATCTCTAATGATGAATGACAGTATTGTATTTACAAGCAGATTCTTGATTCGTTCTTGAAAGATTTTTTTTCCCTTAACTATCCTGGTTCACAATGTAAGACAAAAGAAATTAAAGGCTTTGTTGAATCTTCTCTAACATAATGGAAAGTTATCAGAGAAGATTTTGTACTTTTTACTAATAGAGATAATACACAATGCAAAATAATTTTTTGAAAAGAAGAAAAAGAATAAAACTAATCAAACCTCCTTCAGTTAATATGCAAACCTGCACTCAAAGCACTATGTAAAATATATTAACCTTAAAGTCACAATGTACCCAATTTAAACCCAGAAAAAGACTTGTTTCTGAGTATTGAATAGGTTATAAAATTAATTTAATTTAGTACAGAAATACAACAGAACCCACCTCAGTTCCTCAGTACTGGAAAAGGTCTTGATGTTTATGAAAAACAGTACCCTGATATAAAAATGAAATCATGTGAACAAGCAGGACGGACACCAAAAGCTGAAATACTTCAGTTTATTCTAAAAATGAAAAAACAGGACAAGACATTTGACTGTTTCACGTTAAATTTGCAAAACATTTCTAGATTTAAGAAAAACAGAGACAAGAGGTGATTGCCTTTTTTTTACATTAATAGGAATATCTATACTTCACGGCATAGAAAGGAAATTAGAAAACCAGGAAACATATGGCACTTATTTTTCTGTTGCAGGCAGTGTTGGTGTTTGTTTTTACAGTTACGAATACTCAAGCCTTCCTTTTGCAGAAAAGGAATGGCTCCTTGTGCGGCTCCTTGCAAAACCAGAGTAATATTTTGATGACACTTGCATCTCATATTTCACAGTCCTGTCCCTTCATCAACATGCAATGACATTGTGGAGAAACCATCATGCCTATCTCATCCATTGATATGCTACTCAATTTTCTTCCATGTAACTTTAAATTCCTTAGGGATGTCAATGCCACACGACTTACTGTAAAATAATGGGGAAAAAAATCAATGTTAAGTCAAAAAAGAACTAGAAAAGAGAGAGGGAGAAGATACACATGCAAGCACATAAATCAAGAAAATAAACCTAAACCAAAAAGTATTACTTTGGGATCTTACAAATTTAATAAAGGCAGTATTTATAAAAACAGAGCTAGCATGAAAACTCCTAAACCACGAAAACAATTATACTGGAGAAGTCGGCTTAAAAGCTTTATTTCAAGCAATGTAATACAACTCAGATACAGAGCTCTTAACAAGTCTTCATGTAAATCTTGTTCAGAATTGCAAGTAACCCAGCAACTTGGACATAAACCTGAAAAAAATCCTAGTATTAATCACTTGTAGTAGTGCTAGAGTGGTTTCAACCTACCAGAACACACATTTTTGGCAAGCACAGAGATAAGACTGAGAACAAGTCCATCCATTGAAAAATGCAAAGAATGTGTATGATATTTTATAGTGCTAAGAAAATAATAAGAAATGAACAGTTGGTCTTGCTTTATCCTCACTTTTGGTGTGCCTAATACATGTCCTCATTTGTCAGCCCTTTTAAATGTTAGGTATATCAGATGACTTAAGTCAGATTGATATTCACAGTGAGTGTCTTTTAATGGTATGATTGGAATAACAATTTGATCGTACAGAAGGTTACGTTCCTTGCGACTCAAGGGTTCCTGAATGACAGCAAAGTAGTCAAAATTCACAGAAATTACACATATGTATAAAAAACAGTCCAGTGAAGATGTGAGTCTGTTTTGAAATGACAAATAAAAGCACACAGAAGTAAGAAGATAAATGAGTATTTGGCACTATGTAACACAAATGACACAAAGAAAATTTTGGTGGATGCAGCTAAATTATGTGCTTTTCAGTTAGACACAGAAGTAATTTAAAGTCAGAGAAGCTAAAACATCCTATGCAACATGACACAGTTAATACTTGCCCTTAGGTCCTGCAGAGGAAGGTTTTGTGTTCAGAGGACGAAGGTCCAGATTTAGAGAATGACTCAGCTCCCTTTGTAAGTGTTCCTTGTGCATGTGTTGAATCAGATGACAACACAGGAGCTGCTGAGGACACAGCTGAAGGAGTGCTTCGGTCAAGAAGCAACAGATAATTCGTGAATTTTAAGAGTAATTCGTTATTTTAACTGTGTGCAGCTGAAACAGTGGAAGGAGGAGATAGAACAAATAATTCTAACAGTGTGGACAATTATCTTATGAATAAAGAAATCTCTTTATTTGCATAAATTGATTCCTTAGCCATAAACAGTAAAAGAACCAGATAATTACAACCAGAAAAAATTCAGGAGAGGACTTAGTCTGGTTTATGAGACTAAGCTTAATGAGGGTAAGACATGAAAGGCTTCTGAAAAGATTCCTAATTTAGAGTGTACTATTCCTACTAGAGAGTACTATTATGGCTACTCCTTGACTACGATCAGCTTGACTGACCACAGACAGTGAACTGTATCACTGATTAAAAAAAGTTAAATTTATAGAAGGTTGGTATTAAGGCAAAAATATATATCTATAACAATTTATAAATATAATAATGTATATAACAATCATATAATATATATAACAATGTATTATATATCTATAATAAGATATATAACAACGTATAATAACATAAATCTGTAATGGCAATTTTGCCTGGAACATTGTGTTATGAGATTCTGTGATGGCACAAAGCAAATGGCAGATGGGTTCCAGAGACTCAGAATCCCTACGGGTCCACGAGTTCTCATTTATCCCACCACAATTATTCATATTTCAAATTCTTTGAGGAAAAAGAGCTGGAATAAAAGAAGACATAAAAATATTTGTTATTTTTTAGCAGGACATAGCATTTTGAATACTTAAGTATTTCTACAGCATATTTATCAACAGTTGGCTAATGTAAGACTATTGCACAATGAGCTGATTTGCTCATGGCCCCAAAAGCCATGGATATAAATTTTTGTTGTAACATCTGTTGGGATTTTAACATAAATTTGGTAAATTCTACAAAAGCAGAATAAATTGGAAGAGATATTGGGCTCAAGTTTTTCATGTTCTATATTGACAAACTACTGAATTGCAGACAGGCTGTAAAACAGGCCTTTGAACAGTATAAACATTCATGATGTCTTCCATTTATAGATGCTTTTCTTGAGTAGCTCAATGACAAATTTGAACTTAACAATGCAGTGACCTCCAGTTTTATACAGCTCTGCTGACTGTGCATTTCAGCAAAACTACTGTGATTTTGAAAAATCAGCCTGTCTCTAACTTGTCTCCTGGATTCTCCACTAAGGAATCACAGTTTTATATTGCTGAAACTACTGATTTTAGTAAAGTAAATGGTTGAGTGATAGAGAAATAAAATTGCAGAGAATGGTAGAAATCTGAGAGCCCTGGAGTGAAGATATTGTGCAATATTCAGACTGGTTGGGAAATAGGTAAGAGAGAAGCAGATGGTGTAAGGAAAAGGTTTAAAAATAAAAGCAAATTTACCCAAGGCTGAGGAATTGGAATCCCTCAATGTGAACATCACTGTTCTTGTGAAGGCCTCAGGGGCTGATGACTTATAAAGCAAGTCCTGTCTCTTGTCTGCATCAGGAAGACTGACAAGCTCAGGACTTAGAGGCACACTGGAAGGGTGACCAGAACATCAGAAAAGTGGGGCATTTCTGCATTAATCAGATAATTTATACTGTTACAATATTTACTGGACTAACAAATTCTTAGTAAATTCTTAGCAATGTGTATGTGGTGTAGAAAAGAAGATTTTCAGTGTAACAAGTCAGGGGAAGACATGGGAAAACCCATCTGTGAACCCTTCTAGTTGGGCTGGTGAACAACCAAGCCTCTGCAAAAAGGAGAAAGCCTACAGTCGTCATAGAAGACTTGGAATGAATGTATCAGAGGTGTGCAGTCCTGTGTTCTGGCAATTATCCCATTTACTGTAAAATAAAAGAATTTTGGGCAACCCAGGTGCTTCAGGGTCACTAACGATCCAAGGAAAGCAGAGAAACAGTAGTTATATCAATTTATGATCTGGCTATGACTCACTCCAGCCAAGCCTTGCGCTGGTAAGTGGCATGTTTTGTGAGGGACAAAGGAAACTTTGTTGAAAATCTGAGAGAAAGAGGAGAAAACAGAAGGCAGTCAGAGAAAGCTGCTGATAGGTGGACACTGAATGGAAACTGATACTTGCTTTAAAAGCCTCTGATCATAGTCCTGTGTGATCAGAGACCTCTGTTTCTGCCCCTTTCTCATGACCCAGCTAAGTAGAGACAGTTTTTGTTATGGCTTTACCTGTAAAGTACAAAATCAGGTAGACTGACAGAGGAATCAAGGAAGGAGAAAACCAAATCCAACCTCTTACTACACATGCCCACTCTGCCCCTAGAAATACCTGCCCTCCTCTCTTTTTGTAGAAGAAATGGCTGAGGGAACGGTACATTCAGCAGGGACTAAGTCTTGGAGATGCAGATTCTTGCAAACCAGCTCTTCCTGCAGGAGCAACTGCCTGCTGTGACACTGTATGAGTTTGAACACTGTATGAGTTTGAAAAGGAGGCCCAGAATGTGACAGATTGTATCGTCTGAGGATGGATCACAAGCCAAAAGAAAGCAGAGATGTATTAGGACCAGAAAAAGCTGTCAGTCTCTGTTGGAAGTTTATGTGGTTGAGACAGGCCAGCCTTGAATTATGACCAGGGTGTATTTTAAGACTTGTAGTGGATGTCCTGGACACAGAAATGCATTCAGTTTTAAGGTCAGTAGACACTGGAACAGTACAGAATGAGCTAGCAAGCCGTATAAGGGAAGAAGTGATCTAGGGGACACTAAATACTAGCAAGTGAGAAAAACAAATAAAAAGTCCATCAGAATGCATGACTCAGATGCTGTAAAATCTGCTCTTTCTTTTTGTCAGCATTCACTCTCATATAATCTTCTCTGGTAAAAGTGGCAAAAGGGGGATGACAAAGTGAAAAGAGGCAGAAAAGTAGTCCATGCACACATGCAATGGTAGGAAATAGTGCAGTAAGGAAATAGTCAGACCAAGAACAAACACACATGGAAGCAACAGAAGAAAACTGGGGAAGGAATGCAATCCTGGAACTAGCAGATCACTAACTGAAGAGTGCCATAAGGAAAAGTGCAATTAATTGCTTATGCCCCACCTTTACAGACACCAAGGTGAACTTCCCCACTTGGGGATGGCCTGCCTTCCTGGCGGAACTACGGGACAAGCAGAAAATGAAGAGCCTGGATGCTGCCTGAGAAGATAATATAATGCAGAAAGAACCAAAGAAGCTGGATATTCATGCAGGAGAATTCAGAACTGCTGTGAGCAGGGGGACTGCTGATGTGTGACGATGCCTTGCTGCAGGAGCTGATGGTACAAGAGTGAGGAAACCTGCACCGAGTGGCTGCTCAAGCTCAAACGAGATTGGGCACCAATATTAACCATTTTTTGAGTAGGATTAGGTAATGGAATACAACATCCAGAGAGAATTTTGAGAGATAAACAGAAGGCTCAGATACATCAAAAAGGAAGGGTGATTGAGGAAAACTGACTGAGAGCCATCAGCACTTAAACTATTCTAATGGAACTGGGACTGCATTAACTTGGAAAACCAAAATTTACCCATATAATACATGATAGTAATTAATACATTACCAGTGAAGGTTGCTATTTGGATTAAAATATAAATATTTAGCTGTTCATTGCAAAGAATTGTCATCTAATGAAAGTTACCTAATAATATGAAGAAAATTTTTTTACTAAGTAGTAATGAAGTTTTATTACTACATACTTCAACATAAAATATTCAGGAAACAGAAATGCAGCTAATAATCCTGTATGTCCTCAGAAACCCATACTGAGGGAGGTGCTGGGTGCCTGGGTAACTAAGATAACTATTAATTATATTTGCTCTTTTTATTTCCCACAGATAACGCAGTTTAAGAAATCCCTTCCAAATCACACTGTAAGCTGCGTATCCCTTAGTTTTCTTTACTGCATAATTTTATTAAGCTGCCTACATATGGAAAAAGTGAAAAGTCATGCCACTTTTCTTTTAACAGAAATGCCATGGCTGATTTTAAAAACAAGCATGATATAAACCTTTCTAATAAGAGAAAAAGGATCCAACCTAAAGGATTTATCTCTAAGCAAGAAAAATCCTGTGTGAAGACAGATTAGTTCTTCCTAATCCATGAATATTGATGTTACTAACAAAAATGTCTGTGTGTACATATTTGTCTTGGATGAAGATTTCTGTATTTATAGAAATGTAGAGTTTTGAGTGTTCTAAGAGGAAAAGGTGAATCACCGAGGCATAAAAATTTTTCTATGGAAAATTGTATTGCATACAATACAATCACCTATGGCAACGGATTGCACACCTGTAAGTGTAGCTCTGTATCACTGGGATTGTGAAGGCTACACCTTCAGTTATTGTACTGGGGATATTCCAAGACAGAAATAGTAGAAACTATGGGTCCCTAAACTGATAGGGTATCAAAATGCGACTTATAGTACATGACCTTATGTGATTATTCAATTAATTCAGGTAACTTTGGAGATCTAAAGGTATAGCATTTCTGAGATGAGAAACGTGCATGTGAAGATGGGTAATTGAACATGATAGATGTTCTTCATAGTGTCTTTAGGCAGATTCCAGAAAAACAACGGCTCAAAACATGCATTATGTATGTAAGGAAATTAGTTTTCCATGTTTTGATAAATGCTCAGATCAGAATTTGACAAAGATGTAATTATGAAATAGCTCCAGTCATTGTGCAGTTATCTATGTAGGATCCAGTTACGTTCGGATACCTTCAGAAATCACTGTGCACCATCTCAGAGTGTGTAAAATGCACACTGACAAGCACACATGAAATGTAAAGATATAAATAACGCCACTACTTTAAAAGTAAGACTGTGGTCTCTAACATCTACAGAAACCTGAGCTTAGCTTTACACCTTACAGTTGTAATTTTAGTTGCTCAGTGGTTGTATAATTATACATAATTATACTCTCAGACCCTTTTGTGTGCTAAAGCATTTTCTGTATAACAAGTATGCATTGCATATATGTATATATAAATGCATTATTAATAAGGGTGTTGGGTTTTGTTTTTGTGGTTTTTTTTTTTTTTTTCCAAATGAATCCAACATTTTGAAAAATGATACTGTTAAAATATTCACTGGACTAACAAGAAGTTCTTAGTTCCATATTTGGTGTTTTCTTCTGACTATAGAAAGATTTTGAGTGTAGCACTAAGGATCTGGTCCCTGTCCCATCTTTCTGTTCATTCAACACATTGCTGGTTGCACCTGAGAATCAGTTGGGTCAAATGCCACTGACTGCCATTAAAAAGTAAACCAGAACTAATACTGATAAGATCTAAAAAACTGTCTGTGGAAAGCATTTTGGACTTCCAAAAGTTCTGCATTTCACACACAGTTTGCACCAGATTCATCTGCTCTTCCTGAGGTGAAGTCGGGATAGACTTGAATTCATGAATACAACTGAGATACTATTCTGCTTTTTGAAAACAAAAATAGTTCTATACATACTAATGAATTTATATTGACAGAGCTGTCAGAGCATTAGCAGTATCCATCTCCTCCTTTCTTCTCACCTCACTTGACCTCCCAAAGGATTAGATGTGTTACCCTCTGAACGATTATCTGGCAACCTCACTTTCTCTTCTGAGTAAAAGGCCAGGCCACCTAAATGCCTGTACTGTTTCAGGAGGGAATATGGGACTATGCAGCCCAGAAACGCCCAAGGTAATATAATTCCTCAGGCGTTTTAGGAAAGACCTGACAATGAACAGCAAGAAAGCAAAATTGCTGCTGTTGCTGTGGGGTTTCATTCTCAGTTCTAAGTGTATTGGATATAAAGCATACAATATTTGGTGAGTGCTAATAAGTTGCTTGTTTAATAGCAATACATTGTTAAAAAAGCCTCAGCAATAATAGCAAGAATGTTCCTCTGGGGTAACTATCCAGAGAGCTCAAGCTACTTATTTTCTAAGTGTTACACATAAACACACATTGGTAAGACAGAGGTGACAGCTACCAAGTAGTGTGGTATGGCATTAAAGGAGAGAGTCCAGAATGTTTTATGGTCTTCCCCTAATGCATAAACACATATGCAAACAACAGGAAACAGCAGTACTGGGAGTTGTAGAAAGTTGTTACTATTGGCAGTAATTACTTCTGAGAAATACAGAAGGCATACAACCAATAGAGTACCTACAACATCCAAAAATATTATGAACTTCCTGAAGGTTTTATTTGTATTTTGTATCTGTGAACTGTTTCACAAATTCTTACCTGATTTTTTAGTAAGACTCGTAGACATTTTCACAACAAATATTGTTCTACATCTGCGGATATTTTAAAATTGGTATCACACTTTGAAGTATCTTGATTAATGTGTAAACAACTTTAAAAGGTATTTACATTTTTTGATATTCTGTTATACAAAATAAGGACACCAAAGCATAATCACACTGCAATATTGTGAAAGCAAGAAGAAGTCATTATTTAGGACTTTCAGGTTGTTGGAATGTGTTTTTATTTTGCTCTGAATAGTAAGTGAAAATGGCATTCCCATCAACTGTGCTCACTGGAATCTTACAACCCTGAAACTGGCTTTTTAGTGTTTCAGATTGTATATTTGTTTTGATCTTTCAAGATGTGTGGTTATGTAAAGCTCCTGAAACCATGACAGGGCAAAGGTAATACCTTAAAAGACAGTATCAATACCCTATTTTTCTTATAAATTCCAACCCAAAAATTCTTAAGCCTATGAACTAATTAATAAATATATCAATGTATACTTGGAATGTTTGCTGCAATTTTCAAGGATATGTGCTTTGTTCTTCATATGTAATCAAACAGTTCAATCCTTGCTTAAGTACAGTTTTAATTATGGAACACTGACATGATGTGTCATGCAGCTGTGCAACACTGACCATTTCTTTTCTCCTATGTGTCTCACCTTGGCAAATCCAAAGATAGGGATAAGTGTCATGGGATCACAGAAAAGCTTGTTATGGAAGGGACCTTTAAAGGTCACCTACTACAACCACCCTGCAATAAGCTACAGCTCCACAACCAATGCTTGACCCCTCTGGGAAGACTACTGAGATAAAGGATAATTATTTTTTTTAACGGGGGCATTTGCACTGGGTCTGGATGACAGCTGTGCAGTTAAATACTTATGGATCCTTGAACAAATAACATGGGGAAGTATGGCTGGCCAATGTGGCAAAACAAGATAATTTTCTTACAAATTTTGAAGTCCACTTTGTGTTAAGTACTGAATGTGCAGAAACCAGTCCAAAAGTGGGAAGTTGCAATGGATACTGTAACATGCTCAGGTGTCTGACACCTCTTTAAAGGATAGGGGATCCTTCAGGAATCCATTCTTCTGGAATACTGAAGCATAAATCTTTTTGAACAGCTGTCTCTGTCCACAGAAACACCTTTTCTTGATAGGTCGCATTATGAGATCCAGTATAGGCATGAGTGACAGCTTGTCAGTCCTTGCTCATGGACTACCTCTCATCTTTAAGTCATGGAAAGGTGCAATGGAAATAAAAAATACAAACATCTCTCTACATGAAAGCAAGCAAAGTGGGCCAACCATAACCAGATGTAAAAAGACTTTCAGGAAAAGGAGTTGGGAGGAGTTTTGCCCAGACTGAAATGATAACAAGTCTTGATATAGCCATTAAGTATTGAACAGAACCATACAAAGGACGTGCCTTGTGACTTGTCACTTTGAGAGACCAGCAACTCTTACATGTTCTCAACAGAGGGTTAAAAAATATCCTGCTGCCTTTGGTACCTGCCATCTCTTCTCAGGTTAAACTGTGGGATTGGGCAGTCTCTGTATTAGCTGCAGAACAGAAGCCTGTACCACAAAGGCAACTCAGACAGGCCTGGAAGCATCTTACAGAGCCAGGCCAGGACCAGGACCCAGGTCTGCTCTAAGCCACTTGGTTTAGAAGAACCTGAAATTTGTGCTGTAAGAGCCAGTCAAGGCCAGAGACCTCACAGATCCATTCTGGCTGAAATATGAACAGACGCACTATTGATGAGGAAGAATCTGAACCAGTGCCTTAATGACAAAAAAAGGATTTTTTAACTTAGTTCCTATGGTTTATCATCTCTGTCATCTTTTTTTTTTTGCAAGATAAGTGCAAAATATTAGTGAATCAAAATGGAGGTGTTGCATGGTAGGAGCAGCCATTTTTATCTTCAAAATTTAGATTTATCTTTGAACTTTGCATATTAAAAAAAATCTAAATTGATTTTATAATTTTAATTATACCGTTACTGCTCGCATCACTATGCAAAAATTTAAAGTATACATAACTTAAGCATGAACATCCTTTGAAAGATGACTTTAGAGTAATTGATACACTCCAGCCTCACTGGTAACTGGGTGCGAGACACATGCCTTAGACACCATTCTTATATGATCCACTGCTGTCTACATAAAAGAGCAGTTATTCCCAACAGTCCTCCTCTTTCTGTTTGCACTGGCAGCAGCAGCTGGCAGCTTTGTATCCATCCCTGCCAAATGCACAAAGACACATTCAGCTGTTGGGACAGTATTCATTGTCTGAGCTGCTGGTTTCGCCTCCAGGTAGAGGACTAAATGGCAGTGTCCTGAGAGCCAACCTCGGCTCATGGTGGGGACACCAGGATCATGGTGTAATCAATGATCACAATAGCATATGCCTTAGTATCTTGGATTTAATTGTGACAAAGCAGGCAGATAAAATCATGCCCAAGTTGTAAAATGAAACATGAGTAGATACAAATGGTATGCTTGTTCATATCCTGGTTCACAGAGTGTTAAATATATCATTGGGGCTTTCTCTGTTACAGAGACAGGGGCTATCTGCAGAATTTAACTTCCTGAAGTTCAGGGTTGCTTGTATATGAGGCTGGATGCTATGTCGTTTCTGCTTAAAATGAATGTTAGAAGGGGTCCCTGTCTCCAGGGAGGTGCAAGCCACAGCTACATTCCTACACAAATTGCTCATTTATAGATGTCTCTCTTGTGTTTATGCTTAAAAGCTAATAACAATGCTGTGAACTTGCTTGAGCTTCCTGACAATGAATAAAACAAACAAACAAAAAAGTGCTAAGGAGTGGAACTCCTGTTTCCAATGCTCATGCATTCAAAGGCTGCAGGAATTGCTCTCCCACCTCCACTTCAAACAGCAGGTACCCTCTCCAGTACTAAACACCTGGAAGCCCCAAAGCAGCAGCACATGCAACTTTTGTAAAAAACCCAGTTTCCTGGCTCTTGATAATAAGCTGGAATTTATCTTTTCCTTTTAGTTGACCAAGCTAGTTAAGTGTGAGAGTAAGGGTGACACATTTGCAGAAGAAAACACACACACAATATGAGGAAAGAAGCAAAAAGACGATGGTAAGAGTTGTTAAACTCAGGCACTGAAAGCACTGCCATGCAGAAAGTTTTGAGAAGCCTGGGAAATTTTAAAAACAGTTTTTCAGTCTCCAGTGACTGAAGAAATTGTGGCCACTGTGGGAAAAAAGAAATCTTGATGTATCAGAGCTGGATATGACAAGTAGTTCTGATACAGCATAGATGCTACTTGTTTCAATAACCAAACCAAAACTCCTTGGGCCTTCTGTTGGGGTAACTGCTCTAGCTAACAGTATAATTATTGCCCTACACAGTCTTTGGACAGAATACTTGTTGCACTCCACAAGGAAAAAAAGGAACAAAGGTACTTTGGTTTTGCCTGTTTAGTTAGAAACTGCTACAAGGAAGGAAATACAGTGCAGTTAAGTGTACATGCACTGTTGATGAAACAAATCATTACGGAAACTTTCACTGTAGCCAGTTTTGGGTGAAGTAATAAATGAACTGTTAGTGTCCATCACACACGGTGCTGTTAGTCACCTGGCAGACAGGAAGGAGAAACAGCACTTAAATTCAGAGGAAGCCAAGATAGGGAGGATGAGTCCAACTGAGGACAACAATTTTGGAGATGGTTGTGGGAACGAGTTAAGGTATCTAGAAGCTGAAAAGTTCATAAACTGTGGCTGAAAAGCATTCAAAAGAGGCGTCTAAATAAACTTTCTCACTACATGTCTAAACAAAGCAAAATTGCTGGACCTTAAATAAAAGTGCTCAGTGCTGGCCTAGAGGCATGGTCAGCCTGGTGATTAGTTGCCTTGGATATTTGGTGGCCTATCCAAAAACGAGACATGCTGATATTAGGTCAAAAACTTCCACAGCAATCTACCTGTGCTATTCAGCATTTAGAGCTGCACTAGGATCAGTTGAACTAATCTTACCACGTTTGGAAATTTTTCTGTGTCTGATAAAGCAACATTTTACAGTACAGACTCGGTGTTTATGAGAAGTCATGGACGTCCCCAGAGTCTTGTTTTGCTGAGCTGTCTATGAGCACGCCAGCACCCTATCAAACAGTCGAGAAATTTATTCCAGCAGTCATGATGATGCCAAATCTGCTTTGGGGGGTGTTGATGTTGGCTGGGGTGTGCGGTGGGTTTTACGTGTGTGGGAACGCGAAGTTCACCCGGCAGCTGACACGCTGAAAAAGACATCAAAGAGCCACTAAGAAAACAAACTGGGGGACCGCCGAGCCACGGCACGCAGACATCCCCCTCCTGCCGGGCGGGTCGGCTCCCGCAGATGCTTTTTTTTTTTTTCCCCCCCAGTTGTTTTTATTTCCTCTGCTGTCACCCCATGCTGTTCGGAGACCGGCGCTTCTCGCGCACCGCCCGCGGCCCCTTCCCGCCCCGCGGGCAGCGACCCGGGGCTGCCGGACCGAAGCCATCGCCGAGGGGAGGCCGGGCCGGGCCAGACCGGGAACCACCGGCACCCCCTCCCGCAGCCGCGGAGCCCCGGCTCCGCCGCACCGCGGGCGGGGAGGAGCGGCGGAGGCGGCCCCGGCGGCGCCCCGGGCGGTGGGCGGGGAGAGGCAGGGGCGCCCGGCCGCCCGCCCGGCCCCCTCCCCGGCTGTATTTAGCGGCGGCGCGGATCACGGGGAGCCCGCGGTGGCGACATGGCTGCCGCCAGCACGGAGCCCCTGCAGCCGCCCAGGCTGCAGCAGCTGCTGGAGCGGGATCCTTACCTGGCGCCCTTCCGGACCGACTTCCAGCGCAGGTACCGCCGCGTGGAGGGGAGCGCGGAGCGGCCGCCCGCCCGCCTCTGGGGGCGCCGGGGCGGGCGGTGTCCCCTCCCCCGCGCTGCTCTCCCCTCCCCTCGGCCGGGGCGGCTCCGCTTCCCTTCCGGCGGAGGCGCCGCTGCCGCGGGCGGAGCCGCTGCCAGGGCTCGGCGAGGCCTCCCGGGCCGGGGCGCTGCAGGGAGGCCTCGCCCGCGGGCTTCCCCGCCGGCCTGGTGGGGCCGGGCCGTCCCGTCCGGAGCCGGCACCCCCCGGGCTCTGCGGCGCCTCGGGCGGCAGCGCCGCGCCCCGCGGGCCCTCCCGAGAGCGGCGGGGGGGCGGCGGTGGCAGCCGGGCCCGTGGGCGCAGCCGGGGACAGCTTGCGGCAATCACGGAACCATAGAAGGGTTGGGGTTGGAAGGGACCTTAAACTTCATCTGGTTCCAGCCTCCCTGCTGTGGGCAGGGACACTTTCCACTTGTCCAGGTTGCTTAGAGCTGCATCCAACCTGGCTTTGAACACTTACATGGATGGCGCAGCCACAACTTCACTGGGTAACCTGTTCCAGTGCCTCACCACCCTTACAGTAAAGAATTTTTTTCTGATACCTAATCTAAACCTACTCAGCATGAACCCATTTCCCCTTGACCTGTCACTACATGTAAATAATCTAGCCCCATCTTTCCTATAAGTTCCCTTCAGCTACTGTAAGGCTGCCATTAGGTCACCCCTAAGCCTTCTATTTTGCAGGCAGCGCAATCCCAGTTCTCTCACCTCATAGAAGAGGTGCTTCATCAATTTGGTGGCCTCCACTGGACTCGTTCCAAAAGATCAATGCCCTTCCTGTGTTGGGGATCCCAGAGATGGATGCAGTCAGGCTGTGAGGTTGATGCACTGAGTTGCTGTCACTAACAAAAGTGTTTTTCTGTTTATCTGTAAATAAACTGCTTCTGAATCTCGTCTTTCTGGAGAATTTTCCTGCATGTTTTGAGGTATCCCTGAACCGCCAGCTCAGCTGTTCGGCAGACCTGCAATGTGTGAAGTAGCAGAGCGTGCGTTAGGTTGGTGCCGGGTTGCCGGTCTGAGCATCCCTTTTTTTGTGCCTCTCGCTGGGAACTGTGACACCAACCCTCTGTCCAGGCCCTGGGTGAGAGCCTGCTAGCAGCAGCCTGGGCAGAGGAGGCCTGCATCCTGCAGAGCCAGGCTGCTGGCCTGGAAAAGCTGCTGAAACCTCACCCGCTGGTTGAACACAGCCATTGGGAGCTTTTATGCTGCACATTTATATGTTGTGTTTCACTAGTGGTCCTCTGGCAATAAAAATAATTGTAGTACTGACCAATGCACTGTGTCCCAGAAGTCTGGAAAAGTCTCTGTGTGTGAGGGATGTAAGAGGAGGTATCTTTTTTTTAAAGTCATTGGCTTTTTTTGTCTGTTACTATGTTCTATATGGTTTAACATTGCCTGGTGTCCTGTTGGGTTCTGGCATTGAATAGTGGTAAGTCTAGATCTTGTAAAATAGGATTAAGGATTGAGTAAACTATTAGGCTGACTTGCAGAGCATTTTCTCAAACTAATCTCTTAATGATAGAACAACTGAGAGTTTCATACAATGGCTTCTGACAAGCTCCTGGCCATGCATGCAGTGCTGTAAAGCACCTAATTCTTTCAGTGGGGAGCTAGGGTGTAGGAATTAATAAATGGGCAGATCTGGCTCTTAATAAAAGTATTCATTAAAACATTTGGGCTTGCTGAGTGTGCCTGCCATCAAAACAGATGTGTTGTGGTTAGTGGTGGTTGTATTTATGAGGATAGTATGACTGTTCTGAGTACTGTGAGTTTGCAAAACTTTTGTGTGCTTCTCAGGTTTGTGCATCTGGAGCATAGAACTTCAGATGGTCCTGTCTGTATCTTGTCGCTTTCTGGCTCCTGGACCTCCAACTGGTCAGTTGCCATAGAATTATTGTGGAAACATGTATACTGTTAATTAATTTAAAAGAATAAAGGAAAACTTTTGTGGCAGTGTGTGATAAACTGGATGTTTTATTCTAAGCCCGAAGAAGCAGCAGGAGAAGGATGGTAGAGTGTACCAAGGAGGAGGAATTGTAAGCACAGGGAAATGCCTGTTGGTGGCTGCATGCAATGGTCATTACAGTTTCTGTGAATTGTGATTCAGTCTGTATTTAATGCTTCAAGTGTGTTTTATCAAGAGTGCCCAGGAAAAAGGAGTTCTGCAGCCTAATTGCTGTTTGTGTGAAGAACCAGTTCTTTAGGGCCTTCAGTATATGGGATTTGCTTGCTTGATGTCCAGTTCCTGAGCTGGGGGAGGTGGTGAACAGCCCTGCACAAGTGTGTGCACTGTGTCTGAAATCCTGAGCAGCGTGGAGCTATGTGATCTTTGTTCCAGACTGAAGGATGCTGATGCATTTAACTGGTGGTTGCATGACCCATCACTGTGGTATGGCACTCGTTAAATAACCCAATGGATCTGGTTTCCTACACCATACATGATGCAGGAAAAGGCTGTGATGAAGCTGCTAGGCATATGTGCTGTTAAGCAAATCTGTGTGTTAAGTGTTGATTGATTGTCAGCTGCTTGCCATGGCCTCATCATAGATAGGACAGGAGGACTATCTATTAGCAATGAATTTACTTTTGTAGAATAGGAAAACTGAGTAGAAATCATGCTACTCAACTGCTGAACCAGTGGCAATCTGTTCATTATTCCTTCTGATGCTGCTGACTGATTTCCTCTAACTTTGCTCCTGATACCCCCTGCCCAGTGACATTTCTTTTTTTCCCACTTGAATAGTTTAGACAACAAAAGTACATGTGGTCTCTCAGTTCAGAAGGTTGAGTTTTTCCTGATAAAGGGGACAGGAGGCAGATTTGGTGCCTGGCACCCTGTTGCACTAAAAGTATTTTACTAGCTTGGATTAGGAAGCTTTGGGAAAGAATAGAAGTGAAGGAGACTTGTTCAAATATAGTATATGTGGATGCATTTCCTGTAGTAGTCTGGATCTCTTCTTAGAGTTTGCAGTGATATTGACCTTACTTAATATTAAACTAAATCATCATGGAGTGATGGAAATTTTATAGCTTATAGTTATTGTACTGTGTATTACCTAAAGAAATAAAAATTGGGGCTTTTGGCAGAGGATTAAGGATGCTTGAGAAACAAAGCTTTTAAACATTTGTTGGTGGAGATCCTTATATTATGCCTTGTGCAGTAACATGTGAAATAGTCCTCCCTTTTTCTTGCTCAGTGAAAGTTTTGTAGAAGTGATGGTAAATAAAAGACTTGGGGCCAATCTTGGTAGTGACATCAGCAAGTTGCTGAGAGTTGCCCTTTGGGCTTGAGCCTATCTGCTCTCTTGTCTGTGGCACTGCGTTAGCATGGCCAGATGATTGTTAGTAAAGAACTTTATAGCTGTGTATCCATGACTGTGTGACTTCTGCACAGGTGACTTGGTTATTCTCACACCCAAAGACTGACCATTTCTGGTGCTGGATTGGGATGCTCAAGACCTTGTGGGGTTGTGCCAGGTCACTGAGGATGTGTTTCTTCAGCCCCCTTGGGCAGTCTCTCCCTGTGTTTGGCTACCCAAATTCTGGGAATTTCTTTTTTAATACTGTAACTTAGCTTGATGCAACTTTGTTGCTTCTGATCTGTTTTCCCTGTTTCTCTTGGAGAACAGCCTGGCTCGTTCTTTTCTTTAGGCACTTCCAGCTAACTGTCCCTGTAGATAGCTTAGAACTGTGAGTGGATATGAGCAGCCCACGCCTCCTCAAGTTAGCTTTTGCACATCTGTTCTGAGGAAACCCATCTTTCAGGCCCTACCTGTGTGCCATAGTAGATAACAGACCAGGAACAAAAAGCTGTCTTCTGGAGAGGCTCTAGTGTGTTCCTGCTCATCTATGCCTTGAGCAAGTGCAGGCCTCTCTTGCTGGGGTTCACATCTGCCTCTCCTACCCTGTGCTGTGCTCCTGCACCCTCAGGATGGTGACCAAGTCTGCACAGCAGCGTAGCTAATACTGAGATCTTTGTGCATTCTTTTGTTTTTCCTTTCTCTCGAAGGGAGTGGGTTGCTGAAGGACAGACAGGCTTTAGTCACATCAGACTGGATTCTGCAATGTAATATGATTATCCTGATTCACCTTGAGAATTGCCAGATTCATGATGAAATGAATCGTGATGTTGCCTCAAGTTCTGAAAATTTTCCTCTTGCTTTCAAGGACTGTCTCCTTTAACCTCTTGTAAAGTGTAGCTTTGTGCTTTAAGACAACTGACTGCTTTTCTTCTTTCATAAAGCCTCCAAAAACTGCTGAATGAGTGCTTTGGTAGGAACAAAGGGCTTCTGTAAAGAAGTAATGCCTAAAATGTGGTGGTAGGACCTAGTAATGCCGTAAGCATGGGGGATAGTTAAATGAGTGACTGGGGAAAGAAAGACTTCCAGTCACCTTCCCATTTCAATACTTTGCCATGCCTGGGCATGTTGCAAATGGCGTTCATGGGGAAAATAGAAATCTGTAATTTTTTTCTTTTGATGAATGCCTGAATTTGATCCTGAGTTGAGGAAGGAGTATCTTCTTTGGGATGAGGGGAAATCAGTGTATATATAGCGAACTGCTCAGTCTTGACCCAAATACACACTATTCAGATCTCTAAACAAGAATCTGCTTAAAAAAACAAACAAAAAAAATCCTCAAGTGATAGTGTTTGTGTAGGGTATCACTGTGCTACATTGTTTGACCATCTGATATGTTTTCCCACAGGTATTTTGTTAAGTCTCAAGTGTTATTTAGACTAAAGACTTTGTATAATTTAGCATGTGTTTTTAGTCTTTTACCTCTTAGAGCATAATTGGTTCAATTAAAACCATTAATGCCTGTGGTGTAATTTCATTTTATGGTATTACAAACTGGTGTTAGAAAGTGCTGCCTATTAGAATTTTCCGCTATAACAATGCACATGGCTTGTTATATTTTACCAGTCCATGCAACTGCCTCTGTAACCTACTGACTATGTAATCTTTGGTGAAAGCTTTTTTTGAATAGTTCAATTTATAGAATAAATAAGAAAAATAATACCGATGCATAGCTTCAGTCTTTGTTCTCAAAAAACATTGATTTCTTCAACTAGATAAAATGCTTGGCCATGTGTATGGGTTGAGAGAGAGGAGTTCCATTCCTTCTCAAGTGTTGGTGAGTTGGTCAAGATGGGAACATCTACTCAGTGGCTGTTGCAGCAGTATCAATTACCAAGATGTCCTGTCACTTGGTTCGTAGCTTTCTCGTAGTGTTCGTAGCTCCCTCCATTCTTACAAAAGGGAAGAACTTGCCATTCTTCCCTTTTTATCTCCCATTTTGTATCTGCTTAATATCAGTTTAATGCTGCTTCGTGGTTCTGTCTTTTAAAATATATTTTGAAGATGAACAGTGGTGGGTGTCTGACTGAGATATTGAAAATGTGCCGAGTTGGGTGTGATAGGGCTGAGTAGGACGGCAGCTGTTGGGGTCTAGCAGGCTTGGGAATGGCAGTTGAAGGGCGACTAAGCTGGAATCCTATTTCTAGATGAAGATGGAGAGAGGAGAAGGACTGGAGTATGATCTGTCACAGAATTGACACAATTCTTATGTATCATCAGAAAAAGTGGATTTTCCTTGTCTATTTTATCACATACAGACTGTTGTATTGGGTGTGCAGAACTAAGTATTTGTGAAAAACTGTGTCATATACATGGTTGTATTTTTACTGGTTTTGGTGGCATCCCATCAGTTCAGTATGATTCTAGAACCCTGCCAATTTAATCCTTCTGCCTTATGGTAGTCTCTAACTCATGTGCATTTGGATTACTAACCGTGACAAGTGTAGTTGACTGTCTCACTGATGACCTTAATTTTTAAGTGTGTGAGGAAGTACTTGCATAGGCCAATGTACATCTAGCATATGTGTGACTGGTGTAGTCCTCATCAAAAGATTCAAGTTGGAATTGTGTTAATAGCTGCCAGATTTATGAAAAGGCAGTGAAATATAATGACGTAGGTATTGCTTTTCATTAGCAGAGCAGTTGCCTCTGTTTAAAAGTTAAAACTTGGTATTCTCTGAAGAAATGAATTGAGGCCTCCTCAGCTCTGTTATGTAGTGTTAGCATATCTGAGCATGCTGGATCAACTCTGAAAATTTGCCTGGAATTCTAGAACAATTTATTACATGACCAGGAATCTGATAACTGTTTCATTGTAATAGTGAGGAAAAAGCTTTGTCTTGCTGAATACTTTACATTCAGGTATTTATGCATGTTTCTTCTCTACTTCAAAGCTGTAAAGAAGGCATTCTTATGGAGGACTGTCTTAAATTGACATCCTATCTCCTGAAGATACTTTTCTCCCCCTGTTCAATTTCAATATTTATGTATAGACACTTCTCTTTCAGTCTCCCTGTTACCTTTTATTTACTCCCACTATCTAATCCTAGCTGTTCCTTCATCTTCTGCCTTCCACAAAAGAGAGCTCCTTTTGGCTTGTGCAGTGGCAGCGATCTAAAAGCTCTCACTCATGCTTCCGTTTGCTTTGTATTTTCTGCACCTTTGTTTCATACAGTTATTCATCAGGTTAAAAAGAAAATAATGTCTTCAGGCAAAGTGTCTAGTGCAACAAGATCAGGTTTTTGTATTTAAAATGTTTAAAACATAAGTTTTCTTCTGGAAAAAGAATATTCAGCAAAAAAAAGTTTCTACCTAGAATATGGCTGCCTCTTCCCCAAGTATCTGACAGTTTGATGCTCTTATAGCACCTCATGTTAAGAAATTGAGGGCCAGTTGTTAGAGATGAGTCCTGCTCATTCTACAAAGAATAGGCCCCCAAGATGCTGCTCTTGGAAATGCCTCGTTAGAATGTTATCTGGGCATTATTTGCAATTAAAATTTAGTATAGGCTCGTGGTAAAATAGATGTCTGAAGACCTGTCAAAGGACCAAGGTCAATTCATTCTATTACGTGAACATGTTGAAAAAACTGTTCCATGAATCTGGGAATTTCTAAGGCTAAACTTACTTGAACTTACTCTCTTGGGTATACTTAACAACAAAAAAGCCTTACTGACAGTTTTAGTCACTCAACTCTGATTCCATTGACTGGTATTACTTGCAGGTAGCTCTAATGCTTTCTGTTACACACACTCCTTTTCTCTTTGAAGCTGTTCTTCAGGCACAGGATACTTTGCTTCCTTTGTATCCTTGCTGTCCTGATGTGTTGCTTTGCCTCTCTTAGTGCTTAGCATGTCTGCCCTTGTGCTTAGTGATGGAAAGAGAAAATATTTTCAAAGTGGAGCATGAAGATCCAATAAGGGTGGACCTACATTCTCCAGAGAAGGAGTGCCACTGCTCAAAGGTTATGCCAAGTTCAAAAAAAATGTAGCCTAGATGTACGAAAGGAACTGAGTGATGCTCGGTCACACAAAATTAACTGAGATGTGTATAGTTCATGGAATAGAAAATGTGAGTTTCAGCCCTTGTTGCCTGAATTAGTGTTGTGCTCATTGAGTGATTTGTGTGTTTCTCAGTCTTTAAAGGGAGGTTGGGGTCTGGATTCTCTCACAAGAGGTTCAGGTATGACATGCCAAAGTAAGGATGCTGTCCTTGATGGTAGGAATAAAAAAGTGGAGGAATCTTGCCAAAGTATTATATTAGGAGAATGTGGACTTCAAGCTTATCCATATTTCTTCTTTAATTTGTTTCACTCAAAGCCAAACCCTACCTTTTCAGTCAAGAAAAGGCTTCTGGAAGTGTGGATAAGTTGACGTACACAAACAGACTACACTGATCTTGAATGGTGCTTGCTAATCTGCATGATTCTAAGATAATTACTTCTCTATTTCTGGGCATTGTTTAGGGTCTGGTTGTCACTTTTTCCTCATCCTTCTCTTCAAGAGGGGGCTGCTAGAGAAGGTTCTTTAGGAGACATTGCCTTGGGACAAGTGAAAAATAGACTTAGTGCTGATCACAGATGTAGGTAGGTTATTACTGTTAGTGTGGGGACTTTTTTTTTTTTTTTGAGAAAACAATATATTAGATGGTGGCTAAACTGTGCCAATGGTGTGGATCAGACTTCTGGTTTGAGGGCACTCTCTTTTTCATAATGTGTCCCTGAGAGGCAGGCTACATTTATGTACAGGATGTGTACCTCCAGGCATTCCCCATGGTCACATGTGAATGCATTATCATCATCAGATCCACGTTTTTGGTGGTGTAAGCATTAGATAAGATGATTTGGAAGAAAGGCAGGAGGGCCAGGGGGAATTGTCTGAAAGACTCCTATTAAAATCACGCTGAGTTACTGTGTGTTGTAAATGAAAACATGCTGCACTACCACAACTGTTTGGAAATTGCCCATCTAGAATGTATTCACTGCATGAACATAAGAGTCAGCAGCTCATTTTAGCAGCTTTAGGGGGCATCCTGATTGTACTGTACCTGCTATCCCAGCAAAAAAAAAAAAAAAAGAGTTTAATAAATTCTGTCTTGTGTGTCAGGCTTAAGCAAGTTAACATTATTATTTGACACCTGTTAGTAGTTAACATAATTGCTTGATACCTATTGTAGTATATGTCCCTAGTATAAATGTTCCTGCTATGATAGGGATTGGTAAGCTGTAAGGTAATGGATGCTTTCCATTCCAAGAAAAAAAAAAAAAATCCATTTCCATCATAAGAAATTATGACTCTTTGATCACTTTCAGCAAGGTTTAATTAGACCTGAATAAACAGTTCTTTCTTACAAATGCCTCTCCTTTAGGAAATTGTCGAAGCTTTATAGAAATACGGAATTTGCAATGCTGCTTTCACTGCCAGCTTTTTTGGGCAAATTTGGGCAGCATGTAAATACTTGCACAATAGGTTTGTATTGTTGCACAAACAGTAGTAATGACTCCATAGAAACATTTGTGACATAGCAGATGTGATGGTTTAGGACAGGGGCTGGTACTGGGGCTCTCCAGAGCTTAGAGCTAAAATTCTACTTTTTGAGAAGGAGAAATTAGACAACAATCTATACTTGGTACATCAAGGTAAGACTTAAGGCAAATACTTCGTGTTGGTTCTCAAATCCTTTCTCAGTCTGTGTGTTGATGGGATTTGTCATCTTGTGTTATGTCCGTGTCCCACCCTTCTGCAGCTGTCCTTCTCACTCCCCAAAAACCTTTGACATCCCTAAGAGAAATACAGAAGGAATGAAGAAAAATCCCTCCTTGGTAAGAAAGGAAGGAACAGAGCTGAAAAAAGACAAGCTTTACAACTTCAGGGGCTGTTTAGACTACAGCTTCCTTTGAGAATGTTAAAGCAGTGGAGAACAAGGTAAAGCTTCTGCATGCTGAATGAGCCAGGTGATTTAAATCTACTGTCTGAACAGCCAAATCCTCTCTCTCAGTTGACGTGAACTCCCAAGCTTTAACTTAATCTTTGGAAAGCTCACGGATCATTGTATCTTTCAAGTTGAATAGATGGATATTGTTTTTAATAAAATATTTCACTTCTGGGAAGTAAACAGTACGTGTCTAGTTCTGCCAATGGCATGGCCCTCTCTGAACATCTTCTGTACATTTTCTATTGTCACTTAAAGAGGAAGTTATTTAGAAAAATACAGCTTAAAAAAAATCATCGTCAGAATATCATTAAATCTTTTATCTTGTAAGTAGTGTGGTGGCTGTACTGTCTTCTCCCTTTGGTCCAGCCTTCAGGAGGCTTAAATAGTTGTATCAATTTGCCCATGTTCTTTTTAGTTAAGGTGCTCTTTGTACCTGTGCTTCTATTTTTCTTCAGCCCTTGGCTACTTTCTTGATGCTGGTTATCAATTGTTTTGAGCAACGACAGGTACTTTTGGGTTACTGCACTAATTTCAGCACGTAGCATGAGTAGAAAAATAATCTCTTCTTTGGCAAGTTCCAAAGTGGTGGGAGAGAGGCTGCAGCAAAGCATGGCATTTGGGTTACACACTTTCAGTCTGTGTCCATTGTCTAGGCAGCTTTTCCCTTTCTTGGAGAAAGCAAATCCAAAGAGGCAGTCCTGGCTGCTTTGTCAGGCAGTGAGGGGGAAAGTCTAAAGTGATAAAGGGATTAAAAAGGTCAGTTGAGGTAGGAGTTTGGTACTGGTAAGAGTATCAGAAAGGTCTGTGTTTTAACTCTTTGCTCCCTGCCCTGCCTCCACATGCAACCTCCAAACACAAACCTCCCCCCCTAAAAAGGGAGAGGAAGTAGATCCCTACAGCTGTGTTTAGTCTGTGCCAAATTCAGGGTAGTTGTATCTTAGCTTCTAGTGGTGTAGAGTTTGTTTTGAGTGTGAAAGCTAGTTTTTCTTTTGTTTGCTGTGCAGCTTTTTATTTATTTTCCCCAAAGACCATAAAAATATCTTTATTAATTGCACTTTATGTGCTTAATGCATAAGTGTATACAGACACAGCTTTTTCTGGGGAGTTTTAGCTAGTCTGTGTGTAAATCCGGCCTCCACTAGAGTTTGTTGGCAAGTTTAACTATGGTTTATGGATTTCATTGACTTAATCTATGGTGTATTTGTTACAAATTTTCTAATAAGAGTTCCTTAATGCTTAATATGATAAACATCTGAAAAGTTTTTTCAAAATATTGCTACTGTATTTTAATCCTGTTTACAACAGTTGGAAAGTATTTAAGGAAAAAAAAATCAGGCTTGTAACAGTTTTCTTTAAATAGCAGATTACTGTTAAAAAATCTGCTTGTTTTGCAGTGTAATTTGAATGTGATGACAGTGATTAGTTCTTTCAGACAAAAATTTATAAATAAGAAATGTTATCATTTAGAGATATTTACCAAACTTCTTTGTATTTTCTTTGTTTCATCAAAAAGTTTTGGACGGAAGAGCTTTTTCTATTTGCTACTTGTCCTAAAATAAGTAAGTGTATGAGTTCATAAATCGGATTATTTGCTACTTCACTTGAACACTGCAAATTCATGTAGTTAAAAACACTTCAAAGCTGAAGACTCCCCATTCATCTCCTTCCTGTGCTCTCAGTTTTAGATGCCACACAGTTGAAGTGTATGTAGCTGTAGGTAGGTGAATGTAAAACTTTTCCTCAAAAATTCAAAACCCTAATAATTAGTATGGTGCTTCTTTTTTTTTCTCTTTTTGGGGAAGAGTCTTTGGATCAAAATGTCACTGTCTAACCAAGTAGTGTATGAAATGAGTGTTGTTTTCATGTTGCTGTGGGAGACGATGGTTGAAAAGCTCAAGTTTGCAGGAGGGCAGGACTGGGGGAAATTAGAGAAGTTTACTACCAGACTTAATATTGCCACATGCTGATATTATGTGGGCACATTTAGCTTTGTTACTTGCATATAAATTCCACCCCTCTATCCCCTGAATTTGCCATGAAGTGAATGCTGGTTTATGGCAGAAGTGGTCTTTTGTCCAACTTGAATGTATTTTGTTCCAGAGATAGGTGTGAGCATGTTTTAGGACTGAAGATGGCACATAAAGTATTTTAAAATTCACTTTGTCCTCACACACAGGTAGCGACTGCTGCTCAGGTGAACCTTCAGGCTGCTCAAGCCTTAAGAGCAACTCCAAACAGAGCAGGTGTCACCAGCTCCTCTTCTGCAAGGCTCCCAGTACAGTGGGTTTCAACAGATTTCATGCATCTATTGCTTAAACTGTTTCAGTTAACTTTTTCAACTGAATAATAATTTCTTGGTGCTGATAAGGTTATTAAAAGGCAATGAAAGACTCAATCTATAAATCTGGTTGTTCAAAAATATGCTTTTTCTTCTGAGGAAAGCAATCCTCTTCTTCCCTGAACTGATAATAGGATGAAAAAATGTTGATAGTATAGAGGTTAACCTAGACCTTTACACCTTTAATAGGTACAAAGTATCTGTGGGTTCCAAATGAATCAAATTAATACACTCAGTTTGTGTTTGGAGATGTGTATATTTCAGCTACTGCTTGTGAATTGAGGAAGGACAAGAAAAGCTTTACTAAAAAGATTAGCTGGCTAAATACAACTAATGATTATTCTCACTTGAAATTTTATTAAATTTGGACCAAAATAGGGCTTGGATGTCTACTATTTTAGCACAGCCAGTAAAGCAGGAATGTTGTTACTGCACAGTAACAATGACTGGATTAAAATGTCTTTGCATTGTGAATAGGATCTCTTCTGGACCATGAAGTTATGGACTGAGTATTACAAGATAACAAAAAACGATGTCTTTGAGTGTGACTATTAGGCATTCTGTATTTTGGCCAAGCGATTTGGCTTTTTGCTTAGCAGTAAGTAGCATAAACAATGACATCAACAGACTTTCTTCTAAAGCAGAAGCAAATACTTCATCTGTGATGGGGGCTGTTGAGTTGCAGAATAAGAAGTAAGGCATGACCTGCCCTAATATCACAAATAACATAGTGCCATCAAAGTAGGCATCAGACTGAGCTTTCAGCAACAGTCAGGGTTGTCTTGAGTGATTTCCAGCTTAAAATGTAGGTAGCTGTAAGTGGCAATTATGTCCATGAAGTGTCATTGTAGACCACTTTGACCAAAATGACTTCTGACAGAAACACCTCCCAAGCCCTACAGATGCAGGAAATGCCAAGTCTGTCAAGATCTGATTCTTCTCCAGGTATCTCACTGAACAGCTTGTTTGTCCTTATGTGGTAGAGTTCAGTGTAGTTTGCTGCAAACTCAGTACCTGTCAGTTACTGTTGTTGAATTTTAACAGTGTTTCCTCAAAAATGAGTGGTGGGTCCTGGGGTGTAGGTTGGATAATTGCACTCCTTGTCAGGGAAACCAAAAGAGGGAGTTATTGAAGTAGAAAGTCCCCAGAAAGTAATAAAAGTCCACAAAAAGACATTACCAGTATAGCATACAATATTGACGCAGTTTATGGTGTAAGAGCATGCTTTTCATAATAGAAGTTGTTGCTGGTGCCCAGTCCAACTGTGTTACAAACCCTGTAGTGATGAATTCTTTCATCTAATGGCATATCCAGTAAAGACTTTTGCAGCAAGAAGGACATTGCTCACCAGTAGCGTTTGCTAATACACTGACAAGCATTTCTAATGTAAACCTGGTTTTAGAGCAGCAGTCTTCACATTTGGGAAGGTTAGAGACAGATCCTGGGTACGCTTGCATAATTCCTTTAGGTGGTGCTGGGGCTGACTGAAGTACAAGGTCTGACACCACATTTGTGCAACTTGTGGACTTTACCAAAGAGGAAACACACTGAACTTCAGGTATTTGACTCCACTGATTACTGTGGGTTATCAGTTTCAAAGGCTGCTCTGGGTATTATTGACTCTTGTCAGCAGCCTCTGTATGTAATTGCTTGTTTAAATAACTGTAAAAATGCCACTGAGATTTCTCCACAGATAGGTTTTTATTAAATGCTTCATGACATTTGTCTAATTCAAGCCATGTTTAGTCTGTGTGAAGGAAAGCAATGTGATAGTAGTAAACTGTGGTGATTTTTGTATTTATTTTTTGACATTTTTTTCCAAACTAAGGTTTGTCTGTCCAGTCCTTGCTTGCTCAAAAGAACAGATGTACTAAGTGTGTCAATATTTTTTCTTTTTGCTGTTCCCTTATTCTGTTTCTTAAGTTTATCTTGGTTCCCTTTCCTAGGCTGTGTGGATTGTCTGCCAGGAACTGTAAGAAATTCAGGGATTTGTCAGAAGGGAGAAGCATTTTAGCTTCTGGAACCTTTTCTGGCATTCATTCTGTCGATATTGCTCTGTGATAGGTGTCAGACAACATGGTGCTTACAGTCATGTCTGTTACAATGCTGTTTAATGCAGACAATGCATCGATATTGTTGAGTTGAACAGGTATGGGTTTTATCCTTTGGTTTTTCCACGATGTGATGATGACTAGTTGAGGAAAAGCGGGAGAATTAAGACCAGAAGTGGCTTGCGCTGTGTTTTGGTGTTTGTGGGGATTTTATTTTTTAGTTTTGGTGGCATTACTCCTGGTATTTCCAGTGAGTGCTGCTAGTTAGAGCAAGATAAGACAGATCTGTATCAGAGAAACATGGTATAAAACCTTAAAATTCCTAGATTAACTTGTTTACCACCTTTTTGGAGTGGTTGGAAGCTGACACTTGCTTCTTCCTGGCACAGAGAAACACAATTTTGATATGATGGCTCCAAATGGCTTTGATGCTTCTGATCGTGCAAAAGTGTAAGTGATGAGTAGGAGAAGAATAAGGATAAGCTTTTGTTTTTCAAGGACTATAATTCTTGTGGTAAGGAAACTGTAATACAAAAGTAGTCTTAAACAGTATTTTGTGGCTGTTTTTGTAATGTCTTTCATACTTTGCAATGGTGTATTTCCATGAAGTTTATCAGGTGTATGGGTATTTTTATTTTAAACTAGAAGGTGGGGGTTTTTAATATGTCTGTAGTAGATTAGCTTTCTGAATCTATTTTGCTGAAATTTTTGATTCTCAAATGTCAGTGCAAAGAAAGTACTCCATCCCCTGCAGCTTGTAAATTACTTTTCTGGCTTTCTAAAGCTTTGTGCAGAATAGGCTGAGGTTGCATGAACAGCTCTGTTGGAGAAGATAGAAGGGAATTGAAGAGTGCTAGTTAAGAGTTCTCTGGGTCTTGCTGTGCTTCATCAAGGTGGTGTTCCTGCTGTGGTTTGCTTTCCCCTTCAGAAGAGAAGAGGCATTGTAGAAACCTCAAAATTCAGTGGGGTATGAGCTTTTACCTGGTAAAAATCTAATAGCCTGTAAGAAGTAAAGAGGCATCTAGAAAACAGGAGAGATGGCAGTGCTGTTGTGCATGTGCTTTGGCAATGAATGCATCATTTGTTAGGCTAAAAGCTTTGGCTTAAAATTTTCGTTTTTCTTGCTGTTTCTATTGATACTCTTTCCTCAACTGATCCAATTGTGAATTATGAAAGAAACCATGAGGAAATTGAAGCAAGGAGAAAATTGTGGTCTTGACAGATGCACTCAGGAAAGGTTCCTTTGTGATGTGGAATAAAGTGGGGAGGTATTACAGATTACATGTATGACAGCTATTTATTAAACAGTATTAAAATTGTGTATATCCCCAGCAAACAAGCTGTTTGCTTGGGGGATAGTCTCCTACAGTTGTGGTGTAGGATGTCAGATTATAAGTTTAGTGTTTCAAAACTTCTATTGACTTGGAAGCCTGGATAACTGGTGATGTGGTGAGGATAAATATTAGGATACTGTTGCACAGACTACCATGAGATTCTAATATACTTTGCTGCTTCTGCGATTCATAATATAGCCAAAGCAAGTTTGGGATTGAATGAATGTAGTGGGATTTCATACACTCACAGGCATGTACACACACAGTGGCTGTTGCAATATAAATTTGGATTCCTGTCTTATCTAATAACTTCACTCTGCAACTTTAAAAAACCCTTCACTGCTTCAACAAAAATAAAATTAAAAGGTTTGGGTGTTGTGAGAGCCAAGGCAAACTTGGGAGCAGAAGGAAAAGAAAATAGGAAATGCAGATTTGCAGACAATCTCTAAAGGTTGTGATGAAACCTTGGGTTACATCTCTTCCAGAAAAAGTGTCCAGACTCTGCGGTGTTCTGTTTTCCAGCTATGAAGGGGAAGTGTGTGGTATGGGAGTTGCCTGGGTAGGGTTTTTTAATAATAGTTAGGGTGGTCATAAGATGACAGGAGCAAACAGGTTGCAATTGCAACCTGTAGTGTTGCTTTTCATGATGGTTATTGCAGTGACATGGTAATTGCAGATCACATGAAATCTCAATAACTTTGGTGGTGGATTATTGCGTTTGCCTGCTTGTTCCTTTGTGCTCTGCTGTGATAGCTGACAAGGGAGATGGCCAAATGCAGGGAGCTTAAATAATTGCATCATTGTATCGTGTGTCTACCTGAGCAAGATGGCTATCGACCTTCAGGTGAAATAATGGCATATTTCAGTGTGAGTCTTCACTAATTCTTAGTGTTCTGATATCCTGACTAGATATGACTAAGAAATTTTTATGAGTAGATAGTCATGTAACTGCTTTTTGTTAAATTTTTGGAAATACAGGTAACTGTCAAATCTTAAAGGAATAGCTTCTGCATTATTCATGTTGCAATTTGTATTGGGTACGATTGTGTCAGTGCTCCAGGGAATGCTGTACATTACAGGAAATGTTTGTACCCTACCAAAACCCAGCTGAACAAAAATCAAGTCATAATACATTTCTGACAATGCACAACCCTTGTGATCACTATAAAGGTATCTTGAATTTAACTATTATAAAAGGATAAAATATACAGACTTTTTGTGTGTTTTCAGATCTTAACAAATATCTGCATCACATCTTCTGTTTGCTCTTTACATTAATTACCTCATTCCTGCCATGAGAACCGTTTCCTTGTAAGCATTTATTGTGTTCTTTTTACACAGGGAGCAATCTGGAGTATGTATTGTTGGTGTGCAGGGCAGCATTTCAAGGTCTTTGAGAAGTTTGGGATTCTGAGGCTGATAAAATGAATCTTTCTTTTGAAAAAATACAGCAGTTGGCTTATTTTGCAAGGTAGTGGAGGGAATTCACTCCATAGCATTAATTACAAAATAAAGCAAAATATTCTAGAAAGATGGAAATTTGATACTCAAACACCTAAGTACTTGGTAGTAATCTAGAACAGTTTTTTTTAATTGTTCCTGTAATGTCTATGGTGTATTTGTGTTGTAAGTGTTCTGAATAAAAGTACCTGTGGAACAAAATCTGTCTGATTCTGTGTTGTTGTTATAACTTATATATTTTAATAGCACTGAAATACTCAATTGGAATATGCTGCATACAACTGAAACTCTATGAAAACTCATGAACGAGGTGACCTCAGGGCTGAGGGAGTAGAGGATATTGTCAGTTTGTATGGAGCTGGTGGCATGGGATCATACAGCTCAGAAATAAAGGAGATTACAAGTGCAAACTAAAATTGTGGTGGCATTTGTTCTTCAGTTTTCCAAGTTGTTAAAAAATGGTTATTTGGCTACTCAGCTGTGTTCAAGGTGTGTTATTAATGGATTTGATGGGGGGGTGCTCTGTGTGTGTGTGTTTTCTGTGACCTTTTGGGTGTGGGGTTTTGTGGTTTTGTTTATTTTTTTTTTCCGTTCTGAATTTCTCTGTGAACTGTCCAAGGAGTGAGGATTTTCTGAACTCTAGCAGTAAGCAAAATTTGAAGTTCACTGAATGGTCCTCGAATAGCTGTCCTGGATGGAAATTAAACTTAGTTTTAGGTTTATTTTTGTTTCTGGGAGAACAAACGAAATAGGAAATCAATAATTAAGTAGGATGAGATAGTTTCTTTTGCGTTCAACCCCATAGCCGCTGCTTTCACACCACCCTCCCACCAAAACCCAACCAGCCAGCAACAAAAAAAACCCCAACAAACAAAACCGCCCACAAAACACTTTGGCCACTAGTTGCTACTTAGAATTTATTCTTAAAGGAAAAACGAAGGGTGCCTGACACTGAATTTTGGTCTAGAAAGAGCTAGCTGACCAGCAATGAGACAAGATTTAGTTTTTAAGTTTAGGCCTTGCATTCTGTTTGTTTTAGTAAAATGTTACCATATCATGTTCATTGTCATTCATGTCATTCATTTGCTGGCATCTGCCTCTCCCAAAATACATACTTTGGAAGTGCTTACCTGTTTTGCTCAATCATTTTATATGTAAATAATGAGCTAATTAAAGAACAGTTTTTCCCTTCAAGATACCTTAAACTTTTAACAGAATTGATTTTGTTTTGTTTTCATAGGTTTGGTTTGTTTTATGTTGTTTTTTCCTGTGTGACTTGGCTATGTGTGAGCTGTTTGCAATGTCAGATTCATAAAATTGTATCGTGGACACTTGTACCTGTTTTGAGACCTATATGGAGAAAAGTTGCCCTGTTACTTGGGGAGTTCGAAGCCTGCCTTTGCTCCGAACTGGGGTGAAGGGGAGGAGGAAGGTCTTCCTAAAAGGGAAAGTTGTGGGCAGGTCAGGTCCTGGCTGTGACACCCTGCTTTTCGCTTGTCCTGGATTTGGGAAGTGCTGGGAGCCTGAGGAGCTAAGTGGGAGGGCTGGTGGGGAAGCTCAGTAGGTTCTGTGTGCTGTTGAAGGGTCTCATAGAACAGAGTTGTATAATATGTGCAAGTTGAGATTTGTGTTGGAGGATAGATGTGAGCCTCCCCCAAAGTCAAGTGTCAGACCTAAGTGCAATGCAGATCTAGCAACTCTTTTAATACTGGAAAAGAGGGATGAATTAGTGGTTTGGACTCTTTAGTATTGTCCAGAACACTTTTTGTTCATACTGTTCATTACATATACTGACTGTGCTTTCATGGATCTTGTTTTTGTGGATTTTACCTCAGTAAGCAACCTGAAAATTGATGCTTGATTAGGAATAATTGATAAACATAGGAAGCTTCTCTTAAGAAGTTGTCTGGTAAGTTGAAAATTTGTTTTTTTCAGCTGTATTTCTTAAAATCATCAAATGGTTTGCATTGGAAAAGACCTTAAAGATTATGCAGTTCCAACCCCACTGCCATGCACAGGGGTGTCATCCAGTGCATGTAAAGGAAAAAAGAACATTTAAATTTGAAACTTGATTGTTGTTCTCCTCCTCACATGATATGTACATCTTGTGCTGGAAACCTTAAATGAGCTTTTGCTCCATGTAGGACATGAAACATAACTGCAGTCACAATCACCCACTCTGTGGCTTAACATTTAAAAGAAATTAAGAGTTCATTTCGTGTGCACATTCTTAAAGGCACTAAATGCTCAGCTCAATAAAAAGGAGTGAGAATAATTAGGAATTTTTTTGAGAGTAAGTGAATGATAGACTGTACGAATTCAGTCTTCCTTCAGATTTAGAAATAAAGTAGGTACATATTAACAGCTCTTTGCTGTGTAAGAGGCTACATAATATATGGCATTACACTAATTCTAGCCATCACACTGCAGTGAATCAAACTGTCTAACTCCCTCCTTGGTGATGTAGAGGTGTGTTTTGTGCTTTGCAAAGGAAGACAGATGCTAAACTTCTTTCAAGCTAGTAGCTGGGCTGTTTTGTCCATGTTTTTTTCTGTTTTAGCCTTGTGGAATTCCTGTGTGCATAGATACACAAATGAAGAAAATTAATGCAAGCTTAGGGGGAGGTGTTTGTGATTGCCAGTAATCCAAGATATATTAGGATGCTTTGGCATTTGCAGTGCTTGTAGTATTTCTGTCATGGTCTCCATTGTTGTTTTTATATATCTTACATTCTTTGTGGTGGTTTTTAATTTTTTTTTTTTTTAGCAGTAGCTACAGTAGATGTGAAGTACTAAATGTTCACAGAACAATTCTGGTTGAAGGGGACCTCTCAATGCTGCTTGTGTGTCAGCTTCCTGCTCAGGACTGGGCCGATATTGAATTGGGACTGGACTGGTCACGATTTTGTTTTCTTGTATGTCAAACCTACAGGAACAGAGATTCTGCGCCCTCTCTGGGGCCTTGGTCCTAAGGGAATATTTATTTCCTTCTCTTTAGCTGGCACCTCCTGTCAATTTTTGCATATGTTTTACTTGCAAATCTTTCCTCCTGTACCAGTTCAGGTGACAACTGAGAAAAGCTTCTAACTGGCAGTGCACAAACTGTGCGTGTTAGGAGGGAAAGAATAGGAGATTATGCCTATAGATGGTAATGTATGTGTAGCTTTGTAGAAGCTGAATGTGAGTTCAAGCTCTCCAAGAATAGAAGGAAAAGTTTAAGTATGGTTTTTTTTTGGGAGGGTTATATGCAGCTTACAGGTTATAGGTTTATTTATGGGATAATAGATAACCAAGCTACTCTGATGTAAAGAATACAATGTGATGAAAAATTAAACACATTAATTCTTTGCATAGCTAACAATACTGTTTTTCTTCCTTGATTCCTTGGAAGCATTAGTACCAGCTTTATTCTTCATATGCAGCTCACAAATGAAAAGATTAATTTGCTAAAAAAACTGTGAATACTTGAAGTTTTGGCTCATGGTTTTTCTGCTTTGTTATTCCCTTGTCCTGGTGCATATCAGGTTGACCTCAAATAAGGAGGCTGTGCTGACTGAAGCTTTGGGACTAACCTGTTGTCCTTCTTGGCTGCAGTTTGTAGGCTTTTCTCTGGCAGCTCTCCAGGCTGGGAATTGGAGCTAGTAGTATTTTCTAGGCTTAGTTCCAGTAAAAGAGATATTACTTTTATGTTTTGTTGTATGAGTTTCAGGTGGGAGAGGGGATGTAAGCAATCAGATTTGCAGATACTCATATATATACTTATATTTTTCAATCAAGACTATAGTGCACTGCTTTTTCTATTTTGTACTTTAAAAATAGACAGGTACTTTAAAATACAGCTCTTCAAGCAGGCCAGCCAGTACAAATTGTCTGAGTTCCTTTATACAGAGTTAAAAAGCATACAAAGTAGTCACAAGGATGTCATAATGAGTGGAAAATTACTAAGAAGGGAAATTCTATCCAACATATAATCCATTACTATGTTGCTCAACCTATTTGCTGTGTAAGTGTATCCATCTGAAGTGAGTGCTTAGTAATTAATTTTCTACAAAAAGTGTTTTGTATAAACAAAGCTTATGTCAAAATTTTATATGAAAGATGTCTCTAACTTAAGTAGTTTTAGAAGGTGCTTAAGCAGACAAGATAAATCTGAAGTTTCAAAAACCAATTTTATCTACTCAGTAAATAGATTGTTCATCTTACATTTCATAACTCCTAATATTAGACAAGTGTTTATTCCATGATCTCTGAAGTTTTCCTAGTAGTACTTCATAGTAAGACTAATTCCACCTGCATGTGCAGCGTATCAGGATGACTAACCCTGGCAATGCCAGGCTTTCTGAGTTTGTGGTTTTGCTTTGAATTGTTGCAAGCGGTTTCCTGTGTGTCCCAAGTTACCCCATCACTTCAGATATGTAAAATTCTGCTGTAAACTTCACTTGTTTGTCTTGCTGTGCCTTGAGTTATTAAGAGATTTGAGTCTTGCATAGTAATGAAGTACTGGTTAATACTCTCTCCTGTCTTTTGTTTGCAATTTTCTTTAGTCATATCAATCCAAAACTTGAATCATGAGCTTTCTAATGTTGTGACAGCCATGTCACATTGTAGAGAAAATTCACGTGCTTGCAGGCTGCAAATTAATGATGTCTGAGATTATTGGGCTGTCCCTAACATCAAGTACAGCTACAATCCCATCAGAAGAGAGGTGTCTCTGAAGTTATGTCAGAGCTTAAATCGTGTGGAAGTGGCTATGTGGGATGAATCCAACAGCTGGGCAGTGTTTCTTCTGCAGTTACGTGCTTAACAAATTTGTGTGATGCAGCAAATCATACAGTTTTAGTCAGATTAGAGATTATGTCAAAGAGATACAGTACCTTAATGTTTCATAAGAGTAGCCAGGCTATGTAAAAGCTGAAGTGTTCCGTTTTCTATAAACGTTAAAATATTCAGTATAACAACTTGGAGAATCTGATGTTTACCTTTTTTTGGATAATACAAACTAGTTAATGACTAGTATTTCTTATCTTGGTATTCATTCTAACTGAAGTCTGAAAAAATGTGTTTAGACTGCACCTTGAAAATGCTTGGCTGTGACTGACATAAACTGTTGTATAAACTACTCACAGCAGCCCTTAACAGCAATAGTTCCTTTTAGCTTGCTTGTCTTCTGTGGGAATAGACTTGATTGCCTGGGACTAGTTACAGACATTTCTCAAGTACACAAGTTCTAATTATACTTCTAGTACATTGACAGTAAATTATAAAGACTTGGCATTGTGGGCTGTTTAAGAGTGCTTGGCTTCCCTTGTTGGTCCCGTCTGCAGTGAAAGTGGTTAAGAATTAAATTTAGAAAAGTCTGTGCTGTGAAGCCACTGTGGTGCTTCTGCTGAGGTGACTGGAGCAGCTGTGATAATGGTGTTCCTTCCCCCACCCCAAATATCCCCGATCTTATTTTCCAGTCACTAGAGGTCTTCTACAAAGGCTGCTTTTCCCAGGCATTAAAGGGAACCCAGCAAGCAGAGGAGGAGTGCTGGGGGAGTTGAATGTGTGGTCTGTGTGAACAGCCCCCACAGCTCCTGAGCCTGCAGAGACAACACTCCCTGATCAAACCAGTGACGACTGATCAAAGCTGGCATAGTGGGCAGTAATAAAAGCAGTAGTCCTTCCTTCTCATTCCATGTTTAATACTTGTTTTTCTAGCTATGATGCTGTGTGAAAATCTCACACAGGCTGTTCTTTCCTGGAGTACTGTGAAGTTTTGTTGGTTACAATAAAATACAGAGGTAAATGAAAAGTGTGTGATATCAAACACTTAAAGGCCAGCAAGAAACATACAATGGCAGTATATTTGTGTGCATGACAGAGGGATTTGGAGTATATGTTTGTGCATGGCAAAAAGAAAACAAATCATGTCTTTTAGATGACACAAGTGCATGCACATTCTAAAACTAATAGAATGTAAAGCATTATTTAATTAGGTGGAATACTGTAGGTTTATGGAGAGGAAAATTGTTACAGGGAGAAAGGTTTGGAGAGGTAGTAAAGAAGCTAGGTGTTGCAATAGGTATCTTTTCTCAAACCATCTTTTTCAGTCTCTTAAGATGGCTGTCCATTTAAATCTGTTTCAAGTTTGACAAAGAAACAACCCTGTAGTAAGGGGAGGTTCTGTTTGTTTGATATTTATCAAGAATGAGAATTTTTATTTAAGTTTCTAACACATCTTTCAAATAGAGACCTATACAATAGTTTGAATATACAACACGTTGATCTGGTCTGTTATATCATGACTTTAATTTCTGAAACATATTTTTAAGGGAGGTGAAATAAGACTTGTGGAAATGAGCAATGAAGCTAGAGCAGCTAGAGCAGCTGGGCAGTTTTCTGTCAGGGAATTCAAATAACAATTCTTACTCCATCACGTTGCCGCCAAAGTGGGATGAGTGGCGAAGGTCGTGAGGAATATCTGGTGTTTTTTTTCAAATAAATCAGGAGTTCTGATTTAAAAGCTTTTTTCAGTTTGGTAGACAAATAAAACTTCCAGTTTTAATTTCTTTTGAATTTATTTAGAAAGATAGATCTTCAGCCTTGTGTTGAGCTTCATTTGTTGCAGTTAATGTTACTTGCAGCTTTTCAATGTGGTAGTCAAACTGATGCAGCAGCCTTGAAATCCAAGTTTGAAAAGAATCCCATGTCTGCTTGTGTTTGCTGCAGTGGCAAGCTAATAAAAATCCCAAACCCACAATATACAAACCAGCTTCAAACCAAAATTAAAGAGTTATTGAAGTCTATTATTTTGTCACTGTGCAGGGCTTTTACAATCCGTGGGAGGTGTGTGAGCTGGTTCTCACTGCACAAATAAATGTTTTAGAAATGGTACCAACTGGTGCTTCCAGGTTACTGAAGTCCTGCAAGAATTAATAACACTTGACCACCATGAGGGAAAATACAAATTATTTTTTTAAAAAATTCTGGTTTTTTTTTCCCTGAAGCCTCTTGCACAGCTACTTTGTTTTGATTCCAGCTTTGTAGTAGTGCTGTAGTAATCCCTGACTCTTTCCCCCAAACTAGACTTTGATTTCTGTTAACACAAAGGTGGTCTGTTAGCAATAGTTGGCAGTAGAATCAAATGGGAATTGATAAGCTGTTGTTGACAGCTTCATTAAAATGAATTCTGGTAAATAAAATATCTGAGTTCTGTCTAGATTAAGGTACTTTTGAGCATATGTTGATGAGTAGAAATGGTTTTGGAATGTTCCATTAATAAATACATGCTTAGAAAAGGAGCAATAAGCTGCTTTTAGCATGGGGAGAAAATCTAATCTGTGGTTTCCAGGTAAATAGTACGGAATAACAGGAAGAATTTGTGAAATTGCAAGAAAAATGCATTAGTAAACCAGATGAATTTTTGACTGTATTGTGTCCCTATTACAAGCAAATTAATAATGATATTGTTCCTGTAGGTTACCTGTGAATGTGATTAACGTTCAGTATTACATTTTCTAGTGCATTTTGGCAATATGGAAACCTGAATGTTTAACAAGAACACAATTTCAAATTAAAGCAATAAATCAGAGTTAGTGAAATAAGGTGTGCAGTGTGTCCCACTCCTCGGCAGTCACCGAGAGAGAGCAGTGTCTTATCCCACTACTTTTGGCAGCAGGAGCCTCTTTATCAGCTACTGTCTTTCCAGTCACGCTTGTGTTCACGTCTTTGCTACATGCTCTGCTGATTACCTTGGAAAAGGGCAATGCTGTAACTGTTCAACTGACCTTTCAGTTTATTTTCTCTTGTGTAATATGAAACATGAGCTAACGCAGCCTTAGTCTACTGATTCCGAGAAAATCTGTCGCTGCATTTCTGCAGCTTTCTGCTCAGATGTGATGGGGTTTCTCAGTAGTTACATTAATTCCAGAAACTCCATCGAGTTCAGATATCATCACAACAGTGCAGCAAATTATTATAGCTAGAAGAGGGGCTTTAGTGTACAATTCATGCATAGTAAAGACTACTTAGCAGAGGAATAGCGAAACAATGACTATTAAATGAAGAAATCCTATACCTAAATAAATGAAATTATGCTACTGGTAAATTTTTCTCCTTACATACAGAGAAAAAAATATATAGAACTCTCATTATTTTGTAATTGCTGTCTTATTTAGCCTGTGTCCTCATGATAGGGAAGCTGTCTTGAGTGTTTAGTCAGATACAGATATACATAGCTGTGCCATTTCAGGAGGTTGTAACACAGCTCAGTATTGTCAGGTTTGGGGGTTTGTCTGTGGTTTTTTTTTTGCTTTTTATTTTTCTTTGTTTGGGTTTTTTTGTCTTATTTTGTTCCTTGAGGAGTGTGTGCTTCAGTTGTTTAGTTTTTTTTAAATTACTATGTACCTTTTATTCCATTAGAGGGTTAAAGTAAATGGCTTTCTTTCAGGAACTGTTGATACATGCTCACTTCTTTCTTCTCCTCTCCTGGAATTGATGTCTCTAAGTAGTTTGCTGGGCTTGTGATGGAAAGAAAATGCCTCTTGGTCCTTCTAAACACTAGTAATTTATTACACTTACCTTGTGAGGTGCATCCATGTGTTTCTAATAAACTGAAGTGGGTGAGAGATGAACAGGAGTGTGTATAAGAGAGCATCTAAATATTGGCCAGGGGGAGGTGGGCGGGGAGCGGGATTGTTTTTAGGATTGGGATTGGCTTAGATAAACCAGTGGAGGAATTGTTAATGCAATCATTTATTAAGTTATCATTTGGTACATTTTATAATCTCTCCTGCATTTGGTTCTGAATTGAGAACCGTGTGTGTTCATTCTGAAGCTGATGGCAAAAACATTACAGCTGTCAAATTCTGCCAAAGCCACTAAGTTACCTTAATGGTTAAAGCAGGGAAGGGAACTTTAAAGGTTAAGAAGGTCAGCAACAAATAATCTTCTTGCTAAAATACTATGGAATGATATTTATCTGTATTAGACCTTGCAGTTTATAGGTCTTTACGTCTCTGCTAGAAATTGCTGGTAGGATGTCAAGAAAATCGGTAGTTTCTCTTTTTCTGCCCATTTTTTGTCATGCTTCTACGTACTAGACTTTTTGTTAGGGCTTGACTTGCATGTCATTGTACTTTAAATTGCTTGGAAAAGAAGTGATGCTGAATCAGATGCCTTGTTTTGTGTTGATGGCTTTCAAAAGAGCAAGTGATTATGCATTATTTATCCCAAGCAAATCTTTCTTAATTTTTGATGCTGCATTTAGTTTGAGATATGAACCACATTAGTGTTCTATGCATAAATGCTTTACCTCAGCATTCTGAAATCATGAAACATCCAAAGAGAATTGGGAGTTATTCATTATCTGCCAAGTAGAGAAAATTTGGAAAAGCTTTTTTTGAAGTTTTTGCTTTTCTTGCTCACTCTTACAAGTTGTCTGCTGGATGGTCTTCCAGTAGCTAGTAAAAAAACACATTTTTGGTAGGAATTACAGCAGAAGTGGTTTAACTGTGTAAGTTCCCCCATTTATTTGGATAACTGTTGATTTTATTACCCCTGAAAAGGGGCTTAGTGTCACTGGCCAACCTGCAGAAACCTTAGTTTTCAGCTAAAAGTGTGATTTAATTTGCCCCTGATGTTCTAGAGAGGCAAATTCCTTTGTAGGGAACAATTTTGTGAATGGAGCAATTGGAATGTTTGGGAAATTCAGATTTAGCTGCAGAAAGACTTCTTAAGATCATGATTTCAGAATCATGTAACAACTTTATTTTTAACCTGCAGAAACAGAAAATTAAGTGGTCATCTCCTGAGTCTTTATAATCATCATCCATTGCTATCCTGTGTTTCTAAAGCATCTCTCTCACAATTGTTCAAAGGTTGCATGTGTTGCTTGTTGTTGATGTTCCTTAATGCATTTCAATGTGTATTAAAAAGATTGCCTGAACAGGACAGGACTTGTCTATGTGGCAAGTCCAAGTCAATCAGCTACAACTATGAAATTGGTAAAAGTTAAAGATACAGTAAATCTGTTGTTTTGAAGTAGTCATACCTACCCAAGATTTACTGTGCCTTTAGTTCCTATTTTTCTTAAGTGTGACTACTCTGTGTAATACTCTGAATAGCTAAATGAAAAGTGGATAACAGAGGGTGGAGAAAAGAATGAAGTAAAACCCAAGGCTCCTGTTTTGGTATATTTTCCCTAGTGATAAATGAAATTGAAGAAGAAGAAGCTGCAAACAGGAATTTGCTTCTGTTGCATAATTCTAGTTCAGCGTGGTCTGGTCCCTTTCTGCCTGGGCTACAGAAATTTGCTTTAGGAAGAGCTTTATCTCTCCTACTTCAGTCTTCCTTCAATCCACTGCTTTCTAACCTACTGAATGACAAGAACTTGAGGGAATAACTGGCTACAGAGTAAAGGGGAAGATGGGAATCAGGGCCTCACTAATCTGAGCAGGGACTCTGCACTGACTTTGGTGTCAGTGAAAGTCTTTGTAGCTGCATCTTCAAAGGCATTGCAGCAATATTAGAAAAAGGTGATTTGTGAACAACTTCATAAAGCTATGGACTGTGGTTTTGTCTTTAACACTGACATTAATTTCAGTGTTTGTATTTGCTGGAAAATGGAGGATTTGGTTACAGAGAGTACCTTACTGGGTATTTTCTTTCATATCCTGTTCCCTTTGGTATCTGCAGAACTGGGCTTTCCATATGGATACCAGATACCATTATCAAAGTCTCTCCTACTTGCTTTCATCTTTTGAATAAATTGGCATTAATACTGGGCCAATACTGTAGAAATAAACTATGACAAGAAAGCTGATGTGGACAAAAATCTGAAAGATGAAGAGCTACTAAAATCAGCATCATAAGCAGAAGAGGGGCTAAAATCATTAATTTCAGTGTTGTTGCCACAGGTCTTACAATAAGCTGACTGACTGTTCTATAAACTGCAATAACAACAGCTTTGTAAAAAAGCATGAGTATGGACATAAAGATGTGTTGAAGTTTTGCAGCTATCTTGGGGTTCAGCACCAGACTCTTTAAATGAGAGTATCTTCTATGCTGCCAAGGCCTTTTTAGTCACATTAGTTACTGTGATGCCTAAGAAACTGAAGCTGATCTGGTTAAATCTAAAAGTTTAAAATACTACAATACCTCTTTGTTATTTTACAAGGTGGCCAGGAAGGAGTTAGTGCCTGTTCTGCTTAGAAGAATAAAGATGTGAAAGTTTTATGTGGAGCTCTAACTCAAAGTTTTGACTTACCATCAGACTCTTCAATAATTTGCCAAAAGTCTTATTTCAATAAAGCAGTCTACTTTGGGGAGGAAGGAGACACTTAGCTTTATTTTTCTTATACTCCATATTGAGGCTACCAACTTTAATATATGCCTGAGACTTTTTTAATGGGTTCAATAGTTGAATTAAGTCAGTGGTCATAGGAACTGCAGAACCAGGGGTGTTTGTATATCAAAGTTATGAATTAAATAGAACACTTTTTTTTTTTTTTTAAAGAAGGCTATATATTTTTGCATTAAACTGAGAACTCTTCACTTCTACTGTGTAAATTTTGGCTATATAGGTATCCATAAGACAAAATATTTGAGGGTGTTTCAGTGGTAGAAGTGTGAGGAATAAGTGCTCACCTGACATGTCAATTCTTGAAGTGGCCGCTGATACAATATTGTCTTTACATGTTCATTGGAATGTTACTTTATTGGCAAGATACTTGTTTTCTGGATAGCCATTATACTAATTCATGTTTGATGTTTTAATCCTGCTTCTATGGAAAGTCAGCCAATTCCTACACTTCTATTGTAAGGCTTTAAACAAAGCTGCGTATAAAGCATGGGATTTAAAGCAATGCTGTGTTACAAATTATGAATGTAACAATGGGAAAAGACTGTTGTGACCTTGTTTCAGGTGATGTTTACTATTACCGGTGTTTCACAGTGACATAATCGTGGAGAGGGGAAAAATTGTTGGTGTAAAGGCATTTGGTAACAGTGTAGTACTTAGTTTCAAACTAGGTGTTCAGTGTTGGGGGAATGCTAAGAATGAAGTCTTTTCAGTAAGTCTAAAGAAAACTATTTCAGTGTTTCAGTTTTAAGAAACATTGATCTATTAACAGAGGTGAGATGAATGAATATGGGACTTGAAAAGCTTGCTTTTTCATAAAAACTCCAGGAGCCAGGAATACACCAGAAGCAGTCCCCTTCTGCTGCCTGCACTTGTCAGATGTGTGTTGCTGTACCTGTAGTAAAGGCCTTTGCGTGCAACTTCTTTCAGTCACTTCAGACCCTCTGTACCTGAAGTTCTGTGGATCCTCTTGTTTGCTCTGTTTAGGGTTTTTTTTTTCCCCAAAGGTAATAGTTGTACTTTTCAAGTCACAGTTGGGTACAGTTTTTACCTTGTAATCCTCATCAGTGTCAATGTTAATGACAGGAAATTGAAAAATCTTAAGGGACTTCGAAGTCAGTTGTTAGGCTCTGAGAACTTGAAAAGTACGAAGACAGAAGTTGGTCTTTTGTTGTGCCTTATAGCTCTAGATGCTGAGGTTGACTGTTTCCATGTACAGAATTTTGAGATTTTCATTTATGAGATGCATCCAGAGTCTGTCATAAGTCATACAAGTATATATATGCATAAGTGAACATGACATAACTTTCAGTGTTGAAGAGGAGATCACAAAATGTAGTCTTAATCAAGTGTTTATCTCTGGTTTTAAGACTTGTATACTAATAGTGAACAATATAGATATTTGGAATTGGTTGAACAACAACAACAAAAAAATCCTGTAATTTTCTATGTGTAATCCTGGGGGTTTGCTTTGGAAGATAAAAAAAAAAAAAAAAAAAGTGTTTAACAAGCCTTAGTAAGGTAGAAATGAAAGCTGAAATATCTGTGAAAGCAAAACCTTAAAGTTCCCTAAATCTGGACATGAGCATGTACTTAACTCAGTCCTTCCCTTCAAAGGAGCAACAGAGTACAGTTGCTGCTTTACAAGACCTTTCTGCTGTTTTGCAAGGCCTTCTATGACAAGTAATGTTGTTCTGTGTCCAGGTGTATTTCATCTCCTGAGAGGAGTTTTTGGAATAGTTCACAGCAAAAGTAACTGACCCATTTTGGAAGTTGGTGGTTTTTTGGTAAATTTTGAGCAAAGTACAATTCTTGACTGGATAATCTCAGGAGGTGGCTAAAGAAAAAATTCTTTCTAGATTATAATTTTAAATCAATTACAGAGATCACTAGTTGTTGCAAAAATCTTTATTTCTGCAATGTGATGTAGCATTAATAGTACCTGAATTAACTTGGTCTATTCCAAGCAACATGCTTTTGTACAAATTGAGGGAGCATTCTTGCTCAATGTACAGGATGCTGTGTTGTCTGTTCCAAATCTGTCCTATATAAAAAGCTGTTATTGTAAAAATGTTATACATCCTTGCTCAACAATTCCTCTAATCATTCACTTTCTTGCCTCTTCTCCCTCTCCCCAAAAAAATAATTTATTGACCATGTAATCTGCTCACCACTCTTTGTAAAGTGGGCAAAGAGTAGTCTTTTTTTACAGTAATACTCATGATCATTTCATATATTAAATGCCATGGTCTCTTTGTGTTATGGTTTGCTTAAACTCTGAATTTCCTGAAACACAAAAATTGGAGCAGTGGGTGTATTCTTAGTACTTTTATGACAAAAATCAAGAGCTTATGATGTGTGTATTACTGTCAGTGATTTTTCCTAAAGATACAGAACCACATAATTGCCTTCTGAAAATCCATTTTCATCCATCCCACACTCACGTCCTGAATTTGTTAGATGTTTCTTTCTTTGGAATGAGATGAATGGGTTTGATTCCTAGGGAGGGATGATGTTGAGGGAGAGGAGTAGGCCACTGGCATGCATTGCACCTCTAGGTGATGTGAATTGCATCATACCCTTTTTCTTTTCTGCACTGAGATTTCAGTACTTCTTTATGGCCTGCTGTTCCTGTCTAGTAATAAAGGATTCATTTCCTTCAGCAGCTTTCAGGGGGTTTTGACTGACTTGTTTAAAAGTAAAGCTCACCACTTTTTACTTTTTGCTCAATGTGGGAAATGCTATATCCAACTAATCATGTTCTTAAAGCTGTGAAAATGTATTTGTGGTATGAGTGGGGAGGAAAAGAATAATTTTGGTTAGATAACATAATTCAAAACTTCCTCGTCTATTTTTACCTGTGTCAGGCTCATTGCTTCACTTAGATCTTCTCTGAAGCTACAGCAGCTACCTATAGTAAAACAGATCCTGCTTCAGCCACAGGGGGACAAGGTGGAAACAATGCATGTGGCAGGCAGCAATTTTGAAAAAGCTTTTGTATGGCAAAGAAATAGGGATGGCAGATAACACCCCAAATATACTTCTTGTTATATAATTTTTTCCCCTAACAAATTAAATATATATATATACACACACAAAAAGTATATCTAAATGTACATAACTATATTTCTTGTATCGTATTTTAAAGAATGACTTAAATTTCAAAGCTATAGTGGTTGTTTTGGTTTTTTCCCCAAGGAAAATAATTTGAATTTACCAGATGATATATGTTGAACTTCTGGGGCTGTTTATGACTTGCTCTGTTTCTGTATTTAAGCTTTATATAAATCTTTGTGATTGCAATTGTTTAAAATATAAGTCAGTCAACTGAGTTTGTATATGTATATAATACCCTTATAGTTGGAAATCTGACAAAATATTCTCCCTCAAGCACATAAATGAAATTGATTATCAGAGCAGTAGTAGTTAGTAATGCACTTCTGAGGATTATGCCCATGAGCAAATTTTAAAGGAATAATGCAAGTGGATGGGCAAAAATAGTTATGAATGTATTTGCTACAGTGTATCCTGGAGGGATTTTAAAATCTTTCTCCTTTTAAAGATGAGCATCAGTCTTAATAATAAAATAATAAAAACTTGCTGGGAGATTAACCTTGAAAGTAGTCACAGTAGTCTAATACGGGTTATGCTGTTTACCTTAACTAGTAATTAGACATTTTAATCTTCTACCTTGAACTAATTAAGGGCCAAAAAACAGATCACAGAGTTCTAAGTCCTGACACTGCAGGCAGACCGCTGCTTCTTTTTCCTTAACCAACAAGGTGTTATTCCATAGTGCTGGTTTAGTACTTCTATTTTCTAGTGCAAAACACAGGAAGTGTAATAAGGCAGACAGGTTTGGTTTTGCTGGCGTTCTTACTGGTTTTTATACACTTCAGAAGATTCTTTATAATTTATGGAAACACAAATACATTTCCAATTTACCTTGGGAGTGAAATATTTAAAACAAACGAACAAAAAAACTGCTGTATAGGTAGCATTATTTAAATGTTCAACTGCAGCTTTTAGCTGTGCTTCTGCTCAAAATAGCTCATAACTTAGGGGTCAAAGTTGGCTCTCTTGTTTATATTGTACCCCTGATGTTACCATCAATTCCAGAAGCATACTTGCAGAAAACATAGCAAAATATGGCAAAAACCTCAAAGCTGTTACTAGCAAAGTTTGTATTACAGGTTTAGGGCATTTCTGTTCCTACTGGTGTAAGTAGGGTATAGTCCAAATAATTACTTTTATGAAGCTGTAATTTTTTTCAAATTGTTGCAGTGTCAGGGACTGACTGCAAAGTCTTGCTGATCATCTCTGTAAAGAGGTCACCTAATGAGCCCCTTCCAGCAAGGACCAGTCCATGCTGTCATGCTGTACCGCAAACTTTTCGATGGCCTGAGATTGTCTGTCTATTAAAACTGGCTGTGAGAGATGTGGCAGGCCTATCCAGCTCTCCCTAGGAGGCTTATGTCTGATATTAATAAGATGGAGGGAAAAGTGCTGGGCTGTTCAGAGTGTAAAGTTCTCCTGTTGTGTAGTAATACTGGGATTTCTTGGCTGCCAATCAGGAGTTGTAGTTCTAGACTGAAAGTGCAAAATGTTCCTGTAAAGTAGAGAAAGCACTGACAAACACAAAGATTGCAACTTTAGACAGTGTAACAACCATGGAAAAATTGTATGGTTTGTATTTGATTTTTTTTTTTTTCTATTCCTGTAGAGAGCAGTGAATCTCATGTTAGTGTGTTTTATTTGATTTTTCTTTTTTTAGGTTTTGACACTTGTTAATGTAAGAGAGATACTCGCTAATCTTTCTAAAAAATGTTCTCTGTTTTCATTGCAAGGTATTCTCTGTTTTATAACCACTTGAAGAACATTGAGGAAAGTGAAGGCGGCCTTGATAAATTTACAAAAAGTTACAAAACCTTCGGAGTTAACCAACTCGCGGATGGTGGAATATACTGTAAAGAGTGGGCACCAGGAGCAGAAGCAGTGTTTCTTGCAGGTGACTTCAGTAAGTATTCTTAGGAAAATTTCTTCTCCCCTGAACAATGTTTTACAGCAATATTCTCTTCTTTTAAAGAAAATTTTGTCGCAGTGATGAAATTCTGATAGTAAAAATGTATGTCATGGCTTAAATGAATAATATTTTCCTCTGTGTTGCAGTAGCTTATGAAGATATATGTTCCTGTTGCATGGTCAGTGTTATGCATTTTTTTTTAATACCCCAAAGGCGCAGTGACTCATGTCACACTGCAACTTGAGGCTGTGTCTAAACTACCTGAAGTTCTTTTTAAAGCTTTATAACTGGGCTTTTATAAAACTATATGCAGAGAAACCAAAATAACAGTAAAATAATTTGCTTTATCTTCTTTTACTGATCGAGCAACAGTGCTGTCTAAGGACCAAGGCCCTTGAGAATTCTCACCCATCCTGAGAGTTTAGTAAAAAGTTCTGCTGGAAAATGGTAGCCTAAAATCAAACTAAATACTACTGAAAGAGTAGCTACTCTGTTTTTTTGAGGGCAAAAGTAGGAAAGATGTTAGCAGAATGGGAAAGGGGCAAGGTTACATGAAGGAATTGCATTGCTTGCTCTGAGAACCAGGAAGACTCTCTTTGAATTTGAAACAAAAATATAAATTTGTTTCTTATTTAAAGGCTATCTACGCTCAAATTATGTTTTGAAAATTTTTAAATGAAGGTGACATTCCTTATTGCTCTTCAATCCTACAATTCAATTCCTCTCTCTCCTTTCTGTTTGGAGTTTTGGAGAGCTTTGTTCTGTTTTTCTCTTTTACCTCTCTCTCTTCAGGGTTAGGGATTAGTCCATCAAGGTACCAGGTCTTGCATTTCTGGTTCTTACTGAACAGGGACTTAATCTGTGAAATTATTTTGTTCATTTAACCACATTTCAGAAGTGTGCAGTATTATTTGTCCAAGTTTGGTTTTGCAAAAATACTGATCTGGGGAGTGTTCAGTGTATTTATATTACAAAATTGCAATAGGAAAAAAAGTGATTTGAAGCAGTTAATTACTTCTGCTTAAACACAAAGCTGAATGTTGACCATTCCTTACCCCTGTCTGAGGAAACTATTGAAAGGAAAATCTCTTTAGGAGGGTTTTTATTTAAAAGAAAAAAAAAAAAAACCAAAACAAAAAAACCAAAAAAAACCCCAAAAAAACCCCCAAACCAACAACTAAACTTCTTTTTTTGATGCAGAAGTTGAACAGAAAAGTTAGTGCAGCACTGTTTTCAGCCATGATCCTGTTTGATATGATTAACCTAGTGAATGATAAAGTAGCTTTCCTTGATGTACTGCTTGTCATTCTATTGGAATAGACATTGATAAATAGGTTAGTGTAGTTCTTGCATTTTCATATTGAAATTGGATATGCCATCTAATTCAAAACTGAATAATGAATCGTGCATAGTTCACCTACTACTATATAACAGTGACTTCAGGTATCAATATAGACTGCATGGCAGGTAGATCAGGTTATTTTCATAGGTCAATTTTATGTGTATAAACATGAAGAAAATTCTCCTCCTTGTCCCCCTCTTCCACTTGCTGCAACCCCCCCCCCCCATTGCTCAAGGTTTTCATGGGGTGGGTGTAGGTTAAATTACTTAACACAACTAAAGACTGGAGTGCATTTATTTTAAATACATATTTTAAGAGATGGTAATATTAAAAACAGATTATGAATGATATGTTTAATATTTTGAAAAGAGGCTATAACTTGTAAATTGGCTTAGGCTGCGGGGGGAAGTATATGTATACCAGAATAGGGCACCTAAAAACTGGAATGGTTTTCTAAACCCTACTTTGTTTAAAATAGTTGATGTAATACATCATATGGAGCAGAAATTTGGGAGTAATATCTTAGAGTAGTTGTATCTAGACCCGGATGGAATATGGCAATAAGAAGTGAAAAAAAAAAAAAAAAAAAAAAAACTGAAAAGAAATTCATTTTAATGTGGAAAAACTGTTTCTCCTATATATCAGTCAGTCATAGTAAGGTATTCATTCCCAAAGGGGACAATAGCATACTTGGAAAGACTAGAGGAATGGAAGATTGTCATTCAATTCATATGATCTTGAATAATATCCTCATGAGAAATTGGATTGCAAAACCCTAAGATTTAGAGTCAGATTGCTGCAGATGTGTTTAATTAAAACTGAATCCCTTTAACCTTTCTTTAAGTTTTCAAGCAGGTTAAAGTCTCAAACTAAATTTATGATTATATTGTGTTTAAATTGGCTATCGGGATTGCTTTTAATAGGATTTTTTAAAATAATTTTTTTTATAAAGAGAACTGTAGTGTAACCACATCAGGGGAAGTTGGAAATCTTAGACAAAGAAATAAACATTGAACTTAGATGACAGAAGCTCTTTAGGTTTTAAACTGAAATAGGGTGGTATATAATATAAAAACTGTCAATTCATGCTTTGTTTTTGGAGATGGATAGCAGTATTTTCCTTGATAATACAGTATTATCTGAGAATCTCTTAATGTTTGACGGAAAGACACAAAGTATTAGTCTCTACTATTTCATCTTAAGTTTTTTGAGGACCGAAAACTAGTAAAAATGGCAAATATAGGTTGCTTGCAGACCTTGAATTTTTGTTCAAAATATATAATAAAACTGATAGTTGATAATATCTTTTTTATTAATTATGCCTAAGATAAACATGAATAATTTATTTCTGTAGTTATATACATGTGAAGCCTCAGTCCTGTACATGTGAAGTTTATTGTGAATGATTTTTATGCTTTATAACAGACAATAAAAGCTTTGCTACTAAGGTATTTTGACCTGAATTATGGTATTTTTTTTGCCTTATTCTGAGAAACTTGTAATGAATGGTATCACTCCAATTTATAGAAAAATTCTTAGTATGACTGTGCATTTTGGGAAAAGAAAGAGCTAGAAACTAGTAATAACACACAAATCTGTATGTGGATTGGAGAATGAAAAACATGAATTCAAGAAAATCCCAATGCTTTTAGAGCTGTTTTTGTCTCTTTAAAACTCTATAATTAGAGAGAAAGAAAAAGTATTGTATCTGGTGTTTTAGTACGATGAGGTGTATTAAATGAACAGCCAAAAACATTAAGATTTGTCAATTAGTACTTTCAGCATCTCAGTAAATCAAGTGTATAAGGCAATTAGTCAGTTGAATTTCCAATAACAGAGGCACTGTCAACATTATAGCTCCTTCAAAAGCTCTCAGTGATAACACTGAATATTTCATTTGTGTGCTCTATTGCTGAGGAACCCGGTCACTGCTGGCAATTTATTGCTACTTTAGAGTTGGCTATTTCAAAATAAGTCACTGAACTGTGAGTTTTGAGAGTAACCCACAGAATTTATTTGGGAATTGGAACACTCACATTTGTATTTGGTCATGCAGAGGCTCAGTGGGTTATTTGTAAACAATTCCTTGATTTTAAAAAGAAAGCTTCTGGTTTTAAGAAGCTTGAGAGTAAGTACGCATATATTAATTTGGAAGTTGGCATTTGCTATAATACATTGTTATATTTGTGGTTTCTGTTCTTTTATTTGTCTTCCCTTCCATCCTTCCCAATTAACGTTGATCTAAAATACTGATCAGTCTGGAATGTCTGTTTGGTTTGGTTTCTGCTTCCTTTTTCTGCTGGAGTTGGAGGGTGGAGGGAGGGTTGGTTCTGGGAGGATGTTTGCCTATTATTTAAACTCAGACAGGATTCCTTCAGAGTGAAAAGAGAGGACCTTAATCCACCAGCCTTCATAGTTTGGGTATCTGACAGCTGATTGCAGACTTTATGTAGAATGTTTTGGGGCTTTTGATTCCAGATTTTTACTGAAATGGATTCTAGGTATTGTCATGATATCATACTGAATGTCTTACTGCTTCCTTCCAGGATTTTTATAGAAAAATAGCTAAGTTTGATGAGTAAAGTCAAACAGTGTCATATTTCTCTGGGTGCAGATGATTGAAAGCAATAGACTGAAATATAAGGTGGCATTAATATGCAGGGAAACATCCTATCTAAGAAGTAATGATGCTTGTTTTTACGTCAGTGTTTGAGCTGTTTGATCAATTTCCAACAGCTCAAGAGCAGGATCATTAACATAATCTTCTTAAAAAGTGATTAATGTGAGGAAAGGAAGACCTAATTGGTCACTGTGTAGAACAGAATAGTGTCCTTGGAGAATCTCTCAAATTGTGTTGTGATTTCATATTCTAATCAAGTGGAATAAAGGTATCTTGTTGAGATACTGGAATTTTGATGCCCTTTCCCTTGTCTGAACTGCTCCTTGTCTGACTGACTTTCTTCAAGGATGCTGTGTGAGTATTTTCTGAACTCTCTATTCTCTTTAGGTGTCTTTCAGTTGATCGGAAAGTTTGTGGAAATATAATTGCTATGAGAGATGAATTGATTCCACTTGAGAATTCAGCCTTAGTTTGTGAATTTTTTTCACTTTTGAAAAAATAACTCCAGTTTTTATATTGTACAAAGTCAATGGTTTTGTTAAAATGCGAGAAGAACGCCTTTCTTCTAGGAGAAGCAAGAGAAGTGTTCATTTCTGGTGTGAAACTCCAAGTTCAGGCATGAGCCTCAGAGGTGTATGGCTATATACCTGTCAATGTGAAAACAAAACCAGGAGGTTGAAGAAGGAGTCACTTTAATTATCATATAGCAAGAAATATTGCATTTAAATTGAGTTTTTTGTCACAAATGGTAGAACCCAAACCTTTGTAGCTTTGAATTCAATTCTACATTAAAGCTCAGTTCATGCTTCTTTGGCATACTAAGGGTGTAGTTTTGAGCAAGAAGTTCCCTTGTGCCTCCTGTTGCTGAGGTAAGATGTAATGTTTAAATAATTGGCTGGGTTTGGAAGATCTAATCACAGAGATGAGAGGAAACAAAGTATCAGGCTGTTGAAGGTGTCTTCTGTGTTGGATTAAGACATAGCTGGGGCCTGAACTTTTGTACAGAAGCTCTTGCCTTTGTGCATGGTTTATGGGTATTCTGCGATGGTGTCATTTTTCCCCTAAGACCTATTCAAGCTGATTATTTGAACTTCTACTGGTAATCTTCTCAGCCTTTTCCTGTTTGCAGTTATTGTCAGAATCTTTGAAGTCTATGTTCTCAAACTAAAATATTTCTTCTGACATTTTTCTTTTTCATCTTCATAATAGTCTACTAATCACTTGTTGGTTAGTTGAGTTTGTTATTTTTCTTTTCTTCCCTCAGGCATTTTTGGCTAAGTTTTGCTGAAAATCAGAAAACCAAGCAGTAAAACTGAGAGAATCATGGGCCACTCTCTCTTTGAAGAGAATCTTCAGTTTTCAGGGAGTTTTATGTTCTTTATGCCTCTGGCATACAAAGCAATGTTTTCTGTTATAATCTTTCTAAGTGAGCTCCTCTCCAGGGGTAATTAGTAAACAGTGGGTTTAAGTAGGACCATCTGGGGCAGATGGGTATTGCTTTGCATTTATTTTTAAATCATGAGCCACAGGCTTGCAATCATGGACTGTGGCTGGGAACAGGAGGGATTAACAGGAGCATCTGGCGTTGCTGGCAGGTGAAGGCGAAAGTTCAGGCAACTTCAGTGGAATTATCAAATCTGTCTGTGGAGAGCAGAAATATTTAAAAAGGTAGAGAAATGTAACCATTCCCTTTCTGAAGGAGGGAAGAGATGTGGTTCTAATAGAGGTCATGAAAATCTTTTTAATATTGTAAGAATTCAGTGGTTTTGGTGAACATGATTAACTCCATGCAGGTTCCCCTGGGTGAGTTTAATAAAAACTGGGCCTAAGACTTTTTTGCTGTAACTTTTAATTTTGCTCAATATTCATCACCTGGCATATATGGTTCAGTTTGTGCATTGTAATCAAGAGGTGTAACTCCATTGGGAAGAGTTTCATGAGAAGCCATGGGGACATCTGGGGGAAGAAGACAGAAAGAAAGAATTTAGGGTAAGTCCCCCAAGATGGGTCTTGACTATCATAAATCCTAACCAGTTTTTAAAGCAAACTTCTTGCAACTTCTTAACATCTTTGTTACATTTTTCATCTTTCTTCTGTTTTCATTTTTCTGTGGAATGTTTATTTGAGACAGTCTAACTGTTTATAGTTAAAAAAAAAAACCCAACTTTTTTAAAGTGCTGTATTCTACATCCTTTTACCGTGCCCTGAAATAAAAGAAATATATGTATTTTAACATATGAACACTGTCTATAGTTGCAGTTTAGACATTTTATTAGGGAGCATTGCTTTATTGCCAAGGTGTTTGTTTGATGTTGGTCTTAGATATTAGTAGTGTTTGTTTAACTGTTTTTCTTGATTGAAACTTCAGTGTAAAGCCAAGGGGGAGGAACCATCTAAATCTTACTAATATGCAAGCTCTTCTGCTGTTAAGCAATAGTTTAGTAAATACTTTCCTTCTGCTAATATGTGTAATTTGTCTCCACTATCCAAATACTTTAATCATGATAAAAACTATCATCTAAATGACGTATTGAATTAATTGCATTTCTGTTTTACTCTCCACCGTGAAATGAGTACGTACCAGAATATGGCATAGTTATTTTGTCTGGCGTAGTTATTTTTGTCACATTGTGTGGCCTTGTTTAATTTGTGTCTTTCAGTATTCTTTGACTAAAGATTGGCAGTTCTTGGGTTTAAACAGCTATACAAATACAACCAGCAACTTTGAAAGCAGTCTGGTCTTTCTCTGAAACTCAACACATCCATCCGTTGCTAGGGAAGCCAATTCTTTTGTTGCACAGCAGATAATATTTGTGATTGCAGATGTTTAGGAAAATACATATGCTGATGAATAGAACTTCTTCATTTCTCTACCTGCCCTGCTGTGACTTCCATGGTGGCAAAAGTGATGATCCTGCTTTTAACCCTGACATGTTTAGTTGCAATGTTGTTTTATACAAGTGAGTTAATATTCTTAAACTGAAGGATGCTTATTCTTCTTTCAGTGATGTGTGAGTTTTGGTTTGTTGATTTTTTTTTTTTTTTTTTTTTTTTTTTTTTTTTTTTTTTTTTTAATTACAGGAGGCCGTGGCATGCAAATGGATTACCATAGAGGAAGAATAACACGTGTTGCTTTAATGTCTTTTAATTCAATTTTCTGTGTTGACTAGTTCCTATTTAGCTTAAGAGTCTGTTGCCTTGAACTACATGAAATAGATGTTTCAAGGCAAAAAGAAAAAAAAGCCATTTTGAAACTTAGCTTGTTACTTCCTTCTAGCCTAGAAATTATTCCATTGCTGAAGTGTGTCAGTTCAGAAGTGGTATCTTCACTCCATTCATAGGAGTTAACCTTGAATGTACTTACAAACACTCAAGACCCCCTTGGCAGGTGTCTGTTCAGCGGGACAGGCCATAGTGACCATCCTTGCACATCTCCAGTGCTCAGTAAATCCAAAGAGGACAAAGAATCTTGAATTACGGGATTTAAGCTTGCTTCAGTAAATTTTTTAATGACAAAGGAATCTTCCTGAAGACTTAAAACCGTGGCATTTCATTTTGCCCCTTTTGAATGAGTGTGTAGTATCAGGTATAAAAGTATTTGTGTCTGCACTCACTGAAGTTTATTCTGAGAAAAATGGAACTCAGAGTTTGGATTGTAATTGCATGCATTTTAAGATGAACACTTAGTATTATTTCTTATATTGCAGATGGCTGGAATCCGTTTTCTCATCCATATAAGAAGTTGGAATATGGGAAGTGGGAGTTGTTCATTCCACCCAAAGATGGCTGTTCTCCTGTGCCCCATGGATCAAAGCTAAAGGTGTTGTTTCTAGACTTACTCTAATTTTTGTAACCCTTCTTACTCAGTTGTCCATTTTGTTTTCTTTTAAGTAACTTTATTATCTTCTAATTGTTCTAAGTAGGAGAATCAGTTTGTCCAGCTGAGCAAGGTGACCTAAAGGAGTGAAACATTAAGTATCACAAAGAGAGTTAGATTTTTGGAACCGGCATCTGTGGCTGAAATGTGGTTATAGTGTATTGCACCATGTTATAAGATGAAAACTGTTTGCATATTGATAATCTGAAAAAGAAGATTTAAGTAATGTACAGATAAAATCTTTCCATATTTGATGGAACTATGTGTTAAGATCCTATTAAAATATCAATACATTGGTAATTTTTGAGATCTTTTTAACCACAGCTTTTCAGGTGATCTTTTTTTTGTTATTTTAATGAATGGTATATGCAGATTTGTAAAACTTCTACTTATCCCTTAGGAATTCAGAGTATTGAGTGGAAGGCTTAAGTAAGTGAAACTGAATACAGTTGTATTTCATGAGCATCCATGAGCTTAAAATGCTGTCTTCCAGAAATTAATGGAAAATTTCTTTGAGCTGTCAAATGCCACAATTGTTATGCTTAGTGCAGACACACCTAATGACAACTAACTAACAGCTGAGTTGATTATTTCTAGGTGAATATTGATTTAAATCAGAGATATGCTTCATTTCACTCAGAACCTGAATTTCAGAGATTCTGGGTGCTAATGGAGGGCAGTAATAAGTAGTTAAGGACAGAAATGTACTGAGATTGTCTATAGACTAGGAGAATTAAGAAACTTGGAGCATTTGTATAATACTGCTACATTTTCAGAGATCCCATCAACAAAATTCCTAATTTTTCTGCTGAAAATCAGCTTAAGGAAACAAGAAATCTGTTAAAACAAAGATATGTATAAAAATGCTCTGGAAATGCTTACTCAGTGTGTGTGCTTATCTCTATGCTTTTTGTTATGGCTTATGAAGTCATCCCAGTAATATATATGGATAAATTGAAATTTAGGAATAATCATTCAAGGACAAGAAAGCTGTTTTTATTTTACAGAGCAGGAAAGAAAACAGTTGTCTGCAATTCAGAAATGCTGTGATTATGCAGTAATGTATGAGAGTACAGAATGGTTATTTAATATTTTCCATGGTTTTGAGATATAAGTAGGTTAGATTTTTGATTGTTGCTAAATTTACCTTCTGTGTTTTATCTACAAAACTATTGACTCATCTGCTGTAGAATATTCTGTGCTCTTTGTAAAGATAAGAGGTGTGAATGAGGATGAGTGTTGATAATTATTAACATAATAGCAAAAAAAGCATAGATTCTTAAATACTTTTGGAGCAACATAAGATGACTTTTTTCTCTTAGATAATCGCTGGTCATATCTCCTTATTTTGAAGTACAGGTCTTGATAGTATTTTCTTCCTGTTCAGCATTTTCTTTGAAATATAAACTCCATAAAGCAAAGACTGCATTATATGTAATTTGTTTAGTATGCAGAATTTCTACTGATTGCACTTGGTACTGATGTACTTGTAAGATGAATTGCTTTACTTCTGTAGTTGCTCTGAGTTTACAGAAAAAGCCAGAAGATACCCACTGGCAGACTAGAATGTGAGTTTTTCCTTTTTTTTTTGATTGTTCTAGGCTTTTTCTACCCTGCCACTTTAGTTGTGCTTTCCATGGTCAATTTTAGACAAAGATACGTGGCTGTCACTGATGCTCAAAATACATTATTGTCCAACAGGCTTGTGAAGCAGGAACTGCCTGTCTGCATGTGAAACAAATTTGCTTAGGAGTATCCTTAAAAAAAAGAAAAAGACCATGTATTTAGAAACTTGATTCCTGAATGTATGTAGTCATAATTGATGACTCCATCCATATGGAGCTGCACCCAACCTCATCTGTAGCTTTGCTAGTAATCTCTCATGACACTTTGTTTTTGTCCTGTGGTGCCTTCAGGACTGAATCTAACACTTCACAATGTGTGCTTGTAATGTAGTCAGATGATGGGACTAAGAGAAAAAACCAAAAAGGTCTCGAGTTAAAGTAGTTCAAAGATGGTTTATCACAAAAGCTATTGGAATATTCACATAGTAGGCATGTACCTTACCCTCATGCTACAGCTGATCTTATCCTCTCCCATTCCACTGATGGGTTCAGGAAACTTCTGCTTTTCGTTAAGGTTTCCTTGAGCTACGTGGTTCTGTTAGTTTATGATTGTTCATAAATGTCTGTGTTTCTGGGAACATGAGGACTTGTGTGTTAGAGAATAGTTGTGCAGTTCTTTGTTCATATAGAAGCTGAGATATTGGACTGCCTGCAGATGGAAATTGCTATGCAGATTGCAGAGGTAATGTTGAAATACACAGGTATTGGTGTCTGCACTAGACTAGGCAGCAGACATCTTTCTAGTAATGAAAGTATTTCCCATTTTTCTTTACTAAAGAAGCATAAGATAATCACAGTTTCTTTTGCCAGTATGATTCTTAAATATTTAAGTTAAAGTAGTCAAGTTCAGACACTATTGTGGTGATTAATCTGTAGGAGGAAGAAATGTCTCCTCCAGAAGGTCCTTATCTATAGCTTCTGTCTATGCTGTTTTGATCTTAACTTCTACAGGCGAATGCCAAGTTCTGAAATGGTAACAAGGTCATTTCTTTTAAATAAGTAATATCTAAGCCAGAATGGGAAATGGATGTAGTGTAGTTGCTGACACTAATTTAGATGAGGTCAAAAAATATTTTTGTGGGAAAATAAATGAGGAGCAGAGGTCAAATGTTTGCCTGTTCTCAGTAGTAGCAGGCTGTCTACTCTAGCTCTTCAGGCAGTCTTCTCATAAGTAAATGTAAACATTGAAGAAAATGAGTAATTAAAAAACATGCTGTAAATCTTCTGACACTTTTCTGTATGAGGAGATGGATGCTTATGACAGTTCAATGACTCCCTTGTGGATTTTGACATCCATCTACAAAATAAGGTTACCTGCTAGAAAAGGGCATCTTTTTTCTTTCTCCCATGGATCAATTGGGAGCTTAGAGTGAGTTAAGTGAACAAATATAGTTGCTGCTGTGGTAGTATAGTGTTGGCTTTTAAGCTTCTGACAGATGTCAAGGGGAGCACAGATTAAAACCCAAAACCAAATTTTATGCCTTAATAAGTAAAGCCTCTTTACCTCTCTTTATTTGTAACGGGGTAGTTTGAAAGTTATTTTCCTTAAACATCAGCGTGTTTGACATTCTACAGTGATAGCAGTTGGGGTGCAAGTATTTGTCTTTTGTGGTAGAAAATGACAGATTTTTTTTTCCTTCATTGTTGGTATTCTTAATTACCTTTTTACAGGACACAGCAAGCTTTTAAAAAAAAATTTCATGGATAGACTTTTATAGCATGTCTCATCCTGTGTGGTCGTATTAATGCAGGAGTTTAATCAGTGTTCCACTTTGTCCTTTTACTGTTTATTTCTAAATGATTTTTCCAACTGCTTAAATGTACCTGTGAATTAAGTTTTCACTGTAGTTGGCAAGATCCTAATTTTGAAATAGTGTCAGTGGAGTTCAGTCATGGGGATAGTATTGGTAAAAATTGAGATCTTAGTATCTGCATTGGGGAACTTATTTAATAGCTTAATGCTATTTACAGGAATGCCAAGGAACAACACAGAAAATGGAAAACAACTGGCAACTTGAATCCTATAAGAACTCAAACCTAGTTGAAAATACTTTCCAAATTCATGGTCAAGTTCTACAATATTTTCACACATCTCAAAAAAATAGATGGCAAGATCAGTACTTAAAAAAAAAATTGGCATTTATGGTAGAGCTACCTGCTGCTCTGGAACATTGAATAGGAAAAGAATTGGTATAGCAGTACCACTAAATTTTCTTTTGTGAGCTGGAGAGGGTATATTAAAATAGAGGATATATTAAAATATTGCTTAACTTTCTAATAATGACAATAGAGATGTGATTTCTGAAATTATTACCAGAACAATAATATTTTAGAGTAATAAACTCATCTGAGACTTTAGTTAACCATGTGCTGGGTAGGTGCATGAATCAATATATGCAACTAAATATCACTTGTATATTCATGAGATGTAATTCATACAATTTTCATGGAAAGAACACCTCAGAAAGTGGCAGAAACTTTTTAAAAACTCTGCATTCCATTATTTGCTGAGTCTTTATCCTTTTCTTCTTCCCATGTCAGTGTATGTATATATGTATATTCAATGTATTTAAATGGTGACGTTTATAGTCTTTTTTGAGGGACCATCTTGTACTGTAATGAGGTGATTAGATTTGATATCTTGTGCACTGGTTAACACAATATTTTTCGACTGATATTCTGCTCTTGCGTGTGTGAGTGGTTTCAGTGATTGCTGAACCGCAGTTATAGGTGCCAAGTCCAATATAGGATTGGGGCAAGCACGAACAACACAATTCTTTTATAAGTTTGTACAAAGTGCTTTCAAAGTTTACTACGATTGGTTTTAATAGTTTTCCCGTCCAAAGGTATTACCCTTTTTAATATTCAAGTGTGCAAAGGAAGAACTACATTGAGTCAGAACATTAACAGTTTATTAATCATGATTAAAAGTACCAGAAAGTACATTTGTATTCATGAGGTGCTGGGTAGAGGAAAGCTAGTTGTGAAGAATAGTTTTAAAACGTAATCCTTACAGTTTTACCACTGTATCCTATACTTCGTAGTAGGTCTGCTTGCTCTGTGTTTAACTTGTAAACCTTGAAAAGGAATCAAATATGGTGAGCAGGTAGGTTAATCTGTGTCAGGGAACCACTGCTAGTAAAGTTCATCAAGTGTAATTACTGTCACTGATGAAATAGATGGTGTTGCATCTGACCCTACTGATCAGGAGGTGCAGCAGCATAGTACCAGACTGGTGTGGAGTTCAGGTCTCATGAACTTCAAGCAGTCTGAAGTCAAAAATGTGTTTATAATGAGAACATGAAAAACCAGGAAATCTTTTAATAATGTCAGGCTGGTGGCTAGAGTTCTAGGGACAGAGGTGTTAAAGATGTGGTGAACTTTCAGGGTTGTAAGATGTGAACATAAACATAGAATACCTGGTTGGAAGGGACCTCAAGGATTCTCTGGTCCAACCATTCTTGGCAAAACCATGGCCTAGTCACGATGGCCCAGCGCCCTGTCTAGCTGTATCTTGAGTGCCCAACCTTGGGGAGTCCAGCACTTCCCTGGGAAGATTGTTCTCATTGTGGGATAGGTTATGTGCAGTCAGGTGGCTTTTAGAAAGGGAGTCTTGGGTACCCTGAGCAGAGGTACTAAACTTGATTTCAGTGGAAAGCTTCCTGAAGAAATGTTTGCTGTTTCCTTATATGTATACATTGAAATACTTCTAATTATTCTGGTTCGTACCTTAGCTTGGGGGAAGAAGGAATATCCTTGCTCAGTCTGCTAAGTTCTGTATCACTTAAATGTCCTGTCTTAAATGGTCAGTAGGATGCAAAAAAACACAATCCAAAAAGCAATCACCAGGTCTGCAAAGTTGAACAGTGAATGAAACAAGTGTTCTGCAGCATCACGGTACCTAACCTATGTGCAAGAAGAAACAGACATGGCATTCCTGGGATTTTGAATCTTACAGAACAGGATTGAAGTTATGTATTGTATACATTTCTAGATATAAGTCATGCTGAAGGGGAGTAGAACATTAATTCTGTGGCAGTACCCTTCATGTTTCACCATGTGATAGTGAGCCATGACCCTTCAGGAAGTTATTGTAGACTTTTTTGGGTTGCAAATGAAGTTTGCCAGCAGGAAGAGTTGTTATCTCATTGGGAGGTAAATGATCTCTTGATGTTGCCTGTTTGGATTTAGTAAACAATTTGCAACTCCTCATGGACTCATAGAAGAGGTTGCAGCACCGCTGAACCATTGTTATGCAGTGGGCTGTTGTTCTTTGGAGCCTTTGTTGCAGACTGAGTTCAGTACTTGAGAATATTCTTGTTCAGTTATTTTGGCAGGCTTAGTTCCCCTGTGACTTGAAGATTGCACAGTTCTCTGGTAGGAGGTTTTGCTATTTAAAAATACTTTAAAATACCTTACTTTTTAGTTTATCCATACAGAAGACTAATTGTTTCAATTACTATGAGGTGTATGTTTAAGAAAATGTGATTTTTTTTTTTTTCTTCCTTGAGGAAAAGAGGGAGACCTCTTAAAGAAGAGGTCTTGAGACAGAATTTGAGAGTCCATATTAAGAGTATATATATGCATGGCTGTGATTCTTATGGGAATTGTTTTTATTTGGAGGATAGGATCACTTTCTAGGGAAAGCTCCTGACATTCTCTGCAGTGTGGCACAGCCACCCAGTAGCAAGGTGCATTATGCAGCAGTTGTCCTTGATACAAATGCTTTATAGTTGAGGATAAGTAATACTTAATGCTTGGGTGCTCCATTACATACTTCATCAGCTTCTTTTCTACTTGGCATGGCTTGAAACAACTCTAATAAGTTACACTTACTGTATGTGTATTGTATGTGTAATGTGCTTTATTATTATAGGTGCTTTTCAAACCATGCTCATGTACCCCAAGCCTCTTAATTAAGAGACCAACAGAATACACACAGGAATGCTTTTATATTGTGCATACAAATTGTTATAGTCTTTCACCTTCATCACTGTTTTTATAGTAACTTGTTTCTGGTTAAGTCATGGGGGGGGGGAATCTTTTTTGAACTGAGTGTTTTAGAGATTCCAGTTTTCCTTTGATTTATTAATTTTATTTTGGAAAAAGTTTTTAAAAATCAGGATTCTAGACTGAAAGAAAAATTTGAATGCTTTCCCTCAGCACAGATGTGTTTTCCCTTTGTGAAAATAAACTGGCTGTCCCTCATACCTAATAATGCTGCCTCTGCATAATTAACAGTTATAAATCCATGTACTTGGATGATTAAGTGAAGTATTTTCTATGCATTTGACTGTTAAAATCAATTGGGAATGTTTCTGTGTGATGTTGCTTTCATTTTTAGCAACTCTCCTATGGTTTCCTGGATTTTGACAGTTTGATTTTCCTCTGGTATTTTTATCTGCATAGAAATTTTATAATACTAGGCTGCTGGCTTCGTCTTTTGAATTACTTTTTTTATTCAAATACCTAATACATTGTTTTCTGTATTTTTGTTAATACTAGTTTCTCTTTGTTTTCTAAGAGAAGCACAGGAATAGAAAAAGGAACAAAAGCTTTCCTTTTTTTACCTGATCTAGTAAACTAGTTAAAGTATGTTCCGAAGTTCTTCAATGCAATTGAAGTACTAAAATCACAAATGGAGCTGCATCTCCCTCTTTTGGAAAATCGAGGCATGACTTCATGACTTGGCTTAGAAGGATAGGCTTTTGTCTTTTTCATATCTTGATTGTATTTTATTTTTAGTTTATTTCCTTTCCCTGAGGGAGAAGGGAAGGGGAAAGAAGGGGGAATTGTGAACAAATATTTAATGTCCATAATAAGTTTAGATTGTAATAGCTGATGTTGTGATGTATTTACAGAGCAAATAAATCTCCAGTGCTTTCTGAATGACACAGATTTGTCTGCAGAACTTTGTTAAACATGTAAAACACCTGAAAAGTACTATTATGTCTGATAACTAAGGCATATTTTTTTCAATATTTGATTTAAATGCTTGCCCCTTTAGCAGGTTTCCTTTCCAGAAAACTGTTAGGAGGAAAAACAGCAAACCAGACAGCTTTGTATCAGCTGACATAGTTTTGACAGTAATCATAAAATGATGAGGAAAATAAAGCTGGGGGAAGGAATAATGTAACTAGTGTTCTATTACTTTTTCTTGCCAGTGTAACCAATTTGCAATTTAGGAAGGAGAACAGCCTGGAAGAAGTAACATGCTGTCCAGTCTTTGCAAAACTTCATTTCAAGGTTTATACTCAATTCACTGTAAGGAAATAACTTCAGTGAGTACAAGCACCTTGACAGATACACTTGATTTCTTGGTTATTTGGAACAGTATGAATGGAGTATGGTAGTTTTTCAGGGGAAGTTGAGTTCTGGAAAGATCTCCCATTTTCCATGCCTCTTGCCCCACCAGTTTGGGTAAAGGTTCATTTGGGAAGGTACTCCTAAACTAGGGGAAGCTGAAGTGTTGAAGAGCTTCTGATTCATTTGCTTCCTTGCTGCCTCTCCTGAGCTTTGTTACAGGGCTATGCAGGAGAAAGAAGGGCGAGGCAGTGGTGGAGAAGCTGTGTTTGCTTCTTCATTTCTTGCCTTCTATTTCTGAGGCTATTAAAGGGAAAAAAATATCTGGCCTCTAAAATCTGTTAGGTAGAGTGAGACAATCACAGAATAATGCTCTTTAGTGTTCTGTTCAATCCCAAATTTTTATCAGGCTTTGTATTTTTATCTAAAGCTTCTTTAAAGCAAACTGTCAGAGAAGAAACTTTAGATTTCAGTCCTGGGCTCCGCAGCAGGTTGCACTGTGTTGTCAGAAAGTGTTCTGCTGTGCTCCCAGGCATTAAGAACCAAACATACCAAAATGCTGCCTCTATGCTCTAGTGCTTCTCTCACCAACTTGTACTGACCTGTAGAAAGAAAGGAGTAGTTGCTCTCTGTTTTCCTCTGTGTTTGTGAGGTGGTGATATGATTTTATTTGCTGTTGTAAATGGCCTCAGTGTACACTGTCCACTGGCAAAAGATCATCAGAACTGTGCATTCTGTCCTGGGTGCTAAAGTCAGGACTGATACTTTTTGTGGAAGAAAAAGGGCAGGCAGGGGTGTACAGGGAAGGGTACTTTCAGCTGCTAGATCGTAGCAAGGTGGGGGTCAGTCTCTTCTCCCAGGTAAGGAGTGACAGGACAAGGAGGAATGTCCTCAAGTTGTGTCAGAAGAAGTGTAGATTGGATATTAGGAAAAACTTCTTCACTGGAAGAGTGGTCATGCATTGGAACAGGGAAGTCCTGGAGTTGCAATCCCCAGAAGTTTTCAAGAAAACATATGGATGTGACACTCGGGGACATGGCTTAGTTGTGAGCACAGTGGTGCTGGGTTAACTGATGCCTTTTCCTGGTCTTAAAATCAAGAGTCAAACATGGTTAGAAGGGAAAAAGGGATTTTACCTTGGTATTTATTTTAAGGATCCTTAGGGGCACTACATCCAGGTTGAATGCACCCCAATGCCCACCGCAATGCACACCCCCAAAAGATCAGGTATAACATTATAGGTGTTACTAATTAGCAGATCTATCAAAGATTCCCCAATGAGAGGCTCGAATCAGCCCCCCTCCCCAAGGAATCTTCCCCTGGATGGTTCTATCTTAGTTTGCAGAATGTGTTCTGGAGAGGACCTTGGGGTCTGGGTCACACTGATCCCTAGCTACGAAGCTTCTAAAATGTTTAGTCTCCTAGCTGAACAAACAAGTCCAAGAATGTAGGCAAAAAGCACTAAGAATACAGAAGTTGTAAAAAGGTGCAACAGGGGTATAAAAGAAAAGACAAATAATCTTCATGGCATCAAACAGACTCAATCTTTTCCAACCTAAACAATTCTGTGATTCTCTTTCTGGAGCAACTTGAGGGTGTTGAGAAAAGGATGTACAATTTCAGGAAAAAGAGAATAGCAGGATTGTATTGGTGTCTTGAATGCAGGACATGTCTTTGAAAATGAACAGCACTTATGAAATAAAATCTAAGACCAGGTTTTCTTACAGGAGCAATGTGTCCAAAGTATATTGGGTCAAATTCTTTTGTATTCTTGTAAATTTATAGTGCTTTTTCTTGGTTACCCTATTTATCTACAGCAAATGTAAAAAGGTAAACTTTGATTTTCTACAGTGCACATTATACTAAAAAAATCTTGATATTCAAGCAGTTGTTTTCAGTCTTCATGTACTTATAGAACAACTGAGGGAGGGAAATATCTTGATGATAAATTTCTAGTAAATTTCATGTAGTAGAAAAACCTTGTTATGTTATCACAGCATCTAATATAAACTTCCTAGGGAGTCTTTAAGAGTTTATCCTGCCCTTGTTTTATGTTTTGGCTTGAACTTGCTTTTAAATCAGATGCGTGTTATTGAGATGAGATGACGTTTCCACCTGTATTCCTCTGGCTTTTATATTTGGATAATTTTGTGTCAGAAATGAATAGATCTGAAGCTGATGAAATACTATAGATTGTAAAATGCTGAAATAATAGCTTATTGCCCTTATATAACAGCTTACTGACATTTCCGTATTTATATTAAAGCTAGTCCACACTCTCATTTATTAGCTATTGTTGATTTGATGGCCAATTTAATTTCATCGTTGTATTAAAAGCCACATATACCAAGAATCATTCTAAATGCTTTCACGCTATTAAAGTAATGAAATAATAATACAGTGTTTCAGAGCAATTTATTGGCTTGCATATATTCATCAGTTAGTTAGTTATCATTTCCTCATTTTCCTTTCCCCAACTTGAGTATAAATGATAAACCACTATATAACAAATTTCTCAAACAGCAGAAAGATGTCTAAATTCTTTATATATATATTTTTTTTTTTTTTTAAGAACTAGTCCAGAAGATTATAGTTTTAAATCAAAATAAATATCTGAAAAATAAGGAATGACAGCATGTTTTTTTATTTCTGATGTTTGACCCTGTCTCCTAATTAATGGAAACAGAGGCAGACACCTTATGGGAGCACATCATAATTAAATGAAATGCTCATGTATGGATTTGAAGTCTGCTTTAGATGCAGGAACTGAAAGCTAAAGGAGTGGTTGCTGAGCAGAGGATTTGTCTGATCTTGTACAACTGTCCCTTGAATTATTCTCTCACACTGTTCTGGAGATCTATGTGTGTGTACTTTGGAAGTTGGGGTAGCCAAATGGAGCTGATGTGAAGAGAAGATGAAGGTAGGCAAACACAAAGAAAAAAGGGATATTCATAAACATACGAATTTTAAATGTGGTAGTTTGTGTCCTGCTCTCCTGCACAGTTTCATCTGTCATAAATAGCAAAACCAAATTAAGCTCTATTTTTACAGGTGGATTTATGTTTTAGCTGAATTTGTATTTGTGACAAAGCTTTTAAATTTGTTGTAAGCCTTTCATACTTTTTAGTAATTATAGATTGTTGTCTTGGTTTGAAAGACAGGTGTCTGCTAAGGAAGGCAGGAGCCTCCCTTGAAATGAAAAATGCCACCCCCTTCCCTCCAAATGGTTATAATTTTGAAATCAAGGGGCTTTTAGGCAAAGATATGGGAAATAGGAATAACAGTTCTTTACTATTATATATCTATATGTGTAGAACCAGTCAAACAAACAGCAATAACTGTGGCAGTAACAGCAAACAGAACCACAAACCCAGTGCCAGCCCTCTCGGCTGTTGGGCCCTTTCCCCTCGGGTGCAGTTCCGCTCGCAGCCGGCAGGGGCGCTGGCGGCTCCCGGTGAGCAGGGCAGGTGCGATGGTTCCCCCGCGGCTGCAGGGGGCGCTCCGGAGCGAGCTCGGGAAGCACGCGGCACCGGTGCCCTGGGATCCCGGGAAGGATGGAACAAAGGCTTCACAAACCCCTGGGCAGCTGATCCCGGTGTCCGGCCGGACCCTCGGGAACAGCAGGCTGGAACGGCAGGGACGAGCACAAATCCTGGGTGGCAGACGAGATGTATCGAACTCCGGAGCTGCAGTGGGAACCCCCGGAGGTCTCTGCAGGCAGGGCGTGCGGGGCTACAGGGTAGCAAAGGCTCAAAGCAACGGTGGGGTCAGGGCGGCTGCAGCCCGGCTCCCAGCAGGGCAGGGAAAGGTGGGCTTGGGAATCCTGGGGTTTCTCCCTGAGGCACCCAAGCAGATGGTGAAAAGGTCCCTCTTTTACCAAGGTGAGGTGTTAGGGTCCCGGTGCAACAGCCGCTCCAGCGGGCGAGCTCCACTCATGGTAGAAGGAAGGCAGCCAAAAAAGCAGAAGCCTGCAGTGCTGACAAAGGCAGCCTCTCTCTCCCTCTGAGAACAACTGCCCACAAACTCAGGTGAAACAAAGTAGCCCCGTTGGACCCCTCCCTCTGTGGCCAGGTCTTTTGTTTCTCCCAAGCACCCAGCAATTTGTCACCCCAGCAACATATATGGGAAAAATTCCTCAAGAGAAAAAAGAAAACAGAAGGGGAATTCCTAAAACCCCAACAATCGTGTAAGGAAAAAATGTGTGGTGTCTCTTCATAAAGAAGCCAGAAGATCTCACTGAGTCACAGTAGGTTGAAAATTGCCTGAATGTAAGCACAGAGTTCTCCTTTAAATGCCCCAAGACATCCAGAAGGAGTTGGCAAATGTACTGTGGGTGATATAAAAGGCCTGTGTTATTTTGGAAAGGCAGAATAATGGGATACCCAAGAGTCTCAAATGCCTGAAAAATCAAGGCCTCTCAATCTCACTTGTCCTGCATTGGCAGCATCATTACATTAAATGAGACCTATTTCAGCTTCTGAATTGCTCCTATGTGTTATTGCCTTTTCTTTATCATACTGGACTGACCTCAGAGTGATGGTTTCCCCTTAACTGTAATAAACTGCTTTTGAGAGTTATAAACATCATCAAACAGACTCATAGCCCCTATATTAAGTTTTATCGTACAGCTTACTCCCCATTTCATGAATTTCCTATCCTCTAGTGGAAAGACATGGAACACATTGTCACTTTGGTACTAATGGTGTTGTGAGAAATAGGTCCTGCTTTGTCTTCCTGCAGTCCAGAAATTGGAAAATTGAGATGCACTTTCGCACACTAGTTTTTGCATACCTTCAAAGCCAGCCTTTGTTGGTTGTGTTTTCTCTGACTTCAGTCATACATTTGTTTTTCTACTGTTCTGTATTCAGATCTGAAAGTTCTTCAAAACTAATCACTTAGTAGCACTGATACTGTAAAACTCAGGTTTAAGGGCATGTTTTTTCTATGCTGGATGCAGTCATCTGTGAAGTCCATAGCACTTACTGTGGGATATGCCCAGCCACTGCCCTGGAGGGATGTCTGCTGAGATAAGAGATTTTGCAATCACCCAGCAGGACTCCCTGGAAAGGACTTTTGAGTCATGGTGAGGAAAAGTAGACCCACAATCCTTTGGGAGACCCTATGCAGATCGTTCTGTAACCCATTGGTCTATCCCCGACCCTCTGTAATCCATTGGTCCCCTTGCTGATCCCCTGTATCCCTATAAAAGACCAGCGCACCTCTGTGGGAGAGAGCTCTCGTCCCTCGCCTTCCCTTCGCCGGAGGGAACCCACAATAAAGCTCTCTTCGTGCGGAACCAGCCATACGGGTCCTCTCATCTCTCTCTCTGGTCTGGTTTGGCCTAGAGGCTGCCCTGCAGAGCTGAGCTGAAATCACGAGCTGATAATCACTAAAGAGCTGACAGCTTCTGCAAGGGCTCCTCTGCCAGCAGCTGAGAGGAAGACACCGGACCTCGGGAAGGCGATTCCTTTCGGGACCATCTCCCCGGACCGGTCACCTCTTCCTGGGTCACAGCCTCTGACCCCACCACCAGCTGTAATAACTTACCACAGTGGTTTGGGATGTTAAACTTCAAGATGCTGAACACTTCAGACAGAAACTTTGAAAATACACCCGACATCCCTATAATGGAAAATGAATACCAAACATAAATTTTTAACCTCTCCATACAAAAGATGTACAGTGTAGGTTAAGGTCTTCACTTTTTTTGTTTTGCAGTTGTACTTATATAAACTGTGTGTCTGTGCCATGTCCATTTTTAGAGCAAATTGACTTTTTAATGTCAGGTTTTGAAGGACGTTTTCATTCCATCTTTCTGACACTCATTTGTGTGAGACCATTTATTTACATGTATTTATATCTCACTTGGAAGCCAGAATCGTGTGACATTCCAAGGTCTCATCAAGGATTTTGAATGCTTACCAGTAGGGGAGTGGGGGGGGAGAAATGCTGAACTATTTAGGTGAGCTGTTTGTAAAGTCGATGTAGGCAAATTCAGCATGACTTACTTTGAATTTCCTACATTCTTCTGTTAGAAGTTTCCAATGGGAAAGCCATCTTGGAGACTATGAAATAGGGGGAAAAAAAGCTCTTTTTAATAGAATTCTAGACAGGCTTGCTGTTTTAAGACATTTCCCTCTCTACACACACGCACAAAATCATGTTGTCCATGTATTATACAGTTTGATAATGTATTTATCTCATGTTTCAAAGAGGTAGTTAATGTAGATGGTGGCAAGTTCTTTACCACTTATTTTTTCTTCATTTCATTCTGTCTAAATTTGGGCAATTGTGCTGGTTTGGACAAATTTGGAAGAAAAATAGCCTCTGATACAAGTCAGGTTACAACCAGCCCTCCCCCACCAGGTTTGGGAAAAAATGAGTTTTCCTCGAAGGAAAGTGAAAGAGATAGAAACTATTTATTTAACAAACACACAGGAGAAGGATAATGATGGTAAATAATAAAACCTCTCACTGTGGAGAGAAACCTGGGAAAATTTCAGAGTCCTTCCGTAGATCTCTCTCCCCATCCTTCGAGCTGGGTTGTGGTGGGCCCACCTCCGGGCCTCGGTGGAGAACTCTCCTGAAGTGTTCTGATGTTGAAACAGTCCAAAAAAAGAAGAAGGAAAAAAACCAAAGTCACAGGAAAAACAAAGTTCAACTCTCTGTCTCTCTCTGGAGTAAAAGGGCCGAAAGCTGGCTGAAAAGCAAGCAAGCTGCTTCCTCTGCTCTTGCTGCTGTTAGCTCAATGCAGAGAGCTGTCTCTATCTCTGTGTCCTTGAAACAAACTGCATTGAAAAGTTTTGCTCAGGTTTTTTTTTTTCTCTTCCCCCTCTCAGGCTCAGTTTAAAGGCATAGAAAGGCACAAAATTAATTTCTGGGCATAGAACGGCTATAGGGGATACACATCCTAAAAGTCACCCCAAGACAGCAGTGTAAATATTACTCTTTTGAGATCCTGGTTTCTTTCTTCTTAACCAGTTTTCTCTGTTTTTTAACTATTTGGGGAGGATGTATTAGTTTGTGTCAGAAACTTGGATTTCCTTTGTCCCCCTGCACTTGTCCTCTTGTTGGAGTGTTTTCTGTAATAATAGGATCAGAAGCACAGGGGCTATTTTTACCTAGGATTTTCTTTAACTAAAGTCTAAATAAGTGTAAAACAGGTTACTTGTGATGAGAGGTTAAGCTTTTGTCAATTTGCTTGGTTCACTTGACATGTGTTTCATGCTGTAGTAGTATGCATTTTAAAAGCTTTATTTAATGAGGGCTCTAGTTTTTTTATCAAATAGTGAGATGTGCCTCCTCATATACATTGAGGAATGATCAGGGCCTCTAGAAAATGATGTAGGTAAATCCCAAGGCCAGCTTGAAGAAGCCTAATTTAATGTACATTATGGTTTTATGTATGTTCTTTAGAGAACTATTTTTTGAGTTAATGAGAAAATGTAAAGTCAGCTATAAATTGTTGATGAACTAAGTAGTAGCTAGTTAGGCTGCAACTTTTATGAATTTGTTTTTACTCATTTCAAACTAATTTGGAGGAAAAGTACAGTATCTGCTAAACAGATTTGTAGGTACTCTGTCAAAATGGCTGTGTAATGACTATATTCAGTATTCCTTACATGTAAAATCTGTAACAGCACATTCAGAGTATACACAGCAGCTAATTTTTATATCTGGACACTGCAGAGAAGGGACCACAAGTCATAATTTGGGGTGAGTGGAGCAAGAGATTTTACCTGTCTTTGTTTTATGTGTGCTTTATATTTTTACTCCTTTTGTTGCAACACTTATTTATCTGTAATTGTTTCAAGAAATAGCAAAAATATGGGAATTAAAGGTGTCAGACTGTTTGCAGTAGTTATTTTTGTCAGTCTTGGGCTGAATTGCTATTTGTTTTGTGGTGCCATTCAGCTTTTTCCAGTTTTTTTTTTTTTTTCTTTTTTTTTTGCTCTTGCTTCAGCTAAGCATGATGGTGTGAGAGTTCTATCTCAAGAAACTTCAGAAAACATTATTTGAAGTCTTTTTATTTCTAACTTTATTAATAAACTTTATACAATATCAGGAGAGAGGAATAAGCTGAGTACAGACCTTGTTAATTAAGCCTAGGAGAGACTCTGTAAATGGTATTCACATAAAATTAAGAAAGGTATTAAACAAGCATAGGAGCTAAGAATTGAAATTGTCGGGGATCACCTGATAGATCTGTAAGGACACTGAGTTGATTATGCATCTACAAAGTAGAGAAGGAAAGGATTCAACTTTACCAGCTCTAGGGTTGTAATAATTGTTTTTCTTGACTCTGCTTTCTCTGTGGACAGCCCATGATACTCAAAAATTGCAGCAACAAATGAGCAAGCTTGAGGTTTGTACTGTTGGGGTGAGTTTAATCTATGACCATGGCTGGATATATTTGAAAAATGTTTCTTAAGACCACCTACACTGTAAAGAAAGCAAAGAATAAATTTTATGATTACTTGTTTAAAATAAGTGCTCCCCCACTTTTTTTGGAGATTTTTCTGATATTTGCATGGTTTAATTTCATGACTTCTGTTGTTGGAGAAATGTATCCTTTTCTTTTGAGCATGGGAGTTTTCTTGTATCTTTGCATAATAGAACTGAAAGTAAAGTTCTAAAACCAAAATTTAGATTGTGAGCCTTAAAACAGAGCAGACTCTATAAAGTTTGACTGTTCAAGTGTGTAAACCCAACCCTTAGAATGGTAGATCTGCACCATTTTTTATGGCTCTACGTTATTACTATCATAATATATGACAAGTAAATATATGTATTTCTTGGAAGTTTTAGTTTTATCTATTAAAATTCTGTCTGTGAAAGTTGCTAGAAACTTGTACAACTTCCTGTAAGTCTCTCAGTTCCTGGAAAGTGAAATCATTAAACTTGGCTTTGTAAGTGTTTTGAATAAATGAAAAACTAGTACTTGAACAAAATGAGTTCCGAATAAATGGTAAATCAAATGCACTGGTGTCTCACAAATGAGGGGAAATATAGTCAGTTTAAGTCACTACAGAACAACAGAAGTTCCTGTACTTTGTCAGAAGGATGGGGTACAGAGATTGGTTGTGCAGTATATCTATAGAAGTGTTAGTTGAAAAAGTGAAATAACTGGTTGATCATTTAAATGGTTTTCTAATATCTTTTTTTCCCCCAACCTTTTCATTGCTTAATAGTTTAAATTAAAGACTGTGCGTGACTGAATTAATATACCATAATAAAGAAATTTAAGTTTTCCCCTCCAGTATCATCTTTGGATTAAACCAGTACTACAGCTAATTAATGTTCTGAATGTAGATTAATTACTTCACATTTCTTAAATGTGCTCACCCTTCATAAGCCTGTCTAGTATGAATTACACTAAAATACTAGAAAAAAGGAATGTCAACATGAGTAGGTTATTATATGCAGTAATTGTCTTATTTCTGTGATGGGTAAATTGAGGCAAAATCATAAAGGAAACAATAGCATCACCAGAAGTGTGATATTAGAAAGAGGAGATAAGTTTTATTATCTTAAGAGTAATTTGCAGATTGTCAATGCTATATCAGCAAGGAGAATCTTCACAGTGTTGATGTAATTTGCAGAAGTACTCTTTGGGTCAGCTTTGCTAGTGCAGTTAACGGAATAAATTTTCCATGCAACTGTACAATCTTTGCAATAACTTTCTCAGCTTTTTATGATGAGGTTTTTGGTATTAATTACTCCATCTTATAAAACCTATTTTGAATTGTTGGAATTAATACTATGTACTGAGGCACAGCAATCATACTTCCCTTGCCTTTTTCCTGTCAACTTCCATTAACCTTCTGCATATACATATTTTCCTCTTTGTTGGTCTAGATGACTATTAAAAGGTCCCTTTCAACTAAAGTATGCCACGATTCTGTGATCTTGCCTTCTTCCATGGTCGGGTTAAGGATACAGATAATCTATCAAAACAGTGAAAGACACTTGCCAGAGGTGAAAAGGCAATTCTTTGGTAATTTTGTCTTCCAGACTACCTGTTATGAATTAAGAGCAATGACAATTCACTTTTTTAAACCAAAAAAAGAAAAAAAAGAATGGGGAAAAAAGCTCAACCCACTTCCCTTTTTATTTGAAGCTTCTTATAACTTCATGGTTTTTCTTACAAAATAAAAAAGCCCCATAAAACCAACAACCAAACTAAAAGTGTCCGTCATCAATTTTTTCAAAAAACCAGAATTAAGAATTCCATGCCTTCACTTGCTTGTACATTTCTAGGTTTTAAATTTGCAGACCATCTGTGTTACTGTTTTAGTGGCACCCAAGATACCAAGCAAAACTAGAGTGGTGCTGTTCCTTCTGTGCTGAGGAGAGGGAAGGTGGGATAGGGTGGGAGGAGGTGAGAGAGGTGGAACTTTTTCTTCATCTTTACCCAAAAGCTGTCCTGTGCTGCTTGTGTGATCTGTGGTTCCAGTCTGTGTGACATTGTTAAGGACTCACAGACCATGGAAAAGAAGATGAAATTAAGATACTAAAATTGCCTTACTAGATTGTTTGTTTGCCAACACTTCTCATCCTAATGGCATTATACTGCATGTCTATTTAAATTTATAACAACATGGAAAGGAAATACCAATGACAGGGGTAATTAGGGAACCTAACAGTAATCCATTTGGGAAGGCTTCTGCTCCCATTACTTATATAAAGCTTGTATATATCCTCACCTTTCAGCTCTTGCTGGTGAACATCACTCCTGTCTGACATGTCTGGTTTACTGTCCCTTTGCAAATCATCTCTGCGAGCAGGGTCGTTCTTCCTTCTCTTGACTTGCATTGTGTGTTTGTGTGTTCTTTAAATTAAATTTCTCTGTAGCCTACTATTTCATTCCCTGCTAAGGCTTGCATAGAAGGTGTTCTGTGAGTTATAAGTGACTGCCTGCATATGTTGTGTTATTTTATAGGTGGTGATTCGTGCTCAAAACGGCGCCCTCCTCTATCGTATTTCACCCTGGGCAAGATATGTGGTCCGTGATGAAGACAAAGTGAATTATGATTGGGTTCACTGGAATCCACCACAGTCATATATAGTAAGGCTTCAGTATTATTTTCAAGAGGTGTATTGTGTTATCTTTGTATCCCTGTTTGGAAGAAAATAAAAGGAGATAGCAAACTAGTTAAAACAGCTACCTGAGAAATGAAGGGCTTTTATTCATGGCTTTGACAGAAATAAGTATCTTTAATGATGGATGGTTTTGACCTGCTTTTTCAGCCTCCTGTAGAATATATTAAAAAATAGTTATTAATGTGGTATTTTAAACTTGGTTTCCCACCTGTTAGGCAAGATTGACAAGTATTCTGGGACAAGATGGCTCTTTGTGGTAGGGGGGAGAGCAGGGAATTATCTGTACTTGATTTAAGGACTGGTTATCTACAAATGTGAAGTTCAGTACTCAACATTGTTAATTTTGTATGAAGTCAGAAAGAAACTTTAAAAAATAAGGTGCCCACGCTCCAGTCAAAGCCCAGTTTCTTTGTATCAGGAAAATCCCGTTATTGAATTTAAAGCCCTCTTACTTCTCATGCACTGCTGTAAGGGAGAGAACTCTTTGCATGATATGTGAAATATACCCTAGGAGAACATTTGGAAACTTTGGACTGTCTGAGTGATGTTGTTTCATATTAAACTTTTTGATGTTTTCCCTGAAAAATGGTATGCAGTGTTTTATATTAGAGGTGCTGTAGCCTCTATTTTGAGTTAAATTCAATTCAAATTATGAAGAGAAAAGGTTACTGACATGGAAAATACTTTCTTAAAAAATAGATAACATACTGTACAGTAACTCTTATTGAAGTCCATAGTCTTTATCAGTTTAGTGGCCTACTCTGTATATGATGCTGTGTGACACCTCAATCCCCTGTGAGAAAAGGAATTTGTAGGTATTTGGAAATGCAGTGATTGGGATGACCTCGAGTGAAAAGAAGGCCAGAACACTCGGGTGAAGACAAGGCCTTACTGGAAAAAAAAAGTACTTTTGTGAATAGTAGAGGTGGAAATAAAACAGAGGTAACAAGCCTCAACCAAAAGTTTTATTCTTCACATTGTTTCTTTAATTTCTGTTCACATGTGTGTATTCAACTAATTTTGTTCTGCCTTTTCAAAATGTCACCTGAATAATAAACAAAAAAATAGGATATTAACTTCAATGGCCTCTATATTCTTCAAATGTTTTCACCCATCTAGAAATGCTGTGTACTCATCTCAAGACTTGGCATTTTTTAATTATATTTTAATCCTAAGTAATTAGAATATAGGTGATTCTGTGCTGTGGAACTGTATTCTTTAGGCGTAAAACATTTATTAATTTCAATTAAGAGAAGACAGCGATTTCACATATCTGCAAAAAGCAGATAATGCTTAAAAAATAAAATCCTATCTTACTGTTTTCTCTATCTTCAAACAAGCTTCATAATAATTCAGAAGGACTCCAAAGCTGTTCCTAATGACAACTTTTTGTTTTTTTCCTTATAGCATAAGAATCCTTCCCCCAAGAGATTAAAAAGCCTAAGAATCTATGAATCACATGTGGGAATTGCTTCCCCAGAAGGGAAAGTAGCTTCTTATAAAAACTTCACATACAATGTACTACCTAGAATAAAGGATCTTGGTAAGTAATACCAGGAATGCTTGAAGAGATAATTTTTTTTGTGCCCGTGCTCTTGTTAGAAAAGATAACTGTCAAGTATTTATAGATTTTTTTGCATTTTACAATTATACATACTATAAAAATAGATTTTATTTTTATAGTAGGTGAGCGAAAAATTATAAACACGTGAAATCTATGGAGAACAAACAAAGACCAAAATAGGATATGTGAATCAAAACCCATTCCAGATTTTTAAGGAAAATATGATTGTTAAAGCCTAGGTAAGTATTACCAGGCAATTTGCTTTTGGCATGGTTTGCTTTCAGCTTGGAAAAGGATCTGTTTTAGTGACAGTCTTCAGAAAATAACTTCATCCTTAATTGGTTCTACTAATGTAAAACTTAGTCCTAAGGAGAGACAAAATAAATACCTGCATATTTTTTCTTTGTTTTGCCAGAATAAGCATGCTAGACTTTTTTTATCCCTGAACAGTAGCTCTGAAGCATCAGAACAAGGAAACTTTAAATGTGAAAAATCTTCTTCAGGAAAAGAATTTCTAGTATATTGGAGAGGGTGTGTGAAAGAGCTGGTAATGTTATCTCAGGAAACAGAGCAAAACTGTTCACCTCAATTTCTCTTTAACTACTTTTTCCCGTGGTGTCTTTGCACTGTTTCTGTAATGGACAATGTTAGAACTTACTGGCTTTTACTGCCTTTTGATGAAATATGTATTTTACACTCTGCTGTAAAATAATCATGACATCCATAGCTGAAACCTCTGTGGATGGTGGCTGTGTTTGTGTTTGATTTTTTTAAATTTTATTTATCAGAGTGCCTGAAGAAGACATGGTCTTGTAGCTTTACATGTTGAGTCAGTGTTTTGTGGCTTTTGCCTTTCAATAATCTTGAGCTTGCAGGTGAGATGAGGGAGTTTGCACATCTGGAAGTCTGTAATAAAAAAGTAAATTTGGATTTTACATTACATATCTGTGACTCTTTACTGCAAAGGAATTTCACTTGTCCCAGGAAGTTAATAGCATTTACAGAATTAGGAAAGCATTCTGCTTTGCCTACAAATTTTTCTTTGTGGAGAAATGTATTGAAAAGTCTGATTCACCAAATAATAAAAGCAGTATCAAATTGAGGTAGGGTATACAGAAATGATAACTAACGTTCCTTCTTGTTTACATTAAGTAAACATTGTGGAAATTAAGCACTTCTAAAATACATTTTTAAGGTCTGTTAGATTCAGTTCTGGAATGTCTTACTTCTTAGGACAAGCTTAAATACATCACTGTATGAGAGCTGTAATGTATTACTAGTTTGTAGAAATATGTGCATGACAAATAGCGAAATAAATAGCAAGCAAATTGAATGAGATTAATTTGATGTAATGTTGCTATTTATAAAAATGCTGTAAATAAAAATAAGTACAATAAGCCTGAATTTTAAACCAGCAATGAATCTGACAAATTGCTGCGCTCATGCCAACTGTCTTCTAATAATACCTCTGGTTTTAAATGTCACAGCAATAAAAAACCCAGAAAGAATAAAAAAAATCCCACAGCATCTTGTTGAAACTAAGGAATGAAGTGAAGATTTTCTTCAAACTGATAGAGAAGTGGTGATGGTGTGAGTCTCAACAGCCTGTAGATAACACCTGATTCTTTAGAGTTCCCTTCCTTGAGAATGCACTGAACTATCTTAGGTGATACCACCCTGTGTCCCCCAGCCCTCCTGGACTTCCTTGGTTCTTGAGTGAACTCAGAATTAAAGCACATTACACTTGTGTTTTCTCTTTTCGGAAGACTCTTGTAGAGAGAGGATGTAACTATTAAAGTTGGAAAAAGTGGTTCTGAAGGGGTAAAATGATTTCATATGGCGTGAAGTTGTAGTATTGTCTCTAAGCTGGAGAGATGTGAGTCTGACAGATGGACCACTTGGTGGATAAGGAATTGGAAGGATGGTCACACTCAGAGTTTCAGTCAATGACTTGATGTCCAAGTGCAGACCAGGGATGGGGTGGCTTCAAACTGAAGGAGGGTGTATTTAGATTGGACATTAGGAAAAAACTCTTTACTCTGAGGGTGCTGAGGCACTGGAATGGTTACTCAGAGAAGTTATGGATGCCCCATCCCTGGAAGGCATGTTGACCAACATGGTGTAGTGGAAGGTGTCCTTGCCCATGGCAGAGTGGGAACTAGAGGATCTTTCAGTTCCCTTCCAATCCAAACCATCCTGTGATTCTATCAGAGTATGTGTGTCTGGTGACTAACCCTACACCCCCGGACTGCAAGTGTCAGGAGCGAAGCAGAAGTTCAGGACATGCAGGTTGGCATAACTAGTATTGGGAAGGTAAATAAAGATTACACGCATTTCTGTCTACATCTAGGAGATTCAATATGTGTAGGTCACTTGACAAATTGACTGTTTCATTTGTAATGGAGATCATGTAAGTATAAACTATTAGGTAGAATTTCTTCTTGAAAGTTACTGAATCTTTAGTTGCTAACTGTTAGGGTCAGAGGCAGCTAAAATGAGAGAAGATTGGAATGGATATGTTACAGATATTGAATACTCCTTTAACTGTCCTGAATGCATTTGTTTGTTATATTTGTTTTTATTATAGGCTATAACTGTGTCCAGCTGATGGCTATTATGGAACATGCATACTATGCCAGTTTTGGTTATCAGGTCACGAGTTTCTTTGCAGCATCAAGGTAGGTTTAAGTGCTCCAGCATCTTCTCTGTTCTTTTCCCTTTCTTCCTTTCCACTGAAGTCAGTATTGCCTTGCAGGTGTGTGTTTGTAGCAATGGGAAGCAATGGCTTAGGTATTTGCTCTACCTTCCTCTTAAATGTGAAACCAATTTGGCAGAGTGATCAGCTGGTCTGTGAAACACTTTGGATAGGATAGAGACAAAAAGTTTATAAGTAACTTCAGCTGCCATAGCGTGTTCTGGGTAATCCACCTTCAGCAGTCTTTATGCATGGGTTTGGGGTTGTGGAATTCTTGGCAGTAACAAGCAGGATGTGTAGGGCTTTTATGACAAACAGAACTGTACACTGTTCATAATGAACTTGATTAAAGTCATGGCTCTGTGTATTCTGTGGGAACCTGTTCCCAGGCTTGTAACAGACTGTACTTAGATTTGAGATGTAGAGTGAAAATAGATGAAAAATTACTTCAGGTAGTTGTTAAGAAAATCATGATAAATCTGGAAGTTTTGATTTTTTTTTGTTTGTTTGTTTTATTTTGATTTTTTTGGTTTCTTTTTGTTTTAATCTTGGAGCATCTTAAGTGGCTGAATTTAGATAGGAAGTTTTTAACTGGCTTAATTAGTTAAAAAAAGGTGTGTCAGACACAGGAGACAAAAATCTTCATTTAAAAATAAGAAAATGGTGTAGTATCTAAGTCAAATAACTAAGCAGGAAAACAGCTGATGGTGTATTTTGTGGACTTTGTGGATGTACATTTACTTTTGTGTAATCATTGTGTTACTTTATTCCAGCAATATGAATATATTCTTGTCCCTTATGAACTAAGGAAATGTTCAATATTAAATAGCAGCTTTAAGTTGTATCTGTTATCTTTTATACTGAATTTGATGTATTATTAAAAAGGGAAAAATAAAACTGAATCTACTTCTGCAAAACATTGTGCGGATGATGGAATTTTTATAATGAAAAATGGTTTGAAATGTTAGTTTGTAAGCCATAGCTACTGCTTAAGAGGCTGAAAAAGTAACCTGTGTATATCTGTAAAGTGGAGAACTGCTGACTTCGATGTGGTTTCCATGATGACTGTTCAGTATTGCCAGCCTAAGTCCTGATTGTACCACGCTGCATTTCCACAGCCGGTACGGAACTCCAGATGACCTGAAGGAAATGATTGACGTTGCTCACTCAATGGGCATCACGGTCCTGCTTGATGTGGTGCACAGCCACGCCTCAAAAAACTCAGAAGATGGTCTCAACCAGTTTGATGGTACGGATTCTTGTTTCTTCCATTCTGGATATAGAGGCAATCACCAGCTCTGGGACAGCAGGCTCTTTGACTATGCAAAGTGAGTATAAAATGGCACTTCAGCTGTGCTAGTGGTTATTATTTCATACCAGTTCTATTAAAACTACACTCCTTGCTAAACTGGTAAAGTCATTTGGATTGTTCAACAGTTGCAGTATGTGGAGTTAAATTCCTCTACTTGCCTAAATGCTTAAAATCTAACACTAAATGATAGTATTTCAATTTTGTTATTTTCCTGTCATCCATGGCTACCTATGTGCGTGTTATATACCATGTGCATTGTATGTATTATATAATGGTGTAGTTACTTTTATTTAAAAATATATTTCTATATAAATACAAATTTCAATATCTGTTATATAGGAATATATAATTGTGTTTTTTATGCATTCTAGAATATTAATATTTTCCTGCTATATAGTATATTGCATATATATAATAGATAATGTTTCTGTATAAAAAGAAAAGCTGATGAAAACTTGTAAACTCTGGAAATTTATTGCCAAACTGTCAGGTTGTTGAAATGCAGGAAAAGTTTCCCCCCAGGACAACTAACTCCATTTTAAAGAGCTTCTGGAGGTCAATCAACAGTTAATACAGAACAGGGGTCATTTTCAGTAGACAGTTCTAGAGACCCAGTTTGGTCAAGCTTAATTAACCAGTATAAATATAGTGTGTGTCAAAGCATGTATTAATGCCAGATGATTAGCAGTATTTAATATTGTTTACTCTTGTATTCTCTGAGGCATTGGAGGCAAGGAGATTGATCTTGTATGCTGAATGTTTCAGTGGTTTAAATGGAGAAACAGGCACAAGCAGCCCACTTATTTTAGTCTCCCTCTCACATTTTTCCCATTTGTTCTTCCCTGAACCACCTTGATTCTTCCCTTGCTTGTCTTTGTTTCCCTAAACATTCCACAATAAGTTTTGCATATCTTCACATCTCCTTAAAGCATGTCTTAATAAATTCTGTACAGAATCAGTCACTTATTCCAGGATAAATTCTCCTATTTCCCCCCTTGAGATGCATGATAATCTTGTGTGACCTTCTTATCAATTACAAAGTTCTGTTTTAACCCTTTCAAGGTTACGTTTGAATGGTTCCTGTGGTGGCTCATCACTCAGCAACTGTAGAGTTCTGGTCTCTTGTTAACCTGATAGTTGTTAACCTGTGTGCTTCAGGTTCAATTTCCTTTTTCTCCTGTTTTTCTCCCTTGCTTGCCTTGAATTGCCAAGGACTGGATGGATATGATTACGTTGCACTATTACAAAAGTCATGTTACATAGCATAGGTCAGTTGTTTAATGGAACTCATGGTGTCAAATAAACCAAGTGGGCAGTGTGAAAACTGACTTATGCACTTCAGTACTTAGTAGGATGAGCTGTTCTTTATTTACTTATTATTTGGGACAATTTATTGTTTCAGGGGGAGTTTTTGAGTTGTGATTTAATTACTGTAAGAAATCCATTTTAGTCCTTCCTATTAAGCTTTAAATTCATATTCAAATAAGTTCAAATTCAAACTGTATTTCAAATAATCTTAAAGCTTTAATATCAATATGATAGCACTGCACATTTTATTTCATTTGATGCTTACGAATAATCAACAAGTGTGTGAGTACCAATATCTCTAGTGGGGAAATAGAATGCAGTTATGGACCTTTCTCTGTTTCAAACTGAGGCAAGTTCTTCCTGCTGGGAAAGAAAGTGCTGCTGAGTGTTTGGAAGGATTTGTAAGTGAGAGAAACAACAAGCTCATTTTGTGGTAGCTGTTAAGCATTTCTTCGGAAGTGAAGAACTGCTTCCATGGCTCGGTTTGGTCAGTGATATGTACCTGTTGGTACCTGTGGAATTTCTTTTCATGCTATGGGATTGGAATAGGTGCCAGACTGAATGCTGGAAAGGGGAAGTGGAAGAGCTGTGAGAGAAGGAGATGAGATTAGGGAGTAGCAAAGACCAGAGAAACTGAAACTCTTCACTGGATGACTGAGGGTCCCTCAAATGTCATTTCCTATCCCCTGCCCTCTTGCAATATTCAACAACAAATTTGGGGTTGTGGAAGCCCTTCCTTTCCTTTCAAGCCTAGGAAGCTGTGAGCTTTTTCTAGTCATTAAGGGTTTCTGCCATCCTAATACCTGAGACAGTAAATATTCTCTATGTGTTTATAGTCAAGTTTTAAGGCTGAAGAGTTATAATCCTCATGTTTATTGTAAGTTTGATGGAACTGAATAAAGAATAGCATTCATGTTTTTCCCCTATTATTTGTGTGTGCAGGTCCCAAGGAAAATTCTGAAAGAATCAAACTGACATTTCGTTGAAAATGTTGGGTTTGGGGTTTTTTTCCCCCCATTTAATCTGTATTGGCATGCTGCTAATTTCCATACCAGTGGATGAGCAGCTCTAGTCTGGACGAGGGGAGTATAAAAATCTGAGAGAGAGACTCAAGTTGCTGGCAAATGTTGAAAGTTTGCTCAAAATAAATGACAGCAAACACGGTCTATTGAATGGTCTACAGAAAAACTTGCTTGCTGAGTGAAATTTCTACAGCTAGAACAGCCTTCTATCCTGTACAGAGCTTGTACTAAATCCCTTTCCTTCTGTAGTGGGAAGAACTGTTAAATCTACAGGTACTTAAACATCAAATGCAAAGAATGCTCAATTCACTTTGGAATTGAGAGAAACTAATTCTCTACCGTGAAAGAGATTAAGGAACAATTGCTTTATCAGTTTAGTCTGTCTACATTTTCTTTGAAAGCCAAGATGTAAGTAAGTTTATCTCACAGCATTTGCAAGATTATTCAGTTGTCTGTGAAGGGGACTGTGAATACTTGCTGTAACAGAATGTGGCAAAAGATCTGTATCCATGCCAGAAAAACCCGATTATATCCCTTATGTATTTAAATTCTATTTTTTAGTAAAATTCATGTAAGTAGAGAGTAAATCCAAGAAAAGCAATAGTAAAACTGTTCAACAGACAACCTGGATATTGGATCTTGCACCACAGTGCTACTTAAAAAGATGAAGGAATCTTTTGTATTTATTTTTTTTATCCATATTTATACAAGTGTTGTATGAACAGGGAGATTTGCTGTAAATTGTGAACAGCATTTTAAAATTATGCTGTTCATGATGTCACAGGAGAGTAGAAACTCAATTTAATTGAAATGAGAACTTGCAGGTAAGTTAACTGGCTGATAGAAAAATACTTTTTGCTTAACTTCTTTCAATAAAAGCATACAAACTGTGCTTTAAAAATCAACCAAAGATATTCAGAAATAAACTTTAATAATTTTAATAGCTCTTGCACGTTCTTGTGAGTTTTTCTAAAATCTAGATCCTGAGTGGTTTTTTTTTTTCCTCAAATATGTTAATTTGGTGAATCTTCTTCTCCATCATCTCCATCCTGCCTGTCTATATCTGTGTCTACCCCCTGTTTCCCTCAGCGACCAACCCAAAAACCAGAACCTCAAAGCTTCGGTGAGAATTGCCGTTGATTTTAATATTTTCTGTTGCGAAACAAACTTTTATATAATTTGCCTTGGTTCCTGTTAAAAATTGTGACTTTTCTAGCCCTGAATTCATGAGAGGGAAATGCTTTAATATAAAAGGGGTGCCAGAAACTCCAGACCTGTACTCTAGTTGGCACTGTCTAGTTAATTTTGGAGGAAGTTAATGGTCTCCCACCTTAGGTAAGAATTCTACTTGTAATTAATTTTGCACAAGGGAAGTATGTAGAAGCTGCTACAAAGTATAATAATTTTTTCTTCCTAAAATCATATTCAAAGGTTATTCAGGCTACCAGGTTCATTAGAAGTGATGCTGTAGGCTCTGGAGACCAGGTGGGATCACAACTGGAGTGATTGATTGTGTTTTAATTTAAATTAATTTCTCCAAATAGCAAATGTGTCTAAAATACTAATCAGGAAAACAATTTAAAAATAATTGTCAACAAGCTAAACAAGCTATTACCTAGTAAAGATTTTTCCCACAGCACTACATAAATAGAATGTGTAAATGATGTTGCCTTTCTAGACTTGTTGAGGTCTGAGAGTATTGTTTTGACTTTCAAGGCTTTTCCTGTTTTGTCATTAGACTTTGTGGGATTCTATTCTGTCTTAATCCAATTCTGAATGTCAGTAGGTATACTGATATATTTCTGTGAGCCTTTAGGAATAATGGTAGAAGTAAAATTCAGAAATCATGTGGTGTCTTAAGTTTTTTGGTTTTGGTGTTTTGTTTTTTTGGTTTTTTTTTGTTTTTTTTTTTGGTTTGTTGTTTGTTTGGGGTTTTGGGGGGGTAGGGGGGGGTTTGGTTTGGTTTGTTTTTTTAATACTATGACCCTTTTCGCCTGAGCACTTAGGCAAAATTTTAAGTTATTTCACAGTGTAGGAGATGACTTTGGTACAAAAGTAAGAGTTTGATTTACAATCTGGATTCAATTTTAATTAGTCCAGCTTCCTTGAATGCAGCAGTATAATCAGTAAGAGATGATGTTGGTTACAAGGATTTAGGGCCAGCAGATGTCTCGGCATCTCCTTTGGGCCTTTTTTGAGGCCTTATTTTCAAGGCTTTTTGAGACTGGATGTTGTGTCCATATTTTGAGGGTTAAAAGTCATAACTAAGCTGTGTAATGGAAGAAATCTTTTATTTAGTTTTTTTCCTCCTCCTTCATTTTCATGGAGTTTCGAGTGACATCCACGGCAGATGTGCTTTGAAATGCTACAGGTAGGGTTAATGTATATAAACACTTTGTCCCATGAGCCACAGTTTTTACATCAGGACAACAGATGACTTGCTAGTCCCCTGCTGCCAGTCCAGATGTTCTCTCCAGCTCGGTCTTCTGAACTTCTGGTGGAACAGCTGATTATAGCTCAGTACTTTTTTTTTTCTTTTTTTTTTTTCTTTCTCTTTTTTTTCTTTTTTAACTCAGTTTTTCTTAAAGTGGGTTATAAGCTGCAATAGCTCAGAAAATGCTTTTAACCTTGCTGTCAATGCTGCAGAAACAGGGCAGCTGTCAGGTGCTGAAGTTTGTGTGCTTGTTCTGGTGTAGGTGGCCTCCTTCCCAGCTTGCCCCTCCAGAGTGGGGTGGGTCACCTGAAGCTTTTCTCCGTTGTCCTGTGGTCCACCCTCGGGCGGGTATCTTGGGTGCTCTCTTGCATCTAAAACATCCACCTATGTTTGGATGCTGAGACAGTGGCCTTTTCTGCCACCCAGTGTTTAAATCCTGCATAAACCTTATGCTGTATTATCTGGGGAGAAAAGGTCCACTGATTTTGCTTGACTTTGGGATCAGACTCTTTAAAGATATATTTATCTTCTAACATCCTCAGCAGCCTCTGTTAAGCTCGGTGTTTAGTTCTTCCTTGAACAGCTGTTCTTCACCCAAATTGTTTTTCTTTCTTCTGATTGCCTACTTTGCCAGTCTTTATCTGCCCCTGGGATATATTAGTAGGTGGAGTGAATTGGAACATAAATCTTTCAGAGCTTAGTGTTTGGTTAGTAGAGGTACCTGTCTGGGCTCATAATTCCCTAAACATAGCTGTCCAGAATAGTTTTTGGTTTTGTTTTCCTTCAATTCAGTGATGAATTCTAAATATCAGTGAAGGTAAAGACTTGTTGCCTTCTTTGGGAACATCCCCATGGTTTGTAACAGTTTTCAGGATGAAATGGATGCACTCCTATGTGGATACAAATATTGCTGCTAGCAAGAATTTTTCTTGCTTCTTTCCAGTCCCGTGAGATACTTTTCTCTCTCACGAAGATATTAGCACAGTTCTATAAACTATGAACACCTGTGACCTTGCAAAGCCTTGTTTATGGTACAGTAGAAAAATATTTTGACAATGGATGTTTTAGGATTTTAGCCAATCACCCCAAGGGATGGCTCATCCTTTGACCAATTAGACTGTGAAGAAAAAAGTCTATAAAAGAGTTTGTAAAATAATTAAATAAATGAATCTTGCTGCACAATTCCTGCCTGCTGGATCTCTCTTCTTCTCCCTACCACTGCAGGATGCTGTGATACTGCTACTCGTTATTGCTTATACCATCAGCATTTTAAATAGATGTAAGTTAGTGCTCTGTGCAGTACCCCACGGTGTTAGAGATTCAGGTTCCTTGCCTAGTGCACTTAAGGAAAATTGGCACATGAGCATGAGATACAGACTGCAGATATCACATTGTGTGTGATCTTGGCATCTACCTCAGGGGCCCTTTATTCACACATGTTTTAGAGTACAAAGATTTGACTGCAAACTTCATGCACACAAAGGATAGGTAGGATTTAAAAGCTGCTGGAACACTCATTACCTCCGAGGTGACACCTGAGCAGACTCTGCTGGCCAGGCAGGTGTCAGGTGGGAGAAAGGAGACTGCCATTACTTGTCACAGACCCTTGATGGTACTGGGTTATCCTCTTTACTGTTTTGTGCTTTTCCACATTCTTCCTTTTGAATCCTAGTGCTCCTAACAATCCTTTCTGTCTGTAACTTTACCTTTCTTACCTTGTATACTTCAAATCTAAAGACGTTTTTCAATTTTCTCTCAGCTAAGGAATTTTCTTAGAAGCTTAAGGGATACAGTTTGGGACACAGGAAGAGAGGGAAAAGCAAATAGGGGTAGCTTGCTCATAATTAGTGAATCATATTCAGTTGACTTCTCAGAGTGTAAGAACTGAAGTGTTCTCTTCTGCAGCTTCTGAGGATTTGGCACGGTAAATGTGACATTCTCCCAGCTGCATTTAGGCAGTAGTAAGGACATCCAATGTCATGCCATGGTTGTCACAAACATGTTTTCATTGGGGAGAATCTTTGGCCATAATTCCAGCTAAACTAAAGGTAATACAGTGAGAGTTGTCAATGAGAGATTCTCAGTCATGTGATGTCTTCGTGGTATACTGTTGATTCTAGGGTAATTACAATAGAACGGGGATGTGAGTTGTGTTTCATTATGTAAAACATAAAGCTGTGCTGATTTTAATTCATTTCCTGCCAGTCTTCCTCTACTAAATTAGTTTAGGAAAGCTCTGTATTTAAAGATCTGCATAATATGCATTGGAATTTCATTTGGCTGGCAAAGATTATTTCTTAATGACTGTTTTAAGGAAGCACTGCTTGCAGTGTCATCGTGAGATTTTTATTCTTCCCCCCACTCCTCATAAATGTAATTATTTTGATTAAAGATTGTCTTTCAAAACACTGTCTGCCTATGTTCCTTAGCACTCTGTTTCTAATAGACTGGACTTTGATGGTGACTGTGACAGTATAAAAATAATTTATAAAATTTAAACCTTAAAGTCTCATACCTTCTGTGCCTAAAAAATCTTTGTTTCTTTTTGTTTTCTCCTCTTTTTAGTCATCATTGTGAATACTAGTAAGTAAACACTTTCAAGTATGGGGACATTGCAGTTTATAAATTGCCATTTTTGAAGGGAATGATTACTGAAAGCATTGACAGAAGGGATGATATATAGGAACTTGCTGCAATGTAATCAGAAAAATTAAAATAATAGTGCAAAAAAAAAAAATCCAGCCATGATCATATAATTTATAGTATATGCAGTCTAGAGCTGCTGTATAATTGCTTTATTTTTAAATTTTTTAAATTTTTAATTAAACAAGCTTAATTATTTTACTCTACTGTACTTTGGTATAACAGACTGTGAAGCTTTAAATCCATAGGTGCTCTAAAACTCAGAGCTTCACGTAAGGATCCATGTAGGTTTCTTTGAAGTGTCCAGTTTCTCAAATTAACCTCCAATGCAGCATTCACAGCTTTGTGTGAAGTTTCTAAAACGTAGCTGCAAAAAAATTGGTACAGCAATTAAGCAAGATATTGAGATGTGAAGAAAGGCACACTGAAAAAATGCAGTCAGTAGTTCTAAATTTTGTCAGGTAGCACATTTCGAAATATAGAGGTCACCACTTGTAGCCAATTAAATTCAATCATATCTTGAAAAAAGATAGTCACACTTACCTGAAGCTGATTATGGTATTTCAAGAAATATCTAAACTTAGCCAAAATTCCACACATTGCAGAGAATCATTTTGCATCAGTCTAAATGCAGTAACGATCTGGCATTTAGTAATCCACACTTGAATTAACAATTTTCACAGCGTTCTTAAGTGATTACATGAGCAGCATCTGTTGTGAATAGAAGATTGTGCTGGAGAAAAGGCTGATGGTTGTGTAAGTTTGAGAAGAATCCACAACTTGGGAAATATGGGATGCTGACTTGCTTCTAATAGGGTTTCATCCCAAGAAATTCAAGGTTGGAGGAAAATCATGCATGGCAGGGAAAGAAGATGGAAACATTAAGATGATTGTCTGGGTTTCTTTGATTCTAGTATATACATTTTGTATAATGCACAGATCCACTTGAAATCCATTTTTTGAAAGCTCAGTGGAGAGAGCAGAAAATAAATAACAACAGGGAACAAACCAATTAACAACTATGTCTACAAAGTAGGAAAATATCAAAATGCTGTAGCATTTCCAAAAGCCAGTAGCATATGTATGGCTAACAGATCAGAAATAATCTGCAAATAATTATGTTGATCGAATTTATTACTTACAGTCTTGAAATGGGATGCCATGTTTTCTTGAGGACACCATAAAGACAAAAGTTCCTGTCTGTAGAAGGTGATTGAAAGTGGAGATGGAGAGCAATGCATACACCAGAGCTGGGCAGCCTGCTGCTTCAGGGAGTGGCTGTCTCTGTCCAGACAAATTGCTTCCCACCTGTAGCCACTGACTGAGATTCAGCTTGTGATGAGACTGTACTGGTGATAGTATGCTAAAATTTAGGGAGTATTTATAAGGATTCACTCAGCTCTGTATGAACTTCTCTGTAGGGGTTATTTAAATGCCAAAATTACTTTGAAAGTGATGTGTTATTGAGAGAAATTTTATTAGAGTTCATACTAAAGAAATAGCAAGAAATTATTGGTGAAATTATAAAGATAAAAAATAAAAATGGTTCTACTGTTCCTGTTATAATAGTAATAGATGGACAGGGAGCAGCTTTTGGTTCTGGTCTGGCTGATTTAGTTACAGGAGAAGTCAGAAGAACTGAAATAGTGTACCATGTCAAATGTGTCTTAATGAATAAGGAAGGTACTGTATTAAAAGCTTTATCCCTGGGAACAGAGCAAATTGTTCTAAACCAGGTCAGGAAAAAGAGTGGTTGGTGGTTTTTTGGGTCTCTTTTTTTAAAGTATTCTATATTTGCTTGGCTATTGTCCCCATACATTTGCTTTGGGCAATTTCTTGTAAAAAAGGTATCTTTATAGAATTCTTTCTAGTTTGCCATGAGAACTGCAATCAAACACTTGTTTGTCCTGGTTCATCCCTGTGTCTCCTCTTTGATAAGGGGGCTAACTCTGTACCCAATATTTGTATGTATCTATATTACAATTCCTTGTCAGCTCCTGAAAATTGGTGTAAAGTTATTTGGAAAAAAATAAAGAAAGTAATTGCTGTAGTTATTACTTAATAGTTTAGATAGCTGACACAAGTTTTTCTAAGTTATTCTACTACAATTAATTTAATGAGTTTATTTCAGGGAGAGGGAAGCGAGCGTACAAGTAATACTTTGTAGACCTTACTCCTCTTGATTTATTTTGTCTTACTGCACAATAATTAAGTCCTGTCAAGTGTAGTTTTAAGGATAGATACATGTGAGCAAATAAACAAGAATGAAAAAGCACATCCATAGTCACTACTATGTGCTCTAGTAATTTTTTTCTGTAGGAGACGACTTAATTTGTTCAAACAAAGAGCTGAGTATGAAGTTCTCTGAAGAATTATTAAGTAAAAGTATGGATTTTTTTAGTATCTATGATATATTTAGTCGTTGCACAAAGAGTGTTTAACTGAGTGTATTTGTCAAAAGGCTTCACAGTGAAGAGAAGAATGCTCTTTGCCATCTTTATTTTTATTCTTTATTCCTTTAAGATATGTGAAGAAAGTAAAGTAATGACTGTTGTCACTTTGCTGATTAAATAAACACATTAGATAGCCTCTTCTTGGCTGCAGGGATTTATGTAAACACCATAGAATTTGTCATGTGAAGTCATATTCCTTTCTCCCTGTCAAAAAAAGAGTTAGACCCTCCAGCCTGTGTTTTTAACCCACAAAGCTTCAGAGATTGGCACTGTCCTTTACTGTTTTCTTCAGTGCTTTAGAGTGATCAACTTTTTCCCCTCTTGCTGTTTGTTATTTGGCAACATTTTTATTGCTCTGTAGCATACCTTTGATTAGGGCATGATATTTTAGAACACATTTGGCTTATTATTAGTATATCCAAATTTTCTAAGAGAGATCTCCAGTAGAGTAATAGTGAATTGGTGAATAGTGAATAGAGTGAACAGTGAATAGGGAAATTGGTGTCTTTTGAGGAAAGCATCCATTTGTTATTAAACCACAGCTCCAAGGGAGATAATCCCTATTAGTACTATGAGTACAGTGTTACATTTTTGTACCCCGACCTTTTGCAAGCAGGTGGAGGCAGTGCTAAATTCCCCCTTGTCTTCCTTCCCTTCCCTTCTCCCCTGAAGGAAAAAAAAAAAAAAGGTGGAAAAAACCATTTAAGTTATTGTTTCATTTATTATGACACCAAGTTAGTCAGCCTGGTAAATAATCAGAACAATAAATAAGAAGAAGAAGAATTTTTCATGCAGAGGAAATATATCTACTTCACTGGCTTCAAGTGTCAAGTTTATCTGAAAGAATGACATTTTGTGACTCTAAATGATGTAGCCACAGCTACAAGCCAAAAACATTTCTTATTCTGAATTATGTCATTTAATTAGAACAGATTTCTGTTACTTTATTTAGTTTTAAATGGACTAAGCTTGGACATTCAGAAGCAAGTTCTAAAAGTTGGTGTTTAAGGAACCAAATAGCATAATCTTTCAAAATGCTAAATATACAGTTGGTTTTAGGGATAACAAGTAGGTGAACTACTTTTTTCTTGTTGAAATTTAACTCTTGCTATTAAGATTCTGTAGATAGTTTCTGTGTTCAAAGAATTGGTGAATTAGAGTAATTAGTCAGCCAAACACAGAAGAAAAAAAAATATCCCAAAAGATCTCCACTGCTCTTTCTCCCATTTTCTGATTTGAGTGTTTAGTGTTTATTACCCTGGATTTTTAGACTATTCACTACCCAGAAATCTGAAATTCTGTATTTCTCTTTCTACAAATTAGCTGGGGGCTTTTAAGCACTCTAGGGTGGATGCTTAGGCCCTGTAAGTGATTCACAAAGTGAATGCTTTTTGGAGAGGAAAAAAGTCAACTACAAAACACTAAAATTTGCATTATCAATGTTTTCAGGCTTCCTTTGCCACCACCTTCTTGGATAAGGGCATTGGAAAAGATGAAAATCTACTTTGACTTTGTTATAAGAAATTCCAAGGTAATTGTTTTATCACTGTGTTAACTGGGGAGGAAACTGAAAGTCTGTCAGGAAATGGGCAAACTGAAACAACTTTCAGCTGGATGTTCTTTCCAACCCCTACCCAGTGTTGGCTAAAAAAGGTAGTGACTTATAAAAAGTAGTGCAAAATAGCATTCTTATAAACTCATTAAGTGTGTACTGGAAAGAGGGAATGTTTCATGGCTTTCATCAACAGTTGCTCTTAGCACAGAACCATCCTTACCCAAACTTGGAAAAACAGAAACATTTGATTAGAGTCTGAGGCTTGAGCAGCTCATTTGCCAGCAATCCTAGACTGTCAGTATATGCAGGGGCAAACTTGTTTTAAACTATTTCAGAGACTCTTAGCTTTAGTTTTCTTTGTATTTTGTCCTGGCCTAGACAATGAAACTTGTTTTCTATAATATTATGAAGCTTTCACTTCAGATATGTTTTAATTAAAAGTTGCCATCATTCTGCTACCACATAAGCCAGGATCAGTAACAGATGCACTGAAATATGATCTGAAATAGAGGCTATCTGTACTAGGAATAGTTGATCACATTTCAGTTAAAAATCATGGAATTTCATTAAAAGACCTTACTGTCAAAAATAGACATGTTTCCAGTGTATGAATTATACTGGTAGATTAATATGTCCACATGGAGATCAGTAACAAGTGGTGTCCCTGAGGAACTTAGTGGGATGGAAGTTTGGGGATGGCACCAAACTGGGCGGTGCAGTTGATTGGCTTGAGGGAAGGGATGCAGGACAGGACACAGGTGGCAGGACAAGGGGCAACAGTTTCAAACTGAAAGGGTAGATTTAGATCATAAGGAAGGACATAAGGACAAAACTTTTCATGATGAGGATGCTGAGACACCAACGAGGTTGTCTAAAGAGGCTGTGGATGCCCTATCGTTAGAAATGTTTAAGTTCAGGTTGGACAGGACTCCAAGCTGACGATGTCCTGCCCAAGGCAGGGGAGTTTTGACTAGATGATCCTTAAGGTCCCTTCCAACACAGATCATACTGTGGTTCTGTGATTTTGTGAAAGTTCTCGTGCATTAATCAGTTATCTTAGAAGAACAGAAGTTGGTTTAAAACTGTCAAAGGGTTCTATTGCCTTGTCGTGAGAGTTGCCATTCCATTGTTGACTTAAAAATGTTAATACAGTACTCAAAGCTCTTTGAAATGTGGAGGACCGTTTTGTTTTTAAGCAACTTTCTGAGGAAGCTGTAGGCAGTAGAATATGATTTTTGTAATTTATGTCCAAGGACACTGATTATTCTCTCAATATTTACAAGATACTATCTGAGGTTTCCATTGTCCCAAGTTAATTTCAGTGAATTAGTGGAAATACAGCTGGATACATTTTGGCACAGTATCTTTCCCACCTGTCATTAGTGGAGCATACAACTTTGGTGGCTACAGAAAGATGGTGAATATGTTAGAATGTGTTCAGGTCACAAGAGGTTTTAAAATAGGTGCATAATTATTGAAAAATAGAATAATGGATAAAACAAAGTATAGCTGTGAATCAATACAAGAATTACATTGTAGCTATTTATGCCAGAGACTATTCAAATAATAATTTTGCTATGTATTTTACTAAGCAAAGCTACTGTAACAATCTATCATAAATGTGTTTATTATTCTCATATTAATCTTCATGAAGCACAAATTATATAGTTGAAATGACAGTATCTAGTAGGAAATTGAGATTAAAAACTAGGTGTCTTTGTATACGAACCTGTTTTTCAGGTCTCTGAGATGAAAAAGTATTTATGAAGCATACAGAAAGTGTATTTGCAAGTTCACAACTCTATTGGTACAGCACAATCTGAGCTAATATCTTTCTTGAATTACATTTCTGAAGAATGTAACTTCAAAAAGTGCAGCGAAGAGAGAAATACTGCACCGTGCTTAAGGATGGTTTCCTTTTTAATATGAACTCTGTACTTCAGATCTGCTGTGATGGTTTGTGCAAATGCAACAGCTTTGCATTCTGTGCTTCCTGAAGGGGAGTGGGCACTGATCCATGCCCAGGTTGGCTTTGCCAGGTGGCTGCCTAACCTTGCAGATCTCCTGAATCCTGTGCTGGGGATGATCTAAGACAATCTTCAGGCTCTTTGAGCTTTCCACTGGAAATGTTTTTCTGTGAAGGTAATAATTCATTGTACAAACTTTTCTGCCCTTCATGCCAAAGTTTGTCATGTGGTTGAGAATCTTGTACCATGGTGCTGAAAAGAACATTCTGAACTGGATCCAGAGCAGTTGCTCATGTTGAGGATAAAATCTGGAATCTTAAGAGGAAGTAATCTAAGCTTTGTATTAGCTAAGATTAGTATAAAAAGTGAACTTCCCTTAGCCCCTGCTTCCCCAGGGTTGGAAATCTGTAGATCACCACTCAGGATGTGGAGTCAGTATCTCAGAAGCTTCCTGTGTTGTCTGTACTGCATGATGACTGATAATGAACACTTTTACTCATCTTAAAATTTTCTTATCCTTCTGTAGATTTGGCGTTGCTACCAACTGCCTAGTTGGGAGGAAGGGAAGGATAGACTTTTAGTCAATAAAATACAGACAGGCAACTAAGTCTTCAGGGATTCAGTGTGTCTGTCTCTGAGGGTCTCAAGTAAAAGGATATTCAGATAATATGTTCTAAGCCGATGGTAAAATGCTGGTAAAATGCAAAAGTTTGCCCCTTTTTTAGTCTTCTCTATGTGATAATAACTATTCCTTGTGGCTTTTGATTTTGCTGTGTTAACATAAAAAGCAGCTGACATGCTTTGTTGCTTGAGGATTAATGTTTTGCTTTGGGAATTTAAAAGTAATTACTTTAAAAAAATAATCTGTAGTAGCATATGGACACTGAATGGTAGACTGATAAGGTATTGTACAGGGTATCATGGTATAGATAAACCTGAGCCTCACACCACTGCAGCAACTCTGATTTGCCATCATCTGTGCACAGAAAAGACTTTTCAATCATCAGTGGGCTCTAACTTTTAGAAAAACAGGTATTTGATTATATGTTTGTACTAATGCTGGAATTTTCTCAAGGGCAGAGGTCTGGTCTTGTTTCACTTCTCTAGTGCTTTTTTTGGGGATTTTTCAAAATGTTCTCTTTTGTGAAGAATTCTACTTCTTGGCTTCTTAAATACCTGTTGCTATTCATTAGCATTAGGAAAAAAAAAAAAAAAGGCACCTGAATTCCAATTAAACCAGTTTGTATTTTCATTTTGAAGGTACAGGAAAAATACAAATGCTTTAAATATTTTTGTGTGTGAACCAGACACCCCCTCAGTGTCCCTTTGGAGTCACTATCTGAGCATAAATTAGGGAACCAGTATTTTAAAATAAAAAATGAAATTAGGTTTATAGAAAGCACTGTTTCAGACTTCTCTGAAATGGTTCTGATGTTAACAATTTGCCAAGTTGTTAATATTTTTGTCACTGCTAATGGAATGAATTGATTTTGAGTGTAATTTTGTTTTGGTATAAAGGGAATAAAGAAAGTTGAGAATAATTGTTTTCTATTCTTATACATACATAATAGCATACTATTTCTGGGGAGAAAAAGCACCTCAAAATAAAGTAATTAAATCTCCCTTGACACTTGATTCTGTACCAGCCCCCATCTCAACTCTGGTGCTGTTTTCTGGGTAAAGTTCAGGATAATGGTCTATTTAAAATCAAAAGTCACCAGATCTGTAATAGTTTGTAGCTATTTCTGCACTACATTTAGACTTATTTTGAAAGCAAACTCAGTGTTGAACAGTAAACTACTGTGAAATGTTTGAGATCTCAGTTTAATTATGGAAATAATGAATTTCATTTAATTGTATGCAAATTCTGACAGTATGTCTTTAAAGTTGTGATTTAGTTGTATTTTGCAGAACAGCAAGTTTTGTTTGTTAATTTTCAGGGTTGATTATATGACCAAACAAATTTAATATTTTCTAAGAAGGTTACTTTGGGAGTATAGAATTTTAAATAAACCCAAATATTTTTGTTTTATTAGTGTATAATTTACTTGGGTAGAGTATAAGTGGGACAAATGCTAATTTATCCAAATCATAGCTGAAATCCATGTACACTTTATCAGTACTTAAAAGAGTTTTGTAATATTACTTTTGATACTTTTCTCTATTTTAAAATGTGTATGCCCTGCAGGCTCTGTTAAAACTGCAGGTAATTGTCTTCAGTACTTACTTTTTTTTTTCTTTTCTATTTACCTGATGAAGCCCACAGAGCAAAAAGCATCAAGAATATTACATTTCATTACAATAAGTACCTACCTGCTCTGCCTCCAAGGCTGTTCTTATACTCACATTTTGCAGGACATAACCTTTGCTGAGTAGTATTTGAATTATTGCTTCCATTTCATAGGGCAAATAACTGAATGCTTTATTTGATATTAGTTTACTCCTACCAAGTGTGGATAGGACTAGCCAGAAAAATGTAAGCCTAGAACATTGCTGTGTACTTGATATATTAAACCCTTATATAGTCTATAGTTCATTTGAGGAGAAAATTTCTTTTTATGCAAATGGCATTTCAGTAAAGTCATGTGAATATATTCATAAACTTCTTTAATTCATTGGCAAAATATGAGAGAGACTTGATGCAGAATCAGCCTGCACAATTAAAATGATGTGTCTTTTCAAGGAATGATCAAATGTCTAAGCAATTGAAAATTGGGGAATTCTTTCACCTTGCTGTATGGCACTGCTTTGTACCAACAGAGGAAGTAGAATTTTGAGGGGGAAAAAGTTAAAATACTTTCATGAACACTTCAGAACTACTGGTTCTGTATGACTAAAATATGTGTCTATTTCTAAGAAATCATTTTCCCAAAGTAATTACTGAATATGAGTCTATAAGTCTAATAAATGCATATTGCTATTATATTGTTTACAGCATATTGAAAAAAAGTGCTTTCTCCCTACATAGCAGTGGACTTATGGGGCATCAGGATTAATGGTTCCAGAAAGGCTGTTCTCTGGTATGGCAGTCTGGAAGTACAATTTTAACTAAACTGGAAAATCCTCTGCATCTTCAAAGCTGCTCTCTTGTCTGCTCTCAAAACAGCAGCTGCATAATAACCAGTGTTCTGCTTACTAGAATTTTTAAATAGAAAAGTGTAAATGTATTGTACATAATGTATGTTATATGCAATATATATTAGTATTGTTATATATTTTTTCTATTTTTATATATATATATACATACACATATAGAGCCAAACTGCTTCTCTTATGAAAAAAAGCTGAGGGAGCTCAGACTCTTTTGTTTGGAGAAAAGAAGGTTCAGGGGAGACCTTACTGCTCTCTACAACTTCCTGACAGGAGGGTGTAGCATGGTGGGGTTGGTCTCTTCTCCCAGGTAGCAAGTGACAGGATGAGAGGAAATGGCCTCACATTGCTCCAGGGGAAGTTTAGACTATATATCAGGAAGAATGTCTTCACTGAAAGGGTGAGCATGTGTAACAGGCTGCCCAGGGAAGTGCTGGAAGAACCATCCCTGGCAATGTTAAAAATGTGTGGATGTGGCGCATATAGGGACATGGTTTAGTAGTGAACACAGTGCTATTAATGGTTGTGCTCAATGATCTTGGAGATCTTGTCCAACCTAACCCATTCTGTGGTTCTATATATTATGCATATAATATGTCTATTTGTCTGTGGCTTATGGAGAATTGGAATTTTGCCCACAAAAAAGGCACAGAAATAATTGTGCAACCCTGCATCCAATTAAATTAATTTACCACTCCTAACATTTGCCTAAGAGAAATCAGTGTGATTTAGTTTGTGAAAGAACTTCAGATCTTTACTGAACAAATGCCTCCAAATTTGAAAATAGTCCTTTCACTTTGAGTTCTCATGACGTTTTCATAATACTACTTAAATAATTAAGGACTTTTTTTCCTGAATGCTGGCCTTGAAATTCTCAAATACTTTTGAGCTTTTCCATTTAAATTCAGGGAATGGAATGTTAAGGCTTAAGCAAAGATGTCTTCTGCCACAACTGTTGATAAAAGTATCCATTATTTTTTACTGTTAGAGGAAACTTTAAATCTTTCAGTAAATTATTTGATATAGTCTGTAATTATGTAACATTATCAGCTTTGTAATTATGCTGGCATCAATAAATCCTCAATTTCTGTGGCTAAGAATAAAACTCTCTTCCTGGATTTAGAGGTTAATTTGCTGCTTCTGTCTCCTCTAGGGACTGATATAGGGGAAATGGCATGTTGCTTCTGACCCCTTTTGCTCCCAGGTTATCATACGCCCCAAGAGGACAGCTCTTTTGTTTGTTGTCTGCACAGTCCATTTTGGAGACATAAAGCAGTTTGGATTGCCAAACAAAAATTCTTTTGGTCTGTTAAGGACTTCATCTCATTCTGTTGACTGATAGAGATGAGTATGTTGCCATGGAATGCTGTTTGCAATAACTGGAGTGCAGGTGTTGAGAGCAGTGTAGGGATGTGAGTCAGGATTGTCCCTTGGTTTAAAAAGGCACTGGGGCACTGCTTCAGTTACTCAACCCCTTATGGCTAAAGAGGGCTGGGGATCTTGGCAATGATATTATGTAGATGGCAGAAGGGAATTACTTGTGGTAAATTAAGGAGGTCGAAATTCAAAGGGATTTATTGTTGCTGTTGTTATTTTCCAAATAGGTCGAGACTGGTTACCCTTTTGTATAACTTTAATCAAACAAAGTAACAGGGAAACTGCTCTGTGCTCATAAGCATTGGTGAAAAACACTTCTCTATCAGATCTAGATGTTTTGGCCATAAAATAACTTGTACCAGATTCAGTGAAAGTTAGCATTATAGTTAGCAATGTATTCATTAGACTGAATTCTAATTTCTTTGTTTAGCAATCTTTTGATTGAATTTAAGCCAGGTAGCTGTTGAAATGTTTGGGGGTAGTTTGAGAAATAGTATTTTAGCAATTCAGTGCTACTATGTGTTAAGTTAATTAAGCACTAAGAACTGAAACAGGTATATCATCATAAAAGTTGAGATTCTTATAAGGTCAGCAGTTCTCCAATACATAGTAATAAATGCAATTCCTGAAGGTCAGCATTAATATGGTTCAAGAATTACATCTTCAAACTGTATTAAACACAGCCAATATTATTTTTTGTCCATAGTGACAAAATTAACTGGTTTAAATGCATTGCTTGCATCTAAATATTTCATGTTCATCATGGATTGGAATTTAAAATGCTTTTGGTGAATCATTATTTTGCTTTTTTATTAGTATAGAGGAAAAGAGTAAATAATAAGTGTGTCTTGTAAGCAATTTCACAGATTTTCTGCTGATCTAGTATAGGAAAGTTGTTAAATTTCTCATCACCTCATGAAACCAGGTCATCTAGGTAGATGTGCTCATTTCACTTTTTCAAACAAGAAATCTGTTTTTTCAATAAGTGAGCTATGGGCGCCAAGGGTTGGGAAAAAAAAATCCAGTAATACTTCTCTGCAAAGACCTTCTTTGTTTTGAATGTCTGAGTGAATTCTGAATTACTTAGATTTCTTGCACTGTAAATCATTCTGTTCCTTAATGATGATACAGTATAACCTTCCTCTCTTTGATCATGCATGCAAGGAAAGAACTTTCTCAATTTTGTAATATGCAAAAATGTGAGATTTTTAGGATATCATTTAAGATATGGCTTTTTTCCAGAAGAAATTACATTCTTAATGGGTGCTATCCTGTTTCCATATCTGTCTGTAAAATACAAGAATGTACTGTTCAAGAAATGCTCCTGAATTACTCCTTCTGCGGCGAATGTATCACAATTATGCCTCTTAAATTTTAGCCTCTGCTGGCTTTCTGCAAAGTTATTTGTTCAGGCAACTTCTATGTCTAATATTGCTCCTCCAATGAACAAATTGACTTGGATGAAAAAATGAACCTCTGTATGGTTTGTGTCATTTGCATGTTTCAAAAACTGTTATTCTGGCTCATGTTTTGGAGCTGTGTAGTTATCTCTCTAAAAGTCAATCTGGTTGCTAGTACTTGATATATTTCCTAAAAATTGTCCTAAAGCTGAATTTTTCCAAGTTTAGACTAAAATCAGAGTTAATGTGATTGTTTATTTATTTATTTATGATTTTCTCTCCCATGTGCAATCAGATGCTTGGAAAACATCTGCTGCTCCTACTCAGGTTTTTGATCTCATCAATTTTCTAACTAATACTTTGGTGCAACAAATTCATCTTGTTTGTTCTTATTGTAGTCACTTTTTCATCTAAAAGTCATTACAGTTTATTTTCATACTAGTTCTCCATCTTTTCCCAAAAATCAATCTTCAGTGCCAGCAATGGTGGAAAAAATTACATTTGTTATCCGTTTTGAGACTCCTGTGTATGTTTTACAAATGTACAAATCCTCTTCAGCATCTTAAGGACCTTGAGGTTATAAAGTCAAGCAGTTTGTAATGAGAAGAAATAACTTTTAAGTCTGGATGGTGCTTGTAGTAATTAATGTACTCTTTGTACATGCATTATCTTAATTCTGTGTGAGATACTATTTTTATTAGCTAAAATACTGTGCTTTTTTCTCGTGGTATTTGGCTTGCAGGAAATAGCTTTCTGTGAATTTCATGCTGAGTCAGAAAGAGATACAGCAAACATTTGTACAAAATTGCTTTTTTGTGACTGGTTTGCCAGTTTGTAGGACTTTTGATACTTTTCTATCCCTTTCAATATCAGAGCATTCTCAATCTTGTTCATTCGCTGCAAACCATCTCACCTGAGATATAATAAATATATGAAAGGTTCTTGAGACAACCTCCTGAGATCTTCCTAGTGTAGTGTTAACTTGTGAATTGGATGATTTGAAGCAGGGGGGTGTAGAGATGGAACAACAACAAAAAAAATCTTGTTATGTAATGTATGCCCAGGAAAGGTGTTGAACTGAGGGAATTCACAGTGAGCTGATTCACATTTCCTAAATCTGGAGATTTTGATTTGGTAACATTTCTGTGTTTATATGCACGAGTGTGTATCTCTTTACAGTGCATGCAAAAAGAAGGAGAAATATTATAACTCTATGGAAGCAAATAATAATTGGCTATTTAGTGAGATCAGGATTTGACTTTATAGTATGTCCATAGCTTCCCATCTTTTCCTGTAATACCACTTACTCAAGACTTAAAGCATCCCTCATATGAGGAAGTTTTTTGGAGGAAGGAAAGCGGGACATTTGTTTTGTCAAAACTGAGTTTATTCCTTGTGTCATAATCTCTTCCTGAATTTACTGTTTCTGATGTCTTTTTAATGAGATACAGGAAGTGTCCCCTTCACTGCCTTATGCCTGCATAAATTGTCATGTGGTTTGTGCAAGGTTACCCCTTCTGTCTCAGAAGGTGGCTGGAGAAACGCTGCATGTTGCTGTGTGGCTGGTGCTCTTCTCTGAACAGAAACTTGGTAGGAAGCGGGGTCATAGATCTGCTGTCTTGGGAAATTGGTTAGAGAGAAATCATCACATTGGCAAGTGTTGAAGACATGGGCAAAACCAGTTCCACTACATCACGAGATGGATGAATGAGGTGGGCGAGCTCTTTGGAGATGTGGCTTGCAGGAGATGCACCTGAAGGTGTCAGAGAGGGCTGTGTCTTGGTGGGTGAACAGTAGAAACAAGATGTGAGGATCTTTTGAAGCTAAAGAGACCAGTGTCCTGGGAGAGGAGGTGATGAATAGTAGGAAAACTGTTCATGAAACTATTTTGTTCCTTAATACCAGATTCTGTTCATGAATGTTTCCATGTGCTTGCTCACTTTAGAACCTCCTTTATATTTCGATTTCATCTCTGTGCTTTGTGTATGTGTGTGTGTCATACCCCATTCCTGTTCTGAATTTCAAAATATTTCTCCTCAACTTCCCCTTGGTTTACTTTTCAAATGTGTAAATTTGCCACACATTAGGTGATTTGGTACTCTACTGGTGACATGTGATTTGTAATTAATTGGGAAAGGCAGCTTTCTGACAGCAGCTATGCCTAAAATTTGCTGTAAATCCATAAAATCTTGGGGAGAAAATCTTGCCTATTAAAATTTTATTTCCATTTCTATAACATCTCTCCCCATCTTTAGAGAGGGAAAGGAAAATTACACCAGCAAGTATGGGTAGTAAAATACAGTATATGTGTTCAGACACTACCTTGTTAGATGTCTGTGTAGATAGCTGACAGTTTTTATAACCTCCTATTTCCAGTCCTTAAGATTTTGTGCGATAAAAAGACAAAGACTTAAAGACAAATATTTTAGGAAAAGGTTAATGAAAAACAGGGAAGAAGTCATTAAAATGGTAAAATGTATAGTACAAGTACCATATGTGCAAGTGGGGAACATGGTATAAGGAACTCTAGTTGATCCCAAGGTTTTTAAAGCTTAGTAAACTCTGCTCATGTTGTTTCAGCTGGGAAGTCTTGAGATTCCTTCTGTCTAATTTGAGGATGTGGATTGAAGACTATCGCTTCGATGGATTCCGATTTGATGGTGTTACGTCTATGTTGTATCACCACCACGGCATTGGTAAGCAATTTATCTGCTCTGATCTCAGCAGTCCCCTTGCAGTTGTGTTGCTGTAAATTTTGCTGTTTCTCAGAGGGGAAAAAGGGGTTTAGCACAGGAGCTAGCACAGGAGCTAGCTCATCAACAGAGCTTGAAACTAGATGGGAGGGGGAAAGGGTCAAACCCAGGCTTGCCAGTGATGAGCAATGGGATGGCTCACCCAAAACTTGAGGACATAAGCACTAGGGATATTCCTCAATCTGCTCCACAAGTTGTTGGCTACAACCAACCACACTGGAAGTTCTTCTGTACCAACACACACAGCATGAGGAGGAAACAAGAGGAGCTTGAAGCTTTGGCTCAGTCCCAGGGATGTGACATCATTGGTATAAGCAAAGCTGGTGTGATGAGTGACTTGAGTGCCACAGTGGATGGTTGGATGGGAGCACAGCACAGCTGGCACAAACAGGTTCAGAAGATTCCTGAAACACCTGAATGATACAGGGTGTGATTCTTGGGGATGGTCCTGTGCAGGGCTAGGAGCTGGACTCAGTGATCCTGATGGGTCTCTTCCAACTCAGGAGATTCTGTGAATGATCAAAAAATTCCAGATCTGCTAGTATCTTGCTTTGTTGCTATGAGGATAGATGGAAAATCATTAATACGTTTTGTGCTTATAAAATGAAATATTGTATAAAATACCTGTGTTTTCTAAAAAAAGCTTGACTGTGGCTTTTAAAACTCCTTGTCTTATTAGGCACAGGGTTCAGTGGAGATTACAATGAGTATTTTGGCCTGCATGTGGATGAAGATGCTTTGTGTTACCTGATGCTGGCCAATCACATGATTAATTCCTTGCACCCAGAATGCATAACCATAGCAGAGGTAAGATCATTTTGCCATCCTCAGTACATTAATACTGATTATTTTGCTTTAGGATGTGAATTTCCTGTTAATTATCAAGTCATACTTTGGGTACTCAAGCAATGACATGAGCTGAAAAATATTAATTAGTGGACAGACTTTGCCTGGTGGGGAAAAATGATCTGAATATGCACTTTGGGAATTTTCTCTGCATTAATAGATTATTAATTAATGTGGCAATTCCTTTTTCTTGTTTTTCTCTTCATCACCTTGAACTTGTAATGAGAATTGTTTTTATTAGTTTATTGCTTGTGCATCGTAACCATTTGTCAGTAGTGCTCTGTAGTACTAAAGATTAACAGCCCTAACGATGTTTTGCATATTTTGAATTATATTGGTATATCTGACAATTACCCTTCAAATTAAATGTAATAAACTTATAAATGTTGAATATATAGGCTAATTTAAATGTATTATTAATTTCTCCAGGTTTCTAAAGGAGTAAATAAGACTGTATTATTTGAGTTGATTGAGATCAATTTTTTTGACTGAAAAATGTTTCTGGGACATGGAGCTTCTAAGAGTAGGAGACAGCAGAGTTTTCAAAATTCTATTAATATTTTCACTGATATTTTGTCTTTATCCAGAAGAAAAATCATTTAAACATTGAGGATTTTTTCTGTTATTATGTTTAAATAATTCATTTTGTTTAAAAGAAAAAGTTGGATCAATCTGGTATCATTAGGGACTATATGGATTTCTAATAAAAGGGTTTGTGTTGCTTTAGAGTTCTCTATCTTTAGGAAACAAAATACTGCTTATATTAATTTCTTACTTATGGTAAAGTTTTTATAGACAACCACTGCTAAGAGCTACATGACAAGCTACCAAAACAGCATTTGGGGAGCAATCAGTAGCAAACTTGAGGTGGTTTCTTTGAGCTGTAGGCTTATTTGAAATTAAATCAGTTAATTTTCTAGGTAGTCCTAGATTATAAGCATTCCTACCACAGAAATTCTGAGTTTAGTTGTCTTGTATTACCTGGCCTAAGAGTTCTTTTTTTTAATAAGATGTGTCTTCAGTTTCTCCTGCTTAAGTTGAGAGCTGCTTCTTTTTCAATACATAATTTTCTGCCTCGGGAAGTTGCTACATGAATCATAGAATTGATCAATGTGCTGCATGGTTAAAGGAGAATTTCAGAAGGAGAAACTATTGACATAATTGAAAATTACAAAAGGCAATGAAGAATGTCAGCTTGCCTATAGAATCAGTGCCATGTGAGAAAAATGTTTTTCTCCAGCCATAACTAATTATAATAAATTCCTTAATTAATGTAATTAATTGATGATTTTTACAGCTTTTTAATATTCTGTATATTCACTGTCTTAGTAATTGCTAATTTTTTAGGTGTTACTGAGTATACACTTATTTTTCGTTTTGGTCTTCTAAATAAAGCGGTGATTAAAGTTCTTTATAATGGGAAGAAAAAAATGTTAAGTAAAATTATATCATGCCTGAAGTATTATAAACATAAACAGGCAAAAAAAGAGTACACTGTGGTTTCTATTTTGACATGCATTTCTTTTCAAACTTGGCCTGAACAAATGCTTAGAAATTAGCTGTTTAATCACAGCATCATAGAATGGCCTGGGTTGGAAGGGACCTTAAAGATCATCAGGTTCCAACTCCCTTCCATGAACAGAGAACACCTTCTGTGAGGCCAGGTTGCTCAGAGCCCCATCCAACCTGGCCTTGAACGCTTCCAGGGATGGGGCAGCCACAATTTCTCTGGGCAACCTGAGCCAGTGCCTCACCACCCTCACAGTAAAGAATTTCTTCTTAATATTTAATCTAAACCTGCTATTTTTCTATTTGAAACCATTCCCCCTCGTCCCGTCACTACACACCCTTGCAAAGAGTCTTTTCCGTCATTCTTGTGGGCTCCCTTCGGGGACTGGAAGGCCACAATTAGGTCACCACAAAGCCTTGTTTTCCCCCAGACTGAATAATCCCAATTGTCTCATCCTTTCCTCATAGCAGAGGTGCTCCATCCCTCTTACCATCTTCATGACCCTCCTCTGGGCTGGCTCCAGCAGGTCCCTGTCCTTGCTGTGCTGGGACCCCAGAGCTGGATGCAGCACTGCAGGTGGGGTCTCAGCAGAGCGGGGCAGAGGGGCAGAATCCCCTCCCTGCCCTGCTGCCCACGGGGCTTTGGATGCAGCCGAGCACACGGGGGTTTCTGGGCTCCCAGAGCACACGGCCGGGGCATGTCCAGCCTCTCACCCACCAGAACCCCCAAATCCTTCTCCCAGGGCTGCTCTGGATCTGTTCATCCCCAGCCTGGATTGATAACGGGGTTTGCCCCAGCCCAGCTGCAGTCCCTTGGACTTGTCTTGTTAAACCTCGTGAGACTCCCACAGGCCCGCTTAAACTGGTTCCAATACAGACATCACTGAGAAATGTGATTCCTGTCTGAGGCCAGCATGCCTGGTGCTATGGCCATTCCAGTGTCAAAAACCCCAAAATTTTGGCAGTGACACCAGCCATAGAGCAATGTATGAATAGACTCAGTCCATCTACTTCTTTCAATGTTGCTGCCTTCAACTAGAGTTATAGAGAATAGGGCTTCTGCCTCAGCTTCCCATACCAACTGCCCCAAGGCCCTGGAGTCCTTTTTGATCTCCCTTGGATCATGTGTTGCCACTTCATTGGCCCCCTATGTGGAAGATCAGTAATGGGTTGTAGTTACCAGGCTAGGAAGTTTCCTGGTAGAAGTACATTTGATGGAAGATCTACTAAACAAACTAATTATGATTTTTTTTGTTGTTGTTGTGTCCAGTGAAAATTTGTAGACATAGGTATAAATACTCTTAAATTTGGAATTTTACTTCCCAAAAATCTGGATTTCAATATTGTGACTAATGTAGATGGGAGCTGCTTAAATCTCAGACTTGGACCTAGTCCAGGTAGGCATCATGGCATCACAGAAAAAGGCTTTTGTTTCATATCATCTTGTCCTGTATAACCTGGAGACCAATAGTCTGTGTCAATCCTTTCTGACTGATTTAGGTGTTATTGAACTTTTTATCACAACTAAAAGTTTGTAAAGAATTTCCACTTCACTGTTCATTTTTTACAGCGTGTGGAATGTGGATGCAGTTTTCTGTGTGATCCAATGGCTGCTGACTGAAGGGGGTAATGCCCTCCTTTGATCTCCTGGCTTTGCTGTTCACACAGCCTGGGATGTGCTGGCCATCCCTGCTGCCAGGCCAGGCCAAGCTGCTGGCTCAGGCTCGGCTTGCTGCTGGCCCACAGCCCCAGGCCCTTCCTTCCCAGCAGAGCTGCTCCCCAGCCTGGCTGGCCCAGCTCGTATGGATGCAGGATGAGGCCCATCCCAGGGTCGGGATTAACTCGGTGTCATTCTGTGGTGACATTTCTGCTGATTGATTCCTCCAGCCAGTCCCTCTGGATGGCAGCCCTGCCTTCCACTCCTGGGATGCCATCCATGAGCTTTGTGGTGGTCTGGTTGGTCTCCTCCCTTATGTCAGTGTCTGTGCATGCCTGTATGTGTATATGTGTATGACTTCATGTGTAAATATCTTTTTCACTATTCCAGTGCAGCAACTGGATTGAAAACTGGACTGAATCCAGAAAATCAAAATGAGCTTCCTAATTAAGCCCTGTTTTTTTCTAGTCAGTATTAATTCCATAAAGTCTCTTGTATAGAAGCGAGAGGTGTTTGTTAATCCATAACCACTGTCAGTGAGAATCCATTTCCCCACAGAAGTTAATAAAATTGAGTACTGATGGATATTTTGAAATTATTGGAGACTTGCATTTTCTGTCCAGATAACTTTAGAAAAGAATGCTGTGTGATAAAATTGCCTAACAACATGGTGAAATAAATATTTTGAGAACTTGGAATTACAAATTTAAGAATAGTCAGCTTCCATCAATATGAAACTGGAAAATTATGCAGTAAGAGCATGTCACTTTCCAGGACTAGCTGGATCAATAGGTTTGGTTTTGGGAAAAGAGCAGAGATTGTATTTTTCTTCCTCAGAGTACTTTATATTTAAACTTTTTTTATGCCATTCCTTATGCAAAATATCAATAAACAAAATGAAGGTTTAATTTGTCTTTTGTTGACTACCTTGTACTTTCTATTGATTGCTTGGAGCTCAAGAGAGCTAATTATTTCAAACTCTGCATCTACTGAGGACTCTTCCCGTTCAAATATCTACTGGATTAAAATATTTTGAGGAAGAGTATTTGGTGAGAAAAGTCATAATGCTTTTCTTAGTAACTTTTGTGTTCAAACAGCACATCTGGGTGTAGTAATAACTGATTTAAATTTATTACTTTCTCTCTTAACTAGGTCAATCTGTGAAGCTGTTTATACAGTGTTTACATACAAGTGTAACTCCAGGGTAGAAAATAAGTAGTAATATTTTCAGTGCTGTGGAAATTATGTTGTGGGGTGTTTGATCTGTTTCAGGATGTCTCTGGAATGCCAGCTCTCTGTCGGCCTGTCGCAGAGGGAGGAGGGGGTTTTGATTATCGGCTTGCCATGGCCATTCCGGATAAGTGGATACAGGTGAGAACTTCCTAAGAAATACATTGTGCTCTTCCAAGTTTCTCTGTCAGTGCATACACATAAACACTTCTGAACCCTTCTGACAAGTTTTGCTTTCTCTTCTGTTAATGTGCTATTGAAATAAATTCTGACAGGCTTGAGCACAGGTATTACAGGCTGAAATGAGAGCTGTCAGATGTTATGTAGGTTTCAGGTGAGGAAGTTCAGGAGCTGGGATTTGCATTCCAGCTGATAATTGTTTTCTTCATACAATACACATAAACTCAATTTCTTTGAAATGATCTGTATCTTGCAACAGCTGTAGAATGTGTAATCTATATTGAATGTGAACAGGTAGTTTAAAAAAGTTTATATGCATATAAATATAAAAAATACCCAATAAAGAATCACTCCAAAAACATGCAATAAACCCTCCTGACACTAGATGTAGAAATTGGCATTGAATATAGATAGGCCTGAAAGTTTAAGCAAAGTAGACTTAAGTGAATTACACAAACACTTGCAATTGGTACAGGGGGTTACAAAAAGAGTAATAAAAATCTGTAAATGCTGAAGAACAATAAGATATTAGTAAGTTCTGACTACAATAAGGATTTATATCACCTTTTCCTTCATATAGAGAGTCACAAGAAAAGGCATAAAACCCCAAGTGATCTGAAAAGGCTTCTAGTGATGTTTTAGAGAATGTTTTTCAGTTAGAAGATTACACCCAAATCCCTTGGGCTGTCACAATGATCTGAAAACAATAAATGTTTTATATGAACATTAATGCTTCAATAAATATAGTGAGTAGCTAAAAATAATTTTAAAAATTAACTTACCTTCAGCATCTTTCAATTTTGTAACTAGGAGGTAGAAGGGCAATTGAAAAACAGATTTCAGACCTCTTTTCTGAAGATAAACTTGACAGCTTTTCCAACAGAGACAGCTTCATTAAAATTTGGAATGTGTAGTTTAGATATTTAGGTCCTGGAATACAGCAAGGGCTCATATTTTTTTAACAATAAATACCTAATTGTGATGTTTTTTGCATTTCTTGGAGTTTTGTTATTTTGTTTTTTGGTTTTTACTTTGTTCCTTACCACACTTTAGAGCAGGCAATATGAGCAGTTTCCTGGGTAGGCAAAATGCAAGTGGCCAAGTTCATGTTACATGGGGAAAAAAACAGGCTGTAGAATTTTAGAAGTGAAAAAAATTGATAATCTGATATAGCAATCTCTGATATGGTCTGATTAATTTAATTCACAGTACTTGGATAGGAAACATAATAGTGCTGCAGTAAATTCTGTTGTTTAACTGGAGGAAATGTCACTTTTTCCAGCTTAAAAACGTACTTGACATGGGGCAGCATGCGACACTGATGAGATGTTGGGTGCAAATCGGTTATGCTTGGGATTGTACAAGAACTTGTAGTGATGCAGGCAGGAAGCTTCTTGCCAAGGAAACTGCATATGAGTGACCACAGTAGAGAGATGGAGTTAGAGAAAGAGGTGATGGCAGTTTGTTACCACATTTCTTGAAGGGAAAAATAAAGCTGAGATGATTGGAAGGGAAAAGTTTAGAAAGAGTTTATCAGCTGTTATCAAACTCTCCTAGACTGCTTGCTCTCATTTCTCTCCAGTTTTTAAGTACATACCTGTTAATAGTTATTAAGTTTTCTAGGCAACTTGCTAAAATCAGTTTGAAAACTAGAGAATCTCCAAAAGATTCCATGAAAGAATTCTGAAGGATCTGTAAAAGTAAGAAAGAGAAACTGTTTGTCCCAGCAGTGGCTGTACTAGTTCAGATGAAGGATAGATGTAGTACATAACACGATGCTGCCTAGGGCTCTGGATGTGTTCAGAGCCAGAATTTATGGACTTAAAAAAAAAAAAAAATCCACAAAGAAAGGGAAAGAAAAGACTGTTTAGGAGTATGTGGGCAGTTACAATTATAATGTTAAATTTTACAGCGTGATATTGGCCATCTTGGTGCTATTGCCTTTTTATCAATTCTATTTTTATGTCTATATATTTGCATATATGCATTTAAGTCGTAGTGATCAATGGAGGTCTACAAAGTGTTGTAGAAAAAACGAAAAAACTAACAATGACATTGAGCTAGATTTAGCAGAGGAAGGAAATAATGTGATATGAGGCAGAAAATTCCTATTAGTGGGATTTAGTTTCAATTTCTAAAAATCAAGAGGTGGCGGCACCACACTGCCCAGTGGTTAAGCTTTAGTTGGAAGCTCCCACATGCCAGGGTAGCATCTCCTGATACTGTAAATCAGGCAGGTGTGTGCCCACATTTTTCTTCCTTGATTTTGGTGCAGTGCTCTCTTGCAGGTCCTATCAAACACATTATCCACTGTATCAGAGGAGTCACATGATAAATGGCAACTCCTGTTGTCCGTGCTTCCCCAGGGAGGTAGAGGAGAAACAAAGGATTCTAGTTATTATCATTATGTGATAAAATTGAAAAGAAAAAAAAAAATCTCTTTGGATTATCAGAGAAAGCTCATCACTTCAAAACTTGGGAACACAAGAACACAGTTCACAATCCATTAGAAATTTCTGTGCCAGGATGATGTTATGTGCTTTTAGTTAAAACATCAATAACTTTTCAGAGATCTTTCTTTTATTTCTGTAGATAATTAAGGAGCTGAAAGATGAAGACTGGAATATGGGCAATATTGTGCATACATTAACAAACAGACGGTATGAAGAAAAATACATTGCTTATGCAGAGAGTCACGACCAGGTATTTTCAGCTGTTTGTTTGTTCATAAGCAAGTAAAAGATCTTGTTTAGAGGCTTGGTGGGCTTTATTTTTTAAAGATGAAAAAGGAGTTGAGAAGGATGGCAAGAATTTCAGAAATAGGTAGATTTGGGCTACTGCTCTTTTTTTTTTTTTACCTTTTTGTTTTTTGGTGGTTTTTGGTTGCTATTTTTTTGTTTGTTTGTTTCTGGGGTTTTTTTGTTTTGTTGGTTTGTTTCCTTTTCTTGTTTTTGTTGTTTGGGGGGGGTTTTTTATTTTTTTTGGTTTTGCTGTGTTTTTATTTTGCGATAAAAATCCTTCATTTTCCTAAAGGAATCCTTCCTGGAGTGCATGGGTAGTTGGTTTTCAGTTTTATTTTATTTTTAAGAGACAAGTCAAAGGTGTATAACCCATACTTTTGAAAATCCAGTTTCTGTTAAGTAAGCTGGAACACTACTTATGATAAGGGTAAACAATATCCCAATTTAAGAAATTTGTTTGTAACTTGGATTGCAAACATCCTCTTTTGAGACCTAAATGAAATATTCTGTAACAGTCTGGTTGAAACCACAGCAATTGTAATAGTTCTTTGTGTGGAAAAATGAAAAAGTAATAACAAAAAAGTGGATAACACTCATCTCCCACAATCTTTTTAACCCTTGTTTCTGAAGAGTCAGCAAACACGTAATTTGGGAATTGTGAAATTAGGAGTTTTAAATGTTTTATTAGAAAATGGATATTTTATTTAAGTAACTTATCTTCAACTCTTTCCTTTACATAGTAGAGGTTGATATTTTAATTCCTGTACTTTCAACAATGAATGTCAACAGAAGTGTCCGAAACGAGTTGTATACTTTAAGAAGTGCATTCTGAGTTTACCATTCATTATATCCATTTTGTGTACCTATTTACATTCTAATCTCAGAGTCTGTTGCAGTGTTCATTTAATGCATTCTTCTGGTAAAGAACTTCAGAAATTACTTGGAAATGCATATTTTTCTATGATAAGCTGCTTTCATCAAAACTGATCCTTCACCCTAAAACATGACATAAAACATTACTGTTGCTGTTCTTTTATTTCATGCTGATTTTTAGCAATTGAGTTGTTTTCCATATCACTATGAAATTTCAGTTTAGAATGTCATACTTTGGGAAAAAATCTCATTATTTTAAATGAAAATAAAACAATGATTACGGATGTACATCAGGCTGATGTGTGAAAAGTAGGATAGAGAAACAAAAAGGAAGTGTAGATAAAATTCAGTCTAAAGATGTCTGGAGTGATGCATGTGAGGGTACAATCCTGGTTTCTTACATGATGTAATGGGCTAGGAGCTGGCTGTTGCCAGTCAGAGTACAAGGCCTTGTGGTTATAAGGAGAGTGTGAAAACAGCAACTCCAAAGCTAATAGCTGTCAAAAAAGCGGATGCAGTCCTGGAATTATTATGAGTGGAATGGAGCAAAGAGCACCATCAGTATGCCACTGCAGTCTTTCATGGTTTGTGTGCATCTTGAGTGTTGGAGGCAGGTTTGGTCCTGTATCTTAAAGGATATACTGGAAAAAATGCTGTGAGAGAGGAATAGCAGCTGCAGATTGATTTTCATAAGAAAAAAACTAAACAGAGTAAGATTCTTTGGGGTAGCAAAGAGATCATTGAAGGAGGAAATACATCCATTTATAAAATCCCAGCTGCCACAGAAAGCACTTAGCTTCTCTTCCAATGGAAAGATTAGGGGATATTAAATGGCAGTAACAAATGCCACATTCTGAGTCCAGAAAATAGTTGTTCATTGCAGTCTTCAGTCTTGTCATTGTTGCATAGGGATTTTTTTTCCCTTTAAATAAACTATTTTTTACTTAAGGGAATAATCTAGATATGCTGTTATATTGTCAGTTGGAAAATGAAAGGATGATGGTGCTTTTCAGCTAGACCTGTTTACAATCCATCTGTATCTCTGGAATTTAGTAGGTTTTCCTTCAAGAGTATGAAATAAGAATTGGTCTAATTGAACAAAAATCAGCTATTTAAATATAAATGCTCCAAAATGTTTTTAACTACCTGCCTACTAATACATAGAGTAGCATTTTGTGGCCTTTCTCAAGTAGCAAGTTAGTAATTCAGCTTTTTCTTTTGTGTGAAATCACAGAAAACCAATCACATTCTTGACTGCATGTAAATGAATCCTTCATACTCACTCTGCATATCTAAATCAGAGTTTTGTTACTACCCAATTATTTTTGCATTCCAAGGACTTTTGCTTTAGACGTTTGCTTTCTTATTTTCTGTGTTTCCTATAAAAATTCCCAAATGGTCACTTTTCACTCACTGAGTTGATGCTGATGTTTCACATTTGATATCTGTAGGTGAAAGAGTTCTTAGAAGTAATTATGCAGTTTGATCCCATCAGGTGAAATGTAGGGCCAGGGGTTAGGCAGTGGCCGGTCCATTATCATGTACACTCAATCCAGGAGCCCCAGTAAGGGAGGGAGGATGGCAAGGGGAAAACAGACAATTGGGGCTGACACCAACTCAGCTCATGGACATCCCTGCCTCAGTTTACATCTTTCAGTTTTTGTCAGCAGATGAGATCTATATTGCACATCACCCAATGCACAGATGCAGTGATCAGAATGTAGGGTCACCGTGACCTGATGGGCAGTGGCAGGATGTTTCCTTCAGGAACAGGGGCTGTATCATGCACACTGAGCCACGTCCTTGTTCCTCAGCAATCTTGCAAGTCCTCCCCATACTGACCTCCTGCTTTAAAAAAATAAATAAAAGATTTAGAAACAGTTCTATTACACCCAAGGGTTTTCTTCAGTGTCTTTTTGAACTGTTCTAGGCACTGGTTGGTGATAAGACACTGGCCTTTCGCCTGATGGATGCAGAGATGTACACAAACATGAGTGTGCTCATGCCTCTGACGCCAGTTATTGATCGTGGGATACAGCTTCATAAAATGATTCGTCTCATTACTCATGCACTTGGAGGAGAGAGCTATCTGAACTTCATGGGTAAGTAATCTCAGGAAAAAGTCTCTCATTTTCTCATCTACAGAATGCGTGGCAGGGAAATAAAGTGATCTGACATCATCTTACATCCACAGTATTTATCACAGTGCTGAAATTTGGAGCATAAATGCTTTTATAGATTTATTACAAAAGGTAATATGCGTTGTTTTTCTGTCTGTAAGATGCATTATAAGACAAGAAAATAAAATCAAGATGGTTCCTAACTGTAAGAGAAATAACTTTTACAACTCAGACTAGTATTTTAAGTGCTGTTCTGCAAGTTTGTCAGGTGGTGAGCTGTGGCTCATGCAGCTGGGTTGAATTTCATCTCTATTCTTTTACACCCCTAAATTTTTTAGGGTAACAGTGAATTTACTGAAGATAGCTCTGTGCTTATTTCAGTAATTAATTGTCAGGAAGCAGTCTGGAATCAGTTGACTTATTTCCTTCCTTCTTAGTGCTTAATGAGGTAGGCAAGGACAAATCACAGACAAAGGAGGCACATTCTGCTATCCAAGCACAGAAATTGTAAGTTAGTGGTACTTTCTTCTGGTCCATAAGCTGTAAAATAAAACTGTTGCATTACTTCCTAAACATGGTTGCTACAAGAAAGTTCAATTGTTAGTCTAATTTAATCAGCAAGTTACAGTTTCATGTCGTCATCTTAAAAGTTCAATGTTCTTAACTTCATCCAAAATTCCAAAGCTGTTTGTGTTGTTTTTTACCACATTCAGTCCTGTAATATCTTTGCAAAATAGTTCTTACTTTAGAGTAAAAATATTGTAATATGGTCTGACTAGTTCTGTATAGCAGTTGGGATAGTCTCATGGGGAAAAAAAAGACTGAAAGCCTGCTACAAAATCACCATCTCAGTTTTCTGATAATGTAACACTTGAAAATTATGGAAATTTTAGCTTAGTATTGTCTTCTATTTTTGTGGTTAAATGTTTTGTTATATAAAGTCTAAGGGGACTGCTGGAAGTACACTGCTCTTCTTCCATAACGGTGTATTTAACATCATATTTTCTGATTAACAAAATGACAGACATAAGACAATGGCAACACTGGATTTAAGCATGCCTGTACTGGTATATGTTCTCTTTCTTTGTATTAGGAGAAGATTCAGAAAATACTGTGTTGATTTTCTTAAAAATAATTGAAGCAACTTTGGTACAGAACAAATTAATTCACTATATGCATACCAGTAAAACTATTATTTCCAATAAAATGCAGGGTTGGTTTTTTCTTTCTTAAGATGAAGAAGAGTTAATGAAATGAATATTTATGATATGTGCAATCAGATACCAAAATGTTCAAGGTATGAGGTGTCTGCTTCCATCCAAACTAGTGGTACTACAATAGTTAAGGAGGCAGGTGTTTACAAAATACTCCAGCTAAACTGCAGGTGTCTTCGCCCCAGATTGACTTAGTAAGATTAGAAATATAATCAGTAATGCAATATGGCATGTTAAATCCAGTGTGTCAATGCTGGCTGATTGAGCAATTAATATTGGGTATCTCTGAGTACTGCAAATGGTTCAGTAACTATATTATAGTTTGCTGTATGTAAAAGGTGAAAAGACTGTAATAACTGTTGGAGGAGAAACCATATAAATTCAGAATGCTGTGGATTTAAAATTCATGTAGCAACGTACTATCTAGTTAAGCAAATAAAGTGACAAATGAGTTCTTAACTTGCAGGTTTGTGTGAATGCAAAAGGTAAGAAAGAGAAGCCTCCTGTGGGGTGGGGGAAGGAGTGGAAATCTTTCACAATGCCTGGAGAAGGCATTCCAGGTGCCTCTGTTCTTCCCTAGGTCCTTCTGTTAAGAATCTTGCCCCTTCTGTCTCTGAAAACACAGCAAAGAAACACCCTGCTTTCTGAATGCTTTGTTCACCTTAAGGAAGAGCAAACCTCATCTAAAAAATGTTGTGTCAGGAGTGGAAATCTGTGTTCTCAAATATATCCTGGAATTTCTCTTTGAAGATCTGGAATAATATTTAATTAGACACATGTTGGAGCATCGTTTGGGCTCCATATGTGCAAGCAGATTCCTGTTGGTAGAAGTTGTGCATCAAACACTAATTGTGGCTTTCTCTCATCTTTCTCACTTTTCACACTGTCTTCTGTGTTCTCTGTCCTTCTTATATGTATCTCTAAGAAACCACTGCAAAAATCCTGGAAGTTGTGATTCTGTTTTTCATGTTTCTGGATGTTTAATTTTCACTGGAGGCTTTTATTTTTCTTCCCACTTGCTTATATCCCAGTATTGGCAATGAGTGATGTATGCAAACCTTAATGTGGATAGGAAAGTTCTGTTGTTTCACTAAATTGGTTCCCTTGTAACAAAAACCTTTGGGAGTATTCTTTCCTCCAGTCTGTGTTTTGGTTTTATGTGCAGCTTTCCAAGTGATCTCTTGGGCTTCGTGTGTGCATCTGGCATGGAAGACTTAACCTAGATAGGGAAAAACTCCATATGCTTGGCTGAAAATGATAAACGTCCTGTTGCAGTGAATGCACTCTCTGGGAGGCCAGTTTGTTTCATAGTAATAGTAAAAAAGTAGCAATTGTTTTGAAACTTTGCTGTGTCTAAATTCTCTTCTTTCAGAGCAGGTAGAAAGCAACAATCCCAATATAGCTGTAGTTTGTGCAACCCAGCTCCTGTTTTAGACTGATGTTAATACTGAGACAGACCAGTTACGAGTCAGAAGTTGTCACAGAGTTTTAGGAAATCACAAAAATTCCAAGTTCTTCTACACAATGCTTTAGTTAGGAGCACATATGTTTGCTTCTTAAGGGGTTTCTTTCTTTACTAATTTTCTATGAAGACCTTGACATAGACAATGCACATTTAAATGTCTGAACTTTAATGACACTTATAGGCTCAAGCAGTTACAATGTGTGTATATTAAATAGTGGAAGTAGTATTTTTAATTGTAAATAATAAAAACCTCTCTCTTCCTACTCAAGTATTTTTATTTGTAATTATATTGGAATACCATGCACATCTAATTAACTTAAAACCAGAAAAGTATATGCAAAAATATTTAGAGCCATAGATCTCTGTCCTCCCTAATATCAGGATTTGAAAACAAATCCAAAATAAAAACTTTGTATCTCACTGAAATTCTTAATTGTCAATTTTAGTCCTCTACAAAGTAACAAAAGGGCTTGAGATTGAGCGAAATTCCTCAATCACTAAACAAGGACTAGAAGAAGTTGTTATAAGACTTCTAGAGTATTACAAGAATCTTCTGATCTCAGCTTGAAAATAAAGCAACCACTGTTGTTACCCAGCAATGCTTAACTTCAGTGTAAAGACTCATACATATTTCCTGACAATAATACTTGAACTTACCACTACAAAACTGTTCTGTCTCTGCATCCTTGCATTTTCTTTTTGCTTCATTTTTCATTCTGCCCCTGAAGACAAGCTGTAGACAACGGTAATTGCTGTTCTTTAAATGTTCCTTTTCTATTTTCTTGTTCATTGCATGTGCCCTGCACTTAGGGAAACCCTGCAGGAGGTGTAAAACAGCTGTGCCAGTTCTTCAGAGGACTTATTTCCATGGTCTCTCCTTGTCTTGCAAGATATATCTGTGTCTAGATTTAGACAAGCAAGAGTAGTTGTTTTAATGCCTTGAATATACATACCCAAAATAGCATTTTGGGTCCTTTAGATCCTTCATTGCACAAATACTTACTGTTTTATGCCACTATAGGGTCTTGCTTTTCATCTTGCTAACAATAATTTCCTTGGTTCTTTTTTGTTTGTTTGTTTGAAATTGGCTTAAGCTCAAATCTATTGATTTAAATGGAGATTAGTTCCTACATGAACTTCTAGTACTATTTTTCATGACTCTCCCATAGTAAAACAACTCTTAATTAAGACTCCAGAGGCCAAGTTTCACTCCCTGAAAAACAACTTCTGAGACTATATATGTATATATATATATATAAATATATCAATATATAGCTAGGAAGTGATTTGAAGTAACTAGAACATTTTTTGCCATCATGAGCACTGACTGATGATGTTACTGTTTGGGTTGACGTTTACCTGTTTCAGTACTATCAAAGTTGTCTGTTAAGTTTCCTCTTTCCCACTTGTTAATTCATTTACTCAGTAGTTCTATCCACCTTCTATAATCTTAGGGTGTTTTGCATGCACCAAAAGTGGTTTCTTGTGATGAGACCTTGTTCTTTCTTTACCCTTAAAAATAAAATGCTATGCATCATCTATTCCTCAGTATTTTAGAGAGAGAAACTTAGATATTTTTTCAGCTACTTACTTTTAAATTAAGGAATTTCATAACAGCAGGCTCTTGAAAAAATATTGACAAACAAGAAAAGGAATGGTACAAAAACTGTATTAGTAGCACCAATATCAGTGTGAGAAAGGTGTGTACCATTTTTTTTGAGAATATTAATTAAAAACCTGAAATAAAAATGATACAGTGATATAAATAGGAATGGTACTTTAAACAGAATTTGAACCACTATTTTATTGCTACCCATTCTAGGTGAAAAAGGAGTTGTATCAAGAACAAGGATATTTAGCTTAAACCTAAGGGAGTTTGGTTCCCTTTGGCATGTTGCATTTTTACATTTTCTTCTGATCACTTTCTTATGCTTCTTACATCTGTGCACTGGTAACAGGGTGACTTTTTAGACCATCACCTAAAGAGTGGCCTTTGGAGAGCAGATGCTCTTCAAACTTGCTCAGTTCAGTCAACTCCTCTTGATAAGCAGCCTTGAAGTGCTCACTTGGTACAGGCTGCAGCTTTAGGAGAGGTGGTTTGAAGTCATCCTTCTTAGTATGCTTGCCTAGGATAGGTGACAAATGTCCTGCCAGTCCCAGGGGGTGCTTTAATTCCCTGGCAGCCTGACAGAAAACAATTATGTTCCCTTAAAGGTAAAAAACAAGGGTGTAATCTGAAATCATCCCTGCAGTTTCTCAGAGACTTAGTGACAGACCACCTACAACTTTGTTGCATAATCCCCCATATGCAGCCCCACTCACAACTTGGGTTGGGCAGTGGCAGTGGGCAGAATCCAAATTTATCTATTAGGCTTCATTAATCACTTTGACAGTTTCTTCTGCAAGGCCTAGAGGTGCAAAAAAACCCAACACCTTGTAACTGAAGCACAATGTCATAATGCCTTATTTGTTTTATGTTAATATTTGTTCATTTAGAGTTGATTGAAACAAGCTTCATTGCTACACTTGCTCAAAACACATTAGAGTGACTGGAAGAAAAGCAATTAAAGAGAGAGACTGTCTCATAATTTAAAACTCAATATCCCACAGACCTGTCTTATCCCACCTCTCTTCACAAATTAAGTATGTCCAAATATTAGGAATCTGTTGTGGGAGTTGATTGTACATCCTCCTGGAAAGTGTCGGGAATAAAGCACTATACATGTGTGTATGTTATTCAAATAAATAAATAAAATTATTAGCAGCAGCAGTCTGGATGTGATGGTGTATCCATGTCCACACTATGACCTCTCAAGGCAGAAACCTTGAAACAGAAACCTTCATAGCCAGCAGCATCCTCAGAACTGCTTGAGAATCAACAGTTGCTGCAAGTGAGTTGATGGACTGAAATCCAGGTAGGATTTTCCAGGATTGTAGAGGGAATAGCCTTAATTGAGGTCACTGACATGAGTGGTACTTTATTTTTCTCTGAGTAATGCTGATGTTTCCTGAGTTTGTACCCACATCTGCTGGGTATTGGATATGACTGCATTACCAGTGGAGAAGATTTGTAGTGTATCAAGGCATTCTGACATCATGCTTACAAGGTATTGGGCTTTTTTAAGGATGAGACTGCTATTTTTTTTAAATTTTATTTATTTAATTTATCAATATGCTTATTGGCATCATTTAACCATGAAATACTGCTGTTGAAACTTCTGCTAGTGTCTCAAGCCTTGTGCCTAGGGCTCCATCTGTTGCCTTGAATGTTGTATGATTTGTACAGCTCATGCTTCAGACTTGTGACATCTCCTCTACCAGTGTGTGAATGCATGCAGCCTGGTCTGCTAATATAATACTTGATGTTATATGAGGGCTTGCTAAAGAATAATGAATGAAGTTGTAAAATAAATCTCAAAGTTATTGGAGTTACAAGAGTTCTATTTCTGTTTGTATGACAGCCTTCATTTTTGCTTTATTGTTGTTTTATTTGTTGTTTTGAAGAACACAGAAATAGGCCTCTATATATTTTTATTTTATATAACTTTACACTATATATTATAACTGTACTATGTATTAAAGCTTTCAGCACAGATTTTTAGAGGAATTTCTCTTTTCAGTTGTTTAAAAATGCGATTTATTACAGAAATTATGAAAAAAATCATATTATGAAAAGCTTTTTTCACACCTTGATTTCTGACTCTACAGGACATGGCTATTATTCTCTCCTGACATAATTGTGTTTGTTTGGTGATTTGTTCTTTCCATAACTATAAGATTCAGAATTTATTTACAGTAAACTACAATTAAAGTATTTACAAATGACATTGATTAGTTTTACTTAGATGTCTTTTATGGAAAAATATAATTAAAGATAGATCCAAAGACTGCAATAATCTGACCAAATTGTATTTTGTTTTCATTTTCTTGATGTTAAATTCAAATACATTTAAAATCAACAGATTTACCTGACTTTTAGACTTTCTTGCTTTTTTTAAATTCAGAATGCAAGCTCTGTAGTAAAAGCTCTGTCATAAAAATGCATCTTAAATTTCTTGGGAGTTGTGCATATAAACACAGAGTTTTGTATGTAAGAATCTGTTTTGATTAGACTTTAGGCATTGTACGAAATTAAGATTTGAGTAAAAGACAATATATTTGCCTAGTAGGATGGAACTGCTAAGTTTTTAAAATTTGATAATATATAGAAAATTTTTTTGTATCTACATATGCAAATTTCTATATTTGTGCATAAAGGTTTCTTCACTCGATGATTCATTGTGTAAGCAATTAAACGTAGCCATTTTAGACTTTCTATGTTGTGGCTAACTTTGATTCAAACGAAATGCTTTGAATATCTTCTGTTTATATACTCTTGAAGTTCTTTAAACTCTTACATATTACAATTACTTTAAAAATAGCATAAAGCTTGGTTCACTCTATGAACAATTTGTTAATCATTAGTGCTTCAAAAGAGCCTTTGCATTGTAAGGTGGTGTGAGCTGATTTTGCTCAGACTTCGAGTGCTCTGGGTCCTTGGTTGAAAGACATAATGCAAAACTGAAAGGAAATTAAAAATACTTTCAGATTTTCAAGTATTTTTTCAAGATTTTTAAATTGATCTGTTGATAAAACTGAAGTCCAGTATTCAGGTCTCCATTATAATTTACCTTTTTGAGAGAGATATAGACTTGTTTGGGGGGATTTTCTCTCTGTTGTACCTTCTTCAATAAGTTCTTGTAATAACATGTAGTTTTCACACAGAACTTGGCCTCTGCCATGTCACAAAGCAGATGAGTAAAGTTAATTTCTGAGTTTATCAGTGTCATTAATGAAATGCTTAGTGCAGGAGGTCACTCATTTCCTGGATGCCACGTGTCTACAGGAGTGTTGCACCTGATAAAAACTAAATCTATGCTAGAAGTTTATGTGTAAGAGCAGGGAAAAAAGAGTAAGCAGGCAGGGGTAAATATGACATGGATGTTAAAGCTTTTGTCTTTTCTCCCTACTGCTCACTGTACTTCATGCACTTTTGATGCTGATAATTTATCAGTACTTGTTCTAAGTTACTTATTTCTGAAACTCCCAGTGCTGAAAAGAAGCCGCAGCAGCCTCTTACCACACCCAGATATGTTTTACTTCTGCTTTTTGCAGTCTGTCTGTACTCAGAAGTCTGGAAAGGGCTGAGAGAAAAATGGAACTATTTTGTTCAAAGCCATCTACCAAAGAGCAAAAAATTTCTTTCTGATTATACTTTGTAGACTGGTTTTAAAAGAGATAGAGAGAGATGATCCAAATCAAGTAATTGAGCAACATCAGACTCTAGTGAGCTGGTGCAGGAGCATGCAGAGGAATCTGTTAATCACAAGCCTGTCTCTGGTGACACACTGCTCTTTCTCAGACTGGTTTTGGGCAGTGCAGAGCCAGATAGAATTAAACCCCATGTGTTACTCCATAAGGAATTCCTGGTTTGAGACATGAACTGAGCAGGTGACATTTTGTATTTGTAAAGTCTGAAGAATAGATCATTAGGCGTATATTCCAATTTGGGTTTTAATGCGTGCAGTTGAGGTAATTTGAAATGAGTTCATCTCAGTAGTGTCATTAATTCCTCAAATCAATGTAGCTTAAGCTGAGATAACACTTTGTGATGACATTGGAATAAAAAAATAGGCGTCTTTATGTGTTCAAGAGCTTATTTTCACAAGATGTTATTAGCTTAAAATCTTCTCATTGTCCCAATTTTTTTGAGGCCATCAATCCAACACACACAGAGGAATTTGCTAGAATGAGAATTTGAGCAACATTGTAGTTAAATTTGCATTGATCTTCAAGAGACAAGGTATTTTCTGTTTTTCCTGAGAAGTGGTAAAGTCTGCAGAGCAAAGCATATTAGCACTAGAACATCTTAGAGAAATGTTGACCTGTCTTTCTCAGATGTCCTTTGAGATCTTCAATTTGAAATTCCATAGAATTGTAGAATGTTTTGGGTTGGAAGGGAAACAACAAAAAGATCATCTTAAACATTATCTAGTTCCATCCCTCCTGCCATGGGCTGGGGCACTTCACTAGACCAGGTTGCTCTGAGCCCCATCCAGCCTGGCCTTGGATAATTCCAGAGATGGGGCATCCACAACCTCTCTGGACAACTTCTCCAGTGTCTCACCACGCTCACAATAAAGAATTTCTTGCTAATATCTGATCTAAATACACCCTCTTTCTTAAAACTGTGTGGGCATCAGGTGTCACTGGAATGTATCACAACATGCTTTGTCTTGGAGCTACATTTCTGTTGTAATTTGTTATAACCTTGTTGAAGTTTGGAAAAAGTGCTTGAAAGCACTCTAACTCACTTGGTGTGCTTCCATGTGGCAAGACATTTAATGGAAAAATGTTCTTATATAGTATCAGTCACAGAGAGGTAGCTGAGTGCTGGTGTTGGAGGGAGGAGAGGTGTGCAAGGTAGGACGAGGATCAGGACAGTGGGAGGGTGAAGGCAGTGCACAGTCAGGTTGGTGTTGAACTGAGGGCGCCATTAGCCCACGGCAGTCACTTTATCTTTCCAGCTAAAAAGATGCATTCCTATACATAATTCAGGGTAATATTTTTTTCTGTGAGCTCATGGAAATCAAGAGAATAGAGTGGAAATGAGGTATTTTAGTTTTACTTCAGAGTTAAGTGTTATGAGGTTAATCTTGAGTATGAACACAGAGCTGATTTTAGTAAGCTTTCAAGAAGGGAGAGGTGGAATTTATAGTGGAGTAAATTAGAAAGGGAGTTTATGAAGACAATAAAATTACTTTTGGCTGAAAAGGAAATGAATTTTGTTGGAGGGGGATTGCTTTTGGGGTTTTGTTTGATCTTTTTGTTTTTCCATATAGTCCAGGTACCTTTTGAGTTGGAATGCCTTGTTGAATATAAACCACTTCTATCTTAAAGCACAACTTAAAAGTGCAGGGCAGGAGGAGTAACAGGGCAAGTGACTAATGTCTCAAGGAGAACAGGATTATTCACAAAGCCAAAAGTATTATTGCAGTCTTTTTACAGCTAGAAGCTTAGAAACTTCTACTCAGTTGGGATAAATATTCTGATCTTCTTGTGAAATTCAGAGCAGGTCCTGCAAGCAAGGTATTTTCATAGAAATCTTCTCAAGTGGCATTTTTAGAGAGATTATTTAAAAGCAATCTAGTAATCCACTCACTCCTGATTTAAGAGTCAATCCATAGACTATGAAACAGCTCCCTTAAGCCTCTCTTTTTTTTTTAATCCAGCTAACTGCTAATACAAAATACTGCAGGAAAGGCTGGATCGTCTTGATGGTTGTATTATAGGGCAACTCTTTGCGCAGCTTAAGCTCACAACCTTTATCTTCATAGTGGAGAAATGCATGGTCTTATTTCAAAACACTAATGGGGGGAAAAAAGGATATCTGGTGGAAAATACTAACCTGTGTTAACGTACACTCTTGGATTGGCAGCATGCTTTTCCACTATTTATCTTGAGCTCCTAAAAACAAACAAAAAACTTGGTTCAAGCTGAGCTGTTCTTGTTTATTTTCACAATGGGTTATTTATTGTAGTTCCTAATGGCTGCCACCATTTTAGCAAGCGAGGAATTGCACACAATATTGCTGGAAGGGAAAAGTGCAGATGTCTGAACATGGGTGGACTTCCATAACTCACATTTTTCTTTCGTCTAACCCAAGATAGTGCAAGTGCTAGTTATTCATAGATACCAAAATATGATGTGAATGTATATTCTATTTTCCATGTCTTCACTTACCATGCTTTTTTCCTCCTTGTGTACTATTTAGCTGTACTTAAACAGCTTTTGTATATCTTCTTGAATATGTGAGTGGTTAATTCTTTAAAACTCTGTAGTTTTCAATACATTTTGTTTAGCTTGGGGAAAAGGAGGCTCAGACATGACCTTATCTCTCTCTACAACCACCTGAGAGGAGTTTTTAGCCAGGTGGGGGTGGTAGGATAAGAAGAAATGCTGTCAAGTTGTGCCAGGGAAAATTTAGGTTAGGTATTAAGAAATTTTGTCACTGAAAGGGTGGTCAGACACTGGTACAGGCTGCCTAGGGAAGGGGTGGAGTCACCATCCCTGGAGGTGTTCATCAGATGTGGTGGCTCTTGGGGGCATGGTTTAGTGGTGGACTTTGCAGATAACTGTAATGATTCTATGACTATTCAAAGACACAAGCTGAGAAGCATGCCAGAGTACTGACATATTAATTTCAATAGATGTAAAGAAAACTTGCCTTATTTGTGCAAATTTCCTCAGTATGTGAAATTTATTGTTCCATTTGGAGAGAGAAAAAAAAAAAAGAGAAAGAAAAATCAATATTGCACTAAGCTTGTTACAGTTCTGGCTGTGACTAGTCTTAGAAATACAGTATAGTTTATTAATATCCTGCTTTCCTATTTATGGGTTGGAAAGGGGTGTCCTGATTAAATGTGAAGCAGGGAGTATCTTCATTTGAAATAGTTTTCATTTCCTGGAGTTCATACATAATTGAAGTTTTCAGAGAAATTGTGAAATTCCCTTTTTGTATTTACTGGTTGCTTTTATATTTGTAGCCCAGGAAGACTGTATTTTTAGGTTTTTAATTCCTACACAGATGGCTATTGCTTGGTTTGTACACTGCACATGAGAGTAGAGAACTAAATCCATTGCTTGCTTCTGGAAACTGAAACACAGGAAGAGGCTTGTAGAAATACATAAAATTTATCTTAGTAAAGGTGCTGTCTACACATCATAGTCTCTCAGTAAGTTTTTGATTTGTGGTTTTTTTTCATTTCCCAGTTTATGAATGGGTGATGTGATCCATGTCTGAGATACCCCGAGGCTGGGCTCAGAGACATGAGAAGTTTTTACTAGGCCCCTGCTAGGGCCCTGTCTGTCTTCTCCCCTCCTGCTGTTACCATGACATAGTAGGTTTTTCAAAGGATATGTTGTTTTCTGACAGTAAAATGTTCCCATTAAGATCTAAATAAGAAAACAAGTATTGGAATAAGCTACCACCATAATGTGGCTGTGTAAAGGAATGAAATGGAACAAAACAAAATGAGTAATGACATTGGCAAATAATTTTTTGCAGATACAAGGTGTAATTTTACTTGTTTCAGAGGATTCTTCTCCCCTTTTTTATAGATAATCCATGTAAAGCATTTATCACTTGAACAAGTTTATTTTTTTAAGGAAAGAACCCACAAAGGAATGAAAAATCATTACTGAGAAATTTCATATGTCCAATTCAAAATGTCTTTGTGCAAGTAATCTCTAATGGGTTCTTGTCTGTGTTTTGTGTTTTGCCTTTGTCATTTTGAATTTCCATAAAGCATTGCTGGAAGGGGAGAGGAGAAATCGTCTTGGTGTTTGTACATATTTGGCTTTCCTCAAACAGTTGTAGCAGCACTTTTCAGACATGGCAGCGGGTCTGGGTTTTTTTTTCTGAGATCAAAGTTTTCTTTTTCCCTTGACAAGGAAGTTTTGTCTTAAAGGCACAAAAAGCATTATGTGCCTAATAGGGTTGCAGTATATTTTCAGCTTGGCCCCTAAAAAAGCTGTATCACTTCTTTGTGTACAGTGCAATGACAGCATGAAGTGGAGTACTTTGAATGCACTCCTATTTCAGTGAATTGAAACACTATTTTTGGAAATGATATTTTGAAAAAATGAATGCATGCATACAGAATAAATTCCAGCAGTTATGTGAAACTTTGGGGTGGGAAAAGGAGCAATACGTATGAACATACATTTTTAGTAAAAAGTTGATCAAGGAAGTTAGAGGTGGCTACCTAAATGAGATGGCTTTTATTACTTTGTATACTAGTTCAGAAGTATTTGTTTCAAAACTGAAAAACAAGTTAAAATTTTATCAAGTTATAAGCAGCTGTAATGTAATCTAGGAATAGTTTCTACTCTGATTCTTATTTATTGGTGTAAATTTGTTTTCTGTCCATTAACTTGGTGTCACAAGAAAAATCTAAAATTTTTAGTTAGTTGTGTCTTGAAAGGCTCACAGCTATGCCTTCAGCTGATTTAGGTCTTGGAGCTAATCTAAATATATTTTGAGCATAATATGAATACTGTCATGTTTGCCTCTGTATATAGCAAATTGTTGAATTTCAAAGCCAGAAGAGATAGCTGTCATCTGCAAATAAAGAAGCATGAGATAATGGAATGAACAGAGGGGATGGCTCATGGTGAACCTCTTTTAACTAGAAGTTGAATCTCAAAAGTTCACAGTTCTAGACTGTTCTTTTACAGCTACTTACTTGTTTCCTAACCTCCTTTGAATAAAGGTATTTGAAAAAAATCATGTGTGAAGACAGATAACCAATCTGACTTCATGATACCTTCCCTTCTCATGGGAATTACTCTGGACAAAAATTAGCGGTCTTGTCTATGAAGACATTTGTTCAGTCATCCCTTTTTTGGTTTCCACCATCCAAAATGCAGCTTTCCCTCCCACCTGCACCACAGGGATGGTGGGGAAGAGCACGGGATCACTTTTCAGTGGTGTGCCCCATACTAGAGTTCTTAATGTACAGGCTATTATGTGTCTGGAGTTACCTATGTAATGTGCCCATCAGCAGGAAATGGAGTGTGTTACTGGGTCTTGGATTTCCCAGTTGTTTGAAAAATTTTCTCTATTAAGCCCTGAAAATTGGTGGACAGAATAGAAAATTGGCAGAAGCTCTGCATGATGATACTCAGAGTACCTCTTAAAAGCTCTTTATCAAATGACCTGTTATTAGGGAGCAAACGTCCATAATCTTTTCTCCAGTCTTTCTGGCTGAGGTGAGAGTGATTACCCAAAGGAATGGGAGTGGAATCATGCCACTTAAGTCAGGGCATATTGTGACTCTTCTGATGTCTCTTAAAGCTGATTTTTAAGGCATGCCCTCTTCAGAAGTACAAGGGAAGGAGAATGTGAAGGAATAACTAAACATGCAGAAAGGGATTTTTTGGCCACAACTGCTTTTTGAGAGGCTATGGTACTATTGCTGAAGTCTGATTTGTTTCTGTATTATGTTTTAAATTTTAATGAACAACTTGTTTTAAGCCTGTTTTCACAATATTGTGAGATTTATTTTTTCCTGTCTCTTTACATAACAAAAACAACAACAGTGACAAAATCCAAACCAAAACAAAACAACAAAAAAACACAAAAAACCCCACAAAAACCCACAAAAAAAGCCCCAAACAAACAAAGAAAAAAAAAAAACCAACACAAAAAAAGTTGAACACCTTCTTGGATTAATGTGCTCAGTTCCTATAGATTTTGGTGCCTGTTTGATAATTCACCTGCTGCTTGCAGCAAAGGTGCCATCAGTACCAATTCCTTTAAGTCCCTTTTTTGTCTGAGCAGTGGTTTTGCTTCAGCTTTCAAAACTGTTGCCTGCTCGTCTGTATCTGAATTATTTCCTTCTCTGTTTTTTTTTTCCTTCTCCCACTTCTCCCTTGTGCTGACACTGGTTAATGTTCAGGTGAGCCAAGACTATCTTTACATTGTGAATCCAGCCCATTTGGTCATCAGTATATGTATAAAGCTCAGGCCCCAGCCTGAACTGTAGCTGCAGTCTCCACAAGCCCACTGTGCCAATCATACTGGAACACCTGCAGTTAGTCTGGTATAACTAATTGTAGATTAGTATTAGAAAGTGATGCTCTTCAGAGGCAGGCTCTTAATTACAGCCTTTCTTTGTCCTCTTCTGGCATTGTAAACAGTCATAAAAGAATTTTAATAATATGCAAGTGTTATATTGCTATGATATTTTAACTTTTCCTTTTTTGTGACTAAAGATGGCTCAAGGATCAGGTTTAAGATGCTTAAAAACCAAATTTTATGACACTTCCTTTCATGTAAGATGTGCATGCATAACATCCCCATGAAGCAATTGTAAATCTATGGTAAATTTTAAAATCTGATGCAGTGAGCATTCCAAGACTTAAGGTTTTTTGTGGAAGCAGCACATATCAATGACTTTAAATGAATTCTGATTTTTAACGTTATTCAGGTGCAGTCTGATAGACACATTGTGTCTTGCAAGAAGTTCAGAATGACTCTTTGAGAACTGTATGAGACTTGGTCCCTATTCTAGTAAGAAGGAGAGAGAAGACCAGGGCAATTGCGACCTTGAACAGGTCAGAATTACATCATCACAGGTTTTTCTCATTAATACACACCTTTTGTGCACTTCATTAATAGATCTCATTTACAGACAAGGCATTCAGTTTAAGCCATGCATTTTCCATTCAAGAGCAGTTGACTTTAATACACAGAGTAATAGTCATAAGTAAATTAGTTGATTATCAGACAGATGAGACTCTTCTTAAAACCTGCCCCTTTGGTAGCATGGCAAAGTACTAGAGACCCTTGAATCCTGATCTCTCCCTGTTCTTTCTAAAAAAACCCCCAAACTTGAAAATTTAAAGATCCATTTCCACATAGAAAAAAACAGCACCAAAAAACCAACAAAAACTCCACCCAACAATACAAATAATCTTGACTTAGACATCCTGGTTACGACTGACTCTAATGAGCAGAGATCTTGCAACAAATTATGCTGTCACTGTAAGATTTGTATGCTAGGAGTTTTGAAAAATGCTAAAACAAATAAAAATGACTTAGAAAAATTGCTTTCAAGCATCTGGTTAGAGTCTTACATAAACTACTCATCATCTTGCATTTTTTATGTAAGAGTATCTTAAGAAAATCCCCCATAAAACAAAAACAAACAAAAAAAGCCCCAAACTGTGAAGCTAACAATGAACAAGATGAAGTGGGGGGAAGCAAAAGACTCTGAAACAATGAATGCAAAAAGTACATAAGTTGATGTGGGACATTCTTCTAATATACACATCAATTATGTTTATACCAACATAGATATTTACCATCCATTGAAGATATGCTTTTGAAATGCCCAGCAAAGCAGTAATTTTGTTCTTTGGAATATCAGTGTATTTCAAAGCTAATTTTCTTCCCAGATTAAGAGTCAAATTATTGTGAGAGGAAAAATCAGGAAATTATTTACACTTGATAGAGTTTAAACTGGTTATGGTACTTGGTTATTTATTTACTAGTAAACAGAAGGAAAATGAATCATGATGTAAATGTACTGTTTAATTTGGCATAGGCCTAATGAGAATTTGAAACTCTTGAGGCTTCCTCTTTCCTACACATTCAGTTATTTTCGTGAATCTCCTTATCTCATGTATACTGTCATGTATAACATTTACTTTAATAAGTATAGAAAAATGCATTATTTAGCTGATATATCCTGTCTCAGGACTATTTTAAACTATTAATAAAGTGAATCTCAAAATGTGGATTTTGGTGGGGTTTTTTTTGGTATTTATATTTTCCCCAGCATGTTTGAGTTTTACAGATGGCTCATATTTCATTCATCCCTCAGAAGTAGCCCTTGAAGCCAAAGGAGTAGCTGGCTAATCTTTTCCAGAGTCAGTACTTGGCATTTATTTTCATCTGTTGTGTAAAAAAAACAAACCAATAACAAAAATCTCATGCAAAACCAAACTGCGAACAAAAACGCCCAAAACCTTAACCTGATATGACCTTGGTTCCTCAGTGCATGATTATTTAGCATCAATCTCACGCATTCTTTTGCTGTGAGGTAGAAGTGCAATAAAAACTCAAATGCCTTCTTGCAAAGTAGTGAAATTGAAGTAACTGTAGAAAGAAAATGCACTTCTGAACAGTAGGAAGTCTGGATTTTGCTAGGGCTATGCTTTTTTATCAGCTCGCTGGGGTGAGTCTGTTTCTTAAAACAAATTATTTGAGGACACTCGGTAAGAGAAACCTGACTTTAAAATGCTCGCAAGTCATTTTGGAAGACTTACTGCATTCTGAAACATTGCTAACATACAATTCTGGATCACAATATTTGCCTTTCTCCTTAATGATGGTTTTGGGTTTAATGACCAAACACTCCACATATTATGCTGGAGTGGTGTTGTCAAACTCCATAGTAATCGAACAACTGAAAAATACATCTGTATGTTCCCAATCTTTATTTTCTGAACAGTATTTAATTGGAAAATACAATTATGGTCAAAAAACTTCTTTGACGTGTTGCCATGATGTTTCATTGCTGAAGTAGGAACATGGAAAGGTAGGATTTTAATGTAAAAAGTTTCTTATCTAATATGATGTGTGGCTTATTTCAGAATCATTTTACTATTTTTTCACTTTTCAGTGTGGTAAAATTCTCTGCTAACATTCAAGATTTTCTGCATGAGAGTTCTATAAGTTGATATCAAAATTTATACTCCTTTCTTTCTATAAACTTTTATTTTAAGAATAGGATATTGAATTTTACTCTGCATTATGGTTTCTGCATATTTTTATTTTTGCTTTGTCCAAGGACATGGAAAAGGCCTTTGATCTTTGCAACTCACCTCAGAGATAAATGTCTAAGACTAAACTATTTCCAGACCTGATTGTATAGGGATTGTATTTACTCAGAGCAGGTTGGTTAATAATACATTCACCAGAACTGTGCTGGAGTGTAAAATGTTTAAACACTGAAAGTTCACATTCAGCTGTCATCGAGCACAAATATATCAGATTACTCTGTTACTCTTTGGTGCTCTGCACACTTTCCCATTTGTTCCATATCTCCAAATGAAGTGTAGTGCTTGGACATGTCATACATGTTTGAAAGACCTGCTGGGGACCAAGCTCACAGATGGGCATCTCAAACTCCAGGATAGCTTTATTAAGTGAAGCAGATCTATGAATGAACAGATATCAATGAAATGTGATCAGACAATGTGAAACAAACTCCTGGAGTAAAGGCTGTCACTCTGCAACCTTGTGCTTGAAGTGCAAGCCATGTTTCAGCCTGGCTGCTCTCATACATCTAGAGAGCATACATTTGAACACAGCAGTGATAACCTGCCAACAGGAACTTCTGCTCAGTTATTTTCACAAAGAGTTTGAGGAGCAAGAAGACAGGCAGCACATCCTAAATGTTAGTGAATGTACTGCTGTAAAACATGGGGATAGCCTGGTCCCTGTTGCAGTGGAGGCTCCTATAGGGAGAATATTGCACACTGGAAATATTCCAGAATAAGACTAGCTCACTTGCAGTACATCTAACTCTGTAGCTATTTTTCTGCTTGATTTTGCCATTTGTTTGTTTGTTCCAACTAATTCGTAAGCAAATATCCTTGTATATCTAAAGTATGGTTTAACTTAGGTGTTAGTTGCACCTAAGATTTCAGGTGTTGTGTAGAATTGTGTGTAGAAACAAATGCACCAATTGATTGCTTCTTTTTAATATAATATGTTTACTTGTATTTGTGTATATGCAAGTTCATAGCAGGAGACATTACAGTAACAGGTTGCTGATTCCTGCAAACAAAACACTTATTGTATCTTCCAAATTCAAAAATCACTTACGTAACATTCAGAAAACAACTCCATTTTCTTATCTGCATTAAAGCATAACTGGTATGGGAACTTAGAAATACCATTGATTGGTTTTCTGCATCAGAGGAGTCTTAACATTGGCAGCCTTGAGACTGAGTGCATCAAGGATCTCTGCACTCTTTAAGAACTGTGCAACAGTTCACCACTTCAGGTGCTGTAGTGGCTGTTTGGGGTTTTCCATTTCTTTGAGGAAAAGGTAGTGTAGGATATGATGCTGTGCTTTTTCAAAGACTTTTACAGTAATCACATAATTCTGTTTTTGAAAATACCTTAGTACCCAGGTTCACTGGAAACAGTGGCAGATGAGAGATGTTTAAAATTACAAAGGTCTTGATATTTTCTAAAGCAAATGTTTTTAGGAAGTTTATAAATACATTCTCAGCATGGCAGGGTTGAACCAGCCTCAGGTGCAGGGCAGGAGGCAGCTGGCAGAAAGAAGCTTTAATCTCAAAGCAGTGATATGTGAGTCTAGGAAGAATCTTGGGAATGTACTCTTTTGAGGACATTAGGTAAGAAGTGTTTTAGACCTGCAACCAGAAGTATACTCTGATGGCTGATTTGTACTGTTTCAAGAAAACTGGGCCTTCTCACAATACACCTTCTGTTTTGATTACTGACATCTATTTTAGGTTGCCTATTTTTCCCCCTGCTTTGTTTAAAGTTTATTCCAAATTTTAATTTCAAATTTTCTCATTTTGTGCTGTTAGCAAATGCATAGTTATTTAAGTAATTAGATTTATTCCTGTAACAAGAACAATAATACTGAACTTTCATTTTTTATTTACTTAACATAAAAAGCTTTAACTTTCTTATGCATTAAATACTGTTTAAATGGTCTTTTTCTTCAGTTTACATTTTCTTTCTCAATCTTTTATATGCTTTTTCAAAATTTGACAATGAAATTCTTACTGACACCAGAAAGAAAACTGCTAGTTGTTGAATATCCCAGGGTGAAAGACTTGCCAGCTTTCTTGGACCTCTTTCTGTTCCAGTCTTGTCCTGAATTCACTTTGTAAGCCCATTAACCTGTCAGTTGTGGTACCAGTCAATATTTGGCAGTGCACCATGCTGAAAGTTTTAGCTAGAACTTCTCTGACTGCATCTTCTGTTGAAAAAATTTATTGATACTGATTTATATACTTTTGTTAGATTTGGGGGGGGTTTTTTGTCTGTTTGTGTTGTTGTTTTTTTTTTTTTAACCTTTTCAATGTGTTGTGCAATATTGTTGTTCTTAAATATTTTAGTGAGCTCTTGGAAGAGCTCCAAACCTGACTAAATAATGTATACTGTGCGTGTTCACGTAGAGCCTGGTGGAAATGTCACGGTATCAAAGTCATCTCTTGTTTTTACCAGGATGCAGCTAATAGGAAACAGCAAAATGGCAACTGTTTCAGTGTAAAAGCACCCCAAAGAGTTTAATTGATACTTTATTGTTTTAAATACTATATGAGGGGGTTGAGTAAGTTGTACGTCAGACATATATTATTCTACACTGGAAAAAGGGGGCTGAAATGTAAACTTTGAGGCCTGCAAGTTTCAAAGAGTGGATTAATAAAATAATTATCCTCTCAAGATCCTTTCTAGTGTAGGTAACTTCTCTTGATACTCTTTTTTTTTTTTCTTGTATGTTAGTGTGAACTGCAGAAGCTCTTGTTCTGCCCAGTAAACAATCAAGGGAAAACATTCATCTGGGAACCGAATACTGTTGTCAGTGAGGCCACTAATATTTTATTGAATATTCTTTTGATGGAACACTAAACATAAGTAAATGAAAGGATAATTTATTCCAGATAAATGTTGGGGTTTTTTTCCTGTGTAAATATAGTTCTGCTAAATACCAGCATGTGGGCATAGCCATCATATGCTTGCTTCTGTTGAAAAATAAATCATGGTAAGCAATGCCATGTCTTGCCTACTATGCCCGTGCCTGCTTACTCCTCTGTGTAAGAAATCTTCTCAGCCATCCAGCCCTTCCTAATACAGGTACAGAGTTGGCGCTTCTGAGGAGAATTGCTTTATTTCTTGCTATTTGGTTTTGGGTTTTTTTTTCTGTAATTGATCTGACAAAAGAGAGATGTGGGTTCAACATCTGAGAACTGAGCAATGCCATTTGGTATGGTTGGCATTTTTGTTGGAACGACTGAAAAATTATCTCCTTTAAGAAGCTGGAACTATTTTATCAATGTTATAAAACTGTGTGGTACAGTAACTCCCAACTTTTAAACATCAGTAGGAAATGAGTGAAGACAGAGCAACCCTTGATGGGAAGTGGGAATGGGAGAGAAGCAACAGGAACTGTATCCCTGCACAGAGTACTGTGTCCCTGTGTGATTTAGGGCAAGCATTTTAAGGACTCAATCCTTTCCCGTGTCTTGGGTACATTGGAGGCATCCTTGTGTTTCCTTGTGACTGTATCACCCCAGAGGAGATGCATTCTTCAATCCTTTAATACAGGGAAGGTTAAGTATTCCCTCCCTTCTCCCCTAGGAAATACAGAAGATCCAAGCTGCAAAGCAAATATGGTGTTCATCCTGATTTTTATCTTTCATAATTTGGGAGGAGACAATATCTGGTATTTTCAGAAAATGGGAGAAAAATACAGTTTTTCACAGAACTGGCTTTACCAATTGCCCTCTCTACCATTAATTCATGCTAGAGATTTCCTCTAGCCTGGATTTTATGCAGAAGTTAAAATATAATTTGCCTAAATTGGTTTTGTTAGTCTTGTCTGACCCAATATGTCATTGAATGACAATGCTAGAGGATTAAAAAAATATTAAAGTCTTCATGGCATCTAACCCAGGTGTTTCAGGAGTCCATTTGGAATTTCACTTTATTTTTGTGTGGATTACAAGACTAAAGGAATGCTTACAGTGAGGCTCATTCTCTCATCATTCAGAGGCAGTATAGTGTTTATTGTTTGGGTTTGGTAGTAATGAATGTTAAGAAGATTTGGTACAAATATGAGTAAATACAGAGTATCAGAATTACTTAACACCCAAGAGCTTTGCAATGAGAGAAAATGAAGATTCATTGTTTGAAGTGTTTATTGTTTGAAATAATGATAAATACCATATGCTATCTAGATCTGATTTACATTGATTCTATTTGTAGCCTGCAAATTGTTGCACTGTCGTCATCGTTCACAAAGGCACTGAAATTAAATTCAAACCAGTTACAGCTCCTGGATGACTTAATTATCTGGCTTCTGTAAATTGGTGTAACTCCACATACATTGATAGATATACTTTAAGGTGAAGCTGTTGGAATTTTGTCCCAATGTGTCCAGTCTCCAGCTCATCAGCTTTAAATAGGAACTTTTCGTAGTGTTTTAGATCATTTAAAACCTTGTTTAGCCTTATACACCTAATTAAACTTCTTACCTTTGTTGTATGAAATAAACTACTTGTTTTAACTATTTTTAAAGTATTTAGTGTCATATGTAATTCAAAATGCAAACAACTCCAAATAACAGGAATCTCTTTAAACTGCCTGCTCCATCTTTTAAATATCCCTTCAGTTCTGCTTATTCTTTGAGAGAGAATTGCTACTAAAGATGTCTAAAGAAGAGAGATCAAGAAAACTTTAATGACCTGTGGGGTGCAACTTCAAAAGAATCCACAGCAGCCCAACTCCTTTGTGGTGTAAATGCATTTCTAGCCTCATAAACAAGGGTGACATACATTTTCATTATGGTAGTAGAAAGTTAATTTATTTGTTGGAATTGTGATCTTGAAATCTTGTACATAATAAAGTTGTCCAGTGTGCACAATATGCAGGAAACAGCAAACTTCAATTAATTCCTAGATAAAATTAGCATGCATTGCTCTTCAAGGATTTGTCTTTGTTTTGTTTCTCTAATCAAAACTTCAGTTAATTTCAGCTGTGTTCTCTGCCTCCCCCGTGTTAGTTCCATTGTCTTGATTTGCATCATTTGTGGCAGCTGGCTTCTTGTCAATCTGTAGTTTGGACACTTACAAACAGCAAAGTAATGGGAGGAAAAGGAATCCCGGTAGTTCTTCTTGATAGTTGTGAAAGCCTCTAAACATAGAAGTGAATGTTGCTGATTCTTGTCAGAGATGAGAAGTGTAACATGGAGAAGGAGGCAGATCATGCTTCACACTTACTGAACCAGTAGTTATCTCTAGAAATAAGAGTTGGTCACTTATCTGTGCCTTTCCTTTCCTAGTCCTTCCTGTCATTTGTTATGAAGTTAAACTAGTAAAAAATAGCAATTAAAAAAAAATAGTATTAGATGTGGGGGTTTTTATAGGATGCATGGCCTTAATGCATCACAAGATGCAGATGCATCCTAAATATTACTTTCTTTTCCCTTTACCACAGTTTAAAAACCTAACCAAAACTACTTGAATTCATTCTGTTACAATTTATGAACAAGTTTTCTTCCTATAAAGAGAAACCAAGTGACCCTTTTACAGTCAAGCAACTAGTACAACAACAGGAGCATATTGTCCAGACGGTGCTCATAGACACAGACTGTCAAAGTACATGCAGTGTTTAGACCTTGGCTTGTGTTTTTGGCAACAGAAAGTATCTTAGTCTTTTGTCAAATTGCACTGTGCTAAATTCCCTTTTTTTCTTAATAGCCATTAGTAATAGTTAGGAAATTAGGACTGCTTTGAGTATTTTGCTCCACTTATATTGTTCTTTTCAAAAAGCCAAGACCACAAAACAGCACTGGAGCCGCACTAGTTACTGTGATGGGGAAATAGGCAAAGCAAGTGGACGTGAGGGAGTTATGCATTATAAACCTGAAGGAAGCATGCTCTACTTACAGTGAAATAGTCCATGGAAATTATGGGCTAGTTCAGTCTAATTTATTTGCTATCTTCTATTGCTTATTTTCCCCATTTTTGTTTTTTTCTTGAACAAATAGGTATGATTTCCTTGCCTATCAATTCAAGATATGTATCATCTCTGACTTTCTGATGTTTTTTGCCGTCTTTAGCTGAGCTATCTCATGTAGTTCATCTTTTCAATAGTGTGCAAATCATGAAAGAAGGTAATACCTTGCCTAGCTCTTCAGAGAATATTGAATTTGGTTAGATACAGTGTCTGTTTTGTAGCAATAGCTTTCCTCATTTTCCAAACCGTATTGTTAGCACAGTTTAAGAGCTCAGTCCAGCATTATTCCAAGGTCATTTTGAAAGTCCTGCTGTGATTCTGATTCTTTTGTATTTGTCTCCACTTTTGAGCTGAATATGAAATTTAGTGGTTTAGCTTTTGAATAGGAAATTTAATTTACAACTTGTCAGTTCGTTTACAAAGCGGATACCACTCTGAAGGATTCTCCTAAATATATATGAGGCTTTTGTCTTTTATTCTCTGTTCATTTCTTTGTTCCTGTGAAGCATGGAATTATAAAAATCACTTCACAAATTGAAGTTCATAGTTGTCACTGCTGCCTGTATCCTCCAGGCCTTTTAGGCAGTGCCAGCTAGGTGGGCCAGCAGATGGGTGGTAGATGCACATGCTGGGTATCCAGCCAAGAATCTTTTGTCTTCCCTGGGTATCCCTGCCCTTTGTTGGCCCACAGAGCTCCAGTTCATTGAAAAAAGCTGAGTAACAGTTTGTAGAAATGCGAGGATTTTTCTTTTTCTGTTCTTTTTTTTTTGTTTTGGTACAAGGCCTCTTAAGTTTCATCATGTTACTTTCTATACATATTTCCAGGTACACGTTTATGGTGAGTGGGGTGTGTCTAATCTGTGAAATGTTTGTCATGAATCAACTGTCATGGCCTGTGAAATGAGTGTTTAGCTTGCAAGGTAATTGATACCCTTTAATCCTGTATCAAATGAATAGTCCAAAATGACTGAGAGTCTGCAGGACAGCAGGTCATAGCATGAGTTAGAATTATTAAATGCATTTGGAGTTGTCTCAAACTGTAATAATGACAGTATATCAACCAAGAAAACTTTGGATACATTAAAGTCACTCAAAATATTCAGTCCCAAATGAGGTCTTGCTTTGAATCTTTAGCTTTAACAGCTGAGATTTGCTTTGGAAATTCTACATAAGAGAAGCTAAACTTTTTCTTGATTAAATGTCAACATTTTCCTTCTTTTTGAATGTGATCCAAGTCCGAATAAACCTGTTCTTTGTCTTCAAGAGAAGTCTGCTCAGTAGTTTTGTGGGCTAGATAATCTGGTTGAGACTGGCAGACTTGTGAAGCTACTACTATAGAAAATCAAATTGAGACATAATGGCACTTAGCTACACACAAATATTTTTGGGAAATTTTAAAGCATGGCATGATAGCATGGAGTTTACAATTCTTTCATCACTTTGTACTTCCCCTGGAGTCCATGGATATTTTGCTCTTGTGGTTTTAATGGCCAAACAAACTTGCTAACATGAATGGAAGTTCTGAGAGATGTATTAATAAATGAGAGACATAATAATAAAATGACTGGTTTATGTATGGAAGCAGATTCTGTGGAATTTAAAACTTGTAGAAAGGAAATGCACATTAATATATTTTGCTTCTGCAGGCTTAGTGTATTCTTAGCATGTGATTTCACAGATCCTTAATATTTTTAAATACAGGTAATGAATTTGGACATCCAGAATGGCTTGACTTCCCCAGAATAGGGAATAATGAGAGCTACCACTATGCCAGAAGACAGTTTAATCTTACTGAGGATGATCTTCTTCGCTATAAATTCCTAAATGCCTTTGATAGAGATATGAATAAATTGGAGGAAAGATTTGGCTGGCTTGCATCTCCCCAGGTAAGCTGTATATACAAAGTGGTAAGTTTTAGTCACCAGTTGAGTACATGTGTAGAGTAACAACATTCCCAAATTTGCATGCTGAAATTTTAAACACTATAGTGCGCTGTGTAATGCCTCATCATGTATTTCAAGTTGTCAAAACATGGCACTGAAATATCTTCCACAGATAATAGAAACCTGAAACAGTCTTGTTTTAGCTTCATAGCATGGTCTTTTCCTATTATTTTTCCTATTTTTATTTAGTATCTTTGGATTGGATAAAGCAGACTATAAAATTGTCCGTAATCCGATCCAAGAATTGCTTTCAAAAAGAATAAATTGTTCTGACACTACACTTTATAAAGACAATTACTCCATTTCTGAGGAAAAACTCTCAATAGAATCTAGTGTAAGTTATAGTTTCCCAGTTCTCAGCCTGCCACTTCTGTATTTGCATTTTTTACACTAGTATCACACTGTAATTCTTATGAAAGAAGCTAAATTATTATCATTTCTCAGTATTTAATTATTTCATACTAGTCATAATCCACTTTAGAAATTTTTTTTAAAAATTGATATCTACTTATTTATTAATGGCTTGAGCAAATAGAACAAAGGTGGTATGTGCAGCTGTTTAATGTGGCTTATCAAACCTGGTTCTTACACAGATTTCTAAAACACAACCAAAAAAACCACATCCAGTGCTTCATTTTCCAAGTTAATAACAGTGTATGTGATGCAGATCCCCATAACAAGTAGGTTGAAGATTTCATTTGACAAAAAGAAATCCATTTTTTACTAAAGGAAAGTGTGATGGAAAGACCATGTTACCAGTCTTTGAGCAAGAATTTTTCAAGTGCTCTGTGCTGAACAGGGTTCTACCTCCTTAATTTTACGTTGCCTTATAAAAAGTAAGCTAGAGTTTAGTAATCAAAAACTTTATATGACATTTCATAGATAAACGATTTCATTTTGGATGTTAATTCCTTTATCTCTGTCACTTGAATATTTACCTATATTCCTTGAAATGAGGTACAGAAGCAGTGGGGTTTTTCTTGGTTTTGTTAATTTAGTTAGAAATGAAATATTTTAAGGTGTTGATTTGTTTTTTTCCCCTAGGCCTATGTGAGTGAAAAGCATGAATCCAATAAGGTCATAGCATTTGAGAGAGCAGGTCTCATTTTTATTTTCAACTTCCATCCATACCAAAGTTATGTGGACTACAGAGTGGGTATTGAAACACCAGGAAAATATCCTTTTCTATACTGTTTTGCTTGTGAGGAAAATTTTAGAAGTTGAAAGCTGATCTTATTTCTTTTTTTTCTAATATGAATACAACCTGTAGTTAAAAGGTAAGAAATCACTTATTTGTCACCAATATAATCTTGCTTTAATTCTTTGTGTAGAGCAAAAAGATAATTCAGAAATCTGTTTCCTTCATAAGAGATAAGTTCGTAGAAAGCAAAAGTAAAAAATTGCAATATAAAGGCTTGTGATGCTTTGTTTTTTTGGAATTCTGTTGAGGTATGAAAAAGCAAGTAACTCCCACTTCCTAAATAAACTACAGACAGCCACTACAGTGGGATGATTCTGTGCATGGAGTCACACAGGAAAGTGCATTAGTGAAAACCTTCTTCAGGAAGTTTGTATTTGTACATTTCTACTTTAAAACTGGGTGGACTGAGAATGTGCTCTTAGATCAGCTGAGCAGTAAATGAATACTCAAATAATTGGTTGGTTTTGCATTTGTGTCCAAATTCTGAGTGTTGAGGGAGATTCCAAAAATTAAAGCTGATTTTCAGGAGGAATTTTAGTTGCCCAAATTCAGTTTCTTTCTTTGCCAAACACAGCTTAGTGACTTGTACTGTGACAGTTTAAAGCGCTGATGGTTTAAAGTTCCAGTTTTAGCCTACTCTTTATTTATCAGCCATTCTGGGTAATTCTGCATTTCAGTTGCTTTAGTTCAGTCACGGAATCGTAGAATAGTTTGGGTTGGAAGGGACTTTTTAAACACCATCTTGTCCCTGCAGTGAGCAGGGCTATCTTCAACTAGATCAGGTTGCTTGTCCAGCCTGACCTTGAATGTATTCAGGAATGGAGCATCCACCACCTCCCTGAGCAACCTGTTCCAGTGTTTATCCACCCTCAGTGTAAAACAATTCTTTCTTATATTTAGTCTGAATTGACCCTCCTTCAGTTTAAAACCATTCCCCTTTGTCCTAGCACAACAGGCCCTGATAAAAGGTTTGTCCCCAGCTTTCTTCTGGGCCCCGTTCAGGTACTGGAAAGCTGCAGTAAGGTCTCCCCAGAGCCTTCTCTTCTTCAGGCTGAACAACCTCAACTCTTTAAGTCTTCACAGCCCTCTAATCACGTTCATGGCCTTCTCTGGACTCTCTCTAACAGGTTCATGTCTTTCCTATCTTGAGGATCCCAGAGCTGCACACAGTACTTTGTGGGAGGGAGAGCTCACCAGAGAAGAGCAGAGAAGCTATTTAGTATCTAGGGGAATTTCCTTATCTATTTTCTTTAAATATGTTGAGGTGTTTTAATGTTGATTAGGGTTTTTTCCTAACTTCTCTCCTGCTATTAGAACCATGAATTTTATGTATAGTTTTTTAATGGAACCATTTAACCTAAGACTTCAAAAAAGTATGTCCTATTACTAGGACGTATGGTACCTTGCTAATAAATCCTCAGAACAACTTCTCCACTTGAAAAGGAATTCTTTATGATCTCTTTGAAACTTGGACATGAAGAGGAAGTACCTAAAAGCAAAAGTTTGTTGTTAGTCAGTTTGTTTCTTTTGATAAGTTAGTGGACTTTTAATTTGATACCCTTTGCTGTTATAAGCCAGAAGAGACAAATTGCTGTAATATATTGATTAAATGGTTTTTAATTAAACATTTTTCTGAATGATACTGGGAATTGTGGGAAATGGGATGATCCTTTCACTGCTTAGGTTTGAGTTTGTTTTGTGGATTGAACTAGTCAAATGAGTGCATACAGCACTTGTCATTAAATTTGCCTTTATTAAGGACAGCTTTGGCCTATCAGTATATTGTAGTGATATATAAGCTTCTTTTATATAGAGCTTCTCAGATATGTTAACAGGTATGTTAAAGGTACAGAGCTTCCTGCCTGGCCTGCATTTTTGTAGGGAGTCCTCTGTTCTGAACTCACTGAAATTGTCATTCTTCTTTCAGCTGTTCTGTGTTCATAGGCTGTTAGCATAACAAAGGTAATTCTACTTTTATAAGAGAAGTTGTAGGCAATAGACATTAGAGTTCTGCTGGTCCCACCTGGTTTGGAAAGTCTTTCTGTGGATATTCAGCCAGTCAATGTCTATATGAAAAGTCACAGTCGGTTTGGGGTCAGTTTTTCCTTCCTCCTTATACTTCAGTCTTCACTCTTGACTTATTTTCCTTGACATTCAGTTGCTGTGTTGTACGACTTGTTCTCCTAAGATTCTGTACCTTGGTGTGAGGAATTCAAGGAATGAGACCTTAATTTTATGTGTGAGCATGGGAGTCCATAAATGCTGAGCAGTATGAATTGCTGCTAGCTTATCTCTGTTTGTATTTTGACATTTGATGTTGTCATATACTCCTAAAGCAGGAAAAAAATGACATGGGAAAGAGTGCTTTCTTCGTTTTACATGTTGCCATTTTTGCATAGCATGTATTGCAAAGCATTGTAGTCCCAGACTGAATGAATACCAGAGTGGCATGAATTTAGGGTTCATAAGGACATTCAGGTACTCATCTTTTCTCTCTGTTGAGCAGTGACAGGGTCTGAGGGGATGGTATGAAGCTGTGTCAGATTTAGATTGGATATTAGGAAAAGGTTCTTTACCCAGAGGGTGGTTGGTCACTGGACCAGGCTCCCCAGGGCAGTGGTCACAGCACCAAACCTGACAGAGATCAGGAGCATTTGGACAGTGCTTTCAGGCAAGTGTGATTCTTGGGGCTGTCCTGTGCTGGACCAGGAGCTGTACTTGGATCCTAGTGTCTCTCTTCCAACTCAGGATATTCTGTGATTTGAAGTCAGAGTTGTCCATAAGCAAACAGCTAGATTCAACCTGAGGAATCACAAATATTGTCATCAAAGTGCTGCAAAAGCATACTTTTAAAAAAAATCCCCACATTAATTCAGGCTCTCTGACATTTACAGCGTGCACCTCGAGCTTCTAATGAACAAGGAAGGTCATTTAAATGAGTCAGTGGCATGCGAGTGCTGGAGGCAAAGACGCCGCTTTGAAGTGCGGTTGTGTAACTGTCCCTGCCTGGTAGAATTCTGGCACGTTGAGACAAAGGACTTAATTTAGGATCAGTCAAATACTGAATTCCATCAAGGTAGTTGATACTTAAGGTTAATAGGTGTGAATAAGAAATATAGCATACTAATGTGGGAATGCATCTTTGATCTGCATGGGAGAAGACGGAGTCTGTGTAAGTATCAGAGTGGTATATTCTAGTGCCCGATTTCTGAGTCATGTGAAGGAAAAAGAAAAAAACATTTCTGTGCTTATGCTGGAATTTTACTTCATAAATTATGCTCTTTCAGAAGCCTTTTCATGAGAAAGGCAGCTTGAACTAACAAATTATTTCTGCCTAATTTGCTTCAGTTTTGAGGTAGCTGAATAATCAACATCTAGGTCAGCTGTCTCTAGTTTTCTGGTTGTAGATAAAACTTTGAATGTTAACAGGAAAACCATTCATAAGTTTCTGATTTTATGTTTTTAATACTACCTAGGCCTTTCTGTGGGATAGTTCTTGGATTCCAAGGCCAGTCTGCAGTGAAAATTCAATATGGAAACCTTCTTTCCTCTATTCAAAAGGAACATGGCTGAAAGGATGGAGAAATAACAGAAAAGGGGCTTAAAGATTTCGGAAACGACTCCTTTTCCTTCCTTGAGATTCCACACTTGATTTTGTTAAATAATTTTTCGTCTGTGTTGGAAGTCTCATTAAAATGAAGCTATATGTATGTATTCCCCCCCTTTTTTAACAAAGTTTGTTATCTTGGCTTAAAAGTAAATCTGCATTTTATGTTTATAATCACCAAGCAACATGAATTGATGTATTTCTAAATTTACATGTGGTTTAAACAAAAATCATATTTGGCTGAAGCAAAAAGGGACAGTACTGCCTCCCTCTCAGTACTTGTGCATGTGTCGAGTGCTTAAATGGCTTCAACTGTCATTGAAATATCCTGAGCTTAATTTTATCAGGCCAAGGTGTTTAACTTCATTACCAAATTTAGCCAAATACTCTCCATATGCTTTTTGTCACTTCTAGGTTGAATCCTGAGTCTTCAAAATTAACAGTGTGTGGAGAGGAGCAACAGTGGTACCCTTCATCTTGAAATTATTTATGCTAGTTTTTCAGTGAAATTCAAGAATTATTAAAAACAAAATGGCCAAATCACTTTAGACTCTATCACCCCCACAAGCACCACTTTGATTCTTTTATCAGCAGTAAGTGTTGGAAAAAATACGAATTATCCTATTGTATGATTTGCATTTACTTTGCAAATGTGTCACTAAACATGTAGAAGATTAAATTTAAAAATTGTGTTAAAGTATGTATTTCAAAACATTGTGAAAGCACAGTAATTCAGTAATTAATATGGTAGATAATGTGTCAGTTTTTCCATTTTCGGCTCTATCTATACAAGGGTTCATTGCTTTTGCTGCTCTCCTCCCTTGTAGTGGGTAGGAAGTTTAGTTGGAGCACCAAACTGAACAGAAATCAGTTTGGTTTTTTCAGGTTTTTTTTTTCCAGTGAGAATACAGGCTAGTATTTCCAACACTGTCACTAAAACAAAAGAGACCTCACTGCATAAAAAAATCCTTCTATTATGTACTTAGTTAAAATGTACATCTGTTGTTTAACATTTTTGTGAAAGTAATCTTCAGAGAACTAGATGCCTGAAAAATTCTGAAATGTGAAAACTGACTTTTTTGTGAGGCTTTAAGTTGGAAGGCAAATGCACATGTTTACCAAACCAGTTATTTTTCCCAGCCAAATATCTAATTTGTTAAGATCTTAAAATTCTTTTGTGACCCCATTATTCAGGATCTGGTTAACAGTATTTACACAAAATAGGCTATATATGTGTGAAGACATGGTGATATTAACTTCAGCAGTGCTCTCTGGCAATACAGACGTAATTTTATGAATTGTTTTTAAAACAGCATGGCCATAACGATGGCATTTGCTGTAAATAGTTTTAAGGGAATCATTAAACATGTAAGGACTTTCAACAACATTGATAACTTATTAAATGTAATGTGTAGTGTAGATCACAGATGCAAGCCGTGAAATGCTCCATGGAGACATTCTCCTGCCATGTTAATAAAAAATGTAGTGGAACAGTAGCAGACATTGCTGCTGCTGAAAGGACACTGAAGAGTGACTAGATCTTGTATTTTTGTGGCTTTGCTTGTTGTACATGACAACAAATGGATGGTAATTTGAACGTGTTTATAAGATAAAGGAGGGGAGAGGTGTGTGTGGTGTGCACATGAAGGCCTTTGAGGACTGAAGCTGGCAAAGTATAATTTTCCAAATTTTTTTTTTTTTTTTTAATAAGGAAAGATAACAAGCATGAGGATCTTTGGGCACCTGCCCTGTAGAACTCAACAACTAGCTTGGCAGTTTTGGACCATTCCTTCATTTTGCTGCAAACACTTGTGGGGAAGGGATTAGTTACCATTCGTGGTTTGGGAGATAATTGACAGCTTTGCTCTTTTCCTCATGTGCATTTACTTTTCTTCATTGCAATCTTCTAGACTGAAGTGTCTCAGAGGAAATTTGTGGTTACTTCTGTGTGATGTCATGCTTCAGCCTTCCTTGTCACTAGAGATTTCAATCAATAAGGCTGGTGGTTGGGAAATTTTCCAGCTCATCTGATGGAACTGTGTAAAGAGACTTGAAAACAATTCTGTTTATATCACAATCCTTCAGGTTTTGAGCAGGCCTGTTTTCAAAAGGTTGAGCAAACACAGAAGCCCAAGAACAGCTTGAGAACCACTGACTTTTTTGAAAGAGTGTTGCTTCACTCATCCCTAATCCTATTAAATACAAGCTCTAGGAAAATAAGATTCTTCCACAGCTTAGAATAGAGGAAGCAGATTGTGGGTTATAGAGCACTGTTATTTCCCTCTCTTTTTTGGGTGGTGGGCAATGGGGATTGCTTTCTGTTGTAATTTCAGGAGGGAAAAAGATGCTTTAATTATGTCCAATCAAGAAAATACAAGGTACTGAAATAATAAAAAAATTAAAATATTCTATTTGGTTTTGTCTCATATAAGAAAAAATTGACTTTTGAACATGAGTTAGATCTCTATTTCCCCATTTATTTCCTTATGTTTTCTGACTTTATTGTTTCAACTTTATCTTTTATTTTTCACTTAATCAGTTAGAATCCTTTTAAGTAACTACAGGTATTCCAACTCATTGCTACACTTTGTTAAATAATTCAACCCATTTTAACAACTCCAGTCAGAATGTTTGTCTCTTAAAAAGACTTCTCTTAGAATATATTCTTTCTTTTGTTCCTCTGTGCTGTAATAATTCAAACTTTTTTTTTCAGAAGACTCTCAAAGGAGTTGTGGGGTTTTCTTCTGTAAAATTACATGCTTTTCTCATTGACACTTGGTCAGATTCTGACAGACTGTAAAATATTGCTAAATACCGATGGATTTTGATGGTCACAATTATGTTACTTCTTAAATGCAATTCAAATGCATCCTTTTGTTTAGTGGTACATTTTTAGTCTAGTTTGTCACCTGAAGTGCTGTGCATATCTGATGTAATGTAATAAACTTATTATTCATGGCAGATTGCAGAAGACACTGGCAGGTACTCTCTTTCATAGGAGTCACTATGCTAAAGTTAAATTTTCAGGACAAAACTTCATATGACTTCTATGTGTTCTGAATGGTTTTCCACTCTTAGGTTTGTTATGATTTTTGCTTTATATTGAATATATCAGCATGCTTCCATTCCTGCAGTTCTAGATTTTTTGCTTTGATTTCTTTCCTGTTTAAGAGTAATTTGGCACAGTTCCTTAACAGTTGCCTTTAAGTATAAAATCCTTCTGGATTCTGATGCTGGAGAATATGGAGGGCATCAAAGGCTGGACCACAATACAGAGTACTTCTCTGAAGAATATCCTCACAATTATCGACCTAATTCAATTATGGTAAGTAAATTGTTTGGGGTGTTTGTTTGTTTGGAGGGGGTTTGTTTGCTTTTTTAAATTCTACTTTAATCTGTGTAAGTCTTGCAATTCTTTGGGCAAATATGGAGTCTATTTTAGTATCTGGGAGAGGGGGAAATTTTAATTTATTTCCTGAAATTAACCTTTGTCTAAATACAGTAGAGATAATAACATTATGATTTGATTTTAACCAATAATGTTAACTAATTTTTCTCTTTCAACCTTACTTTTATATTTCCATGCACTTTTGCAGTGTCTGGCGCACAGTGTTCCTTGCCAACATGCATGAAAACCTACTAATATGCTTTTGAGTTACTATTCTTGATATTATAATTTGCTTTATATTCATGTCTGAGAAACTCCATCTTCATGCTTGCTTTGTTTGAAGCTCTGCAGAAACTGAATCTTGGTTTGCTGTCTTAAAATCATGTGCTTAACTCTAAGAATTACAGCAAATCATGCATTTGCCAACTAGCTTTTTCCGACTCAGTTTACAGAAAAACTTTGCCAAATGGAACAGAATTTCTCTGTTCACATCAAGAATTTCAAAGATCTCTAAAGTGGTATGAGTAATGGACAAAGACTTTCCAACAAATCACCTGAGATGAATTGGGAGACATATCCTTGCATACAATTTCTGTTAGCTGAGGTGGTCACTAATAAAACTCTACCTTTCTTAATTGCTCTTGAAATCAGAATCATTACAATTAGCAATTTGAATACTATATTTTCCCCATTCTTTATGTATACATATATATGTGCACATATTTCCCATTCTTTATGCATTCACATATGTCTGTATGCTCACAAGCACAAGAAAATAAGATTCAAAAAGGCTGAGAATTAAGGCAAGAGTTCACTGAAAAAATTCTCGAAACACTTATATTGCTGAGTAGATTTTTATACTTAAAACATTTGTGTGGGTGAGGGGTATGTGTCTCTATGCACAGGTGTATTGGTACACATGAACACCTGCAAATAAGTTACACTTGTAACCTTAAGAGCCTGCAAAATGGAGCATTTGCACTGATTTGTGTGGGCCACTCCTCTTCCATGGCAGAACGGAACATGAATTTCTAATGTCACATCTAAACTTTTCTCATGAGATCTAAACTCCTGAGAATGATTGTCACTTCTAATCTCTCCCTCTCTTTCTTTCACTGTATCCAGAGTATTGGCATTTCTTTCATTTGCCTGATTTAAAATAATTTCATTACATAAAAAATTTTTGCGCTTTCGTTGTGCTTGATGTAAAGGATCTTAGGAATGGTTTTTTGTGGGGTTTTTTTTAAAGTATCTGCATGTGACAATGTCCTCATAATGTGGGTAAGTATTTGTGCTAATTTGAAATGAAAGGTCTAGGATTTCATTCCTGAAGGTTATGTAGCAAAGTAATGCTTCCAGAATTCTTGCTTCGTGTGCCCAATTCAAATACATTGCCTAGGTGATTGGAGAGTATCTTAATTATCTATCACTAACTTTTGCAAGCCAACTAACTGTAATTCGGAATGTATATTTCACATTTGGTCCGTTTGATGGTGAGTGCAAGCCATCCAAGGCAGAAAAAAGAATGACAGAATGTGAAGCTGCTGTTTGTTAGGAGCATGTGGAAGATAAGGCATGTGGCAAACACAGCAGCAAATGCACTTGTGCAGCATAAGCTGTGGCATGGCAATGGCACCTCTAGGTAAGAAAGAAACCCAGCAGCGTGGGTCAGGTAAACTTTCTCTCACGTCCTTCATATTCACAATTCACAGACCACCTTCAGCCAACCCCCCAGAGGATGCCCCATGCACCAAATAAAGGTAAAATACCAGTGAAAGGACACCGAGTAAAAGTAACTGGGGAAAAAAACCTGGAAAACCTAAATTCAGCAAATAGATCTTCATGTAAGGAAGAACAGAAGTTACAGTAAATGCCTCCAGCTGCTATTTTGCAGTAAAACAAAGATGTTTTATTTTAAATAGCAATTTACATTGAAGTTATTGGGTAATTTGTCCTGTTTAGGTGTTTCTTTAGGCTTAATTGCAGTTTCTAAAATCCAACTCAAAAGTCTTCCCATCAGATTTCTTTTCAAGTAATGTATGATGCCACCCTGATAAACTCATAAAAGTTATTTTCCTGCCATTTAATAATTATTTTATTCTCTTTTCATAATGCATGAGACTTAAGTTTGTTCTTTCAAAAATTTTAGTTCCTCCTCCACCACAAACTTCAAGGAGGTAGTTTTTTAATGACAGATGCACCTCCCTTAAGGTGTATGAGTAAACATTGTCAGCAAAACATGCCCAGAGGGTCGTGACAAAATGAAATCACATGCAATAATTCTGCTTCTCAAGTCAAGCTTAAATAGCACCCAAATGCGTTACAAAAATAAAAGATTAAATGTGACATGATTCATTCTAAAAAAATCACCTAATAAAAGAAATATTCAAGATGGCATATCAAAATGAGAAGAAGGGAGATATGAAATTCCTGTAGCAAAGAATCCTGGAAGAAGATGAAGCTTTGTAAGTGCTGCTGAGCATTTCACTGTACAATTTTCAGGCTTGTTTAGTAAAGCTATTAGAGGGCCAGAATTCAAAATCATCAGAAACACCCTGAAAATGCCATAGAAAGTGCACAGAAATTTCCTTTGTAATATGACTTATTTAAATAATTGTACTAATTTTTCCATTTCACTGCTTTTTTATAATGGATTGTTAACAAATATATGAAATGTACATAACATTCCATGTAATCAAACTTTCTAATAACGAGCTGTGAACCATTTTGTCACTTTTTACCACAGCTTCATTTCTGTTTACAATTCCACTGTGGTATTCTCATACTTGTCTTTTTTGGGGTATGCTTTATAAAAGATGTGTGCTTTTTCAATGCTTCTACAAACCTTTAGTCTTGCTTATGTCTCATCATCTCTTTGCAAGATGTAAATTAAGTGCTGCACACACATTTCAACCCCTGCCAGATCTTAGTGTCCCTTTAGGGATTAATTCATTTGTTGGTAACGAATTTGGCTTTTGTGGTTGGATGTGAAATTTAGGTGTGGGGCAGGGGGAAGAAGTAGTATAATATTTTAATAACATGTCACTCAAAATGTTTTGTTGGTCTTTTCTAAGGTATCCAACTTGACTGAATTTTACTGTAGGAAAGAGCTAGCTATCAATAAGTGTCCTACTAAATTTTTTGTACCCCAGCAAAAGTTTGGATTTATATGAAAATGGAGGGGGGTTATACTTTGTGCACCAACAGAACTGAGTAATAAGGCTAAGTGGAATATTGCAGAGGATGTTGTGTCATTGGAAAAGTAGTATATGATTTATTGTGAAATATAATTGCTTAACATATTTCAACTTCCATAGATTTACTTTTTCTGTAGTTCATTCCAATTAGTTAAAAAAATAAATAGATGTCAGAGTATTCCTTTTCTGTTGTCCCCAGTGCTGTCTTTTTTCTGATTCTCTATTTTTGGCATTCAGTGACATAATCTTTTCACATTAAATGAAAGTGAAATTATGTAGTTTATTTTAAGAATATCCTTATTATAGGCTTGGGTTTTTAACCTTGACCTCAATGTATACTATTCAATGTCAAAGTGCAACTTCCTGCTTCCTTGAGTCTGTGGACAAATTAAAATACTCCCATAGACTGAAATGATCTAAAAGCTTTTAGTGACCTTAGCTTTGAAAATACTCATTTAAATAACTTTCATGATAAGGATTTATGTATGGAATTTTAAGGGACTGATGTAATCTTTAACTGTTGTCTCCCCTGGCATGCACAGATATACAGATTAAATGAAAGAACATTTGTAGTTAACTGTTCAAACGAGGTGAATCAGTCAGAATTTAATACCAGAAAGGTCTTTTTGATTTTTAGCTCTTGATGATTAAGACTTCTAAATGCATTTGTTCATCTTCATTGGTTGTTTGACTTCTTAAAACCACCAGCAAATGTAATGCTTCCAAAGTTACTCTGTCAGTAATTTTGTTTTATCCTATCTTCCTTCTCAGTCTACTTGTTTTTCAGGGGGTTTTGCCATCTCTTTTAGAGTACTTTTTGTCAATGTGAAAGAAGAGTGCGAAGATAATACAGGAGCAATTTTGAGACACACCCTGTGCAATATATGGACTTCTTTTGCATAAATGAAGCAAGACAGTCTAAGAAATTATTTTCTGCATATTCATGCTGTATAGCTGTAAATTGAAAAACAAATTGGAAGGCAGAACTTCACATTCTTTTAAGCGTACCTTCTTTGTCATGTGCAATATCTAGCAAAATGAAAACCAAAATGTGTGAGGTTTTGTATAGTAAATTATAGTCAGAAAGGAAGAGCTATCATCTATTTTATTCTTTGATGGTTAATTATATTCTCAGAATAGTGTCCGTGTGTGACAATTAGTGGTGATACAGGGACAGGAGATTGTCTAAAGCCCTCATTTTAATTAAAAGTTTGGGATAATGTTGGCACAGACTCTTGTGACATTGCCTTCTGCATCTACCAGCTGCAATATGTGCTACTGAGTATTTTTCTGCAGTGCCTGATCTAGCTCTGAGTTCTAGTAATTCTCCCATCTGTTACAAAATGACCTTGAAATTATTTTTAGGGCTTGGTGTTTTCCAGTCCTGAAAGTCAGATGAAGAGTAGTTCATTGCAGTTCCAGCCAATTTCAGTTGTGCTTGCACCTGGTACTGAATTAGTCTGACAGATCTGAAAGTAGCAGTTGTCATTTGCAGAATCTCTTGCTTGTGGGTTTTTAGATACATTTGGAGATTGCTGAGTATTTTAGTCCTCTCCTGGAATATATAAGGTGATATTTCTGCTTGTAGCTGCTGCTGTTCACAGGTGCTTCCTACATGTAGAATTCCTGTACTCTTCTTAACTCTTTTAATGTCTTTTTTTTTCCTTGAAGTTATCTGGATATTCATAGGAAAAAACGTATAAGGAGTAAGTGTTTGGCTGAAAACATCTTGCATTCCTGGCCAGTAGTAGTACCAGTTGTTTTTTCCCTGTTTGTGAGATAGCCATCATGAATAGACTATGATCGTGACAGAACTCCATGTGTGTTGGTGGCAAAGCAGTTGGCTTTAAAAAAATCTCCTTTTTTTTTTTTTTTTTTGTCTCTTTACTAGAGATACTGTTTGAATGCCAGAAGCCTTCATCTGTGTGGGACTTGCCTCGTTGCAGACAGTGTAACTGCCTCATATTGACATGCAGTATAAAAAGGTCAAAGGTGCTAACAAAAACCTGTTTTGTATTTGATTTATAAACAAGATTCCTGTCCCCCACCATCTTCTTTGTTAGCACATCTGCTGATGAAGTAACAGCAGTTACTCCATTCCTGCCAAATTGAGAATAAAAAGACTTTCAGTGATATTTTATGACTAAATGTTTGAAAGTTAACTTTGTCAAAAACTGTCTTTGCAGCTGAGTCATCCTGTCTCAAACAGATTTGATGTCTCCAGTTCCCATGTTACACTCCCCCATCGGAAAAGGCCTCATGAACCTTCCTGAGTGTCTTTTTAGATGTCTTGATGGCTTCCTAAAGTAGTGGAGTTTGTGTGAACCTTAGAGGGCTCGAGGTTGTGAGTTAGCAATTGGTATAGAGAGCAGAGGGACAATTTGCTGAGATCTAAAGACATGAATAACCTGGTCTGACCTCAGAGCTCACCCTGCTGAAAGCAGGGAGTTTGGGTCTCCTGAGGGCCTTTCCAGCATGGGTGAGCCTGGAAGGGAGGAAGTGGCTGGAAAGGGTGTTCAGGATGAGCAGAAAGCTTGACCCAGAAGAGAGACTCTGATGGTGATTTGATTGATGCGAATCAAGATGTGGGTTAGCTATGAATAAATTCTCTTTAGTGTTCTGTTCTTTGGGTTTTCACTTCTGTCCATGTTCATCAAGTGAGCCTTGGGAAATGGTGAAGGAGACAGGAATGGGATAAAACTTGAGATCAGAAAAAGCAGGTTAAAAGAACAGAGATCAATAGAACTGAAGCTGGTAATTGAAAGTATATAATTCAGCAACAGTATATGAAAGAATAAACTTCTGAGACACGCTTCCCAGGATATGGAAAAAATAAAAAATTGCATATCTCTGATAATGTTTTTTGCTGATGAATACCTAGGTTTCCTGTGATGGTTTTAATCAGGAAATCTCTTTGTACTTTCAGTATACTTGTCTATTTATAGATAGCTATATATCTCAGGCTGTATACTATATATATAATGAAGAAGGGCAAGAAGGTGATTTTGCAAATCCACTGATTGGAAGAGCACCTTAAGAAAAAAAAAGGCAAGTCCCTTGACAAAGGGAAGACTCAAAACTTTGATGGACAATATGGACAATACAGGAGTAGTCAGTGCCTTTTTTCGGCTCTGACTCCAAGGGCAAAGCCTGCTTTCAGACCCTTTCTGTGTGACAGTGCACCACTGAAAATAAAGTGGCAGAGCAATAGGTTAAAGATGCTGTATATAAGTGAGATACACCCAGAGGCTTGGATGATTTCAGTGATGTGATTGCAAGGCTATTGTCTGAGAAAAATCATAGTGGCCAGGGGAAATTTCTGACAACTGAACTAAGGCTGAAAAGGAAGGCTGAGGGGTCTGTAGGGAAGTTCCTCAAGAAGTCAAGAACCACCTCCTCTTGGAATCTCTGTCCAGGCAAGTGGGTTACATGAGATGGGTCAGTCAGAAAGCCATCCTGGATTTAGCAAAGTCAGAACATGCACGGTCAGCCTGATTGCTGTCTTGATGAAATGACTCAAGCTGTATGCACAAGGTTACTCCAGTCAGTTCAGTAAGACTTTCAACCTGGTCTCCTGCAACATTCCTGCCTAAGAGCTGAGGATCTACAGGGCTGGATAAGATTGTTGGGTCACTGGGTTTGGCTGGGCCACTGCAATGCCAGCAATCAGAGGCCCAGTGTCCAGCTGCTGTTTGGTATCGAGGATACTGATACTGTTTGGACTCTTGAGCAGTGACCAGCATGATGAGACAGAGCACAGTTGTAGGTGACACTGAATTGGAGTGAACCATTGATCAATTGAATGTTGAAGGTCCAATCCAGACATATCTAGAGCTAAGGATTGTCCATACTTTTATATATTTGAAGGTGTCTGGTCTCAAACATACAATAAAACGCTTGCATTTCAACTTATCCTGTCAGCAGTGGATTCCTGGCTTTTTTAATCGTGTCATTTAGTGGCAGATTGAAGGATATGCTTGGAGCACAGTCAACTTGGTACAATGGCTTGAAACAGTCAGTACAGTCAGGAAAAATATGGAGAAAATAAATTTAAGTTAAGGGGATATGTTACTACGAGAGTGGTAATTCAGGTGAAAGGGGCTGAAAGAAAAGGAATAATATTGGAGTGAAAAGGCTGAGTAAGTTCTGTGGTTCAGGCTATCAGAAGGAGGAGTGGAGGTGAGAAATCTGGGCTGAAAACCCTGCTGGGATCCTGGGCATATAATCTTCCAGTTTGCACCTTACCTCAGGAAAGACGAGTGATCTTCCCAACCTCGCTGGTCACATTTTTCTTCCTCAGTCCATCACACAAATGTTCTGAGTTCTGTCTGTTGGAACAAGTAACAAAGCCACAGCACACAGAACATAGTATTTCTGGAAATATTGTTGGACTGGGGGAAAGGAATACTACTTATGTATTTGTAACAAGTATTATCTAATACTTGTATAGTACTTTTCCTTTTAAAAAAATTGTACACCAGTGGAATGAATAATTAGTAATCTTATTTGTAATTATTAATATGTTTAATCAACAATTGGTATTTTTTTCATTGTTCATGCCTTAATTGTTGCTTTTTGTAGCAAATAGCCTTGGAGGTGGTTACACTGACCAATGAAATAAGATTAGGAGATAGTGCCATATGTGGCTTTTCTATGGTTTAGCAAGAAGCCCACCAACATGAAAAACTCTAAAATGCATATTTAATTTCCCTAGGTAAGGACAAAGTATGTGACTAAAGTAATAAGCTGGCAGATACTTCTCTTCACAGCAAATGGAAAACACATCTGTCATTAGTTTAAATACAATCATCTGCACAAATTCTGAAATTGTGCTTAAACCAGTTTTAAAATCCTGATTGTCGGTGAAGTGGTTGGAGCTGGATGATCCACACTGCTCTCAGATTCTCAGATGATGTAAATTGACTTTAAAGGAATTGGGCTAATTTACTCCTCCTAGGATCTGACACATTATTGACCAGAATATAACTGAGAATTGCTGTGTCCTCTGTTAACGTTAATTTTTATTCTCTTAACTGAAGTAACATTTTACAAATTCTTTCTTAGAAAACTTATTTCTGTTTGTTCCTTCTCCTTTCTCACTTCATCATCCAAACCCAGAGCGATGAATTTCTCAGTACACAACTTCAAAATCTCTCCTTTATCTATATGTTTTGAGGTAGTTGACTTCATTAAGTGTTTCCTCTCCTGCACAGGTTTATAGAAGCTATTTATCACAGAAACCTTAGGGGAAATCATTATGTTCACTGCCTTTCAAGTAGCATTGGACACAGTTCTGTCTGGTTCAGTGAAGATCAGCTGTTCTTTCCCTTTTTCTCCTTTTCCTAAAGCTCTTTCCTTTATTGCTTTACTCTGTTTTGAAAACAATGAAAGCCTTTCATGCCATCAGGCTCTCGTTAGCAGATAACGCAGTCGAAATTGCAGAATATTAGACATTCCACAGAGGTGAAGGATAGTCTAAAAGAGGACGTTGTCAGACTGAAGCCAATAATCTTCAATCTTGTGTTACCTTTTATAATTGCATTTTTATTGACTTGTTCAGAAAACACATTCATAGACCTGACAATTGATGGAGTACCGTGTATCAAGGTAATTGGTGGATAGCACATATCGGTCTTGTTTGCTGATGGTGACCGCTCAGCTTGGAAGGAATGCCGTGAAAAATACATCGCCACATTTTGTGATCTATGAGGACTCTTTTGATTATATGTGTTATTTTTGTGGTATGCAGGGAAAAAAGGGGAAGACAAATGCGATCATTTACATGGTTAATTTTGATTCTGTCCAATCTTGAGAGTGAGTTTTATTGCTCAGACACTGACATTCCATAGACATGCCAAGAGTGTGAACAATATGCTGCTGTGTCATATTGCTGGTATTTACCTGTAGCAAATGACATCACAGGCCTTGGGACAACTGTAATTCACAGCAGAAGGGAGTTGCAAAACTTTGTCATTTATCATTGACCAGTCTGTTGACCTAGATGTCCTCAGGTTTCTGAAACTGGTCGTTGTAAGTCATATGAGGCCCTCTCCTGGTAGCCACCTAAAATATATCATGATGAGATATTTAAAAAAAAAAAAAAAAAAGTAGAAAAGAGATTGAAAATAGATTGTAATCAGTCTGCCTTTTAAATTTTTATCTTGTGTAATTCCAGTGCTAGGGACTAAGCAGTCAATAATCATACTTTAAATATTATATTTATGACCCAAAACACTGCACAAATGAAAGATTTTTAACAGTTAAAATATGGGGATTTTTTCCAAATGCTGTTATTAAGAAGTTGGGTCCTGTAAGGTTTCTGGGTTTTTCAGCTGTTCTTGTTCTTGTCACGTTTTTCCCAGGTGTACATTCCAAGCAGAGTGGCTCTTGTGCTTCAGAACACGGATATCCCAAAGTGAAGTTCTCTGTAACTACCACCAAGGAAGCAAGTCACCAAGAAGTGCTGATACACTGTACTAGTACTAAGTATAACAAAACTTGCTCTAAGGAGGCTTTCTGAGACTGAGTATAGTAATATTAGGTGTTTAAAATGTAAGATTAATATTCACATGTAATTGCAGAGCTCTTGACTTGCTAGACCCTCTTTTGAGGAAGCTTTACAAAGAGGCAGAAAGGAAAACGTTGGGTTTGTAGTTCTAGTAGTACAAAATTACACTTAAGGTGTTGCAAAGCAGCAGGTATTCTCAATTAAAATGTTGTTTACAGAACTTTATCAGGAATGATAAGAGTGATCCTGCTCCAAAGTTTGTAATTTCTTATAATCCTCATTTTGATAGTGAATTCAAATATTCATTATATATTAATGCTTCTTACTAAAAGTAAGTAGTTTGCTTAAATAAAACAGAAGTTTTTGGCTAAAAGGCAGCCTTAACGGTTTGTGGGACCTAATTTGAGGCTCCTCTTCTTCAATGAAGTCTAACATGGAATTAGAAATGTTTATCCAAAAGGATGAGAAGGTCCTCTGAGAGTCTTGTACTTTGCCATTTTTTATTTAATTAAAAATGCACAAAAATGCTGGCCAGCAAAACGAGCGGGCCGGTTGAGTGGTGGCCTGCTGATGCTATTGTGTGTGCTGGTTATCTGCTCCCACCTAATCGCTTAGTCTGAGCATCTCACTTGTTGCAGCTGGACAAAAGTCACACAACTCTTCTACTTAGATCACTAAAATGTTCAGTGAGAAGCATGTTTTGGTCTTAATGCAACAATACCACACTGGAAGAGGTACTTAAAGTGCAGTTCTTCCCACTGCATTTATTTCACTGACATCAGGACCTTGCAGTACTGATTTCACTACTTCCAGAAGCTGCCTTTCAGCTTGGAACATGATGATGTTCTTGCACTTTTATAACTTTTGAAACATTGCTTCTCATGAAGAAGCAGTCTCAAAATACAGTGATCAAACTAAGGTGGTTTTTTTTGATTAAAATTAAGATAGTTAATTATTGGAGTGCTGCTAAGATAATTCAAGTGAGTTCCTTCACGAGCTACAACTTTTTTGTAAAGAGTAAGATTTTGTATATTTGAAAATGTATTGCAGAGTATTCTGGAAAATTAATACCAAATTAACGAGACATGCTTTATTTTGTTCCATTTATTTAAAAACATATTTGAATTGGTTCTGAAATGAATGTCTTTTGTACAAATCTGAATTTTCTAACTTTTAAAGTAGCCAAAGAGGAAGATGTCCGTGACCATTTCCAAGTCATAATTTTACCCAGTTTCCTTTGTGAACCATTGTGTAAACTACTGAAGAGTTGGTGCCAACACTGACAATCTATTCACAGTTCTTGGAATGCTTACTTGTGGCTTACTTCCTAAGCAAAATAAGGGATGGAATAATGCAGCATGATGGAAAAGAGTCTTTTGCAGAGTTCACACTGAGAAGACTTTGTGGACATCCCCAGTCTGATATGTTCTGTGTGGCAGAGAATGTTATATTGCAGTTGAGTACCATAGGATCATGCTTCATTTTCCTCTACACCAGTTTGATCATTGTTTGGTTGTGGGCTAATAAAAGCATTCCTGTTACGCTATGACTTTAAATAAAATATACTGAACTGTTTTAGCAACTGGAACTGATTATCTTTTTTTTTTTCCCAGATTGTTTTCCTTGTAGTGAAATAACGAGCAACTTCTAATACATGTTATATTTACATTGTATTGATCTAATATGTTTTATAGGGTGGTTTGTTTTTTTTTTTTTGTTTGTTTTTTTTTTTACTGGCACCAGTTCCAGGTTTCAAAATGTAATGCAAGGCAAGCGTCTGTGTCAAAACTTTTTCCAAGAGAAGGAATAAATGTATGATGTGAAGTAAAAACTGTAAAATTACATGCAAAATAAACTCTGAGGAGGAGAAAACAAATACATATATGGTTTCATTCCTTGCATTGTAAAACGATTTTACAGTGGTCTTAACACTGAAAGATTACATTTTGCCCCATCCTGAAATCAGGGACTTGTCTTGGTCAAAAAAAAAATCATAATGAGATTGGTAGAATATTTTTTCCTATGCATATTTTCTTTAACATAGTGATAGATTAGTAAAAATGAACCACAAAATTTGCAAGGTAAACATGCAACTACAGAAAGCATAATAATTAGGGTTTTTTGGAGCCCACCTCTGCATTTGTGAGAGTGCTACTGCCTGTCTTGCAAGGCTGGAAAATTTTCCCTTGCAATACCCCTGGAAAGCCAATTTCTTCCTCCTGCTGTTTGAATTTTGATGGATTATGAAGAGAAATTAAGCTTTCACCTTCCTTCTAGTGACACTCTGATTGCAACCAAGGCTCCTCCTTACGGTCATGTTCTGAGGCTGTCACCATGTCTGGTTGAAGCCTGACACACTCTGAGAAGCACAGGAGCTCCAGAGCTTTTTTGCTTGGCCACACCTCAAATCAGCACTCCTTAGTTCTGTCACAGAAGTAAATGAAGTGGTCTGTGGTGATTTATCCCAGGGCACAAAGCTCTCCACAGATATTCAGACATAGTGAAGGAACACTCTTTAAAGATAACCTTTCTTAGTCTACAGGACTGATAAGGATTTATATTTCAACATTTAGAAATGCAGACCTCCCCGTCACCTGGGAGTTCTTGGTAGCCCTGGCCACAGAAGTTGTTGCTCCACAATTTCTCTAACACTCCATGAGAACTCAAGCTCACCTTCACCTGCCAGTTCATCTAAAGTTTCAGACTGACCTTCCCTCTGTCTTGCACTCTGTGTGTGAAGGGTTCTTTGTACTTAATAATTCGATTTACTCTCCAGACCAAGTGGTTATTATGATAACAGGCAGGCGTCCACTACACTGCGGTGTTCTATGAGCAATGAATTTTAATTTCCATGCTGTTTTCTCCTCCTCCCACAACTCAAGCTTTACTGTCCTGAGGTTTATTTTAAAGATGAAGAATGGAGTCATTGTTTAAAATTGGTGAGTACTTCTGGAAAACAAATTTTAGTGGAAAAAACTCCACTTTGTGGGGTTTCTTTCCTATGAAGTTTTTCTTGCTCATTCTATTCAATTTAGTAAAGACTTTTAACCATGTGCTCTGAAAGATGGGAATGTGGTGCTGGTAGTACTCTGCCAAAGGGAGAGCAGCTGTGTGAACAGTAAGATACCAGATAAGCAATTGTGTGGTACTTGCAGATATTGCAAGGGGATATTTTTGTGTATTAATCTGTCAGTCACAGTTCTGCTTTCAAACGAAGTTTTAAGCATCTTGAAGTAGTTTTAGCTTCCCCATTTTTTTCATGACTCCAGGTTCTTAACAGCCCATCAGTGGTTAAAGGAAGAACTTCCTGTCTATTTAAGTCTCATTTCTTAGAGCTTAAAAGTAACTCAGTAGTTAAGAGTGAAGGGTAACTGAATGAACATCAGAAATTGTTTCCTTAAATAAATGTGGACATTATATTCTGAATATGTTAAGGTGTATGATTTGTCTGTCTTCTGCTTCATAATTTGATTTTCTAGGGATTTAAGTATTCTGCATTTAAGTGTTTTATCATTGACTGATGTTTCCAAACTGGGTGTGTTGTCATTGTTGAACTACTGCTACGGAGATGAAGCAGTGTTTTACATATTTTCATATATCATACCTTGGCTTGGATCCCAGTTTCATAAAAATCAGCCTGTAAGTGGCATCTTTGTAACAATTAATTGGAAGAGTTTGCCAAGGAAGATTCTGGACATGTGTGTGTTTTCACACCTCAGAGTTTATGGTGCAAGTGTTTTGAAAGGGTTGAGAGTGTAATTTGCTGTGATGGAGACCTGTCTCTTATGCCAATCTTACTTTTTAATTCGGTTTAGATTATCTAGAGTTGGTTTCAGATCCTTGAGGAGAGAAGCAGCTTCTTTCTGAAAGTTTCACAAGCATTTAAGAAAAAAAAGGAAATCCAAAGGGTTTGGTCATGTTTGCCTTTACATAGAGAGAAAAGGATTTATTTTCTTCATGCAATGTTTCCTTTAGGTAGGCTTTGTCAGGTTTTGATTTATGTGAAAATAAGCTGCAGTAGTTGTGATGGGCTGACATATGACTGCTCTTATTAAAAATAATTATATAAGTTGTTGGGTAAAAATAACTCCAGTTTAATACGCTAAAAATATTCTGCTTGTGGAAAGGTAGAAACAAAAGCTAATGATGACTCATTAGATGAGACAAATTATGTTTTTCATGCCTGTGAGTACAATATGTACCCCGTAAATATAAATAAGTTTTGGCTATTCATGGGAAATTAAAGCCTAAAATAAATTAGGAGAAAATGTAAGCACTTGTATGTATTGAAGAAATCAGTCTCAACTTAGCTGCTGGTTTTGCATTTTTACAAAGCTAATCTGAACTCTTAAAAAAAAATCTCAAGTGAACTAGGTCTGAAAACTGTCTTAAAAAGTTAAGACAGATAATAATTTCTCAATATTAGGAGAGTATTAAAATTGATGCAGCACTAATTATCCATGCCATTTGACTCAACGTCAAATTAACTTCAAATTTTCAGCATTGTTAAAAGCTAGGAGTGAACTTTCTCCACTTGCTTGTTTCTTCTGACTGTGCCACAGATGACAATTTAAATGTATAGAACAAGGACAGTCTGTTATTGACTATTCGATGCTTTACCTCGTTTTGTCTTTGCTGGTGGTATGAGGTTTATGACAGAACAGGTACAGTGCATTTAGGAAGAGAGCTGTGTCTGCAAACACTGAAGAAACCAAGCTGCCAGTGCTGTAATGGGTGTCGTGGTTTAGCCCCAGGCAGCAACCACGCCTGAGGCAGCCACTCAAAGCATCAGAAAGGTAAAAGCTGGAAAACTCATGGGTTGAGATAAAGACAGCTTACTAGGAAAAGCAAAAGCCATGCACACAAGCAGAGCAAAACAAGGAATTCATTCCCTGCTTCCCATGGTTGGACAGGCCTTTAGCCATCTCCAGGAGATCAAGGCCCCGTCATGCCTAACACTGACTTGGGAAGACAAACACCATCATCACTCCAAATGTGCCTTCCTTCTTCCCCCCACTTTATATACTGACCACGATGTCACATGGTCTGGAATATCCCTTTGGTCAGTTGGATCACCTGTCCTGGCTGCGTCTCTTCCCAACCTCCCAGGCACCCCCAGCCTCCCTGCCAGCATGGAAGTGTGAGAAACAGAAAAAGCCTTGGCCTGTTGTAAGCCCTGCTCAGCAATAACAAAAACATCTCTATTACCCTCACTGTGTTCTGCACAAATCCAAAACACAGCCCCATACCAGCCACTGTGAAGAAATCTAACTCTACCCCAGCCAAGACCAGCACAGAGGGACTTGGGAGCGAGCACCCAGCTGTCCCGGGATACTGGGTCTGGTGGGGCAGGTTCATGCTAAAATAGTGTTAATAAATCAGTGTTTTGGCTGTTGCTGAATGGTGCTTGCACAGTGTGAAGGCTTTCTATTTCCTATCCTGTCCTCACTCACCCCTTGCCAGGAAGTGCCTGGACATCTTCCTGCTCATGAGAAGTTGTGAATGAATTCCTGTTTCTGCTTTGCTTGCACGTGCTCCTTTTGCTCTCCCTGTTAAAGTATTGTCTTCATCCACAAGCATTCTCACCTTCCTTCTATTCCTGGAGGAGAGGGAAGTAACCGAGCTGCTTGTGAGGGTGTTTGGCTGTTTTCTGGGATCAACCCACCACTTCCAGCAAAATCTGAGTGAGCTGTGCACCTCAGAAGGAAGTTGGCTGGTGGGATGAAAGCAGGTGAAGTTGCATGAAGTAGTTTGAAAGTCATTTGAAGTCAAAGGTAAGAGATAAATCCCAGCCTTCCTTAGTTGCCTTTCACAAAACACTGAGTGTGTATCTTGTGTTTGCTTGGGTTGTAGAGTGACACAACTGGAGTAGGTTAATTATCCTGCTGTTGAGGTATCACCTGTATGAAGGAACAAAGTCTATGTATTCAGTCCATTTCATGCTAAAAATCCTTGGGCCTGTTCTTTTTCAGTAGTAGCATATGATCATCCCTGTAGAAAAGTGTAAAAATACTTTTCTACTTCAAAATGGAAGTAATTTCTAATGTAAAATCCTTCATAAAAGTTTATTTACTATTAAGGGGGAGTAGGGGAGAGAAGCTTCTGTCTAAAGACTACCTTCTGGTACAATAAAGATATGGGAAATTAACTGAAGTGAAAACCTGATCTTTCAAATGTATGGAATTCTAACCATCACTTTTGTACAAAGCTACTTTCAATCTGTTGAGTGCTGCTTCTGGTGTTTTGTTGGGTTTTTTTGTTCATAACTGTGGTTTTAGCCCAAATGCAACGCTCTGAGTCTTTCTGTATTCTGTAATCTGTGTCACTACTACTTATGAAAGTTTGAGGCAATCACAGTTTTCAGTCATCAGTCAGAAGTTGGGGTTAGCCTTGCTTTGGGAGTTTCTAGGGTGAGGATACGAGGAAAGACTGAAGATGTTTCGTGGTTTTGTTAAATACCACTTAAATTCCTGCCTTTGCAATTCCACTAAGCATTTTAAATCTTTGACTATGGCAGGGTTTTGTGAGAAAACAGCTAGCCCTATGCAGCACCAGAAAAAGCATGTCTTTCATCTGGCATGAGAAAGCCAATTATGCAGACACATCATGTCCAAAACTGAGATGTATTTTTCTATCCAGGTTTGTTTATCTGAAGGGACCTAGTGTTGATCACTTCATGAAATGGAGCAGATGGGCTGTATGGCATAGAGAACAGGTTTTAGTGCAAAAAAACCTATTTTCCCAAGGCAAAAAATGTTCCAGTATTTCAAATATGGGAGTTTTTTCATGAAAAATATTGGATTATGACAAGTGAGCACTTTCATAGGAAGATATTTGTCAAAAATCCTTCCAGAACTGTTCTATAAAAATAAAACTACTGTTCAAAATCAATGCTTACATTATGTGCAAAGCATGGGACACTCACAGCTTTAACTCTGTTAGTATATGCAGCTGCTTAAAGGGTTTTCATTAAATTTGTTGTGTAATTGAATTACTGAGCAATTTTTATGAAGAAAAAAGAAAAGATTTTTAATAATCATGTAAAGTGATAGGGCTATTGGGTTGGCTTTCCACAGGCCCCCTTGGGCTTCTAAAATTCCAGTCACCCATGTAGCTTTGTCTGGTGCCTGTTGGGAGCTTGGCAGGCAGTGGTTTGGCCAAGCTGCTGCCCTCAGCATCTTCTTTCCTAGGTGGGCCAAGCTGTCCTGGTTGTGGTCCTTGCACAAATGCTGGCGATGCCAAGTGATGAACAGGACTGGGGTACTGATTTTGTGGAAATATAACTCTCTAGAATGGCATAAGCTGCCAAGATCTGTAGCTCTAGCTGGGAAACTGATTCTTTACAATTGAAAGACGTCTCAGTCTCCCTGCAACCTGTCAGTGGGGCTGACTGCTGCATTCAATACTTGTGTTTGCTCTAGTTGTGCTATTACACAGAACTCACTCTTCCTTCTATTTTTCAATAACCTTCTGGATCTACCAGCCCCTGTTCCTCAAGCTTATCAGATAAGTGCAATGCAATACCTCATACTCATGGATTAACATAGTGGACAGTTCTTTATGATAGTTAACTCCATTTTAAAAATTCCCAAGGAATCATTCAGTAATGTAAGTATTTAGAAACATGCTGAATATGATTTGCCTAACTGGGTAGAGCTGGTACAAAACATGAAAGGAGCAAATATCCTGGAGTTATGCATCTGCTGCTGCTACAGAAGCTCTCACTGGGAAACACTTTCCTTGCACTGCCTGCTTGTTACAGTGGCTGATTGTAATAGTCCCATTTAAGCTTGAGTGGTGATACACACCTTGTTATGTAAAACACTGTGCAAGGTTGTTTAAACATGAAAGATAATTGCTGATTTCTTGCTGGCTGTAGCTCACAGGTAGACATTCCTGTGACTGATTAAATACACTGACCTTTAGCATTACCAGCCTTGATGGGTTTAAAGCCATGTATGCTTTGATGCGAGGCATAGCTTTCAATCTGTCTTGTCTGCGTTTGCTTTTTCCTGAACACAGAGCTTGTGAATCTTCCTGTTTATTCTGGACAATGTAAGCAGGTGTCTGATGTGCCTGTGCTCCCTGCAGAGTCCTGCCACATCCCAGGACGATGCCATGGTCAGCCCTGTGTGCCTCCAGCTGTTTTCTTTCTGTTGCATCGAGCCATATGGATCTTCTGAGCAGCCCTTGTTCCTCTATCCCTTCCTATTTTTCTGTCTCCCACCCCCTGGGAGATGTTGATGTGCAAGTATTTACAAGGGTTTGCACCCATCAAAAGAGTTATTAAACACAAATCTCTTAGGTGCTTGGAGACACAGGGAACTGCAGCAGAATCAATTGTGTTGGCCCATGTTTTACTTCATCCTTAAAGTTCCAGTTTCTACCTCTTCCCCAGATTTCATGGATTCCGCCACTCTGGTCTGGGGGCCCCTTTTCAGGGCTGTCCCTGACCTGAAAGGATCAGTAGCAGTGTTTCAGCTGTTGCCTTCACAGCAATGACTAGAACAGCACAGATGTAAGCTGCAATCAGAGCTGTGCAAATGAACCACCTTCAGCTCCTGAAATTTATTCCTCCATGTCCTCTGCTGAGCAGTGCTTGTATGTTGCAGTTTGGGAATTTTCCTCATGAGGAAAAATGGTAAGTCTGAGTATGTCTTTGCATATATCTCAAAGTCAGTTTTGTGTTCCACACATCTTTACTTTGCAGAGCTGATATGTGGCGGGTGACTTGCCCAGAATTTGAGAGAATCACTCCAAAACTCACCAGGTAGAGCCTTTTGCTCTGAGGGAAGCAAAGCAAAGTATGAAGACGTGAAGGGCTTGTGATGACACAGCACCTGCTGAGGTTGCTCTGATGCCCAGTGTGTGAGTGAGTGAGTTCATGTGAGTCCTGCTGCAACCTGCTGGTTTGATACAACCAGATTCACCCTCTTCCCACCTCTTTTAGGGGAGCCAGTCATGTCCATACCAGTATGCAGGTACTGCCTATGCTCCAGGGATTACAGAACTCAGGTGACAGAGTGACCAAGGTAAACAAGGATATGAAATGCCAAGTGCCCAGCACATTCACACAGAGTTTAGTGTTTCTAACTCCCAGTTCTTGCTGGAATTGATCAGGTGCTCACCTCATCTTTCACAGTGACTGCTGCTGGCAAAAGACACAAGGAGCCAGCAGCAGGTACCTGTCAGATAACCCTCTTTCTGGGGAAGGCAGGTGTGTTTGGGGATGGAGGGCCTGTGATAGGGGAATCGATGTGGAGCACAGATATCCAGATATCTCCGGTAGGTGTCTGTAGTGAAGCTGTTTCTCCTGCTTTGAAATCTTCTGTTAATGTATCTCTCAGTCACAGAAATGTGAGTAAAAGGCCCTTATTTTTAAAGTGCACATTCTGTAGTATTTTGTACCCACTTCTTTCTGCATCTCTAAGTCGCATCATTAGCAACAGCAACCTACTGTTGCACAGTATTTCCGCAAATTATGCTGCTTAATTAACCAAGTGATGTGTAATAATGCTATGTGGCATTTTTCTAGAAGTGTTACCGAAAAGGCCTGAGCCTCTTAAAGTGATAACAGGAAGGTTGTAGTTGAGTTCAGAAAGATAAATGTGCTGCAAATTGCTTGGTAGCCCTGCAAGTCTGTGTCTACAGCAGTGGTTCAGATCAGAGCAGTAATGAGCGGTTTTGAAGTGACTCCCCTGATGGTCTCCTTTTACCACATGATAACGCAGTTCCCAGAGCAATTTTGGGACAGAAAAATGTAGGTTCTTTAGAGGTGGAAATAAACAGCAGCCTCTTCTCCAAAAGCACTCTAAATGTCCCTTGGTGTGATTTGCTTAGACCCCCAATATCTCCATGCACAGCCTCTGTCCACTGCAAGGACTTCCCACGTGCATCAAATAAATCTTCCTGTCAGGAAGCTTCAGCATAGGAGGTGAGACGGGCTCTAATCCAGAGCATACTGCCCAAACCACGTGGAATAGCAGTGCAAGGAGCTCAGCAGCCACTTTGATCTGTTCCTAAAATTTTGCTAACACAGATGTAACATAATAGGCCAGCGCTATTATTCCTAAATATGCAAGACTTTACTACTGTCAATCCATATTCCTTGGCTTAAGCCCTGTTCTTTATGTAACACTGCAAACCAAATTAAAGTTATAGAAATGTTTCTGGAACTATTTACACAGAACTGATGTTGTGAATCTGCAATTATTTTTGCAGTTATCTTAATGTAGCTGTTATGGCATAATAACAGCCTTTAGTCATTGTTTTTCTGCCTGCTATGGCAAATAATGTGCTTGTCTAATGCAACAGAAACTGCAGTCAGTAGCAAAATCTTTAATATCTAATTTACTAGACCTTATTTTGCACTTTTTCATCTGAAATGCAGATTTATAAATTGAAGCAGTGCATGTAACATTTCAGTGAATGAAATCATTACCAACAGGATGTTTGGATGGCAACTGTAATTTGGCTGGGGAGGTTTTTTTAGTGGGACTAATTTGTCTTCATGTGCCAGAAGATTTTTTAAAAGCTAACACGTTTTATGTCGTTGTTGGTGGGGGTTTTTTTGGTTTTTTGGGTTTTTTTTATATGAGGAGGTTTTTGATTTATTTAGCAGCACATAGTGAAACATTTAGCTCCCCTCACCCCCTGCAGCCTCCCTGTTTCATTTCCAGGCTGCTTCACCTGAGGGTTGCCATTCCCACTCGTACAGCCATAAGCTCAAAATCAGGAGTTGGTTCTCAGTATTTGAGTTTGGCTCTTCCTGGTGCCACAAACAGCACCTGAAGGGAACCCACATGAAAGATGGAGAGGGACTATTTACACAGGCATGTAGTGACAGGACAAGGGGGAATGGCTTCAGGCTGAAAGCAGGTTTAGATTAGATATTAGGAAAAAAAAATCTTTACTGTGAGGATGGTGAGGTGCTGGCACAGGTTGCCCAGGGAGGTTGTGGCTGCCCCATCCCTGGAAGTGTTCAAGGCCAGGTTGGATGGGGCTTGGAGCAACCTGAGATAGTGGAAGGGTGTCCCCTGCTCATGACAGGGGGGTTGAAATGAGATGATCTTTACAGTCTCTTCCAACCCAAACCATTCTATAATTCCATGATTAAGTTCACATGAGGGATAGTGGGGGATGATTTGCGTCTTCAACAAGAGCTCAGAAGTAAAAGTGATCCAGGCCCACTTGACAGATCTGTCACAAAGAGGATGCACTGCAGGATATTCATTCACTGCTTTCAGAGCTTGCAATGTATTTCTCTTACTAAATTCTTCCTTAATTGCAGTAATGAAAAGAGCCCACCTCTGTGCTGGATGGGATGAACACTGCCCTTGATGCCCTTCACATATTTGATTTTTCTCATTTTCCACTGCATTTTGTCATTGCGCTGTAATGTTGCATTCTGCAGCAAGTGGAGTAATCATGGAGGGTATGGAGAGTATCAATGTTGTGTGATAAAGGTACAGCAAAGGTATGGAAAGGTATAAATGGCAAAAGCTGTATTTCTGGAGTAGGTAAAGGAGACCTCCAGGTGCTGCCCATCTTTGGTCACTGGAGACATGCACTGCCCAGGCATCTTGTGGATGCAGGGTATTACAGCAGAAGTCACAAAAAAATTACTGACTTCAAATAGACTTGTTACTTAAAGAATAATCCCTGTTTATGCTTTCATTCAATATCACAGAAAGCAAAAATTATTTATAAATACAGTTTAACTTCCACTAAAGCTTAAAAAAAAAAAAAATTGAAGAAATTTTAAGAGAGCTAAGCAAAAGTATTAAAGCTGTCACTCTCATTCCAGCTGTCCAGGAAAATTTGTTTCTGTTTCTGTAAAAATCCAGCAATAACTTAAAATTAATTTCTCTGCCTAAGCAGACCTCAGTGTCTTTCTGGGTGAAGAATGGAATTTACTGGGGGGTTTTTCAGCACACTGATAATATACAAATATTTAAGAATCATATAAAGAGTTCTCATTTTTTTTGCTGCCAAGGTAAAGCAATGTTCTGTGGTGCTTCAAACAGTTAATTTGGCCCAATCATCATTTTTGGACATCTTGGTCTTAATGTGCCTGGGGAACTTAGCAAGGTGGACCTGGGCTCCTTGATCCTGAGTAGGGGAAAAGCCGGACTGGATCTTTGTCATGACCTTAAGTGGAAATGGTACTAAAGCACCACTTTGTGCTTTTAGGAATACCTGGCCTACTGTGTCCGTCTTGTCTCTCCTTTTTAAGGCTGTTTTGTCTCCACAGAAAGCACATGTGTACGTTTCTGGATGTGTGTGTGCCCTATGCATGTGCAAGATTGCATCAATACTTATCAGAATCCATCTGTTTTAGGGTCAGGAACAGCTCGTGTTTGTGTGCCTGAACAAACATAACACAAAAGTTCTGGTTTACTTAGGAAACTCGTAGACATTTAGGCATAACAAATAAATAATGGAAACTTTCTTAACATGTCATCAGACTGTTCATTTACAGAGATTTGAGGTTTTTAGGGGTTTTTTTTAGCAATAGGATGAAAAGACTGATCTTCCTCTTGTGGAGTTTTGCTACTGAGCCTTTTTTTTGTAGGCTGTGCATTCATTAAGTAATATATACAGACAGGCAAATACTACATGCCTGTATATTTCTTTCACATTATATTTATTTAAATATTAAGTGAAACTGTTGCCCTGACAACTTGATAAAGCAGCCATAGAGTCTGTGTACTCCTGAATGCTCTTGCTTTAGTAGTTTCAATGCTATTTGTTTGTTCAGTGAATTCCTTTGAATCTTTCATTGAAGGGGGTTCCCTTAAGGAAGTGAATCAGGGAAGTTCTGGGATTACAAATTCTAGGTTGGTGGGAACTGTATTTCCTCCTTAAAGCTGTGGCTTTGTCTTGGTAACACAGAGATGTCATTACCAGAACTCTGATACCTTGGGATCAGAATTACATGAAGTGGAAAGCAGAATTCAAGGCTGAGTATACTGAATTTGCAGAAGTCTTTTAATATTGTAAATTAGCACAAAAATTTAGCCTCATCAGGCTACATGTGAATTATGAAATGGAATTTAGGTTCCTACAATTCCTGAGATATAGATATAGATAGATATAGATATCTCAGTCAAATAATAATCATATTATAAGAGCTGATAATGATTGGCAAAGTATTACATCTTTTTGATTACTTTGCCTTCACCATCAGTACTTTTGCTGCATCCCCAATCTGCTCTGCTGTGATTTACCTGGTTATTTTATTGCAAGTTCTCTCAACAAGCTCCCAGAAGTCCCTGAAATTGTTGTGCCACTTATCTCATAATGTCTGATAACCTCTGCAGCCGACTCCCCTGGGTCACTCAGGTTCTTGCTTTCAGGATGACAGTGCCTTGGATGTTCCTTTAGCACCATGGAGCCTTGGCCTAAGCACCCTTTGGTGCTTTCTCATTGATAATTACTCCATGAGAGAAAAGGAATGCACAGGAATGTGCAGAAGTGAATAAGCAAAATGAACAAGTCTACACGTGGTATAAGCCACTGCAGAGGGGTTCACCTGTTACACCTGTGTCAGAGAGGTGCTGCTGTGCCCCACCACTTCTCTTTGGCCACTTGAGACAGGAATTTAAGAACTTGCTTAATTGAGGGATGCCAGTGAGAGAAAAGCCTTAGAGAGGAATATACATTTTATTCTTTTTATTTTGTGTTCCTTTTTCCTTCAGGACTGGGGAGCTCAGTATCACATAGAAATGTCACACAGATATGCAAGGAATCACTCTGCTTGACTCGTATCAAATCACACTGGAGCTCCTACATCTTGCCTTTTGAAAAAAATCCCTGGAATTACTCTGTAGGAAGTGCTGCAAAAGCTCGTTTAAGGTCAATTAAAGCAGTCACAGTACTGTCAGAGTTGCCAAATCCAACCCAGGCCATTTATTTTCTGGCTCCCTTTTGCTTACCGTTTGCCAATTATAAATGTGTTTTCCCCTCAATTATTGAAAAGTGCAAATGCTTTTATGCTCTCCTGATTTATATATATTTTTAAATTAAATTTTGAAGGACTGTGGTGCTTATGATGAGAGTTAAACACATTTCATATCTTAATAAGCCTATTTTTATATTATGCTGCTTGAACTACAATCATGCTAAGGAATGGAGTGGGGGGAATAAAATTAATGGGTTACTCCTGAAGTAGAAAAAATTATTCATTTTCGATAAAAGATCTTTTTGATAATTTACTCTTGACTTCACTACTTGATTTATCTCATCTTCTCACATTAATTTGTTTTTAATTTTTTTCCCTTATGAGGTTTTCTAGCTGCAGTAACAGCTCCAAGATGGTTGGATTGATGAGCTACAAAATTTCACATTTTTGAACTAAAAGAAAAAATGGCTTAAACACTTGAGCTAACAAGAAATATAACTTTCATGTAATAAACTAGAAATTCAACTTTCCAGTGCCTTGATTTAAGGTGCTGGAAATTGATTATTTAGTTCACCTGCTCCATCTAGAGTAGATATGAACTAAAGCTGCTTGGGCTCTCCCTTGAGTTACCACTTATGGGCTCAAACCTCAATTGTTCAGTAAAGTTTTTGACTATAGCAGCCCCTATTTCCAGGCATGTTTCCGAGTGCATTTCCTGCATTTTCTTGTTTTCCCTCAGCTGTGTAGTTCTTTCCTCAAATATTCCCTGTACATCTCCCTGAATCCTCGTTAAAATTTTAGCCCAGGTGAAATTATCAGTGTTATTACATCTCAGCATTCTCAGTGCACATGTTTTTATCTCATTTGCAGCCTGTTGGTGTGCTCTCAGAATGAACTAGGCTGGTCAGAATTAACAATCCTTGTAGGGCAGTTATGTTAGTTAATATAGAGTCAATATATTGCTTTCACTTCTGCAATGATTTTAAGAACCTAGCCTGCTACTTACAGCAAATGCAGGGAGATTAGAGTGAAAGAAAAAACAAAAAGGCAAATGAAATGAGAAAATAATGAAGTAATTAGAAACATTAAAGTTGAAGACAAACTGGTTTAATCCAGACAAAAATAATTTTGTTGAAACTATGGACTGCACTAAGGACTGTGAGTGATTCAGAAAAAGAAAAGGAGGATACTTTCTGAGTTAGTTGACCAAATGTGACAGGTCAGTAATAGAACCTATCTGAATCAAATGGTAAAAATCTTCTGTCATATTCTTTGTCAAAATTAAAAAAAACAAACAAACACTCTCCAAAACCACTCAAAAAACAAACAGCCCCCCCCTCCCCAACTTCCCCCTCCCTCCCACCCAAGAAAACAACCAGAAAAGGAAAAAAAAACAAAAACCCAAACCCAAAACCAAAGCACCTGTGGACAGGGAGAAGAGTTAAAAGGACTTTGGCAGATCAGCTGGATTTACTGAAAGAAGGAAGATCGTTGCTCTGTACCCTCAAGAACTTCCTGCTGCTTTCCCCCAGTACCTGTTCTGTTCTTTCTTCAGTGGTTTTCATCCACCTTATTCTGTGACTGTGCCCCAAAACAACCCAAGGTGATTCCAACAGCACCTGCGAGGCATCAGAACACCTGCCCAGGCACTGAACTGCCCAGACTGGCCAGGTGATGGTCTGGACCAGACAGCTGAAAGGAGCAGTTTCAGCTGAGATGCACAGTCTGTGCCTTCATGGATGACGGATCACATTTTATCCACATATATATAAAATAAGCATTTTCCCCTTTACTAATCTCCTCTGTTTGTCTGAGGTGGCAGCAACACAGCATGAATCAATTGAGGTTCAATAGGAACTCTGTTTCTTTCTTCTGTACTAAGAAATATTACTCCATGTACAACAGTACTGAATATCCCCTCTCTAGAAACATAAATCTGATAGTTTTTAGTAAGTTTATCTTGTGCAAGTGTTGAATATCAAAGTCTTATTGTCATACTATTATTTTTTCTTTAGAGTATTCTAATTCTTTCTCCCTGTTATCTTTGAACTAATAAGTTATCAAACTGTGTAGTGAAATGTTCTCAAGCTGTAACCTTTAAAAGATCCTATTTTCATCAATTTATAAGTTCTTGGGCAACAGCTCACATGTATGACATATCCATCTTCAACATTTTCTTGGTTGAGTACCATAGATGGTGAATTTTGTATTTGAATGATTTAATATAAAGCCCAACTTAAATTTAAGTTCTTCTTTTCCATAACCTGATACCTTAAGTCTTTGGTGTTTACATACAGATATTTTTTAAAGATTTGTGACTCAAAAAAGAGCAATTTTTATTCTTACTTGATAATTATCTCTAAATTTGTGTGACTTTTATTCTTACTTAAGGTAGTCTGAGAGAGTATAACTTTTTTGCCCTCCCCAGGTGCTTACAGCCCTCAAGTGTTGCCTGTTCCACTAATACACCCACATTTTCTTTTCCACCCTTTCCTTTTATTCAATTCTTGGCCAATTTGCAATGATTTTTGTCCTTCATTGTTAATTAGTAACTGAGCAATCACCAATAGTGTTCCAATTTTGTGAGATATTTAGTGGATTGGTTATGTATGACATTTAAAGCACCTAGATTCTAGGCTCTTCTAGCATATGCTGTGATTAGAATAATGAATACAAATGTGAAGGAGGAAAAAAAAAGAAACAAAACAGGCTGTTCCATATCCGAGCTTTTTTAGACTCGCCTTTTGCCTTTTAAATAATTTTTCTACTTCCATGAAGGAAAGAGATGAGCTTTGCAGCTTATGCTGGGAGGTCAATGGCCCAAGGCTGCTCTGAGGAATGAGGGGAATGAGCCCAGCACTGTGCCTGCCTGCTTGGCAAGCCCTGTTCACTGCTGTTCCTGTGCTTCTGACCACAGCTGGAGTTGAGAGGGGTTTTCAGATCACAACAAATGTCTTAGGTAGGGTAACTTTCCCTGGAAACCTCCAGGCACTGAATACATCTCCTGGAAGAGCAGTAGTGTTTTCACAGGGAAAAAAAAAGGAAAGAAAAAAAGAAAAAAAAATCCTCTAGTGAGTGCCTTTAAACATTATTTTCAGAATTCAAGTTAATGAGTTGCATTTTTCAAGTTCAGCTTGACAGGAGGTGTGTAACACCACCAGAAGCAATCCTTGCCACAGCATTAGCACTCATCTTCTACCAGGCCTAAACCACTGCTGAATTTTTGCTCCCAGCTCCACAGATATCTCTGCCTGAAAACAAGTGTGTGTAGCTTTCTGTAGTACAGAGGAGTGCCAGGTGAAGTTTGAGTCTATTTGGCTGTTATTTTTCAATGGCTTTTGCCAGATGTTCAGATTTTAAATAGCCGTTCAGAAGAAATGTAGGCATAGGCAAATATCAGCTCCCCTGGCTCGGGTGCTGGGTCTTGTCTGCTCATCCAGAGTCTTTTGACAGCTCTCTAGAAGCTGCCCCTGTGTGGTTGGCAGGAGCACAGAAGGGTCTGGTTCCATCAGTAAAACTGTGTTAACTCAATCTACATTTGACTGGAGATTTTGCAGATCTTTGACAACCTTTCCAACCTCACCCAGTCTATTATGTCCACTCACTTACTGAAATCTATTCTAATCGATGAAAGGGACACTGCATTTCTTGGGAATAGGCTTTGGCTTGCTTGCTTTGCTTCCTGTAAATCTCCATAGGCTCCTGCTGGAGGGAAGCAGGTCTATTGCTCCTTAAACTGCCAGGCAAGGAATCAACCCTTTGTTAGGCCCAGACAATATTGGTAGATTAGTAGCACCTTGTAACTTGAACTGAAGAGGTGAGGCATGAAGATTTATGTGTTTTTTGAATAGATTGATTTTCTTTTTGCTTCTCTAGTGTCTTCATTTTCCAGGTGATGGTGTCACTTCACCCAGTTCCCACATATAAGCACTACTTAATAATCAAAAAAGTCATATTCATCTGACATTGTTTGGTTTCTGTAAAACTTACTGTATACCCAGAATTAATGAAAGAGCATAATGCATTTCAAAATACTTTTTTTCTTTTCTCACAAATTTACACAACCAAAGCAATTGCTAAAAATTTTCCAGTTGTTCAGTGGGACAATGTTTTCATGTTAGTAAGGGCTGTTTTTGACCCTAATGTCAGAAGTCTAGTTGGAAAAGAGTGAAATGGTAAATAACACAAGAAAAGTTTTAAATATCAGGTGTGTCAAAAGGGTATGAACTGGTTGTATTTAGATCTTACAGTTTTGAGTTTGGAAATATTGAATCTTACCAATGTTGAATTTTGAATTGAGTTGAATACATATTGAATTTTACAAATGTTTCCCTCATGCATTTTTAATGAGTACATGCAGTCAGAGTGCTTTACTTTAATAGATGCCCTGGGTTTAAAACAAGTCACATGCAGGAAATGCTCTATATATTTATAAAAGAAATGAGCATTACCTGTACAGTGGCAGACTCAGTCTTGCCCAGTGAAAACTACAGACAGAAAATGTAATCCTCCCACCCCCAATTCAGCTTCACCCGTCTTTTAGGAGATGCCCAGAGAAAGTGACATCTGTTTTCAGAATAGAAAATATTTGCATTCTAAAGATTGCAGCAATTTTATTAAGGCATTAGAATCATCTCTCTCTTTTTTTTTTTTTCTCCTTAATCTTCTTATTCTCTTTTAATATTACTCATTTTGTAGTTTTATGGAGTTTAATTTGGGGGAGAATTATTTACAAAGCTATTTCTTTTAGATTTGGGTTGGGGTTTTTTCTTTTGGTTTGGTTTGTTTTTTAGGTTTTTTTATATATGTTTACAGGGTTCCTTCTTTGCTTTCTAAGAGGCAGTGGTGGTTAGAGTTTCTTTTTACTGAATTACCAGGGGGAAAAGCGGCATCTGAAAAATCAGAATAGTGTTTCCTGTGTGATCATCTGTTCCTGCTGTTTATGCTTCACCTGGATACCTAATCCTTTTAGCAGTGCAGAAGATTTTGAAGCTACAGACAAGAGATTATGGCTCCAGGTGAGGGATAAGCAGTTGATCAAATGAATGAAGGAGAAAAAGAGATTGTTTCAATGCAAATATTCCCTACTAATTAGGGCTAGGGAGAAGAATTGAGAAGAAATGTGATTAGTAGTCTCTCTGTCTGTCTCAATAGGATTTCTTTTTTTCCCAAGGAGAACACCTTAAAATTATCGTAAGGGATTTAATCAATTCTTCAGGAGACCAGTATTACCTGTACAGTTAGTACCACACTCTTGTGTCAGCTTTGTGAATGTTTTATCTGTCATTTGTAATATATGTTTGTTTTAAGCTTCCTTTGGAGCAGAATTTTGCAGGGTCAGGAGCTAAGGATCAGGAGGAAGGCTCTGTCGAGGCTGCTTGGTCAATGTTTTCCATGACTTTGCTTGCAGAAATAACACATCACCACTTCATTTTGGACTTAGAAGCATGTATATTTCTGAATTTTATCTCTCTTGGCAAACAGTGAGTGAGGTAACAACTCAGCAAAAGTCTTCCTTGCCAGAGGATCACTCTTTTCAATCATGAAGATATTGGAGCCCACAGTAGCAGCCAGTGCAGTCAGGTCTTTAGCATGTTTAGCACTTTCCTCTTAGTGTACTCTGTGCTCTGACTCGTCCACAGAAAATCTTCCACGCCTTGTGTGACACAAAGAGCAAACTAAGACACTAATTAGCTAAATAACACTAGAGCTACTCCTTTCCCCACATCCTGTCCCTGAGAGGAACACATCAGAACAGAGGCAGTTTTCTGCTGGTTTTACCTGGACCTCTGGGTCCCACTGCAATTCATATATTTGGAGTTTTTCTCAAGCATTTAGTCATCTGTCTTCCCTTCCCGTTATCTTTGCAGGAAGTTGTGGCCACGATTGGAAATTAGTGGATTTTACTGAAGTTAATCCAATTTGCAAATAGAAGCGAACTGGAAACTGCATGCTTAATTTCATCTTAGCCTAAGTTGGTGTTTGAACTTCTGCAGAGCAGTCGCAGGGTATTTTGTTCCCATGTGCAGGTTTTGTTTCTTCAGTTCTCAGAAAACTGCAACAGAAATGGGAAATACTTGTCTCCAAATCAACACAAATGCCAGAATGAGGGTGACATGGCTTGTCCAGTGTCCTAATGTTTAACTGGTGCAGCTGAGAAGAAAGTGGAGTTATTCTGTTCTGACCCTAAAGCCTGGTCCATGCCTCTTTACTGGTACCACTCTGTGCTTTTCATTGTCTTTTAAAAGAAAAAAAAAAAAAAACAGAACACCAACAAACCATGGCTCAAAGACAGCATTTGAGTTAAGTACAGAGAGAAAGAATTATTTATTGTGTGAACTATGCTGTAGACTCAGAAAACCTCATAAATTGTTTCCCAATGTGTATGTGCAAGACTCAATTAAATGCAGGTAATTAAAAGCTCTTTCACAGAACTGACAAAACAACTTCCCTACCTGTGGAGACCTTCCTTCTGAAAAGAAATTACCAGTTCCCAAACATGCTTGGGATTAAAACAGAAATTTACTAAGCATTTTCATGTCTTTTAAAAGGACACTCGATTTACTTGTGACAGGCATGCTATTTTACACTCCTGTTCTTTTATTTAAGCTAAAAATAAAATTCTGACATGTTCCATAGAAAATAACAGAGAATAGAGAGAAGAAATGCAAAATATTGTTTGTTGTTATGGATGATTTAAAGTTTTACCACCTAGCACAGCTGTCTGAGTAGGTGCAATAAGGTGAACTCAACATACAATACACCACATGATAGTAGAGAAAATAATTTGCAATTAAATTAGGTGGCCCATGCAGTCTAATATATTCATCCATGAAAAAAATAGATGGATGCTAACACTTGAGTCAGTATTTAAATCTGAGAGTGGTGCTATTAATAATCAAATTCATTAAGAAAGGTATCTGCAGTATATCTAATTAATTGACTGCTGCACAATACTAGTCTTTTCCAGCTTTTGAAGTCAGCCAGTATTTATAGCAAAAAAGTGCTGCTAGGGACTTTTAAGTTGTAATTAATAATTATTATGTCCCATCATTTAAAAGGCTTGTCCCATCAATATGCTGCTTCTGTTTATTGCTTAGGAGTCTTGCAATAACTAAAAGTAAAATGGTGGAAAGTAAATTAAGTTCTACATTATAGAGATATTAATGGGGGAAAAATACACCTTGTACAATTAACAACAAAGGAGTCAAGTGTTTCTTCAAAAAATAAGAGCCATGCTTCTACTGAAATATGTGAAATACATAAAATACGGAGTTTTAAACCAAAATTGAATCTATCAAGTATAGTTATGACAGATTTCAGGTTACAAGAATAATTTTCAGGTTTTAGATAGCACTAGTAGATAAAGTATTACTGGACGATTTTTAGGCCCCTTCCAGCCCCACCCATTCTGTCAGAGCAGCCCCCAAGGAACTGTTCAGGTGGAAAGGCAAAGGAGTGGAGTGAGGAAGTGACGTTTTCAAGGTCAGGGCTGATGTCAGTGCAGCAAATGGATGGCTGAAATCAGGTACTTTTCTGAACAAAAAAAAGCTGTGTTTTTCTCTCTCTCTCATTCACTGATGCAGACTTCTGGTCCTTTCCTTGTTAAGCACATGTGAGCCCAGCTGTTTCTTAAACTTTATGTCTGGTCACAGCCTCTGCTAGTTCAAAAGGGGAAAAAACCTTTCCTGAGATAACTTCAGAACAATCAGTGAAGCTGCACTGATGTCTTTTTCAAGCAGCTGTTACTTGGGCCCTAAAGTTGTGCATTGAGTGAAAGATATTTTTCCTGCTCTTAGGTAGAAGCCCAGGCTGTAGGTTCTGCTGACAGCTCCTGTTCAGCTGCACCTCAGCCTGGAGATGGACAGTCCTTTCTTTATTGTTTTTGTATGGCAAAATTCTCTCCAGTGAGATTAATCTAAGTATCTTTATGCTGTTACTGTTGGGAGAAAACCAGCATGTTTCAGAGGATGGAAAATGCTTCACTGTTCCCATGTGGTAGCTCCCGGTGAGATGTATTTTCTCAGTGATACGGAACAGTTGTCTCATAACTTTGTTTTACCTTTGTCCTTCTAATGCTCCTTATGTTATAGGAACATTGATAATTCTAGATCCTAATCTTTCTTCACAAGCTTCTGAATGATATTTTCATTTGCTGTACCACTGAATCTGTTGGTCCCCCAGGCAGAGACAAGAAAAGAGCCAACCCAAAATTCTTTGAGAGAGTTTTCAAGGTTCACGTTATACTACCCTTTGATGAGCAGGCCAGAGTACCTGCTCATCAAAGATGAGCTACCAATGAGCCATTTTTGTTCCCCACAATATTTTCTGCTATAACATGTTTGAATGTTTTTCAATATTTCATTTAATTTCTCAAACCTCAGGGAAGTATCGGTGAGGTTTCAGAGCCCTTTGACTTGCAGCCTGAGAAACCAACATCCAGTCCATTTGCTGGTTTTTCCATTATTTTGCTCATTTTAGAGCACAACATATGGAGTTCACCATCTTCTGGCAAACGATGCTAGAAATGTTTATTGATAATCCCTCTCCACACTTCTTTTCACTCCATCCCCTGGGTTTCTACATGAGCATGGGTAGCTTGCATAATTTGGCTGAGAAAGTTACTGCCCTCAGCTGCAGAGTGTAAATCAGCAACTACTTCCATTTACACTGGAGTTCTGCACTGTAAACTATGTGGTTCAAGGTCTGCTTTTGGATCAGATAAAACATCTTCGCGGCGGTGTCTGCGCGAAAAATTAACTGTGTACTGTCTGAAAATAAAGCATCTTGTTTGTAATTAAGCCCCCTTTTTATATTCTTTGCTTAGTGAATCTAGATGACTTTTCTCTCCTAAGTGACACATTCATTACAGAATTACTGTGGTGATTTGAGGAGCAGCAGCTGAGATTATTATGAGTTCTTCTGGAATTGGTGGGACACAGGCGGAATATAGCATGAGTTTTCTGTCCAGCAACATTTAGTATCTGGAGGAGGCAGATTGATGCTACTTGCTGCTGCTGGCTGTCTCATTCTGTATGTGTCTGGCACCTTAGGGCAATTGCTTTGGATTAGAGATGGCACTGAGCACGCAAAGGAAAAATGGCACTTTGTTGTGTGGTGAGAGAGCGCCTCACAACAGCCCTTTGAACCAGCTCATTTGTTCTAGTCGCTGGCTGGGAGTCCTGTGACTTTATCTGGTACATGCAGGCATGAAAAAGGAAAAAAAAAGAAAGAGCCTACTTATGCTCAAGGTTGGTCTGTGGGCCAGTTTTTCAGTGTGTGAGTTGTGTTATGAACATTTGTTTATCCAGGCAGTTATCTGCTCACCTGTGTGCTCGTGCTGGTAACCAGGAATAATGGGCGCTCTCTGTCAGAGCCCAGACACGCAATGGCACAATTGTTTCATTCTTCTGCAGTGTGCTTTTTTTCTGTTTTGTTTCTCCAAGTGGCCTACTGCACACTGAGTAGCTTAAGCTGCCATTATCTGTGACTAGCAGCAGTTATATAGATAAATGAAATCATTGTATTTGCCTTATTGGCAGCATAGTGGGTGGAAAATCTAATGGCCTCATTTGCTGGAGCATTTTGGCATTCACTTTTAGCTTCATGGGGCCTCTATCATCCATTAGCTTTTACTAGTTAATACTCTCAATATTTACCCTGGTTCTTAAATAACTCTGTTTTACATAAGAATATAAGATAAAGCCAGCAGGAACATTTTAATGTTCTGATTATGGTATTATTTAGGAGAAGAAAAAACAACTCGATGGCTGAATTTTGCACCTTGCAACTTGTAGTTAATTAGCAAAATCCCCTCAGCTGGTGGTTTGGGCTGGTGGCAAAAAAAGTTGTGATGGATTGTTAAAGGGTGAGAAGGATGATTTGTTCCTACAAAAGAGACAAAAATTACCTGTTCATTGTGCGCCTAATTTCCTTTCTTGAATAAATAGCAGAGGACACAACTACGATTATACATTTTCCTATACAGATGAACATTTTGACACTAGGAAGGAAGCTTTTTTCCACTTAAGGAATGATATATGGGTATGTAGGCATGTTTCTCTTCTCTATTGACAAAACAACTCAGGTTTAAGAGTTTTCTTATGTGTGCTTCAACTTTTATCTCTGAATCACTAATAACGAAATAGAAAACTTTACACGAAACGCGGATGTTGTTCACTTTGCAGATAAAAAAACTTTTCCCAGCTTTTTAATTCCTCTTCTGTTTGTGCTGTATTTACCTGAAGATGTTTGCATGAATCTGTAACCTCTCCCTTGCAATCCTGTTTGCTACAGGTGTGGTCACTTGTAAGCCTGTCAGGAAGGACTGGGGAAGAGGTAACAGGCACTAAGTGGATATTCCCCAAACTGTTATGGGAAAAAAAAAATTGATGGATAATATGCATTTTCAGAAACCTTTCCATTTTAAGTACATATTTAAAAAGTCTCTTTTAGTGACATCTTTGCTTTTGAAATATTCATATTGCACTGCTGCAGTGTGACTCTGTTTAGGCCTGTGTTTCATTAACCATTCTCTTGTCAATTTTCCACAGCTTCCTCAGCCAGATCCCTTTCGGTTTGCTGTGTTCCATGGTTGGCTTCAGATCAGAAATTATGTTTCGGAGTGTAAAGAAAATTTAGTTAGCTTTGGATTTCTCCATATGTTTTGAATCAGGAGAGCTGTAAAGATGCAATTTAATGGACGATGCAATAATTGGATTTTAGATCTTTAGAAAAAGCAAGGCAGATTTGAACCAAGAATATATTTTGTAGGTTTGCATTCTTAAGACATTTGATTTTCACTTGTTCTCTGTAATTAATGGAAATCTGCTGTAATTTTTATATTGTGAGATGGATCAGCAAATGGGCTGGAGAGGTGTTTCTCCCACTGGATTTTTAGACCTCTGGTCTCATCCAGACCTCTATGTTCAGCTGAGATCAGGCACACTCTGAATAAACCTCCATTTCTGTGCTATTATAAAAGTCTGGTTGACCAGCTCTCACATACCTTGTACATTATAGATACGTTTGGTAGGCAGGCAGATGACTCCTGAGATGACTTCAGGCAAGTGAAACACTGAAACTTCCTTTGCCTTGCTTTGTCAGTGTTCATGAAGAGAAAACTTTGAATTTTAAATCATATTTAGAAAACTCTTCAGGGAACACTAATTATATATATATATATATATATATACACAAATGCATGTATGTGTGTGTATACATATGTATATACAAAAACGTACATAACAAAAGTGTGGATCTAGATTGTTTTCAAGCAAAAATTAGGGTTAGGAAGAACTTTTTTCGTTACTGTAAATATGATTACTGTGAAACAAACAGTCCATTTTTACAGTCAACATGCACATTCTGGTTTTGTTGGATATATATGGATTTGTGTTTGTGCCTTCTGAGTCCAGGTTGGTTCACAAGTTTGATTACGTGAAATGGGTCTCAATTTTCAGAAATAGCCACAAAATGATCAGGAAATGAAAAGTGTACCTGATTTTACCTTTGATTAGATATTTTACTGTTGTGTAGGCAGAGGGAAGATGCTCCCTGTAATAACCTAGAACAGCAGAGAGAATCGGGTACTTTCAGTATTCTGAAGTCCCTTGGTACTAATCCTTTAAGCACTCTCCAGCAGATTGGGAAGTTGATCTAACCTTTGCTGTCAGTACCTATCAGCCAACCTTGCACTCAGTAAATGAATGAGCTGAGCAGGTACAGGGTTGCAAACTTACCGTTTATTTGAAGTTCTTGCAGTAAGTGTTGTCTATTGCAGAATCTGGTTTTAGGTATGTTTTGGAGGCTTTTAAAAATGCTGTAGCCTTTGCTTTATAAAAGGAAAAAACCTCAAAATTATGTGTGGTTTCTTTCACTGTTTCAAAAGCTCTTAAAGCTTTTTATTTCAAACCAAGAGTTTGAACTTTTTGTATGACTTGGAGTTCCCAGTACTAGAGGAAATCTGTATCTCTATTGTTAAAATTTAAAGATCTCTCGCCTCATGATCCAAAAAATGATTTTGTGCCCTACCTAAGCTGCTTCTGTCCAAGGACAGAAAGAGTGAAATACAGCAATGAGAGTTTTGGTAATTGTCCTTGACCTTTTCTGCACATCCAAAACAAGTGTTCTTTAACCTTTTTGTGATAGAAGAGGCTACTGCCTTTTTTCACGCCCCAGAGTGTGTGTTGCAGGTTTTCAGGAGTTTTGTAGGTCCTCCAGCTCTGATGATACTTTGAGACATATACTGTAAAACACTAAACCAGGTAAGATGAGGCACAATACAGGAGTGCAGTGCAAAAAATAACTGTCTTGATGTTGAAAGGGCTGTGAATACATACCTATACTATTTTAATGGACCATCCAAGGTGGCTAGAATTATTTTTTCTCAGCAATGTAGCCAAGATTTCTATCTTCATGAACAGGTATTTATTTCTCTAGGCTTGATTGAGCTTCCATCACATGATAAAAGTATCTGGAGGAAGAGTAAGCACTGAGAAGGTTCCCCAGACCTGATACATATCCCTGTATTATGATTTGAAGGTCGAAGTCTTAATTGATTCTCTACCTGAGGAAGGCAGACCCTTGCTTGTCCTTTCCCATGAAAGTCTCCTAATTGTAAAGCTGGAGGCTAGATTGGCCAGTCTTTTAGAAAAAAAGTGAAGGATTGTCTCCACAGCCCCGTGATAAGGGCACTCCCCGGGCAAAGAGAGGACTGAAGATTGATCCATGCTCCCCGTATCAAGTGCAAAACCCAGTGCAATCCTAATTACTGCACTGCTATGACACATTTATCATCACTGTTCCCTGTCTGCCGTCTCTGCTTAGTGTTTCACAAGACAAGAAGCAAGCTGAGAATGCCAGCCCTGTCACTGCATTCCTGGTCTAGAGAGGGACAAAGGCATGGTGATGCTTATTTATTTTGTCCATGAATGAAATGCTCTGCTCCTAGGTTGTTAGGAAAAGAAAAATAGCAGCACAACTTCCACTTCTATTTCTAGCTGTTTTTAAAAGGAAAGTGTAAATTGCCTGCCTGTGTTAAAAAGGTTCCCAGGTCCTGCAGGGCTGTGGATCCTGACTGAATTAAAACCGCTAACACAGATCACATAGAGACACATGAGAAAGATGAAATTTTAAGCACTTCTCTCTTCCGCATTTCCTTCCAGGTAGTTTGGATGATCTTTGAATTATACAGGAACTGAGAGCTTAAAATGGGCCTTCTGTAAATTTTGTGGAGGGATGTGGGTGTCAAAAAGCCAAGAATCACCATGTTTTAGTCCTGTGTAGCATTGGACTGCAGTGGCAATGCTGGCATTCTCAGCTTGCTTTTTTGTCTTGTGAATTATTTTAGTAGAGCCAGTGGATAAGAATGAGTAATTATGGAGGTGTCATAGCAGCACCATAATTAGGATTGCATTGAGCTTTGCAGTTAAATTTTATGCCTAATGCTCCCCTGCTGTCCCCCATCAGTGCACCACATTTGAAGTACAGCTACAATTAAGCCATCATAAAATAGAGTACACAACTAGACAAAATGATTAAAAGGAGCCTGAATCCATGTGTTCTTAGTCTGGAATGACTTTCTTATGACTTTGGTTGTTCTTGCTATAGGTTGTAGATTTCCAAGCACTACAGTTTGGTAATTTCTCACTCTGCCCCTCTATTAATATTATAGTATGTCACCTTGGGCCCTATTATTTGTCCAATTGCAACATCCACTGTGACAGAATAGAACTATAAATATTCTTGGCTCTGTTTATGCTTGAATAGTTCAACATGCCTCAGATGCCTAGGCATAGTTTGTGAACACAGCTATATAATAATCCATAGGATATAAAGCCAGTTCTCCTTTTGAAATATACATTGGGGTTTGTTTTCTTTAGCCTGGATATTCACATCAGTGTTGTTTTCCAGGAAGCAGGCAGAACATGAATGAAAAAGTCTCACTGTGCTGTTGAAGCCCAGAGCACCTGCAAAAAACTGCTGGAGTTTGAAATAACCCCGGGGTTATTTGTCTTGTTCTTCTTTTATATAGCATTTGTTAATTTCTTTTTTCCTGTGGTATTCTGCATAAGGCATGAGGTAGCATCCATCTGGTAGAATACAGCCAAGAGTGAATAAATGGCTTAATTTGGGGGTTTAAAAACTAAATGGAACACCTATGTACTTACTGAATCAAACAAGCTAACTAATGATTCAGGTTTAGGGGTTAGGTTTTCAAGTCTGCTTCCAACACCTACATCTTCTAGCAAAGCATGTAGGGTTGCAGATGTGCCCCAGAGCAATTATTATTAGGTGTCTCTGTGTGGGTGAGGCTGTATAATCCAGTTCAATATTTGGGAGCTACCTGTGAGAGAGGTGGAAAGGCTTTCTCTGTTGTATTTTTCCCAAGCCTTTAGGACCTGGAATAGAAGACGAACGAGAAGAGGAGGAAGGGAGGAGCATTGTAGCTGAGAACAAGGAGTGGGAGAGGTGACCTGGGAGTAGAGAAGGGAAGAGAAGTTGTGTGGAGATGGTCTGGGAACAGCCAGCACACGGCTGTGTGCAGCCCCTAGTCCCCCTGCACGGAACCAGGGCTAGGAAGCAGCACCAGCTCCAGGGAACCAGCGCAGACCTGGCACTGCTCGCCAGGAAATCTCAGTGGGAATGACTCCATGTCCTGTACCAGCCTTGATTTTCTGGGAGTCAGGAGTCCCCACATAGCCCCTAGCCTTGGATAAAAGGGGGACGACCCATTCAGTAATCCCATTTTTTAGGTCCAGGGGTCATGTGCTGAACTGGCACAGTTCAGAGTCCCAGTCCATATGTGGGTGTGTGTGCTGTGTGTGTAGAGATGTTGGGGATCACCACCTTATTTGATGGCAGTGACAATCAGAATCTCTCTGACTTGCCCTTTTCCAGACACATTGTTTTACTGCTGGGATCTCCTTCTGCAAAGTTATTGGGCTCCATGGAGTAGTAACAGAGAGCCTGAGTTATACAGGAATTTGTGTTTGCTCATCTAATGAGACTGACATTTGTGGGCCTGCTACAAATTAATGCAGCATTCTGATGTAGGGCTGAGCAGGGGTCCTAGAAGCAGGTTTTCCTGTTGTTTACAAGTTGTTTTGCTTGTAAAACCGTTCAGAGAATCCCTACCAGATAAACCATTCAAACTTAGTGAAGTTCTCATTTATGAAGACCTTACTTTGGGAGGAAGATGGGTTACTGTAATTTTTGCAGGCATGTGTCCTGTTTCAGAAAATATTTCATTGCTTGAAAATACTGTTGCTTTTCTTTTCTCTAGAGCCTGCAATGCACTTCAGGCAGAGAAATACATTTTATTCCAGGAACTTTCGCAATAAACGAAATGTTATTTATTCTATTTTTGTTACACTTTGCACTACAAAAGCATTAATATCTTTTAATAACTCATTAAACTGACAGTCATTACAGCAGATTAATTTAAAAACATTAGTGAAAACACTGTAAACGGCGCTGAGGCCAAAATGTGTGCAATCACCAAAGTTTACTAAAGAATGCCATCTAGAGGGCTTTGACAGAGCAGAAAGAACATTTTAATGTTTTCAGGGAAGCATCACTATAGTATCTCTGTAAGTATTTTGTCTTAGCTGTATGTAATCTTAGTCAAAATTCAGCTTTCTGCATGAAGCCATGAGCGAGCATGCAAGTTTTGACTGGTGACAGGGAATAAGCTGAGGTTAGTTCCATCATTTTTCTGATTCGAAAAAGCAATTTAAAACGGAGTGCAGTTTACAGGTTAGAGTTTTTATCTCCTGTGTATGCAGCAAGACACTCAGTTTTCATTCACTTCATCTTTTTGATGTAGAACATAAAAAAGACTTTTCAAATGGTGCTGCATAATAAATATTTGCATCAACCTTACAGTAGAGAATAATAGGTAAATGTCCTCTTGTGAATATAGATGAGTGAAACTGCCAAAAACATGAGGAATAATTTTTCTTTCTACTGCTGCCTGTGTCTTAACAGGCAGTGAAACGAAGCTTGATAATTCTGAAAGCAAAGAAACTTTTGCTTGAAAAGAAAAAAAAAAGAAAAAAATGGAGTGGCAATAATAGCGTCCATGAAGTTCATTCAGTAGAAAGGAATTCTGTAATAATCTTACAAGATAATAAAAAAAAAAAATTCACATCCAGATGGCAATGGGCATTGCATTTATGTGACAGGACTGTAGTCATATCACTCCCTTAGAACATGGGGAAATGGGATTTGGAATGCATTTTGCATGATTAGATACAGCAGGAGTGCCGAGGAAACATTAAATTTTGAATTTGAATTGAGTAATGTTGGTGATCCAGGGCTTTCTTATCCCAAAGGTGATCCTGAACCTCTTGGTAAGATGGGGAAAATTAATACTGTAGTGTGCATCCTACTCTGTCTTCCATAAATATCTGCTGGGTTACCTTTCAAATGGCAGTTTTCTCATCTAAGTATTCCGGGCAAGACTTGACTTTATACCCTGTAGCTCCTGGTGGTTCATTTCTGAGGGCAAAAGGAGGAGAGAGACCGGGAAATGGAAGCAAGTGGCCTCTGGTCTTATTTTGAATGGGCTGAGAACTTAAAACGGCACAAAGGTGTGTGTGTGTGAATTTCCTTTTCATGTTTAAAAGACAGGAAGGTACCAAACTGGTCCATTTTCAACTTTATTTTTAGGGTAGAATGAAAGCAAGTAGTCCCAGCAGGAACCTCCCCATGTGAACACAGAGGTTATGCAAGGACATATAGAGAGATCTGTCTCGGGCAAATCTGAGCTTTGATTCAAGTTTTACATGTGACTAATTGTGAACTGGTTTTACCTTTTCCTGAGGAAAAATTGGAGCAAAGATTGCTCGTGGAAGGATTTTCTTCATTTCTTCTTTTCTTTCTTACTTTGGCCTCACTATAAATGATGTAGTTGAGTGCACCCATTATGGAGAAAGGACCAAATATTGCATTCTGATAATAAATGTGGAGTTGAGTCTGTGATGGAAATCTTTGCTGATATAAAGGAAGATTTCTCAGTGTGGCTTTGTAGAGGGGGAAAGAAAAAGCTTTTGCACTTTCTGGAGACTCGGGCAGCAGGGAATAAATTGTGCTGGTTATTTAAGTCCAGATTTTTGTCAGGAGAAAAATCAGTCTGAGACACTAAAGAATGAGGCAGAGAGAAGCTCAAGTCTCCAGCAGACTCTGTGCGTTCCCAGCATGGAAGCTGGATTTGGTTCTTCCCAACCAAAGAAAGAAGCCAGTCTGTTTTATTTGTATTTTAATGCAGGATAGGATTAGATGAGAGTCCATGTGCGTACAGGCTTTCTTTTTCATGGATGATTCTCTAATATTTCCTTCAATTATTACTTCAGCAGATCAGTATTACAAAAGCTGCTGGTCAGAGGCTCCTGAAAGCAGCTGGCACAGAGGTAATTTTGGAGAGACAGGGAGTGATGTTCAGCCTTGGGTGGAATTGTGCTTGTGGATGTGCACATAAAGATCCTAGGAAGGAGCAAAGCTGCAATCCGCTCCACAGCGTAGATAACAATATTAACAAGTAATTAAAACTTGATTCCCTCCTCCATCTTCCCCTGCACTGTTCCTCACCTACCTTTAAAAATAACCTAAAAACTGGTTATGAATATTAACCTTTCTGCTGCTACAGAGAAACACAACATGCGCTGGTGGATTAATAATTAAAATCAGGAAAATAAGAGCACCAGCACTCGAGGGAGTCACCAGCAATAACGTTATTGAAACATCCAATTTAAGAGTCAGAATTTCTCAAATAATTTAAATGTTAACTTTTAAGATGACCTATAAAAGATCAAACAACATATAAATCATCAGCAACTACACCAACTTTTTGCATAATTGGAAGTTTGTAATTGTCCTGTTTCTCTGTCTCTCTATGTTAGGAGAAACAGTGAAGCCTCAGAAGCTCAGACATCTTTTTAGAGGGGGTGTACACAAACAAATGAAATTTGAGCACTTCAAGTGAGATAAATACTGCAGCCAGAGGAGGAGAGGTGAGGAAAAAAAGATAAGTGATTAGATGCTGAACTCCATGCAGCCAGCATTAGGTTTTTGCCTATAATCAGGCCTGCCCTGCTACAAAGGTGGTCTGAATGTCTCTGTATTATAATATGGGCACTGGTATGCTTGAACGAAAGCCAAACCTGTGCTGCAGGTTTTGTAAGGACTTCTGGGAATTGCTAGCCTTCTTCTAAAGCTGTGGCTTGCTTATTCTTTAACCCAGGCAATTTTTTTTGTTCTGTTTCTTGTTTTGCTCTCATTTTCTTTCTGCCTCTTACTTGTTGAGGAGAATATCTTAGCCTGATCTTCTGGCATTCTCCTTAACAAATAGTTCTTCAAGCCCTTCCTAGCTTTGCCCTTGGATCAAGCACTCAAGGCCCTTTAGACCCCAGGAAAAATCTCCTGTGGGATATGTGTGTGTCACAGTGGGTTCTAAACAAAGCCAATTAGTCCATACAAGTTGTTTTAACCTTGCTGCATGGTCCTGTCTTGTACAAAGTAAATGTGAAAATCTGAGCCAAGCTTTTCCTCTAGCTCTGAGGCTGCATCCATGATATTTCCTGGTAACAGCTCATAGAGCTGTTGTTTGGTTTCTATTTCTTCCTCTTTTCTTTTTTTAATTTAGAAATGGAGGTTATTGTCAAAATAACATTTTTTTCCTCTCTTCAGTTTTCTAGCTGCTGCCTCTTTGAATACCTCTTTGCACTGAAGGGCCTCTAGATGTGCTTCAGAGGAAGCCTGCCAAAATTTCAGAACCCTGCTGTTTCTCAGTGAGGAGAGAGCACTCTCTCAGATACTGATCTCAATAAAAGAGAGTTTTTGTCATTAATAGCGACTAACAATGGGAAAAGCATTAAATCTCAGGGATCTAAAATGAAATAGATGAGGAGTAAAAAGCTGTCATGCAGCGAATTTTATTCCATGGAGGTTAAACAAGGAATTATTGTATCTTCTGCATTATTCTTCTGAATTATTGTATCCTTCTGGTTGCTCAAAGAAACAGGAAACCAGGGGAGTTAGTGTTTCACACCAAAGATCTGAAATCTTCATGAATGTTAAAAAAATGTGGTAATGTTTGCCTCCACTGTAAGTGCTGAATATTGCTTATTTTTCAGTTGAAAGTTACCTCCTCTGTCTTTTCCCATGTCCAAATGGTCTTGCTGTTGTCATATTGATTGAAAGTAAGTTACCTTTTTCTTACCTGTGGTAAGTTCCTGTTGTCTGAGAAAGGAGGGGCAGCACTGTGCAGTGTTTTGTCTGGAGTCTCTCTAATTGGGACTCTGCCTGTGTGCTACAGGTCTTTTTGATTTTCAGCACTCCCGGAGGCAAACTTGATTTAAATCATAACATTGGAAGTAAAATATGTATGTGTGTGGGGAAAGTAGTTTTTTAAATACTTTGGGTTGTGTAAGAATTTATAACAGAAAATGTGGCTTGAAAGTCCACATTTCTTTTTCCCCCTTCATCTTTTGTGGGCTTAGTCCACTGTAAAAGTATTAAGGCTCCAATTTCTAGTCTTTCTAATTTGAAGCACATTGCCTTTGCCCACTGCCATGCCATGTTTGTTTATTCTACATGTTGCTGTATCATCCAGGGGCCAATATTATCATGTAAACCTTGGAATGCTCTTTGATGTACAGCAAAACAGGAGGACACAATTTTTCCACTCCCCAAAGTCCCTGTCCTTCCCTATCTTTTGGAGGTAACATAGTATGTGTCTTACAGTATTAACTGTTCAGCTATGTGCATGTATCACCTCTCATCCACCCATCTCCTCCCTGAGCAACCATCATTAACTCTTTGAACTCCTATGGCTACAAGAGTAAAGAACAGGTTTGATAAATGCTTAAATGAATAAAACAGTACAGTGTGAGAAAGAGATAGAAATGTGAATTTTTGAAACGTAATGGTAATTTAAGGGAGTCTTGAATTCTCTCCACTACCTCCATCCTACTTCTAGGTGCCTCTGATTGCCCTGCATTCGTGTCTCTGCTCTACCTTCTTTTCCTGTACTGTGTAGTTTATTCTCCCTCTGTTAGTCTGTTATATCCTCATTTGTATACAGTGTGTTTTCCTTCCTTTTCCAGGAATAGGCCTATTTCTTCCCCTTGAGCACTCTCATTTCCCTCTCCATTGCTCCCCCCACTTGCCTGAGATTTTCAATCATCACTTCATGGCAGTGGTCTCTGAACCTCCCTGTGCTCACATTGCGCTACCTGCCACGGAAAGAAAAACACATTACCTGATTCATTTTAGAAATTATTTTACAGTATGTCAAGATAAAAGGGCTTGGGGATATAAACAAGGTCAGAAATATTTTGAGATCAGGTAGATGTAATTAGAACACAGGCTGTTGATTAGATTGCTTTATTTTGCAACAATGCGAGTTTAATCATGTTGGAAATTGGTTACGGAATTTCTTGTGGTGATTAGATATTTCTATCATGTTTTAGTCTCCTTTAATTACACAAATAAATACTGGTTGTTTACTTTTTCAGCTTACTTTCTTCCTGTCAGCATGCAGACAGTATCTAGGCCTGCTGCTCAGCAGCCACGCTGAGTGTGACCAGATTCCTCACAGCACCTGCTGGGAGAGGAGAGGAGAGCTCAGTGCTCTTCCATCATGAGAGGATCGCTCATCACCTGCTTCCCAATTCACCCCTCCGCCTGATCAAAGCTCTGTCTCCCTCTGTCCAAAACCCCAGACTCCAAAGACGAAGTGACTGTGTCCAGTTCTCCATACAGAAATGCTTTTCTTGAGCAAAACCACAAAAATCAAGAAAGCACCTTGATGCCCGAATTGCTGAGGGTAAGCACAGGGCCCTGTTGCTGTGTGATGCACTTAGCAGGGTCAGAGCTGAGCCTGGATGTCTGGGATATCGTCCAGAGCAATGTGGTGGGCTGTAAGGATGGCCCAGGGATGGTATTGCCATGGCAGTGTGATGGCAGTGCTGAGGAATGCATTTGGTGCAGGGAGCTCAGGGTGCAGCTGCAGATGGAGCTGCAGGTTGAGCTTTGGGTGGGAGCCTGAGACAAGAGGCCATGAACTGCCACCCTTGGCACAACAAAGGGCACAGGGACCTGCGGCACAGCCAGGTGAGGGACACTGAGAGGCACGGCAGGAGCCCTTGGCTCGATGGCTCAGGAGGAAGAGCGAGACTTTGTCATGCTTGGACTGTGAGTGGATGAAAGCTCAGGGGTTCCTTTGTTCAGGGTCCCTCCATGGAGGCACCAGCTCAGGCTGTTCCTGTGTTACTGCTCTGTGGATAAACGGCTTTGTGGAATGAGACCTGTGATACTCTGCTTTGGGAAACCTGGGATTGAGCCAGTGAGGAAACCTGGTCTGGCTGTGAGTGGGTGTGCAAGGAGTGCAGCAGGGACCTGCTGGGTCACTGGAGCCGAACCTGGGAAGGGGCCTCAGTGCCAGTCTGTGACACTGGGAGTGTGGCTGCCAGAGAGTCTAGTGAATGGTCACATGGGGAAGTTTCCTTAGCAGAAGGACCTGAGTTTAAATGGCTGCTCCTGCACTATGCAGAGTTGGCCTCAGCTCTTCCATCCCTGGCCATGCTCACATCCAGTCTCCTGTGCAGATGCACTGACACAGGTGCACCAGATCCCTTTATTGAAATATATACACATAAATGTTGTGCTAGGCTTGCAAAAATAGGTAAATAACTTACTTAGGAAACAGCAGAAACATCTCAGCATTCTTCCACCCTTTGGCCTGTGAGGCTGCATTCTCACTGAAGTAAAGGTCCCCTACTTCCTTGGCAGTTTATGTTAGCTCCCTGCCAGGTTCTGTGCTGTCCCTGCTACGTGTGGCACCGCTGGTTCCCAGGGGAGGGAGAGCAGAGCTGTCAGACCCCTGCCTTTGCTGACACAGAACAGTGCACATGGCAGCAGGAGTTGGCCAGGTCAGGCAGATCCAGGCTGCCATTCCCACAGATCAGGTTTTGTACTCTGGACATATTGAGGTCCAACTGATGAGATGTCAATGCTCCTCCTAGGCTTCTGCATGGCATGTGTGAGAGCTTGTTGTCCTTCAGCATGACAGAGGAAATTTGTGGGATACCAGGAAACTGAATGTACCAAACTGGGCCTGATAATCTTGCAAGAAAACGGATTCATTTTTTCAATTATCCTCCCACATTTTGAGCTTCTTGAATCAGTTTCTCACAGCTACCTGGCCAGATTGTTCACACTCTGCCTGGGCTGCCACTCTTGTACAGTTTCTATGGCATCTAATGCACCCACAGGCTCAGCAGATAACAATTCTATGGCTTTACTGTTATATTATATAACATATCATAACTATCCTCCCATAATTATTTCCCAATTGCAGAGAACTTATTTTTCTCTCCTTCCTGTCTCTACTCTGATGTGTCAAATACAGTCTGCTTCAAAATTTGCAGGTACATGTTATCTTGTGGGCAGGGACAACAATTTCCAACATTAATGCCTCTAACATTAAGAAATAGATGACTTAGTATGTGATTCTGCATTATTGAGGCTTAGGAACTTTTCTGCATTTATCTGCAACATTAAATTCTATAAAGTAAACTTTTACAATTGTTGTTAACAGAACTTTTTTCCTGCAACAGAAGTCTATTTAACTTTGGGCAATCTCTCTGTGTGCCATCCCAAACTCCAACTAAAGGCATAGGACATGGCAAAAGGCAGTAGCTGTGTGTGTATATATCCAGACAGTAATATTGTCCTCTTAAGGTACTGTTTCAGGGGAGAGAGAGTGTGACAGGTAAAGGTTTTTGTGTCTCTTTCCCCTGTAGATTGTTTTTCAGAACTTAATTCTAATATGCATGCTGCTGGATGCAACTTCTGATGATATGAGAAGCTGTTCCTAGAAATAGGTCAATATGGTGAGGAATTAAAGGGAAAATATTGAGAAGAGAATAGACAAATGAATTTTTTGATACCAGGAAAATAATGTTGATGAGAATTCCAGAGAAAGAGATGGTAGTAGAAAGATAAGGAGTGTATTTGAATATGCAAATTTGAAACATACGAAGACTTATGGAACAAAATAGAGGAGATCAGAATAGTAAAATAAAAAAATTGATTGGTTATTTCAAGACGTGAATAGAAAATATGGTCCTCATCAGGACAGCTCTGTTACTTTTTCTATTAGAGACTGAATGTTCAGTCCTGCTTCCTCACTTCTTTTTTTTTAGTTGAAGGTTTTCTGTGGCAATATTGCATTCTTTTCAACCAAACCACTGTTTCCTCAGTCATGTATCGATCCAGAAACATCATCAGAACATTCTGTGGCTCATACGCCTGTCTCTTAATGATAGAGTTGCCTCTCAGAATGAATGGTCTTATATTCCTGGAGTGAATTCTCATATGGCCAAATAGGCTTTTTGAACCAAAGAAAGTAGTGTGCGATTCAGAACATCTCCAGTTTAATGTATTTCCTTTCCTCCTCTCTCCTAGTTCACCCTGGTTTGGAAGAAACCAGTTCAAATCTGATACTGTTAAAACTGTAAAAAGTTAACATAAAAAAGGAGAAGCATTTCTCCACAGTGAATACCAAAACATATTTGATAACACTGCCTTAGTGTAAGTGTGATAAACCAGTTTTTAGCATAGCATTCTAGATCATTTCTCTGCATAATACCTAGCAACTCTTTGGCAGAGTAATCCATAAAGGCAAAATAATACATAAAAGATGCAGTACACAGAAGAGATGAATACAGGGCACAGATTTCCTTCTGAGGTCCAAGCTGTGTCATGAGAGGAAGCACATTCAGATACCTTCTGTCCATCCACAAAAGTCAGGATGCCTCATCTTTGCAGCTTTGAAATTAAGTCCTTATCTCTTAATGAGGTAAGTAATGTTTTGCCTAGGCCAAACTCACAGAATACAGAATTTCAGGGTCTCTGAGGTAAATTAGTTTTTATTACCCCATGCATGCTTGGGTTAAAAGCACTGAGAGATGTGTGTGTTCTCTTGCAGGGAGGTGACAGAATACCACCAGCCCTTCAAGCTTCTCCTCCCCACAGTCTCTGGTCACAGTCCCCCAGTGTTATCCAGGGACAGAGGTTCAATGGGGTAGAGTGATCATGTATGATGGCTTGTAGCATGAGAGCAGTTCCCACAGGAGAGGTTGTTTACACAGCCCATTTGGGTGAAGCACAGAGATTGCCTCCCCTCCTGAGAGGTGGGTACACTTTCCGAGCAGGACTTGTGAGGCTCAAGAAGCTCCTGAGCATCATTCACCATTATTAAACAGTCATGACAATGTTCTGTGGCTCCCCATCATTTTCAGGCCAGCAGTGTCAAAATCCATGACGTGTCCCTGAGACAGAAAATCGGTGTTCTCGTTTTAGCCATGCAGATGATGAAGCAGAACGGGGCGATGAATCTGTCGCAAGGACAAACACAGTAGGACTGTGGCAATGGCAGAAACATTAATGGGATTTTTCTGTCGTAATCAAAAGATGGCATTTCCAGCAGACCAAGAATTAGACTCTAGGCTGAGGGTGAATCTTGGGGGAAAGATGTGCAATGATTACACTGATTCCTTCTCCCTCACCACAGGCTTAATGTTATTTAATGATTGTTTTACAGCAGTGCCCCTGGGCTCTACTGTGCTAGGCTCCTTGCACACAATTAAAACCAGAGATAATCCTTACCCCAAACCATAGGGTATAGACTGTTATAACTTTAAAATAACCAAGATTTCCCTAGAGAAAAAAACCCCAAACCCTAATCTGGCTGTATTTCAGCCAGAATATTGGGGAATTTTCCCAGTGCTCTCACAGGAAAAGGAGATACAATATATTGGGTTTATCGTTTACTAATAAGTTACATAACAAATTAAAAGAGAGTATACTAAAGATTTTTGTCATTATTTTCATCAGTTCGTTCAAATCTTCTCTGCAGCGCAAACTGTAAAGAAAAGAAAAGCTGAGATTGATGTGGTTTCTATTTTACTTTTTTTAAACTTTTTTTCATCTTTACATCTGAGGTAAATGTGCTAAACAGTAAATCCCAACCTGACAGATTTCATCAGGTCTCTGTATAACAAGCACTCTCTTTCAATCTTAAAATGTCACCACTGTATAAACCTTTTCAATGTTCCCTCCTGTTCTCTGAGCCCTTTATAAACCCATTATGATTTTAAAAAGATTTTATTTCTCACAGCTCCTGCATAGGGAAGGTAAAACCAATTGCATTCTTTCCAGTATGTTGTGACCTGAGGTAATTTCCAGAGTGCTTGAATTGAAACTTTTATGAAGGATATGCACCCATTTGGCCCCTAACGAGAAAAAATGTGATCGCATACATTGCTTAAGCTGTTAAAGATAAAAAAATGCCCATAAATATGATTGTGTCACTTTAAATATTTGGAGTATACTAAAGAAAGTAAATAACACTAAAATTTTCACTGCAGCAGCCGACAGCTGGCTGGCTTTAAATCTTAGTGGAAACAACATTCTGGATGCTCAGAGCCTCCACTGTTCCATTTCAGCTAAAGGCAGGATTACTTGAGCTGTATTATATCCTCCATCTCATTTTCAGCTCTATTGCACCAATTATGCAGCCTGGAGGCTTATAGAGGCTTATATTGAGTTTCAGATAGATATAAGAAAGTCGTCTATATTCTCTGTGATAAAAATAGTCATTAATTACTGAGATTTGTAAACCGCTTAGCATCCTTCTTAATGTGGTACATCAGGCACTTTACTGCATTCTATAGCTAATCACCAAAAAAGTGTGGGGAATGTGAAGAATTCGTGAAGAATGTGATCTTTCTTACTTGGAATTGAATGCTGGAGTTAGAGGGATGAACAGAAAAGGCTCAGCCACTTCAGTATGAATTTGGTTTTCAAGGGCTTCGTTGTCTGTGTCTATAAAATCGATTAAACATTGATGCTGGAAGCAGCCCCTTGTGCAGGGTTCACCAATATAATCAAAGGTCTTGTGGAATCTGCACGGTGGTGTGATTGCACATATATGAAGAAAAAGAAGCCTTATCCAAACAGAAGAGATATTTTCAAGTGCAGGAGGATACCAGAGTGAATTAACAAAAGCCCTTTTAGACTTCTTCGAAAAGGCAGGAACAACAACAAAGATTTGCTGAATTTTCTACCCGTGTTAATTATGCACCAACCACTAGAACGACAAAATGGCTAATTATCATTCTTCTGTTGGTGGGCTTTCATAAAGTGAAAGACAACTGATCAATAATAATTTAAAAAATCCATTCAAATCATTTTTTAAATGTCTGAACCTCATATGCTAAATCAGATAGGATTACTAGGGAGTAACTTCAGCTTTCAGTTTGTTGTGGTGGTTGGATTTTTTTTTTTTTTTTTTGTTGGTTTTCTTTTTAAGAGCAAGAAATTCAGTCTATTAAAGGAAAACTCATTTAACCTGTGTGGGTTTTAAACATTTATTTACCGCTTAATTTTTCTTAATTTGAAAAGTCTCCATTTGCATCTTTTCCTTGATTCTCCTGAGATGGATGATTTAATTACAGAAGCAAATGGGTTTAAGTCTTTTATGGCTTCCATTACCTCAGGAGAGAAGTGGTTCTCTTTGCATAACTTATCCACATAAACTTGCCTGTCTAGTTGGGAAACAACAACTGGAATCAAGATACAAAGATATTCCTAAAACCTTCACCTGTCATGCAGTAGAAAAAGCACTCTCAGGTGAGTTTTCACAATAGGATCAGCTAATGGGGATTCTCTGGCAGTCCACTGGACTGACTAAAAGTAGACCCAGACTCTAAAGCAAAGCAGCAGTGAAGACTGATATGTTTAGAGGTATTAACTGAATCACAGCAGGGATTTCATCTATTCCAGAGCTGAATCAGGCTCCAGCCACGGAGAATCATTAGCAGATCAGCATCCATTGCTCACTGCAAAGTCCTTCAGGAGAAAAATCATAACAAAATCCAGAAAATTATCTGAGATATAAACTCTGAACAACTGAATTTAGGGATCATTCCTTCTATTATGTTTGTGTAATTAAATATTATGAGTGAACTACCATTTTAGGCTGTACTAATCTTTATATATTGCTACACCCCCTAAGAGTCCAGTTATGAAACTGTGAACTTAATTTTATTTAGGACTTCAGACAGAAAACCACACCTCACAGTTTCCAAAATAATGTTTCACCATTGACAGAAGACAGCCTATTTATTTTTTCACAATTGACTAATTTTAGGAAAAGTTTCAAATATGTCACATCAGCCTGCTTTTGTAAAATTTTCTTCTTACTTTCTTCTTAATATTAATGACAAGACCAAATAGGGTCTTACTCATTTATTTCTGTGTTTGTCCATGTCCCTTTAGGTTTGTACCTCTGATGGGGTATGGGAATCTTGGTGATGGAGTATCCAAGCACTGCATGTGGCTCTTGAACTTCTGTGAGCAGGTAGAGGTAGACAAATTCATCCTGGCAGTTTTGAAGTGTCATAAACAGCAGGGACCTGAAAAGAGAAAAGGTTTTTCAAATTATTTACCATTAATTACTTTTAGTGTAGAGTACACTTAGCATTTTAAAGATGCAAAGAAAATCTTGTGCTGACTGAGAAAGGTATATGCATGAATTGAAATTTTTTATTTTCTCCCAGTATGTATTCCCATCTTTTAAATTTTACCCAGTGTTTTTCCTGACCTTCATATCTTCTGCAAACAAGCAATTACTATTCATGGCATTTTCCATCAGATTTGCTTGCTGTTATGTATTGGTTCTAAAATTACAGGTCTCATCCAGTTTTAATTTTTTTCCTTGTCACCAATACTATTACAGATTATGCCATGACTGTGCACCAGAAGTACTTGCAGCACTGTGGAAAGGAAATTCACATCCTTATTTAGTGCTTTCATAATATTTCTCTATTTAGGAAATGGGACAACCTGCAATGCAGATTTCATAGCTTTTAAACACTACTTTACTCTTAATACTTTTCTCCCCAATTTGCTGCAACAAGATAATTGTACTGACTGTGCAATGGTGAGTGAAAAAAAGATTGGAGTATGTGGCATTCCAGTGTTTTTGACAGCCTGATGTATTGCAGCTTGAAACATACAAGTCTTTTCAGTGTTATTCTCTTGTGCTCATTAAAATTGAGAACAAGCTTTAGGAATCTGACACTACTTTTCCTTCTGTTTTTAACGAAGAGCAGAAATAAGCCTTTTGCACCAATCCCATTCACATGTTCTTACTTGTAACCGAGGGGCTAATTTCCTCTTTCACTTTCATTCTCATTTTCAATCTGAGCCTGAAGGAAAATGAGGATGGAGACGGCCGAGTGGCACCTCCAATATCTGTGAAATCGGATGACAGCATTCTGTGCTGAGTACAAGTAAGGGCAATACCTGACTCTGCAACTATTATCTCTGTGAGATGGTGGCCAAGGAGAAGGAATTACATGACTTTGTAATGTAGGAGAGGAAAAGACCAAGTCCAATAATTTTGGTTTAATATGACCTTTGAGTGCACTCCCAGTGCAACCTGAGCTTTCTGTCACCAGTTCAGCTGTCACGTGGCTCTTGTCCCTAGTGCAAGACTTCTTTCTTGCAGAAACAGGAGGGATAGGGAGAGGAGAGCTTTAGAGTCAGTTATCAGGATGCAGTGAAATAGCATTCTTGATGGGGTTTCTGCTAAGGGGCTCAGTCCTGTGCAAATGCTCAAAATTAGGTAACTCATTTCACAGAAACTCATTTCCTCTCCTCATGGAAGTATGTCTTGGGTTATGGTAAAATCTGGATCAAGTTCTGCCTTATTCCCTATAAATCACCATGGACAACAGAGCAGGAAACTTCATACCAGAGAAGGGATTGGGTCAAACAACATAAACATTGGTCCTGGAAAGAAAAGAATATTCCTGTCAAGTGATAATAACTCTGCCATGTGCCTTAGGTTCCCTGGGTTGACACTTGACACTTGCCTGGTGTCACTTATATACCTCCATGGCCATAAAGATTTGATTAGGAGTGTGGTAGTTCAGCAGAGCAAAGTGAAAGATGGGCTATCATTCCAGCAGATAAATGTCTCAGATAAGTCAATCTGACTTTTGTACTTTGAGTTTAGTATCTATCGTATACCAGCCAAAACAACCTTTTAGATTTAATAGGACAGTCTCTTGACTTTCTGAAAGTTGCAGTTCACTGGGCATTATTCCAAAAAGCATCCATTTCCAGCATTGAAATGACTTTCAGGATCAAACCACTCTTTGCATCTCTGGTTTTCACTAAGATTGCGCTGTATCCATTATCCTGTGAAAACTAAAGACAAAGCAGCAGTAACTTTTCTCTCTCACTTAATCACCACCGTTAAGAGCTAGGGTTGTAAGGGCAGTGCCCAGTGGCAAATTTTCACATTAAGGTGTACTGTGAGAACTCCCTAAGCCTGACATAGGAGATTTTAAGTACTGTCCCATGAAAAATATAAAATTTTTTCTGTTCACTCTGCCAGCTGAATATTCAGAGGCAAAATTCAGGTGGCTTTGAAAAGGTTATGTCTTTTAATGAAGGTGCAATATTTGAAGACTCTTAAGGGATTATAGAGATCAACAAACTAAATGATAAAACCTTTTCTTTTTGTGAAGTAGACAGAGCATTGCTGTAGCCTACTTGGGAGAGAAATCTTTGTGTTTTCCCCTAAAGGCTGTGGAAGTTAGGCTTTAGGTTCAACAAAAATTTGGGCAAAATAATAGGAAAAATAAATCACATATATCTGGAATTATTTTGAAGGGGAAACAGATGGCTATGTTTTATTGACTTTTATTTTCATCTCTTCACAAATATTTGTATTCATGTGAGTGAAATTTTATACATGTAAAAGTTTGAGAAATAGACTTTTAGGTTGTAAGCTGAAATCAGTTTCGTACTATAGCATATCCATTTCAGGTAAAAGTGAAAGTAATAGATTTCTGGGTTTCCAATTAAATTTGTCAGAAGGCTCTTTTCTCTCTCTTCCCTGACTTCCTCTCTCTTCCCTAGGTAGCACTCCAAGTAGAAATGGGTCATGATTTTAGAAAAAAATTCTTGACTGAAAAGGTGGCCAGGCATTGGAACAGGCTGCCCAGGGAAATGATGGAATCAACATCCCTGGAGGCAGGTTGTGACATTTAGGGTCATGGTTTAGTGGTGAATGTGGCAGTCACGAATTAATTGTTTGACTCCATGGTCTCAGAGGTCTTTTCCAACCTAAATGATTCTATGATTCTGAATGACCCAGTTCCTTGCTGTCCCAATTGCCACCATTACCTATCTCCATATACAAATTCAGTACTCCATAGAGCAATTCAGTCTCTCCAATAGTGAGACTTCTCTAATATTTTACTTTATAGAATAACTATAGAAAACTGTCTCAAACAGATCTTTAACAGTCCCAACATAAAAATTATTTCTTCTTCAGCTTAGGGTGATTGTTGATCTCTCTTCATTGGGTTTTTTCTCTTTCTTTCTATCAGAAAGACTTCTGACACAATGATCACACTTCTTCCCCATCCATAACAAACTTCTTTCCAACCAGAACTACCTTGGTGGGCTGAGAAGTACATGCTGCTGGTAACAAGTTGAATCTTTTTCCTGAATATCTAAACAAGATCTGGGGGGACCTGTTTTGAGAAATTCCCTCCCTCTTCCTGCACATCCCCCTGCCCTTGCTGTTTTCTGTCACTCCTGTGCCGGTGATATCTGCCAATGAATAAGGAGGGTATATCAAGAGAGAAATCCTTCTCTGAACCAAGCAAATCTGCACTGAAATACACTCTTCCAAAGTTTCAGCAAGGAGATAACATTCTTGTGATGCCTCCAGCACAGCCCCACATCAGGCGAACCAGAAACCTTAGAGGTAGGATGAATTTCAGGTAACACAGCTACACATCCTTGCAGTGAGAGCAATCCCCCATTAGGGATTTTAGCTAACTTTCTTAGCCTAATCCAAATCATCTGGCCAGAGATATTTAGAGGTGCTCAGAAAGAAATAGTTTTTCAAAAGAAAAACCCAGACCCCTTAACTTTTTATTCATTAACCTGGCTTCCCTTAATTGCTTTTGCTTCAGTCTGTCTCTTCCAGGAATGTACTTAAATATAATGAAGTGTTATCGTCAAGAAAGGGAAGAGCTGAAATATATCCCAAGGTGACCTACTACAAACAGCAATATTAATTCTCTAAACACGATATTCAAGCTTGTCATAGGCTAAATGCTACCAACATAAGATCTCCAAATAATTACAGACTGCAGTCACACTGAGAAAAATAAAAGTATCTTTGTGAGCATTAATTTATTTATTTGCTCTCCATAGTCTATGTACAGACAAGTGGCAGCTGCAGATGTCTAGTTCACATGCTACCTAAGAGGTAATGGTTTCCTTCTATAGCTTTGACTGGTGGTGAACGAGAGGAGTGTGGTCAAATTAACAGTGAAAATGGGTTTCATAAATGTAGCAGTATTGAACCTATTCCAATATTGGTATTTGGTTAAATTATTTCCTTGGCTAGTAATCAGATACGTAATTCTAAAAGTAAACAGGTAACTTTAGAGTCCTCCAGAATTCAGAGCTGGATATAATTCCTTCATCCTCTTTTTCATCTGACTATTGAGCAAGTGTCGCATTCTCCAGAAGGGAAGCAACATGCTAAGAAAAGGTGTAGTAGATGTTGGTTTCCATAGAGCTCTTTAACTTATTAATTTTTATTTAATAATTGTTTGGGCTTTTCTTAACTACTTATATTTTATTCAGACTAAGTATTACTGTTTGAAACTAATAATCAATGATCACATCTGGAAAACAACAGAGGGGCTGGTAATATTGATTACAAATCTAACATTCCCTTAGCCAACACTGCCTCAAGCTAAAAAGCTTTTAACATTTTAGAGTCAGGCAGCTTTTCTCCTTCCCCAAGAGTCTCTAGCTCTGCATTATAAAACACTGAGCTGTATTTTCAAATGCTTTTCCAAAAAGATCAATCAGTTGTTTTCTATTTAAAAGGCAAGGGAATAATCCTATTCATCTTTCATCTGAAAACTTCCTGGGAGATTTTGAGGAGTTCCTTGGATGAGGACCCTTCCCCATCTTCATTCTACAAATGCCCCTGACTGTTAAATTCAGTGGCATATGGGCTCCCAGACACCTGTGTGTTTCTGCACAAAGCCTCAGAAAGCTTTTCCTTGTGCTAGTTTCCAAAGTTTTTATAGGCCTATAGCTGGCATCCAGCATGTAAGGAGCTTCCATCCCTCTGAGGTGTTGCTGACTGCAGCAGAGAGCAGCAGAGCTCACAAGCACTGAGAGGAGTCGAGTGTCTTAGAGGTTAAGATGCAAACTCTTCACCCAGATAATGGAAATTGCTCTGTTGACAGGGATTACACCTTCAAGCATTGACCTTATGCCATTCAAGTGAGTTTAAGATGCAGTTGTGTAAAAGACTGCTTTAAACATAACTCCACCTTATCTATGGAGAGTTTTCTTGGTCATTAAATAATGATGAGGAGAAGCTTTATGAAAGCATCTTGAAGTGTTGCCAATAATCTTATGCATAATAAGTGCTAGTTGAGCTTGTGGGTTTTTTCATGTTCTGTTCTTTTCTGAGACAGCTTCTCAGCTTGATGGAAAGCTGTTTGTCATCTTGGGCAGGAAATATGCTCACAGCTTTTCCAGGACTAATGGTGGTGGGTAGAGTGGGGTGTGTAAATCAAAGATGTATAGGGCCAAATATTATGGGTTTTACTAACAATTAACGAGAGGAAAGACTAAAATGTTTGCCCAGCAACACCTCTGGTCTGGGTGTTTTTTTGGTTTTTTCTCCTCATTGTAGACCTGTGAGTTCTGTATGTGGCTCCTAATGAAAGCCTGCTGGGTTTAGACACCCTTAAGTCTTAAACTTCATTGTATCCCTTGGAATCAGAAAGTGGATGTGTGTAGCAGATGTTCACAGCACGCTTTGCCTCATTGTAATTCCTACAATACTTGGTTCCTTATCTTTAACCCATTTCTGAAATCGATGGTGTCAAGCCTTTCTGGCTTCACATAATCTAATATGTTTTAAAAAATGATTTTTCTTGCCATCTTATTCTTTCTGCCTCGCTTCTGCATCTTCCATCGACTTTAATTAAGCTTTCCTTGGGCTTGTGACCTTGGTGAGCTTTTAAAAATAAAGTGAACTGACTTGCAAAGTGATTTTTCCCAATCTTTTTTTAGCCCTGCTGGAAATTCCCTTTGTGTGATGTTTGAAAATATAGGTTGTTCATTTTGGGATCATCATATGGGCGTGGTGTGGCAACAAGGAGAAACCTCAGCCATCTAATTACTAAATTATAGTAAATAATTTCATTTCTCTATAATTTCTCGTTTGACTTTTCTAACCCTTTAAGACCTAACTGTACACTGTTGTTTTTTAAAAGAAAGATGGAAAAAAAATTGTTCTTTCAGACAGGCAGTATTGAAAGAAAACCTTTTAAAAAAAGTAGAGATCAGAGTAGAAGATGTGTAGAAACACCTAACACAGATTCTCAGCATGCTTGTTATCTTCCTTACCATTTTTGCCCCCCAAAAATTCCTAGAATAGTTGGGTAGAAGGAGATGACTCTTCTTAACTCCATTTATAATTACAGTCGTCTGGCTTCCATTGGAAGTGTGAATAGTAGCTTTTGTCCTGATTTTCACTGCTATGGAATCTACTGCACACTGTCATACTCTGGGAGGCTGAACCCCTGAAGCTGACAGTATAGGTGGTATATCTACAGAGGGTCTTACAAGCAGAATGACTAAATGGGTCTAAAACTTCAAAGGATTTTTTTGGTTTGTTAGCTTGGTAACACTTTCTTACTCGGAATCATTCTTTTTCCAGCTTCTGTGCCTTGTGAATGGTAAGGAATGGACAAGCCCAGGAGTGTACAATCCCACACAGAGCTTTATCTAGCTTTGTAATTACCTGCCTTTGCACAGGCTTCTCTTCCTGTGTTCACGGGAGGGCTCCAGGAGCTGGCAGAGTGTGCGTGACCTGCCCGAGCCTGGCTCTAGCAAAAATCACATCATGCTGGAGCACCCACTGGGGTCAAGAAATGAAGGCAGTATTGGATGTGGCTGCACAGAACAAACTCACAGCAGGAGGGAGAAAAAAGCTTTTATAGGCACTACATAATGTAGTAAATAACGTAATACAAATTTTAGTAAAGGCTGGAATTTTAGTTTAAGTCTGGGTAAACACTACAGGGAAGACTACAGTGTGCTTTGACCTAGTGACCAATAGAAGCACAACTCCTCATTTATTTTTGCTAGGAATATACTTTGGATTAGCCACTACTTGTTACTTGTAAGCTCCTTCCTTTTGAAAAAAAAAAAGAAAAATCCAATCTCTTCAAAGAGATTATGCTCAGTGTTAGCAAAAACCAAACCTTGAATTAACTGTGTCTGACTACTGCTAAATTCAGCAATCCTTGATATGATGCATTTAAAACTCTCCAAATTCCTAGTATTCCTGAAGCCATATTCGAATATGTTGTAATTTTTCACTGCAGACAAGGCCTTTTCATGAGGTTTTGAACAACAGATTTTTTTTTTTCTATTTAGATGACTTAGTGTAGAGCCCAGCAAACTGCACCGGGTACCTGCAGCAGTGTTCAGACCTGGAAACAGAATATCAGACCAAAAAAGTGTGACACTTTCCTAGCTCTGCAGCAGTGCTTTTGTGATCCATGTGTATCCTGTGCTTGGAATGAGCCTGAGTGTCCCTAATGTCCCACTGCAGTGCTCTTTACGACACAGCCTCACTGAGCAACAGGGGACGACTCACTGCTGTGAAATGAGACACGTGTCTTCCAGTGCTACTAGACCAAGTCATAACCCTGATCTTAAAGAGCATTGATTTAGTCACTCAGGTCAAATTTAATATAAGGTGTTAATGATGTCATAAAATGATTAATATCCACTCCTTGCTGTCTATGAAAAGTGAATGTTTCAAACAGCTATGACATTCAAGTAACACCATATTTCTTTTTTTCTCTTTTTAGTTTTTTGGAGTCAGTCTATTGTTGCTACCACATTAAAGAGAAAAGTGAGAAGAAGGATGTTGAAAGCAGACAGATTGCAAATTATTTTTCATGTGCGTTTTTTGTCATGAAGCACTTCTTGTTATTTTCAAAAGTATTTGAGTGTTTTTCTGCTCCAGTTTGGAAGGTAGGCAATTTGCCTCCACTAGGACTGCAAGCCTTGAGCCTTTTAAGTAAACTTGTATTGAAAGATATGAGATGATGAAGGAATAAGAGAGCTGCTCCTCAGAAGAGCCTGGGCCTTTGGACAATAGGGATACTGCTTTTGGGATGGAATGGGCACTATGTGCTATTCCAGCTATGTGCTGGGATGAAGTGCATCCTTTTGCCTGGCATTTCACCTAAACAGAAACTTCTGCTGTCACACAGTCTGTTGCATTCTGTACAGACATTCTGCTCTTCAAAAACAAACACCTTTTTTCCATATGGCTTGAATTAATTTACTGACACATTTGCAGATTGGGGGTGTTTGGGGGCAATGGAATTCTCTGCCTGTGCTAAAACACACAAAGATGCAAATGTTTTCCTAGATTTACTGAGGATGAAGGTAAGCCCTCAAGTTCCTGAGCATAGCTCAATGTTTGATTTAATAAATCTGCTAGATAAGAGTGAGGCTTTTTTTTTTTTTTGGTCATAATCTGGAATATGTACAACATCAGCAAGGAATTTTCAGGCAATTTTATTTTGGTATCTGAAACTCAGCATCTCTTAAGCGACTTAAAATTAAATTACCACTTTTTACAGTCCCCTTAGGAGTTCATATTTAGTCAACAACAGTTAGGATTCAGTTTCAAATAATTCATTGCTCCCTGTCCTGGTGGTATGAGCTAGTATTCATGCAGGACAGATTTATAAACTTGATTTTGAAGCTGCATTTGCGGGGACATTTTGGAAATTTCCTTTCACTTATAGGTAGATCCAGACCATTTGATAAGACCTATGATCCCAGTGCCTTAAATATTTTCTATGTTAGTGAGTGGCTGCTCAAAGTGTATTATGGCAGGTCAGATCCATTCTAGGCTTGTCTAATGAGACAGTTTCAAATTTAAAATGTAGGTTACTTGTATCCATAAATAGATGCTGGGTTAGAGGTAGATTCCTTGAATACAGGGCTGCTTTATTCACCAGCATTCTGAATCTGCCCAAGGTGGCAGTTTGGTGGTCTGCTCCCTTTGTTTAGAGAGCAAAGCAGCATGACAGAAAAGGGCCAAAGGTGTCATAAGTGTTGGTCAGCCTGCAAAAGGTGTCCTGGGTTTATTTGGGTCCTTTTGACAATTGCATACTTACCCTCCAGGTTTTCCCAGGCTCAAGTGTCCATTAAACCAGATCTTTGGCATTTTAGCTCTTTCAGGTTGATGTAAATTAGAAGCTCATTATGAGATTTCTAAGCAGAATTGCATAAATGGAGATGAGGATGTTAGGTGATATTGCTCTCGAATTTTTAGACTTCTGAAATGGAAATGGTTTGTTTTTTCAGGTATAAAAAATGATCATGACACACAAGTAAGGGTGATATGGTTTTGCCCTTATCATATCTTCTGATAAAATAACTTGAATTTCCAATACATGTAACTTTTCATGTTACTAGTTGGTGAAATTCCTTGTAGTTTCAGATATGAACAGAGCCATTTTTTCTTGGCATACTGATCATTCCTTAGATCAAAAATTTATCTTGCGTTCACTTTTATTTCAATGTGCCCATAAACGTTTTCCTGACTGAAACTGCTGCAATTCAGTGCATACACGCTGCATTTGAAATAGTCCCAACAGAACCTGGTGACAAATCTTCCCATGTGGAGGACAGTTGCCCATGTGAGAACAGATAGGAATTAAACTGAAAGTCATGTTACAGGTCAACTTCAAAGAGGATTTCTGTTCATGTTTTATTGTTTTCCCACTTTACTCCCGGTCATGAACTGTATATGACTGATGTTTCTGCAAGCTTTGAGAAATCCATCGGTATTGCATTGGATTCATCATCTTTCCTGACAGAAAAATTGATAAATAGGATGTGCTTCATAGTTAATTCTTATCCTTGCTATACAGACCATATGCATGAAAGGAATAGCTCTGTGATTGTGAAGAAACTCATGGCAGAGCATGCATTCAAAATGATACGTGCAGATGAAGAACATCTGAAAATTTGCTTTCATAGTCTGTCTGATCAATATCTGTAACTGAGGAAAAAGGGATTCTGTGTCTAGACACGTAAAGATGCATATCAGTTACACTACAATAAGTTTTAAGGCAAGGTACACAGCTTCTTGGCAGATGGTAATTCATTCTTTTGAACTTCCTGTTTTCCTCCCTGACTCTTGAGTTGTCATGATAAACTTGGCACTGTTTTGTTGCTTGGAAGAAAGTTAGCTCTGTGACAGAGGAGCATGTGTGTTGTATGAGTATGTACCCATGCCTTAAATCATTATTGTATAACACACCCTCAGGCACTGTTGCATCTATTTGCAGAATAGATGGATTGCTGAGCTTTTTGAATTTGAATAAATCATCTCTGACCAAAACATCTGAGAAGCTCCCAACTGCTGGAACATCCTCTGATATGTGTTTCTAAATCTCTCTGGGTAAAAGGTTGAAAGTGTTGAGAACAGCCAAGTAAGAAACCCAAGAAGAGATGCAAAGCAGAGAGAGGTGGTATCAAGGAAGAGAAGGCTGAACAGTGTGGTGAGCTGAAGTGCTGCTAATTATGGAGGGCCAAAGTTGCTCCTGCTGTGGAAACCAAGCCCAAAACCTGCAGCTTGTTCTGCCAGCTGTGGCTATTTGATTTGTATTCAAATGGTTACCAGAAGGCCTCACCAATGATGAGTTCAGTTACAGCAGGTGTTGGACAGTGCATGAACATTCAGGCCATTGGGCACAACCTACAGGCTAAAAAAAACAGTTCAGTCTTCCCATTTTATTACAATCACTAGGAAGTAAGTGACCAAACAAGATTTATGGGTCTGTGTCAGCATGACTATAAAGGTCAGCTATTGTTTATTATAGTAATCTGATATATTTAAAAGATACAAGGGGAATAAAAATGTTTCAATGTACCAAAAAAAGAGCAGTGTAGGAAAAATCCAAGTCCTATAAGTAGAAATGTAATGATATTCCAATCAGCCTTGCCAACGGGGCAAAGGAGTTCTAGGAGGAATAGTAATACAGAGAATCAGATTTGTCTTGCAGGCTTCAAATAGTACCAATGAGAAAAATTTTAAAGTCTAAAAAATTACTTGAACCTTCTTAGATTTCTCCCTGACCACTCTTTACATGCTCACAGGCATCTTCTTTTTAGCAGAAATATGGATGCTATCACTATCCCAAGTGGAAAACCTGTTCACATGAAAAAATTAATACGAGTAATCTGAAAATGGAGAACAGAGAAAGGAGAGCTTGGAACGATTCAAGGCAATGTGTGTAGCCTTCATACTGGAAATGTTTACACATATTTAATTCTTTTTGCTTTCCTTTGTTTTCCAGCCTTGTGGATGACAATTCTCTCTTACAAGTTTCTATCTTCCTTATGTTAATATAAATCAGCAGTTGTAAAAAGGAAAATGTTATGGTTTTATTTTTCTGAAAGCAACTTTTCCTACCTTTATCTCTTGTTGGGAAAAAGCCTAACTCAAATACAAGTTGTAATTAAGGTCAAAGATTGTCACTTTAAACAATCTTGGTTCAAATTTATCTTGTCAATATTAGGGAAAGTTAAGCAGCTATGGCAAAAAAACCCACCAATTGCTTATGACATAAAATTCTCCTTTCTAGCAGTATATTAAATTAGATGTCTCTGCTGCTGTCTTTGCTTTTTTAAGCTCCATCACGATTATATTAGTCAGTGTGTGAATGTCCCTGGCTTTCCAACTCTAACTGTAGTGGCAGTTCAGATCAGCTGAATTTGTGTTCTTCCATTTAATTTGTGCTCAGTAAGGAATATGAATCACTCTCTCATAAAAGCCCGTGTGGAAAGCTAAGAATTTGGACCAGTGAATTTCTGAGAGTGGGTGCTTGCTTCAAGGGAGTTGTATGCAGCCGTGTCCAAAAGAGGCAGCCCTGTTTTCAGAGCTGAAGATGAGTTATCTTAGTGAAGAATTCCTTGTTCACATGTGTTGTTTTGGGTGGTTTTTTGTCTTAATGGGAGCAGGGGTATTGGGTCAGAATATATTCTCTTTTCAGAGACCTGAAGGAAAACCTGGCTGTCAAAATACATTTGGAGTGAGAGACAGGCAGTCCTCTCATCTAAGAGGGAATTGAGGGGCCCTGACTGATGGCATCTGAGCACTGCCTAACACTTTTGAGGGATGACCATTCCAGATCTGTCCTTCAAAGATGCCTTTTTGCTCCAGCTCCAATTACACTTGTTTAAAAGAGAGAGGGGGAAAAAAGACAAACAAATGGCCCACAACAGGTTTCTAGTTGATAGCATGGATTCAGGAGAGCTTGTTAGAGTGAACAGATATTACTTTCCAATATCTCTGCAATAAAATTTTGCTGCCAGCAGGAATCCATATTTTTAGAGAAAAATAAACCAAGATTGTTTAGCCAGATGTATTACAATAGACCTTGGAGTGTGGCTGGGGAAGAACACATAGTTAGCAAAGAAATAAATCTTTAAGTTAAATGTATTTATTGCCAAATGATATAATTCAGGTTTTTATGTACTGGATCATCTTAAATTTAATGGCTAACCAAAAAAGAAAAAGAAAGCACTTGAAAAGGGATAATATAAAAAAAAATAAAATGAGGGAGAAAAGGGAGTGAAAGATGATTAAAAATCTGTGCTAATAAGCTGAGCTCTGCTTTGCTAGAGGCATGTTTAGCATTGGAGAATAACCAGAATGTACGAATGAGATTAAAGCTCTGCAGTAATAGTGGGGTTGTGCAGTCAATGTGCATTTCCAGAACTGCAGAAAAATTAAAATTATGATCACTTCTTAAGGAGGTTTGTTTTAAACTGACTGATACAGCTACATGTTTTCTAGTAGATATGAATCTAAAGATAAAATTGACCTAAGTTGTCAGATGTTTTAAGATTTGGAGATTTTATATATACCTATAACAAGTTATTATATAAATTAACTTACCACAGTGCCATCACTGACTTCTTTTTTTCTTTTTTTCTTTCCTTTAGGATAATATAAATATAAGTGCTTCCTATTTAAGTGCAAGAACTTCTTGCCTTTCTAAAACTCTGGCTACTTTGAATCATCAGAGAGCATCAAGGCAGGTAGTTCTAAACTAAGTCTCTCACTTCAGCCATGTGCTGAAGATTTTTTTCAGTGCTGTCTCCTCTCTCTTTCCTGAAGAGCTCTAAACCTGCATGAAAAATAGTGGAACAGAAAACTTTAAGGATTATTGGTAAAATGTGATGGTGGTGTGGGTTCCTGTAACTATGCCTTGGGTTAATAAAGGGCAAACGGGTGAGTTACAGACAGTGTGCCTTGTTCTTCTGTCTTAAGGATAATGTGAATACTTACTGACTCCAAAAACATATTGTGAGGCTTCATAAATAAGTATTGCCTTTTACAGGAATATATCTAAGTCTTATCAATTAACCTTGTATTGGCTAAAAGTTAGATGTTGATTTGGAGTCAATAGTGACAGACCATTTCATTGAAGGAATTCTTGATATCATTTGGTAAAATGCTGAGGTTTGCAATTAATATATTGTAGGTTCCAAAGTGATAAGATTCTTACAGGACTGTAAATTACTTATTTCCCGTTCTGCTTTCTGCAAGTAGGTTCTAGCAGTTCATGAAAAGCAGCAGAAAATTTCCATTAAAAGAGTCCTCTTGGATTTTGTACACACAGTGTGTGGAAACAAAAGACATTCTTGTTGTTTAATTACATTGTATGGGAGAAATCATGAGTTAAATTGTCGGTATTTTTATTTGGGTTTGCTTTTAAAAGAGGGTCAATCTGCAGCTGACTTAATGGTGGCAACCTGGTAGTGAGTTACATTGGGCACTTTAAGGTGTATATGCCAGCTGAGAGCAGATAACCCTTCTGCACTGGCCCGGGAGAGGAACCAGTTTCAGGAGCATTGTGCCACAGATGCTGCCACAAATAAAGGTGCTAGCAACCATGGTGTTCCTCTTAATTGTCCTGAAAATTATACTGGAAATGATGATCCTCATCATGGAAGTGATTATTCTGCATTCAAAGGGTCTGCACCTGCTTTTACTGAGTTCAGCAGTAGCTCTGAAAGGGACTAAAGTCAGTGCTAGCAGTATATTTGCAGTTTAACAGTGAGCACAATTTCATCCAGCCCCCTGCTCCTTTCTTTTTTTTAACAGCAATTAATTTCAGCAATTACTCTTCCTCTTTTCTGGTTTATTGCCTGGATACTGCTAAGGCCAGTGTTGTGACTGTAGTATCAATTTTACTGGAGGTTTACTGCCCAGCTCCCTCAAACCCTACTAATTGCTAACATGGGTGGCACTAAGGGAACAGGAATGATATAGGAGGTACAAGGCAAGGGAAAAGTTTAAGGCCAGAGCTGCTGAAAGGAGTATTTGTGAAGCCCTCTGAGGATGCCAGCTCCCAGCAAGCAGGACTGACTCACAAGTGAGCTACAAATGTGCAGCCTCTGTGTAAGCTGAGCATCCTTGATATTCTTGTGAGAGCAGCAGCCATGCTCCCACTCAGCCTGCACTCAGAGAGGATCAGCTGGGATCTGGAAGCTTCACAAGTGCATGAATTCAGGGCTGGCCCTGCCATAAGCTGGATGAGAGACACTGCATTTCAATTCGGAATGAACTCCACACCACTGTGGCTTCCAGACTAGAGCTGGCCTGTTCCTTGTTGGTTTGGAGGACAAGCCACTGGAATTTGTACCTGTGGGGAAATACATTCTGCTGACTGATCTCCCTGGGAAGAGAAAAGTGGGGGTAACCTCATGCAGTGTGCAAAGACACAAAGCCATTAAAAAACTCAATGATGTCTTCAAAAAAAAGGAACAGAAAAAATATTTTTCTTCTGTCATTTTTCATATAATCCAGTGTGTTGTAACTGAGAGAATATTTGCTTTTTACTGTTGTATGAAGTGAAAAAGGGTTATACTTTTTTCTATTCCATTTTTAATTAGTTTTTTGTTTACTAATACCTGGGACAGGCAAGTGACAGAAAAATCTTTGTCATAATGGTTGGAGAGCTATCTTAAAGTTTTCATTTTGGGCAGTATGCAGTGTGGAGAAAAGTCTAGGTATGCCAGGATTTTCATATTGTTCAAAAGGTTTTTAAGGTCAGAATGGATTATTCTGATAAGAATGTGACCTCCTGTCTGCAGCATGTGCCCCAAAACTTAACCTGTCAGAGGAGTTTCATTTTTTGTCTTGCTGCCTTTAGCTCACCTTGCCTAGTCTACTGTGAATATTCAAGATTTGACAGGCTTCAAGGAAAATATATTGGATTTAATAAACATACCCATCAAATTGAATGGGTCTAATATTCTGGGTCTAATATGATATTTTCAGGGGAATCCATCACAACAGTATTTTTCTTTTCTTTAGGATGTGTATGTGCACACACTTCCCAATCATCCTGAGTGATTAAACACTTCCTGAGAATGGCTGACCTTCTCAAAGACCTTTCTGACCTAATTGCTGCAGTGGATGAATTCACCTTTCTGAAGATTTTTTCTTTTTGCTCTGCTCAGGTTTTTCAGTTGGGGCCCATGTTGGGCTCTAAAGACACCCATCATGGCCTTTACAGTACACAAAGTGCACAACCAAAAATTATTATTTTCACATAAGTAGGGAGGATATGTAGCAAATGTTATGCAGTCATCATCGCCAGCTCCCACTTCCTAATGACATTCCCAGTCTCATCAAAAACCAAAACAAAAAACAAACAAGAAAACAAGAAATACACACCCCAAAGCAGGCAATACTTATTTCACAGATATGATAATGATGGTGTACTGACTAGATGAAGGATTGCACCTGAGATCCTCTTGCTCTGCTAGTTTCTAAAGCCACCTCTGTACTATTAGGTTTTTTTATAATGCTTCTTATATTTTAGAGCTTTCTGTGCGAAAACATTTGGGGGAGGGTCTGAGGAGAAATGTTGCATTAGGTTAGGTAGAAGGAGATGCTTCTCACTAATTTATCAGTCTTTTAGTCTCTAATATTTTCAGTGTGGGAAAGAGCTATAGTATGGGCAAGCTTTTTTTATGTATTCATTTCTGTTTCAGGGGCCTGTCAGTAATGGAACATGATATAAGTGGGAAGTGGAACAAGCACCCTCAGCCAAAAGCTATGGCATAGACATAAGTAGCTGAGTTACCTCTTGGCCGAGCCCAATTTTGCTGACACCTGAGGAAAAATGACAAGATTATCAGGCTGGCATTGACAGCATTAGCATGGGCTGACAGCTTTTATATCCATTAGGTCCTACAGCAGAGATGACCCAGTTAAGGGGAGTGCCCCAACTGAGAGGTGCTCACCCTTCCCAGGCCTGTGTGAGGAAAACAAGCAGATCCCCCTGACTAATCACATTAGTGCTGCTGACAGCCTCTGCCGTGCCTCGAGGATTTTGCAGCTCTGTTGCTGTGCCAGTGGGGTTGTGTGTGGGTGATAGCTTGTGCATCAGGCTCTCCTCTGGCTTGTTGAGAGCATGGTGGATTACTCCCTTTCGTGTTTTGGCTGCACTTGCTGAGAACTTCTCCAGCAGCTAAAGCTGCTATTTTTAAGCAGCCACAAGAAACTGATTTATCTGTCAGTGCAGGGGAATGTGCTTTGCAAAGCAGTAAGCTACATATCTGGGTCACACACTGTATGGAGTGAGGCAGCTGTGTGCAGCTCAGTCAGGAATTAGACAGCTATCAAACGTTGGGTTTGGGGGAGAAGAAAAAAGAATCCTCAAACGGCAGGGAAGGAGTCTTCTTTGGGATAAGAATCACCATATGCTAAGCTGCTTTCTTGCCACCAGCTAGACAGCTGTACTTTAAACTGTCTAGAGGAATAAAGTAAACCGGCCTCTTTATTCCCCAATTTTTAAAGGGAAAGGAAAAGCACTTTTTAATTGGTTGGTCTTTGTTTTGGACATCAGTAACAGGAACAGGTACCCATAAGGCCCCCTCTTAAGCCATCTTAGCCTACTTGTACTATTACTGTAATTTTAAAAACGTGGGTTGTATGCACGGGTATTTTCATTACAAAAGCAGCCTAGCCCAGCATTCTTTAGAATAAGAGAGGGGCAGAAAATCAGCCTGTACCTCTCCTGTGGGAGTCTGAGACAGTCCTTGAACAACTTCACTGGAAAATAAATTCCCTAACCATTGGCTACACGAACTCATGATGGGATAGGTTGTGTCCCTTTGCTTCCATGAGGCTCCCAGCTCGAAAGGAAGTCCATGTGCAATGCAAAGCAGAAACAGCAGGATCTCATGAATTCAGCTTTCAGGATATTGCAAAAGTGTGGCAATAAAGGTATCATTGACATGGGCAGAGCCCAATTATCCATCTGAAGACACAAGGATAAGACAGGGAACACCAAGGTCCACAAGATGATGAAGTTCCATCATTGTGTCATCCTTGCCTAGCCTGGCCTGGCCTGGTGGATCCCTGACACCACAACGTGGTAGGAATTTGTGGCTTGTGACAGCAGCTCTCCAATGGGTGAGTAGAAACAGAACAGAACATGGCACGAGAAAAAGTACAGCTGCTGCCTTAAGAAAAAACTTAACATGTTCTGGGATTGTTGCATTCTATTTTCATCCCATTTTTCTTCCTAATTTTCTTTAGCACAGCTTATTATTGTAAGTTTTTAGCTTGTGTGGTATCCTAATACAAAATCTGTAAAGACAAAGATGCATCAATTAGATCATGTCTAAGATCATGATCATGATCTTTTTTTCCCTTTAACATTTTTCAATTAAACTACCTGATTGGCTTGGAGAGGAGTGATTTGGAAAAGGTAGGAGTTTCATTTATTGTTTCTTATGAGCTCATCAGACTGGATTGATGCTAACTGGTTTATGTAAAAAACCCCAACAACAAAAAACCAAAAAACAAACCATGCAAACCCATGAGAGGTCCTGCATGATTGTTTTCACAAACTTGTTTTAGTTATTTTCTCTTCTGATAGTGAGATGGCAGTGAACTAAATTTAGCAGCTGAAAACTAAAAATTGTACTTCCTATATTCAATAGGAATAGCAATATCTGTCTTTTGAAAATTGTTTTTTCTTTTCCTTCTCCTTCCCTTTCTTCCCCTCTCTTCTGGTCCCTGGTCGATGCAGCCGCCTTTTAGCTGTCAAGAGCACTAACATGGCATTGTGGTGCCGAGCCTGTAGGTTCTGAAGAGGCTCAGTAGGTATCACTCTGTTCCCCCAAATCCACTCACATTCTGTGCTTTAATATACCTTTGTATTGAAGCGTTTGCCTGAACTGAAGCTCCTTTTTTTTCCAAGACCTGGCTTTCTGAATATAGTCCAAAGCTCATTAACAGTATTTAATTCTGCAGGGGTTTGTAATCTAGTAAAGGGCAGAACAGATTAAGTCAAATTGATGTCTACCTCACTGTCATGGTTTAACCCTGGCTGGCAAATAAGCACCACACAGGAAGTAGAGAGAAGGAGGAGAATCAGAAAAAAAGATAAACCCCATGGGTTCAGGCAAAAACAGTCTGATAAATGAAAAACATTGATGATGAATAATAATCATAATAATAATAATAATAGTAATAATAATGAAGAAGAAAAAGGACATGAAAAAAAGGGAGAGAGGAATAAAGCCCAAGAAATACAAGTGATGTACAATGCAACTGCTCACCACCTGGTGACTCATGTCCAGCCCATCCCAAGCAGTGACAACCCCTTCCAGCCAGCTCCCACAGTTTATATACTAGGTATGCTGTTCTGTGGCATAGAACAGTTCAGGTCAGCTGCCCTGTCCATGCTCCCTCCCAGCTTCTTGTGCCCCTCCTCACAGGCAGAGCATGAGACACCAACCAGTCCTTGACTTAGGGCAAACACTGCTCAGCACCAAAACATCAGTGTGTTTTCAACATTATTCTCACACTGAATCCAAAACTCAGCACTGCACCAGCTACCTCATCCAAAATGGGCACTCACATTACACAAAAGTGGATCTAGTGAGGTGCCTATTGTGTTCTGATAAGTTTTCCAAGGTCAAATATACGTATGTGTATATATGGGTACAATTTAAAGGATGCAACCTTGTTTTGCCACTCCAAATTCACCATTGTAGTACCACTTGTGCAATCATTTAAATGAGTGGCAAGATAAGCTCACTGGATTCAGAAGACAGTATCTCATTTGCATGTTTTTGAGCAGCAGCTGATGTTACAGGGTTTGGGTGGTTCCATTTCTGAGTTTAGTATGTCAGGGGAATTAAGGTTATAATAAAATGGTTTAGAATCATCCTTATCTGTCACATAATACTTGGAATACTGTATGTTTGCCTGTTTGCATTTTGGCAATTTGATTTTACTGAATGTGGGGAAAGAGAGATCACGGCACAAGAATAATTTGTAAAGACTTTTTTCCATTTTTTTTTTCTAGTGGAGACCTAGGAGAAGTGCTACTATGATTATAAAAATAGAAAATTTAACATAATAACAAATGCATGTAACAAGGCTTCAGGTTGCAAAATCTTTGGATTCTTGGGCTTTTTTCATCATGCAGCACTTCAAATAAACTCTGATCATAATCCAGCCAGATGTCCTTGTGATGTTCAGTAAGGAAAGGATTTGTGCCCCATTTTTCTGAGAGTTAAACTTTATGCCCCTGGCAGAGTGCAGGTCTGCAAAATAGCTCAGGCATCCTTAAAGGGATTCAAGCACACCTCATTTTCATAACCTCTTACATTCGCCTCAGTAAAACTCTGTGCAGCAGTCAGCATGTGGAACAGCTTGCAAGGAAAACTTCATATCTTTCCAGTGCCTTTATGCATAAATGTAAAAATCTCCATCTGGTAGAATGCACTGATACCTGCTGGCCAGTTCTGTTGCTGAGAATTTAAAATCTATAGCCAAGGTTAACCAGTACGTTTTGAATATTACGTCCAGAGTTTGAAGATCATACAATGTAAAATATTGTTTAACTGAGGCACTTATTGCACTCAGATTGTATGTGGGGTAGAAATTGAAAATCTTTGCTGAACATGTATTTAACTGTTCCTTTTTATAAAGGTTGATCAATTCTCAGGGAATAACATTAATTTGGAGTCACCTCTTAAGTCTTGCTTGGGGAGCATAGCATAAAACCTTCCCTTTGGTCATGGCCATGGTTTTTATTTAAATAATAATAATATGATGTCTACTCTGGAGAGCTGTAATGACTCTAAGCAGATATCGGAAGGCTTCTGGACTATTCCAGCAAAATCAGTTATTGAGCTTGAATAATACACATTTAGGAAGGGATTGCAGGGTAGAGGACCCACTTGAGTCAAGTCTTTCTATGACAATTGATATGAGTTAGTGTAACTTCAGCTCAGTGTTCACTGGTGTAATTACATGACTTAAGAAACCTTGTGATGTTGAACTTGTAATTTTCATTCAGATTTCTCCCTTTTTTTGGTCATATGCAGACAGATTTCAAGTTGAAATAGTACTCATATATTGAGTGACTACAGATTATTTTGTTATAAATAGTCCTGTATACATTTATAGATTATGGGCAGATAGGGTTAGAAAACCAGAATAATTTGAAAGGCCAGAGTAATAGTCCCTCAAATAGCACCAAGGGAAAAAGATCATTATATGTACCTGTGTCTAGTTTTAAATCGTATGTAAGATTTATCTTTTTAGCAATGCATGATTCTTTCACTCAGAATGTTGTCCTGGAATCATGCAAAACAGAAGGAAGGCTTGGCCAAAGCCTTAGAGAATCATGTTGTAAAAAATGTGTGTTTCATGTTTTCTTGTTTATTCCACTATGCAAAATATGCTTTAGGTATCAAGTGTGGAAAATGACCACAACAACAAAGAAGCCCCTGTCATCAGCAAAAAAGAAAGCAAGCTCTATACTAGCTCCAGGAAAAAAAATCTCGCTTTCAGGTTAAAGCCAGACCACAAGGGAAGGGTGATTCACATGCAGCTAAAGTTCTTGTGTGGAATTATCCAATGTAAGAATTTTCCTCAGTATGTTTAGCCAAAATACCTGTTCCTGAAATTGCTCCCAGACACAGGACACCTTGTAATTATTGCATTATGGTCTGGTAAAGGAAAGCTTCACAGAAAGAGTGCTATGTGAGTTTTACTTCTAAAAATGGTGGAGTTATTTGAGCTAAGAGATTCTAAATACAAGTGAAAAACATCATGTTGTTTGCCAGCTCTCCAAAACAAGAATTTACGGAACAATATGGATTCACAGAACTGCTCAAGTGGCACAAGTTAAAATGTGTTTATGTTCTGGCAGGAGCTTTTCAGATGCCTGCCCTGAAGTCTCTGCTTCAAATCACATTCACAGGCATGGCAAGAGGTTTGCAGAAAGCCTTGGTGACTGACCTGCACAGAGGCTACTGGGGACTCAGCCACCCAGTGAAGGAGGGACTTCACCTCTCTGGAGGTCAGATTATTTCAGCACGTGAGACCTTTGCTGTCAGTGAAAGAAGAAGTTTTTTTCCTTCTGGTGAGTTCTCATGGACTTAGAATATTCCCTGCCAGCTGTTGGTTTTATCTGTAGGCCCAAGGCAAAGCATAAGGAAGGCTCTGGAACTGTGAGGTCCTTCTGTGCCCCTCTGTGGGGCCTGGTTTAATGCTGCTCTAGCTACCAAACTTTCCAGAAAGCTACCCGTGGCGGAGGACCTGGCAGTGAGGGTGAGAAGATTTTGAAGAAGGAAGTTTCATCTTTGGTTTAGGTGGAGGGAAACCAGGCTCCTGTTTGATGCCCTGGCACTCCTGGATCCACCTGAGAACCAGGCTGTGCTGCCATCACATCCCAAGTTAGAAAAAGGCTTTTTTTTCCCAGAGACCTCATAACTGTGAGAAGCATTAGCTGAAGGTCTTTCTCTTGGAAAAGCCAGTCTGAGGCTGGGAGTCATTTAGGGAAATTATTTCTGACTAGTTGGTGATATACCTAACTCTGTGTTAAAATTTTATACCCTACAAGTCGGCAGCCTGCCTAATACAGAAATATATTTTAAGTGACTAATCATATTTATCTTCAAGGGTAATTTTGCCACAACAATTCTAGAAAGTTGGTAGTTGAAAATGAAGGCAGAGGTTTTTCTCAAAGCAGTGCTGAGTAATTACAGTCTTCCTGGTGCTCATATATTGCACTGACTTCATTTTATTACCCAATGCATCTTTCCTTCTTCCAATTAGCTTCAACTAATTCCCATGCTTGAACCTTAGAGAAGGGTTTCAGAGTTGTAGGGATGACATTATGTAGCCTGTCCTCTAGGTTTGTAAGACATATTTCTTTCAGGGTGCAAGGAAAATAAATGGAATAACACATTCTGTAGGCTGCTGAGGAGTAGAAATACCTCCAGGTATCTATTGACTTCAGATTACTGTTTCACATACAATCAGAGAGACTTAATTCAAAAGGATTCTTTACTGATACAGACACAACTTTACTCATTTCAAAAGCCTGCCTATTTATCTTTACTTATGCTCAGATTTGAGGCTGACAAAAACAAAACTTGGGCATTCCAGTTCTGGGGAATTCTTTTACACCAAAGAATTTTCTTTTTGGAGAAGTATTATTAGAGGCTTCACATAATTTGGGGCCCCCATAGGTGGAAAAAAACAATACAGAACCAGGGAGATCAATGTCATAAACTCTTTTCATACTTCATTGTTGTGTTGTTGTGGATTAGTTTGCTACTCTTCAACCTTGCCAGTGACTGGGAAATATCTTCATCAGTGCTTGGGCCCAAGAAGGTGTTTTGCCTTCATTTCTGTGTAGTAATTACTGGTGTAGTGGGGTGGACCTACTGCATATATGCTTCCCCTGCCAGCTGTACTCAGTGGAGCTGCTCCTAATCTATCCTAATGAAGGGGAGGACAAGGAACAGGGTGACAGATGGAAGAAGCAGTGGCTGTAGCAGTGTGTTTGCCATCTTATCAGGGTGGTGGTGGGTACAAGGAACGGACGGTGATGAATAGAAGAATTGATTGTAGTATCATTTTGTTTGCTGTGATTTGAGGGATATTTTGATGCCTCAACAACACAGACTATTTTCATTCAAATTTAGCAAAAATCCTCTAAGTTTAAGGGCCTACACAAATTTACATGCAATCTGAACTTGTATTTGAATGTTAATTTCCTCTCAAATCTGCATATGCTAGGGCATGTTTGCATGTTCACATTCAGTTTATTAATTCTGCAACCTAATTTCTGAGATGTAGAATCATGGAAGAGCAGGGATGAAAATGTGCTCATAAGCATTACCTTTTGCCATGTGTCACCCCATGTGCTACCACAAAACAACATCCTTGTTGGTAACAGGAGATGCAGACTGAGTTGCTCTCTGCACTGTATGGTGTTTTAACTGTGTAATTACTCCAGTAGTTAACAATGTGAACTGCAGTGAGATTTGTGGCTGCATTCCTGCAAGTATCTCTCAGTAAATCAAAGTCGATGTGCCAGGGCTGTTACTCAAGCTCCATCACAAACATTTACAGGAGTACATCAAGCCCACTGAATTATAGCTACTTAATTGCTGGGAACATACCCATGAAAACAAATCTGTTTGTGTAAGAAAGAAAGCACAATCATTCTTTAAACACTATGATAAATCTTACAGCTCTGAAAAGGTTGAAAGGCATTTGCATTTGGACGAGGTATTGAAATGCATCTTAATAGACTTAAATGTTCAGCGTTAATAAAGAACAGCAGAACACAATTATTTTATGGTCTTTCTCAGGTGGGTTCTGTGGAATTGAGGTTTGGTTCTGCAGATGGATCTTGCTCATTGTGAAAACTCTCATTTCTTTGTGGCAGCAAATCATGCAATAGACTTGCAGAAAAATATAGCACCAGAGCTATTATCCTATGGAAATACACAAGAGCCATTTCTTTAGTCAGCAAATGTATACTTAATAAAGAATACAGATTACTACAACATTTTCGGAACTGCTGTTAGCTTGATTGGTAAAATGGTCTCTTTAAAGAAATTCACTGAACTCAGGAACAATAAAACATAATAGAATCAGTATCCCCAGCGGTTTGCATGATGTTGTATAATTGTGAGAAATTAGCCTCACCAAAGCAATCCCATGCAAAGGTAGAGCTCTATGCAGCCTCTCTTTTAAGACATAGTTAACATTTGAAAACATGGAATTTTCTTCACTTCCTTTAAGACTTATTTTGAAAGAAGAGGATTATTTCATGTACAACTTTGCAGGCTCAGAATGCAACCCATTCCTATTAGAAGCTATGCGGTAATAAAGTCTGAATGCTATTTCAGAATTAATACTCAATATTCTTTTGTGTCAGGGAACATGGGTGTCCCAGGTGAAAACTTCTTTCCTTCTGAAGAAAAGTAATTCATTTTTCTCTATCCCTTCTTCCTTTTGTCATAAAAATAATTTTCACTTGTCGATGAGGAAATGTTTATTCTGTCTCAATACCAGTGAAGAATAAGAATAAATTCATACCTTAAAGAACATCTTGTTTATATCACCCGTCTACATTTTTATTACTCAATATATGCACTACAGTGCTAGACACTGTACGCCCAGGGAAGGGGAATGAAGTTGTCAAAAATTCCCTTCATTCTTACTATGGGGGTCTCTATATGGAAAGTCAGTTTTTTCCATCTTTTACAAGTTATTGATACTGATAGATGCTTTAGAAGTTACTGATTTTGATAAGGTACTTATTTTTTAAACTTTCACTATAGGGGAGTTGTTTACTGGGTTCTCAGTTCTGCACAAGTTTTGTAATGTTTGACTGTGTGTTTTCTTAGTTAACAGGTAAATAAATTATAGAAATATAAACAGAATAACAAATAATCAGAAGTAAATAGACTGTCCTATAAGCTATCACCTGATTGCCACTTTGTTTCCTGAGTTATATGAAGTCCAAAGAAATGGATTGAAAAGGACTCCACCCTCTCCTACAACAAACAATAAAAATCCACCCAGGTGATCTCCTTTGGCAGCACCTCTCTGTCTTTCAGAAGTATCGGGGGGATTCTCATGGGAGGCCCAAGAAGTGGTAAGCTTTGCTTGTTATTTGTGAATATGTGCACTCTAGGGAAAGCTATCATATATTATAGAGTAAGAGAGTAAACCCAATACCTGTCATTCCTCTGCCAGAGCCTGTTTAAAATGCCCAGAACCTCAAAAAAAGGCAAGAAAGCTGACACTGCTCCCTTGAAAGTGTGACCTCGGTTTATGGAGAATTTTTTCTTATTGCAAGCACCTCTTTCTTGCCTTGACTTTCTTTGGAGCCAGCCAGCCTCCTCCACTGCAGAGCTTCCTTATTGTGCCCTGCACCCAGGTGGCCAGGCCCACGGCCATGGATAGCTTCAACCCCAGGGGAGCCTCCTCTGCAAATCCCTGCGCTGCACAGCAAATACCATCCAGCTCCTCCACAGGCTGAAAGGTCTTTTGAGGTCTCAGAATTGTTTCAGCCACCTGAGTTCTCCTTTTTGAAGAGAGCACTTTTGATGCTCTGAACACCAGTCCCCAAAGAGCAGCATCATTTTGAACTGGAGAATCAATGATGTTACCGAGGTGGATTATTTGAAGACAGTTCTGTTGTTGCTGTGTAACCTTAGTTCAGTGACAGACTCCATATGATGGGGTAGTTCTTCTGATTCATTTGCTGTCTTTTTTTGTTTTATTTTGTTTCGCTAACCTGTCCTTTGCTTCTGACACTAGCTTGTATGATCTTTCAGTTAGATCATCTTGTCTGATTACAGACACATTTGATTAATTACATTTGATTACATATTGCACTTGATAGCTCTTCTCTGTGATTTCCAAGTGCAAGCAGTACAATAGAATACATGCCCAGGTACTTCAGCTTAGAGCCAAACTGAAATAAGAGAACAAAGCTGGTCTGTGAGTTGTAGTCCTTTGACAACACAAGGACTTTGTGTGACATATGATATTGTTTTAAGTATAAAGCATGCCTAAAAGTTCCTTATTTTACTTTAAGACGAAGACAGCTGGGTATGAAGGTGGCAGACAAAGCAGTATAAATAATGTAAGCTTGAATATATAAGAATTGCACTGGAAATCAGCAACCTTGGAATGTATAGCAGTCAGATCTTTTAACTCAAGAAATAACATGGAAAAATAACAGCAGAATTATTCTGTGACATTCACACTCAAAAATAACAGCAGAAACAAGTAGAGTGCTTTGAAATTCACCACCTATAACAGGAGCCTTTTTAAAAGTGGAATCACATTTTCATCCTCTTATTAAATACTAAATGCTACTAGTCAAGGAAGCAGATGCATTTGAAATGTAAAGAAATTCAAGAAGTCACTTTACAGCCACAGTTACAGAGGAATTCTGTTTTGAATAACAAAAAAGAAGTTTCCTCTTTCCCAGGGATCACATATTATAATTGGCTTTCAGCTGGTCTCAGAGCCACAGGGAAGGCCAATCTCTGGGGCAATGCATTCAGGACACAGCTTCGGTTTGAATTCTGAATTGGGTTCTTGCGGTGTCAGGAATATTCTGAATATTTACACATGCTTTTTCTTTTCTTTTCTTTACTTAGGACACCATTGTCCTGGAATGTGCTGTTTCTGGATTGACATAATTGTTCTGGAGGAGCCATTTGAGTCTCTCAGGTAAATACAAAACTGTTAAAATGTGTATTGTATGAGTTCCCTTCATTTACCTGACTAACATTCATTTTCATAACTATTATATCTGTTGTGTACATCTGTCATTAAAAACTTACAGCTCATCAGTAAGCTAAGAGATTGTGATAGCTTCTTTATTTTTTTGTGCAGTCCTAGGGTAACATGTTCATGAATTTCTACAGACCTTGGAATCCATGGGTTATTCACTGATCATGAATATGTGCTAAGACTGCAAGCTGAAAACCCCCTTGAGCGTTTTATTGGAGATGTTACTGCGTTTCCAGCCTCACTTTGAGACAAAATAACATCTCAATCATTTTTATTTTCTCCTTGAACACTCAGCACAGAGCATTTCAAGAAAGGTCTGCGAAGGTTCCTTCATCACCATTGTGTTAGAAAAGTAATTTCTCTCTTTCCTTTTCTGAGGGTTGTGTGTTTTCTTAGGGAACCTGTCCCATGGAAGTGCAGGGTGGGGTGTCCTTTCTGGGCAGCCGGGAGAGCCGCAGCAGCTGGTTGGAAGGGGGAGAAGGTGCCAGGGTGGATGCATGGATTGTCTCCCTTGGGGCAGGGAGAGAAACCCTCACAGGGATGCTCCAGTATTTTCACAGGGTGGAGTGGATTGCTAAGAACCTTCATTTTTAGCAATCAGTTGTTCATTTAGATTCATTTCTTTCACTGCATTTGTGGATAACAACAGTATTTGTTGACTTAGTGGCAAAACCAACACAAAGGAAAGTAAAACATACCCGATTTTTAATAGCTCTATTTAATGTTTATTCCCTTTGTACAGTTCAGAGTTTTTTGCTGTTGCTTTCAGGGGTGGTGGATGGGGAGAGGGAAGCAAAGATGTGGGATCTTTAGAAAACTCTTCAGGCACAGGAATCTTTTTCTTCTAAGTTTTCAGTGCTACTACTGTGCCAGGACATGAAAGGAATACATCTCGCCTCTCTTGCTGTAATTTGAATGTGAATTTGATCTTCCTGAGGAAGGAAGATCAAACATCTTCTATCCAAGCACAAATAAAGAAAGGGAAGTGGAGAGAATAATGCTGTTTGACATTGTCAGAAGCAACATGTAACCTTCTGCCAAGTGTGTTGCAGACCTACCTATGTCAATATCCAGAGAGTTTGTCTATTATAGTCCCATGTAGAGACCTCAATCCTTCATTTCAGACAGTAGCAGCTGAAATGTTCAGCTTTAGAGAGAGAGCTGTAGTCTGGCAGCCCTGACTCCAGTCTGTACGTGGGGGATTAAATGTGCTTGTCAGGCTTCAGGCTCTGCAGAGAGGGACTTGGGCAGAGCTCCAACCCTTCTTCCAAGCTGGGTGAGAGTGGAAACAGCAGCAAACGGAGGGAGGAGGTGTCAACAGGGGCTCGCCTCCGAGTCTAAGTGCTACTTGATACAGCACACATGGCTGACTTCAGGTCGACCCAGGCTGCCTCTCCTTGTTCTCCACGCTTGGTTAGGGATGATTCCGCTGCTCCTGGGTGGGATGGATGGCTCTCATCTCTCATCATCAAGAGGCTCCGGAGCTTTTACAGGGCTAGTGACCACAATAAATTACCTGCATTAGCACGGAGAATAACCTGATGAGGACAGTTACAGCGTAGCGAAGCTAAGCACCAAGGGAACCGGGAATTGAAGAGCATATATTAGAGATTTTATTTGACAGGCTAATGCACCATAAAGTTTGGCTGGTCTTTGAGAGAGAGAGGTTCAGAGATGCTCTTGGAGAGGAGAACTGGTCTCTGCTGGAGTCTGGTAGCTCCTCATTACAATTTCCTCGCAGGACTAACAGAGAGGAAGTTGCGGGAAAAGCGTGCAAGATTTTTTTAATAAAATACCTAAATACCTTTTTTTTTTCCTTTCTTTTGGAAAAATCCTACAGTAATACAAATTAAAGGTTTTATCCATTTTCATTAGGAATTGGTTTTATTTTATTTTATTTTATTTTATTTTTCTAAAAGAACTCTCTTCCAAACCTAAATGTTGTGCACTAACAGAAATGTATTTCTAGTTAAAATAACAAAAAAATCCCCAAAGCCAAACCTAAATAAACTTAAATTCCCAGAGATTATGTTAGAGGAAAGACATTTTCTCTGACCAACTCTAGTGAAATAACTGATCTGGAGAAAACTACAGTCCCGCTCTGCCTTCACCATCATACAGGTCTTGCTATAGCTGTGCACTGGACATGCCTGGCACCATAACTTTAGCAGGTTTTATTATCTTTCCCTCAGGCAAGTATGAACATTGCATGTTTTTACTTTACACATTGTTTGAGCCTGGAAATCAATAAGAAAGTTCAGACAATGCAGTAGTCTTATTTCCTCATGTTTTGAAACAAAATCCCTCTGTAATGCCTGAAACATCTTCAAATGATTTCTCCTGTCCTGTTTACCTTCCAAGGACCATAATATGCCATTGATTATTTTTTTTTTCTTTTTTCTTTCTTTTTTTTCATTTTAAAAGTAGAGTTTCCTGCTGAAATCAATGGGGAGTTTGTTTCAAAATCAATAGGGCATTATGGCCCTGAAACTTAAGACAATGTTTGCTCCTTAATCATATCTGAAGATGTGATTAAGATGCCACAAACAAACCACTAATCCACACACACAGGCACAGCTGCTAAATTAGGAACAACCATTTTTACCAGAGCATAGCTCCATTTAGCTTCAGTGGGAGCTTTGCCTGAGAAAGAGCAATAGAATCAAGGAAGAAATGGGAAGCAATGTCATCAGATTTGTCAATCAAACACTTGTTGCTGAGCTGTGATAACTTGCCAAGAGCAGGTTGGTGTTTTATAACACAGGCAAGTGATTTTGTGGTTGGAAGCTCTTCTGGACCCTGGGGACTGGGGAAGAAACAAATGCAGGTGTTCAAAATATCAAAGTGTCTGTTCCCAAATGAACAGGCTAAACTGGTGAAACAATTCCAACTCTCTCTCAAAAGACCTTTTGGACCTTCCAAAAGCTGACTGGACTTTTTAGAGCAGGAATTTTCACAACTTCTGTTGTGAAATGGAAGCAAGTGGAAGTACAGATTGCTTCCGGTTACTCCAAAACTCCTCGTAGAGGGTTGCACTTGGAATATTTTGCATCTAACATTTTTTTATCAACTTTATTTTTTTTTGTCCTTTTGAGATCTACAGCTCTGATTGTTGACATTGTGTGCGAGTCTCCCCTTTGCTTTTAATACAACTCTGTGCCCACTCAGGGCACAGAAGCTATGAGGACCCTGGGTAGGAATTTTTGTTCACCAGTCCCATGTTAGGATATATTTTTCACAATTCAAATTTTGCATATGCATATTTTTGGCAACTGAGTAGCAATAAAGCTCTAAATGATAGATTTGTAAGCAGTATGGCAAGGACTGGGTTGGCTATATTTAAATAAAAATGTAGAAACTGAAGACTATGTTTCCCATTTAAAAAGTTGCAATAAATTTATCTACAGTATTAAAGATTCTTATGAGGAATTTACTCTCAAGGGAAAATGTAGGCAGAAACTGTGTGTGTATGGTTGCTCTTAAAAGAGGTGGTGCTTCTGGTGTCTCCTGTATCTAGGCTTAAGATTAGAAAGCTGGTCACAGAATGAGCTTGGCTTTTATTTCTCCTCTTGAGCATTTTACTTCATCCCTAAAAGTGACTTTAAAGAGTTGTCACGTTTTTCAAAGGCTGAAAGAAGAATTGGGATCCAGATTATTAGTTCAGCTTGTGAGTCAAGAATGATTAATTTTCTAAAATCTGCTTATATTACTTTCCCAGTAAATACTGAGCAAGGCTTTTGTTTGTCTTCCACACGTGGTCACTACTGCAAACAAACAAGTTTAATTTGCTTTGTAAGCTTATTACCAGAGGCTCAGTGGAGAACAAGAGCTGAAAAGAACCTCTCGCCTCTGTGGTTTTATTAAGAACTGTTTTCTCCAGAGAACTTTCAGCCTGTCAGATTAGAAATGCAAAGAGACCTTTTACTGTAACAGTCTCACACTTATCCCCTTAGTAAAGTTTGCTTTTGTGATAATTACATTTTACCATCTACAGTTGTTTACTAAATGAACAGCTTTTCTCTGCTGCTTCCAGCCCTGACACTTTTCCTCTGATAATTTGTGCTTACAATGAAATATTTAGAAATAAGTATTTGCCTTCTGTTTGTTGTCTTCCTTGTTCTGCTTAGATAGCAAATGATTTTGGTAGTGGTTCTGGTGATTATAGATCACACGACTTGTTTAGGATTTATGCCTGAAGTTACACAGCATTAATACGGTTCTTTGCACTGAGAGGGAAAGTGCAGGCTCATCTTTTCTCCTTGTTAATAGAAGAGGAATCGTTCTGTGTTAAGGAGGGAGCTCCCAGTTGTCAGGATGCCCTGAAGAAGAAGAACCCAAAGACAACATCCTCTCCAACACAAACAGGTTTTTTTATAGCAAGTATTTCATGGATGAATGGTATCTCCCTACAAAATTGTTGCTTTTCTTCCAAATTTGTAGCAAATAATGAGCCTCTGTTTGCATGTAAAACTATTATTATGTATCAAACCATGATGCTTATTTATACTGATAATTTTTGAACAAAAATACCCAAATTATTTCCTATGCATCACTGCTCTTTTAACAAAGAAACAGATAGAACTTTGAATAGGTCATAGAATATATTCTGCAGGAAGGGACCCATTAGAACCATCAAGTCCAACTCCTGACTCTATTCTGGACACTCCAAGAATCACACATTGGTCGAGGTAAACAGACACCTATATATAAAATACAAACAAATATTTTCTCTTCTTAGTACAATATATATTTATTTAAAGTGGGTTTGCTCAGTTTTTTTGCATTCCAGCTGATCCCAACTCTTATTTTTGTATGACTGCTTTAAATGTGTATCATAAAAACCTTGATGTAAACCCACTCTCACTTAAAAATCAGGATGAGTAACATTTCAAATATTTGAGTGTGAATTAAACCTCTGCTCTAAGCCTCTGATTTTTGTGAATACTTGTGAATATCACCAGAATTTTTGTTCTCTGTCATTTGATTATTTCTGATCAGTTCTGAAAGAAGCTACCCAGAAAGAACTGACAGAGGACAGATTTAAAGGGAAAAAACAAGAGTCTTGGATGATTGAAAATAAAGCTGGGATCTGAAACTCTTGAAATATATGTTTTCCTACCTGCACTTCAAAGGCAAACTTCCAGCTTCCTGAAAACCTGGGCTGTCAGCAATATATAGTATTGAGTGAAATCTAAAATGGTTGCTGTATTGTCCCTGTGATTTGGAACTTTGCTATTTCTGAAAATGCAAGTCATCATCTTGGGCACAAAACTCAGATTGCATTAGAAATTTGAGTGTGACGTTAAAAAAAAAACTAATCAGGAAATATCTCAGTAGGGTCTGAGATTTTTTAACTTTCAACTATAAGAATGTCCTAGCTGTCTTAAGAATAGGGGAAAATATTTTTCATAGTGGTGACATGTCTAATTGCTAATGCTCTTGTCACCCGTGGTACAGCCTCTGTTACAAAGAACATTAATAATTCAACAGTGCTGGTAGTCGGACAAGACACGTTTCCTCATCCCAGTCCCTCATACTCCCTTTCTCTCCCTGTCTTCCCAAAGATCTCAGTATAAATTTACTAGGAAGGGTGAATCAACCTTGCTGAACTCCCTAAAATTGGTTCCAAGCCCAGGAGCGTTTGTCCTCTGCTATCCTGGAGAGGTTGGAGCTCACATAAGGAGAACAAAGCCACTCTGACTGTGGCATCTGAAGTAAAGCCTGCAGACATGACTATGAGGCTGGTAGCCTAAAAGACAAATGCTTTTCCATTTTCACAAGCTTATCAGGCAATTCTACCATTTTCCATGCTGAGACTCAATGTAGACTAATGTGTCCATTTCCCCCAGTCGAAAAAAAGCCACAAGTCTTCTTGTTGAGGGTGGAAGGTCTGTGCTTGATTCTAGGTGAGTGTAAATAGGGAGTCAGGGATCTTAGCAAGCCAGTACACACACACTTTTTCTTTCTCTTTGTAATACAAAGTAGCTGGCTGCATTTAAGCATTAGCAGTTTAAGCCCCCAAATTGTGACACCTTCTGGACTGAAACAAGAAATATTTTGTTTCTTATGGCTACTCTCTATATTGAGACCACTGCATCAAGCAAAAACATAACTGCAAGTCTACATTAAAATCACATTAACAATGCACTGAACAAGAAAACTGGGGAATTCAGAGACAAGGCAGTCCCTAATCCCCTCTCCATCTGTAAGATTCTCAGCTGTCACAAAACAGGAATCCAGGCACAGCAGCAGCGCTTAAACGCCGCTGTTACAGGCTGACAGCAGAGTATCTGTAAGCACAGGCAGTGTGGAGCAATTTTCTTGCTTTTTAAAAAAGCATTTGAACATTTTGCACTTGCTCAGATAGTGCTGAACTTCAGTTCATCTATGAAAATAAAAATTCTGAACTATTTTAAATGAGCAACTGATATTTTTATACTGATAAATGCTGCAGTCCTGTAACTTAGTGCAGATAACCTCCACCCTAAAAGAGCTTACAGTCTAAACAGACAAAATGAATAAAAGGTAAGAAATGCATTATTATTCTTCCCATTTTAGAGAAGGGGAAACCAAAGCACTGAAAGGTTAAGTGGCTTGTCTCTGGTCACACAGGGAGCCCATGGCAGGGATGTGAATTAAATGCCTCCTCTTGTAAGAATGGTGCTGTCTCCTTAGAAAATATGAATAGTAGAAAGGAGAGAAGCTGCCTAGCACAAATTTACTGTATGGTACTTGAATAACGTGGCAGGTAGGACTGGAGCTGAAATAATGAACTGATAGCTGTGAGTGGACAAAAATCTACTATAACAGTGAAGAATGTAAGAAACTCAGTAATTTCTTCTCCTTCTCTAAACCCTTTTCCTTGTGGCAACAAAATGCATGCATTTGCATCTGTCAGCCCCTCCACCTTTCCTCTTGTGACCTATCTTCACACAAAGGGCAGCATTTCTGGGGGTACCTCATTCCCTTCCCCTACTGCCATAGGCAGTTCAAGTTGAGCTCCTGATTGTCTTCACTTTACTCAAGTATGAACTCGCAGCTTGACAGGGAGGCTCATACTTGGCAGGCTTGGGTTGTGTTATTTCAGCATTTTTAAGCAGGGGAAGAAGGCCTAATTTCAACAATTGTCAAAGCTGTTGTGAAAATGTTTGTTTGCCTGCACATTTGTTGTTGGACTGTTGTTCATGCTAAGAGAAAGAAACAAGAGGAAGAGAAGAGCCCAAGAGAAGCTGGTATTTGTTCAGAAAAGTAGATGGACAGGGATAGATTGAAAAACAAGCTTTTCCTTATGAATGAAATGCTAAGAAATGTGGAGCTGGATAATTCAGTGCTTTATCTTTTTACCTGCTCTAACTAAACTAAGAAAATAATTCAATAGAAAATCAGATATGAAAATGCTCTTCCACTTCTAGTGGTGTGAAAAGAAGGAAAAAAATGCATATAGCAGGTGTCTTTCAAGAAGCAATCTACATGTCAAAAGAAGCATTGTTCAAATTGTTTGATGAACAGACATCAACTTAAATTCCTGGATCTAGTGTGGGTGACCCAAGCTTTTCCTTGTCTCCTGTGTGGGAACAGGAACTCAGGATGCATTTCTCTGCTCTGACATGTGCTGGCAGCCTATTCTTTATTGCACTATTTATTAAGCAGAGATGCACAATCACTCAGAGATGGGGAAATGTTATCCTGCTTCATAGTAAAAGATTGACTAAAACTTTTCTCTAGCTTTTCTGTAAGCTGCTCTTTGCTCCTTAAATGTCCTGAATTTCACTGCTTGTTTTCAACTTCCTGAAGGAAAGTTTCTTTCAAGCCTATGAGTGAAGGACAGTATGATTCCACTGGTGCTGTTGGTGCTACAACTGGAAATAGCTGCTTCTGACTGCACTTCACCTACCATTTCTTTCAGTGAAACAAAAACCCTCCTAATATTTAATTTTTGGGATCTTCCACTTTTTAAATTGTGTGAGAATCACACAAAACCTCCCTTTCTGTACAAACAACTTCCCAGTAGCATTTCTCCATGCTTTTTCGAGCGCTTGCTCTGACTTATTTTGTTTGTTTGATCCCGGGCCACAAGGGATGTTTTGAAAACTGGTTTGTGGGAAAGGCTTCCTGTGTTTCATATAATTAACTCTGGGTGGCATAGTCTGCATCTTTAAGTTGGATGACCTCTTCAAGTCCATGTCTGAGCAAAAGAATCAGCCCTGGTTTTATATGTTATGTTATGTTATGTTATGTTATGTTATGTTATGTTATGTTATGCCTAACAAGGGACAGCTGGATGTTCCTGGTAAAAAAACCAAAAACCCACACCGCTCTTTCCTTCAGTTTTGTTTCTGGCTGTCCAATTCTGAAAAAAATATTTGAAAAGTATAAAGAAAACCATATTATTGCCCACTGCAGATGAAGTTTATTGGCATGTACTTTGTGATGATCTGTGCTCAAAAGGCTGAACTCACTGTTGTTTAATGTGCTTATGAGCATATACACCTGAGTGAGGAAGGTTGGCTTTTATGAGGTGCTGACATGATATGTTGAGTAGAGAGGAGCTGCAAGAGAGATTTTTTTTTCCCCATTCCTCTTCTGTTTTCCCCTACTCTGCACAGATTTCCTCCTGGTCAGAATTTGCATCTGAGACGTGCATGTTCAGACTTTTGCTCTGAACTGGGTGGGGAAAAAAAGAGGTTTAGATCCTGGATCTAAACTCAGCAGTGAGCTCTGGTCACAGGTCATCCTGGACATGACACATTTCTCTACAAAATTCTTGTTCAATGTTTTTCATTAGAAACTATTCTGTTAGAAACTAAGAACTCAAAGCAAAGGTAAGAAACTCTTCCTCCACATCCCAGGCAGCTGTGCTCTGAACAGTCCTTGGAAATGGTAATGAAAAGGATGACCTGACAGCTCGTGATGAACAAGGCAGAAACAAAATAATGCAAGGACTCTAAAATGACTGTCCCATTTAAGTTCTGTATGTTTTCCTTTTCAATAATCGTGCCTAGCACTGAAACACTCCTAACATTTCTGCTAAAATTTAAGGAAATGCTTTTCCTGTCTTAATTAATATTATACTTTTAACTTTTAACTATCTCCATCAGATAGGTAGTTTATCCAAGTGAAACTAAATTAAATAGAGAGACCAATTCATGGGGATTGTTTTCATTTTGTTGCTTGAAATCTAGCCCAAAGAGGAAGGAAGGAATTAAACCTTCCTCCAGTAATGTACAGGGCCTTATGTGAAATAATGCAAGTAACTTTATTTTAGCTGAAGCTATTTTCTACTTCTTGCTTTTGACAGCTGATGGACTAAATCTCACCCTCCATCTACAGAAGCAGTTGTAGCTGGCTCTGATAAAGCAAGCAGGTCTACTCAGAATGCTCTTTCCAGTTGTTGGGGACTTCACTGACTTTCTGGGCATCTTGTAAGCTTCAGTGAAGATATAAGAGGGGTTAAGTTTGACCTGCTTTTTTCCCATTGTCATCTTCCGTGTGTAGGGTTCACATGCTCACTTTGATACAACATCCAAAATATTTGCAACTCAGGATACCTAAAATCTGAATCTTCATTCTGATATATTGAAAATATGGATGTATATTTTAAATTGGGTGTTTTGTTGTTACATTTTACCGATTAGGAATGTTTTTCCAGCCAAACTGGTGAAATTAATGTAACTTTGATAGTTTACTCATTGCTATCATGACTTAAGTCTTATCCAAGAAGTTTGTTTTGCTCACGAGAGTAAAGCTACTGAGATACTGTGCAGTACTCAGTTTTTCTGTCTTCGAGACTGATCAGAAAACACAGGACACTTTACAGTCTGAGAATCTAGGAAATAGATTTTTGTAGCATTGGGGAACTTTATGGATGTCAGTTTTACCTGTTTGGTAAAACTGGTGAAATTAATGTAACTTTGATAGTTTACTCATTGCTATCATGACTTAAGTCTTATCCAAGAAGTTTGTTTTGCTCACGAGAGTAAAGCTACTGAGATACTGTGCAGTACTCAGTTTTTCTGTCTTCGAGACTGATCAGAAAACACAGGACACTTTACAGTCTGAGAATCTAGGAAATAGATTTTTGTAGCATTGGGGAACTTTATGGATGTCAGTTTTACCTGTTTGGATAACCCTTTCTTCTTTCAACAATGATTGTACTATGTGCAACTTAATTTCTGATGTAACGATTATCAGCTCACTGACTCATGTATTTGTCTCACCTCAGGACACTCTCATCATTATTTGAAGGGATAATATGTAGGGTTCTCCCAGTTGTGTAATTTTTCTATTAGAATTTAGACTTGCCTTTTTAATCTCTTTCCCTCAGCAACCTCATCTTTTTTATGAACAAACAATATTGTCAGAGACTCAGGAAATAATACCTTAATGCCTTTGTGAAATGCTCTTGGATGATGGCAGAAATGATATAAGAAATACATCAAATTGGCATCAGTATTTGATAAGAAAGAACTAAATATATGAAAATAAGTCCTAGTCCTACATCCTTGTTATCCAACAGGACCTGGCACTCAGCCTGCTTCCTGAGGGACAGAAGAGGCAGCAAAAGCTAAAATAGATAGATCAGGGTTTGGGGATTTCCTACTTAAGAATATTGTATAAATTTGAGATGAGAGATAAATACAGTGCTTCTACCTTCAAGCTGACTTTAACTGTGATTTTAATGCAGGTAAGAATAGATAGAAATTACGAAATCAAGCAGCAACTGGATTTGGGGAATTGTAGATATGTTGTATCTCTATGCAGGAGAGTGGAAGGTCATTTTCAATTCAGATTCCCTTCTACAACTTGTCATCTCTTTCTGTAAGTATTTGGTAACTTGTGGGTTAAATTCTCTATTTTCAGAGAAATTGTCACTTAAATATTCAAATAATAAAGTACTGTATGGTTCTATGCAAGGTAACACTCCTCTTCCAATGTCAAATTGTTTACTCACATTTTTAATTTTTGTAGCAACATTTCTAATTTGATTGTCAGATGATGATCCAGAGGTAAGATCTCAAAACTTTTCTCCTATCCTCTCATTTCACCTATCTAGGTAAAGTTTCCTGCAAATTCATTCCATGCAAAGAGTGACAAAAGTAACTTTCCCAATTTATCTTTCCTTCTCTTGCAGGATTTGGCCCTGCCCAGGTCCTCTCAACTGTGTTTCCGTTCCAGATTTTCTAAAATTTAGCTTCAATACCTGGTAATCTACTTTTCCAAATTATTTCTAAGCCTTTTAGTCTTGTTTCCAGCCAAAGCTCTGTTCCCTGAGCTGTTGCCTCTGATGTTGTCGTCCATATTTGTCCTCAGATTCATACTTTCCCTGGATTTCTTGCCTCTGTTCTCAATGGATTGTCCTCTGACTCTTTTGATGTATAAACAGAACTATTCTTTGCATCTTTCCTCTTGACACTATAATATTTCACAAAAATTGTAAGCAAGAACTAGACCCAAAATCTTATGCAAGAATAAACTTAGCATGTTCACAGGATGTAGAGATGTAAGTGGATTTGTTTTCTTTAAGAATCATAAGTGTTTGTAATACATTATTTAAAAATAGTAATGTGTGGAAAACTGAAGAACTACAGTAAAAGGCTTCCCTGACTGTAATAAAGGGTACAAGAGCCTAGGGAATGTTAGAGGCATATACATGGTAAATTACATCCACACTGATTTAAATTGGTTTTAGAATTAGTCTGTAACCACAGAGTACTCCCACTGTGCCATGTGTTGTATAGCTAATGGGAAGAGGAATATTTTAGAATGACTAAGCAGAACATTGGAAAAAATTAAATAGTTCATTAGAAAGAAAAAAAGGCAATAGTTTGCTGTTCAGAGAAGATTCCCAGATTATCAACAACCAGCAGAGGGTTTTGCTAAGTTATAGTGATTGCTTGTGCCAAATGAGGATGGGTTACTGCCTGCTGACTGGCAGTGTTCTGTCAGCCTCACCTGAGGCTGGCATAAACTGGCCTTGGTGCTCCCCACCTCGAGATCCTTATTCCACTGCAGTCCTTTGTAGCAGGTGAGGGATGAGCCACAGCAATGAAATAACTGAAGTAATGGGGCTTTGAGCAGTAAGGGAAAAGCTGACAAGGGGTCTAATCCTGCTGGCCCCTTCCTGCTTTCTTCAGATGCTTCTCAAAGTTTATTTTTCTTGTGTCCTTCCTGCTGTTTGATCCCAGGGTTTTGTTTTTTTTTTTTTTTTTTTTTGCAAACATTTATTTACCTCTTTCTCTCATCTAATTAGCTATATGTTTTCCTTAAGCTCACTTCTGTCTCCACCTCTGGCACCTGCATTCAGGGAGCCGTCAGGAAAGCTCAGTAGGAATAGAAGAGCCCCTGCCTGCTGTTCTAACCCTCACCTGGCAGTCAGGCCCACAGTCTGCTCACTTTGGCTAGAGAGACCTCTGGACAACATATCAGTCTCACAAATTCTCCTCCTTTAGCACTTCTGAAAAAGATTTCCATACAAGATTTTGTATACAGATCATTCAGCCTCTCATCTCTCTCAGCTACAGCAACATCCCTCACTCTGGCCTTGACAAATAGTGTTCTGTTCCACTTGTAGCTGTGGTGGATAATACTGAAAAGATCAGTTTCTTTCACTGTCCTTTTCTGGCATCTTTCCTTTTCCTGTGTTGCATCAGAAATAACTGCTTTTGCCTTCCAGGTCCTTTAGAGTCCAACCCCATCATAGCTGTTACCACTCATTCACTGTCAGGATGCTGGCTCTTGCCTTTGATCAACCTATTACAGCAGCCTCCACTGCCTGCTTGTTAAATTTTTAAACAGCCACTTGTGTATGTACTCCTGAGTTGCCTGTTGTGCTTGGAGGAGCTTCTCCCTCCAGAAACTTAAACTAAACAGACACTTTCCCTCCTACAGTTTCTAAACAGTAAGTTCAAAGCCCTAAATGCTGTTGTCCCTTGCCTACTATCCACAGCATAAGTAGCTGGATCCCTGAAATGCCTGAACTCACAGTGGTGGGCATTTAACACTCAAACCCTGGAGGGATGGCACAGTGCCCCCGGGGCACATGGCATTGGGGCCATTCCCTTTGACATTCCCTGATGCAGCAAGCAGAATGGTGCTGTGGGGAATTAAACAGACCACAGGAAGAAGTTAATTGTCTTCTGATGCCACCACCAGTTTAAAGCAGGTGTTCTGGCTCAATGTGTAAAGGAGTCTGTTCAACAGACCTTTGTGGAGTGATGCAAGACATGCTTTTCTGTCTTTCACCAAAAAAACCCCAGATGTGGTTCCTTTTTTACCTTCTACCATACCACTACTAATTGACTTTTGCATCAGAGGTGCTGAAAAGAAAACCTGAACATGGCCTAATGTTGTAACATCTGATAGACAGGGCAGGGGCAGATCCTCATTACTTTTAAAACAAGTAAAAGTGAAAAAGGAGAGAGCTGCTTGCCAAAGGCACATTTTCCTTTAAAATTTTCTATTTACCATTTAAAAATTTCCATAAATAATCACTTCTGGCAGAAAAAGAGTTCACACCAGCACTCTCTCTGTTTTCAGTATTTATCCATTATGAATTAAAATAAAATGTAAAATGCTTAACGAAATAAATATCAAATTCTGAATGAAAATGTATGTATGGTTCTGTTTGTTAAGTATGAAGAGGCATTGTCTTCAGCTGGTAATAAACTTGCTTCAGGAGTGTACTGTGAAAAACTGTAGTTAAGGTTGAACCTTTTCCTTTTGCAGAGTTGCAAAGGAAAATTACATTTTCAAAATGGTGTGAGAAAGCTTCACCAGTTGAAAGGGAATAGTGTTCTTCATTAAACCCACCATAAAATATTTTGAGAGCTGAGAAGCTGTTGGAGGAATAATATTTTACTAATTAGGAGTTATAGATATGTGTGGAAAAGTTAGAGAGAATGACAATGTGAGGTGAAGAGCAGGAAATCCTTTCAGTACAGCAGAAACATGGAAGACTGAGAGTGGTGCACAGATTATCCTAGACAAGGAGGTAAAGCTGTCAACCAGGGTGCAGAAAAGTTAAAAGAACCCAATAAATATTTCTGTTCTGGTTTGGAAAGAACCAGCATGATATAGTTACATCTGACAGTGTAAGGACTACTTTCTTCTCGAGCAATAAACTGGGAGATCATGAAATGACAACTGTCAGAGTTAAAGTGTTTTTTGAATTTGCAGGGCCAGATAACATGCACCTGAGTATTTAAAGGACTTGTTGGAAAGCTCTCTCAACCATGATGCTGATTTTAAAGAAACCAGAAAACAGTGAAGAAGTTCCGGAGCACTAAAGCAAGTTCAATGCACAGATAAGTTATGTGAGTAAATGCATTGCCATAAATTGAGCTGGTAACTTGTTATTAGACTCAGACCAAACCTTGGACTTAGAACTCAACCAGTAAAGATTAGTATGATAAATATATGCACCCTGTTGTGCCATGTCACAGACTGTTTAACTAGGGGAGAATATAAATATGAAGGAGAAATCATCATCATTTTTCTGTTTGTTCTGAGTTTTCCCTTCACCAGTGCTATTCATTATTTCTGGTAACAGAACAACAAGCACCCCATGGCAATTCTTTCCAAGTCCCAGACATGGGAAGTCAGTGTTCCCAGGTGTGTGCTCAGAGAGCAGCCAGAGCTGAGCAGTCACTCCCTGTTGCATGGAGTTCAGTGGAATGTGCAAGGCTTGAAAAATCACTGAAAACTCACAGTTTATTAGGTTTAGTAAACTCAGAGAATAAAAATAATTACAAGTGCAGCCATTTCACGTGATCAGAAAAGAAATCTTGCTCTCATACACACTTCCCACAAACGTGTTCCTCTGGGCTAAACCTGCTTTCAAATCTATCACTTCACCCTGAAGGCGTGAGATGAAACTTAGGTCACTTGGATGCAGATCCTGGGTCAAGATAATGCCTGCCCTCAGGAGTTACAGTCCAAATATACTTCAGAGTTGCTTGTGCTTCACCTCAAAGCACTCAAATAATGTGTGGGCTCCTGTAATAAGATGTGTGTTTTCAAACTGATAAACAGCAGTCTGAGTGTGCACAGGAAAGGCACAGGTGTACCCGCTGCTGACAAAAGACCTTGTCCCAGCCCAGAGTTTGGACACTGGAACACCTGAGTCCCTTCAGTAATGCCCTGGAGTGTTTTCTCACTCTGCTTCAGTTTTCTTGAGCAGAGAACCCAATTAGGCCATAAGGATAATTAGGTGCTAATGTTTTGTAAAATGCCTTTACTACAAATTAGATTTTTATGATATGCCTACTCAGTAGTCTGCATTTGATTCATGATATGTTACTAATAGCAATAGGAATTTCTACTTTTATTCTCAGAGCTGAGATCTGGACAGCACAGCCTAAGCAGATGATCTGATGCTTAACCCCAAAAAAGAAAGATAGAGAAAAGCAAGTCTTGCCATCTATATATAAAACCAATAAAGAAGCTTTTTTTTTTTTTTTTGTCTTGACATTGCCAGTGCATCATCTATAAAGAAAATAGAACTATTTTTATGTTAGTAAAGCCTACAGCATGTGTCAGTAATGGATCAAATATGAAAAGTAATTTTTAATAAGTGTGAATCAAAGAGGGATTAGAAAAGCTCGGGGGATTTGGAGATAAGACTTGAGTTCAGGGAATTCCACAGCTCAGGGGCATAACAGGTGAATGCTCTGCTACTCATGGATGAGAGGCCTGGCAAGGGGGCTGATGAATTTGAGATTTATTATTAGAAAGTAAGGACTGAGGGTATGTATCAATGGAGACCAATTTTGATAGGTATGAAAGGGATGATTCAGACGGGTAATGAAAAACTCTGAAGAAAATTTTAAAGTCAATTCATTGACTGATAGGAAATAGGTATAAATCTGCCATAGCTGAAGTAATGCAATTGGATTTATTGCCATAAGCAAACATATGGGATGCAGCAATACTGAACCATGGGGTCATCTGTGAATATTGTTCCATAGAGTGTGTGCCTATTACTGTAATCTAAAAGCCATAAAACTGGGGTTTAGAGCAGGGCAAGCAACACGGGGAGCAGCAGTAATGCCTGCCTTACACCTGCAGAGTGGAAACGTGTCGCCTCAGTGACTGCCTCTGAGAAAAGCTTTTAAGAAGTTAACAGCAAATGAACTGAGGAACCAAAGAAGGATACAAAGCTGAAAGTTTTGGAAGACTCATTAGATGTACACAACTGCCACCAGACGGGAAAAGAGAATATGACAAACAGTACATAATGAAAGACAGACAGGAAGGGGGAGGGTGAATTTGGGGATTTGATTTCAGAAAGCCGTGTCTGATGTACCCATCACAGGGAATACCTTCTACACCTTTGTGTGTGGAAATGTGCATGCCTTTTTTCCCCTTCCCTCCATCCCCCTCCCTCCCTTGTTTTTTTCTTTCAGTGATTGACAACCCACAGTTTGAAGAGAAGCTTAGAGAGAAATCCATACTTTTTTTTTTTTGTCGTAAATTATAAACTGAATAATCTTAAGAAAGAGAATTTTCTCAGAGTAGGGGCCTGTGAAGAATTTGGATATGGATCCTGCACAAAAGATTTGTGTACACTGTAGTAGGTAAGAATCAGATCACTGGGGTCAGTACTGAAGCTGTGTATTGTTTAGAAATTATTTTGAGAGCTGCTGCTCTTTGAGCAATCACTCAGATAACATTTATCTAAAGCTCTAATTTACAATGTAAGTTCTTGTGCTGTTTTTTACCATTATTGTTAGCTTCACTTTTTATGTTTTCCATGACCTAGAGAAAAAGGCATTAAATGTTGATTTTTCTGTCTCTGGAGGGAATTCAACACTGGAGAATTACAGCTGCCTGCTATTATTGCTGCCTCCTTTTTGAAACCCTTTCTGTGACAGATTTGTGATCAAGGTGTTCAGCATTTCAAAGTAATGCAATATTCATTTCTGTGACTAACTCATCTGTGTTGTATAGAGAATTTAATATTCTTTATCCGTGAAGCCTCACGCATCAGAATATTCCAATATTTTATTATCAACTCTTCAAGGATTTTTAGTATTACAGTTTGGTGAACCTAGTATTTCATGAAATCATAATCTAGTATTGCAATGCAGCCTGTGCTTGCTCTGGAGGAGCTTGTGAGTGGAGTTGGACTGGTACATCCCTACCAAGCTGTGTGTGGCTGCAATTCTACTGCCTCGGCATCCTAGAGATATGGTTTGGAAGCTCTTCGTATCCGTGCCCTAAACTAGAGCTAAAAAGGAAGGAAAGTCCTGAACTGATGTTTTATTTGGTCACAGAAAGGATAATTCCTAGGATCAGTTTCTTAGTTTGTATACATCTGAATGCTCTGGTTAATAAGTTAACCAAAGGCAGCACGTTTTTTTTTTAACTCCTACTCAGGGTAAGTAATAATGTCCCCTATAAATGTTCTGGCTGACATTTGATTTTCATTACCATGTCATTTTGCTGCCCTGTTATGACCCACTCAATATGGAAAAAACATTGATATCTTTGCCAGTCATTTTAGATTTCTTGATGGCTTTGTAACTCTGTTAAGCAGAAAGATTTTCATGTCCCAAAGGTAAAATAAACTATTGCATAATATCACTGTATCTTTCTGCTTGTAGGGAAAAGAGACAATGTTGCTAAATAGCAGGTAAGACAGCCTCTAAGCTCTCTGAATAGTACTTGAGGGCTTTTTTGTTTTTTAATATTGAAAAAAAATGCAACCCCACATATAAGCAGATATATAAACACTTTAAGATGCTTAAATCCTACCAATAACAGAAAAAGTTGGAAGTCTGCACATCTTTGAAAAAATGCATTAAACCACCTGCTTACTACTTCCACAACATCAGGAAAACCAAGCAGCCTATAGCAATATTTTGATTTCTTCAGTCTTTTTTGTTGAAATACACATGTCTAGAACAGCCAATTAATTCTCTATTAATATTTTCCAAGGCGTTGGTTTTGATAAAATTTCCATTCTTTTTTTTTCAAGTTCCTAATTTTACCAAATTTATATAGTTCTATGATTTATCTCCCCAAAGACATTATTGTGCTGCTCAACCACTGCTCAGTAGAGGGTTTTTTTCCTGAAAATTGGGCAACTTGCATTCAGTGTGCTTCTTGTCACTGTATGTGTATGACTTAGCTAAGGCTTAGGATCCTCTCAGGAAAGCTTTGAGGAGCTTTGACCCACTTTGGGGAGATGTGGAGCTCATTAGGCTGTTGCTATTAAAGGTCCCATTTTGACTCCTATTATTTGTAGAACTCCAGCAGATGGCGTGAATGAGCAATTTTTCTTCTTTCTGGAAAACACAACGTGAAAGAGCCGACAAATGTAGAAGAAACCTGTGGAGCGGTGAATGGGAGAAGATGAGCAAAAATTGATTTCCTGCCATCTTTTTTGGTGTGATAACATGGGAACATAGAATTAAGTCAACAGATACCTGGTTCCAAACAAAAAGAGTAAGAACACATTTATAAGCCAATCCGCAAACATAGAATAGTAGAATGGCCTGAGTTAGAAGGGACTTTCATGATCATCTCATTCCAACTCCCCTGCCATGGACAGGGACACCTTCCATATCCCAGGTTGCTCAGAGTTTCATCCAGCCTGTCCTTGAATGCTTCCAGAGATGGAGCATCCAGAGCTTCTCTGGGCAACCTGTGCCAGGGCCTCACCACCCTCTAATGTCTAATTTAAGCCTACTCTCTTTTAGTTTGAATCCCTCCCCCCTTGTCCTGTTACTACAGGCCCTTGTAAAAAGTCCCTCTCTATCTTTCTTATATGCTCCCTTCAGGTATCATAGGGCCCCAATTAGGTCACCCCTAAGCCTCCTATTTTCCTGGCTGATCAATCCCTATTTCATTTCCACATTTTGAGTAGGCATTACTGTGCAATTGCTTCAACATTGTATTGTATGGATACCTTCCTTTGGCCTATGCATGACAGAACCTTCAAGGATAAGGGCTTAAATTAGGTTTGACTAAGTATGAACCTATTATGACATTTTACTTATAATTTGTGTACCTGTAACCTGTGCCAACATTTCTACTCCTTCAATCACAAGGCAGCACACGCTGCACTTGCTGGTCGCTACATCTCATCAGAGCAGAGCAGCATCCAGAAACAGGAAACATCACTCCAGAACGCCAGTGTGATGTGGAGAAAAGAACCCGGCCCGTGGTGGGAACTCCTTGAACACACCTTGCTCTCATATAGGTTGCATATTTTGCTAAAACACACGGCTTTTGCATGAAAGGTGAGGGCGCCGATGGGCAGCCTGTTGCAGAAAGGGGATGTGCCGCCTGCCCTCCCTTAGGGATACCGGTGTGCCTGGCATGGCTCGGCAATGGAAGGGGCGCTGCCCGCACCTCACAGGGCCACGCTCGCACCCCGGCTTCTCACGAGAGCAGCTTTTCAGGTCTGTTAAATGCCTCTTCAATTACTTCCCCCCCGCCCCCCCTTTCTTTCTCTTTTCGTTTTCTTCGCTCTCCCCCAAGAGAAAAGAACTGAGCAGTGCCGCCCTGTGAGGAGCTGTGCGAGAGCCCCTCCCCACACACCCGTGTGTGGGGGATCATTCCTGCCCCGTGCCAGGGCGGGATGATGCGGAGCGAGCAGCGCAGGCTGCCCCGATTGCTGGGGCTGCAGCGCACGGAGCTGGCCCCGGGAGGAGCTGCCCACTCCGCCCGGCTCCCGCAGCTGCAAACACGGCGCGATCAATCGTTAATTAGTTATGCTACGAATTCATAGTTCGTGTGCCTTAGCAGTGAAGGTCAAATGCAAAAATTTTTTAAAGTGCCCCCAGTGAAAGGCCGCGATCAATTGTTGTCACATTTTAATTAGCATTCCTTTAGATGGTTCTTTCTCTTTTTTTTTTTTCTCGGTCCCCCCCTCCTCAGCATTCATATTAGACTAGAACATCTGCTTAACAGTGTTAGTTACGACCTTCAAAAAGAAGTGAGAGTACATATTCATGTTTTTTTTTCTTTCTTTTTAATATATACCATTACAGAAATTATTGTAATAAACGTTTGAACGTTTTAGGAGATCCTTTCAATAGCATGAACCTTACAGCTATTAGTGTAATAATAGGCAGCAGTTTTCAGAAAAATAAAAGCCAACCAAAAGTTACTTTTCTGACAAACATTTAAAAAGCGTTAAGGAAGGAATTGGTTTAGATTATGTTATTTTAAAATCATACCTATCTTAAGAAGTAGAATTCACTGGAAACATGTACAGAACAAGAGTTAATGGAAGTTTTCAACTACGCTTCTGGGTTGGAGTTCCTAGCTTGAGACAATAAGGTGTTTTACTCATGATCTTTACCAGCATTGCACTGATGCCACCTAGATTTTATATATACATATATATATATAATGTTAGCGCACTGATAAAGATACCTGTCCCACCTGACTGATTCACTATTCTACCCAAGGGCTCTTTTTTTAAAATCTAAGGAGATCATCATGATTCTTTGAATGTTCATTTCTTCAAATAAATGAAATAGCAGGGGACCACCTGCAAGCAGAAATGTAGCTGTGCATTGCACCCATTTCTTTTGTTGCCTGACTTGGAGGATGTTTAGTGTGGGCTACATCTTTCCAATTACTGTAGAGTAGGAAGGATTTTCTCAAACAAGACATTGCTTGTGTTGTGACAAAAAGCTGGCCACCTATCTAAGTAAGGCACTGTTATAATTAAAGTGGAAAAGCAAATCAATTTTATGAAATATTGAAGCCTGTTTCATTTTGCAATGAAATGAATGTGAGACCAGGTTTTCACAGAGGAAGAAAGACTTCAAACAGGCTACTACTGAGTATTTAAAGCATGGAGTGAGGATGGCTGAGCTAGTTTCTATGCTTTCCCTCTTTTGGAGCAGAGAGGTTCTATTAATTTCTGCCCGTTCTGATTCAAGCAATTGTTACTTCAGATCTGAGGGATTCTTTCCACAATCCATCCTTTCCTAGCTCTCCATCCAAAATTTCTGTGTCAAAGAATTCATCCTAGCAAATGTTTAATTGAAATGTATTCATTTTCACAAAATATTTAACTTCAGCCAAATAGCATTTTTCCTAAAGGAAAAAGAAATAAGGAAAAAAAATAATGGGTTATAAATAAATAAGTAAATAAATAAATATATATAAAAGTATCTGTATATATATATATAAATAAATAAAATATATATGTACATATATATATATATATATATACCCATAGGAAAGAGAGAGTATACAAGATCCCAATGGTAAATCAGACAGCCTGAGTTACAATTCTTTCTACTTTCTTGCATAGAATAATAGTAAACCTCATCTATTTTAGAAGGACATGGCTCTTGTCCAGACACCAGAAGTGGTCTATGTCTCTGTACATAGCAGTCACAAAAAAAAGATCAATATGGAATCTTCAGTGGAAGCAGATTGCATGCATAGCATAATTAGGTTGCTTAGGTGACCAGACCTTGGAAAAACCAGTTTCCAATGAGCAGTGAATTGATTTGCTCATTCTCACCTTCTCCACATTATACATGCCACTTATGTACTGCAACTCACATTTTCTTGTGCCAGGGCAAATTTTGTCCATGGAATATCCCAGGGTGAGATTTCAGCGAGGAAAGAAGTTAGGCCAGTGCAGAACCCTTTAAAAAATATCCAACATTGGATTTTTGACATTCTAATTGGTTGACACTGTTGAAAATGTAGTCCAGAGATTTGTGATTCCTGGTGGTTTGGTGATTTAATTTTTTTTTTCCCATTTCTCAACTCCTCACTCCTTTCTGGGCAGAAGTGGTTTTTTTTCCCACTCTAGGTGTGGATCTTACTGTAGTTATTCCAGTTTTACCTGATCAGGATTTTGTCAGAACTGAAAAAGGGGGTCATTAATGAATGCATCAGGTTAACTAAACTGTAAGAGAGGCTCTGCAAACTGGGATTGCTCAGCTGCTTCACTAGTGGAAAACAAACCTGCTAAAGCAACATGTTTTCTGCCAGATGACTGTGCTGACCTGCCTCCCTGGAGGAAAGCCAGTTTCCACATGCGAGGCAAGGCACAGGAGCAGTGAGGAGCAGCAGGAGGAGGGAGGCAGCGTGGGACTGCCTGACCTTCAGTGGATGCTGCTGGGCACACGGGAGATGTGTCTCAAGGCAGCAAGCAGGAGAGAAAAGTGAGCTGGGACTGCAACTCTGAGTTTTGTGTCAAGACATCACAGGCAGCCTGTGAGCTCACCCTGCCCTGAAGCATCCAAAGTATCTCAGGGGGTTTAGCTCTCTCCTGGTTGTTGCATGCAGCATCTCCTCTCCTGTCTTCTCTGGGTCAGACCTTAGATTCTGAATGTTCATTTCTTTTTCCATCTTCTTTTCTGGAAGAAACAGAGTGGCTTCTCTTTTCTGTGCAGAAGTCAGGAGCAAAGTGAAAAGATTTACTCTTTCTTGCCCTTTCAGGTTTATCTGTTCTGAGTAGCATATGCGTACTCACTTGTATCTGCAAAGATTACCTCAGGTGGCCAGCTATCAATAATCTTTTTTCAGGGACAAGTGGTGTTCCTCAGGGCTCCACACTGGGACTGGTGTTATTTAAAATCTTTGTTAATGACATAGGTGGAGGAATAGAGAGCATCCTGAGCAAATTTGCTGTTGACACACCTGAAGGACAGGATGCCAACCAGAGAGACCTGGACAAGCTCAGCAAGTGGCCCATGGGAATCTCATGAGGTTTAACAAGACCCAGCTCCAAGGTGGTGCACCTGGGTCAGGACAATGCCTGGGATCGATCCAGGCTGGGGCTGAACACATCCGGAGCAGCCCTGGGAGAAGGACTTGGGGGTGCTGGTGGGTGAGAGGCTGGACATGCCCCGGCCGTGTGCTCTGGGAGCCCAGAAACCCCCGTGTGCTGGGCTGCATCCAAAGCCCCGTGGGCAGCAGGGCAGGGAGGGGATTCTGCCCCTCTGCCCCGCTCTGCTGAGACCCCACCTGCAGTGCTGCATCCAGCTCTGGGGTCCCAGCACAGGAAGGACAGGGACCTGCTGGAGCCAGCCCAGAGGAGGCCACCAAGGTGATCAGAGGGCTGGAGCAGCTCTGCCATGAGGAAAGGCTGAGAGAACTGGGATTGTTCAGTCTGGAACACAGAAGGCTTCATGGTGACCTAACTGTGGCTTTTCAGTGCCTGTCAGGAGCCCACAAGAAAGATGGAGAGATAATTCACAGACGCATTTAGCAACAGGACAAGGGGGAATGGCTTCAAATGGAAAGAAAGTAGGTTTAGATATTAGGAAAAAATTCTTTACTGTGGGGGTGGTGAGGCACTGGCACAGATTGCCCAGAGAAGCTGTGAGTGTCCCATTCCTGGAAGCCAGGAATGGATGGGGGTCTGAGCAACCCAGTCTAGTAGAAGGTGTCTCTGCCTGTAGCAGAAACTAGATGATCTTTAAGGTCCCTTCTAATCCAAAACTATTCCATGGTTCTATGATTCTCCCTACATTCATTTTTTGCAGGCCTGTGAAATGTATGTACTTAATCTTGAGTTTTAAGGTACACTTAAAATTGCATGAATTAACACAAGTTCTACATCCATAATTAAGTTGTAGTCCACAGTCTGTTCTCACCCCCACCCAGGTGTCGACTCCAACATGCATGAGTGTTATGCATGATCTTGTTTTCTATCTAAACCATTCATTCAAGGAACTACAGATATTAATTTATTTATCAGTGTAAACTGTGCATCATGAAGGTTTTTCATACTTAAGGATATAAGTACAACCTCTGAATGTGGATTTCTCTTGAGCAGTTCCCATAAAGGAATTTTGAGTTTTGTTCACTGTGCATGAGATTTATATTTGGTTTTTTAGGTAGTTTCAGTTCTTTGACTGCAGACTTCTGCAACATGTTTTCATTTCAAGTATAATGACTCCATCCAAGCATAGAGTACTGCTCCAGGTTTATTTCCTTGTCAAGATTTTGAATAACCTTTCATGCTATCCTATATCAACTCATTCCAGTTGCATTTTGCAGATTTCTCTCTTTAGACTTCATCTCTGTTTTCTTTTTCCTATTGTAAAAACTCTGATGTTTAATAGCCAGGGCCATCATTTTATGTCCACTTGTTTTCATTCTATTCTTTATGATGCTGCTTTCTTTTATTAATTAATTAATTCTTTAATAATTTTATTAATATTAATTAAGATATCAAAGCACTGTCTTTCTCAGATGTTGATTTCTAATACCATTACTGTTTGACTTCAGCTTATGTTTTCATAAACTCTCTATTTCAACAGGACTTTGACTGGATTTCAGATACGTTGAAAAATTTTCACAAGTTTCCTACGCAAGTTTCTTCCTCTCCTGGAGTTCTCAGAAGAACTTCTTCACTTTCTAAAATAATTCTTTTAGAGAGCTGTGTTTTCAAATTTTTATAGGCTAAACTGGTAATTGGTTTTCACTTCTTTGATCCATCTAAACAACTTTTGATTATCTGAAAGGTTATGTTAGGAGAAAAGAGTTTTCTTTAGTGTGTCTCTACCTGATTTCATAAGTAGACAGAGCTCCTACATTAATTTCTTCCAGTTGGCTGCTGCACTTCCTAGATTGCACAGATCCATATTCTCTTCACTCCTCATCTTTCTCTTCTGTTCTGTTTTTAGATTTGTTCTTCTGCTCCTTTCTTGTACCAGATGTACCCTGGCATGGCCTGTAGGGACAGAGGGTCACCACTGACAGCTGCCCTGTGCCTGGTAATACAGGAAGATAGATAACTATGAGAACCCAAACAAACAGGCAGACCTGTCTAGACCTCTTTTTAATTCTTTTTTTTTTTTTTCTGAGAGTGAGCTTCCCAAGGAAGATCAAAACATTTTCATGTTAGAGAAAATTCATGGGGTTTTAGACTGTAAACTAGTTGGTTTAACTTTTTAAAGCAAGAAAGCCAGACAAGCCAGGTTAAGCAGAAAAGGTGAGTAAAATTTATATCCAAATTTTTCCCCAACCTCAGTGTCCTTGCAGAAAGGTCTGCATTTCCAGGCTGGATTTTAGCCAACTTTTAATTGTAGCAAACCCTACACAGCTCCCTCTGGGAGATCAAGTAACAGTAGGTTTCTTGCATCATGTTCTCCCAGTATTTTCTAAATTTCAACTTCATCATTCTTGTCCCTGCATTGGTTCCCTTCTTTCAGCACTTGCAGGAGGCTCCGTGGTTTTTTTCCACCAGGGAGGCCACATGAATCAATTGGGTTTTTTTGCCTCAAAATAACAATACAAACAAATTTAGAATGGGCAAAACAAAGAGACAATTATTGCAATACTTAACGCACAGATGACAGAAGAGTTTTGAAAGATGCAGAAGCTTGTCTCTGTCGCGGTGCTAAAATCCTTCAGTGAGAGCAGCAGCCTTCTCAAAACAGCCTTCCCAGTCTCCTAAGGCCAATTATCTATACAGTTGAGTTAACCATCTTATACTGGCAGTTTTCATAGGAGTTGAAAACACAGATTTGTTCGACAACTGTGTAGTTTGATTGCTGAGATAAAGAGAAAACCTTTCCTGCCTATTTCCTTTCTCATTTTCTGGCATTGGAAAAGTAGAAGTGGTGTTCTGAAAAAAAAAAAAAAAAAAAAAAATCTAAAAAAATAATTTAAACCCATTCTCTTTCAGTTTGAATCTCTTGTTCTATCACCACATGCCCTTGTAAAAAAGGAGGCTTCTCTAAATTCACTGAGTCCTTGCTACTTACTACTCCTTTGTGTCTTTTGAGAATGGGATGAGACTTTTGTGACCCTTTGGTATTTTAGGAATCTTTGCTTAGGTGTGTTTGTTTATTTGCTGTTTATATTACAGCAATTTTCCCCCCATTCTTTCCCATTCTGGATTTGTTTCAGTTGGTTTCACTGCTGATTTTGGGGGTATTTTTTTCTTGTTTTTGTTTTAACTAACATTTTACTGATTGTTAAAACAAAGACAAGAAGAAAAACCTACAACCAGGAATTTGTGACTATTGTTAAATATTAACATTGATACTAATTTACAGAGGTTTTACTTTATGGACCTTGTGTTTTTCTTCAGTGATAAAGAGGATAGAAGTTCTTAAAAGGTGAAAAATAAGCTAGTATAAAATGAAGTCGGCAATGGGAGAAAATTTCCCTTGTGCTCTGTGGGTAACTGCTGCATTTCATGTCCAGCATGTGCTGCAGAAATATTTTGTTGTCTCAGGTACAGATGCTTTTTAACAGATGTATTCTGATGATGTTTTGATAAATACTTTAATTACATAAATTCAATGAAGTCTTCTGAAAAAAAATCCAAACAAATAACAGAAATTCTTTGGATTTGTTGTGCATCGACTGAATTTTGTCCTTAAATGTGGTGATCAACATCTGTGGTGGAGAATCTGAACCTTCCTTCCAACACTGCCCCAGGGGGTTTCTGCTGCAAAACTGATTAAATTGTACAGAGATAAGACACTTGTAAATAGTCAATAGAAACTGTTCCTGCAGAGGCAGAAAAGGTCATGGAGAACAGTCTTTTGTATGTAAGGTACTTAGGAGGTGTTTTTAATGGAGTTTAAATTTTCCAGTTGCAATGAATCCTACATGTGCCAGAGAGGTCATGCTAAAACCATGTGCCAGCTGGATTATTGGAGCCAAGCAGAGCAGCAGTTCAGGGGGTCTTGCCTGACCTTACTGAAGGTGTCATTGCAAGGATCTTTGATACCCTCTTCCCTGCAAGCACTAATTTATGCCAAGATCTCAAAAATAAAATCGTTTTTTAATGCAGACTCTGCATTTTCATGTCTGTATCACAGGTTTCAGATATACTGCCATAATCTGAGAAGTACTCTGGGTAAATTCTCAAAAGAATTTGGGGGCAAATTAGGCATTTACCAGTGGATTGTTACAGTTCAGGAGGATATGGAAATGGAAACAGAGAGGGCTGGATTTTCCAAAATGAGAGCTGTGAATCATTTTGTATTTGTCAGAATTCATGCAACCAGCTGATCAACCTGTGAAAACCTGGTTCTGACTGCTGCTCCCCCCACTGCCTCCAGGCTGATTATAGTGTGATTCTACAAACCAGTTCAGGTAAACACAAACCATTTAATGTAAACTTGTGAGACTGTCCTCTGCTCAATGAAAACCAAAGTCAAAATAAGATAACTCAGTGGGGTAAAGTTTGAAACTGGAGCTGATAATTTGCATGGTTTTTAGCATTTATTTCCAGTTTTTCTTATATATTTCTTCCTTTCCTTAAAATTATTGCTGTTTTTGGAAGATGCTAAAATTGTGCCACTTATTGGCGTTGTTTTCCATTGTGAAAAATGCCTTCTGCTTCATGTGTGGCATAGAAAATGCTGTACTTGCTGCCTGACACTGTAACACACAGAGTAAACAATTAAAAAATGTCCCATTGTATGGTTGCTTCCCCTCTTCTCTGAACAGAGTTATTTTTAAAACTATGTATTGATTTCCTTCTTTTCACTTTAAACCTCCCTGGAAACGACCTCTCCTGTCCTGGAAGGGCCCCTGTTTGTAAACGGTGGCTCAGTTTCACAGTTAAGTAAAAGTCTTCCATTGATCCCTGAAGGACCACTGATGAGCTCCTCGGGGACCTGGGGCCAGAATAGGGAGCACTGCTCTAACAAGCACCCTTTGAAAGAAATACTGTGTGAAATAAAAGAGAGAACCTGCAAAATGGCCTTAAATTTATATTTCCATCAAAATTTCTAAAACGGTGCACAAGTCTTCTGGACTTAGCTACATTTTTGTCATTCAGTAATACAATTCATTCCCAAATCGCTTGAGATACTGCTGTAGGAAACCAAAAGAGTAGAAAGCCACAATCACCTCAGAATAAATCCTAAGGAATCCTGATTTTAGTCTAAAAACATTTATTATGATTTCTCCATTGAAAAGATGTCATTGTGGGAAGAAGTCTAGAAGCATCTGGACTCTCAGCTGGAGTGTATCCACATTCTAAAATGAAAATTCATTGTGTGCTTCTCTCCCCTCTAGTTCCTGGTGAGGATGTTGGGATATTGTCAAAAAAACCCCCAGAGATGGAACTTGTCATGTAGGGCTGATGCATTTTATACTTTGGCTGCTGCAGGGCCAGCATTAGAAGCCACATATATTTGTTTGAATACTCGTTTGCCCACCTCAACAGATAAATCAGAGCCGCATACACAAGACTTAAAGTAAATACTTCATGGGGAAGGACACAAGAAGGAGTTCAAATCTTAGATGCTTAAATATTCCACAGGTGTTAAATTTACTGAGCATATTTTGGTTTTTTTCTTTAATGTGAAGAAGGTTTACATGTATTATTATCATCTAAAATGAGATGCTGGAAGGGCAAAAGGACTTTCTTGCAAGGTTGGATGCATACGTACTTGCTTATAAATGGACTGAGAATATCTGCCATTATCTGTCTCCCTTTCCTGAGTTTTGTCAGTTGTGCTGTGAAACACGTCAGTAACAAAGGTGGTTTCTTTGGAAATAAAGAACTATAGACTTTTTTTGCCATTTTCAAAACACTAGGTGTATGGTTTCACATAGATTAAAAGTAATTTCCCCAGACGTTTCTTGTAAAATGAAATGATAGTGATGCCTTAAGAGGCCTCCTAGAAACAGAGACTAGACAGGAGTAAGGGAATAAGGTAGGTATTTATTTGAAAGGCCTTCAAAGGTACCCCTTGGGGGCCAGAGGCTACTGCCAAAATGGACCCCAAGATGGATGAAAGGTGACGAGTTCTTTACACTTTTATAGGTTTGGTTCATTTGCATATCAGGGTTAATTCTCCAATTAAAGCTTCAGTTAATGATGTAATTTCCCCTCATCTTGCCCCCCTCTCAGAAGCTTTTGGTTTATACTTCTTGGGCCTAGGACAGTCTTGGTGTCCTTGGAGAGCAGGCCTGGAGAGGCTTTGTTATGTCTGCTTAGCATGAGAGCAGAAATTAACAGGCTACAAGAAACTTCAGAGTTACACACTAAGCAGTAAAGGATTTGGAAAATATAAAAGTTAAAACCTAAGGCGTCAATAGAATTGTTGTACAAAATTTTTCCCTCCAGAAGATTTGAAAAAAAAAAGTAAAAAATTTAATTTACAGTAATTCTTGTGTACATCCATCAGCTGTATTTATGTTCCAGACTGAACTGAAAAATAAACTCAAACATTTACAAAATAATCTGTTCAGTATGGTAGGTGGCTCTTGCCATGACAAGGCGCAATATTTTTTAAAAAACCTTAAGTTATTACATGGATTCTAGTACTTTACCACAGTACAGTAATGCAGATATCACTGTTAAGTTTGTGACCTCAAAAGAAGGGTAACATCTAAAGATTAACCACATCAACAGAGAGTTTTATGGATAGAAGCCAGAGAAATTTCACTTGTATTCTTTTTTTATGGTTGTCAGAGAATGCTTGAATCAACTTTAAAAAATATAACTCCATATAAGAAATGTCTCCTGGAAAATGCAAATTTTTTTTGCATGTTGACTGAAGTAACAACATTTTAGCTCTGGTTACAAGTTTAAAGATATTTAGACTGCAGTTATTTATGCTTCTGGGTGCTCTAATTTACCGGTGCCTGAGTGTACTGCTAAACTTGTTTGTTCAGTGCTGTCACCTTTCATGAGAGTGGAAACAAGCATATCTCAACCCCTTAAGAGCCTGAAAGTCCTATGGCACAAGTCCTCACGAGATGTGAAGTGTCAAGGCTCCAAACTCACAGAATTAGAGAATGGTTGAGGTTGGATGGGACATCGGAAGATCTTCTGGTCCAACCCATCCTGCTCAAGCAGTGCCATCTAGAACCAGCTGCCCAGGACTGTGTCCAGACAGCTTTTCAGTACCCCAACTCACCGTCTATGGAGAAGGGGTTGGGAAACAGTGAGGAGAGGAATAATTGTATTCCTACATATAAAGGCCTCTTAGAAAATTTAGACATTGGACTTTCCGTGACTATGGTAAGTAACAGCAAGAGAGCATGAAGCTGGCAGTCACATGTGCTAGATGTCTGTTGAAAAGCAAACATAATTGCATAAGCTTTTGAATAATTGTATTCACAGGTTGTGGTGGTGAAGTATGTGAGTGCCTCATGAGAAAGTGTGTGGCAGAAAAGGATAATTTTAACAAAAGTATCTTTTAAGTCTACTAAAGTTGATTGCAGCAGTTTTGGTGATAACACATCCTGAGCCTAAAAGGAACAGTAGAAGGAAGCAGAATCCCCCTTCAAAAATCTCTCTTCATTCTTTTGAATGACACTACCGGCAGCATCATTAGGGCCATCTTCATATTTAGGCAGAGCCTGGAGATTTTCTGGAACAGTTTAGGTTCAGAGGTGCCTGGATAGCTGCTGATGCATCTGCCTGTGACTAGAGGAGTTGTTCTGCCAGGGAAAATGATTGTGAGAAACACAGGAAGATTCAGGTTGGAAGAGAAGTTCTGGAAGTCACCTGTTCGAGCCCTTACTAATTGTCTCCTGTGCAGTAGGTGTCATATAGGAACTGTGATTTAGCTGTCAGTTGTCCCCTTGCCAGTGAGACCGATTTAGGAAGCTGTCAGGCTGGGAGCTGGCCACCTGTGCAGGTCAATGGGGAGCCAATGCTGCTGTGGGGAATCAGGTTCAAAATAGTAAAAACTCCTAGGAAAAACTAATTGTTTTTGCTGATTCACAACGGATCTATTCTGTTTCAAGCAGAGTGAAAAGCAAACTTTAGAGCAATTCCTGTTGTGAACTACTGAAGACATAATATTTTGTAAGTACAAATCATTTAACTCCTCACATTTTCAATAGCTAAATGGTGATGTGATCCACTTTGTAGGTGCTTTGCTTGTTTGCTTTTTAAGCAGTCCTTTCTTTTTTTTTTGGTGAAACGCTTTCCAGTATCAAAGCAATTAGTTTTGTCCTGTCATTGGAATACAGTAGCTATGTCTGGTGGGTTGGTTGGTTTTTTTGTCACATTCTGAAATATGTATTAGCTGTGTTAGCTGCCTGGACTTAAGAGGTGACATGCCAGTGGGTAGAATGCTTGGAGATAATAGTGAAGGAATGGTCCTGAAGAACTTAATTTGATCTGGTTTAAAAGATGCCTCAGTGGATTGAAGGATGCAGCATACCCAGATGGCAGACAACTGTGAGATAGAAAAACACATGTGAAAGCAGAACACCGTTCTAAAGAAACATATGTGTGGGTTCTGACAGGTCTGCTTTAAAATCTGTCTAGCATTACCTTATTTCCAAATCAGAAATTGATCAAACTTTGGTCTATATTTTTAATAGATCGTGAGTGTGTCTAAAAAGTAGATGGTTAAAAATTGTTATTGGCTGTCTACATGCCAGAGCAAGGGAGAAGTGTGAGGAAGGTGGAGCAGCAGAGAAAACTTACTATAGACTGACCATGGCCCCCATTCCCCTTCCCCTGCTCTGCTTGTGTTGGGAGAGGTAGAGGAGCGGGAATATTGGAGTGAAGTTGAGCCTGGGCAAGATTCTGAAGGTGTTTATTTTTTTGTCTTTGCTCCTCACAACCCAAAGTTATTTTGATTAACAACAAATTAATTCAATATCCCCCAAGGCAAATCTATTTTGTCCACAGTGGATACTGATAAGATGTTTATCTTGCCCCATGTGTTTTTCTGTCTTATTTTCTCCCACTGTCCTGTTGAGGAGAGCAAATGAAAACTGCTGGGTGAGCATCTGGCATTTGGATGACGTCATCCCACCAAAATACTACTTATTTTGGAAAGATTTTGGAGGCGTGAAATAAAAAGACTTTATAGTCAGCCTACAATATTAAGAAAAATGTTCAATATAATAATAATAATTTTTCTTTAGAATAAAGAGATTTCATCTTATCAAAAAGCCACCTTTCAAAAAAAGCCTTTTAAATAATGTACATTTCCAGTCTCCTACTGAGGGAGAATATTTTAAAGATATTTGGTATTTTCTTTGCTGAGGCCCCAAAATACCCATAGAATTAAACAATATATTCTCTATAAGAGTCACTAAGTTCAGGTGGAATCATGGGTGTTTATATACATGAATTTTCTTGCTTGAAAAGTGTAGCACATTTTGAAACATTTTGTCTACCTGATGTTTCCTATGCTTGCAATGAGAGATATATAATAAAGTGAGCTTTCCAACCACAGCTCCTATATAAGAAGAGTAATAAAAGACTGCACACACGAAAATAGAGATGGTGTAATTCTGATCACTTGTAAGCTTTCATCTGTGTTTAATACTGGTGTGGTTTACCAAAGAGAAAAGGAAGAGACATCTAATATGGGGTGAAAAAACATGTTTAGTCCAGTGAATATTGTCTCAAAACTTTGCAGATTCTGAGTTACATTTCTTATTAGAATGAATGTCTCTTTAATATGAAGGTGCTCCAGAATTAAAATGTAGAATCCAGTGTCACAGACTTACCGTTACCTGTATCTCATTCTTTCTAGAGCATACTTGTTTAAATTTTGCTTGCAATCTAAAATGAAAATCTGTAAAGTGAAAAACTGAACTGGCTTAATTTTTTTGCATATACTTTAGAACATATTTGAATCATTTATTTGGAAAAAACTGTTAATAAAAAAGTTTTTTTGAGTCACTAACCTGTTACCCATGAGGAAGATGCCCAATGTTACTCTTCTCTGAAATTTGCTAGCTGAAGATATGAAAACTTGCAATTTCTGAAAACTAGGCAGTTAAGTTTAAACTAGTACTAAGATTCAAAATATTTAAAGTGATTAACCAGTAGAACAGATTAGAAAGGTATGTGCTACTTCATTTTGACAGAGCTGTAAATTGAGAGTTAGTGTTTGTCTGAAAGCTGCAGCGTCACTCAGCTGTGAGCTGAATTCCACGCAGGAATGGCTGAAATAAGGGGCAGTGCTTCTGCTGTACAAACTGTTGGACCACATTCCACAAATGGCTGCTTCTGGTTTAAACAGCTGCCAGTTTCTGTGTGTCCCACATGTGAAGAAATGGGTCAAGAAAGGAAATTCTGTTAGACATAGTAGCGGAAAAATAATGTTAAATAAATTAGTTTGTAGGAAGACAGCAAACTTGAAGACCACTCAAAGTGTTAAAGACATATAAGAGAAAAATGGTTGAGCTACTAATATGATTTAGCACTCAACCTTGTTTTTTGCAAGAAGGTTTGCATTTACAAAATATTATTGAAGATGTCTGAGAGTTGTCCAAATAAATTCAAATAATTATCTGTCAGGAAAAAAAATTATCAGAAGTTTCATATTACAGAAAATTAGGATACTTGCATACATTTAATTATTGCAGTTTTTGTGCTTTTCAGTGTGCATAGAATAATATGAAGTAATTTTGCACTACTTTTTGGTAACTCCAAGAATGCTGTTTTAATAACCTCAAATTTATGAAGAGGTGCATATTATATACATTTTATTATAATCATCCCTTGAATAATCAGGTGATAGTCCTTAGTAGAAGTGAAATACCAGGCTCGATGTACTGTTCTTGTGTTTGCTATGCCAAAATCATATGTTTCTATGGCAACAGAGTTAATCTATACTGTTCCAACTGGATGAATCCTGATAAATTTTCCTACCTCAAGTAATCTCAGCTGTAGTCCAGCAACATTAGATTGCATAAAATAAATTGTCTGAGTCTAGTCTTTGTCACTATTTAACCAAGGTGCATTAAAGAATTCAAGGTAACACAGCAGTCCCCATTCAGTACCATGGTGTGGAGAGCAAAAGCTGCCTCCTTTAAATCATATTTTCTTACCTGATGAAGGAGCTGTCATACCAAACTGACTTTCTACCTTTTGTCTCATTCCTTGCAATGAAAGATTTTTGAAATTTTGAAATTTAGCCCCTCTAAACATTAAAATTTTAGTTGAACCTCTTTGCCATACAGCCTTGTGGAAGTTCAGCTACAAAGGCATGCTCACAATATTTCTAAGCTTGGCTCCCACATCATGGGTCAGTGAGACCCTTAGAAAACAGGATCTTGGATCCAGCTCCTATAGATACCCAGATCCAACCCAACCTTCTCTGGTGCGTCAGAGCAATTCACATGCGCTGCACTTTCCCCTTTTAGAAATACCTGGTTTTGAAACAAATTAAGACACTCCCAGATTTTATGTGTAAAACAAAAAAGAGAAAACAAAAAAGAAGAAAAAGAGCTCCCTCTTAGTGTAAGGAAAGGTAGAGCTCATTTAAAGGATGAGAGTGTATCATGTGTCTGCTTTTTCTCTTCTTTGGCCTTAGGCTGTGGCTGTTTAAGGAGTCAGGGTTTCATTCCCTGTGGCATTTCCCTGGCAGCAGAAGCCTTTTTTCCTGTGAAGTTTCCTTCTTCGGTTGAACTTGCAATTAGTTAAGACATCTCTGCTCCTGTAGTTATTTCCAGACCTGCTCTTGGTCTTCTTCCTCAAAACATGACTTAAAACTTAAAAGGGAGCTAATACAGCTTTCAAGTTTCTTTGTCAAGTGACCCTGGATGACTGTCATCAGTTCATTGCAATTTCTTTGTCAGTGTTTTTTTACTTCACTTTCCCTTTAATTTTTCAGAACTGGAAGTGTAAATAAGCAGTCATGGCTGGTTTTGTTCATAGCTTGTGCTACTTAGTCGAGGTATCATGAAAATTTAGGGGTAGGCATCAGATTTGGTTTTCATCTCTCCTGGATTCTAGTTCACTGTGAAGGAAAAGGACAGCAGACAGGGTAAAAAAAAAAACTGATTTCCCAAATGAAGTTCCTACAGTACTGTAAATGCTGGCAAAGTCCTAACCAAACTTCAGATATGTTATACAAGAAAAAGGCCTTGAAATAGATAATATTTCCAGATATAAGCAATGAAAATTCTCCTTAGACCTTATTTTCAACCTGCAGTTCGAGCAATATACTCCAGATGGCACACAATGATGAGAAAATTATACATGTGCTGCTTTGAGGGATGGAATATGCAAACAGAAGGAGATTGTTAACACAAAGCCCCTGGAAGCCCTTCAGGACTGACAGTCATCTGAACATTCAGAAAGCACACCAAACTTTCCACTCTTTAAAAGATAGTGTTTTGGGGAAATAAACAAACAAAAAAAATTCCTGTGCTAATCTCAATTATAATGCAGGATACACAAATGTTTGAAGAACTGTCATCCTTTATATGCTAATAGATATTGAATGGCAGATGTTTTCCAAGCCGAGAGATGATTCATTTGGCCTTTTGTTACAAAGAAAGAAAAGATATATGAATTTTTAAGGGAGATTATCACTTGAACATAATTAGAAGGGATATACCAGCAACATCTTATATTAAAGACAGGTTGCACTACTTTTTTTCCCATTCTGAGCAAAAATATTCCTTGTGATTAGTCATAATTATAATGAGTACTGCAAACTGCAGGCAACCATATCTGAAGAGTCATGTGCTTAGGTTTCAAAAATAGTTCTATGAGACATCAATACCTGCCTGTATATGCAACACAAGAGAGAAGACAATTCTCTGATTGCATTTTAGCAACCTATCAAACCCCATGTTGCATACTAACTTTACAGACTAAGCCTGTGGAAGCTGATGAGGTTTCTGAATTTTGGGATAAACCCTGTATTTCCAGTGAAATGCTGAATTGTACAGGATGTAGGTACTGCTTCTGACTTTGGGCTGAATGAAGATTGAGTTTTTGAATATTTACAGAAAGAACAAAAAGAGATTACTGGAGCTCTGGGTGGTAATGCAATTTGTAGAAAAAATCCAGCTATGTCAGAGAAACCCTTCAAAGGGCTTGCAAACTGTCCTTCTCACATTGCTGCCCAAAAGGCTCCCTTGAGACCTCATGGAAATAAGCTTTCCTGAAGCATTGGTCCCATCTTAGGGTAGGCAAATGGTGAAGTAGTTATCTAAAAGCAACAAAAAATGTCACTAGTAGAGCATCTTTCCCTACAGCAACCCTCTGAAGCACATTTAAAATAGTTTATTCTGTAGTCTAGGTGGCTTTAGATAAATGCCGCAACAATGCTCTTTGTAAATCCACAAATCTAGGTAAGTACTGTATTGCGTGAGGGGGCAAGGTTTACTTTTTGTAGTTCCACACGTTGATTCTGATGAACATTTCATGCAAAAGGAGTTTCTGTAGTAGAACATTTCAGAATTCATGAATAGTAATTGAGCCCTTTAGTTCTGCACTAAACTTAAATCCATTATTCTCCATTTAAAGCAGACACATCATGTTGCTCTACAGAACACTGCTCTGTCAATTCAGTGCTTTTTTCAGTGAGCTGGGCTAGAATATTAAGCACTCTTTGCTCTCAGTATTCTTGCTGTGCTTGGCACATTTGGATTCCATTTGAAATAGGCAAATAGCAATTCTGTTGTTCACAATGAATAGCCTATATGTGTATATGCACCTTGCCTTTGAAAGGGGGAGCATATATTATTTGCCACATCTTGATTCTCTGGCAACTGGGTTGCTTCATTTCCTCTCCCTCTCGCTCTCTCTGCACATAAGCAGCGACATGTAAAATGTAATAAAGGCCCCTGACACATTTCTGTCCTCTATACCAAACAAACCACTCTATTTTGGCATTCAGACCGTAATTTCTTTCATTTTTTTTCTGTCATTGGCAAACTAAAGAAATGCATGTAAAAACAAAGAGTTAAGTGAACAAGATTAAACTCTCTAAAAGTCCCCTCCCATGCTGAACATTTTTCAATCATTTTTTAGCATGTGGCTATTACTGTGCCTGGGTTGTAGTGTGCTGATGCAGCTTTATGCCTGGTCCTGCCCTCCTACTCGAGATAGACACAATTCAACCTCTCCCCATAGAATTGTTTTTGCTGCTGAAGCTCTGTGAATACACAGCTTAAGCCCTGCTAGCATGTCCCAATAAGTTTGTGCACTGGAAGGATTTTATGTTCATCTTAAGCAATAAATCATGCAGTTTTGCTTAAATGAATTATGGTGTTTGAGAACGGTGTAGTAAGCAGAATTTTATAAAAGCATGCCAAAATTTAAAGTTTGCAGCTTCCTATTTTTTTTTCCCCTGTTAGCTGTGGTTCTATTACATTTAGATCTATGTTCATAGGGTTTGTCTGCTACAAGCTGGGGGGAGAGGAGGAATTGAACAGAGCATCTGAAGAGAAAGTGTCTGTTATATTTTGCTTAACACATCACCCATTCAGATTCCTAAGACTAGGCGAAATCATACAAGAAAATGTCTCATTTCCATCCTTAGTTTTCAAGTAACCTCCCAATAATGAGATTATAAGGAGAAATTATGATGATACCACTATAGGAAGATGCACAAAGCATGATGATACTCTCTTTTTTTGACCAGCCAAGTCAAAATACTGTTACAAGGGATAATTCTCTTTTTTGGAGCCAGTTTGTGTATGGAGCTGAGGTAAAATGCCCACTGCTTCTGCCTGCATCGGCTGGTGGTGTTTTGGTCTGTGCATCAAGGTGTTAGGGTAAAGGTGAAAAGCAAAAGGGATGAAGCTGCAAATGTTATGATGATGGTTTAAAATTAAGGTTGTTTAAAAAGTGTATTGCAAGTCTTTACTAGCTGATTAGATTGAAACACCCCTGTGAAAGAGTCCCTGGGGAGAGATCACAGGCAGTCAGGAGTTCTTCAGCACAGCACACCTGAGTTCAGCTGTCCCAGCACCCATTTATACCTTTCTTGCCAGCCAGTGATGATGGCACTGAATAATCTGCCTGTTTTACCTGGTGTGATAACACCTGTGCAAGGGGAGTCCCCAGTTCCCAGCAGGAAGAAGCTGCTTGAGAAGACTTAAAAATGCATTCCTGTCTTCCTAGCTCAGGAGGTGTCAATGAAGTGCTTTAAGATTACCAGTTACAACTGTCTTGTTTGAACTGAAAGATGTGTGAGGAATGGTGAAGCTAGATTAGAAAATTGTTTAAAATGCAAATCATTGTCTTGCCTCACAATCAATTTTTCAAGAAAATAATGAGGTAACACTCTGGAATTTAAAGACTGTAATTTGAATTTAATATTAATGTTTGGATGCTTGGTTGCAAAGCTAACTGACCCAGGGCTTTTTTTAATGGAAAAAAAGTAGATGCTCAACAAGAAAAGCCAGCTGGTTTCTTGTTTGGTGGGGGTTTTTTTTGGGATTTTCGTTGTTGGTTCATTGTTGGGTTTTTTTGGTTTTTTTTGGTTTTTTTTGTGAGAAAATGGAGACATTCTGCTATGGGCTGGGTTTTGTTCCTTGCAGAGGTCAAACCAGTGTCTGCTTGAAAAATTCATGATCCAGAAAAGGTAATTTTTAATGAATATTTATGAAAGATGTCCTTTCTTATCAGAGCTGTGCAAGTTTCCAGAAGCTTGCCACTAAGTCTGGCTTCTGATTTTTAGCAAATAACCTGAGAGTTCCATCTGAGAAAATATTCAGGTTACATTTTTGTCCAGCTTTTTCTAGTTTTTCCTGGGATGTATCTTTTTGCATAGTAAGGCATATCACTGTGTAGCTTGTGTAATATGTCATATGCAGGTTGAGTTTTTTCTGTAGGAGGCCAGTATTTTGAGAAGGTTAATGTTTTAAATTAATCCTACTTCAGTGTTAGTCACTTTAAAAAAAATCATCATGAAAATAAACAGGAGCTGATGGGTTTATATAATTCCTTATTCTAACAAAATATGTAGCTAGAGCTGCCAAAGACCAAAAACTAGAAGGCTTTGCTAGATTAGTTTGCTTTTTTGAGTCTCAGATCTTACCTGGGAAGCCTCAGAGCGCTGCTGAGCAATAGGTGAAAAGAATATTTCATTTTCTGCCCTTGCTTTTGGCATTAGCCCTGTGGCAGCAGCTAGAAAAAGAAGCTGAGATTGGTGCCTGGTGTTTGTAATGTGTCTGAAGAGCTCGTTGTGCACATGGCAGGGAAAAAGGAATCTGGAGCCAGAGGTGCTCCCAGGTGTAGGGACCTGCTGAGGCCAGGTGGATGGGCTGAAGCTTTACCATGATTAACTTCCAGACTAAGTTTTGTATTCCATGGGCAATGCTGCCTTTAAATAAGTCCACAGAAAATATTTCAAGAAAAAATATTGCTCCTGAGTCAAGATGGAGTCATAAAGAGTAATTAAAGTACTGGATTCCGATTTCCTCTCACAGTTTTAAAATTTACAATTACTGTGAAATTTCACTTCCCTCTCTCTTTTGTACACCTTTTGTGGGTAGAAAAGGCTTTACATTTTAATGTTACTTTATTTCTCATACTTAAGAGGTTTAGCCAATGTTCCCTATCCTCTCATCTTAAAACCTTGTTTACTAGGTACTTTATCGTACATCATAATATCATCTTTTTTATTAAATTGTGCTTTCTTAAAGCATGCAATTTGATCACAGCAATGCATCTTTTGTATAATGCCACCTCGGTGGATGCCTTTACACCTTGTGACCATCCTGGGGCCAGCAGAGGTAGAGGTTTGAGGTACATTCAGCAAGGAAAGACTCTGATAATTCCCATGTAGCCTGAATTTCTGCTCTGCCTGCTTAAGAGTTTCCTTTTTTTCTGGCCCTCTGGGCTGGTTCCCTCTGGAATTTCTTTCAGAGTTAATACCAAGTGGATGGGAATTATTCATAATTTAATTAATATAAGAGAAAAAAATCTCAGCAGTTAGAGGTAGTATAATGTCTTGATGTTCTTTTTAATGCTGTAGCTGGTAAATACTGATTTTTTAGACAGTATCAAAAGTAATATTACCTTTCAATGGAATATGGTAGGGTCCTGGGATGAACAATCACCACATGATAAAGTATGGAGTTCCTTTAGTTCTTTTTAAAGATTTTAACTTCCATTATGTGAACAATATATTTTTTACCTGAAAAAAAAGGAGATATCTATTAATAGGAGAAATGCAATATCATGTGACTGTACAAAATCATAGTTGAGTGGTTTTGACATTTTATGGGAAGCAAGGAAAAAAACCCAAATCCTCAACCAACCCCCCTAATGGGTAACAATAACAGGTACATTTTCATAAATATCTAAACCAGTTAATATCTGCTGGATACCAAAGAATCCACATTTTTTAACGTGTTACTGAAGTTAAATAATAAAATACTTTCTACAACTGTTTTTGTTATGATAGCTTGTGTTGTACCTATGTAAGTAAAGAAAGAGTCTGGAAGAAGAGCTGGTTTTGGAAAATAGAGAAGGCAGGTAGTCACATAATTGTTTTGACTATGTCCTTGTTTTAGATAACTGTTTCTAATGGATTTAATGAAAAATGTAATAGGGAGTCAGGCATAAATCTAAATCTATAGAATTAAAACAGAGTTAAGGTCTTCTGCTGCTTTGAGTTCAACTTGTCTGACACTGCTTGTGCCATTCCCTCCCCCCTCCTTTGATTATGTATTTTTCCTCTCACATCAATGAATTCATTGCAAAGAGTAGTTCTATCTTAGTGATGGTTTCTCCAGTGCCTTCAGTGTTCATGAATAATTTAGCTCTGCAAAAATCAAGTAGGAGTGGTGGTTAACCTGACTGCCACCTCCCAAAACAGATTGATTTGATGAGGAAAATCACACAGCACTTATTGTTGGATTGGGTGGTTCTTTTCCTCAAGAAGTTTGCTTTAGTGCTCCTATTCCTGAATAGTGGGAAATGCTCTCAAAGCGCAAAATAAAGAACCTTTTATAAATAACATAAGCACATAATGAGACATGCAAGTGGCTGCCAGCCTTTTTCTATCTCTTTTTCAGTCCTATGTCTCCATATAGTCTGTTTCTCTTTTGTTCCCTCTTGTGCTATTTGGAGAAACTTTTTTTTTTTTTTCCACAGAAAATAAATAGTAATATCCTGACAACTCATAATGATACCTTGTTTTTTCTCATTAGTAGATGCAGTCAAGCCTCATCTTTAATTGATAGCTTAACTGATTAGTCCTACTTAAAAGTCACTGCTGCCAGGTTGAAATATATGTACTAGGCAGTCTCTTGCTTCAACACTACCTACTGTCCCCCTTCACTGCCCTGTTGCACTGATTTCTTCACAGTTTGGTTGCTAAACTTATTTTTGGTTGGACGCTGTAGATACCAGTCAAAAAGATGACTGAAATGAATCTTCTCCTCAGGTCAAATGCTTTTAAGAGGTTGGTAGTTTCCAGCTGGAATGGGCAGGGACACCTTCCACTAGACCAGGTTGCTCAGAGCCCCATCCGAGCAACCAGTTCCAGTGCCTTGGCACCCTCACAGTAAAGAACTTCTTCCAAATAGCTGATCTAAACCTACTGTCTCTCAGTTTAAAGCCATTCCCCCTTGTCCTATCACAAGAGGCCCAGCTAAAAGGTTTGTCCCCATCTTTCCTGTAGTCTCCCTTTAGGTACTGGAATGGGTCTCCCTTAGGCCTTCTCTTCTCCAGGCTGAACAACCTCAACTTTGTCTTCACAGGAGAGTTGTTCCAGCCCTCTGAGCATCTTCATGGCCCTCCTCTGCAGGCAGTGGGGAAATCAGCAATTTGAGAAACCAGTGTCAATAGTGAATTAGCAATGAGATTGTGATTAGTCTTACATGTCTTTAATTGTTATTTTAGACTGCTGATTTATTTCTTAGCACATTATTGTCTGCTAGCTATAATTTTGTAACTCTTCTTTTAAAACAGAAGTTCCTTTAAAAAATCCTATTCAGAAAAGCTTTTATGCTCATTTTGGCCTCATCCTTGAATTTCCATCTGGGTTTTAACTTACATATATCAGTTGTCCAGCTCTGCTCCTGGTACAGTCAAATAGATAAGCATTTGCTTAATGGCTTGCTGAAGTAGGGTTTAAGATTTGTTACATGTGTGTTTTAAAATAACATCTTACAAAAGAACAGGTCATTAATCAGCCTCTGGAAATTAGTAGCCACATTTAATAAAATCATTGTCTGTATACCCTTGGACAAAAATGCTAATGAAGGTCTAGCCTGAACTAAAGTGTCACTTAGAGTTCCGGGGACTTTTCTCTTTTCTTCTCTTCTCTTTTCTCTTTTCTTTTCTTCTCTTCTCCCGTGTCCATACTCCAAACACCCATTCATGTCATTCACGTCACTGAAATCCTTAAATATTGTAAAAGAAAGTCATCTTTACACCCACAATTATGTAACTACCACAGCTGGTTTTGCCCCAGGGGCATCTTCTTCTGGTTCCTGGACAGCAAAATTCCTTTGTCTGTCCCCAAATCTGACAGCATAGCTTCCAGATTTGGAGCCTGACCGGACTCTGCAGCCTCTCATCACTTCTCTGTTGGGATGGAGCTCTGCAGCTCTGAAATCTGCCTTGGTGTGGATTTATCTCTCAATTTGATGTCACAGCTTGGTTTTGATGTACCTTCTCCTCAGGGAGCTGCTGGGCAAGGTATTTATAAACCCCTACTGAGAGTCCCTCCAAATAAACATATAAAAGTTGCTTCGTCCATATGCAGTAGCTCCTTACTGACTGAAAGTATCACAGTAAAAAGATTGATTATAGAAATTCAGTCTCCTTATCTGAAAATAGAAGAGGACATTTTTACAAACCCCTTACTGTCAGAAGAAAGCTAACTACTATACAATGTAGTGAAATGTAATCAGGTTGTGAATAACCTGTAATTCACATACTTTACAAAGGGCTTTAAAATAGCTTTCTGGGGTTGAAGTAATTTTGCCCCTATTATTATACTTACAAATAAAATACCTTTTTAGGATTTTTTTTTTTTTTTAAATTTAAGGAATGGAGTTTCTAAGATCACAGTAGGCTGCAAAAGATGACTCCAATTTATGCAATAATTGAATAATCTCCTTAATATACTCTCTGTTGGGTACTCAGACACATGTGAAAGCCACTGCAAAATTTTATACTCCTCTGCAGCCCTGCCAACTCTTTTGTGCTTCATAAGCAGCAGGAATTAAGTATTAAAGTTTAGGCAGGGCACAGAACAGAAAGGTAGAAAGGGACCCACTATCCTGTATGCTGGGCAGATTATGAGCTCTTCTTAAATTATTCCACAGCGCCATACAATCAAAGTATTGTTTTGTTTGGGTTTTTTTTTAACAAGCCAATAACTCATGTACCACAGCTGGATTGCTTGGGGAGCCCTGTGCCTGTGGCAAACTGCAGCTGATGCTTCATCTTAAGGCAGAAACCTGTGTGTGATGGGACAGAAAGCTTAGTCATGGTCTCTCTTAGTCCTTCTTTTCTCAATCATTGTGGGGATTCCATCAGTTACCAGCCTTGTTTTCAGCTTTATGCTTTTTAAATTGGTTTTGTGCCTTGTGACTTATTGCACTCAAAGTCACATCTTTTAGCATTGTGAACTTGGGAGGTTTGGTACAGTTAATTGATACTCATCAGTACAAGCCAAAATAGCAGTCACTGAAGTCACTGTCTGGGCCCAGAGACACTGGCTGTGAGGGAACTTAGCACTGGTTATTTTAGACATATAAGTGTGGCAGATGAGTTTTTGCTTAACTAAGGATATATGAACAAATAGCTCATTAAAACAGTGAAAGTAAGAGAAAACTGTAAAAAAAAAAAAGACAAAATGGGTTTCAAGGAGCAGCTATCTGAAGATATGTGTTGCTGGTCAACTCTGGAAATACCCATGAAGTATGTTTGATCTGTCACTATTAGTTACCTTTTAGCTTATTACTTAAATGAAATATAAACATACAGCAGCAAAATGTATATTCCTTATCATTTAGCAGGTGCTGCTATTTAGCAGTGAATGTTTTATTTAGCAGTGAGATATTAGTGTGAAAGCATGCTCTTTAATTTTGGTAAACTTCAGTTTCCTCTTTTCAAGAATATGCCTTATAAAAAGGCAGTAAAATTGTGCTCCTTGATTTTAAAAAACTTGATTTTAAAAACTTCATATATATTTAAGTAAAGAAAATTCAAACAAGAACCCATGAGAGCCAACCTGGAACTTGTATCCTTTCTTCTATCCAAATATTTTCTCCTTCTTTTTCTTCCTGGTTAAAGTGAAAATTCAACTCAAATTGTTGTGAAACTCAAGCATTTCAGTGGTATAAGATACCTGTAAGAAAATTCTTAGCAGAATAAAGTGGGACATAATAGAATCATAGAATTGTTTAGTTTGGAAAAGACCTCTAAGATCATCAAGTCCAATATTTAATTGCAGAGAATCCCTGCAAGTTTCTCCCCTTGATTTAAAAAATAGTATTTTTCATTTAAGTGAAATAATTGGTCATCTCTTCATCTTCAGAGGAGAAGCTACTCAGAAGAATATAGGGACTAAGTGCTAGACCAGATTCACAACCAGTTTGGTCTGATTCTGTGGCAATTGCAAACTAATGAGTTGACCTTGGAAACTGTATTGACTCAGTGCTTGTCACTCAGAATAGTGCCACTGGGTGGTTTGTGTTAGTAGCTGAAAACTGTAAGTACTCTAAGCAAATTTCTCACTGGTACTGCTCAGGGAAGCACTGATATTTGCATGCTTGGAATTCAGCTCCATAATATGCAGGGATTATGGAAAGAGAGTAACAACTGCTGTGAAATAAGATTGGTTTGGGGTGAGCATTGTATTTAGAAGTATTTGCATGGTTGAGCTTTAAATTGGTGTAACATAACCTTTAAATTGCATATGGACTTTAAAAGGGAATTAAAAAGTTGTGATTAAAATATGGGTGGTGGTTTGTTTGTTTGTTTGTTTTTTGTTTTTTAGCATTTAATTTAATTTTCTTCTGTGTATATTCAGGTCTGTTTTGTCATAACAAAAAAAAAATTCCAATTGTCAGGTCACTTTTTATTTGACAAGCTGCTCTTCTTTTTAACACCTCATTCTAGCTTTGAAACTATTAAAATTCAGTGGATGCTTTTACCTTAGGCCACACGAAGGGATCAACCAAAAGTCTGCAACTTTTTGCTGCGAGAACTAGTTTTGCAAGTTCGCCTCTGCAGCTCCTGTTTTGTGGAGCAACAGTGACAACCAGCGGCCAGTCACCTAAAGTTGGCCAAGTTATTCCTTGTGTGTGTCCCGCCAACAACCAGCCACTCACGTCCATTCTATTCCAACCTGAATGATTTTATGATTCAGAAGTAAAGGGCAGAGCTAATTTATTTCCTTCTACTTGTCCTAATTCTGGGGATGAGCTTAAAGGAGTGTTCCTCTCCTCGAGAATAGATGTGTTCTCACAATTCTGTACAGAGCTGCCACTTGCAGATCAAAAAGGTCCCTGCTGGCCCATGTTGTCCATATTTCAGTAGGGCATCTACATATATATCTGGCCATTAAAGGTTTCCTTGTCTTGCTGGTGGTATATGACAGAGATAAAACCAAATTAACTGTTCGAAGCAAGTCTTGCTTTAGTTCTCCTGAAGAGAAAGGGAAAAAGTTTGAGGATAAAGGTCACCCTTTTTTGCTGACTGGCAGTTCATACACACAACACATGGCACTTGAATATAAAGAATTGTCTGCACCTTAGTTTATGATTTCTTCCTTAAAACTAAAAATTTTATCTGAGAGAGTAACTCCTGATGGTGATGCTCTAGAAGACCTGGTAAAAAGAATCTTTTCCACTGCTTTTAATGAAGATATTTGTTTCACTTACACTCTGAAGTTTGAGCTGTATTTTGGGATCTGTGTAAATATTTTGTGGAGGGGTGCCCTTAAACTAGATGAAGATACCAGGGGTCAGTCAAAGGAGTTTGGTTTGTATTGTTTAAAGTTGTTCCATGCATTACATTTCACTGCTTAACACAAGGCAAATCATTTTCACGGACTGGAAATAACCATCTAAATGTGCTATGACATTTCTCCTCCCTGGCAAAGATTTTTTCCCCCACTATACTAAAAAGTAAAAAAAAAAAAAAAAAAAAAAAAGGTGGCAGGGGGGGTGAAGAAAAAAAATGGGGAAAAAAAGAATCTCCAAACCTTCATTTCCTCTTCTCTGGCACAGTTTTATGAGTGCTCATGGCAAATTTGCGTCTGTAATCATAACTTGAACCCATCTGGGGATGAGATTGGCTGCTGGCTTAGTATTTCCACTTAACATATTCATGATTAGCATGCACAGAAGGAGTAGAATTAGGATGAATGTTTTTGGAACAGTACAGATAAATCCTCATAAATGTAATACAACAGCTCTGGAAATGCACAGTACTGAAATGTAATGAAGCTGAACTCTGTAGAGAGTTTGGTATTCTCAGTACCATGCCTCTCCTAATGAACTCATTTAGATTAGAAAATGGATTTAATATTTTATTGGAATTAACCTGAGCCAGTAAAGAGGATTACAATTTCTTTCCATAAATATGGTGATATTACAGGGTGAGGTAGCATGTTACATGAATATTAAGCATTTTATGAGCATTGTCATGAAGCCAGAAAGAGTATAAGGTAATTAGGTTTTAATATAGTGATACTGTTCTTACAGTAATTAAATTTGAAAAGTAATAAAAGTATATTTGAAAATTATTTAAATCCATATTTTGTTGCATTTTAATACCTTTAAAAATACTTAAAATTATGTTTCCCCCAAATAACCAATTTCAACTGTTTGGTTTTAAACATGGAAAACTTAAAATACCACGGGTCCTTAAGACAGGGAAGACACAGTCCAGGAAATAAGTGATAAGTTTATTCCATTTCTCTAGAACAGTACCTGCTGGTGGGAGAAAATATACAGAAATCAGGAAAAAATCTTGACATTAATTCATTATTTTCCTTTGTTTTTCAAAGCCTCATTAAGTTTTGTTCCAGTGTTGTTCCTGTCTCTTACGCTGTCTTTTAGAGTCGCAAACTTGTTCTTATTTGCAGTCTATGTTCTCTTACTTTTGAAGGGTTATTTCTTAGTCCCTATGATCTTAGTTGTCTTTACAGATGTCACATAAGAAAAAAACCCAAAAACACAACAAAAAGTGCAAAAAGGACATACTGCAAAAGCTGGGCAAAGTTGTTTGTCCATTATTCTAAATAAGTTAGGGCTTTTAAAAAGAAATTTTGGATCTGAAATTGCCTTTTAATATAGACTGTCTTTAAAAATAATCTCCTTCTTATTTGAACAATTACTAATTTTACCAGATGAATCTTAGTGTATGTTGTGCTGGACAACAGCTCTGATCCTGAGGGAAGTACAGGACAAATGTAGGTAAAGTTGAACAACTCAGGATGGATCCAGTTGGATGTATGCCCCGACTTTTGAGAGAATTTCCCTCCACTATCAAAGCTTTTCACTGAAAATGCCTGAATGTACAGAAATCATTTGTAAGGGCACTGGGAATGTTTCCTTTGTGGGAACCTTCCAGCAATGAGGAACATTTACAACCTGTTTAGGTTATGAGAAACATCAACAGCATAAAACCTATCACAGGCTGTCATTAGAATATTGTTTGTGCTGGAAGAAAATGGTCTTTAATCTAAAGGGTTGGGCTGGGAATGTGGAAAGAGAACAATCTCAATGAGAACTTTCTGTGGATGGACAGAGAGTAGCTGGGGTAGCTAAACAAGAAAATATACCATGCCTATGGCAACTTGAATGAAATTAAGTAAAAGTTTAAAAAGTGTATTTAATGTGACTACTTTTTTTTCAGTTAGTCCCAAAATGAACATGATGCACAGAATCTGCTACTGGGCTACATATGCTGCTGCCAGGCTAGGGTTTTAAATGGTTCAGGATTCTGAGCAATAATCCAATAATTCAGAGCTTTTTTGCATTGCAATCTGAATTGAGCAATGGAATAAAAATTCAGAATTTAATTAAGTAAAAAGAAAGAAAAAATAGTTAGCTATGAAATGTCACAGGTTTAGATTGATCTATTGAGTCTGAAAAGATGCTTCCAAAATATTTCCTTCTCTCGGGGAAGACAAATAGCGGGAACTGCTTTATTCTCTGTTGCTCTGGGTCTTGTTATACCTAGAAATTTTTTGCTACCATTGCACTTATGCATCACAAGAGTTATAACACTGTTTACTGAAGAAAATAGGGGCCCAGTTATGAGTCAAAAAGTTGAGTATGATAGGAGGAAAATATATTTCAGTGTTTTGATGCGTCATTACAAAAGGCTTTGCATGTTTGTACTGATCAGTCTTAATACACACAGGACATTTCCATTTTTGTTAGTAACACATGTATCAAGGAAAGTGATTGGTGCTCTGAATACTTCCCCTCAAGGGCAGCTCTCAACAGATCTTAATTTGCAAAATGTTGGACTCTAAAAATTTTACCTGGTGCCTAACTGGGAGGTGATAAATTTTATCTCAGGTTTCCACAAGTTTTAAACAAATGTGTTCATATTAAGGGACTGGTGATTCAATGTTATTAACCCTAGAAAAACAAAGCAAAACAAGAAAGAAATAAAAAAGGAAAACAAGGAAATAAACAGGTAAGAAGACCCCACACTTATTTTTTTAACAGTTTCTTTGGTTTTATTATACATCCTGGTGGTGGTAGTGGTTGTTATTGCTATCATTCTCGTGGTTCCCCGGATATGGAATTATTTATGTGCACCACTTATTTTGGCATTCCTGCCATATTTATGGAGAGAAGGTACAGAATCACTTATCTACATAATATTAGTCTGCTTGACCAGTAATTAATTGTGGCACCAGTCTTTTGCATTATTCTGAGTGCTTCCAGCCTGAGCACGTCTTCACGGATTCTACTTTTCTCTCCTGAGCCACCAGCATGACCTCTTTTGCTTCTCCATCCAGACGCTGGGGGCAGTGAAAAGGAAAGAAGAATGGAGCAAGAGGGATGAAAAGCATCCCTGGATGAAAAGCATGCTGGATGCTTCCCCCTCTTCTCTCCTCAGCTTTGTTTAAATAATTTCATTTCATTCCTGAGCCAGTTCTGGTAGAAAATTTTCCCTGAAGAGGTGGGAAAGCAGCAACAGCAGCCTGTCTGAGGAGATTTGCCTCAAGGCAGGACTGAAATTCCCTACAAGGCTAAAATGCTGCTTATCACTGTACGAGTGGCTTCTCCATGGAAGGAAATCTCAAGAGGTGGCACCTCTTTTTATTGAATTTTGGTCTTCCTGCACTTACAACACAGTCCTAGGTGAAGTTCCGCATTGGGCTTGAGCAGGAAGCGAGTGGGTTGCAATGACAAATGGTAAAACTCGAATTTTAGTAGCAATGTCTTAATATCACACCATTGAGTTGTAAGTGTCCTTTTGTTATAAATACATTTTCTTCCTTGGGCTCTTATCTCTGTTCACACTTAATTTTTTTCATTTTCATAATTAATTAAAATGGCAATGTACTATAACCAGCGATTGAATTATGTGATATTACTTGCCTAAGGTGATCAAAATTAATCAAAATAAGGAGTGAAAGTTTTGCTATTTTTAATACAGCTGATTTGATTCCTGGGGTTTTGATCAAATTAAATGAAGGATCAAATTAACCAGTGATTAAATTGAGTAAAAGGCACTTTGTATGCCTGAAATATATTTTAATTTAATTAATTTCAAGACACAAAATATTAACTGGTGTTTTAAAAATTCATTTGTATTTTACTGTTTAATTTTCTAGAAACTATTTCCTTTTCAAGGTTAGAATCTTTTACAGGAGAAAAAACACACTTTTAAAATTATTTCTTTCTTAATCCTTTCATTTTTTTCCCCCCACACTTTTTATGTTTGTGGACAATCCTTTTCTCTCATAAACTGTTACTGGGGAGCTTGTGAACTCACCCTACAAAGACTTGATGTGCAGAAGTCCAGTTTAGCAGAAATCTGAAGCTTCTTGGAATAGACCCAGCCAAACTGAGCAGATGATTTTGACCACAAAAGGTCGAAAAATCTAGGTGTTAACATGTACCCCACACATTTGCAGAAGTGTTACCATATTGTCATACAGAATTTCATTTTGTGTTAGAATCTACTTCACATCTTTGTTTAATGGGCTGATTCAAGTATTTACTGTGCATTGCTAGTGCAAAGTTGAAAAATGAGATTTCTCGTAGGATGCAGAAGTTGTCTGCGTGAGAACAAAGTCATCTGCGATTTTATGGTTTCTTTCATGGTAAAAGAAGGGCTTGGAACTGGACTCATGTCATCTACAGAGAGTTTGCACAGACTGATGGAAAGTGGCTGACCTGGTTGGGGTGCAACAGCAAGAAGCTGATCCTGGAGGTAATTTTCTTAAAGGTGGTTTTTACTTAACACTTAACATTCATCAGACTGAGACAATAGCATGGCAAAAAGCAAGGTGAAGATCAGGGTTCAATTTTGTGAGTTACAACAAGGCAAGCACTGCCTTTTCTTGAAATGCTTCTCTTCCACTCTCTACTATTAATAGAAGTGAAATAAAGCTATGAGTGTGTAAACATACCAAAGGCTGATTAAAAATACTCAATGTTGTGTATCAAGGCTGAGTGTATTTATGCATTGGAGGCACTTGGAACTTTCAAGCAGAATGTATTGGTTGTAAGTGGAGGCTAATCTCATTATTCCTTAAGTCCTGGAAAATGCATACTTAAAGGATTAGATCTATTAAGTGTGATCAGCATGGTCAGTCTGTTGCAGCCAGTTTTGATTAATGCATTTTTTCTCTCCAAAGGAAAAAAGTTGTTTTACTGAGAGGAGAGAGAAATTGAAAAATGGGCACTTAGAGCAGTATGAAAGAACTATCATACTCTAAGAAGCATTTAATAGTAATTTGTGGTGTCATTTTGAAATAACCTTTACCAGGAGGCGAACAACTGGCACAATGTTCTTGGATCCCAGCTTAGGTCCTAACTTACTCTGTGCTTGGCAGTGGTTGTCAGTCAGTGGGAATAGAAGATGGGAGATAAAATTTTGTTGTTGGCAGGTTGATAGTCCTGGGGATAACCTTAGCAGAAGCGTGTAAGACAGGAAAAGGCAGAAGCTGCTGGACAGTTAGGAGATAAAGGGCTGATAAGGCCAAAGAGAGGAGAAGCAATGGAGAGCCCCTAGCATTGCACAGCTTACAAAGACCAGGGTTTTGGCCTTGAGGATAAGGTCAGCTTTACCCTACTGGCTCCTGTGCAGGACTCACCCTTTAGGATGTACACTTTGTTTAAGCCTCAGCTTAACGTGGGTGTTTGGTGTTGTGGGGATGCACAGTGCCCATAAGGATGAGAAGGTGTCTGCTGTTGACAACTGGGTGTGCAGGCACCTGCAGCTCTCCAGAGTATAGAAAAGCATGATCTCTTAGAAACCCTACATGCAGGATCACTTACAGAATCTAAATGGATTTCCTGTCACATATTTTATGTTTGATAATGAAAGTTTAATTCAGTGGGAAAAAGATTTTGAGTTTCCTTTCCTGGCCTTGGTATCAATTTGGAATTAGAGTTTGGACCTGCATTTCAAAAACTTTTTTCTGCTCACCGACCTGCAGAAATGAATATAACTCTAATTATTTACTTTATATGGTACTTGCATGACTAATGCATTTTAAGATCCTTGGATAAATGCTGTAGTGGAGCAAAGTGGTTTTATGGGCTTTTCACTGTGCATTTTAAAATTGCAGCTAAAATATTTAGGGAATTATTTTATGAGTGAAATTGTTTTATGAGTGTTATCAAAAGTATTTTGAGACAGGCTTGGAACTGCAGGTAGAGTTTGCAAAAGGTCAGTTATATAACTATATTCCTATTGCATCCTTGAGTGATATTTTATTTTCTATACCAGTTTGGACCTTGAATAACAGTGGTATGGAATCTGTGAGTTCTTGAATGTTGTTTATTATTTTCTCAAATCTTGCTGATTTATAGAAGTAGTTCTTCAATCAGTAACATGTTGTTCTTTGAACTTATTTCTTCCTTCTTCCTGCTTCCCACTTAATTTTAGGAATTTTAGTTATCTGAAAGGATGCAAACAGTAAACCAACTCTATTCCACTAAATCCCATAAAATTCCACTACCTACCTGTGATTCTCTCTTTTTTCTCTGATGGATATCGAAATTCTTATGCTTCCTCTTTGGTGTTATGTACTTTACATGACATCTAGAGGCCAAAATTGATGTAAGCTGTAATTAATCTTTCTGCAAGGCTTTATATTCCCAATGGTAAACCAGAGATAGGAATCACACTGTCTGCATACTTAAAGTTGTTGGACATCCCAAAACAAATCTGCATTCAGAAACTGTATTTTGTGCTGTCATTGTCCAGCAGATGTAAAAGATTGGTTGAGGGGGAAGAAAAGAAAAAAAGATGTGGGTAAAACAAAGACTGCATTTGTTTTATATGCAGTCCCCTGTGCAATTAGTTCATATACCAGTTGTACAGTAATCTAATTAGAGCATCTGACATTTACTGTGACAACCAGAAGCCTTTAGATAATCAATAATGTTAATATAAAGTGGCTGATTAAATACACCTTCATTTCCATCTGTATTCTCAAGCTGATATGCAAATTCACCTTGCCTGCTTCATTTCAAACACCTATCTTCTGAGTCTTTGTTTTAACTATATCTACTTCATCCATCAAAAGATCAAAAGACCAAATTTTGCTATATAAGCCACAATAAGTTGTACTGTTGTAACTTCATATACATTTTGTGAGCTGCTTCAAAACATCTCATTCAAGAAGCTTCAGTGTAATTAAGTTATTGCGATGTATTTGCAAGCATATTACTAAATAGAGCAAGCAGAAGATAACTCATTTTTTTTCGAGGGTGAGTTTGCATAGCTTAAATATGGATCACAATTTTTACCATTTTTTTTTTCTGCTTTGTTATCAGGGAAGGGTAAAGATTCATTTTGTGATGATGCATGCAGAAAAATATTTCCCTCTGTTGAAGAGAGACATCTTTTTCTGTAAATTGCTGTATTAGACCTAGTTTATCATTTTAGGCTACATATTTTAACTTCTCTTTTTTACCCTCAGGTTTACTATTCTCTATATCCTGGTTAAAAGCATGACTCTCAGCCCATTGATTAGCAATTAGCTAAGCTTGTTTCAAGTCATAAACCCTTTAGACCTTGGACTGATGCTTACACTGAACCTTCCTAACTAGTTTATGCTCCCACCTACAGCCTGGGAATTTGGTTTGGATTACCAACACTCAGCTGCAGTGTATGAGAGATCACTATCAACAACAGGAATTAGCTTCTGTGTAACATTGTGCCTAAAAAACACACTTCCATTGCTTTAGAGTTCTTTAAAATTAGATCACAGTGCAGTCTTCATTTAACATTTCTACTCAGTCCCCTTAACTCCAGTCTGGTCTGGGATTTTTGAGACACCGTGGTCCTTTCACCAAGGCAGGCAGGGCGTCCTGGCAGGATTGCAGGATGCAGTGCCAGGAACCAGAGAAGCTAGAAGCACACTTGAAGAAATTTCTGTTGTGCTTGTCTGCAGTTAATAACCCTAACTGGCTGCAGTTACCCATTTCTTCAAAAGAGTATTTTAGTTAAAAAATTCAAATGCCATGGTGGTTTTTGCATTCTCGTGAAGGATAATCATTATATGGGATTGTTCTTATTATATAATTTTAAATTATATTAATTCAGTTCTTCACCACTCCTTTTATAATAACAAAAACTATGAATCATTTTTGTGTTTTAATGTCTAGACCTAACACAGCACAATACTAGAACTCGTTAATAAATAGCTGAGGAAATTGCAGGCCTAAATTTTGGTGGGTGTCACATTTTCTCCCCTAAGTCCTCTTTTTGTATTGGGTTTGCATGGCCAGGCTTGGGTGGCAGGGGGTCTGCAGGGGTGGCTGCTGTGAGAAGCCACCAGAAGCTTCCTCCATGTCCAGCTGAGCCAATGCCAGATGGCTCCAAGATGGACCTGCAGCTGGCCAAGGCTGAGCCCATCAGGAATGATAGTAATGGCCTGTGATAACAGATTTAAATAGGAAAAAAAGCTGTTGTGCAGATGTAATTGTGGCCAGAAAAGAGCAGGGTGAGAATGTGTGAGAGGAACAGCTCTGCAGACACCCAGGTGAGTGCAGAAGGAGGGGCAGGAGGTGCTGCAGGCACCAGGGGATGAGATTCCCCTGCAGCCCCTGGTGAGACCGTGGTGAGGCAGCTGTGCCCCTGCAGCACGTGGAGGGCACAGGGGAGCAGAGATCCACCTGCAGCACCTGGAGGAGCTCATGCCAGAGCCAGATGAATGCTGAGAGGAGGCTGTGACCCTGTGGAAGACCTGTGCTGGAGCAGAATCCTGGCAGGGACCTGCAGACCTGTGGAGAGAGGAGCCCAGGCTGGAGCAGGTTTCCCGACTTGTGACCCCATGGGGTGCCCGTGCTGGAACAGGCTGTGCCTGAAGGACTGACTCCATGGACGAGTTGCAGCAGTTTGGGGAGGACTGTTGTCCGTGGGATGGACTTATATTGAGGAAGTTCACAGAGAATTGTTCCTGTGGGAGGGACCCCACAGTGGATCAGGGGAACAAATCCTCACCCTGAGCAGCAGAAGCTACGGGTGATGAACTGACCATAACCCCCATTCTCAGCTCCCAGCACCAATGGGGGGAGAAGGTAGAGCAGGGAAATGGGAAGTGGGGGGAAGGATTTTTTTAAGGTCTTATTTTACTTCCCAGTATCCTGCTCTGATTTTAATGATTTCAATTAATATTTCGAAGTTGAGCCTGCTTTGCTCATGATGGTATTTGGTAAATGCTCTCTCTCTGTCCTTACCTCAGCTCATGAACCCTTTGTTATATTTTTTCTCCCCTGTCCAGCTGTAGAAAAAAAGTGATAGAGAGACTTTGGTGGGTGCCTAGCATCCAGTCATGATCAACCTGCTACACTTTGAAATTACTAAATTTTGGCTTCTATATTTCAAATAAAAATAGTTTACTCTGAAAAAAACCCCAGACAAACAACTAAAATATATACATTACATAAACACATATTTCTGACAAGTTTCTCTACAGATTCCTGTCCTGTAACTAAAACCAAACTTTTTGACAAAAAATGAAACTAAAAAACCCTGTTTCCGCTTCTTATTGTGCAAACAAAATCACAGTTTTTCCTTCAGTGTATTCAAATACTTTAAGTAAACTGATGGAATAAGAAAAGATAAAGGTGACTTAAGATAAAACAAGAAAGGATGTTGAAGGCTTTATTGGAAATGCCAGCATATGTTTATTCATAGATTTCTCAGAAATAGTATTTTTAAGTCTGTGTATTATGCACCTAAATATTTGCAAAAATAGTTTTGTATTCCTGAAGTTTTAGCATATGTTAGGATCCAAGATGATTTTCATCTCCCAGTTATCCCTTTTTTTTTAAATGTTCTACAATTAATTTTATTTGTTGCCACCTTCCAATTTCCTCAAATTATTTTTTTCATGATAGGACTACACATGAGGGATAACATTGTTTTGTGTGAAGCTTAGATATTTTTTTAGTTTATTACAATTATTCTGGGAGAATTATCACATCCTTTTGATGCTTTTGTGCTTAAAGAACTTCTTCCTATCCTAAATAGTCTAAGGAGTATGTTTACTTATTTGTTTTACTCTATTTAAATTAATTCAGGACTTAAAATACTAATAATGTACAGGAAAAAGAAGATATTTCTGTATCAGTTCTGGTTTTTCCTAGTATCTTATATCATAATTTATTTCAACTTTAAGAGCAGATTCACCAACAGGCTAAAGGAAGTAGAGCATGCCAGCCAGCTGAGCTGGGTTTTATGGTTGTTTTGCCTCTAAATAGCCAAAGCACCTTGATGATGCATAAGACCCCATGTTTGAAATATTACTGACATCAGGATGTTGTATAAGGGCAAAAGGGAGAGCTCAATCTGCAACTCACAATTTCTATAAGCTCTGTGGATGTGTATGATTAGATTTTTTCTTTGTGCTGCTGCTTCCCAGGCAGAGGGAATGGTGTGAAAGAGAGACTTTCAGGAACTGAGGCCAAGTGATTTTTAAATTCCATGAAAACAGAGCTGAGGACTCTCCTCATCCCATTTCTAATGCCTGTACTCAGACTCTAGATATATTACAAACCACCAGAAATTCTGCATACAAATCTGATTGACTCATTAGCTCTGATGTCACAATTACCTAGCAGTATTTAGTCTCACTGTTGTTAAGTAAAATTACCTGTATAATAAGAGATACTAAACTTAACCTTTGTTTTCCTTGAGCAGAGGATTATATACAGGAATTCCACAGCTATTAAAAATAAACTTCGAGAATGCATAATATTTTCTTTTTGAGGTCATTAGCTGAAAAAGACTGACATATGCTAAATGGACCAACACTTTTCTTATGGGAGTGAAATTTTAATTAACTTTGACTCAGATTAATTAACTACCTCGTAATCTCACAGAAAAATTAATCATTCTCACATGCTGTGCAGTAATTTCAGGGATAATGTGTTACATTCATTGCTTACAACAGAAGTCTTTGCAAGATGGCACTTGGTCAGTACTCAGTGCGACAAATGAGATTCCCCCTGAGATTTCTCCAGGCTCAACTGTCCCACACTCAGCTTTTCCTCACAGGAGAGATGCTTCAATCCCTTGCCTTTCTTTTTGGCCCTTCCCTGGGCTCTGCAGTTTGCCCATCTCTCTGTGCTGATGAGCCCAGCCATGGACAGGTGTGACCTCGCCGTGTTGAATAGAGGGCCAGTATCACCTGGCATGTTTGCAAATAGCACAAAGCTTTGAGAAATTCAGTGTGGTTTATTTGCATTCAGCTGTGTAAAATATCCTGCCTGGCTTCCAGCTCCCACCTAGAGGACAGCAGGTCTCACTTGGGTTGAGAGTCACTTCTGCCAGCCTTGTATGGTTGTCTTGGAGGCCTGCATGCTAAGGAATACTATGTTTAAGCAACAGGATCTTATCCCCACTGTTTGGTTTCATGGTGTTGTTTTTCCACTTTATCCCTAGACTTTTTAACTTGTTTCAAAAAAAATTTAGATAAAAATTATATAATTATATGCTCTTGACAGCTGCTACTTGTTCACTTGTAATCTTTCACGTGTTGTGTATTTCGTTTGCTTATTCATCCCAGAATTTGTTTTCTTTCTAAAAAATGTCAATATACTTTCTATTTCTTGTCTTTTAGGACATCATCTGTCTTCAAAATATCGGGTATTCTGTCTAGCAGCTAACCAGAAAATAGTAATCTGATACTGATACAATAATGTAGCAATCCAAATAGATCAGATGTCAGCCATTTGCTGCAGATAAGTTGTTATCTCCTCTTCTTTACTACATTTGCTTTCCCACACTACTGAATCCAACACTGCCTCTGACCATGTTGCCCTAGCTGCTGGACCTTTGGGCACATCTTTCCTTCCAAAGGGCATTATGTTTCTGTAAAATAAAGACCTAGGCTACTGTCCACCAGGCATCCTTAGTGATATTTAAATAATTGTAGAGTGTAGCACCATTTTATTTTTATGCACACAGCTATACTGAATCCTGTTGCATGTGCCTGCGTGTGCCATCCCACAGTTACAGCAAATACTAACTCATTACTAGGGCAGCAATATTTTTTTTGCTGTTTTGAGGCAGCAGACTACAAGCAGTTCAAATGCAAGTAATGACCTACCAGTAGGATCTTGGCCATTTATGTCTTAAATGTATTTTTAGTGAATAGACCTTTAAGAAATCAATGAAAGCTCTGAAATGGTCATTTTTCAAATGGCTAATCTCTTCTTCAGCTTTTCCATTGTATCAGATATCAGGATCATTTAAGGCTGAAGCACAAACTACTTTTCTCTCTCAGAAAAATCTTTCATTTCTTTTTTTTTCATCTCAAGTTTCAGCTTCAGCTACTGGATTTGGGCAGCCCTTGGAATTTACATATCAAATACCTTCCAGATGACTTTGAATTCCTTACAAAGACATAGAAAAGGAAGTTAGATTTAAAGATGATAATTATTAACACCTATATCTTGTAGCTTTCATGTACACAAAACTCCCATCAGCTTCAGTGTAGGCTTATTTTTGCCATCTGTATCACTAGTGAGGATAATTTTATTAATAAGTTTTATGGAGTATGAATAGTCATACTCCATATGATATGAATGGAGTCACAGTCCTGATATATCACCTTCAGAACAACAACATCAAGGAAAAAAAAGTCATATGTCAAAAACCAGTAAAACTCTCTTATTGCAAACTTTGTCCCAGCATTCCTGGCAAGAAACACCCCATTTCTCAGTGGATCCTATTCATACCACTGCTTTGAAAGTGGAATTTTAAAGGTAAAACACACTTGAAATAATTGCATGTTTACTTTTGCATAGGAGAAAATTGTTCAAATTTCTTACCTACAGAAAAAATAATCTCAAGAGTAAAAAAATATTTTTAAATATTTAAAGTAAACCCCTGGAAACTCAGTCATCTCTACCTTTTTAACTGCAAATGCTGGCTTCTTGTTGCATCTTTTGATGTGGTTCTTGGAATCTGTCATTCTCTCGCACTGATCACAGTGTAGGAATGTGGAGTTATATTAATAACTAATACACCAATACCCTGTGCTGTAATGAGCTTGGGATGAAGGAATTTTGCGCTCTTTTGGTGCCCCTGTGGAATCTTTGAATAGATTTTAGTTCTCCTAGAGTACAGATGGAGGGATTCACCTCTGTAAGTTCAAGATCTACACATATAAGTGAGGTGATGTACATCAGAGCTGTAAATCCACCTATTACTTTATTTTCATAACAGCAGTAATAAAATGCCTTGCCATAATGATTTTAATAACAATCCTGGAGCTGCCAGATTTCATGCAAGGTATCAGGTATTTAAGTCTAAATAATCCCCAGAAAATACAGTTTGAAAAATGGCAGTATATTAAAGTAGAGTGTATTTGTGTCTTCAGTTCACATATTTCAGCTGTCTTGTTCTCATTAATCAGAGTAAAATGTTTCAAAAATTAATCAATTTGTGAAGTCACTCCAGGAGTACATACTTGTACATTTCCTTATTTTTCTTATTTTTAAACAGGGATTTATTTAAAGGAATGATTGACAAGGTTAATGACATAAAGGGAATATTTTTAGAAGGGTATGTGATTGGATTTTTTAATATTTCCACTATTGATTATCATATTTTTTCCTGCGAGCTTTTCTACTGTGCTTTAATGTAGTTTTCAGGAAGTATTTTAAAAAATTAGGACACCACTAATCAGTGGTGCTTAAATGTTTCAACAGCAAATTTTTCTTTTGGGATGGTTTATAAACTGGATTTTGAGATAGAAATTAGATTTATCTTCAATGCATCTATTAGCCATTCATCAGTGAAGTTTGGATGGCCTTTTGTTACACAGCCAAAGCTGCTGCAGTGCAGGTTGCAGCTTGCTGTGTGTGTTTGTGTAACACTAAAACCAAATTCAATTTTTTGGATTTTTTGTCCATGAGAAGAACAGTAAAAACAAAGCCATATGGGATTTCCTAAATGGAGGCATCTAGTACATTTTAAGTTTTAGTAACAGTAGTCTAATAACAAATTTTGTTATAGAAAGAAAGTGAATTATAGGGAAATTAATCTTACTAATAAACTCTAAACAATAGTGCCTGTTGCAGCTCTTCTTCACCTCCCAGAAGAGGCAGAGAGGAACAACCAGTGCACCCGAGGACGTTTCCTAATCTTTCCAAATTCTGTGCCACTGGAGAGCCATGCATTGCTCAGTCATCCAGGGGCACACCTGGAGGGTGCAGACTGCAGGATGCTGCTGGGCATGAGCAGACTAACAAGCAGAGCTGCTTTAAGCTCAAGAAGACCAGTACAAAATTCCTGAGGAATCTCTGGGCATTGGAAGATTGGAAGCTTAGAAGATTTGCAGCTCCGGGGGAGACTTTTAAGTGCTCTTCAGGCATCAGTGCAGCATCAAGCCAGCTGCAGGTCTGAACTCCCAGCTCCTGGAGCCCCCATCATTGCTGTGGGATTCCTACTCCAGGACTGCCCAGAAGCAGGATGCAGCTCCCTGCAGCAGCCACCTCCTGACAACTTGTGAAAGACTGTTGAAGGCACAGCGCAGTTAAGACAAAGAATTTCCACATACCTCTTTGTCCCAAAAGGTTTGCATTGATAGTTTATCATTCCCATGGGCCAAAGGTGATGAAGTCCTGCCACAAGCCCTGCAGTCAATGATTCCCAGAGGGATATGGTCATTTTTTGTGTCAAAGGAAAATAAAGTCCCAGATTCTAGACATCAGTCCATTACAGGTGTCCTTCTGCCATACCTACAGCAGCCCTCTGTCTGTGACTATGCAGTCCATGGTGGTCCATAATGCCCACAGGTGATGTTGTGAGGAAGGACAGATTTGAAGGGTCAACACCAGGTGTTTTGATCTGTGCCACAGCTCATGTCATTGTGGACAAAATTCTTGCCAAAGCCAGATTTCTGTGCAAGTTTATAGCAAGTTTATAATACCCTGAATACAATAAATGGAGGCTGGATTAGGGGTGAGTAAATCTGGTAATCTATGGAACCTAAAAATAGATATAAGTGCTTTATATATAGATGCAATTTCATACACAACACATAACTGTCAGCACCCTTTTAAAGGAGAATAACACACTATGCATTTATTCACACTGGCTTCCTAGTTAGAAATGTACTTTCAGGCAATATATCATTCAAGGTGAAAAATAACTATAACAGCAAACTTATCTCATTATTAGATCTTCCACAGATATTTTGGTGCTGTGCACTGTAAAAAACAAAAGATGATGAAACTTCTTTGAAGAACCTTGAAAGGACCAACAGTATTACAGGAAAAAAAGAAGTCCTACAGATAAAAGTGAAACATTGCCATGCCTTGTTTCCACAGAGCTGGCACACGCAAATATTGAATCAGAGGCTGAGCCAATTAAAGGCACAAAGTCCTTGCACTGTAGAAGTGAAGAGCTGCAAACTGGAAAGCTAAAATAAGAGATGTCAAACTAATGTTTATATGTATAAACAAACATATGCAACAGTCTGAATAAGTAAATAATTTACCTGGAATTTGCAGAGACAAGACACGTTCCTGACAATATCCTTGTCTGTTGATACTGCAAAAGTGAAAATGTATATATATTTATTTTAATGTCTTTACACAAAGAAGGGGAAAGGAGAAAGACTTTTTATGTGGTAAGTACTGATCCAAAATGGTCTATAGAGATGTTGCATCTTTAGACTTATTGTCTTAATATTATTATTGATTTCAATAATAATATTGCTGTTAATATGGATAACGAATAAGAATGGATAATTAGTAGCAGGTGAGAACAGCAGGTGATCTGGGAGGTGGCTTTAGAAATCCCAGGTGCTGGGCCCTGACAGCTAATGCTGAGATCCATCTGCAGGTTAGGAAGGGAATTCACAGCTCAGTATGTGAGCGACAGCATCCAGATGGACAGCAGAATTAGAATTTTGTTTCTGCACAGCAGAATTTTTTTTTTTTTTGTGAGCCAGCTCTATAGTTTCATGGAAAAAAGGCCAGAAACTTTTTAAAATATGTATAAAAGAGTTGAGATGGTGTCTCAGTTCATTTGAAGATTCCTCATAAAGTAGATTGTGTTGGCAGCTAATCCCAGAGTCTTCTGTTTATTGCAAAGCAAGTTATATTTCACTGACTGTGAGGATGCAGAGATTTGAGGAGAGGCAGATGAGCTCATCTGCTTATCAGAATTTGGCAAACAGTGAAGAGAGAAATCCTGTGCAACACAAGTAAGGGCAAGAGGTTTTTCCAGTTTAGATTTTCATCACATCATCTTTGGTCTCTTGAGGTCCTTTAAGAGGTTTCACATTATCTGTGAATTTGGTCTCGAAGAAGTGCAAGCAGCTCTGCTGGTACTGTTCAGTAAAAATGCAACCATGGTGAAACAAAGTAATTTTTACTAATTTTTGTGTTGAAAGATGCTGTTGAAAGATGTGATGCAGAGTCTTGCAGGGCAAAATTTCAGATGGCTGAAAACTTCTGTGTTTGTGCAGTCATAGTCAAAGAGAGATATACACAAACTTTACTTTTTCTTTAATAAGAAGAAAAAAAAATACAACACTCCTGGTTACTGATACTGTTGGGGTTGTTAATAATATACCTGAAAATAGTAAATGGTGTTTGCACCCTCAAAAATGAAGTTATCTTGAAAGCTTCATTGTCTGGGTCATCTTAGAGTAAGTAGTGGAAAATATTGGAATAATGGCAATAGTTGTTAATTTACAGGGTATCTTTTGTTTCTTTGCATAAAATGAAGGGATACCAGTATTCTTGTAGTGTCGATTATTTGTAATGCATGTTACATCACAAGCTTTTACCTCATCTAAGACTGTACCCAAGCACTTTTCAAATTCTATTTTCAATAGTTCTGTAGCAAATCATCCATATTTTATTTATTTATGCCTTCCCTCAAATAGTCCTTGGTTCAGTATCTTTCATTTTAAAATGAAATAAAAATTTACTGGGCCATGTCTGGGAGATGCTCGTGTCTAATAATTTCATTAGCTTTTCCCTGATGAATTTTGTAGACTTCACTTCTTCCACTGAGATGGGCTTACATGGATCAATTAAGTGCAGTCATTCCCTAAGTGGAAAATCAAATTAAATGAAAGCCAGGAAAATAGAATGGTTAACTATGGCACTCTGCTGTGAGATTGATGTGAGTTTGTGAGGAGAGCAGTCATCCTTGGAAGATGTGACTGTCCAGTTTTGCTTTCCTTTCCTGTCTATGTAATCTGATGCCCAAAGTACTGACAGCTCTTGATGTTTTAACAGTTGTTGCTGTGGATGGAGCTGACTTGTTGATTATACTGGGGGAAAACCTGGTTGTGTCTTTCCTCCTCCCAAAGAGAAGTACCTGGAGTATTTCACTGAAGTTGGAAAGGCTGTCTGTCTCCTGGCAGTGACCCAGGAAAGCATTTAGTGCAAAAGGAATTCCTGTTTTGTTGTCTTGTCCTCAGTAATGATGGACCAAACCCAACAGTAGGACCTCTGGCTCAATGTGCTGGTTTGCACATGGAGTCCTGGAAACATTATCTGTGCATTCAGTGAAACAACCCAAAACTCCCAATTTGTATACTCACAGAGAAACCAACTGAACATAATCTCACCTATGTATACAATTGAATTTTTTAATTACTATTTTTTTTAGTTATTGGGAGACTTTTCTGAATTAAATAAGTAGCTGTTAAATATTTAGGACATGTTTTGATATTATGCCACAGCATATTTGAAAGTCCATGTGAATAAATGCATAAAGAAGAGAGAGAAATAAGCTTTACAGTATTTCCCTGCCTTTACTAACTACACCAAGCATTCTGCATTGGAAATATCACAAATCCCCCCAAAATTCATAAAAGGTTTTTGACTCCTACAGAGGATTTTTCTTAGTCCCTTTTTTGTACATAAATTAAGTTTGAAGCTGTGAGTGTGGGTAAAGCCTTAGGGCTTGTTGGACTCCAGCTGAGATGCCTAAGGGTCTGTGTGAAGGCACAGAGATTCTGAGATATTATCCACTGATTAGAAAGTAATGCTTTAATATGAGGCTTGGAGTTCAACTGCTCTTTCATTTAGTTTGACATCCTTCTTGTTTGCCTTTCTGGCATCATGCCACAGATTTTGCTGAAGCTTCTCTCTCTTAGTAAAAGTAAATCTAGAAAAGAAAAAAAATAAAAGCCTCATATTGTTTATAAAGGCAGGTTTGCCATGAAAGGTGATGTAATTGATGCCATTTCGATGATAGAATTCAGATATCAGTGGATATCACTGGAGAAATTGCCACTCATTCACAAAAGGAAAATGCAATGTTCTCTCTAGATTTCTCTGCATTACCCATTTTTAGGGCATGAAATGAATAGTGCTTCTCTATTAGAAGAAATCAGTGAGTTCTCATTTATGAAAGTAATTCACCTGCAGTGTGGAAATTGAGAACTGTGTGTTTGCTCATCTGGTTTTTACACCTTTTTAATATCCAAGTGTATATGACCTAAGTGGGAGATGGGTCTGTTTTAACTTACATAACCATCTAGAATATTGGACTTTTATCACAAGTTTATGCAAAGGTAGGAGTTATTTATAGTTTGGAAACAGCTTCTGAAAAGCTACTGTTCAAAACAAGAGAGAGGCACAGACACTGAAGTAGAGCTCCTTCTGAATGTACCATATTGTCTCTGAGACTCTTTAGGGTCTGTTCCAAATGCGTGAGGTTCTCAATTAGTTTTAAAAAACACCCAAATTAAACTCATGCCATAGTGCCATTTAAGTAATAATTTCATGTAAAAATATCCTGTAGTGGTTCTATTCTACATGCTGGAAGCAGAAATGTTCCGTGTTGCTGAAGAATATTTTCACTTAGCGGTGAACGGTTACTCAGAATTAAGCAGACAAGAAGACTGAATAATGCATAAGATCTGTGACACAAACAGAAATATAGCTCCTTTTTCCAGGACCATACTCTAATGCTTTATCCATAAGATTATCTTTTGCTGTCAAGATAATTTATCTAAAAATGGAACAGTAGAACTAGAAAAATAGAAGGGAAATCAACAGAGTTGTGGAATGGTTTCTGTACGAAGAATAATTTTATAGACAAGGACTCTTCAGAATGAAAGAGAGAGCACTGAAGGGGGAATATGACTTAGGACTGTAAAATCAAGACTGCAACAATGGAAATGAAGAATGTCTCTCATAAAAAAGGAGGGAGTGATTGTTAACTGGAACAAAGTAGATGCTTATTCACGTAATGGGTAGATAAAGAGTGAATTGCATTTCAATAGGATGCTGTGGCATTAGACCGGTTCTGAAATGATCGCAAACACTGATGAAATAAAAAGTGAGCACGAGCTATTAAATATAACTATTTTAAGTACAACGGCATTAATAAAGATTCATTATTGATATTTAATATTTATTCTGTCTCAGAAAATCTGTAGAACATGGAAAATTGGAAGCTGCCAGAGAATTCAGCAGAATTTGAGTACTCTGTCCCTGAGTGCTTCTCCAGACATCCTCTGCTGGCCACCTTCAAAATATGGGGTAGTGGACTAGACATAACTTTGGAACTCACTTTTACTAGGAATGATTGTGTAGGGTGCTGCTGACACATTAAACAAGGTATTATAATGAGAAAATTAAATGTTTATATCTAAATGTTTAAAATTCAGTGAGGGATGCACATATAGCAATTGTTATATTGATAATCTCACTCCAAAAGATGTGACAAGGATGTAAATGATAAGGATGTAAAGCTATGAGACAGTGTCCAAAGGAGGACCATGAGGATGGTGAAGGGATCTGGAGGGGAAGCCATACGGGGAGCATCTAAGGTCGCTTGGTCTGTTCAGTCTGAGGAAGAGGAGGCTGAGGGGAGAACTTATTGTGGTCTAAAACATCCTCACGAGAGGAAGAGGAGGGGCAGATACTGATCTCTTCACTCAGTTACCAGTGACAGGACCTGAGGGAATGACCTAAAGTTGTGTCAGGGGAGGTTTAGGTAGGATACCAGGAAAAGGTTCTTCTCCCAGAGGGTGGTTGGGCACTGGAACAGGCTCCCCAGGGCAGTGGTCACAGCACCAACCTGGCAGAGTTCAGAAAGTCTTTGGCAGTGCTCTCAGACACATAGTATGACTCTTGGGGTGTCCTGTGCAGGGCCAGGAGTTGCACTTGATGATCCTTGTGGGTCCCGTCCAACTCGGTAAATTCTATAATTCCACATCTCTTATTTTTCATCTATGTGACCTATAAAATATATGACCATTTAGTTACTGAAACTATCTTTCCAGGCTTAGCAGTGATACTTCACGGGTATATGAACACCATTTGTGTGGATTATTATTCAAATATCTGTTGCCTAAAAGTTACTTAATTTTCATTATTTTAAAGAAAAATATCCACAGAATTATGACAGCAGTTCTGCCAGGAAGTAATTTTTTTATTGCTCCTTCCAGATATAGCATAAGGGAGAAAACTAGTCCTTTGTGGCATTGATCATTTTGTTTTACTTCTGTCTGACAACTTTGTTGGGACTGTAAGGCTTTGTTCTTTAAATTACTAAAAGTTTGCAGTCTGGCAGGATTTTTATTCTTTCCTGAAGCAGGTTTTAAGGGAATAAAGCTGCACATAAGGTGAACAAGATATACGTTATTAGTGATCCTAAAACGAATGGTATAGCATTCGTAAAAGCCTAACTACATATATGAAATAACTATATATATAAATAAATAGGAATGTTTTTGAGCTGTAATATTGATATCTGTTGTATGAATCCAGGTAGTCCTGTATCCTGTCTTGGAGAATGACCAATATAGGCTGCCTAAGGATCAGAGCAAAAAAAAGAGCATGGTCAGAGTGATATGTCCCAGAAGGGTCTCCCAGTCTCCACAATTTTGCTGCTCAGGGACTGTCTGACCCGGGGATGGCTGTAAGTAAGTGTATAGTTAATAATTCATTGTGGTCTTCCACTTTTCATGAACTTGTTCTCTTTTCCCTTGGTGTTGTGTAGCTTTTTAGAATCCACCACATTGTTTCCCCTCTTGTCCTTTTCCTCACCATTCACCCCTTTCAAAATATGACAATTGTGCTCAACACAGAGTACAAAACAGAATGGGAACCTGTACGCCAAGTATTTAAGTATGAATAACTGTAATGTTTATGTTGAAGAACACAGAATATTTCAGGACAACAATGTTGAACTTTGTTGTCAAAGTTTGCTTTCCATCATGACTTTTCATATATATCTTCTGAAATTATTAATCTACTAAGAAGAGCTTATTTTTACATCATTTGTTTTATTGAAAAGGATTTTAGGTGATGGCACAGCATTGAAGAAGTTTGTGCTTGGTGACATTAGATGCCTAGCTAGCTCTTAAAATGTTGAAAAGAGAGGAACAATTTAAGAACAGCCCAATCAGCCTCCTTCCCCCAAATATGTTTCTCTCTTGCCCCTGAGAGGTTGTGTGGTTTCATGCAAGAGGACCAAGACGAGCACCTGAAATGAAATGCAATATATATCACCTTCAGACGTAGTTTGAGATGTTGTTTAGGCTCATCACTAAAATATTCAGCCCATCAAAACATTTATTCGACAAAAACAGGACTTTTTGTAAAAAGCTTTTAGAGTTTAAATATTGCCAGCAGCTCAATGTGTTAATCTGAGGTTTAAAAAGAAGAACAGGAAAAAGTTATGTGAGAAAGTCTTGGATAAAGCAGCCTCATTACCTGGTAGGTTTAATTTAAAGGTTGTACTTCAAATACTGTTTGCAATATTCTGGGACTATGAAATGCATGTTTGCTCAGAAATTCTGTAATAATATTTCTATGTGCTTTTTGTGTGTAAAGGATTTTAAGTATGCCAACACTGGATTTTGCTTGTTGGATTATTACTGATGTTTCTTATGGCCAAATAGGATGGCCAAATTTTAGTTTACTCTTAAAAAAAAAAAAAGTTTGGCAAAGGACAGAATTTTAGGTAATGTTGAGCACCTATATCCTCTTTACACAAGCAATATTATGTCTAAAAGTATTAAAATTCTAGTCTTTATATTGCAGAAAAATAGATCATAATAAACAGTTACACACTGGCATTTTGAATGGCAACTCATACCTGAGTTCCAAGCAAGTTTTGCTTAAAAATATGGGGTTTAAGCCACAGTGACAGCAAGTATCTTCTTACTTCTCATACATTCCAATAATGAAGCTTAGCAAGTTGGTTTGTTAGATAGGTGGGAAGGGAGAACATTTCACTTCTACCCACATGATTTGTACCTCAGATTTTATATAAATCCAAGTATCTATGTGTAGCAGAATAAAAAGCAGAAGAAAATGAAAGATAGCAGAAAAGAGATATGTAGTTTTTCAGCCCTGATTAGCTTCACTTTTTCTTCCTTGAATGCAGGATGGAAAAAAAAAAGTCCTTTCTTTAGGACTTAGGAAATGAATGATTATCTAACTTTTTGTAAGGGGAAGGTTTTTAAACCAAAAAGTTTGAAGGCTTTGCTGACTCTCTCCTGACAGAGTCCTACAGTTCTTCCAGTACTTTCAAATTTATAAAATAACTATGCAAAAATATTTCCTCCTTACGCTGATTGCAAAAATTTGTGATTTAAAACAGATAAGCAGTTTGGTCTGACTAAATTAAGATTTCTAAAATCCCATCCTTACTTGGACTTTCTTGATAAAGCTCCATATTTACATATTATAAAAGGGGAGCATTACTTATACGAAACCTAATCTTGCTCCAGTGCTACATACTAACAGTAGTGCTTGGGAACTACTTTTATCTGTTGTCTCTTTGGGTAATCCCTTCTTTTTTGCAGGTTCTAGGAGAGAATCTGTTGTGGATCTCACGTTATTAAAGCAACTTCAAATGAGACTGGCGTAGTGGTAGAGTAACCAAGTTGTTTGTGAGGTAAAAGTAAGAAACAGGATGCAGAGGCTCTGGATCCTCCAACATGGGACCTGGAGGACGTCCTCACACAATTCTGTGTGGCATGGGAAGTGGTTTTCCTGGCAAAAGCAGAGAAATGAAGAGACTTCACTTCTAAAACTTCTATTGTATAAAATATATTTTTCTTCTTCACTTCAAAATAATTTTCTCTCTTTAAATATTTCTTAATTCATTTGTTTGAAAAGTAGAATTAACTTTAGAAAACAACAGAAAATAAAGCTATAGAAGCTTCTGAGTTGGTTAAAAATAGGAAAACATATTGACTTTTAAATATTTAGATATTCCTCCTTTTTTACCAGAGGAAAGAATATCACCAAAGGCATCAGTCATGATAAGAAGAAATGTTCAGAAATACATGCAATGAATTTCATTCAAACTGGTTAGGAGGAAAATGCTCCTTTATGTTAAAACATATCTTCTTTAAAATAATCTTAGCAGGAGATACGATGAAATTCCTTGTAGGTCACTTTTTACTTTGGCCTAAAATGATGAAAAATGTGCAGTAGAGAAGAATTCCTCAGAGTCAGGACCCAGACCAAAGGTCTTATAGCCTTGGCAAGATTCTACATAATGTTCTTCAGAAACATTACTTCCCCCTGCTCTTTTTTGTTTAATCCAAAATAGATGACGCCAACAAAGCAGCACGCTGTGCCCTAAATTTTGTGTTCTTGCCACCTACCCAGGTAGACATATTTTACTTTCAGTTTCCCTTCATTCTACTTCTTAGAGATTCACTCAGGAGACGCTGTTAATGTTGACGAAGAACCTGGTGTCACCGAGCTCATGCTGATAAAGACAGAAGAGAGATGGGCTGTTCTGAGGCTTGTTTGAAGATTAAATACATCTCATATCTAGACTGGGAGGTTTTGACTTTGAAACCATGAGAAGGTGCAGTGCCTCAATGTGAATCAGAGATGAGGCAGTCATAGCTGCCTTCCAGCATTAATGAGCATCAATCTAGGATGCTCTTACACAAACATTTGCCTATTTGTAATGAAAATTAGGTTCTTCAAACAATTGCAGTTACAGAAATAATATTTGGAGCAAGAAGGTCTTAGAGTTATTCACGCTACATGGACATCATGTCATGTTTTACCTGTCAAAATCCAACTGGCATCCAAAGTGAAGAGGTGATTTGATTTGTTTGAAAAGTTAGAAGTGTAAGAGGTAGAGATTGCACTAAAATATCCAGTGAAAATCAGCACTGGTGCAGTGCTGTTTTGTTTACACCATCTGCCTTATTAAATTCACAATATCTTTTGTCTCTATCTATGAATCAAAAACTGAAGATAAAGACTCCCAACTTTTGTTGGCATGAGCTAGAAAAAATAATCTCATTTGTATTGCTGCCTACACGTGACTCAGTGAATACCGAGCTTCAAGGGCAGGGTATTAGATCAAACAAGAAAAATAAAAATAAAATTCTCCTTTACTGACAACCACCTTACACACACGGTGCTAGGTGATATCAGACTGACAATTCTGCTCACCAGATGCTGTGATAAGGGGCTGGCCCAACCAGCCATATCCACTGTGGACTCAGTCTAAACATCACTCAGTCGATGGTGTCAGATACAGTCAGGTTTCATGGATTGATATGCAACTCCTTGCTATTTCAAAGAATAAGCAATTTGAGCAAAAGTTCCTGCTGTTCCTAGTTATCCTTCAAGATTCAAGTTTTCCCTGACAAGAGAACTTTTTCAACACTTTTCCGTGTTGCTTGGCGTTCCTCAGAGCAAATGAAGCCATCCATGCAGCCTTGTTTTGGTGCTGTTTTTGTTGTGCCCAGCAGAACTCTGTGTGACATTCCTTCATTTTACATGAATTTTGGGGGTGTTGCTTGCTTGCTCTACAAGAAAACAGTTTCTTAGAATAATAAGGTGTTTATGTATGTAATATTTCTCCTTTAGTTGTGTCTAACTAATTGTGACAACACTGGAAGTAGCTGTCAAATTTCTTTGTTAGCTTTTATTTATTGTCTTCAGATTACAACCTCTCCTCCTTTCCTTGCTGCTGTGACAAGTTCATTACTGGATCCCACCCAGCCTGGTGTCAGCCAGGCATCCCACGCTTCCTCTGCACTCAAGGGAACATCTCCTTGGCCAGCCTAAGCCTTTGTGGAGCAGTCTTACAGAATTCTAAACAAGTCCCAAGGTATGTATAAATACTCATATATATTAGGTCTCTACTCCTGGAATGATGCAGAAAGGCGTCTACATATTCAGGGTAAATTCTTTACAGTTAACACAGCTAAAATATTGACATTTCTTTGTGGTTTTGTTTGTTTTCTCCAATGGTTTGTCAGCTGGTAAAAGGACAAAGCTGAATATGATGTGAAAATGATAAATGACTACTTTCAAATGTGGGGTACTTATTTGTAAGCATTTTATTATAGCATTTTGCAGTGTAATTTCAAATTATTATTTAATTGAATGCCTGGAATTTGAATGGCATTGTTTTACAGTTTTTTCAACCTAAATCATTAATACATTAAATGAAAGTATGAAAAACTCTATTTATCTTTTTTTGTCTACTCACTATGTACTGTTGGAATACTGTGTTTCTTTAAAGAACTTTTAATCACTTATACTTAAGTTTTCTATTTCACACCTTTACTTGAACACTTCTTTTTTTTCAAACACAAATTTATTTTGAAAGGTTTTTTTCCATAGGAGGTAAAAAAAAGGAAGGTGAGGGGGGTGAGAAAATCTTAGGTCCCATGCCAAAACACCATTTTGTAATGCCCTGTTACTTCTCATCACTTCACTTTTCTACAGAGTTCCTGCAGGGGTTTGCAATATCCACCTGTGCAAGGAACAACATAGTGTAATTTTTCTTCCTTAATTTCCCTGTAGGTCCCCTCAAACCCTGTAGGTCCCTTTTTGCAGGGATAATCAGTTTTCAGTGGCCTCTCCTGTGCTTATGAATGCAATGCTCTTAATGAAGATGTTGAGTCCCTTGAATAAGGGGACGGGCACATAAGCCAAATATGCACTGTCCACATTGTACCTAAACCAACTATAGCACCATGGCCCAAGACACAACATGATGTAGTGTTTGTAGATAATAAAAAGAAATGTGGAAAAGGTGTCAAAATTAGGAATAGCTTAGTTTGCACCAGTATGAGGCTGAGAGTTGCATATCCACATGATAGCAGTGTTCTGGGTGGTGGGCTTTGAAAAAGAACTAGAATTTCCACAGGGAAAGAGAGTATCTTTATCTCCAGGAAAAAAAATTCTTCGAAGTTTGCCTTGAAAAAACAACAAAAAAGCCATGATGATGATGATCATAAATGTGTAAATCCTAATGGGAGAGGCCTTTTCCTCGGATCTTAAGGAGGGCTCCTTATAATTTATACTATTTGTAATAAGAATGTCAAAATGAGAAGCCTGACTTGGAGCACATTTATCTTAATTTTACCTGTCTAGAAATTTAACCAAGTGAAAATGAAATAGTTTCTGGTTTTCATAATCTCATTTATTTTTTTACTTGTTACAGCAGAGAAATATTTCCTGTGATTAAGATTTTCAGAAAAAAATCCTTCTTGTAGTTAGGCACCTGCACAAGTTCTGCAAACATTGAGCTCCTGCTAGATTCCATCCACCTTGGAGACGTGGCTAACATTATTTTCATTTTGTTTTAAATTCATTCAGTTTCAGTACAGAACAGCACAACTATGAAAAATGAATAGGTGATACATAGGAGAAGGGAGTATAATAGACCTGTCTGGAATATAGAATGTAGCCCCCAACCATCTGTCTTTTGCTTACACCTGATTTTTAATACTGCTGTTAAATGAAAGATATTGAATAAGTTATCAGCAGATAAGTAGACGTTGCAGAAGCTGGCCTTGTGATTAAGTAGAACCAAAATCAGAACCTTATTTAGAAGGTTCTTAAAGAGAATATAAATTTCACAAAAGTAACTTAAAAAAAACCCCAACCAACCCTTCCTTTTACTAATTTTGTGGATTTATTTGTTTGTTAGTTGTTTGAGATTAGGGTTTTGTTTAGTTGGTTCTGTTTATTTTGTTTTTTTAATCATCAGTGTCCACATCCTGATTTAAGTTTCTTCAGTGTGAATCCTCATGAGATGTTGACTTAAACTGTAATACTCTAGACTTTGTTATTGCTATTCTGTCTCACTAAAATCTGTGGAATCACTCCAGATGGGAACAGCTGCAATCAAATTCTTGTTGCTTATAATTTAGCTTAACCAGTGAACAAAGCTTCAGTTTTTTATGAGAAAGTCTTTAAAGTGTAACAAATATTGATATTGGATATTAAGAAAAATTTTATTTGATTTTTGCTTTTGAATTCTATTCCTTTCTCATGCAATATGAAATTCTACTGTCCAATATGAAGTTCTATGAGAAAAATATCTGATTTTGTTTTGCTCTTTTTATCTGTTATCTACTTTAGATGTAATGAATCTATTTAACAAAAGCATTTTTGACATACGTCTTGATTTTGATTTTGGTTTAATAGTTGGAGAATTAGGATCTTCAGACAGTCTTTGAAATTATCATACATTTGATAATATTAGTTGCATTTTTTAGTTGGTAGTATTAGAGATTAGCATACATTAACATTAGCATATATTAACATTACTCTCCCTTAGATATTAACTTTTAATGTATGAGAAGCAGTTCCTTATATTATTAAAGAAATAAACAACTTAGATAAAAACTATCTCAAATAGTAGTACCAACTAGAACGGAATAATTGATGAGACTCAAGAAATTTTTGGGTTTTGTATATGTGTTTCTCTATTCTAGGTTTAACACTACAGGGCAAAATGCCTTCACTGGTCAAAGCTAAAAATAAACAAATTAATAAAGCAAACTATTTATGTGAAAGAGAGGATTATTAATAAATTCCTGTAAGAAATTAATCTTTCAGCCCTCACTGAGATACATGAGTTTATTAAAATTAGAAATATTTTAGGTCAGCACCATTAGGAATCAGCTGTTTCTGAAGGAAGAAAAGTTAATGAGTCCTGAAGGCTGAAATTAATTTGTTTGTAATAAAGAAAGAACAGTTTAGTGGTCAAATTTCTTGACTGGGGAAGAAGCTTGAACTTGATCTTGGCAGGAGTGGGAATTTGTAAGGGATTACAGTGTGTTTGCAGTTTAAGGTTATTAATTCACTTAATGTGACCAAAGCTGGTGTCTCACAGAGTTTCTTGACAGCTCTGAGAGCAGAAAGAGGAGAAATCTTGTGACTGTGGCTGTAGAGATGCCTGCAGCAGTGCCAGGAGTGTGTCCAGAGACACTGCTGTGCCCTTTGCAATAAAATCTCCTCCTTGTTCAGGGAAGATGAAGTCTCCAGAGACCTTCCTGAGGTATTTTAACTTTTTCTCCTCTAACTGATTAATGCGAACTAAAATCTTTCAGGATTCAAACCTGATTAGGTTTGCATGTTTGGGGAGAGAGTGGTGGAGCTACCTCAAGGTGCATCTCTGAATTAAGATGGATTATGCTTCTAGGTGTCACTTGAGCTTTCTGATGAAATGCTCATACAAGCACATTTGTCAGATGATAGTCTCAAAAATTTAGTCATAAACGATTTTTTGAAGACTCCATATCTAGCAGGCAGTCAAACCCATTGCATATCAGGTTAACCTGTTGAGAAATACAAAATTATCTTGAAAGCTATGAAGAAAGCCCCAAGAGATGTCATTGTACCAGAACAAATTGAAGAAATCTAAAACAAACACTTCAGTTTTCAGTCAACAAACCTGTAAAAAGAGTTTGTGTCAACATAGTTTTCTGAAATGAGACTACAACAGATTGTTTTGGTAAGGCAGGTGACAAAAATGCAAACACTTCAGTGAGTCCAAAGTCTAATCTAATATGCCATGACTCTGTAAATCAAGGGGGAAAAAAAATGTCAATTAATATTTTTGAATGCATACCCCCCCAATATTTATCTTCTTATTCTGCCTTGAAATATAGAGACTTTTATGAGCACTTCATGTAAAAAATAACAGAAAATACTTCATCCGACACAGAAAAAAAGTGAAACAATTACCTTCTAAAACGATACACTGAGTTTCAAGATTTGCCTTTTTCAGTCTACCAACTCCAACTATTCACATCATAGACAACAGTACTGTCAGTGGAAAGTTAATTTGAAATCTGTCTTTTCAATCTCATTTTAAAGCAACCTTTAATTTATTAAATATAAATATTTATTAATATTTAATTTATTATATATTAATATTTATTATTAATTTATATGTAATCTATTGTGATTCTTCAAAATTCAAATATCCTGGGCTTGCAGGTTCTTCATTCTTCATTAATCTCTCAATTTCAATAAGACATCTGAGTAAATAAAGTTTTATTTCCATTTTATTTACACATTTTCTGTGAATCCATCATTTGCTGCTATTCAGGTCTATGAAATGCCATAGATATAATAGCATCCACTATCCATTTCCTAGTTCATTTACTTAGACACACACACACTTCCATATCTTTTAGGAGGAAACCCAAACATGCTTTTTATCATTTGTGGCTAAGCATCAGTAGTCCAAATTATTGTTTCACTCATACTTACTGTTGCCATTATTATGTTTCTCTAGTCACCTTCCTTGACTTGCAAACTTCTCTCACAGTAATAGATATTTCAGATAGTTTCATTACATGCCATCTCCATTTGCATCATCTATACAACACGTTCTTCATGCAGAAAGCGGAAGCTACTTTTATCATTCAAAATCATGAATGCAGCTATGGGCCAGAATCATCAGAGGCTGTACAGACTGCAGAAAATATTGCCTTTTTATGGTAGTCAGTTGCCTGTAACTCACAGAAGATTTACTGCAATAAAAAGAGAAAGCTCTTCAGGATAACCTTTAAAGTGTTGTTTCCACAAAGGATGACTTGAATTCTTACTAAGAATGTCTAAGTGCTCCAGCAGTGGGAAAAAAAACAAGGGAGGTTTTGAATCATGGGCCTTTATGCCCATGACACATTACCTTCCAGATATCACCATTCACACTTCAATCTGTCAAACGGCACCATGGGGAATACAGGCTAATGCAGCCATCTCCTGCTAAGGACATAATATCAACGATTTTATCCTGCCATGCACCCAAAAGAGAAATATGGTTAAAGATAACCTCTGGACACTTAGCACAGAGGTGCATTATGAAAGGTGAGCACTGAAACACCATGTGAGACTTCTATTGAATATATTCTTTCCTGCTAAAATAGCTTGAGGCTGGATGGATTTGTTACCAAAATGGAGTTAAATGGGAGTTAAAACAATGTACAGACAAGGTCGTCTTGTTTGAACTGCAGGAATGCCTGAACCTACAATATGAGTGTGAGGTCTGCAGTTAAATCTTGATAGTATTGAACATTACCACCAGGAATCATCAGCCCCTATTGTATGAAAAGCAGTTTTGCAACTGAATGTAAGTTTCAAGAGTGACTATCAGGGATCTCTAGAGCTGCTTTTGTTGGGTTAACGTCTACTGAATTTTAATCTGTAGAGAGAAACTCAGCTAAATGACTTCATCAGAAGGTAATGGGGACTCCAGGCCAGACTTTCTGTTCTGCTCCGGATGGTTTTTAATAGTTAAACAAACTGTATTTGAAATTAAGTCCTTTAATCTTCTAGTAGAGGGGTTTTTTTTTGGAGGGGTGCTTGGTTTTTGGGTGGAGTTTGGTGTTGAACCATGAATGACTGTGGGGAATCACAAAAAGTCAAAAGGATTTTAGGTGTGAGAAACAGAAGCAGGCCTCAGGAAATAAAGCAAGTGATTTAGAATTCAGCTTTGCCTGGGAAAATTAGAAGATACAGTTATAAGCAGCAAGGACATTAAAAGACAATGGTTAGTTCTTAGGCTTGGCCTAGATGGATATTGAAGTTGCAAAAAGTATATTTAGTTAGAGAGATACGTTTAAGCTTAATAATGGGATGTTGTACGTTATTATATAAGGTATAACAAGTGACTATTGTGTACAATGGAGGTATGTGTGGTATTATAGATAGGTTAAGACAGATGTCTGTAACATTTAGAAGCACGTTATTGGCCAAAAGGCTTTTAAGAATGCTTTGCAACCAGGAAATAGGGGGATGTCTCTGTGTCAGCATGAGCTCTGTACCAATTTTGTCTCAACTCTGGATGTGAGACTGATAAACTAATAAAAGCTCCTGGAACGCTTGTCCGGGCCCGCCGTACCGTTTGTCGGAGATCGCTGGCAAATGACTCCATTCATAGCTGAACAAAATTTTGTCTTTAAATATTGGGGTTTCAGCAGTTGAGAATCCATGTTGTGCTGCTCTATGGATGATTAATAATGGGATAGAGCAATTCTTAGTTGGTCTAAGAAAATCAGGCCCGTGGAGTTCAGCATATCTGTGTTTCCGTGTGCTGTTATAACTCCTCCTTCTCCATCCCATCAGTAACATTTTAACCTTTTGTTCAGTTCCAGCAGAACAGGCAAAGCATAGTTTTATTCAAGGTTTTTGAAAATAAGTTTCCGGGCAGGAAAATGCACACTATCAGTGTTGAAATGTGAAAACTAATAGCAGATTGTTATTGCAGTATGAGACACACTTCCCTAGGGAAGAAAGCATTTCTCAAATGTACCAAGAGCTTTGTAAGCTCTTCCTCTAGGTTTGCTCATCAAAACTAATACTCATGAGACCTTAAAACAATGGAAGCAGACTTCCTTAGCTGTGATATTTGACAACTGCTTCTTTGCCTCTAGACTTCCAGTGGGAATCAGGTCAATTGAGTAGTGACAAGCTAATTATGGTGTGAAATCTGGCTGTTTTATCTTCATGATTTCAGTTCAATTCCCCCATGGAGGCTTTTACATCATGAGGAACCCAGCACTGCAGCAGAGCACATTGCAAACCAGAGACTTCCACTGTGAAGAACTTCCTTCTTGAAAAAAGAGATTAAAAACTTTGGCAAAAATGCTGCACTTCAAACCCTCACCCATTTCAGCTGGTAGATGCATAACTTCTCTGACGTTCTGCAGGTAATAATTTGCCTTGAAGGCTTCCAGTTCATAGAGAGCTGGCTTGTCTTCTTCCAAAAAGGGAGGGACTGCTTTCATAAGTTTCCAGCAGGAAGACAGAGCAATATATGAAAACAGCCTGTACTCTTTGCTCTGTAGATTAGAGAACTTCCTTATATCTTCCTTCACTTTATAAATAGAAATTTTTGGAAGAATTTAACTGAATTTCAATCAGAGTGTAATTTTATTTTCGTAAAAAAAATACACACACCCCAAGCCCCCCTGCCCCTCAATCCCTATTTAGGGGTTTTGGGTTGTTTCAAGAACTAGATAGATTTCGGATAATGCACTTCAAGAGAGGAATTTTGTGAGTGAGTTGTGAGACCCCTTGACTAGAAAGACTCCATTGTGAATACCTGACAAACAACTGACTGCAGACAACTGAATAACCACTTTACCAGGGCAATATGAAGAAAATTAAGCTGACTTTTAGCTAGTGACAAATCATATATTTCTGATTGAAGTCTCATACAACAGAATGGACTCTATTTCTTTGAAGCTATTTCCTTGAATGTATCTTTAAAGGGTATATTTTTATACTGTCCTAATGCAAAATGATCAGCTGAAACTAATCTCCCTAATGAGGTTCATTTGCTCTTTGACAAAGCAATAAATAGTTTTCTCAAGAAAAAACTTAACTAATAGTTGAGCCACAGCCTTATAATTAATTTTTTTCTCTGTTGGTAGCAAGCATAGAAACAAACAGTAAATTTTTCATTTGTTCGTCTCTTCAGAGCAACTGTTTAGCACAGATATGCTTGATTAATGGATTTAATTTGTTCCCTTCTCCTCTAGTCAGTTTTCATATTACACTGGTTATCAGAGGATGGGACAATAATGTGGCTACTCTCATTGTATTGTATTCCATCAGTGTCAGGGCTGCCTTCTAGCTCCAGGTCTGCATCTTTAACCTTTGCAGTCCTCCCAAATCTTTCATCAATCTGTGTTACAGTCACCTTGGGAAGGAAAAGCAGAAGCACTCAGTCAGCACTTACAAGTAGTAAAGTGTGTCATTATTTCTTACAAAATGCTGGCAGCAGTGCACCTTTCATTTCCCACAGAAATATGATTTGTGAGATGAACAACCCTATGGTTAAGAGAGGAAAATGTAAATTAATCATCTGCTTACTACTTGTATGTTTTATTTATATTTATGTGTGTGTGTAGATATTCGTTTTCTCTGGTTTTATATTTCGAGTAAATGTATAAATTATGTGGAGTTTTAACCTCATGGGATGTATATATATATACACACTATATTTTGCTGATTTTAAATCTGATTACTACTATTACTTATATTTTGTATGCCTGGTTCAAGCAACATCATAAAAAATAAGACAGACTTCAAAAACTTCCATTTCCCAATGTTAGTTCCCTCCCAGCAGAGCAAATATAATCAGAGAGACTTGCTAAGGTTATTCCAGGTTTCAGGCTAGAAAAGGGCTGCATAATTACAAGGTGCCATGTTCCTTCAGTTTCTATTATACTCAGAAGGAGTTTAACCAAATTTAGTGGGAAATATATCACTTCTGTAAATGGTATATTACATGTTTATGTAATAAATCAAGTTTAAAAGATCATTAAGAACTACTGAAATAAAAACCTGTGTTGGAGAGCCACTGTGGGCATGCATCATATACATTCTTCGAGGATGATGGCACACAACTGGGAAAAATAATTGTGGTGAATTTGTAATTTACATTCAGATTTAGTGATTCAGCACACTATATAAATGAGTTATGTATTTTCTGAGATGTCAGATGCATTTCAGTACTGGACAGCAGTACAGATACATGCATTCTGATTTCAGTAGTGTAGAAATGCTGTAAGAGAAAGCCTGGGCCAAAGAACTTTTACAATTTTAGTAGACAAGAACAATTACACGGTGAAAGAAAATGAGATGAGGATGAGTTGCCCCAAGTCCCAGAGCAAGCAGGTGTCATAGCCAAGTGTGAGCCTGAGATCTGGATCCTGCTCAGATGCAGCTGCCTATGTTGTTTCTATTTAAGGGCCTTCTGCCCATATTATGTCTGACATATTTAGTTTAAGAGGACTGAGAAATACCATGATGCTCACTAGACATTTTAATACTAGTCATATCAGGAGGAAAACCACCTGTTATGCAGAGTTTACCTTAGAAGAACAATATATCCTAAAGCCTTCATTTGTTAATGACAATAAGGGCCTGACAAATTGTGAAATATTGGTGCAGGATTTTCTCATTCATCAGCATAGCACCATTCATTTTTTCTATTTCAAAATGCGAGCATCAATGTATTTATGAATTTAACTTTTCTTTTACCTGAACCTCTAGAAAGGGAAATTGTGAAATCAAACTTTAAAACTCCATGATTCATTTTAAATACTTTCTTACTTCAGTAATTTCATTATGATCAAGACATCTAAAGCCAAATGTAAATGAACAAATTAAAAATAAAAAAAAAAATAGGTGGTTGTCTATTTAACAATGAGATCTTTTAGGAATAATTTTGAAACTAATATTGACCAGGGTGACAATTTTGAAAATTGGCATTCTAGTCCTCAGTTTGTTGTTTTTTTTTTCTAATTTAGTAGATTTTCTTGTGTTTGTTCCTTAAAAATTTTTCCCCCTCACTCAGTTAAAGACAGTTTGGTTTGCCAAGGCAAGTTCAGGATGGTCACACACGAATATTTGGTTCTCCTGATTTTGAAAATAACTGAACCGAATTAGTTTTGGTCTTATTAAATCAGGAATTTTTATGTCTCAGTGAGTATACTTGAAACTCCAAAGGAAAGAAATAGTCATATTTTATCTGTGTGGTATTATTTTTCTCAGTATAATGTACATGCAAAATTTCTATGTGGAGCCTATTTAAAATTTCTGTGCAATTAATTTTTACTTTAGAGAGAACATAGTATACAATTAAGTAAGGCAAGCATTTTTTTCTATGATGTAAATCCCTATTTGTGTAAGCTTTCAGGAAACAACAAATCTGGAAAAACATTTTAATAGTTTTATCTTTAAATTATAGAAATATTGCAGCTAAAAGCCTTTTAAATGAAGGTTTTTAACTACCTGGATTAATTGACTTTTATTACCTTTTATCACTTGCTTTCAAGGTTAGCTTTACAACTAATGTGGTTGACATAAGGGAATTGAAACAAAACTGTGAAAATCCGCACAAAATAGCCAAAAGCTGATAGCTTTTGTAAAAAGAAATTAATAGACCTTTCAAACAGACAATGTCGTTTTAAAGATCCCATCCCCTGTCTGTTGATAATAGCTGCTCTATGTTACAGAACAGAAAAGAGAAGCAATCAAACAGAGAAAGGCAAAAAACCCCCCAGACTTCTAATTATGTGTGGCTGGTAACGTTGCCTCACTAACGGTTTGTAAAATAGGAGCCCTTTGTTCATTCCTCAAATTTCCTGAGCTGATCTCTGCCTCAGGCTGAAGTCTGCCAAGATTACTTGAGCCAAAAGAGCTCAGGGCTTTCTAAGAGCAAGGCACAATTTCCTTCTACAGAGTCAGACACAGGAACCAAAGTGGGTTAGGGAGAGACTGAAACAAGGGCATCTTTTATATGTTTCCAGTTAACTCACCTGAGTCTTTCTACAAATGTACCATAGCTCTTTGTAGTTTTTAAATATTCCATGAGTCGTAGGTGTTTCTTTAATTCCAACAGAATTTCAACACTTTGGAGGCCAAACTACAGGCATGCTAATGAATTCAGTGAGTATTTGAAAGTAAATTTTTACCTGCTTCCTATTTTGATAGAAAAAAGAACAACCTACATCCTGAAAAGTCTGATGTGGACACAGAAAATCACTGAACTTTTTCTCAGCATGTGATCTGAAAAGGCATTGAAAAAGCCACTGTTATGTGGGACGGAGCCCTGCTCTGCTGGGCATGGCTGAACACCTTCCTGGCCATGGCAAGCAGTGAATGAATTCTTTATTCTACTTTGTTTGCATGTTGAACTGGTTTTCTCTCAGTCCATGAACTTTCTCACTTTTGCCCTCCCAATTCTTTCCCCACCTCACTGTGGGGTAAGTGGCTGTGTGATGTTTAGCTGCCTACCAAGGTTAAACCACAAAAAAAAAAAGAGAAAAAAATCATGTTTAGTCCTACACAGTAATTGGGGGATACAATAAAAGTACTTTTACCAGTAAATGCCTTTGGCTCCTGTAGGTAAAAATGGAGAATAATACAGCAATTAAACTGTAATTCACCTCTTTTTCTATCTGTACAGCAAATAAGGTTGCCTTTAGTTCTGGAAGTTCCAAGCTAAGGAATGCTTTATAAGATTATCTCAGCGATGTTTTGTTCTCATGTAATGCTGTGTGTACATGTGCCCCCGGCACATAACAAAGTATCTATTCCAACTCTGTCATTAACATGAGAGCTAACAAGCCTGGAGATGACTTAGTGAAAGGTCAGGTGCTTCATTAAATCCACTTTTCAGCCACTGGAGATTTTCCAGTGATGGTGAGCTATGACAAAACCAGCCAAATTTACATTATACTCTGCACAATTAACTCCAGGAAAGTACAGGCAATTTAGGGGAATAACTGAGGAACTGGCCAAGAAGAATTATACACATCTGTACTAAACTAAAGTGCCTCAATGATCTGGCAATTAAAATATTGTTGTCTGTATAGAAGAGACCATTATGTCAAGCAGTTTGAGTGTGTAGTCCTTAGTCAAAAAAACAGGACATGAGTTTTTTCTCAGAAGAGACAATGGAAATCAGAAAACCTCTTGCCATAATCAGTTACATATTTCCAATCACTCAGGAGCAATTCTCACTTGGGAAGACTGTGAACGGTGCATTTTGATGCCATCTACGCCTGCTGTGTGCCCCATATAACCAGTAATCCTAAGGGGGAAACAAATTCTGCGTGTCTTCTATTTTCTACTTAAATACTCTGATCTGGCACTTTGACAGAGAAGGTCACAATCCTGAAGGCAATAATTCCCTTTTAAAGTCCTGTTGCAAAATCCAAGAACAAAAAAGAATGAAGTAAATACTGTTAATTTGAAGAAGGCAGCATAGAATTAAGTTTTGGTGGAGGACCAGTTGTTATACTTGTATTTGAAAGAGGCAAGGTAATTTCCTGGATGCTTATCTCACAATTTTCCCCTGTTTTTAAAAAAAACCATTAACCATTTTCCTGCCACAAGAAGAGTTGTGCATTTTACTTGAAGGGAAGAAGTACAGTTTTTCTAATTAGGTAAGATTTTTTACCATAACCTACTTGTAGTACAACAAATACGCATAACAAGCAAACCCAGAATGAAGACCAGGAAGCAAATGAAAAGAAATGAAATATATATATAGTTTGATACAGTTAACTTGGGAAATTAGTGTATTCATGTGGTGTAATAATCTATTTTTTAATAATTTCATTTTCTGAAACCTGGTGTAAACTAAACCAACCTCAAAACTTCCTCAATTTTTTTACAATACCTGAGAATAGCAACCCCCTACCAAATAAGCGAGATTAGTCTAATGAATACTATTGTAAGACTTAAATTCAGTTCTGTTCTGTACAAGAATTTTCCTTTGAAAAAAAGTCAGTTAGAAATCAGTTAGCATTTCTTTACTTCTCCAGATACCAAGAACACAACTTATTGACTTAAATATTACATGACAGAAATGGCGATTGAGAGGTTCTAAATTATGATACTGATGGTGGAATATTCATTATAAAAAATAGAAATATTTAGTTTGGGATGTTTTTAAGAAAATATCTTTATTCTATGAATAGCTCATACTGCAAGATATAATGAAAATACCTCAGTTTATTTTGGTTGATTGGTGTTTATTGCACAGATGTACATCATGGAATTTTAAAAAGTTGATTGATCTCTATCATTTGCTATTTCTGCTGTGGTTTTACTGCTGTTAAACTCTTGCACAACTGACATATACCAGAAATAGAAATACAACTTGACAGCTGGCTTGTTGAGAATACATTGCATAAATGAGGTTTGGCTTCTTGTTGTCTTCTAAATGGAGCTTCTGGTAATGGTAGATTTCTGTAAAATCCTAAATAATGTTTCCTGGATTGGATGTGAACAGAACATATCCTTGACACCAGCAGAATACTTGCAGTGGCTGGTATCCCCTTAAACTAGAATTGTTGGAAAGGAGATAATTTGAACACTTTTTTTCTCCATTTTGTTCCAAAGTTTCTGATTACACCATTTAAAGAACACAGATTTAGGTATTTCAGGAGGCACTGGTAAACAAGAGAGTGAACAAAAAGTCTCAAAAAAATTGAAAGTACTTAAGATTTCTAAACATAATAAAACTCAGGTCCCTGCCCTTCTTTATTACATCCTATTTAGTGTACAAATGCAGGTATGCTATCACAGTCTGTGCTCTCATCTCATATTTCTGTGAAATTGCATCTGGTAAACTTTCTTTATAATGCTTTTTGTAGTATTTGTGTTTAAACAAGACAAGTTAATCTGGTGCCATTTGAACTAAGGTTTTCACACACTATTTTCGTGGATAACAAAGGACTTGAGGACCTGCAAGACCTGAGGTCATTTTTTTTTTGTTGTGCATTTACATGTCAATGCCTTTCTGATAAAAGCTGCAAAGAAAAACATATTCCAGACAGACTTTTGTTTGGGTTGTCCTACTTCTAACAGAGAAGATAACAGTTAATGTACAGCTTTACACTGAGGTGGGGGAGATCTTGTCAAGGATTGCAAAGAAAGCATGACTGTGCTCACAACATATCTCCCAGCAAATGCAGTCCCTCTTATGAATGGGGACAGTGACATAAAGTGTGATATGAGGCAGATTAGCTGCATCTCGGTGTCTTCTGCCAGCACATTATGTTCATGTCATGTTCTTGAATTTCATTTTGCAGATAAGCCCTATGAGTAATTGTAGCATGAAACTTAAAATTGTAATCTACTTTTGATGTATGGAAACAGAGGAAATTAGATTAAGAGAATCTTTCAAATGACATTGCATGTTATTTAGCTCTTGAGTACATGGTTTTTACAAGCACAGTTTTTCTCCACTGCTTCTCTTTAAATGTTTTCAGTCTCCAGCAGACCACAGTCAAAGGCAAGAGGAATGAATTGGTCACGAACAAGCTCTTGAGTGAGTGGGTTTCCCCTTAATGCAGCAAGTCCTAATGGTCTTGCAAGCCTGTGTGGCATTTGTGTGTAACACATAATGTTATACATTATCCTAATAGTCTGAGTGCCATTAATATTCCACCTTAAGCACCAGTAATTACTATTCAAATGATATTTAGCCTAAAAGCAGCATCTGAGTATATTCCACCACCCCACCTTTCTCCCACACATCTCTGTCAAATGTCAGAAGTGATTAGAAGATGGATCATATGATTCTTTAGCTGTTCCTTAGAAAACTTTTCAAAACTCTTGTGAAATACAATAAGCAGAGCATTCCATTTGAATGTAGTGCAGTTCATCTTTCTGCTAAAGGAATAATTTCCAGGTTTAACAAAGGAAACTCAGTTTTCACAGGGATGTCATAAACCAGGGTGAGGTCGTTCTGCACTCCTGAGAAAATTAAGACATCTCCAATCAACCTATGTGCAAGGAAATCTGCTGAAAAATACTGATCTCAGGTATTAGTAATAATGATCTGCTCATCAACCTGGGTGCTCTGAAGGACTAGAAGTCATGTGAAACTGGGGGAATAAGAATTTCTTGAAAAAAATGTTAATTGTTTTGTGTGTTTTTGATAGGGGATTTTTTTTGTTGTTGTTTGGTTTGTTCTTTTAGCAAATCTCAGTTTTAAATACTAAGATTAGCCATAGGTTTGATTTTGGAAGTTCCCTTCCTCACTTCACACTAAACATAGTCTATCTAGATGACATATCTTCCTGCTGTATCTTATAAGTGATTCTTCTATGGATTCATATTTGTTCAGAGCTATGAAAGATAACTATCTCACTTTACAGCTGAAGTTAGTAGTTTCCTCAGTAACAGGAACATAAAAAACCCATAAGGGTCATGTTGGGAAATTGCTCACTTAATGATGTTAAGCACTGAAATTTCACATCATTATAAAGAATTGTTAGGGCAGAGTTGTTTTGCAAGCAGCTACTTTCCTCTCTGATGTACTTGCTTTGCTTTGGGAATTAAAATTATCTTTGCATGTAACTCGTGGAAAGATGAATCACTGCATAGATCCCCTCTTGTAGACAGCAAATGAATATTGCAGAGGCATTTTATTCCATTATTGCTACTCTGTGCCGTGTCTACCATTTCACAAATACCTTTAAACTGAAGATCAGTCATAATATGTGTAAGATTTAGCATAAAGAGGAGTTAACATGTATATCTTCTGTGCTCAAGCAACAGACTGGCCCCTCTGGGATGTGTATTTACAAACAAATCCACTTTGCTGGCAGTTACCATTGCAATCAGTTAGCCCTGAATTCACTTCTTGGCTGCTGTAAAACTGTTTCTCAGGAAAATAATTTTAGTGAGATGGACTTGCCATAGCTACCTGGTTTCTAATGATCTTTAGTGACTGATGCTAGGTTTTATTTGTTGCAGGGAAAGGCTTGGATACCCACAATTCCTACAGACTTCAGCAGAAGTCAGTGAGAACACTTTATTTACCCTGGCACTTGTGTTTGGGCAATGCCCTGATAAATAACACTTAAGTCATCAGGTAAACCTGAAACAAGATGAACTTTTGTTTTGTAGGCCTCTGAAAGTGCCCTTCTAGGACTTTTTGGGCTTAATGCATACTATCCTGTGGGCTTAGTCTCAGGACTTCACACCTGTAAATTCTGAGGGTTCTTTCCCTGGGACTGCTGCAGTGACTCAGTTTGAGCTGCTCAGGGATTTTGTGTCACTTTGAAGAATGTATTTTCTGCAAGTCAACTTTCAAGGAACAGTAATTGACAGAATTTCCTTTGTTTGAACCCAAAGACACACATATAAATAAACTTATCAGTAATGTCCCTGTATATCTTCAAACTTTTAAGTATCCTTTAGGTTTTCTGTTGCAAAATACCTTTCCTGGCCTGTTTTGTTTCCCAGGTCCTGCCACTCTGTCCTTTCTAAGTCTTGAACATCCTAGTAAAAGATCTGTGCACCTCATGCCAGTGAGGGGAACTTGCAGCTTGTCAGAAAAAGGGACAAAAAAATACAAAACGGTGATACAGAAAAATAATAGTTCCTCTCACTTATATATGACATTTTTTCCTTTGCATCCATCTTATAGTGCAAAACTAGTACTCCCCCAGCTCCAGATTCTGCTCAGCATGACATCATTTGATCCTTTGATAAAAATGTTCATTCATAACTGCATGTTTTGTAAATCTCACGTAAATTATTCTTGAATGAATGGTATGAACACTTTTCATTATATATTTACTTGAAGATAGTGAAAAATGCTTGAGAAATTTTCCATAAAGACTTATAATATTTTAGGCTTAATATCTAGCTGATTAAAAGCTGTGTGAAGAACACAGTGTAAATCTCTGATACAAAGGTAATTTTGATAAAACTTTTATTGGTTTTGAAGATCTTCTTTCATAAATAAGACAGATCCCAAGAGTTAGTATGGTCTACAGTAGCAATAGAGAGCCAAAGGTAGGAAATCCTTTGCATTCCTTTGTGTGAGTTCCATTATTTTATAGGTGTTTGTTCCATGCTTGTTCTGTGGTTGTGAAATTTAAAAAAAGAAAAATAAACAAGCCCTGAGCATCTGTCTAGTCAAAAGACACAATAAAAATTTGGTTTTGGTTTTTTTTCACTTTTTTTTTCCAAAGGAAATTTCAACATGAAAAGGTAAAAATCATGATTTAGTGTAATTTTGCTGGTCAAAATGAGAAAAAAAGATGTGAAGCCTGAATCAGAATCTGGCCTGCCCAAATCATATTCCTGCCTCCTAGCCACAGAGTATCTTTTTGTGTTTGTGATGTAGCTCTCTTATTAAGTAGCACTTTTCTCTCTCCAGCATTGAGTCTTACATTATTGCTGACCACAATTTTCCTTCCAGATCTTTCTGTGCTGAATGAAGACAGTCTGCAGCCTGTCCACCATGGCTTATCATTTTTTCTTTCTAGATGTTAGTATCTTTATCAGCTAACAACCTTATTGAAACCCTTTCAGGCCAAGGCCAAGCAAAATGCTTTAGGGTTTGCAAATATAATGTATTTAAACTTAACTTCAATAATTTTGATGGAAATTATTTTGGAAGCATCAGTACAAGTGACTGAGTAGTTGCTTAGGAGTGGTTGGTAGCTTTGAGTGAGAAGATGATAATTCTTGGCCAGGATCAGGGACAATGACTTCAGCTGCAAATTTCTTGTTCTGCCCTGGAAATCATGTAAGTGATTTATATGGATGGTGCTGTACCCCCTCAGGATGAGTGTCTCACTGGCCTGTTGCCTTTCGTGTTTGTCATTTCTAAAGTGCCTGATTTTTTTTTTTAAAGCTCTACATTTGATTACATTGAAATGAACCCCCACATTTAAAGACTACTGGGTAGGGGATGCAGAAAAATCATTTTAAACTGCTGTTCTCCTACCACTAAACAGAATACTTAAGAAAGAAGAAATCCAGTAACATTTGTTTAATTTCCCAGCTGAAAGACAAACACTAGTAAATCACTGCCACTTGCATATTTACCCTCCTACAGTGTCAGGAGGGTCTTATAATGTGATTTTTCAAGCTGGGTCACTGTTCCACAAATGTTTTTTTCCCTTGCTTTAACAATATATTTCTCCAATAAACATTGTCAGAAATTTTAATTAAAGCAAATAACATGGACCACTGGCTAACAGATCTTGAATCTTTAGTAAATTACTTAACTTTATTATTGTTTGTAGGGACTTAAGAGGCAATGAAAATACCTCATTACAAGTGGAAACCTCCCAGAAACAGAGGGTTTGGGTTCAACACGTGCATGGTGCAAATAATAGCTATAAAACTGGAAGGAAGGTTTACTTTTAGAAATATATTTTAAAGCCCAAATAAACCAACTAAAGTGTTATTTCTCTTATTAAACACTACACTAAAAAGAGCAAAGGAAAAAGTTCCCCTAGCTGGAAGTGTTATCAGACAGCACATCTACGTGAAGATTAACTCAGTGAAAAGAATTCATAAATTTCTGACAGAAAATAAATTATTATGTAAATAGAAAAACAAGGAATTACATCCTTACAAACAAACATTTTTACTCAAAGATCTGTATCCCTTACACTTGTTCTCTACAGATGTGTCCATCCTTCAGGACCACTCTCCATTGTAAATCCAGTAAGTGGCCTAAAGCCACAATATTGAACATTTTTTGTGATCATGATAACAATTTGACAATTAAACACTGGTTTAAATAACACTGTAAACCTATTGTTAAAGTAAAAAACAACAACAACAACAAAAAAACCTGTTTGTTTTCTTTTTTTGCAGAGAGGGAAAGGATTAAAGGACCACTGCTCATTATAAGTATGTTCAGCGGAAATAATCTCACCTAACCTCACAGTTGTTGTTGTGGGATCCATCAATTTTTCTCTTTTCACTCTTTTAAGGGCTGATGCATTACCCATGAAAGTAGATGGAAGGTTATCAAGACTTACAGGAATAATTTACCACAGCTAATCATCTGCTTTGTCTTCAGAGATATGTAAGCAATCAGTCATGTTTGAGTTTCATAATATGTTACATACTACTACGTGTGAGTCAATAAGAATTATGTGAGTATAGATTTTTTTATTTTTAAAATAATGTATTTTGTTAAATGTTGATGTAATAATTTGACCTGCATTTTGTTGGGTCATATGAAGAGAGGGTCATTTGTGTTATTTTGGGAACTATTGCAAGAAAAGAACTATGTAAAGTATTATTTTATGATGAAACATAGGAGGAATGTAATATACGCTCCTAAGGTCTCTATGAAAATTACTACAAATATTACTATAAAATTTTAATCTTTTTTCAATACTGTCTCACTAAAAATTGTTTCCTTCACACCCCTTAAATAAGTGTTTGTTGATAAGCAGATTTTAAAAGATCTGCATTGTGAATCCTGAGTAACGCAGTGATTTCATTACTTCACAGCACCTGAAGTACTTTAAGAATGAGACATTTGCAGTTTCATATTTGTAGTGTAAGTTGCTGAGAAGAAAGAACAGGTAAGACCATTTATAAATCGAATCAGAGTTAAAGAATTAATCTTTTTGATTCTAACTTTTTAGAGGTAAAGGTGGCGCCACAAATAGAAGCAGACTTTAGCCTGCTATTGTAACCTTTTATCAGAAATTATGTATAATGGTGCTTCAGGAAATGTTCATTCTGTGGTTAACAAAATGGGGCAGATTTCCATCTAATATTCCAGTCCATCTGGTAGAAAAGTTGCTGCCTCCTATTAAACTTAATGGCATTTTCAGAATAAGTTATTTGATAACAGAACAAGCCTGTCATAACTCTTTTTCTGGTAGCTTCTTCTGTCAAAATGCTACCTGAAGCATAAGGCTGGAAGATGAGTAATTTCTTAATATTAAATTGCTGAAATATACTGTATATTTGGTGCTCGTGTCATGGTTAGGCTCGAAAAATACTGCATGTGATTTTGTTTTTTCTTTTAATAAATGTAGTTGGGGCTGTATACAAATGCATTTACAAGGCCTGAGATATATACAACCCTTTCTGTAAAGAAGAAACAAGTGTGCATCATTGTATTTTTCCATCATGTATTTAAAGAGGGACTCCATTTTTTTTCATTTTCTAGGTCAGTCAAAATGGGAGAAAAGAACTGAAGTGAACAATCTAGCAGGTGATGTAGTAATCTGCAATTTTAGTTGTATACATGTTGGTGCTACATAAATTGGATCTAAAAAATAAAAGACCAATCAAACAAAATTCCTCGTTAAACTAAAATTCTTGTGTCTCTTTAGGGGAGAAACTGGCAACAATTAATGTGACAACTGCAGTCTCTCAAGTTATTCTATTCCTGATTTTCCCAATTATAGCAGCTAGGAGAAGTGGCATTAAATTAAATGGAAGTTAAGCTTGTGTATGAAAGAATTGCCTATTTTAACATAGCTCAGAAATTTTTAAGGCAAATTGCTCATAGATTAAGTATATACAAGGTACTGGTTCTTCCCTTTCTCACCTGATTTGCTGTTAAGGAAATCAATACAAAGAATCACTTTTTTTCTATAGATGTTATAGTTTTTTTTCAAGCTACATTTAGAAAGATATTTTCCTGTCGGAAACAGAACTCCTTTCTTAGACACAACAAAAATTCTTTTTTGGCCTCTCGGGATTGTATCTCCAACACTTGCAGTTATATTGTCCTACATGAGCATTTTTGTAGAGAAATGTAAAATTTTCCTCACTCTTTTTCAACAGATGTTAACCTCTGCAGTCTGGGAATATTATTCGTTCATCTATGTCACCTTTGAATTGACAGGTTCAAAGTCCTTTTAAACTTTCAATTGCAGAAAAATTTTGCAAAGCAGAGAAAAGGAGTATATAACTTCACTTTTAACCAGTGTTATATAGGAGTTATTTAATTGAGGTATTGAAGTAGAAAGCCATATCCAGTTTGAAACTTGGCTGTGAATTTGGATAGACAGACTGCAAGTATGAAGTTTAGAGACACAAGGACTCTCTAGACTGAGAACCTCATAAAAAAATAAGGGATTTATTTGCCTCAGTTTTGGGATCTCTGATGAATATTAAAAGAAATTGACTACTGGAAGACAGACAACAAGAATCAGGTCCCATTATGGCTCTTCATACAGAGCATGGAAAATTAAGGCATCCAGACTGGATAAATACACGTGAAGTTTTGTGTCAGTGTCCTTGCTCTGAAGAAAATCCAGATGGCATCAATAGGTGAGTTGGCAGACTTCAGACCCTTTGAAAAGAAATATAGGCATGAAGAAGTCATACAGGGACTTCAAAAGAAAGACAAACTTTTGAAAATGGAAATCTATGAACAATTCAATAATTTCACAAATTATGTAATCTTAAGTACTTCTGCAGCTCCTTCAAAAGATGTTGTCCTCATATTGCCTCCCAAACCTGTCTAGAAAAAAGCTCAATGCTGGAACAGGGATGTCTATGGATTCAGTGCATGCTCTCTGTTATTATGAGTTTTTCTCTTTCGTGTACCAGCACATTCCAGTTTCTTTGATTTGAAGACGTCTTAGAGTGATTCCTCTTGTGACAGCTGGAATAGTTTGGTGTTTCAGCTGATAGCTGCTGTCTGGATAGAAGCTTGAAATTACAAAAGTATCATAATACATGAATTAGATAAGTGTTCTGATTACCTATAATTTCCATATATGTTATCTAATCAGAATAAATCTAAACAGAACATCCTTTCATTCTGAATAAACATTTCTAGTTTAGAGAAGGGTGACCAGTCTTGTAAGTCTATATTTAGGGAATGAATTTGTACCAAAACACAGCTGGTTATTGAAATTTGCTTAAGTAGAAAGTTTCAAAGCTGATGTTGTTAGCATGGCTTAGTTGTTTAGGGGGTTTTGTGTGTCTTTCTCTTCAGACATATTGCCTAAGTATTTGCATTTTAGCTTTGAAAATTGTACGAAAAAATATTGTTTAAAGATAATAGCAATAAAATGGACAGTTTTCAAACCATGGAACAAAGGAAACACAGATGAAAATTACTGTAATATGTGTGAGGAGAGAAATTCTAGTTTATGGAAATACAGTTGAATGATGTTTACCCAACCCACTGAAATAGAAAAAACAAGAAGTTGCAGCATACAAAGCCTATCATTATAATTCACTTAAAGACTGTGTCATCAGTTTGCTAGTATAGAAATCCTATCATTTTGGTTTGTGCAGTTACATGTGTGAAACTGTCCTTTAGCCCTGGAGCAGCTTTCCCCCCGCTGTGCAAAGTGCTGATGCAGGCTCTCTCCCCTCTTCCACAAAAAGACAAGATGTTATAGGAGACAGAGCTGTCTTTTGTGGTTAATTTATATACCCCCTGTTTTTTGGAATCTTTCCTTATAAAGGAATATTGTATTGTAAATATTTCTATAATTTTCAAGGGTAAAAATAACATAAAATTAAGCCAAACTAGGTGGATGATTTGGCTTTAACCAGGAAAGCCTAAATTCAGTAAATACCAATGATCTACTTGAATATATCATATTGATACAGACTTTACATTTTTGTGAGAGTCTTACATAGCAGTATAAAAGCTCTGTGCATGTTTATTATTTGTGAATATACAATAAATTAAGTTTAGAGGGGGATTTCTACATGTGAATACACATATTTGTTTTATTAATGGCTATGTTGTGATGTATAGTAGATATCTATCTTCTATTTTTACAAAAAGTGCACTTTCAGCTTCTCAATCTTAAATTAAACTGCCACAGACTAATAAAAAAAGAAATAAAGTCTACTGAAATAAATTGCCTCTGAAATAGATTTAAACTTTGCAAGAATTATCAGCCTCTTACATCTAGCGGGGAAGGCAAAATATGAAGGAACTATTAAATTCACATCTCAGCGATTAAAAAACTCCATTTCTGTATCTGTGGTACATGAGATTGCAGCACTCTGAGATGTCTGTAAAACCAAGGAATCTGTAATGATGACTAAGGGAATTAGGGAACAGATTAAGGGCTAGGTTGCTTACCAGAGGGGCTAAAGGGTTCACAGTTACTCAGACATACATATTCCCCCAAGTTGTCCTGTAAGTGAATGCTCCTCATTGGAACTAAGGGTGGCTGAAGCTGTTCTTCAAGATATATAACAGAAAAACTAGGCATATTCCACGTGTAGTTATGTTTGAAAGTCCATAACAAAGGAGGAAGGGAAGGGAGGAAATGAAGAAAATTTAGTTGGCTGATAGTCTCTAAGTAGGCTGAGTAAACCTCAAAGTGGAAACCAAGGAAAAATAATGACCAAAATAAAGAAAGCGAAACAAACCAATATTTTGCTTACTTATTAGCAAGTAACAGGTTTATTTAGAAAATAGACATTCCAGAAGAAAAATAGAAGCATAATTTTTGGGGATAATCTACCAAAGATAAGAATGGACCTTTACAAGACAATTACCAAATAACTGCAGGACTAGAAAACAAACACATAGGGTCCTAATGAGACATACACAGAAAAGACAGCATCAAGAAAAGGCAATATTAAATTAAGAGACTCCTGGAAGCAGAGTAGTTTGCAATAAATTCACACTGAATATCATATTCTCAAGAAAATCTAGGCTAGTGTGCCTCTCCATCTCTTCCTATGTTGCTGATGATTTGAGCTCAGGCAGCAGTTTCTCAGCCCAACTAATAATTAAGGAGGAAGAGAAGCAGTAGAGAAACATTAGATACTCTTTAATCAAACATTAATGGTATATAATAGACACTTACCTCCAATTTGGAGTCACAGATTTGAGGTGTGGGCTGTTCATTGGATAAGGAATTGGCTGGATGGATGCAGCCACTGAGTTGTGGTCAGTGTCTCTATGCCCAGTTAGAGACTGGACAGCCCCTCAGGGCTCTGTCTTGGGATCTTATAGCAGCTTTCCAGTACCTAAAGGGGGCTTAAAAAAAAAGGAGAGTGACTTTTTACATGGGCACGTCATATTAGGACAAGGGAGAATGGTTTCAAACTAAACCAGGAGATATTTGGATTAGATATTAGGAAGAAATTATTTCCTGTGTGGGTGGTGGAGACCTTTCCAACCCAAGACATTTTATGATTATTGCAGTATGCATGAGTTTTGTTTGCCTGTAATTTCTCAGAATAACAGCAACCTGAGCTACAAATTAAATTAAAAAAAAAAAAAAAAAAAAAAAAAAGTAGTGGAACTCTCCTAACTCAGTGGATTTTATTTTCCCTGTTTTGCCTGAAATGTGCTATGGTGAAATGAACTAGCAAAAATGAGGCTTAGAAACAGAGCCTTGCTGCCATAACCAAGTTTTTTACAGGTGAAAGAATTATAAAGCAGTCATCTGCTTTGCAGTTGTGATTATTATTACTGAGAACAAAACCCACAGCTCTCCTTTTGATCCTAGTCACTGTTATCCATTACATGTTCCTTTCTTATAAAGACAACAGAATAAAAATTCAAACCTCTTTTGAAATCCACACAGTGGAAAGGCAGCAGCATTCCTATTTTTAGTCACAGTTAACAAGGAGAATACAAAATCCTCCAGTAAATTCTGCATGGCAAATAGCATTTGCAAGTGCACTTCCTATCTTTCCTTTATTATCTTTGCTGGAAGTGCAAATGTTGCAAATAGAGAGTGACTAAAATTAATTCAACAGTGTTAAATGATATAAGTATATAAGCCTTTATGAATATTATAGGAATAGTTATGTAATAATGTCTGTTATTTTAATAATATCAGTATAATCAATATTTAGAAATAATTTCTAATAGTATAAATATATAAACCAATTATTTTTATCTTTTGGAGTGTGAAACTTCATTAATTCACTCTCATGCCTCCTCTTTTTACATCATTGTTTATGAATGAGGAACTTTGGTTGGAAAAGAGGCAATTAGTAAAGGCTGCCCCCTGAGGTCCAGTGCAGGAGAACATGGCCATTTACTCAAACATCTGAGTCAGGAATACTCAGATGCAACACTCTGAGGCTATTCCCATTTCAGAAAGTCTAATCATGATCTGAAGTGTTTGTGTGTTGGATTTAATGATCATTAAACTCCAATGACTTCTCCTTGTTAGCTAATCATGTAGGTTATGTCTACACTAAAAATATTCGCAGCTGTGTGCCCAGGTTGCATCACCATCAAGGTGCAAATACTGTTTTTCTCACAAGTGGAAAGGTCTAAAAGGTGAAGGCCTAATACAACTGGACTTTGGAGTTCCTCTCAGATTCAAAGGAGATGAGCTTTGTGAGGGCTTCAGTTGGTCTTCTTATAAAAATAAAAACCTGTCTCAATTTGCTGTGGGAGCAGAAAATTATATAAAAAAAAAAAGTTAATCTCACTTGTGGGCTTTTTCCAGCATGAGCAGTTAAAGCAGGTAATTCAGGCTGCTTAAAAATTCATTTACATATAATTACCTTGAGCAACTCTGTTCTCAGTGGTACAAGGTTGTTATCTGGCATATGTGAAATGAAATTCAAATCCCTGATCTGTCTAACTTATCATATACCAAAAGACTGTGCTCTAAATTTAAACACTTTCAACAGAATCATTGCATAATTGAGTTTGTAGGTGGCCACTGGGGGTCACTTTGTCAATCCCCCTCCAAAGAACATGGCTAATTTCGGACTTAGATCCAACACTCAAGCTAGAGAGAGTAGTCCAAGCCTCGTCCAGTTGAGTTGTGAAAATCTCCAAGGGTGGAGAACACACAGATTCTCTAGCCAGCCTGTTCCACTGCTCTGCTGGAGCCCATAAGGAGAAATGTCTTTTTATATAGTGTCAGTGCGTAGTTGTGCCTGTTGCCTCTTCTCTGTGCACCCCTGAGAAAAGCCTGGCTCTATCTTCTCCATGACAGTGTCAGAGACTGAAAATAGTTCATGCCTCAAACATTGATTTGAAGTTTTTCTCCTTATAAAGAAGCTACAACCAAAGAAGCTTCCCTGAAGAGTGGGACTTTGGACTGAAAGTCACACTGCTGATTAGATAAAGGGAAACCCATTGTTCAATCATCTCAGGCTGAGGGAAAGGTGTGCATCCACAAAAGGCCAAAGCCACCAGCTGCAACTATCCCAGGGCTGAGTTTGGGGTGAGGGGAGAGCACAGCTCACAGAAGCCAGGTTTACACAGACTCTCCCTGAACTGAGGGGGGAGGAGGAGGTTTTGGGTGCGTGGTGCAACCTCTGGTGAGAGCCAATAAACACCCATCCTCCATTACACAAACTGGCCCAGCTGTGGAACCCCCAACCCCACAGGGCACATCCACGGGACTTTCCTGTGAGAGACAGCCAAGAGGGAGTCACAATCCATCAAAGACCCCTCAAAGTGCTCCCCAGAGGCTTGGCACAACCACATGCAACAGATCCAGAGTCGGTGGTGAGAGACTGCCCCCTCCCCCAGGGGGACATGCCTGGACATTGCTACCTGGCTCGAGGGTATATAAACCCATCCGATTCTGTGCTTTCTGGGGGGACCTTCACCACCAAGAACACCAGCTGGAGAGGATCAGCGGAACATGGTGGGGATCCACGGAGCTGTGATATTTTCCTTATTCTGTCCACTCTCTTTCTGTCCCCCCCCACCTATTTTCTATCCTATTTTCTTTCTTTTTTCTCTCTTTCTCTCATATTTACTATCAAATAAAACCCATACTATTGACTGGTCTCATTTGCACCTTAATTTGGGCAGAGGTATTTCTAAGAACCACAATAACTGGATCCTGACAGACAGCCACCCTGTGAGTGGTGAGAGACTGTAGAGACACTCTGTTAGCTTTTCCTTCCTCACATTAGGCAAAGTCAGTATTTCCAGTATGTTCCCCAGAGCCATTGCTGTGGCTGTTGTCCGGACTCTCCCCAGTTTGTTCAGCTTGAAGATGAGCATGTTCTGGTTGAAAATGTCCCTGCTCATTTTTACAGGGTTGAACTTGATGACTTTTTAAGATGTTTTCCTACCGAAACTGTTCTATGATTCTACAAACTCTCTGTCCCACTGAACAGGCTGCTCATCAACAACCAACATACAGATTTTCCAGAAGCAGCAGTAATTATAGAATAGAGCATTTTAGAGTTAATTTGAAAACAAAACAAAGAAAAACCCAAACAACACAACAAAACAAACAAGGAAAACCCCAGACCAATCTCCTTTGTTTATAATCTGAAAGAAAAGAGTTTTTCAGAAGATCCAAGGCCATTCATTTCTATGGAATTTTTAACTAGGCCACCCTTGTCCGATCCCCCAGAACAGGGCTATCCAGCTCCATACTATTTGGGATTCAAAAGGAGCTTTACAAAGGATGTAATTTGTCTCGGCTTTTTCAAACTCCAGAAATCAATCAAACTGAACCTTTGGTGTATTCTGAGCACATTAGTACAGAAAAGCATATGCTCCAGTAAGCTTATTATGCAAGTGGGTTATGAATAAATTTCAAACAAACAGTGTTGTTTATTTAGGTTTTTAATACAACGTTAGTCATGACAAGGTTAGTCATGAGACATCCAGCTCACCATTTTTTTCATGGACAAAGAATAAAACCATGCCATTTACATTTATTACAAAACATGTAACCTAAAGAAATGCTCTTCAGTCACCAGTTTGAGAGTAAATTGAGAGTAAAGACTACTGTGAACCAAAAGTATGAAGTATTGACCCATCCCTGAAAATGTGGAAGATATGACTAAGTGAATATAAGGTAAGTAATAATGGTGATCATGTTGTCAAATTAAAGCTTTAGAGCACTTACTTTCCCATATTGGCTCTATTACCAGTTATATGCAGTCAGGGCCAAAGAAAGCAGGTCTACTCCTTTATTTTCCTTCCCTTGTGACTCCATGGGTTATGCTACACCTGTGGGTAATTTATCTGTATTGCCCATTAGCAAGGAAAATGGACAAAATCAAACAAACTGTGACACATGACACATAATACACATATATTCTATGAAGTGTAGTCACCATACTATATTTTAGGCTGACAGCTTATGTAGACATTTTGTTGCTTCTCTATGATGGCAATAAATCCTGTGAATTGAAATAAATTGGAATTAATGTTTTCCAGTTGTTTTCACCACAAGTTGGAGGATCATACTGATGCAAATCCATCCAGCTGTAACATGGATAAACATCTATATTACATTGAATATGTTTGTGTTTATTAGTACTGAAAGTGGAAGAAAAATGAGAGCACAGGGCAATGATCAACACCTAAATTATATTTTAAGAAATCTGCTCTATTTTCTTTTATCCCATTCTTTTCACTTTCTCCGTCAAAATTCTTAATATTTCCTTTCAAGGAGACAAAGAATAAGACAGATGCTCAGAATACATGGATGAAAGAACTGGTCTCATAAGCAACAAGAGCCTAGAAACACCTCTTGAATTTTCTCTTTCATTTCTACACTTGTGAGTCCGTTTGTAAACACAGCTGTATGTCGAAACTGGAACGTCCAGTCAGTCTACTCCTCAGGTTGGAAGCATTTAGCAACCTGTTATTTCTGACTGTCCAGCTATCAGGAGCTTTCTAGATAATATGATCTCTAATGCTTGCCATTGTTTTAGATTTACCTTCAGAGTCGTATGGAAGAAAAAGTGGAATCATGTGACAGATATTCTTGTACATCGTTTGTAATCCAGCCTTTTTCCTTCCTTTTCCTTTTCCTTTTCCTTTTCCTTTTCCTTTTCCTTTTCCTTTTCCTTTTCCTTTTTCCTTTTCCTTTTCCCTTTTCCTTTTTCCTTTTCCTTTTCCTTTTCCTCTTTGCCTTTTTTCCTTTTCCTTTTCCTCTTTGCCTTTTTTCCTTTTCCTTTCCCTTTTCCTTTCCCTTTTCCTTTTTCCTTTTCCTTTTCCTCTTTGCCTTTTTTCCTTTTCCTTTTCTTTCTTTTTCTTTTCCTTTTCCTTTTCCTTTTCTTTCTTTTTCTTTTTTTTCTTTTTCTTTTTCTTTTTCTTTTTTTCTTTTTCTTTTTCTTTTTCTTTTTCTTTTTTTTTTTTCTTTTTCTTTTTCTTTTTCTTTTTCTTTTTCTTTTTCTTTTTCTTTTTCTTTTTCTTTTTCTTTTTCTTTTTCTTTTCCTTTTCCTTTTCCTTTTCCTTTTTCTTTTCCTTTTTCTTTTTCTCTTTCTCTTTCTCTTTTTCTCTGTATCTCTGCATATGTCTTACTTTTGGTTTATTTTTTTTCTTTAACAAACAGGCATTAAATGCTGATATAGAAGCAATGGGGAAAACTCACACAGGTCACCAAAAACACTTTTTTGGTCACTCATGTTTGTACTGAGGGACCCCCCCCAAGCAGATAAAATGAAACAATCTGTATTTTGACAGAGAGAGGAGTACCAACACAATTGTCTTCTGGAACTCTCCCTGGGCTTTTCTTGTATATCAGGCCCCTCCTTAAAAATTTTTAATGCATTTTATGGGCTTAGACTTCCTCAAATTTATTTCAGTACAATTGCACAAAGCTGAATAAGAAGATTGGTAGTCAAATAGGTTTTTGTAAGTTCTTGGATAAAATTTGTCAGAAGAGGTCTAACCTTACTGATGGTCTAAGGATATGTTTAAAGAAAAGAAGCATTAATCTTAAGTACAATTAAAGTATATTTAAATTAGATAGAAATAATGTGTTCCATCAGACCAAAGGGCAGCAATGAGAAAAAAACAAACTAATAAAACAAAATACATATTTTGAAAGAAAGTCAGTTAGGAAGGCAAAGACTTGAGTGTATTAATTTAGCTCAAGTGTCACTCAATTCTTTTTTACATAAATATCAGTTAAATAGGAAAGTTAGTGTTTCATGTCTCAGGTTGTTTCATACAAGGTGAAGGAGAGACAGGGTCCAGTATAGCATTTAATCTGGACTCTCTAATACCATGTGTCTAACTCCTTAACCTCTTGCTGTCAATGAATACCTGTTGGAATTTACTGTACCATAGGATAGGTTAAAAATTTCCATCTATTAAAAGCATACATTAATGTCAGAGGCTGATAATCTTAATTTTATGTAATTTTATTTCATTATGAATTTAAGATTTACACAGCTAGTGGGGAGAACTCTACTTAGCCCACACAGTGCACCTTTGGGACTGTTCCAGATGAAGATTCCTATGAATTTCCTCCACAATGACTGCCAGCAGGGTCTGCCAAGGCTCTTTCTTCTGGAAATGGTGTGTTCCTTGCATCATTTGTAAGCATTAGCTGTAAATATGTTGATTTATTAGCAAAATATTGGTTTAGACCAAGAATCAGGGTCTTATATTAAGCTGACCTGACCTTTTGGGAAATTGGAGGGAAACAACAACTTCCACCATCCTGCAAATAGGTACTCAGAAGCATGCCTAAAAACATTGTCAAAATGATATTTCAGTAAAGTTTCAAAGGAATACCTTTTTTTTTCTCATTTCTTGATTAAAATAGATTATTGAAATGTTAATATAGTAAAGAGCTAAGTTTTTATTAAACCTAATGCTATAATCACTTGGCCAATTCAAGAACTAAATTAATATCTGATAAAAATTCAAACACACAGATTGAGTTAGTGCTAAGATATATCTGAATTCTGTAAAAAGCCTATGTGAGCTTTACACAATCCACAGAAAATACAAGGGTCAATTTAAGAAGAAATTCTGTTGCTAGGAAACAAGAACTGCAAGGAACCCTAATAATGTTTCCTCATTTTAAATAGCAAATGGGTTAAGAAATAGTAACCATGGATTACCAAGAAATAAACACAGGTAAGTCAGTGGGTGTATTTGTGTAAATGTATGGAAAATTCAAACAAATATAAAACATTTGGATCAATCTCTCTTTTATCCTCACAGCAAATGCATATGTAAGTAAGCAAAGAGTAGATACATAAGTAAACAAAGAATAGGTAGTAGATCCAGACGCATGTATTGAATCTATATTTTGGCTTACATTATACCTGACTTTAGCATCTGCAAAAATATTATGGAAGTGCAAGTGTTTCTGGTACACTAAGCTGACCACAGTTTCATATAAAATATAACAAAAAATGAGAAGAAAACAAATGTGATATTACCTATTATGAACGTGGAAATGTAGAACTAAATTTAACTACCAAAATTAGACATTCATCAAAAAGGTTAATTGCCTACACAGTATTCAACATTTCACAGGAAATCAGAAAGGCAGCTGAAAGAAGAAAACAATAAGTATTGCTAAACCACCTCAGAAAAATGTTATTTTTTCATGACTTGATACTCTTTTGCTCTCATTTTCCTTCCTTTAAACCCATTCAAAACTCTTCCAGAAAGCATTAGATTTTTAATACAATTTCTTCTAAAGCCCTTTTTTTTTTCCCCCACTGTCTCTAAAACTTGTCTCAGCTTTAGAAGTGTATCTCAGATTAACTATAGTAATTCATTTGTTCAAACCTGTCTTCTCAATACTAGGTCTCAGCTCTCATTCTTTCATTTTTTTTCTAACACTTGGTTTTGCTGCTGTGGTCCCCAAGAGGTGATTAGAGAGAATTCTCCTAAATGAAACGTTGACAAACTATGGGTCCAAAATCTAAAACCTTTGATTGTGTCTATGGAAAACTTTTAACAGTGAATGGAATAAAATACATCACGAAAAAACCCTTACTTTTTTACTGTGGCTCTCTGATGATGGACATTTGTGCAATTTTTTCCCACTAAATATCTAGTTTGTGGGGCTAAAGGAATTACACAATAGACTGAATATATGGCCTGATCCTATCTCTTTGATTCCAGGTGGAAATTTTTTAACCTTTTGGTAACTGGTATTTCACTTATTTTTCAAAAATTATCCAGAGTTGTATCAGTTATACACTAGATCACACAGCTCCAGATGTAGAGAAGGGAAGTTTCAGTCCCAGAACTGATTCAGGTTACAAAGTTTGGGATTAAATGTCTGGATCAAAAAAGACAGTGAAGATTTGAACTTGGGTCTTTTAATTCCCTGAATAATATTTTATCAATCAGATTTTAAGTACTCAGTAGCACCTCCTTTTTTTTTTTTTCCTGTGGGGAAACCTGTAAGAGTATCCAGCATAGCCTTCAGCATTCTGATGAAGAGGGGTGGGGAGGAGATATTTGGTGCAGTTCAGGGAATTTCTCACTTGTATCGTGGTTTGAGAAGCTTCCAAATACTTCCCAGGATTCAGAGCCTAGAGAAGGAGAGGTGAGCTCGTGATGAGAGGAGATGAAAGGCAATAGAGAGCCACTCACTTATGCTCCTTTTGTTGCAATCTGGGCACAGTGCAAGGTGTGTCTTGTGCTAAATTTAAACTCAGCCTAGCCTTTAAAGTGGAAGTCTTCTTTCACTCCAACAAACTGAACAAAAATATTTTTGAGTGTTCTGTTTGTTTAAAACTCTGTTTTGCTTTTAAAATGGAGGATGTAGTAAATGGTTGCCCCACAAATGCAAACTGTATAACCTTTGTAAATTATTCCTCTTTGAATTCTGAGATTCTCTTTCTACCTTTTTTGGAGATACACAGGTTCATCAAGGACCAGGTAGTATCATTTCCCCTTAGGCAAGCTCTACTACAGAGGTTGTGGATACTTCTTAGTTCTCTGATCTTGCCACTGATTCCTACAATGATGACTTTTATTAATATTTATGTCCTGTCCAGTGAGACAACTTGCTTTTTTAGGAAAGACCATTGTGGTGAATAATCATTATTCATCAGTGCAGTAATTCACATCCCTGGTCTCTGAAGTTCAAGAGAAGAATTGAAGGTTGGGCAGCAGAGGTGGTGTTAGCCTGAGGGAGTTTATTGACTTAAAAGATATAGACAGTTCCCATTTAAAGGGGAGCTTATTCCTATGAAACCTAATTTTACTAATACATCTGAGGTCAGACCACAGGTATTTGGTCGGTTTGCATTTATGGCCTTCTTCTGACAACCTCATGTGAATCCCCAGTGAGAAAAGCATAGGCTGTAAGTGTAAAACCACCAAAGCTCTAAAGCAATTGATTAATAATTTACATGAGAGTTTATTTTGATTTGGTCTTACCTCATTTTTTCCCCTATTGACTGCTGCACCTGACATTTGTTCTACATTGTAATTTGTGAGAAAGGCTCTCAGTAATGTCCATACCACATACTTAAGTTGTAAATTTTAAGAGAAATATAGAATTTTTTTTTTAATTAGCAGAAGAGTGAATGAAGAGAACAGTATCTACTGACTTAGTCACGTGTGTTATAGGAGTATACTGTTTGCAACACTATTTACTCTGAAAGCAAACAAGCAGAAGGATTTCACTGAAAGTCAGTATTTTGAGAAACTGTCTGTTTGTAAATGTTGATGGCACAACTCACTGTCTTCTTCCTATGGACTGTGATGATGTCACAGGAGCTAAAATCTCCAGGAAGCTGATCATGAGTATGAAAGAAAATAAAAGACTATTTGCATGTAAGACTTCCTAAATCCATCGTGTGAACAAATTTAGTCTATATGATTTTTGAAATGCAGTTCCTTCTACTTAATGCAACTGAGTAGGTCAGGCTTTGTATGAAAATAAATTTAAAGGAGGGTGAGATAAAGAAGATAAATCCAATGCTGCTTTATACACTGTCAGAACGGTTGATGAAACTGAAACAGAATACAATTCAAATTGAAAAAAATAATCCATGGCACGAAACATTTAATTAGCCTGTCAGAGTTGCTGCTGTGAAAGTTTATTACAGAAGTTTAGGGAGGTTCTCACAAAGAGAACTTTTACATGGATATGGAAAACATTTATTCTAGAAATGATAGAAAGAGTCTAATTTCAACTGTCTAATAAGATAGTGGATAAGTAAAAACCAGGATGAAATTTTCCCCTTCAATTGTTGTCCACTACCAGATTTTTGGCAACATTTTATTGTTTAAAAAAAAAATAAAAAAATCAATTATATGCTAGTCTTATCACCTGAATAATCTAAGTACCCATTTAAAAAATTCAATTTAGCTAAATCACTTTCTTCACAGCAAAAATATGTACACAGCAAGAAGAGCAAAATTTGCGCCTAAACTATCAAATTGAATCTCTCAAAATTACTGTGTTTCTATAGAACTGGCTAAAAATAATGTCTTTTGCCTTAGAGCAATTGAGTACTTGGAACAAGGCATTAATTTTTTCTTGGTAAGTATATACTTAAGTGAGATCCAAAATGCAATTGAAAAGGTTCTTAGTCTTTTGAAGTTGAATCTGTCAGACCATTTTATGGTTTTGCTGTCTCCCTTTTTTCAGAAAACCAAAAGACAGTAGCGATAATTTTATGAGGCTCTAGGCAAATAGAGCCTCATAAAGAGGCCTCATGAGAACATCTCTTTCTTCTGCAATCCCAGGGATACACATGACAAAAATCATGTTTGAATATGAAGCTAGATTCTAACTTGCACTCTGGTTTGCTGTGGCAGCAGAGCAAAGCATTGATCTAAGTGGTCTGTTTATTCAAAGGTTAAAACTGTAAATACATGCAGTGTCATATTTTCTGTTGTTTAACAATGTTACCTTTTGGCCCTTTACACAGAACTGTGTAATTCTGGTGAATAAATAGAGGTCGTGGGCCTTCAGACAACACAGTTCAGCTAGCACAGTGAGTAGAGCTGGAAATCTTGCAGCACAGCTTTGGTATACATGGTTTGATGGAAGCATTGGCTTGTACTTGAACTTCCAGTTTTGAGTAATTCCCATGTATTCATAGAACTGGAAAAAGTGACTGAATGACCTTTTTGGTTTGGGGGTGTTCTGTGAAACATTCAGGTTTGTATTCATTTGAACTACTCTTAAGTTACTGAAAAAGGTCCTACTTCAAAGATTGAAGTAAGTGGAAAAATGGTCATCTACAATGTGATAACTCAGATTTGATCAGCTTGCCTGATTCTGCAGGCGAGCTGGTCTAGAAATTAAGACCACTATACATAGCACAGGCAAAATTCTCTCTGTTAAAATTCCTGCCTGATTTTGTCCAAGGACTTCTTTTTACATGTGCAAGGTTTGCAAAAAATCCTAATTAAAAAAAAGAACAAAAAACCAAAACCCTATGCATACACAATATCAGTAATGGAATAGGAAGCCATACAGATTCAATTGTACAAAACCTCTTTCTTTCTGAACGCACAGATCATGTTTGTAAAACACATTCACCATTCAGCTTTCAAAGGCTATTCCATAAGCAGAGAAATGTGTACTTTATTAGAGTGCCCTTGACTGTAATCCTAAAGCTAAGTAGGTAAACTAATCTTTTCCTTTTTCTTCTTTTTTCCTTTTTTTAAATTTGTACTTTATTTGCTGGAACCAATTGAATATTCTATTACAGCAAAGGCAGTTCAATTTTTATAGGCTTAATAACAAGCAGCAATTTTTCATTTTTGTTAAAGAAGAATGGGATTTTTTCCCTCAAATCTGTTGAGATTGTTGTAGGAAGCAGACCCTGCTAGTGCAGTATTTTGTCAAAGTAGCCAAAGAAAGTTGGCTTTAATCTAAAAGAATATTCTAAATAAATAAGTAGTAGCTGTGAAACTTTTCTTTCCTAACACTTGGGTGCCAAGTGAAACCATGGGGAAACAACGGTGGGAAAGGCATTCTTAGTTTGAGGTTTTTTCTGATAAATGGATCTGGGAAAGAGAATGGAGAAATTTTCGTAACCATCCTGAGGTAAGTGGGGTTAGATAAGGAGCTCACAGTCCCCCCTTAATTTCACAAAAGGCGCATCTGTGTAGCTGACCAGTACAGATCTGTTTGGAACATCAGATCTGCTTAGGTTATTTTGGCAAGCATATTTATAAAATTACATGGAATGAATTTATTGTGACTAAACTCTACAGGCACTCTGAAATAATCTCCTTTTCCTTCTGAAAGTCATCCTGAATAAGTGCTAAACATTATCAATGCTTAAAATAAGGTATTTTCTATAAACTCCTTTTGCAGGTGTAACAGGGAATGGAAAAAATTGTTCAGTGCTGCCTTTTTGGTCATTTTTTACTTTGACTAATGACTGCCTATCCGATCTGAGAAGAACAGATGTAACTTGTGTTGCACGTTGCAGACTTTACTGCTTTATTGTGATAACTTTGAAAACTTAACTAAAAAAGGCCATTTCTGCAGGGCAGAGATACCACAAGGTGAAATCAATCTTGCTGCTGATGAAAGGAATTGCATGCCACACAGTTTGCACTTTAAATTATTTAGAGTGTTAAGGTTTCCTTGCCAGCAGAGGTAATTGATTTGAGAGTTGGTTCACTAAAGACCAGCAACAGGCTATGTAAAATTTGTGGTATATTCTGTGTTGGCAGCTCACTGTGCTTCCAGGCTAAGGAAATTGCTTGGAATTGCTTTAATTCATAAAGGTGTTCTAAGCAAAGTCATTGTGAGAAGAAGCACTGCAGAAATAAAATGGCCACTAGTTTTCCATGATATGTTTGAAATGAGGCTTCAGTCTGCTCAGTAGATTTCATGCTCCCAACTATCCTTCAAACCACTGGCAAATTGTCTCACAGAGTAGCTCCCCGAGCTACAAAGAAGAGCCAGGCAATAATCAAATGAAGAAGCAAATTTCTCTCTGGCCTGTCCCCTCAGTCTAGGTGACTGGAACACTCATCGTGCAATAAGTTATAGCTCATTAAAATTATTCCCTGTCTGTAAAATAATTTACCACATTTTCCTTCTCACACCCCAGTAGGCTAGATGGAAAAAACACTCTGGTGCTTGGGAATCTAAAGTGGGGAATGAGTTTTTCTGTTAAAGAACATCCCAAAGCCAAGCTCATCACTCCAGCCTTTTGCTAATGAAAGGTTGCCCATCATATATCTGAACCAAATGAAAAGGAAACAGGGCCTGAAGACCACTGCTTTAATTACATCTAAAGCATCAATCTCTATCCATCTTGCCATCCAAAAAGTCCAAGAGCACTAATATTCCATGACTTCTCAGTAACCCAAGTATAAACCATTTATATGCTTCCCTATGCTTCTGGAGTTGCTGGCATGCATTTGACCCATCAAATCCAGATGGATATATTTTTACCAAAGAATAAATAATTTGAGTGAAAATAATTGAAATCTGGTATAATATCTTCAGACTGTATGCCCACCACCTGAACCATGCTGTTTGAGGGCCTCAGGTGTCTATGCAGAAAAAAATTCCCTTTATCATTTTTATAGAGTGGTTTTTCATTAGGTAATTATCTGTTGAGTATAGGCTGAGTCTATCTGTATTGGCCAACACCATGAAGACAATAAATTATCAGTAAAACAAGTGCTCATGATTAGTCTGCAATAAATGTCATGAATTTAGGGAAGAAGACAGAACAGTGACTACATCCAGCACAGCAGGTCAGACCTATGCATAAGCTTAATGAAAGATAGTGAAGCATGTCATGTCTGAATGGAGACTTCAAATAAATAATTTACTTACTTGTCTCTTCTGTCTCATTAAATCTTCCTTGTGGTCTTTCCCTTGTGACAATTTTATTACTTCCACAATTTATCGTTTTTATCTGTCAGTCTTCACAACTGGCTTTCATTATTTTGACTGTTCATATGAAGCAAATGCATTTTGGTTTGGTTTTTTTTTGACAATCAGCTGAACCATGGGGTTACTGATGCAACCGTCAGGTTTTTAGTTCCTGCTTGCTCTAAGACAGGTAAATTAACAGTATATTTAAGATAAAACTAAAGCTTTTTTTTTTCTTTAAAATCAATTGAAGGTAGGAAGTAGCAGTTGAAAAATGAATGGGTGGCTGATAAGACCTGTGCTTTGTTCAGACAGGACCATTTTGGCATATTGAGCTCCTGAAGGTCTGCTATAGGCACTGACCCTCAGCAGGAAATATTTCACAGCTCACAGGATAGTGTAAAGTGACTCTATTTCCTTTTTTCCTTCTCATACACACAGATATCCACATCCACATGCATACATACTCCAGTTGCAACCAGAAACTGGAAAAAAATGCTGTCTGAATTAATTAAAACAGTGCTTACTTTTCTAAGACTTTTCATCATGGACTGATAAGCTGAAATCTAATTTAGTCTTTACTCTCTGGTTATCAGAAGTCAACCAAGACTTTTTACTTATGTAGTTTATCAATTCACAACAAAATATGAAGTGAATGCTACGTTATTTTTAAGGAATATCATTTGGGTATATTTCTTCAGGAGAGAACTAATATGCAATAAAAGGATACCAGGATGAAAACCTTTACTTTAACCTCTAATCTTATCACTGTTAAAATGAAAAAAATTCAGCTTTGGACACCTCTACTTCTTTTTCCTTCCTGCCCTACCACCCCTCCCTCCAATATTTCTGAAATCACTGGCATCAGTTCAGTAAGAATCAAACTTAAGTGTAGTCAGTATTAAAAAGGCTGCAACAATACAAATGCATTTAACCACCCTTGTTTTCATTCTATTACAGGTCTTTTATCAGTGACACTTCTCTTCCCTGCCAAAGAAAAGAATCACTGAGAGAGCACCAGGGAGTGGGATCTGCTTGCATGACTGCTGTTATGAGTCAGTGATCGCCTCAGATCAATTAAATGATCTGAATAAGAAATGCCACTTAAGATTGCAGGAAGAACAAATAAAGGAATTGTGTTTGAATCAATCGTGTTTGGAATATAATTCACTGAGATGCAGAGTGACAATTTTACTCTTGTTACTCCTGGAAGGGAGGGTCCTGGATGGGCCACCATTTGTCAGCTATGGGCAGGTGATGATTTTATACTGGTTCTTATGCCCATGGGACCTCTCCATCAGCTAATTTAATTAGCCCATTGAAAACTCTACTTAGTGGAATAACCAGGTAGATTTCTGCTTGGTTAGTGAGTCAGTGAGGAAAGACTTACAAGTGTCAGAGCTGGAAAAAGGCAGAAGATGTGTTGCTGCTCTTCAGTAATTCATCTTGGCTGCTGTAGTGAAGAGACTGGATACAGCACAGCTGGAAAAGGGCCACTGCATAATCCAACTGCATTGCCTAACTCACACCAATCTTGCTGTTCCTTAGAAAAGGGGTCTAACTCCTTTTGAGGAAGGAAAACAACACTGGTGTTTCGAGGACAAAGGTTTAGTTATATTCTAGGGCCCTGGATAAGTAGGGAGAAGGGAAAAGTATCTCACAGAATTTAGCAGACCATTTTCTGTTCTATTCTGGTTTGTCTCTGTCTGGAGGCTAAATAAGTTTCTATAGATCAAGCAAAAGATAGCATTCATATGAGTGCTGGATGTTTAAGATAGGAGAGGAGTTCTGGTAGCAACGTGCAGGATAAAAAAAAATTAAAAAAAAAAGAAGAGAAGTAGTAATTGTTCTTAAATCAATGTTGCTCATGAATCAGGTTCATAGCTTGACTCAGCTATGAGTCATTGTGTCAGGCCTCTGTATTGGGGAAACAACAGGTTGTATCTCAGCATGTAAGACCAGAGAGGGGTTTGAGCTTCTGTGAAAAGACCCAAAAGGAATACAGGGAAAAATGGAGACTTTTTTCTAAATAGTGGGCCAAAGAGACCTTTAAGTTTCAGGATGGATGAGGTTGGTGTCTGAAGGTTCCTTGAACTTGACTTTCAGCATGTATGAAATCAAAACAAATGTCACATTAAATTCTTGGGGCATGTTTTCCTTCCATGCTGTGTGAGTGCTGGTGCCAGGTAGGTGATCTGGAAGAAGAACAAATCCTAGGGGTCCCCCTTCCCTAACTTTGGCTTGAGGTGGCATGGAGCCCATGCAATCCCAGCCTCCAGTGGCCTCAGGGAGCTCTGGGGAGGAAATTGCCTCCTCAGTGGATCATGTGCCTCAATGCCGAAGGTTTTTTCATGGTTATTAACACATATTTTTCAGTGATGTCTACTTTTTCCCCAGAAATACCTGTGAGGTCAGTCATTATGAGTCTCACACTACCTCACATTATTCAGTTAAATATGGTCCATGTTTTACCTTTTATTTCTTTTAAGTCAGGCATTTTCTAACAAAGTCTATGGCAAGCGTTAAAAATGTTCTGAATGTGTGAAGGTATTCAGCTTCATAGTGGTTAAGAACAGAAAAGAGGTGACCTGGACTATTTTTCTCTTATTCTTGTATGCTTAGACCATTGAAAATCATCTTTATCTGAAATCCAATAGAATAAGCTTTATTATATCATACATTTCAGGAAGTTCCTGTCTGATTATGAAACTCTTGAAGGATGAAGGCTCCAGACCTTTCACTTTTTAGTTACTAGCCCTGTCGTTTATTTTAGTAGGTAATTTATAAATTATATTTGTTATGTGGGTTAAAAAGCTCCTTAATATCCATCAATTTTGTCTCTGTGTGTGTATGCGTGCAGACACTTATAGAGTAATGGTACATTATTTTTTGTTAGAAATTATACAGACTGAGGTCTTTCAGTCTCTCACTAAACAGCTTTTTCCCTAGGCCCTGAATTGTTGTTATGGTTGTTACTCAATAGTCACTATTTATGGGGATCAAAAGCGATGTGTAGTGTTACATCAGCTGTCTCACTGATGCCACAGACTGAGGTAAAATTATTCCTCCATCCCTCTCATTACTTGGTTTGTATTTCCATCCATCTCTGGCCCTTTGTGCAGCCTTATTCCACTGGGGACTCGTGTTAGTTACTGCCTGCCCTCACAGCCCTTAAATCCTTCCCAGAGTAATTGCTTCCCAGGACAGCATCTATCTCTGTATGAAGCTACATCTTATATACCTGTCATATCCTCTCAATTATTTCCAATTTACCTTTGTTACAGACAGCTTTTACTGGTTATTAATCTTATTCATCCAGATCACCAAAGGAAGAAAAAGATATCAGATCCACAAAGCTCAACTAAAAATGTGGAGTGGGAATGGAGGTTTTTTGATTTCTTCATTTAAAAGCTTTTTGCATGATCTGTCAGTCAATTCATAAATCTTTAACACGGTCTTTAATGCTATTTTAATCCATTTGGTCCTGCTAAATGGAGCGTCAAGTGACATTGAGATTATGCTTTTTTGCCATGCTGACTTCCACAGAATTGGAAATAGTTCTAAACTTGCTCTATATAAATGATACAATTCACAGGGACCTCACAACCAGGGGAAAGGAGAAGACGTTAAAGAAATAGAAAGGAAACATTAAGTGAGAAGAAGTGGAGGGACAGAAGAGAGTATAATTCTTCATGTTAACTTCGCCAGAAATTGCAAGATACATAAAAAAATCTTCCCAGGTTCATGGATGGAATTTATAAGACTTTTCAAATATTAATGTCTGCTTTTAGCAACAAAATCATCCTTCTTTCTTCTTTTGAGTAACATTAAAGACATTGTTCCAGCTTTCAGAAATGTCTCTTAATATTTCCAAGACATAAACAGGTACCTTGGATAGTACATCTTAGGAGATAAAATCTTTTATATTGGCTGATTAAAATGTTTGTGAATACAAAATCATACTTTTTTTTTAAATTTTGAAATTATGAAATTATGAAATTATGAAATCATTATCAGTGATTAAGAGTACAGATTCTAGTATGCCCATTAAAAGAATTTTATTTCTATCTAGTTATGGTCCCATACAACATACAATTATGAGAATAACTCTTTTCTTTAAGTCTTCCTCACTTTACCAGTGGTGTATTTTCTGTGCTTTTGACTTTCCTTAGCTTAGTTAGATACTTCATAGGCAAAAATCAATATAAATAAATAAAAAAAAAAAAACTAGGAAATCCCTTTTTTTTTTTTTTTTTTTTTTTTTTTTTTTTTTTTTTCTGTTACTTTTTATTTCTGAGTTCTGCTGTGGAATGAAGATGGAATTTTAGTATTTGATATGATATTTTTCTTTGAATTTTGGCTTAATGAATATCTAATTTGATCCTTTTAAAAAACTCAATTTTCAGTCTCATTTTCTTAGTTATGCAGTCCTACATTAGTGAAACTCAATAGCATCTCACAAGTTCTGGAGAGGGAAAATACCTATTTCTTTGGATAAAGCCCTATCAGAACTTGCTTTAAAATGATTTTGTCTCTGGAGTCATCACTTTGCACTGAGAACCTCCAAACTGCAATCACAAAAGGAAGCATTTCTTTGTCATTATTTAATGACCAAGAGTAAAATACTTGATATTTTAAACAGGTGTTTAATCAGTGTCCAAAGTAAAACAGATCTCTCTTTTCTTGGATTAAATTCAGTTCCTTTTTGGCTGTATACTGAATTTGCAAGATGGAAAATGGTTTGGTTTTCTTTTTTACTTTGAGACTTCCACATTGCTTCAATTTAGTGACAATTTCATAGGAACTAAAAAGTTCTTTAAAGCCTATTAATATTTCTAATCATTGATCTCAGGAAAACTCAGAATCCCTAAACACCTGAATGACTGGAGGTACTAGGCAGATTTAAAATTGTCATTGATTGGCAGTCCCTGAAAATCAATTGCTCTGCCTTTATGATAACTAAAGTCTATTTTAGCTTTCATTCACTTTACATGTCCTGCTAGCCAGGACAAAAAAAAAAGAAAAAAAGTATTTAAAAAAAAATTAAGATAAAACTCAGCAAAAATTCCAACAAAGCATTTCCATGTCAAATTATGGGCTTAATTCTGCAAGAGTTTGAGGTACTAAGAATGCTTTGGTTTGTATGGGAGTAAAATCACAATTGTTTTGATAGGTTTGAAATAAAGAATATAGGGGAATTTCTCCATATGACTGAGAGATTCTGAAATAACTCACTGCCAGAAATCCTATGCAACTCTGAGTCACCACAGGGATCAGCTGAATGCATGAATGGGCAGGGGTTGGGAGAAAGAAGAAATTATATGCTCCTTCCTGAAACAGTCATAGCAGTTTTGTATGAGTTAAGGTTTATGTGTGTTAGAATCAAGCAGTGGTGGTCTTAATATTATTTGATTCTTGGTTGATTTCAAACATCAACAGCTCTCATCATTTTTTACTTGATAAATTAAAATGGGGGCTGAATTGGATAATTGACCAACAATTATCAAAGACAAATATATAACTCCAAAAAAAAAAAAAAAAAAAAAAAAAAGAATGAAAGGATTTCTGGAGGTCACCTGGTTCCAGCTCCCACTCAGGGCACAGCTGGCTTTGAATTTAGAAGCAAGTCTCAAGTCATATCAGTTTGCTCAGTCATACACAGTTAAGCACTGAATTTTTCTCAGGATGGAGGTTCCACAACCATCTTGGTTGACCTGCCTAGGAGAAAAACATTTTTAAGGAATAGAGTCATGGAGGACCAATTGGTCATGAACTGGAGAGGAGGAGTACCTTATCAGAAAACAGCTGCTGTAGTTTTGTGATAAGTGGCACAGAATCCCCTAAAAATGGTCACAGCACTTTGTTCCCATCAGGAGAGCATTATGAGGAGTCACAGCTTTTATAGGGGTCATGCTCCTTGACACTTTCTAAAGCATGAGCTCAGTACCAGAGAGGATGTGAGGGGAGAAGCTGTGTCTTCCTCATTTAATATTCTGGGGACCAATGTTTTAGTCTGTGTCCTCCACAGGTGGATTATCCTAGAAAATTTTGTTGATAAATTGATTTGGAGATCCTGGATGAAACCTTTCCTCCTTTTAGCATGTGGGAATGTATATGGACCTCACACATTTTCCAAACACATCTCCATCTGTAGAAAAGAAGGCTGCTGTGGGATAGGTACAAGACTCCTACCCCTTGATTCCTCCGCTGCTCAGACAAGGATTCTTCCACACCTGACTGCCAGGCACAGAACCCCTCTCTTACTATCCTAGGTTAAGGACAGAAAAAGAAAGCTCTGTGGGTGAAATTCATCTTGCCTTTCTCCAAAAGCACTCAAAAAGAATTGGACCAATTAGGTTTTTTATTTTTTATTCACGGGTTCAATGGATAGAAATTCCAGTGGGGAGCCATTTCATCTGACTTTTTATTCTGAACTAAAAAAGGAGCCTTGGTAATTAGATTAAACTGAATGTGTAATTTTTAGATGAACTTTCTCACCGAGCTTAAGGGTCAGAAACATGAAGATATTTAAACTTTCGGCTCCTTTTTTAGGCAACTGTCTCACATTGATTTTACCAGCCACCAGCTGCCTGAGTAATTTCTGAGATTTGGATCTAATAACAGTGTAAAGATCATATGTGAAGTCTGTGGCTGGCCTTACTGTAGTAAATCTTTCAAGAAATATTGCATCCTCTTTTGGATAATATCAATAATATTTTCATGTCTGCTTCATTACTGAGATATAATAATGGGAAAATGCATTTAGAGCTTGCAGTGTGTGGGAACATTTATGAATAAATTTTTAAGATACAAACGATAAATTTTAAATGTTTAAGTAGTGTAAATTATTGTACTTTCTATTTTATTCTTGATGGGAATGTTCCTATCCATCTTTCAGTTTTATTAAGAGAAACTATTAACAAATTAATTAGAGATAATAGGTGGATGCAAAAAGCATGAGCTATTATGTGTTCCATTCGTTACCAACTCAGGAAAGCACTTAGACCCATGGTTGCAGTTAACTTGCCACGCTTTTAATCAGGTTTGATCATATTCTTTTAAATCCATTTTAGCAAATTAAGACACTAATAATAATATTGCATGTACTGTTTCCACATGTCCTGACTAATTTTAAAATTATTTAGCTTGAATATTAATTTAAATTTACATTTTTTCTATTCAGATGAATGGAATAAGATTATCTACCTCAATTATCAACTCAGAATGGGCTTTGAAGGCAATCTTGCTTTAGGAAGTGCTCTCCCTTACTGCTTTTTCCTATTTTATTTTAGAAAAGCTGAGGAAAGTCCTGGAATGGATGCAAATATGTGAATTCAGAAATGCTAGAAATTCATTACTGAATTTACATCTTTACAAGAACTATTTTTTCTATAGACTAAGTAGTATTTTGATACTTGTTAAAAAAGGAATTATTTCTTAAACATATTAATATAAAATGTGATCAAAGGATAATACTCTCTAAACTCAGTAGACAGACACATGACATACTATGCTACATTAGTAAAACAGCCCAATTTAATTCATAACCATAATTGTTATTTAATAGTGATAAACACTTTACCTTTCTCAATGTCATTCAAATGAAGCTTTGTAAAAAGCAACCATCCAGCTTTGGTGATTTTTCTCTACTAAGGCATCCAGGAACATTTTGTGTTTGGAAGCTGGTTGATTTTTCAGTGCTTTTGTACAAGGAAATTAGTGGCTCGTGATAGAAATACATTGGTTATGTTGTAGTGGCAGATGAAGTGAACACTTCCTACTAAGTGATGCTAATTTCTGAGACTCGAAGCAAACAATGCCTGATGACGCTCAGTTTCTTCCCATTCTTCTGACACAGATCTCCCCAAATGAGACTGCACAAGACTTTTGTCCTTTTTCCTTTCATCCTTTTATTCTTTCTGAAACCAGCTTCCTAGGCCAGTTGGTCTTCAAATGGGAAGTAAAATCCTGCAGTGACAAAGATGAGAGGAAGCCCCTGAGGATGGATGAGTAAACTCCTGGAACAGTGAATGACATCTTGAGTGCTGCAGAGAAGCAAAAAATGCCCAAGGACCTCCAGGTATAACACTTCCAGGGCCTGAAAGACAATAGCAAGTTCTAGGATTGATTTGCAAGTTTGCTGACTCAGATGTTAACTTAATTTTTGAACAGCTCAGGAACTTCAATTTACATGAGCAGAGAAAAATCAAACCCATTTGTTTACTTTCAATCTGAAAATAAATCTCTCTGATTTCATTTGCTGTGAAATTTAAATTCTGCCTTTCACCACACTAATAAGATTGCCATATGTGCATTTTTTATTAATCATAAAAGCTTATTTAATTTATATGGCTTTATTTACTTTTTGAATAAATGGTATGGTAGATATCCAATACAAGAGCTGATATTACTATCTCTATTATTGCTTAATGCTACAGAACCTCAAAGCCTCCAGAAACAACTGATGTCTCTGGTGATGAGCTCATTCATACACACAGGGAAGAAGGAAAGCAAAAGTTTGTACACTAAGACAAAACTCTTTGCTTCATGCTTTGATGTCCCCAGTGCTGAAGTAATAATGGAAAAGTCAGATTCTGAACTTGCACGGGAAGAGGTAAAGAAATCAGCAGAAGGGTATTTCTGATTTGGGAGTGTTCTGTTCTTACTCTACATCCACGGCCATACTGAGCTGCTGTCTCTTAAATACACTCACTAAATTGTTAATGAGAGCTAAGTCACATTGTCCAACTAGAGCCTTCTCTGTGGAACACAGATTCAAATGATTTCCTTTTTAGCTGAGAGTATTTTAGTATCAGGTGGTTTTAAATGAGAAGCATTTAATCTTATTTTATAGCATGATTTCTATAACATAATTATAGGAAACACATTTTTCAGAAAACCTTCAGAATAGTCTGTTTTCTCACATGATTAGCCAAATGGTTTAATTTACAGTGTCTCCATTAAAAAAAAAATAAAGGGAAAAGTTTGCTTTGCACAGGAATACAATAGGGAAGCTAGGACAATACAATATATAAGTCCAGTAACTGAAAATTGGTTTGTCTGCCTATTTAATTACTGCCAAAATTTATAATAATCTAATAAATCTTATCTAATAAATCTAATAAAATAGACCTGTAAGGGACATCCTACTCTAATAAAGGGCAAATATCTTGTAAGATCATTTCAAGCTCTTTCTGGTTCTTCTGGTTTATTCAATATGGGAAGACAGATGTCTTGGAAATCCTACCCAATAAAGTTTCTATAACTTAAAAATTAGGTTTGTTAGTCTTTTTTCTCCTTTTATTCATGGAAAACTAAAAGCACTCTTTAAAAAACCCAAAAATAGCCCCTTGCCATAAACTTATATACAAAGAGCTAAAAGGTATTTCACAAAATCATCAGACTTTGAATAACACATTATTTAGAATGGAACAGGTTTTGCCCCCTAGGAAAACCTTAGAAATCTGCTTAGCTTTGATTAAAATTTTTAAATACTATTAAGTTCAATTAACTAATTGGATTAAACTTGATTAAATACAGCTCCCTTTGGCTTCACTGTGTTTTGAACCAGCTTCTGAGCAAGTTGCAAGACTAATCTAAATTATAGTAACTCACTGCATGAAATCCTGGCTCTGCTGAAATCAGTGGTAAAACTCCCATGGACTACATTCAGGTCAGAATATTACTGAAATTGTCTCATCAAAGCAGTGCTCAGCTCAAAGGCTTCTTTGCAGCATTAACCTAAGTCCTGATATCACCTGGGTGTTGAAACTGCTTGAGCGAGTTTTAATTTTGTCCCCGCTGCTCAAACAACAAAGTAAGGACTAAGCAGGGCTGGAGGTGTCCTGTGGAAAGAAAGCCGTTAGTCTAAAGATTATTTTGGGTTTTTGCCTTGGTTCCATAATTTCTGTGTAGTGTTTGATTACTGTGAATGCTTTCTTTGCAGTCCTGAGCTTTACAAAATCCAGGTGGTTTGTTAAAAGTCAAAACTGTAAGGTCAACAGACCACCAGCATTTTAACCCTGTTATTTGCCTCTCGTTGTGATATTTGTTTTAACATGTCAGCCTGGATTTTGCATTAGCCTTAGCATTTATCAGGACATAACTGGATTCAAACACATAAATAATTCTCTTTGGCCAAGTGCAAAGCAATTTTTTCAAAGCAGCCCATCTTGTTCTTGTGTTGTTCTGGATTTTTGGCTATCAGAGTGTTGATAACACACCAACGTTTTGGTTAGTGTTAAAAGTGCTTGCACAACATTAAGGGTTTCTCAGTTGAGATTGGTCTGTGTCCAAAGCAGTGAGAAAGTTCCATTTCACTTCTCTGGTTTGTATTCTAAGAGATTTTTTGGGTTTTGGGGTTTTGTTAGCTAGTTAGATTTTTTGTTTGTGTTTCTTGCTGTGTGGGGGTTCTTTGGTTTTGAGTTTTTCTTTATTGTGGGGGTTATTTTGTAACTTTGTTTCAAAATGGACTAAAATTAATATTCTTTTGATAATAATAAACACAGCTGATTACATGGAAAGTTAGTTTCTGAGAATTCCTCTTAGGAAACAAAAAGCATAGGTATCTGGAATACAAATAAATATCTGCACATATAAGAAGGCAACTTAGACAGCATTTGTTGAATATGTTATGAATTATATTTCTGAATTTCATTTAGAAAATTCATTTAGAAACCATTGGGGGTCTTTTCCACTTTTCAGCAGCTGTATTTTAGGCTGACTAATGTATTGCAGATATTAACTGAACGGTATATTGCCAGTCTGACAGTGATCAGCAATATAGGTTGAACAACCTATGCAATGAATTTTCATTCTGCCAGTCAGTTCAGGGAAGTGTTTTGAAAAGCAGTGTGTTACTTTAGTTTAATTTTGGTTTTAATACTGTTTATCATCTGTGTGTTTTCTTATGTGGTGTTTTGCAAACTGAAGTTCTCTAATAATTTCTAATGCAGACATGAGTCTTTTTTATCAGATATCCCTGACTTTGTGTAATGCTCTTGTCCCCATCCCCTTTTTGAAGCAATTTCACAAAGGGAAGAGGGGAGCAAGGATTTGCCTGTGAGAGGGAAAATTGGGGTGGAGGAAAATTGAGATTTAGAGCAAGTGCCCTCACTAAACTGACATCTTCAGTCTGGGCTTAAAAATTCCCTAATCCACTTGTGTGTAGTGATTGTCCTGCTGGGAAGACAAAGACTGCAAGTGCATCCCTCAAGCCTGTGCTGTGACTTCCTCAGCTGGTCAGTGGGGAGCACTGAAAGGTAAAGGTGTCATTGGGGTGAAGAAGGAAAGAGTATGTTGGGGAATAAAGGCTGCAACTGAGGATGCTACTGGACTGAAATTCCCAACATTAAGAAATGGGCAGCTGGGTGAGCTAGACTGGAGCAATTTACAGAAATTTAATAATCACGTTAGTAGACCCCCAGATTTATTGGTGCTGCTGCTCATGGGACTCTTTAATATTGGAAAGTACATATTGGTCTAAAAGCTGCATTGGGATAATGGTTGATATTTTTGGCTGTTAGCCAGAAAAATCTACGTATTAAAAAATGGATGTGTAACTAGTCAAAGTGGAAAGGCGCTTTTTTTTTCTATCTAAATAATATAATGTAAACTGCTTATTTTGAAAATGTTTTTGTTAGTGTTGCTTTCTTCTTGTACATCAAACTGGTGTAAATTTTCAGATATTTAAATAGCTTTTAATAGGATCAAACCAAAATACTTTAATTTTTAATTTTCTCATCATTTGCTTAATTCGTCATAAAACAAGTTATTTTTATTGACCATAAACCATGTATTTGACAAACTTATTATTCAATTCCCAGACTGTTAAGTCCTAAATTGAATTCCACTTTCAAGCCCTTCTAGCATTGAGGATTTAACTTTTTTCATATGTTCTAATTTATACCACATTGAACAATTACACAACCTTAAACATAAGAAATAATAACCCTTTTTCCCCATGTTTGCCTGGTTTTCAGATGTCTCTGCAGAAGAGTGGTGTGTGTCTCTTAAGTCTTCATTGCCAGATGTCTGATTTTCATTCCTGGGTTCTTTAGAAATTGATATTGTTTAAAGTCTGTTACAGACGGAACTGATTAGACTATTAAAGCAGACCTGATGTGCTGGGGAATTTATCTTTACCCTCAGAAGTTGATTTGAACCTTAGACAGGCACTGCTGGCTCCCACACAAATGAAAAGGAATTTTCCAGTTTGTTACTGGGCGAGCAAACCAATTCTATGCAGCTTTCTCATTTGAAACATTTTCCAAAATTGCTTCAGTTGAAGCAAAGAATTCAGTCCTGATTTGTAGGGACTCTGGTGGGTTCGGTCGGGACGGTCGGGACGGACGGAGACGAGAGATCTCTATAGGCAGATCTTGGGACATGCGGTTTACTGCAAAGGGCGTGGGTATAGGGGCACTGCTTAGAGCTGCAGCTGGCAGCTCTGAGCAGGCCCAAGAGAGCAAGAGAGTAAGCAGGTAAGAGAGAGAGAGAGAGAGAGAGAGAGTGTAAGAGTGTGCAAAGAGTAAGAGAGGAATGGAATGGAATGGAATAGAATGGTGAAGTCCTGGTTACAATACAATAAATCATCTTCTGTACTGAATATTCTAATTGTCACTAACCAATCTAATACAAGATACAAATCCTATAGCATTTACATACAGCCTATAAGAGTTCTTATATTACCATAGAGTGTTACATCTTAACTTCTAAAAACTACTCTTTGGACCCCTTCTGCTGAGCTAGTAGGGTCTGCTCTGACCCTTGGACCTGCCTGCAAGCAGAGGGTATTGTTCCATCAAGAGGGGATTACCTTCAGTCGGCCATACCATTGTTTTCCAGTTGTTCAGTAACTAAGACTTGGTATTTCAAAAGTGGCTTTCATTTCGATGTCGCCTGTAGTTTTCATATTCCCAAAATCTTTTGTCAGGCAATCATATTTATAAGGCTTTCCTGTTTCATCTTCCCCAACACTGATTGATTCTGCAGATATCTATGGCACAGATTTGCACTGGTGCAGAAGTGCTGCCTTTTCTGTGTTAAGTGCTTCCTTTGGAAATTAAATCTAGGTGTGGTGTACCTGAGCAGCAAAACTCCCTGGTGTAGTTTATTCAACATTTTTCCCTTCCAGTCAAATAATTAATTTGCAAACTTACCATTTTACGAACACAACATCATGTAAATTGAATCTTTTTCAGTGGGACTTGATTTATTTTCTTATGATAAATTGAGGGGGGGAGTCAGCCAACATATAGTGCAAATCCGACCTCTCGGTGACTTCCCTTTTGCCACAAACAGAGGAGTTTATCTCATCTTCTCAGTCCTACTTTAATGGCTTCTATTTGGGACTAAATTTTAATCTTAGGTTAAGCTCCTAGGGGAGCTTGATCTTGCGTGGAAAGATTCTGAAGATGATCTTATATAAGTAAAACCACAAAAAGTGTGTAGTAATTACCAGGAAACACTTCACAATTGCTGCACTGGGGTCTGCATGATGCCAACCCTCTTCTGTGAGTGGAAAGTTGTGACTGGGGAAATCAGACGTAACTGGAGAAAAAACCACCTGTGATACAGAGTAGATTTTCAAGGCGAGGAAAGTTTTCCTGAGCATCTTAAGAATCTCTCAAAGACGCATCCACCCCTTCCTAAAATTCTGCAAAATAATCAAATGTTTGAATTCCTTTCCTCTACTCATGTCTGTTGAGCACTTTAATAATTTAAGGAAGAATCTCAGTGGAACTGGTGAGTTACACTCTTGGACATTGGAGAGGTTTTTTTTCCTCTTGTACTCGCAAAATGTGCTTTGTTCACAGACTGCTCTGAAATCGTTGTTTTCTAAAACTAAATAAAATTATTATAGTACTACAATCTACTCTCTGCTTAAGCTGAGACTAGTAAGTTCCAGCAGTCTTGAAACCTTTCCAAGCACCCAAAAAGACAAGACTCTTAAATTTAAAAATCAATAGCTTCAGTGGTTCCCAGACACAAACATGTAAAAGCTATCCTTTCTGACAAGTGTTTGGATTTTAGTCTGATGAATTTCATTTCAGCAAGAGTGGGGAAAAAAAAAATCCAATGCTTGTATTCTCCTACAGAGTAACATAACAATAAAAGATTTTTATGTCTCACATATTTTTTCTTTTCTGGCTAGAATGTCAGAATTTCACACAAGAGTAAGGAAGTATCTCAGAGTATTTGTTTTCCTTGTGTACATATACAAATCTCAGTGATTTTTGGAAAGCAATTTTGAATTACAGGGGGGTTTTGAGAACTTTCCATTGTTTCTCCTTCATTGTACCTTTTTATTAACATCAAAAAGCATTTAATATAGCTTATAAATTAGAAGCAGGGGAAATTCTGCTAGAATATCAAAGTACCAGTGAATTTGGTCAGCTACAGAGACCACTGCAGGTGCCACTGTAGGTATTGCCCCTGCAGGTCAGCAGGTGAGCTTTAAGCATTAATCCTCTCCTAATGTGTACATGGCAGCAAAGTAGCGTTTAAAGGTCATTCAATATCTGTCTTCAAAAGTGGATTGGAGAGTTAACCACTTCTGTCTCAGTGAATTCAAGTAACACCAGCCCCTGAGCACAAAAGGTAGAAATAACAGCCTTAAGTGGGGGTCACTTGCAAGGAGCTGAGCAAATGCACTCCTGGCATCATTTATTCAACTCCACTTAAAATCAAACTGCTGCCTGATACAATACTGCCAGTACAGAAACTGCAGGATGGACTCCACAGGCAGCCTTTCCTAGCCATTGCTGATACCATATGGATAGTAAAGATGATCCTGAGGAAAAAATCAGTTAGTGAACTATGCAAAGACTTTCTGTTGATATGTGCATTATATCAGAGTGCTGAAGAACAAGCTGGAAGATCTGTGTGCATAAATTTCTCTTATTTACCTTCACACATTAATGCTACTTCTCAAGCCACTGCAGAGGCCAAAAAAACAGCAAATAATAATCCAGTGTACAGTTTAAAAAGGCAACAAAAAAAAACAACCAAAACAACCAAACCAGCAAAAAACATCCCAGCAGGGACAGACCTTGAGCTGTAAGATCCCACAGTATGTATCCAACTCAACTTTAGCTCAAATATATGTTTTTGAGTGAGACACCTAAGTAGCATTTTTTAACCCAGTCAATCCATAAAGAAAAATTTACTTAAGACCTACTGAGGGAAATACAGAGTTCAGAGCCTGAACTTCCTTCATCACCCTTATTAACAAGAGTGAACAAAGGTGAGAAGTTATTCTCACTAATAGTTTATGAGAGGCATCTCAAGAAAACATTTATTTCAGTATTGCACCCCAGTCTCACCAGTGCAGTGTATGGGCAACTGCACAAGTATGGTGGAGGGGAACTTCCTCTGAAGCAGGTACGGTTCCTGCTGGAAACTCACTGTGAAACCACGGCTCCTTTCCAACACTCTGTGCCTGGAGCTCAGGCCCTTTACTTCTGCAGAGAAAGTTATGCTGAGTGAACTTCCTAGAATCTGTAACAGACTCTGAAAATCCTAAAGTAAAGAGCACCTATTAGACTGCATTTACAGCTTTTCAATATGACTATGATTTTTGTTCAGATTTTTTCTATTAACTATGGATTATTTACCTTCTTCAAAAACCATGCATAATGTTATTTTGATCAAATACAGCTTTTACCTCAACCAAAAAATCAGACACGAATTTTGTCATATCATGAAGAGTCTCTTCTCTGTGTGGGAGGTCATCTGGATTGTCCCCTTTGGAACCAAATAGAAGAAGGAACAGGAGAGGAGTTCTTAGCTTGTAGTCAACAGAATTGTATGCAAGTGATAAACTAGTATGTATCACTGATTTATAGTTTTATCCGTATGATTTATGCTCCTGGAAAGATTTCAGAAATTAGGAATCTAGTTAGTGAAAAATTAAGAAATATAGTTGGTTTTTTTGTGAGGTTTTTTTTTTGTTTGTTTTCCCTTTCTTTTTCCTCTAGACATGAATAATATCAGGGGTTAGGGAAGAGAGGAGGGGAATATTTCTGGTAGATTTTTTTTTCTTTTTTAAAGAACTTGCTTCCTGAAAGTAATTTTGTTACTGAAAAGCAGGGAAATAATTTTGTAATACTCACCTGAAACGTGGTTTCTTAGGCTGTAGTATGCAAGGTGAGAGTCTGCTTCCATCAGTTTCAGTAAGCTTCAAGCTTCAGTGTTTGAGATTATCACCATAGTCTCGGCTGAGATATTTAGATGAGATGGAACTTAAAACCACATATAGACACTGTGCGCAAGTGTTAGAGTTTCATTCAAACAAAACTATAGCTTGAACTATGCTTAAGAAAATGTAGAAGTACAGAAAGTATGGTCTTGAGAGAGAGGTATGACTGTAAGGAAACCCTGAACTCTTCCCTGACTAGAAGATTATACAATAGGAAAAGACCTTTGGATATTTACTTCAGAAAATGTCTATTTCAAAGTCTAAGTGTATGACAAATGTTATATTTTTTAATATAGTTTGCTATGAAAAAATCTCCCAGACATTAAATCTAGCTTATTAAATTTTTAGCAATTTGTTATGGGCCAAATACCAAAGGAATTAGGCATCATTTGATTTAAATCTATGTTTGGAGATTAATATTTGAGACTGGGAATTCTTTGTTTAATTTGCAAACAAATGTACAGTTTTAGTTTAAGGTTTGAAATGTCATGATCTCATGGCTTTCTAATAAGTTCAAGAGTTGATTAAACTTGTATGATCTTTGAGAAATTAAAAAACTGATCACAGTCCAACAGCAAAAAAAGACATATTTTCCCAACTGGGAATTTAGGCATTTCATTTCTAAGAACCTTTAATATTAAAACTTCATTGTATAAACATAAGCTATTTTCCATTTCAATCTGAACATTTGTCTTGCTAATGACTTAAATTATATCCTAATTAGAGTTGAATAATCCACTGAGGTATGAGCAGGCTTGAATTTATGAGTTCTTTTGTAATCAAAACTCTTTACATTTTGTTCTTATAAAAGACTGACTTCCCTTATGTTATTCTGCCTGTAAAAGGAAGCAAAAAACCTATGAGAAAATGCTGTTTTCATAACTTACTTTTTCTGATTTGGGGTTTCTTCACAGGTGATATGGAAATTTCAAAGATGCTCCTCAATTCATCTCTGCAGCACTAAGGTACTATACAATTTTTCCAATTCTCAAAAATGCACTTTCAGCACCCATCTCTTAAATTATTATAAAATCTCCATCTAGGTTGGAAAGTGTCTCAGTGTTACATATATTTGACTTATTATGCAAAGATTGGTGGAAAAGGTGATTTAATGAAGAAGGGAACTGGGGCCCTCTAAATCTTTCTAACAGGTTGAAAGGTCTCTGAGAAGTCCTCCCTTCCTTCTGCCTCTCCATCCTCTGTCACTTGATTCCAGTCAGTGTGGCAAAGTTTGGTATTGTAGCCCGTGTTGCTCATGTGAAAGTGGAATTAGGATGCAAGTAGGTGGGCAGATAAAAACAGTGCAAAGAAAGCCTTAATAATGCTGAGGAGCTTGTCACACATCCCTTGGGGTTGCTTACTCTTATGAGCCTGGCTTTTGGACCTGCCTCCTTTCCCAATAATCTGAAAGAAGAGAGAAGCTGCAATAGCAGCTCTGCTTTGTTGTGTTCCTTCTCTTCAGCATCCCACATCTCCCTGTGCTTCAGGGGCTGCTGTTCATAATCTGGCCCTTAAATTGTCACACAACTTGACAGCATTTCTTTGGTGGAAACACTAAGACAAGCTGTTCCTGCTTTTGGTTTCTGCACTGCCTTCACAGCTGTGTTGTGCAACTCTTCATGTGATGCCAGTTCCAGACTGGGATGGGGTTTTGGCATGTAAATCCAAGACATTGCTATAGCACCACAGTGACTGCTCAACACAAATTTTTTAGAGATATTTTCATTAAGATGGTATGCAGTGAATATTCCGCGAAGAAAAGACGACTGGATAGAAAGTTAGGGGATAATTTGCCTGAAAACATGGGGAAAAAAAGCTCTATACAGATTCATTTTTTTATAATATGCTTTTAGCAAACTCCTTGCAAAGAGAAACAAGCAAGGTTACCCATCATACCACAAGGTGTTTTATTGTACTTCTGAGGCAATTTTTTTTAAAAGCAGAACTTAAATTTCTGCCTTCTTCAGTGGGTGAGTAGCCAAAAAGAAAAAAACCCCTACACATTAATTAGTTACAACTTTCCTACCAGAACAGTTACCATGGTTTATGAAGTTGTATTGAAGTCAAGAATTTCTCAACAACCAGGCTTTATTGTGAGTCAGGACTAGAGCACAGTTTCCAGTCTTTCCTCCAGGAAGACCACATGGCTTGCCTTAGAAACTACCATTGCACCAACTACAATTTTATTCTACAACATAGTTAACTTTTCTAGGCATAATTGTCATTATGTATTAAACTTATGGAAGTCAATATAAGAAGTATGTCATTTTGCAAGTGTACAGGTGCATCAAAAGTTCATGCATCCATGGTGCTCAGATCACTTGGCAGCACTGCAATTCCTCTGCAACCACTATTTTTTTATACATTTTGTTTCTCTCGGCTCAATCACGTTCTCAAATTATGCTGATTCTGCAGGTCGAATTCTGCTCTTTTCTACAAGGTTTCCAAATTGGAGCCATCAAAACAGGGGAAAGCAGTTGTCCTATTGTAGCCCCACTTTTCAGCTGAGAAGTAAATAGACCTATTCTTATGCACCTAAGTAAGTAACACAGATGTCCAAAAGACTATTGTAACATTTTGTCATATCCATAATACAGAAATAATTTCATCTGATATTGTAATCTTCAGAATGGAAACCCGCAGCTCTCTAATAGCACACAGAAACATTATACAACAGTTTTTGTACAGGAAATGAAAAGCAAAGTCTTATCCAGATAAAACAGCAGGGAAAATATAGATAGGCAGAACAAAATTATCACTTGTGATTGAATTTGGCAAGGACAGGGAGGGTAAGTCTACCCTTGTGAAGAGTGCCATGGGATCTTTAATGATCTGTCACAAAGGGACCTGAGTGGGCTGTATCACCCAATTACTGTACAGATAGGCTCATTAATGGAAGATTACAGCAATCAAATATGCTTCTCTTTAATTTTACACTAGCATATCTACTCTCCTACCATGCATTCCTGTGCCCACAAATCAAAAGTTTTACTGGGAGGGGTGTGGAGGGGAGAAGCATTCTTTTTCTTATCTTTCATAAATTAAATTTTGTGAAAGTTAATTCTGTGCTTCTGGCAGGAGTGCAAGAGGAAGGAGACTTTTTTTTTGGAGTTTATCACTCAATAGTGACTGCTTTCCCATAGAGCCAAAAAAAATCAATCTCTGCTCGAAATGCCCCTGAAGACAGAAGAATGCATTGTCTGCCTTGCTGGTTAATATGTCTATCTGATGAAAAAAAAAATCAATACATTTTTCTTAAAAAGGGTTACCGCAAGAGGAGAAAGTAGTTTATCTCTTTCTGATTGATGAAACTGCATCAAAGTCAGTTATCCACCATTAAGTTCCATATTTATCCTCGTCACCCTTCAGACTGCTGGAGTTCAGTGTTCATCCAGTACTTCCATTATAATATTAAGCCAAAGTTGAGAGCATTTGGAAAACTCAGAGAACTGGAAAGTTTTATTAAAATAAATGTTTGAAAGGGAAGCATGGGAGATTTAAATAAATATAAAAAATTAAACAAAAAAAAATCAAAGGGTTCTAAGGGCCAGGAAAAAAGTCAGAACCTTGGTAGTCTGAGGTTATTGTATTTCTCAGGAGATCATATATCAATGTTTCAGCCTGAAGTCCCAGGGTTGTTGTTCCTTTGAATCTCAAGCTCACCATTGCTCCAGAGAGATTTGGTGTCCTCCATTCCTTTTTTACTTGGGAAAACTATTTGGAATTTAAAAAATGGAGGTTAAAAAAATTGCTTATACTACCAGAGTTCCATAGTTTCAGCTTTAGGCTTCTGGCTCAAATATGCTCAGACTTGGTATGCCATATTTACTGTAGAAAATACAAATATAGAAGAGTTGACAAATGTTGGTGAGACACTGGAATGGCCTGCCCAGGGATACTGTGGATGCCCCATCCCTGGAAGTGTTCAAAGACAGGTTGGATGGGACTTTGACCAATGTGATCTAATGAAAGGAGATTGGAACAAGGTGATCTTTAAGGTCCATTCCAAAAGGTCCATTTTCCTCTTCAGGAAAATAGAAGGGACTTATGTCCTCAAGTTTAACCTGAATTTCAAGGTAAGGGAATTACTGCGCATCCTTACTGACCACTAGCAATATTCATAGAATCATGGAATCATTAAGGTGCTGTTATGTCACCCAGTGCAACCCCATCTCTTGAAAAGGTTTGCAAGTAGGAAAAGGTTGAACTAGGTCCAGGTTCATCTTTTAAGTGTTATTATTTTTTACAATCATCCAATTTGCTAAGGAAACACAAGAGCAGAACATGGTCTCTGAGAACTGGGTTTATACAATTTCAGTCATTACATTATTCCTTTCACAGTTTTACATGGTGAAGTTTCTGCCCAACCATGATGTTAGCAAAGCTGTCATGAGTGTCACTGAAGAGTCTGAATGGCAGAGCTGTGCAGAGGAGTTTCCTTCCTCCCAGCTCTCTGGTGTACTGCAAGCTTTGTGGTCCAAGTGTCAACACCAAATATCTTTTACCACGAAATAGAAATAAAAAAAGAGGATAAACAGGGAGATACACTGTGTTTGGAAAAGGGTAATGCACCATTTGCTTGTCAGCTGGGAAATACTGCTGAGTTTTTAAAAGTTCATCTAAGCCAATTAAAGTCAATAGAAACACTCCAAATCATTTTCACATGCTTTGCATCAGTCCTCTTATAAGTTATGAATTTTTCCATAGGCTAAACTTACATACAACCAGACCTAGACAGAATCCATCTGCCACCATCTCTATGAAGAAAAATCTGTGACTGGAAATTTTCAACTTTATTCTCTCCTTGGTGTTTCTTTGAGAGTTCAACAGCATTCCCCTTCACCCAGAAGATCTTGCCCTAATCCTTTTCTTGCTATTTTACTTCTGATATCATCTACCCAGAAAATCTATAGTCTAAGTAGGACTAATGTTATTTTATAAACCACTCCACCCTGGTTAGGATTGCTAATCCCAAGTTTAGTGTCTCTTGATACCTCAGACCTGCAAATCAACCTTGGAATAAGCAAACGGAAGGCTTTTTGGAAGTAGTGTAAATTGCCCAAATTTAGGGGCAGAAACTGTTAAAGAGCTACTCCCACATTTTCTCTTTCTGTTTTTTTGTGATCTGCTATGCAGCAATGGATCAGAAAATACATCTTTTCTCCTTAGTCTGTGGCTTTAACTTTTTTATTTTTCCTACTGGCATCCAGCCTAATCCTTCTACTTCTTCAGTCAGATGCAGAAAATGCCATAATTCACTGTTTTCCTTCCTTCATGCTGTGCAGCTTTGGTATTGTTGTCTGAAATTACATTGTAGAGCAATGTGGCATAGAGCATTATATACGAAAGTGCCTTTTAAAAATAAGTCTTTGCACAGTAAAAAGTAGTGCTACATGGCAAATAGCTCATGGTAATGATGATGATAGGAATCATAAACATAAAGGAGGAGGAGAGAAAAACAAGGTAAGCAAAAATTAGTTCACAGAGTTGAAAGCCTGCCTAATTTAGTACGAGCCACCCAAATGTAAAATTACAACAGAAATTACCATTGCGAAGATTGTTTTTTAATTAGCAACAGACACATTAATTGTCATGATGTATCTGCTTATCTCTCAAGAAAATAGGTAAAACATAAATTCTATTCATCTTTCTCATCTTAACTGATTTTTTTGATTGCATGAATAAGCCACTTCCTAATTAATTTTAGTTATGTTAATAAATAGCTAATAGACTACAGTGAAGCTATTTGTTAGCCACAGCAGATATATTATTTAGAGATTGTAATAACCCTAAGAATTCTCATTATTATCAATCTGAATAGACACAGATCTGCAAAGAGACGAATGCAGTTTCTACAAAACCTTAAAGCCTGTAAATGTCAGAGTTTACAAGCAACAGCCTGAGATGTTGTAGATCCACAGTGAAGCCGTCTCTGCTCCATCAACTGAAAGTTACTTTTGTGATTAAGAAAGGATAACTTCTTACTGCACTCCAGTAAAACTGTCCAAGAGAAGAGGAAGGTAAAATTATTAGAAAACTGTTTTCAGAGGGACTAAAACTCTTCCAGCAAGACCTAGGCTCTTGAAAAATGGGGTTCTGAGAAGGGATGTTGTTCTCTGGTGCTGTTTAATTTGTATTTATCAAATACTGTCCTTCCAAGAATGTACATCTCCTAGTATTCAACAGGGTAACAGTCTGAGATGGGACTCCTTCACTCCTCCCACTCAAATTATGTTACAAAATGGTTAATGAGAGAGGCAGAAGCAGATTCTTTTATCAAATGGCCATAGGATATATAAAGCAGTGGATTTCAGTCCTTGCTCCAGTTTATTTATCGGTTCAGTTTGTTTTCCCTTTTCCTGCCCCATCTGTTTTGAACATGGTTAAAAAGAGAAATCACACTTTGCTGAAAGAGTCAGGAAGAGGTGATTTGGGAGATGATGACTCATGCTCAGGAAAGCCCACAGACAAAGCATATGCCAGTGATAGACACCTCCAACACCTCCTCCACAGCACAGTCAGAAAATTAACACAGGGAAGATAACACTCTGCAGCTTAAGACATAGGTGTGAGACGGATAGGATATAGGATAGATATAGACATAGGATAGGTGTGAGACAGAGCACGTTTTATCTAAAAGTGGGATGAGCGGAGATGTTCAATAGGAGGGAGGCAAGGTCAAGAAATCTGAGATGGAATTCTTGATTGAAGGATGCAATGTGTAGGGAGTAGATGAGAGAGGAGAAGGGTAGGGGGTGGTGAGGGGAGGTAAGAAGTAATCTTCATGCAGTGAAATAAATGCATGCAAAAACCAGAAGTTGTCTTGTATTCAGGGCCATTCCATTTTTAGGCACTGCTGTATTTAATAGAAAATGCAATTTGAGGTAAAAATTCTCATTCATCCTTTTGAAATCTTCCTCTCTGTAGATATTGAATTCCTCTCACAATAACTGCCAGGCTTCTGTTCCTGCACAGGGAATTCGTATGAGAGCTTCATCTGTCAGCTGATATATTTGGGGATAAGATAAGGTCAGAGTAGGAAGAGAAAAGGTGGATTTCATATACTGAATAAGAAATGCAAACAAAGATTTAGAAACAACAAAATTACTTCAGAAGTTATTGCAGGCACATTTGGTAATGTGTATACATGCAAAGTAAATACTGCATTATATTAGAGTGAGAAAGTTCAGCATGTCATTTGGAGTAGCAAGTATTTCCAGAGATGATCAAAGGAATAAAACAATTAACACAAATTCTGAAAGATGTGTTGAATTTCTCAAAGCTGTAGTCTCGCCAGTGAAATTCTCTTAGCCTAAAAAGCAGAGGCTTAGAGTAGGAAATTGCATTTCCTGTACAGATATTTACAGAGCTATTTCATTGCTGATTCTTGCATGTTCCTTCCCCATCTTCCCATTTCCTTGCTCCCTCCCTACCTCCCCTTATCTATATGTTTTGACTAGGCTATGATTAGGATATGAGTTTAATATAATATATGATTACACATTCTCCAGTACATTAGGATCCATCTCTAAATAAGGACTCTAATCTTCATTCCTACTAATTCCATGTGACAAAAACCCTGCAGGTGTTACACTGTGAAGGTGGCAGCGGGGGAGGGAGGGGAATGGTGTATGTGTCACAGATCACAGCACAGTAACTCTTTGCTGCAAATGCTTCTCTGCCAGGATCAATGATGTACCTGCACAGCCTCATGTGACTATTCAGCAGCTGACGAATGTACACTGGGCCTCCTCCAAACACCTTATAATTGATCTGGAGCAAATGTGCACAAAGATATCCCACTGCTTAACGAACTGAAGCCCTGCTGGTTAGTACAAGTATCACTATGCTAACCTTCCTCCTTGGCTGATTTTAATCTTCTGGCTCCGTCACACAGTTAATTGTTTCTCATTTATCCATATTAGGGGAAGATCTTATGAAATCCATGTAAATTAGGCTGTGAGAGCCTCACTTACTACATTTACAGAAAACTTGCAGAGAGATTTTTGTTAATAGAACAGGTTCAGTGGCCTGGTTTTGATCAAGACCTGCTTGGTGTGGTGTGTTGTATATGGTATGAGGTATAACAAGGCCAAGTGCCAGGTCCTGAACTTGGGTCACAACAACCCCAGGCAGTGTTCCAGGCTGGGGACAGAGTGGTTGGAAAGCTGCTCAGTGGAAAAGGACCTGGGGGTGCTGGTTAACAGCGGCTGAACATGAACCAGGAGTGCCCAGGTGGCCAAGAAGGCCAATGGCACCTGGCCTGTGTCAGCAATAGTGTGGCAGCAGGACCAGGGCAGTGACTGCCCCCTGTGCTGGGCACTGGTGAGGGCACATCTTGCGCCCTGTGTTCAATTTTGCACTTCTCACCACCAGAAAGACATTGAGGGGCTGGAGAGTGTCCAGAGAAGGGCAACAGAGCTGGGGAAGGGTCTGGAGCACAAGTCTGATGAGGAGTGGCTGAGGGAGCTGGGGGTGTTTAGCCTGAGGTAAAGGAGTCTCAGAGGAGGCCTGAAAGGAGTTTGTAGCCAGGTGGGGTTGGTATCTTATACTGACCAACAAACAGCAGAACAAGAGGGCACAGCCTCAAGTTGCACCAGCGGAAGTTTAGATGGGACATTAGGGAAAATGTCTTCACTGAAGAGGTGGTCAGGCATTAGAACAGGCTGATCGGGGAAGTGGTGCAATCACTGTTTCTGAAAGTGTTCAAAAGGCACAGACATGGCACTTGGGGATATGGTTTGGTGGTGGGCCTGGCAGTGCTGAGTTAAGGATTAGACTCAGTTCCAAACCCTGTGATCCTGTATGCCCCATGGTACGGGCTCAGAGGTGCTGCTCTGCTGCAGGTGAGCTGGTGGCAGTGGAAAATTTCCCTGGCATATTTGAGGATATTGATTGTAGCTTGCATTTACCTACTCCTTCCTCTCCTAAATGCAACTGTCTTGAAAAGCAATATTTTTTCAGAGACTAAATCTGTTTTCCTTGCCGGGAAAACCCTTTGGAATACAAAAAAGACATTGTTCTCTGTGGTAGGTTTTATTTCTGAACCTCCTTCCACATATTACAACAAACTCCAGCTCCTGTGGGGAGATATGTAGTAACTGCAATTGAAAAAAAACCCAAACCTAGGCAGAGAATTTGGAGTAAATGTCCATACTTTTTAAGCATGATACCAGGAAATCTTGTCTAAATTTACAAGGTCAAAAATCAATTTCTCTCTGTATTTGGGCTTTGGAGGGTAGGTATCTTGGGTTTTGGTTGGTTTTGTTGTTTTGGTTTTGGCTGGGGGTTTTTGTTTGATTCATTTGGTTTTGTTTTCTTGAACACATTTGATGCTCTGCTGCCCTTTGCCTTGTAATTTTCCTACTCTGAGTTGCCTTGTAATTTTCCTACTCTGAGTTGCCTTGTAATTTTCTTACTCTGAGTTTGTGCAGCTTACCAGTGATGCATTATTCCTAGGGTTTGAAATAATTTATTTTTTCCCACTTTTACTATAAACAGATTAAATATTTATACACAGATAGGGAGGAATCGATCCCTTTGATCTTAGATCTTCCTCTTTTTTTTTTTTTTTAATGAGATGAACCTTGTGCTATGAAGCCATTTCATTTTTGCAAAAGAAGTGTAATGAAGTATTACATAAAGGATTAGCATTTTACACCTGTTTTGCAAAGCATGGTGATAAAGAATCAGCAGCCCTTTGCCTTGTGGTGTGTAGAATCATGCAGTGCCTATTTCATAGCTGTCTAAAAGTGCCCACTTAGCTTCTGTTTTTCAGGACTGACTAGTTCTGCATAATTTCTGCATTTAGGAAGTCAAACTATGAATCCCCCTCAAAGAAGCCCAGTGCTGTGTATTAAATAGAACTATATAGCTATTTCTTGCATTTATGATCATGGCTTCTCTGAACACTGACGGGGAACCGAAAACTTGCAGGAGAAATTCATCTTGGTGTATGGATATCATGGGATGCCAGCATCACCTCCATAGTGAGAATGTGTGCTTTGTGGAATGCTTTGATCCAGAGGACTGTGGCAGTTCTCTCATGCTCCCATTCCTAGGGTTCTTCAAAAAGGGCAAATCACTGTAGTTTACAGGAGTTTCCAGCTCACATGTGTTCAGATGTGCCTTGCCACTGTGCCCAGTGCGCTTCAGCCACAGGCAGAGGTTGAAAAAGTTTGACCTTTCAACAAAAAGGAGCAGGGTAGAGGGACTGGAATCTTAGTCTGAATCCTGTATTTGTTCTGAGAAAATCATAAACGCCATGTTTCCTCACACATGGTGTTCTCATCTTACTCTGTAGGACACCTCTGTAGGAAAGCACAAATTTGGGTACATTGCACAAGAACACCTTTCCTTTCTGGGTGAATGACTTGAGTTCTCAGGAATGTTTTGTCTTTATTGCGTATATAATGGGAATGTATCTTTCTAAGCCAGGAATGTATTGCCTTTTCCATCATCCTGGTTTGAAAAAATAAAGACACTTTAAAAACCAGTTGATCTTGGTTGATTTTAAGGCTCTCAGAAAAATCTGGAAATCTGAGGTATTGACTGTAGGTGCCCAGGGTCTGGTAGGGGCTGTGAGGGGTGGCCATGGCTCATCTGTAACCACACTGCAGCAGGAGAAAATTATGAGGATGAAGTAACTGCAGATGGGAGTTGTCATGGACTGACCACAGCCTTCAAGTCAAGTCTGTTGCAAAGGCAAGCTTTTCAATCTTATTTTTCTCCTCCCTGTCCTTTGAGGAGGGGCAGTGGGAAAGCAGCTGGGTGGTTTGGCAGCCAGATAAAGTGAGCTCACCACAAGATAGATGTCTTGGAAACACCTTTATGCATCTTAGTTGCATGATAATGCAGCTCTTTTTTGCTATTCTCTCTATTACTGTGCTTCAGTGGTATCCAATTGGCCAAATGACGTGGGAATTATTTGCATATGGTCTTGGTTGTTTGAGGGGGAAAATAGGGGCTTCAGTGTGAAATCTAGATAATTACTACATATGTGAAAATGTTAATACATAAATTCTTCCAGATCCAATGAATCACTCCCTAAACTGCTCCTTTCCATGCTATTTTTGCTGAGGAAATGTTGCCTGTCTATAGTTTATCTGTCTTTGTTCTGTCAGCCAATATATGCTTGTGCTGATGCAGACAGACAGGACACAATGTACCTAACAAGACAGGAAAAATTCTGACATTGTCATTGCATAAATTCATGGTATAGGACAAAAAGGTTCTAATTATAGTAGGAAAACTAAACAGTTATCTCAAACCCTGCCCCCCAAAAAAACCCAACCCAAAACCTAGTGATTTCCTGTTTCACAGCAAAAAGTTTATGAGCACGTTCAGTAATTTGCATGTGCCCACAAAAATCTGTGCTGACTTATTATATTTTAAAGCATATATGATAATGAAAGCAGCAAAAGAGCCTGATCTTCAGTCACTTTGTATCAGTAAGAGGCTGGTCTCATACAGAGTGAATATCAGATTTTATATGATCAGTGGCAGGGTTCAAAGAAATGAAGGTAATCAAGCAAAACAGGGATCTCTTACATGTCAAAAGCCCATTATGAAAAGGCTGGAAAAGTAGAAGGGAAGCATTCTAATTCTTTTAATCATTATTCTTATTTTAAATGCAGAATTTAACTAACTCAGTACAGCAAATTGTTTTTCATGAAGTGTAAGATAAAGAGTTAAAGAAATTCTGCAGAATTCAGACCCAGCCAGACTAGATTATTGTGTATGTTTTGATGTACATTTTAAAGTAGATATCCTCAGATTTCGCGAACACATTAATTCTATTCTTCTTATATCAGGTGTAAGCTACTTTTTGGGCTGTGTCTCCCTCCAGAGGCATTTTTATGAGAATGTGTGCCCATTTTTTGATTTTACGAAGCTGAAGGAAAAATGGAAAATGATGCCTAGTTTACAGTGGAAGAGATAATTTATTTTTTTAATTATATGTCCAGCATAATATTTTATTTTGTTAAGCTCACTCTCAGACTGAGCAGGCAATTCTAGAGATCACAGTTACTGTCATGACACCTTGCTGGGACAGAAAATATCAGTATCAATGATATTGAACATCAATAATACTGCAGGAATTTGCAGGTAGCAAAACTGAAGTTTAACCATACATTATTAAAATCCAAGTCAAGTGGGGAGAAAGGTTGTCCTTCAATGCAAGTCTCTTCCAGTTAAGTACTGCAGTAATTCTTACTCTTGCTCTGCCAGATGTATATTTCTGTGTACTGAACACAAACACAACCTAGTACATTTTTAGGGTTCCTTATTCTTCTGGGGAAGGGTAGAAACCTTAGTTTCTTCCTAATCTGAAAGAAAGGGAAAAAGGAAGAAATGAGGGCATAGACGCCAACATACAGCCTGAAGATGTACAACTAACCCTGATCTCATTCCCAGGGATTTTCAAGTACCTGTACAAAATGCTTCCTCTAACTCCCTGAAGCTCATTCCTTATTTTTTCACACCTCATTAAGAGGCCGTACTGTTGACTACTCCTGCCCTTCACAGAGAATCCCCTTTGCTCAGTTTTCTTGCTCACTAGCAAATCCTCCCACATGTTGAGGAAGATATTTTCCTCTTATGTCTTAAATAGGTTTCTCTGACTCTTTTGGTATGGTTTATTTTCTTTGTGTTTCCATGACAATGTCATCTAAAACATAAAAACTAATTCCATGACTTTACTTATTCCAGATCGAAGGGAAAAAAACCCAGCAAAACCCAACAAATAAAACCCAGCCAACCAAAAAACCCCAAAACAAACCCCACACCACCTTTTTGATTGAAACACCAATCTTTGTTTCACCCAGTGTGGTCAACAGGCCTCCAAATGCCCTCCAAGGATTGTTTTCCTGTTCTGTGTCTAGGATAGGGCTTCACAGAAGAAATATCCTGGAAATTCCTCATCTAATTTAAAGAAAGCTCAGACTCAATGTGGGATGTGCTTAATTGTGTTTTGTGTGAGAGCTAGAAGCTGTTCTTGAACACATACCATCCGGAGAAACGCCTGAGTTCTCTCTGTAGCACAAACTCACCGTGTGTTACCTTGTATAAACTACATAATCTCTCTGACTCTTCAGTACCTTACTTTTAAATCAAGTAACCACAGCCTGGCAAAAGAATATTAAGGGATATCCATTGCTTCTGAAAGACCTTTTCCAGAAGTAGGCTACAGCTTACTTTGGAGAAGGAATAAAGGGTCTGTTCAACAAGAAGACTCTGCCCACAACACAAACCTCTGCTCCCAGAGCAATGGCACCACACAACAGAAGAGACCGAAAAGAAAGGACTAGAATAGGTTATCCTCTTAAATATAAGCACTCCAGTGAGCCCTGCAGATAAACGTTGTAGGTGTCGTTTTAAATAAGAAAGCAAGAAGATAAATGATGGTGGAATGTGCCTAAGTGGTTCAGACATAAGCAAACACTAATTTGGGTTTGAATATGCTGCTGCTTCCAGGCCCCATGATGAGTGACTTCTGCTGCTGAGAATTCATCCTGTCTAGTACTATTGAGCATCCTGCCTAGTGTTAATGTACTTCAATTAGCTCCTGGAAGTACAAATAAGTACATCTGTTTTATACTTATTTACATGTTCACTTTCTAAAATGTTCACCTCTGATTGTGAAAAAAAACAAGCTGGGATTTTTGAATGCATCTCTTAGACTCAGCAATTTAGATATGTTAGTTCTCTTCAGCAAATGGTCAAAAAATCATAGTTTTCAGCTGAAATTATATGTATCAGTTTAGGGCAACATGCTCCTATGCACACACTGCTTGGGCATAGAAGGAATGACCAGCTGCATTGTGGCCATGCCTTATTAAATATTTGCTGTCAGAGTTGGTGTCAGTAAACTGAAGTTTAAAAGGAAACCTTTGTTTTTCTAAATACTTCTTTAGCTCCTGGCTTAGTGACCTTCTTTTTGTCCTGTTTTTCCTGTTCCTCACTCTGCTCTCTACAGCAATATATCACTGCAGCAAACAACTCATCACAGCTGTCACTCTGAGAACTTTTTGGAATTGTGAAGTTTTGATGTATCAGCAAATCAGACAGTATTTTCAATTTAGTACATAGCAGATTGCTTTTTAGAATGGGCTGGAAGACTTGGTAATGGAATAAGGAGCCTTTCAGCTACTCAAATCTATTTCAGTTTAATAGTGGCAGAAAATTCATTACCACCTGTATTGTGAATAAGTGTAGATATTTGGGGAAAAGGTGGTCTCTTTGTTTTTATTCCTGCACCATACTCAGAAGTTCAAACAGGTTTCACTAAATTCAGTTCTTTTAGGATTATCCAGTACTTGGCTAACTTTAAAGTATGTTAACTAAAGATAATATTTTTCCTGCCCTTTCAGTTCAAGGAGCACCTAAGTGTCTGGGAACTGGGCAATGTCAGTTCTGAGTTGGACCTAAGAAGCATAGGTAATCATAGAATCATAAAATGGTCTGGGTTTGAAGAGACCTAAAACATCATCTCATTTCAAACCCCCTGCCATGGCACAGACATATTTCACTAGACCAAGGTGCTCAGAGCTCACCCAACCTGGCCTTGGGGTGGGGCAACCACAGCTTCTCTGAGTAACCTCTTCCAGAGCTTCATCACCCTCACAGTAAAAAAATTTCTTCCTAATATCTACTCTAAACCTACCCTGTTTCAGTTTAAAACCATTCTGCCTTGTCTTATCATGCTCTTGTAAAAAGTCCCTTTCTTACTTTCTTGTAGGCTCCCTATAGGTACTGAAAGGCTTCTATAAGGTGTCCCCAGAACCTTCTCTTCTCCAGGATGAGCAGCCCCATCTGTCTCATCCTGTCCTCCTAGGAGAGGTGCTCCAGCGCTCTGAGCATCTTTGTGGCCTCCTCTGGGCTGGCTCCAACAGGTCCGTGTCCTTCCTGTGCTGGGACCCCAGAGCTGGATGCAGCACTGCAGGTGGGGTCTCAGCAGAGCGGGACAGAGGGGCAGAATCCCCTCCCTGCCCTGCTGCCCAAAGGGCTTTGGATGCAGCCCAGGATAGAGTTGACTTTCTGGGCTGCAAGTGCACACTGTCAGCTCACGTGGAGCTTCCCTTCCACCAACAGCCCCGAGTTCTTCTCCTTAAGGGCTGCTCTCAACCAGTTCTTCACCAGGCCTGTACTTGTGCTTGGGATTGCCCTCACCCTTGTGCAGGACCTGCATAATATTGCCCTTCACAGCTAAAAGGGCTGAAGTTACAATTTAGTTTGGGTTCAGGGGGCAAGTGAAAAATCTGATACTTGGTCCTTGCAAGAGCCACTGCCCATCACCACCCTGAGCTCTCTCAAGGTTGCTGCATTAATGCTGAGTCCTCTCTTCCATCGGGTTTCTTGTACAACCACATAGATTGTTTAGTAGTTTTGCTTCCCCTTATTCCCTCTAGTATATTTCATACAACTTTGGCATTTTGATCTTCAACACTTCCTCAAATTTTGAAGAACTTTTGATCAGTTTTGTTCAGTAGTCAAGCACAGAGTTCTCTTCCTTGAGTCTCTCCAAAGAGATTTGGGTTTTTCTTCCAGATTTGTTTCTCTAATACTTTTAAGGGGCTCTGAGTTTTGAGAATGCACGTGGTATGCTCAAACTTAGGTGACAGAGATGAAAAGTTAATAATACAAATTAGGACTGATACAACTTTTTTTCCCAGTAAAGTTTCCTTGAATGTGTTTATGTGTTTAATTATTGTCTTCCCAACAGAAGATATTTAAGTCTGGGAGAGACAAATTAATTTTGGATTGGGTTACCTGATCAGTCTTTCAAAAGGGCTTTGCTGATCATGAGATTGTGTTGAGACACAATCTGAAGATAATTCTGGATATTTGTATGTGGCTGATCCCATTTCTGCATTATTTACTCCTAATTTTCTATTTACTTATGCAAACAAAAGAATGAGCAATGGTAGCATAAACACTGCTATTAGTGTTCAAGAATATCTACTGGTTTTTTGTTGGATTGCCTTTTCTTATATTTTTACAAATAGTAATTCTCTTTTTATAATAGAATTATTTAGAAGTATTTATTTACTTAATAAACCCACATGTTTTTACAGAAGTCATTGGGGTTGAATGAAGTCAAGAATCTGTCTCTATGTACAGTGCATCATCAGAAATGGTTTTGTCATATACGTTTTAAAAGGCTGCATGAAAACATTTGCATAATACAGTCATAATAGAGCAAGTGCACTGTGATCCATCGCATCAGCTCTCAAACATTCTCTGCAGGGTTTATGCTCTTTTTGTTACAAAAAGAGAAAATTAATTTACTGCACAGATCTTATCTCCCTACATGGTGCTAAAATGTACAATGTTCATACTTTTTTCCAAAGCTATGAAATGGAAAGTATGTTTATACTTCTTAAATTTTATTAGTTTTTATTTTAGAAAGTGTTCCAATTTGTACATCTGCTGAGAGACCATCTCTTCACATCCTAATTTTGTTCAGAACATAGGGAGCTTTATGGACTTGGTTGATTATCCCCATGTTCATGGGAAGAATGAAAACTCTTAAAAATAGGCAAATCAATAGATTTCCCCTTTTCCAATGGAAAAATTACTACTACATGTTGCCATTTAAGTTTGGTGATTTGCCTGGACTGCACTACTGTTTCTCACACAAAGTTAATAGCAAGACATCAAGAAATCACTCTTTGCAGCCTAAATTATTTTGCATTTTTAAAAAATAAATTAATGTCAATCACTTTTATTCTTGATCCAATTGAAATGTGCTTTTTTGCCTTAAAAAAGAAAAAGCCCTGTTCTGTGTGGAAAGGAGAAAGCAAATGGTGTCACAGGTAAACAGTGCTGTGCATTTCTCCCTATGGTTTCACCAAGATGTGAAGAGAATGTGCTGCTGGCTGTTTGTCACAGTGTAAATTCTTACCCCATTCCCTGCCTGGCCCCTCTTCTCCCACCACATATCAGTATGTAGAGCATGTTTCATTTGTTGTCCACAGTCAAGATCTGCTGGTATGAGTTGCATCCCATTTCAAATTAAGGGACATTCCATGTCGTGTCCATACTTACAGACTACGAATGAAGCTTCATAGAAAATTTCCCTGCAAGATTAGAAGGAAAAAAACCTTGAGCATTATTTCTTTCCTGCTACCCCTGGAAAAAATGATGGACTAATTCTTGTGTCTCTCAGCCTTTGGCTTAAGAATGATGGCTATGTCTGTGGCCTTCTTCCTAGTCTGAGTAATACAACCCTTTTTCTATTGCTGTGCACTTTAAGCAGATACACTCTGAGAAGCAGCAGTGAGGAAAACAGTTTAACCCTACCTTATCACAGAACTAAAAAATACCATCACTAAACTCTCCTAGGAGTTTGCAAAAATTGTCTGTATCCCTTAAGGGAAGAAAGCTTAATGAATGAACCTTTAAATATTATCTCTAAAACTTACTGGGTAATGCAGGGAGATGTGGAGTCTGGGCAAAGGAGAAGTCAGTGTGTCAGTGCAGTGATGCCTATCCCTGAAACAGATAGGAAGGGAAAGCTGTTAGCCAAGACTTGCAAAATATTTCCATTAGTCATCCCTCAGTAGTCCTGTGACAGTCTTCTACTATTGTACATTTGACATTCAGATCCTGTAGTTTTTGGATGTTAATTGATAATTTAGCTCATCAGTTTTATAAATGTGGTTTATCCATGAGTGTAATTTCAGATGTGATGAACTATATTACTTGAGTTTTAAATATCAGTGACAGTTGCAAGCCTGTCAATCAGAACCTGAATGTTTAAAACATTTAAATTGCCCTGGACTTCGATTTTTTAAGTTACATTTGTATGTAACTGAATTATATGTAAGAACTAAGAGATCTTAAGGGACCTTTTGATCATTTAATATGATAATTTAATCTATGCATACCATAGCCCTTCAAGTGGTGCTCATGAAAACTAAGTGACTCTTTTCACAGAATCACAGAATATCCAGAGTTGGAAGGGACCCACAAGGATCATTGAGTCCAACTCCAGGCCCCGCAGACAACATCCTCAAGAGTCACACAATGAACCCAAGAGTATTTTCCAACACTTCTTAAACTCCAGAAGGTTTGGTGCTGTGACCACTGCCCTGGGGACTCTCTTCCAGTGCCCAACCACTTTCTGGGTGAAGAACCTTTTCCTGATATCCTACCTAAACCTCCCCTGACACAGGTTCAGGCCGTTCCCTAAGGTCATGTCACTGGGCACCACAGAGAAGAGATTGGTACCTGCCCTTCCTCTTCCTCTCATGAGGAATTTGTAACTGCAGTGAGGTCTCCCCTCAGTCTCCTCCAGGCTGAACAGACCAAGTGACCGCAGCTGCTCCCCATAAATCTTCACCTCTGCTGGGTCTGAATCTCATGAGCAATGAAGACTAAATGCACGGCTTTGTCCTAGAGGTATTTCATATCCAAAGTCTCTTGTTTTAATGGCAAGTGCTTTGGTAAGGTTTTTTTTGTGGTTTTGCTTTTTCTTTTAACTGAAAATCTTTTCTGATCAACCACAAGAAAAGAGTAAAATCAACTAATTGAAAACAAGAAACATGAGATTTAAAATATTATCATACAGTACAGGTATTAAATACTGAAGATAGTACAGACAATGTGAAATAAAAATAGACCCAGAGGATTCACAAGTCATAACCATGACCTTTCAATTTCAGTGTTTTAGGAAGACCCTAAGTCTTGTTTTAAAGATCTTAACATCTTTTCCTGCACACTCTCTCCTTGACTTTACCATCTCATTCCAATGGTGACTTCCAGCTAAGCTCTCAATCATTTCTCAATTTTCCTTTAAATTTGATGAACAGACTGGACTCTGCAGGAAGCTCCCTTCAGCATATATCTCTTTTTTTTCCTTTCCTTTTAAAGTTTAGACTTGAAAAGTGGTTACATTACTGTTGTGGCCAAATTTTATACGTGTACCTTTTGTTCTGAATCATGGTGTTATGCCAAAGGCCTTGAAGAAACTGTAGCTACAGCAGAAAGATCTGCTCTGTTCAGATGATTTGACAGGCAAGGTTCCATTATATCATCTTGCAGAACATCACTTACACTTTGGCTTTCAGTTTTGTATTGACGAGTGTCCTGAATTGAATTTCTGTATTTTAAACCCAGCTGAATGTCAGGCTAATTGCTATAAAAACTACTGTAAAAGTGGATGTACCACATTTGAAGTACCCTAAATCTTTGGAATGTCTGCTCTTGCAGTTTGCTCAGTACTTCTCACTCTTGGAAAGAAGTGGGCTGGAATTTGAAATATTTAAGGTTTGAAATATAACCTACACAAACAAGAATTTATTATCACATGTTAAAAACACTGGATTGAAACTCTGCAAGTGTTTTTTATGTCCCAAACAGATGTCATAGTGAACATGAAGTAAATCTCCATAAGTTTCTGCTGTCTGTAGAGATATCACATTTTTCCCTCCTCCATATCTATCAATCTCATCTGTATGAATCACAAAGAGGAAACACTGTTCCTTACACTAAAAGGGTGGGGGAAAAGCCCTATCAGGTAGGGGTGTTAACTTGGCTAAGACTTGTAGGCATATCTCATTAAAATACTTGGTTTTGCGCATACAGAACAGGCCAAAAGAGGTAGAGGAGGGCAGTGTGTGCGTGTGTTGCAGGGTTTTTTGGTTTTTTTTTTTGTGGTTTTTGGTTTGGTTTGGTTTTTTTAGGAGGGAAGATAGTTGAATGACCTGTTGGACGAGGGCATGCTACTGATAAATGTGGGTGCTGATTGACAGTGGCTGAACATGAGCCAGCAGCACCCAGGTGGCCAGGAGGGCCAATGGCACCTGGCCTGTATCAGCAATAGTGTGGCAGCAGGACCAGGGCAGCGACTGTCCCCCTGTGCTGGGCACTGGGGAGGGCACACCTTGAGTGCTATGTCCAGTTCTGGGCCCCTCAATCCAGGAAAGACATTGAGGTGTTGGAGCAGGTCCAGAGAGGGCAACAGAGCTGGTGAATTGTCGGGAACATGAGGAGCAGCTGAGGGAGCTGGGGCTGTTTAGCCTGTGGAAAAAGAGTCTCAGAGGACACCTTACTGCTTTGTACACCTGCCTGAGAGGAGTCTGTAGCCAGGTGGGGGTTGTTCTCGTCTCCAGGCAACTTGCAAAGATGTCCGAATCTATCCCAGTACTTCCATAATCCTCCTGCTGGCATTTCACATTTTAGTAATGACCTGATTACCAGATGACTAAGTACTGGACAGATTTTCAATCTGCACAAAGGCCCCACCTGCCAGAGGAGTTTAAGGATGCTCTGTAAGCACCCTGCTCAGACTTCTGTATAAGTTATTTTTTACTGGTCTAATACAACTACTCTAGCTACTGGAATATTCTTCCCTATTGTCTTCTGCTGTTAGGGGGAAATTGTGAAGAGGGATTATAAAGGATTATAGCAATTAGCCAGGATCAGAGGTGAGAGAAGAGCCTCCAGGCCTCCAGAGGTTCTCCCAGCAGCTGTAACTGGGGACACTCATTGTGGAGACCTCTGGTTCTGGGACATTTCCACCACCTCCATCAGAGGTAGCAGAAACATCAGAACACTGTCCTTCCATCTGTTAGAAGCAGATCCCCCGAAGTATAGAGCAGTTATTTTCCAAAGTTTATTCCAACAAGAACTGCCTTGAGTAGCCTGCTTCTAATGCAAATTACTTCCTCTGTAAGACTTTGCAGCCAAACTACATGAGACAACATTTTGTGTTTTGTTTGGAAAGTAAATGCCTAGGTTTTGCTTTCAAAGGAGAATTATAAGAAAGATGATTCCTCAAATAATTATCTACTGATGCAAATGAAGAAAATGGTACTAAGATGAACAACATCAGTAGCCGCTTGCCAGAAGAAAAAATACTATTTCCCCTTCTTTTGCATTTTAAAATACTGGTGCAGCAGCAGACGCCTAACACCTTCAAAAGCACAAAATTCAAGCATTAAAATGCTGTCTGAATGCTGTATTGGTTTGTCCCACTCATCCAACTATGACCAGGCTCCTGTAATTTTTCTTTCTTAAAGTAAATTTGCAAATAGGATTCAGAGAACTCCATTAGCTCTAAAATGCTATTTAGAACAGTGCACCAAGCACTGTGTCAAGGGTGAGAATGGGCACTCGCAGACTTGAAATGTCATTTTTCTTATTTTGTTTTTCTCCTGCTACAACAGAGACATGGATCACTGCTCTCTGTGTGATGGCCCCAGCATGCTCTCTGCCATGTAGTTAACATCATACCCACCCTGGAAAATCACTGGAGCGTGCAGCTGGCCCACAGGAGTCAGGCAGGTGGCCTCTTATTAGTGTATTGCATGGCTTTGCAGTTTTCCTAAAGCTTGCTTATTGAGGCATCAGTCTCAAATGTATCTCATATTTATCCCTTTAACCATTAGTCTAGTTAGTCCCTCTGAAAATTAACAGAATCAACTGATGTGACAGTATGCAGAACATGTCACCCTCCTGAAGTGCTTAGGAGTAGTGGCGCACGTATATGAGTGCTACAGGCCTTAGTGCTTGGCATTTATTGCAAATGAGAGAGAAGGAAAGGCCCTTTGAAAGAAAAAAATAAGTGGGATGGAAAAAAGATCCTCTGAGGCTTTTGCTTTCCAAGGTGTGTCATATTTTAACTTCATTTAATCTCAGTATAACCAGAAGAAGAGAATGTCTTTAAAAGCAATTGAAACTTTACAGTGTGAGACACCTGGCATCTCTGATAATTGTTAAATAAAAGAGAGGTAGGTCTGGCAATAGTTATTTTATTTTAAAATTAAAATATGTATACATAAAGAGGAAAATGCTTGTATTATATATCTGCAAAATACATATCTATATAAACACATACATGTGCAAAGTTGGGGTTTTATGGTCTTTGGTCTGTTTTAAGTAATTTTTTTTTTTGAAAGGAAGCTCAGGGTACCAGTTACCGGTTAGGAAAATAATTAGCATGGGCTAGTTGTCTTCAGACAGTTTATGGCTAGTTTTGTCTGTAGGAAATTGGTCTTAGAGTTAGTTAGAGGAGTCCAAAAATGTGTGAGAAATTGAGCTAACAAGGAAACATGGTGGATAGTCATGAGTTCAGTCCTCAGACTTATTCCTTGGCCCTTTCTTTCAAACACTGTATATTTACTCTAGGTGTCCAAGAGATTTTAAATTGTTTATGACATTAAAATCTCAATTTTAGTACAAAACTGACATATGTGCTAACAACCTGTGGAGGCTGAGCTTTGCAGCATTTATTATTACCAGTACATTATTAACCAAAGCAAAATATTGCTTCAAATATGCATATTAATGTATTTGATTATTAAGGGAAAGTATAAAATCTGCTTTTCAGAGTTGATGGAAAATTCCTAAATCATCCCTCAACTGCTATCTCTCCTGGAAAGAAGGGGTACATCTGTATTAGCAGATGTGCCTGTCTTCTAATCCCAGTTTGGGATTGAGATTTGATTACTCATCATCATCACCCTTGATTTTTATCCTACTGCTTGATTTCTTTGGAGGTGAACCAGTGGTTCCCTTCTGGACAAACACACTTCAGTGGGTGCCTGTTTGGTGTGAGCGGCACCTGAACTCCAGACATTTCAGAGCATCCCAGCAAACTGATGCAACCTGATATGACCAGACACAAATGATAAATTAGGCCCACAAGAAGAATAATTAGTCTCATTATTTCGTGTGTTCAGTTTGATTATACTGAGTTACTTCTCTGAATATCTCAGCTCAAAATTTATGTTGTAAAGCTCGAGTTGACAGGATAACTGGTCGAGTACTAAAGGTATAATCTGTAAATACAAAATGAATGTTACCTAAATGTTTTGTCCTTGTCTTAAAACAAGCATTTTTCTGGTTTTCTCTCTCTCTTTCCTTCCTTAATTCCCAAGGAACTTTGCCATCAGCTAACTAACCAAAACAAATCACAATAAGCCCTGTATAGCTTTTCCTGCAACCACTATAAATGACCTATTTCAATTACTTTTTTTTCCCATTTTAAAAGAGCTTCAGCATGAATGATGACAAATCTGAAATAATATTAAAAATAGGTATTTTAAAACACTTGGTTTACTGCTGTATTTCCTGGGCTTGAAACAGGTGCTAAAATGAAGTCTACTCAATGATGCATAAAGATTGCTAGTGTGAAAAATTCCCTGAAGCAGTGACTTGTAACCCTACTGGGTATTTCCCAAAACAAGGAAGAAAACCATCCTTGCTCTCATCTCCCTGCAATCTGAAAGTTTGAGTTGATTATTTGTTACCATACTTATGCTAAGAGTACAACAGAAAATAAATATTTGCCTGTGTTGCACAGGCCATTTTTGGTTTTGGAAACACAATGTAAGTATATGAAACTACAGTTCAAAGTAGTGATGATAGAACTTGCATTTACCACAAGGTAAAAGCATATACAAGGCAGTAAACGTGGCACAGACAAGGGGCAGCAGCTTGATAACCTATGAATAATATCCTTCTCTTTGCACCTTCTCAGCAAGTGAACCAAAGACTTTGGATTTTAAATTGTAGTACGGTGAAAAAAAGCTACTTTGCATTGAGACAAATATAAATGTTTTATTGTGTTTCCTGTGCAGGCAGAATCTCTTTGTTCTTTTCAAGCTGGTAAGTTTTTGCATTGTCTAAGAAGATTTCTCCTGGTGTGTAGCAAACTGTCATACTCTGTGATTTCATCCCTCTTAAATCATGAGGCATCAGAGAAACAAATTTAGCTTTTGCTCTGAAAAAAGGCATCAGAGCAAAATACATAATGCATTTTGTGTGGTGTGATCATTCAGCTCTATGAGCTGTATAATTGTCCTTCCAGATTTAAGATTTCTCCCTTCAAAAACAAAGCAACCATTAATTTCTTTCCTTATTATTTTTATGAGCCTTCTTTCTTACTATTAAATGAAATGTAAATAGAGTTCAGATATTTGAGTCTAAATCTTCAGCCAGAAATAAAACCTGCAAGAATTCCTTGCCAATATCAACAAGTTAGTTTGATATTAGAGCTGTCAATCTGAACATGGTTGACTATTTCTTTATTGATCAATTCAGGAAAATTGTCAATAATGATTACTAATATTGCCTAGAAGTGCCTCAGGGTTCTTATGACTGAAGAATTAAAACAAACTTTGCTCCAGCTTATGATTTAAAGAGAGTACAACTCAACAGCCAAAGAATTTTGCATCTGAGGGGAGAGAAAAATAAGAGTGATTATTACTGACAAGCACTCCTCTGACACTCAAAAGTGATGGATTTTAAACGTGTGTGCATGAAAAAGAAATAAAGAGATTTTTACCTTCCCTTTTTCATCCTTCTCTCTCCCCTCTTCAGAAAACTCTCTGTTTTTCTTGGGGAAGAAAAGAGATTATCAAGGGCAGGCAATGTTGGGTTGGACTGACTTGGCTGAATGCCATGGTGCCCACCAAAGCTGCTCTGTCACTCCTCTCCTCAGCTGGACAGGGCAGAGAAAATGTAACAAAAGACTCATGGGTGGGCCGGGATAAGGGCAGGGGGAGATCACTCAGCAATTACTGTCACCAACAAAATAGACTCAACTTGGGGGCAATAGTTTAATTACCAACCAAATCAGAGTAGAGTAATGAGACTTAAACCAAATCATAGAACAGCTTCCCCCCATACTTCCCTTCTTCACAGGCTCTCCTTCACTTCCCTCCTCTTACTCCTCCTTCCACAGAGATGCAGAACATCTCTTTAAAATATATTTCCTTTCCCAAAGTCTGCCTAAAACCACAAAGCTTTATTTTTTCTTACATGAAATCAAGATAACTTCCAGTCCAGACTGTAATGATACTGCTAGTGCATATTTTGGAAAAAAATGCCTTTGCTTTCCATGCAAGTTGAAATCTCTGGTTGGCCTTGCCACGCACACTGTGATTGTCCTTAGCATGTAGTCATGCGTCTTGTTGAGCTGAAGGGCTGTTATGAGCCATGAAAAGGAACAGAAAAAGCAAATTGTGATGTTTGTGCACCTTTCATGAATTTTATGATTCATACTTTATATGACTGATATTTTACTGATAGATATCTGATAATGGTTTGCTAACTTGTTGTAGAGAAGAGGTTTGGATTTTCAGTAGCCCATAACTTCAGCTTTCTTATGTAAGTTTTCAAAGTGGTACAACATGGGCATGGAATTATATGAAATACACACCTTTGGAAGTAAATTGTTTTTAGTTGTGTACTGATAAAAGCAGAAAGGCAGCTTGAGTATCAACAGTTTTGCTCTAGAGAGCAAATAACTAAGAAACACTTGCTTAAGTGAGCGTTAGGGTGTGAAGGGTTTCAGTCTCCAAACTAGTTGCCAAGGTTGTTATTTTCATGCTCTTGCAAGTCAGATGTGATGTTTTGGGGATTGGATTTTACCAAGGTAAAACAGCACATCAGCCAGAGGCAATACAAAAAAACTAAAAAACTAAACTTTGAAAAGAATGGCTTTACATATATTCAACTTACCTGGAAAACATGTTTTCTGTGACTTTTTAGCTTGCTCATGACAGTTTCGTAAGCCAATCTCATGTCCTTTTTTTGAGCTCCCTTGATAGAAATTTGCAATAAATGCCAGCAATTACATCCTGTTTTTGTGAAGCTGGATACATAAAAGTCAGGGTAGATGCCTGGGTCAACCTGGGTCAGGTAAATGAATTTAATTTTAAAGTAATCACTTTTTCATTATTTATTTATCAAAATCATTGTTTGGTGGTTGTAATTACTAATAGACAAGTGTAGCTTTCTTTTGTAACTACGAAGATGTTTCCTTGACATTTCTTCCTGCCTTGCAAAATAATGAGTTTCAGTAGTTTTCCCCACTAGAATTCAAAACAAATATTTGGAAAGTATGGAAATATCTTTCAGACAGGGTGGGTTTTCTTGTTTGTGGTTTGTTTTTTTTTAATGGAAGAAACTTCCAAATTATGGCCACTGTATTTATACAGGAAGCCTATTCTTAAAAAGGAATACTTGGAATTACATTCTACTGACACAACACATGTAACTCAGGCTGATGAATTAGGTAGCTGTAGCCCTGGGAGAAGTATCTTACAGCTTGACACAGTTTAGAGGCAACATCAAACTTCATCAGTGACACAGCAGGAGGAAAGACAAGTGCCTATAATGCCATTGTCAAGAAAGAATTACACAACTTCTTTGAACCTGCTAAGACCCATACAGCAAGAACCTGACTTTATTAAAGGCTGTCAGGCTGTAATGGAGCAAGACAGTCGGCAGTGAGGTACAAGCTGACTGTCCCAGCTCCTCATAGTGTTTGTGTCACTCCCACTTAACACCTGCATAGCTCTTAGCTCTCGTTCCTCCTGAGAATTAGAGAAATCAACACCTCCTTTGCAGTGCCAGAGAACAAGAAGGCCTGTGCATTTTATACAAAAACTGATGTCACAATTTCCATCGTAATTTCTGGGCTCTTTATTTACCAGTGGCAGGCTAAACAATGACTAAGAAATAATTCAAAATCAATGTAAGTAGGAACAATATAGTCTCAAGACACACAGAGAGACTGAGTACGGTATGTGATTGTTGAATTGCTATGAAAATAAATCCTAGAAAAGAGCATTATATCTGTATTTAACCATCTATTAAGATACACTTCTACCTTCATGGTGATTTTCAGATCTGATTTAATTCTGAAGTCATAAACTCATGTTTTTAGAAGGGAAAAAACTTTGTAGAAAGCTTTTCATCTGTAGTCAGAGAAATAAATGAGACACTCCTGAGAAGGTAGAATGGCTGGATACTTTTCGTGCAGGTTGAAGTGACAGAAATGTGTTGTGAGTTAATTTTTGATTACAGATTAAACAGAGCCATTTTAGGAGGCTTCTGACAGTCTTGAATCTTTAAGGTTTTTTGGGTTTTTTGCTTTTTTGTTTGCTTTTAAAGGCAAGCACAAAATCAAACCTTACACTGGAAATTTCTACAGTATCATAAATCAATGACTTCCCAATGGCCAATGAATTCCTACTTTTGAAGAAATGAGTTTATGTTTGGTTAGCACTTTTAAGAACTGAAGTACTTACCATTGTTATGGTTTAACATCTAAACATGATTTGGAATACAGGAAGACCATATGATATTTTTTTTTTTATGAAAACTTCTCTTGGGACAATCTTGCTCCTTAGCTTTGATTCATAAGGAGAAAACCAAAGCTTATCCCACAGGATGCAAGAACCAACATAAGCTGAGGTGCAGCCCAGCTCAGCTAAAGACTTTTCAAAATCTGGTTTTTTTGTTGCTAAAACAGCGCTTGGCTTTCTTAAAGCATTTGACTTGGGTGCTCAAACTGATAAAGGATGGGAGGTAATGGTGCACAGTCCTTTGTGCAATGATCTTTCAGGCTGGAAAGAGAGGGAGCTTTTGATCCTATACAGCTCTTTGGTTGATTCCAATGGGACTGGCCTCGTCATATGGTGGAGAGGAGTCAGGTCTGCAGACCCTGAATGTAAAGACCTAGAAATGTATAACAGTGGTGTTCTGCCCATGCATTGTGCAAACACTGAGCAGGAAGGACCTGAGTTGAAACAGCTTTATAAAAACCCATACAGTTAGTTAATATAAATATAATTTTAGGCCTAAAATAATTTAGAAAAAAAAGTAACCCTCATTAGAGATATGGGGGTTTACTTATGAACCACCATTTTCATTTCTAACACCATATATGATCCAGTAAAATTTCTTCCCTTACATCTCTCCATGTCTTGTCTCATTCCTTTCCTTCAGTAAATTCCTCACCTTTTCTCTTCCTCAGGTGACTTTACATTGCACAGAAAATGAGCAATCCCTTGAATAAAAGTCTTGCACAGGCCTCCCATCAATCTTCCTCCACTGTGATTTTTCCATGTGTAAAAGCCATGTTGTGACTACAGGGTTCTATTTTAACCCTGCTGCTGCTGTCAAAGTTGCTCCATCAGTTTAACTCTGCTGACTCTGATTTTCAATTCTTGCCACCAGTATGGCAAGATTTATTAAAATAGCAGAAAACTCCTGAGTTCACACTTAATTGTAGTTAATTTATTAGATTTTGATTTTTTTCAACCAAATTTCTCATTACACAGAATTCTTTTGTAAGCTTATGATACATCTGCTAAAAGAGAGCATATTCCAAAAGGCTCCTCCCAGCAGAATATATTTTAAATTGTTTCTGAAGTAATAAGGACCACAGAAAACTGTTGGCATACAAAAATGAATTAACTTAATTTCCCAACATATTCTTAGAACTACTAGAAATTTCCTTCTTTATGTGCTTCACATATGAATGTTTGTCCCTACTGAATTGTTCCCCATGCCAACGTGAATGAAGTTAGGATTATAAGGAAACAGGTGCGTGTCAGGAACAGAAGAAGGAGCTCTCAAAAGGTAAACTCAGGCTTGGTAAAGGATTTTAAATAGAATGGATCAGTTTTAAGTTGCTTCTGGTTCTGTTATTGTACAGTTCTCACCCAGACAAAACTGCACATAGCTTAGTGGGACTTAGTAAAGATGGAAATGAAGGGCAGAAAGAAAGAGAGCAACACATTTGTAATTCAGTCTCCAAAAGCTCTTTTATGTGACAGTTCAAAACCACGTTGCTAAAGAAACCAGTCCTGTAAATTTTTTCCATGCAAGTTACCCCTTTTGCTTCTTTGATTGCTGTTACAACAAACATTTGACTTTTAAAAAATCTGATTTCAATTATCTTTCATGAAGAAATATTGGCAAAACATTCTGCTTTACTTGGCCCACTCTAAAACTGATCCTTTATCTCATTTTTTATTTGTATTTTTTTTTAACCGGTGTCATTGCAGCCCTCAGCACTTTGAACCACCCCTGGTGCTCCTTGGACTCCCTGATGAACTGAGTCAGGGAGGTAAGCAAGCCAAAAATCAATTTTACATGACAGAAATGAGAAGTGCACTCTGCACCGATTCTCTGCATCATATCATTCAGGGACAGCTCTGGTGAAATGAAAATGGCAGAAATAGCAGGACATAAATGGACTTTTTCAGTGACAACAAGCCATTAGATCATTTTAGCTTTAGCTGCAAAATGTCAAGGCTTTGCTTTGTTAGTTGTCTTCATTAGACTTGTGGTGAAAAGAACATCTCAACATTTGAACCAAAACCTTGTTTCAAGTAAAACCTTGTGTTCTGGGTTGGGCGAAACAAACACCACAGTCCTTGGCAAGCTTCAAAATACAAAGAGGTGCTTTAAAAATTGTGCTTGAAGAATAGTGGGCATTATTACAAATGTCAGCAACAGAGCAAACATTATGTGAATACATCTATCTGTTCATTAGTAAGAACATATGAAAACTAGCAATTGAGCCTCCATTACAAGTTGCTTGAAGAAATACTGTCATTTTAAGTGATACATTGAGTACTTGTGCCTTTCTGATAGAACTAAGTTTCCATTAACTGCTCTGTACTGGTCTGAAACCATCATAATTTGTCAAAACACTGCATGATAAAAAACAATTACAGAATCACATAGAATGTTTATCAGCTTAAAAATTGTCTATTTTTCATCTTTTTATTTTTAACCTGAGCATTTTGTATTATTGCAATAAGCATAGAAATTACTTTCTGAATACTCTGACAATCAATTATTTCTCCTTTCTGTTTTTCTAGTAATAACTAGTCAAAACTTATCTAACCATGAATTGCTCCAGAAAACAGTATATAAAGCATTTTGATAAAGCAAGGTGCAGAAAGGAGATGTATATTCTAATAAACTGCTTAGATGATATTCAGGATCCAAATGTGTGAGTGTTTTCCAAAATAATGAGGTTTAGATCCTATCACTTTGTTTTTACAGATATCTTTCATCTATATTCATGTGTATTTCCTTTTTTAGTTTGCAGTTTGTTATCTACTTTCTACATTCTTTCCTCCTTCCACACCTTTAAAGTAAAAATATACATACAGAATAAAACATATGACCAGTAACATGGGAACCAAATAGGATTATCCTTTCCTTTTTTATTCTTTTAGTGCTTTTCTCCCATATTTATCAATATTGACTTCAGTTCACCTTTACATTCAGATTGATTGTAGTGTGGTCAAGCTCACAGGCTGGGTTTGATGGCTTCATTTGTATCTACCTGCCAGTTCCAGACAGACAAAACTCAGTCTCTCATGAAGTAGTAGAGAAAATGACGCTTTTGAGCATCTTCATTGTAGGAGGTGCTCATCAGTTTCCCACAGTATCAGAACTGGTGTATATCCAACAGGAAGAAAAGAGCCAATTTACCAAACTCTTGAGATCTTCTCCTTTCCTAATTATCTCAGTTAGCCTGGGTTTCAGCCATCTGTTGCATAGTATCTACATGAAATTCTGACTTTTACTTTTAGTAGTAGCCTTTTTGCCTGGTAGATTTCCTAACACAGTAATTATTCTGCTGGTTTAGGATAATGCCTTCTTTCATTAAACAACTTAACCTTCAAATCTATTGAGCATTAAGAGGTCCAAACTGGAAATGTTCCTTTTTAAGTGCATGTTTTTTGGGAAAAAATAAATTCTTTGTATATTTATAATTTAGTTTTATTTTAATGAAGCATAAATACTTATTTAAGAATATCTGGCTAATTAGATAACCACTTATTGCTCAAAGTTTGGACTCAGTGGTCTTAGAGGTTTTTTCCAACCTAAATGATTCTGTGATTCTGCCGAGCCTGAAAACGAGAAAATTGAAAAGGTTGAATATACTGCATGCAATATTTGTATTAAATTAAATAGTCATTCTCATGTGCATTGTATATCAATGCTTGTGCCCACATGAGAAGAGAGTTACTCAGCTGGGAATGACTTCTACATCATTTGTGGTGTGACTCAGACCTTCAGAGTTGTTCTCTTTCAACTGTACCCACAGCAAAATCCATCTAATATCCTCTCTTTGAAAGTGCACAGGAAAAGATGCTCATGTCCTAAGGACTATAAATCCCAAGTGTCAGTGGAAGCTTGCTCTATTCGTTAAAATACAGATCATAAAATTTTATCTCTGTCTTTTCCTCACCCCTGGAATCTTCCAGGCAAAATCCAAGATCTTCTCCAATGCCCTGGTGAGATGGATGTCTGTAAAATATTGGTTTAACATCATGTGCTGTTAAGACTGAGTAAATTTCTTACTAGAGGATACTCCCCAAAAAACCAAAAGCCAATCAACCAAAAAAAAAAAAAAAAAAAAGCCCCAACCCCCCAAAAAACAACAAAACAAACAAAAAAAACACCACAAAAAAACCACAGAAACCAACTAACCAACCAAACCAAAACCCCAAAAAAAGAAAAAAATAAACAAACAAACAAAAAAAAACCCAAAACAACCAAACAAAAAACTCACCACAATTTGTGACATTAACTAATCACTCTGTTTGTATCATTAATTTGACAATATTCTTCTAAATCTCACCCTTAGTAACATATTTGCTCTTTTGAATACTGGCACTGTAGGTTTGGTTGCACTGTTCTTCTTCCTTTTTGCAAATGAAAACTGCTTTTTTTAGCAACAGGCTCTAGATTTTAGGATCTCCTGGATTCTTCTGATGGTAGGGATGACGTGCCTTTGCCAAACTTGCATGTCCTCTGTTCTAGGGCTGATGCCACTTCCGTCCTTTCATTGTGCCTCTTTCTCCTCTAGACCTGCCTTTCCACATTTCACTAACTATAAACAGGGACATTTCTGGATGGAAAATCGAAGCGAGAAGATGCCTTTTTTTTTTTCCCTAGTATCTGTAATGACCTTTGTTTTTGATAAAGGACAACCAGCCAGTCAGCAATTATTTGAAAAGTAAGAAAACATCATTGTAACTTTTTTACAAGGTTCTGCTCAAATTTTGCCAAGTCCAAACTTTACTATGGCAAAACTTCCATTTTCTGCAGACAGTGCTGTGTATTTTTCTTTTTTATTATTTTATTATTTACTTCAGCAATTGATTTTGTGTTTACAGCTTCTCCAGTTACTGTTTGGACTTGATTCTCCTCTCTCCGTTGAAAGACAGGAATTTCAGCAGGGTTGCTTTTGACTTATGGTGGGGCAACTAAGAAGACAATCAAAGTGAAATAGTTCAGCAAAATTTACTATTTGTGGCAAATCAGTCTTTTTTTTCAGTAAGACATCTTCTTCTGAAGTGTCTGTTACATCTGTGTCTTCAGCAGAAAGCTTGAGCTAAAAATTGTCAAATTGTCTAAGTTGCACAGTTTCTAAAGTGCCAAACTCTACAGTATCTTGCCCTTTTTTAAAACTTTCGGGAGAAGTTTTGACAAGTGATTAAACTGATACAGACTTCAGAACACTCAAAGCTTGAGACATAAAATAACTAAAACTGAAGTTTTGAAAACAGTGATAAATTTCAATGTTTTTTCACTTCCTAGTTTAAAGTAGACAGATCATAAAATACTTAAGTCCTGGCAGATTTTCTCAGTGATGTTTGGAGTGGTATGGATAAAAGCATACCATTTAAAACTCTTTATCTGGAACATAAAAACAACCCCCAAAGGTTTTCCTTCTGAGGTTGTGCTGTTTTAATGTGAACTTTTTTGATGGGAACTAGATTTCACGCAGTAGAAGGGAGATACGAGTAATAAAGGAAGAGAAAAAACACATTTCTATGTTTTGGGGTCCTTTATCTGCACAAATGTAAAAGGACAGCTCTGTGAGAGAAAGAAGTAAGATCATTAACGTTGTACAAGAGAAGAAACGAGCTAAGTGGTTGATGGTCATTCAGGACTATGAAAAAGCAAGCAGCTAAGAGCTTTAATTTGTTTTGTAAACTATGAACATTTTTGCAGCTACAGTAAGTAATAAGTAGAAAAAAGGAAAAGTCTTAACTAGCCCAAAGTTTTAAAAATCTCAAAGAAAAATCATCTCCACTCTTTGTGTTTTCCCTTGATGTTCATGTGCAAGATTTAATAGCAGTACATTTCACAGCAGGATAGCTGGAAATAACCTCGCTACCCAGAGATCACTTGTGAGCAGTGAAGCCAAAAGATTCTACCACCTCACTCTCTAGCAGTTTATTAGGATTAAATGTTCAGTCACTTGCTTGAAAGTGATTATGAGATGAACTGGGGTAAGCTACGATGCATGCAGACAATTTTCTTTCACCTAATGTCAGCAGTAATTGTGACAAAGCTTAAAAACATTCATACTAAAAAAGTATAATTAGTTTTTTACTCATTAAGTCTTATACTAGAATTTCATTTTTCATAAGATATGAAATCTTGAGGAAGAGGAGGAATATTAGCTAGAGGGTTTGCTTAGCTGAGCTCTGAAAAATTAAAGAAAAGCTAATTTCTTCCAAAAGAAACAGTCTTAGGTATATCACACAGAGTACAATTACTCATATGCTACTTCTGAAAGAAAGGTTATTTTTCAGTCCATACTATGAGTTAGATATTTTCAAATCACCATCATTAACTAAAAGCATTTGACAAGGAAACACAGAGTGTGCTGTGCTACCTCTGAGACAGAGGTTCCTCTGAAGGTCAGTGTGAGGTTTGTATAAATTAGTCTAATAGCAAGTATCACACTCTTTTGATCTCAGTAGATCTGGCCCTGGATGTTTCATTACATTTGAGCGTGTCCGTGTGCTTCAAAAAAGACAAATTTTGTTTGTCATGCAATGCAGTGTGTGCTTGCCACTCACATCATCACCCCAGCTGTAGGGTGACAAGGCAAATTCCTCCAAACTGATTTGTATCCACGGGTTTCATGCTGGGTTTACAAAACTTGATCAGTAAATAAGGTCAGGTCTCTCGATTTGAGGTCTGGCACATTTTATATCCTTTCTGCTTCAAAGTTCACATTCTCACGGCTATTCTGATCATTGCATTTGTCTTTTTTTCTTTTTTCCCTCTAAGCCTATTCAGTAAATTGTAGGAATATCCTGACAGCTTTTTTTCCCCTGAAGTCTTCATATTACCAGATAAACCTTTTGGGTTTGTGCTAGCTTAAGTTATCACTAGTTATTGCTTAGTTTCCCATTGCTGCAAAAAGGAAATTCTTTATGTTAAACTCATGCCAGAAGAGTAATAGGTGAAAATTCCACACAATTTTTCTTGAGGAAGTTCTGAAGTTGACTTAAACTTTTGGGAACCAACTAGATTAAATGGCACAATTCCACTCTCATTTTATTTTCTTGCACTAGGAGAATTCAAGTTTACCATAATGTCTGAAGCAGCCAGAAACTGATAGGATTCAAGAAAAGGACTTCTTATCGACATCAGGCATTCTGCTACAGGAATTAAGTTTAGCATAATAAAACATAGATCTGGTTGTACCAAACATTGTTCAGATTAAATCAGCTTCTTGAAAAGTGCTCTGTGCCTTTGTGTCAGTATGTTGATCTCATCTGCTCAACAATTGTAAATCTAAATCTGCAAGTTCAGAAACTTTCAGCCGTGAACTAGCAAGATCCAACACAATCTTTATAACATTTCTATAGGACCTTAATTTTTAGAGATGTTTACTATTTTAAACTCAAAAGTATCATTTCACTTTGAGGATGCTGAAGGAGACTGATTGCAATTATACATAATTGGAACTTCCACAGCATGGCTGTACCTGCCTGGATAAATCATCCATACATTTTACTCTATGTTAATTGAATAAGCACCCACAAAATTCCACTATCCATTTCCTAAAAATCTTTGGCACTAAAAAATGATTCTTGAAATATCATGACTGAAATAAAACTTTGAATAATTTGAAGGATGTGATGGATTTCTTGTTGATCAGAATTACTTTTTTTTTTTTTTTTTTTTTAACATGAGAATAGCAAGACATGCAAAAGGACTTTTGATCTCTTAAGGGAGTTTCGTTAACATGCAGATGATCAGAAGCTCTGGGCAGGGAAGATTGAAATGAAAAGTTTAAAATTTTGTTTCTTTCTTGTCCACTGCTCCATTGCTTCTTTGTAAAATGCTTTTTTTTTTTTATTTTCGCAGGACTTCTGCTTGTGTTGTGGGTTTTTTCCCAGGTGAGGTTTCACAGCTGAGATGAGATGATCTAACTGCTTGCTGACACTATCAGGGAACATTTCACCCTCCGGCCTCACCCTCAGTCTTAGATTAATTCCAGTTATTACCTAATCCCTATGTGAGCTGGTACAACAGAAAATTTGCTTTTTCTTTTTTCTTGTTTTTTTCTTTTTTTTCCCCTTGAATAGTTTGATTTTTCATCATTTTAATGAGCTATGGGACAAGAATGCAATCTCAGCTTGCAAAACAAAAGTGCATAATGGTTCTCTGTTTGTAATGATCCAAAATTCACGGACTTTCTTGCTTATTAAAGATCCAACAGGCTGAAATTGTCTTATATGATGTTGTTCCCTTCCCCCAAAAAACACCCACAAAAACAACTCCCTTCCCCTAAGCCTCCTAGAACTTTAAAATACCTCATTTCTATTCAGAAGGAACACTGTATCTCAAATTTTGTGTTCTGAAAGAAAACATAGACTGTGTGCTGTGTCCCTGAACTATAGGGCACCTAATGAGATTTCTAGTTCTGGTCCTTCACACACCTCGTTTTCTCTCATCACAGATTGCCTCATGTATTTTAGCTGTTTGGGCAGTGAGAGAGACGTGAGAGCATTTAGGAAAGTGTAGTTACAGATTTTATGATGCAGTAATAAAGGAGTCAATAATTCACCCAAACCACAAAGCCCCACGTCCAATAACTGTAGCTCTCAAGAACAACAGTAGTGGAAAGGAATATATTTCAGTCTCTAAAGGAGAAATGGTTCAGTCCACATGTCCAATAATGGTTAAGCAGGATTCTGAGTAATAAATGTGAACTGCATATATAGCCCTGGAAGGTGTATTTAAGATAGGGCTCATTTTGTGAAAAAGGGTGGAAAAATAATGCAGACAAAAGTGGACAGTGATTTATCAACAGAACAAAGTCTTACATTTCTTCTAGAACATGGAATATGGACTAATGTGGGCATATACATATATATACATATATATACATATATACATGTATATACATGTATATAAATATACACCTATATGAGAGAGAAACAGTGCACCAATGAGGGAGTCATAAATGTGTTCTGCAGGTTTATTTGGTCACACTGCTCATAAATTCGCTGAACAGGACATGAAATGCTCCTACCAATGGACAGAGGAAGTCCATTGTAGTGAGCTATGTTTCCCCTAAACCTTTCTGTTAGATGTGATAACAGACCTTACCTTTCTTATTGACCTGGCAGTAAAAAAATGGTCACTCTCTCATGCTGTGAGTAAGAACCAACTTTTCTTAGAAAAGAGATCACAGAGATCTCAAAATGGCACCAGGGAAGCTGCCAGTGAGAACTCCCCCCAGCACTCCTCCAGCATTAAGATGCTTTAAGCTTCTGGAGCAGGAAATATCACACCTGTGAAAATATTTTTAGCCAGCCCAACTAGTGCTCCAGCCATTTCAGATGGCTGCCTGTTCTATACTGGGAGGAAATTAGATTGAAGCTGCAGGAATGGCAAATCCTGAAGTAAGTAGCAATTCTGGGGTAATTTAAGACTCACAAAAAGGATGGACGCTATGAAAAGTAGGCAGCTGTGCTCCAGACTAGAATACATAAAACTTTGTAGCTCTTAGTGTGAATACCTAAGCAGCTCTGGCTATTATGCAGAGGGATCTCAGTAGTAATTTTCTGAGGCACCAAAGGTAGCAATGTGTTGCACAAAAAAACAACACCTCCTGTCTCTTGAGGATCCAAAGAGGGGCATCTGCTCGGCCATTTGTTAAGTGTGCACAGTGCCTGTGCCTCCAGGCAGGAGATTCACAGCTGCTTTGTTACATTAGGAAATTTAAATTAGTTTTGCTGAGACACAAGGATGGTTTTATTTAGTTTGTCCTTTATTTCAGGCATTTTGAATTCAAGTTCCTTGCCTCTTCATATGGAGAGAGATATTACGGATGTTTGCACTCTGCAGAAAAAGTGAGGATTCTGAGGTAAGGTGGTTAAAGGTAGAAGCTCTTCTTGAATAGACTTTGCTTTTTAATCATAAATATATTAAAATATAAATTGAATGAAGTATAAAGGATGGGAAGAACTCCAAATTTAGGTGAAAAGAAGAATTCGTGTGCAAACATGTCTCAGGATAAACATGAACTCAGAAAAGCCTTTAAGGGATACTTTCAAATGAAATGTATAAAAAATGTTCCAAAATTTAAGAAGTCTATTTCTGTATTTGTTATTCCTTTCATTTACTTCTAGTTATGCAAAAGATCCAGTATGTTCTTCTTTGAGACAAATAAAAAACAACTGGCTGTGCCACAAAAAGGGTCATACATACTCATGACTCAAGAAGTTACTCCCTTTTGATTTTTTTGCCTGTAGACTGTGAGTATATTCTGAAAGCCAAAACTCTCAGTGCCTCTGACACACTGTTCCTGGTCAATGGTCTTTATTTCTAGTCAAACAAAGAGTGGGAGAACTCCACCCAGTAAAAAGGAAGTAATACAAACTCTCAAATAATACAGTTCATAGAGAAGCGATCTCTGTTAATCTCCTGCATTTTTCAAAAATCTCCGTGGGCTAAAAGTTAAATATGCACACCTGGACTCAGATCATCCTTCTGACTCTCACCCTCCTGCATAATTTTCTTCAAGAAAGCTGTGCTTTCAGATCTTTGAGAAACTCAGTGCCACGGACAAGCAGATGTAGTGAACATTACCAGGTGTAACATGCTGCCTTCAGAGCATCAACAAAACTTTTGTGCCTATTTCTTAACTCTTCTTACCTTGCTGATAATGGGACCTGAATTCTTTGACACATTCATCATCATGCTGTCTGAACACCAGTATAGATCAGCTTCATTATCAGAGAAAAGCTTTTACTGAGGTGGCAGCTGTGGCCTGTAGCCACCTCTGAATTTTGATGTGGATGGGGAAGTTTACTTAAATTTCCTCTGAAGTTAAAGACTTCTGGATAAAGCTGTTCATTGCTATGCACATCTTTCCTCCTGAGGAGTTATCCAGCATTGGGGCTGCCATGAGATTTGAAGGCTTTTAGTTTTAACCATAGATGTGTTAATATATGGGCAGACAGCTATAAGACAGCAGTGGCTTTTGAGGCAGATGCAGAGTGTGTTAAGGTCATTAAAAATGCTTTCGTTGTCTTATTGGGAATGCAGACTGAGAAAGTTTTGAACAGGATGCCAACTGATTTCTTAAGGCTACAGAAAAACCTCAGGACAAAGAGAAAAATTCCAGACTCTGTGTTCAGCTATTTGCTGTGTGTGGGTGCAATGCTCCATAACCACAGAGGGCAGATAAATTATGAAACTCTTTGTCTGGAACATTTATTTTTTGATGGAGGCAGCACAAGCTGAAAGGGAAAAAGAAGCCACTAATTTTTACATTTGCACCGTAGCTTCCAAGCGTAATTGTGAAAGAATAACAGAGGTTTGGAAACAATTTGAGTGGGACTGGAGAGAAACACAGCGAGCCCGTGATACTCGGCAGAGTGACAGCAGAGGGCACCAGTGGCCTACACTGGAGGAAAATGACCTTTTTTTTCCCTTGTAAATTGCCCAATAAATCCTTGTTTGCTCTTACCAGCTTAATGCAACAAAAGCCGAAGCAATATTTCAATTTTAAAAGATTCCTAGGGCTGACTCTTTTGGGTGTTCCAAGTATGTGCTTGTGAAGGAAAGGCAGCTTCCACCATCTGATGCCAGACACAAACAAGAAAAATGTCCAAACTGGTGTTTATGAAATTTATTGCTCACACATTTGCTGAAGGTAATCTAATCATAAAAGCTTGTTGCTTGGGAATTTTTAGCCTTTCACCTTCCAAGAAAAGTATTTACTGCACGGATAAAATATTCTGTGCCCTATATATTAGTAATGTAAAAGTTTCAAAGACTGGGTAAATTGTGATTTATGTGACAGTTATTTTCATGCAAGCTAACAGAAACAGAAGAGAAAATATTAGGCTGCTGAAATCTATGCAGAAGTTCCTGGCATGTTCATAAACTGAAGGTGACATGTTTACAAACTTTAAGATCCACACAGATTATTCATTGCACTTATTTTGTATTAATATGCCTGCCTGAATAGCACCTACCATAAGTATTTCAGCTTGCTGTGGAGACCTCGTGCCCCTGAGATATTCCACTTTTTTCAGGTACGAGGATTGGGATGGCCTCTGCAAGCCACGTAGGCATGTGAATATTTTTATTTGTTCTATGTAAATATTATATTGTATGCTTTCGTGATATTAAATACTACTTATAGGTGTAGAGATACATATTTATATACTTTAAAATTAATGTATTGTGTTTATCTCGATGATGGTGATCAAAATATCTCTAATGGAATGAGAGTAGGGGCAAATTCTTTGCAAATAGTTTTGATGTAGATTACTATTTAGACATCTTCAGAGAAAAATGAAATCATCAGCTACTGCCAGACCAGGAACTGAGTGAGGAATAAGTAAACCCATTGATTATTCATTTGGCTTAATATTATATTTATTATTACATTTTCTTATTTGTTTATTGAAAATAGCCATGTGAAGATAATGACTTGAAGACCAGTCTTCATTTCCTGCCACTCTCAAGCACCTAGTCTCCAAGGACTTTGAAGCTGGTGTGCTCTAAATTTGTAATAAAATACCCTTTTAATTGGTAAGCACAGAAAATATTACTTTTATAAATATTTGATGAACGGAGATGCTTTATCTATTCATTAGACTCCAGAGTAATATATGTTCATTAGCAGAAGATGAATAACAGCATTTAATATTCTTTGTTTACAACTGAAGGTCACATGGAAGAATATATTAATATGTAAGTTGTGACCTTCACATTTTCTCAGTTTTAACAAGAATGGGCTTGTTTGCCTTTATATGGTCAGATCTGTGTTTGATTTTCAGCTTTAATTAGCACAATTAAATTCACTTTCTGTGACAGGCAAAATGCACTATGGTTGAGAAGACTGGTTTGGTTAGTTTTAGGTCTTGGACAAAAAAGAGAAAAAAAAATACTTTTTAAGAAGAGAAATATTTGTCCACATGCCAGAGAATAAAATTATAAATTACTATTGGGTAAAAGAGTTACTATTATCAGAAATAATCAGAAATAAGTATCAGAACTATCACCAGATTAGTTTTCTTTTCAAATACCTACCTTAGTAAGAAATAACAGTCATGCAAAGATAAGGGCACAGTTTAGGTCTCTTGCTCTGTGTATCTCAGGAATCATGGGCACACTCCAAGCTCACAAAGCTGTTAGATAGCACAACTCTGTTTAAAATTGTATGACTGGTAAGTGTATTACACTTACAGCTTTCAGGCATGATTTCACAGAACAGACAGCAGGGAGGAACAAAGAAAGAGTAGGCTAAGAAGAAATGGTGCTCAGAGCTCATCAAAAGCTGATTTGGTCAGATTGGCTTTTGAAGGGAACTGTGATTTACAGAAAATCATAATTTTCTTGAAAAAAATTGTTCTGTAGTTTATCTTGGGAACTGGAGTTCAGTCATCCTACAGCCTAGAAAAGATCCATGGAATCACTGGGTTCATTAAAAAAAATTCTCTATTTTTCTTACTGATTTTAAAATGAAAAGGAACTAAAAATATCAGGGTTGCGTCCAGGATGCACACTTAAATGTCTGATCAACAACAACTGGAGAAAACTCTTTCCAATAAAATGTTTAACTTTGTGGAAGGTAAAGCTGTGGCCTACCTGATGCATGTAATATATTTTGTTAATAATATAAAGATATTACCAATGTGGTGTTCTGTTTTTGGGGGTTTTTTTCACTGGTTAGGCTGTGCTGTTCTTTTCCCTGTTTCCATAAAGTATGGTCCAAAGAGAATTCCTGTGTCATAAATGGGTCAGACTACATAATGGATTTAAAGGAAGTCTCCCCCTCAAAGAAACCCCCAGAATTACTTTAGCACAAGAGGACACGGCCTCAAGTTGTGCCACGGGGGGGTTTAGATTGGATATCAGGAAAAAATTCTTCACTGAATTCACAGGCATTGGAACAGGCTGTTCAAGGAAGTGGTGGAGCCACCATCCCTGGAGGCATTTGAAAGATGTGTGGATGCGCTGCTTAGGGAGACGGTTTAGTGGTGGGCTTGGCAGAGCTGGGTTTACAGTTGGACTCAATGACCTTAAAGGTCTTTTCCAACCTGAATAATTCTGTGATTATCTGGTTGTCACATATAATCTGTAAGTATAAGCTTCTCCCTCCCCATCCCCCCACCTCTGGTGTCATACCATCATCCTTCTTATTCAAAAGCAGAGCAGGAAAACCACCTCAAATCTTCATCCTGATGATAAAATACTTGATTTTTCTCCTGCATTTTAATGTTGTACTCTAAATGCAAACACTGGATGTTGACTTCTTTGCACTACCATAGCCCATCCTCATGTTACAACAATAACGTGTTGCTCACAGAGAAAATAACAGCAATAAAGCCTGGGATCATTGTTCTTCTGCCATCAGTATTTCTGCAGTGAGACTTGAACTGTTTCTTATCTTTGTGGGTTTGATTTACATTTCATTAAGTCTACTTTCTTCTGTGAAAAAGCACTTTCTTCTTATTTGCATAAACATATAGATTGCATAAATAGCATTGACTATTAAGGAGTCATGCTAATGGAGGCAAGCAAGAGTTATGCATATTCAAAGCAAGAAATGAATAGATGGGGTGTATTATATTTCTTGAAGGGGAAGTTTGCCAAAATCTTTGCTGAAAACCTTGAGTTTGTAGATTTGTGCTCCTCAGGAAGGTCACCATGAAAAATGGCACCCAAGATGCTGAGGAAGAAATGTCATTACACAAAGAAAAATGTCCCTTTTTTGGGAATAGTGCTGATACACTAATTAATCTCTTCTTTGCTATTCTGAGGTAATTGTATATCCTTGCTTGTGGAGAGGACTCAACCCTCTGTTCCAGTGCTGTGCTCTCCTCCCCTTAGGTCTGATGCCTGTCCCAGAAACACCAGGGCTTGCTGGCATCTCTGTCCTAACCTCCACAAGAAGCAGTGAAAGCATTGACAGCAAACCACCTCTCTCCTTCCCTTCCAGCATCATGGAGCTGTTTGGTGGGTGTTGTCCAAATATGTTTTCATTCTGATTAAGTCTTTCTGCAGAATTCTAAAGCCTTGCCCTGTGGTGACACAGCCAGTATCAGAAGTCTTTAATGGAGCTTCTTCAGTGGAGCAGAGCTTGATTGAGGTGAAGATGGCAAATGATGGTAAATTTTGTTGTTCTTGTATAAGAAGACTCAGTTTTCTTTTTATTCTCAGGACACAGGCCTTCATTAGCACATGTGTGAAAGCCTGTAATTTCTAGAGCATTTACAACAAATTAGGGATTAAATTCTTTGCATAGGAAAATCCTCTGTATTATTAAGAAGATGAGGACGTATTCCCTAGTGGGCAGCTATTCAGAATATGTCTACAGCAATCATGTTCTAGGAGCATGACCATGGGTCCCAGGTGTGGGAAAGTTTAGTAGAGGGAACAAGACCATGGAATCTTAGAACAGTTTGGGTTAGGAGGGACCATAAAGACCATCTCATTCCAGCCTTTCTTCTATCTTGACACCTGCATCAAGTTCTATTCAAAATTAACTTATATTGCTTAAATTAGTTCATGGCCTTCTCTAAATTGCTTCATGGGATATTTAACAGACACTTTAATCAATGTAAATTAACAAACAGATAGTGCTTCTATTATAAACCAGAGGCACACCTCCGTTGCATTTTTTTTCATTCTTCTCCCTGTTATTCTACTCAGAACTGATTTATTTGCTAAAATTAAGGATGGATATCTACTTTTAGACTATAGACAATAATATATATTGTGATGATAGAGGAGAGGAGAATGGCTGTTGCATTGACTGATTTTGTTAGGGCGTAGATGTTTTTTCTAAAAAGGGAGAGGACTTTCCTGGTTATCTGTTGGGAAAGTTGGTAAGTCTAATGAGCAATACAGAATAGCTTATTCTTGGTCTTGGGAAAGTTTACAAGAAGAATGAAAATAAGTTTCTGGGAGAAACAGGAGAAATAAATCAGCAAAGTTGAAAAACTGACACCATTTAGTTCACTTTTATTTTCTTTAAAAATTATTCTGCAAGCACAAAGTTGTCTATGGATTCCTCTTTCAATGAAAAATTATACCCTAGAATTATTATTTATTATTGGAAAATAAAATTTTATGCTTTTTGCTTCAAGAAGAACTGTGGCCTAAGCATTTTTTTGTGTGAGAATGTACTAGCTTTTGCATTAGACACATTTGTCATATTCAGTCAGACAAAGCCTATGAAAGAACTTAATAAAAAAATCCTTTACAACAATCAAGACTTAAAGTCATCCTTTAGAAGATTAATACATATCTGACCTTCAGAGGAAAATGATACCACCCTAAAATGGCTAAGAGTTTCAGCTTGCTATAGACACAGGAACCAGAAAGTCGTGGGTTTGACACCATAAAATTTTGTATTTTGGTGACTGTTTTAAACAGATATCTGAAATGCAAATCTGTTACCATACTGGCAACAACCTTTTAATATTCAGCAAAGAGAGAAGATGTTAGTGATTTATTGGGTATCACTAAAGAAGGACGTACAATTACTACTGGCAGCAGTTTTGACTACATAGTCAAAACCTAAAAAGAATGAAAGCTTAAATAAATATCAAGTTGACGCGTTAATTAAAAAAAAAACAACAACAACAAAAGAATAAAACAACAACAAAAGCAGAAAAAAACCCTCTGAAGATTAGTTTGCATCCAGAGCAAAATAATTCTGTTGCATGAGGCATTTAGTTCAAAATATTACTTTTTATTTTAAAAGACTTCTCTAAATGTCCTTACCTTGTATTCATTTATATTTCCACTTAGATTTGTCTTGTGTTTAGACTCAACAGAATCTATGCTCTGTGTATTTAAGGCACAGAGTATGTAGTAACGATAAAAGAAAAAGAAATAATTCTTGAAATCCATAGACCACAGGAAAAAAAATCAGCTGAGACAGAGAAACAAGAGGGATTTAAAAAGAAAAAGAAAGATATTTACAGTGATATACAACAGGAACTTCACCTTAAAGACTTTTCCTCAGAAGCAGTGAAGTTTGTGCAAAACCTCCATCATCACTCCAGAATATTCAGGGGAATTTTTTTTTTTTATTTTTTCTTTTCTTTTCCTCATTACTGACATGTAGCACAGCAAAGTCTCCCTGAGTATGACATAGGCCAGGCTTAAATTGCTCGCTGAATAAATGTTTCATTTCTTTACAATGGAGATTAATACCAGATTTGGGATATTGGCTCAGCTTTGAGATATTGTCACTCCACTGGAAAGAATATCAACATAAGACAAGTCCTTTTTTCAACTACTGCCAAGTTTCCCACTCTCATATTTCCATCATGTAGAGAGGATGCATGAAAGAGCAAATGGTTTCTGGTGAGGAATTTTTGGCTCAGTTTCATGGAGGCACAGGAAGTGTGCCTTGTTTGGGCACAGCAGAGGAAGTTTTCCAAAGGTTGATCTTTATGAAAAGAACTGTGCATTTTGGTAGGAATTTCTGCCCACAAAGGCAAGTAATTACTCAACAATATCAGCACAGCATGTAGTTTCTGTGTGCTAGACCCAGCTGGTATCTGTTCTGCTGTGGGCCACTTTCTAAAGGGGATTGGGACAAGGAAAGGTGATCATGGAGGAGCTGTGTAGTGCCCTTAGTAACACCCATGTAAACCAAGAGACAAATGTCTGCCCTCGGTAAGGGCCAAGAAAGCACAATAAATGACAGTTTTTTAGGATGTAAAGGAATAAGTAACAAATTAGGACATGATTAGGACACTACATAAACCCATGGTGTCCCCATATCTTGGCCATTCTGCATATGTAGTTCTGATTTCCCCGTTCAGAGCTGCTAAAATAGAAAGGGCAAAAGGGAGGGAGCAGCTTCTCCAGGAGGGCTGACTACTTCGACTAGGATATTGATGGCTGGAAAAAAGAAAATTATACAAAATGTGATAAAAAGTCCATATAAATCACATGAAGGCAGATATTTGACGTCTTCGTTTATAAAACCATGAGAGGGATGGTGATGGTATTTATTTTCTCTCCTAGCATGCGGTTAGAGAGTGTTTTTTGTTCATATTCCCAGAAATAGCAAATGATATGGAAGAAATTTTCTGTGATAATACCAGAAATACTCCCATGACATACATCTGTACATGGCTAGTCTGAAAAATAATACAGAACCTAAGCTTCCAGTGTTCAAGGGAAGAAAAAGTACCACAAACCTAGGACTTTAAAATACTGCTATTTCAGGAATCACCATTCTTGAAAATGTATAAAAATAAACAAGTTTTGAAGGCATATCAGTCAATAATGAGAAGGAACAACAGACTGAAAAAACAAACCAAATTTTCATTTCATACACTTTTTAATTTAAAAGTATATGACAAGATTCATTAACAATTCTCTCTGAGAAGAGAGAAATGCTTAAAAAAATTAAAGGGTATAAAAATTATCCTTGTGTGAAATTTCAGATTAATTTTAAAAGTGTTTGAAGTCTTTTAAGATGCATAAGAATATTCAATAATTACATGTAAGGCAATTTATCAAAGTCATTTGCTTTGCTGGAATGCAGGTTTTAATATGCAAATGTAAAGTAAAATAACTACTACAGCTGCATATAAATATTATAGCTTCCCTCAAGTTAACTTCTATGTTGCCAATAGAGAAATAAGGGTGCTTTTTATTTAATACAATTCATTTCATTATGGATATTATTCAGCTATACATTCTAAAATGACAGTTTGATTTGGTTTCACTTGAATATTTTGAAGCTTTTTTGAACTATAAAGCTCTAGTATGCACCAGAACAATGTTTTAGCTTCATGTTAATATTCAATATTATGCTCACAAATTGAATTAGTTGAGGAGCTGCAACTCCCATAGTAAAGATTCCTGGTATGAAATGTACAGCTTCGTGCAGATTTTATGCTCTCAAACAGAGCTGCTGTTGCTTTGTTTAGCAATTCTTCTATTTACAATATGTACTTTAAGATGACATGTCAAAGGCAATTCTGCTGGAGCAGCTTTAGCAGAAGAAACTGCTGTATATCTTTTGAAAGTATGAAAATCATTAGTATTGGCAAAATAAAAAATTCAGAGAGCCTGAAATCCAGTGTTGAAATGGAACTTTTCACTTCTGAGCTAAACTCCAGTGAAAGGAAATGTTCAGTTTGGGTCAGAGGGACGTCGATTCAGTCTTCAAAATAGTGAATAATAATTTGAAACACTGCTGTTGAATAAGACTGTTGTATACCACAGAACAGGGGCTGAGCTTTTATTAATCCCAGAGAGCAGCCTGTTTCTGGTGAAATTCCCCTTCAAGATTAATTCAGTGCAGATTGTGCTTCCAGAAACCCTACACAGTGATGCTGTCTTGCAGTAGCAGGAGAGTGCTTGTTTTTCTATTTGCAGGAAAGTGAAAAAAACAAAACAAAAGCAAAAAAACCCCAACTCTGGGGCAATTAATTAATGAGAAAAAAAATCATAGCATGTTTATTAAGTGAAAGAAAGATGATAAAATTGGGTTTGTTGTGGTTTTTTTAATTTGTTTTACACTGCTTCATGGGTTTTTAGGGGAAGGTAGAGGTAGAAATGAGAAAGGTATTCGTGATACTAAGTCTATATTTACTTGGACACATGATGTTAAAGTGATATAATTAATCCACTTCCTAGTCACTGCTTGAATACTTTAGAAATAAAATTTTAAGGGGAGAGTAGTGAGAACTCTGTGTCTTTTACTGCATTTCTCACAGCAAATGAGGATGTGGAAGGGGACAGGATGTGGCCCACTTCCAAAGCAATGTTTTGGATTAAGGTGTCCAGGTGAGTCAGTAACTCCAAAGAGCTGCCTCCATCCTTCCTTTCAGCAGTTCTCTGAGGTTTCCAGGCGCTCCTAAAACACACAAGCTCCTCTAAAGGGCTCTGCAGAATTAATCCTCACAATCCCCTGTCACCCTTATCAATATTTCTTTGTCACATTTACAAGTTCTAGTTGGAGACCCTTCCAGAGTTCCTCTCATCCGGGCCAAGGCTCGACTGCCATCTGGTTCTAATCAAGACAAACTTCCTGGGGGAAGTTGTTTTCAAACTATCAACTCCAAACCCCTTCCCACCTCAGCCTTCAGCTTTTGTGTCAGACATAAGCCATCCACTCACTGCTGAGCTCAAAGTTTTCTGCTGAGATATTTCATACCAGAACCTAATACTGATCTGGTTGTCAGTATCTGTGTGATCCTCAAGGTGCCACAGACAGTGGAGGTCACCATCCTCCCTCAGAACCTCAAAAACCACCTGTTTTTAATTCTTGGGTATAACTCTTAGCTAGAAAGAAGAAAAAAAAAATCTGAATAAAAAGAAACAAGAGTTTGGCCATGGTAGCACTAACTCAGAACATCAGTGTTCTGCTAAAAGTATCATCAAATTCTTTTCATTCTTCTTCTGTGAGCAGCCAATCCTTGTCCTCTGTAGCCTGCTTTCTGCAGGGATGACAATGGAAAGCACCTTTTTCTGCCTTTCTCCTCCAAAAGAGCTCCGCAAAGACTACAAAATCAAGTCATTCAAGGTAAGAGGTTTTTTGGGGGTTGATTTTGAGCTTTGAACCCACAGCTGTTAAGTCTTTGCTCAGCACCCTCATTCTCAGTCTCTCTGCTCACATTAATTCCTCATTTCTCTAGAAAAAGAGGTGCACAGGGTTGTGCATAGGGGAATCTGATATCAAAACATTACCTCTTGCTCAAATGCAATTTCTGGTTCCCTATGGCCAGACCAGAGCAACTTCCCAAATCCATCTATTCTTGATTGTCTTCAAGAAGACAAGCAATTGTGCTACATATAGATACAGAAAGATGATGAAGATGATCTTTGAGGACTCAATGACTTTTGAGCAGTCCTAAGAACCAGAGAGGTCCCATCTGGGACTGGAAGCTCGTTCATGCTATCCCAAAGAAGGAGAACCCCAGAAACTACAGGCCTGTCAGTCTCACTTAAGCTTATCTGCTTAAATAAGGATTTAAACATTTAACAGAACAATAAGAAGAAAATAAAAAACCCAAAGCAAGAAAAATTAGTAAAGAAGCTGTAAGGGGTGCAGGATAGCTTTCATGAACCTTTTGCTAGTACTATCATTACTGAAAAGAGCAATTCTGAATTTTTATTTCTTTCTATTTATTTATTTCTGGGCTAGTTTTAACTTGCATTCACATTACCCCGTGGCCACCCAGACACTTCTGCTGAAACAAGAAGGGGGGGATAAAAAGGTCATGAGAGCAAGTGGCAACAGATAAAAGGTGTCAGGGACTGTTTCTCTTGGGTTTCAGTCTTCTTGTAAAGTGTAAAGGAAATTAGCCTTAATAGAGTGCTGCTAGTCAGAAAAAATACCTCTCAGAACCGTGTGCTTTACATAAATTCCAAATGATTTTGTTTTCCCTATGGATGTTTTAATATTTAACTTTAGTCAAATGTTTTTAAAATACTTCTATTTTACTAAACTGGTGCAAATACTGAATCAATTACAGACCTCTTCATGTCTTATTTTAGGTATCCTTTATTTTAAAAGTCTTTAATCTGCAAACTAGTTTATATAGTTATAAATGCTTTGTTTTAATTTTCTTTTCCTTTGAGTGTGGAATAGGAAAAACAAATAATTTGTGGAGAACTTAGGAAATTTCAAGACCTCAACATTTCCACAATAATTTATTGATTGAAAACTCTTACTAAATACTTATTGAGGTAATTGCTTGTAAAACACAATTCCATTGTGTGCAGTTCAGTGTCAGTAATGCTTCAGTTCTTTTTGCTTGTTTGTTTGTTTGGGTTTTTTTCTGTTGCAATTCATGTCTAAGTTGTAGAAGCTGAAGATATAACCAGATTAACATCTCCATTACCTCTACAGTTTTCTGTCATGTATCCATACAAATCAGCAAATAAAAATTAATCCTCCAGTTGTGTTGGGAATTAGTGAACAGAGTTATTCCTATCCATGGTAAATAAATCTCTACTGATAAGTGAGATCTAAAAAAAGAGCAGTCATTAAATGGAGACATGATATGGAGCATTACTGAAGTTTCTACTTCTCTTGGATATGTGTAGCACGGGCAACACTTGGAGAGAAAATGATGTTTTGAACTGTGCAAATACTTTAAAGAATAATCAAAATCAACTGACTCCTATGCTTAATTCCCTTCAGCAAGGAGAACTCAAAACAGGTAAAAGAGACAAGAATAGCTGTTTTCTGTATACTCCCACCCAAGCCCAAACTGTGTATATACAATAGAGAAGGTTAAGATAAAATCTACGGTCAGTTAATTACTTTTGACTGCATTAATATTGAAGATTTTCATTCCTCATAGCTCTTTCAATGTAGAATTGAACATATAATTTCATAAGTTAAGAATTCACCACTAATATTTATTCCATCATATAACCTAAATAGTTAATTTCAACTGTAATAAATTAAAGCTATATTTAATTTTGGATTTTGAGCATGTGTTACACTTGCAACAAATGAATCATTTCTCAATTAATTTTTAATATAACAGAGAGCAATATTATGTGATTATGCTTTCTTAGTAATAAATTCCATCTTAAAAGGTAATTTGCCATTTTAGATTTTCTTTATTGGGATATGCTTGACAGTTTGAATTGTCTACAAGTGACATGAAAAGTTGTAAAACTGATTAAAATCACTGGTGTCTTAATCTTTCTGATTTCTTAATGCAATTTGCTTTTCCTCATTTTTATATGATAATGATTTGTTACAAGTGTAATGAAGCAGAACATCCATTGCACTCTCTTTAATTTTTTTTGTTGTTGTTGTTGAATTTTGCATGGGTAACTTTGTTTTTACAGAAAGATCTATGAAAAGTAAGCCATAGCCATTTTATCTTTCTGTAGAAAATACTGGAAAACCAAAACCCTGGAACACAGATTTTGTGAAACAGGGTGCTCCAAAATAGAAATATAATTACCATGTTCTGGGGTAGAATTACAAAAATTTTGTATGCCAAAAAAATAGGTTCATTTTTATTTTCTCTTAATTCCAGAAGTACAAGGAACTGCAGCCTAAATTTTATGGTCTTCACCTGAGATTCTCTTCCACAACATAGGTTAACCCATTGCCAATGCCAATACTATTGAAGAAAACAGGTGTAGCTGACCATTAATGCAAAAAGGAAGATGAGGAGCAACATGATATTGAGGAAACTTTATTTTCAGGTTTTCTACCATTGCCATTTCAAAGTAAATTCTTCAGTAAATCCCGCAGAGATTCAAGTGCAGGACGTTCTGTCCTTTCACCAGAATATTCGTAGTTGGTATGTAAAATATTCCTGCATGCAAAGATCTAAATGGTCTTTTGTGTGCATTAATAGTACTTTTATTTTAATCTATTATAGTTGCTCCTATCATCAACCAATCACTTTGCCACAGCTGTTCTTTAGTAACCATTCCCTGCCTTCTTGAAATTATTTAGAAAAATATAATTGAGCTATCAAAAAAAAAAACCTGCAGAAAACATACCATAAAAACAGTTTAATTAAGCATTTTGCATAAGGTTAGTGTGTCCTTCAACACCCACAATATGCATTAACAATTGTGCAAGAAAGAAAGTCCATGGAATAATCTGATTTTTTTTTTCTAATGATACTTTTTTTGCTTTTTAGACTGCCACTGTTCATTAATCTATGACAATAAGATCAAAAGCAGCTTAAATGCCTTTTGGTTTTTTGGGAAATATTTTTTTTTCCTTGACAATTTTTGGTACTGCAAATAAAATTTAGCCTTTCTTTTTTTAGGTCAATAGTAATCAATTCTTAATTCAAAATTTATGATCATCTCAGTGGGGTTTTTTTTAAGTCGGTAGAATTGAAAGCAAAATGTAATTTGAGAAAGGGAAAGTTGTGATATTTGTTTGCTCTAAGGTTTTGAAAGTGCCCAAAGCATGATCTTTCCTTTTTCTTTTGTTCAAATGCCCTGAAAGTTTCTGCATTGAGCCATCACTCACATTGATTGTGGGTTTTTTCAGTGGGACTCAGAGCCACCTGAGATCTGCTGGGGGCAAGAACGTGAGGAGGTCTAGAAGGAACACAGAATATATTTCCTAGTCCAATTTGCCAACAATACTTTACCCCAGGTAAAAGAAAATCTACAAACCTACACTCAGTAATGAGAAAATCCAGAGTGCCCATAAAATGGTTTGCTGCAAATTCAAGTTTCACTGAAAGGATTCACAAAATAACATGACTCAAGGTAGCTGGACAAAATACACGGAGTCAGGAAGAAATATTTTATTTCCCTAGTGCACATTTGAAAGATGAGACAAATTTAAAATATTATACTGAATACTTCCCAAGCAGACCTTAGGTTTCTGTTTGTTTATTTGCTTTTATCCTTTTCATACACATGGTTTTTTTTCCTTTTTTTCTTCACTACATTGGCTTATGGAAGACTTCAGGGTTCTGCTGTGCTAAAGCAAAGTCCAGAGGTAGAAAGAGCCCTGAGCTGCACAGGGGTGAATAATTCCTGCCCCAGAGTCCTCCCAGAGGAAGACTGAGGGGTGCAGTAGGAAGGAAAGTAGCAGAAGTTACTTTGGTGTGGTGGAGACAAAGGTGACATGGTGATAAAACTGAGAAAGTGAAGCAGAATTCTTGCTTTCCAATGTTTTTGTGCTGAACTTTCCATGTGAGTAATTGGCATGACAATGTCTAATCATGCCAACTGCACTTCAAGCTCTTTGTCTGAAAATCAGAACCTGAGATGTGCTGCTGGATTAATTCAGTGCAAGGAACTGTCTTTTTTCTTTTCTTGTAAGCAGATAGCTCAGCTCTCCAATAAAAATACTCACAATTAGATGTTTAAAACAGACAAAATTGCTTGATGAATGTAATAAAATTTTTCTGGAATGTTTGTGAATAAAATAATTTGCTTGTAGTACTCATGTAAAAAACTATAAGGAGAAAACAATCACAGAATTACTATTTTATTGATAGGGAAATCTGTAAAAATTCTTATTGGAACATCACTTTATTGTTTTTTATATTTTGCTTGCCTGCAGGTTTATCTAAGCGGCTTATTTTTAAAAGTGATTTCTGGCATATTCAGCATTTAAAAATACTTTGTTGTTTTGCTCTTTGTCATTTGTGTAAATATAATTTGACTTGTTTCTCTAGACCATATATCTCTCAAAATCCAGTCTTTTTTTTTTTTTTTTTTTTTTTTTTTAATATGACAACAGAGTCAGTGGCTCGTATAGTCTAGCCCGGGTTTTAAATTAATGCAATTAAATATAAAGGTGGAAAATATAATTTTCTTGTTATACCGCAGTTAATATCTTCCTGCCTGATAAATTATTATCTTGTTTTCCCCTAAAACAAAAAATGTCTCTGCTGTCTGCAGTACATGTGACCTGTCACCAAAAGCATAACCAGAGCACATGCCCTTTGTGCCTCCATAAGGGCAATGCTCCAAGGACCATTTTTTCTTTTTTGTTAGTGAGCACTATGAAAATACTGCTAATTATTGCTGACCCAGTCTGTGACACTGTGAATTCAACCACACAATTTGAAGCATAAACTGAGCAACAAGCTAATCCCTTGCTATATCATTATCCATCCCTCGCCCTCCTCCTTGGGACACTGGGGAAGATGATTAAAGCCATGACACATTTGGAAAGGATTGAAATGACCTATGAACCTTGTAGTTAATCTCTGATGTCTGAGGGGCAATGGAAAACCTCTCATAATTGGGATTTTTTAACTGATTTCATTTGTGCTAACACACTATATACGATATTTTCTGGTCTTTGACTCGGAAGGAAGAGGTCTATGAGGAAAAAGAGACAAGAGAAGACAGTGTTACAAAACCAAAGGGTCAAATAATTGTGACTTTGGTTGCCCAGGCAAGCAGTGGGTGTCATCAATAGTAAATGCTGCTAATCATTAATTTTCTTTGTCAGAAGACTATATATTGGAGTTTTCATTGGTCTTTCCACAGCTATTGTAAAACAATACGAAGCACTCTTGCTTTTTTACCCCCTGGTTTTAAAAGAGATCTGCTAATTAGATAATTTGTGTCATTAGGGCAAGTCTGGGGGGTTTTCTTTCCTTAAGGAAAAAAGCCACAGCTCTTTTGCAATCTCTGCATCCTTGGAGATTGTTGAGAAGATTATTCCTCATCAATTTAGCAGCTTTTCAAATGCTTATAGCAGGGATTGGGCTTTAAAAAAAAAAATGCCGCCATTCAATTCTAATCTTCTTCTGTCTTCATGCTATTGCAAAACGACCCGTAATAGCAATGATTAGGAACTCCTGCATGAAAAGATAAAGTTTACTTTGTTCTTCTTTGAAAGGTATTTTGAGCCCATGTGAGCCTCGGCTGATGTTTGGTAGCACTCTTTCTGGTCAGACTGCTTAATTTCAGTAGGGGCACTTAAAAGAAACTCCAAACTTATATTTTACTTATTATGCTTTAATACACACAATTTGTGCAGTTTACTTTTCTCATTTTGACTGATTTTGCCCTAAGATGGGGGACTAACCTCTTCCTGCTTCCTCTCTCCTTCTTTACTTCAGCAATTGCATGCACTGTCTTCGACAATTTTCCACTCATCTAAAAATCCACAACTTTAGTAGCAACAGGAAATATTAATCGAATGCTTAATCAAGGCTGCTTACCACAGTGTCTAGCAAATTCCTGTCAATATTCTGCTTTTTGCATGAAATAATAATACAGTACAGCAAGGGCTTGATGGAACCTTCTGAAACTACCAGTGCTCCTACCACCATGAGCCTTTATTAGAAATAAAACCCTATAAATTAAAAGAATAAAGATATTGATTATCTTTAAAGTAAAGTTTTTTCACCAGAAATATTCTTCCCCACTGTCTCATTCCTCTGCAGCTGTTTGTGTATTCTCCAGCATTACTCTTGGTTCAAAACCAGGGCTTATTGACTTTATGGTAACAAATTAAATGACTGGCCTTCTGTGTTATACAGCTACAAAAAGGAAAATCAATTCTCCCTCACACTTCATAATACACCTTCACACTCCTTAGGAGATTTTAGTGTGGACAAGTCTTTTAGCCCCCTGAAATATGTTCTTGGACAGTTGGGTTTGTGCTTCCCTAAGAATACCTATTTGGTTTTTTATACTGGTTATTTCAGATCCCATTATGGTGTTTCTCTTAGGCAAATGTATTAAGAGACCATTAAAGCACTGTCTCATCTCAAGGTTGTTATTGAAAAAAGGGTTCTAATAGCCAAACCTCCCCAGCTACAGAAAAAGTCAATAAAATGGTCAGCTCTTCCTTTTAAGAAATTAATGTTTTTAAAAAATATGAGCTAGACAAAGTGGCATCCACATTCTCTTGTTTTGGATTTTTTTACAGCTTGATCATTCAGTTATATTGCTTTTTGATTGATCTGTTATTTACTAGCAGCAGAAGTATGTTTTCAGGTCTTTTGCATAGGTTTAATCTTGTGATGGAAATCATATGTTTGAAACTAATAATCATTGCTCTTTCAAGAACAGCTTTAACCTTTTTAGTTTTAAATAAGTTTTGTTATTATTTTAATTTATGACAAATTTAAGTGGGTTTTGCATGAAGACACTACTGAAATTAATGTGTATAATAAAATATTCTCTAGAAGCACAACAATTTAAATATGTTGCATTCAATGTATGAGACAAAAATGTATTAAAAAATTCCATTACTCTCCCTTACAAATAAAGACATCAATACAAATATGATGAATATAAATATGCATGATGCTAGAAAAATTTCACAAAAAGAAAAATGTGATAATGAAGGTAGATTTTCTTCCTAAACCAGATGAAGTTGCAGTTCCTTGATCTTATAAATAACTAATAAATAAACAATTGCATTTGAAGTTTTCCACATCAGCTATGCAATCTGAAAATAATTACCTCCTATTCTCTTCTGAGCTTGGCTAGATTTGGAATACATATTATGTTAATTTGTTTTCTTTCATTTTATTATATTTTCTATAACTCTGGTGTTCAGTAAAATTACTATTCACTTCCTATGGAAAGAGTAAATGTTTATTTATTTTCCTCTTACTTATTGATAAATAGCCTTTTTTTTTAATGCAGCTACCTCCTCCATGATGGTATCTCATCACAGGTATTTATAACCCCAAACACTTAATACTAGGCCTAGCACAGAGCTCACAGAAGGCCTTTCTTAAATATTTTTCTTGTAGTGACATGCCTGCAATGATATTTATACTCTTTTCACAATCAGAGAAGAGAAAAGAGAAGAGAAAAGAGAAGAGAAGAGAAGAGAAGAGAAGAGAAGAGAAGAGAAGAGAAGAGAAGAGAAGAGAAGAGAATGTTTATTTGGAATATTTATTTGTTCTACGGTCACAACTTTTGCTGGTTACTTATTCTGTAGTTTGGGAAACTGAAGAAAAATGTTTCATCATAGGCAGCTTTTACAGCATCTTTTAAACCACCTGGTGATTTGAAGACTCTTCAGTCCAAATGAACTATGAATGTGTTTTTTGCAGCTGTGGGACATGGTAGTACCACCTATTTGTATGGAATTAATGTTTACTTTCTATACTTTCACTGTAGAGAGGTGAAATCTAATTATCTTAGTTGCTTTCAACTGCTCTGTCTCCCCTAACCCCATAAAGCTCCTCTCTACACCTTGTACAAATAACATGAATATCTTTTGTGTCACTTGATGGGGAACAGGAGTACCTATTTCTCAGCAGAAACCAGTCATTCTGTAGACTCTTAAGATTTTCTCCAAGCTCTTTACAACATATAAATAAACATACAAAAAATTCCAATATTAAATTCTAGCTTGTTAAGGTTTTTTTGCTTTCTTATTTGTGTCATCTTTAGCATTAAAGACCTGGGCAACACCAATATTTGCAGGCTAATTGCAAATGGTAAAGAAGAGTTGAACACAAGCCCTTTATGCTTCTCTGTTCTTCTTAACTATTTTTCTCTAGTGTGCTTTTCCCTGTGCCCTTTATTAACACTGACAATCAAAGGAGGCAGAATCTTGTGATTAGTTTTTGCAATCCAACACAGTCCAATCATGTGATTTGTTGCATACCTGTGCTAGCCTGGGACTTCAAACAAGCAAACAATTCTAAATTGGTATTTACTGCACTTGAACAAGGTGAGATTTTCTTTAATTAGACAGAAGTGAACATGGATGGAAAAATATTGTTGGATTTACACAGACTTAACGGATGAGGTGTTCTCAGTGTGTCACTAAACGTTTTTTAATCTGAGGCCGTTTGATTTTTTTTACCTTTACTGCTTAATCCTTATCAGCCCCAAAGGTGAAGAAATGTGATACAGTAAACGAACTAGGGTAGGTGAGATACAGGCAAACTTGCAATTTTTGTAATTCTTTTGGTTGCTGAAGCTTGAAAGGTGGACCCTGACTTTTCCTCCCTCAGATAATATCCAGGGAGCATCTCAGCACAAACTCTACCATATTAATTACGTAATGCTGAACTGATGGAGAAATTTTACTTTGTTTAACAGGGAAAAATTCCACCAGGTAAAAAATATTCTGAAGAGCTTAGATGCTTTTTGAAATTGTTTAGTGAATTGTGTTACAATTTTCACGTCTATTTGCCACTCATGTTTATAATCTTAAATTAAAAAAAAGAGTCAGACTTTACCGTCTGACCCATGAAAATAAAAATGTAGTCTTTTTTATAAATATTTTCACCAATTCCCACTGTTCGAGCTTCAGATAATTCATTGTTTGTGATTATTCTTTATGAATAACAATACCTATCCAGGTGACTGAGGATTGAGCCAGGACTGAGTGATGACTGAGGGATTGCTTGTTCAAAATTCACCTCTACAATTCCATGTCAACGTTCCAAAACAAAGGCATGTATTTACTCATTTTTTCTTCATACTCTAAATCAAAACTAATCCCTGAAATGCCAAGTTTGTCTTTTTCCTTTCACTTTGCCTCCTCTCCAAGCCTCCTTTAATTGTTCTACATATTTATTCTGGTTTTTTAATAAATCTTAATGCACCTTAAATGCTAGGAGATAAAAGACTCTAAATTATAGCCATGTATAGAAAACGCCTTTCAGGAAAACGTACAAAATGAGTCAGGGAAAAGGGTGTAAATTAGGAAACAATTAAGTGCTCTGTAAATATCAGGTGAGAGTGAAGACCTGTGAAATGGAGGAGCGTCTGTGCTGATGTTCCTGACCCCTGCTCTATGGGATAAAGAGGAATAGCTCAGCAGCCTCTGCTGCTGGTGTAGAGGCAGCTCTGCGTGCCCTGTCTGCTGCTGGGGGTAAAAGGGCGGCTTCAGATTCTGCACACATGGGCTAGAAGAATTCTGCTCACTGAAGTTGAGTGAGCAGAATTCTTTATGGAACTGTGTGTTTCTAAATTACTATTTGGATTCTCTTATGTAGCTATCTCACCAGCTTTGATGGCAATGTTAGGCAGTTTTCTTTAAACAGAAATGTAAAATAACTCAAAGGTAATATGTTTAAATAAAGTTTAGACATTTGGATTTGGGTTTCTAACTCTTCACTTCTTCAATTAATTTTATTTCAAAATATGTATCTGAAAATGTATATATTTACATTGCAGCTTACACAGGCACTTTAGTCTTAAAGAAGGTTACAGCATCCAATGTTGCAATTGAATCTGCAAACCCCACATAAGTGAGCTTTGGATTCAGTAGCCAGATCTGATAAACTCTTCACCACCATAAAAAAACCCCATCCGTTCTAATAAAATAAAAATTTAGATCTTTAATTAGGAATTGGAAACAAGTTTTTAAAATTTGGAAAAAAACCAAAGCAACAACACAGGTTTGTGCTTTTCACAGCGCATGGTTTCTAAGCTATCATTTAAAACCATTTAAAAGTCTCAAATGGCCATTGGGATTTGAAGGGGATTGCAAAGGCCACTGGTTTCTTCCCACAGGAAAGGTTTTAGTGAACAATACTTCTTTGGTTTAGGGAAAATATAAAAGTTATATGTAATTTTGTTACTGCAACTTATTTTAAAAGAAATACACACCTGATACTTGTACATTTTAGTGTTACTTTCAGTTAATAGGTGGACACAGCTCAACAGGGGGGTGACAAATTAAAGACATTTTCTTCTTTCCAGCAGGTGACAATGGAAATGTTTTTATTCATATTTCAACAGTTTCAGGTGAGGTAATATTGCACTGGGACTCATATGATTAATTTATTAGAAGAATATATTTGAGATGCAAACTATGGAAGCCAGAATAAACATTTTCTCTTTTTATCTTATTTTACCTAAATCACTTGGGTTTTTTTTTAACTAAATACATTAATTAAATGAAAAATCAATAAATAATAAGATCCTGCTGTAAAACAGTCTATCAGTTTCTTTGAAGTACTACTAGAAACCAACACTTTCTATTTTCTTTGTGAGATTTGGGGGAACCTAACAAAGCCTGTATTGCATTTAAAAATATACAGTTACTTTCTGTGGTTTGTTGTTGTATTTTGGTTTTTGGTTTTGGGATTTTGTGGTTACTCTATTTTTTAATATTAAACCTTTTAAATATATTTGAAAAAGTTTCTAAATATTCAATATCAGTAGAAAATCAATTTGTATGGATGTAGAGTTAATTGAATATTCTACCCTACTTTGCTTTAATAAGTATTTTTCTGGTAATACATCAAGGAATATATAATGCACTTTACAGCTCAGCATGGATTTTCAACTTAATGACTCTCCTCTGGTTACGACACTGTCTATTCAAAATGATTTGTTTAGAAATACAGTAATTCCTTGGGTTTAGCTCACTTTTGAATTACTATAGGGGTCCAAAGCATTATGAGATGCTTCAATTAAATATGTAAGATGCAACTGAATGCTCCTCATGCTGTTCCCAGGTCATTCAGTTACATTTACCATGTAAGGCTTTTTATTCAGGCTGTTTTCACAACAGAAATGTAACAACTGCTTTTCCCTGAACAACTTTCGTATTGAGTTAGATAATCTTCTGCAGAAACTCATGTGGAATGAGACAGGAGGAGGAGTCTGCAGAGCACATCTAACTCTTGACCAAACACAAAGTGCTGGGGCTCCATTCAACACCAATGAAAATCTGAGTGGCACCCACTTGAAAAAATTACAGCACTTCTTATTCAATCAATTTCTGAGACATAAAGCTTCATGGATAAAGCCTCAAATGGATCTTGTCATATTTTTAAAACAAGTACAGGGATGGAAAGGAGGGATTGTGTACCAGTTCTCTGTTCCTCATCTGTATTTGAGCATCCATTGGATGCCACCAGGAGATCTGTCCATTCTTCTGGCAGCTTGACAAACTGGGGTTTATGAGATGTTAAATGTGCTGCAGCAGTCCCTGGATGAGCTCAAAAGAGACTGGGCTTCCATTAAGCGTGTCTGTGTATGCAGGGGGGAAGCAATTCTACATCCAGCTATCAGTGGAACTTCAAGTATGAGATTGTCTCAGTATGACTGAACTTTGCTTTCTGTACCTTTATCTTTTAAAAAACTTTGAATGTTGTGCTTCCTTGCAGAGAAAGCAGGAGACCTACCTTTGGTATAGAAAGGACAGTATAATTAGTTTCACTAAGCCCAGTTTTACTGTTAATTCAGATGTGAAACATGTAGCTAAGTCTGACTTGTTTATTTAAACATCTACTAAAAAAAGAAATGTCCTTACCTGCACCTCACCCACATAAGATGTATTTGCAGACCCAAACCTGTTCTGCAGTTGGGAGCCACTCCTGCTACTCACAGAATTCACTGAGGAGAGGGTCGGAAGAGCACTGTGTGTTTTATGGGATTATCCATCTGCAGGAGGAGGCATTGTTAAACACTTGGAGCTTTCTTGCTGACACGATGTATCAACTCCTTACATGAGATTTTACTCAGAACAGTTGTAAGTAATACCAAGTTCCTGATGCATTTAAGAGCTCTGCTTTTAGAAGTACATACCTAAGAAGAAATTTGAGAATTTATAATTCAGGTTTTCTTCAGTTTGTCTTTAGCCTCCTTTTTTATCATCCTTTAAATAGTTATCAGCTTTTATTTTCTCATAGTAGTAGCTATACATTTTTTGTTGCTAGATTTCTTACTATATATTTAAAAAGTGAGATGGTTAAAATAGAGGTTGGTTTCCTGTGGATAGCAGCAGGAGCTATGCTGCATCATTATTACATGTGGATTTCCTTTGTATGTGCTTAAAGCTTCCTGTGGCACTACTGTCATGCATTTCATAGACTAATCCAGCCTTCCATGTTTGCCAAAAACAAGGCAATTAAAATGTTCTTATGAACAACTGGGATAAGCTTGCAGAGTCTGGAGCATTTGTGGCCTAGAAACCAGGGAGATGAGTTATTAATGAAATGAATCATTAGATAATAGTCTCACATGAATTTTAAATGGAGTTTTCTAAAGTTCTCATGGGTATTAGGATGTGAAGTGACTTGTATTGACTTATAAAGAAAAATGCGAGGTGCTTTAGCAGAGAATTAGCTTAATAAGAGAATTAATTTTCTAAATACACCTCTCCAGAGTTAGTTTGCAATACCATTCTAGTTTAATTTCTGTTCTCACAGTTGATGTTGCTCAGAGCTGACACTCCTACCCTCATGACACTCTTATCTTCAAATTGCAGCCTAAGTAGTGGTGCTGCAATTCACCAAGGCAAATTTTCCCTCAGCTTTTAAGTGGGGACCAAGAATTGCTCATCTTAGCTCAATTACAGCAATTACTGAAACAAGTGGACTGATTCCTAAAGCTTGTGATTTCACCTTCACATAGGCAAAGCCTTACAATCTCAAACACAAATGAAGAGTCAGGATGTGGCCCAGAGGATCCATCCTCAGGAGAAAAATAAACAGGGTTTAACTTTTGTATGAAGTTCATCTTCACTTCCTTTGTCTGACAGGTAGCATTGCTGTTTGTTGGTAAAATTCATATCTCATATGAGGCAGTAATTTCAGAATGCTACAGATAACAAACTTCAATACTTGAGGCAAGTTTATTAGTAACACATCAAAATTTAGTTGATAGTGTTAAAGAACTGTACTACAGAGATTCTTTAGAGAAAGCAAGACTAAATGTGTCCTTTCTCTATTCTGGAAACCTAAGTGCATTTTTTTGGTAGGTAGCATAAACTTCTTTCAATTCCACTGAATTTTGACACCATACTGCACAGAATTTCCCAGGAACATTTTCCTACTCCTTTCTAAGAGTGCGCATGTAGCATAGTACCGTATAATGAACAAAGTTTTCTAAAAGAAAACGTCCATACTCTCATTTTCTTTTCTGTTCAATTCAATTTCTTCTCATAGGACTCAATCTTTTGAAGCAAAGTATTGTTCTCCATGGCTGAAAAGGCAGTGCATATTAAATGCATATGCCTATAAAGACTTTATCTGGAGAACTGTGTTGTTCTAACCTGTAGATGCTCCTTTATGATTCATTTTCCTAACTCAGCTTTGGTTTCTACAGTGTTTTTCATAATGGAGATGAATGATTGACTTTAAAAAGCTAAGTGAATGATTTGTTGATGGAAAAATTTATTTTGAGGATGTATGGAATATCATTGGATTCTATATTAAAGCTACATCTTAGGAGAATAAATGTAGTTTGTGATCACAGGTAATTACAGAAACCAGCAGAACACCAGAAACTGCCTTTTGCCCTCTCAGCTCTGAGAATCAAAATTTCCAACTCAAGGCAATGTACAAAAAATGGTTTTGCTGATGAATTTGAACAGAACTAGAGCAGAGTCCTGCAGCCAGTTAGGTTAATAAGAAAAAATGTTATTACCTCTTTCCCCAAGGATGCCATTAATTTACCACTGGCAAGCTATCATTAGTGCTGTGTGAAATGACTAATTCTCCCTCAGGAGCTGCTCACATACGAGGCGAGGGGTTTTCCGTGAGTGTTCACAAGCCTGTGTGAACCATAGGTTAGACTTTCGCTGCAAGTGCTAGGAAAAAGCTGCATGTGGATTGCTGCTTTTTCTTCCAGTGTTGTGACCTTTAAAACACTTCAGAATTAAACCTTCAAGACTAACTTGAGAGAAAGAATCAAGCACCTTTACAGCTCCAGAAATGCTTGCTCTTTCTTGCTCAGCTCTTACCTGCACTTGTGTAACACTACCAGAAGACCCTATGTCTCTCATGATTCTGCTGAAGTCGAGAACAACGCTTCTTTTTGTTTGAAAAACAAAACCAACAAGCAAAAACCTCCCAAACCCACGGGTGATTTTTCTCCACTTTTCCACTTTATTTTTTTCTTAGTCCAAAAACTAAACTTCTGTTTTTGAGCTTTATTACACTGCTGCTTTTCCACGTATTGTCTGTGAAATACAGGCATACATGTAAAACTGATTTTTTAAAGATTCATCACAATAGAAACTCAAGTGCTGCAATTAGTAGACTAATGTCACTGGAGAAATCCAGAAAGGATTCAAGATATTTATTTGCAGAGGAAGGTCAACAGAATCCAACACTAACTGTCATACCCCAATTTTCTTTAAAAGAAAAAAAAAACCAAAACAAACCAAAAAACTCCTAAGTTGCTTAATTCAGCTCGCATATCAGCACCAAATAGTTGGAGGAGAAGAAAAAGGAAACAAGGAGCCTATGGTCTAAAATGAGATCAATTGCCTGAAAAAATCTATAATTTATTCTTTACCTATTTGGTTTGTTGAAATTAAGCTGGTAATTAAACGGCCTCTTATTAGAAAAGTGGTTGAGGGAGAAAAGGGACCTGAAAGAACTATTTATTTTTTGGGTGGGAGTGTCTTTTTGTTGTGGGGTTTGTTGTTTGGTTTGGGGGTTTGTTTGTTTGGGGGAGTGTTGTTTGGTATTTTCTTAGTGTTTTGCTCTGTTGAGATGGTTTTGCAGGGTTCTGTTTTATTCTGCATGCAGGTAGTGCCAAGGACACGCCATAATCATCTGGGCACAGTGTCAGAGACTGAAATATTATAATTTATGACTTAAACATTTTCTTGAAGGACTTTTAAAACTGTATTACAAAAGCTGCAGAGAAGACTACCACACCCTGAATGAGGTCCTGACTGAGGCCTTACACCACTCACTGATGAAGATAAGATAAAGTAACAACTCAGGGCTGGGGACATTCACAAAGCACAGGCTTAACACCTCCAAGGTGGAGACCACAGCCCCAGGGCTATCAGCTGCCAGGCTCCAACAGACCTGGGGTAGCAAGGGGTGCAGGGAGGAGAGGCTTTGGGTATCTGGGAAAAGCCTCTGGTCAGAGGGGCAGTGACTGCCCATCCTCCACTGTGCAGAGGAGCCCAGCTCAGGGGTCCTCACCGGGGGAGGGGGGGAAGCTTATCCACAGCAGGAGGGGGTGACATGGCCCATCACAGGGGCCCCCCTCAAAGGGCTCCCCAGACCCTGCACCAGAGCACCAGAGATGATGCAACAGACCCTCAGTGTTGCAAGGGACAGTGTCAAGCCGGCCCCTGCAGGGGAGACACGTGGGTGCTCCCACCTGGCCCACAGCGTGTATTAATCCACGGGATTCTGTGCTCTGTGGCAGGGTGGCCACAGCAGCGACAGGGGACCCTCACCACCAGCAGAGCAGATGGAGGGGAGCAACGAGGTGTCATTGGGACCCTCAGATGGGTGATTTGCTTCCACCTAACCCCTGTCACCTCTCCCTGTTCCCCCACCCCCCATTTTTCTTTCCTTCTTTCCTTCTTTCCTTCTTTCCTTCTTTCCTTCTTTCCTTCTTTCCTTCTTTCCTTCTTTCCTTCTTTCCTTCTTTCCTTCTTTCCTTCTTTCCCTCTTTTCTTTATCTTTCTTTCTTTCTTTCTTTCTCTTTGCCTCTCTACTATTAAACAAAATACATCAATTTTTTGGCATCAACATTTAACCTCATTTGGTTTTAGTCTCATTTCTGGGAATATTTTGAACCTTCTAAGTTCTTTCCGGTTTATGCACAGAGACTTAGCTTGCTTTGCTTTTCTGGGTTTAAACCAAATCATAACAGGCAGGGTGTCAGATGTTAGTAGGAATGACTTGGCCTTCCCCTGATACTTTTCTATGTCACTTAGTAGTACAAGCAGCCATTGTGCTCTCAGTGTCCAAATTATCTGACACTATTTTTTAGAAACAGTTTGACAAAAAGTACATCACAGTATTTGAAGACTTTCAGTAGCTCTGATGCCGTGTTCCCAACCCATAATTCTGCATTGGGTCTAGTCCTATTCATGGCTTTTAGAGTGTCAGTGTGTGTAGATTATGCTGTTAACCAAATATTAAGAAAAATCTAGATTACATCCAACTCTTCTTGAGAGAACAAGAGGAACACTTTGAGTGAGAAACTGCCAACACCAGAACAATTAGGGAAATAAAGGAAAACATACCCAGAGGCAGTGGGAATATTGCCAGTGGTTTCTGTAAGCCAGGACATACCTCTGATCATCATAAAAAGTTTAGGCATTCTTTAGTTCCTGAATATGCTGAAGACAGCAATACTTCCTGAAAAGCTTAGGGATAGAAATTATTATTAATTTAACTGACACTAGTTGATTTTTTCATGCAATAATCCAAAATTATCACTAATGGCAATATTGATCAACTTCAAAAAAAAAAAAAAATCCACCACTAAAATATTCCTTTGAGGTTCAGGTTAACACTGAAAACTTGTTTTACAGAGCCTTTTAAAACTTCTAATTTTTGATAGCATTTGACATTTATATTGCATTTCAGTTGTTCCAACACAGTTCTGTTGCTTCTATGAAGTTAATACCAAAACATTTGCATTTTTAAAGCTATTTTTTGGTAATCAAAATAACAAGGGTAACTATAGGAATAGGACAGTAGAAGTAATTACATGATTAATTTAAAGAGATTTTTTCTCACTCCTGCTAAATTCATAAAATTATAAAGTAACTTCCTAGTGTTAAATACAGAGAGAAAGAAATCACATATACATAAATGAATAATTGTATGTGCATCTTTAATCCTCTGAATTATGTCTTCAAAGGGCACCTTATCAAACAGTGATCTTTAATTTTTTGGAGGCGAAGTTGAAAAAAACCCCTCTCAATCTCTCTCTCTCTCATTACTCTCTTCCTTTCTCTCTTCCCTTTTATCCAAAATCCACTGCCATGTGCTTATGGAGTAGGTCAGGGACTAACATAAATTTTCATGCCAAATGTGAATTTACTAATAAAACTTTGTGATTTTTTGTGGATCCTCTTACTTTTGCCACTCCTTTCAACCACAAGCATTTATGAGTCTTGAGTGCTCCCTTCCCCCTAAGGGTGGGATGTCACAAGTAGAAATATTTTTTCTTTAAATGTGAATACATGACAGGGACTATGTCATTGTAAGAGCTGTGATCATCATGAAATAATATTTTTTAAAAAAATCTAATTTTTATGAAATTACATAAAGATACAATTCTGTCCTCATCTAAGTATACTTAAAGTTCATAAAAACAACCACAAAACTAAGGCAGGACTATTCAATGATAACTTTGAATAATTAAAATTGTGCAGATTCTGAATTTCAGGTTTTCAGCACCAAGCGACAGACAGTCATTTCTCCTGACAAATTTATCCTACATCTAGTAGCAGTGCTGGACCATTTAATGCAGATATGATACTCCCCAGAAAGTGGGAAAATGGAGTTTAACAAAGTTCCAGAAGCTCTGGATATGAGTAGTAATCCTGCAAAAACTTGTGGAGAGCTTCTAGCAAATCTGTTGCATACATAATACACCTTATCTCTGCAAGTAGGAACTAGGAGCCGAGACTTGAAAAGCAATAATAGGATCACATCAGAAATCTAATCAAGAAAGGAGATAACACCATAACAAGCTGTTGGTAGAGCCAAAGAAGAGTTTTACTTGAGTTTTGTGCTAACATTTAGTCATGAGCACGTTGAAATACCCACCTGTAGAATCCCCCATCTCACATAAACTCCTTCCCCATAGCGGATGCACAGTAAAATACTTGAGGATTTTAATAATCAGGATAATGAAATGGAAACAAAGGAAACTGTAGCCATTGCTTAGAGCTTTAGCTTGTTGCATATGTGGGAAATGTTGAACCTTCCCTGTTGGAAGCCTACAAAAGCAAGTAGCTGGCATACTGAGGCTGTGCCAGCTGCGTGGATTTACCACCCAGCACCCAGCTCAGCACAGACATGAAATAAATATCTTGACTCTGTGTGTGGATTGGCTTCTTGCAAACCAGGCAAAACAGCCCATATTTGGGACAACAAATCGAGGTTGTGCTTTCGCCAGGGTAACAGAGATGGGATTTTTTTCTACTGTCAGATAGAAACCACTGGAAGAAAGCACTATTTAAACTAATTTAAAGCATTATTTAAACTAATTTATGTCAAAGGGGACCGTCCCTCACACCTGCCTCTCCAACCAAATTTCTCAAAGGAAACGAGTTCCAATTGCAAGTCGCTTTGAATAATTTCACATTTTTCAAGTCTTTTGGATATTGTTATTCAAGTCCACCCGTCTGTTACATGCATATCTTTCTGTGGAGTGACAGCTGCTTCTTGCAATTGTGTGCTTTTTTTTTTTCTGGAAAAACAATCCAGGATGAAACAGCAAACCTTTTAATTAAAGCCCTGTTTAGCATAGTGAAAGAGAAATGGCACATGTGAGAACTGATTACCTGGGGGACTGAGAGCTCAAAAAGCTGCAGAAAACATGCCTGAAGAGAGAGTGGAGATCACTTGTTCTTTCTTCTGGAAGATGCAGAAAGCTGAGGGGAATGGGAGTCCCCCATTTGAGAGATTTGGGATTTGAAGAGCCCGTGCACAACAGAATTCTGGAGGTGGTTGATCTGGTGTCCTCCAGCACTGTATTTTCTGGGCTGGGGGTGCTGCTGCCTGTGTGCAGCCCTGCTCCAAAGAGGGAGGGAAGATGATGGAGTTGTGCTGCTTCAGCCTCTTCTCCCATCTCCAACCTCCAGGCAGTGAAAAGGGGAAATTTGCCTCCTGCCTACCCCCAGTGTAATTCCCACAGGTGGGCTCAGGTCCCAGCAGTTCCAAAGGATCACACTGATGATTGGTGTCCACACAGACCATGCTACTGGGTCTCACCAGATCAGGACAATGTCCATTTGCTTTCACCTACCTGGAAACAAAAATATTTTCATATTTATTTTCTTGAATTGGAAATAGATTTTTATGTGTAGGAACATCCCTGCAATGGAAGGTTGCTCTCGGGATGGTTTCAGCTAGTTGGTGTGCATTTGATCAAAGCTGAGTGGAGGACTGTGCAGTGGATCATACATACAAGTGAAAAGGGCAAAGAACACAGAAATAATAGATCAGATTTTTAAAATCATCTGCTCTTTCCTGTGACAACATTGCTTTCTGTTGTGTCATGATACTTCCTATCATTCATTAGATTTCAACCAACATGAAGAATTTTGTTATGTTAAGAGCTATTGTTAATAAAGGACTCTATAATCTATCTCAGTGTGTATTTAAAATAACTCTATAATTACAGTTGATGAGAGAGAGTGCTAAACATCTTTGTTCTGTAGAAGTTCAGTCATTTGTCTTGAAAATACAAATTGACTCCCAGGGTACAGTATTGAAATGTAAGCACATCTGGGGAGCAAATTGGAAGGCTTAAGCTTCTTTGTTTAAAACAATTCTTCAGAAAGCAACAAAAGACTTGCCCAGTCAAGTCACAGATCAGTAATGGCATCTCTTTCTGTATTTTTAGCATCATGTATCTGTTGCCTGTAGTAGTTAATCTGATTCATCACCTTGCTACATTCTGAACGTCATAAATTTTGCATACTAAGATATTACTGGAATTCTAGTAAAGGTTGGTTTTTTTTTTCCTTAGGAAGGATGATGATGTGGGTTATTATTATGTGCATTAAAAAGTTTATCATAAGCAGACTAACTGCCTGTGAAATATTACTGAGAGCATACTAACTAAACTGGGTTTTGTATAGGTAATACTTTGTGAAAACCTTGGCTCTAATGTGATCTGGTAAATTCCCCTATAGCCTGCCAATTTCCAGTCACAGGCAATGAAAGTGAACCACTTGGTTCAGAGACAAACACTGCAGACCCAAAAATATTTTGTCTTCATTTAAACCTTAATCCATTTAAATGGAATCTGCACTGTAATAGCAGCTCTAAATCACAGAAACGGGAATAGTGTTAACAACAGGACATTATCTTTTATTGAGGGCAAGCAGCAGGGTTGCTGCTAATGAGGACATCACCAATTTATCAGCTAAAGGTCAATCTAAAAGGATTCCTGCCCTCTGCCTGTCCCCCGCCCCAATGTTTTTTTACTCTATGCTCTTCTGTCTGGATCCTGGATCATTTTTGTCAATCATACTGTGCTATGACAGGAGACATCTTCATGCAAAATCTGCATAATGTTTACAAGAAGTACAGATTTACTTAGCTGGGAAATCCTGTTTTCCTCCTCCTATTTTAATGTCCTGCCATTTTCCTTAAAGATTCTGTTCATTTTTAAATCTTAACACAAAAGAAATCTTTGATGGTATGAATTTCTTGGGGACTGGTAGATTTTTACTGGAATAAAACGGAAAAGGATTCACTATCCTTCATGTATTATGTGGCTATCAAAGACAAGAGCTTCCTAATTCAATATTGAAAATGACAGGTGCATATCTTCAAAAGGCTTCTTGATTGCAAAAATATGAAATAAGTAAGATATAACTCATTGCTTACAGTGGTATTTTAAAGATTAGATCAATTAAATCACAACCTATTCCACAGTAAAATCAAATTTAGATTTTATCATAAGAATTTAATTACTTTTTCCCTTCTCAAGCTTGTGCCATATATTGGCTATAGCATGGTACCCAGAAAGAGATTTTCTCTTTCTTTAGTGGAGCTGTCAAACTCACATGGCTCCTTTCCACAGGAGCTGCCTGGTGTGGTGTGCCTTTGCACTTGCCAAGGAATGAGACCTTGAGAATCAGCAAAAAGAAACAACATGTTTTCCTGCACCTCACTGGGAAGATGCTGCTCTGTTTGAAGCTGTGTATCAGCTACTTATAATTTCATTATCTTTGCACATAAGGCACTTGGTTTCGGTGATATTTTTGCCTTTCCTAATTTTGTTTGTTTTAATCCATTAGAAGCTCAAGTCTTCATCTTGATTCTTGTATCACTTTTTTTTTTCCCTTTGTCATTTCACCATATATGGGTTAGTACCTTAGGGACAGCAATTTAAAAATAATTTTGACAAGAATTTGTCCAACCTAAACCTCCCCTGATGCAGTTTGAGGCCATTTCCTCCCATCCTATTGCTGATTTCCTGGGAGAAGAGATCAACCCCACCTGGCTACAATCTCCTTTCAAGTAGTTGTAGCACCGTCTCTCCGAACCTCCTTTTCCCCTGGAAATGTTTTCACTGTTTCCATTTCAAAACAGTGCTCGGTGTAAATGGACCTTTTTAAATGAAAAATGAAAACTTAGCATTTATGCACAGAAAATCCCAAACGTGGTCAATCCACTATTTAGGACTGTTAATTCAAAGTAAGGCCACACTTTCATGCAGACTTGCTCTGTTCTAATGCTACAATCCCTGTGACTGTACCCAGGAGTGCCTCAATGACAACACTATGCCAGATTGGGTACAAGATCTGAGTTACCAGCTTCAAAGGAAACAAGAATACAATAGTGATCATGATGATAAATACTGGTCTCAGCACATGTTGTTAAATTATTAGGTTTTTAAACTAATTTACTTAGTGGATGCTCCTAAACAAGTTAAAAATGGGTGATATATTGATTTTGCTTAATCTTGTGAGAAATCAATTTAACCAAGGTTGATGTTTCAGGTTTAAAACAATATAAGAGTGTCTACACAGGAGTTTCACACCACTTTAACTAAATTAATCTTGAACCAATTTAATTTGGGCAGGTATAATGTTTTGGACAGGAAACACTGAATAAAATGCTTAAATGTAAGAATAAAGTGGTTCTAACCCCAAATTAATGATCAGACTCTGCCTCCAGTTACTTGTCGTGCTCCATTAAAATTAGTAGGATTGTGCTACATCTGGAGAAACAACCCTCAGCCAAAGCTTTGCCTTTCTGAAAAGCATTGGTCTTTTTGAGGTGTGACTTCATCTAGATGACAGGTGAAGAGGGAAGGCTTTAGGTTTTTTATATGTAGATAGATCTTCAATTTAATGCTGCCAGACTTCGAGGTGGGTGTGAGTAAATTCCACATGGTGGCAGGGAAGAGGGAAAGAAGAAAATAAAATATAATTATGGGCTACATGTTTAAATTCTGATTCGGGCTGATTTCTTGACTCTTCCTTTTTAATAATTTGTTAGATAATCTATTTTGTAGAAACTGCATGTAGAGGATTCATAGGTTTTTTTCTTGCTTTACCTTTTGTGCAAGGCCAGGAGCATAAGTGCTGCTTGATAAATCTTAACAATAATAAAGATCAATGGACATGAGTATATTTATTGCTGTTTGTAAACAAAAAATATAAAATGCTATCTCAACTGCTGTAAAAAGTGTTGATGAAGCTCATTTAATTCATAGATATTGCTGATATTTTAATTCAGTGGTAGCACTGGGATGAGAGAAACATATATCTCTCTGAATTTACATCTGCAGCAAAATGAGAGCTACTGGAAATATGGCTTGAGAGCAAGCTTGCTGCTAGTTTACAAGAGCCGAATCCTACTTTCACTTGATTAATAATGGGAAAAGTCTCCATTTAAAAATTCAGTCCTATAGTTTATAGTTTGTCACAAATGCCAGAAAAATAATATTGCAGATAAAACTGTATGCCACTGCCCCTATAGGCACAATGTTACAGAATAAATATGAGAGTAGTAGGCCTGGTTTTAACTTAACAGTTTTAGAAAATTTACTGTGGCAGGTCTAGCTGGGCATATTTCTCCTCTGAATGACTCAAAAATTGGAAAGGGCAAAAATCCTCAATACTCACATGAGAAGGATGTGCTCCTTTTTTAGACTCCTTTTCAGCTCCCTCCCAAAAGATATTTTCCTTGTTAAGAAAGAACTGAAATTACTTGAAATCACATCATTACATCAGCCATATTTTTTTCTGATATGTTTCCGTATCTTGAAACTAAGTGTCATGCATCTTCTCAAACTGAAGAAATGGAGAACAACTTAAATCTTGTCTTTCAAAAATGAAGGTCCAGTGAGAGGGAGAGAAATTTCCTGAAGTATTAGCAAATAGTCCAAACTTTTCAAGTTTGCTAAAGCTCAAGGTGCTTTTAGTGGCACCCAAATGTTAACACATATGGGCAATTTGCCACTGTCAAAAACACACATGCTGCTTTCTTAAAATTATTTTAAAGTACATATTTTATGGGCCAGAATGTATAATTGACTCTCTATTGGCTTGTTTCCACATTCTAAAACCTACTTTGTTCCAGATCTCCATTTTTGCTGCAGATGGTCAAGCCTCAAAAGAAGCTTGGTTTGGCCAAGAAGTGGCTTCCCAATCACAATTTGTTTTCCCTTGCCAGAAGTGGCATGAAATTCAGCTCTGAAATGGACTCTTTCTGACCACCATGTAAACATATTTCACTTATTTGATTGGGGTTTTTTTTGGGTTTTTTTGATACATCACACAGTGAGCTGATGTATCTGGGATATGCGATGGGGAAAGTTTGTTCAGCTCTTCATGCAGATATAAACTGAATGTAAAATTACTTAATGCAAATTTGAGCTGGCATAAGCAAGGCCAGGAAGTTCACCAGAGAATCAGACTCCTGCTTTGAGGCAGTGGGACTGGGCTGAGTTACCAGGGGTTTGCCTTCACCTTACCAGCTATGCTGGCTCTTTCACAGATGATAGAAGGCATTTGAAACCCCTTTTGTGGCAGCCAGGCAAGTTTGGCTCACAGAAGGTGACTCCCAGTACTTAAAGTCCCTAGTGTAAGATTTTTGCAAACATACATATCTTTCTCAGGGACCTTATGCATGTCACATTCAGCACCAGTAAGAACAGATTTTTTGGTTTATTGCATTTGATCTCCCACTGCTTTATAGCTCTGTTTGTTGTGCTAAGAGCTATAGCTTACAGTTTGTCAGCTTTACACCCTTTTTCATTATTTAGTCAGGTGTATGTTCTATTCTCATCAAATACCAGTAGCAATTTTGAAATATTTGGGGCCATGCCATAAAAGAAGTCAAAGTTGCAATATTCCATGCTGCTAATGGAATTAACTAGATTTTATGTTCTTTTTTTTCACACAGTTTGTTTAGTCCTAAGTCAGGAAACCCCAGTAATAGGCAAATAAGCAATGGGTTGGTAGCTGAACTCAGACACTGGAAAAACATTCCAGCATGGTTTAATTTAAATAGAATTTACCTCTTCTTCTTCTCCCCCTAAACAAAAACCTGAAGTGCTGTTGTTCTTTTTTTTTTTTTTTTTTTGCCCCTACATAAAAAAGAGTAATTTTAGCTCTTTTCTGAGGGGGTAAATTCCTAATATCTTTGTTTTCCTTCCCTCCCTCTGAAATCTAAAGCTCAAGTGAGACAAAAAGGACTGTGGCCTCTCCCACCAGCCCTGGAAGTGAAAGTAGCTTCCAGCTTCTGCCTGAGGGGTTTTAAAAAGGCCTCTTCTCCCACCCCTGCTTGTGGCTGCTCCCTTAGCCACTGACATCCCAGCTACTCTCATCCAGCCAACATAAATTTCTCCAGCTGGCACTGGCTTGTTCTGTAGCACAAGTGCTCACAGGGAACATAAACTGGAATCCCCTGTAACCTGTAATTGTAACTTGCTTCTCAAGTGAATATCCTGCTCACTGGAGTAAGTGATGTGGGAGTAAATTATGCAGCACAAAGCAGTTCTGGCTGGGGACTGTTCAGGGTGTGAGTTTCAGCCTTCTGTTGAAAAGTAAAGCCCTTTCATTGGGTATAGCAGACTTCATCCCCTTAGATTAATGCTATCATTCCACTGTCTTTGGGGGAAAAATATCCTTTTAGGCAAGCTTCATCTCTCTGCAGTTTTACATCCTGCACATAATGCATTAGAAAAGGACAATTAAAAAATATAGCAGACTAGATGAAAGGGTTGCTCTCTGCCCTCCTTTCCAATACGAGACTGCATGGTAAAGGTGTTTTCCTGGAAAGGGAATATATGAGTTTAATCTACTGAGGGAAAAGAAGGAAAGTAATTGATATTTTCCATATTTCTCTACTGAATTTCAGTGTGCTAATGCATTATCTGATCCATTCCAAACACATAAGGGTTGTAGCTCATGTGAAAGCCAGCTGTGTGATACATGTGCAATTTGTTCATAGTTTTCCAGACAGATTAGAGCCGCTGCACAAGAGCAGAAGCCCAGGGAGAAGATCTGCACTTGCACAGACACACGATCTTTACAAGCCTGTTGAGTATTGGACTGAGATTTCTGGAACTCATTCAATCAGGGATACAGCCTGTATAGCAACCCAGAGGAAAAGACAAAGTCTGGAACTCAGCTAAAACTTCCAAAGATAAAATAAATCAGCAAGAAAAAAAAAAAAAAAACAAACCCCACAAACAAAACCCAGGAAAAAAATCAGATCTGGTGACCTTGTTGCTTAAGCAAATTTGCACCCATTAGACTGAATTCTCCGAGTCCAATTGGTACATCCTGACCCTCTGCGTTTCCTAAATTACTTGTCTCAGGTCTGTGACTCCAGCTAAAAAGTGTAGCATGAAAAGTTGTGGAGATGATAGAAGGGAGAAGAAACTGAAAAAAACCCTCTATGTATCATTGAAATGGGGTTGCTGTTCCATTTGAGGAAAAGTTTGAAAGTATTATTTTGGACAGAGTTTAGCAATGAAGGGGAAAAACACCTCTTTCTTTAGTGAACTAAAATTCTTTGGTATTATAAGAATTCTCATTCATGCCTAACAAGACTAAATGCAGGGAATCAGAACTGGAGAGCTGGAACAGTAGGAATATTTTAAAGAATTTAATTTATTTCCAGCATGTTCAGTCTTTCATGTTTCAAACATATCACAACATATCATTTTAGAGTATTTTATTCTTCCAGTAGAGAGCAACTGAATTGATATGTTCTGTTCTGTGCATTTCTGGAACTCTTGCTATTTGGAACTAACACATTTCAACTGTATGACAACCTCTAAATGAGACCAAAAATAAATCAAATTTTGAAGGGTTGCCTTGGACACCTACAGAGGCTGGATGATTAAATGAAACTGAGTGAGTAACAGGTAGGGAGTAATATACTCAAAGAATTTTTATCTTTTTTTATGTTAAGGAAACTTCCCTATCCGACCATGCAGGAGCACTCTGGCAGTCACACCCGTACCACCTGAGCTGGGTGACTGAAAAGGGACCCTGAACAAAGGAACAAAGGAACCTCCGGGCTTTTAAATCCTCACGGCCTCAGTGTGCAAAAGTTCGGGGACAGTCGGCTTCTGCCATGCCTCTCAGTGTCCCTCTGTCCCCCTGTCCCCAGGCCCTTTGCTATGCAAAGTGTTGGTGGTTCACAGCCTCTTTTCTCGGGCCCCGCCCAGAGCCTGATCTGCAGCTACCCCAGCTACCCGCACCGAATGCTCCTCAACAGTTCTTCTCCCTTTGTTTTAACTGAGCACACCTGCTAACACACTAAAAGGGAAAACAGAAGCTTTTCAAGGCATTTCACCACTTCCCTTACATACATTATTACAAGTAATAAACTATTCCAGAATTAAGGCTAACAAGATTGTCAAGGCGAGGAAATTATTATCAATGTAAAATCACAAAGGATTCTCAAGTCAGTAACTACAAACTGATTATTCACTACTCATAGTGGGTCAAGCATCCAACTCCATCCAACAAGCTGGCCTCAGTTGGGATATAAGTTCCTGGTAGGTGCCTTCTGAAGAGCCCCTCTGTCCCCAAAAACTTATACACCTAATCAATTATATTCCCTCTAAAATGAGTGCCTCTCATTCAGTTGACTCTGGAACCTCATGTCTAGGTATGAATTCCTTCAGCAAGGCTTTACTGCTGCTCTTGTGTCAGCCCTCCTTTGTTAGAAAGGCTTCAGCCAGCCTGACAGCTGCTCTACTATCACCAGTAAATGTTTGAATCCAGCCATAGGTAGCACGTCTGCAGAGTTTGTGTACAGTCACTGAAAAGGGAAGTAGGTCCATGGCCATCCTCCTAACTCTGAGCTCACTCTGATACTTGGTAACTTCTGGCATGTTGGGCAACAGTTTATGATTCCCTTTTGGGGAGCATAAATTGCTAAATATTCTTTGGCAGAATTGGCTTTCCCCCAGTTGTTCATATTCCATCACTGTTTTGAGTTTCCTCTCACTTTTCCCATTGTCTCTTTACCTCTGGTGAGCAGTCCTTCTCACACATAGTTTTAGGGTCCATCAAATCTGGCCTTTCACTCTGGCCACCCCTCAGGGCCACAGCATCCCTCTAATTTGCCAAGGTCTCTCTGACTCATTCCCCTCTTCCCAGATGTGCTGCACACATCAGATACTCAATCTGCTCCTTGTGCACTCACCCTTGCCAAGAGTGCTCGTGCTTCTGCTACCTGTCCTTGGCTCACTGCAGAATTAAATTGGATCAAACCAGTTTAGACCAGTTCTGACCGGTTCAGCTTGATTCCAACCGGCTCCAACTGGTTCAAAACGGTTCCAACCAGCAGATCAGCTTGATCTGGGTGCCTCTGGAGGGAGACCCAGAACAAAGAAATCCCTGGGCGATTATACCCTTAAAACTTCTACACCTGCCCCTCACACACTCTTCAAGTGCCTCTTGGCACAGAGGTAATTTTTAGCCTCTGATCTTCTAACACCTTACTGGGTTCTTTCTCTGTGTCCATGCAGGCTGGCCATTAATTGTAATTACCTTGTCAAGTTGCAGCTTCTGCTGACAACTGTATCCTCCTTATATTCTGCTCTGTGTTTCCAGTGCCCCTGCCTGCCGGCAGAGCACAGGAAACTAAAGAAGGGCTACACTTAGGATAAATGTTAGCAACAACAAAAACATCAGTGTGTTATCAATATTCTTCTCATACTAAAGACAAAACACAGCATTATACCAGCTTCTAGGAAAACTACTGAGAAAATTACCTCTATTCTATCTGAAAACATACCTAGGTGTAAATTCTCAGCTTGCAGCCTGAAGTTTTAGCTACTACATTCCATATCACACAGCATTATAACTCAGTGTAACTCATTCAACTTAAAACTGATTTATTCTAAACAACCAATATCTCTCAGCAATATAATGAGAGAGTCCTTGGTAAAATCTGGTAAAATCATGCCGTTTCTTGTTTCTCTCTGCATTAAAATGATACATCTCCATCTTCTGGTATCCCTCTAGTTTTCCTGTTATATCAGGATATAGCTGCTTTTAAAACCAAAGCACAATAGGATTGCTGCTCCAGAACGGAGCCTGGTTTATTGCACTTCCTTTTATTCCTGCGATAACAGCAGGAGAGGTGAAGGGAGAAAGAGATCAGATGGGGAAAAAAAGAAGAATCGTGCTAAAATTAACACTTTTAACTCAAATTCCACTCTCTCCAGGACACACCAGCTGAATACTGTGTCTGGAGGTAAGTATGCTTGGGAGCCTAAAAGATTCCTGAAGAGAATACATTTAACGTTTCAGAGACCACAAGGAGCTTTACTTAAATCACTTGTCAGAGACACACATCTGCAGGTTTGACTGTTGAACTTCCCCCTTAGAATGTAGCATTTTATGAGACACACTAGGTGGGTGCTGACTCTTTATACAGTTTAACATCTCCCTCCAATGATGTGTTACTTCTATAACTAGAGCTCTCCTTTTGATCCCTCCAAGCCTAATTTTCTTTTGTATCTTGTGTTTGTTTTCATTAGGTTTCCATGGGAATCCTGGGCTTGTAATTGATTTCTTTGAAGTTCAGCAGCTCTATAAGTGGATGTGAAGCATTCTAGTTAGGATAGCTTCCACTACACTATACAATGCTACCCTCTAGTTCTTTTACAGTACAATAGCATCTTCCTTTAAATCTTTGTGCAGGTATAACAGACTAAAAACATGTCTAATACATCTGGACCAACTTTTTTTTTGTGTGAATGTTCTGGCTGTTGGCTCAGGGGAGAAAAAAAAAATCAACCTACTTCAGTGCACCTACTTTTGGAAGAAACAGGGCTTTCCAAGAGGGTTTGTCATCAAAATTAGAACAAGATCTGTTGAAAATATTTGCTGCTGTGGGAAGATGACATTTGCTGCTTGTCTTTTGCTGCTGTAAGCTCTCAAGGGTAAAACACTGTTCAAATTCAGCCCTTATATTTTGGGTGCTGAGCTGAACCGGCTACATTGCATCCTGCCTGATAAGTATTCAGCTCTCTGATCTAACTATTTTCTAGAATAGCAACAGGAACTAACATAACCCACAGGCAAAGCCACCTTTTTATCCAGTTACAAAGTGCTTAACTTGAAAACACAGTACACTGTTGACCTAATTAACCACCCATATGGAAGTGAGTTGTTAAGACAGTGATTTTCAACTGTGTGACATGACTAATATCCAGGCATTTTAGCATATTACATAGTTTCTCCTTTTGTGCTTCAGATACTGAAAGCTATGATTGAAATCACCCTATACCCTTGGCCAAGATTCCCTAAAACCAAGGTCGTCACTGATTTTTTTACCTGTTTGTCTCACTGCTCTGGACACAGCAACCTGGTGCAGATGCTCTGTGACGTGTAAGTGCATAACCCCCTTCGTCAGAAAGTGCTTGTTCCTTTGTAGATCAGAAAACAGACTGAGTAGAGAGAATTTCAGATGAAATATCTGGACTTTTCCAAGTTTCAAGAATAACACTGGGGTTAATATGGAATTACTACAGTTTCTTACACATACCTTCATTCCACAGGCTGGGACCCTCTCTTCTGCCATACAAAGCATTTAAAATGCCATGGTCACCCTTACCACAAGCATTGAAGACATCTCTTGTTCAAATTAATTTCATCACAATAACAGTGAAACATAAGGTCTTACTACCTTTCCAATGACAGAAGTTACCTGGAATATTAATTACTTGCAGAAATATAGTAAAGTGGAATGAAACAGAAACCTGTTATTTAATTTTTGAAAACATCAGAGTAATGTCAATATTTGAGATTTCAAATTTTCCAAGCTTGGGAAACGTCTGATTCTGTGATCTGAAATACCATTGTTTGATAGTTGAGCCAGTTTTAAATGGCAATGAATACTACTTTTTCTTCTATATATACTTCTGTGTTAATCACAACATTCCCCAAAACTGAAGCAATTTGTGGCATTTTTCGTTATAAAAGCACAGAAGAACTTAACTGTGTTATGAAATGCATTAATAATGTCACTGAAATAACTAAAAATAGCTTACAGGTAATCCTCTAAAGATGTAAAATTTGGTTCAAAAGTTTACCTGAAGCTTATCCAATCTACATAAATCTCCTGGGACATACAGTATTTTATAGGAATTTGTTCAGGTGGATCCCACACCCAGCTGCCCAGAAAGATAAAAAAACCCATTTGCTCAATGGTATTTCAGTGTTCAGGCTCCAGAGCCACCAGGAGCTTTAAGCACTGCAAAACTAGCACGAGTGAAATGAAAAATAAAGGGTGAGCATTTTAAAAAAAAAAAGAGTTTTAAATTCAGGTGAGAGTTTGGTGTGCATTGGTCCTCTCAGTTCTAAGTGAGAATTAATCTAGTACTTGGTAATGAATTTTTAGAATGAATGGACTGTCTCAGATGTCCATTTTGATAATTTATCAAAAATGAAAAAGTCTGTTTTTCTCTTCTCATTTTTTATTCCTAATGTTCAGAAATCTGGCCCTGTTGAAGCTAAAGCATGTAAAAAATATGACTGCTTTGGATTCATCCATCCTTGGTTGTCATTTTGGCATGAGAGGATTGTACAGGAAAGCAGTAATCAGTTCACAGAAAGAAAGATCTCACTTAAATTATAACAAATGGCCAAAAAAAGAAGAGAAACATTTTGAATTTGGCTTTTGTTTTTATTTTTCTAATTATTCTTTTACATAGAATTTACATCTGCTAAGCTGAAAATCTTGTTTATCTGATGTCTTTATATGCCTCTTGTCTTTTGACAGACAGCAGTGCAAGATATGTGCAGAAGTGGTAACCATGGCAGGGCCACCAGCAGGAGCTGCAATGTGTCTTGGGTTTGACTTTCCAACATTTCCAGGATGACCAAAGTTCACAAATGTGTGAGTAGAAATCTGAAGAGGACAGTCTGAGAAGTGTGCTGGTGTGATTTCAGATTTATTTGACAAGTCATTGTTTTGAATGAATGCTACCTTGTTTTTCACAAAATCAATACAAAACAGCACTTCTTGAAACAGCAAAAAGAGAAAATTCCAAGCAAAACTTGTCTTTTTCAGCTACTGATACCTGACTTGGTGAGTGAAGACAGATCTTAATGTCTCTTTACAGGGAAGTAATTTCTGTCTAGTGTACAAAAGGATTAAGTGATATGTTTGCAAAGCTGGCAATGACTAAGCATTTTTAAAATCCAGCTGCCAACTCAAGGAAGAGTAGAAAAGTGCGGATGGAACATGGTCTCTGGACAGCATGGGCAGCCTAATGGCTCCTCCTCCCCAGAAGGGGAGGCTTTCTCCCTTCATTTTGTGCCTTTCTCTCCATTCTATTTTACATCATTTTCTAAATTTTTGGTAGCAGTCCTGTCCCATTTTTTCCTCTGCATCTGATGTTCCCTTCATCCATACTATAAACTGATCTCTTTATTCTGAACTAGTGAATTAAAGCAGCCTAATTCTCAAACAATTTTTTGCAATCTTCAATGATCCAAATCAGCTTGGGAAGAACTCTGGCAAGGGATGTGGAGGAGCAGTGGCCAGAGCAAGGAGAGCAAAAGAAGAGGGGAGGAGCCAGTAGCAGCAGTGAGCCATTGAATGGCTCCCCATGGCCTTGTGTCCTTTCCCATTAGGCCAGGAATAATTTTTAGGAAACTCTTCTTGAAATTGTTTGTAAGATTCAGACATCAGTGGCTTTTGCAGCAAAAGAAGCTCAAGAACCCTTGTCACCTCCGAAAGGCCACACATTTCTCCTCCCCAGTAATTCTCCTCACCAGTTGTCCAGCTCCTCGGTTCAGCTCACAGGCAGCTCCAGAGGTGGAAGTATGTTGAAAACTGCTGAAGTCTGGGTTTGGAAATGTCTAAAGCTGGTCCCATAAAAAAAGTGATCTGACTGATGCAGTTCATCTTGCTGAAAAGGCTATTAAAGTGCAGCCTTTTTTGATTTTGATTTACCATCTCTGAAATATTTCTGACCACTTTTTGTTGAGAAATACTGAGCCCCACAGCCAGGACGGTGGCACCTCAGGGAAGGTGTAGGGACAGAAAGGTTGTGTGGAAGAAGGGGAAAGGTGTGAGAAACATCCCTGTGGACCCCAAAGGAAGCAGGGTGAGCTGGAGGAGGAGGTGATCCAGGTCCCAGAGTGGGGGTTACCCTGCAGCCCCTGGAGAGACCATGGTTGAGCAGGTTACTCCAGGCTGGAGCAGGAGAAAAGTGTGAGGAGAAAGGAGAGGCAGAGAGGTGTGTCATGGGGTGCCTGTATGATACTCCATTCCCTCTTGTCTGCCCTATGCCAGACATGAATCCTGTGCCTTCCTGTGTCTTTAAGCTGGGTCTGAGAGAAAGGGAGAAAAAAAATCCCAAATGAGTGGTTTCGTGTTCAAGGACACAGACATACACCTGCCTGCATTCCTGCTGCTACAGAGCAGAGGAAGCTTTTAGCCAGCTCTTGGCTCCTTTTCTCAGGAGAGACGGAGAATTAAACTCCTTTGCTTTTATGCTAGTCTGCTAGCTGAGGCAAGAGAGATTTTTCCTGGAACTTTGGCTTCTTCTTCTTCTTTCTTCTTCTTTCTTCTTCTTCTTTCTTCTTTCTTCTTTCTTCTTCTTTCTTCTTCTTCTTTCTTCTTCTTTCTTCTTCTTCTTCTTCTTCTTCTTCTTTCTTCTTCTTTCTTCTTTCTTCTTCTTTCTTCTTCTTCTTCTTCTTTCTTCTTCTTCTTTCTTCTTCTTTCTTCTTCTTTCTTCTTCTTTCTTCTTTCTTCTTCTTTCTTCTTCTTCTTCTTTCTTCTTCTTCTTTCTTCTTCTTCTTCAGGGGCCCACACCAAACGCCAGCTCCGGAGAGGAGAAAGCCACACCCACAAAGAACTCTGAAATCTACCCAGGTTCTCTCCATAGTGAGAGGTTTTTATTACTTAGCATTATTCTTTTTCCGTGCCTCCGTGCACTCTGCTTGTTGAATAAATACCTTTTTTTCACTTTCCTCCGATGAAGATTCTTTCTGAACCTGGTGGGGGAGGGGTGGCTGTAACCTGCCTTCTATCAGAGGACGTTCATTTCGGACGTTCCTCCAGATTTGTCTCAAACCGGGACAGGAGCTGTCAGGGACTGGCCACAGCCCTCCTTCCCCAACCTCCCAACACCACTCACAGTGAGACAGGTTGAGGATCAGTGATGAAGGAGTGAAGGTGAGGCTGGGAGAAAGCAGTTGAGGAGTTTTAGTTTTGTCTTTTTTTCTCACCATTGAAATCTATTTTAACCACCAATAAAGTTAATTCTTTTTCCTCAAGCCAAGTCTGCCTTTGTCTGTGACAGTGATCACCCTGCTTTCATCTTGACCCATGAGCTTGCCAGTCTTACTCCCCTTTGTCCCATCCTGTTGAGGAGTGGGGTGAGAAGGTGACTGGGTGGGCAGTTGGCAGCTGGCCAAGAACAACCCACCACCACTGAGGAAATGATTTGTAATTCTAATTGTAAAGGATAGTGCCTAGCTATAGGAAAGGGCTAGAACAATTTGCAGGTGTGAGGAAGAGCACCAACACCTCCATCACAGAAGCAAGCTCTAAAGCCAGGTTGCAGAGCCCAGAGAAAATAGCAATATGAAACAGTGGGTGTAGCCTAGTTCTGCTCTCACAAGCCTTCTGAATTTTGATTGTAAACAGATGTCTTTGGTATTCATGCACTGAGCTTTCTCCCACAGCCCTAAAAGGGACAAACATTGTCCTGACTGGCCATTGCAGAGCCTGAGGATGCTTTTCCTTGTCTGAGTGCCCTGTTTTATGAAACAACAACCACACATAACTATAGTTCCAACATTTTTTGGGCAATTGTTTTTTATGTTCTTCCTCATGACTGGTTTTCATAGCTCTGCTTTCTCATACACCTACTGGACTCTTACACTGTCTATTGACCCCATAACCCTAACAACTTCTGAAAATCATTAGATTTGAAAGGGAAATACATAAAGTAGAAAAATAATGGAGCCTTTTGTTACAGGATTGGTTGTGTTTCTAAAAGATGCTGAGTGTCTCTTGGAACTAAAGAACATTGCATCCTTATCTGTAGTATGATTCAGATTAACACACATAGAAAATTACATCTTACAATTCTTCTGTTAAAATATAATTTGTACAGTCAGTAGCATTTTCTTCAGTACCTGTTTAAGATTTTTTTTTAAAACCTAATGGTCCTACATCAAAATTTCTTGGGAATTGAGGCAGTGTATCTTACTCCCCCAATTCTTCACAACTGAAGTAGTGTGTTCAGAGAAAAACAAAAACCCATGAATTATCCAGTCTAACTCACAACTGTGCTTTAACAGTATGTACTTGCAAGTAGTTAGCAAGGCAGTCCACCTTTTGAAAAAGCTTTTCATCTTGGCTTAATTTTTTATTGGAGAAAAAAAAAAATGACAATAATGAAGTAAAAATTGATAATTCAGAGCCTCAGGAAAAAATCTAACTAATAGATAGGTAAGTGCTAGGTTAAGCACATAAGACCAATACTCACATATCTGTGGAAAGAGTGAAATTACTTTGCAGAATATTAAGCCTCCACCAGCAAAGTCTAGACAGAACACTCTGTCTGTGCAAAGCTATCAATGAATGATGATTTCTGCACTCGTGGAGCTCTAGTGAAATCAGCAGTTCAGGAGCTGGTGTCAGTGGATTACATGTCAGAGTCACATCCTGAGGAGTGATTGAGAAATTGTCTGAGACTAGTTATTGTACTAAAATATGCTGATGTTGTGTTCTTTGGCAGGAGAGAAACTAATTAGGGAGTTACAAAGCACCATGAGCATCATCTCTCCCAGTCCCATGGCAGAATTTTAATACTCGTGCCAGTGGCAAAAACCTGATTTTCTGCAGACAGATGGAGCTGGGAGTTGCTGAAACCCTTTAAGACCTCCAAAGAAAGTGCAACACAGCCTCTCTCTGGTCTTCTCTTGTTCTCTTTGCTTTCTGTTGTTTACTTTGCTAATTTGCCTGAAGCTGTTTGTTCGGGTTGGTTTGTATTTGCTTTAGAGGATGTTGTTTAACACAGATTGTATCTCGTGTTTGCTTTTTAAATTCAAACACCGTGCTACCCTCATAATCAAAAGTTGTCTGCAGTACCAAAAACTCAGACAACTCACCCTGGGAAAAAAATCCCTTTGATTATGCTGGAAATGAAATGTGATAATTTCCAGAGTTTAAAGTTGACAGGTGAGCTTTAATTATGCTGGATATTTGTCTGTGGTCTCTCTAAGCAATATTAACATATAGGTAAGGTGAGGTACAGCAAAAGGAACAAGGTTTTTCCAGGAGTAAATCCTGCTCATCATGCAGGGATGGAGCTGCTCCTGGGTCCTGCTTTGCCCAAAACTTTTAGGTGCACAGAACCATTTTATATGAACTGGAAGCCCTTTTGGCTTCTTTAAATTTTCTAAGAGAACAGAAAAGGCATGTAATGAGCCTTCCTTCAGTGTTACACGGATAAAACTTCAGGAAGTAAATTACTCCGTTCATCGGCTTTGCTGGCACAGACACGTATCACCCGTAAAAAGCAGGAAAACTACGGCATCTCCAAAAGCAGAAATATTCCTCAGCCCGAAGATCGGTATTTTAGAGAAAATAATTATCCCGAGAAACACTCGCGGCGGGAAGGGCCTGAGGGGCCGGAGCCCGCTGGCCCCGCCAGGTGGCGCTGTGCGCTCGCGCCGGCAGCGCCGCGGGAGCGGGCGGGAATCCCGGGATGGATCCGGGCGGGAATCCCGGGATGGATCCGGGCGGGAATCCAGGGATGGATCCGGGCGGGAATCCCGAGATGGATCCGGGAGGGAATCCAGGGATGGATCCGGGCGGGAATCCCGAGATGGATCCGGGCGGGAATCCCGGGATGGATCCGGGAGGGAATCCAGGGATGGATCCGGGCGGGAATCCCGAGATGGATCCGGGCGGGAATCCCGGGATGGATCCGGGCGGGAATCCAGGGATGGATCCGGGCGGGAATCCCGGGATGGATCCGGGAGGGAATCCCGGGATGGATCCGGGCGGGAATCCAGGGATGGATCCGGGCGGGAATTGCGGGATGGATCCGGGAGGGAATCCCGGGGGACATCCGGGCGGGAATCGCGGGAGGGGTCCGGATGGGAATCGCGGGAATGGTCCGGGCGGGAATCGCGGGAGGGGTCCGGGTGGGAATGCCGGGTGGGAATCCAGGAACGGATCCATGCGCCCCCGGAGGGACCGCGCACCCGCGGGGGCGGGTGGGAATAATCCCGGAACAGATCCACCCTCGGGAGCCTTCCTTGGGTGCTGTTTGTAACACCCACCTAGTTAGGAAAGTGCCTGGAATTCCTCCTTTAATTTCATCCACTGAAGCTGTCCTGAGCTTCCTTTTTTATAGTTTTATTTCCAGTGCTCAGTGTGTCACCCTAGGAAGTAAGCCTTTAACTGGCAGATCAACTTATTGCTTTGTCTTACAAATCCAGTATATATATACACATATATATAGAGGCACATTTGCAGATGGAGATGAATCACAGGACATGTATAAACCGTATATATGTCCTTTGATTCGTCTCCATCTGCAAATGTGCCTCTATAAATCCTATAAATCAAAGGAATATTGCTACATGTAATTATAAACACACACACCGCCAACTGACTGTGTTTTTCACAACAAAGTAAATGGTGAATGAACGGTGAAACAGCTTCTGGCTTCTGAAGAACACAGGCAAACTTCATCACTGATGTATCTCAGCTCAGTGTTGGAGTCAACCCGACTTAGCACAGACCAGCTGCCCACAGCGAAAGGCCTGGTGAGCTGCGGTGGGTTGTGGAAGGTGGCTCACACAGCCAAAACTGGTAGGTAGAATGTCATTGAAGCACAGTGGTTGGGTATACATTTTTATTCTGTTCAAACTTGCATCTCCCAATAAACTTGCCCAGCTAAACCATACAGTAATTTTATTTCTTGCATCAGGAATAATATTGCTGAGAGGGTATTGGAAGTGATAAGAGTAATAAATTAGGGTTTGATGGTGGTTTGTTTGTTTAGTGGTGTTTATTTGGTTAGGTGTTTGGTTTTCATCTTCCTGATAAAGATTAGTGTGGTGGTTTTACCGGTTTGGAGGGTAAATATGTTTCCCTCATCATCAAAACACTACTTATCTGATTTTTTTAAAATTTAATATTACTTTTTTTTTTTTTTTTTAAAGAGAGTTATAAAGACTCCTTTATGAACTACTTGTACTGGGTATTTTTAAAGGGATGCGGATTAGTCAGATTTGTTATTTAATTTAATACCTCCAAAATGAATTGAGTGGATATCATAGCAAGTAATGCAAATGCAAAAATAGATTGGCCCACACATCCACTAAAAAGAAAAGGTAACGACAGATTAATTTAACCTGAGGTATTGTATGAGTGTGGTTATGGGGCTAGAAAGCACAGCTCAGAAATATAGCTAGAAAACTGCTGTTCAAAAGGGACTCTGTTTCTACTTAAGACAATGTTTAATCATTATCAAGATACTTGATAATATTTACAAGAAATAGATAATCAGATATAAAAACTAGAAACATGTCATGTTTTCAATGGCAACCTAGAATGGACATTGTTCCTTGTTAAAAAATTAAGCTTTCCACAAAGGGTAGATAATGCATAACACAAATTTTGTCATGCTTGCTTTAAATATTAATATAAAGTTTATTGTGTGTGAGAAAATAAAGTTTCTGCAAATACAAATTTTATTCTCCAGCTCCCTCATCCCCTGGCCCCTATCATCAATGTAACATGAAAAAAAGGAACACAATAGTGCACTTTCTCTCATTCTTTTCTCACCTGTACCTCTGTACAAATTCAGACGTTCTTACAGAAATTCCACCCAGAATGAAACTGTGAAAGTAAATAATTTATGTAATGGAATTTTGATAATAAAAAGCAATGGTCTATATTTAATTTTTTACCAAGGAACTTCCCCACTTTAAATACCATGTTATCACACCCCTCTTGAAAGGCAGAAAAGAGACTTTGAGTTCAGAGGAGTTTCAATGAGTGAACTACTACTACTACTACTACATGGAAACCAGTTGCTGACTGAAATAATATCCAGAAATCACCTGAGAGACAGAAGCAAAGTTCTTACCATGTTCTGGTATTGAAAAATGCTGGGAAAAAATGACACTGAGTGTATGAAATATGAATTTGAGGTTATTGAATAGTCTGTCAAGTCAGCTTCATGCTATGGCTTGATCAGCATAAAGCAAGGAAGGTTTGCAGAATATCATAGAGATCTGATAAGGACTATTTTTAGATTTATATCCTTATTTTTAAAATGAAACTGGATAGCATCCCCTGTGTGCTCTTATATATGTGTTTTATAGAACATGGGTTGGTGTTTCAACCCTTTCAGTGTGTCTCTTTTAGGCATGATGTATTTTTGTATAGAATGGTATTTGGCAAATCAGTTTTGCACAGAACAAAAGCCAATTGTATGATGAGGAAGCTGTCCTGAGTTCAATCCCATAAGTGGTTTTAACAGGCTTGCATTATTTCAGCTCCCTCTCAATTTATCCTTCTCATTTTTCTCAGCAAACTTCTTTCAACCTGTAGTTTGAAGAGGCACCTTTGAAATACAAGGTGAGAAGTCTATCAAACAGTAGGAATTAATAATGACTATATATATTTTTTAACAAGGGCAGAAGACTGTTCTGGAAAAGGTGTTCAAAGACTGGTTATATTATACGCTAGTATTACTTTTGGAGAATTTATGCTATTTTATGAAATATCTTGCTGAAAAAATCTACTTAGCTATTTTCCATCTTCATTCCTTTAATGGGAAAAAAAATAAAGTGAGAAAATTGCATGTCTCTGTTAAACAGAAGGAAGGGTTATCCCAGAGCTTTGCATTTATCATCTGATCATGTGAAAACCTTGTTTAGTGCGGGAATAAACAGAGTCACGTTAAATTTGTTGTGAGCTTGAGCCTCTGACAGTGCTCATTTTATCAACAAAGACAAATGAAGGAGCAGAAATTGTAGCACGGCCTCTACTATTTCATCATTGTCAACCTTAAATACAATCATTCACTGCTGATAGATTTTTCTCCTTCCTTCTCCCACTAATACTAAGCTGTCAGAATCCCTCTTGATATGGTCCAGAGCCCCAGTAGCAGTGATTAAAAAAGAAGGAATGAAATTAGCTTTTTTAATCTCTCACTTGATAAATACCATATTTTCAGAGAACGAGCTCTGAAATATCCTCTTTCTTGTTGCAGATGCCATTTCATTAAAAAGAAGTGGAAGTAAATAGTAGAGTGGTTTGACATTTTTTTGGAAACCGGTGATTAGTGGCATCACACTCTTGAAAGACTGAATACAGAAAAGAGTGGAAACTCAGTTATCAGTGGAGGTTGATTTTCTGCAGAGAGGTCCACACAAAATACTGTATAGAAAGATAGACACACTTAGGTAGTGCCGGGTTCTGATTCATGTTACTGGTAACAACTGCATTGACAGATTGATCTAATGACCCCAAGGAGCTGCACCTAAGGTGCAGAACAGCTCCTCAGCAGAAAGGGTCATGATCTGACCTCACACTCCAATGGTTAATTTTTTTTCTTTTTTTGAAGTTTTCCTATGAAAGAACTATTTGGACTTTTTTTTAAAATTTATTATTTGCTAAAGGGAAAAGTTGATTGACAATCTTGCTGATAAAAGTTCACAGTTTGCCAGATCAAAATATGCCAATTCAAAATTGCATGACCCAAACAGGTGTTAAATATTGGTATTTAGTTGCATAGGGTCAGGTCACATTCAAGATGAGACAAATTCTATTAGGCAAGGCAGATTTCAAAAATATTTGTCTATCTTACCTTGCAAAACAGGATATGACTGCCCATCCGACTGTTCATGTCTTGTATGAAATAAGGAAGACAGAATCCAAGGATAATGATGCATTTAAACAAAAAGTTCGTAGAACAATGTAAAATATGAAAAGCACGATAAAGTGAGTTTGGAAGATTGCAAACTTTGCAAATGTAAAGAAAGGGCCAAACCATCATCCACTGGCAAAGACTACATAAGCTACTGCGTTCCACAAATTCTGACTAAACAATAAAAAAGCATGATGCTGTATGATCTAATTAGTAATCTTTAAGAATATTTGGAAGAGTTCTTCTTCAGAAGCTGAAGAGCATGGTAGTAAAATAAGTATCCACAAATGACTTTTTAATTAATTTATTTACATTTAAAAATGACCTGTACCTCTTTTAGGTCTTGATTTTTCACAATTTTTATAAAGCCTGAACCGTAGTTTCATGCCATGATCCAGAAATGAGATCAAGCATAGACAGGAGCAAAAGAGTCCTGCCAAGCTTTGCTGAACCTGTTTCAAGGAACAAAACAACAGAAGTTGCTGAAACTTTGTTTCAAGCATTTCCAGAGGTGAAGCAAATTAGTGGTGACGTTCACCTGCCAGCCTGGAAGGCTCCTACAGCTGCACACCCCATAAATCCTCTTAAAGCCCCATTTATGGAGTTGAAGAGGGATTTAAGTGATGCATAGGCCTGTGCATGCCAAGAGCAGGGGTGTGAATTTTGCTTTAATGACCTGCATGTCAATAGAGTTAGGCTGGTATGAGAAGGATGGAGAATCACTCAGAAGACCCTGTACCACTGCTGTGCTGTGTTAACTGTGCTATTTTGCTGTGCACCTATATCAAAATAAATAGATTTCCCCTCCACAGGATGTAACAGCTATACAAAAAGATCTAAAGGGTACTTATAACATCAGAAGACTCTTCAAGTTTTGGATTTCATTATTAACTCAGAGCATAAATTGACTTTGAGTGTGAATAAAATTTCCATTTTCAATAGCCTTTATGGGTTTTCATCATTTTAAAATTAATGTTCTGACATACTTCTTGCATGTTAGTGCAACCTCTTGTTAAAACTCCAGACCAGCAGCAGCCTCACTTCAGAAAGACAGATCCTCAGCTTCTGAAATTACTTAATAACAGAATTTAATTGCTCATTTTGCTGATTGATATCAGCATAGGATTTCCAGAGGTGCAATAACGGGGATTAAAAAAGCAGGTATACTTTCATTATATATATATTTTTCTTTAATCTAGAGAAGAGAAGCCTGAGAGGGGGTCTCATCAATGGATATAAATGTCCCACAGGTGGTTGTCAAGAGCATGGTGCCAGACTCTTTTAAGTGGTGCTCAGCGACAGGATGAGGGGCAATGGCATAAAATAAAACACAAGACGTTCCACCTCAACAAGAGGAAGAGCTTCTTTGCATTGAGGGTGGCAGAGAATTGGAACAGCTCCCAGGGAGGTCATGGATTCTCCCTCTCTGGAGACTTTCAAACCCACCTGGACACATTCCTGTGTCACCTGCTCTGGGTTACTGCCTTGGTAGAAGGGTCGGACCAGATGGTCTCCAGAGGTTCTTCTCAGCCCTAAAAAATCTGTGATTCATGCAAAGCAATGTTGTTAAAGGAGCGGGAGTAGAAACAGGAGGTACCTTAGGTACAATGAAATGAAACAGGTGAATTTACTAGACCCCAAGCCCCAGCCTGATATTCCTTTAATTGTTGCTGAGAATTTTGTCTAACTCTATGCTGGTCATTACTGGAATGGGAAAATATTCTCTTTATCTTTCTGGGGCAAGCCTTGGGGAATATGGGATGAAAAGCTGAGTGTCAAACTGAATAAGGAATCAAAGATATTGCTTCTCCTGAAAAGAATAATGAAGTGTTTCAAGATGCAAGTCTATCAAGTTTTGTTGAAATGTAAAGGGACAGAAGAATTGTCTTTTCTCATCTGGGATGGGCTGCTGATAGTCAAGGGTTGTTTTTATTCCTCATTCTTATTAATCCAGGGACTTCTCTAAAAAGACACTTAATTCTGTGGAATCATTATCCACATGGAACTACCACTTGAGTACATTAAACAGTTTAGCTAATTGAAATATTCTGGAAATAGGGATGGATTGTTTTGTATGCTAACTCCACCTCACAGTCATCTCTGTGGATTTAGTTAAGCATACAAGTAAACGAGACACAGTGCAAATTTTGATCCCCAAACCTTTTGTGTTTGATCAGTCTGTCAGCACCCCAGGAAAGCCAAGCCCCTTGTGGCCAATCAGTTTGTCAGCATCCTCTTCTGGGGACCCTTCACTGAGCAGCCCACTGAGTAGGAGGGCAGTTTCACTGACTTATTCAGGCACACACACAGAGCATAAAAGCGACCCCCTTCTCTCTCCATATTTTTATTTGTGTGTGTTCCCAGCTGCCAACAAGTGCTAACTCCCTTGAAGGACTCACAGCTCATGAAAGAGTGATCTTTATTAATAACATTGTGACAGGTTGAGGTTTGAGGATTGCTGGTGGTATCTGATTGCAAAAATGTATTCAAAGCAACACACAGACCAGCTCTAATCCCTAACAAAATCTAGCTCCAGGTAATCATTCAGTGCTCATAGAGGATGGTTCTTACCCAACAGGCAACCCTATTACTAGGGAGAAGACAAGTTCAGCTCGATCCCAGAAGTTATGAAGGAGTCTATTCTGACTCCTCTCCACTCTTAACTTACTTTTAAAGTGTTTCTTTACGATTAGGTGGAGCTTGAGTGACTCTAGTCACACATAATGCTCAGTGAGGTGTGGTTGTACCTTGGAGGCAGGTAACCTTGGGATGGAGACGTGCATCAGTATTACATCCCAGGAGAGTGATTTTGCCACGGTTGCTGATCTTCTTTTATCTCCCTTGGTTCACAGCTGCTCTGTAGCTTGTCAGCTAAAAGGTAGCACTGAGTTCTCTGTGAGGATTTCAAGAGCCTGGCCACAGTGTCTCCACTCTGCTCCACCCCTCTGCTTCATTCCCCCTTAGCACGTGTTGTGTGGGGAAGTTGGGCATGCTCAACACTTTCCATCGAGGAAGTAGCAACCACATTTCCCACTACATTTTCTGTACTGTTATAACTATGTAACTTGCATTTTTCTTTAATTTTACCCCCAGCCTTTTTTTCCCACAATCCATTTTATGTGTTTGTTTACGGTAATGGCAAAAGCAAACATTTCTGAGGGGTGAAAACTTTTCTGAATGAACAGTTCTCAAAATCACTGAAACTATTGCCTTTGGATTATTAAAATTCAGTAGAGATATGTAGAGACAACTAGCATTTGTTGTATAGCAGAAAGCAGGAAGAGATCAGAGTGTGTTTGGAGCGACCCATTCACTCATGATGTTATGCCCAGTTAGGAAGGTTGTTGGGATCCAAATTCACTGGAGGAGGAAAGCAGTTGTCAGAATTGCAAGATATTCACTCTTTGTCTGTTGTCAGAGGGGACAAATGAGTTGCTTAACATGTAAGAAAATTTATAATGAGAGAGAAGAAAAGAATACTTAGAGGTATTTCAGCACTTGAGAATAGCCAGGCTGCTTACCTTCCTGAGGAAAAATACACCCTATCACATCTTTATGTGCATTGCACATCATATACAACATCACAATAAGTATGTCCGACAGAGCCTGATTTCAAAATATTACACATCTGCTGAAAAAAATTGCAAAACAAATTGGTTTTCTTTAAATGACTGTGGTGTTTAACACAGTTTTCCTCTTCACAAATGTGATTTATAAGATTTTTTTTCATATGTATCAGTCTTGTTACCTGTAAAATTGATGTGTGTCCTATGATGCTATAAATGGATAAAGAAAGGGAGTTTTGTAGCACAGATATTGTGAGGAGAAAACATGACAAAGAGATGAAGTGTCAGAAAAATGCAATTTTGATTTAGAAAGATCAGTCTGACTTTACATTGCAGATGGGGAACTAGAAAGCATTCTGAGAATGTGCGATTTTTCTGAACTATGAATTTACATCCATGTTTTATAACCCATAAATTTATAAGCATTTTCACATGCCAAAGTTTGATAAGGAAGATAGATTTTCTTTGGATTGTTGGGTGCGGGGGAGAAAATTTTATCAAAACCATAACTTTGCACAGTAAAAATGGTAGTGATGTTGTATTGTGTGAGGAATAAACAAAATCCATTAGGCTGTGAGCTTTCGTAAATATTCTGATCTTATTCTTGTCCATCCATATTACATTGCCATTGATTCTGCTTATGTGAATTTTTTCCTTTTCCCCAAGGCAAGGAGGCTGCAATGCTTGTGTCTATTGATCTCCTTGCTGGAGACCCACAACCAGAGCATTCCAGAGAAATTTTCTTTATGTAGCTCTGCTGGATACTAAGCATCCTTGCCACCCTGAACACCTACAGGAGGTGCTGGGACACTGAAACGCTACAACACATTTTTAACAAAAAGAATTTGGGCTGAAACACCCAGAGAATGCCTACAGAGTATAATTGACTGTGTTACAAAGACAGTACTGCCCTACAAGCAGGTGAAAACAGGAAGAAATGGAACAGAAAACTACACTTTGCCTATTAAGAAGAGGTACCTTAAAGCTTGGATGTTTCGACCCCTGCTTAGCCTTTGAAATGTAGGACATTGTTGATTTTGAGTGGCATGGTTTTGGGGGTTTTTGGGGTTGTTTTTTGGTTGTTTGGGGCTTTTTTGTTTGTTTTCTCTTTTTTGTTTGTTTTTCTTTTTTTTTTTTTTTGTGGGAAAGCAGATTTTTGAAACATAATGTGTTATCTTAAAATCTTGTCTGCAAGTGTACTTAACTTTTTTAAATCATTTTTTTTGGTAGTATATTCTGGATAAAGACATGAAGCCAATATTTCCTAAGTTATTTCAAGAGGGTACTCTCTGATTTCTTGAACTAAACAACAATTAAGTAAAAAAAAAAGAGTATTTCCCATCCAAATTTCATTGCTGTCTCTGAGTTTGAGCTGTGCATATTACAGGCTTCAAAGATACAAGAAGACACCTTGCTCAAATCTCTTTTCTTTATCTCTGAATTCCACCCCCTCTGGAGCTCATGAACACAACCACTGTAACTTAGATCAAGAAAATTATCCCACAAAAAAGATTTTTGTCCAAGTAATCTATTATTTTCCCTCATGTTGCATCAACACTTTCATTCTGGATGAGAAGATGAACACATTTTCTATAATACTGAGTGCAAGAAAACTGGTTTTCATCATTTGAATGTGACAGAGGTTTTGTTGAATAAGGCTTCATGCAAAAGACAGAACATAAAGCAAAGAACTATACTCACAGTTGTACATAAAGACAGTCCAGTTAATAGTTAATGACAATATTGCACATTTCTTTTTTCGTTTTGTTTCCAAGTCCTGCAAATCTAATTAATTACAAATGCCATAATATTAGAGCTTGCCTGCTACCTGTGCCTTATGGCTTTCAAGGAGTTTAACAGTGAGAGAGGGTTGAACAACAAATAGGTTTTGTTATCAAAAGAAAGTAAATGTATGCAAGATGGTATTTTCATTGTGTCTTTTTATTCTATTTTAAACTATTCAAGTACTTTTTAAAAACAATGGTTAAATGAAAGCTATGTAACTTTCGGTCATTGTATAAGAAGAAAAAAATATATAAAATGTAATTGATTGCTGCTAAAAAGTCTGTTTTCCTGGTTTGTCATGAACAAATGCTTGAAAATAAATTGTTTGACTTTGGCTCCACACAGGACTCAGGTGGGCTCACAATTTTTCTTGCATTCCAAATACTGGAGTAGTTCTCTAAATGGCATAAATCCTCCTAAGTCCCTGGCTGTCAACAGATCTACAGCTGTTGATAGCAGCTGACCTAGACAGTGCATTGCAGAAGTCAGGGGAATTCACACCTCCTCACTCACTCTCAGTCACTAATAGTTGATTAATCTAGTTCTTACAATTTTCCAAGCATGATTTTTTTTTTTTTTTTTGCAAATACCCAGCAAGAATATTAAAAGAGTTTAAAGGAAAAAAAAATAAGTGAATGTAATGGAAAAGGGCATTTTGTCTCCATTGAGATAGTATTTGGTTTGTTGGAATATGCCTATCTTCTTGGAGAGGATCTTCAGGAGTTATTTTCATTAGGTCAGTGCAGAGGTTGTCTCAACCTCCCAGTCATAAACAGCAAGGAGAAAAGGAAGGGTGGATGTGGAAAGAGGGAAAAGGAGACTTGGGAAACAAGGCATGAGAGGAGTATCATGAAATGGAGCTGAGGGATTAGTCAGGGAAGGCAGTTTGGTAGTGAAGTGCGAAGAGAGGACTCCCTAAAGGAGACAGAAACAGAATTGCTGTGAGATGTGCTAAATTGTTATAAAGGGAAAGGGAAGTAAGAACAAGGGGCTCTGGAAGGTGTGGATGGAGCAAAATCAGAAGGATTTCTGGAAGATAGATAGGTAGATAGATGGATAGTAATAGTTTAAGGGGAGGGATAAAAAAAATTTTTCAAATAACAGAAAGTTAAGAAAAACTATTCCATTATTTCTACATTTATGCAATGGGAGTTACTTGCAATAACATCATCAGATGCCATTTTCCTTTCCATCTGCATTCTTCCAGTTCCACTGAGAAACATTTGAATTTCATGTCCTCGACATTCTGGTTTCTGTGTTTACAGAAGAAGGAAAGTAACATTGTTTGGACTGCTATTATTTCTTGAACATTATGACAAAGAAAAGTTAGCTTCACAGTGAAACTTTTCAAAGCGAGATTGTTTAGCACATTCCTTTCTAATATTTGTTATTCCTAATGATTCCTATTATGTGGAGTTATTTGTGCCTGCTTTATTTATTGTACCAGGAAATATTTCAGCTTTAAAGAGAGCAGCACTCTATTCAACTGACTCGGGCTTTTACCTAATGATCCAATAAGTTGGTGAGTGTTTGATGTGTATATATTGTACTTCAGGTCTCAGTGGGAAGTTGCCAAGACTTTTATTGAGTGGTAATATTTTCCTCTTGCTGGTTTTGGTTTTCTCTGAGGATCAGCAGTTAACACAGCGTTTTCTGTTACAATTAGATTAAAGTGCCAATGATTTGTTTTGCCTTCATTCAATTTTTTTAATTAGTTCGTTCCTTAAAAGGTTATCTTAATATAGTAAATGCACTACTTCTATGAATGAGGCAAGCTGAATGATGCATGGGTTTTTCTGTTAGGGCTCCGTACAAAAGACTTTTAGAAAATTCCCATCCTGGCAGAAACAACGATAAAGTGCAAGTTACAAGACTTTTCCTCACAAGTGCAAAGCTTGCTTGTAAGCAGTACCAAAAAATCACAGATACAGGAAGAAAATCCCTAATCTTTTGAGCTCAGAGGCTGATCTCTAGCAGCCTGTTCCTGTTTTAGTGAGCAGTTTTATGTTGGCTTATATTAGTTAGGGATCTATCCTAGGAGGCTGTGCAAGTAACCACTTCAGGTTTAGTTTTCATTGTTACTACTTTAATCTGTGAGCCACTGTCATAAACAGCAATAAAATTTTGGTTGGTGTATTTTTCTACTCTAGTAATAGATTTTGGATTCTTTGGGTAGGTGGTTGCGACTCAGTGGGTTTTGTTGAAAAAAGTTACTGAAAGCTTTCAAACCTTTTAGGCTTAGCCTAAGTTGCAATTTGTTATTAGTTTGCCTGTTTGTTTACAGATCCTCTTCAATCTTCAAGTTTTCTCTCACTAACAATATAAAGAAATAACGGCAGATTGGCAACATAAATGCTCAGGCTTCAATAAACGCCCTTTAATAAGCAACATGGATTATGTCCTAGTTCACAGAATCATAAAAGCAGCAGTTTGTATACAGTTTATCTTCTGTAAAACTGAATTTAATTATATTGTAACATGAAGTTATCTTTAAAAAATATTTCATGAAAGATTAAATTTTTAATGCATTTGTATATGGGTGCCTATAGTATAAAAATGTCTCTAACAAAGAAGCTGCAAAACAGACAATATTTAAAATTTTGTCTTGTAGTATGCCTTTAGAAACTAGGCTAGGAATTCACACACTGATACCTGTAGTCTTTGTTAGCCCAGCCATCCAGTAGACCTGAGCAGCAGATTCATGGAGGGCTAAAACACAGAGAATGAAAAGATCAGATACAATAAACCACTAATGAATCAAAGTAGAAAAAAGAGGTATAACCCATGATGGTAAACCCTTTAGTGCATACTAAAGACTTTCATAATTTTTGACTATAGCGGATCTAGTTTTGAGACTGTTATCAAATTCTGGCGGATTCTGATCTTTCATTTACTGCAATATTTGTAAAGCAATATAAATAATATTTGGTTATTAGTTTTAAATCGTTTATTCATGCACTATTTCCTTCAGGCCACTGTGGAGCTTATAGAGTCATGGTGCCCACCAGCTTTTCACAGCCTTATTGTCTCACCTTGGCTGTGTCGTGCGCACCACAATGCCCCTGGCAGAAACCCCCTGAAGTGGTTTTCCTCGAAGCAGTGGCTCTATGATTGGAAGCTCTCCCGTGGGATTGGGATTCTCCCCAAGGACACTTCCTATGCCTGAGTGCCCCCCACCATCTCATTCCCCCATGCTCAGGTGAGTGACTATTTTTGTGCTGGACACCCTGGGGTGATCCTTCAATCTTTTGGGTGAAGCAAACTGAATAATGTCCCTGACTGGCAACAGTGGACCTATATCCTATAAAATGTCACTGGAGCATTGCCGTGGTTAACCCACTGTTTGTTAATTTTTGCTTTTTGTTTTGGATGTGAATTACAGTTTGTCTGAGTCTGTTATCTGCATGGAGTAATTTTTGTTTACCTCCATGACAGCAGTGAGCAGTGGAACAAGAGAGGAGACTCTGGAATATTTTCCCAGAGAAGCAAGGATCACAGCCAGAATTACTCTGTTTTCTTCTGCATCTGTCCCTGGATTTCAGGGCTGCACTGCTCTTGAGGGATGTTTCATTCTTATATTTCATTCTGGTATGCTTTGACACATGTAGACATGTGTAGACATGTGTAGACATTGATACTAGGTGGAAATTTCAGCCTCCTACTGGGTGGAATTTTAAGGGATATTTTAAAGCTTGGTCTCTTCTCCTGGATTTTTTTTGGTAGGCTTTGATTTGCCTTTTTTATTTAAACCATTCAGTATTTGTAAATAATGCTCTGAGTAACTTGCATACGGGCACATAGAAACAATGTGATTATTTACCCAGCAAAATTGTCAGTGGTGAGAAAGAGTGGTGCAGTTAAGAATAAATGTATGAAAAAGATATATTTTTCATCTGTATGCTAGTACAGGAATGTTTTCTACTGAAATTATTGATATAATAAATTAAATGAATTTATTGTATCAGCCTTAAATGCACTTCTTCTCTAAGTACCTTCAATTCTGAAGACAAGAAAAACTGTTGTCAGTCTTGACAAAGTGGAAACTTCCAAAGTAGGAGCTTCACTCACCCATCATTCGTCCAGCGTGACCAGTTAAAGCATTCTATCCATGTATTTAGCATAACAAATTCAATAAAGATATATAATTAGTTGATGTTTCTATTAATTACATAGCAAGCATTGATAGGGTGTTAAGTGCTGTATAAAGATGCAAAGGAAAGACACAATTCCTTCCTTAAGAGAGTCTAAGAGTCACAGAGACTCCACCAGTACATAGGGGCAGCTCCAGAGGATCCAGGTTCACCTTAACAACAGTTTGGGAATTTCATTTGTTTTATTTAGGTAGTGGTTATTCTGGTGACACAGAATTTACAAGAGTATGTGGGATGATTGATCACATTGGAACCTGGATATCTACCCTTACAAGGTTGGACGAGACAAGCCTTGGAGCTGATACCCAAAGCTGCCTGAAGAGAAGAGGGAAGCAAAGGAGAGTTTTGTCTCTATTAGACAGAATCCATCAGAAATTCACAGCTTCTAGACTAAACTGTGACCCCTATTGCTTGTTTTTATGTGACAATGTTTGTGTGAAGGGGCCAGGAGGCTCTCCTATCTGTAGGAGAGAACAGAAATATTTGAAGCTTCTAACTGATTTTGCTTCAGTGTATTACAGTGCAGCAACTGCAGTTGTTTCCTGGGGTTGTCAGAGAGCTACTCCTTGGAGACTTTCGGTTGTGGGTGTCAGAAATTGGGGCTTAACATAGTGATATTTCTTTAACTGGTCTTCCCTGGGATTGCCTGTAAACACTGATGTGTATGTATATTTGCAGAGATGTTTCAGCCACATGTGTACCTGAACTAAAAAAAAAAAAAAAAAAAAGAAAAAACTAAACAAAAAGAAGCAAACAAACAAACAAAAACCCAAGAAAAAATAAGTCTTTTGAATTTAATTAAAGAATCATTTTAATTTATAAGCACAGACTCTTAGTTCCAATAAAGCATATGCCCAAAGTATGGGAACTATTATTATTTACACTGGCAGAAGTTCTGGCCTTTATAATACAAAAGTGTATATTCAAGTAAAAGATCTGAAATCATAGAATGCCATATATTAAAATCTCTGTAAAAATTACCCTTTTAATTTTATAAATTTCTTTTTAGCTTGAGTATTGTAAGTTAAAATAGACCATTTTATTTTTAATTATTGATCTTTGTGTATTCTCTTCAGAAATGTGTATCAGCATGTAAGCAAAGTACACTTAGTGGCAATATTTGAGATTTGTGTTAATAAAGATTGCAGTATGGAAAAAAATAAAAAATGGCCACTAAAGAAAAAGTTTGAGTTTGTGAGAATGTTGGATTGAAAATGAGCAGTCCGGACTTTGCTATAAGGCAAATCTGTCTGCAGTATTTTATTAACTTTTGCATTTGCTACAGATACAGGGGATCAGTAACTAAAAGAAGCTACAGGATATACAGATTAGCAACAGGAAGCAACATTCTTAAATACTGAAGAAGAGCTAAGGGCCTGAAACACCTCTTTGTTTTAACTGGTCGGTTTAAATCAGTGAGCAGAGAGATCCAAGCAAAGAAAACAATTTGTGTTTAGTTTTGAGCTGTATTGATGGTTTGATGAGTAACACAGACTTTCTTTACTAGAATTATATCTGGGATTCTTATTTCTAAGCAAAAAGTTGAAATCTGGAAAAAAGGTGACTACACTGCAGAGAAAATAGAAGGTTCCTTAAAACTCCTAGAAGTCATCTAAGACTTTCTAGTTCATCAAGGAAAATCAGTGAGATACTGCCACAGGGAGAGAAATTGGAGAATGAGATTTGCTCTTTTTATCATTTCATTTCTCAGTAGTGAAGTCTAGAAAGAAAATCTCTCTTCTGTGATGAAAAGCCAAGATGTGTCTTCTAAAAGATGCTAAGTTCCTACCTTCTCACAGGGTGTGCTATGTGCAAGTCACCAGCCACACTTTGAAAGTTCAGTAACCTGCATGTGGGATCGCTGATTTCTGTGCACACAGGAGGGGCAGAGGGGTCCGTGACATTTTTCTCAAATAAGCTGTAGAGCATCTGATTGTAAACAAATATTTGATGATGGGTCAGCCCTCCTCTTCTTGGACTAACAAGGAGCAGGGGTACACCAAATAAAAAAGCCCTTGATGAGGGTAAGGTGAGATGCACAGGGACCATTAAAAATTAATTAGAAAGCTTCAGTTAAGGAATACTGCTCCATGCCATGCTTGAGGCAGCCAGCTCAGGTCTGTTGCCAGTCCTGTGGGACTGAGCATGCTGAGCACTCTGACCTTCTGGGTGGTTACCATAGCACAGTCAGTGAATGACCCAGCTAAAGCATCTATGAATGATTGAATTATAGGTAAAATAGGAGAACAAAGCCCAAAATATTCTTTATCGATTTCCTCATAACCCTTAGCTTTCATGGTGAACATGGTGGTGCTGGGTTAATAGTTGGACTTGAAGATCTCAGGGGTCTTTTCCAGCCTAAATGGTTGTACTTTCTCTGGCTCCCACTTCCTATATTCCCCCCAGTCTCTAGCATTTTTCCTTTTATCATCATTCACCACTACCCCAGGTATTTAAAATGAGGTTAAAAGCAAGCTCAAACAAAGCAAAAAAAAAACTAATTTGCTTGATCCTTAGCTGCCCAATAAGCCATCATTTGTCCTACTTAGCTTTCTGATCCAGAAAGGTTATTTAGAGAACGAAACATTGTGTAATTCTCTTCTAGGAATTTCAGGAGAGACATATTAAATTGCCTTACGAATAGGACCTGGTGCCTAGACCATCCCCTTTGCCAGTGTTTAAAACCCCTTCCAAATTGTAAATGAAGGGTGGGTTATGTGGAAAATACAATAAGGAACTCTACATATGAAAATAAAGTCTAATAATGTTTGACCATGAGGAGGGTGAAGTAAAGCTATACTGGAATCTCATAACTTTGACTCTTTTTGGCTCCTTGACTGTAACATGTGTTTTTTCTGGTACTACTCATGTTAGCTTCGGTGAACAAGTGTCTTTATCTTCCTCAATAAACGATATTTTTTGGTGAACTTTTGGTGAATTTTTAGATATGTTTTTCTATGTTTGGAAAATATTTAGAAAAAAAGTAGATCATAACAATCTCATTTCATTGCCATATGTTTTTTCTGCTGTATGTCACAGCAGAGTTATGTCACAAAACAGTACTGTGTAAACAAACATTTAAAAGACTTACATCTAAATCACAAAATATCTTTTGAAAAATTCTGTGGCTTGATTTTTTTTCTGGTTTAAGGCATGTCAGTGTCTTCTTTTCCCAACACAGAGAATTCTTCTCTATGGAGAAAAGAAAGGAAGACCCAATCAAACACTTGGATCTTTTTACTTTGCACAGCGTGTTGTACTTCATTCAGAAGGATCCACTTGAAATTCAAAATAGCACTTCACACTTAATCACCCTCCACACTGCACAGGGTGTGCTAACGTTTGTGCTTAAGTAAGGAGCAGTTATATAGATGGGAATGAAGTATTTGATGTTTACTAATATAAACTAATACCCGCGTGAGCCACACAAGACTACAGCCAAATAAAAAGCTTCTGGCATTTAGGGTTATGTTCTGCCCACAGGGACACCGAATTTCTACTAATACACAAGTGCTTCTGGAGATAGAAGTTGGTTCCGTATTTTACAGAACTTCTGCTGACTGGCAACATATGAAAATGGAGACGTATTGAACTGTGTGCAGTGAGACTCATGTATTTAAGAGAGTCTTAATAGACACAAGTGAGAGGAAAATTAGTCTGAGAACACAATGAAGACACAGAGTTGCTGCTTAATTTTACTGATTTAGTCATCATATTGGATCAAATAGGATCAAAAACTCAAAGGGTCAAAGTCCATCTTCAAAGGGAAGTCCTAATGGATAATATGAATTCCCTGGATGAATTGGTTTGTGAAGTGTTTTCCAAGCATATTAAAGGACAGGCTCTGATCCCTTTATTTGGCATGCTTTTGGAAAAAAAAGCTGTTACATTCATAACAATTATATTTTTGTGCATAATATTGGATTCTATAAAAAGGAACATACTAATACATCTCTTTGCCAGTGGAAGATCGATTTAAGCACAATACATAATAGCATTTAATCCAATCTAGATTAGAACACCAAGTGATGAAATAACAGGCAATTCTGTCTCCTCAAATATTTGGGCACTGAGCAAAATGTCTAGCAGAATTTCATTAAATTCATTTCAATGTCCAGTTTTCAGTTACTCAACAAATGTATTGCACTTTTTCATACCTTTATTAAAAGGTTGGAGGGAAGTGTCCCTTTTATACAGTGCCTTATCGAATGGCAAATATTATCTTGGTCTTCTTAGAGAAATCATATCTGTAGTCTTTGGGATTATTGTTAAATCATTACAGATAAGAGCATTTTTTAATATAGTAGGCCCTCTATACTTTTAATAGAAAATGTAAATGTTCATTCCTTATCAAAAGTGTCATTCATAACATTTATATTTCATTGTTATGCCAATTAATTCTGTTCTTCAGAAAGACTTAATAGTAGCAGTAATAATTTTCAGTCTGGATGTAATCACTGCAAACACAGAGAAAAGACATTTAGCTGGGTTTTTCATCTGTGCATCTCTTTCTCCCTCTGTGTGCATGTTGCAGGTCCTGGGTGGATTCAAGGTGATAAGCCCTTGAGAGAACCATAATGTGATTATCTTGCAGAGAGGTGGTAAAATAAATAAGATTATCCATAACAAGCTTAGCTACTGATGAGTTCAAGCTGTGCTGATACACAAAGTCCTGACACAATTGTAAGGTAATAACAGAAGAAATACACATTTGCAAAGGAGAGAGTGCTGCTTGAACTGCAAAACCTTCCCTGATTAATGCAAACTCACCTGCAGCCTTTCATGTAGAAGCTTTACTGCATTTTCCACACTTCTTTTGTAGACTATTCCAGGGCAAGCTTTAAGTCTCCTTACGCTTATAAAAATTGGTTTTACTTAAAGTGAGATTATTCCTAAATTTACTTTTTTTTTTGCTTGTATGGCTTGAAGCGCGGTGCAACATTTCTTTGAGTTTGGAGTTATTTGTGATCTGTATCTGCAAATGAATGATTTTGATAAATTACGTTTGGATGATGATGTAGGTCATAAGAATAGACCAGGCTGTTCTCCTAAACCATGAAGACACCAACTAAATGTCATCCACTCATGTTGCATGGGGGACAGAGGACATGATGTTGAATTCATTTGCATTTTTTAGGCAATATCCATTTCTGACTCTTTCTTGTATAAGTCTGTCTTTGACTCCAACAATAGTTCAGACACCTACTGCTCTTCTTTTCTCTTAATTATCCCAACTCCTCAGAAATGAATGGAAAAATTGTTGCTGTGAACACTAATCTAATCTGCAGTACTTATTATAGCCTCTTGGATAAAAAGGAACATACGTAACTGTTCTCTCTCATGAATCCGTTGTCAAGCACCAAGAAAGTTCATTATGATTAGTTTTCTAATAGGACTGTTGTGAAAAAAAATCCAGCATATACAGAAATTAAAAGGGTTTTGTAGGTTTCGGGGGTTCTGGGGTCCAGTCGGGACGGCCGGACGTAGACAGTAACGGATGGAGACGAGAGATCTCTATAGGCAGGTCTCGGGACACAGCCGGTTTATTGTAAAGGGCGTGGGTATTGGGGCACTGCTCAGAGCTGCTAGACTCAGCTCTGAGCAGGCCCAAGAGAGCAAGAGAGTGAACGGGTGAGAGAGAGAGAGAGAGTGTAAGAGCAAGAGTAAGAGCAAGAGTAGAAGTGGAAGAGAGAAGTATGAGAAAGGAATAGAAGAGAAGTGAGAAGGAGAATGTCTGAAGTCCTGGTTACAATACAATAAATCATTTTCTGTACTGAATATTCTAATTGTCACTAACCAATCTAATACAAGATACAAATCCTATAGCATTTACATACAGCCTATAAGAGTTCTTATATTACCATAGAGTGTTGCATCTTAACTTCTAAAAACTACTCTTTGGACCCCTTCTGCTGAGCTAGTAGGGTCTGCTCTGACCCTTGGACCTGCCTGCTAGCAGAGGGTATTGTTCCATCAAGAGGGGATTACTTCAGTGGCCATACCATTGTTTTCTAGTTGTTCAGTAACTAAGACCTGGTATTTCAAAAGTGGCTTTCATTTCGATGTTGCCTGTAGTTTTCATATTCCCAAAATCTTTTGTCAGGCAATCATATTTCCAAAGCTTTCCTGTTTCATCTTCCCCAACAGGGTTTTTGAGTAAAAATTGTACAATTTCAATATGAGAAAAGAAAAAAAAATGTTTTCTAATCCAAGGTTTTCAAGCAGTAACAGACCCAGCTTGCAACACCTTGATTCCAGAAGCACGGTTTGTAGGTTTAGTAAGACCATTGGTTATTTAGTCATGTCATAGTGCAGGAACTCGAAGGCAGAAGGAACTTTTGGCTAAAGAATATAGTTAAAGATAACCAGTTTAGAGCCTGAAAAAATGCTCCAGGTCATGATAAAATCCATATTTTCTTAATGATATCTAGGGTAAGAGACATTTTCTGAGATGACAATGCTTTGGGCTATTCACTGCCTTGTGCCAAGGGAAGAAGGTATTTTAATTAAAAGAAACAGTGGCTTTAAGGCTCAATTAGGAGCAGAAAACCAACACCAGATATATGTATATTATTAATATGAAACATAAAATTTTCTAACTCTCTAGTGGAAGGGTCTGAAATAAATACCTGAGAAGAAGGTAAAATATACAGGTAAGGAAAAAAGACACATGAAATACATTGATCAGTTATTCTGTAGAATTTAGTTCTTAAAAAAGAGAAAGTATAAAGAAGTCACCATCTATCTGGACAGAAAGAAGAGAACCTAATGATACTTCATTACATGTCTTATCTCCTAGAGCTTCTTTCTATTAAAACCCATCAGTTTTTAATAGCAGTTTTTAACAGCAGTTAAAAAACTTTACATGTATTTCACCATGGGCTGTTAGATATTGCAAAGTTATTAGATAGCAGCTAGAACTTTGTCATTGGTAATGTATCATTTAAATAGGAATAATTTTGATTTCAGGCATCTGGAACACCAGAACTCTTTAACAGCCTTAATAACAGGGTGGAACAATCATTTTATTACAGACGTAAGAAGAAGAGGTTACTTTATAGATTAGATTTTTTTCCTGTAGTGTATGTTTTTATATGCAAGTCTCTAATCTGCTTATATTAAAAAGTACTGATCCTGCAAAGATGAACCTTTTTCTGTAACTGTGGAATTAAATTCACAGTCTTATGTTTCTTTCTTAAACCAAAGCTAGGTTGTTTGGTTTTGGTTTCTCTTGGGTTTGGGTTTTTTTCCTCAGTAAATAACAACATATGAATTCCTCTGGCAATCAACAGACACATAGGGCAAACCTCAGTTGTTATTGCTTTTTTCTATTTGAAATTCTCTCTTCTCATCACATGAAAAATTGACTCTTTTTTAAAGCCATCATTAATAATTAATAATATTAATAAAAACTTCTTGTAGAAGGGAGGGAAGTGTAGAGGAACGTTCTGGTTTTTTTGCTATATTGCTGTGTGAACAGGGAACTGGGATGATTCTCTGTTTTTAAAGTGGTAAGTAAAAGTTTAATCAGTTCACAGTAGAAACAGAACTTAATATATTTGCACCTGTGTATGTTATTTTTGATTGTTGTTAAAAAAGGTGCACTGGAAGCTGTAAGAAGCAGTTATATCCTTGCAGCTAGTTTTAGTGTGGGTGAGGTCAGAGTCAGACTCCTCTTGTTCAAAGGAGCAGGCAAATTGCTGTTAGCAGACCACTACAGAGGCTGTGGACATGTCTGTTCATTAGTGTCTGCAGAGAAATACGTGGCCATGTAGACAATCAGCATCCATGGTGAGGTTACATAGCTGCCACCTGGTACTCTAATGAGATGGAAGTCAATTAAAAATAATTATCACTGAAACTCATTAAAATTCCATGGGTTTGTTCAACTTTGGCCCCTCATAATTGCTGCAGAACATTTTAGTGTATCTCAAAAATTACAGTGAAACTCAATGATATTTTAAATCAGGGACTGAGAGGGAGTATGAATCTCAAAGGTTCATTCCAAGGAAGATATTTAATAGCTACAAACCACCATGGTATAGTACTGAGAAAGTAATCATTTCAGTATCATGGCAGTGTCAGGAGTTTCACCATCGAACCAGATCTGAACCAGGTCTTTCTATGTAGTATTCTGAGCTTAAACCTTTTGGATTTGCATGTACATATATTTGGACTGAGAGGTTTGAAAAATAAAACAATCAGGGAACTTTTAAGTTTTCAAGGCAACATTACAGACAGTACAATGCACATGTCAAAAATGGAAGAAGAAGCATAGAAGTTGCCACAAAATGTCTTCTGCAGTGTTACTCACTGGTGATGTCATAAAAGAATTCTCAGAGCTTTGTGGCATCTGTAGGAGTTCTCTGATTCCAGTGGCAGTGGGAAAAGGATATTCTTTCCAGGTAGGACTGGCTTTTAAGCAGCTAAGTGGTAAGTGAAGACACAAGACAGGAACTCTTCAAGATCTGTGCACCTCCTTTGGGGAATTTGTTTGAGGACTTTGTGCAAATAATGCACTGGAAAAATCACAAGGCTGTTACTGATAGGACTCTTTAACAAGGCCATTCACACTGAAATATAAAGACATTATGCAGTTCCACTTCTGGCATCCACAGTCAGTGCCATAGCCTCTGTTAAAATAAAGACATCTCCAAGCATAGAGGAATGAAGTTGGGTGTCAGTAACAGGATCTCAGAAATGTGGAAATTAATTATTTGTTTTGATTATTTTCTGTATTTTTATTCTAAATAGTTTAGCTGGACAGGAAATAAAGAGTACAGTAAGCTTTATACATTATACATATACCATAGCCTGCATATAGTCTGAGACAGAAGTGAGAATTTAGCTTATAGATACAAAGTTTGTAATGCTTGCAGACAAGCAGTTTTGAAAATGAGTCATTCATGAGGATTTTAAGGAAGAAACAACCAATTCCTCCCCACAGTTAATAATGAAATGAGCTCTAATAACTACGCCATTTTGGTGCTGCACAATAATCTGGAGTTTTGTGGCAACTTCTGGGAGGCATCCTGGGATGCCTCTTTCCAGAGAGCTGTCAAGTGTCTGCTATGATAAGGACCATTTGTGCAAGGGAGGAAAAGAATCAAGATCAGAGAGGTTAGAGGGGCAGGAATGGGAGTTTTGCCAACATTGAAGAAGGAGGAGGCCTGGGGTTGTATTTTACTGAAATCTAGCTGCACACCTCTTGCATCCCCTTATACAAGATGTTGAACTTTTGACCTTTGTCTTTCTAAAGATAAAATGCAAATGAATAACAAACTGGAATGTGACAGAAACTGAGAAAGCTGCAGGTACAGTTCACATGATTCATCTTTTCTGGTAGAGTTCACTACTGTAAAGCTGGTGGTGGTATGATCAGTTATGACTGGGATGCTACGGGATTCTGTAAGAAATGTCATTTTTTTACTGAAATTCAATCTAGATACATATTTTCACTTCACTTTATTTGAGAAATACTATACTGCTGTATGAAGAAATTCCATATCTTAACCCAGAAGTGTTATAGGCTAATATTCAATAGCTGAAATATTCAGATTTTAATTCCTCATTGTCTTAGTCATAATTTTCCTTCACATCTGTTCGTTCTTATGAAAGAAATAAAGGCAAAACATGTGCTAGGGGATTGACAATTTTTTTGCAAGTGCTCTGATCTAATTTTCTGCCTATTTCAGACTCAATTATTAATGATGGCACTATTATTTTTGCTTTTCTTTTTCTTATAACTGTGTTAGTGCCTGTATTAGCAGAGACAAGCCACCCTACTGCAAAAGTGTGCTGTCATTTGTCATTACAGAGGACAATAGTTACATGCTCTAACAACTGTGTGTTTTGTCATAGTTTTATAGGCTTCAGGTATATAATCATATGCTATGCTGTGGCAGCCAGGAAGGCAATGCAGCACATCAGCAGGAGAACTGAAATGGCCTTCAGCAATATGTGCAAATTCAAGCAGTGAAATACTGCTTTCTGTGGGCCTTTTGTATTTATATTCAAAATGTTGCAGCACAATAACAATAGTTGAACACAGTCAGAGGTCTAATGAATTAGATTTTTCCTTGGCTCTGCTGAAAACACATTTAGCAGTTTCAGCAATGGCAAGCCCGTCTCATTAAATAAAGTGCCTCAGCCACCAGTGCCAGCAACACTTCTTAAGGCTTATGGACTAAAGTTTTTGGGATATTGCTAGTCTGGCACATGTCCCAAAGAGATGATCATCTACTTTTTAGAGAACCTCTATCAGATGCAATAAACATTTGAGGATCACCAAAGGTAGATTGTGGATTGAGATGGGGGAGGATGAAAAATGTGAAGAGTTTTCTAGATTTGTCCCTAGAATATATTTATAGTTTTATCCAAGAAAATTGTTCATTTAGTATAGGGCCACATTTCACTGCTTTTATTCATCTTAAAATATAATCACATTGACTTAAGTGATATTTATCTTGCAGCAAAGTGCTCTTCTCTGTTACTCTAAAGAGAGGAATTTATCTTTATATTATCTACTGTATAAATATATTTGGAAATGCAGACCCAAACCTATTTCACAAGTATTTCATGGTTTTCAATCAGATGACCTGTTAAGGCAGGGCATCATTGGACAGCAGAGTACTGGGTAAGGTGCTCAGGGTCTGGTGGGCGCTGCTGGGCAGTCTCTGAGAAGTGGCTGGAGCTGACCCATGCTGGACACAGAGAAGGTGATCCAGGTGCCAGAGCAGGGGTTCCCCTGTGGCTCCAGGAGAAGACCATGATGGAGAAGGCATTTCCCTGCAGCCTCTGGAGGACCACAGTGGAGCAGATATCCATACAACAGCCTTTGGTGGATCCCACGCCAGAGACGGTGGATGTGCACTGAGGGAAGATGCAGCCTGAGGGGGACCCCATGGAGAGGAGCCCACACAGGAGCAAGTTTTCTGGCAGCAAAAATGGGAGACCCATGCTGGAGCAGAGTGTTCCTGAAGGACTGGGGCCCAAGGAAAAGGATGTGTACCACAGCAGTTTGTGAAGAACTGTAGCCTGTGGGAAGGACTCATGTTGGAGAAGTTTGTGGGGAAAAACCAGAAAAAATCAAGCTTGAATATCATCCTTTCCAGTATCCTGGTTTTGCCAGTGCCTTTTAGCAAACTGTACCAGAAGAAATACATGTAAAACATATAAAATGTTTAGATCTTCTCCTACTTTCCAGCCACCATGTCATCATGATTAACTGGTAGTTAGACTGTCCTCAAACTTATCTTCAAATCCTATGTCTACACTTGTGTCATGAGTCCTTTAAAGACTATTTTAAAAGATTTAGGTAAAGAAGTAGGAATTTGCAAAATACAACCTGCGCAGCAGGTGAAAACAGCCTCCTGGCTTCCAAGAGGAGATTTGAAATGGGCAGGTTTACTTAATTTTTCCCTGCTCTGTGGACTTGTAATTTAATTGTAGCAAGGCATTTACCTCTATTCCCAACCCCCAGCCCTGCTGCTGTATTATGTTCCCAACCAGTCCTTGCTTCAAGTGACAAATAGCTTATTTACTCACATCGGGAGGTGAGCTATCTCAGTCATCATTTATCCTTGCTCGAGGATAATCTTTGTATCCAGGAAAGTACTGCAAACATTCATTTATGGATGTTGCAGTTTGAGGGCACTGTCTACGTCCTGCTGAAGCTGTCACACACTGAATGATAAATAGCTGCAGAAAAAGACAGAAAAATGACTGTTTCCCTACAGCCTAGCAGTTATCTTCTCATTCTTGAATAGGATCATCTTTTTTCATTGAACATTTTGCTCTTTCATAGCAAATATTCTGTTTTGATTTTTTTTTTTTTTAATGAAAGTAATACCATCTTTTTACAGAGTAGGAAACTGAAAGGCAGAGAGATTAGTAGTATGCTGTAGATACAAATCCTAGATGCAGATGGTTGAACTGATTTTGCCCACTCCCTAAGCTGGCTGAAGTTTAAATACCTTTGATCCAAACATAATTTACAGACAACAGTGTGTGGGGGTGTCCAGCAGGAATTTGCCTACCAGCTTTGCAGAAGGTGGGGGACATCTCTCATGTTCTTAACCTATCTGTCTCTCTAACCTTATCAGCTCTTTGTTCATAGTATTTAAAACCTCCTTAAATTTCTAGTGTATGTCTACAATATGCTCTATTTCCAATAGAGGCAATAGAGGAGACCAACACCTAAGGGTTGCATGTGCCTGCTGTGATAGATGAACATTATCAGTTAATTTGAAAATTTGATCCACATTTAAGCATCAAAGGAAGTTTCACTGCAAGTACACTAGAGAAAGAAGATGCAAAAGATGAGGAGAAAAACTATTAAGCCAAAGGGGTTTTTGCCAAAATCTCTTTCATTATCGTAGAATCACAGAACCACTGAATGGTTTGGGTTGAAAGGGACCTTAAAGATCCTCTAATTCCAAGCCCCCAGCCATGGGCACGGACACCTTTCACTAGACCAGGTTGCTCAGAGCTCCATCCAGCCTGGCTTTGAACACTTCCAGCGGTGGGGCACCCACAACGTCTCTGGGTAACCTGTGCCGGGGCCTCACCATCCTCACAACAAAGAATTTCTTCCTCATAACGAACCTAAATTTGCTCATTCAGATCAAAGCTGTTAGCCCTTGTCCTATGACTACATGCCCTTGTAGTAAATCCCTCTCCAGCTCTCTTGTAGGCCTGCTTTAGGTACTGGAAGGTGTCATAAGGTCTCTCCAGAACCTTCTTCTCTCCAGGCTGAACAATCCCAACTCTCTCAGCCTGTCCTCACAGGAGAGGTGCTCCAGCCCTCTGAGCATCTTCATGGCCTCCTACAAGCAAAATTACATTGCCTCACATTGTAGAATTTTTCTATAGAATAGTCTATTTAATCTGTTCATTAAGAAGGTGTTTACATGACAGCAAGAAAGGTGACAACAGTCCTATTTTTACACTTCAGGAGGCTACAGCGTCAATGTTTAAAATGTGTGGCTGTACAGTGCTGAGCAAAACTAACAGAAGCCAAGAAACAGACACACACCTTTGCTCCCAGTAGAATCACTGGCACATTTCCATTCATTTCCAGGAAGGAAAAGTTGGTATTTTGTATAATTCCATTCCTTATACTTTTAAATCTGTAATTTTACTTGAAATGGCAAAAGTGATGTCTCTGGTTTTGGTTTTCTTTTTCTGATGTTTGCTTGGCAATGAAAGAACTATTCTGGCTCCAGTTAAAAACCTTACGATACCTGTCACAAACATCACTTCTCCAAAACTCTTCTTCTTCCCATCACATATACTTGTTCTAGTATTTCACACTGAGGGAATGATGACTTCATAGACTACCTGGATACTTGTATTCTGCAATACCAGAATTACAGATTTCTATCCTGATTGTTCCCTGATTTCACACCAGTCTTACTGACAAAAGAATTGCTTTCATAAATACCGCAGCTGATCTACAGCAACTGTCCACTGTGAATTCGTTTAGCCCATGGCAAATGTAAAATAAATTGAGTTTGCTTAGCCTTCTTTCATGCTAACTTAAATTACACTGCATTTGCCACAGGCTAAGAGCATTCAAATAGATATTTATTGTGGATTTGCCAGCACATGGTAACTTCTCACCCCACAGTAATGTGGCTGCTTGAGGTCTCAGGCAGAGAAGTTTTCATGTTGCAAGTTCTCACATTAAGCAATAAAATTAATAAAGAAATAAAATTTCAGCATCATTTTGTGGAAAGTGGGTACAGAAGCTAAGCTGGCCTGAGATCAAATACAAGACCATTTAACTAATGAATAAAGGGAGGCAGACAAAAGTAGGTCTCGATTTAGAAATCTTTTAAAAGATGAAGTTGCCTTATTTAGATTGTCAAAGTCAATTTGGAATGATTGTCCAAAACTGTTAATGACACACTTTCAGAAAGTTTGATTGTATTGCCCTTACAGAAAGTACAAATTCCATTATTATTTTCTGACTTCACAAAAGTAGTCTGACACCTTACAGCATATCTTTATGCACTGCCCCCCTAGAGTAGCAGCTTCTTTGAAACTCTTAGATAATGCTTGACCTTGACGCATTTGAGAAGACATCAGCCTTAATTTTATGATTCAAAAATCCAGTAGTATAATTGAAAATTGTAGCAGCAATTTACTAATCACAGAAATACTTTTTTTAGGAAAGATTTGCAATGAGGATATTTTTTGTAGACTTGTGAAAATCCACCATACCTTTTATGTGAGATAGGATAGGATAGCATAGGATAGGCTAGGATAGGCTAGGATAGGATAGGATAGGATAGTTTGGCTGGACAAGACCTACAGTAGTCACCTAATCTAACTGTCCGACCAATTCAGGGATGAGCAGAGCAGATTTTTTTCCCCTTTGAATTTAATAACATTAACTTCTGTTTTATATCTTGAGTGTGCAGTTTAATTGGCTTTAAGCATGAGCAAATATCTGGAGATCTGTACTAAAATTCTTGCTTATTTAACCACTGTTTAAAAACAGATTACAGAAATTTAAAGTGTTCTAAAGCAAAACAGTCAACCTTTGTCAATACTACCATTGTAAAATGCCACCCTTTGGCTAATCTCTTTAAAATTGGGGAAGGGAGAGTAGATGAGAAAAAACCCAAATCTCAGAGTCTCCCCTAAATGCTGAGTAAATTTTGTGGTGAAATTCAAGCCAGTTAATAGGTTCTTTGCTGCAAGTGCTCACGTTTGTATATTCTGAGTTATGACAGACCAAAGGCTTCTGTTGCCTTACAGAGAAATGGAGGCTTTTACATAGTACTTCCTCTGCTATTCCTGGTTTTAATCAGTAGCGTGTCTGGTGATGAAACAAGCAGTCTACTTGCATAGGGGGTTTTTTAAGAATAATATGACGAGGCTTAAAGCCTAATCAGTGTGCCTCTAAGATTTCTCTTTTTAATACTGAAAATTAGGTGGTGCTTTTACTAAACTTAATTTTAAGTTCCTGTTTTGATAAATCTTAAAGCAGACAAGATTATTCTATGTTGTTTCATCATACTTGGATTTGGTATTTAGCACAGCTTATCTGAAACACACAAGACTCATGTCACAGCTATTTTTACTAGGAAAAAAAAACATTAAAGCAGAAAATTTTTGAATGTTGGTTTCAAGAGAGAGATCACTGTCTTTAACTCCTACAGAAGTCAGAAGTGACTTGGGATCAATCAGCTAATTTGCCCACCAGGCTTGTTATCACACAGAGGTGAATTTGTCTTCTCATGAAATACAAGATTGAAGCTCTCCTTTTCCACCAATACAAGTGACCTTATTAGGTTTGAGGTTATAGCTCCCTGTATCTTAAATTGAGTGGCATAAAATAGCTCAAGAACCACCAAAATATTCTTAATCTATAGGTACTTGCTCTAATTTCTAAAGAATTCCACAATGTTCTATACAACTCTTGTTTAATTTTAAGGGACACTCCCAACCTGCAAGACTAAAGCCTTCACAATTTAAAACAGGTGTAAGTCACGATCAACCATGGAATGGTTCATAAGCACCATGTGTATTCCTTCTAGGCTTTAAAATTTTGTGGTATTCAGAGTTTATCTAGGATTTTCTTCTGAAGAAGAAAATGTCATAATTTACATGTGGCATAGACCAGCACAAGTCAAATAACATGAGCTCATCCTCTGTTCATGCTAAAGAAACATGTTTCCTTTCTTAAAAATAATCTAGTGCACTTCTGTCACCATCCAGCCAGCCAGCCAGGGGCTCTCCCTGCAGCTGAATCAGATCCTTATTTCACTGTCCAACCAGCAAAAAGCTTTTTTTTTTAACTACAGCTGACCAGCCAGGGCCTCAAATCCCCACAGTCCAGGCCAAGAAATGTGAAATCCTGAGGATGCTGCATACTTCTTGCTGAATTAACTGTGAATTGCTTAAGTTGTGAAAAACTCCTTTGCAAACCCCAACTATCACACTGTTAAACATGTAAAGGTTGTATTTTAAAGAAATTAGTGACACGAGTGGGAAGTTGAGGAATTTCAGCCATTAAATCTGCAGTCACTCCTTTGTTTGGAAATGTGGTGTGTTTATACCTGCTGCCCTTACAGCCCCTTGACTGAATGGCAAATATCTCTCAGCTTTCCTTTACAATTAAAGCCACCTGGCTAGTGCAGCAGACATGCAAAACTCACACATTTAAACACTGAAAATTGAAGAGGTAGTCAGGGAATTTGCAGCATTTACTCAGTTTTACCCTTAGAAGCAGGAAAAAAGTCTAACTTCACAATCCATTTTGGAAACTCCTTTTCTATGACATCCTGTTTGCAAATTCTAGTAGCAATTCTCAAATTTACCTAAGCTTTCTCACACAGTTTTCAGACACTTTTTTCTCATCAGATCTCAGTTTTTCCATCAACCACAAGTTTAGGTGTCTCCAGAAATTTCATTTACTGTAATCAGATCCTGATGTTTCTCAGCTGTGGCAACTTGACCTTAGCTGGCTGCCAGAGACTCTCTCACCTTCTCATCAGCAAGATGGGGAGGAAATATGATGGAAAACCTCAAGGATAAAAGTAAGGACAGGGAGATCACTTACCAATTACCATCACAAGCAAAACAGATTCCATTTGGGAACATTAATTCATTGCCGATTTATAACAGAGTGCAAGAGTGAGAAATAAAAACAAAACTAAAAACACCTTCTCCCCAGCCCTGCTCCTTCTCAGTCTCAACTTCACTTACTATTCTTCTTCTTCCTCCCCTCTGAGAGGCACAGAGGTGTGAGGAATGGGGCTGGAGGTCAGTTCATGATGCTTTCTCTCTGCTACTCCTTCCTACAGCTCCAGTTTGGGGTCCTTTGCATGGCAGACAGTCCGCCCATGTACCTGAATAGGAAATATAGGTAAAATGCAATTTCTGACTTCTAATTAGAAGCCCATCTCGTCTGAGGAGCAAAAGTTTTATGCAGTAGTGCTTGGATAGACTGATGCTGCCCCAGAAATTAAAACTGGAAATTTTGGAGTAAATGATAAACTACCAAATATTCACTTTGAATGCTGTTGCAGAGAAGGTTCCATTTTAGGAAAAAAAAATGGCAAAGATGATAATAAGCTTATGTGACTGATAAAAGTCAGTGATGTGTAGTGGCAGGCAGTAGGGAAGTCCCTCATTGCCTTTGTAAATGTATACTAAAGAAATTGCTAAGCATGGCAAAATCCCTGCTTTGCACAGATGAGAGGGAAAAGACAGATGGACCTGAAATGATCAATGGAACACAAAAAACCAGTCAGTCATCAGAATTCATTCTCTGCATGAATGAGAGGCAAAGTCAGGGTTTCTAGTTCCTATCAGAATATGGGTTGTGCTTAAACCATATTTCTGCCGAGTGTTGCCGTGCCATTTACTTAGAATCTGTTTGGGGATTTTTTGGTGGGGGGTAAGCAGACACAGTTTCATCTTCTTGTTCCTTCACATTCTTCATTTTCATCGTATTATTTTTATACATTTCCACTCAGGAACCACAGTCCTAAAAGAAATTTCCAGTAGCATATATGTGTTTTCATGTATTCCTTAAGTCATCTCAGCAGTGAACATTCAAATTTTCTCTTCTTCTGTGAAGATGCTCTGTGCACAGCACGTTGTCACAGCTCTGCTGGTTAGCATAACTTTTTCCAGTCACCTGTATTGAAGTGAAAGTGGACTTTTCGATTTCTATGTTAATATTGTCCAACCTGCACCTAGACAGTAGATGGAGGGGGAAGGAGAATGGAGAAGAGGAAAGGACAGGCTCTTCCTTAGTAAAGATTCTCACTTTTCTGTCTCTATTCAGACAGACACAATAAAAAGCTTGGTTCCTTTTACTTCCAAACATCTTTCTGAACTTTGTCCTGATCAAATAAGAGAGGCACATCTGTATTTTATCTTGTAATTCAAGAGACAAGCTAATTATTTCATTATTGTTCACCATTATCATGTTGGGGTTTTTTTTGCTGACAGAAGAACCAAGGTCAACGTTTCACTGTGTTAAGCAGGCATTGTACAAATAAAGATTGCAAATATTATTGCTTGAATAGAAGATAGGTCAACTGAAAAAACAGGAAATACTGCCAAAGTACCTAGAGGAAAAATATTTATTATTTTCTACAGGGATAAAGCATTTATTTCTTCTGATTGAGCAGTGCCAGCTTGGTCCCTGATACTGTTTAGATCATATCCAATGTGGCTGATAGAAGAGCACCCAGTTTTTCAATGATGAGAAAAAAGCTACCTCTCACCATATCACCTGTCCAAACAACTGGGGATTCAATTACTGGGACACACAGGGAAGTATATTTACTGACCTCAGTGCAGCCTTAGAGCACAGATTAAGACTTCAGAATAAACTAAAGTATAAACGTTGGCATTCTTTCCTTCAGAAGTCTACCTTAATTAGATGTTAATTTTGTTCATCTTTTTTCTATGCAAATTTTCACATGAATCCAGCTTAATTTTTTATTCATACTGTAACAAGAGTTACATAAAAATAGATTTGAGTAGCTGAAAGTTGCAAATTAGTTAATGATCGTTCCTAATAATGGGTAGAATTAATTGCAATAAGCTACCTAGAGTATCAAGGTGTTGGTGGATAGATATATATACTGAACTGTACACATTAAAATGATGTATTGTATGGTATTGCTGAGAAAACCTCTTCCTGAAAAAGGTTGTATGTCATGCTTCTGTAAATCAGACCTAACTATTATCCTGATGCCAGCCTAATGTAGTGATAACATTTAAATAAATGTTGTTCACATATCTTTAATCATACGGAAAGATATGTGTCTCCAGTCTGAGAAATATTATGATCGAAGTGTCAGAAGAACAATATCCTTGTTTTCTTTCAAAGATGAGGTAAGATTTGTATTCAAGTCACAACACCTCCAATACATGGGGGGAAAAAAAAAAAAAAAAAGAAATTGTGAAGTGTTAATATAAGTACATGAATGAGAGAAAAATTACAAAATCAGTAGGTGTATATGTGGAAGTTAAGTACTAATAGTTAACTTGAAAGCCATTTTTAGCAGGTAAATACATTATGAATCTTATGTATATACACAACTATATATATATGTCTGTATTTTAGATATTTAAGTGTTGCTTCATGAAAAATGCCTGTACTTGCATGCACTTGTGGTTTAGGAAAGTAAAAGTCCAAACCACATCTGTCCCACCATGCACTATATTGGTTACACTGTTTTCAGTCTCTGTACTACTTGTGCTCCTCATGGCTCATGCTCGTGGTCAGTGAGAATCCAATTGAGCTCAGCATTCTGCAGGAACTTGCACTTAAGACAGAAATTCATTTCCGTTCTTTATGTAATTATTTTTTATTTTAGGTTTGAAGGGTTAGGGAAATTGCACCTGACAGCAGCTGTGCCCAAAAGCTTCACCAAAAAGGAAAAGCTCTGTAATGTCTGAAATGCTGAGTGCCTTTATCAGCCCAGAAAAGTGACAAGGAAACAAGACTGTGTCACTTAAATGGCTTTTCCTCAGATACCTCACACTTAATTTTTCATTTAGTTGCTGGTACTTGACCAAGTCATGTTTTAATTTAAATAGCTCATTTAAAAAATTATTTTCTTTTTTTAGAGCGGAAATTTCACTCATGGTATCAAGAAAATTAAAATGTAGGTCCTGCCAATTTCATTTCCCTTCTCCCTGTCTCTTTTGGCTTAGTTGTCCAAATCATCTTGGCTCATAATTTTTTCCTGTTTTGTGCAAGATTAGAGAGCTTTATAGCTAATTAATTGCTACAGATTCCAATAGCCTGAGGAAATATTTATTTTAAATCTAGTTTCATATACATGATTCTGAATACATAGCCATACATACATGTAAATATGGATATGTGTAAACATGTAGGTGGATGTGGCGGGTGTGGGTTTTTTTTTCTTTTTTGATTGGTTGGCTGGTTTGAAGGGGTTTGTTTTTTTTTTTTTTGGTCTTTAGTGATATTTGAATTACTCCCTAACCATAGCCAGCTGAAAAATAATGAAATGTTATGTTTGATTTCAGTAGGTTCCTCACACGAGTCATGCCTGAAGTGACTGATAAAACTGAAGAGCAGATTTATTTTAATCTGCATACTAAGCATAACATGAGTGTTGTGCTAAGCAGAATACTATAACTTTCTTCAGGTTCATATATTTTTTGCTTCCAGACATTGATATTCTTTTGAATCTCTAGGTAAAATAAACTAGAGGAAAGGCAAGCTATAGGTCAGTGCTCCAGAGCATGCTAAGAGCGTTGCTAGCATGCTAGTCCTTGTGAATTTATACCCTCATGATGGGCCATATTTATTGAAGCTTTGAGGGTTTTTTTTTTCTCTTTTAATCCATTTCCTTTATTCTTCTGGTCTTGGGAATGCTGATTCCCTTTTGCAGAGCATATGTAGTACAGTGGAAGAGCTGTAAGGACATTGCTGTCCATTTTGTCAAACTGACATGATGGTGAACTTTCTGTTTGTCTACCCGGCCACACAAACATCCCAATCCATGTTGGCAGTACTGAGTAACACCAGTTGCTTTGGATAATCAAAGATGGTTGAAGTCTCCATTCACTTGCTTCCAATCAGTCTTCCCAAAGACTTAAGGAAGCATTAGTCCAGAACCTCATGGATGTCCAACAGGAATGCAGGAATGTGGAGAAGGAACGTGATGGGATTGACCAGGCAGGGAAAATCCAGAGGTAGGAGGTCAGGCAGGCATCAGGGACAGAGCTGTCATGATCAGCATTCCCCTAGACATGGCTGCAGAACCTGCTCAACAAGAGTGAGCAGCTGTTGCCACAGCAGGATCCACAGTGGCTGACCAGGCAGCACATTAAATCATTCCAGATGATGCAGGGATTGCAGATGCATCTCCAGCAACTGGAGAGTCCCACCGCATTCAAGTTCATGTGTTAGCAAACTTCAGGACATAGACCACTCTCTTAGGATTTATCTACTTCAAAACCAGTGGCTGCAGTCCTTAGACTTCCCTACTTTTCAGACCAGAGTTCTTCTAGAGGCTTCTTTATTTTCCTCTGACGTACTGGGCTTCTTCAGATAGGGCATGAAGATGCATTTCTGTGACGGAAGGAATCGGATGGACAGTCAGATGTGGGACCAAAATTTTAAGTGATCAAATAATTCAGGAAACTGAAATCCCATGTAGAAATATGATGCATACCATTACGTATAATGTTACTCTCAGGTTCCAGTGTTGAGATCAAGGAACCCATCTGCAAATGATTTGTATACCCCTGGATAGGCGTGATTAAGAGATGATCCATTTTGACTGCAGTCTAACTTTTCCTTGCAAAAATTGTATGCTTTAAACACAATCTGATAGCCTGTTACCTCTAAAAATCAAAATAGATAAAATAATATTTGTGCGGACAGTGGGAAGATAAGCATTCAAACTAAATTATTTTTCATGGCCTTATTTGTTCAATGGAGATGAAAATAGAAGCTCTTTTGTTTCTGCACAGACGCAGCAGGAATCAGATTTTATTTGAAAAGATATAGTTCTAGAATCTCTGCTAATTTCTTAGCAGTCTGCTCAGCAGAAATCATTCTTGCTGATGCTGCATGCCATTTTGATGGTTTATGGAGTCACTGAACTTAATCCAAAATTCATTTCAACAATTTTTAATTCATTTTTTGCAGAACAGAAACTACTGGTCCTACCAACCTGATCTATACTTTCTCTCCCTTTCCTAATGCAAAATGAGAGGAAATCACTCACAGATACTTTGATTTTATGTGTCATATTGCTCAACATAAAAATAAAATATCATTAAAAACTATTTGAAACTGAAAAGTCAGCACTCATTAGAGCCAACACAGGCATCTATTGCACTGGCACATCTATGGAAAACATTCATCAAAACTTAGCATGTCTGTCAGAGTGTAATCACCCGAGTATTTCTATCTCTGTCTAGATTTACCCCAGTGAACACCTGTTTTACAGCAGCTGAGGCTGCCTGTGTTAGAGAAGTTGTATATTCATATAATGCTTTCAGGATTTGGACTTACCTGGTGAACAAACCCATTATCTGCTCAGGATTTGGACTTACCTGGTGAACAAACCCATTATCTGCCGATGTTTCAATAGGCCATCCATCACAGTCCCAGACTATTTCTTCTTGCAGTGCTAAGCTTCATCTCCTTGCAACTGGGAACTGGAAATCCTCAGGAAAGACGAGAAAATTCCCATTGAATAGTGCAGAATACAGTTTACTTCACTAGGAAAATACTACAAATGTTAGTTCTTCACTATTAATTGCATATTGAAAAGCTCTGTATTGAGCACACACGTACCTTCAAATGTCTAGCTCTTTCTATAATAATATTGGAGTATTTTTGAAGTCACTGCTTGCACAGAGCTCAATTAATGTAGATCTTAGTGGAAAATTTTGCCAATGACTTTAAGACTTACTGACTTCAGTACATTTTTCATAGTGCAATACGCAAAGTTATTTTTTGAGACAATGCTGTATTCAGAAAGAAGTGAGTCACTGGCACTCTAAAGACACCAACAGGGTGTTCATTGGAAAAGAGGATGAAAGAATTTTTTTAAGACATACCAATTTAATTAGAAAATTACTCCAAGAACAGAAATAGAACTGTTTTTAAATCCCCTTCTCATTTACAGTCCATTGAGATCAATAACATCTTCTAACAAAAGGCATAGAATGCTCTAGAAAGTGTCTCTAGGTTTGCCTGCTGTTCATATATTTGCAGTATCAGTGAGTGACTGCTGGCTGCTTTTGCATGTCTGAGTACGTTTTCTCATTGAATTAGTGTAGAGATGTCAGTAGATTTACAAAATATGTCTGTTTTAATGTAATTCAGTGCTCCTGATAGATCTGAATCCTTTCCTGTGCCACTATGCTGTTGCCAGCATGGAATAATATGAGAGTATTTCATCTTTTGGCATTAAGATCCGAGTACAATTAGTTAATAAGTATAAATGGATGCAGCCATTATCTTAGCCCATAAGCTTTTGGCAACCCAGATGAGTGCCAGGGCTCTGGATTTGCAGTGCTGTCACATTTCAGGATTCCCATGCTTTCAGTGTTGGAGGCAAGGCTTTGCCTGCACAGTCCCTGTTGGTATTTTTTGTTCAGTTGCAAAATATTTTTAACAATAGGGAGGAGGCTGTAGCTTGAATATTCCCTGAACAGGATTCTCCATGGAATATTGACTGTAGGAGGGGAAATTTACTTTGCTGAACTACATTAGTCTTCTGAATACAGCCTTTCTGCCCTCTGTCCTTCAGCAGATCACACCATGTAACCCAGACTGAGTAACGTGAATGCAAAATATCATTTTGCCTTGCAGAAGTGATGGATGCTTACCAAGGCACTGCTCTCTGTTTTCAGCAGGGCTGTAAGAGAAACTGGCCCCCTAAGAGCCATGAGCTGAAATGTCTCAATCCCTTTAAGACTGTCTTTCCATTTAAGAGCACCTGAGAGTCCTGGTCAAAGTATATTAGCAACTTGATTAAATTCCTCTCTGTTTCTCTCAGACAATGCCCTTAACTGCTTCTGTTGGTTTACTGTATTAAAGGCTCATCAGAGTTATGGCTCCTGACTCAGTATTAATCACCCCTGGAGGGCTCTCCCGGGGTTCTCCTCCGAAGCCATCGCACTTCTGCTGACGTGGTTTATGCAGAAGGTCAGTGCTACCCTTATTGCATTGGCATTTGTAGGACAGCAGCCCTATCCCAAGATTTTTGAAGTGCCAAGGACATGACACAACTAATTTGATACATGAGAACTGTCTCATTTTGAGACGTCTACGTGTCTTTAAGGCACCTACGGCTTCACAGATCTGTTAGACTGCTAAAATAATGAAATCATTATTCACTATATACATTTTATTTTTTCATTTCATTAATATTTAAATTGATAGTCATATCCACTGGCACAGTGGTAAAGAAAAAAGTGGGTACACTTACCTGTGTGATATTCACCCCAGTGAAAAATTGGTTATCACCCAGATTAGATATGCATAAATTCTATTTACTTACATTTAGGCTGGCTGAACCTTTAGCTGCAGCAATACAAAATGAATGGGAAAGCAGACCCGTGAGTTATAATTACAAGTGAAATAGGTGCACATAAAACAACATACATGATATGCTATCCCTGATGAGAGAGTAGATGTGCTTCTACTTTTTATAAAAGATACATTTCTTTTTGATAACTATTATTTTCAATTCCTGGTTTAGGCTGTAAATGTGTCTATACTATGAAAAATATTTTGTCCATGTAAGTCTTCAGAAGAGATGTATGGTGAGCAAGTTTATGGTTGCTGAATTACTTGGATAATGGTTTAATCTTGCACTTTTAGTTTTTAAGAACAAAGTGTATTCCCCCTGTATTTTCCAAACTTTACTTTGTTGTTTATCTATATGCAATCATATAACTGTATTTAATGATTAACCATTTGATCTAAGCCAAAGTGAATTTTAATGAGCAGTAGCACTATTGCACATTGTTTTATGCTTTAGGATGGTAGGTCATTTTTTATTTATTATTTGCTTTCATAATAAAAGTTTCAGAAGAGCTGTTTATCAGGACAGTTAGTGACTCTGGGGTTCTTTTGGCTAGGAAAGCAAGCCAAAACAGGATTATAACATCCTGGCATGCCTTCAATCAGCTGTGGGCTCAGAGAACACACTCCTTTGCCAGGAACATCTGGCTTTTGAAAAGCTGGTAAAAAGTTTGGGATTTGTGTAACAAAACCCAGAAATTAATTACAAACCCAGGAGTGACTTCCATAGTTTTTTTGAAATGGAAACAGTTTCATTTTCCTTAGGGATGAAGAGCAGAATGAGAAGGACTTGCCAGTAAAGCTGGCCTAAACAAATTATTCAGTAGATACACACTGCTGCAGCTCAGAAAGAATTGATTCCACATCCTTGTCCATTATTCTGCCTCGTAACATTGGCAAAAGCACAGAAATTCTGGTAAATATCGGTAGACATAATTATGGAAACACCAGGAGTTTTGATTTTAATCTCGATTTACTAAATATGTTGGCATCTATACTGTACAATAATGAAGCAAGGAGAGAGACTTTTTTAAACATTATCATTCTAAAAAGACTCATATCCTGTTCTGTAAGTGCAGTAATTACATAAGAAAAGCAGTGATGAACTAAAAGCTTTCTTAAAATTCTCTAGGGAGACTCAACTAGCAGTTTAAATAGATGTCTAATTTCAAAGTTATGATTAGTTTCCTTGAGGTTTTATTCATGTGGTTTAGTTCTGCATGTACTGAAGTAATTTTCTGAGTCAAGGTCAATGCCCTGTGCATTCAAGAACATCCAGGCTGGTTCTGTCTGTGGTACAGACATTATTACCTGCACGTTGTAGGTAAGACATCTTTTGAATTACTCCACAGTGCATTATGTCACCACTGAAATTTAATACATTTCTTGTTTTTCAAATAACCTGTATTTTCAGACCATTTGCAAGTGTGGAAGTTGCTTCTTGGTAAAAAAAAAAAACCAAAAACCAGTCTTAATAAATTATCTATGCATACAAATGAGTGATTCTGCAGTGTAAAAATGTATGGGAAGTAGCAGTAAAAATACCATCAAGCCCTCAGCACAAGGGAAAACTGTTCTTTTCTCTGTGGGTACAGAGGTTTGTCCTTGCTGGAAGCTGTATCCTTCTGCCATGCACCACACAGTTATTTGATGACTATTAGAAAAATAGCTGGAGTCAGGTCTTCCATGTGCAGCTGGAAAGCTACAATTTTGGTTTTCAACCCCAAAATGCTGTTATATCACGGTGCCAGTCCTGGGCATGGGTGGAGGGACAAACAAGAGGAGAGAGACCAAGGTAAATATGATTAAACATATCATCGCTTAAAAGTGAAGAAATCAACTCTTGCTTGTGCAAAGGTAAAGCCTCAAAGACCTGAGTGAAATATATGATCAAACAGCTTGTATATTAGCAGTAGCTTGTGAGTATGGATCTGATTTTTGTTTGTTGTGTATGTACTTTATAAGTATGTTCACCTGAAATGTATTAGCTTTTAGGTGTTTGCAGGAATCAGGTGCATCTTGCAGTTGGGTGAATGTTAAAGTCTGTTAGTTTTTTCTCTAAGTAATAAAAATGTTAAGAGGAATTATTTAGTACCCAGAGGTATTTTCCTTGATGTTTTTTCTTTTTTTTTTTTGCTTGTTTCTGTGCTTACCCTCTTTTCCATACACAACATAATTATTGGGGGTTTTGTTTCCCCACAGACTCACAGAATGAAAGTCAGTATGCTGCCTCCTTGCTGGAAATCTGTATATTCTTAATTTGCATAATAGTGAAAAGGGTTTGTGGCATTTCAGTAGGAAAGGACCCTATAAAATATTAACATTTTGAGAGATTTGAAGAATTACAGATCAACCTCTAATTAATTCTCATAAGAAATACGATATTCTGTGATGAGCATAACTCCAAGTTCCTTAACGGTACATTCCCAGCATAATTGTTATCATTCACTGTTTTCATCCCATTACCTTTTTTCTGGTTTTCATTTCTGCTCTGATCATTGAAGTTGACAAAGTCTCAGTTGAGCACAGCACTGGATTATGTCCATAACCAGTTGCACTTCAACTCAAGTTAACAGGCCCTGGTTTAGGACTCTACATAAATACACAATCATTTCCTAATCCTGATGGAATGAATGGCTCAATGCCCTTAACATAACCCTGATCTAACCAGGTTTAGAATTTGAAGTACTGACCCGGACCATCAAAAGCCCATGGGAAAGTAGAATTTATGAGAGACTTTGGTAATAAAACCGGTAATGCAGAAAAAGTAATGCAAAACAAAACAAAAAAGCAAAAAACCCAGCAAAGTATAAAACATGGGGAGATTCTCCAAGACAGTGAAATAGTGAAATAATGATCTTTTATAAGGTAATTGTACCCATTTTAATAATTGAAGGATTGTTTCCTATTTCATCTTATCAGCACTTACCTGTGTCTTGAAACATATATTGGAATCTAAGTTATATAATAAAAATAGATGTAGTTAATAATAATAATAATAATGGATGAATACATAATAGAACAATAATTAGAACAGGTAGTGAGATGCAATATAACCAATATAAGATGGAATAAACAAATATCAGGCTTTCTCTTGGCATTGGCACTCCACCAATTCTAGTTAGATTTTGAATCTCTGGAGAGGAAAGAATTATTCTTCCTAGCCTATGCTAGTGATTGTTGGAGGAAATGACTGATGATAGCACCGTGTGGAATCATGTGTAAATTGAGTAACTACAGTACAAACTGCCACACAGAGTACCAGTCTGTGGCTGTGAACTCTCATGCTGTATTGCAGTCGTTTTATGGTGTAATACACACCTTTTGAGTGATGAGAACAGGGTGTTATTTGATGCACATGCACTGACACAGTGCCTTTTTCTACTTAAAGCAGTAGTAATGTTCCTGTGGTTAGTGGCAAAGGGCATCTTGAATTTGGGATATACCCAGCTCCAAAAATACCCGTTGGAAAAAATATCCTACCTCTGAGCATGTGAGCTTTTTCTTTCATTAGGGGCTCGGCAGTTTGGTGATGTTGAGTGAAAGTGTTCAAGGTTTTCCGTGGGCACACAGCAGTCATCCCAGGAGCAGTGTAAGGAGAGCAGCCCTTGGTGGCTCTTCTCCAAGAGTCCAGGGACATGGGGATCCCATGTCCCACACTGAGCACACCTGAGGAATCCTGAACACCCTTGGTTGCACCCTTCGGTTAGCAGATAATCCATAGCACCCAAGCAGCCCTTGTTTAAGGAAAGGAAGTATCTGTCTGACTCAAATTTGCTAATATTTCTTTAAAAAACATATAGCATTACTTTTGCATATCCAGTGTTGCAAATTACAGATGTCACAATGAAAGAAGTGTTAATCTGAGACTGGAGAGTGAGCCATTTAAAGTAATAGGTTGAATTCTACAGTAGTTCTATTTTTCTTTGTGGACCCTTTTCTTCTGTGCTTATTCAGTTATGCGCTTAATCCTACGGCTGAATTTAGCAGGTCAAGAAGCTTTATAGAAAATCCAGAATAAGACTGCAAAGTTTCACCAGATATTTACACAGTTTTCTGTTAAGTTGTGTTTTGTCTCAGAGACTGGGGAGTAGGCTATTCTTTTGTTTGTTTTCTGTGATATGACAGCATTGCAAGGCTCCACTTCCAGCAGGTGATTGGCCTCCAATTCCAGGAGGTTTCCAGGGGAATATTCAGGGGAATATTTTCTATTTGTGTTTACATATATTGAATCTGTGCTTTCAAAATCATTTTGCCATCTGAGTATTTCCTTCCACTGGTTGCATTTCTTCCTTTGTAATGACATACTTTGACAATGGAACCCAAAGGGACATATACAGCTAAAAAGTAATTTTCAGAGAGAGAATAGAAAGCAAACAGGAACTGGCTAAAGCAAATCTTGATTTATATATTGCTTGAACTGCTGCTGAAATCAAAGGGGAAAAAGCATGTTTTAGGTCTTCCCTCTTCCTATTAAATTACTTGAAGGTCTGTGTACATGATCAGCCCAGAGTCTTGCTGGCAAATGAACAAACCATGTTCTATTGAGTGTCTTTCTGAAGGTAAATTCTTTCTTTCTGCTTGGAATGGAGCACTCTGAAAGAGCAGTACTAAGTACGCAGAGAACACTGCCATGTGATTATGAATCATTTAGTAAGTTGTGTGTGCTGTGCTTGTTTTGCCTTCTCTCATACACTGTAAATCAGGTGCAGCTTCACTGCAGTAAAAACAAGCCAGAAAAGTGAGGGCATGCAACATGCAAATATTCTCCTGAGGGGATGAACCTACACCAGCTGAGCATCTAGTGAGTGCAGAAATCCAAGCATGGTTTGGATGCAGAACAAACCATGCAAGAAGAAATAATTGTACCATTCAAGGGAGCTATGAACCTCTCTCAGAAGCTTTTTCAACCCTATTTACTTCTTCAGAGGTACAAATATTTGCTGCCCTATAGGATCTGGGTGACCAACTTTATTATGCATGGACAGACTATTCTTTCTCTACTTGCAGATGGTACTACCACATACACTTAGCTTCTGCCAAATTAAACCCCACTCTCACAGAGATCCACACAGTCTAGACATGGTATTTTTCCTAGTGTTTCTTGAGCTGGTAGGGAAAAGAGAAATCTGTTAGACCAGATAACTGACTGTAAGTTTATAATTGATACAGTAATCAATAAGTTTTAGTAGCGTGGGCTATATTTTCTTGAATAGTCTGTTGAAATGTAGCTTGGAAACAAGCTTGAGAAGAAAAAAAAAAAGGCTGAAAAAAGAAACAAACATAGTTTCATATAAGGATTTTCCTAAAGGAAATGGTCATACTTAAAACAAACATCAAGACAACAATGTAATTTCTATACTGAGAAACTATGGAAACAAATTTAGCAGTTTTGCAATAAGAAATGAATATTCATATTTTTCTGTCTGTATGGTAAATACACATGATACCACATGCTTTAGCAGCCTTCTCTTATAGAACCTGGGACAGAAGCTCTGAAAAAATAATTTCTTAATTTAGTTAGACAGAATAGGCACACAAAGATTGTTTCTATGGATCTGGAGACTACAGTTAAAATAACAGCTCAGCCTTAGACAATCTAATCTGTGGAACTTCCAGGTCTTTTTGTCTTGGTCTTTCTTCACCTTCCAGAGTTAGCACTGAAGTTTTCTTTTGTTTTAGTAGCATACATGTTAATTGTTGGAGTTTTTTTTTCATAAACACCATTATACAAAGAAGCAGGCCCATTGTGTCCCATGTGTAGTTGCTATCTGTGTGTGCCACATCTGGAAAATTCACACATTGTCATGGCTTTGTGCTCTATTATAGGCCCAAAATTTAACTTTTCTCATGAGCTGAAAGCAGAACAAAACAGAGAGTTTTCCAAGACAGGGAAATGGAACTGACAACTCTGAGCAGTGGGTGATGTACTCATTTACTCAAGACACAAACACCAGTATTTCACCTGAAAGCATTTTAGCAGGAACAGTCAAAACACAACTGACCTACGGCAATATTTATCTTTCCAGGTATCAATTGACTCTTAAGGCACTATCCCTGGATGCAGTTTTAAAACACTGCAAGTGGTCCTCAGATTTCTTCTTCGGTTGCAGCATGGCCTCTCTCATCTTACTGGGCTCTTTTGTTAGCCTGGCTGTAAGTCTGGTTTTCTACTCAGATCTCAGTTCAAATGGCATGTCCTTAATTGTCCATAAAAGTTAAATAAACTCCATGGCCCTCACTTCCATATTAATTTAGCACATTGCTTTTGGATTTTCTTTTACTTATTCTAAGCTTGACATACCCTCATAATTAGCACTACTCTGTCAAAGGATAGTAGCAATAAAATATCCGCTTGTCTCTGGATGGATGAAGTCCTCAGGGTTCTATTTTCAGAGGCAGAAGAGATGAAAGTGAAAATACTGAAGCACAGACAACCCCTGCCCTGAACAGTGGCACAAAACCCCAGTGCCACGTGATTTGCTGGAGGGGCTGTGTGGTGACAGCTTCCACCCTGCACATTTGGGAAATCCAGCACACTCTGGCATGGAGAGACATACCAGAGCTGTGCAGGGCAAGCAGCCAGCACAAACACAGCGACTCTGACACATCCTGGTCGTAGATTGACTCTACAAGTAATCTTCAGTGGAACTCAAGGGGCTCCATCACACACTGAGCCACTCCCTGCTGCGCAGGGGAATGAGAGCACTCTGGCACATCTCTGTGCACACACTGGGCACTTAAACTCTGCCATCTGTTCAGGACAGAAGGGCTTTGAGCAGCCTGACAGTCTTTCTGAACATCTGGAAATTTTGGACTAAAGGGCTGAAGTATTATGTTAATAGCTGAGAACTACAGGACCCTTAGTCTTTGCCTGGATCTGCAAAACTCTGTGCCTCCACACAGGATCCAAATGTTCTATTCATAAATGATTCCTGAAGTGTGAGTTTGGTTCTTGGTGGGTTTTTTAGTGGGTTTTTTTTGTTTGTTTGTTTGTTTGTTAGTTTGGGGTTTTGGTTTTTTTTTTTTTTTCTTTGGATTGGTTTTTTGGTTTTTTTTTTTTTGCTTGTAAATGATTAGAATTAGGAAGGTTTTTTGACAGCTTACAAGTATTTCAAAAGTCACATCACTTCAAAATCCATGCTTGTTTTATAATTTATGAGGTATTACATCTCATTATTCCCTGATAAGATTCCTGAAGAGACCAAATCCTCTGAATAAATTCTTCAGTTGTAGCTAAAAAGATTCAATTTTTTTTTTTTAGGCATAACCTGACTTTAGAAATTTCATTAGAAAACTCCCTAGAAAGTAAAGATCTGTATTCCTTAGCAGAAACTTTTCAAGGCTATTTGTTTGCTTACTTAGCATCCTCCAAATCTACAGAATTCTGCTAATTTTTGTTGATATTTTCTTCTTTCCTACCTAAATACTTTTGAGAAACACATCCAGTTATTTCAAATCTTACTTTTTATGATGCTGAGATAGCCCTGTATAAGTATAACCCTTAGTACTGATGGGCCCAAACATCTCAGGACTGTAATGGACCCTTTAACTGTCCAAAGTTTTCTGTCTGCATCTTGGGGACATGGAAAATTTGTTCAATAGGGAAAGAAATTCAGGACAGAGGGAATAAAAAAGGAAATCTTGACTGCAGTCATGTTTCAGCCAGGAGCCTCAGCCCACATTTTTTGGCTTGTATGAATTGTTCATAATATGAACTCACTAAAGGATAAGGAGTCAACAGTGCTATTCAAATTGCCCATCAAAACTAAAAGTGATTTTCAAATTCTGGGTGTTCAATTAATGTGGTTATTCCAGTTTCTAAAAATGCAATTTTTTACACTTGCATTATGGAAGTTGTTTATTTGTTATTTCCAAATCTGTTTTCTTGGATTATTCTACAGTCAGGAATATAGAGAATGGGATTGCAAGCACCTTTTTGAGAAGCGTCTTCTGGAATTTAGTACATCAGTTACAGATCTTAACTCTTCTCTTTCTTTTCTATTGAAATTTCCTCTGAATTTTGGTATTTTTAAAGGATTAGAAACATAGAATTTCATTGGAAGTGTCCTTATTTCTCTTATCAACTCCAACTAGATATTCTAATTAAGTCAAACAATGCTAGAAGAAGATCTGCCAATTTCTTCAAATTACACATTGCAGATTTTTTCCCTAGTCACTCAAAACTGATATTTGATTAATCTCTTACCTGAGAGTAGAGTCAGAAACTGCAATGCTAAACCTAAAGGACAAGTTCCTTTCCATTAGATTCAGCAACAGCCTATCCTGCATATGGGAAGATGAGAGTAAAATCTGTCTGTGTCAGTTATCCACTTATTGGCTAAACAGTAATGAAGGAAATTAGTAAAGAAACAAGATTTTTTTTCACTCTTTTATTTACATGGATTATGTATAAGCTGTCACTCAGAGGGAAGCAGAAAAACAGAAATTGGTCCATGTGGAGTAGCTCCTCTTTGAGGTTTGTTTCAGATTCTCAATCCAAAAAGCATCCCTAAATTCAGTTAAAATCTGGCAGAACACACTGATTTGCCAGCAGTGCTGTGCAGTCTCCACTTGCTGGTTTCATATCCAGGGATGAGCCACAAAAGTTGCCTGAATTTTCATGTGGAAAAATTGGCTTGCACTTTTCTCCTGAGATCTTGCTGGCAGCCAAGTGGATGCAGCTTCTCTACCTCCAGCCAGCTGGCCCACCTGGCAATTACATGCTAAGATGTTCCCAGGGATTTGCTGGAAAAGCTTATTAAAAATTTACCCTGTAAGTGAGGGAACGACCATGGTCACATCTTCTTTTTTTTTTTTTTTTTTTTAATAGCACATATTGGATGGTCTCTGCTGGAGAGGATGTCTCCCAAGGTCAGAAATCCAATTTGAGATGTGTATTCAAAAATATAAGAAACTCCAAGACTTGCCAGTGATAAGGAGATTTTTATAGCAGAGCGTACCTGGAGCCCTAAAATAAATAAGCACCATTACCAGAAATAGCTGTAAGACCAAAACTTATTGCTGATGAGCTGGGGGCAAGAAGGATGAATGTCTAACATTCCTCTGACTTGAATATGACAATAAATATGTTTGATTATGAAGCAGTGGAATAAGACTTAAATTGCTGCCTGAACAATAGAGTTCAGTGAAATTGATTTTTCTGTGGGGAAAAACAGGCAACTCACAGATTGTAAATTACATAATTATCTCTCAGATAATTGGTCTGCTAAAAGAGAAACAAAACTAAAGAAAACAAAAAAAAATAGCCACTTATGACACTTGTCTCTATAAACAGACACATTTAAATTCAGCTGAGACAGATAAAGAATCACTGAAGCCCTGAAATGTATTTAATCAATTTTCTATCTCCTGCTGGCTGTTATAAACAGACTTACTACTTAAAGGCAGTTCCTAAAGATAGTTCATGCCAGGCCTTTCAGAAACTAGAATAAAATCTTTTTATCCATATATTTCAGCATTCTCAGGCACAAAAAACGTTTGCTTAATTTATTTAAGATTATGACATTCTTTTTGATTGTTGCAGGAAAGAAAGAATAAAAGAAAGAAAGATCGTGATACATTCCTGAGGTTTGCATTTATATGCTAGGCACTCATTTTTTTAGCAGGTCCATTTATTTCTTTGCATCTAATTATTTCTTTTACATTCTTTCTCATGCACACCGTATTTTGGTTTGCAAAACCTTGGGAATTAAATGGTGTGGCAGTATTTGTCCAGTACTTGCAATATGGCTTTTAATTTATTTTTCTTGGTTTGTTTATACAAGTAAAGTTCATATCAATAAGAAGTTCTTCGTCTCTCAGTACAGGAAGAAACTACTTAAGGTAAACATTATTTCCAATATTGAAATTTTCCACCACAGAATGTTTCAGACATTTAAAATGGAAATTAAGCTGTGTATACTTCAAACTATATCTAAATGCGATGCATACACATAAATACATCAGAAGCAAAAAAAACCATTTAGTTCATATGTTTAAATATTTATACAAGATCTGAGATCTAGGCTTTTTTTTTTTTCTTTCTATGTATGAATAAACTAGTCATTAATTAGCCTAACCTCACCTTGAAGTTCTGCCACATCTGGAACAGCTTTTTATCACTACGAAGTTCTCTCTCTAAAATGACAGGAATCAGAGCAGTTAAAAATTATGACCAATATGATGGCACTGATTTTCAGTGGAGAACCTAAACTAATTCAATATCATCAAATGGTATCATGTTTAAAAAAATGCTTTATGATGTTTCTTGCATATAATGGCAGACAAGAGGAAGGGGTTTTTGTTTCATTTTGGGGTTTTTTTTTGCAATTACTGGTCTCTATTGTTTGCATTTCTTAAAGTATGGGAAAGAGAAAAGCACTCTTAGGGTTTATAAATAAAATCTGAGTTTGTCTTTAGCCTGATTTTCTCTGTTCCACCTGAACTGATAGATCTGTAGACCTAACACATCATGGAAGGGAAATTACTTTCATAATTGAGAAAATTACAATGAACATTTTAGATATGGTAGCACAGCACATAGTAATTCTACATTGTCCTTAAAATGCTTTGCCTTTCTAGCAAAACACTTTGCCAAAGCTGATGGTATCCCAATGTTTTTAATGGTAAAATCATTTCAGTGTCTTGTGGACCAGGAGGCAAGTTTTTATTGTAGTAGAGAAAGTGTAATTATGATGTTATACTTCAACTAATAAAAATAAGTTAAAAACACATTAAAACTTTTCATTATTAAAAAAGGAAACAGATTTACATGTTTTTTTAAAGTATTAGTTATCTTTTCACCACAAAGACTTTCCTGAAGTTTGTACTCACCCACTCTTTGGACTCCTCTCAGATTAATATGAAGGATTTATACTAAATGATTTTGAACTTTAAGCTGAAGTAGAGGATATCGTGGACATTTTCCATAAACAAACAGGATCTATGGTATAGCATAAAATGTGACACTATAAAGATTAAATATGTACTTTAATCTATCAGATTATGTTAGTATCCACAGGTAATGTTTGCATGTGATAGACAAATTGAGTTAATTAGAACTATCCATTTAGCAAAGAGAGTCCCATGGAGCTAAAATCAATAAGCCAGTGAAATTCCCCTCCCTGTTTGTTGCATAGAAGTTACCTATATGTGTATGAAAACACACATGCAAATATTCTTTCTAAAACATTTGTGATTAAAATTTATATTTAAATAAATTATTTCTAATATTTGTTTGGTGTTTTTTTCAAGTCCTAGCTTTGTAGCTGTGGAAATGATTCAGGTTATTTCTACTCATCCAAGTCATCAAGTTGATTTGGCTTTAGAGTACTTGGATGGATTTGATAAGCAATTGCATATGACAGATATTCTGAAAAGATTTTAAAAATGTAACAAGAATGCATTGATTTAGAAAAAAGCAGCTCATAAGCCAATTAAAATAAATAGCAGTTTAAAATAATAAACTACTGATATTGAAAAAAGGAATGTGGGAAAAGACAGGGATCACAATTCACAATTTTGTCTTGGAAAATGATGTGTTAGACACTGTCAGCCCTAACCTTGCCAGGTATAAATCCAGCTAACTCCACAGGCAATAATGGAACTGTTCCAGTCTGTCACAGCTAAAGAGCTAGCTCTAAATCTTTTCAAGCAAATTTTCCTCTTTTAAACTTGTGCTGTCTAAGCACTTTTAAGTATGACTCCCTGAGCAAAGAAATTTCTCAAACACAATAGGTGTTAATTACGACAGCTTAAATTAACTGCTCAGATAAATTAAAGACTTTGCTTTATTCCACATAGTTTTCTGACGCAGAACCATTTCTACATTGGTGAAAAATTCTGTGCATAGTGCTTTGGTGACATTTTGTTTTTTGTTTGTCACCATTAAGCAGTTCTCCAGATCACTGCAGAAACTCTCCTCCCATTTGTTATACACAGAAGCCCAATGTATAAATCTTGTGCTTTTCATGTAGAACTGGACTCTGACAAATTAATTCCAGGACATCTGGGTTCAGCTGCTTAGGGTAAATATCTATCAGTCTGCTCCACTGGAGATTACCATGCTGGTGGCAGAACTGGTAGGAAAGACCTTCTGCCCACAGCTCACCTGCCTCTGCGAGCAGTCTGTGAACTTCCCGTAATTTATTGTATAATAATACTCTGAAATCCAATATAAGTGACTTACAATAAATTATGATGCATACAGTCAGACACTTGTCATAACTGCAAACTACATACAGGCTTCCAAGGGTAAAAATGGAGCTAGGATGATGGAGAAACCTTTAAATTCTGTGTTTGAAGGGACTTAACACAAAATGGAAGGAGAGACTTGTGAATGACTTGAAAGCATAAACAGCAGAGGAAAGGAGGATTTATGAAAATACATAAAATTGAGAATGAAAGCCTATGGAGGCTGTGGAATAGACATAAAAAACCCAGAAATGATAAAAGTTACTGCATCTGGTGTTTTAAAATTGGATTTTAGACTATAATAAGGGAGGAAGAAGAGGCAAAGTGCTGAAAGGAGCAGTCTGATTCCTTATTCCTGGGGCTGGCTGAGCTTCATTTATGCATCTTAACAGCAGTCATCTAGGCTGATCTAAATTACATTGGTAGCAACAGCTCCCCAAAGACAGGAGTTATGCTCCCTGCGTTGCAAGGCTGACAAGAGGAGGAACAAAAGGTTTTGAAATGAATGTTAAGTTCACCTAATTTAATTCAAATAGATTGGCCATTTGAGAAATGTTCTTCTCTCTCAAGGAGACTGGAAGTACTGGAACAAATTTCTGCTTTAATGCTACTACCCTCAGCAGAGTTTTATCAAGTTTAAATTTAGGCTGCACCAGAGAGAGGGAGAGGCAGAGTTCTTGTTTTCTGATCTGTGGTGGATCAGTCCAGAGTTTGTTCAGTGTTTTTGCTGGACAAGTTTATTTCACTTTCCAACATTTGTGGAAATATTTTATAATTTTTTTTTTCATGTTTTCTATTCTGTTTTCTGAAGAATTGCCTCAAGGCATTTTATCAGAGTCTGGGAAGGCTTACAGTAATCCAAACCAAAAATGAACAGTTCTATTTACATGCCTGGTACTTCTCAGAGAGCCACCCATGCTCTGCAGCAGCTTTGTAGCAGTGTGGGTATATCTTTCCATTCCATATAGTTTCATAGGAAACAATGGTGAGTTATCATGTTTCACTGCTAGAATAACTTGTAGAAGAAAGAAAATATAAATGTGATTGCTGTGGGAAGAAAGAGAATACAATTTGCCACATTTAAGTTTTCAAAAGCATTATTATTAATAGCAGGTCAAGGGAGCTGGTTTTGCCCCTCTGCCCCGCTCTGCTGAGACCCCACCTGCAGTGCTGCATCCAGCTCTGGGGTCCCAGCACAGGAAGGACAGGGACCTGCTGGAGCCAGCCCAGAGGAGGCCCCAAGTTGATTGGGCGGATGGAGCACCTTTCCTACAAGGAAAGGCTGAGAAAAATGAGGTTGTTCAGCCTGGAAAAGAGAAGGCTTTAGGATGACCTAATTGCAGCCTTCCAGTACCTGAAGGGAGCCCACAAGAGAGATTGAGAGAGGTTATTTACGGGGGCCTGGAGTGACAGGACAACGGGGAATGGCTTCAAACTGAGAGTAGGTTTAGATTAGATATTAGGAAAAATTTCTTTACTAAGAGGGTGATGAGGCCCTGGCACAGGTTTCCCAGAGAAGCTGTAGATGCCCCATCCCTGGAAGTGTCCAAGGCCAGGTCAGATGCAGCTCTGAACAGTGCAGTCAAGCACAAGGTGTCCCTGCCCATGGTGGGGGGTTGGGACTGGATGATCTTTATGGTCCCTTTCAATCCAGGCGATTCTATGGTTAGAATGAAAAATTAAGCACAATATATCAAATTGTCTTTACTGGACTGAAAATTATTTTTACCAAAACTAGAGCATCTTTCATTTTGGAGGACACCTTCTTGAATACATGAATACTTCATTCCAGTGAGTTCATCAAAAGTTACCAGAATTTTTTTTAAAAAGTTGTTATCAAGGATCGAGTACAATGACATAGTAGAAATGAGAGAATAAGAGAAAGCTGAGATGAGGCTGAAAAAAGAGGGTAAATTGGCTAACAAAATATTTTCTGGTAGAATTGCAGAACTGGGAAAAAAAATCAGGTTTAAATCATGTTTTATTGTTTACAAATTTCGTGTGCTGCTTGAACAAAAAAGGATGGAAAATTCTCCACTGTACCTTAGATAGCAGTAGCAGCCAAAGCAGATGCAGAATATTTTAATCAGATAAGAGGACTGGTGTGACTCTTCTTTCTGGTGGTTTAATAAAATGTATTAAGACCCATATTAGATGCAGATAAGTGGAGAATACCTTTCCATATCTGCTGGAACTGAAAAAGAGTTGTTAAGTAACCAAAGATTATATCCAAAAGCTAGTCTCAAAAGTGATTCATATTAAAATAATAATAATAATTGCATTTGTCCAAAAAGTGTGATTTTCGTCATTCATTAAGTTTAAATTAGGAGAACATTCTGATATGTTAAGTAGCAAAAATTGACATTAAATCATGCCATATGTACAGTGGCCCTATTTATTTAATCATTAAAATTTATGGATCAAAGTTCAAATCAACAATCTCATAAACATATTAGTTTTGTCTAGAAAATATAAACAGAAAATTAGATTATCAATCAAAAATGAATCACACTTCTTCAGTGGTCAACTCTGTGTCATGCACACTATCAACACCAAGAAAGGGGAAAAGTGTGAGGTGTGGAAATAGGTAGAAAAAGAATAGGTAGAAAGTACTAAAATAAACAGATGGAAAAGCATACTCAAGGGGTACTTAATATTATGCATTACCAAACTGGAATAATATGTTAATAATTCCTGAAAAGTTTGTTCTGTGCCTTGTACTATTTTCTTTTAATGAGCCAACCAGTAGAAGAGAGTAGGAACGTTGACTTTAGAGATGCTACCCATTCTGGAAAGCTGGCAGTCCTTTAGGAGATGGGTCCAAATGTAAAATGATTCTGACAGTCTGGAGAAATCAGTCAAAAAAAGAAAACCAGAAGCACATGGTTTGATTTTAAAAAGTCTCCCCTTGTATAGACATGTAATGAATTCTTACATTGTGAATGGGCACCACCTCAAAATTACTGGCTGTCCACAAAAGACCTGTAGGAAGGGAATATATTGAAAACTCAGTGTGACAATGTCATGTTGTTTTCAGAAAGACTGGCACGCTACTGGGATATAAAGTGTGAGTTTGTCAGTAAAACATGGAGCATAACCTTTGCACCACGCAGATCATAAATTGTCTGCCCTTGGCTCTGCGACTGCACTGGAATAAAAATTCAGACCTGCCAGTCAGTGATAGGAGAATAATAAAAAGGCTGATCAGTGATCAAGAAAATATGGCTTAAAATTAAATACTGGAAGTTTGGAGGTGTTCAAGAGAAAAATGAGACGTGAGGGAGGTCTTTATCTTCTTTATATAAATGTTAGTTAGAAGGAAGGAAAAAGCTGTTCTGTGGATCTCTGTGCACGTTATCGTTACACGTATGAGTTGGTAATAGTCACAGTGCTGTTAGTCCTATTTCTGACATTTGTCAGAAAGTGGCATTTGTCACTACAAAGGTCCTAAAAGATGCCCATGTTGAAAAGGTAGTACTCATCACACATAATAAAGTACTTATCCATTCTTAAAAATCTTTAAAAATATTAAAGTCTTCTTCTTTTTAACACCTGCAGTAGTGAGGAAAATATAAAAAGAGCGTTAGAAAAATAGATTCCATTAAATAGTCATAAGGTGTAATTGAATTAGTTTCATTGAAACTACACAAATGAACATAACCTAAGAAAATGTTAGAGTTTTTCTGCTGGAATAGCATTATATTAATGAGTACAAGTGCATGCTTTTTAGTCTATTGCATTTTAAGAGATTCATGCTATTGGAACTTGGACAGCGTTTTGGTAAAGTGCCTACTCACAAAATCTAATCATGTGCAAGGCCTCCAAACCGGGGTGCTAGATTAGTAATGAGAATGGCATTAAGCAGAAAAAGTGAAGATGCTATTCCTATGAGGAGAAAATGCACATAAGCAGTAAAAAACTAGAAGAAATGCCAAGCAGATGACTGTGGGTAAGGAATACTAGAAGAAAATCACAGGGGCAGAATGGACCATTGAAGTTTTTTTCTCTGCTAAAGAAAGTTACTTGATCTGCAGTAATCAGCAGTTCTGTAACTCTTCAGAATCTCAGAAACTTGGAGAGCTGTGAATTTGGCCCAATTTCCCCCAAAATGAGGGATTAAATTGGTCATGAAAAACCTCCTTCCTTTCTAGAAAGCACAATTCCTGCTCATGCAAACAGGCCAGCTGCTATTCGCAGGGCTGGAAGAATGTGGCCTGAGAATTTATTGAACCATAAAATTAACTTTTGTGGGACTGATGCCATTAAGATTATTTGTCTTTTCTTTTATACCCCTGTTATACCTTTTTACAACTTCTGTATTCTTAGTGCTTTTTGCCTACATTCTTGGACTTGTTTGTCAAGCTGAGAGACTAAACATTTTAGAAGCTTCGTAGCTAGGGATCAGTGTGCCCCAGACCCCAAGGTCCTCTCCAGAGCATATTCTGCAAAGATAGAACCATCCAGGGGAAGGTTCCTTGGGGAGGGGAGCTCACTCGAGCCTCTCATTGGGGAATCTTTGATAGATCTGCTAATTAGTAACACCTATAATGTTATACCTGACCTTTTGGGGGTGTGCATTGTGGTGGGCATTGGGGTGCATTCAACCTGGATGTGTGCACCTAAGGATCCTTAAAATAAATACCAAGGTAAAATCCCTTTTTCTCTTCTAACCATGTTTGACTCTTGATTTTAAGACCAGGAAAAGGCATAAGGATTACGTGGCACTCAAGACGTCTCCTTGCAGAAGATAAAAGTACACATGGATAGACCGGTAGAGACTCCATTTCTCAAAACAGACTAAACTGTGCAGATTGATGGTACACAAGTGAGAATTTCCGGGATGAGTACACTGCAATTCCAGCACAGAAAGCATGGAGACCTACTGAAACAGATACTACCTCAGTTATTTATAACGTTATGACCCTAATTTGCAATTCAGAAAACCTTAGTTCTGAACATTTTTTAAAAATCTTTTTTAAAAAGACTAGACTGTAATCTAATCTAAAGACTTCTTAAGGAATGATATTTAAGAAAGCATTTCTATTTAGAAAGAAAATATAAACATTAGTTTAAGAGTGTTTGTATCTTCTAAAAATAATGAAGTACAGGACCATAATTAATATTCTCATAAATGTAAATATTTTACTAGATAGTTTTAGTACAATTGTGAAATGAAAAATATACGGTAAGAAAAACTAGAAGGTAATTGGTAGTAGAGACATAAGCAAAAACCTTGTCAAAAAGGTTGGAATCTGATTTTGATAACTTCCTTCACAGGAGCATAGATCAGGATCTGTTCCACTCAAGTCAGTGGGATTAGATTCAAGTGTAAAATCAGGAAAAATTATATTTGATTATGCCTCAAGTTATTAACTATTCTGTAAAATTAGAGCAAATAGGATGGGAAGAGTCGTTCACACCTGCTAATAGAAGAATCTATTAGTATCTCGGGGCCTTCTTGAAAACCATTGATGGTAATTATAATCTTGCCAAGAGCTTTAATGCACGTGGAATTATGTTTTCAGGAAGGAGATGCCAGAAAGATTAAGAATATGCACAAAAGTCAGAGTACTCTTACCATGAGGGGAACATGGCCCTTGCACGTTTTTCCAGACTCTCTTCCTTGCATTTGCATTCTAATGCATGTGTTTCATCAACGTGCAATTGTAAACATACCCTTCAGAAAAATGACCTATTGATGGGTTCCCCAAAAAGCCTCTATTGGATATAATGTGTAATTTAATTTCAATTTCTATCTCAAATTAATTATAAGCACTGTGAGACATCATAGAAAATTGCATTTTCAGTTTTGAATTTTTTTTATTAGTGGCAATAAATTCCTGATTATTCTTTTTGAATTATGTTTATGGTTTTGCTGATATGAAACTTTAACTGATAACAGTAGTGAGGCATCAATAAGCAATGTGAAATATACATGAATGCACTTATTCATGGTTTATGATTAACCATAAAAAACTCAGGATTTTGAACAGTTTATCTTTTTCAAAGGTCCTTTATAGTGTCTCCACGGCTTGGTATTTCATATATTAGTTAAAATATATGTTGCTCTTACCATGAATAGAAATTAAAACTACAATTTATTTACAGGAGACTTTTATAGCCATATATATGTGTACTGATGGTCATAACCCTGTATGAGGCTGAATGAAAAAGATTTGACTGTAAAATATGTTACCCCAATATCATATGTTTTGCTACAGTAGTGCGTAGAATGCATAAAAAACCAGTCACTTTCAATGCCCATATTTCTTATGTACAGAGGAATACATTTGCCATTTGTATAGCTTCTTTCCTGCTGCATCTTTTTCAAGCTTTATGTTAAGGACTTGGATTTCAGAATATGGAACATAATATTTTGCCAGGGGTTTTTTTTTAATAGCTTTTGTTACATCTCCATCTAGTCTCAGAGCCTTCTTTTCCACCTTCAGATAGCCCTAGGCTGAATGAAAAATCTAAGGTCAGGCTTTTCTCTCATACTGGGTAGCTTGCCTTGGCATCCAGTACCTGATATACTTCAAGACTAGAGAAGACACAAGCTCCTAAGTTTTGAAGTTCAGTAATACTTCAAAGAAAGCCCTAAAGAAGTTAAAGAAGTCCTCAAAGAAGTTAAATCTGGTCTGGATAGGTGAAGCAATGCCCCATAGCTACCAAGGGAGATTTAATTAATAAAACCATGTTAGCTCCTTATTCTGCACCAGAATATCCTGTCATGATCTCTGTCAAGAGATTTAATATTATCAACAATTAAAATTAAATCCTTTTTTTCAAGACATAACTTCTGTTTAGAAAACAAGTTTGGGTACTTTTTAAATTCAAAAAACCAGTAGAGGTAAAGTAGTTGCAGCTGAATACCTAAAAAGCCCCTCAGATGCTGGGAGAAGAGAAATAAATCAGAAAAAGAAGGAAAACCATACCTCTGAAAGTGCTCTGTCCTTTACAAAGCATATTGTTACTCTGCTTAGCCTCTTCAAGTCAATGATCCATGAAGTCTAACGTAGTTTCCAATTTCTTGTAGAAATTGCTGAATTTCTGCTTATCCAAGATAGAACACCACTCTTGGGGGAAAATAAATAAATAAACAACATATTAAATTTATCCACATGGATAATGTTGGAATAGAGTCAGTCATCCAAAAAGAAACTTCATCTGAAATATATCCATTAGGCAAGTCTATATCTTGGTGTTAGAGTAGTTCTGTTTTTGCACACAAATCTACAGAGAAAACTACCAAAATGTGAAGCCAGATTTATTTTATTCTTGTTCTCCAACTTTTTTGCTGCCTCTAATTTATTCTTCCCGATTCTTTTTTCTTCTGCCCTTGACTCCTCAGTTTATCAGGCAGCTTTATAATCCATTTGGTTTTGCTTGTTTATCCTCTTCCCTCAGAACAATTTATCAGTCTTTTCTGAGTGTCATGTTAGTAGATTCTTCCAAGAACCACATAACCAAATACATTTCATCATGTTCTACCAAGGACTGAAATTTCTGGAATGGACAGTTACCAATGACATTCGTCTTATAATAGTAGCATCATTTACTTGGTTTGCTAAAGACAATGTCACATGTAGAAATATAAATTCCAAATACTCTGCCTGCCCTGTCCTTTTCTGCAGATAAATACACACATTTTCAGCTCATATCAATAACAACTTCAGCACTGAACATTTCTTTGGGGTTTAATGACACTCTCCAGGGTTGTGGATCATTGGCTCCCAGGAGGTTGTTAATTCTCAGAAGAAGCTCTGTTCCTCTGCTTTTATTGCTTAAATATATTGTTTGTAGAAACATAACATAAATATTGGAGAGAAAAGCAAGTTACCAGCTGAGTAGAAACTGATATGGTTCAAATTGACTTTATTTTATGGTAGATGGCTGGATATTAGCAAGCACATCCACTGCTTATCCTTAATTTATTAAAATTTCAGGTTAAAAGACTGCCTTTTACTTTTCCTTTATAAAGGACCTAAAGATGAATTAACTTGAGTGCATCAGTTGCACTTTTGCATCATAAACTGAATAAAACCCATGAAAATCACATTTTTAATAAATGCAATTTTCAAGTAAGGTATGATTCTGGCCTTTGTTGCAATATTAAAAGGCATAAATCCTTTTGCTAAACTGAATCCTGACATTGGATTCAAAAACCTGGGGTTTTTCACATATACAAAGGATTTCCAGAAAAGTCCAAAATATATTTTTTCAGTTGCTAATAACAACAAAGAAAAATTGTACTCAGCAACAACAAATATTTCTGACCCAAAGAAGGCTCTTAACTTTTTCAGTTTATTACAGTGTTACTGATTTTGCCAGTATTCTTTCCTCACCAATAATTTTCATTCTTTAAAAAAAAAAAAAAATCTAATTCCTCTCAGACAAGTTTCCTAATTAAAAGTAATCTTTAGTGCAAACACCAAAAGGAGTTTTTCTTTAGCTACCCTTTCTCTTTGTGCAGAGGAGAATAAATGTGATGATGCACATCGTCTATCTACCCCATATGTCTAGTGACAGAAACATTAATTCCCAGCACATTTCTACTTCAGCCACTTATTTGCACCCTGTTAGTGCATGAAGAGCACTATTTCTGTGGAGTTATGGTGACATCAAGTGGCTGGCTATACGATCCCTGCAAATATATGGATATATGCTCCAGACATTGGAGAAGAAACCAATGGGGAACTACCATTAAGTAATTTCACCTCTTTGAAATATGAGTGAACTTCCAGTTAGTTCCATGTGATGCGTTGAAATCTTAATTTTAGGTGTATCATCAGGGTGTGTATCATTAAATGCCATTAATGAAAATCAAACCATTGTATTTCATTCTTGAGACAGGGTTCAAAGGCAAGAGACTGATGCTGAGATGAAAAACAGTGCTCAATACAAAATCACCCAAATTGTTCTCTTTTACCTTGTGCTAAAACATTTCTGGGTGACTCAGTCAGCGGCTGTGCACTCATTAGGAAAATAGAGAGGCTCAGAATTATCTTCTGATAAGATTTTTGTGATTGAGTTAACAAGTTATTATCTACAGCTTTAATTGCATCTTCTGGTTTAATGAACACAGCCTCATCAAGGTAACAAATGAAGTTCAGTTTGCTCTTCAGTAGGCTGGTTTCTTCAAAATTCTCTGCTGTCAGAATTTCCACTTTCAACACTTTCCATACCATGACTGGTTCATGAGTACGAAGACATACACTTTAAGAGTCTCCAGTGACTGCATTTTCTTTACCAGCTTGTTTTTACATTCACGTTCCTAATGGGATGACTTCTCCATTGTCTTTCCTACAGTCAGCTCTTCCTTCTCTTTGCTACCCTCGGACTCTCAAAACTAACGCAATCACTCACCCTCCTTTTTCCATGTCAGAGCAGAGCTTGTTCCCTGCTTCAAGGCTTGAGTCCACTTGTTGGGATGACCTCCAAGAAAGATTAGCTGGAGAATAAAGACTCAAAATGAAATCAATAAAAAATAAGTTTCTGTTGACCAAAGAGGAACCACAGAATTCCAACTCGTCACAATATTGCCAAAATGGTAGCCGAGAAGCACAGAGGGAATAATGAATGGAGTTTGTTTGAATTTAAATATACTGATACAAAAATTCCAATTAAAGTCACAATTTAATACAAGTGCAGTTTAATGCAGGGGCTGTATAATACTGACCTGAGTTGTAGAAAAGATGTCAGCTCCTCCCTTCAGTTTGATGAAAGCTCTTAACGCTGACATCTTACTTGATTAGTCCACATTTTCCCATGTATTATAATGACTTCACATTTGTGAGTAAAACAGATTTACCTAAAACGATTATATAAATACATATAGGTATATATAAGTATATATACATGCACACATATACTTTTTTTGTGGTGGTTGTTCATCTTCTTGTTATGTTATCCTCAGAATACAAATTGTTACCTCTGGTACACCAAGTCTTATTTGCAAGATTAAGATGCAAATTCAATTTCACGAAGTAGAGAAAAATTCTGACTTGAAGTATATATTCTTTAGTGGGGACTCTCATAAAAATATTATGTATGAGAAGCAATGTGGGACAAAAATCACATGGCTTCATTGCTCTGGAAGATACACAAAATAAAATACATTAATCAGTCTGCTCACAGGACTATTTAAAGCAGAAATCCCATTAAGTGCTTAAATTGATTTACTCTTCCCTCCCCCAAAATAATAAAATAAAATTCCTCAAGTGTCTATTAAATCAGACAATAAATAAGGGTAGGTAGGCAAAATCCTTGGGGAAATGAAGGACCTTAAGGCCATCTGATTCATATTTCATACCTCTTCTATTTCTCCATCTTTTTTTCATCCTTGTTGAAAGTCATACATATACAATGTCACAAGCTAGTGTTGATTTGGATTCAATTTATTTTACGAAAGGAAAAATAAAAAAAGAAGAAAAAATCATGTGAACAGAGGCCAAAATAGTCTAGTGAAATAATTTTTTTTCATTTATATTCACTGCCATGTCTCTCCACTGAAGTTAATGCATTTTCCCTGAAAGGTAATTAATTTCAATTTAAATCAATACACTATCTTTGAACTAATGCCTTCCAGAGATGCCATGTTTGAACAAACAGTGGAATATTTGTGTAAATTGCAAATTTTATTAGTAATTGCACCAAAAAAAAGGGTCCTCTGAAAAATACTTTTGCTTCTAAACAATACAGAGTGTGAACACAAATAATCCATATTTTGTTTTGCTGTTTTATTTTGGTATTCAGGGGTGTTATAGACTTTGACACAGAGGAGGGAAGGGAAAAGTATTTCTATATCTAAATACAACTGGGTGTAATTCTTGCCTAAGAAATGCATCAGTATTTTGGAGAAAGGAATGACTCCTTTTTGAGGTGGGTCTTTTTATTCCACTCCTTTCAACATGGCAGGGAAGACTGTCCCAGGGTGGTACAAGGAACATAAAAATCCACTTTGTTTTAAACTCGCATTTCCTAACCTGCAGAACATAACCTACCAAGTGACACTTGATTGGAGGAGTCCACATATGAGAAGAGAGTGTTTTTACCTTCTACCTTCTTGTTTAGCACGAGCCAGTAACGTGTGGGGTCAAAAAAGAGGCAGATGAACCCTGGTTTATAAAGTATTTGACTGTAATTCTTAAGTTCTTCTTGCAAATAATCTGAAAAAAAAATTCTTTGGACCAGTGTTTTTCAGTCTGGAAATTGCCATCCCCTCTGAGGGATCAAGGGGATGATAAAAGGTTGGAAAATGTCGCATCTGTTGCCAGTTGTTCTGTTCATTTAAGGGAGCTGAGGAGAGCAGTGACTGTTTCCTGGCTGAAAATGCTTTCACGGGTAACAGCCTTTGATTCCTGGAAGTAGCTTGGTTTTAGTGACAGGAGGTAGAGGGGGTTGGCTTTTCTGGCTGTTTTAGGTGTTTTTTGCTTCCCAGATTTGGAGGTCACCAAGGTGGGTGGTTGGAAGCAGTTTAGTCAAGTGTAACATGGCTTGAACTGAATGGAACTCGTTTGAACCAGTTTTATCTGGTTTGATCTGGTTAAAATTGGTTTGAACCAGTCAGAGCCAGTTTAGTCTGGTTTAATTTGGCTAGAACTGTTTTGATCTAGTTTAAAGCAGATGGAACTGGTGTGAACTGGTTGGAACCATTTTAACCCTGTTTAAACAAGTTACAACAGTTTGGAACAGGTTTGAACTGGTTTTATCTGATTTAAACTGTTTGGAACCTGTTTGATCCAGTTGCAACCAGGTTAATCCCGTTTCAACTGGTTTTAAACCAGTTTAAACTGGTTTTAGATTATTTGATCCAGTTTGAACCGGCTGGAACTGGTTGGAACCAGTTTAATCTGGTTTAAATGAGTTAGGACTGGCTGGAACCCTTCTGAACTGGTTTGATCTAGTTGAAACTGGTTGGATTTGGTTTAAGCTGGTTGAAACTGGCTTATCCAGTTGGAATGAATTTAGTCCATTTTAAACTGGCCTGTTCTGGTTGGAACCAGTTTCAAATGGTTTGAACCAGTTGGGAACAGTTTGAACTGGTTTTATTTGATTTGATCTGTTTTAAATGTGTTTGAACCTGTTGGAACAGGTTGGGACTGATTTGATCTGGTTTAGGCCAGTTGGAGATGGTTTGATCCGTTGGAACCAGTTTGGTCCTCCTGCAGAGTGGATGGCAGCAGCATTCCCATTTCCTGAGATAGCTCCATAAGGGTGAAAGGATCAGGACAGACACATTGCCTGCCTAACAGGGTATTCTACCACCTTTTTTGGTGCTGATTGTCATACAACATTGCCATGCCAGTCTTGTTCAAAATGATGGAATGACCCAACGTTGTTTTCTTCAGATGTTTTGACAGATCACCCAGACCAAAGTTAGGAGGTCAGCTGCTCAGCTCCTCACATAGGGCAGTCACCCAAATTTCCAGGTATATGCTTCCTCCTCCCTTCTTTTCGTCCTGTTATCTCCTTTAACCCACCCTACAGCCATCATCCTCTCTTGACAGAAAGTGCAGGGATGCTGATGGGAGATATATTAAACATTTTACTGTATTAATTTTTTCCCAATACTGTATTTTTTCCTATGTCTCTATCTTTCTGTGTCCAGTTCACTGTATGAATGGGTATTGATCTTTAAATATAATACCTCTAAATCTTTCTGCATGCTTTTGACAGCTTCCTTATTTATTAATTTTACCTTTTTATTTTAGAAGCCAGGAGCACTTAACACAGCTCTTCCTTGAGATATCATTAAAATATGCTAAGTAAGGTAAACGTGTAAGAAAGAATGCAGACATTTCTAAAGGTTATGATCTATGACAACACTTCTTAGCTTTAAAGTTACTTTAATTGAATTAATTGTAGCATTGAAGAAACTGAAGAACAAAGAGAGCTCTGACTCTGAATGTATTAAAGTGAAGTACTTGACCTTTTCAATATGTTACATTTTGATTGGCAGTCCTTTCTGTGTGAACTCTCTTAATAATTTCATAATTATTTTTCTCCATGGAAAATAAGGTAGGTGTGTCAAAAAGCTGAAGTACAGATCAGGTAATTGAAAATATCCAAGTGTAGAAGTGTGCAAGTATATGTGTACACTACCTACAGTAATTCAGAGGATGTTGGCAACGGGGGGTTCATTTTGTTGGCAAAGCTTTTGGCAAAAGGAAAAAGTTAGACTAAAAGTTAAACTTAATTTGTCATAGAATCATAGAGTGGTCTGGTTTGGAAGGGACTGTAAATAAAGACTCATCTCATTCCAATGCCCTGCCATGGGCAGGGACACCTTCCACTAGCCCAGGTTGCTCAAAGACCCATCCAACCTGGCTTTGAACACTTCCAGGGATGAGGCATCCATAACTTGCCTTGGCATCTTGTTCCAGTACCTCACCACCCTCACAGTAAAGAATTTCTTCCCGATATCTAATCTAAACCTACCCTCCTTCAGCTTAAGGTCATCCCCTCTTGTCCAGTCCCTACTTGCCCCTGGAAAAAGTCTCTCTCCATCTTTCTTATAGGCCCCCTTTAGGTCCTGAAAGGCTGCTATAATGCTAATTTCACACTTTGGTTTGCAGGATCTTAGAGAGTCTTTTATTCATAAGAGTCTTTTTTTCTCTGAAAAAGACTGTTCACTGCTATTTACATGAGAATAAAAACCACTTCCAATGCAATTCAGGTTATTTATTAACAGATCTGTCTGAAAAGTTGAGGTGCCTTTTTATTATTTTTTTTTTTCTGAGTGCTTTAACTCGGTAAGATTTAATCAATTTTCTCAAAAAAGCAGCAGGAGTTCCACATGTCATAGTATTTACCTGAGGATATGAACTTTTCTTCTGCCTCCTTCTTTACCTCCATTACTGGATACAGGCTGTTCCTGTTCCTGTCTTGCATTTTGCTGTATTCACTTTCTACAGCTCCATGATCCTATGTTACTTGTTCCACAGTGCACTAATCTTTTTTGGGTTTCCTAGTCCCTCAATGTAACATGATTTATGTAACAAAAGCAAGGAGAGCCTAGGAGAGTTAGTACTTTCTCCATTAAAGTTTACATAACCTTACTAGAGACTGGAGACTTCAGGAATAGCTCTGACAATATCCCACAGCTGCTAAGGAAAAAAAAAATCTAGGTGGCAAACTGTCTTTTCAGCCCCTGCCTTGCTTTCCTGATTTAGATTTTACCACAAAACTTCACTTCTAAAAATTTTCAATTTCAATCTTTCAAATTTAAAATGAAACTTAAGCAAGCACTGTGAGAGTTCCTGATGTTTACTGATTTATTGGAAAGACCAAATTTCACGATACATGCAAATCTTGCCTAAACCCTCAAAGGTTAGGATAGATGTATTTATACACAGCCAATATGTGTAGGGAGCTTGGGGTGTGGGTTCGGTCGGGAGATCTCTATAAGCAGATCTTGGGACATGCGGTTTATTGCAAAGGGCGTGGGTACAGGGGCACTGCTTAGAGCTGCAGCTGGCAGCTCTGAGCAGGCCCAAGAGAGCAAGAGAGTAAGCAGGTAAGAGAGAGAGAGAGAGAGAGAGAGAGAGTGTAAGAGTGTGCAAAGAGTAAGAGAGGAATGGAATGGAATGGAATAGAATGGTGAAGTCCTGGTTACAATACAATAAATCATCTTCTGTACTGAATATTCTAATTGTCACTAACCAATCTAATACAAGATACAAATCCTATAGCATTTACATACAGCCTATAAGAGTTCTTCTATTACCATAGAGTGTTACATCTTAACTTCTAAAAACTACTCTTTGGACCCCTTCTGCTGAGCTAGTAGGGTCTGCTCTGACCCTTGGACCTGCCTGCAAGCAGAGGGTATTGTTCAATCAAGAGGGGATTACCTTCAGTCGGCCATACCATTGTTTTCCAGTTGTTCAGTAACTAAGACTTGGTATTTCAAAAGTGGCTTTCATTTTGATGTTGCCTGTAGTTTTCATATTCCCAAAATCTTTTGTTAGGCAATCATATTTATAAGGCTTTCCTGTTTCATCTTCCCCAACAAATATGTCTTTCTGTAGTGCTGTAATTTTATGCAAAACCAAAGCAGAAACTATTTTCCTTGTACAGATTAAAGCATGCTTGAGGCAAAAATCTGGGCTTGTTTTCAGCTAGTGAAGAATTTGTTTATAGACTACATAAGTACCACATTTCTGGCCTATTGCTGCATCTCTAACATCCCTGTAAATTGTTTATAACAAATACTCTGATTTTCAGCTTTGATATCTGATCTGTACTTACCCCATGAAAAGTTAAAAGGTCAGTAAGTGTTTTGAACTAGCTCAGTTTAATTTATTAATACTTCATTTCACATTGTCAAAACATTCACAAAAAGCCTCAAAACATGCTTTTGACCATATAAAAAGAACAAATATATTGTAAATAACTTCCTAACCTCATTTTAAATTGCTGTTTTCTGGACTTTGGTTTTCTAAGTAGAAAAACACTTCAAATTCAGCACATCACCAGATCACTTTAACCTCTTTGAAAATGCATTTCAGGAGCCTTGATGGATCTCTTGCTCACCAATTGGCCTTGGGAAAGTATACACTTCATGGTAAGCCAAGTGCCACATGCAGTAATCTGTCAGAAAGGGAACAGCAAGTGTAATGGGAGGTTGAACCAGATAATTTAGCATTGTGGCATTATTTGTGAATTTGGCTCTATGAGAGAGATTTTTGCCATGCATATGGTTGATATTGGTCTGAGGTTATGAATGTGACTGGCTGTATCTCCAGTTTCTGAGGAGTTTTGAAGTATAACTTAACCTGGGTCTCTCTCTGCAACCTTTTAAGAGTGGGACTGACAACACCTCCTGCATAAGATTCTCCATCGGAGTGAAGCTGAATGGTTGTGATGCCTTTCCAATTGTTTACAAAGCAATTTGGGAGGAACCTAGCTTCACTTTTATTGGCCCCAGAGGTCTCTCCATTTCTTTGACTTTTTCAGTCTATATCTTTCTTCTGCTGTCTGGCTAAATTGACAAAGCACAGAGTCCTGTTCCATATAGCAAGTGCCTTTGTAGGAACCCCTTTAAAAGCTTCAGCACTTAAGAAAAATCAATAGCGCTTATGAAGTCTTGCAGGTCTCCCCTCCCTGCACGCTAAATTCTCATCAGCCTGTTATTAACTGTTGGGAAAAGACAGTAAACATTGCATTTTAAAAGCACTCGTGTGGCATTTCACTTGAATAACGTTGTCTATCCTTCCTTAATGAATTTAGTGGTACTGTGTCATTGGTCTATTTAGAAAGAGAAAGAGGAGCTGTGCAAAATGCACTGCAGGCATGGAGCCAAGTATATCTATTATATACAAATCCTCCATGTTCATTGAAATAAAATGAGCCCATAGAAGTACTGATATTTTAAATACCACTTCAAAGTATAAATGGCCATAAAGATAATCAATTATACCTTTGTCCAAATATACTTGGGGGGGGAAAAAAAGCAAGCTCTGGAAGATTAACCTGTGATTTATCCCAGGAAAGAAAATGTAGACATAAAAAAACCCAGTGAAAAACTGTAGTAACAATTACATGAGTGCACTACATTAAGAAAGTTATTTAGGAAACAAAACTACTGAAGGCATAAACAGCCAAGTTTCAAACATCTTATCCCCAAGTGAGATCCTTGTGGTTTTTAGACCTGCGGAGTTACGGTGTCTTGGAAAGGAATCTAGAAGAATTAGATCTGGACCATGCTCCTCTTAACAGGAATCAAAAATAAAGGGTTCTACATCAGGATGGTGAGTAGGTTTACCTGCTATTCACAGTTTGTAGCCTCTGCTTGTTTGTCTTGTATGTCCTTTGCATTTCTGTATGGATTATAAGCAATTTTTAAAGATGGAGAAAGGATTATGGGTTTTTTAAATTTTTTTTTTCCTTACTGTTGTGTCCCAGTGGTTAGAACAACAATATAGGGTACATGGATCCTAGTTTCAATCCCCTGATTTTCTTAATAGCTTCAGATGTTCATCACTGCAGACACTGACCTAATTACCAGGGTGCTGGCCACTTCAGCAGTGCTCATGCACCTGTGAAAGGAGGAGGGGGGAGTTCCCATGCTGCATGTCAGTGTCTTTTTCCTTAAAAAAAAAAATCAAGATTCTTTTATTCTGGAATAAAACATATCTATGATTCTGTAGTCTAGTGATGATGACAATTCCTGGAAAGGGACAGGTTTTGATCATGCAACATTTCTGCATGTTTGTAATCATCCATAATGATTAACAGTCCTTGGAGATGAGCCTGTGAACTAAGCCCATAACTTCTTCCAGAACTAGCCTTGCACGTCATGCTGAAGAGACACAATCACTTAATGAATCTTGATCTCCTTGATATATTTACTTTTCAGTTTAGTGAGATGGGAGTCATCCTTCCAAAATGGTTTGATGCTCAGATAATGTTGTGCCAGTATGAATGGGGGAAGGTTAAAACTCACTGGGCATGAATCCAAGGCTCCTGCAAAGTGGTTGTTCTGTCCTCACATGGTAATGGAGAGGCCAGGCTTCCTCTATTGAGTTTTAAATTAAATCTTTTGTATGAGGCCTTATTTTAGTAAAAACACCTGTCAGAGTAACATATATATCCTCTGAGGAGACAAGGAAGGGAAAAGCCCGATTTTCTGATCCGTATTGGTCTTTTACTTGCAGCACTGGACCCCAGCTGAGGTACACAGCAAAAGTATGCGTGTATACAATGGGAGTCCTGTCTGTTCAATACCTACAGAGCCATTGCATTTATCACTTTGTCACTCATGCTGCAACAAGAGATATTCTATACTTTAAATCTGGTCAAATTTAAGAGTCCTTTAAAACAGATATTTATATTGGCATAAGTGAGAAATTTGAAGAAATGGCCGTCTATATGTTAGAGGAAAGACATATTGAGCAGGCTTCACGACTGAAGAAGCTGTAAAGTGGAATGACACCTTTCAGTTTATTTATAGCTTAAATCTAGCATCTTTACTGTCAGATTAAAATATTGGGTGAGTTCTTCTGAGTCGGCCTCCTGTGGTGTAACATATCTTTTCTCTGGCTCATATTACTTTTATCATCAACATCAGCAATTTTTACAGTTTCTTACACAGAAAAATTAGTAGCATTTCACACTTTGGAAACCCAGGTTTTTTTGGCATTTCCTGTAGTAAAGAACGTAATGTGAAGCATGCTCAAGAATATTCTAGGCTTGTAAGTACAAAGGGTTGTGATCTTTCTCTTTGCTGTTCTACAAAGACTTTGACCTCAGTAGCTCAAGGATCTGTCTCTAGTTCCATCCTATGTCATCTCTTTCTTTCCTATGCACCATGTTAAGTATATCACCTCACATTAATTTTCATTTTTCCATATTACCTTCCAAAGTACGAGTACCCACACTGTTCTCTTTCATTTCTCCACACAGGCCTCTGACAATCCTGACCATCTCAGTTTCAATTTCAGATCATTTTACAACAGTACCTTATAAAACCCCCAAAACTTTGACTTGTTCTTCTTTATAGAAGTTACTTGAATTGTAGGTACTCTAGATAAATCTCTCATGACAGAATATAAATGTTAACAATTCAGAACCTGTAAAAGAAATATAACCATGCAGCTAGTAGGGCAGAACTGGGGATCAGGAAAGGCCTGACCTTAATTACTGGTGTTCAACAGCCACAAAGTCACCTAAGGGTTATTCTTGTTACTTAGAAGAAAAGAAATAAACAATTTTATTTAATATAAAAAGCAGCACTTTGGGGAGAGAATTATATACTAAAAAAATTAAGCGGATTACAATATCTTAAACCATAGTTCACTGTGACAAATTAAAATGAAATCTATCCAACAGATGTAATCTAATTTTTTTAGAAATCAAAATCCCTGTATATGCTTAAAATCTATGCCCAGCTGTAGTGATTTGGATGCTTTATTTTGATATCAAAAATACTTTGCTTTTCATCCCAAAAGTAAACTTTGTGTATGTCAAACACTGTCTATGAACACAGTTTTATTACTTCTATCTGCAAATTTTAAGCCTAAAAAACTCTAATTTTTCAAAAGGTGATAGGAAAGTCTGATTTGCCTCAGGTCAGACTAGATAATTGGAGAAAAATAAATCTGAATTTCTCTGCACAATCACATCATACTTATTTGTGTGGCCATCATATTTATGTTGTGTTTGTTTTTTATACTTCTTAAATTTTTAGTATTTTAAGGACTATTATAAGGTAAAGATTTCTTCAAAATTCATCTTTTATACAAGAATCATAAACACTGTCAGTGTGCCTTGAAAAGACCTTTTTATAATATATAGATTTTCTTCAGAAAATAAATTATTCATCCATCCTGAAAGGGCTTCTCCAAATTAACTTTAAATCAAAAAACAGGATAGGTTTGTTTTCCTCTGATTCATGCCTAGTATCCATATGAACACACAATTTTATATGACGGGTAGTCTTTTTTAAAGGAAACTGAAGTATATAGCTGAGGCATAAAAGCAAAGATATTTGAGGACAGCTGGGCAGTGTCCAGCGATATCACCATGTATGTCATTGTTTTATGAGAGTAGTGGTGAGAAAATAAGAAGTCAGAAAAACAAGAATAGGGTGTTTCTCATATGTAACGTTCATCTCTCTGTCTTTACTGCATTCAGTGCATATGTAGGTAAAAGTCAAAGACAGCTTGTTTAAATTTTGGGCAAACTTGCAAACTGATTTTATAAAAAAAAGTTACAATAGGACAAGAGGACTTTAAGCTTGTTAATATGTCAGTGGGGAACATCACAAATGGTGACACAAAATAGTGTGAGAGGTAAGCCATGTATAGTTTTCCCTGATATTGTGGTATAATAAAAGCTTTTTACAAAAGTACCTCTCAGTCACACCGAAACAAACTGCTTTGCATATTTTCCAATACAGAAGATATGAATTCTCAGCTTTTCAGTAGCTTGTCTTATTTGCAATTATATATTGTACTGCAGGAACTTCAACTTATCTCCCAGTGCCAGACACTGCATTTCCTTTACAAAAATCCTTTCCTTGAGTTAAACAGAAGTCACTAACCTTTGCTCATCCACAAATCTTCTAATCAGATCAAGAGCTGACCAAAAAAAAAAAACCAACCCAAAACCAACCAAAACCAAAACAGGCAAAACTCAAAAAAACCTCGCAGTGGACAGAGAAATTAAGCCCATTGGGAAAACCTTGTTTGTCCTCATCTGCCAATGTTCTGCCCACTCTGATGGGGAATAATTTTGCACAGTTTCTTCAGCTATCTTTTTCCCTATGGGAGAGATGACAGTGCTTTTCATCCTGTTTCCAAACTAGGAAAAATTGTGGTCAAGTATTCACAACTGCCAACTTCAAAGCAATTTTTCCATGGCAACCATACCTCAAAAGCCTGGAGTAGCAGAACTTGCCAATTAGCAACTCCAAAGGGGGCCATTAGCTCCTTCAAAAACATAACGGACACTGTTTTTAATCACCAGTTGTTTCCAGCCTTACAGCAAGCACTTGATGAACATGAACCATGCAAGTGCAAGAATGACTACTTAGAAAGAAGTTGATGTTGCATGAAAAGAACAACACACATCAAGCTACATTTTTTAATAAATAAAGAACAATTATTCTCAGTAAATCATCACTTCTAATTTATTGTTGTTTAATTAAAGCAAGTGGTATTTGCTCATTACTGCCAGTGGTAAACCATGCATAACAGCCACAGAATTTGCCTTCAGTAGGAGTCCTTAGTTATTATTGCTGCTTGGGAATGAACAAGTACTATAAAGCAAGGAGCATCTGCATAAATACGGACCTGTAGAATGGCCTAGCTGTCTAAGGCTTCTGTTCGTAAAGAGAGGACATACTGGAGAAAATAAAAATATAAGATAAGGAAAATACAGGAATGGGAATTTAGCTCCTCAGCTTGTAAAATCTTTCTGACTCCCCTGAAGTCATTGGGAAGTTATGCCATTACTAGCCATGAAGCCTAAATCTATATTTCTTTAAGATTTTCCTATATATAAAAAGGAAAACAAACATTTTTAATTTAAAAAAAACCCCAAACCCTATATTTTCACAAACTCTTTTAAAGTAATTATTTCTTTCTTCACATAAATGATGTGCCATGCTCTTTAGAGGTCACATGTACTTCAGCAAGAAAAGTAAGAGAAACATGAACTTCACCCATTCATTTAAAAAGGATGTCATTTGTGAGGCCCAATTATACCAATTACCATTACACTGTATCACAGCTAACTAATTTATCACTTATCATTCTGTCATAAAACCCCAGTTTTCCAGCTCGTCTTGTGTTGCTGGAGATGTTCATGTCCCTTTGACATCTGGTGCATTTGAGAAGAGTAGCTGTGCAAATTTTGAACATGTAACCAACTTAGGGACCTCTTCGCACAGCAGAGAGGCATTTTCTTTGACACAAAATTGGGATCATTTAGGAAGAAATGAGGCACACACGATGTTACATGAAACCTGCCTGAATGTCTCTCTCACATGACATGACGTGGTCAGGGCATCTCAGGCTATGATGCTGTGCAGTGCCTGTGCTGTTACTGCCACATGAGCCTGTAAAAAGCAGCCCAGACTCCTTGACAAGAACAGGAGAGGTGGCAGGGCCAGCTGAGCAATCCCCTGAATCAGAACAGGAGTCTTGACAGGTCAGGAGAACAATGAGAGCAAAGTAAGATGGTGTTCAAGCTGTTTAAAGATGATTTTCACACACTTATATTGTCATCTGTCCAGTAAAAGCCTAATGAACTCATAGCTGGTTTTTCAGAAATGATGCTAATTGAAGTTTCTAGTACTCCTACCTGAATAACTCCAGTCCCTTAAAAAGAGGTTCAGTGGTTCTGAAATACTGAGAACTAAACCCAAATGAATAATGCTCCTTTTATTATCATCTCTAAGTAAGCCAGGGAGTTTCATTTTGAGCACCTCTAAGAGGTTATTTTGTTTGCATGTGCTTGTTTAGAGTCCATATTAAAATCAGCTACATGTTTGTTGCTCACACACACACAGAGGCACACACACTCGGAAAGGAAGAGAATGAAATTTCAGGGCACTTCAGTTGGATAGACAGGGCAAATTTCCTTGTGTATTCCTAATTAGCATTTCACTGTTAGCTGCCTGGCTTCACAGAGGAAGAGATATTATTGCTAGTCCAGACCACAGGTTTTTTAAAATATATTTCTTATGGGCAAAGCCTCATGATGTGCCCTTTTTCTGAAGCTGACATCTGGTACTGGAGTCAACAGCTAGGAGTAGGGAAATGATGGAATCTTAGCAACACACTGGCTGGAAATTGAAGTCTAGGGAAAAAAGTCAAAAGGGAAACTTTCCTCTGCTGAAGATATAGAATATATTTGACTGCTAAATGATGCCTTTCACAGTGCCCTGGCTTAACTGCACTTTGTGATATTGTGCTAATGGGGCCCTGTCAATACAAAAGCAGGATGAAGACTAACTTGAGAGAGAGGTAGAAATTTCCTCACAAAGGCTTCCCCTTAAATGAAGTTCTTAAGTCATGTGGGCTACTGCCTCTGATAGAAAATTAAAGAAATGATCAATTACAGAGAAGAAATAGATCAATTACCTTCTTCTCTTCACTTCTTCCTCCTCCTTTTATTTTGGTAAGCTCTATTTTGAAAGATGAGGTTGAAAAAGACAGCTTAATGAAATTTAATGAAATTAAAAAAAAGCCATGTCATCTCTTTTTTGACACATACAAGATCTTTTAAAAATCAGCAGTCATGGGAAAAAACCCACCAACTCTTTGCAAAACCTAAAATGACAAATTAATAAAAGATAAGATGTTTCTGCTGAGTTGTTTATTTTTTTTTCCTTTTCTTAGCACTACATGAAAATCCATGGTAAAGTTATTTTCCCAAAGGTGTCCTGCTGACCCAACCAGTGATTGTTATGGAAGCCTTCACAGCCCAGGTCTGTGTTGCCTTTGTACGTGTGTTTTATAAATGATGTTCCTTGCTTTTCCTCTACTGTGGGAGTCCTTCTTATTCCGTGGGAGCACTGGGAGTATGAGTCCTGAGTAAATGTGCACCAACTACCTCACAGACTTACACTCTGTAGGTAGATAAGAAGAAATCTGGATTTACCACATCACCATCCTCTGCTGAGGTTTCTGCTGCAGTGTCAACCCTATCTTTCCTCACTAGGGTACAGCAGAAACAAAAAGAGATACAAATATATTTTGAGAGTAGCAATTTTGCCAAATGTACACCCTCCTCTCCCCAAAAAATTAGATCAATCTATTAACAATGGCTATTTCAATACAGACAGGCATGGATAGATGTGGGCCTTCTTCAGCTGTTCCTAGGAAAACAACTCCTGCCTTGAAACTCTTTGTCAATGCCTCTACTCTGAGACTGAGCTTTGACTAATGTGCCCTAACAGATTGAAAGTGCTTTCCTATTAAATACCTAAAGATCTGTTGGAACAGGACTAACAGTTAAGTGTGTCAAATGTCTCAAAGGAATGACCTAGGTCCAATCTCACGCATCTCCTTGTGTTTCCTTTCACAAGGTCTGTTCAAGCCTTTTGTACAGACTGGAAGAGTTTCCCCCAGTGAAACAGGGAGCACACCCTGCTTGGGGGGTACAACAGGCATCCATAATCTGGTCCCAGCTGGACCAGTTATCTGTTACTCACATAGCCTTGGTAAGGGTAATTACAATCCACTGGAAACCTCTCACATGGTCTTTCTATCATCACACCCACTGCTCTATCCAGAGAATATTCATTTGATACCCGTGGGATGATGCTACACAGCACTTCTGCTTAACATCTATCACCACTAGTTCTTTGAAAAAGAAACTAAACAGAAACAAAATTAGCATGGTCTTATCCTGTATTTTTACCAAGACAAATGCATCCCAGGACTCATGTCCTAGCCCTCTAGCCTCAATACATATGTAACAATCACCTAGCTCTACAGTATTCCAGATTTCCCTTTGCCTGTTCCTAACAAATGAGTACATATGTGTTATATTTAGCAGTGTGCTGTCTTCTACTTGTGCCCTTACACCTTATTTCTTTTAACATGTGCTCCATTTATAACATAACTTTATAGCAGATAAAACAAAATCCAAATATTTCTAAACAATTCTAATCACTCCTGAATTCCTTTACTAAGAATTAATATCAGATTAAATCCCAGGCCATTCTGAGCTCCCTCACATCCTTTTATTTCTCTTCAGACACAGTGCCAATATTTCTATTACCTTCTTGCAAGAGCTGTGTAAATTCACTACCACAGTCAGTACCTCTTGCACCAAGAATTTGAATTTTAATGTCACAATGTCATTAATACTGTGTCAGAAATACCCTTGCTAATGACATTGTTACACATCAGAATTAAGGCAAAAACACTTCCTGTAGGTGTATTCTTGACATGTGGTCTCTCAGAACAGTTTTTATTGGGTTTTTTTTTTTCCTTTTCTTGCTTCATTTTCCTCCTTCCATTGTGCTCATTTACTGAGTGACACTGCAAAGCTAATGCAATTAAGACCCTCCATAGTGCTATTCTAAAAGACCTCCAAAGCTGAGGCTTAGAAGCACTTTCCCAGTGATAATTCCATCACTGGAATTTAGAGCATATATATTCCTTTTTTGGGTTCTTGGAGTGGGGAAAGACACAATGTTTCCAGACTGTTAAGGGCTCACAGAATTCAACTACCTCACAATGTGCAAGGAAGTCACACTTTTCCTCCTTGGCAGCCTGTTTGTGCCTTAAAAGGGACTTTTATTCTAAGGTTCATGGCTTTAAGATATCCATTTCTATTGTTCCAGTCTTTTAGCACTTCAAACTCAAACTCTCATATATCACTTACAAGGGTTTAGTTGGTTCACTCTTGCATTCAGAATGCTCTGAAATTTCTGCTGGAAGCTTTCTCTCTGCAGTCCGTCCTCTGTTTCCCTTCTAGCTCCTTCTAGTCTTCAATAACCTCTCCATGCCTTTATTCCTTTCAAGAAACAAATGGAGATTTCTAGCTTGCAAATCATCTGTCATTCAATTCCTTCTGCCTTAAATTCATGCCTTCACAAAGCCCTTCCACTCTCTGTGCTAGTGTAGTCTCTTCAAATTCACTTGCTACTGATGTCTCTTTTTAAAATTGATTTTCCATGGATTTTCTTTTTTTTCCTTTTTTTTTTTTTTTTTGGTAATTATATTTTTCTCTTCTCAATGTCACGCAGTTGTGTCTTGTCAGTATTCTTAATCACTGCACACACACACATAATCCTGTATGCACTGAGAGATTGCTAACCTCCCTTTTTTAGACTTACTTTTGAAAAGAGACAGGTATTTAAATGATTTCTTTGAGTAGTTTCCCCTTTTAGCATAGCTACTATGCACTCAGCTACATCTGTATGCAACTGCAAAGGTCTATACCAAATGGTTTTTAAGTGAGTAGTGTTTTTACCTCACTTATCTATCTTATTTGTACTACATGTATCTCACTTCTTCCATGTGATGTAGATAAAAGTGTGAAAAATGCAAGTAGTGTCAGTAATAATAAATTCGGCTCCACAGGGTAAAGTGCATCATACACCTTCACACCTGGATGATACAACAGTAGAACATTGTCTCAACTATTCATATCACTGATGTTGAAAAATGAGCTGTATTTTCCCAGTTCTCTACTTCTTTTTAAACATAATTTCTATTTTTATAATATCACTATCATTTGAACATGAATTTTTCAAAGACCAGCAGGTGAGTCAAAGCTAAAAGTATTTCTCCTTCACCATTTGTCACACATTAGCCCAGCACTTGTAATTTCACATGCCTTAATCGCACACCTTAAAGCAAAAGTTCCATCTTCACTGTGTCAGAGCTCATTATCTATCACTTTCTGATGGCCTCATACACTGCTGCAGTCAATACTTGCTCTTGAAACCATGTCAATTGAACAAGATCAGAAAATCCTACATTAAAATTATTATGTGCAGCTTTAAAAAAAATATATACTTGTTTCCAAGTGAATGTTCTAACACAGGTTTCTAAGGGGCCTGCCTTGACTTATATTCATTAATGACATTTTTTTGTTGTTGTCATTGTCTGCTGTTAAGAAATATATAAATAGAAATATAAGAAGAAAAATATAAAGAAAAACAAGAAATATATAAATACATTGCTGATACACTATCTAATTCCTGAGGGTAGATTACAAATACATCAATGACAGCAGCACAACAATGTACATGACAGTCACAGAATCACAGAATATTCTGAGTTGGAAGGAACTCACAATGATCATCAAGTCCAACTCTTAAGTGAGTGGCCAACACAGGGATTGAACCCCACAACCTTGGCTTTTTTAGCACAAGGATCTGACCATCTGAGCTAAAGTGTCACTTAAGCTGCCTAAATTAAAACTGGAAGAAATAGAAGTGGAATTTGGATTACCTGAAACATATTCATATTGCTATATTATATAGAAAAGCCAAAGACAGCTACAAGAAAATTTACGCATACAATACTTGATAAAGTATTATATGATATTTCTACAGCATTATTGCAGCATTTTGTGGCTGCTTTTTCCATAGCTATCAGTATAATATCCCAAGCATCTAAGCATTTCTGGAGTGGAATTTCCACTGATTTTCTTTATAAAAATGTCACAAAGGATTTTGCAGTAAATGAAAATTTCATCATATACCCTTCACCATCTGTGCAGCACTGCATCATTACTACGGATTACAAGTCCAGAGAAAGAGAAATAAAAAATTTGGAGAAAATACAGGCTAAACTATATTTTTAGATTTATTTTGAGAGTAGTACTAACACTCCAAATGGCCATGCTGATTGCATCATGCTGATTGCTTTTCATGGCTTACCTCCCTCCCCTGGCTAGGATTTCATGGATGCAGAGCAGAATTACTTTAGTTGCATTCACTCCAGCATGAGTGGATGAATCCAGGAGGAAGAATTGAGTCTGTTTTTTAGAATTTCTCTGGAATTCTATAGAATCATATAATAATTTACATTGCAGGGATTGTCTGACCACCTTGTGGTCAAACCCTCTTTCATGGTGACAAAGCTGAGGACACGTAGACATTCCAGGCTGTGGGACTGGAATGTGAATCAGAGCAGTGAAATGCTCCAGTATCAAAGAGCTGTCCATTGGAGCTGAACTCTGAAGATATTACACTGGTAGAAAAGGCCTGCTGGAGATGAGGAGAACAGGAATGCTTTTAGCCAGCATCTTTTAGGGAAGAAAAAAAAAAAAGAATGTGGCACTATTCATTCAATCTACACCTGGCACATGCTATTGTTCTGCTGGCTTGATTTGCCTCTACAGGCTGAAAAATTCATCAGTCATCTTACAGAGCTATCACATCAGTTTTAACTCTGATTGTGACAGCTTAATCTTAGTTTGTAAGGGTGATGAGAAGTGTCCTTTCACATTTTGCCTGATTATTTTTTCAGACTGATTTTGAATGTTTCTTTCACTAGTTAGAACAGGGAAAAGTAAAATGACTGAATTTTAAAATTTTTCTCTTCCAGGTTTGAATTTATCCTTTGTCCAAGAATGAAAAAGATAACAATTTAAACACACACACATATATATACATACACACATATATTCTTTGACTCTTGGCTGCTCAGTGAACCTGAACTCCTCACCTACCCTTTTTTTTCGCAATTATAGATGTTCCTGACCACTGAAGGTTTGCAGTGGATCTGTTGACTGTGAACAGCACAGGACAGTCTGTATAGATCTTTCCAGTTCATCAGATTTCCTACCCCCAAACATTTGTGCATATTAAGATCTAGGGGGAAAATATGTAGTGAGAAGATGAGGGTGTGGGACTACTGATGACCCAGAGCCTTCCACAGTTCTTTTTATGAAGTGGAAACAGGATTTATCTATATTCACCTATCTCTTCCTGATATTTGACTGACTTTCCATAGCCTCAGGGACTGGTTGCAAGCATGAGATAGTATTGGGTTTTTTGGAATAAAAAAAAAAAAAGAAAAAAAACCTGATTTGAAGAAATAGACTAATTCTGTTTTCTTAAACCCCTAAAGACTAGGTCTAATCTCTTGCTGTATGATTTTATTTGTTTGGTTTTCTGAACCTTAATGGAATAATGTAGCCTAATTTCAAAAGGAAGAAACAAACAGCTAAAAGAAGGGATAGTATGGAAGATGTAGCATCACAAAGAAAGGGACAAAAAATCAACCCCCAGAGCTATTATGTAGCAAAATCCTTTCTATTTGAAAGATTTTGAACTATAAATTGTATAATATTTGTTAGGAACCAGCTCAGTTAATTTCCTTTTTTTTTCCTATGCTGTTCTCCTTCTCACTGCTGTGCTGGAGAATCAGCTGGCCCTGATTTTCCCACCTCTGTGTCATGCCCTTCTAGTGAAACTGCACTAGGTTGAAACACGTTTTTGCCTTCACTTGCTATTCCTACTGGAAATCTCCTGCACCTGCAGGCAGGGGTATTCACAGGTACAAGGCAGTTCTTTCCCTGACATGTGCTGATCCTGAAGGATGTGTAATGAAAAGTGTTAATATTCTGCTTGTGACAGAGAGTCCCAGGCAGTGACCTTCAGAAGGTGCAAACATGTAACTCCCTGGTATTACACGGCTCCCCTGGGACCACGCTGCCCAGAGCAGGGAAATTGCAACAGAGCTCACAAAGCTGTTTTACCTCAAACTGCAGCCTTGCAGGATCTTAACTCTGGAGACCCACTGCCCCCTTCCCAGGAAACCTAATGGTCACTGTGCAAACCTCAGCTGAAATACCACTCTGCACCGACATGTTGCTGTGGTACTTGCTGCTTTCCTTCTACCCTGTGAAAAATTCTGGATCACCTGAGAATGCTCAGGATCACTGAGACTCAAGCTCTTCATGCTGTGAGATCTGCAATTTTTCATAGGGCTGGCAGGCAGAACACTTTTATGGACCAAAGGCTGACCTGGGGTCTCATACTTTGCTGAGGATCTGGCTGCATCCTGTAAACTGTATTGTGCTAATGCAAATAGAAGTCTCTGGGAAAGTTCACTCCACGTTATATGACCTATAAATTGTTACATTACAGATTCTTATCTCTCTGAAAGCCATTAAGTCTTTACCTTGTAAAATACACTTAACATTTCCCAGAGATTCCCTGGACTGGGTAGGTCAGGCGTATGAATTTGATGTGTAACATTCTACTTGTGTAACATCAAATTTTTCATTACAATAGTTGTTTTAGAGAGAGAGATTTATTCACTTTGTGTGCTTTAGAGTATTTTTAGGGCAGAGTACAAATGCTTTAATCCATTTGCTTTTGGAATGCAAACTTACTGAACATAATTCATTTATTAATGAAGCTACAATTGTGCAGTTAGTGCTCGACTGAATTGAAACAGATGGAACCAGCAGATTTAATATAATTGGCAATATAAGAGTTTCTGATTCAAAATGAATTAACACATGAAGGCAAATCCTTAATTTAAGTTTCAAAAGTTTTACTTCCTGTCTTATTTAATAAAGTTTTTTTGGGGGCCATTATGATGTTGGGACAGAAGTACAAAGTCCACACATTTTGCACTTTGCAAACCTGAACAAGTAGCTTCACACACCTGTGCAGTCCTCTGTGGGACCAGTGCTGTGCTCCATGCAATAACAGACATCTTTAGTAGAGAACAGGAGAGACAAGAGACTAATTATAACTTCAAAGGTTGAAATTTGCTTTGGAAATGTTCAGCCACACAGAATAAACTATCATCTATATCTCTATATAACTAAAATAAAGGGTGCAATAGTTCCAAGCGAGAGACAGCATGCAGCACAGCAGAAGAGCAGTTTTTCATTTAGATGTATGCACTTAAAAGACCCAGAATAAAAAGTGAGAGCCGAAATCTGAGTGGAAGAAAATTGTTCCGGGAAGCCCCAGGGTTCAAAATATGGTTCAAAATATGTCTTCTGTGGAAGACAGCCAGAGAAACCTCATTTCAAATATGTGCAGATACAGGAAAGGGGTTGGCTAGGGTCTCACTGAAAAATAGAAGAAAGAGAAAGAAAAAATCACAGAAAGAGCATTTTCAAATGCAGATTTAGGAGTTTCAGCACAGCCTATATTTTGAAGAACAAAGGAGTCACAAGGAGATTTACACAAAGGCCAGGATGTCCTTAGGGAAATTTCAGTGAAGGAAAACCATGGCACCTGGTAGTGAAGCTTATTCTGCATATTAAATGAGGTCATGAAAAAACAGTTTTGTCAGTGATCAAAGCCTCTCTGGAGAACTCAAGAAAAAGCATCAAAATGTGGGAGCAGAGCTACTGTCCAGACTAACTATAGTGCTAGTGAAAATACTTTACTCTTCCACAGCAGAGGTCAAATGTTCTGTAGGTCAAAATTAAAGAAAAGTCCTTGGACAACAGCTGACCAGTAGCAGATTCCTCTTTGTAGAAATGAATAATGACATAAAAAATTTCCAACTAACTTCATCCTTAAAGAGAGAAGATAATAGAAGTGAAAAAAACCCTAGAGTTCATTGGCATAGGTAAGGTTATATAGTCTGGAAAATAAATTTTTTGAAAAATCCAGCAACTCAGAATCTTCAATTTAGATGATGAGACAAAATATAAGTCCTGTGAATGGCACTTTTTTAGATAGACCAACTCTCTTTATTGGATATGGGTATGTTTAAAGGCATATTTATTTTTATACACATACATGTATGTCTAAGTGTATATATATAGGAAGAATTTCTTGAAAATCAAGTAAAAAATTCCACTGAACTGGTTACATAAAGACAAGTACATGCAGCCTCAAGGAGACCTGCTGCTTCTAAGCTTTGAAGTGTAGTGTACATAATCAATGTTTCAGGACAGTGGAGGCATACCATATGTAAAAAGAAAAATCAAAGTATTTAGGATAACAGTAGGAAATCAGAAAGTTATTGCAAGAATGGAACCATGGACATACAGCAAAACTGAATCTTTTATCACTGTGGAAGCTGTTAAAGAAGTTACTGTGACAAAGTCCTAGGTAGTGTATTTAAAGTTTTCAAATATAATTAAAATTCGATAAATATTCAGCACATCCCTTAAAAAGATGAGGTAGTGACTGTTTTAGTCAACTGATGGGTTATCATTCAGAAAGTCTGTGATCATCCTGTCTATGCTCTTCCCAGTTTCTGTGCCAATTAAAGTGATTTGCAGCTGTGACAAGGTTAGACATACCTATGTTTCTGAGGATAACAAGGAATTTTTCGCATGCTAATCATAGAAAAGGAAGCTCTCTTTTTCACCTTTCACCTTAGTTTAAATAAATAAATAAATAAATTTAAATTTTTTAGTCTTCATAAGGCTTTACCTGAATAATGAAAAAAATAATGCAATTAATGAGACCATGTCTCATTAGTGGTAAGTGCACCCCTCAGGGCAAAACCCCAAAATAATTGTTGCAGCATAAAATACAGAAGCTGTAAGAAAGGTATTCGTGCATCCACTTTCTGTGGATGTGGAATCATTTCCTTTTTATTTGTGAAGAAATTGAAACAGAGGATCTGCACTGTCTTTCAGAGCAGATTTCAGCAGTGAGTCAGAGGAATTCAGCTTTCTCAGGAACTTAATGCAGCACTTCTCTAGCAGTGTTCTGAACATGCTATTACAACATGATTTCTGATGAGAAAACTGGAAGACTCCTATGAAGCCAGCACTAGAAAGAAGAGAAGATAAAAAGGGAATGAAGCCATAAGGACAAGTCAGGACAGGATCGTGATGACACAGAGTGATTTGGGGCAAATTTGGCTGCCTCCCATAAAAAGTATCCTCCTGCCAGAGGTTTCCTCCCAGCTGAGCAGGGTGCCCCTGGAGCCGGAGTCACCCGAGGCAGCACGAGGGATGCAGAGTGAAGCGAATATCCAAACCCCTCCAAAATTAACCGATTCTCACTGCTTTCAGCTTGTAAAAGTGATATTCAAGATATTCTACATACTTAAGATGAACCATTGACACCGTGCTCCACATGATCTTATAATTATTAACAAGTGATATGTGCACAAAACCAGCCAATCACGGCACTACACTGGGAAAAAAGGATTTCAACAGTATTGGACCTATTTAAATTCTGACAGGCACAGGAGGCAGCTACTCCTCTTACGAGTGACCGGTTATCTCTGCCTGCATCCCACAGAGACATCCATGGTGGAAGAGCTCTTTTTTTGGGCAGTGTTTTGTACACTCTGACTGAGAGGAGGACACACACAGTTTTCAAATAATCCTAGCAACATGCAGCATGTGAGCTCCTTATTAGAACTGCTACAGAAGCAACACCCTTTTGGATCCCCAAAGATGTTTTATTTATGAATTGTTTGTGCTCATACAGATTGAAAGCTGGAAAAGGTTTAGGTTATAAAAACTACTTTAGTGGCATTGGATACTATTTTTAGTTGGGAAAGCATTACATCCAAAACAGTGCAAAACTATTTTTGCTTACTTCTTGCAATAAAAAATTAATTAGGAAAACATTTTTTAGTAAGGCTTGGGGTTTTTTCAATGTCTTGGACCACAGTATTACAAGAAATCTAAAAAGCTTCTCTCTCTCAAAATTTCACTTAAATGAGCATCTATTTGGAGGAAGAGAAGCTGAGAAATTTGAACAAGTCATGACCAGCTCTCGACAGGGTACCATGTGACTGTAACTATTTGAATTATGTTTAGTTTGATGGTGTTTTCTTTCTGCTAATTTTGTCTTTGGCAAAATAACAATGATGCTAACAACCTAGTGCCCATTAACAAACACAACCCGTGAGCTCCCAGTACTGAGCAATCCCTACAAGGAAGAGTGCATAACTCTTACTACCAAAGAAGTCTAAAACAGGATAAAAAAGGATAGCCTGTCCTGGAGATATACAGTAGTTTAGCCCAGGAAAGTTAGCCTGATATCGATTTCCTGAGAAATAAGATACATTTATGTCATGGAAATTGCAGAATAAAGGGTGAGAAATTTGATGTCGTATTTACATTTTCCAGTCTGAAGATTAAATCAAGCAAGAATTTCACTACTTTCAAAATTATTTTATCTGCATCTTCGCTTGTATTCCCCATAGATAAAAAAAAAAGCAAGACCTCAATTCATGTCTTCTGCTTTCACAAGGAAAAGATCAGATGGCAAAGCTGAATGTTATGTTTTATTACATGTGAGAGACTCTTTGCTAATTCCATCTGATAATAACTGAACAAGTTATTAATTATGAAGTTTTGCCATCTTGCTGAATATACCATTGGAGCTTATCTCGAAGTTGTTGTTTTGCCCTAAATTATATTATAAATGTATTAAGTTCTTGGAGCCAGTGTTTTCTATCTGGCTTATTCTGTTCTTTCTCCAGAGCAGTGTAATTACTTGAATGGTTTAATATAATTGCATCCTAAATGCATAATATTAGGCTTCATTCATACTATTGCAGCTCCTGGCATCTTCTTAACTAATTGAATAAAAACAAGTAGAGATATTATTCTATAATAAATACCCAACACAACAGTTTCCTAATAGTGGAGAAATCACACATTCTTTCTTAATACAATGGTTCCATTACTCCAAGGGACATCAGTTTAGACCTCTGACACACCATTTACACATTTTGACCATATGCGATTATCCAGTTAGTTCACTGTATACAAAAGATAGCAAAAAGCACTTATTATGTTTCCAACATACAAAGAGAGCATAATTTACAAAAAACCAGAGAATTCATAGCTTCAAAGTCCTACCAAAGCTGTGAGAGAATAAGTTAAAAGAGGCAGATTAAATAAACCATGCAGCTGTTGCTGTTGGACCAAGAATTCCTTTTTGTCACATGAATGGTTTTATCACAGACTCTGGAGACATGTGGCTCTCTCTGGCTCTCCGGGAGACTTTCTACTTCATCTGACCTATTTAAATCATAAGGAAATGTTCTAATTACTAAACAAGAGAATAATTTTATACTTTTTCTATAAAAGTGTTTTATAAAAAATGGAACGACATCAAAAGGAAAGACAAAGAATGGGATTTTGCAACGCGTAACAGCCTGACCACAAAAAGACTTTGATGAGCAGTGGATTCAAGACTCATCAAATAGGGGAAGATATTGGACCAGGGTATTCCAGATCCAAGATGAGCAAATTAAATAGACTTCAGAATTCCCTTTGCCTGCATTTTATGCCAAAGTTGAAAATAACATCAAAATAGTTACTCTCAAAACCAAAAACAATCTTTGAATTTAAGCTATAGAAAAAACCTCACCATTTTAACAAAGTTAAAATCATTTGGGTGCTAATTTCCACTGTTTTTCTCTTTTATACTGTTTGGACAGCGCTCCCCAATAGACAGTTCCATAGATTTAAGTATAATCCTACAGTGTCACCCTGTGATATCCTCCATGAAGAATGAGTATCACAATAAGATAAATATTTTTACCTCTAATGTGTAAATTCTAGAATTATATTTAACTCTAAAGAATGTTAATTCAAATTTAACTGTAAAACATTAATTTTAAAGTCATACTGCTTCTATGTTTGCAATTGTTCCATTCCCATTGTCTTGCAATTCAGAGTGAAACAGCCACATTACACCTGTTCTAGAGTTGAATGTTCAATTTCTTTACTGCAGCAGCACACTATTGTAGGGGTTTTCCTAGTATGGCAAGTTAGTTTGCATATAATCATGAGCATGAGCTTGTAGATATGTATTGGTTAGCTCTGTGTGTCATTTTTATGTCAGGATAACTCACCTTGACAGTCATGGCTACTGGAAGGAGGGCACTAATAGACATGATCACAGTTCAGTTTACATTATAAAAGTTACTTTTTCACAGGTACCACCTTTGGCAAGACAAATGTTCTTGGTGCAGCCCTACTGATGACTTATTAAACAACTACAGTGAAAAGTAACTCTTCAAGCTTTAATAATGAGTATATGAAGATATGTAAATTTGTGTCTGGTCATCCTTATATAAAAACATAACTTGTTCATTTATTCTTCAGCCTTAGCTGTTGCATTTATGTATTTCTTCCATAGTTATCAATAAATGCACAAAGTCAGGATAGTCTTTGGCTTGTATCTAACCATGACATGAGTGGTGGAAGAAAAATCAGCAGGTATATCAAGGAAGGAATCAAATATTTTACGGACTAAGACCTGACATTCACATCTCCAGGAGCAGTAGTAGTGAGTCCATAACATCCTTTCAGACACAAAATGGGAGCTGCAGTTATATTCTGTTATTTCACTTCAGCTTTCAGGATATTATCCTATAAGGTTTATCACTCTTCTTGCAAACTTGTTATCTGCAAGTCAGTGCGCCTTTTTCAACAGCCTGTCCACGGCAGGAAACAAAATGATTTGCCAGCCCACTGTCACAGGGGATGCAAATAAAAGGACATGCAAACTGTGTCTGTTTCTTCATGAGAAAAGGTCTTTGAAGCAGACAGGCAGTGAAATGAATATTATTAAAGAGTATGAATCAACAGGTTGTTGTATAGGCTGCTTACCCTCCAAAACTGTGAGTGACAATGTCCTCCTTGTCAGCAAACATTTACCATGGACTTATCACGACCCAGGCCCAGCAGACAGTGTGTTCAGTTGTTTCTTCTCAATAATTGTGATTAACTGTTCTAACACCTGAACAGAAACTGAAATTTTGCTGAATCTTGCTTACTTCTAGCTCAGAACTCCCTGCACTACTTCTAATTTGTTTTCTCCTGTTCTCCTTTTTTCATAATTTTTAGATAAACAATAATGTTTAGACCACTGAAGAAAGAATCTTTAAAAAATCACATCATTAAGCCTATTCAGGTATTCATGAAGTACTGAAATATGGATAATGACTTGAACATGTCAGTAAAATGATCATCTGTCCCCAATTAATATTGATATATTGCACTTGTGAAGGCTTTTAATGATCACATTACTAGGAAATTATTGCTGCTCATATAATTTGTCCTTATAATCATGTATTTATCATAGATACAAAAGACAAGTTCCCCATGAGGACTATTAAAGCCCATATTCTGCTGATTCTTAATTGGCAGAGAAGACAGTCTTTACACTTATGTGGGAACAACTGTCTTTTTGTCAACACAAGTGTTTCTTTTTAATTACAGTCTATATATGCTACACATACCGTATGTTTTATGGGCATGGGATGTAACAGTATTTCTGAAAAATATCTGCATTGGGTGGAATAGATAACCAGTTAGGCAAGAATCAGCCTGAATAACTTTCTGAAATTGTCCTTAGAGGGAAAAGTGATGAACTAAAAATATTAATAGTTTTTTTCTCAGCCTAATTTGGTGACCAGTTCTGTATGAGGCTATTCAATCACACATTTGTTCTGTAGCTTGCAGCTGCAGTGACTGCATCCCAAAATAATGCCACAGGTATTTGAATGGTGTCTTCAATAGCTTTCAGACCACTGAATTTTATAGGCTTGAAGATTAAATGAAGACACCATGATTAATCACTAAATCTCACTCTGCAAAATTAGTTCCCTTGTCTCATATAATTGCCTGCCTGTCTCCATAAATAGATTGCAACTGATTGTTGTATCTTCCATCTAGTTATATCTGTATACTAATCATATACCTGGCCACTTGGTATATTTTTTATTATGATTAAAAATCCTGGAGTCCTGATGTTATAGTTTGTTGGCTACGTAATTTAGAGAGTTATCCGAGGGATCCATTTCACCTGCAATTACAAAACATGTCAGACTCGAGGCCTACTAAACATGAAACTCAGTGTGTTTGCTCCTGAACTCCTAGGGAAAGCATAGCCATCAATCTCAGAGGGTATTTTGTTTACAAGGACTACAGTGTTGCACACAACCATAAACCAAGAACTTTGAGTCATGAAGCCATTGTTGCAGCAGCCCTTTTCTTTTGGATGACTGGTATAAGAAAATGTACTGATTAAATTCTGCTAAGATGGGCCCAGTGATGTTCACAGCTGCTCTAATTAGTAAACTAACATGAAGAGAATGCAGTTCTCTATTAAATTTTCTAGCTCTGAAACTCCCCTTGGACACACACTCACCATGACACACTGGGATTTTTCTTACAGAGGATGAAGCAAATTCTTCCAGTGTGAATCTGCAAAGTGGATTAAGGCTGCTGTTTGCAGAGAGATACACACATGCGAGGGAGATGCAGAGAGAAACTTGGCAGGGCTCAGCAAGGGATGCTCCTCTTTGGCACATCACAGTGGGTTAGAATCACAGTGGGTTAGCATCACAGCACTGCAGCTTGGAAAGCCAGGACGAGACAGAGCCCTCACTGCTCTGCCTGGGATTATTGGCAGGTGCCCATAGTCAGCTGTTGCCAGAAATTGGCCCCACATGAACCAGCAGTGACAAGAAGTCTCCAGTTCTGCTTTATTAGCTATGTATGACAAGCCAAATGATGGCCTCTCCCTATCCCTGATATTATTGTCCAGGCAGTGCTGGATAATGAGGCTCTACGTACCTCGCTCCTCAAGGTCTCTCATGAAATCACCAACTCTCCCTTAACCCTCGTAAAGATCATTTGGAAGATTGACTGGATCTTTTTTGCCTTGGGTTCTGTGCTTTTATTATACAATGCACAACTATCTTTTTTTTTTTTTTTTAATATAGTCCTTTATTATAAAAAATACTTTTTTATTATTATGTTTTTCCTTGGGGATTTTTTTTGTGTTTACCTCTAATTGTGTGTCTAGATTCCCTCAGGGAATGTGAGTGGGCTCTCTAATACAACATGTGTCCAGCTTTATAAACTAAGATTACAGGTCTGTTCTCTATTGCACTTCTACCCAGAATAAGTTACTTATATGCAACTTTATTCCCACACACAGAATAATTGCCAACTATCATCTTTTTCTCTCCCTCAAAAGTTGTCAGGATTATTGTTTTGTGGTTTTTGGGGATTTTTTCCATAAAGACAAAACATATATGTCCTGACAGAAATTGCAATCATTCTTTGCAAGAGAAGCAAAAGAGCTGATAGCCCAGTAAACCCCAATGAAATCACTTAAAGTTCAGCCGAAACTTATCATTCTAAGGCAAATTATAATTTCAAGGTAAAATGCTTACACGATGCCTGAAGCTGAAGAATAGATTTCACCTTCCAAGTGGAAGTATGAAAATATTCCTACATATTTTAAAGTACATTTTGTTGAATAAAATCAGTAACTGGACTGATATATTTTTCCCTTTCTTTTTTACCTCTTTCTCTCAAAACCGACCAACCAAGCAAACACAAATCAACCAGAACAAATGAACCAAAACTAAACAACCCCTCCAAAAAACCCAAAACCAAACTGTACTGAAAACAGTTTGACTATCTCCTTTGACTAAAAATTAAAATTTTAGTTCCCAGAAAATTTTCAATAAAATCAATAAAACAAAGAAGCAGAGTTACAAAATGGAGGAAAAACAACATGACATCATACTACTCTCCAGAGTAGGACGATCAGAATGCTTGTTCCACTAGAAGGATTCTAATTTTGGGGATCTGAAACCAAGAGCATCATTCCCAGACTTATCAAAAACATGTTCTTACCCTCTAGTCACAGCACAGCCCACGTCATCTGCTCTCAATCTTTCCTGCTGACACAATCATCCCACATAAATACTTAAACTCCCAGGTGAGGATCTCAGTTGCAAGGTTAAGGAGTCATGCTAACCTATTTGCTCATGGGCTCAATTAACACTTAGGGGTATTGTGTATTATGACCCATCTCCAGTAGGAAATGTTGCAGCTGTTTGAATACTAAATACTCTGAAGTCGGTTCCTTGTGACAGTTTTCTGAGAGCAAGAGATCTCGGGTCAAATCCTTGAACTGAATAAGGTTTTGCTTTCTCCCTTTTCATGGGCTTTTTTCAGAGACTTTGCTCCTACTACACAATCTGGGATGAAGCTTTTCTATTGCTTTTTGTTGGAGCTAGCAAAAGTGTTAAAGCAAGCATTGAGTTAGAGGGGAAGCTTGAGGATTACTTGAGTCAAACGCTGGTACACTCTCTGTACAGCATGAATCTGATCTTTGGGCAGTGGATGATTCAACTGTAAATTTCAGAAGATTTTTTTTAATGTATCAGGAGATGCAGGGCTCTGACAGCCAACAGTCACTCAGAACCTGTCTCCTCTATGGGCCTTACCACTATATTCTGCACAAATTTCTTCCAAGAGGTGAATACATAGCCCAGATGTTGTAAACACTTTCCCAATTCACCTCTGATGCAGTAAAGAAACCTTAATTCATCACAGAGAGAAGTGGAGGCAGTGTTAAGTTGGGTGTGAGGAGACAATCCTCTCCTTGGTGTTCATAATAGACTGTGGAAGGGCTACCATGTGTGGAGAGGCTGTGTCAGCTTCAAGTCACCACAGAAGAGTACTTCAAATGCACTTAAGTGAGTGATATTTGGGGCAGAACCATCAGGAGGAGTAGACAAAGAGGTATTCATTGTCAGCAGTGCCTGTACTTGTGACATTAATTGCAACTTTTGTGTCTTTCCTCCTTTATGGAGGCCAGGAATAAATTGGCTGGGATTATTAGCAACATTTAATGAAAACTGTGTTTCTTCCTTTTTTTTTCTTTTATTCCTCCTGCCCTGCTCTTCTCTTGCCATGTGTTGCATCTATGTTCTCAGAGATCTGTGAAAAGAATATAGCCATCTCTTTTTTTCCCTGTGGCAGAGCAATGCAGGGATCTAAGTTCTACTGATCTCAGCACTAAAGACATCACTGTGTTTCTTGAGTCAGGTGGCCCACTAGCTGGATTTCACATCAGAGACAGATAAATGGAGACAAAAATACAGTAGTGAGAAATGTTTTCTCATCTGTGTAGCTGGAGACACAGCTTGACATCACTTTAACAACTGCAGAGTTGACTGGAGCTGCAAAATTTGAATTCATAACCTCAGTTTTCCTATGGTCCAGGATACACTGCATTAAAAGTTTTTTCCCTTAAAAGTATTTCTCTTTGTCTTAGAACCTTTCTGTTCCCCTGAAGTGTCTGTAGTTACTAAATAGCTTTTAACTGCATTAAAAAGGCAAATGAGCTGAATGATGAAAAGATTTCATTTTTTTGTTTTAATGAAAGAAATGGGAAGATATCTCCTATAGCTGTCCCGACAGGTTGCATGCCAGTTTCAGCTAGATGTGATTTAAGGCAGACAAGTTATAAACCCTGAAAAATGGGGTTTGTAATGGAAACAACTGACCCTGAACTTCAATGTCATGTGCACAATGCTATAATAGCTGCTACTTGGCACTCACTTTCCATCTCTCACTTCAGTCAACAGATAAAAAAAAAAAAAAAGCTGCTCATTTATTAGCTTTTAGGTTAGGCTGCCTATGCATAGGCATTCAATTTCTCTTTTTTTTCTGGCTGCTGCATAACCTGCCTCTGAGACTCGGACCAGAAAGATGTTAAGCTTGACTTTGCTTCTTCTAAAGTCAAGGTGGCTGCATGCAAGGCTGTCAATTTGCACACAGAGTTTTGTGGGCTTGGAAGACTTCCATAGGTTTGGCCAACTTTAAGCAATTTGTTTCCCAGGCCTTATTCAACACTTCTTAAAAATGAAAGCACTGTGTAAAGAAATATTGTAGCAATACTGCTCGATATTCCAGTGGGGTAAGAACCAAGATGCTTCAATGGGAAACAGCAATATCCCAGAAGGATTTCCCTAGCCAGAATAGCCTGGGGAAAAAAACCTGTAACTATCTGTTTGTCCTGCTTTTCCAGCTCTTGGGTTAGGGGTGGCTACCTAATAAGCACGTAATAAGAGACAATCCTCTTTCTATCACATCAGGATATTGAAACAGATGGGGGGTAAATGTCCTATTACAAAACAATATTTTTTCCTTTGAGTTGGTAAAAAAAAGGATTTGGAAGTTTTGAGATTTTATCATCTGCAAATAATTTTAAGGTGGTCTAAATTATAACAAAAAATATATTAATCGGTCCCAAGGAACACAGAAGTTCAACCAGAGAAGCAGGTCAGTGAGAAATATTTGGTTTTGAAAGCTGGCTTTAAGCCAATAGTTTTTCTGCCCAAGAAATAAAATCTTTGGGACAAAGTGTCAAAAAAAACCCCAAGAAAACAAAACCCTAAAATATTTTCACTTTCAATGGGACAAATTAGAGCTGGGCTGGAAGTGCTAGCTATGTGCCAAGTTGAGCCATGCCAAGCATGTGTAATGCCAGTACCCTGTTAGGATTTTACAGAACTCAGGATTTTTTGAGAAGCCAGCAGCTTTCAGACTTCTGAGGAAGTCACAGAAGGTCACACCTATTCACCGGTGCAGTTTTACTGGCTTCATCTGGTTCAGGCCTCATAGCATCAACAGGATCCTATGAGAGCTGTATGTAGGGGACACATATTGCATTTGATGATGACGTGAGGAACCAAACCACAAATGTTCTGATAAACCACCTATTTTTGACCTTATATTTTTATTAAAAAAAAGTTACTGGGCATAGGAATCCAGACAGTATTGATACTAGAGATACCAAAGGGAAGTTTGTATTAAGCCTGTTTCAGAACAGACAACACAAATAAAGTCTTAACACTGGCTTTTAAAATTTAAGAGTAATCTGTAGTTCTGTGCACTTGGAGAAGATCTGTTTTTAATCAGAGAGGCAATGCTAATTTCCAGACACTGCCTCAGAGCAGTCCTTCTCATTAGGGAGTTGACCTTTTCCCAACTGATATTAGAAAAACTCTGTTATCTCCATACATTTATATACAAATGCTGAAAATCTATTGGCCTCTATAGCTGTTAAATTCTATGTGATCTCTTCATGTCTGTGGTATCATTTTTCACATGAATTCCATGCCTGACCCAATGACATTGAAGGCTATGTCTCATCATCAACAGCCCAACTTTAAACATTTATCTCCAGTGCACATTTGAAAAATTAAATGTTCCTTCCTGTAAAGCAGAGGAAATAATAGCAGTTATGTTTAAATGCTGCTTCTGTTGTTTAACAGGCAGTCTTTTCTAATGTCAAGTTAATGAGAATGCCAATCAAGGAGGAATACTGCGATGTTAAAGGCATGCAAATGAGACATTAGCATACTGAAATTGCTGTCGTCTTTGCATCCTGAGACACGGCGCCAATCCGTGAGAACTTTTTCAGGAAATGGTCAGATTTCAATGGAAAAGACAAACTTAAGCAATTACTAATTCACAGCGTTTGTTGCTTCCATGACAGCTGAGGGTAGAAAGCAAAGCTAGAACATGCTCAAGCATAACTTTATTTTGTCTAATCTGCACCAAAAGCACAGTTCATGACATCTTGAACAGACTGGGATTGTTACCAAGCAATAATTAAATTGGAAAAAAACTACCCGATGATCCCTGAAAGCCATGAATTACAGAAACAGCTCTGGTGGAGCCCTGGACTTGATGGACGTTGTGCAAACAGTTTCAACTCGAAAATTCTTTCTCCAGGCTCTGCACAGAGGTATTTATAGTACTGTCATATAATAATTAACTGTCAAAGATAAGTTTGCCCTGGTGAGCAGTAATTATGATGCCTCATCTGCATCCTGCTGCAATGAACCTATGGTATTTTTTAATGTAGAGACCTATCCTGGTTGGGTTTTTTAGGGGAATGGAAGAGGGCTCCTGGCAGGAAGGGATGGGAAGTGTGTGACTACTCTGAAGACCTCTCTGCTTTATGCTCTGTAGAAAAGTTACCTTTTGCTCCAAAAGGCCTGATGTACATCAGTTGCAAAGCTTCCTCTTCCCAAAAGTTCCACACGTGTTTAGGCTCTGGTTTACATCTTAAGGGCACCAGTATCCACAATATATCTGTGAAATATTATACAGCTATTTTTTACTTGGCCCAACATAATACCTTTCTTGGGAAAATATTTTACATTCCAGATAATTCAAATTAGTTGATGTGGGGAATTTGTCTGGGTGTTTTTTTTATTCTGGATTGAAAACTCAGAAGTTACTCTCTTTTTCATCTGCATTTTCACCTTGAAAATCAGTTTTTGTCCCTGATCTATTTACAATTGTTTAAGGGGAATGATTTATTTTAATTCCAACTGAGTTCAGAATGATTCATGCTCTAATAATTATCAAAAGGTATCCTGATGACTGTCCTATTACTTTAAAGAGTTTCATAATTATAAAAATTATTGTTTTAGTATGGTCTCAAATGTAAGATGCCCAAGGCATATGCCATGTACACATTGTGTGCATTTAATTCTTTGACATAAATTTTAATTTAACAGCGTTATACCATTCCTTGCCTCACCCACACAGTGTTCTCCTACAGTTCCTTTTTAATATAATGGGAATTTTAAGAGCAATTTCATTTTCCTAAATATTGATGAAGAAAGAATGCTAAATCCCTCAATGCATTCCTTTCTTTACCTGTGGAAAATTATTTTTAAAAGGCACATTTTATATTGTATGATTCTGTTTGCATTGCTGGTCTCATCAGTGTAGAAAAGGAGGTTTCTTCTGTGCTTTCAAGGAAATTTGAGTCAGTAACATGAAACACGGAAAGAATCAGAATGGTTGCAGGGCCTCTTCTGTTAAGAGAGGGAGAGTGTCCTTGGAATTTTCTTTCTCTTGGTGCAGCAAAAATTTAGTTTATTTAACAATAATGATGAATATATTTTGGTAACTTATAATATTTTTTCAGTACAACCTGAGTTAATTTAAGTTCTTCCCTCTTTCTTCATTGTACTGGGGAGGATAAGACTTTACTATGACATTTTAGTAGGATACTGTTTAGGTTTTTGTGGTTTGTTTTTCTTTTTAATATTGAAAGCAAGCAAAGCTTGGCTCAAGCCGCAACCATTCGAAAACCAATAAGGAACGTGCCAAATAAACGCACAACGGAGAGAGAGGCTGAAAGACTCAGCCAACCTCCTTGTGCTGCAGCACTGAGAAATAACTGGTAGCACTTGGCTTTCCTGCTCTCTCCTTTGCCCTTGCCCCAGTGGAGACTCTCCCCAGGCCACGGCAGCTCGTTGTCCCTACATCTGTCCGGCCCCTCGTCCCCAGCTCCCTTGGAAGTCCGATTGAGATGCATTTCCCCAACAGCGGGAATCTGACTGATTGCCTACTCTGAAAGACAAAAGCCAGTTATTCCCACTGGGCCAAACTGGCTGCAGTAAAGCTTTCTCCTCTCCTTTAAAACAATGGGACACTCTGCTCAATTAAAGAAAACCAAAGTTTAGCATCTCACCATTTAAGTGAGCTGTAGGAGGTGGCACAATTCCAGTGCATACTAACAGTAAAATTACAGACCCATAGAGGTAAAAAACCCCTTTGTTAGACCTTTTAGCTTTCACAGGAATGTCTCCCACATTATTGCCTGAATTCCCTGGGGCAGCATGGGTGATGCCTTGTGGTAGATCATTGCCCTCGTGCTTGTGGAAGTACCTGTTTAATGACCAGTGAATGAGAGAGTGGTTTTAAGTTAACCTCATTATTTATACATATATTTATACCTCATAATTAATACAGTAAGATCTTTAAAGTCATTCTCTGGTTTGTCTGCTATCCTGCTATGCTTCCTGAGCAGGCCAAACCCTGTTTCAAATCCTGTAGGCTTCTCACTGCCAGTGGGCTTCCTCCTGACCCTGAAACAGCTCGTTTCCATAAATCAGTGGTGATTTCGAAAGCCACAGAAGCCATCACAGAGCTCATTTACAGCATCTTTCCTGATGTAAAATATCTATTTTATCCTGTCTATTTTGATGTTTCTTTAACATAGTGTTTATTTATTATCTTTGGGGTTTGGTTGTTTTTTGGTTTTGTTTGGGATTCTTTTGGTGCTGTTTTTTTGTTTTAACTGATGTTTCTGAGATTATTTGAGGGATGACCCTGCTTGTGCTGTGTGTATCCTTAATAGGAAACAGCTTTTTAATAGCAAAATTTTCTCTATTCTGAACTTTGCTAGAGATGTGTGGAGCTTATGGGACACAGTGGCAGTCTCCGTCTGAGTTAAAATGTTGGTTCAGCCACACCAAAACCCCAGAGAAAGATCCCAAGGAAGGACTTTAGGAGCAGGTACATATTTTGGCCTTGCAAAGTTGTTTGGTAAGGATGCACCAGACACAGATAAGCTTTGGGAAGAGAAATTCAGCATTAAGAATACAAGGAAAATTCAGATAATTATCTGGAAAATATGATGTGTTTCATCAGGAAGGGACTGCATCTGCAGAGGTAAGTTCAGAGACAGAATATATGGGAAGAAAAAGCCCTTTGAGTTGAAACAGAATGCCCCAAGCCTGACAGTTTTTAAGAGGCATTTGGACAATGTCCTTAATAACACACTTTAAGGTTTTTATCAGCTTTGAAGTGTCGAGCAGTTGGACTGGATGATCATTAGGTGACCATCATAGGTCACTTCCAGCTGAAATAGTCTTCTATTCTTTTCTATGTTGTGCTATCCTATAGCAGATGGGAGAGAGGAGTAAAGACAGTTCTACTTTTGATCCTGATGGAAGTATTGCAGACACAATTTTCTTTCCATTACTTCATTTAGCCAAGAAAAACTCATCCTTCATGCTTGGGAGTGGTAGGGGTAAGGACAGAACTCCAGTGTCCCAGAGAAGGTTGTGACAGCTCTTTACCAGTTCCTGCTGAGCTGAGGTGAGCTGGGGGCTACCAGCAGCAGAGCTCTCCATCCTGTAGGCTGGAAGTTCACAGGCTTTCCAAAAATAGTTGGAATGATCTGAAATTGCCATTAGCAGGGGTGGGGATATTGGCTTATATAACACAGGAAAAAGATCACCAAAGCATTAATCCATTAATCTGTACTCTGGGAACTAAGGATAAAATTGGTCATCAGTTACTTAGCAGCTACTTCCATATACTGATCATTTATGTTTATCTATATAGATATTGGATTTTCTTAGAAATTTTTGAAGCCTTTTCAATTTTTTGTCAGGAGTTTAATATTGTTCTTGTCTTGTTCAGAAATTACTTCTTTAATAATTTGTTTAATTGATATTTTGTTGATTTCAATCATTTCTTGCCTAATGTTTCAGTTTTCAAAATAGTTTCCAGCTATTTTCAATGATCTTTAAAATAATCTGACACAGAATAAAAAAAATTTTTAAATAAAGGATTTCAGTGGTAAGAAGCCTAAAAGTGCTAGCTTTAACAGAGGGAAAAATGCTAGCATAGACTTTTTTCCTCTGATTTCCATCGCTGTGGAAAAAAAAAAGAATGTTTTTGAGCCCATAGGAATTTAAATAATAAAGTGATGGTGGACTGCTATGGGAAAAGAAAAGCATGCCTAGAATCTTGTTCTTAAGACCAGTCTACAGTGGATACACACAGTCTGTGACGCATTAGTAAAGTAAATATATATTCTTTAAATAAGACGATGCTTCAATAAATGGAAGAAAATTTCTATAATAAAAGCTGAGGACTTGAATCTGATTCAAGCAAATGCAACCATAGCAAAGGGAAGGAGGAGAGGCTTCATTCCACTGACAGTTTTTGGAAGCTTTCCGTCTTTGGAGCACATGGGAAGACAGAAAAACTCTGCAGCATCCCCAGAACAGATGGATAGTCTCTGATTAAACCTGAAATGGATGAGTTTTAGTTTTCAGGTATTTCAGGTAATTCCTTTTTAAGTGTTTCTAGTTTTGTCTTCAGGTGGGGTGTTGGCCTGTGTTTTGTTTCACAGAGGCAATAACTGACTTTTTTTTCTTAACATTTTGGAGTTCTAGTTCTACCCACATCAATCCACATGAATCCAATGGAAATATTTTCTTTGCATTTTCTGGATGCAGAAGAAGAAACTGCACATGACTGAGAAAGTACAGGGCCATCTCATAATTTCCATTCATATTTCTTTGATGTGCACAGATATAGTTTTGAGATGTAGTTTTGAGAAACACAGAATGAGAGTGAGATTTTGGCAATTAAGCTTTCCCAATGCTTCCTTCCCTGTTATCTTCTTCATTCTTTCTCCCAGCTATACTTTGGAAGGCTCTAGCAATAAAAAATCAATATAGAATTTAATGGTAACAACCCTGTCTTTGGAGCAGCTTTTCTCGTACAAAGACTAAAGTTGCTGCTCTGCGCAGCAACTGTTGAGAAGTACCAAGAACTTTCACACAAAATGGCCAGATAGGTAGAGTTTATTCTCTTTATGTTCCTTCATCTAATGTGAGCAGTCTGCATGCCTTCTCAATGGCAGCTATGTTTAGACATCCATAAAAACAGGAGCAGGCTGAAGAAAAGGTAAATAAACTTCAGAACTGAGAAAATACTGAAATAGATTTCAGTTTTCCAGTGCAAACTCACATTAAATCATTTGATGAGCCTTAAGAGGCAAGTTTTAGTTAGATTCCTACCTTGCATATTGTTCCTGGGGTTTCCCCATGTCTGCACGCAAGATAAACCTGTGCTGGGATTGCAGGCTGTCTAGTTCCTTGCTGACAGCAGAAGAATGAGTCTTGTCTGCCATTCCAGATGCTGAAGGAAAGCGTCCTACAGAGTACACATATTCTGGTTATTTAGCCTTGTCTCATATCCATCCACCCACTCTCATTGCAAGCTCTATTTTTCCTGCAGGATCTCACTCTTTAGTGTTCCATTTCTCCAGTATCTCTTATGCCCCTCTCAATCAGCTGGCTGTAGTCTCAAGGTCTCAGTTATCTGCATCAGGGAGTTGCTCTCAGTGTCACAGCCAGAGCATCTCACTTTGACCTGGTCTAGATCCACACCCTGTAATCCCCTATTTCCACATAGTCTCTTACCAGATTTGTCCAGCCTCTGCTTCTTATTTTTCTATCCAGTTACTCCCCAGTCAGGGGACTTCACCCTCACAGCTGAAAAATCTCCAATACACTTTTTAATTCCTCACCCCATAAATACCAGGTCGTCACTATGCCAGTCATCCTTTACTATCCTTCTCTCACCTTCTTTTCACAAGCCCTACAGCCTTTTCCCTTCTCACTCCCAGTTAACTGCTATTTTCTTCCTTTACATGATCTACCTCCTCTCCCTTTTGTTTGTTTTTAATAGTCACTCTCCATCATCCTGCAGTCACTTTCCTGCCTGCCACAAGGAAAGGATCACTCAGAGGACAGAAGATACAAATGAGAACCTAAACCTCTGCCTTCCATAGCTCACAACGCACTTGACTGGCCCAGAAAATTACAGTTTGGACAACGAATCTCTGTATGAGACAGTGGAAAATATTTGCTCTTCTGCATCACCATGCAGCACTTTTTATGGTACTAACAGCATGGAAAGGAAAACTTATGCAATTTTTCTAGAGAGAAGGAAAAACGTGAGTGCTGAAATCCTGCTACAGCATACCTGCTGATCCATCCTGCATTTAATTTTCTTTCTATTCATGCTCTCCTTGCCAGCAGGGAAGGCTAAATAATGTCAATGTCTTCTCAGTCATCCTTATCACAAATGATCATTCTGTGTGGCCTATGTTAATCATTCTCACCCGTCTCTGTCTCTCGCTATTAGATTAATAGTTGCCAATTATGCATACTCTCCCCCGCACAGCTATTGTTTACACATTCCCTAATTCTCTTCATTAGACCAGTGAGTGGGCATCATTATGGTTATAAGTTATCCAACCATTTTCTCAAGGACAGTGAGAAATGTAGTACAGCCCGAGTTTGGTTTCATGATACCATCTAGGACTAATAAAAAAGAAACTTAGGCTTTACAGAGCCTCATCACATCCAGTGGGAACATCAATCTCGTGCTCGTGGTGTGTGTTCAGTATGCAAATTCATTGCAGTTTTAGAAATTGTAAACACAGAGAAGGAGAAGAGGTGCCTGCTGCTGCCTTGATCCTCACCACTTGCCTTTTTAATGGGGGAAAAATGTGAATGATAATAACTTTCTTTTGAGGATGTAATAGCTAAGGCAGATAATGAGTGGTGCCAAAGTGCTCAATCTTTCTCTCACTATTTTTGAGAAAAGCTAGAGGCTAAGACACACAAGGGGAATATTGTTTATTTAGTGAGATGAGCAATCTGAAAACTCAATTAGAGTTCAGCTAAAAATCTTAGTGAGTTTTAAGGAGCACTTCTTTAAAAAATGAAAGAATGACTTCTGTTTTCTTACTGGTCCTTTAAGTAAATCACTGTGGTCACCTGCTCTATAATGCAACTCTGTTAAAGGTGTCTAACTTCTTCTGCTTTTTTCTCCTGACTTAAGAAAAGAGTAAAAGATACAAGTGTGGCTTGTCAAAGATAAAGAATAAGCAAAGCTCTTTCTTCTATAAGCAAAGCTTTCAGAAGGGATCTATTCCAACACATAAAAGCCAAAAATTTTGTTCAGTATCTCATTTATTAAAAAGACAGTAACAACAAACATTTGGTTTGTATTTCTCATTAGCAGATTTTCTCAAATAAAAATAATGAGGCATATTGAACAATTAGTTAGAAGTGCAAATCTCTCCATAATTGCAATCCAAAATTCATTTACAAATAAGATGGCTTGCCCAGTCCAGGAAAAAAGGAGAAATACTTTGTAATTAATTATTTTTCATCTGAAGCTCCCATCTGACCAACATATACAATCCTAATCCACTTGATAAATGAAACAGAACATAATAATCCTTCTACAAAATGGGAAGAAACTTAACTTTTCATGGTACAAAATTAGTACTCTTTAAAAGTCATCCATGTTTTATACTTAGGAAGAATATTGATCCTTTAACCCTATGATCTATTCAGTTTTTATTCCTTAAAGAGTTTCCAGTGTCTGCTCCCATTTCCTATCCAAATAACAGCAGTGGCCCATATGCTTCCCCAGAGAGCCAGCTCCTCCATGGAGCATTTGTGTGGTTTGACTCCTGGGAGGCTCTGCAGAACAGACACTAATCCTGGAGTTTTAAGTTTCTGGTAATTTTAGCAGCAACTTGTGCATGAAGTAGAAGAATTGTGGTGCAGTGGACAAAACACATGCAAACAATTGTTAGGAAACCGCAATTCCAGAGAAAATATTTTGACAGACTATAACTATCCCTCCAGACAGGGTCATACAGAAAGTGGCCAGCTGTGTGCCTGAGACTTGAAATTTGCATACCTGACCAATTATTTCTTGAATTTCTGCTGTTCTAGGCTGTCTTAACCTCATTCATTGGTAGTTCAAACATTTTTTTTCTCCTGTGCCTCATTACCCTGCATATACAGACTTACAGTTTGTACTTCTGTGGCACTTTGTCTCTTAGTAAGGGTTTCCATGTTTATCTTCCATGACTGCAAATGTTGCATTTGGCACTTCTCAGTAAGTACAAAACCTTGAGTGATTCACTGAAGCTGGACTACTTTGGGGACAAAAAAGAAATTCAAATAAAATGACAAAGGAATAAAATGGTTAGGCTACCTTCTGTGTCATCTGTCGTGATTAAAATCGAGTCTGCACAAAGTGGTTCATGACTTCTCCTGTGATCTATGGTCTAGACTTTCATTGAGACAAGATGCACAAGGGTGGATCCCCACCAAAACTTAGCCTGCAGATCACTTCTATTCATGAAGGCAAAGACAGCTGAAGGACAAAGTGAAATGTCACAACACAAAACAAGTAATCGATCTGAAGCAGTAGACTACTCATGTTTTTATTGAAATGAAAGTAGAACACACAAACACATTCACACTTAGGGACTTATCTAATGCCAAACATGCTTGACATGCTTGACATAAAAGTGCTTCGTTCTGTGATCAAATAGCTTGCATTGAATCTGAGATATGTGCAAAAAGATGAGACAAAGGATTCAAAAGGCATGGAAACAAAATATCTCATAAATTACCTTCTAATTTAAGAAGCAATAAGTACTGACCAATTAAAGGTGCTGCCTGTGGTAGACTTGTGAATTAATATATATGATAATATTTTGATAAATATGCTCTAACTCTTTTCAGTTTATTTGGATTAGAAGAAACTCAAATAGCTTGCAGCTGAATAAGGATGGCATTCAAAAAAAGGAATGCTGTCTTGACAATAAATCCGGTCCTTCTGTTATGAAATGAAAAATTATGGTGTAATTGTCTTTCTTAAAAGTAACTTGTGGCCTTTTAACATTTCCCTCTGAAAGTATGCATTCCATCCCAACAATTCCAGTGGAAATCTATATCAAGATATTACTGCTACAGGCTCCCATTTAAATGTTATTTGGGGCAAAGAGATCCACAGGGTTAATTAAGAAAGCATTACATAGCCCACTACTAAGGGATGGCCTAATGACTCCAGGCCGTAGGGGACAGAACCAGTTACACAAATATAGGACCTGAGAGGATGGTTTAATGGGGGCAGCAATAAAGTGAGAGCAGAAAAATTTTACTACCCACTGATGGTCAATAGCTTTCTTAACACAACATCTGTGACAGCCTGGATGGCTGTGATCGTCAGCAGTCACCCTGAGTTCAAAAGCTGGCTAAGAGTCCCAGAAATATTTTTACTCTAAAGCAAATAAGTCACTTTGGACTTCTGTCTGTGAGAAAGTGCCTCTCTTCCCTAAAAATTGTTGAATCAAATAGTTCAAATTATTTTTTACAGAGGGGATGGGGCAAATGAAATTGTGCTGATTTCATAATCTGAGTATTTGATTTACTAATGCAACACCTGGCCTGGAAGTAGGTATTAAGACCATTCTTAGAGCCTGAACAGTTGATGTTGAGCTTCAAGAGAATCACTTAAGACCTACTTTGTTTTTTTAAATTTTATGTGGAAAGCATGAGCACTCAAATATGGAAGACTTAACTTTGATGGAAAATGAACAGGCAGTAATTTCACATAAATTCATTTTTAAAATATAAAAATACTAATCCAGGGAAACGTTGAAAATGTATTTTCATCTGAATCAGTGGCTTTTTTATTCCCATAAGAACTGAAATTTATCAGGATTATATTTATTGCATTCAAGAAGTTAGGGGTGTTCTAGTGCTTTTCCTTACCTACTCCCTGTCCTGTGCACTTATTTGCTTCTTATGTACTACGATTAAAAAAATAAAACTGTTTTGGGGGCTGATTTATTATTTATTTTACATATACTCATCGACTTCCAGGCAGGAATCAGATGTCTGCATTATTGTTAGTGTCAAATGAGTGGGATTTCCCTCTCCAGTATCCCCCTATTAAAGTTGTGACCCTTGTGATCCCTCTGCAGCTCAGCTTTTGGGATTAGCTTGTGAAGAATGGAAAGGTTAAAGCAAACCTTTGCCTTTTACCTTTCACGTCTGCAAAGTTCAGCTAAAAGCACACAGAACTTGTCAGAAAAAAAAAGTTCAAATTTTACCAGCTCTCCTGCTGAATTCCTGAGATGTGGTAAAGAGTGCAAACATTTCCACAGCATTAAAAATAACAATGAATCATTGATCTTGCTTTTAAAATGATGGAGTAAAACATTTAACAGGCCTAGAAGGCTCTAGATGACATCTAAACTTACCATGATGTTCTATACCAATAACACTTGCTGACTGCCACAGTGACATCGGCACTGAGGCCTCCTGCAGAAGCAACTGGAGTCAAAATATTTGCCAGTATCTGGTACCTGATCTTACACCTACTGAAATTAGAAGGGATATTTTAATTTATTTTTGGAAGCTGACTATTGTTTTTGGTTAAGTCTAAAGATAGTCAAATGAGGTAGATATTCTTTATACCTATCTCCTAATGAGTGAAGCAAAAAAATTGAAAGGCGAAATGGGAAACATCAAAATAATCCTATTTCTTTCAGTTAATTCCAGTACAATATTATGCTTCCAAAGATACAAGGTTATCCACTTTATACTTGTAAATTCCCCACTTTTTTTATTTTTTGGCTTCCATGATCATCCTGTAACACATAAAGGAAATCTTAAAGATCCCTAAGGTTTCACTGCAAATATAAAGGTAATCTTTGTGCATGTTAAATAGATGGAAAATAAATTAGACAATTAACATCATCTGTATAATCACCATGGCCACTTCAGCCAACCCAGGGAGCACCTTATTGAACCATGATCAAGTCTGTATCACTGTATTTTGTATTTCACTCCATGAATTTTAGTGGTAAGGCAATATTTAATGGAAAATTCAAAGTCCCAAAGACACGAAGTGAAGCTCACAGTCAGCAAGCTTAGTCTGAATCCTCTTGAAATCAGTGAAAGACCCTTTTAGAGATCACTGAGTGTGGCCACTGACATATTACCCTGTGGTCCCAAATAACAAACAGACTCATTTAAGGAATCCCTTAGCCAGAGATGTCCTTGGCTGGCTGGAAGCAGCACAGTTTCATTAGTGCGGTGCTCTATCCCAGATAAATACATCTATTTTCCCTGGTTACCTAATTCTGCCTGCTCATGCAAAGACTCAGGTAATCCTGTCTTAATGCCTTCCAGCCTTTGGGTTGGCTTATTCACAGGACACTTCAGTAGCCCTGGCTTGCATAAAAACCTTCTATTTTAACGTTTCTTTCTTGGAGCAGCAGCTCAAAAATTCTTTCACTGGCTCATTCACAACAATTCAGCATCAAAGTAACAGCAGCAAAATACAAATGTGTATATTTCCTTAGGCATCACTTAAACTCTGCAACTGAAAAGTTGATATATATAAATGTTTTGGCCTTTCTCATTACACCCCAAATGCCAGCTTGGACATCTTATAAAGAAAACTGCAATCCCAGGGCACTACGGGAACAATTAATTTCTGACCCTGGCTGTATTTCTTGTCGTTATAACATTTTGGTGGGTGCAGCTGTTGAAGTTCTTGTACCAGAGGCACATTCTGCCTTTTGTACTTGTGATTTGTGCTTGTGACACAGCTGTTGGCAGACTGGCACACCCAGGGTTTGCACACAGATGATCCAGACAATATGTAAGGAATAGAGACAGAGAGAAAATATTGCATCAAGCAGAAATAACATAAACATTCAGTAGCTGTTCAGTAGCTGTACCATACCCATTCTTTGGGTTCAAGAGGGAACATCTGTAATTTTGTATGTTTGTACAGCTCCTAGCAAAATGGGATGCTGTGCCATTTGGCCTCTAGATGGTACCAGAATATAAAGGTTTAATAATACATATTTTTTTGTCTCTGGAGTCAAAACTTTCTTTTTCAAATCTCTTCAAGTCCAAAATTCTACAAGTCTGTGTTTCTATTTTTTTTTCAATGTTCTCTATCCCTCATTAATCCCTATTTTTCTATCAGTATATTTCTTGCTTCAATTAGGTTTGTTGGCTTGCTTTTTACATGTGAACATATTTTGGTTGTATAAATACAGTTCCTGATAGCATCATTTATACGTAAATGAACTCAATTATCACAGTCAAAATTAACTGGACATTAACAGTTTAAATATTCTTAAACTAAGCTACATTCTTCGCTTTGTGAACTTTCTCACTGTGAGATACTCCCCAAAGCTCACACAGTAAAAACTAAATAAAGAACTGATGCAGATGTCATGTGATTCTGGGATAAATGTTTTCATTGTATCCTTATTCTTGTTTCATTTGACTCTTAAAATACCCTAAGATTTTTATATTATCATCTCTGTCACACAGAGGCCATCTTAAAATCCTCAGTACCTAGTCCAGCTCGTAGCACTTCTGGTTTTGTTTCCTTTGCTTTTATCTGCCTCAGCATGAAGCCTTTGTTTCCACCAGTAGCTTTTGGCAGCCCTTTTGGGTCAGGCATGTTGCACTTCTCATATGTTGATAGAAACTGTCTTAAAGTACATCTCTGAGGCCATAATTTGCTTCCAGAGTCCACCAGCCCATGTCAGTGTTTAAAGAGAGAGAGTGAGACTAAAGGAAAGTGAAGCAGTCAGCTGGGTGTGTTAACTTTGTTTCAATCAGATAATCATCAAATAAATACATGTTGTTTCGACTGTAATACACTGACTGTCAAATAGGGTTATTTTGTTTTAACAGAACATCATACATGTTAGGTGTTTTAATAAATTTCATTTCCTCAGGTGGGTAGTCTGATAATATTTTTCCTCAGGGACAAAAAGAAACCTGATCATCCTGGTAAATCTGAGCTGACATACTAACTTATCCACTTACTTTGAGTAAAGTAGGAAATGAACCGGAACCAAAATGAAGTTAAAGGAAAAAATATTAAATCTCCTCAGATTTAAAGGCTTTATATTTGAACAAAAAAAAAAAAAAAAATCAGGTTTTGGTGGTAAAATGTTTTTCTCTGTTGTTCAGATGTGAATCACTGGTTTTAGTGCAGTCATTCCATGTTTATACCCTTGTAAATATGAATAGCACCAAGCCTTTTGTCAAACTCTAATGACAGGTGTGGATCTCCATCTCCCTCAGTGTTTTCCTACCCTGAACAGGGCAGCCTGAAAAGACTCTCATATCGAACAGGCCCATTCTGGGTCATGAAAATCTGTACTACAGCACCCATGCACTTTGTAAAAGTCAACACCTTTTCTTTTTCCTCTCTTTTTCTTTGGGATGGGAAATTCATCTCACTGTTAGTCAGAACTCTTTCAAAATTCCCCATTTCAACACATCTCTGTTTGTCCTTTAGGAAATCTGAATTGAAAAGTCAAGAAATTTTCTTTAATTTGAAAGGTAGCATTTCCTTCATAAAAAGCTCTGGGATGTCATATTTATTTGAAGAAAATTGTCATTTACACAAAAATACTTAGATTTTCATATCATCTGCCTACTTTGAAGTCCAGTAGGGCTTTAAAATAATGTAACAATTTGAGATAAAACAGTTCTACATATATTATCCTGGAAAAAATACAAAAGCATAACGTGCTCAATTTGCCAGTGAACCAAAGTGCCTGTTTCTTTCCCCAGCTGTCAGATCATTTCACTGCAGCTCACAGATTAGCTGATTCTTAATTGTGGGGTGGTAAAGAAGCTGTTGGATGAAAGCTGAAGATGGCATATATCCTAGTTATCCTAAAGATGCTTTCTTGCTGTCATAAAACTAAATCCTGGTGGAAAAAAACCAAGAGAGCCTTTATATGGGATGTCACAGCCCAATTAGAGCTGTCACCATGATTGCATTGGTGGATGTTGAGCAAAGCAGGGCCTGGGGGGAGCTGGCCCTGTGCACACAATGTCCAGGCACACACAGCTGGCTGGGACACTTGGGGACGTGTCTGGCGTTGGCACTGCAGGAGCAGTGACCTGCAAGGTGTGCTGTGACTCAGCCCCTGGCACTGTGGGCACGTGCCAGCACTCTGCGCAACACTCACACCACTTTGCCTGCCCAAAATCAAGGAATTGTGGCTATCCTGCCATGGAGACCCTCGGGCAAACTGCAAACATTCAACAGTCTATGACAAAAGTTTACAAAAAAATCTGAATCTGCAATCTCGTTGAGCAGGGCTCATTTGTTGATTGTTGATTTTACTGCAGATTTACTGTTTCTCTCTGTGAGGCTCTAGGAACATAAAACAAATTAATGAAGGAATTCAGGTGCCTCAAATTGTCAATAGATAGATAGGTGTCAAATTTTTGCATCTAAATGTTTGAAAAATTATAGTCATAGCACATTGCTGTTATTACATCCTGCAACAAGTAGAACAATTTAAGGTATTATTAGCTTTGTTCCTCTGTGGAAGCAGTTTCACAATGATATTTTTATTAAACTTACCACCAGGACCAAAAAATGATTTTACTAATAACCTTTTTTTTCTCCTGTTCTTCTACCTTTTTCCCTGTGTAATTAAGCAGCTACCTTCTCACCTTTTCAGATGAAGCACGAAGAGCATGCTTGCTAAGAATTTCAACACCTAAAAATGAGAAGAAATTGAAGAAAACCTTTTAAAGAAACAAAGGAACTGTACAACACTTCTGTCAGTTAGGCACAAGGAAGCATATCTGACAAATGTGGAGAGTGTACAGCATGTGCTTTATCAGTGACACTCTTTAGCACTTGCTGGTGGCTGCAGAAAGGATCTGAAATAAGAACTTTGCCATGAAAAGGCAGCAATACAGAAGCAAAAACAGAGGTAGACATCATTTTGTTATTATTGTAGTATCCTTTTTTTTTTGTTGTAATTTAAAGTGCTGTCTTTGGTTTCACATGTAAGATATTGATTGCACAAGAATACTGCACTGCTTTTGTCACTTAATAGTCATCCAAACACAGATACCGTGGGTTCATTTTAGTGTTACATTTATGGACTGAGTAAACTATACAATCCCTACAACAACTACTAGAAAGCCTAGGGCATTTCCTCCCTCCCCCCTCCAATGGGTAGTGTATTATGGATTTCTGAGAAAGGAACAAACAGCCCAGGCAGGAATATAATGGGGCCAAGGAAATACTCAGAGGGTGCAGAAGAGCGATCACTCAGCAGATATGTGTGACGGCCCTGATGATTGATACCATGTCTGAAATCAGGAATAGGAAACATCAGAAAAGAAAACCTTTGGGTGCTGTCATACTATAAAGAAAAGAGATACATTTTGGATTGATTGTGGATGGTTATCGAAGGTAAGAGGGAGTTACAACTTGGGAAGTGACAGAGCAGGGAGAGCGATGAGAAGCCTGTGTAGGTATAATAGGTTTAGTTAGAGGAAAGGCAGTTCAGAAAAATCCTTTTAATTGTTTCTCTGTGTTCCCCTTTTTTATGATTGACTGTATGTGTGAAGTTCTTGTGCCACTTTTAACATTCAAAGGAATACTCAATATTCACTTACGATAAATTTTAAAAAATCAGATCTCAATCATACATATGACTATATTACTTCATTCAGAACATCATTTAAGTCTCTGTAAAATCAGAAACCTAAGGTGTGAAATTAAACAAGGGAAAAAGGTCTGAAATTCCACATTTATAGACAACTCTATTGTTGAGGTAGATAGCTTTGGCTTTTTATTAGGTTACTTAAGTCATTGTCAATTTATCTGAAGGTTCACTGGTCTCTTCAGGGGAAAAAAGCTCTGAAAAATAAATAACAGAAAGTTGAAGCACATCTCACTATTTACTTTTCATCTATATAAGTTCATTTTATTTTCTCACTCTCTTGAAACCATGCTGTATTCTTTTCTTCTCTGATCAAACAACTTCCAAACATAATGAATAATACCTCTCAGTTGCAAGTAACACTTCAACAGCAGATCAATATGGACACACAATAGAAGATAAAAGATTTACTTTAGAAGTTTCTAAAGGATTACTGATAAAATACATATATTAAACTCCATGAAAAACGCCATGATGCTGTCAATATATCTGGCATTATTTTCACAGCTGTTTTTTACCTTTGGACTGGTAGTAAAAGACTTTCATCTACCAATTTGCATTTAATACGGCAGTTCTGATCACTTGGGTCCCAGTCATAACAAGGCAAGTGACACAAACCCTCTGCTAGGGGCCATTACTGTCTTCCCACTCAGAAACCCCATTATTGTGGCCAGGTTGGGGTCTGTGGCTCAGAGCCAGGAAGCCGTGACAGCTCCAGAGAGAGTGTCCTGCAAGGGACAGTCTTCCAGAGGTCTGCGGCGTTCCCTCAGCTGCCAGGGTGCCTTTGCAGAACGGTGCCTGTCTCAGCAGGCTGCCAGCTCTTTAGTGATTCAGCGAGAGTGACTTCAGCTCTTGTTGTTCTTCGAGGCAAACCCCAGGCTGGACCAGGAGGAGAGAGAAGAGAGGCTCGTTTGGCGGTACCACATGGGGCAGCTTTATTTGTCCCGCTCCCTGCGAAGGGTAGGCCAGGGACTGTGGATACAAAAATGCTGCTAGCAAGGATTTTCTTGCTATTTTCTAAGCCCGTGAGAGACTTTTCTCTCTCACAGAAGAGGTAGCAGAGTTATGTAAACAACCAAACACCTGCAGCCTTGAAAAGTCTTGTTTATAGTACAGTAGAAAAATATTTTGACAATGGATGTTTTAGGATTTTAGCCAATCACCCCAAGGGATGGCTGATCCTTTGTCCAATTAGACTATGAAGAAAAAAATCTATAAAAGAGTTTGTAAAATAATTAAATAAATCAATCTTGCTGCACAATTCCTGCCTGCTGGATCTTCTCTCCTCCTCCCTACAGCTGCGGGACACGGTGATGTACCCTAGGGTTGCAGCAATAAGGGACAAGCTCTCTGATCTCTAAGGGGGAATAGGGTAGCTCTTATAGGGATACAAGGGTGGGTGTGAGAGGGGAGACGCCAATGGGTTACAAAGAATCTACATAGGGTCTCTCAGAGGATGATGGTTCTGTTTTCTCTCACCCTCACCAAAGTGCTGCCTTTTCCAAGGGGATCTTGCCGGGAGGTTGTGCAATCTCCTTATCTCAGCAGGCTTCCCTCCAAGGCAGGGGCTGGGCATACCCCGCACCCCATGAAGAATGCCTGAAGTGCAATCAGTCCCCAGGAGTCATTTTTTCTGGGAAATCTGTGTGTTTTAAGTTAATACTAGAAATAAACCTCTCCTAACTCCTCATTTATACCAATGCAGTTTTTCACATTAACATCTTTTTTTTGTATGCTGCCTTTTAAGAACCTCAGGTTAAATGGTGGAACAGATTTTTTTCCTCTCTGTTGGACAGTAAACCATGGAAAAAAATCATGCAATATATACATTTGTACCTGTGTTGTTAATATATGGTGCTGACAGACATGACTTAGTTGAAGTGTCTCAGCTGTTTTAAAAATATACATTCCCTCTTGAAACAAATCAAAGGAAATTAAACTACAAAACTGATATTGAAAGGTCTATCAGCATGTTATAGACGGCTGTGTGTTTTAGGACTATTTAAAATGCACTGACAGTTCCAATGATAGCACTTCTGGGCAGGAAGACACCCAGATGCCACTTTAACAGAGTTAGTATGTTTTCATCAAGTTCTGCTTCTGTTCACCTTTTGAAAATTCATGCTTAACAGTTTTATTTATGCAATATATGGTAGATTAATTGCTCTTGAGTAAAGAAAAACCTGTCTCATTAATAGCTCCTCAGGTTACTTACATGAGTGAGAATTGTGCAGATAAGAAAAATTTGAGGAGCTCGGGCCCTTAAATATAAATTAGAATCCTAAAAATTATCTTAGTCAATCCATCCTGGGTTTGATCACAGAGCAGGATTATAGCATTTTCACTTCCCAAATTAAAACCTCCTTCAGAGACCTACTCAGGATGAACACTTCACTTGCCACAGTAACCTATACAGCAACAAAAAAAATCATAAAAAATGAATGGCGGGAAAGATACAGCAATTAATAAAAATACACTTTTATTAGGCAACAAAGATGACAATATTCATGTCCAAAACAATAGGAAAAAAAATTACATTCGCATTAGTAAAACCTGAAAAATTACTAGAAAACATAAACAATTTTCCTCTTCTGTTCCTATTACTCTCATGCTGTGTGGCTAGCATGACAGGAGATGGAAAGGGGAGGAAGAAGGGTACTAATATATTTTATGTATTCCACAATGGCCAACCCCTGATTTCTGGTTTTGGAGACCTCATTGAAAAGTGGAGTCTCCCTGACCCCTTCACTCCAGGTGAGAATGCATCTCCTTGGACTCTGATGCAGAATGACAACCAACCGCGTACATGGGAAGTAGTGAGAATAAGTCACAGAATATAATTTTTTAAATTAGTTTCTGTAAAGGAGCATGGAAATGGAGAGTATCTTTTTTTCACAGAGTCCTTATCATTGCTAAAAATTGATTTAAGACATCATGGATATTTGTACAGCCTTTACTAAGCACCAATATTAAGTTAGGACTGTGTTCAAGGTAGTAGCAGGCAAATCTCTGTGGGTCTAAGAATTATGTTGCTGAGATACATGTATTGGGCACAATTTTTTATTGGCACAAAGGGAATCCAATTTCCAGGTTCATTACCCAAAACAACACAGAAATTTGAAACAAGAAAACATTTTAGTGCTTGAACTATAGATCAAACTATAATTCATAGTCCACATTCCCTCATGGATTGTGAGGATAAGAACGGGAAGGAAAAAAGCAATTTTTCTGCCCACTTGATCGATGTTCTATTTGACCTCTGAAATGCCCTCTTGCCATAACCTTTTAAATACCATCTGCTCTTTTTGTGAAGAGTGTGATGGGAAGGAGTCACTTCCAGACAGCAATTGATTATAAAAGCATTAATCAAGCACATGGATTATCTGTAGCATGACATTGTGTGCTGTAGTTAAGCAATTTCACCTTAAATGTGATTGGAAAGGTTAATCCTGTTTCTCAAGACTAATTTAGGCTTTGCATCAAACAATTCAGGACACGGTGAAAACAGCTGCAGCAAACAGGAACTGAAGAATTGTCTGCTTCCATTAGAAAGTCTTGTAAACTTTGGCTCTGAGAACAGATAAACAGTGGGTCTATAGGCATGTCCTTCACTTTTTCCAAACTGAGTGAATGTTGACAGCTTTCCCTCTCAAGTCACTGGAATTTTTCTCCCTTTTTCTGCAAGTCAAGAGAAATTTCTTTTTCACTATTTAGCATTCTCAGCTAATATTACCCACTGAGTTAGTTTCTACCACTGAAGGATTGCAAAGTCCTTTTCTGTCGTGCATTTCCCCTCGGGATGCGTAACACAAACTTCTCCCTGGGCCTAGGTGGGCAGGTTGCACTTGAGGAAAGCAGTGTCCAGAGGTGGTGGCATGCAACAACTGGAATCCAGACTCAGATCCCAGGGCAGCCCTGCTTTGATTGCTCTTCTTCATTAACACTCCCCTCCACGTTTTAGGGTAATGTGAGAGGAGCTACCTCATGTAGGTATGGTACTTGCTGATAGAGAATGCTGCAATAAATACGTGTCAAGTGTATTGTAAGGTTGAGGTAATTTATTTTTATCTGGGGCTCCAAACAGGCTGATTATGCTATGAAAAATTAGGATATTCTGTTCCTTTCTCCATATCTGTTGTCACCATCTTCAGATAGTGCAATTTGCAATTAATAAAGTGATCTGTCATTGCTATTACAGTTAAAGTAATCACTAGGGAGCTTGGCAATGGTCACTTCAGACAGCTTGGGGAAGGGGGAGTGAAGGTCTGTGACAAAAGGCTTCAGCCGTGTCACACAGATTCAGGAGATCTGGATACAGGAAAAAACACGGAAACTCAAACTTCCATTAAATTCTGTATTCATATTCTGCCTGGTTTATTCCCTTTCTGGAGTGTTTTGCAATTTTCTCAGGTCCGTCTATGGAAAACCATTTTGGTTCCCCCAAAGTCATTGGGTAGAGCAGTGGTTTTCAGCCTCCTCTGACCAATGGACAATATTGAAAAATAAATGTACTGAGGGGAGTATCTTGTTTTACTCCTCACATCTGCCTCCTGTTTAATTGTTTAATTTCCTGTTTCTGCAGACAACGTCAGGGCACCACGCAGCCTGTAAATTATGAGCATGTATCACAGATGAAAGTCCTCACCTCAGAGACATAAATACCATAGATCAGAAGCAATAAAATTCAAAGAATAAATGCCAACACAGCACCAAGAGTGTCAATAACCTTTATAAGCAGAAGCCCTGTATCCCCATTACATTATCCTATATATAAACAAAAGCAATATAAAACTTCTTGTTGAGCAAGACTAAATGTTATAATGCTGCTCCCAAAGAGAAATGTGAAGCTCAGTGTCATTTACTGTTTCTGTTGATTGATTTTTTTCTAAATTGAAAGCACTCTGCTACAATAAAAACTAGAAGCTTTGTGCTCGTACACATAAAGCAGATCAGTTACTAGCACTTTGGGTTTCTCAGATGTGACAAGAAATCATGGTCCCAAAACACCCATTGCTGGAATTTCTCTGTTTCTGCTCTCATTTTCAATTTAAAAATAATCTATGTGCATGTTCAACCAGCACAAATAAAGCACAATTTGAACATCTCATCAGTGTCACTGCAATCCTCCTCTGGAGAACAAACCCCCTGGAAGATGCAGTGATGAGACTGACATGTCTCTGCATGTCCTTGAAGTTGCCACGTAAGATGCAGTCTTCATGTCCTTTTCCTGGCACCATCATGGAGGCAGTGCCTGCTCTTCTTCTGCAGAGCTTCCTTTGCAGCCCTGTGTTGTGTTTGGATGTAAGAGGATGTGAGAGAAGGCAAGGGCTGGTGGATGCCCAGGCTGGAAGCAGAAAGATCACCGGCTTCTGACAGCTCTCCTGTGCTCATTTGTTCCTTTCTGTCCTACATGCCTCATGCTGGGTTCTACTTAGTCAAAAAATATAGAGAGGTCCAAAATCAGGGAATGTCTCTGAAGATTTGAATTAAGCAGGTAGTTTACTCACTTTGTTGTTGTACTAATCATGACAGGGCAATAGCAGGACAACAGGTTCACCCACAGAAGTGGAAGACCCCGAAGTAATACAGCCAAGAAGATGACAAGTGGAGTTCAATGTCTTTGTCTTCTGACTAGACCTATCTGCCAACTGAAATATGCCCCAAATTCGTCTGACTGATCTTTAGGCTTTAAATCAAGGTGCCTAAGACAGGAGTGTCATCAGTGCAAAGCTGTCTAACTTTGCAGGCCCCCTCAGGTGTGGTACACTGCTTCAGCACCCATTCATCCCACTAGAAAAATCCATCTCAATACACCTCCCAGTGTTTTGTAATCCTTGAACTGTCTCATATCCAGTACAGTTTGACCTTTCTAATTGCTTATAAAGCAGCCTAATGATGATGATTCATGACCACGGGTGGAGTAATTATTTTTTAAGGATATCAAAATGGAGGCATTAGCTGCACATCCAGATACTGTCTTCCCCATAATTCCATGTCTTTAAATGTAATTAATCAAGACTTTAAATAGAAATCATACATTTACTATCACAATCATTATCTTTTAATTTAAATAGTTAAAATAATGAGTTCAATTGATATATAAAATATCATATGAACCCCTGCCTGTGATCACTGCCTGCTCACAGGTACTGGCAGAGGACAGCAGGCAGTCTGTAAGTACATCTGTCAGCAAGTGCTAACATGGATCTGGCAACTGCAAGGGAAAGTGTGTTCGGGGTATTTTCTTGCTTTTACTCCTTTTTTTAGACCACTTTCTTATGTCTTTCAGAACTGACACAAGGAATACCACAAACCAGTGCTTTATAATAATTTTTTTCCCCCTCTTCAGAATATACTCTTCCCACAGTGAATATTTTCTTCAAATCCTCAGCACAGGCCAGCTATATTGGGAAGATTTGTAATTAGATCTCAGACAATAGCAGGGAAAGAGAGCCAGCAGATCTGCAGAAATACCTCTACAAAGGAACATAATCAGAAACTTAAACTAAGGAGCAATGAACAGCTGCATGAGATAACTGCAGATTCATTCAAACAGTTTTCTACTGCTCATTTAACATCTATTACTGAAAATTGAAAGTGCAGGTCTCCGTTGCTGAAATTACCATTCTTCACTATTTAGGTTGATGACATGAGGAGCTTAAAAATGTTCTCTTACTGTCTTAGTCTACTCTCTGGAGACTGCATATGAGAGGACACAGCTAAATATCAGAGGATAGCTAACAAAGAGCTCTAAGCAAATTATTACCTCATATTTCTAGGTGTGGGTAATTTTTATCCTTTAAAGTTTGACTACTAATCTATGGTAAGGTAAAATGAGAGACTGGGAGTATTACGCCAGATTGTGATGAGGGGGAAAAAAGAGCCAAGAAATTTTGCCATCCCTTGCAAACATAACTTTAGATCTTATGCCAAAAATAATGCATTTAAATAAGTGCCTGTCAAGTAAGCAATGTTTATTCAGCCATTTGAAATTAATGACTCTCAGATGCTTGCCATAAAATATAAAGCTGGTAATATGAAAAAATACATAAAGTGGAGAAAAATGATCCTGAAATAATGTTTTACATTTACCTAACATGGGGGAGAATTTACTAAGCGAGAAAAATATTAAACCAAGACCAATAAACCCACTTCTTCTTTCACTGTAGTGTAAGTGTTAATTTCAGGGTTTCTGCCACTTTAATGGACAGGAATCTGTGGAGAATTTTGTGTCTGTGCCAAGTCTGTCGTGTGGCCAAACCAGCACTTGGGGAATAACAGGGGTGACTCTTTGGACTGAATTAATTTGGGTCAATATTTAAAAGTATTTTATAACCTTGCCATAAATCTTTTGACTGCTGATACAGTGACAACCTGCAATAATTCTCTTTTCTTATTCCACAAGAACTTCTCTAGTCCCCACACTTGGTTAGGACATTTTTGCATCATTTTGTGGCTACCTGTGGTAAGATTTTGATGGAAACCTTGCCTGGAAAAATATATTAGTAATTTACCCTAAAAAGAAACTAGTGCCTTTTTGCTCATATAACATGAGCACTATGCAGTTGTTACCCAAAAGCCTAACAAGCTTTTTGCTTTCCATTTAAAATGTCCAAATACAAGTTCATACAGTGGTAAATTGAGATGCTAGTTAGCCTCACCTCTGCTGTCCAACACAATCTCATCCAGAACCCCTCCCTTAGATGAGAAGAAACATATATACAATTATCAAATGTGTACCTGTAATTTCTGGGGTTAATTTACGTTCTAACATAGCAATTTCAGCTGACATGACGAGGCAGGATTGGGATGCCACCAAGCTACACTGCCCAGTGAAGCATGTGTCAGCTGGAACACCCGCTATTTAGGAGGTGAATGACAGCAAGCTTGGGAGGGGAGTGGTTATTTCACAGGCAATCACAACAAGCCAAACCTCTCCTCCCGGTTTTCAGCAGGGTTGCTACCATACTGGTACTAATATTTCGGAAGACAAGGCTTTTCTTAATCTGTATCTCAACTAAAAAGCAATACAGAGGGGGTTGTTGGGGCTTTTCTATTACTTTTCCTTTTTTTTTTTTTTTTTTTTTCCTAACTAAAGGAGCTTTGAGATTGATACAGTGTGGGGGAAATGAAATGGAGAGCATGCCAGATAAAAATGCCAGAGGCCAAATCAAATAAATGTCTGCACTTGGCACATAGATATTACAGCAATAGAAATATTATAGATTTTTTTTCTGGCTCCAGGGACAGCTTATACATTTGCATTAAGTCTTTGGGTATGATACATAAGGGCACGCAGAGCACAGAAGTCCAGCTTTTCTGCTTTCAGGAGAGGCTCCTGCTGGTTTTCTTTGAGTCCCTGTGATATTTGCAGTCTCTCCCACGCAGGGGTCCCCAGCTGGTACCAAGGGGATCAGAGTTTTGCCCCAATGGGTGGTGGGAGCACCCCAACTCAGCACCCCAACCCCTGCTCGCTGCCAGATGTGAGTTCACTCAGGTGATGAGATAAACAAACTAAGCAGGACTCGCACTCCTTGGTCCCCACCTCCTAACCCCAACCACTGAACCTCTGTACAGCAGATGGGTAGCATCACCATGATCAAATGTAAAGGAAAAAGATTGGGTTTGTGGGGAATTTTATTGTATTGGGGCAGGCTAGCCGTGCTTCAGGAGAATTAGAAATGCAGCATGCTGGTTATGAGTCCCCAGATAGTTTTAGACTGCAAGGTATGTCTTTGACTGTGCACACTAAGAGAAATGCATCTGCCCAGATGTATTTTTTGGATCTAAAGTGGATTAGCATTTAGGTAAGATCTTCCTACTGGCATTTTTAAAAGCATCTAGGCTTATAAAGTTTATGCATACTGAGAGACTGTATCCCCTGAGGGCAGAGTAGACCTGAGGGTTTGGAAGTTTTAAGCTTAAAATTTCCCATTCTTGTCTATAGGCACTTATCAGGCTTAATTGCAATTCTGAGCACATTTTTCTTTCACTTACAAATCTATTCCAGTAAATTGCATTCATAGCACCTTATTAAGATTAGTACAAAAAGCCCCACATACCACACTGAAAATGAATTTTAAACAAGCCCCCACCCCAAGTGTTTTGCTAAAAAAAAAAAGAGGGGAAAAAGATTGAGGTCATCAGCCAGAATAAAAATCAGTTGTTGGTGTAGAAAATTATATGCTCTTGTGGCTTAGTGAAATAAAAAGTTAATACATCTGAATATCTGAAAAAGAGAACTCTCAGCTTTTCCTGAGCTACCTAATAGTCAGACTTTCCTTGCTAACAATACCTTCTTTTTACAGGGACTAAAATGTTATTTAAACAATTATACGCTATTAAGTAAAAGATGAATTACAGAGAAAATTGCAACATTAGAAAAGTTTAAGTTCTTAACTTCATGTAATAAAAGATGGTAACCTTTTTATAATGGCATTTCAATTTACCATTTGTTATAAAAGTCTAATTTAAAAGGTAAAAGGAATTCTGGTTCCAGTCTTATTACTCTGGCTGTTATATTTCTATGCAAGATACAATTCATAACACAGCTCCAGAAAAAATAATGAAGAATATTTTAAAATAATGTAAGATCTTGGCTTCAGCACTGAAATATATTAGAGATGATATCCTTGTTTAAAAAGGCAGGGAAATACATGTATACTTAAAAAATAAAGATCAATTCAGATATTTAAAATATATCAGCTATCAGTCTTTTTTTAATAGAATCCTGGAATGGTTTGGCTCCCTTGGACTTGTTCTAATAGCTCCATATTTTATGCTGGGGGTCCCAGAGCTGGATGCAGCATTCCAAATGCGGTCTCAAAAGAGCAGAGTAGAAGGGCAGGATCACCTCCCTCAACCTGATGCCCGCAGAGCTTTGATAAAGATGTTAAACAGCTGAAGGCCCAATACTGACTCCTGAGAAATGCCACTCATCACTGGCCTCTATTAGCCTTTCAAAACATCATAATTGTTCAGTTAATTGTTATAGTAACTGTCCACAATTTGGTTCCCTCATTCCTTCTATGAAATGCTATTTCTAGTTCATTAGGTATTGCAAGTAATCTTTTATCTTAAAGCAGAGAAAATAAACTTTAGATTAAACTTTGGAGAAAACTTAGCAAGCAGTTGTTTTTATTTCAAAATTATTTTTAATACTACCAGCTTGAAAATGACCCACAGCAAGGAGCACACCAGACTTGTCTTGCACACAGTTCTCCCTCCCTGGTTCATATTTCTTGCTTCCTTCTGTCATTAAGACAGTGCAAAGGGGGAAAAAACATCTTAAAAACTGAACTAAAATAATGACTTTTTTAGAATTCTAGGACAGGTTATTTCTGAATCCAGTGTATTATAGGATTTCAGTGGACTTTCAGAAATGGGGATGTGTTTTGTAAATTGACTCACATGTCTTTATTTTCACCACTGCTGCCCAGTCTTGATGGTGCCCTTCCCCCTTCCTGCATGTTTTATAATTGCCATGTTAATAGCACTGCATTAATAAGAAGACACCATTCATTTTAAAAATAACTGAAATTTCCAAGTAAAAACCCTGAAAATCTTTCTTAGTCAAAGAGACAAGGGACAATGCCTGAAACACCCCAGTCCAACAGTTGTTTCTCCATGAAGCTGTCACTGTTAAAAAGTTAACATGAGCACACAGAGGTATCTGAGGCACTCCAGCATGTTACAGGAGCTCTGGTACTAGAGCAGGTAATGACCTTTGGTATTTCAAAGCTATTCGATGGAGGGAGAGCACACACCTACATGCTGTGCCATCTTAAAAGGCTGAATTCTTAATGCTGAAAAGTATTCCTTAGTGAAATCTCACAAAACAAGACATGGTATTTGAAAATCCAGCCAAAGAGCATTTTGGAATAAAAGACAGAAATGTGGTTTTTTCTGTCTGCTGGGGAACCCCCTGTTTCTCACATTCTGCTTTGCTTCAGTGTTCATAGGAACTCAAAATGTAACAGAAACTAAACGTTGGTTATTTCTTTGTAATACTTTAAGCTAACAGGAGCTGAGCTCCCATCTCTCTCCTGCCCATTATTGAAGAGAGATTAGCATCTGTCTTCTCTTCTTTCCGCTTAGGTATTTACAACACCTAACAAATATAAACTTGCAATACTGTAAACAGACACCAAAAATTATTCGTGGTTTTTTTTTTTTTTTTTTTTGGTTGGCTGGTTTGGGGGTTGCAGTTTTTTGTGGTTTGGATTTTTTTGGGGGGTTGTTTTGAGAGTTTCTTTTTTTCTTAAACACCTTGGACCAGTGACTTGGGAATTACAATGTGTGCTAGGCAGGAGAATTCAGTCCACTGGTTGTACAAGTTATATGGTTAGGCAAACAGCTTTACAGGATCTCCTTTAACAACCTCTGAAATTTAAGGGGAAGGTCTTCAGCTTTGCACAATGAAAAGCAATGATCTCTGCAATCAGAGTTTATACAATCAATGGCTATATTTTAAAGAATAATTTTCCTTTTCATGAAGAGAGCAGAGTTCCTGATAATGGTGTGTCTGTGTTGAGGGGGTTTTTTACAAGAGGCATGTTCACCAGGTATCACCCTGATATTACTCTCATTTGTTTACAAGGGAAAATGAATAATGCTAGCACCACTATTTCCTTCTGAATAATCCTCAGGGGTGCTGTATTCTTGTGCAAGTTGTGATTAGAAACAACAAAACTATCTTTGTCCTCAGAGTAACAGAAGAGATGTAAGAATGTAAAATAGAATTTGCCTCATCAATTATTTCAGACTTGTTTTTTTGGGGTGTTTTTTAATCTTTTTAATTCTGTGTTTAATGTGGGTAGGGATACTCTCAAATTTTATACACAGAGGACAGGATAGACTTCCTCACCAGTCCTTCTTAACTTTATAATTAACCAAAAATCTCTTATACAGATGTCTGTACAAGAGTCACACTCTAAAGGAAAACATTATAACAAAAATCTGACTGAAAAATATTGCTAGATTAAACCATGGCCTACATTTCATCTTTCAGTGTGTGATAAACTCCTGCGTTTTCAAGCCTTTACTTCTTTACCCACTTATAACTGCTGATAAATTGTTATTAAAAAAGCATTTGACTGCAAAGAGAGAAAGGATATTCATTCTCAAAGGATATTTTAATAATTTTATGAATTTAATGTGCTTAATATTAATAGAGCTGGCAATATTAGACAGACATAAAAGTATATTTATCTAGTCAGTTGTAACTGAACAAAGAGATTAAAAATTATTGAAGTATTTTGTAACAGCAGTGTGTCTTTAAAAAAGAAAGCAAAACCCTGTTGTACAAATATTCTGGCATACTGGAAGATAATCTGATTTCTAGCCGTTTAAGAAATACAGATTATGTAAAGAAATTAGCTACTGACTGGAGTATTTTTAGCCGTGGAACAAACACTTGTATGTATTTGTGTTCTCAGGACAGCTCGCACAATGACAGGTTTGGAAAAGATTCCAGCTCCTTCACTCACTGCTGGTACCACTCTAGATTAGGAGTACAAAGTACGATGCAGTCACACTCCAGTGACCAGATGCTCTGTTGATACCAGACATCTCAGACCACCTGTTTTCACATCCCCACACACTTTAGTCTGTCATTCAAAACAGGCTGGTGCTGCAATTTGGCTTTGGAAATCACTGTTGCTCTGGCACCGAGCCAGACTAAAGCACAACACACAGTTATCTGTCAGTAAAATCTAAGCAGAACCATAAAAAGCAGCTAAACTTACACTTCCATTTTTATAAGAAAATGTTTGGAGAGAGACAGAGAGAAAAAGGAGAAAAATGGTGGAAAATAAGTGAAACAGTTAAATCTCTACACAATAAATTCATGTTAACATTTTAAATTGCAAATAAGTTCCTAAACATCTCAGCCACTCTGTCTCTCATAATTCTCCAGAAGATCCACAAAACACATGCTCATCACAATGCCATGAACATGCTACAAAACTGGGACAATCCCAAGGGAGACACCAGCAATCTCATTCTTTCCAAATACAATCCCTAGAGACAAAAATATCCATTACCACCACTGCCTTCATCTTTTATACCAGATACATACTAAGGAAAATCTTTGTAATACTCTAACTTTCTGTAATATGGTCAAAGTTTAGGGTTTTGTACTTCTATCTTTGAAAATTCAGGTAATTGGATGGATGGATGGATGGATGGATGGATGGATGGATGGATACAGAACACAGAAGGCAGAGGTCTTATGTCTAGGACTTCTGCATCTCAGCAGAGGGAAAATTCCTTTAATCCAGCAACTCAGCTGCAACAGGGACATGTGGCACCTAGAAATCCTGAAGTAATGAAGAAATTATTCTTTTCTGTTTCTAAGCTATCCAACTCTATACTCCTTCTAAGAAAATATAGTGCCTTAACACCGCCTTAACCCTTCCTTCAGGCAGAGCAATGGGGTTAGGTTAAAACACTGGCAAATCCAGACAAGGCCTAGTCAGTCTGGTTTTAAATTCTCTCATGAAGCTGTAGTATAAATGTCAGAGATGTGCAGAATAGTTGCACTTGCTAAAAATTCGTGAGCTCCTATAGGTAGACAATTTTTAGCTGACACATCTACACCCAGAAGAGGATATATAACCTTTTACAAAACCTTATTTCTCCTGGCATCTTCTGCTCTCATGTTTTGTGACAATAAGGTCGTTGCACAGGTTGATGTCCTTATGCTCCCGGCAGTTTCCCTCACTGGAGCTGCGTGGTGCTGGGGACGTGGTCCAGCTGGACAGCAAGCACTGTCTCCTTGACTTGCCTGAAGCTGAGGGACCTGGCTCTGCTTATCAGAGGACACCAGCACTTTCACAGAAGGAATCTCCTGAGACGAGAGTCAGTGGATGTGTGTGCCTGGACAAGCCCTCAGGAGCAGCAGGCACTGGGAGTGAAGGACAGTGGGTCTCCTGTATGTTGACGGGCCCCCTTTCATGCCCTGGATGTTCAATCTTTGCCTTGTGAAAACCCTTTACAGGTTTTCCTCTGAGAGATGAACTCCTGAGAATTTCTGACTTTAAAATCAAGCAGCTTCCTTAGCCTAGGAGTACTGAAACCACTGCTTGTCCAAAGTACAGAATCATTTTATTTTTCTTTTTATTTGTCTTATTTTAGTTTTTTTTAAAACCCCATGGATGCCTGTTTACCCAGTAGAACAGAAAGTGGAAGAAACACCAGAAGAAAAATGAGAATATATTAATATAGGGAATTGCTGCAATAATTGCTTTTCCCTTATTTCTTTTCATTTGTGTATTTGGTTTACCAACTGTAAACTGTAACGGGGCTGTAACCCCCATTCCCATCTCCCTGTGCTGCTGGAGGGGAGGAGGTAGAGCTGGGAAGGAATGGGAGGGGAGTGGAATGGAAAAGTGTCTTAAAGGTCTTATTTTACTTCTCATTATCCTGCTCTGATTTTGCTAGCAATAAATTCAATTAATATCTCTTAGTCGAGTCTGTTTTGCCCATGACAGTATTTGGTCAATGATGTCTCTCTGTCCTTATCTCAACCCATGAACCTTTTGTTATAATTTCTCTCCCCTGTCCACCTGTGGAGAGGAGTGATGGGAAGGCTTTGATGAGTGCCTGGCTCCCATCACAACTTGCACTGAACAGGTTTAACTGCAACATTTAATATGCCCTTTGTGGAATCTGGGAGCTTTCTGCTTCCTCTCTACACAGAAACAAAAGTTACCTTCTCTAAGGCATCATGAGTATTTTTCTCAAAAATAATTAATCATGAAAGAATATGGGAAACTAAAAAACAGAAATAATTGCATAAATAATTTAATTTTGTTCAGCAAATCAAAAAAACTCTGCTTACTTTTGGCAACAGTTTGCAAAATACATTAGGAAAAACATTTTACCCAGCTGACTTAAGACAGCCACTAAGGTTATTGTAGAGCTTGTTCTCATATATCCTCACTTCTCCAGCAGGAACTGGCAGTCCCCCTGAGGGAATGTCACCTGGAACACAAGGCTTCAAAGCCTCCTCTGTGAATTCCTGTGAATCCTCTTACTGTGGCTTATACACAGAAATACTGAACATACTCCTTAAGTATGTTGACTCCTTGGTTGTAGGTTTGTTTGTTTTTGGTTTTTTTTTCTCATAGGAATAAATTACAATTTTAACAAATACTTTTCTTTACTTTAGTCAATATTCTAGCACCTTATTAAAACCACCACTCTGTGTGAAAATTTAAGATATTTTTAAATGTATAAAATGCTATGTATAGTGCTCAGGAACAAAATAGTAATAAAGTTTTGGGGTAATTCTTTCTTGCTTGGTTTTGTGAATAAGAAGAAATCTACCATCTCCCTGTTCTGTCTCCCTGTTCATCAGTTTATTATCAGGATCTAGTATATCAAATTTTGCTCAGGGACACTCTGTATAAGATTTGCAGAGAGTTCAGTCTTTTGTTGCCTACAGCTGCCTAAGTGTACGTGCTCAAATTGTAATCCATCCACAGCTTTATGTTGGAGAAATCTCTATTAAGTTGTTTAAGCATCCAATATTTTTTGTTACTTAACATTTGCTTAGGCGACTCATGGTGCTGTTTTTATGCCTAAGCCTCAGCAAGCCTTGAAGATTTGCTTCCAAATCAATTCCCTACCAGGCCACATGGTAAAACTGAAACAAAACAAAAAGAAAAAGAAAGAGTCATTCAAGCTTAGAGCTTCAAGGGACTGTTTTCATTTCTCTCTTCACTTTCCAATTAGGGGGATGGACTTGAGGCTCCTTGCAGGAGTGAGGCCAGGCAGCAGGTGTGTCTGCCAGCGCTCCTCTGTGAATCTGCTTCATTTTGTATGAAACAATTGCTATTTGCTGAGGGAAGACAGACTCTGATCTCATAGCTCTCAGCAGGCAGAAGTGAGAGATTCAGGAACCCCAGCCCTTGCTCTCATCCATATCTGCGCAACGTGCATATTGCTGAAGAATCAGATTCACCTTCTGAACGTAAATTCAGATCTGTGTTCTGAATCAAGGCCCTCCTAGACATTCACATAGTGATCAGCAGCCATGCCATTAAGCATTAGGGGCCACAGTTCCTTAATCTCCATGGTTTTCCTTAATTTCTGTCATTTATATCTTTATTCCAAACAAAAGGGAAGGGGAAGATGCTTGTACTTTTTCTCATATTTTCCTCATCTTGCCAAAAATTGTGGGAAAAAGATAATTTTAATAATATTTTTATACCACTCAATATTTTATTTTTATTGCTCTCAGTATTATAATTTCAATTTGATGATGGTTTATGTAAACTTTAGTCTTGTGTGTGAAAAAAGTTTGCTTTAAAAGACTTTTTTAAATTAATTTTTTCTTACAAACAAAACTTTTGTGGGATTTTAGAGGTAAATTTGCAGCTTTTCTAAGAAGAACTGAGTGTTCCTACATTCTGGCCAATGCCATTCACATTAATCAAAGTTGCATTCAATAATGAGGGAAATAGAAACGCTAAAATTGGTACCACACTCCCAAGGTGAGGCAATCACAACATCAAGCAGGCAACTGAGAGTCAGGCTTTTGCTGACTGCATTTTGCCAATACTCAAACAATTACAGTTGCAATCACAAGTAAATAACATTATTCAATTTCATCTTAACGCTTGTTTTGCAATTTCTCATGTTGTAATTCCCATGAAGTGGTCACAGATCATAAAACTAATAGGTGGGGAAGAAAATGTTGTGAATTGTCTAATAGGACTGGCTATCAAACTAATTATGAGTCGTTAGACAAGCTCTCTCAAGGCTTGTGCACAACGCGCTTAACTGTAATCAGGGGGTAATAAAGTTCAGAAGCATTTCTATCAAAGAAGATGGCCTTCAAAATAGAGATGTGGGAGATTCTATTGAATACTTTAAATTAGATATAGATTAGTCACAAATCACTGGGAGGGCTTAACAAGAAATCAAAATCAGCACCTTGAATATGGAAGCTGCTTGTCAATACGCAGCTCGCTAATGTGTGACATGATCAACATTTCAATATATTCCACCCCGCTCATCCAATGATATTTTGGATGAGCTGAGGTGATAGGTTGACTCTCTGATGAAGCACTCAAACATCACTAAGTACCCCAGCAAACATCATGGTACTAGAATTATTTTTTTAATCACTTCTGTCACTCCGGACTATGACCAGTTAAAATATTTGCAGTAGGACTGTTTACATTTTCTCCTATCAGAGAAAAAAAAAATCACAAATGTGGTCTGATGTAAGGTTTATTTTAATCACCTTGAGATTTCCAATTCTCTTGAGAGAACTTTGGATGAAACTACTGTTTAATCTAAGTATACATTGTCATTTAGATGGCATCATCATTCAAAATAAATTTTCCCTTTAGTTCACCTTAGCCAAGTTTCCTATATTTCTTTTGCTCTCCAGCTGGGTGATTATTATTCAGACCTTCTAAAGATGGAACAATTACCTCCTTTCCCTTAAACTTGCAGGACCAGGTTCATTTGTGGTCGAGTGTTTCTTTGATGATTTGAACTTATATGGAATCTTAGATCTTTTTTTGTTGTGTTGTTGTTGTTTTTTTTATTCTTAATTTGGGGTGAAAAATAGAGAAACATCACATTTTATGAAATCTGAATCTCCAACGCCATATCAGATTTTTATGTCTTCAGTAGATCCTGCCTTCAGAAGAAGCAAGCAATATAGACTATGTTTCAGCAAAGCATTTGAATACATATTGTACACAAAATAGCCAAAAATGAACCATTTAGTATGGATGAAGGTGAGCTTATTCACAAGGCTTTGTCTCATGTAATTCTAGGTGCTCCACCTTCTCCTTCTGTGTAACAGATTTTCCAGGTTTTCCAGCAGCAGGTGCAGCTCTAACTGAACCCAGAATCACGGAAAGAGCAAGAGCGTTCAGTAGCAGGGTGGCACACAAGAAAGGCCACTGCTGCATCAATCACATTTGATTACATAACAACCCTTACGGGTTTCCCAGAGCTAATGTCCACTTCTTCCTTGAACACTCACCTAAACTCTTGTGTACTGCACCCTCTACAGGATAAAGTACACAGCATGTCAGAGGGAAGGGGGGAAAAAGAGAAAATCTCATGTGGATATTAGAGATTATTTTCTGTTGTTGAAAATCTAATTGCTGATTTAGGCAGTTAATTTTCAGTGATGTGTTTTTGAAAGAATAGAGTATCCATTAGAACGGCAAATGTCAGATTGAAATATTGCTGAATGAATGGGTTTGTGCTTTATGCTGTGCAATAAGCATGAGTCAGGCTGGCTGGGGGCTGAAGCAAAAGTGAGAGATCTTCCTCAGTATCTAATCAGTGTGCTGTCAATACATCACTAATCCAAACTGCAAAATGTTAATTAAACTTTTGCCTTACACAGCATGCAAGTGACAAGTGTATTTTAGAAAGACTCATCTGTCTTTTTGCTCTTATTCTGACAGTTTTTAAGTGCTTCATGACTGACAGATTTCTGTAAGTGTAAAGCTGTGTATCAAAGGGGAATAGTAAGTAAAAGTAGAATTTCAAGAGAACAAAATGTTCTTAACCACCATTAGTTTAGGGAACAGAGTAACACAACCCCAGATCTGAATTTTTAGGCCTTTCTTATGCAAAATATCTTTAATCGATAAAAGCAGGCTCAATTTAAAGAACCACACAATTCAAAAATACTTCAAAATGTGACATAGACCTATATTAAGTCTACTGAAGGACTAATTTGATTATTAGCACTCTGTCTTACACTTCAGTGCAGTCTTTTCCTTTCTGTCCATTTTATTCTTCAGTGTTATTATTAAGAACAAGGCAAATTGGAACCAATTGCCTTTCTTCTACTCACTGCCAAATATTGCTCCCTGAGTTTAGCTTCTAGCTAACTTTGTGCAAGAAATGAAAAACCCTCTTATAACTTGCCCTTTCCAAGATGATGAGCAGACTATCAGAAACATAATTCAAGAATTGCATCTTTTTGGCAAAAATACTTTTCTTTTAAGTGGGATGATTAGACGACTATCTCAGCTTGCAGTGTTCATTAAACCTGTTCACTTATTACTAGAACAGGAACAGTAATTTTCACCCATTGACAGTGACATTTTGAGGAGCAGTTATTCATGAGCTCTTCAGCCAAAGGAATAACAGAATTGCTGCACAAACATAGTTTCCATTAAATGGGTGGAAACACTTCCCTAAACTAATATTTTTGTAAAGTTTTGCTTTTACTCCCTTATCTTAGAGTCTGAGGGAAAGCTTACACTTTGTCTCACGAGTCAATTAGAGAGAAATGCTCAGGGCTATATTCCTTTGCATAAGATCTTATTCATAAAGGAAGTAGGTGTCAAATATTCAACTTCATCTTTGTGATTCACTTTACCTACTCAGCGACTGAAATATGTAAGTAGCAGAGCAACAAAGAGGAAAATAACTTTTATGAAAGGCATCCTTCTGTAGAGTAATGGATAAATGGAGTGGGACAATTTTTTTTTTCTAAGACAGTTCCAATAAAGTTGGATGATTTACAGCAGGGATGAATTTGGTTCACTATCTTCCATGCACTGATGAATTCTTTCAATGAGAGCTCTTCTTAGCAACTGTAGCCAGTCTCATGGCAGTGAATTGAATCTATGATAAACTTACTGCAGAATATAGTTGTAATGAAGCATTATACCTCTCCATACTAGTGTGTTATTATGGAGGTGCTTATCTGAAATCATCATGATGAGGCAGAGAGTTTAAAAAAAAACCAATCTCATTTTTGGATGAGAAGAAGAAATCAATGAGGTAGTGCTTTTCATTTCTATTTCCATTAAGAGGCATCTGACCTTACTTGCCACATCTTTAAAGGGAGAAGCTTAAAAAGGAAAATATTCACTGTACAATGTAGAAACACTTTATTGCATAATGGTATCAGTTTTTAATAATTAAAAAAATGGCAATGGCATTTCATTCTGAGAAGATACCTGCAACTTATTTATCAATCATTTCTTGTGGAAAAATCAAAAAATCCCCCAATGACATTTTTGAATAGTATCATTGATCACTGAAATTTGCATAGTAGAAAAGCTACAACAATCATGGCCTTATCACATCCTGTCTTTGTCCTCCTATCCTATTCAGCTTTGGAATTTTTTTTTGTTTTATTTTGGTTTAAAGATCTCTCTGCGCTTCGTCTTTTGTCAGTCTTAACATATTTCCTTAGAAGCTGGGATTTTCCCTCCCAATGTTGTAGTCTGTCACAATGTCCTGACAAAGTGTCATTGTGCTGAACAGCTTTGTAACCAAGTAAGGAGTGGGATAGCAGGGAAATAAAATGTCTCTGTAGTAATTGATATTGCATTCATAAAAGAACTCAAATATTTAAATATATGAGGACATTAACAATGAACAAACATACATACACCTCTGTGTGTGTGTGTGTGTGTGTGTAAAAACATACAATATGAAAGAATCCAAACAGTCAAAAGGTTATTTGACTTTTCAGGGTAATACTTCAGTGGAAGGGATGAAAAATAAGGGGGGAATATTCCCACCACTATTAGCTACCTTTTCAGCTTACCCCATTAATTTTTTAGTTTCCGTAAAATCCTGATCAAGAGAGGGAAAAGAAACCCCAAACCATAATAGCATCATCTGCAGGAGAGTTCAGAGAAGGTTCGACTCTCTTTACTGAATATAGAAAGCCTGAAGAAAACTGGACAGGTATTTCACTTACCTGGTGGCACAACTTAAGCATTCCCTCTGAAATGACAAAAATTCATAATAGGTTCATTCACACATTTGAACAATTGCTCATAAGCTATGGTGATAGGCATACACTAGGATCAAACAGCAAAGCATTATTAATGCATACCAACTATTCTGAAAAAGAAACAATTCTCAAAAAGCAAAGTTAGTTAAGATCATAATGGTTCTTTCTCCACAATAACAGTTACTTGGCACCCAGCTTCATGCCTAAACCATATAAATATATGTGTGTCTGTGTGTGTATAACTGGGTATGTGAGTATATCAAGGCAGGAAGATTTGATATAACTGGAAAACAATATTGTGACTTCCTCCAGTTGTTCCAGGCATTCAGCTTTCCTGAGCTTGTCGCAAAATTTCTGATGCAAAATTCATGCCTTCTGTGATATTTAGATTATAAAAATGGACGGTGGGGGTCCAGGATGCCCTCACGCATTCTTTTCAACAAAGCAGGACAGGAACATCCTGAGCAGCTCTCAGATATAAATATCACCCAAAAGGTGCATAGATCATTTGTGTATAATGTAGGATGGCTGAATAATGGAGGACGTTACCCCTTTAAGGAGCAGTATTATTATTCCAGAATTTTCTCACGTGTGAACCTTTGCCAGGGTCATGTGTGTCAATTTTCCATTTAGCAGCTCAGGTAGGTGAGCATTTGCCTGCTTTCTCATTTCGTTCCATATAAACTCAACATTTTGAACCATAAGAAAATGCAAACCTCTTTCATATTACCTGGCATTTCCCTAAAACTTGGCCCAGTTAAAAACCAAGCTCTTTGTCAAACTATCACCATTACTCATACAATTTTTGACTTTTGCCGTATCTGCCACAACAAAATGGAAAGGATGTCCAGATATTTCCAGATACTGTTTAGCATGGCAGATGTACGGGAAAGCAAAAGACAACAAAATTTTTTTCCTCCTTTCCTTTCTCCCCATACCGAAATTTGGTCATCGATATTTCACATCGATGTAACATTTTTCTGTTTTATAAGAAAGGGATTTAAACCAATGGTTATCAAATTACACTCACTGACAAGTAATCTGCAGTTGATTTGGCTGGATTGTGGCTCCTACAAGAAGAATCAGATAAGGTCTAATAAAATCAAGGTTAAGGTAAAGCAAACTAGTCCTGCTGAAGCTGAGCATGTTCTGCTTGAAGATTTGGTGAACATTGTATCTCTTGCTACAGTGGAGTCCTTTACAACCCACATTTTGCAAAATCCCTTTCCTATGAGCTCAGATGGTCTATCAAGACAACTCAGCGCAATTTCATCAAGCCAACACACATTAATTCTCCATCCAGTTTCCCATTTGGCAAACTGGTTTTGGTCATTTTTATGCCAATGTTAGTGTTCCACAGCCACCAAATGTTTTGATTAAAAAGAAAGAAAAAGACGAAAACCCACCAACAAAGCTACCAGCAGCACCACTGAATGAAAAGCCCAACGCTGTGCTATGCATACATTTTCAATACTGAATGACATTACAAGATTAACATAACACCATATAGATGAAAATGAGCAGCCCTAATGTGATGCTGCAGAGATTGCTGTAGGGAATCCCAACAGCTTGGACACCAACCCATGAGTACGAGGCATTGGTGAGAACCATCAAAGAGAAATAAAATAACTCTTCTTCACTACCCATGACTAAATAATGCTAAAAGGCCACTACTAAAAACAGCTGCTTGTGGAAATTGACAAGGGTGGCTTTACCTGTTGTGTAAAAATGGCAGCACAAAATGAGGTTATCTGAACTGTGTGCATTGCTCAGCAGCAGATCTGTTCTCAGGATGTTAAGTATCCAGCCCCTGTACTGTGAATTATTCCTCAATGTCTAAACAGAATTTCAGAGATATCTCTATCATTACATCTGGATTTAGGGCTCAGGTTGTTCTAGTATGATTTAGAAATACCAGTTTTAATCATTCACCTACCTCTACAGGTAAGTAGAGTGAAGAAAAGATGAGTTTCATATGAAAAGAAACTGATTGAAAGTCTTTAAAACAAATAATTTTCTGTGCTTTCAGTCTTTGAAGCAAAGGAGATTGAAAGCTTATTTTGTAAAAATATATGCCAAAATCCTTTCCCTGTTATCAGCTACAATAGTTAAGAATACCTTATTTTTCTTTTCTTACATGAAAGTTTGAACTTACTAGTAAAAAAAATATTATTTTTTAGACTACAAACTGAAAGATAGTTTATCTGAAAGCAGAAGAAAATACTTCCTTTTTTTTTTTTTGAGGAAAAAATAATGGGCTAAAGGGAGCAGAAAAGCAAGAGAGTACAGTTTATTTTTGCACTGCATTAGCAAACTGTTCCTCACTGGTTCTGGCACCCTTTTAAAACCATGGAAAGGGTGGTCCTGTTAATGATGTTAATGGACCCCCTCCCAAAATCACAGTAATTCAAATTCTAATAGAATACCCTTCTCACTATAGAAAAATCTGGTTTGTGTATTCAAGACTAACAGTATAATACTCATAATTTACAAAGTTGGTGATATTTCTAAATTTCACTAATCTTGTAATATGAGTATTCAGTTATTTTCAATCTGTATTAGAGGACGAGTTTTAAGGAGCATAGCTTTTGTGAAGTGAAGATCAAGCACAACATTAAAAAAGAATTTTTATTAATATATTAAAGTAAGATATTGGATAAAAAAATCTCAGCATCTTTGACATGATTTTGAAAAACAATTAGGAGTTTCTCATCAACAGGACAATAAAAAAATGACAAATCAGCAGACATATGGAATTTAAATGACTCCCTGCTTTCAAACACCAGCCTTTCTCCTCTTTCACAGAAGCTTAGATTAAAAGAAAGAAATGGGACTAAGGGTCTATTGATTTGAATTATTTTGGAGCAGGGGAGAAAAAGAGATTCCATCCACAAAACTCCCATTCAGTGAAAAGCCAGTAATCTCTTGTCTTCTTTAATGATGCGCTCCAGCTTCAGCTTTTGGGGCCAAAGCATTAATGAAGATGGAAATGAGGCCATCTCTGAAACAAATAAGGCTCAAATTGTTTAGGTCCAAAAAGTTAAAGAATTAAATGTCACAAGGAAGCAAACATACCACCAAAGAAAATTTTGCAACTCTGCAAAAAATAAAAACTCTTTGAAAATACGCTGACAATGTGTAGTAGCTGTTCAAAATACATTTATTTCCAGATGTGATTTTAGATCCACAAAAGAGGGAGGAGGATTTTGGGTATTCTCAGTATTACATGAAACATAAGTGTCAGAAAGCCAAACTCATGCTCTACCAACAAACTGTTGGAGCTTCTTCTACCAAAATAAAAATTAAAAAATATAAATTGCAACATCTTCTGTCTCTTTAAACCAAGCTAGCCAGTACAGCTGCACAATTTGCAAAACGTGAAGGTCTGTCCCAGCAGTTTCAAACATAGGGATGAAAAGGAATTTTAAGACTACATTGACAAATAAAATTGATGCAGTTTGAACACTGAAATGTTTGAGTTCTTCTCCAGTCCCCTCCATGTCCCCATTTCTGCAGAGCTGCATTCTAATCTTATACTGTTATTGATTATATTACAGGCTTTTTTCCCCCTAGACAGTTTTAAAATATACACATCTTGATAGCTAAGATGCTTAATTTGGAAATTGGTGCAGGAGACTCTTAGCCCCTCTCCAATTATATCTTGTGAAACAGACTCTCTGGAGATTTTCAATAAAATGTTCTTTCATTATCACTCAAATTACATCTTCACGTTTATTGACAATAATCCTGAAAAGGGTGAGTTTCTGCTGTAAATCAACTTTCATCATCAGGAGCGAGGATTTCAGGAAAACAGCCATTAAAAATGTGCTGCAGAAAGTGTAGGACTCTATTTCTGCAGAATGCTATTGGGTAAATGACTGTTATATTGCACAGATCACTGCTACAATATTGGGAAAAAATAGCCTCATTTACCACGAAACAGCATTCACAAGCTGAAATGACAAGCTTGCAGATTTAATGATGGGTTATTAGCTAAGCATTGATTTAGAAATTCATTTAGGGAATGAACAAAACAAAACAAAACAAAACAAAAGCCTGATTGTGAGACAGATTCCAGCAGGTATTTCTAGTGTTTGCTGTGATGGATAAGTATTCCTGGATTTGCATTGCTTCATTGATAATATCCTGTTAAATCTGAGCACTTGGGGGAAGAGACACATAGAGACACATCCGTTTAAGTGGTTTTGTACAATGAACTTCTCATTTTCACCACCTACTTCCAAACTCAGAATACTTTTAGGGTGCGGTTGACAAGCTTCCACAATCTGCTTCATACAAATTCACAGTAATTTGTATTTGTGAAGTTAAAAATGAGCAACTCAGCTGAAATTAAGGGGATTTTTAGTTCTCACTTGGCATTTAAGTAAAAACATTTAGCATAAGTGGCAATCTAGAAAATAGGTTTTGCAAAAAAAAAAAAAAAAGAAAGAAGAAAAAGTTAATACAGAATGCAAAATATTTTAGCTATGTAGGAAAAAAGCTGATTTGATATTTTGAAATCAAATTTGGCTAATTTTTGTATAAGAAATCTGAAAAATCTAAAGATTTTATCTAACCCAAAGTGGAAGCAGGAAAATAGATTTGATTTTTTTTTTTTTAACTCAACCTAAGATTACCTTCTTTAAATTTTTGCTCCTCAACCATCACATTACATTATTGCTATGGCTCTCAGTATAGTGTCATGCCTTTAAACAAGTTAATTCCACATTGCTGCAACAATTCAAGTTGGAGAAGAACTGGTCTTGAATTCAACCTATTCATTACTCATTATTATATAAAATAGCCCTATTATTTATTTTGTCTAAGGACAATTTTTTATTAAAGTGAGAATTACAAAGAAGATACATTCAGGTCTGGTCATGCCTAGTGCCTGGTATTTCCTACCACAAAATCTGGATTCTGTAAAGTTTCTCCCCCTGCTCCCAGAGCAGACCCCACATTATCTTTCAGTTTTATCAGTATTTCTATTGATCAGACCCCCACAGCAATGCCTGGTGCTCAACAAAACCACCCAGTTTAACCCAACCCAGCCATCTGCCTCCTTAACCTCCATCCTTCCTATTTTGTTCTAATTAGTTGTGTCTTCTTTAAATTGCAATTTAAACATCAGCCAGCAGGGTTGTGTCATTTTTCAAGATGGGCAGCACCAAAACACTTCTTGTATGTGGGAGCAAGTGGCAGGGAGCATCTGGACCCAGCTGTAGCCCCTTCAAAAAAGGTGCAGCCTCCACAGTGCTGCTGTTGCTGTTTCATCTGGCCATTTACACGTGGTGAGGAGCAGCTGCCGACGAAGGAAAGGTAAGGCAGAAGAAACAGATAATATTAAGCAGCTCCCAGGGAATAACTGGAAATGTCCAAGAACGTAATTCTTCCAAAAAATGGTGCTATATAAAACGCGACTAGCTTATCATTTATACAATTATGACATGTATCAACCCCACTATTTGTGTTTAAATCTCTTTGTGATTTCAGCAGATACTGTGTGTGAGGAAAGACGGAAACACTGCATGGGAAACTGTTGTGACCTCCAATATACTGGTGCATGGCAACTGGTGCTCAGTTGTGTTCTCAGTGGTCCCTTGTGGAATTTTCATTTCTACTTGGCTGATAAAAAGTTATTCAGCTCTAAATTCACCTGGTCATCTTTTTGTTTTCATTGTGACTGACATGTCTTCCTCCCAATTGTATATATAGAATAATGTAGAATCTCCTCTGATTTTACTGTGAATCTCAGAGATTTGTTTTTATACTATTCATGAAGTTTTACAAGTTCAGAGTTTGCAATGATCAAAACTCTTGAATTTTGTTTTGAGTACTTTTGTAAAAATGAGTTGGAAACATGCTAGAAGATCAGGAGTCAGAAAGAAAATTAAAAAGCAACAAAATCCATTTAATTAATAATTTAAATAATCATCAATAAATTTAATAATTTGAGCTTTCAGGGCACTCCCACTTGGCTATACTGCTCAAGTACAGAATTCCAGATTCCTGAGACTGGAAACAGAAGATTAGAAAGTTGCAACCTCTTTTTACCCTCAGGCCAGTAATAAGCAGACAATAGCTGGGAACAGGCTGCCTGTCATTTATGTTAGTTCACAAAGCACAGATGTATCTTAGGCTTTTCATAGTTTCCTGAGGTCTACCTGCATTCAACTGGCTGGAATATTTTTTAAATATAAATAAGTGTATTAAAGATGCCCGTTCCTTTTCTCTTAGCTAGATTTTCTCTAATCATAATTTGTGGTATTTTCAGCCTGATTTACAGTGGGTTTCCCTCTCTTTTATCCTTGCCATTCACAGTGGCCCATGAATCCCTGAATTTAAAAGAGAAAGAGAGGAAAGGAGGGAGAATTTATGTTAACAGGGAGGTAGGTGTTCACTTACTGTTATGAAAATTTCTCTTCTCTTATCATTACTGTTTGGCCAAGCCAGCTGTTTGGAGCTCAAATCCTCCACTCTGCTAGGAAAGAATCTATAGCAGATGTACCTTTCCAAACCCACCTGGACTGGTCATGACAATGTTTATCACGACAGAATTCAGAAAATCTGTGGCCTAAACATGGATTAGCGCAACGTCCTTGGCACCTCTCTGAACACATGAAGATGAACTAGCAGGAGGAGAAGAAATATTTGGTGAGCTCCCTCATCTCATGAACATATATACTGAAAAGATGGAAGCAGCTTCAGGTAACACTTTTTCACAGTCCAACGAGGGCTATGAGGTTCCGACTCCAGGGAGAACATCTGGCCCCAGAAGGCAGAGCACTCACAAAAACTAAAATAACTTTATGTTCCATAAAATAAGTCAATGAACAGGCTAAAGGAAATAACACCCATCAGCAGGAAGATGAGGTGAAAGGCTGTTGGGAGGATTTGGAGACAAAGAATCTATGAGAGGAATCAATACTCAGGTGAAACAGTAACTTTCTGCTCCTTCCCAGTGCTGCTTGTCACTTACAGTTTTTGGATATTGAATATTGAACACCAATAGATTCTATTATTTCGTCTCCCCTCCTTGAAATATGGATGTGACCCAGGCCATCAGGTTTCCAAGAGGAGTTATTCAACTGTCTGAGGAAATCCGGGCTTGGGAAGTTCCTGGAGCATATTTTGAAGCATAACTTTGTCCTTCATTGGTCTTTCTTAATATTAGAGTGTCTCAGAAAGTTATGATGTCTGTGACCAAGAGAGCAGGAGCTCACAAAGTGGCTATAAATTGCTTCTTTGGATTGGCCTAAAGAATCTGGTTTTGCTACAATGTGGTCTGTACAGAATAATTCTCATCTGTGCCTGAAGCCAAAAAAGATCAGTCCTTAGCAAATAGTCTTTAAGTGTCCATTCTCATTCCAAAGTAATTTCTTGCACAAAATCAGCTTACACTGACTAAAACCTAAGATGCATGCAAGTAAAAAATTGATATTCAATTTATTTCTCTTTAAAAGACTTTACTGAGGAAAAGAAAATGAGATGAAGGAGGGTAGCATTGGAGCAGCAAGATAATAAGCTTCTGACACCTCTTTTTGTTGACATAATGGGATGATGTGGTAATTACATTAGTTCAAACACATGATACCTGAGTTGTGGTGGCATAATCTGACCTCTCAGGCTGAGCTACACAAATATTGCTGACCCTCCTTCCCACACATTTCTGTACCCCTGGATATATGCTAAAAAAAAACCCAAAGAGAAACAGAGTTGTGCTGTGACACAGTTTCTTAATCAGATGTCATTCCACACAGAACCAGGCTGGGAAAGACATGCAATTGATAAAATAACTAGATTTTCAGCACTTTATCCTCTAGAGATTTGAAGTTGGATGTTAAAAGCACCCTGAGCTGATGAATTTATCATGGTTTGCTGGTGAGTTTCTTGATTAACTGGGTATTAAAATCCATTTTACTAGACTTGGGGGGTGAGGAGGGGAAAGGAACAAAAAATCCCCAAAACTGACTGCTTCTTGTGCAAGAAGCAAATAAGGGTCCTGAGGTAACTGAGAATGCACTCACATAATCATAAACATTTATTCAATGTGATTCACAAAGTATGAAGAGAGTATATCAAAAATAGGTAAAGCGTTGGACTATGGATCTGATATTATTTAATTGGACTGTGCTAAATGCGCCGGTTGCAACATGCCTTTTTATAATGTTGTAAAATATTTCAATCTATTTTAGAGAGCTTCATTAATAAAACACCTACATGAATTCAATTGGAAAATACTGAAATACCCAGGGTTATAGTGTATGGTTCCTAGAAAATGTAATTTTAAAAGGCTTTGCATAAATTGAGCTGAATGGAGAGGTTATTGCACTACTGTGACTGTGACTAAGCAAAGTACTCTTATTTCATGTCGAGATTTAAGTGTGATTTTAATTTCATGCCCAATTTTAAGAACACCTTAAATGCTTTCATATATGTACATATGGAATTGTGTAATTGTTCAGCTCCTTTTTCTACACTCTACTTGTTTTGTAACCTTGTGTGTTAGTGGACACAAACATTTATTTAGATTACCTCTGGATAGGCTAGATTGGCTGTGTGAGGCTGGAAATAACACACAGATTTGCTAAGCCAATCAGAAAGAAAGTGATCGATAATGATATATTGATCAATTTTCACTCTGTTGCAACAACATCAGGTTGAATGATTACATCAACCATTTAGTGTATCAGAAACAAAGTAGTAGTAAAAGGGAATCATTGCAGAATCAATTTTTTCCTACTTTGAGGCCACTTTTCTCAGAAAACGCTGCACTTTCCTGAAGCAAATTTCAAGATTAACATTCCAGGCTATTTCATACAAAGTTAAAGTTTTAACAGCATTAAAGTAAAGCTTCCTAAAGGTCTCCCTTAAAATAAATTTTTCATACACTTTCCACAGAAAGAACAGGATTAAATTCTATCACCTTTCATACAGAGGATGTAAAGTAGTCATATACAAGACCATTCTATAACTGAGGATGCTGAATACTGCTATTGTTTTTCCTCCTTTCTCCCTTTTTGCTGCAGGTTTTTCTAAGCTGAGATTACATTTTCTTGCTATTCAGAGAACTAAGGAAAGATTAGAATTTGAAAAAAACCCCACAATCTTATTAATGGACTTTTCGCAGTGTTTCATAACCCATACTACCTAAAATCCTTTGGTGGATGTTAGGATTTACTACTTGCTCTTCAGTTTGGATATATATGAGGAAATTAGTGACCAGAATTATCGGACGCTACTATTTGCTTCATTATTCCTTCATTTTCATGTAGAACTTTTTTCTTTTTTCTTTTCTTTTTCTTTTTCTTTTTTTTCTTTTCTTTTCTTTTCTTTTCTTTTCTTTTCTTTTCTTTTCTTTTCTTTTCTTTTCTTTCTTTTCTTTTCTTTCTTTTCTTTTCTTTTCTTTTCTTTTCTTTTCTTTTCTTTTCTTTTCTTTTCTTTTCTTTTCTTTTCTTTTCTTTTCTTTTCTTTTCTTTTCTTTTCTTTTCTTTTCTTTTCTTTTCTTTTCTTTTCTTTTCTTTTCTCTTCCTCCTGGGTGTATCAATTAAAAGCATCCACATTTTCTTGTCACAGGCTGCAAGGAATGGAGTGACTCTCTGCACTGATTGTTATCAGCACAGTCATTAAGAGGTCAGCAGGCAAGTGAATGACTAATCATGCTTTGTTTAATTCAGACTATCATTTTCAAATTTTCATCATATTCTTCAATCTGAGAATATCCCTAGTTTTATGCATCTACCTAATACAATGACATTTTAATGGCACAGCTACTCTATTACCAAAAAAATGATGACACAGCTGAGAAATGTTAAATATGGAGAACACATAGAATTACATATGGAATTACAGAGGTGCAAAGCTGAGGTGATTAGTCGAGATTGTTTCTGGAGAATGATCTTTTCTCCTTTCTCCTCTTTCTTTGTTGTGCCTCTATATAACCAACAGCTTAGTTCAATTTACTTAAAAGTCAGAGAAGGCTACCAAGCCTGAAGATCAGACTCCAGCAACCAAAATTAGTCATGAAGATGGTAACTGGCCTACAAATAAAGAATAAATGATAGTTAGGGATTTAACTGAGATTAGGTAGAATACAGACACAAAACTTCCCTCATTTTCTCAAGATATGTTGTATGTTATACATACATATGTATATGTTATTTGTTATAACATATAACAACTAATAATATAGGTATGTTATTATTTGGTGATGGCTGATAGATAAAATGCTTTATATTGTCTAGCAAAATGGATTGTTTTTTACTTCTTTGTAAAAAACAATATAAAGCTGTGGTAAGAATCTCTCCTTGCCTTTCAGAAGTGTTCCCCAGGAAAGAGGGGGCAAGATATTTTACAGCCAAAAATGTTTTTTTGTAAAGAAAGCAGGACAAAAATCTAGAAAACTATGCAATACATGCAGTGCTCTTGTGCCATAGAGTGCTTTTATGTCCTAAGCCCAGCCTGTGATGCAACAGCCAGCAACATTTTGTGGATTTGCCTTTGACAGAAAAACCCCGTGCTATCATGCTTATTCTCCAATTTAATTTTCTTCACTTTTGCCCCAGTTTTAGAATTTGTTCTGAGCTGGCTGACTCCACTGCAGTCTGTATGAAAGCAGCAATCCAGACATATGCAGAGCATCACAGAGCTGGAGCAAAACAGGGCATGGCACAACACAACACAGTGTAAAACAAAATGTGGAAGTCAATTCCTCTAAGCATCAGAACAATTGCTCTCCACATGTAAGGGCTAGAATTCAGCTATACCTGCTGAATATTAACAGATTTTTTTTTTCCTCATGTACCTCTGCTCTCTTAGATGTAATAGTTTGGTCTTTGGGGACGTTATACTTGTTTAATTTCTTTGGCAGTATATGCAGAACACAATGTACTATTGTGTGAAAAATACAGATTGCACTCATGAATCATATACATTCCAATTAAAAATTAATTTTTCTACTTCTCTTCTAAAAAAACCCAGCATGAATATGTGTTCTGCCAAAAAATTTGTAGAAACAAGTGTTTTTATTCAATGCTGGTTTCTATTAATGCCCATGAACACACCTTTCTCTCCCTTTTTGTTTAAATCTCTGCCTTTTCCTATGACAAAAAAGCAACACCTTACTCTTTGTAGTTATAGTTATGTTTTTCTTTCTTTTAATGTGTACGTTATCACTAAAAATTTGCAATGTTTTGTGACCTCTCTCAGGTGGAAGGAAAGGTGAACAAAACGTCTCTGTTACTGTTGAGTTTGATTGTGCAGTAGTTCCCAAATCCTCCCCTCAACAGTACATATAAAGCTGTAATAAATTATATTGTTTTTATTCTCAGCAATGCAACTTTGATGCCAACACACCCTTGCCCAAGTTGTAATGGAGGAATAACCAAGTACATTTTTTTGTTCTTCAAACGTCTTCTTCCTATTTAAGCATGGGAGATTAGCTAGCACTCCCTTTTGGTATTTTCTTTCTGAGATGAGCAAATAAAAGTCACTGTTGTTGTCACTTCATCCCATCCTCCCATGATGGATCAATACTCCTCTCTCAGCCTGTCAGAGGAGGACAGCAGCAATCTGGACTTATATTATAAAGCCCTCAGGAGAGAGATGTTAAATAAACCAAACTAAACCAAACCAAAACAGAACTGCATAGAACTGCTTGTTGTGCCAGCTGTTATTTGAAAAAATATCAATCCACTCCACAACATAAGACCCTAACAATAAGGAACTGAGAAAACTCTTTTTGTGCAGGTAGGTCACAGATCAAAATCAGCTCAAAAAATTACCTGGAAACTTCCTTGGATTTTAACTCTCTGCTCAGCTACAGATTATGAAAGTTTGAACATGTCCTGTGACAAAGCTGCACTTTGTTATTTCCCACGAGACCCCAAGTTACTTTTAGATCCCTCCCAGAGTCTAGACAGCCTTCTGCACTCATAAAATACCCAGAAGTACCCAAGGCTTTTTGTGGACTCTGGGTACTGAACAACAGCAGGAAATTTGCCAGCATCAGGTTACAGAAACAAAAGGTATATGGAAAGCATAACCTACCAACAGATTTAATGTCAGCTAAGAAATGAGCACAGCACATCCACTGAGGTGCACTTCCTTCGAAACTCAGTGTTCTCACCCATGCTCTCAACCTCCACAACAGGATGCTCTGGCTGTCTCGGAAAAGAATCCTTCTTAAAGCATAGTCTGAAAGTGACCAGATTACACTTCTTTGTCTGCACATCCTAACTATGCACTAAATAACAACAACAAAAAATTCTTTTCGAACACAAATTGTTCCTTTAATTCCTGATGCATTCCATCAATTTCTATATCTAGGGGTCTGGCTTTGAGTTTTTAGAATCTACCAATTTCAAGGAGTTAGAAGTGTTAAACACTTGTGAAAAATCCCCTATCAAAAATATATGTGTCCTCTTGTATTAAACTAAGTATGGTTTTACAAGTTAGGAAATACTCCTGGAAAAAGAAAATTCAGTAAATTTAATCTTCTCCCAGCTATAATTTATTCTTCATCTCAGGGCAATGGATATAAAACCTCATAATTTTTATTAATAATATGGTTAAGCTCTTTAGGGTCTATGAGTTGTCACAGGTATCAAAAGTTCACAGAGTTTCAGATTTTTTCATGTTATATTTTACAGCTGCATTTGTTAGTGAAAAAACTCATTAAAATTCTCTGCACATCTCATGGACTGCGTGTAGACAGTGTAAAAGAGAATAAATAAATCTATGAGAATTGAATGAGACCTGAGAAAGGAAAGCACTGTTATTCTGTAGTTGTAGAAAATTTATAAGTATTTCATATACAAATGTTTTCTATATTACTTAAAAAAACCCCTCAAAAAGCCATAAAGACTGGTGCTCATATTTGCTGGTAAGTCAATCTTTCTTTCAGACATCAAGAGATGACCTCTTAAGACCCAAAGATTTATCAAGTCAGCAGTTTATTCCCTTAGGCCACCATCTTCAGCCTCTTCCTCTTCCAGTCACGTCTATTGAAGGACTTTGCAAAGCCCCATGAGGAAATGGACTAATCTACTGCTTTCTAAAGGACAGGAATGATGCTTATCCTGACTGCACTTTATGGGATGAGAAAGCTAATAAAGGGAAGGAGACTACATCTATTCGTGAAAGATTCAGTGTGATGTTTGTATTATAAGAGACAGAGTTGGAGTGCTCCAGCTGTCAATCAGAAAAGGAGTCTTTTTGCCCAGTTTCAACAGACACTATTCAGAAATTTTTGAGAAAATTCATTCATCTTTTTACTTTGTGGGCACAAAATATCTCTGAATTGATATAAAAAATACAGGCTTTAATCTTTCTCCTCTTTTTTCTCTTTTATCAGTTGATTCATTAACAGATACATACACATGAAAATTTACAGTGAAAAAAATAAATGGAAACCCCTGATATTTTTTTAATAAAATAACTGTTATTCATTCACATCATAGACTTGTCCATAAGCTTTTTTTTTTACTGTCTGCTTTGAAAAATTCACATATTCAGTACACGTTGTTATTTATAAATGTTTTCACTGCAAAAAGGAAATGGTAATGCAGGCACTACAATACCTTCATCAATATATATACAAAATCATTTCTTACCTAGCCAGACAACCTGGTTAGGGAATTATATGAAAGGAAAAAAGAGACTCTGCCTGTTTTAGTCAATCACTAATTTCCAATAAGCAAATCCAACTAAACTTTCTACATATTAAATAAGTGTGAAAATCTCTGTCAGTCTTTTCAGGCAGTTGCATGGGTAGGTCTGTTGGTGGCATCCCTTAAGTTCATGCAGATATCTGTCTCATAAATGCTGACTTCCTTTATTTTTTCCTGATGCCATTTTTTAAAAAAATACAAATAAAAATGAACTTCATTCCCCTTTCTCCATATTCTTCCACCCGGAGATTTTTCTTTTTTAGTCATGGCAGAGAGCATCTAATTTTCAGGTTCAGAAGTGCCCCATTATCTACTCTGCTGGCTGCTACTCTGCTGAAAAAGTGTTACCATGGGAAAGGGTAGAGATCAACCTGCAGGGCTCTGATAAGCACTCCTTTATGTTTATTTTTGAAATTTCTATGTAGTCTGTCAGTTTAGGAATCTGACATGTGAAAATACATAAATCAAACCAATTGGAATTTAAGAAAAGAAAAAGAAAATGATGGTGATATTTGTCTCGTCCAGCTCAGATTAATAAATACAGGATCAAGAAATAAATAATAGTAATAATAAAAAATAACCTACCTGATTCTCTACTGGCAAGTCTAGAAAGAAGATATGACTATGTAAGATAGTTTAAATTGAGGAGTTTTGGGATGTGTTGTAGGGAAGCTGGAGGGAGACCAGATTCCCCAGTGCCAGGAGTGAACATCTCGAGTGCAGCAATTGAAATAAAGGGGCAATGATAGCCAAAACCCAAAAATGTTGCAGAGAAGTAATTTTTTAAGGGTATAGCAATACTTTAGCAACTGAATTGTGTTTCAGGAATCATAAAGGGACAAACTAGCAATGGTGCTATGTGAATATCCACATTTTCTTTCAGTTCTGGGATCTCCTGTTGTTTAAAGTCACAGGTGCTTGGTAAACTGCGTGGCAGTAAACAACCACTCCTGAAGCTTTCCATGAATCCAGGATATTTTGAAAGTCCCAGTAAAACCCAGTAGACACTTCATGGACTGCATAGCAGCCTTTTGCATCCCCTGAAAGTGCTGAGGAAATCCAAGGGCTTCACAAGCAGTGACAGCACCTTAAACACAACTGACAGAAGTCAGCCTCTCTCTCTAACAACCTTGCTGCAAAATACTCAAGTTCCTGCTTCTCTGAAATTTCAGAGAACCCTGGAAAACACATTCACAGCTCTGTCAATTAAAGACAAGCATCTTAAATTAGAATGGTCAAAATGAAGTCTTACCAGACTGCTAAAAGAAATAGCTTAATATGATGAAGTAAAAATATCCGAGCAATATGAAAAGCATTCAAACAGGCTGTGTTCCAATTTCCCTACTGAAGTACTAGACATAGCAGAAGATGCCTATAAATACACAACACACATATTAAAACCATAAAATCCATCTGTAAGTGACTTTAATTAATTTGCTGTATACATAGAAAATCTGGAAATCTGAAAGAACGGATTGGGTCAGTCAAGGTAAAATTCAGGATTCTCTCACAGGCACCTGAAATAGAATTACTTGATAACAGGAATGAAAGGTTTATTTATAATGTTGCTTCACATGCTGAGGAGTTTTTTTAAGAAAATGATTGTATATTAAGTTCATTCAGTCATGAATCCTGGTCTTGTTTGCTGTCTCAGACACCAGTACAAAATGTATGTTTTAGTTTAAACATCTGACCAAAACATCTGTTACCTGTTGTTATATTTTGGACCTTGAAATCTGCCTGCTTTCCAACAGATCCCCACTATGTGTTTTACAGTCTGCAAGTACCTTAAAAGTACATAGCAGATGCTACTTAGTATTGGACTGCATGACTTCCCACTGTCCAAGACAGCAAATCTTGTTTTAATTCATCACAGAACATAAGGATGCTTCCATAATCCAGACTTTAACTCAACTAAACCTTCTAAAGAACAGTCATGCCTTACAAATGACTTACAAAAATCCTCTTTTCTGTGTTTTGTTCCATGAGAGCAACAGTCAATAAAAGAGCTGTCTCTGCAATCCTCCTACTAAATAACTCTCCCAAGCCCATTTCTGCATATCCACTACTGACTATAATGAAATCAGCTGGATTAACATTTTGAATGCATTTTTGTCTGCATCACCTTTGTAAAACCTGTGTTTTGCTCTGGTTTGCTGTGATGTATGTTCTCAGCACAAGGGAGAATGAGAAGCTGCCATTATCATTAATAAAATTCTGCTAAAGTATGCTGATTTTGCAAAGGAAACTAAAATGTATATTCAGCTAAAGAAATCCCTGGGTCTCATTAGAAAACCAAGAAAAAGATTTCAAGTCTTACACTGTTCCAGAAAGGTTAAATTAACACTCCCATAGTCACTTTCTGGGCTTTTCAAAGGACTGACAACCATTAGCTGAGAGGCAGGAGGAAGCAGTCTCCTAAACCACATCTTAGCTGCAACTTCTTCCCATGTTCTGGTGTATTTATGTTAAAATTACTGGGTTTCAGACTCATTTCTACTCTGTATCTACCTACCATACCTACTAACATGAAGCCTTGTTTTCATGGTGACAGAGCAACAGTTGAGAACATTAAAAACCAGCTGCACCGTCCCATAAATGTATTGGAAACATTAAAAAATGTACTGGAAAACAGATCCCAAGTCACACCTGGGAGCGGGGAAGGATTTCTTCTCACCAACCAGTGTCCTCTGAGGCATCTCTCTAAGTGTCTCACTCTTGCCCCAAAGTCACACCAAGGTCTCACTCTCTCCATCAACTTCACCATGCCTTGAGAACAGAAATTTTAAATCCATCCAGGTAGCTCTGCAGAGGGTTCTGCCATTGACTCCAATGTAGAAATTCTGTTCCAGAAGGCAAAGAAAAATAATATATGGAAGAAAGCTACAATTCTTGAGCTTCATTTGCATTACATTTCCCCACAAGCGTTTGACTTAAGGACTGAGCCTGGAAGGGATTTTCTTTAGCAAAAAAATACATATTACTCACTTATGAAAGAAAAGATGACAAAAGATGAAAAAAAAAGCATGACAATCAGCCTGAATGCTAGAAATTGCTTTCAACTGCTTTTCTCTTTGTAAATTGTTCATATAATTCAGAACGAAAATTAGTTCTGACTCTTAATGTGAATATGTAGACATTCAAAGGCCTATAAGCCACTGATGATTTCTCAGAATTTCAGACTTTAAATTCTTGCTGTCAATTTCTTAACAGCTTTCTACAGTGCTTTTCAGCTAAAACAGGCCAAGATAATATATCTAATGCATCTGTCACTAAGCTAAGCAAAGCTGATTTAGTTCTAGAATTTGAAATTGAAGCCACTGCACTTCCTTCATCCATCTAAACTTGTGTCTGACCAGGTGACTCTTCCTCTGCTACTCTGTCCCGGTGTAAAATTAAATTAATAGCTGATCCTTCCAACTTAGGCAGAAGATAAAAGCACTGAAAAACTGCAAAATAGTGGCAATATGAAAGTGTTCCTGCTTCTGATGCAAGACTGGTAACTGCTGACTTTTTTCTAATGCTAAGCTGGACTAAGTAGTTTAAACCACTGGTAGTTTTCACAGTAGAGGCCAGGAGGAAGAATTAAAAAAAAAAAAATTAATTTTGCTTGGTTGGTTGGTTTTGGTTTTGGTGTTTTGCTTGTTTTTGCTTTGTCTTGCTGGTTGATTGGTTTGTTCTTTTAATTTTACTCCTGTAAATGCAGGATCTCTTTCCAAATTCCAGTCTCTGCATCAATCTGGTTTGCTTCCACATCTCCCATACACTTCCATTTTCACCTTGCTGATTCTTGCTTTCCAGTTGCATTCAGGGTTCCTGTGTTTCTTGTGGATTAGTGATCCTCTCTACCGTGGTCTTCCTTTCCAATGAAAATATAAGATCTGTTGTTATCTTTTGCAACCTTTACAGAAGAAACTGTCTTTCTTTCCACATGTAAGTCCACATTGGAAGCAGGATTATCAGGTTTGGTTCATTCCTGGCTGCAGTCTCACAGAACAGTTTTCAGAAAGGTTTTGGAATTCCATATCTGTTGCAAGTAGCCTTAAAACTTCATCATTAGCAGTTCAGAGGTTTGAGTTTTTGTGTGGAACAGATAAGTCTCAGTGGTTGCATTCCTTACAGGTATGCACCAGCCTCCCAAAACTTTTCTGTCTTTCAACTGTATCTTGTCAGACAAATGGCTCAACATATCAGCACCAGGGTAAAGAAAAGCTAATTTCTATCCTACTTAATACCATTTTCACTTGCTTTTGTGAACATTTTCCATTGGGAGGGATCCTTTCATCCCCTCACCCCAACTCCTCCTAAGTACGGTGTATTCCAGAGAGTTTGTCCTCTATTCTGCAGGCCTTTCCTCTATGTTCTCCAGTATTTTCATTTATAAACCCTCTGCTCCTCTATAAATAGCAAGTTATCATTTCTTACTTGGTGGCTGGTCTCTATTTAACTCCGCCTAGGAAATGGAGCAGTCTCTCTGTCTCAGCTGGGGGCAAGCATTCAAGAGAAACTCTTCAGCTTTGGTTGGAATGCAGCTGCACAGAAACAGCTCTTGCATCATTGGAAACACCCAAGAGATGGTTTAGGAAGTAATTTCTCCCTATTATTTGCTCTCTTTCAAGTGAGATGAATGTCTGGTCCTAAAAGTGTGGATTGACAGCATAAGTGAATACACCTATGCAGTGCACACTCAGGGCTTGGCGAATGCGTTTTTAAAGAGCTAAGCAGTTAAATCACATTACTGCACAAACACTGTCTTACACAAAGGACAAAAATAGTGCAAATTTTTAACAGGTTGTAAGTGATTTACAGGATTTAAAGGCTAAAAAACCCATTGTCTTTTCATATGATTTGCATTCTTTGTGGCTACACCTTTGCAGGCATTCAGGTCTCCAGTCCCCAGTAAAATCAAGACATCATTTCAAGCTTTGAAAAATACATGATTTGAAATGTTAAGTGAGTACTTATGACTAATTTTAGATTTGTTAATTTTTAATGAATATGTGTCTATATTTTCTGCAGAAATAAAGAAGGACATGATAACTTTATAAGTAAAATATCTTTTTTTATACCAACTACTCTGGTAATGCAAATTAATCACTAGTGCAATAAGAATTCCTGAAAAACCTTCTGTAAGTACAGAGGATGTTGTCACATTTCTCTGCTACCTGAAATTAGATTGTTCTGCTTTGGGAAGGCAGTTTATCAACATCTAAATCTAACTTAGAGCTGAGTTGAAATGGTTCTGAATGCTTTTCTAAGGAAAGTATTACTCCCACATCAATGTGTGTGAGTTTCAGGTTCCAATATCCTATCATAGGATCTTAGCCCTCTGACTAAAATTGCTTTTTATGAAAGCTTTTTCTTTAAATTGCAAACAGGAAGAAAATTCCTTCTATATCCAACCTTTCATTTTTATTCAGGTGGCTGATTAATTTTTCCTCTTAAAACTAACAACTTTTACGATTCAATAAAGGCAGTCAGAAATGCAAGGTCTTTAGGCATTTCGGACCATTTGCATTAGTTAACTGACAAAGCATTAAGCTTTTCTTCAGGGTTCCAAAATGCCAATAAAGATGTCCTATACCAGAAGGAGTACAGCTGAAATGGGATACAGCTGGCATTCTGGTCAGAGACAGTTTTCCTCGGGGGCCTTTTCATTGCTTTAACACTAATCTGTGACAAAAAGGCCTTGTCAGATTCTTATTGCATTTAAGAAGCTTTTGGTGAGATTTGTATTGATTTGGAATAAGGCAACTGACAACATTGCAATAAATTTTTACTACTTAGTACTGATCAATATGGATTTTTTCAACCTTTCTCAAGAAAATTGCTTTCTATTGCTTCAGATATGGCCAAGCTGCTCCTAACTTAATTATACCTCATGCAACAGGTCATGCACTTTTTCTAGTTCTAGTGCCTGACATGAAACAATTTTTAACAGTCTAGGAACATTTTTGTGTCTACAACTAAAAAACCCTGAAAACCTGCTGCCTCAAGAGGATGGTGTCAGTAGCAGTATTTCATTAATGAAGGTAACTGAGGTAAATTGGCTTTGCTGTATCAAAAAAGGGAACATTTCTACCACTACACCTCAAAATTCTAAGATTTTGAGAACAAATTGAAGACATTTTGGTCTGGATAGCGGGTGGCCTCATCTGTCCATGTTCCAGATGTTCACACAACTCTCAAATTTAAGCCATCCATTGCAAAAGTTATCTAAACAGATATTTTTCTTCTTGAATTCCACTTTAAATAAGTTAAGTTCTTTGGGGACAATTTGGGGTGTAAAAAATATGCAACCAAATTAGAAACCACTAGCAGAAGCCTTTGTAAGAAGTTCATCCAGCACAGCAAAATAAATATGACTTCTCCTCATGTGTGAAGAAAATAGGAAAAAACAATTATAAACTCTCTCAGGGCTTTGGTATGCTCAGCGGGAATTGCCAACATTGACTCATGAGGGAAAGTTAGGCAGGCGAATATTTGTAGGAAAGCATAGGAAAACCCATTCACATTCAGCATTTCAGCAAAACTCATATTTGTCAATTAATGGAAAATGTATTTTTATTTGTCCTTCTTCAGCCACCTGTTACTATGTCTGACTAGGCTGATTTTGGAGAGTAAATTGAGCTTCTTGCCTTGTCTCATCATCAGAGAATATCTGATCAAAGAATTAATTCAATACTGGAGTTAATAAAAACACGCAGCAAGCAGTATGCCTTGTGGCTTATAGTGTTGCCTTTTTCCCAATATGGAAATGAAACTCGAGATAGTTTTAGTAAGGAGGTGCTATAAAAGTGGATCTTTATTTGGAGGCCTCCAGTTATGGGGCATGTCCACAAAAGCCCACCCACTTGGGGTGAATACAGTTTTTATAAGTTTTAGGAAATGATCATTGTTGATAAAAAGCACCAGTTGGGAGGACAAGTAGTGATGCAATTCCCCCCCAGGTCAAGCCCCTTCTCTGGAATCCCCTCCTTGGCACAGGCTGTGCTTTGTCCATGAAACAAAAGAGAGAGAAGAGTTGGTCTCAGCCTTGGTAGCCAGGAAGAACCAAGATTGGATAGGGGCCTTGTACTCCCTGGGGCTTGGAGCTCTGGAATTTGTTTTGTCTTCCTGCCTAGGGAAAGGCCGTGGAAAACTACTGGGGAAACTATCTACTACCAGAATAAGCTACAAATGTATGTGTAGTATGTGTAAAGCATACAGAGAGTATATAAGGAAATAAATGGCAAACACCAGAACGGTATCAATAGACATCTATCTATCAATTTCTATTTAGAAAAAAAACGTGACTGTTACTCCTTTAGAAAACAGTATTTTGATTGAACACATTCTTAAAATATCTCCCTTGCATAGGTAATAACTGTCAAACATACCAATTCCAATTATGAAAATTACAGTCGCTGTGGTTATGTCACTGTGTGCTTATCCTGTTTTCTGAACTATCCAGTGGCATCTAATATTATAATTTTAACTCAGATTGAAAGTGTACCCTCCAGACCCACTTTTTCATCAGACAGATGTGGATGTTTACTTTGGCATGAATGTAACCTATCCAGTTGTGATATAAATGCATTATTTATATTACTTTTGTTAGGTTTAAATATTCACGTTGGCACTTGGAGCGGGTGTAGCTCAAGCTACAGCTCAGTAACTTTTAAAGTGTCTGTCACTTGAGGAGTAGAGCATGGCAGAGTTACCAGGCTGTCACAAGGACCTCTTCTCTTGTTAAATTAGTAAAACCTATGAAACTGATTTCAGAAATCAAACAAAAATTAGTGCTTGAGATACAGTTTGTACGTGTACTCTATTATAGCTCTATTTCACTGAAGTCAAATAACCGAATTCTCAAAAGGAGTTTCATTTCAGTGGTAAATGAGATTGCAATTAAAATTGACTTTTGGGCAGTTCTTGGTGGAAAAGTGTAGCTGTTACTAAAAATCAGAAAAGACATCCATGGTATTTTCATTTCCCTAGGCAAATAAGCTCAATTCCTGGAAAAACTTTATGATATTTTTCTTCACCTAAACATGCTATAATACATCTTGTAGAGGTACATGTAACAGCATGCAAGTCACAGTTCACACAGTTTTGATAAAAATCAATATCTATCCAAACCTGAATTCATGTGCACAACAGTGCACACAAAAGATTATACCAAAGGAAATGTGCCTACTGGACTGAAAGCATTAGTGAGTAAAGAGTGAGGATTGAATTCATTATGTTGATACTGTGTTAGACATGAATTAAATATGGAAGTCAGAAATAAAGAGAAGCAGAAAAAAATATATATATATGGGAAATAGAAGATGGTAAATGAGAGTAGCTGTTTTAATCTCCCCCAGTGTCTGTATATTACTGAATAAAACAGGCAGTCAAGACAAGGTCATCACAGTGAGATGCTGTCCCTGAAATTCAGCCCTTTTGCTATGAAAGTTAAAAACCTGACTGCTTTTGCTGTAATCAGGAAGCTACAACTGCCTCAGCCAATAAGGATTTTTCCAAATTATTCTGATTGTTATAAATAACAACCTAGTAGCTTCTGATGGCATTTACCAGCTCTAAAGAAGCGTGGATGAAGGAAAAGCAGAAAGACAATAAAAAGACCATAATCACAAGGACACAAGTTCTCAAGCACAACCATTTCTCCCTGCCAGAACAATCTCTGGTTGAATGTCTATTTCTAGTGTTTTTCTTCTTCAAAGGATACAGAAGAATTTATTTTAAAATAATTTTTAAAACTCAGTGAATATGAAAACTCATTGAGTTGAAAATAGCTTTTTCATCAATGTTTTAGTTCACTCACAGACTTCTTGGATTTGAAAAAAAGGGTTCTTTCTCTCAGAATTTTATACCAAGAAAGGTATCTTGAGTTAGCTTGCGATGCAGACCAACTCTTGTCTTGCTTTAGGGATACAACCTAGTATAACATAGACACAATTTTAAAATACTTTCAAATAATTTTTGCATGGTGGTCTAAAAAGGTCAAAAAACACTAAGAAAAGATTGTGATGTTCCTCCAAGTTTCCTAAGTGTGGTGTTTTCTCTAGGAGTCTCTCAACGGTGGATATTACAGGAGATTGAGAGGTTAAGCAGGATAAACAACACTTGGAACACTATCGTCAGAAATTGGATTTATCAAGTCTTTATAATATCATAAATCTGTGTCAGACAAAATGAGATACCATCCCAAAGATATAAATGTAAGCCTATATTTCTTCATATAAGTTGTTAAATAACTCTCTAAGACTCTAATCATAATGAAAAGAAAATATATTAACAGTCTGCCATTTTACCCACAGGCAAATCATAATGATACCCCCCTAATTAAACCAAGACTTCATTAAAGTGTTTCTCATTATCATTTGCAATATTTTATGATAATTATCCGCGTTTTATATAACAAATTAAATTAATGTTTTTAATAACACCTTTAACCTTAGCTTAGGTAATTTTGAATGACAATGTAATGAGTACATTTTAATGCATATTTTAATTGCCCATCACATTAATTATTTTATAATGAAATAATTTGGGTAACTTATTCTCATTATTTGTTCCTTTTGCATTGCAATTAAACACTCGATATGCTTAGTGAGCAATGTTAACACAGGCTTAAATTAGTTCAGCTGCATTAGTGTATTTGTAAAATACCAGCATTCAATGATTTTGCAGTCCCACTTAGCATTTCTCTTTCCTCTTAGGCTGTTTGGATTAAATCAGTGGAGCAAAACAAAGGTTGAGTCCCATTTTACCATCGCAATGTAAACCATGACATCATCATCATCACAGGTTAATAATGGCACTGAAAACCACAAGACTTGAGCAAAAGAGAATGACCTGGTGGTGCCAAGTGATAGGACAAGAAGCAATGGGCAGAAAACAATGCACAGGAAGTTCCACTTGAACATGAGCAAGAACATTTTTACTGTGGGGGTGACCGCACACTGGAACAGAGAGAGTGTGGATTCTCCCTCTTTGGAGATATAAAATATATGTCTGGACACAACCCTGAGTAACAGGCTCTGGGATGACCCTTCTGGAGCTGGGAGGCTGACCCACTGTGGTCCCTTCCAATGTGATCCCTTCTGTGATTCTGAGGTCCTTTCCTTTACAAATACCTAGCATCTCTTTGGATCACCTACAGCTGAATCATTAAATTCCAAACCTCAAAAGCTCCTGTGCCAAACTGAGGTTTGCTGAGCACACAGGTCACAAACCAGCAAAATCTGACAACAGTTTTCTCTCAGGCTCTTTGAAGTATCTTCCTCATTACCCTATCATCTGAGCACAGCAAGTTATCAAAAGCAATACACTATGGAGAATAACACATTATTAATTGGCTGATGGGGTAAATTCCTTTATTTCACCTAATAAAGTACCTACTTTCTAGTAGATGAATGAGAAATAATGCATTTTGTATAATCACATTTGCATCCTCACTTTTTAAAGAACAATTTAAGAATGTAAATGAAAGAGACACTAGAAGAAATCCCTTTCTTCCTGACAGGTAACACAGTAGCTATCGCTTCGGCAGAGGTAGAATAAGGCAGGATGGCAGCTGGAAGGTTATTCATGGAGACACTGGGAGCCACATAGTGCAAGGCAGGTCTAGGTTGTTTTATTGGAATTTGCATGTCACATAACAATGATTCTACTTATCAAAGGTGCATTAAATTCTTTATTTCATGACCCCAGTTGAGTTGCTTAGAGCAGCAGAACCGATATTATGCTAATACGCACATTTTCCAGTTGCAAATCAACGTATTTCTCACTTAAACTGACTTTAAAAAAACCTGATTCTTTTACAAATTCATTTAGGTTAAGTGTCAGGTATTGCACTCACTAATTTTAGAAGTGAAAAACTCAGTACATTTCCATAGCCATATGATACTTGCCAGATTTCAAATGAGTTGGGTAACTCAGATAACATTAGTTCTCATTAGACACAGCTATTTCACTTTACACTGCACTAAAAGGCTTTCCCTTGCTGGGGCAACATTTTTATTGAATGGTTGTTCCACTAATAGAGAAGCAGCATAGGTTAAGTTTTCTTTGACTTTTCCTCCTCAATATGAGTAGGTGACAAATGGCTTCTGCTTGACAGCATTCATAACGTGCCTGCTGCAGCAAGTGTCACCAAGCTATTTCCTATTTTCTTAGCAGTTTCAAATCCCAAAATATTTGCTTCAGAATGCTCTCAAAGCTGATTTATGACACACATGACGCATAATTTCACACGAAAAGAAATTTCAGAAGAGAAGGTGTGCTTGCAACTCTCTGTGGATATTGCTCAGGTGATCAAAGGACTATACTTGCTAGAGGTATAATATTTTCTCAATCATTGTAAAATGCATTTTGCAGTATTTTCAGAGTCTTACACCATGGCCAAACGTTTGACTGATGTTGGTATCTAAATGTGTCTAGACATAAGCTATAAGTATCTGGATAGACTTGACCATAACATATACTGATCTTCAATTCACATAAAACTGTCAGTTTTATGGGAAAAAAAATCAAAAAACATCCCCTTGTTCATAACAAAGAACAGAGACAGAAATAGGAGAGGTCTTGCAGAGAGCCCAGATAATATACGTATGATCACTGCACAGAAAAGCAAAATGTTTTCTCTTTCGCCCTCCATGGGATTAGACAGAATGGCACAGTGATGCAACACTTCCTGAGTGAGGGAGTGCTTCACCATGATCTAGACTGAAATGGGATCTTATTTTAGACTGTTAACTGGGGTTGTGGATACCTTAGAATTCAGGGGTGTCCTGCCACCTGGAAACAGATGCAGCAGAGGTAGCTAAAATACACTTATGAGCAGTGAAGTAAGATTTCTGCCTGCAGTCAGAGGCAATCCCACACTGGACAGGCTGGGAAATCAATGGGGCAGGATACTCTACAATTTGCTAACCAAAAAGGATGGGTTTTATCTCACCCGTTTTTCAGCATCTTTGTAGGACAACTCCATCCCTTTTAAAGGCAATGGAGGAAAGCAGACTGCTTTCAGACATAGTTCTTTTGGTCCACTTAAGATATTTATTCTAGTGTCAAAGATCACAAGACTTCTGTGATCTCACCATGTTCTTTCACCTCCAATTTTACCTTCTACTCTATATCATTAAACACGTCAGATTTGAGACTTTTTCTATTCTTTCTCTTTTGCCATAGAAAATGGGATATGTTGCTCCCAAAGATACAAGGAGCAGGTAAAACTATCAGTATCATTTTCTTCTCTCACTTTTCGTAAGTGAAGAGTTGTGAAGCAAGATTTTGAGAGGTATAAATGCATTCAATGTCGCTTAAACTCTTAATATGTAAAAACAACTCACTTGAAATCTTAATAATCTTTTAAAAATGTGAGAATCTTGGTGTTTCTTGAAAGAGAAAAATATGAAAATCAGCTTCAGAATTATGTTTGCTTTAGGTTAGAGCTTTGGTTAGGTATTGTTATAAATCAGTATGATATTGAGTGTGGTTTATTATTCTAAGCATTGCTGTATTATACAGAGTTGTTTTTCAGAAAGAATACATAAGGTTTTGTTTTAAATTGAGACTTTCAGCATCTAAATTCAGCAACCAGAAGAGGATATGACACATAAGAACCTTTCAGAAACATGCCATATATATCACCTGATGAGGACATCCATATCTTCGTTACAAATAAGTATTTTGTCCCAAAGAGAAATAAAAATGAGTATATGTATTTTCATCTGTATATGTGTGCATATAGATATATACTGAAACAGATGTCATAAATGTCAGCATTGTAATTTTTTATTAAAATCAGCAATAAAATCCGTTTACTTCATGGAGAGAAAATGAGAGTATCAACATTTTTGAAATATGACTGAAAGCATAAACTTCTGATCCTGCCATATATTGATGAATAAAAAAAATTGAATAGGTCCACGTACATCAAACGCAAAAGAGCTTTACACTAAATGTAAATGAAGTTTCAAAAATAAAGAGAAATCTAAAACCGCTATAAATATTTCCATATGTATATAGATCAAAAATAAAAAGAATAAGACAAAGCATCTTGCCTGAAAACTAATATAATATTACATGGACAGTTAAAACCTTTATCCTGAAATCACTTTTTACTGCTTGTGTTCAGATTTCAGCATTTGTCAAATGGTGTGTCATAGATACCTATACTTCAGGTTGAATAAGGTACAGATTATGTATCTTTTGCTCTTTTCAGGGTACCTCTGATGCAAGATTGTTGGATATTACCATAAAAGTAATGTATTCCCATACAAGGTGATCTGCTCATAAGTATAAACTGCCTTGTAAACTATTCAGTGAAACCATTAAATATATACCTTTGCAAAAAGTGTGAATCCTGATTCTTAAACTTTGGGAATTGCTCACCGCTACAGACAGAACATTGGGCCTGAAGGACTTTTGAGAGAATCCAGAATTATTCATCTGTTCTTAGGCATAGCCACCTCATTACCATTCACCATGCACTCCAAGGAGTGGAACCATCTAAAGGAGTAAGCCTTCCCCAGGCTAAAATTACAAAGAAAGCTGAATTTTTGGCTACTTTTTATTCAGCTTCCTATAATTTTTTCATCTATGAGATAATTAAAGTTGGATTGTTTATGAAAAATCATGAGAAAACAAAAAGAAGCTGAAGCAAAAGCTATTCAAAGCTGACTGATACACTTCCACCAAAATTTCAAACACTGTGGTGCCAAAAGGGCAGGGACAGTAGGAGATCCTGATCACTCAGATCTGAGAATCCATGTATTTTCCACAAGTCAAATCTAATATCAATGTCTCCAGCACTCTACCAGTAGGTTCCATTATAAACTGATATCTGAAAGTCACTTATAGAATGTGCCAAATTCAAACATATTGTAACACCTTGTAACATTTGCTGATAGTCAGCAACTGGTGCTCATTCAAGTGCATTGAGCAATTTATTTTTAAATTATTTCCACACACTCTGTCAGCAGAATCTGAAAAGAACCGCTTTGGATAATCTAAGTGGACTCGATTAAATCTCATAGAGGCATAATTTTAATACTGTTTTTATGGTGGTATTTGTAATAGACTGTTGTTAAATATGATGATTGAAGGAAACCTCATGTATAAAATAACTTTGAAATTTACATTTTAGCCAAAATTCTTGAAAAATTATGGTCTTCTATAAGACTAACCTATTGTCTCTGTGTTTCATCTAAAGTTACCACCAGAAGAATTGAGACATTCTTTTTGAAAACAAGTTCCATTTTGTAGATGACAAAATCAAACCAAAACAAATATAAAAACTGGGATCTCCTGTGAAAATCTTTATTATTCTGAAAATATATTCTTAACTTATTTGTCTTTCTATTGTTGCCATGATAATGACACACTTTGTGTGAACACTAAACATGAACACTAAATAAAAAGAGAAGCCTTTTCTTCCCCCTGGAATAGTTTATACTATTTAAGGGGGTTGCAAAAGGATTATAAGACTGTGAAGAGAAAGTTTTGCTGCTTATGAGAATAAATGCAAAATATTATTTATAATATATAATTAGATAATTTGTTTGTTTGCTTGTTTATTGTTGTTGTTTTCTATGACTTGTACATTCATTGAAATATGCCCAAAACTCTTAACTCTGAGGTTATGAGAATCTCCACATAAAATTATTGGGTTGCACTGACATACCTTCTTGTTTTTTGGAGTTTTTTTAAATCTCACAGGTACAGTAAGCTCTGCTACCTTTTCAGGCAATAGATCACCTCTAATCCATTGTGACATCTAACAGAAAAGCCTAATGAAGATATGCAGCTTGATAGAAGTGGTGGTATCCACGGTGTGGAAAAAGGGTAAACCCAGTACCGGACTCAAGTGGTGGAAGGAGAAAAACAATTTTGACACAGAAAGTAATCCGAGAAGGAAAGGCTTATCTGTGAATGTATTATCAGCAAGTATCATGAGAAGACATATTAGCTATTTTCTGTGTAATACAATCCTTATCTACATAACAAGTGTGTTTTATGCTGCCCTGTGGGCCTCACCTTCTGAAATGTCAGGTGCAAAGTTCTTCCTTAAGGGTTTGAAGTAGGGTATTAGAAACATCCTACAAGCTGTAAGTTGTACTGCTTCTTGCATTCTGTTCCACAAAAATCTGCTCCACCTTGATTCCTTTCCCCCTTGGATTATTACTTCAAAGAACTTGAACCAGGTTTCTTTGTCTTGCATGTATGAGGTTTCCCAGGGAAATGGTGAAACTTCATTACAAAAGGCAGCTGTATGGAACACTAACAAAACATCTGTAGGGGTGCAGCATCTGAAGACCTCAAAGGTCTATTTGTTTTTCTCCTTTTGTGGGAGTCAAAACATCCACAATCGTACTCATCACTCATGCAGAAGTTTAAGAATAAAGATATATATATATATAACTTCACTCACAGTTCACCCAGAAAAAAAAATATTTTCTTGTATCATTCTCAGAGGAAGAATGATTGCACTTTTGAACCACATCAGAATAAAAAAGATTAAATCTAATTAACATTTTCCTTTAATCCTAAATCTCCTTTCTTGTGGAGATTTCATCATAAGCTATTTTTACTTCTTAGAACAGATTTATTACTTGTACTCTAGTAATATTTTCTTCTCAACTTTGTATGTTTGCACCATAAATAAAAAGCACAGAGGAATTCTTTCCCTGTGTTTCAAACACTGAGATGCCATTTGAGAGGTCTCAATATACCCATAGATTCCCATTTTCCTACCACAGGTTTTTGCTGTAATATATGCAAAAGTAATATTAGCTATGTGTTCCAAGCTCATACGGCACTGTTTTGTGACTCCTCCATTTACAAAAAACCCAACACAAAACAAAACCCCAAAAAGTCATATACAGACCTTTATGTGTCACTAGCACCAGGAATGAATCCTTCCCAAAAATTCTGAATGTGCATAGTTTTCCATACTTTTGGAGTATGTTCTCTTATGAAACAGCAGTATTTTTAAGCATTTCCCTAATTTATGGGGTTTCTTCAGACGGTCTCTTCCCCAGTGTCCAGATCTCCTTCTAGTCTGAATTGGTGCTCTAGTCTCAATTATTTTATTGTCCAATCCTTCTGAAATTTTGAAACACTCCCAATAGCTCTATTTGATTATCTGTACTTAAATAGGATCCATAAAATTCAGATTGCTCAGTCTGGGGATCTTTCTAACTACACTTAAAATTCTGTGTCGGAATTACTGGGAGTTTTCTTTCTTATATTTCTTCCTTAAGTAAAATATATTTCCTGTAGGAAAAAAAATACAAATAAAAATATACAAATAAATCCCCCATATTTAAATGTGAAAACATCATCATTAGTTTGGATTTGAATGCTGGGGGCTCTTACTTTGAGCAGAGAGGGCTCACGATGTGATCCATGTGTATGAATATCTGATGGGGGAAGTAAAGAAAAGGCAGGCAGGCTCTCACCAGTGGTGCCCAGTGACAGGAAACAGGCAATGGGCACAATCTGCAGCCCAAGGAACCTGACTGAAACGTTTGAAAACAATTTTCTGCTGTGAGGGTGGTCGAACACTGGAACAGAGAGGTTGTGGAATGTCCATCTCTAGAGATAGTCAAAACTCCAAGTTTTTTTCACGACTCTGAAAAATCTGCTCTGGCTGACTCCTGAGCAGGGGCTTGGACCAGATAATCTTCAGAGGTACCTTCCAAACTCTTTTATTCTGTGGTTTTGTAATTACTGCAAAATAAGGGAGGGAGGGTGAAAAAAAAGTTTGCCTCTTTCATTTTACCAAAGAAAACAGGAGCAGTCACAGCTGGGGTGGGTGACAACTAAGTCTCTGATGAGCTAATATATGTGCTTGAAAACACTGCATTGTAGTCTCAAAATTGTTTACCCTGCAATAATTTCCGCACTCTATTTTAATTTACTTTTAAACTGAGGTTCTACAGCATGTGCATATTCAATTCTGTTGTCATGAAAATAAGTTCCACTTCTTCTTAAAAATCAAAGAATATTCTCTGATGCTGTTACTCCAGAGCTCACCACAATGAATCGTTTCTCCTGAGATGACCTGGTCAGGCTGAGAGATAAGAAGGAAGGAACATCAGTGTGAATATACAGCATGAATACTTCTGTTCTGTGCATCATTTTCTGGTGTTGATTTATTAAAATTTCCCTGTAAACCATGAAGAGTTATGGGAGGAGGTTTTATTAGAAGCTACAAATTTCCTCTCTGTATCCTATATTATTCTGTATTCTAATCCCAATAGGAAAAAATTCAAGCTGAGTAGGGAAAAGCAGATGCAGCATCACCTTTGGTGGCTTTATACTTCAAAAATTCCTTAGGCATACTGCACTTTTCATGAAGAAAATACTTTTATTAATAACTGTAATCTTCTATTACTATTTGACGAGGCCCAATTTAAAGCACTTGTTATTTTTGACAGCAAGACTTTCAAGCAGCACCTCTACCCACTGAAAATGACTAGCCATGCCACATATGAGAAAGAATTGTCGTTAGAAGTGTCCTTTGGAGAAAGAAAAAAAAAAAAAAAAAGCCTGCCTTTCATTCTCAATAACTAAATTAAATATAGCAATTAACTTGTTATCTGGCAGATCTGCAATCATCATCATCTTTTCCAAATAGGTAAACTCACCACTGTGCATTTTAAGCTTCAACATTAATGTATTCCAAGCACATGCTGAAGAATAAAGGTACTTTGTGGCTGTCTGATTTTAGGCACCCCCCCATCATCCTAAGGTGTAATCCCCTGGAGTGATTATGTGCGAATAATTTAGAAAAGTGCACAATGCCTGAGGATTACAGGCATACTGTAATCCAATATTTTTATCTGCATGTCCACAGCAGATAGACCATAATCATCTAGCTGGAGGCATGGCGGACAGTTCACGTGTATATGGACCAATTTTTCACCTCAAAACCTTGTCTTTTCTTCATAAAAACAAGGACTGCCCCATAATGTCTATCAAATTTCTTTGTTAACCTGCATAAAAAAACCAAACCAAACCAAACCAAACAAACAAAAAAACCCAAAATATAACCTAGTTTAAAAATTATGAACTGTAAAAGAGAAACTGAAAAAATCCCCACTAATAAGAAATCATACAATGTCTGAATTTCAGTGTCTGTAGCACTTAGAAACTGAAATGTCATTGACTTCTAGAAAGAGGGTTCAAGTGTTCAAGCCTCTTCTGAAATGATGTGTGACCTCCTGTGTCACATAGGTGACACATTATGTATTTATTATTGCTCATTCTGAATCGAATTTTGCACAATGATGTTGTATTATCACCGTGCCACTAAAAATAGCTCAATTCTTATCCTTTCTCCCCTAGATCCCTCTTTTGTGGGACAGGATCTTTTTCCATATAAAATACATTTCCATCAGAAACATGGGACTGAGAATTTAATCTCTACAGATGCAGGAAACATTAAATTAAATCTGAGATGTTTATGGATCTGTGGGAAATTAATATTAAATGGGGACAGCAGAGTCAAAAAGAAAATTTATGCTTGTAAAGTTACAATCCAGAATGTCTGTGAAGATTGATATTTTTCCAGCTCTATTTAATGTCTACATCAAATTTTCTTGATGTGAAATATTTTAAGTATTGTTAAAATAAGTCTTTTGCCAAGACTTCCTCTAAAAATAAAGCACTGTCAAAAAGCTTTACAGATGTTCAGTTGTTTTGTTTTGCTTTTCCTGTTGCTTCATTGTGCTCACTCCTCATGACATTCTCATCATTTAGTTGAGCAGGAACGATCAATTTTTCTTATAAATCTAAAGAAAAGGAATTTAAATAAAATTCTACAATCAAGGTTAATTGCAGGTTAATTCTTCCTGAGGAAGAGGAAGAAAAAGAAATCTCTTAAAATAGCTTATAGTCCTTGTTTATCAGACACATGAAAATTACCTCCATAATGATAAAAGTGTCATTTTTTTATGGTCAGAGAGTCTGATTTCATCACATGGACGAAGCTCTAATGAAAGCAAGGGAAATATATAAGTGTAAGCCAGATGCCACATCCATGGCTTTCGTGTGCTAAGTAAATTTAGATCTGAATCTTAACTTGTTTCTAAGTAGCACTGGCAGTTTTAGTCTAGGTTGGCTATTATTGTTAATATTTCACTGTTCATTTGTACCAGAGGATTCTGGGGTTTAGGATCACGTATCTTCCACCTTCCGTATTCCAAGGTACAGCAATATTCAAAGAAATTTAATATTGACAAGATTTTACCAGGCTGGTTGGTGCTTTCTTTGCTTAACTATTTTAAAATTTTATTTATTTCTGAAGCTCCATTGTGACAAGGTGCTTAAATTAACATTTTCAGTATTGTAGCATACTTTCTGCCTTCATCTTGATAAAACTTTGAAAATGTTAATAGAGGCTAATACATTTATAGATGTTCCCAAGTTGCCATTTACATGCTAACAATGAGATATTGGCTGTGCTGGTTTATTCCTACTTATAGAGTACATATTCATTACAGTAAAATACTAACACTATATCAAAGACATTATTTGACTTAAAATACTTCATGTTAGCATGATGCTACTGACTTGTATTGCAGCCTGCAGTGAAGTGTATTATGTACTGTTCTACTTGCCTGCTCTGAATTAGGAAAATCATTTCTTATGGTATCCCATTCCTTATAATATCACAGATGTAATTTATCAAGCCACTACAACTGTTATGGCATAGTCTGTATTTTTCACCCAGTGAAAAAAAGAGTAATATCACACACAAAGAAAAAAGAAAGTAAACCTATTTTATTTAGGGAAATACATCATCATATTTCAAGTACTTATTTCAAAATAAGTAACTTTTAGCTTCATAATTTTGTATTTTATTTATTTATATTTTTATATTAATATTTTAAATTTATTTTATTCAATTTCTGCAAAAGACAAGTGCCTGAAAGAAATGAACAAAGATGTTATTTTTGAAAAATAAATTTATTATTATGAAATACATCTCTAAGTTTTGCAATTGCACATCACCTATTTTCAAACATATTTTTTGTAATATTTAAAATCTATCTGTATTATTTATATTTTTTCTTTTTTGCTTTATTTGTCTAAGCAAACAGATGACAACATATTGCCTTTTCTCCTGCACATCAATTTAGTTTTCCCATCTCTTCCTTTGATGGCCTTAAGCCATACTCGTTTGAAAAAATAATTTTTGAACTGTCATCAACTCATTTCCCTTCTCTTCCGTTAAGAGATTTTAATCAATACATGCAATTCCTTGTGCAACAATGGCACTTGCAGTTATAAAGGGAATCTCATGCTGCATTATCTATTTTTTTGCTTTAGAATCTGACCAGGGAGGAATAATTCCCACCAAACAATGTCAGCTGCTGAATGCTTTATTAACTTTGTGCACCATCACTCTGCTCAGGAGAGCCACCAAGTTCAATCCACCACGCAGCTGAGTCTTGTGCAGCACAAAGAGGGAGAGAAGCACCTCCTTCCCCTGCCTTGGCTCAACCTCCAAAGCCCTACATCAGCTCCCAAAAGCTGCCAGCAGCCAAAACAGGCAGACCCCCAAGGTGAGGGGCTTTCATCCACAGATGCTCTGTAGCAACGAGAATGAAGGAGGGTTCTAAGAGCTGGCCCTGCACCATGAAGGCAGCTGCAGGTCAAACTGGCAATTTTCCCTGCCTTTGACATGCCAAGACACCTGTTTTTCCCAAAAGCAAAGCACACTTAGAAGAGGACAGAGCTCCAGAGATTTACCCAGGCCCATTATTTCTCAGTGACACTGAATCCAAAGCTCAGATCCCAGTCTGACCTTCTGACTATGGAGATTAGTGAGTTGCAGGTTAATGCCAGTGTGCAGCGTTGGTTGGATATGTAGGGGCTCTTTTAACATCCTGCTGTCTTCAAAAGGAAGCTGTGACCCTGAAAACCGGATCCACTGAAATGTCACTACTTTAGAAAGAAAGTAGATGTGGGATAAAAAAATACCTTGGAATAATACTTTCAAGCCTTCTGATAAAGTTCACCCTGGAGCAGCTGTAAATGGACTGGAAAAGATTTTTAAAGACAGGAGCTGTGTATCCCAGTCCATTTGGATACAGTGCCTAAGAGTGTTCCACAATAATCACTCCTTTTTTCAAAGGTATGACTAATACCAGTTTTGAGCATGGATTTATGAAAGTATAGGTTGATCCTTCCCCTGAGGAATGTTTGCCTAAGAAAGCTTTTTTAAATACCATGTGGTAATACTTCAATCATTGTCTTATGCAAAGTACCTTGAGTTCAGAAAGCTAATTCCCCCGTTGTTTGGGTTACTTTTTAAAGCCCCTGTTACTGTTCTAAATACAGAAGCTTGGATTCAAGCCAATTTACACCTTCTGGGCCTTGAATTACAAAACATCAACTCTAGCTTCCCTCAGAGGTCAGCTTATAACTCTGATTTTCAAGCAATGCAAAAGAGCACAGTACACTTCAGAAAGATGAAATTTTTTTAAAAGGGAAAAAAAAGGCACAAAAAACCAACAAAATAGAACACAGAAAAAAAAACCCCACAACAAACAACACAATCCTTTGATTGATATCACGCAGAAACAACTTTTTAATATTTGTCCACACAACATAACATTTAGAGAATACCAGTGTATTTCAAATTTTATTTTTTTCTTGCCTCTCTTCTAAGCTGCTTTATCTGGATGTTACAGCAGCAGACAGAGAGCTCTTACAAGTGTCATCCCATCACTTGGAGGGAAGCAAAACCCTGGAAAAAAATTCTGAAAGTTTTGTTGTCTCAGATGTAGGAAACACAAATCCATTAGCTATAATGTGATTTGAGTAGCACGCAGTAGGATAATATTTCGTGTGCTTGTGGTAAGATTTGTGAATGACTGAAACATATTTCTGTATCTGCTTGTGTGTATATATGAACACTCTGTCTCACAAATATAAGAAATGGAAGGGGAAAGCTATACATGACAAGAGCAACTCCTTTTTTTTTTTTTTTTCCAGAAGGCTTTCAGCAATATCTCAAATCTGGTTAGATAAAGTAATTAATTAATGACGTTTTTAAACTTCAAAGTAAAATTGAGAATTAAATTGGTTTCAAGAGAAGTGCAGTAATTATCATTACAACCACAAGGAGTGCTAAAATGAGCACTTACTATTCTGTGCACCTACACAACTTCTTTCTTTGTACAACATATTTTATTAAATCCTTGATTCAACCTTCTGATCTTTAGCATTATAAATCTTGCAACAAGCTACAGAAGAAACTCAGGCAGAATTTAATCAGCCAATATGTTTAAGCACAAAATACAGTAAGAGCTCAGAATGTGTAGCTTCAAACTGAAAGGGTAGAACTCAGCAAAGACTGATTCTCTGTTTTCATTGCTTTTGACAGAAAGCTAGCTGGGGTCTTGTTTATTTTATTCAATGGTAACAGAATATAATTCCAATTTTAAAAAAAGAAAAAAGACATCTGAAATCAACAAAATATGAAGTTGTAACAAAAGAGAATTAAGGCTAGATCAGTTTGAAGACCCAGGACCAATTTATACTTTGTGTATAGAGTAAATGGGCTGGAAACACTCACACCCACACAAAGTACTTTCATGTCTAATGAATGAACTTGGTGATTTCTCAGTGTCCAGCCCCTTCAGATATGTTCTCGGTTCTCATTCTCCCAGTATCTCATTTCTCACAGTCCAACAAGCTCAGTCCTGCACAGGGACAGGGGTCTGTCCCATCTGGGAATTGTCAGCACTGGAGCCCCACGATGTCACCTGCAGCACAGACACCCTGTCCTCCCTGGCAACCCCAATGCCAGCCTGGGCACAGCACTGGCTTGGTGAGGAGGAAGAGCTTGGGTCACCTAACAGACCAACAGGCATAAAACCGACCTTGATACCTTTTTCCCCCTGTCCCAATTGTTTTTGTTCAAAGCTGTCTTAAATCGCATAATACAGGCCTTATTTTTTCAGAAGATGAGGGAAGTAGAAACTGGTGAGCATCATATTTACCACCCTTACCCCACCAATAAGAAACCAGATTTTATGGTATGCTGCCACTTTTTTTCTTTTTTCTTTTGTTTCTTTTTTCTTTTTTCTTTTTTCTTTTTTCTTTTTTCTTTTTTTTCAGAGGGAGGATAAAAAACAAAAAAGAAAGAAAAAAAAATTAGAGATCATGACAATAGAAACAGAGGCAGATATAAAACCAGAATCTTTGACACACACATGCTAGATCCCATGGAGCTCTGTAATAGCAATTTTCTCATTTCTGATTGTTCCCCTTTCCCTTGGTACTCAATCTGAAAGTCCAATTTGCCAGAATAATGTATCTGGTGTGAGAGACAATTTCTACGACTGAAGTAACTGTTCCTTAGCAACCAGAAATGCTCTAGGAACAGGTTTCATTTTCCCCCACACCCACTGAGATACGGAATAATTGTTGAGATAATTATTATCACATTTGTGAGGATTTCCATAGCTTTTATATAATTGTTTATAGTACTAGTCAATAAAATGAAAGGGCTAATTGACCACAGCCAGGACCCACACTTAATTTACAGATAGCCACTGAAGATCTGAATGAATTACAGTCAGCCAGGTTTACAGGTTTCAATCCCAGTAAACACATTGCTATTTTTCATTTGAATCACTGTAATAGTAAGAGATATCCCTGACTTCTGCCTCTCCCCTGCTCCCCTGAGGTCACAGTGCTGTTGTACCAGGTGCTCCAGAAGGACATCACTCCACCTGAAAACCTGTCTATCCAAATACAGAAACCATACAAAGCTCAAGAAAAGGAGAGTGTGATCCTTCTCAGCTTACAGAGGGGAAAAACCAAACAAATAGAGCTGAAGTACCAGGAATCAGGAGTTCTTGGACACAGGTTTAGCAGGTAGTTCCAGTTCTCACTGTTGAAGGCATCCCTTGCTGTATCCTCAGTCACTGGTTATAGCCAGGGTCATGCAGATGAGGCCGTGTCTCCAAGACACTGTAAGGTTCTCTTAGCCAGGCTGGAATCTCTTCCTTTGCTCCTGTGGAAAGCGTGTTCCCTCCCCATCCCTTGCAACCCTGTGGCTGCCTGGTAAACTGGTTTGGAGGTCTGATCTGGCAGGAAAATACAGCAAAAGAGAGCAAATACACTGTCAGACTGGCAAGGTGATCTAATGCACTGCAAAACTAATGCTGACACAGAGGTGACCCTGGAATGCCTCATGGGAAGGGAAGGGAAGGGAAGGGAAGGGAAGGGAAGGGAAGGGAAGGGAAGGAAGGGAAGGGAAGGGAAGGGAAGGGAAGGGAAGGGAAGGGAAGGAAGGGAAGGGAAGGGAAGGGAAGGGAAGGGAAGGGAAGGGAAGGGAAGGAAGGGAAGGGAAGGGAGGGAAGGAAGGGGAAAACCGATAGGTCCACCCCTTTACGTAACATCCCAATTTCATCATTTAGGCAGGTTACGAAAGTTGTAACTTTATAAAGGAGGCCTTGCATCCCAAGTTCTGCAAAGGCAAGTATGGAAAATCTCCTGAGAAAAATCACAAGATTTCCAAGGCACGTCAACAGTCATTAGCAATAACCACAGAGAAGCTGCTATTAACAGATGAGGAAAAAATACTTTTCCCACCATTGAAACACTGAAGAGATGCATTGCATTACTAACCCACAGCAGCAGAGAGTTGTTAAAATCCAGGAGATGTATCTACACAAAGCTGTTATATTGTCAAAGCCCATAGAGTAGGATGTCCTTAGTCTGACAGGATTTGCTCCTGATGCCAATGTTTGCCTTCTTTTTTTAGCCTGTGCAAATCCCCAGGCTTAAACCAACATAAAGAATGCTCACCCTCATTCTGCAGGAAATTTACTTTTTCAGGTGGATGTGACAGCCTGTCATTCCACTGTCTGTGGAAGAGCAAAACCTATGACGGTGTCATTCCATCAGTATTATTTACTTAAAATTAGTTGACTTTCACATGTTGACCATTTTCGCCACCTTCTGCCTTCCGAACACTTCTGTTATGATTGGATCCTGAAACACTGCATTACTGCACGACAGCTTCCCCCTAGTCTGTGTGCCAAAATGGCCCTAGGCTCTGGTCTCCCAGGTAGCTGTAATATCCTTTTGTAAACCTCCCATGAATGATTATGGTAAATCTTGCTTGCAGCGATTTCTGTTCCCTCTAGCATTTTTTCCACCCACCTGTATGTGCTTTTATTTTTTTCTTTTCTCTGGTTTCTGATTTTCAAATCCCTATGTTACCCTATACCCTACAGCCTAACAGGCTGTCATAATACACTTCTTTTCCCCCCGCTGTCTCTTTCTCTATGTCAGTAAAACAGTGTGATTTTCAAACCTCTCAAGATAAGTAAGTTTTGTACTAAAAATACCAGCACTAAGCATCTACAAAAATCAAAACTGCATAAGTAAAATAATTTTAAACACCTTAGGTGTTGCTATTCATCTGAATTGCACTTACAAAATATAACTGTTCTTCCTTTCTTTTAACTTCTAAAACAAAGCCAGTGTCTCAAATGCTGAAATAAAACTGATGCCCAAGTTAATACCAATGTTTAAAGACATCATATGCTGAGAATTTAAGTACTTTATAAGGCTATTAGGGTTAAATTAAAATTGTTTATTTCAAATTGACAAAATCTAAATTATTTCACTTAGCACAAATACATAGAAACCTAATACCGTTTTGCCAGCTGAAAACTGTCATGCAACTTCAGTTTTAAAAGGAAACATCCAAGACTTTGGAGGAAGGTCAGGGACAAACAGTGGATTTGTGTGTCTTGAGTATCTGCTTATGAAGCGTAGGGTATTTCTGAGCTCTGTGACACAACCAGGGGTACCGATCTCACTCCTAAGAGAATTGCTGCTAAAAATTGGCCCCCAAATCCTGAAATATCTCAAACTTTTAATGTTCAGGTTCAATAAAGAAATAAAGGACACTGGCTGCTTATTCAGTCACTGCCTGAATATTTTTTTCTGTATACTCAAAGCATTTTACACAAGTCATGCATGTACTGGAATTATTTTAATTACACATGAAATCCATAATTCCTAGATTAAAATAAAAAAACTCTATAACGCCATGCCTGGTGTTGCTTGAAAATATTTTTCATTGCAAAAGTGAAAATTATCCTCCAGTCTAAAAAATTATATGGATTTTTTGGGTGGGTAGTGACTGGATTTTAGCTGAGAGCCCCAGATTAAACTTTGTGTTCTGAAACCACACACAAGAATGATTCTCAAACTAAAACTGAGAATTTAAGTAGTAAATAAATAAGTGATTTAGCTATTAGCTATGTATCTTAGAAATCCAAAATAATATTGACTGTGGATTTTTGTCTTTTGAAATTAGGACTTAATCAGATTTACCCTCCATTTCAAAACCTAGCTCTATAATGCATGTATGGAACTGTGACTTAAGCAGCTGGAATTGTTGCTTCTTGGGCTTCTATCTGAGGCCTATTTTAGTTAGTCAAATTGACTGCTGACTTCTCTTAATTTCCTCTGGTGACACGTACTGCATGCCGTTATTATAAACTAGGGAGCCATCACTGAAAACCTCATCTAAGCAAAACTCCACTTTAAAATAACCGTATTTTTGCTTTCTAAAATAATTTTTTCCCAATGGAACCAGTTCTGTCAACTTGCCAATTCTTCCAAAAACTGAATTGCTGAAGATTTTCCGTGGTTTTTTAAAACTTGCGTGATATGGTAAGCAGATAAGTAAGTTCACTTCACTGAAAAGGTCACCCATGTATAGACTCCAGAACTGGGTTTTGCTTTCCTCCATCAGGCGAATATCCATTTTCCTTTCAAGAAAAAAGCAATTTGAATGCTGCACTATCAGTATAAACCTGTGTATTTCTCGGGCTTTCTATGGAAGTCAGAAGGGAATTATTTTAACTGCTGTTCCATCAGGGAGTAAGGTTTGTAAAACCTATTCTTGAACTTCTTGCCCCTGTGCAATCTCTGGATACATTTACTATCTTACCCACTGCATTAGAAGCAGACTGCTGAAATATCATTAGGTAAAATTTTTCCCTCAAGTTTTTACTCCAGAGGCTTGAACCTATGAATGGAAAGTAGCCCTCATCTCCTGAATATTATTAGGAAGGTGGTTTGTTTGGGTTGATTTTTCTCCCCATCCTTAGAAAGAATAGATTTTGTATGATTTCTCCCTAGCTGTACATTGTATTTTCCTTTTTATTTTTAGATTAGTAATCACAATCTATTCTTGTTCTTTAAGGGTCTTTGGGGTTTTTTTGGTTGGCCTTTGGAGGTTTTTTCTCTCCCACAGGAAGAAGCCATTCTCCTGACTTCTGAAAGTCTCTTTGTGCCTCTGCATCCCTATATCAACAAAACTGTACTGTGGAAAGACTTATTTGCTTGTTTTGGTATTTATTTCCAGACCACAGAAAAGTTTTATCACATGAACCTAAATATTACTAAAATATGAGGCACTGGTAGGTTCAGTGTAGAATGAAACATGCCATTCAACACTGCTAGCTCACAGGCATTAAGCAGCCAACATAAAACTACTGACTTCAGTAGAAGTGAGACATTAAATGCTAATTTTCTGCTTCTTTCTAGTTTTTGGTCCAGTCTTATGAACATACAAGTTTAACCTCCCTGGAAAGAAAACAAAACAAAACAAAACAAAAAATAACCCACAAACTTAAAAATGCAAAGTCAAGTGCTCACAACATTAGTGAATAAAAATTCTCATGGTTCAGTTGGAAATGATAGGTCATAACAACAACAATTTAAACACAAGTGCTTGGTTGCTTTCCGTTCTTCTGTAAGCTTCATGATTTCTTTCAGCTTGTGCTTCCTTGTGTTTCGCTGGAATTATAGGTAGAGCTGGAAGCACACAGAAAGTAGATAGGGAAAGATATCCCAGCTGTTTCACGCTTCCTTATCAGCAACACCAGCTACAGCAGGTAGTTCTAACAAAGGGCTAGTGGAACTTACCTTGGTGAGGTGGTGTTTGGTGTTATTGCTATATTAAAACATGGTATTTCAAGAAAGCAGCCTGAAATGGAAAGCACAATATTGCTAAAGCTGAAGTAAAATTTTCTTTTCATACAGTTTATTTTTCCTAGTCTAATAAAAAGACTCTTGATCTTTAAAGCAGTTTTTTTACCTCACGACTTTATGTAAACTCCCATTTCCTTCTGTAAATGGTTCATGGTGGTAGTACATGCTCAAAAGGCTCCTTACAGAGACCCAAGTTTGTAAAGCTTAAACTGAGATAATCCTCTGTGGAGTTTGACTCCTTATGCATCTCCAAGGAAAAAATAAAGCTGCAAATTATCCACAGGTATGAAAAAATGAGCAGAGGAGCGTTACAGAAAGCTGTCATAAGATTACTCCCAGTATCAAGAAAAGACATATTTCTGAAAGGACATAATTCTGAACAGGTGCCTCATCTGCCAGAACAGTAGGAACTGAAATATGAGGTCATGAAAGGGTTAGACATGGTTACTCCAAAGAAGCTGAAAATTTCTGGTCTCTAGAGCTCAAACACTACTTGTGAGTATCAGTGATATGAAAAATAGCATGAATCTATATTTCAATTTTTTTTTTTCCTGATGAAATATACTGTATTTTTCTACCTGCTGGAAATGCCCTGAAGGAACTGTGCCCAGTGAAAAGCCCACACAAAAACAGGTTTGTCCCAAAGGGTTGCAGCCCATGGGAAGTCCAGTCCACACTGAAGAAGGGGAAAACTTTGAGGGAGAAGGAGCTGTAGAGACATGGTGTTATGGACTGCTCATGGACTCCATTATCCATCCCCTTGTGCCACTCATGGTGGGGGAGGAGAAAGAGGAACTGAGGATGAAGGAGTGAAGTTGACCCTGCAAAAAAGAGAAGTGACAGAAGGTGTAGGTTTAATCTTCCTTTGTTTCACACTATCTAATTCTCTTTTTGCTGACAATAAATTTAAGTAATATTTCCCAAGTAAAGTCTGTTTTGCCCATGACACCGATTGGTAGGTGACCTCCTTGTCTTTACCCTGACCTGAAATTTTTCTTCTTACTTTCTTCCCCTGCCTGTTCAGGGAGAGTGAGAGTCCAGCTGGATGGGCAGCTGGCAGCCAAATATGAACAACCCACCACAGCACCATAACTGTTTAGATACTTGCTTTGTGGGCCAAATTTTATTATACTTTTTAAAGTAGGCTATTTCTGTAAGCTTTCCGTCTTTCACCAGGTTAAATCACTGCCCTGGCTGTGTAAGTCAGAGCTTTATACAACTGAGTTTCCTCCTCGCTTCCACCCTGTGTGCTGTTACCATAAGCAATGTCTGGGACTTTGTGTGCTTCTTAAAAAGCATGCAGAAGATTGATGTCTAAATGAAAAGAGCAGTTCTCTGCAACTGATTATTGAATCATAAGCTGGATTTAATAAAATGACAATTTTGTTTAGTTGCAGTATTGGTTTCAAATGTTTCACTTATAAAGGCAGAAGAAAAGCCATCAATTTATGTGATGGAGACTTAATTTAACACTCCTTCTATAAAGCTGCAGTTTACAAAGTTAGCTCCAGAAACCATTAGTGCTGGAAATCTGTTGAAATATAACACTGAAAATTGTCTGTACCTTAAAAGGTCTGCATCATGTACTCCTACCCAAGGTAATACCAAATTGAATGGGATATAAATTTTTCTTCTGTGCAGTCAAACTTAAGCCTGAAAACATCAACCATTTATTCTACAGGTGCAAGCTGTTCCCAACAGTGTGCATTAAGGAAATAATTAAGGAAATGTCTCATAAGACTGGGAACCCGAAGCCAGGGGAGCAGAGTTTATGCAATAAAGGCTCAAGATAACTCAGTAGAGACAAAAAGTAAAATCTTTCAGAATACTTTCCAAGTTGCAAACTTGGCTACTCAGACTATTCCTAAACATTGGCACTTTTTAGCTATATGATTTAATGTCTACATTAATTGGTCTAAGTGCATTCTCCCCTGCCAAAGATACGCCACTTCTCTTTTACTCACAGGTTTGATTTTCCTCTGTTGCCACTCTGCCAACAGCTATCCATTTTCTATAAACATTGAGGCACTCACCAGTAAGCTGTGCCAATTTTTAGTTTTCACTCAATAATTTCCAGTGACAAAAATATTCAGTTGGACTTTCTTTCCTTCATCCCAGTGTTTGTAATGAAGTTTCTATTATTCTTTCACCCACTAATTAATAGAAAAAAAAAGAAAACCTTCACTTCTTATCTATGATAGAATATTTTTTTAAAACATAAAAGACATAATTTAATTTCATCTAATTCAATTATACTGGCTATTGATATGCTATTCTAGTGCTGGTTGACTCCTTCTAAGAACTGGGACAGATGTGTGATTCATGGCTTCCCTTTACAGAAGCTGTGTTGACTCAAGCAGTATTATTCACTCTTACTGGCCTCTTCTCAAGATCTGAGCAGCACTGTAAAAGCTCTGACTCCTTTCTAACAAGCCCATCCACAGCCTCTCCTCTCAGCCTGGCTGCTTTCTTTCATCCCAGCTGTTTCAGTGTGCTCATTCTAGAAATGTTGCTCCTCACTGATGTTCTGGTGAGGCTGCTGCGATCAGAGTGTCCCAGGGACCAGCTCTCAGAGGTTTGTCTTCCCATCCTCCCCAAGACAGGCCTTCCAAGCTCACTGTTTGATCCAGCAGCATTAGTTCTGTAGATGCTCCCTTCCCCTTTCTAATTTACCACACAAGAGCTCAAAAATCCGTAATGATATTTAAAGCAATAACAGCAATAATGTTTTATATCAAAAATTAAAGATGACACTTGTTGCTCTGTTAGAGACATCGTGGGTGAGTGTGACACCATGTCTTGTGTCCAAGGGCTGCAAGGACCTTCAAGCAGGCTTAGAGCTCCAAGCACAAATCCCACATAACATTCAGAAAATACTCATTCCCTGTAAAATAGTTCAAATCATATTGGATGTCACCGGATTTCTCCACTTTATAAAGACCTGCCTGATGCATGAAAAAAGGTACTCATGGAAATGAAGAAATTTAAATAACAAGAGAAACAGATTTTCTTTTTAAAAAACTCAAAATTATATAGGAAAATTACTGGTTTAGACCAATTCAAATAAAGCATTTGAATTATTACAAAAATGTGTTCTTAAAATTGAGACCATTTTTTTCACCTACAGGGTTCTCTGGTGTTCTGTCCTTGTTTTCTTTATAAACTAACTTTTATTATTTTAATGTCTTTGGTTAGTAAATGCCTCCTCGGAGTTGTGCTTCTTTTTCTTCTGAGGTACTCTGGTTGTCTTTTGTTCATAAACATGCATAAGGATATCTGCAATTAGCAGAGCTATTAGCATTGAATCTATTTTATGCCTCCGTGAATAATCAGTAGAAAATAACATTGATTTTGTTTCATAAGTACATTTGCATATAATTATCTCTATATTCCTCTTAGAATGTTCATCAATAAATATTACATATTCCACAATTGTACCATTATACGCTTCTGAAAACTGTACTCTTTGAATTTATGTCAGAGCAGAAGATATTAATTGATTCACACCACACCCTGGAAGCAGTTTGGAAGTGATGCTCGTCAGATTTCAAATGCACTACGGTTTCCAAATGTCATTAGTGGTAAGAAAGAACTCATGTGTGAAAAGTGCTCACAGAAAACTCTACATGAAACATGAAGCTATAATTATATGTGCTGCATTCTGCAACAATCTCCTGTCTATCCATACAGCACATAATGCACTAATATTTTCCAATTATTCTCGTCATTTTCTCACTACTTGCACACCGGTTTTGCATCAGCCTAGCTGTATCTAAATGATGATGCATCAAATCTGTTCTAAGTCCCTGAGCAAATTAAGCTTATATTCTGATATGAATTCAAGGTTAGTGACTTTGCAAGAAGTAATATAAAGACCTACATTTTGTATTTTTCTCAATGGTCGTTCCAAGTTCACTGTGGTTCCTAAAGGTCAGTTGGAGAATGTAGTATAATAAAGAATAAAATTCCCATGCCTGTTGGGGTATTTTTCATCTTTCTGATCAGCACCGGGCAAGTTCACTCAAGTTTCCATAGCAAAAAGGTCTGGACTGGACTGTGAGAGACTGAGAAGGACCTCCAGACATCCTTCAGTTATCCTTAGCCTTAAAAGAAATATATAGACTTGTCAGCTGCTACTTTGATTTAGGCAAGACAATTAATTCCAGGTAGAAATAATTGGTTAGAAAGGAGAAAGAATAGGTTAGAAAATAATTAAGCCTTTGGTGTTTGTTGGCCTGTTTGTTTCAATGCAGTCCAGAAGAGGGGGGGATTACTTCTTTTCATTGTGCATGTGTTCTTAAGCATAATAACTCATATAAGCTGGGGTTTCATATTCCTGAGTGTTGCCCAGACCTAGAGCATTCATCAGAGTTCATTAACAGATATGCAACTCCAGTATCAGTAGTTTGGTGGATTAGAGTTTTTCTTTCTCCCTTATTAGCAGCAGTGTTGTTATTCCTCTTCACTTCCTCCCATCTTTATGCAGTTATTCACAGATCTCAAGGTCACAAGGTGGCACATAATAGGCTGCAATTAAATAATTCTAAATTTGCTGCTGTTATGTCACTGGAGTGGATTGCCCCTTATTCTTTATATTCCAAAAGATGTGCTATGTAGCAGATTTCTGGCTGGACCCAAAGCAGTAACATGATTTGACAATTTTTTTGAGGATTTTTCTGCTCAGCAACTGCCTTCAAATTGGAAAAATGGGGCAACTTAAATAAATGAGATTACGACAGTCCTTTCCCTCGTCGTAGCCAAAACTCCAACTATGCTGATTAAATTAAGTCCATGGTTAAAAATAGACCACTCTCATTGTATTAAAAGAGGTGGCAGCCAGTCAACACATTTCTGGAGTCAACTCCATAGAATTTAGATTCAGCCTGCTGTGGAGCTGGAAAGTCCAAACACCATTGTCACAAGGTTTAAGATATCAAGCATTTCCAATACTAGTATTGTCTGATGATTGCTTGTAGGGAGCAGCAACATTCTGAAGCTGACCTTTTTCAGAACTGTGAAGGACAACATATCTGCTTAATAAATCCCAAAGGTGGGAACCATCATTTTATGAAGTCCATCCAGGATGAGATAAAGGCCTGAGGTTATAACAAAGGCACCTTAATAGCTGTAGATGTGAATCACACAGTCCACTTGCTATGGTCATAAAGATATAATTGAAAGATGTATCACTACCATCATCCTCCTTCAAATCATAAAATGTTGTGAATTTATAATTGTTTTAAATGAGGCAGTTTAAGTATGTATAAAAAAACCCCTAGCAGTCATTTAGCTGAAGAGATTTTTGGTTATGTTGCACACCACAGGTCTGATGGTGACTCTGTGTAGGAATCTGAATAGCTTGTTGCATTTGAGGTTTGTGAAATAGCAACTAATTCAGCAGCAAGTTTTTCAATCCTGGGGTCATAAATTTCTTCAATAAATGTGGGGCTGAGTTTAATATTTCTGCTCCTTTTTTTGGTGAATAAGATTTAGCAAAGAGCCTGCTGAAAACTTTTTTTTTGGACTGTTTAGCACTGACATAATAACACATCTGCAGTTTATGATTTATAGGAGTTATCAGGTGTAAGGTCATACTGACCTAAGAAAGACAAAATTGTGCTTCTTTCCACTGACGAAGCGACAGCAGAAATAACCTTCTGTGCTACAGGGTACTTTAAACTCTATTTGTTGACACTGGAGGAATTAGTCAGTCATGAGTGAGTAACTCTGCTGCTTCTGATGGGATTTTTATTATATCATTGACCATAGCATAGTGTTATTAGTATCAAATAAAAAAAACATTTAGGTGATAAGAGACGGCCTGATGCGTCCCCAGAACATTCTGCAATGTCTGCTCTTGTCCTCTGAGCTCCCAAGTCAGTATCTGGAAAAACAGCTGTCATCAGCATCCATTTTCCCCCCCCTCATCTCTTTTAGGCAGTTATTTTATGTTTTCCTTTTAACATCTTTGCAAACATAACAACAACTCTGCTAGTGAGGATGCTAAAGAGTAAAGTATGATTGATAAATCTCACCCTTTGTGCTGCTATCAGCACATTCCCTTATATTTTATCAATATATTCAGAGAATAAAAAACTACAAGGAGAATTTTGAATAGTAAATTAAATCTAAAGAAGGATCACCATGGAAAAAAGACTATACCTGAAAAATGAGTTCTTAAATGCATGGAGGACAAGCAAGATAGTGAGAAATTCAGGAGACAAACAACCTCATTTTGCTTCTGCCTTGTCTTATAACTAAATTCCCTGCCAAACTGCAATGCCTGGAAACTTCAAGAAAAGCAGTGACAATTTAATGCATAGCAGATCAGATGCAGAAGATAAGTACAAATCAGACACTACCTAAAAAGGGGGGTGGGGAAAGGCAGGGACAAAAACCCAACCAGCTTGTGTTTCAAAGTCCTAGAGAAATTTCCAAGCCAGTGTTTAAGATATTTTCTGTTACATGTTGATTATTCTCCTCATATTTTATTTTCTTGTAGCACAAGTAGGAAGAGAGGATGGGTGTGGGGGGATGAAGATATCTATTTGAACGAGTTATCTGTGGCCTCTTTCACTCCTGTTTCTGCTGCTTTCATGTGCATGACTTGTTGACTATATTGCACAAACGATAAATGCTGTAGAAGCATCTTGCTGCATTCTTGATCTATTTTTTAAAATATTTTAGTTGTTTTTTTCTTTTCTACACTGACACGGGATCCATCAAAAAAAGGGGATTAGGATTTGCTAATGAAGGCACAGGCAACTGAGTCAGCCACTTCAGCTTTCCTCAGCAGGTAAAAGCTGCTACTTAAGGCAGGATTCCTTTCACCTCCAAGCAGGCATCAATCTTAAGATATATGGACTAAAATTGCTTTGTTTTCCCTTGAGTATGAAGAAAGCCTTACATGACTGGCCCAGGTGTAGGTGCTGCATTGTATTTTTACAAATTTGTATTTTATTTTACCTATTTTTACAAAGAAAACAATATTTTCTAGGATCAGGCCCTTCACCCTGAAAATTATTTCTCTTATTTTTTATTAGGTCACGCCTTGTATTATATATGCCACTATATCCCCTGTTATTCTCTTGGTTTTGATGGAGCTGCCATAGTTTATGCACTCCATTAAGCATAGTCTTCATCCATAGGTACTCCTACAAGCTTTGGAAGAATTACTCTAGAAATGCATTACTTTACAGTGTGAGAAAAATTAGCAAGACTCAGTTATAGTTAGGGAATAGATTGTTTACAGACCTCATTCAGCTGAACTTATCACTGCATGCATGTGTTTTGCAGCTGTCAATAAGAATATCCACACTAATTAAAAATTAGAAAAGTAAAGATGCAACATTTTAAAAAATTTTGATTGTTTCCTTTTTACCTTCACAGGGTTAAGAAAACATTGCACACTGGGATGACCTTCTGACTTCTAAATAAATACAATTAAGCATCTTTCTAAATATGGGGAGATATTTTTGACCTGGTGTTGTACCACTCTGCAATTACCTCCATTAAGAAAAGAATAATTAGAGCAGGAAAAAGCACAAAAACTGGAAGCCAGAATTTAACTACTAAATAATTAATGCCAACTCTTAATTTATAGTTAACGAACTAAACTGTCCCAATCCACATATTAATATTTCATATAAATTTTGAAGAAATTAAGGAAACATTGAGCATGCATAAGATGTACAACTAGATAGTAATATCAAAGCTGAGTATTTAATGCATAAATAAATCAATCTAGAAGACTGTGTATGAGGTACAGGGAAGTTCTCTTAAATATATATTTTGAATATATAATGTGTTTAGTTACTGCTCAGGGATTGATTTAATTTTAAAAATTGAAAGAGCTTTTCCATGGTGCCAACAAAGCAACAGAACAATTAATTCTTCCAGCCTCTCAGCTTTACACATAAGAGTAGGGAAGCAGGGAATGTGTTCTGTTGAGGCACATGACTAAGTTTGAAATGTCCTTTTCCAGCTTTTCCATCTACATACTGCGGCCAAACATTTCAAAACAGAGGTTTATTTGCTCTAGCTGGATATTAGTGCAGGCTTGGATTATAAAGGGTTTTCCAAAGAGGTGGATTTCAAGGTGAGTGACAGCAACAGAGATGCATTTCTGGATGGGGATGCAAGAAACAGCAGAAAACCAGCGCAAGATCTGGTTATGTGCAAATAGCACTTGTTGAGACCAAAGCAGGTGAAAAATGAGCCCACAGTGATCAGTTCCCAGAGCAGACCTGCCTGCCAAGGAGGCTGTGAGAGTGGATAGTGCTGTAATTTCTGCTTCTGCTGTGGAGCTGAGGGTGTGGGGTGTGCAAGGCGCAGGAAGGAGCCATGACAAAGGGAAGGGCACTGCAGAAGGAGTCACAACCCATTACCTATCCTGACAGCTGTCCTGGTGGCCTCTGCATGCAGCTATAATCAAGAATCCAGATGGTGTGAATATCCAAAGCAAAAGCTACATTTTCAAAACTCTTGCACTGCTCATGCACAGCTTTGAGTGTTGACCCAGAATTTGGAGGAAATGAAAGGATTATGCTGATTTTTCGACCCTTAATAACTAAACCCAAAGCCAAAGAGAAAAACAGCTTTGTTTATCCATCTGTCTCCTTAATAGCTTCTGCATTTAATAGGTTGGATTTTCATTTTTGTTTCTGCTAATTATCTAAATCTTTCCAAATTGTTTGTTACCCTCCCCAAAAACATGAGCAACCTTTGCCCTACTGAAATGAACTAATACACTTTGAAGCTGAGAAATCTTATTAACCTGCCAGCTTATTTGGAGGATGCAATTTGGAGGTTTTTCTCTAAAACACCATTGAAGTAATGTTAACACGTCTGTATTCTGTTTTTACTGCGTGTTACCAACTATTATGAAATGCAAAATCTGAATTTAGTGACTTAAAAAAAAAAAGCATAAATTACAACAATATGTCAATATCAGCTAGGCTGCCAAATCATCTACACAAAGGATGAATGGCTGATATTAGAAAAGGAAATCACTTTTGTTTCTATTGGGGCATATGGAAGCCAAAAATCCTGAGCTTGGATTTTTAGGTGCCTTGTAAGAAAAGATTGAACACAAAATAATCAGACAGTTACCATAGTTACGTTATTAAAACTGAAAGATCTGACATGTAAACAGCAATATTAGCAACACAGAAGGAAGAGTAGTCATTACCACTCAGAAAACACTGGTGAGAGGTGAAGAGACCTGCTGTCCACTGCCCCTGACTGAAGATCTATGTTTCCTCCTGCACCCAGAAGATAGATGCAAAACAAACCAGGAACTCAAAGCTTTCAGATGGTTCTTAAACCCCACTCTGAAGTTTCACTGGATAATTGGTGCATTTCTCTGTCAAAGTGATCTATTGTAGAGCCAGGTGGAGTCTCAGTCTTCCTAGTGCTGTTTATACCTGGACAACATCACGGCTTGTAGGACATTTTACTCACCTTCCCTCATCTGCTCTAGGTTGATTATAAACTTAACCAGGGAGAAATTCCCTTGAATTCTTGCTAAAAAGCACCAAAGTCTCAATCTTTATTGGGTAGTATGTAGAGAGCTTATGAAAGACAAAATCTGGTGACAAAAAATGGCCTACAGCCTTTCAACAAGGAATGGTCAAAGGCCCTGAAGAAGCATCTGAAAAATCAAGGCAAGAATTACTATAATTTCACTGCCACTTTTTTTCTAGGGCAACTTTACTTCTTCAGTGTCTTCAGAAAATCATGTAAACACCAGAAACAGAATGTAATCCAAAAGGCTGTGATCCATGCTATCCATCAGAAAGATCCCCTAGGAGCAGGAAAACAGTACCTGCTCCATGGACCAGTTAATGACACTTATCTTTTGGCATCATGTCTGACTTTCAGATATATTTATATTTATATATTTATATTTATATTTATATTTATTTATATATTTTAAAAATTGTTTAACTTCCTAAAATCTGATAATACCTCACATAAATGCAAATTTCTTTGCCATTTTTATGAGGACTAGGGTCTCCAGCCATACAAAAAATATATTGGATATATACATCTGTTTGGGAAAAACATTTAAGTACATCCTCAAGTTGTGCCTTTCTTCTGAGCTCCAGCTTCCTTTCTCTTCACTTCATTTTAATTACTTTCACTTAACTTTTAATCCTTCACAAGACTAATAGTCTGCAGATCTGCCTATTCTAATATCAGTATTACAGTTCACATATCCATTATGCTTTGCCTGCCCTGGCTGACCCCCCAGGACAAAAATGAGCTGGATGCAACCCCAGCTGGTGTAGTTGTCTCTACCACAAGTTCCAGCATCACAAAGAAACACTTGGATCCAAACAGAAACCCTGGTAGACAAACCAAACCTAAATGTCATCCACTTAAAACTCTCTCTCCTGGCTGAACTGGAGTTTTTAATGCCAGTGGAAGAACTCCATGTATGGCTGCAGATCCCCTCCTCCTCCATTCAACCTTCCCTTTTCAATCCTTCTCAATGCTGTCTTTCTTGTGAGGAGCAGAAGTCATTCGGCTCTCCCAAGAGGCTCTTCTGCCACCCCACAGACAAATACATTCCAGTTGATCAGCCTCATAAGTTTTTGAAATATTTCACATTTAGTCATTTAAGTACTAACTTGAAAAAATAGATTCATTAGTAACTGCTCAGAGAAAAGGTTTTTCCAATAAAAAGTAGGAGGGAAGAACACACCCCACAAAATATTTATGCCAGTTAATTCAAAATTGTGAATGTCACATTTCAAAGAATAGTTATGGCTGCAGAGTTTGTGAATTGTGAGATACTTGTGATAATGACATTATAAAGTTAAGTTGTCTTGCATATTTTTGTGTGCTCAAATTGAGAATTCTAGTAAATTTATTCAGGCTTAAAAAAACTCAAAAAACCTTTATTTTGTCTTGCATAAAGGATGCCACTCACACAAAAGAGAACTTTTCCTTATTATGGCTCAAACAATCATAAATAAAAAGAATTCTGTAACAAATATGAACGTCATTACATGTGAGCTTTTTCATCTTTATTTGTTCCCAAGCCTAAAGTAATACAATGATTGATGGATGTGTTGAAACAATATTCCCACTACCAGTCTTGCCCTTTAGCAATCTCTCTGTACTTTTGTGCTGTTTCAAATAATCACAGACTCTGGTGAGATACTAATGAAGATGTTTATGGTAGCCTTAAACCAAATGCAATATTTTAATTTAAATCTGATACTGATCCTCAGTGCAATGGATGCATTGACAATAATTTATAGTCAATACATCTCTCCAGCCTCAGCTAATCCACAGAACCAGTTATGTCAGACTAGGGAAACTTCCAATATCTCATGTGATTCATTTTATTTTTCTTTGCCCTAAGCAGAGACCATGATGAGCTTGGAAAAACACAAAAGAGGAAGCAGACCTTTCTTTTTTCCAAGAAAAGTGGTCAGTGTCAATTACTGCTTTTTAGACTCTTCACCTGGCCATGTGAAAAGTATTTTTAAACATTTCTCTTTACTCACTTCATCTAGAAACAATGCTACAGACAGGGAACCTTAACCGTAACAGCAAGACTAGTTGTACCAATGAGATAACTTGCCCTCATAAAGACAGCATCAGGTTTTGATTACCCTGTAAGGTCTATTATCAGCATCTACTGCAAAAGAAAATATCCACAATTATCTGAATTGATATTTAAAAGCCAAATCTTGTATTTCTCATTCAGCCTCATGTCAAACTGACAGGAAACAGGAGTTAAATTGCTAGTAAAAATAAAATTATTTCTTTTCAGATGAAAAGAATTAAATGTATATTGTTACTAACTTTGAAATTACCTGCCTGGTACTTTTAAAATGCAGCCAAAAAGTAGGAAGGGCTACATGTAAGTGCTGATGGCTTAAAGCCTATTTTTTCCCTATAATGTACTGCATGATAAAGGTCTTTCACATATTGAAGTTTTGCTGCCTGTACCACAGGCAGAAGTTAATGGCCCCTCTGTGTTACAAACCATCCTGGATTATAAAATCTTCAAAGGGAAAAGAAAATAAACTAGACAAACAGGAAAAAAAATCAATCAATCAATATTAGCAGGTCAACATCCATTTACATTTCTTGGAATGGCATCAAGGAATTGGAGAGGCAATCAGAGACTGCATGCAAGAAACATATAAAGTTTAAAGGGCAAAAGACCAAAGGATACAATATGTAACAAAGAAATAAATAAGTGTTAAACAAAACATTCTGAAGTGATATTCTTGGTTCTTCAAGCATTCTGCTTTTGTAATTTGTTCTAAATTTTGCGGGCTTTTTCTCACTTATAAATTTGAAAGTTTATAAGGAAAGGACACACTGAAAAAATACAAACAGAACTAATAAAAATATCCTGAAGGGCAAAATACACAGATGGAAAGAGGCCAAGCAGATCTGCAATACTGAATGCTTTATACATTTCACCTTGGCTGAGCTCACAGTTTCCAAGTGAATTGATCCAAAGTTGTCTTCCTTAATAGTATTAGAATAAAAATATAAACCACACATAGTATATAAAACTGCTGGTCTAAAATGACTGGGACAGTTGCAAACAAAGGATGCTGTGCTGTATGTAGTACACTCCTGGTTTAGATTCTCTTACCAAATATAACACCCTATCTATTTACAAGAGGAACAGCTTACATTTTCAAGGACAGTGTGCTGGAAATCTGAAGGGTCTTCTTTCTTTTCTGTTACTCTGCTGCCAGGCAATTAGTCGTAGGAGGAGAAATGGAGAATGAGATTCTCCTTGAGTCATACCAAGATTCACACTGGCAAGAAGCAATTTCGCCGTCCTGAATTATGAACCGATCACATGGCCTTGAAGCTGCCTGAGTGAGGGGGCAGTTCCCATTAACAGTTGACAAAATGTCATCTTTGTCTCTGAAGGGCCAGATGTGAATGTTCCTTTGCAGCTAGCAGCCAAGTCATCAGAGCTGAGCAGGTCTGACTCTGCCCATGACTGCAGATGCTGACAGACACTGCAGATGTGCTGCTTGCTCAAAAACACATCCCCTGCACCTGTGAGAAGGCTTGGACACCTTCTCCTAGCAAACAAGGCTCCCAGTGTCACTGTCCCAGCATACCAAGGTGTAGGGTCAAAGCCAACCTGAACAAAATTAATAACTTCAGGTCCAGTTCCAGTGCTAGGCATGTTTGCATGGGTTTTCAAAATCAAGAGTTATATTTGAAAATGAGATTTCAACAGAGAAAAGTACTCAGTGAACAATATGAATTTTATTAAAAATAAGGGGCCTAATTCCTCAGTTCATCACTCCAGGATTACATTAATGAATTTCCATGGAGTTATATCCAGTGAAAAACTCTTCAGATTAGAACTATCATAAACCTCAAGTAATGGAGTTTGTGCCCATTATGTATGGAGTGTAAGTGTACAGTAGGACATTTTCAGTGGTGAAAGGCAAGGTTTGGGTGGGAGTAGAAGAGGGAAGTAGGCCCTTCTTTCTTGTCTTTTCCACCTTCCATTTTTTGTACATTGCAAACACCACTTTCCTCTTTACATATATATATTATGAGCACTGTGTGAAATTAATTTGCTGATCAAGTGCCTGATACTAATACAATTTTAATTAGCCTTTGGTTTAAGTTACCTACTTGAATGAATACTTTTTCCCAAAATGAGAGAAAGCAGAAACAGAGAGTGTATTAATATCTACACGTTATTATAACTGATAAGATTGACATTCATTGAAATTTTAGATCTTATGACTCAACTCTTTTAACAAGAAAATGTTAATGCAAGGCAGTTGACGGTTTCTTTTGAGGACTTAAAAAAATCACTGGCTTACAAATCAGTTGTTAATATTTGGCTTTGTGACTGAATATAACATTTTCTAGTTACAACAACTTCACTTACTGTACCAGAACACTTCCCTCTTCATCTACAATGTGGAAAGAAACATGATGTATTTGTCATCTTTAGTGGTTTTATTCTTAGCACTAAATTCAATATTTATGAAATTGAGCCATAACACACAATCCTACCACCGAGTCAGAAACAGCAGGGGACAGAGAGGAAAGGAAGCAGTAACTTCTCCTAGCAGTGGCATTTCTGTCCATATGTACTTGTGAGTAGCTTTGCAGACACATTGCTTTTGCTTTTCATTATAGCACACGCCAAAAAAAAATTAAACTACTCCTGGAGTTGGTCAGACCAGGAAATGAAAAATGTTTCCATTAGATGTGAGAGAAGGCAGGATTGAGATAAAAGGTTTTATCCGTTTTTGGCAGATGAAAGCGTGTCAGTGAAAGTACAACTTTTATGTTGGCCTCATATATGGAGGCTTCTAAAGGCTGATCCTGGAGCTGTTATTGCATGATGCCAACAAGACTTATGAATATAATGAGGTTAAGGATAAAGGAAACCCTCAGAAATGCTAGAAGTGCACTCAGGGAATTTCTCAAAAGAATGCAGTTCTTACTGTAAAACTACTGCAGGAGTCTTTCTGTTGCCTCTTTTCCATCCCTATGCAGCCAGACAGGAGCAGTTTAGGAGCAGTTAATGCCAGCTTGTGTCACTGCTGGTTCTCCTGGGAGCAGCCCCTAAGATGCTGAGAAATGTTTTGGCTCCTAATTGCTCTAGAGTTAGCCAAATAGTATTCAGAAACATTTTCTTCCAGATGTACAATGATATGAACATGTAATCCCACACATGGGTTCTAAGGAGACAAAGGATCTGGGAAAGGCACACTTATGCAACAGTGATAATTCTTTAACTGGCAGGGATGGATTTTCATTCATCCTGCTGTAATCAACAGTTGATGCAAACTCAAAGATTTCATACAGGTCTTATCACTTGGGTCACCAATTCCAAAACCCTAAGAAAACATTTTTTGAGGGTTGTTTTTTCAATCTAGGCTTGAAAATTTGAAGCACCTGGTTTCTCTGACACCATATGGAGAAGCAGAGTGATAGACATGAGAGACAGACATAGAAACTTATATAAACCAATATTCATTAGGGAAGTTTTAATAGATTTTAGTATTGCTCAGTTTAAATTATCTAACAGAGTCAAATCACTTCCAGTGATATTTTGGTACTGGTCTACACCCAATTTTACCAGGACTTGTGGAATAAAGAAAAGCAGCCTGAAGAAAATTTAATTAAATAAAAATTTAATAAAGAAGGGAAGGCATTCTAACCAGAAAATGGTGATAGAGAAACAATACATTTATTGTGGTGTAACCAGGAAATTAATGTTGCAAGAAACCATAAATTTCTATCAAGTTGCAAATACTCTGAACTTTTCAGGCTTACACCACTGACAGGATGGAAATCAACACCCTGCAGAAGAAAACCACCAAGAAAAATGTCTTAAAAGATATTTTTAAAAAAGATTTAGTGACTTGACAAAGAAAGTTGTAACATGGTTTGATCTGTGCAGACAACAAAATATCACCAGTTGAAAGTAGAGTCCAGATCCTGTTGTGGTTGTGGGCTTGTGTGGATGTTGCTAAATGAGAAATGCACTGGAGGTTTAAAAAGAATTAAAAACAATGGGCAAGCATAACATTGAGCCTCCTACTCAGTAATGAAGAGCATAAACACTTGTTTAATATTATTAGATATAGTCAGGGCTAAGTACGAGCATTAAGAGAAAAAAGAACGTTTCCAGTGAAATCAGGGAGGTAGGAGTTATTGAAAAACCTTAATACCACAAACAAACAGAATCCCAAGCATTTCTCTTTGCTAAATTTATGGGTAGCTATAAAAAAAAAAAACAGAACATGTTTAATTCTGCCTGTTGAAAAGGTAATTCATAATGTTTTCTTATTGAGACATAAGAGCTTAGAGGAACTGCTTGCTGGAATACTGTAAGGAAAAGAAAATAATAAGGGTCAGTAAATCATGGTAAAAACAACAAGTCCTAACCACTTTAAAACAGGTGAGGTACCGACTCTACCCAGAAATGTACAGAACAGGTTAGTTTGTATAGTCAAAGGAGAACCATGTCCAGCAGCACACCTGTGACATCCACAGAGCACTTTGTGGCCTGCTTTGAAAGCTGGGCCTCGCCAGGACCAGTGGGTGACAAGAACAATCTAACCGAGATAAATGAAGAGTTCTGTTGACTTTAAGGATCCTTTATCAGAGGTTTTCCCAAATCATGCAGTATGAGAAATGAGGAGGAAAAGAGCAAACTGAAGCAAGGGTGCATATGTGTGGCTGTCTTCAGGGAACACGAGGGTGGAAACAGCGCCAGTGGGTGATCCCTAATGGAAATATCCCTGCTTTGCAAAACATATCTGAAAGTCTATGGCAGACAGGGGTCTTAGCCAAAAATAACATATAGTGAATAAAACCACACAAAATAGTGTAAAAACATCATAAGTGCAGAAAATCAGAGCTTCAGAGCAGCATTTTCTGTAACATTTTCACTTTGCTTCTGTAGCACAGTGTAGTACAGAGAATGCAGAATTGGCTACAGAGAATAAACAATCAGTCAGGTGGATGAATAACATAGAGTGCAAAATATGACAAAGTAGAAAGCTCTTGTTACTCTAGGAGACACTAGCAAGGGCATAAATATTTCATTCCAATAAAAGCACCTAAACTGTGTTTTGACTAAAGCTGAGTGATACAGCCTTACTGTCTATATCTTGGAGTAGCATTATCACTCTCTTTTGAATGAGGTACATAAACTTTTCCCATTAGAAGAGTATTAAAGGGAAATATTTTATTTATTGTAGTTTACAGGAACAGGATTTACTTGTAACATAAAAATCTCTTACCAACAGGTGCATACAAACCTATTTCATGTTGTTTGTCTGGCCAGGCACCACTTCATGTGACAATAAGCAAGCCCCAGCTATGTTTTCCCTCCCTGTTCAATGCTTTTCAAATACCATGTGAATAAACATATGAATGTGTAATTTTCTTTGGATTTTCTGTGGAATTTAAAACTCTGATAAACATTATAAAAATCTAACAGAATTATGGCTGAAGTTAATGACAATAAAATTGCTTATTTTTGCATTAGAATAAAAATGTGAAGTACAATCAAAGGCTGAAATAAAAGCAGTGCCTTTCAGATGTGAATGAGTTTCCTGCTTCACTTGTATAGAATGAGATATAAAACTTTCTTTTCCTGTTTACTGTTAGTACTAAATCATTGCTAATTTTTATTACTATTACTTAACAATTATCAAAATAAGTACATGAAAAATAATTCTTCTGAGTTACAAAGAACTCTATGTTCCCACAGAATAATACAGATTACTGATGCCACAGCCTTCAGAGAAACCCTCCCCAAAGTCCTATTCATCTTCAGCAGAGGTGTGTGTTTTCTGGCCCTCCATAAGGAGTGAGCATGAAGCAAAACTGCATATCTCAATATAAATAAATGCTTATATTTATGCAAATTTTATACCTCTATTACATAAAATTAAGAAAAAAAATGAAGTCAGAAACAGGTGTTAAGTGCTGCAAGAAGAATTTTTGGAGATTTCTCTAGGGTGAAAAAAGAATAATCCAAGAATGAGTTTTCCTATTTGCCCATGTGTCAGCAAAACCAGAACCTTTGAATGACACAAGAAAATATTTTAAGTGGATATGTTACATAATTTTGAAGAAGCCATTTCTGGTATTGCTACATGTGACGTGTTTCCATTCAGCCTGAGAAGAATCAGATACTGAGCTGGAAGGGACCCAGCAGGATCAATAAAACATTTTGATGTGTTTATGTTTGTGACAAATAATACAGATTTTTATAGGAGATGTGGGTGCAAATTCAAACTTTTTTATTATCTTTCTTATGCAACCCCTGGCAAAGCACTTCAAGGCTCTCTCTTCACTCTGTAATATAAATCTGCAAAACATTCTGCCTGGAACAAGTAAAAATTTGTTTTAAAAACAAAACAAAGTAAAACATTCAAAAGGAATAACTCTATTAAGAATTCCCCCAAATCTCCTTCCTTTATGAACAACCAATCAAAACAGAATGAAAGAGAAACATAAGCAGCAGCATTCCACTAGACCTTATCTTTAATATTTGCTTTATTTTCCCAGGGAAGGGAACAATAATGAGACAAAGCAGAAATATTCAAGCAGGACATTCAAAGACGAGGGAAACAAAAGCTTACATGAAAAAAAGGTCTGGGAAATAAAATAAATAAAATAAAATAAAGTAAAATAAAACAAAATAATTTTTAAAAAATAAAATAAAATAAAATAAAATGTTTGGTTTAAGTATAAAAAATAAATAAGAAATGTTACCATAAGTACTCATAAAAGTATATGGTGGAAAGATAAACACAAAGAGGTTATTTACCTTTTCTGCTAATATTCACAGAAGGAAAGTAAATTGAGTTAAACCAAAGGGAAGAATTTAAAACTGATAGAAACTGCCCTTTTGTGCAATACATAATTAGCTTTCATTCATTACACCTCCTTCCATCTTTTCCCACAAAAATAATAAATAAATTTAAACCACAGAACAGAAAGGGTCTGAGGCATTACTATCTCTTTTAAGAATGAACCTATCTCCTCTACTAGAGAAAAAAAAAAATATATTTGCATGACTGAAGGGAGTTCCCAGAGGGAAGAATCGTTATTGTCCACTCTGAGACTTCTGCTATTAACCTTGAAAACCAGTGGTGTTGCTCTCTACCCATGAAAATATAGACCTGAACTGGTGTGAGCTGGCTGAAAATGTCTCCATCCTAAATGTAGGCTCGTGAAAAAGAATCTTCCCTCCCAAACCCGATAGAGACATTACCATGGAGTTTGTTTAGGGTTGAACAGGAGTTTAAATGTGGGTTTTCTTAATGGCCATGAATGTTCATTCTGGAGCTACATGAATTTCAGAAGTAGGATGAGTCAGTACAGTTACTTAATTGTTTTAAAGGCCAAAGCTAGGACTGTCTGGAAGTGCAACATTGAAATAAGAGTTATTTGAACAGCAAGATTAGTGAAGCTAAAGGTCAACCTGATGAGCTAACAATTTTTTTTTTTTTTAAATTAAGCTGCCTAGACACTCAAAATAATATTTTTAGTTACAATAAAACCATAACTTAGTGGCAAGACACGGAGAAGGCAGGGTGCTTGTTATTTAAATCTACAGAGAAGTTCAAAGACATAAAATGCCTGCATGGGTCCATGTGCCTTGGGTTCTGGGAGAGCTGATCCCTGTGCACATTTTGATGCAGTTGTCTGGTGCACTGCAGTCTAGCACTTGCTTTTGATGCCTGCTAAATACTGAAGCGGTTTTTGGAATACTTAGAAATTTTTAAATCCTCTGCAGCAGTGAGGGGAACAAAGAAAATATTTTGCCACTGTGAGGAGAAAGTTCCTTTTCTATAGTAATTGAAAAGAGAGTTTGGGGGGCTGAGAAGAAGGGGAGAAAAAAACCCTTTTGTTTTATGTTTTTCCTATCTATTTTCAAACAACTTATAAAGATGGTAAGGCTTTTATCTTTTTTTTTAATATTCTATACCCTGAAATACAATTATTCTATGAGATAACAGCATGGATCTTAGTGGCTATCTTTTGGCCACTAAGTTGAATTTTTCTCTACAAAACCACTTTATGGTTCAATCATGAATCGAGTTAAAGCTTGTGGCTGTAAATGGGTTTCTTCTCCATGCATACACATATGCATAGGACGAGCAAATAGAGAATATGACTTGCTGGGCAGAGCACAAAATTTAAAAAAAAAAAAAAAATTGGAAATTGAGTGTTGTGCTTCAAATTCCTGAACTGCTACTGGCATCACACAGGAATCAGATCAATCCTGTTTTCAGTGACACAGTAAACTACAATCTCAAAATCTGATAGGCACATTCTCCCCAAATTCTTACCTATCATTTCATTGTCATTCCTTCATTTTGTCTTGATCTGACCTATTCTTGGATCCAAAATACAATCTCCACTCAATTTTCCAGCTGTGATATTATATTTTATTGTTCTCTACTTCCTTTGGGACTCTTTCTTTTCTAATTATCACACTAAGTAGATCTGGCTTTCTTGCTCACAGCTTGATCACTTTTTTCATGTGTGATACCATCTGCCTAATAGGCTTTCTTATCTTGCCTGGGGGGAGGAGGGGCTGCCATTGTAGATTCTGCTGTGTATCCCCAGAGATTTTAATCCATGTTTTCTTATCATCAAAAAAAGAAGAAAAAGAAAAACCTTATTTTATAGCTGATTTCATCAACAAGATTTTTAGCCACATGTAACAGAATATTCTTTTTCTGCAGCATGTTCATGCAAAGCTCAAGGCCAGTTATAATATTTTCTATTCAAATATTTTCATCCAAGTAGAGACAGTCATCATATGCATGCCCTGAAAGAAGCATTTTTCCTTTATTCTGTCCACTGGCAGAGTAAAAGTCTCACCTAGCACAGATCAGAATTGATCTGATTGATTTTACAGATATTAATGATGTAATCCTGATTACAAGAGCAGACCTGATAATTTTAGGATGATTGTTTCTGTTAGACAAATTAGTAATAGAAATGCTCCAAGAAATTAAATACTCAGCTGCCAGTGGGGAGCAGGGGTGCCTGGGGCTGAATTGAGATGAGCTTGAGCAATTCCATATCCTTCTGGAAGAAGGATCCTGGTCTTTGTGTGCAAAGAATGCCCATGGCATAAGTGCCAGAATATCACCATCTAATTTATTTACTCTGTGATTCATTGATTAATCATTTCTTTGCATTCCATGACACACAATACTACACAGAAACACCTCCTCCCCACCAGGGTTCGGTTTGTGGATCAAGAGAGCTGTGTGAAAACTAGAGAGACAATAATAGCAGAACAAATTTGTTCTGCAAATTTTACCTTCACAAGGGATCGTCTTAGTGTTTGACTTTGTGAAGGAAGTTATAATTGATACTCGGAGGTAAAGCACAATATAATTCAGTCCATGACAGAAAACAGGAAAATACTGAAGCAGCACCCTCATTTGCTGACACTCACATCAAAAACTGACACTTGGAAAATGTTATCATACTTTTTCTTGTACTTTATGAAATCCTGGCCACCTCAGATTTCATGGCAAAGTCCCTCTTGATTTCTAGAGGACTGAAAATTTATTTGAATTGAACCATTATTTGACATGTTGAAACCTTTGCATAAATGTCATTGTGCTTATATAAAATCTGTATTAAGAACTTGACTGTGACCACCTAGCTCCAAACTGAGGAGTCATCACTTTTTCCATGTGAGTGTTCTATTTATTGCTATTACACCATAAAGCCTACCAGAAAAACACCAAATTTACATGTAACTTGATGAAATGCCAGTGTATTCACTGCATTTGCCTCATCCAGAAGTTAGACCTGAATTTTTGGGACATATCAAAACACATCTTCAAGGAAATAGCACTTAGAATAATGCCAATTTATCCCATTTATGGACAAGCAGCAAAGGATTTATGGAAGCCTTCCCAGCAGGTCTGATAGATGGGATAAGGGACCCATAATTTTTCAAATATCAGCTGTGTGGCATCTGCCTCACAGGCACTTGCTTTGATTAGGGTCATAACATAGGTTAAGATTAATTCCTTACCTTTGACTGGGTATAGAGTCATCGTTTCCTGTTTCAATTGATGTTTCCACTTTGGAAGAGATTCACTCAGCACACTGAGCAGTGAATCTAAGCCAAAGTCACTTTGTTGTCATTGCTATTTAAACCCAAATCAGCCACCCCAACTGGGTATACACCTAATGACAGACAGGGTGATCTAGGAGAGCACAGGGCTGGTGCAGGGACCACCGCAGAAGTTGGTGAAGCTACTCCTTCACCTGCAGTGGAAATGCAGCTGTATTGCACTCACCTGAGTGCGCTGCTCTTTCAGCCGAAATATACTTCAGTGCACTGCACAATTATTCTGCCATCTGCACAATGCCAGTCCAGCTAACACACAGGGAACCTGGACACAGCCACAAAGGCATTGATTGTACTGGTAAACCTTTTTCACAGATCAATACTGTTCCTCTACGCTAACCTGGATGCAATGCAACAGAAGCCAGTAAATCTCATTTATTCATTAATTCTGTCATCAGAGGTCCCGTACATAGCTCCATTTTCATTACTGTTGCTTTATTTGATATCTCTGTGGGTACTGAATAGACTCTCACGAGTATTCTGCTACACTTGGCTGAATTGTGTGACTTTTCACCCATGTTTCTTAAGAGACTACAGTCTGATACAATTCAATAACTATTACCTGGGGGTTAGCCTGAGTACATGTGAAAGACGTTCCTTCCTTTAGCTTTGACTCAGAAGAGCCGGATAATTTTGGAACTGCACTGGGAGTAGGACATCTGGTAGGATATACAACAGGTGTTCAAAGACTGGACACTCAGATTTATATAACTTTATGCTCAGGTCCACTCCATTCTTGAATTTATCCACCATCAAGCAAAAAATATTCCACTCTGTGAAAAAAAAAAAAAAAAACAAACCAAAAACCAAACCCAGCATTTTTCTGTCTCATCAGGAAAAGTAGACAGGGATAAAACAAAGTTATAATGAAAGGATAAGAGAGAAAAAAAGAACACAAGTAGCTTAAAAATAATAATTAAAAATATATAGGCAGTGTAGAAATTAAACACAAGAGCCAGATTATCAGCATCTATAAGGACAGTATGGCTAAAAAACACTGAAATTTTTAACAAGAAAGTAACTGCAGAGCAGTTACATCAGGTTCTTAACTTGAAGGAATATCAGCAGAAAAGCTAAAGTTAGTATCCTCAGAGCCTACATTTCAGGCTATTTTTTTTAGATCCTTCTCTAACCCAGAGAAAGGTGGTCAACTTTATGATTCGGACTCAGGGAGGTGAAGAATTTGAGACAGCATTATTAAACCAACATCATCCATTCAAATATTTCTAATGATCTTAATGATGATGAATGGGAAAGGAAAAATAATCAAATACATTGTAACTTTATCATATTTCTTTAGAACATATTCAAAAATAAAAACATGTTTGATGTTTAATGCTTTGTTTTGGTAGAAGAAATTAAGTGCTGACTTTCATTTTTATTTCATTTTTTGTAATTTTAATATTTAACCATGCAAATTAATGAGCTGTCCAATCTAAGAGTCCCAGAATCAGGTCTCAAACAGCACTAGCAACCAAAAAACATTATTCTCTTGCGTATTGAAACAGCACACACAGCTATGAGGTGCACACTCAAGCATTTTTCTAGCAGAATTATAAGAATCATCATATCTGTGCCAGGAACAGGTTGCCACACAGACCTGCAAGTTTTAAAATATGTCTTAGAGCCTGGAACCTAGACTCTGATTTTAGTACTGGCATTACTTGTGAGCAGGGTGATGGTTGGAACTGATGATTTTAGAGGTCTTTTTCAAACCTAATGATTCTCTGATAACATCACATTCCCCTTTCCAGAGGAAGTATTGCATTACATGTTAGACAGGCATTAGACAAGATTTCACCACTAAGCACAGAAGTGCTGTCATCCAAGAACTTTCCTGAGGAAAAAAAAATATTATTATTTAGAGAGAATGAATATAAAATGTGTTTATTCTGTTCTTTGACCATATTTAGGCAGATTGTTTAAAAAAAAAAGACTATAAAAATGATGTTTAAATTCCATTTAGTTTATGGACGAAATGGAGGAGTGACTGCTTCAAACATTCTATGTATTACAGGTATTTTGATCTGCTAAAGGGCCCCACCTGCCAGAATCTCCATCACACCCAAATGGTAGTTGTGCAGTGTTACCATAGAAATGGGACAGCACCACAGAAAAAGACATATAATCATGTGTGTATCCTGAATGAAGGCCCACTAACTATGCATGGGAAACCAGCATGCTGGGATCACTTCTTGAAATGATGATGGGATTGCCTGGAAAATTACTGTTCATGGTATCTGCAGTGTTTACAGTGACTGACTCCAAGGCAGAGTGCAAACAGGAGACAAAAGAAAATCTTTGCTAAGACTCCCTGCAGAGGATGCAATGGATAAGGTGGGAAAAAGCAGAAATGCAAGAGCCAGATTATCATCATCTATAAAGACAATATGGCTAAAATAACACTGAAATTTCTAACAAGAAAGTAAGTGCAGAGCAGTTACCTCAAGTTCTGAGATCTACGTAAAAGAAGTAAATAACAAGTGCAGAAGAAGAAAAAAGAGACTAATTTAAAAAATGAGAAACTGAAGAAATTGTGAGTGAAGTAGAAGCAAGAACTGAAGGGAGAGTGAAGCATGAGAAACTTAACAAGAGAAAATGGAGAGAAAACAGGCTCAAACGGGAAAGAGAAAAATGAGAAGCAGTGTAGGAAGCGAACAGAAAGAGCAAAGGCAGAGATGAGGATAACAAGGAGAAAATCCCCAGGAAAAAAAATGATGGCAAATGCAGTAGTGAGAAGGAAAACAGTAGAGGAAATGCCAAAATTTAAGAGGAATTGGAGCAGCAGCTGACATTGAAGAAGCTACATATCCCATAATTGGAAGTAAAAACCCCAGATATGTTTCATTTTTAAAATATTGATAACAAAGTAATATTGTATCTCACAGTATCACTTTTTTCAAAGTCCACTAATATTAATAAGGTAGTAAGGGAAGCTTGCAAAATCGAACCACGCTTTTTATTTCTGGAAGATGATCATCCATTTTTTATGTAGTATTTGCCCATGTCTCTCGATTTCATTGAGTTTGCTCATGGATGTTTCATCAGTAGGAAAAAAAAAACCCACAAGCAAAATCTAAGCCTGAGATTAAAACCCTGAACCCATGTTCATGTAGGTACCTGGCCATCTTTTCAGGTATTTGAAGGATCTTAATAGAAATTGATAACAGGAGCAGAAGTTTTGAAATTTTGTTTGCTTATTTGAATGTTCAAATAAAGCTATTTATTTCTACATGGGCTATTTAGGGTGTTTGTTACCTTTTTTCCTAAATTCAGGTTCAAACTTTATGTGGATCTTAGTGAGGATAAAAGAAAACTGAAAATTTTTGCATACATAAACAAATATACTACCTTAGCTTTTTTGTTATTAAAGTTTAACATCTTTATAACTTTTATCTTAAACGATGGCACTTATTCTTCCGCTTTGGAAAATGATGAAAAAATGAGAATATATTTTAGCCTTTCTTTTAGAAGCTTCCTATCTTTTTTTTTGGGTGGGGAAAGAAAAAATTACAGTTATTATACTTTTTAGCTTGACAAGACTCAGTTCTTTTGCCAGACTAGACATTTTCTCAGTCATTTTCAGAATTTTGTACCTTTCTAAGGTGTTTAATTATCAAATAGAATGTCATAAGAAGACTTTTTTAAAGAATTCAAACAATTTGAAGTTGTAGATAGCATAAATTTACAAACACAGTAGCAAAACAAAAATCAGTAATCAATTTACTTGATTTTACTCAATCCAGCCCATTTACTTAGAAAACTAAAAAACATATGTGATTAAATAGCCATAGCTGCCCAAATAAAAATAAAAGACCCTCTCCCTTCCATTATTTCTGCAAAAATATATTTTGGCTCCCAGTAATGATTTATTCTTGTTTTGACACAACACAGTGTGAAAATTAAGTCCAGAATATCCAACAATGAAAAATTCAGGATTAAAGCATCGGTACCTGAAGGCCTGACAAATGATAAATTAGGAAGGGAACCAATCTGTTAACTTTTCCTACGTTCCACTCAGGGACAAACCTCTGAAGGCACTTGCAGTGTTGTCAAAGTTTCATTAAGACACAGAATCCTTCCCAGGGTTCTCCAGGTGCCAGTTTGATGGATGTGCACCACGAGATCTGTTCCTGGGCTTTGCAGTGGGTTCGGTTCCTGCTGTACAGCTGTCAGGTGTTTGTTAACTTGAGCATTTAAACAACAAAGACCGTGTAAATACAGCCCAAGAATGCAGAGCTAACAAAGACATAAAGCTGTGCAAGAAAAACAACACCTGGAGAAGTCCATAAGTCTGGAGAACTAAGATTGCTGTAGGGAGAAATTAATTTTTCTGTTCTGCTTCCACTACACACTATAAGACTCCCAAAACCAGAGTTTCAGCAATGGATTTTTGTAATTTTTGCACAGTTTTCAGTAAACTGAATTTGTTTGCAGTCCAGTCTTAATATGCAAATGTATGAATTTACTATTGTTCCATTTTTATCTTGTTATAGTCTCATTAATAAAAAAAAAGAAAAAAAAATTAAAATAATATGCCTAAGCAACAAGTAATTTTCCATGGGTATGAACATAAATTGCCAGAAGAAAAATCAGCCTAAAAATACGTAAATCTTTTTGCAATGTTAATTATCTTACTAGTAACATAACCTCTGTCAAATTCCCAAAGAGAATATAGTGATAATGAAGGTCTGACCTTCTGCTTGTATAAGCAAATATGCAATAGCAATATTCCTTTTCTCCCATACCTATCACTTTAATGCTTATAATTGAAAATGCATTTACCCATTTAAAGAATGTGGTTACATAATTAAAGGCTGAATGAAAAGCCTTATAGAAAGATAGTGCAAAAGTGATACAGTTGTCATTGCAATTCCCTGTGAATAAAATTCATTGCAAAGCATAAATTAGTTTGTAACCACTGTAATCACCAGCATTCCAATGAAATCATAAATGTAGTGGGCAGAATTAACAAGTTTGGAAGACAGCAGTTATGTTAGTAGCCTTGTTATTCAATTAACTTGCCTGCAGAAAGAAATTATATGAGTATCTAAAAAACCCTTAGTGATCTGAATTTTTACTGACAGGATATAAGAATAGGATTTACTCAAAGTTTACTTTTGAAGAACAGGTTCAAATTTTTGTTTTGAAGAATGATAATTCTACTTAAAATAACCTTTAAACTTTTAACCAACCAGTGAATATCTTGAAAATCTGCTTACAGAACCTGCTAGTGTTCCTGCAAAAAAAAATACATTTAAAAGTGTCACATTAACTAAGTTTTGTGTATTGATCTGTTTACATGAAAATGGTTAATGTCTACACCCTTAAACATAAACATGCATTTCAGCTTTTGGGAAGGCAAACATAGACACTTTTGCTGAAAGATGAAACACTGATTTCTGAAGTACTTACCCAAAATACTCTGATATAAGTTCAAACTGCCAAGAAAATGGGAAACAGGTTGAAATTTACCTTCTCCTGGTTTAAGGAAGCACATCAAACATTTTCTTCTACAGTCCTGTGGCAGAACTTATATTGCAACCAGTTAAATTCCCAGCACCTATATTTTCCTGTCTCGTTGCTCTGAGAATTTGAAAGCTGCTTATAATTTTCCTCATAAATTCATATATGTTGAGGTTATCCCTATTTGTCTTTTGACAAGTGCTGCTGAGAGGATTTTCCCCTGCTCCATGCTTGTCTTTTCTACATCTAAACATTGTTTTTATTTTGCTAGGCCCTTCCTTTGTCCCTATAAGCAAGGCTCCCACTTCCTCAATCACTCTTTCACTTAATCTTCCAGAACACAGGCAACAAGAATTGCGCCTGGTGTTGCAAGGGACATCTCCTCTGTCTCCTGCATAAAAGAGCAAAAAGGCTCTATTTATGCTGAAAATAGCTCACTCGGTACAACTTCCATAGCATTAATACTGGCAGGGGAAACAACCTCCCCTTGCTGCCAGGGGCTTCAATCCAGAGACTGGGATTTCTGATGAAGGTCTCTAAACACTGGGCAAAACAATGTCAGTAACCTCAGTTTCAGGGACAAATCGCTGAATCTTGTGCTTTTTTCTTCCTCTCTGCTTTTTTTCTGTCTTCTGAAACTGTAGAGAGAAGTATTCATCTCATTCTTTTAAGTACATGGGCTTTTATTTAACCCTCTGTACTGTCCTGCTGCTGCTGAAGCTTCCCTGAACTTGGAAAATGTCTGTGCGCTATCTTGTTCATGCCATATGTCTCATATGCTAATTCCTAGGATTATATGATTTCCTGTGTATTGTGCTCTCAAGAGATTCAAATTAAAGTTAGTTCCCCAAAAGTTTGCCTTGTTTTCTTATTTCTTATTTATTTCTATAGTCTGATGCCAGTCCACATCTTCCTACTGTAGTACAAAACCAATAAATCTGATGGGACGCTAGAATTATTTTCCATTTATTTTTTCTCATTTATATTCTTCTAGTCTGGAATAATTTTTTGCAACATCTCTTCATCTTGAAAGCTTTCTGTTTTAATATGAGAAAAGTTGATGGTACCTGCAAGAACTCTGTTCTTAAAGAATTACACCGAAGAGCTCTTGTTCCTTCAAATGTCCCCACTGAATGCGGCCACTTAAGAATTTTGAGCTGAACACATTGTACCATGAAATTCATATGAGATAATATAAAATGTTATGAGCTAAGGAATCCATATTTTTCTCAATTTATACACATCTGTGTATAGATCTGTAAATATATGCATAAATATGTGGAATACTTGAACCTTCACTATTTTCATTCAGAAGATTTTAAGTTTGCTATTTCTTCACAGTGATCTCAGCTAAGGTAGACCTTCCTGTTTGGCACACTGAATTTCTTTTATAATGTTTATTTATATCTTGAGAGTCAAAAAGAGTTATGCTATTAAGTGCCTATGGATTTATATTTATCTCACACTAGTTAATTAAAACCTGAACCTTACCGAGCTCTTCAGAATCCACTGTAATCATTCAATAGAAAATATTTATTGGGAGAAATCATATTTCCTCCCAAGGAATCAGTATGCAACACTTGTAATTGAGCTTCTGGATGACAAAAAGATGTTTCATGGAGTGGTGGTGGCGGTGGGAAAATCTCATTAATCAGAGCAAAGCAGGTGTTTTATAGCCACTGGCTTCCAAAACTCCTTCCCCCCAAGTATGCTGTGCACTGGCTGGAAATTGTGTTGGAGTTGACAGACCTCTTCCTGGCACCGAATGAAAGGGGACAGGGAATGCCCCACTCCTCCAGCCTCACTTGTCCCCTGCTGGCTGGAACAACTTTGAAATAAGAAAAAGGGCAGGGCAATTCTAGAACAGATAAAACTTTTCACTTCCTGAGCAAATACTCTAAACATTATGAAATCTGATAAAGACTACTTTACATGTATGAACTCTGTGTGTGTATAAACACAACCACCACATTTTCTTAGCCATAGCCTCATTTTAATGGGAAATGCCGCACATGGTTATAGATGTGGATGTCACATGGAGAAGGCTGGGATCAGTTTTGGCTCAGGTGTCCATGAGAGAGGGTAAACGACACAATTTTCTAAACATTTGTATTTTAGTATCTCAGTTTAGGTGGACTGTGGGGCTAGGCCATGTATGTAAACCCACACCTTTGATCATGATTAGTGACCCTGGCCAGGGATTTACACTCCCTAGCATCCTGTTTCCAGCTGTGAGCAGCAGATGTTACTGAAGGCGTCCCCTGACTGTGATGCCCAAGACCTGCAGATTAACTGATTCACCATGAATCTGCCTGGACTAGACCTCTTAGTTCCTAAATCCTCAACTTCAGGTACCTTTAAGGTCAGGTACTGCAGCACTCGGGCAGCAGATGTCTGAAGCTTTCAGTGCCTAGCTCTGGGGTGTGCATGTTGGGGGATATCTTACCTTTAACAAGTTTTCACACACAAAAATGATCTGTGCTTCATGAAATGGACTCTTTCTCATGAAAGAAAAAAAGCTGCCAGGCACAAAATGTTCTGCTTCTTTGACAACTTACAAAGAGTGGTTTTCTGCAGGTGATTATTTTTACCTGAGTTGTGGCCACTGCATAAGCAGCAGAAACATTTCCCTAGCCAAAGCTCAGGCTTTTTACGGTATGAATCAATCTCTCTTTTGCCTTCTTTATACTTTACTGTAAATATATATATAAATGTGTTTCATCCATACCTCTAGCATTCCCCAGCATTATGATTTTTAGAGAGCCTTGTTAGATGCTGGGAAAAAAAGTGCCACACACCCCATCATACTTTAGAGGATACTTAATTTTCCTTTGTAATTTACCCTGAGAGAAGGATGGATAACAGCAGTGGTATGACAATTATGGCTCCCTATTTTTCCTAATTATTAGTGACCACAAAAAATTGCTTATAGGCTGAATCATATCTGGCCATTTCCTCCCCTATTCCCATTCCAGAGTAAGTGTAAGCATAGTGGTTCTGATATGTAAAACATCTGTGTTGTGTCATTTATCCATGCCTCTCCTAATGTTTATTTTCAAGCTTTTGTATATTTACAGCAAAATAATAAAATTAAATACCCTAAAACCTGCTTTGAAAGACCATTCTCACAGCAGTCTGAATAAATTCTCTGAATCATATGCAGCATTTCGTGATTCAGTAAGAGATGAAAAACAATAAAACCGATGAAAAAGCCAGGCATCCTAGGAACATTTTGTTCTATTACAGTCCATCATGGTGGAGTTTTGCACATTGATGTTACTTAGTTTTAAAGGAGTGGCATTTTTATCTAGGAATTAAGGTTCAGTCAATTTATGCCAGCAGGTTTTTCTGCCTTCTTAAACCGGGACAAAAGTTTGAATTTGAGCTGTGACTCAAGTATGTCAAACATAACACACTGCAGACTGAGTCTGCTGCAGAGCATTAGAAGATCAAAATTGTGATAAAATGGGATCAATTTCACTGGTTATAAAGAAGAAAAGTAACTTTCTGAAACAAAAATGAGAAGGAAAAGAGAGAGAGAAGAAATCACACTGAGAATTACTTCCTTTCTGAAATGATCACTAGAATCTTGGAAAAAGACAAGCAGCTCTATCCAAGCGATAGTCCATGATGGGTTTGAGTTTCACAGGCACTTTTTCTTCATGTTTTACTATACTATATACAGAAATCAAAGAGAAAGAAAAGAAAAAGAATGCAATAAAAATACTGTACAGCTGCATACATCCTAGGAAAACCATTTAGAAAGCCATGGTAAATTGCTCTGAAATGTTGTCATTACTGCTTTCTTCAGCATAAGAACAATTGTATCTTGGAGGGCATTTTAAAAAGACTATAGTTAATAGCACTGGATTTGAAAGAAAATGGGAACATGGTATTTCCTACTTTTCCCTTCACCAAGACTGATTCTCAGCATCTGTAAACTACAGTCAGTTGGCTTAAAATATGTTGCAAGTAATAACATAACTAACTCTGAATACAGGAGTGAATAAGGAGGGAATGAAATTGAAACATTAGATTAATTTTCAAACATTATTCTGCAAACCAAGAAAGTCAAGGAAACCAAAGGAAATTAGTGGCAGAAAACTGAATATTTTGGTTTGTTTTGTTATTACATTTTGCCTCAATTTTTACCTCAGACCAAACACTCCTTTAAATATGTATTTACTCAATTACAGATTTAACTCTGGACAATAGTGTATTAAAAATTTACTGGAAAAATACGTATGTTCTGGAAATGGAAATAGAATGCTAAACAGACTTATTCTGTGTTTACATTGTTGCAGCTGATGACGAATGCACATATTGAGCACACAAAAAGATTAAGGGAAAAGGGAAATTTCTTTTACATATAATACGTAAATAGACTTGTAAATACTGAAAAAAAAGTAAGTATTATAGCCAAATATGCAAATACAGAGAAATTTCTGATTCTAAGGCTTAGAGCTATTCTTGCATACCTATAAATTCATCGCTCTAATAAAGTTTGCTCACAAACTATCAAGTGTTTGAGGGCAAACACACAGGAGTGTTCATGGAGAAAATAGACTTCTAGGTCCTTTTACATACACCTGTATGCACACAGGTTATATAGAAATTTGTGTATAAATATAGATATTGCTATGGCGCTCAATGGCCTGTTGAAAACAAGTCTGGTTTAAGTGTTATCTCTAGAATACTTTCTTAATATTCCTGATCCTACTGTTTGAGGTGTGAAACTTGATTTGTACTGTGGCCAGGGAAAGTGTCAGCCACTTGCTGCACCGGGAGGTTGGTCCAAGCCTCACTGCTGTAACCCATGAAAACATATTCCTGATGTTTTTCCTGTATTATTACTTGTAAAAAAAAGGCATTTATAAGAGCAAGGTGGTAGATGTTAGCACTAAAACATCTGATAATTCTATAAACCTGTTAATAAATGTTAGCAATGATAAATAAAATAAAAATAAATAAAATAGAATAAACCAAAATAACAATATTAATAATGGCAGTCATACCCACTTAAAAGAACTGGTCTGGAATGGATTTCTTAAAAGTATGTTTTGGAGCTAGAAGACAGAATCTATTTATTGTATAAGAGAAAAGCATAATCTAAGAAATTTCAAAGTCTTGTTTACAGAAAAAAATATCATGACTTCTTGCAATTACCTAATGAACATCATTAAAAATGTTCTAAAAGCATGAAATAATAAAGCATGGATGTTCAATAGATAAAAGAAGCAACCATTAATAGAATGCTGGTATAGGAACCCCAGGAAGCTACAGTAGGTGTCTGAAGCAGTTGATGATTTTCCAAAGAACAAAGAGAATGTGAGGGGCTGTTAATAAGTCTTTCAAGAGAGCTGGACTTGAGCCACATAGTGCTTGGTCTGCAAATACTATGCTTAAAAATCAATCCTTTGCTTCACAGGAAGCCAATGTACTTTTGTCAAAATTAGAGCAACATGAACATCTGTCCTGGAGCCTGTTAACCATCTCACTGCTTGAACCCTTCTGGTTTTCCCTTTCCTCCCATGAGCAGAGGAGAGTAAAATTACAACCATCCACAGAAACCCAAAGGTTAATACGTTTGCAGCAGTATGAGAGTATCAACACATTTTAGAATTAGTGAGAAAATTCAGGCAGTCAGCAGTGCAAGACAGAACGTGAGGATACAGGGTCTCAAAGCAGAAACTGAAGCCCAAACAAAGTTACAAGCATTGAAAACTGTTGAGGATGAGTAAGACAAGAGCAGCATAGGATGTCATTTCACATCTTCAAGGTTACCTTTCAAACTAATTCAAATATGCTTTTAGGAAGCACTAATTAAGAGGTGTTGATGATACCATTTAACTTGAAATCTCTGCCTCCAGTTAGAATTTTTTTTTTCCCAGACGCATTTTGAGAGAAAATGTTTCGTTGTTATTTTTTCTCTAGTCACAGAAACATCAATATTTTTGGGGAAAAAAAATAAATATACCAGGAGGATTTTTTACTTTCAATATATTTCTAAACAGAGCCATCATTATCCAAAGGATTAAGCACCCACAGCTACAACCATTGTTCAGTGGATGACTCTTCTCTCTTTCTGGAGGAACTCATATGTAGATGCAGGCTAGTTGATCAAGTCCAGCTCTGCCTTCTCATTCTTTCCCTGGAGACCACCTGCCCAGATACTTGCATTTTATTGTAATTCCCTCCAACAGCTCTGCTACTTACTTCCCCAGGGCTGGATTTCGCCTTAGCTATTTACAGAACCGTTCTGATGCCATGTAAAAAATCTCATTACAGTGTCACTTAAGAGAGAGAGAGAGATGCAAGTGAAATATTCCTACAGCAAAGCTGTCACACTTGGGACTGGAATAGACTTGAAAGGTGCTTCCTGCCTGAACCTCACTCTGTTAACAGGTCTCAAAATCCTGTAGCAAGCTGCAGATTAAATACCTCAGCCCCAGTGGAGCAGACCCATCATGAATATTGTGTAACGCTGGGCATTCAAGCAGAAGAGATGAGATGTTTCATCTTGAAAACACATCAAATTCTTGTGCAGCACTGCCTGGCACAAACTAAAGCTTGCAACAGGCACTGCCACATCTACCAAAGGCATGCTTGGTTATCCTTGCCCAAGCCTTTGTAAACCACAACCACTCACACACCTGCAATTTCAGGTTAGCAAACTGTCAGTGCAGTGTTGTGTGGCAGGTTTCATCTTGGGTTAAAAAAAGGATTGAAAGCTCTCAGGAGAAAATAAACACACCATAAGAATAAAATCCTTGTATGAGAAAAAACCAAACCAAACAAAAACATAAACCAAGCAAAACAAAACCACAAACAAGAAAACCCAAAACGAAACAGAAAAAATGAGTGCTAAGAAATAGGAATTATAGCTACTGGCTTACTCAGCTGCCCCCCAAAGCTAGGAATAGCCAGATAAAATAAATTCATGGAGGTGCAAGCCCAAGGTTAATCTAATGGTCATTTTCAATTCCATTTCCTGTTTGCTGCTGTTAAGTAGCTGGATTCTTGTTCCTTTTCAAGAACATGAAGAGAATAATGAAACTGAGTGTGGATTTTGGTAGTTTGCATGACACTGTGTTCTTACTGGAGGGACAGAATTGCAGTTAGAGCACTGAAAACCATCAAACCCCATTTCCTGCCATACACACCTGGTAAATAAACCTTTATAGGACACTGATCACAGGTCTTTCTCACATGGAAATCAGCTTCTGCTCTCTTTCCTGTACACCAGTTCTTTCTGAGTAACACAGAAAGCCAAAGAAACAAGGAAGGTGAAAATATAGATCCCTTGACTACTTTAACATAATTGTGTTTTCTTATGGTAAGACACAGTTTTTTCCTTTCTTCCCTGGGTGGTGGTTCATTAATCATTTTAGAGTACTCTTCCCAAGCTAAAATTCGTCCTTATAACACACCTTGTGGGAGAGTCTCAGAACTCTAAATCTTGGTGCATTAGGGGTCAATAATAAATGATGTTAATTTTTCCTCTGCACCCAACTAAAGGGCACTTTAATAAGCAAAGAAGGCAATAAACAAGAGTGAAAGGAATGTGATTATGAAAACTTGTCATAGAATATTAAATAATGTAGCATTGATATAATTAAGGATCAGAGGGATACATCAAAATAACTTATGCTAATTATTTCATTTGAGAGTTAAGAAATATTGCATATGTAGCTAGAACTATATTTGTGTCCTTATTTACATATTTATAGCATTTTAAATATAGTAGGACAATGGCTATTTCCATTTTGCTCCTTACAGAGCCTCCCTGCAGTGCTAATCAAATCCTGACATCTGACTCTAACACTAAGAGTTTTAAGATAATTAAGCGCTTTAACCTAATGAACTTGCATTTTAATCCACTGTATTTGTTTAGAGAAAGCCCAGGAGGCTAGTAATGAGATATGGAGTTTTACACACATTTATAGTGAACACTCAGATTAAGCTCAGCTCAGGAACAAGGCAGATCTGAAGCTTCATCATCAGTTACAGCACAGCAAAGTGATGGCAGAGTACATCACACAAGATTAGATTTGTCTTGTTCTAATAAAATGCAGTAGATGTTTCAATACAATGCCTGCATATAGCTCCCCAAACTAAAAACTCCATTGTGATTGACTTTAACTGATGCTTGCAGCAGGCCAAATGCTGAATGGGAATGGAATTTTATGGCTGTGGCTGTGCCAGAAGAGGGTGAGACATTTCCAGTTGAAGCGGGAAAGGGAAGCTTGCAGCCGCCATGGCTGCATCTGTGGCCATCAGTCCCAAAGCCTGTTTTAGCAGCACTGCATTCCTCTACACAAAACAATTGTGCCAAGAGCCAGAGGCAGGCCCCTGGCATCCTCAAATCCATGTTAGTGGGCAGTTATCAGGCAAGGAGTTCCACAGGGAAATGCATTATCTGCCTCTTCACAGCAAGCCTCACCAAGGGAACAGGATACAAGCTGGCTGTGTTTCCTCAGCTTCACACAGATTTACCTCTCCAAAAGGAAAAACAGTTACAGGAAAGAGATGCCTTGCCGTCCATGCCTAGCTTTTCTTTTTATTTTTCTATTTCTCTGCATTCCACACCAAAAAAAAAAAAAGAAAAAAAAAAAGAATTTACGTATTCTTAACCACTGAAGCAAGCCAAACTGCTGAACCGAAAGGCAAGAAACTACCTGCTTTCCAAACAATTGTTGCTCTGCATGTGATTCAGAGGGAGGAGTTAAACCTTAATCTTACACCTCATGGAAACATCTCCTAGCCAAGAGGATTTGTTTAGTCCTGCATGGACACTCTGAAGATTTCCTGTTAGGAGTTTTTTAAATATTTTTTTTAAACAATAAAACACTTTTCATCGTCATGGCTCTGTAGCCCCTTAACACAGCAATGCCTCAGAGACTGAGGTTTATGCCACTGCAGCTGTAGGGTGGGATGACTCCTGAGGGACAGACTGAGACTTCTACACTGCTGAACACCCACCAGCCTGACAGCTGAAGCACTTCTCTGACTGATTTGAGTTACTGCACTCCTTCCTGTACTCCTTCCTTGAGCTTTGTGGCTGCAGATATACCCCTGATAATATGGAAACAAAGACACTGAGTTACAATGCATAGCATGGCTTTCAAACATTTAAAAATAACAAGCTGTTCCCCTCTCCTTAAGCATCATAACAGTTCTCATGTTACCTCCCTTTTTTATGGCTTCTTTTTTTAATGATTACACACCCAAGAAGAGTGAAAGATTTTGGAATTACTGCATTTGCCAGCTAAAGCCATCAGGCAATTTCCTGTTTTTCTTTAATAGATTAAAAAAAAAAAACAAACCAAACACTAAGAAATGTTGTAGGAGGTTTTCCCTCCAGTAGCACAATACATGGTCAAAGGTGGAAGAATAAGAGACCTTACCACCAGGTAACCATACAATAATCACCCAAAGCTATCAGGGATGGAGCTCTGCTTGCCTTCAAATCCAGCAGGCTGATGATACAATCTGATTTTCATTTCCCACAATGCGTTTTCCTACGAGAATTTTGGAGGAAAAGTTTATCACACTAGAAATGGCTTCAGCAAAATAATAGTCAGAAGAATGTACTTCATTCTGTTTGATAGATTAGAGCAAAAAATATAATGAATCCTTAAGGCAGTTCATTGTACTAATACCAAGTTAAAGTTCTGAGATGAGACTCGTAATATTTTTTGCTCTTCACTTTTCAATGTTCTTTATTTTTCTAAAAGATTAATATACACTACATGACTTTCATATATTTGTGCTCAATACTTTATATGAGAACAGTTTGATTTGTTTCTCTGTGTGTCTTCCACAGCTAAGCCTGGGCACAAGTCTGCTGTTAAACACTGCCTATTTAGGTTTTGAAAATAACAAGCAGAGACATCTACAAAATTATTCAAAAAATAACCAAAGCAGGGGCAAACCAGAAAATTAGTTATTTGTACATATAACTTAAAAAGCCAGTGTTGACTGTTTTTTTTAATTGTTAGTATGATCACTGAGGTTTTGGTAGAAGAATTGTATCCTACTGAGATCACTCCATTGAGTCAAAGCCTTCTGATAAGAGCACTTATGTGGATTATCCACTTAAACTCCAGCTCAAACAGGTTATCTGGTAGAAATATAATCAAAGAGCCCTCCAGCCTGAGTTTCTTGCAGATTTAGCTAAGCTGATTATTTCCCCCCACTTTTAAGTCCTGTTTTCTCTCGTGTAATCCTGGCATTCTGGTCTCTCCCTGGGTTGCCACCCACCATCACCATTGTCACTGTTTTGCAAGGATACCCCAAGACTGCAATCTGATGTGCATGTGAAAAACTGATGTCAAGAATCACACAACTGTAAAGCATGCATTCATTTTAGAAAGAAATAAAATTGAAATTGCTCTGTTATATAATCATCATGTGTTCGTAATAAAAAACATCGGGAAAAATATGTTGTTTCTTCCTGATGTTTTTTAATACAAACACAATATGATTTCAAGCTAAACATAAAAAATTACATCCAATTTAACTTATGAAAACAAATATATATTCTAGATGAAGTGGTTGTGCTGCCAGCATCTGGTATTTACATGCATACATGTGTGTATACTCACACACATTTTTTATTTAGGAGTTTTAAAATTGCAAAAATTTGAAATACATTTCCTTATGTCATTGCTAGTCAAAATATACAGATAAACATTGTTTTTCATAAAAATTTTTAACCCTTTTTTTGCAACAGACCATTTTATTAATTAAACTATGCTACTGTATATTGAATTTTACTTTAATCATTGAATTAAGTCAGGGGTATACATTATCAGAATAATTTATGACATACTGTAGAGAAGGTAACATTTAAAATGCAGATGAAAATATTTAATGAACTTCTTACAGATTAATGATGTGGCAAACAGTTGTTTGTTTCTATTTGATGGTGATCCCATGAAGCCATTAGAGGTCCAGTTCCACCTATTAGTCACAATTCAGTGGCAACAGAGCTCCAGAAAAGCCAAATGCAACACATCCTTGTGACATTCTGCACTAAAGAACTGATGAAATATTAATCACTCAGGCTCCACATGCAAAATTCAGCAAAAAAAAAAAGTCAGAATAAGAAAAAATAGCACAGCAGGGGTGCTGTATATTAACATCAACAAGCCACTTTGAAAGGCTAAAGCAAAATGCTGCAACCCCAGCCCCACATGTTTGTAATTTTAAAACTCTTGTCATAGCTAAGTAATAGCATGGCCACAGCAGGATACACCAAAATTAAAGGTAAAAGCTCTCCTAAGGGGTGATGAGAAGACGTAATAGTGCCAAAACAGTCACTGGAAAAGGCATTTAGCTTTATATTTTGAGAGAGAGAGAGAGCACAAAGCAGAACTGGATTCATTACAAAGATTCATTTGGCACAATTTTCTTTTCCTTTGTGGCGTCTGAAAGCCTTTGGCTGTCATCTGCTGTTGCGGAAATTTTTTTATGGTCTAGACATGTGGTCACTCATACGAATGTCACCTCTTACCAGAGCAGCTCTGTGACTGTCACTGGTCTTCCCAGCTCAGGTCTCTTGTGAATGAAATACTTCAGGAATCTACAACAACTCACTTAAAAAAAAACCAAAAAAAACCCCACAGTGGTTGTGAAAATGTTTGTGTACAGGATAAATTTTGCAAGTTTTCAAGTTCCCTAATGCTTCAAAAACTTGCTCTTGTAGCAAACAAAAATGAGGGATAAAATAATACTTTGCACCTTGGATCTCTTCCCCTAATGAGCTTCTAATACAAAATACTTCAAGATCAGGGTAGCACCAATCTCACTTTGATTTCACCGATTATGTAATACAGCAACTAAACTATCTTGGATTTTCTGGAGCCTTGAATGTCAGGAAAAACCTTAAATTTTTTTCCAAATACCAGCCTTGCTGACTCATCAGTAGTAAGGATACAGTCAGTAAGTATTACCCCATTGAGGCCATTATCTTATTTCTTGTGACCACTACAATTTACTCCACAGGCCTGTTTCTCATATTGTCTGAATTACATATTTGGATTAGATGCATGAAATTGTCCTCAAATTGTACTTATATACTTATAAGATTTCAACCATTTAACATCATCAGGTTTTCCAGTAACCAATATTACCCATTATTAAATGAATCTGCTCTCCTAACAGAAAGCTATGGTAGATTGTTCTGTATGTGATCATTAACTGGTGAATTAAATGAGCTAGTGTGTTTTTTCCAGCTACAAAGTTACGTATGAGAATATTTTTACATTCCTCCCTCACTTAAACATTAATCCCAGTTGTACAAACACCACTGAGAATTTGAAAACTACATATTTGTTATACTGTGGTCATCAGGTCTCATCTTTGTATCTTTGCATAAAGAACCAATAAGTAGAAAGAATTTCAGTCCAGGATTATTGCTGGTGCTCGCTGCTGCTTGGAAGGTCTTATTGTAAAATTCCAGCTATGGTAGTCAAGCTAAAAACAGCAACACACAGACACCTTTTCACATAAAGCACAGATTTTTAATTGAACTAGTGGATTCTAAAAATTGTTACCAGGCTGCAGATCAAACCTACTCACTGCTAATGAAATTTAAAACATATACAGGTTATCATTAATGTGAGGGAGAGGAAAAGGAAACATGGGTAGCACCTTTGTTAAATTCTGCATTGGTTTAATCAAAATCCAGAAGGGAAAAACCAGTAGAAAGAAATAAGAGAGTTAAATCATAGAAGTTGATATTTTTTCCACTGTGTGATTTCATATGGGCTGATAGAGTGTAATACAGGAAGGGTGAGAGAAAAGGGGCATTAGAGCTGGACAAGTAATATCTGAGGAGCATCTTGGAGTCTCCAGTTAAATTGCACACAACAGTGAAATTCACCTTCTCAGATGCCAGGCTCAATCTGTTTTGTAATAGCTGATTAGGAAGCCTTGCTGCATCTCTACTAGATTGATTTCTGTGCCAAACACATGAATGAAATGGGAACTTTCAGAGGAGGGAAAGGATAGCAGTTAGGGATCAGCAAAAAATCATTACAATTCCCTTTTTCTCTAAATTGAAACTCTTCTACAAATGGCACACCAAAGGCCCCTGCCATCTGACCTCCACCGTGTCAACACTAAACGACACATTTTAAAGCCTTCTTGTAGCCCAGTAGATGCAATGTTTTGCACTTCCTAATGAAAGAACCCAAACTTTCTATTTTATTCCCTGACAGCACAGGGCCACAGGACTTGCAAGGGCTTGTCCAGATGTGCCTGAGTTGTGGTGGCAGCACAACTGGCCGTGGCATTTGCTGAAAGCCCTTATGCTCTGTCCTGCTGAACATTTGGGGCCAGAAAGGAAGTTCAAGGGTGGTCATAGCAGCAGAAGAAAAGGGTGGGGATTAGAAAATTTTTGCATGAGAATTTAAACTTTGTTATCAAAGAGGTTTTTCTGCATTAATTAGATAATTTGGCTGCAGGCTTTAGTATGATTTCAACTGGACTAAAAGTAACCATAATGTTTTTGATCAATCAGTTCCAATTTTAATTATACTTACAATGAGTTCTTAAATCCCCATATAAAGTGTTCTCTTTTGCCAAAGCAAGATTCTCAATTTAACATCCTTTCCCACCTTTCAGCTTTATGTGGTAGGGCTACTTACCATTCTTTATTACAGTACTACTCTGCAATCCCTTTTCCTTTCGAAAATCTCAGTTCTCTTTTTCTGCTTAGAAAACTGAGAAAACAATTCTCAATCAGCTCATACAAAATAATTGCACTGTTAGTGCTTGTGAAAATGGCAGTGGCTGGAGGTAACTTTTAAAAATAATTGTAAAAAGAAGCAGTATTATATGTTTTTATGACATGACTTTTTTCAAGTTACTTGGTTTTGATTTTATCTTTCGAAAGGGAAAATAAGGGCCCATACGTAAAGTCCATGTCATAAAGAAAATCATAAAGATTTAAGAGAAATTTGCTGAGAGATTCACTGCAATGTCACCTATTTTATACACAAAAAAAAAAAAAAATACCACATGTGCTAATCCTGAAAACTAAAGCCTGCAGGAAAGAACTTTTTCAATTTATTTGCAATGCTTAATATGCTCACCAGCAAAAACATACAAAAAATAAACACCATCACAAATCAAAGTAACCCAGTTTTAGAATTGAACCAGATTTTGACTCATTACTTTAGTGGTAGAAATTAGCAGGCTAAATCATAAATCCACTTATAAACTTATCATAGCCCAAGTCTAGGTGGTGAACGGGATTTTGTGGTGCTTTATTCCTACAGATTATACAAATCTCTCCATGGTGAGTCTGAGTCCTCTGAAATTGAGCAAGTTCAGTGAAATTAAAGATTGGCTGTTTTCCCTTGGCAAAGATTCAAATTATTTTACCCAAACGTGTCATAAAATTGCAGCTTACAAAGTTTAAAAACCCAATTCTTATAATCAAATATTACCCATACCCTTCTCCTTTTCTTAAAATGCACTAAATCAATCCATTTTGCTCCTCATACTAAAATCACATACACACCTAAGAACATCTGCAAAGAAATTATCCTTTTTATAAAGAACTCAATGGAAGAAAATAGAACATAAGCTCTTACAGGTGCTTCTTTATGCACTGATTTGCACCTTCATTTCAGTACAAGTTTCTTACAGAACCTGTACATACAATACTGTATTTCTGCCATCTAGAATTGGACATTTCAGTTGATTAAGTTGATTTTATTATGCCTATTGAGCAAAGATTATGAATCTAAGTAGCTGTTTACCAATTTATTAACCATCACGTGTTCATATCATTGGTTTCTAGGTAGCAATCTTTTGATAAAGACATAAAAATGAACACAAAACCTAAAAATCCCTCAACTTATAGGGCATGGAGCCCTCTCCATTGGGAATATGGGAAATTTCATAATCAGTTTAGATTGATCAAGGTTATACTGCTGGGCAATGGTGTAATTAACCAGTAAGACAGAAGAGAGATATTACTATGAGATAACAAATGCCTCACAGGTACTGGCCAATTCTGAAGCTTGGAATAAACTAAAGAATATATCATCATTGCTACATGTCATAAATTAAGGTTTACATTACATAAAAAAACCCCCAGTAATATAACACAGAAATTTTTTACAGCAAATACTTAGTGTTTTTCATTAGAAGAGTCCTGAAAATTTAACAAGTGATACTTTTACTACTGCCAAAATGAGCAATCAAATGAAGAGTATGCAAAGCATTGTCTTCATTTTAATGTATAAAAGCTATCAAATATTTGGTTTTGTTTAATATTTCTTTGCTAATATTTAAATATTTAGCCTGGAGTAGTTCACTGGGCTTCAGAGCAACCAAGACATGATTTTTTAGCCAGGAATTGTCACAGTGGGGAATCACAAGTAATATTTTTGAAGTCAACAGGATTTTGTTTTTACCTGATTTCTCCATAAACCAAGAATGAAATATTTTCTCTGCTTCAGTTACCCTCTACAATTGCACATTTCAGTAGATGAAATACATTTTTTATGTAAACTGAGCAAAGGGATATTCCATACCACGTGGCATCATGCTCAGCATATAAAGCTGAGTGTCTGAACAACTGTCTGCCCATGGGAACTGGTGAATAAATTCTTTCTTTTGTTTTGCTTTTGCATAGCCTTTGCTTTCCCTATTAAACTGTCTCTGTCTTTAACACAGCCTATGGGTTTCTGCACTTTTTTCCTCTTGATGTTCTCCCCCGAACCAACACGGAGCATGCGGCTGGGTGGTGCTTTGTTGTTGTCTGGGGTTAAACCACAAGCAGAGGGTGTGATGACAAAAAAATCCCTTGGCCACATCAAGGTTGCATGAGTAGAAAACAGCTTAATTTGTCTCTTGGAACTCCTGTCTATACAGCGAAGAGACTGCCAGCTTGTTCTTTCCTTCTTCCTTTTTTTTTTTTTTGGTAATTTGCATTTTCTCTGGAATCAAAGCAACTTCTCCTTCTCATGTCACAGTACAAAAAGGGTGATCATCTTGAGACAATATAAGTGTGAGACAGAATATATGGTTCACAAAGTGTTGTTTTAATAATTCATTCTTAGGTCATCAAAGGGAAGCCAGGCTTTAGAAGTTCTTTTTGTTGTCACTATAAAACAGGTAACACTACACAGAAGAACAGCAACCACTGGGTGGCCTCTCCTGAGTACTGAACCCAGGTCTTTTTCTTGTTTTCTTGTTTATAGCAGGAATTTACCTGCAGTCTACCAAAGTCAAGAGTTGTAACGAGTTGCCCAGGGAGTTGGTAGAGTCATTATCCTTGGAGTTGTTGGAGAAATGACTCAGTGTAGCACTTGCTGCTATGGTTTAGTCGATATGTTGGTGCTCAGAGGTTGGACTTGGTGATCTTGGAGGTCTTTTTCAACCATAATGATGCTTTGAATTCCAATCAGAACCTGATGAACAGCAGCACATCTACAAACAGACACCAGTGGCTGGTGTCTTCCCAGCGTCAAATCATAGGTCAGAGGCTGCAGCCACAGCCATAAACCTCTGGAAGGGTCTGTGCCACCACCCAGTGAGAGCCAACACCTCTCTCTCCTACCAGTCAATGAAGCAGGGCAGTCTGGGGCTCCTCAGGACCTCTTGTCTGAACAACAACTCCATAAGAGAAGTGGAAAAAGGGCAGGCACCCTCACACAGGGATGCTGGGCCAGCTGGTGCTGCTGGCACTGGAGGCTGGAGCCACCCCAGAGAGCTTCTGGTCAGAAGAATTAATGAGAGATTATGGCCCACAATCTTCCACACAACTGCTGCTGACATGCCACAAATGCCATAAAAGCTGCTGCTCTTGGGGCAGCAAAGGAGGAATGCACCAAAACAAAAGAGACTTTTGATGTTGGTTCCCTGGGCAGACAAGACCATTGTTGACTGTATTTGGGACATAGTTAGCATAGAAGGCAAAGGAGAAAGAAAAAAGCAGAAACAGCTGCAGCTTTTATTGCAGGAGCTCAGTCCTGCTGCATGTAGTAAATAAGGAATTTTAAAAGACTAATACGGAGAAAGAAAATAGAACAGTCAATTGACATGGCTTCCTCTTTTGAGCCATGGCTCTATCTTGATAATAAAAAGAAACTGTAAAATAAAATAAACATTGTAGTCTAGAACACGCAAGATCACATTCTAAAACATTTATAGAAGTGTTTAATTTTTAAACATATAGGTCCTAGGTTACTGAAAAAAATGGCAACATTCAAAATGAGCAGATAAAGTACAAAAATGGCTATTTCAATGAATGGCTCTCTAGAAAATACTGTGTGGTGGTGGTGGTGACTAAGAGGTAGTTTTCCACATCAGTACTTTACAACTCATCAGAGAGCTTTATTATCAGTTATAAAAAAAAAAGAAAAATTTAATTTTTTTTATGTAATGATACATTTACATAAAGTCACCAGTCAAGTCTTTATTCCCTATAAAAGTCATGCTTTTCTTATGAATATCTTATATTCCTGGGACCACTTAAAAGGCAATCAGAAATAAAAATGCTACAGACACAAGGAAATTAATCTAAGTGGCAGTGTATGTGAGAAGGTAAAACAAAAAACCAACAAAAACTCAACCTAAAAACTGTGACATCAAATTACATTGGTGCATATAAAAGGTAGGGAAAAACAGCAGACAAAAAATTAATTTGGGATGAGGGCTAAAGCATACTTAGTTCTACAGAAAGACTTCCTTTGACTTAAGTGGTCATTTATTCAAATTCTAATAGTGAAAATAGTGGGAATCGTATCCTGGACATATTATTCCAAACGTATTTCACTTAATCAAAGTTGAGTAAAAGCACAAGGCATTATCAAAAAGCAAATACTAATTTGTTTAACATAGACACAGGTCTTTTGAAACTCAGTAGTGCTTTAGCCATTAAAAACATATATACTGAAAGGTACTTAATAATAAAAGACCAATTAAGCCAGCTCACCTTTTATAGGAAACAGATCATTTTCAATATCTGCAAGTACAGTTTATTCCATGTTTTTTTGCCAGCTGTGCGAGTAAAAATTCAAACTTTGATCAACTAAAGTCATTTAAGTAATTTACTGATTTTACATATTTGTTCCTGATTTTCTAGGAAAACTATGTACACAGCTGGAAGGGATTTTTTGCCTGTTTAAGGGATTGCAAGATATAAAACCACAGCCTTAAGTTTCACAGTGCATACAGATTGAACCTGAAATTGTCTGTTATTTTAAAAACATGTATTAGTGGAGAAAAAGCTGGCAATATATGTTTGACTTATTTGCAAGCCACTGAGATTTGATGAATTTTCAGGCTGAAGAGGAGGAGCAAAACCAGGCATGAATATTCATCAGGAAGCAAAATCAACCAAAATGAAGGCTTGAAGATCTGTTGTTCTTCAAGAAATGCTACCTTGGCCTGTCCATCTTCAGTAACTGAAGTAGAAAAGCCCCATTCAGTTGTAACAAAATGCTGAACTGAAGAGACAAAAGTCTGTTATCAATTTTTACTGTTTGGAAATTTATTTATTTACACACCTAAAAGATTCCTATTCTAAATTCACTGTTAAAATTCAGATCTAAAGGCTTCTCATCAGTCACACCAAACATAAGCTCCTGAAGAGCCTGCAAGCTGGGAGTAAGAGCTTTGAAAGCCAATGTGTTGCATCCAGGTTTCCAAGGATATTGTGATACAAGACTTCAGCTCCAAGGTAGATATAACACTACAATGAGTGAGATTAGATTTATGCCCAGAACTTGGGGGCTTCCTCTTTAGGCAAAAATCCATTGTTCTCAAACAAATGTCCTCATGTACTGCATAATTTAAATAAATACATAAACAAGTACATCTATTTTTTGGCAATGAAAAGTATTCTAAAATTAATGGTTCTTTTTTCCATTGAAATACTGACATGAACAGAGGATTAAACCTTGTAGAGGATGGAATTATGTCAGCAGTGTGGAAGTATTTTTTCTTACTAATACCAATTCACAAGGCCATAATTTGCTTCTATGCAATCAACATCAACTTCCACAGGGATGGCAGCACATAGTGCAAGGCCAGGCTCCTCTCTTGGTTCAATTTTTTACCTTTTGTATTGAGACTGTGTTGCCTGGAACCACTAAACTCAAGTTGCAGAGCATGGCTCACTCATTATAAACTGTCATAACACCTAAGGAACTATAGTTTTCTTGATCTAGAATACCTATTGTGGCCTTAAAATTGTGGTAGATTGAAAATTTGCATACTATTCAAATAGTTTCAGTGCCTTTTTTTTTATGCAAATGGATTTTGCAAAAATACATAGAACTCAATCTTCTATAAATAGGTAAAACAAATTCATAATAACAATTCTTAATTAGCAATGATGAGATGTATAAAAATAGCCTTCACAAGTTATGTATTGTGGCTTTGAGAAAAATGTGGGTTTTTTGTGGCAGCTCAGTCCCACGCAGATGCTCACTCGCTTTCCCACAGAGGGATGGGGGAGAGAATTGGGTTTGTGGAAGTCAGAAAACCCATGGGTTGATATAAAGACAGTTTAATAAGTAAGGCAAAATCTGCACAGGGAAGTGAGGCAAAACAAAGAATTCGTTCCCTGCTTCCCACCAGCAAGCAGGGGTTCAGTCATCCCAGGAGAGGGGGACTCCATCAGACATAATAGTGACTTTTGAAAGAGAGAGCCCAATACAGCCAGTGCCCCCTCTTACTTCTTCTTCACCAGATTTACTGCTGAGCATGGTATGGGATATTCCTTGGCACTGTTGGGGTCAGCTGTCCTGACTGCTTCCTTCCCCCAAACTCTTTGTGCACCCCCAGTCCACTCACTGCTGAGTGGCTTAAAAGGCAGAAAAGGCCTTGACTGTGGAAGCTCTGCTCAGCAGTAAATAAAACATCCCTGTGCTATCAACACTGCTTCCAGCACAAATCTAAAACAAAGCCCCATACCAGCTACTGTGAGGAAAAGTAACTCTCAGCCAAAACCAGCATAACTTATAAAAAAAAAGAAAAATCATTCTGCTAAATAACATGTACCTTCTTAACTGTAATGAAATTTATTTTTCCCTATAACAACAACAGCAAAAAGAAGAAGTTACAGGAAAACCGACAAGGAAATTAAATTGAAAAGTTATGTTAAACATAATTAACATTGTGTCATAAACTGACGAAAGCCAGGAAATTGAAACCTAAAGCTGACACTCTATCTATAATGCTCTCTGTTTTTCCATGACATGACTTAAAACCAGAGTTATAGCCTTAACTTTAAATTTCCTGTCTGTTGTCTGTTTGTGTCACAACCTACATGGGGTTTGTGAGTTTAATTGCATATTACCCTTTCAGTGAAACGAGAATCAACAGTAAAAACAGAACCTTTTGAAAATAGTTTTGGAAAAAACCCATATGAGCTTGAAGTTGTCCATGTCTTGCATTTGACCTTCACCAGATATTTTCTTCAAATGAAAGTTAGCTGTAAATCTTAATTTCCTATTAAACCGTGAAAGCAAACATTTTTTGTTTTCAAACACAGGTATTTCATTTATAAACTACACATGATCAAAATAAATCTCTAGGAGAAAACAGCAAAGTCTATTTTTGTTGGAGAAATTATTTAACTTTACCATAATTGTTATTTATTGTATCTGTAGATCTATCTCATATTATAATTTTATTTTTTGGTGCAAGGTAAATAGATGATAGTAACTGTCTCTGTGGAGTTTGACATATGACTGTAAATGCTGCATGGGCCTCTGTTTCTTTATATAAATAAAATCTTAACTTTCAAGCAAAAATTATTACTGTTGCTACATTTCAAAGCTGCAGAAGTAGAAGAAATGTGTTTCTAAACATCAGCAGTTTCAAGCACTACGAAAACTCAAGAAGGTGTTTATAATATATTCTATTTCTTTCAGACATCTAGAAAAAGCAAGACCAAATTAATTCCTAACATATATCTTAACATCCTATTTTGTTCCAAAGGCTTATGGTTTTCCCATCTCTTTGTAGATATTAGGTTAACACACAGAAACGATAATTTAAAAGATAAAGAACATAACTTTGTTGAGCTACTCTACACACTGAATTTACAACTCTTCAGTATAGGCATATATATTTTCTAATAAAATCTTGTATTTTAAGTATACTGAGGCAACCTAATCTTTATTTACTGGCAAAATATTTACTTTCCATTTTAAAAGTAGTATAAAGTAACAAAGTAATACTATTGTCTGTGTAAGAGAATGAAATCAGCTGAAGGGATCTTATTAGTTTTAATTCAGCCAGTGAATAGATAGGAAATAGCATAGTAGATATCTCTTTTTGCAAGCCAGTGACATCGCATATGAGGAAGCAGGATTATTTCACATATGATTAAAGGGACACATTTATTCAGCAAAATCATTGGAATTACACCAAGAATCTTCCTTTGGGAATAATTTTACCTGGTGGTGCAGATCATTCTCTGTTATAAATCCCTCAGGCTACTTTGACTTGATTTATGACCCCTAGGAGTGAGGCCCATTGTTCCAAAAGAGTAAAATTTTTTGTTCCTCAAGAGGAACTGCCAAGAAAAGCAAATGAAAATTAATTGTAGCATTTGATAAATTCATATTTTCTCTAAATTTATTTATATAGTCAATCCTTCTTAAATAAACATTTTCTGAATGCCTAAAGAATGTTATATATATTTTAAACAGTGTCTTACTAAATGCAATATGGTGCAATAAATTAATGTATTTCCTGAGGAAAAAAATCTCTTTGACCTTAAGGCAAATTCATTCATATCAAATCTCTGCACATCCAAAGGACTCCTCCACACAAGGTGTGTCTAATAAGCAGGCAAGTTTAATAAGATGGTCCAGGGTTCACCTACCCAGAGCATACCTAGAGCCAAAGATGAGTCTCTCTGCAAATCACCTCATTACCCAAATGACCGCACTTGCTGTTTGGCCTGGGCTTGGCTCCGGGGTGCTGAATTCCAGGACAATTTATACTCTCTGAAGAGGATCATGAGCAGAGGAAATGAAGAAATAAATTTAGAAAGCCATGAGGTGCGCTCTCTCTCAGCTCATTTGTGTTCACAGGGTAAACTCTGCACCCTGACATACCCGTGGCCATGGGGGAAGGATGATACTGGCCTACATAAACACCGAACCTGCCTCTGGGGCCGCCTGGAGCATCAGTGGGAAAATAGAAGCATTAGCAGCTCTCCTCATGCACAGAAATCATCAAAACAAGTTAGCTGGCTTACTAAAGGTGGCAGCTCATCTCTTTTGTCTTAAAGGCAGGTCAAGGTGCCAGGCTCAGATGCAGATGATACAAATCCCATCTTAGGTAACTGAAAATATACTTTTTTCTCCCCTCCAAATGTAAATAATTTAAAACCGAACATCCAGAATTTTTGACTGTTTTTCTCCTCTTGGTTTTATCTTTCAAAGTCCTGTTCTTTGATACATATCATAAGAGGACTCCAACGCTTTATCTGTTGCTCCACGGAGTTATAAGTACTACCATTGTGGAAACTGATATGGGCACAGATTAAGGAAATGGCTCATGTCAAATAGGAACTGCAGCATGTGAGCACATGCTTTCTCCAGTCTGAAACAGAGTGACCTTTGATTTTGCATTAAGGCCATAACTGATTTATATGTAAAACCTATGCATTTTCTCCCTACAGGCTGCTGTTGGATAACCTTCTCTTTCACCATTTTTGCAAATCTTGCATGTGCAGTAAAGATTTTTTGGCAATAGTTTAAATGCTTCCTCCCCCACAATTTCTTATGAACTCCATCTGGCCAGAATGAAGGAATCTAAGTTGAACAGTACATCAAATCCCCAAGTGATATACTCCTAAATCCATTGTTTCTCATAATGTTTCAAAGAATTATGTTTGAGTAAGGAAATTGAGGGCTTAGTAATATATTGATAATTAACACAGCAGATGTTGTATAAGTGCAGGCTGAAATAGCATTTCTGTCTGAAAAGAAAATAAGTATATTAAGCAAGAATAGAAATATTTTAGTGGCACTATTTTAGGGATGTTTTAAATAGTTTAGTCTTATAAATAGCTGATTTCATGTCTGAAATGAAATATCCAGCAGTCCTCACAATCTGCTCTTTGGTTTTTTGGTTAGTCTTTTTTTCCCTGTCTTATTCTATTTAAGTTCAAAATGAATCCATATTTTCCATGATTTATTGAGTAACGCTGTAAGAAAGGCAAGACAGTAACCTCGGGCAAACCATATGTAGTGAACAGGTTCCAGAGACATTTTATTGCTTTCTACCAGTGGTAGGTTAGCACTGGCAGGCTTCCTTCTGAATAGGTTACAACTGCTATCAGATACATCTGTTCAGCATTTTACTGCAAAGGGAATGTAATGCCAAAACAATGCTAAACTTGGATTGCCCGTTTCCTGAGATTACTGCTCTCAAAAAGTTCACATGAAGTCTTTGTCTCTGTAATTTTAACATCTGACAAACAAAACATGAAACAATGTTTTTATTTCATACATTAGTCGTAAACTTCTGCAGAAAATATAATTAGTGTAATCACTGTCATCTGCCAGCAGAGAAAAGAGATTCCAGAAATAATTTATGCTGGTTTATTTGCAGGATTTTTGTTGCTGTTATTTTATTTTCATGAGGAAAACCTACTTTACTACGTCCTCACCTTGCCAGTTAGATTTTTCTTGTCAATTTTTTATCCTTTTCTAATGGAGAAATCTTTTCGATTTTATACAATAAATTTTTGTTATTTTCAATAATGTTTTTACAGGGATTTTATTTTGCAACTGCCAGTCTTAATAGAGAGTTTCTACTCTGTTTCCAAAATTCAAGCCTGTGCAGGCCCATCATATACACCCCAGACAGTCCTCGGGTGCTGAGGCAACAAAAAAATATTCACAATACAGACAATCATCACATTAAAAACCAATCTCACTACATTTCTATTCCTGAATGTTAATGTTGTCTAATATCTATAGATGATCACAACAAGAAGTGTGGGGGAGGTGAAGCCTGTAATTTACCAGCGTGATAAAGGTCAGCTCTGGAACACATCCTCCCACTGCCTTTTGCTTGTTTCCTTTTTACAGATTCAGTGGTGCAACAGAAAAGTGTTGGGTCCTGCATTCATGGCTCAAATAATTTATGTAATAATATCTAGTGTCCACAATAATATTCCCAAAATTAACTTTGAAAAACACAGGTAAATCTTTGGGTTTTGACTGTGTGGGTACTCCCTGCTGTGGTACAAGACCTCCAATCAGGTGATCAGCTGTAGTTTATAGTAAATGTGTATTCAGCAGTACTTGCTCAGCCTTGTCACTGGCCATGGCTGGGGACATGGAGTTGTGGAACTTTGTATCTACCAGGGCTTTGCTACTGGTAATGCCCTGCACGTGACAATCATGAAACCCCTTCCTTCTCATGTGCCAGATGCACTGCTCAGCTCAGGGTCATCTGCAAACTTGCTGAGGGTGCACTGATCTCACTCTGTCATTGATAAGGACACCAAGGAACCTTGAGGGACACCACTCCTCCCCAGCCTCAGCCTGGACACAGACACATTGACCACGGTCACTGGCTGCATCCATCCAGCCAGTGTGCAAAATGTTCAGAAAATGAGATACAAAACAGCTGAAGAATGATCAGAGCAGCAATCTTACTTTCATATTTCTGCCTTAATCTTATGAGCAAACAGAAGTGAACCAGTGACTGAAGTAGATGAAAAATTACTTGTAGGTAAGGCTGAGTCATTTTTCAAGGTACAATACACTTGTTTCAGCAGTGTTTTCAATGTTAAATTTAACACTGGAGGACAAGTAGCTCCACTCGTTTTTACAGAGATGAGAGAAGATTTTTATGTTCCTGTCTCCATCAGAGATTGAACATGGCACTTACATTTTTTATCTCTTGTTATTCCTTTGTACCAGGTTTTCTAGGAAGGGTGGGAAATAGCTGACCTGGTAAGGAATAACAGATTTATATATTATTGGAAATATTTCTTATTAATACCACTTTTAACAGTCAAGACTGTGAGGTTTGATGAGGACAGTTCTTATTGGGGTATCAGAGATACAAGAAGGATCATAGCTATTGTGGTTTTAAGTGCGTCTTTTATTCCTATGAAAATTTCCAGCTCACTCTGCTTTAAAGGAAATTTTTGTGATCCAAAGATTCAAGAGTTCCATAATAACTCCAATTAAACATAAACTCTTCTCAAAATTGTTCTGCTAGCCCAGATATATGTGTGATGATGTATATCTGCTGGAGCAGCTGACAGTGTTTCCATCATACTTAGAAATGAAGCCTGAAGTCTACAACAAAATATCAAAAGCCAGAGAAAAGCTATTTTTCTTATGTTCTGAAACAGAAAAAGGAATTGTACAAAGCTTTCTCTTTTCTAATTTCACATATATAACTGGAAGCCAAATAATTTCCATCTGAGTTTTACACTAAGTGTACCACTTGCCACTTTCCTCTTCTTACTATCCAAAATTTCTCAAGACTGTACCCAGAACTAATGCATAGAGAAGACTCACTTTTAAATACATTTGCCTTTGTTCTTTTCAGAAATAATAGCATTTTTGTGCTAAATAATTTTTAATTTCCATAGGCCCCTTGAGAAGCAAAATAGAAAAATGCTACATGGTATATTTAGTGGAATGTTCCAATAATAGCAATCAGTTGATTAAGCGAAGGACAGAGTCCAGAAAGTTATTGAGATTATGGTGACAGAAGCATCAATTGTTTTCTTTATGGAAATAAATATGCCTGAAATCAGTATGTGTTATCCTAGTCTTATGAAGTAGCTGAGATAATAATTTACTTTATGTCAATCTCTATTACGTGTTTAAAATATACTTTGCTTGACAATTAAAATTCTTAAAACTGATTTAGTTGTCACAACATTCGGCAGTACCACTGCAGCTGATCCATGTGAAATAAGGGGTTAAAACACATTTCTTAGAGCAAATTTCTAATGAATTACCATGTGTTGATTGATATCTGAGCAAACTCAGAGTTACTTGAATTTCTTTACCACTGTGACTATATTTAACCTCTGGTTCCACTATCCAATGTAGTCAAAGCTGGAACTATCTTTTTTCTATCAGGTATATAAATATTAGTCTCTGAATTAGAGAAATCAATACCTGTTTAATCACTGCCCCTGAAAAGTTCAAGTTCAGTCTATTTCTATTGCAGCTGAAGAAACATCCAGGAAGGAGATTGTTTTTTGCTTTCCTGCAAGAAAATATCCAGAAATTTTCCAATGCTGTAATTACTGGCAAAATCATACAAAGCAATTAACACCTTCAGCTTCTTTCTAAATCAGTGCAACTTGAAGCTGATATTGAGGGAAGTACATTAAACAGACATTTAAATCATAAAGAAATCAGTTGTGTTTAAGGATACACTTCCAAAGTTTTTCTGAATACTTGACTTCTGCATGTCTTGGCCTCAGACTTTCATTAGGTCAGGACCTGCAAATATTTCACAGTCAGTTTTGCACTGCTCAACACGGCTCCTAATCGGTGGCACTCACCTATATTCTACCAGAGCAACTCTCACTCATAAGACTGGGATGAAAACCAGACCATGCTCCACTCTGAGCTACACAATTGTTCATAAGTGAAGGGACAGTGACATTGTCCTGCAGCCACACATTAGATGGGAGTAGTAAAACAGAGAAGTTACCCTGATTCCAAACCACTCAATGCTGTAAGTAGTGACCAAAACCTAAAAGAAACTAACCCCAAAAGCCTCACAATGCAATAAAAAACAGTACTAAGATGGTTGAAATTACATTAGTAACTCATGTGTTACTACACGTTGATTCATATTGAGAAGTACACGTGTTCTACCCTAGTTGCAAATTCTGAAAAAGTGCCTTTTTGGTTTGTTTGTTTTATGATAAATTTAAAAGAGGTTATATCTTCTGCATCATGAGCTGAAATGCTTTCCACTGCAGCAAAAGACTATTTGGCAATAGCACACTCTAAATTTTGCGTTTAAATGCCGGATCTGTTGAAAGTTCATCTTGTGTGTTGAGGAAGGAAGTAATAAATTCTATATATGACCAGGCATGGACCTAGTATCCTATAGGGCAGTCAGATTTATTGTATATATTTTTGATTTTCTTCTTTTCATAAACAGTGATTATCCTAATGTTAAGCAGAACACTTTGTGAGTGAAACATATCAACTGATGGGAGACTGCTCTAATCTCGGCCACTGGACAAGCTGTTAATAGATGTTCAAATCTCAGTGCAGCTACATTTACTTTTCCCTGCTAAGTATAAACCTGTTTGGTATTCACTGCAGCTGGTGTTACTAGAATGATGCTAATGATAGTTTATCTGCTTCCCACTCTTGCATAGCTCAATTCCTATATTTAAATCAGCAATGCCAAAAAGAAAATTATACAATATATCCGTGATCTAAAGTTAATCTTCGGTTCTGGCATCACCCACCTGAACACAGAAAAAAATTCCACCCTTTAGCAGATGTAATTGCTGTCATAAACTCTCATATAGATGCCTTCATTATTTTTTCCATCATTGACTTTTATTCCACAAAAAAAATTTCTTCTGTTCATGCAAATAAGAGGTTGGTTTTGTTGCTTTTCTCTCTCCTCCTCTTTAATATTAAAACCAGCTTGTTGCCTTATAAACTGTATTACTTGCAGTAATTCATCAACCCTGAACATTCTAATGAACTCCAGGACCACTACGTATTTCTTGAAAATTGCCCTCTGTTTCCTCTAGGTCAGTTTTCCTACTTTCAGTCTTCTTTCTCTTCTAAAAACCCAGAAGTTTCTCACCCACCTCAATGCCCTGTCACTGACAGGGATCTTCCTGCAACAGAATCCTTCTCCAACATCTGAACCAGCTCTACACCATGAAATGACAAATTAATTTAAAAAAAATTTTTTTTATATCAAAGTGGATTTTCATGTTAATTTTGGTGAGATACAGAATTCTTTCAATAATGTAATAATGCCATCATCACAGGATAAAGACACAGAGGGCATGAATGGAGACCTAATTTCCTAGGCTTCTGATTCTTTACAGTGCCACTCCAGGTCCAGGACGTCACAGAGCTGACCCACCCAAGTGCACTGAAGTTCTTGATGGAGGACTGGGTTTCATAACCAGAAACTTCCTCCATTCCAAATTGGGCTAAACATGGTACAGAACCCAAAGTCTTCCACAAAACACCACTGCTTTGACACCCAGCTTGAACCATGAGGCCAATATCCAAATAAATAAAACAGTGAGAAAAGAGATAGGTTAATCTTCTCAATTCAAATTGTTAGACCAGGGAAATAATTGTCAATCCTTTTCTTGATTAAATCCATCCAGACCCACACCTCCTGTGCAAGCATCCATTCCGAGAGATGAGTGAATCATTAGCACTGCACCACTGATAGGACCTGGAGCTTAAATATGATCATTTAATTAATTCATGCAAAAAATGCCACGAATCTGTTATTCGAGTGCTAAAGATATTTCTCTACAATATAAAACCGGCAAGTGTTACGTGCCTTGTCATGTAGCTAAGATTTGTATTGTGACTGTAAGATTCCTAAAATTAAAAAATAAGCAAACCGAAAAAGTTTGTGCCATTTACAACTGTCATTTTTATGTAATTCTCCTGCATTCTATTTCAATTTCAATGTTGATTACATCCCCAACACACAAGTAAGCTACAGAGCTACAGCACACAATTTATTTACAAAAGAGGAATATATGGAAATATGAATTTTTAGTATAACAGTTTAGCAAATTTTTGCTCATTCAACTTGCTGAAGTGAATAATATTTTGCAATGTAGTGGAAAAAGAATTATTAATTCACCCCCATGATTGACTACTGTGAAAAAAAGCAAACAAATAAATATTTGCATCCATTATGGTAAATTTTCATGACGACTTTGCGAGGCTGTTTATGCAGTAATATTAAAACAATTTGTAGTAAATCAATTTCCTACTCTTCTCATTAAATTAAAGTTGACTGAAGCCAAATATTTTCTTGACTTACATGTAATGACATACTGGATGACAAGGTTTTAATAATTTTTTTTATATACACTACCATGTATCTTCACTATTTACCCACAGTATGTGTTTCACTATTGCCAAAAAAATTCGATTTGCCTTCAACTGTAAAATTTGTGTTAAAAAAGACAATTAAATGAGGATAATGAGCCATAGAGAGAAAAGGAAAATCCATTTTTTTGTTATGTATCTCTACTCAAGTAATCTTGAGCAAGATAGTTTTTCTAATACTAATTCCTAACTGTTCTTGCCATCTTTCTCTCAAATATCCATCTCTCTTCTCAAATATAGTATAGTACCACATGTTTAATATAAAATTGTTTGGTTTAACAATGGAGAAAGATTAATTTGTTTACACTTTAAATTTCACCTTCTGTAAGTTCTGGTACTCATTTTTGGAAAAACTTTTAAATTTTATTTGAAATATCCAATCTTGTATAACCCTAATTAAATAATTGAAGCTGAAAATGAGAAAGCTCATCGTAAGCATCAATATAAAACAAAATACAAAAAATACAAATTTATACAAGGATGTAGAGTATGAAACAGTTTATCATGAAAATGTATCCTTTGAATGACATTTGGAGTCTGGGATTTCAGCCAAAAGGAAAAGGCTTTTAGGTTATGTTGTTTCAAGATCAAAAGATCAAAAGTTTTTTTATAATTTATCAAGCAAGAGCCAACAGATTTACAGTATGTTTTTTCTTGTCCTTTCAACCTTCAAGAAAATATTAGGCCAAAAGACAACAGGAACAGTCTGGGAAAAAAATAGTGTAATGTAATAAATATATTAGAGATATCAAAATACTTCTTTATAATATTTATTTTACTGAATAATTTTTTAGGTTATTAGGAAATAGGTAGCCCAAACACACAGTGGTGCCTTGACAATTTATTAAATTTCTATTGAGAGAGGCACCTTTAGGAGTTCTAATGCAGCTAAGTATAGGGGATAATTAATTTTATGTCGTACAACATTTTTTTCATCTTGAAAATGGCAACATGAAAAATAAAATAAGAAGTGCAGATGCATAAAACTCAGGTCTACTTTTGTGGCTTAATTGGGCTGCACTTATGTATCCTCTTTGCTTTTACACATTAGTTCACGTAGTTATGCTAAACGCAAATCAAACACAAATGGAATTTAAAGCCTCTTATTCTGTCATATGCTTCCAAGATAACCCAGAAATCCATGCTAGCAGAGGTGAATGAGGAATTTATGATTTTTTGGGGGTCTGTTTGCACACATTTGTTCCTCAGTAGACAGAGGAGTACTCTGTTCAAGGTTTATATTCCTCCACCCAACATTTATATATATGCACCTGTGCTAAGTTTAACCTTCTCTCTTGAAGGTTAGGCTTTCTTGACAGTGGAGAAATCATCAGCTACCAAGATCCAACTTGTTTTTAGACACAATAGCAAAGTCAAAATAAGTCTTGGTCTTAAGACAAAAAGTTAGTGCAGTACCACTTTTAATAATTACTAGACCTTTCAAAACAATAACTAGGCTGGAAAGAAAAAGTAACTTTCCATATCAGTACACGCTACAGTAGTTTTAAAAGTCTTCTTTTGCTAGTTACCATAATTTTAATCCCTAACAGCTACAGATGAATTTGTCAGCCAAGAAATATGTTGGTTTCTTATGTACCTGATGACGAGGCTCAAGGCTAAAGCTGAGAATCAGCAATAGGAAGTGATACAAGGGCTGGAGTTTGAACAAAGGGGAGCCTGCTGCGGGCATTTTGCCTTTTCTTGTGAGCCCAGGTAATCATGTACACTGCACAGAGCAAGGATATACCATTTCCATACAGGATTGGAGTGTTTCAGATGGACAGCTCAGGAACAAATGGTGTGATCTGACCCCAGCTGTCTTGGGGGTTGTGCAAATTTTGCACCAATGGTGAAGCAGCACAAACCACAGATTTTCTTGTGTGTTAAGGTTTCAAGCTCTCAGGTTTGAAGTGTAAATGATGGTCCACAGGAGTGACCAAGGAGATGCTGAGTCTTTCACAGGCTACTCTGTTTCTACTTTCTCTCTTTCCTGCCCAAACTCCTTTAGGATCTAGAAGCAGGATGATGGCAATTTCTGTATTTAGAACGAGCATCAAGTCCTAATGAGCCATAATAATACATCTTTTGCATACTTTATTTGGATTTATTTTTTATGCATGCCTGTATATTTTTAAAATAAGATGCTGATCTGTAAAACAGGTTCAGAGTGAAGATAATTACAACAGGTTTTTAAACATTAATCCTATACAGGCAGGTTCAAAAAAGATTTCTCCCTGCAGTACTGTCTTTACCTAGACAGCAGGTTCTAATTCACCTGTTATTGCCACTTATGTTAATGAAATCCCTACCAGTACTTTTCTTCCTTAAATACATGTGTGCAGAAGAAAACACCAGCATACCTGGAAGTTTAATTTAGAGATACAGATTAGCCCATTTATGCCAGATGATGACATCTAACCAGCCTACTAAAAGCACAGGATTTACTTACCCTAAGTCTAGGATGTCAGAAAACATAACTCAGGTATTAGGCTACATTCATTTAAGTCCTAATTCAGTCATTTTAAAATGGCATGGCCATTTAATCATGCCTTAGGCTGGGAAAACCAAAGTTTGCAAAATTCACCTCTGTGTTAAAAGATGTGATGGGGCTATCAGAATTCAGGCCACTGTTCTTACAATTCTGTTGGAGCAAGAGCAGTCTTTGCAAAGAAGAGGATGGCTTTGGCTGCACATTCACAGATTGGGCATCTGAGAGTGAAAGGAAATGAACTGCAGAGCTGGAGAATAACTGAGGAGTACTAAAATACTTGGATTCTGCTCAAAGCCCCTCTGCATTCTTTTATATGTGCATGGGAGACCCCATGTCATGCTAGAATACAGTGAATAAATTTCTAGTCTTGAAACTTACCTCCTGCCAAATAATAGAAAAAAAATATGTAAGTACACATATACACACATATATATATGTATATACACCAGCTGCTCTATTTAGCCAAGGATGAGAAACACAAAGGAAAAAAACTTCACTAAAAAGAATCACATCCTGCCTTCTCATGTTTCATTTAAACTTTGTTATCTGACACTTCTATGCTTTTGTGGAAAAAAACCCCAACAAAACAGAATTACTAAAGCCATTTTAGACCTTGTTGGGATTTTTTAAATGTCATTCTAGAGGGTAAAAGGCAAACAGGGCTATTGACTAGTGAATGTAGTGCTCTGTGCCTTTGTTGCATCACTTATAATCTTATAGTTACATTTCCTCTGGTATCTGTATTTAGTATAAACTCAGAATAAGTGACAGATACACTCACTGGACCTAAAAATAGCTACAGCCTGAATCAGAGAATCATTCTGTGCACTTTCTTTTCATGTATAAGTGGATGAATCAAACCTAGCAGTAAAATAGGCTGGTGGCAGACAGCCAGAAAAGGAACTATCTATTCTACTTCTAGATGTAGAAAATATCTACTCATGCTATTTTTTTTTAAACTGCCTTTTTAAAGAATAGTTAAGTTCCATAATGTTAAAAATAAATCAGTGTTCTTCCACAGGTAATAGTTTGTTCTTTTTTACACTTATTTTCTTATATTGGAATGTGTATTTTGAGTACTGTAGAAGAAATTTTTTTTTTAAATAGGACCAGTTGGAATTCTTTGGAATTTCCTTTCCATTTAAAAGACATTCACAGACACACAAAGAAACACGCAAACAAGCAAACAAACAAAAATAGAACACGTCATGTTTGGCCTGGGAAGTCTATGAAAATAATGAGAAGTCTGGTAGGTCTTCTAACTTTCTCTTCTGTTAAGGTAATGTTCTACATTTTACTCCTATGTTTTGGTCCTTTTTTTCTTTCCAATGTTCAATGTATCCAAAATATTTATGGTGCCTTTGTGTGTCTGAACTTTTCAGAAGGGGATAGAGATGGATGATGCCTTCTCTGCCATATCTGAGATATGTTTATATCTAGATCTAAAACCCCATCTAATAGGTTGTAATAGTCATGTGTCTAAAATTCTAACAGAAATATATATATATGAAGCAGCTGTGTAGTGTTTGAGGTTAGCTGGAGACCTAATTTAATTAGAAATTTCTCCTATTAGAGCAAATTTTATAGAGAATAAACAAGCAGGCAGGATCTTTCACCAAGCTATGTTCTGACTCCATTTGTCAGGTACTTACTTACCTTTGTGAGCAAAGTGAGAAAAATATCCATAAAGGGGCTCTGAAATATCTGATCTAGCCAAAAAAATACTAGCTAGAGAGCAGGGAAACATGTGCCATGGATTACAGAGGAAGCACTTGTAGACTTTGGGTCTTAAAATATAGGTCTGACCTTAGAAAGTGAAGGCCTGTACAAAAAGCACATGAAATCTTTTATTTGTACAGATTCTGGACTTAATCCTGCTGAGCTGGCAGCTCAAAGTATGCCATCCTCCCTGCCAAAAAAGCTGCTAATTTTCTTCACTTTTCCCCTTCCTGATGAACAAGGTAGATTTCTTTCACAAAAAAAAAACCAAACCAAACCAAACCAAAACAAAACAAAAAAAAAAAACCCACAATATTGTGGAGGATGATATGGATTGACTCTGACAATTCAGCTAGGATTTTCTCAATTAGGTGAATGGAGGTAAGTCCTTAACCTCCTGCCCTAATTTTTGAATCTATAGGATGACCTGTAGCTTCTCGTGCCAGCTAGTATCACACTTCACTGGCTTCAACACCTAGGTAACAGTTTTCCAATCTATGTTTTCTTGTTTGGTTGGTTTTGTTTTGTACAGTTGCTAAAGTCTTGCCTAAAATCTTTATCAAAGGTGATAAAGAGTGAAAGGACAAGTCTTAAAATATACTTAAATAAGATCAGAGGAGATACTTACTTTGAAACATGAATATAACAAGTCATAACCATTTACTGAGATTTTTATGGTATTTTTAATCTCTACAGCCTAATAAAATTAAACCTTGCATTTCTTTTGGCACAAGATCCAGCAGTAAAAATGACACTGTACATTGAAGTGTCCTTCCTCCTTTTTGCAGGTTATGAAGGGGGAAGGGAGGGAACCCTAGTTCTTTAAAGGGAATTACAGAGTTTAAAAACCTAACTCAAACAAACCAGATCTCCAGAGCAGCAACTTCCTCTGGCTGTTTGTCAAAAACCTGAACAGCTATACAAGGTCAAAACTGTGGTAGGAAGGGATTTACTTTTTTTTGTGTATATAGTACTGGATGTTTAAGTTCAAGGTCCAGACTTTTTCGTTTACATCTGCATTTGTTCTCTGGCAAAGAAAACAACGTGTTCTTTTTCACATTTTATATGACCATGCAGACACATTTCAATAAACTAGTGTTTACATGCAAGCAGTAAAATACTAAGAAAACAATGTTAATAACTGTCCAGATATCAGATTCTGTATTAAATCCTTAGTTATTACAGCTTGCTGTGGAAACACAGCAGTTTAAGTGTTGAGTATTAAGCAGTTCGTGGCGTGCTATAAATTTCAGATGCATTTATATTATATAGTACTGTGCAAATCATAATCTGAAAGTCAGCTTCATTTGTGCAGTGTGTGCTTTAGTAGAAGAAAAACAGTTCAAGCATGTGTGTCTTCTGATTTTGTAAGGATTTTAAGGGATTATTTAACTTGAATGAAAAGCAGCTTCTAATGAAATTTGAGCTCTAGCATGAAGCAAGGATCACAAGCAATAGCTGATGTGGCTAAGCACTTAGTAAAACTCTAACTTTCTCAGGTTTACAATCAATTTAAATATATTTTTTTAACATTCCATTGAGGGGGCATAATACTAAATTGCCTTATGAAGTACATGGAGCAATGCTATTGCATAAATCAGTTAACCTGGTTCTGTGTTAAGGGATTTGAATTCTCTCAGTTCTCGACTACTGATGATTTCAATTCACAAATAATCCAGCAAGAAATATGGCCTTGTTTCCTCTGGCCTCAGGGAAGGAGCATCTTCCTGCAGTTTGCCGGCAAATGGAAACTGATATGGAATCTGGGAAGAGAAGAGAAGAGAAGAGAAGAGAAGAGAAGAGAAGAGAAGAGAAGAGAAGAGAAGAGAAGAGAAGAGAAGAGAAGATGCAAAGGGTAGAGAACATTTGGAAAAGCTGGCAGCCCACGGCTTGGAAAGGAGCACTCTTTGCTGGGTTAAGAACTGGCTGGATGGCCAGGCCCAGAGAATGCTGGTGAACGGTGCTGCATCCAGTTGGCAGCCAGACACTGGTGGTGCTCCTCAGGGATCTGTGCTGGGGCCAGTTTTGTGTAATATTTGTATTGATGATATGGATGAGGGTATTTGAATCTACTCATAGTAAATTTGTAGATGGCACTAAGCTGGGAGTGTGTGTCGATCGCCTGGAAGGTAGGAGGGCTCTGCAACGAGACCTGGAACGGCTGGATAGATGGGCAGAAGTTTAGGATGAAGTTTAACAAGTCCAAGTGCCAAGTCCTGCATTTTGGCCACAATAACCCCTTGCATGGCTATAGGCTGGGGGCGGTGTGACCGGACAGTGTCCAGGCAGAAAGGGACCTGGGGGTACTGGTCGACAGCCGGCTGAACATGAGCCAGCAGTGTGCCCTGGTGGCCAAGAAGGCCCATGGCACCTGGCCTGTATCAGGAATAGCGTGGCCAGCAGGACCAGGGAAGTCGTTCTTCCCCTGCACTTGGCACTGGTGAGGCCACACCTTGAGTGCTGTGTCCAGTTCTGGGCCCCTCAGCTCAGGAAGGATGTGGAGATGCTTGAAAGCGTCCAAAAGAGGGCAACAAGGCTGGTGAAGGGCTTGGAACACAAGCCCAGTGAGGAAGGACTGAGGGAGCTGGGGTTGTTTAGCTTGGAGAAAAGACTCAGAGGTGAACCTTATCACTCTCTACAACATCCTGAAAGGTGGCTGTAGTCAGGTGGGAGTTGGTCTCTTTTTCCAGGCAACAACTGACAGAATGAGAGGACACAGTCTTAAACTGCTCCAAGGGAAATTTAGGTTGGATGTTAGGAAAAAGTTTTTTGCTGAAAGAGTGATAAATTTCTGGAATCATCTGCCCGGGGAGGTGGTGGAGTCACCGTCCTTGGATGTGTTTAAAGAAAGATTGGATGTGGCACTCAGTGCCATGGTTTAGTTGAGGTGGTGTTAGGGCATGGGTTGGACTCTGTGATCTTGAAGGTCTCTTCCAACCTGCTGATTCTGTGTAAAGGAGCACTGACAAAGAGTGTGCTTTCTGATGGGCGAAGATCCTGAATATTGCCTCAGGTAGAAAATATGGCTGAAAGAAATCCTGAATAAAAGATCCTAAATAAAATATAGGCTGGCAAACTTTAAAAGTAGGCTGGTTTATTTATTTTGAAATAATATTCTGGGCTATTTACAAGAAAGAATAATACAGCACTCAGTAGAGAATTCAGCCTGACTTAGATCTGAAACACACCACAGAAATATTTATTTTATCCTGTAGAAGTCTGCTGACATTTTGGGACAAACAGATAAATTCTAGCAAACTGTGCTGTAGAAATTAGCATCCTCCTAGTTTTTCCCACAGATTACCAGTATTACAAGAGTATCAGGGGAAACACTCAGCCACAGGGTATTTGAGGTAAGACAGTGCATGTTTTCTCCTGCTGACATTGCTGAGAGGCAGAAAGCTTTTGGGACAGAATGCAAACCTGGAGTTAAAAACCTTAACTGCATTAGCACGGTTTGACAGTGCTTGTAAAGAGCCGTAGATAAACACATTGGTTCAAGAGGCATTTTGCAATAAGGCAAAAGTATGATAAGTGCTAAATGTAAGTGAATATAAAGCACTAACTTAACAAAGAGCTGGTTCCCATGAGTGGAGAAGAATGCAACACCTTCAGATGACTTCCCATCTAGCAACACTTGAGAGACAACACAAGGGCTGACCCCTGCTTGAACTCACCCGACCAGGTTGTCAAAGAGGAAAGGCACTGAGAAAATGAGAAGGCAAAGGATTTTAAACTGGTTTGAAAAGCCAATCCTTCTCTGGACAACAAGAACCGTTAAGAAATTCCTTGAGAAATTGAACTCAGATAAAGATCATTCCTACAGTTTATAAAAAACCCAACAAATTCCTAAGTTCCACAGCAAGGTGTGGACAGATCCAAGTTAAAACGCAAATGTAGATATTTTGGCTGTGCCAACGACCCTTGACAGTGTATTGTGGTCCCATCGTTTAAACAGTAGTTTGAGACACCTGTCTGGTCATCATTTTCTCCTCTAGCCATGAACTCTAAAAGAAGCAGTAAGATTTTAAACTGATCCAGGAATTTGACATAGCAAATGACTATAGGAATTACAAGTGGAATTGTACTGTCTGTCAGAATCAGTGACAAGCCAGACCTGATTCCCACTGAGGTATGATCAAAATAGAAACAAAGATAAGAGTAGCCCTGTTGCCAGAAATGCAGTCCAATTCTGTTTAGATAGTACTTCTGTTTATGAAGGATCACCTTTCATAATAATACAGCTCCTACTCTTAAATTAGCCCAGCCTATTTGAGGCTTGATTATTTACCTTATACAATTTAATTGAGAAAAAATTACATGTCAGAACAGCCTACATTATTCATGGCAAAATTCTTCTTCAGCACTCCTGAGCTTCTTTTGTCATCCTAGTAAAACATTTTCTCAAACAAGTCTGCTTTAGCCTGAAGTTCAGAGTTGGTGATGTTCCTCATACTGAAGTTAGTATTTTGTTTACTTTGGGCAATACACAAAGTATCACATATTTCCATCGTGAACTTGGCACATAAGTCTTTGAAAAGCATCTACAAAACATAAAATGATTCCTGTGTTCTCAAGCAGGTTTATCACTCCAGCAATGGTAGATAACATAACAAGTGGTTAAGGAGTCCAATTTTATTAAGATTCAAACTTCTAATCTGAGTTGTTTTGTCTTCTTGGCAGGCAACTCGAACCTCAAAATCTTTGTAGCAAATTCCATGGTCACAGGCCTTCTGTGGTGGTTTCTGGGATTCTTTGGGGAAAAAGCCACACAAAACAAAAAACCAAAACTCATAACAGTCAAACTAAGATTTTGGATTCAGCAATAATTTGACCAAATCCCAAGCACTATTGTCCCTATTGACCAATAAGAGATCCCACTCTTGTCTCGCTTTGAGCCTGTATTTAGCAGGCATTTATTTCAGATTGGTGTTCACAGGTGAAAGAGATTTGAAAGCAGCCACTCCCTTGCAACATATTTGTTTCTGACTAAATCATGTTTTCACTTGCCTGTAATAGTAAATCCCCATTTATAACATTTATGAATAAATCCCACACCCATTTATGACACCAAGGGAGAAGTATCTAAACTGAACATTAGATACAACTGATTCTCATGTCATATAATTAAAATATACTGGCTCCATTCTTGGAGAAATTCCTCTACAGGGTAGAGGAATCTCTCCAAGAGATACTGTTTGCCTTTGTTTGAGAGTATTTCTGATAGCAACATGCTGAGACAAGCCAGGGAAATGAGGATAAAGTTAGAGGTTAGAAGTTAAACACCCTCCAAAGGCTTGGTGTTTAAAATGGCCAGGTCAGACAGCAAAAAGGCTCCTCACTAGACTACAGAAAAACAAGAACAGACTCTTGGAAATGCTTTTGTCTCTGCTCCTGTTCAAGCACAATCTGATTCCCAGAACTCTCTGTACCCAACAGAGAACCTCAAAATCTCTTTTTCTGGGGAGCGCCTGCTTGAATGCCCATGAAATTCAGTGACGATGTTGCCACTGACACTTTTATTTATGGTTTATGCATTCATTTAACATCATTTATGATGGGGTTTTTTATACCTATGTTGTTATAGCCATAAATATTTATACACCTAAATATATTTGGAAACCCACAAATATATAAGGACTGTAAAGACATAACTTATTAAGAGGCAGCTCTGTGATACAGCTTATCATTTGAAAGCGAAGTCCTGATTGCCACTGGGCATTTGGTGGGGATGGATCTCTGGAAGTTGCATCTCCTTCCTGCAGGAGGCAAGGCAGCATCAGACAGAATGACCTGGTGGCTGACTAATTTTTCTGAGTCTACAAAACCCATTTCATAGGAGGAAAAGACAGCTTTAAATGAGGAAGAAACCTCTTTTAGTTCTTTTTCTGTGATAGTTGGCCTAGTAGGAAAATGAGGAAGCACCCATAACAGAGCTATAAAAATCTCCATAGTTAACACATAGAGGGTAGGTTGCAGTCATTTTTCAGTCCCATTGTTATTTTTTTTAATCTAGTGAGAGTTTCATGTAAAACACAGCAGCAATCAAAAGACAAGGGCACAGATATCCATCCCCCTTTTCTGTTTGAATTTCTCTCTCCCTGGGACAGGACACAAAGTCCTGCACTTGGCCTAGAGTTTGGGTTATCTCATGGAAAGCAAAAAAAAAAGGAAATGAAATCCGTTGAGAATGAGGAGAGCACTGAACCTGTCTTCCACTCTATAAAAGACAGATGACTGCAGTGTAATTTTTTATGACTTTGTTTTGTGAAGAACCCAGTCATAGAGACAGACATTTATTATGCTTTGAGCAGGTCTGTCAGGTAGGTCCTGTTGACAGCCTTCAGAACTGAGAAGTTTGCTTTCTGAATAATTCCCAATGCCCATATTCCCCACCTGCTGAGCAAAAAGGTCAATGGTACTGAGGAAACTCCTCAGTGTCATGAGGAAAGGAAGCGGAAAGGTTTGGCACAGGTTGGTAACAGGGCACGCAAAGTCCTGTTGCACTTCTGCCACTCATTGAAACAGTCTTTAACTTACAAATAAAAGAGTAACTCTTAATTAATAGCAGTTCATGATAAATATTGACTCAGCACTATGTTGATGGCTGTGCAGCTTTTGTAAAATAAAGACTAAAATGGATGTTGTAGGCTTAGGTCTTAGGCTTGGACCTCAGCCGTATTACTAAAGTCCCACCTGTAGCAGATCAGATTAGAGTATTTTTCTAGAAAATGAAAAGAAATAAATAGAGATTCAGCCATAAATCAAACCTCACCCTTGACAATGGACCTATGGGATAAGTTTACATTTCCAATTCTTAAAACTTAAAAAACTCCTAATCTCCCTTCTCTAAAGTTTCTATCAGTTGTTAACTGCTCTATAAATAAATCTCTGGTGTTCGTACCTGGATCATATTTTTTTGAAATCACTTGGGACTGAAGACACTGCTGATGTCGATGTTCCTATCTCACCTCATATGAAAACAATACCAAGGGTTCTGGCAGGTCTTTTGTAGCAACTTACAGTGGTCATTAAAATATAAAAGAGAACAACTCACTAAACACAGAAGCCACTTGCTGACAGATGATAGAAATAATTTTTCAAGGAAATCTTTGAATAGTGAGTCTTGAAATATAAACTGTCGAGCCTGATTTCATTGACTGACAGTTTTTAGTATTTGAGTAGGTAAAGAGCTGTGAAAATTCTTCACTTTATAAGCATTTTGAAAGTGGTTTCTGACATATAAACTTTTGGCAGCAATTTTCAAGGGGGTCATCTAAAATGACTGATATAGTAGTTAGTGTGATGCGGGCATAGCGCATTTAACAGTCACTGAGCTTCGAATATGACACAGTGTGATACTAATTGCAGCACTGCAAGCAAGGCATAAAGGAGTTGCTCAGAGTGCTTGACATATACTTTATGACTTTGGAAAAAGAAAGAGGCTTCAACTGGTAAAATCAGGACATGGTACAATACCTCCACTTCATTTTACAGATGAGAAAATGCCATTTACTAGCATGACCAGGACCATTAAAAAAGAAAAATAAGATAAATCCCAACTTATTTTAGCTTTTTTTAGATCCCAGGTCACATTTATTCTATTCTCAAATGTTACAAAATTATTACAGCATATTGTAGTTTAGGTTTTCCGACATATTATGAAATATGGAAGCTGGAGCAGTAAGATTTGGATTCTGGGACCAGCTCCCATGCCAAAAACTCAGTGGTGTGAAGAATTGCTTCTGTTGTATGTTGTTTTATTATAGCAGTATACATGATTTATACTAGGAGAGACCTTGGCTCTATGGTTTTAATTCAGTTCCACTGACAGATTTTCACTTGAACTGCTCAATGCACATGAACTTAGGCAGTTGGTTTTGTGAGGAGTTTTGCAGCTACAAGAACGCTAATTGGATTGCAACATTAAATTCTTCCTGGAAATATTATTTCTAAAGGGAACCTGGTGAACACCTTCCTGTCAGCATTTCCATATTTTTAAAAACTCACATTGCATTTTCTGGAAAAGAATTTTTAAAAAGAAATCAAATACTTGCTCAGAACATTTGTGTAGGTTTGGTTTTTTCCTGTCTCAGTCCTAATGAATTTAGTATTTAAACCTCTGAATTCTATTCTGATTTTTTCTTCAGCTTTTAGAGAAAGCAATACTTCAAATCCTAGATTTATTAATCCTTTTGAGGCCTGATGTTGATTTAGAGTCGGGCTGGCAGACCTGGAGGAAGCCATGGTGTTAGAACAAAGTAGTGACTTTGTATCTCTCTGCGTTTTTTCTTATATTTTGTTTTTATTCTTAATGCTTATATTTACATTTATTTGTTTGAGGCTTAATAAAACTGTGAGCATTGATCTTCTCTGTTTATCCTTTGATATTTTATTTTCAAACTACCCTTTCTTTCTGTGCTAAAATTACTCTTCTGTTGGCCCTAGCATTTCATGTATATAAAGTACATGATTATCTTTCATGCAGAAGCACTAATGCTCGAAGCTGTGAAGCAGCAGCTCCAGCCCTTGTTCTTTCTCTCATGTGGGCACTTCTATTTGCTCTGCCCAAATTCTCAGGGGTGGTGCCTGGTGCTGGCTGTTCTCTGTGACCTGCATGTCAGTGGCACGTGTACAGCCCTGTAGTGCAGCTCCAGAGCCTGGCCTCAGGGTCAGGGAGCAAGACACTGCTCACATTGATAAAGTGGCAGCACATCACAGCAGCATTTGAGTGCTGATATGATTTCAGTTTGCTATTAGGGGATTAAAGCCTTGACCAGAGATAAGCCAAACACAGCAACAGAGCAAGGTTGAATAGGAACTGCATCAAATGGCAAAGAGCAGTGGGATAGGCAACAGAATTGATTTGAAATACATGCTGCTGGTGTTAATTTCTAAAGAATCTCTAAGGTCTTTGGAAGGAGTCATTAATTTTCTGCTTGAAAGGCACATTTAGCAGTGTCCTTATCACCCATGATGGTATTTTTTTCCTAGAATTGCATCTCTGATGTGTATAAGTGTTAGCAGACCATATTCTTACCTCTGTTCTTCCAGTCAGTCCTCCCCAGAACAAGTCTCTCTCACGTGTAATTTAGCCTGAGGGCACTTCTTCACTCCCAGGTTTGGAGAAATGCCCCTGCTGCATCCCAGGGCCTGCCAGAGTAGACCCTGGGCCAGAGAGTGAAGAATCAGGACCCTAAAAACATGCCCGTGAGCTCTGGCATTCAGGTCCAGACTCAGCCTTGTTGGTCAAAATGAGCCTTCAGCCCTTTTTCTCCAGCAGAAATCAGGCAGCTGTGTACTGCCTTTGATCTGGACAGGTGACACCTGCATCCTCTCTGGCTGACAGGGGATCTCACCAGCCACATGAGCAAGCAGGTTTTGTGTCTTAACTGAGAGCTTCCCACAAGGTGTAGGGGGTGCCAAGGGGGTGGACCTCGGGCCAGAGCAGTTCCTCAGTGCCCAGAGAGAAGCTTCAGCCCTTGCAGTCCAGGCACAAGTGAACTTTGAGATGATTTCACCTGTTAGAAAAAGCAATAATATTAAAATGTGCCTTATAAAGCACAGAAATTTCCATTTCATTCTTTAATACATTTAGGTATTTAATACCAAGGTCTTGGCATATATAAACCTGATTAGACTGGAATACTGCATAATAAACCATTTTTTAATGATGTTTCTGATTGCAAACTGAGCCTGTTTGTGCAACAAGAAGCACCCAGCCATGCGTGAGGAGAATGTGCAAACAAAATACAAAGAAATGTCCCTTCCCTTAAATGAAATCCCAAAGGAAGACGTGGACAGAGGAGTAAAACCTGAGCTTTAGAGAATTATAAGTCAAACATAGTGTTTCATACTGTTTTTTCACATACATTTTAATAGTTATTTTCCAGTCTGTGGAAGATGCTAAAAAAACACTATTCTGTTCATTTTAATATAAAGACAGATTTTTTTTTTTTTACACTCTAGGGTGATCTATTAGGTTAAGCTGTATTTTAATGATCTGATTTACTCAGAGTATTTGAAACACCACGAAAACTTGCCATCCATCCTATTAAGCCCAGTATCCAACATTAGTAGCAGAAGCACATGGATAAGCAAATCAAATGAAAGCTGCGAAGAAAGTTGCACAGAAGCTGCATAAATGAGATCTGTGTATCTGCAAGGCTCGTGGAAAGGATAAATTATTTCAAGATTAATTTAATGCAAAGACACAAGCTGAACAAGCTGACTGATTTTTTCTCATTTATCAGCTCTCTAGAACTGGTACAATGTTGACTCATTAATTTTCCTGAAGTGATAGACACACGGCGAAAAGTGAAAAAAATCAGCTAAGATGAATAAAAATTCTGGCCATTAATTCAATGCAGAGAAAAGGTAGATGGATGATATTACTCTTGCCAGTAGTAACCAAAGTTAACAGCCTAGTCATAATATTTAAACTTAAATAATAGGAATGTTTTAGTCATTTGGGTTTCTTTTCCTTTTACGAAGAGCAAGATATAAATTTTATGGAAAGTGAGGGAGAGAAAATTAACTTTAGTAGTTCTGGAGCTGAAAACAATAAAAAAATTATACCATGGGACACATTGAACAATATGTCTATCAGTCAGTTTCTCAAACCGCAACCATAAGCAAAAGTACCTGTGCTGAAATAAGCAAATGTTGAAGTAGCTGTGATTTGATAAAAGCTTGAACAGAGAGAGATGAAAGTGATGAGGACCCTTGATCCCAGGGAAGAAGACCTCTGTTCCTAGAGATGAAGATGCTCCCAGAGATAGGTGAAGAGAACCTTTTGCTTCTGAACAGCTCATCCTTACAATGGTACCCCAATAGCTCAAGACTGGACCCTCGAAAGCAGTTGTGGGGAAAGCTGCAAGTCAAGGGAAGGGACTTTCACATGCGAGCAGAGAACCAACCTGGGCAGCTGTCTTGCTGTGACATTGAAGCCACGAGAGAACTGTTTCTTGTGGAGATGTCTCCATGGCATCAGCAAGAGGGACTCCTCTCCCTAAATGAACTGAAAAAAAGATTACTATAGAGGTGGTAAACTCACTGAAAAAATGTCAAGGGTTTTCTTTTTACATTGTCAGTAGGAGAAGGGAGAAAGGTGGGGGGAGGAAAGTGTTCTGAAGGTTTAGTCTGATTCTTACTTTTTTTTCTTTCTTCTAGTTCTGTTAATAAACTTCTTTATATTCTTTTAAGTTTTGTGCCTGCTTTGCTCTTCTCCTAATTCTTATCTCACAGAAGAAAAATAAGTAAGTGATGGACATTTCGAACCAAACCACTACAACATCTAAGTGAGATTTGCAGTGTAGAGGGCTTGTAGGATTCTTCAGAAGGCAGACTGGGGAGCTGTCATTATAGATACAGAATAGAAAGACCACAACAGTGTGGCAAACAATCAAAGCTTTGGACTTATTCAGAAATTAAACCTGAGCCTGCATGGATTACTGTGTATCTGTGCCTTGATCTTCAAGCAGCTCACCAAAAAGCCTCATGTTTTGTACACTGTAGAACAATAAAGTAATTAAACAATTAGCATTTTCAGATATTTTCCAATCCATTTTTTGGTTCTTAATAAAGGGCTGGAAAGAACAAATATCAGCCTCTTTCAGATTCTGGTAGAAGCAACAGAACTTGATGGTAATAGCAGAATCTAACACAGTTGCAGATAAAAAGAAGGGTGTTTCCAGTGCAGGTTGACTTAGTCATGATCAATCATTATTTCAGATACTCAAATGTTACACAGAAATGTCTTTAGCCTTTTTTTGGCACTTGGTATCAAAATAACTTGAGCATTAGCATCCACTTGAAATATCCAGAAAATAATCCTTGAAACTCAATACATGCATTTCACACGTATTTCTGTATGCTTTTACAATAAAATTGCTAGTTATTTCTTCTTGAGATTTTCTATGTTTTCTTCTGACCTTACTTTTTTGAGATACCATCTTTCCTGACCTTAATTGATCTCAGTCTGGGAAAACATCAGCCAGCAACCATCAAGTAATTTGTTCTGTGAAAACGTCTTTTTTTATGTCTATATTTATGCCTGTTTCCACTGATAGATATATAACTTTACTAACTGATAGTTACCCAACTGCATTTACCCAGCTGAAGGCAAGTCATTGCTACAAATTTAAAGTGTTGATTTACAGATTGCAAATTAATATTTTAGGAATACTAGGAGTTTAGGAAAATATCTGAAGACATAGGTTTGAAATTTCCACCTACTCTTTTTCTTGCTGTAGCATAGTCTGTTGCAATTTTACGCCTATTGAACAAAGGAAAAATCTACTTTTAAATCACTATATCTACCATTTTTAAGAAATTGAGCAATTTAAAATATTTTCTTTAAAAATAAACTCGATGTTTTCAGTAGCTGAAGTAACCACAATTATTGCAAATTTTCCTTGGAAACAGAGATCAACAAATCCAAGCTACCATAGTGAGTCAAAACCTAGACCTCTTCCCAGATTGGTGGCCAGAACTCCAGGCTGGTCCAGGATACGTAACCAAAGTTTTGAAAACTCTTGGCTGCCTACCCCACCATCAAGCTTTCCAGGGGCAGAAGATGAGCATCTGAAGACAGCTCCAAAGAGTGTTTTACCCTACTAATTATGGGCTGATGGGAGACACAGTCTCTGTAGCAAGAACTCTCTCAAAGGTCCTAATCTGAAGCTATGGCCTGAAAACCACTAGGTTCCCAAAAATAAAAAAAATCCAACAACATTTTTTTTCCCCCATGCCCTTAGGAATAATGTATTTGCTTCTCCTTTCCAACACAAGTGCTTAATAAACCACTACCTATCTTACTTGACCAGCTAAACCTGATCCATCAAAACTGTTCTGGACAGAGAAAAGAGAAAACTGTGTAAAAAGGTCTCTGGTAATAGGGCTTTCTTTCAACTACTTAAAATAACCAAATAATTTGTTTTAAGTACTGAATATTAAGAGTTGGTCTTTAACTAGCTAATGTATCAATAAAACAAAGTTCATTTCATTAGTATCTTATTTTTTTAATAAAACTAATGACAAAGTACAGCTTTAGGATCACTTTGATTGATAGACATTGAGAAAAAGATGACATCATGAATGTCCCCTTCTTTTGGTTTTGGTTTTTTTTTTTTGTTTGGTTTTTTTTTTGTTGTTGTTGGTTTTTTTTTTTTTTTTTTTTATTTTGTTTTGAGGGGAGAGAGAAGGCAGTCAGCCCATTCCCTATCTGGTTCTTTTTCTTGTTTACCTGGCAACAGATCAGTGTAAGGGCTGGTAGAACTAACTCTCTCTGTTACTGCCTAACCTGCCAAAGAAGGAAGCAATGTCACATCGCATCAATAGGTCAGTAAAAATTTCTTTATGGAAAAACAGGTTTCCAATCCCACAGAATTATCCCAGGAGAATTCACCGACCAAATGTCATGACAAGAGCTGCCACAAATGCTGTGCAACAGTCCTTAATCCAAAGTATTTAATCAATTTCAAAATCAGTATTGATTTATTAGATTTCTCTTTTCATAACATAAAAATTTTCTGTAAAAGCATTTTTACTGGCTAGGAAACTAGTTTAATACTAAATTAGGATTCATATCTTTGGTGACCTGAAGTGTTGCTTTGTTTAGTTGAGTGTTTTTTTGTGAGTGTTTTATTTCTTTTTGCGTTGTGAATACAGGCAAGTAGATACAGGCAAAGACACAAAATAATTATGTAGCATTTCATTGTGCTATTGATCTGTGCTCAAAATCTGTGCTCCTATTGATATGCAGGATCAGGCACACCTTCGCCAGATGGGATTTTTCCAGACTAACCCCTCAAAATTTCACAGTGCTGTGTGATGGCTGCACTTACCACCTTAATTGAAAAGGTTACAGTGGAATTTCATTGTAAGCTCAGATTTGTTGATCAAATCCTCAACAAGACAGTCCAGGAAAGAAAGTTGCAAGGCTCCTGTGTGCCATTACACACAATACCCTCTCCCCATGCTAACACATTTAGGAGGATTACAGAGCAGTGTCTACCCACACGACATTGGCCTGACTCACCAAAACAAAGGAATATTTTATTTTCGTGCCTATTTACTCTTTCTGCCTGTCAGCCTGTCAAACAGCAATCATCTGTGACTATAAAGAAAACCAGTCCCCTGATCAAAGCACTGAAATACAGTGAGCAGAAGAGTAGTAACATCAAAATGATGACCATGAGGGTCCCCATAATCTAACATGAACCACCTGCGGATTTTCTGGATTGAAAGGAGAGTGGGAATAGTTCAGCAGGTGCCTTTAGGCTGAGAGACTAGCATAGCTGACAAAAAATAATTGGTCCCTTTAAGATCACACGACTCCAATCTTCTGTTTACCAGTGCTGTTTTTTCCAGCGTGCTCCACTACAGGTATTGAGATGTGCCTTTTTCTAGGTTGTGTGATACTGGTCTGCTGTGGTGACTGCAGTCCTGTCTCATCCTCAACACTATTTTCTACTAAATCCCAAAGATGCCGGGAAATAGGAGCTTTTTCACCTTCCTATGTGTTTCTGCTGTGTCCAGAACATGATTTTTGCTGAAACACAAGATATGGGTTTCCATACCAATGTACCAAATTACCATTCCTGGTGTATTGATATTTTTCATTAGTAACACCAGGTGAGGTATTCTGTAAATCAGCCCTGTTTACATTTCCTTCTGTAGCCTTCCTCATTGTCTTTTGAAAGTGATATCCCTTCCAGATTCCCTTTTAGAGTCCTTCACTTCCTGTCACCCATGATTGATAATGAAAAACCCAATAACTTATTTCAGTGGATTATGATAAATTTGACTGACATCCCAGTGATAACAAAGGAAAATGGACATTCCCCTGATATTCTCCAGTCCAGCAGAGAGAGAAACAGGCACTCCAGGGTGTAATTCCCTACCATACACCATCCCCTTCAGACTGCAATGCAGTTGTTTACATCATCTGCACAGTACCAGACACAAAAACTGCAGACTCTGAACTCCTCCCTGTGCCCTGTTCTGCCCCAAGAGAACAGCCAAACCATGGGAAAACCAAACGGATGATGAGAATCCCAAGGCCAGGATCACCTTCTGCTTAGGCAGGATGAAGGATTTGACTTCTAAGGCTCAATCTCCAGCAACTCAAGTGAACCAATTCCTCCTTCCCATCACTTCCTAAGGCCCCAGCAAGAAAACAGCTTTTCATCTACCAAGGGCCTATAGGGCATCACTGCATTAATGCCATGTGTTTATTGGTGAGTGATTTCTGTGTCCATCTAATAAATAAGAATTGAAATAAAAATACCATCTGTTTAACTGTAATTTCTCAGTAGAGGATCTGAGAGTTTCTCTTCTTAATTATATTCATACCACTTTTGGCAGACCTAAAGATATTTGGGATCTGTTCAATGGAGGAGCACAAATAAAGGAGATACATGGGACGAGACCTGGGTATATAAAAAACACATGGTCCAGTGAAGACTCAGAAGCATGAATTTGGAAATGAATTTGCAGAATGGATTACAGATCTCCCAGACTCAGACAGCCCTGTACAGAAACAGTCCTGCACATTCAGCTTTGAGGATCTCTGCTTGGACACAAACTCCCTGTCTCCAGAGTAAAAATAATATTCAGTAACAGCACCTTGGTAATTGCCAAACAGTGTTTTAAGTCCTATTATTTGGCTTTTTTCTCAGCCATAACCAACGGCTCTCAAACTCACAGGACTAAGCACAACCTCATTGACACCAGCACAATGAAACCCATTCACAGCCACTAATGGTAGTCAGTTTAACAAATAAACACGAACTACCTGAATAGATACCATTATACCACTTTATACCTTATTTACTTGCGTGTGTAAGCCCAACAATAACAGTTTTCTGGTTAAGTACAAGCCAACTAATGCTTTTTTTTCCACACAAACAAAATCAAGCAAACTTCTGCACACATTCATACAAACACTAAATATCACTCTGAAAAGGATAATATGAGGAGCATAAACAGACACGAGGATATTTTTTTTCTGAATTAAAGAGCCTGGAAAAGCAGCATTGGCATCTTTTTCTTGAATTCTCTAAACTGCAAATTTAGACTCTCCTGTTATCCCCCTAGTTGCTTTCTAATTTTCAACTGCAGAGAGTCAGAAATATTTCCTGGTTTTTCTTTTTTTTTTTCCTCTGGAACTGAGAACCTGTGTTGCAGAAATCCGTGGGATAACGATTTTGCAGAGATTGAATTGTCTTCCACATTTAAAAACTTGTTCATTCTGAAGCCAGGATTAAGGTCTCCGGCAGGACAGGATTCAAAGGATTCAGCGGTTGTGCATCACTCTGGGATGGTTTTGTGCTGCTGATCAGATTTTAGTTTCCATTAAGACAGCAGATTTTTCCAGATGGAATTCACAACTGGAAAAGCAGAGAAGTGAATGAGGGAAATGGAACTTCTTAAATGGGATTGCTAGGTTAAAAAGAAAATTGGCTTGGTTACACCCACATGGAATTATGGATGGTGTATTTATAGTGAAAATACATTATTAATAACACATTTTTAAAAATCTTCAAGATCTTCAGTGAGGTTTTTTTTGGGTTTTTTTAATTATCATATAAATTCTCAAAGTCAAAAATGTATTCATGTATACAAGTGAGATACTATTTCCCTCTTGTCTAAAACATTTCCTTTCATCTTTTGAATACCTTTTTAACCAGCATGGCTCACATCTGCACTCAGCGGTGACACGGAAACAGAGGCTAAAAGCCCTGGAATAAGAAATAGCCTGGGTTAGTGAAAGGCAGGGAAACTTACATGACTGGAGAGTGCTCGAAAACCTCAAGCTCCAACATGAAAATTGTGCGCTGTGCTATTAACAGCCCAGGTCACCTCCAGCTCTGGCTCAGCTCCGAGGTGCAAACCTCACACAGCGAGGCAGACAACACCCCAAAGGCCCTGTAACACTCTGAGGTCGACTGGGCAGCACAGCCATAAAGGACCTCTACTAACTCAGGAGCTCACTGCAGTATTTTAGAAACAGGATTGAGCACCTTTTCCTCACACCTGCATTTAGGAACACGACTGCTATTGGAAAGGCAACTGAAGGCTAAAATAATCAAGGGATCACCCTAATATTCCTGAGATAATATCAGTTTCTGATGCCTCTCCTTTGAGCAAATAGAGGCATAGGAAGGGGGGTTGCATATCCAGGGTTTCTTTCCTGTACATCACATCCCTCTGGACAGGTACAGCTATGCCAGAAGAATAGATCAGCACACAAAAACTGCAGACTGAAAGAGGACAAAGCTGACTTTCCTGATGAGCTGCCCTGGCTGCTCCTCAGCTGAAAGCTGCAATTACAGCCATGAAGTCTAAATTCCAGTATGTAACAACATAATCTTTGTTGATTATTACCAATTAAATTTCTTTATTCTTTTTTTTTCCCCCCATACTTTTTTCACTCCCATTTAAAAACACTCTCAACACATTTATCTTTTCTGAGTTTCTGGATGGTTGTGAGGCACAGGCCTGTGTCCCACTGCAGCTTCTGCAGCCTTACAAACCCTCATATGTTCTAATTCTTAAACATTATTATTCTTCTGTTGCCACATTCGTTCTATCCAGCACATGCAGGTGCAGTATTGCTCATCTTCATCTACTTCAGAAACCATTGATGAAATACTAGGGGGACTAAAAAAAAAAAAAAAACAAACCTGATTAAAAATGTAGAAAATATGCTTTCTAATCAAGTGCTATTTATTTAGTGGGCAACTAAAGTATGCAAGATACTGTTAGCTGTGTAAAAAAAAAAAAGTTTATCTTAATATTTAATGTCTGTCCTCACCCCGTTCTAATTTCCAAATTACAAAGCTGAAGACTTCTGCTGCTGGTAATTAATTCTTTGCCTGTTATTAAGTCAAACACTGATGCCCCATTCATTAGGTTACATAGGTGCAACTTCAGTGGCAGTTTGTCTGCATAAATAAATAAATTCTATGTTTTGACATTACTGTGTATTTGGCCTTGATATCCACAGCTGAATGAAAGGCAGGAAAGGGCCCTGATCTCTCCCTGTCTGGAGAATACAAACAGATTGAGAAGTGCATCACCTGCACGTTACTGCAGCAGCCTTCCCTTTGTTGTCAAACTCGACTCAGATTCATTTCAAAATATCCAAGTACAAACCTAATTTCTGGCAGGACCTACAGGATCAAATATGTCTCCTTGGCATTCATTTGCTGCCAGAAATCCTCAAAAGGACAATGAGTGACAGCCAAACTGATTATCAGTTTCAGTGAGCGAAGGTCAGTAAGTGTAACATCTGCCTGGCTGGTGCTTGCCTACATATTCATGTGCAACGTTCTGCTCATCCAGAGGTCACAAAAACTCACAGAATGAACAAGATCCCACTGGAGCCCTCTGCTTCCACAGCCATACAGGCACATCATTTTTTGGTAATTCAGTGAGTTGGGTTTTTTTTTAAATGACTGACTGAAGGAGCTACATAGGTCAAAATTATTCTGGTTTTGGTTTTTCTTTTTACTTTTTTTCCCCTTTATTTGAAAATGCAAATATAAAGAGGAGGAGGATGGCAAGGACGGCAAGCATGGTATAGGAATATTTCTTCTATCTTTTATAACTCATGCTGATTCACTGAGACAAGAAAAATTACTATAAATTTCAGAGTACCTTTCCTATGGGGAAAAAAAAAGAAAGGCTACCCTAATTTTTTGGATTATCATGAGATATAAACTAATGTAGCTCTGTCTCAAATTAATGATGAATATACCTGTCTCTTGTTTATAAAAAACTAAGCTTAAAAATTACAGTTGCAAATCATAAAATTGAATGAATAATTTCTACCAAAAAAATCTCAAATTCTGTTGGAAGTGCACTGATCCCACTGCAATGATCTAAGAGAATTTCCTAGTCCCACCATGAAGGACTTCAAAAAATTGTATTCCAAAAGCACATTGGATTTGTTCCACTTCAGTGAATCCACACCTAAATTTCACAATTTGAAAAGATAAAAGTTTTGAATTCAGGGAGACCAAACACAAATGAGCTTCAAAACACATTTTACAAAGGTCAGACTCTTATGCTCTGGAAATTTGGAAACGGGACACAATAGGCATGAAATAATTTATAACAAAAAGAAACATGAACAGAACAGGGTATTTCTTCTGCTAACATCCATTGTGGTTATGTTTTGATTATTTTGGTTTCAAAAACCATTTTCATAGTTTTGGACAATAGTCCTGAAATTATATTCCTATTATATTCTTATCCAGTATTAATATTAGTATATATTCATATCATATTAATATTAATAACATTCCTAGAAATTAATATCCTGAAGGGATATTCCTTAATCATACCCCTTTAATAAAAGATACAGATTCAGTGCATCAGTACATTCGACACACCTCATGCAAACTTGTTTTCATGATTCAACAGCCCAGACAAAGATTTCCACACATAAATCAGGCAGTGGAGCCCAAGTGTCTGAGTAAGAGCGGCTCTGTCCAAGGTACATTTTCCACCACAGTCCTGGGAAGTGGCTGTGCATTTCCACAACCTCCTCAGCACCCCAGCACCTGCAAGCAGCCCTTCAACACCATGAAAGGTGTGATCCCTGTGAAAAAACAGGGAAGACTCCAGAGTTCTTACTACAGGTAGTTTTCTAATAGCCTTTCTTTTCCTTGAGTTATCACCACACATTCTCATTCCATTTCATGCTTTCCCAGTATACATCAAAATTAAGGAAAATTTTGTACATCAGCGCAGGACATGAAATGCTTTAGGCTCTTGACGAAGACTCTGAAAGAGGTAAGACAACATCAGATGTTAATTAAACCCAAGTCTTTAACAGCTAGAAATTTCTCAAACTCGAATTTGACGTAGTGAAACAACAGGAGTACACCTAGGTGCAATTAGAGTATTACAAGATAGACAGTGAAAGACATCAGCAAAAGAAAACTGGAGTAGTTGTGCAAGGTAATTCCAGTAGATAGGCTGCAGAAATCAGTTTCACAGACATGGGGGGTCACGTAACTCAAGCTGTGCCTGAGGTAACAACAAAAAAAGTTAAATTCCCTTTCTCAGTCCGATTTTATATTCTTGAAAGAAGTTGATATTTTCTATTATATTAGCTAAACACAACAGAACCAAGAGACATCAAGGTGAGACATGGAGATAAGGTCTCAGCTCCATTTGCTGCAGACAAAGCACAAAAACATAGCAAGAAATATTCTTTCCATGCAGTCAGTGTGCAAATGAGAATAACTTTTCTTATTTGCTTAATGTAATTTCACATATGCACCATACAGCTTCTGAGGGCTCTGACTGAGAATTAAATGAGGAAGTTTATTCATTAAACAGCTGTAGCTTTCCACCCACAAGCTCCTTAATGCAATATGCAAAGTTTCATGAAAATTTTAATTCCAAGAGAAGATATTTTGGTTTTCATTTACAGTAAATTACATGAATGGCCTGTTTCTTTAATCTTTATCCTTCAAATAAATTAATGAGCAGCTTTAATTAATTAGTAAGTACTAAATATTTGTTATTAATGATCATTCCCTTGTCATTGTCCTGGATTATATCAACAGTTTATTAAGGCAGGAAATAATAAAAGTCATGATTAATAGCTGTGTTTGTTATGGTAAATTCTAATTAGTCTATAGATAGTGTGTCACACTGTTGTAACAGCTTATATAAACATAGCATAAGAGAAAGATGTACAACATAAATAAATAAACTGAGGAATGCAATTGCAGGAGTCATCATGGCTCCACAGTATTTCAGGAATGCTCTGTTTAGCAAGGATTACCCATCTAGACGAGCAACACAAGAAGAAAGGGTGACTACATTAGGGGAAGAGAGCGGTGGGAGAAGAGAAAAATGTTCTCAAGTAGAGTGAAGAACAGTTGGGTGAAGGACAGGAAGGAGAAACATCTGTAAGAAGCAGAAGAATTTTACCCAACAGAAGCATCCTACACCTGGTGATTGCTGCTGCCTACATCCCTGCAGCTGATTAACTACTCTTCTATCTGAGGAATTCTGCTTTTTCCTGTGCCAAATATTGTGGGACTTGGGGGCTGGAAGGGAGTTTTCATTGAAAGTCCACAGGATATTTAAGAGTGGCTCATTTTGTTATTCATTTCTCAGACAGGAAAAGTTGACTTGATTCCTCCTTACCCACATTGTCGTGTGCAAAAACACATTCCAACCTAGGTGGAGAGCTAACCTGCAAGAGCCCAGAAAAGGCTTCAGCTTAATCACAGGCACAGATAGCATAGCTAGGCAGAGAGGTGGCTGAACACCTTTTACTGGAAATCTATTATACAGAAAATGGTTTCACTGCCAATTTTTACAGTGAAAAATATGGCTTTCTACAAGCCTCTGAAAAGATAATAATTTTATATCAGTGATAATCCATTGGAAAAAAGGCATTTTATCTCTTTTCATATAAATCTCCATTTTTCAACATTGCTGAAAAAGTGTAACTTCTGTGTAACATGAGTAAAGGCATAGAAGATGTGTTCTTGAGCAATGGTCCATTGAAAAATGAAAAAGTAGATGAGTTCACCACTCTGTTAAATAAGAAAGCCCTCTCCTTCTGCCTGAGAGAAATTGAGGAGTCACAGTAATTTGCCAGCTTTCAAAAAACAGTTCTCTTCCATTATTTGAAATTAGATTATTAAGCATTTCTTTCCAGAATCATAACTTCAGGGACCAGACTCTATATATTCGAGCTTTAAGACTTTGTGCAAGAGCCACTTTTACTTTAATAAAGGCAAACTAAAAATATTTGTTTGTTCACACATTTCTAGGGCTGGAAGCTTTAATTCACAATCCTTTAAAAAAAAAAAAAAATTATATACTTCTTTTTATGCTCCAACCATTACCTTTTTTCACTGAAATGCTTTGGGAATGTAGCCTCTTGCCTGGTCTAGGCAGCCAAAGAAGAAACCTTTTTGGTCCCTCCAAAGAGTTTTGGGTCAGGTTTTTCTTGGCACATATGGACAGGCACAACTCCAATTCTTATTTGAGCACAGTTTTATTCTAAAACTCAAGACTCTTGCTCACATGCTTAACCTTAAGTATTTCCCAGGAGCTGGGGAGATTACTGGCAGCAGGTGCTTACCTGCTAACTCATGACCAGCATAGGAGTGAGGCCGTGGATCAGATAAAGCTATGCTGTGTACTTTTAGGAAATGGGTTTGGATTTCAGTAACATTTGCAGCCACATGTGATTTTGCTCTTAAGTTAATATGTGGCAAAAACCACACTTTTACTGTCCGCTAAAAAGTATATAAGGAAAAATTACTCTAAGCTAAGCATTCTGTTAAATCTAAAAGTCTTTCATTGAGTCATTTATATGCGGTGCATTAGGTCAAACTATTTTTTTTTATGGTTAATTACAACTTTTGGAAACTAAGACCTTCATATTGTGTGTCTGCTAATAATTACCAGTAATGTGATTAAATTCATGTTTAATGCTTATCTAAATTAGCTCATTAGCTTTATGGATGTTTGAAAACCTCCAAAGACTGAAAAATATTCAGTTTTCATTATGGTGCTGATACTGATCTCACAAACTGTGGCTACCATATTCATTACTCTCTGTATACATAGTACTGTATGGAATATCACTTGTTTCAAACCAATTATTATGCAAATCCCAAGACCTTGCTTGCCACTCCCTGGTGACAATGAAACCTTGTTTGGCTTAAATAATCATGTGGGAGCCATTTATACTATGAATGAATATTACAGATTTCATGTAGCAAGGAACTTCATTTTCTTTCATCAGAGAGTAACAGGAAAGAGCAAACATCAATGTGAAGAAAAATTTTAGTTCCGCTGCAAATAAACTCTGGTGCCTCAATACCTTTTTCTGGAGTACGTGTTGAAAGATGAAAATAACAGACTGCTCTAAGTTAGTCTTGTGCATTCTTCCTAGTTTTCTTATTCTGAGAAACTTCTTATGGACTGATTTCAGTGGCATTAACTTACCTCAACATTGCTGCATTCCATCCCCCTAAAAGGAGTATAAGGAAACAGTAAGAGAGAAATATTTTCTGAATCAATTGTTATAAGAAAAAAAAATTAATTGATAAAGCAACTTACGTCTTGTAAAATCATGGAAGGTATATAGTTACAAAAGAACATTATAGAACTGTTTTTATAAGGATGTGCAATTAAATACCTATATAATTTTAAAATTATTAGTGATACACAAAATGTATTTATTTTATTTTTTCTGTTTCTTTTAATGCAACAATTTGGGGTTTATTCTGCCTGACTTTTTGAAGAAGATCTGAATTTTTTTCTCAATTGACATGTGGCCAAAGTTTAATCTGCATATGAAACCCAATCTTTAGACCAAAAACTCCTTAGCGTTTCTTTAGACAGTTGTTTAAAGCATAGATTTAGGATCATACATTATTTTTCAACATATTCATTAAAAAAAATTATATCATGCACATTGTAACTCAATTTTTTTAGAATGTAGTGAGTACTGTTATCCAAAAAAAAAAAAAAGGCAAGGCAGAAACCAACGTCATGGCATTCATTAAAGCTACAAATTAAGATATAATTAAGTAGATTCCTGCTGGCAGAGCACTGTGACAAATTAATAGAGGAAAGATTTTTGACTTCTCCATAGTCAGGAGAACATTAGCTGTATTACTAGTGCTACATTAAAATATCTAGCTGTGTAAAACTGTCTTCATTCAGAAGTGCTGACACATGAGTTTGTTATTAGGTAAGCCTCTAAACTTTTATTTGCTCATTTTCTCCTCCAGCCAATTCTACTCGTTCAATGAACAAATTTAGCAACCAGTTCTGAAACCCTTATTGAAGCAAAAAGTACTGCTAAATCTCTTCCCCTTTATTATCACTGGTTCCCATACTTCAATATTTTTTTTCTTCAGAATAGATATTGTAGGTTGCATTTATTTAATAGCCTGAATCATTTCAGAGCCAAAATACAGACACAAAAAGCCTGCAGTGAAGCAGAACACACTGTTTTCTACTAACCATGGTACTTCCAGCCATTATAATTGAAACATGATCCACAAAACCATGGGAAAACAAAAATAAATTAATCAAAATTATTCCCCTAGATGATGAAGGAAATTTGTCTTCAACATCTGTAAATTTCAAATCCAGGACCATATTCCCTCTATGACAATCCTCTTTCCCAAGTGAGCATTAAACCCAAGGCTTCCTGATGTTGCTGTGTGAGTCACTAGCACCTGTAGTTGGGGATGCCTCACCTTTGGCAACCAGGAACAGCTTCTTAATCTTCTTTAAAACACTTCAATTTAGAGGCAGTGATTATTTCAAAAACTAGTGAAATTCACATCAATATATTCTTGTCCCTCTCTGCAATATGGAATTTTATAAAATGTAAAATCTGTAATCTTGTGATGCTTCCCTAGCAAGGACAATTTCTGTCTCTAGCAAAATATTCTCAAGCAGTAAAGCATTCATGGGACCCAAACTTCTCCCCAAGGACAAGAGTGCATCTATTTTATTTCCAGGTTCAATTTTCTCTGCAAGTGGCTTGGTTTTTGCTATTTAAACAATGTAGTCATTTATAAATTAGAAATAGTGTATATATGTTTTCCTTCAAATAAATTATTCCAAGCTCTTCCATTTGTATGGTTATGCAGCCAGGAAAACACATAAATAAAAATCATGTATTCTACACAGGATGTAAAGTATATAGCTCTCGCTCAAGCCTGCATTTGTGTATGGATGAAATCACAGAACAGTTTGGGTTGGAAGGGACCTTTAAAGGTCACCTCATGCAACACCCTGCCATGAGCAGGGACATTTCCTCAGAGCCATGACCAGCATGGCCTTGAATTTTTACAGGAACAGGGCATCCACCACCTCCCTTGGGCGACCTGTGCCAGTTGTAAAAAATTTCTTCCTTGTGTCTAGTCTAAATACGCCCTCTATTATTCTGAAAACATTACAACTTGTCCTATTGCAACAGGCTCTGCTAAAATACCTGTTCCCATCTTTCTTATAAACATTTTCTTTAAACATTTAAAGGCCAAAATTTTTTGTAGGTTGAAGAATAAGTTCAGCTCCAACAAGACACACATTTTTTCGTTAATCTACTATAGCATTTTTTTAGAAAAAAGTGTTTGGCTTGTCTCAGCTGAAGTACATGTATCATGGTGTCTGGGAATATTCCTTGGTCTTTGTGAGGGGAGGAAGTTGGTTATTACATATATTGGGAAATGTACCTGGATTGAGCATAGCATACAAAGATGCTCTATATATGTTCTGAAATACCAGGGAAGTACATGGAGATGGAAGTTCAATATTATAATATAGAAAACCAAAGTCTTTCAACTCATTTTACAAAACTGACGTCAAAAAAATTGTGTATCTGTTTTAAATGTTCTATCCCAAGAACAATACTAATGAAATATCAATAGTTTTAATAAATCTTTAGATTTTCCTGAGAAATGTGAATCTTAATTTCTTGTCCTGTCTGAAAATAATGCACCTTTTGAAAAATTAGTGTCTGGATAGATTACAATTTCACTATTCAAAAACCTCAATGACTTTTAGCTTTAAACCTAATATTTCTTCCAGAAAGATCTTAATAGCATTTTCTGAAAATTATTCATTGTATACACTAGTAATATAAGATTGGAGAGTCTGATTTATTTCCTTATTTATAAAACACTATGCTTCTATTGCCAAAACAGGATAGTAAAGGGATATGTTCTCGAGGCTGACTCCTCTAGATAGTTTTCAATTCCATCAGCGTTCATGATAGGCCCATTTGTACTGAACTGCCAGAGAACACATCAAAGAGCATTTCCTGCTGCTACCAGCAAGAATATTTATCTTATCACTGTACCGAAGCCTCAAGTTTACACACTGAATGGAATATCCTGTTCTTACCTCTAAAGCTTAGTCACCCACTGTACACCTTCACTACAAAATGAGACCTCAGGAACATATTTCAGTAATGAATATGCAGTAATTCATAGAAGTCTTTTTTTTCTAACCATAGAAAAAAACATGTAAGTACATATATACTTTTTAATAGCAGAGAAAGGTTGAAGTTATTTTTAACTATGTCTGAAAGTAACATTTTTTAATTTACAATTTTTTTTTAATCTGTCAGCACACCAATGTTAAACATCAAATAGCTTTTTATTTCTTTCCAAGAGACAATTACACGTTCTATGCAAATTAGCAGATCTGGGGAGGAAACATGACTTTTTATCTAAATCACAGGCAAGTAAATGCTAAGAGAAGGGTTGAATCATATACAGAAGAATATATAGAATCTATAAATACATAAAACCACCTTAATTTTGAATCATTATACAGGTGTAATACCTACATTTTTCTAAACACATGAAAATTAGGAAAAACATTTCTGCCTTTAAGTAAAAAGGGTTTCAGTACAGCTGACGAAATCATTATAGAAAAATGTTTACTGTGTTAACTGCTTTCACTTCTACAAAAGTGATTGTAAGAGAAAACAAGGCAACTCAGAAATGTCACACTCTATCTGAATAGCTGGTGGCTATTTGGCTCTGAGCTGGTGTGCATTAACAGATCCCAAAGATGTGCAGCTATTCATTTGAAATTCAAAACGCCTGCATCATGCTCTCACTGTGTAAGAAATACAATCTGTTATAATAAAATATCATTCAATAATGACTTTGATAGTTTAGGAGTGTTGATTAATGAGCCCTCTGTCTAAAAAATAAAATCAAACTGTAATAGTTCATAATTTAAAGAAATTATAAGACTCTGTACATGTGAGTACATCATTTAGCCCTTCTTTAGCAGTAACAGGAATCAGTGCTTTCATTTATTCATCATCAAAGTAGGGCAGGCACCAGCAATTCTGATACCTCAGTACAACTCATTTGTGTATTTATATGAATAGCATCTGCACAACAAGCATATCAATAATAGATGTGCCAAGGAAAAAAAAAAGAATCCAGTCTGCTATGGTAACTTTAGAAGATTCATTTCATCTGCTTTGACTCTTAGGATTTCATTCTTTTGCCAGCATGTGCACAGGTTTTCTGTTTGATTTTCAAAATAAGTCATGGGACCTTCAGCTGGGAGAGAGCACCTGCTGGATTGCGTTGTACACTTGAGAATGTTCACAATGTATTCATGGATAAAAGACTACAGGTAAGCTCTGTCTAGCTCTGGATCTGAAGTACAGACAAGTATTTTCTTTTCCATAAAAGTACCACAATCCTGCGGTGCACTTTATGTGTTATCCTGCCACAGAGAGACAACCTGCTGGGATTAATTGGAAACGCATAGGCAAGCTGCCTCAGCATCCTAGCACTGCTGAGCCTGTCCTCCTAATGCCAGCAAATATGGAGTTACTACTGGCAATCCTCCACATTTAGGAAAAGGAAAAAAAAAAAAGATATCTTTTGTATGCTGACGCACCGTGATATGAAAAAGAATAGCAGAAACAAGTCACACACACCAGTTGCTTCAAACTTGTCAAGCTGTTACTTTCTTCACAAGCAATATCACTTTACCTAGCAGAAATCTTATAAATGGGATAAAAAGGAAACAATATTATACTTACTGGGGATTTTCTTAAATTATGTGCATCTCCAAAGCATTTGAGAAATTAATATCCTAATGCAAGGGAGAATAACAGTCTCATTTAGAAAAGCTGAATTTTGCAAAATGTCCCACAGCTCTTTGGGTGATAAACAGGCAAAAATGGTTGTTGTAAACAAATAAAAAGGGGATTTGAATGGGAGCTATCAGAATAAAAATAGGTTGGTAGCTAGCATGAAAAAAATGGGAGCTAACTCAGAAAAGATCCATGGTTCTGGTAAATATAGGAAATTGGGTGGGGGGGGGAGAAGTAGTAACTGAGAAAGCATAAGATTAGATTCATGTCTGAAGTTTGAGACTATAATTGAACAAGGCCATCGGGCCGGAAAGAAAGGGAAGTAAAAAAGGAGTGCTATCAAGACAAGGAGACTTTGCAAAAATCTTGAACAAGGATTGAGATGAAGAACCTGAAAGGGATGTGTGCAAACTGAAGAGCACAAAAAAGGCACCTTCTGGTTTGTTCCTTGTGAACATGGAGCTGCAGAAGCAAAGTCACATAAAAGGGAAGAGGAGTGTAAAATTTATGAACACACCAATTTTCTATGCAATACATTTTGGCTTTATTATAGGATTTGAGATGTGCAGTCACCAGAACATCCACTTAAAATGCTTCAAAGTGATGCTTACTGTAGCATTTGCCTAAAGCTATCAGCAAATATTTATGAAATGCACCAGCTGAGTAAGTCCAGTAACAGTTTGCACACAAAAAGGGTAAGCTGCTACTCTTATTAGTTCCCCTGTTAGGTCTGGTAGCAAACATCCATAAAATGGTTTTAGCATGTTCCAGCCATTCAGGTGACCTATGAAATGTCACTTCTTGGTTTTCATTTGCTTCTTTAATAGACTCATGAAATTGAACCCTTTCCATAAAATTTAGGGTGCTTTTTCGGTAAAAAAAAAAAAAAAAAAAAAAAAAAAGAGAAATGTTGTGGTTTGACCCCAGCACGACCCAGCTACTTGCTCACTCTCTTCATGTTGGGATGGGGGAAAGACTCAGAAGAATAAAAGTGAGAACACTCAGGGGGTTCAGGTAAAGACAGCCAAATAACAAGTCAAATAAAAGCCAGGCATACAAGCAAAGCCAAACAAGGAATTCATTCAGCTCTTCCCGTGGGCAGGCAGGTGTTCAGCCAACCATAGGAAAGCAGGGCTCCATCACACCTAACTGTGACTTGGGAATACAAATATCACTCCCAACATCCTTTTCTTCCTCCTTCTCTCCCCTGCTTTATGTACTAAACATGTCATCGGGTGTGGAATATCCCTTTGGGAAATACCACCTCCTTTCCACTTGCAAATCCTTGTTCACAAGAACAATTCTAGATGTGAAATTCACTTTAAGCATAACGTTCCAGTGGGAGAGGCCTCATGCAGAAATTTATTTGTGTTCGTGTTTTCAGGATCAGACACTAAACATGAGGGTGCTTCTGAATAAATTCACCCTGTAATACCAGAAGAGTTGAAGGTGACAAACACAGCTGCTGCGTGAGCAGTCTAACAAAGTCTCCCTGTAGTCTGGAGAGGATGACAGTGTAGGTGAGAACAACACTGTCTCTATCCGTCACTCATTGCCAAGCTACCTTCATACATGCAACTGGTTAGAGATCAGTTGCCTTACCTTCTGTACAGTCAAAAGTCCAGAAATCAGAATCTGACTTTTGTGCTAAGTTGGCTTTTTTCACCGTTTGTCCTTCAGTCAAGATGGTGTGCCTTTATCAAGGAATAGAGACTTGCCCCCTTGTTCTCTCTCTGATCAGCTTGCTTATTTTGATTTTCAGTTAAGAAACTTCTACTTGAATAAACTTCCCTCCTCTTCCCTCACTGTTGGTTGCAACCAAAGTGTTCCAACCCTGATGATTTCACCAGAACACCTTCTTCAGCAATTATTTGAAATATCAATTGTCTATTTTTTTATTGTTACAGTCTGGTTTGGGGATTTTTTACTGGATATATAATTCCAAGTAGTTATGATGGGTAATAAGCAGAGCACTTGGTGTCATGTAGACTCCTTAAAAAGCACATGAACCCACAGAATCTATCAGAATTATTTAGTTGCAGAGATCTATAATCTGAAGAATTACAAAGTCTAATTTAAACAAAACAACACCCAATAGTATAAAGAAGGTACAACTGCAATAACTCATCAGAAAGGGTGATCTTCCTTATGGCTATCAATAGATATAGTCAGATGTAATAAGTAACAAAATTAACAGAGAATGAAAGCCTGTTTTTCAACAACGTTTAAGTATTACATTTTGGTTATTTGTTCTTTTGTTTTTTAATTTTAAAGCCAGGATTTAAAGATGATTTACATTAGATTTAACATAAAATTATTATATCATAAGTAACCCAAGTATTTGTTTCCTATAGTAATGTAATATCAACATCAAACACTTTGATATTATTGACTCATGGTATGTCAGTATAAAAATAACTTTTTTCCACTTCTCCTCTACTGACTCTTTCATGTTCTCATTGCATTTCACCTGCTTCTAATCCAGATTTAAATATTTTTCCATTCTTATTGCATGTAAGGGGCCTCCCAGGGGTAGAAACATATGCCCAGAGTTCTCTTGGATTTCAGCTATTACCAAAAAAAAAAAAAAAAAAATAGCACTTCACATGTAAGAACATCAATTGGCTATTTTTGGTCAATTTAAATCTACTTTCAAGCTTCCCAGCTACTGCAAATGGCATGCATCAAACCAAAGACTGCATTTAATGTAAGAACGGTCACAGTTATTACTCATTAAGGTGGGCAGAATTGAAGAGCCACTGTCTAAAAAATTACTTTTATACCAGTCTAACGGTTTTAAAAAAAAAAAAAAAAACAAAACAACTTAGAAGTTAAAGGTATTTACAGAGCAAACGTACATCAGAAGTACTGCACGCTCTAAGTGAGAACAAGCACTGCAGTGTTGAAGCTGAGTTCCCCAACACAAGACTAAGGTCAAAGTCAGCTCAGGAAGTGAGGTCAGATTTTTATATTCTCCAGCCTCTACAGGCCAGAGGAGACATGGGCCTTCCATCTACATGGAATAACTGGGCTGGATACACCTCTCCTTCAGGGCACTAGACACAAGTCTACTGCTACTCCTTTCTCCCTAACTCTGCAGGCAATAAATCATGTCAAAATTCTCAATTTTTAAGATATTACTTTTTAAAGTATTTTCCATAAGTTTCTATCCAACCAGCTCCATGCAAAAAGATTTTGAAATTTTTAGCCTCACCTTTTCATGTGCTTAGTATTAATGTTTTTAGGGTATAGGTTTCAAGGGACTGAGATTCAGGCAAGTGGTAGTTGAGAATAATTTATATCCTAGGGCGCATAAATAAAACCCAAACTGTTTTCCTATGCTAATCAATCTGTCTGCAAATCTTGTCCTCAGTGCAAAATTTTTGGAGCAAAAAAACTAAGTGCTTCCTATGTAACAAAACTATTTTGCACAGAGGAGCATTCCAATTCCTTTATCTCCCATAAAATACGCTTTTAATTCTCAGCAGCACAGTCATTTAGATCAGCAAAAATTGTTTTCATATGTAGTTCCCTTTAGGTCATAAAAGTTCCTGTGTTGCATTATTTAATAATACAACAAGAAATAGGAAATATTTCACCACAAGTATAATCAATGAGATTCACTATATTATCCTACTCTGAACACTTGTGACTGAAATTATTCAAAACTGCTCATTTTAAAAAGAAAGGCCAAGAGGTTTGAGGAGGAAATTGTCTAGTACAAGACAATATCACAAGTCTATAGAAACACCTCTGCCCCTGAAAATAGAGGAGATTAGGAAAAGAAAATAATTAAATCTCTTTTAACAATGCAGTTTAATGACTCAGGTTATCTATTCCAGTTTCCTCTGGGTATTCACTATTTCAAACCAGGGTTTTTTTCTATTCAAGAAGTGTTGAAGCATGACAACTTCTAGCCTTTTGTTATCATTTCATTTTGGTATAAGAAGTCAGAATGGATACTTAAAGATTCTGATCAATCTATTTGAAAAGATACACACTTCATCAAGCTGTTAGTAAAAAAAAGAAAGAGCAATAAGATAGATCTTGTTGATCACAGAAATTTGACTATGTTTTCTCTATCTACTTTTATGAAACATTTTAAAAATATATTTTTCATTAACTAATTATAAGCAATTAATTCTCTATTATTATGTATTTACTTCTTTGACAATTATTAATAAGATTTCTGAGACTATGGTTCTCCAGACACCATAAATAAATTAACCAATTTCAGAAGAATACAAAAGTTGATTTCATATCTTAATGTCTTGAGTGTACATCTTCAAGAAAGTTACTTGGCCAAAATAAAATGAAACCTACATTTAAAAGAATTTTTTCACACTATATCTGAAAAAAATGCAATCAGAACCAGCCTTATTTCTTACCAGTGACTGACTTTGCGCTGAATAGACTTCTAATTTCTCTGCTTTGTTAAACACAGAATATTCACTGGTGTAGAGAATTGTTTGTGTGAATAATCCTGTTTAATTCCTTATATAAGTTCCATTTTATCTTCTAACCACAAGATAAACCTTGATCCATGATCTTCACAGGTATTCAGATTAATGAATCAAAGACTTGACTTTACTTGTAATCTACCTGGGAAGAAGAAAAACAATGCTGGTCAAGAAATTGCATTTAAAAAAAAAAAGATATGTTGGTGGTGATCATAGCTGGTAAACATCACCATGTTGGAAAGAAGAATAGACATTTGAAATTTTCAAAAATTATGAACATAAATCATACACGGTCAAGAAAGACTGTGGTAAAATCAGGGATATTGTATACATAAACTTTTTTTTTTCTTAAACAAAACATTTTCATGACTGTTTCAGGTGCATTGAAAGGCAGCTGCTTTCTTAAAAGAATGTTCTGTAAAAGTCAGTCTATACTGGTCAAAAAGTTTAGTCAGTGTACTTAAAACCAGGAAACCCAAAATATTTACTTCCCACGTGTTTACAAGAGTATCCTGGCTTTACTGCATTCATGTGCCGGTGTCACTCATACAGAGCGATACTGGCACAACAAGAAGGTCCAACTCAGAAGATGACACACCACCAATCACTACTGTATTAAGACCGAAATACATTATCTTCAAAATAATAGCCCCATAAATATGAGTAGAGTAATTTAAAAGCAGTTATCCAAACATTTCTTTTTGAAAAGGTCTCTCAATGGCAAAGGTTTTATTCTCTATTATAATTCTCAGCCTACTTTATTATCCCAAGACAGAGAGACCATATAATTAAATTAACTGTGACTTTGCAACTAATTTTCAGATTTTAAAAAACCATATGGTACCTTTCATGGGACATTTAATCTGCTCATTTGTTAAAAACTTTGACCCCACAAGTATTTTCCTCAGTTCAATTAAAAATCTATTAGAATACTAGTGCACGCCTCAGTGTCGTGTAATCATCGCTACTCAACACAAGACAAACATAATGAGTGAGATCTGAATAAACCTTAGGCTTTAATTTCAATAACACGGTGTGAAGTCTTTGAAGTGAACGTTTTACACTTTTTTTTCAAATTTCAAATATTTATCATTATTTTCATTTTTCTGAGAATGCACCTGTTCCATACTTTCACTGGTGAGCACCAAAAATTCACAACCCTGTAGGAAAACACAGGAAAATATTTGGAGCTTGATATTATGCTGGACTATAGAGGAAACGTGGAATGCTCCTGTATGTGTTTACAACACCACTTTGATTTGGTCCCTGTTTTGCTCTTATCTGCCACTGTCAAACTGTCCAGAGCCTGACTACACCAAGTTTGATACTCTCTCCCTCTCTGTGCCATCTCCCATGTCTTTGCTCCGTGACCACCATGCAAAAACAACACATATTTGGTCTCATGTTACAAAAAGGGACTAAAAGCGTCAACCCAAAACCCAGGAATTTTTGCCAGTTAGGTGAATATTATGCCTCACAGTGCCAGACCTCTGCAAACACAAGGCAAAGAAGATCTTTCTGTCCCCATCCTCTGGAGCCTCCAGACCAGGACAAATGAGGGCTGCACTTCCCAAAGTGCCTGCAAGGGACCAAAGAGACCAAGGCTTACAGTAGATGCAGCGTAGGAGAGTAGGAAACCTTGACCTTTTCTTTCTTTCCTCCTTCACTATCATCCTTTGAGTTATCTCCTCTCTCTTGTTGTGGCACATCATTATCAATCTGCACTGCTAATTTATGACTAGTTTTTAATAACCTTGCTTCCTCTCCTTTTTCTCCTCACTCATCATTACTACTTTTTGATACCTCCTTATTCAGGCACAGAGGAGGTTTTTTAAGATCATTACCTCCCTGATACCCTTCAAAAGAAATCCCACTGCCCTGCTGCATGCAAGTTTCAGATTCAGTATTCCCCTTTTTGCCACTTTTATTTTCACTTCAGGGGCCAAAAAGGTCTAACAGCCTTGTAGCTTCTCTTTTTGCATGCATAACCTCTCAAAACTCATCTAGAGAGCCATGGGTAAAATTTTATATAATGACAGAGTTTAAAACTTACATCTTTAATGTGTCTCAGACCCAATAACCTCCAAGTAAAATAAATTTGTAAAAAATTATTTTTGTAAAACTGCTACCCAGATTTACATGTAGACAGTGAATGCTACTCAAAGTAAACCATACCCTACTTGCTATCTGTAGTTCTAATCAAGATAACATTTGGGGTATATAAATTATTAGAGCACATGGAAACGGTTTTGAACATGTTGTGAACTTAGCAAAAAACAGTTTAAAGTGTTCCAGAAATAATTTACAGCGACCAGCCATAGCAATTTCCAGAACTAATACTGCATTGTTTTTCTGATCATTTCTAAGGAGTTAATATGAAATGCAAATTTTTTTTTTAGAGTGCAGTTGTGTTACTGCTAGTTTGCACGAAACAGTTGTTTACTGCCATTTTCTGTAATAAATTTAAATAGATGCATCTGAAATAAGATGTTTCTACTGATTTAAAAGGTTTAAAGAAACATTTTTCAAAGTTAAGCGCACTGCAGTATGAGTTAACTCTCCATAATATCTACAGCAAATGTCCATTTTTAAGAGCACTACAATGCAAGGAAGCACCAAATGTCAGACTAAACACTTACTTCCCTCCAAAATTCATAAAAGTTGTAGTTTCTATTAGCAGCCAGACTCATGGTTGTTTTTTTTTTCCCCATGGGAGCAAAAAAAAAATTCTGGTTTGTATTGCCTACTAAATTCTTCTATGCTTCTTTAACTAATGCTAGTGGCAATGCTCAGCATCCTGAAAGATATCATGAGTTCTGTAAATTGAATATATATTATGCACCAAAGAATTGTCAAGAGATAAATAACATATTCTAAAAATATTATTAAAATAAACAGAATATTAGTTAGGGAAATAGCTGATAAACATTTCAGTAGAAACTTCATCACTAAATGAACTGTGATTTGAATATAAAGGAAGTGCAGCATCAAGTACAAAATACTGATATCTTACTTTCCAATCCAGTTGATGAATACTTGTTTGGCCCCAGCAATACATATTAAAGGAAAGAGTGGCGTGTCCTTGTATGTGCTTTACAAAGGGTCACGGGGTAGATGATTCTGAAATATTAGAAACAAAGGAAATATTAAAATAAAGAGAGAAACATTGGAAGGCAGGGAGGAAAAAACCACATTTAGTTCTGGCAAGTAGCAGCAGCCAGCAAGGAGCCATTGCCAGCTGGCCATCAGTTATAGATGGAAATATGTTCTAGCAACTGTTCTGGGTGGTTTCATCCTGAAACAGTGTCTTCTCTCTTCTGAAAAGGTGCCTATCTTGGGAAGAACCATATGCACACATCCACAGAAGTCTAATCATTGAGAGAAACTTACATTTTAGGGAACTGGATAAAATGAAGAGAGAGTCAGGAATTCAGGAATTAAAGGCAGCCAGTGAAAACCGTGTGCTTGCAGCAAACTTACCAGCTCTCACTTGAAAGTTTCCACAACAGTTCCAAAGTTTCTTACAGACTTTTACCAGAATAAAATTCAACATGACCAGCCAGTTTCTAAACCTAAGCAAAGATGAATGATTCCATAGATGATGTGAACGAGGTCAATGACACTGTTATTTTCAATGTGATTTCCAGCTAGGAATGTGTTCAAGAAAAGAGAAACTTACTTACCATTATCCAGTGTGGTACATCCCTAAAAAAAAAACGAGAACAAGAGTTTGTAGCTACTGAAGAAGTATATACATCAATAATTATTTGATAGATAATACTCAAGAATTGTTCATGGAATTTACCTTTAAATTGCATGTGGTACGTTCCATATAATTTATTTATTTAGGTGCTCTATGCATCTCTTAACAGTAGTATTCAGGAGCAGATTTTCAAAAGCATAGAAATGCCTATAAACATCTCATTTTCTGGAGTCCTTTGAAATTGTGTTATTTAAATCCTCCAGTGATTTTGCTATCTGGCCTTTGCTGTGGGATTTGGATATCACAAAAAGCATCTGACTTATTGATAAAGCATCTTCGAACAGTTAGTAGCCAAAGTTTTTCAACAGTGCATATTCCTTTTTGTAACTGGTTGACTTCTAACATGTAGACAAACCAAAACAGAAGATTTCCAGGGAAATCATAATTATCTCCACTTCTCAATTGTTCTCAGACTTATTCATGGGCAACCTCATTACTATTGTTCTTTACTTTCTTTAAGAAATGCTGAAAATCACCAGGCTGAACATACCAAGCTCCACTTTTTTGTGGTATTTGCAGTCATTGTGCTGCTAATGCACATAAGATAAAATTGTCCTTACTTTTTGTAAGAGTCTGGGCTTGACTTTAAAGAGCACTCAACTGGTTTAACTTCAGGGAAAGCAGCTACTTGTAAACAGAATTTGCACATTGAATACTGAGCGCTTAAGAAATTCTGGCCCATTTCCAAACGTTGAACACCTTCAAACCCACATGTCAGGTTAAAAAGAAAATCTGGTATAGAAGAAAAAGCCTACCACTCCAGTTAAAGAAACCAGTTCTTTATGATTATGAACTGATCCTGTGTTCCCTGGGTCACCTCTCTTCAGTCACAGCCTCTGAAGAAGTTCTATTTCTGTCTCTTGCTCAAATCTCTCTTCTTGTCATGTAGTTTCAGAAGCACCTTTGATATAAGTCACAGGACAATCTTAAGCAATTGTTGTTTCTTTTCCATGGCACCTGTTTAAGGCTGCCCCAGCTTATTAAATTGAAAGGGGAAAACACAAAGCGGGGGGGGGGGGGGGGGAACATTGCCTGCTTCCTTGTCCAGTTATGGAATTCCTAGAAAAGTGGAGTATTAGTTCAATAAATTTTCTCACTGCACACAAAAGTACTTGTTGCCAAATGAGATTGTTCAAATACAAAAAAAAAAAAAAAAAAAAAAAAAAGGAGATTTGCAAACAAATTATCTACTTACAACTTTCTTATCATTTGCCCCAGACCTACCCAAAGGGCTGAAGCAACATGCTCTATTTTGCTGCTGTACCTGTAAAGCACAAAGAAGGTGAAAAACAGGTATGTTATATTTTTCTTCTATTTTTCAATTCTAGTGTTCTCCACAGGTTACACAAAATGGAGGTTCAAAGTCTTGGATTTAAGAACTGTATAGGTATAAAATCTTGGATTTAACAGCTGTATAGTGTGTGGCTCTTCCCTACTGCAGGAAACTGCAAATGTTCTTTGTCTACTTAATAAAATCCAGTTTTTAGAAAAGGTGGAGAGCAGAATATGAAGAAGACAGATAATAAAGTTTGATCTACTGTGAAAAAAAAATGAAATATTTTGATATTTGTAAGATAGCACTCTCCTCTCACAGTGAGAGACTGAAACAGTTTGGAGGTTGAGCTTCCATCACAGAAGATTTCAAAGCTTTGGAAAGTGATAGATACTTGCAGACAAAGCTAGCAGAAATGGCTTTCTTCTGAATTTATACTTTTAATAGGGGTGCACATGCTTGAAAAAAATCTACAAGACACGCTTCATTGCTAGAAATGCCTCTGCAGGACTAATCCTTTCTGTGTGACCTTAGTGCTGACACCCCTGCACTACAATAGTCTCTTTTAATTCCAGTTTTGCCCACCACACCCCTCAGCTGCTGACTCAGGAAGACACCACTACTTCAATTACATGCTGGAGATGTTTTCAAGTCTCATCCCTTTCCCTTCACATTGGTGAGAATAAGAAAAAGAAAGTACTTAAAATGAAAGCTAAGGTTATAATTTTTTACTGTAAGCCCAGGATGTTGGCCCTGGATGTATTTATGTTTTAAGCCTTAGTCCAGACATGCCCTTCCCTCCCCCCTCCCATGAGCTATGTATTAGTTTGCTATATGCTTCACTTGTGAGCAGGAAAGAAAATACCAATTCTGCCAGTGTGATGCTATCCAAGGCATGCAAGATATTTATTTTTTTATATAGCATTCATCCAACTTATCTCCACTTCCCAGCCAGTCCAGGACGCTATCAGCAACCTTCACAAGACTCTCATCTTAAAACAAAAATGTCTTTTTCCTCCAGTTTGTCTGGGTATTTTTAATACTTCTCCCTTGGACCATTTCCCAGGCTCATGCATTCTCTCTGCATTGCTCCAGTTAATTACTTATATTTGATGGCCACCTCTGCGAGCCCTATTACTTATTGCCACTTGTGAACTGCTGTAATGTGGGATGTTTGTCACTTACACCAAGGTCACAGCCAGCCCTGTTATCATGTGGTTGCATTCCCTATCTGGCAATATTGATGATGGTGAGGTGCGAAGCATTTTCAGCTCAGGCTGACCCCATACAAGTGAGCACCGCACATTCACCTTAGGTTACTTCTGCTGAGTAAGCCTTTAGTTCTCAGCAGCCTCTGCTGCAAATGTTAACTGTAAGTCATCGTGGGGAGCTGGGAAGCAACATAAAAATTCAGTTGCTGCAGCTTTTGTGGCTTGAAAGGTGACATTGATCATTTTTCCCCTCAAGCTTTTGCTGCTTACTGCTAATCTTTTCCATCCACTGGTCCTTGCAAGTGGGAGTAAAAGTAATGTGTCTCATTCTTTAATGACAAATATGACACTTTTCAATTTTTAATTTAGAAGGACATTTCTAACTTTTATATTCTAGGCATTAACTTTCTTAAATTTTCAGGATCTTGATTAAAAGTATTCCAACTTTGGTTTATCGATAATATTTGCAGATATACTAACAGTTCATAGTAAACAGTTCAGGAGATTTGGCTCCAAATGGACTTACAGACTTCCACCTGCTTTCATCCTATCCTGATGCTGTGTTTTAGCACTCCCTTATTTACCCCTTACATGTGTTTTTTTCTACATCCATCTGTATAGCATGCTATCCCCCCACTTCCAAAATTGGCATACTCCAGATGTCTGTAAACCATCTTGCTTTTATCATACATATTCTCTTTCTCAAGAAGAATGATGAGTGTGCGAGACTGCATATTTTTATTAATCCTTGATATTACCAAGACAGCAAGCTGAATAAGATCATTAATAACTTCTCTGAACAAAGGATAAGAGGAGTCAACCCTCATTCAAGCTGCAAACAACTTTCAGCTCAAAGGCATTCTGGCCAAGCAGACACCTTGTCTTGAGTACGAGACCTCTGTCAGTGCTGTTACCAGTGACTGGCATGGCTGGTGGCAGTGGGCCAGTCACTAGGCTGGCCTCAACCTTCCCATCTGAAAATGAATAAAAACCCAACTCTGAACTCCTGCTTTGAAATTTTTCCATTGCTGCTTATGAAAAAAAACCAAACAATAAAAACCACCAAACCAAATCACCCCCACAAACAGTTTCCATACAAAGTTGCAGCACACAGCTTGTGACCTCAGACAACTACTTCTCTTTTCTCTAAGGTGTGAGAGCTTTTAATCAGGAAAAGACTTGAATTTATTTCAGGAACCATTAGTGCACTAGTCAAAAATAAAAAATTAAGAATCCACACTCCTAAGGAAAGGATTTCAGGCTATACCGATAGAAAAATGCACCTCTATCTTTAAACAAATCTACAAGAGAAATGTCAAAAACAAAGACAAATAAGAAATCAGGTTTCTGCAAATTGCAATCTTATTCACAAGTAAGTGGGTTATAACTTTTATCTAAAAAATTTTGATCCGTACTCCAGAAGAGATTATGGCACAAAATGTACAAAGTGACCTCAAACTGAGGGTACACATTTTATTTAAGAAGCAGTATTGAAAAGTTCACCAGTATAAACAGCCTAAAATGACATTTAATATGTCTCTGGTGATTCAGAAAACTTCAAAATGCCTGAAGAATATTAGACAACTCTTCGAAAGTTCTACTAGAAATACATTATTAAAAGCCAGTTTAAAATTTAGCTGGTACAATGCCTTCCCCGAAATTCAATCATTGTTTAATTTAATACTCCGCTTAGTTTGAATAGAAGCTCAAAATCACAGCTACCTGTATTAGAAATATCATTTGCTCATTATTCTGATCACTACAGACAGATATTAGTAGATAATTTCATCTGCAGTAGTGAAAGGTATCCATTTGATTAAGAAGTAAGGGAGAACAAAAAGACTAGAAAGGATACATTCTAGTGAGTAAAGTAAGCCCAGAAATGAATTAATACTCACCATTTAGACTTTGAGTGGTGACAGGTAGAGAGAATTTGGGATCAACCTCTGAAGGACACTGACTTAGACAGCGTGTACCCTTGTATCTATTCAGATAAAAAGATTAGCCACTGCAGCTGAAATAGAAATTAACTTCATAATTAGCAAAGAGATAGAGGATATTGGCAGGTACAAGATATAGCCACACCTGTGCCATAAAGAAAACGGTTTTGAAAACCTTGGTCACTTAATAAAGTCAAAGCCCAATCTTTTAAAGAACTTAGAAAATGTATTTAATTCTCCACTATGTTATTTCCTGCATCTATAATCAAGTAGACAAAAGGCAAAGTTTAGAATAATTCAGGCTGATTTAGAGCAGTCCTGTCTACCCAAAGTTCTAGCTCTGGCAGCACAGGGAGCAGTGTACTGAAGAAATACTGCTGCACATAAACCAGAATGCCATGTAGCCAAACTTGATAACCGGGAAGAAATTGTAATTTACATGTAAAAGGAAGAATACCAACCACAAAATAGCCAGGTTATAATTCTAAAAATTAGCTAAGTAGTGTTTCCTAATAACTACTTCTAATTAAATGTTACTTTTTTTTATTGCAGACATTAGGCAGAGAAGAGAAATAGAATGATGGAACTCAGTCCAAAAACCATATAGCACTGCATTTTTCTCCAAGGTAGAGGAGAAAGTACTGTTTACCTATTTGCCTATATTGAGACAGCAGCCCGATAAAATCTGATAACATGCTGGATTTTCAACCCTTAATTAATCCCAGTCTTATTCAAAAAACATTCAGATTTAGCATCTCAAACACCTCAAATTATCACAAGTATATGCTGGTAAATCTCCAATACTACATTGCTTTCCTCATCATTTGTGATTTAAAAAAAGCACATTTCAGCCCACATTCCTTTTATAAGATATTAAACAGTCTATCAATATGGAAATATTAACAGTGACAAGGGTAGCCACATCACCAAAAATTTATAGAAGTTGTTGCATGTGACTATTTGAAGGTTTATTTGTTAATATCAAGGTTTTTGCCTTTGGCTTAGTTGTCTTAGTGCACTCTATTTCCTCAAGTGAGGTAAAAATGGAGGTATTCCCCCATAACTCCCAACAGTGAGTTTGAATGAATTCTAACACATTCTTGAGGTTATGCTGAACTTGCCCTCGTTGTAATTTGTTTTCCTTTCTTGTCAATTATGCATGCATTCTATCTGTATCTTCAACCACAGATAAGCTTGCTTAGTTAAATAGAATTATTATTTAATGAACTTTTTAATGTTTGCTGCTTTACTTAATGAGAAACGAGGTTATGAATTTAGTCCTTGTTATATTCCTCTTCCGAGGTGACATAAGCAGAATATAATTGATCAGATCTGGAAACAGTATAAATTAACTCCATTGAATAAAAACCAGTTTTCATCAGCTACATCAAGACTCTTAGCATGAAAGAAATTTATCTCTAGCAAGATCACACATTTAATTAGCTATACTATAGTATGTGTATTATCACAAAATTAAGATTACTGCTTACTGAAGTGAAAAAAATTCTATAGTGTTTTGCAGCATTAGATTTCACCCTATTCCTGATAAAGTAGTCACTCCTGTTGGCTAATGTGATGTATAGACTGCTTCCCAAAGACATGCACGAGTCACTGTCTGGAACTCGTCCTTCTAAAGAAAATCATCAACACTTGCAGAGAAAACCATCTCTATCAGCGTTTCCTTCCTCAAATTAAAGATAGCTTGGCAAATGCTTAGAGCTGGCTGTCAAAAGGTTTGACAGACTTAATAGAGTTACAAACTGAGTGCCAAAACAAAAATGGATTGGAAGATTACAGCAATCTGACTAAAAAGAGTGGGACCAGACCAGTCATATATTCTAGAGATACATAAAAATCATTTTAAACAAGTAATTAGAGGTGAAACTATAAACAATATAAATTGCTATCAAAAAAAACCAACATTCCTTTTAACTCAATCTATTACTGCAGCAAAAAGAAACACATCTTACAGTTTTGAACTCAACCATAAATTAGAAGAATCTAAAGTGTCTCAGAGAGGTTCTGCTTCAGGTTGTTGGGAAGATTCGAAGGCAAATAAAACACCACACAAGAAGCAGAGGTTGTTGTAAGTGGCCTAAACTACATGAAAAATAAGACTATTTTCTCTCCTGGTGGATATCTGTCCTTAACTGCTGGCTCTGCACATTAATGTCTTTGTGACCACGAGGCAAACTCTTGTCAAACTCTCCTATTCCCACCTGTTTAGTAATTATAGTGAATCCATTTCCTTTCATTTGTTCTTGTTGTTACTGTTATTTTTTTTCCCCACTGCCAATAACAGAGTAGGACTTCCTATTTCTGCTGCATAATACTATCAGCAGCAATAATTGTAGCTATATCCAGGAAAGTTAGTGTTGATGTTCATCTTGGTTTTCTTCAAGTGGTTGCTGTTCCTCCAGATGGCCTGATGTGTGCTTGCACTTACAATATAAAACTTGTTAATTCAGCATAGGGAAAAAAATTATCAAAAAGCATAATTATAGACCTTGTGGTCCTTATTCTCCTACTCTGTTTTCTGGACTTCTGCTCGGTTGTAGTGATCATGCCATCACAGCAACGTAAAGCCTGACCACACTGTAGAGAAAAGAGCCTACAACCCTTTATTTTCATGATAAAGATACTCATCTCATTGTGAGTGGAAGACTCCAATTGCAAACCCACTCTGAGGACTAGTTTATGCACTTCAGCTGATATGTAATCACACAGAAAGCATACTACCAACAGTTCCTTCACTTCCATCTCTGCTGCTGCCTGAGAGGCAGATTCCCACACAAGATTTACAGAGAAGGAGCCTTTATCAGGAAAAGAAAATAGACTTTCAGGTGCACAAGCTCTTCAGATTTGAAGCAGAGGAAATTTAAAAGCTGCATACAAATTGCAAACAATTAAGTTTAACTGTAAATATTTGTCAGACCATGTGAAAGATGTTTTCTGACTAGAAAGCAGAAAGCATTGTAGAAGAGAAAAAAGTTGTTACCTTTCAGAGGGAAAATCCATAGTGTCCATAACCATCAAATAGCAATTAAATTAGCAAACAAAAGAAAAGAGGTAGTAATCATGAAATGGGAAGAATACATCAGTGAGACTGGCAAGCAGCTCTGAGATTATTCACTGCAACAAACTTTTTCAAGTGTTATATTTCTGTCCCTTCTGTGTACCAGTGGTCTATACTCAAAGTGTCATTCTAAAGACATTAAAAACACCCTGAGGAAACTGGAGAATATTGAACCTCTTTTAGGACTCTTGTCCCCTCTGAATGAAAAGATCCAGCAGAAAATAGTCAAGAGTTTTCTCAGACTAATTTGTACCTCCAACAATACAGCAATCTTTCCAACCCGATGAAAAAAGAATTCAACACATGTACTATGTACCAAGAATTATTACTTGTTGATACTATTACTATAAAAGTAGCAGTAGTAATTGTTCTAATCATCCATCATAAACTAATTTTAAGAATATAGATAAAAATTATAAATAATATGAGACCCTTTGAATACCACCATATCTTCTGAGGAGAACTGTTGTGATACCAGTTAGCTACCTAAACAGGTTTTTTATTTGACTAGAGCAATGTCCTTGGAAAACCTCTCCTATGGACAATTCTTTTTCACAAAAATATAACATTTGAAAACTTGCAGCCTGGAAGAATTTTCAATCTTAAAAGACATTTTCCAGAAACTCCTACCTTTCAAACAGCCCTTTTTATCATTAAACACTCCAAATACATGGTATGCATGAAATGTGACCTGCTCACACCTGGGGAAAAAAGCACAAATCTAGACACACACAGGAGATGCCTCTCAGTGGGAAAAATCATCCCATGCCCCGTCCACACCCTCTCCAAAATGCAGGGTACACCATCCAAAACACCAACAGTGCTCCTCAGACAGCTTGCATGGAACAGCCTCACAGTGACCTTGCAAAGACAGTGGAAGAAGGGCACAAGAATCCAGGGCAGGGCATTTATCCTGAGTCAGCTCTGACTCCCTTCTCCTCCCCACCAGGGAGGCTCCCCAAAAGCCTGTGAAAGGTGAACTAATTCACATGCAAACTGAAAACTGGAATTCATAACACTAGAGGATACTCACAATTAGGAACCATAGAAGCACTGCCTTTGTGGGACACTGCAATTTTCCTCTGTTAACCAACAACATCCCACAGGTGATATAGGGAGAGAGAGAATTTTTCTTTGTAATTCAGGAAAAAAGGCAAGGACATGGTTAACACCTCCTTATAGATGCCAATCATCTATTATCCCATGGTCTAAGTAACACAGCTAATTAAGTTAGAATAATTGTTTTCAACTGGTATTTAGTTTTAATGATTGCTGTTTCTGTTTCAGACAAGAAGAACACATATCCCTACAAGCTGCAGATTTTCCTCCAGACTGCACTGGTTGGTCGAAGATGCTACTTCCAGCCAAAATCTTGTAGAGCATGACAGCTACTGTAGTACTGCTGCTGCAACCAAATGTTACATAAATTTCAGGAACCTAATTGACCTGAAGATGTTAAACTTCAAAGCACACAGCAGTAAAAGAGGCATCTGTGAAAGCAATTTTAAACCAAAAGGGAAATGAAAGTAAATATAAACTGTGAGTCATAGCTACTATGTTGGTGCGTTAACAGACTTGGAAGAATCAGATGGAAATGGATAAGATGGAAAAAGAGAGAGCAAAACCAATTTTTTAAAGTAGAAAAGACACATCAGCTAAAAGTAAACTGTTCAAGTGAAAAGCTCTATCAGAAGTTAGGGGGGAAAAAAGATAGGAAGCAATAGGAGTGAATTAAAAGATAAAACTAGAGGACACAAACAAGAGCCCATGTAACTAAGATTTCTTTCACTATGCTCCTACATTTTATTGCATGTCTGGTATAAAACTAAAATGAAAGCTATTACCTTAACCAAGGAAAATTATTTATTAAGTTTGTCTCTTAGGCCATAGAGATTTACAGTCCTCTAGTTTAACAAAAGAAAATTCTGTCTGGTTCCTGAAATTATGCAGGTCCCCTCAAAAAAACCTCACCAGCAATGCTACATTTGCTAAGATTACTTTTTCTGTTGCTGTCTTTGCCCCTTTAGAAACCATTACATATTCTGCTAATCTTGTCAGTACCAGTTCTGCAGTATTACAAGAAAAATTCTCAGGACAGTGAGTTTCTAAGCAGGACAGATTTAGCCTAAATGAAGACAGTTCTACACTCCCCTCACTCAGACCACTAGACCCATTAAGATCTCATTAGTCAGCCAATTGCCTCATCCTACTTAAGATATTAAAGAAATGAGGGGGTCATAAAATCCTCATCACCATGCACTTGGATCAGTATATCTTTGCAATAGTACAGCTCACGCCCTCGGATGAATAACAGCTCAAACTTCGCTGTGCCTGTTGAGGAGAATTTCATTAAATCAAGGTCATTTTGGTTCAAAATTATAATTTTGGTGTCTATCAGATTGGGTTATATAATATTTCTGGACCTTTCAGGTAACTGTCTGTATCCATGGAAACAAAAACATGTAATAGAAGGACAAGGGCAAAATGTCTCCAAACCCCGGCAATCTACCTTTATGCATAAATAATCATAGAGCAGACTCAGGACAAGTCCCTCTACATTACTGACAATAAGAAGTCTTAAATAACTCACCTGAGCCCCCAAAACCTCAAAACTGACAAATTTAGTATGTCTTTTTGACTTCTCCTTTCCTTCTTCCCTTGTTTCTTCCTTATTTCAGGAAAATTCTAAGCTTTAAAGCCAAAAATTTCAGTCTCAAGCCAAGACCACCCTATATCTTGCACCTTGAATGCTGATCTGTTTTTATAAAGGCATATATAACCTAAAAACTTGCACACTATTAGAGCAATGACACGCTGAAAAGGGCTGAGTTTTATCTATTTCAAATAGAATCGCTGATGAAAATTAATTCTCTGCCTATGTTTTAGGCAGAGCACAAATTCACCCACTGTACCAGCCTAACCTTAGCATTAACCTACCCCAGAGGCTTCAGAGGAAGGAACAATGGAGCCCTAACACACACAGTGCATTTGCAGCACAGTGAAAAAGGCAAAGCAGAGGCAGGATGAAAACAATAAACAGCAAGATGAAACACATTGGGAAAAAATGAAAGAGAAAAAATAAAAATGGAGAGGCAGCTTTTAAAAGCAAAGATAAGTGCACTGAAATCCCTACCTTTTTTAGAACTAAAAGGTCACTTCTGGGAGCTTCTTTATACCTTTCTACAAGTATTTCAGAAAGCCAATTTAGCATAAAAATACACACTGCAACCAAAAGAATGAAATATTAAGACTGTTTTTTATTCAGACTAAAACTAAAACTGCACTATTATTAATGTTCTAAAATTATTGAAAGGCATTCAATTTTTGTCTAAAAAAACCCCATACAGATTAAAATGGAAAGAGAAAGCCATAGTTACCATAATAGAAACATTCTAGCCATGGAAAACCAAGCAATGTGGGGAGTCTTTTCAGTCAACAAGGATGTTAAACAAATACCAGATCTTTCAGATCCCTTGTAAGAGTGAGACATTTTTTGTTTGTTAGCCTTGATTTTTTTTTTTTTTTTTAGAAGCAACGAGGTCAATACAACAATAACCCTTCGGGATAAAAATATTTTAAGAACTACTCCCTAACAGTCTGAAAGTGCCACTAACATGTGATGGCTCAGCACCAAAGGGCACTAACACCTTCCAAAAGTGCCAGCAGTTGCTTCAGAGCATTCCAATCACCTGCTGTTCTGCAGGGCAAGAGGTTCAAGAACAGAAATAAACCCAGTTTTTTCCATGGAATATGGAGAAACATTCACCTTCCAGGAAAATCATGCACATCACAATTTTTTCCAGGTTTTAGCCTTCTAAAAAAAACAAATAACAAAATAAAAGCAAAAGAGTAACCTACTCAACTGCATATCCCTAACTTCAGAAATAAATAGCTCAGAATTTAAGGCCTGTTCTGTTTTCTACTTGGATAAAGTCAATTTTCTTCTTAGTGGCTGGTGCAGTGCTGAGTTTTGGATTCTGTATGAGAATAATGCTGATAGCACAGCGATGTTTTGGTTGTTGCTGAGCAGCCCTAAGTCAAGGACTGTTCAGTGTCTCATGCTCTGCCTGTGAGGAGGGGCACAAGAAGCTGGGAGGGAGCATGGACAGGACAGCTGACCTGAACTGGCCAAAGGGATATTCCATACCAGAGAACATCATGCCCTGTACACAAAGTGGGGAGAACTGTCAGTGAGGGGTATTGTGCACCACTTGTACTTGTATTTTACCTCTCTCCTCCTCTCCTTTTTATTACTACTATTACCATTAGTATTTTTATTGACCTGTTCTTATCTCAACCCATAAATGCTTTTTGGTTTGGGCTTTTTGTTTGGTTGTTTTTTCCCCTGATTCTCTTCCTGATTCCAACAACAGGAGGGAGGAAGGAAGCAATTGGCTGTGTGGTATTTCATTGCTGGCTGAGGTCAAACCACAACAAGGCCTTAGTTCCCTCTTCTATGATTTTAACTTTTAATTAAACAAGATTCAAAATTATAATTTAACGTCAGACATTTAAAAAGTTGAGAGCATTACAGAGTTAACAAAACCCAATGGCTTTCAGCAAACAGATTTTTCTCTTAAGGGCCTGTTATGGATCTAAATTGTTTACAAAGCCTCAGCAAATAAGTTTGAGTTTACCCTTGTTCTTTTTTTTTGTTTTCTGATCAATAGCAATTCAAATGTTATCCTTCCAAGAATAAAAATGCCAAGCTTGGTTCTCTATTTATTTCATGAGATAAACAATTTTCAGTTTTAATCTGCAAAGCAATCACTTTTTTTTTCAGATTTTAGAATCACACAAAGAACAGAGAGAAAAAGTGCATGCAAGAGAGAGTAAGAAGAAAAGCCCTGAATGTAAACTGTGAATCCACTCAAACACAGCAAGTCAAGTCTGACCTGTTTGAAGGTATGATTTACAATTCAAAACTATTACAAAATTAATTTTTTTTTAAAAGTTTCCACCTGCAAAATAGATCAAGCTCACTATATTAAGCATTCCCCCCCAAATTATTTTAACTGCTAGTAAAACTCTGATAAGGCAAAAGAAGAACTACAGCACTTGTAGGACATATATGTTAGAGAATACTGGATGATCCTAACTGATATCCTTTTCCTAGTGTACCTGTAAACAAGTTTATAGAAATATTTGAATTAACAGTGTAATGGGAGCTGTATCTCAGAATTTAACCTTATTTCTGATAATGCTGTCATCTAGTAAATAAAGGTCAAAATCTCATAAACACAAGAATATCCCCGGCTCTGCCTTCAACAAACTCCAAAAAAATAATTGAATCACTTTTCCATTCAGATTCCCAGTGGAATAAGATAATACCCTTTCTATAAGTTTCTCTGAGACTTCTGGTGAAAGCCAGCCAAAAGTTGCTGATTAACGCTACACACACAAGAATGACAAGAGGTTGCATTAAATGAATTGAATCAGTATAAATTCCCATATTTTCACCTCCTTTGCACTTGCAATTGCTTATTTTTTCTAACTCAACATCTGGGGTGACTTTTATTCCAGAGCTTCTTGAAGCATGCAGGCCACAGCCAGGCAGCAGCACTGAGAGAAGATTTTTCAGAAATACCCCAAACCACTGACGATTCTGAAGCAAGGAGAGGTCATGGAAGCTTTTCAAAGCATGGGCTCACCACACCCATATCCTGGACTCCCTGAAGGTCCCTCAAGCAGGCTCCAGCATCCATGACTCCAGGGCTTGTGGTGCCAGGCTTGCCGTGAGCTCAGAGAGGAAAGGACAAGAAGTGGCCCAACACTCACATCAGAGCACACTTGTAAGTGTGCTGCTCATTTCGACTCATGGAATGGTTTGAGTTGGAAGGGGCCTTCAAGATCATCTTGTTCCAACCCCTTGCTATGGGCAGGGACACCTTCCACCAGACTAGGTTGCTCAGAGCCTCATCCAATGTGGCCTTGAGCACTTTCAGTAATGGGACATCCACCAACTGCTCAGGGAAATCTGTTCCAGTGTCCAACCACGCTCACAGAAAATGAGGGAAACCTTGTTTGCCTTCTAAGCCATCAACCAGGTTTTTTCATCTTATCCATGACCTTTTTGTATAATTTTTTAATTTCCCTGCCTTGGAGCAACAAGGGGAAGAGATCTGGACCTCACACCTTTCTTCTTCCTACCCTCACCTTCACCTCTCACCTCCTCACAGCATCTGATTAAAAAAGGACAGAGAAACCCAACACCTGCCACAACACACTCGTCTGGGTGGGCGCTGCACTCTCATACTCCTGCCATGAGGCCATGAGGATGATGCTTGGCAGTTCTGCTCTGTATTTCGCATCTTCCTCTCCAACACTTCACAGTGTCGCAGAAGTGTGAGAGAACTGTTGCCACAGGGGTGGATGGACGGAGGGATTGCAGGAGTAACACAGACTTACATCGACAGCTGAGTCAACATGACAGGCAGGCAGAAAGCGTTCTTAAAAGCACAATTTCCTCTGTTCAACAAACAGGGGATCAGAGCCACCACAAAATAATTGCCATTATCAGAATCTCACAGGGTAAAAAATGCAAATTCTTAAGATCAACTCTTCTGGTTTTGCAGGTGTTTTATGGGCAGTTTTGTCACACAGTGCTATAACTTGTTCTGTTTCAATCTTATGGGCCACATTAAAATAATATATACACATTGGTTAGAAAAGCCTAAAGCCATTACTGCAGCTGACACAGAAAAAACAAAGATATTTTTGGTGGCCCATTAGATACTCCATTAAAATTTATGAGTCCTAACTTCTAAAGCAGCCTAAGTACTCTTACACTGAAATATTCTTTCCTCTTTTGAGCCAAATACTTTCATATTTATGTTGTCTTATAAAAATGTAAAACTATTGTAAAAATATGTAATAATTATGATATTCAAAGTACAAGAAAATAATCAATACTCAGCTAAAACAATATATATCTCAAAATGTTCATGTTAAATATTTTATATCAACTTATTATTTTTCCTCAAGTTTCTAAACTAATTTTCTTGCAAAAAGCAATTGTATATGACTGAAATCCAATTTTCTTTTGTGTATTTACAACATTTATATATTAAGACTATTACAATACAATAACAGTGAAAACACTTCAAATCAATAATTGCAATCACTGTCTTACTGATTTGTCTGTTGTCCAAAGAAGGAAACAATTCACTTCAGTCCATTTTGGCTCCTACTAAGCCCAGGTGTAATGTACATGGAAAACAATATTTCCTGAAATATTTTTAACAGGTTTCACCAAGAATGCTAACATTTACAAACTTGCAGAGAGATGTCTGGATATCAAGAACTGGTGTTACCAAGGGGTTCTCAGTTCAACTTCTATGTAAGGTAAAAAAACTCTTGCAAGAGCTGATAAAACATTTTTCTCCAGGAAAATAAAAAAAAAGCCAACAACAAAAAAACACAACAAAACAAGCAAACCCAAAAATCCTTATAAATTGGCATGTTGTCCATGCTTAAGTGTCACCTTCAAAAAGAAAAATTTATATAACCTCCAAGATAGAGCAGTGATTTATCAATCACTTTTATTTTTAAATTTTATTTCTAAGTAGAAGAGACTAAGAAACACTGAAAATATTTCCGTGTAGGTCAAAAGGTTATGCAAAAACTCCCTCTGATATATTTCCAAAATAATCAGATGGTCTTTATAACAATTACCCAATATGTCATGCACATTCAAAACTCTGGCTCACAAAGGATTTGTTAAGAATGATTTCTGAAGGGAGTTTATGGATGTAACATGATTCAAAGGCTCTCCTGACAGAGATGGAACCAAAAAATAAGCTTTGCTGAGGAAGAAAATTGGTCCACTGTCCCTCAATTTAAATACTAGGAAATGGAGTTCTAGAACTTTCTATAATTTCTCCACAAATCTAAGAGACGAACCAAACGCCAAATTATTGAAAAGGAAGGCCCCAACACTCAAACCTATATTTTTCAGGAACTATTAGCCTTTATTAGAATTGGTCGAAAGGTTGTCACAAAATAAAAGCATGCAGCCCATTTTGGACTTAGAAAACATCACGGTCTTTACTAATGCCTTTTGTTGATAATTTTCTTTTCCTTTAGAAGAAAAAAACATAGGCAGGATAAGATTAGTCCAAATCTGGACCACAGTGTTTTTTTCTTATATAGGTTTACACATCATAGCTGGTAAAACCCAGGAACAGGCTGCAGATGCCCCATCCCTGGACACATTCAAGGTCAGGTTGGATGGGTTTCTGAGCAACCTGATCTAATTGAAGAAGTCCCTGCTCATTGCAGGGCCAGTTAGACTAAATGATCTTTAAAGGTCCCTTCCAACTCAAACAATTCCATGGTTTTGTGTTCCATTTTCCTGACAGTATAATCTTAAAAGTAACATTTAACTGAGAGGGGAAAGGATTTTTAAAATGGAATTGATGACACTTTCCATTTCTTAACTCTAGAAGCTCCACAACTGTTAATACTGCATTTCAGTCAGTCTTCAACATTGTTCTGGCTAAACAGGATATATTAATATTCTAGGATATATGGAAACAAAACATGGATTTCCAAACATGGATTTTCTTAACAAGATAGAGATCCTAATAGCAACCAACACATTCTGTACACATCCACCTTCATTTACTGCCTGAAAAGTAATATCCCAGGTGATCTGCTTTCTCATTTATTTTCCTCTCTCCAATGAATTCAGTGGATATTCCCAGTAACAGTGTCAAGCACTTACAGATATGTAGAAAAATGAGGGATCCCTGTTAAGCCTCACACACTTCTCAAAAAAATTTGGAGACACAACATGTGATACCCTTAAAATAAAGGCAGCATGAAACACTTGTGATTTGTTCCAGCTGACTGAGCACAAGATCACACTTGGTGATTCACTAGAATGGCAGTTTCTATGAACTCACTGATAGTAAAACATCTGCTACCACAACACCTGGAATTTGTTCGACTTCGCAAACAGAAAACTGATGCAGCACAGTCAATACCATGGCAGTTTTCAAAAGAATTAATTGCACAAGAAGACAGAAATTCCATACATTTGGCAGAAGTGACTAGCTCTTTCCAAGCATGTGATTAACACATAGTGAAAATAGACCCACACAAATTTTGATAGTTGTCATAAAATGCTGCACTCCAAAGCATTTCAAGATATGGTTTCCTTTTGATTATGATATCTAAAGAGTTACTCATTATTTCTTGTGAACAGCTTGTTTTACTCTCCCCTCTCTCCAAGTTTTCATAGGCACATAAGTGAAAAATATTTCATACTAGTGGAATGGATACAGCCTTCCATTGTTCTTATTTTTCTTTCTTTCTGTTATTTCTTTGAAACAGATGTTGTTTTCCTCAACAATATAACCTCTAAGATTGAAAAAAATACCCTCTCTAATAAATCTAGTAGGGTTTTTAAAGTATAATTTAAATATTTGTCTCAAACTAGACAGCATGCTATTCATTCCTTTAAATAAGCTTATGTTGGCAATAAAAATCAAGAAAGAAACATAAATGGGGGTGTAATGCCTGAGGGAATATTGAGTTCAGTTGTGAAACAGTAAAATTTCTTTCCCTTGTGAGTCTGAGATTTAAGTCTTGTGGGTTTTGTACAATAGCCATGAGTAATACATACAAGTGACTTTTTTTTACTGCATGAGATTCTCCTCATGCACATCTCTTATTTCTTCAAGATAATTCAGACAACCAGCAAGGCAAAGACAAGAGATCACATTGTTCTTAGTGTTAAACAGATAATCAATACTCCAAGGTGATAAAATTAAATGTTTGAGCTTTATTAAACTTGGGAGACTGCTGGTGAGTAGCTGGAAAATAAAACAACATTAAAAGTCAATTAGCATAACCATTATAGCAAAATATTTGCTTTTTGTTCTGCTATAATACTGAATTATAAAATAAAATAAGTGAGCCTGTAAGCTCATTGTTACGGCCATGTGAGTATTATATATCTATTTAACACCAATAAGAATAAAAATTTGTAATGCAAATGCAGACTGAGGCAATCTACATGAAAATCCAATAGAAGTTTGGTCATAACAATGAACTGAATAAAACAAAGCCCAGCTCATTATGTTGCTTTGTTTCAGTTATTCTTTCATGTTCCAGAAATTCTTAGGTGATTAGAGGTTGGTATGTGCCATGGACTCCTGCGCCACCCAAGTTATTGGGGAATGTAATAGTCCATTAATGCATATTAATTGGAGCTACTTAGTGTTCACAAATAAACTGGGTGATTAAGAATTTTAATGGAATTAAGCAAAACATTTAACACTACAGGCTTGAGTGTCAAAGCCTGCAGATCTCAGATAAACTTAGCCAATGTATCTGGGAGTTATTTTTATAGCTGTTTATTGAAAAATGTTAAAATCCCTGAAGTGAGCAAGTCATGCTAGGTTTAAGATTGAAATTCAGTTTAAATTGAATCAGCTGATGTAAAATTTTACAAAAAAAAAGGCAAACAAAAAAGGCTTCCCTTTATATACTTAAAGGACATATTAAAGCTTTAATAAGTTTCAGTCTTTGCAAGTTTATTTTTGGTGTCTGTATACTCAACAACTGATGCCTGAGAGTGACAGAGATTAATCTGTTCTAAGCAAGATTAGATGGGAAGCCCTTGTACCAAATATGCTTCTGTATCTTGTTTGTAAATCTAGCTTTTCAAAATGTCTGGCTCTTCTAGGGATACTTTTATCCACATCCAGCTATTGTGCAATGCTACATAAATAATAATATATATAATCCACATCAAAAGTAGCTGTGGAGGCCTCCAAGGATCTCCCATGAAATGGTGGGTATAGAGGATGTTACACCCCAGCTGTGATTCAGCTGGCTTGACAGCAGCTCTGTTGCAGCATTTTCAGCAAGGAAAACAAATCAAGGAATCACAGAATGGGTCAAGTTGGAAGGGACCACAATGGGTCATCTAGGCCAACCTCCCTGCTCAAGCAGGGTCAAGATGCTGCTTTCACCTTCCAGATGCTATTGCTGACACATGGGGCAAGATATTAACCTCCCCACTCAAAACTGAAGCCTTTTTTTTCCTCCTAGATCCACTAAAATTTCATTTTATTCTGTAAAATGAAGTTTTAGGTTTTAATTAGCACAAAGAAAACAAATGTTCCAAGAACCCGAGAACTGACATAAAAATAGCAAAATAGGTTTTAGCGCTGTTAGTGATGGGAGTATCAGCATTGATAACAGCAATCTCCAGTTGTACATCAGAATCGGGCAGCTATTCTTGTAAAATTCATTGTAAAACTATGAAAACCCGACTTTCCATACAGGTTTTCCCTCTTCTACCAAAGTTTCTATTCAAATGGAGATTTCAGGTTCTATTGTAGACCTTTGTTTAACAGTTACTTCAAGGATTTCCCAGATGCTTTATTCATCAATCGTTTCATCACCTCCAGCAACATTGACTCCACTTAATCTGTCTATCTGAAGCTTTTAAAATAGGCAGATATGGTTTTCATTAAAACACATTTATCTCACTGTTGAAAGCACCAGTAAAACTGAAATTATAAAAGTTTTACAAAAAAGTTTTGCTAATTATAATGTAAGAATTTGCAGTATTCCTACTATTCCTCTTTTGTAATAGTGGATGCGCCAATCATTAGATGTCTAATTTCTTTCTTTCTCATTTAAAGTGTTTTAGTTTAGCTGCCAAAACTCTTGCATCCAGGTTTAACTTCAGGCATAAGTGCTGTAATATCAAGGGCAGTATTAGTTATACATATATACCTTATTTAATTGACCTAACTTCACTGGATTTGTGCAGGTGAAGGAGGGAAGTGAGATAATAGCAACTTTTCCCAAGCTACTCACTGCATAGATAGTAAAAATCTTATTTCTACATATTTATACAAGCAGAAGCTTTAAATTCAGCAACTGTGTAAGAACTATATTTACATTAATTAAAAAATAAATTTTAACCTTATTGATCAAAATATTTCTATTAACATTTTTCTCTGAGGAGACTCTACTAATTGAAGTCGTCAGTCACGGTCCTCCTACACACAACACAGTTATTGAATACAACCTACTCATAAAGCACTGCAGTGCTGTGCTTATTCTCCATTTACTAACTTGGAGATCTGTCTCAAGACTCAGAAAATTGTTACTTTTCCCCTCATATGCAAAATACTCACTGCAGAAGCCATCATTAGGATTAGTGTTTTCATCATTTGTCATATGTGTGGTTTTAAAAAGGAAACTTATTTGTATCTCAAGTCTTACCATGGGCATGACATCATGCCCCATTTCCTTCCCTGGTTTGGACATCATCATTTCTTTCTGAGGGATTCTGCTTGTCAGTGCTCCTCACTGTTCAGTTTTCCTGCTGAAGCCCAGAGAGATCACACTTGCCTCTCACTAGTCATTATTCATCTCCTCCACCTGTGCTCTCTCTCTGCTGTAGTGTGACCTCTGTGAGCAGTCACTCCAACAGGCTCCCTTGCCCACCGCAGATCTCTCTCTGCAGGCTGATGTTGGACTCTTAACTTTTTTCCATCTTTTTATTCCTTTGCCCTCCACCTATCACTCACCACTTGGGATGCCTCCATTCCTTTCCTAAAAATCAAGGGCTGTTTTTAGTCACTTTCAAAACCACCTTGAAAATCACCTCATATGCAAGCTGGAGTTTCAGTTCTTAACTTCCCAAGAGCTCCCTTCACCTTCCCAAGCAGTCAAGTCTCTCATCATCAGTACAAGTTGCCAGTGGGAAAAGCACAGGTTTTTTCGGCAGTGTCAGGGCTTAGTTCTCCTGTAAATCTTCACTGAAGGAAGAGTTGTATGTTTGTCCAGCTCATGAACAGATGGGCACATCCCTACTGCTGAAAGGTCTGCATGGGTAACAGGCATTTTACAGAAACTGAGAATGGGAGATACTTCCATAGTTACAAACTCTGCTTGGTTCCCAGTTTCAGACAAGTTTACATGATGCAGTTTTCCAGAAGCCTTCTAGGCAATATATCTCTTTGCCTTTGGATCGCTGTACTACTCTACATGATTTTTTTTAAATTTAAAAAAGACTAAAAACTGCAATAAAAGAAAGACAACAGAAAATTGATAATTGGTTTTTCACTCAGATTGAGTTGTATCTCATTTTCATGCTATTTTTCTTCCCACTAGAAGCAAAAACACGAGGTTCAAAATGAGCAAAAGAGAGCAAAGAGAAATTTATATTCATTTTCTAGAGACTACCATGAAAGTAAGGAAGAAGACATCAGAATAAGTGACTATATGGTGGTATCATGTGGAAATAGACACTTTTTCTTTAAAATATCACTTGTTATCCATGTTCTTCCCAGCCTCAAAACCAGCCAAACAACCCTAATTATGAAGAAAAACTAGCAAAACCAATCATCATTCTTCTACAAAAAGCAACTGTTATAAATAGCTTCAAATTTTGGCAAGCTGGTAAAATATATCTTCTGTATTCGATGACTTAATCTCTTCACATAACTGGAAAACAGGGAGGATTAGCGAGCAGTATTTAATTGGACAAAGAGAAGAAAACAGCAGTAAGGGAACAAACAGTGTAATTTAGACATACACATACATATATTTTTTAAGTCATCTTAAATCATATTTGCATGCAGAATTTTGGGGTTTGTTTCTGCTTGGTATATCACCGAAATAAATATCTTGGCTTCATGTTACTACACCCCCCAAAAATTTAGTGAAAACACAAGAAGTCTTCTTTTAGACTTATCCCTAAAATTAGACAAAACTTTGAGAACGCACAGTCCCCATGTAAACATGGGCTTCTCCATGTAGCTCAAATGAAGTCTGGGTTGTCTTTCCAGCAGCATTAACTATTATCTAATTAATTATTTTCTAATACAGCACCCAATAACAACATCTAATGCTTCAGCAACCCTTGTGCACCAAGCACAGCCCAAACTTTTGTACGCATTTGAGAGTATCAGTGTCAAAAGAGTAGAGAAACAGATGTGGAAAAGGGAATGTAACTTCATTTAATCCAATCAGCTGACATAGATATAGAGAGTGTTTACTGATTTCTTGTGAGTGCCTGATAACCTTAAACAAAACAAAACAAAAAAAAACCCCTAAAAAGTCTGTATTCTTGAGACTGCCTTAATAAAAGTCTGATTGGTAGAAGACATAGCCAAAAACACAGTTCCAGGTTTTGAAGAAACAACATATGACTTTGTAACCACAGCACAGCAAATGTATTCCAGTGAGAAGAAAAAAAAGCAAAACAAAACCACAAGAGAAAAAAAAAAAAAAAAAGCAAAGCAAAAATGTCTTTCAGTGGTGCAGTGTAAGACTTTTTTTGGGGATAAAATTTAAGGTTATGGCTTAGGAATGGTTTGGCTGATGACCAAACCATGCCAATTTGCTTTAAAAGTGCTTCAGTAAGTCCTTTTGAGAGAAAGTTTTTGTTCCCCTGTGGCACAGGACCTCAGAGCATCTTCAGAAAAATTCTGAAACACAGTTTTTTTTAAATGGAAAAGAGTTAATTCTTGGTTTTAATAGTTCTTCACTGTTTTATTGAAAAGTGGATTTAAAGTTTCCTAGAAAACATTACTTTCTCCAAGGTACAAGTCAGGGATGAAAATTGAGGGAGCAGTCAAAATAAATTGGAAGGCCCCTTCCAAACTATCACTTACAAAAGAAATAAAAATAAAAAAATTAAATCTAAAAACATAAATTATTGTAAAATACAGTATTTTAGAAAAAAAAAAAAAATCAAAAGTAAAGAGAAGAATTCTTAGAGTTACACAAGGTATAGCTTTCAAGTAGTCACTTTATAAAAATGTTTAAAAATATAGAATTGCTCCCTATCAAACACTTGTTAAATGATTTTTGCAGAATAATCACAAATATGTCAAAGAAACTTTTTTCAGGTGTTTAAGTTTTTTTAGTTCCTTTTTACTCACCTAACAAACCTAGTTCCTGGGAACCCTTCCAGATATTGTACTGCTCATTTTCATTCTTTCAAACATACTCATATTCTAGCTGACTATCTTGATTTCTTTCCTTGTGCTTTTTGTTTCCAGTTTTTATCCTTGCCTCCCACTATTTACATAGCTTTTTCATGCTTGAGAAATATCTTAGAAAATGAAATCCATGTGCCAGTATAATCAAATTCTTAACATAAACTAGATTGAACTAGTTTAGCTAAGTTAACCAGAATGAATTATTCACTTCTCCCACAAAGTAGCAAACAATTCCCTCCTCAAAGCTTACAGATTCAACAAACTCTTATATACCACAGTAACATAAATAAAAAAAAAAACTCATAAACAGCCTACATTATCCACATACTTGCCTTCACATGCTCTCAGATACAACACTCCTTCTACAAACACTCTCCAACTCTACCCCTTCCCTCCCATGGGTCTCTCTTAAGGTTTCCCAAACAAAAAGGAAACACCTGCACACATCATCAGTGACTTAATCAGCATTTTCCCATCAATGATTCATCTCAGGAGGTTGGTTAAGAACAGGAAGACCCTTTACTGTCTCCTAGCTCTGGATTTATTCTTCCTATATGTCATATGGTGCAGCTAAAAGTAAATTCCAGGTTTTGAAAGAAAGATAGTGTCACTTAAAGGCAGCTATGACAACCTCCCATCCACACCTGCCTTCCTATTGACTAAGATAATTTCCTCCCACATGTCACAACTCCTAAAAAAAAAAAAAAACTACTAAAATCTTCCTCCTCTCTCATGTGTGCAGACCCTGGAGCTAATAAAAACTTATTTTCTATTCAAAAAATACTTTTCTGTGCATAAGGAATGTACAGGCCATAATGAAGCATGGCTGAGAAACTAAAACAAAAAGTGATGCAGAAACATTGCAGCTGTACTAGGGAGATACAAAAGTAGTGCTTCTGGATTTAAGGATTTGGTTAACATTTTTGGCTTTTCTAGAGTTTGTGTGTTTGATAGGAAATTAATGTCTCCCTAAAATATATCTACCTTTTTGTTAGTTAGATACTCAATTCCCTCCCCAAAATATTGCCTTAGCAAAACATTATTGACCAACCGGTAAACATACATTGGTGGAGAAAGAACTGCCTTCTAAATTTAACATAGTTTTAATGAAAACCTTCCATTCTTTCACCACTTCCAAGCAATGCAGATCTGAGACAAGGTAGGACTTTATTTTATACCCAGCAGTAAACTTGCTGACATAATTACTTTGTATTCCAGCCCCTTGATATATCCACACACAAACAAAAAACCAAAGAACTTCACTAACTTTTTAAGTGTTTTATTGAGTTCCTGACAAAATCTCTCCTGCCATACACACTTAGAGGCCTTTCAAATAGGATCAAGTGTGGCTGGGGTGAGTCATCCTTTACAAATCATTGATTCACAAGGTGCACTAGTGCGAACAGCACAACCTGCTTACCCTCTGTCAGCGAAAAGCAAGTGTAAAAATAACAGAGAGAAAAAATTTAGAGTTGCCACCCTTTTCACATCTCTTGCTGCTCGAGCAAGAGCCCAGGTTTTGCTGAAGGACCATGTTAGCAGCGACAGCAGGAGATCATACACTCCCGTAGAGCACAGAGCAATTAGAATCCAGGTATCCTCTGCTCCATATACACTCCCTGCCCTCAGGAGGCACTAACCCTCAGTTCAGACGTCTGCAGTAGTTCAAAATCTTATGTATACCTGAAGCCTTGTGCTGTTATAGTGGATGTTGTATATGCTTTCTATACTGTTGTTTCAGTTTATATTGAAACCGGCATTATCTACATCGCGTAGAAAAAGATCGCACTGAGTTTTCTATTTCCACTTGCTTTGGTACACTTTAAATTGGAGACAAATTGTCAAGATTTCCTCCAGTGTTGTAAGGAAGACTTGATGACCAAGCAAGCCAAGTTCATATTTCAAACAAAATGCAAGTTTTCCTGTTGCTGAAGCTGTCAAGGTCTATGGATGTGAATGAGATGTGGGTCTAGTTAAAGATATTATATCTTTCTATGTTTACTCTCTTAAAATCAAATGTGATATAATCCAGAACTGATATCTTCCATAGATCCAATCTCTTTAGGCATGCTTTTTAAACTTTTGGTTGAAGCTCCATCAAAACTCTTTTTAGAATGACTCTTTGGATTTCTTTAGCAGAAGGAAAAAGTATATAGGAAATTAAAGACACTGGTGTCTGAATCAATTTTCTTCAATATTTATTTTGTTCTTCCTTTGGTGACAGCAACAGTTACTCCCTGACACTCCACTTTGCTATGATAAATACTTTTGATTTTTTTTATTTTCTATAGTTTTTGGAATGCATTAACTCATTTAGCTTTTTCCTGACATTATCTTTTCCCTGCAGCCCTTGCTAAGTGTATATACGTAGCGTTCCTATTTTTCACATTTACTTTAAGTTCACTTTAACCTTCAGTCTTTATGCACCACTACAGCTCATGGCTTTGTCTTTGTTTTTTTATGTTTATTTGTTTGGTTTTTTTAAGTTCTGAAAAAACACTAAACATGTAGCATATAGAATGATCAGGTCTCCAATTTCACAATACATCACAATAGATAATAATACAGAACTGCAGCAGAAAACATCCAAACAGTTAATTTCTCCTCCATATTAAAAAAAAAAAAAAAAAAAAAAAATAGGAACAGAAAGCCCTCACTCTTCCAAAATGCAAGAGACCCATGGAGTTGTGATCTGCAGCCTTTCCAATCTGCTGCTAACGGCTGTCAATCAGACTGAAAGTGTCTTGGGCTTTGGAATAAAAGGATTGTATGGGGGGGCTAGGTATGTGACCCTATAAGGGGATGAGGTTCTGAATGACTGTTCCTCCTCAATTATATCCTTCATGCACTGCAACAAAGACAACTGCCAGCTTGAGTTCATGAAATCCGTCCTTAGTCCTACGGTTGTCTTTCCTGCACATCTGTTGTAAGGAAGCTTGGGATTTTTATATTATTGTTTACTCTTAGCTACAGACCAATGTTTCTGTTCAATGCAGTATAATTTTCCTATGTATGTAGGTTTGGGCATGTAGTGATATGACAAGGGGAAAAGGCTTTAAGCTGAGAGTAGGCTTAGATTTGCTATTAGGGAGAAATTCTTTACTGTGAGAGTGGTGAGGCCCTGGCACAGGTTTCCCAGAGAAGCTGGGGCTGCCCCATCCCTGGAAGTGTTCAAGGCCAGGTTGGACAGGGCTTTGCATAACCTGGGATAGTGGAAGGTGTCTCTTCCATGGCTGGGATTGGAAAGAGATGATCTTTACCATCCTTTCCGATCCAAACCCTTCTCTGATTCTATCCAATTCCTTTTTGAAATCTCGTTTTAGTCATTCTGAATTTTATTTTCTCCATTCCCTTTCCTTCCATCCTACATTTTTAGGGTGTTGGCTAATACAGGCTACTTGAGAAAGGTCCAGCCCATAATTCTAGGAGAACTTTGAAGTCCAATTTCCCACTCAAATACTGTTCTTCAGAGACCATTCTACTGTTTCCCTTGCAAAATTTCCCTACACTGAATTTCTGCCTTCATCAGTAGATTTTTTCTGATAGTCAGGTGGCATCTCTTGCCTTTATGAATAGGAAAGATGAAAGGAAGGAGTCCCCATGCTTCAAATTGCTTCATCCAGAAGTGATGAGATGGCAGTAGTGTCTCAGACTTTTCTTCAAATAAACTGCTGAACATAGACAAACAAGAATAAAAATTAACTGCAAGAACAGAAGTGAAAGGATTTAATGTAGGTGCCACCTATATTTGGGACAAAAGCAGAGCACAAGGGATCTGGTGAGGTCTCTTATGGCTTTAGGGAGAGCACAAATTCTGCTCTTTCATTAGGAGACTCTAGCAATACCTACCTATTTACAGCATATACACTGCTCACTTTAAATGTGTCCATATGCCTTTTATTCTTTCTGATTACTCTTGCCCCAGGAAAGGCAAAACAAGTTTGCCAAACATGTGTAATGTTTTTGCATTAAAAAAAGCTTTAAAATGTTAAAAAGAAATCCCAGACATAACTCTGAACAACTGGATCTAGGAGCTACTTGCCATTTACTTACATTTTTATACCTGAGAAACTCACTGAAGCATCTTCTTATATATTACTCAACTTCTAACAGAATCTGTATTGTAATTAGTCAATAGCTATACTTTTTTTTCCCCCATGCTCAATAACCATTACAAAGTGTTTGTTCCCTACATATTCAAACTATATGAATACTTCTACAGAGAAATCAAGTATTATATTTGACCAGGACTTTGGGCCAAGGGGACAGGTCTACTCATTGCCAGTGACTTTGGATCAGGTTATCGCTGGGTGCTCACTGTGTACAAGTTATTCACCTTTACACCCTAGGCTTTATTTCATACAAACATACGTGTTACCACTTACCTTCCTGCACAGGAATGCACGCTTTGCTGATTACTGGATATAAAAATGTAATGCTGATATATGACAGCCACAGTTTGCTTTACTGCCTCCCCCTGCCCACATAAACTCCAGTCATTTTCCAAGGGCAAACTGGAAACCAACATGTGCCATCACATATGCTGACCTTGGAAACTATTCCAAAGGGAAACTCTTCCAAATCACCTTTGGCTGTTACGTATGTAAAACAAGAAGATACTTAGAGATCTAGAAAATAATGAAATGTTGCAGTTATCTAAACATGTGTTGGATATTTACCCACTGCATGCATTATCATGATTATGTATCATTGATGTTTACCCTTAAACTACAAAGGAATATCTAAACACAATATATACAGCCTTTTTTATGTCATGTAATGTAGTATACATGTATTAGGCATAAATGCATGTAAACAAGGACCATATAAGTGTACAGATATTACTACTATATTTCAAAGAACTTTGGTTAGCATAATGTTTTATTTATTTGCTTGTCTTCCATCAAGCTATTAGCTGGAGTGATAATTGATCAAGCAATTGCATTTTAATTGTGGTAATAGAGCAGCTTTGTGATTTATTCCTCTTTGTTTTGTTTCACTACAAAGTAATCATCGTCGCTCAGATGTTTAACCACCCACCCAATTTATCTATTAAAACAGTTTCACAGCCATATTCCATTAATCTCTGTAGGCTCTACAATGGGCATAGTAATTTCTCTCCTTCACAGGGCAATTTCTTAATTGTGATAGTGTTGGTTATTGCCTCCTTCATCTGCACTTATACTAATCCAGTCTTTTTGTTAGATTTGCCAATGATTTCACATTACTTTGTTAAATACAATAGCCCAGAGCCTGTTATCTTTTAAACTGATGTTAATCAGAAATCTCCTTGAGGTGATGATGGCAAGTGTAACAGAATTAATAAACTATGAGAGGCATATCCTGAACTCTCAGGTGAACACAATTTGTCCCAAGTAGACCTACAGAAAAACAAAAGCAAAACAGTGGAACAGCATTTGGTCAAAACTGCAAACAACTACAATATCTTCCTTTACAACTTGTATTTACTAGTGCAATACACAGCTGATATCAAAGTAACCTAACTGGAACTTAAATTCCTTCTATTTAACAGGAAAAAAGTATTTATGTGTAGCTAAAGTGATAACTGAAGATGTGTATTCGTAGAAGCTGTTTATTAATTATTCTAGTATACCTCCTCTGACAACAGAAATGCTACTTGTTTGTAGCATTTATCTAAAAGATTAAATACCCCAGTCAAAGCAGCAACAGAATTCAAAGAACAGAGAGTTAGAGGCTTCTTGCAACAAGATGCAAGCTCTTAAATATTCAAGGTGTGAGGTAGATCTTAATTGCAGCACTGAAGACCTGATTTTGATCCCATACTCATCAACATTTCTCTTGTCAGAGCCTACTGATGCACAAAATGCTGATTTCCTCCTGCCCTCTTTGTTGCTCTGTTCCAAGGTGTACAGTGTACTTCACTCAAAGAGTGATTCTGAGAGTGCAAGAGTAGTTTAAACACTTGGTTTTCCTCCATGTTCTATTTGTCCTGTCTCTTTCTGTCTGTACACCTGGTGAAATAATGGGGTAGTGGCAAATAACCTTTTGCTCTATGTATGACTTGTCAATAATACTTGTAATATCTATATTAACTAGACTGTGAAGACCTTGCCATATAAACAACACTTTGCACACTGGACGTTTTGTCCCCTGGTCACTGATTCCCAGTCTTCCCCGTAGGACTAGTGGCATGTTTAGACTTTCAGCTGCATTGTGCTTTGCAATATATTGCAGGCTTTATTCCCAGATAATCTTCATACACTATTTAAAAGACTTCATTACATACAGAGTTTTAAGCCTAATAATTGTCATTATCTACGTGTATGCTTATTATATAAAGTATATTATCTACAGGCAGTAATAGAAGTTTAGCTATGTGTGATACTCCTGCATATACATAAGTGTTTACATTGCTTTCATTTCTCATTATGTTGACCTATGTTGTCATTATCTCACGTTTACCTTCCATGTAGCAGTCGATACACAAATGCTGCATCTGTTTTTTGTTCTTTTCACTGCCTGGATTTTTCATTTTTTTTTTTTTTTCTGTAGTCCAGTGACTCCTTGCACCCAAAAATGGACCGTAATTTAAATATTATTAATTGTCTGTCTTTGTATTCTATAATGGAGAAAACTTACCCAGATAACTGGTTTTTTTACTCTTATTCTCTTTTAATTAGGAATAAGTTGCTTAATTTTAGAGAATGTTTGTTTACCCTCTTTGCACAGAGTAGCAGACGTGCCCTTGGAAAGCCATAACTTGAGAAAGAAAAAGCATAGGGAAGTGGAATTCAATGAATAATTGATTGCTGAAGTAACTACATAATTATCAGGGAACGTGACGGATAATTTTGACAGCTCAGGAGAAGGGGAAAAAAAAAAAAGAAAAAAGAAAAGAAACAAGGCTGTAGACAAATAAAGCCCCGTTTTTAAAAATCAGACACATTTCTCATACCACGCCGCACAATAGCCCTGCAAGAGCAGTTCGGGAAGGGGAGATGGCATGACATCCGTTTAGAATGTGCCTTTCTCCGGCTCGAACATTGCGACGTGTATCACAATGGGCGAGGTAACGAATCAATTAAGCGGGACTCGCCCCCGCCGCCGTCCCCCAGCCCGTGCCCGCCCCGGAGCCGCCGCCGCCGCCGCTCGGCTTTGTCGCTGCCCGGCGCCGGGGCTGTAGGACCCGGGGGGCGCCGCCGCCGCCGAACCGCGGCCGCTGCCGGGCTCTATTTGTATGCAATGCCTCCCGCTCCGCGCCCTAAGAGTAACACGGAGAACGGGGCCGAAAGAATCCCTTTCCGGAGAAGGATTTGATTTTCCAGGGTCCTGATACTGGGAAGAATCCGGTTTCATCCCCCTTTTATTCAAAAGTCTGCTGAACAGCTTGTCGACTTCAGCGCGCTTCCTCTCTCTCTCTCTCACCCTCTCTCTCCCTCTCCATATAAATACACGGAGCTCTGTCCTCGCCCTATGCAAGGAAAGTTGGGAAGGACTGCCTGGATGATGGAACCGCTAGTTTTCTGAGAGCCGCCTGATCCCGCAGGGTGAGTCCCCCAACTCCCGAAGTAGCGGCCGGTGCCGGGGTCTGGCCGGCAGCCGCAGGGACAGGATGGCCGCTCCCCGCTCCCGGGCACCGGCACCGAGCGAGGGAGGCAACAGTTTCCCGGAGGCGCCGGGAGAGGTCACCGCGGGAGCGGGGATGCGAAAGTCGCGAGTGCGCAGGGTTAGCGGTCCAACAAGTTTCTGCGCGGGTACCGGCGGCGAGCGCGTTGTCGGGAAAAGTTGCCGGGGGCTCTGCGGGATGCATCCCCCACGCTCTCGCCGCCCGCGGGCTCGGGTGTGATTAACAAAGAAGTTTGACCGCTGCGCAGCCGGCATCCCTCGCCGTGCCCGCCGCCCGCGGGCGATCTCGGGCTGCCTGTCCGGCTGTCCCGCCGCCGCGGAGCGGGGCGGGGGAGCCGCGCCGCAACTTCTGGCGGGTCGGTCCTCGCAGCCGGGGCGAGGAGCGCCGGCTTTGTTTTCGCCGCGCTTGCAGTAACCTTTTCCCTTCTGGTGGGGATGCCGCCGCTGAGGAGCAGCGCTGCGGGGGAAGCGCCGATTCCTCTACCCCCGCCGATTCCCCGCGGGGCGGAGAGCGCAATTCAGCGGGAGGGGGGAAATGTGCATATATATTTGTTCATAGGTGTATATATATATATATATATATATATATATATATATATATATATGTAGGTAGGTGCATAAGTATCTTTGGGAATGGAAAGCGCAGCACGGGAGGGGGGTGTGACAGCGCGCCCGCCAGCCGTGGGCGGGGGAGCGCCTCTCTCTCTACGCTGCGGCGCTCGGAGGGGATGCGCATCCCGCGGGTGTGCGGCCGCCTCCCCGCACAATGGAGGGCCCCCGGCACGGCGGGGCGGGGGGAGGAGGAGGACGAGAAGGAGGAGGAGGAGGAGGAGAAGGAGGGAGGTCGTCTCCGGCTCCGCTGCAGCAGCTGCTCCTGCTGCTGCAGTGCCGCAGACCCGCGTCGCCCCCGCCCCGCGGGGCATCGCCCTCGCGGAGAGTGCTCGACGCGGTGCCCGGCGCAGACGGCGGAGAGTACCGCGCCCTCGCCGCCGCTGGAGGGAACCGGACCCTGTCCCGATGCGGGGGGGAGGCTCCCGGCCGGCTTCCCTCGGTCCCTGCGCCGTTCTGCCACGCGGGGGGGTGGACCAAGAACCGCTCCTTCGGTGCAGGGCTGGCAGTAGGAATGTTGCCGCACCTGAGTGAGAAGGTATTAAAAAAAAAAAAAAATCAAAACAAAAAACAAAAGAAAAACCCAAAAACCCGCCATAAAAACATATGAAGAGAGAAGTGCAAAACACACATGCGAAATTCAGGATGCAATAATACAACTTTACTTATAACAAGATCAGAATCCAATTTTTTGGTTTTTTTTTTTTTTCCCTCGTGTTCGTTGGGATGTATTAGGGTTAATTAACGATCGATGACTCAAAAATGGATTTAAATGGAGTTAAGATGTTTTTCATTTCTATTTCACGTTTCAGTTATAAAAAGAATTGTTTGGGTTTTTTTTTAAGTTGGTGGTTGTGCTGGGTAAACTGAAGACCTTTAGAGGCTTTTTTTTTCTCTTTTGAGGGAAAAACGTTTTGTGTCCTACCCGTGTTTGGCAGATGTGCGGGTAGAAGGAGCAATTCTCTAATCCTAGACCATTGTGTGTAGATAAACATCGAGGTTCAACTGATAGGCAAGAGCTGGCATTTGTGAAGGTTTCTTGTTAAGCTGAAGTTCACCCTCCTCACTTAAGGAAAATAAGCCTTTGTTGGACGCACTTTGTAGACAAAACAGATTAGGAATGTCCTGCTGTATTATGGAGTAGTAAGACTAATCTTCAAACATCACATCTGACTTTTACTACGTGCTGCTTTTCTTCATTCATTTTATATTTGTCTGTATGGGTGTCTTCTACTTATATCTTGTACTGCTGTACATTCCAGGGGCATTGCACTGGCATAAAGAGGCTCTAGCAGTGTGGAAAGAGATACAGCTTTTGGTGATTAGGGACAAGGAAAGAAGGCAGAAAGCTAGTTAAATTATCCTAGTGCTTCTCAGAGTAATTTATAGCTTTTCAGTCTTCCAGCAAACACAGCCAAACTTCTGCAAATTGTACAGCAATTGTGTCCCAACCCTCTACAATACCAGATTTCTGCAAGCATTTTTGGTACCATGGCTGACACTTGCCTAGAAGCTGCACTGATTTCCATAAGAACCCTCATAAAAACAAAAGATGCCATTGTGAAAACGTGAAACAGCTTAGCTCGGTGATTGTTTATTGACTTTTTAGTCAGTGAAAGGAAATTTCAACCCTTTCCTCTTGCTTTCCCTGGTAATATTGAATCCTTGATATTGAGTATTGACCAGTTGAATATTGGAGAAATGAGGAGGACTCAACCAGTTCTACAACGAGGCATATGCAGGGCATAAACAAAAGGTTTATTAGACAGAGTCTCCCAATAGGTTTTTAAAAAGAGGGAAGGCTATTTGAGTTCTGATGCTTTTCTTTATTTCTTTTGTTTGAGGCTTTTTTTCTCTTTTCCCACTCTGTGGACTTTTCATGTTGTCTCTGATGCAATTGGGTTTGGACCACAATAAGCAACATAATCCACATGGACCTTATAAATACAAAATATTTCCTTCAAGTAGCTTTTCAAGGTCTATGTGCACAACCAAATTTCAATCTAAGAAACAGAGGCAAATATGTTATTCGCAGGAGGCTCAGATTTTATTGGTTTTTAGGAAACCATAAGAAATTTCAATGTATACCAATAAGCACATGCAGTATACTTTACTCATGTGTAAAGTATTAAGTGAACTGAGAGTTGAGAAGTCTGTCTTCTTCTGTCTGGGATTCCCTGACTTGTTAGCTGTGGCATAGTTTAGCAAACTTGTGTAGGTCAACAGGTAATTGTGTAAAAAAGGAGAAAGAAAGAAAAAATGATGATGGGAGAAAGGAAGGGATTTGTATTTTCTAGACCTTTTATGTGAGAGGAATTCCATGGGCTGTGATGTTTCTGTGGTGGAATCAGCTGTCAAGCAAATGAGTCTTTAGGTAAAACCATGAAAATTATTAGGAAACTGTGATTTTTGTTTGCCCAGATTTTGCACTTGCCCTTTTGAGTGTGTTCTGTGTCCTCAGAACCACATAGCAATCTCATGTTGCTTTTCTTTAGAACCAGACCTGGACTCCCAGGTGGCAGGCGGCAGAAGTTTTGTGTGTGATGTGTGACGCCATCTGAGGCTACAAGCCCGTGCTTGTGAAAGAAAGAGGTGGAGATTTAGATAGTGGGCTTAAACTTGACTTTTTCTACTTGGATGTCTTTTCCAGATGCCCTTTTCTGTGTCTTAAAATGCAAATTTTTTTTAAACTTATATCATGTATGTCCTTGTACTAATGTATTTCTGTATGGCCTTGTTATGTTCTTAACTACTTCTTTGTTAACATACAAGATCAGGAATTTTACATATTTTTATCTCTTCTGTTGAGGAAAATATTAGAGTAATTGCGTATCAATACTAAAGTTTCTGGGTAACACTATTTTCCAACACTTTATTTTAAGTTGTATTCATCAAGCCCTGTGGAAATAGTTCATCCCTTGGTTCTAGGTTCAGGAGGAGCTTATGGTCTAATGTTTCTTCCACCTCTTTCCATGTTTCATGACACGATAACTCAAGAAAGTTGAGTGGATTTGTACACATATTTGCCTGTATTATAGGGAAAAGGGTCTCCTCAAGGAAAGTTTAGACAATTTCAAATTTCTACATTCATCAAAGTGATCCACCACACAACAGAAATACAAAGAGAATCATTGTGTGTCCTCCACAACAATTACATGATAGACTTAAAAAAAAAAAAAGCTGTAGAAAGGACAGGGAAAATGAATAACCCTAAAGCCCTTGAAAGAATTGTAAAGCAAGGATCTATACTTGAGCATGTAGGTTAAACAGCACCATTAGGTTTTACAAGACTCAAGTAATCCTCCCCCAGCATGTTGGGAGATACAAGTAAAGGTTTCTTCCAATCTACAAGAGACTTAGTCGACATCCTATGTTTCCCCTGTAATATTCTATCTGTCTAAACTGCTCAGTCCATAAATCTTTAATTCCCTGTCCTTCTAATCATCAACCCCATCAGTTCTCTCTCACCATTGCCAATTTATAGTTTGCCAAACACATCAATCCTTTCCTTCAATTAACTCTGTCCTCCAAACTTCTCCACTGATTAATCTGTCCTTGTTCATAGTGATGTCCAAGTGTGGACCATCCTCCTATCTTCCCTGGCCATCTCTGTGTGCCTTCCATAAGGACGTTTTTCTTTGTTTCTAATCCTTTATCATCCATCTTTTCTTAACCATTTCCAGATCTGTTCTCCAGGTCTGCCAAGTCGTCTTCTCGTACAGTAAATTTGTTTCCCCAAGTGTCCTCTAGATTTTTCCTTTGTCAGTAGTGAACACATTGAGTGTATTTGTCCTCTTTCCACACTCAACTCATCTCTTGCTCCCCAGAGTAAGTTAGTTGATCTATTTACCAACAATATAAGTGTGGCAAGAGAAAATGAGCGGTCAGGCAAGAGCGGTGTGTAGTACAACTGGCGTCAGACAAATACTGTGCGGTTATAACGTTAAGATTTGATCTAAGGAGAGTAGGAGGCAGAGCCCTGAAAGCCTTGTCTTCAGACAAGTGCTTGAGCTTCTGAGCCACAAACTTTCTTACTTGGGGCTAGGGCCCCAAATGTCATCCTTTTCTCCTTGCACAATAGAGATGGAAGATGTTCCTTGTCCATCTTCCATTAACCTGCCTTGAATCATAACATTGAATAGTTTGTTAGGGCTGAGGAGGTATCAGAGACCTAAAACAGAGTCACAAGACCTGGCAAGAGCTGGAGTTGAGGGCCCTCAATTCCACATGAAGCAATTCCAGCCCAATATATCACTCCTTCTTTTTCTCCTCAGTCTTTTGAAGTAAAGAAACTGCTATGGTTTATACTGTAATTCAGGCTGCCTGGATCTTCACCTGGTTCAGAGCACAGGGCTTCCTTCAACCAAGGCATGGCACTGAGCTCAAAAGTCCTTTCATGCTAATTCTGCATCACTCCGCGTTGATCTAAGTTCCCTATCTGAGAAAGTTCTGAATCATCCCCATTCCTCTGGAGAAATTTTCAGGCTGAAGAAAGAAACAGCTTAAGAAGCAATTAGAATGTGGCTTTTTCTATATCTCTTTCTTCAGTTTAGGGGAAATTATTCTGCATAAATTCCATTGCATGCTCTGGATTTCCCTCTCAGAGCTTCTGTGGGAGAGAAGAAATGGAAAGGCACAAGAAATGAACTTAAGCGTGCATCTTTGTTATTCACCCATAACAATTAAGCCTGTTCTGCTCCTAAAAGTGTCATAAGAAAGAATTTGACTTACCTGTTAAAACAGGATTCAGTTGCCAACAATGGTGACTTTTCACACTAAGTTTGCTATAATGGTGACTATATATTCAAAACCAAACATATATGACTATATGATCTAATATATCACACTTTGATGTTTCTAGTATTATATGTGCTTGCTTGAACTCAAAAACAATTGTCAATTAAACTCTTGGTTTATTTTATTTGCCTTTTTTTTAAGTTCTTCCAGCTCTTTTCTTTCTAAAAACAACTGCAGAAAGATAATGGAAGAAATTTTGTCATTGCAAAGCACTTGCTGTGAGCATACGTGTGTTGTATTGCTTAAATCAACTTTTTAGTGTCCTGCAGTACATTCTAAAAAAACCCCAAGGCTTAAGGAACTTTTTTCAAGTCTTCATTAAGAGTTTCACACTCAAAATAAAATAGTGATAGAAAGCACCAAAAAAATCCCTAAAAATGAAAGGTAAAGTGATCCTCCAAACCAATACAGATGTAAGAACAAGTTACCTAACTACAGGAGAGATTTACTGCATATGGTGTTGCCCTGGGCAAATATGGAAATCTAAGCAAATTGCAACTGTGTTTGTAACTTGTTCTTGTTCCAAGAATGCAAATACTTAAGGATTTTAATAAGAACAGCTGGACAAAAGAGCTGTAAGCTCATTTTGATTCATTATAAAACTTTCCAAATTTTCAAAACTTCTTCTAACTGCAATTCCTGCCACACCCAACTTAATATGTGAAAGGCAAATGCTTTTCTTTCACTGTCCTTTATTACCAGTGGTAGTTGTGACTCAGATAAATTACTCTGCAAGTTTATGTCTCAAATCCACCCTAGATGTGTAAAGAACTTTATTAGTGATAAATGAATTTAAGGTTTTACTCTTTGAACCCATGCTTGAGTTTTTATAGCTGGCAACTGAAACAAAAAATCCTTTTTGCATTAAAAATTGAACAGGAAAATTAAACAAATTGTCTGTAAGCAGACAGGACTGCAAACAGTTCTAACTGAAATATTTGAATATGATAAAGCCAACTTCAGTCCCTAGATACACCCCTGATACAGATAAGTATTTTTGGCTAACAGCCCTTCTGACTGTTTTTATAAAGAAGAAAAAAGCTGTTCTTGACAATATTGCACCCATAAGATCTAAGGAAATTCAAAAAGTGTCACTGTTTCCCATACTAAGGTATGGTTATCAAGTTTAACTGCCCATGGCATCATAATGAGGCACTGAAGAAGCTATTTCAAATAACTTTCAGATTGGGTGTGCTGTACATGGATGAAAGCAAGGCACTCTTTTGAACTATCTCCATTCTGTTATGCAAAGATAGGAACACTTCCTCTGGGTGAAATATGAGAGGAATGAGAGAATGGAAAGTATGGCAGAAGGAATTACAGGGTCCAAATATTCTTCATCTTGCACAGAGATTTGATACTGCGAGTTAAATTTAACTCTATTTGCTGAAGTGTATTTTGGAGTAACCCACAGCCTGTGTGTATTAGTGAACCTCATATCAGAAAACAGCCACAGTAAGGAGAGGACCACCAAATAAATAACATATATCTAAATAATGATAATGACTAGATGGCAAGCAAAACCAAGAAGTAGTTTTCTTCTCTTCTAAGGGGAAAATACTACATTTTCCATAATTTTACAGCCATGGTGGAATGAAGAGCATTACATCACTTGAGTTGTGTTCAACACATTACCCAAACCAGAATTTTAATTTTCTACTTCCTCAACAATGTGTAGGATAATTGGTATTTCTCTACCTTGAAGCATTATCTTGGTTGAAAAATATCAAAACCATACTTTAATCAAATGAACAGAGTTCTGTCCATAACAGTTCAACTCAAGAAGAACAAAGTTTTCAATCTTGAAATGTATATGTAAGATATAAGATACAAAGTTTTGGTCTTGGACATGTTCTGAGATAGTGAGGTATTTTCATCTTAAAAGTTCTGATTACAAATATTATGTAGTAAGCATGATGGCTAAGAGAAAGGATGGGCATTTTCATGCCTTGCCATACCTAAACTTGATTGCAGAGGGGTGTTGTGTTTCTATCAGTAGCTTGTGTAATTAAAGTGTTTTTGCTTGTGTTTGCATGTAGATTGCTAATGTGTTATTTCTTTCTTTTTTTTCAATTTCTCACAATATATCCATAATATGAGGAACCATCCTGACTGTGAACTTTATTTCAAATAAGAAATCAGTCTCTCAAAATCTCTGCTAGGAGAAATTTGAAGTAGGTGGTCTGAAAGATTTCTTTATCCTCTCTCAATATCATTCCTTTATTGTCATGTGTGACAGAGCCAATGTGCAATTATGCCATAGCCCATTCATACTGGCAAAATAGTTCACAACTGTATTTCTGTATAAACAAGCATTTTGAATATTGTTTATTTAAATGTTGCACCCTGTTTTTCAAGAAAGGTTATCTTAAATCTGCTAGAATAGGTTTCTACTTTCATTAGGGTAAATTTCTTGTTTATTATCTGAGGTCACAGATATTTATATGCAAGGAAAAAAAATGCCTATAGGCTTGAAGTGGCTGCCTGAATTTTTTGCTGATGGTTACCCTCCTTGGTTATTTTAGGACAATTCATAATGGTATGTATTTGCTTGGCTTGATAAATAATTTTAAGTACAAGTACAATAATTCTTTTGTTCCTCTTCCCATTGATTCGTGCCAATGAAACAATTTCACTTCATGCAACTCACAGCAGTAGGCAGCACTTTAAAAGATGAAATGGGGTGAAACTGATCTTGACCTATACCAAGACATGCAGAATACTGCAAAGTGAAATACATCCGTTTTATTGTGATACTTTTTGTAAGGCTGCATAGTTCATAATCTGCTGCTGCTAAAGTGCCCTCAGTGCCCAGCATCACCCACCTCTGACTAATGAGACACAAGTTCTGTGCTAATCAGCAGAGATCAAAAGAGGCAGTGGCCATAACTTTGCATTGATCCAGAGAGAGCCCAGCCATAGATGGAAGATATTATTCAGAATGTTTTTTTCTGACAACAGGAACCAAGTGTGAATTCTACAGCTTCTCTGCTCATCTGTTTATCATCACAGATCGAGACAGTCAGAAGGGAAATCTATATACTTTGGAAATAGAAAAATAATGCAAATTTCTTCTCACTGACCTCTGTATGACTCTGCAATGCATTCCTAATCTCGGACTACACACTTCTTATCCTGATGTCAGGAATAACCTATAATAAGACAACCTCAAGATATTTCTTGCAGTTTAGTACAAGACAGTTCTGCCCTTTTCTGCTGAGGTGATCATGGGTGATTCTAAAGATCTTTCTGGTTTTATTCTGACTATAATTTAACATGTTGCTGTGCAGAATGGTTCAAACTCTCACACATCTCTGGGAAGGCAGGAAAATTTCAGCTGACCTCAGTTACTCAGACTTTCATTGATTCTTGGCTGAGCTACAGTAATGAGAAGCATGAGAGACTAAATATTTAGAAAACACTAGGCAATATAAAATCATGCAGCACATTTCCTGCTGGGGCTGCCAGAAGCATGTTGACCCTACTCTTTGCATCCCATCAAGTTCAAGGCTTCTGTCTTAATAACCAGGGAGTTTAACGTCTTTGGTCCAGGATAAACAGAATTTTTCAAGCTCTGTAGATAATGTCTCCTTCTGGCCTCATGGAATGTGCTACAGTAAAACTTCTGCAAGGAACAAGATTTTCTAGGGGTGTGTGCTAAAGCACTATGAAACCAATTCCCTGGGGACTTGAGAACCAACATTTAAGTGCACCTTCCCCTCTGAATACAGCACTCCTCTTTGCCGGAGTCTTGTCTAGATTGAATTCACAACACAGAGGGGGTTTGTTTGTTTGTGTCAAGACTGTCTCTCAGAGAGAGAGTCAAATGTGGCAGCTGCTGGTCAAACCCAACCAGAAGACAGAAACATGCTTAGTACTGTGTGTAAGTCACCTGCATGGATGGCATCACAAAATGCCCTAAAGGAAAAATTGAACATCAGTCTGAGCACTGCTTCAGGGTGGGAGGAGGCGGAGAGGAATGCATGGCTGGTTCCAGGTAAGATGGATAGGTTGGACTAAAGCCATGTCTCCTTGTAGCCTTGCTTGTCTGCATAAGATACAGCTGTTCCTCTGTCTCCTTATGCTGCACGGGACTTGTCCCAACCAAAGTCACTAAAAATAGTTTCTGTGGTGAGTGACCTTAATCTTTTCATGACAATGATTTGCTCTATAGTTATATAGAGGCAAACAGATAGAAGCTCTGACATGGAGGCTTTGCATTTCTTGAGTTTTCTTTGGGAAAAATTGAAATTTTGAAATCTCTAGGTCTGTTCTATCTCAATTATATTTCAGGGAAAAAACACTAGAATCAGAAGTATTAATATCTTCATACTTAAAAGGTATGAATGATCTATAAGTTCTTAAATATACCATACTTAAAGATACTGTCTTGTTACCAAATCTTAGCAATAAGATGAAATAAGACAGAATACAAGAAAACATCTACATGAAGCGCTTTACAAGAAAGGAGATAAGACACAAATTGCTGCTCTGCTCCAGGTAACTAGCTCTATGTCAAAGAAAAGCATGATCTAGAAATCTAAATATATTATGAAATACATGATTTATAACGAAAACAACATGCCTTTTCCAGATAAGCAGGGACAAAATAAGAAATCCAAATTACCTCAAGTGGGATTCTTCCTTTTTTGCTTTTCTTTTATTGTTGTTGCTACAAAACTTCCTATTCCAGTTTTGCCCTTTCAACACTTTCTGACAACAGACCATCCTTCATGAAGCAATAAGTCTGTTGTAGGTGGCACTGAAACATTAGTTGGAAATTCAGTTCCTGAGCCTGCTCCTCCCTCTAGTGGAACAGATAACTCTTCTCATCAGCAATTCTGGAAAAAAGTAATGGAAATACATAACCTTGACAGTGTATTTTTCTTCTTTATGACATCTTAAAATGGCTCAGAAAACTTAATGGATAAGAACTGCTTCCATAGGCATCTAAGACAACTTAAATGCTGCTCCACCTGGACCACCTGCTGGTTAGAGCCATTGCTGGAGTGCAGGAATGAGGTGCTGGTTTTGCTCTGCTTTGTTGTTTTTCCCTGGTGCTAGGGAATACTCTGTGGATGTGACAGCTAATTATGTGTCTGCCACAGAGATGCAACACCCCTCTCCAAGACTCTGCTTCAACTGCAGTAGTTTTTTAATTGATTGGTACTAATCATCTAAAGTAAAATGCCAGATAAATCCTTTCCAGTGTGCTTCCAAATTTTAAAAAAACCAAACCAAAGAACAGTGAAACAAACAAAACAAAGAAAAACAAACAAAACCTCAAACCAAATCTACAAGCTGTGTAATTGCTTGTATAGTGCTATGTGATAAAAAAAATAGTGCCATAAATGCAATATCAAATATTACACAACCCATCTTTCTATTAATGTTATTTTTGTTTAATCATAGTATTTCTGCTTCTTTAACAATAAGCTACTGGTGAAGAATAGAGGAGATTCGCTATGAAAATGGAGATTACACACCTGATTTGGGTTAGTGGAGGGAATGTAACTTGGATTTAAAGAAACAAAACAAAGCTGGGTGTTCAGTTGCATTATTACCTACCAGCAATTTTCAATGGTTTCCATAAAAAGTGTTTGAATAATAGAAAAACCATTTGAAGAGGTAGATCTGAGGACCTATTACTTGCCTGGCTCAGCAGTAGCTGGCAAACACTTGTTTGTGACACTGAAGCCTCTTCCCACCACCTTCATGGCTTTCCTTAGACATTTAGGAGACGAACGGTTATCACAGCATTAAAGACTAGAAAATGTCTATGTATGTTAATTATTCAATGATACACTGCATTTCATTATTACCACATGGTTTTGAAATTTCTTAGTTGCTTTTCCAGCTGATTACATTTCCAGTTACAATTTTTTATTACCTTACATAGTAGCAACACAGTAAATAAACACGAGCATCATGGTTTCCACCTGTAACTAAAGCACCTAATTTTGTTTTCTCTGGGTCAATAGGAATATATTCACTAGAAACAGGTCATCAAGAAACAGCAAGGCTCTAGATTCTCTATATCAGAAATAATAGTACAAATGGGAACAAAATGTTTGAATTTTCCTGAAATTTGTCCATGTCTTGAAAGTCTGTTGAGAGCTTTTGAAATGCAAAATATTAATGCATGATTGCCCTAAGAACATATGGATAATAAATAGGAAAAATACTTCACATTACTTTGTGAATGTTTCCTTAAGTATATTTTTCTTAAAGTGGTATATGATTTATGGAGGCTGCCTGTGTGAATTGTACCTCCTACCAGTAGCTTCTCCACACAGAGAAAGAACAGCTTATTACAGCTGTCAGCTAATGAAATGACTCCTGTAGTTCAAGTAGTTGCAGCTTTGGGCTGAAAACTGTGGTTCTGACATTTTTGGCAATGTATACTGATGTCCTGTGGCAGAGGGCTTTTCTTTCACCGTGATGTACAACTACTGCAGTGAGCAAAACACCATGAGGACTGGAGTATCAGAAACCATTTCATCATTAATCTGCTGTTATATTTTTTTGCTGAGCAGCAGAAAGTCTGCCAAATTTTGTGCAGAACTTATCTTTGAGGTCAACACAGTTTCAGTGTGTACAATTACTTTCTTAAGATGTAAAGCTTAAAAAAAGAATAAAAATAGTAAGGGGCAGAGATTGCCTTTACAGAGGGTAATCGCATATCCGTGTTGGAGCTTTGGCTGTCTGGGCACAGGAGGAAATATCTTCCATGTGATATTAGCACATTGTTTGTAAGGCCTTTAGGTCAAGAGCTGTATCATCTTGAAGGCATGCTGCACCTATATATATATATTTTTTTTTTTTTTTTTTTTTTTTGAATTATCAAGTCCAAATATCATGCAAATGAATGGATAAAGCAGCTGGAAATAGTCTGATTCATTACTGTACAGTTTATGGCTGTGCATGTAACTCAAAAAGATGTGACGGCAATTCCAGCATTTATACCTTATTTCTCTGAGTGTAAATGCACCCACAGACCTCTTATTACAGTCTAACTGGAGGGCTGGTGAATAATCTCAGCATGGTTGAGCAGCAAATGTTGGAGGATAATTGGATCTGCAGGCTAAGATAGTATGAGCGTGGAAGGTCTGGTAGGGAAGATTGATAGGCAGTTATTTTATATTGTGTTTGAAATCCACTTTTTGTTTGTAATTTTATGTGGAAGATAAGTTGCCTTTAAAAGTTTAAAATTGTAAGTTTTGACTCAAATGAAAGATTGAGGTTAATGTTCCCTAAATAATGTCTCTGTAGTCATAAGCTGGTGAGCAGAGCATGCTGAAGAGTTCATTCAATAAAGCTTATAAGCCTTTAATTAAATTGTGAAGCCATTTATACAATGCTTTAAAAATGGATCTTTGAACAAAAACTTGAGACACTGGGTTGAGGATCCTCAAGCATTATATGTCCTACAGAAACAGTGCACTTGCTTACAGGATACTTTTCCCTCTCAAGTGAGACTTCTGTGAATTATTGTATATTAAAAGACAAAGTACAGCTGAAGCACTCTGGGTAAATTCCAGCCTTTGCCATCTCTTTGCAAAGCTGCTAGTGGTTTGTTGGGGCTTTTTAGCAAACCTGACTTGGACAAGTGTTGGTGCAGTAAGCCTTCAATAATATTATTACTATCCCTTTGGCCCCTGTCTGTCCATTTTGTCTCCTTTTGATAAGAAATCTGTTCTTTCATTGTTTATCTTAGGATGCTTAACAGCTCAGGGTAGGATACATTTTGCTAGCTTCTTTGCAAAGTTATTCTATTTAATACATACTTGATAAAGCCATAGTCTTTAAGATAAAACTTGTCTGAAAAGAGGGGACCAGTCACACTGGTTCTCAAGCTGGTTTTCACAGTGGTGTTGGCCAACATAGGTGGGGGTCTTGTGCCTGAAATTGGGATGATTTTATATTGTCCCCTTCTCACATGCTTCAAACAGGAAAAGACAAAACATTTGAGCAATTACAATGACAGCCAGTCTCTGTTCATGGCTAATCTTGGAATCTGCTGCCTGACTTTGCAGTTCAGTTTGCTTGCGAGGTCTCACAGATAACTAAATTCCTACAAGTAGCCGAGGAAAAGAGAGAGACCCAAATTAAGGTCCACATGACCACAGTATTTATTTATTCTGAGTCTCACTGAGTGACTGAGCAGTGTGTACTTCTTGGCTGGCTAATGAGAAACAAGCTGCTCCAGACCAGTCCCAGATCCTTTCCTGTTTTGTCCCTCCACATGACTTGGGCATGTGCTGGTGGGAAACTGGGAAATGTGGAGCTGACCTGATGGTATGCACCATTTTCCACTGTGGCTGGAAGAAAGAGGAATGAATTGAAACTAGCATTGTGGTAATAGAGCCAGAGAAGGGATTTAGGACCTGAATCTTTAGGAAGGGAACCTTCACAGCACAAGCTGTTTATTGCAGGCATCCACAGGGACAGCCTATGACATTGTTCCAGAAGAAGCTGAATGGCACAACTTTCAAAGGAAAAGGAAGGGGTGTTGGGGGGTAAAACAGAGAGAAAATCAGGTGTAGTTGCTATCAGTAGTAGCTCCTGAAAATGAGAGAGCAGCCCCTAGATTTACTGACAGGAAACAAATCCATAAATTGGCTGTTGCTCCGTCCCTCACAAATGCAGCTACTAAATCTCTCCATTCAAATAGAAGCTATATGAGATAATCTTAGTTCTGGATTTGAGCAATTACATAGGACTTATCAAATGCAAAGTATTTAGCCTTTATGACTGCAAGAAAGGAGAATTGTTATGTCTTTACCTGTTATTGTACATGGTTAGTGTCTTAAATGAGTAGTGCAAATTACATAAAGGTGATTTTTTTTTACTTTAATAGACCTATTCAATAGCTGTCTCTGAATCTTACACTGCAGCTGCAAGAAAACAGCAAAAACTTTGAGCAGTCCGATGTAGGATACTTTATTTCTTTTGCCTGCTATAGAGCTTTTTCTTTTACCAACGTTTAAAAAAAAAATTATAAAGTTTGAGATGGAAGTATCTACTTCCACTTTTATAATTATGATATGTATATTTCAATTCTAACTTCTTATGACAGGAAATGTCACTATTCTTACTTTCAAGCTTCAAAATGAAAAGCTCAAACTACTTCAAACTATAGAAATTCTTAATCGTGAATAAGATTTAGAGAATATGAGAGGGAAAATAAGCTTCAGCCTGACTTTGAATTCCCAAAGCAGCAACCTGGGATTCAGTGCTTGGTTTCAGTCTCACACATTACACACTAATTGGCAGACAGGACTTTGTCCTTTCTGGGAATTGAATTAACCTTTGGCCGGAGAACTGTTGAAAAATGTATAATCCATAACTCCACACCGTTGTAGAGCATTGTCCTGGAAAAGGACCTAAGTGAGTTTGTTACTGTTTCTCAGTGTTTCACACATCTCTGCCACATTAGTAGTCAACAGGTAATTTTAAAGGCCTGCAGTAAACTTACTTGAGTAAACAGAAAATTGGTGTGCCAGTTGGGTGTTAATTACTATTTTGCTTTCACACTTGTTTAGCAGGAACACCACCCTCACTGTCTACATTTCTAGTACTCACCAATATTTCCAGTCTCCAGCAAAAGTGACACCTGCAGGGTTATGTTATCTTCAGTCTAACAAAAAGGTAATAGTTGTGGGTGATTTTTCCCTATAATTTTGCTTTGCTGTGTTGTTTGGGGGGTTTTCCTTCAAGAATAAGGAGTAATTAGACTGCACTAGAAAATAATCCTGTAGAAGTGATGTTTAAGAACCAAATTAAGCAAGAGTTTGGAGACAAAGACATGTACATAGAACTTGCAGCTAGATGGTTCAGTTCACTTACAAGCTAAACACATCAGTGTGGGAAAAATCTGCCAGGTGTGGGCAACCCCCAAATAAGCACCCTGCCCATCAATCAATACAGGTTAATTTGTCTTTTTTTTTTTTCTGTGCAGCATCTTTCATGGCTTGCCTGCACTCCTCCAAAACCATGCAAACAATGTTTACTGACCCATCTTGTTCCAATTCTGTACATCCATGGCTTCAGTGAACACAAGGACAGTTGCAGATCCATTCTTTGTCTGGAGGTTGAATTGAGCACTATTATGCGGAGTTAATGCCTTTGAGCATTATCAGAAGGAAAGTAATGCTGTTACAGATTTGTAAAGGCTAAATTTTCAGGTTTTATTCATTTACAGACAAATGTTGTGAAAACTCAGTGTCACCAAAGACATAATGACAGTATCTGGCACCATGTTTACCACAAAATAAATTCCCATTCCTTGTGCAAAAGTTATGAATAACAGTGTGCTGATTTCCACTGATCTCTCTGGGAACAGAAGATCAGTAAGGATGAGCAGTTTTTGTGAAAAGAGGGTGATAAATGCAACATAGGAAACAATGGTCCTATTTATTTATCTTTTTAGGCAGTGTGGTCTTGAGAACTGACTGCTGGAGCTCACAGAAATAATTGTAGAAAATAAGACAACAGAAGAAAATAAAAAAAAGAAAAAAGAAAAAGAAAAGCCCCGGCAACCCACCTTAAAAATAACCTGCATTAAAAATCAAATTATATGGTATACCAGTCAACACTGGACATATAGAATGAATACATTAGAGAAAATTGAATAAAAAACAAATCAGAAGCACGGCTCTTTCTGTTCTTACAAAATTACTTTGAACATATTTATCTTTGGGAATGAAAAATTCTAAAAGCTAGTATGCCAAAAATGGAAAAATCAAATTGAATTCAAGTTTATAACTATTAAAATATATAATTGCTTTCACTGTGACAAAATAATTAACATTATTTGCAATAGCAAAAACATATAATTTCTAATTTCTCAGAGGGAAGAAGTCACTCCCATTATAAGCAAGTTAACAGCTGCTAATCAGAATACTGGGGTTTACACGAAGATTGTTGAAAGGCATCATAGTTATTATAATTAGTGCTGAAAGAATAGAAAATAAATAAGTAATCCCATTATCTGTATTGACAGAAATGAAAAATCTTAGACTAAATTATTCCTGTTTTCCAAGTTTGAAATGAATAAGTGTGGCAATCGATTACTTCTTTTGCATTCCCTCTGTTGTACCACCGGCCTTATTGATTGGTTTCAATTAATGTATGCCAACAAGTAAATTAACGTAGCACCTGAGGCATAATTCTCTGGTGGTTCGTGTACACTGACTTCTTAGCATTCTTGCTGTTTTAATTCCTACTGAGCATATTGCTGGGAGCTACAATATTTTTCAGTCTGGACACGGACATTACCCATGGCTCTAATGACAGGTCATTTACAGCAAGCCCATGTTTCACTGCAGAGATGTCTCTTTAAGTGACATCTTATCAATGGCAATTCAATTAGTCAACCTTAAGACTTTCAGATACATCTCACACTGTGTCACACAGCACTGGCTGTTTTGCATTTTAAATGTTAGCTTTTGTCATTGCTTTGCTTCTTTGGTATACATAAAAAATGCATTTTCAGGACAATTCTTCGTTCACAACTTCATGGAAAACATTTCCCATGTTAAATGCAACTGCCTTCATTCCCAACAATGCTGTCAGCTGAAGAGACTTGTGGACTTGTACTGTGGACAGGAGCTTTTCAAAGCTGGTGCTCACCTATCACCATATCCCACATGTCATTGACTACTGTAAACATCAAATGATTCTGAGCATTTGAAATATCAGAGCATCAAGGTGTCTAAAATATTCTGCTACTATGGGATGGATACATAAATATTATTGTGGAGTACACAGCCTGTACATACAGGCAGAAACACAAACTATTTTAAAGTAGCAGAGTAGCAGAGAATTTAAGGCCAGGTCCTGATTTTTCTGGGATACTTATTCAATGAAGACATCCTAATAAGATGCGGACCTACTCTGCATCAGCCAACTGAAGTCCTCAGGGATAAACAGAGTTGCTTTCTGTAAGAAGTGGTGATGTGCTGAAGAAGGTGCTTTCTGGAGTGCCTACTGTAGCACAGTGCAATTACATTGCTCTTTTTTCAGTGTACAGTCCTGTATCTACTGAGCACACACTCTTCAGGATGCACAAATGTAAAGGAAAGGAGATGTGTTCCCAAGCTGTGCAATGTAAAACTCTGAGCAGCAGAGCACACTTAAAAATAAAACATTTTTCAGTTAGTAAGTGCTCTAGATGCTTATTGGAAACTGTCTGTTGGGAAATGAGAAATACACCTGAGTTTAAAAAAAAATCAAAATATTTGCTGGTTGTAACTGAGCAAATGGTCTTCTAAACCAACACAGAAATCTTGAATACCAGAAAAAAAAATCTTGAATTTTATATCCCTAAATTCTGTCTTCTAACTCTGCTGTAGTGTGTGTGTCAATGACAAAATACACAAGCCCTTCTTCCCCTATCCCTATAAATGAGAGTTTATGTTTGTTAGTTTTTCAGTAGTACTTGAAGGTTCTGTGGGTCTGTACCTTCTTATTTCTAAGTATTTTCACATGTGCATCCCCGAGTTTATTGTTGTAGAATCAGACTCAAAGCTATTTTTTCCATTGTTGCTTAGAAATAAATGTCTTGTTATTTATAAAGATAAAGTTATTGCCAAGGCAATCAACTGGTGTACTTGGCAAGACTGTAAGCTAAATGTACACAGATAGCTTCCCTGATAAGCTGTGTGCTATTACAGAACACCACCTTGTTTAACATGCAACATTTGTTTTACAAGTATGTGCAACATCTAATTCAGTATTCAAAATTCCATGCTAATGAACAATTTTAACTAGTTTCAAATTACTGGATCACTATTCTGAGATCAAATTTTAATGGAGGAAAAAATTGTATGATAAGGCTCATTAAAAGATTTAAAATTTAATTAGACTGAAGTTTTAAAAAAAGTACTGGGCAAATTAATCCTGGTAGAGCCATGCTGGTTTGTAGTAAACAAAGAAAATTAACTCATAAGGAAAACAGATAAATGATATCCACTAATTTATGCTAGAAATGTTTTGTTGTTTTTGGTTTTTTTAAGCTAGTAATACATATATATTTCTATACATATGTGTGTGGGCTGAGATATGCATATGTATTTTCAAGGCACATCTTTGTTAGTGTGTTAGTTTGAATCAAGAGCATGCTTTTGAAGTGCATATTTTTCTTTCTTTCTTATTGAGCTTTGGTTCATGTCATGTGGAGCTTTTGCAGTGCCTCGACTTGATTCCTTTCAGATGAAACTAGGATTCAGATTTGGAAGATTTAGCACACTCCAGGAGTGTAACTAATGCACTCCAGCTGCAAATGGGCATTCAGTCCAGAGAGCCAGACTAGAGTTAATCTGAAATAAAAAGCCTTGAAAGGTGTACATTATGGACACGTGTTGTCAGCATCAACTGTTTCTCTCCACAGGGTTGCCCCAATCCATCTATAAACCATCTGCTAATCTAGAAATGGCCTTTGAATTTTTGTAATTTATTTTACTTTATTTTATTTCAGTTTTTGTTTTATTTATGATTCTCTGTGAAGGGTTGGACATTGTTCCTACACGACCATAGCACGCACTACTATAGTGCAGCACAAAATAAGTATTTCAATGTATTCTGTGAGACAGTCAATTATAACACCTTCATTACTGTATAATATTAGACTGTTGCAAAACCTGCATGATCTGTATCCCTCAGCAGAAGCTCACTTCTGTGGTCTGAGCCATCTCTTGCTGCTGCCATTGTCTTTTAAAACCTTATCCCAGCACTTGAATAGATTATTATTCAAGCTGCTGTAAAATTCTACTAAGCTGGTGGATGTAGTTGGAGCATGTAGGAAGCAGCAGGCCTAAAATTCACCCATATGGAGCTCAATCCCTTGCTCCGCACATTAAATTTCAACATGAATTATATTTTCTATTATCGCAGTGAGAAAGGTTACAGATTTACAAAGTCACTTATAAATGTGAGATCCTGTCTGTAGTAACTTCTTTGCAGAGCCTTTCTGAGTTGGGGAAGGATTTTTACCTTCGCACAAGTTTTAAAACCCAACTGTACTTCTTCCATATCTTGCAAAAGTGCTTGGTTTTGTTACCACTCTGTTCAGCAATGCTTCACTTCCATGCATTTGATTAAAACTGAATCACTGGGGAATATTAGCCCACATGACAAAATCATCACGTAATTTGGCAGAGGCATGGAACAGTTGACAGACCTTGCCTAGGGAGAGCCCCAGGACAGAGCTAGCAGAGGGAATAAATTCACCTTTGACCAGAAGCAAAAGCAATGCCTTTTGGACTGAGAATTAAAGTCTTGCTGTAAAACATTCCATCTGCTCCAACACCCAACCTTCAAATGCCTGCCACAGGAGCACTGAAATTTGAGCTTTTAAGAAATGTATAATAAATTATAGTGTTGCTTATATCCTTAGAATGAAATTATTCAGCCTCTCTCGTATTCTGAAAAAACCTGATTGTGTGCTTAACTTGATCTGTGTAAAGGGTAACTTAGTGGGCCCCTGCAGTAGGACAAATTATTTCTCATTAGTTTGTCTGATTCCCTAATTAAAGTTGTAGGAGTACATATTCTTCCAGTTTTAGATGTCCAGTTAAAATGGAAATTACACTATATTTTCCAAAAATAAGATTTTCTAAAAGACACTGCTATTACCCAACTTTACTTTCATAAGGTTCATAAATATACTTCACTTTAATAACTTATATTTGCCATTCCGACTCTTTTTTTAATTGGTATTTTGGGGTAATAGAATAGTAAAATGTTATTATTTTCTATGTGGAATTTGTTATGGTTTATTTTCTGAGCCAATGTATAGATATATTTTTTTAGGGTTTGGTTTTTCCTTGGTTTTCTTTTCCTGTTCCTGTTAATAAATGAAAACCAGACCAAAAGGATGAAACATTGTTAAAAAAGAATTTGGGGTAGACCAGCAATGTATTGGCAGGCAGAATCAGCAGCCAGAGGCAGCCTAATGAGAATAAACTGCTCTGATACAATGGGAGGAAAGAAATTTTTCCTGCTGTATTTTTTTAAAACCTCCCTCTCTCTTGTCCAAATCATAGATCTTAGGATGACATGAAACCAGTTTCCTTCACTACGGCTTTCTAGGATGTATTCTGCTTACAAACTTCAGTTTGTGACTTTGAATGGTTTAAATGGAGCCATGAAAACTTCTGGCTCTGTCTTCTATTAAGACCACTTAGAAAAGAAAACTTTGGCATGCCAGAATCATAAAGCTGAGTATCTGGAAGTTTCTACTGAATGAATTAACCTCAGAATAATCCCCACTTTATCTAGTCATGACCTAAGTGGATACATCTCAGGAGAAAGGTGGCTTATGAAACCAAGAACTAGATACTAGAGTATGTAGATTAAGGACATGTGTGTTGTATTTCACGTTTAACTTAATCAAGATGTTCACTGGTGGTAACACAAGATAGAAACACACTAGGTTTTGTCAGAGAAGTTTCTGGACGTGAAAGTGCATATGTCATTGTGTCTCACAATTATGTATCAACAAGTTGCTTGTTCAGTGCTTTTGGAGAAAAGTAAGTTTTCCTAAAAAAATTGTAAGTGAAATCTGATCATGATTTGTGAAAATATTTTATATCCATCCATCCATCCATCTATCCATCCATCCATCCATCCATCCATCCATCCATCCATCCATCCATCCTTCTATCCACCAACATCAAAAGCTTAACTTGCTGGAACTACAGAGCCACTACAAGATTAAGAAAACCCAACCACATAAAAACCAATCAACCAACCAACCCAACCCAGTTGAGGTAGAAAAGTTAATTTGGCTAATTTTTTTTTTTTAAGACCACTTGTGGCCACGTGTATTACAGGAATGTTTCCATAGACCGTTTTGTTTTCTAAATGTTCAGCATTCCTGTCTTGCATCAGAAACTTAAGTGTGCGTTCTTCACTTTGTGATGTTCACAAAGATTAAAAAATTGTTCTTCTATGAAAGTAATCTAAACAAATAAGTTGCTGAGTAGATGTAATAAACATTCACTGCAGTTAACCCAATACATATTCCCACTGAATTTTTGAAAAAAACCACAAAATATTTTCATTTTAGACAGTAACTTCTATCAGAAAAGCAGTTAAATGTTGGATAATACTCACTTTGGGAAAGAAAAAACAAAGTCACAAACTACATCAAGAGGTATTTAAAAATGATTTATTTGTAGAACATGAAGACCAGTGTTTGTATTCCTGAAAAAGAGAATTTTCATCTAAATAGGAAAGCTTCCTAGTAAGTATGCAACTAAGATGAAGTTGGGGAAAAAATCTTTAAAAAATTCCTTCAACTTTGACTTTGCAGGTTTTTAACTCAATAGAAAATTTTTACATTACCAATAGCATCTAGCCTTCATTTTGTTTTGAAAAATGAAAATATTTTTCTTTTTTCTTCTTTTTTTTCCTTATTTTTCTTATTCAGCTAACTTGATAATTTGCTTAATAGAAGACATCATTTAGGACCATGCAGTATTCAGATTCTTCTGCTAACTTAGACATTTCATACAGCATTCTTCCTTTTTAGGATTTTGTTCTCTAAACCACAGTGTCTAGACAAAAAGTAAAACTTACTTAATGGAACAAATATTCTCTAGATAGGGAGTTCAATATATTGAAGACAGAAGAGACTAAATAATTATTGTTTTAAACTGAATTCTGGTTAAGATTAAAAAAATAATGATTAAAAATGTATCAACAGGGCCTGCATTTCTTGCAATTTCAGTTTTGGGGGAGGAGCATGAATCACAGTCTTGTCCTAGAGTGCTGTGTTGTGGGCTGGATAACCCACACCTCTGTGACACCACACAGTGCAGATCCTGTTTCTGGCTGGCATAAACCAGAAGCATTCTAGAGTGAATCAGTTCTCTCTTAATTTGGGCTCCAAGTGACTGCAAGAATATAAACACTGTCAAAGACAATTTGGTTGAAACGCATTGACAGTTTCACAAATGTCTTAAAGGGGGAAGCAGGGGAAGAGAGGTGGCAATAAGGAAATAGAAAATGAATTTTTAAATTAAGATTGCTTTATATGTAGAACATATAAATATGTATTTGTATATATTTGTATAACAGTTATGCAAAATAATGTTGTTTCTCCAGAAGAATGATTTAGATCTTTAGTGGCTATAATACATAGAAAAATAATGAAACATTGGTTTTGTCATTTTAAGACTTTTTATAGGTGATCTAAGTGCTTGCAGAGGAGTCATCTATGTAAGAAGAAAAAGAACCCTTAATTTTGAGTCTAGATAAATATCAGTTAGTGTTGACTGAGACAACAAATGTTAGGAAATTTTCAAAGTAGATATAAAATCTGTCTATGAAATTAATTTCTTTTGCTTGATCTGGACAATAAGCAGCAAGACTGTGATACTTCTCTTTGTGATCATGAATGAACTATGAATGAAGTAAAGGGCATCATTTTATAGCAAATGAAGTGTTTTATACATTTGAAAACACAAGACAGCATCTGGTAATGGCCTCTGATCCTGATCTATATGTTTGGTAGATAAAACTAATTTTTCTTTACTGTGCTTGTGTAACTGAAAACTGTTGCTGGTTAAATGAGGAAAAAGAGGGTCCTAGAACCATAGATTTTGACTCTTTTTCATCATAAATCTGTACCAGTGTCCAGTTCTTTTCAGAGAAAAACTCAGTGAAAAAACTTTTCAAGATTAAAAAAAGGATTTTAATATTCAGAAATTGAAGCTATTTTGCATTAACAACATGAAGTTTCATCCATATTGTATAATGGAGGTTACAAGTTTATAAGCAATGTGCTTGTTGATGTCATATTTTGCTGTTCATATGAGATCATATTTCCTACCCAAGAAGCAAAATCACATGATTCCTGTGACAGAGCAAAAGTTGTACATGTATCATGGGAATCATCCTCTCTATATAACCCCAAAACGATATGAAAAAGAATTCAAAATCGAGCCCCATCCTGTGTCCCATGAACTTTTCAGGGTTTTGCTAAATATAGGAGAAAGCTTTGTTTTCTACATGTGAAATATTGCTAGAGCCTGTGGTCAGAAAATACACATGAAATATACTGGATTTCAACTTCTGTGTACAGATTGGGTTGGTCTGCCTTTAGTCAGGTGCTGTCATATCAGATTCTTTTTTTAAAGAAAACTTGGAGTGTTTTAAACTTGAAAGGTTCTGCAAAAAGATTCAGTGTGATATTTCATTTATCTTTCTCAATACCAAGAAACAAAAAGCCCATACAACTTCCTTACCCCCCACCAAAATCTGATACTAATATGGATAATAGTATCCCTTAAATCAGTTGTCCCCATCTCTAAATCCTTATTGAAGTCAGTTGAAAGGCTGTGTTGTCTTAGGAGCAGCATTTGTGTTTTAGTGACCCCTCTCCCAAGATTAAAGGTTGCCATCATCATGAGGCTCCGATTAAGGAATAAACATGCTGTGTCTCAGTTCAGCTGGTCAAAAATCCATTACTGAATATTTATGTGGAGACATTATTTTACATCCTTAGTGTCATTCATAAAAAATGAAGTAACATGGAAAAGAGAGCAGCAGAGATATCCTTTTTGACTATGAAACTCTGGAATAGTTTCCTGTGAAATGCCCTGACATTTTCTCTCCATTACAGAATATTTACAGTGCTAATATAAATGTCTGAAGCGCAAATAGTTCCTCCTGGGTGCGTAGAATCTAAACCAGCAGAACTCTTGGAGAAAAGCCAAAGATTTGAACAGCCTATAGAAGTAGTTTTTTGTGAGCCATATAGCATTTGGATCTGGAGAGTATAAATAAAAATACAGTGAAACCAGTTTGAATGGCAATTTACCACATATTCAACTATAGTCATTGGAGCCAGCTAGTGCTGAAATTTATTTCCCCAAGAGTTGATTTATGTTAAGTATAGAGTGTTACTGTAATTTTGGAGCAGGCTCTCCCAAATGCATGCAGCTCGTATGTGCTTCTCAGATGCTGCCAGCAGGTTGGGCTCTTGGTTTCCCATTCTGATGGGATGACCCAGACCTTCAGGTATTGCTTGATTAGCAGCTGAATGATGAAGGTAAAAAATGAAGATCTGTTTCTAGTTCTAATTAAGCTTTGCTGCTGGAAGTTTTCAACATATATATTCACACTTAATGTATTGGCTGAATTCTGTACTGAGGGAATGGTGGTTGTTCACAATGGGATCAAACACCTCAAATTTCTTATTTTGCTGTGGCTGTATTGGATTACATGGGAACAGGCATAACTGCTCTCAAAAGTTTGTGAAACAGTCTGTCTCCTGATAATACTGATGAAACATTCCTACTGTAAGGCTGATGTGGACTTTATTTTTGTTCTATTGCTTATTTTACGATGGAGTACTCGAAGATTGTTGTGTATTAAATTCTCCATGTTTGACACACCGTATATTTCATAGCTTCCTAGAGGTCTGCTGCTCTTTTAAACAAGTTCAGTTAAACATTATGCTTTTCTTTCCATCCAAACATTTGAACTGTGGAATGCAGTAAACTCCTACATCTGCACAGACACAAATTTCAGTGAAGCATGAGTGTCAGGCTTGGAGAGAAAATGAGGAAGGTATGTTTTTCTATCTGCAAAGTGACTGTCCATAATTTCAGTCCTCTTAATTTTATCTGGCACTCCCTATGACAAAAGGGCCATCTCCAAGTTGCTTTGAGACACTTCATAAAATCCACTGCAGCAACAGATGCAGTGTCAATACAAAATGTATGAATTTGTGGATGAAATATTTCAGATGAGACTGTTCTTTCTGCTTTGCTCTTGAATTTCCTTTATCCCTTACTGTCAGTGATCTGAATGTTGAAGAGTTGCCATTATGACTATTCCACTTGTCTCCAAGGTCTCTGGCTCATGTTAGCTGAAAAATATCACTTTAAATTTAAAATAAATCCCTGACTTTGTTAGGCTCATTGCATTGGTGGATTTAGGCTTTGACTCAGAAGCAGTTAACAAGTAAAAAATCTAAAGCATGTACTGTGTCCATGAGGTCATCAAGGCTACAGGTATGTTGACTCTTGACCTTAACATGAAAATGGGGAGTTTCAACATAGGCCTTCTGCTGTTTATTTTGGCGAGATCACTCCTTAATTTCAGTGAAAGAAAATGGTAATTTTATGAGTCAGACTCAGTCTTGCTAGAGTTATTTAGAAATGCATGTCTACCGACCTCTATACTTCATACATCATGGGTTTGAAGTATGATACTTCTTTTCCTTGATTTCATAAATAATTTAGATTAACAAAATCCAGATGGTTTAGAGCTCCCAGTAGCTACAAATTCAATAAATTGCTTAATCTTTGAAAGGAAGACTCTACACTTTTTCAGTTCTTTCTGCATTTTATTCAGAGCTTAACAGTTCAGGGGTTTTATTGTTTAGTTTTTTCCTTAAGAAGTCTATTTTCTTTAAAACATCTGTTAGAGGCATATTTGGAATGAGTATGTGCTTAATGAGTGTCTGAAGGAATAAACAACATGAATGTGCAGTTTTCAGTCCTTTAAGGAAATCTTCCTTTGCAAGATTTCCTGAGGAAGCCTAATCTTCTGAACATCAATTTCAGTATTTCAAAGTATTTTAGGATATATGTTATCCTTCGAAAAACAAAGAACATGTATGAACCATAAGGTGGTATTATTGATTTCTGTGAGACACAGCAAATACTCTAGTTTTGCTCCCACATTCAGACACTTATCTTTCATATTTTTTGCTGAAAAATACACTTTAGTGAGAAAGTGAATGTTCTGGTTGATTCCTGCAAGATAATATATGGAAAAAATGTGTCCAATGTTCTTGTGAGTTACTCCTCTCTATTTACTTGGGGGATGTTGGGGGATGCATAATAGATAAAGAACTGCTAGATGCATTATTATCAAAAAATATGTCAATACTTTTCCACAAACTGTGTTGTTTTTCCCAACATTCTTAGTTTAAAAAAATGTGACTTTACCATGGATAAATATTATGCTTTGTCCAATTTTTTATTAAGTTTATTTTAGGATCCAATGCTACTGCTTTGGTATTTTGATTGGAATAATAGCATCTGCCTTAAGCTCAAACAATTTAACAGCTCATCTGTGCTAAGTTATCATAAGTTTGCTGGATGTGCCAGGAGTCTGAAGCAGAATTAGATTAACAGAAGCTGATTGCAACCTCTGGGTTTTAAATTAGAGCTGAAAGTTGGGAGTTTTGGCATGGTTTTTAACAATTCGGACTTTTTTGCTAGTTCTATCTAATGTGCAAAACAAGTGTTTCTCTCATATGAGTTCAAGACTTAGTATGTGACACTGTTAAAACATTATTTCCATAAATAGCAAGAGTGTTATGGCAGAAAATCAGTCATGAATGTAGGTGTGGACATCTCTGGAATGCTGTGAACTCTATTTTCTCTCTGTGGCTTTATTTCTTAGGTCTTGTTTTAGGCAGGAGTCGGGATGGAGCAGCACTGCTTGCCACAGTGACTGATGAATGATTGCACAGCTCTAATGGGACAAATAGAAAGGAGAAATGAAAGGGTAGAGAGACATCCCCTCATGCCTAGTTAGAGCAGTACCCTGTACACTAATGTGATATTTTATGGTTATTTATCCCCTGGCACTATTTAACACCACCAATTTTGAAGATAAATGTAGTAAAAACATTTTTATCCTGCTGCTATGAAAATGTGCTTTTAATAGATTTAGGTTTTCTCGGGTCATAAGAAGGAAATAGAAAGATTTTGCAGCTTTCTAAAGGACTGCATTATATGTGGAGTTTAAAATGTCATAAAACAGCTTGAAACACTATAGGGAGTCTGTGCAGTAATTGGAAAAATGTTTCATACTAATGTTTGGATTGCATTAGTGTGAGCTGTTGGCATACATTTTGTGACAATAAACATGTCTTTGCTTAATTGTAATTATAGCTTACAAAAAGGTTTAAAGAAAGAAAGTGAGAAAGGTACTTTGGTGAGTATGGATAATGACATTTTAATGCACTTAAGGCACAATGCAGAACTCCTAAAGACCAGCTCTGGCTCGCATGCACTGTAGATAGACCAGCTTTACATACTTATTTAATAATATTTGGAAAGTTGGGGAGTTTGTTGGGACTTCTCTATTCTACTCCTTCTCTTCACAAATTAACAACTGGCAGGGTTGTCTGTCTGTATCTCTTCCTCTGATTAAATTCCTGTTAACAACACATGAGCAGATTCTAATAATTATTCAGTATTATACAGGGACCTGTTACCACATTTTCACTGGTGTTCTTGTCTACAGATCACCCCTCCCACAGCAGGTTTACTTAGCACAGCAAAAGATAGAAGAGCCAGAATCACTTGCCTTTGAAAAGTCACTTGAGGAAAAAAAGAATGATTCTAAGTGTAGGATCTGTATCAGCATTTCATACCTCCACAGCAGCCCATTGCGAATGCAAAGCTGGGCTTTGTGTGCAGATTTGGACCTTGTGGAAATCCCCCAACATCTTCATACATTTGGAGTTTTCAGTTTAGAACTACTGAAATATATACACTTAAATTCTGAATCTTAAATAATCCAGAAATCTAAAATTAATTTTCCTGTCTTAACAATAAGGCAGGTCTGAATGACTGGAGCAGATAATTTAAAGAGAAAAATACAAGGTGAAAAATGTTTACATTTAATAAGAACACTTCAAGCAGCATGGTTTTTTGCTTGGCTTGACTTTCTAAATAAAATTTAAGACGTATCTGCTGTTTTCACCACTGTCTTTAGTGACCTTAAAAAAAGTGTCTAGCAGAACAACTGATATATAGCCAAAATCCTCATGATTGTAGCATCTGTCTGTATGCCAGTTTTCACAGATAATGTGGTTCATGGCAACAATGTGATTGACTGGGCTTCAACTTGAGCTACTTACCCAGAGCCCTCACGAGTTTATCCTTGATTTCTAGTGTGCCAAACAGCCACACCTTCCGATGGGCACTTTTATTGTTTGTACTTCAAGATACATCAAGCTGGATGGATAAGTAGCACGCGTTTACCCTATATTTGGATAGCTATATTTTAAATGTTGTGCTGGGCTTGCTGTTCCCTATCCTACCCCTGCCTTTTCCTTTTCCATTTATAGATAAGATGATGCACAAATTTTGTGTTCAAAGTTTCTGCACAAACAATGGTCTCTCACTGGACATGATCTGCTTGAACACACTCCCTGTAGTGGACCCTACATTATACAAAGCATTAACAACATGGACTCATTAGGACATGAAAAGCAATGGTTTCATCCTATGTATATAACTTCTATATCTACTGCTTATATATCTGAATGCAGTATGAGCCATATCAATTTTCAGGAGTTCAAACGACAGCTGACATTCTTGATAATAGAATAAAATTTTCTAGATAAAAATCTAGAAATGTGAAAATATATTTTTAATCTGAGTTATACTATAAGTGACATAGCACAAGTAATGGAAAGTGATTTAGTGGGCAACATTAAATGATTACCAAACAGAATGATGACATATAATGCCTTATCAGTGTGAATAACAGGTAACTCAATCAAGCACAGAGCATGGGCAGTTCATCACAAATAAGGCATGATATGGTATATCTCTACATGGAATATGGTGCAGAGTTTTACAGATAAGCCAAACTAACTCTCTCAAGCAGCTTCAGAAGAGTGGATTTGCTCTGAAGCACTAAAATTTTTTGAATAAGACATGAAACTCTAGTGAAGACTTTTTGCACGGTTTTCTCTTGAGCAATTTTGAGTAAATGGTTTTCATAAATTATTCCTTTTTCAAAGCTAAAACTGTAACTGTAGGAATTTAACCAGTTAATCACATGCTATGATAGATGAGAAAATTGACCACACTCCACTAGGTGAAAAACTAAAAGCTTCTGCATTCCTGGTAACAATTTATGGTAGTTATGTTAAACGCTTTAAAATGTTCTGGTTTTAATTCATTTTTTATGTGCATGGCATAAATACAGGTTTTTTTAAAAAGATCTGGCCTTCAGTGAAATGTAATCAGTCTGACTGGGTGTTTATGGATCTTTGATTTACCTGTTCTCTGTCAAATCTCTGGAGGTGGTAATGGAGAAGCGTCTTTGCCAATGATTTAAGGTACTTTTCAGGGAAGAGCAGCAAAACTGGAGAAAGGAATTGTGTGCCTCTCCATGAGCAGTCTTTCAGCTTCTTCTGTGGTGGTCATGGCACTGCATTTTGTTTTACTATAGCGTGTTAAGATTTTCATGATACGAAGTGTTTCTAGTCCCAGCCTCAAGTGGCATACCACACACCATGTTAAATCATTTTGGCAACTCTGTTCTCCAGAAAATACCCTGTGGGGGGCCAGGGAGATGCAGGGAATGCTCAAATACGATATGAATCCTCATCTGAGTCAGGAGGAGTCCTGGAGAACAGATCAATGAAAGATAATGGCGCCATACAGGAAGTATATCTAGCAGAGGGCTGCTGTGGATACTAGGAGCTAATCCCCATGTCAGGACACTCTGGGAGCAAGGCATTCTGGTAAGAAAATGACAAGCTCTGGAATAGCTTCTTCTTGTCCCACTTGCTGCACTAGAAAGGTTTTTGACATAGCCCCAGGGTGGTGGTATCCCTGCACTAGCAGGAATCTGCTACTCTCCTTCCAGCAGCTCATCCACACCGTGCTGTCTGACCCCATCTGAAAGAAACAGCACTCTGCAGGTGTGGTGCTCCTGTACACACCTGAAGCTCACCTTTAGTAACTTTAGGGAATTCAAGACAGTAGGAAATAAAGCTGAGAGCAGAAGTGGTTAAGTGTGGTGCTGTAAATTGCATCACAAACCATCACAACCTGTCTTGTGCTACAGCCCGGCATGTATTTTATGCACGTTTTGACCAAAATAAATGTTTTGGAATAACCATTTAATCCACCTGTGTGGATTTTACACCATAGAAGGTGCCACCAGTGCTGCCTTCAGAGCTCTTGAGACAGTTGTTTATAGTTGGAAGGAATAATTTGCTACCCAGTTAATTTTTTCCTCACTGAACATTAGTACTGCTTGAGACATGTGTGTTTTACTTTTTGTGTCTCTAATATTTTATGGATGATATTAGACTGAGTTTTCCAGTAATCAGTCACATAATTCCATGTTGTAACTGTTCTCCAACTTCTTTTGTAAAACTGCTGTCAGAAGCTGAACTGTATTTATCCTCTATAGGCCAAAGCATGTTGGCTCTACAGCAAATTGTTGCTGTCTGGCTGACTTTATTGAGCATCCACGTCAATTCATACTACAAAAAATGCTTTTTATGTACTACAAAGTCTTTTTAAGGCCTCTGAGACCAGAGTAAGGTATCATTACAACAGCAGTACTTGAGATAAACCCTTAAGAGATCATCCTCCTGACATGAGGAAATAAACCGCTTGATACGTTCTGTCTGAAAGTCTCTTGAATCGTTGGAAGTGAGTTCCCAGAAGGGAGGAGAGAATCAAGTAGTGAGATCCTGCTAAAATATCAAAAATACTGCCCTCCCAATAAAATTCTTTGTAACAGTCACATTTACATGGAAATTTATCACTTTATTTACCAACATAATAACCCAAAAAAACCCAGCTCCCAACTCCAATGAGATAAAGGGAAATGTTTTACAACTTCCAAGCCTACTTTGATTATTTATGTCTAGGAAACACTGCCTTGCTAAATTATTTACCTCCAGGATTCATAGCTTGCATGTTTTTCTTAATATTCATTAGAAATGAGACAACATTGGGGTGTACAGATAGTGCTTGAATAAAAAGAGAAGTTACTCGCCTTCCATAACCCAGGACATCAGTTTGGTGTCATCTGCTCATGTACCACACTTCTGTCACAAGACAAAATGGTAAATGACTTTATTACCTGTATTAAGGGATGAATGAAACCTCTTCCATAGAAATATGGAGGAAGAACATCATGTACTGACATTTTCCAATGCCTCCAGCAAACAGAATATATGGGTTTTAGCTACATAACCTTTCCTTACCCCTGCTGGTGTGAGGGTGAACAGACTGCACTTAAATATTTAGACCTCGCCTTCTCTGAAAACTTCATTCATAGTGATTATGTGTTCTGCTTCACTGACAGCTTGTGGTAGGGCAATTCATTAAGACTAATTGAATTCTGAGGGGAGGGAAAAATAACCTTTGGATGAGCTTTTGGTGAGCGTGAATTATTGAGAGATAATGTAATGTACATGCTTATAGTTTTCAGAGTCTATAGTAAAGAACATACTGATTTTTAAAACAACAAAGATAATTCCACATTTGAAACAGTAGAGTTAAAAATGAGTGTGGAATTAAAAATAGTGCCTTTTGCTTCCTCATTAGCAATCATGATTGTTTAATCGATAGTAGTCAGGAGAAGTGACACAAAAGCCTGCATCACTGCTGAAGCAGACAGGATATTGATATTTAAACAAATGCTTTAAACATACTGTGCTTACACTTCTAGTTTTAATATTAAAAGCTGGTGGGGGAGCTTGTCTTGTCTTATTTTATCATTCATATTACTATTGTGTGCTCAGCAAACTTCATGTTGTTCTTTTTTTATTGTTGTTTTCTACATGAAAGAGAATCACAAACCTGTCAAATCACCCTCTTCTTTCAGGAGTTCAGTTGAAACCTCCGTAAGATTTGGAACTTTGGAGATGTTTCCATTGATCTCAGCTGCTATGAGCATAGATAATAGCCAGAATAAAACAAAACAAACAACCTTCCAGGATTTCTTCATTCTAATAATTAATGTCTGAAACTTTTCAGCAGCCCTGTTGGTGAACCATGTGTCTGCACTGATTATTTCAGGTGTTGGGAGAGTTAAACTCAGTAGGGCTAATGAGAGCTGAGAATTATATGATGCATAATTTTAAAGTATTTTCAGGGTGGTCAATTTACAATGTAATTTGCAAATTACCGGTGTTATATTTTGTGATTCTCTGTGAATTATTGAAATATTGAGGATGCATTTCTGTGGTGAGTTCTTTGTCCTTTCTTATTTCATAAGAATCATGATTCTTTGACTAATTTTTATGCTATATTAAGATTCTGGAAAGTTCAAATCACCTTAGTGAAGGATATATTGAGAAGAAATTATGTTTTAACTATTTAATCTCCCTAAAGGCATTTGAAGAGGTGTCATACATTCATTACAGGGAGCTTTTTGGGTTTGATGCTCTGGAACCATGTGATTCATTGAGCTTTTAATCTATTTTTTTAAGATGTTGGGGATACTTTGGTCTTTGCTTTTAACATCAATTGCATTAGATCTGACTTTGACCAAGTTGACAAAACCAACTTGACAGAAGTGAAAGTGCATTTCTTGTTAATTTATGTGAGTAAACAGAATGGAAATATTTTTGAATCCCTACTGGTAAAATTGCCATGCTCAACAGACCCCAGATTTTAGTTGGGCACTAAAAAATAGCTAAACAGAAGGAAAATAAAATGAAATATTTCTAAAATTAGTTTTATCTGTCTTTTTTAGCCATCTGCCTTTTCAGTGTTTCTGTGTTACCACTGTCATCACTTTTAATTCTCCTGTGAGGGCGAATTCCATCATCCCTTCCTGGCGAGGAGGTCTGGCTGGTGTGTTCACAGTCAATGTGCCCAGTTAAGTTGCAAAGTTTGCAGACAGGTATCAGTCCTCAGATTGCAATTCACTCATCTTTTTAGGATATGGGGTATGAATAGGGCCAACAATAACGAGCTGAAGTCTAGATAAGAGTCTTTTGTAACAATGCTCCCTCCTTCTTTGGCACTTAACACCCAACGAGCTATAAAAGTGTCTAACATATTGGAGAGGCAAAATGGCCTTAGCCCTGGGATAGTTTACTTAATTTGTTGCCAATTAACACAAGCTTCTAATGACCAATTTGGGTATTGGGGAGGAAAAACAAAGATAAACAACTAAGCCCTGAAGGAAACCCAAGCAACCAAGCCCCTCCCCTCCCTGGCCCAGCCAAAGCTGGAACCGGACCCCTTCCCTTCCCAGCCCTTCCTGTCGCGTTGGGGCTCAAGCCCACATTCTATCCCAGCCAGGGCAGCCCAGGACACCTCATCCAAGCAAGCAAGGAGAAAGAAGAGCTTTGGAGCCTTCTGGAAACTTTGCTGTCAGGGACTCAAGTCCCCCAACCAAATCCGCAAGGGGGTCAAGCCTACCAAGGCGTACAGGGCAAAGCAGTCACCGTGCACAGTTAATCGCAGAAATCTCTGCGGCTGACAGCTAATAAATATTCATGGACAAGTGCTTCTGCCATCATTACATATTTTAAAGTAAAGATCTCTGTGTGAAATTGAAACCTAATATTTCATCTGGCTTGTTTGCAGCGCAGGAAAAAAGAAAAAAAGAGAGAATCTTACCTATTAAAATGATGGATTGCATCTCCTTAAAGGATGATTATAATTAGTTGAATAAACATCTAGGAAGTAATGATCTGTAAAGATACTACTGTCCCACTTTCACATACAGTAATGAACATAATAGAAATCATTGGTGTGCTGATTTACCAACCAAAAAATGGTTGTACATGACATCCTTACTGATACAAAATGCAATAAACCTCTTAGGGTTTGAAGATGCTTCTTTGTAAGTGCGTGACAAATTAGCCCAACCCATTATGAATTAAAAATTAGTTATTTTTAAATTCTTTAAACACTTTTTAAGTGTTGTCTGTGGTTCAGTATGAGTACCTTGAATGCGTTTTTCTGATTGCGTCAACGTAATAGAATCTGCTCTTATGAGACCCCACCTGGAGCGCTGTGTCCAGCTCTGGGACCCCCAAACATAAGAAGGACACAGAGATGTTGGAGTGAGTCCAGAGGAGGGTCACAAAGATGCTCAGAGGGTTGGAGCCCCTTCCCTATGAAGACAGGATGAGGGAGCTGGAGCTGTTCAGCCTGGAGAAGGGAAGGTTCTCTATAAGAGAGCTTATAGAAGTCTTTCAGTACCTGAAGAGAGCCTACAAGAGAGCTGGAGAGTGAGTGCCCTTCTTACAAGCACATATAGTGATAGGACAACGGGCAATGGCTTCAAACTGAAAGAGACTCACTTTAAATTAAATATTAGTAAAAACTTCCTTACTGTGAGTTTGATGAGGCACTGGAACAGGTTGCCCAGAGAAGCTGTGGATGCCCCATCCCTGGAAGTGCTCAGGGCCAGGATGATAGGGCCTGGAGTAACCTGGTCTAGTCAAAAGTGCTCCTCCTCATGGCAGGGGGGTTGAGGAACACATTCTGTGCAAGGAGCTCAGGGTGCAGCTGCAGATGGACCATCTCTGGGTGGGAGCCTGAGACAAGAGGCCATGAACTGCCACGTTTGGCACAACAGAGGGCACAGGGACCTGTGGCACAGCCAGGTGAGCAGCACTGAGAGGCACGGCAGGAGCCCTTGGCTCGATGGCTCAGGAGGAAGAGCGAGACTTTGTCATGCTTGGACTGTGAGTGGATGAAAGCCCAGGGGTTCCTTTGTTCAGGGTCCCTCCATGGAGGCACCAGCTCAGGCTGTTCCTGTGTTACTGCTCCGTGGATAAATGGCTTTGTGGAATGAGACCTGTGATACTCTGCTTTGGGAAACCTGGGACTGAGCCAGTGAGGAAACCTGGTCTGGCTGTGAGTGGGTGTGCAGGGAGTGCAGCAGGGACCTGCTGGGTCACTGGAGCCGAACCTGGGAATGGGCCTCAGTGCCAGCAGTGCCAGTCTGTGACATTGGGAGTGTGGCTGCCAGAGAGTCTAGTGAATGGTCACATTGGGAAGTTTCCTTAGCTGGAGGCTGGAACTAGATGATCCTCAACGTCCCTTCCAATCCAAATCGTTCTATCATTCTATGAAATTTTCTCATCATAGTGTAATTGAGAATCAATGTTTATCTTTAATAGAAATCATTTTTTTTTATAAGAGTGCTGCTCCTGGATTTAAGGATAACAATGAGAGAGAATCATTTAGACTTTCTGTAGGCCCATGGGGCTTGATTTTTGTGGTGTAGCTGCTGGTGGAATAATCAGTAGTGTCCTTCCATATGGTACATGGATTATCTGTATACCATGACGACTGAGACACCATTTTAAGTATGAATGTAAAAACTATTTACACTTTACTATGAATAAATAGGTGTATTTGTTACAAGAGCTGACTGCTAGGTAAGTAAGACAAGTTTTATTTCTTCATCTAATTCTTACCTTGTGGAGGATGTTTTCTTGTGTGCTCGACAGATGGTTTGTTCAGTAGAGTTATTCAGACATTAAAAATGATACTGTTCAGAATTTACTATCCCTGTATCTCGAAAGAGTTTATAAGTTCACACATGACATATGATATGTTTTTATGCCTTAGGGAGGAATACATAAAACAGTATTGTATAAGAAATGAAAAGACGGAAAGGGAATGAAGAGCAGACAAATGGGTTTCAAGAAAGGTCTGATTCTGGCGTGAATACAGCTGTTCCTTCCATTTCAAATCAGCAATCTAAAAAGTCTAAAAAGATATTTTTCACCAATTGACCCAAACTGGATTTAAACACCAGTTTAGTTGAATGACTGAGATGTCAGATTTTGAACAGTTACAGCCTGTGACTGTCGATTTACCAATGCAAGGTAAATCAATATGACCTTCATCTGAATGAAATTAAGCATATCAACTTGAGGCTTGTATTGTTTAACACTGTGATTGCAGATAAGCTGATTAAATTTATGTAGACTAGACCATTTCTGGTTTGGATCTGTGCAGGACTGGCAGCATATTATAAGGAAAAAAAATGTTAATTGTTAATTTGGAGTTTACTTTTAAACCATCCAAAAGCCACTTGATTGGATTAGTGTTCATGTGGTATCAGGAGTGACCATCCAAGCTGTGGCTGGATGAGAGACAAATATCAGTGGCAGTACAAGCTAAAGGGTTCCCACTTACCTGCCCACTCTGTCTCAAACACAGCCATTTCTCAGGCTGCTGTGTTATAGACTTTGAGGATAATTAAACTCCTACAAAGAAGTGCCTTTCCTAAGTGGCTTTTTTTTAAAAAAATAGGAAATTATTTTTAGGTATCTAGAGGTAATCAATATTAGTAAGTAAACCCAACTTTGGTCATTCCTAAAACCTAATGCTTTTTAATGTTGTACCTTTCTATGCCTTTCTCCTGTAGTCCAGTTCTTATCTCCTCTGGGCCAAGAGGCCACCCAGCTCTGGGATCAATTAGGGTCTTCCCTGAAACACATCCCTGTACCTCCAGCACATATCAGGGAGGTCCTGTGGGAAAGAACTGTACTCCAAAGGGGGAGTTTTCTAGCCCTTGGTTAACCCACTTCCCCTTCAGCATCCAAGTGGACCCTCCCAGTGCATCATGGCTTCCTTTTGAATTATCTGTTTAAATTTTAAACTGCTTTCTGGAGTGTTCCTCCTGAGTGTTGTAAAGAAAACTTTAATCTCATGTCTGTGCTGAGAGGCATGAAGGAGGTCCCGCGGTAGTTCCTTCTGACAGGGAAATAGATGCTGCCTCACAAAACAAGTTTGAATTTTACTCCCAAAGTCTCCAGGCAGTTCTTTCACAGCTTAGCTAACAGGCATGAAGAACACTTTGAGAAAAAAACTACTTAAAACAAGCAAACAGAAAATATGAAAAGAGCTTAGTAGGCATTGGATTTTGTTGCTGGCAACAAACTTTTCAGAATCTTAATTTTAAATCTGCCTAATGATTTCAAACACTATTTTGGATTTCCAGATTGGAATACATTCACCAAGTAATTTAAAACCTTCTCAGTGAAAATTTACTGGGATGCCCAGGCTCTCGTGGCTTTCAATCAATAACCTCTCCTTTAATAACATAGTATCCTGTTGACAAGAAAAATAGTGGAAATGTCTTTCTGTAAATCAGTCAAAAGGGATAAGCCCAGAGAAGGAGTAGAAACTAAATTCTCCAGATCAATAGCTACTGTGTGTATCTGTCACCTCCACTGTGTTGCCGGAAGCATGGTTGAAACTGAAATAGTTATTGATGCGTTTTCAAATTTCAAACGTTCAGTTACTTGAAGATGCTTAATGAGAGTTTTTGAAGCACCTGATTACTGGTCCTGGCTTTAATGATCTTCTTTGGAAGTCAAAATCGATCTTGGAATTATTTTTTTTCCACCATATTATAGCATGTGTATATCCACAGACTGATTTTTCCAAGGGAACTGAAGTGACTTGCATAAGGTAGGGCAGGAAAGCCATGGGTGCTGTGGTTTCTAGAGCTGCAAACAAGTGCCTTGAGCACCAGTTAACCCTTCCTCTCTTCAGAGGGAAGAGCCCTGTCGCTATGAAACAGCTTGTGCTGACTCTGAAACACACCAGAGCAGGGGCAGAGGCCAGAAGTGAGGGTGAAAGAGTCTTGTTATTGTAGTTCCTCTGGTTTAGCTACCTGGGCTGGATTCTTTTTGAACCATATCTGTGATCTGTGCTGCTCTTGCACATCCAGTGTACACCCCCCTAACAGCTTTTGAGTGGTAAAATATTTAAACTACTTAAAAGCCAGGGTGGGGTGGAGGGGAAGAAAATAAAATTGGAAGATGTGGAAAACTAACTGGAGGTATTTTCTGAAAAGAAGCTGTTTCTCATCTAAAGTAAGTAGATAAAATTCACTGTCTTCCGTGGAGCTACATGGCTAATGGGGATTGATGTCTCTGATATTTTCTCCCTCTCCCCACTCACTGGGAGTATTTGAAAAAGTTAACTAAGAAAGGTAGGATAACAGAGTTAGAGTATACTGCTTACAGAAAGGTGAACTGCAAATCAATTTGAAGGTACACGCTTAGTGCCCCTAGTAATAGCCAAGCTTTCAGCACATTATTATCCAGCCCCACCTGGACCACTGCCCTCTATTAATGGGCTACATCACATCAGCTCTGCTGGACCATGAAGCAAGCTAATAGGTAAGTGGCTTCCACTGAACTGCAAAGTTTGGCAAAGCATTCATTTTTAAATATGTTAAATATTTCTAAGAAGCTTTTTGGACAGAACTGTACTTCATAGAAAATAAAAAGGAAATAAAATCTTTTTTTTTTCCTTCTTTGTTTCTCCCATCTTGATGAATCTAAATACGTGCCATCTCATTTTTGTGGCCTACTTGACAAGGAGATTAGTAGGAACCTTATTACTGTCACACAAGTGACAGTCAGGAAGTTCCCTTCTTTGGGACTTGTGTGGTTTTGGGTTGCTTTAGAAAGGAAAGGGGAAAGAGCTCTGTGGGAGGAGGGTAAAGGCTTTTCAGACTTTTCAAGATCAAATTAAACTGTTCAGAATGAGCCTGAGAATCTGCTGGGGTGGGTACATATGAAAATGTATTTCCAAGGAAGTGGAATTATGCAGAGGAAAGCAGTCAGGTGAGCTCAGGAACAGGATTTTGAAGTAAAGAGGGAGGTAATAGACTGTTGACTCCAGAGGTGAGAAAACTGAGAGTCATCCCATCAGTCTTTGCATATGCAGGCAGACGCAAATAAATTCTCCTCCATGACAACGTGGAAGACTTCTCTGTATGACTGGCAAGTCTTTGCAATGATAGAGATGGTGAAACTCTGAAATAGATTGGTTGGGGAAACTGTGGGTTATTCATGATATACAAGCCTCAAGAATAGGTTGGGAACGTATCTGTTCCCAGATGCCTTGAGGTATATCAGGGAGAAATTATATAGCAAGAAGTTTCTTTAGGAGAAATTTGCTGTGAGGGTGGTGAGGCACTGGAAGAGGTTGCCCAGAGAATTTTTGGATGCCCCATCCCTGGATATGTTCAAGGCCAGGTTGGATGGGGCTCTGAGCAACCTGGTCAAGTGGAAGGTGCCACTGCCCAAGGCAGGGGAGTTGGAACAAGATGATCTTTTAGGTATCTTCCAACACAAACCATTCTGTGATTCTATATTTGCTGCAGCCTTCTCTCAGAGGGCTACACTGAATCATTTCTTGTTGTCTTATCCTCTGCTTTTTTGTGTGTGTGACTGTGAAGGCTAAAGGAAGGTCAGAGTGGAGTGTGAAAAAGATTTGGGAAGAAGTGCATCAAAGACAAATGATAGCATTTTATTTGAAAATGCTAAATTTGGTAATTTGCATAAATTTGGTAACCACAGAGAACAAAGAAAGGATAAGTTCACAAATGCAGCTTTAGTGACTGTAAAATGTCTGTACCTAACCCTAAAGCCAATCTTTCCAAAGTGTAGCTAAATTTGTTCCCATGCAAGCATAATTGACTCTAGATGAAAAAGTACATAATATGTTAAATCATAGAAACAGGAGTTCTGAGATGTGACTCAAACGATTTTTTTTTTCTTGAATGTGTAGAGTCTTCATGTTCCTTTTTGCTGTTGCAAGATGAAAATGTTGTATTGTTCTAGTTATCTCTGGATCAGTGTATCTACCAAGCATTTTTTTTTTTTTAAAGGTGGATTTCAAAATTTTACTTACATTTTTGCTGTAATTTTCCATTATTAAAAATAGTAGTTTTCTGGTTACTTCAGGTAGCTGTCATAGAAATGAAATTCAAAACTGAAGCATGACCACATGTGAGCTTGAACTTCTTCCTCTTTTTCCATTTCAATCTGAAATTCACACTCCACAAACTGCAATCGTGCGCAATACAGAATCGTTTTGATCATAAGGTAGCAGTCCTTAGAAGTCTAAAACAAATGATTACTTAAAATTTCAGCTTCCCATTTCTGGGGTAGGTCCATTAAATCATTGCAACTGAAAATATTTGATACATTAAATATTAAATTTAGGTAACCCATGACCGACTTACGGATAAGTACCTGCATAAAAAAGCAAATGGAGAAATTCTGCCTAAAATTCCTGAGACAACCTAGTGCAGGAGTCCATATGGCCTTATTACTAACCCTTATCATATATCTGCTTATGCATTAATAGAAAAAGTGAATTCTATTGGAATTTGCTGTGCCTCAAGCAAAGATTACTTCCGCCTTCTTTGAAGGTGAGTTGTCTGTCTCTCTAATCCATCAGAACAGGATGTGCTGTGCATCTGAATTACGAGCAAATGCGCTGTCAGAATTGAAGTCTTTCCTTCTTTTAATCTTAATGCAGGTAAGAACTATAATTTCATACTGTGTTGGGCATTTGCATCTATACACAAATAACAGCCACACTTTTAAAAAATTTACACTAGTCCAATAAACACTGATGAGGTGGGCATAGGCACTAGGATCAGCACTTTATGGAGAAGCAATAAATTATTCAGTATTGAAAAATGTTATTATTAATTTGGGATTTTCAATTTGGTTGCAAAGTTATATTGAAACCCCTCTGTATGGATATTGAGGTGAAAAAATGCCCATTATATGTCCTTAAATAGCAATTTGTTACATTTACATGTGCAGGGAATGATGCTTTTGTACAATTTCTGAGGTCCATACATAAAATATGAAACTATTACGAAGATTTAGTGGCCAGCTTTACAGAGTTGAATTGCCTTATAATTTTGAAATACAACAAAATGACCCAGGGTATGCTATAAAATTCTTAATTTAGGAAAATGTCTATGTGAAAGTGATTTGATAGTAAATGGCAATTATTTTCTTCCTTATTGCTATAGCCAAATTGTTGGGAGATGGATTTTGTTTTCATTCTCAGCACAAAGTGTTTAAAAAAAAAATCTCTTGTCAGCTGAAACCTTGTCTGCAGACTCCCAGCCTAAAGCAAGATTTTTACAGTCAAGTTTTAAATCCCTTGATGTATCTGTGTTTGTAATGGAAATGCTAACATAACCTTAGCTGTTACAGGGCAAACAATATTGCAATAATAAATAATGAACAAAGTGGTTTAATAATTTGAAGCAAATCATGTCATGGGCCTGGCAAGATTTTATGACTAAATTATATGGGCAGGAACCTATCAACTGACATGCTGCATAAATACCATAAATAGATGGACTATGGATGTGTGTTCATGAAGCTGAAACCACAGTTTTCATGATCTAGGGGATAAAATGCTGCAAGAGACTGTAAGAAATTGTGTGGAAGCTTTGGGCAAATCAAAAACCTGAACAAATGATCAATGTGTAAGTTTTTAATCAACGGCTATTATCTCTAGTGCTAATGAGCTGTACAGTGCCTCACTAAATCTGTTGGGTTCTGAATATGGATGTATTGGTTAATGATCCATTATGTGGCCTGTTGGTAAAACTTCTTGCCTTCTAACTGCGAAATATAGATTTCTTTTTTCTTCTTTTTCTTTTCAGTACCTTGAATAACCTGACTGAAGGTTTTCATCTTTGTAGCTTAAGGAGCAATGGGAGTTTCCCTGGCACAGTTTGGCTCTGGTTCAGCTAGGCTAGCACTTTCTTTTTGACAGTCACTCGTACTCACAGTGTGCTTCTAAAATTATGCAACACCTCCCAAAGCAGGAAAGGGCTGATTCATTTACACCTGCCTGATCTCTGGTACCAAGAGGGACATTCTGGATTTACAGCTTGAAGAACATCAGTTTTCCTTCAAACAGTGAAGTGCTTGATCCTCAGTTAACTCTTTTCTTTGGCAATGTGGGATGAGGGCAATGACCACAGGCATACCTAGAGTTACTTGGGTTTCAGAGTGTCTCATGACTTGGAGTTAAACAGCAGGCAGGATGGGAAACAGCCCCTGCTTGGTGCACTGTTGATACAACACCTTCTGCTCAGAGGAGAGGGGAGGATATAAAGAACCGTGAACCCATTGCAACAGCCCCATCTCAGGAAGAGCCTCTGCTTGGGCAGTTTTCCCTAAGGAATAGTTAAACAGGCAGAAAAAGAGACTCTTTATGTGGTAGTCCAGTACTAGGGTGACTGTATGTAAGTAAAACTCAGTGTTTCATACTACAGTGGCTGTGCAGCAGAGGCTACAAGAAGCGGTGATAAGGCTGAGATTTTGGAAAGCTTGTACTCCTTTTAAGTTTCTCCCAAAGAGTAAATACTGAGCAAAAGCAGTATTTTAGTAGGTGGAGGTTTAAGAAGTCAAAAACTGGGTTTATTTTTGTCTGGGTGGGATTTGGTTCTAAGGGCTTGCGTCGAAGCCGGCATTCACAAATGCCCTGGTAGTGCAGAGCAGGTCTTTCCAGATTCCTAGCACGATTTCCTTCTGCTTGTGACACACAGGCACAAGCAAGACATTATGCCATTGTTAATGCATTCATTTTGTAGCTCTCTGACGCTTCTGCAGATCATACCAATGGCAAAAGGATTGTCAGGCTGCTGTGCAGTCAGAACTGAGGATGGCAAGAGAATGATCCAGATCTCTAAAGCTAGGGGTGGGGCTAAGGGCTTAGACTACCTGAAGTCCATTTGTGAAACACCTTTCATCTAGGAGTCTTGCATCCAGACAGATCATTAAATGAGTCCCTCAATCTATGGATTTGTCTATTGCTTCATTAACATCTGTCTCCAATTGCAGCCCTTCAAGTAACAAACCTCCATTTTAGTTCAGATGCTGACACAGGAAACATTGGCTGGTGATCATTTTAGTACATGTCATTTCCTGGCCAAATTAGTTTTTAGAGATTCTAGTTTACTCATTTGTGACAGAAAAGAGGCTGTATTTCCTTAATGGATAATAGGAGTCATATTGTTATTTTTATTAACCTTAATTATTATTGATAATGAATATCAAAATTAGTATTCATAATAATCCATCTCCATACTTTGTATGTTCTTTGAGAGATTGCCCTTTGTCTGCTTTCAAGGCAGCCAAATTAGGGCACTCTGATTTGATACCATTTAATATTCCTCTCTTAACTCATCTACTTATGGAAAAGCATGGCAGATGTTCTTTAAACTCTAGGGAAGGCTCTGTGAGCCTCTACCAGGAAATTTGTGCTCACACCCTGTCACTTGGAAGGAAAGGGGCCTTTTTGCTGTCCTAAAGACAGCACACACAATGATAAGAGTTCTTGATATGAGAAAATATAGGGAAATAAGTAATATAAGGAATTAAGACTTTCATAACATTTCAGGTCTTGATTTTGGGGGAGGGTGGATATGTACAATGGAATGCTAAAATTTACATGTATTCTTCAAACTCGTTACTCAGATTTAGGCATATTAAAGGCAGAAAATTATCCTCTATCAAAATTCTGTACTTTACACTGTGTATTAACACTGCGGATTCAACTAAAATTTTCTGTCGTTATAGTTTAATGAGCTTTAATGATTTGGGATCCTGTTAAATTAGAGCACAGTTTCTCTCCTGTCTGGGAAGTTTAAATCTGTTAAGCCATGAATGGATGTTAGAAGGAATTAGGAATTATATAGAAGGAATGCAAGGGAAGCCTCATCTGCAAGATGATTTCAGTAACAGACCTTTGGTTTTACAACTCACTGACGAATTTGAAGACATGCACTGCTTAGGCCACACTGAAGGACTGCGTTGTACCTTTATAGTTCTTTGTTACTAACTGGTTGCTGTTTCTGATACCCATCTTCAGTTTGCATTCCAGTGTTTGACATTATTTTATTATTTCTCTTTTTTTAAGCTCTCGTGTGGTTTAGAGCATGATTAATTTTGTTCTGTGCTGGAATATTACCTAAGGTTCTGTATATTAGTTGGAGATAACTTGTTCTGTGCTTTTCAGTGATGAATTCAGCAAAAGTGACTTTTACCAGGGTCCTTTGCAGGAACTGTCAATCAGATTGCAATCCTCCATCCCTAAACCTTCCAGAAACTCATCTCCCCCAAAGTATTTTCAGTAAATGAGACTCTGTTACACAGTAGAAAGTGTGCTGCAGTTAATATTTTTCAGAGAGAGAAGGAAAGTGATGGGGTTGCTCTAGGAGAGAAAGAAAATGGAAAGCAAATGCAGAGTTATTAAATTTTCTTTTTTTTTTTTAATATGAAATTAATTCTTCAAGGCTTCTCTAAGAGAGGAGATTTGAATATAAAAAGCACCCCAGTCCAACACCTGAAGATGCTAGGTGTATCAAACATTTGATGTTAAGGATTCTGAAAAACCCTTCTTATGTCTTTTTCTAATGCAGGACATTTACACACCCCTCTAAAGTTCAGTTCCTTGTAAAACAGACACTAGCAATTGTCCTACATGAATTAATGAAAATTAATGTTGGATATTTTATTAAATGTACTCTGAAGAGATTGCATATATTATTTTTATTTAGAATGTTGGGTTTTTGAATTTTTCTGTCTCTGAATAATACAGCAACAAAAACGAGACAGAAGAGAAAAATTACTCTGTCGTAGTGGCAGAAATGTTCCCGATAGCTGAATTTGACACTTCGAAATGCTGTAATTTTTGACAGAAGAACAAAGACAGGCATTGGAAATTAGGTGTTATTTCCCTGTTCAGACAATTTCAAGTTAAAGCTTGGGAAGGGGAAGGTTGGTTGAGTGATACACCTCACAGAAACAAGCCATAAGAACTATATTGACACCAAGACATTCAACCCTCCTACTGTAACATTGTGTCTGTGCAACATATTTCCATTTAAAGTGGCAGGATAAGCTTAAGTGCTGCATAAAACAGAGTACTATCTCTTTTGCAAACTTTCAGAACAGCTTATCTGTGCTTATTGGCAACACTTGCAAACACCTGGGGATGACAGACATGGATGGAGGGGAGCAGGGTTAGGTAAGAGGTTGTAAGTGGGGAATAAGTGAGGAAGAACTGATTGCATTTGGGAGGGTGGTTGTGTCTGAAAGCCTGGTGTGATGTGGTCCATGTTCCTGGGAAGGAGAAACCCTCTTATATGCTCCATGTCCCTCTCTTCCAAGGCTGGCACCACGGATCTCCAGAAGCGCGGTTGAAGAAAAGCACTGTCCAACACCACAGTCCATAACCCTGACAACCCACAGCTGCTTGTGGCTTGACCTCTCTGAGCCACTGCCCTCTCAGTTCCTCCCACACACACCTGTTTCCAATAGCTCTTAATTTGGATTCACACCTGTGAGATCTGACTTGTTTGATATCAGCTGGTCCTCCACTGCTGCCTCTCTATATCCTGCCTTTGCAGCTCTTCCCTTCTTACCTCTCACAGTTCACAGAAACCATTGGGGTTTTTGTTGTGCTGTTTTCCATCTTTCTTTGTCTCTAGAGGAGTGAAAGGCTGGAGTAGCAGAGATTGGAAGGTAGGTAGTGAAACAAAGGAGGAGGGAATGGAGAAGGAAATTAGGGAGTATTTTTGTCTATGAATAGTGATGCCTTAATGCTTTTTATTTATTCCTTGAACACTATTCACTGAAGAATAAATGCAAATTTCCAGATTTTATTTATCTTGGTAACACATTTGTTTCAGAAATTATTTAGGAGATACCTGTAATGAATATTACTTAATTGCAACCTGTTTGCCATAGGGAAGGATGAAGACAGAGTTACAATCAGCCGAGCTTTTCTTTTAGTGTATTTTGTGTTGTGGGTTTTTTTTAGGGTAACTATTGTAGTCTTTCTTTTTACCTTGTCAATCACACATAATTAGTACTTTCTGTGCACAGAGAGTTCTCACTGTCATGCAGATTGATTGGGAAAAGGCACGTTCTCTAAGGCCTCAGTTGTTCTGATGAATTAAGTAGTCTTGCTATTCAAGTTAGTAAGAGCAGACTGTGATGTGTATTACATATGTATACTTTCTGCAGTGTTTGGAAGGCTACTTTGACTTTCATGGGATTTGGATCTGACTCGTAATGCCTGCTATCATAAACACAAGTGATCCCTTATAATAAAACATTTGGCAGTATTTACAGTCAGAAATGCCTCTTTGCAGAATCTCTGCTATTTTCTGCCTTCTGCAGGCTATCACTCTAAATTTGTATTTAATTGGCACCTATGCCCTACTGAAACTGGTGTCCCACCTTGTCTGTGGGCTAAGTGCCATACTGACAGATGGACATCAGTGCTGGTATGCTCCAGCCAGTTTTCACATTGCACATGAGTCTGAGTGACTACATTTTCCTTTGCAGGCAGCAAATTTGAAAATCTTAAAAGGACTTCCATGTTGAAGTGGAAAGGATGCACCAGTGCTTTCCAGCTCCATGGTCAGAGACTAGGAAAATATATTGCAGTAGCACAAAGCAGATATTTAGCTATGTTTAGCCAGGGCTGCTGTTCAGAGGGAGGATTATCTTCATCTCAACCCTCGATTAGCTCTCCACAGGGCACACTCTGACTTTTCAGTGACATTATTTCCATGGCTAAGCCAAGTTTCTTGCAGAATAGCTCTGCTGAATACAGAAATCCGATCTGTCCTGTGTCCCATATAGGAGCCTGTCTATTACTTCTGCTCAATAGAAGCTTTATAAAGACAGTTTTGCAAAAGAGCATCATTCAAATGGCTATTTAACTCCTCAGTGAAGAAGGTAAGATGTTCCAGAAAAGAAAAAGAAAAGAAATCAGTAATTATGCTGTCTTATTATTCTTCAGCATTTAATACGCATTTCAATACTTCCTGTTCAGCGCTTCTTTTCCTTTCTTCAAGCAATTAGCTGCCAAGACATAAACATAATAAAAGCTAAACTGTACAAGAGAGGGGTTTTCAGCCTTTTGCTAATGCAAGTACAGACTTTAAATCTCAACCTGAATGCTCTTTACAGATTGACAAGGGGCGCGTTATTCCAAGTCACTCCGTATTATGTGTGAAGAGTGCCCCAGCTGTGTCACTGCTGAGGTTAAAAGGTGTTAGTGCTTGGCTCTTTTAAATGAGCATAGTAAATGAAAGTGAACAATTAAGTAAGAAATTTGGCTTGCTATCTCTGCATGCTGCGTTTTATTGTGGTGTTGCCAGCTTCTCTGAATGAAAATACAAGAGCAAATTAAACAGCTTTATGAACTCGCAGGAGGAGCAGTTGTTCTAGTGGCTTTCATACAAATGTCTAATTAATTCTTGAAGTAACCCAAATTGTTCTTTTGTGATCTGTGAATGGGAATTTGTGAGGAACCTGTGCAGATGAAACTAAGTGAAAGGAGAGCTGGGATTTAATGATTAGCTGGCAGTTTGCACTTGCTGTGTCCAGAAAATTTTAGTTATCTTTCTCATTAATATTACATTATGAAGTTAATGAAACATTTGGGTGAATATGTTATAAGTAATAAGGCATTAATGTTATTTTTCGATCAGTCAGTTATGCTAATGGGCATCTGTCATTTTTTTTTCACCAGTGTTGATTTGAATTATTTGGGCAAATGCTAAAATAAAGGTATTATGTAATTAAACCCCAAAATTTAACAAAACCCCCTCCATTTGGCTCGTAGTAGTGCACTTGAATTATTTTATTAATAGGAAGACAATCGAACTTTAGGAGAAAGTTTGGCAACTGTGTAACTCTTGTTTGCTTCTTTCAATGGTTTAGGAAGCCTCAGTTTAAAATTCTTAAAAGGTGTGGTTTTGTTTCATGCCGATCCCATAAGAAGTAACAAAAAAAATCCCTTAAACATTGATATAAAATATTAATTACTCATAGCCATACCGTCTTCAAAGCATGCCTTGAAATTATTGAATTATCAGAAATGATTAAAAAACTTCTTATTGTAGTAGTCCTATTCATTGCACCACTGCGGTGTCTTGTTCCCCTGGAGACAACTGAATTAATGTGGTGTCAAGCAACAGCACCTTCATAGGTAATATCGATCCAAACTCTCCTTTTTTTTAACCATATAAGTATAGTTGTAAGTTTTTGTATCACAGAAGTGCTGTTCTGTTAAGTATTTGAAAATCAAAACTAACAGGTTTTAGGTAACACTTGACCAGGTCTCTCTCTACGTCCTTTGGAACACAGCACTCCATGAATTGTGTGTGTACACTTTCTTTTAGCAGGACTTTTTGTAGTGGATCATGATGTCAGACTATGGGTAAATGTGAACAGCAGAAAAAAAGCTTGACCAGGGTGCATCAAAGCATCCTGTGATGTGCAGGAAGCCAGAGGTGTGAAATAACTCCTGTACACCTCCAGTAGGGACACTGAAAGGAGCTGTGCTTGGAGAAAGGAGAGTTGCTTTCTTCATCCCCTGTTAAATATATAACACCATGTGATTTCCCCCTGCTGAATTTTCATTTAAGCTTGGGAATTCTTTTTCAAGTCAGAATCCAGCCACTGTTTGCATTTGTGCCGGGTTTTACCGACTAAGCATAACTTATATGTTTGAATTTGTTCACTTTTTTCTATTTAAAGGTCTGCCTATGCTTGTCCTTGCAATAACTTCATTGAAGATTGAATTAAGCTCATCATAGATTTAAAACAGTCTGATTTCATTTGCTGTTTTTGCAGTGGAGATACAATTTAACCCCATGTTGTGTGTCTTTTTGTTAGCTGAGAATAGGGGAACAAGTTCACATTTCCACAGATCTGCAAAGTGTTATCTGTCTGGTCCTTAAAATGGAAGTGATTTCTTGTAAAAGCAAATCTCCCCACTTTTTTGAGGTTTAAAATAAGCCCCTCAACTCCTTGATTCTTGTCATTAGCTGTAGCAAAGACCTACTTTGCATTTAAAAAACAAACAAAAACCCTGACCAACAAAACCCACTCTGGAATAATGACATAATATCCAGCCATGATGAATATAAACAAGAAGCCTTTGCAAAAAAAAAAAAAAAAAAAAAAAAAAAGTCTTGGAATCTTTGGGAGGTAAAACTCTGCTTCCACTGTGTGTGTTGCACAGGAAAAGGCCCTGATCTAGGGGAAACATCTAAATATTACCAGAATGCAGTAAAACCCCGAATGGATAAGCTAACATTGCTGTGTATGGTGATCTAAGGGAGTAATACATGGTGATCTATAGTAGTAATTATTCATGGATTGATATGGATGGTGTTGCTTGCAGAAATTATAGTACATGGGCAATGTCTTGGTTTGATCAGAAGCTGTTTTCCACTGTACCAAATTGTACTTGTCAGCTGAATTCATACCTGATACAACCCTGGATCCAAAATGTTAGGTAAAGGTAACCTGTAACCACAGCTATAACAGTAACCCTAAAATTATTCTCTGACCCAAATGTGTGTATAGTGAGTACATTCCCAGGGTCATATGCAGATCAGGATTTCCTGTGTGTCTATGTATGATGCATGCAAACTTGCATCCCAGGGGAGCATTTTATTTAATAAGAGATTTCAAACTTAGGTAAAAGGAATATGGGCCTTAAACTGCAAAGGATTACACAAAGTAAGTTATATTTTAATACAAGAGCAGTTTTTGTCTTGTTATCAAGCGATAACTGATGAGTTTTGTTGGCCACCTGCCTGTTGATAGTGTTCCTCTGAAAAAATTTGCAGGAGAAAGAACAAGTCTGTGTTTCCTGTCCTGTGATTAAAATGGATAAGAATAAGCATATTTTGTAGGTAAACTTCAAGAACTGAAGATGTTGACAGCATCAGGGACACTTGATAGATCATAATGTTGTCTAATTTACTGCATTTGACTGTATGGAAATTTTTTCAACTTACAGAAGAGAGTGTCAGAAACATAAAATAGTGAAGAGCACTACTTGGCTTACTTATATGTGCTTATAAGGCATAAACTGTGGTGTAGGGATGTGCATTCACAACTCATAGGCAGTGAATAAGGCTGGCATGTATAAGTTTCAAAAGAGAGTGTGATTCACTCTCACACAGATAAATTAATAGATATGCATCTATTTTATATACACATATAATATGTATCTATATTTAATAGAGGTAATAACTCTTTGTCAGATCATCATTCTAGCAACACGTGTAAGTTTCTGAGAGGCTGGTGCAGAGCTGTATGCTTTGAAACAGTCAATATTAGTTCAGTCAACCTTTGCCAAGTGTGGCCATATGTGGTATAACTAATTCTGCGTAACCCCTTCAGCTTTCTGTCACAGTTATTGCTAATGCACTATATTATTCTCCTGGACCCGTGACTTGCCTCTGTCTCCCACAGGGCTGCAAGTGACAGCTCGGTAAAGACACTTAATGCCTTCCAGAGCTGCATGTCAGCTGTAATGCACTGTTTTGCACCTTTGTTCAGTAATGGTGGTGGTGCTCCATAGCAACGTCGGCTTCCCAGCTGTGCGAATGTCTGCCATGGGGAGGCCTTCTGGGAGCTATTAGAGCCTATGGAAAATCTCCAGGAAGGATGCAAGGTGCAGTGCACACAAAGCACGGGTGAGAGAAGCTCTGCTGCTGCCTGTGCCCGAGCACCATAATCACTGCTAAGCCCTCATGAATATGCTCGAGTGTCGCCAACAGCGTGCCTTTTGACAAAATACTCTTTCCTATTGGTTGGAAACCAAGGACAAATATTAATTTATAATGTAATCAAAGGGACAGCCCGGAGTCGCTACTGTGCATGACAACTGCGAGATTTGAGGGAAAGATTTTCTTATGTAAATGAGACAGTGTTAATCTGCATACAAAGGGATTTTGGAGAGAATTTAGACCAACTGCTGCTGAAAATCCCTGAGAGGATGAGAATCCTACCCTTTTTCACTGCCTTTGAAATCTGCCCACTGTCCCATAGAAATATGCTACTTCTCCAATGAACAAAAGGTCAAATTAAGTGAAAATCTCAAATTTTCAATCACCCTGAAATTGCAAGGTTTTAATTAAATAAACTAACTAATATTAATCAAGTCTTAAGATACAGTCAGGCTTGTTGTTCATTACTTGCTCTTTGTGAAGCTAAATAAGACTCATTCACAAATCCATGCTTACCATTCCTGAAAATCTGAAATTACCTGAAGTGTAATAACATACTTCATAGTAATTTAAGACTTAAAAAAAGTAACTAACTCAGTTTAAGTATTTTGAGGGTTTTTTCTTACCAAATTTGGGTTAGCCCTGATTACATGCAAAACTTTCATGAGCATTGTGATGTGGTATTTTATGATTGCAAAACTCCACAGTTTGTTGGCTTGTACTATTCATGTAATTTCCTCCTCTGCCTGCCTGCCCCAAAACAAAAGATTTTGTTTTGCGTTAGCTAGCCCTGATGTCTGAGGTCATACAAAAATCAAGAAAGTGAAAACCCTGACATAGAAATAGCATCCACTTCAGAGCAGTCTGTAGCTAGCTTGTTGGTGATTATTGGACTCTGTAGATGAAGACTTGAAAGTGTCTTCTTAATTTTAAATTTACGTTTATGGTTTTAATTCTGCCATTTTCTGTGCACTTTTAAAAGAAGTCCATTTCTTTATGCTGACTTTGCTATTTAATACAGAGAAGTTTAGGGTTTTTCCTCTTCTCTAATTTTATGCTCATCTCAGGTTGCAACTCATGAGGGATACTGAGAGGAGACAGATGCTGAAGGCAAAATTGCTTTTTTGTTTTTAATCTCAGTAATAATTCATCTATCTGGAAGACTATCTCTTGTGATAACAAATACAAAGAATTTTTGGCATGCCCAAGAAATTTCTGTATTTTTTGGAAGAAGCTATTTCCCATGGGAAACCCAAAAGTATCACAATCAATATCAATGCTTTCCTGCTTCCTAGTCTGCAGCTGTGGAGACAGAACAGTGCAGGGACACCTGCTTTACTGTCTCCATTTATAGATCTGAGGTGGCCTCAGTGTGAAGTGCTTCAGCCCTCCCTTTACATTGAAAGCAGCAGGAGGGAGATTGACAAAAACAGCCCACAGGTCCTGACCCGCTGTCCTTTTCACTCGCGTGCTAAGGGAATACACTTAGATTTGTGTTAGAAGCAGAAGAACAAAGCATTTGAAAAGACACAAATGTAGAAGTTTCCTGCTTCTCACACAGCTTTAGAAAAAGCCAGGAATGGCATCGTGATACCTGTGGGCCCACTGAGCAGCCCTGGTGCATCCATACTGAACTCAGCAACTGGAGGGCTTTCTGTCCATAAGGAGCACCAAACTAACCAAATACTGGTTTGGTTCATGCAATCTGATGTGTCTTTTTAAACAGCATATTTATGAAATGTAAAGGAATTTCTTCTGTAGCACATGGACTGCATTGGCAAATGCTGCAATGGCCAAAATGGATTAAAATATCATTTTGAATAAGTTAAGGGGAAAAAAATCTGTACTAAATATAAGGAGTCAAGATAAAGGTTTGACTTCAAGTTTAGGAATGTCCTCAGCCAAGAACTGCTACAAGTTGGGCAGTCACACCAGAGAAGCAATTCTGTGAACCCAAACTGTTCTTGTCCTTCCTTTTCCTCATCAATGTGCTCAGTACTAAGTTAGAAAAACCTCTGATTTGAAGCATTTTAGCTGGTTTATGGTTTATATATATATATATTTTTTTTTTTTTTTTTTTTGTACTTCAGCTGTTTCTTCCTTCTTATTTTGCAGTTATATAGCTGTTGGTTGACTTTGTGGACCAATGTTATTTCAAGTACTGCCATTAGTTTGCACAGGCATCAAAACGATCCCCCATAGCTCATAATTTCAGTGTCTAGTGGCTATCTCCACTGCTGTTTATTATCTAGAGGATTTAAAATTTTCATCTGAGGCAAGGGAGTTTGCTGAGTAGGGATAGTTGTAGAGCACAAGGTTAAATGCTTTGCTGAACTGGTATTCCTTTGTCTATACTTACACACACAATTCTTCCAGGGTTATGAGGGGAGTAACTAACAGCCTTTAATACGTAACCCAATTTCAAAATTCCAGAACAGTAAATTTGCAGGATAATACTTCCTGTTCATGCAAAAGGCCTAGGACAAGGGCTTATCCTCACCTGCTTTCAGATATTCTTCATGTTCCCTGTTGACTCCGAGTTGTCATGGAAAAGTTTGCAGAGTTAGTTCCTCGGTTCAGTGTTTGGCCTGAAGTGGTTAGTGACCTTCTGCACCAGTAGTTTTGTTTTACAAGGGCTGACATGAATTTTACTTATCTTGACATGTGCAGATTAAGGTGTTCTTTGCTTCATCACCCATGAGAAGTAGCATCCTGAGAGAAGGATATTGTGTCAGCAATTTTAGGGACATCGGAGGTCTGAGTATCTACATAAATTTCACCACCATTTTGTTGGATATTTTAGAATGCTGGGGTGAGGCAGTAACATGTGACAGAGAGAGAAAGAAAACCCTTATGCTGTGAAATAGTTTACTTCAGCTGGTTTGCAGGTTTCTTTTTTTGTCTAGATATGGTTACTATAAAGAATATCTGATAGTCTATTATTTCTTTGTACAAGAATGTATGATAAAGAGAAAAAAACCTCTTCATCATATATGACAAAGAAGCACCCTAAAGCAATCCAGAGTATTGATGTTTGAGAGCCATGAGCTTGAACACAGGCAGAATCTGAATGCAACTCTAGTTTTACACTCATGTAATTTTAGAGCGGTTATGTTTTTATCTGAGAGGGGAATTAGGGGAATTTTTTAATACAGCTGTTAAATTTTATCTTGTTTGCCTAAGCTGCTACATAGCAGGGTTTTTAAAAAAAAATTATGGTTAGGATTTTGATATGACCTTATCACTCAGCATACGGCAATACAGATGGAGAGTGAAGTCACAGATGAGTGACAGTGAGGAACCGACTGGGAATGAGCAAAGCCTTCGATATGCAGAGAATGGAGGAGAAAACCATCTGCTTTAACAGTTTTCTGATGGACTCCCTTGCAGGCTGCATGTCAGATGTCTTCTGGAAGTATTGAGAAGAACAGCTTTATTTCCTTCAATATTCCTTATCAATTTCCTTCCTTCCTTCCTTAAATCATACTGAAATCTCAACCAAATGTCCACAGTGGGAAGGAATCTGCCATCCCAAGTCAGTTATCTTCAGGAAAGGCTTGCTCTGTCAAACTCTTAACAACTTGACCAGAAAGTCAGTAGGGAGCAATGACTGTGTCCAGAGAGTTGGTTCCTCCTAAAACAGGTAAGGTGAGTCACATACCTGAAGGCACCTGTATTTCTTTATTGATTATAGACACTTAAATTAAGGTTAGTTAAAAGCCACTCTTACCTGTGCTCAAAGAAAGGCAGAAGATGGAGTTTCAGGATATGTTGTCTTACCTGAAAATTTTATGCCCATGGAGTTATTTTCCAATATATGGGAACTGATAAGCATTTGGGTTGTTTTCCTTGTTTTGCTGGATTTTTTTTTGTTGTGTGTTTTTGTTGCTGTTTCTTTTCAAGACTAAATACAGCTGTGAAATGAATTATTGTATTTAGGAAGCGGAATCTTCTTCAAGAAAAGTACCTGTGCAATAAACATGATGTGCTATTGAGATTAAATGTTTACTGAGGATATGTATAGATTGGACTTGGATGAGAGATCTATAATACCTCAGCAATCTGAGGAGTTGAGGCTGGAGCTCACAGATTAGGACTGGGATGTGGAAGGTTCAAGAACATGTACTTGGTTTTCCTACATTCAAAGACCAGTTTTTGAGTGCTCTTGAGGGTAAGAGGATAAACTTCATCAGAAAGCAGGGTCAATTTATTTGTAACAGATGTTGGAAGCCCAAGAGCTACAGCCAAGTGAGATTGGTTTTATACCCTCATCAGCTTTTCTTACTAGCCAAGATTCTTGACATGAGAGTGCATTCTCAATGATCAATTAGCTACTTTGTATTATCTGTTAATTTGCTCCCAAATGCTATGTGCAAACTGCTTCCTTCACAGCTGCCACAATCTCCTACTTCCCTTTACCGCATTCTGTGATATATTCAATTTTGCAGCTTTGAGTGCACCGAAATGTAGATGCACTGTCAAATTAATGGCAGGGAGTAATATCCAGTGGCACAACGCAAGGATTCACTACAGTTTCTTTTAGTGCAGTTTGTCAGTTAGTAAGTTGTGGTCCATTTGAAGTATCTCCTCAGCTTCAGCTTTCCAGATGTGGCCCTGTACTGCTGCAAAGCCACAGGCCGAATAATCATTTTAGGCTAAACTTTTTATTGTAGAATTAAATGGGTACTGACTGTACCCAATTGCAGAAGAAGGTTGTTTTCCTTAATGTGTTGATTCTGTTCTTCATCAGCACTTCACATGCCAATTTCTTATACTGTCTTCTTTTCCTTGTTACTCTCTTCTTTTTATACCCTTGTATTCCGCATCTGAGATCTTCCTGCACGTGATGGTTGTCCCATCATTCACCCCAAATAAAAGGTAGTATCTCCAATGCTCCTAGGAAATAAAAGTAAAATCAAAATGCAGGTAATCTCCTGTTTGTCTTTTGCTTTTCCAAGGGAGTACAAATTCTATACCAGCCTTATTGCGTACGTAGGAATGCTGCAGGCAGGGGCCAGGCCTCCCAGCATTCTCCTCCCACCTGTGCCAAGGATGGACCTCAGCTGAGAAGAGGCTTTGCAGTGAACCTCACCCCCTGTGCTTTGATGTGTGGGCAGGTCAGGCTTTTATCACATGGTACAGCATTGCTGAAGCAGCCTATTAGAGGTGGTTTCATTGCAATAAAAATCAATTTATTTTTACTGCTTTAGAGCATCTTCAATTTATCTTTAATCTCTAACTTTCTTTCTATGTGCTCCACTTTAATTTTCAGATTGTTTTATTTATTGAAATAAGAAAAGGTAGCCTGAATGGTTCCAAGAGGAATTATCAAGTTCTGAAAGAGAATTGTAAATCATGCCAAAGGAGGAAAAAAAGGAAAGAAAGAGCTGAACTTGGTCCTTATTATTTCTAATATCATCATGCTGATGCTTGCATACAGTAGCTAATAGATTTAGTTCACATCGGTTCATACAATACATAGAAAATGTGAAAAAAAAAAAAAAAAAAAAAGATGGGAAATGTCACCTTAAGTTCAATAGGTCAGATTTTCAGCTGGTGTAAAATGAAGCTTTGTCGATTCCCACCTGTTTAAGGTCAGGCCTAATATATTCATAAATGTCTTTCTTATACTGCCATTTTATACAGCCATGTAACTTTCTAGTTGGCTTTTTCCTTTCTAAATTCATCCTCAATTGATGCACAGCGAAAAAGCTAATAAGATCAGCAGTGGAACAGTGTAAAAATACAGCTCTGACATTATGACTTTAAATAATTCTTCATATCAAGTTATTAATAATTTTTGAAAAGTCAAAAAAGTACTCCCTTCTGAGCTGTGATTGTACCTTAACTTCATTCATTCAGGGAAATTTTGCATGGAACCTTTGTCTTGTAGTTCTACCTGGAAGGCCTCAGGTGTGCCATATGATCCATAGGTTTTATGGGGATGGCTCCTCCCATGTTAATTTTAAACAAATTTATGGGTCAGGCTGTTAATACTGTAGTTATTTAAATTTCTTTTTTTTTTTTTCCCCTCGTGGGACATCATAAGAATTGGAAATTTGTGATTTTTTTGACATTTAAGTGCACTTGAAATGCAAAATATAAAAAGCAGGTAATTGGCCACATTTCATTTAAAAGAATAATTAAAAGTTATTTTTAACTTGTAAGCTGCAGGGCTGTATCTGTCTCAAGTGATTACATGTGGAAATGAGAGTGCCCCTTATTTTGCTGAATAAACTAAAGGCTATTGTTTAAATGATCTCTAATGACCTTCTAAATCTTTACTTTAGTAGCCTTCTGCTATGAATAACGACTCTGACCTTCCTGATTTTTCTCAGGGTATGAGGTGCTATCCAGTATGCCCTGGACTAGCGGGAGTCTATCCTTAAAGGAGCCCCACTGGGAGGCTTGATTTGCCCCCACATCCCTTCTTTTTGTTCTGCAGTTTAAAGTGATAACAAGCTCTTTCCTGGAGCATCACTCCTCATGAACAGCATAGGATATTCCCAAACTGGAATACTGGAAATCCTTTTGCAGCAGATTTCTTGAACCTTTAAAGTGGTCTACAATATATGGTTCACTTCCATTAAAAATAATTGTTTAAAATGAGTTTGGTAGTTTTACCACATGCAGGTTGCTACTATATTTTCAGAAATTAGTTTGGTGAGTTGTATCCACTAATGTGGATACAAGCCACCCTTATATTTTAGGGTAGGCTTCATTATTGTTAAGTTTTATGGCCTCTGAAGCTAAAAAACTTCTCTTGTATTTCATTGCTTTTGAAATGGAATGATAAAAATTTAACATAAATTTTAGATGGGAAATGTCAGCCATTGCTCCTTGAGCTGTATGCAGAAAGAGACTTCACAAGGATCCCTTCAGAGAAATGTTCTCTAGAAAATCTTTGTCTGAGTGCTAAATTGTGGGGATTTTCTTGCTTTGGGTTTTTTTTATTTTGCTCTATACAGGTGACACTATTTGCATTCCTATTAGCAAATTCTTTGTGTAGCAGAGATCAGTCTCTGAGACTTCCATTCAAAACCCAACAGTAGATCTTCCTTTGTGTAATCTGTCTGTAGCAGGGCAGCTACAGGCACATCCTAGGCAAAGAGGTTGTTCAATAATGTCAGATGAGTCCCTGGAGCCCTGCTCTCTGTCATATTATTTTCTGCAAATGCTGACGAAAATGAAGCGAAGCATTTATTTATATTCATATGCCTATTATTATGGTAATAGAATGGCTATTGTAGAATAAATAAGACAATTTATACATATGGGGTTTAACTTAAAGTCCCTTTTCAATGATTACCTCACAATTTTTTTCCCAAAATTGAAATGGGAACTCAGATGGAGTTAAGATATGTAAGTTTCTGCACAAGAAAGGTGACAGTTGGAGAGATGAGAATAGTTAGACCTTAGGTGAGGGGCTGTGCTGAACTGCTTCCTGCATCTGTATTAGTGAAATATATCCAGTAATATACAACAGGCTGTGTGCCTTCGAAGCATACCTTAGACTGCCAATGTGTTGTGAGGCAGAAAGAGAACACAAGTTTTCTTCATTCCCCAGAGAAAAGTGAGTATCCATTGTGAGCTACATTTATTGAAGTGCATTATTGCACTCATAAAATGCTTTTTGGTTATGGTGCAAACACAGGAGAGAGTAATTTAACCCCTAGCTTGCAGAGAAACCAACACACTTGGAATTCCTGTTTAAATGTTGAAACAAAAAGTGGCACCTTCCCTTGTAAGAGTGTCCAGATTTAATTTTACTTGCCTGAAAAAAGATGCCTGGTTTATGTGCCTCTGGTCAGACCCTTTGCTGAATGACATAAGTTTATATTTATATATGGTGTTGTTATATATTGGTTGGGAACTTCTTTTTATACTTCTTTGTAAAATCTGCTTATACAAAATAACAGAAGCCAGTAACCACTTATTTATTTCTTTTGTTTTTGTAACAAACATTGACAACAGTGTGGTTTAGAATTTCTAGCCTACTATTGTGTTACTCTTCTACTGCTAAATCCTATATAATCTTGCACATCCATGGAACTAGCTATGCCAAGTCTTTTAAATATAGGTAACTGCTGTGACTCTTCCTTCCCTTTTTGCCATTCCACTTTCCTACTAGTCCATTATGATAAGAAGGATGAATGAAAACATAGCTGTGATTTGGGTCTACTAAATGCCTGTTATCCTTTCTATCCTTTCCTAATGACAGTTTATTTTTATGCTTCTTGCTCCTCTATGTTTGGCTGTCATCCACTCTTCATTGCTTTGAGGATTAAGTGGTTGCTATTCCTCTTTTATATTTCTCCTAGTTTTCTGCATCTCTAGTGAATAAATATATAGTCACTTTGACAGTTTTGTGTCTTTTGATAGTGGGGTTGTAGGGTTTTTTTCTCTCTAGTATATCTTCCTGTGATTTTTATAGTTCTATAACATCCGTTGCCTCAGGGCATGTTCAGTAAAATCCTGCAGGAGTTTGTTGAGTCTTTAAGAGGTATCAGCTTGTTAATAATTTTACAGGACTTGGAAAGAAAGAATGTGTGATATTTATAGGACAGGTTGTTCATCCACTGTGGCATTTTGGCAGATATATTGATATATATCTTCTTTGAACTCAGTGTTTTTCCATCAGGATGAGCTCTGCTTTTCTTCGCAGTCTCAGTGCTGACAAACATGGCATAGGCAGTGTGAGTGTGTGGATATGTACATCTGTAAAAATGCAGCATTATGCTTTACATCCTTGCCTTCATTTTGAATTTTAGTCTTCAAATTATTTACAATCTGTATCTCACCTATGTGGTGCAACGTACGTATTCTTCATTGTCTTTTACCTTTTCCATTTTAAGTCTCTAGCCAGCAGTTCTGTCCCTGGATGTCTGAAAGAGATGCACCAGTTGGAGTGATCCTACTGGATAATCAGGAAAATATATTTGACTTGGGAAAAAAAAAGAAAAAGAAATAAAAAAGGAAGAACTATTCAATGGAAAGCAAAAGACTCAGGGGCCTTGTTAATGAGAGAATGAACGATCATGAGAGAGAGAATATTTCACTCCTAGGTCACCAGTTCAAATGCAGACTAGCTTAATAGTGTAAGTTGTTAGCATCTGACAGCTGTTCCATAATCCATGAGAAATGGGAAAATAGTCACAATCTAGTTTCTCTGGCTTCTAGCTATCCAAACGTTGACATCCTACAGACGATCATAATTTGCACAGGGATATTAATCATTTGTTTTACCCTTGCAGACACCGAAGGGAGGTATTACAATCCCAAATGTAAAGAACACTTGAACTTTCCCATTCTTTAGATATTACAGTATGGGACAAAGTTGAAGGATATTTGAAAGCCACTGTGAGAAAGGTATCACCTCCCCCTGCCATTTGCAGTGTTGAGTTACTTGGTAATTGAGGATAGCAAAGAGACAACATAGACCTTGGTGTAACTAAGCTTTGCTGGATGTTTTTAATGAGTAAATATAGAGTAAAAATTACATATTAACTTTGAAAAACAGATTAAAAATTTAAAAGTTTGAAAGGCAAACAAAAGTATTTCCTTTGAATTCATAGCCCTGAGGTGGTGGTGTCAGTTCAATGCCATAACTTCCAAAATTCTTAGGTTACACTATTGTGTGTACAAATTAAAGTTAAGAACAACATGCTTGAACAGGTTTAGTATTTATATAAATACTGTGATTATAACAACAAATAACTGTATTTTTACTTTGCAATGTTTCAAATAGTAAGTTAAATGTGTGTCTATATTATATGTAGCATCAATTGATCACAGAAGAACCATTACATTGGGATTTATGGACTTAGATTCTCACAATCAGAAAATTTCAGAACTGTTTGAAGGAACTAAAATTCATGGGCTTGATTCTGGAAGATTAAAAAAAAAAAAAAAACAAACAACAAAATAAAAACCCTGGAAGAAAAGTCTGGGCTGTAAGTGAGAAAACATTAGAATGAGGCATAATCTTTTTTTCTTTCATTCTTCCATCCAAAAAAATCTGCAAAAATACCCAAGTCAATTGTTACACAAATGGGGCAAAGTAAACCAAGGAAATACTTACACACACATCATCAATATCACAGTTCTGGTCTATTTTCTGGTTTTTGATTGGGAAATATAAGATTAAAATTTCTTTGTGCAGGATTCTTTTTTAAAATAAAAAGTGAAAAATACTGCCATTTTTCCATGTCATTTGGGAACTTGAGTGTCTCTTCTATTCCTCAAACCACAGCAATATTAAATGGGTTAAAATTTGCTTTAAGCCTTCACATTTGTTTTAAATTAGTTTATCAGTTTCTTGCACTGCCAAGTATCTGTACATCCTGTTTACTTCAACAGGCCTTGCAAGTGTTCAGTGTTTTGTGAGGTTCAGACTGGTACTTCAGGAGGAGTAGATCCATGTAGGTTCATTTTGCTCTTTGGTGCATCTTGTAAAGGCTCTTCAGATTAACACAAGCCCAACCCAGCTGCTAGGAATAGGGAAATGTAATTTTGAAGAGGTTTTGGCTGTTACGAAACAAAAATGATGCATAGAATGGATATGTTTGTAAGCAAAAGTGACATCTCCTGTCTCAAATGGTAGAGCACATCTTAGCAGCTGCTCTTTATGTGTAATTAGAAGCCAGATGGGGTAGAAACCTGGTTGTTTTACAGGAGTTAACAACAGACATTAAAAACTCACTTCTTCAAAATAAAAAATGCAGCCAATACATTATCAGAACTTGGAAATTAGTGATCATAAACTAGATTTGATTTAGCTATGATGCCTTTCATTAATCACATTTGTTTATATAAATGTCAACAGTTGTAGTCTCTTGGCATTTTCTTGAACTACCATCATGAAGTGTTTATTTTGAAGTAGCATGTTGTTCTGCATATAATGAGAATTTTAGGCTTCTTTTCTGCTCCTCAAACACTTTTTAATGCGGCTTTAACACTTTTGCCATTTAGTTAATTTAACTTTTTTAGGGACATATGCTTGGAAGGATCTCCCTGTTAATGTTTTTGGCTCAAAAGACTAAAGAGTTACTTCCTTAAAAATGATTGCAGCTTTCAAACTGAATACGCAAGCCAGATTCTCAGTGTAGGCGTGTAACAATTATTTTCTTACAATTTGTAAGTGACCCAAGGTTTAATTGCAAACAGGATCCAAAGTGAAAATAGCTCGTGATCATTATATAGAAGAGTTTCCTTTCCACAGACATTTCTACCTAGAGATGAGAGACAAAACAAAGAAAACCCAACACTACGTCTGCTTGTTTAAAGTGTCTCTGATTTTACTGTTGATTAAATTTTCAAGACGAAAGCTCAGTTCTTCACTATGTGATTAGTCTTATATACAGGCACCTGAAGAAATTGATGATTTGTTGTTTACTGTAACTTGAAAACAGCACAAGTGACTGCATGCTGTACATTTTAATTTACCCTTTTGATTTTTTTGCCATCTTCATCAAAAGTGCAAATTTTCTTTTTAGTTCAAACTTGTCAAAGAAAGAAAACAGCAAAAGAATAATTTCAACTCTTAATGTGCAAAGTGAAGCAGTTTGCAGGTATATCAGTTATTTTTCATAGCTGCCAGTTGAGGATGGAAGTTGGGTTTCAGATGTTCCTTTTTCCAATTTGTCTTGCAGAAGTGAAAATGTTTTGCCATGGGCCTAATTGTTCATTTACTGAAGATTTAAATTATTTCTTCTCTTTATCAGTTATAAGCCTGACATAATTTCATTCTTCTATTTGCCTAAAAACATTATTAAGTGATTTTTACTGAATAAAGCTGGGTTTAAAATAAATTTTAAATAACTTTCCCTAGAATTATTTATTCTTTTCTTTACTGTTCTGAGTGACTTTTTTTTGCTGATGTTAATAACTAGAAACTAAGGGCAAGTCTCTTCCTCATTCTCTTTCTGAAATTACATATCCAAATGGCAAGGCTGTAACCATAAATAAGATGTAGGTTTTGTGGGAAGATATAGAGTCCTTTACACTTAATTAATTAAGCAAGGCTTAAAATGTGAAGTTGTATTTCTCCACATTTTTTTTATATAGGCAGTAATAAAATGAGCACTGCAATATGGGAAGAGGAGAAAATACTACTGCAGGCTTAATGTAAGTCAGTGATTTGTAGGTCAAATAGAGCAATGGGGTTCTTAAGTTTTTTTGGAGATGAATAACAGCTTGAAAAAAATACTGGGTCAATGCTATGCAGCAAATACTTTTTTTGAATGATCTATTTTGTTCAACCCAACATCTGTCTCTGCTGCCTATCTAAGGTTTTTGTGAAGTTTTATTGTAAAAAAACTTGATTACTGTAGCAATAGGTACAGATTTTGATTTGTGTCTTGTTGTGGCTTCCTTGCAGAATTAAGGATGATGGAAAAACTGAATTGCTGTTTGTCACTAGCAGAATAATATTCCTTTGAAACATTATTTGACTTTTTTGTTTGCTTGTTTTTGGCAAACATTATTTAGTCCCTTTGTTGGGAAATCAAGCATGTTCTTCCAGGCTTTTGCTTCTTCTGTCACAAGCCAATCCTGACAGCTCCACCTCTGAATGTAACCTCACCCCTCCAAAGTAGATGTTACCTGGTGGGTGCCTAGTCCCTCCTTCCCTACCTGCAGTTTTGACAGCATGAGGGAGTGCTGGCTAGCCCAGAGTCAGATGTGTTCATTAACTGGCTGGGCTGGGCCGGGCAGGGGGGATGTTTGGTGAGGAGAGAACCTGCTGCATTACCATGTGGTGGAAATGGGCACCAGAAAGCAGACATTAGTGCTCTCCTGAAGGCCACCCAGGAGCAGATTATCTATGAGACTCCACCTCTCAAACTTGGTTGCAGTTTATGAGTAGATTCAATACCTACCATGATTTTGGATTTAGAGATATGGCATATGATTGCATAAATCTTGCTTCGAAGGATGCCAGGAGGGGAAAAAGGAGTCAGGTTTATTTATTTTGGTTTAGACTGCTATTAGCAGGAAAAAAAATGTTATTATTATTTATAGATTATATTCACCTATCCAGGTACATTTTTACTGCCATTTCCATGCCAATTTGGTGCTTGGTTTAAGTAGAAGTGAAAACTACATTCAGATTTATTTGTTTCCATGGGATTTGAGACAAATTCTGACTAGAAGAAGTGAATCTCCACATAGATCTATGGAAAGCAAGCTGCATATCTAGGATGGAGGGTTCCTTAGGTAAATGCTGTGATATTTTAGAAATATGAAATCCTTTATTTTTTATTTTGCATATGAATGTATCAGCATGTTGATAAAAGAAGGCAAGTTTGAGAAGAAGGTTTGCTTAGTGCTTTGCAAAGTTGAGCAAAGCAGGCACAGTGGGATGGACTGGAAATTGAGGATTGAGTTATGCCCTCTATATAGATTGGACTCTGAACTTTTTAAAATGCACTTTTTTCTCTTTAAGAAATTGCTTAAGACCAAGCATGTCTGCGTGTGGTGCATGGTGTTGGACACCATATGTGGGTGGCATGGTGTTGGGATGGAGCTCACCATTGCTTCAACCTGGTGGAGTCTAAATCAGGAGCTTACAAACATGAAAACAGTAAAAGAGCCTGTGGCTTACAAAGGCACAGATGGTAAGAACAATGTGAACAGAGCAGAAAACCTGAACAACTTTCATGTAAAGAGGAAACCACAGGGGTACTTCTGTTTATCAAGCCTGCCTGGGTGGCCAAAGTCCCTTTTAACAGCACAGAAAAGCCCGTGTGCTGTGTAGGTAACACATTGCACACAATATTTTAAAAGAGTGCTGTGAAAACTGTGAATAATGAAGATATATTTGACCAGAATATGTATCTATTATGTTGCATTCCAAATCTAATGGGCAAAGACAGATATTGCAGTATATGATTAACACTACTGGAAATTGAAAAGAATTTTGTACCTCGAATAGCTGAAGGAAAGGTTTGTTAAAGAGCAGAAATTGCAAGCTGAAATAAGATGGAAACAGGGAATAAATTATAGTTTTTCACCTACCTCAATCAAAGCATACAATGAATCTTGCATTTCCTGATTGAAATTCAAGCTATTCTTTTTAATAGTTTGAGGCTTAATTTAATGGAAACATTGGAAATTGTAGATTGGATAGTGCTTCTCTCAATCTCTTTTGCTGCATTCAACTTTTCTTTTGTAATTTATGTATTTGTAGATAAAACAAAGATGTGAGCTTATAGCTTGCTATTGATTCAACTCCTTTTCCAGTTGATTTAATTAGGTCCTTTGCTCCTTGAAAACCTGATCTGAAGCTTAGATACAGATACATTGCTTCAGGCATTCAGGCTAAGGTGATGGAAGGAAGCAATGAGCCCATTGTGAGGGGCTTGGCATGGGGAGCAGTGGGGGAAGCTGGCAGCAATCAATCAGCACTGCTTTCCTTAATAGAAAACTCTCCAGTGCCAAAGTTACTACTGGGAACAGAGATATGCAAATAAAGTGTGGAGAACTGCATAAATGCAGACTGATAAAGAGGGAGATTCAGTAAGTTTTGTATGCAGTCCATACAGGTTGTGGTGTGGTTTGGAGCTTTTTTTGTGGTGATGTTCTGGTTGCTTTCTTGTTAACATGATTAAAAAGAGAAATAAGAGCAGGCTGGAAGACCTGCCTTTTACCGAGGCATGATAAATGAGCTTTATGTACACTTATTTTGAGTGGATGCAAAGACATTCCTAGGTGTGTGTGACCTATTGCCCATCTAGCAAGAGTGCAGTGCTTTAAAGGAACATCTACCAATATTGCAGTAAAAATTATTTCTGAAAGTAGTTATTTTTAGAAACATGGGAAGTGATGAGACCGCAGTTACTCTGGCTACTGCTTTCTAGCATCTCAGACCCTTTCTTGAAGCTGCCTCTCTTCTCTGTTTAAGACATCCATTTTTCAGCTCACTAGTATTCTTATTCTTTCAGGGACAAATATTAAGCACTAACTCTTTTCCCATGAGGTAAGTAGCAACTACTTCACATATATACAGGATATAATCCTAGTTCTAGAACAGTAATTTATGACACTGTATTCAAACTCAATCAAAATAGGAAGACCAAAATAAGATTACCAAATTTCTTAAAATAATTTTAGCAAGTTTCTTAGGTCAACGGGTTGTGTACTTTCAACTTAACCATAAATTATTTCAGATTCCAACTATTCCTATTAAAATGTTGAAATTTATATGATTAGATTATAAGTCTACCAAGCTCAGGTAACAATTGCATATACAGTACCAAAACTTTAGGAAGGCCCGGGTAAAGCAATATGAAATTATGTAAATGGATTTACATCAGAATTATCTGTATTAATGTTGCAGTGTAGGATATCTGCTGAGGAAGATAATCATCTTTACTTCAGACACACTGCTCAAATGCATGCATATTGTCTTCTGTTTCTCAGACAGTAGAACTTGAAAACTAAAAGCTTCCAAGTATCTTCTTTTTGGTCAGGTGACAAGCAGAGAGTAGGGATTAATGAGCTGCAACCATGAGGAAAAGGGAGATTGTTTCCCCATGTCTTTGTAGTTGGAACATATGCGCATAAGATGATGCTCAAACTTCAGTACTTGGCAGCCAGTTCAACCTCCTGCTCAAGTCAGGACTAACTTCAAAGCTCTTGACACTTTGTTCTATTTCACGGCTATTAAAATAAAGGTCTTCGCTTAATCCTGAGGCAAATTTTTAGAATTATGTAGGCAAGTGAGAAAGTTTTGCCTACTTCCTCTGCCAAGCACTGTACTAGCAAGGCTCTAATTGTTTTGCCAGAATATGCCATGCCCATGTTATAAACTGAGGGAGGCCGCAGAGGAAGGGAGAGAGAGAGTCAGACCACCTGTCTCAAACTCCTTCAGGAAAAGTATGGGAGGAATGTGCCCAAGAGTGGTAGGTGAGCCAAGTCTTTCTGTGGGGGCAGAGAGGTCCAGATGTCTATAACCATTTTTTTGGGTCTTATTTCCCTCCTGTGCTGAGCACAGTGATGCACATGCCAACACAAAACCCAGCAGAGGGAAGTGGATGGTGCTGCCTGGAAGAGGAAATGCAACCCCCTGGGCCAGGGGGTCCCCTCAGGTAGACACAACCCTGGCAGCCCTAAAATGAGGCATGGCTGGGATTGCCTGCTTGAACTTTTGACCCTTAACTATCTCAGCTCCTAACTACCTGAAAATCTTATCCCTACATGCACAAAACTCTGCACAAGTAAATAACTAATATAGGGACAAAGATATGCAAGGTGTGCTTTGGAACTTTCCCTGCAGAAATCCAATAGGTGACATTTACAAAAAAAAAAAAGTAAGAATTTTCAGTTATTTATGATATTTATATTTATTTCCTTTTTTTTTCCCCCTGAATTATGGAAAGCTAACATATAAATATGGAAATAAATAAGAGGAATTTTTTACCCATACGAGTGTGTGAGTTGCATCTTCAAAATGCTGCTTTGCTTACTCTGTTGCTAGTTGTAAAATCTTATACAATCTCTCAAGGTATTTTGGTAACTTGATTTTCATTTGCTACGCTTACCACAACATAAGTACCCAGTCTCAGTAAGGATTAACCATTTCACCAGCTGAGTATATGAACGTGGTGAGAAAAAAAAAAAAATTATTGATTCCTGATGGAATTTGTGAGTAATTTAATATTGTCAGTGCCAAACATACTTGAAAAACAGGCCTACTTTTTCTAAGGAACTTTAAATAACCTTTTCCTAGAGTCAGTTGCTGTAGACTCTCTCCAGCTTGACTTGAATTTGGCCTTTTGTTACGTGGAAAACATTTAATAACTTCTGAGAAGATAAATGTTGTACGTAGGTTTTTTTATTGAGTTTGTTAAAACTTAACACCTTGATTCCTTTTCAATTTAGAATGTCTAGAACAAGAATGTCTTTTAGAGGTTGATTCATTATTTGACATGCCTTTTGGAAAACAAATAGGATTTGTAAGATGGGCCAGCATATCAATCACATTGCTTTGTTACTGTAGTTTGTGTTACACATCTGTCCAGGTCTGATAAATGGATTCAGTACATTCCTAGCTATCCCTCCTGCTTTTGTGGTTCAGGTGGCATTCCTCCCTCTTTCATTCTGGACACCTGTGCCCTGGATCATCTTCATTCCATGATGCCCTGACCCCCCTGTGTGATATGGCACGGGCATCACTAGACAAAATTCAGTGGTTGTTGAGCAGTTGCAAATGTGCTAAAGATGCCAATGCCTGAAGATCTGTGCTACACGGACCAATACAGAGACTACTTGGAACTCCATGTGGTGTAACTGCAGCCATGGAGAGGTTTCACAGAGCAGTGTGGATGTGAGCCACCCCGAGCCAAATGGCAAAGGAAAGAGGGATTAAAACAGCTCAGTACATGCAGCCCACAAAAAATATGGGAAGAGTGCTGCTCTAGGAAATACTCCTGTAATACCAACCCAGGTATCACCAAAACTGAACAGTGCCATGGCTTTCCTGTTAGAAGGCGCTCCTTAGAGGCAGGGGTATGTAGTATGACTTGGGGGATGTATTTCACCACTTCTACGAAATTGGATCTTTCCCAGGCCAAATCCCCAGACAACTGTGGTTTTTTAGATGCAGAGATTCTTTGTACATCTCCAGGGGTTCAAGTCTGGTGTTTCCTCCCTCATCCTCTTTTAAATATGCAAGCAACTAATTGGCCACTTTTCTCAACTCGTGAGTTACGCTCATTTTCATAAATTTGTTAGCACAGTATCTTTACAGGCAAGAGGATAAATGTGTTTAATTATATTGTTTTTACTTGTCTTTTTAACTTGTCTTACTTCCTTTTCCCTGGCTTTAACCCCTTCTTTCTCTTCAATAAAAATGTTTTGAATGTAGAGGCATGCTTGCATGTTCCCATTTTAATTTTGAGAGCTAGAAGATAATTAACCTTAACAAAAATGCACATCCAAGGATCATGCAGAATAGTCCATAATTTTACTCCCACAGACATGCAGCTAAAGTTTGGGACCCACTGAAAACAAGCTGGTGGTGTTACTGGCAGTATTTGTAATGCTTTTTGTCACAACACAGGACAAAGTAACCAAGTCATATGCAGGGCTGAGTATCCAGCAGCATTTGTGGGAACTACGTTCACCAAAACGTAAAGGGAGGAATGTGAAGGAAGCTTCCAAGTTTCTGGACAGATATATGAGTGCATGAAGCTTAGCATGAGGAACATCTTTGAGTGAGTTGTTAGTAGTGATACTCCCACGTGCAAAACTGTCTTGTGCTCACGGTTACTCCTTCTGCCATGAAACAGAAGGAAAACACATTCTTGGTCATATTCATTCTTGATCTGTTGGTTAAAAATGCTTTTTCATGAGAAAGTGGGACATGCCTCTTAGAGGGGGTCATTTTTATATATTTTACTGTCTGGGTGTTTTGATTACAACTTTTAGCAGAAGCGGGGCCTTGACAGTCGTGGCCAAGATATACTCAGCAGAACACCTGGCAAAGCAGTTCTGGTTGTATATCATTATGACCTTAATCCTCATGTCTCTGCTCAGCTCAAATGCCATTGCAGCTAGCAACAATTAAAGGGAGAGGAGTAGGTGCTGTTATACAAAAGATAATATCAGGTGATTAATACTTGTGCTGGCCATTTTATTCCTCTATTAAATGTGCTGAATTAACATTTCTGCCAGAAATTTCTTAGTGCTTCATCCCTAAGTGTATCTAATGTGAATCATTTTTGGCTTCAGTACTAGGCTATTGTTTGTTCAGGATTCTTAATAATACATATAGAAAAGGGCAATTCATATTTCTTTGCTAACTAGAGTTTTAGATTCAGTGGTTTGTTTTTCTTTAACTGAAGGCTGCAGGTAATGCATGATTTAATAAAATTACTTGAGCATTCCCACCTGAGCACTGATCATGATAGAATAATACAAATGATTGATGTTCTCTTCCTTTATGGTAAGCCAAAAAACCTGATCATGGTATCATAAAAAAGGAATAGCATTTTATAGCAGCAATCAAAGTTGAATGAAAACTAATGAATTAAAGGGGGAAGTTTTAGTACCTCTTTGAAAGAAAAATTCCAAGTATTTTATGGGATGAATTTATATAGGCTTTAAGGTAGAATTCTTTCTATAAAATAGACATGATAGTTTTTGCTGTCGCATTTAGCGTTTATCAAAAACATTCTAATAGCAACAGCCATAAAAATGCAACAGCATTTACTAAATAAGAAGCGCTTATGTTTTGATTAGAATAATTAAATATTCCTTTATTTTATAGCTGTGAAATGAATATATAAATAGAAGATCAAATGTATTTTCTGTTGTGGCTAGAAAATAACTCTGCATTTTTTCTTAAGTAATTTAATTATGTATAAAGCTTACCTGTAAAGGCTGTTAAATACCTTTTCCATGTTGTTTTGTTGTTGTTGTTGTGCTGTGCTTTATTTGCATATGTGTGCCTCAAAAATTCATCCAGAAGGTAGAGATTTGTTATTAAGGATATCTGACAAGTTAGAGTTTGATTTGGCCATGGTCTAAAGCCATGGCCATACAGTCATTTAGTTTGGCACAAATGTCAGCAGAAGGAATTCCTTCCTTCTTCTTCCACAGTCATGGCTGCCTACTCTGATTATGCCTGTCATGCTCCCTGCAGCATTTGTGAAGCTAAACCATAGACTGAGTGGAAGCCTTATCCAATGAAAAGGAAGTGTCTAGCTGGATGCTTGCAGGAATTACATCACCAGAGCTGAGCAAACAGCTTAGCGATGGCCTTTTATTACAGGGATAGGGACTTTGACCCATTGAAAACAAAGCCTAGCAAGGTGCTAGTTCAGGGCACAGGGAACAGGACAGGCCACCAAACAGGAGAAACTGCTGTTGGAATTTTGATGTCATGGGTGGTTTGTGTTTATTTGGACTCCAAGGACAAAATTTTTGACAAAACTTCAAAACCACACTGTTCCTAGTGATTGAATCCTGTTGCCCTTCCAGAGTGGAAGTGGATGGATGTTGGCTGAGGGCCATGGCCCACAGATCACCAGTCCTGTCACCACTTGCCACTTCAGCACAACACAGGGCCCGGTGTCTTTCACATCCCAGAAACATCCCTCTGTGACATTCAGCACATGTACTCAGAACAGGCTGTTGGAACATCAACAGGTTCTGGTTCACTTCGTTCTTTGAGTCAGTTGAGAACCCCTGTTGTTAATCTGCTGCTGCCTCAGGGCACACTGCAGGATCCTCATGCAATTTCTCTAGTTAAAAAACATAAAAATACTTCTCTCTACTTTAACACTTTCTTTTTTTTTATTCATTTGCTCTCCAAAATTTAGATTTCTAATGGTAAATTCAGCAAAATTTTACTGTAATATGAGAGAGGGGAGTCTCAGGCAGAAACAATCAGGAAAGAATGAAATACTGTTCATTTATACTTCTGTATGCTTGGCTTTAAAATTTTAGTGTTGAGTGTTTGATAATTTTCTATAGAGTCTCTGTGCATGAATTATTGGAAGTTATGGGTTCAATATACCCACAGATAGATGATTTATTGTTTCCAATGAAGACTCAGTCTCATGGTACAACACAAAAATGACATGGATTAGAATGTCAAGCAGAGTGACAATATGCCATCAGATATATGTTGTTTATGTACATATACATTCTTTATTTGAATAGTTCCTTGCTTTGTTACTATTGTATCTTAAAGAGCTGGCATTAGTGAACTGCTACTTAGAGTTAGGTGTGCCATTAAGAAGGAAGTACACTGAAGATGTTTTATGCCAAAAGCATGATGTGAAATGGAATTTTAGATATTTATGGGACAAGGTGGCAAAACATTGTATAAAACAGATGGCAACAGAAGAAGTATAATTTAAAATGCTGAGTGAGAAAATGAGGCAATAAAGGACAGAATTAAGAAATTATACCCCCAAAAAATGGATGTGTGATATGTAAGAAGATGGCAGAAGGATTACAAGAGTGGATGAGAGTGTAAAATTGTCCAATTTCCAAGATACTTAGGGGCTTATGTGCCATTGTCAGGAGGAGAAACTTTTGTAGATGTTCATGTGTCTAATAATAATCTGCATCTTGAGCTGCATGAATGCTTGCAAAAATAACCTGTATTCATTTAGGATCCTAAATGGATTCAAGGATCTTTGTGTTTTAGACTGTTTTATGCTTTTGGAATTTTTACCCATTGTGATGAAACTTAAATGCAGATAAAACTAAAACCTGCATTTAGAATGGGCTGAGAGGGAATGGTTGATACGATGTAATGGAGCTTGAGAATAAATGAATCAAAATGAGAACCATGAGCTTAAGTGAGCATTTAGCCGTGCAGGGAAAAAGGAAGAAAGTTATCTTTAATGTGTAGGAGAAGCAGCAGTAAAATTTATTTATGATCTGGATTAGGAAGGCTAGGGAAAGGTGAAACAAAAATGACATTTTTATTACAGGCTTGACTGACGGGGGGATGCTGGTGATGCAGTGCTTTGGTGGGAAGACAGAGAGGTCAATTTTGGCCATGTTAAGCTGATGGCATGCCAGCTAGGTGAGGTATCAATGAGACAGCTGAGGTAGGAGATTGGGTACAGGAAAGGTCAGAAGTGGAGAGGTTAATCTGGGATTTGTCAATACAGCTGCTCGTGTATTCTGTTTAGTAAATACTTCTATTAGGCCTGTACCAGAACCGCAAAAACCCCTCAAAAGCCATTGACAGCAACAAGATATTTTTATTAAAGGGTGCATTTACTGCAGGTTTCATGACTCGGAGCTGAATCTGCTACCAGAAGTTGTTCTTGTATCTTCTATTGCTTACAACACAGGGTTTGGTTCATGTTTGAATGGAGACAGTGGTCCATTAAAATAAATTGCCAGAATGTTTGCCTAACAGATCAGACTGACCTTCCTATGTGGAACTCAGGGGTTTAGGCTCACAGTTAGACTGACAGGTTTCACTAAATGGAAGTAAAAATATAATCTGTCATTCCTGAACTGTTTTTCAACTTCCTTTCTTCTGATGTTGTATTCTGAATCTGCTGTATCACACCAAGCCTACAGTTGAATTTATTCCGTTTCCATGTTCAGAGAAAATGTATGTTTTTCCATATATTTTCTATTTTATGGAAAACTATAACAGCAGCTTTGCCAAGTACACAGTAAATAAACTGCTTAAAGAATGTGATGATGGCGTAATTTATATGTAGATGTGAGCAATGCTATTTTAGATTATTGCAGCAAATTGCTAAAAGAGGAGTCTCATAAATATTGGCTTTTGAAGATTGGAGTCTGAATATTTTAAAAGGAAAAGTTTTTTGCAGGGAAATTTCATTTTCTGAATGTCATTTGAGAAACAGGTTGTGTTTTGGGTTTGTGTTTTTTTTTTTTTTCCTTTCTTACCCAGGAATGTTGGTTTTCAAACAACTTTTCAGGAGCTTTGGATTTCCTTATTTTTCACTGTAATCAAACCTGCTGTCATTTCTATTCATGCCCTGTATTTTTATTTGTCTTAGTCTTCCTTGCTTGCAGTAGTAGAGCAGCATCTATTGCTTTGAAGAATGTCAGCAACTTGTCAGCCATGAATTATTTTGTGTTTGGTTATGTTTTATCTGTGAGGATATCTTTTAAGGTGATTTTTCTGGAGGAGAGAAGCAGAGAGTTTTTTGTAGGCATTATTGAGTGCAAAATTTTTCCCAGTGTACTAATGAAGGTGTTTTCTTCCAAAACACACAAGTGTTTTTGATGTGTCCCTCTGTGTTGGTCCCTTCGTTGGTCCACTGGTGAGCATAACAATGTACTTTAGCATGCTCTTTCTCCTTGGCTTCAATTTAACTTTCTTATTTCATCAAAGTTAATTCTGACAAGAACTTTAAATGCCAGGAGAGGTAGTGTTCATTTTATGAAAACGAGATTTTTGATTTGTCATCTGCTGGCACTTCAGTTCTTAGCTCTGGAGCTATTTGAGTACTTTGAATAAGCTGAGCTTTTGTGGAACTGGGAGACTTCTGAGGAACTGAGAAACAGTTTTTCATGGCAGCCTTGCCTCAGCTGGGAGGGAAAAACTGAGTTATTTAAGTTGTTATTGAGGGGGAGGAACTGTTTATGAACAAAAGATATAAACTATTGTGCAAAGACTAGGATAGTTGTAGATTTTGTGCTAAAGAGCAGATCATCCCATGGAAAAGATGTCAGTAAAGCTCAGTCAGCAAAGTTTGACCAAGAGTCATGATGCTGCTACCTGTGAAAAAGGCACAAGTAAAAGTATGCACAGAGGGTGACATAAAAGAAATAGGAAGAGTACCAGGGAATAATTTAAATATTTTGGTTCAGATACAAAAATTCTTGAACTGCTTTGAGGTTAAAAGATGGTTTACTGGTGTGAATTTATTAATTGTGATCATATATTGTTAGAGGTTTAAATTTTAGTGCTTGCTGTGCAAGACACAGTCTTATACTGTAAGCACATACAAAAATGATATTACATTCTAATTTTTCTGAGAAAATATTATTAGCTGTTATTTTTTTCTAGTGACAAAGTTTAAGAATACTTTTTTTCTATAGAATGTGCCTTTTGTGACATTCAACACATTAGCTTTTTGTCTGTCAATACATACTGGAGATCTCCAAGGTAGGCTGAAAACAAATTAAGTATTCATTTATCAGGAAATGAATGGAAATGAATGGTTGTGATACAGGTTGGCACAGATGAGAGCTAGGATTTAAAATAAATTTATTTCCCTTTCACTAACAGGAAAATAACTGGAGAAAAGTAGCTCTGAATCAGTTCAATGTGTGCTAGGAATGTGACTTGGAGGCATATTATGAACCTCTTCATCAATACTGATTAGTTCATCTGACTCTATGATGAATCATATGCTCAAAACGTGAACAAATTTACACTGCAGCCATATGAACATCTAATCTACTGCCTTCTCACTGGTGGGAGCATAAGCGTGCTGCAAAGCACCCATCTACATGGGCTTACCTGAAAGGAAAGGAGGGAACGGGTGGGTGCTGGAAAGCCAAGCCAATGGAAATATTAGAACAAAATTCTGACTTTATCTAGGGGTGAATGAGGTAAAAATACCTTGAGTCATTTTTTACAGTGACTTTTGTTTGTTGAGTTAAGTTAATGTTGCCTTTCTTTGGGTCCTAGAAAAACAATATTGCCTTCCAAAAGTACCAGTAGCACAAATGAGCACATATGTAATTTTCTTTATTATCAAATTAGCGTTCTTCATTTCAGTTTCCAGTTCAGAGGTAAAGCACATGGTATTGTTCTCCTGCTTCACTGGCATCTTATTTCTAATAGCACAGGACTGGTTAGAAAATTAATGAATGTTAGAAAAAATTATTTCGGGTATTTTCAAAGCTTCTTCAATGAAAGAAAATAAAGAATTTTCTAGAGCCAAAGACAATGATACAACTCTTGAATCACTCCTAGCCTTTTTAAGATTACACTCTCACAATACCTACTCCTCTAGTAGTTCAAGATCACAAAAACCATTTAAATAAAATATGCAGAAATGCAGCTGACTATTAGGTCATGAATATACAATTCCTGAGGATTCAGTCATTTTTTTCTCTACCCCTAACTAGTTATTCATCCACTAAAGGTTGGTGTCATCATTATGGTTTAGTGCTAGGAAGTCAGTTGTCCACCTCTAGAAGCTTCCAATTGTTTCTGTCCGGCTTGGGAATACTTGAGTTTCAACTCTTTTAGCCTCTGAAGGTTTAGGAGCTGACATAGTTTAGTTACTTGGTCTATGTTTCCAAATTCCTGCTGATGCGACTGAATTTGGTGATTCAAGATGTTGTTGTATTTTCTTGCCCACACGAGAGTGATTATACAGCAGTTCCTCTATCAGGAAAGGTCACAGCAGTTATGTCAGGCACATCCATAACTTTTAAAATATGTTTATAGCCTGTGTCTCTTGTACTTACAGGGAGTGTGGTAGATGTGTGAGCATCTGATCATGCATCTGACAGATGCAAAACGCCTGAGGATCCATGCTAGGAACTGCAGACCTGCCAAAATAATAGCCAGTAAATCTGATTTTTTAGTATATTATATATATATTCTGATAAAATCCCTTTTGTTTGAATGTTTTCTGGCAGAACAGCGCATTGTATTGATAGGAGAAAATATGTATGATATTTTGGGTTACTGTACTGTTTGAATAGCTGAAACTCTAGAATATGAGACATATGACTAAAAATATGCTGCAAAGGACTTTCTTAAAAGGAAAAAACTAAAGAGGAAGAGGAGTGGGGGAAGAAGGAGGACGATATTATTTTTAGGAGTGATCTTAATTTTCAAATTACTGTTTAGATTATGAAGGAAGCGTCTTTTGCATATCCTGCTCTTGATCAAATTTAGTGCATCTTTTAAATATATTTTGTCTGTGACTTCATAGACATATTAAAAATGAGTTTTCAGGTCTTGCCTCAGATTTTAACTTTCCTTCTATTTCTAAGAACAGGAAGCCCATTTCTGGGAGGAGGTTGCTGGCGATACCTTAACCTTTCATAGGCTGTTGTCAGCACATACGCTAAACAAATGCCTTTCATAAAGCATCTTCGAGGGATTATTAGGGTTTACGGAATAGCATTTTCTTGCATATGTAGTCTGTGGTCCCACTGCCAGTTGGCTCTTCTCTTCATAGGAGTTTGAAACAAAAATAGCAAGGTCTGAAGGATTCCTGGATCCACTAAACTTTCTCTTTAAAATAATCCCAGACCTCTGTTTTCATTCTCACCCATGTACTTTAGGCCCACCACTGCTCTGCATCCCTCTGCCCTGGAAATAGTGTGGGATTTTGCATGAGCTCCTTAGCCAGACAGAAAAGGTAAGGGTTACATCCTCCCTGCATTCCTCTTGGGGCTGGGAGTGGTGACATTCAGGATTTTTACATTTAACCCAAAGATTTACAGTCTCAGGAGCTGTAGATATGCAATTACTTTAAATCTTTTTGTTTCTCTGGACTCCTGATTTAACAGCCAGTGGGAACAAAATCAGTGAGATGGCCAAATCTGCTTTAAGTATGAGGCATAACAAAAAGCTACTAGCTGGTTCCAGAAACAATAGGAGGCTTTAGTACTCCTCATTTACAGGGAGAAGCTCTTTTGTCTGCTAGATATGGACAGGATGGGGCTTTCAGAGTCACAGCCCTGCAATGACAGCTCGGCTGCTGGCTGCCCTGAACTGCCACTAAATGCCACAGTCTCCTCCAAAGAAGCAAAGAGTTGCTATTAACAACCATAACGACCTTATCAGATCAGTCTCAGTTTCAAAGGGATTCTGCCACTCTTCCAATAGCTTCATGAAAGCTGGCATCTTCTTCCTTTCCCCCAAGGAGTTAGCATTTCACAGAAGTCTCTTTAACCAAGAAGCAGACAAGGTTGAAAGTCCTTGCACTGTGTAAGCTTCACCTTTACTGGTGACTCCAGAAGGATGAGTGTGCTCTAGGGGAGAGCTGAATATTCTTTGAATCCTGGTGTACCTTTCTGATTCTGAGAAGGCTTGTAGGTGACGCAGGTTGTGGAAATCCTTTCTAATTGCACTTGTTATTACTAATGGCAAAAGCCAAGCTATTTTTCTTTCCTTCTAAGTTGAATCTCAAGTGGAAAATAATTCCAGCAAGCCTTTTGCTGCAGAAGCTGCAGCTCGCAGTCCTAAAATGCTTATTGTTTCATAGCTTTGCAGTAGAAAGCAGTCCCTGTTTTGTCTAGAATTCTTTTTCTTTTTTTTTTTTTATTTCAGAGAGTTTATTTTTTGAGAGGGCATTTAATGTCCCTGCCTGTCATGATAGATGGAAGCCTAAGAAATTTGAAAACTAGATGAACACAAAGATTTCACCATGTACTGAAGTGGAGTCTGGGTTTTTCTTTTCACTGTGATTTGCACTCAGGTCTGTTTTCTCAGTTCTAGCTGGGGGGGGGGGGGGGGGGAGAGAATTTATCCAAGAATTTTACTTCCATAATTTAAACAGTTTCAGAACAGTGGTTATGCCAAAGCTGTGACCTGAGGTCAAGTCTTAATTTTGAAACAAGCAAGACCCTGGGACTTTTGCTGCGGGCCCCACTGAATATGCACGCCTGACTGCTGGAACTTAAATGCTAACGGAGTGTCAGCTCTTCCCAGACAGCTTTATTTCATGTTTATGTGCAAGGTGAATAATGACACGTGCAGACATGCTGGAACTTACTAGCTGAGAATCTAAAAGGAGCAGGTTTGAAAACTGTCACACTGTTGATTGTGTGATCGCTACTGTGATGTAGCAAAGGCAAACGAGCTTAGTTTAAATCTTTGTCAAAGAACTGTAGAATTGTTTAGACTGTAAAAGACCCCTAAGATTGAGTCCAACTCAATCTGTTAAATCAGCACTGCCAAGGTCACCACTAAACCGTGTCTCAAAGTGCCACATCAACATGTCTTTTAAATACCTCCAGGGATGGTGACTCCAGCACTTTCCTGGGCAGCCCTGATCCCTCACATTAGCCATTGACTCGCATCTCTGGTATGTAAATGCAAGATTTTTTTGTGTCCTCATTTTTAAATTATATGAGTGAGATTCACAGAATTGCATAGATCCATCCTTGTTTCGTTGCATTTTCAGAATTCCAATCAGTTTGCTCCTGTCTGGGAGCAGAGTTAGGTCAGAAATAGATACTTTTGAGATCACCACCCCAGGAATTTTCACATAAAGCCTGAGAAATATATAACTTGGTCAACTTAATATTGTAGAAGCGTTATCAGTAATCTTCTCCTTCCCATCTGTGATTCTGAACTCCATATCATTACTTTGATATTTCATGTTCTCCAATCCATTAACATTTAGGATATGTAATAGGGGCCAACACTTATACAAGTACAAGGAATTCAGCAAGATTATAGGATTGGGTTTTCCAACGCAGATTTTAAAAAGATTCACTGGAATCTGAGGTGCTACATGGTATACCTGTGGGGTTTTTTAATTGGTGAAGGTAACTTAAAAGTGAAGCAACTTGGTATTTTCAGAAAGAGTTGCTGTATTAGCAGTTTTTAAGAAGAATGAGAGAGTTCTTTAACATTGGTGAAAATTTAGAATTCTTTCTTTTTTCACAGCTAGGACTATAATTGTTTAAGATCAGAACACTTTTCAAGTTTGCAACAAAATTGCAATATAAATTAACTGTAAAGCAATTTTCCTATTATACAAAAATATCAAGAAAGGACAAGGTTAGTCTGAGTAGTGCACAAATGCTTTCTGGAAAAAAAAAATGGGTGTTTTTAAGGACTTGAATAATTACCATTGTGGATTTTGGAATGTAATTGTTCTGTAGTATGCAATTCTGTGTTATTTGAAAATATTTTGCTTCTCTGGTTAAATATTGGTTCTATTTATTATTTCAACATTTTATGAATATTTTGTTGTCTCTGGGGATTTTCTATGCATTTTATCAGCTGAATAAATGAAGTAATTCACAAACCAAATGTCTCTTGCTCTTGATGGCTTTAGGGGACCTTGTCATTCCCTGTAGCCTTTTCTCAGGCCCAGCTGTGTGGCTCTGAAATCACTTGGCTGGTAATTAGGTATTTATCAGATTGTTTCTGAAAAGGGATGAGACAGTTATCTGACACAATTATCTTTGAAAATTGAATCCCTCTTTTCTGGTGCTGCTGAGGACATTCAAAGATACTGTGAATGTTTAAAGCTTAATGCCTTTGAAAAACCCTTGCTTTTCTACATCAGGTATAGCAGAGGAGTCAAAATGCAGTTAAAGGAGTGATTTGGGCCTTTTTTTTTTTAACCTTTCAGATACTGGATTTTCTCTCCAACAAATGTTGTTTCTTTTCCAACGCAGCTGTACTTGGAAACACTTTTGACAACAACCACTTCTTCAAATATCCGCCACTTAATAGTGTTTGAAGAATGTTAGTATTTCTTACAAATCAAGAAACTACTAATTACATCAAGACATTACTAATTTATTTTTTCCTGTTAAAAAAGTGATGAGTGTATAGTTCTAGAAAACACAGTTCCCAAACACTGTCTTGAAAGTCTTGGTAGCTGAGACACGAGTCTTTTGTTTAATTTGCTAAAGAACAAAAGGAGATAGTGCATCAACAATATAAGGTATGAGAGTTTTTGCTTTATTTAGATCAATCCTTGGTTGTGCACAAAATTTTTAAACATTTTGCCAGGTTTTAAGATTTTTCTGTTGGACAACACAGGCCTCGTTACACTGTTACTGAATTTCTCATACAATTAGATTATTTTCAAAATACAGTATTTCTTTCAAGAAGTTCAGACCTCCTTGAAGGAACCTGTTGAAGTTTGAACTGGAGGTACTTAATTCTTGTACCACTTATGTGCAAAAGGAGTTTGTAGAATGGAAAGGTGGAATTGACTGATATAATAGGAGTAGAGCACCACTTTCTTTCTTCCTGACATTCACAAGTAGACTTCTGAACTGAGAAACTTCTAGGCTTGAGAAATTAGGAGGAAAATATTTCATATCATACATGTTGCCTTCTTCTGAGTAGGTATAAACTAGTATGTGATGCTTGGCAGTCTTGTAATTTAGGTTCAGAATAATGTTGAAGTTTTACTTCTTGGTTGTTGAATTACAGTCGGAAAAGGAAAAATCTCACTATAACAAGGCCAAGCATTTAAAAGATAGCAATCTTACAGATAATTCATTCCTTTTGTTATCATTTTTATTCTTATGACTATCTGCAATTTCTTTGCAGATACCTTGCCTCAGTTACTAACCAGCTACTAACCAAGATTTGTTGGCTTTTTCTTTGCCCTCCCTGCTTTAATTTTGTATATGGTACCACATCCAAATCCAGGTCTGAATTCCATTCACTTTCTCATAGGGCTTTCTGTAGTGCTTTTAGTTACTGCAGGGTTTGTTTCCCATTTGCTCGCTCACCCATATTAATAGACAGTGCCCAATTATGCAGAAAGGGAGACCCAGGCTGATTACAGGCAATAAAATTTTGAAAAATATGAAACCGCATTAAAAAACACCCCAAACAGCTGTTTCAAAAGTCTTGTGTTTTACAGCTGCATGGAGCAAGTCAGCTGAAGCTCCTTTTGATGGTAGTTCTGCTCCTTTGGCAGGCTTATTTTAATTATAGAGAAGTTCCCTGTTGTCTGAGCATGAATTATGTGAGGCTTCCTGGTCACTATTGGGACGAACAGCCCGAAGTGGCACCTTCCTCTAAGTTTGAAGCACAAGTAAATTTTATCAGATTAAAGATCTCTAAAGCTACATCACATTTTCCTCTCACACAGGCACTTGTGTGCACTCACAGACTATCTTCCACTGTAAAACTCTTAGCTAAGACCTTGATGTCTTTCCCTGTCCCTCTCTTGAATAGCTTATTGAGAGTGATGACACACACATCTTCACTTCTCCCATTTCTTCCCCCAGCTTTTAGCTATATCAGCAGTTTCCACAAAAAAAAAAAAAAAAAAAAAAAAAGGCTAATTAGCAGAATGAAATCACTTTCTGGATTTGAGGAAAGTTTTGTTCAGTGTATTCACTGGTGACTGTTACCAATTACCTTTTGGCCTCTGATTGCTCCCCTGAGAGTGACTGAATATAAAATAGAGAACAAAATCTGCAATAGCCAGGGTCTGTGCAAAATAATAGTCTGCAAGTTAGAATTGATTTTTGCATTCCAGGGGAATAATCAACCTAAACACAACTATCACAGTGATGACAGGCCATAGCTTACAATGCTGCATAGCATATTTAAGCATTCATCTCTCTGCTTGTTCTCTTTCCCTGTGGGATCATAAGGTTATTCCCCTAAAAATGTCGCCACAAGCCTCCTCAAATTTCTATTTATTGACTGTGAATTGAGGACTTTTCATAGGATAAGTGATTTTTTTTTAATTCATATTATTTTTAATTTTTTTTTTCCTTTAAGCCCTAAAAGACCTCCCTGGCAGGCTATCTTCAGTCTGCCCCCACTCCAGGACCATTTGATGCTGACTGCTTTTCTAGTTACCCTGCACTACAGCTCCTGAGCATTTTGTGACCAGTTTTTAGTGAGAGGTTAGCCTTTCCTCATTCTGTGCAGGACACTTTGTAACATCCTGTTTCCCAAAACAGAATATGGATTGTTGATTTTGGTTCAATGGTTCCTAAGAATGGAAGCAGGATAATCACAGATGAGGCAGGAAAGTGATAATTTAGTTGCTCTGGACTGTGTCTTGTCAGGTTTTGTATATCAGGATGGAGTCTTCATGTTTATCTGGGCTACCTATTCCACTGTGCATTCACCCTTGCAGTAGAGAAGTTTTTTTTCTTGTATCTAAGTGGAATCTTTGTGTTTCTGTGTTTCCATTTCTGCTTTTAGCCCTGTCAATGGCCACCACTGACAAGAGCTTGGTGCATTCTTTTTCATTCCATCACAGCAAGGATTTTTCCACATGGCTCAGATTCCCCCGATCTTCCCTGACTGAGAAGTTCCAGCCTCTCCCCAAATGACAGATGTTACTAACTCTTAAACATTTTTGTGCCCCTCTGCTGAATTTGCTCCACTGTCAGTCTTGTGCTGGGGAGACCAGTGCTGGACCCAACACTTCAGGTGTGGCCTCACCTCTGCTTAGGAGAGGGAGAAGGACCCCCTCCTCCTACCCGCTGTACGCACTTTCCCAGAGTAGACCAGGATATCTTTGGCCTTCTTTTCTGCAAGACACAGTGCTACTCAACTTTTTGTCCAGGAGGAGCACTGAGTCCTTCTTGGCAGAGCTGCTTTCCAGCCAGTTGCCCTCTAGGGTATACTGGTGCCTTGGATTATTCCTCACCATGTGCAGGATTTGTGATTACCCTTTGAATTTCGTGAGAAGTTCCAACCTGCAGAGGTCCCTCTGGATAGTGGTACAACCATCTTCCACTCCTCCCGGTTCTGTGTCACCTGCAGACTTGCTGAGGGTGTACTCAGACTTACTGTCCGGGTAACTGGTAGAGATGTTAAACACTGTTGGACCCATTAGCAACCCCTGGGATGTACTGCAAGGGACTGGATGTACAGCTGGACTTTGTGATGCTGATAACAATCCTGTCTGCTGATCTAGCTTGTACCTCATTAGCTTCTTTATGAGGATCTTATGGAAGGAAGTGTCAAAGACCTTCTTATAGTCAAGATGAACAATACCCACTTGTCTCCCCTTACCTACCAAGCCAATCAACTCATCACAGCAGGCTTTCAGGTTAGTTAAACATGATTTTCTCTTTACAAAACCTCATTGATTACTGATCACTTCTCATCCTTCCAAGCATCTGGAGATGGTCTCCAGAATGGGTTCATCCCTCACCTTCTCAGGGTTTGAGATGAGGCTAACAGGCCTGCTCTTCCCTGAATCCTTCATCCTGAAGACAGTGGCAACATTTGCCTTCTTTTAGTTCTCAGGAGTCTCTCCTGTGCATCTGTCAGGTCCCAGGAACTGGTGGGAGTGTGTGTGTGTCCAGCTGGTTTAAGTGCTTCCTAACCTGATCAACCTCCACGGAGAGCAAATATTCCTTAGTTCAGACTTCTCTTCCAGTTCTAGGGTCCTGGGATTCCTGGAAGCTGGTCTTTCCAACAAAAACTGAGATAAAAGAAGGCACCAAGTACCTCAGTCTTTTTCATGTCCTTTGTCTCCAGGTCCCCCATCTCATCTCCCTGGTCTTTCTTTTGCTGTTTATGTATTTGCAAGGGTCCTTCTTGCTGCCCTTCATATACCTTGTCAGACCACCTTCCAGGTGGGCTTTGTTTTCCCTGCATGCTCAGACACTGACTATATTGCTGCTGACAGAGCAGGCAGCAAAGACAGAGAGCAGGAAGCACTTGGTAACCTAATTTGAGTCCTTGAGAGAGACCAGCACTCTGGGGGTCAGGCAGGGGCAGGAGCCTGCAGAGCACTGTCACTTTTCTCAAGTGTTCTCAATTCTTTCCTGAAGACTACGGCAAAACCCCCGTGCAACAATTTTTTCCATTTTATTCAGTCTTTACATTGAGTTGATTTTTGCTTAGTGTCAGCCAATGGGGAATGGATACCAACTCCTCTTTGCTGCTGCAGGGCAGCTGCAGTGTGAATGGCAGTGGTGGTGGGGAGAACGTGACACACGACCAGAGAATCTGGAGTCTTGGGGAATCCCTTAGAATGGATTGCTTGGGAAGTTTGGTTCTATTCGGATTCTGTTGAGTGATAAGCATCAACCCCTTTAAGGGAAGAGCCCTACCTGGCCTATTTTTTTTTTTTTTTTTTGGTGTCACATATGAGACACCAAATACACAAATATGTGTATTTCTGAAAAAAAAAACAGATGAAATTGCTTCTAATGCACCTGAAGAGTCATTTTTAAAACCTAGACACAGATAATGCAATTAATGGGATAATTTTTTTTCATTCTATTTACACTCCTTAAGAGTCCACTTCATGTTCCATACCTTTCATCGCACATTTATATTACATTATAAATGTACTGCTTCCTTACACAGAAATCCTGTTCTGCTGCTCCCTGTCTCACTGATGTACTCCTCCCTGAGGAAGGCTTCTTTGTTCAAATTGTCCTTTAAACAACATTAACCTCAGTTTGTATGGTCAGACATGAAGGAAACATTAGAGATAGCAGAATTTCTGGTGGAGAAATTGTTTGTGAGACTGAGACTGGTGGCAGAAAAAGTGTATCTTTTGTCATATATTTGGCTCCTTACACTGAACTTAAGTACAAGGGGATGAGCATGGACACAGCTTCCTTTTAATTTGAATCATAGTAGGTGAACTATTCCTGTGGTACTGCTTAGGTAGTAAATATACCATACAGAGATCAAGTCAGTTACAGTCTGGCTGAGACTGTTCTACATACAAGTTTGTCATCTGCCAGCTTAGAAATGTAAATTGAGCACATTCAATACATTACTATCATTAATAACAATAAATATTTTACTCTTGGGTTTCTCACTGCATTAAAAAAAAGACAAGTCACAGCTCAAAGTAAAGTGCAAATCTTGCGTCATAATTGTTAAAACCAATTGTTAACAATTGATTCTTAAAAAGCAAATATTTGGGAGTACTAAAAGATTAAATGAGGTGAGCTTCATGAATGTCTGCTGAAACTGTGACTGAAAGGATCATGGTTCAGATCCATAGATATATTGTACTGGTAACTACTCTGGTTTAAATAGATTTATGTTTTTGAGTTGCTTTGATCTTGATAGAGTAGATATACTTTATAGCAGAAAATGAGCCAGCCAGACTTTTTCCCCTAATTCATCAAACCCTAGTTATTTTTGGTCCTAAATGGACGCAGTTGAGACATTGTATGGCAGTGTTTCTTTCTCATTCTCCTGGAACTTTAAATAAATTTAGTTTAACATAGGATGTTTAAAATAGTAGAGGGAAGTTCTTCATTTCAGTGATCTATAACTGTACTGATAGTAATGCACAGAAGGAGTAAGTTCAGGAGTAGTATCAGTCTAAACAGAGATGATGAGATTATCAGAGATGATAACCATGTGTCTGACTAATGGCAAGGGGATTGGAAGTATGGGAAGGACCATGCCTTACCTGCAGGCCTAACAATGCATGACAAGCTTTAAAAAATTCCACTTCCAACAATAGTTAACCTTGCTTCAAAAGGAAGGTTTTCAATACTTTTTTCCATTGTTCAGTGAAATTTTGCCAGTCTACTCCTAAATGTTCAGGTACATGGCAAATGAAAATTCTGTCTCCTTCTGTAGATAAACAATCTTCTTTAGCATAATATTTACCAAAGTGCACAGATTTTATAAAGGGAAGTTATTTTTATAAGTTAGAATCTTAATCACCTGACTTTTGTGTCTATTCTCTCTACTCAAGAGACTGTGAAAATCTAGTCTTAGTAAGCTGGTTACATAAGAGAAGCATCAATAGTTATCGAATTCTTTTAAAAACTCCAAAGATATGAAAATAAAACCAGCATTGGTTTTGATCTTGTCTGTGTCTTTGCTTCTGCACTGGCCATAGTGATAAATAGCACTAGACTTTGGAAGTGGAAGAAAATAATTGATTAGACCTTTTCTCTGCATTTGCTATAGTACTTCTTTCCCCTCTGGGCTTGTGCAGTTTAATTTGCCATTGATTCTTTAATGATTACAATGTCATAGAGAAGCCAGTGTTTATCTTCATTGTGCACTCTGGACAAGGCACTGGATCTGAATCTTTTCTTGCACATTCTGGTGTAGGTCTGTGGCCATTTCATACAGAGTGAGGTGAGGTCTCAAGCCAACTGAAGTGTCTGTGATGAGTGCATCTTTCGCCTGTCACTGGCAACACCTAATTAGTGCCGGTTCTTATTCTGCAGTATTAGTTTTGTGGGTCAGACACTGAAAGACTAATTGCAGAGAATTGCATCTGAGTCCCTTTGACTGCAGTATATTTCTAGGTGTTTCTTCCATTTTAGTGTAGTGCAAGGATTGTGGCACTGTGGCAGTAGATGATGAAAAGAAAGTCCTGTTTCTCTTTTGCAGGACTCAGTTTCTATCTGCAAACCATTCTGATGATAACTCTTTCTACTTTCTTTCCTGTGATCAGGGCTACTCTTTCAGATGCACTGTAGCCCAAATAAAGAGAATTAGCCTCCTATTCAGGATCCTTTTCAAGGAATTTCTACAGGAATTGTTTTTAAACTGTAGGTTAAAAACCTTTATTTTCATATCAAAATGATTTGGTGTCATGAAAGGTACCCTCACTGAAATTTTCTGTAAGAATAATATTTTTAGTAACATTCAGATAATTTCAGGTGTTAGAATGAAATATATTTCAAACATAAGCTCATAGGCAGAATAAGAGGGTGGAAAAACTTTTGACTAAACAGCCAAGCATTCACGGTCAGAGATCCCTGTGGAGCCCTGTCATATACAGAGATTAAAAAGATGTCATAATCTACCAGTTAAGTAAATGCAAGAGAGAGGTATGGAAAGAGAAAGTGTTGGATTCATGCACGACATACCTTCGCAGAGAAGGTGAGTGCCCTAAAGTGTGTTCCTGGGATTCATCTCTCCCCTGCAATTTTACAGTTGGGGTGAGCTGACCTTGGCTAAAGAGCAAAATTTATTTCTGATTAAAATAGAGTTGGATGGTGAGAAAAAAAGACAAAAATTAAAACTCTCCCCGTCCCGCTCTTCCTGTTTTTCCTAGATTCAACTCCATCCCTTCATCCTCAACTCCTCTACCTCTGCTACCCCACCTCTTTCTGGAGTGGGTCAGGGAGATGGGGGATAGGAGATTGTGGTTGGTGCATAAGAGCTCCTCTATGTCTCTCCTTCTTCCTCCTCACACTTTCCCTCTGCTCGAGAGTAGTTACTTCCCGTGGGCTGCAATCCTTCATGACAAACCTGTTCCTGAATGGACTGCAGCTTTCTCCAGGGAACATTCACCTGGGGCCCCTCCATGGGATGCAGTACGTATACCTGCTCTCCAGCACAGCCCTCTCCAGGGCATGCACAGGAATCTGTTCAGGCACCTGGAGCACCTCTTCTCTCTCCTCCTGCCTTCACCTCAGTGTTGCTTTACCTCACAATATAATGAAAAAAGTAAATCTTGAAGTGAAAGTGGTTTTCTTGGCTTTTGTTTGATGAAGCAAGATCAAAGGGCTGCCTCTTCTGCTTTGTCTTAGAAGCAATTCAGTCTTGTGTTTGCAGCAGAAAGTAAAGGTGAAGAAACCATGGCAGTCTGAAACCAAAGTAGTAAATAGTTTTACAGAGTAAACCTGTATTACTGAGCAGAGAAAGAGATGGATTTTCTAAGGGCCTGAGCTTGCAAATCGTTATTTCAGTCTTGGAGTCATGAATAGCATTTAGAGCAGCATGTAACACCTTGGCCATTAATTGCTGTTAACTCTGCCGTTAAGAGCTGTCAAGCTGCTTGCAACAGAAGAGCAGCCATACAAGTGATAAGGGAAATTAAAAGAATGGGAATGGAAGGAACCTGGAGTTTTTGTGTGCACTGTGGCTGAAATAAGAAAAAAAAGTAAAATATTTTGTAGGATACAGGCAACTGTAATAGGAAATGGAGTGTTATTATTTCTAGTTGCTAAGATAATAGAAGCACAGGTACAACACAAAAAAGAAAATTTAAAATGTGCCTTGTGTAAGAGATTGAATCTGTTCACATTACACTTATTTATGCATTTTTGAACATCCAAAGGTGTCAGGTGGCACTGAATGCTCCCAGTAATCACACAACTCTTCAATCTGTAGTCATTAAATATGTATTAGGTTTACAGATGAAACTCCCCTGTCCCAACAGATTGAACAAGTGACTGGTGTCACTATAGTTTTCTTCACTATTATGATTATGTCTGCTGGCATTTGGGTAATATAGGAGTCATAATCCAAACTGGTCATCCCTGAGTATGCATTAGCGACAGGAGAGGGAAATAAGAAGTGTAGTTGTAAAGTTATCAAGGTATAACAGTTATTTATTGCTGGAGTAGATTTTGATGTGTCAATGTAAATCAGATTTACAGTTGTTTGGTGGTCTCTAGTTGTTGGTTAGGGTCAGGCAATTTAACACACCTCATAACTTGTCAGACACTTAAAATAGTGTCTCTTTTTGTCATGGGGAGCTTGATGTGAACCCTGCATACTATGGAACATATGGAATACTACATTCTCATGCATTTGGGTTTGTATTGATAGAAGGGCCCTTTAATAAACCAAAACACTCAAAAAACCTCCCCCAAAGCAAAACAGTTAATCAGATTTCAAATTGTGTTTATTTAATTATCTAGAAAACATCTTACTGTTCTTAGAAAGCTACTGAAATAATCAGAAAAATGTATTTTATTTTAGAAAGCTTTAGAGGAGAGGCCTGGAGGCCGTGGGGTCTCCCTCTCTGGGGACATTCCAAACCCACATGGATGCATTCCTCTGTAACCTGCTCCAGGTGACCCTCTTTGGCAGGGGAGTGGGACTGGATGATCTCCAGAGGTCCCTTCCAACCATAACAATTCTGTGATTTCTGGACAGTTCTATACTAAACACTAACATAGGTGAAGAATAAAAAAATTAGTAGGATGAGCAGAGATGACTATTAAGTTGGTATAGCTAGACAGTAGAGCTGTGAATGCTTTTTAATCTACAGGTGTGCTGGTCAGAAAAATGAGTCTGAAAGCCATATTTTTGTTACAAGTATTCTGATTTTTTTTTAATTCGAAATGTTGTCTTCCTTCGTAAGATTCCATTTTCTTCTCAGTCAGATGAAAATTTTCTACCCTTAAGAACATTGAAACTCACCAGAAGGTTGTCTTAATTGTTCAAGTTATTATTGGGTAAAATTATCCCTAATCCTCATTTAGCAAAACATAATTTCAAAAGAGGACTAAAGTAAAGTTTTAACCCTGCTTTCATAGTAAGTTGAATAGCTGAAATCCTTAACAGTGTTTTCAACTTATGCAAGAGTTCAAGTATTTCCTTGTACTGTGATGGATTAAACATGCACTTAATTATCTTGCTGAAGTGAGCAATTTCTTTAATAACTTAACAACATGCGTCATTTTAAAATACATGTGTGCACTATGGGGATCCTCATGTCTCCCTTTAAAACATCTGGGTTTGGGTTGTCTGCTCTGCAAGCATAGTTAATATTCTGGTTGTGGTTTTCAACTGCCTAACTGTTAGGTAATTTAACATTATTTTAATAGCTAAAGCTGTATTGAAACCAACATTCTTCATAGACAAAACCGTTTGGAAGTACCTCAATTTATCATTAATTCTTCTGCTCTTATTTCCATTGTGTATTGCAGGTGACATTTACGTTAGCACTGCCGAGCTGGTGTAATGCAAGGAGGGACACATCATGAAATGGAAACATTATCCTCTTCTGGCTGTGGTAGCTGTATTCAGCCTTTCCAGATGCCATCAGTTACTGGGTCAGCTCATTCCAGGTAGGTACCTTTTCCTTCAAAATAAATGTTCGTGGTTTTATGCTCTCCATGTGAGTGTGTGCATGAATATACCTGACGTTCTCTCTGGGTGTTAAAACACGTGCGTATGTGTGGAGTTAAGAAAGTTGTGAGTGTATCTGCATGTGTAACACACAGAATTTTATAATTTAATTGTATTGTCTGTGCTGTAAGGGTTGGGGTTTTTTTGACTGTAAAGGAGAACGTGGAAAAGGAGTGGTGTAAAAATATGAGAAGGTTAAGGTGGCTATTAAAGCATTCCTTTGATTAGCACTGTTGGTGGGGGGAAGATATAGAGTGCAGAAACAGACTTCTATATCAAAGAGAATTGGAAATCTATAGAGAACCTTCCTGATGAAGGAGTAAAATAGCAACTGGGAAGTGCTGAGATGCGGTGTTTCAGGGAGGCCCTAGAGATCAGGGATTGTTTTGGTGCTTGTGTATGGCAATTCTTGCTAGTGCAGAGAGGAGTAGTGTGTATAAAAATGGCAACATACTCTTCATAAAGGTGGTGGTGGTTAAATAGAGAATCTGTATCACTTCAGCAAACAGTGGATTTTTGTTCTAGTAACATGAAACCAAATGTGTTTTGTTGTATTGGGCTTTCTTTAAGAATAAATCTGTAAAAGCACCTTCCAAGTAATTCTGAATAAGTTTCAATATTTGTAAACAAAAATCCAAACAAACTTTGATCAGTGCTGCTAATGATGTACAACCTTTCAGGAAAACTCAACAACTGTATAGAAAAAAAGTGACATGCTGGTTTTTACTGGTTGCTTTTTCTGCTTTGAATCTGAATAATAATTTAGAAGACTTTGTTGGCTGAATTTCTAGGTTGAATACATTGTGCACGAGAATTTTGTGGCTATACAATTCTTTTCCCTATGTCTCTGGGCAGCTAGCTCAAATAGACTACTGAATGAAAAGAGAAAGGAAAAAGATTTCCTCAAGGATTTGTTCGCCTCTATCTAGTGGTGGTTCACAGAAAATAAAATAAGGAACTGAACTGTTATTTTTTTCCCCTGGTTTTGTTGGTTTCAAATGCAGAAAGACTCCAGAATAAAGGAAGATGTAAGTTAAAATTATCATTTTAAAAGTTTGACCTCAGACTTCAAACATAATCTCAAAGCAATTTACCTGTCACAAAGACATCTACTGCTCACTTTAAAAGGACTGCCTGCAGATCCAAATGTATTTGCATGATAGCTACCTCCATCCACTTGCATTGGTTTCAATTTAGTCATAGTTTTGTATTCTATACTAAAAAGACTGTTTTCATTGTATTACTTTTTCCATAAAATTAGTTTCAGAATAAAATCACAGGTGGCATTTTGATTTTTGTCCCTGCTTTGTTATTTTCATCACAGACCTCAGACTTGAACCAAGAGATTACTGTACTTGGCCAGACATCAGCATGCTGAGCCTTGCTGGCAGGGTGCCAGGAGTGTGATTATCACAAAAGATCAAATAAAGAAGGATTTTTTTTTTTCCTTTAAGTAGTTCATCCCATTCATTTTGCTCTTTTCATGTCTATTCCTTACACAGGCACGTCTCTTTTAATTTTTTTTTTTCAGTGTACAGAAAGAGAGAGAACTGTGAAAAATCTCAAACTTTTTCCTTAATTTAATAGGGGAAAAAGAAATAATGGTTCTTTAGAATTCTGATGTAGCCATAAAAAAAAAAAAAAAAAAAAATCAATACAGCAATAGGTAACAGTTTTCCTGAGGATTGCTAAAAGCAGCTGAAATATGCCATCATAGTACTACTAAATTGTGATATTTTATTTCAATAAAAAACATGCTTTTAAAATAACAAATTAAATTTATTTATTTTTAGATCATGTTATTAGGAACCTCTAAAAAATGAAATGTTATGATTTCAAATTCTCCAATTCCATCTTACCTAGAATGAATTGAAATTGTTCCAGCCTTACTGATGACATAGTCTGTCATATGAAATTAAAGCTATCAGAAATGTGTTAGAGCTTACCCTCAGATCTGGAATGCTCAGCTTCAGTAAAATGTGATGAATTTTAATGGTAGTCTCATAACTTTGAAACATTTGTTGTAGTTTTTTTGCTGAATCGTTTCATATATTCTTGTTGAGTCTCACTCTTTTGCATATGGGGTCCACAGGGAAGCACTGTCTCCCCCCTTTATTAAAATCATGGCTGAGCCTTTCATCTCATGTCATTACATCTTACCCCTAATTCACATATAAAATACACTCACAATTCCACTATGGCTGTCTCCTGAGGCATAAAGTATCTCTGCCTTGGCACATCTTTATTTAATCAGGGATTGAACATTATCTGGGAAAGATGTGATTTTTTTTTTTTTCCTTGCCAGTTGCTCTGCATATTTAAAAGGTGAAAAACTTGATAGCTGATTTTAAAGTGCACTGATCTAAGAAAACATGGCATTAACTAATGCCCTGTTATGTTTAGATGCATATGTTGAGTTCTGTGTTTTCATTTAAGTCTTTAAAGTGTTTTAAAGTCACCAGTTACCAGATTGTCAAAAAAACCCAAACAAACAAAAAAACCCCTATTCATCTGACATACAGCTAAAGATGTTAATAATTTAAACTTTTTTTTTTTTTTCATTTTGACATCAATAACTGCACACTTACAAATTTTTGGACTGCTAATAAGGACAATATGAACATTCCTGCTGAATTTGGCTGGGTTTGGAACCTGGTTCTTTAGCAGTGAGTGTTGTGGAAGGGCTCTCCATCTGAACTGGAACAGTTGCCACTTATGTTGTCCCATTAATCCTGAGCTTCACAGAGGTACCTGCACAAAGAAAGCCTTGTAAAAACATGACAAATTTGTCAACAATGTCAAAAATAAACAAGAAAAATTTGGAATGCTCCTGATAGACTACAATAGATTTTTGCAATAGAATTCTTTGTAGATCTTATGTAGAGGAGGATGAGGAAAATACCTCTTTTGAACCCAGATTTTTAGACATTTTGATAGGAGCTTCTAGACCTCTGTGATTTACAAGTACTGTGCATTGTTTCTCCAGAAGAGATTTCCTTTAAGAGATGCAGATATATAACAAAGCATAAGATATATATAGCATACATCACTAAATATAAATTTGGTAAATTATTCATGGGAGTAAGGGCAAAAAAATATAAAATAAACAACCCTCTTTGGCAGTCATAGAAGCTTACTGAAGAGAATCAGTTCAGGATTTGACTTTTCCTGGGGCAGAAGGTATTATTTTAAATTTCTTTTTCCATAATACTTCCTGGCTTATTAATGAAACACTACAGGAAATAAATTCCCATCCTACCTTATTTGCCTGTTTTCAACAGGAGATGGTTGTTCATAATGAAACTCCCATAAATTCAGACTGCTTGCACTGTAGCGTCTTAGAGGCAGTGAAACAGAGGCTGTCTTTTTGGAAACTGAATACTCTTTCATTAGAACTTTTGTCAAGTCAATCATAATTCAGTAACATAAGTAACTGAGTTGTTAGGTATCATCTTTTTGGTTCTTTTAAATCACTGTTAACTTCTTAGTACTCCAAACTTTGTCATCTGGCTAGAGGAAACAAGATTTGTATTTTTGACCTACATGTAACTTTACTGAACTTGTTCTCTGAATATGATACTTGGGATTTATATGTCTGATTGATACATTTTGACAAGAAATTCTATATTCTTCTAGTTTCCCTGCAGCTTGTGAAGGTACCTTGAATAAACAGTTCCTAGCACTGGAAGATCTTAATTTGCTGCTTCATAAAGAAAATCAGGGTCTTGTAATGTGCATTCAGGCATTCTCCTGTACTTTTTTTAAGTGCCTGAATGGATTTTCAATCAAATATTCAAAATAAATCTGTCAATGACTGAACAAGGCATTGAATAGTTCAGACAGGATTTAGCTAGTTTTGTGGTTATGCAGGTCTTTTTCTGAGAATAATGTTTAAAAAAGGAAATGTTCAGCCAAGCTCAACCAACCCATACTTTATCTATTGGCTGTCTTTTGGCACAGGCTGAGAGGCAAAGAGAACTGAATGCTTAAATTTCCTGATCATAAAGATGTGAAGGAAGAGGGAAGACTCACTGAGCAAAGGAAATTCAGTGATCAGTGCTCTCTTGAAACTTCTTGAAGAGTGGTGGATATGGGTTGAAATTCCTTCAGTGGGGAGGTACTTGAGGATAGTTTTCACCTTTTCTGAGTAAGTGATCCAAGAGCTAAGCTCATATTAAAAAAAGATGGCAGGGGTTTTGTTGTTTTTTTTTTTTTCTTGTTATAAATTTGTATTGTTTGAAAGTAAAGTGATGTTTGTAACTATTTTGAGATGAACCACTAAGCCTTCCAAAGCTCGATTTTTAGGTCACAGAGAAAATAAGGCAAATGACAGAAGGATTAAAAAAAACCAAACAAAAACTTAGATAAAGCTGCACCTTCTCAGGTACAGAGCTATAAACCCCAGAGTAATGTTAACTCTGAAGAAGGAAGGATACAATTTAAGAGAGTCAGATTTTTAAAAATAGGTCCTCAAATTCCATGCAAATTCCACATCTTTCCTTGAATCTGAGCCCAAGTGAAGATAAACTTTATCTATTTTTTTATTAAATACATGCCCATAGATATGAGTGGAAGTGTGTAGCTCGGATGTAGAAACACTCATGGAATCAGGGAAGTCATTAAATTTAATGGCACATCGAAGTCATTTAGTCTGGATACACTCTTTCTTTTCCCTCCATGTGCACTCATGAATGACAACTGGAGAGAATTCATCACCCCTTGCCCTGCTGGCTGTGCTCTCACTAAAACATCCCAGTATGTTGGTAGCCTTCCCTAGGTCAAGGGCACAGTGCCAGCTCAAATCCAGCTCACCAACCAGGCTCCCAGATTCATCTTGTCATGCTCTTAACTTTCCATCACATAACTTCTACTGTAGAGAGCATAATCATGGAGGATGTGTTCTGTTGACAGACTGGAGTGGCAAGAAATACTGCGTTTTGGTGCATGTTCTCTGGTAATTTTGTTTTCACAGCCTTTATGAAATGTCAGTCTTGGCCATAAATTACATTTTTGTGATCCTAATTTAATATAACAGTGACAAATGCATCTGTAAGTGTTGTGTAGCAAGGGGTGATGATTTAATGTATTGCTTCCACTTGTAAGTGCCACCAAGTTTGTAGATTGTGGAAGTCAAGGTCAAATTCAGGGAGAGTAGACAGACAGTTTAGGCCTTGCTTGGGGTCAAGGAACATGTGGAAAGATGTGCTTCTATCATGCACATCCAATTAACTTGGAACAGACAGAAAATAGTTGTCAATTCAGAACTGAAAAAATAAAAAAATAAACCAAAACCCAAACACCACTCACATTTTTGCTAGACCCCCCCCAAAAAGGGGTTCTGAGTAAATAAAAAGAAAATTAAGAAATTGAGAAAAACTGCAATCTCTGCTCCCGTAAAGACCATGTTTGTGTTCACATCTGCCTTTTCCATCTCTTTTATCCCTGCAACGTTCATAGGCCATCCTGAAACCTCTTGGAGGAAGAAAGAACTGCCAACTGAGATAGTTTCATTTGACCACAGCTCTTCTTGTATGTGTGTGCTATGCCTTTGTAAATATATGTAATGGCATACAATTATCAGTTAGTAACTCTTAAGACTGGAAAGTCATCTTGCTTCATGGAACATTCAGCTTTTTTTGAAGTGCAGAACAATATGTCATCCTTTTAGAATATTTTTTAAATGTCCTAATATTCATGAACTAATGCTAGACCCCATTATGCTGTGATACAATGTATTTGTTATCAAGGAAATATTATGATGTTTCCATGGTATGATATTACCATGCATAATTTCCGTTATGGCTGTTCAAATGAGATTAATTAAGAACACAAGAGATAATAATTTCTTGTTATCAGGAAATGAAAAGTGAGTAGTAAATCTCGTAGAATATTTTCAGTTAATATACCTGCACAGCACTCATGTAATTTTTCTAGTAATCCATCCCTACTGATAGAAGTAAAAGCAAATAGCTATTTTTTAAAATAATTTGGAATATTGTTACCAAATTTTAAATACTTTCTGACTCAATCAGATTATATGCCGGCTGTATTTTACAGTTTTGTCATTTATCCACCTTTTTCAAGGTATTCAGAACGTTCACGTTTGTGGGCTTTTTTTGTGTGATCTTAGGTTTTCCCTATTGGGTAGTAGGGTTAGTTTTGTCTTGTTTTTTTCATTGTTTTGGGCTTTTTGTGATTATTTTTTTCTGGCTCCTCTCCCTTTAGAAACCTTTGGACAGGATGACAAAGGTTTCTAATACCTATTAGTAGAAATATTGTGCCTGCAAAGAGGACATATATTAAAAGGGGAAAAAAAAAAAAACCAGCACGTGCCTTGCCTTCCAGAGATTGTCACTGTGTACACTGAGGTCTTAATAAATAAAAAGATTGCCAGCTGTACTTCAATTCACAGCTTCTTTATTAGCCTTTAAAAAGAAATAAATAAAGCATGATGCTTTATTTAATTGTCTGAATAGATGGAGACAAACCAAGAGGCACAGTCAGCTGCAAGACACTTAATGAAGAAATCCCTGTTTTTAATCTAGCTGTAGAAGACACAACTCTTGTGCTTTGATGATGTGGCCTTTGTGATGAACCTGGCTGGAAAACCACATGTGCTGCACCGTCTTCCTAATTAAGTCATCAAAATGCACTGGAGCAACCGGAGTGACTTGCGTAGACCAGTATAAGTAATTTTAGTTCCTCTATTGCTTGGTTAATAGAAAGTGGCACTGTTCTAGATTATGACTGATAGAGGTGAGATGCTACAGCTGCTGTCATTGTGCCTGTAGGTAGGTGCCTTTATGAGCTGTTTGTGTGTAAGAAGGAGCACTTTGCTTTGTTTGTCTTTCTTTTCTTTTGCTTTTCAGGGATGTAATCTCAGAGGCATTTCGTCCCTTTTTTTTTTCTCAAGAAGCTGATGTCTGTGATTTTTACTCAAAATATACTGATATTCTACTTGTTTTGGATGCACTGGCAGAGCATTCACCAAAACTGATGTCAAAATCAGGATTTGGGAAGGCTGCCCACTAACATAAATTTTAAGATAAACAAGAAGAAAAAAATTTCAATAACAATCATGGGGATATAAAAAAGTTTAAGTACATATAGTAAGGATGTAATCAGTTTTTCTATATGGACTTGGTTAGCCACAGCTAAGGATTTTGTAAATGTGTAGACCAGAATCTGAAGTTTGTATTGGTAAAATTTTTGGTAAATACTTATTCCTTGTTTCATGAATAGTTTTGCTTGAAGCACTTAGGTTCTTGGCAACAAAAATATACTGATTATGGCAATGACATAATCAGATTTTGCATACCTTTTATATGCCTTATAAACTTAGGTTGCAAAGCTTTTCTAGTTTACGTAGCTCTGTGACCCTCCTAATTTGATAGCAAGGTTACTATACAGGCATTTGCACATGAGAATTTAAGAATAATACATTTGCTTAAATTCTTTAATAAAGATTGTGTTTCATATGGTTAATGGAGAAACTGGCATAAATGCTCTGTGTATATTTGGAGATAATATAAATAGAATTTTCTCAAGAGGTAGTTCTACCTGTTTTAAAATCAACAAGGATAGGTGTTTCTTTATGTAATTTTTCAATTATCCTGAGAATAATTTTCAGTTAGAAAAGTAGAGCACAAAAAGGCATAGTCTCTATTGAATCTAATATTTATTTAGATGATCAATCTGTTAATGCTTCAAAGCAATTTCATGTCTTTAACATCAATTATAAAACTAATTTCAGTCATATCAGTAAAAGAATGTAACAATTTACAAGGGTGTTTTCACTTGTGACTACTCAAGGGGTTACAGTAGACATATCTAGACTTGCTAATTTATTTTCAGTGCTGTGAAATAGAGTGTCTAGAGATGCTTTGTTAGATATTTTAATAAGTGTTGAACATATTTGCAGAATTCCTGCCCTGACAGAGGGTGATTTATATGCACCTGTATCTGCATATGCAGAAAAAAAATATCCTTTTGTCAGTCTGCCACCTTATTTTTGCATAAATGAAACAGGAAATTACTCCCTTTTGGCTAATCTGAATTTTAAATCAAAGTGAGATTGGTGAAAGAAACAAGTCTTATTTTAAGCTTATTTTGCAACCTTAACTGTTGAGTTAGATTGACAATAACTTTATTCTAAGTATTTATATTGTGATGGTATTATCAGTACACCATTGTGTAAATAACTATTCTGCATCTTCTGTATTCCAAACATTTTTACAGCATTTTATAAATGTTTATAAAAATCCTTTACTTTTCTCTAAAAGTAAAGGTTTAAGAATCACCACATATTATTTTTGACCCAGAAGAAAACTTGTATATGGCCCATATTCAGAGGAGTCAATACTTTACATTTGATAAATTTAGCAGTATAAGGCTGTAGCTACTGCAAGTTTCAGTGAGTTTCTTTTTTTGTTAATAGATATTAAATATTTTTCCTACATTAATTATTGTATACTAATGATTAAAATAGCATCAAATATTCTGTGTGTTAGAATATTATTGTTACTATATGTATTCTATGTATTTGCTACTACTAAGTCAGTCCCCTTTCCTCTGCTGCATGAAAACAAAGAAGCACCTATCCTTTACAAATGTGTTCTGCTCAAGGCATTGTTACAGGCTACCACAAAGATAAAAGAACCCTTAAAAGTGCTGGAAAGCACATCTGGTTAGCCATTTGCTGTTAAGTTCTCATGTTTAGACATTGCTTTAATTACATTTTGGGTGTGTTTTTTCTTTGTGTTTGGTTATTTTTTTAAGTTCTCTTCCCAACGTTACCCTAAGGGTAAAATTTAATGATGTTATTTAGAACTTGGTTTTTAAATCAGATCATAAATGACTGAGGTTTTAAGCCTACTTCATTTTGATACACAGACAACCACCAAGGTCACACTTTTAATATATGAAAATAAGAAGGCAGTTTTTGGTAAGCAACAAAAGGATTCTTGTGCAGCTTTTTTCTTCCTTTCCCTCTGTCTTTGCAAAATGGATCAGTTATGCCCTTCAAGATTACGTTCACATACAGTACTTACAGTAAGATTAAACAATTTCCAGTTCTCCTTATATCCATCTGGCACTTAAAAATAGAGGTGAAAATTTAAATGTTCGGTTCATGTGTAATACCATTTCAGAAGACATGCTTTGTTATAGTCACTAACACTCATCAAAGGTCATGGCACTGACCTAGCACAAAGCTGATCACTTCTGCTTTTTGAAAATACTTAATATGTAAGTGTGTTGTCTTTGAATACATGGTACTTAAAATGTCTAGGACAGGTTAACACTTGAAATTTGATGCACACTTAGACCTCTTTGATTGTTTGACCTGTAGCACATAAACAAGTGTGGTGTTTTTGAAGGATGTGGTGCCCATGACCGCTTCTGTTCATTAGTTTCTATCTTCTCTTTCTGCCACCTCTCTTAAGCACATCTTTGCTCATGAGCAGGAGCTGATCAGCTGGGCTTTATCTGGCTATGAAGTCAAGACTGGGGGTTGTGCTAATTCAGAATTGGAGTTAGAAGTATGATCAGAGCCCTTGTGAATGTTCACAGCTACATCTTCCACTGAGAAAGATTGGGAAAGAGTTTAGAGATGGTTAAGACAAACCTAAATACCTCTTGGCTGCATATGTTCAGCTGTTTCTTTAATCTGATCTATCTGTAACTTCTATAGCAATTTATTCTTTTCCATTCTTATTGGTTTATTTTCTATATGTTACAATTTCATTTGCTTTTATCAGTTGTTTAAACATGCTAGAATTTTAGCTTTCAATTTTTAGATTTGTTTACAATTTACAGTCTGAAAGAGCTGTGATTTGCTTTACAGCAGACATCAGGTTTCCTTCAGGCCACTTGCAAAAGTAGGTAACATCTGGTTTTAGATTTCAGCTCTTTGGTGGCCTGTTTCTGAAATAACACTCATGGAGGGTTTCTGGTTTGCAGGAGTAAAAGCTTCTTAGGCAATAACTTTGTTTTAGCACTTGGGATGAAGAAGGTTGTTGGACTGCTCTCATATGTTAATTCTGGCAATCTGACACACTGTTCACAACTGCTGTGCGAATTTAATTAAAAATTTCCAAAACCTACAGACAATTCTGAATTTTAACTAAATGCATGAAACTTAGGACTGGGAAGAGGACAATGATTACTGCCTACCTGGTTTATTTTCCATCCCTTCAAAATATTTTTTCTTTTTAATGAAATTTCTCTGTCCTTGAAAGTGCTTGCTACATGGAGAGGTCAAAATGTTAACTTAGGTTCAGCTCTTTCCAGCATTCAGACAGCTTACCCAAATTGAGCTCCCTGCTGTCATGGCTAGATTACTTCTGGGACCTGAGTGAGCTTATTTAAAGCTAGCCTGGCCCCTTGACTTTACATTGCAGTCTCTGTTCTTTCACTGTCTGCTGTCTTTATTTCATAGTGCTGCTTTTCTTGCAAGACTCCATGGTGGTTTTGTCCTATTGTAGACATTTTAGAAGTTATAATATAGTTTGTAAATGAAATTGGCTTCTAATTCCTGATTTTTTTCTCCCCCAGAAATATTCCATTATTAAGGGATTTTGTCTCCCATGGCTTTTGAAAGGCTGTGCAGAGAGGTTTTATAAACATTATAAGTTTTGTGTGCTTCAGCAGGAAGGTCTGCATCATCTACTATTTCAAAGGAGCTAGTACAATGAGAAAAATGATGGTCTGAGGTCAGTTGTAGCTTATGAAGGTACTCAGTCAGTGTCAAGCCTGGCTTTGAGCTCTAGTTCGAAATATTTAGCTTTTCTATTACTGCAGAAATTCCAATCCATCTGTGTTGCAGTCACCTTGTAAGAAATAACTGAAATCCCTTGATCAGCACTTGCAGAGCAGTCTATTTGGCTAATTCAGGAAGACTGACACGACTAGAAATAAACCAACTAGTCTATCCTCTTTTCAAAAAAAAAAAAAAAAAGGCAAAAGCATGTATGATGTATATGGCTAGAGTAATATGTTTGGAATTCATAAAAGCACATTTTCCCCATTTTTTGAATCTGAAGGAAGATCTAGAGTAAAACTATTCGATTCTGGCCAATTGTGTAAAATCCTTATTCTGATAGTTGATGACATAAGTAGTCATGTAAGTAACTAGGCATAAGCAATACTTTAATACTACTCTAACAAAGGTAAAAAATTCCCCTAAAGGGCCATAGGACACTGGCAATCACCATTAAAACTTATAAATGAACTGACTTCTTTCAGTCAGGAATTAAGTGGTCTGAGTCATCCTCAGTGGAAGCCTTTGTCTTGCCTCCTATTTTAATCTTTAATATGTCTCCATTCAGCCTCATAGAGGTACAACCTGTTTAACTTCCCAGCTCTAAAAGACTGGTTTGCTGCATTTTCCCTGCAGAATTCTTCATTCCTACCTCGTCTCCTTACATTTGCTTTATCTCACATTTGTCTACAGAAAGACTTATTTTTTTTTTCCAGCCTTGTGTAAGTAAGTAATATATGCAGGAGTAGCATGATATTTTTATCAAGTGCAAATAACTTTTAATTTTTTTTTTTCTTCCTGTTCAGTTCCAACCATACAGTAAAGTTCTCCATCACCTGGAAAGTTTATTTCAGTCTTCAGTAGTGATAAATAATGGACTTGACCATATAGATAGCTTCAATTATTAGGACCTATCATTTGCCTAGCTTAATAATTTAGATTGAATTTTCCATATTTCCAGGTGAACCAAATCCATATGTTTGTTTAATGTTAGAGAAGTGGCTCAGGGTTGTTGGGTTTAGTGTGGCCTTTTGTTTGTTTATTTGTTTTCCAAATAAGTTCAGAAAAAAGGACTTTTTTACCCTTACTAATAAATCCTTAACATTTTGGAGCAAGAATTTAAAACTGACCATGGGGCTTGCTTGACATCTTGTCAGTTCTTAGAAAGGTTAGTTCAAATATACTGCAGTTGTATATGCCCATGAATTCTCATGTTTAGCAGCCAATCTCGTATTTGATATATTGATGGAATTTGAAAAAAAGTCTTTCAGTGTTCTCAGATTAGAAGGGGAAAGTCTTTTCAATCCTATGATCATTACTCCTGAAGAATAAGAGCTGGACTTTGCTAAAGTGATCAGGAAGATTACCCAATCTTTTGTGTTCTTAAGGTGATGTCAAATAAATTTCCAGGAGGGAGGTGTTGAATGGAAGAGCCAATCTAGTGAAATCAGTGTGGAAAAATCACAGGATGGTTACATTAAAGAGTAAGGAAAATAATGAGAATATGCTGTGTTAGTTGAGTACATCTGTGCTCAAAGCCTGTTTATTTCATATCATTATCCTGTTTAGTAGGACATGAGTTAGCATTACATGTTATCTGCTCTGTGTCCGTGCTATCAATACTCCTGCTGCAGGCACGTTACTGTGCACTGTGATATTCTGTGTGTGATTTAGCTTATCTGATAGTAGTGTACATATGCAGGCTAATAAAGTCTGCAATTCTTCTCTTATTTTCTTTAATCCTCCTTCCTTCACTAGTCTTGCAATCTATTCACCAACTTTTTTGGATGTTACAGGAAAAGAGAATTTGAAGAGATGAGACTTTCACATGAGAATTGGGCTATGTAGAGAAGGGTGCAGACAGACTGGAGCAGAAATTAAGTCACTGCAGAAAGGATTTCAGAGAGTATTTCATAAAGAGCTGGGAATATCATGTTGGGAGAATGTAAGAGGAGAGAATGCTGTGCTTTGTTGGATTTATGGCTTATGGAACAGTATATTTTTCTACAATATCCCCCCCATCTTTGAGTGGACAGTGCTCCTGAACTGCAGTCAGGGTAATATAAAAAAAACCTGCTGGTTTTACAGTGCCTGTCTTATTTCTTGTGCAGCCATGGAGAACTGGAGACCATCCTTGCATCTGCCACAGGTTTCCCAAGTGCTGCTGCACAAGAGACTTCAAACAAACTGCCAACTCACAGGCATTAATAGTCCACATCTCATACCATGACATATCTCATTTGACTCCCATGAACACATTTTCCAGCAGGTCTGAGCATTCGCCATTAGAATTACATATAATCACATTTTTCACCACAAAATAAGATTGTTAAGGTGTGAAATATTCTTTAAAAATGAGACTTACTGTGTTGCAGTTTATCCGTGCAGTATTGGTGGAAATTCTTGGTATTAGGGGTAGTAGTTCCCTGTACTTTCCATCTCTGTGTAAGGGAAGAAATAATGTTTTAAGGGGGGAAAATGATGACGTTCACATAGTTTGCGAGTATAGTGTACTGTGGCAATATTAAATAATACAGTAAAAAATTCCCTTGCATTGTTGTATATTTTTGCATATTCATTGATTTTTTTTTTTACAGATTTTAGGGGAAAAAAAAAACAAATAGGGGTTTACCAATAATTAAGTTTCAGTACTGCTGTATGCAGAACTCTGAATGTAACTGCTTGAGAACAGCAGCCTAACAGTACTGTAACTTTTGTCTACAAACTTAACAAATACCCAAATATTTGGGAAAAAAAAATTAACGTTTTTGAGCAATATGTTAACCAAGAAATCTCACTGTGTTTTGTAGCACAGTGCAAGGTTGCAAGAAATTGTTTGGACCCTTCAAACATGCAGGTTTTCCATCTCTGCGCTGACATTTGACGGCCCTCATCCATCTAGCCAGCACCACAGACACATACATAATGCTGTAGATACTTGCACCTGAACTGGTTGCTTAGGCTCTAAATAATTTCTACTCAATAGTCTGAGGCAATTCAGAGTAGAGTTGAGGCATTCTAGGTGTACTGTTGCGGGTTGGCCTCTCTAGTTGTCTGTTCTCTCCCTCTACTAAACTAAAGAGTATGGGTTTACCTTTGGTCAGATAAATCCCATCCTTGGAGTCTGTTAATTCTCTTCTGATGACTGGGCTGCCTCTAGACTAAACAGTGGGTATGCTGTTGTTTATCTTGCACCTCTTTGTCCTATAATTTTCCAAATGGATGGTCAAGGCAAATTATGCTGTGGCTGTGCTGTAGTCCTGCATGTTCCTGTTTTCTTTCCAGGAAAACCAAAGTGTAGGAAAAAGGCTCCTAGCTCTTGCCTGAAGCTGGGGTCAGTCTGAGGGTGTACTACTAGACCCACTAATTTTGTTGTAGCATAGAAGTCTTTAGATTTTAAATGTGAGACCGGTTTCATTGTCAAGCTGATGAGACCTAAAGATGATATGTAAAAGTACCTTTTCTAACTTATTCTGACAGCAGTTCTAAATTATGCAGAAGGCTTGTAACACTAGTGCAGAGTGAAAGTAGTAGGGATTCACTGGCATTTTCTGAGGTAAACAAGGCTTTGGGAACACATGACATATTTCCATGGCATCATTTGAACATGATGGTCTAAGAAATGAGGAAAACTTAAAGTCTTTGTGAAGTCTTCAGCATCCTCTTGGAAAGGACCCTGGAGTGAGTCTGCTGAAAAGCTTGAATTGTGAGTCACAAGCTTCAGCTGCTGGATGAGAGCATCTCGGATCTCAGAAGAGGAAAGAGAGTTATGCCTGGAGCTTTAACTCTGGGCACGGTGCCTGAAAGTTAACCAGTCACAGGAGACAAAAGCTCAACCATGTAAAGCTCAAGGAAATAAATTAGGGAGTTATTATGAGGGTCTGAATTAATTTCAGCTTCTCTTAAGTGGGGACACCTGACTAAGGGCACCCTTGCAGCCAGGGTGGAAGTGGGCTGAATTATTCCTTGACTACCTGTGTCTCACCATTGGCTACAGAAGGAAACAGTAATGATATGGCGGCGTGTCTGATTTTGGATCAAATTTGAGTAGATTTCTCATCTAGATGGTGATGAGACTTAGTGAAAATCCAGATACACTCTCCAGGCTAACAACTGTGTTCACATTTTCTGTTGAGCTAGGAAATGTATATGCTACATAAGAAATATCACCAACATTGTGAAGGAGCCTTGACATCACTTGCTCTAATGTAGAATATTGCAATTCTTTTCACACTCCTCAGATTCCCAAGCTTTTTCAGCTGTCAGGATCTGAGGACAATTCTGCATTGCCTCATTCTATTTTTGTCTCAGAATGTGCATGTACTGAAAAAGTGTTAGATTAAATTGCAAACTATTTCTTCTTGGGACTACTTTTCTCCTCTTTCAGGAATTAAAAAAAAAAAAAAAATTAAAAAATTGCTTAAGGATGTAGTTTGAGATCAACATAGGAACCACTAGAAAAAGTAATTTATTACCAGGCTTTGCCTTAAATAAAATGGGTTCACAGTTTTAAAGAAGACAACAAAATGAAGTATTGCAGCTAGGTATTGTGACCAATCTTCAGCCTTTGTACTGGAAGATATATTCTACCATGTGAATAAACTTAATATATAGAAAAGAAAAGAATAAGAAGAAATTAAGGTTCTGCACAGAATTATTTTGCTGACATTTCCTAAATGTTGAATGTCACTTTTTAATTGCTCTTTAAATAAAATTTAAAAAACACCATAAACCCATGTAAAATATCTTAGTTTTGCAGAAGGCCAGTAAAATAATGTTGAGGTTGAAGTCATCTATTTTGAAAGTTACTTGGTGTTTTCTGCTATAAAATACCATTACAATAAAATTGTGAAATCTTGGCACAGGACAGGGGAACAGATCACTGCAGAACAAAGAACCAAGGTTTCCTGTTAGACTGCATGCATTTGCCAGAGTAATAATATAGTGGGATTTTTTTCTGGATGGTAGTTAGAAAAGATGAGAATGTTTCATTTTAAAATGTCATTTTAAATTCTGTTTTATGCTGCAGATTTTTTTAATCACTGGTGTCTTAAGATTTGTAAAACTGTACACAAAAATAGGTTTGGGCATGCCTGGTCATATCAAGACTTGATCCAGGGAAGGACTTCAAAAAAGGTGTGGAAAAATGGGTTTTATAATAATTAGAACAAACATAATTATTTTAAAACTGTTTAATTGAACTAATTTAAATTTAAATTGAGAAAGAATATATGGGAAGTACTTAATCTTACATGCTGCTTGTAATTCAAATATCAATCTACTCATTTCACAAGCATGAAAGTAAACCTTCATATTCTAACTTTACAAGCACATCCCAATTCCCTAATTTATAGCACATGCAGATAACATTTGCATAATTTTACATACAGGTATTTTAGTCCCACACCAATGTTTCGTTGCTTGATGTCTTGTTTTTTAATTTCTCCTGCACTCCAAACCACCCTTGAAAATGTTTAGATCATCTCAATATTTCTCATGATTTCTCACATGAATAATCAAAGGCCTGTGGTATTTAGAAACCACAGACTGGCTCACTGAAGTGAAATGGAATGTAGAAATTTAATGTTTTCCATACTCGTTTTTATAAATATTTGGTGTTCTTTGGAGTCTAAAAATATTCAGGGTCTTACCTCTGGAATTGTTGTTGGACCAACAGAGATCACAGTCCTTTACAATTAATTGCTACTCATAAACTGAAGTTCTCTTCTGATTAATGACTCAGCATGTTGATGTTAATGTTTTATTGTTCCTGCATTTTTACACGCATTGTGAATTATAGATGTAGTTATCATCCAATGTTGCAAGCATAGTAAAAATAATATTATTATTGCTGTGATTTTGATCCTGTTTATTACACAGACTTCTGCATGAAAGATTTTATTTCTCTATTATTAAAAGCATCTGTAATTTGCACATACAGAAGTCATTGCCCCAGCATGGTTCAGGTGTAATTTCCATGTTAGGGCTATAATTCAGTGCAGTTGTTTGCTGTAGCAGTGAGCATCCTTACCTAAGGATAAGAAACGCCAAATTACTTACTGATTTCTGAAAATTATATTGCACAAGTGAACCATCAAATTTTAAACTCTCATGTGAATAATGGAGCAGTGATCCCAGTTTACACACTGATAATGAAAAGGAGATGGATGGTTTTCACTACAGGCAAGCTGCCATTTTTTTAATCATTCAAGTGCTATTATTCTGTGATGGTTTTGGGCTTTGACTGTTGTTTTTGGGGTACTGAATGCTGCTTTTGCTGAGCTATTATTGATAGCTTTGTAAGACTGAAATTTTTACAGATGCATAAAATCCATCAAGTAGCATCTAATTTTTATTACGGGCTGAGTAAATTCTGAGAGAGAAGAGTTTCTGCTCTTGCTGTGTCCAAGTCTTTGACAAAGCATGTGTTGAAAGGAAGAGCAGATTCCTTTTACTGTGGAGCCCTACTCTCTGAACTCGGAGGACAAAGAGCAGAGAAAATACATGCATTTGGGGGATTACCCGTTAAGGGTGAGGGAAATTGCTAGATTAATAGTGGAGAGGTTTTTACTAAACACATCTGTGAAATGAAAGAAATGCAGTAACAGAGAGGAGAGAGAATAAAAGGTAGAAGTCCTACAAGTTGTATCCTTATAGCAATATTTGAGGCACATGCTCACTAGCTGTTAAAATTTAGAGTGAGCAGCCTGAGAACTCAAGAACGAACATGAGAATTAGAGCTGTAGCCCAAAGGCAAGAGAAAAGGAGAAAGGAGCCCCAGGAATAACACATTTACTTTCTAAGAGAAAACTGCAGTAAAAAGAACATTTGACTAAAGGATTCAGCTCTGTGTGGTGACATGACTGGTGACATGAATTAACCTCCTGTGTGCCACTCAGGGAGACTTTTTAGTGCTTACAGTGCAATTCAAACATGTCAGACAGTCACTGAGTCTTTCTCAGAAGTCACTAGAGTCACTCTATCTTTTTAATACTTTTATATCAAAACACATCAGTAGCTCAGGCAACTACTGAGCTTTCAGGTAACTGTGCAAGAAAAAGTGCTTCTAAATGGATTCCTCCAAAAATGACTTTATTATTGAGTTTATCTGAATTTATATGAATTCAGAATAATAAATTGTGTACTGTCTCAGTTATTGCAGTAACAAGGAATTGAGAAGTTTTTAAAAAACATTTTAAAAAGCTGGGGGTTAGTATTTTTACTGTTGAAGCTGTAACATTTGTGCCATGAAGATTATTTGCCTTTTCTTTTATACCCCTGTTATACCTTTTTACAACTTCTGTGTTCTTAGTGCTTTTTGCCTACTTTCTTGGACTTGTTTGTTCAGCTAGGAGACTCAACATTTTAGAAGCTTTGTAGTTAGGGGTCAGTGTGCCCCAGACCCCAAGGTCCTCTCCAGGACACATTCTGTAAACTGAGATAGACCCATCCAGGGGAAGATTCCTTGGGGAGGGGGGCTGATTCGAGCCTCTCATTGGGGAATCTTTGATAGATCTGCTAATTAGTAACACCTATAATGTTATACCTGATCTCTTGGGATGGGCATTTTGCGGGGTGCATTTAGGTGCATTAGACCTGGACGTGTGCACCTAAGGATCCTTAAAATAAATACCAAGGTAAAATCCCTTTTCCCCTTCTAACTGTGCGTGACTCTTGATTTTAAGACCAGGAAAAGGCATCAACATAAGGCCAGCTCGAGACAAAGTGAGATGATGAATGGATATTACTAAATTTTGTCCCTGCAGAAGAAGACCTATGAGTTTTGTGCCTGGGTCTGGCGTAGAGAAACGTCTGCCGTAATCAAAGGATTATTATTTAGAACAAATAGATAAACTGATTGGTTGCAAGAAAGTCAGATATAATTTCAAAATAGTTCTTTATGTTGTAATTTTTCTTTCATGTGCAGTGATGCTACCTTTATGATCCTTTTATTTAATACCTCTTTTGTTCTTTGAGAGGCTCTTTGCCTGAACTAAATAGTATTAAAAAAATTAACACAAGATATAGGAATAGAAAAATCTCCTGTAGGGCATACTAAAAGTTATCCCTTTTTAACCACATAAAAAGTCACTTTCAGCAGAGACCACAAAGAAAACTACACATCCCTTCTTAGTACAGGTATCAGAACTAACATAAAATGAGTTGATCAAGGGCACTGTTCAGAGGTGCACAGATTCACCGTTCTGATATTCTGAGCCACTATTCTCAGGACACTGAAAGAATCACAGGGTCATAGATGTCTTGTAGTATTTTCCACATCTAGAGACCGAATTATGTTGAAATTAAAATAATTTCATGCTGTCTTTATCTTCTTAAAATCACCAATGTGGCAAGGAACTGTTGAAAATTCATAAAGGAGCTCCATGACGAATAAATATTCTCCTAGCCTTCACCTGGATATATCTTTTTAAGGAGTAGAGTCAGCAATGAGGAAGTCTTGTGGATCAGAAAATGAGTAAAAGAAGAATCCAGTGTAAGTTCAGTTATTTGATTACACAGTAATAAATGTTGAAATCCACCATCTGCAATGAAGAGCCTCACTTAATGTGAGATTTCTTCTTCCCCAGCCAAGTTTCCATCAGCTTATACCAAGACTGACTTCCAAGGTAGCTCAGATTTTACATCATGGCTCAGCAGGACATTTTCAAGAAGTGTTTGAGAATTTCCTGAGCTTTTCATATAAACCACAACTTTATAAGCTGAAATTTCCTGATAGGCTCTGAAAAAAAGAGGAAACCTCACCAAAGAGCTCATTCTAAAAGATACTTGTTTATGGGATGAATACTCTTTGTTTCTATAGAACTCTGTAGTGAAATTAAATCAGACTGGGGAGTTGCCAGATGTAATTGCAAGTATTAATGGAGAAAGTGCTTTCTCTCCTTGTAAATGCAGTGAGGGATAAAGAAGGGTGGGGAAACAACAAAGAAAGGTCTTTTATCTGAGGGGAAACACAATGTAGTGCAAGGGTATAAAAATAAAGATTCAGAGAAGGCAGCAGTGAAGTGCCAGGTAGTAACAAAGCAATCTTGATCACTCAAGCCAAGAGCAGGAAAGACTTGGATATGGAAAAGAGAGCCATGGAAAATGTGAGAATGGACCATCAATTACTTTTATATACTTGTTCTAAATTGTCATTAGTACATATTCTATATAGTTTTAAAAATGTATTTTATTGTCAATCTGACAATTCAGAATGTGTTTCATCATGATTTCTGTTAATTAATACTACCCTGACACAGTTTTTCCACAGTCGGGTAAATGATTCCAGTCTGCAGACTAAGCTACCTAAATACTTTGGGTAAAGGTGGGAAGATTTGGCATAGTTTAAAAGCTTAAAAGTCTTATCCTTCTATTCTTTCAGTCCACTAGATCAGTGTGAAGTCACCATATGAAGGGACATCTCCTTCCAAAATATATTAATGTGTTATTCTTGTTACCTTGATATTCAAATTCCCCACCCACCCTAGAAGATATCAAAACGCAGTCAAGTGACAAGACATTTACAGACAGTGCTTCTGTTCAAGTTAACTCCCATGTACTTGAATACATGTGTAACATAAGTCAGAACATGGTACCCAGTACCACCAGGTGCTTGAGGAAACTCTGGTTGCATTGGGTATCATTAAAGCAGAGAGTGTGTGTAGTGTGTGTGTTCGTGTACGCACCCACACAGGTGTGCCAGCATTGCTGGGCACCCAGGAGCTGGGTTGGTCTTGGTAAGGACCCAAGATTGTGCTCCAGGTGGGAGCCTGATGACATCACCAGCTCGTAGACAGAGGGAACAGTCACAGGAATGTGGAATAGTTCATGTTGGAACAGGCTTGGGATGTCACTGTTCAAAAAAGGGCCAGCCACCAGGTCAGACAAGCCTTGCAGTCACTTCTTGGAAATCTCCAGACTCAGTTTGCACAACCTGCCTGGGAAACCTTCTCCAAGGCTTGACTGACTTCATGGGGGGAAAGCTTTTTCTTGTATCCAGTCCAAACATCTTTCTTTTCAGTTCATGTCTGTTAACCTCCATTTTCCTGTCACTGCAAAGTGCTTCCCTCCTTATTAATGGATCCTGAGCTATTTTAGTGCACCACTAGTAGATTGGCCAGTAATGTCAGAAAAAATGTTCTGTAGCTTTTACAAGAGCAAGAAGAATCAATTGAATACCTTTACTGATAATTCTGTATAATATTTTAATGGGAGCTTGTAACATGGCTTATCACCATATACTTAGTGGTCACACACAGTCTTTCCAATATAGGACTGTCATATAGCAGAAAGATAATGATACTTTGTTAGCAATTAACCCATATTTTTAATAAAAGAAGACATGTACAACATGTTTAGATGCCGGTCATATTGAGAAGTACTGAACTGTGTCAATTTGTCTTATTTTTTCATTAAAATTAAGAGAATGCAGAATTACTACTCAGCTACTATGACCCACTTTCTAATACTCATGCTGTGAAATTAATTGGGTGAAATACTACCTCTTTCAGTTTACCTACTGTGGCCTATCTAATGTACAGGGTGGGAAAAGGTTGATGGGATAGACTCTTTCATCTGTTCCTTTTAATTCTAGACTTTAAAGGAGATTTCAAGTGAAAGATGAATTGTACTCACTCACAGGATTGAGCCTGTGCCTGTGATTAGAAAAGAAAATTTCTTTTCTACCATTTCAGGTGCTTGTGTGCCATGTTGCAAATTTTATTGTAGTAACTTTTTAAAAAGTTAATCTTTAAATAATTGAGATTCAATGTAGCTATGTTTAATACCTATTATGTTGCTACTGGTTCTATTTCCTGTGAGAGTTTATGAGCAGAGAAGAGACTGGATCTCCATATGAATATTTGTGTTTAATACCTGCATTATCTGTTACTTATTGTATTTAGTGATGCAGACTCCAGCTTCATGCCTCTATATTTAGGGAGCAATGAAGGAGTGCTAGTAAAATCCATTTAAAAGATTAGTAAGAAGAGAGCTGAGACGCTGAAATGGTTTTACATATTCTTTTGGGGATGCATTCAGGTGTACAAATTACTGGTGTGGATAAATCACCCAGGAAAATTCATAAAATTGCTGGGATGCACAATTTGTGTTTTTCTCTACAAATGTGAGATGTGATATAAGATGTCATACTAGATTATTTTAAATGAACTGTCAAATGCAAGATAGCTCAGTGCTTTCTGGCTTTAATGACTTTTGAATAGCAAGTAAAGGAAACTCTAATAGTGGAATAAGGAAAACATAGAAAGCACTTCACAAATGATATTCAAAGCCTCCTCGTACACATACAAAAATAACCATGATAACTAAAAATCTCAAGTGCTCAATGAGGTGAAAAAAAAGCAATGGATTCAATGCATTTTGAAAGTATCTGTTACATTTCTTAAAAAATACTTGAAAAATAGTATTCTCACTTTTATATGGAAGTGGGTTTTTCAGGGGTATTCGGTGTAATGATTTTTCTAAAGTCACTGAACAGGGAAGGTGTGTGCCATCCTGGCCAAGGCTTATTATTTACATCAGTGTAGGGTATGCCAAGGCTGGTGTGAGAGTTAAGATATGTGGACAGTAGGGTAGATTGTACAGGTACTGATCTCAGAGGTGAAAAAGGCAATAACACCACCGATAAAATGCACTCTTTCTTCTGATTCTTCTTGCAAGAGAGGTGAGAAGGATGGGCAAGCAAAACAAAAAAAGCATGAAGATGGGAGCAGCAGTATAGAACCTTACATCTTCGTGTGAAGCAATTTAAAACCTCCAGTACATATAAGAAAATTAAATGGACCACTTTGCAAGGAAGCAAACCCAGGTACCTTCATTTTGGTATTAGAATCCGCCTGAGCAAGGGAATAGGAAAAAGAATCTCCGTTTTTATCCCAGTACTTACCGTAAGTAGATAAAATTTGAAAGTCTCATAGATATCCAAATAAAAGCTGAAGAGAGGGAAATCTATCTTGTTATACATTAATATTGTAAATGCGTTATAATGAGAGCGTCAGTCATATTATATATAAGTATTTACACACTCTTGAAAACTGCTGCAGAATGTCTCGAAATGTTTTTAATAATCAGATGTTGAAGCTGGAGTTGCCCACATTCTAAAAGGGTACAGATGAAACATGATTCACAATGAGTGTAACTCTCATAAAGAAATTGGCAAGGCATTAAAAGAGGAAAAATAAGTGGCACAATATGTGGCTCTTCACTGAGTAATTGTCCCAGTTCTTTAACATGGTGACGTTATTGCAGTTTGCACCAGTCATTTTAGGCTCATTACATCTGACAGGGAGATTTCATTTGTATGTATCTGATGGTTATAAAACATTTTGGGGATTTATGTGTGGGGTTTTTGTTGCTTACCCCCATAATTACTATCAAAAAATACACACAATAAAGGTTAGGTTTGTTACACATCCATGTGAGAACAGTTCCAATTCTGCTATCCAGAAGTTACCTATTTTAGCTGTTGTTGGTTTTGTTGTAGAAGGCATCTGGACATCAGTGTAGAATGTTATAGGATGATGTTGAAGAGATTTTAGCAAAATAATGAAAACAGGGCAAGGGAAAGTTCTGAAAAATAAAGGGCAGAATTGCAGCCTCCAGGCAGCATCAGTCAGGAAAGAGAAGATAGGAATAAAAGGTTTCTCTTGAGTGAGGAGGGAGGTCATCAGCAGAGTCACACCTGTCTGGGTTGTTCAACATTTTCATTAGTACTGAAAAAGTGGGTGTGTGTGAGCAGACGGAATTTACTGACACCAAGTTTTTCAAGGTAATAGAAGCAAGGGCTGACTATGATGAAGGGAAGGATATTACCATGCAAAGTAAACTGCAGTAAAACAGCAGATGAAATGTAACCTAGATAAACATGAAGTGATGCACATGGGAAAGAAACAATTCCAACTTTGCACATGTAATGGTGGATTCCTAGCTGACTATTATCACATGGAAATGAGCAAATGAGATTTTGGAGTTATGACTGATAGTTCTGTGAAAATGTCTGTTCAGAGCTCAGTAACATCCAAGAAAAAGGTAAATGAAATGTTAGGTGTTATTAGGAAAGGAATCTAGCATAAGGCAAATGACATTGATATGCATATATAAAAATCTCAATTTTGAGTACTGTCTGAAGTTGGTTCTAGTCCTATCATCTCTAGGGTCTGTAGTAGGGCTGGAAAATGGAGAAAAACAGTGAGTGTGATTGAATAGAAGAAAAGAGTGACTTATCAATTGAGAACTATTCAGCCCTTGAGAAAGACAGTTAAAGGTAGAAAGGACGGAGATTTAGAAAATATAGTTGTAACAGAGAAACTGAGTTTGGAATGATTGCCCACTAGATTTTGTTCAAGAACTGGAAACATTCAGTATTATTTACAGGAAAAAAATTTGCAGAAAAAATAACAATAAAACCTCCATGAACAAACCACCTTGTTCTTCTTTTATGCAACATTTCTTCATTTCTGTAACAGTCAGCCTGGAGAACGCATTACCACAAGATGCCATGTCAAAAATTGACTGGAAGAATTAAGGGAGGAAAAAGTGCTCTTGCAGACTAAACACTACTTTTAGTCCATGACCTGGTAATTTCTGACTACAGGGAAAGCACATTAGGGAAGGAGCACTTTTCCTTTGCCCAGAGATGTGCTTTGATGGACATTGATCACTGTCTGCAGTGGAGGCAGGAACCAAGACCTCGGTGAGCTGTTCTTGTATAAGATGGGATTTCAGGCAAGTCTTGTATAAAACCACCTCCCTGTTTTTTTATGTTACAGCTATTTTTTCCACTGGCTGCACAGCTAAATGTAAAGTTCTGAGCTTAAACTTTAATAAGTGCCAGTTTTATGATAACAATTATTTTTGCTTTTCTGATGCCAGGAACTAATATGTATAAAATTTTTCAGAGACTATGTGTTAAAGTAATATCTAAAACAGCAGTTATGCAGATTGCTGAGTCTGCCTTTGCTGGTGGTATATAGTAACTGGTTACCTGAATTTTTCCCCTTTCTATCTCTGACAAATTTAATGTTTAGAAAAAAAAATGATTAAAGCAATTATTAGAAGCTCTTATGATCACCAAGGCATCAAAATAGTTTTGTTGCTCTTTTGAAACACAGCACTCTTGAATACTTCAGATTGTTCAGACTTGCTCATGAAGTTACTAAAGTTTTACCTTTTCAGGGCTCATTCTACAGATTTCTTTGAGCTTTCCCTTCCTTGTGTTCATGCAACCCCTTTCTGTGCTAGTTCTATTTTGCATTTATATTAACACATGCACTTCCATTTGATTCAGTTCAACTGAAGTCAATGGATATTTCACTTTTGATTTCAGTTGAAGCAGAAATAAGCCACAAGCAGCAAATACAACAATACCTGCCTTTCAATGTGGGAATCAACTATCTCCTTCAGCTGCTACATAGGCTGTGATTGGTAATGTGCATTTGCAGCTCTGTAGTTTTCAACTTAATAGTTGAAGGAGTTCTCTGAGCTAGGAAAGACTGCTAATAGCAGAATTATAAAGCCAGTACATTTTTTCACATGTATTTCTGCCTGCCCAAAACTTAAGAAAAGGCAAACTTGTTAGTTAAATTAAATGTTTATTCTCTTCTGTTTTTAATTGTACTTAATTTGTTTTAAGCAAGAGTTATTGATCAAAAAAAAAAAAAAAAAAAAACCAAAACCCATGACAAAAATGAACAAGCAAATCACCTTGTTTTTCTTTTATGTAACATTTAGTCAGCCTGAGAGACTTCTTACCACAAGATGTGTCAGAAATTAACTGGAAAAACTAATGGATTAAAAAACCCCCTTCCATACTAAATGCTTCTTTTAACACTGCAAGTCTATGACCTGGTAATTGCAGAATATAGGGGAAACATATTAGGGAAGGAGCACTATACCTTTTTTCAATAATTCACTCTTTACCTGGCAAGCAATGTGCTTTCAGTGTGTCTGTGTCTCAGTGGTTTTACAGTGTATGTAACAATTTGACAAGTAAATGTATGTGTTAGAATGTAGTGTCATCTTTATGGGAAAACAACAGTGAGGTTGGAAGCAGATGAACCAAAAAATTGTCCAGGAGATCGCAGGATGACAGAAATACGTTTTGTTTTCTTCATACTGTGCATGATAAGACAAGCAGGAAAATGTGAGCAATAACATGGATTGGTGTCTTTATAACTCCTGTACAGAGTTTCTGACACCCGAAAGATGTATAGTGAGGGCCTTTTTTCCTATCCAAGATATTCATTCTGGTCATGCAGGACTAAACCATTTCTACTCAGGTCCATAGCATGGCCCAGAAGCAGCACGAGCCCACTCACTGCATGTGGTGAGGATGTATCTGAAGAGTTCTTTATACAATGTTTTGCAGCATATAGTCTCTTGTAGCTTTTTCACTCTTGCAATGAAGATAATAATGTACATCTTTTAACATTACTGTTTTGTTGAAAGATGTTTGTCCATTGAATCCTCTCTGCATGGGCTGAAATCACAGTAGATGGTGGTTCTGCAGGTAGCTCCTGCCCAGGTGACATTCTTCAGTCAGGCCTGAAGGAAAGGTTCTCACACAGGCTGGAGGGGTACTGATCTCTGAATAGGAAATATTATGTCATGAAACAAACCCATGTTGACCTGATCCTGTCTGAGTAGTCTTGATGAGTTGAACTGATCTTCATGGGCTTCTTGGTTAGAGGCTGCTCTGGGTGTTTTTAGAAGTGTAGTTGCAGACTCCCGAGGACTTCAAAACCAAATACATAACCAGCTTCATTTCTTCCCCTCTTGGAAGAAAAGAACACCAAATTTCAGTCACCTCAGTTCTACTTAGTATATGTCCCTAAGTTTTTTAACTGAGCTATACCTTTGACTGGCTTTTTTATCATAAAGGTAGAACTGTACAATACTTCGTGGCAGGTGTGTTGTGAAGATAAATACATAAAGCAGGAGGGAGATACTTTAGGCACAGTGCTTATCTTGGGATATGGCTGCTCTACATTACGCTGAAGCAATTTTTGGGGAAAGTCTGGGTAGCCTCTTCTTCAGGGTAAAGGAGGAAAGACAAAAACCATTGGCTTTGTGTGGCAGCAAGAAAATGAGTCGAGGCAGATTTCTGTAAATCCTGTTGTAAAGATGCTATTTGCTTGCTGGCTTGCTGAGACAGCTTGAATTTTTTTGTGTGTATTTTTCAAGGAGTTTTTCCTTCATAGACTTCTGTATGTTGCATTTCTACTTTGGAAAAGTGCATCCTAGAACTCAAGTTAAAAATGTTCATTTTTCAAAAGCCAAGTAGCAAAAACTCCTTGGAGCAACAGGTAGACAAGATAAAACTTGATGTTTATATTCAAAAGATACATTTTCCTTCAAATCATTAAATATCAATGCAGCCCAGATAAATTTCTCACCTTTGTGTCATAAAATCAGTGGGCAAGGAACATGAATCAATTTTAGACTCAGAAAATAAGTTGTCAGAACTTCAAGAATTAGTTTATCATTATCCTCAGTGTATTTTAAAAAGAAGAGTAGTGTTTGTGACCCACAATTTTATGTCTTTTTAAAAAAGGATATCATGTCATTCAGAATGACAAACAACATTCAGAAGCAAGTTCTCAGCTGGTTTTTCATGAAAAGGAATTTTATAACATGAGCACATTTTAAGACTTTGTATGGCTTGTATTTGATTTCATTTTTTTTCATTTTTTTTAGGTTTTTCTTTATCGAAAAAGACAAAATGTCACATTACTTAGGTACACTTCTATCAGATATTAATATAATCTAATAATCACCTGGCAGCTGGCATCCAAAATCATCTTAAGTTGTTGAAACCTGTTGAGTATTTAGGTTTTTTTAATATTTATTTGTAATCTTTTAATCCTTTAAACTAGAAACTTAAGGGCCTTGCAGACTTAAAGTAAAATTACAGACACTCCCTACAACTCTTAGCTTATTGTTGGCATATACTGCTAGCTGAATAATAGTTTTGAGAATGATATTCAGGGCTGATAAGAGAATTCTAGCTTGAGAAATCATTTAGTACATTATGTATCAATGGGAGAATGTGCTGAGTTTCTGAAAGTCAAAGCTCAGTTTAGGGTTTTACAAACTAAATATCCTGAAAAAGAGTCGTGACTGGATATTAACATTGTCCAGAGAACAGTCCCTGCAGTTGTCCATCCCTTGGAGACTGAAACAGTTTGGTAGCACAGATGGGGCTTGCACCATGTGGAAGGACCTCAGTGGAGTGTTTAATTCCCTATTGTAGGCACACAAGAATCACAAGTCCCTGAAAGAATTTATAAACACTATTATAGTTATCTGTTTCTTAAAAGAAGAAATCTGAATCTCAGAAATACTTAAAGTTCATCAGGAAATCAGATAGCACCTTTTAGAGATCAGTGTTAATTTCAGCTATGGAATATCCTAAAGTGTTGAAGTGGCGTTACTAAAGGGCAGCTGGAAAGGGACCAGAGGATAGTTGGGGTGTTTCTCTGCCCTTTGTAGCCAGAATTCCCTTTCTGCATAAGATTTTTTTCTGTAGCTCTACAGTCAGGAGAAACAAGTTTTCTTAGAATAGTTGAAACAAGATTAAGGAATCCAATCTTTCCTTTTGAATGGACTGAAACCAGAAAAGATCTATACCTAAATTTATTTTATTAAGTCATTATTTTAAATTTTTCAAGAGTGGAACAATTAATTAAACATCAATTAAAATATTTATTTAGAAACAGGTTTAAAAACTGTGTTGTATTGAAGGAATGTTTTCCCTGTTCTGGGAACTTGTACTGGACACTCCCTTGATAGATAAATAATGTCTCCCAGAGGAAGTGTCAGTAAATGTTCACGGGTAAAGCCCTCAATGCTGGGTATTCTTTCCTTGGCCTTTGTGCAGCCTGCTTGTGCAGCTAAATTAAGTACATTTAATACCCCTATGTTATTTTCTGTTATTCTGTAAAGTTAGATAGTAATACTCCTGAATTATAGGTATACATGAGAATAAAAACAATAGTACCTGAAAAAGTCTGATACTAAAATCATTATCTATTTCTGCATAGCTAGAAAAAAATCTTAAACATGTAACATGAAGAATACACTGTATTAATCTCAGGAAAATACCCAGTGGAAGACCAGTTTATATAAGTGTGACCAAATTAACTATTGATATTCTTCTTTATGCTCCCTTATTGTGACATTTTAACTTAATCTTTTTTTAGGGAAGAGAAATGGATCTATGAATCAGACAAACTCTGATTGATAACTCTGACATATAGTGCAGTACAGGGAGTACAAAGATCAAAAGTTAGCCATATGCTGTAACTTCCAAGTCTATTACAAGTATTTATCTTTGGCCTGCAAAGAGTAAAAAGGAATTGATTTCACACTTATCAATTCACTGCTTATTTTTCAGATCAACAGAAAGCTTTTTAATGAGTGAAAGGAAATCAATTGATAGCAGTTGCCTCTCCAGTCTGTTTAGAGATTATCTAGCCATGGAAGTTAAGCCAAGAAAATATAGCTGGACCTTTCAAGTTAGGGTGGGTTGACTTCATGAATTAGTCTGACATAATAAATTCATTTCATAATAACTACATATGATCAATCATAGACTAAATTAGGCATGTTCCAAGTTCAAGTTCAAAGCCTGAAAAATATGCCATTAAATCAAACCAACAAACCTGTAGACTTCAGGAGCTGCATCAGGATGCTAGAGAAGAAAGGAAATTAATGATTCCTAGGACTTGATCAAGCTCTGAAAGGAATAGTACGAGGTTATATCATATAATTTTTAGAGTAAGGAATTTTACAGTCTGTGGTGGCTTCTCAACATTTCTGGATTAATGTGTCATTTTGGACAAGTATGGTAATTTTTCTGTGCATAAATTTTTCTATCTATGTAATGGAGGTGAAACAGTCCCATTCATATGAACTGCTCATAGACCTTTGAAATTTTATTATTTTAAGACTATTCAAACTGAAACTAAATATGCTGGGTTTTTTCAATAACATATTTTTCAGAGGTTCAGGACTTCACTTTCCAAAACAGTTATTGGGCATAATTATTTTTCATTTTAAATAATTAGTAAGATTTTCAGTACTCTTCAATATTTGGATGATTTTCATTCTCATTATAGAGCTTCTAGTGTAACCATGATTCAAATTGCTGTTAGTCATCACACATTGTTTCTTTTCTATCTGGGTGTAAAGTCTAAATTCTCTCATTATATGAGTCTCTCTAGATGCATGTTTGCATTTTTATGAATATATGTTATATATACCATATGCCTATATGTGTAAATATATTTATGCAAAGAAGGAGTTGTCTTGTTAAACACAGGCACAAGTATACACCTATTTTAAACTTTGTTCTGTGTTATATAAGATGCTGAGGTGCCTCATTGAATGAAGCATTCAGGAATATAGTAAAGGAAAGAAAAAGATACTGGTTTAATCCAATGAGAGGTACTAATATTAATTGGTGAAGAGATGTACAAGCAGATTGTGTGGTACCTGTGTCTGAATTATTGAGCTTGAAATCTGATCAAAGATGGGAGTTATTGGAAGCCAGGGTTTTAGAAGTGGAAATTCTTCTTTGACAAGGCAGGATGAGACTGCAGTAACCTTGACTGAGACGTGGAATCAGAGTGATTAGAGCCAGTGCAAATTTCAGACCCATTCTCTGACAATAAATAAATGGAGATGTCGAGTCTCATTTCAATCACCTTCAGTAATGACCTTGAATGCATGCAAACGTGGAATTTTCTCAATGGAGACTCTGTGGCAACTCTGTGATTCAACTGTGAAATTAGAGTAGCTTGTACTTAAACTGGAATTTCACACCTGCTGAACTAGCAGTCTCTGACTTGCAACAGGAAGGAATGAAACCCTTAAAAAGCCAGGCTTCCATGTGTTTATCTGACATCATATTTTTTCTCAATTATAACTAAATAGGCTAAAAAAAATTTAAAATCCAGCTGGGGGAACCTGAGACAAAGTGAATTCTGGATTTTGTTTGAAAGTTATGCTTACTCTATTCAAAAAAAAAAAAAAAAGTTGTTGAAAAAGATATTGCAGTCTTTGTAAACATTCTATGAGTAAGAACTTGTTGAAACAATAAAAGTGTTCTGGTTCTTAAAAGGGAAATACTTCAATATAGTGTATCTGATGCACTAAATTATAGAATTGTTAGAATTCTGCAAGTGAAGAATAATAGATATATATGCTTGATTTCATGGTGAGTTCACCCATTTATTTCTTGACATTTATTTAGAGAGAATTTTTTTTAGAGTTGAAAGAAATATGCATAAGTTGAAGAATGACAGCTTAACCCAGATGCTTTCTAGAGTAATCAATTTAATATTATCAGTGTAGACAAACAGTGATTTCACGGCCAGGGATCTCAAATAGAATTGCACATTATTAAGTGGGTTTTTGTGGGGCAGGATTGACAGTTCCTGATTATATACATTCCTGGAACTGCATCATGACAGTATTGTTTTCTGTCTTGCCACCAGCTAAAAAGAGAGAACTGTTACATCCAAGTTTCACTGACTGAACACGTTGCCTGAGTCCTACCCATGAAGTTTTTTTTGCAAGTTACCAAAATTATTACTCACATAAGTTGTAAATTATCAAAAATTTAGCTGAAATGTGGAATAAAATTTTTAGGATGAATGTTCATTTTTGAAGATTTAATGGTTAGCTACTTCAACTATGTCCAGTGAATTAATCTAAGTATTGTGCACAGTCTTCTTCCGTATGGCTGGTGACTAACATTTTGTGTATTTTTTTTGCACACATTTTATTGTTCCAACATTTTGATTAACTGAAATGTTTCTATATACTTTCAAATTATGGCTGTGCTATACATGATACTATGCAAAGCAAAAGAATCTCTATTATATGAAATGAACCCCTGTATGCAACTGAGTGAAAATGTTGTATTGAGTTTGAGTAGTGAGGTTTTGGTGATGGGTGGGCTCCAGGGATGGCTTCTGTGAAAAGCTGCCAGAAGCTTCCCTTATTGTCTGATGGAGACAATGCCAGGAGACTCCAAGATGGGCCTGCCAGTGGCCAAGGCCAAACCCATCAGTGGCAGTCTAGTGCCCCTGGAATAATGTATTTAAGAAGGGGAGGACAAAACTGTGCAATATAAACTGTAGCTGGAGAGGGGCTGAGGATATGGGAGAGGAACAGCCTCAAGGTCAGTGAAGAAGGAGGGGGTGAAAGTGCTCCAGGAGCTGAGATTCCCCTGCAGCCCATGAAGACCATTGTGAGGCTCTGTGCTCCTGCAGCCCACAGAGGAGCAGGCGGATGCCCAAAGGAGTCTCTGACCCCAAGGGAGACCTGCACTGGAGCTGGCTCCTGGATAGGACCTATGGGCCCATAGAGAGAAGATACCATGCTGGAGCAAATTTGCTGGCAGGACTTGTGACCCCATAGAGAACCCATGCTGGAGCAGTCCATTCCTGAAGGACTGCACCCCATGGAGGGGCCAGTGCTGGAGCAGAAGGACAGTCCCCTGTAGGAGGGGCCCCACCCTGTGCAGGGGAAAAGTGTGAGGAGTCCTACCCTGCAGAGGAAGCAGAGGCAGAAGCAATGTGTGATGAACCCCATTCCCCTGCAACACTGGGGAGGAGGAGGTGGAGATCAGGAATAAAATTAGGCCCAGCAAGAAGAGAGGAACGGGGGAAGGTGTTTTAAGAATGCCTTTATTTCTTATTACCATAATCTAATTTGATTTGGAATCAATCCAGTTAAATTCCTCAGGTCAGGTCTGTTTTGTCCATGATGGTAACTGGTGAGTGATCTCTCTTTGTCCTTACCTTGGCCCACAAACCTTTGGTTTTATTTTCTCTCCCGTGTCCAGTGAGGAGGGGAGTGATAGAGCCACTTTGGTGGGCAGCTGACATCCAGCCATGGCCAACCCATCATAAATGTCTGTGCTCTGGTGTTCTTGTGACAATGTCTGCGTTTTAGAAGACACTTTTTTTCTAATCTGCTGGTTAGAATATTGTTTCCAAACTATGTGCTTTAGCCCTGCTCCTTTTTAAAAGGATTGAATTGGGAACATGTCCAGTCCATCATTAGTACTTCAGCATTAGTCCTACCATCATTAGTACTTCAAACACCTCTCACTCCCTGAGATAAGATCTCATGTGTTGAAACTGTTCAAACTGAGAAGAAATTGAAACATTTGTCAGGAATTTTCTGCTCTTGATATTGGATTTTTATAAGAAGAGAAGACAAGCAACACCACACTTCGACTCACCAGCACTTCATCAACATCCACTTTCTCCTTAGTGAATCAAATCTTGAGTCATCAAGACAGTGGGTGAAGTCAGCCCTTATTTGTTTGCCCTTTTGTAATTACCAAAGGGGAAAAAAATAATTCAAGTGAAATTTCAATGTAAAATTGTATTACATTGTCAAGTACTATCAAAACCCGCAAAAATATATTTTAATGTAGTCACAATTTTTCAGATTTTACCAATTTTTATGCCCTCAAGAAGCAATTCTAAGAAAATATGCCTGCTATTGTTCAGCTAGTCCTTCCTCTGCTCATTCTCTGATAGAGGTACCTCTTACCTAGAAAACAGTCTCTGGTATTGTTTTCCTTCTTTGTCTTCAACATTCCAGAGCAATATCACAGTCTGATTTTTTTGAGTTTTTAGATTGCACTTTGCTCTGTATTGAGTTGACTATGATTAAACACTTGTTTACAGGTTCATTTTATATTATGTACCTGTTCTTAACAGTTAATCAACATATAATTAATCAAGTTTATTTTTAAACTACCCTGTTCTGTTTTTTTATTTTTCTTATTGAACCCATGTCTAAAAATGTGTCAGGAGCTGGTGATTCAGTGGTGAAGAGATCATCAAATTTCACATGCAGTTAGGCCTACTCCCAAGGGCACTATTTGTTCCCTAAGCCGTATCTCCAACATAATTATTAATAAGATTTGCTCCCCAATTTTCAGCAGAGCTCTCTACTGATATCCAGAGCCCGTGATAGTGTTCTTATCACTATCCCAAAAGACTGTGCCTTTTGTTTAGGAGATTTCTTTCATTCTAAAAAGTTGAAGTAAATGCTAAATGCTGTCAGAGTGGCTATGCTTAAATTTCATTCAACCATCTTGGAATTTTTTTTTCAATAGTTAAATGTGTTTCTAAGAGGCCCATATTATAAGAAAAAAACAAAAAGAAGATTGTAAAACTCATCGTCTCTTTCTACGATTAGAGATCAGAGACCTCTTACCTTCCTGGAAAATGCTCCAGATCATGCTGTGTGTACCAGTGCTAGAAACATAATCATTTGTGTTTCACTGAAACCTGTTAGAGTATGCTTTCTTTGAACAAAGGTAGCATTTGAATTAATAGTCAAATATGTAACTATTGCCAGGCAAATATGTTGTGTTTTGGTGCAGTTGCACAGAGTCCATAGGCCCCAGTTTAGAAAGTGCCTGAAGCAGATGGTTATCTTTAGACTGATGAGGTCTGTTAACTTTGATAAAACTAAACTTAAGCTCTAAGTGGTTTGCTGGATTGGGGCCATAGACTGTAATTGAGTTGGATTTTTGTCTTTAATCTTTCACCCATTTGTTAAAATTTTTGATGAATTTTGTTCTTTTACACAGAATTATCTTTGTTTAATGCTACTGGTTTCCTAAAGTAATTATCATCCAGACTTCATTAATCATGTTTAAAGTACTTTCAGATATTCATGCATAATTTCTGCATGTTAATTTAAGTCGGTTATTGGAATTTATTTAATGTCTTTAAGTACCACAGGATACACATCTGTATGTATGTCCTGGTTAATAGACTGATCTGGTTCTCGAATGTTAAGTAGATTTTTATTTGGATGAGGCTTAGCTATAATGACCAGAGAGTCACTTTTGGCCGTGTTTTACATTGTAACTGCAGTGCACACACTTTCTTTAAGAGAGGTCTACTAAAGCCTGAAGTTCACAAAGTTTCCAAATTACACATAGAAGTTGTTCTCTTTTTACTGGGGATATTAGTTTGCATGAACATCTATTTCAGCAGTGATATTAGTGAGAAACCAGTCAAAAGCAGAGCAAATAGAAGCTGGAGTTTGAAAATAGAATACATTAAAGGGTAGAGAATATATTATTTATGCATATTGTTGCTTTTGTAAGGAAAAAGATTTGTTATTGAACTCTGTCTTCATTTTCCCCTTGTTTGTTTTATAATCATTCTATTGTTGCTTTCAGCTAGAATGTCAAAGTTTCCAGGCAAGGATCACATCAGATATAAGTGTGCTTACATAGTATCTATCACAATGCTTCTAGTTAAAAACTGCAATACCTGCCCTTAAACAAATAATTATAATCACATAAGGAAATGAATAATATTTACCAGTCTTAGGAGGTAAGAGCATCCTGACAATTGCTGCTGCTTAAAATAGATAATAATAAGCACTGATCCCTTCCCAATAAGCAAATTAATTATTAATGGTTTTAATTATTAATTATTGAAAATTATTAATAACATTAAATTTATGGTACACGTAAAATCACTAACAACTGAAAATTCATTAAAAAGTTTGTGATAATATACCTTGAAATATATTTTCTTTATTTCATACTTTTTGAGTTGGAAATTTCCATCATTTAAGAATATTTAAACATTTCAATTGTCAGATTTTACCTCTGTTGGTCTTGATCATAAAATATAGTTCTGTTGTTTTCCTTCTCAATTTTCATTGGCCCTTTAATTCCTCTACCAGTGTACTTGGCCATGGTCCATGTCCTTGCTGGTTCACACTGCTACAGATTAATGTGATAACTGTACTTAATGATGAGTGATTAAAAACATCTTTCTAGGAACTGCAAATATGCTCCTAAATTATCCTTTCAATGCCCTTTAAACATTCATTTGTTAGATTCTGCATATTTCATGAGCTTCAGTGAGAGAGAGAGGGAGAGAAATAAGGAAAAAATTGGGCAAATGTCCTCCTTACTCATTTCCTCACATCCAAAAATATGTGAGGAGGCAAACTCGATGGCCCAGTGCTCCGTGGGCAAAGAAACCCAAGGGTGTTGTGAAATTTAAGCCTACGGATTGTGCATAGGCTTCTTGTAGTTATGAAAATTCCCTGTTCCATTACTTATCTTCAAAAAAATCCTTATTTGAATTACATCTTTTCCTGAGAAGATTGAATGGGAAAACTGTGCAGCATTATGGTAGGCAAGTACTTCTACTCAGATGAGAGTATATTCATTTAATAATATTTTTGAAAATCTATTGTCAAGCATTTTAATTATAAAGGGTAGGATTTGACCCATGTTATATCTGTACATTTAGATATAAAATGCTGTAGTAGAAGAGACACTTTATTGCTGCTTATAGTTCTCTTGAGTTATGACTGTGTCTGGCTGAAGGGTTCATCCCATCAAATCTGAACCTAACTAATAAAAACAAGATCGTTTTTGTTCAGCAAATATCTGTGCCTTGGTATGTATTAGATTCAGCCTTAACTCTGCTGAACTGTTCACCTCCTCTTCATCATTAATCAATTTGGTGACAGCATAAATGTATGAGCAACTTTTTCATGACACTTGTATCATGCCTTTAATAGCAGGGATGAAATGTTTCAGTGGGATGCTTTCTGGAAAATATGCTGTTCTGCATCTTCTATCTTCATTGTATTTTATGCATTTAAAGGTATATGGTCAAGCCCAAATAATAGGATATTTAACTGTCTGTCCCCGTAAGTCAACATTAAAGACACTCCATGTCCAGTTTGCTGCTAGAAACTTTGCTGATGGAAGAAAGCTGTTGTTGTTGGGTACATTGGCAGAAACTACCAGCAAATTGTATATAGTGCATAAAACCATAGAACTTCTCTTTGTGTCAGTTCGTACTGGTTTAGGGTGAGGATGTAAATGGTTGATCAAATTCACCATTAAAGATCAGCACTGCCTTAATAATTGCTGGGTGTAGGGTAGTTATTTTTATATGAACTGAGATTTTGTCCAGTTGGTTAAATACATAACCCTGCAGAGCTAAAATATGTCATTTCATTTCAAAAACGCTTAATATTTTTGCTTGCTTGATGCTAGAAGTGTTTTTTTCTTTGTGTGTACAGGCATATGCACCGGGGTGTGTGATAGGGAGAGAGAACATGGTGAGCAGAGTATTGACTTTGGCAAAAAGTCTAAGAACTTTTTCAAAGTTTGGGTGTTGTCCCCAAAAGAAAACAGGCAGGAGCATTAGATACCACCATGGTTTTGTTAAGTTTGTATTGAAATTAATATGGCTTCTGTAACCGTAAGATAAAACCAAGGAAATGGAAATGGGGAAAAATATGAGGTTTTAGGAGGAAAGGAGTAATTGATCTTTTTTTTTTAATAAAGATTATGTGAATTGGATGATACCTTGAATGTTAAAATAGGATCTCAGTTTCCAACAGAGCATACGCAGCATTCACTGTAGTGGTAGTGGGGAAATGCTGCAGCCTGGAAGTGTCTCCAAATAAAACATTAATTGTATTTAAATAAAGGTAATAACACTATCTCTTCCATGTTTTAAATAGAGGAAAAACCTTTTTCATTTAGATCCTTTTCTTCCAGCCAGGCCAAGTCAAGTAGACTCAAGTAAACATTGTGTGTCAATTGCAGACATAGAAAAATTATTTCTGCAATAACCTGCATGTCTGTCTAAATTATATTGCATGTAGTGAGGTAAGTATAACAGTTAAAACTAAAAATTACTGAAACCTCTTAGGTCCTTGTCAAACAGCTCATTCAAATACTGTTCTGTTCTTTACATAGAAAACACACAACAATGCACCAGAAACATTTTGTTTGCATTTGTTCAGGCTCATCTATACAATTAATGTCTGGCATAGCCACCCATGAGTGACAATCCCAACTGCACACTCATAAAATCTGTGTGCCAGACCATGTCATCCACTACTCTTTCTGAAATGTTCATGTAAAACCAGTAGCTCTTCTAAAGGACAGAAATGGGGCAAATTTGAAGGATGATTAAAACTACTGGTAGTATTTAATATTCATGGTTTTATGGACACAGGCTGAATTCACTGCTTAGCTTTGAAAACAGCAATTAATTTTATAATGTTCTCTCCCAGTTTGCTCATTCCAAACATATCTGAGTGATTTAGAAATACCATTGAACTTACATTCAGGTGACTCCAACAAGGTAAAAGAGATGCATCATCCTGATTTGTAAATGAGGAGCTGAGATGCTGAGAGGATTAGATCAGAAGTGCCTCCATTGTGTCTTCCACTTGGACCTAATTTTTGTACCTGTTGAAGAATTAAGAGCTCGGATCTCTTTGTGTTCAGTTGCAGCTGCGAGTGCAGGTGTTACATAGGTGTGTAAAACTGAGTGTGAGCAATGGGCAAGAGTATGTGCATCTTTTTGTGCAGATATACGGTGCCATCGGCCTATCCATTATTAAAAGGTGTTGTCAGAGCAGCAAAGATGCTGCAGGTTCTGAAGGTTGTCAGTGATCTCACTGAAGGTACTGACATCATTCTAAAATCTGAAATGTTAAGAAATTATTTTAACATTTATTAAAATACAGTATGCATGTGTGTAGAGAGTTATAAAAATATTATAAAATTAATAGCATTTCTCCAACAGAGGGAAAAAAGATGTTTTTCATTCTTATTCTCTGAGGGAAATGGCATCTAGTGCTGACAATAAGCTAAAAACCTGAATAGCTGAGTTCATTTCTGAGAGAGCAGGTTGTCTTTTTTCTATAAACATATACTGTTCTCATGGTTTGTCTATGAAGTGATCACTCCTGTGATGGCTTTAATTAGCATTTACTTTAATAGGATTTTGGTTAGAAAAAGGTGTGATCTATTACTTTCTCCTCCATTTTAAGTTCATAATCACAAAAGAAAAGAGGCAAAATGAAACACATTAAGCATGGTGTTGCCAAGGCAACAAGTACTTGAGCCTCCCAGGTGAAGTGTGACTGAAATGCCTATGATGCCATTGCACAGGGACATGTGGTTGTCTACACTTAGAATGAAATCAACTTCATCTGAAATTAAATTGAATTAAAAGCTCTACTCTTAATACCTGTGAGTATTAAGACAGTTTAGTCTCCAGCCAGCAGGCCATGAATTTATTTCAGATATACTGGCAAATACTATACTCAGCTGTGGACAAATGCTTAATCTGAATTTTAAGGTAGTCTGAGAAAGATAAAGACTCTTGTGTATTGTTTTGGCTTGGGAAAACTATTTATGGGCAAATATTGGTAACAACTAGGGAAAAGGAAATTTTCTCTGAACTGAGAATTCAGGAAATGTGTTTAGACCTTCTGTTCAATAATAATTAGAAGCATAGAATTATTTAGATTGCAAAAGATCTTTAAGATCATTGAGTCCCACCATAGGCTATGAAAATATCAGAGTTCCTAGGTGAATGTTACCTTGTCTGATTTCTTTCTACAAGGTCATTTTCTGAGCACATGGTTTTATGCAGTCAATGCTGCTTCATAGCTGATTTACAGAACCATTGTTACAGTCAGTGTGGGCTGTGTGAGGGTTCCCTGTCTATTCTGAAGTGTGGTTGCATCACAGTTGATACTTGGGGTTTGTTGGTTTTTTTTTTCCTCTTCTCTTGGAAACTGTAATAACATTTATTATTAATATAAAAAGTTAAAGCTGAAAATATCACTCACATCCAACACTGCCTACCCAAAGCTTTAAAAAATCATGAGAAAAGCTGAGAAAAAATGACTTTTATTTTTCTTTCCAGCTATTTAAATTCTTTGTATTTTTTCCAATTTTTTTTCAGTCTCTTCAGACAAATTAATGAAGATTGAGATCTTGGCAGAATCATGTGACTTCAGAACCTGAGGATTTAAAGCTCTAATGGAATGCGGGGCAGTTTCAGCTAAATTCCTAGCTTCATAGCAATGGGGCAGTTTTCTTCATGCTGTTTACTGAGATAGCTCTTGTCTGGACCCTGTTCCATCAAAAGAGATCCAGGTGTTAGTGTTCCACAAACAATGAGTAGTGGAATCAGTCTCCGAGCAAAGACCACAGAGATCTAGACTGAATGGAACCCTGTCCAAATCTCAGGAAAAGGCCAGTGAACACATGCAAAATAGCTGACTCCCTCATTTTTAAATCGAGTTTTTTCAAATTAAAGGCATGGAGAGCTATATGTGTAAAGTGGGTTTTCTAAACTCTCTTCACACAGATCAAACCTTAAGAAGTGTTTTAGTCAAAGTTACCATGTGAAAACATAGTTACTTTTTGAAGAATTCCTTCTACAAATTGACTGAGTAATGTCTATACTATGATAGTAATTGTTGTTTTAGGATAATATTTAAAGTGGAGAATTTGAGGAAAGCAAATCTTATCTGCCACTGTATTTTACTTTCAGAGCAGTTTGCTGTTGTGCAAGAGAGTAGCTATGAGTGTAACTTCAAGTTTGTGTGTAGGTTATTTTGTATAAGAGAATTTATCTAATGTTTTTTCTACAGAAGAAGGAAAAAAGGAAAAATTCCAACAATTAGTTATGAACCATAATTGATAAGTAACAATCAGAACTGGCTTGGAACTGATTTTGCCATGAGAAGTCTATTTAGCCATCATTTGCTATCATCAAGAATATTAGTTTCTAAACCCTTCAGTAGCTGGGAAAGAAGAAGGGAACTTTAATGAGAAAACAGAACAGATAGAAAGGATATTCTGTTACTTACATAAAGAACTCAGAGACTAATAACCACATATTAAGTCACAGATTGTTTGCAATCAGAGACATATTATGAATAGAATTCTGATTGGCATGGCTGGGTGTGCTGAGAGGAAGTCTTCTCATCTTTTTAGACAACCAGGTTGATATTATGCTTTGGATTTTGAAAAAAACAGTGCTGAGAATTATTTGTAGGTATAAACAAATGTGTGTGTGTGTGTCTAATGTACTTCTATATATTGCTAGACAGAAGGTTATACAGTTTCTCTACGTACATTCAGTTTCAGTATCATCCATTCTAGAGGAGGTTGTGTTTGCTTGGGGTACTTTTTAAAGAGCTCAAATATTCCATCCCAGGTGGTTTTTATCTTAGGAAATATTGTTTGCTCTTAGTGCTTTATGGTGGAGAATATTCAGTGTGTTTGGAATGGACAAAATATCCTTTGTTGGAGCTTACATATGGCCTGCTTGTTTAGTGGAAGAAATTCTTTCTTTCATCCATGGCACTGGCTCATGGCTATGTAGATATTTGGTATAAACAATAATAGTTGCTCAAGAATTTAAAGCTCAATCTCATCAACATTGTTATAATATGTAGTAATATGAGTGTTATTCTTTCTAGGAATAAATACCTTGTTTATAATAACTAGACCAGATAGAATTTTCTGCTATAAACTGAACAGTTATTTCCTAGTGAGAACCACTTTGGCTATTCTTTGGAAAACTTTGTACAATCCTTTGAATTTTTAAACCAATCTCGGTGGTTTAACCCTAATCCACTCTTGGAAACTGAGGAGACAGAAGGAGATTAACTGCCCTGCTTTAATGGCACTCCTTCCTGCCACTGATGTGTTCCTAGTTAGCACATAGGGAATATGGGTGCTATGACCCAAGTCAGAGTTGATTGCAATAGTCAGGGAGATGCTCCTGCTTTTCTTGAGGTGAAACTGCTTAAAAAGGCAGTTTTCTCCAACAATTTAACAAGTTTTATCCTATAACATAAAACTGTGTTTGAAATTTAGCTCATTATTGTACTTACCTGTTAGAATTAAAAAACAGGATACATTTTCATCTTTCTTAGTACTCATCTCTGGACATTATCCCATGAAAAGGGGAAAACTTGGTTTTTGCTTTACCACACATAATAATTCTGGCAATATGTGGTATAAATACATAAACCTCAACAGCAATCCTTTTAAATAGGTCTTCACTAGCAATTAAAAACCAAAAAGCATTCCCCAAAACCAAAAAGCACACCAAATAAATAAAGAAAAATGAAATGTGCACAGGTGGCAGTAAAGGTTCTTTCCACACTGGAGTAATTGACAATTTGTGGGGATTTTTTTTTCCTGTGTGAAGCCTTCAAGACAGGCAATTCCTTGGCGTATTGCAGGAGCATGCAGTACAGATGTAAGGGAAAGCTAGGTGTCACTCAGTAAGGGATCCTGTTGGTGTGATTGACACATAAAGCAAAATTTTTTGCCATTCTGATGTATGCTTTCTTGTGGAGGGATATCTCTGAGGCAAACTATTGGAGTAAACCCTTTCTGTTGTCATTTGGTGGGATTTTTATTTTAATGAAAGCAATCGGTCTTGTGTGCAAATACCAGCCTTTGCTGTTTGATATGCGCAGAAATCCAATCAGATGCTTAATTAGATCTTAACACCAGTTCCAAACAGCTGGCTAATTCCCTTGTTTCTGATTAAAGAGATTACAAAAATAAAATTTAACATTGCATTTACATACAGCTCTAAAAGGAAACACTTACCCATAAGTTTCAGTCATTTAGGAAATTCATGTCTGCTCAGTGTTAGGGATCAAAGATTTTAGCATGATGAATTGCAGAGTGGCAAGAGATTAAAAAAAAAAAAAAGAAGAAGAAATGGCAAATGGAATTTGTCGAATGTTCTGCTTGTTGACTATGGCACGATTTAACTTGAAGGTGTGAGTCCGTAGATGCATGCAGGAAGTATTTGGTTTCATTCTTCGTCTTTGTGAAAACATGGAAATTAAGTTTGTTCACTAAACCATCACTTCCCATGAGCTCAGAAGATTATTTTTCAAACAGGCCTGTTCTGAGCACATGTACTAATTTGTTTAAAGTTTATTTATTAACTGCCAGAAAATAAGGTGGAATTGCATTTGTTTTCTGTCTAGTTTAGTCTTTGAGTGGTTTCTTTTTTAACAATATTAAATTCAATTTTTAATAAGAAGTATAGTTATTCTAATGTCAGAGAGTGTTTGACATTTACCTATGTCTTCAGCAGTGATGATATAAAACTCCTCTGCCACAATAACAGCTAAACTCCTTTTTAGCTGGAGTTCTTGTACCAGTGTATGCACCAGTGGCAAAGCCAATCTTGATAACTGATAAAAGGTAGTAGAAAATGGATTCCTAATGTTGTCATTTAGAACTAATTGAGATTCATTTAAACACATTAAAAGAGCTATTGTCTTACACAGAGAGTTCATATGGAAACCTTTCTATGATGTTTAAGTAAGAAATGTGTTGATCATGTAGAAATGGAAATTATGGGAGCAATGGAAAGTGGTAAGCAGCTAAATGAACTGTATGCATGACTTTCTGACCCATGGATATGAGGAAATATCTCCCTTTTCTGGCAATAAAATCTGAGAATTTGAAGAGCTTCTGGGACTATTCACACTTAAAATCAAATAGGGCAAATTCAAATCTGCTAAAAAAAGGGGAGTATAAAATGAGCAAGAGGCTATTAAAAATGTGGGTTTTTCTTATTTGGAGGAGTGACAGATATCGCATTCACATTTTACAGAGATCTGTGTTTGAGCCAAAGGATTACAGGCCCCCAAACCATGCATGTCAACCTTGTCTGTTAGGGCAAGGGAAAACCTGGGAGACAACTACATGACAATCCTAAGCAGGAAAGGCTGTGTGAAAAAGAACAACTCTCCCTTCTTGATCTGTTGAATTTTTACAAGCACATTAATAAATGAGCATATTAAGAAGATCATAACTGACATTTTGTTTAGACTCCTCCGAGACTTTGAAGAGATCTTGCAACACTTAACAAAAATATTGAATAGTCATGGGATGCAAGCTGTAAGTGTTGTGTTGTGTCATAACAAAAACTGACTTAGATACAGAAGATGAAAATTGAGAATAAATGACCAGATTTTGCTGTCAACCCCTTGCACCACCAATAAACAAAGATACTAAGTAAACAGAGAGACCTATTTTAGAGTTTCTGAACCATCCCATGCAAGAACAATGTACCAGAATAGGCTAAAGGATCAGCTTGGGTTTTTTTCTGACTAGCAGCCTAGGGAAGAAGAACTGCTGTAAGATGGTATTTCCCCTCATATGCAGATTAGGGAATTTCAGGTGAATTATTATACTGAATAATGGTGTTTAATAGTCCTTAAAGATCCTTAAACTAAGTGATCAGACCATACCAGACTGCATTAAAATCAAGTTCGCTTCTCTCTGACCAACTTTTTTTTATATTCCCCATATGAAGGGTTTGAAATTTAAGATCAGATTTACTTATTTGGGATTATCTGATGTGATTTGGGATTTTGATTTAGTACAGTGCTGCAGTAGTACTTGTAATCAAATAAAGGTTGACCTCAGAATTGAAATGCACAGCTAAAGTAAATCCCAGTAAAATGGCTGGGTGTTCCCAGATGGGAATAGCTGGGAAGAAGAACATGGACTCAAACCATCACAGTTTAGTTGTTTGCTTTTGTAGTCTGTGTTGGACTCCTTTGTTAACTTGCACCTCACCATCTGAGGTAGCCTAAAAGCTGCTCTCCAGACCCTTCTGTGTTGAGGTCAGCTCAGTTTCATTGCATCAGGAGTGGACAATCCCTTCCCACATCCCGTCATGAGTGTCACAAACACAAAGCCCATGTTTGTCTCCTCAGAACTGTCTTCCACTGCCGGGAATTGCAGTCACAATTTTTATTTTTGATGTTCCCAACCTTTTGTGACAAGGAGCGCTGTAATTTAAACAATGAAATGAGTTTATGAAAAAGGGCTTATTTTTGTTGATTATTAGGAAATAAAGGTTGAAAGGCATAAAAATAAAAATACGCAGGAAATTATTTCAAAATAAATCAACAGCATCAAATAAATGGTCAACTCTCAGAATCAAAAACACCTGAAAAATCCTAGGCTACCTTATCCCTCCTCATGCAAACTCTGCTGTCTGTCTCCCATCAATTTTGTTGCTCTTTCCTGTATTATTTCTATTTGTGCCATGCACTACCTTTGATTTGTACATAGTACCCAAGATGTGGACTCATTATGGTTTTTTACTGTGGAATAATAATGCTAAGCACTGGATCCAGATGGAGCCCAAGCGACCTGCTCTATTTTGTTCCATCACTTGTGAGAACTGAGAGAGGAAAAACCAAGAGGTATCCCCAGCAAAATGTTCTGTGCAAAATGCCTCCCTGGCTGATCCATACAGCGCTGTAAAAGCAGCAAACTGTCACTGCGCACATCTCATGATACCTTGTTCTGCTTTCTGATTCTTATGTGCATCACTTCACAGCCCAGCCAAGACCATAGAATTTAATTTCCATTTCACTGTGGCACAGTCTTTGCCCTTGCAGCTCCAACTGCTTTTAGTACCCTAAATAGAAATACTGAAGGACAGCAGAAAGTGGAGGCTTTATGGCCTTTATTTGTAAACAAGCAAACAAACAAGGTGGTACAGAAGCTGACATAACCTTCTGCTAGTAATTAGAGAAACCTGCTCCAGGTAATCATAAATTTATGTGTTTACTACATCATCAATTATTTCCTTCTTTATAGTCTAAAGAGATCATGGGCAGTGAATGTTTCCCTGGACAAAACTTGTTAAATACCTTGTCAGTGATCAATGGAAAGAGAGTTTAAGCTATTTAAAGATTTATGCAACAGAGTCAAGGTTTAGGATTACCAGTGAGAGACCAGGCTGACTGAGAGCTCTCAGTTCGGGCTCTGAGCCATGAAATGCTTCTTGAACTCTGCTGTTGGCCACCAGGCATGTTCTTGTTTCAGGATAGCATGGACTCTCTACTAGAGTAAGAGTGGGAGGGAGATATGTATCTCTCTAGAGAATCTGCAGGATGTGCACACCATGTGGTGTCTGAAAATGCTGAGAATGTTGGACTATTCTAATCACTTGCATTATCTGAAATCATATCATTTTATAAGGTTCTACTTTTTCTTTCTGTCATATTAGATATACAGCTGCACGCATGCTACAGGAATCTCCTGATTCCTGGCTGAGCCCCAAATTTTCTTTGGCTCATTCTGCTTGATTCATTCTCTTGTGACTTTGCTAATTTTTTCCCGTTTCTCTTACCTCTTTGATTTACTCTTGCCCTTTTTCCCCACACATGTGCTATCTTTACTACTTTTTTGAAGGAGCAGCTTGTGCAAGATCAGAAAAAGAACTTTTAGAATGTATTTGGGAAGTTCACTCTTGAGCTTTGGTTCATTTAAGAATCTCTTGCAAGGTGAAGAGTGAGATGTATTATTTTTATAAAATAAGTGCAGCATTTTAGGCTAACTGTAAAAATTCAGCAGAAGCATATTAGCTTAATGGAAGTGCAGTGCTTCAATAAAGTCAGTGATAATAATAATAATCTTCAATTGGTCTATTCCATAATAAAATGCTCAAAGAAGATTGTGAAGATTGTTATTGGAGTAGAGGTCAAGAATGAATGGGATTTGGGGTGGTAGTTGGACATTGCAAGAGACCAAGAGTAGCAGTTGTTCAAACTCTGAAAACAAGAGTTTTTCTTATCTGTAGCCAGCTTCTGGATGCTATAATGCATCTTTAAATAGGAATGAAAAATAATTTTTGATTCATACTTGTGGTACATTTCTTCACAGTCTTAATTTAAAATTATAGTTTACTGGTGCTTATCTGTAGCAAGAGTGTTAACTGTGTTAGGACTCCAAGGTCACCAAAGAGAATTTATCTTCATTGTTTGCTGTTTTCTTTCCTAGAATATTATTTCTAGTGTGAATTTCTAAAAACTAAAAAAGCAGCACTCCAGGACCTATATACACTATGGAAGAAATATTTCCAAATGTCTTTAAAGGTGCATTTTTTGTCTTTCATTGTGGATTTAGACAACGGAGCATTGTTGGTTTGTTCTGTAGTCTTATTCCATTGGTAGGAATATCTTTTTATATGTTACTGTGTACATAAACTGCCATAGTGAATGTTAATTGTTATTAGCATCAACAGCCAACAACAGCTATGTAGTTGTCAATAGAAAACTACTTGAGGAAAAAGAAAACCGCTAGTCACAGAGAGCCCTTAATGCTTAATTAGCAGAGTCTTCAATTATATTCCTTGGGGAATGTTGGGGGGGGGAAGGTTTTAATCATAAAAGACATTTTCAAATGGTCAAAGAACTAGATGAGTGACAACAGCTCTGAATTCTTAAAAATCTTTCTAGAATCTCCCCCTTGTATTCATTCATCTCTTTGTTCATCCTAATGACACACCTGGTGAAGGTGCTTACTCTAAGCCTGTATTTGTATAAGGAGTTAATGTGGGAAGGGTAATGGGAAATAGAACTAGAAATCAGTTTCTGTTATTTTTCAAGCTGTGTGTGTGTGGTGGGTTTCTTTTCTCAGAAATAATCAAGATCTGGAAAAAAGTTATAGCTTCACAAACATTTGATAAAAGCATGGCTCTGCATATTTTTTATTTTAAAGCTGGACCTAAATGTGCCATCTAAAGTATCAGATAAAAATCATTAGAGTGGGGTTTCTTTTGAGGAAATACATCCAACCCCAACTGGTTGCTGTAGCACTTCCATTATGAGTCCATTTTTTGCACAATTCTTAAAAGTCAAAAAAGGACATCCTTTAATAATTATCTTACTGGAAGTAAGGCAACATTGTGCATGTATAGGGCTTGTTGGCTATTTTTCATGTTCCATTAAAACTGCATAGTTATATATTTTATGTATAAAAATAGATTAAGTTTATAAGGACAATTTATTTGCTGCACTGTCAAGTAAGTTAATTGCTTACATGTCTGCTCTACTAGAATTATCTTCTTTTAAAATACCTAATTTTCAGTCTTGGAGACTTAGTTTCTGTAATTGAAACAGCTTTCCAATTCTTAGGGTTTCAGAGGTGTATTATTCATTGTAGTGCTTGCACAGTATTAAAAAATTCTTTGTTTTAAAGGAGAAAATAGCATATTTTCTTGAGTATCCGAGATTAATTAATTAAATGCGAGCTTATTCCTAATTGAGTAAATGCTTCAAAAATCACCCCAAAACCAAGTCCAAACAAAGAAATAAAATAAAAGTACTTGAATTTAGAGGTTTATAGAAATGAAATTATAGTTCCCAGTAATGCTCATTGTGAATATATGAGCAGAGGTTGTACCTTCATTCGTTTTCTGGGCAAATTGTACTGGCTTAGGGAGCACTGTTGTTGGTTCCTTTGTGATCTTCAACATTTAGGAGGTTTGAAATGGCAGCTGAATATAGCAGGAAGTAAAAGTGGGAAAACTTTCAAAACTGTTCCACATACATATGGTAACCACCCTGTAATTCTGATAGCTTAGTTTAGAATAATTTGACTGTATTTTCATTTTAAAATTGCAGAAGCGTACCACAGATGCTGCATCAGGGCAGTGACACAGCCCATTATTTTATGGGCCTACATATTTACTTACTTAGTTTTTAAGACAACCTAAAATTGAAAGGATGAAAACATGTGGCACGTAATTATACTTAATTGTGGAATTTAGCTTGAAGTGCAAACTGCTGCATTCATAATCCTTTTCCTCTGAAGGCCATTGTTTAGGCCCCAGTCAGATAAGGGTTATGTGTAGAAGATAGGGAGGCAAATCTCATGCAACATATCATCACATCAGAGAGTTGATAAGTAGCCAAGAAGGCTGGAATGCTGCCAGCCAGGCTATATTTCATTTCTGTATCATTTATACTGCTGGCTGTGATGCATGGTACTATATTTTCATCCTATTTTCTATATTTAAATGCGTTCATTGAGGGGGGAGAAATCCTAGCATTTCTGCTTTAGAGAGTGTGTTTTATTATTACTATGAAACATAAATTTGAAAATGCTTTTAGAAAGGACTCTTCCCTCCTCCTGCTCCAAAAGGCTCAGAGCAAGCTCACCAAAAGGCCTGGGGAGAACTGTGAAGTCTTAAGTCAGAATGAAGTCCTAAGTCTGCAGTTTTAGCAATTTTTGCTACTGCCTTCACTGAGGCCCCGAGATGCAGTCCCAGAGTATCTTTATCCTCTCCCTCCTTTGTTATGTTTGGCCTGTGTTGTTTGTAGCTTTCCATCAGGTACCAGTTTGGCTTACAGAATCTCCAGCATCGACCTACCCAATATTAAAGTTTTTATGCTTCCATAAGAATGTATGTTTTCCTGCAATCCTTTCCTTAATTAAAAGAGTTTTAGTGCTGCTAACTTGACAGCATGTGTTTTGTGTGATTGCAGAGACTGGCATGAAATGGGAGTGGGTGAGTCTGTTTATCCAGCCCAACCTAACCTGCCTTCTAGTGATGACCCTTCTGCCTAGGGGGTCATGTAAACTCTCTTAGGCGATGTCTGTGCTGATCCTTTGTGTGTGTGTGAATTTCAATGACATTTTACATTAAGGCTAGAGTAAATACCAACAGGATGTTTTGCCAAGGGCTTGGTCAGCAGTCTTCCAAACTGACAGAATTAAATTAGAGCAAGGGAAATGTCTTGATGTGCAAAAAAGAGAAATATGAAAGATTCAGAAGAGCTGAGAAGTGTTTGTAGTATCATCACTTGGAGTACAGGTTTTAGAGAGTACAATTCAGGATTGAAAAAAACCCACCATTTTGTACAAAACATCTATTTTTTTAACTTTCTGCCTAGAAAAGATGTAAGGGAGATAAACATTATTTGTATCAGTATAAAACAGTAACATATTTGTAAATTGTGAAAATTATGAAGTATTTATCAAACTAACATTTTCATTTGGTAATATTTCAAAAATAACCAACCTTCTAAATGGAGATTAAGATGTAAGAAAACTGTATTTGATACTCTGGAAAGTACTAAATATGTTAGAAATTAAAGCAGTGCATTCACTTTAGCAATGTCCTGAAACATGATATGCACCAAGAAGTGTAACAGAGTGGTTTCAGGTAGCAAAAAAGGGCTGGAGAAAGTAACATTGTGGGCTTTGGCACTCATTGCTCTTGACTAATGAATCACTTCCCTGGATTGGGTTTCTAGTCTAGAAGGTAAAGAAAATAAACACCTCCAAGTCTGCCTTATTAGCTGATGTTTGTGAAGTAGCTGATGAATGAGGGGATGTAAATTTTAAGCGCTATTACCACAATAAGTAATCTTGTTGCGATATTTGAATTGCAGGAGAATCTAAACCTTCGGACATTTTTTGCTAATGAAATCTCAGTTAAGAATATGACATTACTGAAATAATTAGGACATCTTTAGGACTTCAGGGTCAGGAGGATTATGGACTCATTGACCCTATAGACAGAGATTAAGTATTTTCCACTCTTTCTCGCTAAAGACAAATGCAAAACACCTTATCACAAAGTATATATATATATATGTAGCAAGAGTTATCACCATTTCCATCTCCTAAACATTAATCTAGCCCCAAATCCAATCTGGTAAAGTTCGTCCCATAGATTTTTAGGATGATATTGTCATTCTTTTTCATGTTTTTATAAATGCACCACACCACACAGACTTTTATAAAAGCATTCTACAAAGACGTGAGAAAGTTTCAAAAGCTGTAACTGAGCAGCTTGCCTGGTGCAATACAGTAAAGTAGCAGAGGTTCTGTGCCTTTTGTCTATTTTTTGCTTGCTAATCATGTGCAGGAATGATGCAAGAGAGATTGCAAAGGTTTATTTCCTTTAATCATGAGAAAAATATCTTCCATGAAGCTTTTCCATCATGTTCAGAATTCTCTTCAGTTTTACTGTCCTGCAGGGGCATTTGGTGTCACGAGTAGTTGATGTAGTCATCAGATTGAAATGGCTTTTTTTGTCTTGTGGTCTTCTCTTTAAATATTCCAGAAGTCTGACTTGAATAGTTATTATTTCCAGATTGTTGGAAACATGGTTATACTGCTTCCTAGTGGGGAATGAAAGAATATCTTGTTCTCATTTGATGAAACTTTTCTATCATTATGCTTGTGTAGTTTTTTGCTTTGTTTTGGGTTTTTGTTGCTGTTGTTGATGTTTTTGGTTGTTTTTTTTCAATTCTTTGGTACAATACCAGAGTATTTAGAGCTTTACTCTTTTCTATTGTGTGGTTTTATATCAGTGAAGATTGACTTCAGTGAATTTGTCCTGGCTGACAGCAGTATGTGTAAGAGAATATTAAAGCAGAATGCCTTGCTGTTTTACAAGGGGTCTTTACTGCAGGCTACAGCATGCTGTTTGCAATCCAAGACAATAAATCACCTAGGCTAGTGGCTGTAATCTCCCCTGGAGATGGGCAAGCAAAATATTCTTTTCCCTTACCTCTGCTGTGACTTATCTCTGTTGGGTAGCACCACACAATTCTAAAAATATGTTTTCTAGGGAGGTAGAGAAAATGTAAATAGCCAAGAATACGTGGAGAGCCATTAAAAACAGTTTGACAGAGAGAAATATCTGTCAATGAGAGAGATGATTGCTTTTTGAAGCATTCATTGGGAAAGAAGTGGCACTGTGCACTGACCTCCCCAGGAGAACAAAGCTGTGAGTACCTGCAACGCATTAGTGGTGTTTGTGTGGTGGTACAGATATTGGGCTGAGACTCAGGAGAGCTGCAGGCAGCTCTTGCTCCTGCCATCAATTTCTTGCAAACTGTGGGGAATGCACCACCCAGCACCACAGTTCAGCACTGGCAAATGGGCAGTGGGGTTTTTTTTCATCTTTCTCTGCTTTTGACTGCTTAGGGATGGACTCAATGCCATTACTTGTGTTCAACAAGTGCTTCAATAGTCCCACTGATTTTTAGTGATATTGTGAAAGCAGTAAGTTGCTTCTGAGTGCGAGTGGTGGGGTTGCCCTTCAGAGCAGAACAGATTCATGCAGCCTGTTTAAAAAACACTTGGAGCTGGAGGTCCCAATGTCCACGTCTGGAAACAGGACTCAATAGTTCGACAGTAAAAATTCTTCCTCATGTCCTTACAAGGAACACACTTTGTTTCTCTCTTCACATTATTTTTTTCATCTAGAATCCCAACTCAGAATCAAGGCAAGAAAAATGTTAGCAGAGTACACAATTTCATGTTTGGTTTATTTGTTTTGTTTTGTTTTTAAATAGTTCCAATTCTCTAAAACTGGTTTTCACTTTCAGCTGGTCTTCTTTCAAGTCTCCATGGCTCATGAACCTACCTACCATTGTAATGTCTCAATTTAGATGATAAAAAATAGAATTGGTACTATTTCGGAATGGCTATGATACTTTCTTATATTTGTAATAAGGGCTGAATTTGTGATTATATACCTTTCACAATCATATTTTTTGTCAGACATGCTTATTGATTGATTGTAATGAGACAGGTGATAAAATACAGTATGACTAATAAAAATAGAATCTGTTCTTAGTATATGAAGATTTTCCCTACAATATGTGCTGCTGTTAATAATGGTTATGTATATGACTCCCCTTCACATTAAAATTAAAATATATCCCTTTGATGGATATTTTAAAATATATCCTCTGTTTAGACAGAGATATACACAGAAGTAATGTTATCTAACATTTAGAATTTCATAATTGAAACTTCATTCAACCCAGGGTGTGTCTAATTTCAGCCATTTGGTTGCTAGGGTTCAGAATAACTGAGTGCATGGGCATTTGTGGGAATTTGTCGCTCAAAAGGGTCAGCAGAGGGAACCATATTCTGGTCTCCAGGTGTGCCAGCATTCCATGTGAGATGCTCTTGTCACATTCCCACCTGAGCGACACATCTCTGCCTGCAGAGCTTTGGCTTTTCCCCTGTTCTATTTTGGTGCTTTGTGCCTGCCCCAACCCTATCCCTGCTCATGAGTTTAAGCCATTGTTTATCTAGAGCAGCACAGGAGAAAATGACCATTTAGATCCCCATGTCAGACTCTAATATACAAGGTTTTCCAGGGGGATTTGATTTTTGTTGTGTTTATTTATGGGGACTGTTCTAGAAGTTTAAGTCGGCCTAAATTTTTTTTACAAAACTGAAGACTGTAGGCAGTTTCTGTAACTAGCAGTGACAAGATGTTTCTTTTCAAAATAAAGCAGCGAAGCTCCTGTAAATGACTAGCAGGATCATTTCTTTCTTTTAAGTCAGAAACAGCTATCAGCTTTCAATAGTAAATTGCAGCTGAAGTTATTCTTTCCATGTTCAGAAAGGCAATATAAAAATAATCTGAGCTAACTCATACACTAACTGATTCTGCTATGCTTAATCAGTTTAAATAATATTTTACTGTCTAAGAGGTCTTACTTAGTTTAATGAAACTAAAAGCTGTTTCTGTTTATGTTCACTATTAGTGAGGATGACGTGTTTTTCCCCATGATTTGAGTGCTGCACTCATGAGTAATTCCATTTACTCAGGAACTTGCCCTAATCTGAATGAAAATACAAAAAAAAGGCAGGAAAGCCAAGAAAAGCTAGTGATTTTGCTTTACTGTCTGAGTAATCAGGGACAGCATAATAAACAAGTATTATTAATGAAGTATTTTCTCTAAAATCAACAAACGTAAAATTGTGTTTCTTTAACTAAATTCAATGGTAATCATTGAAATAATTGGTATAGGTTAACATGTCACTCCTCAAAATACACTGAAGCTTTACAAGAATGTAGAAAAGGCTATCACAGGCCCCATCCCTTTTGATGCCCGAAATCCAAAATTGCCAACAGCAAATGCATGTGCAATACAAGCACAAAGAAAGCCCACCCAAAAAAACTCCAAGGGATTTCCCAGCCCAAGGTAGTGCCTTTAATAGTCTTTTGTGGGGGTGGGTGTTGTCCATTTATTTGTCTAAATGTTTTTGATATATCAACTTTTAGCATAATTTCTGTTTTATGTCAGTCAGTGCAACATCTTCTTTGCCTTTTGAGAAGAAAAGTCCTCAAAAGATATAAATCTGTCACCTGCTGTCACCTGCTTTTGCTGCTCTGTGCCTCTTGTGCTATATCTAGGGAATAGCCTTCCTATCCTTGAATAAACTCTTCATATGTATTACTATTTTTAATCCAGTCAACAGGCTAGAAAGCTGATATTTCTGACAATGAAAGAGGCTGTTGTGCTCAATAAAGTGTGAAGGCTCTTGAACATAGCAGATATATATATATAGATATATAAGTAAAAGCTGGGGTCATCAGTGTGTTCCCAGCAGTTTTTGCATTGATGATGCATAGTCAGGGTCATGTTTTGGTTCATCTGTGTAATGCTCACACTCAAACAGAAAACCTACAAGTAGCCTTGTTATTTTTCAAATTTATATAGATACAGATATTTATATATATTATAGATACATATATTTATATATATACAATAGATATATATTTGTGTATCTTTGTGTATATGTATACTCACATATACGTATTCTTTTTCTTTTAACACCAACAAAGTAATCCAGATACAGGAAAAAACCTGGCAACTGCTTCAAAAAGACTGGAGTCTGAGGTGAAAAATGAGTAGGTTTGTTCTCACGGGGTGAAAAAGAGCCCAAGGTCAGAAACAGCTGGGAGCAATGTGAGATGCTGTGAAATTACCTTCACCGCAGGGTTTGTGCAGTGATCTTGGATGGTAAAGAAAGGGCTGAAAGAGAGCAGTGAGATGGATTTCTGAGTATATATGTAAGGATGTTTGTACATAAGATGAGACATAGGAAAGCCGAAAAATGATACAAAAATTGAGCCATCCAAAACCTACTTAGTTATGAAGATTTTGGGTCTCCTGCCCCTTGTGGTACTTTTATGCTAGCTTGACTGATTTCAGTTGATAAACAGCTAATTAAGCCCAGAGAAAAAAATGTAAGAAATTAATCTGTATTATATATTTGTATTTTGGCATTTTGCGATTTATGACTAGAGGTGAGAAAACACCTCTTGTTCTGCCTTTAAAGCATATGAAGGGGAAACTTGCACTGCCTCATTAACCTGAGCAATAACAAACTCCAGACATAAAGGCCTGCATAGCTCAGGTGTGAACAACAATGAAAGGAAATTCCTGTTAATTTACCATGGCATCCTTTTTGCTGAAATAACCTTGTGCTGTGCCAAGGCATCTGTGAGGACAAGGAAAACAACCATGTATTATTTGGGGTAGAATCATCTGATTTTCCCTTTCTTTTCTCTGCTATTTTAGAGCTTGTTTCCATTTCTGGATGTTTGAGCTGCAGGGGGGAGCTGGGTAAAGAGGGATGGCAGGAAAAACAGACCTCTGGGAATGGTGGGGTATTGCTGCTGCAGTGCCATGGGCATAGCTGCCCACGGGACAGGGGAGTCGGCAGGCCAGACATATTCTCACTTCAATCCATTTGGCCTGAAATTCCTGCTTAAAGCCAGTTAAATGCATCATTTTCAGAATGAGGCAAAACTGGAACAAAAGAGCCAGTGAGTGAGTTTTTCTCCTCACTCACTCTCTTCCTTTCCTCCTTCTCCCTCCCCTTACCTATCTTTAATCTGTAGTTTACATGCTTGTACAGTGATTCTTAGATGATAAAATTTCATCCTCCCAAAGCAGCAATCCTCAGCCTATCATTCAGCATGAAGCCTGAAATATTATATATCTGATATTACAAGCCTGAAATAATGCAATGTGGATTACATATTCGATTACAAATGGTAGCCAGGCTGTTGCCCAAGTTATTCCTGATGCACATTCAGAGGCAGCTCTGAGTTAGACAGGCAAGCTCTGAGCAGCTGCTCTGCCTTCCCTGGAGCAGCAGCTCAGCAGCCCTCCACAGCCATTTGTTGCCATAGTTAGGAACATTTCTGTGTACATTCAGAGACCTCGTGAGGGACTGCAGAGCAGAGCTCTTCCAAAATCTGGAAGACTGGAACTTCTAGAGTATAAATCTAGGAGTGGGGAGAAAAATAATGTGGCACGGAGAGGGCTGACGGTAGGGGATAATATGTGTACGCATGGCTTGTTTTGTGAAGCTGCCCAACATATCTTGGGCTGTAGTGGGTGCATTGCTGCTCATCTGCAATGCCTTTGGCTGCCACAGCTGACTCTTCCTATGCAAGAATCAAAGGCAGAGTTGTGGTGCAGCCTCAGTGAAATTTGCTGTCCCATCTGCAACCTACTGCCAGTGCTGTTAGCAGAAAATCACATCTGACACTCCTCAAGTTCAGCTGGATGAAACTTCTCAGAGAGCCAACACGTGGGTTTTTTCCACTTTATCCACTGTTACAATCCGGTTTAAACCCAGAAAAGCAAAGCAAGCTAAGTCTCTGTGCATAAACCAGAAAGAATTTAGAAGGTTCAAAATATTCCCAGAAACGAGATTAAAACCAAACGAGGTTAGATGTTGATGCCAAAAAATTTTATTTATTAGTAAAAGAGGCAAAGAGAAGGGAAGAGAAAAGAAAGAAAGAAATAGAAAAAGAAGTGGGCAGGGTAGGGGAACAGGGAGAGGTGACAGGGGTTAGGTGGAAGCAAATCACCCATCTGAGGGTCCCAATGACACCTCGTTGCTCCCCTCCATCTGCTCTGCTGGTGGTGAGGGTCCCCTGTCGCTGCTGTGGCCACGCTGCCACAGAGCACAGAATCCCGTGGATTAATACACGCTGTGGGCCAGGTGGGAGCACCCACGTGTCTCCCCTGCAGGGGCCGGCTTGACACTGTCCCTTGCAACACTGAGGGTCTGTTGCATCATCTCTGGTGCTCTGGTGCAGGGTCTGGGGAGCCCTTTGAGGGGGGCCCCTGTGATGGGCCATGTCACCCCCTCCTGCTGTGGATAAGCTTCCCCCCCTCCCCCGGTGAGGACCCCTGAGCTGGGCTCCTCTGCACAGTGGAGGATGGGCAGTCCACTGCCCCTCTGACCAGAGGCTTTTCCCAGATACCCAAAGCCTCTCCTCCCTGCACCCCTTGCTACCCCAGGTCTGTTCGAGCCTGGCAGCTGATAGCCCTGGGGCTGTGGTCTCCACCTTGGAGGTGTTAAGCCTGTGCTTTGTGAATGTCTCCATCCCTGAGTTGTTACTTTATCTTATTTTCATCAGTGGGCGGTGTAAGGCCTCAGTCAGGGCCCCATTCAGGGTGCAGTAGTCTGCAGCTTTTGTAATACAGTTTTAAAAGTCCTTTAAGAAAATGTTTAAGTCATAAACTATAATATTTCAGTCTCTGACACCCGCTTACCCAAAATGTGAGGTGCTCCACTGAAGTGATTCAGTGGGATTTGTCATAGACACAGTGGGATACAGGAGCCTATGAGCCTGATTGTGAACACAATGATATCTTAATAATTTTCAGTGGCAATACAGCTGAATTGCACCTTGCTTTTATTAATTTGTTTAGGTGCATTTGTTTGTCATATCCTTTTAAGCATGAAGGTGAATTAGTTTATGTGTTAATCTCTCAATTTCATAGAATCATAGAATAGTTTGTGTTGGAAGGAACTTTAAAGATCATCTTGTTTCAACCCCCTGCCATGGGCAGGGACACCTTCCACTAGACCAGGTTGCTCAGAGCTCCATCCAGCCTGGCCTTGAACACTTCCAGGGATGGGGCACCCACAACCTCTCTGGGCAGCCTGTTCCACTGTTTTGGCACCCTCACAGTAAAGAGTTTCCTCCTAATATTCCATCTAAATTTATTATCAGTTTGAAACCATTTGCCATTGTCCTGTCACTACATGCTCTTGTAAAAAATCTGTCTCCATCTTTCCTGTCAGCCCCCTTCAGGTACTGGAAGGCCACTCAAATTTAATTTCTGTTAAACTCTTAATTCCATTTATATTGTTTATAAAGAACAATTTCAAATTTTAAAATAAAGAGTAGAACAGCTCTTTTAAATATATCTGTTCCTTTCTTTGTTTGAATGTTTTATGTCCTTGTATTGTTTCTGTGTGCCCTACTGTTAGATTCTTTGACAAGCCTGAAAAGTAAATCCTTTTCTCTGATCTGTACTTCAGCCCAATTTCTACATTGAGTTCTTGGTCATTTTTAACTTAGGCATGCAGCCCTTCAAAGATTTGGCTTCGAGACCTGACCTTGCAGCTCTGTGGTCCTGCACAGGTCCCAGGACAGTGAGCGCTCCTGGTCTCGGGCAACCGGGCACAGGAGGGAAGTGCCAGGAGGCTGCCCTTGGCTTTTCTTTTTCAGGGAATGAAAACAGCGTGCGTATACAAAGATTATTATATATGGAGATTATTTTTATGTAGCCACAGACGAGGTTCCTTCATAGGAAGAACCAGGTGAAATAGTTCAAGTGGTACCTCTGGAAATGCAGATGAGCTTGAAGTCAAGCCTTTTCAGATGTTCAGCTCCAGCCTTGTTCTGCCATCTAGCGTTTAACGTAGTCAGTTTCACTTCAGCAAAGTGATTTTGAAGTATATTTTAGGGAACAAGAATACACTTTAAAAGAAGGTGAAAAAATAGCATTTCTTAGTGTGAAGAAAATGTAGCACAAATGGGGAAAGACTCAATACAAATGGCACTATTTTCATTCTAAATAGAATTGCTCTTGTAGAGAGTAAATTAACGGGTCCTCATCTAGGTTAACATTTTTCACTGGCAGAGATGTAAAGATTTGTATTAGTCCCACAATTTCGGATTCTCCTTTGTTTAGGTAAGAGCAAATTAATTTTAACAGTGAATCCAGCTGTTTCTTACCATGTATCTGTTGTTATAATTAGGCACCAGACACTTTGGATAATTACTGCTCAGATTTTTTATTTTTGGGGGTGGGGGTTGGTTCAGATTATTTATTTTTGACTGGTTGACATCTGAATAATTAGTTGATTATCTAGGCTCTTAATGCTAGAAAATTATTAGTTCTCTTTCAGACCATACAAGATGTTCTTTATCAGACAAATTACTTCTGCCTAGGAATGGCATGGAAACTTATTAAAGTGCAGGTTATAGTACAAAACTGTGTTGATGGGATCCCTGTTAAACTCTGGAACAAAACACATATCAATTAAGTGCATTGTTTCATTGTACTTTGTTTACAGCTAATTTCATCTTCTGGTTAGTAAAATGATTCTTAGTGACCTCTTCAAATGTTGCACAGCCACTATTTTCCACCAGTAACTTCTACTTAATTGGCTGGTTGCTTTTCTGTGTTGGTTTTCCTTGTTTGTTTGGTTTCTTTGGAGGGAGAGGGAGGGAGCTATTTGCTTGTTTACAAACTTGTGTCAAATTTTAATAGTGTTATGACTGAGGAAAAAAGAAAGCAAATAAACATTTTCAGAAATGTAAAGTATAGCAGAGAGCTCTTAAAGAGCAAGCCTGTATCATTTTGGTAAACATCTGAGGAAAGGGGGAGGATGGGAAGAAGAAGGGTGCCCTCACTTTTGCAGTAATAATACATTTGACCAGGGAAAAGTGAGGGAAAGGTGTTGGCCTTGTTGGGAACCAGAGTTTGATTTGTCTGGGAAACTGAGCTGTGCTGTGCCTTTCTAGGTGTTGAATGACGATTATTTTCAGACTGTGAGTAAATCACATGCAAGGAATCATGGCTGAACTTTAGGCAACAAGAACGGAAGTAGTGGGAATACTTGGGAATAGTATTATCTCAGTGGTGCTGAGAGGCAAAGAAAACGATGGGAGGAAAAACTAGGTTTTAAAGAGACAGAGAGAGAAATTCCGGGGGAAAAATAAAAGGAATACAAAGCTATAAAAATACACAATTTCAACATTTTATGCTTAATAAGGATCAGATTCCATACTCCATTCCATATTTTCGTTTCAGTGGGCTTACACTACTTTGCAATTGGCGGAAGACCGTTTCTACAGCCCTAAGTAGACTCATCTCCCATTTCAAAATCTGAAATTCTCTCCATATGTTGCAGCGTTGTCCAAATTTGCTGATAAAGTAAGAATGCATAAAATAATTCCATAAAGTGCCTAAAGAATATGTAGTTTGATATGCATGATGGATGCTCCAAGGTGCCCCTAGTCTTCCTTGTCCAATTTTAATACTATCTCTGATCAGTCTCTGGGCACCGTCCTCTAAAAGCATAAGAAAGCTGAAAGGTGATAACGAAAACATTATTATTACCAGAGATCTGTTGATAGCTCTGACAAATATATGGATTAAAATGTCCTGTTGGCATGTTGAGCAGCACAGTATAGCACAAATCTCCATGAGAAGGATGGATCAGGAAATTGTACGTCATATCTCTTCTGTGAGACCAAGATTTCACATTTCCTTTAGGTCTGGATCCTTTTTGGTCTTTGTCGTAACTTGAAGAATTAGGGACATAAAAAGTTTTGAACGTCCTTCCCTTTCAAAAGGTAAAAAATATTCTCAGCACTTTTAGAATGTCAGTAGCGATACTTGAGTTTTCTGTCCCATTTTGAAGAGAAGCAAGAAAATAATGTTTGCCGACTTCTCATTGTATTTTTTAACATTTTGAATGATAAGTTCATGTTTCACACACTTTCCTTGTCCAAGCATACCTCAAGCATTCTATCTTTCTTCTCCTTTGGTACCTGGAGTGCTTATCCTCAAAAAACTTCAGCTACAGCCCCAACAGCGTTAGAGCACGCAAAAGCTCTGCAGAAGTTCACCTCTGAATTGTAATCCACAGGCTTTAAGTGGTTTGGGGTTTTTTTTCTGCTTTCTGGAAAATATGATCCTGTCTTCTGCTATTCATATGCTGTATATCTATGAAGTAAAAGAAAAAGGCTGCTTTGTTCTGTTTTCTGTCAGATGCAGCTCATAAAATTTACAGCTCATTCTATGTTTGTAGAACAGGGTCTTTGCTCCTATTTGTACCTTCAAATGTGACATTTATTTCTGTTATAAAGCATTCCATGTTCAACCTTTTCCTTATTATTTTCTGGTATGAAGTAACTTATGACCAAAAGAAAAAAAAAAACTACTACATAAAAATCAGGGACAGTATGCTCATGTTTGGTGCGCTTGCAAGTTATCTCAGAAAATTGCATTTTGCTGCTGCAGAAGGCCCTTATCCTATAACCCAGGTCTTTGTGAATGTATCCTTGCAACAAGTCAATGGATTTTATCATGGTTCAGAGGTCAAAAGAATATCCTATTCAGTCTGAATTTTGTAAGGCTCAGCATCCAGTTTTGTCTTTATTCCTTTCACAATAACTTCTCAGCATTCAGTCATATTCCTGTTCTTCACGGATAAACAGGACTATTTGGTTTTTTAAGTCAAAATCCGCACACCTATTTGGAACTGTCAAGTATGAATACATTCTTTATGCAGTAGTAAAAACTCTGATGGATAAGTTTGTTCAACTCTGTATTGAAATGGCACAACATAGCTCTGATATTTTTCTAGTTGGCCACAGACAATTTTTACATTTAATGTGGAAATTTGCATCTCAAAAAGAACTGCTCTATTTGCCATGCAGTAATCTCAAATCCCTTTTGGCTGCCGTTATGCACACCCTATTGCTTTGCCATTTTGAATCAAAATTTTCAATGTATGCATCTTAATAATTGTCCACATTCACGGAAAAAAAAAATAAAAAAGATTGCACAATTTCAACTAATGGAGAAGAAGAAAAAGACGAAAAAACCTACATTTCAATTTCCATCTTACAAAAGGCTTAAAGATGTTTTGATGTCCATTTTAATAATGCAAAAATAACAGACTTTCATGCTCTTTTCCAGAGTAAGGGAATGTTTTCTCTGTGGGAGAGGCAAGGGCCCTTCAGTGAGAGTGCTCTCCTCACCGTTCTTTGGCACAAAGAAAACACATGTGTTTGGGCAAATATACAGCCTGTATTCTGCAGAAAACTTTAAGCAAACATGATGTAACTCTAAATGGGTACAAGAAAAAAGAAGGGAGGGAATATTCTGCCTTCAGTTCAGGACAACAGAGTCATTTATCATGAAGCAGCAGATAAAAAAGGACCTATGCCAACACGCAAAGCTTGTCTGGCCCAGATTTCTTGCTACCTCCTTGCCCAACACCTGCCTTCAAGTGGCTGCAGATGAGGAAGCATGTTGACTTTATTTTGCATATTTTCTCTGTCCTCATTGTCACTTTAGAGCCTCAAATTATGCTGATAATCCTGTAGGGAGAGAAGAGCAGCAACCTGAGGCAGAGGTGTCCGTGCTTATTGGGCATGGGAGTGAACATGAAAGGGATGAGGGGGAGAGCAGAGAAACACACCAGCAGAGGGTGTGGTGGGAAGGAAAATGAGAAGGGGAAAAAAAGAAAGTAAAATATGATTTCTTTTTTTTCTCTTTCTTGAGTACATATTGCTCTTCAAGAAGGGAAAAGACTGCTAAAAAATTCATATCAGTTCCTTGCGTGCTCTAGTCAGTAGTAATTGAAAAGCCTTATTTCCCCCCAGCATGTTAGTTTTTAAAAACTGTAAATCCAAAGTGCAAATAATTTTATTGTATTTTAATCCTTACAATGATTTCATCATCATATTTCAAACATATTCCACAATTTCAGGTTTACAAGCTCAGGTGCCTCTTTGGCTGATTCAGAACACTCAAATGCATTATTAATTCCAAGTTACAGTAACAAAGCTGTAAATGGTAAATAAACATAGTTCTGACTACATTGTTTGACTATTGGTAAAAATGTATTTTTAAAATCACTTTGCCATCTTTGGATTCTATTTTGCATTCTCTTGTGTGGGCAAGAAATTTTAATAAGTATTTTATTTACAGAATGAAACAAATACACCTTTGTATTTGACCCTCCAAGTTGTCAGCAATGCACCTACTCAGTTGTAATCTCTATTTTTTTACAGCCAAAGTTTTATCATTATCAGAACATCAGTGTTACTGGCACCTTTTTCAATTGTCTGAAACATTTGTAATGTTAATTAAAAAAAACCCCACTTTGTTGAAATGCAAATCTTACAGACAACACTTCCACTTAAAGAGGTGTTCTTTCTTTTAAAAGCATGAAATTAGCTAAATAATAAAAAAACCTTACAACTCGCTTTCCTGTAAAAGTTATTGCCTTCATCAGTAAGTCCATGAAGGCAAAATATGCTCCTCTTGATAGAAACAAGGGTATTCTCCTTGTTAGCAGCATTTCTGGAATACTAGCTTAGCAGATACATGGATCAGTCAGTAAAGATAAAAATATATCTTACACTAAATTAAATATCTTAGTTTGCTGATATTCTTTTTGGTATTATTTGTTCTCTGAATCTCTCCCTCTGTCCACAGATCAGTAATCAGAAATGAGATTATTTTGATGTTCAACCCTAACACTGCTGCTAGACATTACCTACTCTGTGTGAAGGTCGGGTGAATGCTGACTCAGAGTATCTACTTGGACAGGCAGAATACAGAATGCTTCATTTTCTCCTGCTTGGGAGATTTATGCGCTGATCTCACTTTACTGCTGTTGTTTAGAGGACAGGTTTTCTTACTACTGAATTAAGGTGTAGTGTATTTCAAGATGCTTTTCTTGAAGTACTCGTGCTGTGGTCAAATACAACAAAAATAAGAAGGTTCTGTAAAGTTGTCTCTGCTCAGTGTCTTTACGGGTGGGTCCCATAATGCATGTGGCCTTGTTTCCAGTTCACTTGGAGGTTCCAGCTGGGAGCCAGCTCCATACAGTCCCCCAAAAGCTGATTCCCAGTGCCCAGAAGGTGCACAGACAGCTCTGCTACCTGGTGTAACCACTTGTTTATGACTTATTTGAAATTTCTATCTTTGAACTGAAACTAGTCCTTCATTAAAGGTTCTGGACCTATGTCACAATCTGCTAATACAAGCGGGGGTCGTGATGGTTCGTTTATAGATCTCAGAGTGTAAAAGGACACAAGGGATTTCAGTTTTAATCAGAACAGTGCACCTTTATTAAGTGACCGCAACACGGTAATGCGATAGAGGGGACAGAGAGAGATAAAGAAAAACAAAGTAAAAGTAGAGAGGAAGAAAGGGGGGGCAATAGCTACCAATACATGAGACAAAGTCCTCATGGTTTTCTGCCAATAGATTCATCTTCCTTCCGTGGGGAGATCTCGATCTCAGTTATTTCAGAAAGTCCCTTTATAGTCCTTTTCAGAAGTGAGGGGCAACTGGACAAGAGGTGGGGAAATCTACAGCCGTTGTTATGGAGCCCGTTGCTTCGGGAAAGAGGTACAGGACAGACGTACAGGACAGGTGGACAGCACAGGTCATTCCTTTCTGCTTCAGCGCAGTCCTTCCCACCTGGGCAGCAAGAACGGCGCAGTCCATTGTGACCTGCACTAATTTTCCTCAGGAATGCGTACCAGTTCCCAGCGGGCACACCTGCAGGCAACACTTGGCAGACATCCCACCTCAGCCAGGCCAGGACTCCTGTGCTCAGTCTCTGTCCTTGATGAGGCAGATGATGGATCTTCAGACTGTTTCTTACAACCTATTTTTAGGAAGAAAGAAAAGAGTGAATCAGTGCTTGACATGTTTCTGCTAACACAGGCAATCTGTTAATGGCTGATACAGATACCTGAAATTTCACAAATGACTGTTTTGGAATACTACATATTCCTTTGGAATCAGCATTCCATTGGCTTTTAGTAACTACATGTTACTCAGTAACTACTGAGGGGAGACCTCACTGCCATGTACAGTTTCCTCACGAGGGGAAGCAGAAGGGTAGGCACTGATCTCTTCTCTGTTGACCAGTGACAGGACCTGATGAAACAGCATGAAGCCATGCCAGGGAAAGTTTATGCTGGATATTAGGAAAATTTCTTCTCCCAGAGGACAGTTGGGCACTGCTACAGGCTTCCCAGGGCAGTGGTCACAGCACAAAGCCTCACAGATTTCAAGAAGGGCTTGGACAATGCTCTCAGGCACACACTGGGATTCTTGGACCAGGAGGTGTGGGTTCTTGTGTGTCCCTTCCAACTTAGGATATTCTGTGAACACATAACTTAGGATAATTGAGAGATTTTGGCTACATCCTGACAATGGCTGGTGCAGTTTCAGGAAAAAAGCTGAAACTTGAAGGATTGCCCCAACTCCTACCAGCTGCAGTGCCACCCCAGCGGGCTGCCTGCCAGCCAAATCTAGGAAGGCACATGCGGCAATCTGGCATCCTCTGAGCACAGATGCAGCATTCCTCTGTTCCAAAGGCAAGAGGAGGTGGAGTGGGAACAGGAGTTACTTTTGTGCTACTCATAAACAAGTAATATACATAAAAATGAATAAGAAGAGTATGTAAAAGTGTGTTAGCATCTAGGTCAGTTCTTCTTGTTTGCTTGTTGATGTGGCAGAAACACTCCTGGAGATCATAGACAAAGACATTTTTATAAACCAGTGCAAGGGAAAAGTACAGAGACCAAAATGAGATCTGGAGAAATCCCCAGGCAAAGCAGAGGAAAATGTTTGTATCTGGTTTTTATGTAACTTTTTTCTAAAATACTTTGCTGGAACAAACAATTATTTTAAACATTTCTTTAAGCTATGTCTTTCTTCTGAGATGGAAAATTTCCTCCTAAATTAAGCTCACGAAATTCTGGAGTAAACGCAGTGGTAGTTTTACCCTGACTTTCTTAGTGCTCATTAACTGTACCAGCAAGTAGATTGGTTGGCTGACCCTTCCCTGTTTCGCACTTGTACAGATGGCAGTGATGGGAAGGAAGCTCCATTCTCTTATCCAGGTTGCTGATTGTCATCAACCCTAATGGGCTGGAGCCCTGTGGTGGGTGGAGAGAATGTTAATTTGCAGGCAGCTGGAAAGAGAGGGATTACTTGATTTTCTTCCTTATTTCATAGTCAATTTTTGTGCTTTGCTGACTATTTTTAGATGTTTGTGCACATTCCAACATCTCTAGATGGTGACAGCACTTCACATCTGATGGCGTTGTTTTGTGTAGCTCACTCCTTCCACAAGTTTGCCAGAAACAGGTGCCTCATCTAAGTGATTAAAGTGACTCTTAAAGAAAAATATTGATTTAGGGCATTTAGGAATTTGGGTCACCCTTTAAAATCCATCAGTCTTAAAACAAAGGATAGAGGTCTTGAAATGGAGGCATGCGGCTAGATACATTTATTTTGAAAATGATGATGGAGAATGTAAAACAGGAACTGGGGAGGTTGCCAAATCCAATTGGGAAAAAACACTGTGGGGAAAAGAGAAGGATATTAAAAGGCAGGGAGGGAGGCAAAGCAAAAGTCATAAATTTTTTATCATGAGGGATCATTCTAGCAGAGCTGACTCAGGGCTTCTCAACAATGTAGGCAAAAACATATTTCCCTCTCCCAGCTGCTGTGGAGTAGAGCTCTGAAAGAGTACTGGCTGAAGAGCAAAGAGAAAAAACGTAGCTTTATGCTGGCCATGCTAATAGCCAGCAAAAGGTATAAGGCTGCCCTCATCCTGTGGGTGAAAAATTGAAAATGAGAGATGCATTCTGCCAGCAGAGCCTGCTACCACCACTGGCCCTACCCTCTCCCTTTGACCAGCACCTGGACTAGTTTTCCAGGACTGTGACACAGGTTCACAACTCAGCAGCCCCACATTTGTTCTTTCCAGGGACAGGGAGGGCTGGCCTGGGCAAGCTTTTCCCATCCCTTTTAATGTTGTCTTGATATGAGTGAATAAAGTAACAGTTTCTGTAAATAATTTTGTCAATTTAAAATTTACATTTTGAGGCCTATGTAAGTAGCTGTCAAATGGTGATGGATCCTGCTATATTTTGCTCAGGACATCTTCATCATATGGTTCATGTACCTCTTAATTGGTCTGACATGGTTCCCTCAAACTGTGATTATGGCTCCTGTCACCAACTGTGTCTAGTGGACGTGGAAGAGTTAATGGGACAACATGGAAGAGCATAAAATACAGAAACTGCAGATATCTGTAAGAAATGACAGAGAATCTATAAATCCCATGATTAAAGAGATGTAACCTTTTGATACAGGGTTTTAGGTTCATTTTAATCCTTGGATGATGCTGGAGGTATTAATTCAGAACCTACTGATTTTAATGACTTTGTGGAGAGTTCAGGCCAAATGCTGATGATATTCCTTGTCCTTGTTGTATTCCTAATCAGGTTTGCTAGAAATCATTGTTCTCATGGTTCAGTTTTAAAGGAGAAACAGGATGAAATATTTTAGTAAGTTGCAGTTACTCCTTCTTCATATAGGCCTTGTATTAAGATAATTAAAATCACATTCAATATAACAAAAAGTATTAAGTGTTGCTCTGCCAAGACGTGACTGTAAAGATGAGTTTTGTGTTAACAGACTAACAAATAAAATGAGATCTGCAAGTTTTACACTGATTTTGTCTGTAAAGTTGCTATATATGTACATTCACTATGAAGTGAATTCAGCAGAAGTCTGAAGTACCACATAAATCTTACACTAGCTGGGAAACAAAAAAGAATGCAGTAGGGATAATCTTGTGGGATCTCACCCCTTCCTACCTCCCCTGAAGTGTGTGAAATAAAGATATTTCATTTGAGTTCTGCATATCAAAAGTAAAAATTTGTCTATGACAGAGGAATATACATTTTGAACCTTAATTGTTGGGTTCAAATTTTGGAATATAATAACACTGTATATGGAGAAGCTAAATTAAAAAAAAAACATATTGGGGAACAGTCCTGCTTTTAATTCATCCTTTTTAAAGTGCTATAACTCTTGAAGGTAAAATGTTTTAAAGCATATTGATTTCTGGAGTAAAGAAAAAAAAAGGAAAAGCAATTTTAGAAGCTTTTTGAGACCTCCAGCCTTTGGAAGGTCTATTGAACAAGCAGCTTTTTTCACCCACCTTTGTAAAGGAGTATGGCTGCTAATCTAAATTTATCGGGATATGAAACATTGATCATGACCCATGAAATATTTTATTCAACTGAAAGTACTGTGTGTACACAGAGTGATTTTTATTTGTTCCTCAAAGGGACTGTTAGCAGACTTTTCTAATAGTCCTTGGGCTAAGTAATGTACTAGTAAAAGGGTCTTACAAGTAACAACTTGTGTTTCTGCATTACTCAGTGACAGATAGAAACCAGAAAGCACTTGTGCTTTCTCTGCTCAAAAACCTGATTTTCAGAATATGTAAGATGCTATGGCCATGTTGTAAGAGCAAATCAGGTAATGTTTTTATACATCTCACACAGTCATCCCTTCATCACTTAATAAATTGCTAACACAGGTATCAGTGAAAATTTCACTAGCCACACTAGTTACCACTGCACTAATTTGCAGTGGTGAAATTCAAATCTAGTATGACTGTCATCTTAATTTTTGATTGCGACAAGTTTAATCCTGACCATTGACTTGCTAAGCATGATTTTAGAATCCCATCTTTTTTTCTTTTCTTTTGTATTCAAGTGTAGATAAGCTTTGTAAGATTTATCCTTTTCTTCTCATATAACTCGTGAATTTTAGGCTTATGTGTGCACAATCTGTAGCATTTTTCACCTAAAGCTATGAGGAAACAAAGGAGAATGCAGAGATGCTCAGGTTTAGGATCCTTTCCCCACAATGATGGCAGTATTGGCTACTGCTTACATTTTTTCCTTGGAGAGTTTCACACCAAACACCTTCACCCTTAATTTTCGGAAGCTACAACTCTCTAATTCTCCTCTGCAGACGTAACCTGAAGACAAGGCAGCCCCACTGTGAAGTTCTAATTGCACTAAAATTACGAAAGCTTGGACTGAACAAGCCATCAGGCTGGTCAAGACTCAAACTGCTGACACTGATTTGCCTGTATCTGGATTGCAAAGATCCCAAAAGCTATTTTAGAAATTCCACTTAGTTTCCTGTGCATGTGCAGCTGTATATATGCTGCATATGAAGGACTCTAAGTTTTGACGTTTTTTCACATTTCTCTGGTTTGGTTTTTTTTTTCATGGATAAAACCTTTTTTGTACTGATTATTTTCTTCTCTCTATGAATAATTTCTCAGAATCAACAGAAATATCAAGTACCTTGTCAGTGCCTTCGTGACTCTGGTAAATGGTACTTTTCCAAAATGATTTACCAGCTAAGATGGAGGTATAATTGCCTAGGTGAGAAACCAGAAGAAACAATGTTTTGCTATTTAAAATGAGAGCAGTTGCCACCCTGGCTATTACTAGTTACTGGTGCTGTATTTACATCTGCTTTTGAGCAAGAATATAAAAGCAGTCACCTTAATATATTGTTCTCATTTATCCTCGGTTTGGATGTTATGGTGAGTGCTGTTAAAGTTTCATGATCCATAACTTTCTGGTGTGGAGATGAGCTCTGCTACAGGATGCTCCTTCATGAATAAAGTCCCAGGAGCTTGTCGGAAGGGCAGGGGCTGCATCAGTGCTGCTGCTCTCTGTGAACACGTGAGCCTAATGCTTTGTGATACGTGTAGGTGGTTTGGGGTTTCAAGTCTGGGCCTTATTGACCTCAAAGTGCTAAAGCCTCAATTTACCTAGGTCATCTAGCTGTGGTGTTGCTTCACATCTCAATCAAGTCAAAGTAAATCGAGGCTGTTGGCAGAAGCAGTGGTTGTGTTTTCCCCAGTGTTCTTTGCCAGGCATCCCTTCTGCCTGCCTTGAGCCAGCACTAATGTGTGTGGAGCTGCATGGTCAGCCAGCTCCAAGAATTGATCAGGCCAGCCCCAAAAAATGAACTCTAAAAAACAGCAAATTGCTTTCCAGATCAGTGTATTTCATATTGACATAAGCTTTATGAAATAGTTTTGTGTCTATATTAATCTTATTGAGATTATATTTTGTAATGAGTTTGAATATAGATAAGCCATAGTGCATTAAAACTTGCAGAAGCCGTTTTCCTGTAGCACACTTGTGTGAAGCAAGGGTAACTCAAGTAATTTACATCCAATAAGCATGTATGAACATATGTTAGAAGGCATATAATATCTATTTCTAAACACAAGCCTATGGATCCTAATACTGCAAAAGCACAGAACCAGGTTTAAGGGATGTTTTAGATAAAAGTCTGAGGTAAAAGTCCAAGAAATACAAGACTCTACTTAGAAAAGTGGTCTTGAAGAAATATGGGAAAATCCTTTCAGGATGTTAGCCAGTGGCTTAGGGCCTTACCAGTCAACACAGCTTCAGTTTATAGGGTGCTCATTAATCATTGTTTTCCTAAAGCAGGCAGAAGCTATAGCCAAAAACTGCACATGAGAGAAAAGAGGGAGCTGCTAGGGAAAAAAAAAGCTTGAAGACTTCCATTCATCCAAATATTTATCAATGACACTGCGGCCTCAAGTCATTTGCAGTTTCTATAAATGATCCCATATATTGAAAGAATTCAAACATCTTGTAAATTTACTTTTTTTGTGTGAGACAGTCCAGGGATATCAACCAGTTAAACTTTGAAGCCACCTGCCTCCTGGATTGATTTCATCCAAGCAAATCAAATAAAATGTTTAGTTTGTGCCAGCACTAGGAAAAGGGTCACGGGACAGGGTGAGCTGAAATGTGTTAGCTAATCACAACCTCCCTTCAGCCCCTTTTTCTAAACTAAATAAAACCTCAGTGGGTGAAGAATAAAGCAATCACACCAAATCCATCAGATCCTGCAGACATATCAGTGACACTTAGCTGTCAGCAGTATCAGAGACCGCTGATAACATTAGCATGGACACCTGACCTTTGTCCACAGCTGATGGAAATCTTTGATCAAGGCTACAAGTTTGTACTAAACTGTCTCATGTCTGAAATCAAACTGAAACGGCAAAAGAAAACCCCCAAAGCCCAAACAAACAACAAAGACAACCGCTTAGAAGTACCTGAAGTTGCCTTAAATACAATGCTATGTATGTGTGTCAAATATAACTTGTCTTCTGTCAGCAAACATTCAGAAGGAATTAAAATATTTGTATTTTTATATGAGCAGCATATCCCATGAAAAATTCAGGGACCATTCAATGTTTAACACTTAAAGTATCCGGATAGTGTGTTAAACTGCCTTTGAAGTTATTGGTTCTTCTCTTTAGCTTCATTAAAATCTATCTCCTATTTCTCTGATATTTGTTCAAATTTTTAATTCAGGCTTAATGATTTTCTTCTTAGTTGATAAGAAATATATTTGTATCTTAAATACGTATTGATAAAATGTGAATAAATGTGTTGTTCTTTAAAAGTATTTCAATTACTCTGCATTTAAAGAATGTGAGTGATTTGATAGTGAACTATGAAGCATCCAAGGGATTCTATTTATGTCATATGTAAAACAGGTACTCATAGGTGAGGTAAGCCTGGGTTTTTCAATAACAAACAGCTAAGAAATTCTGAAACCAATTTTGAATGGCTAGAAAAAACTTTAACTTCGACCAGGATCTAAAATTACATATTATATTTATTTTCTTTTCCTATTTTCCAAATGAAACATATGAAACATATGTTACGGCCACGCAATTTGCTGTGCACGAGCCTGATTTAGCAGATTTAATTACCTAGGTTGGCTTGTCAAATGCAGCCACTTACGAAATATATTCAGTGCTTAACATGATAAACTACTCACATCGTGAATTTAATAAATCATTACATTCCAGGCATTAAAATATCACTGCAAAATCCTGATAAATTCAAAGGAACTTGTACTTTATCACGGCTTCCACAAGAGGGCAACATGTACCAGGCCTTTAACTACGAAGGTATTATTAAAATCCTTTCATTAGTCCAGACTTGGATGAAGTTCACTGATACTGTATTTAGCATTCTCCAGGGTGAATTTGTGCTGTTATCTAAACCTTACACATTGATAGGTGTTCACAGAAACCAATCCGATTCTATATGGTGCTGAATATGGGTGTTGTTATGTGTGCTTATAATTAATTACAATTAAGGCTTAATCTGCATTTCGTTTATCACTTGGGCTGTCTTAACAGAAGCATTTTTGTATTGGGGATGCCTTCATGGCTAAGGGAAGCGTGTGGTGTTGGAAGGTCACACGTTAGCAGAGCATATGCTAATACTCATGTCGGAGTAGATTATGACAATGTTGGGAGGGTTCTTGACGGAAAAAACCACCCAACCACACCATTTTACACAGCTAAAGGTTGGAATCTCTGCAGACTATGTAAAAAAGCCCCAAATTGTAACGGTGGAAGTGCATTTTTTGTCTAATTAGCCAATTTGCTCACTGTGCCAGGAGCCTGAATTTCTTATACACACTAGATAGGACTTTTCTCTGCAAGTCATCACAGTAAAATCAATTACACTCTTGATAGAATCAGGGTGGTCCAACCTGATCCAAAGCAATTAAATCAGTCCTACAGGACATTGACATCTGATCAATGGCATTGGCATAAAACTCAAAGTTTTGTAGGTTTCTTCAGAGTCTCAGGGCTCACATCTAAGGGGTGAGCATATTTATTTTTCTCTTTACAATGAGTGAGCAAGTCAAACTTTTCAATTTCTAGTGTGAACATTTTTACATACATTTTTACATAACTTTTAGAGAAATAGATACATCCATATTTCAGGGTCAAAATTGGCAGTACTGTTATATATTATGGTCATAAAAAATGACCAATGCAGTAGGATGCTCAAACTCTGGAAAACAATTTCTTTAATGTATGTGAAATACTTCTTTTTCAAAGACTTGTAACTTCAGCCTGACTGTGTGATGAACATTTTCTTGGAATGTCTGACCCTTTATATCACTACTTAGGAGCAGGCGCAGCCATTATTGCCTTCATAGGGCACTCAAACTGGCTTCATCCTTTTCCTAGTAGTCTCACTGAAATGGGCAAAAATTTGCTGGAAAAGTTAATGCAACCTATCCAAAGCCTCCAGGAACAGCAGACCAAGAATTCTGCTTTTTTTGTTTTATTTCACTTTGAGTAATGCTTAATAGAACAAAAATAATAAACTGTATACCATTCAATATGGGAACTCACTGCTTTAGGTCAACCATGTGATAAAAGAGTGCATGGAGAGTGAATAAACTCAGAGTACAGGAGACACAGTGCATGCCCAAGTAAGCCCACAGATATTTAAAATACAGTCACAGCAGCTATTTGTGTATGAATTGATGAGCTCTGTGCTGTCACAACAGTTTGACTACTGAAACCCAAGCCAGATAAAGACTGGCAGGTTTATCTCTCAGCTACACAGCCCTGACTGCAATGTAGACATGACTAACTCCAGCATACCTCGTTTGCTGTATTTATCATTGTTGCCTAGGAGTCTTGATGTAATTTTTTTTCTTTTTCTTTCGAAGCGTTACTTTTCCTTTGCTTTCTCCTGAGGTAGTGTCAATCAGAGAAATTAGGGTTTTCTCAAGTAGCCAATACCTGCTTTTGCAGCCTCCTGGTCCACTCAGCAGTTACCTGGGTGTTGAAACTGTGTCTCAAGCAGAAGTGAGGGTTCCTCTATCCCTAGGTCTTCCAGATGCACCTCAGCTGAATAAAAGACTCTTCTGCTTGCATGTCCTTTCCCATGTGGACAAGTTCTTGATGCTATTGCTCGTCCTACAACTTTTATTTTAAAAAAATATCAATATATAACATAATTTTACTACAAATCAGAATATGGTCACCAGAGTTCAAAATAGTCCTCTGAATCCAGCTCCCTTTCCTTGGTATCATAGCCATTTTTGGCCTTTGTTTCTGCAGCAATTGTCCTTTGTGCAGTGATGGATTAAGCAAAATGAACTTCATTTGTGTTTTCTCACTAAGTGTTCTTCCAGATTCAAAATTTGTCCTCTGCTTCTATTGAAATCAAGCTTTGTTTCCAAGCTCTCACCGCTGATACCTTGATCAGCTCTAAAAAATTTCTAACAGCATATTAGAAGCTGGATGATATGGAAGAACTTTATTAGGTTTATTTTATTCCCACTTAGGAAGTTTTTGAAGCCAGTACTAGTAAAATTTGAAGCACTGATAAATTGCTTCTTTTAGTCCCTGTGAGATGAAGTTTCATCTCATTTTTCTACAAACAGTTCTTTATAGTCCATCTTGAATAAGCATGGACTGAAATTAGAAACCTTCTCCCTTTGTGTGACTTTGTAAAAGCTACACACCCAGAAAGCTTCTGGTCTTCCTGGGTAAAGAATGTCTGCTGGTATCACTGATGGCACAGTTTATTCCTCATTGACAGGCTATCACGATAGGTAGTTCATGGAGAAATATCTTGTAGTAAGTGCCTGGATGTATTTCATAACGTGCTGTAGTATTTATTTCATTCTGGGGAGGGAGGGAGGGCGAGCGGAGCTCTGGTCCTGTGTCCTGCAGTATGCACGCAGCTCTCAGTGCATCACTCTAACCCTTTCAAGGTTATGAATAGCCTGCAATATATATTACTGCACTAGGAAAAAGATATGATCCTTTTATTTTTCTTATCTGGGAAACCTTTCCTGATGGCAGGTCAAGGCTGTCCCAAGAGTAATGCAATCTCCTCTGGAAATTTCAAAGAACGCGATGATTATCTGCAATTGACTGAGGACATCTGTGCTGGCACGCTGACACCCTACCTAATTGATTATCCCAGATTTGCACAGCCACAGTCCAGCCCAGGGCCCCAGCTGAACAGATGCCATGGCTAACACCCCCTTGCACAGCACCAAAAAGCTCCACAAGTGGTTTGTTGTCTGTCAGAGCAGAGACTGTGCACAGATACTGATTGTATTTTATAAGCTTTCTCTTTCTGAAGTTGGGGAAATCCTTATACAACTTCAGCCAGCAACCTGGAAACATAACTAATTGTTTATTAGTAGTACCTGTGGAAAAGCTGCCCTTACCCCTGGCTATAACGTAGCGATATTAATATGCGGCTTTGTCCCGTAACTCAGAAGGTGTTGCAGGCTCTGAGAAGATCCCTTGACTATTCCCCAAGGAGCTTGCTCTCTTCAGTTCTCTGAAAGAAACTAAGCATTCAGTAAAACCTAATACTGCATGGGGATATCTGTATTTTTCAGTGGCATGGTCACTTTGACCTGCACCACCGTAGGAGTAATTCTCCTTTCTCATCTCTGCAGCTGACCACACGCTCTGATTTTATATAATCAGTTTAAGCAAATCCACATAGCCTCTGGTCAGGCCAGTCCCCCTCTACTGCTGATAGATGTTTACCATCAGTTCTGCCAGTAGTGAAAATGCCATCAGTCCTTAATATAACATATGGGATACTTTTCAACATATTTGCCACAGCAATCTATCCAGCAGATGAAAATTAAGTGTGAGAGTATATTATAGTACATTTCTTAAGGTTTGCTCTTACGTAAGTGGGAAGTCCATCATAATAAATTTTCTCTGTAATTTCAGTAGCAGGTTGAGTTTTTATGGAAAGGAATAGTACTTACTCAGTTGTAAGTTTATGAATCTTGAAGATACAGATAAGGTAGTTATGAACATTACAGAAAATGTCTGCTACAAGGAAATGAAAAACAAGAAGTGAAAATCTGCAACTGCTCTTCCCCAGCTTACATAACTCACCTTGAATTTTGGTAACTAAACAAAGGACTGAACTACTTTGGGCTTGACTTAATACCAGTTTTTCATATGAATCTTGGCTTTGACACTTTTCAAGATACTTTCTGTGAAAACAGTTGGGTAGACATCCACAGCCCAGAAGTTCTTACTTTATACTTCACTGCAGGCTAAACTGAGTTTTACAGATGATCTTTGTATAATGTATTCTGACCTTCTGTCCTGATTATCAGAACGAGGATGTCTTCCAGGTGATACAAAGCCTTCCTCCTGGGTGAAGTCTCTAATTAAAGTGGGGGTTTACGGATTTTTTCTGTATTTTCAATCAGGTTGCTGCAGCGCAGATATGTTTGTTCATTGATCACAGCTACAGGGGGAGCCCTCTGTACTTGTTTCCACCTGTAGACTGACCGTGCCATTATTTGCCAAAATCTATTCCACTCTCTCCATTTTAGTAATGGGTAAGAACTGAAATGAATTGAAGCTTCCTTTTCTTAACTCCATGGATGTAAAATGTACTGTGAGAAAAATCTCTGCTCTCTTTGCTGATAACCTTAGGTTGATCTGCTTTAAAATTAGAAATTAGTGCAAAGAAATGTCCATAAGAGCAAAAGGAGCCCCTTACAACTAGCTTGAGATTTCACTGTAATGGAAGTATCTGTTCCATCTAATTTTTCTTCTTTGGAACAAATTAATTTATAATTTGGCAGACATGATCTTGGGTTTTCTCATTGCTAATACCTCAAGTTAATCCCTATTGCAACATATATTGCAGAACACTTCCTATGCTGAGCAGTGCTCAGTTAATGGCTTAGTTCCACCCATTTATTTTGGTTTAGACTTTCTCATCGATTAGGAAATTTTTTATTTTCAGTAATTACGTTTGACATTGGTGTGTGCTGATATAAAAGAGCTCGGAGGAACAAGAGTGAAAGTTGCCTTCAAAAGATGGCCACCCGGGAGCTTCTGACCTTCCCCAGCTGCTTAACAAGAGAATGGGAAAGAAACTCCCACTTGTAAAACAGAAAATAAAAAGTTGGAGCATGACTTTGTGCTAAGCTACTTTGGAAAATGCAGAAAATAATCTCCTGAGTGTTTTACTGTACAGTTTCTGGTCCAAAATGTCATCTTATCCGTTACTTACATAACTAAAATGTTGAAGTACTTTTTGCCCAGAAAACAAATAACTTTTCTGCGCTTATAGAATTAGCTAGTTGCAGCATTTCAGAATACTATAACTTTAGTTCAGCTTTGAGTTTTTTGATGTAGTCTTCCTCTAATTGAAGGTTTTACATGTTGACCATAACACTGTGGAAACACAGTTTATTAGCATCTAATGTCCCTCATCCAAAAGCACCTTGGTGTTATCTCTCAGGTACTCTCATGATTTGTTCTGGAAGAGAAGAATAGATGCAATTAATAATTTTATTTCCTTTCCTATCTTAATGCATTGAAAGGCTTACAGAATTGGGAAATTCCCTATAAAGCTGTGGGATTTTTTCCATTAGACTTTCCATATCTGATGTCCAGGTTAGTTCAAGGAGAATAAAAATACTTCCCTTCTCACAGGTGTGTCATAAGTAGGTTGCAAAAGTGATATGGTGCTCAGATACTGTAGTGAGGGGAGTCTTGAAAGTCAGGAAAATAGATAAGTCAGATTCTAAGAATTTTAAAGGAAAGTGAAAGGAATAGTCCCAGGAATGCCTTCCATCTGCCTTTACACAGCAGTGATGGAGCTGTAACTTCCCATGCTTAGGTATGCCGCAGAGCCCAGGGTGGAGAGAGGCTGCCAGAGAATTCTCATAAAAAGCCATTGTCCCCAAACACAGAAGGCAAAGCTGTGAGTACACATGCAAAATAGTCTCTGAAAGGATGAAAAAGATTGTTTTATTTGGCCAAGGCATGTGGAGGACAGAAAAGAGACAAAAGGGAGTAAGCAGGCTGTTTCATCAACAATTCTTTAGCTGCCTAGTGCAGGGGCTAGGAGACAGCTGTCATTATTCAGCCTCCCAGATGAGTTCAGCTCAGTGTAAAAGTGACAGAATGGTATATAATATCATATTTATATATAATAAGATCTAACAGGATTTTTTTTTTATTGTTATTACACAAAAAGGGAACAATTGCAACATTCATATCAGCTGTTAAAAGCATGAGCTGTTACCTGCCTTTGCTGCCTGTTCTGGGAAGGGTGGAATAGCTGAGGAGTGTGTCTGGTTTGACCCGCTCTTAAGGAATTGTGGCTCCTTTACCAACTGGAATGTAAAACCTGAGTTATCCTGCAAATGTTGTCCTCAAACTACAACATGAATGAAAGGCACTTCAGTTGCAGCCAAAATATGTGAGTTGATCTCTGCACTTCCAGAGAAGTTGCCTTTGCTCACCTGCTGGGCAGGGAAGAGGAAGAACCACCAGAAGGAGGAGATGTTTTGTAAGGGGGGAGTGTGATGCAGAGCTGGTCAGTCACATTAAGTAGTTCTTCATCTGATGGCAAAGCTGGAGGATGTTTCACAGAATCACAGAGTGGTTTAGGTTGGAAGGGACCTTAAAGATCATCTCCAACCTGCCTGCCATGGGCAGGGACACCTTCCTCTATACCAGGTTACTCAGAGCCCCATCCAACCTGGTCTTAGACAGGGATGGGGCATCTACAGCTTCTATGGGCAACCTGTTCCAGGGCCTCACCACCTTCACAGTAAAGAATTTATTCCTAATACCTAATCTAACCCTGCTTTCCTTCAGTGTGAAGCCATTCCTCCTTGTCCTATCACTCCAGGCCCTTGTAAATAGCCCATCTCCATCCTTCTTGTAGCTCCTTTCACACGCTGGAAGGCCACAATTTGATCACTCCAAAACCTTCTCTTTTCCAGGCTGAACAATCCCAACTCTCTCAGCCTTTCCTCATAGGTGTTCCAGACCTGTGGTCACCTTGGTGGCCTCCTCTGTACTCACTCAAAGAGGTCAATGTCCTTCCTGTACTGGGGACCCCAGGGCTGTCTATCAATTCTGCTAGTATATGATATATATGATACCAATATATATCAGATATAGATATTTACCTTGAAATTTCTAAATACAGTTCTTCCATGTACAAAAATGTGCATACATGTTTGACTGAATTTCCTCTGAATAAGGTAATAAATTGATAGTCTGGATAAAATGAATTATTTTAATGATTTTTTAAAAAACATTAATATTCACAGAATGAAATATCTAAAGCCATTTTTTCAGTTATGTGTACTAAATGATTTTAAAAGTAAACTGTTTTAATTAATGATTGCTCACTAGTAACATCTTGAGCTTTTCTCAAACCACTGGTCAGTGAAAAAGCCACTTCAGCAATATCGAACAAAGGATTATCCCAGGGTGTACTGTAAATTGCATTAAGATATCAGAAAGAGTTCACCCAAGCAGCAAAGGTTGCTGCATCCTTGACTGTAATCAGTAGAAAGGAAGCAGAAGCTAAGATTATATTTGAATTTAGTCAGTCTGCGGAAGGAAAAATCCTGTTAGTCATGCATTGATTTGGAATATTCAAGTGCAGCCTGTGTTGGTTTGGTGGAGAAGTAATCCTGATTTAAACTTTAAGCTTCTGAGGGCTAGCTTAATTTAAAGAAGATAAACCTTGGGATTCTATAAGGTATTTACTACAAAGAACATGGACTATATTTGAGATACTGATTAGCAGTTTAAAGAGCCCGAGGAATTTGAAGTTCTGAAGGCCATGGAGATGCTGGAGTTCAGTAACCCTTTTTTACATATTCTGCCTGTATTTATGTAAAAATGAAGAATGTCTGTTCCTTTAGACTAAGTCAGGCTGGTGTCTCTCCAGTATGTCCATCTCTGTCTCAGGCTGGGGAGTCCAGAACAAGACCCAGCAGTCCAGGTGTGGCCTTGTCAGTGGTTTTTTACCTCTGGGCAGAGGGGCAGGATCACCTCCCTGCTGTCAAAACTCCTCCTAATGCAGCCCAGGATGCCATTGGCGTTCTTTTCAGCAAAGGCATGTTGCTGGCTCATGTTCAACTTGTCTACCAGGCCCACAGGTCCTTTTCTGCAAAGCTGAAAAAAGCATATTCGTAAAATTTTGAGAAGATCATTAGCTTTTATACATTAGTGGGGCTCCGTGGAATTCATGGCTAATAAACATATCAGTATATAATGATGAAGTCTGTGATTGGCTTGAAACCACTGCTGAGAAGTGAAAATCTTACTCCTCAATTTGATTCCCTTAGGTTTAAAAATAATCACATAGAAATTAAAAACAAATATTCAAAATTCTGTAATTCGGACAAAAATCTACTCATTTTGATTTGCATGAAAAGCATCATACCATCTGGTATTTTCCTGGTGTCATTACCAGGAGAATGGAATAAAAAAAGTAAGGCGCTTCTATATAGAAGGATAATATTCATGGACCATAAGAAGCTGGTGAAAAATTAAAAGGATATTTAGGAAGTCAGGAACTTTCAAAGGGTCACAAAAAGGGCTAAATTCTGTAACCAAAACTGAAATTTTATTTATGTCAATTAAGAACTTTTCCATTTTTAGTTTGGTAAGATTATTATGTTTCTCTCTTATATCAGAGCTAATGGCTGAGCACAGTGATACTGACCTTTGTATTCCTAGTGAATTTGAAATGCATACTCCCTTTTCAAAGAAAAAAGAGATGAATGTGAGGAATGAATTATTATCTCTACAAATGAAATATCCAAGGGAGGATCATCCTTTAGCTGAGGGAGTGTTTCAAATTCTATATTCTGGATTTTCTTACAGATTCTGGATGGACACAACTGAATTTTTTTTTGAAATCCTCTTTTGTGTTATTAAAGCTGCACTTGCAATACAGCAAAACATACTCAATACATACAAAAATATAGATATAATATCTAGATTCTGAGGTGGCATCAATGTTTCTTATTGAATAGAAAGAAATGGACAGAAAGGAGTTAAGAATTTTTTTATTTCTGCTTATATGGTTTCATATTTCATAGTCTAGTCCAGCAGACTTAATGAAATTCAGAATGCTGACTACATATCCTAGAGAAACCCTACTGGGACAGTAAAAGGAACAATAGCAAACACAAAGTCTCCTTCAGATTCCAAGTACAACATACCCATCACTTTCCATTTGCTTCTGTTATCAAGGAACACAAGGAAAATACTACAAAATAATGTAATATATTAATTAATAGAAAGCTATCTAATTCTAGCACCCACTAAAAATGCATTTATATGCAGTACCTTGCATCATTCTACCTTGTCCAGCTAGGTTGTACAAAAAAAAAGGAATTAGTGCAAAAGATGTGGTATATTGTAAATCCATAACTTCATTTGATGTGTGGGAAGTTCTTGCATAGACTCAATATTTTTTGAAGGTAGGAAACTGAGCAGAAAAACAAAAGCATCTATTTTTAATCCAGGGAATATACTGACCATTCTGTGGCGCTCAAGACAACAGAACATGTTTATTTTGAGGTTAGTTGACATCCCAAACATAAAGACTGTTTTGTGCCTTATGCTTTTAAGACTCATTCCTGAATGCAGAAAATAATTAATTAAATAAATATTGAAATAATTATTTAAGCTGGTGCCAGAGTATTGTAGCACAAATTTTTAGACAGTACCTTGAACATAGCATGGTCATGAAAATGAAAATTAGAGGTAGTATTTAGAAAAATGTTTAAAGACCAAGAAGTCATAAAATCCACACTGGGAAAGTGTGATAGAAACATTGCAAACATTTCTGTGCTGTCAAAAATGAGAGAGAGGATGCAAAATTCTTAATTTTGTGTCTACTTTCCATTCAGCACACCCTTTAGTCACCTCACTCCCCATCTTGTTTTCTTTGTTCTTATTCTCTGTTCTGCTGTTATTTATTAGCTCCTTTTATTTTTTTTTTAATGCCCTAAATCACCATCTTCTCTTGCCTTTCTTTTTCTTTTCATGTTACTGCTGTGTCTGCGGTTTGATTTATAGATTACATGCTGAATTTCAGTCTCAACTTTCTGTTTCAAACTCCCAGATGGAAATTATAGCAGTTGCTTTGTGTAAAAGCCTGAAGACCTTTACCTGAGATTTCCTTTCTGCTTCCTGGCCAGAGGGGCAGCTAAAGCAGATGATGACTCTGTATCGGGGTCATGCTGGAGGCGTTACAGAGCAGGGGGAAAGTCTGTTTTGGTGCCAGGGATCACTGAAGTTTCATACCAAAGTCTCCATTTGAAATGTTTCCTCAAGTAGCCTAAGACTATTATTGACCATCCCATAAAGCTCTTGATTCAGTATTGCATAGAAGGTGGGAAAACCTGAAACACTGCTGTGTAGATGTCTAAGTAAGAAAAAAGGTTGTTTCCCTTTTTTCCTCCAGAATTCAAGGGCTGGGAAAAATTTTGTCTGTGCTATTTCCTTCCTGTTGGTCCTTTGTGTTTAAAGATACGCTAAATATATTCTATTAAAATGTTGGTGAGAGAACCTAGAATATGAAATAGAGAATAGCTTTATTATTTAGATAAAGCTATAGAAGTAAACAAGCATTTGTGCCATTATTCTGTATCCCAAGGCTCACTAGCTATTGCTAATTTGGCTTGAGTCTTTGAATGAAGGTGAGTTGTTGCTTCATAAAGAAGAAATTAACTCTTAGATATTCACTGTATGCATTAAATTGTCCAGAAAACGTCCTCACTACCGCTTTTGTGTAAAAAAAGTCCATCTTTTTAAGGATATCTAAGGAAAGGAGAACAAATACTTACAGAAACATATGTTTAATGTGTTTTCAGAGAAAATAAAACACAGATAAGATTAAAAGGGTGTTCAGGTCCAAAGTTTTCAAGCTAAGCCTTAGGTCATACAAATATTCACTGCACATTGGTCTTCCAAGAAAGAAATTTACCACAAAGCACACTATGTAAGGAGAAGAGTTCTTGTTAACTGCAAAGGCCTTGCTAAGGAGACACATCCTTGGTGCAGTAACTAAAACATTCAGATGCCAAACAGGACAAGTGTGCTATAAAATATTAAGCTATTCTCTTTTACTTGTGTGTTTGACTAGTTTGTAAAAGTTCATCTTTTTGGTTGTGACATACTAATTGCTAAATGGTTTTTATCATTCTTTTCTCATCTTTCTCAAACTGAAGGCAATATATCTGCATTGCTTGAGATAACCGGGCTTGAACCACTCCATCTCATCCTCCCCCTAAAAGAAAAGCTCAGGTGTGAGCTGGTCCTTACCCTGTAAATGTATTTTCTTGCCAGGAGAGGCAGAAGTGAACCAATATAGGAAGGGTGAAGATAATCTGTGGGTTTGGGCTGCAGGAGAGATTGGAATCTCAAGGTAACAATACATTACAGATGCAGCTCTGCCTCGCTTCCTTTCCTCTCCATAGAGCGGAGGAAGAAAACTGGGCTCTTGCACCAGGGAAACACATACCACCTTAAAGGCAAAGGTTCATTCTGGAAGCCTAATGTGAGGAATCAATTCTAATCCATAACTGCTTTTCACAAGTAGCTCTTTCAGGCCTGAATAATAATACTGAACTCAATGAATACGCTGGAGATTGGTTTCTCCAAGACAGCTGAGCGTTATTTTTCTTTTCTGCTTTGCGATTTCTCCTCAAGATAGTGCATCATGTTGTTGAAGAACACAATTAAAATATCCTAGAAACAATGGATAATAATGGGCGAAGCCTCTGAATATGAAATAAATAATTGCTTATATATTTATAACCTACTACAGCTCTTGAGCATCTGCATAGGTCCTGATGTTATTGCTTTCATGCCTTTCCAGCATAAAAAGTTAACTGCCCTGACCAGTAAATGTGTTTTCTCATATTTCTAAGCTCCTTTGGCAATTCCAGTACTTATTTAAGGAGGACTGATTTTTATCTATGGCTTGGATTGCTTCCTTAAAAAGCATGTTCTCTCCCTAAGCCAAAAATAATATGATTGAATAGTGATGCTCCTGCTGTCGGTCCTAAATCGGACCGTGACACGAGTGTGACTGGCAAAGCTACTGATACTGCAGTTATGAAAGTACATTTTTCAGAAATGTACACTGGCCTGCAATGTGTATTGTCATACTTCTCTGTATTAGCATTGATTTTAAGTTACAGCCATTTCTTTTATTGCAATTTTCACAGGGAAATCGTGTACCAGCTGCTAATATGTTATCTGTCTCTGGGATGCTTGGGCAGCTGAACCTAATATTAGTATTTCACTGACCTTATAAATTTTACCTTTGGGTTTATTTGTGTTTTGGAATGGATTTTTTTTTTCCCCCAATATTTAAACTCTAAATCTTGTTTGATGCTAGAGGACAAATAACCTCTAATGAAACTGATGGGACTGTCCCTTTCAATTACAAAGACAAAGGAATCAATGGGACTCATTTCACAAGTTGAATGAGGTTGGTATTATTTAACACTACAATGAGGAACAATAATTGATGATAAATTATCAGCAAAATCCTGTTGGATTATGCATTACTTTACTCAGAGTGGTGTGAAGGATTAATTACATTGTATAGGAAGCTGCAAAACATGACATTTTCTCAACTCTGCCTCATCTGTCAAACCATACAAAGAACATGTAAAACATGCTTTTGCTTCTACTTCTTTGAGCAAAGAAAAATCAAATAATGCATTTTCTATTTTTCTGTGCATGCATTCAGGTGGACCATCAGCAGTCTTTAATTGTTCAGTAATGCAAAATAAAGGAGATATGCAATTAAGAGACAAGTAATAAGATAAATTTCAGATCCTGAAAAACAAAACCTACCATTATGTAAGGCAAGGAAACATCAGTTAAACTACGTATCTTAATTTTTACTATACACAAAGATACGTGAAATTAGTTCATACTTCTTTTCAGGCACTGCAAGTAAGCACTAGCGCTCCTTTCTGCACTTAACACTGCAGTGCTTTGGCAAGAAAGAATTAATAAATGTCCATTCACATTAGTCTTGGGAAAAAAACTCTACAAATGGTGGATCCCAGCAGTATCTTCCAGCAGTAAATGCATTTCTTAAGGATCCATTTAATGCTCTCCTGTTTTATTCCCACTGTTAGACCCCTTGTGTGCTCTTCTAGCTCCTCCTGGTAATCCTTGCTCTATCAAGTGAACCCAGTTTCTTCGAGCGCTGGTTACGAAGGAGCAAAGAGAGCTCTGGGGCCCAGCCTGGTCTCCGGGAAGTGCTCACTGATAGCTTGGTCAGCGAGGACTGTTGTGCCAGGGGTCTGGAGTGATGCTCAGGTGAGCATTGCTGAATCTTTAGCCAGAGTCTAAATTTTTTTATTCCAATATCCTGCTCAGTTCTTGGAGGAAGGTTCCCTGTTTCTGCCTCTGAGCTGCCTGTTCTATTTCCCTGGATATTTTCTTTGGCTGTACAAACTTCAGGGGCTGTAGAAAATCAGCCTCATTGCTGACTGCCTGTAGCAGGATGACCTCCCATACTCACCATGCAGCCTCTACAGCTATTTTGTGATGTCCTGGCTCTTTTATACCAGGAATAGGATAATGTTCCACAGATAACAACTCTCCTGCAATACAGCACAGCAGGTTTTTCTATTGAATCTGAGTCATGCTGACCAGCATAAGGAAATGCTCTGACCAATATGGGCCAATTTAAGTATTCATTTGGACAAATTACCTGATAACATTTTGTTCTATGAAATTAATCCCAGTGGGATTACCCAAAGTGTAAAACAAAACCCGTGCACTTTTTCACCTGGGCAAATATTTTCAAGGTTTGCTATGCCGAGAGACATTAATTTTCTCTTCCCACTAAGATAAAAATAGAAAACTAAATGTGCAACCACGTGTTTCCAGGATAAAATTATGCCTTTAACTGACATTGTGAGGTATTTATAATGGTGGGAAATAGTATTTCAAGGTTTTCCGCAACCTGCTTTAAGGGCTGTAGTTCCTTTTTTCTTTTAATATTCCTTATGTAGGGTGACAGTACAATGAGCTGTCAGTCACAATGAGCTCATGCACATCCTCCTGTCAGGATGAGTGTGGAGCACTGTGGAGATCTAATGGAGCAAGGGAACAAAAATCAGAAGGCAAAGTCACCCCTGTGTGACTTTGAAAAGTCACTTAGCCTTTTTAAACAGGAGCTGTCACAAGTGGACCTTTTTTCGTGTCCAGTAAAAGATGTGTGCATGTTAATCAACATTTCCACCTCTTCCACTTCTGCTTCAAGCTGAAATTCCCATCAGCTCCTAGCCCATGTTAACAACACCAGAATTTTAAACCCTTATTTAATTCTTATTTTAGAGAAGAATTTTCAACTCTCTTGTAGAGTAAGCTTTCAGAGGAATGCTTAAAAACTTCAGGACAATGCATTTTAAAGTCATCACCAGAAACCAGAAAACAAACTAGAATGCAAAATCTGAACTGTATTTTATTATTCAGGAGGTCTTTTTATTTAGGGCTATATTTTTGTGGACTAATTATAGTGAGTTGCATTTCTTTTGAATGACAAGCAAATGCATAATACAAAAATTGTAAAATTGTTTCATAAGAAACATAGAAAGAGCTTGGCTTCTGCATAATGTAAAATAATTTTTAAAACTCAGAAGTCTCTGAAAAGATAAATCAAATTCTATTATCTCACTTAAACAAGAATAAGCTTTAGAAAGGTTAATTGCACTGTTCTTTCTCCAGGCCATCTATCATCACACTGACAGAACATTTTCTTCAGTAGTGGGAACAATGATAGGGCACAGCAGTGATGATATAAATTGAATAGTCACTTTTTATGCAGATGTGTGCACTTCCAAAAATAATGCATTGGGATTCCCAAGTTGTGACAACATAGGAAGTTCTGATTAGAAAAAATGGTGAGAAAGGATTTGAAATGTTTAAGTATATTTCATTGTCATGAAATGCAGAACAAATTGTATTTAATAGCCGTCTTTTTAAATTATTTCTAATTAGTGAGGCATTTTGGCAGGTGTGCTTTTCCTTTAATCTTGAATTTTTACCTTAATTCTTTTGACAGATTAGTCTCATAAAGATTGCAAAAGAAAAGGCAAAGCACCTAGGTCATCTAATCTACAATTAACTCTGTTAATTTCCTGGAAGAATAAAAAGATTGACGTAAAATATTACACAGTACCTGCTTCAAGAGAATTACTGTTAAATCTAGGAGTAGTACTTCAAGACATATTTATTTTGCTGAAGGTATAACACTTTAAACCAAAGGTATTTTCTGATCATATATTAGCAGGTACAGTAAGGTGAGAAATCAAATCTATTACATGCCTTTAGCCTCTGAAAATTTAGTACAAGCAAGAGACATTTATCCTCTGATAATACAACTAAATGTGATCCAAAAAAAGATAAGTCAATTTTCTACAGGGAAATGTTCTTCATTGTTGACGAATTCTTCTATGATGTGCTTCAACTTCAGTCATTCTGTGTTTGTAGAATCAGTTAAATGTTGTAGTGCTGGAAGCGATAGGGAGAATGTCTATCCCAAATTCTGGATTACCACCATAATTTGGAATCCACAATTACGAGTGCAAACCAAACAGCATAGAAGGAAACCATAATCATGCTAAAACTAAATGATGGCTCTGCTTTTTCTGAGTATTAGCTGCCTCTTCTCCCACATCCTCGGAAAGTTACAGAGGTAAGGGCATGGTCAGGGGGCCGCCACACTAATTTTTCATCTGCACTTTTACCAAATGAATGCAAACCACCAGAGTCCTTCTGTTCATGCTGAAATAGCTGCAGGTATTTATCACACAAAGGCACATTCCCATTTAAGCATATTCTTAGACCGTTTGAGACTTTTCTAATTAAACCCAACACATTGAATCCTCCCAGTTTATTCCTTGGCACTGCCCAGAGCACTGATGTAACACCCCAAGTGGAAATCCACTATCACCAGAAGGTCCCCAAAAGCAGCAGTGGTTTAAGTTTACCTCGATTTCAGTGTGACATTTTGCCTAACATGCTATTTATGGCAATGAAATACTCAGGCATCAAAGCCATGAGTATTTGTGTGGCTAACTATATGTTGCAGAAAAGTTGTGCAGTTTGTCAAAGACCAATCATTAGTTTTCAAGAGGTATCAAAAGGAAAACAGGATTCAGCTCTGTTTTCTGTTGAAGCAGCATCAAAAATCCCTCCTGCTTTTGGCAAACCAATTAAATCTACACTGAGTGCCTCTGAAAATCCTGTTGTACATGCTTTAGCCACAATTTAACAGTTTTGTTCAAACTCACCATTATTAGCACCTGGTGTTCAAGCGTGCTTGCAGGAGTGTTGCGTTAGACACTGTAACTTAGTTTTGTGCATGTGGGTTATTTGTGTGTGATGCTGGGTTTTTTGTCTTTCTAATCTTCCTGCTCTCTGTCAGAAGAAGGATAGGACTCCAGTTTTTCACTGCCATGTCCTCATAAATTCTTTGTGAAAGTAGCATTATGGTGTAGCACTGAGGGCTTTGTCAGCCTCCAAGATCTCTTTTAAGTTGTCATCCTGTGGATATGGGAGATTGGATCTTCTAATAGGAGCAGCCAAGGCAGGCCATAAAACTTACCCTTTCCAATTATTTTCTTCATTAACCACAAACACTTTTGTCTCCACCATTTTCACACCCCAGCTCCATTTCTGTTTTCCTAAAGTATTACTTTTCTCAACTCATTTGCTTTTACACTATTCATCAATCCATTCCCTGTATTACCTTGCAAACCCAGTAAGAACCAAGCTCACCCAGAAGAAATTAATAGCATCTGTTGCGAGGTATTACTTGTCACAAGGGGGGAAAAAACACCAAACTGCCACCAATTCCTTATGCCATAACTTTGTTGGCTTACAAACACAGGGAAACACCTTTAGGAAACACCAGCTATGGGCAGATATTTGGCTGATAAACTAGGGAATGAAAGTAATCTAACTAGAAAAAGAGACACTGCAGATTTGTAAGTGTGTATTAATAAATGACAAGAATGCAGTCATAGATAAATAGAAGTATTGTTCATATCTGAATTCTTCCCAGAGCTCCTCTAGATAATTTTTTTCCTCCTAGAAAATTGTATCAAGAAAAGGAAATGTAATTTGTTTGTGCAAACACGTTGCACAGATTTATGCAAAAAAGCATAGATTTGTTTGATGCTTCTAATTTTTTTTTTTTTTTTTTCAGTATTCTTTTACATGCTTAGCCAGGACAGAGAAAGAATACCAAGCAAAACCAGCAAATATTTGAATATACAGCTGAAATTTGGACACTAAATGCCTAAAACTATTTTGTGGATGCAAGGAATTCATAAAGCAAAAAGAGGAGATGAGATGCAGATGTTGAAAAAAGGTGCAAATTTACCAGTCTCTCAAATCATCCCAACAATAATAAAAAAATCCTGTCTGAAGGTCAGGTAAAAACTATTTGCTGCTGCTTGTTCTTTTTTCATTTACTGGGCATTGCTGAATAGGGATTATGAATTCTGACCACAAATTTCAACACGCTTTTCTATTTTTCCTCCACCTCCATGTGACACATTTTTTTTATCAGTACTGGAACATATTCCAGTGAGCTTGAAGTACCCAACAGCTAGCAGGCAGGTTGAATAAATTGTTGCTGTGTGCCTAGGGGTCTACATTTCCCTGACTCCTTCTCTTTTTTTTCCCCCCAGTCCTCATTTCCCTGTCCTTCAGCTCTTGCAGAATTCCATTTTTAATATACCACGTGCAATGTGCACAAGACTCTGCAGGGGCAGGGCCTTCTTTGTAATCAGGTTTTGCCCTTCTAATAGCACACATCACAGGAGCAACAGTAATATTTTAATATTCTTAGCAAGGTATTGTACATGTACAAGATGTGGAGGTCGTGTGCTGCCTAATACTGTGTTCTTTTAATCTCACATTCACTTCAGTGGATGTGACATTAGAAAGCCAGGCAATTGTGCCTTGGCTTTGTTCTGGATTGTCCCTTTAATCATATCGTGCTTTATCATGAGTCTTTTTGCCAACAAATAGGAGTTGCCCCTCTGACCTTAAAGAATAATATTGTCCCTTCTCACTGCTGTAGTGACTTCTTTTTCCTACATGCCCAGAAGGATGGAGCTTAAGAACCTTATTCCTAGAAGATTATATTGACAGGCAGTAGCTATCTGCTTCATATGTTACAGTTCTGCTGGCTTATAACTGCATTATTTTTCTCTCTTGGTGAATATAATGTTGAGTTTGGGTTTCTCTTTGCTGTGGCATTATGCATTCACAACTTAAAAACATGTGGATATGGTCATTAAAACAATTTTCAGTTTATTCCTATTTATCACATGAGGACTTTCAGAATTTGTGTGGTGTGTCATGTATCTGTAACTGAGTAACTCTGGCAAAATCTTGGATTCTTAATCACTCAGAATCTCTACTCTAGTGTCGAGGTGTCCTGGCACTCAAATATTTTCAAGGTCAAAGACTTATTGTGCAGCATGGCTAAGTGCAGAGACTCAGAAGCTTTTGGTCATAAACTTTTGGTCTGTACTTGTTAGCTCTGGCAGCCCAAAGCCTGTGCAAGTGGCTTATGAAAGTTTAAGCGGGTTAGCTGGTGCTGATCTCCTTCCAGGCTCAATGTACCCGGTCTGGGGTTAGGAGGACACCTTCAAAGATGTTAAGGGAGTGTCATTCCTGATCCTCCAGTCTGTGTAAGATCATGGGGATGGTAGGACAAGCAGAGCTCAGAACTTGGCTGACGGAAGTGACTGACTGAAACCGAGGAACAGAAGTGAGCTGCGGCGTTTCCCATGGGTTGACATAGAAACAAAAGACATGACAATCATATGGCAAAGCATTGCTACTCTCACCTTTCTGTCCTCATGAAGCTGGATAAGCTGCATGTCAAGCGGCTATGACCTGTTTTGCAGTACCCTTTCACAGTGAAACACAGGACTCCAGACTATGACATCTGTGAGCTGATTTGGTTTTAGTTAGCCAGAAGAGATGGATGAAGCTGATAGGAAATAAACAGATAAGCTTTCCAGTGGTAACATATCTTCTCTTATAAATACAATTCTTGGGCTTTTTCTTGTCCAAGGCTGACTAATGACTCCAAAAGGGCACTTCTGCTGTCTGTGGACAGATACGAAGCAGTTCACTACATCCCTGAGCTATGTGTTGTAATGTAATTTCTGAAGACCACAAAGATTAATTTCAGTCTTAGTTACATTTCATAATGAACTCTTAGAAAATGCAGTTTTGACATCCCTGACTTCTGTGATGTATCAATTCAAAACCTCATTTGTCTTGCCTGAGTTTATTGTAAGTGGTAATTTAAGAGAGATCATCTCTCTTTTATCAATTGTGCTTTTATCAGTTTACTGTTATCTTTACCAATTTATCTTCTGTATTCTGTAAGTTATGTTGAGAACAGAAATTTTCTTCTGCAAGAAAGCTATATCCACAGGTTATTTTCAAGACTTTTCTTTCATTTTCTGTACATTAGGTCATTGTACAGTAGACACTTTGTGAGTTCTCAGGGGTTTTTTTCGGGACTGACAGTATCAATCCACCTGAAGTTTCCACTTTTAATCCACTGAGGACTGTCTGTGGCAGATGTATGTGGTTTATCCTTCATCTTGCTTCTGGAGAGATATTTTTAATTATTTACTACGGAACCTACACAAAAATTTTGTTAAGGGGCATTTTTATTTAGGTATCTGCAAGTTTTGCTGTAAGAATTAGTCCACTTAAGTCTTGCATCTAAACATCTTCACGGATAAGGGTTACATTTTAAAACTCTTAATGAACAAGAACTTAAACATCAAAGTCATTGTTTAATATAATAGGAATGTGTTTTGTCAGTATATTGTTCATTGCAAAGCCCACTAAATAAGAATTAGGAATTGCTTTAGGAACAAGGAAGACTGTAACATATTCTCCTGTATTAAATTATTTGGAGGAGGAAGATATCAGTAACAAGAACCATGGATGAGGTTTCTGTTGAAAAAAATCATTTAGAAAAAAAATAGCAAATCGGATTGAAGTTTAAGTAAATAATACTGCTTTGAAAATTTTCTTGGTAAACAAAGACATCAGATGCATTATTGTAAATTACTTCAGTATTGACTGTAATAGTAGGTGGAACATATACAAGATTTCAGAAGGATGAGCTAGTGAAATAATCCTTAAAATTATATTCGGAAGACTGCATCTTCTTTCCTTAGCCTGCACACCGATGAAAAAAAAAGCATTGTAGGACTGTCAGACTTAAAGTAAGAGAAAACTTCTTCAGCAGTTTTAATAATCCCTTTTATAATTTTGCAGCTGTCTATGATTCTTGTAGAATACAGAAAATTAATTAACTCTAGCAAGTATTTATTATGAAACATTGAGTTATAAATTTCGTCACACAAGCTTTAACTGCTTGAGATTCTTTTTTGAATCTTTCTAAAATAGGTAGAGATTAGATTAACCTCTCGCAGTCTATATTAAGAGAAAACTGGAACAATCTAAGACTTTAAAATAAATTCTCATTTTTGTACAAGACTAAAGTTTGTCAAAGCAGGTTCATGGTCTTTTTGCTTGAGGAAAGACATACTATATTTTAGGACTTTAATCTTAATGCTTCAGCATGAGTTGGGATTTTAATTGCATGTATATTTTCTAGAATTTATAGTTTCTGAGCAAAGCTGTGCTTTTCTTCTTCCCCAGTCATCTTATTTAAAGGCCTTTCTGAGACACTGACATTGTTTTTGTCAAAGATTTGGACTAAATTCTATATGAGACAAAGGAAAAACTTCCATCGACGTCCACATGGCAAAATTATCTCTAAGCGTGAAATATTGTTTAAGGATATTTTTGAGCCTGTCAGCTACATAATTAGTTCACATGTGTGGAGCTTCTCAGCTTAGCACCATCTTTATTGTAGATCCTCTCTTTCAAAATGTTTGTGTAACACTTTTTAAGCAAGAGAAGATCAGTCGAAGCTAAACAGAATTTCATTTGACAGAAAAATATCTTGAACCTTGCTCCATAGTAAAAGAAGTTTTATGTATTTTACTTTGGATAATTATCTTGGAAATCCAATTTTTATTATTGTATAACTTTCATTTTCATATATTTAGAGATAATGAGGGAGGGTGAGGAAATAAATTTGGAATAGTATCCACATTTAAGATGCTTGGATTGGTTTTGACATTGCATGAGGTAGAAACAACTTACAATATTCTCTGCGAGCATTTTGTGATAATTTAGTCCTACTGCCTCATTTTAAAAAAATTCATTGGTGCTTTATTTTTTTGTCTGAGAACCACAAGATATCCTCAAATCTGCACTGCAGATCTCTGACATCTGGTTTTGGTTTCGTGTTTACGGGGCTGGGAGCAGCCCCCATGGCTAATGGGAGACTTGCTGCTGTGTTCCTGTTCTCCAGGAGGTGGATGACCCAAACTCCATTCCGTGGCTGGAGCAAAAATGAATAGTCCAATGTGATGTTATTCAGCGTAGATGGCATTCTAATAAAATTAAAATGGGAGCATAAACTACTATTAATCACTATTAGCTGCAGCAGCATACCTTGTTCAATACATACTGAGCACTAAAACCTGGAACTAATGAGAATAATGATATGTTTTATCATTCCTAACTGGAAATTATTCTATTCCATACTAAAGTCAATATTGGAAAATCAGGAATAAAAATCAATTCAATGTATTGGATTCATTTTTTTAAAAAAAATAACAAACAAGCAAACTATGTGCACATTTCTCAGAACAAAAGGTACAGTGAAGTCATAGGGATGAAAAACTTTATTAGACTTCCATTGAAACTTTTGGACTGACATTTTGTGCAATACACAGTAGAGCTATTTTAAAGGCTGTAATAAATTAAATGTAGTCTTGCTCCTGTCTAGTGAGTAGTGTACACATACCTGTGCATTCTGCTTTATCTGCCAAGAGCCATGACAAAGCAGGTAAGTTATGGTTTGAGCGAATAATATTGCTCTTGAAAACTTCTTGGTAAACAAAGCTACAAACATTATATAGACTGTAGTAAATTACTTTAGTTTTATATTTGGCTTAATTATAGATTGTTATAGCCATGCAGACTGTTTCAGAAAAAAATTTTGATATAAAATGTCTAGAAGAATTTTGTTTGAAAGAATTCCTGTAAAAAGAACACTAAATAATAATTTTTTGCTTGTGGATTTCAGGCAAATTAAAAGCCCTAAAATAAGAAGGTTTTGAGCAGGTATTTCAATTCAGGTATTTCACCTATAAAGAGAAAAGAATATTATTGCAGCTTTAATGTTTTTAACTTCTGTAAATTAAAAAGGGAGGTTCAGGCAGGAGTGGTGAGCACACTGCAACTGATCAGTATATTTTAGGTTTCTTGGCTCTCAAACTTCACATTTTCTTTTTTTTTTTTTTTTTGTCAGAGACCATTTGGAGTAGTTTATCAGCTTCACAGCTTGAGAAAAGTTCCTGACAAAAATCTGACCAAAAATAAGTCTTCTTTTTCTACTGAATTTTTTTCCTCTTTTGATTTTCACTTTGAATTAGAGCATTACAACTCTTTTCATTCTTCATTAATCCTTCTTACCATTTTATTTTCAAATTCTGCCTTACGATTTTCCTGTCTACAGTTCTCTTCTGTGTGCTTGAGAGAATAAAATGTTCTCATGATCTTTTTTTATGAGGAGCTGGAGAAATTCTTAAGATTCAAAGAAGAATAAAAGAAAATACGGATGTTCTGCTGCCAAAACCAGAAGTCTTGCATGGAGTATTATTTCAAGAAAAAAACTGGGAGGATGGTTTTGAAGGAACCTTGTGCTGGCACTGAAACACAGGGCTCCTGAAATTATTCAGATGTACTCTAGAAAATATTAAAACTGTTAACTCTCCCTTTCAAGAAGACTGAAAAGTTCTGAAATTACTGGAAAATGCTGGCTATTTCCAAGTTCATATGTTCCTATTTGACAAGCCATACCACTTGGCTATGTATAAATTAGACTTCTAATGAGTTGTGGTTTGCCAATGAAATTGAAATATGTGCTGCAATTGTAAAATGCTGACGCAGAGCTTCACAAGTTAATACAAAGCCAAATATCGAATTCATCGGTGTCTGGTGGTTCAGGTTCAGAAGCACATGCTTCTATCCTAGAGCAAATTTTATCCAAAGACCTTAATACTTTTGCAAGTACTAATTAATCGATTCTTCCGTGTTGCAGAAATAAAAAATATTCCTGTACACCAAAGGAGTATTTACAGGTCTGCTGAATCCTTACCTTTGGAATTTGAGGTACCAGAGCCAAGTCAGTATTTGATAGCAAAGGATTTAGAAAGTATGCCTGAAGCCCTTCACATTTCTGTATCGTAGTCTGAAAAAATGTTTAATTTTGAGTAATAATCTTCATAATGCCTACAGTCCCCTGTCATAGCCTTCATTTAAAATGGCTGCATACTTTGGATCCAAATGTTCTTAAATTTAATTATTTAAAACCTATACAAATGAAAATTGTTATTTCTTCCTGTTAAAATTCTGTTGTTTAAAATGAATCTGCCTCTTTTGGTGTCACTTATAATTACTAGTATTGGCTTTAGCAACAGCTGATACAGTGACATCTACAATCTAAATTAAACAAAACATAAAAAGCGGTTTCAAAAATCAGTTTTCAGAACCGATCTTTTTCCAAGCTTTCTTTGACATTATCTTTTAAAAGCCAATATGATGAGTTGGAGTTAGTCACAAAATAAAGTTCAGACATCTTCCAGTAGCTGCAAATTTATTAGATTGTTTCATTGCTCTGTTAAGTACTTTGGTTATAACTCCTGTTGAGTTCCAGAAATACTGAGTTCCATTTTCCTACTTCAGCCGGGTGTTTTGTTTGTTTGGGGTTTTCTTTTATGCCATTTTCTAAACTGTGACAGCAAGTTACAGTTCCTACTTTCTGGTTTAGGTAGCCTTGTATTGCATAATGGGCACAGTGAGCATGGTAGTCATGAAGCAGTTACACACATTTCAGATTCATGAATTTAAAATATATCTAATTCAAAACAAATCAAGCAGCATTATCGGTTACAAATATCAAGTTACTCTGGGGATTTCTGTGTGTACACTGCCCAGTTTTGCTGTGTGCTGGCACTTTAGACTCAGTAAATGGACCTCACAGAGTGAAACTGCCAACATATGTTGTAAGCAGAGAATTATGTCATGTAGTGTTAGGGCTAATAGGCTAAATTACAGATAACTGGGAATGGATCCACAGGTGGCCTTGCAATTTCTTCAATTTCTACAGAGTGTGGCAGCTAGTTAGACGAGAAGATATCACCTTACAAAACAAGATGTTAGGTATTTGTTTCAATTTTTTCTCCATCTATTTCCTTGCTATAAAAAATTAGTAAAAATATCCTAGTATATATTGCATTTATTTATATATAAAGATGTACTACATTCCAAGAAAATGACCTGAAAGAGAGGAAAAGAGCAAATTGTTAAAGAATCCCTGCAAAGATAGTGTGAGGAGGATGGGTTTGTTAATTCAATTGAGGACAAATCTTTATGTAAAAAAATCCTCCAAATGTGTAGTCTGATAAACCAATGAACTTCATGTTAACCTAATAAATTATTTAGATAAACTGAATTGGCATATATGAAGTCCTGCCACGTGACTTGCCCTAGCTGTCCAGCTAAGTGTGTGCTGTGTGAAGAAATGTAGAGGATGGAGAGAAGGAGAAAATGAGGAAAAAAGGATGAGGGAATGAAAATAATGATGAGCAAAGGGAAGAGCTCTGTGCTGTTCTTACAGGGTTTTCTCTCCCCTCTTTCCTTCTTTCCAGATGTCATAGTGATGTGGGATTGAAATCTGCCTTGAGGTTTGTGAACCAAATGCTTTTAATTTCTGTGGAGTTTGTTTACATTAGAGTTGACTGTGGCTTCTCTTTGGGTGATTTTATTTTTTAAAACTCAAATTCATGAAGTCCCATTGCACAGCAGAACCTAATCATAGGTCTTAGAATATGGTGGGGGGAAAACACTACTTTTAGAGGCAGTTGTTCATTCCAAAGTCAGTGGAAATGTTAAAGGTGTCCTAGTACAGTGAGGCTGAGACTCATTTATGCAATGGACATTGAGTGTATATAAAGTCTGAAACTACCAAAAAACTTTTGACCCAGCCCTCTGGGCTTGTATTAGACATTTTGAGCCAAATTGCAGCAATCCACAGTGGAGAGAAAGAAATGTGGAGTGGGAGTCAGCCAGGAATGCTTTCACCTACTTCAAGGGCCCCACAAAAAATCATATTCAGGCAGTTTCCAGTATGAGCATCCATCCCCTGCCAGTGTGTCAGGCTGGAGCCTGCACAGGTGCCCAGCCTTCCCAAGGACTGCCACTCACCCTTTGCACTCACTCACCTCCTTCGTGGCACTTTTGGTCTTTATTTTTGCTAATGTTTCAGTTTGAGAAGACAAGAGGGAGGCACGGGCAGGCTGTCATACTGCAGGCTTTACAGGCTTCATTTTTTACAGATTACAGATTCCCTATTCACCGCAGTGAAAATGCACTACATGCAAGCCCAGTAGGTTTCAGAGGTTAATTTTTACTCTTTGCAAAAACTTTCCATGTTACACAGGCAAATATACTTTGATTTTATGCTAATCCTTAACAGCAATATGGTTTTTATACTTCAAAATTAGTCTTTTATCTAAAAAGCTATCAATATTTCTGTGACTGCTAATATTTTTAAAATATGATTAAACTTTCTTTTAGTGTTTTGGTTTTGGCTTTGTTTTTTTTAGTGGAGGATTTTACAGGCTCTTTAAAATTTTAAACTATTGTCTTAGCTGTCATGTTTGAGAAAGTAGTGTTAAAAGCTTTCCGCTTTAAAATAACTCTGAATGCACCTAGGGTAGCTGTCAACAGAGCAGAGATCTGTGAAATGGATCAGACAACTGGTCCCCATGTAAGAAATGAATGTGTTAACTTAGCTAACATGGAAAACAAAAAAATAGGGACAAAGAAAAAGGAAGAGGAGAGGAATAGACTAGACTGACTAATTAGATTTTTTTTTTTTTTCTGTGGGAGGCAACACCTGAAGTTGGTGAAACCATTTTAACGCATTCAGGTTGTATTTGTTTGAATAAATGGAGATTTATACTGTTAATTCTGAAAGGTGATAATCATCACTCCAATCTAATGAGAAAGTATAATAATTACTCTCTCATCTGCCCTTAATAAAGTTAGGTTCTTTTTATTTTGTTTCGATTGTTACAACTTATTTTTGTGTTATACATAATACATCCATCTTATCTGTAAAAAAATTTTGTTACATAGCCCTGCCTCTCAGAAATTCATCTTTTCTTTATCATGATTTATTATGTTTAATCTTGGTACTAGAGAGGAGAATTTGGTAATTACAGTCACAGTTTTTGTTAAAGCCACATCTTACACTTTAATGTACAATTTTTTATTCCCGTAACAAACTTCTACCAGTAACTTAACGGTACACTTGCATTTTATGGGTATTTCAATTTTTTTGGAAGGAAAATTATTCAGGATTAGATGTCTCCAAATTTTGGTTTTTTAATCTTTAAAATGGTCACTTTGTTGTTTCCAGTTGGTCCTTGGTTATTTAACATATTTTCAATGCTTTTTTCCAGAAAAATGTTTCTCTTTATGACAGATAAAAACAATATCAGTAATCCAAATGTTAAGCAAGCCTTACAGTGCCTTATCAAAAAAAAAAAAAAAAAATCAATATTGGAAGCAACTACTAAGAACTATGAGGAAAGTATTGATTTTATTACTGAGGTTATTAATTTCAAGTAGCTCATATACTTAGGAATGTTTATTTTCCTGTGTCTAAGTTATTATGACATTGCTCTAAACTCCAATATATTATGATGGTGATTTTCTAGTTTAGAAAGCATGGAACTCATTAAAAACACACACTTTTGGTTTTGGGCTGATTTCCATTAACACGTCTGTGTACAGTAGGACAACATGAAACATAAAGTAAAATGTTGCCCTGAATCAGCTAAGAATGTATTTTTTAGTTTGAAATATAAACAAAAGGCACAGTGGCCTGTGTTCCTACTATTGCTGTATCCCAACCCATAGAAAAACATATTGGATGTGTTTGTGTTTTATTTCACTTGAATGTAGAGTTTGCATGAGGTTTTAAATGGTAATTTTACCCCATGCTCGTTATGACATATCAGTTAATGGTGACGCTTTTATTTCTGTACATCTATTAAAGATATGACATTTTTAATCCATCAGCTCAGGGCTTAAATTAGAGTTTGAGGTAAATGTTTTCATTTAGCTTATTGATTCTGTTCCAATTTAGGAGATTACCCCATAGCTCTAATTCACCCAAAGAATCTCACTGGGGAGATTTTCAAAGGCACAAATAGAAGTCAGACCATTAACTTCCACTGACTGCTGAAAATTGTATTACTGCCTTCTCTCTGGGTACAGAGAAACCCAGTTCCCATTGTTCTCTTAATAGGAAAGAGCCTCCATCTTTCTCAAGTAGGCTTTGAAAACATTGATCAAAGCAGAGGAGGCCAGATGCTCACAGTTTGCTATAGATCCACTACAGTCAGTGAATTGTTTGCACCATTTCGGACACAAGCCATGTCATTGCTAAAATTATTATACGTTACTTAGTCTCCTAATAACAAGATTCAGCACTGGAGAATTAAGTTTTCCCTGACAAAATGGAAAACTGAAAAAGTTAAAAAAAAGCCCCTGATTCATTAACACCAATGCAACTGCCTGATAAAGTTGACCTTCAACAGAAATTTTTTCTTATTAGGCTGTGAGACATTGACCTTGATTCCTATTCTGAAGGTCAGTATGGAAACACTGCAGAGGAAATGTCCTCACATGCTTGGATGAAGATATCGTAAAGTCTTCACTGCATTGCAGTTTGGGTTGGCAGGACCAGAAAAAGTGTAACCAGACTCTTGTACATGCTTTTAGGCATTTTGTCATAATTCCTCTTCTCTGCCCATCTGCCAAGATAGTTTCCCATGCTTCTGGTGCCACCCACCCTAGGAAAAATTAGCTGATTTTGTATTCCCACATCACGCCCTCTTCAGCAAGCATGTGTAGAAAGCAATTTCTTTTCTAAAATGAACAGGGTGAATACCAGGAATATTTCCATCTTCTGGGATAAACTTCATGGAGGTTTATGCACTTGGCAGGCTGGCTCCAGCTTCTAGGTTTTTGAGCTGAACTGTAGCACAGGGCCAGTTTAAAAAATACTTGTTTATCTCATGTTATGTACTCAAAATCACCTGCTGAGACAATGCCACACTCGCCTGGGTTTCTCATCATCAGTTACTCACTCTTGTTGGCACAGTTCTCAGCTCAACTACCTTTTCCTTTGCACCTCTTCCAGGCAGTTCCTCACGGCCAAACAGGGCATGGTTAACTGGAGGTACAGATAGAAGGAGATGAGAAGTGATAAGCTGGAAAAAAAGGGAGTAGTACACTGAGATGGAATACGGAGAGAGTCAGAGCTCAGTGGAAAGGAAAATAAGACTTCAGTGAAGACCCATTAGAAAAAAGGAAAGACGTTTTAGAAGCATAAATAAGAAGAAAAAATGCAATAACCTGTGTATTTGATCTCGCAGTAATAAAATGTCCAGGTCTTCTCTGAATGTTTCCCTGAAACCCACTAAGATTATATTTTAAATGTGTGAGAAAAAGTAAATATAGAAATGCAAATCAGGCCTGACAGATTAGCCTAACAATCAGTTTTTTTGAAAACCAGAAGGCCGACAACAGTTTAGCAGTTTATTTTGAGAGCTGAGTAGGATGGCACATTTTTACATTAAACAATATTCACTTTAGTTTCTTGTGTTTATTTTTGTCTGAACATATCCTTATAATTCTCCACCACTCAGTAAACAGTCCTGCATTTGCCTGAATTAATAGGATAAATAGTGCCAGTTTGTTAGAAGAGATAATGATAAATGACTTGAATACATTAAATGTGTTTGGGATATATTTAATCCATAAGTTTGATGTTAAAATCGCCAACATTATCTTATAAAATTTTACTATCAACATGATTGGGAAGCATTCTTGCGGTAGTCTCATACAGCTTCTCGTTTATGCTGACATAAAACACTGGCTGTGTTGAAGTATCAGCTCACATAGAACTGTGAAGAACTGTTAGTTGTGCAGTCACACATAAAAATGCTAAATAATCATTAGAAGAAGGCACGCTCTGGCTGCTGGTGTGGGATCACAGCAGTAGGAGACAGAGAGTCTTTAAAAGCCTGAAGTGCTGTGGTTGAGGGTCCTGAGAACACTTGAGATGCGCTCACGGGTTTTGCTGATTTAGTGCCAGGGCTAAGAAGGCATATTGAGATGTGATGCTTTCATGAAAGCCGTGCTTCCTTCACTGATGGTGTATTGGGATCCAGAGTCTGCTGGTACTTTCTGCTTTTAAAGAAGAATTAGTTCTCTTGTTCAAAAGCAATTTGTGCTGTAGGGGGAGGTGGTGCAAGAAGGAGACTTGCTAGGCTGTAGTAGCATCAGCATCACTCAGGTACCCTGGGTCAGCTGGGGTTGGAGTGCCCTGCTCTTCTGGTCCTTAGCTTTTTGGCTATTTCACTTTATTTTTTTTTAATTTTTTCCCAGTAGTGACTGTAAATGCATAAACTCTCCTGGTATGAAGGACAAGGTGCCACCTCCAGCTTGAACAGCAGCCTTTAAGAGATGTTCTCTCATTAGGCTTTATCCAGTTACAATGTCTGACTTGTCTAGCTTGTTTAGGAAGGATGATTCCTTTGCCCAAGAGCAAGCTTAGAGATATCTCGTAGGAACTCACTCTGCATTTTTAACAAGAAAAAAATACGTTCTTTATTACGTGTTCCTAGATCAGTTTGCCTTTTTTTTTTTTTTTTGAATTTACTTCCTGAAGGACTTAAGTCATCTTTTACAAACAAAGAGAAAAAATAATGTGTTATGAAATAAGAAGAAAACCAAAATCTTAATTCTTGCTTTTCTCCTACTAGCTAGGCCTGTAATGGGGAATTTCTTGTAAAAGTCATAGTAGCTCCTGACTTAACTTTACAGGCTTTCTCTAGTGCCTACTCTTCTGCAGCCACATGGAAAAAATAAATCTAGGAAAATTGAAGTTTCTGAAAAAAAATAAAAATCAAAATCTGTGTTGCCTTGAAGGCGTGAGAATAGATGGCAAATTGATAAGGTACATGGGTAAGAAAAAGATACGTTTTCCCTCAAAAAAACAGATAATCTCTTGTCCTGGGGTGATGTTATGAAGCCGCTTTATTCCTTAACTGTCCGGTCAACGCCCAAGGATGCTGTGCCTTTACGATGGACCCGGGGGCGGGGCCGGAGCCACGGACCCGAGGGGGCTCAGCCCAAGGGCTCCAGGGGCTCAGCGGGACTCGGAAGGGAGTGCGCTGGGAGCACTGTGCTGCTTTTCTGGGTCTCCTTTGTGTTCCAGCTAGCTGGGAAAAGGTTCTGTTGGGGTTTTTTTGGTTTTTTTCCCCTTCCTTCCCCTTGCCTCACTGCCTCCCTTCCCTTCTCACTGGTCCAGGGAGCCTGCGGAGGTGGCCCTGGCAGGCCTGCGGGGTGGCCCCGGCTGGTCCGAGCCCACAGTCTGTTCCCTCTCTGTGAATTTGTTGTATTTTGAGGGTTTTTTAAAATCCTGTTCTACCCTGTTTTGTTTGTGTGTTAATAAACAGTTTGGTTTCTTTTTCCCACTTTCACTTCTTGTGACCCACTTGTCTTATTGGTGGAGGAAAAGGGGAGGCCTTTTCCTCCTGAGGTTTTGTCTCCAAAACTGAGACATAAGGGGAACGTGAAAGTGGGAAAAAACCCCAACATTTTGGTTTGAAGCACTTCGTATTGAGGTATAGCAGTAAGACCATGCTGTTTGATTTAATAATTCTTCTGTGGAACCTAATCATAAGTACATATCCACAGCTATGGGCAGTCGGGTCCCTGGCTTACACTTTTTATAAGTCAGGAATAAGAATCAGGACTGCCATTTTGATATGCCTGGTGCTAGTGATCTCTAGAAGTTTGGCTGACATGATGGAAACCGTTGAGAAGGTGTATGTCATGTTGTTCTTCCATTCTGGCCTTGGTAGTTTCCTTTTGGAATGTATTAGTAATTACACCCAGTTTGTTAGGGGAAAAGCAGGGGATGATAATTCCCAGCCCATCATCTCCTTCTTCCCCTTCAAATCTGGCACGTCACCTTTTGAAAGTGTCCAGTTTTCCCTGGATATTTAAGATACCATTTTCTTATTATGTTATCTAGCAGGGTTTCTCTATATGGTCTCCAGCTTGTCTAAAATAAGGGCTGAGATTTCCAGAGGGGTTGCCCAGACACCTGCCCCAGTTATAGAAAATCCTAAGTGGTGTGGGGTATGGGAGGACATAGGCCAGACCCTGAAGCAGTTTTCTGATCCAGTAGCCTGGAAATTCCCCCCTGAACAAATTCAGAATCCAGCTGAGGTGGAGAAGTATCTGAAGGAAAACTGCAATAACAGTGTGGATGAAAAGAAAAAGCTCATTGCCATGTGCTGGGTCCTGGCTAATGCTTACCACACGCTGCTAGATACTGTAGGGCAGAAGATACAGCCAGAGGAGCAGGAGAATAAGCCAGCAGACACCCCAATCACTCCAGCTGCAACTAAAGAAGATGGGGAGCCTAAACCAATAACAATTGCCCCTGTCCAGAGAAAGAAACACAAAGCCAAATCCATTCGCCCAGTGGATAATGAAGGGCAGCCAGGACCTTCACAGCCAGCAGAGGAATTGGAACCCAAAATCATTACTGAGTCCCCGTCCATAGAGAGCCTTCATAACCTGAGGAAAGATTACACCCAACGGCCTGATGAAACTATATTAAGATGGTCTGAATCTGGGATGCTGCAGGCAATGGTACAATTCTGGATGGCACTGAAGGGAGGCATTTGGGATCCCTGTCACGTGATTGAAATATTGACCAAGGGATGACAAGGGATCCTGAAGCGCTCAGTCTCTGGACATGGCTCTTAAAAAGTGTGAAGGAAAGATACCTGTGCTGGGAAGATCTCCAGCTGCAGCTAAACCCCTGGAACACCATGGAACAAGGGATTCAATGCCTGAGAGAACTGACAGTGATAGAGATCATATTCTCAGATGACCAAGCAATTAGGAGCCCTGACATGGTAAAATATACACCGGTGATGTGGCTGAAACTTGCTGAACACGCGCCACCAGAATACGCCCCTGCTTTAGCAATGATGACATGGAATGACGGGGATGAGACAGTGAGTTCTATGGTGAGGAGGCTCCGGGCATATGCAGACGCTGTGCACGGCCCAACACAAGCAAGAATCGCTGCTGTGGAAAAGAGTCTGTCAGAGACCATACAGAAGATGGAAGATAGGATGGACAAGAGTCATCAGAAACTCGGGAAGGAGCTGAAAGAGGGCCTTCTCCAAATCGCATCAGTGCAGACCAGAGACCCTGTTACCAGAAGCAGACATCCCACGGCTAGGGAGAGAGGGTACACCCCACGAGCTGAGCTGTGGTTCTTCCTGTGTGACAGTGGGGAAGACATGAGAAGGTGGGATGGAAAACCAACTTCTGTCCTGGGAGCACAGGTGCGTGAATTGAAGGATGGTAATGCTGAGAGAGGGAGCTCCACCAGAAGGGAAGTAGCTAGAGCTTCAAATCATAACCAGGACTAGAGGGACCCTGACTCTAGCCAGGTAGAGGCCAGGAAAAATTGCGTCTTTTGGACAGTGTGGGTTTGATGGCCTGGCACATCAGAACCACAGAAACATGAAGCCTTGGTTGACCCGGACATGCAGTTCATCTTGATTTCATCAAGACACGTGGGGGCAGGACCAGTTTCTGTTTCTGGAGTGACAGGGGGATCGCAGCAGTTGACACTGCTTGAAGCCGACATGAGCCTAACTGGACAAGAATGGAAGAAACATCCTATTGTGACTGGCCCAGAGGCCCCGTGTATTCTGGGCATAGACTTCCTCCATAGCAGGTATTTCAAAGACCCGAAAGGACTCAGGTGGGCCTTCGGAATAGCTGCTGTGGAGACAGAGGGCATTAGGCAATTGAACACCTTGCCTGGGCTGACCAAAAATCCTTCTGCAGTCGGGCTCCTGAAGGTGAAAGAGCGTGTGCCAATTGCCACCTCAACAGTGCATCGCCAGCAGTACCGGACAAATAGAGATGCTGTGATCCACATGATCATTCGTGAGCTGGAGAGCCAAGGGGTGGTCATCAAGGCCCACTCACCCCTCAACAGCCCCATCTGGTCTGTAGGCAAATCTGAAGGGGAATGGAGATTGACAGTGGACTACAGTGGCTTGAATGAAGTGACTCCACCATTGAGCGCTGCTGTGCCAGACATGTTGGAACTCCAGTACAAGCTGGAGTCCAAAGCAGCAAAATGGCGCACCACCGTTGACATTGCAAATGCGTTTTTCTCCATCCCTCTGGCAGCAGAGTGCAGGCCTCAGTTTGCCTTCACCTGGAGGGGTGTGCAGTACCCTGGAACCGACTGCCCCAGGGGTGGAAGCACAGTCCCACCATTTGTCATGGACTAATCCAGACTGCACTGAGAAAAGGGTGAGGCTCCAGAACATCTGCAGTACATTGATGACATCATTGTGTGGGGGAACACGGCATCAGAGGTATTTGGGAAAGGAGAGAAGATCATCCAGATTCTCCTGAAAGCTGGCTTTGCCATCAAGAACAAAGCCAAGGGACCTGCCTGAGAGATCCAGTTCCTGGGGGTGAAGTGGCAAGACAGACGATGTCAGATTCCCACTGAGGTCATCAGTAAAATCATCACGATATCTCCACTGACCAACAAAAAAGAAACACAAGCTTTCCTAGGTGCCATAGGCTTCTGGAGGATGCACATTCCTGAATATAGTCAAATTGTGAGTCCTCTCTATCTGGTTACCCATAAGAAAAACGATTTCTACTGAGCCCTGAACAGCAGCAAGCTTCACCCAGATCAAACAGGAAATCACTCATGTGGTAGCCCTTGGCCCAGTCAGGACAGGACCAGAGGTGAAGAACGTGCTCTACTCTGCAGCCGGGAACAATGGTCTGTCCTGGAGCCTCTGGCAGAAGGTGCCTGGTGAGACTCGAGGTCGACCACTGGGATTCTGGAGCCGAAGCTACAGAGGGTCTGAAGCCAACTACACTCCCACAGAGAATGAAATCTTGGCCGCCTATGAAGGAATCCAAACAGCCTCAGAGGTCATGGGCAGTGAAGCACAACTCCTCCTGGCACCCCAACTACCGGTGCTGGGGTGGATGTTCAAAGCAAAGGTTCCCTCTACCACTGCCACCAATGCCACATGGAGCAAGTGGATTGCCCTCATAACACAACACACCTGTATTGGAAGCCCGAATTGCCCTGGGATCTTAGAAATAATCACTAATTGGCCTGAAGGTGGAAGCTTTGGTCTCACTGATGAAGAGGAACAAGAACAAGTGACACGCGCTGAGGAAGCTCCACCGTACAACCAACTGCCATCAGAAGAAACACGCTATGCTCTTTTCACCGATGGTTCTTGTCACATCGTAGGGATGAAACGAAAGTGGAAAGCAGCCGTATGGAACCCCATACGACAGGTCACAGCAGCTACTGAAGGAGAAGGTGGATCAAGCCAACTTGCTGAACTCAAACGCATCCGGTTGGCTCTAGACATTGCTGAGAGAGAGAAGTGGCCAAAGCTCTACACCGATTTGTAGATGGTAGGCAATGCTCTGTGGGGGTGGCTGGAAGGGTGGAAAAAGGCCAACTGGCAGCGTAAGGGAAAACCAATCTGGGCTGCTGAGGAGTGGAAAGACATTGCCACTCGGGTAGAGAAGCTATCCGTGAAGGTCCATCATGTAGATGCTCACGTCCCCAAGAGTCGGGCTGATGAGGAACACTGAAACAACAAACGGGTTGATCAGGCTGTGAAGATAGAGGTGTCCCAGATAGATTTGGATTGGCAGCACAAGGGAGAGTTGTTTCTAGCTCGATGGGCCCATGATGCCTTAGGCCATCAGGGCAGAGATGCCACCTATAAGTGGGCACGAGATTGAGGGGTGGATCTAACCATGGACAGTATCTCCCAGGTTATCCATGATTGTGAGACATGCGCTGCGATCAAGCAGGCCAAGCGGGTGAAGCCCCTGTGGTACGGTGGGCGATGGCCCAAATACAAGTATGGGGAGGCCTGGCAGGTTGATTACATCACACTGCCTCAAACCCACCAAAGCAAGCGCTGTGTGCTCACAATGGTAGAAGCCACCACTGGGTGGCTGGAGACCTACCCTGTGCCTCATGCTACTGCCCAGAACACCATCCTGGGCCTGGAAAAGCAAGTCCTTTGGAGGCATGGCACCCCTGAGAGAATTGAATCTGACAATGGGACTCATTTCAAGAACACCTGGGCTAGAGAACATGGCACTGAGTGGGTGTACCACGTCCCTTGCCATGCACCAGCTGCAGGCAAAGTGGAACAAACATATGCCCTCAGAGAAGTGATGACTTTTAAGACTCGGTCGTGCTGGACCATGAAGTCTTTAGAGGAGAGGTAATGTTAGTTTATATGATTATACAGTGCTGAGTGCACTGTTGCTGTTCTATAATTAAACAGAAAAAAATAACAGGTATGTTAGAATGGTGAATTTGGCAAGTTATTTCAATTTTATGCATTTGAAAGGTTAAAAAACCCAGTCAGATTCAGGATCTTTGTTCCATTAATATATTAATTAGATCTGTATTACAATCAGAACCACAAAAAATTTTGCCAAGCTGATCTGGGAACTTGAGTGTTTCCCCAAGACTGCAGGGGTACAATGGTGTGTGGGTCTGTTCCACACACACACTGCTGAATTATGTGTGTGTGTCCTTCACTTCACAGCACTACAGTGTTTTCATGGCAAACATTTCTGCATCTGAGTTGATCTCCCTGGAGTTTTTAGAGTTATAAAGCTTGTAAAATAAAACTTGGGTAATGTTTAGCTTTAATGAGTTCTGTGACTGTTGTCCTGTCATGCCCCAAAGTCTCTGTATGGCTGCCTTGCAGAGGCTCCCTGAGGGCGCCCGGATTGAGTTTTTCTTTTAAAAGGGGAGGCTGTTGCAGAAGTGCATCAAAGGCAGTGTAAGAACTGTATGTGGCAGCTATTTAAGTAGAGCTCATACTGCAGAAATAGAGACCTGCTTTGTTTTGCAAATTTGATAAAGATGCCTTAGAATCAAGGACTCGAAAGGGCAGCTCATTACCCTGCCATGATAAGAAGGGGAGGGAGCAAGAGCTGCCCTTACTCACAGGCTGAGGCAGTCCTTGTGTGACTTTGAGGAGAGGATGACTCATGAGCCCATGGCATGGTGCCTAGCCAGGGTCTTCCTTGTCAGTCTGTCCTCCTTAGCCCTATACCAGCACCTGACTTCTGTGGCAAAAAAAGCTTTCCCAGGTCATCAGTTTCCAACACAGTCAGTGGTAGGTTCTTCAGAAGCGACAGAGACGTCCCTGTGCAAGGAAGTGGCTTTGGCTTTGAGGAGTGGAGAAGAACCTCTGTGCATAAGAGGAACTGATGTTCAAAGGATAGCTGCTCTTCCAGGGAGAGAGGCTGTAGCTTTGATCATATCTTTGTGAATGAATGCAGATGAAAGTTGTTTCAAACCCTTCCTGGAAGCCCATGCCAAGATGCTGTAGAGCTCTGCTACCAGTTAAAAGAAGGTGAAGTCTCTAACGAAGGGAGAGAGAACTTTAGAAAGAAAGTTCTGCCTATTATGGATAAAAAGCTCTGTGGAAGCTACTTGATCCAAGGAAAGATCTGTGCAGTAAATTGCGAGTGACTTTTATCTATGGCACACTAAACCAGAAATTAAAAGTCTCGGACATAATGAAAGCTGAGGAGAAAAGAAATTAAATACATCTGAACATTTAATACACATCATTTGAGAGAATGATGTGTATTAAAGATAGAAGATAGATAGAACTAGCGTAACACAGACCATGAATTCATTATGTAATTTTATCTTCAGGTCCTTTTGACTGAACTGTAGCATATAAGTCAGGAAGGCATCAAGTCTTGGTGCAACATCTTCAAGTGGTCCACTGCATCTCTGAAAAATTTGTCCACATGGCTAATTCCAGAATTAATTATATTGCTTTTGAATAAGCCTTCAAATAGCTGAGGAACTCACATGAACAGAAATTATACAGCAGAAACTGAAAGTAGTTAAATGAGCTATAAAATACTGAATCATGTAGGAGCAGGCCACCTTTTATTTGGCTTCACACCTCTGAATGCTTAATTGGTTTGGTTTTACTTGCTATTACTCCAGTGGGGAAGGCAGTGGACTGGCATTTCTTTGATGGCAGTAATTGCCCACTGCCCTGCTAACCAGTGCATGAGGCACTGTGTTAGACAGAGTGATAGAAAAGCTCTTTTGGTGACGACTTTTCCCTGTCTGCATTTCTTTGTGCGAATGAAAATGGTCACTCATGAGGTACTGCTTTGGGCATCCCTTCACACTCCTCAGGGTATGGAGTAGCTTTTCTGAAGGCAGCAGCTCCTTCTGCTGTGACAGGATAAATGGGGGCAACCTGTGCAAAATTGTCCATGCAAGTGTTTGTGTCTATAAAAGTACCCTTCCATTAATCTTGTAAGATAAAAAGCCATCTGGCCTACAGTTCTGAAATTTTCCATTAACTCTGTGTAGGATTTCCCACTGTAACATAGGATTCCCTGTTAGACAAAACAACTGTGTGGCTTGAGAGCTCAGCCAACATCTGCCAAAATTCAAATTTGATGCACCAGTTTACTTTTGCCCAGCACAAGGCTCAGTGAAGTTTGGATCTGGGACCAGATAAAGGATAACAAGTACTAACTACAAGGCAGGGGATTCTTCTAGGAGGCAGCTCGAATTTTTAGCTCAGATTAATTTTTTTTCGTTCTGGAATTTCATACTTTGCTTTGGCTTTTCTTTTTTCTTTGAAAAGCTTTATCCTCTGTCCTTCAAACAGTTCACTATCAACTGTGAGATCGCAAAGCCTTTTGGTTTCGGTGCTCAAAACTGCAGCTGTCCTTTGAAAAGTCAATTTTTCTGCGTTCACAATTAACTACACCATTCTGCATTACTGCTCATGTGCTCCCAAAGGGCTGCCTTATATTACCTGAGGGGTTTTTTTCCTTTGCTGTATTTTGGTGCAGTGAACAATTGGGTACATTCAGGTGTCTTACATAACCAGCAACATGGTGACTCATGTTTAGAGAGTGACTATGGACTGAACTGGCACGAGTTCACTTCGTGAAAAATGTGCACTTAGAAAGTGTTTTAAAAAAACACAATCTGAACCCCCCCAACCATTTCTTTTCACACTATATGTTACCACAGGAGTTATTTTTGCTGTGGAGCAAAGGCCCAACAGCATGTATAGGAGTGATGCTCAATTGTTTTTCAGTCCATAGATGTGACTCCTGTCAAATAAAATTACCACAAAAAACCCAAAATTTTTCATTGGGAAATCCTGCTGAGACAAGGATGTGTTGACTCCCCCAGTACTGGGTCCATATGTGGAAATCACCCCCTTCTGGTCATCTCTCCAGAGGGAACAGCCACCAGTGGTGCTGGGGTCAGAGCAAAACTGAAGGCTGCTTATAATACGTAACATGCAGGAGATTTGGCAGATCACAGGTTCTTTATATCCTATGCCATAAATACTTTGCTTTTGGTATGGAATGAAGCTCGCCCAAATTGAAATAAGGGCATATCTGTCTTCCTATTTTCTCCAACTGGTCCAAAGAAAAAGAGCATCTCTTTTAAAGAGTTTGTGGATAACTACTTTAATAACCATTGAAACTTTCTTGTGATCATCTGAGGTCTACCAGCTCTCGGTGATAAAATTCTTACTGCCTTCTTTTGGAAAGTTCCTGTCACTGACATGAGGATGTATAGAAATTAGTGTCTTCAGGTGGTTACCTCTTAACTGCTTGTTGTGTGGTATTTCAATTGAACTAAGCATTTTGAGTTCAAATTTCAAAAAGAACAGTGTTTGTGAACATTATAAATTAATAGATGCATTATTAAAATGGAAATAACTTACTTTGTCTCCCCTTTCCTGGTAATTGAAATTGTATGTAGAAATTTACTCCAGTACTTTATTCAAAAAAAACCCTCAATTCTGCAGCTCGGTTATATCCATACACAACAGACAACATGCAATGTGTGAGGCAGAAGATCAGCTTGGAGAATGCTATTTCATTGCTGTTCTGTGAAGAAAGTAAGTTTCACTGTATAAGTAACAATTTTAAGTATTCCTGAGTCTGATGCTTATGGTGCTAAAGAACTAGAAATTTTGCATTTACTTTTATTGGATATAAATATAGACTTTGTGCAGACTAAAGCCCTCTGTCACCATGAACGGAAAGCCCTCTGGTCTTCTTATAGTGATTTTCAGGATCTCTCAGGATGAAGCTTTTCTGGGTCTTCACAAGTTGTGTGGAATGATTTCATGATTGTGGTGAAAGGGGTAGAAGAGAATTTGTGTTCCAGCTTTTCCTTGAGACTGTTTCAATGACCATGGGGAAGTTCGTGATCTGGCTCCCTGGTACTGACAGATCCAGGGTTAAATCTCTGCCAACAGCGCTGCTGCAAGCGCTGGAATCTGCTTGCACTGGGTGCTGGGTGCCCCGAGGCTGCTGGGCTGCAGGGGGAAGGTTTGTTAGATAACACAGATTCTATACACAATTTCTCAGAGCTTCTCTTACCGCCGATGAACTGCTCCATTTTTGCAGCATCTGCTGACAGAAACCTGTGTGGGAGGTGGCATTGTTTGTGTTATTTTCCCTAGAAATAGAAGATACTTGTGCTGAATAAGAGACAGAGTTACTGCACAGCTTAGAAAAAAAGTTTCTTTTTTAAGCATTTATTTTTTGTCTTGGATATGTTATTTTTTGCCTTTGCCCCCCTCTGTGGGTAAGGGGGGGAAGCTTGACAAACTGTGCCCATTGATAAACGTAATGAGATTTGAGTGTCAACATTAAAATGTTCTGTGTCATCAGCTCTGTGAAACTGCAGTGAAATATGGAAGTGAGGGAGAAAAAACTCAGTTTTCAGCCTGGCTGTGTCCCCTGCTAGGGTGCTGTGGGGAATGTTGATAAACACTGGGAAGGGCTGAGAGGTGGCAGAGCCAGGTGAGGAGCCGGTGGCTTCTGAGGGACCAGAGAAAGCTGCCACTGCATCTTCTCCTGCGTCTGAGTGCCAGAGGCTCCTAGTTAGGGGAAACCTTTACAACTCTTCTGTTTTTGCATTCCCTGGATAAAGGAAATAAGCGATGCAATGGAAATTTTTAATAAACATTTCTAGTAGGAATAGTATTTTACATCTCGCTCTGCCTCTGCTGAGTAAGTGCTGTTAGCTCCAATTGTTTATTACTAAGGAAAGTCTTCTCTAATTCATCTCTAGCAGTACTCCAGGTAGAGGTGATTTTTTTTTTTGTTACCTGGCATGGCTGTGCTGTCACTGCTGCTGCTGCTTGGGCTAATAGACATAACTGCTGCCGTGGACGTCGCACCTAGAATAAAAGCGGGGTCAAGGTGGAGAGGTGAAAAGAATCGTGAGTAACCCGGGCTTTTCCTTCTCTTCTTCTCAGCTCTCTATTTGAAGAAATGTGTTAGGCCTCATTTCGCTGTATAATTCTTCCTCTCCGTGAGGTTGTTCTCTAATAGCAGCCTTAAGGCCATGTAATTTAAGTATTTAAATATGCATGTGGAAAGCACGGGCCACACCTTCAGTGTGCTCCACACATCTGCAGTACAGTCCTGTGTCTCACTGCAAGCTCTCCGATTAATCAGCCTGTGCTGATTAACTCCTCTCCTTCCAGGGACTTGGGAGATGTCCAGGCTGTACCTTTTCTATTTGTAGTCTTAGCATTTTGCATGCTATTTCAGATATTAGCTTTGATAAAGGCAGCAAATCTCACAGGTCTGCAGTTTGTGTGAAAGAACCTTGTAACACCAGTGATTATAGTAGATAATTTTATGGATATAAATGCATAACTGCACTTTAAAATCTGCAGATTTAGATAAGGGGATGTAAGGTAGAATTGCAGCTTGTGAAGGGTTTATCAATGCTGCACTTAAAAAGAGAAAAGAGCATTTACTATTAGAAAAGGAAAGTAGATGAGTCATCATAATATTTGGGAGTGAGACTTCCTACTGCATACACAGCTGCTTGACTGAAATAACCAGATGATTATTTCTATTTAAAGGGCAACTCAGTTCTCGCTGACATTATTCCTTATTCCTGTCCAGCTATTTATAAACAAAAATGCCCATGATGGGCAGCATAATATTATCATTATGCCTGTAAATTTTTTGCTGTGGTTTTGTTTGGGGTTTGTTTGGGGTTTTTTTTAGAAACACTTAGATTACTAAAAAAAGAGAAGGAGTATTGAAAATGGAATGAAGGTTTTCTGTTTAATTCAGCTAAATGTGATGTGGTTGCTTGGAAAACCTATGTGATGAAAGTCCTTAAAATAACCAGAACTTGGAGGGGTGGCTGTTGGTATCCTTGGAATAAGTATTATTTTGTCAGTCCTGTTATCTGGAAGCTGATCTGCAGCTTGAGCAATATTTTTTTCCTAAAGTACAAACATACACATCAATAAATCTGCTGCTTCTCTCAGTCCCCTTATCAGTAGCATTAAGGAAAGACATGATGGACTCAGTGGAACTGAGAAGTGCCTTGTCCAGTTACAGGTACTTTACATCTAAAGCACACACTGCCCAAACTACCAGGGCATGAATGTGTGCATAAGTGACACACAAAAAAAGCAGCTTACAGTTTATAAATATTTGAACATATGAACTAATTATGAATAAAAGAGCGCTTTAATTTAATGGTCATGGAAACTGAGGCACAACTGAAATATGTTGATTGAAATTTTTCAACAGTATGTTTCTGGCTCAGTAAAAAGGTCATCTAAAATTATCTGTGTGAAGTCTGCATCTTTTCTGAAAAAAGCCAGTTCCCAGGGTAAAAATACTGCATATTCAGTTTTGATCAATTGGCTTTCAAATATTTGAAAATTTCCGATTCTGAGCAGTCGTTCTGATGTTTTCTCTATGAAGAATTGAAATAGATGGTGATATAGATATTAATGTCTCACAAAAGCATTAATAAAGTTAATCAGCTTGGGATAGCATTTAGCCATGATAGGTAAATTATGGAAACATTCAGAAATTTAAGACCACCCCCTGTTTGGAAATTGTTTTGTAACTAATCATGTCACCTGTATTAGCTATTAGACCTTATTGATTCAAATTACTTGCTTTCTTCTCTCAGAACAGGGTGCTCTCAAGCCAGCACATTAGCACATTGCTAATATTTGGTTAAAGGAAAAATAGGTTGCAAATTAGTTGTTATAGTGCCTTGATATTGTGTTACTTAAGTCCTTAGAGAGATCAGTTGTTGAACATGTTAAAAGTTATTAACCTGAATCAGCTCTCCTTGATTAAGATGTTTAGAGTAGACTTTAGTGTTTCTTTTATTTAAATTCTAGCAGCAGTCTCACTAAGAACAAGAGAGATTTTACAGGAATGCCACTCATTGTACACTATTTGTCTTTGCTATTCATGATGTCAAAATTTCTCTAGTAGTGGGATGCAGATATCATGCAGAGCTGGATACTCTGAGCAGTAGAGAGCCCATTTCTGAGAGAGAAAATGTTGTGTAATCATAGTTGATGGATTACTTGTTGATTGCTATTAATGCTGCATATTTGCCTCTTGGCTGACAAAGTACTTGAAGATGTTCTCTTGCTGGTTCATTTTTGCACATCATAGTTAAAATTCTAATGGAAAAATATTCTGAAAAGGCTTGTGATTGTGTAATATGTGTTTCTATTTAATTGGGTTGCACTTAAATTCCATAATCAAAACCAAAAAATATGACATTAAATGAAACGGGATATTGCTGGTTTCTGCAAAAATTCAACAAATTTTCACTAAAGCATTCAGATGCAGCAGTTTAGCAATGCTTTAAAAGCATTCTGTATTTACAATATAGAGAGATTTTGAAATATTTTTGCTCCAAGCGATCTTTTAGAAGACGGAACAACTTTGCAGTTCTTTAGGTTCTCTGTGATGCTTCTTCAAAAAAGATCATGGTATATTAAGGGGCATAAGAAGTTTTCCAGAAAAACTGTCATGATCCAATTTTAGTCATTCTTCTCAAGGTCCAGCAAGGACTACAACAAAACTTCATTTTTTTGGCTGGCATTTGCTTTATCTGAGCTTACACCTCATCAGATGAAGTTTTGTTCTTTACTTTTCCATAGGGGATCTTGGGACTGGGAAATCTGTAGCCTGGTTCTGCTCCATCGCAGCTCAAATGAGTGAAGTCATGAGAATGGAAAGAAATTATGATTTCTGACAAGTAGAACTGCAACAAAAAATAGTGTAGAAGGAAAATAAGGGGATTTATTCCCATATGAATCTGTACTTTCCATTATAACAGTGTTTGGGTAGGGTTGGGGACAAGGGGGAACAGCACATATCTTGGAGGCAATATTAAACTATTTAAATATATAAAAGATAACACTGCTTAATTGCTTGTTCAGTGCATTAACATGTCTTCTGACATGTTGTTACTTTTTTTGTATTCACTTCATGTTTAAGAAATCCAACAATTATTTTTTGAATGCCTTTACTTTATGATTTACATGCCTATGATCACCGGAAATTATACAAAGAAATTTCATTGTTTGATACCAAAATGGCAAAGTATTAAGACTGTCCTACTATCTCTCAGAAGATGGAATTACAGAGCAATACCTTGGTTATTATTAACTGCTATATACTGCATATAATGTTTACACTGAAGACTGTACAAGCATATTTTCTGACATTTATAACTTTGCATATTTTTGCCTGTACTATGTGTAATCTTCCTTTTTAGGAAAACTGAATCAAAATTTCTTAATCTGTGAATAAATTCTTTTTCATTTTATAGGGAATAAAATCATAAATTTCTGGGCAGGTTTTGGATGTCATATGTAAGGGTCAGACTTTAAAGTTGTCCCAGAGTGAACAGCTGCAGCAGATATGTGTCTTTCATATTTCTGGTAGAAACAGAGCTATGACATTTTTAGATTATGCAAGGCATTAGAACTATTCTTTCTATTGTTCAATTCATTTTGCATTTCAGGCAAAGAACTTAGGATCAGCATAATTGGCTTATTTACTGTAGTTGGCACTAGAAATAACAAATACTGTCGTCATTGTTTAACCATTATTATTATTAGGAATGCCACGAATATATCACTGGTAAAGAAGAATGAAACCTGTTCTTGCTGATTCTTTGTCTGTTGAAATAGATATATATAGATATATATATATATAGATACATACATATGTACGTGTGGGCACATAAAGATCTACTTTACTCTGTTAAAAGCTTCAGCTATGTTCTGTGTTGGTGCTAAAAGCCTGTCAGCAGCATATCAGTCATTACTCAGTGAGTCTCAGTCCTGTGTTTCCCAGGTAGACAGAATATGCTGAAATTGTTAACTTTTTTTTTTTTTTGCTAAATGTGTCATACTGCTGTTCATTGATTGGTTGATAGGTTGTGAATTTCTTATGGTATTTGGTACTCATAATTTCTACCTGTCCTCTATGGAAAAAGCAACATGGTCCTAAAATTGTCATAAAGCAAAATCTAGCTGTTTCTTTCCAAGTTTCCTCAGACTCAGTGTGATTTAGACAAGTTGAAGTGCATTTGGATTAAATATTGCAAGTTATTCCATGGTTTATACTTAACTGTCAAATAAATATATCTTTCAAAAAGTTTTGGTAAAGCGGAAAAGGATTCCAACATGTGGCTTTACCTGTTTGGATCCTTTAAAACAAAAAGCAGATTTAACAGTAACGTTGCTGCCTCAAGTAAAAATGTGCTTGTAAAGAAAAGGATCAAGCCAGTACTGAAACAGATTAGGAGGTCTCAGGTGACACTGCCCAGGGACATCACTACCTGTGCGCCCATCTCTCCATGTGCCAGTGACTGCTGGGATTCCCAGACAAATACCTGCTGGAAGCACATCACCAACAGGAGATTAATTTCTCTGCTAAGATAAATTATCTTGATTTGATGAAAAAAATTGTAAGACATATTGCTAAAAATAGGTGTTCTTTTAAGGAAACCAGCAAGTTCCTTATCTTACAGAAGAGAGTAAAACATTTGTTCTTCTTGGACAGCTAGAGTGGTCTTTGATGTTCAAATTTGCTCTTTATTACAGTATTTAACCCTATCATGTACCAAATAATTTAACTGCGTGTTTGCATATTAATATTATCATTTTGCACTAGAGGCTTCTTTGGAAGCTTTAAACAGAACAGCAAATCAAAACCACTTAGTGATCTTTGGTGTCAAAGTGTAACCAGGAAGGTTTAACCAGCCTTTCCTAACCTTGAGGCCACTTTCAAAGTCCTTTTTTTTTTTCCTTTCAGGTAGTTGTATTTCTTACAAGAAATCTTGCTTCACACAACAGGGGAAAGTGTTTTACCACAGTCATTTTAATGTCAAGTAACTCAGTATCTAAAAAGAACTATGAACAAAAAAGATAGTTGCCCTTAGATACTGGAACCCTTTCTTCTTAAGTAGATGTGGCTGATAAGAAACTTAAAGGAATGGTGAAAATAGACATTAAGAAAAGAAGAATAGATATTTTTAACAGGAGAAAAAGAAGAGAGAATTGGAAGCAAACAAATAGGTGACAGTTAAATAGCTGAAGGCCAAAGGAAAGTAAAGAAAAGGGAAAAGAAAGATAAGAAGGAGAAAAGAGAATCTGGAAGAGCATAAAACAAACTATTTCTGCAGTTAACATTTAACTAATTTGCAGTTTCTCATGCAAACTGCTTAGTCGGTGGTATTAACCTGAATGTCCCACTTCCATCATGCTGTCTGTAGCATCTGGGAAATGACCTCTTATGTAAAGAAATAAATTTATTTGGAACTTTAATTTATCTAAGTTATAAGGACAAAATGAATTATTTTATTTTAAAATTGCTTCAGTGAGATTTTATAGTTAAAACCGAAGTGGATGACATTGATTCCTAAAAGCATAAAGATTTTGGAGTAATTAAAATTTGGAATATTTAGTGCCCCAGAACTTTTCACCTTTAATAAATTTGTCTGGGATTGAATTGAATTTCAGTGTGCAGTGTAGCATATGACAGATAGGCAGTGAAGCTGCTCTGAGATTATATCTCTGTAAGACACTCCACAATTTCAAGAGGTCCCTTGAATGATTTTGAAGTTCTTACTTGAAGAGAAGAAAACATAATTTCTCCTCTTTAGTCTATTTTTGTGCAAAGTTATTTGATTATAAATTTTTAGAAACTTTATTTTTCATTTCTTATTCCTGAATAACAGCAAAAAAGGTGTTCTTTTTATGATTTAGTTATGTTGAGAGATAATTGCCCATTTTCCTTTGTGGACCTTTCTGTACCATTTTTGAAAGCCAGCCTGTGTATGTTCTCCTTTAAACATATTTGCTGATAATTTACTTTAAATCACTTTGTAGTTGACTCATAAAATTTTATATGTATTTCCTACCACCTACAAGAGTAACTTTATCCTTTTTTATTCTTAACACTTTATTTTAGCTGTGATCTAAGGACAATGTAAGAGTTAACACAATTCTCTACATGAACTCTACTAAAATCCTCCAGACCGCATTCCTTTCTTTAGTCTTAACTTAGATAGTCAGGTTCACCAATAATTCATCTCTCTCCGGCTCTTTGCTTGGAGATATATGGAATCATGAGGTGCAAGTATTCAGAGAGGAACTTGAGGACCACCCAGTACCTAGATAAGCAGATTATGGTGCTCCAATTCTTGGCTTTCCTGCCAAGAGCACTATTATTAACTCCAAATATCTAAAACCATGATTAAGAAGTCTTAAGAAATAGAAAAGAGAAGCTCCCTCTTTTTCCTCTTAGGGTAATCTTAAAGCCTTGTACTTGCACTCAGCACCTCCATTTTCAGGCTCTTTCCCAACTCACAGAAGATCGAAACAGTCACTGCTCACCTCCAGGGCCGAGAGCTGTAACTGGGACACCTTTTGTGTCCCACTGCTGATGAAAGCCCAGGAAGTGGCCTGCAATGGGACGCACAGGTGCATTGCTTATGAGTAGGGGCCAAGTGTTTCAGAATCATGGCACTTTATCTTATTTCCTTTTTTTCTTCAAGGGATGCTTTCCTTTTGATGGCGTGTCCTCTCTTCATGTGAATCTGGAATCTCACTCTTAGCCTACTTTCCCACATCAAGAAAAAGGAAAGGAGCCTCTTAATTGCTCCATACCCACCAAGGGAATAGCAACTGGAACTAGAACAATGCTGTATTGTCTGGGCATGTACCTGGAAGTATCTTTATCCCTTCACCTCATGCATTAATTTCCCTTCTCCCTTTCCTTTGTGACCTCTTCTCTACCACACCATTTTCTGGTTCCCCAGCTGACATTTTTTTAAGCTTCTTCAAGCTTTTCTAATCTATTGCATCTCTTCCAGTACCTTTTGTGAGTGTTGCCAACCCATGTGGCAGAGAGCCCTGGGTCAGCCAGCATTCCCATGAAAACAAGCAACCTGGTACTGCTGTGATCAAGGTTCTGGTCTATCCTTGGAATGCTACTTCCTGTCCCTTGAAGAACTGGGGTCTTGACTGTAACATCAGGGTTACTTTACGGGGTTCTCCAAAGTACCTGTAGAATTCCAGCAAGATGGAAACTTTTGGTTAGAGGTTGAGATATTGGAAAATTTGGCTGCCACTGAAAAAAATCAAGTTAGAACATGGTGGGAGGTTAGGTTTACTTGTTTTGGCTGAGAGAGAAGTTTATCCAAAATACAATTATTTCCTTATAATTTTGGGGTATTTTTTTACAAAAGTCTTGATTCCCATGTCATGAGTTGACCATGAGTGGGTCTATGGGGAGTTATTTTGTTTACATGGATTCTGTAGATGATGATGGTTGCCAATACCTGTCTGAAAGCTTCAAGAGTGAGGCAGGCATCAGACTACATTGGCATCTTGACAAAAAGTCCTTCCTTTTTGCTTATATTATTTATATAAGCATGTTCTTCCAGAAAACAAGTATAGATTTTGCTGCTAATTCTTTTTATTTTTATAGGTAACAAATATCTTTCTGATGTGCCACTTTGACATTCTTAAAAATGAACAGTTGCCTGATTCATCATGTCTTGCTTCAGGTCTGCCCTCCAGTGAAATTATTGCTTTATGATGACATGATGCTGGACTACTGATGTTATAAATGTGTCTCTGCTGTAACAGATGAAAGAAAAGAATTCTGTATGGCAATATAAGAATACTCATAGAACTATTTATTTTTTTGTGAGGGATTAATGAAGATACCACAGTCAAGTCTAGATAATGTGTATGCATTTTTTTTTAGAAACAGAACTCAGTGTCAGCCATGAGGTATTTCTGCATTGTAAAAGGATGCACATAGGAAAAATAGTGAAACAAAATAATAAACACAAAGCTTTCTCTATATAGAGCATCTCCAGGGTAATATGTACTTTATCTTTCCTGGGCAATCTTTGGATTTTTGTGTTAGACTAAAAAATCACCAAATCAGACTCTTCCAAAAGTGGAGGTGGTTGATAACGTTGCATTTCTTTCTTTCACTATTCCAAAACTAGAGGAGAGCAAGCTCAAGGCAAACAACTTGGCACAAATACTGAAGAAGGGTTTGTGACCTTAAGTTTATTTTCTAAATACTTGTTCAGTGGCCCCACCAGTGATGTGACTTGCTTGGTTTTCTGCAAACACCCATTTAAACTGGGGTCCTCCACAAACAATTAAGGAATGGCTGTTCTTTGTATAATTACCCATATTTGCATTCTTGTGAGTAATAAATGACAAGTATTTCAACTGTTCTCACTATATTTAAAAGTTTGCCATCCAAATAGGAACCAAAACCTGTAGTATGTGTCAGAGACTGAAAATAGTTCATGCCTCAAACATTGATTTGAAGTTTTTCTCCTTATAAAGAAGCTACAACCAAAGAAGCTTCCCTGAAGAGTGGGACTTTGAACTGAAAGTCACACTGCTGATTAGATAAAGGGAAATGCATTGTTCAATCATCTCAGGCTGAGGGAAAGGTGTGCATCCACAAAAGGCCAAAGCCACCAGCTGCAACTATCCCAGGCTGAGTTTGGGGTGAGGGGAGAGCACAGCTCACAGAAGCCAGGTTTACACAGACTCTCCCTGAACCGAGGGGGGAGGAGGAGGTTTTGGGTGCGTGGTGCAACCTCTGGTGAGAGGCACTGAACAGCCATCTTCCATTACACAAACTGGCCCAGCTGTGGAACCCCCAACCCCACAGGGCACATCCACAGGACTTCCACATGAGAGGCTTGGCCCCACAGGACTGCACGTGATGCAACAGACCCAGAGTCTGCTGTGAGAGACTGACCCCCCCACCCCAGGGGGACATGGCCAGACATGCCCACCCAGCCTAAGCATATAAACCCATCCAATTCTGTGCCTTCTGGGGGGACCTTCACCACCAAGAACACCAGCTGGAGAGGATCAACGAATATCATTGGGATCCACAGAGTGGTGATATTTTCCTTATTCTGTCCCTGTCACTCCTTCTGTCCCCTGCCAACTATTTTCTACTTCTTTCTTTCTCTAATGTTTACCATCAAATAAAACCCATACTATTGTCACTGGCATATGGTCTCGTTTGCACCTTAATTCGGGCAGAGGCATTTCTAAGAACTTTAAAACTGGATCATAACAGTATGTTAGTTCAGTTGCATGCTACCTAAAGAAACTCTATACAGATATGAATGAACATGGATTTTACAACACATATGCAGTCTCCAGAAGTGTATTGTCTATGTTTACAAGCAATATATTTCTAAAAATCAGGATTGCTTCTTAGATAATAAAGAGTGCATGAGATCATTTATTTGCCATCACCAGTGCTACTTGGTACATTGTATGTCATTTCTGTGATGCAAACTGACTAAGGCAAAATGCTTTTTATCTTTTGTAACATGGCTTTTGCCCTGAAGAGTCTTTGGTGAGTCAGTGTCTTTTTACTCAAGACTGAGTATCATATAAAATAAAAACAAAACCACATACTTGAGTGGAGATAGGCACTGAGCAGTCACAACATACTAAAAGTCTATATTTGAGTAATAAGTGTGAAAAATACTTGAAATACACAAATTAAATCCTGGGTATGCTGTCTAGTAAATCTTAGTGTGAAACATCTGCCTGTGATGACTTGAGCTGAAAACTGTAGCTGTTACAAATACATTTATTTGCTATTCTTTTACATGTGTTCAGAATCAATCAGTTTGCCACTGTCAATTATACTGCCTTTTATCAAGGTTTTTTTAAGTTTCAGCCTGCCCAATGGGCTGAATTGTCAAACTGTGGAAGCATCCCTGTGGAATGCTTCCTCTGACATATTGCAGTCCAGAAAACGGACCTGCTTTTCTTCCCTCCATTTTTATTTGCAATTTCTCCCTAACAGGCTTTGCTGAAAGGAGCTAGCTTGTGGAGGTCTCCCTCTCTATCTTGCCTTTGTCCCTACTCTCCCAAAACAAATCTTGACTCTCCTACAGTGCAGAGAAGTCCCTTCATGTTTTGGGGCTACTTGGGGTACGTTTGGCTGGTGCAGGTTGAGGTGATGTGGGGATTCTTTAGAGTCAGTGAGAATGAATCGTCTCCTAACTGCTGACCCTTCTTTTTCTGTGTGAATTAGAGCTGAGGAGGCTTTGAGAATTTACCTAAATCCTTAGTTATGGAACCCTTTTTTCTCAGAGAGATTTCAGCAACAGAAACACAGCCCACTACAGAAAAAGTAGGGTATTTAATGAGAAACAGATGGGGCCTGTGTATTGTTAATGGAGAAAGACTACTGTTTTGTGTAAAGAGAAACCAACACATAACATTAGGAATAAAAACAGAGTAGGTTACAGGACATTGTAATAAGATGTTAATTTTATGCTTGTTGTTTAAGATAGTCCTTAAAATGAGTTTTTAACTTACTCTGTCCAATATAGAGTGTCTGTGTATGTCTTCCTTAAAAAAAAACAAACCTCAAAACCAAAGAAACTAATGAATATATATTCCTATTCTTTTTGCTCTTTTTAGTTCAATAACATTTTACAAATATACTTTTTTTCTTTCTTCACACCAGTTGTCCCTTTCCAACAATGTCCAAAGACAATATTTTTCTCACAATCAATTTCTGGTTTAACATATGTTGGTGTGATTTGTTAATGTTCAGGTACCAATAAAGATTTTTTTTTCCATTTGTGTGTGTGTTCAGCAACATAAGAATTTACTACTTGTGTCATTGAAAATAAACTCTCACTGACTTAGGTTTTCTTTTTTCTTGAGATCACTGGGAATATAACAGTTTTACATGCCAGCTTCTGATGGGTTTATATCCAATATTTGATTTAAAAATCACATGGCCCTGAATAGCAGCGTTTGTTTTTTTTAGCAAAGCCTGCTTAGTTTCATATAACACTACGACATTAATGTCTTCTTTTTAATGACTGTAAACATTTTAGTTTGCATTTTATATGCAGCACCTTTAAGCTTTAATTGGACATCTGATAGTCTGTGTACATAAGCACCTCCCAGATAATGTGGAAATTGTAGACTGAGAAGCAATGATGCTATTGTGCTGGGGGATGCAGACTTGAGCCTGTTTGTCAGATTGTCTCCCAGGAGTGTCTGCTGTATTTCAGAAACCCTTTTCATATGAACTGTTAGAGAAATATGAAAATGATGAGGCAGGTGCCAAAGCAAATCTTTGACATGCATTATATCCCACTCAGATTAGAAAGTTCACACCTCTTAAAATATTAAATATTAAAGTCTCGAACTGGGAGTCAGGTAAGGTTAGATCTGTGAATTTTGATGTATGTTCAATATATCATCATATTGTGTAAAGTATTGTCTATCATTTTGCTGCTGTAGACGTCTTGGTCTATACCATATTTACTTTTGAGGGATTCATCCTGTATCTAGAAAACAGCAAAAGCAACTGATTTGTTTCCTGACTTATTCTTTGAGAAGTTCTCCCTCTTTCTCTCTGCAGCTGCAGCACCTTCTGCTCTGTGAAAATGTGTTCCATCAGAATGAACCAATTTTCCTTTTCTAACTCATTGTCACTACTTAATTTAACTATGGGAATCATCAATGGTCACCTAACAGTACTTCCTTGAAGGGCAATTTGAAGGGTTAGTTCATCCTGGGATTCAGCCTCCTTTTGTGATAGTATTTTATCAAAAGCATTTTGTTTCTGAAGTAGCTCCAGCCCAGGAAATATAATATAGCAACCTCACAGGAACTGTAGTGTCTAAAGACATTAATTGATCCATTTTCTTCATGTCCATGCCTGGTGCTATAAATTGGTCTGTGTTTGTTGTCTTTACTTCATGGATTAATTAAATGATAGACAAAACGTGTGTGAGAATTTGCAAAAGCCACACAGAAAATTAGTAGCCTTACAGATTCTTGTCATGAGATTCTTGCTCATGAGAACATGGTGTTGCTAAAAAAAATGATGAATTGATATGTCAGTGTAGAGTGCAAAGTCTATATATGGGTATCCCTTGTACGTGTTCTTGGTTCTCGATGTATTTTATGATGATTACTGACAGTGTTGCCATATGTTATGAGCAGCTAGGGAAATAGGGGCAATCCATAAATATCTGGGCATATGTGGGCTTTTGAGGGCATGGCAGCAGAGGTAGAAAGCAAATGTAACTCTGGATTAGCTCAAGCATTTCTTTATTGATAAAACTTCTTTAACACAGTTTCTGGTGATAGTTCTACGTAATCGTGTGTATATACAGCAGCATGTTGTCTCCTACTGTGCAAGAATGCTTTTCAGTACCTAGTTCTTCTCACAATGATAGCAACTCATGAGGAACAGATAAGCAAGAAAATAAAAATTTAAGTTATAATTTCAGGACTTAAGCAGCTTTGCAAAACTACAGCAACTTTTTCACAATGGAGGAAAATGTGTTTTCTCTTGGTTACAAAAGACTCAAATGATTTAACATTTTGTTTGGAGTCCAAGAGACCAGATGTATAAGTCAATTAAGGTAGTAACTAAATAAGGGTGGTGTTTCTGTAAAGGCTGATTTTAGCCTCGCTATCCAAAGCTTCTCAGCAGAGAGTTTCCGCTGCAGGAGCCAGTAAGGGGAGCCCAGGGAAATTAAGCTCATTAGGGTAAAATTTGCCTTTGGACCACTCAACGTGCAACAACATTTATTTACATCATATCTCTTCTATGGGCCTGGGGTCCTCAATGAAACAGAAAATGTCCCAAGAGCCAAGAATGTATCTAGGAATACATAAATCCAAAGCAGCCAGGAAAAGGGTTCTCAGACACAGAGAAAATATGCAATAAAGAGTGTTTCTTAGGGAACTGAATGCTTTCAGTCAGATCAATCTCACTGACATGTGACCTTGAAGAATGCAGTTACACAATAGCATACTGAAACCACCTTAGAAATTCTGAGTCTCTGTGCTCTTATAAAAAGTCCTGGTTTGCATTTAAGTGATATTACTCACTAAGCAAGAATAAGGTATTACCAAACAATACATCAGGCTTAAGATTACACACAGCATTCTCCATCACTTATATAGAGAACTAAATGTTTTAAAAAGCAGATTCTGATGGTAAGTAGTCTGCCAAGTAGAACCTGCTCAATAGCTGAGTAATTAATTACCAAAAGGAATTAATTCTTCTGTGATAGAGCTGGAAAAACTAATTTATAGTACTTGTGAAGCATGCACGGCAGCATATATGTCTCTCTCATATACCAGAAACATTTACTCAGTACTTGGATAATTGCTACTTTCTCTAGAGAAAAGTGGTAAGCTATAAACTCAGTAGGACAAAATGAGGCTCTGAAATAAAAAGCAGCAGAAAGCAGCTTCTCATTAGTTGGTTAGAAAAGATCTGAATATGTATGTTTCCAAACATGTAAGTGTTAGGATTAAACCTCTCCAGTTTAGCAGGAGTTAGAAAAATATAAATAAAGTATTAATACATCTGCATGAAATTTTAAGATGTGGTATCAGATGTGGCATGTTCATCTGTCTGCTTTTATCAGCAGCTTTCATACTATATTTGGGGTTTTTTTGGTATTATTTTCAACTGAGATTCAGCAGAAAAGTGTTAAAGCTGCTTTAAGCAATAGCTTGTTAAAACGCCTTTGGTTCTACTTAGCAAAAAACACCTCCTTAACCTCTCCAGTTTAGCCAGTCTGAGCCCAGCTTTGCCTGACGTGACCCTTAATTCTACCATTTCCTTAGAGTGAAATGTTATAGGTAGTCACTTGAGAGTTTTGATCTTGAAGACAAGTAGAGCCCAAGAGCCCAAATCCCTTATATGTATACACACAGCACCAGCCTAGCAGTGTGTTCCTGATTATTTGTTGAGCTCTTGGAAAATATGTTGTATTCTTACAGGTATGGTATTTTAAATACAAATGTCAGTGCCTTGCAGCTGAGTTACACCTCTTTCAGAAGGTTAGCATTTGGAGCAAAACTATGAATTACTAAAGAGCACAATGAAGCTGCCAAGTACATTGAATTTGATTTCATGTTCAGATACTCAAAATGCTACAAATGTAATTGTTGATGAGCACTCTCAGAAAATGCCAGAATTCAGATTAAATTCCAGCATTTGGTTTATATTTGCATTATCCAACTGCCTTTGATCATACAACTCTTTCTGCTCTGTGAATATTCATAAAGACATGTTCAAGCCCTTTGCTTGACACTGTGTGTAACTACGGTACTTCAGCACAGCAGTTATAGACACAGTCTGCAGTCCTGAAGAGGGGGAATATTCATAAAATAAATTTTAATTAGATTTCTTTTTAAATGTACTCTTTTCTCAACCCCTTTTGTCAGTTTAAATGCCTGAAAAAAATCTCTGTGGCTCGTTCTATACAATTTCTGTGCTTTTTAAAAACTTTTTCAAACTTTTTGCACTTCTTCAATCCTTTCTCACCTTGTGCTCCAGCATCTGAAAGAAGCCTAAGGTAACTCAAGTGTTTTTACCCATTCAGAAAAACGCAAATACTTAATATTAACAGTTCACTTGTGCAGCCAAATTATCCCTGCACCCTCACACAGCACATTCTTCAGATATAATTTCCAAGTTCAGAGAAAGAATCACAGTTTCATAGAATAATAGAAATATTTAGGTTGGAAAGGACCCTGAAGATCATTGAGTCTAACTGTATTTTTTGTATTTAGTGGACAATTTCCATATTTTCAAACAGTAACAGAACCAGTAGCTTCCAGAGCTGGGTGGACACAAGTATTTGCTGAAATATATGGCCATGGGAGATTTTATCTTCCAGACTACACCTGCTCCAGTTATTCAAAGGAAACATACTTGTGTGGTTACTAGCACAGAAAAATAGTTCTTTCATTCAAAAGGAATAAAGCCATTTTGGCTTAATTAAAACTACTCACTTTCATGTGGGATGGCATCATGGTAAAATATCAAGATCTCGGTGGTGAAAGTTCTAAAAAAGTTATTAGTTCTTGGCAAAAAAAAAAAAAGGCACTAAAAGGGAACAGTTGTTCAATTTTGCCAGGTTGCAACTTTGGTTGTTATCAATAGTACTCATACATTTCTGACAACTAACAAATTCATTTAAGAGTTAGAAAGTGCAGAGATGAGACTGAAAGGAGTTAAGAACTATTTAAAGAATATTTGTTAATGACTGTAAGATTGTTGAGATAATATGTTATAGAATAGAAAGGCACTTTTATTTCAATGAGATACTTTGATTACTGTGAGAAAGTTTGTTTTTATTTTTGTCCTCAGCCTCAGTAGTTTAAGTTTATAGTAAAATGCACATATAAAAGTCAAAAAAATTTTTAAATCTCAAACAGCAAGCAAGAAAACATTTTGTCTGGGACCTTAGCCATTCCAGCTACATAACTGTCAGCTGCAATTGTTATTCTGGTGAGCTGAAATCAACTTACAGGTGCACAGAAAGTTTTCTTAATTTGCCAAAAAGTGTGTGCAAAGGTTATAAGTCTGAATTTCAGAAGGATGATCAAAATGTAGAAAAGCTCCATTTGTGCATGAATTCTTTATAATGTTGTTATTCATGTGCAGTATAAAGTTACACTGTAAGTCTCACTTTGTACAGAATACTTACTTAGACAGCTGCATTTTAACATCTGAGAGAAAAAGCCTTCCAGGTGCCTGGTGCAGGAAACAGCTCACTGTGTTCCCATCTCATGGCAATGCCAGTAGTATATTTAATAGGATGAGTATCAGAAGGTACTGATCTTAAACCAGGAATTGCCCTTTTTAAATGTGTTGTTTATGCAACAGGATTCATATGACCATCAAACCACAAAGAGAGGTGATGGGGAAAGGAATGGTTCAGGAATTTTCAGACTTTGGGGTAGTCAGCTGTCTATAAGGGTTCTGGGTTCTAAATGAGTGGAGAGTTTGTGCACACTTTATGAAAGAGAATGAAAGATTGCTGTTAAAGTGGCCAAGTGTTTTGATTCACAGTTGTGAATTATCTCCAGTCCATCTATGGAGAGAAATAAGTGTAAGAATACTCTCAGTCTGAAGTAATAAACCCCTACTTGTCACATTCAAGACTTGCATCTGATTTCAATAACTATAATATATATCATCACAGATCTTTAAATTACTTTTACTGTCAAGAGTTCGACAGGCAAATGTGTTGTCAGGTGCCATTTAAAGTAAGGAGAGTGGCTGTCTATCAGAAACATAACCATTTCTGGGCTAAGGCTGCTGCATAAGAGATGACAAATGGCACAGTAGATGAAGTGTACTCCAAGCTACAGAGAAAAAAGAGGCCCCTTCTTCAGCTGGCAGGAATAAATTTAATGATGAGATTGATTTATACCAGTTGTGGAGCTGTCTCACTGTGAGAGAAGAGTGGCAGTAGAGACAACAGCTCATCAGTAGCCTGGTCTTGCAGAATTGAACACTTTAGAATGATGTAGGATCTGAAGGTAAGTGTTACAGAACTGTTTGGTAAAACAGAGGGATATCTTACTTTTCTTATGAAAATACTATGTGTTTATTTTTGGCTTGATGGCTTTCACTAATAATTTTCCAGTCTGGGATTGGTTTGGTTTTGGGCTTTTTTTAAAAATACTATAGCCCTAGTGGTGATGATTAGCTGGTGGATATTTGTCATCCAGTCTGGAGAGATTACTGTTGAACTGCACTGGGAAACAGATGAAATAATCTGAGAAGGAGGAAATCTTAGTGTGTGGCCCCTTGCAGGGACAGGGAGATGAAAACAGTGAAGTGGGAACAGGTTGCCCAGGTAGCTTTTTCTGAGGAAATAATAGCACTGTTTTAGCCTTGAGTTAGTAGTTTAAATTGCCTGGGTAGACAAAGCTAAAATAACTTCTTCTTTTATTCATTGTTGGTCTTTAATATTTTTCTCTGTGTTGTTCAAACATCTGTGGTTAAAGCTTACTTTGTGGACTGGTTTTCATTGGTTGGCTGGCTGTTTTGGGGTTTTTTTACTGCTATCTTACTTTAGTTGCAGGGCTCTAGGCGTGGTGAGGCTTAACAGAGCTCATGGCATATATCGAGTTCTGATCTTGTCAATCTAGAGCCAAAACTTTTGTTGTTACTGAGTGCAGAATATCAAAGTGAGTCTTTACAAAGCTTTCTCCACTGAGCTTTATGAAAGTAGTATCTAACAGACTTTGAGTCTTCTTGATCTCACTGAAGTGATTAAGGTAGCTGAAAAGCAAAACACCCCTTTTGATTACAAGAGATTGAGGTGCCACTTGATGGTTTTAACATTTAACAGATAAAACTGGGGCCCTCTCAGCTAAATAAGTTATATACCATTCAGCGAAGAGCAGTCAAAGTTGTATCTTGCCTTTAATCTTTAGGTGGGTAAATCATAATTGCATTTAACTTCATTGTCTGTAGTGTCTTCCTAATAATTTTTGCATGCTATATAAATGCTACAAATAGTTATGCTAAAAGTTCTTAAAGGATAATGCACGGTGTATTAGGTTGCTCATATTGGGAAGCTATGGGAGCAGCAATCCTCGCTGTACTGGAAAATCCTCTATTTTCCTTCCTACGAAAGCATTTATAAAAGTTCAAGGGGTGGTTTCACAAAACTGCTGCTTTTCCAGGTTTGCTATTTTCCAGCTGAAGGCAGCATGTTTGCAGGTAATTGGTTTGGGTGTGAAATTTTACATAAAGATATCTAAGGATCTCTTTAACAATTACCTCTTCTAACAAAAATTTAGGATTACCTGCTGGTGTATTCTATTTTGTTTTCTTTACTTTGTTTTTCATGTCAAGATCTGCTGTCTCAAAAAGCATCTCCAAGTAGTCATCAGAGTTTTGTGAAGCATGAGATTGACCCTCCTACTTCTGAGGGGCACTTACTCATGACTAAGCCTTCATCCTTCGTTGCTTTCTGCTTGTGATGATAATGAATCCTCTGCAGTCTTATGTTTGGAATCTAGGTGTTTCTGCAAGGTGTGTGGCACAGTTACCACCTGGCTTACTGGTTTTTTTTTTTTTTTTTTTGGTTTGGTTTTGTTTTGTGGTTGTTTTTTTTCTTAGTGCTGTAGTAGTCTCTTTGCATGCAATGATGGCTTTGCATTGCATGCGTTTAACTAAGGGTTTGGGCACTGGAATTCAAACTTACAGCTCTTAAATCATATTTCTTACTATCTTGCAAAGCAAATTACAGTATTCCTACAGGGAACAGTGCCCTTTAATTCTGACGTATCTTAAACACTGTCAGAACCTCTTCCCAGGCTATCCTGAGATGTTACCTATTTTATGGCTAGGGTGAAAGTATGTGAAATAGTACCTGAAATCTTTGGACATGTTTTAAGAAATGCAGTGCAGTTCAACTATAACAATACTGAGCTTAATTGCCATTTTATTTGAGCAGGATTCACAGTTAAATTCTATCTATAGCTGCTGCAGAACCTGTTAAGAGAAAAAGACAGCAATTTTAAGGTAACATGATCTTTTGATGCTGCAGCTTTCTTTCGCAAGACTTGATTTTTCTTTCCCTAATGCTGAATGCCAAGTGAATTCTTTGGGTGTTAAAGACTCTTTCCGTTGAGCTGTGATGAAGAGCAAGATCTCTGGTTCCTCAGTGCTCCCCTTGCACTGTCTGGTTGGTATGAGCAGTGGAAATGAAGGGTTGGGGTAGGAATGTAGGCTTGGAGGATTGTGCTTCATCTCGCCCTTTCAGTCACTCTGGCTAAGATTCATGGGTACAAGACAGGTCTGGGACACATGGTCAAGGAGCTGATCCTTGCTGGGAACTCATTTGAGCAAGGAGCTGAATGTAAGCTTTTGCATCCTGTGAGCATGAGTGTTGCATTCTTGCAGCTGTAACATAGGGGCTATTTTCTGGGAAACTGGAATAAGTCATTCATACAATAATCTTTGAAGATTTAGGTTTTAGCTGTGATACAAACAAATTATCAATTTCCTTATGCCTGGATTATAACAATAAGAATGTAATGAAGATATCAAGACAGCTTCATCTAGGCTATAGGTCTTCTTCTGCAATACGTCTCTATTTTCAGCAGCTCACTGTTTCCTCTGTGATTAAAGTTGACTTCAAGTGAAGCTGCAATGCTGGCAAACACTGGAAAGCTGTGGAAGTTGGGCTCCCTGCTCCTTAATGTTATTGCAGGAAACGAACCACTGGAACATGAGCTCACCACACAAAATTTCTCAGTTTTCCTTTTGTCTTTTCCAGACAGCTGAGTAATTGCCTGCACTCTTAGGTGTAGAGCCTTGTGAATGATTGTCTTGTTACTTGCCTGACAGATGCTAAACCTGCTATAAATTAAGTTGTCTACTTGCTTTATCAGGCGAGTGGGGTGTATTAGTCAATATTTGAGCTGAGAAATAGGGGGAATGATGTGGAATGTTCACTGGAACATGATCCAAAACCTTGGTCCTGCACGTCTTCAGGGACATGGTTGGTTTTGATTGGGTTTTATTTGCCCCTGATGATTTTGAGTGAAAGTAGATGCAGCTCAAGCAGTAAAATCATCCCAGATTTCTCTCTGTCATTGATTGCTAGATGGGAAGCCAAAGGAGCACCATGAAGGAGCTGCCTTTTTGCAGGTTCCAGCGCTGCTCTTTGCTGACTCGAGGCGGGTTATAGTGCAGAGCTGCTGGCTAAGTTTGGGGACACTGGGTCAATGTACTGTTCTTTGTTAGCATGGCAGGTATTTTCTTGCATGCATGAGCCTGTCTCCTTGGCTTTGATAACATCACTGAACAGCCATGGGAGTTCCTAATCAGAGCAGAGGCTAGATGCTTCTGAATTGATGGTTTTTGACTTGCTCTTTGAAGTCTTCAAGTTACAAAACTAAAACCATTGACTAAATGCTGTGAAACTTTCTTTTACACTAATATTAGGGAGTTGAGGACTTAATATATTTGAATCACAACTATAATGTCCTGTTTGTCTACCAAACAGTTGCATTCTGCAGAAGGCATTGGTTAGACTTCATCAGGAAACTATTTTTGTACATTGGCTGTTTCCTCGAGTATGTTGATTTTTGCCAAGCGCGTCATTATCCTTTCCACAACAGAACCTTCTGGAAAGGAGCAAAAGCTTCAGGGGGGGAAAGGGAGGGCGAGCTTTTGTCATTTTAAATTTCTCACAGATAGCTCAGGGTAGCAAAACAATTAATGTTTCATTATTACCACAATAGATTAAAACATCTGCAATAAATAATGCTGATGGTTATTTGTGATGGCATGAAGTATTGTTTTTGTTCTCTTTTATAAAATTACAGCTCATTAACTGTCATAAAGCAAAGATACCATAAATAAAACAACTAATAGTGTTTCATTTCCCAGAAATGTGAAAGCCTGCTGTTTGAGAACTTTGAAAAGTTTGTTTTCACAGCTGGAACAGTCAAGTATTGGAATATATTGGGGTCTGTCACTTTTGTGACCAGAGAAATTGTGAAAATTTGGACAATTTTTTGTCCTCTTGACAAAGTTAATACTGCTCTTATTTTCCATCTAATCATGAAGCATTTTTTATTTAAGCCACAGGGCACCTGTATTGACCAGCAAGTCTGCGTGTGTACATATATATATTTAAATATTTATATATAATTTATATTTAAATACAGAAGAAATTATAGAGGAGTTATTTCCAAAAAAATAATCAGAAAACTTAGTCTAACTTTCCCTACAAACAAAGAGTACAAACAACAGAGTAGTTGCCCAGATATCCCCACACTGAACCCCATAACTCGTGTTTATAGTGATGTTTTAGGAAAAAGCCTAATCTTAAATGCTACTTGTTTATAATGATCCAATCGGTCCTTCATCAGAGATCACCTCATCTCACCTGAGATCACAGCAGGTTTATGTGCTCTCAGCTTTCAAGCTGTGAGAATAGAGTTGCAGAGGCTCACTTACCTCACAGGTGTGCAATGATATAACTTTCAGATTTGTTTCCAATTTATTTGCCATAGGCAGGCTTCTACAGGAAAACAAGACTGTTTGAAAAGTGGAATGATTGGAAACATACCTCATTGTCTCAAGTTTTGAATGATATTTCAAATTTCCAGACCCAGATTTTCTCCTGTTCAGCTTGGGATTTCTGACAGATACAATCATGTGGTAGTCACTAGGAGTGTTTTGTCACTGGCCAGGACATGAGCCACATTCATGCTGGAGCTGTGGACTGCACACATGCTGTGTCTTGTTGTGGGACACTTCAGCCCACAGCTGTGCTCTGCACAATAGAAAATCCTCCTCTGGATTTAACATTTCTCCGCATTAGGGCTAAATTTGTATTTTGGCTATGGCAGTCTGTATTTTGAAACACTCTTTGTTCCTGAGGCAATTTAGGATTAGATTAAAAAAACTTGTCTGGCAGTCTAAGACAAAGTGCTCAGTTTCCTGCACAGTGCAATCCTCCAGTCCAAGGTCCAGAAGACATCAGGTAACAACCAGGGCTTGTGTTGGGTTTTTAATTTTGGGGTTTTGGCAGGGTAGAGCATGGTGAGAAAGAGGAGGTTTTTAAATTACAATTTATTTATTTATTTAATGCCTGAAAGTATATTCTTCTGCTGCCAGAAGCAGTTGCACTGTAGAATTCCATTCCAAAGGAGAGTTTGGAGGCTGGAAACTAGCAGGAGCCCAAACAAGTTCTGAAAACAATATGTTTAGGACTGCACAGAAGGAAGGAAAGAAACAAAGCCCTGAGAACATTTAATAAAATATTACTCTGGCGAAGTAAGTATCTCTAGAGCTTATCGCCATGTATGGATACTGATAGTTCAGGCGGAGTTTCAGTTCTGTATTGAAGTGCAGAAAGTTTCCTGGACACCTGCCTGAAAAGGGGGTACTTGTCTCTTTGATCTGATTTACTGGTCAGTCCTCATTTTAATATTTACTCACCTTTTTTTGAGACCATGCCAATACAAAAAGATTTTCTAAATTAATTTGGCGTTAAATCCATCTTACTGTTAAGGTGCTCATATGGGACTGGGAAGCTATATTCTTTTTTCTTGATAAATAATAAGCCCAAAGTGCCCTAAAGAATGAGGAAGCCCAATTGATAGACGCAGACTGTCTGTACTCACTTCTGCTAATGATGGTGATAATCCCTAGAAGTTATAATTCAGGATGAGCTGTGGGAATATTGACCCCCTTTTTCCTTCCTCTGGGGTACTTCTTTGATTTATGGAAGTGTGGGAAAACCCGTCTTATGCGCTTTTAAAAGTGAGGTTGAATTCCAGCTTCTGCCATCCAAGCAGAACTGAGCCCACACTATTGGTGACATTAAGCTTGGTAGGGTTTTCTTCTGATTTTTTTGGATAAATTACTAGTATGGCCTATCCTTTCTATGCCTTGGGTTTAAAATGCATTTCTGGATGAGGAGTTCAATGCAGCTTTCAGAAAGAAAAGATGGCAGTATGCTTTGAAGTAGGTGAATTGACTAAATATTTCACCTTTAAATTTTAGGGAGTAAAGGCTGGAATAACAGATGGTGGTCTATATTTTCAGCAACACACAGCTATGTTTCTGAAAAATGCAGTCTATTATATGAAGAAATGCATGTGGGGAATCACAAAGGAGGGTGTAACTTTTGGAGGGTTTGTGTGTAGGGATTTTTATCCTCCTTGCTCCTTTGAAATAGTTGACTTCTTTCAGACTTGGGCACAAATTCCGACTGTGCTGACCACATCTACCAGCTGTCAATACACACAAAGAGACAGTAAAAGCACAATACACAGGAAAAAAAAAATCTGTGTGTTGGAAATACAAGCTGCTCCAAGTGAATGTTTATGCGTCAGTGCTGTGCAGCACAGCTTTAGGCAGCAGTCGTGGCTAAAGCCATGGAAGGAGCCTAATCCCACTGAAACTGGTCTGAGCAGGGACTTCTCAGCTACTTCTACATCCCCAGTGATTCAGCTGTTCAGCACTAGCCAAGACATTTCTGCACACAGATCAATAAGATATGGTGCAGTGCAGATGTTCTTTGCTGTATGAAACTTGGCAAGACTGTGTAGAGTAGATTTTAGTGGTCTGAAATGTCTGAACAAAAGGATCATCTCTTGCTTCAGCAGCACCACAGCATTGTTTAGAGTTTCCGATTTTACAGATTGTAAATCTGTATCCAGTTTCTTCCGTAGTTCAGCACTGGAGCCGTGATCATTACATTTGCTGATTATCACTGATGAACAACTTCATATTGCCTGAAACTATCCACCAATTTGTAAACCTAAACAGTCCTTCACATTTCATTCCAGAAAGGCTGTGAAATATGGAAGGAAAGTTCCTCCAAGTAATTTATCCTTAAATAGCTTGTCACTGCAATGCAGAACACGTGAATCCAAGGAGAATACACAACAATCCCAGTGGACCATAACTTAATTTACACCCTGTAATGTGCTAGACAACCTGCCCAAATCTGGGAGATCCTGGCACTGAGCCTTCTACCTGTGCCTAGTCTCAACTATTCTGGATGGTTTTTTTTATCTTCTTCTATCATGACAGATAGGAAGGGAGTAATCTCCAAGGGAACACTTGCTCCTACCCAAGCAGTTTAAGTGACATCTGTGAGCATGACATGCAGACGCAGCAGTTCGTGTTTGCTGCAGAATCTGAGTGCTTGTGACTAATTGCAGCTGAGGTTGACTGAGGACATTCAATAGAGAGAGAGTATTTTGCATCATAAGGCTGTCGGATTTTTCTTTTATTCATGTGGCATCTCTCAAAAACATTCTGTGTGACACTCAGGAGAAAGCTGCAGGGAAATAATGTGGGAGGCAAGAATGTGCTTTTATATCTACATACATATATATATATATATATATATATAATAAAAGTACAATTCAGCACAGCAAGGATAAAATGCCTAAAGACATGGAGCTCAGAAAATATTAATGGCCTTTCCTTCTCTAGCTTACACCTTAATTATCCTGGGATGCCCTTAGAGCTGAGGCTAACAGAATAACTGTGCATCCTTGGGGTTTCTTGGGTGGGGAGTGTTAAGTGCCAAGTGACGATCAAATATCTGGAATGATTTGCAAATCAGCTCTTTGTGATGTGTACAGGATACTACTGGTGGTAGTGCTTCTAATTACTACCTACTCACAAATGCAGAGAAACGAACAAAGCGATCTGAAATGCCAGGAGGAAAGAATTTTCTCGGTGGCCTACAGATGGCAGACCAATATAACAGATGAGTGATATGCTTGAAGCCTGTTTCTCTGAATATTAGAAACATAGAACACCCTATTTATTCAGGTTTTCATGGAGAAAGAAGTTTTAACTGGGTCACTATAAAATGCAACCACTTTTGCACTTGCGCTACTTCAGGCTGTTCAAGTTCTTTCATTTTGCGCTTTAAACCGTGTTCAAAATTCAGTCCAAAAGCTCTTAACTGGAAGTGTTTTAAGTGTTATTGGACTTACCCTCAAGATTTTGATAATTGAGTCCAAATTCTCAAAGATAAACATGCACAGGAGGACAATTAGACTTGATTTTATGTAGTCCATGTCTTCAAATTACTCCACTTTCTTAAGAATGTTGCAATTGTTTTTGCTGACATCTTATACATTTTTGTATAAATATAGATTAGCTTTTTTCCTGTAGAAGACACCAGTGGATAAAACTTATTGTTGACTTTTTTGATCATTGAATAAAAAACTAAAATTTTTTCAGAAGCTTTTGGTCTGGAAGGGAGGAAGAATCATAGACACAGTAAAGCTTTTGTTTTCTCTTCCTCTTGAGCTCTGAGCTTTAGTGGATGATTTGATACTCTTCTGCATCTTTAGCTCATAAAAAAACTAATTCCAGAAGGGGAAACAAAATAGCAGCAAGCCTATTTTTTCACTTGGAGAAAAAGAAGTTATTGGGAGGGTAAAAAATATGAAAATGTGATTTTTACCAGTCTTCTTGTTCAATGAATATCTAACAGAAAAGACATCTTAAATGCTGTACTCTTTCAAGTGTCTTGTACTTGTTATATAAAACATTATTAAAAAGGAGTTGGAAAAAAAAAAAAGCTGTTGCAGGTCATACCCTTTCCATATTGTTTGTAAAATGGCTAATGGCTAGAAAATCAAACTTGCTGTACTTCACTGTTTTTGTCTTCTTTTTTTTATGACTGTAGATTGAAATAGGCATATTTAAAATATTGTGAAGTATGGAAGTGATTACAACCTGCCGCTTAAGGCACGACTCAGGAAATTGAAGAACAGGGGCTTAAAAGTAGTCCCCAAACAACGGGCTTAACAGACTTTCTCACAAAACGCTTCGACAACTTTTTTTTAAACCAGAAAATACTCAGTTTCAACTGAGGGACTGGAAAATATTTTGCTATATTCTTGAACTGTTTTCTATTACGGAAATCAAACAAGCTTTCATGACGGATTACTCTTCAGGCAAGGGGAAAGGAATGCTGGTGGAGGCCGCATGCAGGTCTGTGGTCTGTGCTCTGCCCCACTGTTGCAGCTAAGCCTGTCTGAACTGTCTTCTAATCCACGAGTGTTATTCTGGCTGTTAAAAACCTAGTGAAGCAAAAACTCTTAAATCTAATTCATTTGAGCAATATATATTTAATACACAAAGTGGCTGGAGAATGGTATATGGACTTTCTGAGCTGCCCTTGTGTTATGGAACCATGACAGAGTGGAGTCATGATCTGCCCTGGCATTCTCTGCATTATTTGTCATGCATATGTTGGAGTGGGAAAAGAATAAATTTCCCTGTATATTAACTTCAAACGTATTGGGAGAGAGTCTGGTTGCATATCTGCCACAAAGATGAAATGTGGAAGTGGCTGCAAAGGTTGTTGCTTAACTTTGCCATGTATGAATGTCAGAGCCTTGCTATCTCTGTTATAACAAAGATGTTATTTGAGGAAAACTGTTTTGAAAATCGGCCTATATTGGAAATCCACGTAAGAATGCTGAGGGGGTATATGAGAACAATGATGCTGCATCCCTAATATCAGGGTGACATGTGCCTGGCTGCTGGCTGGGTTGCTTTCTGTTGGTTTCTTTTCTTTTTTCTTTTCCCCCCCTCTTAAAAACTGGAAATTATATGCAGTTGGAAGAAAAGGGGGGGAGATAATCTTGCTTTGAAAATTGCTTCTGTCATGACACTAAGCTTTGCTGTCTCTTGAGGTTTCTCAAACACCAGAGCACCAAATGAGACTAAGTAATTAAATGCGAAAACTGATGAAATAAGTTCTGCGAGTCTTTGCTGGCTCATGGGAAGGGGCTTCTGAATCAATGCTAAGGTGATGAACTGGCATGATTCAAAGGGAACAGCATACTGAAACACTTTGTTTTAATGAGTCTGCAGTCTGTGACTTCCAGCCTCAGAACTGAGAGTTCAGGTGGCTAAAATGGGACTTGTATTCTCTAAAAGTGTGAGAGGAGACAGAGGTTCTGACCCATTTTCTTTCTTCTTCAGACTGCAGAAGCTCTGCTTTGTGTGCCGTATGCCAGCATAGAGTATCCTTATAGCAACAACTGCATAGCCAGAGTTGCTTTGAAAGGTAATACTTACAATGTGCTTTCTGTATAATGTGACCTAGCAGTTACGAAACAGGAGGTTAGTGAAGATTATAGAAACAGCTGTCTGCTTTATGCCACTCCCACGCATTCCCTGAGCCAAACTTGGAGGACCTAACAAAGTGAGGCATATTGCAGCCAAAATCTTTTCTTTGTAAGGATCCATGTATACATAAAGAAGTCAAAATAGATTCAGCAGTAGTGAATCATACTTCTTTATAGTTTGCTCTGACTAGATTACCATTACTCCAATATCCTTCGTTTGCAAGCAAAAATATGTGCTGCTGCCTTTTTCAAGCTACTCTGGGGAGACATTTCCTCAGGCATCTATCCAGAGAGAAAGAGAAATTGAACCAGCATCAGTTCTGTTATTTCTCTCCAAAAAATTCATTTATTTAGAGTACAGGGAAAGTGTAAAGCAGTTTCTTTCTTTTCTTTTTGTGTCTTTGATTCTATTTCTGTTTTATAAGAGTAAGTATGAGCTCTGAGCCTGCAGTTTACTACATGCATATGGACAGCTGCACCTGTACAGAGCCATGCTGGCTTCAGTGAGGCACCATGTGGGCACAGCAATCTGCCCACCCGTAAGTTGTAAATCTCAGAATGAGGAATTTAACTTGTTTATGTAGTGTTCTTGGAGGAGCAAGGTATTGGAAAGCGCCTGTAGGGTGTCAGCAGGTGCCATATGTGTTTTCCCACACAATCTTACCAAGGCACAGCATTCCTGACCTGTAACCACCCTCCTTGTGCATATGGTGTGCAAGCTGATGACCATCCACGAGAGTGCTGCTTGCATGGAGATGAGGTCAAAGCAAGTCTTGCTGTGCTTACTCCAGTTTGTAGCTGGTGTTATGCTGCTACAAGGCAAAATAATGGAAGGCAATTTCCAAATCTCATTCCATTTAAATTTAAATATATTGATATCTGTTGGTGTTTTCTTAGCTGTATTTTTCGTTATTCTTACTGAAGTTCAGATTTTGCCTGGATGTGTGGTTTGGAGGACAAGTTGTTATTTACAGCAGGATAACAATTAAAGATACTGAGCCATAAAGGCAAAGAATCACTGCTAATGCACCTTGCAAGAGGGCACGAGAAACTGCATCCACCTGTTCTAACCGGGCTTTCAGACTCATCTGTGTTTTATCCATCTTATCTAAGAGTCACAGGTCTGGCTTCCTTGGGTACCACCATCAAAGGAGGCTGCACCCAAAACAGCAACTGTTTCTGCCTTCATTCAGGCTTCACACAGGCAGAAGAGTAGTCCTGCCTTCTGCCCCACCTCTCTCTTCCCAAGTATCAAACTCGCATCAAAATTTTTGCAATATTCTTTACTCTGTACAGTTTATCATCATTCTCCCTCCAGGCTATCATCATTCTGTCTTGACTGCAAGTCGACTAGCTCTACTTCAAAATAATTTTTCTTTTTTTCTTCTTATTATTTTCTTATTATAGAAGCATTAAAACAATGATGTGCAAATGGAACATGGGGCCAAAGAAATTGTTGAAAGTTTTTCATGTACCTGAGATGCACTATGTTTTTGTCTCAGACTTGTCTCAGATTTGTTTCACTATTTAATCAGGATTGAAAACTGCTTTCTGTTAATAATCAAGGGTATCAAAGAGGGCTGTATCAAGTTTCTGTGTTTTGAGAAGACTGCAAATCATTTTCAGGAGGTGGGTAATTAAATACATAGTCTTTTGTGTCTTTTTCAACTGAAATTTCAGAAGGGTCTGTTTATCTGAAGATGTGAAGGAGATAAAAGTATCAGTAGTCTGTGTTAGACTTTGGGTTTGCAAAGGCAGAGTTCTGGTCGTGAAGGAGTTAACAACTGTGTAGAAGCCTGTGTTAGATTTTTTTTCAGTCAATCAGCCCTGAGATTGACCAAAATGCTTTCGAATGCTAACAGATCAAGTTTTATCACAACATAAACTAGATCATTTAACCATTTAAATAACTCAAAAAACTGGAATGTCCTTGGTGAGAGAGAATGAAAACATCAAGAGTTCAACAGCATGGTGTCCGTGCAGAATGTGCCTGTCCTTGGCTCAGCTGGGAGCTGGCCGTGCTCCCCACCCCGGTCCAGCAGGAGGGTGGACACACTGCCCACTTCCCTCAGCAGATGTCCTGCTGCTTCCTGGAGCAGCCAACTGCAAGCTGTGTTCTGTGTTTTGGTCTTGAACAGTCACTTACAACATTTAGGCACTAAATTCTACTGCATTCTCTTCACAGAGAAATTCAAAGAAACTCTGACAAGTCCCTGGTACTGTAATTTTGAAGAACAGGATGTGCATGACTATAGTTGAGCAATTCCTTTGATGCTTCCCAATTATCCTGTAATATGCCTGTGATTTAATTTCCATTAAATGTCACTAGCAGATTAATCTCTCTTAAAATGCTGAACAGGCAAACAAATTACTGCCTTATTATCAAGTAATTTTAGTGTGGGTTGAGCAGAACCTAAAGCAAGTTGATCTTGTTCTAAATCAAGGATACAACCTGATAGGCAGGTTTATATGTAAGGGGCTGAGAACTTAAATATTTGTCTTTTTTTTTTTTTTTTTTTGCAATTGTGCATTGTTCCTTGTCTGAATAAAAAATTATCCTCTGTATCTGATAGGAGAATAGAAGATCACACATTGTGTAAAGGGTTACCATAATGTATGCAGTAGGCATTCCTTTTTTAAACAGGCTTTTTTGGAGTCCTGTTTGACTTTTAGTTTTTTTCCAAAGCTGATTTGGATAAGCTCAATTGCACCCAGCTTGGGTGGCTGTGGATTTTTACCATGTGACCCTGAATGTCTCAATCACTCTAGAATATCCTTGTTATATCTTTTTCCATAGATTTATATGGAGTGGTGTCTTTTTTTTTTTTTTTTTCATTCATGCTGCTTTTTTTAGTCAAAATGCTGAAGACTTTGTAAGAACAGTGGAATATAAGAGAATATACTAATAAATTGTCTTGATATGTATTTTCCAAAGTGCAAGAGTGCGCTCCAACAAAACCAGTTGTGACATCTTGAAGTAGCACTACTTTTATGTAGCAGCTGCCATAAAAATGTGTTTTTCATGGGCATCTGTACAACAGGCTGGAGTATGCATAGTAATTTTCTTGTTTCTGTTTGGCTCTTGCTGGTTTCCATTGAGAGTTCTCTTATAGCTCTCAATTCAATTCTACTTGAACTTTGTATGATATTTCAAGGAAAATGAAGCAGTTATGATCTTTGCCTAAGTAAAATTCCTTCCTATTTTTTAAACCATACTTCTATGGTTTAGAATGTTTTGTTATAGCCAGAAAATATTATAAATTCTAGAATATTCAACTTTTTACTTGATGTTATTCTTTTCGAGGGCAGTGTGCTTATCAAAGGGATGTTACTGGAGTGATAAGCAGAATAGCAGATGTAATGTTTCCTTTGTTTAAAATCAGTGCTCTGGGAAAGAGGAGAAACTGTGATATGAAAAACTGCTGAACTCCATACCCCAGAAGGAACCGAGGCCTCTTTTATCATAGAGTCAGATCACATTCAGCAGTGGCAGACTTTGATACTTAAACCACTGGAGTCTTGTTCACAGTCACCTTGCTGCACTTCAGTTAATAACATTTATACTCTAATTTCTGTACCAGATGGAGGTAGTCTATACATACATGGTAGAAAAGAGGGCAAAATGCAGTCTTGTAATGCCATCAGTCCTCACAGAAATAACTCTAACAGCAGAGATAGAATGGGATTTGGGAACCTGTCTTGGAAATCCCCATCAGTCCATGGTGACAGCTGATGTACAAAATAAAAAGTAAGGATTTTAAGGAATGGCTCTGATGGTCTTCCACATGGTGCTGGTAATGGGGATTTTGGCATGGCAGGACAGTAAATCATGTCACGTGGGATTGCATGTTACATTACTGCCTTTCCATTCAAATATAAAGAAGATATTTATTATATCACAGAACAGGCTTTAATGTGCCTGAATTCTTTGCTCCTAGCACAGAAAATTATTTGCAAGACTATCATAGTATATATGGGACACTGCTGCAATTTATGTTACTGTGGTAACTACAACCAGAGACCTGAGGTGCCGACTCCTCCTCATACATCACCCTTGGCTTTAATCACTGATTTCAGCCTTGCTTTTATTTTTGGTGTAGAGTTAGGAGTTTGGTATGTTCTTTATGCCCCACGTGGTGCAGGTCCCACAGCTCACAACAGGAGGCCGGGCTGCTCGAGGTTCAGGAGGTCATTCCACTCGAGGAAGTGCTCGTGCTTAATGGCCACTAAGGGCAGGATTCATCTCTTTCAAAGCAGTTGGAGGGAAGCTCTCTAGGACACGATTAGGGTTGTTTCTCTCCTGATTACTGAGGGAACCCAGGAGCACCATCTTCATAAGCTTTTGCAAAGAGCTCTGATTCATGTCCACCAAAGGAGAAAAAGCCACCTTTTTTTCAGCTTGAATCTCAAGTGAACTAGGCTTTTCTCACACGTTTGATCTGAAATCGTGTACAATGAGTGAAACACAGTTTTTCCTGTACCTTGCCAAAGTTCTTCAGGGTTTTTTTAACTTTAGCTAATTGTTTCCTGCACTTATAGTTGAGAGGTGTTTGATATAGGCCTCTGGATTTAATGATGTTTACTGAACAACTCCATGCCTAATGCCTGGGTTTCTGCTTTCTTTATAGATCTTGTTTGTGCCCATTATAACAGTTCATTTTCTCTATGGAAAATAAGGGGACTCAACAACTGTAGAAAACAATAGGTTCTGCAGTGCATTTTATTGATGGTTGTTTACTGCAACCAAGCCTAGATGAGGGAAGGGTTTAAAACTAGAATTATTTTTGTGCTTTCTATTAGAAACACACTCATGGTATTTTAAGTATGTTGGCTACACCTACTAATTTTAAATAAAGCAGCCTATTCCTGCATGTATCTGTCATGTGTACAATTAGTTGCTCAAATAATCAATTAGCCCTCACAGGGGGAGGTTTTTTAATTTGAAGTTATTTGCAAGCAATATGTATGTAAGGGCTTCTCCCAGCAGGTTGTACACAAAGGGAAATTTTTGCATTAATTGTGTTTTAAACAGCAAACCAGCAAGTTTTGCTGCAAATTGTTTCTTCATTTATTAACTTATTTTCATAGAAATCTCTTAAAGGAACTAAGCAGGAAGTTAAAACAATGCTGGACTGTACTTAATGAAGCCAAGTTTGCAAGCTTAAAAAGCAGGCTTATAGCCAAGAAGAGAGGGCTTAAGACAGCTTCTGATATTCCCCTTTAGAGATGATGAGATATCAGGTCATTAAAATGTCTTGCTTTGCAGGGAAGGATCAGGAAACTTTCTTAGCTGCAGGCTGATGCCAAATGACATGGAATATAGCTGCAGAAAGTGGTTTATAATTTGGTTTAAGAAAGTGCAGGTAGCACAGAGCCTGACTTGACGTGAAAGTATGTTTTAGATTAGGCATTATGCAAAAAAAAAAAAAAAATCTTCATTTCATTCACCCTCTGTTTTCAGTTGGTCAGAAGAGAAACCTATTAAGCTGTGGGGGAATGTTGCCTGTGTTAGAAAGGGTTTATGAGGGGGGAATGGACTTCGGGACTATGACTGAGAGCAAAGTTTGGAAGAGATTCTTGGAGCATTCCAGGAGCGCATTCCCTTTGAGGAACCAAATAGGACATGGTTTTGGGTGTCTGGCCATTTTGAACACCAGGTTAGCATGTTAGCTGGCTGTAGTAATTTGCCAGGAGGAAATATCTGTAAGATACAGCTCCCCCTCTATGTATTTAAGCAATTATCTGTTGCGTCAGAGGAGATCACAGCCCTTCAACTTCCCCAGTAGCAGAGGAACTGCCAAGTTGATGTGTCTTGTACAACCTAGAGCTGTACTCTGTACAGATGAGAGTGCTCATCTCCCATAGACCTATTCCTGATTATTTTTGTCCCTTTCTGTAGGTCCTGGTACATATTTGCCTGTGCAGTTTCTGATGTGTAGACAGGCAGCAAAAATTAGTGATCATAGTAAACACCTTTGTTTTGCCTTTCTTCTGCTTTTTCTGCGCTACCTTTCATGCTCTCCTCAAATTTTATGGGCATCAGTAATGAAACACCCTAGAGACTGAATATTCTTTCTGCTTGCCAAATGTAGAAATGCTCCATCCTTATCTCTGCTGGTCTGCTGCTGATCATCACCTTCTGTCTGTGATGAAGGACATTTTAAACTTGAGAAAATTATGTTGTTTAGGAACATTGGTATTGGTTTTATTTTTCTGTTTAGGAAATTGGAACATGATAAAATGTGTAAAATAATTTTGTACATCTGTAGAAAAGTGTTATTCCATGATAAAGGCTGTGTTAAATCCTAATCAATACACACCTGATTGTGGATTTGTGCTAAAGGAGACTTACAAAAAAATTCTTTGAAGAAGCCAAGTTATTACTTGATTCTTATCAGATATCGATTTTGAAGGCAAAACTATATTTTTGACTGAAAAACTCTTCATTATAAAACTTTCCTGCTGATTTTTTTTTTTTTTTTAGGAACAGCAGATATATTTTAAAAACTCAAAAACCAAAATGTATAAGACTTAACCAACATTAGAAATACTACATGTAGTGTATCTAAAATCATTCCTTTGTAAGGAGTATGAATAATGTTGTAGGAACAAACAGGTTACAAGAACAGTTTTTTTAAGTTTTTCTTTTAGTGAGCAAAGGATCTAGAAGGTACACTGAGGAAAAATTAGTTTTAAATAACTTCACTCTTGGGGCTTAAAGACAGCCCTAAATAATTGTGCGCTGTTGTTTAGGTTATACTATCACTGACTTTGGAAATGCTTCCCCAAGTGCACATTTGTGGTCTGGTTTTCCCATGATACAGATGTTAGGTTCTCATGAAAACAATCAAATTAAATTATTTAATTCCCAATTTTTTTTTTTTTAAGATTACTTGATGGTTGAAGACTTAATATAGTTATTACTTATGTATTTAGTTTACATTAAATCAGCCTCTGTATGGGGTCAGGGCATTAGGAAAGAGAAAATTTTTGAGGTTTGGATGTTAATACTGTTTGGGGTGGGGTTTTTTTTTTGGTTTTTTTTTTTGCTTTGGAAGTACTTCAGCAGATAAAGATGGAATTTCTTGAATTCAATAGTGGAAGAAGAGTAGTGAATAGAATGCAATTTTCTTGAATTCATTTGTCTATTGGGAAGTAACCTCTGTGAATAAAAATTACTGCTGATCATAAAGTAATTTCATGTATACAAGCAGCTGTAAGATTTCTGATGTCTGTTTCTGGTTAACACACAGGCCTGCTATGTAACTCCTTCCACGTTTGTTATTGATTGAGGGTTCTTTCTTTCTTGAAGGGAAATTCACTCATATAAAGTATTTTTAATCTTTTAGGACCTAATGGCCAAATATTGGTCCCAGTGCTAGTAAGCAGGGTTTAGACTGGAAGAAATGTTACTCATTTTACAAAGCAGAAGATTGAAGGAGGCACCAGGAAATCAGTAATATTAAGAATCATAAATGATAATTAAAATACTTCAAGCCATTATTTATGGATGCTTTCAATATATCATATGGTCTATGTGCTAGAAGTAATTTTTCCATGCTCTTCTCCCCAGGTAACATGCTGAAACTTTCAGATTCTCTGTTTGCCTCAAACTTTAGACAGTTGTCCAGGAATTAAGGGGCTTAGGAAAAATTTTGTGACTAACATCTGAATAATCAACAATAGAGTTAATATTGTGCATTGAAATAATCTTTACTGTAAACACCTCTAGGAAAAACTGTTTCCAATATAGCATTTTAAATAAATATTAGTGCTAATGAGCTGTATGAAGTTAGAAACTTAAATGAAGCTGGGTGGTGGTTGTAAGGTGTGCAAAACCATGAAGGCCAAGCCTAGGATCCATCTTAACTTGTTTTCTGTTTATGCCAAGAAAGGAGTGTTGGGGAGTGACGTTCCCAAGAGCCAGTGTGGTAAAAAGCTTTACATTTCAAATGCACGTATTTATTCCTGATGTATGACAGTATTTCCCTTCTCTGTGTGCCAAGGAAGGGAAAGACTCCCCACCCTGTCAGTTCTGCAATGTAAGACAGGTACATTTCTGGGAGCTGTTGCTCAAACAGAGCTCAGCCTGTACCAAAGTACTGGCCAGAACAGGTCTGTGCTGCTCAAGAGCTGCTGCAGGGCTGGAAGGCACAGACCTCCAAGTAGCTGCACCTCTGAGAAGGTCAGGTGGTTGTTGTTAATGCCATTTACTTTTTCTTTGAAGAATAAGTCTAAGCTTTCACGATGCTGTATTTTTGGGGGACAGCACAGATTGGCTTGGGCCCTGGAAACAGTCTGTACCAGCAAAAGCTGAAGGCCTCTGAGAAGAACCATAAAAAGGTCAAATGGAAAGGAGAAAAAAAAATTAAAAGAAAATACACTGTAATACAAGATCGAGGCATCTTGCACAGCTTTTCTGTTTGTCATGCTCACCAAACTTGTTTTAGTTGACTTGTCTGGATACTTGGACCTGATGGGCATCCAGGCTTGCTGCCTTCTTCTTGAACACCTGCACCCCAGTGCTTCTCTCCAGGTGCCAGGCTGCCTTCCCCTGCTGGGATCCCAGGCCCTTCTGTCTCCCTCTGTGGTTTTTCATACAGCCTAGACTGATGTTGCTCCTACCTGACAAAGCTTTGATAGCCACTTTCAATAATGAAAACCTTACATTTTGTTTCACTTTGGTGAAATGATTGCTTTGTCCAATATTGGCATTTTCCACCCACCCTCCCCCCCCAAAAAAAGGTTTACTTTGTCATTGATAAAGGAGCTGTGAAAAGTTTCTGTTCTAAAATTTCCTGATTACAATAAATATACAAGAAGTGGTTATTCATACTGCATAAAATAGAAACCCAAAAGTCTCTAGGCATGTATTATTGATGGCATTACTGTATGCAAGTGGAATGTATAAGTGAATTTTATCAGTGCTCCTTCATTTCTTCAAAGAAATTACTTAATCTGTGACAGAAGTTGCCAAATTCATGTACAGTGTTTGCAACCGAACTCGCCGCAGTTAATCTTGAAGGCAAGTAAGAATGAACAGATTCAGTATCACTTTTTGTGTTTACTGAAATAAAAGCAATAAATAAAGACCAGCTTTCCCACGTGAAGTAGTTTTAATTTGGAAATATTTAACTTTCCTATGATTATAAAGAAGCCAGGAGCACCCAAAGTAAAATACCTTGTTTTCAACAGTTCTCTTCTTCCTTGTGATTTTAGCGTTCATACAGCGGAAAGTTCTTGTTTTCTTCATCTTGAGGGGGCCAATTCAAAGAGAAATGTGTTGGCACTCTATGTTCAGGGCAAATTGACCTGCATGTGGCAAATGGCAGCATTGAGACACCTCTAATGTGATTTTGTTTTGTTTTTCCTTGCAAAAATCAGTTAGGTACCTCAAAGATCAAGGGGATGTACTTAAGTGTGCCTGCCAGAATGCACAAGCTCTAACACGATGTTTTCATGTCAGTGACAGATCATTCCTAGCTGAGAGGTCAGCAGCGAGCCTTGTGTCAGGCTGAGTGCAAGCCTGCTGGTGCATGTCCCCTGGTGAGAACACCAGAGTTTGTACTTGGAGCAAGCTGGGAGTTTGTGTGTGCTCAGGTATTACTGCTCAGCTACCAAACAATAGCTGGAGAAGCCATGGTAACTCTTTGTTTTGATCACCTGTTTGTACCTAAGTGTAGTAATTGCTCTTTGCACAAGTACCTAAAATTCTCATCCAGGTTCTTACATGCATCTCAGCTAGCACAGTGTCTTTTATTTCTTCCTTTTTTGTTGGGGTTTTTTTTTTTCTCAAGCTTTGAGAAATGCTGCCTTTCTCTGTTCAGGTGTGCCCATGTTGACTGAAGTAAAGATTTGGATGCCCAGTGGCGATGTAAGCAGCAACAAAAAGGAAAGGTTGAAGTGATGGCTTTGAAAATCATACTGCAGCTAAATATGAGATATGAGGGCATATAGATAGTCTATTTCATATATTGTGTCCTTAACCTCTACATATTTCAATGTTATCCTTCTGTATTCAGATGACTGATAGAAATGATTTTATAATGCTCTGTGGGCTTGTGTTTGGTTTCCTTGTGATCCCTGATCCCCCAATCCTTTTCAGACTATGGCTGAAAAGTTGCTGGTTAGTCACTTGGTTATGTTTCAACAGGAGCATCAAAATCAAGCGCCTTTGAGGTCTATAAGGAAGGAAGCTGCTGTCAAGCCCAAATGAGATTATTTCTGATTTTTCTATTCTAGCATTTGTACTCCCCACTCCCCGATTTACTTTTCTGAAATATGAAATATCTGTGTTTTTATCGTGGAAACATCTATGTATGGAGGTTAAAGTAAACTCAATAACAATAAAAAAAACTCCATCAAACCCAAGCAGATGAGTGTTGGTAACCCATTAAAGCATTATATTGTTTCTAGTATTTGTATTGAAAAATATTTTAAAAGGGACTATAAATTATTATATGATAATAATTTTTGGAAACACATTGTGTACTTGAAAGCTTAGTTATACAAGAGGTAGCTAATTTTTAGAAAATCATGAAGTTGTCATTGTCTTCTGGTAGAACAACCAAAATGTCATAAAAATTGACCAAATATTTACAGCAGTCTGAGAAAGTGTAACTAATTGCACATCTTTGAATAAGTCTGATCTTCATCAATAAGCATGGGAATATTACAGGCTTTTGTCTTTTGTGATTTTTTTTTTTTCCTTCTTTTCTTAAAACCCTGTGCTTTTTGGAATATCTTAAGACAATATATCAAGACACTTTGCTGTCTTGATTCCTAGCTTTGAAGGACTTTGCTGTTTGGAGTACGTAGTCTAGAAGCATTCAATTTTCTTGGTGTTCTGCAGAGTTAGTGAGTCACATGGAAGTCAAAGGGCTAAGCAAAAGTCCTTGAAATTAGAACTTCACTAACATTTGTCACCTCTCTTGAGGTGCATTACAGTACACTAAATGTGGTGTAGATCTATTTTTTCCTAATGTAACACAAACATATAGAAGGAGAAAACTTGCTGCCTTCTTGCACATCCTTCAACTCATGTTGTTTGCCCAGGCATTTTTATACAGGAGCCCAAAATTAAAATAAAATGGAGAGAGTCTCACCATGAGGGAGATCCATCCCAACAGCCCATCTCTGCAAATGCTATTAGGTGGAATGTAACATCCAGATGTTGTCTCATGCATTTAGCTCATATGCAAAGCATTCCATTAGTAATATGATTCCACAAGAAACCATGAAACAAGAATAAAATAAAACCCAACAAGAGATGGTAAAAACTTGTTTGTTTTTGATTGCTGTGATAGTCCCTTCCCTTCCTATTTTCAATTCAAAATTATTTTCTTTTGCAATTCAGGTCTGCACATGTTCTTGGTGAGAAAACCCAACTAGTATGGTGGGATTTTACTTGAGTGATCTCAAATAATGGGGAGTAAACATGGGAGTCTGAGTGTCTTCCAGTTTGAAAAATACATTACTCAAATTTTTACCTTCAGTTGTATGGCACTTGCTTTTGAACATACAAATTTTAGAATATTAAATGCAAAACATACTTTAGACAGTGCTGCAAGATCTCAGAGAGTAATGCACGATAATTTTAAAATCATTATTTGATCAATGACCACCTCAGTCTTGTCAATACTGAAGCCTCCATCTTTGATTTTGAGGAAATGGTGGCCCACAGTGATAAACACCTGGTAAACAACTGAGCAGTGCAGGATAGTTGTATGCCTGCATTAATTTTTGATGGTGATGCAGACAAGTACTGTATTGAACTATACTAGGCAATGTTCTGAATTAGAGATTAACTACATCTGTAACAAAATTGGTTTTGGCTTAGTTACTGAGTCTAATAGGCTCACTTTTCATGTGTACTGCGCTGCATTAGGGCTTTTGGGGGAAGATGGTTCTGAAGTATGTCTTTATTTTTTAAGGCTTCCTAGTTATGATTTGCACATCAAGTAAGGAAAAAAAAAAACAAATAAAAATGTTGGGTACTGTCTCCTAAAAGGTCTGTAATTCAACAATTACAGTTTTGTAAGGCCTTTTTTCTCCCCCACAAAACACGTATCCCTCCCTCTCATCATCTCCCCAAAAAAAGAGGAAGAGTTAAAAATGGAGTTTTCCATCTCTTCTTTTGGAGGAGTCAACTAAGTTCTGGTGATTTCACAATCTTTCAAGTTTAGAAGCTTGATATTTGACATGATTAACAAAATGCTTGTCTTAACACATTTTGTGGCATGGAAGCAAATATTCCCGTGTTTGTCTGCAGTTCTTCACCAACAGAAATGTTTGGATTTCTTTTTATAATGTGGTATTACAAATGGTTACCTAGGCCCAATATATTTCCATTATGTAAGGCGCTGTACAAATACTGCAATAAATGACGAGAAGAAAACTCATAATGAGAAAACAAATTGAGCTTTTATGCGATTTCTGGAAAGATTTACGTAGTCTTAAACCACCTTTTCCATGAAGTCAATTGTGCATAAAGTTCTCACAGAAGTCATGCCCATCCAGAAGCACGTTTGAAATGAAGTCCTATTGCCATGTAGTACAAAACACTCATGGGCCTGTAGGGGTGGGATCTGTTTGTTCAGCTTGGGAAGGCATCATTAAGAATTTACTTTTTTGTCCAACTAATTTTTACCTTGTCAGTTGAATCAGTTAGTTATTAATATTAATAGTTAGAAAGGCAGTTAATTGTTGGCTAAATAATAAAGCAGAGCTTGAGTAATAAGATATTCCAAAAAGCACACAGTTTTAAGAAAAGAAGGAAAAAGACAAAAGCCTGTAATATTCCCATTCTTATTGATGAAGGTCAGACTTAATCAACGCAAGTAATTCCAGTCTGATATAGCAGTGTCATGTTGATACAAGTTATAATTTGGGTGGTGAACAGAAAAAAGCCATTATATAAGGATTAAATGCTGCAGAAATACTGAGCACAATGGCATATGACACGGTATTGTCAGTCAATCTCTTAGACACGTTTCTTTTCCCAAATGTTAAGAAAGAATGAAGCATAGTATATTGTATGCAAGATAAAATTGTTGTATTAATGTTAATTTCCCTATGTATTTAATCTCCCATTATATTTGGATTTACATTTTTATTGCTTTGGACAACATTATTTTTGCATGCTGTGGCATTAGTTTTTTAAATTGCAACTTTGTGCTTTCAAGCATAGCCATTTTCATTTGAAAAGGATATACTGAAAATGTTCTAAAGAGACCCAACTGTCATACAATGCTTTCCAAAGCTTTTTCCCAGGATTTAATCACCAGTCCTCTCATTTGACCTGCAGGGAAACAAGTACCTCTCTTATCTAAGCATAGATCTCCCAAGTAGGAAATATTATGTGGGAAAAGTAGTATTCTGGTTTTGCTTTCTTTAAAAATCATTGTGATTTACCTTGTACTAAAGTCACTTAAACTGTGTGGGTTTGCTAGGAAGGGTTTGCTGCACATTTTAAGTGAGCATCTGGCACACATGCAACTGTGCCATATGCAATCCCAGCATCTTTAGAAGGTGAAAGGCCAGTGTAGTGGTAATTTTGCCCTCTTTGCACCAGATGTTAAAGCTCTGCAGTGTCCCTGAGTGACCATTAGATCACAGGCAGCTGGGATTGGAGCTTTATGTTTAATTTATTATCACACTATTAATCTGACTTTCAGAACTCTCTTTCTCATCATTTCCAGAAGTCCTTATATTTTAAGGACAATTTAATTTCCCTTATGATGGATCAGTTTTATTTTTGCTCTATATTTACATAGATGAAGCCTGACATGCATTTTGGGGGAATAACAGTGAGAGTGGCAATATATAAATCTAACAAATCCTTAACATTTAAAATACATCTGAATTTATTCTGTACACCATGTTATGGATTAAAACACATTTCTGTGATCACCTTTATGTTTAAAAAAATACCCCAAACCAACAACAACTAAACAAAAACACAAAGCAAACAACAGAAAACCCACAAAGAAAACAAATTAAAACCCCGATGTACCACCCCTCTCCGCCTTTGTAGGTATTTTTTTCATTTACAAGTATATTTAGATTTAGCCAGTATGGTTTTTGTTCTCTTGGCTGGAGATGGCTTCTTTAGTTTTGCATTTTTGTTTTTATGTAGGCAGGGAAGAAAGAGAAAGGGAATGCTGGAGGTATGAAAGAGATGATGACAACAGTAATAAGGGAAAGAGGCTTGGCATTTCCTAATGGTAATTCTTGGAATATTTTAAATTAACAGTGGAGAGAAATTGACAGTACTGTTCTAATTTATTTTATCATCAAGATGTTTTCTTGCTTCAGTAGTTCATAGGCAATTTTAATAGCTTATTGACTCAAACACTGTGGTCTTGCCTTACCTTTAAGGGAACAAAAAGAAAAAAATTCCACATATTTGGTCCCTGCATTTCTTCCCCCACATCCCTGCCTACTTGCCACGCCAAATATTTGTATCACTGGGGGACAAACATAGCACTTTTTATAACTACTATTTTTTTCCATCAAATGAAACTTTTATCCAAATGGGGTGTTCATTACACTGTCGAAACGGATGGCAGAATCTTCAGGACTAAATTATCCTTTGCTGGTGTTCTAGTTTCTGACGTCAACCCTCCTTCCCTGGTCAGTGCCAAACCTGCAGATGAGGTATTGTAGGAATAAGTGATAGAGTGGCTGAATGCTCATCCCAGGAAGCCATACACCACCAAAAATGGATCATATTCTCAATAAATCTCACCCGCTCTTCTGGACATAAGACATTCATACTTCCAAATTCACTTTCTTTACTTTGGATTTAGCGTGGAGGTGTCCAGTGTGCTGCCTTCAAAGATAGTTCTGAAAGTTTTTACTGGAAAAAATCCCATGCTCTTACCTCTGACAGACTTGTGCTTTATCAGCTCAGAGGCTTGATCAGCAGCACAGAGTGCAGCTGGGGTTAGCAGTGTTCCTCAGGGGGCATTCCTGAGTCTAGTCCTCTTCTACTTATTCCTCAGTGACCTGGAATGAAGGGACAGACCTGGATAAAGGGACAGAGAGTACCTGCACCAGGCCTGCTGATGATACAAAACTGGGAGGAGTGGCTGATCCAGCAGAAAGCCACACTGCCATTGAAGAAGACCTGGATAGGCTGGACAACAGGCAGCAAGGAACTTCATGGAATTCAACAAAGGCAAAGGCAGGGTCCTGCACCTGAGGAAGAATAACCCCAGGCACCAGTACAGTTTCTGTGGAAAAGGACCTGGTGGTGCTGGTGGCTCTCTGAGCCAGCAGGGTGTCCCTGTGGTCAAGAAGTCCAATGATATCATGAGGTGCATTAGGAAGACCAGTGCCAGCAGGTCAGGGAGGTGACTCCACCCCTCTGCTCAACCCTGGTGAGGCCTCACCTGTCATGCTGTGTCAAGTTCTGGGCTCCTCAGTATGAGAAATACAAGGAATTACTGGAGGGGGTCCAGTGGAAGGTGGTTAGGAAATGGGAGCATCTCTCTTGTGAGGAGACACTGAGGGAACTGGAGCTGTGTAGCCTGGATCTTGTCAATGCCTGCCAGTTCCTTAAAGGTGGGGATCAAGAAGAAGCAACTAAACTCTTTCAGTGATGCCCAGGGACCAGACAAGGGGCAACCGGCACAAACTGAAACACGGGGAAGTCCCTCTGAGTAGAAGGAAAATCTTTTCGTTGGTTTTGTTTTTCAGTTGTGGGTGACAGAGCACTAAGGCTGCCCAGAGGTGTTGTAGAGACTCCTCTGAAGAAATTCAAAACCCATCTGGAAACTCTGCTGTGCAACCTGCTGAAAGTGAACCTGCAGGGAGGTTGGACTAGGTCATCTTGAGAGGTCCCTTTCAACCCCCCCATTCTGTGATTGTGAGCTACTGTTTAGAGCACTAAGTGCTTGAGCATGGCACTGTCAGCTGAAATTAAGAATGCATGGAAAACAATACTACTGAAGTTCCAACAGAACCAAAAGGAATGGAGATAAATAAACTAACCAAATACAGCTAGAGTTGTGGTTTTTATTCCTTGAGTATAAACTTATGCTGTATTTTGTCAGTTAATATAAATTCAAGAAAATAATTCCCAGTGATTTATAATGATCACTTATTTACAGTTTATTGAACAAAACATATGGATCTTTCCATGCAAAAATTTATTTTTCTATGATTAATAGTAATAAGTATTGCATAAAACTTGGCAACATTCTTTCTACTTTTATGAAACTTCCTGTAGTGATGTCACAGTATCTTAAAGTAGTGAGTTATTTAACTTTTAATGTTTACAGCAATGTTTTGCAAAATTGGTGATCTCATTATTCGAAATAGATTTGTGTTAATTTATAGTAAGTTCCATGCATGGAATCTGGTAAATATTCTGTTTCTGCAAACATTATGACACTCGTAATAGAGAGCAGGCAGAACTCTGCACAGATGTACAATGATTCATATTTATTCGCTGGGGTAAACATGCAAAGATTACCATGGCATTCTGTGTGTTTAATACCAAATAAATATTATGTTTGTAATTACTTGTAAAATAATTTGTATGGATTTTAATGGTGACCCCTTTAATGCACATAAGATTAGAATGTTCCCTAAATTAGCACTTGCAACTCATCTGGGTCAGTAGCAAAACTGTAATTACTCTTTAACATGCCTGCAACCCCTGTAGTTCACATGCTTTATCTTAATTGTTTTTACGCAGATACTATGGTGGTAGTTAAATATTACTCTTCCTTACCTCCTGCTCACAAGATGGGCTTCTGGGAGCTATGAAAGCTCTGTAAATGAGGCTTTCTATACTTCCTGCAGCACCTATTGTGATGTATAGAGGATAGAAACCCCCCACCAACAGAATTGAGTAGCTTTATGAAGAAAACAGAATTAAGAAAGTCCAGACTTTTAAATTCAGACATCTGTGGCCTTGATAATGAAGCATGTGCTAGTATTTGTGGGGTTTTTAAAACAAACTGGTCTTACTCTGATTTAATCCCTTATGCTGACTTAGAGTTAGGTATTGATTAGCTCTGACTTCTGAAAAATGTCTAATTACAACTTTTATTCATTCTTAAACTTTAATTAGAACAGTAAGTTTTCTGATACTATGCTTCCACAAGTGAAGTTATTCAGATATTCCTAACTTTTATAAACTTTGTGAATTCATACTAAATTAGTTATATTTGGATAGATGCAAATTAGTCTTGCTGTGATACAGACTAAATTTAAACAATCCATTAGCACGTAGGACTTCTCCTCACTTCCTAAGAAGATGAGATGTGCAGAAAGTGAGGTTTGAAAACTACAGCTCTTGTCTGAGAATGATGCTGCTTGTCTGTAGTATAGAAAAGCCTTCTGTGAGGGGCCCGAGCTGTCTGTTTATTTAAATAAAAGTCTGTATTTTTGACAATAGTAGAAGCTCTTGGAAATGCCTTTCCTGGCCAATGCATTTGTAGGCATATTGTACACAGTGACAGCTTTGAAGTCTGTATTTATAATGCTGAGGACTTTTCAGCTTTCCACTGCAATTACAGCCAGTACAAGAGAATCACTGTGGGATTTAAGAAAGCGGGATTTGCAGTCAAAGTGGTTGGAGATGGAATAAATTTTAACAGCACAAGATTGTAGAAGGATTTTTTTTTGTAAACTAAGTTTTTGTAATTTGCTAATTTTTCATTAGCACACTGGTCATTAAAGTTAATTGTGGAAATAGGGCTTTTGGTATAGAGTCCTAACTAATTCAGAAGAAATGCCTGTTATAATTGTTATCTCAATAAGAGGAAAAATCATACTGGTCTTTCAATATCACCCCAAAAATGTGATACAGAAGAAAAGGCAACCATTACAATTTAGAAGAGGGAAAGAGTATTAAAAGGATGTGATTTCTCTTCTTTGTATCAATTGTGTGTTGTAAAAATTCAAGATTAGATTAAGTCAGTATAGAAAACAAAGGGTTTTATGAGTGCTAAGTTTATTAAAATATGATCAAAATATTGCAGTAGGGAAATACCACCTATGAATTTTAATGCTGGTAATTTTTATTACCTTTGATGTTAAAAACAAGCAAAAAAACAGGAAAAAAACCCACAAACCAACAGCTCCCCAAACAACAACAGAACACCAAAACACCACACCACTTATTTGTGTACCCATAGTTGATGTATGTGATCTTTTATTGTCGTTTGTCTTCAACCTCAATATATCTGTGATAATTTTTACAAAAAAACCTTCCTTTTTCCCCCATATATGACTTGTTGCTACAGATTTTAAACCTTTTTATGCAGTAATTGCCCTGTGTGATAAGGTATGAAATTGCCCATAAAGCAGTTAAGGCTTTTACCTCTTTTTCCTTTACTTTCCATAATTTGCCTTATTCTGAGGGCCCAGCAAAAGTGTCCTGCTGTCTCAGGAGAGTTGGGAAGAGCCAAGCACACCCATGCAGGGTGATGGAAAAGGCTCAGCAACACCCACAGCTGCCAAACAGATGAGCAGTTCTTAACGGAGCTGAGATTCACAATGAAATCTGGGCCCAGAACTAATCAGATCTAATTAAGACAGACACGTTATGGTCCAGTACTGTTGACAAGGTCAGGGTTCCTGTAGCTCTAAATGAGGCATGTTATAATTATGATCTAATTGAAAAGCTGGGAGCGATGCAGAACCTGTGCACTGCTTGGCCTGAAAGAAAAGTTGCATTTCAGGTCCTGTTGTGTATCTTATTAGATTGTTAATGCTCAATTAGACAGCTGTGCATTTAAAGGGAAAAAAGAAGGCATGTGACAGTTGCACATGGATCAAAGAAAACCTATATGAATTTTCAATATCTTGATGGATTTGATTAATGGAGATTTGCTAAATATATAGAAATAAGCTGTTTGTTTGTTTGATGTTAGCTTTGCTTGTCACAGCTTATCTTGATATACTGCAAGGCAAGGGGCTCCTAGATTATTTTATCATGAGGCAAAAATACTGTGGATGTTTTCCAAAGTGCAGTATGTGCATGCATCAATCTGCAGTATGATATATGTAATGTGGTGGCCATATTTTCTAGCTCTCATCTATCAATATCAAGCAATCAAAGTGCAGTGGAGTGGCTTTTTCATTCTAGGGACTGTGGTACCTTCATTTCTAAGTATGACTTGACATACGGTCTTATAAATTATCATAAATTACCATGGATTGTGTCATGCCCAGTTTGCACAGTTCTGATCTCCCTTTTCCTCTGGTGCAGAATTTATGGATCTGAATTCATTAATTTCTTTTTATAATACCATCTCTGCAATGAGATTCTTTGTTGTAAAACAGGAGTTCTCACTCTACCATGAGAAGTCATTCATACAATCACGAAATGTACTGAAAATTGCTACTCTTGTGGAGAGTTCTGCTTTGAACGCAGAATGTTTCTCTTGCATGTAGCATGCACATGTATGCATGAATAAGAGAGGTTCTGAGCCTAAACCTGCACTGCTTAGCATGTGTTAGTGATGGAGGTCGCTGACTTTTTCCCAGTCTACAGGGAATTCCAATATTGCAACATATTTTTCATCTAGATTTTTCCACATTTTTCAAAAACATTCCTAAAGAATTCCTTTATTCTGCTCATTACCCAAGTTGAATTTGAAAAGCCTGTGTGAGATCTGTGAAGCTTTTTCACTGTGCAGAACAACATGGCCATAACATCTGTGTGGCGTTGGATTAGCCGGGACCAGCAGCCCAATGCCCACCACCTCTCCCACCACATCTCCCTATGATGAGCAGGACAGGGAGAACACAAGAGGAGAAAGACAGCAAGGTGTCTTACCAGGTACTGTCACAGGCAACATAGTCTGGCTTGGGAAAATAAATTAAATATATAATGACAATGAAAAATAGAGTTAAAGTTTGAGAAACAAAGACAAAATCCAAACCAGCCTCTCTCCATGCTGCCTCTTCTTCCCAGGCCCAGCATCAGTCCTTGGCTCCCAAATTCTCTGCCTTCAGCCCTGAGCAGCCTGCACAGGGTTGTAGGGAGGGTACAGTCAGCACAGAGATTTCCCTGAAGCTTTTTCCCTTTCACAGATTTGCCCTGTACCCACGTGGGTACAACCGGAGTGGATCCTCTGCTTGGGCACCATGGAACATCTCCTCCTTCACTGACTTCAGTCTGCGTTGCCTCTCCTGTTTGTCACATTTTTTCCCTCACCCCTGGGTCTGAGCTGTGTTCTGCCTTTCCTTACTCAGGCTTTCCCTGTGGGAAAAGCTGAGCTGTGGGATCAGCTGTGCCCTGTGCAGGGTTGTCTGGAACCATCCGTGTCTGGCATAGGGTGATCCCAGCCCCTCCTCACAGGGGCCACCTGGCAGCCTGTCCTGTGTCAGCCCCTGGGTGTCTGCACACACTACACACTTCAAAAACAGAAACACAAAATGCTGTGACTTGCTTTTGTAGCAGTAGCCAAATAAATGCAGAGCTGTACAAAATTCATGTCAATTAATTGCTGGTTTGCGAAACCATCACTGGCTGGATGTTTTTTGCCTGATGGATGGAACGACGGGTTTCTTTGTGCATACCCTCCTTGTCTCCTGACCTGTGCCTCCCTCAGGTAATCAGCAGTCATCTCAATGGCCAGCTAAGAAGTGGAACAGGAAAAACCTTCACTGTCTTAATGAAAGTCCTGGACGCTTCTGACTTCTACACATTTCAAGCAAGCAGGGCAACTCTTTGATCTACTGCCAGAAGGCTCTCACTTGCCTGTCTTCCTAGGCTTGCTCACTCAGGGGGGGATTAGACAACCTGAGAGATGGCAAATAATTATGTTGAACCTCTCTTGTGCTGATTTAGCAATAGCTGTAACTGCTTGGGAAATGAAAATTCAAATAAAAATGCAAAAATCCTCACCCCTGAATTGCACACAACTGCATTGATCCCATACATCTTTCTGGAGGTTTTGGTTTAAATTTCAAAATATTGAGTGGCTGAGATTTGAGTGTGTGGCCAGACAACACGAGCATAGCTATTTTTAGTTCTGGCTGTCCGACAGCAACACAGCCCTCCCCACCCATCCAGACAGCAGGAGCTGGAGCACGCTGGAAGCAGGAGGGAGTTGTGTGAGGAATGGCAGCTGTTTGGGGTTAGTCACCAGGCCCTTTGCTCTGATTTGCAGCCTTGCATGGTCCGTGCAAGTCTCTGTCAGCTGCACGGCACACACAGGAGGCCGGCAAAGGCAACCCAAGCAAGGCCAAGTTAGCCAGCGGCAGGCAGCTGTGTGTGGCTGTTCCCACACTCCCGTTTCAGTGGGAGCTGTGTCCAGACCTGCAGGACGTGCTCACTTCTATCTGCCTATAAGGCTCTGCCAGGTCTTTGTGCCAGGTCTGTGTGTGCTCTGTCCTTCTTTTTTACAAACAATCACACTCAAGGGACTCCAAGCTGAGACTTTTTTGAAGAAAGCCTAACTTGTTTATTCAGCAGGTTTGAAAAGGATCCCTGACACTCAGTTATTATCCCTTTGTGCTGATGACTCAATATATGCTGTAAATAACATTGTTTAATATAAAAGGTGCAGGCCTACTGCTTGGTTGTTGTCAAACAATGTTCAATAACTTTTGTTCTTAGAAAAGATCTCTAAGAATTTGTCCTTTCCATCTCCCGTCCCTAAATTATAAATACCATACAGTGATCAAATGCATTTTGGAGAATTAACTATTCCAAGAGTCTATGGAGAAGGGAACAGATAATGATGAGAGTCAGGTCTGTGTAGTAACTGATGGAAAAGAACGGCTCTTATTTGAGAACACTTATTTCTGTAAAAAAACAAGGACATTTCACAGGAAGCTATTTGTAGAGTCAACATTCCTTTTAAAAACACAGTGAAAAATACACAGGCAGATGTTTCCATGGTCTATTTGAGCAATCTCTTAAAAATTTGCATAACAACCTTACTGCTTATTTTGTTAAGTATTGTAAAGACCATCAATTTTTTTCTATACTATGTATTTATTCAGATAATCCACTTCAGAATTAGAGAAATGAATCTCTTAACTTCTGTGCACCTCTGTATCTTCCAAAATATTCTAAATTTTTGTACTCAACAATATCAAAAATATATATTAAATATGATTTAAAACTTATTTTCTTCAGAACTTGACATTCTAAGATTATTAGCCAGTCTATGAATCGCTCTAATTTCCTAACCCTTCTGTAAAGACAGGAGAGGTTAGATAAAGATAGAAGAGGGTAAGAAGATACTCTTTGATTCCACAGCCGAATAGTTTTTAAAAGATTTTGCCAGTCCCATATATTTTCTTAAAATTATTTCTAATTAATTTGGAGCGGGAGCCACTGAAACCTTGATCTCCATGTAAAGGCATTTGCGGTTTTGTCAGTCTTCCTGTTCTTTTTGGTATCCTGTGTGAATCAAGCCTCACTTGGAAAGAAAAACTGCTGGTGTGTGGATTTTTTCTTCTTTTATCTTTTCAATGGGAAATTCACATTGGTAACATATTTCTTTGTGACTGTGCCTGCTCAGGTTAAGGCTGCTGTGACACTGACCCTTCCTATTGACACTGCGGTCTGGTCTATTTATCACCTACAGTAATTCCTAATTACTTAGAATGTATCATGTGTCAAGTGCTGATAAACTTCAACATTATAGTTGTTTCCACATGATTTATGATCAATATTTCATGTGAGAAGGCAGGACATAATATTTTGTCTTCTGTTTTCCTTCCACTGGACTTTGTTTTTCCTCAGCAAATTACAGTGGGGAAAAAAATACTTAATATGTGTGAAGGACTTCAGCTGATGTGGCAGACTTCTGAGTGTTAGTTCTTCATTGGTATGTTTGTTTTGCGGGGTTTAGGCTTTTTTTCTCTCTTTGTTTGTTTTTAAACTAGGACTGTGTTCAAGGATGAACTCTATTCCTGTATTTTCCTGGGCATCTCCTCCATATTGAGGATGCTGAAGCCAAAGAGAATCACTCTGAAAAAAAGACAGTGAGCACAATATTGGATATTTGCTCTCTGGCAGCAAGATTAATGTCTGTTTGAAAGGGAAAGGCTCTGAGGAAGAGCTGAGTAGCACTGTGTGCAAAAAGTACAGATCAGGTTAAGGATATACTTTATTTATAATTTCCCTTGCAAGACAGTACCTGGAATGCTGTTAGATGTACAAGCAGGAAGTTGTTTAGTAGTCTTAATCTGTAGAAAAATTGTTGGTTTTGGTCAAAACTCAAGACTCTGAGAGGCAAAGAGAAGAAGGGATGAATCCTACATGTTTCACCTCAAAGTTTCTTTCAACAGGGCTTGTGAAAATTATATCATTGGTCTTTCAGCTCAGTGTCCTTTTTTCCTCTCACTGCGTTTCTGGACTACTTATAGCTGCATCCAAGTAGCTCTATTTATGGGAGTAGGGTAGAAACAAAAGATTATTCTGCTGGGAGCAACTGGATTATAATTGCATCATAAATGTCAGGAATTACAGCAGCCATAGTAGGATATTGGATCAAGACAAAGCAGGAATATTGATGTGTTAGTTATAGGCATGCATCTTTCCATTTCTTTTTTGCTCCAGGAGCACTTTTAAGATGTGAAAGATACAGGAAAAATATGGTTAATCATAGTTCCTTGGAAGTCTTATCAGCCCTCAAGTGAAGACTAGTAGAGATTTACCAAATTGAAATGCTAAAAAAACAAAAAAAGATGAGGATGGCTTTCTTGAAGGAAAAGTGAGACCCTGAGTGTTAGTTGCATTATTAGATGATAAAGTGGTTTCCCATGAGCTTGGGGAAGGTGCATCTCGTGGAAACAACAGTTTTCCAAGCAGAGAGGAGAGAAAGGAGGATTGTGCGTCATGCAGGTGTGTGCTTCACCACCATGGCTGCCTGTTTCATCTTAACAAATAAAACATCCCTTGTATAAGAAGGTCTCATGTAAAAGCTGTTATGTTTGTTAAAGCAAAGCAGTATACTGAAAAATTCAAGGGTCTTATCTAAGCTGAAGAAAATAAATTATTTGAAAAGAAATTAATAAAAAAAATCTTCTCGGTATTAACCATAGACTTAACTACTTAAAACAGAATACAGGAAATCTTGTCTCAAGATTTATTGGAAAGCAAGAATTAAAAGAAAAAAAATCAGTCCTGTTCTTAGTAACTTATTCTCCCTGTTATGATGGAGCACTAATTGCAGTTTGAAGAAGAAAATGCTCAATATTCGACTACATTGAGTAATAATCTCTGAAAGCAAGCACAATAGAAGCACACATACCTGTCAATTTGTAATTAAAACTGTTTGCATAGTCTAATCATTAATACTTGGATAAAATTTTAAAAATTGTTTCCATCAGTATTTTCATCTTAGAATTTGCCCTCAGCACTTAATAAAAAAAGGAAACACAGACTATTAACTTTCTTTTCTGGAGCATTACAGGAAATATGTCCTATATATATGGATATGAATAAAAATGTCCTGAATATATTATATATATATATATATATATATAAAATATGTCCTATAATAATATATAATATATAATATGTCCTGAATATAAATGGAGCAAAAGAGAGGGGAACATTTTGTGCTGTTGCTGTGTAGTGTTACCCAGATAAGGGCATCACCACACCTGTTGTACAAGAAGGAATATTTAAGGGTATTTCTTTAATTTGGTCTGAATATTAGGGGTGGGGTAGTTTTTGTTTGGTGGAATTTTTGAGGGTGTTTTGGTTTTTTTTTTCCTAATTCTATGGTCTGTTCAGCACCTTGATTTTTGTAAACATACTTTCAACTGTTAAATGGCAGCCCAGGAATCTGTAACCAGTTTCTGAAAGTGAATGACTTTGGATAGCATTATCTGCTAAGCACAAGGATGGCTTTCTCTGGTTCTTTTCATTTTGCTAATCCCTTCTCCTATTTAGCTACTCCAGCAGTTCAAGTAAAGCTAGAAAAACCACATGCTGCTGGTCTGCTACACTTTACCCCAGTGAATCCAGTAACAGGATTTGTCTGTATGAGTGCTCATGTAATGGCACAGCTGCATTGGCCATGAAATAAATGGAGCTGGATATTTCTACTTCTGAAGTTTAAGTCGACTTAAGGACATAAAATTTTAATGTCTCATTGTTCTCAAAAATAACTCTTTCCCTCATATATCTGCCCTGCAAGACAACAGGGATAAGAACTGACAGAATTCTGCAGTGTAATTGTTTCTGTTGTGCCTTATCCAAAAGCTGAAGAAGTGATGTGTGAATTTCCATGAAATTTGCTTTTTGAGCATTGTTTCTGAAGAAAAAAAAGCACTAGGACACAAGAAAACAAATCTAGTCTTCACTCCTCAGATTTGTAGCTATTGCATTGTCAATGAGCAAATGGACTCCAGCATCCTTAATGAAGTGCATAAGCACTAATTAGAGCATAAGCTCTAATTGCTGTACTTCTGGACTAGTTACTGAAGGGAGAATTGTTTTACTACTTACCAAAAAAAAGTAGAAAACTATTAGTTTAATGGGTAATATATATATAAAGTATCTATATTCCTTTGTTGCTGACTGGAATGCTTCATCAGCGAGAGGATGCCACGTGTGACAGTCAAGCACAAAATGTGTTCTCTCAAAATCTGTGCTGACACAAAGGCTCAAAATGAAGCTTCTGGAGGGATTTATCTCATAATTCTGTGGTTCTGAGTTCCTGAGGAATTTTTCTATGGATAAAAGCAAGGAAGCCATCTGTGCCCAGGAACAGCATCGTGATGACTGTGAGGTACTTCAACATTTATGTAGTTCTTAAGTAGATGCACACAGGAAAAGAAAGAATAAGAACTTGTACTGCTGGTCTAAGAAATATTCCTTTAAGTTTTTTTCAAAATGCAGTAGACAAAAACCCCTTTTATACAATTTTTAGAGATTGGAAAGCTGACATCATGTAGTATGAAATGTAATTTTAGGGAAACTATAAAAAGTAGTGTGTGGGTAGTGAAACAGAGGTGAATTGAATGTTTGTGTGGGTCATATGTGTCTGTTCTGCCTCCCACCTTCTCCCCTTTCTTTTGCTGGAAATTCTGAAGAGGAAAGCTTGTAAATATTAAAATAATGTTACAAATTATTATTATGCATTTCAAAATAATGTTATACCCAACTGATTCCCCCATGGTTTACATCCCGAAATAACTAAGCAGTTGTGTTACGTCTTGCAATTCCTACATTTTTGAGGAAAATTGGGGCACTAAGATTTAAAATGACAGTAGATTCTTCTTCCTTTCTGTTTTGCTTTCTTTCCAGCATATATGTTCTGTTCCTTATTTTCCTCAGTCGGTGCAGTTATTGAAAAAAAATTAAAACCAAAATTAAAAATCCAAATTTCATTTGTTAATAATATCCTCTATTGATACTAGTTTCCTTCTGTTTATATTTTGTTTTAGTCCAATTCCCAGTCCCCGTAAGTCCTATTTCACATTAATTTACCTCCAAACCCTGAAGACTGCAGTAAAGTCTTTAATCTCCTTTAGCACGTTGAAGAGGGACACAATTGGATTGGCAATCATTAATGAAACATCTGTATGAAGTGCTGTATCTTGTTCCCTTGCCCTTGCTTCAGTCCTTTGATATTTGTAGGTTTCCTCGCTCCTTTAGCAAAGCTATCTCCTCCTCCTTTCCTTTTCAGAGCTGTTTGCAGTAATGCCATTGCAGCTGAGTCAACTAGGCTTTCAAATTATACTGTGCCAGACAACATCAAAATTTAAATTCAGGTCATCCTGTGCCTGCAACAGTCTCATCCAAAGAGCTACAGAACATGGAGGCATTCAGTCAGTCAGTCTTATATCTTTTTTTTTTTTTTTTTTTTGGGGGGGGGGCACGACTTTTTTAAGCATTACAGTATATCAGCACATTTTATGAAGGTACGACTGTTGATTGCTGCTTTTTGGCTTCAGTGGTCATTTCCATATCAGCACTTACACACCAAAACAAAATTGTCATCTGTCACTTTCAAATTTTAGACATGAAACCTAAGAACTTTTCATGGAGGTCCTGAAGTAAACAATCTGCAATTTTCATAAATGTATCATTGTAGGTTTCTTCTGTGTATCTTACACCTTTTCAAACATGAAGGTGACAAATGAAATGAAATTTTGAGGACAGCAAACCTGGGGGATGGGAAGCAGCTTTTGCCCTGATGTGGAAAACTCAAAAGGAAATGCAAACTAATGAGAGTCTGCTAGTGCTCTGTCCTTTGAAATGGCTCTACCTGTAGCTGCAAACGCATTGACTGTTCCTCTTTCTTTCCCTGACCCCCTTTTCCAAGCTAGCCTAGCAAAGAACTTTGTCATGAAGAGTAGTTCCTTTAATTAAGAGTAATTTCTTGTTAAGTAATCCTGCCTGCGCTCTGCTGACTCATGTAACTCAGACAGCAGGATCTCCAAAGTCAGTTAAAGGCTGTCTGTGCTCAGTAGGTGAAATTTTAAGGCTTTTTGCTAGAGGTTTTCTTGCTAGTACTTCAGAAGTAACAAATCCTGAATGATAAAAGGTCACCAAATGAAGATATCACCACTGTTACACATGCAGCATCTCAGCTGTGCTACCATATTATCCAGTCTGCTCTCAGAGGCAACTGATTGCTTTGCTTAAACTGCTTTTTGTGAGTACACTAAATATTTGTAGGGATTATTCTTCTCATCTACAGGAAAACTCTTAAATCCTTAAGGAATCATTTCCAGTCTCCTTGGTTTTGGTCTTATGAATACCAGCTTTGATCTATGGACAATATAATGTTGTGTGGAGTATCCCATGAGAGCCTGGTATGTTAAAAAAGCAGATTTCAAATGTTTGACCTGTCAGGCTGAGCAATCAGAACTAGATAAACTGTAATGGCTTCTAGTTTTTGGACAATATGTGCTCCTTGACAGTTGGGTCACTTGAACGTATTTCCTATCCTTGCCTTTTTTCACATAAACTTTATTTCTACTCACCTCCTTCATGCCTGACTACATCAAAATATTTCTTCTTCAACCAAAACCAGCCTGATAACTATTGCAAACTAATTCTTCAAATAATGGCAAGATAGGGACAGATAACCTTTAAATAGCTGTATATTCAAGGCTCTCTTTTTTTATGATAACCATTAGACTGTCTACATTTCAGAGCAGCAAGGTGGTAAATAGATCAGTGTGTACTGAAATAGATTATTTCATATATTTTTTTTCACCGCTGAGAGAACTGGTACTTTATTTACAAGTGGTGTTCATTTTTCAAGTCATTGTTCCCACGGGAATTAACATAAATCAGACGAGCTCAAATGTTCTAATTTCAGTGTGGGACCAGCAGCTGTTTCCCAGAAGTTCAGACACGCAGGGCTCCGTAAGTCACCAGTCAGACAGGCAAAGTCAGCTATATCCAGTTTCAGGCCATGATATATCCATGCTACTTATGCCCGTTGGAGATTATGATAACAAAAGGATTGTGTAGGGCTTCCAAGAAATTATGAGTTTAGGTAAACAGTTATGTAATTGTCCCCCTTGCACTCTGTAAATCACAGTGACATAAAAATGCAATCTGTGAGCACCCAGGTCTCTGGAGGAGCGCAGCAGTGAGCTGGCATAAACGCAAGGTGCTGAGTAGCAGCAAGAGTTAAACCCATCTTCCTTTCAGTGTTAAACATGTCTACAGAAGCAGATAAAGGAGTGCAATGAGTGGTTTTCAGTCTATACTGTCTAAAAAAATTAAATTATTAGAGCAGCTGGGAAGAGGTAAACAGCTACTGTTTTATTCTGGTCTGTGATTGGACTGCTTTTATGCCAAAGTCCACAGAAAGGTGAAAAGCCTGCTATGGGGAAGTCTTGGGAAGGATGTATAGACTCTTTTTTGTCCCTTCTGGGGGCAGATTTTCTTGGGCAGTCTTTTCTTTGCATTAGCTCTGATTTACTGGCCATCATGTGGAAAGAAAGCAAAGGTGAGGGAAGAGGAACCTTTATTATTTATTTTACTGATCAAAGGTATTAGGTGATTTATTGGATTGTTTATTGTGTTTGTTGTGTGGGTGTGTGCTGTGTTGTGCAAAACTGTGCAGAACAGTAAATTAAAAAGGGTAGTTGTGTCTGGAGTTGAGCCTCTCAACTTAGGACTTCATGTCCAGACCTGGGCGTGAAGTCTTGATTCTTATGAATTCCATAAGATTTTGTCTCTGATCAAGGTTAATCTAGGATTTCTTTCCACCTTTGTGTTACACATATGAGAATGGAGTAGGAATATTGGAAAGAGAGTGATAATCATCTCTGTCTTCCAGTTTCACCATCACTTGATCCAGCTGGAGTCAGGTCCTAGTTTCACTTGTGGTAAAGAATGTTCATCATAGTATCTTCAAAAATCTATAGCACTTATCTACTAGAATGTGAGCATCATTTGGTTACAAATTTTGATATTTTATAATACCTTTATTTAACAAAGTTTTCAAAAATTAATTTTGCACAAAGTATTTTTTGAAAACCCTCTCTTCATCAGAGATAATTTTAGCATATTTATACAGTGTTTCACAAAGCATCAACATGGCTGATGATTTCTGTTTTGGGGGTTTTTTTGTGTTTGTTTGTTTGTTTTTGTATTATTATTCTTTTGTTTCATTTAAGGCTTCCATTTACATCGGTGACTTCTCTGCTCCTGAGTATAGAATGTTTTATTTGTCAGCGAGAGGCACTGCCAGCTTGAAAGTGGCCATCAAATGGCACCATTCCAAGGGCCAACATTATGGTACTTATTTACTGATGTATGCATTTGTTGTTGGTTTGGTTTTGGTTTGTTTGTTTTTTTAAAGACATATTTTGAATTATGCACTATGTATAAATGATGAATTCAGCTGTCTAAAGACCTGATTCTTGATGGCATCCAAGTCATCCAAGGTTTGTTTTTGGTTTTTTTTTTAATTTCTCTAAGTATATGCATTACTTAAAAGGAGAAAAATCATTTCCAGAATTATTACTTCAATACAAACTGGAATTTACTGGAGATTTACTACATTAGGCCTGAAGGTTCCATTTGGCTATTTCATTAATGTGACTGATCTTTCCTTTACATAAAGAAAGCATTATCCTACCTTATTTTATTGAATATTTTTCAACAGTGTAGCTACAGAGGGTCTATCTCCTTGAAGTGTATGTTTGTGTAATCATCTCTTTTTTCTTTTTTTAGCTCCTCTCTTATTTCACTTTTTTCCTATTCCAAAAAGAAAATTAAGCAGGATGAGATTTGATTAATGTAGGAATAAGGAGGTTAGGCAGACTGCACTTCTGTTGACTTTTGACTTTGGCCTAATAGAGATATATTGGGGTATTTTAAAATGGCAAGCTGAGTCTACAGATTAATTTCCTTGTCCTGTTGCTTAAATCTCTTCTTCTGGCCACAGAGAACTAGTATAAAACATCTAGTAAACAATTTTGAATTATGCATTCATGGAAAGTAAAACTTCAAGTAGCTATTTTCATATATGGAGAAAGAATACGCTTTAAAGCATATGCCGGGATAGAGGTGGATAATTGTTATATTGCAAACAAAATTAGAGTGAGTGTATGTTCAGAATCAGAAAAAATATTTATAGTTTAGAATCAGATTATATTGCCAATCAGTTTAAACAAACAGAACCATAGATTTATGTAAAATACATTATTTACTCATGTCTTTTTCTTTAATACTTATAAATGGTTACTAATGATATATACAAAAAGGTGTAAAACCATTATGAAAGCAAAAAGATAACTTTGTAATGGCAAAAAAATGGAGTGTCTCTCTCCTCAGTAGGTAGTGCTGTGAGTTTCTCCAGCTTTGTCAGATAAACCAGAGTTGCACTACTGGAAAAAAAAAAAATTCTTAATCGAAACATCATCATATACAGGATGTGGTCAGGTAATCTGAAACCTGCCTGGACTGTTTGGGACTAGTGATTGCAAGATTCACTGTTCTGCCTCAGATTCTGTATCTGTGAGGGTTCTATATCAACAGTGAGGACAGAAAGTGTGCTCTTGTTTCCTATGCATTTGTTTTCATCGTCAAGGGTGGGGGCACTGGGAAGAGTCAGCAGTCTTTTCTGGGTATTATAATTTAAATAAATAAATAGATTTTTTTCTGATTTGATGTGATTTTTTTTTTAATTTCTGATTTGCATTTGCACATCTTGTTCTCAGTGGCCCATAGGAATGGGCTTCCTGTACTCACATAACAGGCTGTTTCTCACTGCATTCAGTCTGATCTATGATATTAAACATGCCAAGCAGCAGTGCCCCTTTTCAGGACACACTCATGAGTGGGGCTGCAATGATTACTTGAATGTTTATGGCATGTGTAACAGATATGTTTCTGCTTGAAAGAGAAAAGAGTAAGTTCCAAAAAATAAAAATATAATATAAGAACTGCTGAAGTGCACTAAAAGTGCAAATGTTAATATACTTGCAACACCAACTCGGGCAGAAGGTTGAAGGTCAGGCTCGGGGGGCAGCTGTGAACTTCTAAGGGAACCAGTTCAATAAAGCAAACCACAGTGCTGGGGGGCAGGGGAGATTTATTGCCAGACCAGTGGATTCTGCATCTGTTCACTTTGGTTTCATATGGATCCAAAACCGGAGTTTTGGATTGCTTATCAGCACATGACTTCGACTACTGAGGAGCAATTCCCATCCGAGCTTGTTCCTCTCTGTCTTTTGTAGGTACATGATTTATCTCTTTATAAGGCACAGACACAGCAAGCACTCTGGGACTGTGATTTCATCAGGTCAAATAGTGTGTGTTTGTAGCAGAAATGCTGATTTCTCTGCTAAATGGCTGATAGCATATTGAGGAATGATTCCTGATGTAGCTGTAGCTGACACTGGATTGAGGGAAGGAATATAATGCCACTGAGGAGTTCCCTGCATGTGTCATGCATCTGCCTTAGCAAATACTCAGGAAAAAAGGGAGACCTGCTTCTCCCTTCTCTGTCTAGAAATGGTCTGTAAATAGTATGCACCTGAGCACCATTTACGTATTTGGGTTCCTGGCATATTTAGTAGATTCCTCAGTGCTGATTATAAATGTAAGTACCTTTTAATCAAAAACTTCCCCAGAATAATAAATGTATGTAATTTCTAAACATAAATCTGAGTAAAAAGTAGCATATTTTGTGAACTGCAGTTGTAGAAATTTCTGTGCGTTTTGAAAAGCAATTGTAAACAGAGAACTACATTCACAGTGCACTACAGATAATCAGAATTCATTAATTCTTATACACATGCCTATTAGCAAAATTAGAACCAGTGTTTAAGAAGAGCCCACTCATTTCTCTTGTAACCACTTAAAAAGTAAGCTATTTTTTTTTACTTAGGGTTGTTTTTTTTTTAATGTGCATGTCAATGGCACTGCTCAACTGTAACTTTATGTGATAGAAGCAAAAGTTACTACATTTGAGCACATCTGATACTCCAAAATATGCTTTGAATTAACTCGCCTTTTTTTTGCTCGGGGTTTTTGCTTCCTTTTCTTTTCAAAGGCACAGTGTTGCTTGAAGATTGCTAAAATTTCTTGGGAATGTGCTCTAAGGATTTTTTTTTTTAATTTTTTTTTTTTAAGCATTCCCAGAAGATTGTTTTAAAGATATTTCCCTCCAGGGTTAGCAGGTGTGAGGATGAAATATCCATGCCTTTCTGCAATATCAGGTTTAGAATTTCTTAAGGGACTGAGACTGCAACCAAGATGGCTAACAGTTTACTAAACCCTTTAAAGCCTGGAAGTTAACAGGGAAAACAGAGAAATTTCTGTATGAATTGAAGCCTATTTGGCCTTCAACTACTTTTTTCTAATTTTAAGCTTTGGAAAAGCTTGGATAGTGGCACTTTGGGCAGAAACCATGTTTGGGAAAGGCTGCTCAGTGAAGCAGTCCAAGGTTTTCTCTTCAGCCCCTGTTCCTTCACTGAGCTCTGTTCCTATAAAGCCAATCGAGGTCTGTCCCTTTTTTCATTGCAATGGCATCTCACCACTTGGTCTCAAGGACAGCGCCATGTGGGAGGTTCCACCAAGCCCCCAGGGCTCTTCTTGTACCTTATGGGGAGTTGAAAGTGTTGCTGTATTTATATCTTTTAGGGCATATCAGCAGTTCTTGTGCATTAGGCTGTTGCTACAAAAGGCAGCTGAAAATAATAGTGCTGATTTGTGTGCCCGTTGCAAGTGAAGTAAAAACATGACAATACACGTTTGACCTAGAGCTACTTTGTAATTTAAGCCTCTTTCTTCTTCTAACTCTTCTCAATTATCAGAAAAATGACTACATCCTCCAAAGGTACACAGCAATCTGGATTTGGACATGTAGGAGCGACATGGTGTATTTGTGTACTATAAAGAATTCTTACAATGATAGGATTACCCACCTTGAGCACAATCATGTTATGGAAAAGTTACTAAGTTAAAGGAAAACTCTGCAAATTATATATCATATTTTGACCAAATATTTCAAGTGGTTATCAGGGGTTTTGGTTGTTTTTTTTTTTTTTTTTCCCTATACAAAACCAAGATCCTGCTTACACTTTCAGAAAGGTTTTCTTGAACACTTAAAAATACACTCTTCTAAATTCTTCTTGGTTTTCAAACCAAACAGAGCACCAGCTAATGATTGCATTAATCATTCCAGTATACAAACTGCTTCTTTATTCACTTCTGGTATCTCAGAGATGACAGTGTGGCCAGCTGCCACTACATGCGGGGATAGTTTCTGTGATTTGGACACCTGTCAGCAAGAAACTGAAAACCACATGGAACACAAAACAGCTGCCACGTGTAATGATTTAATATTAACATACAATAAGGAGCTGGGGCATGTTTCTCATTTTGTATTGCACTACAAATAAATGATGCAGTCAAATCACTTGTGATATACTCCAGCATTTGATATCCATTGCCAAGTGTTTAATAAATAAAACTAAGACTACTTTATGGACTCCTTGTTATATTTTAAACCTCTTTTACTGTCTTGTGTTCTACAGAAGGTAGATCTTCTCTAGTCCTGCATTCTCCAAACCAACTGCCTGTGCTCCAGGCCCTGCTTTAATGAATGCCCATGTGTGTCAGGTTGGAACTGTGCCAGTGTCTCATCCATCAGCATTAAGGGACCCAGAGCTGTTCTGTGCATGTATCCGTAGACCAGAATGTTACTGCACAGCCTTTCAGATCTCCTTGTTTTTAGACAATTCTGCTGCAAATGTTCTTGGAGTAATTAAAACCTGTATTTCTAATTTGATAGTAAATCTTTACTACCCCTACTTGCTTGCAATAGTTTCATCCAAAATATCATGCATTTTCTAAGCCTTAGGGCTGTATCCTAGAAGCTGTTCTGGACTGTTTTCTCTACTGGTTTGTCAATTTTTATGCACAGGATTTTCACATGTTATTCAAAGATGGAAGTTGAAAATAGTGCATGATGCTCAGAAATGCAATGTAACATGATAATCATCAAAATATATCTTTCAATTAAAATTAAGCAGTAATATCATTTCTCAAGATATTTTTCTGGGTGTAGTAGAGAATTTCATGTGCTTTGTTTCTTAAATTTCCCACACAGAGGGCAGGGCTTTGCAAAACTCTAGGGAAGAAATTGTATTAGTTGTTTACAGCAACACAGCTCTTACCTCCCTCACTGCTTGTCTAGTAAATTTTTGACTACATCCTTGAGGGTTAAGTCAAGGGTGGAGCATGCCAAGCTAATTCATATCTTGTTTTAAAGCTAGCTTCAACAGTTTGGCTTTGGGAACATTCCAAAATACATCCATCTGTACAGGTTGCCATAGATGATTTAGTGGTTAGGGAGGGTCATGCTTTATTTTGCTTTCTGTTTAATTTGATTTCTGGTTTTATAATTTATAGCAAAGAAATCCAAGAGGTTTGTTTAAAGCCATTTTATTTTCTTCTGTGCAAATATTGACTAAAATGATTTTAATGATAAATCTAGTATTTAGACTTGACAGAATAAGCTGCGGGCTTCTAATCCCATAAAAAAGGGAAGGCCTAAAACTGGAGTTGAAAGAATGTTGTTTTCCTCTCTCCCAATGTCATATAAAGCTGGAAGTACACCTCTTCTGACCTCACAGGAATGTAAAGGCTGGTGAACTTGATGGTACATTTCATGATGTTTGTGCCATTTTGTGAAATTTTGGTAGATAATGTATATTGTAATAATCCACAAATATTTTTGTTCAGTTTCTTTGGAGCGTGAGTGATGTTCCCATAATATGCATCCAGCTACATGTTTCACTGCTTTGCTTTGTCAAGCACGTTTTGTGCTAAATCTCCTGACTGTTTGTGGATTGTTAGTCCTCCTTTTGCTGGCCACTCTCTGGAAACCAAGTATAGGAGCTATTCATCGGTGAATTTATTTTTTTTTAATAAAAGGCTTCAATTCAAAGTCTGGTGCTGGAAAACTAACTTATAAAAGCCCTTGGGATGTTGATTTCTCTCCTTCTGGCTGGGTTATGTGTTTTGCTAAAATAACGTGGGCCGTTTAAGTGGTTCTCTTGATAAACCATGCAGGCTCATTCATAAAGAAAGCTTTTATTTATCTGTTTTTAGGATTTTTGCTTGTATTCCCAGGCATGGCTCCTTAGGGAAGGAAAGTGTTGACTCCTCAGTGATGTCATTTTTCACATTGAAGGGTTATACATTTTGAAGAGGATAATAAATGTGCCCAAAATGACAGAGCTGACATCTAAAAATCTGGAAGTGTTTTTGAATAAGCTATTCACAGGGTACAGCTAGGTTTTCATTTGAATCTGTAATACATTAGTTTTAGACTGAGTCAGTTGTAATTCATTCTTATACAGATTATACCTTCCTAAGCTTAATTACTATTCTTTTCCTAATATGTCCCTGAAGAGCAGCTATTTTGCTGCAATTACTGAAAATGAAAAGGAGAATAAAACTCAGTGACAGTAAACTAGGCTCCTCAACTGTACATATTCATCTTAGCGATCTGGTTTTTGTTGGTTTTCATTTTCCTCTACTGAATGAAAGACAGGTCTTATATTATTATGAATTTAACAATCGAGCTTTTAGGAGCCATAGAACAAAATTCTTTCCTGTTTATTAACAGATATTTCTTAGCAACATAATTAGCAGATGGATGATGTTGAATTAAAGTAATTTATTTTTTTTTTTGTAACAGTGGGCTTAAGATACTTTTCAAATACCAAACATTAAGTGAGTGTTTTTGATGTAGATGCAGTCATTGGTTGTATCTCCTATGGTGTCTCTCTTTTTTTTTTAACAATTTCGAGTGTGATTATTAGGTGAAATCCTTAATGGTGCATTCATCAAAATAATATCTTCATTTAGTGGGAAATATCTGCATGGAATGTACATCTGGCATCTAATTAGTAAATAAGATTGGGGCTATTCTGTATGACTACTGATTTTAATCCAAATATTTGTGTTATATTCTCCAAGCTCCCAAGGCAAAATCAAAGTGGCGAGATTTGAGCTCCTGACCACAGGTAATGAGAAAAGTGACAAACTTCTGGCAAAAATGGTCTTAACCTTAAGGGTGGGTCAGTCAGACCTGAGGTACCGGTAGAACACAGATGGTCCTTTAGGCTGCAAAAGAAAAATAGACTTATTTTCTTTGTTATATGTGCATCTACAACTCTAAATAGCTGTAGCAGGGAAGTGATGCTCTAGTCAGGCTCTAGCCTTGTTCTTTTCCCACCCCTGACTCACAGTAAGCAGAGATTCTGAATGAGTTACATTTCTACTCCAGGGTGGTGGGGTGGGAAAGAGGTGGGGAAAAAAAAATCTAATCACACCAAACTGTGCAAACTGTCCTGTTCACTTCCAGTTCTTCAGCTTCTTTCTCCTGACACCAAACTTGAAAATAGCTGGGTCTCCATTTTTACTTCTTGGTGTCAAATAATGGTTTTGGATAGCACCTATCTATAGTACCCCTGTAAGCAGACAGGATCTGTGGATGTTTCAGTATTTGCCTAGCAGGATTTCTGGTTAGTAGACTATTTTGCCTTCCTTAATGTTTTCATTAACTTGGAGTTGTGTCCTCAAAGGTATTTAAAATTGGTGGTTAGAACTGCTAGAATGTCCTCTTGTGAAGGTTGTAATAGGAAAATTCTCAGATAGGAGAAATCATTTGCTACAATTTAGTGTACAAAGCAGTTTTCAAAGAAAAATATTATTTTTATTCAAAACTCTTCTCTTCTGGAACATTAGATGCCCAAATCTAATTTCCCGCAATATTATTAATTAAGCTGCATTAACCTGGGTGATTTGTGAAATTATAGAAATAGCTGATAAAATTTAGTATTTTTAAAAGTCTATATTTTTTTCTTGTGAGATTTTTATTATTACCCTAGAAACACTGGATAATTTATTTAAAGCAAAATTAGGATACTCATGCCATGAAGCTTAGATTGGTAGGCACCCTGGGACACTGCTCTTTTAGTGATCAGTGGTCTTGAAGGGTTGAAGCCAAAATGCCAATGTGGTGACCCTGAGCGAGGGAACACCCACTTCCCTTGTCCAGAGACAAGGATTGTATTCTGGCATCTAAAGGAGCGGGACACAAGTCCCACTTGCCCAAGTCTGGCTTCGTAAAGGATGTGGAAATAGCTGAGTGCTTATCTTGGATGAAAGGAAGAGAGGAAAACCTGCTTACCAAAGCAGTAAGACACACTCTCACCCTCCGGGTTTTCAGTTTGGTGCAGGTTCAGAGGGCACGGAGAAAACAATCACGAATATGCAAAGATCATATTGTTTGTTCACCCCAAAGCTGATCAGAGACATTTAAGGTAATTTCAAAGTCTCACTTTTCAATAATACCACACAGCATGCAATGAAATAGAGCATTTTTTTAGTTCAGGGATTATTCTGTTTCCTCATTCCTTAATGTTAATCTAGGTTTTCATGTCCAAATTTTTAAAGAAATGTATATTGCATGTGCTGAGGGTCCAAAGTTCAAATTGCAGCAGAGAAGGCCCAGCTGATTTCAGAATCACTGGGGAGGAGTTACTGCAAAGAGTGTTGGATGAGAGTTGGTCATTCACTGATACCTCTTCCTCCTGGCTGTCTCCTTGTGTTCTGCCTTACACGCCCATTCACTTGTGAAAATCCTTAACTACAATATTATCTAATGATCTCAAAATAGAATTATTATCAGAATATTTTATGCTTTGTAACTTTCCATCCCATCTCACTTTCAATTTATGCCTGACAGAGACAACCCACAGCATTACATTTTAAAGCTGTCCAAGAGCTTAGCATTCAGAAATTTGATGTGATTTAAATGCTAGTTATTTATGTACTTTCAAAAACATATGTTATGCTCACCACAATAAAGTTGTGGTGTTAACTGCAGAATTCAAATCATCATGTCTTGGTGTTTACAGAGAGTAGGACTTGAACTCTTCATTCTTCATCACTATTAAAGTAACCAGTAATAGTGCCTACGATATTTTAAAGTATAATACTTAAGCTGTGTAAAAGAACACAGTTTGAAACTATTTACATTCGCATCAAAGCACTTATAATTTCTTTAACTTCTGCTGTTGTTTCATACAAGCAGAATGTTGGACAAAATCACTGTTTTCACATATTAGAAGTCAATCATAATTTATTGAAGTAGACTGCCTCCAACTGTGACAGATGAATTAATGTGACATAAGCATCTTATAAAGGAAAATAAAAAAGATGAAAACAATTGTATAGTTAATAGGAATAAAAATCAATATATAATAAAGGAAGAGGTATGCAGTATAAAAAGCACAACATCAGCACAAATCAAGAAAGACTCTGAGAACTTATGGAGAGCATTAGGATGTTGAATCAGCAATTCTGTGACAGATTAGTAGCTCACATTGTGGTCATACAACTCTTACAATGAACAGTTCCCAGTCTCTCTCAAGTTTTTGATGATTTCTCAGCAGTTTTCTACTGTGTAGCTAAAATTTGGGTCTTTTTCTGCAGTTTTTAGGACTTTCAATCCTGATTGACCTGTGAAATAACCCCCAGGTTATTTGCAACTTTCCCTGCCGGAATAGATACCACACCAAAATCATACTAATTTAGAAAAGCGCATCTAATAAAGAATAAATAATAAATTAGAGAGTAAAATCCTGAAGAACTGCTCTAGACGGTGAAATTAACAGATGACCATATTGTGCAGATAGACAGTGTCCTGAGATGAAGGTATCTAGGGTTCCTGAAGATGAAGAAATGCAATGTGGTATCCCAACAAATGAAGGACACTACAAGAACCTTCTAAAACTGAAGTAATTTTGCATTTAAAAGAGAAAATATTCTTTCCACCTCTTTACAGTGCAGTCTCTCAACTCTGTCATGGAAGTCTCCATTTGACTAATATTGAATGTGGTTCTGTTATGATTAATAAGTTTCTATAAAGAAGTAGCCTCTATCTAAAAGTATAGGGAAAACCTAAACGGAGCCTTCTCTGTTTAACTGCAGAAACAAAAGTCCTTTTTAAAAAAAACAACTTCCAAATTTGGAATGTGGAGAAAAATCTTCATTTCTGTAAATGTGTTTGCTTTTACCATTGCACTTTCATTTTCTTATTGCTTGTTTATTATCTCCTGTTGCACAACTAAACCTTAAACATGCACTTTAAATCACCTGAATAATTTTAGTTGTCACACTTCAGATGAAATACAGTTAACTTTATACTGAAATCTGAAGTGTGCTGATACAAATAGAGTGGGTGTAAGAATTGATAAGCAAGTGAGACTAGAGAACTCACTCCATTTGGAACTTTGTCTTAAATTAATTTCAGAAACACCGCATGCTTCATTCTTTCCATCTCCTCTTCGAGACACATGACTTCTACTTGCAGCTTGAGTTATGACAGGGACACAATATCTTAAAGATTTCTAGACACTGTCACTCTAATGCGGTGTTGAATTCACAATTGCTGTGCTGTTCTGTGTTGGTTTGGAGAAAGGGATATATCCATTTCAACCTACATAAAAAAGATGTTCTTTATAAAGTGGTCTCCTCTTCGCCACAATGTTTCTGAAATGCAAGGGGAGGTGTCACGAATTTTAAGAAGCTTTCAGCGCTGGTTCCACAGGGCTTTTGGGATATGATTAGTCCCACTAGTTGTGCTTATCAGACCAGTGTGCAGCTGAGAGGAAACCACACGTATGTGCCGAGGGGGTCAGAGGGAAGCCACGAAGGCAAAGTCCTATTCTGCTCCCAACCCTTGTCCAGCCCCTGAAGAACCAAGGAGGAAGCCACAGCTGTGGGTCAGGGTTTTAATGTGGTTTATGGCAAGGCAAACCAGCATTTCCATAAGTGAGAGGTACGTAAACTCTAGAGTATGAAAGCAATCTGCAGTGCACAGCAAGTCTGTGACCCTTCTGCAGCACAGCTTCGCATGTGCTCTGTGCAGTCCATCACCAAACACTCGGGTGGAATTCTATATGACACTCTCACTGTGTCTTTTTCATTATTTCCTCAGCTCACGTTTTCTGTTGTGAACCCTCATAATGAACAGTAGTGAGTTTAAACAGAAAATGCAATTTACAGGTGATTTCTCTATTCTGCTTGGAGCTAGGTGATTTGCATTTCTCTTACCTTTTAGAGCACTTGAATTATTTGCTTTATAGTTGAAACAAATTCCATTTTTTCATTTACAGATTAATGGCCATAAAGGCAAAGGAATGCACATCAGGTGTTTGCATGAAGGTGTTTTTTGGCTTTTTTTTTTTTTTTTTTTTTTTTTTTTTTTTTTTTATTGTCAGCACTCAGCAATTAACAGCATTTCAGTAATTAAGAAGACTAGCAGTTTCAGGAGCAGGCATGTCCGTAAAAATGAAGAAGCTGTGGCAAGTCAACTTGAGAAAGATAGTAAAGGGAATCATGATTAGAGGTCTATTAAAAACCCCTTCTATATAAAATAATTACTGCACTTAAATTACTTTCTGTACTAAATCTCCCTCCACAACTCGTGGATTTGCTTTAATTAAGATATGTACAGGCCTTTTCTTCCAATGGTAAAAGCTTTGCAACTGTTAACATTTTTTTCATCAAAAAGCATTTAAATAGAAATTTCAGTAACCTTTTGATTAGTAAGAATAATATTAATTTTTACTGGATTATTGAAATATAAAAGAAGATTGATATTGAACAAATTGAAAAATAATACATAAGCAGTAGAACTTCTTGTAACATTGGATGATAAGAGTCTGCTGTGTCCTGGAATTCTGAATATCATTAAGAAATGCTGAGAATGGAATTTCCAAAGTGCATTTGAAGTAATACAATATTTATGATGATAAAGAATGTACCATATAATCCCTTGAGGCTCGTTGGCTGCATAATTAACATAAGTATAAATTAGATTTCAGTAAACTTGGATGACAATTTCATTTTTTTAGTGAAAAGACAAAGATTCTACCAAAAGACAAGTATCAGAAAACTGAGAATCCATAACTGCCTCTTTTCTAGTTAAGTAAAAATGACACACTATGATGTGTCAAAGAGGCAAAAATGGCAGGGGACAAAAGCTGCTCTTGTGTGGCTGATGGCTAAGAGCAGGAGATTGCTGACTGTGTGGTAAAAAGCAATTGCTGCAGTCATTGATGAAACGGTTTGAATATTGCACTGATTGATTGTTTGCCCCTGTGAACGTGTGGCATCCCATTAAAATGCTTAATCATCAAAGTCAAAAGTCACTAACTTATATGGAATCCAACTGAAAATGTGGACTTGCCAGCTCAAGTTAATTGTGCAGTAAGATTTGTGTATAGCCTTACATGTGGGCTTAAAAATTCCTTTTAGGAGTGAAATTAGAGGAGCCAAGTCATCAATATGTCAAGTCATTATATATTGCCTTCTCATCTGCATGACCTGCTATCATGACACCACCATCCCATTAAAATATATTCATTCGCTGGTGCTGGCCAGAAGTGACACTGATAGAGCAGGCATTAGTTTTTAGAGGCAAAACCAGTATACTTTTGAAATTAAATACAATTATTCACTACTGGCTGCTTGAGCCTTCTGACTTTTCTCCCAATATTGCTGACAGTCATCGTCATTTCCCAAAAGAGGGACTCTGTCACAGTTGAAATCAATAGGAGATTTGGCACTGCCTTAAGAATAGTCAGGGACTCCTTTCAATGGCTGAAGCCTAAGTGGATGTAGGGAATGAGATCTTGAAAAGAAGTGTTTAGCCTAAAAATTTAAGAACAGTGTTCATTTATAAGGTCCAAGTCTATGAAACAGTTTCTCCATGAGAAGCTGTTTTGGGATGTGTCTATGGATTGTCCATATGAAATAATCTCCTTGCAACATAACAGGTATTAAATGAGGTGGTACTTGGTGGCTCATTGAGCATAAACTCAAATTTTCCATAGTGTTTAAATCAACCATGGTTGTCTAGGAAGTTTTAAGTTGTTTTTTACCTGGTGGATCTTGAGACAGATGTTTTTATAAACTTTAATGCTGCCTGATAATTACTGTGTGTGAAATGAATAAAAATGCCAGATTATATTTTCATTTCTAACTATCATAAGCAATTATTGACTCCCCTGTCCTTGGCAGAGTGTAAAGATTTATTAGCATCAGAAATTAATATTGATCAAAACTAGGATGGTGGGTCAATGAATATTAAATGAAGGTATTTTCATTTTCCCAAGGTTAAAATAAGATTTCGCTCTGTGAACTCTGTCATCAAGGTTTTGCTTCTGGTTTCAGATATGCTGAAAATGTAATTGCAGAAGCAGGACTCTAGATATGCTTTCATTTGCAATGTTACATTTCAAGCAGTTTTAAAACAGATGGAAATGATTATCAAAATCATGCAAGCTGGTAAAAAAAAAAAAAAAAGGGAAGGGTGGGGGGGACTGAATCCTTACTGTACATTAAAGGCTTGCCTACACTGCTGTGTCATTTCTTAGCCCTGACTGATAGGATAGCAGATGTCCTGGTGGTGGATTATCTTATCACCTTCCATAAATACAGATTGGGTTTGTGCACCATGGCTCTACAGACCCTACTGATTCTGCATCACTTCCAGTCACAGAAGTCTTTTGCTGAGCTGGGAGGTTGTTAAGTTGCCATTGCCTCCACAGGTCGTGGTTTCTCCTATTTGTTCTTCAGGCTGCCTCTGCCCATCTTTTTTTTATTCTTTGGCTCTAGACTATTTTCCTACGAACTATAACCAAGACTGCTACCACTGATTGTGGTCCCTGACTTAAATCCTTTACTTTAATGTAGATGAACAAAACATCCTTATGAAAGCCAATTTTTTAAAATCTATTTTTAAGATAGTGTGAAAGAAATTGTTTGAAATATTTACTGCTACAAAACACTTTCACTGGTATATCTTGACATTTTGAAATATTAGTTTGTTAGGGTAGGGTAGTTCAACAAATACTTTCAAGACTTACCTCTTGCAACCTTATGTTAGAAATTAGAAAGGTCACTGACTCCACACAGCCTTCCTGCAGTCCCTTTTTCTGCATGCCCTGAAGTCAGGAGAGGGAGGAGTCAGCTTTCACTGGCTGGAGCTCCTCGGTTACTTATCCTGGTGTTCTGGAAACTACTGAAGAAAACTGAGGACAAAAAGCAGCACATTTATTCTGCTCTGTTGCAGACTAAGTTTGTTTGAACTTGAACTTGTGTATTCCTACAAAATTAAATGGAATTTTTTTTTTTTTTAATAGCCAACGGTAGTACTTCATCCTGCCTGCCAACTAGAAGATAGGAAAGTTTTACATAGCTGAGCCACTCTCCTGTTCTTGGACTGATTTTTGAAGCAATGTATTGACATGCTGGCACATGTATCAGGCTAAGTTAAAACACAATTTTGCCCCAGTAACATGCTGAATTAAGAGATGTATTTTGTTCAAAGTCACTAATTTGATGAGAATTCTCTATTTCAATGTCATGTCTAAAAATTAAAGTACCCAAACTGAGTGCAAACACATGGGTTTGAGGTGACAGATTTGCCTTTAATGCTCAACTTTGTTGTGTCAAGAAAGTCCCTGATTTGCATTCATTTCTTGTTCCGTTTCTTCATTCTGCATGTGTAAAAGCTTTAAAAGTCCCTTATTCTTGCTGACTTTCTTATCTTAATTTCTCTTTGATCCTTTTTTTAGTTCATTTTTCCATTTTAACCTTTCTCTAGCTGTACATGTTGTTTAAAGCTGTTACTCTCTCCAAAAAATCCCTTTCCTTTCCTCAAGATAATTTCTGTCCTTGAATAAAACTTTCAAAGTAGCTCAAGTCCCATATTCAGAAGATATAATTACTTAAAAGCCTTTTCACTTGAAGAACCATTGAACTAAATATTAAGCTAATCACTTCAAGTTATTTATGTTCCAAACTCACTTTTGTACTCTTTAAAATCTTGCTATCTTTTAATTTTTCCGGTTGTATCTAGTTCTTTCCTGTCTCCCTTACCACTTTTTTACTACATAGTCTTCTGCTATTTTCATGTCTGTTTTCATTTGCCTCTCATATTAATTCCCAGGGTTTTTTGTATCTGTATCCTCTGTTTCATGAATTTTTCCTTTTTACCCACTGGCATACTCAGCCTTCCCTAACTTTCATCTGGTCTTTTCTTTTAAGTCTGTGCAAGAGCAATGGTGGTATCTTAACAAAGCAAGGGGAGAAAACAACACTGTAGCAGCCAAATCCAGTGTTTTATTCAGCTCCCCATATGCTGTTCACGAGACACACTTCTTCATATCCATCTTCCAGCTCATTTTCTTGAAATGCATGCTACACAAATGTCCCTTAAGAGAGAATTTGTGAACCTCAGCAAGGTAAGTTGACAGCCTCAGAAGAGAAAAATTTAATACCTTCATTAAGCATGGCTACAAGGCAAAGATATTCTTTCATTTCTAGTAAATTCCCCTAGCACCTTCTTTCCTAAGTTATGCTTTTTAAAAAACAGTATGAAATTATGAGTCTTTTTTTCATTCATGGTAGCCTTCTATGCTATAAATTACAGCCTGAGATTTTTAACCTTTTTATTCCTTCTACAGAGTCTGTCTTTAACAGCTTTTACAGTTGAAATAGTTATAAAGAATTATGTAATGAATTCTGACACTCCTTAAATTGCACTAATCTACAAAATCCATTATATGGATATCTTTTGTGGAAAAAAAAATTTGTATCTCTCCAAACCAAAGCATCACAAGGAAGTAGTAGAAATAAAAATTGGGTTAAGAGATTATTTACCCTAAATTAATAAGTGCTTTTCACTCCCAAAATAAAAGAGAATTAAGCCTATGTATCTTTTTCTTTTTCTGCATAGGACTATACCGTACATTATATTCATATGTTGGTATGAGATTGATTTCAATTTTAAAAAGAGTCCACATATTTTAATATGATACAGATTTATTGGTTCCAACTTGCCGTTTCCAATAGGAACACATATTTCTTAAATTAGGCCAAGACAGTTGATAGTTTTGTTAGAAAAGTGATAAAATTGACTTGATTAAGTTATGAATTGTGAAATATTCACGGGTGAAAGGTCTGCATCTGAGTCGCGTCCTGGGGAGGCTTTGAAGGTGAAGGTTTCTGTGTATTCTAGCAAAGATGTGCTCTGATGGAAAAATGTCTCCAGGTGAAGGTTGGGCATCCTGGATCCAAGCTGTGAGTCTCTCTCTGACCATCATTTATAGCAGCTGGTTAGCTGGAGAAAGCAGGAATGAAGCTTCTGGGGAATTAACTGTGAATGCAAGTATTTTTAAGGTTTGTTTCCTTATATAGAATTATAGGATAGTCTGAGTTGGGAGGGGCCTTTTAAAGGTCATCTAAACCAAAGCCCTCTGTACACATATGCCTTGCTGTAGATCTCCTCATACTTGATATTTTAAATATAATTAATTCATTTCTTAATTTCTTCTACAGTAACATATCCTGGGTGTCAAGGCTGCCAAGCTAGAGGTATCTGATGACAAATCTTAAAATCAGGGACTGGGACAATTCTTGTGTTCTGGCATTGGCAGCAAAAGGCACAAGTCACTGTTGGAAGCAGGCATCCTTCTAATGTGGTTTTGAGAGAGTTTGGAGCTGGTAAGGCAAAGCACTGGTGTGGAAAAAGACTTTCTCTAGCTCCTTGACTTGCTGCTCTTCAGCACTAAGCTGCAGAAGCAGGGACAGCTTATGGATCCTCTTTCCAAAGATGTGGCTACTAAATTGGTCTGCATTAGTCCTGAGTTATTTATTGAGGAGCTTGTTGCTTATCATTTCAGATTCCATCAATTACTGAACTGATAATATGCATTTCTGTCTGTCTGTTTCATTTCTAAAGCAGGGCAGTCAGATAGGATTTTTGGTAAGCCTCTATACATCTTTATATGTATAAATTTAAAGTTGGCTTAGTAACACCTAGTGTAGTTTCAGCTGCTAGAAATCCTTTGTTTTTCACTATTTTAATTTTCTTCAGAATTAAAGATGCTTATATTTTTCATAAAAAGGAAATTATAGAAAAGAGTTTAAAAAAAAAGTGAATTTTACTCTAGATTTTTAAAATACCATTTCACTCTGTATAGGTGACATTTTTTCTATTTCTTTGTGTATAGCCATAGGAAAAAGGTATACTATCACGTCATAATGTCACAAAATGTTCTCTTATTTATTTCTATTTCTATAAATTTTTGAAATAATTGTGGACAGCTGCTACTAAGTAAAATATTCCCCCTTTTTTCTCCCAAGTGTCTCTTGGTCTGAAAACAAATTAGCAGAACTCTATGTTGAAATGTATATACATTTAAAATGTAAACATACCCAGCATGATCAAAAATAAATGTAAGGTAATACATTTTTAACTGTAAAAAATGACTAAAATGCAAGACCAAATTGTGAAAACCTTCATTTCCTTAAGCAAAACGTTAAAATTAAGATGTATTTACCCATGGGAATTTTCTTCAACAGTGAGCCATTTTCCTAAAAGTCTTGCTTTAAAAAAAATTCCTTCCCTTCCTTTCCTTCCTTCCCTCTCTTTCCTTCCTTCCCTCCCTTTCTTCTCTTCCTTCCCTCCCTTCCTTTCCTTTCTTCCTTTACCTCCCACAGAAGGGAAAAACTTACTACTAACTCAGCATACAAGAATACCTCTAAATCAAAGATTCCAGATGGTAATCAGAAACCTATACCCTAATGGAAAAAAAATCCCAAAAAACCAGAGACATAGTGGAACTGCATCTATATGCCACTACAGCACTAATGCCCTATGGTATAACAGGTATCGTGGTTATTTTGAACCAAAGAACATTGAACATGGTTTATCTGTGGCACAGCTTTATTCCATGTTCTACTTTAAATTCAGGTGTTGCATGTCACAGCAACTGCTCCATGAACTTCTGAGTTTCCTGTACAAGCCCCAGTCCAGGCTCTCTGAGTGTGCAGCTGTTCAGTCAGTACAGAGCACTACAATTACAGTCAGTTTTACTTCTGCTGTGTTTAGTTACTAGGAAAAAATCACCACATGTTGCCCTCCCTTGCTTCATGGGAGAACATATGTGCTTTGAAGCAATGGTTCTTTTAACATCACAGTTTTCTCATTTCTTCTGTGCTGTGCTAGTGGATGGTGGGTATTTACCATTTTTCTACCTTCCAGGCTCTTCAGGCTAATTATAGATTATATCCTAGACTCCTTATTCACATGAATAGAATATTATTAATTTCATTTCTATTTGCAAAACTTTTTTTTTTTTTTTTTTTAGAAATAAAAGGAATAAATATTTCTAGACATTCAGTATTCAGCTTTACATTTTTGAAAAAATTAAGCTGACAGAAGTTTCCTTTGTCCAATTCTGGCTCTTTTTTTAGAGCATGGAATGTCATTGGTAATCAGTGATTCATTTAAATGCTATGAGTGATTTGAGGGAAAAACTGTAGGGACTTTTTGTTGTTTTTCTTGTTTGGTTGCTTGGGTTTTTTTAAGGAAAGGAACTGAGAACAAAATTCAGAAATCTTAAACTCCATGATATGGACTTATATTGACACTCTTCAAGATTATTACAGATCTGAAAGGCTTTGATTCTGCAGCTATATCTGGCAAAACAACCTTTGCCTGAATAATGAAAGCATAAAAAATTTCAAGGTGGGCCACAGGAAAAGAATCATCTGCAGCACCAGAGACCATTAGCATTGGATATGATCACCTTAACAAACTAATAGGAAAAGGAGAAAACTTTATCTTCCAAGTCTCCTAAGTGAATTCTCAGTTTGGGCAGTGATTTTCAGTGTCTCTTTTCGTGGTGAATAAGTTCTCTTTCAGCTGCTCTCAGCTTCCCACTTTGTCCTCTTGTTCCTGTGTTGTGTGAGATACAATGGGCTGAAAATCTCAGAGGTTTTACCTGTACTGTTTTTCATTGTGCTGTGGCATGACATGTGACTCATTTTATTCATCTCTCTTAAAGATGATCATGGTCTTCATCCTTGGCCCTACTTCTTACTCAAAACCTTGCTGGACAGGTGTTAAGGAAAAACTTTTATCTATGTTTTCTTTTTGCTTCTCTGACAAATTGCCAATGAAACCAGTTTCACTGTACTTTAAAGCTTAAACTACAGTTGAAAAACAAAATATTCTGCAGAAGAATATCTTCTAGTATGAAGAAACACACTCCAGACACATATTTGTAGTATGAAACTATTGTTCCAGATCACAGAACCAGAGGCAGTTGAGATTGTTAACATGATTATAGCAGTAAGAGACAAACTCATGTGTACCATGTTGTTATAGCTCAGTAGGATACTTCAGCTGATTCTGCTGACTCCTGCATGTGATGCCTCCAGAGAGAGCTCAGGAGATGAAGAAAGTGGTTTTTGTATGGTGCACATTTCTTTTAATGATGGAAATGTAATTCAATCTAATTTCCTAGGAAGAGTTGCATTTGAAGCCTTGTTATCTTAATAAAGGAATTCGCAAAAGAAAGTTTTGTTTAAAACTGGAATTTTGCAGTCCTCTGCTTCTGGTGACTTAGTAAAATTTCAGATTATTTTTACCTCTTCTAAAAAGAGAAGCTGCTGAAAAGGAAAAAGAGTTTGGCTTTGTTGTTGTTTGTTGTTTTGATTTGGGGTTTTGTGTTTATTACTCCAAAGACAGTTATATGCATTATTTATGCCTGGTTCTCGTAGCAGCTTAAGATCAAAATAGCATCATTACTGTTTACTATTGGAAGAAAATCTAGAGTTTCATTTTGTAACTCTCACTGAGGTAAAGGGATTCGATCATATAAAGATTTCCAGCAGAACAGCATGTTCCCAAATTCAGTGCGTACTCTTCAGTCTACATATGTAGTGTTAAGAGGAGCTTATTGCTTCAGAGAACATATCTTTTCAGTTAAAAATCAGTCTTTATGCTCCATTAGTGTTTTTGCTTGCATCTGCTGTACAAATTGTGTCCTTTTTTATCGATTTTGTTCTTTTACCTTTTACTAGAGAAGCATGTCATGAGGCTTACGGAAGATCCAGGGTGGCTTGTGAGCACTGTAGTAAAAAGGACTGAAAGCTTATCTTTCCTTCCTTATGGAATTCAGTGTTGAAACCAAGGCATTTAAGTACAGTTGTTGAAAACCTTCTGTTGTGAGCAGAGCTTGAAAAGAAAACAATACCATAGCGAGTCACTTGTTCTTTTATTGCCTCTCCCTGTGCAACCTGCTTTTAGCTGTTTATTTTATGCTGATTAAACAGACTCCTTTCATTAACTTCACTTCCTTAGATATTGTTTCTTCTGCAAACAAGACAAGTGCCAAAAATAGTCATCTTTTGAGCTTTGTTCAACCTGAACTTTTGCTAAGCTGTTCCCATGTGCTCTGTAAATAATAACTATAATGGGATTCTATTAGTCTAATCATTCTAGCACAGAAGGAGGATATTTAGTCAAGTCAAAAGCATGTTTGATAATACATGCTAGAGAAGTATAAGGAGCTGGTTAGTCTAAGAAAGAAAACAAAACATACTCATTTTAAACAAACCCACAGTTTTTAGACCCTTTTTCTGCTTCTCCTTTGCATTACCTTCCACCCTTTCATAAGTTTACATAATATTTCTAGGGCCTTCTTTTGAAGGAGAAAGTTTCCTGCCATTCAAGGTAATCTTATTTTTGTATGTTCCTTTATTCAAGATAATAGAATCCTATGGCATGTGCTGTGCAGTGCTGGGTAGAAGCCCAATTTCCCCAGGGAGAGTTATTTCAGGTTGACAGGGAAACTAACTAAACTAGCCATGAGCTGGGTCCTTCTGCACTTGTCAGGTTACTCAGGGTGGCACAATGTCCCCTTGGCTCTGCACTGATGCAGCACAGAACCACAGTGCCGGGTCCCCTTGTCCCCCTGGCGTGAACCTGTCCTTTGTGCCAAATTTGGCCAAGCCAGGCTCTGTCCAGCTAGTGCCAGCGGCTGAGATGGGCTGAACTGATTCAGTGTTTGGTACTGGTGCTGCCCTGCAGCTGCCTGCTGCTACAAACTTGTCCTGTGAGCCTGGATTCATGTACCAGGAGAGAGTGACTGACACACAGAGCTGGAGTTGGGATGCATAAGGAAACAGGAGGTAGGCACGGATATCATATGTCACAAGTGTGTCACTACTGGGTCAGAGCCAGCTGCCCCTCTAATCAGTAATAAGTGGTAAATTAATAAGTTATGATATATTAATTCTTGTTTAGTAATACCTTGCCTTGTGTTTTCCCACTGTGGCTGGGGAGTATAATTTAGGAAGGAAAATAGTGTTATTTAGCTCTGAATTCCTTTCAGTCCTGGCAAACGCTGAGCATGCTGACCTTGATCAAACTGATTGTTTAAATACATGCTGGTCCAGTGGTTCCCCTTTCCTGCTTGTTAAAAGCATTGCCAAGCTCAAAATTAAAGAAAACAGTACAGTTCACTATTGCACTGTTATTTTCCTCATTTAACTGTTTAATTTGTATCACTGGCAGAAAAAACCAAACCAACAAAACACATTCTGAGCTCTTTTACTCTATATATTCTCACTCCTGTACCTCTCACTACCTGTACATCTTTCACAGTGAATTAAAGCATGGAAAGTTTTTTTTCCACACTGAATCTTAAACTGTGTTTGGATATAAAATTGGTGTGCGCTTCCTGCAATGTTTCTGCTGTTCTTATTGCAATTTAATCTCACACTTCATTACTAACTATATCTATTCTAGACAATCCCATGTATTCTAATATAGATACTAAATTTTTTTAACTAGTCTTCTGGATTAAAGGGTTCTATACTGTGCCATCTAGAGTTTATCTGATTTATTTCAAAGTGAATGGGACTAATTTTAGGCTTTTCAGGTCTAAATCTTAAAAATCCTTTATTTCTGATTAAATCAAAGTGAAACTGTCCCTTATAGTAGTACTTTTCATGTAAGAGAATTTTTTTACATGTGTTAGTTAAGCAAACCCAAAATTAGTCTCTGTATATCAATGTATTCTTGAATTCACTGAATCGCATCCAATAGAAACTCAAACATGTCTAAGAAGCGTTGAACCATCATTTCTTTATTGTCCTGGCTGCAGACTACAGTAAATAAGAGGTGCTTGAGTGTTTTGTATCTCCAGTAGTTTTGAGCAAGAAATACAGGATTCTTAAAATATATATGGAAGAAACTTTCCAAGTAACAGGTGTGTGGGAGAAGCTGGCTGAAATAAATAGGTAGACTGCAGAGCTTTACTTTGTATTTAGCTATCCAATCAAACACAGAGATATAGTTTGGGAGAAATGAGATAAGAATTTGAAAAATTAATAAAAGGCTTAGTTGACTTAAATCTCCTGTCAAGGTTAGTGAGAGATTTACTTTAGCTTTTACAGAAAAGACCTTTAGGATAATCTGGAATTATTTAAAACTAATAATGCATTTTATTATCAAGCCATCTGGGGGAGAATAAATACTATTATTATTAAGTCATTAATGAAAATGAATAAAGAAGTTCATAAAAACTTAACTGCATATGTTTTCCTACAACCCCTTTCTTTTTATATTTTCAATAAAGGCCTTAATGGTAGAAATCCTGGCTGAGGGCAAATTAAATTTTAGAAATACCTCTTATTTTCATGAATAACAAAGTTGGTTTAGAATTTGTAATCATTGAATCACCAGTACTAAGAAGTGAACTACAAGGCTCCTGCCCTCCCCTTTCACTTTCTTTCCACTCTCTGTCATCCTCATCACAGCTTTTCTCTGCCTGCTTCTGGCTTGTTGGAGAAGCTCAAGGGTGGTGGGTGTGGAACAAAGCTTGTCATTGCTGAAGCGTCACTCACAGCGGTTATCTAGGACTGGCATTATCAGAACTCATAAAAAACTATGAGTAGAGTGAGCTGCCAGCAGCAGGAAGAACAATATGAGGGCAATCCTGTGAGGAGCAGGGAGTGGAGCCACTTAGGTGTGGGAGAGTAGCAGAGGGAGGGGGTTTGTGGGTTTCTTGCTTGGATTATTTTGATCCATTTGTTCAGCCTAACTATTGAGTTGCTGAAGAAGCAGGGTAAATCACTTTGTTCCTCCTCTGCAGGGTGAGGAATGACAGCATTTCTGTGATGAGTCCATGGATCTTAGGTATAAACACTGAAAGAGGCAAGCAGTATTATTTTGTCAGAAAAAAAAAAAGAAAAAAATTCTGGACCAGATCTGAGGAAGGTTAACCACAAAGACCAGAATTAGGTGTAGCCTTGCTCATTCACCTCACTCTTAGCCCTGTGATACTCATAAGCTGTTCCTTAGTTCTGTACAAAAATTCTCCTATTCTTGAAGACTTAAGCTTGATGATTGCAATGAAATTCATTAAGAACAATGCTGGTATTCTAGACCGAGGTGAGCATGCTTTGCTGACACTTTCAACAAACCTGCATGGGAGATGTAGCTTGTTCCAAATTTTGGCACTCTAACGCAACCTTAGAGAACACTGAAAAATTGAAAGGAAATCTTTAGTTCTGTGATTTTGTCTTTTTCTGTAAATTCTGAAGAACTCTAATTTTCTGAGTGCAAAGCAAAATGTAGTATTTCCATTTGAAGTACCATATTTTTCTAACACCGTGCAAAAGTATATAAACAGACATACTCTTATTCTAAAAAGCTCTGAACAGACTGTTGAAGTTTCCCTCCCATTTTACTTGTCTGATTTATAGCTGGAGTTGGCAGCAATGTCTATAGCTAAAGTTTCTTAACACTTTCTGTTACCACGTCTGTTTTCAATTGCTTATAATTTTGCCAGCTTCAGCTGCTTCCCAGTGTTTTAAGACCTTTTGGCTTGGCCAGTGGTTTTGAGCTTTTATGATACTGGTGAGTTACTTCAGAAGTTTTATGGACCTCATCCTGAGCTGATCTAAATTCGTGTAACTTGAACACTGGGTTTAGCTATACTTTCCTGGATATAATGCTGCAGAAAGAAGCCCAGCTGGTTTTATTTATTTTTTAGAGAGTTGTGATGTGAATGAGAATGAGACAGACAGTAAGGAAAATTGGGAGGAAGTTGGGCTGGAAACTCTACAGTCATGACATGTAGTAACTTCTTTCTATTATTCTGCCTTTTCATGTTTCACAAGCATGTGGATTCCATTTGACTGCAGCCAGCTCTGCCCTTCATCAAGCTCAAATTTCGTGCTATTGCAAAAGCAAGCCTGAGGGGGTTATCCTAAAGGAGGAAAACTTCAATAAGTAACCTAGTGCATTTTTCACTGAATTCCTACACAGAAGAGGTGGTAGAAAAAGTTGCCTCATTTATTTAAGTAGTCCTGTACTTGTGCTCCCCAAAACTGAGCTCCCCTGTTTGCTGCAGGAGACGATCCTCTGGGATAACTGGATTCCTGCCGTTTATGTGCCATATCCCCATGTCTGTAGTAGGAGGTTCCCCTTCAGCATGGGTGCTAGAGAAGGCAGCATTTAGTGACAAATACTACAGTGGGAAGAAGTCCAGTCCAGCAGAGTGGGTTGTCCATTTCCAGTAATAAGATTGTATAGAGGAAGGGGTTCATATGTTTAGTGCCTTAATGGTTGATGTGGATTTTTTCTTAATTTCGTGAATGGAGAATGCTAATTTAATCATGAGAATTTTGAGTCCTGCAGTGGTGTTTTAGCCTAACAAAGTGTACTTAATCCATTCATCTTTCTTGTGATTTCAGCTTTTGGACTTGTTTTCTTAACATCTCTTTATCCTTTAGTGATCTTAAAACAGTATTCTGTTATTCTGAGTCTGTGCTTGCTCTACTGCAGGCATATATGGGTTAAAGCAGGGAAAGTCTCACTGTAGTATACTGTATTTATTTAATTCCCAGTACTTCACTGAAGGTGTCAGTATTTTCAAGGAGACTCCTGTGTTGCTGGAATTGTCAGTCTTATGTAGTCAGTGCTATGGTTAAAATACACATGCAACAAGTTAAAGAGGATACTTAATTAAATCCTTCATTAAGGTTTAGTTTACTTCTCTGAGCTCTTAGTGTATAGGGCACATGTAGTTAGTGATGCTGTAATGAAACCAAATTGTTGCAGTTTTTTCTTTTCAAAAAGGGCTGTGGGTAGAGCCTTGAACAGGGACTGAACCAGCAGCTTTTTTTCTTCCTGTTAGAAAAATCTTGTTTAGTTCGACCACATTAGAGACATTATGTTCTGTAAAATTAAGTAACTTACTAAGAAAATTTATTCAAAGGAAGGAAGAAGACATGCACAAAACCATTTTTGGGAGCCTGAGTCCACTATCGAGTGTGGCTCTCATGGTGCCAGTACTACTGTCCTGGCCTGACCAAGGACACACCGCGTGGGAGCAGAGAAGTTTTCAGTCAGTACTGCTGCTGCCTGGCAAACAGGTTTGAAAGCAGACTTCAGGCAGAATTTCTGCCCATGAAACTCCTTTGTGAAAGGTATTGAAGGCTAGTGAGTTTGTTTGGACCGACAAATCAATACTTTGATATTATCAGTGCATTCAGCTGCTCCTGCTCTGCTCCCCAGGAGAGCCAGTAGCAGAGTGATCTTTGTAAGTGGTGTAACTTTGTACAGGGAAAATCATCAAATTACCTGGGAGAGTAGCAGAGTTGCCTCTCAGGAGGCTCACTTTTTATTGATTTATAAAATATATAATGTCTAGATCTCAGACCTCCTGAATGTGTTTGATTTAACTGGATTCTTGAATAGACCATGTCTTCAGCTTGGTCTTTCAAAGACTGTTGCAATTTTTCCAAACACACTACTTTTCTCACTCTTTACCATTAAGGATTATGTTTCTTTTCCATGTCCTCTGATAAATGTACTTGTTAATTGGATGCATCTTTTAGTAATATTATCAATGTCTCTTGCTATAGGTGGATGCAGAACTTCAAACTGTAGGGTTCAGAAAAGCTGAACTAGTAGAATGCAAGATGGAGCAGATTTATCATCACTTGATTTCTAGGTATTGAGGCCTGTTTTCAGACTCAATTTCAAAGTTTTGAATTGCTTGTATTAGTTTTCTTTTCCTGAAAGTTAGTTTAAAGGGAACTTCAGAGCACAGTTACTGTCTCTTGGAACACAGCTTTTCTGTCCGTGATCCATTTCCTCTGACTCTAAAGGACTCCAGCACACCTGGCAACCCCCTTTTGGAAGAGCAATCTGTAAGACTCATTCTTCTGCCTTAGAGTCATGATGAGGGTGGACTCCAGCTGGGCAATCTGATCTAGCTGAAGATGTCCCTGATCACTGTAGGGGGCTGGAACTAGATGACTTTTAAAGCTCTCTTTCAGTCTAAATGATTCTGTGAGTCTATGACTGCAGCCAGCCATGTTCTCTAGAGAGCCTTGCTTTACCAGTATATTCCATTTGCTGGTTCTCAGCTTTTGAAATTAGGTGAATTAGGATGTAACTGGAAAACAAGGGTGAAGCTGATCAAGCTGATGCTTGGTTGACCCCTCAGTAAACCAAAGCAATTCTGAGTGGAATAGAAAAGTAATAAACATTTGAGGGAACTAGTGATGAGCCATATCAGCTTGCTGTGAAGTCAGATCAGTACCACAGTCAGTGTGAGAGAGGCACAGGCACATGTCTGGTATTAAAAGAGGGATAATCAGGGGACAGTGAAGGAGTAGGTGAACTGTCACTTACAGTAGCCTTTTAGGTCAGCTGAGCTGTCTTGTCTGCCATGGCTCTTAATTTTATAGCCTTCTCATGCCAGCACAGACATGCAGTGAGGAGAGTGTGACCCACAATCTGGCCCATCTTGTTCCTGAGAAAAGTGTCCCAGAAGAAATAGAATTTGAGCTAGAAAGCAAAATCACTCTCTTAACAGACCGTGAAGTGCTGACAGGCTGCTTTTAAAACAAACAAAAGTCCAAACCACCCAAAACTCACACTTGATTTTGTAGTTTTTGGATTTAAACTACCCCAACACATGTAGATGCCTACAAAATATTACGCTTTAAGAATGTTTCAGGTCATTGGTCTGTTACTTGCAGGATTAAAAATCTGTCTTAAAAGACATTATGATCTGTCTGGAAGGCTGGTGAAAATGTATCCTTCTCGTAGCTGTTAATCTCCACATCTGCCCCTCTAGAATGCTTTCATGTGATCTGCCCCTGTTGTTTTTTAAGCTTATGTGACTGATGCTAGATAAAGATTATATAGATCAAATGGGAAAGAGTATGATTATTTTACATACAATATAAAATTCAAAAAGCATGCTTTCATCTACCCACTCCTTTAAAAAAAAAGAAAAAGGTGGGGGGAGAAAGGTGTCAGACCTTATTCAGAGGATAATTATCTTCTCCTGCACAGTGAGTTATAGAAGAAACATTGAACTCATCAATATGAGAATATCCCCCCAAGTTATAATCTGGAAAAAGTAGAGGGTTGAAACTAAGAACAAAGGCTTGTCAGACTAAAATGGATACAGCTGTGTGTACAACTTTAATGCTGTTCATAAGGAATTATGCTAAGACTCCTACAAAACTAATCGTGTGATCACCAAAGTGGACATTTCTGGAATTTAGAAATACAACAATAGCAGGGGTGTGGGGGTAGGGGTTTTTCTCAGCAAAATTGAACACCTCATGCTTGTTTAAGTATGTTATACTACTGCTCCTTGCATTTTGAACACTGACAATCAGTTGGCCAATGTTATCTGTGAGCCTCATGTCTGAGACTGCAGCAGCTGTTGGGATGTTGGGAGGTGCACAGACACTGCAAGCAGCCCTGCCCTAAAACCTCAGAGAAGGGTGGTAGCTATTATTTGATGCAGTCAAGGCTTTTAAAAGAAAAACTTCTTCATCTCCAACTGTTTTTTTCTCTGTTTTGATAATATTAAGTAATAATATTATTGATAATATTTGATAATATATTGAGCTATTTCTTCTGGTAAGAATACTCAGGAATTCAAGACATGCAAAGCAAAGGAGGGATTCTGCTTGAGAAAATCACTTGCAAATTCCTGTTAATTTTGCATGCAATTAACGTGGTGTTGGCCTTTCTCAGCTCTAGTCAATATGATTGATGGATTTCTTTCAGGGTAGTCGATTTAGTTTATTGAGGACTTTTAAACAGTGACTGATAGCTCTGTAAGTCAAAGAATGAGTAGTTTAAAGGACTGTCAGAAGTAGTACTGAATATAAAATAGCATTCTTTTGAGATTGAAGTTGTACTAAAAAGTTTCATGAAAGCACTAAATCGTTGCAACTTTATGAGAAAGAATGTGTAGCCTGAAAGTTGTAAGTCTTGTTTGAAAATGCATTAGGTTGGGTGGGTTTTTCTGGTTTGTTTGTTTGATATCTGTTAGAATAAAAATAGCTTTGGTTTTTTGTATTCCTAATCCTAAATTAACATGTTGGAACAGTATTAAAAATAAAGTTAAAATCTTACTACTGGAAATAGAGTAGTACGTTTACCTGTCAGGAAACAAAATGTACAAGTCCTGACAATTTCTCTAATAGAAGTTACTTTTTACCAGATAGAAGGTATTTTTCAGAATGAAAGTGATAGGAACCCGCAAACTTCTGTGGCTGTGGGATGTTGATTTCCAACACTTGCACAACTTCCTAAAGGTGTCTCAGTGGGGTGAATTCCACTGGCAGTCACAGAGTAGTCAAGGCAGGAAGGCACCTTTGGAGGTTATACCTGGTCCAATCTCCTGCTCAGAGCAGGGTCAGCCAGAGCAGGTTGTTCAGGGCCATATCCCATCAGGTTTTGATTATGTCTGGGGATGAAGAGGACTTCTCCAGGATTTCATAATTACTTACTTAAAATAAGCTCCGTTCTTGCTACTGATTGTTGTAAATATTATTGTGAATTTAGCTCTCCCCATGTATTGTAGATTGAATTCAGGTGACAAACTTGACCAATTCTGCCTGGGAGCTACACACAGTTTCACAAAATGTACTTTTCAGAATTGTACCTGACATTTTTGTGGGGATGTGGATCTCACAAGCAGCTGGGATCTCTTTAAAGGCAGAATGGACCACTAGAGGAAATGATCCAACTCATCTTTCTTTCTACTTTGGTCTGCAAACTTGGTTCTTTCCCAGTACCACACTTAGTTCTGCTGTGTGGGCACATCTTCAGCCATATACAAAATCTGGTCCAACTAAAAAGAAACTTCTGGGTTTCTGTTTTTGTATTGTGGGGTTTTGTGTTTGTGCTAGTTTTGTGTTAAGGGACTAAGATTTAGACCTCCATGGAAGCTGTTGAAAGGTTGAAGAGAAGCAGCCAAACTGTTTTTGGTGGGGTGAAGTGTCCCAAGAAATTCACCCTAAATACAAAGGCTACATAGCAGGCTTTTCATTCCTATGCCCTGCCTTTTTTCTTTTACCTGTATATTTTTGTTCTTTTTATTTGTCAGTCTTGATGTCCTTACAGTAATTGCCCCTGTGACCTTGCTGTGTTCAGCACAGGGCAGCCACAGGTTCCCCTCACAGAAGTGGCCTGGAAACCTCTCCCATGTCTGCACTGGGCACAAAATGTCAGTAGTTCCACTGAAAATGTAAAAGCATGAAAGATTGTGTGAAAAAAATTATCTTTACTTTCCCCCAGATTTTGAGGGGATGAAAATGTGGAGGTCTACTCCCCTTTTTGTGAAGATGCAATGAACATCACAAAGCAGACAGATATGTTTGTGCTCTTCAGGAAGTTTCTTTACCTTAACTAATTAAATGCACCAATCATTTTTTCTTTCTAAAAGCAGCATTAGGGTGCTGGGTTTTATGTCCAAAGACATCTGGCAGGCATGCAACAAATTAAAATGCTTTTCTTTCTTTTATTTCTTTCATAAGAAACAAAGAGTTTTCTGCTTTGTTCAAAATGTGCCACGCTATTCCCTGTGGATTTTCACGGCTTATGTTTTGTGACTCTTGCAATGGGGACAGTGATGGAAGTTGTGGAATTTTAGTCATTGACCTTAAGGCAGGTAAAAAACTCATAGGAATATTCATAAGGTATTTTGTATCCACCCAGGATTTCCAACTAGTAAAAGTCATCTTCTATCTTATTTGCCCCTAGTTGAAATAAATGCACAAGTCTGACAGTAAACAGAATATATGTCAACTATGTTGGCATTTGTACCTGCTAGTAATAGGTTCAAGTATAGGAAGATCAAGCTATTGGATAGCTAGGAAGTAGAAAAATGTTATTACTCCCTGTTCTACAGATTTGGCTCATTTATCAGAGTTCCCGCTTGTCCTTCTTTATGTGATGTTGCATTGCTAGAAGTTGATCAGTGACCTGCACAAATCAATGGGCTGCCTTTCCAATATTTGACAGGGGGGTATGGATGGGTTGCATGCCATTAGTGGGTTTGTCTGTGCTACTGATGAATATTCTTGACCACAAGACACCAGCAATCAGAGAACAGGAGGCAGCCCAAGGCTACTTTTCTGCCTTGACTCCATCAGGCTTGTAAGCTAAAAGGAGTGGCAGTGCAGGCTGATAATTTCTGATCTCTTCTGACATCAGTAGGCCCCGTGACTAAGTATGTGTAAACAAAGAGGGGTGGAGGAGGAAAAAAACTGGACACCGTAGAAAAAGGTTTTGTTTTTAGAGGTACTCCTTCTTTTACCTCCTTCAGATGTACTTGTGTAGAAACCTGCTTTATTTTACAGGAGCCTTCCTGCCATTTGTTGCCTGGTGTTGTTTACATGTTCCTGGTATATTTCACTGTGATCTTGATGTCTGTGAGTTTCCATGATAATTTAACTGTGAAAAGGCTGTTCTTCAGATCATCAACCTGTTAGTTTCAAAGCATTAGAGTGTGTTAAGGGCTTCACTTTAAGAAGTAATGTATATTTATAAATCACTTTGAATTGGGTGAGAGTTTTGGCTCCAGGGACAGGGCTTGTTGGGGATTCTTAGGTTCTTTATTAGACTAGGTGACACAGTTGGAAACTACAGATTCCTTGGCTGTCAGGCACCAAGGTCAGAAACAGAAAACTTTAAGCTAATCACAGAAGAGAAGAGTTGCTTCAAGCTTAACTTAATTATATTAGGGAATTAAAGAGAAAACTCTTGTTGGTAGTTTTTAGAGCAGAGGTGAATGTGAGCAAGTGGAGACTTGATAAGGTCATAGAAAATCTTTAATGCTTTGTAAATGATAAGTACTCAGAAGAGAGTAATGCTTTTAATAGCAAATCTCTTGCTGTCAGGAAGAATAGTTCTGAGACCAAAGAGCTACCAAAGGCTGGCTTCCTCAGTCTCTTAAGACATGTAGACTCCCATTCATCCTTGCAGCTTATCTCCCTGCCCAATTTCTACTACATTTTTATTAAAGTCAGTGCTATTTGCACTATCTTCATATATTCCTTAGTAAACTTTTAAGCTATCCTGAAAATTTGTTATGCTTTCACTAGCTCTTAAAAGCAACAGGTTTTGCAACAGACTGATCCTGTTTGATCAAAGAGAAATCATTTAGACTAAAATGTTAGTGTTAAAAAAAAAAATATTATTGCTAGAGGCTTCTTGTGAGTGTTCTGTTATTTCTACAGTTCTAGAAATACACACATTTCTACAAAGAAAAGAAAAAACTATTTCATCACTTACCATCTAAATTATACAAAGACATGGTTATTAAAAAACAAAAACAAAACAAAAAAAAAAAACAAAAAAAAACCAAAAAAAAACCAAGAAAAAAGTGTAACCTCTTCTAAATGACTAAATGAAACAAAACACAGATGGGTCTCTGCTTTGTCTTTTAGGAGAATTAGGGAAGAGAACATCAAGCAGCCATAATTTTTTATTTGCTAAATTTAGGCATGTAAAGACATTAAGTAAAGTAGTTGTTCAAATACTCTTTCATTCATGTTATATTTATAATGAGCTTCATGCAGGTGGTATGAGCTAGGAATTTTATATGTTTATTGATGGGGAGAAAGAACTGCAATAAAACAGTATAGTCCAAAAATAATTAAAAGAAATGCTGTAAATTAAAAAACAGTTGTTGGTGACTACTCACTTTTTAAAACTAATTTGACTGAAAAACTACAGGCAATTAATAAGAACCTGACAAAGTGTTAATGTGTGTGCTATAGGGCTGCCTAGAACTTCTGACATAGCTGTAGAGACTCCAAGGCAGAATTTTGATTACTAAAAACTTTATTTCCCAATAGCACAGAACCATTTTCCTAGATCTTCCCAGCTTTGTGAGTAAAGCATATCTTTAGGATGGTTTTGCTTAAATCACAGTATCATAGAATGCTTAGGTTGAAAGGGATCTTTAAAGGTTATAAAATCCAGCCCCTCCCTTCAATGAGCAGGGCCATCTTTAAGTAAACCAGGTTGCTCAAAGTCCCATCGAAACTGACCCCTTGAATATTTCCAGGGATGGGATAATTTTCTGTTCCAGTGTTTCACCACTTTCCTCGTGAAAATTTAATTGCTCTTACCTACTCTGAACTGACCCTCTTTTAGGTTAAAACCATTGCTATCTGACTCATTCTGTCACTACAGGCCCTACTAGAAAGTCTCTACTTTGTTTTTTGGGGGGAGAAGTACTCCGGCATGTTTGTAAATTAAAAGCTCAACATGGCTTGACAACGTACATTTGCAGCCCAAAGGGCAACCATAACCTCCATGTGCTGGGCTGCATCCAAAGCCCCGTGGGCAGCAGGGCAGGGAGGGGATTCTGCCCCTCTGCCCCGCTCTGCTGAGACCCCACCTGCAGTGCTGCATCCAGCTCTGGGGTCCCAGCACAGCAAGGACAGGGACCTGCTGGAGCCAGCCCAGAGGAGGCACCAGGATGATCAGAGGGATGGAGCAGCTCTGCCATGAAAACAGGCCAAAAGAGTAGGGGTTGTTCAGCCTGGAAAAGAGAAGGATTTTGGGAAACTTTATTGCTGCCTTCCAGTAAAGGGAGGTTACAAGAAGGCTGGAGAAGGACTTTTCACAAGGGCATGCAGTGACAGGAAAAGGGGGAACAGCTGTAAGACGGGGGGCCACAGTAAATTCTCCTTGTGGCCTTCTGCTCTCCATGGTGAAGAGCCCAAATGGTCTCAGCCTTTCCTCACAGGAGAGGTGCTTCATCCCTTTGACCATTTTTGCAGCCTCCTTTGGACCTGCCCCAACAGGTCTACGTCTGTCTTGTTCTGAGAACTCGAGCTAGACATGGTATTCCAGGTGGAATCTTACCAGGGTGGGACAAGCCACAAAGTCCTCTAAAATTGTCCAGTAGACTAAAAAAACATCTACGTGTTTTGTGAAAATGAAAATCATAAGAGCTCAGTGAAGGAGGTCTTCTGTTTGTAAACTTACTGCATAAAGGAACAAGAAATTGGACAAGAAATTGTCATTTTCCATAAGTTTTTTCTTATGATCCTTGGCCATCATTTTATAAGCTACTATCTAAAATTATCAAAGCATATGTGCCTCCTTGTGCATACTGTAAGTTAAAAATAGATTTTCAAATGCATTGTGTGCCACTAATCCAAAGAAGACATGTTTCTGCTTCTAAGCAGATACCAGTTAAAGAAATAATTAGAAATGTGTGTGTATCTATAGGAAAAAAAATGGATAAAATTCCTTTTATTTACTTATGTAGGAAGAAAAAGGCTTGTTTCTTGTTCTGACTTCCAGGCTCTAGACTGCACAGATGTCAGCATAGATTATTTTTGGTGGAGTCCAAAAGTGACCGAAACTATTTATAGAACAGAATTATCTGGGTATTTCACATCTTCCCTAATCAAGGATTTTAAAATCTTTTTTTTTCTCAGTTTATTTTTCTACCTTTATTTTCAAGGAGACAAAAAAATGTGGAACCTCTGTAAGAACCAGAAGTACCTCTATATTATTAGAGTTGCTTCATTTTTGCAGCAATATTAAGTTACATAAATATTTCTCTCACATCAGCAGAGTTGATGGGAGAGACTGAGGGCAATGTGAAATGCAATCCTGATTCATCGCCAGGCAACTTAAAGTGTGATTTCTTTGATTGTCTCCATGAAAACTGGTAGCAATATATTATCATACACTTATTTAAAAAAAAATGAACAGTGTGGCTCAGAAAAGGTGGACAATTAATTAAATGAAATGCTTGTTCATCTTGCAGGTCATGCAGTTAATTGTGCCAAGATTTGCTTTGAAATCATGCATGCCTCAACTTGGACTTTTTGCCTCCCTGGAGAATTCCTGAGGTCTTAGTGTGCATCACGCTTCCTGTGGATGCTGGGCTAATGCTAGCTAATCCTGTTAGCTTGTACAATAGATACAGTGAGATCTGGAAATTGGGATCTGTGTTCAGAAATTGGGATCTGTATTCAGTAGATCTGTGCACCAGCAAATTGAAATCTTTGTGGCTCCCTGAAAAGGAGAGTAAAACATGGTTAAAATTAGTATCATGCACTTCGATAATTCAGACTCCACAGGGTAGAGGAATAGCTGCAGCTAGGATTAAAGTTTTTTCAGGTACTTGTAATACACTTCAGCTGTAGAGTGAAACTGTGCTTAAATGAATTCTGTGCTTTTCAGCTTCTCATGTTCCTGCATATATAGGAATCTATTTCTTTAATCCAATTTTCCTTTTGGATTTTATGTTTTCTTATATCAGACCAGTGTAATTACTCAGGGTTGGTTTGGATTTTTAATTTGTTTTAGACAGTGCAGAAATATCTGTCAGTTTAAGAATGCTGAATCTTAGACTTTCAGAAAATGCCCAGACAGGTCAAAAAGCAATCCAAAATTTTATGGTATCTCCGAGAGTTTCAAATAGAATTTTAATATATAAATATTCTGTTGCAAATGTATTAAATTCCTTATTACTTGTACTGCAACATATTGCACTGCAAGCATACATGTTATTAATGACTGTGGGGTTTTTTTCCTGAAGAACTTTGAGATTAATTCTTGTTTATATTTATATATATGTTTCCTGTGATGATTGCACAGAATGAGGATTTAGAGTTTTGTAAATACTTGTGAGTGAAGTCAGGGTTTCCTCACATTGACCAAGCCAATTGGTAAATGTGAACCATTGAGTCCCCAAAACAATGGCAAAGGGACTTGTTAACAACAAAACAACTCTGTATTCGGTGAAGAACACACAGGGCAAAGTATGTTCTTGGCTCCATCCGAGCTGTTAGCTTTTCCTCTCTCCCTTCAAAGCAAGAAAAAGAGGTTTTTCAATTTTCTGTTAGCATTCCTTCTTTACAGGATCAACATCACTCCAGTGTAAAAATGATGGTCATACACAAAAATCCAGCAGGATCAGGAGATCTGCTATAATGACTACAAATAATATAGTAAAATATATTAGTATAATTTATAAGAGAATAGAAGACCTTCTTCCCCTTAAGCAGGCTGTGACAGAAAAAACAATCTGTGATTTTAAATAAAATTAACCTCCTTTAAATTGAATTAACTTTGTTTTTTAATCTGGGTCACATTGCTAAAGCAATGGTCTTTATATAGTGTGAAGGCTTAAAAATAATAAATACAGATGCAGAAATGTGTGTCCCATAAGCATTACATAGGTTTCATTTTACTATGTCTGTAGAAGTGAAAACTATTTCCTTTCTCTTTGTAATGCTTTTCAACCCCCACATTCAACAAGGACGGAAAGAAGGTTGGGTTTCCAAGGATGTTCTTTAGAAAGTCACTTATTCCTGGTATCATGTCTCACCAATTATTAGCACAATACCACAAATATCTCCAAGGTTTTGTAAGCCCTTTGGTGCAGGATGTATAACAACCATTTAATAACCATTTCTATACAAAGCCTTCAGGTTGTAAAGGCATACAGAGCTGAAAGGAATGGAAAAGGAAGCAACTTAAGAAGAAGCTAAAATATTCCATTTGTAAATCACTGGTGTTTACCTAAAATGGTATTTGTTGAAGGTCTTTCAGGGTAATATTTTAATGGCAGAGTTTATTTAATCCAAAGCTGGATTGGTTCTCAAAAGTGAGAACTTTTGTTATTCTTTTATGTCTTCAAGAACAAAGGTGAAATTTACAGATTCATTTTTTTTCCACAACCAGATCAATTTGTGTAAGACTACACAGCACTAACAGGGATTTCCATTTCATATAAGAGGAAGCTGCTGATGATCAGTGGGTGTTTACTTGAGGTGACTGTCAGAAAAGATACCCCACTTTTTCTAGACTTGATGTTCACTGACAAACCAGTCTTCAGGGCCTCTCCAGCCATTGACCCATTTTTCTTGGCTTCCATAAAGGGAAGTGAAGTCAGTCAAAAGTCCATTGCCTTTGTGCAGTTTCTGGCCTTTAGCAATTCTCTTCTCAATTTTTTTGTTCCACTTGTCTTGTTAGTCTGGAGACTGTTCGCAGGTACCTTGAAATACATCAATATTTCTGAGATCACCTGAGGTGAGTGATGCTTATGTATTCCTTAGGAAAGACTGATGTATCTTTCATGACAAAACAGAACACTGTCCTTGCCCCAATAATGCTTGTTTTTTTTGCTCGATATTTTCAGTAGGGCTGATTGCTCAAAAGATAGAAAGATGAATTATTCATTAAAAACTGATCTGCTCATTCAGATCTCAAGGTTTTACAGACTCTCCTGCTACAGCATATCCTGGGAATACAAACTTCCCCCTTTTGGCTCACTCATTTATTGTTGATTCAATGAATTCCAGTTGCCTGTCTGCAAGCTGCATCACTTTCTGACCCATGTGCTTCTAGCAATTGGACAAGAACAATTGTAAGTCTGAGCCATGAATAAGATGTTCTTGATAGCTGCAGTGGTGACTGATACTGTAGTGGGGCTTTTTGTTTTCTAAAAAAGTGTATCCTATGTGTAATCAAGGAACCTGAGAGGAATTCTAGCCTCCAACTGAAGAAATGATTTTAAAGTGTTTTTAAAGTTATGTGGAATACACTGCTGCCTAGAATGAAAATAATTCTATGCTTAAAGAGTTAGCTTTACAGGGTTACTTTCCTAGATTGGGACCTTTATTTAGTCTACATTTTGAAATCCTTGCTTATTTCTCTTGTGAATACTTTGCTGTCTTAGTTGTTATGAATAGAGCTCTTTGTTTTCTGTATCTGGAATTTAGTCTAAATAATGACCTCCAATGAAGTACTTCTGTAAGGTCACAAATGCCTCTTGGAGCCAAGCTAAAGTAAACATCCTAAATAATGATATTTTATTTTTTATGAACCTAATATATCACTGACAAATACTGAAAGCTCTCCAGTAAGGGAATGGTAACTCACCACCTCAGTTTCATTGACCTGCAGGCTGCTTTTCTTCTGAAGAGTTTGTTTAACTGCAAAGGATGGAAGTCTTGAGTACTCCCATACAGCACATATGGCTAATTTAAAGCCAGCAAGTTTGGGTCAGGAGAAGATGGTTAAAATAGGCTGATTCTGTACCAGTGAGTCCCTCAGCCACATAGTGTAGAAATGTTTCCTTTAGAAGCTCTTGCTTCTGATCTAGAGATCAGAAGAGATCAGAGATCATCTCCTGATGTAGTCACACATGGAGATTCCTAAACCAGACAACCTGCTTTTTCCTTTAAGGAAAAAAGATAACCCAAAATCCTGAAGAGTGTGTTATCTGATCCCTCCATTAGGGAAGTCTGCAGCTGTTCGTATTTTTTCTCCGCAGCACGTGTCACTGTGGCAAATGGAAAATATTTTCATCCTCTAGGATTACAGAGCTGCTGAAAAGCCATAAACAAAACATAACTAGAATTGTGCATGTAAGTGACAGTTAATGTGACCTCTCAGAAGGTAAGGGTAGAGAGGAAAAAAAATACCAGAGACAATTCATATTTTGATTTCCAACAGTACACTTCAGAGAGTTTCGGGGAAATACAAAAACATACACCTGGGGAAAGTATTTTTTATAAAGAGATGAATGCGTGTACTTCTGTATGTATTAAAAGTAAAGCCCCAGTGAGTAAAGTGGGGATCCATTTGAAGTCATCCATTTCAGTAAAGTCACACTGATGTTAATGTACTTTAACAGTTTCTGTTCCCAGGGCATCTGACAGACTTTCAGGCCCTATCGATAATGAAGGAGAATGTGTCAATACTCCCACTTTAGGACCTCATTCAGAAGAAAAGGGATTTTTTTCAAGGTCAGACAGAAAGTCTGTGTCTTAATTCTGAATTTCATCAGGCTAAGGCCCTAATCCTGACAGTTTCACTCTTTTCTTTTGAGGACAAGGGGGCCTTGGAGTTTTTCCTTAGTTGTTGCTCATCCTTTCTACATTCAAGTTTCCTGCAATTGCAGAGTGTTTGAACAGAGAAAAACAGAGGCATTTTAAAAAATGGGAAGGAGAAGGGGGAATTTAGAAACCTGCTTTTAGTTTTGGCATCTGCAGCTACCTCGCTCCAATGGTGTGCTGCCTGCCAGCTCTTTCCAAGGCAGAAGGAGCTGCACCAAATTTCCCAGTTGTGCCTACCATCCATGAAAGCACGTGTGATGTTTCTTACAAGTACAAATGATCCAAACCCCCAAAGGGCATGATTTTATGTCTTTTTATAGCAGCGATAAGGCTGTTTACTATAAGTACTCTCAAAATAGAAAGATCTTTATAGAAGTTGTTACTTGTTGGATAAATATGGTCTGCTAATTCACCTCTGTTGCTTTTGCAAGTATTCAGACCAGTGCCTAGAAATAATTCCAGACATCTAGGCACTGAAACAAGAACAATATTTTAGGATTTAAAAAGTTAATTCTGAAGACATAAACTATTTATTATTTAACAAAAAAAAGAGAAGCGACATTGTTACTACTTTAAAAATAATGTGATGAATGTGATTTGGTAACCAGCTGGGGCTGAGTGTTCACCTCCTGTTGAGAGCACACAGTAAATATAACAGAATTTTAAAAAGGATTTAAAATGCTCTTTTCCTGTTTGGGTGATAGGAAGGACACAGCCAACAGAACATTTCACATCGTGGACATCAAAAACATATGACATATTTCTAGCATCAAATCCATCTATTGCATCAGATCACATTCTTGAAAATGTACTGTTGAATTAATATTTGTGATTTAGTAAGTGTGTTTTGGTGAGAAAATGTTTTGAAATTGATTTTTACCTTCCATCTTTTTTAATTCCACCACTTAGAAAGCACTGTCATATGAGTAAAAAGTACCTGGACATCCTTTATGAACAGATCTGTATTCTTTTGTTTGGGATCAGCTCCTGGGAACATACTGCAAGGTGAACAGTGATTTTAGAGTGTTAATTCTAGGTATTAGAGGAGGGTAAATGTGCAGAAACAGGACAAAAAGGGACATTTGTATCTTAGAGTCTGCATGAAGTGAGGAAACAGTTTTTTATTTACAGTTGGTCCTTGGTAAAGATTCTATTTATTGAGTTTGACTATCATGTAATGTGGAATTTCACTTTCATTCAACTACAGACAAAAAAGGTCATGATCTTTGTTTACATGCTGGCACTAAAGTGCCATTGGCACACTGGCTTGAAGAGTGAGTGCCAGGACTTGGCACTCTCAGGCCCAGCAATGTTTCCAGGTCCTGTGATACATTTGGGACTGGCTGGAAGTGCTAGATTTTACTTTTGGCCCACAACCCCAGAAATACCACACTGCAGACAAGGATTGCCTTTGCAGATATGAACTACACCTTACCCTGCTCCTTTCTCCTCCATACTTCCCCTACCATGATGTAGATTTACTCTACATGCTGACTGTAGTTCATAGCCAGAAAATTCCCACTTAACATTACCAGGCAGTCTCTGACATTTGTTGCATATTCAGAAGGAGGCAAAACTAAATGTGTAACTTATGCAATTGACCTGTTTCAAGTGTGTTTTGCTTTTCCACTTTGGAGCACAACTTCAGCACTTTGAGAGGAATTTCAGCACTTTGAGAGGAGCCATAGGGATGCAGCTCAGCACGGAGACAGCTGAAGTGCAGATCCAAAGTGGCCTCACACTGTCTGATGGAAACAACTGGTGGTGTCTGAAGGCAGTTTGATGATGTCATTCCCTAGGGGGAAAATGCCAAAGTTCAGAGTGGTTGATCCGTCTGGAATAGCTAAGGATGAAGCTTCTTGTCTGCTGTGGCTGCGGGATGTTCTTATGGCTTCAAAGGCTGTGAGATGACCATGGAGGGTTGGGTAGAGGCTACTATAAATGTGGTTTAAAAAAATATCAACAAAATCTGTTTTTCTAATATCCTTTTGTCTCACATACCCATGTCTTGCAGTTTGAATGTTTCCATGGTACCATCTAAGAGGGATGACAACTGAATCACGTATTATTATTATTTTGAAGTGCAGGAACATTCGTGATGTTCGCAACGAAATGCTGCGTGAATGGTTGGCCAACATAATGATTTTTTCATTTAGAAGTTAAAATGGAGCTTACATCCATTTTACAAATGGAACAAATGGCTTGTAGGAGCAGGTGGCTGTTCACAGGAATTACTTCAGCAGGTCTGAGTTTATGAAGGAAGAATATCTTGTGCTCCATTTTAGTTATGCCTATACAGTTTCACTACAGATGGCAGTAGCAGTTTCCCCAGCAGGGCCTTCTAAAGATTTCACTGATTGACCATAAAACAATTGTTTTATGTCTTCCCCAAGGCACAAAAATCAGAACTGTGCCTAAGGAATTCTGGAATTCCTTTATAGTCACAGTAACACTGAGGCTGCACGGTAACATGTCTAAAACACTGTTTTCCTGTAACTCAAGCTTAATTGGAAATTATCATCTAACAATATATAGAGTGTGTATATTAAAATATATATATAAAACACACAGTGTTTAGGTGTCAAATCTGCTAAAATACAATCTTTAAATTTATGTAATTTTTGTCATAATCTTTATGACTTATTATGACAATTATTTATGTGGCTTAGTTTGGAAAGCTATTGTATTCCTTTCCTAGAGACAACAAAAAACAGGAGAAAAAAGTATTTTTAATTATGGCAGTTGGTAAGGAAAGGAGAGATTGAAAAAAGAGCATTTTAAAAAGGAGTTTCCAATGAAAACGTTGCCTTCATAATAAATTCTTGAAACACACATTTTTTGCTTGGATTGTTTAATATTCAAGCTGCTTCTTACGTATAGTTGTATATCAAGGGGAAAATAAGGAAAAACTGAACAAGGAAGCAATTTAAAATTCACTCTAAAATGAGAAATAAATGTCAGTAAAGTTTGGTTTAGGTTCTTTTTTTAATTTTATTTCTGTTTGGTTTGGGTTTGGGTGTTTTTTGCTTTTTTTGGTTTTTATTACATGGTAGAACCTTATTGCTTCTGTGAGATTTCTCTGATTGCCCAGCAAGATGGCTGTTGGTAGAATTTGTATAAGGGGGATTGTGGCTGCTTCATGGAAATACACACACGTATAATTCTTCAGATAATTAATCACATCTATTCTGTGTCATATCTGGCACATTTACAAAACCATGACAGATCTGGCCAGATTTTGGCTCTCCCTTTGGGAAAATACAACTACTGTATGTCAAATCTTGCCAAATTAATGCATGTAAAATCCCTACTCTTGCTACAGTGGTAATAAGTCATACTCAAATACTTTTTTCCAACTGTTTTAATTTGGATATTTAGTTAATAAACTAGTTACTTTGTTATTTTAAATTGGACAGTGTCCGTGGTTATTGATGGAAAAAGGTTAATATATGCATGATAATACTCTAGACCTGTATTTCTAATGAATAAAAGTACATTTTTGGAGGCAACTGTAGCATAGTTGTAGTTATCTGAACTCAAATATTTTGGGTTTTCTTGCATGAGAATGGAGAATAAGATTGTGTAGGTCCCACGTGATGAAATTATGTCACTTAATTTCTTTAGTCTGTGGAGTTAGAAGTCACCATCAAGATCTGAACATTAAATTAGTGAAAGGAAAAAAACCCCAAAATAATTATTTAGCTTAAAATTCAATTTTATCTTATTTATGTGACATGCAAGGAAAGAAATGCTTTGTAGTTCTGTGACATCTTGATTGTTGGTGAGCTACAGCCCATCATCAGTAATAGCTCCAGCTTTGAAAGACAAATCCCTGTACATGAGGAGGGATACATTGCCCTGCATCCCTCTGATACTTTCCAGAACTGAAAACTGTAGCCAACATTAAAGGCATTCTGTGGTAAAATTCTTGTAAATTTGACACCCGTGATAAAAAGCAGCCCTGCAGCACCCACAGTTAACTGCTAAATTTCAGGCACCAGTGGCATGATGTGGTTCCATGTCCATGAAATTACCCATGGCATGTATTTCCCTCTCCTTGTGTTCAGGAAAGTGGCTGCTCCCTGTCAGTACCTCAGAAAAATGCAATTGATGGAAGGTGGATGCAATGGTTAGGAACAAAACACCATATAAGAGCACTGTAGCATCCAGAAAATTGATATGCCTCTTGCAAAGTGAAAAAGAGAAGCCAATCTAACAACCATTAGAGAAGAGAGATGGCTTTAAACTGAAGCATGTGGGGGACGTTTTATTCCAAGTTCTTCTTGGAATCCTTATTCTGAAATAACATGTGTAGGCAGTATGTAATTTCCTTCCTATATCTACCACCTCATTAATACAGGTTGGCAGGAGGAAAAGAAAAATGAAGAAGAATGTGCAAGGCTTGCTACATGAGTAGTAAAAGGGGCTTTTGCATTCTGTAAAAATAGGGAGGTTTTGGGTGTTTCTGAGCAAAGAAAACAGTGTTTCCATAAATATGAGGCATTAGATGGTGACACCTGAGCTGTCACAAAATGTAGCAACCAACCTGTGACTGCCTGGATTTTGTGTAAACACGAATCCTAGTTTCAAATGTTAGTGAAGCGCAAACCAAAGGGCTTTGTCCCTGTTTTAGGGGTGAAGTACATAGAGCATGTGCATGTCCTCGCATTTCATGTACAAATACAGAGTTTGGTTAGTGGGTATAACAACAGATGGTTATTGGTGGGGGAAGATTTAATAATCCTGTGCTCACACCTAATATTTCCACGCTAACAGATGTGAAGCACAGTTGTGCTTCTCTGGGCCTCGTCCCCACGAGGTGTGTGAAGAACCTCTTTTAGGGGACTGGGAATTGTCAAATGTAGGCCACAGGGAGCTTATTTGCACAGGCTCCATGGCTTGCAGCTGGAGACCTGGGGGGTTTGGTTTGTGTCAGGACATCTGCAGCAGGTTTAATTTTTATCTGCAAAGTAGCTGGCTTGCTTCACAGCTAGGGTCAGGAGTCTCAGGGGCTGCAAGGCTCACAAAGCCAGGAAGGCCATGAAGATTTGTCTTTTGCTTTGCCATTGTCGTTGCTTTGGACTTGTTGAGCTCCCTCGTGGTTGCTCTTCTCTCCCCTGTAGCCCCACAGATGAAACACATGGATTCTCCTGAATTCAGAGCAGAAACTGAGTTCAGTATTTATCTGCTTCTTTGGTATGGACCCCATGTTATATCCAGTATTAATCAAAATAGGCACTGTGAGAAGTGAGCAAATGATGGCCCATTCTGTGCAAAGTGGTGGTAAGGTAGCTGAAGAAGGTTACAGGAATATTACAGTGTTGTACAGAAAATTGAGTGCACCTCTTACACCTTTCCATTAATTATTTTTACTTCATAGTAAACTGAAGTAAAATAGTAACCATGTAGTAAACTATGAAGTAAACTTTGCTTCACAGCTGACTTCCCCACTTGATTTGTAAAGTGTATGCCAATGGAATATAGCTTTTTAGTTTGTAATTAGTCTTTTTTTGCAGCTTGTGTGTGGAGATATTCATAATATCCCATATTTGAGCAAAGGCTTTTTGAAATTATTTTGCATCATCCATTTTTATAAAGTATGTTCTGTATTTTTAGCATATTAGAGTGACTGTAAGTTCTTCTAAGTTAATTTCAGGAGTTTAGAGTTTTAGGAGTTTAGAAGGAAAAGTGTGACACTTTCTATTTCTTTTAGGTCTTTTATGACCTAAACTGTTTTTCATCATGGAACCTCTTGCTAAAACAGTTTTTTGAAAAGAAAACAGTGTTTACAAAGTAAACATTTTTTCTGGCTGCAAGATTGTTTGCTGTCCAGGAAGCAAACACATTCTACTTCATTACATATATTTTGAGTGTTTGAAAGGAAAATAAGTTTATACATTTTAAAAGTACAGCTCACAGACTTTCCGGCTGGAACCCACTTGGGAGTCATAACACATTTCCAGGACCTCCCCTAGTGAGACTCCTCAGATATCAGAGTAGTAGTGACTCATCGACCGCAGGAGAGGCAATTGAATTAAAACTTAAATATTTATGTGTCTGACTCACTCAAATTGCAAAACAAATACAGCCCGATTGCTGGGTGAGATATCTGTGTTTCTCAATAAAAGTTGAAGCTGGTATTTCAAGAGCTGCAATGGCCTGAATTTGGCTGTTGGCCCTTGTTTTCACACCACTTTTTTTTTTTTTTTTTGAAGTGGTTTTTACAGCTTTAGAACCATAGAAGCAAGGCTATCATAGCTTAGTTATTAAATATGTTTGGAGTGCTTGACAGAACTGAAGCTCATATGAGATGGCTCAGCACGGTCTCTTGCACTCCTGACTATTGCTTTTGGATGGATTTGAGGGCACCAGGTAAAGGTGGCTGTAAATGTTAGCAAAGTTCATCCTCCCATCACTTCCCAGGAACATGAATGACTGAGATGCAGTACAACAAAAAAACTGAGAGCAAAGGAAAGGATGCTGCAGCTACTGCTGCTATGCTGTGGATTTTTCCAAGCCCAGAGATTGACAGTAACAGCCACGAGGTCAAATGTCTTCCTCTCCCCAGCACAACATCACAGTCTTTGCAAAAAAATTGAGCTTGATCCTCTGAATTTGCCTCTGAAGCTAGTCTTGCTAAGCACATACAGCACAGATATTACTCCCCACACTGCACCACCCCTTCCCCTGCTGTCAGGTGCCAGGTCTGGGACCCTTTCCCTCCCCAGGTCAATCTGTATGGAGAAGGCTATAATATGTAATTAATTACCTTACAGCTAAGAAAAGCCTTTGCAGATCCCGCTTATAGAAAACTGAGCATGTGCTTTCTAAAGTCATAATTTGGACCTAACCATTTTATTACATATTTGCTGCTCCAAAGTCCTGATTTTTCAGCTTGCCTTTGAGCACGAAGTTCTGGCATTTTTCTGTCATTGGCAAGATGTGAGGTATTTCATGAGACCACAAATAAAGCTGTTGTTCTGCAAACACAAGTAGAGCAGGTGTTTGGTTTTCTTTAGACAGCTTTCTAAACAACACAAAAGTGTTATCTGAAAATATAAATAAATGTTCCATTCAATATACTTTATTTAAAGAACATCTGACATAATACTGCCAATAATTATCAGTTCTTTATTGCCCATGGAAAAATTGTATGTTTTGTTTCAGTCGTCCTTCCTCTTTTTTTACCCCTAATGTTCTTATATAGCCTTTGTTCAGAAATACCTTCTGCCACTCCTATTCCCAGGTCTTAAACTTTTGGATTTGGCTTGAAAGATGGCATCAACACATACAAATTTAAATTCTACATGAGAGTATTTTCCGGATGTAACTTAGAATACTGTCTCATTAGGCTATTCTTCTGATGCTGAATCACTCTGGTGTGCAATGTATTGTTTATCCTTTTCCTTCTGGTTTCAGTAGGGATGATTCCATATATTAGATAAAATCAAATTAAGCTGGATTTTGGGCAAATCTTGGAATCTTTGAACTACTTCAGCTTCACAAATGCTTTGAATTAAATTTGACTGTTCAGCCCCATTCCTAATTGTAGTGGTAACTTCATCTTGGAATGGCAGAGTTCTTAGCAAAAATTCACATTTCAATATGATTTTGTGATTACAGGTGTGCATTTTTTTATACTTTACCAGAAATATTAGCACAGCATGGTACTAGATTTTTTTTTTCAGCACACAAAAGTATTTGGTTAACATTGAGACAGCTACTTTTTAGTACACTTGGTACTGTTTTTTCTTAAATTCTGTTGCTTTTGTTACAGGAGGGAGCTAAGTCTTTGGCTATAGCAAAAGCTAGCAAGAATTCACGCAGCGTTTAAAAAAAGGAAATAAATACACTGCTACCATCTCTGAAGGTCATAAAAATATTACGGATTTGAGGGGGCTTCATCAGTTTACATAAGGGATTACAAAAAGTGGTTGTCTGTAATATCAAGGGGCTGCACTTGATGACCTAAGAATTTTCTCCAGCTTTCCTTTATTAAAATCCAGTTGTAAGAGAGAAAAAAACCCTGTGATCATTGATGTACTGCGTTCCATGCACAGTACAGAGGCTGCTGCTCAGCCACTAAATGCTGAGTTCCTGGAGCAAACTGAATTGCATGAAAGGGAGTGAATGACATGGCTGAGCATCAGATGCTGTCCAAGCTGAGAAAAGCACCAACCAGTGTTTCACGATTTCCACTTGTGATTTGCACATTGTAAACAGTACATAACAGGTTATGCTGGGAAGACCTGAGCTCTAATCCATGTAAAAAGGTGAAAAAAATGCCAATTTTTCCTTTGGGGCCTCTGACATCAATAACCTGAAAGAGCATTCTGTCCAGTTGGCTAAAATTCACAGGCAAATCAACAGCGGGCTTTAGTTAAAGTATCAGAAGCTGCTTATAATGCTGATTTAAAAAAAAAAAAAATCACTTAAAGTCAGCCTTCCCTGGGCTGTTATATTGGTGTGGTTTCAGTTCTATTTCCATATCATTTCAGCCTGTTAAGAATAAATAACAAATATTATGGTATTCAGTTGTTCATAGAGCTGCCTCATTATCACTTCTTTAACAACTCTCTACAGTCTGGCAACTATTTCACTATTTAAGCTAACAATACTGACAAATTTAACTATTTTCATTTAAAAAAATCTACCCACACTTTATTATAACCATCCACTTGCAGGAAAATATTACAAGGCAGTTGGCAATATTTGTTATTTCTATGGTATTTCTATATTATATTTGTATCAAATTCATATATATCTGATGAAAGCTACATTTGTTGAAAGCAAACTAAGCATAAATGGTGTGGGGAGGTTTATGCTGTTTTCTTTCATAGCCAAGAAATTAAATTAAAATATATTTAAATAAGTATATTCTCAGTATTTTTTTCAGAAAGATATTTGTGGCTTGAGTGCTTTCAAAGTGCTTTAGTGCAGCTTCTAGAGATCACGTAAAAGCTTTAATTATATTATTTTACAGTCATTTTTAATCACATCATTATTATTCTTTAGCTGAACCAAAATCCTAATGTATGTGCTGTGAATTACTATATTCAGAATTAATCTGAATAGATTTCTGGATAAGGAAAAAGGTGTGTAATGCACCATGTTTTAAAAGTAGTATAATTTATACAGAGTCAGTGAGAAAGGTAAACTTTAAGCCTTGTATTTTCTGGGATTACTTATGACTATAATAACTTTTATCCTTTTGGCTGATTTGGCACTTTGAAAAAATATGAACTCTCCTTTTACCGAATTTAGGCAGACAAATTGAGCCAAATCTTTTGAAATGCCCTATTGATTTATGTTGGTGAAAAACAAAACCCCCTGGCTGCACCTGTGCAGAGCCTTAGCACGATTGTGTAGTTTTAGTCTTCTAAAGGTGGTGGGATTCTTGTTTTCTGTAAAACTGTTTTAAGAAGTTTTAACACAAAGTAGAATACTGTGTTCTACTGGTTTTTTTCCACAGAAATCCATTACATATAATCCACTCTTGGCAAAACTTGTTCTTGTAAAGCCTGACTTAGCACAATCCTTTAACTGTCATTCTTTAATTCATCTTATTTTTTTTCAGTTGACTTTTAACACATCTTGTGTGAAACCTTTGCTAAGATTTCAAATGCTACAAGAGTCTTCACAGAGAATTTTTTTTCTTTGAGGATTTACAGCTATGATGAACAAAAAGATACTTGTTTTGCCAATAGATTGTTATTATTGTAAGGAAAAGGAGTTTCACAAAGGTGGGTGAATGTCAGGAAAAGGAAAAGCAGATAGTCACAGCACAGATACAAGTGGGAGCTCATGCCAAAAAAAAAAAAAAAAAAAATCAATTATGGCCAGTCAGAGGGATAGAAATAACTTTCCAGGGATCACCACAGACTGATCAGAGGTGATTTTATGAAAAAGTGTGTGAAACAAGGGGCAAAGGAAACATGCCACAGCAAAGAGAGCAGTGTGAATTATCTGTCACTTTTTACATTTCTGTTCTGTCCGCGGAGCTTTCTCTCTTAAATATTGAAGGTTTTATTTGAATAAAACCTATTTTCTCGATCCTCTATACCACCCTGGTACTCAACGTAAGACAGGGTTGCAGACATATTCACCCTAAAGGTCTGTCCCATCCCACTGTGTAAGAAAAGCTCAAGTAATGGAACACCACAACTCCAAATGTATTTCTTTTTCATCTTTCCACAAAATGAAGTTGTTCGAGTTTTTGTAAGACAACCTGGCCTGTCTACTCAGCGGGGGTATTAAAGTAGTTGTCCAATATTACTTGTTTCATGTGAGTTTATTTATAGATCTTATTTAGCTTGGGTTGTTAGGGAGTTGCAGTGAATTATAAGTGTGCAATTACCTTTGAATGCCACAGTTGATAACAAAGCACTGAACAATATTTTGGAGAAGCAATATTTTTACCTTTGTTTGCTACTTTTCTTCTTCTGCTGGTTGATAAAGAAGTTAGTATTGTTTCAAAGGTGCCAGCAAGCATCTGGGAGGTGTGAGAGCCTCTCCCTTAACAAAAGCTCTGAATTTTACAATGATTTCAGTGTTTCTTCATCTCCCTAATTCGTGTAACATTCTGTGGAAAACAGGCTAATGCCTAGGCACTCAGGTGAAAGAACTGAAGAGTTTATGAATTCAAAGGAGCTTATTTATAATGCAAGGATCCAGTGGATCACCAACCTTACCCCAGCCACAGCAGAGGCTGATCCAGCAATTCCAGGCACTGAAAGACTCCCAAGCCAGACAGCTGCCATGAGGCTGTCCACAAGAAAGGTTGTCTTTTACTGTCAGCAATCACTGCTGCTGTACCCATTTTAGCTTTTTCTTTTAAATAAGGCCAGACCCAAGGTGAATGTGAGGTTCCAACACCCAGCTGGAATTAGCTAGGTTCCAAACTGACTGATGTTTGCAACCAACTTCCAGTCTCTGAACAAGCCCAGTGGAAAATCACTGGCAAAGCTTTTCATCAGAGGTGTAATCGGCCACATGAGTGAGCAGGCCAGGCAACAGGAAAAGGGGCTGAACACTGAAGTGTTTTAGAGGAATGTTGTAGTTAACCTGCACAGGCTGCCTTTGTGTGAGTGCCAGAGTGCAGTAATCGCACACCCCTCCTTAAACACCCTTCACAGACATCTCACTGCAGAGTCAAGACAGAGAAGGTCCTTGCAGAGGAAAAATATATTTTAGGTGTATCCATCTCATCCTTATTTTCTTGGAATATCTAATATTGGGTACAAATCTTTCAAGATTTCTCCCCACTGAAAGTATGCAGGGTTGCAGGTGCCTGGGTAGTGAGGGATGGACGTGCTGGGCTGCCTCTGACTGTGCTGGAGTCCCCGTGCCTCAGCTCAGTTTGCTCTGCAAAGCCAGGCCCTCCAGGAGGGGCAAGCTGAACACGATACCTGTGCATATATAAATATTTTTGTTATAAGTAATGGATCCTGGGGCATTTAATAGTCCCTCCAGAAACAAGAACCTCTACTATTGTGATTCTAATCATGGTGTAACTCTCACCTGTGAACAGGCTATTGTGTTTGACATCTGTGAAAGTCTGCTTCCTCCTTGGGCACACTGCCCTCGCAGCGAAGCGCACTAAATCTTCTCAGCAGGGAAAATGGCCTTAACTGATAGAGACAACCTAGGCTTGAGTCCATAAAGATTTACTGTCCTCAGTGCAACTAAGCACTGAAGTCTTTGTCTTGTGAATTAGCTGTCACATGTATATTGCTCCACTGATTCCTGAAGTCTGTGTCCAGATCCTATAAAAGTTCAAAAGTAGGAAGTGTGTGCATGGAAGCATGCAGGGAATTAAACAATTTACAGAAATGGATGTTAAATGTCAGCTGTGTTTTGAATGCTAAGTAATATAAGAGTAACACATCTTGAGAATGTACTTAGATTCACTATAGTACAGCAGAATAACACCCAATCCCAAAGTGCAGCAACTCCTGCTGCTCACAGAGGAGCCACCAAGGAGGTAGAGCAGTCAATGAGCCAGCTTCTGATCCATGAGTTGCAGCCAGGGATATCTATCATTGGAGGTTCTCTAGAGCAATTTTTCTCAAAATTGGAGATAGAAATTCTCCAGTGCCTTACATTTATGCTCTGGGCACAAAAATTTTGCATATTACTCTTCAACTTAACTACTACAGCAATCTTGCTTTTTGACTTAACATATCTGAATTCATAACCAAGATGTTTTTACAGTGAGTGAAGATGGTCATTCCATCTTGTTGTTTTGGGGTTTTTTTAAAGGTATTCTTTCATTAGTGAATCCTGCTTTGTTTTGCAGCAGCAGAGTCCTAAGAGATGGAAAGATTTGAGACTCACAGAATTTCAGAAAAAAGTCCTTGAAGGAAATTAGTAAATAGATTATACTACGTGGCAGGGAATTACCTCAGCTGTAGGCTCATGGAGGCGCCATGTTAATGTTTTATTTTGGATTTTATTTTGGATTTATTATTATTTTATAGACTTGCTTCTTACTGTCAAGACACACTTTGTTCATGACAACTTATTCTCATAAATGAAGCATTCATCTAAATATTACAGAAAATGAGCTTGTAAAGGGTTTTAAACTGTCTCACAGGGTACAGTAACATTTCCCCCTACGAGCTATTCCTATGTATAATACCTAATCTTGCTATCAAAGCAGTATCCTGCAACAGAAAGAGTAACCCAAGCGTAATTACCTCCTGATTAATCATCTCATTTGCATGTTTGCCACTCCAGTGCCTGTGGCGATATTGTGCTAAACACAGATGGGTTCTTGGGTTCTCCTCACATTTAGGTTTTGGTGCAGCTGCACATGAAACCAGTGGTGGGAATAGCAACACAGATGTAGCAGCAGCCAGCCTGGAGAAACCTGAGCAGAGCAGTTGCACCTTTATTATGTGGAGCTGAAATTCCTTAGGGGTTATCTCCTTCCCCATGCATATTTAGAATATTTGTACTAATCTTGCCCTTCTGCATCACATCCTCAATACATTTAACATGTGGCAGTGATTTCCACTCCAAGTGTGTTGTTTGGGACTCCTATCAGCAACGGTTGCTGAAATGTTTGGTGTCCCTCTCATGTGCAGTGTATTTAGTTTCTTTATAACTTTTCTTTTTTAGGCTTTTTTCTTAAATAAAAAAGTTAGCTCATTCTTCCAAGTGTAAATAGATTATAAGAAGTATTCTTGCATCTCTAAAGCTGTCAATTAGGCATGTTTTAGCTCTCTGAACAGCCAGCACAGACACAAATCTGGGCTTGATAGAACCAGAATCAGATTTACTACGGCTGGTCCTGTATTTCATCAGTCTCTAGCCACATTATAAAAAGATGCCAGGAAATAATGTTGTGCTTCATGATTTATCACTTGCTTACGCACAGATTGACATTTGTATCCTTTTCCACTCTCTCCCTCTCTTCTGTTCCTCCTGAGATCAACTGGGTTTGTAATTTGATGGTTTAGTTCCAGTACTTGTCTGTCAGAAGCAGCCATATTCATCCAGTAGGCTGTAAAAGCAGGTGTTTAATATTATTGTCCACTATTGGAGAATAGTAGCTAGCCTTGGTACAGATATCTGCAATTTTTTGTGGTTTGAAAAGAGGTTTTGCTAAGTAGGTGCACATTGAATTCACAGGGTATTACAAATTAGGTTGTCCTTTCCCACAAAATAAACTGTGGAAGGGCCATGTTTTTCAATTTTTTTTGTTGGGTGGTTTGTTTTTTTTTTTTTGAGGTTTTTCCTAAATATTCCATGTATTTTGCATTATCATTTTAAATGTATTGCAAGTACTCCTCAGCTCCTTCAAAGCATTTCTCCTATGCTATAACCAAGATACACATATATATATATATATATATATATACTTAGGCTCTCTTTGTAGTACAAAAAGTTGTTTGGGTAAAACCACAGCTCAGCCCCCCTGAAGAAGTTCAGTGATAAAAATATGGAAGAGATTTATTTCTTTGTCTTTGAACTAATAGAAAATGTAACTTGTGGAAGAGGTAGGCAATTTGCAGAGAAGCAGCTAGGTCTTTTAAAAAGGGGCAACTTAAAAATCCAAGGATTTTCACTGAGTAAATATCTGAGGTTCTTTTAAAAATGCACATTATGAGAGCTGTTGCCTTGAAGTTAGTGGACAACTGTATTATATTAGTCATGTGACTGAGGTTCTGAAAAATACAGCATTTTATACAAATCTGAGAGAAGTTAAAAGTGAAAATGTAGCATTAAGAGGACAATGATGTGTTCAGTATGAATAATAGCATTGATAATATCACTCATTTTTCTATTTTTTTTTTTTTTTTTTATTTGGCACCTATTAATTTTAATTCTTTTTTCCTTTTGGAGCCACTTAAATCTTTCAAAAACATGTCCTTTAAATTCTGATTACTTAAATTATTTAAGTTTTTGGCTGTGCTTCTAGATGGTATTAGCAGAATCCTTTGCATTATCTGCAGTGTAGGTGGTAAATAGCTGGCTTTTTTATTTTCTAAAAAACTCTGGCCAGCATGGGAAATTAAATTTAGAGAACAGCTTGATTTATGGCACCAGTGAATTTACTTCCGTGACATATTCCCCAAGGCTCTGGCCACACTAGCACCAAAAAGGTTTTACTTTGGGCTTCCTGGGAGTGAAACTAACTTGAAACTTGTAATTCATTGAAATATACCAGAAATGAACTTCCAGAATGAAAAAATCTTAAAATCAGAAAATTGCTGCTAATAATCATCTCTTTGAAAAAAAAAAAAAAAATAGTCACATGTGATCTATCATCTTCCTGCCTTTTCTTCCCTCCTTTTTTTCTCAACTTTCAAAAAAACTTCTTAAAGCTTTTAATTTTTTTAAGTTTTAAAAACCCTACTAGTATAAATTAGAGCTGTATTAGAATGAAAAACTCTAATAGTGTTATCTTTGCATTGTTTTTATATTGTTATCATTACAATAGTCATCAAATACCAATACATCCTTTTTGAAATTATCATTTTCATTAATTGCTTTGGAAGAAAGAGCCTTGGTGAATACCATTCATTGAAGTGAACATTTCTGTGAAGTTAATGCATTTCCCTGGACAGCAAAAGCGATCTCTGCAGAGTTCTGGAATACGATGCCTGATGATATTGATTTTGTATATGTGTTCATGCCACATTAACAGCAACTGAAGGTAAATGGATTTTGGAACCTACAGCATAAATGATGTGCAGCCCCTGCTTTCAAATGCATACTTTCACAACACGAGTCATTGTTAGAGAGTTCAGTTTCACCATTTTCCTACAAGTGCCAGCTGTTACTCATCAGGAATTTTACAGTACCAGGATCTACTCTTGGACTATTTACCTGATTCACATGTAGTTCATGGAACAGCCTCTGCCTTGTATTGACTTTCTGTCACTATTTAACTGACAGAATTTGAACCAGTAACCTATAGGTGATAGGCAATATATTCCTTAATTCTGTGAGTATTTGGACCCTGCCACTATTCTGTTCATAATTCAAGATTCAGGAAAAATGACATTTCAGCATATTTATAGTCCACAGCTCAATATAAAGATATGTTCTCTTCCAAATTCTACTCTACTCTTTGGGGGTATTTCCCAAATTTCTCCCTCTAAAGGTCATTACATATATCTTTTAGATCATGTCTACACTTTTTCATACTAAAGGGTCAAGGTGATTTGAGTGACATTTTTCCTATTCTATGTCTGGAAAAACTTTAAAAATAAGCAAGAATTTTAAAACCTCTGTGTCTGTGCTCTACTGTGCTGACAGGTTAACATTCAAGCATTCAATTCCATAGTATACTTTTTGGAAGTCTTCCAGAGCCTCGTTAGCATCAGGTGGTAGAATTGCCATGTTCCTTCTAGGCCAGCACAAGAATGAGAGTTTTTAACAGAGGCATATTCCAGGTTATTTTAGCCCTTTGAAGGAGCAGGGTTGGTTCTTCAGCATTTTCATTACAAACACCAGAGCAAGGCTTGAAGATTTCAGCCCATCTTCACTGGACATGTTTATATGTAAAGAAAACTAAAGAAAATCCGGAATGATTCTAGAAGTAAAAGACATAAACTGTAATAATTCTTGAGTAAAAACATACCCGCCTCTAAAGGTCCTTACTTTTTGTTAAGCTGGTGAAACATCAATATTTAGGACTCCACCGTGTTTGTGGCTGTTTTGGTTATTTCTTTTTTAACTTTGCAGTTTCTAAAAAAATGTACATACACCTTTATTTTAGTTCTAGAAGTGCAAAATATAGAACAATTATTTGAATTTAATTACTTTAATAATGTAGTTTCAACAAGACACAGTTCTTGTATCCTTACTAATTTTAAATATTTTGAAGGCTTTTTTCCTGCAGGTAATAAATGGTGGAACTGTAGCTTTTTTTTCCTGTGCCTATTCCTCAAGATTATAGATTGGATTAAGGTATTTTGAGTGGTTTTGCTAGTTTAGACAAAAAACTGAAAACAAACAGGCAAATGTAAAGGAACTGACTATGTGAAGCTTTGAATCATTAACTGAGCAATCAGTCACTCAAAACTTAGAATTTGTCTTTCCTGTTCTTATCTGAAGAATAAACAGTAGGAATTACCTACAGTAGGGCATCTTGAACATGGATGTTTTTGTTGAATGGTGGTAAACATCAAGTAATACGGGTTTTAAGACCTTGTTTTCAAACCTATGAATAAAAATATTTTTCTTTGGCCCTAAAGTGAGGGCAATGAAAAATTTTCTGAGGAAGCACAGAGAAATTTTTATTAATATATTTTATCAATATGAAGTTCATTCTAGCCACAACTACTCAAGGAATGGTTCACCAAACAAAAGATCAGATAAAGCAGGGACACATCTTAGGTGCTGGCATTTTATACCCAAGGTATTGAACTTCTGGTGATTTTCGATTCAGTCAACAAGTGTCTTACTGTCTGAAAAATGAAAGAGTATATTTTTGTCTCTAGAAGCCACTCAGCAATTTATTCGACTGTGGAGAAAACTCTTATGCCAGAGGAAGACAAAAAGCAGAGCTTGAGCATCTCAGTGGTTTGCCTGACACAAGCTGCTGGTGCTGTTTCAGGCCGCCAAGCTTCCTACTGGACACAGGGCTGTTGAGAAAAAACAGGAAATGGAGTCTCTGATAGCAGATTGATATAAAAAGAATCAGACACAATTATATTAGGACAGTTTAAAGTGCAACTTTTTATATTACTATCCCATGTGGTAACAGCTGCCTGTTTCTGGAATAGCTCCATACAAGAAGAAGAAAATCCTTATAATGATGTAAAAAGAGAAAGGATAATCTTTCTCGTGATGTACATTAATAATTAATGCATTTTCCTTTTTTAATGATGAGCATAAGAAAAGCATGAAAGTGGTGTAAATCTGTGATTCTTATGCCTTTACTACTTGTATTTCTACTATGTCTGAAGAATACGTTGCCAGTTTATACAAGGTGTGTGATACATTTCTATGTACAAAATTGGTAACAGACAAAACTCACGCATGTGCAGCTTCAGCATAACCGCTTGCATATCCCAGTTCTGGAAATTCCTCATGATGAGAGGGTCTCCACAACTTGTCTTTCTTTCTTCTGACACCACACAAAGTAACACAAGCCTTATTTTGAGCATGTGAAGTGAATGCTTTCTGATTATTCAGAATGTAGAGTCGGGTTTCTGCCAGGGTGATGAGTCTACATAGTGGGGAATTTCAGTTGATGGCTATCTCAGAGTTGGTTGAGCCACATAAAAGAGAGACAGGCATGGCAGACATAGATGGAAGGCTTTTTTATAAGAAACCATGATCTGGTGGTTTAATATAATATCTGTTGATTCCACAGTAAATAAATGTGGTAGTAATTTTTGTGTCTTAGCTGTTACACAAGATTAGACCTTCTAAGCTGTGTGTGGTTTGAATAAATGAGATGAGTAATATCACATTAAAATTTTGAATTGGTCTTGACGGATGCAAATACTGAACTAGAATTTGCTGTAGTTTCTTCTCTCTTGCTTACATATGAGTATGTTATTTTATAATTTTAGTGATTCTTTAAAAAAGATGTGCTCCAGCAAGCACTTATGCTGATAGACAAGGATCCCTAGATTCTTCTCCTCTTCTTTTGTGTCACACATATCACTTTTAGCCAGCTGCATTTCGAAATTGTTTCTGGCCTCCCTTTGCAGAGTTCTGTTCTGATGGCCCCATGATTCTTCTGAACTAGATGCATAAATTATGTTTAAACAAGGAGATCTCTTTAACTTTGCCTGGTTTTCTGTCATATGTTTACCTGTGGTTTTAATCCATAATTATTTTTACAAGTATTTACAGCATGTCTGGAATGGTAGATCTATTACAGCTGTCCTGAATTCTGCAGTGAATGAAATGAAATTCTGGTTAATTTGCTTTGTTGGGGTTTTTTTATGCATTTAGAGCTTATTTTCTAGAAATAAACCTGTACATGCCGTTTTCAGGACTATTTTTTTCAAGGCATTCAATCTGTAAAGAGAACTGAAAATGTATAGCCATCACCATAGAAGCAAAAGTAAGATAAATGCAACCAAAACTAAAGTAACTGACGGCTGCAAAGTCAGTCACATTGTACGTGGGAGGATTAATCCTCCCTCAGTATCTCAGCATTCTCATTTTCACTATGCTTCTGTGTACACGTGTAGTTTCACACATATTTGATTTAAAAGTCTAGGTGAGTTTAAGGAAGACTTTATGTCATATTTTTTTCCTAAATTGGAATAGGAAAGGAAATCGAGTAAGACATTTTTCTGTTCCCTATAATAAAGTTTTCACAGCTGCGCTGTGATTGCTCGCAGACTAAGTATTCCCCACGGAAAAGATCCAAATCCCATCTGAGATTAGTGGAAGTCTTTGGATCCTGCTCAGAGTAATACAATAACATGTAATCTTTATCACAAAATGTAGCTGATATTTCATCCTTCAAGATAACTTCTCTGCATCAGCATGAGGGCAAACAGGAGGTCAGCATAGCAGCAGGAGAGTCCAGTGGGTCAAACAGCTCCCCAGTGTCCTCTCCTTGGCTTTTCTATTTGAAAAATAGGACAAATTTTACTGTACTAGTTTGTAGAGGAGGGTTTACTACAAGTTCTAAAGTCAGATCCCTAAACTGTGATTTATTTTCCAGTCTTTCAAGGGAAAGTATTTTTATTCTGTCACTCTATTTTTTTCGTGGCTGCTTTTGAAACACCACTTAGGTGCACAAAAAAAAAAAAAAAAAAAGGCAAAAAAAAAAAAAGGCCAAACCATCTGATGTACTTTGCCTTCTTTGTTGAAGTTCCACTGAGTCATTCTGAGATAAATGGAATTTTCTTCTCCAATCCAAAGCTTAATTATGGTAATTAGCCTGTGCAATTTGTAAAGTTTGTCACTCAATTCAGCTCCTAATATGCATAAGCCTCTTTCTGTTACAAATTGAGTAGGTTTAATCAGTTTTAAAAAGACACTGTCTCACTATGTCCGCATGGCACATTCTTAGATTTTCAGATTGGTTGTTATTCCAAACTCTGCTACATCATTAGCAGTTTTGATATTTTTAATATTCATGAAGCTTTCGTTTTAGCATTAATCCCCAGCATCTGTGATTATGATGGGTACTTTTGGGAGCTGTCTATTGTGTGTCTACTGAGAATGAAAAGCCCAGCAGTTCCTGGCAGTAAATTAACCCTCACAATGCCAGTTGGTGCTGAACTCCTTTTGAAATGTTGCCTTCTGCTACGTTCCTTTCTATTCAGATTTCACACTAAGGTCTGATTCCCTCAGCAGACACAAGCTTCGTTTCATCCTGACAGCCATCTGTGACACTAAGAATTTTTTCCTTTTTTCATTCAAAGAATGTATCTTTCACTGTGTGCCTTTTCCCCCCCAGATTCAATATGGTAATCAAATGGGTGAAAAAGAGAGTCCAGAATGCACATTTCTACCTCAAGTGAGAAGATGAAGGCATTAAAGAATTTTATTTTTCATGCATGCAAGGAAAAGAGAAGGATGTTTTTCTTGGGATTTTTTTTCCTAATATTCATGGTAAAATTTTCTTTAGGAAGGGATTTTTTGCTGAACTTCAAAATGTGATTCTACAAAGACTTTTGGCTGTGCAAATGAAGTCTAGCAAATGGAGAACAGGCTTTGGGTACTGTTTCCCTCTCTGCTGCTAACTTGTGGAATACAGCAAATTAAGCCTCTCTGTTTTGCTTGTTTTCTGGTTTAGAGCTGTAAATATTTGGGGGCAGAAACCCTCTAGGATTATTTACAGTGCAATATCACGTCAACTGTTTTAGACATGCAATTTCAGCTGCTTATATCTAGCTGAAAAGTACTTGATAAATGAGGACAGGCTCTTCCATTGGTAGTTTTACTTTAGGCGCTTCAGATCACTATGGAGGGGGTAGATGGCATCCAAATTAGGATGGCAGGGATAGATAGTGTAAAATATGTACACTTCCTTTTCCTGCTGTGCAAAGCACAAAGATGTCAGCATCAGCAGGCCATAAAAGTCCAATAGAATAAAATAACACTATTTTAAAATGTTTTTTATGCACTGCCGTGCTTATGGTAAGAACACTTCAAAGCCTGTCATACTTTGTGCCAGACATGGGACTCCATCCATATCCTGAAGAAGTTTTGAGCAGTTTGGGGCAGCTTTGGGTTTCTCTGTAGGATCTGTCAAAGTCTCTCTTAACATGAATTGCCTAAAGACTGAAGTCTCTCTTGGCAAGTGTCACCTGCTCTTAATTGCCTTAGCAGGCTCCCCTCCTGAGCTCTGCTACCTGATCACACAAGTGCAGGGTTGTCAGGATTTGCTTTATCATCCATTGCTCCAAACCCTCTTTGTCTCAGGCTGCTTGGAGGCTCTGCCTGCCTGCTAGGAATGAAATTTCTGTCTTAAATATGTGTACAAGTAGGTGACACTTAGTGAAAGGTGAAGGATTCTTTTGTCTTTATTCATCAAGCTTTTTCTCCAAGACTGCTTTGCTGTTTACTGGAGCCATATGGATTTAATTACATAGATTTGGAGAAATACAATTGTGGTTAAAGTTGCTACCCTGAAAGACAATTGGCCTGACACTGGGAGCCATGGATTGGCCTTGCTGCTAAAGCAACTGTACTGCCTGTAAAGGCACTTGCCAGCACCCACTTCCAGCACTATGGGGAGCACAGAAAGAGCCCTGTCAGCAGAAATGCAGTGAGAAATCTGGGAGTGTGCTGTAAAATTAATCACAAGCCAGAAAGGAGCTGCAGAAAAAGAATGAGACTGCGATGTCCTGATGATAACAAGCACTTCTGGTGTCCTTATGGGACAGTCCTGGATGCCTGGACCACTAATGGGGACCAAGGTTGGGTGCACATCAGGGTGCTTAGTGGTGCACTGTGTGGCACTGCGTCAAAGCTGCTGTTGGCATACTGAAAGCTTAAAAAAATACTCTGTGGCAGACTCTTCTGTACTTTTTCAGTGTTTCTAGGAATACTGACAGCAGGAGGATGGTTTTTGGGTGCAAGAGTGTGCATCAGCAGGTGTGCAGTAGATTCTATATCCATAGTAATGTTCTTGTGGCACAGATCTTTCGATTCCATCTTCTTCTCCCTTCTTGCAGCAAAGGCGTGCAGAGGGCTGACCTTCCCTTGGCACTGCTATTATTATATTCCTCCCAGCTGTACAGCCTTTTCAGAACAGAGATCTCAGCTCAGATCTTAAAGTTTGGCATATTTTCTTAATTGTTGTGCTGTTTGTAACACCCTGGGAACAGTCTATATGTAGATGCAAGTGCAAGAAAGCTCACCTTGTTGTGTTGTGAGTACAGTTTGGTGCTTTTTGAGAAATACTGGATATTCTGCTCAGGTTCATGGACATCCCCAGGCTCCCTAGTGTCTGGGAATATTAGGAAAGCATACAGAATTTTCATTCACTGTCTGGACAACATTTTGAAACTGGTCACTTAAAAGTATGAATACTCTGCTGCTCTGACTCTTCACAAATAAAGTGACACCTTTTTCACTCCTTTGGTGGAATACCTGTTTTTAAGTGTATTTTCTCAGTGTAGACTGAGATTCTCAGTAGATTCTCAGGTTTTCAGTCTGTAGATCAGGTTCTGTAGTTATCTGATCCTAAGCACAGAAATGACGAATAATGTCAAGTACTAAGCATGGAATTTAACAGAGGTTCAGTTTTTATTAAGAAAGGAACAAGAGCTTTTCAGTGTAATAAATGAAAGAAAGGTGACGGTTGGAATTTGATTTAAGGAAGCAGGACTTTAAAACATAATTCCTTCTGTGTAATTTAATAGCCATTGAGGAAGTACTGGAATCTACAGTATGTGGTCTGTTAATCTAATTAATCTACCCTAAAGGTTAAGTCACACACCCAACAAGTATAAGTGGATTTTGATCAAGTTTTACTGGGCCTATAAAATAGTGAATATATGAGGATGTCCAGATTTACTTGTGTTTGCATTGGAAATAGCTCAGCTTTGTAAAGTCATGTACTGATGTACGTGCACACAAGGAGGAGCATTTTTATTTAACTTTCTCTTTCCAAACATAACGTGATGTGGACTTAAGAATTGATTTTTATGATGCTGAATGTCACTGAAAAAGTACGGCAAAAAAAAGGAGAAAACTGCTGTTCTTTGTCAGTAAAAGTGGGGGTTAAAAGGAACATTGAATGCTAAAGCCCATTATTTTAAAGATGTAAAAGAGGACCCCATTTAGTCCTGTGTCACATTTGGTGCTCAGCAGGTTGCTGTCCTTGGTTTGCATGCACTCTTTCATCCTGAGAAATACTGAAAGCCAAGACCAACCTTCTGTTCTTAATTTTTCTTCAGTTGCAACCACATTTCTGTGATAATGATTCTTCATGACAAAGATCAGGCAAAATTAACCTTTCTCTCAGAGTTTCAGATGAGAGTAGCTCACCATATCTTGCTAAATCCTGGACTGACCTAAGAGAAAACCAGTTAGGATTTAACAATACCAACTCCAGGTGAACCTGAATCTGTAGAGCAGTTTGGGTGACAGAAACTTTCCCAATTCTTTAGTTTAAATCTGCCTTCTCTGTTCTATCAGACCCCAAATTCTGCTTTTCTCTCCATGGCTTTCAGTAGGTTTTGTGCCTTCCTGCAAACAAAATAAGTATGGAGCACAAATATATGTGTCAATGCAGTTCTGTTTGAAGGTTCTCATTCATTTGCCGGTACATCTGCTACTGTCATTGTTGTAACGGTGAGAACCCCCAAAGAAACCTACACATGAAAGAGAACTTCAGAAGCAAGGGCAGACTGCTACATGCTTTTGGGGATCTCCAAGAGTTTCTGTTGCCTTCTCCTTCCCCCAAAGGTTTTTCTCATCTGCGTTTAGTAGTAAATGCTGCTGGTGAGGCAGTGCTCAAGTTTGTCACAGGGGTTAGTTGTGAGTGTGGGCACACTGGAAGATTCTTTCCATTAATTTCTGCTACTTATCATCATAGTTGTGCTCATTCCAAAATGCAAATTAATTGCTTACCATAGGAGAAAATTATGTAATGGGGCTCTAGAGAACATAAATATTTAACTGTGTTTTTAAATACATTCAAATATGTGTGTGTGCAGAGGGGAGGGTTTAGTGGAGGCAATATATTCAAATAAACATGTTCGATATTCTATTGTATAATATATCAACCCTGCAAACTCGTACTAATTAGTATTTTGAGCTCTCATAGTGTTACTAAACCATTGGCACCAGATGAATAAAATGTTTAGAAAACTTTTTTATGATCTTATTGGTGCATTCACCCTTATCAATGACCAAAATTTATCTTGCTTTAGCAAATCAACAGATTTCTTTCTTCTGCTAAATGTTTTTGGCAACGCAGACGGAGAACACAGAGTCAGGGCCCTGCTCAAAGGCACAGATAACTGAATGGGTTACTTCCTACATTAAAACCAGCTTGTTGACTTGGCAAAGAGCCCTGGTCAAGTAATACAACCAGTGCTGCTGCCATTTGTTAATTCTGCATAATTAAACACCAATTATACATAGTATTGTTTTCTAGCAGGCTCCTCAGCTGGCTTTTCTTTATTATGATTCTGTGCCAGTTTCCTTCCTTATTACTAAAAAGGTCTTTTTATTTGTTATTATAATTAGGAGGTTTAAAAGATATCAAATTTTTCTAAAGAGAGAATAGGAAATGATTATGGAAGTTGGCATATCATTTTACATGAAAGACATTGCATATAATAGGTATTTTGATTTTTTTGCATAATCTGAGGAATCTGCACTGTACTATTATAGGACTCGCCAGAACAAGTCTATTAGTGAATATGTAATAATAAATTAATGTATTTACAAACCCTTTCCAAAGTCTGTCTTTTTAAGACACCTGGAAATTCAAACATAGAACCAATATTAATTTCTCAGCATTTTCCTCCTCGTTTAACAAGGCTAAGGCCTATTGAAATGAACAAAATATGTGCCCAACTGCTGTTTTAAGGCACAAAACTCAATATTCTGTTGAAGTTGTAGTATTTTAAGCATCTCGTCATATGACTAGATGCTAATGGAGACTGTATCAAAGGATGTTGATGACGGTCCTGGTGTTTTTAAACTGTGGTGTTGTCAGGGATGCAGCCCTATTAGTAATGATTGACAAATTTCAAGAAAGGTTTTGCCTGTGTTGCTGGGAATAGCGGAATATGAGGAGGAGAAAGCTGGAGGCTGGTTTAATATTTTTTAGAGTTTATCTTTCCCTCAGTTCTGAGGAAGGTATCTGTTATGTAGATTTAATACTTATTTCTAACTGCTTAAGTTCACAAAAATACTCTGGAAAAAGGTTGTTTGGGTTTTTTTACCCTTTTTTTATGATTATTTATATAACAATATTACAAAAGAGTAATACAGACAGCCAAAATAGGTATGGGAAGTCCCTAGAGACTCTAAGTGTGTATAATACAGTCCATAAATTTTCTTGTTAAAAAAAAATAGAAAGGAAAACTTTCACGCTTGATAATCATTACAATTTAAAAGCTCAGGAAGGATGTTAACTGTATCTATGACTCCTAATCCATGGATTATTCAGCTGTCACATACACATACTGAATCTCTATGCAACATCCTCATGAACTTTATTGAGAAATGCTTCTATGAGTCAGTGGCTGGAGCTCATTTCTCAGCAAATTTTTTTCTTCCCTCTTATCTCCTTGTGACTCTACTCTCTTTATCTATTATTTCCTTCCTTTGAATACACATAATTATTGGCCCTCAAATGAAAATGCAGAGTTTTGAGCCTGGCAGTTCTCAGTTCTTCATTTACTGGATCACAGGCAAACTCAGCTATAAAGAGAAGAAGACTTAGTTGCCTGCTTAACCTGTGAAACCAGGAGGTCAATGGGACTTCCCACAGCACATTATAAAAAGGACAAAAGACTTTGTAAGATGAGGCTTTTGGTTCATATTACAGTTTTGTCAAAGGAGCCATTTTAAGTTGCAATTGTCAGTAAAATCTTTTCTTGACTCTCTTTCGGAATAGGTCAGCTGTTTTGAATCATGGTGTGTTGTGTGTGAAACATATATTTCAAATTCCACAAGCTCAGTAAAACAATACTGTTTTGTCTTACTCGCTTTAAGAATCATGGTATTTTGGCATATTCTTTGGATCTTTTATTGTCATAGCTATTATTCTTCCTGTCTTAGGCATATACTTTCACTTTCATTATGGTTTAAATAGAAGGGGAAAAAAGTGTGATTCTAGGATTTTTTTTCAAATTTTTATTTAGATAGAGGTTTCCTACATCAAGTATGTCTTCATTTTACAGCTGCATCTAACACAGCAGAATTTAACTAGTGAATTTTTTTCACCATAGAAAGCTTCCTTTTAGTCTTTTATCCTGAAAGAAATCTTTTAGAGGACACCCATGCAAATCTGGAAGGGAAGAAACAGAGGGAATTACAATGAAAAAGAAGTACAAATTTTTTTTTGTTTCTCAGTGCAATTTTTTTTAAACAGCTCTAGGCTCTGGGATGTAATTTATTATCGCTGTTACAATAATGCCTCAAATATGGCAGGTGTTGAATTGTTTCCCTGACATGTAGTCAAACCTGTCCCAAGTTTTGAAATGTCAGTTTGTTTTCAAAAGAGCTGGGATTATACCCCAATCCAACAAAAGCTTCTGCAACATATAGATAATTTCTCTAGAAGTTTGTGTCATTGATTCTACAGTTTTATTTAAAGAACACTCCCCAGTCATGGCACCAAGATTTTGTTTGCAGCAAAGTACTCACCTAAATCTTATTTTGGATTAGAATAAGTGGGGAATACATGCATAAAAGTGGGTCACAACAGTATAATGGCTGTAGCTTGACTTATCTACCCCCTAAATGCCAATTTTTATTTATATTCACATGTATATATTTATAATATATTTATATATGCACATTCTGAGTGTATTTTGATATCCCAGTGATTAACTGTAGAATGATGTGATAAGGTACATTTATAGTGCACCTGGGACTGCTCCCCTGCAGCAGTGCTCCTGAGGCAAATCTGGTTACACCACTAATAGTCTCCTCAGGATCAAAGGTTGAAGGTCACCTGGCTAACAAATCATGAAGGTTAGAAACAGGAGCATCAAACCATGAGAAAGGATGGACCCTCAGCTCTGCTTGGGAAGATCATTAGCCTCAAGCCATGGACAGTCCCACAACACTAGGCCTTAATGAGAAGTTGTTTTTATGCCTGTAAAAGCCATTTCAGGTTTTAGCTGGAGTTTTTCAAGCTAATTTTATTTTTCTCTGCTTCTGGATTCAAAAATAATGTGACTCTCCTCCTCTCAGATTTGAAAGAAAAAGAGTGGGAAAAATGTCAATACATTATAAATAAGTAGGGAAAAAAAAATGGGAAGATAATTTGACCACACAACAATGACACATGGACCCTCCATATGGCAGTTGTAGATGCCAAGATTTTTTTGTCTGGACTTCTTTGTCTTGAGAATAACCTGGGTGTGCTACAGCTAGCCCAGCTTCATGAAATAAAAATATTTAAACCACATTATTTATTCTTTCCAAATTAGACTTTTTGCTATATTTAAAATGCCACTAACTTCTTAAAATACAAAAGAGCAAGCTGTTGTAGCTTCTTCACCTAGACATGATCCCATAAATCAGTTTGGTGGGTGACAAGGGCTGCTTTGACATAACAGAGAACAAAACACTGCTCATTTTGTAGTTAATTTCATAATTAGCAGAACCTGAGCCAAAAGTCTTAGAAGCTGCAAATGCGGGTTTGGGTGCAGTGAGACACTGGGAAGAAGAGAAATATATCTAGTGTGTATCATTTCAGGACACGGTGGTATTGCAAAACATCTTGTTTTAATTCTTCTGGGGGCTTCTGTAGTATCACAGAAATACCAGAAACCATTTTGACATTAGTTTATAGTAATGACAAAACCTAATCTGTTAAGATTTTGTGTTTTTATTTAGTAGGCAAAGTTCTATTTTGTAGCTTAGTTGTCTCATACTAAGAAAGCTGAGTTTGTCAGACTAAGTTGTTGCTAATAATTTGAGAGAATTACAGAAAAAAATTATTTTGAATGCTTAACATATTAATATTTCTCTTTTTGCTAAAGAAAATCCCTGCTGTCATTTCTAAGATGTGAATGGTGTTACGTGAGATAAATCATTATTTTATGAAATAGAGAATACCTATACAGACTCCTAAAAGCACTGGGTTTCTGGAGTAGTGGCAAGTTTAGGCTCACAAAAACTATTTCTTTTTAGGCTGCAGCAGTTGATTTTTCTGAAGATGTCATCACAATGCAAATACAATGTCCTCTTTAAAGTATAGGAGTAGTAAGACAAGAATTGTGCTTACAGAATTCTTAACCTTCTTAAGTATTGAAAGTTTCAGTTATTAAGAAATGTCTTAGATAAATTTATGCTTCATAACTTTACAAACTTCCAGATTTTTACCAAACCATTTTGTATATTTAATTTATAGTAATAGCAAAGATATGAAGACACATTTCAATTTGCTATGCACATGCAAATTGTATAATTCATTGTTCTTTTATTTCCATTTGATAGAATGGGTAAAGAGAGGCTCAGAAATAGATCCACAGAGGTCTCTGGCATCTTAGTACCTGTCTGGATTTGAGTACTTTTGATCTGATCATGGTAACTCAGCAAGAAAGTGACAGATTAAGATACTTAATTTCAAAAGTAAGCAGCTGAGAATGTTTCCAGGCTAGTAGTCTTCCTTTCAAAACGTCTGTCAGTCCTTAAGATTTACTCTTCTTTAAGCTGTCTTGATTCCAGGAGCCAGAGCATTCTCTAAAGTAAATTTTCCTTTGTTTTCTTCCCAAGCAATCAGTCACAAACTGTTTCCTGTAAATTAGAAGAACTTTTGTAAGCATGACCTTATTTTCTGCAGCACATAGAGAACTTTGCCTCAGCAATCAATTTTCTTTCACATGCATACTTAAAAATGGCAATAGGGTTTACATTTTGCTTTGCTGGGAGAGGGACTAGGAAGAAGAGAGAAAAATAGAAGACAGCAATCAAAGCCTGCATTTTATATTTGATTTCATGTTAGTCATATAAACATAAACCTAGATTTTTTTTTTAAATTAATATAACAGTTAAATGTGTTTTGAAAAAGCAGATATTAAACTTGTGTCTTATTCAGAATATTACAGATTAACTATTACATTATGTAAATAGAATCAGTGGAAGGGAAAAATTCATTACATGCTTACTGATCCTTTAATAAGAATTGAAAATGCTCCTTTGTGTGCTCATCAGCTAGTTATTTATTGGCCTGGAAATGTTCATGAAGCCAGAAGATGTCCTCATTTAGGCTTTATAATACCTTTGGCTTGCTTGATGCCTTGGGCTACTTAGGTTAAACTTTGAAACTAGTCAACCTTGTGCAGTCAGACAGCAACTGAAAGCTCTGAAAGATCATCAGGGTTTTGAGACATTCACCAGTGTTCTTTTTCTCCCTGTATTGGCTCCAGCACCACAGGCTTCTAAACATGGGGCTGGAAGACGTAGTTGTGGAAATCTGGAGAGTAACCTCCTTCAGATATAACTTGTCTCTAGCCACAGTGACATCTCAGATGCCCAGCTTCAAAATGCAGATGATAACACTACCTTCTCCACCTTGCAGACTTCTGAGGAAAATATGTTAGTTCACCTTTGGAGAGCTTTCGGCAGTGGTGTCTGTGAATTTATTGGTTTTAAAGAAGTCTGATTCCTGATCATCAGTCAGTGTCTGTACACCTCAAACATTTTGTACTTCACTTGTTATCTAATCTCTGGACTGGGAGAACATTCTGAGAGGGTCATGGAATTAATGACTAAGGGGTGTCTTGGGAAGTTATAGTAAGATCAGTCACGCAGCTTCGCTTCTACAATTTCCTAAGTTTCAAGTTCATGGCTTTGTGACCATAAGAGCTTACAGGAGTTTTTTACTTGCAGAGGTTTTTGGTTGGGAGTAGGAAAGGGTGTCATATCAAAACTGTATATTAGTTGTTGCTGTTGACTAAAATAACTGTCGCAAGGTTTGTTGAAGGAGCCTGTGTCTTGCTGCTCATTTCAAAGAGACTCAGGCAGCCATCTGTACTGTTTCCAATTCTTGTTCATTACCATTTATTTCTGTTGTCTATAGATGCCCGCAAAACATAAAGACAGAGGAATCAGACTTACAAGGGATGGCTTTCATCCCCCTAAAGGGATTCCTGAGAATATTAGAGGGATGAAAGTGAAACTCTGTGTTTTCATCCCTTCAGACTTTCTGCTTTTCTGTCCCGCCAGCCTCCCCTTTCCACGCTATAATTCCATCTCCTCCCCTCCCAGCAGCAGCAGCTGTAGCTCAGCTCCAAAGGGCCCCTGGAAGCTCTCCCCGGAGGCACCTCCCTGACCCCGCTGGGGCTCCAGCCTCAGCTGCAGCAGTCGGGGGCTCTTCTCAAGCCCAGGCTTTCCCTGTGGTTGAGCACTGCATGAGACACCAGCTGGATTTCACCAAGTGTCCTTGCAACAGGAGATCTGGTTCTGTTTTCCTCAGATATCTGTTTTCACTTTTTCCAGTAATAAAAATACAAAAGAAATCAATTGTTTTCTTAAAAGGAGCCACAGGCTGGGCCAAATGTGTGCTCTCTCTGCCCCTTTTCTCTTTTCTCCAAAGAGATTAAATAAGGTAGTAAGATAAGCTTCACCTCCCACCTTGCAGCTTCCCTTGACCTTGAAGCAGCTAAGGGAAGCCTGTGTGAACAAGTTTTTCACACACATGCATCGTAAACTTTGTCTTATTTTCTGCTAACAAAACTTGGAGTACTGAACAACCTGAAGCATTGAAAAAAATGCCAGGAGTCTTCAGGCTTGATGGGGGAACCTGTTTGCAGTTGAGAAAGAGGTTTTTTAAATAAAGAAAATATCAAAAATTTCTTTGCAAAGATTAAACTTCCTAAATGCACACTGAGTAAAATAATAACTGATTGAATTGGTCTAGAAATGAAGGATTGATCATTAGCTGAACTGTCAAGTTGAAAAACGAAAACCAGTTGCACGAGAATAGTTACATTTTGTAAGGAGGAGGCCAAAGAAAAAAAAAATTACACTTCTTCTAGAACTTTTCAGAGACACATTGTGTTAATAGGGTAGTATTCAATTTGTTGAGTTGTATTTTGGTTGTGTACTAGTTCAGTCTGCTCTACACTTTTTCTCACAGAAAAAAAAAAAATTGAAGCCATTTGCACCAAGTGCAGTCCATCCTTTCTGCCCTTGGAAGAAGATAATTTCCCTTTCTTTCATTGATCATCCTTCTTCAGAACAGCCAAACACTAGGGTGGGAGTCATATGCTTTGCTCTTTACATGTCAGTGCGAGCAAAAAACAAACACCTTTTAAGTTGCCTGTGAAATCAGATGTGCGCAGAAATGGAGTATTTTTCCCTCTTCTAATCCTCAGATACTGGCAGGCCAAACAAACCATGGTCTTAGATACCTATTTTGTTTTGCCCTTTGACTGAGCAAAGGTTCACAGGCAGTCCAGTACCCCTGAGTTTTGTGTGAAAGTGGCTCTCAACATGTATCAGATCCTCAACTGATAGAATTCTGTTCAAGTCCCTTTTAGCTCCTAGCAGCACAGCACTTCCAGGGATCACCTAGTATTTATTAATGTGATATTTCCTGGTGTGATTATATCTATATGTCCTATAATTTAAGAACAGCAAATCCATTGTGTAATAATAATTCCTAAACTGCAATTTCAAACATTTATCATTGAAATATTTTTCTCTAAAATTAATATCTCATGGTTACTTTCACCTTGGTTGGATGATGTATATGAGAATGAACGCAAGAGAGAATCAATATAGCCATTAACTGACTTGCCCACAGGATATGATAAATGAGGGGCCAGTTTAAATTCCACTAAATTTTTCTTGATAGTATATCATCAGAAAAATCTTCCTGGGCCTATAGCATTTTTCATCAACTGCATTTTTTTTCTACTTATGAATGGCTTACAACTGTAAGAATCCAAAGAGTGGAATTAGTCATTCATGTTTAAGAAATATGAAATACGAAATTTCTATTAATGTGAAACATTCAGATTATGAAACATATATTGATGAAATAAGCTGAATGGCATGAGGAAGGGCTTGGAAGTGTTTTACTTTAGTCTAATTTTCTACAGAATAAGGTTTCTGCAATCGGAGTCAGCATCTGTTTTATCTCCTGCTCTAGTCTTTTCTGAATTCACTTGCTAATCTTAATTAACATCTTTTATAAAGATGGAAGGAGTCTCAAAGCTATACCTGAACCAGGGGATGTGAGGTGCAGTTGCGTTTTGTCTGCATATTAGGACAAGATTCTGCTATACACAAACTTCTGTCTTTTGAGACAGAAGAAAGATACCTGTGGTGGGAGGCCTCAAGGAAAGTGGGAAAGGTTTTGTCTAGGACTTTGATTGGGATGACTGGGGGGGGGAGGCAGGACCCTAAGACACTCAGCCTGAATCTAGTCAAACATAATTATGTTCAAGTTTCAAGCTGAGGAGAAAAGCTTAAATAGGAGCTTACCTAGGGAGCCTTCTTAGTCATGAATGCCAATCAGTGTAAAACTAGTTAACATTTCATTCAATGCTTATGGGAGATTTTATTTATTTATTTCAATTTTTTACCCAGTTTTCCTTTCATCATTGAACATAATTTTCTTTGTATTTTATATATCACTTTTCTGAGACTAAATGCACTTTCAAAATCAGAGCCATTAGAAAAATAAAAACTATAAGGAAAACATCTTAGATTGGTTTCAATTATATTATTTCTAACAAAAAAAAAAAAAGTTTCTGTTTTTATTGCTTGGTGTTTTGTAGCTAAGATACAAGTTCTGAAATGTTTAACAGTTTTAGAAGCTTTTCCTGAAGTGCATTTGAAATAGTCTTCACTTCAGGTGTGAAGTCTTTCTCACTGACTTGTTTAATGCTTCAGTTCTGTTCAGTTTCGAGCATTTATGTGCCCTTACAGCTTATTTACCTCCAATGTTAAGCTTTCAAGATTGTATCATGTCTCTTCTGTCACTCTACAGTTGTAGAACAGCAGCACAAGTTTTGGTAGAGTTGAATAAACTGTACCACTTGAGTAATAGGAATGATGGGGTAAACTCAGTAGTCTCTTTTGGTTTAAAGTTTAAATTTTCTCACTATATTCTGAGAATTTTTTTCCTATTTTAAATATAAAATAATAGTGTTCTGTGTTGTTTTACTTTCTAACTGTTTTCAGTGGCAGATGGGTCTCTAGCTGGATGTGTTATTTGATCCAATGTGTTACTCTCATTTTTTCATACCCAGCACCTTCTGAAATTGCAGTGCTTTTCCAGGAATTTTCTGTAGTCTGGCCTCCTAAAAGGAAATACGATTAATTGCCTTCAATACGCTAAATATGCTTTTCTTTCTCTAAGGTTCTTATGCTTTTGTATTGTTCTCCTGTCTCCTTTTTCCATAATTTTCATACCTATATTCCCACCAAAACAAATAAAATAAACCTGAAGCCAGTAAAAGTATTAAATGCCTTCTCATTTTGTTCTGTTTTGTAGCAGAATTTTAGTAGACTAGTTAGGATAATCTTGGATATACCTAAAAATCTTTAGTATCATAATATGCTGAAGTATCAAGGTAGCAAACCCTTAAATACAGCATGCAGTTGTTTAAATTCAGTAGCAGTAGTGGTGTGTCGCTGAGTTGTGAGCCACCTCAGAAGTTTGTGATTGATAGGTAATTTATACAGGTCTGGATCTTTGGCTCTGTGGTTATCAGTGCCTTGATCTTCTGAAATACTCTGTTAGATAGCTAAACTCTGCTCCACCTATTTAGGTTTAGGCTCTTTGTAGTGAACTAAAGTTTTCCACTGGAGACCTAAGCAGAGTCTAAGCTTCCCCACTGACCAGACAGTAAAACTGTTGCTGAAGGACATTTTCTTGGTGTGGTGTCACATCTGCAGTGCCCTAAACCTGCTGCCCATCAGCAGCACCCAGCCAGGGTTGGGGCTGCTGCCTCCACTGTCAGTGGTGTCACAGCTGGGGCACCCCTGGGCTGAGGTCTCAGCCAGGAACAGAGAGAAGCCCCACGGGCACCAGGGCATGGAAGAGCTGGGCAGGGGCTGCTGACGGCTGCCTCAGGGCTCAGGCCCTGCGCTCATATCAGCAGCCCGTGGGAGCATGCAGTGCTCAGATTGAAGCCAGGGCATCATCTTCCCTGTTGGAATTTCAGTGCGGGGTAGCAGTCATCCTAGCCTGTAGGGATGAAGCATCTATTTCTTATTTTATCCAGTTTGACATGTTTAAATTTGTTGAGGATCTCTGCTAGAGGCGCTTGAGGGCCCCAACAATATGGAACCAATCATGCTAGAAACACATGAGATGTATAATGTTGCTTCAGAAGTATTTTTTATTTCCTGCCCGAAGCAGCTGCACCAACACATTAAATGAAGGTAGGACAAACAAACAGTTGAGGCTTGATAAAGAAATTTTTCTTTTATCAAGCTGTCACTCTTGCAGTGTTGTACTTTAGGTCAGCGATATTAAAGCTGTGACCCAGTCAGCAATTATATACTTGGGAAACTTTCTACACGTAAATCTGACACAATGAATTCTTAGTCATCTGTGCTTCCACTTTCAGTTCATTACTGGTGATAAATGAGTCCCTTATTATGAGAAGCCTAATTTCCTGGTCTTTAGCACTATGGGGGTTTTGGTTTTGCTTTTTAAGGGGGGGCATAGCTATTTCCTTCCATTTGCTATTTAGTTGTTTTTCTGTATCTCCTGATACACAAACTGAAGCTTCTGATAAGGTTATGTCTTTCTGTCTACTTATCTCAAAGGTCTGGTTGGTTTTTGAACATAGATGTGTGATTTGGTTAATCTTTACCATCTTGATAGTCTCATCCATCAAAATTTTGATGCGGCTGCTTTTGTTATTGACACTGGCATTGTTCTCATCATATTTCTGTAGTTTAAACTTATCCTTCTTCAAGGTTCATCCTTGATTGTTTTGGGCTTTGTGCTTCCAGTAATAGTTCTAATTATTTCTGTGATTCCTGTGGATCTATTGAAGGTCCCTTTTTGTTTCAAAATTACTGCCTCTAGCTAGTAATTCCTATACTCAATGTTCACAGTATTACAAATTAACAATATTTAGAGAAATTTGTAGATCCTTGTAAGCCCAAGTACCCCTTGCTGTGTTGTATGATTTCTTATCTGGTATAAATTTTGCAAAGCTGAATTCTGACAAGATAGAAGAGTTATTGATTGTTCTCCTCCTCAGCTATTTCATTTCATCATTGTTCTATTTTGTCTGGAGTTTAAGTTCATAAACTTGGAGTAATTTTTGACCTTGTGCTTTCTTTTGAGGCTGACATTAATCATTCTGAGAAATGAGATTCCCAGCTGGAAGATGCTAAAGAACCATTAGGAACTATTAAATTAACTTACCACTATTTTATCTTTCCCAGTTCAGACTGAGAATTATTAAGCTTATTGGGACATATCTGTATGTTCCATTATGAGCTAGATAATAATTGCTAATTCTTTATTTGTGGCTCTTTCTCCCACTTCCCTGAAGTATTCACAGCTGTGCTAACAGAACCCTGCATACAGTCAATGGGAGCATTTTGCTGCTTTAACAAGAAAGGGCTTCAAGCCTAATATCAAATTTTCCAGGCAAATGCTTACATGCTCCATCATTTGTTTTCTTAAGGATATGATTTTGAGCAGTGAATAATCAGCTCAGGTAAACAAAGCAAGCAGGAACACCTGTTGTACAACTTCTCTCCAAGGCACAAACTCAAAAAGCTTCTTTGTAAAATGCATTTCATTATGCTGCAAAAAGCAGAAGTTCTTCATAAGAGCTTTACAGAGAGAATGCTTGTGATCAAATAACAAAAGGAAAAAACTTCCCTGAAGTCCTTACCTCTACTTAGTATGAATAAAAAAGAACAATTATTTTTAATCTTTGGATTAGAAAAAAAGAGTATTGTTGCAAGTGAGTTTCATTTAATACGTTTAGAAGGTGAATAGAAAAGGGAATTCTGGACAGTCTTGAATGACTACAATGTTGTATGGATATGTATGTGTGGTTTGATGATGCTTGTAGCTTGATGGAAATTTATCCTTGTAGAGAAGCACTGATTGGCATGGCATGTCTTTCAACTCCATGCCTTTTTACAAGTCAGTGTGAATATCTTTTTACCTTGCAAGTCACCTTTTCATTTCATTTCAAAGTCATCCCTGTACATTACCTACCAAATACTTTTTTGATAGGCCACAGTGATTTTAATTGTCAACTACAACAGGGTTAAACCTTGATTTTTTTAAATCCTTAAATCACTCCATAGGCTATAGTATGTTTTTGCTTTGTACAGAGGATAAAGTAAATAGAATGTGACTGACTTTAAATGTGGAAGGACAGGGACCTTTACAGCCTGTCCTGTCTGCTGGCTTCTTTGTCATAGTGAAAGAGCTGGGATGTGGGAGGCAAAAAGGAAGGGAAAGCAAAGAAGAGTGACATATTTCCTCTAAGAAATCCATATGCTAAGGGTATCAGTAATCACAATGGGGCTGAAGTCATTGCTGGAAGGTAGAAAACATGTGTTGGAAACAGCAAAATGGTTCAAAATGTTGCCCTTTTAAAAGGAGGGGGAGTCAAACCAAACCAGAATAGATAGGAATCTGTTCTGAAGGCGAATAACCTGTGATTCTTGTGATACCAGAGAGACTTTCTTGCTTAAGTATCTGCTTTAGTAGGCTGAGTTAATGTGCCGGTGTACTGCCCTGCTGGACAGTGTATTAGTGCAAGTATGTCTATTCTTTCTTTAAGCAACCATTGACATGCATTGATTTAATATTATTCTCCGTGCTGAGCTCTGCAGATAGACTGGAAGAATGCAAATGACACAGTTGTGTTGCAGATATATCTCTGACAACTCAGAAGACGACTTTGCATATTCAGAAAGGCAAAGGAAGGAGAAAGGATGTTCTCAGCTCTTGGATTGCGTACATCCCCTTCAATATTCATTGTTATGGTAGTTTTAATTTCAAATCATGTCACTGCAAGGCTGCTGATATGCTGAATAAGTTCCTGCATTTTTCTTGTCTGTAATTGTCATTAATGAGGGAAATTCATCACCTTCCCAAAGTTCACCACTCAGCTGAAAAAAATAAGGGGTAATTAAACATGGTGGGTTTCTTGCTGTGTTCCAGCTCTACAGCAAAGAGCAAGTGAACCCAGTTCTCTGCTGCTATTTTGGGGCAGCTACTTGTAAAGCAGCTGCATATTTCAGCCTCAAAACATACTTGCAGGGCTGAAGCTATGGAAGAGGAGCTCCAGGGGTTAATGCCTGGAGGACTAAGTGTAGTGTCAGAGTTTAATTCAGTAGTTAGGGGATTACTGCAAGAAGTCCAGTGGAGTTGGATGATTGCATGGGAAGCTTGCATAACCAGTTCTGCAGCTGTACATGGTATTAGTTGCTATTATTTAAAAGTCTTGATAGTAGTTCCCACAGCAATCAGAACTTTCTAGACAAACATGTAAGTTTACTTGGAAGAAAACAAAATAAGAGGTCTTCTAAGGGAGAGAACATTTTCTGAAGCAAGTTAAAACTCATAGTTTGCAGTAAAGAGAAGATTCAAAATACTGATGCTAAGAAATCGATGTCAAGTAGGTCTTATGCGTATGGCACATTGAACATAGTCAAGATGACTGGTGAGCACTTCACAAAAAATTAATTTATTTCTGCATTTTCTGAAGAAACATTGCTCATTACCTTGGAGGAGAAAATTCTGTTATAAATCTGGTTCTCTCTTCCTAGAAAATGGATTCTTGTCCTAATTAATCATAGTGCCTTGCATAGGCTACTGATGGGTCTCTTATCTACCTCTACAACTAAAGCAGCTGGGGCCACCACCTGTTAACTCACTTCCAGCACCATTTAAATAGTCTCAGTGGCTGTTACCTTCGGGTTTATCTGGCAAGGAAAGAAATGGGAGCAGATGCCAAACAGGAGAGAGCGCTACAGGGGACAGCCCAAGAAATACAAGGAAAAGCCAGAAGTCAAAGAGCAAGGGCAGGTGGAGAGAGGGCAGTAGGCAGGTTTGGCAGCATCAAAGTCCTGCAGTGCAAGTTTGTTGTGCTCTCTGCCAAATACCAAGTTTTGAGAATTTAGGTGTTCAGTCAGAAATGTTTCTGTGTAATTGGATTCATAGGGTGACTGATCCCACATTCAGCTTATGGTTCTGCTACTCAGTAAAATATGTTTGCTGAATCTGTGTTGCTGAACACCTAAATAAATTAATTAATTGCAAAGATACAACAAGGTCGTCTCATGCTTACGCATAATAAATCCTCACTAATTTACTTTTTTCCTTAGTCAAAGGCTGAGTGAATTATGAAAATAAAGGGAAGGAAAGGTTTTTAAATAGCATCCACTACTGAGGTTTTGTCAGGATTTCAGTCATGCTCTGTTCTTTGAAGACAATAAAAAAAAAAGATACTCAAACCATTAAATAAATGCTTTATTCTTCCTTGGTTTAGAAAAATCTATTTCTAAGGGGTTTCTTTTACACTACAAAGTGTTCTCTCATCAGAAGAATGTATTTTGAGCATAAGGAATATCATTTCTGTACCTGTGCATAAGTGCACATTTTATTTTTAGAATACTTATTGAATTGCTAGAACACACTTGTACAAGCTATTAATAAAAAAGCATCCTTGTGGATTTATTTATAATTTTCTTGAGCCAGCTCCTCACATTAAGGACATTATGAGAGCAATTTCTTGCCTTTTTCCCTTATCTTGGATCTTTCTTAACTTCTCAAATGAGGCAGCTGAGCAGTGTAAATTTTTAATGAAGAAGTACTTATTACTTGTGGAGACTCTTAGCTGATGAAAGTGGTTATAACTCCCTTAGTTATCCAAAGTAAACAAGCTATCTGGCTGAATATAAAAGTCTCTAGAAAGATGCTGTATTAAGTCTTACGAAAAAGAATATTTCCTTTGAGCTATTATGAAATATTGGTAAGGATATTCATCAGATTAACCAGCCTTGTGCTATACAGGTTTCTGATACAGACATGTGAGTGTTCACCAAGCTGCGATCATCTAAAGGTGGCCTAATTATTCCTAATTCTGCACATAGCCTGAAGTTTTTCCTTTTCGTTCCAGATCTGAAGAATAGGTCTACATTCTTGAAAGCTTATGTGTATTTTTCTAAATAAACATATGACATTAGATAGTACTTCCCTGTACAAAAGTTGCTTCTCATGGATTTAATGATTTGACTTTAATCAGTAGTTCTCCCTTAGGTGCTATCCTTACTTACTTATATCCTGATAATGCAAACTGTTTTGTCATTATGTATAACCAAGTGAAAAAATAGGAACAAATCAAATATTTCTTAAGACATATTATAGTGTATTTCTACTGTAGCTCCAAGGAAAACCTAGAATAAATCAAAATAATGCAAAAAAACTTGGCTACTAATTTAGTTCCTCATCTTAGGCTGTGGTTTGATGCAGTCCCAGTTGGGCTTTTTTTCTGATGTGTCTTCCTGAGTTCATCTAGATCACTAGAAAGGAATCAATGGGAATTGATCCAATTTGTAGAACACAATTCTAATATTGATAGTAGTTTATATTCATTTGCTTCACCCTAATCTTTTATTAATGCTCATTTGCAAAATGCTGTTCATGCTGTTTCTCCCAGTTTTGTTCCACCAAGCTGATGATGATAATGAAATTTAGAGAAACATAGCAAGAAATAATGAAGTCATAAATTTTGGAATTAAATATGGTAACAGTTACTGATATTATAGTCAGACATTTTTCAGTAGTCGACTTTAATTTCAGACAAACAAAGACCAGTGCAGAAAGTCAGACCCATGAGATTCTTACAGCAGTAAGAAGTTGTGTCTGTTTAGGTCTTTTCAATTTTTCTTTATGTCCACCAGGAGGCTGGGCCAGGGCATCAATACTGAATCATCTGGGGATTTTTAAGGATGCTTCATCAATAAAATGTGTCATCCAGATACATCTCCTGGTTCAAAAGAAGCAATAACTGATGGCATCACTTTCTCTTAGCAGTGGGAAAAAAAGTCACTGGTGACTTTTTTTATGAAGACCAAAGCCATGGTTAAAAGCATGTTTAATATAATTTTTGAGGTTAGAATTGTAAAATGCACTTGAATGTAAGTGGCTGTGAAAATAAGTGTGTCTGTCTGGTTTGAGGTGTTCTAGGAGCTAAGAGAATGAATAACAAGAGCAAATATTTACATTTTGGATTTTCTGATAATTTTGAAGAGCTAAAGATATGTAAATTAAAGCATGAATGGTGTGGCCATCTGATAAAATGGAATAACTTGGAGATTTCAGTGGAAATTTCATTGGAAAAGTCTCCTCACATCCATGTAAATCTTCTGTGCTGTCCAACTGCCATTGGCACCTAAAATTTTTCTGAACCCTGTATGATTATGCAAAATCCTCTTTATGCTTTGAAGGGGTCATGTGTGCTTGGGCTGACTAAGCCTGAAAATATTCCACCAAAAAGCTGGAGCACTAAGTGCTAGTAAACTTAGCGCTCTCCTGCCAAGTCCAAGTAGATGTTTGTTGGTTTTTTTTTGTTTGTTCGTTTTTTTAAAATGTCTTGCCCAGCTTAATGAATTGTGGCTCTGGAAATTTCTCTGGAAAGAGGGGATGAAATATTTTTCATCATAATGAGGGTGCTCCCCCTCTCAAATAAGGAGTGTCTCAAGTGGTCCTGTGAGAGAATAGTGTAGTGTCAATTGCAAAGCGGCGGCAGGACTCTTATTTTTTTGTTAGTCAAGGCTTTACTTTTCAACTTCCTTTTCCCAAATAAACTCATTTGGAACTACATTTAATTAAAAAAAAAAAAAAAAAAAAAGGAGGGGGACTTCTTTTGACTTCATCCTGAGGTTTTGTATACTTATAGGTAAAAGTATTTTTTCTGTTTAATTTTGTTTGGCGGGGGGAGGGGTGCACTGTGTTGGTTTTTTGGGCTTGTTTGGTTGTTTTTGTCGTTTGGGGGGTTTTTTATGTAATGAATTAACACAGTTCTTGTGCTCGAGGCATGAGCTCTGGTGTGGCCTCAATCAGAGCGAGTCCAGCTGCGTTCTTCTGTGCATCGCAGAAGTGACCTCAGCATCAGGAAAAGAGCTGCTGGCTGAGCTAGCTCGCTGGCTTCTGTGCAGAGGGAACACGGCAGGAGCCGATGGGATCGGCTCACGTTAGCATGGAGACACAGGAAGAGAGAGGCTGTTCTGGTGCGACTCCTAACAGGTTTATTGTCAGAAGTTTTGCAACCCGAACAAGCTCGGAAGGGACGGAATGTGATGGGATATGATGGGAATGATGGGATTCTCCCTTGAGGCTTGTCCTCAGTTTTATAGGGAATTTGAAAACCGCAGTGAAAGGGGAAAACAACCAATGAGGTACAAGCCAGGGGGAGGATACAATTTAACAAGAGCCACTGGGGGAAACCGAGAGGCTGGAGTTATAACAGAGAACCAGTGAACAAGCCAGTAACAGGGAATTTTCCCGAACCGGGGGAGGCGGCTTGTACCCGGGTACCGCTCAGGGGGATGCAGCTTAGGCTCCTGAGCTGCCCATCGACCCACCCTCTGAGTCTGCCTCTTTGGGAAACTCGATCCAGGGGATGGGCTGGGATTGATTAGCATCACGCCGCCCCAGCCCCGCAGTGGGCTGGGTCACCGCAAAAATGAATCAACCAATGCCTAGGCATCTTTTTAAAGCTTACATTTTATTTCAATGAAAATGGGCTCCTTTTTTTTGAGCAACTAAGAAAAAATAGAAACCTTGGTTTAAATGTTTCTTGTCTGATACAGAAATTCAACCAAGATGTCCAGCCATATTGGAGAGTATTTTAAGGGGCATCTCTCTCTGTCACTTTTGTGAAACCTCTTAAGGACTGGTTATGACATTTCTTTGAGGGATGAGGCATGAGGTTCAGCCTCTGCTTTGACTCAGACTGAACTGTAAATTCTTCATACATCAGGTGAATTGCTCTTGGGTTTATAGCTCATTTGCTTCACATTTTTTGGCATTGTAACTAGTTCAAAAAGGGTAATGATGTAAAATTGTTTATTATATTTAAGAGAGCCATGTTGAAAATTCCCTGATCCTACAGCATGGTAGTCATAAGAAATACATCATGTCTTAACATTCAGGACTTTTACTAGCCATTCAACAGAGTGCCTTCACAGCAGTCCTACAGTGAAATGTGTTATTTAAGTCAACAGTACTTACTTCTGTTGAGTATTTACAGGGACTCCCAAGCAAAGCTGGAACTTGTGACAGAGCTGAAATTAAATTCAGCCCAGCACAGAGGGCAACAGCCCAAAATGTAGCACTTACTGTTCAAATGGGTAGAATTCATCTTTAGTGAGTCATTTCCAGCCAGAGACCATAATTTAACATTAACTGAATATCATCTTCAATATCAGGCTGAAAAGTAGCATTTCTCAAAGAATGAGAGAGTGAACAACACCTGTATAGTTTTAGATTGTAAATAACAAGTGGATTGTCTCTAACAGATATCATGTAAGTATCAGTAGTGTCAAAAAGAGATTAATTCCCTCATTTACCTCCACTGAGTGATTGAAGCCAAGATTTGCAAGCCTAAATAGCTGTAAGTAGTTGTAGCCTGGTTTTTAAAGCTGATGCTCTCCTAGCTTGTTGGCTTTATTGAATGCACAGCATTTCTGAATTGGAGACTGATCGTGCTAAAACTCTTAAGTGAGCTTTTCTAGGGGCATTAGCATTGGTTGGTTGTGAGGTGCTGTGGGGAGGATGGCCCAACGCTTGGAATTCCATATCTGAGGGGCTATCTTGGGTAAAAATTCTGAGTCGTTGTGCAATTATATTTTCCACATGACACCAAACACTGCACTGACACACAGAACATGTCCAGTAGCTTTCGGTGCATCTTCTTCCTCCTCCATCATTTTGAATAGTGTGTGGTTAAATCTCCTAGAATGCCATCAATCTCTCAAGATGATGATCAGCAGGTTCATTGGTTAAATTTGGTCTAGGCTCTCTGTAGTCGATTATAAACCTTTGCACTAAAAAAGGCAGGCACAGCCTCTGCCACTTAAATTAATAAAAAGTCCCATCCTTCTGTCCTTTACTGCAGTAATTTAAAACTTTGACCCAATCAACCCCTGAATGCAAATGAGTGAGCAATCTGGAGAAGCAGAGTGTTGATCCAGTCAATCTACAGCCATTTTCAGAGCAGATTTTAAAGATGTACGTGACATTGGCCATTAGTGAGCCAGAAAAGATGAATGAGCCAATAAACGAACATATTTCACTTCTTTCATCTGCCAAGATGAAACATCATCTTGGTGTTCGGTTGCTTTTTGTTGTTTGGTCTTTTATTTTCTTAATTTGCACGACAGTATTTTGAAAGGCATGCTATCAATCCTTTAATTGACTTTTCTAAAGAAATATTTTTTTCCAATAAGTCCCCTTGAGTGGGTTGGTCTTGAGGATTTTGGTCTTCTTAAAGTCTTTCCTTTGCAACTCATTAAAAAGATTTTGATTTGTAAAGATATTGTCTATAAGACAATTTAGAAAACAAATAGAAAAAATGAATATTTGGCATTGAGTTTTAAAAATGAGAGTGACTGAGCTAGTAAAATTAACTATCCAGAAAAAAAAAAAAATCCACTTACGTTTTTCTTTTTCCAGTTTAGTTACATACACAATTGCTTTAGGTGTTTTGTGAAAGTTCAGAGTAATTTTAACAATGTGTGTGGATTCTGTTGAAAATGAACAGTTACTTTCAGTCATTATAGAAGTCCAGACTATGTCTGAGAGAGCAAAACACGTCTTTGCAATAATTAATAAATTATCTGACACCTGTCAACAGAGAAAAAAGGAAATAAGCAGCCTATTGTTGTGGCAGTGTTATTTTTGCAGATGCTTCTTGCAGTTTTCTTATGAACAAAATATGAGTGTTTCTTTTTACATATTATCTGTTGGACAGTGCACTATCAAAAGTAAATTAAAATAGGATTTTAGATTAATAAACAGTTTTACACTAAGAGTAAAAAGATCTAGCAGTATTGGCGACAAATTCCTTTGGGTTATGTTGTTTTGTTTTCAGAGCAACTGGGATTTTATTTTACTTTCTTGTTTCGAATGATTTAGTTCATTATTATGAGTTTTCTTCATGGTACTTTATGGTGTTTTGATCAGCAATTTATCTTGGGGCCTTAAAACATGTGTTCATTTATGTGTTTAGCTGACCAGCTGCCTTCCCTTTTTTCCTTTTTCCAATGTGACATTAAAATGGAGTGATTCCTAGCAAGGATCTTTTAGCGGAAAACGCATCTTACTCCGTGCGATGCTAAACTGTTGCCTTTTCACAGAGGTCTCTACCCCTTTCCCCTGCCCCATCTCCCAGCAGAGGTAGAGCAGCCCCCCTCTGTGCTCACCAAGCCCCAGTCGTCCCCCCGCCTCCTCCCCACAAAGAGGTGAAGTCCCCTGAGTCTGTAATTGCCAGGAGATGAAGCGATGATGGGGAGTGATCACAGTCAATAGCTTTGATTAACAATAAGGTGGAAAATTAGCAATGCTAGCATTCAGCTCCCCTGCCTTCCCATCCCCATATGCTCCCCGCAGCCTGTGCTGGCTGGTTAGCAGGGTGGCCACTGTGCCTGGTGGGCTGCAGAGTGACACTGGGAGTGGGCAGAGGGGGAGAGCAGGCAGCTTTCTGGGGACACTGTGGACAATGCTCCCGGCCCTGTCTCTCCAGGCTCCGCCACGCAGGCGGGGGAAGGACAAGGTGTGCCGTGTGCTGGCACTGTGGCTCTTGCTGTCATTTGTGGATTTAATTGTGTCTGGACGTGTTGTGATCAAAATGGCAACTACTGTTACTCCTGTGACCCCATCAGCAGCTCTGGTGTTGTTTCCGACAGACTCCGAAGACCTAGAGAGGGGGAACGACAACGGGACACCACTCCCCACCTCTGATAACGGCGACAATTCACTGGGCTACACAGGTAGAGTGCACCTTTCCGAAATATTCCTGACTGCCTCCTTCTGACACTTTCCACCTACATCTGCCATTGCCACCTGTACACGTTCTTTTAATCATCTTTGCTAGCTGGCTCTCTTTCACCATCACTTTTAGAAGTTCAACGTTGTTAGTACTGTTGGGAAATACTATTGTGTCTTTTAACTAACCAAGATGACTGTCCCTGTGTATGTTAGTACATGTCAATGATTTAAGTGTTTAAATTTGCCTTGTTGAGACAATGCACCTATTATTTTCCTTTGAACTGTATATATTAGTGCATGAGGAAATATATAATCTCAAAGAAATTTTTCCAAAGACCTAGGGGATTTTTCCACATGTTTATTTGGGGATTTTTTTTGCTTTGTTTCTATTATAAACAAAAGTAAAATACATTGCAGCAGGGAAGAAAACCCAAATGAGACTAAACTGTGATTGGAGAAGAGTATGTTTCATTCACTTCTGCTTTGCATAAACTAAAGAAATGTGTCTCTAGGCCAAATAAGAAAAGCCACAGAATAAGCAGCACCATACAGCAGTGATCCCTGAGGAATCCAATTCAGTAACTCTTCTGCAGCCTGAAATGTTACCCAGCTCCGGGAGTCACTGACCACAGCCCAGTCTCATCTGCAGTCATGGTTTTTCATGAACAGCTGGTGGTCCAGTGTGACTCAGATATTCCTAAATGAGACAGTCTTGCAGGGTACAAGAAGAGGATAGGCAGGTATATAAGATAGAGAGTGAGAGAGAGAGCAACTTGTCTATTCAAAAAACTTCAGTTCCTGTTATATGCCACTTATAGTGATTGCAGCTTTCATCACCTACTCCTCACAATCATCTCTGCATGTGGTTTAAAACCTTGATACATAATTTTATTTCAGTTTAAAATACTTTTTATTTTTTTTCTAAAAAGGTAAAAAAGCTAAAGCAATACAAATTTCCCCTCAGTCAAGATAGGTGCCTTTTTAGGAAAACATAGCATGAATCCTGCTGCATGTGGATTATTTCGACTTTTCTACCTTCTGAATATTCCTATTAATTTTGTTCTAAATTCTTTCCCTTGCACTCTCTAAGTTTGTGACATGTACATTCTCTGGTGCTTGTGGGATCATCATATTGACAAAATATAGCTTAAAGAATGGATTTTTCCTTGCTGTAAGTTAGACTTTTGCTTTCAGAAAACAGGGCTGAGAACCGTGATCCCCGGGTCTTGTGTATAAACAGCCACTAATTTACTTGGAACAGCGAGTCAGAGTCTTTTAATAAAAAATTGGCTTAGTTTTACCTGGAGATGAGCAATCGGTTCCCCTCCAGCCTCCTCACCCATCCCTGGCCCGGGGCTGGTGCTCGACAGCCTCCCACCTTCCCACGAGGTAGGAGAGGGGCCCTGTATGCGCCCTCCAAAATCCCCCTTAGGCACAAGAGCAACGGGGGTAAGAATTTAGAGGGAGACTCCATCCTTTTTCCCCATGGAGAGGGGCTGGAGGTTTGACACAGGCCCTGCCATGACAAGTGCACTGGGTGGGTGATGGCAGGCAGAGGGTGCAAGGGCTGCAGGCAGTCCTGCTCCAGTATTTAAGGCAAATAAGGCAGCGTTTAAGACAAATCTCCTCTCTGAGCCTGGGGGCATGGGACAATGTCCCAAGCAGAGCACAGACCCTTTTGCATCTGTCCACCCCTGAGGATCCTTCTCCCATACCAAGGTGCACACGAGCAGCTGGGCATCCCAGGAAAGGCCTCTGCAGGATGTTGCAGCTGTTTAACCTGCCTCTCTGGGACTAATGGGGTCATTTGGGAGGACTGACAAAGTCAACCCCTGCTCTAGTAGCTCCCCAGAGGCTCCACTGCTTAACTCTAGGCCATATTTTAATAGGCATTTTCCAAGTAGGCACAAAAGTCAGGATCAAGTTAGAGGCAAACACAAGCTGAACAAAAATTCAAACCTAGAAGGTGACTGGTTTTGTTTAATTGGAGATTTTGTGGCTTCTATTTGAATGAAAGACCAAGTTTTTCATGTTTAAAGATTTAATGATCCAGTATTTTTTCTCCACTATGTAATAGTAATCAGTAACACTATGTGTGTTTACCTTGGTCTATATGGAAAAACCCTGAGGTATTTACAAAAATTAGTCCAACAGGTTTCTGTAGTAATCAGTAAGAGATTTTAAAAATAATATTCATTGGAATGCAACCTTACAAGTAAAGTTACTTTTTTTTTTTTTCCCAATCGTGGGCTCATTCATATGGGCGTTATACGGAATTCCTGGATTTTACAGAAGTATTCTTAGATCGTTTTTGTTCTCTCTTATCTTTAGAATTCTATTCTCCAAAAGGAAAGCCATTTCAGAAGCTTGTTTGTACTGAAAATTCTCTGACTCTCCTAAAATCACTTGGATTAAGTCTGGGATGCCTGGACCCTGGGGTAAAATAAAGAGCAGTTTATTTTTCAATCATGTTTCTATCTTCAGGTGGTGCCTGAATGGACAAAATGCACACAAGTTGGTAACTGCTGTCATACCATAGGACTGTACATTTTTGCTCATACTGAGAGCACTGACACATCTGCAGGGCATATCTTCCATTCCATATAAGTTTAGCTGTGAGGTATGGAAACTAAACATTTGCTTGTATGGGAAGTTTCAGGATTAGAAATTATAACTTTTTCCTACATCTTTTTCTTTCCCTAGACGTTTCTCATGGTGAATATATGCAGCTGTTTTGTACTGTTTTTAAGCGGATGTACATGACTCATAGGGAGGGTTTCAGTGTGCTGTCCTAAAACCCCCTTCGTCACTATTATTCATTCTCCTAAATCACTAAACCAGGAGAATTTTTGGTGTCCCATTAGTTTTGTTGTCTCCACTGTGCATGCGAGCACTTGATTTGAGAAGTAACCTCACACCAAACAGTAAACTCATCAATTTCAGGGGGGTAAGAGGACATGGAAACCCAAAATGTTTCAGATAAAGTCTGAAGTTGTTAATACATTTCAAGATTGTTACAGCAGGGAAATGGTGAACTCCTATTTGACTTTTCATGATTTCGATATGTTATAGGACTGAACTCTAGATTTTTTTTAATCATTACAGTAAAGTGAGATCCAGTAGATGTTACACTTTTTATAGATCATCAGGGTTTTATAATCAAAATAATTATTGATAGTTATTAACTGTAGACACAGTTCAAGAGGCTTTATATGAATCTATGTTAAAGATGATCACTTTCAAAAAGCATTTGTAACATGCATAAGTAGGGGCTGAATAAATCACAGAATCAAGAAAAGAAGTTCAGCCACTAAGGATTGTTCCATATGCATGACACTGATATTAGACCGAAGGAGTTTATAAGAAGGTTTTTTTTCCTGCATATTTAATACCAGAGAAATACTAAAGAATAAAAAAACACATTTAAAAGCTGTTGTGACCCCACTGGCAGCATATTAAAAATGCTAGATATAGCTGGATTGATTCAGCAAATAATTTAGGGTTAAAAAGATAAGAACCTTTAACTGTAACTCTGTCAGTTTAAATAATTGAGGCAGGAAGATTACCTTGTCTGCATCTTCACAAAAGATCAGTTTTACAGTATCATGGTCAGATTGGAAAATAATTGCATACTTAAGATGCGTAACAGCAAAAATCTGAATACCTATTTAAACCATGTGGATAAAGAACAGGCCAAATCATAGTGAGATTCAATAGGATAAAAGCATATGAGTTAGATATTTTGTGTTGTATTTAATTTGTCCTAAGGAAGACACCCAAAGTAGCTTTCTAAAATGCTGCATGAGCACGCTTGTTTCTCTTCCTACAGAGCTTACGGGGACGTTAGATGACTAGCAGTGATGTAGATATTTTAAAATGATTGCAAGTAATTTCACGTCCCCAGCAGCTTGGATCCAAGTTCAGAAAGGTGAGGCAGGTTATAGGAGTGTGCACCAGAGAATATAATGAAATTTAATTTGATCACCAAAGGAAGGCAGGGGAATGGAAGATGCAGGTAGGAATTCAGTTCTTTGTCAGGTTTAGGCGGTGGAGATGTCAGACCAAGCTATTGTTTGGACAGGTACTTTAGAGGGGAAATAAACTCTAAAGTTACCAATCGTTGCTTTTTTTTTTTTTTTTTTTTTTTTTTTTTTTTTTTTTTTTTTAATTTAAATCCTGGAGAAAAGAATAGGGACAAACAGAAGAGGAAAGGAATCAAGGAAAAAGATCTCGCAGAGTTGTCACTGTATATCAGAGAAAGAATATGGAAAAACATCTGAATAAGATACTGGAGGAACTCAGGGGATGGAGAATTTAGAAACAAACATCATAGAAGAAATGCCTTTAAAAACTCAGGGTTTCCAAGAGAAGGGCTTGTAGTTAGCCACCAAATGGAAGAGATGAAGTGTTGAGTGATGTCCCGTAGTTCTGGAGAAGCTTTGAGAGCCACAACTCTGCACCAGGGAGTAAGGAAACCTGACAAGCATAGGATAAAACCATCTTGACTAAAGCTACTAAACATATTTCTCTGTTTGATATTTACTGTCAGAGCAGATTTTCAAGACTAAACTAATTAATATTTCCACATCAAATATCACATGTGGTGTGCCAGCCATAACAGTAAAGAATATGTTTCCTCTTGGCTCACAGGCTTCTTGTTTCCTCCCCAAGATAGTGCAAAGGCAGTAGGTGTCAAGTATGAGCCTCAGTTACTTTCCACATAATCAATGGCTGCAGAGTAATCTCTGAGATTGCATTGTGCTGTGCTATTGAAGTGTGCGCATGCAGGCTATCCCAGGAAGTAGCACATTTCCTGTTAAATCAACTGTGACATAAATATCGGGGATCATTTAACAGATCACAGACTATCGCTTGTGCTACAGCGACCAGAATGATGGCTTGTTAAATTAACGCTATACAGTCAAACATTTGCAGGCAAGGATCACCACTCCTCATTAAGTAGAGTTGTGACTTTTTAAAGGGATATTTCCAAATACTTTTCTATTCCTCGTTTTTTCCAACAACTCTTCCAGTATGCAAAGAAATCCTGTGGTTGCCAACGGTGACCCAAAGTTAGTCTTCAATTTTTTTCTCCCTGATTTTAATCATGAAAATATTGTGGTGATATTCTTTTGTATAACTAAAGACTCATTTTTTTCTCTCATTGCCTTTCTTCTTTACTACTATGTTGTTATGTCATCAGGAGAATTGTTCTTAGGGGATCACTGCTTGCCCCATGTCAAATAAGACAGGTTGGCCTTGGAGAGCATTTTAAGAAATGAAGGGGAACTCTATCTTCATTTCATGGCCATGTCTGAGACATTTCTTCCATTTTGTTCAGTTATTTTGCATAGGTTATGCTATGTATTAGAGGGTGCTTGTTTTGAAAAGTGGTAGTTCAGGAAACATGTTCAAGAAAACATTTCTTTGAAATCAAAGGCAGAAGTCTACACTAATAGTTACCCTGTGAGAAATGGAAGTATGTTTCACTTTTTTTTTCTGTTTTTTTTTTTTTTTTTTTTTTTTAAGATTAGTAGAGCTAGTAAAAGTGCATACAGATTTTGTGTCTGAGAGGAAGAGTGGAGAGGAAAAAAAGCTGTGATATGCAACAGGATGAGAAATAAAAATGTTGGAAAGAAATATCTGCTATTTGATATTCCTTCTAAATTACCATCTTTTGTTTAACTTAGAAAAAAAGATCAACATTGGGGACAAAAACCACACAGCAAAAAGCAGTTTGGCTAATGGGTTGCAAATAGTGATGGATGAAGGTGTAGGTTGCAGAGTGTGGATATTTTTTATTTGGAGGAGGCTGTAATTTTGGATGGGAAGCAGGTAGCTAGTGATGTCTGAACAAAACAAAAGCCTTATTTCCATACAATTCCAAGTGAGCTATTGGCATCTCTCATGTTGCACTGCATTCATCGTGGCAACCACCTGTAGAGAAAAACAAACACTTGCACTGCTGAACCAACAGATATCTGACAGGGCTGAATGAATCACAAGATCAGATAGCAGCAACATTAATTTATTTGCAGTCACAGAATCCTTATTGCTAGTGGTAATACACAGTAGATTTCAACTTGACTTTTACATCTCAGGGATATGTAAAAAGTTTGCAGTTTTCCCAGACCTTCTCTTTTTTAAAACTTGCTAACTGAGCAAGTGTGCTCTTGAGTCACTGGGAGAATGAACATAAAGCCCCATGATACCAATTTTACAAAGTTACTTCTTAGAGTTCATCTGCAATCTAAATCCAGGGACAGATGGGTACTGTTATGCCTATTTAAAAAAAAAAAAAAAGAAAGAGGAAAAAAAATCCCCTGCTCTTGCCTATCAGCAAAGCTCTCTGTTTCCCGTGTCAATCTAAACAATCAGAAAAGTCCTTTCAGTTTTATCCTTCTTTTTGCAGGCATTCTTCTGACACAGATACTGAGGATTCGTTTTTAATATGTATTAAAATATAAACATAACACCAATCAACAGGATTGCCTGGCAATGAGAGCAGGCAACATTGATATTGAGGCAATAATAATAATTTAATCAAAACACATATTAGCAATATTGGAGCACAAGTAGTCCCAGTTACATAAATCTTCCACTGCCAATTTTTATGAAGAAGTTTACAGAAAATCTCCTCCTCCAAATATTGTGTTAAACTTCAAGGCAGAGTTTTTATTAAAACAGGAAGCTATGACAATGTCTCATGCTTCTCAATCAGTGAGAGCCAAAATATTGTGTGAAGAATTTGTCTAATACTGACTTTAGCAGCAGAAAATGCCTCTATATAGTTGAGGTGTTAGGAATTTTTCTAAACAACCATATCTCAGGAAGATTAATTTGAGCTTGAGAAGGTGCAGGAAAGAGCTATTAAAATAGTTAGGGAATAGAAAGCTTATTTTGATGGAGGCCTTAATGAAAGGGAAATGTGACTGGAATTTGTTGCCAGCTTTGTGATTTTAGAGAACAAACAGAAAAAAAGCACATTGCTTATCCAACTTGGAGAAATCTAGTTATTGACAAAGAGCCTATCTTCAAATAGTACTCAAAATGTGGGCTTTTGTAATAGGGGATTCTAGGCTTTTATTCATATTACCACTTGACAAAAGATGAAGCAGCTAAAAAATGGGCTTTAGTTAATTTAGGATAGAAATTTAGGATGTGATACAGGAGCAGATTCTACAGCATTTCTCAGCCAGCAGTTTGAAATCTCCTTTCCAAATATTTAAATTTGTGATAGGCTATGAGAGGCTGTGCATACTCGATTTGATTCTCCAGGATGAGCATTTTAATCTTGAGTTTGTGTGTTCCTAATTAATTATGAGACAAGTAATATCAAAATAAAATGCATTCACAGCGTATTATAGTTTCTCTTTTCCATTTGGGCTGTCACAGACAGGAACCCCTGGAGTTGATGAGAGGCTTTCTGCTGAGGGCCTCCTAGTAAGACCAAAGACAGAGCAAATTATCCTCAGATACTGCTGTCAGTTCAGTGAATTAAGTATGCAAAGCAATTTGTGAAGATGTTCTGAAGTGCAAATTTCTGCCACTAGGTCAAAAGAGTATGAATTATCACAGGATGAGCAAGGTAAGAGGACATCATTCCCCATCTTCATCAGGGTGTTAGACAAGTTAGTCTTTGATTTTAGTCAGGCAAATTGTTTTATTTAAAGAAGCAGGAAGTTAGTAATGGACATGATTACATTAAATGAATAGCAACGAAATGCCCTGCATAGATGACATTAATTTATTGTGCCTACAATAATGTGCTTTCATGAGTAGTACAGGAAAAGAAAAACATTGAAATTAATTTTCTATAATTTAGGTATTAGCATTGTTGGTCATTTATCATAATAATAATTACTGTATAGGATCGGGGATGTACAGGCTAATTCGGGTTGGAAGCAATGACTGGAGGTCTCAAGTCCAACTTGCTGAACAAGCAGGGTCAGGTATGAGGTCAGACCAGTCTGCTAAGGGCTTCATCCAGTTAGGTCTTGAAAACTTCCAAGAAGAGAGCTGGCACAGCCTCTCTGGGCAGCCTGCTCTCCTGGCTGCCTGTCCTCATAGGGAAACAATTTCTCCTGTTCAGTCTGAACCTCTCTTGTTTTGACTTATGCCTGTTGTCTCTTGTCCGGCCACGGACCACTGTGAAGAGCAGGTCTCCATCTGCTCAGTGATCCCCCCTGCCGTTAGTAGAGGCGGGGAGGCTGAGCTGTGGCTCTTCAGTCCCCCTGGAATTGCCTCTTCCGAGGCTAAACAAGCCCTGGTTCCTCGGCCTCCCAGCTCCAGCCCTGAGCATCCTACTTGGCCCTCTGTTGAACTCAGCCCAGTTTGTCAGTGATTTTACTGGGAGGCCAAAGCTTGGATGCAGTACTCCAGGTGGGTGCTGAGTAGAGGGGTATAATCCCACTCCTTGATCTACCCCTGTGCACTGCCACAGCCCAGGATGTGCTGGCCATCCCTGCTGCCAGGCCAGGCTGAACTTGCTGCTGGCCCAGAGCCTGAGGGCCCTCCCAGCAGAGCTACTCCCCAGCCTGTATGGATGCAAGGGGGTCTTTCTTCCTGCCTTCCTTCCTACAGCAGGACTTTGTATCTGTCCTTGTTAAATTTCATTAAATTGGGCCATTCCTCCAGCCTGGCTCCCTGCAGGTGGCAGCCCTGCGGTTGGACATGTGGACTGGTTCCCCCAGCTTGGTTTTGCCTGTCAGCATGAGGAAAGTGCCTTCACTCCCCTCCTTCAGGTGGCTGATAAGGACCTTAAGCAGGTCTCAGGACACACCTGGAGGTCCCTCTTTTGTTCCTGTTCTCCAGGTAGGCTGCAGCCCATCAGCCATTGACTTTTGACATGGTGTGTCGTCAAGTTTTCGCTCATCTGGTGGTTCACCCATCCAGACCATAACATCCCTGCTTGGATACAGGAATTTTGTGGAAGACAGTGTTGAACCCGATACTTGGGAGTCTAAAAACACAAATAGTTTAGGATTTCCCATCAAAACTAATCTCCCCTGTTTGCAGTTTTTAACTGGAACTCTTGTCCCCGAGTTAATACATTAACATCTATCAGAAGATCAGTAGTTATTTTTGTCAGAACCCTCTGGAAGTGCTGCCAGACATTTATTTTCAGTGCTTTGTGTATGTGATTCCTGTGTGTCGCTTATCCATAAACCATAACAACTTGAACCATCACCTACAAGTGTTAAAACATTGTAGAGAGCTTTTCAGAAGGAACTGTATTGATTTTCAGTGACCCTTGTATAAGAAGGGAGACATTTTTGCTGTGGTACAATTTACTGGAGAACATATTATTTATAAGGCTTTTGTCTAATACTTCCTAAAAGGCAGTGAAAAAACTACTACTAAAACTCACTGCTGCTTTCTTTATTGCAGAAAATCCCAAACTATTTTTCACTCCTAAATATAAGCAGAACCCTGTTTTTTTTAACTGTGAGGACTTTGAAATAATGTCTTCCAAATCATTAGCTTTTTTATTAGATTCTCTGCCCCTGCTTATACTCTTCCTTTAATTCCCATCAGATGGTCCCTATGAGGTAATAAGTTCCAGTTGCTTCATCCTCCTTCCTTTTTCTTTAATTTTATTTTCCTAATTTCATGGTTTGTTTCTGAATAACAATCAGAAAAGGGTTGCATTTTGGCTAAACTTGGAATAGAATAACAGCCCACTCAAACACTCCTAACTTACTCACTCAAAAAACCACTGAAAAATCATTTTCTGTATTTATTTCTGTCTAATCTTTAGCAGAATAAATTTCTTTGTCTTTTTTATAGAGTAGTGCAAAATCAAATATAAAATTTTCCTTTTTCTTTTAGCAGTAGGTACTGCCCAAGGGAGACCAAATCACTTTTCAGTAGATTTAAACTTTTGTAGCAAAGTATAATTTCTTCCATTTCAGCAAGGTGTTTTACTTGTGCTCTGGTGTGTAATGAGGCCTTTCATTATTTCATATGTAGATTACTTAATTTTTTTATTAAAAACAAGTGGATATTATTGCAGTCTTTCCATCAATGGAAATTATAAGCTTTGACAGGAAGCTCAAGACGAAGGAAAAAGAAGGTGAAAGGAACACAAGCTTATTGATTACAAAGATAGTGTTCTGGATTTTTTCCACAACCTCAAAAGGCAAATTTAACATAAGAGTCTGGTGGGGAGGAGGAAGCCTGTTTCACTTGGAAAAACTACTGTGCAGAGTTCAAGTATTACAGATAGTTTATAGACCATTTTTACTGGACAGTAAGTACATCACAGGAGGCTGAAAATGGCTTTAGGGTTATTTTTTCCTTCAAGCTTCCAGCCGTTTAATTATATCTTCCAGACCATTATTAGATAGATCAAATAGGAAGCTTATATACTGTAGAAATTTGTGGGAATACTGTGAACACTCTTGTGCAATATGCACTCAAATGATTTTCAGTTCTTCAGCACACAGTATCACCCATGCATTAACTGGATTTTTATGCAAAATTTAGATGCATACATATAAGTATTTCTATTTCTGGCTGTATTAAGAATTAATACAATTATATCTAGAACATGATCAAAAAAACCCAGATAGTATTCAAAAAGAAATTAAATAAACCTGTTGTAAAAAAAAAAAAAAAAAGAAGTTTTAAAAGAGAGCTGATACAGATATCACACCCAGCATTTGATACACACACACATGTATTTGGACGGCTTTGCAAGAATTGAAGATTTGGAGGAAGAAAATAAAGTTCTCAGTAGCACAGTGTTTTGATTCCACACAGTTCCTGATGAAAATTCTTATAAATTCAAGATCTTTTAAGGATATACAAGCCATGCAAATAGCCTAATCATCCCAAAGGGAAAACTTCATAATGAAGTGAGAAACATTCAGAGATGTTTGTTTAGGCAAAGGAGGTGTGCACTTTCTTAACAGATGAGATTACATGTAGCACACTACTAACAGCGGGGTAGTCATAATCTAGGCTTCACTTCAGCACAGCAGCACAGAGAGCCATTTTAACTTATTAAGAATAGACAGTAATGACTTAAAAGTTCACTAGTTTGTAATGATAGGTGGGCATCTTATCAATGTAGATAACTACCCAAAGAGAGGGTGAAAAGAGGACAGAGCCAGGCTCTTTTAGTGGTGCTCAGTGACAGAACCAGAGGCAATGGGCACAAACTGAAACGTAGGAGATTCTCTGTGAACATCAGGAGATGCTTGTTCACTGTGAGGATGGCTGAACTCCGGCAGAGGCTGCCCAGAGAGGCTGTGGAATCTCCATCCTTGGAGATAATCAGTAGTCACTTGGTCACAGTCCTGGGCACCCAGCTATAGGTGGCCCTGCTTGAAAAGAGGGCCTGGACAAGATCACCTTTGTAGGTCGCTACCAAGCTCAATCAGACTGTGATCCTATAATGTACAAACTTCCACAGAAAAGAAGCTTTGCAGATCTTAACCTACATGAAGATAACTATTTTTTTGGCCAAAAATGTTCCTTGAAAAACTAAAACTTATAAAATGTTAGGAACTGCAAGGTTATTTGTCTGCCCTTTAAGTCCAGAATGCAGAGGCATTTTCTTTCCAGAAAAAGATGGAAAACATCACCGAGATTGGGAGCTGTTTGCTCTGTCTTCCAGGAGCACAAGCTAGAGTTATAGAGCCCTATAACTTATTGAGAGCAATGTGCTTTTGCCTTGCAAGTGTGTTAGAATATGCTTCTCTAGTTCATGTGCTTTATAAACTAATTAATCTATATATAATTTCAATATGTTAATTATAGGCTTATTTGCCTGTATACACTCAACTGTTTCAGGATAGCTTGTCTCTGTGTTTCTGTGCTTACCAGCATGCTGAATATTGATCCAAACCAAGGCAGCTACAAATATTATCAAGAGAGTAGGGTCTTAGAGGAGAACAGAATAGAGAGGATAAATGATTTATTTCTAATTTAAACTCATGTGATGGTAAATATAATACCTAGAAAGAAAAAAAACTGTTGAGATCTCCTTCTTATCTATGGCATCTTTACGAGTTTTCTACTTATTTTGTTGGGAAATGTCCTTGTATTAAGGTTAAGGTCTTTTTGTAGCTGCAGATGCTCTTAAAATCTGCTGTCCAGAAGCTGAACAGAGATAAAGAAAAAGCATCACGACACAGTTATTTTGGCAGCCTGATCAAAGCAGGATGGCTGTATTTAGGCAGACAAGTGTATCAAAGGGATGCAGTTTGAAAAGGCTGAGTTAGCATTCCCCAGACTGTGTCCCTGTGATATGCTCTGCAGTGCTGCTGGCAGAGCACACAGTGCTAGGAAGTGTTGTACATCCGTCAGGACACAGCTTGAACCGAATATAGTGAGAAATTATGATTCACTACAATCTCTTGCTGCTTATATTAATTTCTCTCTAGCCATAACACATCTGTTCATGGTAAGACTGATCCAATGCCCATCCAAGTACACTTGAATTATTTCAGCAAGCAGTGGATTCAGTAAATACTATCCATGGGAAGGTTTGAAAAAAAAAACCTTAAAACCGAGTTAAGAGAATGAGTCCAACTAGAAAAACACAGGGCTCTAAGTCCTCTAGCAGCTTCTCAAATATAGTTTCCTTCCTTTTTTACCATGATGTGGAAAGTCCTGTCCCGTGAGGTATGGAGCATTCCTTAATTAGAGTTTTTTGTTTGCTTATTTATTTGTCTTTTCCGGTAGGGATAAAGAACATTCAGGACGATACTCAACCACTCAAAAAGGACAAGAACTCAGATTATATCCAGCCTCTTGTAAAACAATCTGTAGTATAGAATAAAGTGAAATATTCCAAATAAGTGGAATCTTATATTTATTTACATCTTACAGAGAAATCAGTGAGTGAAGCAGTGACAATACCCACTGTGCCTCTTCTACTGTAATGGAGCAGCAGTGGAGAAGAGTTTGAGTGATTAGCTGGTCTTTTCTTTGCAAAAGGACTCCTTACAAATTGTTTAGTCAGCATTTCCTTCTGAGTCAGTGAGTTTGGCTTCTTAGTCCCACTACACGAATAGGAGAAAAATGAGAGTCTGGGGGTGAAACTGAAGAGGACTGGAACAGTTTGGATGTTTTCTGTACTTTTTTGTATTTTGTCGAAGAGCAAATAGAAAAGCTAGTTAAGACTCATGACAAATATTGTATGCAGTCATCTGGTTTACAGGTTTCTTTATTTATATATCTATTAATATATATATTTATATATAATTATATACTTATACTTGTATATATTAAGAATAGTGGTCTATAACAAACAGGTTGCTCATAGAAGTTGTGGATGCCCCATCCTGGGAAGTGCTCAAGGCCAGGTTGGATGGGGGTTTTGAGTATCTTAGTCTAGTGAAAGGTGTCCCTGCCTATGGCAGGGGGTTGGAACTTTATGATGATGATTTTTAAGGAGTCTTTAAACCTAAAAACTTCTATGACTCTTTGTTTCTATAAATTAAACTTATACACAAGCCATAACTTGACTTGAATTTTCTGTAACATTCAGTGACATTGCTCAAAACAAAGCCTAGAGGGAGTTCTTTTTATTTAGCCAGAGATGACTACTTCTTTCCAACATACGTAAAACCTACCAAAATTCAAATATCTTCATAGTATTTGAATATCTTTTGTTCCCAACACAATTAAATAACAATTGCATTTTAAAAAATGCTATCAATTACTATTCTCATGCCCTTTCTTTACACCATTACTAATAACATCCAACTCTGTCTACATAATTATAATTTTTTGTATTTATAAACTTCAATTTTTTTTTTTTTTTAAGTAAGAGAGTTAAATAGGAAATTAATCTGGTAAGGTATTTTAAAAGCTCCCAGGGTCACACCCAATGATTGTTGATTCCCTTTGGAGAGACAGCAAGGGTGTGAGTTTCCATATGAATGGTTTCTTGTCTTTTCAAGCTCTAAAGAGCTTAAGGCTCACTAATTATACTGGTACTGGGACTACCTTAACAACAGCAAGCATCAGAACATATTTTAGATGGTCAGCACAGAAGAACTAGGTCAGGGATCTCCGGGGATTTCATCAAAAGGTTAGCAAACCTAGCAGAACACCTTGAGCACCAATCACTGAGGCTAATGAGACCCCATTTAAATAGTTTTTCAGGGAATTAGAAAAGATCACCTTCTTTTGGGAAATGAAATCTTACTCTAATACATCTAGTAGTAGATCTTCTCTATTTTTTTTTTTACAACTATTCTCCTTTTTCTGTTCAAGGATATTAGATTAATAGAAATACGTAAAATAAGCTGCCATTAGCACAACTAACTCTACTTTCCTGAGACAGAAATGGAAAAAAAAATCTCCACAGATGATCCATTTTCTTTAGAATGGAGTCTATTAATCTATCTTATTAGCTACTAAATGAAAACAATAACACACCTTTTTTCTTTTCCAAATCAATGAATTCCTTGATTAAGAGCATTCAGAAAATAATCTGAGTGAAGACTAAGTATGTTATTTATGATGTATAAAAATATATATAAAATTTTATACATAAAAATGTATACATTTCATTATCAAGGTTTTTTAAGTGAAAGGGTAAAATACTATTTATAAATATATAAAAAAATATATACATAAGAAAAGCATTAACTTCAATTTAGTAAATAAAATATTATTTTTTAATTGGTCTTCATTTAAAATGCAATAAATAGACCTACCACATAAATATTCTTTAAAATAGTTCCACTGAAGCTGATCCTTCAGTGTTTCAACACTGAAAGGTCTTTTAGCAAAATCTAAGGATGCAAAAAAATTAGGCCAGCATGCCTTCCATGCTTCTCTAATCTGAGATTTATTTCCTATGTGTGTTCTTTCTAATTTAAATTACCTATGGGCAGCACAAGTACCTCCTCTGGCAGAGAAAAAAAAATAGTTAAATACATAATATTCAAATAAGCCAAGAATAGTGCCACAGAATAAAAACAGTAAGCAGTAGCTCTGTGTCATTCTGAAATTGTTTTTATTTTCAATGTGTCCTTTCATGTACAGGCAAGAATCATAAGGGATTTGAAACAATTAAATTTCCTTTAAAGAATGATTTTCTAAAGACAGCCTGGGAATATAACACTAAAATAGTAGAAATTAACTGTGCTGCTACATCTAACTACATTTCACAGCTTTATGTTCCCCAAAGGTGCCTGGTGTGTGTGTTGTATTCAGTCCATTTGTGATTGATAGATACAAGTTCCTCATGGCTACCAAATCAAGCATAATACCTTTTTGTTACATGTTGTATGGCTCTCAGTGTGATAGGATGGAAAATTCTAATTCACTAAAGAGATTTTACTGTAATGCCTGATATATATCAAAAATGTCTTTCAAAAAACCCATTCAGGATACTCAGAATTTTATGTGGTAGCTCCATATCATTAATTTTTTTTAAATGATCTCCCCAGAGGTTTTCACTGTGTTCAAGTGAGTGGAGTATTGAAGGGCTGGTATTATTAGCTGCCACTTATAAAGTAAGAATACAAGGATTTCTCAGTAAAAGTCCTGGGGGTTTCTTTTTTATCAAGCAGTTGAAAAAAATAGAATGCTGAACATGAGGATATAATTTTTTTACATCTTTGGGAAATCATTATGATTTCTATGAAATGCCAGTAGATGAAGCATTATTTTGGCAAAAGTTACTACATGGCATCCAAATCTCATTAAAGACCCCCTTTGGCATGGGTAAATTTAGTTAGATTGGGCCTGTTGATCTTTGCCAAGTGCTGTCTTGAATTATTCCATACTAAAATGCTGCATGTGTGTTACTAAATGCCAGAGTCCCACTTATATTGATTATTCTAACCTATAGAGTTACAAATGAATTCACAACTGTTTATGGAGCTGTGGTTCAGTTCCAAGTGGCCAGAAATTCAGGGGGTATTGCTTTTGATTACGAGTCCTTCACTCAGTACTGCTCAAACGAAGGCTTAAGTCTTACAAAGATTTATATGGATCCATGACTAAAATTCCATCTAACTATGGATCTGACCTCTGCCAAACTCCACACCCCTTCCTCAAATATATTCTATAGCAAAACTAGCAGAAATAGATCTAGTTGGGTTTAAATCAATAGGAATTTTGCCACGATAGGTGTGCAAATATAAGAGTAATTAGTTGTCTGACTGAAGTGGTGAACATCTCATTTACTCTGCAGCTACCAGTTTTCTACTCCTTTAGCAACCTCTGAGAGTAGAGAGGAATGAATACCCAGCAATGTGTTCAGCTGGTAAACTGTAACGTTTTTGTCTTAGAAAAAATAAGGTTTCTCCTCTTAAAATACAGGCATTGGTTATGAAAAAGAATAAAAATAAGGAAGGCAAAATAGAAAGACCTAGATAAATAACCTCTGTGCAAGGTGAATAAGGTTTTAGAGTAGTTAATTTTCACACATACACTTTATTACAAGACAGTACACATATTATTGGTCCAGAACACTAAACAAATGAAGCTGTGGACTAAACCATGTGGAATTTCACAGATGACCGCATTACATAAATACATTTCCATTGATGAACAGTAAACATAAACAGAAATCAATGATGAAATTAATATTGTTTCTTTGTATGTCAGAATGAATGGATTTATATTTGCTTTGAGCATTGAAAGTGGTACAGTAGATGGAGGATGCTTGGCTATTTATATTAAAAATATTAAACATGATTTTCGTAGATAATCACATAAAATGGTAAGACAAATGCATGAAGTTTCCCAAGTAACCCTTGTTTAGAACTCAGAGAATAGAACATTTCCTGATATAGCTGCCATACATCAGGCCGAATCAAAAGAAACCAAGAATAAGCTTCTCAAGTGGAACAAACATCAGAAAACATCTTCTCTCCTTATTGACTTCAACAAGCTACTGGTAATCTAATAATGTTATAGGTTTTATACAGTATCACGTTCCACAGCAAGGTGTACAGTAAGGAGCTTTACATTCTGTGTCTGGAATAATCTCCCTTGGGTTTTGGTTAAATAAGAATGATCTCCACAAGCACTAAATTACAAGAGTTCATAAGAAGGTTGTGTTTCACAATTTAATTCAATTTCCATCTTTTCTTGACTTTATGATCCGTATAATTCCAATAGAATAGGAAAGAGCCTCTTATATTCCTCCTTCTGAAGGAAAACCTCATTTTAAATTATGGTTGCAATTGTTGCACATTGGAGTAAAAAGAATCTAAATGAAAGGAAAATATTTATTAAAGGTACATTACATTTTGTTATATGACAGAGAGTTTGTTTAGAAAGCACAGTTATGACAATGGAATAAATGCTCAGAATCATGATATACTGGAAATCCCAAGGCCTCCCTAACACTGCTCTTCAGCCTTTTCAAGTAAATCTCTATTGAAAAGCAAAGGAAGAGTGTCAGGGGCTGCTTCTGTACAGTACGTAAACCATAATAATCAGACATTCTGGATTATTATAAAACATTATAAAATGTTTATGATGGCATGTTAAGTAGCAAAGAAAAAGTGAATGTAGAATTGCTTCAAAGGCAGAATAATACATAAAAATAAAACAAGTATTTTAGATTTAAGGCCAAATGCAGTCTTTATTTGTCTGCGTTTTTACATGAACAAAACATCTGTGATTGCAGTCTTGCTTTTCACATTTGAATGTAAACTAAATTTGACAGAGGAGGAAGATCCTGGTTTTTCTCCAGAAGGCTGATCCCACTCTGTTCGGATTGCTTGACAAAAGAACAGATCTGTAGGTACAGACTTCCTTCAAGCACAGACTGGCTCTTGGCCAGCCAGCATCTCCAAAATGGTAAAAGCAAGACAGAGGAGGGAGCTGAATATTTTGATGCACAAGGAACACTGTGGGAGAACTGGTGAGGGTGCACTACACCGTGCACAATGTTGAGAGCACAACAACAGCAAACTCCAAATTGTGGCAACGTAAATGCTGGGAGAGGAGGCAAGAGGCAAATTCTTAGGGAGCCAGACTTCATTGATCTGGTTGTGCAGGAAGCCATTTGTTCTCATGCCATGAGCTGACATGTATTATTCATGGTCAATAGCACCAGGCAATTACTACATAATTTGAAAGAAAGCTAGTTATCATCATATTAAGGAAAATAATTTATCCATTCTCGGTTTTAGGGACTTTTGTTTTTTTCCAGGAGCACTATATTACTCTCTGCTGTGAAGCAGGTAAATAGACAAAACATCAGGAATAATGCTTTCAGTATAGTATTGTTTCTTACCGGAGAATAAGCACACCTAGTTAAAATATCTCCAGTGTCTAGAACTGCTTTGCCACAGTGCAGCAGCAGTTACTCAGAAACCTCTCTCCCCTGAAAGCACTAGAGAGTCAATTGTACACATGCGATTTTCGTTCAAGCACAGGGTCTGTCACACGTTTTCCTCCCCTTCTTGACATATTTACAAACCTTGGCAGGCCTACGAAAAATTTTTGGCTTGTACCACTGGATTCTTCTAGCTGAAGGATGAAAGGTGGTGATGGGATTGTCATTGTTACCCTTCTTGCCTCTTGAGCTCTCTGCCAAGTCCAGGAATACTACAAATCTCTCTAGGAACAGGTTTTTAAAATGCATTGACTTCAGAACCGAGTTAATGGCAGTGTGGAAAATCAAGGTGAAGCAGACACTTCACTTGTCCTAAGTGGGCATCATTGCCCTGACATATTGGACACAACACACATGTTCTACCCACAACAGAAGCCATCTGTCGGGATGGCTTTGTGCCTGCACTCAACCCATAAGATCTTTGTCCCTCCAGCATGGGTGCCAACAACAATAGACTTGCTCAGGGAGCCAGAGCAACCCTGTGAGTAACCTCTCATCACGCAGGAAGCCCTTCCCTCTCTTGGCATTGAAGCATTGGTACCACATGCTTCTCTTCAGTTGTTAACAGCTTCTAATTAGCAGTAGTCATATTCTCTGACTCATTTGTCAGATTGTATCTTGGCTAAGCATTCAGCACACTCAGAAATAGAACTGTTGGAAATACTGTAAAATTGTCTTTTTAAGAGAATCATATTGCATTTGGCTGAAAGTAAGGTTTGGGTCTGACTGTGATATAAATTGAACATGATTTTCTTCTCCTGTGAGAACAAACCTTTGAATATGAAGGTCAAAAACTGTGAAAAATACATTAGTAATAAAAAAATGGTCAGTTTCAATTTTTTGTGTTGCTTTAGTCTGAAAGGGAGCAAGAACCAATAAAAGAAATAAGCCTGACAGCAGCACCCTAGATTTCAAAGCTTCAGTTCCAGACAAAAGTTCAATGAAAAAAAAAAAAAAAAAATCTGTTGCCCAGTGGTGAAGCTTCATCCCTTACACGAAGACAGAAAATCCTATTATTGAGCACCCTTCTTCAAGTGGATGTGGAGAACTGCCAATTAACTACCTCTGCTAAGTGATAGACAACCTCCTTGATTGCTGTGAGAGCATGCCTGTCCTGATGAGTAGCAGTAATGCTGGATTTCTGTAGTAGATCTGCTCTTAGAGCCTCTTTGAAGGTCCCAGCATCCCACGCACAGACGTGATCCTCATTTGGAGTCCTATTTGCATTTCAGCACCTCACCTCACACTTCATACATTAGAGGTGAGGGCTGGATGAGCAAGGTCAAAAAAGAGGCAGACAGTCTGCAGCTTGACTTAAGCAAAAGGGCTTGTTTTACACAAAGTACATGAAGGAAATTTTCTGTCTTCTTTTGGTATAAGTGCAGAGCTCAATCGCGTTCCCTGTTCTTCAGTGTCCATTTTTTTCCCATTCCTTTTTAAGTGGTCATGCTTGCATCCTACTCTCTTCTCTACTATGGTAAAGCTTATATTCTGAGGGGCTAAAATCCTTTAAATTCTTCCCAAACTCTCACTTATAGGTATATATATTTCTGGGTATGATTTATTTCTCAGCATAGTAGTGATGGCATCTGAACTGTATTTTACGGGACTTTAATAATTGTAATCACTAAAATGTTACAGAGAAGCAAATTTTGTTTGTCATTACTTACTGTTACTCATTTAGATAAAAAAATCTAGTCTAACTGCCAAATTTATCAACATCATAAAAGAGACCTAACTTGAAGAATGCATTTGAGCAATTTAAGAGAGTCTAGGCGATGTTTGTAGCTTTTCCTTGCTTGTATAACATTAGAGGTAGTAGTGAAATCAGATTTTAGCTGGGCAATCAACTTTGTTCCCAAACGCAACAGCAGGAGGAAATTAGGTATGACTTCCTAAAAAGTTCTATATATTCTTCACAGAAAGTGGTATCAGTGTCTCCCTGTTTATCTGGTTTTTCTACATAGCACAAGAGGAAAAAGGAAATAGAGCAAAAAGTAACAGATTCCAGAGACACTGAGGCAGACTGTGCTAGGATGAGGATCTTGAACCTTTTCCTCTCCTGTGCTGACCTCTGGCATCTCTGCTCCAAGCTGGGATAACCAGCATGCTTTGGGCCAAAAGATTTTTACAATTTATCATTAAACAGATAACCACGAGGAGAAGACCATTACATCGTAATCACTTTATAGCAGTGTGGAGTTTCATTATGTGATGAAGTAGCTGTGCAAGCTTGACTCCTGTAGGATAAAGGAACTGAAATTCTGGCTTTAATGCAAAATGCATTAAATAACATTATCCCTAATGAAGAGGGAGAAATAGAGCTTATAGAGATGTTTAGTAAACTCAGGGATGTATATATCAAAACCTCTTTTTCCATATACATAAATCAATTCTAGCAAAGAGGCTAATCATTCCTTGCTGAATTAAGTTCCCTTCTGTTCAATATTGCAGATAATATGAATCAAATCGAAATTTCCTAGTTCATGTCTGGCACAGGGAGACACTTTCATTCTTACATTTAAATCATCTGTATATTCATCACACCCTTTTACAGGAAAATAGATATGGACTTGCAAAGTGGAACTAGAATCCTAGAATATTTGAGAAGCTTTTGGATGTGCAGTATAGGAATTAGAGCTCAAGTGAAACACTCCAGTCACTTACAAAAAAGGTAAGAGCTGCATAATAAATACATTTACGGCCATTTGAAAAGAAGGAATGAAATTGGTTTCCTATTTAACAGTAGACTCTCCCAAGAGCTCTGAACAGTACTCCATTACTCATTTGCAAAAGCAATGAAAACATTAATTGACCTCTTGATTAGTATTTAAATAATAAATACCACAGTGGATTAATGCACTGGCCTTTTACCTCAAAGACATAGTTTAAAACTGACTTGACAAAAAAATCAATTTAATTACATGATACTAAAATTGCAAGTGCCAATAGGTGAGAGTTTCCATGCACACAGGGCCACACATCACATAATCATGCCAAATTGGAATTTATTCAGTGCTTTCTCTCTTTTTTTCTTTTTTTTTTTAATGAATGCATGCGTGGTGTGTGTTGAAAGAAAGCAGGCTGCCACCTGCCACAGAAATATCCCACAGAGCAGCTCCCATCCTTGTGAACTAAAATATTTGGTTTAAATGCTATAAACCTGAAAACTGACACAGTTCCATTATCACATTCAGCTAATTAAAACAGATACATTCTGGAAAGAAATGTCAAATGTTTTCTGCAAAGCTTATATTTTGTGGAATCAATGCACATATATTCGTAGAAAATGAACTCAGATTTTTGGCTTTTGGAACATCTTTACATGCACACTTGATATTAGCCTAGCCTATGGAGTCTGGAGGTTCTTGTTTATATTAAATTAGTTAATGCAAGGCTTTCCTTATGACTTTGACAGCTGGGAAATATCATAAACTGCTCTTAGGAGGCTTCTACCCTAAGGAGTGGAAATCTCATGAGGTCATTAATTCCTTTGAGTTTTCTTTTATCTTAGTCTGAAGACTCTGAAAACAGCTGGCCAAAACAGATCAGGAGAAGAGTCTGTGTCCCCAGTTTGGGTGGGTCCCAGAAGAAAAATCCTTAGGGCAGATCCTGACATTTAACATTTCCCATGAGTACATCTAGATACGTGCTACATTCTAGGGAAATTAGATCTGAAACCCCCCAAAGTGTGATGTGATACAATTTTTGGCTTAGAATAGTTAACAAAAAGTAATTTCCCCACAATCTTTCATGAATTGTGTGGGGTAAATAATATTGGTTGTCCCGATTTGAGTGTAAATGAGCTTGCTGTAGAATGTAGTAGATAACCCTAAATTTTGGAAATATAGTAGTTGGAAATTTTTTAAACTTTGATTTATCCCAAACGAGTTTATTTTCTGAACAGATGTGCTCTTCATTTATGCATATCTATTTCTGATGAGTACGGTTAGGCTCTTATTATGTCAGACTGAACTTTTCTTGCAACACTATTTTAAACAAGATAGTGTTTTCAGATATTTTTTTATAGAAACTTTCACTTGAAGGAGTCTTTGACTTCTTACTGAAAATATGGAAATTTCAGTTAAAGAAAGTGTATTTTGACTATGTTCAATATATTTTTTCAATTGGTTCTCTACTATATGTAGTTTTTACTTGATGTGACAATGAAAGCAAATCAGTTCTAAGTGTGCAGAGACATGTAACTGTAGTAGGAAAAAAAAATAGATAACTTCAATTTGATCAACCTTTGCTAAGTGATTTCTTTGCCTTACCAGCTTTGTGTGATGAACATACAACTTTCGGCGCTTATGAAAACCCTGTTGAAAAACATAAGATTTTCACATATTGTAACGACGTGACTCAGGCAACCAGAAATTATTGTGGCAAAGAGACGCCATGGTAATTCTGTTTGAAATAGTTTTCTCTTCCTCCACTGCTGTTCATCCTTAGTTGTCTCAAAGATTAGGAACTCTGTAGAGAAAGAATCATAACTGTAAAATATTTTGTAGACTACCTACGACAGCTTTTTACGGCTGTCATTTTATAATGTCTTCTTCACACTTTGAAAGTCTTGCTTACAATCTTGGCTGGCTGTGGACTACTAGGAAACTAAGTATTTTTTCTGTTCTCTTTCATACTATAAAAGTATGCCATAAGTCCATGGAAGAAAGTTGTTTTGTTGCGGTTTTATTTTGATTTTTTAAAATAATTTTATTTTATTGAAAAGTAAGCAACAGAAGGTCTGTTTTGAAAAGATGGACCTTGTTATATTTTGTAACCTCTTTTATGCTTCATGACAAATCCTTCCTGCTGCTCTGCATGTCAGCAGTTCACTGACATATTCTTCCTTCAGTTTGACCCACAAAACATAATCTAGCTGTGAAAGCTACACCTGCTTTAAGATTATGCTGCTCATGCAAATTACTTAGATACAATGTGTAAATTAGTGTTGAAATGCTGTATTTTCATTTTATTCAATTGACACTTCTTAGCATTAACCCTTTAGTCAAGAGGCAGATGCCCTGCAATTTGAGTGGATGTTGGGAATTCAACACTTACAAGTCCAAAAATCATAGGCACATTGTAATTGCAAGTCATGTAAGTGCATAGCTATGAGTGTCTGAATAATCTTAATTTGCTCATAGGTGTGCTGAAGTTCTGAAGATGTGACTAGTCAGAAAATTTAAAAGCTGAAGGTGTAGTTCATGAAAACACCAATTCCCATGTACAATTTCAGCCATACAAATAAAATCAATCCATTCATACGCTTAATTATACTGCTCATTTGGGAAGAGTTTTATGGGCTTGACTGAAAATGCGCTGTTAAATTATCTGTTGATGTCAGTCACGGTTGTCTCAAACCCACAATCTTTCAGAAAACTACAAAGTTACATCACAACACCTGCCTAGGTGCTATTTAGATTAAGCTTTCTAGATTTCATACTAACAAAAACTAACAAATAATCTTAGTCATATTTTTGACAAACTTGGTAAGCCCTTTTATGTGTTTTAGAACCTGAGAGAGAGAGAGAATTAACAATGCAAGTGCTCATTTTTCACAGTCAGTGAAGCAGAGCTCATCACCTGTAGAAATGCAATCTTCTTTGGAAGTGGTAATCAGCATGACACTTTTAAAGCAGTATAATGCGTTTTGGCAGCACATAAATGAATACCAATTGGAAACAATTGGCTGCTCTGTTTGATCTCTTGCCAAATGATTCAGTTTTGTGGCTTAAAAGTCATACAGGTGTTCTTTTTTTCTTGTTGCTGTTGTGGGAACAGGAGACCCATCATATTATTAGTGGTCTTGAATTTTCACAGCTTTATTTGAAATGTTGTGTGTAGTTAAGAGATTAAAACAGGAGTATACCATTATTAAAGAAAAATAAAATATTTGGGTCAATTGGCGTATAGGATAAAAATTGACTTGCTGGAAAAAAAAATTGATGTATTTCTAGGCTTGGTTCAGATTGGAAAGGTATCAATTATAAACAGTCTTTGTGGCTCAGCTAATTCATGTTGGAAATTTATGTACTATCAAATCAATGTATAGGGGAAAACCTGGTAGGAATTACCAGATTTAAAGAGCTAAGAAGATAAATGCTATGATGACTTAAATTTGCTCTAAATAAAAGCAGAGTTCGTAAGAGAATAAAATACAAAAAATTCCCAGTGCTTCAGCCCATGTAGCACCTCTGTGGCTGAAACACCTTTCCCTATTAGCAATACCTAACATTCCAGATTTTCTTTGGAAGGTCTGCAGGTAAAATGATTGGGGCTTGTATGAGCATAGTGATTTCCTTCATCGGTATTCAATGTCTACCTTTTTTGACAAATCTGTGAACATTTTTATGTAGTACAGTAAGAACACAAAAAAACCCTGAAAATAATTAATTATTTTGCTGTTAATAATTCTCTGGGACATTAGAAATGTTAACTATTTATCCCATGAAGTCAACAGGATTTTTCCATTTGTTTCAGTGAGTCTAAGATCTCACTCTTCATTCTAAACAGCACTTGTGTATTCAAACTACAGAATGATCCACCCCTTATGCTTGATTATTATAATTTTACATCAAACAATATAATTATACATCCACAAAATGCCTATCACTATAGCTGGTATATGACACACTCTCCTGCTTGCAGCTTTAGAAGGTAGATGAATGAAACAAATGTCTCCAGCCTGAAAAGGGTATTTCAAAATCTGAAACAGAGAGAAAGCCTGATAAACTGTCCTTTTGTGTCCATTCACTCTGTCTGTGATACAATTTATGTAGTTTGGGATTTTAGATGCAAACCCACAGGATTAAAGAAGTCCTATATTTGGGGGTTTTTAAATATTTGTTATCAGAAGATATTGAAAAACTTGATGCAGGAGAGCATCAGTCTGTTCTATATTTCTTACTGGAAGCCTAATAGCTGAGTTTATTTAGCTTAATTGTTAAAGTAAGATCAAGGAGAAATTTGGTCACTGTGTGTTACCATCCTCACTAAAAGGCTCTTGATGTGGAATGTGGCAGCACAGAGCAGAACAGTGAATGGTGGTTAAAACCAGACATTTGATTGAGAAAGAAGCAACACATTTTAACAAAATGACCAAATAAGCACTGAATTCCTCATCATTCCACATTTCAAATGCTTAAAATGTGAAGTGCAGTTCATTCTGGGATGCAGGTTATTATTAAGAGCAGGTTTCAGAAAAAAAGCATAAAATTAAATGGCTCTTTTATTTTTGTGGGGGTCGGCCTCTTCTCCCAGGCAACTAGTGACAGGACAGGATGACAACAGCCTCAAGCTGCTGTGGTTCAGTTGGACATCAGGAGGAATTTCTTCATGGAAAGGATTGTTAAACATTGGAACAGGCTGCCCAGGGAGGTCCCTGGAAGCGTTCCAGAAATGACTGGATGTGGCACTCAGTGCCATGGTCTAGCTGACAAAGTGTGATGGCTCAGAGGCTGGTCTCAAGAATATTGGAGGTCTCTTCCAACACAAATGATTCTGTGATTCTATGTTACATAATTTAGAGGGTTTCACAATCTTCGCGATTAAATAACAGCCAGTGTTGCTGTGCTCTTGCTAAGTTTTAGTGACCTAGACTGTGCCAGGATGTTCCATGGCTGGTGCTTTCCTGCAGGATGCCATGCAGACGTACTGTAGAAGAGGCAGGCATATTCATTGAGCACCTGCACCTAAATCTTTACATCAGTCTCACAGTCTACTGGTGGTGACAACTGAATCTACCTGAACTGGTTGGCCTTGCTCATACATCTTCAGCCAACACCTTTGGTTTCCATGTCTTCTCCATGTTTCACCTTGCTGGAAAGTATGGACGGCATGGCCCCCAGCAAGCTGCTGGCTCAGCTGCTCCTGCAAACACTCCCAAATCAATGAGTGAATGTGCAAGTCACTGCTTCAGCTCACATCATTCATTTTCACTGAACAGGTTAGGGGGCAACTGGATAGGAACCCAACTTCCAGCTGGGAAGCATTAGGCAGTGACTCATGGATAAATCTTCTTCAGCTGACACAGCTTCAGCTGAAAGATTTGTGTGTAAGCACCTACTGCAAGCTGGATGAGAATCACTGCATAAGTGAAACTGACTTAATACTATCTCTCCTAAACCAAATTAGTGGAACTTTTACTCTTCCTGCTATATCTTGCAGTGATCTGTTGTAGACATTTTGTGCACCGTGATGTTTGTAAGCTACAGTACCACAAATAATATACATACAGTGCTATAAATAATGAGACACCTCTGTGAATGTATAGTAGTGCCAGTACCCATATCTATGGATTAATATGTTCAGGAATCAGCCAAGTGGAGTACATGCATGTTTCATGCTTCTGAAAACTGTAGTTCCCAAGGGAGAGTAAAAAAATCTATCTCCACTGGCAGGTAGCACTGCACCTTTTTTCAGCTATACTTTGGTTATTTTCCTATCAACATTCCCAACACACATGGTGGAATGAAACTGATGAATCATCTATCTGAATGTGAATGTAAATAGAAGCAAAAATGAATTTGCATTATATATAATATAATGTGTATATATGTGTGTGTGTATATAAAAATTGTCATTTGCATGCTAATTTTTCCAGGTTACCTCTGTCACTTTTTAGATGGGCAAATTATTTGATTCCTCTCCCTGGCATTCTTTTTAAAGCTTGCCTTTTTGCATCAGGGTTTTTTTGTATTCTTACTGTACTACATAAAAATGTTCACAGATTTGTCAAAAAAGGTAGACATTGAATACCAATGAAGGAAATCACTATGCTCATACTAGCCCCAATCATTTTACCTGCAGACCTTCCAAAGAAAATCTGGAATGTTAGGTATTGCTAATAGGGAAAGGTGTTTCAGCCACAGAGGTGCTACATGGGCTGAAGCACTGGGAATTTTTTGTATTTTATTCTCTTACGAACTCTGCTTTTATTTAGAGCAAATTTAATTCATCATAGCATTTATCTTCTTAGCTCTTTAAATCTGGTCATTCCTACCAGATTTTCCCTTATACATTGATTTGATAATACATAAATTTCCAACATGAATTAGCTGAGCTAAGACTGAGCTGAGCTGAGACTGTTTCTAATTGATACCTTTCCATTCTAAGAAGTTTCTAATTCTGAACTCATAACATAAAATTTGCAACTAAAAATGCAAAACAGGTTTCAAAATAGGTTTTTTTAAAGAAGAGCTTTCAGGAAACACAAGTTTATACTCCCAGAAATCAAGATTTAGGATACCACTTGAGCATCAACTGTCCCAGATCTAAGTAGCATAAAAATTAGCAAAATCTACTGCTAGCCATGTGTGTGCTATTGCTTGAGTGAGACAAGGAAAGACAGCCAGGCAGAGACCTCAGCTTTTGAAAAATACATCTGTTTACCAGGGAGTGAACCCAATTGATCTCACATAGCTTTGTTTAACAAAACTTTAGCCATCTGCCTTCCAGAATGCATTGTCCCTCGCGCGCTTCATTACAAACTGTGAATTTCCTCTTGCTGACTCAGTTGCTGGGCTCTTCTGAAGAACTTACAGTGAAGTGCATCCATCGCCTGTCCCACAGCTGTAGCTGCCGGGAGGCACAGTAGGAGTGGGGACACTCCTGAACGTGTCACCATGAGTGCCCTGGTGCTATTTGTGGCACTGGTGTTTGCTGCTGGGACAGGCTGGAGTCGCTGCCTGCCACAGGAGCAAGTTAGAGTCTTGTACCTATGACATTACAAGGGCAGCCACTGGGTTCCCAAGCAATTCTGAGTGGGAAGCCACTATCTCCACAGATATGTTCCCATTAATTACCTGACTGACCGTACCTTGAGGCAATGTGCCTGCCAAAGGAGGAGTTTTACACCCTCACATTTTACACCCTCACATTTTACACCGTCATTTTCATATCCCTCATTATTATAGTACTTGCTAAAAAAAGAACAGTGCCTCTACTAAGCCTATTGGAAGGAGGGAGAAAAAGGATTTGGAGATCCTGGGAAAGGTGTGGTCCAAAGTGTGGGGAAGTGAGTCCCTCATCTTTACAGAACTCACAGAAATGTGAGGAACAAAACAGTTTGCTGATTAAACCAACTGAGAGGTGCTGTGGACTCTCTTCAGGGACAAAAAGCCTTGCGGAGGGGTCCAGATAGATTGGAGCAAGGGGCAGTGCTTAATGGGATGAAATTTAACAAGCCCAAATGCTGGATTCTTTACCCATAATGGAGTAACATCAGGCACAAATATAAATTGGGATGGCATGCCTGGAGAACAGCTTTGCAGAAAGGGACCACTTCCTGGGGTGCATCAAACACAGCATAACGAGCTGGTCAAGTGAGGTGATTGTCCCACTGCATTCACTATTGCTGTGGCCTCACCTGAGTGTTGGGTGCAGTTCTGAGCCCACAATTTAGGCAGGATGTGAAGGTCCTGGAATGCGTCCAGAGTACAGCAACAAAGCCGTGAAAGGGCTGGAAGGAAGGTCCTGTGAGGAGCTGCTGAGGACTTTGGGTTTGTCAGGTTTGGATAAAAGGAGCCTGAGGGACAACCTTGTTGTTCTCTACAGGTTTTTGAGGAGGGAGAGTGGGGAGGGAGGTGCTGATCTCTTCTCCCTGGGATCCAGTGATACAATGTGTGGGAGTGGTTTGAAGCTGTTCCAAGGAAGGTTCAGACTGGACGTTAGGAAGCATTTCTTTACCCAGAGGTTGGTCAAACACTGGAACTTCCTGAAGAGGTGGCCAATGCTCCCAGCCTGCCAGTGTTTAAGAGGCATTTGGGCAGTGACCTTAACAACACGGTTTAACTTTTGCTCACCCTTGAACTGGTCAGGCAGCTGGCCTAGAGGATTGCTGGAGGTCCTTTCCAAGTGAAATAATCTGTTTTATTCCTGCAGAAACTCACATAACCATAGATAGATCTACTAGATGTCTGTATTACTTCTATTTGTGTGGTAATACAGGTACTAGAAATAAAACAGGTATTAGCATTAAGACAATAGAATTTAAAAAATAAAAAGCCTGACGTCATTTCAGTTCTGATAGAACAACTGAGGTTGGATGAAATAAAGATTAAACTAGCACAACTATATAAAAAATTCTTATTTTAGGATGGAATGTAAAAATACACAAACACCTTTAGATAATAAATTTAGAAGAAGCAGTTTCTTGAAAATATTAGACCATGTTTCCCAAGCTGAACTAACTGCCCATATTTTCTTCTGTAGCATTGAATAAATTGTCTAGTATGAAGTAACTTTAGTTTTTGTTCCCTGTTACTCATCAGTCCCAGAGACCAGCTCCCAGACTAGATAGGCTGTGTTTGATAAGAACAAAAGAGACTTTTACGTTTTTAGAACATCAGAAATTATTTCCTGTTTGTGGGCAAAGGACCTAGCTTGAAACTGCCCATGAAAGAATTCTTCCTTTTTCCAGTTACTTTATCTTAAAAATTATAGCTGTTCTGGGTGCAAGCCAGGCCAGATTCAGACTATTGCCTGAAGTAGTCAGAAGTAACAGCCAACAGAGTCATTATGGTGAGGTCTGTGCCCCTACTTTTAAGAGAGGAGGTTATTCTTGCATGGATGTTAGAAAAACATGTGAATACACGCAGAGCCCCAGTACATATTCTGCTCCTAAAGGACAGCACACCAACAATGTGATTATAACTGAATGGTAGCAAGGAGTGAAAATTGTAAATTCCGGGACATTATTATACAGCATTCTCTAGTTTCCTACACCATGGCTGTGTTGTGTTGACTTTCCTTTATCAACTGTAAGATACGTAGTTATGAAGAAAAATTTCAAATTCTTATTGCTGTTTATATATTCTAAATGCTAAAAGGATTGAAGTGATTTCTTCTCCTTCAGAGAATTATCTACTTCTTTTCATAAGGAAGATAATCTAAAATAGATAAATATAGAGTATTTTACATGTTTATCTCCTGAAATCTCAAATTGAAGTATATGCCATAAAAGGTAGGGAGGTCAGAAAAAAGCAAAACATCGGTGTGATCCAGTAGCTGTATTTCTTGATTATTGATATGTATTTTTCAGTTATAAGACACATACAAACCAAAATTTCCACACAAAAAGCTAAACATGAGGTCTTCATTGTAGGTATTTTACTTTCATAGTTTAGTTTCATAGAGAAGACAATTTTTAAATAACTGAAATCCATAAATTCTAGCATAAATATGAAAACACCTTTAAAAGTACATATAAGTAGATTGTAGTTACTCAAGAATGCAGAAAGAGCAACAGACCTACAACTGCCAGTTTAGGGAAAAATAGGATCATGCTGCTCTCATTCTTTCTGAATAGAGAATGGTTTTTTCTGCTATCTACTGATCTCCCTCTAGTGGAATCCTATAAACTCTGCATGAAACTTGAATTGTTTCTCCACAGTTTTTCATGCAACAGAGCTGTAAAACATGATGCATGTGCTACAAACATCTGTTTTCAGAAACCAAGACAAATTCTGTGAGTTCCTTTAGGGAAAAGCAGTGTATGTAGTAAACACAGGGACTGGAATTACAAAGCCTTGAAGCAGGCCCATTAGAGAACAGCTAGGAATGTAATTTGTTTGCTTGCTAAACCTGTTCCTTATAGATTGCAATTTTTTTTTTTTTTTAATAAGTTGTATTAATATATGGGCTAAATTGTTCCTGGTTATAACAACAGTGCAGAAGGAAAAGGGAAAAACAGAGAAACAGGTGTTTACAGAGAGTTCTTTATCCCCCATCCTTACTGGGCCAGCAGACTCTCAAGGGGACAGGAAGTACAGTATGGCCTCACCTCCCCTAATCTCCACGCCAGCCTGCACTCTGTGTTTGGTATGCAGAAGGAGTACATTGCACCCCACAAATCAATGTCATGCCAAATATGCTCGTTTCTTCACACTCCTGTTTTGTACCTCCAGAGAAGTGGAGTTCCCTGAAGTAGAATGTCCCCCAGCTCCTGCTGCAGGGGGCTGGGACTCAGTTACCCCAGACTTTCCTTGGGAGCCAGGGAAGGGTGTGGTGAGCTGCTCTGAAAGCATCTGCTGGTGATTCACACATGTAAATAACAAAATTGCTTCTGCACATATCACATGTGGCAGCCTGAGACACACAGAAGTAAATCTGCATTACAGATACTGTAGATAAATACCTAAAAGCTGTTAATAAATACACATATGCATTCATTCATGTGTACCCTCAAATACAAATTGCCAATCATTCTAAAGAAGACAAAGTGGTTGCAAGATAACAGAAGGTTATTCTTCTGATATCAAGAGCATTAATCATATTTCACTGTGAAGTTACCATTAAAACATAACTTTGATTAATGATAGTGTCAGTGTATTTAATCAAGTGCAAGCAACACAGCACTGTGAGTATTTCTCCCCTTGACCTCATCCAGCTGAGGAGGAATGTAAGAGAAATGTGGGCCATTCCACTGGTGCAGACCTGGCATGCAAGAAGACTCCAGGGCCCATTTTTTCCCAAATGACTTCTCAATACTCAAGAGAGAGGAAAAAGAGGAGCAAGTCTTAAGTTTGAACCCACATCAAACTTTACACTGATTAATTATAGGCAAGGAAATCATATCACTGGATCCCAAATAAAAGCAGTGTCTTCTTGTCCTAAACCTTTCACTTCCATATACTGAGGAACCATTCCAAAGAGTTGCCAGTTATTACAGACAAAGGTTAGCGTGTGCTTTAGGGTGCAAGTTACCAATCAATCTGGACATATACTTCCCCCCCATACTCAGCATTGGTGAGGCTGCACCTCAAAACCTGTGCTCAGTTTAGGGCTCCTCAGTACAAGAACAACTTTGAGGCACTGGAGCATCCAGAGAAGGGCAATATTACAGTATCCCACAGCCGTAGGGAGGAGAGGAGAGAGATCCAGCAGGCAGGAATTGTGCAGCAAGATTGATTTATTTAATTATTTTACAAACTCTTTTATAGACTTTTTTCTTCATAGTCTAATTGGACAAAGGATCAGCCACCCCTTGGGGTGATTGGCTAAAATCCTAAAACGTCCATTGTCAAAATATTTTTCTACTGTACCATAAACAAGGCTTTGCAAGGTTGCAGGCGTTCATAGTTTATAGAACTGTGCTAATATCTTCGTGAGAGAGAAAAGTATCTCACGGGCTTAGAAAGGAGCAGGAAAATTTCTTGCTAACAGCATTTTTGTATCCACAGGGCAACAGGGCTGGGGAAGGGTCTGGAGCAAAAGTCTGATGAGAAGCAGCTGATGGAGCTGAGGGTGTTTAGCTGGAGAAAAGGAGGCTCAGGGAAGGACCTGATCACTTTCTACAACTCCCTGAAAGGAGGGTGTAGCCAGGTGGGGATTGGGCTCTTCTCCCAGGTAGCAAGTGACAGGAGAAGAGGAAATGGCCTCAAATTGCACCAGGGGAGGTTTACACTGATTATTAGGAAAACTTTCTTCACTGAAAGATGGCTAGGCATTAGAACAAGGTGCCCAGGGAAGTGGTAGAATTTCCATCCCTGGAAGTGTTCAAAAAAACATCTGGATGTGGTACTTGGGGTGAAGTTTTAGTGGTGAACATGGTGGTGCTGGGTTAACAATTGGACTCGAGGCTCTTAGAGGCCTTTTCCAACCTGAATGATTCTATGATTCTGACAGCCCTCCGGTGCAGTCCTGTGTTAGATCTGTATGGTTGAACTGTAGTTCAAACCCTTTGGCAGGGGTATGAACTCTCTTTCAGAGCTGCCTTTTTTATCAGTGTAATGGAGCCCTACAGTTTTTGGAGGGTGTGTTACTATGGGCTGCATGTAACCCCTTATGAACTGACACTGGCAGTAGAACAAAACCAAATGGAATGGCTTTTGCAAGTGAAAAAGACCAAAGTCCAAGGAGCAAATCTCTTAAGGGGGTAGAAGAAAAGGGAGAAGAAAGATCAGAATGAAATGATGGGAAGAAGGTAAAAAGATGGAGGACAGGTCAACTGCAGTACTTGCTGCATGTAAAGGAAATGGAGATGAAAATCATGTACAGATCCATCTGAAAGAAAGGGGAGAAGTCTTTACATAAAGAGCTGGAAAACCATTGCAGTAGCTCCAAATACGCCTTTCCTTCCACTGTGCTCTATTTGAACTTGCTGCTTTATTGACGTTCGTGTGCTCCCAGTAATTTGGGGTGATTTTGGCTATTGCAATCAGAAAAGTTCTAGAGTTGTGGGAATGATGTTATGTCGGTGAGCAGGAAGGAACTGGAAGGATTTTACCTGTCTGTGGCAAAGATAACAAAACATCTCGTAGGGCACTTTGCCAGTGTATTTCAACTGCACCTTTAAACTGGGCAGCTTGCACTGTTCTCTGTGCCAAATAAAAATTCTCGGTTTCTTTTTAGACAGCTTTTGAATCACAGTGAAGCCTGAAAAAAGTCTCTAATAAGTGCTATTTTTTTCCACTCACCACTAACAAAAAAATGCTGAACAGATTGAATGCAGGGGGATGGGAAAGGAAGAGGGATGAGTAAGGAAGAGTTCCATTGTGCTGAGACCAATTACAGAGGTCTCAGCCCAAAAAAAGACTCTTTCAGAAAGTCACAAACAAATGAAAACAGGGTACTGTGATAAATCATGGTACAGCTTTAACTGCCATGCATCTCTTGTTCCCCTAAAAGCTGTAATAATAGGCAAATTGTAAGGGTTCATATCCCTCTGACCACTGTAAATTCAATCAGTATTTAAATACTTTGCATCTTCACTGCGTTACTAGTTTTACTAGTAATGGATTAGGGTGGTTTTTTATTACACAAAAAAAGACTTGCAAAAAGATACCACTTTTAAAAATATTCTCATCTTTCTGATACCCTAAAATAGTATTGAGAAAACATGCTTAAAGCTTGGTGCTGGAACAAAAACATAGCATCAGCTGGAAACAGGGCTTGTTCTCTCGAATACAAATTCATCTACCTCCTTCAATGTTGGAATCTTAACAGCCTCCTACCACATTCTGGTTCTTCCTTTGTATTCTGCTGTAGTTTCATGCATCTTTGTGCTTTCTGAGCATTACTTCTCTTTTGCCCCCTTGAACATGTTTGTTCAATATGGGTTTTATGTGGCTTATCCCTCCCGAGTGTGTTTTCAGAAACCACTACATGGAAAACACTATAGAACCTCCACTTTTTTCAAGCATAAGAGGGAAAATAAACAGCTGATAATCATTAGGAAGTGGGAACTGAAGGCATATATGACATAAGTGTGTAAGCTAGCTTTCATTAAAAAACTGTTTAAATGGCTAACTGGAGTGGATAAATCTGTCCTGAAAACTATTTGGTGATACCTATCAGAGATGATCACAACATACAAGATACAATGTGGTGTTTTCTTGACTATATCTCAAGGCAGTTTGGAAGACAGATTATGTCACCACTCTGTTTCTGGTTGCCATTATTCATGCTTCTATTGAATTCCATCTATTTCTGTTCTCATCATTGTTCAAAAATACTGGATTGTGCCACCACAGTTGGGAATCAGTAAGGAGGAGCATGCCAGTTCTAAAAAAGGAAAGCTTTTTGCTTTCACAAAAAGACTTTGTTAATTAGTGCTACACAAGGAGGGAAATGACAAAACTCCATACTTTTCCATTTAAATGTTTGTAAAAGTGATTTTGTTTAAATTTCACTGAGTGTAGCAGGAAATGTTAAAGCTGAAAGAGACCAGACAGAACATACTGATGTTCTTTGGAGTGGGAGTGAAAGAGGGAAAGGGCCTGAGGATTTTACTTTCTTTTTTTATATGCCTTCCATAGAAATCTGCAAACTTTTGAAGCTTGTAAAACAAGTATTGATTTGACAGCCCCAAAGACAGAACTCTTCTTTTCATGGAGAGAGCCAGCACAACACAAGCAGTCACAGTAACCAACCCCTGTTCACTGCTGAGATGGAGACAAAGGGAACTATTCTGGAGCCAGCCCAACACCTACACAAGATGCCTCTTTGCATACATTTGTCTCACTATGTCAGAGCACCCTCCCACCAGCATACATCTCACCTAACTCTGGGTATTTAATTTGAGGCTACCTATTTACTTACTCTCTGTGGGTAATAGCTAAGGAAAAATTCTTCTAGAGCGTAAGTGATATTTCAAATGGATTCTTCACCAGCAACAGAGAAACACTGCAAGATTACACTCCTAAGTTGGATTCTTCAGTTACATGCCCAAAATTAGGTGGATGAATCTAGATCTTAGCATATCCATACAAGGACTTGGTGTTGAGTAGCAAGTATACTTTTAATTCACATGCTAGTTCACAGTGCATTCATTTCCTCATATAGACAAGATATAAATCACAAATAACAATGCTGTTTATTAGGATGAATTAGTAAGAGTCTGCTGCAGATAATTTCTGGAAACTGTATTGCTCCACTATCAAATAACTTTCTGTACATAAAAATAATGGGTACAAGGCCTTAGCTTTTTTCTATGTAAGCAGAGTTGTCTTAAAATTGAGTTCACATTCGTCTAGTCCTAAGAATGCTATTTATTTATTAGTGGAAATCATAATACTTATTTTGGCAACCAACACTGATCTAATAAAACACAGATGTGTGAATGTAGCTATATTTGCATTCATGCAGGTATCTGCAATTTATAGTCACCTGGGGCTCCCTGTACCCCCAGAGAGTAACAGTCACTGGCTCCATGGAAAGCAAAGCCACAGAAGCTTTTCCGTTTGGACTTCAGCTTCAGAGAGGGAAATGTGGATATAACTTTCATATAATTAATTTCCCTTTCTCTGCCTCTTCACTTTTTTGCCTGTTTCATGAGAATCCAGACTCAATCTCTTGTGGCCAACTAACTTTTCATTTTAGGTCAGAAATTAAACTGCTAATATAAAGATTAATTTTCACTGCTGAAGCCTGGAAAACAGATTTTTCCTTTAGCCTTTGCTATCCAAAGCAGTCTCTCCTCCACAAGGTAATCAAACGTGATGACATATATCAATCCACCCACTTTATGTCCTGCCAGCCGATGGACATGACCTCGCTCCAGCCACATTCATCCTCCTTTCACCAAATATTTACTGCTGCTCTGCTACCCCAGGGCCTGTGAGTACAAGTGACATAAAACCTGCCTTAGAAATGTCATGCCCCTGATGACTCCTACACCAATCACATCTTTTGGTGCTCGTTTTCTCCAGACAGATATAAGCTAACCCAGTGGCATAATGGCACTACAAAGACACTTAACTGCATTTTTAGTTCTTTGTGACTTTTTATGCCATGTGGAAGCCAAACAATAGGTGTTTCCCTCCTGTTCTGCAGGTTCATCCAACAGTTTTTACATGGATTAGATAACCTACACTTACCTGTGAAGTTTAATAATGAGTGCCATGTTTTTCATTAGTAGTTTATTGCATTAGATCATGTTTGCATGTCCCCTCTTGTCTTCAAAAACCAACACGCTCTGTTTTGCTTTGTTCTGTTTTGCTTTGTTCTGTTTTGTTTAGTTTGAGGTTGTGACTAATTAAATACTGGCATCACTCAACATTATTGCTATCTTAGCTATGTATTTTGGAGTCATCCTTGAAAGTCAGTAACATTTCATAGGAACAGGTTTGGTTCAAAATACCATTAGGAAAAAGTAAATGAGAGCAACTGGCTTGTGCTTGACTTGAGACAAAAATTTCTAGGGAAAGTCTAAGCTGTCAGGCTAGCTGCATAAAGACATCTTTGAATATCAACCCTGTAGAACTTGGTTTAGTTCCCTAGAAATTCTTGAGCAAAACAGTTTATCTGAGTTTCTACAACAGGACTGAGTTACTGGTTCTGTATGACCTTCTGGTTCTCAGTAAATGCTTGCTGCCAATCAAAACTCTGTTGCCTGTAAAATCTCATGCATAGTTTATCTTTTTGCTAAATACCTAAATCTGTATCCCACGATTCTAGTATAAACTAGAAGGAAATTTTTACAGCTTTTTATTCATTATTTTTTTCCTTCTTAACCATATTATTTAATTGACCTCATCGACCATCTTGTGCTGTTATGTGTGAAGTGTGCAACAATTTACTAAAATAGGTTGTGAATTTGGCTCGTGACATACAGGTGTAAAGCCAGTGTCCCAGCATGAGTTCTCACCTTGCTGGTGAGCCTCAGGAGGAATCAGGATATGTTAAAGCAGGTTTGCTTCACAGCCAAGCTTTCCACATAAAAAGTTAAATGATTCTAGATAGAGAAAGCCCCAAAGTACTAAAAGTAAAGTTAATTTAATGCTTCCAGATTAACTGCCACATGCATTTCTCGTGGATTCAGTCTGATCAACCTGCTTTTGATTTGGTTATATGAGCAAGTATCTGTGATTTCTCATGAGACCATAAAGTGTATTCATTCACAAAGACACAGCAGAAGCTAGTGAGCACTGAGGTGCGCAGCTGCATTTCGGGCTTTCATATGCAAGAATCCCTTGCTTACAGTCCATTTATTATTTGATATGAAGTGCTAATATACATACAAAGAACAACTGTACTTCTCTGTCTTATGTTACTGCAACAAAAAGCTACTTACTGCAGCTTTTGAACGTGTCCTTTGCCCTGGGTAGCTCATTAACACTTCAACCTTAGTTGCACTGTATCTATTTAATTTTTAATGCAAAAATTCAGAGTGAAGTAGAAAGGAAAAGGAAAGTGAAGGAGGATGAAAAGAAAACAAAAGGATATTCAGAGACCAATATGCACATGCAGGTTTCAAATGGTGTCTGGATACCTGGAGGGAAGGAGAGAGCAGTCAAACACAAATGTTCGTGTAGACTATTGTGGGTGAATGGACAAGTGCAGCCGGTAGATTGATGCAGAACCATTCACAGAGCCTAAAGTGAAAATGATTTATACTTTTTATGTCCACAGATAGGTAATGTGGTATGTAATAAAGAAAGCATTTTTGGTGGGACAGGGGAAAGCCCTTGGGTTGGTATGCTTACACATAGGACTCCTTCAATAACCTCAGGTCATTGATTCCTCTGAAAGGTGTCTCTGATATTGTTCTATAGTTTTAGGGTCTTTGTGCTTGCACTGTGCATCCATTTTAATATATAGCATCATTTTTACAATATCTTTCTCAGTCATAGCACAGTTTCATTTGTAATAGATAATAAACAGCCAAAGGCTGTTATCAATGAACCATTAATATTTTCTAAAAATAGAAATACTAGAACATGCATGAAGAAAGATTATCTGTTTATTCTATTCTGACTTCAGGAATTTCAGTGACTTCAGGAGTTTATCCTTGAATGTTTAAATATGTCAGTGATTTTGATTTGCATTTCCTACTCATCCTTCAACAAATCAATAATTTTAATTTTTTTCTTTGTTCTATCATTCAGTAAATATGCACTGTGTATCTACACCTTATAGTAAGAAGGGGGAAAAAAAGCTCTGAAAGCCCCACAGTTCATTAAAGATGCATCAGGCTTTATTATCATTCAAAAAAGAGGGAAAGAAAAAGAAAAATGGGTGAAGAGGCCATCCTCTGCAGCGTGATAGAAGCTGGGCTCGTATAAAACAAGCCAAAGAATTAGTTCCTTCACCAAGGAATGACATGAAACTCTAGCCATGGTAGCTGTAAAAACAGTTAAAGGTCTTCTTTGTGCTCATTAACACCAGTGTGCTGGTATTCTGTGTTGGCAGCTTTTGGTTCTGCCGAGGCAGTCCTAAAGAAAGTTGTTACCAGCCTATATTCTACAGTTCACAGGCTCTCAAAAACGACACATTAAAACAGCCAGAATCCCCAGGGCAAGTGGGGAGATTAAGTAGCCCTCTCCCTCGACAGAAGCCCCCGCAGACAAAGCTTGGCATTGTGCATTCAGCACACTATCTCTTTCCAGGACTGAACTTTGCCATTGTCCTGCCGGATCCGAGTTTACAAAGTGTTTGGGGGGCTTTGCGTAACGGTTCACTGGCACCACCATTGACACGCATCTGAGTGTGGGAACTGCTCTAAGGGATGGGATGCCCCCAAAATCATTGGCCTATTCTGCTGGTCCCTAAGCCAGTGGCAGTTTTTTTAGTGTGTGTGTGTTGTGGGGGTGTTACTCTGCAGTTTTCTTGGAGTCTCATCTTTCACAAGAATACAAAATCAGGCAGGCAAAGCAAACATGGATTATTCGTTTCCCAAAGGATCAGGCCTTTTCAGAAGCTTTAGCTGTTCCACTGTCCTACAGAATCTACCATTGCAAAGACCACAAGGTGCCTTGGAATACTTGTAGAATTTTGGGGGGGGGGAATGCTAAAAACAAGCTGTTGGTTTGGGGGGAAAAAATTCTTGTGGTATCAAAGTCCTGCTGTTTAGTTACAGAAACCATGAGAATGATTCTTTATCTACCCTGTTTATTTCCATTTTCTTCTGTGCTGAAATTTTTCAGATTTATTTTTAATTAATTTGAATAAGGAACAATAAGAGATCTCATCTGGTGCTACAGCCCGTTCCTTTTGATATGCTGGCTTTGATAGAAGACTTAAAAAGGACCTGGTACAAGAAAAGCAAACTTCCTGGAAAGACCAAATTTGGAAAGAATACTTCAGCTGAATCTTATATTTCAGTTTCAGCTCCTTTTATATTAAAAACAGATTTAACAGATTTTTTTGCCAGACTCCACAAACGTTTACGTGGATGCCTGGAAAATGCAAGAGGCTCATTCTGAGTAAAAGTATGTTTAGAAGCAAAGTTTTGGTGAGGGGCATGAGTTTTCCCCTTCCCACAAGTGCTTTCCTCCAGCAGCTGAGGGTACAGAAACATGAGCCAAGGCAGTGAAATGTGGAAGGTGCAGAACTTGGTTCCTGGGAGGAGACATGAGCAGTAGGAATTCTGATGGAGGCAGAGGGAGTGGGCATTGGCTTGAGGTTCTCTGAGGGAGGTAAAAAAATAAAGTAGAAAGGACATGGTGATAGAAGACCAGGGACAGTGTGGAAGGTTTGGCAGGAAGCTGGAACTCAAGGTGGGAGATGTCTTTCAGTTCCCCACACTTGCCTGACACATTCAAATCTGTGCACTGGTAGTATTGGGTCTAAACTGAAGAGAAACTGTGGGTTCGCAAGGTTTGCGTTTAGAGTATGGTGGATGGAAAAAGACTGTGTGTTGACAGGGACGTGGATTTTTACTGTGAAAAACACTGTGATCATAGTCTTGCTAAATGAGATTCATATTTATGACTGAGAAAGGGAGGGGGGGAAAGGAAAGTGAGATAGGATTTTACATAACTGACGACTGTGAAGACAAATTAGGAGATGCCATATTTTTCTTTAATAACGGATTCCTTGAGATGAAAGAAAAGCAGAGACTATATGCCTGGACTTGGGTACATTTTTTTCTATTCAACATAAGCAAAACTTTAAGTACACTGCAGAAGACTGAAATTAGTATTATATCAGTAAGTTGAGTAAGCAACTCAAAGGATGGTTCTGAAGGGTGAACTATAGAAATATTGAAGCTGAAGTAAAGTAACAGTGGAGTTATCTTTCAAAAATTTGCCTTTTTTCTGTCCTAGGTTGCTATTTTGCCTAACCATCCTTGTATAAGAATGTGATGTATGGCAAGACTTGGAGATATCATAAATACAGAAGAATATCAGAACAACATTTACAGAAATTTGTATTGACCACGAGGGCTACCAAAACTGAAGTGAGACTGAATACGTGATGAACGAGGTCATAAACTAGAGGCCTTACATTATCTACCACAAATTTGAGAATTCACGATTGTGAAATGATAAAGTAAAAACACCTGAGTGTACACATCAATCACAAAATGACAACTGGTAAACAGTGATGCAGAAACAAAGTTGAGGGAGAAGGTTTGTTCCCAAAAGCATACATCAGAGAAAGAGAAGGTAATGATCAAACATAAAGACAATGCTGGCACAATGCTAAGAAGGTGTAAAATGGCTAAAAATATACTTATAAATTTAAAAAATGAATCTATGCATCAGAGGAGTAGAATTCTGGCACAGCCTTCCTACAGGGATAGCTGGTGCAAAATCAAATTCTTTGGCAGGAAAGTTAACGTGTGAAATGGGAATTAATGTTTAGTAAAACAATTTTTCCTTTGAAATGGTGATTTATCAAAATCAAAACATACCAGAGGAGTCAAAAAAATTCTAAAGAGAGTAAAAAGAGAAAATAAAAATACAGTGATTTAATAGGAGCAGGATTGAGTAAGGTATTTAAGTCTTCCTTTTTCAAATGCTTCTCATGGAACTGATTACGTACTTCAGTAGTAAAGACAAAATTTAAAGAACGTTCTCTTCAGCCACCAAATATTTCAGGCTTTGTGCATTCTTTTTATTATTTCCCTGAACAGTAAAAAATAGAGAGTTGCAAGTTCCTTTTGAAGCCATGAGTGCAACTTCCACACACCTCTAGTAATCCTGCCCAAAGCAGCAGGTTTGTGGATGGCCATTCTGCCAGAAGCAGTCAGAGCAGGGGGACTACTCTCTGGCCTCGGTCCAGCTTACCACAGATTCCCAAATGAATAGATGCTGTGGAATTTAGGAAAAAGTAGTGCATGGCTATTAAGAGGCAGCAATGCACTGGAGAGCAGCAGTCGACTGCCTGCTCTGGGGGAGAGCTGGCTCAAAGCAGCCATTTTAAGGCAGGTGGTGTTACTGTGGACACCAGGAAAACCCCCAAATGAATGCTTGCTGTAGTATATCCTGAATCAAAGGCTCTGTTATAGGGCTCCCCAGGGATCTAGCCATTATGTCCATGGTCTTAGCAAATTTGGAGTCTGTAACTCCTATGTAAACTCATAAACACAGGACAATAATAGAAATTCTGTAAATTATCAATAAGCTATTCTTCGGAGGTTATTATTTATTAGTATAACATAGCAGTATGAAAATTAACCTGGTCCTCTTCTGTAGATACTCTGTCTTCTCTCATACATGTTCCTGTGAGGGTGTATTTATTTATAGGCTCATAAATAGAAGCTTAAACTGGCATTAATTAGAAAATATGTCACCTCTGATCTTGAAACTAATTGGTTTGTATGGACTTTGTTTAATTTGCATAATTTCCTCAGCATGATGTCTTTAGTCTTCTTTCATTTTAAAGGGAAAATGTCTTTATAGCAGTGCCAAATGGAGAGTTTTGAAAAATAAGCTTTCTAGTGATTATAGGTCAGGTGTAGTGTTTCATCCTGTAGTAAATGGATACATTTCTGTCATGTATGTTGAGACCTGGAATTCAGTCAGAGGCAGAAAATGTTATTCATAGGCATGGATCCTTGTTAAATAAGCATTACCTTTGCTTTACCCCTTCCGCATGGGGGATGTACAGCAAAATGTAGATTCTAGTGAGTCCTTACTTCCTCATGGCAATTACCGGAGAAAACCTGACTGGAGAGCCTGTTTTATCCTACACTAACTCCCTGGCTAGGTTTCCCCACACCAGATGAGAGGAAATCTCAGCTCTCTCCTTATAGCTGCCTAAATCTTCCATACACAGCATCTAAGAAAATAACCAACCAAACTCTAACAAAATAAGCCATTGGTTGCATTTGCACTATTTCTCAGTAGCCTGCAGCTGGTGCTAAATTAGTCCTTTTAAGTAATCAATAATTTCAGACCTCCTGGTTTTGGAAAGTAGTGTGACTTAGCAAATCTGGTTAACAGTGGCACTTTTCATTTGAAGTAGCTTTAGAAGAACTAGGATGCTAAAACCTGATGTTTAGGAAGAAAAAAATATACAGCCCCAAATTCCCTGCTGCTTTTTATCACTGGAAAGTGCATGGACATGTTCTGGCACACATGAAAGGTGTGTATTTTCTTCCTAAGACTGGCCACAAAATGGTGGCACAAATACTGAGGCCACGTAACTCTGTTCCACATGGATGCGGAGGGAAGTTATCCAATAGCACAGCCATTTCCTCTCCAAGGAAATGGAGTGACACGAGTGGCATTGCTTGTTAGCTCACTGAAACTTTGGGGTTAGCTCTGCTCTTAATACCAGCTGCTCTGAAGTCTATACACGAGAAAAAAGAGGTCTGGAGTTGTTGAACAGCTCTCCTGTGTCTTGTTAGCTCAAATATGAAATATTGCTCTCATTCACTGGTGGAATATAAGCAATATGACCTGTTGTCACATGGTCCTAACATGAACATGCACTGGTTTACCTGAAGGAATAAAACAGGTATTAAACAGATAGTTTTGTAAGTGGACTGTTAGGCTTGTATGCAAATTGCAATTCCACTTTATATATGTAGATGCTGATGTAAAAGTTGATTGGAGTTTCCCTTCTTAAACTGTGGTCTCTCAGGGCTAATCCCAGACCTTAAGCCATCCTTCTTTTACCATCCAACACAATGTATTAAGCCACTAGGAAAAAATTCTTTCTACTTATACAACCTTCCTACTTCACTGAGATAATCAGAAAAGGAGATTAAGAAACTGTAGAAAATAAATAAATTAAATGAGAAATATCACCACTGAAATTTTGGAATATGAATAGAAAGTGTAAAGGATCAGTGTACCAGAAGAAGCAAACATGGCAGATTCCTCCTTTAGTTTCAGTTCCTGTTAGGTGGAGGAAAAAATGCAAATTTGGGCTATAAACAGTGCAAAGAAAGTTCTTACCTACATACCTTTGCCCAAGTGATAAGTATTAGAAAGGGCTTGATTAAAAATGGCCAATATGCCATGAGTTTGGAATTAAATTACATTGACGTCACCGGAAATCAGCACAATTAAAGTGAAAAGGTTATGTGGGAATACAGCCAAGCAGAAACTGGATGGACACATAAAAGTACACGTTTTGAATGTCTGCTGTTGACTACTAGGTGAACACTATTGCTCACAATGCAGGGCTCTAAGGCAAGTCCTGACTTTAGGACAGTTTTTAGAAAAGTTATGCAATTTGGTATAAAGACAGTTCAGTTTGCTAAATCTCATGTAATCTGACCAGCATGGTGAAATTCAAGAAAGCAGCAGAAAATCTCAGCATAAAGAAGCTGAAAGTGAACAAATTAAATACTCATTTTGTTCATGCATTGCCTCATGTTGTGGGTTGATGAGAAGTTAGGCTTGGCACGAATCTCCAGGGTTTTCTCCTAGAAAAGGGACAATGTAATCCAAATTTCTTGATTTTTGTTTTGCCATGGAAAAACAGAAATCATGTGACATAATAATTAATAATCTCAAAATATTATTGCATAAGACAATACACAAGAGCTGAGAAGTAGCTCTGTGACGGATTTGTCACTGCGCTAGAACACATGCATGATGCTGTGATAAACACTGGAAAAAGCACTTGTTAAAACAGCCCTTATCCCTAAGGAATTTACAGCCTGGGAGACAGAGAGATAAGATAAAATGCACCTAGTAACCAAGAAGTGATGCTATTTACATTTTTCTTTTCTGTTTGCTTTCTTTTCCCAATGTTTCACCCTGGGTTTTATAATGAGGTGCTGGACTGGTTGATGTGACACTTGTGAGTCTCTACGAAGAATTTGATTGAAGAACACTGGTGGCTGGCACTGGGCTTGGGAAATCATAGTTCAGAGATAGGCAGCCAAGAAGAAAGTAAAAAGACAGCGATGATTTGAGACGATTCTTAAGGCTGAGTCCCTGTCAAATGCTGAACATTTTGACTCCTGTCAAAGAAAATAAGGAGGGGAGTATTATTTAGAAAGGGATAGGAACTCCTGAATGCTCAGAAGATGAGGGTTTTTTTCTATTCAGATATTTAATGCATAAGCCAGTCCTCCTCTCAACAGTGCAGTCTTTTGATGAACTGTAACTGTCATGAACACTGGAGTAAGAACTCAAGTGGTGCTGCTGCTAAAGATTTTCATTTACCTTGATAGCATCCAGACTAGATATGAGACCTTGTTTAAGTTCCCAAATGTCATTAGGTTTCTCAGGGTTAATGCTATGCTGCTAGACTGAGTGAAGCTATTCTAATCCTTTCCACTTCTCATTAGAGCATGGCTGTCACTTTTTCTTGGCTTCTGCATCTGCCTGTTCCCTGGTTTCCTTCAATATATGCTAACTGAACTCTCTTTAGTATTACTTCTCCCATTTCCCCTCCCTCACTCTTCCCCTTGTCTCCTTCTGATAGCATAATACCCTTGTGTGAAATTCATGGCCAAGTTTTCTGATTCCTTTTTCCCTCTCCTACTCCCTTCTCTCAGCAAATACTTTGTATGGGCCTACCTTGCAACATCAGCCAGATCACACTGTATCTTTTCCAGTGTGTTCTTTGCCACTTGCAAAGGCTTTTTGTAGTCTCAATTTGATCATCTTTCCATTCTGAAAATAATTTAGTTGGTGATACTTAAAACAGCAGGGTTACAGCTCAGTGCAAGTACCTCAGATGAACCCCTGTGTTTTGAGTCAAAAAAGGTTTGATTTTTTCACCTGAATAAATTTGATTCCTGGTGTCCTCTCCCAGTTTAAAGCTGTGTTTCCCAATGAGAAATGAAAATCATGTATTTGGTTCTTTTGCCTCTCCTGCTAACAGCCTACTCCCACAAGTGGAAAAGTCTGAATATACAGCACAGACTACAATCTTGCAATAAGTACTTAACAACTGTAATACACGAATATTACAGCGATTTGACAGCGATTGTCAAATGGGTGAGGCTGTGGGACCCAGCTCAAAATTATTTACTGTATAGTTCAAGTGTACTCTGCACAGTCTAATAACAATATGCTTTTAGGCTTGGTTACTGCAGCACAGTAGGTGGCAATGATTATGAATCAATTCAATTCAATGAATGTTATCCAGATGCACTACAGCTGTTAGAGTATATTTATTATCGTTTTGAAAAGGTGTAATATCTATTACCAGTCTAAAAACTCTTAAACATGCCCTCAAACACGATTAGCAGTAATTTATTTGAACAGAACATGAGCAGATAAGCACCTCAAATTGACATAGTTATACTCAAAGCTAGAAAGAATTTGATTAATATAAAGCACCTGTATGGTTTAAATCATTTTAAAGATGGCATCTGTTTTCTTATGAGATTAAATCTATGTAATATCAGGATTTTATCTCTAGCCGGTGTGTCTAATAATCTCAAAACTAATAAATAGAAGTGCACAAAGGAATGGATCTGAAAGAAAAAACGCATATGTTTTCACAACATTCAGCCCTTTTACTGTTTATCTAAAGACCTTTGTAAGAATCTGTCTGTGGCTTTGAAAGCAAGACGTAACGATTAAACACTTGTCTAGGTGTTAGCACTCAAGAGAGATCTGAAAACAGATTAAAGCAAGAATCAACTCCTTACCAACATCATCATCACCATCATCTCACTTCATATGTACTGTACAGAATATGGCAGAACACAGGAAACTCTACTGGTTTTCATAGCCGGAAGAGACAGATAGATTCTTTCCCTTCCCTTCCTTCCCTTCCTTCCCTTCCTTCCTTCCTTCCCTTCCTTCCTTCTCTTCCTTCCCTCCCTTCCTTCCTTCCCTTCCTTCCCTTCCCTTCCTTCCCTCCCTCCCTTCCTTCCTTTCCTTCCCTCCCTCCCTTCCTTCTTTCCTTCCTTCCTTCCTTCCTTCCTTCCTTCCTTCCTTCCTTCCTTCCTTCCTTCCTTCCTTCCTTCCGAATTCCTTCCGAATTCCTTCCTTCCTTCCGAATTCCTTCCGAATTCCTTCCTTCTGAATTCCTTCCGAATTCCTTCCTTCCTTCCTTCCGAATTCCTTCTTTCCTTCTTTCCTTCTTTCCTTCTTTCCTTCCTTCCTTCCTTCCTTCCTTCCTTCCTTCCTTCCTTCCTTCCTTCCTTCCTTCCTTCCTTCCTTCCTTCCTTCCTTCCTTCCTTCCTTCCTCCCTCCCTCCCTCCCTCCCTCCCTCTTTCTCTCTCACCCACCTGCCCTTCCTTTCCATTTTTCTGCTTAGTGTCTAATACGTAACATGTTTGGAGAATAAGACTTGATTTTGATGCTGATATTTTACATAGATTCACTACAATTTGTCATCATTTTCATGAATTTCAAAGGAAAATGCATTTTTCAGAACAGGTACAAGAAAAAACAACGTTTTCCCGATAAAGGATCTCCTGCAGTTCCAGGGTCATGGCAACAAAAAGTCATTCTAGATATTTTTACTGGAACAATGCATAATACCATCATGTGCCCTGTCTGTTTTATTAGACAGTTGATGCAATTTTTGCTCATCGATAATACAATTTCTATAAGCCAAAAAAGAGGTGCAAGTTTATAGAAAAACATGAAAAGAATTTTCCTGCTGATAGACTGTTATGGTGTTCAACATCAGGGAGCCAGCCACTGTAAAGCAAATTTAATTAAGCATTTTTTTAAAAGAGAAGTTGAAAAGGAGTTGAAAGCTCTAATACAGACATTAGGAGAAGATCTTAATTTCACAGAGAGCTCATGGTTTCCTTCTGAAATAAAAGAATGGGTAAAAGACAAAGGAGGCAGGGAGAAGTGCACACATTGTGTACATGTAAGACTCAACAAAAGTCCTTTACTGTGGCTTGAGCAATTTCCTCTTGCACTGCAAAACTTCTGAACAGGAAAAGAAATTGTCTGTCCTTTGCATAGTAGTAGGAGAATTGTTACAGTGTTACAGGAAACTTCAGAGTAATTAGTCCATCCCTTTTTTATACCCACTTCAGTTTCTAATTAATTGTATGCAAACAACTGTTGTAGAATTTTCTGTGAAAATAATCAAGGAAGCTGCTTGATTCAGATGATCCAATCAGATGGTCCATGATTCAGCCAAACTCCTCGCGTTCGGAGCTCTTAGTTAAAAGTTTCACTGATTTTAAAAGTTCACAGACTTTGCAGCAAAGACTGCTAACTCAAAGGCCTGTGTTAAATAAATCTAGAATGAGATATTAAAGACACCTTTCTGTGAAAACCTTTCCCAAGTCGATCAAAGTCCTTCACTCAAGTATTACACATAAAGATTGGACTTATCTTGCCTAACTTCGGGTGTATGAAACATCTAAACCAGTCTTGCAGTGAGAGGGTAGAAACAGGCACTTGCAGAACATAATTCATCAGCTCTAAAACAAATGTTGAGATCATCCATTAGAGAGCCTCTGGAGTAGCCCATTTCTTGTGTTGGCTGCAGATGGAACCAGCACAGAACTTGCTTATAACAGCTGACCTCTGAAACACTGTTCCAAATCAGGTACATGGAACCCTTTGGTGTAAAAAAAAAAAAAAAAAAAAAGAAAATGCTCTACAAATTTCCACTGTGGCTTTAGGAAAAAACCTTTTAAAAAAAAATGTGAGTCAAACAAATTATCTTGGAATTTTGTGATAGAGGTGATGACTGGCATTTATGTTCATGGCAAGGAAATCTGAGTTAACCAGAATAGGCCCTGGGGTCCATGGAGCTGTGTTGTTGCAAATGCATCAATAAACTCTAGGACCCAGTGCTGTACTTTTACCCATCAGATAAGGTTGTAAGTTGGAAGATTATGCACAATACTGTCAATGCAGGTTTTGTGCTTAATTTATTTATTTCCACTAGACACTAACTATACTGTTGTGGGTTTGGTCTCCAAATGAGCCATTCACTTAAGACTTGGACTTGATGATTCTTGTGGGTCTCTTCCAATTCGAAACATTGTGACCTAATACAGCATTTACACCTGCCTGTTTCTAATGCAAGGATTAGGAAAAAGGAGCACCACAGGTGGAGGGAATCAGCTCACTGAGAACAGATTTTATTTTCTAAAGATTCTGGTAATCCTTGGAAATGGTGATAGTAGTTGGAATCATGGTACCTACTCTCTTGTTTTTTTATAATTTAGGAAGCAATATATTCTAATTTTGAGAATATAGCCATTTAAAGGGAGTTCTCCCTTTTACAGCAGAAGCTACATTGTAACCTAACACCACTGAAATTTTTGGTAATGCTAAATTTAGGAGATATGGTATTGTTTCAGTTCAGACAAACATTTTCCTACTGAATGTGTTTTATTCTTTTTCCCCTACCACCAAGTCCCACATAAAACATTGAAATTTTACTTCAAATCAACAATTTGAAATAAATAGTATCTCTCATTCTCATTCTTCCACTAATCTTTTCCCATTCATCTTCTCTCATGGGATAAGATGAAAAAAATGGTGTGGCCTTGATTCAACTTACAGATTCATAGCCTACTGAAAACACCCCCATGTCTGATGGTGTGGCTGTAAGTTGGAGAGCATATTCATTTTTACATATAATATTCATTATCAACACTAGTCAACAGTGTAAAACTGGGAGAATGCCATAGAAGTATAGATCTCTGTTAATTTAATACCTTCCAAGAAAATGACTCTTTGTATCTCAGTCTTAAAAATTCTGGGGCAGAAAGTTCATACAATCTGACCATCATCAAACGTTATCTGATGTTACTTTATACTTTAAATAGTTCAACTTGACACCCTGTTTGGTTTACCCTTTGCTAAGATGGAGGTTTTACCCTGAAATGACCTCTTTGGCTTTGCAGTGAATTGTTTTAGTAAACAGATGGATCATTTGACTCAAAGAAAAAACCCTAAAATATTCATTTAGGTCTGCAAATCATTTCTGTGAATGAGAACAGTAAATTCTAAGTGCCTGAGGCTTCAGACCTTTCAGGAGTTGGAATTCTGCATGAAATTGGGTTGTCAGTGTTTTGCCTTTATTTTATGAGATTTATTCTTTGTACTCCATGAAGCTCCATACTAGAAAACTGTTAATTACTTATTTCATTGAAATCTTTGAGGAGTTGTATTTGTTTCACTTTATTGGCAGCTTTGCTGAGCAATGTGTGATTGTATTTAGTACAACTCTGTGCTGCATATTTCATTAAAATATTTTTTTCCAATCTTACTTGTAATCAACTGAAGACAATACTTCAGTGAAAGATATGAAAACTCCCCTAACTTTCATAATTAGGAACGTCAATATAATCAGCTTGTGTTGTAGTCTGCAAACCACAAACTGAAGGGGTGACAAAGGAGTAATTCATTCCCATTTTGTGGGTATGGGCTGTCATGTTTTGGATCTATGTTCATTTTTGTCCATAGAATAGAAAAGAATCTTTTGCAAGCCGTGGCATGGTTATACTTACAGAGATTAATTAAACCTTTTAAATCCATTGTAATATATACATTTTTTAAAATACTCATGTTCATCTCATAAATAATATATTGTCTAGTATCAGTTGATTTGTGACATTTATGATTTTAAAAAACCCCACTTGATTAATTGTAATAAAAGACATTTAAATTTCACCCATGTAACCCCTCTACTGGGCTCCATAAGACACAGTGGTATTTGCTTAAGGCTTCCAGAAAAGCACCTTATCTTAATTTGCAGGGATCAAGAAATGAAAATTCCACTTCTTCCCTTGACTCTTCAGTACTGTGTTATTAGAGGCTGTTTGTACTAATAATTTGTTTGTAAATACCACTTCTTGAAGCTGCTGTCTGATTTTAAAGTAGAGATTTATTTCATGTCTTACTGAACTTGTTAACAGATAGGCATAAATGTGCCCAAAAAACTATTTATCTGCTGTTGTTTCTTTTTTTCCTGTGGGTACATACACATTGGTCCTGGTTTTGCAGGATATGACAGAAATAAGACTTTGACATTACCCCACAACTCATGACCTCAGGCCTCATGAGGTAGAACTGTTGTGTTCTTATTTGGACATGGCAGTGTTTCAGATGGCAAACGTCTGAAGTATGAGCAGACAGAACATAAGGATTTTGGATCTTACTGATTTTCTGGATCCAGCTTATGGCCACAGAATCTCAGATTTACGGGGTTGTCACCTGCTTAACAACAGAGCACTGAGTGGCCAATGCCTTTCTATCTTCCCCTCTGCCTGTTGCTGTTAGTGTGTGTTTGTTTGTTAGACAGGGAATATTGCTGTGCCATGAGAACGGCTGCCATCCCTGGAACAGCAAAGTTTACTCCAAGACAGATTTCTTTTATTGTTATTCAGAACTTAGACCTATGCTCTGTGTAGTGTCATGACGAGCATGGGAGCATTTGAGGAGGATGTTATAGGATTGCTACACTTTAATTATGTTGTTAAAGTTCTGCACCAATCTATGCTTGTGCAGCAAAATTCTAGAAATAATTCCTGTCCTCTCTGTAAGACGGGTTTTTCATTGTGGACCTCAGTCTCTCTGCCATTTAAGTGAGAATTCAGTGTCAAATCAATAGTTTTTCCTGAATCCAGTGGGTAGTAAAAGAATAGGCTGTTTCTTCAGAATATCTTGTTTTAACCACTGGACAGAATACAAACCTCTTAAGCAGGAAACGATTACATATAATAGGGACTAGGGTTACCTGTAATACAGTATTTAATAGAGTAGTGATAAGAGAAAATTCATAAATGTTACTTTTCTAGACTACATTGGGCAATGTCTTCCAGAGTAGCAATAAAGGAAATTTCTCACAGGCTAGGTAGGCATCACATTATTTCATTGATAGGAAATCTGATCACTGATGAAACTGTTTCCTGGAGTTAGTAAGTTGAGATCCAAACATAAACCCAAACAGAAGAAATCAAAGTCACCACAATCTTTATCATAATGAAGCAGATTTCAAAGAGAACTACATTATGCTATTTAAAACTTGCCTCTACTCTTGTCTTCACTGTGGCTTAAACAACATAGCTAATCAGAGATATGGCAAATCATTAAAAATGCTGGGGAAGAAGAAAACAGATAGACTCCAGCTTTTCTACATACCTAGAAAGTGGCAGGCATGCCTCCCACACCTGCTCTCAGGCAGCGGGTTGTCACCTCAAGCAACTGCCAGCTTAGGACATGGCAGATCCAAGAACCTGAAATCCTCTAAGGATTAGGCTGAATCTACACAACAGTTTTGAGTGCAAATGTTTGCTTTCAACGTGTTTATTACCACGTTCCATGCATTCATCATTTGGATCCAATGCCAGTGTGACCCACAAAAGCAGAGCATCATTTCAACTGCCAGGTTTTGTCACCCCAAATGATGTGAAGCAACAATAAGATTTTGCCTATTGTATAATAGGAACATTTTAGGCCATTCAAACCCATGTTTCTGTTGCACTAAAATTCTCTGGGTTCTGATTGTGAACCATACAGCGTGCTCAAACATGGAGGAGACAGGCTGATTCTGAACAAAAGCAGCAGCTCTCCAGAGAAATGCTTGTCCAAACTGTAATCAAGAAAATCCTTCATGTCTCCTGCTAATTGGTGATTCGCCCTGCATATCTGATGGGCAGATTTATGGCTTCAAGCAAAAATCTCTCTCAAGGGATTCTTAATAAAGGGTTAAGGGTGGGATTTTCAAAAATACCAGGGGGAGTTCTTTCAGTGGCAGTTGAACATCCCCTTCTGCAAAGCACTTTTGAAAATCTCATTCATGTTTCCATGAGGCCAAATTCGGGCCAGGTTTATAATTTTTACTCTGTGTTCAGAGAGAACAGGAAGACAACAAGAATACCCTAGACCTTATTTTTAGCATTATGCTATCTAATTAAGGCAATTTTAACCAAGCATACTTCAAAAGATCCGGAACTTTAAAAACACTACTTGTTTAATCTTGCTGCATATAAAGTGTTGGTGTGTTTGATATTTATTCACAGAAGGTACTAATTAACTCCTTGGGAATGGGTAGTAGCATCTCACTAAGCCCTCTGTCAGGCAGTAGTAAGCTGGGCAGGAAAAAAATCTTAAGTTGATTTTTCAGTATTTTCTTTTTTCCATGTATTCATGCCATAAAAGTATTGAAGCAGGATCCTCCGGTATAGGTGTGCTTCACTGTCTGAATGGTCATTCCTATTTTTTTTTTAAAGCTATTTAAAATATCAACCAAAGTTACAATGTAAGTCCTAGGGCATATATTCAGTTCCTTGCCTAAAGAGTGGCTTCGGCCTATGGTTATTGCCATGTGTTGGATGGGTACAATATAAGCCAAGAGCTTTGAAATTCTGTTTGAAATTCTAAAATCTAACATTACCACTCTGGTAAGATTTTCAGTCTTGATTTCCCAATGCAGTATCAACTTCTTGAAGTTAAACGAATGTCAGTTGACACTCTTAATAGTTTGTTCCTTTAGTTATGAAATTTTTCATTGAATTTTGAGAATTTAGCAAATATTCTTTCTTGAGAAACCTTGAAGGTCTTGGCAACTTCGTAAAAAGTTTATGTCAAATGTGGTATTTCTTAAGATCGACTTGGCTGGTTTTACTTAAAATATGTTCTATAAGAGCCTGTAACCAGCCTAGGGTATGGGTAGAAGTTTATGATGGTTTGAGCCCATTTTTGTACCTTTTCAAATTAACTACAGAAGAAATTTAGAGTGTTTTTACCAACTCAGTACCAGCAGAGGGCATTACAGCATAGTTCACTTAAAACTGTTATATTCTGGAATCACTCCAGATAAGAACAAAGTACATTGGAGGTTTGATAAGTATTTTACTGAAAGACATGTATTTATCATCACATTGAATTGATTGAGAGGATTTCCCCATTATAATAAGAAAAATCAGGGGTTTTAAACCTTGTTTGCTTCAATAAACCAAAATGCAAATCTTGCAACACAAGTAGTATTGCATACCAAAATGTGCCCCAAAAAAGTAAGTAACTTCTTAAAAGTTGGGAAGCAAATATAAAATTTTACAATTAAATATAAAGTTGTTAATGAGAATGAACTGAATATGCTTGAATGAAATCTCTCACATTTCTACTCAGGTGAACAGTTTACCCTACCAGTTAAAAAACAGTTCCCTCTTGGTTATTAGAAACTTTCCACAGCAATATGCAAAATTTCAATATTAAAAACTCTCTTACTGGCAAGGAAATCTGCCCTGGCCAATGGTTCTATGTGAGACTATCAGTTTTAAACTTGCAAAAGCAGACTGTTTCTCAGCCTCCATCATTACGAAGCAACACCTAAAAATGCCAGTTGAAGCTAAAACCTGAAATAATTTAATAAATAAATAATGTAAAATAAGTTGGAATCATTTTCTTCATCTTTGTGTGTAGGTGTAGATTTCAAATGATGTTTTTGACACATAATGTTTTGTGTCTCACTGCTGCTCTCACTTACTCACCTAAGAGCTACAGCTACAGGGATCATATGTGGAAGGTGTAGGTCCCAGATAATATCATCTCCTATTGCAGTCTATAGGAACTTTGCCTGAAACTTAAAATAGTCTTATTATTTTTTCAGTCTATCTGATATTGCCATCTGAACTGCCACGCTGGTCCTGTGCCTGGACAGCAGTAAGATTTAAAAAGCAATTTTTCTGTTCTTGTTGTGTTCTTTGAAGTGGGTTTTGTGAGCCCATGAAGCTCTGACTGTGCACTCCAGCTGAACAGTAGGTTGTTTGTCCAGCAGTGCAGCTGAGGGTAAAAGCAGATAAATTGTGTTTACTCAGTAACAACTAGGACAGCACAAAACTAGCCTATTTATATAAAGGAAAAGGGTGAGTTTTCAACTTTTTATTTGAAAGCAGACTGCTGCGTTTTTAAGGCCTCCTCCAGTGCTCAGTGTGTAATCTACTCTCACATTTTCTCTGTTAAGAGGTGATAGAAGAGGAAAGTGGAAGTTGTATACCTATCTGATCCTTGCCTAAGGTTGTGCTTTGTACTTGGGAAAATGCCATTGCAGTGTAGCAGGGCTGATCCTCCGACCTGCCAGAGGCAGCCAGCACTTCACACCCTTCCACTAACCCACTGGTTTTGAAATGGTCGATGTACGCCAGGGCAGTTTTTTGAGAGGAGCAGCTGCTGGCTTTAAATGCAATGCCAGGATCTCCGGGAAGAAGAGGAGGAAGGCGCTGACGGCATGTCTCCACAGCCAGGGGCAGGTCCTTGAGCCCGCTCCTCGCGCGGGGCAGGCCCGGCACACAGAGCCAGCTGCAGAGCAGCGCAGCCGTGTTATTACACTAATGAGCCTGAGCTAATAGGGCCTGTTGAGACACAACCTGTGTTAGCTCAGGCTTGGCACCAGCACAGAATATTTACTCAGCTTCTGCACTGGAGCTGGCTCGTGTCAGGCCATCTCGGAGAGTGGGAGGAATAGTTGTGTTACTGGATGCTCCTAACTATGTAGACATACCCTGACAGATTTGTCCTTTGGGAGGTTTTAAAGAGAACACATGCAAGACCAGTTTTCTTTTAATGAAATATTTAGCTGGGGCCCAAGGCCTTCCCTCTAGTTTGTTTTCCTTTTTTTCCCCCCCTTCTGAAGGTAGTCTGACCTTCTGTGCAAAAGGAGATGTATGAGGTATGGGAGCCTGGTACTGCTGCTGGAAGGAACTGTTTTAAAATAAAATAGCCTGCTGTATGAATGGGTATACAAGGCTCATTGACAGTATTCTCTCCCTCAGCAGTAATCCTTACTTGCCCTGCAGGTTTAGTACTTTGTCAGTGTCTGCTACTGAACTCCACAATGTACATCACCTGGGCACTTCACATCAGAATCCATTAGGATCTAGACCAACAGTTTTGACAAGACAAAATACGTTAAAAAGAAAACCCCCAAGTAATTCTGTGTTCCAAAGAGTGGAGAAATGCTTCTAAGGGCCAGAAAACATTTAATATCTAGCAGAATAAGATGCTTCTGATCGACAGAACTCTGTTCTCTCTTTTGAGGGTGAGGGATTTAACGGATCTTTTTTTTCCTTTTTTCCTCCATTTCCTACCTCAAAAAGTAGAGGTAGTTTGATTTTAGTCAAACAATTGAAATACGTTTATACATTTTCCTTTTCTAATTAAATTAAGTAATGTACATTTTCACAGTTCTCTTGAAGTGTGGTTTTGAGAGCTTTTAATATGGATAAGTATTGCTGGGGTATTTTGCAAGGCATTTTAGATTGACTGTGTATTTTGTACGTGCAAAAAAGGCTAAGGATGTGCTAGCCATCATATACAGAGGAAGGTAGATCCACTTGTTCATTAAAACAGGCATATTATGCCAGGGGACCAACAGCAAAGTGTACTGCTAATGTAAGATTTTTGCTGCTGCTTCCAGTAGCATACTGCATCTGCTGACAGGTAGGATGTACTTCTGACACCAAAGAATAAGCACACCATCATGGGGCAAAGACTTTCTCCTCTTCCCATGCTGGTCACACAGCACACACTCAAAAATGTCAGGGGGTGTAATTCAAATGCACGCTCTAGGCACGAAAACAGCATGTCTTTATCATCTGTAGTTCCATCCTTGCTTTCTTCCCTTCCTCCACTCAAGGGCAGAATGCAATATTAAAACTATAGTAAGCATTTTTTTTAATTAAAAGAAGTTAAATATATGGGATCAGATAGGCTTTCATCATACAATTATAAATTGTATGCTGGTTATTTTAAATTTCAACATGCAATTGAAATGGTACTGGGTGAGCTGGCTGGGTATCTGCTTTGCATTTGACTGAGTTAATTCACTGCAGGTATTCAGTTCCTAAGTGGCATCTGCTTTAAATATGAGCAGTAATTCAATCAAAGAAATAAGATGGATAGTTTATGTAATCCTTTTCATCTCCAGATTGCTAACCTTAACTATTCATGAATTATAAATGCATACAGCAATCTCAAATTAATACATGCAAACCCCCCTTTTTTTGATGGCCTGTTGAAAGCCATGGAATAGTTCCTTCTTTTAAAATATAATTGATGAAACTTACAAGCACAGTAGATCCTTTCTTCCACTTATTATTTGTAATCTTAAACAAAAATTTTGTGCAACTCATTTAAAATGGTTGTCTGTGGTAATATCAAACCTTTCCTCTGATGCAGGAACATAGGTAATTTTCTCTTCAAAATTTTGGATGCATCATTCTTACAGCCCTTTTCAGTGCCAACAGATTCTGTGGCATGATTGGGAACCCAAAGGCAGATATTACAGAACAATAACACTCTGTTGAAGCTCTCACAATTCCTGGAGTAATTAAGTAAAGGAAAAAGAAGCCTTTCTCTTTCATTCTGTTAGTTCATTCAATGCCATTTGGGTGATTTGGCTTGTGAGCTCTCTTCAGGCAGTCAGAACAATCCACTAGGTGACACCCTCATACTCCTCGTATTGAGGCAAGGAGATAGTGAGTACTGAATGGTTCATTTGTTAAACATTTAAAGCAAATACTGAGATTTCAGGGACAGGTCTCTCTTTGTTTAGCAATATCAGAGATAACACTGGTTTTGTAATAAATACTGTGTTGTTTGTATATAAATTACATATTAAGCAGATTAGCATTTTGTCACTAACAAGAACAAAACCACAAAGCAGGAGTTGTATGCAATATTTCCTATAATTATAATATTTTTTTTAAAGCATAAAGCTAGTCTGCTGAGTAGACTGAATAGCAAATATGCCTTTAGCATTTTTTACGGGGGCAACAGAAGGAATATAGCTTCAGTGATTTTTTTTTTTTTTTTCCAGAGGGGATGGGCTATAGCATCTTTGAACAGAAATGAAAAGACCCATTCACCCCTAATAGAAAGGAATATTAAAGGATAGAATTCAATGGAATTTTGCATGTTTGTGCCAGTGGTGATTTTTTCTTGAAGTTCTTTATGTTGATAATGATGCTTTATAAATCCTTTGAAGAAAGCATCTTTTATCTTGTTTTTATACACCTAGCATAATGAGGCTTGAGCTTCTTTAGGGTCTCTATCTGTGAATTCATCATAGAAAATAAAATACTGTATTTTATTGCTATTATTCCTTGCTCTGCAATGACTCGAGTACTATTCTAAATGCTGTATGTAGTGAAAGACACTGGAAGTCTGAATTCACTTGCAGTGTAATTAAGAGTAACATCAAAGAAAATAAGAATTACATCACAAAATTAATGTAAATAAAAGCAAAATCATGGTAAGGCCCTAGCAATCAAACATAAGAAAACAATGTCTTTGAACAGCATGTTTAAACAGTAACCAGACAGGTCAAGAAAGAGACAGAAATTGACTTATATGGGTATGGAAATCATAGCATTTCTTGTTTGCTCATAATAATTATCCCAATTAATTATATGGCAACTGTAGGTTTTCAAGCTTTTGCTATACATGCACTTTTTATACTCAGCTGCCCTTTACAGTACTCCTTCTTCTAACAATTTCAGTGCTTGTTCAGATCTGATGTAGAAAAACCCAGTTTATTTACTAATGAAAATACCATTGAAATAATATACTCTTCTGCTATCAGATATGTTTATTGACTTCAGCTAGGGTTCCTACCATGGTTAAGGCCCATTATATGCTTAGAGACAAATATACAAAGCGAGATGTATATATAATTCCTCATATTTTTCCATTTAATTTCAGCTTACACTTAGAAAAAATGTAATAGTTTTTTCAGACCGTTTACTAAATAATGCAACCGATCACTTCCACGGTGCCCTAAACAGTCTGGAAGAAAGAGTTTTTGAAACTTAGTTATATCTCTATAATCCCTATGATGTCAATGGAAGCTTAGTTGTAGCCTATAGAATAAAGGTACTGATTCAGTAATCCTGGCTGCCAGGCTCGGAACGATAAACTCCATGAGTTTCTGCAGACACGAGCGTGTGTGACCGTGTAATGTACACACAGAGGTATTCCTGGCAGCCAGCGCCGCAGATAACCGGAAGGCTACACGGCACTTTGGAGATCAGGAAGGGGGAGAGTAATTTGAAGTTCAAAAAGGTTTGTGGAGAGAGAGAGTTTGCCCCCACAACACATCCAAGACGTCATGTGCATATCTCTACCCTTGGAGGGAAGTGCCTGGGATCTTCAGTACTTACAGAAGTTCAAGTTCTTCTGAATAATCTCTCAAAGAACATCATCCCTTGTATCAGAGGCAGCACTGATTTTAGTCACTTTGAGGGAAGAGTGCCATCTGCTGAATCACAACTATCAGTTCTCTAGAACCTTTCCTTTTTTGTTTGAGGTTTCATGACCAACTCCTGCGCCTCAAACTCAGGCAGCATCTTTAATCTTGTGCTTGGTGATTCTGTTCTCCCAGAAATTACATGTTTGTGTAAGTTTTAAAAATGGTATTACATATTACAGAATAAACACAGCAAGTACATCCGCTGTATAATACTCATACACGTACTGTTCCCCACATCTGAAAAGGTTAAAGCCATATTTCTCTTCCTAGAAACATTTTCTGACAGATACACATACATGTGTGTGTCTCATAGGAATGTTTGCATGTCTCAGTATCACGGACAATAAGGGTGCTTTAATAGCACACATTTTGTAAGAACATCTGCAGAATTAAAGATGATGTCAATTACTTACAAGACATTCTGATGAAATTCTGTAGGCTTACAATTTGAAGAGATTCACTCAGCTGTGCAGCTGTTATATATTATTACAATCTAAACGAATTTTAAGAAAGATAATTAGAGCAGTATACATTCACTCCTAGCAATTTTTCCGAAGAAAGCACTGACAGCTAAACATTACATTATGAAGTATCTGAGACAGTACAAATTGAACAAGCCTTTGAAGCTCTACTGTACTTTCACTATAGGTACCTAAAGTAGAATGACTCTGTTCTTCTCAAAAGATAAAAATTTCTTTATAGTGATTGAAACAGTCCTAGAGGCTCATTAAAGATGGGGTTGCTGTGGCACAAAAGCTTTAAACTGTTTTACGTAGGCTCATCTCGTGATCACATGGTAAGGTCATTCAAGCTCCAGAGCTTTAATCCACTGCTGTGTGTAGAATTTCTCTGCATGTGAATTTGAAATTAGCAGCCAGCATACACAAGACTTTGACATGGCATAAAATTTTACCGGCCCTTGTTTTAAATTTACCTAAGCAAAAGTGTGTGTGAATCTAGAAACCTACTATTGCACTAATGAACAGGAAACAGATTCATCTTGAGTAGAGAAAACTCTCTGGGAATTAGGAAAATGTTTTATTCACCTTCTGTACACCTTGTATATGTTTGCTGCCAGTTACAAAGTAAATGGATTAATTTATGTTGCTAGATAATACATATGCCATAGAAATGCATTAGAATTATGTTTTATAATTAGAGATTAGAGGAAAAATTATACATCCCATATAAACAGAGGAATACATAAGAATGACACAAGTAAATAAATACATGTGTACATAAAAGATGTGTGTACATACATTCACAGAATAAGTGAACCCATTTATTCCCTTTAGAGTGGCCTACTGGTCGATGTGTGTATTTGCTTTTTTAAGAGATGCAATCAATTAAAATATGTAACTTAGTACAATGTGAGTCTGTCAAGTATTGATACCACAGAAGGAATAAAAAAAAAGGCCTTCAAAATGTTATTGGTGGTGCTGGTGGTGTGTTTTCCTCTGGAAGACTATTTAGTCTAGGCTTAAAAAAAAAGAACTCTGACTGTATAGGAACTGGAACAGGTTACCCAAAGATAGTATTAAATTTCAGTCATTAGAAATGGATAGTAATGGGATTACAAAATACCTGCTAGTGAGGGTCTACTTATACTTGACCCTCTCTGGGAAGAGAGGTGAAATAAATGAACTCTTGCAGCTCATTTTCAGCCCTGCATGTGACTCTCGTTTATTTAATTAATTATAAAAGAACAACCCCAAATCTAATATATTGAAATCTAAAACTTCTAAATAGAATTCAAGGATTATCTCAGGCCTCTTCACTGTTTTTGCAGTGTGGTTTTAACTCCGGAGGTGCAAATACATTTTTCTTTCATGAAGTGCAGCATGATGCATGAGGTCACAACAGGAAGAGAAATGGTTGGCTAGGTACAGCTTGAAGAAATCTGCTTATATTCAAAAGTATTCACTGTTATTGATTCCACAATTATGATTGCTTTCTAAATGTGTTTGACGTAGGACACTAATTTGTTTTTCTCTGTGAAAATTAATGTCTGATTGATGTTAAAGCACTGGATTGTTTTTCTAACTTTTGGGAGTTCTAATGTTTCATCAATTCCCATCAGTTTTAGAAGAAAATCTCACCAGTTTGGTTGCTGATGACATAGATACACTGTATTCATATAACCACGAGCTTCTTTTCCCAATGTAAACCAGTTTTGCTTTGCATTATTGAAAATTTGTCTTTATAGACCCTGTACACATAAAAGCAGACTAAAACAGATTCAGTGCAATCCGTAGGACCTTTCTGCTGTTGGAGTTTTGGTCAGTTTCCTCTGAGGGACACAAAACGGGGCAAACCCAGTGACATGCCTTGTGTTGACTGATGGTGCCTGTGAGCACCCGAACCTGTTTGGCTGAGAACAGTGTGGGGTCATAAATCCTGTGACAGGAAGTACATCAAGGGTCTTTCTCTAGAGTTTTATTATCCCACTGCAGACTTGCTTGCAATGAGGTTAATATATTCAATACACTGCTTGGAAATGAAATTTCTGATGTCTCATTCAATCCTCACAACTTAGCGAATCAAATCTAGGAATAGCTGGAACTTTGCTGTGAGGTGGTAGTGATACTTCTTCCAAGTACACCTTCTCTCTTCCCCTGCAGTGTTCTTCCCCTTCTTCCCCCACCACTACCTCTCGTGGTGTGACATAAAGCTGACATGGCCATGCGGAGTTGTTCCTGTAGTATTTATCTGTGCACTGTGCAGGAGCGAGGACATGAGGATGCTTCTCCTGGAGATTTGGTCCACGCCTGGAGCACGGCCAGGCCACAGGCGATGCGAATCATCCGGGGAAGCGTTGTTTCCTCGCTCCGTCGGGAATGCCAGTGGAGACCCGGGCGGGGGTTTTGTGCGTTCGTTTGTTTTCGGCGGGGGTGGCCGGGGGAGATCTGAACTTCTTCTGTGCCCGAGGCTGCCCCCATCCCCTCCCCGAGTCCTGGCTGCGCCGTGCCCAGGGCACGGTCGGCTCCGGGAGCCGCCCCGCGCGTTACCTTCGGCGGGGGAAGGGGCGGGAGGCGGCGCCGGCTCCGCGCGGGGCGGGGCCGGGCGGGATGCGCCGGGCCGGGCAGCGCCGCTCGGGGCGTGCGGGGGCCGCGTAGGTGCGGCTCCTTTAAGGTGTCCCGAGGCGGCACCAGACCTGCCGCGGCGGCGGCAGCGCGGGCAGCAGGCGGAGGCGGCCGGGAGGGGGAAGGGGAAACCCGCGGCGGAGGCGAGCGGCTCGACGTGACACCAGAAAGTTCAGGCGCGGCGGGCTCGGCCCCGCCTGACTCGTGCACCCCCTGCCCCGACAAGGCGAGGAGCCGCTCCTCCTCCTCCTCCCTCTCCTCCTCCCGCAGCCGCCGCACCGAGGGCGGGCGGTTGGGGTGGGTGGCTCGGGGGCGTTGGCCCGGGGAAGTTTTGCTCGCCCTCTCTCTTTCCCCTTTCTTTCTTCTTTGCTCCCATCGCCCCTCTTGTGCCCTCCTCCGGCGCTGGGGCGGGGGCGAGTGTGGGATTCCCGCGTGTCGGGGCGGGGGCGGCGGCGATGCTGGGCTGGGCTCGGGGCTGCCGCCGGGGCTCCCCTGCCCGCCGCCCCGCCTGACCGCGGCCGCGCTCCGCCGCGGCCCCCGACGCGCCCGCCTCCTTCCCCCGCCATGGGAGCGGGCGCTGCCGCCGCTCCGCCGCCGCGCTCTGCCCGCCGCTCGCCGGGCGCGCAGTGACTCGGCGGGGACACTTCGTGGAGCTCCTTGTCCGCCCCTCGCCTTCGCCGAGGGCGGCGGTGGCCGGTCCGTGCCCGTCCCGGCTGCGCTCCGTTACCGGCTCGTCCCGGGCGCCCAGAGCGGGGTCTGTGGCCGGGGCAGCAACTTGTGCTCGGGAGGCGGCGGACCTCGGCTGCGGGAACTCGAGGATCTTTTGTTTTCTCTATCGCTTTGGATAGTCCTGGGAAGTGTCAAGGCGCCGCTGAGCAAAGCCCGGGCCAGAAGGGGGGAGGCCGGCCGGAGTTGGCGTGCGGCTGGAGCCCCGCGGACCTGACAGCGCCGTGCCCGGAGGGGGCTCGCCCCGGGAGTCCGGCGGGATTAGAGAACCTCGCTTACGTTAAGCTTCTGTGGAATTACAACTGGGGCTCTTCGTTTCTCCCCCCGCTCTTCTGGCATGAGACTGCTTGCAGGCGCCACCCGAGGACAATGATCGCGGAGTTTGCTCACTTTTACCTCTTTGGATTCATATGTGTCACCTCAGGTAACCACCGCACGCGGGCGGGTCAGATACGCGGCCGCGGCGGTGGCAGCGCTCCCGCAGCCGCTCTCCTCCTTCCCTCTTCCCACCCCCCGTTTGGCCCCTCTGCGCTTCCCGGCCCCCTCCTTTGCTCGGAAACCGAAGCTCAGCTTCCAGCCTGTGGGCGCCCGGACCGCGTTTGCCCCGGGAGCTGCCGCCGGCCGTGGGGGCTGCCCGGGGCCGGGCGCGGGGAGCCGGGTGTGGGGGGATGCGCGGCTCCGGGTCCGGTCCCGGTCCCAGGGCTCCCGCCGCCGGCTGCTCCTGAGGGTCGATTGATGTAACCACGGCTGCTGCTGAGCCGAGGGGGCGGCGGGCAGGGACCCCCTTCTCCCGCGGGAGGTGGCTGCGCCCGCCGCTCGGCGCGGCTGCCCGCGGGTACCGCGCACCCTCCGCCGGGCGGACCCTGAAGCATCGCCCCCTCCCAGCCCTCGGGCCGGGTTAAACCCCGCGCAGCCGCCACTGGGGGGGACCACGGCGGTGAGGAGGAGGAGGGAGGGCTTGGGGATGGGTTTTGCTTCACCTTGACGATTAAAGTTACCCACGTGTGTGAAGTGAAGCGCCACCGTGCTAAGTGGGAGTGGGGGAGATGGCCGAGGAGATAGGGGGGGATTAATGGTCATTAGGCACAGTTTGCGCGGGGTTTATGCGTGTTGGGGCATCTTACGGTGCCTGTAGGTTACAGATAGGGCGGCAGTAATAGGGCATTGTGGAGGGCAGGTTTGGCTCTGGGCGCCCCGTGGAGAGCGGCGCTGGGCTCGGGGCGGGTGCGGCGCTCCCGGCGCCCGCGGGGCGCGCATGTGGCCGCGGTGGGCGTGGGGGGCTCGGGAGCTTTTCGGGTTTGTCTCTACGCAAGGACCCTGTTTCTCACAGGAGGCCGGGTTTATCTCCCTGCAGTATTGTTTCTCGTTCTTAGGAACGCCTTGTGTCACACGCTAAGTGAGCGCAGTAAATCCTTGTGCCATAGTGAAGGTTTGGGCACTAACTTTTCTACCTTAATTGATTTTTATAAATTTGCGGAGGACCCCTTTGAGTCATTAAAGTTATGGTAGCATGAGACATCCGGTCAGTGAATGAATGAATGAAGTTTTTGAAAGACTTAAGTACACTGCCTCAAGCTTTAAGTCTTAATTATGTCACTGAATGTAGTAACTTATGTCTGTTTCTAGATTATATCATAAATTTAACTATTAATTTTTTGCTCTTAGGTATTAGTTTGCTCCTTGTGGCTTTGGATGTGGAAAACTTTGCATCCCTGAGTAGCTCTCACCCTGTTCACTTTTGACCATGTCAGTCATGCCATCTTTAATTTGATTTTTCTCTGTGTTGCCTCCTTCATGTGATGGAAGAAACAAATGGAATGGGGAAGAGCCTTTGCACCCCTTTGCTCTTTCTGAATCTTTCATGGCAATCATCCCCACCTTAGAAAAGTTGATTTCATAGATAGCTTCTGTATTGGGGTGCTTTAAGTTCCAAGTTTAGAAACAATTTTATTCAATTTATTTTTGAATTCTCTTATCTACTTATCATATAAATGCTCAACAGAGTTAAGTTGCATGCAAGTTTTTTTTTTTTCAATTTTTTTTCTTTCCCTCCAGGATGGGGATGCTCTCTCTAATAATGTTGATTCCAGCTGAGTTGGAGAGGAGAAAAAAAAAGAAGAAAGTAATGAATTTTTATGGAGGTTTTTAATTTTGTCATGTAAACAAATTCAGTAAGAGAGATAAGAGACAAGCACCAGATAATAACTCTGTTCCAAATCCTTCACCAGAGGAATTTCTTTTTCCCCTCAACTACGGTGTGGTCAAGTAGTTAGTCTTGTGTCTGGAACAATGGAGATGCCAGAAACCTTTGGCAGGATGAAGTTTGAGGGCAGATGGCTGCAGTGCAGAAGGAAGGACAGGAGTCATCTACACCAGTTTTCACACTGAAATCCTTTGAGTTCTGCTGACAGCTGATCTTGCAAGTTGATTGATCCTTTCCTCCCTCTTCCCCTGAAGGTTCTCACTTCCCTCACTTACACCCACTACTGAATCAATGGTTTGTGTGGCCACACTCTAAATGGCATGTTAGAAACTTCTGCTGAGAGGTGGGAAATAATTGGGGGATGGGAAAGAGAAAAAAATTTAATAATAGAAAAGTAAGTGGGTTAGTGTTTGTTAAAACAGTAATTGGTAAACCACTTAGAATTTAAACCCCCTAATTTTTACCCTGGTGTTGTCTCTGTGGAATCCTGTGAAGTACCTTCTTTCATGTAAGCCTGTGGTTAATAAATGTTGAATAAATTTAAATTTGAATAGTGTTGAAAATTGGAATATAGCAGCTTTCCTCTCTTATTCTCCCAGTGTAATTTCAGTGCTTCTTTGCATAGAGAATAAAAATTGCTTTAAGGGATACTTCTCTGGTATCCTTGTTTTCTTGAGTATTTACCTGCATTCTGCCCTTTTTCCTTCATTCTGAGGCAGAATTTGCTTCAGAATGCATGGATTTTTCATGTCTCCACTCCCCAGTAAGCAGCATCATCAAATGAATATGTTTGGGAAAGAAAAGCTTTCACTTATCTGAAGGGCAACATGCAGAACATTTTTGCTGGGAACGAGTGTCAAGGTTCTGGTTTTCCACATGGGTGTTCACTGCTCTAGCAATTCTCAAGGCTAAATATGTCACTGTGTGATTTTTCTGTTTCCCTCCGTGGAAATCTTTATATTTTGACGAGTTATTTCATTGCATTGCTGATTCCCATCTGCTCAACACCCACCCTTTCCCCCTTTCCTGTCCATGTTATCCCTTACTAATTATTGTACTTCCAATGGGATTGGTACATTTGCTCCAGAGGTTTTTTCATGCTGTGTGGAACAGGCACTGCTGACACAGCGAGGCAGGCCTGTTTTTCAGTGATAGTTCTAGCCAGTGGAGGGCAAAATTGTCTCTTGTATTCCTTCATGGGAGAGTTATCTTCTGATGGTTAATAGTTTAAGGGTGTCCATGGAGTGTCCCCAAAGTCCTTTCCAGCTGACTAACCTACCTATTGGAGTAAATAAATCAGCCATTTCCTTGATACATTTTGTTTGTTTGTTTCAGAAGTTTGGACTTAAAAGCTCCCTCATGAAGTGCTAGACCATTTCTGGAAATGTTTCTACTCCTTTTACGTATTTTCTGTCTAACAGTAATAAATCAGGAGAGTTTTTTTAAAAAAAATACAGGGTAATTCAAAGGATTATGAAAGTATTAAGTTCCTAATCCGTAAAAGCAAGTAAGTCACCCAGGAAAACTTAAAAACTGCATTTTTCACCTATCCCCTAATGCATTGTGTGCTGTTCTAAGTAATTCTACTGTAAGAATATTTAAGAAGGATTGAGCCAGCTGCTTAGAGCTGAAGAAGCTGGCCACGCTTGTATTGTGTTGGAAGACGAAGCTAGCAGAGAAATAACCACATGCTGTAAAATTGATAATTCCTTACTTGTGATGAAATATTCCCCAAGTATCCAGGTGTTGGATTCAAAACCACTTATCCCTATGAGTACTGATAGTATCTGTGGAGAGCAAACTTCTTTTTTTTTCACTTTGTATAAATGCAGATTTTGTTACCTTTTACCTAGAAAGAGGCACTTTTTTTTTTTTTCCCCTATTGCCTGGCACTTAAGTTAGTTTAAACCAGAAAAACACTCAAGCTGATTTTTGCTCACTGCAGTCAGTGTTGGTTGTCAGATGTTTTTTGTTGAAGTTACACAGTAACTTCATTAGCAGGGATCATCTGTAATGTTTGGGGTACTGAATTTTGGGGGAATCATGTGTACTGTCCATAAGATTTTATTAGAAAACATGAATTTATGTAAAGAATACTCCTGAGTCTACATGATAAAGGTTTTGATTGGATCTACAAAGATAGATGGGCCATTACAAATATCAGAAACCAGTGACACACAGGTAGCAGTGTTATCACATGTTAATATTAGACATTAAATGCTTGCCAAATGATGCTTTAGCATAAAATGCTTTGGAAGTGATGGCTAGAGAGATTCCATAAGGAATCAAAACCACTTTAGTTTTCATTAGAAGGTGGAAAGAGAAAAAATTTAGAAATTCAAGACAGAAAAATCTACAGTTGTACTTAAGAATCTGAGAACCTGTTCCCTCACTCTCAAATAACATTGGTTTTGGTTGGCACTTAATTTTCCTAAATAACTGGAAGAGTTTTTTTTTCACAGTCCTAAACAACTGTAATATTATGTCTCATTATGGGATAGCTTTCGCTAATGAATATAATAATAATTTGCTGGGTCTAGCAAGTCCAGTCAGTTGCTGCAATTCTCAGTGTAATATTTCTGTTGTTGTTAAATGCGCTGGGTGGATAACGGTCACTTGGCTTGGTGTCCTGGTAGCTGGCTTAGATTCTTCTTCAAAATTTTCCTTTCATAATGAAGATTCCCACAGTCAATGTTTTAAGCTGTGAATTTGTTGTGAGCTTTATGTACTTGAATAGTTAGGAATGAGTCATTTTGCTGTCAATAGTTGTTAATATTTCAAGGTTACTTTGTGACCAGGAATTTAGTAGGAGCCTTGCTCTTTCCAAGCAAATGAAAGGGCACTTAAGAATTTCATATGCTGAGGTCCCAACACATTTTATTTGTGTACTCAGTTATATAATCTCATTTGGTGGTGATAACCTTCCTTAGCTTTACACCTGAGTGCCTCTTCATAAAATTGTAAGGTAAATAGTGAGGTAACTGAAGTAGCAACCAAGGTGTATTTTAAGTCCAATAAATTGTGTAAACAGGGGAAGTAAGAGTATTTTTCTGTTAGTGATGAGAAGCTTGACCAAAAGGTGAGAGTAGAGCAGCAAAGAGATATTTTTAAATATTGAAAGCTAGAGATGCTTTTAAGGGCAGATAGTTTGTTAGTTTGTATCTCCTTTAGGAGAAGGAAGGTGTGTATATGTATGTACACATGTATTTATGCACATACGTATATATCTGTCATACACTGATGTCTCTTGGCTGACTGTGTCAGCCTTAGCATCGGCACTGAATTGCTGTGAGCAGAAGGAGATTTTATGTGAAGACAGAAAATGTCTTAGGAGCACAAATGTTTTGTATTGCCGACATAGATGCAGCCAGCTATGTTGAACTCACACAGCTGAGACTTGGTACTAAGGAAGATCTCAACAGGGGAAAAAGTGAAGCACCTGGGAAGCTAATAATGACTTCTGGTTTCAGTCAGGTGTGCAGAGCTGTGTTATTCTGTTGTTGGTCTTGAGTTCTGGTTTTTAAAGAGCTAATTCTTTTGGTATCCTAATTATTAATGTAAGCCAATACTGTGAGTTACCTTACCCTGAAGGTGATGGTAAGTTTTACTGAAGTAAGAAGGGGATGAAGTTAATTCTGGATGTCAGAAATAATTTGTTGGTTTGCTATTTATTAGGAAAAAATAGTGCATTTACCCAGATTTGTCCACAAAAATGATAGAATATGGTTCTGGAACATCATGAGGGTAGGCCTTTCCAACCACGAATGTGTATGATATAATTGGTGTTAAAACAAGAGCACACAGGGAAAGATGTGTATGTGGGATTGTCCATTTCAGGTGTAAGTAGAAGGGGAAATGGCCTACAGTTCAGTGAAACAATGAATAGAGACTTAGGGAAAGTATATTCTATTTCTTTTCGTGTCTTTTGAAAAAAAAGTGAGGAAACTATTTTTTGTGAGAAAGTGAAGGAGTATATAATCAACCAATGAAGTTAAATACTGTCAAATACTGAGAACTGTTCTCAGACTTGTAGGTATTTTCCATGCCTCTCTTGTTCTGAAGCTTAGGAAAATTTCTGACTAAGACTCATGTGTCTATGTGTGTCTGTGTATGACTGATTAAAACAAAATTGATAAATTGACAGTAATGAGATTTGTGAGTGGCGTCAGGCCAGTCTTTTTAATTAGAGCCTGCTTGCCATCTGAGCAACTGCAGCCAAGGGGAAGGTGCAGAGTGCTCTGCTCACACCCGTGAGCAGCCAAGTCATTTCACCTTTGCTGAGGACAGAATGGTTTGTGGGATGGTATGATCTTAAGGTGGCCTTACCAAAAGAAGGCAAACTATGCAGAGGAGGAGAAGAGAAAACCTTTTGCCTTTTATTTTAGTGGGAAATAATGTTAATTGTGTTTTCTGGAAGCAGAAACATGGAAAATTAGGAAGGAGAATCTACTGGTAATAGGCAGAGAATGCGCTTGTGGATTTAAATAAAAGATCAGTTTGTTTTAAGAGTTTATAATGCAATTTTGTGTCCTTGTGAAAACTGCATTTCAGGTCCTCAGGCTTACTCACAGTTTCTTTCAGCACCACTATCCAAAGACCTACACAAAACTTGAGTACTTTTCCATCTAGGTTTTAGTGAAAAAATGGGCTGTTGGAGGAGTGAAGGTCCTCATGGTGCAACTTGGGCATGCCTTCACCTTCAGATGTAAATATTCAGTACATGGATTTTGGTAACAGCAATACCATGGATGTCATCTCCTACCTAATTTTTAACACATTTGGGCTTTATCTTAAGGGATTTTTTCTATATATAAACTCTAAACAACTAGTGCGTAAAACTTTTTCTGTTTTTAAATAAAGGCATCTTAGGTATTTATCTTCTCATTCAGAAGGCTGACATGTATAGAATTCCTGTATTAGCGTCTGTACTTTCATGTAATAGTAAATGTATTGCTGAAGATTTCTTCCTTACTTAGCATTCAAAGAAATTCTATTAAAAAGTACTGTATTCCATATCTAAACAATAGGAGAGAACCTCTATGGGTTTGTTCACTGGTGGTAGAGGTAAGTTCCACGAGGTACTCCCATTTAAATCTTGTTTTCTGCCACCAGACTTTACACCTCTGTGGGGCATAGAGCTTTTTGTACTATGTTAAATGTTTATATTTATTTACATTTAAGTAAATAACTGTAAATGAGATTAAGAGAGCGTTTCATTTTAGTACAACTTGCTATAAATTCAGCTTAGACCAAAATGGGTAGTTGAATGCATTATTATTATTGAAGTGGTATGAATATTCTTAATCGGAAAACAAGCCTGTTGTCTGGACTGTTGCATTTTTGAAATGCATATACGTTCTTTGAAGAAATGAATAGTCAGATATGCAAAATTATTCAAGCTGCCCTTTTTGGTTGGGAAGTATTTGCTCAATATGGTATTGCATTACCTTAAGTCTAATGCTAATATTGTGAATGATTAAAATAATATGAACACCCCTGACTGTAGATTAAAGATCTGTAAATCTGACAAGCCTGTGCTGAGCTCTGGATTTAAAATCTTAAACTTGATATTTTATTTTCTTCATCCTGCCCAGTGAATTAGCAGTGGAATTAGCTCAGTTGTGGAACAACCTATATTTCCAGACATGCAGTGCAGCGTATAGCAGGGATCAGTGTCTTACCAGTGCAGGCTGGAGTCATCCATGACAGCCATCTGAGAGAACTGTATAGTCTGTATTCTTTTCATGTTGCTCAATTCTGTAGTCTTTGTCTTTTGCTCCCTTGACTGTCTTGTACATAAATCAGAATTGTGATTTCTGTAGTACTGTTAAACTGTTTCATGCTAGTATTGCATTAAAACTTGCTTGGCTGGCATTTTTGTGCCTTCTGAAATTTGCATGTCCTCAGGCAAGGTATTTATTTTAGATTCTGGGTTAGTTATATTGCATCTCATCTAATTGCTTAGATGCCTTTATATTGAAGATTAGACACATAGAGCAGTTCATGGTTATAAACTCGTGTATAGAAGACTTAAATTTTACTATTTGCTTCTACAGTAACATAATAGAGATGAACAGTTTTTGTCTTAGAAATTAGGTTTTGATACATGGGTAAGAATTTAATGTAGGCCTAAAGATGTGCATTGGCTCAACTTTACTTTGTTCTGGAAGTAGGTGAAAGGAGAAAGAAATGGTGTTTGATAGTGACCAGATGGACATGCTTGCAAGAATGGCTTGGATTTCAGTAGTCACTGGACCTCAGATTTTTGGATTCCAGGGCATTGTGAGTTGTTCAAGTTGGGAACCTACAGTCTAAATTTGGAGCCACTTAAAATTAGTAGTACCTGTTGAAAATCTTGATTCTAGTGTTTAAATTAAGTTTCCTAAAGTGTTTGATTTTATCTTCAGTTGCAAATGTTTGTGGATCATTGTGGGTTCTTAGCCTGTCTGAAAGTTGAGATTGTAGTGAACATTGACTTAAGAGCCAATTAACTTAAAAAAGCTGTATAACTTTGAATTTGCATGGGCCTCTTTAGCTCTGTGAAGGGTGAGAAGCCAGTCAAAAATGTGTTTGAGTAGGTATTCTTTTAGAAACTTTTCAGCTTGCCACTTTTGTAGGGCATTTTACTAACACTGGTCAAAAGCAGACTTTTCAACCCAGACATCTTCTGTTGGCCAAATAAGCCCAAGCACGTAACCCCAAGATGAGGAGAGCAGCCCCCAAATCTACAGTTGGGCCTGTATTTATGTGCTGAAAGCATAATACAAGGTCTCAAAATCCTATTTTTAGATCAAATGCTCAGCAATGTCACCAAGCTTTTTCTTCTATCATCACCTTTTGGAACCTGGTATTAAGCTTGGCACCTGGCCTAGCTTTGTGCTAGGAGATCTCTTGGATGCCAGGCAGGTTCAGAACTGGAATTTGCAAATTCTGAATGCTTCTCCCCTCGCCTCCCACTCGCAAAACAACTCTGTCAGTGCAACTTTTTGGGTTTGGAATATATCTAAGGCCCTAGGAGCTGCAGCTGACAGGTACTTCATAATCAAAGTGTTTAATGGTAGGAGGTGATGAAGGGGAAAAAAATTAAAAGTAGTGTGAGGAAACAAGAAGAAAAGGAAACAAAGTAAGTAGGGATAGTAACAACCTGCTTTACTGTTTGCTTCCCGATGCAGGAGTTGGCACAGGAGAGGGTTGAGTTTGTGGGACTATGATGCTGTAGCAGCAGAATGTAGGAGTGAGGATGTTTATAATGAACAGGTTTGACAAAAAGGCCTGATGTAGCTGTGGAATGAAACTTGCACTATGCTAGGCATAAAAGTGATTGGCAGGAGGCCCCATGTGTGGAGTAAAATCTTGTCTTCACCAATGTGGAAAATTATGGTTTCAACTGCAAAAGGACGTGAAGCTTGGAAGGAATTAGCATATCTCTAGCACCGAGTGGCATCTGGAACTGAATGGCTGGGTTAAATCATTCAGTAGTGATTAATGAGGCTCATTGCTCAGGTTATACAGCCTTTAAAAATTAAAAGGAGAAATGTAAAAGTAGATACAAAGCAGAAAGAAGGAACCAATGCTGCTATTTACCTCTTGAATACAGAGGGTGGAATGAAGTCTTCTCTACCCTTTGATACAAGGAGAAATCTGTTAAGTGCTGCTGTTAAGCTTAGAAACTAAGAGATGAACTTCTGAGTAATTGTTTTGAGGAGCGTTTTGTGACTTTTCAAACGTGTATGTAGCAATGCAGGCCTTGAAATGGGAAGGAGTATGCAGGATGAGATTATGCTGCTGGTGAGTACTTTGCTTTTTAGAAGACTTCAGAAAATAGTGATTTCTGTTTTCTCTCCCACTCATGAATGTTAATCTCTGTTACCTGTGCAGAAAGCAAATATTGAAACATATAAAGTGAAACAAGCTTAGGGACGTAGTGAGCACTTTAACTTTCCTTGAGCATGATTCTGGCAGTTGCTGAGCTGAATGGTGATACAGCTTGGTGTCATATCAGGAATAAATGTTCAAAATGCTCAAAGGCTGTTACTCTGTAGGAGGATTACAGTACACACACTTCTGTTTACTTTCAAGTTTTTAATAGAGCAAGTACAGAAACTATTGAAGTGTGTGTTCGAGTGTTAGATGGGGATTTTTTTCAGAATTGCGAAAAGAAACAAATAGTGGCATCGTTAATGGTACTATTGCTTAAAATGGTTGACCTTTCCACAGCAAGTTCATCTAGGTAGAAAATAAAAGGGAGCTAGAGTAAGGTATTATCCCTCTGGAGCTCAAATAGAATTCCACTTTAATTTCTACCTGCTAGGGGATGAAGTTCCCTAAGTGCACTGCTGAAAAATCTCTGCTCACAACAGTTTTGGCTTCTGGATTGCTATTTTTTTTACTTGTTTAGTGACTATCTTGCTTTTATTTGGGGAGGGGATGGTGGGGTGTTCAGCAGAAAATAAGAAAGTTTGGGTTTTTTTTTTTAAATCTTTTCATTCAGACTCTAATGTGGTTCTCATGACCATAATGTGGAAGACTTTTTAATCCTCATCCACCCTCCAGTGCCTCATATCAGATGGGGATTAGTTTTTTCCCCCTGCATTTGCTGGGACAGCCAAGGTAGGGAGGTCGACCTGGTGCTTTAATGTTGTGACCAAAAAGAGTGAGCATTATTTTCACAGGAAACTTGGGGTTGTTTGCTTGTTGGTTTTTTTTTGTTGTTTTTTTTTTGTTTGTTTGTTTGTTTTGTGTTGTTGTTGTTGGGTTTTCTGTTCGTTTGTGTTCGTGGTGGTGGGGGTTTTTTGTTTGGTTTTTTTGTTGTTTGTTTTTTTTAATTGTTTTACTTTAAGGTTTATTGATAGTGTGAATGTTTGTTTGATTTTTGAATAATAACTCTGAATATTTTTGGGGGGGAAATGACTGTTTAAATGTCTATGAAGTTGATTATTATTCCAAAAAGATTAGATTAAAGTCTGCACTGAAATTATTGTGTCTTCAGGATTGATATTTCTGTCTTTGACAGAAATTTACATTTTATTTTACATCAGTTTCCAGAAAGACACTTAGAGTTTATTTGTCTGTTACCTCATTACAGGAAGGAAAGCAGCAACCTCTCAGCTAGAAATTCACAGTGACCTACAGTCTAGTAATAATTAGAATTAAGCAGAGTTAGTAATTTCACTTGGTCATTTCGTCACAATTCCTGTAGGCATGCAGCTGATCATTTCGAATCTCATAAAATGAAATTTTATTTTACTCACCTTACTAAGGTCAAGTAAAAAGCCACATCAAGTTAATGAGTCCCTTTCTTTGCAATGAACTGAACGTGGCATTTGTTTTTGTTCTGGCAGTCATGAAATCACAGGGTGTTGGCGACAAGTCCATTATTGGCTCTGTGCAGTGTTTCTGAGGGCTTTTACTCCACCCAGTGTATTATGTGTGCAGACTTTATCGTACTTGTTAAAACTTGTTTTAAATTGAGGATTCCTTTTTTGTTTTTCTTTTTTTTAAAGCAGTAATAAAGAGAAAATAAAAATAGCTCCCTCTTCTTTAGTAGCATAAATGAAAGAGAAGCAGCAACTCATTCCTTTTGTGGCCTGAGGAAATAAAATCTGGATGAGTTTTCAGCCCCTTAAAGTCGGAGGAGGTTTGACTATTGATGTCAGTTTTTATCTTACTTTGCAGAAGCTCAAGTTGTGTGTCACTTACTCTACATGATGTTACATAGAAACCTTAATAACGGGGAAAAAGAGATGATTACTAACTGTTCTTCTTAACTTAAAATGAGAAGCATTCTTAACTTAAAAAATGAGAAGCATTTAATGGCTTATAAAATTTTGTGATTTAAGTTCCCTTTTTTTGTTGATTGTAAGATTGAATTTCTTGTGTGTTGTTGGTGCTGTTGGTGTCTTTTATGTGGTAGTCAATCTTTCCTCTGCTTCCAGAACAGCCAAACTGGTTTCGTTTTAGCTCCTCATTTTTGTTTGGTTTTGGTTTTTTTTTTTTTTTTTTTTTTTTTTTTTTTTTTTTTTTTGTATGTTTGTGTCTAATAGCTTTTTCAAAACATTTCTGGTTTGGAATTTTCCTGTGCTGTACAGTATATTTTTTTTTTTTGGTAGCATTTAGGGAAGTATAATGCATAAATCCAAGAGTTTGTTTCCCTTAGTTGTGATTTTTTTAGATACCAAAAATCCTCAACTGTCACTGTTGCTCAGTTTTGAAAACTAATACAATCTGGTTCCTACTAGACAGTGTTTGAAGGGAGCCATAATGTATTCTAAATTTAAAATGACAATAAGCTCATCAGCTTTTAGAATGTTATTTTCAAATCTCTACTAATTTTTTTTAATTTCCTTACAAAGTTTTAAATTACACAAAAAATAAAACCAGACCTTCCCCTGTGACTTGTCCTTTTCCCTAGAAGTACCAGGTGTCTGATCAATAGCATGTGCTGGGAAGCAAGAATTTCATCTGAGGAGACTTGAAATGCACTTATTTACAACTTCCATGAGCTACAAGTTGTATGTTTCTTTTTGTTTTGCTTTTCAACTGGTCACTGCTAGGTAGAGTTTCATTATTTTGCTACTGATTTAAGACACAGATATGTACATAGCTTTCTTCAGGCTTTTAAGGGCTCAAGTTTAAGTGGTAGATCATTATTCTACGTATCAAAAGTGAAGGGTGATTAACTCTGTCTGGGTGCATGCAGTGTAACTTTAGAGGCTACAAATGTTGTTACAAATCAGGTTAAGGTTTAAAGGTGAAAGTTTGGCTGAATGAGTTTTACAGCTTTAAGTTAATGTATGCAAACAAAGAAAGTCTTGTTTTCTACCCATCTGTGTCTAATGAGCAAGTAGCTTGTGGTACAGAAAAGAAAACAGGAATATTGTGCAGTTTGCCATAAAGTTAAAACTACACACTTTTTACTTCAATTTAGAAGTTCCATTAAATAGGCTGAATCTAATAACTTCTCTTTGGGCTCTTCATCATCTAAATATAAAGTGAAAGGATAATGGCTTTAAACTAAGTGATAATGATAAACTAAATGATAATGGCTTTAAACTATTGTAGCTTAACTTTTTGCATTAATGTATTTTTGTAGATTTCCTCATAATGCCATTAAATAATTCGAAGAACCTGTTGAGGTAACACATAAAACTCTCCTAGAGTGTTTAAACTTTTCTTATAGATAGTTCTAAAGTAGCATTGATTCCTTGGATTTTCACTCAATTTTCTGACTAAACCATATTCCTGAAAGTGTAAGTTCAACAGCATGTGGGAAGAGAATGGCCATTTTTTGGATGACAGGGAAGTTATGCAGAAAGGCTGGAATTTTTTTTCAAGGTATCATCCCAATTTATGATGTCAAAATTGTAACTAATGAGACAGGTAGGGCCTGTCCCTGTGCCCTGTCCAGGTATTGCCCTCACTTACCCTTAAAGATTTCTTAAATAGCCTAGCAATTGGGAAACTCTTTTGAATTTCTGTGATCAATTCTATTTACATTAGCTAAAAGTTAAATAGTGTGGATTTTTATGGGACTATATAGTAGCATGAGAAGCTGTTCAGTTCAGCTGCATCTGAAGTGATCTAATCTGATAGCAATTCTGAGTGCAAAAGCCAGGGTGTATAAATGGAATGAAACAAAAGGGAAGTGATTAACGGGAATAAAAATAAACATCTTTTAGTCTCGGTAAATGATACCTTTAAAGCACAGCAGCCTTGTCGAACATAATTAAAGTTGTAAGAACTGGGGTAGGGTGAGTGGGCTCTATTCTCTGAGGTCATGGTGGAAATACAGAGGTCAGGGTTTTGCACTTAGTCCTATGTAAACAATGTCATGCCTTGGTAAGTGTAAGAATTGATTTAACTAGGTTAAGATAATTAAAAAAAAAAAACCCAAACAACAGCAACAAAACCCCTCAAAAAGATTAAAAAAAAAAAAACAAAAAAAACCCAAAAGAAAACAAATCCAGGACAAGGGTGTGCTCATTTGATATCAAAATTTGAGTGCAGCTTCCATATCCTCTTCTAACCAGTTGATGGGGAAAGGTGAAAAGTGTGAAGTACAGGCTTCTCTTGGGGATGCCTGTTTCTCCTGAGTGATTCTGTGGTGTTTGGCTTTGTGCAGTTAACATCTCTGTAGCTTTCCCTGAGCCTATTCCTTAAAAATTTGTGGGTAGGCAGTGTTTGGTTTTGCCTCTGGTTCAAACTGAGGCTTCTCCATAAAATTTTGTATTTCTATTTATGTCCATTGAATATTATTTTTATTTGCTGGGGAGTGTTTATATATTTCTTGCACTCATGAATCATAGAATAGTTTGAATTGGAAGGGACTCCTGAAGATCACTTGTCTAACTCCCCCCTCAGTGAGCAGGGACATCTTCAACTTCATCAGGTTGCTCAGAGCTCTGTCTAACCTGACCTTGAGTGTTGTGGTATATCTCCCCAAGTATAATACATCTTCATTTAGTTCCAGTGGTTGTGGGGTTTGATTGTTTTCTTCGTTAGTGGTTTGGATTATGTATTCAGACTCACATTTATGCATGGTAGAGAAGAAATTCTAGGGTATAGGGGTACAGTTCTGCCTTCTGAATGACAGGAATTTTGTTTCTTTTCCCTTTGACTCATCTCTGACTCCTTGTGTTGAGCCTCTTTTCATTATGGTACATCAACAGTCAGGGCAAACCAGCAGCTCCAGACAGAACATGTCCCTGACTGGCTAAAGAAGGAGGGCTGGCAAAACCCATGAGACTTGAACTGGAAATGGAGTTCTGGAACTTAGTCTGGCAAGCAGAGGCACCACTCCCTCCCAGAAGTTTCCAGGGCAGTTGCTCAGGCTTTCAGAGGCTTTGTGCAGCCATTTCCCAGCTGAGAGCTGGCTGGGGTTGCCCAGTTAGAAATGTCTGGTTGTATGAGCTGTCACTAAAGAGGGCTGCAGGCTCTTGCAGAAGAGGAAGATGGGTGTTCAATATAATGATTAAGTATGAGGAAGAAACACCCTGCAGTTCCTGGCTCCAACTGGCTCCAAGCAGCTCTTCCTTGGTGTGAATTGCTGCTTTAATGTAGGTCAGCTTTAACTGTTGTAAATGAGTGTAGTTCTAGTGAAGTCAATGAGCCGCTGTTAATTTACTTCACTTGAGAATCTGCCCCAAGTAGATGAGCAACTGGAAAACTCAAAGGGAAGTGCTTATCCAGCAAGAGAAGTTCAAAACCAGTGAGGTGTTTTCTATTAGTTTTCTTCTCCCTCTCTTCTGAGGAAGAAGTTAACATTCCTACATCCCAATGGTGTTTAGTGAAAGTAGAGTTTTATTCACCTAGAGAAAGCTTGTAAACTGTTGCTGTTTTGGAAATAAAGGGATAATAGGTGTTTCAGCTTCGCACTCCAGATCCTCTCTTTGCTAATAAAATGAGTGGGTATCACTTCACAGCACAAAATTGTCAGTCAGCATTCAGCATGACTGACATAATTAGCAGCTTCTAGCTGGAGGAGGCTGAAGATTGCTTTTGGCGGAGACTGCTAACTCTACCTTGCCTTGCTTACAGAACCAGAGGCATCACAGACCCCAGGGGTTTTAATATTAGTGAAAATTAAATAAACGCTGTGTTTTACCCCAAAAGCTTACATGGCTGTGTCGTAGTTAGTGTTTACTTGTTGCTCTTAAATAGTAAAAGAACAGAATGTAGACTGGTTACACCTCTGATGAGCCTCATGAGGCTGTATGCTCTGTGCATTCAAAACTACTTCATCAAAGGCAGGCTTGGGTCAGCCTGGTCCTTACAGATGCAAATGTATGTCACAGGAAATTGCAAGACCGGTAACACAATTTTCTATTGTTCAAAAAATAATAACCTTACGGATCAAATGAAAACTCTGGCTGTTCTGGCAAGCTAGATGACAAATCTGGTGACTGCAAAAGCCATGTCAGAGCAACTCAGCCATTAGTTTCCTAATCTAATGTCATCAAGCAATGCTGTCTTGTAAGTCTTTTAAGAGGAGTCATATGCTTTTAGTGACTAGACTGTGCACTACTTAAAAAAGGTACAAATAAAAAGAAAAAATGAATTCCACAGTGTACTGCATACACACCTGTTGGAAGAGTGTGCATTAAATGAGGGAACATGACGCCAAGCGACTCAGTGTTGTTGTTGTCCTTAACGATTCAGCTCTAGCCAGGGACTCTAAGACTAAACTCTTCCAACTGATGAGATGATGTGGTTACCTGGTTTTAATGTTATTTGCAGGCCTGGAAAATTTTGTTTTGTTCAGTTTGAATTGCAGCTCTTCACTGCCCAGTACTTTGGTTCCCCCTGTAAGCAGATGCATTGAAGTTTCTTACTGCGGTGCTTTGCATACCAATTGCTCTGTATTTATACTAGGTGCAACTATGCAAGATGTTTACTCTTTAGTGTGTATTTCCTGTTTTTGTGATCAAATAGCTCTGGGAATATGGCATCGTTTTACTTTTTAAACATTCATAAACACATAATCAGGAGCTTTGCTACTTTCCCCCTTCCACAGGCACTTCAAATTAAATGTTTAGCCTGAATTTTTTTCTGGATAATTCAAAATGGTATCGAGAATATCATGTTGTGGGGGTTTTGTTTTTGTGTTTTGTTTGGGTTTTTTTTTTTTTTGGTGGGATTTTTTTGTGAATTGCACCCTGGTTGACTGTGTAAGACTAGTTGCCATTTGTATTTGGGACTCGTAAGAGAATCTTTGAGTCACAGACATTTAATCTGGTGGCTGTATGAATTCAAGGTTGTAAAGAAAGTCAAATGCAAAGAGAGTCTCCTCAATATTTCTTTTTTCCCAGCTCTGTAATGTGCTTTGTATATATAAGGAAGCTGGATTCTATGTAGTTTTGTGTTTTGGGTAACCTAAGCATGGCCTTAAATTCGCAAGGGCTGCAGTCAGAGCTAAGTCAGGTCTCTATGACATTTGTCTGTAATGAGGGCACATCCTCCAGCACAGGTACCTGTTTAGTTTGGTGTCTTCTTCACAGCATGAGAATTCTCTTGCCTTCTGTACATCAACTGGACAGCAGCAGTGGTGGTGGTCCAAAGGTCTGCCCTGAGCTGTGTGCCTGCTGATTCGGAAGTAATTTTCTAGCTCCAGACCAGTGGGGATTTGAAGGCAGCTGGATGTCAGCAGATTGTGAAGCAGTGCTTAACACAGCAAGTGTGATGGAAGGGTGACAGAGGGTTAGAGACAGAGAGGACCTCAGCGACACGTGATCTCCGCTAATTAGTCAGAAACAAGCCTTGTGTGCAGGACTTCCTCGACAGTTACTTCCTTCCTGATCTGAGGTTCCTTAGCATGGATAATGTTGTGGGAGATAACAACAGAAAAATTTCTTGGTTTGGCTTGTTGGTTGTGTGATTGCTCTGTCATTTAGTGCTTCACTTAGTTTTGTTTTTTTTTCTTTTAAGCAGTCTATTCCAGACGTCTTGCTTGCCCTGCCCTACTTATTTTAATTACAGATTGAGTTAACTTTTCTTTGAACATGTTAAGGTATGTCTCTGAAATACATATGTATTTTGTTTTGAAAGTCAGATATTATATAATGTATCTGGTATGTTTTGGAACGTACATAGTTCCCTGGCAACTGTTAAGCAAAATTATGCCTTTATGTATATTGTAGTGTAGGAAATTATTATTTTAGTCTTAAGTTACATACCAAGTTAATTATTTTTTTTTAAATATGAAGCAATACCCTTGGGGATAAAGTAGGATCAAAAGCCATTTCTATTTAAGAAGTTGGGTTAAATATTGTCGGTGTTAATACTGCTATTTTGCTAATATTTGTAGCCAGTGAAATGACTTGTCTGTCTTGAGGACTAATACCCATTTTCAGGGCAGGTGTCAAACCAAACTCCTTTCCTCTCAAACTTTGTTTTCTGTGTCATTACACACCAAGTAAGAGTATTAGAGGCCTGTTTGTTTCTGGGGTGAATTAAACTAAAGGAAGCAGTGTTCAAGGCCAGGATGGATGGGGCTCTGATCAACCTGGTCTAGTGGGAAGGTGTCCCTGCCCATGGCAGGCAACTGGAACAGGATGTTGTTGAAGGTTCCTTCAAACCCAGGCCATTCTATGAATGTTTCCACAGTCTGGGTGTGACAAGTGTCAAAAGGTGTGTGCTAGTGTGTTCACACACCTGAAAGATTGCATAGAGAGTTTCTCGGTTTCCATAGATATGATTCAGTTTCAGAGAATATGGTAGGCTTGTAAAGCATATAGACTTAAAAACCATGAAACTTTAAAAAAATTCTCCTCATCAATGAAAAGAAATTAGGGGAAAAAGGTGAAGAGTGAATTGAAGTTTATTTCTGAATTGGAACCTGATACAGGGCGTCAGAATTTTCAAATAGATTATTTTGGAAACTGTGCATTTAAACAGCTGTTGATGTCATGTATTCACCTCTTCTTGCTAGTGTGTTATGTGTGGGATGTCAACAGAGCTGTAATTTAAGGAGCGTATGTTTTAATTAGCTGCAATCTAGAAAGATTAATCATTCAGGATTTTTCTTCACTTTTGTTTTGCATTGACTGAATAAAGATGATTTTATGGGCTCTTTTGGTTTGACCTGGTGTAAATAGCCACCTGTTTAACCTAAGATTCAGGTTGCTTTGGTGTTGCTTTTTGTGGTTGTGTTGTGGTTTGGTGATTGTTGTTGTTGTTTTTGGGGGGTTTTCTTTGGGGTTACTGTGTGTGTTTGTTTTAATGGGATTAAATAATCACCAATTAGAATGCCATGAAAGCCATGGAAGAAGATCACAGCACCCAGCCATCAGAAGCAATAGTAATCTGGGAAGTATTCAACACTTGAGCTAATTAATTCCTCTGTATTAGGCCTCTCTGATACAGTGGCCACCTTTAATTATGTGCATTCCCTAAAAAGTAGGTGCTTCTCTAGCTGTATTTGGTTTTTAAGGAAATATTCCTAGCATGAAAGAACTTGATAGAGAGTCTGAAGAACAAGATTTATTAAAATAGCTACATACTGACTTCTGAAATAATTTTACCTTTTTGGGTGTAGCCCTGGAACAAGACTCCATTCAGCAACTTGAATGGAAAATTAGAGTGTAGCCAATATTATCTTGCCATCATAAGGAAGTGGTTTCAGTCTCGCAGTTGAAGGAATGTTGTGCTAGGGATAAATATTTTATATATCCTTTAACAATGAAGCACTAGTTCAGTTTGTTTTTCTGTGTATGTGTGTGCTTTTAAATATTTAAAAAGAAAAACAACAAAAAGACCCCTGAAAAACAATAAAAACGCCACAGAATTCTTTATCTATCCTCCCTGCATTTATCTTCTATTAGGGATTATTGAGAAGTATTGAATATTCACTTAATCTTCCCTGCTGATTTGTATTAGAGGAAACATGACATTGGATTGTTAAAATGTTACAAGTGCTCTTCCTGTGGTAATGTTTGGATACTTTCACGTGTAGTTGGAAATATGTATTGGATTGATTTGTCCGTGATAGGAGTGCTGGCATGACGTTTGGTTTACAATAGTTAGAACAGCTTCCAACAGCAAAAATTCTAGCTTTTATGTAGTAATATTTGTTACTACCTTATTTTGGAATTGTGTAGGAAGTGTCACATCTGCTTGGAATGTGTTGGTATTAATCATGTAACTTTTACTACAATATTTGTGATTGAAGTCTACAAAATTACACATTCCTCAACATAATTATAAAAGAGCATTTTTCAATTTCAAGAGCAGCAAGAAGACAAGAATTCTCTAGGTTATATTTAGGAATATATTTCCTCTCACTGTATTAACATACCCTCACCACAGTGATAAAATCTTAACTATTTTGATTATATTTTTTCATCTTACTTTTTCACTCTGCACAGTCTTAAGGAGTAAACCTGGTAAGCAGGAATTATATTAGTTTCTAAAGATAAGCTCTTTCTCTCCTTCCTTGCCTTCTACGAAATGAAAACAATTTGTCATGGGAATAGACTTCAAAGTTCAGTTTGTAATTTTGATAAATAAAATCATGCAAAAATCATTAAGTACTTGTTAGAACAGTCAAGTCAGGGGCTCCATATGGCAGTTTGTTTTGATGCACTCATATTTCAGTGTGTGTCAGAATTGAGAGAGAGCTGGTTTTGGGAATTGCTAACATGACTAATCTAGTATGGGTTTTCAGGTCCAAGATATTTCAGGGTAGATAGCTGAAGCTTTCTAGTATTTTTTAACAGGTACATAAATAGCCAGTTATTGGTCTATTGCCTGTTTCGAGTCCTTTGTAAGTTTCAGCTTTCCCTCTGTTATATGGATTTTTTTTGATTGGTGAATGCAGATGCTCATGACTTTGTCTTGGGCAGCTTTCTTCACCTGTTGTCTTTTATCCAAAGGCTTTTGTAGAAAGGAAATAAATTTTGCTGGTTTATTTTGGTATTTCCTGAGCATACAAATATATTGTTTGTAATACATTCAAGTAGCAGAGCTTACTATATTATAAGGAATGTTTCTTAAAGATAATAGGCAATTATATTTCTTACTTTGGTGCACTAGTGTTCTAGCTGTGGAGCTAGGTTATTTATTGGATCCTTGAATCCTGAATGCAAATCCATTGTCCTGAGGTAAAAGTTTCTATATTTTACTTCCAAAATCTTTGTCTTGCTTCAAATTCTTTTCTCTGAGATAGGTGTGAGGTTGTACTTGTTCTTCCAGATCACAAACTGCCATATTTTATGTTCATGATACCCCGTTATTTAGTGTGAAGTAGATTCATCCTTGCACAGCATACAAATAAGTCTGTTGTCATTCTTTTTTTTTACCCTAGCACATTTATCCTTCTCATGAATAGCCAATAGTTTTGACAATTCTCAGCAACTCCTTTTAGACAAGCCTTTAATCCTCTACTACTGCCTGTCTCCTTCATTACCAACACAGGTTTAGGCATGCTAGAGGGGGGGGAATGTTTTCTCTGAGAAAATATTCAGCCTTAAAGAAAAAAAGAAGAGTGTTATTAAAATAATGAAGCTTATGTTTATTTAGAAAAAAAAAGGTGTCGCTTGAATATGTATATTTAAACAGCTTGCTACAATTTCGGGACATTTCAGAGAGGAGAATGTTGTTTATGAAATGAAATTTCTCTTCCCTTCGAATAGAAGATGCCATTTAAAAATATATATATAATGGCAAGCACTTCATTGTCCCTCCCATCCACATTGCTAAGCATTTTTTGTTTGATTCCTTCTACATCTGTTTGAGACACTAATTGGAGCATTGCTATGGTAATGCTGCAGTTTGCTCAGGAAATGCCGCTCTTCCCCCTGCATCCACATCCTCTTCTCTTACTGCTCTACCTGGCTTGATTCTGCTGTGTGGACTTAAGGCCACGCTGCTCATATTCCTTCCCTTTCCCTAAAGGAAGTGCATGTCCAACAGCATAAAACTGAATGAATTGCAATTTAGCATAACACTGGTTACAGAGCAGTGTTGCTTTTACCTTTAGTATAAACAGCAGGAAATGCCAGCAGCTGCCTTTTGTGTGTGTGTCTCTTTCAGGTTGTGGTTCAGTAGAAACCAAATTATTTTTCAGGTAAACATAGTTGGCTTCAAAAGACACACAAAGCCTGGAATTAAGTTTTGTAAGATGATTGATGAAAGTAGCAGTGTAGTATTTCACAAATTGTTTATAGCGATAGTCTTAAAGTATAGAAAGTGTTTTTTACCTTTCTTGGATTAACATCCTATGTAAATGCAAACAAATCCGGTACATGACTATATAAACCCCTTATAATTAGTTTTAATGAAAAACACTGTAAAGGTGATGATGGTTCCCCATTATCAGACTGATTCTCTAAGAATAGCCTCATGTGGGGCTTGCAGGTCGGGATCCAACTTCAAGAAAAGACCAAAGATGGACTTCAGTGACAGAGAGTGGCAGAAAGGACTTTTGGAGACCTATGTCACCGCTACTTTACATACTGTGTTTTCTCCATGAGTATCTGTTGTTTGGTCAGACTTAGATCTTACAAGCAGACTAAGGTCTTGCAGCCTTCCTTAGCCTGAGTGTGACTCTGTGCTCACCTCCAGGAGCTATGGCCTGTCTTCAAGTGTGCCCTGTGGATTCTTTCAGAGGAGCTTTCCCTTCTAGCACAGTAGCAAAGAGAGGGAAGATGTTCTTGAAGATACATTTGCCATGCTAGTGCAGGCAGAGTTAAAACCAATGAATCTTCTTTAATTAAAGCAGCAACTGCATGACTCAGATTTTGTGCTAGGCAGGTGGAATGCTTTGTTGCGGGTAATTAAATTATACTTCTTCGGCTCGTAGTTCTTGATCATTTTCCAAGAAGTTTTCTGACCATAGGCATCACCTGTGATAAGACCAACCTTGTCTTTGTTTGACTTAGGCATTCCTTTCTACATGCCTGGCAACCGAGATTGTTGGAACTAGATGTCTGTCCTCTCTGAGGATGGGTGATGTGTGTTAAACATCTGCCTCTGCTTAAAAAAAACAAACCAGGATTCAACTACTGCTTCTCTCAGTTAAATTTCTTATTGGAGGGATAAAGTAGGGCAGTGGGATGGACTCTGACTTCCTGAATGTTCTAAATATTTCTGAGAATTAAAAATGCATCTTTGAGTTCCTTGCCACCAAAAGGACTGTTTAACATTATTGCTACAGCTTATTTTAATCAGCGAACCAACAGAGAGGAAGAGAGTAATCCTAAGAATATGTATTTTTAAAGTATATTTAATTTCTGATCGAGTAAGATATACTTGTTGAACTGAAACAGATGGATGCCAATTAATAGCTAATGCATAATTCAAAGCTGAATTTGTAATACAAAGTTTAATTTGTTCCTAATGGATTTAGCTATTTTGTCAGATTTAGCTATTTTTAACCTACCATGTTACATGAAAATATTTTTTTTTTTTACAATAGTAATATTGTAATTCTAATTTTTTTTATTTTAATTTTTTTATTTAGGGAGTGAGTCTCTTCCCTCAGGTCACAAAAGATAGGACAAGGTGAAATGGCCTCAAACTGGGACAGAGAAGGTTTAGATTGGCTACTAGGAAAAATTTTTCACAGAAAGGGCAGAACAGGCTGTCTGGGGAGGTGGTGGACTTGCCATCCCTGGAGGTATTTAAAAGATGTGTAGATGTGGCACTTAGGGACATAGTTTAGTGGTGGACTTGGCAGTGCTAGCTGGACTCGATGTTCTTAAAGGTCTTTTTCAACTTAAATGGTTCTGGGATCACATTAGTAGGAACTAAACATCCTTCAGTATCAGAGGGAGAAGCACTGGCCACCATGACTTCCGATTTGAAGCGTCACATCACTGAGGTAAGAGCACTGCGTACTGTGAGTTCCTACACAAAAACAAAGGTGCAGAAGGACTTAGGAAAGCCCTCAGGTCTGAGCTTTTCATCTGGGAAGCCCAACTGCCTCACATGGGGATTTACTTTGAGTCCACATCTACCAGAGTCTGTAAAACTGCAGCAGAAACTGCGAACTGGAATGAACAGTAGCTGGTTTTATGCGATATGTGGGAAACAATGTCTCATACTGGAAAGTTGAATTAACTTCTTCATGTACTTCTCTTTTGTTTATATGGAGTTTTTAAGTGGCTTTTTGTGAGCCCCATCACCATACTGTTGCTGCCAAAGTGACTAATAGACAGATCTATTGACACCATCTGTCTGAGGAATCCACTGCCGCTCTTTCCAACTCTGGTTTAGTTTTCAATTGAAAAGCATTCTTTATAGGAGAAACTATTTCTGTTCCTCTTTACCCTTCTGTTCCCCTTCCCCTCCCAAGGATCCTCAGTGGTGATTCACACTGGAATTTCCCTCAACTTCCCTTTCCTTTTGTACATCCAGTAAATTTCTCTGTTGATCCTCCAGTATTGTATGATATGTTGGCAAGTTATGTCACACTATAGAAGCTGTAGGGCAATCTGGACAGAAATAAAACATGAATAGCTAATTTTGCAGATAATTCTTTTAAATGGTTTTGTTCTTTTGGAAACTATTTGATGTATGTAGATAAAAGTTTTTACAACTGACTGATGGTGCATTAACCAGATTTAATAGTGTGTCTTCTGAAATGCTTCTGTTCAGTGGCAGAAAGACCTATTTTGGCCAGTGGGAGTTGGAATATCCATTTCTTCAAAAATTATTCTAGTTGAGAGTAAGGATGTGGGAGAGGAGGAGAGCACACGTAGGTTGATATGGTTCCAGTAGTAACCAACACTGCTCAGTCTTGCCATTTGTGGCTGGCAGAAACACCTTAAAGCTCTAAGCAAATTATGTTATTAACGGTGATGATTTAGAGGGATATTTAAATACATTTTTATTAAAATGTATACTTGTGTAAAGAGGATGTGCTGAAGCATGGTGGTGCTTTTGTTTGTGGTTCACTGAGCCATTTACCAATATCTATGAAATGAAAGTAATAGAAGATCAGTCTCCAGAGCAATAATGATCACTTCTTTTTGCTGAAACTTGAGTCAAGTCCAAGCAAAATTTGTGCTTTGCAAAGGAGGACTTGGTCAAGGTAGGAGAATAAAGACAGGAGAATAGTTCTATTGTGAATTTATCTGAGGAGTTTTATTTAAAAAAAAAAAGGGGTGGGGGGTAAAGCAGAAGAAAAGCAAGTTAGATAAAGGTCCAACCTATGGCAGCTATGCTCAGTGGCAGTGAGGTGATGATGCCATTGTGAGTACTGGAGGTTATGGGAAGGGGAGACAGCTTCTCTCAGGTAATGACTTCGGGTTTAATTGTTCATTATGAACAAGTTTCATGTGTTTGGCTGTTGTGTGATTCTTTTATAATGTTTAACTTGGGTTAATATTAGACAATCTGAGTCTTTAAGTTAGGAAGTCTGTAATAGTGATGTTGTAGGTACTTGTTCAATTGAAATGAGCCACCTGACCCATGTAATTTAATGGTAATGAGAAATCTAAGTTCATCTGCTGACAAGTTCTGCAAGACTGTACTTGTTTCTTAACAAAAATACAAGGATAACAAGTATTTATTAGTACTGTGCACAACTCTATTCCACAAGTCTGTTCTAACCCTATGAATGTTATTTGCAGTAAATTACTTGAAAAAGGCTGTTGTTTGTTTCCATCGAGTTTCTTCAAGGATCACAGGCAAACAACCAAATTATAAATTCTTTCTGGGGTTCCTGTACTGATCTTCCTCATGACAATGTTACACTATCCCTGGGTTCTTGTTCTCCTGTCCCAGAGAATTGGTTGACCTGCTGTTCGTGCCGACAGTTCATGGGATTTCTTTATCCTGCTAGATTTGGAAAGCTACTGTGCTAAATTCACTCATCTATGGCACTAAAATTAACTACTGGGCATGATGACAGGAGCAATATGAAGACATAATAGATGTCTTTGTAGCTCCATCTTACGTCTTTTCCCCTTGTTTGTTTAAGCAGACATTATATTTTGGACATTGGTATGAAAAAAATGTATGGGTCTGATCTCTCTCTGCATTTGGTTCTACAGAACTGAGAAGGTCCTATAACAATTGTTTTGGGAGTGCTTTTGGGGAGGACAAGAAAAATTGTGGGTTTTTAAAGTATAAAGCTTTGGTGTAATGAATAAAAATCTTTTTTGCAGATAAGTGAATGCAGCAATTTGTTGACCTTAAAAATAGAAATGGAAAGTGTATAAAGGAAATTTTAGGGTTTTTTTTTAAAGGATTCCCTGTTGTGAATGTCTGTTCTTTTTTCAGCTGTGTGAAGAAATCTTTCATCCTGAAAACAACACCTAATTATAATGCCATCTATCATATTCTGATTGAAACATCAACTTAAAAACATATTTACTTGGAGGAAAAAAGCTTTACTGTCACTAGGTTATGTTTTACTTTAGTAATGTTTACCTTTTATGATTTATAGAAATCTCTTAAGTTGTATGGATTACTATTCAATAGTAGTTTCTGGTGAACATGTACAGGCTTCTTTGCAGAATTTCTTACAGAAGTTTGGTTTTGTAATACTCAGTGGAGGAAGGATACTAATTACTTCAAATTTTGAACAGGTCCTGTATTCAGTTGCTGGAATTTGTCTTTTCCTTCTCCCCCTCACATGAAATAATTCTTAGGAGTAGATTCCTTTTTCCAGGACTTAAACTTCAGTTCCTCTGGCTTATTGTCCCTAGTAGGGTACTGTCTTATCTACGCTGGAAACAATGCATTATTTGCCACTACAATTTTGTCTACCCCTGCAGGTTTTTTTTCACCAGTAGTTATTAATAGCATTATTAGCAGAGTTCTGTGTCAGTGGAGAGCCAGCATGCTGTGGGGTGAGTGACAGATATTTATAAGGAAGGGAGTCTTCCTAATGGGTGTGGGGGGGAAGGAGATTGTACATTAGCAAAGGAGAGCAGGTAAATTGTTGCGAAGAGAGGGGACTACAATGAGCAATATTAATAAGCACGCAAAGCTTTAGACATTTGCATTCCCAGCAGTGTTTTGTGGAGATGGCCTCTTAAGCATTACTTGTCTTTTTACTTGCCATCCCCTGCTAATTCATTCTTGTCATTGTGAGAGCTTTTAACATAAAAGTAATGATTTTTAGTAATTCACTGTGGGCTTTATGACAGCATTAACAGGAAAATGGTCCTTTTTTTCCTCCTGAAGTATACGAAGAAAGCACTACGCCATAGTAGAGATTATCCCTGACCTTGAAAAAAGCCTATGTGTTTCTATGAGCATTCCTTTTGCTTTTAAACATTAAAGACATTTACTTAAACTAGGATGGAAGACATTATTGGGATCTGTTGCTTTGCTTTAAAGTAGTGATTAAGTTTGTGTTTAGTTATAAAGTTGGATTTATGGGTACATATCAATTCTACTGTCTGTGTCACCAACAAAGATTTTAAACAGCAGTCGGACCCCTGAGGAACATCACTGGTCACTACTTTCAATCTGGGCATTTAAACATTGACTGCAGCTCTTGATTGTGACCATCCAGACCATTCCTTATCCACCAAGAGGTCTATCTGTCAAATCCATGGCTCTCCAGCTTGGAGACAAGGATCTCATGTGGCACACTGTAAAATGCTTTGCACAAGTCAGGAAGATGACATCTCTTGTCCTTTCCTTGCCCATCACTGCTGTAAACCCCACTGTAGAAAGTCACCAAATTTGTCAGGAATGATTTGCCATTAGTGAAGCCATGTTGGTTGTCACCAATCACCTCCTTATTCTCCCTGTACCTTAGCATAGTTTCCAGGAGGATCTGCTCCATGATCTTGCCAGGCACTGACATGATACTGACTGGCCTGAGTTTCCCTGGTTCTCCCCTATTTCCCTTTTCAAAAACGAGGGTTGTTTCCCCTTTTCTAGTCAGTGGGAGCTTCAGTAGACTGCTGTATTCTCAAATATAGTGGCTTAGCTGCATCATCCACCAGTTCCCTTAGGACCCAAGGATGTATCTCATCAGGTCCCGTGGACTTGTGCACCTTCAGGTTTCTTTGACATTCTCAGACCTGGTCTTCTACAGTGGGTGGTACTTCATTCTCCCAGTCCCTGCTTTCACCTTCTGCAATTTAGTCACTGTGGCTGGAAAACTTGCAGGTGAAGACTGGGGAAAAAAAGGTTATTGAGTTCCTCAGCCTTCTCCATGTCCTGGGTAGCCAGGTGTCCCATATTCCTCCTGAGGGGACTCAACATTTTTCCTAGTCTTTCTTTTATTGCTGATACACCTTAAAAGGTTTTTTTTTTTGTTACTGTTGGTGTCCTGGGCCAGATTTGCTTCTGCCAGTGCTTTAACTTTCCTAATGATCCCTGCTTCCACCCTCACTAAGCTACCTGTCTGTGTTTGTCTGGGAGCTCCTTGTTCACCATGGAGACCTCCTGGCAATCTTCCCTGACTTTCTTTCTAGGGGTGCATTGTTCTTGAGCCTGGAGGAGGCAGTCCTTGAGCGTCTTCCAGCTCTCTTGGGCCCTTCTTCCCACCAGGGCTCTATCCCCTGGCACTCTGCCAAGGAGATCCTTGAAGATACCCTCTGCTCTCCTGAAGTCCAGGGTAGTGAGCACACTTCTCACCCTCCTTACTGCCCCAAGGATCTCAGACTCCACAATTTCATGGTCACTGCAGCCCAGGCTGCCTTTGAGCTTCACATTCCCCACATGCCTGCTATTATTCTTATGGTCTTGAGGACATTCTATCCACTAGCACATTCTGTAACTGCCTCAGACCTACCAGACTGGGTTTTGTAAAAAGTCACAACTGCTTTCTTCTAAAATTGGTGTTTTGATTGCTTTGGGTAAAATTGATTAATACCCTTAGTGCAGAAATTTCTCTATTTGCTGGACTTCTGTAATGGTTGATACAAACAGCTCCCCATCACCTTTCTCAAATCCTTCTTGGGAATAAGTATTCTTGTCTGGGTTTGAAGGAAAGGGCTTAAACACCCCAAAGACACCTGAAGTCTGTGGACTGCTCATTCCAGATGGAAGGAAGTGACTAATTTACCATTACTAAAGTGGCAAGGCATGAAGAAACGAGAGATTTGATTTTGGCTTGGTTAGGCAGTTTCACACCAAGCAGGCTAATTCTGCATAATTTTCTGCTTAGAATGTTAAAAAAATATATATGTTTTATAATGAGTCATTTTGTCTTTCCTCTGCACTCTGTAGGCATTACATGTACCTAGTAGAAAATCTAAATTATTTTATTTTTATATATAGACACTTAAAAAAAACATACTGCCAAGGCCATGCACCTGGTGTTTGCATACAGTGGTTCCCCTTAGGGGCATTATCATGAGAGGACATGGAGTGGCTTTTCACCACATCACTCTCGAGCTGAAAGAAGAACATGGGGTTGAGTGGCACACAATCTTTTGTCAGAGCTTTGAACTATCCTTGAAACCCAATGATAAAATACGGGATTTGGGCTGATGTATTTTAGAGACCTTTTTCTTCCCTTCTTCTAAGTCTTATGCACTGGTTTCTTCTTTATTTATTTTTCGTTAGATCATTATTTTCAAAGTTGATTAATTAACCCAGTTGCTCTCTTGATAGTGTTTCTCAGTGATCATGGTGTGCTGTGTTGGCAGATTGATGCAGTTGATGGAAATAAAGATTTCCAAGCCCTTCCCCGGTGTTTCCTACCTGATAGTCTTGATAGTGAGTGGTTTACCACTGTCCTTGTGAAGAATCAAATAATGTCTAATCTTGTGTCCTGTGTATCTTGACTACTTATAATTCACTTCTGTTTGTAAAGTCCTGCAGCTATTCCAGTGTGGTGTTCCTAATGCAGATATATCAGCTTATAAATACTTGCAGCAACCACAAAATTATAGAACAAATTAAGAGTAGAATTCCCGTGTAACACATAGAAGACTGACAATTTGCAGTACAGTCTCTCACAAAAAGATCCATTCATTTTTAATTGACTTTTTTTTTAGCACTGCTTAGCTTTTGTTTTTAATCAAAACACTAGGGGAGAATTGCCCATTTATTTAAAATAAGAATTTTAAAAGAGGGAAGATTAATTGTCATTAAAAATTCATTTAAACTGATGGATGTGCCATAATGCCTACTAATTAGTCACATAATGGTATATTAGAAAATAAAAAGATTGATATTAGGGTTTTACCTGTAGAGGAGGAACAACTGATGCCCGTTAATCAATTTAAACCCCTAACCATGTGTTTAATTCTCAGTCTTTGCAGAGGGTACTGGTGAGCAGCTGTGAGCCTCAAGGCCTAGTGGTTCTGTCTAATTAGTCCCACTGAAGACTTTCAGCTTTCAGGAAGCCTTAATTTAGGATTTTGTTTCAAATAGCTCTTTACACAAAGTGGAAAAGTCTGTATACTGGTTGCTTTTTAACATTTGGAAACTATGCTGTAATTATAATCATGGTACAGAAAGAAAAAGTAGTTTAGCCTTGAAAACCCTGTTGCAAAAAAAAAAAAAAAAGAATACTTAAAACCTTGGATAGTGCTTTTCAAGGATAAAAACAAACAAATCCTCTGGTTCCTTGTACCCACCTGCCCAGCCATGCTGGACAGGGCGGTAGCAGAGATGGATGTAGCTGCTTGAACAGTGTCAGTTTGTAGTGATATTTATATTACATGCTGGCAGTAAAGGTCCCAGCCAGCTTCCACCTCTCAGGAAGCACTGACCAAATCCTACATGGAGTAACTAACCGTAGGAGAAAGGAGAGACAGAAGCAGGGCATGGAGGTGGTAATTAAAAGTAGTCAACTTTGCATTCTCCTCTCCAGTTTATTGCAAATTTAGTGAACAGGTAGCTTCCTGCATACTAGAAGTATTACCATAATCCCAAGCAGAGATACTTGTACACAAGATAAAATTTGTTTCTTTATATGAATAAATACAAGTAGCTTTTTTTTTTTTTAATCAGCATTTCTACATCCTTGTAAAATACAGTTTAATTTTATAGAAGGGAAACTCCAAAATATAATCATACCTTATAGTCTTGCAGAATGGAGAGTGATAGCTTTCCTCAGCTGATGGAACATACTTAGTTGAATTCTTTTAATCTAGCTGCCTGTTTTTATAGGTGGCTGCTACTGTTTTTCCACTTGCCTCCCTGTGTGGGGATATCTTAACTAGTGAAACAAGCCTTATGCAGAGTAGTAATCTCTTCTACCAGAACTATTGATAAAGTTGAAAAAAAAGAAAGATAACATTTCTGGGCACACAGATTCCTCTAAGGTTTATTCATTTCTGGCAATGACCTATTTTTTGCTGGTTGAACCCTCACCCCTGTCACAGGGATTGCTGCTAGAAGTAATAATAAAAGTAATTATTCTTTTCCCTTGTTTTCAAACAGCTATTCTCCTTAATAATTTTGAAGGCTTTGTCAGCATTTGCATTTATATGTGTAAACCACACAAACCTCTGCCTGCTTGCTTGTGGTGATGTTACATTATGCATTAAAATGCTCTCATATCATACAGCTCCATTCTTCTCATTTCACTTGCTGGGTTTTTTTTTAATCTTTCTTGCACAGATCGACAGAACTCTTGAGGTCTGTGTCTTTTTCCATGCTTGAGTATTCCTCTGTGCTTTTGACTCAGCCTCATGGTTGTGTAGCACTATTTTTCTCTTACCTCTCCCTTCTCCTTCCTTTTTCCATTTATGACCACTGAATATTGATCTGTGTTTCTCTCTGATCCTTTCACCGGAACCCCTTATAATAGTTATTCAAAAGCTAATCGTTGAGTGAGCTATTAAAAAATAATTATAAAATAATTAAAATAATGGGAAATAGACCCCTGACTTTTCAAACTTAATCAAATAATTTAATTTTTAACTTTTTCTCCTACTGTTAATAATGTTCTTCATTTCCCTAAATCTTATCAACAACCATAAGCTACTGCCGTTTTTCAACTTTTTTTTGCATTCCATTCTGAGCTTCAGTAGACATTCAACAGCATTTTTGTTTATCTGTAGAGTTCTCACACTTAGCTTGCTATGTAAGGCATAAACATTGTCTTCATTAATGTTCTGGATATGTCAGAATTTGCTTTTAAGGGTGAAAATTGACTGAGGTGGGCTGCATTCCTCTAGGGATTTGTTACTAATCCTTTAAAAGGCCATTTCAAATATTTTGTTTTCTTTAAATTATAAATTACTTCAGACAACTATCCCTTAAATTGTGGCTCACTACTTTGTCTTGAAAAAGTCAATAACTTGCTGAAAAGTGGTGTTACTTAAATATCTTCCTTGAGTATGCTTATCATATAGAACATCTCAAAAGCTTTGCTTTACATGTTTAAATATACTTCAGGCATATATACTTTAAATATACTCGGCTGAACACCTAGGCTATTAGCCACAAGTTTTCTGAAGAATTCACTATGAATATTCAGGAAAATAATCTGGTAATAATTCTTTTTCCCATTTCTTTCATCCAAAACAACTTGATAAATATGCATTTTTTTTGTGTATCAATTTAATATAGAGGCCCTGTTTTTAGCCACTGTGGTGTATTCAGGTGGCTGTACAATTTTCACACAAGCAGAACTAAAATCCAGCCGGAAAGAGAAAAGGGTGGCAGAGACATTGGATGACTTTTTTGATGATTTTTCACCAGGTTTTCAGCAGTCCTGCTGTGGGGTAGGAATTCAGACTTGTAGATAGTAATGGTTCTTCATCCATCAGAGAAGAAAACTCGGTGCATGATAGTCTTCTGGGCCCATACTTTTGTACATTTAAGGAAGTCCTGGGATGTGGCTTTCTGCGTGTGATGCCATCCACCTGCAGCTGGATTCAACTGAGCATTGCAAAGTGATGCTTTATGCAAAGGTGTAAGTGGGAGCAGTGGTAAAAGAAACAGCCATGTGGAAGATTTCAGGTTTGATTTTGGAACCAAAGAAACCTTTTGAAGGAACAAAAACCAAACCCAGTGGACTCCCCTTGTACTCCGCATCGGTGAGGTCACACCTTGAGTGCTGTGTTCAGTTTTGGGCCTCTCAAGACCGAGAAACTGATGTGCTGGCATGAGTCCAGAGAAGGGCAGCAAAGCTTCAGGGAAGGCCCAAGTCTGATGGGGAGCAGCTGAGGGAGCTGGGGGTGTTCAGCCTGGAGAGAAGCAGCTCAGGGGAGACCTTATCCATCTGTAGAACTCCCTGACAGGAGGTTGTAGCCAGGTGGGGGTCAGTCTCTTCTCCCAGGTTACAATTGACAGGACAAGAGGACAGTTTCAAGCTGCACCCACGTAGGTTCCGGCTGGACTTTAGGAGGAATTTCTTCACTGAAAGGGCTGTTAAACATTGGAATGGGCTGCCCAGGGAGGTGGTGGAGTCACCAACCCTGGAGGTCTTCAACAAAAGACTACGTGCAGTGCCGTGGTCTGGTTGACAAGGTGGAGGTCGGTCCTAAGTTGGACTTGATGATCTCAGAGGTCTTTCCCAACCCAAAAGATTCTGTGATTGTGTGATTTTCTGGCCTTTTGAGGGACAAGAAATTCAATTACAGTCAAAGGGAAAACTTCACACTTTTTCTCGGCAAAATATTATTTTGATGGTATTGATGGATAGAAGTGGTCAAATTTTGCTGTTTTGACAAATCTTTGTATTTGGGAAAAGTAGGAATAAAAAAATATCTTCAGTCATCCTTCAGTGAATATCATGTTGATTGCTATGCAGAGTAACTTGGGAGGAGGTTTTTATTGCTTTTCTCTGAAAGCATGCTATCTTCCGTGCTTTTCATGCTTATTTCCTTAGCTTTATATTTGAATAAAAGTATGTATTAAAAAAAGGGTAGGGATAGACAAGTTTTCAGTAAGGGGTTATTTGATTTAAATTTTTTAAACTATGATAAAATAGTTCTAATTTATAGTGATCTGTACATTTTATGTAATTGTACACAACTCATTGAAAATTTTTTTTTTTAATTTGGATGTAAACTTCCATCCTTGCTTTTGCAACTCAAACATACCAATGTTGTTACATCAGTAACAACTTGTAATTCAAAATATCTGGACTTTTTTAATTGTCCAAACTTAATGTCATGCAAAAAGTCAAATGTATTAAATAGAGTGAAAGAAAGCTGTTTTAATTCAAATTTTTAGGCCATTAAAATAATATTAAGAATAGGGAAACTGAACTGCTTAATTATAATTCTTTTTGTTTCCTCATTAATAATTTCTAAATTAATTAATCACTGAATATTTAAATTCAAACTTATTTCTCAGCTGGCATACATCTCCTGTAAATACCTAACATTAGGATTCATGAGGGCAGTTTTCATGTTTCATTCATTCATTCACCCTTGCATCTGAAACAGATTTACAATCATCTTAAAAAGTGTGATTTTGGACAGGTGTTTTGAATCATTATTTCTCTTTAAATCCAGTTTGGGAACAAGAAAAAAAAAGGCAGTATCAGTTGTATGAGATGTAGCAAAATGGGCCCAGGCACAGCCTAGGAGTGCTGTTGGCTGGGGTGTTACAATACTTGTGCTGTCTCAGAGTCGAGGAATGTTGCTGAGAAGAGAAAACCCCTGGTCCTATTGAGAATTGCTGTTTCTCTGGCTTCCCAATAGCCCTGGAGAAATGAGGATCCTTTTTCCCTTCTCTCAGCATCTCAGACATTTGAACATGCAGTTGATCAATATCAGATTCAATCTCACACTGTATCTGGAAGTGGAAATTAGTTTCGAAGGATGGTAGGAGGTGACTTTGAAAAGTCTGGAAGAATGTGGGGGCAACTCATCTGAAATACAATAAAGAGAAAGCATTGAGTTTTTGTGACTGCATGACTTTAGAAAAGAGTAACCCCCAAACCACATATATCTTTAGATCTATTTTTTTTGGATGAGTATGATCATCCAAAAGGATATTTTGTGTTTTGTTTGTCCATATAGATTAAGTTTTGGAATAAAATAGCCTAATATGCTGTAATCATGCCACAAATAGGTGAAATCTTTGACACTGATTACGGACAAACCTACAGGTGAAGTAAAAAATTTCTGCATCAGTATGTCTGAAATCTGATTTATCAACACAATACGAAGAAAATATATACTATGTAAAACATATAACTATATTAATGTAATAATTGTTTATATAATGTATCTACATAATTTTGAGTTGTAGGCATTGTTACTCAATTGGAAGTTCGTTTGGCTCCTTCAGTGCAGCTACGAGTCCTCCTTTGGTTTGGTGCACTCTCATTGTTTTTCCTCAAGTTCTGTTTTCCTGTCCCAAATGGCAAACCAGTGACTCACAGCCAACGAGATACTCTTCTAGTCTGGGGTGGAACATGATCAAGGACAACGATTGAAGATAGAGGAGAGCCTGACTGCCTCTTCTTTGTTTCCTAATCCTCCCTCCCTCCCTGCTCAATAGAAAACCAAGCCCTGGGACTGGCAATTCTTATGTAACTCACACCAGCCTCAGTCCCTGCACTTTCCCATTTACTCTCTCATCTCTTCCCAAGCTGCTGACAGCAGACCAGAGCTGTCAGTCCTGCCTTTGTAGGGAATGCCATCTGCCAGGGAAGGAGGAGGACAGGGCAGAAGTGATTGCTCTGAGCTGTCTCAGATCTTCCCACTGTGTCCCCAGTCCTCTGTTTAACCAGTGGTCATTTTCAGTATCTTTCTAGCTCTGTTGTCCACAGAATTATTCAATTATCATCAAATCCTATTACTTTAATATAGTTCAAGTATCTGTTTCCCTAGTGGTCTTCCAGTGTCTCTTTACTTCAGCTCTACTTAACATTTGCATCCTTTCCATAATCCTTTGCCACTTCTTTTCCCTTACGCTCTTGAGAGCCATTGCAGGGCCTGTGCAGCTCCCACAGTGTCATGCTCTTTGTGTACCTGCCTGACCTCGCTGCCTCACTCATCCTGCAGTTTGGTGTGGTCATTGCCAGCTTGTCACATCCAAATCTCCAGAGACCAGCTTGCCTTCACATACAGCTCAGCCATTCTCAGTCTTGCTGCAATGCACTTCTCAGTGTCATCCCAGTGTGGAAAATATCTCCCAGCATCACTCCAGCCCTTTCAAAGACAAAAGGAGTAATGAAATAGGCTTTATTACCATTGTGCTTGTTTTTGTTTTTGAATATAGTGGAGTTGCTCACTGGGTCATAGTTAATTCTGCATTATTAATGAAGGTATTTCTGTAATTTCATTAACGTTTCCCTTAAGGGAAAATACTATTCCCAACTTAGCAGTTTGGTGTGGGATGTTGTTGTTTTTATTGAGGGAGTTTTAGTTTCAAAAGTCACTGCTCTAGATACTGATATCTCAGACTATTCCAGCATCCACCAAAGTCAGAAGAGATAAATACCATACCAGAAAACAAAACTGAGGGAAAGAAAAAATAAAACTGACCAGTTTCTTACCCTGGGAACATTAACTATTGCCTGGGGCTTTATGTAAATGTCAGCCTCTTACATGACGCAATATAAATATTATTATTTTAAATTTATATTCTAGTTAATTTAATGAATAACCAGGTCAGGACTTATTTATGCTAACTGCTGCACAAACCAGTAGCATGTGTTTGTGTAACAAAGATTGAGTGTAAAGCTGAGTCTCTTGAAAATAAGTGGTTTGTTCGAGAGCAATTTGGAAGAGTTGAATTTAATTTTGGATTAAGAAACTGAAGCATGACTCTTACTGTTGCCACTTCGGGCTCCTTTGTTAAAAGTGATTATTTCAGAGAGCAAGTCTCTCTTAGCATCCCCTGGGAAATATGTCTTTAGGAACTAAAATGGAGACTCAGTGTTAATATCTGAGCAATGCCGTATTTGCCAGGTTTTTTTCCCCATTCCCACCAGGCACAGTATTTAAATAACTCTAAGATAATATACCTCTTTCCAGAAGACTTTTTGCCTTGACACTTACGGCTTTTTCTGACGTAATCACATATGTCCAGAATTACTGCAGAATAAGGAACAGAAAGAAACAAACCATTTACACCAATGATATATAAACTTCTTAAAAAATTATCTTTTGTCTTTGTTTATTTAGCCTATTGCTACAATACTGCAACTAGCTCCTGTTCAGTTGACCAGGTCATGAATATTGTGCAAATTGAATGTCTCTAGCTTCCAGTGTTTGGGTTACATCTCTCAGTGTAAGAGCCAGGCACGAGATCAGTCTGGATTTGAGGCATTTTTAGTACAGCTCCCGTTTAATCTCTTATTTCAAAGAGACAGGCAGACGTGGCTTAAAACTCCAGGCGCTCTGTCATTACCCTGGGTTTTTTTCCAGCCAAAAGTGTACAGTAAATTATTGGTTTCTGACATCTCCTGATAGTGTGGTAGCTATGACAGAAATGCAATTGTAATTCATGGTATCTTAACGTTGAAGTGTTTTTTGTTGCTGTCTTTTTAAGCAGGAAAAACATTTTGTGGGTGTCTACAAATTTATTTTAAAAACCATGGCCCACATTTTGTAATCAGATTTCATATTTAAAGTACAACTTGCTTTACCCCAAAATATCCCTTAGTGGAAGAAATAATTAAAAGGAAAATATTTTAATAATTTCATCTATTATTAGGAACAGAAATTTCAGTAGGGATTAAGGGAGGGAAACAAAAGGATTCCTTGACAAATTGATGTAAACTGAGATAAGAACAACTTCTTTTTCAGGGAACATCAGTGTGGTTTCCTGGTGGGAGTGATCAGGTAGTGTTCAGGGCTTTTCTTTTCAGTTACATCTTGCTCACCTCTTTTCCTCTGTGTTCTCAGCAAAAGAAATAGGGCATTTCTCTTCATTGGGAAGATGTAGGGAAATTGCAGGTTCTCCTGATCCAAAGTCAGAGCCTTGCTTGTCACATTTTATGATATCTGTTGAAAAGAGCTGGACCTATTCCCAGATCAGTATTTGGAACCATTTACCATGTCTTGAAATGCATTTCAATAATCCTGTAGTCCCGGGTGGGCATTAATCAGCTGATGCGACAGTGCTGTTACATTCCAACTATGCCTTTTCCTCCTTAGTGTGCGAATACTCTCTCACTTGCAGGTGAACATTTTTGTTTGTAAAGGTGGCATCCTTTTGAAAGAGTTTTGGAAATGTTCACAGTTATGACTGTGCAAAATAATGGCAGGATTTAGGTAAAAAGTGTAACTTTGTTTTTCTAGAATATATGTTTAATGCTCTGTTGTTAGAAATGAACAGCTGTTGTAAATAAAACTCTGTCAAAGACCTGCTTCCTCAGTCCAAAGTGACACCAGTGCTATTCTCCAATCAGTGTTTCAGAAATATCAGTTAAATGCAGTTTTTACTCTTTTGCTTTATAGCAAAGTAGAATTAGACAGTGAAATTTCTCTTCCAATGCAGCTGACTACTTTGGGAAAATTCAAATAGGCCCAGCATCACTGTCTTTATTAATTACTTCATATCTTTGGTTATGAAGGTACGACTGCAACACCTGAAAAGGAAATGTCAAAATGGTTGCTTTTTGATATGTGATGTTCTTGTAGACATCAAAGCTCAGGAAATCAGGTGTTTTATTGAAGCTGCACAAGGGTAGTATACAAAGCATAGGAATATTAAAAGAATGGAGAAGTTGAGAGAAAGAAAATGAATGGGACAAAATCTCAGTGGATCTTCCTACTTCTGTTGTTTCTCCTTGAAAATTATTTGTTGTCTGTGCAACAAGGCAAACCCAGTAGGTTAGGTTAGCTGCAGGTATAGGGGTGGAAAAGCCACTTTCAGAAAAGTACTTTGATTTATCTTGTAGTTATTTTTGCCCTGTAGCATGATGTGATATTGGTTTGCAGTGTGTGCTTGAAATGGTACTCGAAGTCTGCTTGCCTCTGGAGTGTATATGGTTTGGGTTTTCCATCTTCAAAAAGGAGAAACTCAAACTAGAATTTAAGACAAGGAAAAGGGGGAGCAAATCTTATGAGGGGAAAACCAGATGAAATTAGGTTTGTGACTTTTAAGAGCAGCAACAACACAGAATCCAAGAGGATGGTAAAAAAGGAAAAGGTTGCAATTGCATGTCAAAGGCATAAAATTTCAAGAAGTTTGTGGAGAGATCTGAATTATAGGGCACTTTATAATTCAGCACAGGGAGAACAAGGTATTTACTATTTGGGGATATGTTTAACCTGAGGATTAGGCAAAGATTTCTAACCACTAGAGTGAGAGACTTATGGAACATCTTTCCAGTCAACTTCCATAAAACCACAAAGATACTCCCCTCCACCTCCTGAAAAGTTTCTGAAATATGTTAAGTTAGTACAGGAAACACTGGGGAATTGGGGAAGCTCTTAGGTTCTAAATAAGTATAATTGTTTGCAAGGATCACCTAACACTGCTGTTTAACTTGTGGTTTTGTTTGTTAGCATTTTACTAATAACTTTGATAGCAATTAGGCCAGTTACTCAGATCTTACATAGGGTTTCAGTAATGAGAAAAAAAGAGCAAGGTTCTCGTGCTTTGAAAATCAGTGTTAATGCTGTATTTGTGCAGTGGAAAAGAACTTGGGCCAAGACTATACTGGCCCTCAGGAATTTGGCTAAGGATGCAGTCTGTCACGCAGTATTTTATAATACTTATGATAAATTACTATTTAGATATATAGATCTTGGGAAATGAGGTTTTCCATATGCATATGAGCTCAGGTTTAGAGGGACTGATGCAGTTTGTTCCAATAGCACAAAACTTTTTTGTTTTCCCCCTGAAGGAGAAAGTGTTTGTACACAAGGGGTACACAGTGTTTGAACCCCTGGTAGCAGCAGCTTTCATATTTAAATACACTCTCTGCTGTTTTTCAGTAAGTTTTGTTTGCATATGCTACCAACAAGAAGTTTTAAGGTGGGAATAAAGGCAAATCTTAGCTTCTGTGAGTTTGCTATTCATTTAATGCAAGTTGTCTTTGAACCTTCACATCTGTTTATGTCATTGTTTGAATTCTTGTAAAAAGTGTTGTGACACAGTCCAAGAAACTGGGAACATGATTTCATATAATTGTTCTTTTAAGTAGCAGCATGAAATAATTAGTATGGCATGCTTTAATTGGTGGCATCCAGTTGACTTTTTATGAAATACTTGAATTGTAATAAAAGCAGAGAACACAAGTTGGTTAGTTCCTATAACCCAGTGCTGTCATCTTTGGGGGAAAGAAAAAGCAGCTCTGTTGTATTTTTAATGGCAGATCCAGTATGTATTAGGTGCTCAGCTTCTAGAGGTGTTTTTTTTTTTTTTTTTTATCAAATATCCTCTGGGAAGGATTTTTGACAGGAAAATTACAGGATTGGTGCCCACTCTAAGATTTATGTTGATAATTGAAGCTGCTTCTTCTCAACAAAACGTAAATGCAGCTTAAATAACTAGCTAAAAGAAAAGAAAGATTAAAAAAAGAAAAAGAAAAATGTGTAGATATGTAGAAAGATTGTAACTTGCCTGTCAAGGCCATTATACCCCTCAGGCAGTTGTCACTGAATCTGTGGTTAATGCTCACTATGTGCCAGTCAACTAATCATGCTACTTTTGTCCCTTCCCGATTTAAGCAGTTTTATGAAATTTGCTAGAGAAATGTTACTTTATAAAATGCTAAGATTAAAAAAAAACCCCAATAATTTAGTGGACATTTCTGTCATTTATCTTCTCCAGTAATATCCAGCAAAGATAAAAATATATATGAGCATTCCTGGATGATCCTGAAGGATTTTTCCCCCCCCCCCCCCGCTTAGGGTTTTGAATCTCAGTTTTCAAGAAAGTTTAGAGGTCAGTCTTTATGCTTTCATTCTGTACAGTACTTGAAGTACATGTACAGCCAGTTAAATGTCAGTGTGGAAAGCTTGCATACAATATGTCTGAAAATGGTATTTCATTTATTTGTGGTCTGGGCCAGGCTGGAAGAAACAATAGGAGGCTTGTACTGTATTGTGTGCTGGCTGGCTAGCATTGCCTGTGAAAATACAAACATGGTACATATGAGCATATGTCAAAACTTTGGTTTTTAAACGAATTCTTAACTGCCTTTAAACATCTTACATTGAAATTGGCTTTTTATTTCTCCAGAGTGACTTAGAGCAATTGATTTTAGCTCTGTAATCCTTTGTTTCTATGCCTTTCCTTGGGAGTTACATAGGAAGAGAGTAAAAATACAAACAAAATAAGGTTTTTAATCCCTCTCTAGGCATTTCTACCTTGGAAAGAGGGATTTGAAATTGGCGAGCCCAAATGTGAGGGCAGAAGTATTGAATGAGGGGCTTTTCACAAAAGCTGTGTAAAAGTTCAGGATGAATGGACACAAATGCAGCTTTGCAGTGACTGGGACGTGTTCTCTGGGAACACAGAAGTATATTAGAGGCTTTTTTAGCTGCTGCAAAAGGCCAGTGCTGGTAGGCACAATTTTCTTTACTTGTGCTCTTAGCTCTCCTTTCACTGGGTTTTGCCTGTGCCAAACCTCTTGGAGATGCTGCTTAAAATCTGGGTTTGGAGCGATGTGCAGACTTGGGCTGTGCAGGGGTGTGTAGCCAGCAAAAGGGTTTGGAAGCTCCTTGGCTCTGTTCTCTCTACCCAAACCTTACCTGAAGAGTAGGTTTATTGCTGTTTGAAATGTTTTGTATTTAATGATCTGTAATGTTCATGTAAAACTACCCTGTTTTGCTACATACAGAATGCAAATGTATTTCAGTGTAGTCTGGCCATACTGTGAGAGATTTGAGAGTGTGTGGCAGTGCTAGCTGATTAGTTTAACATATAATTATCTTGAGATGAAGAAAATGTGAAATAAAATGAAAATTGTACATTTTAGAATATTTTCATTTCATATACATAAATATATATATGTATATATATGGGACATATTTGGCATATATTTAAAACAGAAGTCCCTTGACCACTCCTCTTCTTGTCTCCCTTCCCTGTTTCCATATCAATTTATGGTCTATTAACCTGCAGTGAATAGATCTTGTGTTTCTTTCTGGTGCTTCGCAGCTGTTCAAACCCCATGTTATTAATGTTAATAAAGAATCTTGGCATCTGAGATTTTAATAATCAGGAATTAGTGACCCAAGAGACTAATTTTTATCCATGGCAAAGTTGTGCTTAGAGAAATAAGGAAAACAGTAATTTGAATATGAGTCAACATTTTAAAACCCTGAAAGTTTTGATAGCTGTTTATTCCCAGTTTGGAATTCTTGAGTACCCAGTTGGTTGTTACGTTCATCTGTAGTATATATCTATGAAGACTGTTATTGTTTGTTGGTTGGGGTTTTGTTTTGTTTTGTTTTGTTTGGCTGGTCTTTTTTGGTTGTTTTGTTCGTTTTTGGGTGGTTTTGGTTTGTTTTTTTTTTTTTTTTGATATGCCAGTTATCAGCTTGAATTTTGAAATAGTTTGAAATGGAATGCTTTTCTAGAAGAGCATCTTGTTTAGGAGTAGCTTGTCTGGAAGAGTATCTTCTTTGTTTGTAACTTTTCTTTTCTTCTGGATACTCTTGTCTCAGTTTTTTCTAGGTTGGAGATATCTAGAATTTTATAAAGTAAAATTTTCCTTGATGCAGGAGGCATAAGAAGCCCTCAGGCCCTCCATGCATTTACACCTCTATGCACTACGTAACAGGGAACTTCAGAGTGAAATAAAGTAGTAGTAGTAGTGAAATAAAGCAACTTTGTGGGCAGTAGAAATGTTAAGTTACTCTGTAGACGCTGCATGAATTAATAGCCTTTTTGAAAGGCTGCATGAGGTTGACTATGGCTTTGGGTTATGGATTAGAGCAGTTCCAGTTCTGCTGGTTGAGATGGTCTGATCTCTGTGGAGTATCTGTAGGACTAGTTTTTGTAATTCTAGATATGCATATGCATGTATGTATAAATTTATGTACATGAATAGATCCATGTAAAGATTGATGTGATTTAGGAATATGGCAGTTCACTAACATAGGTCCCCTGTTGAAAAAATGCTTTTGAACATACTCACCTGGGAGAACCTTGCACACAGTGAAGTGCATTTTTCTTTTGTACACTTCGGGATGTTAATAGCTGCTCTTATCAAATGCTATGCTACGAGACCGTGACTGTACCTGGCAGTGATTCCCTAAGAAAACTTTACATTTTTACCTTGCAGGTTCCCGTCTTCGACAGGAAGATTTCCCACCTCGAATTGTGGAACACCCCTCCGATTTGATTGTTTCCAAAGGAGAACCAGCCACTCTGAACTGCAAAGCAGAGGGAAGGCCGACCCCCACCATCGAGTGGTACAAGGGGGGCGAACGGGTGGAAACGGACAAGGATGATCCGCGCTCCCACCGGATGCTGCTGCCCAGCGGATCTTTATTTTTCCTGCGCATCGTGCACGGGCGCAAGAGCCGGCCGGACGAAGGGGTCTATGTGTGTGTGGCAAGGAATTACCTCGGGGAAGCTGTAAGTCACAATGCATCACTGGAGGTGGCAAGTAAGTACATTCCCCCCCCCCCCCACTCTTTGGTAAGAGCCGCTTGCTTTGATGTTACTTGAAGATAAAAATAAGTGTGAGCTGCCTCTGAGGCAGTGACTTAAAAGCAATGAAGGAATTACACGGTTAATTATTATTTATACTGAGATAGGAAAATAGGAGAGTCAGAAGATGTATCATAGCACTGGAGAAGTTCAGATGATTTTGTGCTCACTACTTTTATGCTTCCATGAAATTATGATTGCTTACTGTTTGTAACATCCTGTACACTTAGTTTCAATTTATACATGTTTTTTCCTCTCCAGATAACCATGCAATTTACAGTGTGTAATAGGAGGTAGGATAGCCACGATTTGATCTAACAGGGTAATTGTTGTTGCACAAATAAACACTAGGAAGAATGGCAGATTTAGAAACAATTTTTTTTTTTTCTCTGAAGGAACTGGCCCACAAAATTATCTCTCTGGTTTTAAGTATTTGGCCAACGGAAGGAGCAGTCAAGTATGTTCGCATCACTTTGTAATGCTTATCTCTTCCTGTGTATCCTTTAAACTCTACTTGTTTTAGAGGAAGAGAGTGTGCATTAAAGTGGTTTAAGCATTTGTATGGAGGGCCAAGCGTAGGTCAAAAAAAATCAGTTTTGGGGGTTACTGAAGTATGAGAGGAAACCTTGCAATTCAAAGTTAGGTATCTGTTTTGAAGTGGCTTTTATAGGCTTCCTTTGTAATGTGTAGCAATTCACCTGGTGTCCTGTTGAAGAGCAGCACAGAACTGGGTGAGTCACTCTGAAAACAGTGATCTCTGTTGACTGAATGATTCATGTTGTTAACTAGCTCTGAAGAGGCTCTTATCTCTTAGATAAGTTAAGTGCCACCGTTGGTGTATAATTTTGGAAGAAAGGTTAAATTTTCATAAGTCTCACCGAAGGCCAAGGAATAAACTATAAATTTGTGCATTTGCTTGAGCCCTCCATCTAGTCTTGCATATTTAAGACAATCCCAAGGACTTTAATAACTACACCAGAAGGATCTCAAGCTTCACATATAACAAAGTGGATATACATGACTAAGATCATGCTGTTTCCTCGTTAACCACTTCTAGTGATAAAAGTAATCAGTGTCTGGGTAGCTGGAAGGATGCTTATCCAGTAAAAGTGTAATCTTGTTAAGTGTAATTTTGAGTGGGCATTTAATGTCTAAGATCTTGATTTTTATCTAATTGCTATTTCATTTATAGCACTTCATGTTGGTTCTTAGAATGGGTTTTAATGTTCTGTGCTTATTTCACATTCTTTTGGTTTGTGATGTACCTCGAAGCAATGTGTGAAATGCACGTAGTGTTTCTGTGTCTTCGACAACTTTTCATCAGAACCCAGAAACGTGAGGTGGACTCTTCAATGGCTGATGCACTGTGGCATGCAGCAATTCAACTGGTACATAATTGTTAAATGTGTTTGTCACCCCTGGCTCAAGTAATTTTCATGTGATTATACTAGAGAGTCTGACCAACAGGGTCTGAATGCAAAATACCGATATTGTCACAAGTTTTTTGAGAGTTTCTGCCAACACTCAAGACAAAAAAGTATCTTCTTACAAGCATGTAAATGTACACCATTTAACAATAGTGTAGCAGTAAATTCTTAATCCACCTCAAAGCGGATCTCACTAGCTCTTGTATGAAGGGGTAGTATCAAAAAATAACCACCAACAGTGCTGTCAGGGAAAAAAGAAAATCACAATTAATATTTGGAAATAAAATTTGTAGGTATTATGGCATACAGTTTTAATTGCATACCAGGACACCATAGACAAAGAATTTGAACAGTAAAGGTTATTATTTTAGTAGAAAAGGTAGTGATGTGACAGTGCAATAGCACCAAAACACTTTAAATAGCGCAGAAGAGGTGAGGAACAAGGAAAGAGTTGAAGGCTGCTGGAATAAATTTGCATTAAATTAAAAAGCTCTGCATTATAGGGGTAATGCTATCGTCATTATAAACTGGAGCTAGGTTCACAGCGGATTGCTGCAAATCAGCAAACTGCTCTGATTAGTTCTCAGCACACCTGTTCTGAGCACCAGAGCATTTACATTTGTATACCTCTAGTCATACACAGTTGCTGGTTTAGAAATCCTTATGTTACAGTTTAATTTTTGTATGTTTACAGAGTCAAATTGCCTTTATTTGGTGCCTACTTTCCACAAAGTACAGAAGATCATTGAGTACTCGTTATTTGCTTTGATGCTGCAATTTTACCCAAAAACCTTTTGTGAAACAGGAAACAGCATCATGTTTTGCAGTGTAGCTGCTAACTCTCCCTGGAAGAGGCAGCTCATGTCTGCACCAGTTTGTTTCACAACATGATAGGCAATTTATCACCCTTCTTCCATCATCTCATATAATAACATTTTCAATGGATGTTTTACATTTGACTTTAGATTCAGGTTAATATTAAAGTAAATTTTCATGTCTGTATGCCTTCCTGCAATTATTTTTTAGCTTTTTAAGCAGTTCCAATGCTCATCTTTTGAGATTTGCCCACAAAGAGAATTTGTTGCCTATTTGATTAGGTGGACATTTTCCTTAATCACACTGTGCATAGATTCCGTAGTAGCAAAGAAGGAAATGTAGTGGGATTTCAAAGCTACAAAGATTTCAGAAGATTGCACTGTATTAAAAGCCATTTTATCTTTTTAAATACCTGTGTATTTTAAAAGCTTGCGAAACAGCATTAGATTTGATTACCACAAGGGAGTAGGGACTTAAATCATAGAACTGAAGGTAGTTTTCCCTGTGCTTTGTCACTTTCTAGTCATCAACCTCTCTTTGGTGACTTGACTGACATTTGCATGTCATTTAATCCAGAGGGTGCTGCATTTTCTTCCACTGATATATATCTCAGTAATGATAGTGTTAGTCCTCAATTAATACCATTGAACATGACCTAAATACCATTTATTATCAGCAAATTGAATTAAATAAGTCTCGTATTCAGTCTCTGCCTCTTGTGGCCCTTCCAGAATGTTTGAAGATGTCGTGTGTCTACTCACAGCATTGAGGATTTGTTATATCTTCTCCATAATGCTATTTTATTTTATATAAAAGTATTTGTGCAGCTGTATTTCCTTAAGTTTCTATGGTTATTTCTTTGAAACTATGCCCCATCCCCTAAAAATCCTTAAAAAACAAGGTGATCCTCTGGCTGGCGAAGAGTGGTATCCTAAATCTACCAAACATGTTCTTTAGCCAGCCACTTGATATTTCAGGAATTAAAATCTTTCAGACACTTTAGAGAGTAGTAAAACTACTCTCTTTTACACAGCTCTGTGCAAAGAAGCTTTGTAATTTAATATTACATGACATTTTCTTTGCAATTTGGATCTGTAATATCTTCATAAATGGGAAGGAGATCAATTGGCATAAAAAGGAAGGCAACAGAAATGGGAATTGCAAGTCAGTCAAACAAGTGATGTAACTCCTTTTTAACTGGGGGATTTTTAATTTTTTTTTTTAAGTTGACTGGTTTCATTTGTATTTGAAATCCCATTTCCAGAATTTTTTTGAAATGGAGACTGGCTGTATGTGTTCAGAGTTAATTTCCAGAAGCATGCAGTTTCTGCAGTGTAGCCCAGAAGGGGAGAGCGATGGGATAATCAGGTAACAGGCTGGAGGCATCCTCCAGACTGAGGCTCTTCCAAGTCCCATTTCCCTCCCTCTTCCTGACTTCCTGAACTCAGCCTTTTGATCACTGGAGACCTGCTTAAATTATCTCCATGTTTTGTTTTGGAGGAATGTAGCTGGTTTTGGGTTACTGCCTACCAGTGACACGTTCTCTGGTGGTGAAAGGTCCCAAAGAATGTGAAAAGGGCATGTCCCTGTCAAAATGAAGCTGGCTAATTCTCTCTATAAATGTCAGGTGGGAGAAGAAAGTGGAATCATACAGCCTCAGAGTAAAGGCTGAAGACTGTTTTGGCTATCACATAAACAGCTGGAAAACAAAGTCATTTTTCAGAGTAGAGAAATACAGTTTTGAAAAAGTGCATTATCCGACTGGAAAGTGGCTGCAAGCTGCTTCATATGTTTGAATCTCTCAGGACTGTCTGGTGAATGGATCCACCTGATTAACACCAAATTCAGCTATTGGTGTGTGATAGTTTGATGCAAGTGTTTAATTTTTTTTTTTCTGTAATTCCTTTTTGAGGAAAATTGTACTTCTGGATCGTGCAGGTTATCTGTTGAGTAACAATTTTGTAGAAGCCTACTCATGTCGAGAGTGGCAGCAATAGCTGCAAGGAGTATATTCATCTTCCTTTCCCTGCTGTAGAAATTTTCTGGGCTGTTAAGAAAAAATAGAATGCAAATGAAGCTGGTTATGTTTGCTAGTCAGGGGCTCTGCAAATCTGTTTTGCAAATCGTATTTCTCTGAGACAAGCATATTTCTCTTTTACCACAAAAGTTTTTTCCTCTCACCCCTTGCCTTGTCAGAGTGAGTTTTTAGAGAAGGGGTATATTTATGACCAGGGTACTTGGCATGATTCTTTCACGTGTAGCTTTGTCATCATCATAACATAATCTTCAATATATACTAGATGACTGGTTTAGTTTTAAAAATGCTTTGTTATAGTTTTAAGATTATAGAATCTGAAGATCAGTGATGACTTCCCTGTAGTTCACTTTCCTGTTAGGCAGAATATGAGCTGCTCAAATAGCTGCAAAATTCTTCCTCACTTTGCATTAATTTTAGGCAATATACAGTCTTCCTGTGTTATTGTTTGTGTTACTACCTGCAAGTTATGCAACATTGTCAAAAGTCAAACAATTAAATTTGTGTAAATGGACCTTATGTGTAATCACTGGTGTGTTAAGAGAATGGGACAAACAACAGGTGACTCCCTTCAGCTGCATGACAACGAATAAAACATTTTGGATGCGCATCAGAACTTCCATCATTTGAGGCACCCATGTGCATGGCAAACATGTGCTGTTTATGTTGCTTACAATTTTATTTGGCAAAGCCTCCCAAAAGTCAGGGCTTTGTTTCAAGTATGTGGTTAGTTCTAAGGTGTCACAAAAGGTCTTTCTTTTTGGGGTCTTTTGGCTGCACTCATGAAATAAATGGATAAAATAATAGAATTACTGGCTGTGCATGCTTTAGAGAGGGTTACAAGATTAATTTTTGCATTAAGGAATAAACTTATGTACAGATTTAAAAAAACAAAACCCTAGAGATTAAAAAAAAAAACCAAAACAGAACCTAGAGAAAACCAAAGCAGTGAAGTTTGACTGGAAATGCCGTAACTTAAATGTGCTTCTAAGTTTGGTATGGCAGAACTTCATTTTACAGTTACATCTAAGTCTATTATTAAAGGAAATTTCCATGTTTATTATCTAAAATGCAGCTTGTATGTATTTGGAAATTTGTAAGATTAGTTCTTAAAAGTCTTAAAAATCATGAGTTGTAAGATTCGTATTTCAGGGTTTTGGTTGTTCTGTGGGGATGTTTGGAAGCCTGTTCATACTACATCTGAAGTGCTAAGTTTCACTAGATTTTGGAAGCAGACTGTGAGGACTTTCACTGAGGATGTGCATCAACATATTTGAGCATTATAGCTAATTCTGTATCAAAAGAGTTCACAGGTGAGTGTTATTGTCAGTGGATAACAACAATACTTGAAAAATGAAAATTTGTCATGAATGCTGTTACATGAGACTTTCAACCACTGTGAAAACAGAGCACATAAATAAAAGGGTCCTATTCAATGCAATCATGCCAAGATCAGGGCAAAATAATGCACACCTTGCCTGAAAACTGTTTTTACATGTCTGTGTTTTCTCAGAAACTGCGTAGGAAATTAGGAGTAGAGTTCTTGATGGGTTGTGATACTGTGAATAAACAGATTATTCTTAAACTGATGACTAATTTAGGGTGTTATGATGGCCATGCTGGGATGGATGATTAAGCAAAATTGGATGTTTTATACTCTTGCCAGAAATTGCTGTGCTGCTCAGCAAATTCATTAATCAAACAACGTGGTGGCAGTCTTTTTGTGGAATGGCAGCTCTTATGGGTAAAAGATTATCTGAAACCTTGAACCAAAACTGGGGGATTTGGCTCTTAAAATGAGGTGAAAGCTGTGCTTTGCACATTTCGTCATCAAGTTGTTAGTTTTAGAGAAAAAAATTGAATCAGAGTTGTTCAGGTTGAAGGGCTCTACTATTTCAAGCATGAGCCTGAGACAACTATTGAGGTATTTTTCTTGACTCCAGCCAACATAGTGAATTGATACCGAAGTTCTCCTTAGTTTTGCTTTTCAGAGGCCTGTGGAAGACAATTTGGACTGCTAGCATCAAGTATAAATGCGAATAACAACAGATATCCTAATTGCATGAAGAAGGAAAAGGAGGCTTTGGTACTACAGTCTATTTTCGGTGTCTGATGCTGCTTCTTCTCCTTTCCCACAGCACTAAGTGATGTGCTGTTTAATAGGCCTCCAGCCTGTGTGCCCATGGCTGAGCCTCAAGCAGAGTTTGGAGGGAACTCCTTGGTGCAAGTTATCAAATTCACTGGCACCACTGGCTATCTCCTCTTTTTTCCTGCTTGTGAGCTTCCTCAGGTCCAAGGGAGTCTTTATATGGTGTTTTTGTCTAATAGATGTCCAATAGATTTTCTCCCAGTTTCTGCTTTAGAGTCTTGATCTCTCTTCCCCCACCTCCAGCGCTCCTCCTCCTCCCTCCCCCAAAACATCGTGGTAGAACTAGACGAAGCGAAGAGCGTTCCTATTTTTACGAGTGTTTCCATTTCCTAGCTGGTGATGCAGGACGTACGCCTGGAGGAGAAGTATAAAGTCAGACAAGTAAAATGCTGACTCGTAATCCTCATGTATTGGTTGTTCTGATGCTTTCTTCCCCAGTATGACACTTTGAAAAAAGTTTTTCTGAAGTTTTGGAAGACTTGCTTCTGAGCTAGTATTTGGAGATAAATTTGCAGTGTGCCAATATATTTTGCGTATGAATTGAGAATATTTGGTAAATACTCCATATTAACGAAACATTATTTTGAATTCTCATTCCCCAGGAAACAAAAGTATCTTCTGTGTTTAAAATGATGAAGAAATTCATTTTGGTTTTTCTTTTTTACTGTCATCAGGTTAAAACCTTTCTTTGAGATCATACTGCTGACAAAGACAGATTTGCATCTTTGTGTCTGTGAGCTCTTTTGGTGAGAATTGTTTGACTTGACTTGTATCCTGTATGTAAATTGATTTCAGCTGATCACTTTGAATTTGAAAGAAATTTAATTTGAAAACTGCCCCTTTCCACTCCCTGAGGTAGTAGATGCTTCTCTACGTCATCTGTTAAGCAGTACATAGTCAGCATATGTCTGTTCCTCTCCTATTTAAACTGTTTTCTCCAGAGAAAGAGAAATTCCCTTTAGACCCGGCAGACATCTGCTGACTCTGTCCTACTAGCAAAGCGACTGAAAAGATATCTTTCCTGTGATTAAAAGAAATATGTCTGGAGGCGCTTAGTTTTGGTTCAATTAATCAAAGATTAAACACATGTGGACTCTCTAAACTGGGCTTCTTTGTGCTTCTATGCTATCAAAATTGATTGGGGAGAGGAGCTGTGTGTTAGAACTGGCTAGACTGAAATGTAATTAGTTACCTATATATATGCTATATAATTCAGTTCCAAAATGTCACAATAAGTAGGAGGGGAAAAAACACACAAAAAAACCCCTTGTTTGTTAGTTTTTAATTAATTTAAAATTTTAAAGTATTTTAGTTTAAGGGGGGGGAAAAAGGGGGAAGTGTCAAATATTTCTGTAACACTTGTTTTTAAAAGAAAAAAAAAAGTCTTAGGGTTATGTGATTGTGCTACTTTATACATAGTTGCCATTTTGGTAACCATTTCCAGATGCAAAGGCATTTTTGGTTGCTTTTGTTCCTCAGTTCCTGTTAGTAAATGCTTTTCTGGCAGAAACTATTAGTGTTAAAAGTCTGGTTTTCAACTCAATGCCTTATCCTTACTCAACAATAGTACTACTGATAGACTGTTTCATAAAAAACCTGCAGGCTTTTCTCTGATGTTAAAAGAAATTGATTACTTTTTTCACCTGCAAGTAGACAGAATATGTAGACTAAAAATTCTGCAAGAGTAAGATGGCAATAATTAAGCAGATTCCTTGAATACCATGCTGTTCTTAAATTTTTCATCAGACACTAGCAAGTCTCTCTTGTAGACATCTTTATCTGAAGAGAATTTGTATGGCTCCAGTTTTATTAGTGGAATTAGTTCTTTGGTGTATTATGTGGTGTGGTTTTAAAACAAGAAAGGCTCCACTGATAAAGTGACTTAAAAAAAATCTCAGTAAAGTGGTGTCTTCTAGACTGCTCTTTGTAATACCTATGATTTTGGTTTATTAATAGGTCAAGTTTTCCTCAAAATATATGAAAACTTACAGATGTTTCTCTTTCTAAATAAACATAAAATCCAGTGTAAAGGTAATTTTCGGCAAAATACTTGATATGATGGCAAAGTTTCTTTATAAAATAAAATGTATTAGACATGTAATAATAATTATTGAAGAAGTGGACACTGAAATATTCAAAACTGCCATAATAGAATTAGCTAGTAAAATACAATAAAAATCTCCTCAATTTGTAGCTCTTTCACTCTTAATGGGCTGAACCAGTCCTTTGATAAAAGGTGTGATGGTAAGCATTGCAAATTATTTCATTTTAATGTGGTAACTGAATTAATTAGGTTTTTATACCCAAAAATAGTCACAATATTTTCCCAAAGTAAGAAAACAAAATCATAAAGGTCAGCTTACTTTAGTAAATTTTGTCTCTATATAGAAGAAAGAGGACCAAGGGATACTTCAATTCCAGCACCTTAGCATTGTTTTCCTTTTGCAAGAATACCATGAAAAGTCCTCTCTCCTCTATTTATAAGTAGGTGTTTCAAAAGAAGTTCTTAAAGGCATTTTATAATATTTAAATGTGCCCATATTTGGGAATGAAGGTGGTCTTGCTGTTTCCTAGACAGAAAAACTGAGGCAGGAAGAAATTAAATCTTGATCTCAGAGGATCACAAAAAAAATCTGTCAGCTCTGGAGAGACTGGGAGTTCTCTTGCAGTTCTGTTTGTTCCTCACAAGACTGCTTTTCATTGCTGTGTTTTAAGGACTAAGTGAAATGGTTCATAGCAATTTTTAGCACTAATTACCAATAACTTTGGAAACCCTTTGAAATGTTCCAAAAATTACCCCATTTGGGTGGTGCTGGGATAAAAAAATGAGTTCTCTAACTTGTAATTTTCCATTTTCCTGGATTTATTCCTCTAGAGCCTGTTTTTTTGTTATCTTATTTTTTTGTTTTCTCCCTGCCAGCTGCTCATGTCTCAGATGAATATCTCAAGATGATTGAGTCTTTAACCTTCTGTTGCCCAGAGAGCAAAGGCCAAAAGAGCACAATATGTAGGTGGTGTAGGAGATGCTGGAAACAGGGACACTTGTTTTTCTGCCTTCAGTTTACTGTGTTCCTCCTGGGCTCAGGAATGTTCCTGGAGAAGCAGATGAGAGTCACTGATTTTAATTTCACTGATGCTCAGGGATAGCGCCTAAATTCAAATTTAGGCTCGTTGCTTTACTACATAGACTCAATGAGGCACTCAGTGCCATGGTTTAGCTATTAAGGTAATGTTAGGTCAGGTTGGATTTAATGATCTCAAAGGTCTTTTCCAACCTAGTTCATTCTGTGGTAGAGGATGCGAAGATTTTGTGCCTAGACCAGGCCTTCCAGACTATCTGCTCCAGCTGTGTGACCTCCTGTTGCAGAGATTGTAGCTCCCATGAGGGAGTGGTGCTGCTTTCCTCCCCTGTTCTAGGGCTTCTTGGGGCACCAGTTTACTCATGCTCTTCCCTGCTTATGTAGTAGATGTGGCAAAACTATCTCTGAAAAGCTCATCACAAAAGGTGTCTGAGCTCGAGAGCCTGGTGAGGTTGTGGTCCCTCCTCTGGCTTAGCCCAGCTAGGGGCAGATGCTCTGAAGGACCCAGCCTGCTCCAGCTCTGCCCCACTCAAGCTGCTCTCTGGACAGGCAACTTGGGAAGGTGGGAAAGTGCTGGAACTGTTGCACTTCCATTCTAGCCCCTCAGCCATCACCCACGTTCTTTTGTTCCTCCCACTCCCTACTTCTCCTCACTCCCTTTCTTTCTTTCCCTCTCTCCTGTGGGCTAAGCAAATTGTTTAGCACAGTACATGATGTGCAGTCTTTGCTCTAGGCCATCGTGGGATCCAAGTAAAACCATCTTGCAGAGCTGGATTCAGCCTTCAGGCTGTCAGTTAGTTATCCCTGTCGTAGAGGGAGAATTGCAACTCATGCATATTTCTGCTCTATGTCATGGAATAGATGCAGAGCTTCAAAGTTAGGAGGGTAGAAAATGGCAGCAGTAATTAGCAGTTATAGTCCCTGGTTTTGCTCCTTCAGTGTGCTGTCATCATTTAAATAATTTGTTGCTGGAAAGAAGAAAGTAAGCTTAATTTTTTCCTGACTTCAATTATGACAAAAAAGAAACCTGATTTAAACCAGTCTTCCTAGAGGATTAGATGAGTGTGAGGAGAGCTCGTCCGTAGAAGAGCAGTGTAAACTAACAGTAAAAATACCGATTTACTTTTCTTCAAATTATCTGACTGCTTTGCAGAAAGAGTCAAGCAGTGACCCTTTCCCATAAAGACACACACAGACCCACTGGGTTAGTAGAGGTGGAAAGAGTACACTGACATAGCTCAAAATGCATTTACCCAATAATCATCAGTCACAATTTGCAGGATTTGCACATAAGACAAGTAAGATTAACAAGATAAAGAACCCAGATAAACCAGTAGTGGTAAAGCTAAGTCCACTCTCTGTATTTGAACTGAATGGCCTGGCAAGTGTATGCTTGCATTAAAATGCCACATCATATGTCTGAATATGAAAAGTATATGTTCAGAAGTTTTGCATTATGGGACCATAATCTGTAAGGAAATGATGATGCTGAAAAGGACCTGGAATCACATTAGATAGTCTAACTAGATGTTTAGTTGAGCTGTGAAATACAAGCAGAGAGGTAAGGTACAGCTGACTCATCAGTGAGACCATTACTGGAATGTGAATCCACTCAAACGTATAAAAAAAAGGACGTTGGAACGGGCTCAGAAAAGTCGCACAGATTATTCCAGATCTGAAAAGCTTGGGATACATGAGACTTCTGCTCAACCTAGTATAGTTTTATTAAAGCAAATGTTCAGAGTTAACCTGAGGCTACAAGTCAACTCATACTGAATAGAAGTGCCAGTGGGGACTATAATTTCATGACCATAGATGCAGGGATTCTGTGTCTATTAAGCTGTATATATATATATATATGTGTGCTACCCTGACCACAGCTACAGCTTGAAGAAGGTATAACTTCGTGTGCCTACGAAGTCAATCAGTAGGTAAAACACTGTTTACTTTGCTGTACTTAAGCTTTCATACTGCTTTGGGAATTTAAATCAGCACTGGAGTTTATTTCACTACTGTTATTTATTCTTCAATTAAGAATACAGTAAGGGAAGTCACAGGATGAGAAAAGAGGTGTACAGTTTGGTGCTCAGACTACTTAGGCTTCCTAAGAAACATTAATTTGTTGAAGAAATACATGGTTATTCTTTAGTGAATCTAAGCAAAGCAGAAGGGACAGAAGAGAACTTGAAACACAACTTGCTGGAAAAGAGTGGTAGCTTTTAATAAGCTTTTGTTTTATGGGAGATGTTAATTCCTTAGGCCATATCATACTGAAATGAGGAAATGTGCATTTTTAAGTCTTTGGGTTTGTTTTGTTTTTCAAACGTTTGCTTGAAGTATTCCTATATTGAAATGAACTGATACACAAGACTGGATGAAGCTCTGTGTGGTATCTTTAGAGTTAGAGGAGAGCAGAAAGCTTGAATTGGTCTCTGGTCTATATCCAAAGACATTAGGTATTCACCAGACTTTAGTTACTGTCTCTGTCTGTAATTCATCTTGATGGCATCTTGTAAAAGCCATAGACCACCAAAAGAGCAGGAAACAGTTGAAAGGAGCTGGTTACACGCTAGTCTTGCTCAGCAGATTTTGTTCAAAAGTGTCTTGATGTGTGCGCAGCACAAAGCAGGTAAAGTTTTTTTATTCCTCAGCCTGTGGGCACTCAGCTTCATCAGATCTGCCAGCTGGGATTGTGTAAGGAAACGAAGAGTCTTGCCCAGTGGCAGAAGGTGCCAGTCCCTCAGGGCTCCATGTCTCCTCACTTTTCTCACCTCTTCCCCTTTTTCTGGGGGCTCTTAAAATTTTACCTGTTTTCTGTCAGTGCTGTTTGTTTTACCTGCAGTTTCAGTCCTTAATGAGGCACCTTATGCCTTCTCTTCTGGATCTCAGGGTTTTTGGTGTTCTTTGGAGTGTAGAAATGTGACTTGGCTGCCCTGCAGTTGCAGTGGCTTAACTTGGGACAAGGGCTCCTGAAGCAGATGCTGCCCAGAGGGTTTAGGGAGAGAAGGGAAGGCTACTCAGAGGGCAGGCCTGAAAATGAGATTGTTACCTGCAAGAAACCAAGGAAACTATTTTTAATGGATCTGTCCAAGCGAGGTAAAATTTTGTGCATCTGTTATTTTCAAGGATTTGTATTTTTTGAAGCTGTGTCAACAGCCCTTCTGGAATTTGGTAACTTCTACCCCTATAAAAGTGAACGGGTTATTGTTCCTGATGATGTGTGGTGATGGCTCTAAGTTCAGCACTGGGTTGTGGCTGAGACCTAAAGCACAGGAAGGTACGTTAAGAGTAATGATCTCTTTATTCCTGACTTTTAATTATTTGAGCTTCTGTCTTTCTGTTTAAATGATTTGGAGAGAAAATAACTTCCCTTGGAGGGTATTAGTTTGGCTAAGATGATTTGTTGAGATACATAGCTTAGTGTGCCTAATGCCTGATGATTATTTGCATCTAATTGTTCCCACTGTAGATGTATTGGAGACTCTTCTGGTTGATGAGTAGAAACTGAACGTGAAATATACGTGCATAGTGGGAATAAAAAATCACAGGTAGGCTGTTCTATAAGCCTAGCAGAGTGTCAAACTTTGGAACACATGGCATTGCTTTTTTAATTACAAGGGAAGCAACTGAATGGAACATTAAGGTATGTCAGTGTTCATATAGATTCAATTGCTTGAAGTAATAAACATTTTAACTTTATACCTTTGATCTTCTAAATTAAACATATACTAGCATTATGATTTAAATTGTTTAATTAAACATACATGTGTGCGTTATGTAAGTTTTGCATATATCTCACTTGAAATAAAAATTCTGCAGAAATTTATTCAGGCATCTTGTTCAAAACTCTGTTAATTTAATACACAGAGAAATTCTACCTTAAAAAAATAAAACACAAAATGTATTTTCAATTACTGCATGCAATAAAGATCTTTTATGAGCCTGTGCATTTTATTTTTGTATCTTAGATTTACTGTATCACCTATAAAAGAAGTAATATGGTCACTATAAAAAGTTATGGCAGGCTTTGCAGCTTTATTTTTAAGGCACTGACTGGGAAATGGTACAGATTTCACCTTCTTGAGGAAGTTCAAGGTGTGCGTGGAAATAAGAGAGCCTCTGCAACAAGACTTGGAAAGGAGTAGTGCTACACTAGGGCTCATTAGAGGGAGAGAAGCACTCGTTATGAAAGAGGATTTTATTCAAAATATATCGGAAAGTACTGTCTGAAAGCCCTCACCCTTTTTATGGATTGAAATAAAGTTAATGCTGGCAGATGCTGTGCTTTGTTACAGTGGGGAGAAGTGGCTTTATGGTGGTGGGAAGGTAATTGTTTCTTTGTGACAGCCGTGGAATATAAGGTAGGATGATTTCTTTGGGTAGTGTAGTAAAATTTTTTCTAAATATTGTTTAGCATGCAATTTCAGTGGTGGTTGTTAGGATGGTCAAATTCCACAAATGCTTTTGGAGCATGCTTTGCCATTTTGTTTAGAAAAAATAGTCATGATAATTTGGAGCTGATTCATAATAAAAGGTTCCCGGGTAGAGCATTACTGTTTCTCTTGCAGCTTTGTTCTGGGGTAAGGATTAGTGGTGGTGTGAAATAAGACTTGTTAGCCAATAAAAGTCTCTATGGGATGTACTGAATATGTCCTGGGGAAAGTTGGCTTTATGGTGTGACTGTGGGCACCTGAACTTGTTCATTAGTGCAGCAGAGGCCAAATCCCTGCAGTTCTGCATCGAGTGTTTGTAATGCACAGGAAGATTTTGGGGGAAGTGTAATGTGGATTCTCCTTTGGCTGCCATTTCAGCATAGATGTTAGGATAAATTTAAGGAGGCAGGAAATCTTACTGTTCAGAATTCCTGGATTCTGGTTCAAGATGGGAGGAGAAAAGGCTGTAGATGAGGACAAAACTGATTTGTGTTCAGTCATTAGGTGATACAAAGATGCTCTTCCTGTTAGTGAGGGGAGAGAAAGTTAATTTTAAATCCACTAACTTTTCATTTATTTAATCGTTTTCTGGTAAGTAGGATAGAGAAATAGCCTGAGGTTTTTTCCTCTTTAGTTAAGAAAGGGAAATTCTAATGTGAAAGATTTTAATTTATTTTAATGATGGGGAGAATATTTGGCTTTTATTCATCGAATCCTGTACCTTGCTTTTACCTCAGCCTTGGGCACACTTCCAGTAAAGGAACTGTTAATCTCTATTATTACTACTATTTTTCATTTGTCTTTTGAAGACCTAGTTATCTTGAGAAACTTGTCTATCCTTAAGGTTCACTTTTATTTGCTATTTTTCTTTCTTTACATATTTTTGTTCCCCCGGCTGGGGTTTATCTCTCCATGAAGTGATCTATATTAAATTAGTCCGTATAAATAGACTGGTACGAAGTCTACAAACTATTATCTTGGTTTGATATGGAATATTTGCAAAAGAAACATAAATTACCTGAGAAGGAAGGCTGTGTCTACACCAAAGTTCAATCAAACTGCTGCACATTCGTAGCCTATGTCATTACATATCGTTACAGAGGCAGTGTTGTATCAGATCTCTGGGCTGTTTGTTACTCCAGGTGGGCTGTAAACATCTCTATTAGGTGGCACATTGACAGACAGTTTCCTGAAGCAGCAGATCACCTGCTGGAAGGGCAGTGCTCAGTTACTTACCTCGCTTACTTGACTTTGGAAAGCTCAGGGTAATTTTTGATCCCATCAGTCAGCATTTAGCAAGCCAAGTAATGGAGATATTTTCCATTTTAGATGGTTAGCAAAAATATCCTAGATACTTTGCAGTCTGTGTTTTCAGAGTGGTCAGCACTGGCCTGTTCTCTCATTTGTACACCATTAGTACAAATTTCAGTTTAGTTTGTTTTATATTTGAAATAAGCAAATGCTCTCACTGTGACATTTACAGAGGTTGGTTGTGCATTGTCTCTTTCTACAGACAGCTAGTGAAGGTCATTGATTCAAGTTGGTGTGATGTGGCCTTGCATGTTTCTAGCCTTTGAACATCACTGAATAATCTGTTTCCTAGTGTGCATGAAGGTCTTCGCAGCAAGGTTTGTTTATTAAGAATAGTAGTTGAAAATAAATCCAGAAGTACTTTTAGTAACGTGTTTTAAGATGTATCTTTAGTGGCCTCAGAATCACCATGGTTGAAAGGTTTCTCTGGAGAATGTGTCGTCCAGCCCCCCCTTCCTCAAAGCCTGTCAGCTTTTAATCATATGGAAAGAGTTCAAAATAATGTCAGTGCCAAACTATGCCTGAGTTTATAAGGGAAAGTAATAGCTTTCAGGTTGTCATAAATCTGATGCAATAAAGCAACTCTCTTAGCTGTTCCTCATAGCTTACTTCACTACTTTCTTTCTTAGCGGGGAAATCAAGAGATGCACTGATGAAAGTCGATATTGATCCAGGAGGTCTTTTTAGAGTTGTACTCTCTCAGACTTTTCTTAGTGGATTTTTTTATTTGTGCACACAGTTGCTTTTGAGAAAATGAAAGTTCTGGTAAATGCAGTGTGAGATTGCCTTCCCTTTTCTGCTAATTAAATGAGATTCTTTAAAAAGATATTAAATTTTTGTTTGAAAATGTATAATGATTATTTCAAAGAAATTAAATAGACAAAAGTATAAACCACTTACAAATATATTTTTCTTCTGCCTATGTTATACTGGGCAACAGGAGAAAATACTTAATTTCCTAGGTGAAGTTTTGCAAAAATATGACATATAACCTTTCCCAGAGTTTCAAAAGTCACATATTACAAGGAAAAAATCATTGCTTTTACTCTGGTTGTAATGTCTTTTGTTGGCTTATTTATGTTTACTTGATTGTGTTCATATTATGATATCTGACAAAACTGTTAATTCTCTTCTTATCTATCTGTAAGAAAATTCTTCAGTATGAAAATATAATTTTAAGAACTGTCTTCTAATGCATTTTTGGTTTTGTTTTTAGTTTCCCTCCTAGAAGAGTATTAATTAGTATGTCAAACATGTACCACCACCCCCTCTCCTCCCCTTCAGTTCATAGGTATAGATACTGAGCAAGTCAAGAAAGCATTAAGACAACTTGCTTGGTTTTCACCCTTCTCTGTACTGACCATAGAATGAAATCCATCATTCCCAGGATCAAAAAGAGCTTACAGCCTAGACTGGGAATGAACATGTTGAAGGAGAGGGTAAGGGAGAGTTGAATAAGCTGCAGGGAGTGGCTGTGTTGTACTTTAAAAGCGCTGTTGTAGACACTTTCCCAGGCAGAGGTACCAAGTTCCAGCCTTTGGATATTGAACTTGGGCTTTGCCCTTTAAATTCTTCCCACCAGTTTTCAGCCAATTGTGCTTCTCACCTGAAGTGAGTCCCAGACATGGTCCAGAGCTGGTTTACTGCTTGGATCTGCAGGATTTTTCAGCTCAGATGCAGACTAAACCACCTTACTGTTGCAGGTCTCGCTTTGTGTGTGGCAAGATCAGCAATTCCTTGTGCAGTTTGTGCACATGGACATTGTCATGAATGAGAAGAAGATAGAGGAGATTTAATGGGAATGATCTAAAATAAATAACCTGACTATAGTTTGGAAAGGTTTATTTTGTTATTAGTTTCATGTGAGAGAGCTCAGTGTGGATGTCTGTGCACTTTGTCAAGGCTGCAATGAATACCTACCAGTAAAGGGACTGGGTGTAGCCTCCTGCTGCTCTGGGTTGCTCTATCTCACTCACAACACATAAACCTGGTGTAATCTATATAATAGGTAATTATATATATGCACAATATAAGAGGTAATTAAATATTTGAGAGTTTATATAGGCTTAAAAAAGAGCTGCAGCAGAAGCAGACTATTCTTTTTCAGATGCTTACCCTTTCTTTGTAGGTCTTCTCAAAGAATAGAAAAAAACAAAAAGGGATTTCTTACATGTAGAAATGTGCAGCCAGCACAGACTATTTTGAGTGCACAAGCAATTCTAGTACTGTGGAGTTCACTTCTCTGGATTGCAGCTGCTGAAGTATTAGGCTGCATTATCCCTGTCCTGCAGTTGCTCTTGTTACTGCGTGGCTCAGAAAGTGGGGAGTGCAGGATAACCTCATCCCTTTCCTCTGTATGTGCAGCCCCACGGAGGTGGAGAGCTGGCTGATGGGACATCAGCTGGTTTTTTTTTGTCAGATTAGGTCAGATGTGCTCTTATGGATACAGCTTAGCCAAGTTAAGAGGTCTTGGTTCCAGCTCTTTGCCTCTGTCCTTCCCTACCATTATAACATCCCTGCTTGGAGGCAGCCTGACTGCATGTGCAGCTGCTTGTCAAGGCAACCTGTTTTGAGAAAATCTGAGTTGAATCATCCTATGTAAACTGTACAGAATTGTTTTGACACAACATAGTTAGGAAAAGGCTGTGTGCTGGCTGATACTTAGCCGGTATTTAGGCTAACGTATTTCAACAGGTATTTATCAGGGAGCAGAGCTCCTGGTAAAGGAGTGTGAATAAGAAGATGAAGGTGGGAATCTCATCTTGCTGTCAAGAGTTGCATAGAATCATAGGATATCATGAGCTGGAAGGGACCCACAAGGATCATGAAGTCCAGCTCCTGATCCTGCATGGGACACTGCAAGAATCACACCATGTGCTCTATTGAATTTAATAACTTGGGTTGTTCTCAAACAATTTTAGAAAGAAAAAACTCCATGTGCCTGAGACAACCAGAACACATTTATATATTCTCTCACTTCCCTTAGATTAATCTCTTTCCATGTAAAATTTATAAATTGGCCTCCTGTATATCTTTCTTGGATTTCAATTCCAGGCTAGGAAACACTTTACTGTTATGCTTTCTCCAAGTCAGAAGAACCATTTAATATCCAGCATTTCTCCATGACTGGAACTAGGTCATTGCCCCCTCATTCTTCTTTTGAGGAAACTGGATGAAATTCTGACTTCTGGCACAGTGACTTTTGTGGGGACTTCATTGATTTTTGAGGGTTTATTTTGCAGTACTTCTTCACATTTTGCATTTCTTCAGCATTCTTTCATAAATAAGGATACTAAGTTTGCATGCAGTATTCTTCCTTAATTACCAGTGTAATATAGGTGGTGGATTCCAGGCATTTCTCACAGAAAAATACTGCTACAAGCAGGGAGGGCTGTGGCATATTGCTGCCACACTGTAAGTATGTACTTGGTAAAGGTGTGAAAAAATAATATGCCTTCAGGCTCTGTCATCTTTTTGGTGACTTCTCTCTTTCAATGCAGTATTTATGCCTATGAGTGCATTTTCTTTTTTTGACTTTAGCCTAATGATCAACTGAACTTTTAGAATTCCACCTATTGATGTTCCTGCTATTTTCACCTGCTATATAAACCTTAAGTAATGACATTTCATAGGGACTAATGTTTTTTGGCTGGATTACACAACTGTGTTTGCTTATTTGAAACAAAGTCTAATTAGGCTGAGGCAGTCAAATTTTCACTGTATGAAAGATTTATTCTCTCAGAGTGCCTAAACTAAAAAGAATTTGTCAATTCATAAAACCATGTGGAAAGAGAGTTTGTTAGGACCAACTGTAAAAACATTTACTGTAGTAGCTAACAGAATAAATCTGTGTTTACAGTATTTACTGTTTAGTATAATGATGTTGCATCCCTCTGCAGGGGTTTAGGTCAAATTAATAGGACTCTTCTATAGGGAATAAACACTTACATATGAAACTTGTGAAATAATATAAATTTTTTAATGGTCAACCTAATTTTTCTGGACATAGAGTATAAATGAATGATGTGTCTGAAGTTCAGATATGAATACTCTTTCGGTAGATTTACAAATATTATTTAAAAATGTAATTTAAGGGTTGTATACTTCCTCTGCAAGACAGGGGAACAAATTTAAGAAGGTAAATTCATTTATATTTAAAGAAACACATCTTCAGAGCATTTGAGTCTTCATTAAAGGCAACACAGTTTTCTGTAGATCAGCACAAGAAAAGCCTTGGCTTGCTTCATCTGAGAGTAAAATAAATTTTCACTAGCTTCAGTGAAGTGGGAGCTAATTAAATGAGTAGTTGTCTTTAGACAATTCATCAATAAATTGTGCATCTCTTCAATCATGTTTAAAAATTAAAAGTTCTCTTCGTTTAATTTTATAAAAAATTTAAGTTTTCTAGCCAGTGAATTTCTAATAAGAAATCATATGTCACTGTTGAAAATCATGTTGTTCTGTAGGTTTGGGATTTTTGGGTAGGAATTCTTTAATTTTTTTTTTTTCCATGTTTGCTCAGCAATTTAATACCAAGTAAGTGCCAACATGGAAGGCGTTAAAATGTTTATTATGAACTAACGTGGTGAAAAATTTATTGTTCGAAAAATTGAGAACTTTGAAATACTGAAAAGATTAGTGGTGGATTTTTGATGTGTGTTGGTTTTTTAGCAAAAAAAAATGGAGATGGATATGGTGTAAAGTTTCTGCTCAACTATCACGAATTTCACGCCTGATGGAATAGAGTGAGTTGAAGGAGTGAGTGACCAGAGGAAATCTGTGATCCTTTGCTTTCAGTGTGAATCTTTCATGTCTCTGAGTCTTTCAACTTTTTCTAAAACAAAAAGCAGCATAAGTGAATACTTGATTCTGGGTCAAAACCACAGTGCATTGTCTCAGAGCCCTGCAATAACTAGCAGCCTAGACCATGATGCAAGTGCTTTATATAAAATAATTATTTCAACATTTTTAGAAAAATTTATTCAAACAAACATCTGGACAGCTGCTAGGGCAAAGTATTCACAGGCGTTGAGCAAGACTAGAGAGCTCTGCAAATCTCTGAAGCTTCAGAGGCACTCACAATTTGAGGTCCTTCATCCCACTGCTCGTTGATGTATTCCTGCCTGCTAGTCATACATCCTTGCTATTCCCTGCAAGTGATGGAGCTTTTAGCCACTGACATCTGGCTGATGGACAGCAGGCAGCTGTGTTCCATGCCAGCAATTCTGAAGTGCTTTTATTCTTGGAGTTTTTTTTCATTTGTTTGTTCGGTGAGTTTTTGGTGTCGATTTTTGGTTGGTTGGCTGGTTTTTCTGTGTGGCTTCAACACACAGACTGGCTGAAACAGAATAAAAAGAAGAGCCAGAATATTCTAATAAAGTTTGCTGCTCCTATGGGACTTGAGGGTTTGGGTTGAGTCTGCTTTTTTTTTTTTTTTTGGAAGAGCTGTGATTGTGAAGGTGGCAGTGTAGATGATTCTTGTTGTTCTTTTTCTTATTTCTTTATAAACTCAAATTGTGTCATAAAGGTAATTATTCAGGGCCATGTTTCAAACATAAAAACACCCAGTTAACTTGCAAGAATCAAATGTCCAAACCAACAGAAAGTTGTTGCTGAGATTCTAGTTATTTGCTCTTTAAAAAAAAAAGCCATTTATGCATTTGTGCCATAAATGCCTCTGTAAAACTTACTGGAACAGACATATTTTTTTTCCCAATTGTATAGATTGCGGGAAGATTTTCTTTTTTGTCTTTTTTTTCTTGTTTTGAAATCTCTAGCAGTATTTATGATTTTGTAACACCACTATTTCATGTATTGCTTAAAAGGTAAGCAGGGCTTCTCACAGTACATAAAACAAAGCTCTTTTGCCAGAATGCTGCTTAAAACAATATTTCTACAAAGTATTTTTAAAATACTAATATTCTTTTGAATTCTTTTCCCCTCTTTGTGCATGTATGTGTGTGCACAAGCGTGTGCATATGTGTTTGCTTTCTGCTGTTTGCCTAAAGTGGAGATGCTAATACAGCACACTGCACATTAAGGCTTTGGGAGCTAAAGTGTGAAGTTCAGCCTCTAGCTAAACATCACCACTGAGCTAATCTACAATTTAGACTGATCCATCACGAGTATTTACAAGTAGGGAGAGTGCAGTTCAAAATTAAACAGCATATGGGTGCAGTTATCCCTGTTAAAATGGCCAACGTGCCTTGTATTGTGTGTGGAAGATAACGGGGACAGGTGGTAATCTGTCTTCTCTGAGCAGAGACAGCTGGTATTTTTCTTGGGCGTCAGTGCTGCCTTTCTGTACTGCCTTTCTGGTCTCACCTACCAGCTGATATCCCGCTTGTTAGAACAATACCAAGTGTATATTAACCCTTTGATCTACTTCTGTTTGATTTCCAAAGGGGGAAGTGTCAGACTACCTGTGTGTAAGCTTGGTGATTTAATATTTCTAGTAACAGAGCTGTGTTCATCTTGGCTTTCTGACCACTGTGATGATATTTATCAGCAGATGGTAGATAAAAATCTTAAGTTTATAATTCATGTAGGTTTTTTGTTGTAAATGTCTGATAAAGTTCCGTACTGAAGGAAGGTTTGAGAATCAAGCCTCTTTCATTTAGTTCAGGAGAATCTGAAAAGTCATATGGAAGAGAAATAAAACTGTTTTGTAGCTTCACTTGTATTTACTTCCAGCCATATTGCTTAATATTCAGCTATGTGTAACTTCTCCTTTCTGAACACACTAATTTGGTTCCCAGCATGAGTATGATGCTTTCTTTTTTTTTTTTTTTTTCTTCTTTCTAAGGAGAACTTTATTAGTCAGAGCTGTTTTTTCTCTTAAACATTTAGCAACTCTCTAGGCTGTGGGGCAAACAGGTATTGATACTCCATGAAAGGCAGCGGACACAGCTCCCGTGAGACTCTGCCACTGCTTCTGGGCCCTGGCCAGTGGGAGCCACATTTGCGAGTCTCTACATGTGGCTGTGTTCAGTTAATTGATAAAATGATCCAGCCTTGGATTATTTCATCACACCCAATGTTGTGGTTGGAGCCCCAGATGAGCTTGGGTAATGTTGAGCTGCCGTAGTGTTACAGGAGATGGCGTGGATGGGTAAGGAGTGGGAGGAAGCTCTAGGAATTACCATCACAGAAGTGGTCTTTAAAGCCATGTCTGTGAGATCAGCTGACACCAGTCATGGTGGAAGGGAGAAGGGAACACCTACTGAAGGATGGATGAGACAGAGGATGTGACGGAAATGCAGCTACTGCAGAGTCTGAGGGAGGTCGGTGTTCAGACAGTTTCTTTTTTATCCCCAACTAAAAATAATTTCATGTCTTCATCTGAATGGACCACTAGTGGTAGTGCTTGTTGTTTTAGAAACCATGTTTATGCTTGGATATTGGTTTTTTTAAATTTTTTTTGACTATTAATAAAAATGAATGTAATAAACTTGAAGGAAAAAAAACCCTCCCCAGATTTGAAGCAACAGCAGAAAGATTCTGTCCGGAAGAGGAGCATGAGCTTTGTGCAGTTGTAGCCTAGCAGAGTGCTGTTGAAGCTTGAGTTTCCAATGGAGAGGAGACAGGCAAAACCAGAAATTCTGCAGAAATTACGGTGTGTTAACTTTAGAACTGGAAACCTTCATATCAGTCAAGAAAGTGGCCTCAACTTTGAAGTCTTCGTGAGCTGCCACATGTAGTACCCTGCAGAAGAGTTGGAAAAAGTGTTTTGATGGCTTTGCTAGAGTGAAATGATTACCTAGAGAGTCTGTAATAGAGGAGATAAAATGAAATTTCTTTGCAAAGTTAACAAAATTTGGCAGCATTTTGTCTGGTTAATTGTAATTTGGTAAAACCTTTTTTTTTCTTTTAAACTTAGGGTAGAAGAAACATCAGATAAAAGAACTGTTGCAACTAACCTTCAGAATAAAAGACCACTGTAGATATGATTTTCTTCTAAACAAGTTAAGTTAGAAAATGCCAACATTATTTTCAAGTTTAGGTATGGATTTCTGATTTTTCAAGTTAACCTTTTAAAGATATTACCAAAGACAGATTTTTTTTTTTTCAATATATATCTTTATTACAAATCATCGTGGAATAAAAAGAACATCTATAAAAAATATTGTGTGATTAAATAAATAGAAATATTGGGGTTTGTGGATGGCTTTTTTTTTTAAGTTCATGTCACCAAAGAGTGATTTTTGCTTTTCAAACACGCTGAAATTAAAGTTCCAGCACAGAGTATCATCTAGGGTGGTTTTGTAGTATTACTTGAAACATTAGATTTTTGCAGGTACATATCTAGGCAGCACATGGCCACTCAGAGAGGCATGAACAGAACTTTGAGGAACTTCTGTTCTAATGGATTTCACTTGACTTTAATTGGTTCCAGCTTGTTAATTGTATGTATCCTTGGAGAATGCTTTTTTTTTTCCCCCGTCTGATTACTGTTCACAGATCCACATTTAACAGGTATTTCCTAAGCAGAAGAATGTCTGTACTGTTCTGTCCGTGTGTTTTTCACCCATGCAGTGATGATCAGCTACAATGTTTCATTTCTAAAAGTTACATGAGAAACATCTCACTTTATGTCTAGACTCCCAGGATAAACTGATTGATTTTAATGTCCAGTATTTCATGAACCACTGCACTTAGATAATGTTCAGTGCTGCTTGAAAGCTGGGTTTTGGCCTTATAAGGGAGAGTATAATGAAAGCAGTGGTTCATAGATTTAGTCTTTTATGCTTTGTTAGGTGCAAAAAGTCAAGATTGGAATTTATCTGATGAAGCACAGCAAACTAGTACTAAGAATAATCATTTTAAAAATACACAATTTTAGGACCTCCAGATCTATCAGCTCTAGTTTGAGGAGTTAAAGTACATTATAAAGAGAAAATTTCTGAAGTCACCTTGGTGTATGGCTTTATTTTTTACCTCTGATTTGAAATGTGTCTGGTTTTGTTGCTGTCTTGTTTTCATTTCTCATTTTAAACTAGCAGCCTTCCAAAGAAGCCTGAGCTTTGTGCCATTGCAGCTTTCTTTTCATTATGTAAAATCCACTGCATCTCAGAACTCAAGTGGCATGAAAAGTTATAATTGGAAGAACATACTGAAATCTGCAGCCTGACATTCTGGACAGGTTCACTGACAGAGTGCAAAGTGAATGTGAATATTATTTTGAAGTGGTCATGAATGAACTATCTTTTAAAAATTGTAATTATTTGTTTATTTTAAATGAATAAACAAAAATAAACATCTCTGACCCTTTCTTGTAGCACTCCAGATGATTAGGGAGATAGTCTCTGAGGATGCGATGACATATGGCACGAGCTTTGACCGCCGAGTTACTGAATGTAAATAAAGGACACTTTCAAATATTGCTATATTTGGAAAGAATCTCTCCCTTTTTCTTGCAAAAGATGCATCTTTAGCATCTAAAACTAGACAGTTATGGTGTATGAATGCAGTGAAAAATGTCTAAAATGATGAAATTTCATGTTGTGCTTGCGCAGCTTCTCCTGTCGTGAAAGTTTTAGTGAACATGTAGCTTCATCAAAGGGCTTTGGTGTTTAAAGAAAGTTATAACCAGGATTTGTGTACTGAGTCCAGGAGTGCATTTATCAAAACCCTTTGGTGTGAGTCTGGTTCTTTTCCTCTTCTGCAGTAAAATGGGAACTAAGGCACATGGCAGTAAAGTCCAGCATGGAATTCAAACTCTTGGAAAATAAGAAGTCCTTTTGTAAATCAGGTCTTTAATTGTATGAGCGAAATGACTGTATGGTAATACTTTTCTTCTGAATGATTTAGCCATTATTCTGTCTGGGCATGAAAGAGATTTATATGCCAAAATAAAAAAAAAAAAAAAGTGATTTCCCTGCAGTAGAACAAAGCTATAGACTATTCCAAATAAGTTTTATACATGGACTGATCATCTATAATACCTGGCAAATCATTAAGGCTTTCATGAGGTGTCTGCATCAGAGAAATGAAGCCATAGTCAGTGACAAGCTTTCTGCTGCTCCTATCCCTAACGAGTTGCTTAATATATTCCATTTTAATTGTTATCTTGGAGTCAATCGTGAGCTCACACTACAGCTACTGACAGGAATCATCAGTTATGTGCGTGGTGTTTGGCAAAGTTGCAAATTCACAATACATCTCTCTTCAACGGCAGCAATGTTTAGCAGCTCATTAGCTTTTGGGTTATACCTTCTGGTCAGTAGATACTGGGAGAGACAGACAGCCTGGTTGATTTGCAGACATCTATTAGCCAAGATGAGCACTGCAGTTTAGCTGAAAGGAAACACAATAGAAGAAAATAGAATTTGGAGTAGACTTCCATTAGCTGGAAGATAATTAAAAGGGGATTAAAGAAGAAAAAAAGGTGATTTTAGGGGGTTTGTTTGTTTGTTGTTTGTTTTGCTTGGTAGTCTTGCTCAGAAAAAAAATGCTTTACTATCAAGTTTGATGGTTTTGATTCTGAGTTTAAAAATGGTCCATTTCATCAATTTATATTTGAGCAAAACTAAACATACAGCTAGAAACTGTGCTGCATGCTTCTGTCTGAATGGTGGAGTACTTCAAGGGAAAGGTAATATCAGAAATAGGTCCCATGTGTAATATACTGGAGGTACTGTGTAATATGCTGCTGGTTACAGTTTCAGACGTTTTGTTCAGATTTGATGACTTAATAATACTTTGAAGAAAGTGGACTGGAATAGAATTGTATAGCACTGGAAAGCCACTGTAGATATTTTCCAGTATTGAACAGCTGAATGAGTGAGAAGAGGCTTCAATAATTCAGGTAAATAGTAGGGTCAGTAGGAGTTATTACTGAGAGAGCTGGAAAGTGGAGATCAGGTAGGACTGTTATCACTAAAAATGTGGGAGAGCTGTTCTATTTCAGAAGAGATTAGGCCTGCAGGCTCAGGAGGATCTTTTTTTATCCATGTTTGAATATACCTGCTGGAAAGGAATGAGTAAGAGGAAGCCAAACTCTTCTCAGTAGTGCCCAGTGACAGGAGAAGAGACAATGGCACAAACGAAAGCACACAAAATTCCATCTGAACAGAAGAACTCACACTTCTACTGTGAGGGGGAAGCAGGATGCCTGGAGAGGTTGTGAAGTCTCTGTCTGTGGAGATACTCCAAGCCTGACTGGATGTAGTTGACCTGAGCACCCTGTTCAAGCTGACCGTGCTTCATCAGGAAGGTTGGACTGGAAGATTTGAGAGGTGTCTTCCACCCTCTGTGCCTATTGGCATTGTAGAGCTGTTGACAGAATGTAAAGTGATTACAAACAAAACAAACCCACAAAACTTACTTTGAAAAAGAAAAGAGCATCTGTCCTCTCTGGTGTTTTTGTTGGCATGCACAGTTATTCGGTTAAAAGTGCCAAAATAAGAGGAATCTGTCGTGGGATCTTTGAATAGTTCTGTGTCAGGTACAAGCATTTTACCTGTCCAAGTTCTGTCCTGATGTTCTTTTTGCAAAAATACACTTCTCTTTGATTTCTGTAGTACACCTCTTCATTCTCGTTCATTATTTCCCCCTTTGCATGTGAAATGTATTTTGTCATGGTCACTGTATTTAAGTAGTTCTTCAGAGATTCTCCTGTGCTTGTGACCAACTCCACAGTTGCTTCTTCACATTTTTTGGAATAATAGCACTTTCTTTCAGGATTCTGAGCCTAATGTCAAATGTGCTTGACTAGATTTCTATTGGTTTCACTAACCTATGGTTAGTTTGCAATTTGTTATATATATTATATGGGGGAATTGAATATTCACATATTTAGTTGAGAAGAATAAGGGGACACTCTCACTCCTAACATCTGTGATTTTTGCATCATTCCTTTGGCTGGATATTCATTGAGTATTTCCAATAGAGAGTAATAAATCTTCAAAAACTGCATTTATTTATAGGCAAGTTATTCTTTTGTTCTTTTGTTCTATTCCATTTGTCCATTTTAAGTAAGAAGTTGCACTCTAGCCATTGTGCCTGATTTATTGCTTCAAGGCCTGTGTGAAGAAAGTGAATATTCCCTGATTTCTGGTGCCCAGGTGTTAAAGTTGTGCATTAAGTGCTGTAGTAATTTGCATTAATTCACAACCTTTCATCAGTGAAACAGCAAATATTTAAGTAGCAACTTTGCAAAATTTTGAAGTTCATTCTTCTGTCGCTTGGAAATCAAAAAGTTTTAAGTATGTGAAACTTCTAAATAAGTAAGTATCCAGGTCTTTTGCTGAGCAGGATCAAATTGCTGAACGAGATCATGAAAACTAGCACGGAGCCATTTTGCTGAGATATTCCTCCTGTACAATTATGGTTTAGCTGGACTTCATTTTTAATTACACAGAAAAAGAATTCTTGTTCTTTGCTGGCATTGTTCTGCCTCCGTTATGGATAAATAGAACACAAAATTTCATTCAGAGTCTCATCTCTTCATATTTATTTAAAAGCAATTTTCAGTGATTTTATTCATGTAGTGCATTCGGTGATAGTCATCAAGTCTGACATGCTTTTAAAAATAGGTTGTAGCTATTGGTGATAATATCAGTTGACATTGTGTGAAATGCAATAAAATCTTGGAACTCTTGATTTACAAATGTTATTTGGAAATTTTCTTAATGACTGCCACAGCATGTCAAACCTTTTTTTTTTTTTTTTTTTCCAAAGGGCTACCTCTAGCTAACAAATTAAATTTTTGTTCTGTTTTGTTTTAATTGTCTCTAACACTGATGTTAAGCAAGAACTAAACAAAAAAGTAAACTGTAATAAAACCTAGTATGAGTTTACAGATTTCAGAGATAATGAAGGTCTCTGTTTATCTTCTTATTTTTTGCAGCCTTTCCCTGTCTTTTAAATAAATTCTTAAAATCAGTGTTTATAAACTAGAAATATCTTCCCATCTTTTGTCTCTTGAATACTTGTAACTGTTATTTTCCAGAGAAGAGTGAAGTAGTACAGCTGACTTCGTGAAAAATCAGTTTTATAGAATGAGAATTTTGGGACACTGTGGAAAAAGTATGTGTAGATGGACCTCCCCTTAAAATAGGGGCTTGATTCAGTAGAAACATAATGATAATTATGTAGATCTTTTAGAAAAACAGTACTGTAAAATCTCAGTAAAAATATTTTTGCTTCAGACTGGGTGGAGGTTTAAGGTTATCCAACAAGTACTGAAGCCAACAGGGGATAAGGAAAAGGAAACCAATTATTTGTACTAGTTTTATAAATCTCCCTTTATTGCCTAACCTTTTCAAACAAGAAATGGATTTATCCTCTGTGGAGACAGTAGTATAAATAATGTCATTCTCTGGCTAGAAATGGCTCTGAAATCCTTTGATCTGATATAGGGTTGCTTAATACTAAGTACATCCTGTTCTAGTATGTGCACTCTAACTAGATTTAAAAAAAAAAAATCCATCTCTAAAAATTCTGGTCAATAAATAGGTTATATTTAGACCAATTTAATATTTATAGGATGGTACAGTTAATAGGTGTGTTTAATTTTTAATGATTCTTTCTCGATGTTTTGGACTTTTTCTGAAAACTTGATTTACTTTTTTTTCTTCTTGAGCTTGGTGGATCTTTACGTGAAAGATTAATTAATAGGAAAAGTGTTTAGTCTACAAAGGTTGGCCTGGTGACTAGAAAAAGAGTACGTATTTTCTGTGTTCTGTTTTTAAAATGTTGATAAGCAAATCAAATAGCTATTCACTTTCCCTTGGATGTGGCCATCAACTATTGAATTTATTTCTTTATTTCTTTCTTTATTATTAAACCTGCTCTGGGGGAGGATGATGCCGACAAGGGAAAAACTGACATAATGAGAGAAAGAAAACAAGCATGAAAATGGCCATCACAGAGGGGAAATTGGCCTATCAGAAAAGTTATTACAGGAGACACTTGATGTGGCCTAATTTACCAAAGGTACTGGTGAAGAAATGATGGCTCGTGTCTCGTACATATCAGAAGGCCGGAGCCAATTCATGCTTGTCAGGCTGACATTTTTGGGGTTTAAAGAATTTCTGTGCGAGAATGTTTTCCCCCGCCTCAACGAGAATTCTGTGTTGAGCTGGATTTTAGTTTCTAGATGCTGCTGTTCCATCGTTTTGAAAACGACTTTTCAAATTTGAGTCCTGTAACAAAAGATTTTTTTGTCTTTGCTGCAATCTTCTCAAAATTTCTTCTTTTGCAAAGTATTGTGTTTAACACGAGGCAGGGTTTTTCCCTTCTGTTCTGATAATGAATGGCATTGCAAGGCTGTACTTTAATGAAGTGGAGCTGGTTGATCAGCTCTCCATGACGTGCAGAAATGACTGTCACTTCTCATGGCCATCAAGTCCTGACACAGCTCTGGGTGTGAGCTCCTGTCACAGGGAACTTCTGAGATCCCATGCTGACTTGATGCCTCTGGGTCCTGGGGATCCTGCTGCAATATCTACACTACAATATCTGCAGTATTAGGTTTTCATATCAGCAATTAACCTAAAAGATACATCTATGATTTTACCTTAAATAATGATTTATATAGGAAGCAATTTCCACTCTAATGATATGACAATAATTGGAGGGGAGGATATTGTGAAAGAAAGAGAAAACGTAAGACAATAAAGCAAATATTTATGAAGGTCCCTATTCTTATTTATTTCTGTCTTCTTTTTGGTTAGATTACATAGAAAATACAAACATTTGTTCTGAGGTTTCAGGTAATAGATTTCTACTGTTGTTTTAATTTAATAATGTAAAATAATTTTTCCTAGATTAGCGTAATTTGGAAAAATCCTTTGCACTTGTTAAAAGTGAATAATAATGAAATAGTTTTGTCTTTGTTACACTAGGTGAATGGGATTCTCCTTTGGTCAGTCAGTCCTAGGTTTTTGGTTTGGTTGGTCTTGCAGGTCACATTTTCAAACTCAGGAACCATCTGTATAAAGTTTTTTTTTGTTGTTGGTTTTTGTGTGTGTTTTTAAATTACTTTGATTTGTTTTTTGGTTTTTTAAAGCCAGCTGATAAGAGGAGGAAACATTGTCTGTCTTCTGAGATTAAAAAAAAAAAAAAAGCATGATTATACGTGAAGTCAGGAGACATCATGAGGAATACATACCAGTACCATGGAGGATTGAGGGGGTTTCAGTAAAGTAGAGCAGTGTGCAGGAGATACAGGGGCCTACTGTTGATGTCACTTTGCATAATTATTTTGTGTATTTAGGGATGATATTTTGTCAAAGGCTTGTTAGCACAGCTGTTTTGAAGAGAAACTTGAAATAATTTTTTTTTTGGTAGCCTTTTAACAGTAAATTAAAGAAACAAGGATGTCACGTACTGGTGTTTTTCTATTCAAATACATTTGAAACATGCTCAAACCCAAAAACCCTTTCTCACTTTTTTTGTAGAAGCTGCACCCTAGCTGGACTTCTGGCACATTTAGGATTTGGACTCATGGGGGGTTTATAAGTGTTTTACAGTCACGCATATGCACTTGCTAAGCTTTGTTTACTTTTTAAAGTAGGCTTTGAAGCTGACTTAACTGAATAAGTTTAGTATCCCAGCTGAATATTTGTACTGGTTTCAAACTGCCTGTGTCAGCTTGGCTTATTTCTGTGTATTTACGGGCACGTGTTAAAATATACAAGTCAGTGGTAGAGCCATTAAAACGTGTCAACATGTGAAGTTGAACTGATTTATTAAAACAGTCCAACTCTGTATGTGGACTAGACTGCTGTTTCTTTAAGGATGTTCTTTGGACAACTTGTCTGCCTCCTCACCCTTCAAATCTTTGCTAGTAGTACCAGAACTGAGAATGAAATAATGAATTCAAATCTGTACTTTTCAACATATTTTTGTGTTAATCTTCAGGTAGGAAAATAAAAAAATCATCCATTTACTAACCAGCAAATAGATTAGTTGGTTTTTTTCTGGATACATACCTGAGTGCATTCTATGCATTTTGGAGAACTGGCTGCCTTGCCAAGAAGGGACCTTTCTTGGACTAAAATTAAATATTTATCTGTTTTATGAAGGCTTATGTGGTAATGCTGATATGATTTCAAGAGCCACAGCTATGCATAACTGGACTTTTGGAGTTCTTGTGGTTAACATTGAAACTGCCTGGTCTTCTGGTTTCTGCGTTTTCCTGGAGCTCTGATCACATTTCTGGCAATGGAAGCCTAGAAATAATAGCCTTACACTTTTGAAATTCCCACAGGCCTCTCTGCTTGCTTCCAACATGGACTGTTTTTCTTGTGAGTGGGAATTCTTTACGCTAGCAGGATATGAGGCAAGGCCAGTAGCTGCTCTTGTTCTGTTTTTGAAAGATTATTTTTTATTACTTAATTTATTTCTGTGTTTCTTACAGATAGAAATGTTATGGTAGTCTTGATTTACAGGCAGGGTTAGCAGTCTTCCTGTAACTCTTACTCCTCTGAGTAGTATCAGTAAAATCATCTGAATTGTTTTGTGACTGAAGCATGTGCCTGCGGTGAGAGCTTTTGTAATGCTTCTCCCATGACAGCCCAGGTAATAAAGACTGAGTTGCAGCTTTTATGAATTACTGACGTTGTTTCAAGAACTAATAACAGTTCTGAAACTGGGAGGCTGCAATCACAGTTCTTTAAAGATTCAGAATAGTAAAGAGACTCCCATTAAAAAACCCAAAAACTAACCAAAAAAATTCGCTTACGATTTCTTCATCCATTACTGAGCTAAAACCATGCTTGTGTATATGGCACAGGAAAAAAATAATCTCATGCCCATTTGAATACATCATAGGTTTTTTTTTTTTCTTAGTAAAGTGTTTCCTCAGATGTTATTTGTAGGTTCTACAATCCTGAACTACTTCAATGACAGATCCATGTGTTTTCCCTTCAAATGATGGGTGCATTTCTTCCAGAAAAATTAGATCAACCCAAATACAGAGTAGGCAAGACAAATAGATGAGATTAAGAGTGGGTTCCCCCACCCCATATTTCTGGGTAAGATTTAATGACATTGGAAAAACAGCACATACATTGAGCCATGTCTGAGTTTGTTTAGGGGAGGTTGTGATGGTCACTTGTCCCTACAACTTTTGCATCAGTAAATTGAACTGTAAGGGTAATGGCCAGTTATGAACCATCTGGATTTCCCAAGGACCAGTGGTCCCACTGATAATTTTAAGTTTTTAATTGAGCTGTTTAAGAGACCATGAGCTGGCTGGAAGGGCTGCACAGCCCAGCAGCTGCGTCACTGCCTTATTTCTCACTGGGCTCCGTACAGTGGGCATGGTCTGCTTGGTCTAGAACTGAACCAGACCACTCCCCTTCAAGTCTCCCTGAAACACTGATGTGCATTTAGCTGTAGAACATCTTTTTATAGTAAAACAGCAAACTGTGTGTGCATCCAAAGCTTCAGCCTTGAGTTTCCTGTCCTGCATCCTTAATTCCAGCAGGGAGCTACAGAACCAGCTAAGGCTATAGACTAACTTATCTAGTTAAGTGAGGTAAACATCTTTTTATTTGGAGAACTTAGATTGAATTACCATGATTTCTTATGGCTGGAGCTTTGATTTCGAAGCATTACAAGAGATTTAATAAATTTTATCCTCTGTTTTCATACTTCATCCTGTAATCTGGTTTTGAAAAGGACACTTGTTTTTAAATTGCTCCATGCTTAGCTAAACAATGGATTCTTGGCCTTTTATAATCCTTTTCCTTCTTGCCTTTTTCCCCCTCTCAGACTGCTGGCACTGGAGTAATTAATACACATTCTTTATGGCTGATTTCAAAGTCTGTGTACTTTATACATGATAGGCCTGAGACTTGCTCTGGTTTTCTTCCCTTTTTTTTTGTGTTTCCATCATTCAAAAACTAGATTATTTAAATAAACACCATAGTAAGTAACTCCATCCAGATTTGCATCAACTGCAAATTGACCCAAATAATACTCTCTGCATTTTGTCTCATAATGATTCCAATTTGTACACTCAGTTGTAGTAGAGGATCTTACACTTGTGTCCTTTCTCGTTTCTCTTTGAACCAAGTAAATACTATTTTAGCTAATGAATCCTCCTCTAGAATACTTTATAATTTTACTAATGGCTGCCTGAAGCCTGTAATCCTCCTGGAATCACCACTCTTTTCTTCATGCAAGTTTTTCTTGTGAATATGCTGAACGTTTTCCAGGCTCATTCCAGTTTTCCCCCTATAGTTCATAGTTAAAGTGAATATGTTTCTTTAACCTCAATGCAGAATGTATTCCACCCACATGCTTGATTTTGTTCATACATTTCTTCAGAGCTGATGATTTTCTGCTTTTGTTCTTCAATGCTTTTATTTTCCTTGATTCCACATCATTTGCAAATATGATTACAGTCCTCCTTTCTTCCAGGGCTTTGTAAGACCTAAATTTGCTGTTCCCCAGGGAGATAATTTTTTCTAATTTCTGCAACTCATGTTTATTATTATTTTTTAAATTACTATACCTTGTTTTATGCTTCCCCTGACAAGTAGGTTAAGGTATTTAAATGCATATGTATATATATATGTGTGTGTGTATATATTAAGATTTACTGATAAATTGTGATGTAACTTTCGTAGCCAAGTCCTTGACGTACTTTTTCACTTTCTCATATTTAATTTGGGTAATTTTAGAAAAATGCCATAAAATTTAAATTGCTTTAGTCTTTAATTCTGAGTGACGTCCCTTCTTGGGGGAATATTTTAAACCTTCAGGTCCGTTGAAGTACAGTATTACTCTAACCAGCCATTGCGCTGAAACTTAGTACTTGGGTTAATGTTGTAATTGTAGGACTCTGAGTCAATAGAGTTGCAGTGCAATTTAAAAAAATTGGTGTATTATGCTTTATATACACTTGTGTCTACTTACAATATTTTTTCAAGTAAAACTTAGAAATAAAAAGCCTAGAGAAGGTTTCAGGGTTTCGTTCCTTTTTTTTTTTTTTTTTTTCTTTTGTGTAAAATATCTTGAAAGAGAATTTTGGATGAAAATTCATGAATGAGTTCTTCAGGCTAAGAAATTCATTGCTGTTGTTTTAAGAAAAGTTTTCAGATTTTTTTTCTGAAGCCGTATTTATTTAGGATATAAAGTATTCCTCTAAAGCTTTGTGGAAATAAATGTATTGTGAGGACTTAACACAAAAACTCAGAGTACTTTATTGGATGAAAACATTGGATCAGATGATGTGGAATTTGGGAAGAAGAGCGCGTTCTAAAAATTTTAGATTTATTTTAAGGACACTCAGTAGACACTGAGGCAGATCCAGTTAATGTAATATTAGTAGGTTTAATGCTGTACAGCCAAATGCTACATCTAGTTTTGCAGTGGTTTTTTTGACAGTCAGCAAAGGCACTGAAGATTCTGTGTGTGTGTTGTATTCAAAGCAGAATTATCAGAGGGGTTGTATCCTTTAAAGTAAAATATAATCCAGTGTGAAGACTCACTCCTTGAGTAGAGATCCCACACCTGAATTTCCTAGAAATAGCAAAGTGTAATTGTCCACAGGCTGTGGTTATATTTCCTTTGAGTTTTCAGACAGATCACAAAAACATTTACATTTACATACATTGCACAGATGGCACTTTGCAGCATGCCTATTTTGGGCTGGTGTCAGAGCTTTTTTGGCACACTTTTAAACTTGTGACCTTTGGCTGCTGTCATGGTCTTTGTATTTTGAGTTGCAGTGATTTCCTTCTTCTTCCTGGAACAGCTTCTCATTGTTTCTTCTTTGAGCAATGAATGTGTGTTAAGAATTCTGCCATGTCATTTATGTTCTTTTTGTTTGCATGGTAATAATTTGTATCTTACGCAAGAACACCCTAAATATGAGGTCTGCGCAGTACTACTTTTGTTTTGAATGTATCTGTATATCTCAGCATAAAATATAAGTACTAACTGCCCTGTAATAACAATATAATAAGAAATGTGCAATTGTTATTTCTAGCATTCATGAGGAAAAATAAGAAATTAGAATTTCAGAGTCATTTAGGTCAGAGTGCTCTTTGTCCCTCATCTTGAGTAATATTTAAGAGGACTGGATTTGTTGAGAAGATACTCCATTGTCATATGTGCTCTGGGGTATATGACCAGAGAAAAGGTTTCAGAGATAACCGAGATAATTTTGGTTAAAGTTTTAAATAGAAATTCCCTCATCAATGAAAGATGCTTTTGAAACTCCTCTCTCAGGGTTAAATTAAAACAGCTTATAGAATATGTCTAGAGCCACAGAAACATGGAAAACTGGTTTTATTTTCCTCTAGATAAGGACCCACAGCCCTAAAACATCCATAACGTTCAGAGGGAGGTGTGGATATTTTAATTTATAGCCTCAGTTCCAGGCACTTCTAAATGACACTGAGGACATTATGTGTATATAATGGCAGCATTCGTGACTGCACGAGCTTTAGTTTTGTGGCTTCTCAGCAATTCTACAATTCTGCTAATCCAAGCGAGGCCCCGTTCCCTGGGGACGCTCTGTGAGGCGGTGGCTGATGCTGCGCTCCCCTCGCGTGGCTGTCCCACGGAGGTGCCTCGTCCCCCTTCTCCTCCCGTCTGTTGGTGGCAGCTTCCCAAGGACCAGTGTGTTTCATGTTGGCTGCATGTTGGGCCTGGCAGTAAATCACCAGTGAATAGCCAGCTCTGTACTTCTGTACTTAAAGCAGCCCTGAACATTGATTAATGCGGCTTTTTGGTGGCAGAACAATGCTCGAGGCACAGAGACACGTGAAATTGCACTCTTCTAGTGCAAGAGGTAGCTTTGTCTTGCTGCTCCCCACCCTTCCCTTTGAACCATTCCCTTTCTGGGCTGGTCTGGAGCTGGGCTAATTGATTAGCAGAACTTCAGGCAGCTCTTTGGCCTCAACCTGAAGGACTGATGAGAGCCTTTGGGAATCTGGCTCTCTGCTCTGGAGAGCTGGTGGCACGTGTTCCAGCCATGGTCCTCACAGCCACCAGGCCACCTGCAGCCAGGGCTCCCAAGCAGTATTTGATACATAATCTAAGTCTCATAGGTCTAAATGGATGAACAGCTTCAGCTGGCAGGTGACTACATGACTAAGACTAAATTCAGAGTGAGCTGGTTGGTTTTGGTTAGAATTTCACCCCACCCCCCCCCCCCAATTTTCATTTTAGGTTTGGAAAAGCATGTAGAGGTAAGGAATGGGGTTATGCAAATTAGGTTATTCTCTTGCCTTGTGACGAGTTCCTGTTCCTAACTTGGGGTTATTTGTATGTTCCTGCTGCTCTGAAAGCAGCCCCTGTGACCAGCCTTGGAGAGTTGGGCCTTTCCTGCCCTTTGCAGGCACCTCAGTTCATTAGCCTCAATTAATCTTCCCAGCAATCCTGCACAATTCAGCCAATTAGTGGAGCAAAGCCAACACAGAACAGAAGAGTATTGTTACCCTTTTTAAAACCCGTCCATGCTTTCCACTACCTTATTTGTAATTGTCTTCATATAGAATTTAAGGTTGTGTAAAAATAGCTATAAAATGACAGCTCCTTCCTGAATATAAAATGGTTACTACAAAGCACTGACTACTTAGTAAAATCAGCTAATCTCAAACTTAATGTTAGAGCCAGGATAGAGAAAACTGTTTTTTCAAAATGCCAAGAATATAGTATAAAAACTTTTTACCTTACCAGCAAGCAGCTTGAATCCTTCCTTTTGCTTGACAAAAAAAATCAAGAAGTTGTCAAAAAATTGTTTCATCTGACAGAAGAAGAAATAAGGGGGTAGTATCTTAAAAAACTCCTCATATGCATAGAAATGCCTGCAGTCTAATGTGATTTTTCTATGATCAGTAACGTGCATGCTTGTTTGTATTTTGGGTGTATTTATAATGTACTTGATGCAGTATTTGTACAGTACTCAAATTGTGTTAATTACTGCATTTCCATCATATTTGTAGGCAAACATTTCTGCTGGAATTGGTAACTATAGTGGTAAATATGGTGTGTTTTCTTTCTATTTAGTCACTCATGGGACATATATTTATATTATTGTCTTGAGTACACATGAATATTTTTTATTATCTCTGCCTTCAGAAGAATTAACAATATCAAGGTGTTTTAAATTAGAACCAAAGTTTCACTGGGTTCCACAGTTTTCATTGTTTCAGGAATGTGCTTTCACTATTTAATTAATTTGTTCTTCTTCAAAGCTCTAATGTGAATTTTGAATTTAGAAAAATGCAGCAGCTTCCTCTGTGTGTTTATCTTGTCCCCAAATCCAGAATTCATCAATGATACCTTGTTTGAATAATCAGTAAAAGAGGGAAAATTATTTGTATTTCTTTGCAAAAGTTTATCAGAGATAAGCCTGTTTTTACCACAATCAAGACACAATAAAAATAATGGGATTTAATGTAATTTGTAACTCAAAATTCTGATTCCTTTTGCTTTCCTAGTCTTCAGTATTTATCTGCTTTATTGGTGACATTTTTTTCCTTTGGAAACCCACATGTTTTGTAGGGCTATCTTAGTTCCCACTTGTGGGTAACATTTTGGGGTTTTTTTGCTTGTGATATCCTGACTGTGTCTTTAAATCTTCTTCAAAGTAGAGAAAAAATTTAAGGTCAGACATACCAATATTTGATTGATGTGCCCATTATAAAATTCATCTTTTGTATTTATCTAGCAAAATGTTAATGTTCTAATTATGTTTTAATGTGAATTTGACATGATGGAATGCTGTAATTATGAAGTTTTGAAATAACCTGGTGGTTCTGTCTGAACTTGTATCTAGTTTCAAAGTCCAAGTCCTGTTTTGTGCTTTGAAGTGCACAGGTAGTGGTTGATGCAAGAGATGTCAACGTGCTGAATACATTTTGCTTTGAGAGGCTGGGACTCCATCTTAAATCTCCTGGGTTTTGGTATTTAGTACTCTGTGTCATTTGGAATCAATGTTCCAAAGAGTGTGGATCCTCTTTCAGAGAACTGTTTTGAGGATTAAACAATCAGAGAAAGGTTGACTTAACAAAATGGTCTTTTTTCGAATGTGATAAGCTCATGGCACTTCCTAAAGAAGTACTCTGAATAGAAACATTTCAGTGTTGGAAGAGACAACAGCCCTTTTCAAAAAAAAAGCCATTATAATATTTCTTTTCTAAAGAAGACAGCAAAGGGGCTGACTTGGAATACCCCAGTTCTCTTCCTGTTGAATGCATCTGAACTCCTGTTACTCCATCCTCCCATGTGCCCTCATGCACCCAGCTGATGTTGTTTCCTTGATGTGTGAGAACTGTATTGGATACGAGGTTCAGCCTTCTCTGATGAAACTCTGCCAGCATAAACCAAAGGACAACTAACAAGATCCAGTTTATATTGATGTTGACAAATGCTCATTGCAATAGTAGTGAACGGGTTGGGGTAAGGCCCCAGCATCCATCAGCTGTTTGTGGCTTTTGGGGCTTCTGCTTTAAACAAGGTCGTGTCCAGATGTTTGGCCTGAATGACCTTAGCTCCTCTCCAGGACCTTGTCCTCTGTCTTGGCTTCATCTGCAGGGAATCCAGTTCACATGCTGCAGGACTGCCCCACACCAAACTGAAATACAGTACAGAGGGGGATGTTTGGGAGTAATTTCAAAAGCAGACTGTCTAAATTGAAAAACTAACATATGCACACATTTTGAGGCGTATCGGGGTAACAAATGCCTTATTATGTAGCTGAGAGGTCCTTTTTACTGTAAAAGGTGACCTAGCCAGGGAAATCCATCCTTAGTTTGCAAAATAAATTTAAAACAAAGGAGTTTGAGTTTCATCTAGTCCTAGCTTATTGTTTGTTTAATGCACCCTCTCTCCTAATAAATCCCTGATCTAATATGATATAAGGAATAAAATATTTTACTAGGGACACCTGTAGGAAGATTTTCCTATCTACGTCTCTTTCATCATTTTCCTCTGCTTTCACTGCGATCTTGTAACAAGAAAAATAGATGGGGCCTTGATGAAATCCACTTATCCAAGGGTGCAAGGATATTTTTATCCTGCATGGACTGTAATGATGCATTCAGGGAGTTTCCCTTTTACATGGATATTCTGGTAAGGGGTTTGTGTTGCAGCTCAAGCTTGGCTTGGCATTCTGTGAATAAAAGTGGCCAGTTGCACTCTGGTCAAAAATGAGCTGCAGATAAAGGAATCCCAAGGCCATGTCTGAAACTGGATTTTCTGGAAATTAGTACATTATTGTACCTCCCTCAGCTCCACATAATTAGCTCTCTACGTTTTCATATGTTCATCAATTTACATTCATTGAAGGATTTAGGAAATTGGATAAGATACAAAGTTAAAGCTTAAACTGATACTTAACAGTGAAAGCGTTTTAAAAAAAAAAAAAAATCATGTAGACACAGTGGCAGTTACTGGTTGATGCCAAAAAAAGGATAATTTTGCTCCATTGCTGATTTCTGCACCCAGCCATAAGCTTCATGCCTCTCCTAATTAACTTCATGCTGGTGAGCAGATTGAGAATGGCTCTAGTCAGCACTAAAAATGCCTGGAAACATGCTGGTTTACAGCCTTATGCAAAGTTGCTGAATTTTTTTTAAGTCACTGCCAAAAGCCACAAGACATAGATGCATATGTTTGATGCTAATCACAAAATAATAAGGTAATTGATATTCAACAATTTAAAACAACAAACAGAGCGCATACTCTAAATCTGGCTGACTGGTTTTAATTAATGCTGTTGCCCACTGTTTGAGTGGAACCACAAAGGAAGTGGTGGGAACTTGGTTTTTAAAGAGAAGTTTCTTCAAAAATGTTGATAAAGTTTTCAGATAACTCTTTATGTGTCCAGGAAGGCAGCTGATGAACTGTCCTCCTTTCTTTGTTGCTTGCACTAGATTTGTAAAGAAAAAGCAAGGTTCTAGGAAGGTCAAACCCTCTGAAGGGTTTTCTTTCTTTCTTTTAAATTAGCTTGTGCTTTCTAAGGAACTCACTTCAGGATTTGTCCAGTATATGAAAATTAATTACACCTGGTCTAAGGGAGTATCTGTGAAGCACATTGGTTTTGAGACTGCTACACATCTACATCACAAAGAAGCTGAGGATAGAAACAGTTGTATTGTTGATGGAAAAGCAGTAAGAAAATGAATAGGATGTACTAGTAGGGAACAGGGGATAGGTCCTGGCATGGAAGAACAGGGACAGTTATTATTCCAAATTAGCTCTGGAGCTGAGGGGATTTTACAAAGGTGTTTCAGTTGTAGTAATTCTATCAGCTCTTGTAGTCGAAATTCTAGGCTACTATGAGATGAAGGATTTTTGGTAGCACTGACCCCTTGCCAGACATACTGGCAGTTAAACTAGCCAGTAATAAGTGTATAAATTTGAATGACACATCTTCAATAAAAAATTAACATTTCTATCAATTATTCAATTGAGAGAAATGAGATTTTTTTTTTAGGGAAGATGTCATCAATTTTTCTTAAACCTTTGATAAAATTTTGTTTCCTTTCCTTTGTTTCCTCTCTCTCTTCTGGAAGAAGACCACCAAAATATTTTGGATGATTCTGCTGTGTGAAGCATTAGACCATTGTGCCCCATAGCTGAGCTAGTTTTATTTGCTTATTTGTTTGGTGTGGGGTTTTTTTGTGTTTTTCTGTATATTTGCTTTTAAAGAAAGTCAGAGAGCAGCCGAGCTATGTATATGGTAGAATTATGATTAAGACCTTCTTGTCTTCATTGTCTACTCATCCTCCCCTTTACTGGGGATTGCCTCATAAACCCTAAAATTTTAATATATGAAATGGCTGTTGCAAAGCAATGTGATGAATGATTTATTGACTGGCTACTTCCAGGTAAATTGATAAGATTCTTTTTCATTGGAATAACAACCATGGTAACATTTTTCAAAAAGCTCTATTCAAGGAGGAGCTTGTAGAATTTGCTTCTTGGAAATGCCTTGGAAAGGAAGATTTTGTTCATTTGGCCAGATTAAGCAGTTTAAGGAGCAAAAGGCTTAAGGGTCCAATATGGGTGCGGAAAGCAAAAGCACATTTTCTAAGGTTTTCCTGTGTTTTGACAACCAGCATGTGAAAATCAAGAAAAATTCCATTGCTTCTTTTGAGTTATCATTTCTAATTAGAATGTAATGTTTAAAGATTGCATGTTTTCTGAGATGACTGTCAGAAAATGGTTTTTGTGCCTATTCTCTCACTCCCATTAAATAGAGAATGATTTATCATTTTGCTTAATTGAGGCATTGTTCTGGAGAAACTCTGAAAAAAAATTGCCAGCTTAGTGAATTGGAAAATCTCAGCCTGCTTTTTTTTCTCCTTCTGGCATGATGAAATGGTGCAATATACTGGTACAAACTGTTTCCTAAAGGAAATAAATAACTGAGGAATAGGTCTGTCAATGGCTACTAAATACGCAAGTCCAGATGCAAACTCTTTCAAACCACAGTTTCTGGCTGCCAGAAGCCTAACTCTGTGTATTAGGAAAACAATAATTCTATTAAATCTGTTACTCAAGCATCTGCAGCTCACCACTGATGGGGATGCAGTACTGAGGGAAAGCAGAATTTGAGCCTAGTCCTGCAAGGGATGAAATATTTTATGTTCTGATGTTTTGTTGGGAGAGGTATTTTTCTGCAGAGGTTAATGGAGAAACAAAAAAGGAAACTTTAGTATGTGGCATTTTTTAAATATTCAGGAGAGTTCAAAAAGGGGCATAAAGAGCCTGGAGTCAAAGTGAAGTGGCTATAGAAGGTCTTTGAGGTTTCCGACCCTCCATCGCCTTGGGCTCTGTTTCATTCCTGAGCTCTCCTGCTGGGTCCACTGCTGTGCCAGTTTTCCCAAGGGTGCAGAATTTCAGGAGCCTCCATACAGCATTCTCAGCTACTGAACTAAACACAGTAGCATTTTTAAAAGAAAGTTCAGAGCTAGTGTTTCAGAAACATGATTGAAAAGAGATGGGGTATATTATTAAAATTTAGGAGTTGGTGACTTCTAGAGGCGATCTACAGGGAGAAGTGGTGAAATTCTCCCATGTTTCTGTTGTTCATGAATTTAATTTCCTGTAGCTTGATAACTTCAGCCTAACTCATCTTCCTTATACCAATTTGCCTTTGGGAGAAGGGAAAATAAGGCAACACTGTCTTGTTGCTTTGTTTTCCACTCATTCTCACTGCTCCTGCCACAAGGCTTGAGTACCAACACTTGACATTCTCATTAAACCCTGCTGAGGCCCTCTGTGGCAAACTCATGACTGTGGAACTCCAACAAACAGTGTTGGTGGAGGAAGTAGAATCTGTCAGATTTGTTTCAGCTGTAAATAGTTCATTTATCTAGCTTGAAAACTTTTTTACTGCTGTATTTCTGAGAAAATAATTATACGAAGTTGTAAATATCAGGAAGCTCGGGCTGAAAAAGATTGTAATGAGCAATTCCTTGAAGATAAGTATAAAGCTGAGTGTGTCAGTTGAAAAGCATGCTTGGCAGGATCAGAAAAAAAAGAAATAATTAGGATCCAGCTCACCTGTAGAATATTTCTTTCTGTTGAAACTTAAGAATTTAGAAATAATGACTTCCAACAGGTTTCTGAATAAGGTGCTGGTTTGAGTTAGTGGATATTTCAAGACCGGTTAAGATGGGTTTTTTTAATATAAAGTCCAAAAACTACTGACTAAAAATTTATTTATGAATAAACATTCATAATGTTTATGTTTATTTCATGTTATTTATGAATAAACATGACATTATTTTGTATCTTCAGCACTGAAGATAATTATTTAAAAGATTGAAAAGATTTGCCCTTCAGTTATCTCGCAGACAGAACTTAGAGTTCCATTTCTTCCCACATGTCAGCTCTCAGAGTGCCCTTCAGAAATTTTTGCTCTGTGAGAATATTTTTTATAAGTGGCCATGGAAAAGCTGCAAATGCAGGTCAAGGCTGAACCAAAAAAAAAAAATAAAAAACAACAACACAAAAAAAGTACTACTCAGGAAGCTGAAAATTTCCTGGAACCAAAAATATTGTACAAGTTCTATATTGCACTGTTGGATATTGTTCAAATACATGTTTTGTGTAGCTTCGGTGTAGAAAATCCATGTGTACATTAATAAAATAAAAGTTGAGCATAGAACTATCCTTCCTTCCTTCCATCCTTCTGTCCTTCCTTCCGTCCTTCCTTCCGCTGGAGCAGAGTAGCTTTTTAATGTTGCCTAGCCTACATTTGAGCATTTGAGTCTCACACTGGTAGTAATCCCTTTATCAGCATATGATAAATGTTGCTGGAGAGAAGTTCCTTCTCACATGCAGTACTTGCAGTTTGAAATATCAGATTTCAGCTTTCTTAATACGAGTTATTTGCAATTATGCAGAGTTTGTTGTATGTTCTTCATATTTCTTTCCTGTGTTGCTGATTCTGGCTGTCCAACTAAAAATCATATTTAAAATAATTAAGTTGTATTAGGTTAACAAGCCTCAACTTATTGCTGTGGTGGCTTTTTCAGGTGCCTGTTAGAATTTTGCTGTGGTGTAGATATGTAAGGTATTTCAACATATGCAATCTGGTAGGCAAAAGACAGGAAAGCAGCATCCAGAGCTCCATTTGTAGCAGGATTCACCAGGCAGGTAAAAGGGAAGAAGAATGAGTTTAGTAACACCAGGAGTCTGGCTTTCAGAACAGACAGGAAAACTTCGCTTTCCCAGTATAGAGCAGGACTTTTCTTCTAGGTGAAAATGGAAGCAAAGCTGGTCTGCCTTTGTTATTTTAGATTTGATTTTATGATCATAAAAATCCAAAACGAACTCAATTTTGCAAAAGTTGAATTTGTGAGAATGGCAGTCATCTTGAAAAGAATTTCTGCTGAAAAAAATGTTGTCTTCCTTCTAGTTTAGAGCTTTGGGAAAAAGGTTCCATAGCTTGCCCTTTGTTTGATTTTATTACCCTCACTGGCTACCTCTGTGTCCTTGACTTCAATGTGTATATGCACTGTTACTAAGAATTTTCTCTGTGTAAACATTTGAAGAGCAAACAGCAGTATCTTGTAAAGGGTAAGTGGATTTTCTGAGGTGAATACCCTATAGGTAATGTGGACTTGAAAGAGCATTCCAGCAGAGCTCTGGCTTTTCCAAGGCTATCTCCAGCGCTTAGTTAGCCTTAGCCTTGCTCAGAACTGTGCCATCAGTGTTTTGTTGAAACTCTTGGAGAAGCAAATAAACCTTGCCTTTGCTGGGGTTAATTTAGTGCAGCCTGAAGCGGCAGAGCAGTTCTGGCAAGCGTTCATAAGCTGAGTAAGCAGCACCCTCACATCTGTTGGCAGCGTGAGTGCCGTAAGGAATCCGGTGTCTGAGGAGACATCAGACTGTCCGGAATGGGAGCAGGAGCATCAGTCACTAACAAGTGAGAGCTCTGGATGTGGGCACTTTGAGTCAACTGCTCACATGGTAGAATATGGATATGGTATTTGTTGTCTTCTCTTTCTCCAGTACTTGTGGAATTCAGCTGGAAAACCTAAGATCATTATGCTGGGAAAAGCCTGTCTATTCTGGCTTGGCCAATTACTTAATATTTACTTGATTAAAGAATTGGGGCTTTTTGGGGGGTTTTAGTGAATCTACCGAAATTCCAATCAAAGCAAATTTTTCCAGGAAAGTTAGTAGAGCCCTGATATTTCAGAGCTACTTTAAAATCTAGCTTAAGTAATTAAATAAATAATGTTTGGGGATTTGCTTTTCCTCTGGATGGCCAGCTGGATCTTGGCAAATCACTTTAAGACATTATTCCTTGTAATCAGTCTTTGCTTTTCCACAGCAGTGCTAGACTAAACAAGAGAGCATTGAAAATCAAAATTTGGGTCAGTGATGTAATCATGTTAAATACCTCAACACTTACTGAGTTGAGTAATTTCCTTCTCCAACATAATTATTACACAACACTGATCATCTTTATTATTAAGCTGTGCTTTTAAAAGGTATTTGTGCTTTATTTGAGCAGTGGTAAAGACCTGATCCAATCTTGGCAGTACTACTGCAAGGTCCTGGAGACCTGGTGTTCCCTCCCTGCTTGGTTATCCTGCACAACGTTGCTGTATCACTTTGACTTTCCATAGGCATTCTCCTAACTCTAAGATCAGCCCAGCAGTGGGCATGACAGCTAATATTTCCACAGTCTGGAAAAATATACTACTTCACAAAGATATTCTGACTTAGCTTCATTTTGGAAAATGTTTTGAGAATACAAATGGTAGTTGGTGATACATGAGATACGCATGTGCATTCAGTCAAAAAGCAGACTAGTTGCATAATTGTGATTCATGACCAGCCTCACATTTTGATTTTTCTTTAGTCGAGGTGGACTATCAGCAGCCACTACAGAAATGGTAAAAAAAAAAAAAAATAAACAAGAAAATAAAAGTATTAAATATGTTAAACAAATAGAATCCATCTGTTTGTGAGCACTTGGTGAGCCAAAGGAACAAAAAAAAAGTTTTGAATACATTTTTCTGGGGCAGTTCATTGCTTAGGTCTACAAATCTCAGTCAAATTGTTAAATATGATATAAGCTGTTGAAACTTGTCAGAATTCATGTTCAAAATAAAAGGATCTGATTTTCCTTTAAGGGTTTTGGTTGCGTGTTGTTGCTAGCATTCATAAATTGTCCTGTGATTAAGAAAAATGACATGGGAAACAAACAGTTTTAAAGTGATGGGGAAGCATGTTAGGGACTATTGTAGTAGAGCATTGCTTTGTACATTTATCACTTCTATTTCTAAAGTTGTGTGGTTCCAAATGGATCTTTGGTTTCGTGTGTAGTCAGATTTTTTATGTATTCAGTACAGCCTTTACTTATGTTTATACCTCATTTATTTTGTTTAAGAACTACTTATGTGCTTTTATCATTTAGTTTTCTCTTGTTGCTGCCAAATCCTGAAAAATTGGTCCCAGTGGTATGCTGCAGCCATTAAATACCAGTTGGTTGCGGAATATCATTTGAACTTATTAAAATGTGATTCATCTGGTGCCAAGTTTATTCACAGGCCTTGTGCTGGGCCAGGCATTATACATCAAGGGAGAAAAATGCAAACTCCCGTGGGTAGAGCTGCACAACTTAATTCTGGGAGGGTAGTTAACTCCTGTCTGCACTGGAGCCAGAAGGGTGCTGCTGTCCCTTTTCTTCTCTTACATTTTTGCCTCAGTGGCCGAGGGAGCAGGAGCTGGAACACGTGAGCAAGCAGAACTTCTGTGGTCCTAATCCTCTAATTAGACTGTCTTGCACAGATGGTATTTAGATTCCTTTTTCTGTGTGAAGAAAGCATGTGGTAACAATATTCATGAATTTTTTATAAGATCAAACATGCTATGTAGGTTTTGCTTGCATATTTCTTAACCTTGCGCTTGGGCCAGACCACTGGATGGAAACAAATGTGAAATTGAACCTAAGTACACAGTGGAGTTCTTACCAAATCATTTTGCAGTATGCAATAAATCAGTAAATGCATTGCACCACTGTAGTGGTATTTGTGTCGACGCAACAAGTTTTTCATTATCTCAGTCATTGACCCCAAGTAGGAAAATTCAGTAAAGCTCGCATTGTTGCACTCATCCCAATGGTTTATCCAAGAGTATGTATATAAAGAAGCTATGTTTTAGTTTTGTTTTGAATAATATATGCTGATAAAGACATACTGAGTTTGCAGCTTTAAAATATATGTTATTTTAAAGATAAATAATAAATAAAATTATAAAGATATAATCTCCTATAGACTAATTAAAGCATTTTGGACAAAGGGATTATATAATGTAGGTGTTAGAGGGAGATGCATTATTGTAAAGCACTTGCATTGGGAAGTCATCTGGTAATCTTGTCACGTAAATGGCCTCAATTTTATGTATAAGAAAAATTACATACTTGCCTTAAAAGTTACTCCACTGGTGGCAGTGTTTTTCATTTTCTTGTTCAACACCCACAGAACCAAGAGATAACAAAGAAGTGAGCCATTATAAAAGCAGAGGCTTGCTGTGTTTATATTTATATCAAACTTGCCAATTATAGTGGCAGTTCCTTGTACTGTCTGGCATTTATAGGGTGCAGTTGGAATCAAGTTGCAGCCTTTAAATTGTCCAAGATGGCCTTTGAATAAATGAAATTGGATTTTTCCACATTGTTTTGATAAAACACTGATTTACCGAGTTTTGTTACTGTTACTGAACATACTTGAAGTGTCAGAGAGATTCTCATAAGAACTTCAAAGGAACAAATAAAAGGGAAAAAAAAGATATGCAAGAACATCCAGAGGGCAGAAGCAGAAGAAAAGGAGAGGTAAAGACAATCCAAGAAATAACAGTTGTAACCAAATGTCCTGAATCCAGTACTAGCAGAATTTGAGAAAATTATTTAGGTTCTGGTATTTTTTAACAATAGAGCGTGGAGTTTCTGGATGAACAGAGAAGTAGTGATGCATGTTGAGAAAAAGAGTGGCATTAACAGATGTCCTGCTGCAGGTAAGAAAGATGAGTGTTATTGTACTTAACAGTGAGGCAGAAAGAGCAGTTGTAGTGTAGGGGTCAGGGCAAAAGGGATGTGGACACCAGTCTTATCACCTGTAAAATTTAGATATTGTGCCAAAAATACCAGGAAGTTGAAGGATATAACGGTATCTCATGAGAATGTGTAACACAGTGATGTTCTAGACTTTTTGAACTATGTAGAACTGCAATTAGAATAGGTAAAAAAATAAATAAACTGCCATTTAAATGACCAGATTCACAAATAGAGTGTTTGTGGTTACCATTAAATCCTTTACAATCATAAGAATACATTTTAGAATCATTTCGGTTGGAAAAGACCCTTCAAGAGTTCAGTCGTTAACCCAACACTGCCAAATCCTCCACTAAACCATGTCCCTAAGTTCCACATCTACTTGTCTTTTAAGTACCTCCAGAAATGCCATATTTTTTCACCTAGCTGAAGGGTAAGCCTGGGAGAAAGTGCCAACAGGAGTTACTGTCTGTTCTGAAAGACTGGCAGTGTTGGAGACTCCACTGTTTCCCAAGTGCAATACATTCTATTGTTTCATTATTTCATTCCCTGGCATCTCTTCTGAATTATCCTTGCTCTAATTTCAGTGCTTTACTCTTTGTCCAGTCCACTAGGGGCACTGAGAATTGTCCTCATTCTCTTTGCAGCAACGTTGGCATATTTGAAAACTGCTGTCATGGCCCTACATCACTTTTCTCCCAGCTACTGAGACATTTTGAAAGATTAATATAATTTGCATCAATCTGATTTCACAAGTCTTGTGCAGTGGTTACAATAGCAAAAGCAGGAACACATTTTTTGCATAGAAAAGTAAACTTTTGAAAGCACAGCTCTGGTTTGTAATTGTGATCATCTGGGAAGATGTGAGAAACAATGGGCTTTCGGTGAGGCAAAAGAGGGATGTAGCATTCTCTTTCATAGTACTACCATTCAGTATCCCTCCAGAATATTCTGCTTGTGTGATATACCAGTACTGAAATCATTCCAGTGGAATCTGTTTTGTCAAAAAGATCCCAGTATAGTGAGTTGGTGAGTGGAACTGCAAAGGCTTTCTTAGCTCACTTTTAAGAGATAAAAAACTGTTTGGAAACAATGGAAGTGAAAAAATAGCAAAACTTATGGCACAGTAACAAGCATGGGACTATGCCAGAATTGTAGAATCATTCACTGGGGGGGTAAAATACTTGTATTATGTAATGAGTATATTGAATGAAGGTGATTTAGGACATTTGAATGTGGTCACACTGGGCGAGAGGAAGATCTCTACACTGTGTTGGATGTCACATGCTGCTGATTTGGAAGGTTGTTGACAAGGCCTTTGCTATTTAGGTGTCTGATTTTTAATCTAAGTAAAGAACTCTCAGGGCTGGATATAAGCATGATAGGAACCTTGAAACTGATGAACTTTTCAGGCAATTGTTCAGTGGTCCCAGTGGTATTGAAATGCTTATACAGTAGCCTGGGAAAAGAAGGAGACCTGGTGCAGGCTTGCTGCTGCAGACAGAGCTTCAGTCGATGGACAAAGGAATACGGACAAGCCAGAAATCAGATCTAAGAGTTCAGCTAGCCCATCTACTTCTATTTTGGTGGAAGAGAGACAGCAAAATTTGATATCTCCAGAGGGAGATAATAGTGCAAACAAGACAATAAATCCTTCTGAAAGTCACAGTTACCTCAGTTCTCTTGAAAGGTGAATAAAATAAATCAGACACGTAAGAATAACACTCTTTGTCGAGTGGTTTATCTCTTGTAAAGGAAGGAGAACATTCAGATAGAAGAAAATGGGAAGAGGGAAGATATTTTTAATTGGGTCTGATGGTTTAATCCGATGGTTTTATGAATAATTTAATGTTTAAAGAATTTTTGAGGAAAGATGAAGTGAGAAGGGGACTATGGCCAAATATTTTAGCTCTGTGTCCTTTCTCCCACAGTACTGAAGGATATTACAGGAAAACTGAAGTAAAATTAGATAGCTAACTTATAAAATCATCTACAGAAAAAGGAAACTTTATGGCTGTTGCTGTGTAAATTAGGAAGAGGAGAAAAGTATTTTCAGCCTTATGCAACAGCAAGGAAAGCTATAAAGAAACTGGTTTTAAAAAGCAGAGTTTGAAAAGTATACAGCATCAGCAGAAATAGTTCCTGGTAGGAAAACTTTAAAATCTACTTTAAATGTGAGAAGGAATAGTTATCCTGCACATGATTTCTGTAATTCTCTCAGTATGCTAGACATTGAATTGAATGCATTTGATTTGCCACAGCAGAAGCTGGGACATAGTTCTACAAGTGGGAAGGCCAAGTTTGAAACCACGAAGTAGGTCGGAATTTTATGGAAAGGACGTCTTGCAATTGTAGCTTGAGAAGAGGTGATGTTACATACAAATCCTCCTCTGCTCTACAGCAGCGATAGCGTGAAAAATATGAGGTTTATGTTCTCAAGAGTGAACCAAACCCCAAAAGGCCAGTCTGTCTTTAAATTAGTCTGTGGTTTATAGTAGTGAGCCGTTATTATGAATTGGAGTCTTTGTAAGCTGCTGGCCAGAATCTTCCTTGCAAAAGGAGAATCCAAGGTGCCTGCTTTAGTGGTGGGGCTTAAGATTGTTTTCCTCAGCATTTCTGTTACTTAGTGACAGGGAACTTCCTCTGCTGAACATGTTAACTTGTTTCTGTTGTTGTTTTTTTATTCAGTATAATGACTTCTTGGCCTCCTACCACAAAGATGTTTTTACTCTATCGGTAGTGTCTGGTGAAAACTGCTGCATTTTAGTTTAAGGGAAAGAGATTAACCCAGCATTGAAGATGTCTGAGTTACCATAACGCTTGTTTTTGGGGTTTTGTTTCAATAGTGAGTATGGCAGTGGCACTATCAAATCATACAGAGGTGGGAGGGAGAGTCGGTGTGTAAGGTCTTAGGCTTTCAGTTTTGGAAATTGTTTGGGATGTTAAACAAAATTAACAGGTGGAAACTTAATCATACTTTATTACCTCTTCCTCTTAATGATGGTATATTTTAAGGAAAAGACATGTTAGTCTGTCATTAAATGCCATTTCCCCCCAAATTTTAGCTTCAGAACATTTTCAGCTTTGGTTTTACATAAGAACATGAATCTACAGATTAGGACTTCATCCAGCAGATAGGGTAAAAACAGATTAAATTCAGTATTGTCCAAAACTTGTAGCCCTGTGCTAGAATGATGAACAGAAATGTGTGCATTTAAGGGGAATAACAGATTGTCAAATACAATCAATGATCTTAGGAAGCAAAAGTGACTGAAAATTAGGTCTGTGAGGGTATCAAAAGATGACTGATCATCTGTTGGAAATCAGCTTAAAACGTTACTGTTAAGTAGGTAAGGACACATTTGTGCCATTGTAGAAAGACTGGGTGAGAACTTGTCTGAAATACTGTGTACAACTTTTATCTCACGTGTTCCGGAGACATGAATTGTGAATAGAACTAATACTAAGGAGAGCTACAAGAATGACTGGAAGCATGATGAATTAGGGTTGTAAGAAGATACTGTAAGAGCAGCTTTGCTTGGCCTAGTGAAATTGAGAGCTAAAAAATCTATATTGTATGACTGATGTAGAAAAGGAAGGTATTTCCTTACAGTTAAAAACCCCAGATTTTACCTAAAAACAAATGAATAGAAAATGATTCTAAATAAAACCTGACTGGAACTTCAGAATGGAGGTTTAATTATAAAAGATGTGAGCATTTTGAAGCCGATTTTTTGCCTAAAATATCGAGGACAAAAGTGTTGCTTTCTAAGACAGATCTCAATAATTATATTAGAAAGTTGGCATACTTAGTTTTGAAACTGAGATCTAGTCTCATTGATTCAGAACATCTGTACTAATTGGCTGTTGTTATGAAGTACATGATTGTAAGGATACATCCTTGAATAAAATTTAACAAGGGACCTATCTAAAAAACAATAGACTTTTTAAAACTTGCCTTATTTAACTTGCATTTAGTTAAAACATACACACTGTAAAGCAAAACCTTGTATCCTTCAAGGAGGATTTTCATGGGTAAGTGAGCACCATGTATTGGAAAGACTAACAGTTGTCCCATGTATCTGTCTTTTTCCCTGTGTGGTCTGAACACGGATAATTACAGGTAATGGAAAGCAGCAGTGATGTACCAAGCATCCCTTTTATCTTCTGTCCGAGTGTAAAACCTGTACTTAAAGGTACAACTAAAATTCCATTGTAAGCCCAGTATTTCCTTCTTATTTTTCTTCTGCTGCCTTTAACAGGTTTGCTATTTTTTGCTTTGTCTTTTAATAGCACACTTTAAAATTTTGGGGTAGTGGTCTGTGAGACCCCACACACACAGGTCATTTTATAATTACTCTTTTTTTAATAGAGACATTTCATTTTGAAAGAAGATGGCACTGTCTTTGGCACTGTCATATTCCTTATATGCCTGTTTTGTTGGGTAGCTCTCAGATGCTTATGGTGCATATTCAAGTAAATAAATTCAATAATTTTTTCAATTTGTTTCTGCTTTTCGTGTATTTATCTACTCTGTATGTCTAGTCAAACTTTGGTGTCCATCCTTTAAAAAAACTCCAGAGATATGAGGGGCCCAGTATTTCTTTTGTTTCATGCTAATGGAAGTCTGGATAACTGTTTGAGTAACCTGGTCACCTCAGTCAGAAAGTTTAGTCACCTCTGTCAAATAAAGTGCAAGATAAATTCTTTCTGCATTGATGGAACTTGTAGTAAGACTGCCTTATGTACAGAGCCATCCTGCAGATTCCAGGTGCTTTTAATTTTCTGTGTTTGTAGAAAGAAAATGATCCATTAATCAAAGTATTTATTTATTCTGTCTTACCCGACTGTAAGTTTGCCGTGGATGGTTATATGTGACTCTATTGCAGATGCACGTGAGTCTTAGTTAATTGATTAACTAAGTTATTAATGTGAGTTAATGGGCTTTGTGGAAGGAGAGTTTACTTAAATGGATCCAATCCAACAAACACATATTCTAGACATTAAAACCTCAAAGAAAAATATCATATGTAGGTAAAATTTGAGCTGATTGTTCCTATTTATCGCTGAACATTAAGTATAATTTGTTTAGTATGGTTGCTGGTTTCTTTGTAATCACCATTTCATAAAGTTTCATGTAAAACTCTCTATTGAGCATTTTAATGGTTGTATCCTGATAGCTTTCCTGCATACAGCATTTTCTAGCTGAGAGGGTGGTACTGTCAAAAAAAGTAATTCTGATTCTTCTGCAGCTTTCAGTTCGTGCACAAGAACTGAAATGGAAAAAGTACCCAAGTCTTCCTATCCTGTTTCCTCCAAAGCAGGGGGAAGCACACTGCTAAATTCACAGTTGTATTCAGCTGTTCATGACAGCAAATGTAGTTCAGTTGTGATGATTTCCTTAGTTTTTTTAGAAGGGGAAGGTAACAAGTTTTTATGATAAGTCAGGCAGGCATAGGCTTGGTACTTGGGTTTTGTTTTGTTTAGCAGTTTTTGATGAAAAACCCATATGCATCAGATTTTTTTGATGGGGTTTTTTTGAGTTTTTTGGGTATTTTTAAGAACTCCCTTTCACAAATTCAGCTAAAGTTTCAGGTTAAATGTAGGGAAGCTGTTACTCTCTCTGCATATCAGGATAGTCTAGTATGACAAAGTGGTAATGATAAATAGCTTCACTTAGTGCTGAGACTGTCCCTTTGTGTTTGTATTTACACTTTTCACCTCACAAGTGCCATTCATTCCTATTTTATATTTACTGTGGGCCTTTGCTTGATTAATTATATGTCAAAATTGAAACTTCAGAAGCAGAAATAAGTGGTAGGGAACGCACTTGAGAAGAAAACTTTCTTCAAAAGTCTGTCCTTTTATTACTAATCTTGTTCCATTGAGTATTTTTCAAGGTTTAATAGGGATTTTTTTAATGCAATTGTTTAATTAAAATTAAACTATTAAATCCCTTGTGTCAGCCAGTGTCATAAATGGTCATTTCTGAAGAGAAATGGCTTATATGGTTGGTTATTTAATGAATGTTCACAGTGTTTGGTGGTGTGCCTGGCTGAAACCCAACCACTAGAATAGAATATCTTTGACCTCTAGAGATGAAAATCCGAGTAAGACAAAGTTTATAGGGAGATGTAGAAAAGAATTAGGCTGAACTTCAGTTTTCAAAAACCTGCTTTTTTCTCTACTAAAAAGAGTAGTTTATGCCTAGGAATTCACCTTGCTGAATGCCATGAGAAGGTGCTTGTTTTAGTAAGACAAGTAATTGTTAGTTGGTTTGATGAGCTGGAGTCTTGCGAGCTTGTTTCTTGAGAGCAACATAGAAGGAAACATGCAGAGTTGGAGAGGACAGCTCGTGGACAATCCCAGCAAGAATTGAACTGTTACTGAAATTGTGTAAAGGAACATAATAAAGCATCATCTCAGAGCTGAAGCCTTTTTTTGTAGCACCGTGATGTGTTTAACACCAGCTCAAAGAGCAGCTTACTTGGGTTTTGTCTTGCACTTGTGAAGAAAGCAAAGCCAGAGCTGACAGTAGTGCTGTAAGCTGACTTTGTCAGCTGCCTTACAAAGCAGAACAGAGTTTAAGGACAGAAAAAAAGAAATGCTGTATTTTGATCACATTAACAGGAGCACTTGGAAACTCTTCTGCAAAGAGCAAACCTAGTTAGAGAGGAAACTTAACTGCAGGATACTTCCCATCTGATTGATAAATAATGTTTAGGCTTGCACATAAACAAATCTGTTTTTCACTTGGCAGTTTGCTATAATTGCACAGCTTAATAGAGGCATTCTCAGAATAGTCCCATTGTCTGCCAGCACAGCATGGACTCGGCTGAGATGACAGGGAAAATCTCAGTTCTATGTACCACAGACAGGCTAAGTCAGATGTTTCTGTTCCTGTCTCCTGGAACCAATTTTTTGCAGATTGGGCTTTTAGCATTTTAGTAGTGGCTTCCAAAGAACTGGTATCTAATGTGGTGGCTAGGAGGGTGGTCTGGTTTAGGGGCTGCCTGATGAAATATCTGACTTCCTGACTGGTATCTTTCTAGAGGGAGGGAGAATTGTTTTGTTGAATAGCTCATTGCTGGGAGGATTATGCCGTGAGAGTTTAGAAAAGAAGAGAAATCTTCGTGGGATCCAGGCCTTTTGTTACAGCTACTGATATGGATGCTAAAATCAGTGGGATATGTTTTTGAGCAGCAATTATAACAGAAGACATCTGGGAATGTTAAATGCATCCCTAAGCATCGAGGTGTGTGCTTGTTGATACATAAAACATGAAATATGTACAGGCACATGTGGTTATTTTCTTTGTAGCTAAATCAGTCACAACTGAAGGGAAAAAACAAAGCCAGAAAGTTCCTTCTCCTTCCCATCGAGGTGAAAAGGCTACAAACACTGGAATTTTTGCTTAGTTCCCTCCCTCAGTCTTTCATTATTTCCCTCCTACTTTCCCTTCTTCCCTCCCACTTTGTGTTCTCTCCTTAAAGGATGGGAGTAACATAGGTGTTCAGCCTAAAGAAGATAAAAGTTTTAAGGTAGAAAACATACTATTAAGCTTTCATATATGTGTGTATATACACACACACACATATATATAATATAAATATATTTAATAGAATATATATAAATATAAAACAATATAAAATCTTGTTTTCACTACTGCATTTCACACGTTTTGTAGGAAGTGGATTGGAAAAGTTTTCCTATGTTCTTTTCAGAATGCATGATTGGTTATTAAGAGAAGGAAGAACTTGCACAGTAAGATAATGAAAATTACAGACAGAACTTGTGTTAACATCATAGTAATTGCTTACCTAATTTAATGCATGCAGGTTACATTTGAAGGTTTTGCTCATATATCTTTCAAGTAATAACTAATTTTAGGCTGTTCACAATTTTAATATGGATAGTACTTCCATGCACAGTAAGGTGCCATTGTTCTGTTAGACCTATTACTGTTTTGAAGTCTTCCTAAATTTAAATGTTGCAGCCTGTCTTGCCTTTTTTTTTTTTTTTTTAACTTTCTCTTCCTATGTACTGCTTTTATGAACTTCTCAGAGTTTTGAGTCTGAGTACATCGCAGTACATGTGTAGATCTGTTCTCTCAGAAAAGTGGACTTGTCTTTTCAAATCTGCTCTGTAGATTTGGAGATGGTATGTCACAGGTGTGTTGGTTTTGGCCTGCAAAATTAACATGAATTTTAGACAGTTAACTTCATTGATATCAAGGATGCTATTCCCAGCATCACAAGGGAATGCCTTTGTGGACAGTACAGTTATACAGTTATCACTGAGGGGGAAAAAAACCACAATAAATTATAAAACTTGGATTAGCGTATGCAAGGTGAAGAATCTAGAGCTTGCATGTCAGATTCCAGTTTGATTTTGCAGCTCCAGTAATTAGGTTGATTGATTGAATTGTATTTATCCCTGTAGTTGAAGCATTGTTGATAACTAAATTTCTGAAGGTGTAGTCATGGCTTTTCACAAATGCTTTACACAAAAGTGACCTGTAATGTAGAATGTTGAGATATTTAAAGACACTTAGGAACCTTTTGCTATATGTGGGTAGATGTCATGTGTGACTTCAAAAATGCCTTAGTGGGCATTTAGGTGAGTGGATAATTATCTAAGTCGGACAAAAATACTTCTAAAAGTGTGTTGCCAACTGATCAGCATTCAAGCCTATAGAAATATTCAGGTTTTTGTCAGCCTCTTCCCAGGGCTCTCAGCCAGCACCTGACTGGCACTCATCTTGGACCAAGTAGATAGGCTGTTTCTCATTATTGAAGTGTAAAAACTTGCCTAGCAAGGAATTGGATAAAGCTTGGAAGATGCTGTGGTACGAAACAATCCAGTGAGAATCAGAGGATGTCTCCTCTTCCCGGCTAATGCTGTGCATTCCAGTAGTGGATTCCAGCTTATAAGAACACGTATATGTTTGGTCCATCTCTGTCTCCCATCCTCCTCTCAACTTAATGACTTTTTCTTCTTTTTTTTTTTTTTTTTGGCTGAAACCCCCACAAAGGCACTGTCAAAACCCCAAATCCAATATTTATGTAAAATAATGCAGGGAAGATGCAGCTGAATGTGCTCATTTTCCAGCATGTTCAGCATTTTTTTGTCTGCTCACTGAGCGTGAGATGGAATTTTCAACCAGCAATTTGAGGTAGACTTTCATCTTGCAGAAACTATTTTCTGGCAGTTCCAAGTGTGTGCAGTATTTGGTAGGGCAAATGTATCTGGGGACCTTGTATCTTGATGTGATGGCTTGTCACTAAGTTGCCTCTTAGTGACAAGCCATCACTAACTGTTGGTTAGTGAGGCACCTTCTTCGAGGCTGGAAAAGAAAGGATGAACCTAATAAAGAAAAGATTTTGTGTGTGTGTGTGTGTGTGCCTGTGCACATGTGCATATCCTTTCAAACTGAGAATAGCCACTCTTTACCTCTGCTAAATTTATGGCTTTTAAGCTTCTCATTCTTTCTGGGTTTGTTGGCCTCATCCAAGAGGGAAATATCTTTGCCTTTGACAAGAATAAAGAAGTTACCTCAAGATTTTAATACGTTTTTAGTGCTTAGGTTTGTTATAAAAATATACAACTTACCACAAAGTGTTACTATTTATGTTAAGGATCCGTGTCTGAAGAACCTCAGGGTTGTGTTTTGAATTTTGATAATGATATTATAATAATAAAGTTGATGCTACGGTGTAAACCCTGCAGGCCCTGAAGTACATTGGTTGCAATTCCAACATGTGTGGAATTGCAACTGCAATTTCTCCTCTGCCTGACTTGTCATCATCTGCTGCAGTGAAGAGGAAAATCTCAACAGTAGCTATTCACATCTGAAGGGTTTCACTTAAGCTAAATGTCACATGAAGGCATTTCATGTTTATTTTACAGTAGGAGTAGAAAATGATAGTATGATTTTTTAAATTGTAGTATGATTTTTTTTTTTCCCAAGAAGGTTAGGACAAGATGATCCTTGAGTTCCCTTCCAACATGGTGTTCTGTTCTATGCTTTTTTGGAAATTGAAAAACTGTGAGGAAGACAAAGCACATAATAGTTCAGATCCATTTTCCAGACTCAATTATTCTGAAATATATATGGTTTTTATTTCTTACTAGAAGAATAAAGAATAATTCTACTGTGTTTGCTGCAAAATTGGAATAATGTAGAGAACACTGAACCTATCCAAATCTCTGCCATGGGCCTTTCATGAAAGTTGTCTCTAAAATGTTGAATCAGATGTTTGCAATTTCATTTAATACAGTTAAATAATTTTGTTTTAATAAAGATAAATCTTTTTTTAGTGCCATAGATTACTCATTTCTTTTCTTTCCTAATTATTTTCCATGGTATTTAAATTATTTAAAGCCTATTTTAAAAGTGTTTCTGCATGGAGACAAATAAAAGTAGTATTGGTACAATTTAGCTTCTGTCTTTCATACTTATTTCAGAGAGATGGTTCATGGTAATTTGTATATCAATGAATTAATACCTTCTACTATGGATAAAGATGCAAGTCTGTTACCTAAAGGTTAACAAGGTACATCTGAATCTCAACAAGGTACATCTGAACGTATTTCTGGCAGAAACTGGTATTAGCACATAAGCACTGAGAAAGCATTTTTTTATTTCCACATCATGAGGGGTTAATCAAAAACAGCACAAAAGAAATGTGGTTCCTGTGTAGTTTATGGTATTACACATTTTATGCTTTTGAGCTAAAGGCATTGCTTCGCATGCAGTGCCAACAAGCTTTGTGGTACGTCTTATTTCAATATCAGTCTTCATGCTAAGGTAGCAAAAAGGTAATCAAAGGTCTTTGCTGAGCAGAGATGTTAAAAATGATAGGTATTATTTGTTTCTGACAGCTTTTAAATGGGAAATAAAACCAGTTTGGATATGGGATGAGATTTAATACATGGGAAAACAGGAACTTTGCTCTGGTATTCTGTCATACTGCCTTCTAGGACTTGCTGTAAGATGTTTGGCCAAGGTCACAGGTTCAACCAGTTGCTTGTGATGCTGGTACTTGCCAGACTGTCTTTTACACTCTAGCAATACTTCAGAAAACCTCTACTTGTTAGACAGAAAAGCCAAATATTTCAGGTCTGTTGCTCTGTTCTAAGCTTTGCTTCTTTCATCTAGAGGAAAAGCCATTTTTCCCCCAGGATTTGGAAAGTACATTCTTTCAAGTCCAAACGAATATTTTCTGAATTGAAATGTTTGGAGAGGCTTCAGTTTAGTCTCCTGCCAGCTGCAACGGAGTCCTACAGGCTCATCTCGAATGAGCCAGAAAAAACCAGCTTCCTTTTAGCCAGAAGTTTACAAATTTGGCCTCAGTGGAGGGTGGTACTCATAGGAGAACAATTAGAGTGCCTGGACTTAGCTATTATACTTTTCATGAGACAAGTCTTCTCTATCAGGCTTCCTTTAGGTCGTTATGAGAATCGTTGCATTTGCAGCACTAGTGAAATACATTATTTCCCTTCTTCTCAGCAGTGAACAGGAATGTTCAGGAGTATTTCACATTTGTTTTTATCAAGGCTTTACAAGAGGGATACTTTCAAATGCATAAATGGAGGCTGTACTTATCTGCCCCCTGTTTTCAGTAAAAGTTCCCCTTATACCTTAGAAAATCATCCCATGCAACTGGCAATGTTGAGTTGGGAAATCTTTCTTTTAATCAAACACTAACAATGAAAAGCAAGTTTAGATTTTGAACACAAACAATGTGAAGTGTTGAGTTAGCTGTGGAAAGCCCAATCATTTTCATGGGCTACTTTTCACATTGTTAGTTTTATTGCACTAACTGTGAATATTATTTAATTACTGTGAAGGTGTAACTGTTGTTCATAAGTAGGTCTCAAAGGACTTACTTATTTGTGCTTCCTGCTATTTTCTTACTCTATATAAATTCCAGAAATGCAGGAGATGCTACCATCATAGAAAGTACAACTTCATCTAGAGCAACTTGGGACAGCTTTAATGGTTTGAAAAGAGCTAGAAATCCATGTTTCAAAAAGGGCATTCTTCAGCTAGAGATCAAAACTTGAATTCCCCTTCTGGCTTCTAAGAAATGGTTATTCCATGCATTAGGAAAAGAGAATATGGCTGCTGCTGCCTGTTCCTTTTCTCTGGGACCGTATTTCTACAGGGGGGGACGTTAGGGGGAAGGAGGTTCAGCTGAGCCTGCAAACCTGTTCAATGCAAGTCATAATGTGAGGTATGAGTAGCAAATGATGTGTTGAAGGTTGTCTCCTGTAGCAGCTTTCCTTTTGGACAGATGTTGTGAGTGAATGTGGGCAGTTAGGTTTCAGCAGGATGAGACAATAAGGATAAGTCAGGCTGTGAATTTTTTATAATCATCCCAGTGTGTGCATGGAAGGGAAACAAAGCCCAAAGTTCAAGTTCATTTTTTTCCATTTTAAGCTGCATTGTTAAAACTTGAATGGACAAAACTAATTCAGTAAGAGGTTGTTCAAAAGTTAATATACTTTCCATATTAAAATGAGAGACCAATAATGTGTCTTTTTAGAGAGGATTGATGATTTATTGATGACTCAGCTTAGTGACTGTTCAAATTAGCACTTGCTTGTTCTTCTGTTGTTGCACTTCACAAAATACTGTAGTTTGTTTTCCCTCTGGCAAACTGCTAAAGCACAAGCCATTTTTGGCTTGAGAAACCAATGAAACAATCATCAAATCTGAGTTCATGAGAAGGTAAGCTACTTACTGGCACACATTGCAAATTATGTTTGCCTTCTCAATCCCTGTTTTGAATGCTGTGGCTTTATTTAATATGCACGTTCGGAAGGATTTTACTTAGTGTAGTATTTTTGCATTCAAGTAGTAGATTAACTGGAAAATGAGTCATTAAACATTATTAGCATTTAATTTCTGCTAGGTAGAGACAAGCTTGAAATAACAGGGTGCTTCCCATGACAGTAACAGTGAAGTGAAGGAAGGATGATCTGCTGGGTTGTGTTTAGTATGGGGAATGGCAATGCTTACTTTTCATTGCACATTTAAGTAGCTTCCAATGAACTTTTGTTGTGATCTTTTCTAAATTCTTCCTTACAAAGCCCTTTTTATACCCTGGGTCATAAGATAAAGGAAACCTTCATAACTGAATAATTAACAAAATTTATAATGTTTGGGACCAGTTAAATTGATTGCTTTGGCTTTGGCAATTGAAGACAACAACCTAAGAAAATAATCTCTTTTACAGTCATTAGTTTTTTGTGCTGGATAATCTTTTATCATTAATTTCCACTCAGCTTTTGTTTTATTGCACTTCTATCTTTTCTTTACATTTTGATAAAGTAGAGTTGGTAAATTTATAATTAAATGTCTTTATTTTTTGGAAAATGATATCACATTTGGGGCTATACACTAAGAGTAGTGTATTTCCTTGCCAATATGATAAATGCATAGACATGGAATTGCAGTGGAAAAAAGTTTAGTATTTTCACTTCATACTTCCTGTCAGTGTAAACTTCTGAATGTAATATATCAAACGTACCTTTCAGGTATAAAGAAAAATTGCTTAAGAAATAACTGTATGTAATTCTACAGACTGAAAATTTCCATATATTTTTCATAGTGATTTATTATTTAAGTATTATTGCCATGCCTGGTCTCATTCCTGCCATTCACTTGATATTGCCAAATGATAAGGACTTAGGAAACAAAATTATTATAATTGTATGCAGAGAATAGATTGCATATAATCCACAGGAGCTGATACTTTCTGACTCTAACGCTATTTGGCTGAATATTATGAAATATTCATTGCTGGAGAATTCAAGAGTCAGCATCTGATTAGAAGGACTCCAGCCTGAAAATATATTAAAAGCCGTTGAGTGTTTGATTTGTTAGCACTTAGCAGGTCAGAGACGTTCAGGGGTCACTGCACTTCCACAGATAAAGACATCAGAGTAACCAGGGGGCTTGCATAAATTATTATTTTCTACAGTAGCCCTGCTGGAGGATTAATAGGTTGGCTTTATGGGGTTTGTTTAACAGCGTTTAGGGCAGTCAGATGACTGAACTTCTTCCACAGATCGTTTAGGGAGTTGTTTGGTGGTGGGTTTGTTTCTTTTTTCGGTACAAATGTTGTCCCAAGTTACAGTGAATGAAAGGGATGTTTTGTTCTGTAAATCCTATTATGAACCTTGCCCTTTCCGCTTTCTCCGTTTGGAAACATTTTATGACATTTAATGAGGTTGAGCACTGGATGGAAGGAGATTTAGACTTTTTGTACACTGGCTGCTGGGTTTGCAACAGCAATGCAGGCAAAAATGAATGTATGTGATAAAGCAGTAGAGGCTTTGCCGCACGTCTTGACTGGGTTTCCTCACAGCCTGTGGAGTGCGTGTGGCTTTAGAGCTTCCTGTCTGGAAGTAGTGGCAAAAATTTAAGTGTTTGTTCTATCCTAGTTGCACTCAATCACTCAGTTACATATGTAAAGCAATGACCAAGGAGTTAAATCCTTCATATATTCAGTGGTATTAGAAAAAGCAAGCTGTGTGTCATTCTTCTTTTTCATTTGAGTATTCTTTTTAATGTCCTTCTCTCTGTCTTTCCCAAAAGCAAATACCCTCTATTCAGAGCAGCAGAAATAGCCTGATGTTATTTGTATGAAATGCCAAATTAAAGAGGGAGACAAGCTATTAATAGGCTGGAACTGTTTACTGATATTTATGGGCTCTCAGATGCCATTTGTTATAGCAGAGCAATCACAGCTGAAAGATACGTGCAGGATGTACAGGGTGTAGCATGATGTTGTGCCAGTTCAGCTTCTGCACGTCTGGCAGAAAAACTGCAGTGGTCTGTTGCCAAAATGTTAACAAGGGCCTATGTGTATCATTTCCACTGAAATATTTTCTGAATCATCAGTGATCCATGTGGCAGGCGCTGATTTCAGAATGCTTTGTTCATGCAAAATCCACTAAATCACAGTCTGAATTCCAAAGTCATACACTCCATCATGCCTCACTGCTCTTTCATCATCTCAGCAAATGTAAATATTGCAGCATTTCTCTCTAACCAGTTCCTGGATAAGGGAGGAGTCCTCCAGGCAGTCATGGAGTAAGTCTTGAAATATCTGTGCACATCGTGATGGTGTGTGATTTGACTTCAGATATTTTGTGTAAAATTGCTGATCTGTAAATGAATTGAACCTTTTAGTAGTGGGAAAAATGGTGTTTACCCATTTTGAACATCAGAGATTGGTAAGTCTTGCCTGGAGACAGAGACCCACTTTCTGCTGGTAGACCAGGGTGCTTTTGTAGCAGTTCCATTGTACTTTTGTGCAATATAAAAACACCTTTAGGTTCAGATATTTACATAATTATAAAATACTCTTGTGCAACATTATAATATTAAGAAATATGTTTTTACAGAAAGTAATTACCAGTAATTAAAGCCACAGCCTAATACTTTGTAGGCACATGTGGTGCTTTGCACACAAAATTGTTACATATTATGGCAAAGTACACCCTGATGTGTCCTGCAGTAGGGATGTTGTGGAAGACTGGCTGGAGGATCAGAGGGGTTTTACCACTTTTCAGTTTTTTCTTTCTTTTCAACCCAAAAAGAATGGTATCCCAGTGGGTGAAAGTTTTGCCTCATTAGTCTTTGGCAAAATTCCACAAATGAGTTGTACAACTGAGACAGCCTTCTAGGAAGGAAACATTACCCTGAGTGTCAAGCAAAATATTCACGCTCCCATTCCTCTTAGGATGTTGTGTCTTCCATCTCTCTTGCTCTCTTGTACATGCACTTGGAAGAGAAATATGTTGTCAACTGTCATTTGTTTCCTGAAGTATTTTTTTGCCTGGTTTATTTTTTGCAAGTACGCTCCCTGTACTCTGCTGCTGCAATGACAACGTACTAACCCAGAGATGATGAACTGCAGGGCGGCTCTTTGGCAGTTGTTGCTGTTTCTGAACCCTCATGCATTTTCTAGTTGCGGTGTCCTTTGATCCTTCACAAGGATCCTATCCTTTCTGAACTGACAGATACAGTGAATAAATTGTTACATTTTAATTAGAGATAAGAGCAGTGCTCAAGTCCTTTTGGACAATAGCCATGACACATTTTAATGAAAGTGCTACAACTTTCACTTAGCGGTCTCCTCAAATCAGTACAAGCACTTGCTCTTCTACAGATGAAAAATGTAAGCCTTACAGCTCAATTGCTATTACTCCAAGCTGCAAGGTCTAAAAAATGAGAATTTATTACTCTCATGTAGGAGAGTGCTCAAATATCTGATCTACTTTTGACTATGTTTGGTTTGATTTGGATTGGTTTTAAAATTGTACAGATTAATCACATTAGTGTGCTTTTTAGGAGGGAAGAGACATTACTTGTAATTTTTCTGTGAGTGTCTCACAGCCAAAGAAAATATTAGTATTCAGTCTTTTTATCAAGAACAGATAGCACTTCTGCACTCTTCTACCCCTGTTCTGTCCCCTTTCTCCTGGGAGGAAACAGGTGATGTTGTCATTCTGTGGTTTCTTTCCAAGTCTGTTACCTCATTTCTAAACACACTTACTGTCCTTTTCTCTGCATCTTGTTAGCGGGCATCCTGTTTCCATGGCAGAATTTACTTTCCCTCTTAGTTCCTTGTGTTCCAATGAACCACTCTCCATTTTGCCAAGTCTTCCTCTCCATTTTTACCCTTTAAATCTTTGCCCCACAGTCTACAAACCCTTTATTTAAAAACATAAAAAATAATAAAAATCACTGCTGTTGACATGTTCACAATGAGGACTTTGATTGCGCCTTCTTTTGAATATAATTTCTGCTATATGATTATTTGTAAATTATATATAATTTAAATTACATGGTTTTTTATTTTAATGCTTTACAAAATCATCTTAAATACATAAAAGCCCTTAAGTACCTCAGGCTAATGCTACACACAGTTTTTAATGAAATTAAAATTTCTTTATCCGTTTATTTCAGAAGTATGAAGCAAAGAGTGTAATACCTTTGTTAGACAATGCAGTTTCTATCTTCTTATCTCGTTGAGTTGTACAGATAATTATGAGAGATGGTCAGACTTGTTTTCCTGAAACAGTCATGTAATGTTTCTCTCTCCTTTTGGTGTTTCTTTAAGTGGTTATTCCCGTATGGTTATGTTCACCTGTCTGTACCATAGTGCTCCACAGGGCTGAACTTCAGCTGAGGTATAAAATAGAAGAAACAGCATGTCCAAATTCACATTTGTTTTCTCTTTTTCTTTTTGCGTATTAGCAAAACATTACTCGCGTACTTCAAAGGAGTTTGGTTGGACTTGAAGTATTATATTTTTAAATATCTATAATGATTCTATATGAATGCTGATATTTTGTTCATTTAAACAGAATGTTTATTTTGATAACATGGTATCACTGATGTCTTATGAATGATGTAATAGACTGTACACAAATCCTAATTTACATTAGTTTATAGTATATAAAATAAATATATATAACTTCGTATCAGTTAGTCCACAATGAGCTACCATGTTTGTCTTGATAAGGACAGTGTAGTCACTTAACATGTGGCTCAATGAGATCAGGAGTCCTGGGCTATCATCAGAGAGTACCTGGAGGGAAAAAGAGCCTGCCTGTAAATAACAAAAGGGCGAATTTTGTTTCTCAAGAGCTGACTGTGAGGTGATTTCCTCCCAGGTAGGAAGAGATGGCTGCCACAGCCCTCTGAGCCAGTTGCCAGCACTGCTCTGTCGTCTGACCAGCAACTCACCTGTCCAGGCTGGAAAGGCAACACCTACCTGATTCTTTAACTGGTCTTCTTGTTTATACTTGTTTATACAAGGTATGCTCTAGCCTGTAAATTTTAGAGCCTGCACTAAACCATTGGTCATTACTTCTCTACGTAGGCAAAAGCTGACATGGTCTCCATGTCTACATTCTCATATCAAACCACAAAAAGGGGTAATAGACCTTTTAAATGTTTTAAACCAAGAAAACACTACAAATAGTTTACTGATTTTGCCTTAGTTTGCTTTAAAAAACTGGAACAACTCCATTATAATTTAATTATATTTTGGAGTTTTAAGTACATACTACAGACTTTAAGTACAGATCATGACTTTTTTCTAATGGAATTAAAAACCAGCACTGGAACACGTTTCTCATGAGTAAATTTTTACAGGACTGAAGTCTAAAAATATATACAAATGATGACAGTGATAAATGCTTTTGAAATTGCAGGTGAGTTTTGAAACAACTGCAGGTCTACATGATTAAAATTCATTGTTGATTGAAATTAATGATAGTTTTATTATCTCTAGTGAAAGCACACGTTTTATTTATTTAGATGATGATAAACTTTTGGATGTAAATGAGTGAATAGAAAATGCTCATTTCCGGGCTTTCATCAAATAGCTGCAGTCATTGTGAGAGAATTGTTGAAAGGAGGGCAAAAAGAATGACTTAGAAGACTTTAAATATTTTTATTTTCCAGGATTGAAGTCAGGGACCTGAGCCATAGTATTGCTATTCATTTTGATGACTTTTGGATCACTTGTAGATATAATCTTCTCTCAGAATTTGTTTCCCTTGAAAACATATATAGGTTGTTTTGTTGTTAGTGTGCTAAAAATATTTAGTGTATCATTTACAGTCTTAATGTTACTTTAAAAATATTCATCACACAATAAAAAATGTAACAGCTAAAAAAAGGGAACATTCAGGGTGCTAATCAATGGGATTTAATTGGAAATGAATCAGACAAATATATTTTGAGGGGAAAAGAGTGTTTTGATAAATGATTTTTTCAACCTTCTATAAAACATACTAAATCATTTACATTAAATATAAATATGGCATAGTTCTAAATAAGAACCTGACATGGCTTCAAGGGTGGCTGCAAATTGGTAGAAAGCATCAAAAGGTTGGACTGCTTACCAGAAGCGTCTCCTTTGCAAGCTTCTTGCACCAGATTAAAATCCATTATTGATTTGCAGAAAGGCCATTTGAACCATAGCAACAGGCTTTAGTATCATGTTATATATAATGCAGAACATTTGTGAGTAAGTTGTAATATTTATAAGAAATTCTTAGTTATGAAAGAAATAGACCTGTTTAATGTTACAGGTTTTTTTGAAGAACTTACTTGGGAAAAAAAAAATTAGTTACAGATGTTAACCAATGAGATTCTCATGCATTTAGTTCTTTATATGGCTTTCTTTTACAGATGACTTTTTAAAAGGTATGGTATTTCAGATTGATTCTATGCTGCCTGGAAATGAGGCTGGGACACTTAGAATATCTCAGTATTTTAGGCTTTTCAGAGGAGGAAAAAAGTAAATGAAGATTACTTAATGAAGAAGTTGTTCTGACTATAGTTCTACCTTTTGCCTAACGTTTGATTGACACCTTTTATTTTTCTGTCCTTCATGCACAGATTTGGAGTGTGGTTGTAAGGTCTGTGGCAGATTGGCTTATCCCATTCACTTGCTTTTGGAACCTGTTTAGAGTTAGCAGATTTTGTATGAGCGCAAGCAAAAATCTGATAAAGTCGTTCCTTTAGCATTGACTTCAGTTCAAGTTCTTCATTAGCTTGTTAAACTTCAGTCTATATCATTACAGAAACTGTTATTTTAATGAATTATCCTAGAAAAGAAACATTGGGATCATCCACTTGGAGAATGATCTGCTTGGTCTGAATAAAAAGTGTAGTTTTATGGGAAGAACTTCAAAACATGGTAGACAAAAGTCTGGGGGCCATAACCTCATGCAAAGCCCAGTGTCCTCGTGATCCCAATTGTTAGGTTTGGCATCTAGCACTGATCAGATTCTTCTTCAGTCCATCACAGGTTTGGGCTTAGCCAGTATTTGTCTTTTGACACTGAGGGTGAGATGAGAAGGAGCTTTCAACTGCTTTCCCATGGCAAAGCCTCCTGAGAACTAAAGAAGGAAGACAAAGTTCTGTCTCTGGTATTCATCTCCATCTCCCAGTACATGACTTTTTTGCCCCCAGTTTCAAGTTTTTGGTCATGAATAATACCAGAATTGAGGTCATATTTTTCCACAAATAATGGGATTTCCTGACTTTCTTAAGGTTTGGATTTATTTTCAGGCATTTGACTCAGCAGTAGTGTGGCATTGGTTTAATTAGGGAGAGTTTTTCTGCTGCCCACAAGATGCTGTAAAAGCAATCACAAAGCTTGAAGATGCATCTTAACTTCATAGAAAAAGTGCTGGCAAACTATGTGCTGTAGCTGATGGTAATGTGCAGTTTAATTATTATCATGCTGGTACTTACCAAAAGGGAAAGCAGTGCAAATATTTTAAAACAATTACTTAAATTGTATTGGTGATAGCTGAGAGCTGAATCTACAAAATTTCACCAGAGTTTTTGTTCTTAACCCATATAAATATTTCCAGAAAAGCTCTGCCAAGTTGCTGGTAGCCCATGCTTTTATCAGCTGTCTACTTTTTTACTATAGTGGGGACTCACAACTGCTGAGCATCTGATTTTATGTCTACAGTTGCTTGGGAAATGCAAACTAAATGCTGCTGTGCTGTCTGAAAAGTCTGGTGCCTGGGATTATCTCCTTTATGTGGGATGGGTCCTAAAGCATGGCATCTTCATCAATAATGACCCTCATTTTAGAATGATAATGTCTGTAAAAGCCAATTTTCATTGGTATACTAGAATGCTTGCTCAGGAAGATTGTAAGATGTAGGAGAGATGAGTTTGAGTCTCCTGTGAATCCTAGAGAATTACTGGAAGTCTAACACTTCTCGAGCAAGCACTTCAATTGCAAAGGCCTTATTTAAGAAAAATAGCTGCATGGTTTTAGTAGGAAAGTATAAAACCTTTTAAAAAAAAGCTCTGTGCTCTAGTTTACAAACTCTCAAGTAGAGCAGTGCTTTTGTTCTTAATATAAATGGTATGAGCTCTTGTCTTTTTGCTGATAGTGCTTCATGTAATATATAATTCTGACCTAAATTCCAGTAAATGTGTAATTAATAGGATAATTTTCCTAAAATTACCTGATACTAATTGCTGAATTCTATCTTATAACTGATTAAATTAAGTGGCATAATTTTAGACTAGTTCTTTCCATTATTTCATCTAAGTTTCACAGGTAGTTTTACCAAATTTTCTGAAGTTAGGATTTTTCTGGCATGTTTGACACTCCAGTAAATCAATTTCACTATCATATACAATAACCTCATTGTTTTCAGTTATTTTAAGATTAGGAAAATTAGTTGCTTTATTTTAGAAACTTAAACTGTTGTTGCAAATAAGTGATCTAATAATAATATATTACATTAATATAAATAGATCTAAGTAAGTATTGAGAAAATAAAAGAGTATTTATTGCTATTTTATTTACCAATTCTTACATTGAAGTCGTGGGGATTTTCTTTTGGTTCTTAATTCTAAGTACTCTTACTGTTGTTGTGGTAGTAAACTGTTGGGTGTATCCCAAATGTGAGTTCTGAAGGAGGTAATGTAATTGTCTTGAAGCATTCCTAACTGAAAATATCACATTTAATGTTCAGTAGCCAAATAGAATTACCTGCTGCTGCCACCCTTGATTTACAAGGAATATAAAATCCATGTAACAGTTATTTTTGGTAAGGCAGAATGGTAGTTTTTTCAAACCTGTTCAGCCACTGCACATTTAAGGAATAGTATTTTAATGTCAGGTGTTCAAAGGAGTTATTAAGGGTATGACATGTTAATGTTCTGGCCCTCTGAATTCAAATACTTTTTCTGGTATTTATTCCTCAGATAAGATTTGAAGCTGTGCCTGGATGTACAGCACAGTGTATGAGATTGAAAAAATGGTTTGGGTTTTTGGGGTTCTTTTTTTGATTTTCATTAATATCTGCTGCCATAATATTGTTCTAAGATGGGATCACTGGCTGCCCAGGAATTCAAGTGGTGAGAACTGAGTGTGACCCTTACTGAAAGTTTAGGTAGAGCAGCAGTCTTCCGTAAGACTTAAGAGCTCTTGGGTGTGACTGGTCTTTTGCCAGGTTTTTTGCCAGGTTTCTAACTCCCAGGGGAGTTAGAACATGAGCAGTGTGAACTGCACATGTATCCTACGGGAAATGGAACTTTTGCAGACTTCCCCAGGTTTTTTTCCCTGTCAGAGCCAGATGCTCTCTGCTCTGTAGGACCTGCCCAGCTCTTCTGTGACACTCTCTTCTTTCTGGCTGGTGCCTTGTGACCTCTGCTTAGGTATTGGCACGGTTTGTTATAGATAACAACTGAAATAAACAATATTGTACTTTTCTACAGACTGCTGGATGGGATAAATCCCCTTCTGTGGATGCTTTGTCTTTCGCAGCGAAGTACCCGCAGTGCTGCCATATTGATACAGGAAGCTTCTGAAGTCTAAAGTAAGAGAGTCCAAAATATGAGGTCTAGAGGTGAGCTTAGAAAGAAATATACTTTTGAAGGTTAGAAGGAAATTCTAGGCCCACAATAGCCAATTGTTGACTTAATTACATCCTGAATCCTACTGTAAATTAATTAATATTTACTTCCTATGCCCACTTTACTCAGGAAGGTTGTGTGTGTTTTTTTTTCCCTGACTAACTCTTAAAATTGGAGGTTGTGTATGAAAGCTCTGAAATCCATTTTCCAAATATAGGCTGATTAAAACCAACACAAAAATGAATCACTTCCCACAATGCTGAAACAAAAGCTTCAGAATTTGCACCTGCATTTGAAAGCATATAATAATTAGCACTAACTTCTTTGTGAACTTAATTTCTTGAGCATTTGCAATAAAATGTACAAAATCCTTTTGTAGACACAGAGATTCTGCTTTATAAAAAAAAGGTATGTAATTTAGAAAAGGGGAAAAAAGGCTAATTTCTGTTTATTTTAAAGCCTGCTTTATGGAGGGAAAAAACATGATTGGATTCGTTTCAGACAAGACAGATTACAGGATATTCAAACAAAACAGCTTAAGATTTATGTGTGTGGTACATAATTAAACATATCAGGTTTGTTTGTGTTAAAGCAGTACTTTATGCCATACCTGTTGCCTGGTGATTCTTAAATGAGGTTTACTGTGGAGAGGGACTTTTCATTTGTTTACTGTGTTAATTAATCATCATGAAGCAAGAGTGATGATTTTGTACAATTCCATTATCCATCCTGTGACGTAAAGCAACGCTGATCATATTACAGTTAACAAGCAAATTGTCAGTAAATAGTTTTGGAGCCTTGACTGTCTAAATGTGTGCTTTCCTGCATACTGACTCTCATCTCTTAGTTCCTATTGATTTCCAGCTGCCTTTGTGGTTTAGCTAACTCAATAGAACTGTAACTGCTTTGATACAAATGGTCATTTGCTTTCAGCTTTTCCACTATTGGGAAAGAGAGAATTTCTGAATAAAGTCTTGAAGGATACCTTTTCTCATAGCCACTGATGAGTATATGGAAAAATAAAAAAAAGGCCCTTAAAATTAATAAATTAATTAGGGGTAAGTTCAGATACAATAAAATGTTGTTAATTCAGCTGATGGCAGAGGAATCTTCAGCTTCCTAAGTATTACATGATAGACGAGATGACTGAAGAAAGAAAATACAGTTTTCTGATAGATCTGATGCAATGTCATCATATCATCCTTCAAGTACTGTTGAATTTCAGTCCTCAAGTTTTTCCAGAATTTTGGCTGGATAGTATTCTTCCAAAAAAACTTCCATACAAAAATAATTTTTAATCTCCTTTAAAAGAACAGTTTTTGTGTTAAAAAAGGACGCCACATTTGAAATACATTCTTCTTCATAAAGTTGTTTACAATACAGTATGAAATAATTCTAGCAGTATTACGTTTTTGAAGACTGTTTATTCTTTAAAGGTACTTTGTTCCTGACTGTTGTGGGTTAATCCCAGCAGGCACCCAGCAACTTGTTCATTCCCCTCAGAGGGATGTGGGAGAGATTTGGAAGGGTAAAAGTGAGAAAACTTGTGGGTTGAGATAAAGGCAGTTCAGTAAGTAAAGCAAAAAGTGCGTGGGCAAGTAAAGCAAAATAAGGAATTGATTCCCCACCTGCCATGGCTGGGCAGGTGTTCAGCCATCCCCAGGAGAGCAGAGCTCCATCACGCATCACAATGACGGGGGAAGACAAACGGCATCACTCCCTATGTCCTTGTGTTCCTCCTTCTTCCCCTGGCTTTCTGTGCTGAGCACAATGCCAGATGGTCTGGGATATCCCTGGGGTCATGTGGGGTCACCTGTCCCCTCCCAAGACCTTGTGTACCCGAAGCCCACTCTTTGGTGGGCCAGGGGAGGAGCAGAAGGCGCCTTGGCGTTGTGTAAGTGCAGCTCAGCTGGAATGTCCCTGTGTTATCAACACTTTTGGCCACAAATCCAAAACACAGCCCTGTACTGGCTGCAGTGAGGAAAATGGACTCTGTCCCAGCCAAAACCACTGACCAAGAACACAGCAGTACAGAAAGCAAGTTCCCAAAGATGCTCTGTTCATTTTTAAACTCCTAAATTGAACTAATATCATCATCATTATCATTTTTACTTTGTGTTCAGTGGTTTACATTGCCCTCAGTTGGGAACTAAAACCTTTTTGTAAACCAAGCCTGAAAATTTGAATTTGAGTTTCTGGCTTCTTACTTTCCTCTATGCTTTAAAAAAGATGTTTTCTGTTCCAGAATCTGGATAAATTGAATTTAAATAGAGCTGGATACTTCAACAACAACTGTAACCACGATGCCATTTTATTTTTAAACAGGTGGTTGGTTGTTGGTAAATTCTGAAATTAGCAGTGTTGTTGAAATTATGCATCGGAAATAGGATGCTTGTATTCTCCAAAATTTGTGTATTTTCACTCTCTCATCTTCCAGCTTGCTCATTAAGTTCTCAGAGTGGATTGTAAAAATATCGCAGAATCACTGTTGATCTTTGAGATCTCCAGTCCTTTTCCTTTAGGTTATTACTGCTGGTTTTCTTTGAAAATGTGCTTCATATCACTCTTTCCTATTATTTCTGCCTTGGTCCATCTAATGGCATCATTTTTTTTTTTCCCCCTAGTATTCTGTAAAAAAACTTCTGTGATCATTTCACATATATGCTGCTGCTCAATTTCAATTAAATTCATTTGTGAGGTTAACAGTAACAAGTGACTATCATTAAAAAAAAAAAAAATTAGTGCTGACTCACACCAACTGGAGCTTCATGCAGAGGGGGTAATTCTGTATGTAACAAAACCAAGCTTCCCTAAAATCAGCCCACTTCAATTTCCAGAGCTGAAAGCTTAGGGTTTGATTAATTATTTTGGAGTTTTTTTCATTCTATTTCAGGACTGGTTTTATTAATGCATTCTTCAAACTGAGACATAAAACTTTATCGCTTTCTCGATCGCTCTAGTAAGTGTTGAGATCTGAGGGGACCAGCTGGAGCAGCTGTGTTCCCCCTTGGATCTGGAAGCTAAAAAACTTTCATCTCTGTTGCTGTCTTAGCTGCCGGTCTCGGGCTGTGGCCTTCCCATAACTCAAACCAATTTCAAAGCAGTGTAAGTAACCTCGTTGGAATGCTTTTGGAAAACCGCAGGAAGGTTTTAGGGAAGATTGGTTCGTGGTTTTGGGTTTTTTTCATATTATTATTATTTTTTAGATAGTGTTGTCTGTTTGAAACGAATGCTTCCATTTTAAGGTAGTCTGTGCATGATGTTTGTTGTCAACTGGCAGACCCATCCTACAGCCAGGTTAGGAATTTTGTTGCTCTTTTTTAAATGAGGAAGAAAAGGCAGTGATTCCAGCAGGGCAGATGGCATGTAAAGACTGAGCTTAGGAGGTTTGTTTAAATCTTTTTGGTAGTCGCATATAAGGGTATGACCTTTGAGTCGGGTTGCACGCAGAATTGTATTTCAGACACAGTTTTGCTTTAAAGAGAAGAAAACCTTCCTTAAAGACATACAAACATTTAGAAGTTGCATTGTCAGGATGGGCAGAAATGCATTAAACAAAAGTGAAGCAGTGGGAGGAGAGCTTTTGAGACCTCATGGTAAGACCATGTGCTTTACTTGCTTCTTGATGTTTCTGACCTCAGAGGGAATCTCAGACTTTTTTAACCTTTCTTGACTGACTCCAGTGAAGTGTAAAATAGTAGTAGTACCAGACTTTCCAGGAAGGGATAAATTCCTGCTGCTGACCTTCATCAAAACAGAGAAAAGCATCTGTCTTTTCTTCCAATTCCTAAATCTGTGATTACCAAGCTGACGAAATACAGGAGAAAGCCTCTCCCTGCAGTGTAGTGACAAAGTGGCTTAAACTCTTGCTAATAGGAATGTGTTAGTGGGCTAGTGACTGAGTGGTAACTAATCAGGATGCTAAGCCACAAGCAAAAAATTGTTGAAATTTATCAAACTTTAATAGATCAAAAGAAATGATCAGACAAGGTGCTGCTTTTCTGAATGTATTTGCAAAGTAAACGCTGGAAACCCCAGAAACAGCATTTGTACGGATAGGAACCAGTGATGACTCTCTGAAGGTTATATAATTAAATGTTTCAGGATTTAATTTTATCTAATTATTTGCAGCACTTTATCTCAAGATGAGTCTGTTTGAAAAGATATGTGTGAATTAGCTCTATCTTTCCAGTGTAGACAATGAACATGTTTCTGTCCCACAAAGGACAGTCGGAGCCACTCTGGGTTCACTGAGACCCTTCTGTTTTCAAAATAAATTGTCTTCTAGCCCAGCCATGAACTTTCCCCTGTTTGGCTCAGAGCACTGCTTTGTGCTGGGATGATCAGGGAGGCAGTGCTATGGAAAACATGAGCTGGGTACCAGGAGATTTGCAGTGTACAGACCCCACATCCTCCATACAGGTTCAGCCACTATTGCTTCAGTCTCTGCTTCTCCTCCTGTCATTGCAGCTGCATCCCATTGCTGGTGGCTTCTTTCAGATGCATGAAATGTCTCTGAGCACACAGCAAAAGCATGCTTGACTGACAGACTGTCACTGCTGACTTTCACTTTCTGGCTATTGACCCAATTAGTAGTCTCATGGTGAATTCCAAATTAAGTGGTATTTTACAGCGCTAGCACAGCACTCGTAGTCACTCTCTTAGGCCAGCAGGAAAAGGCATCATCCTCTTAATTTCTGGTGTCAGGGGAACTTTTGGAGTTTATGGATGATGATTTCTGTCTCTCTCCCATTTATGACTGGTAACAGAATGATTTATCACTGATCACGTCATATTCCCATTCAACAAAGGACCAATAAAGGAAAAGTGTATTTTGGGAGCGTAGAAAAATGTATGGATTTAAGCACAAGGTTTCATTACTATTCTTTGAACCTTCTAAATGATTTGACCTTTATCCATAAAGCGATCGCTGTGGTCAACAAAGGCTGGTATTGATTTACAGCACAGCTAACCTGTCAATTCTAAGCTCAGCCTTTGACCTTTTGTATTGTTGCTGGAAAAATTATGACACATGCTTGAGTCCTACTGCTTCATAGGTTTTTTTTCGATATGCAAAAGGCCAGAAGACTCATTCTAAATAAATCAGCCAGTTTAATAATCTAAGTGTCAGGAGAAAGCAAATTGTCCATAATTAAGAAGTTCAGAAAACCTGACTGCCAGAAGTGTTTCTCAGAATTGAACAATGAGTTTTTTCAGGAGACCGTAAAATGTGCATGTTTCACAATGGGTAGCTGCCTTCTGTTACCATGTGCATTTTTCTTCCTTCTTACTTGTCTTTTATCTCACATCTGTACCAAGTGGGGGGGGAAAAATAAAAGGTAGACAAGATCCTGATTGCTGCGTTTTTTTCATGTTTTAAGCTTCCCTCTTTTTAATCTTGCCCACAAACAGAACACCGCTGAGAGGATCTGTTTCCTTCCCATTTCTTCTTCACAGATAAAGTAATGTTTGCCCTCTTCTCTAAAGCAAGGTAGACCACTTCACAGCAGCTTTAACCTCCAACACATGAAAGATGCGTATTTTTTTTTTGCCAGGACGTCAGCCCAGGGAGATAGTGTTTACATTGTGCAGTAATATGGCTTATATAAATTAAATGTGCTGACCGACCATTTAATTGTGCAGATGGCTTCTTTGCTTTGCTTTGTCTCTATTTGGTTTGTTTGAAATTGTTTGTAAAAGGCTGTTAATGGAACTGATGGGAATGAATTATAGTCCTTGCCCTGCTCTCTCCCCTCTCCTCCCCCCCCACAAAAGAAAAAAAAGAGTGATTTTGTACATTGAATACCAGTTGTTTGTTTCTGGAAAGTAGGTTACAGTATTATAGTTGGGGTTGTGTGGAAATGTAGCATTATGCATGTAATAATCATCAGCATCTCAAAGCTTAGTATCTCTTAGTTTATGATTTTATTCTAACATTACACATTTAGGAGTGAAAAATACTTTCATTATAATGTGGACAAAATTTCCATCATTGCTATGCATCATTTAGAGCAAAATTTAACTTTTGTATTTTGAAGGGAAGAATGTAATTTAGAGAAACAGAACCTTTAACTGGCAGACTTCTGAACTTGATCGTATTTCTCCTTCTGAAACAATAGATAACAGAACTATTCCATACTCCTGCCAGACACCACCCAGAGTTTGCATATGCCTCAACAGAAGTAAAAGGATTGACTGTGAGGAAAAACTCACCAGGTTTGTTTTGTTTCACTGGCTTTTTTTACATAGTTTACATGAAGAAACAAGTGTTCTCTTGTTTCCTTTAAGCTGTATGGCAAATCTTCTTATAAAGCACAGGTAACTCTCCTAGTACCTTCAGGAATACTCTTGCTATTGAAAATGACTCTGTTATTAATGCAGTTCTGAAACCTGGGCACTGCATTACCCCCACCTCAGATTGCCCATCCATAGATTCATCAATGGATGAATCCTTGCAGCTTCATTTTTACCTAGGACTCAGTCTAGGTCTGTATGATAGGGGATTAGATATGCTTGCAGGAACACATGGCTGTATCAAAAAGTTTGTCAATACTAACCTTCTTTTAATGATAATTCGTTTTGAATTCCAAATTCAAATTGATGCTTGGATCTTGTTTCCATGACTACAATTGCAGGTCTCTGAGATTGGTAAATTTGATGCCTACTTGTGTCAGCAATTCATGTACTAGGAATATGTAGATAGGTGTAAATTAGTATCAGTTTAGATTCTCCTTTATGGAAAGACTGGAACAGACTACCATGACAATCCAATATATAACTAGCAGTCACAGTGCTAGAAGACAGTGTGAGGATATGTAGCTCTGTGCAGTATTAATATACTGGAGGAGTCATATCTAGCCTTGGCTGATTTGGTTAGGCAGGCAAACTCCCTCATCCTACTCACCCCAGGGAAAACAGATGCCAATGCAGAGGAAGAGCTTTAATAATAGCAGTAGATTTGCCATCTGTCACCTTGCTGGACAAATAATCAAGGATTAAAGATTTAACGCCTGAGAGAGGTTTGTTTTTTTTTTTTTTTTTTTAATTTCTGTTCTGGATTTTGTATGTAAATCCATATGAACACTATAGCAAAGTTTATTGTACTTCCTATGGAGACCAACGTTCAACAGAGTTCTGAAATCTCACCTTTAATAAAAAGCTTTGGAACACATGTAGTTAACAAGCAGTGCATCATGGTAGAGATCTTGTTTGATTCCTTTGCAACTAGATTTGCCCCTTCTTCATTATTTCCCTAGAAGGCAAAGAAGAAGGAACTTGAATGTTCATTACTATGTGTTGCTACGGACTACAAGCTCTGAAAGCACTGAAATCAAGGAGTCTGTTATTCACTGGAGTTAGGTGCAAAGGTACACTTACAAATGAAAATCAAACACCTCTTCCTGCTCTAGTTTGGTATGACCTCCTGGTGTGATAGATTTCAGAAGTTTTACTTGCCAACAGGTTAGACAATGCAATTTGAATGTGGGTGTTAAAGATGGTTCTTGATTTTGGGAGGGGCACTTGCCCTGCTATCATTTATTAGCACTGCAATGAACAGTTGCTGTAGTTTAGTCATTTCAATTGCTAAAGAGAGAAGGAAAACAGGAGGAGAAACTTAATGCTGTGTGTGCTGTGTATGAGACCATGCAGAGTACAGGTAATGTCAGGTAGTAGTAGATGGGTAAAGAGAAAACAATCAGAGGGAATACAAGCTAATAATGAAAGAAGTAAATGGTATGTGATGATGTCAGCCCATCAGCAGCCCAGCAATTTTTGAGTTCTGTGTAAGTATTGCAACAGCACAACTTCAATAAAAGCACTTTGTGACTTTGAGCATGTTTTGTGTGAAGCATTACTTTTTATAGGGATGCTATTTAGAAGTCACAGTTAAGTTGTCTGTGGGGAAAAATAGAGTAAAGGGACTATTCATTAAGCAGAGGACAGATGGATGTGTAAGATGTTAAGGGGCCTCAAAAGTTATGACAGAGAATAACATTTGAGCTGTTGTCATAATAAAACTGCAAAAATGACACATGCACCCTTCAATTGTGTGACTAAACTCAAGAGGGGATAAAGAGGGAGAGGCTAGATTATCTGACTCCTATTGTAAAACAGGTCGTGGGACAGGTTTCAGCCTCAAAGAATGATGAGGTTGAAATTGTCATTTCATATCTTCAGTCTCAGTTAAGGAGTACATTGTTTTTCTGTGCCAGAGCCATGATGATGTGCCACTGACATACAATGATGATGATACACCATCTGACAGCATTTAACTAAATTAGTGTGAAAACCTCAGAATCAGTTTTCCTATCATGTTCCGTGTTTTTATAACATGAAAACCTCCAAGTCATCTGTATAACTTTCTCACTTATTTTGGAGACATTTAGCATGGAGAAAATGTCACAGAAGAGTAAGGAAGTCGCCTGTGTATAGAGCGGGAGCGGTGTCCTTCGAACTGCAAGAAAACACCTTGGTTTGCAATGCTTACAATTGACATTATGTTTTTCCCAAGAGAGACAGCCCTGGGAAATACTTGCATTTGCTTCAGGGGCCCTGGGGAGAATAGAGTTTCTTGTGTTGCCTCCAGCCTTCTCATAAGCCTGACCCTTCAGTCAATGACTGTTCTCACTCAGCCAGGAGCTTAGACTGTTCCCTGATACACACATGATCAAATGCATTTTATTCTTTGTTATTCATTTTCCACTTTGGGTCTGGAATATCAAAATATCTTCAGAGAGAGGCATTGAGCACTGTGATGGGACCAAACCCACACTTCCTACAAATCTGGTTGGTACCCTATAATCTAATATTTAAGATGAAAATGATTGAACATGCAGAGTAAGGGTTTGCAAACAAGGTGGGAAGGTGTGGCCTGCTGTAACAGGGAGGGACTGCAAAAAGGGTTTTGCTTTTCCAAACAGTGTGAAATATAAACTATGCCCAATAGAGTCCTGATCAGGTTACCTAATCTGTTAATTGACATTTCAGTACTTCAGCAAGCAGTTCAATCTCTCCAGTTCTTTGTCTGTGGAACAAAATTGTTTCTAATAAAGGGAAGTGTTGTGGCCTAGTTGAAGCCATTGGTTTTGCTATTACACTATAGAAGTGAAAATTAACAGTACACGTGCAATGTTCACTTCTCCTTCTGCACTGTGAAATTTATTCCCCCAAAGGTTGATACCCTCACAGAGGACATCATCCCTCTTGCTATTATGACAAACAGACCCTTTCTTTGCTTTCAATTTATTATTTACAAAGGGATTTACACCTTCTTAAAGTTGATGGTAAATGAAGTGAACGAGTATTTTCAGTTGTGCAGTTGCATCATGAGATGAATACATTATAATTACAGTTTAATTTGAATCAGATAAAGAGTATAAAAACTAGCTATTGTACTTGTTGTTGCCCTCCCTTGATTTTATCAAATAACTTCGAGAATATTTAGTTCACAAGTGTGTAGCTGATTGTGAATTTGTCAGCATATTTCTACTTCCCTTAGAAAAGGCCAGGATTCTATTTAATAATAATATATATATAGGCGTGTGTCTTTGAAAACTGGGATTACAGGCTTCAGCTGAGATGCTCATTGAGAGGACAAGTAGAGTCCTCTGGAGCTAGTAGCCTTGTTTCGCCTAGAATTTTTTAATTTTTTTTTTTTTTTTTTTTAATTACTGGGCTTTAAATTTACTGTGTGCAGAAGAATTAAGGAGTGGGATTTTCAAAAGACTCAGCAGTGGCCTCATCTGTACTCAGTGAAGTTAGTGATAAAATACTCAAAGCTGGATTTTATAGGATTAAGCCGCTTTACACCATCTGTGAATCTGGCCCCCATTAACTTCAGTGGTAGCAGATTTAACCAACATTGAGAGCTTTTGAAAACCCCATCCTAATTTGGTAGCAAATACTCTGACTGTATAAACAGTAGATGTCAAAGAGGAGTTAAAAATAACAAGGCATCAGTCTAGGTTCCCCCTGTCCTTTGTAATGACACCTTCTTTTCTATCTGAGTTCTAATATATCATGTGCATGATGATGTGTAGATTTTTTTTTTCAGTTTTCTTGATATTCTTTAATATTCTTAAATAATGTAGTATTACTTCACCCCGTCTCAAATCACAGCTTTACAATCAGGTTTTGTGTGTGTAGCCAAGTACACAAAGAATAGGTATTTGGGGGTTGTGGTGTATGTTGGTACATACAGAAATTTCTTTCTGACATAACAAGGATAATACTTGGATGTTTTATTTTTATTACAGCAGTAGGTAGGATCACAGAACCACACGAAGCTGTCTTGCTGTCATTGTCTATACATGTATTTTCATGTGTCTGTTAGACATAGTTCAGGTGGTTTTAGCTATTGTCCATTTATATTTGTCTTTATCACTCTACAACAGCTGAATAAGGGAATGTATGTTACAGCAGGAATGAAATGATCTTTGGTATGGCATAAGAAATTGTGTGAAAGTAATTTTGCCTTTTGGAATCATTCTAATTGGCTTATCAGAGAATTAAGATAAAAGGCCAAATGCTTAATTTCATTGCACTGCTGTAGAAATATTTGCTAAATTGATAAGTAGTCAAGTACTGTAGTTACTGCCTATTTCAGCCTTTGTACCCAAATATTTTGGGTTTGGGGTGGTGTAAAATACATATTTTGGGTCACTTCTTAACTTGTATATATTCTCTATTAGAAGGGGTTTCCCATGTGTTTGGACCACTGCCACTACTAAAGCTTTCTATTCGAGACAGACCAGAAGCAAAAAGGACATTTCACCTTAATAATGCAATTTCAAAATGTTGTATTCCTGTTAGAATTCCAGGGTTATAATTTATATCGAGATACTCAGCATTGACCAGAGCAGTTAAAAGCTCAAGAAAAGTACCATGGTCATTGTCCTGCTGTTTGGGTCCAAGTTGTTTGCTCCATGAAGAAGACAGTGTCTTGCTACAGACAGCCTTCAGAAGGCACACGGCATAAACGACGCCTCCATCAACACTTCAATTCTCAAAGTGGTAATTGAGGTTTTAGCAACAAGACTCTACTTGACTGTAACCAGAGTCAAATGACTAAAACTGGTTTCAGCTCCTTGAACACTTACTCATTAAGGGACCTGGAAAATGAGCCCTGTGTTTGCTCTAACGAGTAGCATAGATCTTTTTGCACCTTGAGCAAATTCACATCTTTTAGCTACTTACTGTGCTTTGCTTTAATCTTCATTTTTTTCTGCAAAGGCTTATCAGGCGTGGTAAAATTGAAAGTTCTTGAAACAGGCTTTTTTCGAATGCTATAGCACTAAGGTATGAAGTCATTTTACTGCTTTAATCTAACTTCATTGTGTTCCTTAATAATAGAAATTTCCAAGTCATGGCCATGGTAGAGATAGTGCATATTTAAAAGTAATTTAAAAGTTAACTAAAATATAGCACGAGATCCTGATACAGTTTTTCGCGTGTAGATAGAAAAGAAAAAAAGACAATCAGTGATACTCCAGACATATTTTTAAACTGATAGTTTTTCATGGGCTGTAAAGCAGTGGTTTAGTTCAACAGTTGAATGAAACTCTATCCGTGATCTTAAGAGGATATAAGTATTACAAGTATTAAACTTGACTGAAATAGTTTTCTCCTATTCTTATTTTCTACTATTAATGTAAATTGCTTAATTATGGTTAAAATTAAATCTATATTAAGAAAAAACCCCTTTGAATAACATCTGTATGATGGGGCATAGTGCATCAATGGTTGTACTGTATGGCCTTAAAATAATCTGTATTCTCATGGAGAGGATAGAATTATCCTTGTGAGCACAGTGCTGCAGCTATGAGGCACACTCTTGCTTTCAAGACAAAAAGTGGCATCTCTGGTGTTTCATGCTGTGGGTTTGACAGGATCATTTGATTCAGGGATAGTTTATGAGTATCTTCCATAGTCTTTGAGAAAGATGGAGCGTGACATGCTAAAAAGCAAGTAATACTTTTACTCAAATCTGCTGTTTAATTATTTCCCAGTCCTTTTTGGATAAAATGTAGCTATCTCTATCAGGCTTGTTGCTTTACATTTTGAACATAAGCAAGGTTTCGGTCCACAGGTTTTTTGTTATTAGGCTTTGGAAGGGATCTGAAATTGAACTTTGTAGCAGAAGATGCCCTTTTGAGGTCCAATTGTTAACTGATGCTGAACATGTCAAACTAGTAAGACAAAACATTCTTCTTTGGAAAATGACCCCAACAAAGCGTGGGAATTGACTGTCGTAATTTGCTGCTTTTAATTAAGAGAATTGGAAAACTGGTCTAGGTAGATGTGGACTGTTGTATGTATAGTTGCATTTAAAGGTACACAAGATTTCCTTGTTGGCCTATACTTTTCTCATTTCATGTGCTCACTGAAACTCGGTACCATTTACAGCACAATAACACAAAGTAGTTAATCCATTAAACCCAAAATGTTACTATTCTATTGGTTTGATGCTTTTGAAATGTCAGTAGTATCTTATGTTTATTTAATTTTACCTTGCATTTGCTGTAGAATCTGTTACTCTGAATGGAGCTGAGCTTCCTATAGCAGCAGAGAAAGGTGTTGGGAAGAGAGGTTAGTCAGAGGCGTTTTCTGCCTCTCCTGGTGGCTGTAAAGAAGCATCATGGAAAACTTTCCAACATCAGTTTTACACTGGAATGCTCTGTCCTGGTGTCCAGAGCTCTGCTGTTAAAACCCCAAATCTACAGGCAATCACAGGTAAAAATACTGTTGAGAGGAAAACCAAATTCTGATGGTTGTTTACTGATTCTTTCTCACCGTGTGCACATGTGACTCCACTTAAATGCTGTGTGTTCTGTGATGCCCAGGTGAGCCATGGGGCTGTTGTGATTGATATATGTGCCTGCTGGTTGCTGAGCCAAAGCTCTGATTGCACTTTTCTTGCTGGAAACACTGATACAGATTTTTCTGGCTCTAGCTGCTCATTTTCACAGAACTTGAAGGAGCGTGATTATCTTGGACACCATGGCTTGATGTTAAATTTGTTTGAAAGTTACTGTATTCCACAAAGTTGTTAGAAGGAGACAGGTAAGCAGACAGGTAGGCAACCTATCCATATAAACCTTCCTGCTTTAAGAACGCTGCTTCTGTTTGAAAGCATCACTCACACAACACCAAGTCTTTGAAATCTCATTATGTCCTGCAGCTATAATAGGTAGGAAATGTGTAGGAACTTGTTCTTACAGACAGTATCCTGTAGGGTGGAAATATCCCCTGCAGCAATGGCAATATTTTAAGTCTTCATTACGGAAAGTTCTGCCTTGTGTATGTTTTTGGAGTGCCTTTACCATTGAAGTGTCTCAGAGTTTTGCATTAGGCAAAGTCACAGAGTGTGTTTCTCGTAACCCCTTACTGAAAGGATGATGTAGCAGTATCATATTTGACTTGGTTATTCTTATGAATTCCTTTTTATTGTATGTTTGCAATAAAGAGGAAAATGCCTGGTAAAAACACGTTTGGATGCAAAGGGGCCTCATAGGAATAGTACTGTACTTGGAAAAAGTTCACTTCTTCAGGTAACTTTGATTCTACCATTGACATAAATATTGTTCCTTCAGGCATATTTGTCTAGACCTGTGTTTTTCCATCATCGTATTGCTGATGTTTGAGGACTTTTTAATCACTCTCACACACATACGTGCACATGCACATGCAAATGTGAAATGTCAGTCTGCAATGACTTCTAATATGAAGAAAGTCTTTGGAATTCTCATCCCTGTCAGGTCTGTTGCATTACATATCTCTCTGCATAAAACTTGTTAAACCTTTCAATATAGTGATTTTTCAAACTATTGTGAAATGTCTGAAATTAGCATTTAACATCTGTTAACTTGCTGACATATCTTCAGGTTAATCCAGAATAAATTAAGAAATAAGTAAAAATAATAAAAATAAAAAAATCAGTCTTCTGTCTCCAGATACTGTCATGACAGGCAAAACTGAGTTTACTTGGAGTCATTGCAAAGCATTATGGGATCCAGTTCATGGAAGTTGAGACTGACTCTATCAGTGACTTGTTTATGAAAAAAATATGGGTTTAGATTTTTTTTTTTAGTTTGTGATTCAAAATAAAGCTATGAAAAACACTTAAAGAAAATATCACAGAAGCCACATTTTCTGCATTACACAATTCAAAAGTTTAATTAATTTTATGGCAGCATTTTTGGATCATTCTTCTTATCCATACCTTCAAAAAGACCAAGCCTCAAGGGGTCATTCTGACAGAAAGTTTGAACTTGAAGAATTAAAATTAAGCAAAGGTTTTGACACTTGAGGATCCAAAATAAGTTTGGCTGTACAGTAATTTTACTCTTCACATTTTGCATGTGAGTCAGACGAGGCATGCTTTGTAATAAGATGCAGAAGGCCTAAGATAACTTGTCTTCCACCCTTCCCATTGGGTCTGCTCCTGAATCTCACTACAGATAACTGTGTCCAAGTAATACTTCTCAGCAGTGTTTAACAAACTGAAATCTCTCTGATATATTACCGAGTTACAGGAATGGAATTTTTGCATAAACAAGGGCTTACCATGTCTCCCTTTCAGTCTTACCCATTCTTTAGAGCACTGTTGCTTCTTTTCTTCTAAAGACACATCTAGACTTCTATGTTATCCTTTTCTGCTCTCTTTTAAACTCTATATTTAGCTGATATCTTTTCTAAAGTATGATGGCAAAGCTCAATTTCCAGCTAGAACCCTGCCAGACTAATTGATTAGTGTTTAAGACGTTTCAGGAGACAACCAGAGTTTTTGAATTTATGACAAAGTTGGATGAGATATGGATATATTTACTGAATTCTTTAGTTGAGAGAACAGTATGGAGGGGAGAGATGAAAAGGACTATTGCTTTTACAAAGTTGATGGAAATTTCCTGGTTTTGTTAATCTACTTTCTGGTATTCTTTTATGAAATATTACTCTTCAAATATGTGTTGTTGGTTGGTAGGTTCCTAAATACATAGGAACATATCTAAATAATATGAATAATATCATAGCTGGCAAACACTGCCACCTACTCAAGTCAGAATTTGTGGAAAATTTATGACTAGTGGGCCATTTACACCTGGGTTCATGAACATCTGTGTAGGAAAATGTCTCCAGAAACAGGGATTGCTGAACTTTCTCCCTTTTTCTTCTTCATTTCCTCCATTGTCTAACATTGTTCTGTCCGTGATCTGGGTTCTGTGGGGCTGTCCCACAGCTCTTCTACATGTGACGTTTTCACAAAAGGACACCTGCTGATACCCAAGTCCGTTTGAGGCAGTGGGGCAGTAAAGAGAAGTTTTGTTCCTAAATCTTGTGAAACACAAATGGCTTCTTGTTGTGCCCAGGCTGATGCAGGTTTTAAGACCAGAAGAATAGTGGGAGTGAGATGGAATTTTTGGGGAGCTGGGTTTGCTCAGCAGAACTTGTCATACTTGTCATATAAGTAACTTGTCGTAAAAGTGGCAACTAACTATTACTGAGCACATCCCATTGTCTTCTGTTGCTTTCTTTTTTTCCTCTTTCTTTCCAAAAAGTAGTCAAACCAAATACCTTTTGTTTTTTAATTAATCAGTTCTTTCTACTGCACCTGACTTCCTAATAAATACTAAAGCTTTCACAGGAGGGAATATCTTTAATGCAGTTTTAAGATCTATCACTGCACTGTTCCAAAATGTTTAATTTGACTGCCTGAGTAAATGGAAATACTGGAGATTAATACAGCATTAAAAATACAATGAAATGTGCATTTCCCAGTCGGTTACATACAGGCAACTTAGAATTCTCAAGTTGGTACAATTAATCAGTTAGGCACACTGCCTCTGTAATACTCAGCTCATATCATTTCCCAGTAGGATTTTTATGTAAAAAATTATTGCTTTATAATTTAACACTAAGTGCTCCCTGTAGAAAAATTAAAGTGTTGTCTCGTAACGTAAACAATATAGATTAGTGTTATATAGCGTTAGTTCAGTCTTCTTTGTGTTTCTGCCATATTCATAAAAATGATTGTGAAGCATATGACACTGAATCACTTTTTTTAAAGTCAGTGGACAAAATTTTCTAAACAGGAATAATGTTTTCTCTGGGAACTTTTGCTTCTGTTCACTAGAACCTGTCCACACAAAGTCATTGCTGAAGATTTAATGAAAAGCTTTTCTTTGAGTTGTTCAGAAAGGCAAAATCCTTAAAATGCATTCCCAACTACCAAATTAACGAATGTAGATTTTAGTGAGACATATTTCCATTATTTGATTGCAGTTAAAAAAAGGCTAAAGTAGCCTTTCATAAAGAAATAAAGCTTTATACAACCTGTTTAACTGTTTTGTATTTAGCTATAGCAACAAAAACCGTAACCCAAACTTTCGACATTCTCCTTGTTACTGATTTTATGGTACTCTTTTCCACTCCCATTAATCTGTTTGTATACCCACTTTAGTAAATATTCTACCTAGACACACTGTAAATAGGACTGCAAAGCGGATGAATGACCTCGTTTTTAATCCTCATTACAGTTTAATTTCTTTTATTGGAGATGGTTTCTGACCTTGAATTTTTTTTTTTTTTTTTTTTTTTTTTTTTTTTTTTTTTAAACCCATGTATTTAAAGCCTTCTGGCCTGGGAAACATTTAAAATATATTTTGCTTTGTTAATTTGTCATAGCGACAAGAAAAAGATCTGGGTACCTTGAACCATTGGGTCAGTATAAAACTATGTTCCTGGAAATGAAATACTGTAATTAGAATTCCTTGGAGGCAATGTTTTCTTTTTAGCTTGATGTTACAAGAGAAGGACTTCAAAGACTTTGTGACTTCAGCTGATAGTGGAGCAACTCCCTAAGGCGATCTCAGTTAGACAGCTCAGGGATGGCCATTCAGTAGTAGATAAGGGAGTCTGTGAAGTTAATGAGTAATTCTGCCATTTCAAAATGCATTGCATTTTTATTTATTGGTGAAAATTACAGTTTTGACATCTTAGTTAAAAGTTGAGTAGGAATAGGGAAACGGTGCTGGTAACGTAACAATGATCAGAGGTGATAATATCATAGCACTGGCAAGCAAGCATTTTAAAATATGATGCTTTTCCTTCCAAAGGCTCACAGAGGAGAGAGAAACTTGTTAGATCGTTCCATCACCAGTGCAGTTACTTCCCAAGGGAAAGTAATTAAATTGATGTTTAAATTACTTAAACATCAGTGCATCTTTCACATCACTGGAGCAGCTTTCCACAGGCTGATTGCACATTATGTGAGAGTCCTCTGCCCTGCCCTCAGGAGCGGGATGCTCTGCACAGCCCGTGGCTCCTGGCAGACTGGGTCCCATGGGTCCATGTGCTTGAGGGGGCTGCTGGTGCTGGGGACAGTTTGGTAGGGCTGGCCAGGGCTGGGGACAGTGTCGGCCCAGGAGTTGTTGATAAGACAGCAACTGCAGCCAGGCTTTTACTGCTGGCATGTCCACACAGGCTGGGCCAGGGCTGAGGGCTTGCACACATAGTCAACCCTAAACCTTGTTCTTTCTCTTCATTATTCTTTTGTCTGCACAGCAAATTCCCTCTCTCTGTGCTCCGGTGGATATTTCAGAAGCTGACATATCAAGAAGCAGAGGCCAGAGATGGGAAGCAGCAGGGAAAAACAAACAAGTGCTGGATGGAGGGGATGAAAAGGAGGGCTTTTGGGCCACAGTGGCTCGGAGATGAGCTACAGAGGCTGGCGAGCAGCATGGGAAGTTAACCTGGGAGAACAGGTTGTCCTGAGCTGGCTGTTTCTGGAGTGCTGCTAATTACATGGGCACAGTCTCCTGCAAGACTGGTGTTGCTTATCATGTCTCCACATCCTTCTGATAGCTGAATAGGGCTGAGCTGCCTGCAGCTGCCAGCCTGGTGCCAGCCCACAGTCAGAGGACAGGAGTGGAGGGGGAGGCCAGGGTGTTGTAACCCGTGGGGCTGAGGGCAGCCATGTACACAGCACAGAGCTGAGTCAGTCCAGCCGGGATCCCCTCCGGCCTCACGGCGTCTGGGGGCTCCCTGAGCCACAGCCAGCCTTTAAGAATGGATGGGACTTCTGAGCCTCAGCCTAAAGTTCAAAGCTCAGCGTGTCTGTGGCTGTAAATAAGGCTACAGGACTCGTGCAGTCTAAGCAAACCCTCTCCTTTCTGCCCTGGACACCCAGAGAGTTTTCATGGTAGTTCCATTCCCTCTTGTCTTAGCGAAGGAAGAGGTTGGTCTGTGTGTGTGCATACTTCTGCATAAAGGTTCCTCTTAAGTCTTTAAATAGATTTTTATTGTTGCCCTCAAATTCTTATTGGTATTTATTGGGATACTTCTGAGTTATTGCGTGGAATGTTCTCTCCATAACACACTCAGCACTGTATAGAAAGAGATTATAATCCTTGTATCTTGCGTGCATTTATTAGAAATCCAGTTTAATTCTGTTTTCTGTTAATGGAAAAGAAAATGCACACCTACAAGTATTTAAAGTGGTAATCCCATGGTCTTTAAAGCAGAAATATTGCTCTAAGCTGTTCCTCAGGTTGGTAGAGTAGTTAGCTGAGATGGTGCCTGAATGACACAATGACAAATCAGATAAGTAACATATATTCCCGTTTTAAAAATGCTGCCAATGGGTTTTTCTCATGAACTAACACATTTCCTAAAGCATATGTACTACTGCTACTACAATCATAATAGTGTTGTCTTTAAAGAAGGGCAAAATGCCCTGTTCATTTAGGAGAAAGAAACTGCAGTGTGTGTGCCTGCATCCTTTCTCTCCTTCTGACCCCTGAGAACATGCATTGACTTCAGAATTCACAGAAATCAAATTAAGTGCTACTTAGTTTTAGAGTGCCTTTCATCTCAGTGGAAATGTAGACCAGAAATGGACCTCCTGAATAACACAGGCTTTAGAATGTCACTCAGTAATTTCAACATCCAACCTGCAATTTGTGGTTGAGCTAGGGCATATCTTAAAGACAGACATCCAGTCTTAATTAAAAGATTTAAAATAAGGGAGAATCTACTACATTCCTTGACTGTGGAGTGATCTCTATTTTCTGGACTGAATTCGACCAATTACAACTTTCAGCAACTGGACTTTATCTTTCTGTTTGCCAGATTATACCTTTTTGTTTGTTTAACTAGAAATATTCCTGTTTTCTGATACTTCACTAGGAAATAGTGGTTTAGGTTTGACATGCTGCAAACATAATGATGATGATGTTAAAAAAATTCAGTAAGTGCAGTATTTAACTGCATCACTGTATTTCTTTAAATTGTTAATATCTTGTGGTGCAAATTCAGTGTTTTTGCTTTTATTTTCCATACATCATAAATATATGAAAAAGAAATATATATATATTCACAAGAAAAAAGGAATATACAGAATAAGATTAATTTCAGAGTTTTAAACAATAAGGTTCATTTTAGAGCAAAAAAGGTTTTATTTTACAGGCTTTGTTGTGTTCTATTTCTTAATCGTATTTCTCCCTGAACTTTTATATGGTCTTATAAATCTGTTGTGACAATATTTCCTACTGAGTTTCAGGTAAAGGGCAGGCAATACAAATGTAAGAAACGCAGTTTAGTGCAATAGAAGGAATTAGATTTAATATAGAACAACTTTGACATATAGCATGACAGGAATCCTTCTAAATGCAATGCCTGTGCAAAATCTCATTAACCAATCACTTCAGTACCTGAAAATTATTGTTTATCAAGTATTATGTTCCTTCCACCTCTTTTAGAAGTACTGATCAGATTTTTAAACTAATCTAATCTGTCTCTTTATTTTAATATCTGATGAAAGATTACAGGAATTTTCATGTCTGTTGCAGTTATTTTAGAAAGGAAAAAAAACACTCTTTCTTTTAATTAAAATAAACTCACAATAAAATCTAGTTATTGCTCTGATAAATATATTCACAGGCTGTCTTGGCAACAAGGGATGGAGATGGAGAAATATATCTCCTGACATAAATTTCTAAAAGTAATCTTTTATTATTTTTAAAGAAAACAGTGAGTTTTAGCTTTGCTTCCTATGTTCATAGGAAAAGTGTTGTATTTTTAAAATATGCAACAAAACCCCCTAGAAAATATTTAAAAATCTCCATTGTCATTGCTGTGGCTGTAGCATAATCTCTAAGGATTGCCATTTTAATGCTAATTCCAGAAGCAAATGGAGCCAGCTGACATGTGCAGTATCAAGAGAAGAAGGTCAGTGTAGCAGCTCGAGACTCAGGAAACAGCAGGAGACTGCATTACCACTCATTACATATATTACAGCAGGCCTTAGGGATTTCTGTATGGCCAGGACGTTGTTGTGCTCAATCCTGTACCAATGCAGCAAGAACAGTGCACGGCCTGTGTGATGTCAAAACAGGAGCAAGGAAAATGTTTATGGAAATTGTCCTTTTCTGGTTTAATTTTTTTTTTTTTTCTTAATTTGTACATGTTGAACCAAACCAAACTGGCATATATTCAGTCTTTTGCTGTCCCCTGTGCCGCTGACTGTGACTCAGCTATTTTAATTTGATGAGTGTCATTAGAGGAAGCGAGGGACACGCAGTGGTTTGTGAATTCCCCCTGATGGCACACATATCTCCATGTACTCCTCTAAGTGTACAGGCAGCAAAGAGCTTCTCAAACTCCATGGGATCCATCTGGCTGCATGCTCAGGCAAATGAAATTACTTAAAGTGGAAATTATTTTATATTGCATTGATTCCCCCCCCACCTCCACCCCCCAATTCTCATTAGCCACAATTGTTGTTTTCACCTGGGGATTCATCATAATTCAGATCTGTCTGCCATGCACACAGGGTCTGGCTTTCATAATGTTTAGGACTGGAAAGGATCAATAAACCATTTAGTCTCATCGGGACCTTGCATGTCACATCTGCTAAATTTCACCCAGTGAAATTTCACCCACCTTTGCATGCTAAGACTGGCAACTTTATATAAATAAAATTATTTTTTTAAGCAGAGAGTAGAACATTAGTAGTTTTCGGGGTCTGTGCCAGGTGATTAGTTTGCTAGGATGATCTCAGCAGGTGTGCCCTCGTGCATGCTGAAAGGGGAGATGATTTGTTTCCTCCCTCCCTTCCTGTCAGTCAGACCTGTGGTATGCATCCCATCTGATTATACATGGGGGGATCACCATGACCCCCCATGGGCAAGCAGTGCACACAGGCATCTATCTAGGAACAGTATTTCTTCAGTACTTGGTGACCAATATATAAAATCATAAAGGAATTAAGGTTTTTCCTTTAATTCTTTCTTTCCACCTCCCAGAAATTAAGAAGAATAATAAAAGGTGAAAAAATTTTATCAATTAGACCAGAATGTGTATGATCACTTTTACATAGATTTGCTGGGAATGAAATGGGATTTCCTTAAAGCTGTAAGTTTAGCCTGGGAAAATAGATTCTCTCTTAAGACTTTAACATGAGGACTGCCTCTCTGGCTGGAGCTTGGAGAGCCAGAACTGGTGGGTTGTCTTCTACCATTGTGTAAAGGTGTAGCCAGTTCTTCACTTGCATTTGCAGCTTCTCTTTGTGTACAACCAGTGATTGCTGTATTGCTGCATCTTTTTTTTTTGTTCCCCTTCTTTTTTGGTCAGTTTTACAGCAGAAACACATGTTATGGCAGTGGTCTCCAAGCACTGCTGCACGGCGTGTTTGTCTTGATGTGGTTCTGGAAGCAGTGTAGCTATTTGTTGGCTCAGAAGCTGGTCAAAGCCTGTGCTGCTGCTGAAGGGAACGGGCTGTTCTTGCCTCAGCCACAGCTAGACATTCCCATTTCTCCTGCTTGCCTTGGCTCTTGCACTCTCATGGTGAATCAAGTCTGCTCATCTGACCAAATCTACCAGGGAAGAAATAAAACCGCCCTTGTCTCCATTGGACTCGCCGAGCTGATCCGAGGCCCCACGAGGAGCACTGCAGCTGCCTCCTGGCCAGAAGTGGAGAAATTTGTAACTCTTTTACAGCGGTGGTGTAATGCTGGATTAGTCTCACTTGCTGGTGACCAGATTGTCTCTCCCAGCGTTCTGTGCCAAGGTTAGTTTGGCTCTGGCTCGGAGCCACGCCACTGTGACTGGGCTTCTTCCCCGTCCAGCAGTAGTTTATTTGGGGGCTTGCAGTCTATATTGTTTTAGTTGTGCTCTGTGAAGACCTTCCAAGCTTTAGTTTTTTATTCTCTTATTACATGAGTTATATTTTAATCTCAAAGTGTTATTTTTTATTTGTCAGTATAAAGTATATTATGCTGAGTTGCAGTTGTTTAACCTGGTAGGTTATATTGTAGCAGTAGCCAAGTTGCTTTAACTCTTTAATTATTTATGTACTTACTAAGCTCTCTGTCATCTGCATGCTCTCAATAGGGATTTTATGTTTAGATCATTGTTTCCAACAAAAAAAAAAGCCACCCAACAATGAACCCAACAAATCAAACCCACAACCAAACCAGTTGGAAATAGCAATGTACTAAGAACAGGTCGCTAGGGACCTTAAAGCACTTCTTTTTGTTCTTTGTGAGCCAAAAAGGCATAAAAAAGAAAACATATAATGCAAGTATTTAATAAAATCAAGCTCAGCTATTAAGTTGGAAATGAAAATCTAAGATATCAACACAACAGAGACCACTAACACCATCACAAAAGTATAACAGATTGGTTGCTAGTCCTGCTGGTTGACGTTATTGATATTTGTAGGCCCTAAGTACTTATTCTTAGAACAATGAATATACTTTACTTGTTTATAGTTTCCAAGGTTTGAGTATTTGGGGTTTTACTGCTTAATAGTATTTTCTTGGCTTTTCTTTTTCCGGCCTTCTTTTTTTTTTTTTTTTTTTTTTTACTAGTGTATGTCTTCCAATATTTTAAATTACTTTCAGCTATACAGGTAGATAGAAAAGTTAGAAATTAGGCTGGAAAATTTAAAAATCTTTATTCAGCAGCATGTCTACTGCAATTTGTCTCAGTAGCTCCATATTTTTCCTAGAGGACTGTCATTTATTTCTTAAAAAATCAAATCTTCTATTACATTTATCGCATTTCACTTCTTCTAATAATGTATATGAAAATTAAAACTCAGCATCTGTAAATATGAATTAATTATTGAAAAAACCCTTACTTTCACTCTTGCTGTAAACAGAGTAATGCTGACAAGTATACTAGCAAATACTTCTTATCATAGATAATTTAAAATTGAGTGCGGTTTCACTCCAAGCCACAAAAGAGCATAAGCTTGATTTTGAGCTGTAGAGCACCAAGCAGGGCTGAAGTTTTCTCATCATTTTGGTCATAAAATCTGAAAGAAACAGGTCTACAGATAAAACCATTACAATTGAGAAATTCTGTTGCTTCCATTCAGGTGATGCAGTTACTAGAAAATTTAATTTAGCAGCAGCAAATTCTGTAATATATTCCAGCTGACTGACTTTGTCAGTGTAAATAGAAAATATGTTCCAGTTTTGTCTGTTTCCTGCAAAATAATCTTATTGGCTTAAAGCCAAGTCAGAGCACTCAGAGTAGGTCTTTGACATGGGTTGAGTTTTATGGAGTGGATCTGGGATTGCTGGTACCAGAAACATGAGTAAGAGATGGTGGGAGGGAGTTTTGGGTTGCTAGCAGCAAAATCTAAGGAAAAGCGAGGAAGCAGAATGGGGTCATTTGTGTAGGCACAGCCTAACACTTCGAAAAAGAATCAATGATCAGTGTATCTGGTAAAAGTGGGTTTGCACAGCTGAGGTGAGGCACTTGGAGGCTTATTATAGTATAAATCTTAGCCCCTATTCTTAGCCTGAGCAAACAGAGGGAGCTGCACTGATTTCAGTTAAGCTGTGCATATGTAAATAAGGTGAGGTTGTAGCTTTCTGGATCAAGTTAAATAGGAAGCCTCTGTCCATGCCTGTTAGACAATGTAAAATTTTGAGACTCAGTCATACATGGATCTCAATGCACAAGGTGTACTGTGCATTCATATGATGCCAGGCAGATAGAGAGACAAAACAGGTTCTTGTGCTTGAAACTTGTCATGGCTGAATATGCTAAAAACTCTGGGTGAAATTTTAGTTGGGTTTGGGTTTGTATGATCAACAGAACATGGAACTTTACCCTGTGAAAAAATCTGTTCAGTCTTGTTCCAAATAGAGTGCTTAATTCAATCCTTAATAGACTAACAGATCCTTTTTGCAGTCATCACTTTTACATCTAATTTATCTTCAGATTAGGATAGTACAAAACTTACCGTAAAGTGAATTAAAATAGCACAGTGGGTACTCTCCAGACTTGGCTCTCTGTGAGTGCTGAGAAGCTCTTCTGGGGTCTCCAAAACAGAAGAGTTGGAAGGCTCATCTGATGCTTGGTTGTCCTGATTTCCCTATTCATCAACAATTTGTGTGACTGTGGACATGTTGGATCCCATGTGCTTCAGACCTCTCTGTCTGTAGAAAACATACAAAACTGTTTTCTTAGCCATAATACTATTTTGCAGCCTGCAAGTACGTGACAAGGAAGATCAGAGCAATGCCCTTTTCCTATCACACACAGTGAGTTTTGCACACCCTGGATGTATGTTGTGAAAATCCTTCTTGGCTCTAAATACAGTACTCAGACATCTGTCTTCTGGAAAGCTCTAAGAACTGAATAGCACTCCTAGCATAATATTTCCCTTCCTTTCTGTTCCCATTTGTTCACTGTGAGATGAATATTTCCTTCCCATTTGTTCACCTGGAGATGAATTTGATTGTATGGTCTTATTAAGATTTACCAGGAACTTTGGCACTTTAATTTCTAACAGGGGATTGGAAACGTGAGAATCTGCTTAAACATAGCAACAAAAGGTGCTTGGTCTTTTCAAATATCCCTTAAATCTTTTAATAGGAAATAGGGAATCGTGGTATATTCCATTACAGCCTTCTTATATAATTCCGTACAAGTTCTCTACCTTTTAATAACTGCCTTCAACGTTATTGATGCTAGCATTTCAAAAGTTTTTTTCTCTGTCATCTTTAGGATCAGATCTAAGTGCAGTAACCTGGTTACAGTATGTCACTTACTTTGCCTTAATTCTTTGACTCATGAGAGTCGTGTTTCTAATATAGCAGCGACCTCAGGAGTCCTTTTCAGTCCAAGACAGCTTCCAGAGTTCCATATTTATTTTTTCTTCCTTTGTTTTAAATATATGAAAATATCTTTGCCATTGGAGAATGTAGAAAAGTGGAACCATTCATTGTTGCTGTTCCAAAACTACAGCTATATAAACAAATTAACTGGGCCAATAATGATCAATATGTGAAAAGGAGCTATGGCTATGCATTAGGGTCATATACCTGATTTTAAAACTCAATCCTAAAGCAACCAATTGCCATCAAAGGCAAGAATTTCGAACCACTGAAAATCAAGTCTATCTGCACACCAGTGACTGAGAGGTAATTTGTGTGCCCCCTTAAGAAACTGGTATTTAGTTTTCCCTGATGAGTTATCTTAGAATCTTTTCAGCTGTGTTCTTGTTTTGCCTGATGATCCCTTGGGACAGGGTGAGTGTGGTGAATATTTGTGATGCGTAATGTGCTGCAGTTTTAAAACATACTGCTTATATCCGATGAAGTAATAGTTTGATTTGAACAGACTCCAGGTCACCTGGTTAGATAAAACCCAGAAGAGTTTAGCTGATTTCCAACCAGTATGTAGTCCTACCCATTTAAGACACAAACTGTGGTTTTTGTTTGCTAGTGGCTCTGTGAGGTGCTACATGTTTTGAATGCTGAAGAGCCATATTTATCATGATTTTCCTAATCTTCTACTGATATTGACACTGCTGAAGCAAATCTGTTCCTACCACCTGTGTCCTTAGAAGGGCATGATACTGCAGAAGGAAATCTGACTTGAATCCTTAGTTTTAAAGAAACAAATATTTTCCATAGGTAAACCTTTTTTTTTCCTGTATCATTTCTATGGTTTCTGTTACTGTAAATTGTCCTTAGTTTTGAAAGTCTGACTTAGAGGGATTAATCAAAGCATAACACTTGAGGCCAGTTTACATGCAGATAATCATACACAAATATACATAGCATTTCTAAATGCCCGTGTATCTTTCAGCATAACCTCTGTGTTTATAAACACATCTGAATCAGCACTGCTGTTCATTATGTAACCAATTTTGAGCTTAATATATCGGTATTAATACCAGACATCTGGTTCTTCGGGAGCAGAATCTCAGCATGTACACAATCCAAAGGAACAGACAATGTCCTTGGGTTTTTTTATGTTGAGTTATCCTGAGGTCTGCTACTTAGGCTATTTTCAGTTTGTAGTATAGACTTTTTTATGTCTCTTACATACTGGTTGCTACTATGTTCTATTCATATGTGGACTTTCTGGAGGTATGTGATATTTCTTTGGAGTATTTCATTCCTTGGGATCGAGAGACATGGATGATCGAGGGAGGTTGTTCTTCGCAGTCAAGGATGCTCATAGATGAGTTACACAGTAGGAGCTGCCTATTCAGCCTCTATCAAAATCTGTCGCAGGCTGGGGAGTTGGCTTTTTGCAGTATGTGAAAGGCAGCTATTTCTTCTCATCAAATGATTTTCTGTTCTTTGCTTTCAGAGGGATTTGCCTGTCTACTGTGGCTCATGTGGTCACACTGAGGTTACAGTTTGCAGTACGGTGCCCACAGAACCCACCATTCAGAAGCCACAGCTTGTGAAATAAGAAAATCCACATACTTGTTTTTGTCCTCAGTGCATGAGTAAATGGTGTCCCCTTTTTTGTACAGTCTGTCACATCTTCTGTTAGTGAGCTCATTAGGATAGAAAGTATCAGGATCATGCCAGTTTTGTGATCATAATTTGAGCGCAGCTTCTTTGGACTTTATTCAGCTGTCACAAGTCTGACACGAACTTGTGGTCATAGCTGGTTTGAACCAACTAACCAATGGATCTTTGATTTAGAAAGGAAAGAGACAAACATACTCCACTCCCTCTAATTAGTTAAACATCACTTTTTTTTCTTTTTTCTTTTCCAAGTAATACGGGTTAGCTTTGCATGAACTATAATTGTAATGTCCATCCTTATCCATATCCAAAATCACCTGAGTCTTTTAAAAGTGCCTGACTACTTAATTATTGCAACTTTTAAAAGATGTTCTTTAATAAAATCTTATTACTTTATTTTCTTCTGTGTCTGTGTTTTTCAGACATGTTGTCAAGGCTTGCTGTTTGTTATGAGAATAGACCCTTAATGTGGAATCACAGACATAACATCTGACCTGGAAAAAAAGTAGTTCTAACAAAGGGTTGAATCTTTGGTATTGAAGACATTGAAGTGAAAAGTAGCCTGATTAAAGACAGCAGTATTGAGTTTTTGCCATTAGACTAGAAAGGCTGAATTGTTACTAAAAGCCATGAAGAGGGGGACTCTGGAATTTGTGGTGAAAGGAAATTGAAAAGAAACAGAACATTTGGATTCATGTTTCATGAAATAATGTGTGTGACAGAATAGGAAGGCAGTCTGAGGGAAAATTGACATAATTTTTTCCTACAACTGGGAGAGGCCAGATAAATATGTCAGTGTTAACAAGTGAACTATTGTATACTTAGAAAAAAAGATTCAGAACAATTTGTAAATATTAATTTGCATTGGCCTTAGAAGAATGTTTTATAATGTACAAAAATGTACTTTTCTCTGTAGCATCGTTATGAGCCCATACTAATTACAAATCTTTCTTTGGTTTTCTTTAGTTTTATAGGACCAATTCTTTATTCAGCTTCACTTATCTTAATTGTGAAGCTATAAAATCAAATATTTCCCACTGTATTTTGTTGCAGCCACATGAGAAATAGAGAAATGCTATGGTATTCGGTTTTTCAGATAGGAAAGAAAATTAGGGAAAGAAAAACGATATTGTTAGAATCTTGAGTGTTAACTAAGAAAAACCCAAAAACAATAAAGACAGCATTGTAGAATTTTTTTTTATTTTATAACAAAAGATAAAGTAAATTCTTTAATGTTGATGTACATGTTGTAATGAAGACTGTGGGTTTCAGAAGTTAGAAGGAAAACATCATGCTTGGATAATTGAAATAGGCTCTGCAAGTAAATCATGTAGATCATGTAGTTGGAATATAAAATCATTGTGAATAAATTGGCATAGAAAAACTTCCATTGAAAGAAAAAAAGAAAGCAATTCCTTTTTAGCAGAAAACAAAAAAATTGTAAAGTGGTCACCCCACACATGTCCTGAAACTTACTTACAGAAAGTAGCAAGATCCCACAACCAAGTGTTCAGAGTAGCAGAATCAGGATTTTAAATTATTCATTTCAGTTGAACAAATGCAAATTTGTCATCATTTCAGCCACTCTGTTATTGCCCCATGGTAACACCAATGTTTTGTAATTATTTTGGGGGGAATTATCTGAACTGCTTCTGTTCCTTTGTTCAATAAAAAGTTTTCTATCATATGTGAGTAAAATTAAGCACTTTCTTAGTATACTTCAGTTCATGGCTTTTATTAAGAGTGGGTTTCAGAGAATTTCTCAGGCACAATGCTGACTTTAGGAACATTCACATCAGAAGACCTCACATGGTGAAGTTACACACATTTTAGATGTTTAGAAATTCGATTTGTATTAAAGGAAGAGTTGAAAATGTACGTATTTGTACACATGACTTACTGCATAGAGGTTCTTTAACCTAAGCCTTTCACACAGGTGAAGGTCAAGTCTTTTTGACTTTTCTCTAGACCATAGGGCATTATTTTTTCTTTCCAGGTATTTATTTTCATCTCATATGAAATAAAAGTGCCTGTATTCAAATAAAATAAGAACATGGAGTTGAGGAATTGTCTTAAAATAAAATGTGAAGGTATTGGAGCAAGATTTCTTGTTTGCCCGTTTTCCCTGGAAGTCAGTAGAGGCTCCCATAGACAGAAGATAGCCTGGTTCTCTTCCTCAGATTTAGACCCTGCAAAGTTTCTTGCTATAAAAGTATCTTCTCTGGCTTCTGCTGCTGTTTGTCCCAAGAAATCCTCTAGGCAAGCACTGTAAATATTAAACCACCAGCCTCACAGGTGGTGTGGGGCAGTTGTAGAACTTGCATGACATAACATTATTCTGTAATTTTATATGTTTGGCCCTGGTGACTGTAAAGCACAAGGATAAGACGCTTGCCCACACACCTATTTTACTTTCAGATCCAAAGTCTGTTCCTGTGTGACACTTTCCTACTAGGAGAAGGGCTATTTAAATGTTGCTGCAGAGGCAGACAGGAGAAACAGAGGCACAGAAAATGAAAGTAAGAGCAGGGATGTATTGCAAAAGTTTTTTAATGTTATCAGTTGTTACGCAAATCCCATTGGCCAATTAATAAGCAACCTCTCTCTGAGAGCACGATGGAGTCATTGTTACTGTTCTTCTTGGAAGAATTTGTAGATACCAAAAAAACCTTTCCAGTACACCCTTGTCATCACGTACAGAGGCAACATGCCTTTTCTCAAAAAGGGAGCAGAAAGGCTTATATACTTTTTAATGAACTTTGGGAGCCCTTTATAGAACATTAACAAATGTCTGATGGCTGCTGTGTTCTTATAAACAAGATTTCTTTTTTCTTGTTCTTGTGCTTTCGTCCATAAACTGTTGATATTTCCAACCTCCAGCCAAATTAATGCTCAAGAGGATACACATTTCTGCAGTCTCCAAAGAGCTGGCTATCACCAGTTACATCCAGGAAATTCCTTTTAAAAGTGTGTTAAATTTACTAGGAATGTTTCTTGAACAACCTTAAAGATGGCTATGTTAGACTGCTTTGTTTTTTGGTTTTTGTTTTTTTTCATGCCAACATCTATTAATTTGAGTTAATACCATTACTGTGCTTTAAAACCAACTGAAAAGACATAGTTAACAACATATGTATTGGCAGCTGGGAGTTTTTTCTCTCAGATTGAAGATGCAGTCATAGGTAGGATTCACGATTTTAGGTCATTGAATTGTAGAAGAATTATACAAAGATTGTGAATGGTCCTTGAAGAACTAGAAATGTTAACATGAAAAGTATCTGAAAGCCTTGGGAATTTTGTCTGTTCCTTTCTTTTCTTGCTTTTTATTCTAAGCCTTAAGAGAACCGAGTGCAAACTTACTTAAGAGGAATGGCAAAAACTGTTTCTCAGATTGTCTTTAAATATATCACTGCTATTGATTCAACTTGCTGGACTGCACAACTCATCAGATCAATTTTGGGCTACCTTTTCACATATAATACTCCCTGAGTTCTGTTTCAAATTGAAAAACTCTGGTGTTTTGTTACTGAGATGACTACCAAAAATTTTGATCACAGAAAAAGCATTGTGTAACTAAAGGGTCTGTTCAGGTGTTCTCGTGTGAAAAGCTCTCTCGTGCTGAGCCACCTACATAGTGGTGTAGTAGTATGCAGGAAAGGAAAGCCTCATTGCTTTTTAGGGAATTTCATACTCTCCAGTTCACTTGGATGTAACTGGTAAATGCTCTTTCATAAAATGCAAGATACCTAAATTACATTAAGTTGACTATAGGTTAAAATAAACCTCTTTTTATACATTTTCAGGGGGTTGCATATTAAGTCAGCATTTACAGTGTTTTCATTTCTGTTTGGTTTTCTTTGGGCTTTGGTTTTTTGTTTGGGGTTTTTTTTTTTGGGGGGGGGGGTTATTCCTTGGTTATAAATGGAATGTTGTTTTGAAAGTCTAAATTTTGAACATATTTAATAGCATGTCAGAAAAATAGATTAAAAGTACCTGAGAAGTGTATAATTCCATTCCTATGTATGTAACAGTTAAAGAATCCAATCACAGAAAAACAAAAGCCTGAATAAATGCACTTTACAGAAAATGTTTCCTCCACTCCATACTTTTACCATCACATCCATACTTTTATTGAAAATACAAGCGAAGATTTGTTCTGGAGGGAGTTCATTCAGATGCCATTTTGTAGTGGCTGCTTGCAACCACAAAATGTATTAGCATTTTAACTGAATTCTTGTGCTGTAGTTGCTTGTTCTGTATCCATCACAGATGCTAACAATTCAGACCTTCTGTGAATCATGACAAACCAAAATATAGTTTGACAGGAAATTTTTACCAAATAGTAACTATCTTCTATAAATTGAGTTGTCAGTGCTTTGTAAAATTTCAACAAGCTGAGCAGGTTTGTTTATAGTTATTTTTATTATTTATATATTTTTTATTTCATTCTGGTGTGCTTATTCTATTTATTTATTAGACCTAAGAAACCTTATCTTTCATTCATAATACGATATTTACCTTCTTCTTGCTATGTTAATACCTTTATTATCTCTTACATCATCTTTCTTCTTTCTTGCAGTTTGACATACTTCTTCCCATTTCCTCTGCTAACCTTTACACTGGCCCCAACATTTAGCTTTGCATAGTCTACATTCCTCTGCTTTCCCTTCACAGAAGAGTGAAGTGAAGAATTAAACACATTACAGGTAGTTGGAAGAGTAGAGGACATAACAGCAGACACTCCTCACTTTTGGAAATTCTTAGATTAATTTATTTTTTAAAAAGGTAGCATTTATTCTGAGGGCATTAAAGCTGTACTGTGTACTTGCATACAATTTCTGTAAGTGAAGGTTTACTCACTGCCTAATGCCCTGACTGTAGCCAAGACCAAGAAATCAAATTAGGAAAACGCTGGTTACATTTTATAGACGTTCAAAGTTGATTTCTTTTGCTCTGCTTAGTGTCACAAGAGACAGCTTCATTGCTGTGCAGTAGCTTTCCGTATTTCACCACCTTATTTTAAAATGATACTATATATCAAATCTATGATTTCAGGAGTGAATGATTTCAGACAGAATCAGGCATATACAACTTTTAAAAAAGAGAACTGAAGGAAAAGGAAGGTATTGGACATTGCTGTAAGTACAGCTGATTCTTTCTGAGAAGAGATTTTGTGAGGGAAGCCTTGACTGCGCTGAGTGAAACCAGTGTTGATTAGGCAGAAGTGGATGGTAGTTGACTGGGAGTGGACAGACTGAAAAAAAATGTCCCAAGCCAGTTTATAGCCCCAGTGACATCTGTTGCTGCTTTTTAACTGGAAATTTTCACATGAAAACCTGGTTTGCAAGCTGGAGTTTGGAAAAACTTTTCTTTACATTGGACCCTGACTTTCCTGCGAAAAGCAATTAAAACCATATGTATCACTTTTTTGGATGCAGAGTTCCCTTTGTCCTACACAGACCTGGGAGCATTACGGGTAACATAAGAGCTGAATTATGAAAGTAGTTACAAAACAAAGTAACTTTTCCAATGCATTTTACAGAATAATTTTTTCACCAGATACATTTGCTTACATAAGGTTTTGTTCCTTGGGTTTTTTGGTTTGTTTTGTTTTTTGTTTTATGTCTTTAATGTCTGATTTAGAAATCTTGGTACCAAGCTTTTCCTTTGGCATTCCTAGGAGCATTTATTGCCCTTAATTGGTTTTAATGTTTTTTAAACGCCAATCCCAAATTACACATTTGGTTATTTAACGCCAACTGAGAGATTAGGCAAATGCAAACTGATTTGTGTGGCTACAAAAACCACACGAGTGGAAGCCAATCATATTGATCACTTCAGCCAATTATACTTGTACAACACGTGGTTATCCCATTTTATTCACTACTCTGCAGTGAAGCAAGCTGGCAGCTAAGAGTTGTTACATGATGAAAGCCTCTTTGCTTACTACTCTGATATCACTGCTGTGAAGGACAAGTCTTGTAACATATTTTAACAATCTTTTCAAGAATATAGCTCGAAGTTACTGAGACAAGAAAAAAAAATGTTGGCGCAATTAGGGTTGGGTTGAGAAGTAGCAGTTCCCGGCCAACTAAAATGTTTTAGATTAACTCTTGGATTCGGCAATATATTTTGAAAGGAAAACTGTTGACAAGGCTGCAAAGTATTTTGAAGGGCCGTGGTGCAACGGGCTTGATCAGGAATGGAAGTTCTGTTTGTTTCCGAGATTTCTGTTGGCTTTGAAACTCACATGTCTCTATACCTCCAAAACTAAAACCAGCCTATACAGTACTGGCTGTAGCCAGATGAAGTGTGAGGGACTTACTTAGCAATATCTGGGTTTCATTTCATTCCAGTGGAGATGCAAAGTGAGGCCTTTGCTAAACAGAGCTGCAAAGGACTTCAGTCAGGATGCAGATGCAAATGCCTTTGATTGCAGACTTCACTAGAAGTGAAGCACTGCCCGCAGTCCTGGGGATTAATTCCTTTGTCCATTGTCATTTGGGCTCCCTCTTCTCTCCTGCTGCAGGATTCACCATTTTATAAATCATTCTGTGCTGCTAAGATCTTCTTTTCAGCTCATTTGAGATGCAGTGTTAGGAACGAGTACCCTCCTCCTAAAGGTCAAGCTTGTTGTTTATTGTCAGTGAAAAGGTTTTTCTGTTTTCTCGTCCTTTAGCTTCTAATACCATCCTTCTTTTCCATGCCACCAACTAGCTTTGTTTCTTTCTGAAATGACCAGCTAGAGTACAATTAAAATTTATGTGGCTTAACCTCTTCTCTGTGAAAATGGCCAGCAAAGCTAATATTTCAGTGCCCTTTCTGCATTCTCCATTGTGGTTTAAAATAGTGTGTTTTAGTAATGCTTGCAAAAGCATGTGTAGGAGAGGGAGTGGAATCACAAGATCAGAATTTAAAAATAGAATCTCTGGAAAAGTTGATATTGAGAGTTGTTTAAAATTGTTTTAGCCTATTTTATTCTGGGCTGCAAATACCTCTGAGGGGAAGGAAAAAAAAGAGCTTAAGATTCTCTTTTTGACATATTTTCTTGATGCTTTTGTGAATGTGGAATATATTAGGTCTACATTATCCATCATTTCTTCATTATGAAATCTCAGTTCATTAAGTCTTATCTGCAGCCTTTGAATAGAATGCAGTCTTCCCTTTTTTTTTAGCAGCAGGGCAGGTTACTCCTTATCACTCTTAGACCTTGCAGATGTTTCCCTTGTAGCCATGCATAAAATGGCTGATATGGCATGAATCTCCATATGACAAATAACCTTCAAATGCCAGAATCCAATGTTGGCTTCCACTTCAACTCCTAATCTCATACACATCTTCTTGTGATATGACAATTCAGGGTATCCGAAAAGATTGACTAATTAAAAAAATATTTTATCTGGGAAAAGGTATTTTAATAAGGAAGACATGAAAGCAGGATTGATAGGATATGAACTGTTGCATTGTAGTGCACAAAAAAGGAAAAAGCTGTGTAAGGAGCTATAAAGGAAGACTTGTTTCCATCTTCATGGTGGCACTGGTATCTTCAATATTTGAAAACATAAAATAGCACGTTGAACTGATAACATGGGCCAGTGACACCTGTGCTCCACATTAAGATAAATGGGCTCCTTCCATTCTTGAAGTTTGGTGCGTGATGTTCCTTGTTATCTCAGGGCTTCAGCAGTGGCTTTGTGACTATTGCTGAATTCCAAAGTGAATGGATATGTGATGGCACAGGAAAATAATAGGATGTGTGGGTTTTGTTCTAAATTATACGGAAGAACTGCCTTTAAGTGGTCTTTCTTTAAGGTCTTTCTTTAAGATTTTTTCTTCTAAGAGGTCATTCTGTAACAGCAGCAAACAAAAGTATTATACATACATATTTCTGGATTTATAAGTCAGGTATCTTGTCTGTACAACAATAAATTTTCTTTTCTGCCTCCTATGAAGTTATTTTTCCTCTAGTTTCTGTATCATACTAACATCATAGGTTTCATAGAAGAATTCCTGTCTTCCTTAAATTCATTAAGGTTGAGCAGATGCAAATCAGAAGAAATTGGGGCCATTAGGATACAAAATTAGATTCATTCCATGCCTACACTGAATTTTCAAGTTAAAAAAAATAGAGAGAGAAATGTGCATGTGCAGGTGAGTACTGTTTTTTGGTAGATGAAATCTAAAGCAACCTCCCATCTTTCAAGTATGCTGTGCCATATTTTCTTATCAAACTGCAAACATCTCAGCTGTTGGCTCTGCCATCTAAGTAGGCACCTACATTTAAAAACTTGCTGGAAAGGTAAAGAAAATCTCTCCGTGTTGGAGCACTACTTGAGAAGGAGGAACAAGCCTTGGAGGAATCCTGAACTCCAGACAAAAGCTGCTGCTGGGCTCTACAACTCATTTTAAAGCTTGGCCTTGTGTGAGATGCTAAGCAGAGTATTGCTTGTTAAAATAAGAGGAAGATGAGGGCAGCTGCTGTGCTGAGACTTGTGCTGCACCACAGATTGACTCATGGCTGGAGAAGAACTGAGAAAAAAACGGTGCCAGAATCAGCCCAGAAGCCATGCAAAAGGCTGAATTGTGAGAATGCTTAGGAATGTAAGAGTTTGGGAGCTTGATCCAAGAAGCAGAGCAAAGAAACAGAGAGGACTGCAGAAGGTGGGCTAGTCCAGAGACGTCTGAGCTGTCCATACAAAAAGATATCAGGACTCACAACTATTGGGAAGGCTTCCAGGAGGGAAAAACCTTTGCTAGAACCAAAGAGGTTTTTTTTAATTCCTTTTTTTTAATATATTTTTTTTTAATTATTTTTTAATTTTTTCCATCTAGTCAACTAAGCAGCCAAGCACTGGCAAGCTGCCAGAATGTGCCAATCCTGAGGCAGATGTGGGGGAAAAAAAAAAAGAAAATCAGTTTTATTTTCTTTACCTTAAGGAGTCACTTAAGGAAGCAGAACTTTTCCTTCATTTTAAGTTTTGGTTTACTTTTGCTTTTGTAAACTAGGAAAAATGTGTAGCCATTACTTCTTTAGATAGGGGCTGGACTAACATTTGGATGACCAAAAAAAACCATTTTGTGTGAGTTCTGCTGCAGAGAAATGCATACTAGGACAATTTTTAATACTTTCTGTATGCATGAGTACCCAGAATAAAGCCGACCAAAACAATTGGGGGCAGATTTTTTTTTCCTCTTCTTTCAAATAAACTGTAGGAAGTATTGCTAAACTTTTCAATGAGGTAAACAACTGCCTTGCAAGGTCAAAGTGGTGCTGCTGGCATTGTGACCTGGCTTTGTTCTCCAGTACATGCAGTTGTGTATCAGTTTGTGTGCTGCAGTGGAGGCAGCATTTCATTGCTCTGACAGCAGTCTCAAACTAAAAGCCACACCCTGATTCCCACATCTGGGAGGACAAAAGTCACCTGATAATATTAACATGTTTCAAGGTGTGGTGGGGATATCTTTCTAGGAAATAATGTGTTTGATGACTGTCAGATCACATTAGTCTTTCTCTTATCTTACATGATTACAGACACAAAGTATATTCTTCTAGCAAAGTAAAAAAATAGGCACATGCTTACAAAATTAGAATCTCCATTTGAAAAAAAAGTCAAGAAGATGTCATTAGTACACAATTATTATCCTGAACACTAAACAATATTGGGTACTAGTAATCTTCCTCAACAGGGAGCACTGATAACATCTCTCAAGTATGCACACTGCAGACCAAGTTCTCAGATCGACCTCCTTCCATGATTACTGGCTTCTAATTATGTTCCTGATACATCAGATAAACACTGGCAGCAAACAAGCCTTCAGAGCTACTCTGGGCACTCTACTTGTGTCTCTGCAAATTTGGTGGCCTCATTAATGATGAGTTGTGTTTTGCTGAAAATGCAATTAAAACATTAGTAGGTCATCCTAGATGGAGTTAATGTTGTTGTATACATTTCATATCTTCGTTTTCTGACTTGAACTTGCCTTTCCCTCCCCTTCCTAAGTAAAGGGAGCAGCAAGTGCTCACCTTGGAGGTGGCATGCATTTTACCAGGCAAAGCTCTTACTGCATTGTCATCTCTACTGACTCTGCTGAAGTACTTTAAATCTCACATGTTGTTAAGAAATGTTTACTATTCTAATTCTTACGTGAAAGATCAAATGTGACAGAATGGGAAAAAGGAGTAAAACTGAGAATGGTGTTTCAAGCAGGGATATATGCAGGCACTTAAGAGGGTTTCACTCAGTTTCAGAGGCCTTGTCTCAACAACTGGTTTATTCATTCAAATCTGGAAAAATACTGTCTGTTCTACCAAATAGAAATTGGACCAGTAAAAGCACATGGCCCTTTTTTTCTTTTTAAAAGAGCAAAGCAGTGTTTGGAAACTTCAGAGTGAGCTGAATATATTTCAGTTTAGATAACTGATCCCAGTTAACTATGGCTGGTAATCACCCAGGTTGTTCTAAACTTAGGCTATTTGTTTTCTGAGACTGAGAAGTTGTGGTATTATAGGTTATCTGTGCTTCACTGTAAATCCTAATAATGGTTGTTATTTTCAGGTTGTAGGCTGAGGAGATGTGATTGGCAGTGCACTCAATAGTGGGTGCATTTCTCTCTTCATCTCTTTTAACTTTTACCCAGATCTACATTGCAGAGGTGATTTAAGTTTTATTTGGGTCTCACTTAGTACAAAAAGGAGATTTGGGACAGCACCCCATAACTGAGGTAGCTGTTAAAATTCTGGTTGTTTATTTTTTAAAAATTGTTATTATTTCTAGATCCAGTTGGGAGAGGGGGGTAGGTATTTTATTCATCAAGACATCAGCCACAGAGCTAAAAGTAACAGCCCAAACCCTCTCATCTCCTATGAAACTGGTCAGTACATTGCAAAACTGAGCCCTTAGTAGTAAAGTATTTCAAAATGTAGTTGCAATTTTTCTGTTTTCTTGCATTTGTCATAGATTAAGATAACCCTTCTTACCTCTGGAAGTGGTATAAATCCAGCAAGTGGTGCTGTTGTTAGGTGAAGCATTCAAAATTTGGAAGTTCAGTGCAGGAACTTCCTTTCCTTGAGGAACACTTGAAAAGGAAATGTAGCTCATGTGGTACTGGGACCCAATATTGTCAAACCAAGTATAAACTAATACTTGGCACAGCTTCTTGAGCATGAGATATCTTGAGGGGGGTGGTCAATTAGAGCCTTGCTTTGGTTTCTTTTCCTTGATGAGAGAACTGTGGAGTATAAAAGGTGGGTGTGCTGTGGACTTCTCTGGATTAAATGTCTCATGCATAGTGAAAGAGGAGACAATAGGGCTGGATTCTGTTGCCCCTCAGGATCCCTCACAGCTTTCTGTTTTTGTGTTACCAGCATGACACATGCCCCAGTATAATTTCCAGATGGCTTTTGAAGTTGGATGTAACAAAGTATTTGCTAAATGGCTCTCAGAAGAGAGCCCAAACTGTGTTCCATTGTCACAAGCAGTGAAAAGCTCATCTCCCTAGTTAAAACCACAGGGCTGTTTTGTGGGGATACTCGTTTCCAAATGTCTCTGGGTTCTAATTCATTTTTTTACAAAGATTTTCTTACGTATTTTGTCAGTGATAGATTTTGGAATAGCTCAAATATATTAATTGCATGAAATATATATGAAAACATTCTTTGTATAAGTGCAGTCAGAGAAAGGGGAGGTATGAGCACACCCAGATAAATTATATCAATATACTCAGAAAAAGAAATCCTGACTGTAGATCTAAAAGTCAAAGATAAAGCTTCTGTTGACTTCAGTTGGTAAGAATTTGACCCAGAGAAAATAAGAAACATGCCTTACATGAACTGATGTCAAGATGTATGCCCTCTGCCCCACAGAAAGAGGGTATTTAAAATATCTATGTAAATATTTCAAAGGCTTGCCAGTTGAGCTTTGTTAAAGGAACCTGCATGTGTGTTGACCTTATGTTTGTTTGTTTCACGGAAAGCTCATGCAGCTGCTTTTCATAACCGTGTTCACATCTGCTGTTGCTAAATCGTTTTTAGCCTGGTTTCCGAAGGAAATGAGTTTTATGTGATTACACTGTGTGTGCCTGGGTGTGCGTGCACACGTGCATCCACATGAATGTGAGTGTTTCCCACAAGGACAGTTTTTAACTCACTGGCCAATTTCAGCCAAATCTGAAGACAAGGCCTAGTTGCTGAGACAATCTGTTTCTACAAATTTCCTGAAATGCAGGCACCTAGGAAAGACAGATGGAGAATGATAGACTTTGGAGGAAGTAGCGTGCAGGAGTTCAGCCCTTGTGAGGCACCAGGGAACAGAGATGTTGGAAATTACCAAACGAATGGAAGGCTACCTTGTTGGGTGCTGGAGGAACTGGCTGTGAGTGGGAAATCTGCAAGGAATCTGACTTCATTAATTTAACTGTTCACAAAATTGTGTTTTCTAATGAATTGTCATTTTATTAAAAAAAAAAAACCAAACATAAAAGAAAAGGGCATTTTTTCAGTATTAATAACTGTAGTCTGTGTTTTAGGAGAAGAAATTTTAGATTAAGAGAGGAAGAAAGCATGAAGGGTTAGTGCTAGTTTTTACTGGCAAAAGCTTTGGCTGGTATTGGGTGTGAAAGCCGTAAATTACTTCTGCAGTTCATCCTAAGGAAAGGAGAATAAAACCATTAAGTTACATCTTTTATGTTACATGAATTTGCTACGTACCAGAAAACTTGCATGAAAGAAAAATCTAGCTTCAGAAAACTCCCTTGAATTATTTCATGGTTGCATCGGTGTTATTTCTCATCTTTTCTCTCCTATGGAACAAATCCACCTGTGTGATACTAGAAAATAAAGGAAAATTGTAAGCAATAAATTGTAGAAATCTTTAAAAGTTGCCTAATCTACCTGTGATTGAGATATACAAAGAGATGTATATTAGATTGGGTTCATACCTATATCTATATATATATATGTACATGGGTATAGAGAGTGAGAAAGTGAATAACAGAGTAGCAGAAGGATCTTTCGTATTGAAAAGAGAATTTGTAGCTCACTAAATGCAAAAAAGCCTTTCTTTCCAGCCCTGACAGGCTGTGAAATATTATACTTTAAACCTGTCACTATTCTGAGACTGAATCTTGCTTGTCCTGTACCTCAGGGAAATGTAATTTGGGAGTGTGTGCATGGGGGTGTTTTAGGGATAGAAATACAAGTGGGAAATCCACAGTGAAGAGAAAGAAAGGAAACATTTCCTGGTGAAGGGGGAAAGTTTCATAGGGTTTTTTTATATATATTTTTTTTAAGTAATCGGAGATGCTGAAATGTTCAAAAGGTAGGAATGTTAGAAATGGCCTTAGGGAAAATGCATTAATGGGAACACAAGTATGGAACACGTGAGTGGTCAACAGGACATGATGAATTAAACTTAATGTACAGTTACAGGCTTAATTAGAAGATTTTTAGATTTATTACATGAATTTGCAGAGTAATTGCCTTCAAAGCAATAAAAAATAAAAGCAGAGGTGATGCCTTATTAAGGCTTACCTTTTCTAGGATATTACTGGTTTTACCAAGCAAAAACCCTAATCGTTTTTTGTGATCAAATTTCAAGAAGTGACTGCACCCCAAAAGGAGTGTGTTTTTCCCTCAAGAATGCATATAATGCTGAGAGACAGTTTCTATGTGTGCACACAAAAGTTTCTCAGAGGAGGATTTCACACACGTAGAAATACCCAGTTTTTGTAGAAAAAGTCACTTTAAAACATGTCATAGCTTAGCTGGAATGCTTCATGATGGAAGCTCAAAATAGCTGCAGAGTATCGTTTGAATGTAATTCAAGTAATGGGAAAGAAAGAATATTAGCAGCCCTGCATCTCTCATTTATCTGAACATCAGCAAATGGACACTTCATTTGATATCTTGACATCTCTTTGTTTTTACATATTTGGTTCGTATATATCAATGAAGACACAATGCAGTTTCTTTGAACTCTGCTGCTGAACATCTGTAAAAGTTTATTTGGCACATGGTAGTAATTTTAAGATGTGCGTATGGCAAAGATGTGTGTATGGCAAAGATGTGTATATATCTCTGTACAGAAGTTAAACTGGTGAATCTTACACATTTGTCTAAAACATTTCATTTATCCAACATCTTTTTGAATTATATATCAAGTTAAAAATGTAATATTTAAAAGGCTTCTTTGTGTTTAAGTGTACCTTTGAACATGGTTCTCAACAGAGACCCTATATTAGCTCTCATATTTTGGATGAAGAAATATATATGCACATATATAATTTACATATGCATATATTTTGTTCACCACAGACACTGAGAATAAATTTACTTTTATAAGTGTGATCTGCAACCAAACCATTTCTGGTACAAGGGAGAATGTTTGGATTGCTAGCACAGAATGGAGGACTGTGTAAATCCCGATTTTCCTCTGAAATTAAACTTTGTGACTTTTTTTTTAGTATAGCCTAATCATGATCCTTTTTCCTCCCAGGATCATATGACACACATGCTTTTAATGAAAATACACAGATATTTTCCTAAAATCTATTTCCCATTCTGTCACTGGAATAAAAGCTTTTGCTCATGGCAGATGTGTGCCTTGGCACTCAGTCACTGCTTCAGGGGACTTCACATAGAATCCACAGACTCTGAGAAGATTCAAGGCAGTCTGTAAATTCAGGACCTTATTCCCCTCATATTTATTTTTATCTATTTAGTTTAAAATAACAGACAATAATAAATTTGAATTTCTCCAGTACTTGAGGTTACCATCCTGTAGTCACTGCCTGGAGGCTGCCTCTGTGTACTCATCTGAGAAGACGCTGGAGATGACTTGAGAGCAGAAAAGGAGGCCTGTGAGAGCAGCTGATGAGAGGGAACATAGAGGTGCCCATGGGCGAGGTCAAACGTGGAGCACTGGCAGAAAGCAGGGATGGAACTCCTCTACTTAGAGGTTTCATTCAGTGTTTGCCATAAGTCAGAGTCATAGGATGGTTTGGGTTGGAAGGGACTTTAAAGATAAGAATTTGACTCAGGTTGAATCTCCAGTTCTCAATTTTATGCCATAAAGATCTTTTGACTTGTTGATGAAACTGTTAGCAAATCAATTTACTCTCTTGTTTAAAACACTCATGAAAGCACTAAAATGCTTGAGGCCTGCAGGAAGGTCCTTGTATCTCAATGGCAGATCCATGAATGAATGAATACAGAGTGTACTGTGTTATGTTTCTGTGGCTGTTTACAGAAATGGATACATTTTGCTGTAATCTGATATGCATATTCATATGTCCTGTTAGAAAATCTGCAAGGACTTTACTGAAAACTTAGATATTTGTCTTTTCAATTCCATAGCAGAATCATCGAAGAATGCTGTGCTTAAACTGAGTGTAAAATGCAACCCTTTTTATACCTCATCCCTGTGAAGTGCAGGTCCTTGATGTCAGTGTACTGAGAGTCCAGTGTTTGCATTAGGAAATACTTTATATCTGCTAGTGGGAATAATTAAACTGGATTCCTGTGGTGTGAGTAGATGCCATAGCTTTTATTGTGCCCCATTTTCCATGTGTAATTGAGCAGCTTTGTAGTAAGAGAACAAAGGTTAGATGTATGCAAGTTTATCTGGATACTAGGTTTCAATTAGAGGAGAACCCAATTCCTTCTTCTTTTCCCAGGTTCTCTGAAACTTGTATGCAAAGGGCATGCTAATTACCTTCTCCAACACTTCACCAACACTGAGGGGCTTTTTATTTTTAACCAAAATTTTTTGGTCTTGGATCCTAATCTGGGAAACAAAGGGGTAACAAAAAGCATAGTTAAAGAGAACCAGGACCATCTCACAATGTATTTTAAAAAGATTCATGGCAGGTGATAATTGCTTATTTCTATGAGTATTCAAGCAAATACATGGCTTGGCTGAAAATCTCCAGGGAGCAAAGGAGCTGAGTCCTTTGCACAGAGAGGCTAAGCAGATGCACGCTTACTTAAAGGGAAATACTGTTTTTATTATTTAAGGGAAATACTTTTTTTATTATTATTATCATCATAATATTAGGCTGAGAATGTTTTTGATGTCTCTAAAGTAGTTTTTGAGCAGTTCCAGCTTCCTGTGTGGTGCTAAGGTCAGTAGAATAATGCGATCCCAGAAATGTTGTGTTCCAAATCATCTGCCTCTAATACCTGTCATTGCCAAATAGAGGGTTTGAGTTTGAGGCGTTTGGGGTTTTTTTTACTGTGGTTTTGTTTTGCTTTGTTTTAGCCAAATGTCATTGGAGCCTGCAACTTACACAAATGAAATATAAGACTAAACCTTTAAATATTGTTTTGGGAGAATTTGTCTTGTTTTCATTCTGATTTTACACCTGAAAAGTTTTACAGAAGGCTTGATTTATCTGGCTCTAGCAACACTTCTCTATTGCACTGTACATGAAATTTCTTTATTTTAAAGACAGCTGAACTGTGGAGAAAATTATGAGAGGTCAGTGGAAGTTAAATTTACCAAAACTAAAATTAAAACAGAACAAATGTAAGCACACATGAAACTGTAAATCAAGTGACAACATCAGAGCGTTGTCCCTCTGCCTTGCTGTTCTTTGAGAGTTTCATGAACTTTAACTGAGTGAAAGGAGCAAAGCTTTCATCTGCAGGGTACTTCATGTTTGTTAGGTTGGGATTATTTTTCATATTTTCATTTCACGAGAGTGACAGTGCTGGTGACATTCATAAAATCCTTACAGCATTGCTTTTTGGTGGACACAATTAGATAAGATAACACCTTGAACCTTTGAGTGATATTTAGTTCATTTTTATTGAGAATGCTCATGGAGACAGAGTTTTTATTTAGGCTTTCTAGACACAGGTTTTGAGAGAGATCACTGCTTCTGTTCTGTTTGGAGACTAAGGCAGAGAGATGAGACTTGAGTTGTTGAGGGTGTCAGGAAAAGCTGAGTCAAACCAGCTGGATCCTCAGACCACCAGTCCAGCACCCCTTGGAGCAGAGCCCTTTGCCACCCCAGAGCTGCTTCACTGGAAGCCAGTTTGACATGGAGCACTCGAGGCCCTGCGGGATTTGCACACTAATTCTTTGTGTGACAACACTCAAATCTCAGGCTTGCAAACATGGGGGTGATGAGTGTGTTATAAGTGTTTGGGTAGATAAAAAAAAAATGAACTGTTAAAATGGCTTCATTTTTTAACTTGTAAAAAAATTCTCATCAGGGCAAGATATTACCAGTGCTAAGAACAGCTCTGAAAGGATGTCAAGATAGTGCTACTATCAACATGAGCGTTTGTGGTGATCCTTCAGAAAAAAAATAAGCTGAGAGACAATTTTTCTTCATTCTGTCCCGGGGGTCTTACTGACTAGTGATGACTTGTCTGGCTCAGCTATGTGTATTCTAATTCACTTTCTTTGCCAAGATCAGTCAACACTCATTAGAAGTAAACTTCAGCACTTAGTTCAGAATCAGTAAATAGCTTTATTAGTTTAGATGAAATGTTCTTTAAGTCTTCAGCCTTACCCAGATGACACAGTAATCTGGGTGTAACAAGGAGAGAAACTATTCATAAATCCTTGTGTTATTTCAGTGTCACTGAAATGGAGTTGAGTTTTACAAGTTACTGGTTTGGCTCTCTTTCTGTGGAGATTCCACTGTTACAAACCCAAGATTCACTCATTTTATCTAGGTATTAGCTTAATTTTAGTTCAGAAAACTATTTGATTGCTTGATTACAACTGCCTGATGCAAAACTAATGGTAGACCAGAGTCTGAGTTTTTAAAAATCCATAAGAATACATACTAGCATAAGTAAAATGAATTAATTCATAGAATATTGGAATCATCTGTTAGTGGTGGTAAAACACTTTAGCACGAAAGTTTATTGGTTTTGTTAGAAACACATTGCACTTACTACACATAAGAATGCATTTGTCCTTGGGCTACAAGTTTGTGTAAGGAAACAGTTCTTAACCACTTCAAAATCATAACAGGCTAACCTTTTCCACCAAAGGAAACAAAAAGAACAGCTGTAAAAGAACATCTGTCTGTTTTGTGGAGGTGGTTTTATACAATGCTTTTAAATTTGGTATCGTCTCTATGAGTGTGCCCAATTATAAAATCATAGATAATTATTCTATGCAATAAACAAGGAATTACATTTCATCTTCGATTTTGAATTTGCTTTGTTGGCATAAGTTTGGTGATTGGCATTACTTTATCAGTTCCTCTTTTCTTCTCCATGCCTTTCTTTAAATGAAAATCCTGCATTACAGTGTCTTGCAATCAGTTTGCAGCAGTGTTACAGAGTCACAGCCACAACCATGGGAGCAGTCATGATTTAGCTGAAAAGTGCTCTCAGGTAAATTACATAGGAGCTGGCCTGTGAATGAGGCTTTTAAAATTATTTTTATAAAATCAACAGCAAACCAGGAAAAAAAAAAAAAAAACAAACCAAAAAAACCCACAATATGCTTGCAGGCAGGTTTGCTTAGAATCAGATGCTTGTATTGGTCCTTGCGTAGTTGTTACAACCCCAAGGCCTCATCTGAAATCAGGGCACAGAGCCACTGTCAAGATCTTGGGAGGTGCCAGGACTTTTGGGGGATCTCCTGATTTTTTAGGACTGCTGACAAACAAGTAGTGAGCATGTGCATATTTGTTTGTGTATAAATATGCATATATAAATATGTAATTTTTAAGTATGTGGAACTGTTGATTCTTAGTTTGGGGGTTTTGTTTGTGAGAAAGGGATGGGAGGCAATAAAATGATTTCTTCAGCTTGTGGTCGGAATTGAATAGTGGGTGCAGATTCTGAGAAGATTTAAATTTTTTGTCTTTTCACTGAAAATTATCAATATTTAGGCAATTTGAAAACATAGAAACCTATGGAAGAGTATATTGCTTGTGTGTAGTACATCTCTGTGAATATTTTGAGCTGCAGTCCTCTTTCTTCCTGTCATCTCTTGTAGCTGTTCCTTAACTTTAACAATCTGACTTGATTCAAGCTAATGCGATTACTTAAAACTTTAAAGTCCAGCAATAATTAGAGTACACCTAATGTCAACAGGGCTTCAAGGAGCTTGTTAAAGAATGTAAATTTAATTTGAGCGCACATAAAATGGTTGCCTAGACCCAGGTATGACAGCAGCCTCATTATCCAATAAAAGTCAGTGATATGAAGTCCTTATATATTTTGCCCCAGGAATCTGACAGCCATTTTCTCTGCAGGATTTGATAGTATGAGAGCAAACCTAAAGATGAGGTTCCAATTATGGTACTTCTTATTTAAATCTGCATCTTTTATTAACCTCATGCTCCCATTAGAACAGGTGAATGGAAATTACCAGATCCATATCTAAATGCTTTTTGTGTTATAAACAGGCCACAGAAAAATCTTAGTTGTACAATTTCAGTATTATTTAAATCTGTTTAATGGTTTGGTTTGAGACTTTCATTTCAGAATTTAATGTGGGTATAAAAATACAGTGGAAGTATCTTGTTAATATTTTCTCAGGTTAACATTGATAATGTGTTCAAGATGTATCTGTCTGTGGCAACCATAGGACACTAAGAACAGAAAGCTATGCATAAGTTGAATTTCTTAACATATGTGAATAGACTTGTGGCAGTATGAAGAGGATGGAAGGATTTTCATTAACATAAACCCATTTTAGTTTCTGAAGGGCTCAGTGAGCTAAATCTTCTCAATATTTACGTCTAGATCTAGGTCATGCTCTACATCTATTTGAGGTTTTCATACAGCCTTCATGTTTCTAATGTTTTGTGACCTTTGGCTGTGTGGAAAGCCATGTGTTTATTTCAGCCAGGAAACTGGGACTAGGGAAAGCAAGGGCAGGTTTGCACAATACAGTCAATCAGTGTGGTTCTGTTCCCAGATTTGCAAATGCTGACAAGTGGTTTTGTCACTTCAGGTGCTGAGTTACAGGGCGTCACAGATTTTGGACCTGGACAATAACCCCACATGATCCATTTCTAACATTGCTGATTTTTTGCAATCTTTTAGACAAAACCATGAAACATCAGTAAATTAACCTGAATGAGTCCTAGTATTCTCATTTTGGTATGGATAATTATATACTTCTTGATTAAACTTCACTTTTATTGGAAGAACCAAATTTTTAGTTCATCTTTGCATCGTGAAGCATCATGTGAATACTGGTGAATTCTGTAGTGTGCACATCCAGCTGTTCCTATGAACATGGCATCAAAAATGTGATAGTTTTATTATAAGCTACAAGTACTACTTAGTAAATTAAATGCTGACATGTTTGGTAAGGGAAAGAATTTTGACAGTATCACTGTAAAACAAGATTATTTTCAACACCATATACTTAGAGCAGCTTGAAGCCTAAATCTGCTGCAAACTAAATTACTCTGGTAGGATGCCTAACTTTTTGTGGAGAACACAACTCACAAATAAGCATAGGCTGGAGCTGCCAATTTTATTGCTTACATAAACCAAATGCTTGGTGTTTGAGACATTGTTCAGAAAGACATTAAAAGCATTAAAAGTTTCTCCATGAATCACATGTAGAAATAAATTTAATTGCTGACCTCTTGGGTATGAGGGGTAACCTGTGTGTGCCACCAACATATATATTGTGGGTGCCAGTTCTAATACCCTTTCCTTCCCAGTGTTGCATGGGGGACAGTTAAAATATTATTATTATTATTATGACATTCTTGAAATTTAAACGTATATTTTTTCAAGTTATTCAGTGATTCAATTCAGGTCAAGAAATAGTTCACAAATAGTCCGATATCTTTTGCAGAAAAAGGTTTTTTTCAGCTCTTCTCAGAGCTGTAGCCAGGGCAAGGCAACGGGAAACACACTATTCAGTGTTTAGCTCAACCAGACACAAGTGGCTAAAATCCTGCACCACAGGCTGGGGTTTGGATTGGGGAAGAGGGAAAGATAATCCAAATTACTTTCTTTCATTATGAGGCAGTGAATAAGTCACTCTCTACGTTGTCCTTCTCTCTTCCTTTCTCTTGCAGCAAATATTTGAAAGTGTAAGAGGATGATAGATCCTGTAGTCATCAACTAAGTCTCTTGGTGTTAGGCTTTTACATAGAAATGAAATGGGTTTTCTGACTCTTTGTCACTTGCTGATTTGAGAGATGGTCAGCAATCTCAGGAACCTGCCCTGTGTGATGGATCCTTGACAGGCTGGTTTAGAGACAAATGTAGCCCAAAACATGCAGTGCTTTTGTCTTGGTTGCCCATAAAGCTGAACTGCAAAAAAGAGAGTGAGCCCAGCCTGTAATTATGGCTATGTGCTCAGTAGAGGAAACAAATGGGAACTGACTCTCCTCCCTACAGGTAACACTAGGAAGTGCTCGAAAATAGTGTATTTACACTTTCCATCTGTAACTCTCAGTAATTATTTCTTTGTTACTGTTAAAGCACTTCTCAGATGTTTTCAATTACTTTTTTCCAACTGAGGATAAATAAAACACATTCTTGAGGTTGATAGGAAGAACAGTTCCATCCCCGTTCCTGGTTAGAGATTATACAGGATATGCATACATAACAGTGCATATAATATTGCAAAATCATGTCACTTACATTAAGCAATTCTGTGGAGTTCTGGCTTCAGATAGGTGCTCTTCTAAGCTCTCCACCACCATTGCCTGGTTCCATGTCTCCTTTTTTTTGTTGTTGGGAGTCCTTGTAATGTAGAAAAACCTCTATCACTCTGTATTGCCATTGGTGCAACCAGTGCAAAGAAATGGCTAGGCCTTGTTTGTTTGCTTGACTTGTATTTGAGAGGGGCAGGGCAGTTCTGGAAATAACCTAAATGTTAAAAATGCTCAGCTGTAACAGCAGTTTTGCTTAAGGATAGGCATTGGGTACAATTTAAAACAGTTAATGGTAAGGAAAAAAAAAGCAGAACACCACCACGATTTGGTAAAACCTCACTGAACAAATATATAACAGAGAACTGCTCCCAAAGGCGTACAGAGCCAGGAGTACCTGTGGGGAGAGGAGAGCAAGATGGGAGGAGGGCAGGGGGTTGTGAGGTCTGGAAAACAGACTGGGCTGTCCTTTCTGTGAGCATGGCTCTGCAGCAGTCTCTGGTGAATACAGAGGACATCACTCAGTGACCTCCCTTCATTCCCCTGAAGTGCCATTGCTGGTTTCAGCCATGGGGACCAGTAAATGCAGCACTAATAACGGGTGCAGGCAAATCATTTTTTTCTCCTGTCAGTGATAAGGTTGCTTTTCTTTTGTCCTTGCACACAAGTGAACAAGACTGGCTCCAGTGTAACTATCCTGCTTTGAAATCCCCTTCAAGAACTTCATCTTAATAAGTATCCTAGCGTGCATTCTTGTAAGTTGCCAACATTGAACATTTGTTTTTCACATGTTGATGCTTTCTTAATACTTTCCCTTCCTTCAAACCTAATCTTTTCCTATACCATCAACAGAAGAATGTAATCTTCCATTAGAAAAATCTGTTGAAAATCCCCATTATATTTGTTTATGTGTGTGCAAATGTGTATAAACCAGTGCATTTTAAATATAATTCATTATGAAACAGGAATTCCTTGTTTTCTTTCATTTTGTTTGGTCAACTGAAAAAGAACATCTGTACCATCATCCTCACTGCAATTTTCCACCCTGGCAATTACCCACATGAGCAAAGATCATGTGCTGTTTTAGAGAGCAGGATACAATTGTGCAGGGTTTCTGTTGATCTGGGTAATTTAGTGGAAAAACTCTGATTAGTCTAATCTTGCCAAAAGGTAGTAAGGGACACATTAGATGGCTTACCTGTAATTTAGATTTCTTTTAAGCCAGGTACAAATTGATGTTTTTGTGTACATAAAAAGACGTTAGAAAAAGATGTATTATTCATAGGGACTTCTTCCTAATGGCAGCTAAAACTTTTTAAATGCGTAATGCGTTTGTACTAAGGAAAATATGTCCAATATTTCTTAAATGTCAAGTATATTTAAATATTTAAAAATTAGTTGAATTTGTGCTTCATTTAGCAATATATTTAAAAAATGCATTCAGCACTGAGAGTTGTTTTGAAAATGCATTATCCAGTTAGCAACTGAATAAAATATTTATCTGACATGCTGACATAAAGATGCAAAATCATTGCAGTATAATTCTTTTTATGGAGGTCTTAAAGTGAGGTCAAATTTCCATTCATTTATAGCCACTGTACAAGGTTACTAGAAGGTCACCTCTTCTGACTAAATGGAGTAATAGTTACAGTAGAAGACAATGAAAGCTGCTCAGTTGAATCTTTAAGTGCTTAGTCTTTGTGCAAATTACAGCAACTGTTGAATCATATTATTTCGCACATTGCAAGCTGGAGTAAAGAATCTAATCTAAGTATCACTACAATCATCGTGAGGATTATTGCTTGGTAGGGCCTGATCCATCCTGTTAGGTGGTCTGTCTGCCTTTTGTTTTCCAAGAACTTTGAGAAAAATATGTCTGAATCAACAGTAGCGAATCTTATGTGTGAAGCTGGAGATACTTCTGCCATCAAAAGCTCAGAATCCACTCTCAAAAGTCTTGTAGTTTGATGTGATGTACGTGACATTCAGTGTTGTCAACTGATTGGGGGAATGGACCCATCCCATCTTTGAAACTTTAAAGTTCAAGGATATAAAGCCTCTGAAAAGGGTTGGAAACTTAGCCAGGTGCAGAAATCAAGCACAGGTGCAATCAGGAATAATAACTGCACAGCCAAAGAGGTACAAAAGGAGGACACAGAACACAGGCCTCTTCTTCCTCTTTGCTGGTGCACTCCTGCAGGGGATTAAAACAAATCTGATGATTGGGGGCTGTTCATTTGTCCCTTGGAATTTGCTCTTCCCCACAAATCCTCTTTTCAGGTAAGTCAAGCAAAAATGCTTCTCCCAAAAGGTAAAGGTAGCAACCAGGAAGGGCTTGAAGTGGACACCATTATTTGTTTGCTCACCCTCAAGTTGCCCTGTCCATCTGTCTTCCTTTTCATCAGCCTTCCCCTGTGCTGAATGCTGACTGTGCTCTGAATTTATCTTACCTTCTAGTGGTATTTTAAATGACAAGTTTTCTGATTTTTGGACCATGTGAGTCTTTCCCCAGTATATTATATAGTCAGACATGTACTACAGAACCTCTGACTACCTCAAGATTTTAGTATTTTACTGTTCCTTCTGTGGTCTCTGTTGCAATAAAGGACTACCAGTGAAAAAGCAGTCAGGAGTAGGGCACTGTCCCTACTTATTTAAATCATTATCTGAAAATTCTGCTGACATTACCCCATTCATAATTTAATTTAGGAAGCATGTCTGTTGACCCTGGCTTTGCGTTGGGTGTTTTTATTTTTATTTCCTTTCTTCTCCTGTACCACTATCTGTGGTTCTTAAAATGGTTAGGGACCTGATTTTCCAAGGTGCTCCTCAGCACTGATTAATAGGTCTGAAAATGAGGCTCCTTTTGGGCATTGTTGAGCACTGACCTCCTATAAAAGACATGATGATGCCATCTTGCAGAACTGCCCAAGAAGTGGATTTTGCTGAATTAGTGAACTGTTCAAAATCCAGTATGATTTCTGTAATCTAAAAATGCATCGAGGTCTTGCTGAGTCATTTTATTCCTGCTGTTGTAGAGAACAGAGGTAAACCTTTTGTTTTCCCACTTTCAGGGAAAGCTTTTCTTTTATTGTTGCTGATTGTGGCACAACTGTTTCCATTGCACTCTTTCTGATGACATTTCAGTCTTTTCCCTGACTGCCGTAATTTAATTTATTGCTAGTATGTATACATGCATGAATAGTTCAGATTTCATTTCCTAGATAGTAATTTGCACTTCTGGCATTTAATTTCATTTGCTGTTGGGCTGTATGTTTTATAGTTTCTGACTGGCTTTTCCCTCAACAAAACGCTGCCAGCATGAAATAATTGGTATGGGAAAAGACTGCACACATGGATTATGTATAAAGGGACTTAATTGATTAGCTTTGCAAAAGATCCAAGCTTTGCTTGGTGTACATTTTCCCCAGTTTAGTCAATGATAACAAATTTTTATGGATGGCTCAGCACATCACAAAATTGCCTTCTTTTTTCTCATAAGGGTGGATGCCTAGTTTTCCTGGGTACAAACCTACTACACTGCACTTTGCGATTCTTGAAATATATGGCAAAATGTCCAAGTTTTCAGAGTTTTGCCATTGGATGGTGTTTGGTGGGGTTTTTTTCTTTTTTTTATAACTAAGGTGTTCTGTTCTTCTCTGCCTTATTACAAGACACTAAAATGCTAAATTAAATTAGAACTGCTATAGGGTTGCATAACAGTATTGCTTTATCTTTTCAATATAGTCTTTTTAATTTGTATTTGATTGTATAATACTAGAAATTCACTTTGCATTCTATGACAAAATTAGATGACAACCTAATATAAGATAGTGGTAGTTTGCCAGTAATAGAGCAGAGGAAATTAAAAAGTGTCTTGTGTAGTTCATAAAAATAATCAGGTCACTTCTAAAATAATTACTTCATAAAATTACCCAAAGGAGAAGTTCTGCAGAATATTTCTGCAGAAGCTTTTTAAACCAAAGAAATATTTTTTCAGTTTAGACTTGTGAAACGATTCACAGAGTACTATATTTTTTCCCCCTTTGTGCTTTGGCCCAACACTTGAGAAGAGAATTATGAATGTAAATGAACACAAATCAATAGGAACACTGTTTTATTATTTCACTGGGAATTTCTGTACAATTTTAGAGCAACTTGCTACAAGTTGAGCAGACGATTAAGGTTAACCTTGATCTTTAGCCAGCTAGGTTGGCTTACATTCTATCAGCAAGGGAATTAAATTTACTCGGACACATTTTAATTGGCATTTATGCAACATGTACTCACAGATGCTGAATTCATTGAGAAATACTGAGTGCCATCTGTTTAACTCTATTTCCTCTCTATTAAAGTTAATAAAATCAGACCAGGTCCTTCTGGCTTGCTAATATATTTATCTTTCAGAATACAATATTTTAATTACCACATCAATATAGTGTTATTCTCTGCTAGATAATTATTTCTGTGTATAATTAAAAGTAACCTTATTTTCTGTGCTCTTTTTCATAGTTGTTGCCTCTGAAACTTTTACATCTGACATCAGATATCTTTAAAAATACTCGATGATTGTTTCAGTGTTGGCTGAATGTAGGTGCTACTAATAGGCTCACGTGGAAAAATAATTGAAGTTACTGAGTAACATCCAGCCCGTTCCTGAAGAATCTGGCTGCATTTGAAAACATGACTGATTGTTACTGACTGATCATGTTGCCTAAAGTAAACATATTTAAATTCTAGTGCATTTTATTTAGGGATAAACAACACATACACACGTTAGTACTCTACATTTATTTGGGAATGTGGGAAACAAAAGGTGTTGATCTTGATAGAGTATGTGGACAGTGTGGAAATACATAAATACATATATATATATATATCTATATATATATCGGTGTGTGTGTGCAAAAAGTACTACTGTACTGATTTCCAACCTCATATGGTAAATGTAACAACAAAAATAAATATTGTGTGCTGTATTTCATAAATGGACAAAGCTGTTTTCAATCCCTGGTACCTCACGTGGGGCTGGATCCTCTTACTGCATTCTAGGCTGTGGTGAATTTAGGCTTAACTGCTGCATTCTGACTCAGGTGGTCCCTGGTGTAAAATCACAGGTGACACAAAGCAATGCTGAATGCAGGTCATGTAATTGCACCTCTCCACTCTTTGGTAAGGAAGTAATAGAGAAGATAGCTCCCATCCTATAAAAAATACGGTTGGTAGTGTTATTTAAGGTTTTTGAGGGTTTTATTTTTCTGTTGTGTTTTGGTTTTGACGGGTTTTGGCTTGGTTTGGGTTTTCACCTGAACACTGTTCATGCACTTTTACCAGATTCAAGACCTTTTCTCTGCTTTTGGCATTTAGAGGGAGAACTGACCAACCTCTCCCTGACTGAAGAAAACTTTTAAGCATTATCTTTAACTTATTATTGCTCCAGAAACAATGGGACATGCTTAAGCACTTTTCTAACTTAGTTTTCAATATTTCTGTTTTATTTTTTCATTAATGGAACTAATGGAATATATGAATTTTCGTGATGAGGCATAGAAGGTTACTGTTCTTCTAATTTAAAAATGATAGTTGTCTCCAAATTAGTTACCTTTCCTTTGCATTCTTGCAGTAGAAGCTGTTTCATGCAGTAAAAGTTTTCCAAACTGTTTAGGTCATGCTTCTATTTTTGCACATGCTACTCTTTTTTAGCACTGTTGCTTTCTGCATGAGAAATATATATTTTTTTAAATGATTAAATGCTCCTATTAGTTCCTCTGTTGGATTTCCATGTTTTTCTACTTTATTTTAAATCAGCTTTTAAATTAATTTAGATCTGTGTTATAGGAAAATGTAAAACTTGCAGAGGGTAAGGAGATTAGAACATAAAACACGGAGTATAGCAAGTTAATAAGATGAAAGAAGTATGGTAACATCTAACTGTGAAATCACATACCCTCTCTCTTTTCTTTTCTTCACTATTTTTCCTCTTCTCCCAAGGTTTTCTTTGCAGGGTAAGCTGGCTGATATTTGAAAGTAATTTTTCAGATTATACAGATAATTTGTGACATTTTCCTGTTGTGCTTGTGTTTGTGCAAGGTACTTGCCTTTGATAGTGTGTTTGTGGTGCTGTCTTTATGTAAAGCCTGTTGCAACAGTGCCTCAGCTTTCATCATTTCTCTGTGGTGGGTTATATTGAAATAATAGTAATTCCCTTGCATACTATGCAATTAGCCTTGCTAGGTGATACTGGATCTACAGATTCAGTTTCAAAGGAAAGGTTAAGACACCATAAGTATCTTTTTCCTTTGAAGTACGCTGTGGAGACTTCATCTGGGGATGAAAGGGTGCTGACTTGTAGGGCAGTGGGGGTTTAAGGGAAGAATGCCCATCTCAAATACGGGCAAATGAGATTGTTTCCATCTCTCTGCAAATAGTGCCCTATAAAACAATGATGCTTCAAAGAGATGAAGAGTTAATCAGACAGATGTTGATAGATATAGCAGGTTCACTGTCCAATCAGACTGTAGGGAAAAAAAACCTCAAAACCAATCCCTTCTGGAAAAAAACCCAATCATATAAAATATACATGCATGTAATAGGATTTTCTTGATATATATTTCTTGGTACCAGCAGTGTGAAGCTAAGACTATTCCCACTTGAAAAGTATCTTTTTAATTATCCATCTGTTTTCCCCTTACCTTTCATTATTCTGTCTGAATTGGTGGATCTGTGTGCTTCAAATGGTATGTAGATTAATTTCAGTTCTGGAAGTCTTAAATTATTTATGCTGTTTGGGAATAATGTGCATTCCCATTGTTTACAGCTCTGGTGTTTCTGATTATGTAGCATCAGTCTTCTTTTGCTGAGAGTGTCCTCTCTTGATTAATTCTCTAGATAGTTTGATAATGGCCTATATCCAAATGATGTATATACAAATCCCAATTGTTTCCATGAACCTTGGCAGAGTTTAGTGAGGTATTTAGTACTGGCTTTTTTTAGATGAATATGTATAGAGTTACCCCTTTCCTCTTTAAATTGTTTTCCTCTGAGAGATTAGATAGTTTTGCCTGTCATACAGTTTTATATGTTGGAACAGCAAAGGCTACCGAGGCATTATGTGTACAGACATAGTGATAAGAGAAGTTTGACACGATAATGGGAATAAATGCTAGCGACACTTCTTACTTCTGATAGCTGGTGTCTTTATAACTTTTATAAACTCTTTGGTAACTCTTTTATAACTCTGTTTTTCCCTGCTTACTGTTATACTCTTAAGGGTTCCCATTTTAGACCAAGTACATCAATTCAGTGGATTTGTGGGTATATAATATTATTTCAGTGGCTTTAATAAGGACACAGCTTCTTACCCCTAAAAAATCCAAGATACACAAATAGGTTTTAACATGCAGCAGTAGTGCACATAAATTGTGGGTTTGGTACTACATAGCATTCTAAGTATTTCAGTTCTGAGACAAGTATCTCATTGCAGTGAAACCAACAAGAAATACAGCAAAGAAGACCACTTATATTATATATAAGTATACTTATATGCACCTTACAGTTTGTATAAACACTAGGAACGTTCACTATTTAAAAGCATTTTCTGAACGAAGTAGCTGTAGTGCCTCAGTCTGAAAGTTCAGGAAAGCTTCTTAGTGGTGACTTGTCATGGTAACCCACTGAAAGATGGCAAACAATTGCATTCAAGCACACAAACAGAAGCAAAGCACTTTCTTTAGAAAAGAGAATAAATATTTTTTTTTTTTTTTGCTTTAGATTCTCATATATAAATGAACAGGGTGACTTTGAAGATTCTTATTTGCTGACTTGTGTTTTCTTGTTTCCTGACAAGATAAGGCTTGCATAGCCCTCTTGCTCCTGGTGGTTTTGTAATCACTACCCAAAGTCTAAGAAATAAATGCACTGTAATGTGAACTTAAAACTTAATCTGACATTTCTGAGATTGTTACAGTGGCTATTAATAAGGAATTTTTAAGCTATCAGGTATTGTTAGCTCTACTGTATATTCGTTATGTGTGCAGAAAGGAGTTTCACGTACTCCAACCCAAAAGAGGTGTACTTATAGAGAGAAACAGTTTTCCTGAGAAGCAATGTCCACACTGTGCACATTTCAGGAAGACTCCAGTTGGGGTCTGTTGGGGGTCTGTTCATCTTCTGCTCTAGTTTCATCCATCACCCACTGGAGTTTTCATTTACTAGAAAGTCCTGTAACAACAAAAACCTGTTGTCACATTGTGTATCAGAAAAACAAGTGTAAGGATTTTGGCAATCCAGATACTTTTTGGGGGTGGTTGTTTTGGTTTTTCTTCCCTTAACTCTGTTGTTTCTGAGTGAACTATTAGAAGATATCAGTAGCTTTATCTTGCAAGTTTAGTGGCTTCTAAATATCCTCTTTACCAAAATTAATAGCAGTTAATTTACTTTTTTAAAACGGTCTTGAAAACATATGGCATTAATTTTTATGCATGTACTGGCAGTCTAGACCAAGTCTCATAATGTTTTCAACCTTACTTTTTGTGCTTAAACATACAGAAAAGAACCAGGCCACTGAACTGACTTGAGAATTAATTCAGAGTTCATGGAGAATTGAAAGGATCCTCGTCTCGCACAATACGACTTTTGCTTTTTCTCTCTATAACAATTCTGAATGGAAATCTAGGAAATTAACCTTTAGGGGCTGCTCAGCATGGGTGGGAATTTAATTAACAGAGTTGGTGGGTCTTTGTAAGAGTGAGTGCACCATGCACTCCACAGCTCAGGTTTGTAGGGGCAAGGGAAATTGAGTGTAGGTACTGCTGAGGGTACCCATACTCATATGGAATCAAGAAGAATGTTGTCTGTTGAATTTTATCCAGACTTAAGTTTCATTGTGTGTAGGAAGAAACACCAAAAACAAGGCGGAAAAAAGACAACTGTCAAATTACTAAAATTACATGTTAAAATTTCTTTACTGCCATAGTTTCCTGGGAAGTTTTTGAGGATTTGCCCTGTACTGCAGTTTCTCACAGGCTGTGAAAGAAAGGGAAATGCAGTATTTCCCCCAAATGTACTCACCACCTTGATACTTTCTGCCTTTCACAGCCCTTTCCATCACGTTGGTTTGCTTCGCCTTGGATGCATTTGCAAGTTCCCATTTCAAACAGCCTAAGCTCACCTTGCAGTCATCCACTTTCCTTTTGCTTTGGTGGTTAGTGCTGATGTGTTGTCCTGCATGCCACAAAGCCCCTGCCAGCCCACACTGCCTCAGAGCATCCCAAAGTTGGACAGTGGTGGATGCCAGCACCTCTTTTGTTGCTGTTATTAAAGATGCTATCTTCCGCTGCAACACTGAAGTTATGCAACTTAATGTTCCCTGTGTATTAAAGTATTAAAGAAAACACAGGGTAGAAAACAATGAATGTGACCTGATATAAAAGGAAGCATTTAATCAAAATTAAAATCTTCAGTAATGAAATCTGCCTGGCTTTATGCGCGTTTGTGTTCACGCTGAGCATCGCCCTCTGTTTCCTTTTGTTAATTCTGAATCAGACTTCTGGCTGCTGTCTTACCACATGGGGTGATCCACAACTTCGTGCACTCCTTCCTGCCAGCAGTACAGCAGACTCTGCTAACAGGCAATGTTTCTCTGATTTTTCCTCAGTAGCACTTACTGCACATTAAATAGTAACATATTGATCAATTGGCACTTTGCCTTCGAATATCTCATAGGGATTGAAGCCAGCATGAGAGTCCAAATGCAGAAGTACTTTTCTGTGTGATTTTACTGTCTTTTGCCATTTATGATAGCGTATAAATCTCCAAGAGCTGTAATTCAGAGTTCCAGCTTGGTGAATTTGGTGTGTCTATTTGCTTTCAAAACCATTTTTCATTGTTGTAGCTATTAACTTTGCTACTTTTTGTAATGCTATTTGTAGAATTTTACAATATTTGAAGCCTTATTTTACAATATTTGAAGCCTTCAGATGGTTTCCTAAATTATGAGATGTCACTGTAAATCATAAAGACGTCTGTCTTGAGATTTTTCAAATTCTGAACAATAAAATAGTTGAGTGTGTGATATTTTGTCGTGCCTGTGTGTAGTGGGAAAGGAGAATGATTCATTTCTTAGAATATGCCTGAAATAGAACAAATGTTTGCCTGTACCATTTGGGATCTAACTGAAAGCAGTTAATTGAATTAGATGAAGACTCTATTTCTCTATGACCTCTGTGTAAGGCTGTCTGCCATTTTCCCCTGAGGTGATTCCCTGCATTGTTTTCTAAAACCAGCAAAAGTAATTTGGAAAGTACATGATATTTGGCATAAATGTAATTTTGAAATGTTTTATCCATTTCTGCTGTGGCAATCTCTTGTCAATTTACATCTCGAATGTATTAGGAGGTAAAAAACCAAGATAGCATTACCATAAGGATGACGCATTCACGCATTTGGGAATGCAGGGTATAACTGATGAAACATCTACTATCTAACTGAGGTATGTCCTGCCGTACAGCAGTCTGGAGAGCTGAACAAAGACAGTGGAGCTCTGTGGTCTGTAGATTCTGCCAAGACAATAAAATGGTATACAATAAGAGAAAAATAGAACAGAATGAAAGTGTATGTAATAGTTCAGCAACATTTCTGAGCTGTGTGGCCTTGCTGTAGTGTGTGGCGCCAACAAATGCTGTTCTTAGCTCTGCTGTTATTTAGAGTGAGCCACTCAGCCATATGAAGTGCCTGCATCTTGCCCCTTCTGACTGATGTTTCAGGCTTGACCTCATGTGTAATGGGGGAATATAATTTTCCGGAATATTAAAGAAGCGACTTAGCTGTTTGAGTGTGATAATGATACTGTATATTCTCTGATATTAAAGTGTCATTTTTTTCAACCACTTTAAGAGCATAATGGGGATTTTTTTCATGGAAATAAGAGTTCTTTCAAAAAAATGTTGATGGTAGTGGTATAGCTATAACACCCTAGAATTTGCATGCTAAGCAGAAGGACAGGGCTAAAATTGTTGTGTGGAGGCAGCATCTTTAGCAGAACAATAACATAGGGCATATGCAGATTTAGAACTACTGCAGAAAACTTCTTATCAAGGGCATGGAAATCTTTATTTCTTTGCAAATGTCTCCTCTGATAAGTTTTTGACTCCTTCAGAGTGAAAGGATGATTATAAGCAAATATACAAGTATGGTCAGCATTTAAGTCTTTCCCGTACTACAGGAAGTGCTGCCAGTTCCATTGGCAGGTCTCTGGAGCAGTTGCTTCTGCCATTTTAACAGCACAGATTACAACAAATGCGGTTCCTTTGGATTTGGCCAGCTGAGGGATTTTCCATCTTAGGAACTATGGGATGAGAGTAAGTTTTTCACAACACAACCCAGTGTCACTTGCTATTGGAGAGCAACACATTTTAAATCAATTGCCATCTAGCTTCATTTGCCATCTTAGCTTTAACCTTTCATTGTAAACTGGCTAAATGTTTTCTTCTGTCCTTGCTACCTGTATTCCTTTATGCTGAGTTAGATGACAGAGGCATTTCTGGGTTGGTTCTTGTACTCTTTCTTTAAAAAGAATTCTGTTCTGCTTGTGAATAAGTTTGGTGAGTAGTTAAGGAAGACATTGGAGCTCTGGTGAAGTGTGTTCTCACCATTTCTCTCCTTGTCTGGTCATTATATTCTTCTTTGATTTCAGTTATCTCTTTATGATGGAATTTGGATGGCCAAGACAGGGTCTTGCTGCAGCAAGTAATCTGGTTCTTTTTCTCCATTATAATCCGATTTGAAGGAAGGCCAGTGCAGCCAACAGTTCCTTGCAAACTAAACATCAGAATCTTACTTTGGAGTGTCGAGAGAGAAATTTTTATTTACAGAATGCCGTCAAATCCTTGGATCTAAAGATGCACACTCTTCTTTGCCTTATGAAAACTAATTTGTGATGTCTGAAAGACAGTTCTTGGCTGAGCTGTGTCTAAAACCCCTTGGTTTGTGTCCATAAGTTTGGAAATGTGCTGTGTTAGTCATGCTGAAAATATTGTCTGTAATCCAGCATGATTCAAATAACCCCAATACAAAATGCAAAATGTACTACTACTACTACTACCAGAAAATGCCCGAAAATATTTCATATTTAAGACAAGTGAAGGGAAATAATCTCTGCAGTCTGTAGAAATTAATCTATTCTTCCAGGAGGTAAATTCTTAGTTACAGGTAGTAGATGCCTTGTCCTGGAGCATAATATGCGGAAGATGTTGAGAGGGATTACTTTTCCTACACAGTCAGTCAAATTAATAATTAGGTCCCTTCTCCTTATCTATTTTCAATTTTCAATCAAACTAAGGGATACTCTCAGAGCTGCGTGCCTGAGGCATCACAGATCCTTCAGGATTTAATTAGGTTTCCCAGTGCTGCAGCATGCTCTCTGAGGCCTGTCAGTTACCCTTTCTCCCAGGAGTTAAAATTACTCTTTATATGACTTATCAGATTTGGTCATTTAATTGATTCTCAATTCATCATCTAATCCATTTACAATTTCCTTTCCACATGTGGAAATGCTGTTATAGGCTGACAACTATGTTGCCCAGTAAGATTCCAGGCAGTACTTAAAACCCAAATCTTAAATGAGTGAAATAAATTCAGACACTCTTGAGTGGTTTCCATAAATTTTTGTAATGGTTTTCAGTAACTTCAGCCAATGGTTTTTACAGAAGTCTTTTTTCTTTTTCTTTTTCTTTCCTTTTCTTTTTTTTTTTTTTTTTTTTGGATCCTGCTTCTTAAGCCTGCCTTTCTTTCTATTAACAATTGCAAGTTTCTTAATGGCAGTAATGAATCACAATAAATATATTTACTTTAAACTCTTTCTGTGCAGTCGTAAGTTTATTGCCAAATGCCTAAATATTTAATTGCTTTTGCAGTGTAACATACTGCTTGATTCAAGCATATGACTTGTATTTGCCATCAGCACCTTTTAAATATGTGATCCAAGTGGTGCAGCAGTCCTTGATTTCCTTCTATTTTAATGGATTAGAAGCAGGCTGGTCTTTTATTTGCTGGTATGTGTTGCTGAGCGTCTTAGGGAAGGACACTTTTCCAGAGATGGTAATTATTAACCTTCAGTAGATATGAAGATCCTAATTTGATGATGCTGTGCTGAATCATCAAATGGTTTAGGTTGGAAAAGACCTTTAAGATCATTGAATCCAGCTGTTAACTCAGCACTGACAAGTTCACCACTAAACCATGTCCCAAGTGCCACATGTGCACGTCTTCTAAATCCCCCCAGGCATGGTGACTCCACCACTGCCCTGAGCAGCATATTCCAATGTCTGAACACCATTTCAGTGAAGAATCTCTTTCCCAATACTCAGCCCAAACCTCCCCTGGTGCAATTTGAGGCCATTTCCTGTTGTCCTGTCTCTTGTTACCTGGAGCAGAACCCAACCCCCACCTGGCTCCACCCTCCTGTCAGGGAGCTGTAGAGTGATAAGGTTTCCCCCCCCCAGCCTCCTTTTCTCCAGGCTGAGCCCCGCCAGCTCCCTTGGCTGCTCCTCATCAGACTTGTGCTCCAGACCCTTCCCCAGCTGCATTTCCCTTCTCTGGACACTCTCCAGACCCTCAATGCCCTTCTTGGAGTGAGGGGCCCAAGACTGGACACAGGATTCAAGATGCCACGTCATCGTCATTGCCACGTACAGGGGGACAGTCACTACCCTGATCCTGCTGGTCACTGTTCCTTATTCAGGCCAGATGCCATTGGCCTTCTTGGCCATCTGAGCACAAACTGGCTCAAGTTCAGCTGCTGTCAACCAGCATCCCCCAGGTCCTTCTTCGATGGGCAGAGAAAAGGCAATCAAAACCATAATTCTTTAGAGAGAATCTGTTTTACAACAACTTAAAGGTTACAGTAATGGAGACAGTACATTTTGCTAACATTTTAGAAGTGTGATCTAATTTCACTGCTGCTTTGTACATCTATCACTACTATTTAACTCTATTGTCTTGGTTCTGTTTGTCAGTGCTAAAACAAAGCCATGTTTCTTTTTTGCTTTGACTGTCTGTGCTCTCTGCTGATGTCATCAGCCAGGTGGTACTAATAATGTTAGTACTAAATTACATAGGCTGGTAACACGAACTTAGTGCTGCTTTCTGACACCTTTAATCTGTTAACATCCTTGCAGTAGAATGTGGTACAAGATTCAGTAAAATCTTTAGCAGATCTGCATGTTTCATGAGTAATAGGCAATTTCCCATTGCTGGAAATTCTGTGTTACTCTGCTGGGTAGTAGGAATGCAAATTTTCTGAACTAAAACGTTCCATGTATGCCATTCATGCTTTCATTAATTCTTTAAGTAATTCTTTTTCACTCATTCAAGTTAAGTAATGCTATTCTTCAGCACTCCTTAACTCTTCCAAATTTAAATCACTGTTAAAATTTCTACATGCCTCTTGAAATGTCTACCAAAATCTTAAAAGTGGTGTAATTTCAAATTTAAAAATAAATCCTTGGCAATATGAGAATGAGCGTAATAATAAAAGGCATTTCTTAAATTGTTTCAATGTCTCGAAGAAAGGCCTTTGGAAAACTTTTCTTGCATTCATTAACCCTTCAGTATCTTCCATAGTGACATCATGGAGGAAGCATTTATGAACGAGCTGTATAAACTAAATTAGTTGATCTCAGTGGTAATAAAGTAGAAAAAACAGTTGTTTTACTGAGCAGTTTTAATGGTTGTTTCCTTTCACTAAAGGAGATCTTGAGATAGAAATATATATAATGTTGTGATGTCAATTATGTAGACCCAGGTAAAGGTCTGAACTAACTCATACATATACATATGACTACTAAGCAAAAAGCCATTTGATTTTAAAGTGCTTTTGTTTCTTCAGACTCTGAGGGTGGTAGGGTTTGCTAATGGGCAGAGTTCAAAGCCAAGCAGGACAGCACTGTATGAATGCATGATGTTGAATGTGTTGTCATAAATGTAGAGCCGAGGCTTAAAAATAGATTTCTGCTGTGATGATGTCAAGTGGTGGTCATTGCTTTATAACCGGCCTCTTTGCCATGAGCAGCCTCCTCTGTCTGGAGACCTGTTTGATGTGGATTCTCAGACTGTGCAGTCAGAGCTGCTGTGGTTGGAGCAGTGGCCTCATGTCCACTGCTTCTGTAGCTTTTGAAGCTCAGAGAAGGCTGAGGGAATATTAGAGATGTGGATACTGAACTGATTGGCATCTGCTTGTCTGTAGAAGGCTTTCAGTCTGACTGAGCAAGGGGTAGCAAGAGGTCAAAGTGCTGCAAGGTAGGAGCAACATAAGAGAACTGGAAATGATGGGAAGTGAGGAGCCCTAGGCGTGCTGGCTGAGACTTCCAGCCTCTTGGAGCCTTGTAGAAGTGTAGACATCTTTTGAAACATTCCATACAGCGCTGCTGGACTCGGTCACTGCATAAAATTATTGCCTGCATTACATGAGTGGTCTTGTTAGATGATCACAACAGTAATTTCTGACTATTTATAGCCCTACTCCTTCTGTTCCATTTTAATGACTGTTTAACACCAATGTTAACCTGGTTTTAACACCTTCAGAAAGGAAAAGAAAGCATTTTTTCAGGGAATAAGTTTTTCCTTTAACTTTTTATGACTGCATGGAGACTTTTAGGGAGGTCTCTTCCAAAAAAATATTTCTCATTTGTAAATGATCAAGTTTCTTGGTCAAACCAGGTAACAGTTTAATGAGGTCTAAAATATTATATGGTAACACATGGGCTGACTTAAATTCGATAATGCATACCTTTTTTTGTTTCATTTTTGCTTAATTAGGTGCTCTAACACTTTCCTGTTAGTGGCACGCATGTATTAAAAATTATATCCTGACATCTGTATAAATTTCATGCCAGCAAAGTCTTTAAACAAGGTACCATAATTCTGGCTGATGCTTAAGTTAGTTGTAATTAAAATTAAGCACCTGGTTTGAAGCACTGTTCCAACTGACAACCATCTTATATTTGAATGCCAAACATGTCTGGTGCTTCTCAGTAAATTTGAAGTACATGTTCAGTAGGTAGTGGGGAAAAGGGAACATTGCTGATCCTAAATTACAGGAAGAGTTCTGCTTTTGAATAACAGCTCAATCCTGACTAAGCAATAATTAGTTTCTCTTTGATTACAGCTTCATGGGATTAGATGATTTATATAACCTCCTGAATCCTATTTTTGTTTTCCTAATTTTATAGGTTTTTAAAGCAAGCTCTCATTTTTGTTGTTTTGTTCATCATATTTTATTAGTCAGATGAGGTATTAGGTGAGAACTTAGTTTGTAAATACTGCTCTTTTGTTGGGGAGGAAAAGGGAAACATGGAAATACTTTATATATATGTAAAGGAATGAAAATAATAGAATTGGTGGGTATTAAAAAAGATTTAAAATCTATTTCAGTTTTTAACAAAATTAGCCAAAAAGGCAGGGCAGCGGGCCATTAAGGTTGCATAGCTCAGCTTTAGCTTGTTTGATGTCAGGAGGGTTTTGTTTGCTGTTGGAAACTTGCTCATTAGCTGAGGTCTAGTTGTTTTTCAAAGAAATGTGATGAGTATTTCTTCCATTTATTTCACTTTCTTTTTCCACCATTTTTGAGGCACCTGCTCTTATTCAAAGAAAGATTCAAATTATCTTCATGCTGAAAGAGTGGAGCTTGTTGGGATCTCTTCTGTTAAATAATTGTTTCATACTTTGGCTCACCATCTCTCTCTAAGAAGTAGACTTGCAAAATAGTGTGTTTTGTGTGGGATGGTGCAAGAGAGTTAATGGAAAGCAAGTCTGAGTGATGCCTTTTTAAAAGAATTGAAATGGATTGAAATTGCCTTGGTCTGATTCAGAAACTTGCACCACAAGCATCATCATTTCCCTCTTCCTCTGTTCACTGAGTTGACCATGGCTATAAGATCTTGGTTGATTAGGGATCCTGGATATATTTTGCTGCAGTGCTTTGAACTGTGCATGAGGTGTCTGGACTAGAATAGACCTGTAATCAAAATTTTCAGGAAATTTTCTGATTTCCAGATCTTAAAAGATACCACCTGTTAAGGCATGATATCCACAATGTCTGATGGTAATTACCTTACAAATTCATTCTTTTCAGGTATTGACTAGAACTTTCTGGTTGGTTTATTTTATCTTGTGTTTTCTATATCCCTTTCGAATCACAGTTACTTAAAGATTACTGCAACAAGAATCTTTCTGAATTATCTACAGTTTATATAGGCAAAAACAATCCTGCCTACCTTCCTCTCATTTCACCCAGTAGTGTCTCCCTACTCTTTTTCATAAAAGGCAACAAAGGAAAAAAAAACACTGGGTGCTGCATTTTGCAAAGCAGTGTTTTGGTGCCATCTCTACTTAGCAATAAAAATTTATCCTCAAGTGGTTGCCAGTTCCCTTATTCTCTGAGAAAGAGTCTCTGGGGAAGGTAAAACTCTTTAATGAATTGAAGAGTACACGATATGAAAGTAGTTGTGTGAGAAGTTGACTTTTACATGGAGCTTTTGAACCTGATTAGTTCAGCATGTTCACACAGAAAGATCATGGAGTTGTCCCAGCTGTGCTGTGATGATGGTTACAGTCATTCTTCATTGTATTTCAGAAAATATTAGGTAAAATGCTAGAAAACCGTAACCAAGGTCTGTCAGAAATGGGGAGGAGGGTGTTACATCTATGAAGATTCTTAAAAAAAAAAAAAAAAGGCAAATGTCCTCTTGATATATCTTTTTTTCATTCCAGCTGCATATATGTAGAAAGAGGTGAAATTTCACTGTTGGGTGACAGAAAGCATTTGCTTTAGTGGATTGCAAAGTATGCTTCTAATATAACTTAAAAAGGAAATGTTTTCTCAATTTACAGTGAGCCTTGACTGTGAAGGACAGCAAAGAAAAAATAAGGGTTTTTTCAGTAAGGGATGAAAATTTTAGATTTATAACTTCATGCAATATTGCCAGGGCCTGAGGCAAACAAAACAGAGCATGTATCTACTTTACAGCTGCGAAAATAATTGCGATGACTATCTGTGGAGTAATCTCTAATGGATTACATTTTGTTAGCATTTCATGATGTGATGTTAGAGCCAAAATAATTTATAGTAAATGGGAAAAAAAATACTTGTTTTGAAGTATCTGTGGCCTGGACCTTTGATGTCCTCCTAGGCATTCTCCTAAGAACTGGTTAATTTGTGAAAGGTCTTGGTTTGCAGGCAAGGTACTATGCTTGTAAAGCTATTATAAGACTAAGGAGTGTAGAAATTACAGAAGTAATTTGGTTTTATTATGTAAGTACTGGACTTCTTTGTTTCTTCAGGGGTGCTAAAGCCATCTGAGGTGCTATCTGATAGTCTTTTCTCTTAGATTTATGAGGTCTTTCAGACTTGAAAAGCACTTATGCTTTATTAAGATCACTTGATTTAATTTTTATTAAACTTCAGGCTGCTTCTTTTTATATGTATCTTAAATTTATCCAAATGATACAATCTTCAGCAGTAATGAGAGGCTTCTTACTCATGGTCAAAACACTTTTTTGTGTTGCAAAAGAACTGTGGCGTAGCAACCTCTTCTGCACTTTCATGTGCTGTTGGCACTGGGAACTGGAGCTATGGGAGGGAGGGGTTAGTAACTTAGGGCAACTTCTGTGTCCTCTTCTTTTAATGTTCTTTAATTTGGAGAAGTGATTAAAAAAAATAAAAAAGAAGTAATAATATGTTCAGTGGCTCCAAGCCAGTTTAAGTCTCTACGGTATTAAATAGAAAAAAATTCTTGGACTTCAGTAGAAGCAGTGTCCAGCTATCCATTTGCAGGATATGGTTTACAGTGATCCATGTGTCTGGATGTCTTGAGGGTTGCTTGGGAACACAAGAAATTGTCTCTGGCTGTTAACACCACATTCAATGTGAGCGGAACAAGGATATTTAATGTTTTCAGTGTCTGGGAGAAGTGTTTTAACACTTCCATAACCAAAAATTAATCCGAACTATCCAATTTTCGTGCATCAATATGTAGGGGGATATAGTAAGGAGGATATAAGAGAATGTGGGTTAAACTTAACAAAGTTTTGTTGAAAGCAGAGGGGAATTCAAAGGATTAGTCTTTTGACCTACCTTTCTGAATAACTTAAAATGACATCATTCCCCTTTTTAAAAACATGATGTTATAGCTGAAAATATTTTCAATTTTTTCCCAAGTTCACAGAAGGAAAATATCCATGCATTTTGCCTTTTAGAGAGAGAAATACTTTGCTCTTGATTGGAGCATGCTTTCTCAGGCTTTTGTACACTAAGCAATAGGTGCATGTTTTATTTGTTGGGTTGGGTTTTGGGTTGTTTTTTTAATAAACTCTCTGCACTAGGTTTGTTCAAGAGACCTAGTCTGTCCAAGAGAACATGTTCATTCAAGAGCACCTCGCTGTAGACTTGACCTCCAGGGGTTCCTTCCAATCTAAATTATTCCATAATTTCTTCCTTAAGTCCTATAATTCTGTTCTATTAGTATGTATTGTTAAAGTGATATAGACATGTTATCCTTGATTATACTCTTTCAGAGCAACAGTAAGTACTACTTCCAGGGCATCCAGGAGTTTCAATAATTGAACTGAAATATTAGAAATTTGTGTGCTTCAGAATGGAAGGGGATTAGTAAATTCAAATGTTTGGTGAGATCTGTACTATATTTAAGTCTTTTTGACACACAGATGTTCTTTGTTACTTCTGGAATTTATGTCCTTTTTCTACAATAGTGGCAAAATATTCTTTATTTATTGTTTTTGATTCCGGCCTACACTTCTGTATCAATGTGGAACTTTCCCTGTCGTGTATTACGTTGTAATAAAAGCAGGTGTGAGCAAGGTATATATACCTCTCTCCCAAAGCAGGTGACCCATTTGCCCTCAGACCGGCATGAAGGACCTTACAGAGAGGGATGGTTTGGTGGTAGCACTGTACCTGTAAGAACAACCACATTCCTTAACAGCTGACAATAAATCTCACCTCCCTTTGAAGCAGCATTAACAACCAAGCCCCTATTCGGTAGTGAATGTCCATGTATCTGGGGTCCATGGCTTGGGAGGTATAGATGTATTTTTTGCTGAAGCTTCTTGGCATTATTTACTGTTGACACAAGATTGTTGCAGGTAGCACGAGTGACATACAGCTCTGTAAAAATCCTGAGAGCCCTTTGGTTGTAGTGTGCTTTTCCATTAGCCTACACTTTGTTCAGTGTGGATGGAGGAAGGGCAGTGGAGAGGACTAGAACGTTGTATTTGTTATCATTTGTGTTATTTATTTTTAGATTAAACCTAATGCCACTTACTTGGCAAGGCTTAGGAATGCCGTTCTTCTGTTAAACGTGTCCTTGTGTAGTGGTCTTCTGGGCACAGTATGAGGTCTCTCCTCTCCTAGAAAGAAAAATAATCACACAGCTATTGATAAAATTCATAGTGGATGACTGGAGGAAATGAGGAGTTTCCTAGGCCTGGGCTGGGCCAAATGATGAGAAAGAACAAATTCTAGTAATGAAGGTGCAATAAAAATGTTTCTTGCTGTGTAAAGGTGGTAAAATTGACTTCTAAATAAAGGATGTGATCCTGGCTTAGACTAAGTGATGACTGCGAGATCAGGAAAGATTTTTAATATTTTTGCTTTAAAAAGACACAAGCCAAATTGCAAAGATGAGTTTGGCTAAGGCTGGGCCAATGTTTAGTGATTGGTAATGTCATCAAAGAACTGGGAAGTTTAGTTAGTTCATTAATTTTCGCCCTAAATTCAGGGATGGGTACAATTCATATGGCCAGTGGCCAATCTTTAACCATAAACCTCTGAGTTACTGGCAGGCTGACCTTGTGTCTCAGGAAAAAAGGGACAGAGAGCAACCTCTGCAATTCTTACCCCCAAGTCACATTCTACCTGAGCAGAAGTTACTGTGCCATCTTCAACTGTAATAGGAATCACAAAATGTTTTGTTTTGGAATGGACCTTAAAGGTCATCTCGTTCCAACCCCCTGCCATAGGCAGGGACATCTTCCACTAGACCAGGTTGCTCAGAAATTCATCCAACCTTGGACACTTCCAGGGATGGGGCATCCACAACTTCTCTGGGCAACCTGTGCCAGGGCCTCATCATCCTCACAGTAAAGAATTTCTTCCTAATATCTAATTTAAACCTGTTCTCTTTCAGTTCAAAGTGCCATTGGCAAACTTGCTGGAGGTGCCCAATCCCACCCATTGATCCCATTGTCCATATCACCAACAAAGATGTTAAAAAGTGCTGGTCCCAGTACCGACCCTGAAGAACAGGATTTGTCACCAGTCTCCACTTGGACATTGAGCCATTGACTGCAAATCTTTGAGTGCCACCATCCAGCCAATTCCTTGTATACAGAGTGGTCCATCTGTCAAATCCATGTCTCTCCAGTTTGGAGACCAGGATGTCATGTAGGCCAGTGTCAAATGCTTTGCACAAGTCCAGTAGATGACGTCCATTGCTCTCCCCTAATTCACCACTGCTGTAACCCCATTGTAGAAGGCCACCAACTTTGTCGTGTGATTTGCCCTTAGTGAAACAATGTTACCATGTCACCTCCTTATTTTCCCTGTGCCTTAGCATAGTTTCCAGGATGATCTGCTCCATGATCCTGGTGGGCACAGGGGTGAGACTGACTTCTGTGCTCACAGACTTTATGCCAAGTGCTACCAGTGAGGCAGCTCTTCTGTGGGAGCTCTCTCAGCCTCTTTTACTTGGCTTGTATGTTGGAAGTTAAATTAGGGTTGCACATGGGTTTTCTGTGTTACCGCATGGAAGTACTAGAGACCATCAACAGATGATATTGATTAACTGATCTGTTCATTGATATAAAATACAATGACAACAGACACCATTAAAGGCCAATACAAAACACTTTGCTGTGCCATTAGTATATTGTTGAGTAATTTGTTTGCTTCATTGTCTTTATTCTTTCAGTTCTACGGGATGACTTCAGACAAAATCCATCAGATGTCATGGTAGCTGTGGGGGAACCTGCAGTGATGGAATGCCAGCCCCCTAGAGGTCACCCAGAACCCACTATATCATGGAAGAAAGATGGGACCCCTCTAGATGACAAAGATGAGAGAATTACAGTAAGTATAAAAAGTTTTTCCAAACAACATGAGAATCAACTAATCTAAAATTACTTGTGTCTTGAGCATGTGAGCATCTGGCTGTGCTGTCTTTTCTAGGATATGTCCTTTCCTTGCCTCAGAGGCAAGGGCTAGTCTGCATTTAGCTTGGAATGTAACCTCTCATCTCATCGTACTTCATTGCAGGGTATGCATGTTTGTTAAAGAGGCCTAAGCAAAACCTGTGTTCTTCTCTTCCTCAGAAGAATTAGAAGCTTGTGGAAATGAAATTCATTATACTCATCACTGTCCTGTAATTTTCTTACCTTCTATCCACCTACAAATTTCTTCAACCTGTAATACCTGCCTTCTTTGGTTGGAAAGAGCAACTACGAGTAGTCTTGTTGAGATATTCTTTTGTAGTTCTGTTGAAAATAATACACGCAGAAAAGTTGTGCATTGTATTAGAAAGGATAAAAAGGGTTTGGGGATATAGACACATTTCTTTGGAGAGATAATGGCTTATCCTGCCATCTCAAATAAATCTGTTTTCTCATTAGAGGTGTTGTCATACTCATTTGTATCTGTAGCTTGCTGAATACAGTGCATGACTATTCAAGAGTATGGATAAAGCAGCTTCTCAAATCATAAAACTATCTTTTTCTTTTTAGTTTCTGACATGTGAAGCAATAAGCTAGTGAGCCTAATGTCTTGCAGAAATGGCAATGAAAAATTGAGTTCAAAAATCGCGTATTTGCTGCCAGCATGGAGACACAAGAAACATGTTTCCACAGGAGAGAAACTGTATCATCTGAAAGCACATACCATCCTGTTGGTGCTAGAAAGATCACTAGTGTAAAGCAAGATCAGAGGCACATACCATTTACATGCCTCAATCACATACTGAAATGGAGGAAAAGTTTAATGAAAATACTCTTAAACCCCAGCCACCTAAGTATAAAATTACCAGTTTGATTTGAGATTGAAATTGCCTGTTATTCCATTTATGTTTTACAAACAAGACAAAGCCCAGGCATTCTGCTGTTGTGGCGTATACATACATTTCAATTTTTAAGTACCCTACCCAACCTATACTGATTGCTGGCTATTAACTCTGTTCCTCCAATCTTACTTGCTAAGAACTTGCAATTTCCTTTTCAAATCTCCTTCCAACCATGACAAGTCAATTGACCTGAGATAAAGAGAAGATTCCAGTGCTACCTGTGGGATTTTTTTCCCCAGGAAGTGCTTTCTAAACTTGCATTTTCTATTGCTATAGTGTATTCTCTTGAAGGATTTTTCAGGTGTTGCCTATTAAGTACATTTCTTTTGTTATACATGAAAACTGTTCCAGCTGCTGGAACAAAGACATACCCAGAACAAGAGTAGCTATCACTGACTGGCAGTGTCACCTGTAGTCATTAAAGCTGCTCTTAGGATGAAATAAAGCCCGTCAGTTTGGTTTTATTTTCTGGTGTTTGTTTCAAATACTCACCCACACAGTATTCTTTCACCATGTCATCTGGCAGAGCTATCGTGTGTTATCAGCATCTCCTGCCAAAAACAAACAAATGGAAGTGAGTTTTGATGTAGGTGTAGATACACACTTGTTTCAGGTACCCAAATGAGTGCTTGTTTCCAGAGGTGTAAACAACAGAGCTGCCATAGCCCAGCTTAGCCGTGTCCATTGACATCGTATGTGCCTGGCATTGTCCTGAGCAGTGCTCTTGATACTATGGGTGCTTCCTCACACAGGCAAGAGAGAGCCTGAAGCAACATTGTGATGCAGATTTGCACCTTCTTACAGCTGTAGCAGGATCTTGCCAAGTGGATGAATCTGCATTCAGATGTACCTCTTTACAGCTTTGCAGCAACATCTGTATGATCTTGCTAGTGGCTGGGCAGGGAGGGGAGACTGGGACCTGGAATGGACAACCTGCTAAAGGGCAGATGGGAATGAAATGCTAATTGTGAAACTTGACTTAGAATTATTCCATTTCTGTTCATTTATCTCTTTAAAGGCATTTCTTTTTCAGTTTGGCAACACGAATAAAAAACCCCTACAAGAGTACAAAAGCTGAAATAAGGATGAATTTGATGCGTTTTAAGTGACAGGTTTCTTTTTCTAATTAAGCATCTATATATAAAATGAGCACCTACCTTCATGTGGCAGCAAAATTTTGATTGACTCAGTGGCAGTACATTTCCGTAATACAAGTGTGACTTTCCTCTTTCTAAGCCATGAAATTAGCATATCAGGAAATGTCAAACTATATGTCTTGGTGTTCAATACATACGTAATACCAGTAGACCTTTAACAAATGAAAAAGCTTTGGTGGCTCCACTTCTAAAGCATTTCCAATTGTTTTCATTCTTATAGGTTTGTTGATCTTTGACTCGCAGTTTTAAGAGTTCTGTAAGTGTCAAAGGCTATTAGAAGCATTTCATATTAATGCTTTCCTTTCTGACAAGAGATTTAAAATAAACATTAAGACAGTACTTTTTCTGAATAAGGAGTGATGCTTGACATCTCTTTTTCTGTTCATATCTATATTTTCTTCAAAAAGATGATATCTTCATGAAGCAACCTTATTTTTAATATTTGGAAGCTTTTTTTCTTCTCTACTCATAGATGACAGTATCATCTATGAGACAGAAAAACTGGACTTTTCAGAATGAGCACTAAGAGTGCCAGAGAAACAGAGCTGGAAGCTCCATTCCTGGCTGAGAGTTTGAAGTAAAAGATGTAGCTAAATAGCAGATAAATAAGATCCAAGTTAAGGCATGACTTCCTCAGGAATGCAATAAAAAGAAGATATTATTTTATCCTGGGTAGAGTTAAGGAAATCAATGTGTTTATGTAGGTGAGATAATAAAAATCAGCCTTTTCATATTTTTGGTCCATTGGTAGGGCAAATAAATGCAATTTGGAGAAAAAATTTTGTATGTCTGTCAGGTTATAAACTAGTGAATGGAACAAATAGGAAATGAAAGTTAAGGGTGAGGGCAGAGCCATCTGTGAAGGGGATTATAGAAGCAGAGATTTTATTTGAGCACAGCTCTCCCAGCAGTGCTCAGTTTCAGAGACCTGGTATAGGCTCTTCAGTGCACAAATGTCTACTGGGTGCACCTGATGGAGAATCATCACCAAACTATTTTTTCTCTCTACTCTTGAGTGTGTTGTCTATAAATAGTTTTCTCAGTGCATTAGGGCTTATGAAAGCAAATGCTTGATCTGGCTAATCCCTCTCCCAATATTACAAACGAAGCTGGAACAGTCTTGCCTGTGAAGCAATCACTTACCTTTAGCTTAATTTATTGATTTGAAAAGCAGTTATCATGAGGACAGAGCAGAACTAGTGTGATTCTGTGCTCATCTAGTTAATTTTTCTCCTGGGATTACTGTGGAATGAAGAATCCCTCCTGTAATATGTGTATATATATATATATATATATACACATCTGAAAAGGAGAGCCTCAGCTCAATCCTGTGAATAGCTCTAACTTTTCACTGCAAACATTGTAAAGCTTAAATGTATTTTTCTAATTTCTTATATGATCCATCTGCACTAGGAGAGGCTGTGTGACAGTCCTCTTGGAGCTGAGACTTGGTGGAGAAAGAAGGTGCAAGGTCTTGTCTGTGAGCAAGAGAGAAAGGGAGAACACCAGGGTGGGGAAGTTCCTGGTTCTGTTTCCAGCTGTTCATGGTGTTTACATGTTTGGCAGTGGTGAAATTCACAGACCCGCCCGTTGCCTGGAGCAAGGATCTAGGCCAGGGCTCCAGGCTTCCAGGCATCCTCACCAGGAACAGCCCTGCTCCCAGCCCCACCAGTCTAGCCATCCTTTCTGCATGGCAGCACAGTGTCATTAGGAGGGAGCCACGTGTGTCACCTTGGTGCCAAAAGCTGTGAGTTTGCATTCCCTGGGGCTGAGGAGGAAGTGCAATCAGTGTAGTTTCTGCTGACTGCTGTAATTCTGGGTTCGGTCTTTCCAAATGTATTTTGTCTGGATGCAGTTGGCAGAGTGTCAGTGGCTGCGAGTGCCATTAGCAATGACTTGCTCAGGCACTCGCAGTAATCACAGTGAATATTGGTTGCTTGTAGGCCTGTGAATTCAGTGTGCCTCCATTCACTTCTCACCCATTTTCCTGCTGTACTCCAGAAGCCTCCCACTACTTTTCAAATGCTGTTTTCAGTGCCTTCCTACCACACGCCACACCATGAAATTTTCACCTCGTTCCCTGACCATTTCTTCCATCTCACAACGTGTGCTCACATCCGTCCAGCCTGTCTGGCTCTGTCACCTGATTAGTGATACCTGCTTGTGTGGAGGTAACAATTTGGAAGCTCAGATAAGCAAACCCTCCTGCAGCATGCTGTGAAGTCAAGGCATTCTTCCCTGGGCTTTGCTGTTGCTGGAAATGGCTGGAGTGCTGTGATTTCTGATGTCTGTGGTGGTGTCTGCCTGTGTTAGGTTTGCTCAGAGCCTCCCTCAAGGAGCTGTGTTGCTGCTCTGCCTTCTTTGTGAATCCCAAATACAGCTGCCTCTCTGTAAGATGCTGACTCCAGTAATCTAACCAAGATGGTGGGGCCTTTGAGCGTATCTTTAGGCAAAAACTGGCAATAATTACAGACGCTCAGGAGCGCAAAGTGTTCAAAGAGGATTTTTTGGCTCTGCCATCTAGACAGGGCAACCTCCATGTGCTTTTGGATCTATCAATTTGTCTTATATTTTAGCAGCAATGCCTGCATAATTGACTACGCCTCAGTGAAATCAAGATGCAGTCAGAGTGCCTGTAATTATCAGTGCTTTCCCAGTGGGAGAAAATATACATATCTTGCATAAGTTCCAGACCAAGCTGATGTTTGAGCCAGGTTTGGGGGTCAGGATTTCATAGCTGGGTCTGTTCCTGCCCCATGACCACTAGTAGCCCATGCTTCAGAAAGCTTCCTAATTGTTCACATCAAGTCATGGTATAGGTGGTAGAAGAAAAAAGCTATGCATAGTGAACATTAAATTTTAATAGGTAAAATCTTTTACATACACATGAAAAAGGATGCTGGTACCTAAGAAAGAAATCCTTTGTAATTGAATACAAAAAGCAAAGCCTTTGCATTGAAACTTCCATGCAGCAGTGTGATTGCAATTTCCCCCTCTTTCGTATTAACTCTTATCTCTCATTTATCCTGAATCATCCTCATTTGATTTTTAAAAGAAAAAGCTTGAGAAGACATTTATCTTTCCTTGTTCAAGTTTCTTAGCTTTAAAGATCAAAGTTACAAGATGAATAATGCATACAGGTTTTCATTCCTTTTTTGTGTGGCTGTCTTGTGACATCAACAGTTTTGAATGACTTACACTCTTATTTTAGATGAGTTGCAACTTAAATTTCCAATTCCCATCTCCTTTCCTGGCCCTTAAATAGTACATCACAAATGCACAGCATTTGCTGCATCTTACACAATGCTATTTTTACATGAGTGAGTGATGAAAATGTTTTTACAAAGTGTGGAAACAAAGCCTTCTGATATTCTGTCATGACAGAAAAACCTCCTTAACAGCACCATCCGCAGGAAGGTGTTTCATGTGTTTGCCCCAATTTTTCTCTTAATGAATTGTCGAAGAGAACTGTGTTCGTTTTTCTTGGTGGAGACCAGTCATCGCCTCACTGTGCTTTGGCAAGTCTAAAACTACATAGGTGGATCCCAGCATCACCTTGATCATAAGAAGAAAGAAAAAAGGAAGTGGAAGAAATTGCTATGACTGTCAGTTAAAAAGGAAAAGAGAAAGTGTTGTTAGTATTGGAGGGAACAGTGGAAAGAGCTGAAATTAATTCCCTCTTTAGGAAACGGTCTTTCTTTCCAAAGTTAAATTGCAGGGAAGAATTGCAATGGGGAGATGAATCAATAGAAATGAAACAAAAACTGATTGAATTTGTTGGGGTGTTTTGTGTGGTGTAACAGTCTTAACCCATTACTGCAGCAATGTTCCTGACAGAAACCATACGGTTGCAGTGCCAATACAAATTAATTCAAGATGTTTATCCTTATTTCTTTCTTCTCCATTTCTCTTTGGGTTTTTTTTAAAGCCTCCTCTCTTTTTCATTGATTTATTGATTGCTTAACACCTTCGTTTCCCCAAATTACGTACTTTAGATACACAGCAAAAGAATGCACATTCCTGCAGAAACTGTAATTCTGATGGTAATGTTGTCTCTGCTATGGAGATCTGCATGAGAGATCATGGCCTGGGTGCCCAGCACACAAAGCAATGGGGGTAAGGGGAAGGCAGGCAGCAAGGACTTGCAGTTCAGGGTTTTGTTTCATTTTAATTGTTTTTCTTTTTTGGGGCAGATTAAAGGGCAAGCAGCAATTTCCTATAGGCCCCAAGAGGGTTAGAAAGAGAAGTGTATTTTTTCTTCTGATTCCCAATATGTATTTGCTGCCCCCCAGCAATTTCCTTTCTTCCAAGTCCTTTTTCTTACTCCCTGGGAGGGTTGGCTTCCCACTCTTAACTCTCTTTTTACTTCAGATGCTGATCCCTGCAATGGTGGCTTACTCAAGGATTAAGAGTAGTTTTTTTGCTGATTTATATTTCTTCTGCTCTTAATATAGTTTCCCCGGGTGACACAGCTGGAGCTGCTGTGAGTTAACTTGGCACCCCAAGAGGGAAAAAAATGTAAAAAATTGTGAAAAATAATTTGAAACCACACAGCTGTCCCAGAGGATACTGAGAATGCCTCTAAACCCTGCTGTTTCTTCCCCTTGGTTTTTCCAAAATGTGACATTGTTGTTCTGTGTTCCCACTTAAAGCTCTGTTTCAAGGTCCCTGTTGCTCCTGCTGAAATCTCTCTGCTCTCCAGATTCCACAAATCTTTCAAAGTGTGTCTTCTGGATCACCTCTCCCTTCTTTTCTGTGCCATGTGCTTGTGCTGTCTCCTGCCTTATCATGAGGACACCTTTCCCATTTTTCCCCTCAGTTCTGTGTGCATGCCTGCCTCTTCCCCTGCTGTGTCTAAACCACTCAGGTTTCCACATCTGCACAACCACTCTCTGTTAAGACAAAGGGTTCTCAGGGAATCTTCTGCTATACTGCTACTTCCCATGTAACATTTTTTTTTTTTATTATCATAGGCATACCCAAGCTCTTTTCAGTCGTGCATTACTCTTTGATTATCATTTGTCACATCGTTTTGTGTGTTGTATGTGGGGTTTTTGTCTGAGCCCTAAAGAACTTTACTTTCTACAGAGGACTGCGCTTACTTTGGAAGGTTGTAAAAAATCTGATTAATAGCCTGGGCTAACATGAAGTGGAGGAATATCACACAGGCTTTTATTTTTGTATCCATTTTCCTCTTTCGCTTCTTCCATCCGACTTGGAGTCTGACCATCCTCACTTCATTTTTCAGACTCAGCTCCTTGAAACAAAACTTCTCATCTCTAACACATCCACAAGCACTTTCCAGCCGTGACCACAGCTGCCAAGAGCAAGAGCTCGAATTCTACATGTCGGTGTGGATTGGAAATCCTAACCTATTACAAGATTCTCCCCTGGCAGATTGCATTTCAGGTTTGCCATTTGAAGGGGCGTGGCTGTGCAGATGTTGTCAGGCAGATGTGAGCTCTCGGCTCGCTGTGGCTCGCCTGGCAGCCATATGGCAGCGGTTAATGTGGCGCCGAGCCCGGGCTAATGAGCCCTGCTGCGAGACAGGCTCGAGCGCGCCAGCACCGCACGGGACTAACGCGGCCACACAGCTCCTGTGGCACCAAGGGGAGAGGGGCTTGACGTCTCCATCCACGTGCCAAACCAAGGCACACGGCGTGAAAATGCCCGTGTGCATGTTCCCTTCTTCTCTGCAGCTCTTACAGTCAACAGTCCCGAATGCTTCTCTGGGGGATGAGGTGCTTTCTCCATTTGCTGTAAGAAAATGGTGAGCAAAAAGCCCATCAGTCTCAAGTGTTTGGGACATGCTCAATGCCCAGCATTGTTCTAATGTGGTTTAAATGGCTCATTATTAACCCTGAATCTTCTGTGCTGGATAGGGTAAACCATGCATAGGTTGACGCTTGATGTGATTATGTCTTCCCAGCAGACATCTCCGAAGAATAATGTTGGTCTCTGGAATTAGGGGAAAGGGAAGGAGCCTCATGACACAGGGCAAAAGGTGGCCCAACATCAAACATCTGTGGGCTGAGGAGAACACCAAGGTCTGTAGGCTTGTGCTGGCTATCACAGGGACTAGATTTTGTGTTTAGGACCAAACTGACCTCCTCTGTTCCCAAGGGCATGCCTGGTAGTAGTGCAATCCACTATGTGAGGTTATCAGATTTATAGAGTGTGGTCACACTAAGCAAAAGTACTGGAATTAAAACTCATCATAATTCAGTGTTAGATTAAAAGGCTCCTATAGTCGTTCATTTGCTGGCATTTTAAACCAAGTAACTGCTGATCATATTTGACCCTAGAGCTGGAAGGGTATCTGTTCCTTCTGGTTTTTCTCGCAACTTTCAAAAATGTTCTTTTGCATCAGTGATGTCCTTTGCTCCAGCTATATTTCTCTTCTCACCACTTAAGAAGTTCAGCATTAGACATGCATAACTATGGTTTCGCAGTATTGTTTCACCCAGCAGCAGTGAAAAGTACTCCTTTAACCTGAATTAAGTGTCTTTTTCTACGGTCAGCTTTGTTTTAGACTGATTCCTACTTTCAATTGTGAAAGCAAAGGAAAGAAGAATGGGGCTCTTTTTGCAGATACTCTGTGGACTTAAAAGAATTTGAAAACTTCTCATTGAGTCAAAATTCTCTATGGATTTCTTTTGTCCCTACTCATGAACTGATGACCTAGATAGTAAAAGAAAATAAATGCCTGGAGCAAATAGAGTATGTGTTAGATATCTGAGTTTTGGGACATTCACAGACCTAGATATTAGACTATCAGGATTTTCTTGTTAAAATGGCTTATTGAGAGTTTTGAACCTCTGGGACCATCTGAAATTATAGAAATGGTGTCTGGGAAGCTTCTCCCTAAAAAATAATAAAAAGCCAGGTGGTTGTTATCTCAGACTAGATTACTTGAGCTATCCAGGGTGTGTAGGACTTTATGATTTGGATGGTTAGGAGCAAAGGTGATTTATTATGCTGAGAAAGTAAATTCTTTGTTTTGTTTGGCTGACAATCTCGTTGTTGGGGGTTTTTTGGATGAATAAGAAAGATGAAAAAAGGATGTGGGAGGGAAATTATTTCTTCATTCATTTTATTCTGCTAATGAAAAAGAAACATTTTTGTTTGGTTAGTTTTTTTAAGCAGTCAGGAGAGGAGCCTTTGCTTATATTACAGACAATAAAGATGAAGACTGGGCTTAGAAAGCTAATTCTTCTCTTCCCCTCCCTTCATCAGCTGCAGGGAAATCTTACATGTAGACTGTGGACATCTTCCTCTAAGTTAAAAATCCCCTGGGAAACACTGTTCTCTCCAGCCCCTTAATGACTGCTGTGTCATCTCTGATTCCTCCTCAGGAGCAAAAACAATGAGTGGCAAAGCAATACTGAAAAAAATAGGCTTTCAGAGGTTTTTAGGAGTCTGACACACCAAACATTAGGACTCACAGTGGAAGTGGGCAACCTGTGTACAGGCAGAAAAAGTGTTCGGAGTAGATTCCACTGCACATGGGACTTAGAATCCCTACAGATCAAATGTGCAGAAAGCACTACAAATGTCCTGCCTTCCAAGGTTCTTTCCTGCAGACTCCTGGACCTGTCAGCCTTTATTTTTACTGTATTGAGGTTTATTTTATACTCTTATACAGAGATATTTCCATTGGTAAAGCATGAAAGACCGTCTAATAAGCAGATATCCTGCAGAAATCAATGTATTATTTGTGGCAAGTCTGTACAGTGAAGTGAAGCAACCCAGCTCCTCACTGTGTTCACTCTTTTCCAAACACTGAAACCCTCTCCATTTTGGGGGATGGGAGAGAGAAAAAAAAAAAAAAGGTACATTTTTTTTCTTGACAGTCTCTAGTGGACCTTATAAGTTTGATTGTACTTGGCATTTTTGATATTCCTAGTTGCTTGCACACCACAGCAGCCACATGTTGTCACTTAAAATCTAAATATCGGATAACTGCTAACTGAGACTTTATTGTGTATCATGCTTATTTTAGGAATTACTTTTGTAAAGTAAAAATGACACTAACTCTAAAAGCATGTTTAATAAAGCCTCAACAATCTGTGTGCTGAGTTTGCACATATTATGTTCTCATAATCAAAAGAAAAATGTAGAATAAAAATAATAGAGAAGAACAGTGCCCGTTTTTGGAGCCTTGAACAGCTGTAAGTGATTAGAGCTTCTTGTTTGGTTTGCTTTGATTTTTTGGTCTACTTTTTGAAAGTTCTGTCAACTTCACTTTTGCTTATTTCACTTTGTTTGGATAGTTTTGCCTTACTGAGTTTCCTGTGATGCTTCTGGTTATATGAAAAGTCTAGTCCAAATCACAGCACTTCAAAAATAATAATTTTTCAGTTCTTGGGTTTCCTCAACCCAACAGAGTACTTCTCTCTCTCCAGGTAATAATATACTCACAATTACTTACTGCCAAGTTCAGATATTCACCACGTGCAGTAGTGGGGGATTCACACACATATTGCAGGGTGTTATTCCAGACTCCTGTGTAATATTATGCAGGGCCAAGTCTGCCTGCTTGAGGTTGTCCTCCTTAAAAGGGAAAGGGGAAAAAAAAAGCTGCTTTTTCTCTTCATCTAGCTATAGGATAATTCTTGCTAATACTCATGTTGTACTGAGCAATTAATTGATTTTTTTTTTCCTTCTGAAAAATCATTATCTAACAAGAATCTATTTGGCACATGGAGATTGTTGAAGATTGTTGCTTTGTTTAACATGGAAGTGTGGGTGGTTAGTTAAACTTGGATATATTTATACTCATCTTGATTTTTTCTAACTCAGCAGCTTTGCTTTTGCCTCTGCTGCTGTTGTCAATTGTCTGCTTGCCTCTGCTCAGCCTCCTGGTTCTGGCTGCACAGGGGAGAATAAATAACACAGAGAGAAGAAGGCCAAAAGTGAATAAGTTTAAGAGTAAATAAACCCCACAAATTTGGCAGGGGAGGAAATAATGCTGTTAAAAAAGTAAAGCATGAGCAAGTGAAAAGCTTTCCTGGTGTATATCTCAAAATATTTCTACTGCTACATGGAATATATTGAATTTTGAAACTAGCCATAGAGATAACTATGCTTAAGTAATTTGCCTTCCCTCACAAAATAAGAAATTTGGTTCCTTGAACAAAAGGATGATGAATCAAGATCTCTTAACTGTAAGTTTGGGGGAGTTTTGCATCACTGTTTTCCAGAGTGTCTATGCCATTCAGAATGTAAAGTTTTTGAAAGTGAAAGATGTTGACATGATGGTTTGGGGTTCACTCCAGCATGCCTCACATTTCAAACTCTGCACATCTTGCTCTCCCCATTCATATGAAATCATTTGTCTCTTAGGACTTCTTTGAACTCTGGCGTTCAGTTTGAGCATTTCTCTTGGAGTAAGACCTAATGAAAATCAAGAAGGAAAAAAAAAAAAAAATTGCTTGTTCCGGATAAAGTGTTACCGCAGAAGCTGCAGGTACCTGATTGAAGCAATTTCATGGTGCATAGCAGGTATTCCAGAAATGAGTGTTTGTGCTCTCTGGCAGACCTGTACACTGGATAGAATCACAGAAGACCTGTTTTTGCCATGAGACTATACAGTCATTGCAACAAGATTTCTAGCAGTGCGCTGCAGAACATTTTCCTACGGAGAAAATTATTGTGCAGTAAGTGAAAGATTGCCTGGAGGTAGAGAGTCTGCAAGCTAAGCAGAGCAGATTGCTGGGCTGCTGCAATTTTCCTGTGTGATTTTGGACAAACCTTGAAGTTGTTCAGTTCTTCTTATTCAGCATTTCATGAGTTGTGGACCTGAATTATTTCATACATGTAAAGCAGCCTGACACTTGCAACAAAGCTGTGTTGTGCCACCTTGCAAAGTGTTATTGCATCCTAAATCATAAATAGGCTCTCTAGACACAACAGTAGCATCATATCCTCACTTTCATATTCAGGCCATGCTCCACTCCAGGTGTTTGTGATTGTGTAATACTTGCAGGATCTAGCCCAGCTACAAATACTTGGAGGTCTTCTGTGATCATAAAGAAAACATCTCTATCATTCAAGCTATATGCTGAGGTGTTGGAGTGGTTTTGAGATTATTGTCCCTTGTATTCAAGGATCGCAAGGGTTTGTAATAATTTAGGAATGTCTACAGAGCAGGTACTTTGCATGATTATAACTCCTGGGAAATTTGCATGGTTAGCATATTTCACTGGAATACTCTTTGCACACATCCTGAACTCTCAGGGTGGAATTCTGGCATTACTGAAATCAGTGGGAGTTTTACCACTGTCTTTCCTGAGACTAATAGTTTCCAAGAAAATACACAGTATAATTTATAGTGAGAGAGAAGCCTCTTTTTGAAGTGCTAAAGGAATCTACGTTCTTCTCTTTTTTGTTGCTAATGTTGTTATTGCTTCACTTGTTTTTATTGACTTGTTTGTCGTTAAAGGACTTTACTTAAGGTATTCCAGCTGGAGTTTTGTGGACATACTGCATATTGATTCTCAATTTTTGTTCTAGTGAGACTGTCTGCTGAGAAAATTCCCATGTCTCGCCAGTATCTTTTGCATTGTCATTCTTGAATATTAGAAATTACGCAACTGGCGGTGACTATTGTTACTCTGCTTTTGCCATGGATAATCCAAGGCTTTGGTGTTGTAAGAGGTCATCTGTTGTATCTGTTATTCTTGAAATTGATAAAGGTAGGTAGTTGTAATGGGTTTTTCAGCAGGAGGTGAAATTTTAAATTTAGCAATCTGAACCTTTTTAAGTAGGACATGGGGAAATAACTTCTAAAATAGGCAAAATTAAGAGTAGCTGGATCAACCAGAATAAATTAAATGGCAAGCCTGCTCTAATAATTATTTTCAATTCAAAAAGAGGCGTAATCTTTATAACTCTTCTCTTTTAGGATCTCATCTGGTAGCGAGCTGTGTTCTCCCTACTTTAACCATCTCAACAAAGACCATTTTTTCTACTGCTGTGAACAGCAAGTTCAAGAAAAAGGCAGTTCTTGCTCTTTGTAGCATGTACGTTTCTCAGACGGCAATGTCAGTTTTACTGTGCTGCCCTGTCAATGAGTCTCAAATTCACCTTGAAGGATCCCCCCCAGGGATGCCAGCTGAACCTTTGACCCTTCTCTTCTGGCTGTCACCAAGGTTAACACATCATTACAGCTTGTGATGTTAGGGATACCTGTGCATTTGGAGCCTTTATCAACCTACACTCTTTCACACAACTTAAACACCAATCTCAGTCCCTCATTGCTTTCTCATAGGAATATGTCTTGTTGATTTTTGAGAGAGAATTGTATTTCTTCCTAATTTTGTGTTAAAATAGATGTGAAATTTTAAAACTTCCAGCTTTAGCTCTGCTTTTCCTTAATTATCAAAACAGCAACCGTATGACTACAAATAAAAATAAAAAGGTGAAGAAGCATTTTCTATTTAAATTTGAAAATGGGCATGTTCATACCTACTGCACAGTGCAAAAAAGTGTGTGGTGCCAGACAAAATAACAGCATTAAGTATTGGTTCTGTGGAATAAGTTCTAGTTACTGACAGGTTAAGGACCTTTTATTTGGAATTTTCTTACCAAGGTATCACACTGGGTAATAAACTGATTTTAATTAAAACAGGATTGGTTTTCCTAATCCAGAAAATGGTATCTACAAATACTTGTCTGTGGCACTGATAACTAGCCAAGGGAGCTCTTTCATAAGAGAAGCCTGTTGACACAGATTTTCCAAGTTGTATTACAATACTGTTTTAATATATTCTATGCTAACAGTTGGACTCACTGATCTTGAAGATCTTTTCCAACCTTAACACTTCTATGATTCTTAATGTGCTCATGTGCTCTTAGCAGAGTTCATTTTTTTTTTTCTGAGATTGTCCTCTGATAAAACACGTAGGCCGTTTGATTGGCCAGACCTACTTCTGGATGCTGTTAATGGCCATCAGTTTTGTGTTCATGAAACAATGAAACCAAGAGACGCCAAAATCAATTAATTCTCTCTCTGAGCATTGTTTCAAAGGACTTCCACAAATTCTCATTGGAGAATTGATAGTACTAGTGTTGACAAGTTTTATAAGGTAAAGATGATGTATTTATTCAGGTGCTGTGGAAAATGCAAAGGGATTTTTTGTTTCTGCTCATAGAGGAGATTACTCTTAACCCCAAGCAGCCCACAGTCTAATAGTTTTTGCCTTTGTATTCTTTGCATCTTACTTGCTACAAAATGCAGTCTTGAAAATAAGTCTACAAACATTGTACCTAGGTACCAGTCTGCAGCATTCAAATGATTTACAAAGTTATCTCTGTCCACTTTACATTCAGCTGGGAGAGCTGAGATGATACTGGGACAGGGTTGTATCCTCTTCTGTCCTCTCTATTAACACTTTGAACACAGTCTTTTAGGTAAAAAGCCTTAAAAAACACTCCTTTCAATTAGATTTATGTAATTTTCCTTCTCTTAGACTTGTCTGAAAACTTTGAATAGTGTAACGATTATGCTAACTCCAGTTAGGTGTGATCCAAAGGTTTTTCCCTTGGGAAGTGTTGGAAGAGTAGTTGACAGTTCCACGAAAGAGATTTCTGAAAAGGCAAAGTATTGTTTTTTCAGCCACATGATTGTACAGAAAAAGAAACACTTGAAGCCACTCTGATATCTGTGTGCCTACCTGACTAACTTAGTATATGAAATTCCTTTCCAGTGGAATCCTGTGTGTATACCTTCTTTCTTCCAAGTCCACACTTAATGAGCTTCTGTTCTTTTGCTCCTCAAGGAAGTGTGCATCTCATTAAATCCCTCTTTCTGCTTTGGTTTTTGCCTCCTCTCATGCCTCAGGGACAGAGTTGCTGCTTGGGCTGCAAGTATGTCAGGCCCAGTCCTCTGCCTCAAGGTGAATTTCTTTTAAGCATTTGTTGAAAAGTTCATAAACTAATCATAAACTAAAGGATCATAAAGTAATACCTTTGTGGTAAATTTCCAGGCAATCTCACTATGAAATTAGTTTGCACAGTGAGCCAAGATCCAAATCTAACACATTATTAAAGGCTCTAAATACAGCAAATATTTTAATATTCCATGCATAGAATGGCCTGCATATCAGATTGTTCTTGGCATGCATGTTTGAAAGTGCCAGTAATAATATCTGTAATACAGCATTTATGCATTAGTTCTGCCAGATCTCAAACAAAATTTTGAATCTAGTAGGATTGTCCAGAATTCCTGTTTTCAGAAACTTTCAGAATATTTAAGCATTCTTCTGAAATACAGTAAAAATATTCATGATATATTCTACTAAACATTGTTTGCCAAACTTTAGATCTGGGAAAACATGCAGTATTTCATTGCAATCCACTGAAAGTGAATCTCATCAAAGGACAAAACTATTTAAGATTTTATGGCACTTCGGTCAAATGTGCAATAACACATGGAACTACTTGAAAGGAGAAGAGAATCATCAGAACACTTCTTTTACCCTCTTCATCAAACGTTCTCTGAAATTATTACTTTTCTGGTTATGATTAACTTCCATTTTCAGTAGAACTTGGCTTTCTTTTGTCTTCCAAAGTCATCAGTATGGCTGTCTTAGAAAAAGTCTGATTGAAACTCATGAAGGATAGTCACTAATAGTGCAATGCAATATACTATGCCTACTTGATTGTTTCTTAGATTAGCTGAATATTTCTTAGATCAGATCTTTTCCTTTTAATTCTGAATGTTTATTCAAAGTTGAAAACCATATTGTGAGTCTTCCATTAAAAATTAATTGGCAAGAGTAGCAAATATCAATTATTTATCTTTTCTAGATATAAATAAATGAAAACAGTGGATCTGTATCCTCTAAGATAAACAAGGGTGATCTTTATTGTCAACAAACTTTTCTCTAAGCTTATACCTTGGTGCAGACATCAGGGTATTGATGTGACATACTGTAATTGCAATGGGGGTCAATCCTGTTAGTACTTGTGTTGGAAAAGGAGACAAGAAGACTAAGGAAGTTTATTGATAAGGTCTTTTGTTTGCATGGATGTTATCAAGACAGTCCTTTAGAAACTGTCTTCCTTGCCTGTTCACATGGGTCAACTTTCCCTGGCACTCTTTAGTGTGGTTTTTTGCATCATTTTTCTTACAACACAAAGAAATGCTGCTCTAAAATATTTTCCCTGTAAATATTTGTACATATTTGGGACACTGATTGGAGTCAGAGAGTGTCTCAGGAGTGGTGAGTTCAGACTTTCTGTGGAGGGCAGCTCCCAGTTGTCCCATTTGTAAATGGTCTCCATGGGTCCAGTGGCACTCAGTGCATTGCATGCCAAGGGCTACAGGCAGCATGTTTTTGGTGATCAACATTCAGGACCAGGTTTGGAAAGTGGAATTGCAAATTCAACTACCTAGACATATCAGTGTGTCCATCTGACAGGCAGAAATGCTGTCTACCCCACACCTTCTGCAGCAGCCATGGACTCCTAAATTTTGCCATCTTCTTTTGAAAAATTCAGCCAGAATGTGATGTAGATGAGTCTTTTAAGTGCAAAAGTATAACTTTTTTTTTTTTTTTTTCTGTTTGTCATGCTAAGTAGCTGGTAAAGAAGCAGTAATGTCTTTAAAAGTTAAGTGTTTACTTCAGTCTCAATATTTGTGTTTGTATGTTTTGGAAGCATAGTGTGGGCTCTTTCTGTGTTTTTGGGGGAAGAAAGTATACTGTGGGAGTGCATATTGCAGTTTTTAACTTCCTGTCACTATCATAAAAAAGGTAATTTGTACCAAGTGAACTGAAATCTGATCAAGTAACACTTTTAGTTTTCTGTAAAGATTGCTTCTTATTCATGATGTTCTTTTTACGCTGCTCCCACAGAAGACATCAAAGCTGCTCATTTATGTTAGGATAGTACTAATTCTAAAAAAGGCACGCACATAGACACAAGATAAAACAGGAAAATAAAGTGCAGAGTAATTTAAATTTCTCTGCCATTTTTACAAGCCTGTTCCAATAATAGCAAACATCAGCAAACAGGAGACTGATTTCCATACAGAACCTGCCTGGCTAGATTGTAGTTCACTTTACTTTGCAAATACAAATGTGAAAAGTCAAGCAGCTAGTATTTTCAGTGTCCAGAACACTTTCTCCCCCCCTTCCAGCCACATTTCTGTCTCAGCCTTTTCCATTGGTGCAGTTTACAATACCCTTTTAACAACAACAAGAACTGTGCCAGGAGTTTAAACCCACTGTGGCATCTGAGAAGAATAGCCAGGAACTGCTGCAAAGGAAGCAATTATCCCAGCAGGGCTCCAAAGCCCCCCTGAATAGCTCGGGCAGCCCCCAGCCGCGAGCAGACAAGGCAAGGCAAGAGGCTTTGCTTTTCAGGCTTCAGTCTCTTCATTCTCGGCTTTTTCATAAGGTAACCACTTCCATTTATACACTGAGCAGTAAGGGTTTGCAGCTCCAAAGGCAAGGGCTGAGTGAGAAGAGCCTGACTGGATGGCAGCCTGTTCCTGCTGCCACTGGAGCGTGTTCCTCAGTGTCCAGCCCGGCAGCAGCCCACGAACAGCAGCGCTCACGGGGTATCACAGTCGAAGGACAGCAGCGGGAAGCGCGCGAGCATCAGGGAGCGCTGCTCCCAGTGCAGATAGAGAATGGGAACAGTGTGTGCTTTGTTCTGCTTGACTGCAACCTGTGCTGCCTTATTTTATGAGTCAGAGAAACTCCGAGTAGCTCCTGGCTTCGCTGTGTGTTGCTGAAGATCAGCCTGTGTTGTAAAGTCTGTGGCAACAGAGGGCTGAATGTTTGTGAGCAGACCAAGAGCGGCAGGTCATTCCCTGCCTGTGGAGTCTCTCTGGAGGATCTGAAGTTGAGCATAAAAATAATGGTTCTGGGCTGCTCTGTGAGCTGGGGAAATTGGGGGATTTGCTCTTTGCTTCTCTGTGCATACATTCTCCTCCTTGTTCTTTGTAAGTTTAAATTTTAGCATCTTCCAAGCAGAGAGGCCTTTCTGTATCACTAATGTCTAGCCCAGGGGTTTTTCAGTGCTCCTTCAATAGAAATGAAAGTTACACTCAAGATTTGCTTGTGGTTGCCTATGACTGCAGGTTTTCACCTCAGTCCTGTAACACGAGGCTTGTGTGCAGACCACAAAAAACACAAGGAAATCTGTGATTTATGATTTGCATGTGCTGCAGTCACGAGAGCTGTAGTGAACGGTGATGGAAGAGTGAAATGTGGCAGATTAATATATGACTTTCATGTTTAACTGTTCATGAAAAATCAGCATTGTGGTGCATATGCTCCTCTTTTTGACAGTGCTCCACAAATGATGGGAAAGGTTTAATGTTTTCACAACTTTGTGTGTCCAGCATTTACTATAGAAGAGTTCTACTAAGCTTAGGCTCAGTCAGAGATAAGGCTCAGTCAGAGATAAATGCAATAGAAACTTAACGTGGGTTAACCCTGTTATCTAATATGCTCCTTTTGAAGTGTGGTCTCATTTCCATGGCACGTCATCTTGGTCAAAAGACAGAGAATCACTAGGTTTTTAGTTACATTAGAAAACATTTTATATTTTTTTCAAGGTTAGTTTTGCAAAATACTTGTTTATTTGTAGTGTTTAGTTGGCAGGGCCAAAACGTCTTTGTAAGTTAACTTGATTATAAAGTTTTGAAAGAAAATATTTTGAATGAGAAGTCAAGTCTGTCTCAAAATTTAAAACTGTTAAAATACAAACTTGGACATGTATAAAAGAATCCACTGCATTTTAGTCACCTGTGACTAATTTTATTTGCTTAGTTTGGTTCTCAGTTCATGTTCTCTGCCATAAAGAGCTCAGGTTTAGCCCCAGAGGAACTCAGAAAATCCTTCTTCCCTTGGGAAGCTGCTGTGCCAGCTCCAGGGAGGAAAGCTTTCACAGGCAATTTAGTGCAGGAAGTGCAGCGGTCACGGGAAGGATCCGGGAGCCTGAGATTTGCATCCCTTGAGTGAGGAGCCAGCAGTGGGCAGCCAGGCTGAGAGGGGATGTGCCTTCTCTTCGAGACAAGTGGGAGTCTGAGCCAAAGCTGCTGCATCTCAGAAGGTCACTGAGTGAATGAAGCCACAGCTGAAAATAATGACCTGCTGCACAGACCAGCCAGGAAAAAAATGTGAATAATTCATTTCTATTCCCTCCTCTCAAACTGTGAGGATGTTGTTGTTGCTTCACAATTGTACTTGTAAGTCTAGGAGAACCTTGGTTTTGCATCTTGAAGGACTTTCATTTTCTTGTGGGAGCTCACGGTTAAAGAAGACCTATGAACTTCTGCTTCAAATCTCTTGATAACTTGAGTCCTGTCAGAAAAGTTCCCTTCAGAAAACCCTGTATAAGGACCCTGAACAATCCCATATTTTAGCACAGTGGCTGTGAGAGATCTCTGAGAAATGTCTTTCATCAGACTACAAGTCTTGGTGAAGTTTCACCTACCCGTCCTTCTAAAGTTTGAAATTAAAAGTTAGGGTTCTGCTGTTGAAGACTCACGCTCTGCACAGCTGCTCTTTTCTTAGGGGAAAGTAGGAAATTTCCTATTGATGAAATACACCCCACGATATACAGTTGTCTTAAATCCATCCATGTTTTCACCCTGCCAACATTAGCTCCAGACTCAGAAAAGTAAGACAATATTGTCAATATCTGCAATGACAGTTAGGAAATGAAATCCCCTTGGAATCAGCAGCAGAATCTGGACCCCTTTGGAAAGTCATGGTGGTTGTACTCTCCTCACTCCACCCCTGGTGCTGTCTGCAGGGTTTAGGTGTGATCTGCCACATGCAGAGTCAGGTCTGGTCATGTAGGTGGGCCCTTGGCTTCATCCTTGGTGGCTTTAACACAGCCCCTCAGAGTGACCTTAGTCTGTCTTTTACACTGTGGGCACTCTCAGTGGGAAACAGGCTGCTAAATTCCCCTGGAGATTTGGGTTATGTAGTTTCTTTTACGGTTACCAGGTAGGATTTTTAAATATGTTTTTAAATTTGTGGATTGTTAGTATTATTATTATGTTAGTATTATTCCTTATTGCATTTGTGATTCTTTAGGTAACGTAATTAAAAACTGAGAGATTTTGTATGGCAAATTAACCCTGGCTAGTCTGAGATTTTATCCTTGGAAGTGTGTGAATAGCACAGTAGTGGGGATGCTTAAAAGAAAATTCATGTGTAACTGATAACTTCAAATCATCTGACTTGCTTAAGGGGAGAGAAATGAAGACATACCAGACATGGAGTTCAGTTCAAGTTCACTTTTATTTCTGATTTCAATCACTGATTGTAGTGAAAGCTACATATGCAGCAGTGCATCCAGGGGAGATTTATGCATGGGGTTAAATTTACAGTTTTACAGAAATTTCACAGTTGTCATTGTAAACACATCATTCCCATGCTGGGCCTTTGGATGTTGCAGAAAGATTGCTAGTTCCAGATATAATTTAAGTGACCCATAGAATGTTCCTATGTGTTGACCATTAGTTGAGTTTAGTGTGTTTTCTGTACTTAGTAAATAACGATGTAAAAAACACTTTATGAAGCCTTTGCTTCTTTTTTGTCTTTTTTTTGTGATCCTTGTAGAACAGATTCAAGACCATGAAGATAGTTGTAACATGCTTTTGTCGTAAGATTTTAATCTTGGTTTATAATAAGAAAGGAAGTATTGCATAGAAAATGTTTTGTACTGTAGCTGTGAAAGCATTTCAGGGAAGTATTTTACTGGTTCAAATATTGTCATATAAACATAGCTGTCTGTTCAGAAATGAGTTTTGACTAATGTGAGCCAATACAGATTACTAGGAATTAAATCTTCCTTTGTGATTAACAAAAGCCAAATGTTTGTAGAAAGTTAATTTGGAATTGTTACAGTTTTAAACTTCTGAAAATTGCATATGCTGAGGCATGGATTTTTCTTTTCTGAATTTCATTTATGACATTCTGCATGTATCTTGGCCGTTTCTACAGTTTCAATGGGTGAAGTATCAAATACATATGGTAATTCTGATATTTGGTGACTTGTGATTAATGCCAAGGGCTGAATAACTCTCAGCTGCCTCTGAATTCACCAAGCAATTCAGGACACAGATAACCCTTATGCCTTTGTAGATATCCATCTTCTTGTAGTTACAGCCATTAATAATGAGGCCAGAAAAGTGAGAAAAGCAGTCTTATGAGGGGACTTGAATCTGATTCTGCCTCTGATGTATCCTAGCTGGATTGGCAGGGGTACCAGAGGCAGCAGCTTGAATCTATTGTCATTTTATCTCCCTTAAGTACTTTCTTTTTACGTAAAGCCACCTTCCTATGCATTTTGCACCTTCCTTTAGGCTACCTTCAGGCCTGTCTGTATTGCAAAGCTGTTTTGTTGGTCTATGTGGTAGGGGGGAACAATTGGCTTGCACTTTGTCATGACAGATTTACAGCACAGGAACACCACTTGAAAGAATGTTTCAGACTACTTTCAAATAGAATTTTTCATGTGTTTGATCTGGAGGAGGCAGCATGTACCTTCCTGGGGTCCCAGAGAATGGAACAGAAAGCAGGACAGACTCCTCTGTCTGAACTTTGAAGTTAAACAAGAACAAACTTTAATCATTGTCGAAGACCTGCTCCAAACACATTTTGATGTCTAGTGTCTGATATTTAAGCATGCTATAATAGGTAGGGAAGAATACATGGGATTCACAAGGCTTGGAACAAGATATGAATTTTTAAATAGAAATTTGAGATAGATAGTCATTTGTACTCTTTTTTGTTCAACTTTGTTCAAACTGCAAAGCTGCCTTCTATTGCTGACGTTCCATGCCTCAGAGCCTCTGTCGCAGTGGTGAGTTGTCATATGGATATTTTGGGATGCTAGACCAGACAGAGGGAAATGAACAAACTCTCTTGTTTCTTAACTAAGAAATAAAAGCTGGATATACCGGCTAGTGACACTATTAATTGCAATTGCCTGAACTCACCTCGTACTTCGACTGTTATATTGTTATTTGTAATTAAATGGTACACTTTTAAAGCAGCAGGTTAATATCACATGCCCACCACTTTCAATTTAAAGAAAATGAGTTGTTGTGTATGCTGTACTCTAGAAGACTGAAATATATGAAATTTGTGATATCACATATGCAGAAACCCTGGCTATACGACCAAAAGTCAGTATTTCATTCTGCAGTCTAAATTTGATTTTCCTATGAATTTGTTTGCTTTAGAATTATTTTGCAACAGAGCAGATTTCATTTATTAAATAGAATTAAACTAGGAACTGAAAGAAAGTTTAAAAAAAATGTCATTCACATTTATATTTGGACTTCCCAAGCATTTCTCTTATGGCTTCATTCTGTCTCATATTTCATACCACATTTCTGTGAAAAGCAAATGAATCACCCACATATATAAAAATATTTCATAACACAGACAGATGGGCATGGATTTATACATACAGAAATTTACACACATATACACAACGCACATAGGTATATAAAATATGGTCTTAGAATAAGAATATATGTGTGTACAGCTATACTGAATTCTTGGTGGTATGTTGTAGAACCCTTGGGTAAGTTTTTATGGATTTGATTTATTGGCTGAGTTGATTCATGATTTGTATATGATTTTTTGCTGCTGGGTGGCCATAATTTACAATTCTGGACCTAGTTAACTCTGTGGGTGCCTAGAGTTTTCTGTATGAACATCTCCAACTATTGTTTAAAGAAATAAATGAAGTGGACTTGCTTGAATGAACAATTTACTGATGAGGAGCAAAATATGGTCAGGCAGGCAGGTCACAGAAAACAGCTTTCAATAAGTCTTTGTAAGTCACCATACCATCATATATTTTGTTTGCATACATACAATAATCCATACATGTTACAGGCAGCTGAAGATCATCTGTGAAATGCTGATCACAATCTTTTTCTCTTATTAGAATTCAGTGCTATTCTTGTATTATCCTACTTGCAAAGCCCTGATAGATTTGCTGGTAGGCGCAGAACAAAATCCTGAAGAGGCATGAAAAGTCAAAAAGTGCCTTGTCTTCATTTTGGTATAAATGAAACATGACACTTAGTTTCAGAATTAGACTTTAAGCTCTGGCAGTTAGCAAAGCCATTCTTTTCCCACGACACAACCATATCTACTAGAGTGGTGGAACAAAACTGTTTTCTGTATCTTGCTTACTAGGAAGAAAGGACTTCTCTTGGTATTCAGCATGGTCACAACTCTCAAAAGGTTTGGGGTATAATGGTACACTGCCTGTCACTTTTGCAAACCATTATATCATTTGCTGCTATAAAGTCCAGCTGGTGTATTCTGGAGCAGGGGCAAAAATGTGAGAAGAGCCAGAGCACTCAAATTAAAATGCTTTCATTAACTGTTAAGTATACACAGACTATGAATAGTTCTAATTTGCAAGATTTCATATATTGTCTCCAAAGGTGATTTGACTGCTTACATCTCTAAATACTGGATGTGAACTGGACTTACTGGGTATGAACTTAGTAAGACAAACTCAGCAGAGTTTCTTTATGTGTTCCTACCAAATTTCACATGGATGTCTTTCATTGTGTACTTTTTTTACTTAAAGCTGTTGGTCTACAGTCCATGGGTATTTCTGGGATTGCCTATTGAGAAGAAATATTGCACATAGACAGCATAAGTTTTTCACAGCTGCATAGTTTTCATTTGCAGTTTTCATTTGCAATGTCATGTTAATAAACTGAAGGTACTGACGAGTCTTATTGAAATGGTGAGTACCTAATTGTTTAAAATGCAATGAAGAATTTTGGTAGTTACCCACCTGGGGATGTTCACTTCCTTGTAGCCATCTGTGACTGCTCCAGTTGCAGACATGTGTAATTCCATATCTAGTGGTAGCACATTTTATTGTAGCTGTGTAATTCATCAGAATTCCACGTGGAATAGCCATCATTGTAGCTAAAGTTCTAAACCCTTCTCATGTTTTAGGAAAACCAACCAAGCAAACAAAAGAAACCCCTTTGTAAATGCATTCAGAATTCTATCTTGTACGCACAGCTTCCTTCAGCATGCATGTCACATCTTAGGAAGTCTGCCTCAACATCCATGAGGGAATGTTTCCTCTGTGTCTCCTTTATCTAAATCTCAAATAACTTGCAAGAAAAGCAGCTTTCAGTGACTTTTTAGTTTTTCTATGTTTCTGCTTTAATGCTTCTCTCCATCTATGCTTTGAAGAGAGTCTTGTAGCAATTCTTGCAAGAAATTCCTAGGATTGTTCCTGCTTAAGGTTACAATTTGTGCAAGATACGCAGTTGTGTCGTATTGTGGTGGATTTGAATGGGATTTTCTAAAGTGATAAAATAACAGAGGAGCACAAATGCTACTGGATGTCTTTAGGATTTAGGCTCTGAAGACATGCACGAACATCACTGATTTCAGTTTACATGGGTTTTTAAGTTGGCAAATTCTTGTGATACATAAATACATTTCTTTGTTATAGCCAGTGTGGTCAGTATTTATACACATAAAACGTATATATTTCTGCATATGTATCTGGATATACAACAATCCCAAAATGCAAGTGGAAGTCATTCAAAAATTGTGGGATTTTTAAATCCTTTGCATACATTATTTGGAAAATAAATTGCTTTATGTGATTTAGGGAGATGTAAAACAGCAATATAGATAGACTTCTAGTTATATTTTGCATTCCCTTTTCCTGCTTACCAGTTCAGGCAGTCAGCAATCTTAAAATGCACATAGATTCTTGAAAAATGTGTGTTTGCAGGTCACCTTTATTTTTTCATTCCTCATGCCTCAAATCTCCATTGAAATTTCAGCATTACCAGCTTTCTGAATGATAAAGGACATATCTCTTGTGCTCTCAAGCAATGAGTGCCAAAGGCAACAGAATGAAATTTGTATGCAACACTATCTATGTTCCACGTGTGTGTCCATTTATCTCAATAACTGACTGTCATCTTTGTGCCTGTACATCCTACAATGACAATCAGAGCCCAACGCTGCTCAAGATGTCAAATTTCCAGGGACAGATTTCTAGCTGCAGGCAACTCAAGCTAAATACCTCATATTGAGAACACTCTCCTCCTTGTCACTGACCACATTAGACCCTTTCCTGTAGCTTCATATGTGGCTTTTATTTATTGTCCACTTCCGCTCCTGCCTTGAACAGCAGTGGTTTTCATAAGTGATTTGGCCCATAAGCATATGTGCACTTCAAAATGTAGTTTATGTAATTAAGAAACTTTCTTTGTATGTCAAAGTAAACATGGTACTTACTCAGCTGCCTACGCAAATTTTGCTGCATTTGGTGAACTGAAACTTGTTCGACCATTTGGTCAATAAAACAGGAGAATAAATCCTTTTAAAGGAAGATAAGATACTTTCATAAGCATTTAATGTATATTTTTATATAACGTAATAAGATTCAGAATCACAAAGGTAAGTGTGTTTTGTGATTTGGGGATCATTGGAATTCCATTATCTCCCAAAAGCTGAATTCAAAATTAAGAGCAGAATGTTATTCATTTCCCTGTAAGAATTTAATTGCTTCCGCTCATCTGCTTATCAGCCTTAAAAGTTACTTATTTAAAGGTGAGAAGAACTAAAGAATAAATAATTTCCTTCACTTCCTTTAGAAATGAAAACCAAAACAAACACAAAATGCATGAATAGTAATGAGCACGACAGCAGCAGGATAGCATGCACATATTTCTTGTCAAGAAAAAGTAATTGCAGCACTTGACGTAAAAATGAGATTTATGTCTCGTGCTAATTTTACTCTCCACCTGATTGTATCAGTACATGGGAAGGAGTTGTAGTCCTTCTGGCTAACAGGCATTAAACAGACTGGTGAACAGCCAGCATTACATTACACAGAATGAAGAAAAAACTAACAAGGGTCCAAATCTCAGAGATTTTAAAATACTGATGTGGAACTAAAACACGAGGTTTTTGCATCAGAGAAGGAAATTAAGCTAAAATTAATTTTTTTCCACTTTTTTATGTGATATGGAGAATTACTGATGGCTTGTTCTGTTTCATTATCTGTAACAAAATATTTTTCAAGTTGTTATTATTATTAAATTGATAATTCATATTAAAGTGTTTTTGTTATCCTTGACTTGTCCTAGATCAGAGGAGGAAAGCTTATGATCACATACACAAGAAAGAATGACGCTGGCAAATATGTTTGTGTTGGAACAAATATGGTGGGAGAACGTGAAAGCGAAGTTGCGGAGCTCACTGTTTTAGGTAAGAACTCCTTTAAAATGAAAATGTTGGTGAAATTGTCCAACTTTTGTTTTTCCTAGTAAGCTTTTTTTTAAGAGATCATTCTTATCCATTTCGTTTTCTGTGTTGAAAATGTTTTTCTCGTGGTTTTGTTCTAGCAAATTAAGAGGAAGTTAATGGCTCTGCAGCCCAGCTGGGACAATTTTCCTATCAGAAGATGCTTTTGTACTTAATTCTCAAACTGAAAATAATTCCAGTGTCCATGGCTGGATCACTGTTCAGAGTTTCATGTGAAGCAGGGGTTTCCTTAATGAAACAAGCTTTTACACCATCTTAAAATTGTTCAAACTGAGTATCCAGGAAGAAAGTAGTGCGTAACCCTTTAGAAACTGAGGAAGACTTTCTGGTCCCCTGTACTGTTTTATTTTGGTTTTGTATAAACACTTTTGAAGCTCTAGGGGAGGGAGTTTATTGTCAAATAGACTTTCAGAACTTTCAAGCAAAATCTAAACTTGAAAGTCATGAGTAAAGTCCTGCAGCACCAGGCTCCTAATTAACTGTACCAGTTAATAGCTCATCACGAGTCTGCTGCCAGCCAAGGAATCATGGGCTGGACCGTTTGGTAATTTAGGCTGAAAAAACACCACTCCTGCTAAACACCTGTAAGAGGGATGCATTGCAGGCAGAGCTCTGTCTGGCTTTTTCCTCATCTCTTGTTCCTTTCAGACATATTTCAGATTTTCAGCCTGGGGAGACTAGTGAGGTTTTGTTTTCAAATGGGGCAGTGAAGCTTTGAATGTCTTACTAGTCTATGTCTAGAAATCTTTAATATACCTTATTCTTTCAACTCAGACTTGGATATGCGTGAAAAAGCACTAGAAATATGCTGACTTCATATATTAAAATTTTTCTACATTAATCTTCTATTTATGAAGTTTGGTTATTTAGAAGTTGAACTTTTGCTTTTAGGTCTCTGCTTTAGATCAGAGGGAGGATTGCGTGCCAGAAACTGTAATATTAGAAAGTTTCAAAGTGATCCTTGCTAAGCTTTCCTTGTATGTACCAAATAATTGTGTGACAAAGATAGATCCTTAAATCAGTGCTGATTTCCCTTATCCGTTTCTGCATTTGAATAAGAGTGTTATGAATGGGCAGACAAAAACTCCTGGAAGTCCATTACTCTTCCTTTAGGAAACTGATCTGGAGAACAATGCACCTCTTGTGGGTTTTGCAGTTGCGCAGCAGTCCTGGGCTTACCAGATCAGTCCTTTTTCTCTTGCATAGTTAAGTTAAATATTCTTCCCCAAACTGCTCCTACCCTGACGTTTAATCTGAAATGTTCTTTTCTTACATTCAGGTTTCGTTTTTTCGGCATCTACAAGAAAGGGGCCAGGACAGGGGATGGTCTATATTTGTATCTTTTTAATGCCCAGTTAGATTTATGCCTGTAGATCTGTTTTATTTCTCACTTCTTGTATGTGAACCCAGGCTAGAACTGACAGCTTAAAGATCATCTTGCTGTTTCATTTAACATTGTTTCCAGGCATTGCCAGCAAAGTTAAGTTTTCTACCACACAAGTGTTCAGCTGGTCTGGACATCCTTGAGAATAAAGGGTTTTTTTAATGAGGTTTTGTTCAGTTCACATTTCTTTTTTGAACCATTAACTTTTTGCAATATTGAATCTCTATATCTGCAAAGCCTGAGTAATATTTAGAACTGCTTTTTTCAAACAGAAATGTGAGACATGAAGAGCATGGGATTTTCTCTTTATCCTTCTGTCTGGTCGTTTTGTACTCCTGTGAGAAATTTGTGGTGTATTTTTGGGTATTCACGCTTCCTGATGGTGCCAATGGCTTCAGACTCTTCCAGTTCCAGGGGGATGATATTTATATCTTTAATACATACAAAGTCAAAACATGCAACTGCCTTCTCAACTCCCTCAGAGCTTTCACAGGTTTATAGACAAAAAGTTCATCTGCCTTAGGCAAAGGAACCTGCCAAACACTCTCCTGTTAAACTTTCCCAGTTCTTTTATGGACATGCTGTTGTCATCTAGTGCTGCTCTTCTAGATGGGTCATTCCTGGAATATTCCAGAAATTGTTTAAAACCGCTTTTTTCCTTGGGAGTGTGCAAACCTCACTGTACTGCAGCCTCGTGTAGAACTATGAACGTATCAATAGTCCAGCAACCTGCAGCTTTGAACCTGTTACAGGTATGAAAGTGTATCAATACCTTTCCTGAAATTTGCAGGGTTTGCCAAAATGACACAGCCTGTACTGAGATCCCCTTTTGTTCCAGAAAGTCTGAGCATAAGTATGCAGCAATTAATCTGACTCTGGTGAGCCAGGATCCATGTCCTGCAAATTAAGCCAGGGATAGCAGCAGTTTTTATAAACAAAAACTACAAAGAGGACATTCTGGGGCTTTTTTGACTTGTTTTACTTCATGTGTGCTGGTGAAAGAAAATGTTGCCTTTCTAATGCAGCACTGGAAATTATTGCATGGAACACTTGCTCCTACTGACACCTGCGAGCAGCCTCACAGAGATCCTGTGCAACTCAGACACAGAGCTGCTGGATTAATCCTTGTTTTCCTTTCCTTTCCCTTTAGAGAGGCCATCTTTTGTGAAGAGACCAAGCAATTTGGCGGTAACTGTGGATGACAGTGCGGAGTTCAAGTGTGAGGCAAGAGGTGACCCAGTCCCTACAGTGAGATGGAGAAAAGATGATGGGGAGCTACCAAAAGCAAGGTGCAGTACTTGGAGTTACCCTTTTTATGACATCTAGTTTGGTATATGATGGGGCCATTCAGTGATTGACAGCTAGCATTTCTTTGTCTTGAATACAAAAGGCCTGGCTTGATCCAGTAAGACATTTCTAATTACCATTGTGCTCTAGTTGAAGCTACAATTTATTTTGAAACTTAAGAACAGCCTGGTCTCAAGTTTTTTGTTGTAACAACACATGGCAAATATAACATAAAATAACCAAGTTCAGTCAGTAATGTCAGATACAGATTAATTCTTCACCTGAAGAGTCTCTTGTGATTACTAAAAGTTTTGGAGAATGTGTAATAGTAAAAGACATTTCAACATCAAGAGGTATGTATTGGAATTGCAATGGATATAAAATGTAGTCTGGTAATGTAAAGAGCTGCCTTGGTTATACATGTATTTGTTACTAGGTTTGCAATTAACTTTTTTTTTTGTCATTGCTGTAATTAAAGCCAAAAAGTAAAACATCTTATTAAAAATAAATACATCCTGTGATAGATAGATATAGAGATAGATTAAATAGTTATTTACTTACCTTGAAATGCTAATTATCGGTTTAAAAACTTTCAGGGGAATGGATTGAAAGAAGAAACCCTTTAACAGTTGGCTTCAGCCAACCAATCCAACTTCTTGATAGTTTAGTCTATAGCTTTAATGAAAACTACCGTTTTTAGGAGAAAAATCTACTTACCATAAACAGAAACACAGTGACTGCATTATACAAAAAAGAGAGAAAGGTGATGAAGGGAGAGAAATTGGTAAAAGGCCACTTTGTTCTTTAGGAAGAACAAAAAAGAATGAATTGTGATTTATCTTGGCTTTCAAGCAATTCTGATCTTCTTGGGAACAGTATTTTCTTGTCAACCATATTAATAAAAATCTTTCATTCAGTTGAGGAGTAATAGCTATTATTATATTTACTTGTTAAAAGAATTCTAACAAGATGTTCTGCATTAGGGCTTTGTGATTGTGTGCATATAATATCAGAATAAGGTTTTCAAATGCTTGGATATATTTTGTTTTTAAAACTTTATTTTACATTATCAGTTAATAAGTATTTATACTTTTTTTCCCTTATGGGAAATACAGAAATAAGAATATTTGAGAGCAAATCCCCCATATTTTTACCCTTTGCAGAAATTGTACAAAGTTCTGTTATTCCTATTCATTGTTAACTGCTATCTATATTTAAAGATACGAAATCCGTGATGATCATACCTTGAAAATCAAGAAAGTTATGGCAGGAGACATGGGATCGTATACTTGTGTTGCAGAAAATATGGTTGGAAAAGCTGAGGCGTCAGCAACTTTAACAGTTCAAGGTAAGAATGTTTCTTTGCAAAGAATGAAGTTGAATAAAGTTGTACTAGAATAAAGTTGATTTGATTTTTTTTTTTTTTTTTTTTTTTGTACAACAACTGTAGAGATAAAAAATGTGAAAATACAAATTTGGCTTGGGTTGTATTCCGAGGAAATGGAAACACTTCACGTGTAAGATTTTTTTAAGCAGTCTTTACAATACTGGGATGGGGAACTGAGTATGTTTTGAATTTTAGTTCTTCAAGTTCAGAATCATGTCATTTGCAATCTTTGTATCTGAAAAGCTAACAGAAAGAAGAAGGTCAGTGTTATAAGATGCATTGTTTTAATTCAAGGAGTTGCAAGTTCAAGTATCTGCCAAGTTTTTTCAATTAAATATAGTAGAGAAGCAGTGAATGATAAATCTCTTTGTGTGTCTTTTAATACACTAACCCAGACCACTGGAATTCCTGTTGCTTTTTCATTATAGAAGCGTATCGTAGCACTACTGTTTCTTTGTAAGATAAAAATTCAGTAGAGCTCAGTGAACTAATATGTATAAAAATCCTTCGCTGCCTTTGTATACACAATCCAGATGTTCACTATTCAGATAATCCCTCTCTTCCTTTCCTGGCTAGCAGACAGGCAATGATGTATCCTGGTGCTTTTTTCTAGGCACTGATGGTCCCTCTGTCCTTTTCTCTGTTCAGTGGGAATTAGTGATTATGGAGTTCTGGGGAAGTATAGGCTTAAAAGTATTTTATTTGGTAACAGGCCTCTATTTTGACACATTTACTGTAACAGGAAAGGTCTTGTCCTTACCCTGCTCTCCTTTATTCCACCAGAAACATTTGGTGTCCCTCTGTTAGGAAAGTATTGAATTCTTTTGTTGAGGCTCTCATAAAACCAAGAATTTTGAGATGTTCTGTTTTGTTCGTCACCATGATGTTTATACATCAAAACTGATACCTTATGTTTGTAAAATAACCAGCTCTCATGCTCAGTGTTGTAGAATAAAAGATAAACTTGTGAGCAGTAAGCACAGTTCATTCAAAGGAAGAAGGCTGAATTATTTTTTTAAATGGTGATTCGTTCTGAAGATCGTGTCTTAAATTAACTTAATCCTGTAAAATGTTACTATTTAGAAAATTTGCTTTAATGACTGGTTGTGCAGTTACATTTCTGGAAATAAGCTCTTGGTAGCCCTAATCTTTCATAGTCTATTCAAAATAATAAACAAAAAGATACTTGAAATCCCATTTAGGTTAATGGTGCTAATAGATATAAAATGACATAAGTATGCAGATGTTAGAAATCGAGTGAGATCTCTTTGATAATAAACTGGTATTTTTAAGGTATTTTTAAGATCATAGCCTAAGTCCTGATTCATCAAGATTTTTTAAGTGCTCGTATTACACAGTAGATATTTACATTGTGGCAGCTTTGCTCTGAGGATATTGTTATGGGATGATTTGTTTCCCAGTGTGAATGGATTGCCTCCTGAGCCATTTGTCTGCACTAATGTCTTCGTAGGAGGGATTGATGTGAGAAACTGTAATGTATAAGGACAATTTGTAGTTGGTAATGAAATAAATTATGATCAAAATCCATTTATTAGCGTATCTGAGAGACCGAGTTTTATGGGAGGAAAAAATACTCCTCTAGAAAATGCATTTTCCATTCAGATTTTTTCACATTTTTCTCCTTTTTTTGCCTTCTCCTCTTTTTCCCTCCTCTCCTCTTCCCTTGTTATAACTTTTTTTTTTTTTTCCTAAAGGGCCAGCTTTTTGACTATGCTCCATCTAGAAAAGTAGACTGATCTTGTTTCAATACCAAAATAACATTGTCCTGACTGTGCACACACGGGTCTTTGAATTTTTGGTTGGTTGTTTGTTTTTTATAATTTTATGATTTTTTGGGGTTGTGATTTAAGGAATGGAAATGACAAGTCTTTTCTGCATTTCTGGTTATCATCACATGATCTGTTGACTGTAGAATTTAGTAAATGTGTGTTTTGCTGTGCCAAATTGAGTTATTTTTGTTACATATTTGTAAACAGAGGGCTGCATTAGAAATCACAGCCTCAGACATTTGAGCTGCCACTGTGCAGGCATGTTAGATTAAGCAAAGGGCAAGGAGGGGTCTTGGCATGGGTTTGAATGGGTTAGGGTTATTTGTGGAGCTTTGGTTTGGGTTTTTTCCTCTTCAGTATCTCAGCAACAAGCTGTGGTGTTTCTGTGCCAGAGAAGGAATATGAGAGCTGTCAGTGGTGACCCCAGATGTGTGTCCGTGGCAGGAAAGAGACCGTCCCCATCTGTCAAGTGTCTGCACTGTAGGGCTGTGGCAGAGAGTGAAACGTGGCACCCCAGCAGACAGGGCTGTGAGCAGTGCTCTTCAGATCCTCAGGGTTGGCAGCACTGCTAAGAAAAGGATTAATCTTCTTCCCTACTCATCATTTCCACTCACACTGTGACTGACCTGTGTGTGCTTTCTCCTGTGGGGGGTTATCTGGGGTTCTAAAAGGCGCAGCGTGCAGCACCAGGGCAATTGAGATACGCAGCTGTCAGAGAGGTGTGGATGGGATGTGGTAAACAGCTAGCCTGGGGTCTCACAGGGAGCTGCCCTGGCTCCAGCAGGACCCCTTCCTCCTGCTCAGCTCTGCCTCTGCTCCGTGGAGCAGACCCTGCATGGTCCATGCATGGTTCTCTGTCTCAGGAATGCTCTTGGGAATGCTGCACAGCCACAGCGCTGCCTCTGAGCTGGGAGCTGGTCCAGGCCATGTCCCTGGACTAGGAACTGTCAGCTCAGATAGCTCAATTCTCCCTCTTTCTCTATAATAAACTGTTAACTGTAGAAAATACAGGAGAGGGGTGGGAATATCAGTTCCTTTTTATTGTTCTTCCTGCTCGTGGCACTGGTGTCACAGATGCTGGTTGTTGGAATTGCTGTTTTCTTCTATACAGGCTCCTAACTTTGGGGATCATAAGTGTTTCCTATATGCAGATGTTGTATTCTTATTGTGACTTCAGCCATATCCATAAGCCAGATTTGGAGTTCTGTATTGACATAGTGAAGTTTGAACCCTTCATTTAGTGTTCTAGTCCTGCAGCTAGGAAGCATTTCCATCCCTAAAACTGTCAAGTTATCTTATTGTCTCCTCGGAAAATTAAATAGTTAAGGAAATGTAATCCTGATGTTGTTTCCATATACCTAAAATTGGAGAGTTGAACCCTCTGTTTTCATTTTGCAGCAATGTGTACTGCATCTGTAAGGCATCCAGAGACATTGCTAAATACATGTGGAAACGTTTCGTTCAGGAGATGATTAATTATTAAATAAATACCTCAGTCAATACATAATGCCAGGAAGCAGCCCGGAGTACAATACATTATATTTTGCCAACACATTATATTTTACCAAGTAGCTGATGTGCTTCAGAAAAGGAAAAAAATGCCAGAAAAATGGCATTACTGGAACCAGTGGACTTCTCTCTTGCTCTAGCACTAAGCAAACTGGGTATATTTATTGTATTTATATTGTATTGTATTTGATGCATATGCTTTTCATGTTTTGTGTAGGTTTCTATTATGTGACTTGCTTAGTTTTATGCCTCAAAGCAGGACTGTAGGAAGTATAATATTATATATTTCATTATTACATATATAATTGAAAACAATGTTCCTAAGACACACAAAATTACCAAAAATGCAGACTTCAGAACTTCAGTACTAAAAGAGAATTAGTTTTACCGTTAATGCAAATAGAATTAGGGCTTCTTCAAGAATCTGCAAATTTCACATTTAACCATGAAAATGCTTTCAAGCAAATCTAAGAACCAAAGGTTTTACATATTTTCACCTACTTCCATTTGCTTTGCTCCCATTTGCAGTACTTAATTGGGCTTTTTTGACATCTAATTTTATAATAAGTTTATAATTTCTGGTGAAACAAGCTGTTCTTTCTGAAACAAGTGTAAGTTATGGCTCCAGTGGCAGCCCTACTGTGCAGCTGGCCAGGAACCATTATTGCAGTGACAGTGTAGATAAGACTCAGCAGGAGTTGGGAGAAACAGCTTGAGTGGGTCAGTTGACTTCAGGACTTCACAAGAGTGACACCAAAACCGTGGCTGTAGGTGACTGTGGTCAGTCAGCAGCAGACTGGTAGTGAGCAGTAATCTTTGAGGTCTTCTTAGCTCTCCTTCCTCGAGTAGAGGCTCTGGAGGAGCGTGCAATACTTGGTACAGGGCCCTGCCTAATACGCAGCTATAGCTGCAGCAGCAGCGACTGAACTGTAAAATGTAAATTCTGCCATTCAAAGGCACTAAACACATTTGGTGTTATCAGTTTGGCAGGAAAAAAGAAGAATTCCTATGGAAATTATACCGGCCAGTTCATATTTTACAGTGGCAGTCTCTGATACCAAGCCTTTTTAGATTATGATGTCTTTAATTTTAGGGTCAACAGAGCTTGTCTGCAAGGTAGATAGTGAGTGGAACTTTTGATAAGTGACTCCCAGCTGTGATTTTACTGTAGGAGTCAAATCACAAGGAATTTTAATCTGAAAAGGTGGCACATGCTTCAGGTCTGGAATTTCCTCCTCCTTCCACCTCCTCTTTGTGCAAAGTAGCTTCAAGGCACACAGTAAAAGACATCTATTTGATAAGGCTATTGGGAAGGGCTGAGAATACCACCTGGAATGAAAAGGAATAGGGTTTGCTCTTTCATCTGTGTGATAGCATATAAATGTTTCCACTGTGTCAGGCTGCTGCTACACATTATAAGTCGGCTGTAAATGTAATTACATTAAACATTAAAACAACAAGGACAAAATTCAGAATTTTATGGGATTACAGAAATGCTGTTGAGGTGTACAGCAATTATTATGTATTGTAGTGAACCCCTCACAGTATCAGGGGTGAATTTAACCACTGGAATTTTAAAACTAGGAATTGGATTTAAATCTGAACTCGTCTACGTGTTCTCTTTTTAAATCAGTGTTTCTTCCTTTGAAAGAACTGATTTGATGCCATATTCTGTCTTCAGTCCTGTGAAAAAGGAAGGAAGAATAATGATTGTCCCATGAACTTCAGGATTTTTTTAATTAGTAAACTTTTGGTAGGATGAATGGAGGAGACCATCTCCTGTGATTGCTATAGCTTAAAGAGCCCATTTCCCCCTTAATGACTGCTGTAAACCCTGATAGCATGTCAGATTTCCATCAAGGATCTGAGGAGTTTGACTGGCACCAATTTCTGGTGAAAGAATAGAAATCTTAAAAGTTAATTAGGAGGAAATGAGAGAACTGTCTGAAGAAGAGATTAGAACCCTGAAGGTTCTTGTATTACTGGTGCAAGTGATGAACACTAAGATTCCTGAAGCATTTCTAAAATAGGGATAAAAGGAGGAATCTGTAAATATTTTAATAAATAACTGCATCTATGTTTTTTATGTTTTAAATGGATGTTGGCTTTTTTTATTTGGTTTGGTTTGGTTTTTTTACGTAGAGTCATGCAACAGTGATAACAATATCATACAGGAATATAACACATAAAAACTTTTGAGATTCATTCCTGCAGTTTGGTACTTTGAAACAAGGACTTGAGACAGATGTTTCTGAAAAAGTAGAACAGAAGGACTCCAAATAATTTGGAGAAATGTTACTACAGAAATAAGTTGAAGCTAGAGGCTATTTCCTGCTGGAAGGGGTTTATTTACTGTATAGTTCTCAAAATTTGTGCATTTTAATCACTCAGTGAAGAGAATTGAAGCAAATAGGTTTGTGTAGCATACTTCAGCACTCAATTAAAAAAAAAGTAGCAACAAAAATCTGAAGGCTTTTTTCTAGTGTCTGAAATTTCCTAAATCCCATGGCTATGGAAAAAGCAATTGTTTTTGTATCAGGTTTCACTGCTGCAGACTTTACTTTCTGACTGCTGTTCACAGTCACATTTCAATAATTCTGTCTTTGGAATAGACAAAGTAGAATTTTACTACAAGTTGTTGAGTTTAAAGATTTTTGATTTTATGAATAAAATTAAATAGAATGCAAGGAATAATAACTTAAATTGGTTGTTCAGTAAACAGTACTTCTGCCATACGTTCATTCTGAAGTAAACATCGGCTTTATTAAATTGTGCTGAACATCCATAAAAAGGTAATACACACTTTATTTTTGCCTTGGTCATAGCCTGTGAGTAATACAGTGATTGCAGTACATTCCCTTATTTTTGTTAGTTTACATACATCAGTGAAGTCAGTCATCTCTAAACTGGTTTTAAGAAAAAAAATTAAAAATGCTGAATGACAGTGCATTCAAACATTATTTTAATAAGCTGTTTTGAGTGCCATTTGTTAGTATAAGTTGTGTTTTGTTTGAACACTAAAATGCGTTGTTGCTAGGTGCTGAATAACACTGAAGAACTGGTAGTAAAGAATTTTGCTGTCTTTATATGTGGACTTGATTGTCGCGTATGCTCAGTATCAGAATCTTCCAGTGTAAGAAAAGAAATTCCTTGGTCAGGCTACATTTTTAAATATAAATTATTATTTTCTGCAGCAGGTATTTTCATGCTCTTCTTGTCCCTATGACCACACACTAATTCCCAAAGTTTGGGATGACTGTTTTTTAAAATCCTTTTAAGTATGAAATAGGGTGACAGGACAGAGAAACAGAAAAACAAAACTGTCTGGAAGGACCAGGTTGCTTGTTTTGTTCTCATAAATGCTCTGTGCTCTCTAAACACAGCACTAAAGGGGATCCTGTTCTCTTTTCATCGTTCTCCGGCCTGTGAGAGCCCACTTAGGATTTGCACCTCCTCAAATTAGACAGCTGCTCTCTTTTGACACAGTTAAGGTCACACATTGGGTCTCAGTACAGAGAAGGAAGTCACCTGAGAGTTCTGGTTTTGTCCAGCTGTCCACCAGCAAGGTCTGATGGCCCTTTCTGTACCTCTTCTTCCAGAGTTCTTCACTGCTAAGAACTTGCCAGATATTTTCTTTGAAGCATATAACCTAACTAAAGTCTAAAGTGCAGAATATCTTTGCTAGTGTCTCTAGACCATCATAGCTGCAGCAACACTTTTGTTTCAGACTACCAGCAACTTTGGATAGCATTGTCATCTTTTGACAGAGAGCTGTATGAAAATCAGGCTAACTGTCCCTGGATTTTTTAGTTTTACTTTGTTTTTGCTGATCATCCTTATTTCCTAAAGCATCTTCCCATTTCCCATTTCTGCCTCTATGACAGTAAAACTTCCTGGTATGTGGTGGGTAGTCTGGCTTGCATAGAATTCTTGTATGTGGTAATTTTTGCTACCTATAATTAAAATTTGTTAATATGTCACAGTTACCTTCCTGTTAACATTATTGAAAAGTAAGTTGGGCTGTTAGTGTAGACTTGGGTTGTTTCTATGTGGGGGGTATGGCATCCCCATGAGAAAAAATCCAGATTTATTTTGAAATAATATGTTTCAGTTGACGGTATTCCTCACTGAGTATTGCATGCCCAAAACAACATTTTTTAATGATCACAAGTTAGTGCACTGCAGAGATTTATTGTCCTTCCATTTTTAGTGTGTGTTGGTATCCGTTGATCATGGGCCTTGGCCACTTTTCACAAATAGCTTTAACTTGTTATAAGAAGGTTGCTATGGATTTCAAGTTCTCCTTTCCAAGAAGTACTCTGTGCTATCATAAACAGCTGGGGAAAAAATCCTACTCAGTTTCCTTTTCAGCTCTACTATCTTTAACTATAAGTCAAAAAAATGCAGTAGGAAGCTCCTAAGAATTCTTCAAATAGTATCTATCTATCATAATCTTTTTGTACTTCTACACAGTTTATTTAAAATTCATCTTTTTTCACTCTTTTAAAAGGCTTTAGTATAAATATTTGTAGTCACGACTACTTAGATTGCAGCAGTGCCTAAAATTACCTCAGTTCATTTAGAACTCGGGGGAAGACAACTGAAAAGAGAAGCCTGGGAAACAGGACTTCACAGTTTACCACTTTACTCTAGTTTTTAAATAGATAGAATCAGACTCCTCATAAGAGTGCTCTCTAAGTTATACTTGGTTTACAGTGTGCTTTAGGAGGATCCAGAGCAAGGAAGGGGGAAGGTAGACTAAGAGAGGAACTTCTGGAAAATCTTAAATCCCCCTCTCTCCCTCTCTTTCTTCTACCCTCTGTGTTTCAGATTTCCATTTGTCACGTCAAGGCAATGACTACAGGATTTATACACGTTTTAAATTGTGTACTACATGTATTAACCTGAGAAGTGCTGCCTGTAGGCTGCATTGCAAAGCCTATTTCCACTTTTTTGGTTTTTATCATAGAAATCTTCACTGAATCTTGCAGGAGGACAGATTATGATCCGTCTTATTTTTTTGCTAGTATCAATTGCAAAGCAAAAAGTCTCATATGAGTACATGTCACACGCTGTTATCTTCATACAAATTTTTCTCTGAAGGTTCCTCTCACACATGTGTGGACAAACAGGCACACTTGTGTAGCCCTTTTCATTGTGATTTTTTAAAGGGAAAATTCATTACCCTGCTGTGAATCAGATTTTAAGATAATACAGTTACATGATTGATACACAGCTGAAATAGAGCCAGATTTTACTGTCCAGCCCCTTGAATCAGAGTTGAAGAAGGAAACACCTCTCAGCTTAAATTAAGTCTCAGAATGGCCAGAAATCCATAAGGAGTCAATGCCATTTGATTGCTCTTGAAATGAGAATAGCACCCAAGAAGGAGGTTTGATTAATGCACAGATCTTGTGGTGTTTATTAGCAGAGGGTGGGGTTTAAACCACCAAAGAGAGAAGAGGAGCTTTGAGACAATTTAATGTCAATAGGGAAAACTAAAAGCTCTTGAAAAAAATTGCTTTTTGCTTCTGCGGCAAAGCTGGGAGCAGGCACAGGAGAGAGAATCACTGATTTTGGATCCATGGTGCTTGAAGCTCATCTCTCAAATTGTTTCTGGAGTTGATGATGTTGAGCCGCCAGGCTGCATGTGTTACGTTGTCCATGTTTAGGGGTGTTTCAAAGCCTTAGCCTGGTCTGTCTCTCTCTGTGGTATGTGCAGCAGCTCCAGAAGCACTTATATTTCCAAGGCTCTGTCTGTCCTGTCAGCACCAAGGAGCGACACTTGCCTTTTTTCCTGGTCAGACCACTTTCCCCTGGAGCACGCCAGCTCTCCTGAGTGCACACAGGCGCCGGCTCTTTTCCTTTGGGTTTCAAGTCCAGAGGCGCAGACTAAATCCAACCTTCAGGCATGTGCCATGTGCTGAGAAGGAGACTGTGTATTCTGTCCACATGGTCAGAGGCAGTGTCAGGATGATGATGTGACTAGCAAGTTTCCAGACTGCAGCTGCCTTGAGGCTTCTGGAGGAAGTGCACAGTGACAAGTGCAGCTGGCAGCCCCCCAGTACCCTGAGAGTGGCACTTTCAGTGCAGGGCATAAACTCGACCCAGTCTGTCTCTGTGTTACTGCCCAGCACAAGTGTTGTGGTTTAACCCAGCTGACAACAAAGTACCACACAGCTCCTCAATGCCCCTCCACCAAGTGGGATGGGGAGGGGAATCAGAAAAAAACATATCAAGCAAACAAACAAAACCCAGAAATTCGTGAGTTAAGAACACTTTAATAATTGAAACAAAGTAAAATATGCTAATAATACTAATGATAACAAAACCAATAATAGCAATGAAGAGAGAGAAAAAAATAAAATCCAAGAGAAACAAGTGATGCACAATACAATTGCTCACCATCTGCTGACTGATGACCAACTTCCCCCTGAACAGCAGTCAGCAGCTCCCACCCAGTTGTCACCAGTTTAAATACTGGGCATCATGTTCTACATCATACAGCATCCCTTTGGCCAGTTCAGGTCAGCTGTCCTGTCCATGCTCCCTCCCAGCTTCTTGTGCCCCTCCTCACAGGCAGAGCATGAGACACTGAGAAGCCCTTGACTTGGGATAAGCACTGCTCAGCAACAACCAAAACATCGCTGTGTTATCAGCATTACTCTCATACTGAATCCAAAACTCCGCACTGCACCAGCCACTAAGAAGAAAATTAACTCAATCCCAGCCGGAACCAGGACAACCTGACTGGTCTTCAGTGTTCAGACAGAAGAGGAAATGTGGATCAATTGTAAACAAAAATAAATAAATACAAATTTAAAAAAACCCTACAAAACTCCTGGGAAGTATGTTGAGGAAAGCAGCACCTAATTGATACTGATATTTTCCCTGCATTAACTTTTCTGTCTAAACCTGAAACATTTTTATAGGTTTCTAAATTTAATTCTAAAGGTGACCTTAAATATCGGAATTATTTTTCCAACTGATAAGTCACCTGTTTCTCTCTTAATTTCATTCTTCACATTACAATTACAGAAGACAATTAATCTCTTTTTGTTCCGATCAGATTTTTATCTTCTTGGGTTTGGTAAATTTGAAGTTGCTGTAGTCACTTATTCCTTTAAACTTAAGAAGTGCTTATTTGACAAATCAGCAATCTAAAGTAGAATTTTTCCACTCATCATAAATAGAATAAACCACGATCACTCCCTTGCTGGGGGTTTGGAGTTACATGTCATCACTTTTGATTTGAGACATCAAAAAATCTCATGTAAACATTTTGCCTCAGCTCTGTGGCTGTGGCGTGCTTGGCGCCAGACTGTGAGACAGACCTTTCCTCAGAAGTTTGTGCTGCACTGTGTCAGACTTGATGCTCTGGGACCATGCACTGTGAAAGCATTCATGGTGAGTAAGGGTGGCCCAGGCTGTCTTACATGAACGTGAGCTTTAGCAGAAAATCTGGGAAAATATGAATTGTGTGTATATGTATGTACACCTCAAGAAGTGACAGCTGAAAATAGAGTCCAGTTAGGATGAAAAGTGATACACCCCGATTCTTGTGTACTGTACCTGGTGTTACTTTCCTGTATTTTTCACAGGCTGAAGCCAGGAGGCAGCTGAATGGCAGCATTTATATCTTTTTTCAGGACAAGAGATTCAGGCCTTTGTTTATTTCTCTGTAGAAAGTGATACTTCCCACAAATGACTGCAGAGAGATGTGCATATCAAGGATATTGAGAGTTTCAGATTGCTTTGATAAGAACAAATAGCCTACAAATCACCAGACAGGAAATGGAACATGGCACATTGTCTTAAACTATCTCCCTTAATAATAGTTTTTGCAAAACACCAACATAAATATCTGTTAGTCATGTTGCAGGGAGGAACTCAACGGTCCTCATTCAGATACTTGAACATAAAAAGTATTTCATTAGATTTCAGAGTTTAGCAGGATTAGCAATTAAACTTATTTTTGAATATAAGATGTTGGCAGCTTTTTTTGCTGAGTTTTTGTTCGGAATTGTTCAGAATTTTTTGTTTGTTGGTTTTTTAAGGGGTGAAAAGTCAGTTTGACCAGTTTGCTGAACATACTCAGACTCTCACATTTCCTCTACATGTGACTCTAGTACCCAAATTTTCTGTACCCACACATTTCAGACAGAGGTCATAAACTGGGGGTTTCTCAGATGTTTATTTCATATGACGATGACAGACAGCTGAGTTTCAGCTCCCTGACAGATAACACAGCAATCTCAGTGCTATCTCTGTTTCTAGCTCTGCAGTTTCTCCCCTCTCACTGTCTAGTCTGTACCCAGCCAATCCCATTGGAAATTCCAGCTCCTCATTCCCCTGTGTACTCCAGCACATCTGCTCATGCTCCTCTTCCATCTCCTACCACTTTGTTTCTACAGCACATTCAATCTCTGCTATATTTCACTTGAACTGGGATTAATGTATCACAAAATTACTTGAAAGGAATCTGAATTTCATTGTGACTGCCAGTTCCTAGATTAGTCACAATGGCCAAGGATTGATACATAAGCTAATGATTTGGTATGATTGTTGTAGGTCATTACTGGCCTGAAAATGTAAAATGTTTAGTTTCTCTGGTGCACAGTTATACTTCCTTGCTTCTTTTGTAATAACCTCTATGAGTGTCCAGCAGTCCTTGAAGACATGAAGATTTTTTTTTAATAATCAGAAGTGAAACACATGGATCTTAAATCAAAAGTATTCAGCTTGTGTCAGTTAAATAACAGGGTATCTCCTGAGCACCTGGAAGGTATTTGTAAATAGTAATAGTGAGAACAGTAATTAATGAGTATTTAACATGCTGAACAAAATACTCTTTAGTGGTTAAGTACCACCTTGGATCTTAAGATCTCAAAAGCATCTTATTAGTATACAGAAATGAAAATTCCTGTAATTTTACTCCTTTTGAGACAGATAATTGCTGCCACAGCTATCAAGTATGGGGTACTTGAGGTTTCTAGCTTGCCTAATGTCAGACTAAGAAATGGACGCAACACTGTAATGTTTTGTTCTAAATATGAGGAAACCAGTGAGTTCTTGAGAAACACTAGACCAACATTTGCATTCACTTCTGTCAGGAGAGCTACAAAACATGTCTTTTTGAGATGTAGGCATTGCACACAGCACGCTGAGGTCTCATATGAGAGACACCCAGGGTGAGACCGACCCAGGCTCATCCCAGCAATGCGTGGAGGGAGCACAAGAGACAATGGATTTAAGTTGAAACAAGGCAGATTGAGGCGGCATATGAGAAGGCATTTCTTCACTGGCTGGACAGCCAAGCAGCAGAGTGGGTTGCCAGAGTCTGTGCATTGTTATTCCTTGAAATTTTTCAGGCCCTGACTGGATCAATCCCTGACTCACCCTGTATCTGACCCTCTTGAGCAGGAGGTTGGAATGGAGACCTCTGAGGTTGCTTCCAACCTGATTATCATAGGAACCTGCAAAGCTACATCTGTCAAATTTAATAGTTGCTCCATTAACATCTGGCAACTGTACTAGGCTATAGTTTAAGTCCTAAAACTGCAAATCCCTACTCCTGTGAGCGGATTTAATGATACCAATAGTCCCAGTGAGGTTGATGGGATTGCTGGAAAGAGTAAGGCATTAAAAGATCACGTCACTAGTCTGGAAACCACTTTTCTTTTGGTTTTTGTTCAGTGACTGGACACGTCTTCCCTGAAAAGCCTTGCATGTCAAGGAAATTATATGAAAGGCCAAAAATACTATTCCTTTGGTAGTTGTGGTTTCACATGCTGACTTCCTGTCTTTACAAACAGGTTATTCCACCTAATTGCCATGTGAAAAGCCATGATTAACACAGGGAAAATTAATTTACTTTGTAATTGAAAGTGGTGTCAAATAAAATACGCTATAATAGAGGAAAAGCTATTCGTTTCTCAGTTTTAGTAACCTTAGATATCAATAGCCTGCAAATCAAACTAAGAATGTGGTCTTTGTTGTAGATGTTGCTATTATTGTTGTTCTTTTAAACCACATGATATCCCTCTGACAGAATTGTTTAAATTTTTCTATGAAACTTCACCCTTTCCACAGATTTGCAACCAATGTGATTCCCTGTTTCTACAGGGATTTACTTTCATGTATCAGTATCCCCTCTGTTTTCACAGGTGGGCAAAAAACCATATTTGCTTGACAGGGTTATTTTTGGCCTATAGTAAGAAATGTCTAATAAAAAGAAAAGGGGAAATTCAGCACTTCAAAGTTAATTTAATTTGTAGAAATATAATTGAGCACCCAAGAAAGGTTTCTCTCTGTTAGGCCTTTTCCAGTGAGTTTTCAGTAGAGGACTTGAGCAGCTCTGCATTGCTACTGAGGAGGCTGAACTTTCTTGGCACTACTCAACTAATGGAAACCAGATAATTCAGAGTTGTTTCCTCTGTGGAAGAATTGCATTCCATTAAGTCTCTTATCAGGCTGTTTCATGTACAATGAGTTGTGTTTTATGGAGAATCATTTCTAATTCCAGAGTACGTCAGATTGCAATTGCAAGTTTAGCAAAGAGTTTTTCAGTTAAAAAGTAATGATTACTGGGAAATAGAGTTACACAAGAGCAAGAGCACCTGGGAGCTGAACCTTGGGAAGAGCAGATTTCTCTCAGGAATTCGTGTGTAGTATTTCTTGGCCATTGCTCTTAGGAATTGCAGACTTGCAGATAATCCAAGCAGAGTAATGCATGCTGATTTTCTTTTTGAGAAATACCACTTAAGGCTAGTGCACATCCAGAACAATTCTTTAAAACTCAAATCTTTGGAAAATGGTAATTTCATCTTCCTCTATTTCAGATTATTTCCCTAAAAAAAAAGTCTCTTATGATATAAAACTCAAATCTATTTGATCTGGGTTTGGCATATGCAGTTGCAGCTTCTTGTGTTCAGCATGTTCCAAATTCCAATATTATATCTGATTCTCTTTCTGCTTCATTTTCATAATACAGCTGGAGCCCTCTGTATTTATCAGAGCAGGAGGCCAGGATTCCTCATGCCTGATGAATGTTGGCAAAGTGGATGTTACTGATTTTCTGCATGTGTTTATCAGGGGATGGTGATTTGAGGGTGCTTAGCTACTCAATGCGAAAGTGTGCCCTTGCTGAACAAGAGTGGGTTTACTCTCAGCATAAAATGATAAGACCAAAGTGAAGCATGCTTTTAAAAACTATATATTTTTTGACCTTTACTGCAACTATCACCAATTAACCTTATTTTATTTACTTTTTTTTTTTTTTGGTTGGTGTATGTTTTCAAAATGCATTGCTTCTTGCTTTTGATTTTCTATCTGTTCTTTCTGTCACTAAGATGAAGTTGGAATACTTTCTAACAGGCCTTTCTTTTATAAGCAAAGTTACCTTACCAGGATCTGAGCCGTTGCAAAGTTTATGAAAATTTTGAACTATGGTTGAAGAATAATTTAACATTTTATAATTTACCAGTGACGATTTCCATTGAAAAATCTAGTATTTTGCAGTAAATGTTTGGTTTTGAATATTTTAATGAAATTCAGGTTTTGGGGACAAAAAAAAGGGTTAAGAATCTTTTCAAACTAGTTTTAATTGTGGTTTACTTTGCATTTACAATTTAATAGTGAGCCTTATGACTGTGACACAGCAATCCTATACTAAAGAGATTCATGTGTGGCCTAAATGCCTTAGCATATTATTAATTTTTTTAATAAACTTTCTTTTTTAATAGATATTAACCTCAGAAAAATATATTCCATTTGTAAATGTTTGGATGCTTAAGAAAGGCTGTAAATGTTACTGTTCCATTTCAGCAATGTTGCAGATTGATATTTACTGGAGATTTTAAGTTAATTTTACCGTAGAAAGATCTTGGTGCAGAGAAATAATGATAATGTGGAAAAAAAGATACTCCAGGTACACATCAGTTCATTAGAAAGGCTTGGAGTAGAACCCAGAGTGACTGACGAGTATTTCAGTCCCCCATTTTCCTCTACCACCTACTTTCAGTATTTGATAGAGACTGCTGCTTAAAAATCAAATTGAAAATATGTTGTTCAACATTTTAAACCTATTTTTCATATATCAGAATATATGTTTGCTTTCTAAGGTCCTTACCAAGGATCCATTTTTTTTATTTTATTTTTTTTCAAATTTTGCTTTATTCTTTGCTTTGTTTCATGTCTGTTCAATTTTATTTATTCCATGTTTTCTTTTTGTTTTGTTTTTGTTTTTAGTTGTGTCTGGTAAGTTGAAATTTTATTGGCCATCTTCTAGTCATCGTATCACTGTGACGGGAACTTCTCCTCCCCTTCCCATCCATCCCCCTCCATGTCCTCCAACCAGTCAGCTCCCATCCTTTACTTGTTATTGGCAAGACACATCGAACAGAATAAATTCTGCATGAAGTATGGGTAACTTAATGGCAAAGAGAAAGGTAATGGGTTGCAAACTTTCTGTCTGTTTTTATATGATGTAACGAGTCAAATCCTAATGCCTCCTCTCTTCAGTGACTGCACGGGTTGAGCTTCAGAGTGTGCTAAAAAAATCGCATTTGGTTAAAAGTTTTCTGGGATAAAAATTGTTCTTTTCTTATAGAGATTAATTTCTTGGCATCTTTTAAAGTCTCATCATTGCATACCACATGTATGTGACCCAAGGTGTGAAATCAGACTGATATTAAAAACAAAAGGCAATGAAAAAGTTTCCAGTACAGTTAACATAGAATGGAATTTAATAATAGTTTCACTTAACCCTGTTTAATTCTTCTAACATTGAAGCTAGTAAGATTTTTATTATTTACCTTAATGGCAATAGATTTAGAATAATACACATATGGGCAATATGCATATATATTTAGAGTAGTATCCATACAAAATATGTATTTAAAATAATACCTAGAGAAAGATGTACCTACTTACATTTCATAAATTCTACCATGGCTGCCTATGAGACTAAATTCCCCCTTCTTTTTTGTGTTAAGTAGTCCCTGAATGGTCATCTTGAGGTACTGTAACCACAACCATTCAACTATTTCTCCAGTGGTCAGAACCATTTCAATCTCTTTATAGTTGCACCTGTCCTGAAGTTCAATGAAATCTGAAACCTCATCAATCCTCTGCACTAGCACAGGATTTAGAAACCCTCGGTTCCATATTGTGTGGCATTGTGTCACAGACTAGTGCAGAACCAGCCAAGCCCTAAATTTAACTATATGCTAAATTTATTCTTGTTATTAGAATCTAGCAGCATAACAAAGGTGCTTCACCCTCATCTCCATTTCCCCCTCATGCCTCACAACCCTGTGGCAAACCCCCAGCCAGTTCTCCCTCCCTTCCAAATGAAGCATGCTGTCATGTCAAAGCCTTCCCACATCTTCTTCCAAGGTACTGGTTGAATGTCTCGGAGCTAAATGTTTTGAAGTCTGCTAATTACAGTAGGTCAATCTTGGCTTCACTTGGCAAACATGCATAGTTTCTTATCTAAGGAAATGCTAGGAAAGGTAGCATTTGCATCCAAATGTAGACAGCAGTTTTATGCTTCAAAAATTCCTCTCAAAGCAGGAGTGTCGTAGGAAGAATCTATTCTGATATGAACTCGCCAGGAAGCAGAAACAAGGCATGGGGAACAGATAACTGCAAAAATTGGCCCACAGAAACACTGAAAGAGATTTTTTTTTTTTTTAAAGACTTAAGTGTTATTGAATCTATTCTAGATAAAGCTACTACTGCTGGGTGTTTATAAAACACATCTTTGCATTACATATGTTACGTTGTTTTTAAGGGAAAATCTTGTGGAAACATCATTGTTCACAAGGGAAAAAAAAGGAATTAAACAAAAATCGCTTGATTTCTTAAAGTCAGATACAAAACATGCCCTTTATTCTCAAACCAGAGAAGAGGGAGAGCATAATTAGTTTCAGACAGATGATCAGAAGGAATTGGAAATTAATAAATAAATGGGCTTTCATTTAATGCACATTTTTTCAAGAAGCAGGAGTTAACAGCCTATAGAACATGCTAGATTTTTTCCTCTGCTAGCATCACCAAGCTATCTAATATCATCTATGCTGATTTTTTTTTTTCATGTGACTGACATGATTTTTTGACATTCTCTTTACTACTGGATGAAGGGGTTGTTGAAGTCAGTATAAATCAAACAATGCTGGCAGTATTTATAATGTTAGGCTGAGCAGATGTTTCAAATTTGCCTTCATTTGCATTTATATTTTGTTTGAACATGCTCTTACCTATGTAAATGAGGAAGACATTTAGCTCTGCTGTTCCTTTAAATTCAGTCCTTCTCAGTGTGTTTGAACTGGAGATTTTTAAGTGGTTATAATTTGAATAGTATTTCTTGGGCTTTTGACTTCAAGTTTTTTTGAGACTATGACTACATCAAAAGTCTGTTATATAAGCACTTAAGGGCTTTTTCTCTCCTCAACTTTCCTAAGCCAGAGATGATGAGTTTTGTGTGTGTAAGCCTGAATTCATAGTTACTCAGCAGTGTGTCTTGCAGCCCTTAACAAAGTATGGCCCCTGGGCCAGTTGTCTCTCAAAGATTTCTCCATTCTGGCTTGCAGCCCTATTCCTCCTTTAAGAACCAAATTGTAACAGATTTGTTTGTATTGGTGACTGTTGCTCTGCAAGTTGTCTCATCAAGCTGGTGGGACTTATTTCCGTGTACCCCGGGTCAGCACTAAAAGCACATGTTGCACAGTCAGAGTTTTAACTGGGAGGTCCAGACACAGAAAAGATGATCTGACTGGTGCTGAAGCTGTGGCTGTTAGAGACTGGTGGTGTCTTTGTGCTGCCTCTCCTTATTAAAGAGACTTCACTGTTCTGGTTTATACCATTTAAAGTCAGGAGGAAAATTGTTCTTTCAAATGAGCTGATGGCAGTGTGATTTATTTCTTTTTTGGTGTTTTCCTTTCAGAGCCTCCACAGTTTGTTGTAAAGCCTCGAGACCAGGTAGCTGCACTGGGGAGAACAGTAACTTTCCAGTGTGAAGCAACTGGAAACCCTCAGCCAGCCATCTTCTGGCGGAGAGAAGGGAGTCAGGTAAAAAAGCCCTTCTGTCCTCCTTCCTGGCAGTTTCTTGAAGAGATGATTTCACATGAGAGAAGAGTATTTTAATTATTGTTTTAAAGATGTGGAAAAGAAGCTTAGAGCTTGGAGATGCTGGATACTTATTCTTTACTTCTAAGTCACATGCATGCTAAGTGATGTCAGCCTTAGTGGAAAGGTTATCTATGTTTTGCTGTCTCCCATTTTCTCCATGAATGTAAAAATAAATCTGTGAATCAACTGGAAACATTCCATGTTTCACTACTCCGATAATGTCTTTCACCTAACAGGGAGAACTTCTAAGAAATGGAGAGATGACTTATGCTGAAATTGGTTGAACCCCCAAACACTGCCAGATTTTCAGAAAGTTTGGCTTTGGGTTTATGGTGCAGCTGTTAGTTTGCCACGTGTTTTTGAGTTTCTGGCAAACTAAACCATTTGCTGCATTGATCTCCATCACTGCATGGGTAGGACTCTAGTTCTGGGCTGAGGAGAACTACTTTCCCACTCTATCAGTTGACTGACAGACCATACCTGAATAGGTCACTTTTTCTCCCAGGTTCCTTATTTGAATGGGAGGGAAAATTATTTTCATCTTCTTTGTAAAGGATCTTAAAAGCCAGTGGATGAAACACAATACAGCACAGAAAGAGAATTGCAGTTTTCTTTCAAAGTCATCTTTTGAAGGAGGGATGTGACACAAAGTATTCTTTATTGGAAGGAAAGAAGGAATATGGGATTCTGGTTCTCCTGTGAATGAAGGAATGAATGGTGCAAGAGTATATGACAGGGTTCTTTGTGTTACGAAACAATAGGGCAGAGAAATTGAGAACACTTGGAAATGGGCTTCTTTACTCCATTTGCAACATTTCTGTCTGAATACCTAAGTACAACTAGACTGCTAACTAAATTTAGATGGTAATCTTCAGTGGTGTATTTATAGCAGTATATTATGCTTCTATTCCATTTATTTATTTATTTATTTAGCCATATGTTGTCTAGTACATCTTTGTTTGGTTTTGGTTTTTTTTTCTCATTTTTGACTCTGCTGAGTGGTGACCACTTGTGATGATTGAGAGAAATGAAAGAGGAGGTCAATGAATAGGGTTTGCTGATATGGAGAATATTGTGTCCAATTCTTTTGGACAGTTTTTGAAAATGCAAAATTTAGTTAGCCAAGAAAAAGAGGTAAATATAACCTCTGTGATCTTGAAGTATTCTCGTTCACAAGTTGTTCAGCCAGAGGTAGGAATTCAACCCTCAACTGATTTTTGGTAAATACTACGTACTTTATACACAAACTATCTAAATAGGCATAGGATTTAATTCTGTGTTATAAGACTTCTCATAAAACACAAGCACTCTGTTCAGAGAGACCTACAGAACATCTCTTTTTTAAAAACTGCTCCATTGGTAGGAAGGCAAATGTTAAAATACAGATAAATAAACCACCATCTGCATTTAAATGAAAGAAAATGAATGCCTTGGAGCAAGTTCTAAAAAGAACATTAAAGCAAATGACTGAGGTTCACCACAGTTGCTTGCACCATTGCGGTATCTGTACATTTCACATCTTCACTAGACTCTGTTATACTTTGTGCAAAGTCCAGTATTGATCCTAGAGAGTGTTATTGGAATCCAAGAAGTCTTACACAATTCTATGTGCATATCTGCACCTATTTTATCATAAAAAAATCCTACAGCAGCTATTCCCATTGTGGTATAGACATGCTTAAGACATGAAGAGCAGAATGTTTTCTGTATAATGTGAAAAGATTCATTTGTTTAGTTATATTGAAGTTATGCTTATTGATGTTTGCTTATTTAACTTGTTTTTTCCCCTCTTTCTTTCCTGTACATCTTTTAGAATCTGCTCTTCTCATACCAGCCCCCTCAGTCATCCAGCCGATTTTCAGTTTCCCAGACAGGAGACCTCACCATCACCAATGTCCAGAGATCTGATGTTGGGTACTACATCTGCCAGACTTTAAATGTTGCAGGAAGTATCATAACAAAAGCCTACTTGGAAGTTACAGATGGTAATCATAGATTCATTTTATCATTTCCAAGTTTTTTATTTTTATTTGAAGACAGCAGTGCGGTTATGTGACACTACTTTGAAATCTGTTTTGCATAAATGTGGATTTCATGTTTCTTTGAACATAAAAATCCTGTTTTAACCACCTCTGTCAGGGGTTTAAAATTCTGGATAATGTGTAACACTATATTTCCGTTTTATATTGGTAAGTATATTCAGTTTATGGATTTTGGTCGGATCTGTTAATTTTTATCTGACTCCTTTTTAGCTTCCCCCACTGGATTTAATTTACTTTCAGATTGCTTACTGCCTGGTTCTTTATCCCTTTTATTGTGTGGCCATTTGCATAGCATTTCCATTTACCTGGTTTTTTCCTTGTTTCTTAATATTATGTTTTAGCAAGGAAAAAATATCAACCTGTATGGAGATCAGCAGAAAAACATAGAAATTGTACATCCTTTTTAAGGAGTGGTTGGGAAAAAATATAAGATGAAAAAGCTACAGGGAGCATGTCTACAAGCAGTAATATGTGCTGATGTGAGGCCAGTTTGCCAATTATCAGAAATACTTCTTATTTTTAACAGCAGAGTATATACACAGGGAAAATACTAATCTTAGCATTTACAGAGAAGGAGGGTAAGAGCAGAGAATTTGAGCAGAGGGAAGCTGTTGTCTGAGAAGAGTTTCCATAAAGAAGCCCTTCGCCCTATAGAAAACAAAACTAGTAAAATTCTAGAAACATGCAGTGAGCCTGTAGGATTAAATTGTTTATTTATCTCCCCCTCCCCCTGGATTGAGATTGGAGGAATAGGACTACATCCCTTCTGCTTCCTCACAAGTTGTAAGCCACATTTCCTAATCCTCTTCTTTCCATTTTTTCAATGGGGAGAAGGCCATGGGAAGGTGAGAAATAAATTTAAAATAGAAAATTAAGGAAGTTAAAATGGTTTTCTGCTAATGACTTACGCCATCTGAACTTGGAAATAATCAATTTAAATGCATTTTTTTTACTATATGCTCTGGATTGATCTGGTGAGTAGTTGTTTTTTATAGTGTCTTGGGACAGTTTCTGGTACTTCTATAAAAGTGAAGGCAGAATATGCTGAATATTCCTAAAGGTATTAGAATACCTTTATGAATGGTTTTCCTAAAGGTAGGGGGAGTTGTCGTCAGCTTCAGTGGCACTAAAACTAGCCATGAATTTCAGTGTCATTAGATTTCTTCTATAAAGTACAATCAACTCCTTACCTTTGCCAGCTGCAAAGCTCTTGACAAACTTGTCAAAGTCAAGTACAAATTATAAGTGGGCTTATTTTGACTGTCTCTACAGAGAAAAGTCGTAATGGCCTCAAAGTGTGTACCAACAGGCTGGGACAAGAACTAATGGATAAATAAAGCAGTTGAAAACAGAGTGTTGTTTGAACATGCAAATGAAATTATGGGAGTTGGAATTTAGCCAAAAAAAGCAGTGCTAACATCCTGTCTGTTGTTATGAAAAGTAATTGAGAAATATCTGATGTTCACAAGTTATCAGAACTTCAGGTTTCTATTTCAGCCACCAAACCAGTTTTTAAGTTACGTGAGCCCCATGCCACTGCTGAGCAGATTTATGACATTTAAAATTATGGCTATTTTCAGATCATCAATCCATGTCATCTTGGATGGTACAGGTAGAGCAGATCCCCAAAACACAAGATAACTTTTACCTCTTTTTTTTGGATAATGGAAGACAGTCATTCTTTTTTCTGTGAATGCTGAGACCGGTTTATATTTTTCTGTGCAGTAGAATTAAATAGTCTATCAATAGCATTTAATTTCCATTGTGTGAAAGATGCATTATAATTGACATAGACACACTGTGGGATTATCTTTGTGGCTTTGAAGTCATCATAAAAGTCAGAAACTACTGGAAAAATCTTTTGTAGATGAGATTTTTCCAATACGGTTCTATCCATTTGTGTTTGCTTTACCCTACTGCTTGGCATCTCACGATTAAGGAACAGCACCAAGATGAGTTGGTGCCACATAAAAAATGGTTATTTAAGCAGTAGGTATTTGTCAGGTTTTCCCCTGATTGCCTACCTCCTTTTTCTCTGTCTTTAAATGCTGGAAGTATGAGCTGTGTTATACAGGCCTGCCAGTGGTAAAAGGTGGAAAAGGTGAAGTCTGTGCCTTGCCAAAGAATCTGGGAAGTCCCTTCTTTTCCCATTATCGCTTCATAAAGACATTGGGCTTGGAGAATGCCTGGAGGATACCAGTGTATAATATGCAATACTTCTCTGTTCTGAAAATACCGTGTTGTGTATCATTTTAAACTTCCGTAGCTGCGCGTCATTATAATGCACCCTGCCCTGAATAATGCATGCCTCCCACTTTAATTACTTGTTTAATTATTTTTAGTTTGTTTCAAAGCCTCGAGCAACTGCTGTTGCTTAGATGATTAGAAAATTACTTCCAGTTTCAGAAATGTCTTTCCTGTTGTTCCTCCTGGCAGTGATTGCAGACCGGCCTCCCCCTGTCATTCGGCAGGGTCCTGTGAATCAGACTGTAGCTGTAGATGGTACTTTAGTACTGAACTGTGTGGCCACAGGCACTTTAATGCCCACTATCCTCTGGAAGAAGGATGGGATCCTCATTTCCACCCAAGACTCTCGCATCAAGCAGCTGGAGACAGGAGCACTGCAGATCCGATATGCCAAGGTAGCCTGAACTGGCAAATGGGTTTTCTGGTTGGTGGTTTCAGTTTGTGCCTTCACCTCCAGGCATTTCTGATATAGTAAACCCTACATTTAGAATTAATGAAATGTTACATAAATGTACTAAAATATTTGATACTTCATGTTTTCAGATAGTATATTCTTTATGCATAACACCTGCCTAGGGCACATTATTTCTGATTTCATAAGGAAAAATGCTCTTTAGAGGTATTAATTAAGGGAATTACTTGGTACTTAAAACATGAAGGGGAATATTTCAGTAAGACAAATCATTACATTATTTGGGCTTTAGCACTAATAGATTAAAATGATGTAGTTAATTCAAATGTTGTTAAAGAAAACCTTTGTTTAGCATATGCAGTAATAGAGCCCTGTACACAGCTTTTTCAGAGGAGTTTTCAGTGTTTAAACATGCTCACTAATACAGTGTAACAAAGCTTAAAATGGTTAACCACCTGTCAAATACCTGGCTTCCTCAGGGAGTTATAGTACCTGGCCAGTATTGCTGCTAGTCATGCATTGCACGGTCTAAAATGTTCTAAAATGTGAAGTTGTAGCATCCTGGCTGTTCTCTGCTATCTTATCTGTGGTTTGAAGTGTAGTAAGTTTGTTTTAAATTAGGCTGAATACATCACTTTACCACATTCCCTTGAGTTGTCCTGCTGCCAATTACAAGTTAGACTGGCTTAGAACCTCTGATTTTTGATCACTTCCATTCAGTTTGTCTGCTGAGGCTGGGACCTGAGGAGGATAGCATTTCTTTTTTGGGAGCAAAAAAAGAAACTCTTTTGAAATGTGATTAAGTCACATATGGACAAATAATCAAACATTCAGAACTGGATGAGGATAGCATATGGAGATTCTTTTTCGGGTCTGCTGCAGAGTGAAATTTATACTAACACAGGGAGCCCCATATGTACCCTCTGCAATATTTAAGCTTTGCTTTAAGGATGACATGTTCTCCGGTGCTCCAGTCCCGATAAATCCCCTGGCATTATTTATGTAGAAGGTTGACAGTTGCATGAGGTCTTGTCATCTGAGTTCCTTCTCAATTTATTTGTTAGGACCTCTGCAGAGTAAGGAATAAATGCTACAGGAAATGGCCTTCAGTTTGCTCATCACAGATTAGTTAATATTAAATTAGAATCTGCAGCATTTATTTTGTGACTGCTCAGAAATAAATACCCATTTTTGTTTTGTCAAAATCGTAACTTCTAATGGAAGAAGTTTCTGGTGCGAAGTTTTTGCGGGCTAATACATTTATCCATATTCATGGGGGAACACAAAGAGCCATAATTACTTCTCTAGCACCCTGAGTGCCTGATTGTTGCAAATATTTATTCTTCTCCTCTCCCATTCAGCTGGGCGACACCGGCCGGTACACCTGCATTGCTTCAACCCCGAGTGGCGAAGCGACATGGAGTGCATACATAGAGGTTCAAGGTAAATCCATTAGGGTTCCTCTCTGTGGAGAAAGTACATGAAGAAAAAACAGCAATTGAAATGCAGAACTTATCTGACTCTGTCATAAATTGCCGGTGCAGATATGAGCAGCATTTAGCTGACAGCTGCTTCCTGTCCATACTCAGCATTTCTCTCTCCTTTTGTTAGAGTTTGGAGTCCCAGTGCAGCCACCAAGACCCACTGACCCAAACTTGATTCCTAGTGCTCCATCAAAGCCCGAGGTTACAGATGTCAGCAGAAATACAGTAACGTTGTCATGGCAACCTAATTTGAATTCAGGTGCAACACCAACCTCTTACATAATTGAGGCCTTCAGGTATATGAGTCTTGTGTGATCTTGCTGTCTGTATCTTTACGTGTAATGCGTTGCTAAAGGACCACATGCTAACCTGCTGTTGTGTGTTTTATCTCTAGCCATGCATCAGGGAGCAGCTGGCAAACTGTAGCTGAAAATGTGAAAACGGAGAGTTTTGCAGTTAAAGGGCTAAAACCAAATGCAATTTATCTCTTCCTTGTGAGAGCAGCCAATGCGTACGGGCTGAGCGACCCAAGCCAAATATCTGATCCAGTGAAAACTCAAGGTAACTTCTTGAAACTGAACATTTTGGGTGTCCACAGCAGCTGTCACAAGTTGACTAAGCAATACCAGATGCAGGAATTCTGGTAGCTTTGGACTGTCTACCTAGCCTGGCTATAATATATACTACATAAAATACAGAGTTTAAACTTGTATTTCTCTATAACACAGACTCTGACAGCATGTTGCATTGCCTAAGGGAACTCTAGTATCTCTTATCCAAAGATAGTTCCAACTTGCAGAATAGCTCTTGCTAGCAACCAAGGTAATCCCTGGTTTTTTTGAGTTCCCACACAAATCCTCAAATTCCATGGAAATATTATTACTATGTCCAGTGAATCAAATAAGGCTTAAGACTGAGACAGGGGGAGAAACAGCATGTAAACTAAGTTGATTTCTGCTGTATTAGGAAAGAGAAAAGTTGAAAATTTGAAGAAATTTGGCATCATGAACCTGGAAAGAGGTTTTGGCAGTATGTTAGACGTATTTCCATAGTACAACTGTTGGAAGTAAAACAGGGTAGAAAGCAGTGCTTACACACAGCCAAGTGGGAGAAAAGTCTGGGTAGAAGTGAATGAAGGAGTCATCCACTGACTCCAGCTGTGACTGAAGTCCAGCTATGGGCTCAGTCCAGCTACGTAAAATTAAAGCTATCTTTGTGTTTACTCTAGCCAATAAATGATACTTAGGGTGATGTACAGGGAATAATGCATTGCAGCTCTGAAGCCTGCATTTTTCCAGTAGAAAAGCTCAGATTCTTAAGAAGGGGAAAACTAGACACACTCTTTTTCAAAGAAAAGTGATAGAGATCGTATTTTTTTTTGTTTGTTTGTTTTTCTGATCTTCCTACTTACTGGAGAAATTGACCCACTGGCTTATTAAGAGTGTCTGTGTTGTATGTTTGTTTCTTTGTTTGCACAAGTAAGAACATGTTGGTTTTTGAAAGGAAGTTGTCTAAAGGAAACAAAGCGTTTTTCTTTGGTGACTTCTCATGTTTTGTGTAGTTGGTCTGAAAGCAAGTCTGTCTTATCTCCCCTGGGGAGTGACCAGTTTCACATTGCTGTCTTTTGGTATTGTGCATTTCTCCTGATGGGTGACAATTTCAGTGGATATGTATAGACAGCAGAGTCACAGCCCCATGGAAAATCAGGATTGTGCAGGTTCCCAAGTCTGCTACCAAGGAAAGATTTAGTAACCTTTTAGTGATTCCTGATTTCTGGGAATAGAACTGCACGAGCCTGTTTCTCATGTAGTGTAGTTTCATTTTTGGAGATGAGAAGAGGTATTGTGTCTGTCCCAAATTAACTGATTACTGAGCTGATTCTGAGAAACAGCAAATGTTCTGTTCACTCAACTGAATGGTTTATAATGACGTGGAAAAGCTTCACTGTTCTCTGGGCACCTAGTAGAGCTGAAAACCCAGGAGCCACATAATACATCAGTGACAATAACAACTAACACATAAAATTTTCTCCAATCGTAGGAAATGTAATCAAGTGTCAAGTTCTTTAAAGCAGTTCTACTCCTCTTCCAATACCATTTCATTTTTGTTTAAGTTGTGGTCTCTCTAAGCAACAATTTCCCAGTTCACTTTTGTCTAGAGGGTGGTGTAGTCCTAAATGCATGTTCAGTCCACGAACGAAGATGAATGTAGGTTACTACCTTCAGTGCCTTCATCCCTTCAGTACTGCCTTCCTACTGCCTTCATCTTTGCACTTTACAAACATTAACAACCACATTCTTAGGTGTTTTCACTGACAGTCCCTGTCTTGGAAGCTTGGAGCTTAAACAAGAGAGCACAAGTATCATTGTATAGCACAGATGTACAAGTGGCTGAGCCTGGGAATAGTTTGATTTTTTTTTTGTGGATGACTCATCTTTTTTGACTAGCAAAGCTAGGACTAATTATTCCACTGGCTTTCCTGTTACTGTTCCCTGTTCTGAGCAGGGTGATATTTAGGCAATGCTCCCAAACAGAAGCTTTTATCTTTAATGCTTTCAAACTTTGGGAGGAGGGAAATACTGTGACTGTGGACTGTTTGCAGAACATACTGCATGAGGATATAGCAGGGACACAGTAGAGGCTTTTTTTTTGGTTTTGTTTTTACTGATGTTGCTTGCTAAGAATCCAGATTTGTCACTCACTGACTACACATTAACCTCAGCAGAAATCACTACAAGTACTTTTCATGAATTTCCAGTCATAGCATTTTAGCCATAGTCAGCATGGTATTTGTTTAAAATGAAGTGATCAAGGAGTTGAGATGTGAACTCAAACCAGAAACTATGTTACTCTGCTTTCCACAGTACATATTTTAGATGCCCTCTTAGTGATTACCCTGTAAATTTTACACATCTGACAGTCATTCAATTTCAGTTAAATGCTTTCCAAGGGCTCAATATGCAAAAACTATGTGTTTTCATTGTACCATTGCGTGTTTTGAGCAGAATTTGTCCCTTCATGCATATGAATAATCCTACCAGCTATAGGATAGACCAAATATCAGACGATCCAGACAGCCCTCAGCTGTGCTCTGCCTCCCGTTTACAGAAGCCTCTTGCCATTAGAGAAGCTGCAGCCATATGACTAATTTTTCTTTTCTCTAGTTGTTAACATTATTTTGTAGTAACTCCAAGTAAGTTTGTCATGAATTTATCTAAAGATACAGCTTCTGCTTTTCCTGTTCTGTATAGGTTTCCTGGTCTCTTGGAATGGGCAGTGGGCAACGGAACATTTTCTCTTCCCGGCAGGAAAGAATAAAGAGATGCTGCTGTAGCTCTTTACCAAATCCATGAATGTGGTGTGTCTGTTTGTGCTCATTACCCTCATGTTCCTCTCTGTCAAAGGAAGTGCAGTGGCTTGAGTTGGTATTACCTAAGCATTGGTGATTTGCTCAAGAAAATACTTCATGTGGTTTTTTCTTACATGATTAGGAAGTACTTGGGGTAAACTTTATTAGTGATAGCATCACATACTTTCTGACATACCCATTTGTATTTACATGTACTTATTTCACCAATCGTGTGTACTTGTGAGAATGGAATCTTAAATTGTTGCAGATGTTCCGCCAACAAGTCAAGGTGTGGATCACAAGCAGGTCCAGAGAGAGCTGGGTGACGTGGTGCTACATCTGCACAACCCTACTATCCTTTCTTCCTCCTCAATTGAAGTTCATTGGACTGTGAGTATAAATCTGTGTGCTGCTGGGATGTACTGCTTTGGCTGCAGTGGGGACACACTTTAAGAAGCTGTGTAGTTTGTATGATTGCAAATGGTTTTCTCCGGGAAGAGTGCTGCTTGTGCTCTGCTTTTCTACTTCATTAAATTTTGTCCCATTTTCTCCATCTTTGTCTCCACAGAGAGTGCTGTTTACAATATGGTGAGGGTTTCAGAGTCCTCCTCTGGAAGCTAAAGGAGTGATCAAAGCCCTCCTAAGTCATATCATTTGAAGCCTTTGCACTGTTTTCAGTAGGACGTGTATCAGTCCCTTAATGAGATAACATGGGCAATTCCCTGTCTGTCAGTCACCTGCAGAGAGAAATACTGCATAATTCTGTTTGAAAGTGTTACCTCCAGCCTACAGACACACTGACAAACACACCCAAATCAGATAGCCTCATCTGAACCTATCCTTTCCTACCGTGCGCTGAGTACACGTGGTGCAGGGAGAAGAGATGTAAAAGGCAATGTGATATTGATGTTGCTCTGGCAGCAGGAAAGCAGGAATTCGGCCACGTGGAGGATATAGCAGAGGAAATGAGGGATTGAGGAATGTAACTCAAAGATCAGTTTTAAAATGGAATGCAGAATTAAGAAAAAGTTGGGGATATAATTATGCCACGTACAGAAATAAAGCCATAAGGAGTGAGCTTTGAGGTCTTTGTGTGACTTCCATCTGAACATTCCAGTATATTGGCAGGGATAGTGTGGGACAGCATGGGCTGTAGCTCCTGCCATGCCATGGCAGAATATTTTGAACAGGAACAAAAGGCATTTTGACTTTGTAGAAGAGCCGTAGCCCAAAGGAGTCCTGATCCACAACCAGGGCTCCTCAATGCTGCAAGAACACCAATAATATCTGCTGTGTTGCACAGTAATTACACTCCCACCTGCAGTATGGCCACCTGCAGCAGGCAATCTCCTGTTTTAACTAATACATTAAAACATCTTTGAGGTTCCTTGCTAATTCTTTTTGACCTTTACTTACAGAACAACCTTTTCAGACAGGCAGCTTTTGTCAGTCTCTTGGGTGGCCTGTGGCTTCTCTGCAATTTCAAAAATAAGCATTACCTCAGTTTCAGCTAACACATGCATTCTTTATGTGATTATTAAAAATGAAATGTGTTGCTCTTTGGAGTAAAATTGCAACCACATGGTTTTACTACACCACTGTATGAGATTTTTGAAAACAGGGAAAATCTGATGCATTTTAAAAACTTTATTGTGGTTGTTATTGGGCTTCCTTATTCATCAGAAATTGAAACCAGTAGTTAAAAAGATAGTGAATGCTCCATAACAGATCACTTGTATAAGGTAGCTTTCTATTTCAGCTATAGGCAAACATATTGGATCTGCCCTTGTTTCCATTCAGATCTCTTTCTCCATATATTTGGTATAAAATTGCCTTAGTTTGAACAAAGTGCTCCGGACCATTAAGTCATCAGCTTGATCCACTTTTCCAAGTCTCATCCATGTTGCTGTACTGAGTTTTATGTTCCCTCCTGGAACCTGGCCCTTTCTTTCCAGCAGAGAGCCTCCCACTGAGTGGGTGGACGTGGGGGAAGTCTTTGGAGAGATCTGCCCTCTGACAGAGCCCAGCCACAGCAATGGAGACAGTGCCAGCTGGCCACCCTCTCAATTTGCTTTCTCCAAAAAGAAGCAGGCAGGAAGCAGTGCTCATTTCACGGGTTTTGGGAAGCTTCCACACGTCAGGAGAGTTGACAGGCTCTCTCTTTGATCTCCATATTCATCACCCTGAGCTGTGGCACTATAAATCTCCCTTTCCCCATGTGCCCCCAGCCCTGCTGTGCAGATTCAGGTGGGCAGCAGTCTGACCTGTGCTGAGCTCTTTTTCTCCATGGATACAAAGACTGTTCATTTCATGGAGCTGGGGCATATTATACAACTCTGTTATCCCCCTTTAATGCCTTCCTAAATTCAGGGAAACCAGCACAGTTCTACCAGCATCAAAGAGATTAATGCACTTGTGAATCAGGCCTGTAATTTGTTGTAATGCAAGGAGCCTTTATCTGCTTTGGCAGTGATGTTTACTTTGAATAACATGAGGGATAGTCCAGGAGCCGTGCACGGTGTCATGGGCATCACCCCTGGTTCCTGTCTGTTCATGGATGTGTTCTGTGTTCTGCTGTCTTGCCAGGTGGATCAGCAATCCCAGTATATTCAAGGATATAAAATTCTGTACCGGCCTACACCAGCATCTTATGGAGAATCAGAGTGGTTAATCTTTGAAGTGAGGACTCCAACCAAAAACAGTGTTATCATTCCGGAGCTGAAGAAAGGTGTAAACTACGAAATCAAGGCCCGCCCTTTCTTTAATGAGTTTCAGGGAGCAGATAGTGAAGTGAAATTTGCAAAGACCCTGGAAGAAGGCAAGTAGGAGCTAGACTGTCTTCATCTTTCCTTTTTGAAGTAGCAGCCTGGCCGGCTTCCCTCTGATATGTTCATTATTTGATCTTGTTTGAAGTGCATGCTGTTTGAGAGCAGCAATCTGTGGCAGAGGAGGCTGTGTCGGACTGATCATTATGTGAATTGTTTGGTGACACAGAAGTAAATATTCTGAGCCAGGCATGAGAGACAGAGAGAGAAGGATGTGCAAAAAATCCCTCCAACACACAATGGGAAATCCGCTTTTTTATCTTCCCTGCAGTGTGTGCACTCCTCCCTGCTGAGTTCATGGGCTGGTCACAAGTGACTTCTGTCAGATTCAAGCACTTGCTAATCACTATCTTGAGTAGATAGCAGACAGTACAGAAATCATCAAAGCAGTGTAGCTGGGGAATGGAGACCATGGTTTTTAGAAGGCTTTTATATCTGGATCAATCAGCGAGACCAAATGGAAAGATGAATGAGGGCAACAGATATAGTGGCCTAAATTATGTATTTCCATCTCATACATGTGCTAAAAAGACAAGGTTCATAAGGCTCTTCCTTTTGTTGCTGCACAGGCAAGTATGCAAGGTGGCCACTGCCTCTGAATAGGGATTTTGGTGCTTCTGCTAGGATGAGCAACCTTCCCCTTTCTATCTTCCTTCTCCATTAGAAGTGCTGTGCAGCTCCAGTTTATTGCTGCAAGTGGTTCAAAAGGTGTGCATAGCTGCATTCATCCTAAGCATCAGCTAAGCATCCACTTTTTAGAAGGACTATTTCAAATGCAAAACATAAATTATTATTATAAATATGTTAATACTAACACATTTCGCCCTGACTTTAAAAATTTTTGTATTACTCATTATTTTTTACACATTAGAGGAACTAGATCAGGGGACTATTTATAGGATTTATTTTTCAAAACTGTTGATCCTAGGTGAGGTGATTTGAGAGCAGTGAGGAACTCAGTTCTTGGGACTGTGACATGCAGGTAATGGGTGTCTGAGCTTGGAAAGTGTAATTTGGAGTGTTACTTTTCCTGGCCTGCACAGCAAGACTACGGCAGAACTCAGAGCCTGGTTGTTGGTTTATACATTTTCCTTCTGTATCATTTTATCTTGTGGGCACAAACTGCCCTCGGTGAAGGGTGAGGCATAAAAGATTGCATTTGTAGAGCCCAGAAACCATCTTCCACTTAAACAAACTCTCTTGTGGGTGTGGCAAGCATAACCATTCAGTCTTTCTTTCTGAACAAACAGCTCCTAGCGCTCCACCTCAGAGTGTTTCAGTAACTAAGAACGATGGGAACGGGACAGCAATCGTGGTCACCTGGCAGCCACCCCCCGAGGACAACCAGAACGGGATGGTTCAAGAATATAAGGTACTGCTGCCATGGCTTGGTCCCCTGGCAGAGGGAGCGTGGCCAGGTAGTGAGGAGATGGGCTGTTCGTGGATGCTTGGCTCCATCTTCTGGTTACTCAGAGAAAATGGGAGAGAAAAATCACTGCTTGGAATCAAACTCCGTATTTAGTGATTCTGCCTAGGTGGTGGAAGGCAATTAAAATAGCCTCCATAAATCAAAGCAAGGGGTCAACACTTAATTAAAACAGCTCCCTCCTTGCCTTCTTTATAACTTGGGAAATGCACACACAAGGAGAGAGGGAACCATACCTGTTGGAGAACCATTTTGTGACTCTTAAGACATTGGCCAAGGTAGGTAGTAAATATAAACAGGCTTAATGAGTTGAAAAGCTCAGGGATAATAATTAACAGTGTTAAGATCTGAGTAAATTACGCGTAACTGGGTAGTTAAAACAAATGGAAAACTTTCAAGGCAAGAATGTGCTTCTATGATAATAAATCTATTAGTGCATAGAAATTTTTCTTTTCTTCCAAACACAGTTCTCATTATGTTGTTTAATTTTTAACAAATTGAAAGTACATTAAAAATATTTATTGTTTGCTATTCATTTATGAACATAGACTGTTTGCAGTTCAAATTTTTTGGTGATAATTTACATAGCAAAGTAAATGACGTTTATTTTCTTAAGCAAGCTAGAGATGTTTTAAATGTTTAGTTGTGGATATCAAGTAAGCTTTGTAGCCATGGAGAGGCAGGAACTTTGGTTTCAGCCCCTGTGCTGAAACCAAAAATGCACATTTTTGAGAAAATCTTCTAAATGAGAATATATTGGCTATTTTTCAGGTTTAAACACGGTGCTATAAACATATTCCTAGCTATCAAAACTCATTCTAATTTTTTTTCTCCTCTCAGTAAAAATGGGAAAGGGAAGAGATTGCTAAGCTTCAAGGTCAATTTAGAATAATAAAACCCTTTTCAGAACCTGGTCAACTGGTAAAAAAAATCTGTTTATGGCCTAGTTTCAGGTATATAATATAATGTAATTGGAAAAAAATACTTGGGAAGTTTTTCCATTTAAAGACAGACCTTGAGCTGGAGAGATGGAATTATTTCCAGTAAGAAACTGAATCAGAGGAATGTTACAGTTGCAAGGACACAATGATAAAAGTCAGGAAATTTACATTTCTGAGTGGATATAATCCCTACCCCACCTCCGAGGATTTTGAGGTGACAGGCTACCAGGTGCTGGAGCAAGCACCTTGTAGTGCTTGTGTAGCAGCAGATGGCACACTGCCACTTTTTGCATCTATATTTGTTGCACTGATGCCCTTATTTTCCTTTGTGCTTTTCACCATGGACAGAAAACAGACATAAAAAATATATATGTGAAAATATATATTCCATTCCTACTCACGTTGCTATATGTAATTACTGGTTTTGTCAAGAAAACGAAATAAATGCAGAACTACTGATTTGAGATTAAAAACTAATACCAAGAAAAAAATTCAAACGGAAGTCTTGTGAAATTTTCCCTTTTTTCTTTCATTTTTGTTTTTCTATCTTCTGTTTTCTCTTAGAAAATAAAGAATAAAAAGATATGCATATGTGGGGCAGTTCATTATTTTCTCAGCACCCCAGATCAAAGGCAAGAGTGTACCTACTTTAAAGGATAAAATAAATAGGAAGAAGGGTACTGTCTTAATTGAAGAAGTGTCAGTAGCACACGCAAACCCCCAGAAATTCAAATGCATAGCATATGAGTAATTTTCTCTTGCCCTAACACAAAGTTAGAAACTCGTTATACTAATTCTTCCTTATGTGCCTGTTATAATGTGAATTCATTCTTCTTTTATAATTTTCCAAATGTTCATTTTCACTTGCCTATTTATATATGCAATGAAATGTAGGAGGGCAAGTGCTGAACAACTTGATGTTTAACCTGACAGTCTCATTTCATGCACTTCTCCATGCACTTGAGTGCCTAAGAACAAAAACTTTTTTTCTGAATTAGTAATTCATGATTACAAGTACAAAACAAATGGTTTTCATTGTTTGCACATGCAGCATTTTACAAGGTGGCAGTATTAATTTCTGTGAAAATTACCTAAATCAAAATGGAGATTTAAGTCTTTTGTTCCTCACTTAATCGAGTTCTTATTTACATAAGAGCATTTTCATGACCATCTTTTAGGATACAAGAGCAGTATTAGTAATAGTTTTACTCCTAGATTGAAACAGTCTCTGTACAGTATCAGAATACAAAGAGGAGTTTCTCTTCATTTGCTCTGACCTGCTCTGCAGCAGCACTTACGTGTATCCTGTGTTGGGATTCGATTTTAAAGGAACTTAAAATACATTTCACATCCTCACAGTGTCCCACTAGCCTTGCTTCAGTCTGGCATCCAGAGAAGGAAAGAGGGTCTTTACAATGTCCTGAAGGTGAGATAAAATTTCCAGTGTCCAGGCAGAAAGGGCTGTACAGAAAGGCCTGTAGCAATTGTTCTACATGTGAAAGTCTATCCCCCTCACCTGGCAATCTCCACAGCAGCAGAATTGCACAAGGGATTTAAAGCAGCTATCTGGGTACTAAATCTTTTAGGAGCTCCATATGTTGAAAGCAAAATCTTCCCTCCTGTGTACAATCAGCCCAGGTTCAGATACGCTGTTGTTCTCAGCCAAGTTTGCTTCTTTACAGATAAAGTATTGAATTTAACTCATTTAACTTTCTGGATAAATGTTCTTTGTAGAGGAATACTCTTGTGAAAAGGGGACAAAAAGGAAATAATAAAGCTTCATGGTTTTTTTTTAGCAGATGTAGATTAGCTGCTACCTCGCCTTAAATAGCAGTTGGGAGTTCAACCATCCTCCTAAAAGCATTTGCCACATCAATGCTTCAGGCCTAAAGAGATAAAGATATCTCATCATATTGTTTCCCCCAGCCATTTAATGTCACTGATGTAATATATAATGTAGTGATTTGAAGTCACTAGACCTGTATGTTGGACTCAACCAAAAACTGAGATCTGATGTCATGCTGTTGTCTCAATTAGAAGACAGCATACCATTCCATATTTGCCTCTTGCTGCCATCTAAAAAAAAAAAAAAGAAAAACCAAAACCTTTTGGATTCCAGCGTGACATCAGTTCTCTTAGGGTGTCATGTGATGAAAGACTTGCTTGTGCACTTGAGCGACACACAATTCCTGAAGAAGAGAATTGCAAATTCATTTAACTGAATGCTCTTACTTTGTTGTTTATGTGAATAGTTCTTGGCTGTGGGGCTTCCCTTATTTCTTCTCTGGTATGAATGCTTGTAGTTTCGTTAGCACTTGTTGAACTCTAAATGAATTGTGATAAACTCATCAATAATGGTAGTAGTTGGAGCTGCTCTTTGGAACAAGAAGTACCTTGTCAGTATTCATAGAGTGCCTAGGACAGCAGTCCACGGCTGCAGATGTTAGAACAGTGACAAAGTGTAAATTTCTTTATCCAGGAGAAAAGAATGTGCCAACTGTCCTTCTTCTCATCCTTCAGCATTGAATTTTGAACATTTACATGTACCATGCATTTACTTCCCTGCAGGTCTGGTGCCTTGGCAATGAAAGTCGATACCATATAAACAAGACAGTGGATGGAACCACCTTCTCCGTAGTCATCCCCTCCCTCGTTCCTGGTATCCGGTACAGTGTGGAAGTGGCAGCAAGCACTGGGGCAGGACCTGGAGTGAAAAGCGATCCCCAGTTTATCCAGTTAGGTAAGCTTCCTGGTAATCCTGCCTATTGGTTTGGGTGATTTCTGTTTACGTTCATCTTTTATGGCACCAGAAATACTCTCAAGGCAAGTGAAATAGATAGTGTTACTTGATCTCTGGAATAGCAGGATTTGGCATTTCTGGTTTTAAACTTGCCTTAGAACTGCATTCTAAAGATGGGATTAAAACAACACAGGGTTGGTTTTTTTTCAGTCTCCCAGTTCAGCAGTGCTTTTCATTTGTTGACTTTTCAAAGTGAATTTTCACCCTTAAGACTGGTGAAATAAAACTTGGAGGGGAGTATGAATCACTAGGTGTTGATTCACTTTAGGGATGTAATTTGTCTTGATCAGATTTTATCGTTATTGATGCAAAAAACAAGTGTCCTAAAATTAGGCACAATAAATATCAACTATGTGTGAAAGCTAGTAAATAATCTGAGTACAGGAAAAAAGATGTACACAAATGATTTACTATAATTCAACCTTCTAATCTCATTTACACCAAACATCTCTGTCATAAATGCTGACCAGGGACATTGCTCCTGAATATTTCTGGGAAAAATGCGTCTTTGCTGTTGGCTAGTTGAAGATTATTTAAAGTAGCTTTAAGTACAGTCATATGCTGCTTTACTAGTATGCCTGGAGCAAAATACCTTATCATTACAGTATATAATTATGAAAGCAAGCTCAGCATGTTGCTTTGGACTTCATGTCCCGTTATCTCTGTATCATTAGTAGATCTACCTTCTTATTTCACTTGTTGTATTTAAAAATCTATAATTGAGAGCATGTGGAAACAAGACAGAGCAACTAATGTGGAAAATTACATGTACATTTCCTTAGGTGTTAAGACAAAGGCCATCTTTATCTTACTTAAATTTGACAGGTATATGATTCCCAATTACAGTGATGGAGATTTTACAATAAAATTGCACACAGCTTGTATGATATTCCTTTAATATGGAATTATTACTGGAAAACCCTGTAGTTATTTGTTAGATTGTTCCTCCCACCATCCACAGCTTTCTATAACCGGTCAAAATCAAGTTTATTCTGTATAACTTAGCTTTTGAAAATGCTGCATTACTGAGGTTTATGAGGATAATTTCAAATGTTCAAAGCCAGAGGCCCTATAACCACTCTTTTTTTTCCCCCTTTTGTCTGATGATAACAACTTCAAGGTTTTGTTAAGTGAAAAGAGAAACAAATGAGACTGTCAGGGTAAGGGTTTTGCCCACTTCTGTGTTCCTGGCCTTTACTGGCATTATATTATAAAAACGAGAAGTGATCCCACACCTTGAAAGGTGTTCAGATGTGCAAGTCTGGTAGAATACACGTATTTCCTCATGGTTGGAGTTTGCTTTCACTGCTTGCCTCTAAGTAAGTGGAATGGCCAAATCTGTGTGTATTGTAGTAAATCCCATAATTTGGTTGTTACATGGCAAAGATGTGGAGACAGGAGTCCTGTGGAGATCCATGCCACAAGAAACTGAACAAAGAAGTATCTAGATGGTGTTGCAACCCTTTCAGCAACTGCAGGAGGCTGCTGAAAATTAGTGCTTAAATTTAACAGGTAGCACTCTTTGGTAGTACAGATCAACCTAAAATCATCCAGGTAGAAAAATGGCTGCAGATTATCCAGCTCTGCTCTGTGATGCAAGTTCTCCTCCAGCCCCCTCAAGGAATTAGATTCTTAGATTTTAGAAGTGCTCCCAGCATGGGGGTGGAGCAGAGTTTTCTGGGTAGCTTTCTGAGGAAAGAAAATTACTTTGTTGATGTCATCAATTGGCACTTTTCACCAGCAATAGATTACATTGTTACAGAGGGAGGGAAGGGAGGCCAGGGAGGGGGAGGAAAGAGGACTGCGGATGCTCCTTGTAGAAGGTTTGAAACAGTCCTGACACCCGGTACGTGTGTGCTCTAGGAACTGTGTGACAGCTTCCAGCTACAGCATTTCTGACACAGCATATACAGTGTGATTCTGAGGTTCCCTTTTTTAACAAGTACTTTTCAGTACAATCCCGCATCTATCTCCTTATAATGTGTTTTTCATACGAGAACATGCGACTGGCTGGCTCTGGGTCTCCTCTGTGAGGATGCTCGCAGGTTTGTGGCTACGGGACATGCCTGGGCAGAGTCTCAGCCGGGTGTGTGACAGGAGGAAGCTTCACCTTTCGGGGGCCGCCTTCCAGAGCGAGAGGGGAGGACAGGAGACATTGGATTCCCTGGGAGCTGAGGCGTGCAATCGCAGTCCCACGCATCAGCTGAGCTGTGATAAATGACCCTGTGCACACACTTAACCTGTTACAAAGACAGGTACAAATTGTAATCTCGAAGCTCTTTCATTTTCCACGTCTCTGCTGACACGAAGCAGCTCAGTGAGCTGTGGTACCCCAGACTTCCCGTGCCACCAGGGACAAGCCAACGAAATAATTTGCTTGTTATTCATAAAATCATGAGATCAACTGAAAAATTATGTGTCTTCTTAAAACACCCTGCATGAAGCTTCTGAATTTGCCTCTTGGCTTTTTGAATGACCTTTTAAAGCTTTCTGTGGAATACCAAGGACTGAAAAAATGTATGTATGTTTGTTTGTTTGTTTGTTTTAAAAGAAAAGATGATGTTTTACCTAAAGGAAGACTGCAAAAGCTTTGGTGTTAAGGAAAAAAACTTTGTGAGACCTAACCAAAGCTCATTACATTATGCCTACAACAATGTGCTGTGGAGAAACAAAATCATACAATTTCAACAGAACTTTTTTTTTTCTTGTTACAACATGTAACTTAAAGACATTGTTTACAAAAATTCTGTGTACAGAAAGATGAGAATTAGCAAGCAATTTTTTCACTGATCTCTAGCCTAGCTTTTGTAGAGTGATGGGACACTACCTGTGATAGCTTGGCAGTATTACCTATGCTTGTTGACAAATAAGGAGTGACACTGGAACAGGTTGTGACGTACTTTGTTTCCAGTACCAGCTCTGAGAAGTCCCACAACTGCAGCTAATGTTACTCTTAAACACATAATTTGTGTGAATATATGGTATGCAGTTACTTATTAGGAGATGTCTGCACAATTACTGTGAATGTTGAGTGTATTATTCAACCAGTGGATGTCTCAAGTGTACAAAACACAAGAAAGTCTCATTGAATCTTTATTATTCTAATTGCTTCATTTAGGAGATGTGATTTGTGAACTAGCTAGCATGCCTGCAGGATATTACTCTGTCAGCCCTTAAGGTACTGTGAGTGTGATAGTTGTATGGGTTTTTTTGTTGATATTTTTGTTTGTGGCCTGCAAACAACTTGAAGAAAGTAATCTTTATTTTTCACCCTCACGGCAAACCCTTCCAAATCAGTTTGGTGCTGCCTCCTCAAGCTGTATAAGACTGAAGTGCACAAAAGGTATTTTATCAGTTTGGGAAACATACATCTAGAAAGCAGACAAAATAGCATATCCTTACCTTGCTAATATCTTACCAAATAATTTTTATAGTGCATCATGCACATATATTTGAGAACACACTCAGACAACATATTACAGGTTTCAGGTGTTTTTCAAGTTTTTAATTGCCCAAATTAGCAATGTCACCACCATTTAGATATTCCTACTCACTGTTTGTACAGTTTGTATACTGAATGAGGCACGCATATGGAAAAGTACCATTCCATAGGCTCTTGTACGTGCACAAAGCAAAGTTAAGGTTGCTTGCACACCTGTGAACCTGGAATTTCCTGTCTATTTTGAATCTTTGTCATTCCAATCTTAAATGGATATTAATCTTTTATTTATCATTTAGCAACTTAAATGTTGGCTATCACATTATTATTATTATTTATATGAATATTTAATATTGGAGGATTAGAGGTTCCAGTCCTTCTCTATATAAATTCTAATTAGTTTTCATTGAAGTTTGAAACTTGGAGCTTCAAGACATTCAAATCAAGTTGCTTGTGAGCAACTGCCATAGCAACATTATCTGTGATTAAAAAGAAAGCTCTTATCTTGGGGTAGAAGAAGGGATGAGTCACTGTGATAATATGCTGGTTTCAGGGAGTTGTGGGATCAGCCTGCTCCAACAACTCCTGGGGCATTTTCAAGTACATTAAATGCTGCGGCTGCTGCTCTGGCAGTAGGATGCACTTTGCCATAGAATATTTATGTTCGCTTATTATTTTGGCACATCTTCCTGAAGAGTACAAGCAGGAACAGGAATGTTCATTATGAGCCATTTATAAATCAAAGTTCCAGAAATTTCCTGGGATGAAGAAAAAGTAGGGTTTTGGGTTTTGGTTTTTTTTTTTTTTTTTTAAAGTTCAAGAGTTGTTTTCATGACTGATCATTCAGGATCTCACAGGGCTAATAGGGAGAGGGAAGATGCCCTTCTCAAAGAAAGGCTTCCAAGATAATGTTCCTGGAAGTTTTTAGTGATGAAGATGTCACTAAATTTCATTCTCTTTATATGTAGCTTACTTCCTATTTTTGAATTATAAGCGGAGTAGGATGTAGTCAAATGTGACCTCTTGAAAGCCCTTCCATCTCCTCTTCTCTGATGCTGTTTGTCTGACTGTATGTGAACATAGATGCATTTTTCTCTTTCCCATGTGCATAGATATATACCAGCTTACCAAATGGCTCTAACAGTCCACCCATATTCTGTGCACCATGAGCCTGATTTCCTAAAAACAACTATATTATTATGCTGTTCAAACGCTTGCAATGGCAAGTAAAACCACAGCATGAAATTAATGTTAATTAAAAATCAGAATAATAAACATTTGAAGAGATTCTTCAGGATTTTATAATATTCAGACACATGTTGACTGATCAATGCAAAATGTGTATAAAAGTATTGTCTTTCTGTATAGATAAATTGCTGGCATGTTTAGAACACATTCTTATTTGCTTTTTGAGTTTGTGATTATTTTTTCTCCTGGGTTTATTGTTTTAAAATATATATTTTAAGGATGAGACAAAAAATATTTATCACTCTTATTTATTCAGGACCAGAGGCTCTCCAAAAATGTTTTATTCTATTCCATTAAGCTGTATAAGGGACTGTAGCTGTTTAAAAACACAGAAATTACTCATTTTGAAAAGGACACTGATGATGCAAGTTTTCATATCTTAATATGGTCTCAGCTGCAGAGAGACAAAAGATGAGATGACAGCTTTAATTCATTGGTCACAGTATACTTTATACATTTAAGCCCATCTGGCCACTTGTGTGGAACTTCACTTGGCTGTCTCCATAAAATCTGAAGCAACCCATCTTAACCTTGCACAAATAGGCATGAAATCCATAAACCCAGCAGACACAAAGAGTGTATTAGTAAGAAAAGAATGAGTCTGCCTGGTGAACTTTCAGACTAGGCAGTGCACTTAGGATCACAGAAGATAGAGAGAGCTGAAATATGAAATAAAATTTCCAATAAGGTAGCAGTCAAAGGCGGGGGTGATTTCTCGGCAAAATAGATATTTGACTTCAAGGTCACAAAAACTGGAATTTGGAATCCTTCACTGGAAAAAGCTGTTATTAATTTAACTATTTCCATTCAAAAAGGCATCCTTTTCCAGAGGAGGTTTGTTATTTGTATCATTTGTTGTGATTCCATCTCTTGTTTGTATTGCAATTTCTTGTATTTTATTTATGCATATTTTGGCATAATGCAAGATGTCATCATCAAAAAAAAAATTCTATTCACTACTTAGTTCATAGAGAAAAGATACTGGTTTTAAGCAAATAGGTTTTCATTTCTTATATAGTTCATATTAATTAGATTGATAACAGCGCCTTTCTCCTTAAAACACTGATCTCTCATTCTGAATTTGATGTCACTACTGTCAATAGTATAAAGCAACTATCTCTTGGATCTATGCAGGAGTAAAAGTGGGTATTTCAAAGACCAGGCTGTGGAATGTGTAAAGCAATATTTGCTCTGAGTAAAAGTTTTGAATTCTTGCCCTTGCCCTGTGCAGTAATGAAATTTCCAGTGAGCACTCTCTGTGGTGGTACAGCATCAGGAAGGCAGTATTTTGGCTTTGAGTTGCTTCACTTCAGTTAGAAAGCTTGGTCACTAACTGGATCTTCGTACTGCTGTTCCTAGAAGGTTCCTGCAAAAGTTCAGTACAGAAAGAGCAGAAAAGACCAGTTCTTAAAGGTGCTGTCTCATTAAAAAAAAAATAAATTAATAATCTGTGGAAAAACACCTGTTCTTTATTTTGATGTGGGATATTTAAGGCTAAACTGCTTTGAAAAGCACTGCTTGTTCATTACTAATGAGACTCCTTGGCCATTTTTAGCAATTCATGAATAATTTTTTAGTTATCCTTTTGGTTTTTCATCCGTATTTAAGGGGGAAGGATTGGTTATTTTGTAGTTTTACTTTTCTACATACTTTTAAATATTCAGTCTTTTTTAAATTGAGGTCAAAGTGAGAGACTGAGAGACTGCAAGCAGTACATTAAACTGTGTAATACATGATTTAAGTAATCTGTCAGGAACTAAAATATCTCCCTCAATATGAACCTCATGTGAATGTAGTTTAAATTTGTAACTGTGACTGTCAGTTCTGAGAGCAGATGTTTGGGGAGCTGACTTGTACCCATTCACATTACTCATGTTTCATACTACAGCTTTCTTTTACTTGGTGTGTTCTTTGCAGATTTTTTGAATAATTTTCTGAAGCTGATGTTCCTTTGCTAAAATGAAGGAAAAATGAAAAAGCAGCAGTCCACAAGTGTGTAGTGTATGAGCCTTTCTATTTGTGTACCTGATTTTAGCAGCTTTTGTAAGCAAACAAAAGTCAGTGATATCAGAGGTACCTGCCTTGTATGGAAAACCATTTCTGTTTAGGCCTGTAAATAAGAGAATTTGAAGAGCAGTCTTAAGGATTTTACCTTGAGAAACTGTACTGCAGTTATGTCAGCTCTTTTCGTGCTGCCTTTTACAGCTGTCCATTCAAATTAATTGGCTGTTATGGGTGTCTCTGTTCCAGATTCTCGTGGAAACCCTGTGTCTTCAGAAGATCAAGTCAGTTTAGCCCAGCAGATTTCTGATGTAGTAAAGCAGCCTGCCTTTATTGCTGGAATTGGTGCAGCCTGTTGGATTATCCTCATGGTCTTCAGCATCTGGCTGTATCGCCACAGGAAGAAGAGGAACGGGCTCACGAGTACTTACGCTGGTATCAGAAAAGGTGCCCTGTTATCTATTTCAGTCTGCTGGCTGCTGAATGCCTGTTTGCTGCCTATTTATTTTGTTATCAGTCTCTTGTTCTCCTAAGGCTTGAATAAGGAATTATGAGCTTACTTCAGCACTTTCATGAAGTGGGGGTTGGGAGCCAGTGCAGAGAGCAGCAATATTTACATGATGTGCTAAGTCTGGCTTTAGAGCCTAAGTCTTAAACTGAATGCCTGGAGTAGCTTTTAATAAAGATGCCCCTACAAATGAGAAATGTAGAGATGGGTTTAAGGCTGGGAGCTTCCAATAGGTCCTTGCTCTCTGACACTCTGCCATCTGAAGAGGAGCGAGGTGGATGGTAGCTCCTTGTCCCCCTGTTCAGTGCTTTGCCTGCTGCTGGGAGTGCTAACAGTGGTGTACATTGCAGTAACACTTTGGGTGCGTGTACTTGAATTTCTTCTGTTCCGGGGGAGTGTGGCTGTTTGCAAAAGCACAACAGTCAGTCTGCTTTCCAAGACTCCTTTCATAAATGCTGTTGTGAGACCCTTGGCTGGGACTGAGTTCTGGGGCTATCACATCCTGCGTCTGCATTTGGTTAGAATGGCAGCAGTGGGGCTAATTTAAAGCACTCCTTATTTTCCTGCTATTTCTCGTTATTGATACTTCTTATATATCACATTGTCAGTGGTCAAGCAGTGCTTTGCAGTATACTCTCTGACAAGCAAAACTAGAATCTCTACCTGGAAAATCTTCTGGAACAAACTTGACTCCTCCAGATTAAATAATTTCCAGGTTAATCCTGGAAATGAAAGCTGAATTCATTGAGCCTACAGTTCATTACATCTCAAAGCAGTCCCTCATAGGCACTCGTAGAGTGAGAACTGTAAATTTTGGAATTAATCAGAAAATGGGAGATCCTTCTTTTGAAGAACTAGAGGGATTATATTTGACATTTAGCAGTCAGAAGTTAGGCCTAGGTTTAAAAGGTGGACACATCTTCATGTATGAACGGCATCATGAGATTACATTCTTTAGTCCCTTCAAGAATGAATGTGTTATGGGCAAGACAGGCAAATCAAACACAAATGGTTTTAAACAGCAGCAATGTGTTGCCATGTAAAGGAAGCAGTGCTAAAAATAGCAAATGAGTGAGTGAAAACATGGAACTAAGTCCAGAGTGTTGCAGAGTTGAGATGTCCTCCGTGCTGCTAAAGTACCAATGCTCACTATAGACTCCAGGCACAGTGGTTGTAGTGGAGTTGCAGCCAAGGAAATGGGGAAGGAATTCCACCCTTGATTCTGTTCTGCTGGGATTTCTTAGGTAGGACAGCCCCCCACGTAGTGCTGCACTGGCCTGTGCTGTTTTGTTTTACTAATAGCATGCTGCCACACTGCCTTTCTACAGCTCTATCACACTAACATCACTGTGCTTTCACCACTACCTATGATTAAGCAAAAGGCATACAATTTGTCCTTAAAACTGGTTACTTCAGTGACATCAGCTATTGTTCAAAACAGCTGTGTTTTTCAATATCTGTAAAAATATCTTTTCTGTAATTTGGGGGGAATTTAAATGAAAGTATACAAAAAAGTAGGGTCTGTATCTCCGGTATCAAGTATTCTTCAAAGACAAAACCTATCTTTAGTGAAATATGAATTGCAAAGTAGTTTGCCACTCTGCAGTTCATCAAGTCATCACTGCAAGCCCAAACTTTCTTCAGGCTTGCATTTATTTATTTTTATATTTAGCTTCAGTCCTGTCATCTGTTAAAATACTTCACTACTCCCACACATACGTACTCTACTAGCAGTCTTACACACTCGGAAGAGTTTATTAATAGAAGCTCTAAGAATTAAGTCATTCTTTCATATGGTAGCAGTAAGATTTCTTTTAGTTGAACCTCTGTTCCTCAGTTCCTTAAGAAACTAAACTAGGTTTAGGACTTAGCTCACAGAAGAGTAATGAGGCAGTAGTTTAGGATTTTTCATGTTCCTGTGATTGCAAATTAATTTTGAGATTCTTGATCCTCTTTTGAATAGCTCAGGTTTAAATGCCCGTTCTATTTTAATGAAAGCTTGTTGCTATGGTTCTATATTTTGAATGTAACTAAATTAAATTTGACTATGTGAAAAGGCCTAACTCAAAGAAAATACAGTGGTATTCCCAAGATAAAGAGCTTTGCTGCAAATGCAGCCTGAAGTGGGCAAATGCTCCATTTTTCTTTCTTTGCATAGTGTCATATCCCTGGAAATAAATTGGCTTGGTAAAAAGGGGGCAAATCTACCACATATCCTAAATTATAACAAGACACACTGCACTCCCCGCAAACTTTAGAGTTATTAAAAAAATAAGATTAAGAAGTTGTTCTCTTGCCAGAATATTTTCTGTCTGTGCTGGCTTTGCTGATCAACTCCTCTCTCCAGGCTGTTTTAGTGAATATTTGATTGTTTCTCTTACCTTTTGCTGTCATTAGATCAGAAAGGGCGATGTTAGCCTTGTTCTGCCATCAGTGAGAGGAAAACGATACTGTCTTGTCAACAGGAGGGGGAGCATGTGCTAATAGGAAGAGCAGATGCTGGTGCTCTGTATTTGGATTAGATACCCTATTGATCCAAAGAGGATTTATAGTAGCTGTGAGAGAGAAGATTGTCAAGCAGTGTCATTGTTCTGTTGTTAACCTTTCTCTCTTAAAGCCAAGGGTTGAAAGGTAGAAACGTGTTATGTCTAGGGAGATTTTTTTTTTTTTTTGGTGATTATTTAAGAAAGAAAGATAATAACTCTGTTTAACAGTCTCATCTCTGAAAACAAAAATTAATTGCTGCAGTAGATTTTAGGGCCTTTATTACAGTGAGAGTTGGTGCCATTCTTGATTCAGAGGCAGTAAAACAGCAGTTCTCTTTGTTCCTTTTTATGATTATTATTTCCTTACTGAATACTTAAGTGAGCCTATTAGTTCAGTGTAATGAGCATTTACTTAGTGAACTGCAGATAAGATTCAATAGGACCTTGATAAGGCTTTGTTAAGGAATTTGTCATTCTGCATTCTAGAATGATTAAGTGTGGGGGTTTTGTTTGTGCTAGGATTTTCAGAAAAAACTTAAAATACCAAACTGAAAGATATTTGAAAGGCTACACCACAGTCTCATCCCCTCAGGAGCACAATAGAATATCAAGCTTTTGCCTTTTTTTGCCTTTTTTTTTTTTTTTTTCCAGACTAGTACCTGCAGAGAAAATCTTCTTTCTGAATTGTAATTTTAGTTTTATTTTTATATCAGTGTGACTGAACTAGTGGATTAGTTATATTTATTTGTTTTATGTTCAGCTGTCTGCTAGATTTATACTAATGTGGTATGTTTCCCTTTCTCTCTTCAGCTTAATAACCAGTTTGTATTTTGTTTTGATTTTTCAGTCCCGTCTTTTACCTTCACACCAACAGGTATATATTTGCACTTTTCCCCCCTTCTTTGTTACTTAAGCATGTGTTTGTGGTACTTTTTCTCTTTCTCTGACATAACCAACCAGCCCAGCTGTTCTGAAGGGCTTTTTTTAAACAATGTCATTAATGACAGGTATCATTATTTGTTCTCTAAGTAGTGTGCATTTGCTTTGTGGCTGACAATGTTTTCTATTTGTGTGTACCATTTCATAGCACACCATTCCACGCCAGCATGCCATTTTGTAGCATGACCCTGTCAGTTTGTACAACCTGGGCTCTCTTCCTGCATATTCCAATGGAGTAGTGTGACCTCCAACATCTAGTGATGCAAAAGGTGCTTCTGATGGAGGAGGAATAACTTAGCAGAGCTCAGATGCTGACTTGAAAGGGATTCAGTGGGATTATAGTTGGTGAAATATTTGCTCCTTTTCTTTCCTCTGAATCTGCATTAATCCAGTGACCTCGGAGTTGTCTGCTTTGGAAGATACAGAAAATCAAAGTGTTAGAGCAGTTAGATTTCTTTGCTTGCTGCTTTAAATGGTATTTTGCTATGAAATTTTAAAGTAATTACCCTGTTCAGCTTAAACAGAGGAGCATTTCAAATTCAGTGTGAGTTTAAAATCACCTTCTGGTTTGTTTTGTTTGAAAATTTGCAAAATATGACATAATCTGAACCATAGCCCACCAGTGCCCATGAGAGCCTTTCCATCCTGTAGAGCTGACCTTCAGTGGGTCCTACAGTCTGGCAGCTGAGAAGCTCATCCCCTACAGTAGATAAAATCCAACACATTCTGTACCCACCAGTATTGTGCATTTCTTTTAGCTACAGCCTGAGTGAACAGACAGGTTGTTTCTTCCTCCTTTGTTCTAAGTCCTGCATTTTCACAAGAGAGCTATGAGATTTGCAGGACATGTATATCCAGACAGGGTAGAAACCACCCACCCCCTCCTCTGCACACGCAGTTTCCCAGGGAATATTAGCTCGTAATCAGCACTGTACTGATTTGGCCTCTGTGCAGCAGCTGAGTTGCATCCTTCAGGCTGGACCACAGGGGAGGCAAACCCTGTGTGCCTGCACTCGTCCACACACACCGGGCTGGGCTGGGTTAGAGTCTCAGCCACGTGCTTTTAATCAAACTGAGGAGTGCCTGCTCTCAGAAGTCATCCTGTTCTGTTCACTGGAGTTGCTTCCTGTTCAGCATGAGCCAGAGTGGCCCTCAGTTCAGTTTCTGAAGGCCTTTGAATGCCTCAGTGGAGAATAATTCAAACTCTTATTATTTTGCTGTTACTTTAATTGGCTAAACAGAGGGCCTCTATTGTAATCTCCACTGTAGCACGCCACTGAAATTCTGCAGAGGTTGGAAGCTAACATCTATTCTCTCCGTTGGATTCTTAACATTAAAAGAAATTATCAGGGTTTCTTCAGATATGTCAGAGCTGCAAAATAAATAGTCCTGAGATTTTTAAAGAAGAAATTGGGAAAAACATAAAGCGTGTAAAACACTTAAAGGAAAAAAATCCTTTTTTTTCAATCCAGAATCTCAGTCATACTTTGACTTTAAATGGAACCAGGCCCTCCTCTTTAGCATTACCTACAGTAAAAGACTTACCTGTAGGAATGCATCCTACATTTTAATCCTGTTATTGTAATCACTGCCAGCATTTATCTCTCTCTTGCAGGCTCCCAGTTTGGAGTTCTTCTAAAGAGCAGAATTTGGCTGCTTGTTTTCAGCACATTCCTAGCTGGGAAGTGTAGAATCCATCAGCATTTGCAGGGAGGCAGTCTCCTTAACCCTTTGCCAAACCCAATGCAAATGTGCAAAATTTATAGCACTGTTTCTTCTTGGATGTTTGCATCCGAAAAGCTAACTTCTCAAACATCTTCCTTCCTGTGAAGGATGTGCAAGCCAAACAAATGCGTGTGGACATCCACTGTGTTAATGTAGAGTAATTCTGAAATGCTAGGAAGACTATTCCTTCTAGTTTAGAAAGTATTCTTTCTGCTTGACTATTTTTAAACCAAGATTTATATATTTAAATTTTAGATTATTTAGTATAATTTATAAATCCAGTTGTATAATGTTATAAAATGTGGAGCTTCTGCAAACTTCTAGAGTGTGCTTGTTCCCTGAGTGTACTGCACTAACATTCAGAAAGAGCATTTGTTTTTGCAGTAGCTTCAGCTGTAATGAGCCATTATTTACATTGGAAGTAAGGTCTGTTATAGAATCATGCTACCTCTTTAACCTTGCCAAAATAGTAAGGTACAGCAAAGCTGTAACATCCAGCCATTCATGAAATAAATATATGACCTAAATTCTTCCACAGAGTAACTCCACTGAAGTCAGCAGAGTTATGTTAAGAATAAGTTCAACCTGATGTATGGCTTCCTGCTTTCCTAAGCGATACATGTGTGCGTGTGTGTGTTCAGGACAGAACTGAAATATAAAACCCTGTTGGGGCTAGGACTAGCAGTTATCAAGCAACACAAGTATTGTGTCTAAACTTGGATTTGAAGCAATAGCTTGCAGAATGAGACTCAGGATTAACGTATAAACAATGCACAGCTATCGTCTTAGCTAAAGTGAAACAAAGGCAAAATAAATACTGTTATTGAAGGAGTCTTGTATGATTTTTAAATTTTTTCCTTCTTTTTATCTTTAACTATTTCAGTAACATATCAGAGAGGAGGAGAGGCCGTAAGCAGTGGAGGCAGGTAATTATGTGCTTTATTCTTATAGGTATAAATTGTGTGCAAATAAATTCAAGGATTCCAGGAGTTCAGTTGTCCTTGTAAGCGATGGCAGAATAATCGCCTGCAAAGATATGTTGTTTTAGTTCATATATTAATTTATACATTTTGGCCATATATTTTCTGTTTAGAAGGAGGGTATATGGTTCGAATGTTTAGGTTGATTTCCAAAACATTTTTTGAAATACTTTCAGCTTTGTTAACCTGTAAAAACTGCATCTCAAAAAATGAGCAGCAGAGGGAGTGCTTTAACTTCAGAATAAAGACCTGGCTTACCACCTGATTAAGGGAGTAAAAGTAATTAAGTCGCGGCATTTATGAAGATTAAGAAATATAGCTGCTTCACAAATACTACAAAGAAAGAAAATGTTTATTGGAAAATATTGTTGAAGACAAAAACGGCTTATAAGGTGACATCTTAAGAAAAAAAATCTTTCTGTGAATGCAAAACAGTTAAAGTATTGCTTAAAATAGATGAGGCACTGAAGGAGAGGGAAACAGGTTTTAAATTTACAGCCCCCCACTCTGAGAACCGAGCCCATTCCACACTGAGGATTTAACTAAGGCGTGTTCACTGGGTTTATGTTATTACTTAATGAATGGCCATGGAGAAAACAGTAATTTACATTTCCTCTGTAGAGGTGAAGTTTTCTTCAGGAAGAAAAATTGTGGTTTAGCAAAAAAGACAGGTCAGGGCAGTGGTGCTTTAGTAGCACACCATTTTTTTTCTAGGTCACGTTCAAAGATTCAGCATGATGCTGAAATAAAAGCTAAGATCTCAGAGACCAGCTGGGCAACAAAGTCCTGTAACAACGCCTGTTCACAAGTGGCATCTTGTGATTCCTAATTTGCAACACTGTGCAAAAATTTGCTAATTGTGAAGATTAGGCATAAAATAAAGCATTCCCAGTCTACCTGAGTGCTGTGCAGAGGTGAGGCTATTCAGCTCCTGCTGCACCTGGACCTGGTATATTATGAGCAATGGCAGATATCTCTCCCAGCACGGTGTGCTGCTGTGCTGTCATGGCCATTGAAGCATGGAGGGAAGCCTCTAGAACAGTCACTATGTGATTTTTGAGTGGACAAATCTGTAAATCGCTGGGTTGCTGCCCTTACTCCAGGATAGTGAGAAAATAAGAGAGGAGAGAGATGAACCCTCTCTTTCCCTGAGAGTTGTTCAGAAAGATACTCAGCTAACATCCCTTGTGTTGTTTGTGCCACTGTGCTTTCTCACTCATCCCATAGCACGGGCTAGATGGAGCACACTCACACAGAGGACAGAAATGAACCCACAAGTGTCTACATCGTACACAGTAATTTCGGTACTTCTAGAAAATCAACTTCAATTTTGCTGTCCTAGTTGTCAGCAGCAGTGCCAGAATCTAACAATGTAATTGATTCAAGGTGCAAACATCTATGCTGCTTTTGTTCATTTGCATTTATAGCATTGACAGCATGTGTGATGTAACTTATTTTGTAGGATATGAAACATAGTTCTGCAGAGTTAAAAAAAAAAAGTTATTTTTGCATATGAAACCATCCTTTGATATCCAAACCTAAGGTTTTCACTTCCTTACTTTATATTTGCAGTGTTTTGGAAAGGTTTAGCATTTTTGCCAAGTGCAGTTATGTGAGCATGTTAAAGCATTTTTCAGATTTCAAAATGTCACAGTGATATATTTCAGCATAATCCCCACTTGTGTGGTGCTGAAAAAATACCCATTTCTGTGGCAATCCCTTTTCTAGACAGTATTTGAGTAATGGTAATTGTGTTGGATTGACTCCAGCCAGCACCCCCACAGCCACTTGCTCTGTCCACCCCTGCCTCAGACCCAGTCCAGAAATTCAGGGACTCAAGAAATTTGCTGCCAAGGTTAGAGATCTTTGGAAATTATGATCTCAAATCATCACCAGGCTATGGAGCTGTAATGCAAGCATCTCTTGCCTACACTTCCACATAAATGGCTCCAATTAGTAGAATTCTCATCTGCTTATATACCTCACACCACATTTCTTACATGACAGCAGGTGTGAATGCAAAGTACATTTTAGAAACAAAGGATCTTTAGCTCCCTATGCAAAAATCGAGTACACAGGTCTTTAAAGTGCTGAAACATTCTGGAATGCTTTGTCTCCTCCAAATGCCTTCAGGTGTAGGTTTATTGTAAGAGTAGAGTGTAGGGAAAAAAAACAGGGAATTTCAAATCAGCTGGCCTGCTCACAGGCCTACACAGCTGTATATTTATTTCAGATTTTAAAAAAAAAAAAAAACAACTTCTTTACTGAATGCATATTGGCTGGTTTGTAAGCCTGACAGCAAGTCAAGCCTCATCACCTCCTATGTTAAATTGGCAGATGACATATGCAGTACAGAAATATATATACACACATATATGTATAGATCTTTTAAATGTCATTCTAAGTCTATGACTTAAGCCTGCAGCACTGCCAGACTCTACCCCCCCAAAAAAAACTGCATGCAGCTTGTATTTTCAACTTGCAGTTAAGGAGGATTAGCATATTTTATTTTTGAAGATCATCACATCTAATATTATGGAAAATAGTTTCTGCACTTTTTCAAATGGAAAGTTGCCTGTTAAATCCCATGAGGAGGGGACTGTGTATATATGACAGTAGCTAAAATTATCTATTTTTTTAAAGGACCTTAGGTATCAAAGGCAATTTTAAATTGTGAGGGACTGTAACATGCCACTGCATTGTTAGCGTGGAAACTGAAGAACCACCAAAAATTCTACAGAACATTCATCAACACTCACTACAAAAATTCAGCAGCTTGGAAAACAGGGAACCCTGTTCCTTTCTGCTGATGGCAGGAATACACTTTATTCCAAATGCAGCATTCATATCTGGATATTTTTCAGGTGGTCAGTATTCCCAATTACCTTAAAGTCTCTTAGGAGCTGAGTGGCTTACTCATGAAGAAGTGTGTGTCACCTACTCAGCATGGTTGGTGAAATCCAAATGCTCCCGAGCCACAGAGGTTTCTGTTACCCTGCTGTTCCCTTTGATGCACCACAGTAGTACTGTCTGATGGGGAGGAGAACTTGCTCCATAAATAACCAAGAATTTGAGAGTATTCATATTTAAATTTGGCTCTTCTGCACATCCATCCTGCTTCCATGTGTGAGTTTTTTTGTTTATTTGACTTTCCAATTTCCTCTTTTTTACCTTGCATTCTTTAAGAAAGGGTGAAGAGGCAGAAAAATAAAAGTGTAACCTCTTAAGGAAAAACAAATTAAAAAATGAAAACCAAAGTGTCAGGTAAATGTTGCACACCAGCATACAGCATAGTCCAGCAAAATGAACTGCCCTTGACTGCTCACTCCTGAGTGTTTTTGCAAGGAAGAGGTTAGACAGGAGACTAGAGAAGTCTAAATAATTGAATCAAGCTGTGTTTCCAGTGCTCAAGCCTTTCGATACGTGGTATTATTTTGTAATATCTCACCGTTTGAGAAGAGTGTAACTGCAATGTGAAAATGCTTTTGTTTGATTTTTGAAATGACCAAGCTTTGTTTTTAAAGGCCTGGACTCCTAAACATCAGTGAACCAGCCACTCAGCCATGGTTAGCAGATACTTGGCCTAACACAGGGAACAATCACAATGACTGCTCCATCAACTGCTGCACCTCTGGCAATGGCAACAGTGATGGCAACCTTACAACGTACAGTCGACCAGGTTAGATATGTTTCTACCTTGCTAAGGAATCTTCTTTACAGAGTGTGTGCTTCTAAATACCTGAGAGAGCGTACAGGTTTGTTTGGGTTTTTATTTCCAGTGGGTTTAGACTTAATGTAATGTCTCCTCTATGTCATGATTATGCTTGTGGTCCCTTTCTGGATCCTTTCTCGGTCCCCTTTGGATAGTTGTAGCAGGCTTAAGGAGCCCCTGCACAGTTCGATGCTGCCCAAAGTCACACTGAACTGATATGTTTCAGCTTCTGAATAGAGCAGATAAGGTCATTTTTAGGTTGTTCTGTACATCCTTGTTGCTTGGATGGAGGAGAAATACCAAAATAATGCTAATGAGATTTTCCTTCTGGTTTGGATGTGATGGGAAGCAAGAAATAAAAGATTGCTACAGTGCTTGCAACAAGTCACTCTGTTTTGGCACACTCAGAACTTCCCTTTCAGTGCCATTCTGTACAAAATTGGATAGCTGGTGTTCTGTGTAGGGTGTGTGAATAAAGAAGTTAGCTTCATACACTTAAAGCAATTACAAAATGTTAGGTTAAATAGTAGTTCCTGGGAGCTTGAGTAGGACTCAGAGAGCTCTGAAAGAAAACCTCATGAGTTCCATGGTAACACATCTGTGAAATATATATCAGAGTTCTAATTGTTGCACATTTTGCTTTAAACAGCCCTTAGGCTCCTTTTGGTTTATCCCAGTTTGCATTACTGGTGAGGAATGAAATGAAGCTTTTCCACTACAAGCACCTCTGGCTGGTTTTGGTAATAGTATGTCCCAGCATTTCAGAAAGGGAGTATGTAAAGTTGCATAAGTGCCAAGCAGCATTACCTCCTGTAATTTGTGTGAAGCCAGCTCTAATGGCTGGTAATTCATGAGTGGTGGTGATGGCAATTCATCTGCTGCAGTAATGCTGTCTGACAATGAGCACTGCCAGGTGCTTCGGAGCAAGGTGAGAGATTTTGGCGTTAGAGACTTGTATCTCACTCTGGCTGAGGATATCACGTCCACCAGTACCTGTATAAAAAAGGTTTGTGATTCAGGGATGGCTTACAAGAACAGACATAGCAAGTTCTGGTAACTGAAACTTAACAAATTCAGAAAAGGAAGAGAATGCACATTTTTGATGGTTGCAGCCTATTATAACATCTTGTATTGAACTGCAGTGGATTCTCCCTCATTTTAGCTTTCAGATTAAGCTTGGTTCTGTTGCAAAGTGTTTCTTTCCTTTCAAGTAGAACTCTGAAGTTTGTGGGTCAGACAGTATGTTCAGAGTGGTGTCTTCTTTCCTGGAAATTCTGCCAAATATTCTTAATTCTGTCATCGTGGGCTGGTTAATGCTGTGAAGCAGCAGCGATGGATATCCCCTCAGTAGTTGTGAAAATGCAAAGTAGCTGCATTTTTAATTTTAAGTATAGCACTGTCTTCCAAGTCTACAGAATGGGAATGTATTGTTCCAAAAGTAGATGCCATAAAAAAAGATCTAACAGGATAAATCTTCTGTTATGTAGGTAAACCAGTTTTAAGTACTTGTTGTGAGGAATTCTAATGTGTCTATGTAAAAAATGTACCTACTGCATATACTGTATTGATTATATTGCCTTACACACAAATCAGAGGTAGCTGCAAATGAAAGGAGGTAAAAATATATGTTACAAGTGACTCTGCAAGGATATTGTAGCAAAGCATGAGGTATCAGGAGTGAAGAATATACTGTGTATATAATTGCCCAGTATGATACAATAGACTTAGAAAGGAGGAAAGACTAGTATGGTTTCAGTAGGTGAGAGAAATGAAAAAATTTAAACACTAGAAATCAAGAAGTTGAAGACTGTGAAGCAATAAATAACAGAGGCAATAAATAACACCTCACATAAGAAAGAAAAATATATCAAACAGTAAAACCTTCAAAAAAACCACAGGCTGGGGGGCATGAAATGTGCAGTGATAAGTTCTATGTGGCATGTTCTGATACTGTTTGTTAGTCACTGAAAATGTGCATCGGTGGTTTTCTTACACAAGCATTATTTTATTCCCCTTTCTCAGGTAATATATCTCTAAAAATATGTATGTGTTAGGGAATATTTTTGTAATTGAACATCCTGTATGTTTGCTAGTTATTTCATTTAGAGAATGGTGAAATCTTGAATTCTGTATGCAGTTTTACTTGGCATCCTCTCCAGTAAATTCGTTGTAGACACAGGTAACGGACTTCAGGTTTTGAATCAAATTCATTAGCGTAAATACAACATCTTTTAAAAGAGGAAAACTGTATTCCTAGTGAGTGTTATGTAATTATTGATGCATTAATCAACTAGAAAATTAAAGTTTCTGCTTAAGGATCATTGAATGCTAGTTCCACTGAGCCTTCTAACTGCTGACCCACAGACTATTTTACTTCATTCAGTATCTCCCAGTGGACTGGATGTGGAGAAGAAAAAATGTGTGGGCTTGCTGTCACACAGTGGCAAGAGATCGGGGCAAGGCAGGGACATTGCAGCAGTGGCCCGAGCATCAGCACATGTTTTTTTCCTGTCTGCAATAAGTGGTGATCTCAGGATGCAGTCAATGTCAGAAGAATGAATTCATGCTGTCTATGTGATATATCTTTAGCATGCAGGAAAATGGTATTACTGTGGTATTATGTATTTTGCAATATCCAAAGCAAATGAGAATCAGCAAAAGTTCCAGCTTGCTTTTCTGTCTTTTTGTTTCAAGTTAAAATATAAGATTGTACAAGGAAACAATGATCAAATAAAGACTTGCTACTGGGTACTGAGTTACCTTTTTACATTGTGCTGTTTTTCTTTAATTCTCTTATATGTAATCATTTCTCAGTCTGTTTCATAAAAACCTGTTGTACATCTATTTCTTATGACAAATACAAGAGTGTCTAGATACTGTTTAGGTGACATGAAATGACCTGTCTTCTTTAGTTACTCCTGCTATTAAGTTTTGGTTGAATTTTCCTTGCAATTCAAATGATTTTAATCAAAATTATGAATTGAATATCTATACTGCTATAAGAATAATGTCCAAAAATACAAATGTTTATATGGCCACTACGGAAGAGCCCAGCAAGGTAAGTCATTGTAAATACAATTCAGAAGGTCTGAATTTACAGTGAATCAGAACAGTGAACCCTACTTTTGGAGAAGTAGTTTATAAGGTAAATAATATTCTGTAAATTCTATAGTTAATGGCAGTATCTCTGCCTCAGTGTGTCTGCTACATGGATTCAAGCCATGTAGTTATGCAGTAAGGAAATGTTAGAGGGGGTTTCATGGAAAGTCTGGTGTGAGCGAACAGAATGACCTTTTCTCTTTTCTCTCCTCTGTGGTTAGCCGATTGTATAGCAAATTACAACAATCAGCTGGACAACAAGCAGACAAACCTGATGTTGCCTGAGTCAACTGTGTATGGGGACGTGGACCTCAGCAACAAAATCAATGAGATGAAAACCTTCAATAGTCCAAATCTAAAGGATGGAAGATTTGTCAGCCAGCCTGGGCAGCCCACTCCTTATGCCACCACTCAGCTCATCCAGTCCAATATCAGCAATAATGTTAACAATGGCAGCGGGGACACGAATGAGAAACACTGGAAACCCTCTGTTCAGCAAAAGCAAGAGGTTCCACCCATACAGTACAACATTATGGAGCAAAACAAATTAAACAAAGGTGAAGAGCTTTTAGCTTGTTTCTCCTCTTTAGGCATCAGAGGAGTTTTGACCTTCTGGTTCCAGGAGTCTAAAGCTTTCGGGTTCAGCAATTACAGGCTTCTGTGGTGCTTTTAGACTTCTGCCTCTTTAGATATAGAAATACATGGTTAGCAGTGTCAGAAAGTTAATTAGCACCACAATAACCTTTCAGATACTGAATTTATTGTAAAAAATAACAAGCTGTATCTTTAGAAAAGAGTTAAACAAAATACATTTCCTATGGATATGAGATTAATTTAAATTTAATAGTAGTTAAGGGATTGGTTAGGACAGAGGCCAGATATTTTATTCATAAGCCAGATGCATGGTAGTCACATTATACTCTACCTTAAATTTTAAGTAGGTCAACCCACTCTTCCCAGTCGTGGATGGAGACTCATTAAATCTACATGTTCGTGTAAACGAATGAAATTTTGCATATCAAACTCTGTAAAATTGTATTGTGTTGTACACTGGGGACACAAATGGAGTGATCCAATTCATTTTAGACTTGTTCCTAGCAAGCCTTCAATTCTCATATTGAGAGGCAATGCTACTGCACATAATTTGGGAAACTAAATTCCTGTGTTACCCTGACTGAAGTCTGTGGATCCAGAAGCTAAAAATAAATTGATTTCAGTGTTAACGGGAAGCATCAGAATGTGCTTTTGAGGCCTTGAAGGCATGTTTCTTTAATATACTGTGTGGGAGCTGAAAGAAATAGGTATGTGATTTCTTCTTTCTAGTCCTCCAGGCTACCATGCAACCTCTTTTAATAACCTGATTTGCAAAACAGCATCCCTAGGAGCTGGACCCATTCTAACTTGGAACTTTTTGCATTGATTGTTGTAACTCAAGTGATCACACAGTGATAAGTGATCCAGTAAAAAGAAACATTTCATTGCAGGAATGTTGATTTCTCTACCGGACCCATCTACTCACAGAGGAGTTCAAAGGGCAGTTTAAAATGTCACACCTTCCCTTGACATAAACATGCCAAAAGAAAATTCAAGGGGTTTGACTCCTTACTAGAGGGTGAAAGCTGTATTTTTTTGTAATTGTTCTCTTCCATGAACTGTGTATTACGTACATCTTTGGGAATTAAAACATGTTTGGTTTTTATGTGCTGGGAGATACTGCATCTTTCAAAGTTTGTATATTACAGCTGCATATTCTCTAGCATATTGTAGTGTGGAAAGGCCCCCTTAAAGCCTTGTCTGCTGACAGTCATATATACATATTTCAGAGTGCTGATTTACTGTTTATCCTCTGTGTAAACATATGTGGTATGTAGGGCTTCAGCGTGGTCTGTGGAATGCAACTAGGCTGAGAAACTATTACAGAATACACTCTGGTGTGGAATCTATCATTTTGCTCTTTTTCCCATGCTTACATTATCACAAGCATTTCTGCAGCAGATGGGGACTGAATTCTTAGTTTTGTTTATTTTTGTTTTGATTTGCTATTTTATGAGTCGATATTCTGATCTTGGTTTTCTCATTTCCTAAGTCAAAGCCATCTTGCTGCTGATTATACCTCTAGCTTTTGTGATGGAGAGTAACCGTTTTGATGAGTTACATGCTGTGCTTCACTGTCACTACCTTACGTCCAGTGGTTCTGTTTATGACGCAGTTTTATTTGCTGTATGAAGAGTAACTTACCTCCTTTCTGTTCTCTGTAAATTGCAATTGCTTTTTAGCACGAGAGTATTGTTCTGCCAGATGAATATTTTACTTCCTGATGAAGTTTTACAGATCTGGTTGCCAAATCTAGATTTAAAAGTACTAAGTGTATGTACCAAGTGCTTTGGAACTGGAGAGGAAAGTTATGGTGACAGCCATCAGCAAAAAAGGCTTTGCCTGTAGAACCTGCATGATCCAGTGTAAATAAAAATATTCTTGGAGCCAGCAGACCTGAAACAAAGACCTCTTCTGCTGTAAACCAAATTCAGCTGGAGCTGCATTGTTACTCCAGCAGATCATGCAGCCCTTGTTATACAGGGCTGACTCCTATGTGGGTTTGTCACCTTTGAAAGACCAAAAGTAGCTACCGCAGTCCATTGGTTGCCCTGCGTGCCTAAATTAGGCAGAGACCATGGAAAATCAATCAAGGTGACAGTATTTGTATGCAAAATGCTCACACAGGTCATATATATATATATATATATATAGATACATAAATATATTTGTTGAGACTTGATCATTGCAGAGGCTTTGTGAAAACCCTGTGCATAGAATTCCATTTTACTGCATTTTAGCTGTGCAGCTACTAAGTTCCCATGATTTCCCCTAATTTTTCAATTAGAGACAAGCTAAAATTAAAACATGATTGCAGGATGGTTTTTCTTCCAAAAAATGAATTTGTTTCTTCCTCACTATTTTCAGATCTTACTCTGTGTTACAAAGCAAGTATATAAAAGTAGTTGTGTTCCTGAAGGGCAGCATTAACCATACCATTAAACTTGCAGATTACCGAGTAAATGACAACATTGCTCCAACTATTCCCTACAACCAGTCATATGACCAGAATACAGGTGGATCCTACAACAGCTCAGACAGAGGCAGTAGTACGTCTGGTGAGTACCTGCAGGGTTTTCCAAGCCTTAGGCTTTGTGGTGTTTGGATGCTGTAGCTGTAATTGGCAATATTTACTGGGCTTAGAGGAGTGATGGGCAGAAATCCACTGACAGTAGACGTTGAACAGCATAAAAACTGTCCTCCCAATAGGTGCCTATATTTCTGTTGCATCCTTGTGACTGCTTAATGTCATCTAAATGTCAGTTAGTGACTGATTTTCCAAAGTTGTGAAAGTCATGAACTCAGATAGAGGTTGGATTTCCAAATGCTAATGGCCTCCTGGTTAATGTTATATTTTCCAGATGAGCAAGTCATAGAAATTTCTTCTCAACTGTCACCAAAAAAAAAAAAAAAAGGATTTTAATTTATGTGTTACCTTCCTGGTACTTCAGTGTTGTTTTTTCCCATCTTGTGTCTACTTACCCAGTTCATGAACCAGCTGAAGATACCACAGCAGCTGAGTGATAACCCAACAGAGCTGCTTTAAGAAGTTTTTCACTTTTTAAATTAAACCCATGTATTTTATTGAGTAAAAAAGCATTCAGGCATACATAAAATTTTTATAGGTTTCAGTCCCTTTATGTCAAATTTATTCTTGTACATTGTTTAGATATAGACAGTAGACAAATTTTGTTTCTCTTTGGCATCTCCTCTACAAATGATGTAAAAAATCCTTTGTAAAAATCTTGAAACAAAACAGCTTTTTGTGTTGACCAGAGCACTGAAATTGCACTCTGTACTTTGGGACCACTGAATATGTTTTAATTCAAAAGTTATGCTTTATCATTGTGGTATTACCTGTTCACTTCCAGGTTTGATTTCTGGTTGGGGTATATGAGCTAAACTAGAAACTACACATGGGCTTGGTTTGGGGCTTTACTGTAAGTCTGGTAGTTAGGCTGTGTTTATTTACATCAAACCAGTTACAGGGTGAGTTACAGCCATGAGTGCCCTGAACTTTACATCTACTAATCAAGATGAGGACTTCTCCCATTCTGTTCTGCTGTTGCCTTTGATAGTCCAGTTGCCTTAAGCCCAGCCTATGCTTTGTCCTGACCAGTTCTGACCAAGGCACGGTAGACATAAATATGTTGATGAGCCCTGCTGTGCTTCTGGATGATCTGAGTTCTCAGTGGCTGGGGTGAGATAAGCACAGCTCACAATTCGCCCAGCTGCTCAGTGGTTTTGTTCTGGGAGACAGCCTTTTGCCCATTCCCAGGTCTACAAGATCAGGATGTGGTTCTGAGCCTATGCTCTAAGATGTTAAGACTTGAAATCCAGCATGAAACATCTCAGGGGTATGAACCCACTCAAATTAAAAATGAGAGGGTGGTGTTCTCCATGCTGACGCTTATTAGGGTTATTCATAACTAACAATTTATAGTCCTGTGCTAAGGACTCCAGGAGGAATGAAGCAAGGTGACCAAAGGAATAAATAAATTGTGTTGAACTGTGTATGGTGCTCAGGGTACAGAATGCAGGTCGCCTTGGGATAGTTAGGGTCTTGCTTGACATACTGAGATAGCGGAAGAATAATTTTACGTCGCTAAAACGTGTATCTGGCACCTAGTGTGGGACAATAATAAACAGAACTGCTGTCTGTAAGAGTGGAAAATCTGAGACAGCAGAAGTTAAAAAAACAAGCTTCCTAAATCTCACTGCAGCATATTTAATCATGTGCATAAGGCTTTACTGTGATAATATAAAATCATGCCTCAGTTTAAGAGAGAAATGTGAAGGAGTCTAAAACATACTCGAAACTACAGCAGCTTTATCTACAATAAAGGAGTTACAATAGCAAAGAATTAAAATGTATATATACTAAGGAACAATTGTTGAGCCAGTTCTCATCATAGCCATGTCCAAACTTAAAATTTGAGACCACCTGAATAATTGGTCTTATTCAAAATTATTTGAACTGTTAAAGTGCATTGCTCTATTATGAGCTGTAATTTTCCAGTAAAGTAGTTGAAAACATTTGTGAAATACTTCATTGATCTTTATTTTTTTTTTCTGTTATTTTAGTTCTTCCAGTAATTATTTTCAACTGCACCTGCCATTTAGACTAAAAGTAGTAATTTCATTGTGCCTAAAATGTTTCAGTGGACAAGTACAAATTACCTATATTCAGCGACTTAATGCAACAGTAGAACTTTAATAGATCATATCTGTATCATATTGTATTTTAGGTTCTGGCAATTAAGTAGGATAAAGGCACTTCAGAAAATATGTCTACAGCTCATTTGTTTTAGATGATAATCTTTAATGTAATTAACAGAAGTAGGAAGCTCACTCTTAATGACATTGCTTGTAAAATTCATTTACGGTTTTATCACATTTTGACTGTTTATTTTAAAAATCAAAGTTTTGTATCCCATGTGGTTTTTTCCGTGCTATGTAAAGTTTCTGGCTAAATTCAACCGCTTAAAATGTAGATAAATTCTACGAAGGAGCTACAAGTACAAACTGGTGTAAAAAGGAGGAATGCCTATTTGCTCCAAACTGAGCAAAACAGTAAATTCTCAAAGAATGCAAGAGCATCTGGGAGGGACTACAGTTATTTCAGTTTTCATAGCTGGTGCTGAGGAGAGACTTAAAAGCATTACACATGTGTGCTGCTTTTTATTCACAGGGAGTCAAGGGCACAAGAAGGGTGCTCGGACCCCAAAGGCTCCCAAGCAAGCGGGCATGAACTGGGCAGATCTTCTCCCACCCCCTCCAGCACATCCACCTCCTCACAGCAACAGTGAAGATTACAGTCTTTCAGTGGATGAAAGGTAAGAAAGATGAAGACATCCTCCATCTCCTGCTTTAATCACTAGTTAATTGAACTGTAATTTGCCCTACAAACTGGCAGTGAGACCTTCCTCCAGCACTGTTCTGGTGCTGCTCGTTGAGCTGTAGCGTGGCAATTTGGAGAGCACTTACTGACAGTGGTGTGCGTCCACTCAGCACATCCTCACTGAGCTGTTCTCAAGAGCACAGAGAACAATGGTTTGTTTCTGGGCTATTAATACATGTATCAGATATGCTAATTACACAGTACAAATTTAAGTCCTTATTTTCTTAAAAAATTAATTTTAGCTATGACCAAGAAATTCCTTGTCCTGTGCCACCTGCAAGGATGTATCTGCAGCAGGATGAGCTAGAGGAAGAGGAAGAAGATGAGCGAGGTCCTACTCCACCTGTCCGAGGAGCAGCTTCCTCTCCAGCCGCTGTCTCCTATAGCCATCAGTCAACTGCCACTCTCACCCCCTCTCCCCAGGAAGAACTCCAGCCCATGTTACAGGACTGTCAGGAGGATCTGGGACACACACAACACCAACCTGACCGGAGGTGTGTGAATGCAAATGTAGCGAGAGAGATGTGACAAGAGTCGTCTGAGCCCCACTGAAAACTCCTGTTGAATTTAGTGAGGCCAACAATTTCCCCATTATTCTGTTACTCTTTAACTTCTAATTCAGGATGCTAGAACTATTTTAACCTAAGAAATAGGTAATTAAGTTGCTTTATTACTGTACCATGGGAAGGAATGCAGTATATCACTTTAGGGTACGTATGATGCTGACATAAGTTAAATTCACAGTCATCAGGTTATTAAAGTGGTATCGTTAACACAGCTTACCATATAATTACAGTTCCATTGTTTCCAATAGATTTACTGCATTATTACCATAAAATAGCATGCATTATTTCACAGTAACTGTGCAATTAAGTTGTCACCAATATGTATGAATATATATAAATATACAATTTATATAACCTATAGATTTTCCTCCTCTCATAAATCCTAATACAGGAAATTACTGCTTGCAAAATTTTCTTAACATTTCCATCTAACCTTATTTAAAGGAATGACCAACATTAATAAAGATAGATATTTGCTACAGGGAAATCTTGTTTCTTCTCTGAGTTGCTTTTACAACTGTTTTGCATATAAACTCTCACAGCTTCTCTCCCATAAAACAGTGAATTCTGAATGAGCCCTTTTATGTATGGTGCTTACTTCTCTTGGCTTTTGTTAAGAAGTCACAGCTTTTCCATCCCAAATTATGAGCTTTTATTATTTTTTTCTGCCAGTGGTTTGCACATATTGTTTATTGTCACAAATATATACACTTACCTGCAGTATTCTGTGTAGAATTTCTATTTTTAGTAAAATGCAAGCCTATTACAATGAAATTTATATGATTTTTCTGAGTAGACTGTAGAGCTCTGATTTTATCAACATATCTTACTGGATATTTATGGATGTATTTTCCAGAATGTTTTTTAAAATTTAGCTCATCTTTATGGCTCCCATTTTTTAAGTAGGCAGTAGTTATGCATCTTTTTTTTAAGGAGCCTATATCTGCTTTTACTTTAGCTCCCCACTACTTGATCTGCCTTGGTTTGTTTCCTTTACTGTTTATGGTAACACTTGTACCGTGCATCTTTTCCTCTATCTTCCTGTGTCTTTAAAATCACTCTGTTTATTAGTGGATGGCTGATTTCCTGTAGTTTCCATTGGCCCTGGTACGCTGGTCCACAGAAGTGTTCATTTTAATCACTTACATTTTCTGGGATATTAAAGAGGTTAAAGTAGCTGGACACAAATGGAAAAGGGAGAAGCTAAGTGACCGATAGTCATGAGTGACTTTCCAGAATCTCTGTGATTTTCTGGAGATTAGGATATGTGTCCTGACATACAGAATGGAGTAGACAAAAAGCAGATGTATACAAACATGCATAACCAGTCAGCAGCTGCCTGGAAAGTAGAAAGTTTGCTCAACACAAATACTCATGGCTGGTCACCATCAATGCCATCAAAAAGTAGTGGCATAAGGAGCTGGAAGGATGCTCCAATTTAAGCTCCTAGGACGTACAACTTATTCTCTTTGTGGACTGAAAAAATAAAATGTATATTTATTTTGTCCCTCCTACAATGGTTAAGTCTGGCTTTGCTGAAAGTCTTAGAATTTGTTAGTGACTAAATTTGTCTTTTCCACTTTACTTTTTCAAACGTTGTTTCTTTCCTTTTTGCCGCATCCATCTCATCAGTTTAAAAAGAGTCATATAATTCTATTTATTTGATTTGTAAGGCTTTCCTGACTACCTGTTCCATCTACTGGTGTTGATATGACCCAGGGCTGCTGTTGAGGAATTGGGTGTACTGTGCTCGACAGCTGTAACCCGTTCTGGTAGGGGTGGGGTTCTGTTTCAAATGTGGTGTGGCAATACCTTCAAACTAAGAATACGTTCCAAGTGGTGCCTTCCCATACTGATTTGGGGTGTCTTGTAAATGGTGGGTTTATAGTGAAAATAATGCCTGAAATACTGTTTGTCATACTTTCTATTAGGTTTACTCGTAGTTCTGGTGGGTATTATTTCGTTTGCTGGTCAGAACCAGGCATCTAGAATAGGATTCTGGTGGTGATGGTGTACTGTAATATTTCTCTGTCTGGTGAGCTTGCTAGAAATATAGCAAACTGAAATAGAAACCTGTGCTCTGGAAGAGTCAACAAGGAGAGCAAGAAACTAAAGATTTAGTGGGATAGCAGGTGATACCAGTGTTAAAGCCAGAGCTGAGATAGGAGACAATGTCACTGTTAAAGCGAGAACCTGCATCAGATAAAGGGGAAGAAGTATTGTTAATTCTCTATACCCGTGAACTAGCTGCTCTCAATTAACCTATCCTTAAAGGCTGGCAGCCAAACTACATTTTCAAGAACCCTAACATATTTTGTAACCAGTTGCCTGTCTTCTAATACCAAAACCTAGAGAATAGGCAAATATATCACAAGGACATTTGTCACAAGAGCTTTAAATTAAGACAGTAAAACTTTATTGGGCAAGGTCTCTAGTCAAAGCAAGTACAGATTCCAGGCAGCAACAAATTCTGGGATTTGGGGGTGCTTTTATAAATTGATTATTGGATATTCTTCATTCTGTTCAGTACTTAATACAGCAAGTGAAAAACAGTGGCTAGATTATGTAGTCCAGGGAAGATCCAATTTTCTCTTGCTATACAGTATTAGGTTTTTCCTTGCTAACATTTCTTTCCAGAATTAATATGTATTCCCATTTATTAAAATTTAAAGAAAACCAAAATTGCAAAATTGCCCTCACAAAAGAGACGATTTAACTATGAGAGTCACCATTTCTCAATGAAATCATAAGAGGGCAAAGTTGACAAAGGAAAATTACTTTGAAATTTTTTTCAAAGCAGACTGAAGTAGAAATTCCTGGTGAGCACAGCCAACAGGAGAACCATTACTGCAGAAAATGTGTTTTCCTGCCAGAGAAATGGCAATCAAAGAGCGTGTCTGTGGCCCCGTGTCGACAATGTTGCTACCTGGAACTTCTGAGTGAAATATTAACCAATCTTGAACATTGATCTGATATCTTATACTTTGCCTCCTTAAGCTGGAGATACCATTACTGACAAATAAAGATCAAAATAAGTTAACCTATAGATCTATATGCATGTTGGTACCCCTAAGGCCTAGAACTAACGTTGCAGTAGAAAATTCTTCTATTTCACCACCTAGATCAATTTAAAAAATAATGAAATTGCAGTCTCTCTTTTCATATCTTTCTGAATCACCAGGATGGGTGGAGGGAAGATAATGTTAATGGAGCAATCTGTTTGGATAGATGCATCTCTTGGCATCGATAGTTTCAAGCTATATGTTTACAATTATTTCTCTTGCTTATACTCTCAAGGGTGCACAAATAGTTTTTTTAATAGTCACATGACCTGCAAACAGCTCTTTGCTTAGCTCTACATGTGTTATTTAGGGAAAATGAACAGCTTTATCATTAAAGTCAGTGATAAAGGAACCGTATTTAAAAAATCAGCTTTCTTTGTGATAGATTTCAAAGTACATAGCTGTCAGTTCTGATTTACAGCAAAAATATAAACTAAAAAAACAAACCCGAGCATTTCAGATATAAATTAGATTGATTTAAAAAGGCAGGTCAAGCTTGCTGGGAAATAAAGGAAGTATTTTCATCAATCTACTATTTCCTCTGACTTCATTATGTGATTTCAATTCTTCTCGCCCTTGTATTTTTATGCAGACGTCAACCTGTGAGTCCTCCACCCCCTCCAAGGCCCATCTCCCCACCTCATACCTACGGATACATCTCAGGGCCCTTGGTCTCTGACATGGATACGGATGCCCCAGAAGAGGAGGAGGATGAGGCAGACATCGAGGTTGCCAAGATGCAGAACAGGAGGCTCCTTTTGCGTGGCCTGGAGCAGACCCCTGCCTCCAGCGTGGGGGATCTGGAGAGCTCCGTGACGGGGTCCATGATCAATGGCTGGGGTTCAGCCTCTGAAGAAGACAACATCTCCAGCGGGCGCTCCAGCGTGAGCTCCTCTGACGGATCGTTTTTCACCGACGCCGATTTTGCACAGGCTGTGGCAGCAGCTGCGGAGTACGCAGGGCTCAAAGTAGCCAGACGGCAAATGCACGAGGCAGCAGGAGGTGAGTGGTCCTCTGCTCGATGGGAGAATTGAAAAAGTGGCCATTGTGAAATGAATCTATCCACAGACGCGTTCTGAACTGCTGTTCTTAGGGTGTTTATAAGTCAGGAAGAGCCAGAAAAGGAGTTTTGGTGAAATAGTTCAAATAAATTGCTGCTCTGCATTGTTTTTCATAAGTAGTTCCTAGTTCTTTGGTCTCATTGATCGTGGACAAACATCCATCCTGCTGGTGGATTTACACTCAGAACTGAAGGAAAGGGAAAAGAAAAAGGATTACAGAATTCTATCTTTTCCCAGTATAAGGCTCCCAGTGTTTTCAGTCACTCTACAAGAGAAGATTTAATCCCTGTCTATTGAAGTGTCCAAATAAATAGTAAACCTTTAGAGTTCTATTTTCGCTGGATTGGAATTTTTTTTTCTTTTGAGGAATTCTGTTCAGGCTTTTACTGTTGTATTATTGGGATGAACTGGCTTTGTGTTGGTTTCATATTTTGACAGCTGTTATGAGTAGCATTTTAGATTGTAGGTTGTGCATATGCAGCAGAGCCTTATGCATATGTTTGGTTTTTTCCTTTTTCCTTTCTCCTGAATCACCACTGAACATATAAGACATGATATTTGAAATATTTCATTTTTACAACATGCTGGATACTAGTAGCACTGGCTATATACAGGTAATCAGTAACCTGACTAGGCCAAATGGATATTTTTATAGTTCAACTAAGAAATAAGAACACAGCAGGCTGGGATGCAAGTTACAGGCAGATCCATGAATGTTTTGACAATCAATCCTATTAAACTGCCAGGCCTGGAGAAGAGGTACTCTGTCACAACTGTGTCCACCCTGACTCCACAGATTTTCAACCTTCCTGCCATCTCTGACATCCTCTCCCGGTTAACAGTCCTTTGTTTCATTTCAACACAGCTGTTCATCATGAAGAGTGAGAGGGGAGGTAATTTAGTAATTCTGGATTAAATCCTGACCAGTTGAAGTAGGTGGCAAAACTCCCATTTGTACCCACGGGGCCAGGATTTTAATCCATTTTGTACACAGAAATTCCTATAAATATGTGTAGAGACTTACATATTTAGAAAAGGTCTTTTTACATCTGGTTGCTGATATTTTTGCAACAGTTAAGCTCATACTATGCAGCAGTTTGTATACATTGGTATTACATGTGCCTGACTGCATATCCTTAAAATGTGACCCTTCTTACTGCAAATAATCTATGATAAAATGCCAGTCATCCAGGCTCAATGCATTCCTGAAAATTCACTCAAAGTGGCAGCAGGGACTTCAGTACCTGAGACCTGCTGGTGACTTGCTCTGCTTTTGACAGGGAATGACCTCATGTGGCCTGAGCTAGGGAACGGGGAACCTGTCTTGAAAGGGAAACATTCTGCTCTTTCCAGAAACTGGCAGGGTAGGAATCCTGCTCGTGCTTGCCTGCTGATGGAATTCGTGCTCCTGGGGCAGGAACTACCAGCTACCAAGCAGCTGGATAATTTCTGTTCAACCAAGCCAGCCTGCCTAATGATAGGATAGCAAATGCTTCGATTTAGTTACAGCTCATTCTAAAACTGGATGAGCTTTACTATTGTTTTGACAGTGTATTTTTAGGTTTTGTACAGCTACAGCATTCTGATGTGAAAAGAGAAAGTATGAAAGGTTTTATTTTAGGTAAGAAAAATAACTTCAATTGTCCTATAACCACTTGCAGGCCGTAGACATTTTCATGCATCACACTGTCCCAGACCCACCAGCCCTGTATCCACCGACAGCAACATGAGTGCTGTTGTCATACAGAAGGTCCGACCTGCCAAAAAGCAAAAACACCAGCCAGGACATCTGCGCAGAGAAGTCTACACAGATGGTGAGTCCACTGAAATGGGTGAGAGCCTCAGTGAACCTTTCTAAATATCCATTCAGTGCGTGTGTGTGAAATTTTTCCACAGAGATAACGCTGTGTTTCAGAATTCAGTGATTTGTGTTTCCTGTTGCTAAACACACTGAACAGTTTAATCATTTTAAATGCCAGAGTTCCTTAATACTGTACATTGATGCTTCCACTCCAGAGCCTTGCACCTGTTTTCTATAGTGTCCTAATCGGCTAATTACCGCCATTATTTAAGAGCCCAGATAGCTTAAATAGTACAGTCATTGAGAATAATGTGTGGTTAGGATTAAAATCTTCATTCATGTGACTGACTATTAAAACCTTCAGTATGTGTCTTTTCCTGAAAAAAAACCAAATCACCATTCAAATGGTGGGCAACACAAGTCAGCGAATTGTAATCCTGACCACAGCATTGTTGCAAGCAGTTACTTTGTGAGTGAAAGCAAAATCTAATCATCTTCTCTCGTGCCTTCACACACAATATCAACTCTTGCTGAAAAGGCAGTGCTTGTATTCTCTTGGGGGTGTAGGATGATAATGCAAACATTGTGATGTTGTCTAGAGAGAGCCTTTAATGAAAATGCCTCAGGTGGTGCAGCTTTTATTAAAGCACTGCCTTCCAGTTGTATAAAACAATCCGTGGGCTTTGTTGGAAATTCATGTAAGATAAATTCCCCAAGACTTAACCCATCTTGTCAAGTTTGCTGAATTTGCTAACAGGAGGGAGATGTGGGGGAAGGGGAGGGGAGGGAAGGGAAAAGGAAAGAAGGGCAGAGCTCCCCACCTCCTGCTTCTCTGCAACAACAATCTGATTAGGACTTTCATTACCAGTCTGAAATTTTTCAAAGAGGGGCATCATTTGCCATTATCATATGAAAGCCTAATATTATAGATCCTTATCCAGGGTTACAAGAAGGGAGTTTTGAAACCACTTCTCCCTGTGATTCCTGCCACTTGACGAAAAAATTTAATACAAAGCTCAAAGCACGATGAGCAGAAGTAATTTAGCAATGAGTGGTTGTCCGTGCCATTATCTGTACTTTATTCCGAGTATTTTCTCTCAGTAGCATCTATCTGATATTAGACTGCGTTAAATGCTGGCATGACACAGTGCACCTGGGCCTCTTGGCTTGTGCCCAGGCCCCTTCTGTCAGCGAAACTGAGCTGTTGGAATATTATCTGATTTCAAGGGGTTATTACAGTGGTTTTGTGCATGTTTGCTTTTGTGAAAGGACAACACAAGGTGTAAATCCCAAAACTGTACCAGAAACGTTACGTTTATGAGACTCTCGTAATGGCGTTTCACAGGATTTTATTGACATTTTATCAGCTTTTATTCTCTTGAAGAGAATGCTCTTAACTGAGTAATTGGCAAAGCATCAAGCCTCAATACAAACACAATAGCTAGGACATCAGAAATAAATAAATAAAGGTGTTTTATGTGGCCATTTGCTTCTAACACAGGGATAAATGAGAGATGGACCTGTATTTGATGACAGGTTTTTGTCAAAGTAGTTATACAAAGCTAAATCATAGAGCCATTGTTATTAAATATTGCAATATAGATTTGACAATCATGATCAATATTTGTTTTGTGTTATGTAGCACCTGCTTACTTCAGCATATTTTCTAATTAAGTAAGAATTTCCACTAACCTCTTTATAGTGAAATACAGTGTGGTCATTCAGGGAATAGCAAATTATGGCTTTAATTCCTGCAGATCTAATAAGATCCAGTTCAAAGGTTGAAGGATTTTTTTGGTTTAGATTTTTTCTTTTTAATTATTATTTTTTCCCCTCAGTCTGTTTGCATAAGCATATTTGGAACCTTACTGTTGATTCTAACCATTCACTTTAATAGCCACATCTAGAATATTGTGACCCTTCAGAATTAGTTATAAAATAACATCTACTAATTGTTTTCCTTAGGTGGAGAAAAGTCATATGGATGCATGAATGAAACATTTCAGCACAATTGACCTTTCTGAGATATACTTAGGTTTTTATACTGGATTGATGTTACACTATTATTTATCTTTTTTATAAAGGAGTGCCTCATACAGAGTTGCTTTTTTTTCCTCATAATGAGTGAACATGCATGTTTTTGCAGTAGTAGGGGGAAAAAAGCAGAAGCATTCAAGAAATACTAAAAACACAAAAATACGTTCCTTCTTTACCTTCTCAGCCTTTAAAATGGAATTTTAAAGAATTGTATATAAAGAATTTTCTACTGTTCCCAAATTACCTGAATTATTACTTGCTAACACTTCTATGAAATACGGGTGTAATGAAGAATTTAAACGATTAGTTGACAGGGAGGATATATAAATAAATTAAAGATTTTCATGAATGGTTGAAAATGCTAGGAGTATTATCAATAGCAATATATATGTCTTAAAAAATTCTCTATTTTATTTTCTTCATACAGAAAAATTTGTGAAAGAGGTTGGTCTTTCTGAAGGTGTGTGTTTCTTAATAACATAGCAATAAAAGACCTACTACTACCTATTTTTAAATAAAGGAGGGTGCTCTATGATCTACTCTGCATTGTCCAAGTAGTAAAAATTATGTATTTTCTGTGAGCACTGGTTCAAGTCAGTTGCTCCTTCATGTGGGATGGGATTTCAGCTCACTTGTTTTGTTCCTTGACAGTCATCCAGGCAGTGAAATGTTCTTCATATTTGTTGCTAAAAATCTTTGCTCAGTAGGTGGTAAGGATTAAAATGTATGCATTTTTAATTGCTCTTCATCTAGCCTTTTAAGACAGTTTACTAAGAATGCATTACAAGAACCAACTAGCAGATGTACCCTCCTTCTCAACCTTGTCTGACCTACTTACATATTTAATTTAGAAAACCAAACTTTAAAAAATACGTTTGTTTTTTCTAAATATATATATATGAGAGTCTCTTCTGAACTGTCTTGAATTGATTTATCAGTTGTTACAAGCCCTCAGAATTGTGAGTGTTTAGATAAAAAGGATAAAAGTACTTTGCCATTGTTCTGATTCAGTAGGTCTTTCAATAGAAATTATGCCATTCACAGTTCACATGAGATTTTAAATCCTGATGCTTCTTTAAATCTCTGAGTGACAAAAAATACTAACCAGTTTTGCAGCTAACTGGCTGAGACTGTAACTGATTTATTTAGCTGTGTTATCAATCACATGATGTGAGGGCAGCTGAATTTCTCACAAAAGGCAATTGAACATCTGCCAGATATTCCTCGAATATTCACTTGGAAATGTTAAGCCTTTATGCATGCCAACACCATTTGTACTTTTGTCTCCCTCTGCCTGTGCAGTACAAAAAAATCTACTCTGTATGAAGCAAATTTTAGCAAGGTAGAAAATAAGGAGGAATGCATTTCTTACCTCTGCTAAAAATCAGCTTGTTATTGAATTTTAATAATTTTCAGATGCTTGCCCTCTTCTCAGTCCTTACTTCTGAGTGCATTATGAGATATTTTGTAAATACTGATTTTGTTACTTGAGGGAGGTTTTTTGGAGTGAAAATTGTTGTGATAATTATGCAAATGTACTTAAAAGAAAAAAAAAAGCAACAGCCCTCAGCTTTTATGCATCACTTTGGGTTTTGCTGTATTGATTTGTTCATCCAATTATTCTGTACAGTGTGAGCCATATTTCTTGAGAGACAAAGCATGAAAACAACTTCAGTACATGAATAATAGCTCAGATTATGACATGTCTGGGAATCTTAAATGCTGTCTAAGTTTTTTTAAAGTCAGGAACAATCTTGAGTTTTGCACACCGGCATGAATGTGCAATAGGCAAAAAAGTCACTTTGTATCTTAGAGAATGATAGAATGGCCTAGGTTAGAAGGAACCTCAAAGGTTATCTGCTTCCAACCCCCCTGCCATGGGCAGGGACAGCTCCCACTAGACCAGGTTGCTCAGAGCCCCATCCAGCCTGGCCTTGAAAACTTCCAGGGATCGTCTTCAGTATTGCATCAAATCTGTAGCTGCTGTTTTCTTCAGGGTGTGACTCTGAAAATCTGCAGGCTGATAGAGTTTAAAAGAGAGAGTTGTCTTATGAAGCCTAATTCCCTCATTGGTCACTACTTAACAATTTTTTTGTGCTTATTTGTGGCTTCTCCACTTTAGTATCAAACTAATTTAGCAGATTATTTTTCCTCAATACTGTTTTGCTTATCCCGTGGTTCCTGTATGTGTTCTCATTTAGAAAATTATGGTCTCTCCTTTCAAAAGACACACATGGAAGGTTTCTGCTGTAGGCTGTGCTACAAAATGGCATCCATTAATTGTTTGAGTTACGTGGGAAGCAGGGTAACAGCAATACATAGACATGAATGAAACATGTGAGCACAGCTGACCTTTAACAAATACTTCTGAGTTCTTTGTATTGGTTTGATGTTGCTTTGTGATTTATTTTTTATTCCTTACAATGGAAGCTTCCATTTTGCTTTTAATAAGAAGTGTGCCAGTTTGTACTCGAGGAGGCAGATTGAATCTGGATTTTCTCTGTGATCTGAGCTGTTAAAATAAATACCACAGGGGTGTAATAGTGTTGACCTCTGAAAGGGATTTTTTTTTCCTCTGTAAAGGATTCTTCTCTGTCAGAAGTACTGTGTTATAATGAAGATTTTTATAGTTTCCCTGCAGGTTGCAAAAATGTTCTTGAAAGAGAATATCAATTTTCTTTAGTTATTACTGTACCATAGAGCTGCTGCCAGTTTATGAAACTTTTTATATCAATGCATCTTCCCTTTCCATAGTCAAGATTCAACACCACTTTGTTCATTGTCCTGTGTAGCCAGATAGGATTCTTGAACAGAGTAGTTTGTTCCAAGCTGTATTTTATAGGCTACAGGAATGTTCCTTCCCTTTGGTATTCATTTATCCAGTGCACCGCCAAGCCACATCTGCTGGACACTGGCTCTTAGGGTGGCTGAAAAGGCTGATGTTGGATATCTACGCTCCCTTTACATCAGCAGGCTCAAGAGAAGGGCTATTCAGTGCTTTATTACAGAGAAAGTTAGTGGAGCATGTTGAGACACATGATATTGCATTGCTGGGGTAGAGTTAATTTCTTCTCAGCAGCTGTTAAGGTGCTTTGTTTTGGATTTAGAATGAGAATGGTGGTGATGATGTTTTTTGCCAAGTTGTGTTTATCCTAAGTCAAAGCCTTTTTTTTTTTCCTTGTCTCATGCTCTGCCAGTGAGGAGGTGCACAGAAGAAACTGGGAGGGAGCATAGCTCAGACAGGTGGCCCGAACTGACCCAAGGGATATTCCACACCACAGAACATCATGTCCAGTATAGAAACTGGGGATTTACCCAGAGGGGCCCATCTGGGTTCAGGAAGGGGGTCTGGCATTGGTCAGTGGGTGGTGACCAATTGGGTGACCAGTGGGTGGTGAGCAATTGCATTGTGTATCACCTGTTTTTTCCCTTATTATTATCATTATTATTATTGTTTACCATTATTATATTATTTTACTTTTATTTTCAATTATTAAACTATTCTTATCTCAACATACGAGTTTTACTTTGATTCTCCTCCCCATTCCACTGGGGTGGGAGAAGAGAGGTGGGAGGTCGAGTGAGCAGCTGAGAGGAGATTCATCTCCAGCTGGGTTTAAAACCATGACAGTAGTTTTTAGTGCCCAACATGCACCCCAAAGGGTTGAGATAAGGACAAATCCAACAAGAGTTTGTTTAAAGAAAAGCATCTGTGGTTCCAGAAGCCTACACTTCTGAGTTTGAGTATCTTCATCCACTTCTAAATCAGTGTGTCCTCTTCTGAGGGAAGACATGCTGTGAGAAGGAAATTTTCCTCAAGAACGAAAGTATTGTTGGAATCTCCACAGGCTAATTCAGAATTTGTGTTATCTTTTAAGCCTTGTCCAAGTTCTGTAATCACTATCAGTGTTCTGTGAGAGATGAGGTCCATCTCCAGCCTTGCTTTTGCAGAACAGTTCTTGTGCTCAATAAGCTTTAGTCTGGATTGACATGGTCTTACGCACTGGGCTTTCAAGAAGCATACTACACACAACTCTGAGACCTTAGGCAGACTTCACGTGAATTTTCATGTGATTGCTGAATTGTAAGAGGTTATATACTTCTTCAGACCAACACTTTTTGCAGTAGATATTGACACTTAAGATCATCTGGCTGTGGGTCTTTGTGATCCAGAAATTCAAATTTGCATCTACAGGGCTGGGCAGCCCAGTAGAAGTAGTTTGGTTTGCTCTTTGGTGGCAGGACCTCGCAGGCCATTTTTAGAAGAGGTAGCCTGAGTGCTACTCTGATGGCTGGAATTACAGACTTTCACTGCTGAGGCTGTGTACTGAGCAGAGGTTGCCTCTCTAAACCATGTTTAACAGTTACAGATAACAAAGGAATGCAACATAACTGATCCCGTGCTTTCTTGACAAGTATGTTGTAAGTCTTGGTGCTGTGACCACTTCCCTGTGAGCCTGTTCCAGTGCCCAACCACTCTCTGGGTAAAGAGCATTTCCAGTCTAAACCTCCCCTTCATTTTGATTCAGCCACTTAGTTTATCCAAGCTTACATTATGCCTTCTTAGGTTTTGAAAATGACAGTCCTTTTTCTTAAAATGTATCTGCAAATAGTGAGTGTTAAGTAGATACTTAAAATTAAGTCTCAATATTTCAATTGTTTACCTTTAGCTGCTCTCCAAGACTGATGTTCCCCTAACTGCTCAAGTTCAACAAACAAACTACCCTGATGGGATTTTTTGTTTGGTTGGTTTGTTTTGGGTTTTTTTCCACCAACACAGTGGAGTTACTGCAGCAGGATATCATTTCCCTGAAGTATGTCCAACCTTATGAACCATACCTTTTGATATCTTTCTTCCTCATCATTCCAATCCAGCCAATTGATAAAATTTCCTGTCTTGTTTAAAACAGGTCAAGGATAATTCCAAGATATGTCACCAGGTGAACGTGGTTGATGGTTCCTAGTAAGCTTGCAGAGCACTGAATTCTGCATTGCTTCACCTTTCCAAAGGGCAGATTCAAGTCACTCATGCTTTGTGTCACTGGAAAACCTCTCAAAAATGTCTGGCATGTGCCATATCTGAACTTATATGTATATATTAGAGACTTGTTTTGTCTTACTCAGGAGTGTTACCTTTATTTTTGACCCATTTTATGTAAATGTCAGTTGAAATATTCTCTGGAATAGACTGAGAATTAACTGTATATATAGTGATTGTGTTTGAAAAACACAGCTGCTTCCAGATTTTTGTGGAAATAGAAATGCACACTATTACAAAATGCTGAAGTTACAATTTTTAATAGTGAAGGGGTTTTTTTCTAGTAATTTCAGTTGAGAATATTAACCACATCTCACTTTTTTTAACCTGTTGTTCTCTTATATCCCTGTGAATTGTGCCTACAGCTTTATTGTGAACTGCTTTTGTATTGCCACTTCTTGCTTGGCTCCTATATTTTTTTCTTCACATTTTACATTCCGCAGAGCACTGTTGTATCCTGATGAACATTTTACATATTCTAGTTTTATGTCCTAATGCAAGAATAGAAAAATATAACTAAGTGAATTATATTTGGGTTTTATAAATAGTATTTTAAAATATACAGAATTTTAGAACCCCTTAAGTTGTGCTAATTTACAGAGCCAAATTCAGAAGTCTTTGTGTGTCTTTTCTTCTTTTTTTGTTTTTTTCTGAGAGCTTATTACTTCATTGACTGACTGTGGTTTTTTCTTTAGTATGTCATGACATACCCTCAGACACCAAGGATATGTGTGTTAGTTTAACCTATTGTTTTAAAAGAAGAGTGCAATACCACATATAGTTTATCCTTGCATATGTCAGCAATGCATCTGATACACATTCTTACATCCCAGCCTGTTTGCTTTAATGCTCACTACACTGAAGACCTTGAGCACCTGCAGCACAAGCTGCTGTATTCTTGAATGGACTTAGCAAAATATGATAAATATCAGGAAGGATATGTTATTATCCTTAACTCTTTGTTGATACCCATAACTGGTGTTGTTAATATCCAAGTGCCTAAAGTTTATTGCAGTTTTCAGTAATGGCTTTTAAGAAAATATTGTGATTTGAAAAGGCAGTTAGAGGTCTTCCTTTGTGTTTTTAAAGCTCAAGCTTTTGAAAAAATACCCATCAGCAGTTTTAACAGTAGCATAATACTTTTTGGGGTGGAGAGAGAAGGGCAGAGGGAGGGCTGAAAATAACCAAGAGCATCTGTTTCTTCAGTTCAAGTTAAATATTATTTCTTCATTTCACTGGTGCGTGATGTCACCGCAATGACTTCTTCTCTCTCACCTTCCTAGACTTGCCACCTCCTCCTGTGCCACCTCCAGCCATAAAATCCCCGACGGCCCAGTCCAAGGCGCAGCTGGAGGTGCGGCCGGTCGTGCTGCCCAAGCTCGCTGCCATGGACGCGAGGACAGACAGGTCGGCCGAGAGGAAAGGAGCGAGCTACAAGGGGAGGGACGGGGCGGAGGGCAGGCAGCATGCCGACGGGCGCACGCACTCGGGGGAGCGCAGGGAAGCCCAGGAGCAGCCCGGCGACGGCAAACTGCGAGCAAGCAAAGCACCAAAACGAGACGGCACACCAGCAAAAACTCATCTTCTTCAAGGTCATTCTGCCCGCTCGGGGTTATCTGGGGTGCTGGGTGTTGGTCACTGGGAACTTGGCAGGCTGCTGAAGAGAAGTTAGAGCTGCTGAATTGCCACTAGTGTTAATGTGGGTCACATGGCAGGTTCTTGTTAGGGGAGAACAGAAATACAAGCTCATTACAAGCTTACAAAACATTCTTTTTCTATCTTGCTGCCCTCAGACCCATCATGTATTAAAGCTAATGCTGGGGAAAGCAGAAAGAAATATGCCTTAAGAGTTGTAAGGATCAGTGTCCCTGCTCCTACCACACACTTGTAGTCTAGTTATATTTAATGTTTCTCATTATGATCTGCTTTATAAGGGAACTGAGTGAAGTCAGACCGTAGATCTGTAAGAAAGAAACTTAACTTTTCTACAAAAGGATTAGCACTTAGCCCATTTTGCCAATTTGTAGAGGACAAAAGGGCCAGAATGATGCCTGGTCCTGTTTCAAAAGTAAGAAAGCCCTAGTAGTTGTGGATTAATTATAAATACTAACTGGCATGGCATTATACGAGCCAGCCCTGAGCAAAGTAATCTCTTATATACGGAAAGTGGTAAGTTTACTCATTAATGGAATGTGCCAAGTGTTCACTAAGAGCACAGATTGATACAAATGACTGGTCCTTTCTACCTACAGGTATTTAGGGATAATATCAGGGGAATTTGGGTAGTAAGTTGGTTAAATGGGTGCATGAATAGAAGTTTGATTACAGTGGATTGCTACAGAGAAAAGTTATTAGAATACTACCACAGAGGATAGTGGTGAAATTTTAAAGCATGGTGACTAATTGTGTCTCAAATTCAGCCTGAGAAATGCAGGGTCCAGTATTTAGGTGGATTGAGTTCCTTGTATCATATGTGTATTCTCATTTCCTCTTACTCTGTCACATTGAATATATACTGCAGGGAGTGGGGTTCTTTTCATTTTCCTGTAGAACACAGACCAGGGATCCTAAATTGAAATGAAATGGACACTAATCATGAATTAGTTTTTCTGTGGTGAACGTTACCATGTAAAGACTATAAATTTCCTTGAGAAAGCTTCTGTAATGCTGTTATGGAAGCAGCATATTTCATGTTCTTGTCAGGCATCACTTCCAACCTCCTGAGAATCATAAAAAGTAAATCAGCTGCATGCAGAAATTTTAGGTTCACTATCTCTGGGCTTGTAAACATAACAATGTGTGCATTTAATTATACAGAGGACATCCTGCCATATTCTAGACCAACGTTTCCAATATCAAATAATCCGAGAGATCCCAGCTCCTCCAGCTCCATGTCATCGAGAGGGTCAGGAGGCAGACAGAGGGATCAAGCAAATCTAGCCCGAAGGAATGTTGCAGAAATGCAAGTTCTGGGAGCCTATGAACAAGGAGAAGAGGAAGAAGAAGAAGAGATGGAGGTAACTGCAGTTTTAATACTGAAGATGACTACAATAAGGCTGGTTTTGTTTTTAGACAGATGCCAGGAAAAAACACTTTAGAAGCAGAAATATTTCTGTTCAGGAAAATAAGTGCATTTAGCTGTCCATTAATGGTGTGCCCAATCCAAGTAAATAAACTTCAAGAATGTGCCAAAACCATAAAAACCAAGTAATACATAGTATAATGTAATTGTCACCACGCTAAAACTTATGGAACAGAACTTGCAGAAATACAGTATTTTGAAGAGCACATTACCCAGATTCTTTCAAAACTGAAAATATAGAACTAGAGCATCTAAGAATACCATGACATTGCTTTTCACATCTTTTGACAGTTTATCATTGTAGATTTTATTAGATATTGAGACATGAACTTTTTTCTTTTTCTGCCTAATGATATTGATTCAATTTAAATACTGGTTGTAGATAGGGTGGCCAACATACAGTCACACTGCTGTGCATAATTAAAATTAGTAATTATCATTTAAAGGTAGCAAATCTCTAAGAAGTATATAAACCAAATTTTAAATAAAAAAGTTTAACATGTAGTAATTTTTGTCCTCTTTTTTTTAATACAGGAAACAGAAAGCTGAAGACAACAACATGTACTGTAACAGGCTTTTAAAATCTAATCAGAAAAAAAATAAATCACTTAAGATGCCTCAAGTCTGATGATGTTTGACGCCAGAAATAATGTTCAGTGCAATCAGAGTGTACAATTTTTCCTTTTTCCTCATGCCATCAGAATGCTAGTTTTTGTTTTATTCTTTCTTTGTAAACCCTCCTCACTAGGAAGGGCCCTCGCCTATTCCGTAACCATGAGCGCATCACCTTTGCTGCCCGAGCAGGCAGGGAAGCTGCTCTTCGAGGTGCTTGGGCCAGCTGCTGCTTCAGGATTAGAACAGAAGGGAATGCCAGGGCCTGGCACTCCAAGGTTTCTCCCCAGCGAGGCGGTGCTCAGTGCACTGCCTGCTCACCAGTGAGCCAGTCGGTAACAGCGCAAGTGACACGGCAGCGATCAGAGAGGTCCCCAGAGTGAACGTGCTGCAGAACATTCTGTGGTTCTCGGGGTTTCACTGTAGTCTGCAGCCAGTGCAAATGGTATCTTGCAGTTTTAATACAGACTGTGTGTCTTGTTTTCTGCCAGTCTCTTGCTAACCTTTTGCAGATGATACAGTTTGACAAATGAAAGTAAAATTAATTTGGGACAAGGTGGCTCTTATTGTAAATATGTACTCATTTTAAACCCCTGTGGTACTTTGATTTGTCTTTCCATTTTCATCATTAAATACATTCTTATTAAAAATGTCCTTTGGGATAGGTAGGAGGTAAGCCAGTGTGATTGCTATTTGCCTAATCATAGCATGAGCAAGTTTATCTGAAACTTTTTTCTAATTTTCCAGCCTCAACAATGCTTATGAAAAGAAAACCAATGGACATTTTTAATAATGATTAGGTAATATCATCAACTGTTACTGGCCCAAATCTCAGACCTCTACTTGTGTCAATTCACCTTAAAGAAGAAGTGCCACTTAAAGAAGTTTTGTTTGATCTTGGCAATGAATTTTTTTTGTAATGCACTGCTTATCTTTTTTTTTTTTTGGTTTTAAAAGCACAATCACTAAACTTTGTTTGTAAACCATTGTAACTATTAATCTTTTTTTTTGTCTTATTGAAAATGTTAAGCATTTGTTTTGGGATATTTTTCATCTTTTTGTTAATGCTCTATGTTTGTATTTGGAATATTTGAATGATGACAGATGGTAAAGTAACAAACGTAAATGTGGGCCATAATCAAAACACTTCTCACTTTTCCTGGACTTACAGAAAATTACCAATTTTTCTGTGTCCTCTCTCAACATTGGATTATCATTAAAGCTGAAATAGAGGCATTAGTTGCATTGAATTTGCCAAATGATGTCCTCTGTCTGTAGATTTTTCTGATCTTTTTTGTAATTATAAAATTTCTTTGTCATTGGTGCTAATGGAAAAATGTGTGTTTGTTTATTGACAGCTATCAGGACTAGCCCCAATGAAAAAAAAAAAAAAGAAAAAAAAAGAAAAAAAAGTGTTTTGGTGTTTACTGAGGACTGAAATTTTTCATTTAGCTAATTTTTAAAGAAAGGTTCCATAGAAAGGGTGTGCAGTACTAAAGGAAAAATCCATGTGATTAATGTTTTCATTATGTTCATGTAAGAAACCTCATATTTTAGCCATAATTTTGCATACTGAGGATCCAATAATCAGAAAAGTAATTTTTGTCACATTATTTATTAAAAATGTTCTCAAATACATTATCTTTCCTGTGTAATTTCTTGTGTTCCCTGAAGCATAATTTTGGGGGCAACTCTAATCTTGTTTCTATTGGCAAGAGCCAGGATCTGTTCCACTGTAATCATGCAGCTACAGTAGCATGGGCAAGGTGGGAGAGCTGGATGCAGCCTAAGATTTTGCATAATTACAATTGATTGCCTTAAAGATCTGATTTCTGGGTACTTCATGAACTGTGATAATGAAAACTTCTCTCAGCCTGCCAATTTCCAGAGAGAGCTGATGAAGAAAATCTGTACCAACAAAAGTGTTCACCTGAGGGGTGAGACACGTTGTCTGCAAAGGGAGTAAGTTCCAAGTAACTGAAGAGAATGAATGGTACAAGTCATATGTTTGTTGGGACCTGCACAAATCCCAAGTTTCCTGACCTGCCTGCTGGCCTGTGCTGTAGCCATTCTGTGGCTGGCAGAGCCCTGCTGTGGATCATGGTGAAGGAGGTGATGGCCCCTTTTGCACTCTTCTGTTTTCATAAGCCTGCGTACTGATCACCCTTTCCTTATCCTCTACCCATCTCCCCAGTTAAAAATTGCTGATTTTGACTGACACACTTCTCTGCTGTCTAGCCACAGAACACTGCTAGAGCCTTACCAGGCACGAGCCTCAGGTACAGGTTTTTTCATAACTGCAGCTTTGAAGCACATAGGAAGATTAGGTAGAATTGTTAAATGTGTAACCTTTCTGTGTTGACTTTTTTCGGATGTCTTCAGTCCTCGTACCTCAGAGCAGCATGTGTTAGAGCCCACATTATCCAGGCTGGAGCCCATAGATAGGTGATACCTATGTGGCCTGCCTGCACCTTTCCTTTGGAGGAGGCAGGAGAGGTGGGTTTCATGGGCACAGCTGAATGTCTTTCTTGGCACCAGAAACAGCCTTTTGGTTTGAGGTGAGCCATTCTCACAGCAGGGTGAAGGGGGCAAGGTGGAGCTCGAAGAAGAGTCCCTGAGTGTGTCAGCCCCTTGGCACAAAACCTTAACCTGCTGCCAAAGGTGTTCTGTTGCATCTCAATACTGGGACCTGTGCAGACCTCTCTAAGGTGTATCTGCCCAGAAACCCTGGTGCTGCATGACTGAAATAACAAGTACTCACTTCACTCTCTGCTGGCACGGTGACAAAATGGAAATCCCATGCTGGATCCCCAGCCATATCCATGTCCATCTGCGTAGTTTCACTGGAAGTTCTGACCTCAGCCAGCAGTAAGTGGGAAATGTTGCCCTATGAGGTTTTATATGAAGTTGTTATAAATTTGTTGGTGGGTGTTCCCTAAGAGGTTTTTTGGGTTGTTTTTTGATTGCATTCACTTGTAGCTGGCAGTGTCTTGAACAGTGTGTCACAGAGTTGTCAAGGGTTCTTGCACTCACACTGGGTTCTCGGTGCACTCTGGTCTTTCCAAAACCAATGTCATTAAGGAAAATATTTACAAGCTTGATCTTGAAATTATGACTCCTGCTAGTCAATATTGAGACACACCTGGTTTAGTCTTTGCCATTGAGGTACAGTAAAATGAGGTCATTTGCACATAGCTACATTTCCCAAAGAATTATGAAGTGATTGGAAAGCCAACACAACCAAAGTAGTGTTCAGAGGTTTTGATTATGCTCTATACCTGAAAAAGCAAGTATTCTAGTGGAAAATCCATAGCTTCTGTGTGCTGAGTTAATATCATGGTTGTAGACGTTTTATTTTTCTTGTAGTTTTTCCTTTGAAATCCTGTATGAGTTCCTGTTAAATTGGACTTTACTTGGAGTAAAATAATACTATTATACTATGAAAGAGGTCTAAAATAACATTCATAAAATTGTATCAAATGCCTTGCATGTATTTTAGCATTTTTTTATCCAGTGAGTTTATTTTCCAATGAGTAATTATTCTGATGTATAAATGACAAAGTGCTTTTATTTTAAGATAATGCAAATATGCCCTAGATCTGTATTTGCAAAAATTGTACAGGAGGAGTAGGTTAGCTGCAACTGATCATGAAACCTAAGCAATGTAATTTGCTTCAATTCTTGTAAATATATTTGAAGTATATACCACCTCACTTCTTGTATTCCAGAACCAGCTATTTGTAAAAATAACAACCTGGTTAATTTATAGCTTTAGTTAGCATGTAAATTTTACACAATGTTTTGTTTTTAACTACTTTATTTTTCTTTAATCTATTATCTTCCCTCAAAACTTAATGAAGAAAGAGCTTCCATGGGAAAACTGGAGGGTCTGCCGAACATAGCATCTGTTCTGCAATATGGTTTTTGAAAGCTAACATCCCACCTCTGTATTCGTAGCTCCTAAAAGATTTTCTGTCAGCAAGAGAACTACCTATTAAAAATTAAAAATGCTATATCCCCTCTGCGAGGTTTACAAATTAACTAAAGCATCTACTTTCAAGTGGAGAAAATTATTTTATACAGTGTTTTTGCTTATGTTACAGATGAAAATTCTTAGCAAATGGAAGTCCTACTGCTTATGTATAATATAATATGTTTAGTGTGTACACAGGGAGATACTGATGTTTGCAAATGCAGATTTTTATGTGTATGGAGTTTTTTATTTGCTGAGATTAAGATTGGGAACTGAGAGTCTTCCAAACACTCAGATGAAAGGCAAACTTGTTTATGGGTGTTTGAGATTTGCCCACACGTGAGTAACTCCCAGTATTGCCATGGTCATCATCCTCACTGGACATGCCCTTCAACAGCTTCGTTTTGTATTGGGCTGACTGAAAAGTTGAGAATTTAGGTCACACAATGAATCTTTAAACTTGGCAACAACTTGGATCTCAGTGTGAACTGTTTACACAGATTTGATTTCCTTTAGTTTTTTTTTTTCCTTGTCTGTGATGATTTTCCTGTTGCCTATAAATATGTTCTTCATAAAAGTCAGTGCTGTCTGTGGCAGTGAAACATTTGAAGATTAAGGTTATTATTTTTTTAAACTGCTCCTTTCTTTTTATCAAGCCACTGAATTTTGGATCACAGAAACATTCAAAGATTTTGAGATGACACCATGGAAATGAGGATCCTTTTACATTTGCTGTCCATATTGAGGATGTGAAAAAATTCCATCCTATTCAGAAAAGGAAGAGGAATTGATGAAACTGGAATCCAGTCTCTATGAAAGCTAAAAAGCAGGAAGGCAGGCTGGAGAAGATGAATCAAGGGACATAAAGAGAAAAAAAAATTGAGGCACCGAAGAACTCAGCTGTCATTGAGACTAATGGCCAAAGTACTGTTGAATTGAACTGTTCTGGAAGTGAATTACCTTCTTACAGAATGGCAAAGAATAGCCATCACAGTGCAATGAGCACTGGAAGAAGAGTGAAATCCTTGCTGCATGCTTATTTTTTTCAGAGTCCTTGCTAAATATGCACCAAATGGCCTCATTTTAAGCTACTAGAAGAAACAGTGAGGTTTTAATTCACCATGGTTTTCAGTTTGTCACATGAGATGAAGAGGATGGGACCTACTCAGTTCTAGTCTCTGGCATAAAGTGGAGCCAATTGCTTTTCAGATTTTTCTTGGAGCATGACAATCAAAGCCATGAGGATAAAAATGGTGTTTATTGATTTTTTTTTTTAAGCCTAAGATATTTTTAGCAAAAGCAACATCAGGAAATGTAGAATAAAACTACTTAGTATCGACTTTTATTCTGTGGCTTCCCACCAGTTTTAAAGCACAGATGTGGTTCAAAGTCAGCAGCAAGGGATAACAGGAAAGGAGCCCTTAGGGGCTTTGATCCATAGAAGGACAAAAGCAAAATAAATAAAAAAAATTAAAAGAAAAACCCTCCACCCCTTTTTTCAGCAAATGGTAGCTAATAGGATATTTCTAAAGCATTCGGATAGCATGAAAATAATGGCCAAAAACCTTTATTTCTGCTATGTTAATTGTCGTAATATCAAAGATTTCATTATATCCCTGAAAATGATGTTTGTACAAGAAATTGCGTTCTACTGAGCTGAGTACAGAGCAGTGCAGTTCCTCATACCTCATAAAAGCCTGAAAAAAGTGAAGCTGACCACAATGTTGTGAGCAGCATGCCAAGTCTTTATCCCGCTGACCGCACACCTTACTAATTAAAATAGAAACAAAGTGTTAGTTCCCATAGCCTTTGTTAATCATGTTACAAAGGTGGCAGCATTTGATGGCTTAGGCAGTTTAAAATTTACAACCCCTCATAGTCCCAAAGTTTGTATTTCTTGGGTACTAATACCTGGAATAGTGTAACAATGCAAGGTGCCAATGGACTCCAGTCTTACAGGAAGCAAAATCAATTTAGGGACACGTAAACAATTCATAAGTGCCAAATGGCTACAGAGATAGATTTATCTGTCAGTTCCTGGAGATAATTTCATTCTTACATGATTCCTTTAGGAGGGACGTGTATATTTTTATGCTTCTGCTGCTGTAGGTTAAATTCTTTGGCAGGACTTTACAAGAATCATCATCAGCTTTATGTGCACAAGGTGTAAAGGAAAAGAACGTACATTTGTTCATCAACCTAAATTTTCCTGCCCTTCTATGCTTGCATTTTGACATTCTTCACTCACACTATATCTTTTTTCCTACAAAACCTGAGTCACAGGGTGTGACTGTCTGGTTTGCTAAAACCCTTTATGTTTGTTGAGCACCTGTTTGATTTTGGTGAGTATTTTTCAAATGCTTCTCTTTAGGGGAAATATTTAATTTTTCCATTGAAAGTCTGCATAGTCCTGTGAAACTAAAACCATATCTTCACTGGGAACCTAATCCTTGTGAGCTCACTTTGGCCGGCTAACATGAAGGCAGGCAGTAAATCCAGAGCACACGCTACAGACACTCTGTCCTGCCTACGTCGCACTTCAGAGAATTTATCAAAATCACAAAGGCTAGCAGAAGGCTGATGCTCAGTTTCTGAAGGACTGCAACGTTTTCCTTTTTTCCACATTAATAAATGCCACAAGTACAAGCTCAGTCCACTGATGCTCTGGGAATGCAGCACCCGCTACACTTCTTTATTCCATCCACGTGGACATTTGTAATTCTTTGGCTGTCACAGGGCTTTGCCCACTGTGCTCTGAGGAGGAGGTTAGGTAGGACAGCAATGTGAAGATCAATTTAAGGTGACAGGGGCTGAATAAACTTACTTCCATAATATTAGTCTTGGACCATGAGAAAAATTGGGTTGTCAAACCCAAAAATGTTTGGTCCTCCTGCAGTAAGGTGATTGAGTGTGCAAGAGCTTGGAAAGGAGTTGGTCAGAAATGTTACATGTACTGAACCTGGAGTCTGAAGTTGAACAAGGGAAGTGAAAAGGGGGGGTTAAAACTGTGCTGACGTGTTTTGTGGTTTGTTTTGGTGGATTTTTTTTTTCCCCTGGAAGAAGAACAAGTAAAGGCTGTTACGTTCCTACTTTATCATACATGAAAGCTCAGGAGTAACATAAAAACCAAGTAACTGGTGAGATTGCCATTTTTGGCTACCACAGTAACCATCATAAAACTCTCAAATGAGACATTTCAGCCACATCCATTTTTTACAGAGCTAACAGATTAAAGAGGCTGTGCTGACAAGATACCAACGAGCACCTCTGAGCCCCATTTTAAAATGTAGGCAGGAAAAGAACCTTGGAGGAATATTCTCACTGAAATAACAAATGAGCTTAACTGTATTTCCTGCAGTAGGAGGGTGCTACAGACACTTAGCTTCTGCAGCAGATATGCCTCAGAACAGTCTGAATCCCTGTGGCAATTAGAATTAAGATACAGTGGGATTAATTTAATGTCTGTCAAGCACTCTGAATATGAACGTTTCTGTGTAAGCCGTAAGTAGTAGGAGCACTTCTGTCAGTTTTGCTTTGCAATCAGTCAGGCTGTTTTCTCTATAGCTTTTGGAGAGCTTTTATTGAGTTAGTTAACCAGTCCACTGAAGTGCAATAAATCTGCACTACAGGAAAAAAAAAAAGAAAACAAAAAATAGATTTTATGTGGATTCTCTTTTTTTGTTCCATGCTCACTGCTTGTAGGCTTGCTTTCTTGGATGCATGCACACTGTCACTATGTTTTGACATCATGCCCACACTGGGGAAATGCAGATTCCAAGTGCCAGGAAAACACATATGTACTAATTTCAGTTGCTTTATACTTCTTGTTGACAGCAAACTATGGAGGATGTTAGTCCAGCTTATAATGGGAAAACTTTGCTGCTGTCAGTGATACACTGACCAAATTCTTAACAGAGTCTGTGATTCAATTAATCAATTTTTTAAATAAATTAATCTCTATATTGCCGTCAATTTATAGAAAGGATAAGAAAATAACTGAGATGAAAAATATAAATTGAACTTTCCCTTAAGTGTATGCTGGTAGAAATACTTCAGCAATTGGAAGAAAACAGTTCTTCATGGATTTCTGATTACTGTCATCAAACCAATTTTGTGTTGGTGAAAGATGGCATGTTAGATTTTTTTCCCAGAAAAACTGAAACTAATGTTAAAAACTGTTTCTATTAAATGGTTAAGAATCTCATTCAAGACATCCAGAGAAGCCTTGTGTGACAAATTTGTGAAGAACATAAAGGAAATATTCTGAATATTTTTTCAAGCATTATAATGGGCAGCAAAGTATCTTTATCACTTTCTCTTTTCTAATCAGCTGCTTTGAAGCTTCAATATCCTATTAACTTTAGATCATCATTTCTGCAGTTCAGTAAGATACGGCAGGGTATTTTCCCACTCCTTTAGTCTGCAAGTGGCAAAAATCAAAATTTTAAACAATTTGATATTATTAGATAATCTTCATTACAGCTACCATAACATTGTCTGGGTCCTGGCCTCCCATAGCAGTAGGATGCTGCTTCCAGCCTGGCTCCATTTGTCTGGCCAGTTCAGGTGGTTGTCTCCTTTGGACAGGGGCTCTCTCCCATGAGTCCATACAGGAGCAGCGCTACAGGAGCATTGCTGCCCTGATGCAAATACTACAATATAATTAGTATTAAAATGTAAGGCCTAATGATATTTGGAGACTATCAGTGGATCCCCTTGAGGATCAATTTTGGGGCAGTCTTATTTAATATTTTCATTAGAGTACTTAGCTCAAAAGTAGGAGTCCGATAATGAAATGTGCTGATCACAGAAGTTGTGAGCAATTGTCATTATGGGGGAGCAATGGGTCACCTTGAGGGCTGGAGGATCAAAAAAGCAGGAAATTAGGCAGTTCACTATGCAAAGTCATGCTCTTAGGGATTAATACAAATGTCCATTATATGCTGGAAATTCATCAGTTGTAAACAACAGTGAGGAAGAAAAAAGCCTGACTTGTATTTGTTGATCACTGAAAATTCTAGAAGCTCCCATTGAGATTATGCCAATAAAAACAAAGCAAAATAAATGTAAACCTGAGATATCCAATAAAATATAGTTCCAGTAGAAAGAGAGAAATGCAGATGTCATTGTCTCAGCCCTTATAAAAACACAAATGGGATGCTCTGCCCAAATCTAGATGTTTGTGGAGCTGATGCTGCGGGGAAATTATAGAAAATTGCAAGTATCTGTGATCTATAATTAGATCTGCTCCTTGTAAACAGAAAGATTGTAGTGGAGTGACTTTCATCCATATCATGGTGCAACTTTTTAGTAGGAGCTATTATAAACACATGGAAAAACAAGCTCTTTGATGTGTTTATGTGTGAAAAATCCAGAATGATTCCTCTTTGGTTTCAGTGTAATTGGTCTAAAATTTCAGTGAAAGCTCACTCTTCAGTAGCAATCTGTTGATAGCTGGACTCATCAGGAAAGTCATGAAAGCACAGGATGCAGCTTTTCCCCTGACATCTGAAACTCTGCTTCTGAAACTGGCTGAAGTGATTATCACGTTCACTTTCAGAGCAAGGCATTAAGGTTAATACTTGAGTCAGGCTTTTCCATCTAAACCTTAAAGACAGAGAAATCTGAACAGTTTTAGAAAAATGGCAGAGTACCAATATCTTGAGATAAACTATGGTGGTCAACCTGGTTTCACTATTCAGACAATTGAATGGATAGATAGAAAATAATGAACTTCATTCCTGTAGTAACCGATACTTTGGAGATGGATCCAAAGTGGAATGTTTCACCCTAAATTGAATGTAAACTAGAGGTATTTTAATCTGTTTACAAAGGTGACAGCTGTGACCAATTTGAATGTCTGAGATAGCTCAGAGAAAAAATGTAAGTGAAAATGAGAATATGAGAAGGGAGAAAAATGAGTCCTCCAAAAGTAAAGCTGAAAGAACACCACTCAGTGGCATGGTCCAGAAGACCAAAAGAAGACAACTCTGAGATTATGGAAGTCCCCAGGAATCTGGGGAGAGTAAATACTGTGAAAGTAACTGCCATACACAAACTGGAGGGTTTAAAGTTGTTAGTTTAATGCAGATAATCAAGGCACCTGGGCTCCACCTGCAATTTTGTACTCTGGTGGGGTTTTTTTGCATGGTGTTATATATTGCTTTGATTCCTTTCTGTGAGACTGCTGAAGTGATTCAGTGTCTGAGAGCACATCTTTTTCACCCGAGGTGTTAAGTGTGAAAAGAAATAATTTTCAAATATATTTGAATTCTTTAGAAGCCTAGGATTTAGCCCCTGAGCACACTATGCTGCATTCAAATATTTTAGGCCCCTTCACATGATGGTTGTGCAATTTACTATCTCAATGTAGTTCGAGATAACCTCCTCTCCAAGTATTTCAGTGTAGCAATGTCACTACCTGCGCAGCTGAATGTCACATAGAAATGGGAAGAAGACTTACAATAATTTATAATAGTTTTATTGATATTGGAGTACCGTACAGTGTCATGATACTTAAATGCCTGTGCAATTGTAATCACAGTAATTTATAAAGCAGTTCATAAACCAGTCTGAATTGAATATTCACTCTGTGACAAAAAAAAAAAAATTTAAAAAGTGTATTTTGCATTTAAGTCTTTTTGAAAATTGTGCTCACTACCAAAATATGTATTTTCTTGACTGTCACGATCTCTCACCTGGCTTTAGCCAGCGATGTTATGCACCAGAACACGAAAGCTGTAGCAGGATTTTTCAGACAGAGTCTACCTATGAACTCATCCAGGCATCCCCCTGGCAGACATTGCTTCTCTTTCTCCACCTCTTGAAATTGGCTTTCGTATCCAGCTTGTAGCATTGAAAGGGAATTACACCCCAAGGGCTCTGGAGCAGATCTTTGGAAAAAGTACTTTTCCTGGCAAGTCTTGGAGTAATTGCCTCTCAGCAGCCTGAGCACAGTGTCTGGTTTGGCAGTCTGACCTTAAACTCTAACCTCTAGTTTTTTATTATCATTATTGTCATATCTGCTTCTCTGTCATTAAGAGACTTTCCAGTTTCACTTTATTCATCTGGGAGCTTTAAACCCTCTGGCCCATAATTTCCTTTTCTTTTTTTGGCATTTCTTTTTCTCAGTCCTTTCATGAAACTTGTCTGCTGAGTGACATGCCCTCAGTAAAACACAAACCATAATTACTCCAGGATTGCTCATACTTGGCATAAATACTGTACTTGCTAGTATGCGGCTTATAGCAATACATGTCACATTTAATTAAATTGCAAAGCTACATCTTATGTTGTCCTTCAGGAGAAAGAAAAAAGCAAAGGAGAAGGCAAACTTGTCTAAAAGAGTTTTTTCATTCCAGCTGCTGTGTTGAGGCAATAACCTCACGTAAACTGGGCATTTCCATGCGTGGGTGACACATACCTTTTTTAATTGCCAGGATTAAATCCATGCTCAACGAGTAGGACAGTCATACCTTCCTCTTTCTTTTCTTGTTGTCATCTATACCCCATGGATCAGAGTCTTCTGACATGAGCACAGCAGTCTGCACCTGAACTGGGACCAGGTTCTGCCTCCCAGTATGGGAGAGAAAATGTCCCCTTCCTGGTATGATCCATTTCATCCTAAGATCCATATCCAAAGTATGCTCTGGCTCTGTGTTTTCCTCTTGACTGATGGTCTATGCCAGGAGCCCAGGAGGACCAGCTCAAATTTTACTATCTGCACTCCTGATGACTGAACTTGGATGTTCCTCTCATCTTTACTTAATAAAAAGTTCCAGTGTTGAGATACAAACTTTCTTTTTAGCCCTGCACTTCAAAACACTCACATTTGAGCATCTCAAGTAGTTCCTTCAAAAGAACTTTGATTTTACTTTATTTTTTGAAGCTGCTTATTTTGCCTTCATTCTTCTTAGGATAATGAGAATTGCTATTCTAAAAAAAAACGCAACAGAAGCATTAGTTTACTGAGAGGTGAAAGTTTTATGGAGCTGTGTTTCAAGACAATTTTTCTTGGAAAATGCTGAAATGAGTTATTTAGAATTTCTCATTTGTATCAATTCTGGTTTGTCACTACACGTTAACATAGCAAAAATGAAACATTATTGGTTTGAAAGATTTCAACATTCTCTGGGCTATTAGAGGGTTTTCTCAAATCCCGTCAGCGGAAAATTTGTGAACTAACCCTTGGTTCTTGCAGGAAACTAAAATAAACTCAAAAAGAATTCTGTTTCCTGTCTAGCTGTGGATTTCTTGAGACACTGAAGCTTAAAAATGCTGGCTTAGGAAAGCCTACAATTTCAGCTGAACCCTTCTGGCTTTCTACAAATGCAAATACTATTGAAATCTTGATCTTGGTTGGCGGCCTCTAAGCAGAGTTTTCATTTAAAATCTATGTCTGCGTGGCTCCCAGACTCTCATGATGTGAAGGCTGCTTGGATCCATGTCTCTGTCTTTTAGGCTACCCTTCAAACTGAACTGAATCATAATCTGTAATAAGGCATCAAGGACAACAGGGAGACAGACGTTTCTAACAGCAAATCTGTACAAATTCGGTAGGTTTATTTCTGAAGAAAAACACTATAGCAGGTAATGTTTTTGTCTCTTAAGCAAGAGTTCAGATTTTAACATAATTTTTATTTCCTTGTGCAAATACTTCAGTATGACTTTGTTAAAAGTCAGCGTGAACTTGGCAATTATAAGACACACATTTATCAATTATGCATAGCACTTAGTGACATAGACCATAACTTTTAAAACGTTTTTTAAGTGCTCAGAATATGTTTTCACTTAGAGCTGGAAAATGAGATCCTAATGTTACTAAATTTGAATCACGTTCATAAATAATTTTGTCCCAGTTCTTAGTATCACATCAAACTGATTATGAGAGGCTAGTTCATGAGGAGGTCATCAAAGTTACAGAAAAACTAGAGCAGACCCTTTACTTTCAGGACACTGCAAACACTCTGGTATTTTAAGCTCAAATTCCTCTCAATTCTTCATTATTACCAATCTGTTAATAATTTTTTACTCTTCTGTTTAAAAAGTTCTGTTCAGTGGCTGAAATTCTATAAACCCTATAAATACCTACAGATCTGGTACACAATTAAAATGCTATCCATAACAGTTTAGTCCTTACTATCTTTAAGCAATCCCAACCTTCATTACAAATCAGATTTTTCAAGTGTTTTCTTTCTGGGGCTGTTTTCCTGGGTTTTGAGTCCTGCAATTCACATCTCACTAATTCCCTCTCATACCTGGCAGTTGAAGGATTAGTGGCTGCTTTTTTTATTGGTGCAATTTTAATATAGCTCATTTAAAGAGGCGTTTGACATGGAATATGGAAAGAACTATTTCACTGTTCGGCAGAACACGTTTGCCTTACAGCTGCACCTGGCTATGATAGTTGACCTTTACATGAATGTAAATATTAATGCTTTGTCTAAACTAAAGCACAGATGATTTCCCTCCAAATTACCAGTAGAGGTCCTTGATAGAGAGTCACAGTGCTTGAACACAAAATGGCTTTGAACATCATGACAATAGGAAAGCAAAATATTTGTTAATATATTTCAATAGCATGTAGGCATTTCATTTGTTGGCTGTGGTGTGTGGGCTTACTACAAAATAGTAATTCAGTGATATTTACAGACCTGCCAGCATTCATTAGTCACTTTTACAGAGGTTTTCTTTATTTATTTTTAATACATTTCCTGTCATGAGAATGTCTGCTAAATGCTTGACATAACATCTGTAGCTGAAAGCTGCACAAGCAAGAAAGCAGTCGATCTGAAGAAAAATCTTTATATATATATATACACACACACTCACACGTATACATATATGTCAGGTATATATATATATATATACCTGACAGCACTTCATAGGTTCTCTATGCTCCCTGGATATTTATTGTACCTTTATTCCACAAATATTCTGCTTTTCTGGTTTTGAGAATTTGATTTTTTTCTGCCTTTGATTGTTTTCTAGGTTGGTTATTTTCTTATTGATATAGTCCCTGCTCATCATTGTGGATATTTAATTTATTGTTTACATTTCTTCTAAGAGGTACAGAGATTATTATCTTTTATAGCAGGCAGTGAGTGTTGCTTTGGTGTTTTCTGCTCTGGGCAGAAAGCTCACATTTTCTGTTTCTCACTCTACCCCACGATTTTTGTATCACAACTGGGTTCAATAACTGGGTGGCAGTCCCTAGTTGTGTGCATCTTCTGTTAATAATTTCCTATGTTCAGGCCATAAAAACTAATGGATAAAAAAACCTGTTCACCAGTAGAATAATTCTGACTGAATAGATCTCAATTTGGATTCCAAGTAGTGCAAAGCAGTACTCTTCTCCCCTCATGCCTTTGTAATAATAGTTCCCATTGCAATCACAGCAAGAATTTACAATGACAAGTCCTCTTTGACAGAAACAAGCCATGGAACTGGCATTAGGAGAGCAAGATACACTCTGTAGTCCCCAATTCCAGTCACAGCATGGCAAACACTCAGCCTGTGCGAACCAAGTAATACTGATATCAGTATTAAAATAATCCTTTTGAGTCAGCTACACAGCTAAATGACAAGTAATCTCTTGCTGCTAAGCTCACTCAGAATCATTCAGATTTATACCTAGTGATGAATAAATATTGTGTATTAATGTCAAGTTGTGCAAGCAGGACAAGCTTGTAGCTTCTCTACCACTCTTTGATCTCAGATTTTTTTTTGGTCTTGTCTAGGTCTGCCTCTGCCTACAAATCTCTTGGGGTCAGAGACTCTACTGCTCAGATATTGTCTATCTGCTTTGGTATGGGATCACCTTGAGCTCAAGTTACTGGAGCTAATAGCATTATCACATAGTTCAGGAAAAATGTTTTCCCCCCAAATAATTTTAAATTATTGGACCTGTTATCCCATGTACTTCCTCACTTGTATTAGTCACCTAGCAGGGACAGCAAAGCAGTCTTAGAAGACAATCCTCTACTTAGTTTCAGAAGAACTTGAGCTCCTGTGGATTATCGTTGATTACTGGTGATGGTGATTACTGTTACATTTGACATTTTGGTATTTTGACTTTTTTTCTTCCTTTTTTTTTTTAAATTTTTTTTTTAAATTTTTTTTTTTTTTTAATTTAGTGATCATGGAAACAAAGTTATTTCATCCCTAGTGAATGCTTGAAGAATATCTATGTTGCTTTTACTTTCTAGGCTTATGGCATTTCTGTATTAGCATAGGCAGATTTTTGTGGCCTATACACTGTTTTGAAGCTAAAATAGAGTCTAATAAACATCAATAAAGCTTGTTTAAAAAGAAATGGATTTGTGCGTTTTAAAATATAGAATTATTTCTAACTTTTCTGTGAAGGCCTGATACCCTCAATAATACACAGAAAATAACACAGAAGTAATATTGAAGTAAAATGCATCTTTATAAGTCTGGGGAATTTGAGCCAAATTCGTCTCTGGTGAGGTAGGAGGTTCCAGGTGGAAACCTGGTGGTGGAGGGTTAGCTGCACAACGTAAGGAAAATCAGAACATTATTTACTGGATTTTTGGTGAAAGTTCTATTTAATGGACCGTTGCATGATTATAAAAAGGTCATGAGCTCCTGTATCATCTGTGTCATCTGTGACAGACTGGAAGCCTTGAGCAAACCATCCATGAGCTACCAGCACCATCCACGTCCCTGAACTTGCCTGGAGATAATGGGGCTGAGCACAGCTACAGCCTAGAACATCAGTGCTCAGGTAGCTCTGTAAATGTTCCCAGCTTTCATTTTCCAACAGCAACAGCGTGCAGGAGTACAAGATTTGTGTATTGGTGCCCTGAACCTGGTTGTGCTGGAGGGACTTGGCTTCCATTGTGAGGTGCACGGGATAGGCAGGAATGAAGGCAGCAGAGCAACCCACTGCTTAATTATCATATCAGAAATATGGGGGTAGCTGCATGGGGGGATTTAGCTGTGTGGGGTCCCATTAATGTCGGCATCATGTGGCTGAATCCCATCTATATTATTTCAAATATTTACCATGCAGCAAGCAATTGAGTCTGATGATATGGTTGTACTGACCTGTGCTCGCTCATGCTTGCTGTCTGGTGGTGCAGTTCTATGGGGTTTTGTGCCACAGTACTATTTTAAGTGGTCGAAATTACTATATTATTAGCAGAAAAATGGCACTGTTATAATTTTCTTTATGGATTCTGCCTTTCAAGTTTCATAACCAAGCTGTAAAAATTTGCTCCAGGCACAGGTTTGGTGTATTGTACGAATTAACGATCAAGTAATAGTTTTATTTGTTCTCCAAAAAAGTTGAACTGGGAATTTTCCATAGTTGGATAAACATTCATCTAGTGGGTGGTGATGAAGACAGAGGAGGTTTGTATGTCTTCTTACTTTTTCCAGCTTACCTGGAAGTTAGGCACAACTGTGAGATAAGCCACTGCAAGCGAATTTCCAGAACACTGAATGAACTGCAGGGATCTCCACTGCATTTTTTACCCCAGTTGCTTTTACTCCTGCTAGGGAAAAGAGCTGCTACAGACTTAGCAAAATGTTTCTGTGCCCTTGAACATCTTAGCAGCAGCATCAAAAAATCTTTTTGCACTCACGGCGGTGATTTCTTCTCTGTTGAAAGGGGGACATGTGAATATATCCCACACCAAGCTAAAAAAAGAAGAGAAGGGAACAGAAAGAGAATCAGGATATGAAAGAGAAAGGATGAGAAAGGGAGAAGGGAAGACAGCAGGGAAAGAGGAAAAGTGTGAGCAGAAGAGCAAGAGCAAGGGAAAGGAAGAAACTTCTCTATCCATAAGGTGTAAAGACATCACTGCAATGTACTGGAGGAAGCAAGGTCTAACCCAGTTAGCAGAAACCCTGTCGCTTCTGGATTCTTCATTTAAGAGGCAATTACAGAAAATGTCCCAAAGGGTTGGTCTGCCTCGTGCACCTCCATGGCCTCACTGCCCTCCAGCCGTGCTCCCTCAGGTCCCCTGAAGGGAAGACTGAAGCAACCCTGGTACTGCAGCAGCAAATTGTAGGGGCAATTTTCACTGTCTCTTCTTCTCCTGAGCTAAGAGGGAAGCTATGCGTGCTACTTCCAAAGGGAGGAGGAGGCGGAGGGCAAAAAACGATTTCTGCTCTTTCTCTTGAGGGGAAGAGTTTTCTTTTGCTTCTTATGTGCAGACTAATGCAGGGTGTAACTAACTGATAATCACTGCAGTCTGAGATGAGCTGGTGAACATGTAGCACAGGAACAAGAGAATAGGGCTGAAGATCTGTTTAAGACTTTGTTTACATTAAAGTTCCTATCCTTTATCCTGGCAATTTCATTTTAAGGTGCATCTTATGGAACAAATGAGGACTGGACAGACTGAAAACCATGAAACAAAGCTTGCAGAAGGGCCCTGGGTTTTTTACTTTAAAACATCTGTTTGTATGGCTTTAAAAGCAGGCCAGTTTTCCCTGTGTTTCTAAAAGTCACATATTACTCAGTCAATTAAGCCACTGTAAGTATATGTATGAGCATGTTTTTGTCACGGCTTTTAATTTGTTTACTCTTATTTATCAGAACTTTTCACTGTCTTAATGTCATTTCTAGCAGCATATTGGTACTAACTGCCTTGTAGCTGAATTTTTCAGCTTCCACGCTGAGCAGAATCAGTTCTGCTTTCAGGCAAAGCTTTTCCATGGTGATTGACAGGAATGGATGGCAAGCAAAGTTCCAATTGAGAGCTGTAGGAGCCATTAAAATGGTCATGCTGATTGTTATTCTGAATTACTAATAATGCAAAGATTTGTGTTTCATTGCTGCACTGATGGGTGGGCTTTGGGGAGCTATCACAATACTGAAATCCCTTAGTGGTACTGCCCTGCATCTAGAGCTGAAAGATGTTTCCTTCTTCTGAAGGACAGAAAAGATAAGGGAGTTGAAAATGTTTATGTGACTCTTATCCAAAAGAGAAATTAATGTTTCGTAAAGCTAAAAATTTCCCTGTAAGAACTGTAAGCTTAGAGCACATTTGTGTAGCATGGAAAACTTAAGGAGATTTGCCTCTTTGGGTTTTCAAGACTGATGAGCTAAACACTTTGAATCCCAAATAGTGAGCTGGGGTTTTTTTCCCATATTTGCATAAGTCATACAGGATACAGTCATACCACAAGGATACGGTGGTATGAGGGCACAAACCTCGACAAACTAGACTAGTACAGCATGAGATATGCACTGTGATTCTGAAGTGATAAAGACATGAGAAGAAATCTCTCTTCCCAAGTGATATGAATCAAAATTTTAATTATTTAAAATTTAATACACTAAATCATGCATTTGGCTGTGCAGTACTTAGAAGTGAGGTGATGATGGACAAGAGTCTATCACATTTAGATATACCTAATCTAAAAAAAAAAAAAAAAAAAAAAAAAAAAAAAAAAAAGAGAAAGCTGTTTTACCCTGAAAGGTCAAAATCTTTAGAAGTTCCCAACCATGAGCATCTGTAGTTTTTGCTTAGATCAAGAAACAGCTTTGTTGGTAGAGGTAGTACTTGAATAAAAGTTACTGTCAATAATACATTATTGACCTGCAGGGAAAGGGTCAGTTCTGCTGTTCCACACTTTCTTAGATTAACCTAAGTAAAACATACTCACACAGTACCACGTGATGCTGAAGAAAATATCTGAGCTCTACTTTAGCTATCTATCTATATTTGTAACACAGTACTTGTGCTTGAGGAATGAGCTCTGGCGTGCCCCAGGTCAGAGAGAGCCCAACTGCGTTACTTCTGTGCATCGCAGAAGTGACCTCAGCATCAGGAAAAGAGCTGCTGGCTGGGCTAGCTCGCTGGCTTCTGTGCAGAGGGAACACAGCAGGAGCCGATGCTATCTGCTCACGTTAGCATGGAGACACAGGAAGAGAGAGGCTGTTCTGGTCCGACTCCTAACAGGTTTATTGTCAGAAGTTTTGCAACCCGAACAAGCTCAGAAGGGATGGAATGCGATGGGATGCTCCCCCAAGGCTTGTCCTCAGTTTTATAGGGAATTTGAAAACCGCGGTGAAAGGGGAAAACAACCAATGAGGTACAAGCCAGGGGGAGGATACAGTGTAACAAGAGCCACTGGGGGAAACCGAGAGGCGGGAGTTATAACAGAGTACAAGTGAACAACCCAGTAACAGGGAATTTTCCCGAACCGGGGGAGGCGGCTTGTACCCGGGCACCGCCCAGGGGGGTGCAGCTTAGGCTCCTGAGCTGCACATAGACCCACCCTCTGAGTCTGCCTCTTTGGGAAACTCAATCCAGGGGATGGGCTGGGATTGATTGGCATCACGCTGCCCCAGCCCCGCCGTGGACTGGGTCACCGCAACATACTTGGGTCAGGAATATTTTACACTTCTTTCTTCACAGAGAAAACAAAGAAAGAAACAAACAAACAATTGATCTGACAAATACAAAATCTAATCTTCCTGTGACCAAAAACATTCTAAAAATTACACTCAGATGATATTGCCCCCATCAGAGAACAGAGATACTGTTGGCTTAATGACCCATAACCGTACACTCATTTCACAGCTATGTAATTTATAGCACTCTGTTTGGCTGGAGAGATCTCATCTGAATAATGACTGCACAGTCATTTCTACCAAACCACAGTACTTCTGCATCTCTCCTCATTCTGGTTTTCCCACATGAGTAGGCTCCCACAAGTACTGGCTGCTTGCTGATGCGCCCACCCCACCATTGCTCCTCCATGCTCTGATGCATCCATCATCGTGCCTGTCCACTTCTTTTGCAGATATTTAATTATGGAAGAGTAGTATTACGCTGGAGCTCTATAATGGAACAGGAGCGCACTTAACCTGTCCCCACAAAAAAAATATGGTAGAGTGATGTATTGAATAAAAAGGCACCAGGAAATTGTCAGAGCAGAAATGAGGTTAAAAATCCTGAAACAGAGGTTTGTTGCCAGGATATGGCTGGGGAATTTTGATCGTGGTAGAAAGTCAGAGCCACATAAATATTCAGTAAGCAACGCAGAGATGAAAGAAAGAATAATGTTTTCGGTAGCTACTTATAGGTTTGGCTCTTAGTAAGTTTTCAGTCCAAAATGCAGCCCTCCCCAGTAGGCAGAGTGGGATGCTGAGTAGTTGCTCAGATGCAGTTTGGGGAATATAAAAATAAGGAGGGTTGGAGTTGCCATCCCTTTTACCTACCCTGGAGCTTCCAGTACTGTCTTTGTGTCACAAAAGCATGTTGCTCTTCTCCTAAAGAAGCAGACTTCCTTTGTAACACAAAGCTTGCAAAGATGTCCCTGTTATGAAAGGGGGAAGTTATTTTATGTTCTGTCTGGGAAAAGCCTTTCCTGAGCTCTGACATTGTGACAGCTCTCTGTCTTGGAGCTGGTATTTTAACTTTATTTCTTCCATTAATCGAGCAGCAGCTACCCACAAATTTGTTTCACCTTTGGGTTGCACTTGTTTATCAGCTATTTATTTCCCTGACTTTTTGTCCTCCCTCTGCTTTCTCTCCCCTTTGCACTGCAGTTTGCTCCTGTTGGCTCCTGGGCCAGAGGAAATATTTGTGTCAAAAGAGTAAATTGGTAGTCTCAGCTACTACTCTGAGTTCCACTTAAGAAGATGATGTAGGATTCCTTGGTCCATGAACTGAAATGAACCTAGAGCGGAGGAGATATGTTGCCAGAAGAAAAATAAAGAAGTGCACATAAATGAGCAGAGTAACAATGAAAGATGAAATAATAGCTGTAAGGCTGGGAACCTAACCAGCCTCCGGAGAATATTGGATTTTTAGTCATCACCACATTGCTAACAACAACTTTCAATGGGGGTTGCTAAGAAAAAGGGTTTTGGGATGCTGTATGAGTATGTTGTAGCTGGCATAAGGAAACCCCGCTAGAAGACATTTTAAAAGAAAACTGGAATGATTCTTTTCCCTTTGCCATCCTCACTCTTTTACATATTTCACTTTTTCCATTTTCTTTTCCGTTATACTGTGCTCTTTCTCCTTACTTTCCTTGCCAATCCTCATTACAGTCCAATGTTTTGTCTTTATAATAAGACTAGTAAATCCTTTTCACACATAAAATCATACTTAATACAAATTGTTCTGAATTAGAGAAGCAGCTACTGTGCTTTTATAAATCATTTAAATCCCAGACCTGCCAGGTGCCAACCACCCTTTTCTCTTAGTTATCTTGGTAGAGATGGGGTTGCTTAACAGCCCACAGAATTAATACTAGCTGAGCTTATAGACCAAAGAGCATGCAAGGAGCTATTTTCACTCCAGAGCTGAATATTTTCTTGTCTGTACCTGCACTATCAACACAATAAGCTATGCAAGCATGTATCTGTATCGGCCACCACATATATATACACGTATAAAGAAACAGAAAAACTGCAGCACAACAAGAGGTAAGCCTCCAGATTGGAATGGTATCCTTGTACTGTTGTTGAGCAGCAATATTGTCCTGCCTGTGAAAAGAATGATTTGTGTCTTGGACCCTGTCCCAGCAGATCAGCACATCCATGGTAAATCCTGGTACACCCTCTGGCGCATTTGCAGGATCATGGGCTTTCCCACTGCGCCAGGCTGGCCATCATTGCATGACAAATCATGAAACTCCAGCTGTGAAAATTATGGACTTAGTCAAACTGTCAATCCAGCCCTGAAAGACACCTGCTGGTAGAAGTAACCTTGACAAATATTTGTTCTAAATGTGGTAATGTTTGCAGTCTGCAGTAGATGGATTCCCGTGGCAAGATGCTCGCTAAGCCTCTCCTACTGACACAATACACTGCTCCTATTCGTGCTTGGAAAACACCCATACTCAGCAGACACTGTGTGAGATGTGATGCTCACATTTCTCAGCAATTCTTGACTTTTGAGTTCAAAAACCCTTCAGTGTGGGGTAGAATGAACACTATTATTATGCTGAACTGAATGTACCATTTTCGTAATTGAAGCTCTGCAAGAGTCCATGTTCTGTTTGAAATCCAACTTCAATTAACATAACATGGTTAATTTTCATGCTCTGTGAAGTTCTTAGTATTATTTTTTCCGTTCTTACAGCTAAATTCGTTTTAAATATATTCCAGATTTACCAGGACTTCATTTTTAATAAATGCATAAATTTTTAAGAATGCAAAAGTGCAATTGTTTGCATATGCTTTTCTACTAATAGGAATATAGATGAAGAACCATTTTTTAAACAAAGAAATGGAATTGGAATAGCTACAGCATAACAATGTACAACCTAAAGGAAGGTTTTGGACATTCTAATGCCTGGAGTCTCCTTTTAAAATATCAGTGAGAAACACCAGGTTCAAGATTTTACATTCAGTTCACTTAGCTAGCCAATTTTTTTTAACCAAAAGTTACTTTTATTTTTTCAAGAAAATTCAACAAAGCTTTTAATATCTTTAATTTGATGGGTTTGTGTAAGACTAAACAAAAAAAGGGTAATTTAATCTTCTGCTTTATGCTTTCTTGATTTCTCTTTTAAAATCCATTTCTTTTTTATCCATAGCAATAGACATAAGAAAGCGAAAGACAAAGCAATCAAATATATATGTTTCAATATTATAATGGAAATTTTATACCTATTTAAAGCATTTTCAGAGGTCATGATTTTTATGCCTGCTTATGTTCTTGATGCATCCTTCTTCCAGGCTTATGATCCACATCGATTGCAGTTTTGTCATTTCAGACATGGCTTACCGTGCTTACTGCATGCTCAGATTTTTATTTCTTTTTCTTTTTTTTTCCTAATTCTAAGAGGTGTTGATATATTATCATGATTCTATCAAGTATATGAAAGGTTTTCACAGCAGTTTGAAGAAATTAAAATTTGTTCTGAATAGGAGAATGGACAATGAAACTGATACCATTATTGTCAGATTATTACACCTTGTAAGGAAGAAAATAACACAGGTGTCTCTAGCTACACTGCCCTACTTTCTTGACATATGTCAGGGCTGGATGGAGAGAGTAAAGAGAGATTCGAAATACAAAACTTTGAAATCAAACTTCAGCCCTCACTCATAAATTCTTTCAGAGCAAAGAAAAAGAGGGCATCAAATTGCATTATCATATGAAATTATTACATGAATTTATTATTACAATATATCATAAAGTATCTCATTAGATAAACTGGTGGTGGATGAACAACATAGGCCAATTGACTTGAGAATTTTCAAGGGCTCAGACCTGGATGACAAGAAAAAGAATATAGCTTGTCACAGATGAGGAGTATGTAGGAATGGGTGAAGGCTAATACCATAGCACTGTTTGGAAGCTATGTGAAAATTATCCAGTCCATGGAGAGCTCATAGCAAGTAGCCTCACTGCTAAGCCATTCTGAAGTTTTATGCTATGGTTTCACTGATAAAACCACATCAAAATATTATGGCCTTGAACTACCTTTTTAACACCATGGAAGCACTGTCTGTGTAGGAACCACTCCTACATTTTGTCAGGCCCTCATAGGTGGAATGGGACAACTGGGACCATACCTAGTCCATGTGTAATCTGCAATTATTACCTCAAATCTTTAGTCCATCTGGCAGGTTTTATTTTTTATGCAGGAGATGGGTTTAATTAGGAATGCATATGAATAAAAAGGCCAAACAAAGGCTTGCAGAATCTTTGTTGACTACGCTGTATTTTCACTGAAGGTAATTGTTTGGTTAGATTTTGTCCTAGGTATTTAAAATGTTATGATTATGGAAATATCCCTCTGTATTGCAATGTTTTAATTTTATAATGGGTTGTATAACCTTTTCATTCTCAAAACAGAAGTTGCTGCAATAAAGTAAAATCAGGTACTAGTCTACTAGAAATGAAACTGCCACCCACAGTATTTGTCATTTCAGAAAGCATTCTTTGTTAGCATTGGATCTGTGAGGGAAAAGAGAAGAAAAGAAAGAGCTGAACACAGGAATAGAAGGTCTTAACATCCCCTTAGTTATTACTCTGCACTGAGCATGTCTATTTTAACATTGCTGTTGTCCAGCATTTTTAAGTGCATGATTGTAAATGAAATTGGTAACAGAAAATGAAGAGGACAGTCCCCAGATTGTGACAGAGGTTTTGGGGTTGTGATGATTCACCCAATAATAACTGGAATCTGGCAGTGCTGTGGGAGCTGATGCAGGTTTGACATCTGATTCTTGCTTGGTGTGAGGAGTGTTTCTGCAGTTCTGCAGTGATGACAGCTGCAGAGGCAAATGTTGAAAGTAAGCACGAGTCACTGGGATCTTTTAATTCCTCTCTCACAACCATGCAAATCATTTTCTGGCCTTGATTATTTTAACTCATTGATCTCTGACAAGGAAATAGCAGAGACCATCCCCTTGGGCTATCCCTGTGGTTGTGTAACAGTGGGGGACACCATTTGAATACATGCATAAGTCCAGCTTTGGGGTCTATGTCACACTTGACTCTGGGACCAGTTTCAAGCTCTCTCATAAAGCCAGGCATCTCCTCCTGTAATTTTTTCCAATAATGGGCCAATGCTGGTGGCAGCAGGCAGTGAGCAGTAGTCCTGAATAACACAGATGGTGGTACATCTGACAGTGTGTTATTCTACAATAAAAAAACGGTTGTCATTTTTATGCTTGCTATTATGAAGCCACCTGTATTCAGTCTGCTCTTGGGCAATAGGAAGTCATGGGAAACATGAGTATGTTGTGCTGACTGTTGCAAATGTGTGCTCTCTGTGTGTATGTGTACAGAGTTATGTACATGGACACGTAAATCAGTGTGTGTAGACAGGCATGTTCAGAGGTGCATGATGAAAAGGTGAAGTGCTCTTTTCCCATGAACAGCAAAATATTTTCAATTTAGCAGTATGTGGAAGCATTTGATCATATTTATTTGTTCTTAAGACAGTATCATTTATAAAACACTGTGTTATTTCCCTGAAAAAGAATTCTTTCACTTTGCTGTTGGGGGTTGTATTCTTATTTAATAATTACGGTTTAAAAAAAAAAAAAAAGGAATTCTTCAGTATCCCACAGGATAAGAGAGATGCAAAGCAACTTGCAGCCATCATGTTTGAATCCACTTTCCAGGCTATTTCTGGTAGACAGAACTAACATAAGAAACAAAAGGCCTATGCTTGGTGTACTCAGTCTTGTCACTGACAGTGGTCTCCTACCCTCACCCAGGTCTATCCTCTATGAGGGATTCCCGAGAACAGCAGGTTGCTTTCTCTGAGTGTTTCTGTTAAGGACGATTTTAACCCTGTGGACTTAGATAATTTTGCATCACATTCTTCTGTTCAAAAGGACTGGAGTCCAGTGATGTGTGTGATGTAATACTAAGACAACAGTCACAATTCCAAAGAAATGGTTCTTTTTTGGTCATAAAATAGTAGTAAGTAGGTACTATTTCCTTAATTAAGGGGAAAACATAAAAATGTTGAACAATCCAGAAAGAAAAAAACACCCCAAATGAAAATCCAGTCCTTTGGCTCAGCTGCTTCTATAGATGGACAACATTTAAAAGGCAAATACAATGTAGGCCTTCCAATCCCTCTTCAAGAAAAAAATATTTTCATATCATGGGAATTTTGACCATCAAAACCAAAGCTTTTCTGGAGGACAACCTAAAATTTTTGCATTTTACACAGGATCTGCAGGACAAGGTCTCACCCATTGTGCCCTTGCAAAGAAGGCCATCTTTGTTCTCAGTTCAGAAAGGTTTCCTAGACTTCTTCAGTACAGAAAACCTCCACATCTGGGAGGTTAACATCTGGGTTCTCTGCTGTCTTTTAAAGGTCTGGATGTGTACCTGCTGTTGATACTTCTTGAATATTTCTCAGTCTCTGTTCCACAGCAGGGTCCCTTCAGGGGATGTGCCTCCTTTCTCCTCCCTACCAGCACACATGGAGGAGAAAGGAATTCTTGGAGCTGCACAGATGCCACATGCACACACAGGTAAGGATCCATCCAGGGGTCAGTGTACACAACCCCAGCCTGCCTTTTGGCCAAACACATGCTACCCTCCCATGGAGGTACCAGCAACAAATAAAGGTGATGCTTCTCCCACTACAGCTAGGACACTGGAGAGTGATGACCCCAGTGAAAACTGGAGTTTGGAGACACTGGTTTGTCCTTTTTATACTAGCAAACAGCTTTCATATCCTAAGCAGGGTAACAAGACTGTAGAGCTTCTTTTCTCAGACCTTCATCTGTTTTCCTGAAAAGAACATCTCTGACCAAAATGATATTAAAAGAACCCTGAAAATCAAATTAAGGTCAAAAACATTTTAGTTTACAATCATTTCTTAAGATTATGAGGCTTTCACTGTGTCATGGTTTCATTTTTAACCATTTATCTGCCTGAGTATAAAATGACAGCTACAGGCTTCTCTTAATTCACATGTTTCTGAAAATTCAATAACAAGAAATCAATAGAGAGAAACAAGTACATGAATTAAGATTCAGCATACAAGCCTTTACTTGTGTATTGAACTCAGAGAGGTGATAGTCACCTGAGGGATTAGTAGTTCTGTAGAACAACACAACAGTTTCTTTCACCTTCACCCCAGTACCTAGAAGCCCCCAAAAGGAAATGCCTTTTTCACCATAAGAAACCTACCCTTAATATTTCAGTAAGTTGCAAAACTGTCTGGACTGCAGTTGCAATGGTGCAGACACAAAGTAACATGAAGGATAAACTTTCCACCCTAGAAATAATAATGAACAATGAAGATCTCTGTGGTCAGGAGATCATGGACATGTTACTAAACTGTCTAATGACAGGCAGGATAATCAGAGGGCTTGGCTTATTCACTGTAGGTTTTATAAAACTATTTTTACTAGCTTAGGCCATTGGCATGATTGTGTGAGGTCTTCATTTGAAAGTCTTGTTAAAGGAATCAAAAGTGATGGACACTGAGAAGAATTTGCAGTATTTTTTTCAATAGTGATTCTGTGTCTAGAAGAAGAGGTTTGAGTAGATATCAATAAATAATTTGAAAGCTCCCACAAGACCTGTTCAGACACTGTTAAAAGCAATAGGACTCCTTCTTTTACTCTTTCAAATGTGAAACTTTGATTTGATTCTGAAATATTTGTCTCGGGCATGGTTTGATGTATTTGAAATCTGTCATAGTATATGTGGGTATGACCAAACCTCATTAGAAAGCTAATGCTGGTCTGATGTAGACTCTAGATAACTAGACAGAATTAGAGTTCTCTGCTAAGTTTATTTAATGAGTAAAGAAAAATTTCAAGCAGTATTTAAAGACTTGACACAACTGCATTTAGTATTTCCTTTTCCCTGGACACAGAATTACAGAGTAGAGTTATTTTACAATAAGAGTTTAAATTCTCATGTCTGAGTTGGACTCATTTCCCTGAAGTGACTATTATTTCCTTTTATTGAAATTATTTTACTTATATGATGATGATACACATTGGGACTACAATGGGACGTAGCTTTGTGTGTACAAACTCTATTGTTGTCAAAAGTGTAAGTTCAACTTATCTGGATATGAAGATATATCTAACCTTGGAACTGGTCTAAATTAGTTTGAGTGTCAGTATGTTAACTGTAGTAAGCCAGAGAGCAGGACGGGCTATCCTTCCTCTATTTTGCCTGGTCTGTGCACTTATTTCCACATTTTATCTCTAGCCATAACCTTACCCAAGCTAGTTAGCTTAAAAGTAACTTGGAGATTGCTGAAAAAATTCCTACTGCATCTTTATTTGTTATATAGTATTTCTCTTTTCAATATAAACCTACGAAAAGTCTCCTATTCAAAATAGTATTTCAGTGACCGTTGTGTCTTCAGATATGGGCCCATGTCTCTTTTCTCACACCAAATAGATTCAAAACTGTTGGGCTAATCCAGTCAAAACTGAACACAATTCATAAATTTGAAAGTTGTTAATGCTTCAGAGCTGTTTGGAAATATGAGTCTGAGGCATGTGGAAAAGAGAAACTCTGTAATATCCTTGATTAAAAAAAAAATACTAGAGCATGAGCTCATACCGCACCAGACACCAGAGAATCCACACAGGAGATGTTCATTTAAGCAGTTCCACTCCCAGTGAAAAGCTTGTATTGGAGTTTACATCATCCTAGACGTGAAAGTCGATAAAACTTAATCCAAGGAAACCAAGCCTCATTAGTTCTACTTTTTTTTCCAGAACAGCAATCTTAGGTCAGATTTTCTGGCTATATTATTCTGTGAAAAGAGTGGTTAATAATGTATGAGATGGTAAAATAATAATTGAAGTAACATTAGTACCACAATTACAATAAATTAAAATTGTTCGGTGATTTTTTTCCACGTTTTTTGGGATAGGTTTGATACAACCCTGTGTCGCAAGGCCATATCTAGCTTATGTTTAAATTTAAAGCTTTAATCCTGTCTGTGTTTAGCTTTAAAACATCACAGTCTAAATCTCCAAATCTTCTTATCTTCAAAATTATGTCAGCAGCTATGACAAAATGACATCTGTTCAGAGGCTGTGACAAGAATATGCGTTACTTGACACTCGGTGCAGTCCCGTGGCAGAGCAATGTCTGCCTCCCACACACAAATGCAGCACGTCCTCTGCTGAATGGATGTGGTTGAGCCAGCAACCATACTGAGTAATGCTTAATAATTACTATCTGCTGCTTCTGTCCCAGTGAAAAATGTCAGTGTTCCGTGGGTTTGCGTTGGTCAGAGGAATGTGAGGCCTTTTTCCAGAAACAGGGTGCGGCAACACTTGGTATTTCCATTTCCAGAACTTGGAGGTTGGAGAACTGCATGGCAAAAGCGCCTGCTATCTCTGCTTGCCATTCATTGTGTGCATTTAGTGTGTCAGAAACGCTCTGCTGCTGCAGTTAATGCTGAGCAGAGATTGATTGCGGGCTGTTGTTCCACAAGACATGGCTGAGGCAAATTAATAGCTCCTTGCTGCTGAAAGGGGGTGGGGGCCTCATTCCCACCTTTCCTACTCCCCCTGGTAATCCTGGGCCTGGGTTCCCGCTCCTTAACTTGTCTGGAGAATTAACCCCGTGGTTTCCTCAGAAACCCCCACCCACATATCTTTCTTAAGGGATAAGGGATGGCTAGCAATTCCCACAAAACCCTGGATGGATCCCTGGGGAAGGGGAGGAGCCCTTGGGCCCTTCCCCTCATGGGAGCAATGTGCTTTGGATGAGCTAAGCTGTCCCCGGAGCTGCCGCCCGCTTGCTAATGGCACATCTGGCCAATAGTCCCTCTGAACCAGAGGATGGGATGCCTTTGCTTCATGCAGAGTCTGCCTGCTGGCTCTGGTGTAATCCTACACTCCAAACAGCACAATAGCTCCAGCAGTTCAGCTCCAGTGGTCCAGCTCCAGCAGTGGCTTTCTACAGGTGCAGCTTCCCACTCCTGCTTTCTGCAGGCAAACACACTGATGGTAACTAGCAACAGCCAACAGGAGGCTGGGATTTCACAGACGCGTTCCCCCCCATAAACCAGGAACGTCCTCGCAGCCTCTGAAGTGCCACATGTTGCTCTACAGACATTTCTGTTTCTCTATGAACTCCAGCAGTGTTATTTTTCTGGTCTCTCCAAGCCCTGAGGGCAAGCAGTGTCTGTTTGTTGTGCTGGACAGAATGGCAGGAACATCACTGCTGGTCTTTTCCCCCTGTCCCCCTGTGGAAAGGGATATTTGCTTGTTCCAGGAGTGCCTGTGAGACTGGAACAGCAATCCGTGGGCCTCTGGTGCTAATTCCCAGGTGTCTCTGCTGTCCATGGCCTTAGAACTACTCACTGTCTTTTTCTAGGAATTAATGAAAGTTTCCTCACCTCCAAATCACAGTGAGAGTTTTGTCTTGTGCATCTGGAAGTCTCTAGTACTTCTCACATAAGAGCAGACATTCTTGTTTTATGATTTCTGTCAAACCAGATGTTATCAGCTTGCAACCTATATTTCACCAGTCCCAAACTGTAATCTAGCACTGCTAAATATGGAGAAAAGTCTGGCTTTAGAGTGGTTTTCCAAGTTTCGTATTTAGATTTTCAGTAGCTTGTGTCAGAACATGCAATTTGCTGAAAATTGCATAGTCATACCCACTATTTCAGGGACAGTTGGTAGCAAAAATAACTGTTGAATTGAAGTATTGTCTAGTAAGGCTGACTAAAAGAAGCGAGTCTAAGTAGTCTTGGACAAGGACATACTCTCTTACAATTGATATAAAAATGTCAACCACTACCTTCTATTTTTCTTGTAAAAAAAAGACCTCCATTCATGATTCATTTTTTGCTGTAAAATATCTCTCGTATGTTTGAAATGAACACAGAACCTTGTAGCCTTCTTTTCATAGTTTTGTTTTGTTTCAGTCCCTAATAGATTTCACAATTTCTTTTAGACATCTTTATTTCCAATGCCTTAGAATCCTCCAACTTATCCTCTTCATGAGAATTCATTTCATATTTCAGCATCTCATCCTTTGTGCTTCCTAGGTCATTCCTGATGCTCAAGGTGTCAGGAAAACAATCAGTTTCAGGTATCTGCTTTTGACTATTTATCAATGTATATAATTTTTTATATATGTATTTTATACTTTTTTAATCTTCCCACATTTTAGTGATCATGGAGGGTACTGAGTCTCTTGATCCTTGTCTTTATTTTCTGTTTCTTGAAGCCACAAGAAAAAGGAGGACTTGCCCATTGACTTTAGCACTTAATTCTTCACATCCCTTACATAATTTGTTGAGATGATTTCTATACCTTTCTGATAATTTCTCCAGTGACTTTATTGCACCTTGAAGATTCTAGTGGACCAAGGACTGGCTTGTTCTTAACCCACAAAAGCACGTTTTCTCCTTTGAGATTATTCTGAGTTTTATCTTTTCTTATTCCTTTTCAGGAATGTCATGCATAATCTGCTTTAATGGTCATGAACTCTGCCCTTGGTACATTTAACAAATTCCTGCTGTGTTGAAAAAATTTATGCAGCTCTTTCTTTTAACTAAGGGATATTGCCTTGGCATTTTCCTTTTGCAGCAGCATGTGCAATCTTTTACAGACTCCAGCTTTGCACAGCATATGAGATTCTTTTCATCAGATGCCTCATCTTGTAGTATTTTGGATGAATTATTTGATTTCTGAGCTCTTTCTATCAACTGCTGTTCCTGGTTAATTCACTCTGAAAGACTTCCTGCTTTTTCAAGTTGGGTCTTTTCTTTGGATGAAATCATAGTTCCAGATTCAGTACAGTTTCTCACTTCTTCTTTATTTTTTCCCCAGTTCTGAAATGATTTTTCAGATCAGACATTCAAGTGCTTTTAAATAGAGAAACAACATGGTGGGGAAAAACAAGTCAAAACACAACCCACTTTGCTTCATACTAAGTCTCTATTTTGTTGTTTTGGTTTTTTTAAGTAATTTTCATTCTTATTCTCTTTCACCTGCATTAACTAGAAAACTTTTAAGAAAATTCAAGTATATCAGGAATGTCACAGCTGTTACCAGAAATAATATCAGTCATTCCTCAAATAAAAGACAGTGCAACTTGAACAAAATCCTGCTAACAGCAAGGCTGTACAGACTTTTTGTGGCTAGAGGATTTTCAGAAAGATAAAGAATAAGACACTGCAGGGATAAAACACAGCAAATGGTTAGAAAAGATATTTTAGTAGCCAGTTGCTCGAGAGTCTATGGTGTGGACACTGTCAATCATTACAGAGTTGAGAGCAGCTGGTGAAAGTCTTTTCCAGGAAAATGCCACCACTGAGAGTGAGTCTTTGCTGCCCTGCAACAAAGTGTGAGTCACCCAATCTTCCAAAGTATTATGGCATCATTTTGCAAACTTTATAATTAACCTGCATTATAAAGGGAAAAACGTGCATTGAAATGATTTTTGTATGTAAGTACAAAGTTTAATATTAGGCTTTACAGATGCCTGAATATTTTCTTTATGCATAACATACACTCTCTCTTGCTACCAGTTGCTTGCAAAATAAATGTCATTATTTTCCAAATATTGTGATTATCTAGGTATTAATATGCCACTAATCAAAATACACCATGCAGTTTTCATAACTCAGATTTAGTGTCCTGTAACTGCAGCAGTGTTTCTTACTAATTTTGTATCTGCTAGTATGTAGAACACATCGTTTCTCTTTCCTTCTGGACTGCAGCACATTGATTCACGCAAAACAGAAGCTCAGGAGGAAAAGCTCTGCCTAAATTAAGGGTATAAAGGGAGGATTCCACACAAATAGTTGTTTTTATTGAGGGTATTCTGTTTCCTTGAATAGCCTATTAATTCTGAAGGCCATTTGGGTTAGAATTCTTAATCGGAATTATGTTGTTATTCATGGCCTCATTTTGTGTCTTTTCATCATCTTCTTTGTCTGATGGCTATTTTAAAGAGGGTTTTTAAGAACGGGATGGATGGCAACAAAAGAATGTGTTTACTTTATCCATCACTGTGGCCTGATTCCACTATACTTACCCCCACTGAGGCATGCATTAGACTTCAAGTGTCCCATTCTTCCCAGTGAAACTAATTGCAGAGCAAAATAGGCCAAATGTGAATGAGGATTCAAGGAATCCAGTTTGCAGTGATTATTGAAGCAAATAAATACATTTTGTTTTGATGACTTCTCCTTTAGTGCATAATGGCTGGATGTGAGTCCCGCGTAGAGTCACTGGGCTCTTGAACAAGAAGGGCTGTATGCCAGAAAATATGTGATTTGGCAAAAAAACCTGAGCTGATCAGAGAGGATGAGACCTTATGACACTGGAGTTGAAATTCCTTCATGTGCTAAATACAGCCTAGTGTATTGTCTCTGTTCAGTAACAGGAAACATTTACAGAGTGGAAATATTTGAAATAGTATTTATTTTGCTTTTTATGAAGGTATATATGTATGGAAAAACTGGATAAATTGAAAGTTTCCCCTCCAGAAATTCTTGATGAGCTTAGTTTTCTGCCCTGTAAGTTTTTAGTCAGAGACAGATAACATCTTCTACTAACACTGGTAGTACACAGAAAAGGATTGTTCATACCCTCCAGAACTTAAAGAGATTTGTACAAATGCAAGTGAGCATGAGGCTGGGAAAATTTTTAAACTAACAACTGTATGAGCTATGAAATTTTCAGTAGATTTACAAAAACTTTAGTTTCCAAGTTCATGTCTGGAAATGTTTTACACATTCCTCCTGAGATCATGGCTGGGCGTTCACTGAGAGAGTGGTTGCTCTGCGGAAAATACTCTCATTTGAGTCACTTGGGCTCTCTGTACTTTAATAATCTCCCAGGAGTTAATTTTAGTGTGTTACTGTCTTGGTGAAGACTTTTGGTGCAGAGGGAAATGCAGTTGTCAGACCCTGGGTTCCTGATGTCTCTGTTTGGGGGATATTTATTATGATTATTTTAAAGGTGTGTCAGCAAGTTTTCCAAAATTTATGGTCTGGAATTATTCAGCACATGTCAGATTGTGACATCCTCCTCCTATACATAAACATGGTCAGACCCATGAAGAGCTTGCAGTCTAAACAGCTGAGGCAGGCACAAGACTGCACTAGTATAACTCAGTTTCCTTCTTCTCTCCTGAGTAGAATACAGCCTGTGCAGTGTAAAACCAGGCACAGAAACAAAAGCTGGCTCTGAGCAAGGCAGCAGGTTGGTGTGGAGTGCTTTCTGTGCTGTGCAGATGAAAACCAGCCACTCTGTAGTGGAGTAATTACTCAAGGGTGGCCCTACACGATGTGGCCGTGTTGCATCCAGAATTTCAGCCAAACTCTCTTTAGTCCCTGGGTATCCCTGAGTAGTCTCCCTGTGCCTCATTTACCTTGTTGCACTCACTCTGCACCTCCTGCAAGGGAGCTCTTTGTCTGGATAGGACTGACGGCCACTTTTCAATTAGATGCTTGAGCAAGAAGCTCTTCTAAAGAGAAGTAATCAGCACAAGAGAAAGTCACAGCCACATCTGATGTAAAATGGATTATCTCCATCTGGTTCAGCCTCTCCCCTGGTACTTTGTGTCTGACTTCTATTATCTGTGTCTGATTTAGGGGATAAACACCCTAGGGCAGTGTTTGCACAGTACCACATGCCATGACAGCACTCAATAAATTATAGTAGAAGGTGGTCACACAGGATTGTTCCCAGTTTCCCATCCCTGAATCCCACTATTCACAGATCCCAGGCAGTGCAGGAGAATTGTGTTTTCTGAGTGGCACTGTTCTACACTTGAACAGATTTCTCCTAGAATGAATATTTTTATGCTAAGGAGGGTTAAAACATATTCCTCTATAATTTAATGAGGGTTTGTTTTGCTAGTTATTAATGCTTAATAATTCAAATCTTTTCCAGACATGAGGACACCTAGGAGTGTTGTAGGCAGTCAAACAATTAGAAAAAATAACAAACCTTAAGCAATTCCCTTATCTTTCCTCAAAACCAAATGACTTCAAAATTACTTTTCTTTCTCCCTCTTCATGTCTTTTTTCTCCCTCCACTTACCACCCTCCTTTTTTTCATTACATTTCCTTTTCTGTGCTGGTTCCCCACAAACCCAAGCTTCTCATGCAGTTTTTCTTCTTCTTGAGTGACACAGAAGTATAGCCACAAATATCCATAGACATCTCCTTCAATATTTGAAAATGCTTAGGCATGACTGTAACACAAAAGAAACCCTTAATTGGCTAGGTTATTCTCTTAATTTTAGCTCATTCAAGCTCTCTTGCAGAAGACTGATTTTTACACTTTCTGCATTTTTATTGTTCTTCCTCAGGCATTAATGAAATACAAAATAATGTTGGCTCGGAAGGCAGTGTTTACATTTAAAGGACAGAATGCACAAGGTCAATGAAGACTCTGTCCCATACAGTTATTTTAACCTTTTTTTCCTAGTGGCCCCTTGGGTTTTATGGTATCCTGTGTTGTTTTCTTCCATTTCCCTAACAAGCATAAAATAAATACAGCAAGAAAAGCTGATTTTTCTCACTACCCTTCCCCCTTCTAAAAGAAAACAACAAAACTAATCTATCTGTATGGATATGTTAAATGCTTGCAAATTATTAGGCATGATGTCTAATAGGTATGCTTCCTGTCTTAAATGTGTAGATTCCTTTAAATCACAAGTTAAACTCTCAGCATGACTGAAATACTCATCCTCTGGCTTTCAGAGAGACTGGGATTGAATGCCTTTCTCCTTACTCTGCAGTTCCCTTTAATGTTAACAGGCATATTTCTTTTTGCTTCCATTGGAGTCGGCTTGATACACATGTGGGATCCTTTGATAACCTCTTAAAAAGACACCCTTCTGCTTTACATGCACTTTAGAGCTTTAATGAGCTCACGGTGCTTCTTTGTGTCTCTGTGGCCAAAATGTTATCTAATACTTCTTGTAAATAATACAAGATAGCTTTTTACTCTGTAAGTGACCTCTGTAGCATGTGCTAACAGTCTATTTGAATATATTTGCCCACAGGGTCTTTTGCTGGAGTCAGGGGAAACCATTAGGAAAGCAAAGAAGTACAGCCATTCCCTTGCTTTTCCACAGCCCAGAAACAACTGTTTCTATTCAACTACTGGGCCAGACAAAACCTGGGAGAAGGAAAGGTGAAAGAAGGAGGAGCCAGTACCCTTATCTTTGCTTTCCAGTTCATCGGTGCAAAGCCATGTAGGAGAAAGTCATTTCTCCTGGGGAGCCTCTGAGCAATTCCTATTGCAATGGAGATTTTTTATGTCTGCTTCAAAGGCCACTGTAAACACAAAATGGTGAATTGTAATGTCTCTGCATGTATATTTTGTCCTACTTCTATTTATAGATACAGCATTTAAACCTTGGAGCCCTTAGCTCACATCATATACTAACAGGTTTTTGGGTAAATTTTCCACAAAAAGCATGAAATCAGAGCTTTGAATTCCTTTTTCTTGCTATGTTTTAGATGCATAGGAAGTGTTAAACAACTGTTGAAATACAGCCTTATGTGAACAGCTTTCTGATCTAAAGGTATTCAAAGGAGTGGGTTGTAAGGCTTTACAGTCCCAGTACGCAAATGCACATCACACACTTCAGAATGGCTTTCCCTGTGAACGTTAGGAGTTCTGCCATCTGTGGATCACTTGAGCAGGATGGCTTTAGCAGTGGGTCATGGGGTGGGCTCATCTGTTCACCCTCTGGCTTTGGCCCCCACCCCTCTGCCCCCTCAGGAGCACTTGGAGAGCAGCCCTGTGCCCTTGGCTTTGGCCATAAGGGAGCAGCTCTGCATGGCAGCACAAACCACAGGAGAGACAAAATAAAGGGAAGAAAAGCCTCCCTTCCCTCCCTGAAGGCCTGAAAGCACATCCCTGTGGTGGGATCCAGGTGGGAGAGGTCACTCATCCTCCCTTTACACTCCTGACCCTTCTTCCACTCCCAGGACCTGCCTTTGGCTGATGGCAGTGGTGGTCAAGCTGCAGGGTATGCTGAGTAACTATGGATACTCTGCTCTGTACCGTGGCACTGGTGGCTGTTTCACAACTGCCAGCACTGGAACAGATTGCTTGGTAAATTAAATAAACCAGGAGGGTGACGGGCATAACTCAGATCCAGGTTCAGATGGAAGAGACTAGAAAGGGTGATGCCTGCCGTGCACCCCTTTGCATGAATCTCATGGGAAGAGCACTAAACACATGCACGTGCCTTTGGATTCCTGCAGTTCTCAGGCTTTGTTTGATGTCAGTAGGAAGTGTGAAAATCTAAAGTAACTGATCATCTGCATGTGTAACATCAGAAAGCAGAGGAGCAAGCTTCCCTCCAGTCCTCCAAATATAGATTCTGTTCTGTTCCTTCTCACTACAGCTGGCCAGATAATTTGCATCTATCTTTTTTCGACTTTCTGTGCTTCTGGGAGTGTCCTTGAAAGACTTGAGCGGACTGAATGCTGAGGTTACAGACTCACAGCCTCACTCAGTTCTTGCTTTCTCTCTCTAACCTGTACAAAGCTACTGTAACTATTATTGCATTTAGGACAGATAAGATTATTAAAAATCTGTTCACCATTTCTGATACTTACAGCAATCCCAGTAAGAACTATGTTTTAATAGTTGTCAAATTTTGAGGTTTTGGTGGGGTTTTTTTGATAGATATTGGCATACTTAGGCACTATGTTACAATGAATATTAATTTTGGTTGCATTGCACTTCCGCATCAATGACAAGAAGAGATTAACTAAAACAATATTTTATTTCCTACTTTAATGGTGAGTACATAGCATTAATTATATTATTAATCCAACTAGAAACTCTTGTACAAAGCTATTTCAAGCCATTAGTTGCCCTGTTGTAATTGATGGATTACTGCATTACCATTTAATTTAGTATTGTTTTCAAGGCATTACATTCAGTTTCATTTAAGTTAATTGTATGGCCAAATAAGGAAAGAACTTGCTTTGTGAGCATGAGAGATGCAAGCATGGATTCTTCCCGATTTCAGAGGCATAATGGGATGTGATCCATATAGCAATTCTGTACAAGGCCCTCCAGTTAGCATTACCTTGCAATTTATGGAAACAAGAAATGAGGGAATGGACCAGAAGATTGCATGGCATTTGGATTCAACATTGTGATAGTCATCTCTGCAAATGGAAATTAACATCAATTATTCAAATCTAGTTATGCTTTCAACCCTCTTAATTGCAAAGTGTTTTCCATTCAGTGATCAAGACCAATTCCCTAAACATAATAGCAATTATAACTGTGCATCCAGAGGAAAATATACTCTCTTTGGCCCAATTTTCAGCTCTGATATGACCTCTTTATGCTGCTTCTTACACAGAGGGGTTGTTAAGATGGAGAAAGTGTTCTTTTTTTACATAGAACATATCCCAAGGCTGTCGAGGAGCATGGACTATAATCTTCTTTACTGACCCAGCATAAAAACAGGGAAAATGTAATGAGTGGGATTCACCAATTGATGTCGGAATACAGTCCCAAAAAAACACAACAAAACTGGACATAAGTGTGTCGAGTGTTTCAAATAGAAGCCCTCAGAAACCTGAGATGCCTTCACAAGGGCAGAGAATGTGGTATAAGACTGGGGAAGATCCATGGCAGCTGGAGGCGAGGCTGGAGGTAATACTCAAGGGTATCTAAGATAGTGAGTGCCTGAGTTACCCTGATTTTTCCTGGCAACTGGGACAGCTCTTCTGGGCTATGAAAGGCTAAATGTAAATTATATTATTCTTGGAGCTGAAAATTGCTCCCTGCAATGACTTGTATAAGGGCATGATGAAGCTTCTTTCTCCTCAGTGCATATTTTTTATTAGAATAAATTGAGGCCACTCTTGTCCATCTTCTAGCTTATTGGTTTTTTCGTTTGGTTTGGGGGTTTTTTGGGTTCTTTTGTGGCAGAAATGATGATTCTGTTGCACTGTTTGCATGTTTAGACCATAACTGTTAGTGCGAGTAAACAGCAATGCAAGATGTGTCTCTTGAACCACAGTCAGATCTTTACTGAATGGACAATAAACAACAAGGCTGAATATAAAGTTCCAGACCTCTGGTTAACCACAATAAGATCTTGGTCCAAATGTGTCATGTCACCTTCCCAAGCGCCTTTCCTGATTATTTGTCTGTAGCATGAGAGTAGAAAGACCAGGCAGCAGCCTGTGATATGTTTGGCACGGAGAAGGTGTCTTGTCTGATACTTGGGGACAGTTCCAGATCTCTTTTCCTTTGTCTTTAGTAGACAGTTGCATGAGACATCAAAAATCAATGACATGTCTACTGGCAGGGAAGAAAACTAACTCTTTTAAACCAAATATGTTCTCTGTATTATATTCATTAGAGATGGAAGTGCTTGATGGACTTAGTCCATTCTCTGCTGTGTCCTCCTTTGATAAAAAGAAAAAAAAAGGGAAAAAAAAGAGACACAAGTTTTCTGTGTTCTTTAGGATTCAAATCTATGTTTCATTCTCCTTGCTTACAGTACCTTGTTTCCTACAAGTATCTAATCTAGAGGTTTCATTCTCTAGGTTTTACCACTTGTGTTCTTGAGAAACAGATTATTTTCTTGCTGCCTTTTCCACTTCCTGATGTGATGTTTTGGATTCTTCTGACAACAAAAACAAACAAACTCATTCACTCATGACTAATTAGATTTCAGCCACTATTGGCTGGCCTGCATTTGGGCAGTGACTCCTGCTTCAGCTCTCTCTGGCAGAGAAACTTGGTTTATATATTTGTTCTGAACAACGGTGTGCTGCTTTTTCAACCATCTTCAAGTAAATTTTAAGCTCCTAGTAGAACAGTGCAATGAGATGAATAGTCAATACCAGGGATGGGCTTCAATCAGAAAAGGTGGGATCCTTTCTTTGAAACTCCTGGGTGGTGTGTGTTGGATAGAAGATTTTATAGGCTACATGTTCCCCCTCTAACACAGAAAGATGACTCTTAAATGTATCAGAGGTTGGAACAAGGATCTGTCTTACCTCCAAAAACAATCTGTAGAGATTGGGGAAGCTGCCATGGTTGGTGTCACTTTTTCCTTGTGTTCAAAGACAGCCCTTCACTTCCAGCAGATAAGCCCAAGATCTGTGAAACCTCTCTCGTGATGTAAGCTTCATATGGAGCGATCAGGGAGGATTTGACTTGTGCCCGGAGGATTTATGTTTTGTTTCTCTGCAGAGGCATGATTTTCGAGCTTTGAAAGAACTGGAAATGCCACTTGCCGGAAGGAAGCCTGAATACCATGCTAACACTTGTGCAGAATCCACTCCTTTCACAAAGGACTGCTGTCCATGTGTGCTGAAAGCTTTGGTTTGTATTACTCTACAGATGCATATGATGGGCTGTTCTGTTTGTTATCATTTGAGCCTAGATGTAATGATAGACATAGTGAGATTGTAGTTTATCTCATGCCACAGGGTGTATATGTATTTCTGGTGGAGCATATTACTTGTATCTGGACACTGTTCCATGAGAAATGAGATGCATCAACTGCACTAATCAGATTGTTGTCCCAAAACTCATTCAGTACATTATGATCTGTTTTAATAGATGCCTCTTGTACTTATTATTACTTTAGAATGAATGCCTCATTCAAGGAAAAAAGAAAATAAGGGAAAAAAACTGAAACAGAGAAATTACTCTAGTGGCAGTAACACTCAGAAACATTTGCCGTGGGCACTGATTGGAGTAGTTGTCATATATTTATGTCATGATATAATGACACACTGTAGGCTATTCTTATACGCATTCTCATTCTGAGCTCATTTGTCACTTGTCTCTGTAAATTCAACATCTTCCTCATCTGGGGGAGTTTATATATCTCCTTGCAGTTGACTGTAAACAAATTGCAAGTGCTGCTTGGCAGCTGACAGATAGATCCAGCTGGTTAGGTGAGGCTGCTGCAGTCTCAGAGCAAGATGAAAAATTTACACATTTCAGAAATTCCAGGCTGCTGTTTTCTACAGTAAAATTTTGGGTATGACAGCAGATGTCAGATTCAAAAAGGAGAAGAATGAGATTCTGTGGGGGACTGAAGTAGCTCGTTTCATTCTCACGAAGAAGAAGCACAGACACTTAGCTGCCTTGCTGCTGTAACTGGTTGCTTTATGCACACCGTGTGAAGTGAGCTCCTGTGTGGGGACTGTGCTGCTCCACTTTGCTAAAGCACAGGTTGGTTTCTGATTTCCAGCGTGTCACAGCCCCTAAGCCTTTACAAGCCAAGGTCTCCATCAGGAATGTCTGGATCGGGGTGCTCAGACCCCTCCCAGCTTCAACGAGTCTGCGAACACATTCTGCATAGAGCTCACTGCAGCCCTAAGGCCTCAGCCTATCTCTGTCCTGGATGATGGAAAACTTTAATAACACGTACAAAATTAATTTGGACCTTCTCCTAACACAAGTCTTTGAAGTCAGTGGGAAGCACTGAGGGGTTTTGGCATGGCAGTCTTTATTTCTGTGCGTTCAGCTACTGCACCGGCTGACTTCGGTGGGTGCGAGTCACTGTTGTTTCCATAAGCACCTCTTTTAATATGTAAAAGCCCTCTGTATTTGTTTCTTCTTGTTGAGCAACCTCTCACCTCTCAGTTGTGGTGAAAGGTGCTGTACGAAAAGAATAAATTGGTAGTGTAGCTCTTTGTGCCTTGCAAAGATAAGACACCAGCCATATGGCTGAGTGCTGGGCACGGAGAAAGCAGCTGAGAGCCGGGAGGTTTGCTGTTTCTTTGGTTGATTTGTTTTTATTGGGCAATTCTTTTAATGATTCCTTTTTTTATTTTTTCCTGTGGCCACTTAGAGATGAGACCTTGTGGTTCTGTATGTAATTGTGTTAGCCTTTATTCAGGAGAAACCATATGGTGGTCTCTAAGAGCATAGGAAAGACTCCTGGGGTTGTCAGGGGCAGACACAGCCTGCATTGTGCTATCTAATGACATTCACAGGTTTGCTGAATTCCCTTTCCAGTTAGACTCCTTGTGCTGCCTCTTACTTCTACTAGAAATTTGCTTTAAAACTTCTCTCCTCTGGAATTCCCCTCATTTTCAGAGCAAGCTTATTCCTGACCATGCTTTCCTCCTCTTTGTTCATGTGCCAAAGACTAGACTGTCTTTTAGTGTAAATAGCTTTTCTTTTGAATATTTGTTCTTCTCTGCCCCTAACACACACACACGCGCACCCACACCCACCCACTTGCAAAATATACATATCTACTTGCTTGAACAGTAATTGTGTTCTCTAAACAGAAGAAAGATCTTTTAGTCCTCCTATAAACCTAGACATCCTTCTTTCTATTCCAGTATGAAGCTGTCTCCCTTGCATGTACGTGACTGGAACTATGCAAAGTATCACTACAATATTCTACATAAATTGCTGTCAAAACCTTATAAGATAGGCTTAATATTGCATCTCCCTATGGAAATATTTGGTTTACATTGTTATGTGATCATATTAGCCTTTTTAAAATAGGAAATGCCCTGATCGTTCATGGTCATTCCACTCATACATTTAATCAATTCATCCAGCTTATGTAGCTAGTATACCCATATTTTCTCCTCCATCATTCAGAAACACTAACTGTGCACAGTAAGTTATAAAGCAATGTAGATGAACAATAGAAAAATATGTAATCCAGCACACAGCATATAGAGTTGGAGACTCTAGCACCCAGCCCCAGCAATTCTTTTCCCTAAAAGACAAAGCATGTAGAAAATGTCTCTTCCAGCTGCTTTTTGAAAATGCAAATTATAATTCAGGTTAACAGGTTAACCATTTTGAATACTATTGTATAGTTGACAGGAAGCAACCTAATTCTTCATTAGTTGGAAAAAGAGTTAATAACTGCACTGTATATAATTTTGAAATATTGTGCAGGTCAAAACAAAGGGCATTTTCATCAGTGATCACTCTGTGTCAGCGTTTCAGTGCACATGTTCAAGAATACTTGTACTACAGATGAAACAGTGTAAGAGATTTACTTATAAATGATATTATTGTAGCAGAATCCATCTATTCTTACTAATATCATCTGTTCAACTCAATAATGTGGGTAATTGTCATTTTTGTAAGAATTACTTGCATCTTGAATTTATTTTCCTTTATTAACCTTTACCAAATATTATTCATAAATTCAAAGGTGTACAGCTCTTTGGTGCAATAGTCACACCAATCTCTGTATTAATTTTGCCCCCTTTGCTTGTATCAAATCTGTTAAAATAGAGTTTCATTATGATTTTGAATTACCATACATATGCTTTGAACAGATCCTTTATAACCTCCCCTATTTGCATATCATTCAGCAATGCATTCTTAGCATGAAAAAACCCACACAGACAAAAAATCCCTGTAATATCCTCAATCCCTTGTTTTCATTCTCTTCTTGTAAGTTTGAAACCTCTGCAAATCAGCATTGTTTAATGTGCTGACCATTTCTCTTGGTGAGAAAAGTGCATATCTGGGTGCATATATCCAGATAAATAAGGGCAGCTACCCAAAGGTACAGACTGGCTGTAGATAAATTATTTATTATGAGGTACGGATAATCTTATAGTTCATGAGTGACAGAGCAAAACAGAATGACGAGTTGGCATGAAAGCTCATCAATAACTTGAGGTAATAAATAATGTATTTGTCTTCTGCCAATTGAATATATTTTTCATGCTCTATTAGCAGTTTTCCACGTGTTTAATAATTATTTTGGAATGAGATAGGGAATTGCATCATCCAGATTCAAGGAAGTATTTCCATAAAATCTCATTTTATTCTGTGGCACACTTTTGTTTTTGTTTAAATTATACAGATGCATACTAGGGATATGCAACTAGTCTCGATGAATAATTTATTTGAATTTAACCTCCTTTTCTACTGCTGGAATATTCAAACAATAGGCCACAACTTATTCGGATTCATATGTTATTAAAATTTTATTTGACAGATGTCTTTTTGAGTTTTTATTTTATGTCTTGACAGTGACTATTTGAAAATGCAGCTATGTACTGTAATTCTGCTGGAATAAATGGGATGCTTTTTATCTGATCCTTGATTAGCTGCAATTGGCCTCATGAATCCCATGGTACTTTGTGCCCTGCCTGCATGAGAATACAAGCAATTCTTAAGTGAGCATTTTATGTACAGGCATAAAAGTTGGTTTCTGCCGATTAAGTGTATAACTTTGAAGTTACTTCCAAAGAATATATTGGTCAGCTGTGAAAAGCTGCTGCAGGTACAGAATGAAATAACTTTCTCTAAAATTTCAAACTTACATTCTTTTCAGGTTTTTAACTAAGTTCGCCTTGGATGCTTCACGTTTTGCATAGTTTTCCCTACTCTTTATGCTGTGATCTGCTTTGTCCTCGTGTTCACATTCCTGGTCCTGAGATGATTATCTTCCAGTAGCTGCTTCTTCACTGTGGAGTGAAGGTGAAACTAAAGGTCACCGGTGAACCACAAAAAACAATTAGGTGCTGCAATACTTCATCTGTTCTTGTTCTTCACGTGTTTTCTATAAAGACAGATCATTAACATATACAAGTTATGTAGTCCACAAGTTATATTGAACAGAAGGTACTGACCACCTAATTCCAGACACCTAACCGAGAATTTTACATGAGCCTCAAGAGGTAAGCCTCACTCTCAAAATGTTTATTTCATGATAACAGCCAGTTTTGGTTCTCTTTTCAGTCAGTACAAAGAGAGACAAGAACCACACAGGGAGAATTCGGATTACAAGTACTCTGGGTTATTCTTTAGATCTCCTTGCTTGCTCTCATTGCTTACTGCAGGTGAAGACCAGGAGGCCAAATCCACAATTTCTCTAATTGAAATGTAGAGGATCCAGTGAAATGGGCATTTCTAGACAATGCTCTTTTTTATCCTGAAGCAGTGCAATGCTAAGGTGGCCAGCTCAAGGGGAAATTTCTACATTGCCGATATCTGAATTTAGGTTAAATGAATAAATGCAATAAGTTAAACTACATCACAGTCTTTTTTATATGCAGAGTATGTGAGTTTGGATAGTAACAAAAAGGACCCAATTCTGCCTGGAGAAGCAAAATTTATGTTGCCTCACTGGGTCAGCTCTGCTACTTACCTCACTGCTGCTTATGAGAGTTTTAATTGAACTTGCAGGTAAGATAAATTCCTGGTCTCAAGTCCAGGCCGAATTTCTGATTTGTTTTTAACTGAAAACCTCCTAAAATGACCCCATGCTGCCTCTCTGATCCAGGGTATATCCTCTTGGTACTTGACAGTTCCCAGGCTCTCTTAATATGCCCTTGCTGCATGGGGGCATTTGTTCACAATTAATACAAAGTAATACAAATGAGCTCATAAAATTAATTTGGAGTTACTCTCCCTTTGCACAGACTCCCACAAATGGTTTGAGAAGACATATTTTTGGTAATGTTGGTAACAAGCATCCTGGTAATGTCATTTTATTTTGTGACAGAAGAGCATTTGTGGAATCTCAGAGGCAGACTCCTAGCTAGCATAATTTGCCATCCCTCCCTTGGATTGCCACTGTTTTATTGCAACTCAAGAATCTGGCCCATGACTCTTGTTCCACTCTGACTTTTGTGATTCCTGTGTGCCCCATATATCCCTATTTTATGAAACCATACTGAGAAGGAGGGGTAGCTTTCCTTTGTGCCACTCCAGAAATACAAAACAACTTAATTGGCCAGAGCAGGCAGGTTTACAGCTGCTTTATGTTGACAAAAAGGCACAAAGGAGCCAGACAGTACTACTGAAACAAGGTCTGTAGCTCATAGTGGCATGATGTATAAAGCAGTGTATGAATTGTAAATACATTTAGATTTGACAGTAAGTCTTCTCATGGCTCTTTCCTAGAGCTAGATGCTCGTGTTCACTGGAATTTAAAAAAACCCCACATTTGTTTGGGGAAAAGTTCTGTTCTGAATTGACACAGAGCTCTGCTCTCTGCTGTGTGATGCAGATTGATCCCACTCCATCCCTAAAGGAGCTGGGAAGTCAGAGAGTCCGTAGTAAAACTCTGGTCAGTGTATTTTTCAGTTTTCTAGTTTGATGGTCAGTCCCCACAGCAGTTTGAGGCAGCTGTGTGATGCTGTTCTGAAGAGCCTAAACCACTTAAAGACACTAAGAGCTCCTACCAGAAGTCCTGCTGCCTTTAAGGACCTTTTTATTGGAGGAAGTCCTTTAATTAGGCTTTGCTCCAGTTCTCAGATGTTACATTTCAGAATACTAAATATAAATGTTCTGACAATCAGAAGTGCATATACCATTTCAATATTTTCTTTATTCACGGAAGTGCTGAAACCCAAACAACAATAATAATAATAAAGATAGCAGCAAATAAACTAGTTGTATTATGGGAAGAACTTTCTGATCACTCATAATTTATTTTTCATGACACTATTTTATGATATACCCTCCCTCCACTCCCCCCACCTAACCCTTGAAGGAAAAGGGGAGAAAGAGGGAGGATGAGAAGGAGTTCATAAGCAAATGAACCTCTGTATCTTCAAAAGACTGCAGTTACTGAGGTTAAAAATCACATTAGCCCCCAACAACAAGGAGGATGCATATGCCATCAGCAGCAGTGGGGTTAATAAAAATGTGTTCTTCTGCATCTAGCTTATTTTATAGATATCTGTGCTTTTTCAGAATTTCTGTAACGAGCATGTTGTGCCTGTCAGGGGTAGGTTTCCTCAGCGAAACCTTCACAGACACTTTCATCCCCAAAGTCTCAAACTTCTTCTCAAAACCTATAATTACCTCCCAGAGTCAAACCTGCCATTAATCATCTCAGAAAGACCTTTGCTAAGCCTTAGCACTGAGAGTGCTGAAAATGAGTAGGGACCTCCTGTATCTGTGCCACTTCTCTGGACTCTGTTGTCCTGTCCTGGCAAAACTGACAATTAACTAAAATAAGCTTTGCTGAAATAACAAGGCTTTCCAACAATAATACTGTAAAATGTGAAGGCAATCCAGATGTCTTTCTTCCCTTTTTACTCCTTCCTTTTTTTCATCAAAGGAAGACAAGTGCTTTGCTATAATATAGCTATAAAAATTAGAGGAGGCAAAATGTGGGAAATACTTTTCCCAGCATCTATATTTTGCAGAAAATACTTAGTCAAAAGGCTAAAAAGACAATTTTTTTCCCTGCTGGATTATATAAAAAAAAAATCAACTAAAAGCTGTTATAACTGTCAGGTAGCCTGAACAGTAACATAAAAATAAATGCAGTAATTTAAATGAATTCGTCCTGTATTCTCAACCCCAGTGTATACACTGAATTAAAATCACAGTGAAAATGAGAATTTCAAAGACAGCTAGATTTTGGTTTTATAAGTATTCATCCACTCGATGTGGATAATTTGCTAGCATAGATAAAAGAACAATGTGGACAATTAATGTAATTTTCAGGGCATTTGCAGACTGGGAGCTCCATGGTCATGTCTACACCATGATCATGATGTGAACAAAGGCCAGTGATAAAAACCAAAAAGGATTCTTGATGACTCTCCCTTGCCACCCAGCATTTGTTTTTAGCACCTAGTAAATGTAGTCGATTTAACTAGATCAGAGTAAAGGCAAAGTTCAGTGGTTTTATTTTTGTCAGTATAGGAGTCTTTGGGGGTGGTTTTTGGTGTTTCTTTGGTGTTTGTTTTTTTTTTTTATTTTATTTTCTGGAAGAAGTGAACTAAGCTCCATGGAAGATGTTTATATTTGAGACATTTATCAAGATCTTTTTTTTCCAGTGTGTTTGAAACTACCATCAGCATTCAGGTTGGTAAAATCATAATAAAGTGAAGAGGTGTCATGGAGGAGCAGTGGAAGATCATGGAGGATCAAGCTCCAGAAAAGCAAAAAAAGGTTGCCTGTCCCAAGTAGGGGATTCCCAATGCTGAAATTCTCCAAGTGTATTTCTAAGATGTTCTTATCCCGTTAAAGTCATGGGATTTTTAAAGATTTAAAATGTGATCAGTTTGGAACATCTGTATCTGAATGAAAATGATCTGATATTTCCCTGAAATTCAGAACTCATCTGAAGCTTTATTTCCAAATCCATCTCTATCACTGGACTCTGAGACACTGGTTAGCAAAGTGATGCAAAAAGCTTCATTGTCCAAGTGGCTGAAGAGTTTGTAGCCATTTGTGAGTAACTCAGAGGAAGGGAATGCATGCAGTGAAGGAAGAAAAGGTTGGAATTATGTCATGAGCCAAGATGGGCACTGTGGAAGTTCTGCCAGAACAGAGTTAACTGATTAGTGTATGGATAGCCAATTAAGAAAGAAACATAAGCCTAATTGGAAGATGATTATTCAGCACAGGCCAAATACTAGTGAAGATAATGAGAAGGTTGATTAGTGAGTTGAAAGAAACAAGAAGAATGAACCTGCAGCCCATTTTGATTCCTGAAATGAGCAGTACAGGGAAAATATGCAACTAAAATTACTTTAGAAATTCCTATTTGCTGATGGTAGGTAAAGCAAAAGAAGAAAATGGCATTAATGTAGGGAAGAATCACGAGTATGGTCAGGGACCACAGGGTACACAACTTCAAGCATTTTTATCAACCTCTGAAATTTGGCTCATTTTGCACTGAATCTTGCAAAAACCCCCATGATTTTATGCAAGCTTTTCATCCCACCCAGACAGGTAACTTCCCTCCAATTCCAGCTGTCTTCACACTCTTCCACTGCCTGAGACAGCTCTCAGCTCTGCCCTACTTCAGTGATTGGGATATTTTTCTCTCTCCATACCCTGACTCCCTCACTGATGCATTGCACCCTGAGAGATACACCCCCATTTTTCAATGACTCTGCGATCTAAAATCTAATTAAACTGTCTTCTGATCTCTGTTTCTCTGTCTGTCTGATCTATCAACACCCATTTTCCACTTGAAAGGGTAAACAGATATCCATCTCTACCAACAGCGAGGAAGAATCGTAAGTCTGTAACTGCAAACCCTGTAATTCAACTAAGGAAGTCAGGGAGACTTTAGCATGGCTCTCAAATTAAACTCTGAAGCTGTTATTCAGATTCTTTTCTGTTGTGTGTGCACATCTTGCCAATATTTTTCTGTGCACTTATGCTTTTATGTTTTGTATACTTTATATACATATATACAGTTTTATAAGTAAGATACATTTTAAAATAATTTTACAAAGAAATATCTTATAACATTAAGAATACAGAACCTGCCAAAGGGTTAAATAAATTAAAGCAGTAGGTAGGTGAACTGGTTAGGTAGAAGATTGATTTGTGAAAAGAAATATTATGGCTGACATAGAAATCTGTATAGAAATTAGAGCCGTGAAATGGTAAGTTGATTCTAGGATGCTACAGAGAGAGTTTATATCTCTAGGGTAGTTAAAATAAAATAACACAGAATCAGCAAATGTCTTTATACATTGGAGATTTCTATAACAAGGCAGGATGCTTGATCCTGGCAGAGTTTTAATTACTCAGATGTTGACTTGGATGCCACTCAATAAAAAAAATGAAGAGGAGGAACACATTTTAAGAGGCATTTCAGGATTGCTTTCTTCCACAGCTTATTGAAGCATTCAGATGGTTAGAGGCTATTTTGGACCAAGTCCTAGGATATATACCAAGTATGATTAATAGGACTGAAGCAAGGAAACACCCAGACATTACAGTATCATTAGTTCAAATTATTCTTGGGAGCTGGTGGAAGCCAAGCGAACATTCTGGACCACGAGAAAGTTAACTTTGAGAAAACATGAACTGCCCCAGCAGGTTTTGGTTATTATTTTGTTGGTCAAGATTTTATTTTGCAGAGGGAGTCTAGTGGAGACTCTAAGAAGAGTTTTAGAAACAGTTGGTGATGCAATTAAAATCCATCCTGGTTTAGTCTAGAGGGAAAAAAGGCAACAGATGCAAGTTTGTTCAAGTGGCAATGTAAAAATAATTATAAACAGAAGGCTTCTTTAAAAATATATGCAAAAAGTAGTGAGAGGTGGATTGGGAAATCTCTAAAAATAAGCATAAGTAAGTCAAGAACATAATTAGCAGTACTGAATGTTGAATTGTAAAGGGTATTTCAACTAACAAAGAATTCTGCTGTTGTATTTACAGTAAATGAAAAAGAAAATGAGAAAGTGATTTACTTAAAACGGAGAATGGAGAACCAAAAATAAAAAAATAACAGGTTTTGAGAAGAGACAGGAGATGGCAAGCTGCTCAGAGTCGGGATTACATTTCCTAATTAAAGCAATTATGAACACTTAACGTCACATTGAATAAATTCTCCATTTCTTACAAATCTTTCCACACTGGCAGACAGCTTTCACAGCCACAGTGGTGCCAGCCATTGGGCAGGTTCCCACCTAATGGTAGTACTTTGCAGGAAGTGGATGTCGGGTTCCTGTAGGAATCAGGAACACGTGAAATAGTTTGGGATATCTGAGGAGGTGACAACCTGGTCATACTCACTAGGGGAGAGCCAATGCATGTGCGGGTGTCGTACAGAGCCCAACCTGTGTGTCTGAGCTGCAAGCAAGGTTCCATCTATCCTTCCTTTTGTTCTTCCACCCTCCTTTCTGTGTTCCTACCACCAGCTGACTTGTACAGTCCAGGAGAAAAAATTCAGACCTTGGTTTGTAAAACACATGTATCATTTAAAATTATAATTCTTTCCTGTGAATTTTTCCGGCAGTATCAAAAAGGCAACTCATCTTCTTCAATTTGAGAACAAGTTGGTGTTCTTAAATGATTCAGGGTCGTAGTCGTTGTGATATAAACCTGATCATAAAGGAAAATTCCTAGTATCTTGAGAAAGATAATTACTAGAATGCAAATAATTCACAGTTATGAGAGTTCAAGAAAATTAAGATAGAAACAGATGAAGTCTTTTGGAAATTACTTTCCAAGTTCCTTGATGAGAGCACTAGAAACTTGCAAACATAATGTCATTAGTCTGAGATAGGTCTGTGACATCAATTATGGAAAAATATTAGCAAAAATGTGTAGGGTCAGTGATGGAGCATGCTGTGGTACTTAATTTCTTTAGAGACATGTAACATAAATTTATGAGGGTTTGATATGGCTTAATTCAATTGTCATTTCCCCCCCATTTTTTATTATGTAGCCTTGTCTGCATTCGGTATAGAAAGAATTGACATAATTTTATTTTTCAATGTGTACCATTTTTACCTTGACAGTGATTAATTTCACACAGGAATTATCTTGCTGAAGAAAGCAAAGATATCCTTATCCTCTTCCTTTGAAGACTGAGCATGTTCCCATTCGATGAGGTGAAGCTTCCAGATATATGAGCTGAAGCAGGCTCTCCCCCTGCAGCCCATGGGGACTAACACTGGAGACTGCAATTACTGTAGCAGGAACCCCTTGTTGCAGCCAGGCTGAGAGAAAGGGAAAGGGTTAATTGCAATATATAACACTTGGCCCAAAAGGACCAGGAGTGGAGATTGCAATGGGTATGGCTTTGAATTGTTGTAACACGTGATTTGAGTTGTGTGTTACAGGAATTGCTGTAGCAGGAGCCGCCTGAACCAGTGGAGAACAAGCCTCACAAGAAGCAGCGAAAGTGCAGCAGTGACCCAGCCTGAGCTGGTTTTGGTGCTCCACGTAACACACACCTCTCCTGTGGTGGTCCTGAGTGACCACCGGAACAGAGGGAGCCCAAAGTCATGGACTAAATGAATTCTATGGACATTCTATGGACACTTTGCAGGGGTGCTCCATAGACTAAGGGGAATGACATGTATGATATGAAGGGATGGGAAGTGGGGATGTGGTTAATGAGGTTGCATTGAAACGTGTGAGACCTAAGTGTGATGTAAGTTGTATGAAATAAAGGAGGGGATAATGTGCTGGTTTTGGCTGGGGTAGAGTTGTTTCTCCCATGCAGTGTCTCTAAGCTGAACTCCACCCAGAAACATCTCTGGGTTCTGTTAGTATGGACTAACTCTTCTTCCACGTGACTGATGAACACTGGCCAGTTGCAACGCTGGTTATTCTAGCACAGTTTACTACTGGTAGCAAATCTATGAACAAAGCAAATTTTAAGGAATGGTTAGCAATAGGATCAGAAGATATCATATTACTGGTCCAAACAGATGAAAACATTATCTAACTTATTTAGTTAGAACACCAAAAATACTATTTTTAATTTTTGTCTTCAGAAAACTTCAGAAAACTTTTGTCTTCAGACATTTTTGTCTTCAGAAAACTTCATAATGGTGAATATGGCCTTGATATCCCCTTTCCCCCTGTTTCTGAAGCTGCCCCAAGTAGGCTAAAGTGCTTGCTTGTGTGTGAGAGGAAATGGATGACAAATAATAACAGCTATAGGAAACTGAAGGGAAAAGAGCAAATAAGGAGTTTTATTGTCTAACAGTCCTTGAATTTCTGACTGCATGGAATGGCACTGGAAAAGATAAGCGAGCTATAGAGGTGTCTCCATCAGCATGCTGGAATTGAAATGCTATTGTTTGGAATACAGGCTCCTGGCTAGGCTTCAGTTTGCTCACCGTATTTGGTTTCAGTGTCTTTTTCTAACAAAGAGTAGTGCCCTGCTGAAGGTACAGAGCATGACATCAAGTATAATTCAAAGTGATAGGAAGAAGATGTTCTTTATGGTATATAATAAATAACAGGACTATGCCTGGCTGGCTGTATCGTGGATAGTTATATTTATGATCCAGTAGATGTCCCTGACATGTATGTTTGTGGGGTATTTTTTAGGAAGAAGCTATTTTTTACCTAAATGGAAATTACTCTTACTGGAAAAGACTGAAGGAAAAATATAAATGAAGTTTCCTTTTTTATTCTTCATTAGATAAAGCATCTTATAGCTGATTACTGATCAACTCCAAAAAGAGATTCATAAGGTTTTAAGTTCCTGAGGAAAGTTATTAAATACATCATTTAACATGAAGCATGTGAGTTGCATTTTGAATTCTGTACATTTACCTGAAGTTGTATATTTATTTAAGTGCATGTCTGGACTGGGACCAAAGCTCTGTGGGGAAGGATTTGTAACTTTCTGTTGATTTTACTGCAGTGCAAATAGTGAGTAGTAGTAATTATTGTGCCATTTCACAGTCATTATCAAAATAAAACTTTATGTAGCTTGTTGACTCCTTTGGTTAGAAACCATCTTTTTGGTACTTTAGGTTATATAGATTTGCCTGGTTCTTTCAAGGCTCTGAAACAATGTTAATAAACTATTTCCTGCAATTTTTCTCTTTTGGTCTTAATGAGCATCTTGCAAGTAGCAATTAGCAGGACAACTAAAAGGGAAGAGATCAAGCAGTAAAAATTAACAATGGTAAATATAAACAAAGGGATTTAAAAATAACTGTTAACCTCAAAAGTTAAGATCTGATAGGACTGGGCTTTCCCCCATCCCTGTAAATGGCATTACCTCACATAACACATCTCATGTATACAGAACTGTATGTCGGCATGAAATGTCCAACTAAAGCTTGTTATCCAATGCTTGAAATTAAAAAAAATAAACACCAACTAAAAATCTATTAAGTAAAAGGCTCTCTGATTTTTGTCTCAGTTTTTTAACCCAGAAAGGGTGTTCACAAAACATATGACACATTAGAAGTGTTTCTCATGTCCAGGACTGACTAGCCATGCAGTGCCTACTCCACATAATTGATCCAACACAGACAGATTCACCTACAAGAAGTCCACTCCAGGACCCCCTAATCACATCTCTGGCTCATATTCATGCAGTCTGCGTCAGTTCAGAGCTGCACTCACAGTGGGACTTCTGCATTTCAGAGCCACTTCACACATGTATGACAACTCCTTGCCTAGGATCTAGTGTGACCTACCATCTTTCAAAGAAATTAATTTAAAAATGACCAGCCAAAGGGGCTAATCATTTACCATAGAATGGCAAAATCTACAAGTTAACTCACAGTGTTTTCATAGTAAGCCCATTACAGCCATGTCCTGCAATTACTTACCAACAGTTCAGTGCTTATTTTGTTTCTATGGGGAACAGCTTAGTGTAAAAAGCAGCAATATATTTGACAATAACTAATTATTGTCAATTAATAGAACAATTGGCAATTAAAACCAACATGGTAACAATTTTGCATGGCTGATCCTTCATAAGCAAGTGTGATGCAAGCAGGCATTCCATCTTATGTGCCCCCGTGGGTGAGAGAGGCAATTATAACAGCAGATATTTTTTGGAAAGGGAAATTTTATTTGATTGGATGAAAATTTGGAGTATGTACTTATCTAAATATAACACAAAGGAATGCACTCCAAGTAGCTTGCATATGGAAGGGAAGCAAATTTTTTGTCAGGATTGTGCACCTGGAAAAAATATGGAGGTGAGAACCATGGGCTAAAATTGTGAGCTGCTGACAGCCTTAAAAATTGCCCTAATTGAGAATGAGACTGTAAGGCACATCTAACTGTTGCTAGGACCTTGAAAGGACTGGCACTCAATCTTCTAATTCCATACTATGGAGAGAAACCTGCAGTGTTTGTGACCTTGCAAAATCAGTTTGAGCCTAGCTGACTTTTAAAGCCTTAAATCAAGATCCTGCCAGAATGAGATGATTCTTGTAAGAATGATAACCCACAGATAAGACAAACTGAAATCTAGCTGGCTCTCGAAATGACTTGGACAAACTCTGGCAATGGAAATGCCAATCACATGGCCTCTTGCCAAGGTTAAACCTCAACTTCCCTGTGATTGAACAGTCTGGACACTTTGGCAATTGTTTCCAACAGAAATACTATAGAAAAGCAAGAAATTTCTGTCAGCAGCTGGTGCGAGGTGCCTTGAAATAGGCTTTTTAGCTTTACTTGGGAAGTGTTAGAGAAAAGGGAGAAAGTGATTGTCTTGGACAGCAACTGGTCTCCAGATGGATGGGCCCAAAATGCTTCTCTGTTTGCTTATATATTTGAAATGTAGAGCCAAGTCAGAGAGCTGCATCCCCCAGCTAGAGCTGAGGGACTGACAAACACCTTAAAGAGAATCTGTTCATTCAGGATTCCAGGTAAATTCTCTTTTTCAAATCCTTATCATAAATTCCAAATACCACCTTTTGCTCACTGACATTTTCTGCCATAATTCCTCATTGCTCATAAATTAGACTTGCCAATTTTTAAAATGTGAAAACACAAGAACTTCTGCTGAATTACAAGGAGAGTATATTAACAGACTGCCATTGCTGCTCACCCCAAGTCACAGAATTGCAGAATGGGTCAGGTTGGAAGGGACCACAGTGAGTCATCTGGTCCAATCTTCCTGCTCAAGCAGGTGTCCTAGTGACATATATCCCTTCTAAGTGTCAGTCTTCTGTTTTCTTCCTTGTGTTCCTGGCCATAGCTGCAAAGCTATAACTAGAAGCACCTCTCTCTTAAATTAAATGAAATTACAGCACAGAAAAAGTTTCTGGCTGGACTCCAAGCTTAATCTTATTGAAACATGGAGTTGTCTTTCATTACATGTAAAAGTAGAGAGGAACGTAGGACTCATTTCCAATCCGTGGCACCTAGCTTCAAATCACTTATTTATCTTTATGAAATATGAAGGGTGGGTAACAGAAGTAAGAAATATGTTTACTGAGAACTTTTAAATTCCTGTTTCAGAGGTGGATTTGGTACTAGATATGCTTCAACACTTAGTGGGGGATAAATTTCCCATGGTGAGGAAAATTGTCAACACAGGTGGTCCAGGTTTATGTTATCTTCCCTAGCAGAGCTTCACAGAACTAGTTACATGTACCTTAATATCCTGTAATTCCTAAGTGCAGAGAGGTTCATTACTTCCTAACAAGGGTTTTTGCTTTCACCAGCCAGGCTGCTCTCACCACTACAGATCCAGGTTCCCCACCATGCCCCACTCTTTTGTCTCTTCCCTTCCACTTCTACCACTTCTGTGCCATATACCCTTTAATCTTTACAATACTCACACAAATGGATTGCTTAATTATTTGAGCCTTCTTGGGTAAAGACTGGCCAGTGTGAATCTTTATTGTTCCCTCCCACACCTCAGCCATCCATGCCATAGAGGAAACACCTTCCTAAAAATGTGTCTCTCTCCCATTTCCTTCCTCCCCTGTAATTTCATGCTGCTGCCCTGTAGAGTGTATTTCCCAAGGAATGCTTTTAAACCTTTCACTGTTTTTCTTCCACTTCTTTCTAAATCTGTTCTAAGCAGATCAAATCTGATAGATAGCTGATGTTACAGAAAGAACTCTGCTGGAGTTTTCTGAGAGGCAGAATGTAGTGCAGATCTGTACAAAAATAGAAAATTTTGTAAGGCAGTTCTGCTCGGTTCAAAATCATTTTATCTGTAAAGTCTTTTTGAGTATCTGTACAAAGAATTCTGGTGGGTCATTTGATCTGGGATGAGAAGTACCAGAGACTGTATGGATCAGTGAATTTTTTCCCTTTAGGAATGCTTGATTGAGAACTTTTCTCAAAACTGTGTGTTTTGTTTCTCTGGGTACCTATACACTGTTGTGTTTGATATTTCCCTGTAATCACAGCAAAAGGTGAATTTTTAATTTGTTTTCCAGGATTTGAAATATGTGCCATGTGTTCTGGAATAAAGAGCAAGCTGCAAAAAATTATTGATATGCCTCAAAACTGAGCCTTTCAGTTTTGAGAAGAATACTTCCACTACTCTCATGAAATCAGAGTGATATCTACTTTCTCAGGTTAATTCTTTGTTTCACAGCAGTCATGCAACCCCTTATTCTGGTTGGGTTTATATTTGAAAAAGCCACCAAGTGTGCGAAAAAATGAAGGGGAAGAAAATAAAAATAAATAAAAATAAAAAGACTCTCCATATTCAAGAGTACATTACAGACAGGAAAAAGTACTCAAAATCCTTTAAAGATGGGGGAATCCTAGAAAAAAAACCACCCTAGGTTTTATGAAAACAGACCATCCAATATCCTTCTCCTCCTTGGATATCTACATGGTTTTATCTGTGCTAGTAAACTGGATATGAACAGGAGGGCTGCTGGGCATGGATGCCATGTATATAAACATATATATATATATATGATTTTCCCTCTGGTTCCAAACAGCAAAGAAAGTCAACACAGTTCTTCACTGACCACTAAAACACCAGAACTCCTCTCTTTACAGGGGAGAGCATTTTCTTCATTAAAACAGGAAATTTAGTAATTTTCTGTCTCTAAAGATAAATAAACTGCCCATAAGATGAGGATGCATTAACATCTTGCCAAAAGTCTTCACAGAAATTATACAAGGTTGGAATGCACCTCACCAAGGTTTTATAGAGGAAAAAAACAGGTTTCAAAGCAGTATTTCAGTGTTTGCTTCCTTATATGTTGTTGGACATTTTGTGCAATATGTGTGCTAAATTATGCCGGTTGTGTTATTTCCTGCTTTAGGTGCTGGTGCTGAGTTAGATCAGGATGGCCAACTTGCAGCTTCTGAGTTTTTATTTGTTTTTAGTACGAAGGTCATGTGGCTAGAAGAGTTGTCTGTCTCTGATTGGGTCATAAGTTGTCTTGGTAAGGAGAACAGGTACACAAAAACATTTTCATCTTTCCCTTGCACAACATTATGAGACAGAGACACGATGGCTGTCATTGTACATTGTCCCTGCCTCTCCCTTCAGGGAATAAAATATTGAGAACAGCATAGGAGATGCAGAGAGCAGGCATGATCTCCAAGGCATTGCTTAACTTCATTCTAAATGTAGATGTTCTACATTTTCATGTGTTGGGTTTTCTGGTTGAAAAAAGTCACTTTCAAAACTACGGAATTAAAATCTTAATATTAAATTTTGACTGACAATTTTGTGTGCCCTTTCTGAATTAATTCTGATCTGCTTAGTGAAAATACGATTGCAATATATATGATTGTTATTGAAATATATCATTTTTCAAACACTAGCTATTTCAGTAAATTAAAAATATTGATCATACGTCAGTTTCCAAAACGAAGAACAAAAAAGAAAAATGAACATGACTTTAATTTCAAATGCTTTGAACTAAAAAGAAAAATAATATTTTTTCTTTAGCATCAGTTCTAAATACTCAAAGCAATGAAACACTTATCAACACCCCTGGGAATATTCCCTGTAGCTGAATCAATCTTATTCTCAAGTGCTTTCCTGAGATTCAGTGTAAATTATCCTTTTTTTAATATCGTTTCATGCCTCCCACATGTCTTTAATCTGCTTTTGAAGTGTTTATCATGAAACTTTAGATACAGCCATTAGTAGGGTCTCTTTTTCAATGATAGAAAACATCTTCCATGTAAATCCAATCTTCCATAAGACCTGTCTTAATGTTGGATCTGTTTGCTCTGGATTAGACTTTAAAAGACAAATTGTGGATTGAGTGAGTAGAAACAATGAGTGAAATTCTGTACAAAAAATTTATTCCTCATTTTTGTTCCTGAAAATTTGGAGAGAAATTTTTTTTTTAGCTCCTAGGTCAGTGTTCTCAGATAAAGCTGTAACTCCTGCTCCAGCTGGGGATGATAGCAAAATTCTGTGAACACCTATCAATCACATTCACAGTGTTTTATTAAAACCCAGGTAAATCTCTGTTTTGATGGAGTCTTAAATCTAAGTAATGTTTAAAGCTCAAAATACTTAACATCCAGGATGGAACTAATCCAATATCAGGTCTCATAATGACAAAGAATCTTTTATCTTGGAGTGTTGAAAACATCTTTAAAAAAAAAGTCTCCTAGACTTACAAATTCAGGAAACTAAGTATCTGTGCCAATGAAAATGAGCTCCCAGATGAAATTACAGCCAAAAAATGGGATGGTTTAGAGCAGAAACATGGGGAACAGATGAAGATTATGATTGTTTTCTGACCGAGAATAGACATTTCTGGAATGATCAAGTTTACGGTCCACTCCTGAAGGAAACAGTTAAATTCTGGAAAAGGTTCAGATAAGAATAAAGAAAATGGATTGTTCTGAGAGATTCTATATGGTCCATTTCGTTTAGCAAATAGACATTTAATCTCATCTCCCTTTTTTTTTGGTGGGATTTGTTAAAGAACAAGATCCCATGACTGAAAGCCATAAAAAGAACCAACTGGACATTCAATTTGACTATGGATGTCATTTTTTCCCTTGGAATACCACATATTGTTTGAGATTTCATAATAATTTACATGTTAAATTTAAGGGGCATAACATTGTTCACACTGACTATTCAGGTGAAAGTAGAAATTGAGACAGTTCTCTGTATTGATTCACAAGCAGGTGTGATTCCAGATCTTTAATTAGAAAGCTTTAAAGATGTAATATGAAACAGAGTTTTTGTGGTTGCTGTATTTTAAAATAACAGCAAAGTAGAAAATAGAATGGAAAATAGAAAGTCAATGTTCTTCCCTATCCAGCTTTTTTTAATGTGATATTTGTCACAGCAGGGACGTTTTTTACCTTTCAACTTTCCATAGGAGTGGGTTGTATTTTTAAAACTTTCTCTCTCTCTGTCTCTATCCATCCCCCTCTTCCTCTTTATTCTCCTATTCGAAACCACAAAAAAAAAAAAAATTACTGCTTATTTGTGCTCTGCACTCTCAGCAGAAAAATATGCCTTTAGCATTTTGCAGAATGATTGCAACTAAAGTCTTCAAAGGAATGTGAGTAAATAATAGTTCACAGGGATAAGTGAGGCTACATTTAAGATTCAAACACTGGAGTGTATCATTCTGATATCAAAGATATGTAGAAATATTTATATATAGATATAAAGAGATGTACTGTGATGCACTCACAGTTTGTTTTCAGATGTAGCTCAGCTACTTCAGGAAATCAAAATGTAGTGGTTGCTCAAAAGAAGAGTGAAAAGTCTCTATACCATTCATATTACATATGAAGCAAATGCCATTATGAAAACTTCATTAATATGTAAATTACAACATTTTGATTAGCACTTGCAGACCCCTTTTGTTAAGAAAAGAGATGGAAGGAGCTAACCAGATTGCAATAATTTGCATAATAACTCAGTGGTGGCAATGCCACCAAGAAGAGAACCTAAGAAAGGCTATTATGACTTTTTTTTTAAACAGCTTAACACAGTATTAAAACCAATTGTACTAAAGGAAAGACAATATTTTTCTTTAAACTGACAAACTCTTTCATGGAGTAGTGAGATATATTAAAGATTGGCTGGATTTTATATTAAAATAATAGGATATGCATTTGCTAAACAAAGGAATACAAAAATTGTGTGTCATTGTAGAGTGGTCTGAAGCCAAATGAAGAGTAGCTTTTGTAACTTGTTTCTCTATGGTTGTTTCTGCAGTGTGTTAGAGCCTAGTTAACTTTATACTTTATCCTTTTGGAAAGCAATGGAAATTTGTCCATTGACTTCAATAGCCTTAGGATTTATTTCTGCACTTTTAGTTTTCAGCCTGGAATATGTCAGTAGGACATGTGAATCTCTCATTCAAATGATCAAATCATAGCATCATAACTGTACAATATGGCATTTAAATTTCTAAATTCAGACAATGCATCCAAAGATGCCCTTCTCTGGCAACATTTATGAGTGGGTTTTATAGGTCCACTGGACTTCAAGCTGCTTGAGCAATATCAGGAATCTAATACATTATGGCTTTGCTTATTCCCTATCCTTTAAATATTCAGAGCAATAAGTTAATGAAGCCTCTCTTTAAGTAAAATATTTTGCTTTTTCTATTGCTGGTCTTTTGAAGGATGTTTCTATATTTGCACACCTTAAAGGGAGCTCAGTTGCAGTTATATTTGTTCAGCTCTTTGGGTCACTGATTGTCAAGAGACAGTAGAGCACTTACAGCTGGCTTACAACAGCGTGACTTTCTTTCGTGGTAACCCAGAAAATGGTGTGTAGCAGAAAAAACAGAGAGAAAATCATGGGGATTCTGAGGACTTTCATATACTTGCCAAAGTTCAGAAGTTCAGGGCAAAACAGGAAAAAGAAAAGAAAAGAAGAGTGTTGAAAAGCAAAGTTCAACAGCTCTGTTTGGTGCTACTTGAAAGTATATTACAGGCATCATACTAGATTTATCAGAAAAAATAACTGCGATCTTTTAAAATTAGTGAGCTAGGTGGCACATTCTGTTTGTTACAGTTCCATGGGGAATTTTTTTGCCCCAGATGACTTCTATAGAAAGGGTTTCATTATGATGTAACTAAAGCAAATATTGGCCCAAGAGTTAAGAATAACAATACAGCTTTTTGCATTAAAAGGATACTCGGTGACACTGGGAAAAGAATTTCTATGAAGCAGGGTGCCCACAGAGAACTTCAGAATAGGAACGGATCAACCTGTGGAGATTTTTTTTTTTATTTGTCTTTGTTAAATCTTTAAAACATTTATAGAGATTTTAAATGTTTTACAATCCATTGTAAGAAGCACGAAACTTTTGTCAAACTTTGTAAAGGTATTCAGGATACAGCTAAAAAAATATTACCCAAAATACCTGGTCACCCTTATAGGAAGGATTGGGCTTTCAGCTGGTGATAATCAGCCTTGCTTTATTGAATTCAGCAACCTTACACTGGCTGGCTGGTGTTGCAGGCATCAGCAGGCCTAGCTCCAGCTAATGGCAGACTCTTTTGAGTTGATGGGAGAGGGCTCATTTACAACAGAGAAGTATCTTAGTAAGTATCTAGATAAGGCATATAGGATGCATGTGAGACAGTACACAGGAAGAAATGACCTAAAAAATTCCTAAATGGAATTACTAGGTATTATTGACTCTTTAAGACCAGCAAATTTTGACTTGTTTTTTTAATCATTAGTGTTTATGACATGAACTCCTAACCGGATGAATCTTTTCAATGGATAACACTATGGCCTTTTGGTTTTTAAATACGTTAACAAATGTGTAGCATTTTGGGGGACATTTTTAGCCCCCTTAATAATTATAAGCTGTTGCATAGTAACCAAGTCAATAACTGGCCTTAGATCAATTTGTTTACAGAAAAATCAGCAGCAAATTCCCCACAGTGCCTCCTTGAAAACAAGAGTTCCTAAACAGATTAACACTTTAGTGGAGGGCAAGCAGTGGTTGGTGACACAGCATGCCTGATACCTTGCCTTGCCTTCCTAGGTGGGAGGTGACCAGACTTTTTAAATGTCTGGCCCAGGTTCTCTGTTTTGCCTGAACTGTGCTTTGTGCAGGCTCAAAAGGGAAAATGTGGCATTTCTGTTATCTTTCTGCTTCTTCTTTCGGGGCCTGCCAGGTGCCAGTTAAATCTTTGCCATAAAATATTTATCCTCAGTCTTGTCTGTCTTATGACTAACAACCCATAGCTGCTGAGGCCATTCCAGTATCAAGAGACCAGGAACTCCAACATGTAGGAGAGCAAACAACATCTCCTTTTCAGCTGCATTCATGTTGGCAAAGTGGATGTTTTAGGAGCTATTGTGTTACTGTATATGCAAAGAGGTAAGACTCTAATTAGGTACTGGGATGAATCAGACTTGCTAATCAGGTCTGCTGTCCACGTTGCCAGAGCTGCTGCTTCGTGATAGCATAAACATTTTCCCCAGCCATTTTTGTTCAAGATCCTCTTCCTGCTTTAACTGCTTCATCTTTATATGTTGAACTCTTTTTGTATTCTACCATTGTTTTAAAGAATTGTAGCTTTCTTCTTGCTCACTGAGAGAAGGAAATGGCAACAGACCTCCTTGTATTCTCACGGAAGTGTTTCAGAAACATACTTCAGTGACACTGACAGCTTGTGCCCTAAAGGGCCAAAACTTTTCCTGACACCAGAATAGCATATTTCATTGTTAATCTGAGCCTTCCACTGATCTTATGACTGCAATCACATACACAATGACAAAGTGATACATTACATTCAAGATGATGAAGTCCCTTTTATTGAAGACGTGGCACAAGTGTGCCTCTTTTAGAGAGACCTGTCTAATGCCGGAGGATGGCACATGGAATGATCCCAGGCTCACACCTATCACACAGCTTTCTGTACTTCACTCATAGGCTCCTGTAGCCTGTCATATAATCTGTGTATAAAACTTGCCTGTTCCATCCTTTTCATATATCCATACTAATTTTCAGGATGTACCTTCAAGTGGGATGCCTATAGTTTTTCAGATTTCAGTGGCCTATTCTAAAATTCTCAGCAATAAGCTGAGCTGATACATCCTCCCCTAAGTGGCCACGAGGGCTCTTGTGTTTATGAATGCCTCTTCCTCCTGCCCAGTTCTGGGGTGTTTTGAGGCAGGAGTCTCATGACCCTGCAAAAGCATTCTCTGATCCTGAGATGTTTTAGCTCTTTTAAGGAATTTTAATACTTTATACTTCTTTCAATAGGGCAGAGATGACAGCCTTTTGCATTTGTGCTCTGATAAGGTGACACTTCAGGCTGTGCCTGTGGCAGGACATGACAAGAAAATTCTTGGGGGTACAGGACTTGGTAGAGGCATAGGACAGCTTTCTGCAGCAGGAGAAAAACCTGCTGCAGACCTGTCTGTGTGTCTGAGCAGTGCCTAGGCTGATCCAGCCATGGCCACATGCCTGGGTTTTTCTGGTCAGAGGAATTTACCTGTTTTTCTCCAGAAGGGATCCCACAGACTCGCAGAGTGGTTGGTCACAGCAAGAAGACACTGAAATGAAACAAAGAGGCATCTGAATTGAGAGTGGAAATTCCACTGATGTGTCCACTAGATGCGATCCAGAGGGATTTATTAGAGACATGCAGATGGTGCAACTGGAGTGAGAATAAGAGTAAATTAAACATGCTTAGTTAACTCTTAATCTCTAATTTCATGTTACTCTATGTCATTATTTTCACTAAGAAAATTCATTGTAATCTCAGCAGTGAAAGTCCTGAATTTCAGGCAACTTTATTTTCCATTACTGAAACATTCAATTAAAAAACTTTTTAAAATTCTTGGTTTTTTAATTTTAAAACTCTTCACCCCACAGCACTGATACAGCAAACCATATACAATGAGATGCTCTTAAATGTGTCTCTGTCAGTGTAGGAAATTAACTTTGATTCTCTACTTTTATTGTGAAACTTGAAAAAACCTATCTGAATTAATTGTATGGTCATTCCATACCCTAATATAATGCTAATTATGCTGTTGCAGTGTTATTTTCAACATCTCAAACAGCCGTTGTACCTTTCAGTCTTTTCAAACAGAGAGTGGTGCTCATGTGAAGACAAATTGTGGTGAACAACACTCAAAAAAACATTAATGTGTGTGAAGCAACTTAAAGCAATAACTGTGGCCTTGGACACACAGGCAATCATTCACTCAGACTACAAAGCAATCATTGTGTCCAAGAAGAGAGAAAAATAGTTTGGAGCAACAATTTGTTCCTAAAAAAATTGGAATCAGTTAATCAATTTGCAGTAACTATCTGATTTATTTGTGTAATAACATGACTGACAATTTACAGCCTTTTCCAATAAATTTCAAAGCCATGATTTGCTGCAGCCATAAGCCATTTGTTTTGTAAAGATGACCTTTAATCTCTCAGATGATTGATTAATCAGTATATCATAAATAGAGCCATGAGAGGTGAAGAAAGATTTGCTTGATGATGACCAATCTTCCATTCCTAAAGAGCTCTGCAGGTGTATCCAGCACACAGAGAGCTTCATTAAAGACAGCAGAGGAGCACTAAGAAAACAACAGTATTTCTTAATATTTGTTCATTAAAAAAACCACAATGATAAAAATAATCCTCCACTTGTAAAGAGTTGCCTGTTGTTTTACAACATGTCCTAAATAAAACGGAGATGGGTAATTAACCCCTGGGCAGAGGAGAGAATGGACTGTGACTGTGTCTGTGATTTCAATATTCTCTTAACCTTCACCGCTCTGGGGTGCTGAGTAAGTGTTTTATCCCATTTGGTAAACACTGTTTTCAGCTGTTCTACCTAAGGACTAGAGAGAGAGAGAGAGAGAGAGAGAGAGAGAGAGATTACCAGAGCTTCTCCCACTTGTCTTTTCCTCCTCTTCTGCTTCCTAGCCTTGCACTGGGAAGAGTGAATAGCAGGTAAGTATTTCTTATCCTCCTGACTGTTTAGCTAAATCTGCAGGATTATCCCCCAGTCTCTGGAGATGTGTTTTCATGACATGTCTTCGTGTAATGTAATTGATTGTGATCTCTGAAAAGGGGGTCCTCCCTTCCTCACATCCACCTCTTCCCTGTCAGGCTCATGCTCCTGCTGTTTTTCTTTAGCATGGTGGAGGAATCAGGAGAACGTGCAGTAACTTCCTAAAAGAGAGGGAAATACTCAACAACTCATGTACCTTGAGATTGGGTGAGTGTCAGATCCAGTAGAAGGGAGGTGTGGTGTGGGTGGGTGTACGAGCCCTTTCCATGGAGGTGAGCACTCGGTTGGTTCTGTTCCAAGTCTGAAACTAAACCTACTGAGCCTCTAAACTGCTGTAGCTGTGGATCCTTTTGTCCTTGGTTGCAGTCCCCTTGCCCCTTTTGTGCCTGTGGTCACACAATCAGCTGTGTCATCATGATGACATGGGTGCCCATGGTTAGCCCTTGTCCTAATACAGAGAAGAAGACAGGAAGGACCAATAGGCTCTGGAGAGGTGTGTGATTGCTTTATAGATTTAGTTTATAGATTATATAGTTTAGATTATAGCTTTAATTTTAAAAAATGGGTGGTTTTGGTTGTTTTGGTCAAAATTACTTCCAATCATTATAGTATAGGTTTGTTCATAAAGCACCACTAAAATTAAATAAAAATATCTGCCACTGGGTTTTCACTCAATTTGTAGAGCTGCACATAACTGTACCAGAAGAGATAAAGTGAGGAACTAGGACCATAGCATACTAAAGTGCTACTAATGAGTGATAGCTGAGGAAAGGACAGCAATAGATGGGGAGTAGGTCTATGAAATTATTCCAGGCACTCCCCCATTCCTGGACTGCAATTTATTTATTTTATGAATCATTCAAGTGGCAGATTTGATAATTCTTCCGCCCCTTATCACTGTCTGTACATGGATAGTCTCTTAGAAACAGCAGAGTAGTAAGTCCTTCTAGAAAGGAAGGAGAAGGAATGAAAGCTGCTGAGCTGGGAAAGGGCCAGTTGGAGTAAGGGCTCATTCCCCAAGGGAAAGCTGGGCACAGAAGGATAGTAAAATGCAAACCATGACCTGGCCCATGCTCTCCTATCTTTCAAAAATCCCAGCAGGCCACTTAGATCTCTGCAATACCAGCAGTAAGTCTGTAGGGTGGCTGATCATTTTTGTTCCAATCTTGTGCTTCTGATACTCAGTCTTCCTAGAGGTTATGTTAATTTTAATGGCACAATCTTCCCAGATTCTTCTGAGTCTTCAGAGACCTATTTAGTAGTATTTGAGTCTTTGGTGAATGGCTCTCCACAGTGTTGTGCATGCATGTGCCAGTGAGCAGTTCTACTTAGTCGTTCACTGGCTTCTCTGTTAGAAGCTAGATGAAATGACACTATCCTTTTTCTGCTCATTATTTTCACAGAAATTTCAAATTTGTTTATTTCACTAGTATATATTACCCAGGGGAATCATAAATATCTCTCACAGGGTTTTGGATGAAAAAGGAATGCAAAACTTTGGTTAAAAGTCACAGATGGTTTGATTGTTATGAATGGTAATGTTGTTATTTTTATTTTCCAGAAACATCCTCTACAATAGCTGTGTGCTATGTTGCAATTCACATGGGCTAGAAGACTGAATTTGATCTGAAAAAAACCTGAATCTCAAGCTTTGGATTGACAAAGTTCAGTATCTGAAACCCAGAATGCAAGCAGGGCTGGCCTGAAATACAGTGATTTTTGCAACTCCACCTCCTCTCCAGCAGCGTGTATGTTTCCAACATATAATTAACTCTGGATTTCGCCTCATTAAGCCTTTATTTTTAGTGAAAAGAAATAATATTATTGTCAGTCCCATCAAACAGACACTGCCATAGGCTCAACAATGCCATGGAGCAAAGCATTAGGAGACGAAACTATTGTTTTATTTTGAATCTTAGGAGGAGGAGGAAATCATCAAGTCATTGGGATTTTTTAATGCATACATTAAGTTGGCTGGCAGAACATTTCAACAGGAATGCCAAGCCAGGCAAAAGGCTGAGCCTATAACCTCTAATCTTATGGAGCTGAACTCTATTATTTGCCATAAAAATTAGATGTTACCGAATTCTAACAGATGTCTTCAGCAGACGCACTTTTATTATTGCAGAAGTTTAGGTAAATGGAAACTGAGCCCCAAATTTGATTTTGTAGATTATGGGACTGCTGTGCTTTGTGGTTGAGGCTGGCATTTTAAACATGAGTTATAAAAGCTTTTAGAAACCACACTAATTGATGTCTCAGCAGTTCTACTGAATCACAATAAGAACACAGGCTGCCATGACAAAAAAAATGGTTGCAATAACCAGTTACCCAACAAACAGGCTCATTTTTTGCACAATGACTGACACTAGTTGGTGGGTCCATGTCGTGCATCTCCATGGAAGTATTTTAATTAACTGTTCTGAGGAAGCAAGGAAGGGGGTAAGAGGAAAATCTTCCCAAAGACCTTTAATAAAAACCATCTGGAAGATGCATGATGGGATAAGAAGCATCTTTATGAATATGGCCCAGCACAGGTGTTTGAATAAAAACAAGACGGATTAAGACAATCTCTGTATTTGTGTTTTTGTTCAACCAAAATAAAGGTCAGAAACCAGAGGAAACCTTTTTTTGACAAAGCCATTTAAGCTAGGATATTGCATTAGTGTGAAACTGCCCTCTTCAGTTTGAAATGTCTAATATAAATCTGAATATATCTATCTTCTGCAGCATGTGGGTACAGTTCCCTGTGCCTCTAGCACTGGATTAGAGACTCTGACTTCACAACCGCAGTGACATTCTTTTTCCAATTTAACAATACTATTCAAAGGCACTAGACAGTAAAATGAACTTAATAATTTCAATAATATTCCTCTCTCCCTGAAGGTACAAGGGGAATAGAGTCTTAGATATATGGATCATGTTTGCTTTATGAACTTTTCAGGAAAGAGTTTGCTGTTTCTTCCTACAGTGCCTCAGGGTGTGCTATTCAATGATGGGAGAGGTAAAGGCATAATTAAAGAAAGGAGGGTCTTTTTGGTGTTCTGCTTTCTGAGTGTGCTTCAGTGCCATAGCTGCGGGAGCGAGATATCTGGACTTCACGAGACCTGAATGGTACTGTGATTGTTGTTGAAAATCAGCTTTTTCATTCTTTTAGGATTATTTCTGTTACATTCATAAGCAATTTTAAATTACAAGACAGACTGTAAAATATGATGCTCTATATGGCACTTCTCTCAGTAGTGTTTAAAAATAGAATAAAATAATAAAATAATTCCATAACAAGAAAAGACATCCTGGTTTTACTTTCAAAACCTGCTACTAGGGAGGTCAATAAAATAAGTTACTGAGGTTATTTGTGAAGTAAATCAACCTGAATGAGGTGGAGAACATTGCCCTAGGGAAGCAATCCTATCTTTTCCTCTGTAGTAGACCAATCAAGGGAGTAGTCACTGCATGTGAGGCTCTTATGTTACTCTGGTAGTGTAATTAAAATCATCATTTTGCACCTTGACACAATTAATTGTTTTTTTTAATTGCTATTGTAGATAGAACAGAAAAATAATGTATTTTCTATCCTCAATTATCTCCACTACGCAAGCACTTTATGCAGAAGGATATGCCACTTCTGGACTGCTTTAGAAAACTGTACCTCCTATTTTTAAATTGAAAAGCATTTCTGACTTGGAAGAAGTTGTAAAGGATGTGTTTGTCAGGGAGCATATTTCAGCATGCTTGAAATGGCTTTAGGAAACATTTATTCTCTGAACAGTTTATGAGCAATGGCTTTGTAAATACATAGTAGATCTAATCTGCCTCACTTCTCTGTGCCTTGTACATGGTACCATACACTCATTGTTGGTGTTTTTAAATATCTTGACCCATAAATCCATGACCCAAAGAAACTGTGGTGTGTAGAATGTACTCCTGAAAGCTTCCATGTTTTGGTTTTTTTCCCCAGCTTTGTTATCCTCATGAAAGATTTTGTCCCTCCTTTTGAAATGGCCCATTCATTAAAGGATGAGGTTTGACTTATGGGAGCACTGCATTATTTTTTCCCACAGAGAAAAGAACTTTGCAAAACTTAGGTGTGTTTGCCAAGTACACAAATTTTGTGGTGAGGTAGAAAGCGGAACAAGGCAAATGCATTGTGCTAACTTTGAGATACAAGGGGAAATACAGACTGTGTCTTTCCTTTGCCATCTGGAGCATGACAGAAGGGAACCAGGAGCGCTGCTACTCTTGTGGAGAGCAGCATTTAGAAACTTGCGCTCTCTTGACTACAAACTTCTTAATTACTCTGGGAGCTGTCCACTGAAGTGTATCTGCATAAGGAAATTGAAGTTGGCTCACAATGAATGAGGGAGACCTGTGTCAAAGCCTTTGGCTATGAGCAATCGATGATTTTGTCTTCAGAAAAAGGATGTCTCTCCCTGTTGGCAGTCAAAGTCCTTGCCTTGGCTTTCCTGAACTTGTCGTCCAAAGGAGATCTATCAGCTCAGCTCCCTCCAGAGGGAGCATTCCCTTTCCTCTGCTGCTGCCCCTTCCTTTGTCTTTCAGTAGGAGTGATGAAGAAAGAGCAGGACAGAGAATAAAAAGTAACAGATTTAGAGGTGTTGCTCAGCACTGGAGTTAGAGTGATCTGGTGTCCAGAGAACAGAACTGTGATCGGAGACAGTGGGGAAACTGAGGCTGTGAAAGAGGACAGGTGGGTGACTACAGCAAGGAGCTTGGGGGTGGTAGAGACTTATCAGGGCTGTGGGGGAGGGTATACAAACACTGGTGGACAAGTACTGTGTTCAATGAGATATTTTAAGCCCCTGTTTTGATTAATTGTTTGAAATTAAATAACACCAGTCCTTTTTGCCATCAGCTGAAGTATGGTCTTTACATACAATTATTTCTGCAGTCATATAATAAGTAGTTCAACAGTGCAGATATACAAAGAGGAAGAGTTAAAATTGAACATGCAGCCCTGGATTTGTCATTTTCTGACTTTTCAGTCCTTGACTTAGTAACCTGAATGCTCATCTTTTAAGGTGAGTTTCATGGGGAATATGCTTAAATTTTCTGTTTCATGACCTAGTTCCTTTGTTCTGAAGATTCAGTGCCAAGGTAAACTGTCAGAGCCCTGACAGCTGGCACCACAACAGAAACACTGGTGTTTTTTTAAGCTTTTCTCATAGATTAACTCCTCAAAGAGCTTTCACACTTGAGTGGCAAACCCTTCCAGATTACACTTCATCATAGTCAACACTTTGACTTTTTCTGAGGAGAGATTGCTCAGGATTCATTTGTTCTCTGCTGCATTTTTAATGCATAGAGCTGAATTTCAAGCCAGTTCTTTCTGGAAATGTGTTTTTCCTGGATAGAAATTGAAAGAATTGTAGCCCTGGCCAGTGTGGCTCCCTGGGTAACAACTGTAGCAGGGCAGCTGAAGATTTCAGTAGCTCTGAAGCCTGCTTCTGTAGGCTTAACTTGAATTGCTTTAAGATGATTGATGAATTGTTTTTCCATACCAGGGCTAGGGAGAAGGAAGCAAAATTTTAGCTGTGCAGTATTTGTATGTATGCATGTAATTATTACACCCCATCCTCAACTGCTGCATGTTGTCCTATGGCAGCATTTCTACCTGCCTCTCAAACTGAGCAATTTGGGTGTGATTAGGTGCAAAAATGCAAAATGAATGATGCAATCCCAAAAACTGGACAATGTAATCCTAAAAACAGAACAATAGGAGTTCCTACCTCAGAAAAGGTTGGGTGCCACAGTAAATGTGCATTTCAGTGTAACACACTGGTAGTGGCTTTTTGGAACCATAGAAGTTACCTTATTACTGAACTACAGAAATAGCTCTTTGATCTTTTTACTTTTAAATTTTCCCTTTGTCCACAAGCTTTTCTCTCACCCTTTCAACCCAGCTAATGCTCTAGCCAGGAATGAATACATTACTCTGCTGAAATTTGAACAGAAGGCTAATTCCTAATCAAAATAGGCACTAATTTCTTTCAGTGCAAATTATCATCATTCATTGCAAATTTGCTCTCCTTGAACTATGCCAACATGTTGTACAAATTTCAACACTTGGAGCCAGCTTCTTATGTACATCAAATCAAATAATATACTATTGGCTTTTTATTATTTCTGTTGCATATTTGCATGAAAAAAAATAGTGTCAAAGACAATGAGTAAATATTGTTACTGCTACTGTTATGATGAAAAGAAATATTTAAACTTTTACTGGGTTTTTATACCAATAAAGATTATTCAATTTTTTTTTTAAAGGAAATCCACTTGAAAATGCTGAGAAACTAAATAACATGACACATTGTTTATCTCTTTGCTGCTGAAACAGATCATCCATAGGGAATATAGAGGTTTCAGGAAAAAGATACTGCTGAAGTACCAGTAGAGATCTTTATTCCAAAACCCAGTGGGTATTATTTTACAAGCACTGCAAAGATGGCATTTGATATTATGAAAAAGACACACTGATCAGCCATGCTGGGAAACTGGGCCTCCCAGTTGGTGTACTTATCTGTTTTACATAGCTTTTGTGGTTTTCTAGGTGTCATCACATGTATGCCTACACATATACTATGTCTTCAAACACCTCTTCCCAGATACAATAGTGTTTTATAGCACCATCTGTTCAAAGGATGGATTTAATAGATTTATAATAATGCCATCAGGCAAATAGCTCTGCAAATTGCAAATATGGTTAAAATATACACAAAAGATACAAACATTAAACACAGCAATTATGGTTTTCTTTTTGGTCTTGAAACGTGTGTGTGTCTGGGTACAATTCCTTTCCTCTGGTGCTGAATTATAGTGCATATCTCTATGCAAACAGGATTTGGAACATTTTGTTAATAATGGTTTTTGTTCTTTTGTTTGCTGTTTTTTTCTTTCAAGATAGAAATCTCTAGTCTAATATAGTGTTCCTTACATGAGAAAAACATTGATTATAGTGTAAATGAAATAATTGAAAATATAAAATGTGTGAAATCTAATTACCTGCTGCTGAAGTGTCTGCTCCAAGTAGTCTAGCACCAGGGCTGTTTTATTCATGGAACTTACTTTTTAGGAGGAAAAAATGGGGAAAAATTTTTCCAGAAATTAAAAACATCTTGGAATGAGATACCTAAAACTGAACTTCTGCCCTGCTTCTTTTGCCGTATTTTAAACTTAGTAAAATATTTTCCAGTAGGACGTTCGTACAAGGCCTTTGATTTGTTTGCTTTTTAGTCCTGGCTTTGGATAGCTCGCAAAGTGTTTAACACGTATACAAGTTACCTGAAAATGTGGGAGATGATCTTTACTGTTAAAGAAGTAGGTGATGGGATATTTCCTAAATCCTAGGCAAACCACAAAAAGACAAGGCTGCATTTCACTTGACAATAAGATGATCTTAAATGCTATAATTAAAAACAAGAGAGTTACTTTCATTAAATAGTGAACCCCCATTGTGCCGATTATCCTCATAATGTTTTGCATAATGCTTGTGAATCTATAATGTTTAAAGATACAAGATGAAACACACTGTAAAGACAGTGAGGAAAAAAGCCACCACCTATCCCTAAACCATTAACTGAGTTTTTCTTTTTTTTGTGTTACAAGCTTTCTAGATAACTGATAGGAAATTTCTACTCACCTATAGTAAGGGTATTTACACTCTGAGGAGAATGAATGGTTTTCACAAACGATTTTTTTAGCCACAGAGAAATTTCACAGGAAGGGGGAATCAGATTTATTGAATTTATTTTTTTCTGGTGTGGTAATGGTTTTTTGTTGGGATTTCTTTGGGTTTGGTTTGTTTGGTTTTTTTTCCCAGGGTGGGCGACCCCTGTAGCCTGCCCACTGTCACAGCCTTGTCCTGCAAACCCAGTACAACAGTGAGAGATTAGGAAGGTACCAGCAGAGGTGAGCTCTTGGCACCATACAATGGTTTCACTGGTGTGGCTGTGCCTGAAGGGGCCTAGAGATGTCTCATCTACTGTGTTGTGCTGTACCTTGCTCAGCACTAAACAGCCAAGGCACAGATGACCATAGCTAGAACTTGTTCAGAAAACAGTCAGCAAGAAGAGGAGTCTTAAGGTCAGGCAAGAGAAACAGTGCTGTGAAACTGTGCAGAAATAGTATTTAGGTGCTAAAGCCATTTCCAGTGGTGCCCACTGTAACAAACACCGTGGCAGCATCGATCGCTGCGGCACCCAGAGAGCTGCATTTTCCTCCTATCACAAAGGAGAGGCAGAGTGGAGGTCCTGGGGCAGGAGAGGGGAAGCTGTAACCTGAGTCACAGCTGTCACGTTTGGGTCCGCAGCTGTCAGCACGCTGTCTGCTCTCATGTCTGATAAGACATGCTCCCTTCCCTTGGCTTGGCTTCTGCTGCTTATAGGCCCATGGCCAGCTTGTCTTCCAGTAAGTTGCAGGATAGATCTTCCCATCATCCCTGCCATTGCCTTGCACTCCCCAGTCATTTCTTATTTTTAGGCATATGCGCTTTTGGCCAATCTGTGCTGCCTGAGGCATGAGCCCTTTGTGTTCCTTTTCACTGTAATCAAAAAGAGCCCGAGCGCAGAAGATGCCAAAACACATCAGTTTTCCTTGTAGGCAGCATAAACTGAGTGTGTTCATTGACTCCAAAGATGTTTAACACACTTCTGGAGATGAAGCCCTGAATACTTATTTATCCATACCCAGTGCCTGTAGTGCAAAAATCTGCATTTCATTCTTATTGAGGATTAATACTATATTTAAAAATTAGTTTTCTCCAGCAGCAGTGAATTTTAAGGCTGCAAGGAATACACTTTGTCCTAGAATCAAGATCACTATGTTGACTAGTCCAGATGAGCTCCACAGAACTGCAGGCAGCCTAAATCAGTCTCATCAACAGAATTTATTCCTTAAGAAAACTTAAGGAAACAATTATAGGAGTCTTTTTGTTTTCACTCCTGGATTTTGTTATTTGAGTTTTTTTTAGTAGCATCTTCCACACATCTTTCTCTCCTCTTTGATTTTTGCTGGACAACATCAGAAGTGCTAACCCATAGTTGTCAACGTTTTGGGGCATACCAATGTTTAAATTCATTTCAGAGGAAAGGAAGGTAATTTAATAATTTGTATTTAGTGGCTACTGTCTGTGTACACAGCTATGGGAGCAGAGGTGTTTGTGTGCATCCATCTATATATGAGTGCATGATGAAGCTCATAAATAATAGCAGCTTCTTTCTTGTACAGAATATTTTGCATGTGAGTGTGTTTGTAGAAATGTCTGTGTGTATTCCTCCTTGTGATGAGATAATAAGAACTTTAGAATAGCAGCAATGCAACTTCTGGGTATTGGAATACGGTACCATGCTGGATTATCCGTGTTGCAAGTACACAAAGGCAGTGTTGCAGCATGCCAAAATATCCTTCTCAAGGAATCTCTCTTTACTTCTCTGAGTATCTAAATAAATTATGAAAAATATAAAATACAATTCATGAAATACATAAGAGAAGTGCCTACAAAGCATGGCAGATCTCAAGGAAATGTTGATGTTTTTAGTTCTGTCATCCATCACCATAATGAGTGCCAAAACTCCTTTGAAAATTAGCTGTCTGTGATTAGGCAGGTTTCGGAGTGCAGGTTGTTTCTGTATCTGATTCTGAAATATATTAATATGAATGTTATGCTAATTTGTCTACTTTTGACCTAGGGCTTATCTCAAAGATTCAAGAGGATATTGCCTCATTAAGTATCTCACTTGCAAAGTAAAACTACCTTCACCTTCTCACTTCATTAGATGGAATCGTTACTTTTTTTCTTTTGGGGAAGACTGAATAAACAAGAGTCCTTCAAGATGCATTGCTTATTTCTACCTCAAGTATAGTTATCTTGTGCATACATAATAGAGGTATTAAAATTAGTATTCAGCTCTAATTCTCTCCAGTCTAACTGATAGTGTTTTGATGAGTTTTGGAGTTTCTGCTCTGTCTGGGAATTTGGTGATGAGGTAAGGGAGACAGACGGCAGCTTGGTTTTCATAAGCTGAGTTGACCTTGCAGGACACAGAGGCATGAAATGTTTATTGTGATACTGAATAAATGTTCCTAACAGGCAATGAGTATGCATAAAGGAAAACAAAAACACAGACACCTTTATAAATATCCCAGACTGACCAGGAATTCATATTATTGCATTTCTCTAGGACAAAATCATCCCTCTCAAAATGTATGAGTCACATTTATTTTTAATATTATAATTTTGATTTCTGCCTTTTCTTGACATTGCAGAGAGGATATTTCCCCCAGCTCCCCCAATCAGAGGGACAGTTGAGCTAGATTGTTATCCCTCCCTAAATCTTCCCTCCCTCCTACCTGCCCTCACCTACAATTTGGAGAGGGTTGAAAAGTAGAATTTGCATCCATACAATGATCTAAATTGCATAAAATTAGATTATCTTGAAACCAGTGATTTGACTTTGAACCTTGCAATTTTTTATTTAAAACCTAAATTAAATACTAGAGGAATATGAAATACTTTACATATCCTCATTGTCTGTTTTTAACTCTTCTCTGAGTCTTATGTTTGAATGTAAATTTGATTTAAAAAAAATGACACAAAAGCTCTTTCATGATTTTACCACTATCACTAAAATTAAAGAGTACAAACAACCTCTCTAAATATTTCTTTGTCTTTTCAGCCCCATTGCAGGTCTGTTCAACTCTTGCAGAAACAGACTGACTTCTCTCTTTGACTTCCAACATCCAAAGTAATCCCCCAGTCTTTCTCAAGGAAACTCTCTCTAGCACTGGGGATGCCCCCTAATTTTGATTTACTTCTGGCAACAGCTGCAGAAATCCAGGGACTTAAAGTGCAGCCCTGTTCCCTAAACTCTGTAATGATTGCTTATATCCCTTGATTTAGCCCAGTGAATGGCCCAAAGAAGATTAAAATGCTTCCTTCTGCCGAGATGAGATATACTGCTTTGCTGAAATATGTCCCTGACCTCTTCTGCTGATCTCTTATATGGAGGCTAATAACCCTTGTAAGTGTTATCCTACCTAGTGGGACTGCAAAGGCTGTACTTCTTCATATGTTCCAAGTGGTTTGGTGTGCCTTTTTTTCTTTCCCCTTCCTTTTAATCTCAGTAAAACACCTTCATGCAGTCTCCTGAGGGTAACATCACATCTCTCTGTTCAAATCCCAGCACGTATGGCTTTATCTTTCCCTTCTTACAGAGGTGCAGCTGACACAAGTCATTTCAGTAGGAGTGACTCACAGACCTGCCTTCAGCCAGGTGACGTCCTCAAGTGACAGAAATGTCCTACTGCTACCCAAGGAGAGGTGGGACCTTCCTGCAAGCCAGCTCATCCTTCTGGGACAGTTCCAGAGAGCTTCAGGAGCAAACCACTGTGCAAGGGTTTAAAATGCACTTGGATATGCCCATATATATTAATCTGAACCAGAATGAATACTTGCTGTTTCCAGTCCTGCAGTACTCAAACACCCTGGGGATGTGTGCCTCATTCCCAGAGTAACACAAATTTCCAATCAGTACTTTAAAGACAGTATTTAGTCCTGTGGTTACTAATGAAACATTTGGTCTCTGAGTGGATGCATCCGAGTGAAAGTGTGTTGTCCTGCTTTACCCTAAGGGCAAATGTGGACCTCTGTAAAGCTACTGAAGAGAAAGACTAATATTTTCTAATTTTGTAAAACTTGGCCTTTATTCTAGGAAGGAGCCAAGGTAGTGTAGCAAAGCAAATGGTTGAAGGTCATTGAATGAATGATAAATATCATGCCATATAGAGAGCAGCATAACCCCCTGAAGGAGTCGGAGCAGTGCTTATCTATGCACACTGCAACGATGCTGTTTATTTTTGGGATAAATATTAAATTACTAGTATATCCTCTTGGCTATCCCTTCCTTCATACCCTCCCATATTTCTCATGGCTTTTATGGCACAGAACAACAATGCTGAGAGATAAGAGTATATAAATCTTATTTGGGCCACTGGAGAGCATTTGCATGTTTTTTTAATTTTTCTTAGTTACTATGTGTTGAGATAAAGTAAAGCAGAAATGCAAGTACTTTCACGAATTATTAATTTTTGAAGAAAAACAACCAACCAACAAACAAAACCAGAGCAAAACACAGCAAGTAGCAATATAAAAGCCAAGGCTCAGTCCTGGCTTGGCAGCAGTCAGTTAGTGTTTCAGTCTCAGACATTCCAGTGGAATCTGCCAGTGCAGCCAGGGGTAATATTTGCTAAGAAGTCAGTCAGATGTCAGCTTCAGCTTCTTAAAATTACTCTATGTGCTGCTGAGAATGATGGCAAAATCCTATTCTCTCTTTCATTATTTACAGTTCACAAATATTTCTGCTGTTATAATGATCTGTCCTCTATATAATATTTATGTTGCCATATTGTGGAATTTTTGAATGATACATCAATTAATTAGATGCTAATTTCAGGAGATCGGGAGGGACAGAGGTGGTGATTGATGGAGGGAGTCACTAGTGTTTCTCTTAACAAAGTGACAATGCCTGGTACTTGTTATCCTCCTATTTCTTATTGCTTCTTTGCAATATGTTCTTAGGAGCAGACGTTATTTACTATAGAAACTTAAATGTCTTTATTGACAAATAGCAGGAGACAGACCCTCAGGAAGAGTGGCTTCATTAGCATGCAGCTTATACTATTTTCAAGAATATGTTTGAGCCTTTACACTTTTTTTTGAACACTAAAATGCTGATAGTAAATGACAGTGGGAATAAGTGCAGCTGGCAGGATAAAACCAATGGTTTAAAAAGCCCCAATCTGTTTTCCTGATCTGTTTTCACCATGTGTGATACAGTCTTAAAAGCTATACATTTTTTAAATGATGGATGCAGTATTTATAGTAGTGATTTTTATATTTCCTTTTGCCAAGGAAGGGCAAAGAACTTAATTTTATATCACACAATTTACAAGCAAGGTATCACAAAGTTCTTTTCCAAAGAAATGCTACTGGGTGAGGACAGAAGCTGTGGGAACGTGACTGTAATAGTAACTGCTTCATTTTAAATCCTCAGCTTCATTTTTAAGAGCCTCATTTTGTGCAGACTTTTTATCGACACAAAATGTCAGAAGGGAAAGAGAATGCAAAGAGTGCCTGAAGGGTTTCCTTCCACCTGTGTGAGCAGTTACCACCCCTGTGCTCACTAAGGAGCAGGAATTCCTTCTCCCTTTTCCCCTGGGAGGATTCCCACTGGCCATGGACAGCAGAGGCATTCCCAGGGGAGCACAGCTCCTCTGTGGCACACTCTTCCCAGGTGGAATCCATCCCCTGCGTCAGAGTGCTGACAGGGTTACAGCAGAGGGGCTGGGCTCACAGGCCATGGCTGACTGTATAGGACTGCATTCACCTATCTAACACAGCATTTATTTTCCTCTTCATATCCTTGAGGACCTCTTGACCTCTCTCTCCCCCCTATCAAGGAGAGATGATGAATAAGCAGAAGTTGCTGGTAGGGCTCTTTCTGGCTGCGTAAAACCACACTGAGAAGTGAAAAAATCCGGTTTTCATTAGGAACTCATAATCCTCCATTAGTGGGACCTGTGGGCTACTACCGGTGAGCAGCTACTTGAACATCTTCCAGACCAGTTCCTCTTCCTCACACTGACATCCAAGTGAAAGCAAAATCCTCCTTTCAGTCTCTTCTGATGGGTTTGTACTAAATGAGAGAAGATATCTTCCCCAGCACATGGAAACAAATCACCTTGTCTCTCCTTATTGGTTCCCAACCTAGTTTACTTCATTCTGGGGGCTGCTTAGTACCCTCTCACTCCTTCTTTCCTTATGTTCTCAGAGCTGCTTGCCTTCCTCTCCTGAATCTGTAATTCTCCTAAACGCATTACAATAATAGCCATTTACATCAAAATTGGCATCTAATCCCTGTCCTAATCTAAGTATTAAGCAGTGCAAGAGATGAAAAGTGGGTAACACTGATGTAGTTTTGGAACACGGTTACATATTTATTTCTAAAAGAAGCATATGATACATGATTTGTGCCTATCTACACATGGGGGGAAAAGATTTCTGAACTACACATAATGTAGTGACTTTGTTCAGTACCTTAGCTTGAAAAGATGATCATAAAACAGAAAAACACAAGACTGCTGTTTCAAAACCAAATGTTGTAAGTATTAAGAATAATGAGAAGTGATTGAAATGAAAAAGAGGTGAATCAAGGCAGTGCAATAAAGATTAGTGTACAGCTCTTTTAGAGGAAAAGGGTATTAGGCAGTAGTCTTTGTTTTCTGAACATCTCGAGCAAACAACATTGAGGGCAATTTGGAAGGAAGACAGTGAGTACTTTCAAGGATGATCGTTTCACACTGGAGATAAACTGGAGTAATAACCTAGAGACCATGGCCTGCTTACAGGGGCTTTTTTTGGTTGATTAACTTAAGGTTTAGTAGTAAATGTTGAACAATTGAAAGAAAACCTGTTTCATTCACACCTTGGAAAGCATCTGCTGAAGACAATTGCTTAGTTTTTCACAAAATAAGGACAATGTTCTTGCTTGCAATTGTACATTCAGGCCACTCACAGCTATGATTGTAAAGATAAGCTTAAAATGCCCTCTGTGAGTTTAACAATATTCACATTTGGCTTACAGAGGAATAGAAAATATGACACACAGCTTCAGTTGCATAAAATGGTAAATTAATTTATATTATTAGGACAGGAAAGTGTAACAGGATTTTCTTTTGGTATCAGGAGGATGACAGTAAAAAAGACAGGATCCTATTTACTCATTTTATGTTTCTAGGTTATGAGATAAAATGTTTTCGTATATGGTGTTTACATCATCAGAGGTTTGACATACTGCCTGTTAAAATTAATGACAGATTGGCCACTGAGCTTTGGACTGTCTATTAAATCTGTGGGAATTATGCCATTACTGCTAATACCAAAGCTGACAATTTTGAAAGCAAGTAACCTGGTATTTTAGCATAATTTATTAAAATTATGGCAAACTATATAACAAGACCTGTAAATACATCTATAGTCAAGAAAAAGTCAAGGCTGCTTGGCATGCAACCTTAGTATGGAATTAAATAGGTGGTATTGAAGTCTGTAGCATTTATTTATTTATTTATTTATTTATCTTTTCAATTTTTTTCTTTTTTTTTTTTAATATATATAATCCTAGGAAAAGTCAGTGAATTGTGAGAAGGTTTCAACTCAAGTACAGGTTTATAGTTACAAGAGAGGATGGTTACAGTGATGGTTTAGTCACTGATATTTTATCAATTTGATATATTAAAGCTGGGACACAATTACTTATTGATGTTGTAACAGTAAGATGTATCAGCTGTATTAATATATTTGGCTTCACACTTACTCTTATTGATGTTATGTCAGCATAATGAAATAACAGAAAAAGTGATTATTTCTTAATTTTGAGATTTCCAGAGGACAGTGATTCTGTTCTATCTTGAACTGGTACCTGAGCTGTGAAATGTTTTTATAGTTTCATACAGAATTTAGCATTTTTTCCATTTGGGAGAAATACAAAACTGTACTGAAATGTCCTTTTAATGTGAAGAAAACCAAACTCCCTTAGTTTGGATGCCATTTTTGGCACATAGTTTGTCCACTCCTGTGTGAACACACTTGCCTTTTCTTTGATAATGACAGGAAATTTGTTACCCAAAACAGTGCTTCCTCAAAACAACAACAACGAATAACAACTTATGTAAAAAAGAAAATATAAATTTGTGTCTGGTTTCAAACTAATGGTTTTTTCCTACTTCTCTGATAATGGCTAAATATGTTCCTCTACTTTCTGTTCTACTTTAATTCAGCCTACCAATTGTCCAATAATTCAGAATTCCTGTTTTCTTCTTTATAGTCTCTGACTTAAAAAAACAAGTAATCAAGGCCCTTACTGCAGAGTGTCACTTTCTGGCTGTGTATACATTTGTGTCAGGTAGGCACAAATGGTATTTCTTACACACTCAGGTCTTCACAAGGCAGGCAGGTAGATGACAGAATTTTTCCTGACAGCCCAGAGCAAACTGATAAAATATAAATGAGTTCATTTAGAAGTTATCATCCTCTTCTGTTACTGATTTGTGATGTTCCATCTGCTAATAATGTATTTGTTTAGAGCAAGTTTTTCCATTCAGCTTTAGCCTATTAGTGGGTTTTGAGAATTTTTGGCATGTGGTCAGTTAATCCAGAGGTCTCATGGCAACAACTGGAATACAGGAAAATCTGTGCAGCCTAGAGATGGTTTCCAGACATTTCATTTCTGCCTAATATATTGAAGTGGAAAAAAAATCTTTCTTTGTGGTCAGTCATGAGAATATTTTCAACATCCACTACTTTGTGAGTATGCAAGGACACAGTAAAGTGGAAAATGATGAATACTAACTGTTTTCCAAAGACTGGCACTCTGCCTCATGAACACACTTGCCAAGATCAGGCTTTTTAATATTAAGAAAAAAACAACCTATTTACAGAGTACAGAGATCTTGGGCTTTCTGAGAGCAAATCTTGCCATTCTGAGAGGAACAAACACAAACAAACAGAGAGCACTGCAAACACAGAACTGTTGTGGGTACATTACATCTTGGATCCTCATGGGATTTGATGCAGCTATTCAAATCGGTGCAAATGGGAGAAGACCCTTTGTGTTTGGAGTTCTACCCTGTCCTTAGGGCATAAATTCTGCATTTTTTCTTTCACTGTTTGACTGAAAGAAGTTCTGAATTTCCTACATTCAGTCATCAGTGCAGCACAGATGATTCTGCTATCCAAAAGTCTGTTTTTTCAAAATGGAAATCCACAGTTTATTAGTCTCAGTTTAAACTGAATTCACTCGTGATCACCCCATGCAAGGTTATTTTCTGCAATTAGCTTTCCTTTTCTGTCCTTGCCACTTACCAAAACCTCATCTAAAAATACCACAGAATCATCTCTTGCTGACTCAGGAGGTATTTGGTGGTCTGTTTACAACTGCATCCCGAAATACGTGCACTTTATAATTGTACTTAGCATTAATTAGTCAGTCTGTACTACTTGCCCTGTTTCTGTTACTTCCACATTTTACTTTCTAGTGCATATAAACTTTGACAATTGTGTTATAATTAAGCTTTTTAGGATTAAACTTTGTATTTTTTCTTTAAAATTATGTCTAAAACCAAGGTTTGATGGCTGATGCTTATTAGTGGCTGTAATTTTAGTTTTAGCAGTTTTAGCCTTTCTTTCCTTGGGCAGGTTTGTAGACTCAGAACTTTCTCTCTAGAAGTCCACAGTTGGTGCTGTATTGTCCAGAAATTATAATCACAAAATAGGTATCCTAGAAACTCAGAAACAGCCAAGCCCAGGAGAAATCCAGTGTTTAATCATGCTAACCAATTAAAAAGAAATCCTGCAATGCTTGATTATAGTTCTGGTTTTTTTTGTTACCTGCTCTTCCACCTTACAATGGTATTTCATTTTTCTGTTTCATTTACACCATACACAAACAGCTCAGACGTTTCTTACTCTCCAACCACCTTCTGTCTTCCAGCTCATTGATTATTCTTTGCTGAATTTCTGTTTACCTGTTATTTTTATTTCATGTACTAAAGCCAGATGGAGATTTGCCTGACTTTTTTTCCTGACCTTCTCCAACTACTACTGTTTTTCTTTTAGTCATCTAAGCCTCATTAAATGCTATTTAGATGGCTAATTTCTTTTTGTATTTGTCACTCGGCATTTGTGCCAAGGTGTGTTTGTTGGCATTTCATATGGAGACCTGGACTCTTGGGACACACATTTTTTAATGAGCAGCCTGTATGGTTAGATGGTAAACACATGTGAAAATCAATCACTTAAATGCATTTATAACTCAATCTTATTAAGAGTATTTTTTATTTGCTCCAGGCACATTCACTTTTTATTTCCGGTTCCAACCGATTCCAGCCAGCTCCAACCAGTTCAATCCAGTTCTAATCGTATCTCACTGGTTCAAAGGGGATAAAACCAGTTTGAAGAGGTTCAAACTGGCTCAGACACAATATAACCAGATCCTACCAGTTCACACCTGATCCAACAGGTTCAAACTTGATCCAGTCAGTTCCAAACTAGTTAAAACTGAATCCAATTGTGTCAAACAAGATTAAACCTATCAAACCAGTTCTAGCTGGTTCAAACTGGATTTGACTGATTCATCTGGTTCAAACTGGTTTGAAGGCTGAAATCCTTATTTTTAGAGCCCAAATTGGGGGGTGGGGAGGAAATGGGGTGAATTTGAGGGGACTGAGGCAAATTTTGATGATTTTAGGGTATTTGGGTGGTTTTTCATGAGATTTTGAGATATTTGGGGGAAATTTGGGGAGTTAGTTGAAATTTTCATGACTTGGGGAATTATATGTAGATTTGTGGTAAATTTGGGGGCATTTTAGGTGAACTTGGGGAGATTTTTTGGGAATTTTCACATATTATAAATGAATTTTCAGATATTTGTGGTGAACCTGGGGAAATTTTATATGGATTTTGCTGATTTTAGGTGGATTTGGTGGTATTTTGAGCAGATGTTGGTGGAATTTGGGGATTTTGTAGGATTTTGGAGTGAACTGGGAATATTTTATGTGAATTTGGAAATGTTTAAGATAGATTTGGGGGAATTTGTGTGATTTTTAAAGTACTTTTTGTACATTTGGGGTGACTTAGGGGCATTTTGGTGAGAATTTGATGGGATTTTGAATGGAATTTGGTGGATTTTTATGGGAGTCTTGGGATATTTTGGGATATGTTTATGAAAGTTTATGTGAATTCGTGTGGATGTTGGGACATTTTGGATGGGGATTTTTGTCTGTTTGGGGGCATTTTGATGGGAAGTTGGGGTATTTTGGTTGAATTTTGTTAAATTTGATGGAATGTTTGGGAATTTGGAGATATTTTAGGATGTTTTGGTGAGGATTTATGTGTATTTGGTGTCATTTCTGCTGATTTTTGAGCTATTTTGATGGGATTTTGAGGAGTTTTTGGCTATTTTCATGGGATTTTGGGATCATTCTGACAGAATTTTGGGCTATTTTGATGGAATTTTCTAGAATTTTGTGAACTGTAGCCCTCACTGATGCATACCCAGCCCATACCATTACAGCTGCTCCTATGATTTGTCACTTTACCTCCAATTTACGATAGAAAATGGCTAAAGCTGCAATTAGAAAATGAAGCAGAAGCAAGTTGTGCTTTTCTCAGATTAAGCTGGGGCTTTCAGAAGATGTTCCCCCACTCTCTTGGAACTGAAGAGCAAGAAAGCCCTGTAGTGGTCCCTGTTCAACACCTTTGAAAACCCCAGCCTTTCACCTGGGCTTGAGTTAGAAGCACAAGGAATGCCAAAGGATGATTTTCCTGCCCAGGCCGACAGCCATAGTCCTGGCCTATCCATTCTCCTGCCATAGTTACAGTTCCTGGTTTGTGCCTGGTGGGAGGAAATGTAATAAAATCCAGATCCTTGTTAGCAATACAGAAAAATCACCCAGGCAGACCTGCTGGCTGAAGAGGTGGCTTTCTGGCCACTGAGCGCGTGTTGCTCAGAGATGTACCCCACACTGGGAAGAGGGAGTAGGTTTGGAAATGTGGGAAGAGCAAACCTGCCTTTACAGATCCTATCACAGGGTAGACAGCAAGGCATGCTGGAATGCTGAGCTGACCTTTTCAAACCTGATTTTTTTCCCCCATCTCCTGCTCTCCAATCCCAGCTACAGCCAGAGAGGGACATTCATCAATATTTACCATCAATACTGCAGGAGGGGAAGCAGAAGGCACTCCTGGTCCCATCTCCACTACCATTTGTCTTGACAGAAATAATAAGAAAGCAGAGCTGGCCATAACAATTCAACCTCTTCCAAAATATATGCATCACTGGCAGTGACTTTATAGCTCCTGGTTCGAAGGCAAGATAGCATGGCTGCTTTCCTGAGCTTCCTGAGAAAATGTCATGTAAATCTATGGATGGGACATGCCACAGGGCATCCTCACCCTGCAGCACAGAGCCCACTGTGGCACCTGTGGAGAGGCATCCCCCCCGGACCCTCGCTGGGGGCTGCTGGAGAGTGCAGCAATGAGCATCTGTTTCCCTGGATGGGGGAGGTTAATTACTGTGATCAAAAATATCCAGAGGGGAAAACATTACACCAGATATTACCAATTAACCCATGAATCTAAACATGACAATTGCTGCAATTAATACAATCCTACACTCACACTAATTACCAGTCTGTGGGAGGAGGCTGGGATGGAGGGAGGAGGGAGCTTGCAGTCCTGCTGGAGCAGCAGATCTCAGGCCCAGCTGGGGTTGCTACAGAGGGTCCCACCTAGAGTTGTGCCAACATGAAAGTGTCAGAGGTGACCAGAGGGTTTGAGGAGGTCTCTCGCTTTCAAACCAGGCCAGGGCATTCAGGCCCTTCAACAAAACTTGTTAAACCTTCAGCGAACCAAACCTGCTCATGGTGGCATCGGTGGTGTGTCCCCAGCTCAGTGTGAATGTACTGCTCTTCAGCACTGCCATCACACAGGATTGAGACTGGGAGAGGAGCTGATCCTGTTCCCAGACTCATCCTCCTTAGTTCAGGGGGTTGCAGACCCCACCACAACCATACCAAGGGTGGTGGGGGAGGATACAAAGAGAAAAATGATTGAGGAATTTAAATTGCAAAGGTTTGTTGGTAGTTGTAGCTGAGCTTGTTCAAAGCAATACAGTCAGATGTAGTAAGTGAGCAGTGTGTCCAGACAGAACATTCAAACAACAAGGCTGAATATTTACTCTGTGCTCCGTGTTAAGGATAAATGAGTTCTCTGCTGTCAGTCCGACTTGTGTTGTGAAATCAAATCACTGCCCAGTACTCCCAACATGCCTAAATACAGAAAGATTTTCAAACACTCTCACACAGAGAGATTTTATTCTTTACTTTTCTGCTTCTATTATTAGTTTATTAATCTAGGACAGGAGATTACATAACAGTAATGGGACATACAGCCTAGTAAAAATGGGCTTAATCCATAAACAGACCTTTGTCCTGGAACTCTTGATTTAAAGGTACGTATGCGCATGTGTTTTTACTGTAGGTAAGCTAAGCTCATGTGGCTTCATTCTATAAATGTCTGTAAATATAAATGTATTAAAAACATAACTATGTAGAATCTTTTCTCCTCTGATCTCCTTCTACAACAGGGTGACCCAATTAGTGCAAGATAGAAAGGCTGTGGATGGTTTCTACCTGAACCTTAGTAAAGCCTTTGACACTGTTTCCCACGGATTTTTCCTGTTCACCTGTGCACAACTTTACCACAGCTTTTTGTTTTGAGAGATAGTACCATGCTTCTAGTCCTGCGAAATTAGACCCAGGATCTTCTACCAGTTATCATGGATAAAATATCCCAAACAAATCAACAAACAAACAAAAAAATCCCACAAAAAGGACCATATAGATATAGCTTGAATTGTTCCTCTATAAACCTGTTGGCTTCCTTCACCTTAAATTCTGGAACATCTTTCCAAAACAGTTTTGTGAACCCATATGTTCTGATAAAGACTGTCACACCAGCTCAACTGCCTTATCAGACACCAGATTCTACAGTGGAAGTGTGAATGCCCCACTGAAAAAGGAAAAACAACTGACAGATTGGGAAAATTCAAAAATAAAACAAGAAGACACAGGAAGGTGAGTTTCTTAAATTTTACTACTCACAAAACTACATATTTTTCTTGCTTGCAGATTTAAAGACATATGACTGAGCTGTCACAGTGGCACGGAGGAGACATAATGAACCATGAATTGTGCTGTCTGACTTAGTCAAGTGTCTCAGCCCTCCAGTGCTTCCCAGCAGCCAAAGCCTCCAAACAAAACAAGTTGCTTTTGTTCTTTTGGTTTTGATTTAGCTCAGAAAATGTGACTTTATGTTCAGTTGTACCAAAAAAAATAAAGGACAGCACACTTCTCTGTTTTAAAACTTCAAAATATGCTCCTGAAATGAGACTTGCTTACAGTATTATTCTAAAGACAAGAATATTTAAAGTCATATTATATTGGATTTGGACCAGTGTCTTCTAAAGCCCACTTGAAACAGGTTGATTTGACCTCTGTGTAGGAAATCTCCAGGAGTTTAATTTAATACTTCAGCACACTATTTTGCAGTATGTGGTTGAGACTTCCAAAACTGGTGAAATATTTTCCTATATTTAATAGCCCTCAACCACTATGTCTTCTATGAATTTATTCAGTTGTCCTTTGAATTCAAATGAACCTTAAGCACCCATAGCACCTTGGAACAACATACTGCAATTCTTGCCCACATTGTATGAGCAGCATCTTCCTTGTCACAGTTTTAAATCTGTTACTTCCCAAGTTTCTTTGTTGTTTCTGCATTCGTGTACTATGAGGGACAGTAAGAAATCAGTTTTTATTAATCCAGCCCATGGAACCACTGTGGTAATGCTCTGTTCCTACTGACTTTTTAAAAATATTTCCATTCTATTTTGTAGCATGCAACACTGTTCATGCTAATATACTGGTTTTTTTCTCTCTCCTCACCTCCATTAGTAAGCCCTGCTCTGAGCAAGGTTATATGACACAGAAAAATGGGTTGGCTTCTAAACACTTTTGGTGCTATGTTTTGAGTGATAGTTCACTTTTTCTAGGTTAAAAGTAGCCAGTATTTTATCGTGTGTTGGTATTAGAGACATGCTTGCATATATATACACATATGTAAAAAAGTTTTCTGTAGGGACTGTGTCCACAAAAGGTTAAATAGGTTGTGCCTCCATCAGGTTTTTTGAGAGGTTGTAACAGCAGTGGGGTTTTAAAACAAATACTGTGATTATTTCCTTATGCTGCATTTTGGTTCACTTTTCAGAAAGTTTTCACATACCTTTTTATAAGCATTTAATCAAGATCCTTGGTAATTATGTTCTTTTAAATAATATGATTTTTTTTATTGCTTATTTGAAACTATAATGTATTTTTACTTATCCCATATAGGTAGTGACATAATAAGTTTTCCATTGTCTGTTTTGCTCCAGATGTTATTTCTCCCAGTCACAGAACACTGAAATTTCACTGCTTTGATGATTATTAGGTTATTTTTCAGAAAAGAGTATCTGTTTTAGAAAAAAAAATTACTACAGAAAGCTAAATTAATGGATTATAATGTTATCAGTGAAGAAATATTAACAAGATCTAACTAGAATACATAGAAATCTCAGAGGAATAAATGATACACCTTTTATTGATTCTTTTACTGTATCTCTCTGTTATTTCTGGAAGTGTAAATGGCTAACCATTTAAAAATAAAGTACAAACTTGAGGTAAAGGACATATACATAGAACTTAGACCTTAGATATAAAGGCCAAATCCTTCATTGATTAGCTCTCTAGTCATGCTTTGTTAAAAAATTATTTTGCCAGTGAATAGTGTCATAGGTCACTGATTTGTTCCTACAAGTGATCTTTGCTGTGACAATGTACAAGTACATAACTTAATTAATTTCTGGACTCATAGGCCTGAAGTATTCCAAGGCTCTCACAGAAATGTCTGTAGGACGTTTGTTATTAGTGACCACTTTAAAGTGGCCATGTTCGTTACAGCTGGACTTTGTGTGACTTTTGGTTCTGAGAACTGTTTGGCACAGGAATTCTCTGAGTCCCTTTGGAAGTTGTTCCAATGTGTTCTGCTGTTTTGCAGGTCTCCCTCATTTGCAGGTATGCTCAAGATACAATGTAGGTTCAAGGACTGTTCATTCATTAACCTCTGTTTAGTTTCAGGAGATAAATTCATGTGGATTCTTCTAGAGCTGATTACAGATTTCTGCTGATGCTTTTGTTTACAATAATCCTTAGGCTAACTAAAGCTAAGGAGAATAATTACTGTATTGTAGTTTATAAAAATAACAAAATGAAAAAATAAAAAACACCAACTTTTGAGGGTTTTGGAAAGTAAGTTCAATTTCCTGTGGGTTTCCAGGTTGGAGATTCATCTACACTGTATGTGTTCATATATAATACATAGTTCCCACTATGGGAAATAAGCAGAAAATATTATTGCTTTTGATTTTTTAAATCTTTTTTTTTCCCCCGGTAACAATTTGCAATTTTGGCACTTGTGCAATTTAATTATTTTCTTCTGTGCTTGACATTTTGTCCCTCTAGTATGTTCAGCTATTCCTGATTTTGTATAAGCACAACATAAATCTATCATAAATCAATGCGTTTACACAGAAAATAAATAATAGCATTTTATCCCTCATGAAAGGTGAGGACAATACGAAGTAACAATAGTTGAAGATGAGTGTTCTTTAAACACATTCTTTGTTGCAACTTCATTAAATGCAGTCAAGTATCAAAAGTAAAATAGCATGAACTTTTTATCAAGAGCTTTGACAAAATCCTCAGAAGACATGAAACAACAAATGATGAAACTGAAATCCAATAAGTGAGCATTTGACTTACGAATTAGTTATTCCAAGATGAAAGGCTAAACACATTAAGTAAGAACTATTCTTGTCAGGAATATAAAATACCAGAAGGAGTCTTAGGCACCCGACAGTTTAGAGTATGAGCCGTAAGTATTTACAAGTCTTTACATTCACTCCATGTGATGGACAAACTCTAGGCCCAGAGCCTGTTCCCATTCTCTGCGTGTTCTTGGGGAGTGAGATTACTGGGATTTTTGCTGAAATTCACAGTGATTTCTTAAGTACTCTCTTTGCCACTGAAATGACCATTCCACTCCCAACTCATGCACTCGTGCACTTCCCCATGGATTTTCCCAACCTCCCACTCCTGCCTTGGTGCTTTTAGGCCAGCACCCTGCTCACTCATAGAAAAGCATGACGGAACTTGTCAGGAATCAGCGGAAACCACAGCTTTTTCTATTTTATGATGCATGTTTCAGCTGCTACCATCATAGTACTTTATCGGCACTTTTTTGAGTCAGATTCAAGTTTCAGTTCAAAACTGAGCCTTAGATAGTTCCAAGAACATGACTCAATTCCTTTCCAGGACTGGTCAAGAATAAAGATGTGGGAGATGAATACGAGTATAGGAGTGGGGAGGGAAAAAGAGGAAATCGGAGGTTTGTATAGGAGAGTGAAGATGAGTGGATGTAACCTCCCGCTTCAGTAAACACTCTGGCTCTGCCCTGGGGTTGAATTTGAGAATGAGGTTTAAAATTTAGGATCTGTTAAAGCATTTTAGAGCAAATGAATGAATGAGATCAAATTTATAACCCATCCTTTCTCCTGGAATAACCTTATGCATTTTTGATTTCTTGCAGCTGAAGAAGAAAGTCCTAAGGGTAAAAATTTAGGCTTCAGAAATATGCAGGGTTTAATAGTTGCAATAATAGGGCTTTTTCCTGAAGGATCTGAAATAGATGCATTTAACTTACTAGAAAGTAATTGCAGCCTTCAATTATGTAATAAACACCCTTTTTATTTAGTTCATGCAGTATTTTTGCTTGACTTTTTAAGTTTTAATAGCTACACAGTGGAAAGGATTTGTAGAAAATGCAGTTTGTTTTTAAAAACTTGAGGCATAGCAAATGGTCTATTATTGGAGCAACTTCTCCTGTGCTGAAAAAATAGGAAAAATATCAAAAATATTTACTAGCAGAATAAATTGTTCCCTTTTTTCAAGATTTTTAGCTTTCTCTTAGAAGAATAGGCTTCTTCTATATTTAATACTTTGGCTTTGTTTGAGAAGGGTGGAAAAGTTTATTATATATTTGCTGTCTCCTGTTCTTCTGTTTGCAATAAAGCTTCACTAATGAGCAACAATGTTCTCCATCCAGACCTGCTAATGAGTCTTTGAACGTGTAGTGACTGCAAGTATGTCCTTCAGAAGCACAGCTCATAAAGTGTTACTAGGAGCAGGACTATACCCAAAGGGAAAGTAAATAAGTGTCTGTGTTTTATCTTAAACCTCGAAACGTAGCAGTGTTTGATTAATGCATGCGGTAAAACTGAGACTGAAACTAAGGCAATGGCTTAGTGAAGGTCAATAGTGAAACAAAAGTGGGGTTTTATGAACTGAAGGTATTACTCCAAGCTACCAAGAGTTTTGTAGCATAGGAGGTTGGCTTGCAACAAAATGGGAAAGGATAATTGGGATTATACTTTTAGTCTCTACACCTGGACTAGTTTAATCTTCTAATACCCTTATTTTCAGTGCAAAAGTATCTACTCCTGATTTTAAAAAGTATTATCACCTTTTCTTTGTTGCCTGACAAAAGTATTTGGCCTTAATTATGATCTAGAAAATTTAAACAAACAGAAGACCTTGCTACTTTTATTTTTGTTTGTGGCCCTATAGGCTGCATATGCAGTGAATAAGTCAAAAGCTCTGCACATAAACTACACATTTTAAAGTGAGATTTAATATCCTATCCTAAAAAAATGTCATGTTACTTAGTTGGGTGGTTCTGTATGTCCTGTGGGTCTTAAAAAAGGAGATTAATCAGATTGTTTCCTGTGTTGAATATATTCTTAACTGGTTGCTATGACAATTGTCTTCCATTTTCTTCCTTCCTTGTAGGTTTTTCTCTTTCTGATTCTATACAGGGAGTTTGTCAAGGTAACAATTAAGAAGTTTCTCCTTTTTTTCTTTTCCTTAATTCAAGGACTTTGTATTTGGAAAAAAAAAAAGCCTTACATTTCCAGTGTCTGTTCTGATTCTGCCTTTTCAGCTTTAATGAAATATACAGGATTTTAGTCTTTACAAAAGATATATGCAATAATTCTTCACTTAATAGAAACTAAATGTTTTTGTTGTCATCAATCAAACCTCTAATGACTATGAAAATTATTTTTTTCTATTAATTTGATGTAGAAAATGACACATATACAGAGCCCACAGTGCCTGTGCAGGATAGTTTAAGTGACTATCTTATGCAGCTGCCCAGCAGGATTTTCAGTGATGTGATTATGCAGAGAATCTTGCAGAAATCTATTTTTAAAAAGTGTTTGACAAAAAGAACATTGCAGCTGGAAGGAAAAATAAAGCCTGGATTTGCTAAGCCGGATTTACTTGTTTCTAGTCCTCAAATGTTGAAAGTGTGAATACATTAAAATTTGAAGTTTTAATTTGATTTCTCTGAAAGCTCTTGAAACAATTTACCTCAATAATTTTGTAGGCATCTTCTTGAAGCTTTTAAGAGAAGGGTAAAAGAAAGGGTTTAGTCTGTCCTTTCTTATGTAAGTAGTTTCAGATTCACAATTCTAAAGAATGATAAAAAACGGGGTTTTTTTAACAATTCCTTCACCCTTTCTGTTTATAAATCTCAGCTGTGCATTTGTATATTTCGTCTATTCTTACATTTCACGTGGTCTTTTAAACTCAGAATAAGCTAGCTGTTCTGGAAATCTTCTTTGCTGCTTTTCTTTGTGATCTTTACCTGACCTTCCTTAGCATCTTCACCTCCAGATTCAACTTCTTTCTGCTAAGAAATATTGAAAAAAGAAGTAAATAAATGTCATTAAACATCCAATACAAATTATTTGGGAAGTATGTCTAGCAAACTAAAATAGTCTTACAATTACATTTATCTTACATGTTTCATTTCAGCTCTGTAATCTCTGGTTAATTTGTTACCCTTTCTTGGATTCATTTTCCTCATTTGCCTGAGAAATTTTTAGGATAAGGACATAAGAATAGTCATACTGTGTAATACTTCAGCTCAATGAGGTAGCATTTGACACTGGCCATGATATGTGAATTGAAGGGTGTAGTAATTCTACATTAAATGCAGAATTTCTTTTCAAACTCTAAAAGTTTGTGGCTGAAGGACTACCTATGTCAGAGGCTATTTCTTTTCATATAAGGAATTTCTTTCTCTCAAGAATTTAACCTGGAGGAGGCATCTGAATTTTCACCATTCACATCATCCTGTTTCATTAGATCCCACACCTTAATGGGGAGAGGATCCTTTGTTTTGTGTTTTTCACTCAATATTTACTTTCCTATTTCTTATGTAGGAAGTTATGATAATTTCTTCATAATTCTATTTATGCCACTCATGATTTTATTGATTGTATCTTCTATTGTTTTCAATTTTTCAGACTCAGGAGTTCTAGATGATTAAATCCCTTTGTAGAAACAATTTCACACATTTCATATTCCTTTTTGTCCCTGCCTGAATCTTTATATCTTCCATGTTATTCTTTACAGGATACAGAAGATCAGACCTGTACATAATTCCTAATGGAATGTGTATTACAGATTTATACAGGTTTGCTCTCTTTTCTATTTGTTTGGGTTTTTTTTTTTTTTTTTCCACAGACTGGCAAGCATTCAGTTAAACACTGCTATCCCTCCAACTTCTCATTCCTGAACAGTAGAGGCATCTTAGAACTGAACATTTTGTATATCAAGCGAGAATTATTATTGTGCAAGGCTTTGCATTTACCTGTCCTGAATTTCAACTGCCATTGTTATTAGTTAGTGTCTCATTTGGTTCACTCAGACTTAATCTTTATGACCATCCTTAATAATTTGGTATCATCAGCAAATTTTGTCATGGCCTTTTTCCAGATCACTTATGAATATGCTGGAAAGCAAAAGGATAGAACCCTGTGGACTTTTAATTTGCTATGAAAACTTCCCATTTACTCTTACCTTTTTCCTTTCTTTTGAATGATTATTTATCTATGGAAGAACCTTTTCTCTTATTTCATGATTTCATATTTTCCTTAAGAGCCTATGGTGAGAACTTTTCTGGGAGCCATGAAGATTAACATTAACAAGACCTCTTTTATCCATATGCTTTTCACTCCTCCAAAAAAATCTAACAATCTGTGAGTCTGGACTTCCCCTTCAAAGGGTGTGTTGATTTTTCTTTTCCTGTGTGTGCAGCAGTCCATCTGCTCCTTGGTAATGCTTCTACTCATTTTCCTGGTAGGTTTATCAATTTGAAGTTTTCATGGATGTCAGATCCTCAAATCCTTTTGATATTTGGCTACATCCCAGTAATCCAATGGAAATGCAAAGAAATGATACAACACTATTAGTTTTAGCAAAGGTATTTTATTCTTAAAATTCCAGTTAAATTGCTGTCTAAATATCATAAGAACCTGACAATTTGCTGCTGTTCATTTAATCTATTCTATCTGCACTTTGATTTGATTCAGGTCTTCTGCTGATAAAGACTACAGTGAGATCGAAATTCCAAAATTTGTAATAAAAAACAAAATACAGAAAAAATCATTTAATCTTTCTGCTCTCACTTTACATTTTTCCAGTTCTGCCCCTCAGATGTTCTTCACAGATTTCTGCTTTGATATATTTTAGGAAAGGATCTATTTTTTTTGGTGATGATATGAAGGAACCAATGATCTAGGTGCTCTTAAAGTAGCATAGGTTTAATATCTCTTTCTCAATTCAATAAGGAGCCTTTTAATAGCAGTTTGTCTGACAAAAAAAAAGTTATGGCTTGCAGATACGTGGGCGATCATACACATTAGTATAAAACCAAAAAAGAATGTTTGTCTATGTTCATATAGTTATTCTACTAGTTAATCTATTTGTGAATGAATCGGGAGTGTCAACAATGTTGTGGGTCTCTTTCTCAGATATGAACTCAAGTTGCATCACAGATATTCATTTTGTGTTTATCTTGTTCTTCACATTGCGTTTTTCAGACCAGGAAGTTGTTCTCAGATGTTTGGTAAACCCAAAAGAAACTTGGATCCCCTCCTCTCAGTGGAGAAGAATAAATTAAGTTTATTTTCAGCATAGTTTGGGGCACCTTTTGAGTTACAAGTCCTACAAGTCCTGAAACGGTGTCTTGCCAATTTTCCTATGAAACCATGACCTGCAGAGGCCCTGTGGACTTTACCATTTGTTCACATGGTGGGTGGTTCTTCTCCTACGTTCCCAGGCTGGGAAGACCCATGAGGGAACTCCTGTTTGGCACCAGAGCAAATAAATCAATGAGTTGTGCGTGTTTCTATGAACAGAGGTCATTTTTCCATGCTAGAAACTATAGCATAGATTCACAGAATCATGACTTAGGTTGGAAAAGACTTTTAAAGATTATCTAGTCCAACCCTGGTGTCTTGAGAGTTCAGGTTAAGGAAGAATAGATTTGAAATCTTTTATTGACATTTTAATACATAAGCAAAGGAATATATTTTAGGAATACAGTTTCTTGCCTATATCATACAGTTGTCCTGTTTTTCTGCTTCAAAGAAAGGCGAGATTTTCTCACAGCTGCTTTCTGTTAATTGAAAGGTTCAAATTTTAGAGGACTGTTTTATTTTTCCTTTGCTGTAGTTAAATTACTTAAATTGACACCTTTCAGAATCTATTTCTCCTATTTAAGTGTCCTGTGGTAGTTCTTTGTTTCGTGTGTGAGCATTGGCCCAGATTTACTGTAGACATTTTAACAAAGAGTAGGCAGCTGTAGCTGTGCCTTTCTAATGTCAAACAATCTCAGTCAGCATGCCTGTTCTTCCTGTATAGATTATTTTAGTTTGTGTTTGGTTTTTCTGTGGAGCCACAAGGGATACAACACTATCCCACCTGCAATGTCTAAACCCTTACACTGTCGAGTTTCTCAATGTGCCTGTAGAAAACCTAAACATGCAAATCCCGTATTGGAAGGCTAGCACAAATAAGGCTGGTTTCCGCAGCACAGCTTTGAACAATTCTAAGTATTCCTGTCATGTTGCATTTTACATAACATTGCCATTATACACGGAATTCATTCAGACATCTCAGAGGTGAACATAATGGGTGTCATGATGAGGAATTAGAAACCATTAGGAATGCTTGCTGGCCCTAGTGAGATCAGAAATACAAAGAATCAATTAATAGCTCTGCCAGTCAGTCTATCGTGCAGATCCCAGTGAGGGAGATAAAGCATTTTTGTCCAGGTAACAATCACATCTTCTGTTTATATGTTTCTTCTTAAATGAACTGTATGTTTCACATGCTTGCTTTCTCATTACTTTACTAATTAAACAAAAAAAAACCCCAACTACTAAAAAAAAGGCGAAATCACACACAGCACCCCTGCCCCCTCCCCCCCCCCCCCCCCCCGACAACCAAATTTGCTTCTAAAGCAAGGTTTCCCCAGCCCACGCATGGCTCCTGGTGAGTTGGTGGGTTTATGCCTTTGCTGAGGCCCAGGCTTCTCTTGAGACCTGAAGGAAAGTGGGAAGAAGGGGCAGGACTTCTGTTTTTCTATAATTTGCTCTGCTAAATCTGGAGTTCTCATGATTTGTGAATCATGGCTCTGTAAATAGATGGAAATTAAACTTGCAGGAGCTGTAGCAGTTCCTGCTCCTGCTCCACTTGCAGGCGAATGGGATCACCGAGCCGGGAGAAAGTTTCCCGCAGATCCAAGTCAGCAGCCAGAAGGTATCAGGAGCCTGTTTTTCTGGGGAAAATGGAATTCTAGCCCCTGCAGGGAACAGGACATTTAGCTGAGTGCTGAGGTCAGCAGGAGTTGAAAAACAGAAGCTGGTACTTTTTAGAGGGATGAGAGACTGCAATCACAGGTGACTCCCAGGAGAGGCCCTTCCAAGGCACCTGTAGGATGGCACCTACAGCACTATTCCCCAGTCGAGTGGCGGTGGCACCATGAAGTTAAAAACCCCGATTCACATCCTAGAAATGGTAGTACCCACATAATGGCTTCCTGAAAACACCTTGTGCTCTATATTCTGCTTCACATGCTGCTTCTTGTTTAAAATGAAAGGCAAGTCAATGATAAACCTTGAAAAAGAAGTTGAGATATGAGACTTCTACATTTCCAAAGTAAATGGTGACTTTTTTTATACACGTAGGAACCTCCTCAAAGTATTCCATACAGGTTTTCAAAGAAGTTAGGTCTGTATGTAGATATTGAAGAGACTCCCTCTCTTCCTTTGGCCATGCATAAGTATTTCCACAGCTGAAAAGCATCTTGAAGGGATATCCAGAAGCTTGACCCCTGCGATAATCTCTGCTCTGATTCAGGTAGGTAGTCCTTCCAAATCAGGGTTTCTCAGCAAGGTGAGATGGTTCTGTGAATCTTCCCATAGTATTGAAAGTTGTAAGTACTAAAAGCTGAGCTGTGAAGCAGAGATTTTACAGAATAGATGTTTTACATTTTTTGTTTAATTTGGTATGCTGAATGGAATGGAACAGAATGGCACCCTTATAGGTCATACCAAGGCACCAGTTTCCCCAGCTGCTGGCAGGCAACACCTAATGCTGGTGCAGTGGTAGGGCTGGTCCCTTCCTGATGCTGCAGGAGCTCTGCCCAGTGACGTTCACATCACTGGTAAGTAGTTTTGTGCAACAGAATGTCATCTTGGAATTAAGCGGGAAGGTAAATTTAGCTTTAAGCTGGAAAAAAAATTGTATTGCCTTGAGTGTATAATATTTTTTTTAGAGCGGAATTTAAAACAAGTAGGTCAGTATGCTTTGCAAATATTGGTGCAATTCCTCTATAGAACCTTTCATAGCAGTCTTTTTAAAGGAACTTCATCAATTTTTTTTACACTGGATGGTAATTTTCATCGTTATCACTTAGAAGAATTCATAAACATTCATGGCAATAGGAAAATTTATTTCAATTCCAACTCTTTGGTAAATGGTCACTTGCTAGTGAAGGAAAGGGAAATATTTATTTTATTCTTGTTTGTTGACTTTCAAATAATCACCCTGGTAATGTTTGAAGGTGACTTTCAAATCTTTATATAATATTAGCAGTGGACTTTGTAAGTGGTTAGTCTTGTGGATCTATATGAAAACATCAATAGCTATTCTTCAGCCTTTTACTGAAAACTTTTTTCCTCCTTTTTACTGTAGGTAAGAAAGATTGACCTAAATAACTCTTTCACGGGAAACTGTAGAATGTGGGACATGCAGTGCCCATTGCAGCGTTTCTTAGGTATTCTGAATTGAATCAAATAAGCCTCAAAGAGCAAAATAATCAGAGATGCTCTCTGAACAAATAATGAAATGAAAATGAACTCTAATAACACGATCAAATTTCTTGCCAAAACCATCATAGTAAGAAATACTTTTGCTTTGAATGGCATATTTTACTCTAAAATACTTTCACTTAGAATATTCCAGTGGTGAGTATCCTAGATTCCACCTTAAAGCTTTCGTTTTATCTTTCTCTATGTAGGTTATAGAGTGAACAGCACTTGGATCAGAAATCTCATTGTGCATATTAATCTGAGGGGGATATTTTCACTGCTCATACGTGGGTTTTGAGACAATGATTTAAAAAGGGATGGGATTTTTCCTTTGTCCTCTATGGATAGTTACTATAATTGCCATGAATTTGGCCAGGTGTAGCTAAATAATATTTCAGGCAAAGAACTAAGAGCAAAGCTTTTTGCACAATAATTTTCTGGGTGAGGTTCAACAAAATGAAAACTCATCAGAAATCCTGCTGGGATTCCATCAGCAAGCTTTTATTTGCAGTTGCTGGTACACCTGCTTACACAGTAACAGTACACCAGTGAGTTAAGTCACTATGCCAATGTAAATTAGCTTTATTCTGAATCAAACACTAAATTTTAAAACATATGATGAAATTAAAAAAACCTTTCTTTAATACCACTAGATGCATGCAGGGGACTGATGGGACTCAAAAAAACCCCTAAAACCTGCACATTTATCCTGGTCTTTTCTATTGCTGCTGTTTTGAATGCTGAAATATCCCATAAGAGTACCTAGTCTATTTATAGGATGTATTTGGAATATATGTTTTCCTCCTTTGCTATAACTAGATTTTCTTTAGCCGGAGCCTTTCCATCTGTGATTTTTTTTTTTTTTTCCCCAAACTTAGTCCTGCATTTTAGTCTGGGGAAAAACTGTTGAAAGTGGCCTTTTCTGTTTATTTAATACTATCTCTCCTTACCCTCAAATGGACTGTGATTTTCATAAGAGCAGTATGTCCTGTGTGTGCTTGCATGTTTGGTGATGCAATTGTTAATTTTAGAAAGGGATTTAACATCAAAATTAATTTCTCGGTGCCATGGACTGATTTCTGCTGCTAGAACCCTAACAACATTAAAAAAAAAAATCAGAATAAAATAAGAACTAATTAAAAAAATAATAAAAATTTATTTTGTGTACTGGCATTATCAAGGTATTGTGGGAGAATCAGCTGCGCAAATCTCGCTGAAACTCGTCCTTCCTTATAGTCCTTTGAAAATCTCAGCCTGTGCCAACAAGCACTCAGTGATCACAAAGAGGTGGGGGATTTTCAACCTGAATAGAGTAGCAAGAATTCAGATGTCAAGCTATGCAACAACAATAGAGATCTAAATTTTATCCTGTATTTCAGTCTTCAGCACGTTTCAAATTTATTCAAACATTCTTTTCCCTTAAGTGCTTTTCCTTTGTTTCCAGGAACTAAGCACAGATCTACCCTGGATTCTGCCAGCACAGCTATTTCAGTCAGGAGTGTGAAGGCAAAGCTGTGGTGACAGAAGAGCAAGTAAGACACTTGTTCTGGCACTGAGGCCCCTGGCATCTTGTGTGAGCACACACGGAGGGTAACAAATGCTCAGGAAGCATCAAGCTCACATAGAGCTCAGTCAGAGTGAGAAAAGCCCTTTTTGCAGACGGAGATGGGTGGTGGTGCATCAGCAGGACCCTGTCGTGCATCCCCACGAGTCTGTGGGGTAAAATCCTGGAGCACTGTTGTCACCCTTGGATTTTGAAGCCCATGTTGTCTGTTCCATAGACACTGGTTCATTCCAGGACTGCTCTTGAAGGAATCCAGGTTTGTTCTCGTGACAGGCTGAATCACTCTTCATGAGCACTTTTTTTTAGATAATACAGATGAAGCTGTGGGGTTTTACCCTCTCTTCTCAAGCTTTCAGTACCATCCTTGCAGACTCTATGCTCAGATATTTCATTTTTTCTCATGAAAGCATCCTGCGTTACTTGTTTAAACAAAACCAAAGCACACACACACAAAAATCCCTAAGACAATGAAAAATCCCAAGCTGATCTTGCTTTAGCAAGGGTTTGAACTAGCTGATTTCAAAAGGTCCCTTCCAGCCTCAACTATTCTTCAATTCTGTGCCATGCTCTCTCTACCCACATATAAAGGTGTTTCTATCAGGACAGTAATACCAAAACTGCTGTTCTATCTACTCTGGAATGTTTTTCCTGTTGATGGCAGGACTAGTGTAGGGTTAGGCACAGTGTGGATTCATAGGCAACATAAGCACTGGATGCAGCATGGTATCAGCTCTCTGACTTCAGGAGAAGTGCAGAGACATTCACCTCCCATTTTCCTTTGTGGTGCTCCTCAAGCTGTGACAGCTTGTCACTATAAATTTCTGCTCCTTAAAGGTAAAGCTTTCAGATGCTAAGGATGTTGGTTGTGTACTGCTCTTTTAGTTCTACTAGGAAACTGCAATTGGCCTCGGTGCTGATTACTCACATCAAAGAATGCCAGATCTGGACTTCAATTCATATTCAAAATCTGCCCACAGGAAAATAACTTGTCCAGAGCTAAGTAAATAGAAGGGTTTGCAGTGTATGTGCAGACAGATTTTTTTGTGGCACGGGGCTGCCTATTTCATCAGGAAACCAAGCGAACCACAGGACAACTTGTGTTTTGAGCCAGTTTCATTTCATGCTGCTGTCAGAGAGTTCTGGATTCCATGGGAAAACAGTTATCATTGCCTGATGGCAATGATGCGCTGGAACAGCTTCTTCTTGCTGGGGTTATAAGCTTCCCTTTTTTAGCAGACTGTGGTACAGTTTCCCCCCTGTACACCAAGATACTGAATACCAAGTACTGCCCCAGTGTAGCATCACTTGTAGTCAGCAGGCTGGATCCCATGTTAAAGCTGGCAAGCCAAAATAATAATTTTTAAGAAACTGGAAATCCTTTGGTTGGGTCAAATTCTTCCAGGAAGCAGCATGCTTGGTTTTCATCCTGCCTTTCCCCCAAGTGCATTGCACATGCAACAGGAATATTTTTAGCTTAGGAGATACACGATCATAAACATTTTGACAATGAGAAGCAAACCTTGTTCAAAAATGTCTTTGACTGTATTGGTGGTCTCCAGATTAATTTTTCCAGGCTGTTTTGTTTCCCACGGAAGGTATGCATGCACCATAGAGAATGTATCCATAAAAGGTGAGCTCCTGAGGGTGATTGTGGCTCCTTTGTGCTGCCTCAGGAGACCTTTTTGGTAAAACCCTTGTACGATTTCTTTCCTTGTTCTTGCCTTTTATTGTACACATTTTCAATATTCACTAAAACTCTATTGCCATAACTGGTAAACAGCTGTTTTAAGTAAAACATTTATATTCAGCTCATTAAAATAGATTAGTTTGACAATATAGTAAATTCATCAGCTTTCATTGTATTCGGGAATGTGAGCTATAGAAAAACACCAGCACTCACATGCTGCTTTTCCACTAATGAATGGACCTAAGGACAAGGTAGTTGGTGAGATTGGCAGCTGGATCTAAACTTTTTGGAGGTTGTCACCAGCTGTTATAAAATAGCCAGGTTGGTGAAAAGCAAAACAAAACAAAACAATCTTTTTCATTGTTCAAATATGAGTGGAACAGTTCATCCCAGCATTGTTTGCAAAGAGTAGGAGTGACAGAAAAATTACTATGCAGCTGGAAAGCCAAAGACAGAATGGACAAAGGTTGAGTGAGTCCCTCCCAAGTAAGAAGCAAAGAGAAAATCTGCATGGAAATCCTGCATCTCCACTGACTAGAGATATATTTTGCTGTAGATGATGAGCTGAGCTGATTTTGTTTACAGTTAAATCTTTTACACAAACCTGGTAATATTAACAAGGAAATTTACAGGTATGTTTAGGTTAAGATTGGTTATATTTGTGACAGCTGTGCTTGCTATCAAACAAGTGTGAGGTCCCTGCTTAATGTAAAACACTTGGCTAGAATCAAGGCTTGACAAACAAAACAATGACAAAAGAATTACAAACAAACAAAACAACAAATCCCCTGCCCCAATTCCGCCCAAAAATAGATAGAACTACCTGTGAGTGTGTCAGTTTGGTTTTTTTCATGCATTGTTATACCTGTATGGCCAGCATTTAAGATGTAGAGTAAAATCAAGCCAGGATCGTTGTCATCTGGATGAATGGGAAAAAACTCTTCTCTCACTGAATCCCTACACTCATCCTAGTGTGGGGACTTGTTGACTGACAGATTGCCAGTTGCAAAAATGAGAATTATGTGAAGGATTACAGTTGTGTGTTCATGAGGTGAAGGACTTCAAGGAGTCAGAGAGCAGTAACCAATGTAAACTCCTGTTTTACAACTACAGGGAAACTAAAAATAAGCTCATCCTGATCTAAAAATCAGGTACACTTTGTTATTAGGATCTGTAGGGTTGTGGCCACATTAAGGAGCCAGACACAAAGCATCTCTAATCCAAAAGAAGTATTTTCATGCTTCTGAGCCAGATTTTGGCAATAAGATTTTAGGAATAGGATTTAGTTCTAGATTTGAATGAAAAAACTCTCCATATTTGAAACACTAAGTGTTTTTTCTTCATGCTTTCTCTATTTAATGCTCTTTCAAAGAAATTTAATGGTAGTATCTGCTCAGTAAATTGCTTGCCTGAAAGAGAATCCAAGGTGTGTATTTTAATGTGTTGAACAGAGCACGTGACAGTCTGGTGCGGCCACCTGAAAAGGAGCGTGCATCAACTACAGCAACATTGAGTCTTTCAATTAGCTCATGAGATAGATGAACCTAATAGTTCATTTTTAGAATCTTATAGGCAATGAAATAATAATAATAATAATAATAATAATAATAATAAAAAGGCCAAGTATTGTACAGCTTTACTGCACATGTTCTGCTGATAAATGACCTTTGCATATGGTACTTCCAAATGATTTAGCGACAATATAGCTCCTGCTACATTTTACCCTCCTGAAAAAGTTTTCTTTCCTTCACAAAAGATTATTTAGCTTTAGACAAGAAATAAACAATTGAAATAATTCCTTTGTTCCTGTGTGTGAAAGTGCAACAGTAAAAGTGGCAAATTATCAACAGGATGACACAAAATAGCTGACATTCAAACATTTTTTTTGTGAGATGTAGCAGTCTATTCAAAGCAAGAATATTGGAAACATATATTTAGAGTGAATAAATTTAATGTTACTATCTAGAGAAAAATAACCCCTTGGTGATCTGATTTTTATAAAATACATAAATAGTTTCTGAGAATTAGTTGTAGAAACAATATGTCTTATTCCTCTGTTTCCCTTATGTAATAACATTGTGGTCCTGAGGGATGACAAGAAAAAATAGTTTCATTTACTAGGGCTTGAATTTTAGTGGTTTTAATTTTGTGACTATTTTCTATTTGCAATTTTTGTCCAAGGCAACAAGAAAAAGTTTAGTAGCTTTGTTGATTCTATACATCTTTCCATGATTGCTTGTGTTTTGTTATTTATTCTCAATATTTCCTTCCATAAATAATTGATACTGTAACATCTACATATTGAAATCTGTAGTAATCACTGAGCAAGTGATCAAGTCTATAAATAAAAAGAATAAATACCTCTGAGTGTATATGTTGACAGTGGCTGGAGATACAAGTCTCCTCACCCCTTACAAAGACTACAAAACAACTAATCCTGCATAAAGACCTTACAAGACAGACATTTTCTCCAGGAAACATGGTGATTTAGTTCTTATTTTCTTCAAAGATGCAGGATCAGGTTCTGGGAAGTAATAATCTGAACATTCACCACCATCTCTGCATATACCTATTGTACATCCAAATCCAATGTTTAGATGTTGCAGAACATGCTTAATGTGCTAGTGTTGTTAATCTTATTTCGTGAGCCACGGAACTATTTAGCCTGGGAAGAAGGGAAAGGTGTTTTTAAAGCCATTTATTCATCATATGATGTTTGATGGATGTTAGCTTGTACTTACTGAGGAAACTGCATCTACAAAGGGAAATGATGCCATGCTTGGGACCTTTGAAATAAGAACAGGAATAGAAATTTAAATGAACTGTTCTGCAACAGCTTTAATTTTTGAATTTTTGAATTTCCCATTGTATTTTCCTGTTTAAAAATCCTTTTGTGTTGCACACTACTCAGACACTGAAAAATAGACAGATAATGTTTCAAAGAAATCATAATATGTAGCTCATATTCCATTATTATTTTGTTTTGTGTCAGATAACCAGATACTATTTTTTCAGAGCTTTAGTAAGCATTCAATATATCCCTGTATGGAGAATATTGTATTGTTTATAGCTATAATGCTGTTAGATTTTAGTGAAATATTAGCTATGAGTAAGGAGTGGAGGGAACCTCATTTAATATATATGTCCCAGGAATCACTTTTTATGGTTTTATATATAAAGAATCCAAGAGAACCTCAGTATAACCTCCACAAAGAAAACTCTTATTGTTATGTTTCATCATTGAGAAATGTTTATGAGTCCCATAAGATTTAACTCACATGTTTAAATAATTTGTGTAACCTTTTGGCCATGTAATTTATTTGATTTATCTGAAGTGATTGTAGACAAGAAATTTCACCAGCTCTGCTTTGTTTGAGAGTCTTTTCATAAAGCAGTGGAAAGAAAATAGTTATCAAATAATATTAGGCTTAAAATTATTGTAAGCAGCCCCCACAAAAGCTAGGCAAATTATGGGGTTTTCTCCTAATTTCAGACATATTGCATATTTGGCCTAAATGCTTGGTATTTGATATGAAAAGACAGAGTGAGGATTTGCTGGCAATAAAGCATGTCTTTCTAAAGTGAAGGAAATTTGCAACAGCACCTGCATGAATCCACCAGGGGATCACGGGGACACTCCTTTGGGAGTCCCCACATCATGGACAGGCACAGATGCATCCATGTGCTCTCTCAACTATGAGGACTGCAGTCTGTTTCTCAACATGTTTTTTTACATTCAGAGTTCCCAGGTAAACCTTTTCCCTTTATGTTAATATTAAATGCTTCAGCATTAATATCCAGCCCTGTTACAGTTTGATTTATATCAATAGTACCCTATACATGTACTAATCAAGCATAAATATAGTTAGCAAGCTCTTGTATGCAGCCCAGGATACAGTCTGAAAAGTTCCCTTTCTCTGTGCTGACACTTGAGGTGCCTGGGTGTATTTTGGGTATGGCATTGGCTGCAGTACCTCCTACAGAGACATCTTTTTCTCTTCAGGTGCATGTGCACAAAGCAGCAAAGCAGAGAAGTTATGCAGGCATGTAACTGCAGAGCTGGCAAAAGCCAGTCCTCTCTATCCTCAACCAGCTTCTCAGATGAGTTTTTTACTTACTTACATGAGAAGTAAGTGACAGAAGGCACTGATTAAAAGATTGCTTAGTACTAATGAAAGGCCTTAAGTTAGAGAGACATCTTCCAAAAAGCACGCCTAAATTATACCCCTTCTTGTCAAGCCATGGAGGGTTTGCACAGCGTATAACTTAGCTTTTCAGCTCAAAGGAGCACACACATACCAAGGGTGGTCCCAGTCAGAGTTCCTTCAGGATTTCATAAAATGTGTAAGAAGGATGAGGACATTGTTGAAATAAAAGAATTTGGATGTGATAATTTTCAAAACCTGGTACAAAGCAGCAGCAATCTCAGCGAAGTCAGAGGAGTTATTTTGATATAAAAGTGCAAAGAGGACTGAAGGCAGAACTGTCAAATTAGTTCTCTTTAGTCTCATAGTGATAAAAGCTCATGACTACTTATTATGCTTTGAAGAAAGATATTCCTAGTGAATTTATTAGTGAAAAGAAGGTGCTTTGATTTGTGATCTTTCCTAGACAAACATTTTTTGCTATAATTCCTGGAGGACTCACAACTGAAAGGATTCATCCTCGTAATAATGTGCTAATGTACCTGGCAATAATGATCATTTTAGACTACTAAGAGTTTATGAGGATTAACAGGACAAATGCTTCAAAAGAAGCAAGAACAGTTCAGCTATGGCAAACAAAATCTTTTGCCTCTTTCAAGATGAATTATTACAAATAAGAGAATATTAGGTGGTGGTACTAAACTTGGATGTTACTTTTTGTTTTCTTTCACTCATAAGCACATTTTTTACCTTGAAAACCTATCCAACTGTGTGTTTTTGTACTGTTTGCATTTCCTCCCCATCTTTTAGCACAGTCTTTCCTTGGTGGCTCTGCACATAACAGAGAGTTCCTACTCTGAGGTAGGGCACAGAAGCGGTGAAAACTCTCCTACATAAAGAATATTTAAATTCTGCACTGGTGCTGTAGGAGGGAATAACTCATGGGGCCATGAACAGCTAATAAAAATAGAGCAAATCTTGGTATCCTCTCCTTGTGATTGGCCAGGGCAAAACAGCATACAGTCTCAGTATACAGGAGAGAAAGAACTTTACTTAAGCTGTACTTAGAGGACAGCAGGTCTCTGTTCTTTGGTCTGCTCAGCTTTATCTGCTCATCTGAATTGTGTCTAAACAGGTCTACATAGATCTGTTGAGAGTCAAGCCTGGTAAGTAAAGTATGAGTTCAAACTTGATTCGTCTTTGGTGCATCTGTTTTGTGGTAAGTGTTTTGATGAGTGGGAACAGGAAATGTTAACACCTTGTAGGATGATTTGCTATGTGAGAAAACTCCATTTCACAGCAAAATAAATAGCAACCCATCCAACTTTGCAACTGCCAAAGAAGTCTCCCAATAGCCCGCAGAGCAGAGAGGGTAGGTTGAACTCCAGTGCGCCTAAAAATAATGCAGGAGAGCTGATGATTTGTCATAATTCCTATGGATTACCAAAAGTTTCATTCGTGGCCAAAAAGCCTTCGAGACTGAAGTGGTTATAGTTATCTCTTAGAAGTACCTGTCAAAGACACTGAAGTCTATTTATCTTTTACTACATTTTAGGAACATCTTGAATTGTCATACTCCACCTGTTCGCACAACCATAATGTTTTTCACTAATCAAAAACCATCAGATTTGTAGCCTCAAGGCACGATCAAGGTGTCAAACAGAATTTGATTTTTACCACTTTATATTCCTATGAAGTGCAGATGACTCTGTCTTGGCAGCAATATTCCATACAGAAGCAAATTCTCAGGGCTTCCAGGTACAATAAATGGTCCTCATCAGAGAGTTTGTGCAATACATCTGGACGTAACATTGAGGAAGTAAGCCAGAAGGATTGCACTTTGCAATCCCAATGTGTGTTTGATGTGAGAAGGCAAGGAGATACAAAGAATATTTAATATAACCAAGGACAGTTACATTCGGAACAAAATAGCATTTATTAACGTTGTTGTGTTTTTATAATCAAGTATGTTCTTAAAGTAGTACAGGTCATACTCTTGTTCAGCTGTCTGTAAATTTTATTTTGAAAATTCAGTAAAGCCTCAGCCTCAGTGAAGTCAATAAGCCACCTGACAAAGAGCCAAGAGTTTTTTGACTTTGACTGTTGGAAGAGAGAGGGGATCCCTTCTGACAGTCTGTAGAAAATACTTAGGCTATGACACAGGACACAGTCTTTAATTTCTAAGAGTCTTGAAGAAACCAAAGACAAGGTATTGCCTCCAAATTCATTGACTACAGCTATTTCAAAGTAATTAGACATGCACAAAATTTTCTGCTTTTAAGGTTTTTGACTACTTCCATTATTAAACACTATTTTGATGAAAATGACTGTTGTTGAATCTTTTGTGTTTCCCACCTACCTCATAGCTCTCATAAAACCTGCAAATTGAAATTTTGAAAATCCCCTGCGCTTCTCTATCACCGGTGTGTTTGCAAAAAGTAATTTCTGATAACAATGTATTTACTGTAGTTGATCTTACCACTGCCTGTATTACAATTCATTAATTATTCCTTTTTCTTGACACCTAATTTCCAGAGGTTAAAATTTCATAGGAAGTATTATCATCAGCATATTGCATTTGTTCTCCTGTTTGATATTTGTTGGTGCCATTTTCTGCCTCTTTTACGAGAAATACCGGAGGTGGTATTTTGCTTCAGTTACTTGTTCATTTTTGAGCTACCTAAATGTTTAATCTTTACAGAAGGAAAATAAATGTCTTCAAATAGCTTAATAGCTATTTGAAGGACCCTTATTCCTTTCCCTAGCATTTTGCCTGAATTTGTATTTTTGGCTATGTGAAGCAATTGAATTCCTGCTTTCATCAGAGTTTTCCAGTACGAAGTGTCTAGATGTTAATGATAGAGCACTACAGGAATCTTTCTTCCAGAAGGTATAGCCCTCGAACAGCTTTGAATCATACATTTTAATCTTTCTGGGTTCAGGTGGTCAGCAGGCTATCTATTTCAGCCCCCATGCTTCATTATCTGAACATTAGAGTAGTGCTGGAAAAAGGTAGACCCCCAATGAATCTTATGAAAATATTGCGGTGTTCAAATGCATTATACTATTGGTATTAATAAGATGAAAAATTAGACAGTACAAAGCATGCAATGACATTTTTCAGTTCACAAAAAGAAGCTTTCTTCAGAATATATCTGAAGGAAAATATGACAGCAGGGAAATAGATCTAAAAACGTTTTTTTTTAAGCTTGTGAACCAAAGAATGATGGTAAAGAATGTAGAGTTAAAATACATAGGTGAAATAGCTGCATATTTCACAAAACAGAAGAAAAGTCTGCATCGAGGTTGCTAAATGATATGTTTTTATACAGAGATGGTCTGCTAAATGAAATTCCAGCATGTTACAGAGGTGCAAAAGAATCAAAGAATAATTGAAGTATTTCTATTTATAAAAGTACCTAGAATTTCATCCTCTTTAAAAAAGTCTGAAGCCTTCTTTACTGGGAGGGATCATATTGCAACAAAGAAAAAAAATTGCCAGAGAACTCAAGTCAGAAGATGGGACTACATATTATAAAAAGAAATTGATTCAGTTTAGCACAGTGCATATAATGCAAAGCTGAGGAAAATATGTATGGTTAATATGGTTTAATATGGTTTAAATAATGATTTTCTGGATATTTGTGTTAAGTAGCAGTACTGGGGAAGGTGGTGTATAATTTCTTTCTGCTGGTGAAGGCAGAATGTCTCTGCCCCCCTGTATTGGGAACAGGGTCACTGCTTAAGCTATGAGACCTTCCCCATCCAGGGAAAAGGGCCAGTTCTTTAGTATGTGATCTGTCTTTTTAAATCCTACTGTTAAAGGCAACTCATGGAACACAAAGGCAAAATCTGTAGCATATTAGCAAAACAGCCACTGTTTCAATGGCAATAGGCAATAGCACCAAGTCCCATGTGACCAGCTCTCTTGAATTCTTCTGTATGACCAAGGGTGATGAAAATTTTTTCTTATGGATTGCTCTAACACAGAAAGATTTGTGGTTTGATCACTTAAACAAGTATTTCTTCCCAGTGCTTCTCTAGCAGTGAAAGCCTTCACGCTGAAGCCACTGGGGCATTTTTGAGAAACGTTTTCATGCCTGACTTAAAGCAATGAGGTGACTTCAACTAACCAGCATTTGTCCTTATACCAAAAATCTCTTAACCCTTAAACCACTTAGGAGGCAAAAGACTAGCATAATTATGGAATAAAGTGGTTGGCTTGCAGTCAGATTACATGGGGTGGAAAAGGTATGCATGAGACACCTGTATCCACAATGTCAAACTTCAAAGCAGTTTAGCCATATTTAAAAATAATATCTTTTCAGCTATATGGTTTGGTATTAAAACTCTGCTGTTTCTATCTGAAAAAAAACACCAGCACTGCAGAAAAGCCAGTAGTGTCCAATTATATGTAAGGATAATACTTTTACTTTTTGTAATCCATTCTCATTTCAATCTCTTGTCTGTCTTTTCTGCTCCGTGTCCTAGGAGAAAAAGAAAAGACAAACATAAAGAGCACAGAAGTTACGGAAAGAACCTTAAACAAAGCTCAGGTCTCTAATTTTACTGTTCATATGTACGTTCTCTTTTCTTGAATGGTGCAATGAAGAAAATAATGCATGTGAAAAGTCAGGGAATATTTTATGATATGCTAATATGACTGATTCAGATAAAGAATTGCACCAAATGGTACAGTTGCTCATATTTTAATATCCTTGGGGAGAGTTTTACCAAAACAACTTAGTCCACAGAGTTACTACAAAATCAGATCAGCAGGTGAGGCCGTGCAAATAAGTTATCACAAGTCCTTTACACTTCACAGTCTACAGCAAATACACACACTCCTACATGCCAACCACTGACTGGGTTAGAGACTGGACAAAAAAAAATCACTATTGACATTAGAAATTGAAAACATTTTTTTTTCTGGCTACTTGAGTGGTTGCATGGGAGCAGCTACTAATCCCACCGCTGTGCTGAATTGGGAGTAAAATGGGAATGGCTTTGATGAACATAAGTAATATTTTGCTGTATGTTATACACCACAATACAGAAGTAGAGAGTCAGAAGACAAGAAGATAAATCTGCCCTGTTCATGGGTTGGAGAGAAGAAAATTCTCATATAAAAGAGATTGTTGTTATTGTTGGAGAAAGAGGGCTATTCTCGAACACAGAAGCTGTTAAGAAACAGGCTTGGAAATGGTTTGGAAGGAAAATGATTTTTTTCCTTCTTGCCATCTAGTTCTGGGGAAATAATTCTTTATGTGAATTTTTTTTTAAATGGCTAAGCTAAATACATTTCACCTAAGAAATAACGAACTGCCATTATATGTAATTCTTCCCAGCAGTTAAGCTACTGTGTCACAGACTTTTTAATTAAATTGAAATATGGTGTTAAAGCATGGCTTAACAAAGTTTAATGGTGTTATTACCATTATTGTATTGCACAATCATTTGAACAAGACAAAAATCAAAATTAGAAAAAGACAAAATCATACTGCACTACAGTACAAGGTTATCAAGTATATTGGTCCCTTACCAAAGACTTGCTGTTGGTAGAAGGTCTCTCTGCTTCAAGGAGAACCTTGAGAGGTGTCCCAGCTCAAGGGGAGATCACTGGTGCAGCCAGGCTACTTAGCGGGGAGAACTCAGACTCACTTAGACTGTCATAATTATGGAATAAAGTGGTTGGCTTGCAGTCAAATTACATGGGGTGGAAAAGGTATGCATCAGACTCCTTGCATCCACAAGTTTCTTTGTTCCTTGATCAATGAGTCTGGGAAAAGCCACCCGCTATTTATGTGCTGATCGCATGATCCTGTTCCAAGCCCATCTGCATTGATGCTCACTGTGTCACTCTGCTCCTGAGAGGGTTTTCAGACAACAGATTGGAACTGGAGATGTTCTTGGCCTGGTTACAGCTCAGCCCTTTGCCTCCTTTGGAGCTTGTTGTTCTGCTCCTAGTTTGGTTAAGGAGTTGAGTGTATCCACCAGAGAAGATAATATTTAACTGGTTGAGCCAAAAGACAGAAGTACCAGCAGGATGGGGCAAAATTTTCTTTCTCAATAACATATTCAAACCCAAAAGGTACGACATGAAGTACTATAAACACAAAGGAAGCTGGTCAAAAGCTAGAACACATTGGGCTTTGTTGTCCCTTCTGAAATGTGGTAACTGAAGCAGGGGATAAAAGAGTTTGAACACTGATATTATATAAAATAAATGATCTATATGTCAAGTATAAAGTTGTAACAAAAAATGTTTAGATTTCAGTGACTTGGTAAAAAATCTTTATTTTGATTTATTCCCAGACAGTTTTCAATCTGTCTGTGAACAATGAACCCACAGTATTAATAGGACACTACACAATGTGTTTTCTTCTTTATAACAGTGTAAAAGAATACAGAAGCATTTGGGGGGAAAAAAATGAACTTAAGCTTTGAGTGTTTTATCTGGCTCCATTCCAAAACAAATGGAGCTCATGGAGGGCAGTTACTCTGGGGTGCTGAGAATATCTGTCAGGCTTAGAGTACTGAATGGTCTTTGTTCACCTCTTGGAAGATATAGTGCAGAGAGATTACAAGGGTATGTAGGGTATATTTGTATGTTATGTGTGTATATTCATTGATGGTTGTTCTGGGAGCACATTAAAAAGTGAGAAAAGCAGAAGGTGACATTATCTTATTTTCCCCTGAATGTTTCTAAATTAAGTCAGCATTTCCTGGGGTACAAATTGGTGGTGATACATTTTTGAAGTTCCTACCTGTTCCAATTCTGTCTGAAGCTGATTGTGAAGCTGTTGCACACAAAACCACAAACATCTGTGGCTTGTAGGGTGGAAGAAGAAAAATTTCTGTATTAGCCTAATATTCATGTTTACTGTATCACAGAAGTTAAAATTTCTGTGTTATGGATTCTGAGGCAGACCAGGTTAGTGGGCTTTAAATGGAGATTATCTACAAGGAGAATGGGACATTGTTCCTGACAGATCTACGCCTCTTACTTCTTTCCATGATTTTTCTATTTACCTGCAGAGATCCCACAATAAGACCCATGGCTGGTCTTCTGCTGCAGGCCAGAGTCTAACACCCTGATTTTTTTTCTTTTGCTTTATTTTTGTTTTTCATCTCAGTGTTGTTGGACAAAGGTAATACGCTGAAGCCAGTAAAATGGAGTTGTGCTAGTATAGCAACCTGTGTGTCACATACTGCTATTTCTGCTCAATGAAATGCATGTGCTTTGCTCTCTGATTCAATGGCTTGTCCACTAGAATGGCCTTAATATTCTTCATGGGTCTTATTTGAGATAGTTTTAAAAATCTAACTACGAGAAAATGTATTCCCTCCTTGATCTGCTTTAATAGAAGTTGTGCCTAGGGATGAGAGGACGATAGATCTTCCTGTGTCTGAGTGAGATTGCTTCTTTGGAGATTCAGAAAGGTAATTTGTCTTTAAAATTATGTTGTTTAAAACTGCTTTGTTTATTTCTTAAATGCAATAAACCACAGCTGCCAGCAACAAAGAAGTAACCAGAATCTTAGAAAAATACTCAGGTACTTGGAAATTATTTCTAGGAATCTTGGAATATGGGATTTACAGGCTTATGGCATGTGCAAAAAAGAAAATCTTAGAGCTGTAAAGTAAGCCAGGCACAAACAGCTTCTGTCTACTTTCAAGTGTTTATTTCCTGTGTCCTTCTAACATCTGGCAGTGAAATAAATTCTTAAGATTGAAATGCAGCACCAGGGTTTAATTTTTCAGAGTGAATGTAGTTTAAGTGAGTTGCTGTAAATTCATTGGAATGAACAGCAGGAAAACATAAAAATTAAGTAACTACTTACTAGGATGGATCTGCTCCGATGCTCTCTCTGCAATAAAGTATCAAGCTTAGAAACTATCTTTTAGTGTGGTAGCTTATGTATTCCTAGGAGGATTCAATGTGTTTTGTTGTTTGGGTTTTTTTAATGTCTTTGAGGCATTCAGAGGCGTTCAGGCCTCCCTTTTTGTTGTTTATTCTATGCTTATTTGTCCCCTGTATTGGGCACTGGTGATGCAGCACCTTGAATCCTGTGTTTTGTTCTGGGCTCCTCACTACAGGAAAGACATTGAGGTGAGGGGCATGGAGGTCCAGAGGAGGGAAATGGAGCTGGGGAAGGGTCTGGAGCACAAATCCTGTGAGAAGCATCTGAGGGAGCTGGGGGGACTCAGCCTGGGGAAAAGGAGATTCAGGGGGAACCTTATCACTCTCTACAACTCCCTGGAAGGAGGGTGGAGCCAGGTGGGGGTTGGTCTCATCTCCTGGTAATAGGCCAAGAGGGAATCACTTCAAGTTGTGGCCGGGGAGATTTAGGTCAGATTTTATGGAAAATTTCTTTGTAGAAAGGGTTGCCAAGCATTGGAAGAGTCTGCACAGGGAAGCGGTAGAGTTGCCGTCCTTGGAGGTATCTAAAAGAGGTGTAGATATAGCACTGGGGGACAAGGTTTAGTGTTGGACTTCGCACTGCCAGACTTATAGCTGGACTCAATGATCTTACAGGGTATTTCCAACCTAAATGATTCCATGATTCCATACCTAACAAACACTCATTTTTTAGAGGATTGCCTGACTGCATCCCTGAATATTGAACTTTGTGTCCTGTCAGGGGTACTCAAAGGAGATGGTAAGATTTCTGAAATACTGATTCAGTTAAAATACTGATTCTCAAACTCTCAGTTGTCACTGCCACCTGCTCTGAGAAGGAAGTAACTGTTGTTTAGTGATAGAAATGCAATTGGCTACAGCACTCAGTATTATGGGGTACACACCAGTAGATGTCCTGGATAAGATGTGGCACAGATGCATCAAAGAGCAGACCAAATGTTACTGTTAAAGAGGTAAAATATTTCCTGTGGTGAAAGAACAAGTCCCATGTCAGTAAAACACTGGTATATATGAGCTTTGGTGGCCTTCCTTATAAGATATTCTGTGCTAAACAAATTATTTTTTCATCAAAGATAATGTAATAACCAAAATGGAAAACTATTTACTTCACTAGCCACCTGCTTCCATAACAGTTTAGTGTAGTTCCCTCACAATACAGGATTGTTGTACACATTTTTTCTACCTAAAGTGTTAAGTTTCAATTTCAGTTCTGTTGCCCTCTCCAATTCTCAATGATTATTTTTTTATATATTATTGTTTTTCTATAATCTGTAGGGTGCAGTTAGTTTTATTCTCCAGGTACCTTATCTCTAATAATTCCCCTCTACATAAACCTTTTTTTCAGACCACTTTCCCTGAAATGTAAAAATATTGTTTATAAAAAGAGCAGGGGGAGAACATAAGGTCTATCATTGCATAAATCATTTCAGTCATGACATGGGAAATATTTTTAAAAGGAAGACATATCAGTAACTGAATAGATTTTGGGGGGAAAAAAGTGTTTCTAATAGGAAGCTTTTAAAGCCTTAAGGCTGAAGTTGAGGGGGAAACGTTCCTGGAGCCCCATTTATTAGCTAGTATAGAATAGGTCTCATTTCACATGCATGAAATCTACTGTTTATTCACCACATAATCACTTTGCTGGATGGAAAAGTCAGGATGCAGCTCCCAGCCTCCCTGAAATAAGAGTCACAGAGCTCTCTCTGCGTGTGTACGTCTTGCCTCCGTAAACCTGGCCAGAGCTCGTGCAGGCACAGCTCTTGTAGCTACAAACTGAGACATCAGATGGAACCTGACATTTTCCTCTCACAGAAGTCTGTGCAAATGCTAAGGCCCATGGCACAGCACTTCCCAAGCAGGTGGTACAAGGATGCCAGTAGGAGCACATCCCAAAGGCATTTCTGCAGCATGGAATAACTCACTCAACCTGCTGGAGGTTTCTAAATGAAAGATGAAGATATTCTGTTTTGGACAGCTGTTGCTACAGATTCCTATTTTTGGGTTTGTTCCATTCCATTTTAACCATTTATCAATATGGTCTGTATCTTTTACATAGCTGATGGCTTTGGAAAAAAAAAGGAAAACCCAAACTAAATTCTTCCAGTCAGCATCATTTTTCTACTAAAAAAGAATGCTCAGAGAATGATAAATTACACCTCTTTTTCTTCTACTTCTTAGTCTCCTTTGAGAACAGCAAGTGATTGCTATATCACGGAGTTCTAGTTTTAAAGTCACAGTGTCAAAGTGCTCCTGCTAACTCACACGTTTTTTCCCAGCTACAGTTATTTCAGGTCTGTAGGTAGCTCTGTTTACCAACTGTAATGCCATCCAGTGAAACATTATGCTGTACTAAACTAAACTTTTCTTGTCAAAAGCCTATTTACTAATAAAACTTCACTATGAACTACATTTACAGCTGAGCATGGTAGCCGTTTTCCACGGATTAACAAAAATTTACTACCTATTTTTTTTTAATTTGGTAGTGTTTTATCATCTCCAGTAGAAGAATTACAAATCTAGCCAGTTAAGTCATATTTTTTCCAAGTTAATACTGGTACCCTTTTTCCTGAAGGATACTTAATAGCTTTAATTATGCCCATTGTTTACTAAGGAAACAGCAGCATGACACTTAAAAAGCCCCTTTGCCTTATAGTTACAGGACAAAATTCATGCAGTTGATGAAGGAGTCTCTGCATGCAGGTGTGAAACTTCAGTGCAGCTATTGCTCTGTTTTTACAGCTGTTGATCTTTCACACCTCTCAAGCAGACCATGCTGTGCAGGAATTGATACGTAGAAAATAGCTGGGCACCGTGATCAAGTATCGCTACCCTCATAATTCTTCTGCAGCTTTTCAGGATGGTATGTAAGTTTTCTTTCCACTTGTTGTAGATTAGGTGCAAAAGGAATGAAATTGGTCTGATTATTTCAGGTGAAAAAGAGTCTTAGTTCCTGCTCTATATACAGTTGTGGTTTGGTTGTTGCTTTGTTGCTTGGGGTTTTTTTCTCCTTTTAATTTTGCTTATTATTATTCCAGTTGTGTAATTTTTGTTTCTAAGAAGATGAAATTCAGGTAATGATCTAAGAATATTTTACTCAAACCTTGATGAAGACACTTGAAAATTCCAGAAGCAAAACCTCTTTGAAATAATTAATTCCAAATCTTTACATAGTCCTGATGAATATTGTGACAATGCTAAGAAAGAGATATTAGCAGCTCTGTTGCCTATTTGGTAGAGACTTTTCTCATTAAAATGACTCATTGCATCATTTTGGGGTGGTGCTAAAGCCAAATATAGAGTCTTCAAGACAGCAAAGGATATTTTCATAAGAAATAGTGATGTCTGATGAGTAAAAAGGGACTAGAAAAAAAAACAAGTGTGGAACCAGATAATTTTTAAATACAGCATTGCTTAGAAGGAATAAAAGCCAGGAGCAGGGTTCCAAACCAGACTGAAAGTGGTACTACAGGAAGGGGAGGATGGCCCAAAAGTGACCATGAAGGTTACAGCCTCTGCAGTCTCTTGGGGAGAATAGGCCAGCAGCTGGCCCAGACCCAGTGAGGTGACTTCCATCACCTGGTTTAAGACCTGAGCTGAATCTTAGTCCTGGAATCAAAGCTGTTTTTCCAGAAGCTCAGGCTCCTTTCTACTGGCTCTAGACATTCAAAATCATTGCAGAAATGAGGAAAGGGTTTATTTTCTGTACTATATTACCAATAAGCTGCAGTTCATAAGAAAGCATAGTAGCCTCTCTGGTGTAAATTATTATCAGGCATCTGGGTGCATTCTAAAATTAGACCCTAATGCTGCAAGATCTGATCTCTCTCTCTGGCTTTGGGATGTTACAAACATAATTCATAGATGTTGTAATTTTCACAGAGGGAAATAGGACACAGCTGTACATCATCACCCTGAACTCTCCAGAACATTTAAACATATACATCCCATTAAAAACACATTTTTCAGAGAATCACTAGGAAAATATTCCCTGAACCTACCTTTCTCTTATAAAATTGAATCAAATTAATAATGTAAGTAGTTCTCATGTTATTCATTGTCCATTTTATTTTAAGGAGTGCATCAATTTTTCTTAATATATCCTCAAAGAAAGAAAGAAAACTACTATCAGAGAAAGGATGGAATTTACCTATTCTTTCCAACAACAAGAAGTCTGGGTTTGATGCTTTCATTGTAATTCATGCTGTAACATTTTATGTGGCTTTCTAAACTATGCAATCTTGGATATGGAAGTATCTCTACCCTAGGGCTGGTGGGCTGGTAGCTGAGGTTGAAATAAAACTTAAATCTTTTTCTCTTTCCGTAATGCACACTATTCATGCTTCATGAAACTGTGCTGTTTGACACCTCTCCAGATAAATGCAGTGTCCTGATGATGTGTCATGCTTCATTATGTTAGGAAGTTCTCTTCCTTAGAGTTAATCAAAAGGCCAGCAGAATTTTCTCACATCATTTTATGCAAGTTTCTTTGCTGAAGGAAGGTATTTTATGTCCCTCTGAAATTGCCTTTAAGAGCAATTCTATAAGTGATGAAGAGTGTGATAAGGTCAGAAGTGTGGGATGCAGCAAGAAGGTGGCCTTGTTCTCCAGTTGTTTACACAGGTGCTCTGCTAATGTGATCCTGTTGTCCTTGGGGGCCTTGTGTCTGCCTTGGGACGAGGCTGGTTTTCAGTTATGCCACCAAAGGAGACCTCCCCAGCTGACCTCTGCAACTGTGGCCCATGTAGAAGGATTGCATGAATGCAGTTCCAGAGCAGAAGTAGTAGAACACAGTAGCAAAAAAGGACCAAGTAATACAATTATGCACGTGCTGGTAGAGGAATATTATTTTATAGCTTTAGGACCATAAGAATGTATTCAAATATCAAGCTGGTTGTTATTTTGGTGCTTTAGAACATTACAAGTTCCCAGGGAGGAAGCTGGGGTTATATGTGTCGCTGATATTTATGCACGTACTTTCCTTATTCTACTTTGTATTTACAATGAATATTTTCCCTTGAGTTATTGCTGGAACCAAAACCCATCTTTAATCAGATATAAAAAATCTACTGGTACAATTTTAATGTGAGGAAGGTTAGCTTCTGTTCTTCTGAAAGTTAAGAGGTGCTTCCTTCAGTATAAATCAAATCTATCTCATCTCAGAAGTCCCATCGGACTTCTGATCTCTTTTCATTTTTTACCAAAAAGACTAATGAGGTCACCCTCTATTCTGACATCACTCTTTCCTCTTCCTGCAGGAACTACAGCAGAAGCATCACTGCTGTGTGAGAGGAATTATCCCTCAAGGTATTACATGTGGATGCTGTGAAGGACAGAAAAAACTTTCTTTGCACCAAAGCCAGAACACCAGAGAATCACAGAATGACTTGGGTTGGCAGGGACCTTAAAGACCATTTAGTTCTCACTGCCATGGACTAAACTGTGTTCAGGCCCCCATCCAGCCTGGTCTTGAACACTTTAACCTATCTCAAACTCATTTGTATTTTCCTGTAAACCCAATGAGTACAAATTTCATTTTTATGAAAACACTATTTTATTTATTTATCTTTCAAATTATTTTTAATAGGAAGTCTTTTGTATTTGCCTTCTCTGAGCATCTGAGTTAAATCCTCAATTCTACTTGACTAATAAGTCTAGCTGAGGCCTAATAAATCATTAGCTTAGACTGAGATTGAAAACCTTAATAACAACAAGTATTTGGAGAGAATTGGCCAATTCAATTTGCCACTCAGTCTCACAGCCTTGCCCCAAGCATCGGCCAGAAAGGGGTTTTTAAAAGGTCCCTTGTAGTTCAACAAACATTAGAAATTATTTTTCTATCAATCTTAAAAAGAGAAATGGTCTTTTCTTCTAAAAGGGAGCTAAAATACGTTTTGCCTTTCTAGTTCACTTGTTTAATAACGACAAAACCAGCTACATACAAAACCATGCTGAAAGTCTGAGTTTGATGTTTCTGCTTCTTCATCACTGAATTTTGTCAAATATCAGAGCTCTGGATATAGCATTTGTCAGCTACCTGCTGCTCCAGAACAGCAGAGGGAGCACAGAACACTTTGTTTTCTTCTAATTTCTTGGTAATTGTGAGATTAACTTAAAAATGACAGTCACAAAGGTTGATAGAACCCATAGGGCTTCATCAAGTTATATATTTTTTTAGCTGTCTGATCAGAACTGTTGCTGATGGTATCTTTCATCTCCCAGAAAATCACACACAACTTGCAGGTACTGCTTGTTTTCGTCAGGAAATCTGTCTAATCTCTTTGTATTGGGCTTGAATTTTATTTTTCAGCTGAACTCTAGATACCACATCTTTTCATCACTAGCCAAAGGTCCAAATAAGTGGCAAAATAGAACTATGTGCAATTTTCTACTTCAAAATAGGCTACCTTGGCTGATGTAATTCAGGAGCAAATTAGCATCACAATCTTGTCAATTCAATTTGTATATCTTTTCTTTGCTATACAGCTATGTGTGTGTTCTGCAGCTCTTGAAATATCTTCTTCCAGCTTCACTGCCTGAGGCCACAAGTGTGCAGAGCAGTTCTGTCTCCCAAAGAATGTCAAACATAATGAAAAAATGAACTTGCAAAAGAGCTGATTTCTGTATGCCTTCCTGCCTGATTCTTCTGCCTGCTCTTTTTGCTTTCCCCTGTTCTCCTAGGTTTTATTTTCTGCTCTTGGAGCTGTATCCAAAGCTTCCTCAGAATGAATTGCTTTTAAAAAGCTTCCTCATAATGAGGATTGTCACACAAATGAATGGAGCATTGCCGAGCTCTCACAATGTGGCACAGGCTGACTCAACCTTTCGATGCTCGCTCTCAGAATTAGCATTCTTGTCTAACAATGGTTTTCATCCCTTCTCTTTCTGCTGCTGAAGATTGTGACCTGATATATTCAAGAAATCACACTCACAAAATGAATGGAAAGTATGAGGATTAAAGTAGAGGTTAACCTCACAGAATAGGAGGACTTTCGAGTTGGGCTGTCTTCCTTATCCATTGGACCTGAGTATTATAGGAGAAGCAGGAGAGTGAATGATCTTGCATTCGGTGCCAAAGGTGAAGGCAGCTTTCCTCACAATGGGCAAAGCCTGTGTGCTTTAAGAGTAACTTCAATGAAACTGCTTCGTGGCTGAGGCAAATGGGGTTGGGCCACAGCTGCACATGCTTCACCACCGAGAGCAGAAGTGCTCAGCATTGGCTGAGCTATTTCTGCCCCTTTAGACCTCTGAGCACCCAAATACTGAAAGAAGAAAGGTGTGAGACACCTGAACTGGTGGATGCTGGGAGGATATAGGCTAGGCTTGAAAGCCTTTCTGCCAATACTTTGAAGACATGAGAAGTAAATAGAATAAAAGAGAGCAGCCTCACTCTTGGAGTTCTGAGAACTGAACAGTTCTCGCTGGAGCTCAGACCCAAACTACTGGTGCTGAGAAGCCCTAAGAGTTGTGTCTGCCCCAGAATGCAGCGAATCTTACAGGTTCTGGAGAGTTTTTGAGGGCAGTCTTCTTCCCAAAGGGGACACAGTGAAGAAAAAAAAAGAGTGAGATTTTATCTGAAATCCTGGATTTCCATTTTGCATGTAATTTTAACCTTGTAAAAAAAGGAAAGAGAGACAAAGGGAGGAGGGGAATGGAAAGGGAAAAGGGAAAGGTTATCAAGACTCCAGCTTAACATTGCTACTGAAATGTCCAGTAGAATGGAAATTTAGAATTTTTTTTTTTTAATTGCAATAACTTTTCTGTTTAAACCTTTAGAAATGATATGTTACTCCCCATGCTGATCTGGCAAACTTGCTTTTAGCTTTCAGCTGGCTATCTCAAGTGCTGGAAAAGCCTAGTAGCCCCACCTCAGCTAGGAGTCTCTGATGTGTTATATAGTATGCATGACGTCCTCTGCTGTCAGTGTAAAACTCTGATGGCTACACAAGCTCTTTTCATGTCTTGGCTTCTTCTGCTTAATATTTTGCAAAAGCAAGCAGTCTAGAGGCACTGTGTATGGCAGACAACATCATATTTCTTCCATGAGGTTTTAATCCCAGTTTGCACTGGTGACCTTGCACAATCTTTGAAAACCTCCATTGCTTCACTGATTAAGCTGATGGACTGATGGTTTTCTGCTTTCTATGCAAAAAATGCATAACACCTTGCTTGATTAGACATACAATTGCACAGAATTATTAGCATTATGGAGTAGAAATTATGAAAGCGCAATTTATGATCATCTGGCTCCCAGACTACTGCACTTTATTACAGCAAGAGAATATTTTGGGGAAGAAAAATAGGATGCAGGAGCAGGGTAGCTGATGATCTCATATTCAGTTCCACTTTAGGCAAAAACAAAGCATGCAAAATTTCGCCCAAAATGATTAACATTCCTGGGGTTATAAACTATACTGAAAACCAAATGCTATGAAGGAAATTATTAGACAACCTTAATTAAAAACATCACTACCATCTCTCCACATAATAAACACACTTGATCTCAGCAAGAGAAAATGAAGTTAATGGTGAATAAGCATTTGAAATAAAAGGAAGATTTTACAACCTAGTGCTGGGGGAGGTCTTCATCCCTCCCCTCCCCCTAGTCCCTGCAGCCCTATTTCAGCCAGTGGTGGTGGAAATCATGAAACCACTGAATTTGGGAAAGATATACATACCCACCCTGTCACACAGAGGAAAAATTAAAGCAGAAATGCCCATTATCCCTAAGTTAGATGAGGAAGGAGAGGGACAGAAGATGCAGAAAGGCTGGACTCCCTGCCAGCTGGAGGAGGCAGCTGAGAGGCCAGGCAGGGAGGGGAGCTGACCGGGCACCCCTGTTTGGGAGGGAGCCAAGCCTGGCTGCAGCGGTGAGCAGGACCCTGACAGGGAGCACCGGGCACGTGTAGCCTTAGACAGGTCCAGGCTGGCTGAAGTAGAAGTCAGCCTGAACAAATTTGATTAACTTCTCCTAAGAAGGGACAATGACAGCTGACAGGAGTGCCACAGCAGACATAATCTCCTTGGACTTCAAGAAGCCTCTTGCCGTGTCATGGCTTCGAAGGCTGGGTTTTAAAACTGGTATTGCTGGCCAGATTTTACTAGTTAAATCAGTGTCAGAGTGAAGCAGGGATGTTGAAAGCTCATTTAGATTTCATGCTAATCACCTTGGCAGTGACCCTTTAAAATCAAAAATTGTTTTAAAATAGACTTTACACTGCTTGCAGCTGTTAAGTATTGCCTATACTTACCCAAGCAGAGGAGGTTGACTTTAGTCAGAAAGATAAGCTTGATAGCTTTAATTAATTTTTAATAAAAGAAAAATAAAACAGATGAAAGCAGCCAGCTCAAGAACTTAGAAGAAGCAAGTCAAGAATTTCATACTTATGGTCTGGGTCTTGTAAGCACAAGCATCAGAGTAAATTTATTTCCATGGGTGAAAATCAATGATCTTTGTAATTAAAACTGTACTTAAACGTATGACTATTTTCATTGGGGGATGTTTTGCCTGCTAGTTTCAGTAAGAGTTATACCACCCCTGGCAGACAGGGAAAGTCTCAGGCTGCACATAGATTATAAAGGCACAGTGGCACTCTTCTCTTATCAAGGTTTAGGCTGCCCAAGCACATCCTGTGTCAGGATAGCATCTTTCAGCTGTTTTCATAGAATCATCAAATCATCAAAACACCACTGGGAAGTGAGCATTGAAGGTGTTTTTGTCAAAATCCCAGCACAAATCAGGACTGTAGCCACTGTGGGATCAGATCAGCTCTTCCTTAGCCTAGCTGGGTTGTGAAAAACTAATTTGCAGATTTGACAGCCTCCCTGTGCAATGTGCTCCCGTGCTGCACAACCCACACAGCTTTGCTGTTATTGTTTTGGTTTGGATGGGTTTTTTTTAATTATTCACCTATAGTGCCTGATATCCAGGGATCCCTGAAAATTAATTCAAAGGAGGGAAACATTTATAAAAAACCAGACCCATCTTCTTCTATTGTTTCCTACCTCGGTAGTATGTTAAAGCTGGATTGTCAGCACTGAATAGAATTTGTTGCTTTTTGTTGATTTCATCCAGCCTATTAATATTGTTGGTGGAGTTTTCTTGGCTGTTTTTTTTTTTTTTTAATGTCGTTCCTGCTTAATTAATACAGTGCATTGTCTTGGGGCTATTTGGGGATGAAAAACAAGACTTCAATGATAAAATACAGGAAAAAAAAGACAGGTTACTCTTGTCAGTGTCAGCAAATAAATAGCATTAATCTGTCTTCATTACTGCCATGCATAGTGTAACACAAGAGTTCAGCAGGTGGGAAGAGGCATAATATCTTTTAACCATTCTACAAGTGCTAAGAATTAAGCTGAAACTTAAACTGTAAATTTTTCTTTGATCAGCAAAGAATTATGACAGTCATTTTGTCTTCAGAAGCTTTCTGACAGCTTTCCATTAGGATACAGGAGGAGTGTAGAATGTCTGACCCGACCTGCTGTCACCTGTTCTCAATGGGAGGTGCCTTACTGCCATTTGTACCTTTGGAAACTCTGCCCTGTCTGCGCTGTGGAGTGGGATGCTCATTCCAGCTGGAGTTATATCTTTTCCCTGCTATATTATTTAAAATTATGAAATTTTAATTAGCAATAGTTATAGTTATGTTTTAGAGTGCTTCAGAATATGTCACATCCTTAACGGCTTTCAGCGAACGGATGTGAGGCTCCCCCCTCCCCACCTCGAGAATCAGTTATCCAAGCAATCTGTGCCAAGTGGTTTTGAGAATAAAGGTTGAACACACACAACTAGATTACGTGGCAGTGTAAATCAGAACTGTGCAATTCATTTCAGTGATTTACATTATCTGAAGATCCAGACTATTAATTATTGGAAGCCTACCTTTTTAAAAGCAGTTTTTTAGTCACTGTGACATCCAACCATCTGGCTCCAGTTTCCCTCGGTATGTACTTTCAGGCATGAATACTAGGAAGCTTTGTTAAATATGCAGATTACCCAGGCAGCGTGCAGGGGATGGTGATAGACAAAGCTTTGTTTGCACAGCTTATTTCTTGGCAAAGTTGTCTCTGTTAAACTTCATATACCAATCAGTAATGGATTTGATTTGCCGGTGTCTTTGCTATGGCTTTTACTACTGTTGAAGGTTTTGACTGACGGGAAAAGGAAAAGAATATCCTGGCTGTTGTGATCATCTGCCACAGTAGCCAGTCTCACTGTGGAGGCAACAGGAGAGATTGTTTAGGGAGTGCCTATGAGCTTGACCCCTTTTGGCAGTCTATTGCTCTGGCACATCTCTGTAACACATAGATGTGATCTGTTTTGGGAAGAATAATGGCTATTAAAGCACTAGCCCAACAAAGTGCATATCATGGCCTATTTGGAACTCTTTCATTGGAGGGTGCAGGTGTTGGTGTTGCCTCTCTCAGGCTGTGTGTGCTCACAGATCACATCTCTGGCACAGCTGGGCATCTCATTTCCAGAGCCGATGCCCTGGCCTCCACGGCTGCCATTGCTCCACCTGACAAGGAGGTTGAATCAGCATCCTCACCCTGCAGAGCTGATATTCCAGAGTATTATCACCAAGTCAAAGCAGCAGCTCTGAACCCACAGAGATCTCAGTTACCTCCAACAGCCTGCTTGCCAGGGTCAGCAGAGCTCCTCAGCCCCTGCCTGAGACTCATAACATGCTCTTTCAAAGAGCTCCTACACAGGGACTGTAATTTTCTTTTCTGCCACAGAACTGCCTCATTTATAAAGTAAGATCTAGTGTCTGAACACAGAGTTCTGTTCTCCCAAGGATATGATTTTGCCCAGCACAATATTTCCTGAAGCAACAAAGTTATTGACTGCAATACTTTATGTTGCTGCAGAAAGGAAGCCTCTGTAAAGTAACCTTTAATTGTCACCCTGATTTGTCATTTTTCTATCTTGCATTTAGAAGGAGCTAGGATACAGGAGAACCTCGAGGAGCTTTGCACCAGTCCACCACTTTTTCCTTTGTTCCTGCTGAGATTTCTCCATTCATCAGATGTGGAGACAGTCTGTGATCCTGGAAAGGGATATGTTCTTTTTTATGTCTACAGTCCCAAGACACTGTCTCCCCCACTAAAGCAGGACTCTTGCCGTCAGATGTCCCCTGTAGCAGAAAATGCCCTATAGTTTCTCTGCTATCTCACCTGTGAGGATGTCACCACTCTTGTTGATAAAGCCTGAAGTCAACTCATTTAACTTGATTAGGAATTGAGGGATGATTTTTAAATGTTGCTAATTAAAACAAAAATGTGTCTGCAAAGTTTTTTCTATAACCTCAGTTTTTTAATGTCTGTTATATCCAGTTAGACTTAACTATCTCATCAAGGCTAATGGTATATAAATGGCTAATTTTAAGTTCCTTAAGACTGTTCTTAGAAAATGTATTTCCTATTGCCACCGTAATTTTTTCTCTCACTCCAGTGTAAAACAGTTATTGAGTTTCAGTAGCTAAGATTCCTACATATGTGTTACTAATTCAGCGAGAGAGATGTGTCTTTGTGTGAAGAAAAATACCTTAGGTCCTGTTAAGACCCTCTTCACCTCAAAACCTGTGACAATGTTGAAAAATCTCTGGTCTTGATGTGTGCAGCTGAATTTCTCAACTCAGCATGTGCATTTAACAAAACCCATCATCAGCCAATTGGAAGTCTGATTTTTGAGGACCATTGAACACTGAACATTTCAGGGAGCTACAATTACAGAAACAATTGTGTTAAATAACTTTGGACTGATGGTGTGTGAACATCATGCCTCCCAACTTCCCCTTTCTTATTTTGGTTGGAATCTGAATGTGCACAGGGTAATGTTAGGAATACTTTAGGGAGTGTTGACATGCTTCAGAAATTCTGGCATTTCTTCATATATCTGTGATTTATGTCTGTGTTTTATGACTCCATAGGCTAAATAACCTCCTATTTGGAGTTCTATTTGATGTTGATGAGAAAAAGGGCAGGGTATGTTTTAATGGAGGTGAAGCATCTGAAACTCCCCTCACATAATTCCAATTCCACTTTCAGTCACAGCAGTGCAAGTCAGGAGGCACGGCATGTTTCACATTTCTGTAGTGCTGGACATATGTCAAAGATAAGAAGCAGTTTACCTAAGACAAATAACAGCCTGTATCAGAAAATCTGCCTTTGTTTATTAACCATGTGAGCTGTTTATTTTGCATTTTTATTTGGTACGGTGGAAAGCGATAACGTTTGTATTAAAGCGAGACCAAAGGTTTCAAACCCTCCTTAGGAGTCCTGTAAAGCGTGTGAACAACATTAAGTTTTTGGTCTGAATCTGATCAGTTGATGCCTGATGCCAGTGCATGGGCTGGGCTCTCATGTGTTGTGTTGACCACTGTCACAGGAGAGCCCAAGATCACCTCACCCAGTTATTTTGAATTTCAACACAAGCTGGGGGATGAGCGGATCAAGAGCAGACACCGAGAAAGTCTTGAGGGTGCTGGTGGGTGAGAGGCTGGACATGCCCCGGCCGTGTGCTCCGGGAGCCCAGAAACCCCCGTGTGCTCGGCTGCATCCAAAGCCCCGTGGGCAGCAGGGCAGGGAGGGGATTCTGCCCCTCTGCCCCGCTCTGCTGAGACCCCACCTGCAGTGCTGCATCCAGCTCTGGGGTCCCAGCACAGGAAGCACAGGGACCTGCTGGAGCCAGCCCAGAGGAGGCACCAAGGTGATCAGGGGGCTGGAGCAGCTCTGCCATGAGGAAAGACTGAGAGAGTTGGGATTGTTCAGCCTGGGAAAGAGAAGGCTTGGGGGTGACCTAATTGTGGCCTTTCAGTACCTGAAGGGAACCCACGAGAAAGACGGAGAGAGACTATTTATGAGTGCGACAGGACAAGGGGGAATGTCTGCAAACTGAAAGAGGGCAGGTCTAGACTGGATATAAGAAAGAAATTCTTTACTGTGACAGTGGTGAGGCCCTGGCACAGGGTGCCCAGAGAAGCTGTGTCTGCCCCATCCCTGGGAGTGTCCAAGGCCAGGTTGGATGGGGCTCTGAGCAACCTGGTCTAGTGGAAGGTGTCCCTGTCCATGGAAGGCGAATTGGAATTAGATGATCTTTAAGGTCCCTTCCAACCTAAAATATTCCATGATTCTGTGATATTTTATACAGGTTGTCTCTGCTAGCACTCTGCTAGGATCAAATTCCACACACTGATCCTGGTGTAAGTTTATAACACATGATGACTCTTCAAATTCCTGTGCAGGGACTCAGTGATCTCCCTTAAATTCACAGATGAGCCTATACATGGTACAGCTGAGTGCATCTGAGTGAGGCCAAAAAGGCTGCCAGAGGCTTGGTCGTTTCTCCATACTTACAGGTAACCCATCCCAGCTGTCTACCCAAGGGAAAATACAATGCAAACATTGCCTAACCCCTGCAGGCAGCCAGGTGATCCCTGTTTTAGAACTGCAAACTTGCTACCTGCAGTGAGCACAGAAGAGGCTTGAAATATTTGCTATGTAATATGAATATTAAATGTGATGATTAAAACCAGCTATGTAAACTTAAGGTAATACAGTAGCTTTAACAGGCACTTCTCCAATCCTGCTCAAGCACAGGTGGAAACGCAGACTAAATTGTGCAAACCAAACCTCCACAAAATAATGCATAAATGGTGATGTATTGTGACAAGGTAGTTAACAAAGTGGAAAGACGAACACCTGTCTCCTGCATATGGATTGGCAGGTACAGTGAAGACTTGGAGTACATGGGGGTTTATGGAGAAGTTTGCAAATATATTCACTGTGTAAAACCTCTCCCCAGTCCTATTTCTAAAACTGGACCTTTTCCCACTGCTATTCTAAAAGGATGAACTGATTGAGGAGAACAAGGTAGTTTCTTGTATGCCTACTTGGCAGTACAGAGAATTTATATTCTGATCACAGAGTGGAAATTATTATGATTTAAAGTTAAGATGTCTAGAAGTGAGAATTGGAAGGCCCACAGGGAAAACAGTGAAGGAATGTGAAAAGAGAGGCCGTCATTCTAACAAGAAATGTGTAGCTAATAAATAAATAAATAAAGTCTATTACATTTGGATGTGTTCTATCGTCAATTATTAGAAGACCTAAAACTAATGTGTGATAAAAGAGGTGCTCTATGTTGGTTTATTTGAATTTTTCCATCTCTGATACTTCAGAAATAAATGTTTATTTAAAAGAGGGAGAGAGAGATATTTTAAGAAATTGCTCTTAAATTTGTTTGTATTTATATCCAGACACTTGAATAGAAAACAGAAAACAAAATCTTTCTCCCTTTTTGACAACGTTAACATGTCTTTCACATGTGCATACAGTAGAAGCGAGCTACTGGTGAGTCAAAGACTACATTTAAAATTAGGAGTACCACTTGGAGGCCTTTGGAAGAACAGATAGCTTAATAAAATGGTAATTTGTTGGGCTGAATTTCTGTTCTCATGCTTGAATATTATTGTATCCTTTGAAAAACTCACATGAGAAAGATTTGAAATTAGAGAACTTCTAAGCCCCGCACAAATAATTTAAATAGTGTTCACAACAGATAATAACTTTGTCACACTTCTGCTGACCCTTTTCTCTTAACCTAAGAGAAGGGAGGAGATTTTCTTAGCAACAGGAACACCAGAAAATTCTCTCTGGCAATACCAGCACTTCTGCTTTAGTTCATCTTCAGTTCACGCTAGAACAACACCAAGGTGAGCTTGGAGGAAAACTTTCTGCTTCTGCTCACTATAAATAAGGTTTCAAAGGTTTGTTGTTCTTAAAGGGATGGGATAAAAGTAGTTGAGTGCACTGGTAACAAAATCGAAAACTTTTCTATATAGAAGTAGCTTAAGTTACTGAAATTCATCAGCCATTTCAACCCTTCCTTTCTTCTCCCCAATACAGAATTAGATGCATGGCCAAATTAAGCAGCATGTGACTGTGCACAGGATTTCCAGTGCTAGGCTATAGGTCAAGCCACGTGCATATTGCTGTTTGGTAAAACCACTGGAATATTTCCAGCGTAAGATTACCCCTGATTCTGAGTGAAAGTAGATGCCTGCAAAGAACAATGGGGCTTTGAGCAGTACAAACCTATTTGTTTTCAAGTAGGTCATAGATGGATTTTTTTTTTTCATGGTAGAAGAGCACAGGAATATGGACCATCTAGGTGTTAGTTGCTACGGTAACCATAAAATCACATCCTCCAAAACCTTTCTATTTAATTATATACATCACTGACTAGCTAGTGGAGTAAATTTCTTTTTTTTTTTTTCCTTCAAAACTCCAGATTGAAAGGGAAAAAGGCATGTTCATTTCAGTTTAACCTTTTCTTTGTCACTGATATTTTTGGGAAGAGAATTTTTTTCTTTCTTACAGGCATTTTTAGCTGATATTCCATCCAGTTTTATTGATACCATAAATTATTGTATTGGGCTGTAGTGCTACACAGTTAAGGGTTAGAGGTTTGTCATTGTTTCTGTGTATTTATAGCCTAATTCTTCAGACTTCTCCTTGATATACATGATTTGTTTCCAACCTCATGCTATTGGGGCTATATTTCACCTGTGGAAATACCTGCATTGTGCTGAAATCCATATCTGCTTGAAGACTGCATGAAAAACACCACCTGTGTACAGAAAACTTTACATTTTGCCAATCAAAACAAAGCCAAGATACTGAAATCAGAAGTAAGATTGTGCAATGGCTCAGATGGACTTTCTGAACTGCCTTTGTGCACCAGGATGAATGGGCATTAAAAGCCTGTAAACAATTCATTCACATACCTCTTCTGTTCCTAGGGTACCTTCTTTATAAAACAGCAATAATTATAGCTAACTTTAATACCTAGGGGAAAAAATGATAAATTTTTAATTTATTTCATTTCCCTACTTTCATAAATTTTATGACATATCCCTTTAAATTTTAGCAGAAGATATACATATTTCACTATCTTGGATACAAAAACCATAGGGTTTTTTTTCTTTTTACAGTATATGTAATGTGTAGATTTAATTTTTCTTTTCCCTCTTTCAATATTTTTCTTTAAAATACGTTGATTAAAAAAAGTAATGAGGAGTGATCTCCACATAGGTATTAGAAAGTCATGTTTAATTCATATAATTCTTTGTTCATTATTCTGATACTGCATTGCCACACCTAAACAAAAGGAATCTTTCCATATAAGTATGAATATTTTCATATTAAAAAAAAATCAGGTCCCACACAAATTTGTTTCATGAAGTCAAACTGCTCGTACTTTTGGGGGTTTTCCAGGCGAGAGGTCACATGCAAATAATTATGTCTATTAGCTATACTAGTTTCACCAATGCAACCAAAATTGCACATTGCAAGTCATTATTACCATTTTAATAAATAAGTGATAGAATTGGAAGATTTGTTAGAATAAATTAAAAAGGCAAACTCTCTGAAATCCATATACAGGACCCCTAAACAGCAGGCACCTTTAGTCAGGTAATGAATAAATACAGTGTGGGAGCTTTACAGAGTGACTTACACCCAACCTGAATAATATCTTTAAGCCTAATTCTTAATATTTTTTCTATTGGACAAAATAATTCAGTATAAGTATAATGAAAAAAAAAAAAAAAACAGGTCAGGAAGTTTAAAGCTGCACTGTTAGTAATGTAACAAAAGAAATTTATCAAAATTAGTACCAATGAGTTTATTTTCTGCCAGAAATCAGCCTGTTGCTGTGATTAAATGTTTTACTTTCTAAATAAAAATAATTTATATTAAAAAATGATAAGTGTTCTGAAATGTATGCTTGTACAATTTGGTAAGAATTTTATGAATATATGAATTTGTGACAGACAGATGGATGGTTCTAAGCACTCTTCAGTCCAGCATCACGCTTTGAGCTGCAGATGCCAAAGGCAGCAGTTGCACATCTATTAAGAAATTTGGACAACCTTCAGTTTTGTTCTTCATTATTATCCTACTTCCAAATCAAGGGATTCTTGGGTAATTTGAGATGATGCCTTCTCTCTATGTATGGATTTTATATTATTTTTATCTCCTAAAATGGCTGTTCTGGTTTGGCCAAATTTAGAAATATATCCTCTGAGAGAAGGCAGGTTACAACCATCCCTCCCCTGCCAGGTTCAGGAAGAATAAATTTTCCTCGAAGGAAAGCGAAAGAGATAAAAGCTATTTATTTAACAAACACACAGGAAAAGGATAATGATGCTAAATAATAATAAAACTACTCTCTGTGGAGAGAAAAACCTGGGAAAATTTCAGAATCCTTCCGTAGATCTCTCTCTCCCCCTCCTTGGAGCTGGGTCGTGGTGGGCCCACCTCCAGGGCCAAGGCCTCGTTGGAAATTCCTCCAGATGTATTCTGATGTTGAAACCATCTAGCAGAGGAAAAAATAAAGGAAAAAATGTAAGTCCCAGGAAAAGAAAAGTTCAACTCTCCGTCTCCCTCCAGAGAAAGAAAAAGGAGCTGAGAAACTGGCCGAAAGCAAGCAGGGTGCCTTCCCCACTCTCGCTCTGCTGCCGCAGCTGAACACAGAGCCGTCGCTGTCTCTGTGTCCTTGAAAACATGAAAACAAACTGCTTAGAAAGTTCCCTCGGTTTTGTCTCTCCCCCCTCTCAGGCTCAGCTTAAAGACACAGAAAGGCACAAAATTATTTTCAGGGCATGGGGCAGTGATAGGGGATATACATCACAAAGTCACCCCAAGACAATGGCTAAACAACTTGGCGGATATGAGTCTTTTCACCTTTTTGGAACGCCTGCTTTAGTCCACATACAATTGTATTGACACTTATGGTTCAAATTGCAGTTAAGGTTGGTATACATAAACAGTCTGGTATCTCCACATTTCTCATGGATTACTGTCATCCTTCCACCGTGTTTCTGGGTCCTAAGGTTGAGGCATTGGTTCAGGGCAGGAGAGAAGGACTACAGAGAGAAGAATCAGTATCACAGTCCCCTTTTTGGGAATACTATCAATGTAGGTTTCCTTCCTCCTCACATTTGAGTCTGGATGGAGAAATTTTATATGTTTTATATGATCTTTGCCCTGCTGATTCTTCACTGGTTCACATTTCCACATTACTTTGTGCGTAGTACATTTAACTTTTATGTTAGAGACATGGTCATTATCCACTTTGTTATCCTTAAAACTATCTTTACCCTGCTCCCATGGCTGCATTCCTTTAATTAAGGTTAACTGACCACTGGTGACATGTTTATAGCCCTGTGGCCCCTGGTGTCATCCTGTGCCCATAGTTTCAACACCCCTGCAATCAGCCCCTGTCAGTACTCCTTTTCTTTGTTTTATTCTAAAGTCATAAACAGCTCATTCTACACTGAGTACCTGCTTGATATTACCCCATACAGCTGTTCACAAGCTAAAACAAAGTAAATAATAGTCTCCAGATTAGCAGATAATTGTTGTTCTTACTAAACAAGACTAAATATGGCTCCAGCTAGGCCAAAAGAAGTCCAGACAGAGCCTGAGTTTTGTTATTATCCTAGCTCAAAGCCTGTTAAAAACAACACTGTACAGGACAACACGGCTACCGACTGTCCTAACTCCAAAGGCCTCACTTTAAGGATCTGTGCAAGTCTGAATGAAGTACCTACTTGTTGGCTAGCAGAGCAACATCTATAATACAGAGCACAGAGTCAAGTATCCTGTTTACTTACAGTTTTGAAATGTGGAATAGAGTTATAAATAGGATAACAAAAGACATTGCTATGGCCACACTTACCAAGAATTATCTTAAATACTCCAGTTTCTCAGGCTCTTTTGTTAGTTTCTGTTGGCTGTCCCCAGTCTGGCACACTAGAGAGAGCTCTTAGATCTGAATGTTTTCTACTTGAGCAGCTAATGTTGGTTAGAGAGGCCATTTGGAACAGTTTCTTCTTTGGCCCACAATCAAAGGACCTGGGTTTTTTTCTCTCTTGTTTACCTACTCATCATTTTCCTGTGTGAGAGCACTGAGACATTATACAGTGCCAAGAGGATTATGTAATCGCTTTCCCCCATCCTCCCTAAGTTTACTTGATTAACATTTTTATTGCATATCTTAATTAGTAGATTCCTAGCTTTAGGCTTCGGGCTGCTTTCCTCTCCGTACAGCCTCTGTCAAATGCATTGATTTAATTTTAAAACTTCTGTAACATGAGAAATTTAAATGGTTTTAAATATTTGGTTTGTTACAACTTTGCATATAGAGTGCTATAATAGCCCATTGAAAATTATTTGAGAATTTGCTTCTGAGAAGGAACAGCTTCTTCCTTTACATTCCATTAAATTTCAGGAAACTCATTTTTATGGACAAAAAAAAAAAAAAATCTGATAGCCTTAATGTGAGGGATTTAGAAACAGCTTTTGTCATTGGGACATTAGAGACATATTCTTTCAAGTAGAAAAGGAAAGAGAGGCCAAGACTGAACCCTTTCTAGCTAGAGAATTGCAAATGTAGATGCATCTTTGTGTGGACCACTTGAGGAATTGATCTGGTAAGCAGTGCCCAAAAAATTCCAAATCGGCAGAAAACAAACCTGAGATGAGCAGGGTTTCTTCTTTTTACCCAAAAGTTCGATGATTATAGAACTTATCTGTAAAATTATATTGCAGTTACTTCAGCTCATTTTTTCTACACTGGATTGCGTTTTCTGATCACCATATTGCAGCATATTCTGATTCAAGGCTCTTGCAATCTGTCTTGTTGAATCCTTTGTACATTTTATAAAAAACTTAACTATCTTTGATGGGGCAGAAATTTGAATTCTACCATGACGACAGCACTATTAATATATTAACTGTCATTCTTGCATTGTCTCCTTCTTTGTCTCTCAAATATTTCATGATTTGGGGGACAGAAAAACTTCAGAAGGATTGTATTTTCCTGGTTCCTTTTTAAACGTACAGAAAATGTACAGAATTCTTCACACTTGTACTGTTTTGTGAACTTAAAATTTCTTTTGCATGTGTTTTCCTTTTCTTAATATAACTGAGGAAGCATCATTTGCTTCCTATGAAGGTATGGAGCAAAATTATGTGTTGAGATCTGTAGGTGTGTGTGAGAGAAACCCCTTGTGTCTCTTGTTTCTTTCTACACTACAAATCAGGCAGCCACAAAAATATTTATCCCCAAATCACTTTTGGAGTAACTTCTCATATTGTTAGGCCTTTAAAGGAACTCTGGGACTCTGCAAATCTTTCATCCTAGGAACTACTTCTCCTTTGCAAAGCCTTCTGGCTTGTTTCACATGTAAATGATCCCATAGGATGGAATGAGACCAAATGTTGCACTGGCCAAAATATGAGGTGATGAGTATAATTGGGGCTTTATTTATTATGTGGCTTGGCAGTATGATTTCTGAATCATCTACACAGGCCTATACAAGCCATACAAGAAAATGGGCCTGCTGGCTGGATTTTGTGCCTGGAATTCATATTCCATGTATTGATTCTCCTCTCCTCTCCTCTCTCTCTCCTCTCCTCTCCTCTCCTCTCCTTCCTCTCCTCTCCTCTCTCCTCTCTTCCTCTCTCTCCTCCTCTCCTCTCCTCTCCTCTCCTCTCCTCTCCTCTCCTCTCCTCTCCTCCTCTCTCTCCTCTCCTCTCCTCTCCTCTCCTCTCCTCTCCTCTCTCTCCTCTCCTCTCTCTCTCTCCTCTCCTCTCCTCTTCCTCTCCTCTCCTCTCTCCTCCTCTCCTCTCCTCTCCTCTCTCTCCTCTCCTCTCCTCTCTCCTCTCCTCTCCTCTCCTCTCCTCTCCTCTCCTCTCTCTCTCTCCTCTCCTCTCCTCTCCTCTCTCCAACCCTCACCCTCTGTGCAAGGAAGCCGTAACACCAAGACATCTCTCCAGAGCCTAATTCCTGTGTGATGCAGCAGAATGGGCAAGGAATGGGCATGCAAATCCCTAAAGGTTGCATTTTTCAGTTAAATTTCTGGATCTATTTGGTAAAGGCCAGCAGTTCTACATTTCTCTTTGGGATATGGTGAGCCCAGTAGCCTATCAGGTCATTTGGTTTGTAGGTTTATTGTCCTAGGATTTCAGAATTAGGATTCTGGTCCCACAGTTCACATTTTGAATTGAACTGTTTCCACTTCTTTGAATTCACCGTTGCTGGCCTGTCTATATACCTTCAACATGTGGCATGGGAAATATAATTCTACGTAGAACCTAAGGGAAGAATGTAATGATTGCAAATAATTACAAAAGAAACATTTCCATAAGTTGTCAGCTAATTCCACATATCATGATAGTTTCAGGAGAGAAATATCTGAAGTCTCGTGTATGTGGATGACTGGGAATCAAAAACATTGCCTTTTACACTGATTTTGGATCATGAAAAGTACAAAATTCCTTTGTGTATGTATTTTTTTTTGCATGAGCTCAGAAACACGTATTCAACAGATTCTGAAGAAGTGTTATGTTGGGAAGTAATATATTCACAGGATTAATAATATCAAATATTAGTTCTGTGTAAAAAAACCCCCTGCAATAAATTATTCAATGAAATCTCTTTTCTCTGAGCGTAGTTTGCGAGAACTCTGACTTGCAAAAACCGTTTGGCTATTCAGAGTAAATCTGGCTTTTCAGAGTGCTTAAATATTCAGTATTCACCTGTATCAGCTACTTCTTCTGAATTCCTTGGTTTAACAAATGTCATTTATGAACCTTCTTTGTAATAATAATATTGTACACACTAAAACTGATATAATTATGCTGGCAAAAGTGGCCATACAGTTACAATTCTATGAAAATGCCAGGTTTTTCTATTAAATCCTGAAATGTGTATTAAAATGTAAAGGATCTCTTAGATTTACTAAATTAGAAAGGAAACTACTGGAAATCTATCCCATACCGACTTAAACACAGATTCTACTGCAGCCTCTGCAGACAGCCACAGAACTTGAGGCTGAGAGAAGCTTTCTAATGCACTGCACAATTTTAGTCCCAACAGAGTCTAAAAATAAAACTGTCGAATTATCTTAGTGCCTCCCACAAAGTGTTGCAGATATTTTAGTAGCAGGACTCAGGGTAAAGGCATTCAGGCCTGATCCCTAACCCAGTGATGACAACGAGATTTCACATGTTACTTTGATTACACTTTATGTTTGAAAGCATGTGGAAATACCAGTACAGCTCATCAGCGTTTCTACTGGAAAAGGACAAGGAAGACAAAGAAGGAAGTGAGATAGGGAGGGAGAACTACAATTACTGTCTTTGAACAAAGAATTCTGAAACTGCCTGTAAAAAATCATGGCTGGAAGACTGAGTAAAATGATGAATTTTCAAAGCAGAGAACAATGACTATGTTTTATCTTCTCTTATTTCAGATGGATAAAATATAAAGCTTAAAAGTCCATTTAAGGTCATGTGAAATTGAACCAACTATGACATTTCAAATTTTTTATTATTAAAATTATATGGAAAGAGACACCAGTCAGCAGTACTCTGGACTCCTAGAAATCTGGATAAGAGGTTTTTAGGCACAGATCAGTGAGAACTGGGAATTCATTTCTCCTACAACAATATATAATGGAATTATTTGGCAAAAGAACTCAGGTTGTTTTGAACCTTGAAAGCAACAAAAGGGGGTGAAGGAGAAAAACTTGAATTTGATATCCAGATTAATAATATAAATATTTAGTGCATAAATTCATGAGGGGTACTGAGACTGAGGTCTGATCATCTCATGGTTACTTTGTGAGAACTGGATCCAAGAAAAGTGTGTACATACTTTAAAGTTCATTCCTTCAGGAAGAAAGGCAGATCACTTCCTCCTTTTTATTTTAGATTTGCTCTTGCATAAGTGAAAAATTCTTTGGTTAAGAGAAAGAAGAGAAAACAACTCTAGTTTTACTCGAGCAAGCAAACAGCAAGAGGAACCTTCTCTGTTTAACTTAACAGTATTCATAAGGGTGAAGGGGAGCACCCCTTCTCTTTGTCCTTTAGCCCAGCAGGATTATCCATCAGGCAGTATGTGACCACCTGTCCACAGGTATATCTAAGAACACTTCAGGGAATCCATTCAGCCAGGTCTGAAAAAGAAAATAAATAACTGACAGAATGACAAATGCTGATAATTCTTGGCATTTTGAATGGTACGCTTAAAAGCAATTGTCATCTTCTTATTTGGTAACAGTGGTAGAATATTAGGTGTTACTACATCTGATAAAAAGCATCACAGTATGCCTCCAGTCCTTAGTGAGATATATTAGAAAAATAGTCATGGTAAGGACTTCAGAAATTAGAGCATGTCTGTCCCTACAAACATAATTTTCCTTAGGGTAGACTGGCAACCCTCTCTGGATTCACTGATCTTACCAGTTAAAAAATTATAGTAACAGTCTGAATGTCTGTATCCCACTATTTAAACTTATTATTAATTGAGCTTTTTCCAAGCATTTTGCTCATATAAGCCAGTACTTCTTCCACTTTCAAACTTTAACTGAAAGAGAAAGCTCTCCACATAAATTACATCATCTGGAATCTGTCTTCTAATATTCAGCCTTTGCTGCAGTATTTCCCTGAAAAGGGTTGTCACCTACACTGTAAATCCTTTTTAAGCCAAATCACTAAGTTCACTGAATGCACATAACTCCAATTAACTGCAGCCTGCTGGCTCAAAAGCAATTTGGTCTTTCATTAATTACTCAGGTAAACATAGAAAAAGCTCTTTTAGCTTGCCTGAATTCACAGAACAAACAACCTCCCCCACTCCATCTTTGATGATCCAAGACAATCTTGTCTTTTGATGCTTATCACTTGGTTGTTCAATAAAATGTAATTAAAAACAAAAGCGACATCCCCCTATCACCAACCCTGAGCTGCAGTTAATTGTCAGGCTTTCCAACTTACTCTCACAGTGTAAAGCTTATTGCACTTTAGGTCACAAGACTATTTGTGTAATCTCTTTCCTCGTGGATTGACTCTTCTGAGTCTCACAGTGGGATTTCTGCAGGTGAAATTCAGTTACCACTGCCAGGTTTTTTTCTCTCGGTCTTGCTCTGAACATATGCAAAATTGAAAAGATTATGTGTGTTTTTATTCGAAGGCTTAAGGCAAACCTTCTAGGATTCCAGAACTATTTATGATGCTTAGCAAGCCATTTGATTGATTCATTCTGCCTTTCAAGAAAAAAAAAAGAAAAAACATAAATAGTTACTTTTATCTTAGTTTAAGGCTGTTCAAATTTCCCATAGAAGAAGAAGAGGGGTGGAGGATTATCAAGTATAAATATATAAAAATCCAAGCAAATCCAATCTACTAACCAGTGCAAGAGAACTCAAGTATCCAGTGTGATCATGCCAAGAAGTAAATCTGAAGCTACCAAGGGCTTCAGAAACTAAATTGAGCAATGATATGGGCATGCAAGAAGCAATTATAAAAATTAACGGACTGTTATTCATCTAGGGTTTTTTTTTAATGTTAATGAAGAAATTAGTCTTGCATGTGAGTGTAGCACATCTGTTTGTGCCTACATACAGAGAAACACATCCACATGTCATGCAAGCTGGCTTGATTGCACTTTGCAGGACATATTTGTATACATTTTATCACCGTTTCTGTAAACAGCAGTTTCTTTCAGTATGTTCCATGCTCTCTGCCTAGGTCTTAATGGAAGTGTTAATTAGGAGCGCAGTAGGGAAACAATTTATGCTTCTAAACATGTCTTGTGTATGGAGTTTGAGTAATGAGAAAAAACAGGCCAGAACATTTGTATGAACAGATACTAATTACTGATTCTGAGTGTAACATGCTCACTGCTATTGCCAAGAGCACAGCACAGAATTGTGAAAAAGACAGACGATAAGAGATTTTAAATAATCAAAAAAGGGGCCAGAGTCACAAATTTTCACAAAAGTCATTTTACAAGTTTAACTGAAAGTAGAATGATAGATTGCTTTCATGAAACCTCATTCTGCAGTGTCTTTAATTTGCTTCATGTTCAGTACCTACTGAAGTCTCTGCAGACTCACCATTATGAAATTCTGAGGTATCAGTGGCAGGATTTTACCTGAATGCAACTATTGTGCCTCATATGTGGTTTGCATGTAACCAAATGCATCCTTCCACTGCCAAAAATCAGATTCAGAAGTGCTCAGCAAAAATTCCTGCCCTGTCCTGTACTCCTGGAAATAACTATTTGGTTAACAGGACAGACTTTCGTGTGATTAGCTACAGAACTCACATTGACAAGTTTGTAGTGATGGATAATTAACTTTATAAACCAAAGCAATTTTAAACATGAAAGTAAATTTGGTGAATAACAATGTCAGAATCCCAGAAGGGGGAGAAAAAAAGGAATGATATGGAAAATGCAAGGGAAAATATTAGTAATACAAATGGCAAAAAATAAAGGACAGTAGAAAATGAAAGGCACTAACACTGCATGTGGCTTCTTAATGCTTTCACAATGGCAGAATAAATACCAAGGCTAATGAAGAGTATAGTTTGATTATTTACCACCTGGTTTCATTTCTTTTTTTACTGGAGCTCACTGTACTTCATATATTGCACACAGTTGGAGTGGAACAGTAAGTATATAATTTTCTGCTGCTTAAGTACAGTCTTCACTATAAATTGAAAACTTTCAGCTTGCTTTAACTTTCTGTACAGCCAGACAAAGTGATCAACTGTTCAGTCATCCAGGAGTACAGTGAGTTCCTTCAGAATTATATTTTCTTATTAGTTGTCTGGTGCCTGTAAACTGCTTTTATGGAGTGGGATGATACAGGTTTAGTTCTTTTTCCTCAGAGCTGTTGTCAAATACATGATTATTTACAGCTAGAAACAATATAGTTTACCTTTAATTTTTGTTATGATTACTTTTGTAGGGTATAGTGAGAAGCATCAGAAACCTCTAGCTAAAAGTAAAATGAAATTTAAGAGGTAGATGCAGTATTTGCATATTTAAATGCACACATACATATGCATATATAATGAATGAACACTATACTATTGTTAATAACTCCACACATTATTCTTTTCTGCTTAGGTTCATCAGTTATGTTTTTCTAATTTGCTTGCTGTCCTCTTAACATGGAAGTCAGTGAAATCACTGGCCAGATTTGGACCAATTAAAAGATATTCTAAGGGCCCATTAAGGACGTTTTTTTCTTGCTTGCAAGGAAGCTAGATTAATTTAAAACTTAAAATATTGCATATGGAATTCACAGGAGGCCTTTGAAGGGCAAGACACGAATAAAATGAGGTTGAGATTCCTGGAATACTTGATTTGAGTACTTCAAAGGGAGGTCTGGGTCCCGAAAATAAATTGAAAAATGGAGGGCAATGAAAGTAGAATTTCAGGGTTAAAGTCTGAAAAAACAGCAATCCTTGCTTGGAGCCACATCTAATGTAAGCTCCTGCTGAGGATACAGTTTGCCAGTTTGGGAGAATTCCCATATCCCACCATGCATAAGTGCTCATGGTCTTTAAAGTGTTCCCTTTCCTTCTCCAATGGTGATGAAAGACAGCCAGCAGATGACAGAAGCAGGTGGACACTGTCAACAGTAGATCCTAAGGCTGTGTGGTTTGAAAAAAGAGACAGAGAAGATGGATGGATAAAAAGGAAGATAAGAGCATTAAATGAAAGAAAAGAGAAAAACCAAGGACAAATACAGGAGAATAAGTAGATCATGAAGTATTGAATGCCAGGGTAAGCAAAAAGAATTTATTTCCTCTCCATTGGTCCATCTTCCCAGCTTCTGGACCCAGGTTTTAGGGCTTTCATACCAAAATTTTAGTTTTTTGCGAATGATTAAAATATAGAAATTCATCTCACCCACTGATGACATTGATAAGGTGGAAGGCTACACCAGCACTAGTCACCTGTTTCCCCCCTAGTCAGTGAAGAGAAATGGGTATTTTTAAGGCATGATTCATCTGAGCTATTTTAGGCATTTACAACAGCAGGAGACAAATTGTGGCATGGAAGTGCCTGCTTTTCTCCATTGCCTGGACCTTTCTCACATTACTGCTTCATGCACAAGCAGCTACAATAGATCAGATTACTTAGCTCTTTAGTACCTTTGCATTTAAACTGTTTGGTGGCTTGTAATAGTTGACTGTGAGTAGCTGAGGGTTTTGGCTCACTGTCAGCATTTTTCAGAGTTGGTAGAGGCCCAAGCTATTTTTTTGATCTTCCATTCTCTGGGCAAAATGAAGCACTAACAATAAAGGTAAGTTTCAGGTACACCTCTGGTTTTAACTTTTAACACCTCTTAAAAACATTAATATGGCAGATCTAAAATATATAAAAAATCAAATCTTTTGAAAATTGAGGAGACATTCTACTGTCTTTTGAAATGTCTTCTTTGCTCTTTGAAACTGTTTTTGACTTAATTTTGGCTGGGCTTAAAAAGTATTCTTGGCTAGTAAAAGATTTGGAGAGGAAAAAAATGACCAGCTCTAATGGCCAGATTAATCACGCCTTTTTTTTTTTCCAAGCTTGATCCTTTTTTTGCAAAGCTCTCAGTTGTATGTCTGTGAAATGATTGCTTGCTCTTGCTGTGAGCCGTGGCCAAGTGCTGTGCACCAATTCGCCTGTGCAGGAGCTGGCAGCCAGGCTGGCTGCAGAATGTCTGTGCGGAGGAGCCCAGAGCCCTGCTAGGCAGGGTGCTAATTGCAGGCTGGCAGAGGGCAGGAGAGCTGGGAGAAGGACGGGGGTGTTCAGCGCCTGGAAAAAGCAGATTCAGTGAGTTAATTTGAAGTAGCAGTGGACCATCCCCTTGTCTCCTGTACTTTCAGTAAGGTTTGGATTGTTGCTGGGATGTGTGACACCTGTAGCTGATGCTCAGAAGGAAAGCCTACAAATCCTTCCCTTAGACGAGAGTAAACGCTGTGCTGGGGCAATGGCAGTGGGTTGGGAACAGGAGGAAGCTGTGGGAGTGCAGTGGGTATCCCAGACTGTGGTCCAAGCACGCAGCAAGGAGGGAACACATTTGGTGTTAAACCAGGCAGAAAGATACACCAGTGTAGAGCCACACGACAAAGTTTAGACAAAGAAAAATACATAGAAGTGATTTGCCTCCATTAACAGCTGCCTGCTCTAAAAAACTAAGCATCTTTATTTCCCAAATGCTGGCATGACAATGTGGGATATTTATTTCTATTGATTTTGATCCTAATATTCTTCAGGAAGTCACCTCTATTTCTATTTGTGCCTTTGCAAACAGGACTGAAACGTCATTCTTTTGCCCATATTTTCACCTCTAACTGTATCTGCCAGGTAAATACCATAATGACTCATTCTTTGTGTTGAATCTGGGGCTTCCCCAGTTTTGCTGGCACTCAAGTGTTATTAGCATAATGTATTTTTAGTGAACTCTGTCAGCAGAGCACTGTATGGCTAATCAAGCACTCATTGGGGATAAATGGTAGACTTAATATTCTTATCAGGCTACTGGGGCTTAGAAGTTACCGACCCTTGTTCCACTTATATCAAAGCCACTTACAATACTACTAGCTTGTAGCAAATTCATTTTCTGTTCATTTCTGATTGCCTATGATGGTGCCTAGGAACAGAAAACGGGAAATGAAAAGGAAGGAAGGCCCCTGTCGCCTGAGGCCTTAATGCGATTGCAAGATATTGATCACATTGGATACTTCAGCCTAATCTTCACAGTTTTACAGGCTTTGCAAAAAATGTTTCTCATAAGCACATTCACAATTACATTTCAACCTTACTGATTCAGAAACACATTCTTTAAAATGATCTATTTAATAACAGTAGCAGCTGCCAATTAAACTAGGGATTTTATTAATTTTCTCAAGTATCTAATCTTGTCTGCTGTTCTTGTGAAAGCTGGATAGTCTAGGTCAAGGTTATGTCATGGATCAAACCCAGGAACTGCTTCCCTCTGGTGCTCTGCCTTTTCCCTAGGAAAGATCAGGACTGATTGCAAGGGCAGTGACATCAGCCCAAGCACTGAAATTCTCCCTGTGGTGCCTGCTGTGTCCTGCTACATTTTCCCATTTCTGTGAGTTTCCCCAGTCCTGCTACAGTTTCCCCATTTCTGCCATTTCTGCTATTTCTGCTGTAGCTCTGTCTGGACTCCTGGGCCCAGCAGCACAGCAGAAGGGCTCCTGCAGCCCCTCCTTATCAGTGTCACCGGCCACATCACCTTTACTGATCTGTGTGTTGGGCAATAGATTTGGCATGAGATTCAGTTTTCCTCTGAAAAGCGAAACCACAGCCAAAGGCAAAGTAAGTAATTCTTTTCCATACTAAAATGAAGGCTACTAAAGGAAGGAGCTGTGCAGGCTGACACAAGTACAGAGATCACAAAAAAAAAAAAAAGAAATCACTTGGGACAGCCACTAGAGATAGTATAAAAATGGGAAAAACAAGTGCCCCACTTGTTCTGTAATTTTGCTTTTATTTCTGGTTCTTTTTCTTGTTTGTTTGTTTTGGATTGGTTGGTTGAATTTTTTTTCTTTTGTGGTGTTTTTTTTTTTACTTATTGGGACACAAAAGGAACCATGGTTTTCTATGGATTTTAGGCCTATTGGATGCTGTTCAGAATTCTTCTGTGGCAGATCCAGAACCTCTGCTGCCTTTCTGGATGGGGTATGTGTTTGTGCATCTGTGTGCATGAGTCTCTGTGCATTTTTGGCCATGCAGATATGTGCAATGTGTGCATGTGCCTTCACATAGATCTGTATCTATGACTCTGTGTGTCTGCCCAGGTTTGTGCACATTCTCTGCATGTTTTTGGAAACCTGGGCTCTGTCCTCGCAGCTATTTGTGCTGGATAACAGCAGCTGACATTGATAACCTCTGCTAATGTCTTGCCACCTAACCACCACAATATGATTTTGCTGTGTTCCAAAGCCAATCTTTAAGTTTATCTGAGCTTCAGTGATATTTAAACCCATACATTCTGCAGAGAAAATGGTTCTAGGAGCAAATATTTCAGATGTATCACGATGAGGATTTTTTCATGAGACCTTTCTGAAATCGGTTAATTGGTCACCAGTGACTTAAGGTAGTTAACAGACTTCTTAAAGGCTAGAGGACACTACACACATTTCTGCTGCAGGCTCTGGGTGTTTCTGCCTTGTCCTTAGCAAATCTAATATTAAAAAGACTGGCAAATTTTCAAATATTGATTGTGTTGCTGGTGAATATAAATTTGACTCTCCTAAAGACAAGTCATTCCTTTGAAGGATGGGAGAAGCGCAGCAGTTATTGTCCAGTTAGCTTTTATCCAGCACTATTTGCTGCTGTTAGTTATACAGTAATCAAATAAATTTCTCAGTGCTCTGAAGGTAAGGATAGTTTAGGAGAAACCATAAAGATTTCTGAGAATTAAAGAGACAAAAGTATACACTTGTAAAGTGTTTTGTTTTAGGATTATTCCTTCATCTGATCTTTGTCTCGGTTTATGTAAGTGAAACAATTTCTATATAGCTTTTAATCTGATCTTTTCTTGGAAGTGAAAAAAATTAAATTCAACTTAGTTAAAATGAATATTTTCAGTTAGCTGTGAATACTTAGTGAGATTTATCAAAGCCACAGTAAAGGTATTTAATTTCTTTAGATCAATTTTTTTGAGTGATCTCCACCAGACAAACTAGCAAAACTGTTCCAAACTACTCTAAGTCACCACAGGATAAACAAGTTACAGATCAGTGACTTTGAAATAACTCTGTGCATGCTACTATCCAAACAAGTCAGGTAACTTACTCGTCACATTTTTTGTAGGCTAAACATTTGCAAGCTGAAAACTTGAGAAATTTCAATGGAGTAGCCAACACACCATGAATGCCTAATCTAGTTTACTGCACAGTAACTAGAGTCTGTGACTAATCAGAAAGTTTCATTTTTTTAACACTCGTTGGTTTTCCAAGTACTGCAGTCAGTACAAAATGTTATGTTTTGATGGAAGGAATTAATCTCTTCTCTTCTCTTCTCTTCTCTTCTCTTCTCTTCTCTTCTCTTCTCTTTTCTCTCTTCTTTTTCCCTTCCCCTTGAGTCTGTACTGCTGATATGCATAAGAAAATGTATTCATAGTATAGGTTCAAGAATCATGATCTCAGGAAGTTAAAACATTTAGAATAGCTAGGGTCTTGTTTGGCTATTCTCTTTAATCAGTGTTGATCTTTTAGAAGCAGTAATATTTCTCACAGAAAGTTTTCCCTTCCTGATTATGTGACATTTGGGGAACAAAGATAATAATTTCTAACAGTTGTATCATGCCTTCCATCCAAAAGACTCCTTAGTTTTTCACCAGTTTTATGCAGCATGGTGGTACAAACATCTACAGAAACAGTTGCCTAAGGTAAAGGCCAGAAATAAACTCAGGCATTTATATTTCCTTTTCAAAAGACTACAGCTTTGCATTTGTTGTTGAAGCACCTGTGGCTCCTGTTGACTGTGAGGGCAGCAGCTACCCCCCTGGGGAAAGGAGTAAAGTTTTACATACATATAAAACCACTGCTCTGCAGTCCTGACTGAAATCCTTTGGCTGCTTAAAAGAGTCACGAAGGACTCATTAAATATATTGAAAAAAAGACTTTTAGTATTTTGGAATTTGTAGTGCATTTGCCTAGAAGTGGGTGTTGGCTGCCAGTTGCCCTTGCAGGAGGTTGCTGGTCACTGCCTATGGAGGGGAATTCCATTTCAGAGCCTGGTACCAGCAGGACCAGCCTCCACCCACTCTGCACACTTTGGCACGAGACACTGTTCCCCCTCCACATCTTGGGCTGCAAGTCCCCCCCAGGGATCAACTGTACCTGCAACTATGGTGGGATTTCCTATCTTCAAAGCACTTCAATATCCTAAATTTATTTCTAGAGGCAAACCCTTTCGCTTAGTCACATCTTCCCAAGCATATTTGCCAGAGGTTTATTGCTCCCTTTCATGGCAGGTGAAGCATTCAGAACATAGCTAGAAGTAATTATCTTTCATCTTTCAAGCATTCATTATAAGTCTGTTTCCAAATCATTCTTACCTTTCTTCCTAAAGTGTGTTGCGTTAAATTTTTTACCCACTCTTTCCCCTCAGATAGTATTAAAAACAAATTAAAAATATTTCCTGCTATTTCAAATGCAAAATACATAAAATGTGAAGCAACAGGGTTTAGTTTATAACTTTTGGTGCACCACAGCTTTTCTATAAAGACTGCATATGATGATTTAAGAGTTCAGTTCACAGATTGGGGAAATGGCTGCTTGGGCTGGAGCCTTTCTTCATTTTCAGGGACTTCTATTTGTTTGTCATTAGCATGTATCCCTTCAGGAAGATATCTTGCAATTCCCATGCAAGGAGAAATATGTCATTTCTTCATAAGCGTGAGAAAATGGGACAACATAGCCACCTGAACACATGCATTAAGTCTTTCATTGTCATCCCCTAAGCAGTAGTTTTCAGGGAAATGATGTTTTACAGATTGTACACAAAGAAATACATTTCAAAATGGTTGTCATCTTCCATTTTCAACAATACTAGTGATGTTACCAACTTGCTTTCAGGAGGTTATTGTAGGAGGACAGGAAATTTTGCTATTTTCCTTAGACCTGTTGGAGACAGCCTTTGTGACAGTCTCCTGGAGAAGAGATTATGCAACCACTCCTGCTGATTGGCTGATTAACTATTAAAAATGATGGCAAAAATTATTGTTTCAGTAAGGGTCACACTCAGGAAGACAGAAGGATTTGGATTGAAATATTTTCCAGTGAGGTAATGTGACCACTAAGAGGAGAGGGTTTGGGTATGTGTGCGCTCAAACATGCAAAGTGGAAAGAGCAGGGTGAAAGCAACAGGAAGGTTAAAGCAGACAAGAAAATAGAAGACAAGATTTGGGAATTTATATTTGTTCATGCCTTCCACCTCTGGAAAAGAGGTCGGGGTGTTTTTGTGGTTTTTAATAGGGCCACTTTAAGAAATTTGGCATTTCTTTATTATTAATGTTAAATTTTATGAATAATAAAATGACACGAGCATTGCAAGCTTGCCCTGTAATTTGAGCCATACTAAATCTTTGGTGTAGAGTATGTGACAATTTTTGGTTTAGAGAACAGATTTTAATGAACACATTTACCTGTAAATCCTCCAACAAAAATTGTTCTTCATTCAAAAGGAGTGGAAAGTTGGTAGGAGAGATTTTGTATGTCTTGTGTATGATAAAAGGATTGAATTCCAAATTTAGCTTGCACATAAAGCTTCAACTGGCACCTCCACAATGCATGTCCTAAATTCTGTTTGATGTGTATATCAATGTCCTTCAAATACCACAAGCTAAGAAAACCACTGCAAGCTGCCAGGTTTTAAAATTGCCTAGTGCTGGCTGACTGATTAAAGCCACCTTGTCTCTCTGCTGCTATCATTTATGCTATTTAAAACTTAGTCCCTTTTTCACTCACTGTTTTCAGTGCTATTATCCATCTATCCTGTTTGACTGGGAAATAATCAACATGAGAAATTCCTTTCATGGCAGATGGGTGGTTTCTTTTTTCAACTCTTGCTGTGAGTATCAAGAAGATTTGGCAGTGGATTTTATTTGTGCTTGAAAGGATGATGTATACAGCCCTATTCTTATGTTGGTATATGTCAATTCTTGCTGTTATTAGCCAGACTTTATGTTCTGTAAATGGGAAATTTAAATAGCAACAAAACATTTAAACAGAAAAGAAAGGATTATAAAGAACCAAGTTGTAATGAAATGGAATATTAGGCAGAATGTAAGGCCAGTTGCACAACTGTAACTGATGTAAAATATTCTTTCCTATATGGAAAGAAAAGGTCATAAATAAACACTTAGATATATATATTTAAGTATAAAATAGGGTAATATTGCATATGAAGCTTTTCATTTAATAGGAGATTTGAGATTTTGACACTTATCATGTTGTGGGAGGTTGAAATGTGCATTTGTCACAAATATTGCCCCCTTCTCAAACCAGACTAGGCTTCACATGTGGCCACATCTCACATCTCTTAGGAGCCATCCCTCCAATTACAGCCTTGCTAACTTAGTAAAACATGACAAGTAGGCAGCCTGGTTAACACATGTGAAATAATGTCACAGTGCACATGAAATATCACAGAGAGAAACATAGAGTCACATGGGCAAATTCTCCATGGAAGTCTGTGTTTGTGGTCTTTAAGGGTGAACTTCAGCAGACGAAGGGAGTTGTTCATGTTAGGTTGTAGCTGCTGGAAGTCCTTGATAAGATTAAATGCTCTTACTATTTAAGTTACCAAAGAGAAAATATTCTTACATAACACATCTGTTAGAGGTAAAGGGTAGGAAGGCCAATTCTTTAACTGTTTAATAATGTTGAAATAATATTTTGGAATATTTTGATGAGCTAACATAAGTGCATTCCTTAAGATTCACGATTCATATTGAGTACTTTACTGGTATTTTTAGAGAAGAATTTAACCCAGCACGTATTTTCAACTCCAGTGTCTTGTAGCATTCATTGCAAACAACAATGCTGTGTGTACATGGTTGATTTTTTGAGGGTTTTTTTGGGGGGGGGTTGGTTCTGGGGTTTTTTGGTTGGTTGGTGTTTTTTTGTTTGGTGTTTTTTTGGCATTTTTTATTGTGTTTTTTTTTGTTTTATAAAGTCGCCATCAACAATATATCAACCAGAGATCCCAGATGTTTGGGTCTTAGAAAAAAAAGTCTTTTTAACCTTACTTACATAAAGTAATACAGATCAAAACCAATGATGAAGATCATTATGAAAAAACAGTGAGCCTCCAAAGAGTCATTACTATATGGAATTAATTGCAAACTCCACAACAACCCTTCACTGAAGGAAGTTCATTTTAAACTTACCTTCTGCGAACTTTTCATGTACTCAAACAGGCGAACTTGTGAAGGAAAAGGCGTGAGATGAAGTTAACAGAGAGGGAGTGAAAGTAGTCCATGAATGGGCCTGTATATTAGAAGTTTACTCACAATACAGCAAACGTTAAAAAGCTGTCTAAAGTCCAAAGAAATGTTTCTTTTGCTCTGTGCAACTGATGAAAAAGACACTAAAGCCGCAAACTTGATATGCAGCAACAGTAGAATGCATCTCTAAATATATGAAAGGCACTGGGCTGAAACTGGACAAAGCCTTTCACAAGTCTCACCTTTCAGTTTATTCCCAAGGGGATTGCTGATTCAGAAACTGAAAGATACTTTTCCACATTAAAAAGCCTTTTTTTAACTAGCGTCTTAGTTTATTGTTGACTCATTCAAGTGGCACCCAATAGAGCAACTGAATTTTATTTGGAAACCCACTTAGGGCTTAACAGTTTTGGCAGTATAACTTCCCTCTGGCTTTGGGAGATTTTTCTACAGCTTTTTGCCATGTAAATGTGCCCACTGAGTGATTCAGTGAGAAATTTCCATGAGAATGCACCCTGACAGCAAGAGCCATAGCTATGCTCCAGCATAGACTTTCACACAGGATGGGCTGAAAACCTTTCTGGGAATCCCTAAGCATGCAAACTGATTATTTAAACCTTTTTTCTTTCTGCATTAGATTTTCAAGGTGAGCATTTGTTTCTAAGTATACCTTGTGGGTTTTAGCCGCTGGAGGTTTGAAGCCATTTTCCCCCTGATACTGTCTTGATTGATACACACTTAGGGCTTTTCCCTCATAGAACTTCAATGACATTTTCTCTACTGCTCATGATTGTCATACTTTGTTCTTAAACAGTAGGAAGTCTGTGGTTTTATTTCCTCCAAGATCGCAGCCTTTTTATCGTTTCTGTGTAGGTCTGAAAAGTTTCTTTTACACTGCCTGGTAGTTAATAGAGACCTGTTTCTTCTAGTTGAATAATTTTGCCATGCTTTTAAGAAGCTAAATGCTCTTTAAATCTTACGTCGTTTGAGAGTATATGTATTTTTAGAGTTAGCTGCAGTTTCACTTCCTTCTAGATGCCTGGTATCCTAGTTTTATCTTGCTGCAAAAAACTACTTACATGAGTAAAGTTTTCATAGGTGGGAGTTTTGGATGCTGACTCCTTTGGGAACAAGTGGCCTTGGATATAATTGTGTGAGGAGGGAAGGGGAGCTGGAAGAACTGACAAACTGAACTGGCTGAGAACTACTGAATGCTGGGGGCAGAACTGAACATTTTATTTGGGGTCAGAATGGGTTATCTGGAATGTGATAGAAAAATTCGTTATGAAACCAACTGATTAAGAAAAGGAGAATTGGTTTTGTTAAGGATCCTTTAATTAGTAAATTTGGCTTTTGGGTAGCAGAGTGGGAGAGAATAACAGCCTTATTTAGCGTTTCATAATTAGGAGGAAATAAGTAACATTGACTGGATAGAAATTTGTTTGCTATGGTATATAAACTTACAAGGAAACAAATTTTTTGTTTGTTTTGCATGGGAATGGTTTGCCAGCTGGAAACAATAAGCATAAACTCAAGAGCCAGGTATTCCAGGTAGTCTTCAGGTGAAGTTAAATAAGGCAAAGAAATATATATACTATTTTTATTGACTGCAGAATAATTCATTTTGCTATTTGTTCTTGTAGAAAGCTGTACTTTTTCTGCCACTCCGGATAGTTTTCCTGCTGTTTTATTCCCTGTCAGAACTACTTAGCCAAACCTGTATCAAGGTGTGTGGCCTGTATTTTATGTAACATGGTTACTGACGTAATTCTATGCTTGTATATGTGTTAAAAACACTTCAAATGCAAACAATATGTTAAAAACACATGCCTAACCTACTTGAGACTGAGAAGGTAACAGTAACACTTTGTCAAAGAGCATTCTGCAATATGAGAAGGAGGGGACATTCTACAGAATATTCCTTTCAATATCAGTCAGGCATAACCCGAAGGTGTCTGTCTATTCTCAGGAGATCAGGATTTAGATATATTTGGTTCAAGTGTTTCTCTCCTCAACCATTTTTGCACATCATTCATGTAAATCTTAGAAGGTTTTCAGCCAAGCATGAATGTTCTCTTTGTTATTGTTGCTGAAATCACTGCAGCAATGTTCAACAAAGTAATGCCTGTCTGAAAGTCACTTGAAGTGTTTTCACTTAACCTTGTAGGAACGACAGTTTAAATCCTATAGGCATGAATTTAAAATCTGAGCTCCAAGGTCTGAGTATACTCACTTTGAATGCTTCTTCAGTCCTTTATAGTAGTGGAGTTAGTATTTGGATTCAAGTACAGAAATTAAACTCCATGTGCAGTTCAGACTTGTTTAGATCCTCTGTTTTTTGTTTGGTTAATGTCCACTTCTTGCTGCACTGACTTCCAATTCTAATTTGTTGCCTAACTTGATTTCAAGAAATTGTTTCCACAAACATAATTATTAGATGAGTGACACATTTACACTGATCAAAGTATCTGTCAAAATATGTTGTCGTGATGACAGTAAGGCCAGAGAGCTTTGTGACACAAAATTAGATATTTTATGGTGTTTTTGAGAGAGGTCACAAAGGCATCCTGTGACATTGTATATTTGCTTTGTGGGGGCTTTTTTTGGTTGGTTGGTTGGTTTGGTTTGGCTTTTTTTTGAGGGGAAGTAAAACCCTCCTGCGCTTTCAGGCATAAAACACAGACTGGAGGAAGCTTTGTCTAAGGCAAGTCATTCTGTTTCTGAGCTTTAGCCTCAGAAAGTGGCCAGTGCTAGAGAGGGGTTCCCTGGGACCCAGTCCAAGAGGAGCCACTGATTTGTCAGTTAATTTCTTATTCTGAGTATTAGTTATGCAGCTAAGGAGAAAGACCCTCATTTATGTTTGCTTCTAATACCAAAAAAAAAAAAAAAAAAAAAAAAAAAAAAGAAGTAAGTGATACTTTGTTCTGGAGAACTTTTTTATAATAGTTGTTGCCAAACCACACAACTAATAAATAAACAAAGGAAAAGAAACATCCTGTTAATGAAAAGCTGTGCTACAAAATGTCACCAAAATGATGCCTCAGCAATGATGAATTTTGTAGTACTATGTCTAAGGACATAAATTTTGCTTTCCATATTTGCAGATTATTTGGAAGCTCTCATTTCCATTGTGACTTTAGTATTCTCACTGTTGTCACTTCTGTTTGACTGTTGCTGTTTTGTTAAAAAAAAAAGTCTTTAAAATGGGCTTTATTTCAACTGTGTTTCACTGTAAGTAGAACACTCTTCTCTTGTGAGCATACTGACAATGAACCATTTTCTTGTTTTTTTTAATAAAGCTTGATTTCTGTGCATTGACAGAACAGTAGGATGTTGAGAGTATTACTATGGAAGGACAGATTAAAAGATTAAGAAGAATTTAATGAAACCTTAAACAGGAAAAGATTGTCAGCTGGGTTTTAAAGTTTGGTTCTTCTGCCCTTCCTGGATTTTTCAGTAATTTCCTTTGCAACATTTATTTTGTTCAATACTGTCCCATGGTGGTTAATCAGCTCACCTTCCTGCCCTCTGCATTCTCTTCCAGTGAACGCTGGATTTACAACAATGCTCATCTCCAAAATTACCCAACTTTGTGCATGTGCCATGGGGTACCTTTTTTTTTTCCCTTTTGTTCAGTGACCCCCAAAGAAGAAAATTTAGTTCCTTCTCTCACTGATGTCTGTGGTAGTACATTCCTGCCCCTCTGATTTTCAGTCCAGGAAATGAAGCCTAGTTTGATGCTTTTCTCTGTAACACCAAGCTGTTTAGCAGAAACTGATATTTATGATTTTCTCTTGCTCCAACCAGAAGTACTTGCATAATCAAAATTTACTTTGGGTAGATGTTATAATAATAAATTCAAAATGTCTTTTTTTTTCCTAATTTGAAGGGGTAATAATTTTTTAATACCACATGTAAAGTTTAAAAGGAATAATAGTGTAAATTGTAAGAGATAATTTTGTAATCACTATTAAATTCATAGTTACTCAACGGCTTGTGAGAATTTATAGACCAGTTGTAAATTCATTACATAAATCTACTAGGTTAATAAGTCATAAACCTAAGTGTAATTCTTAGAGGTATTTCATTGTGTTGCTATCTCAGAATCACAGAATGGGTCAGGATGGAAGGCACAACAATTGGTCATCAGGTCCCATCTCTCTGCTCAAGCAGGGTCACCCCAGAGCACATGGAAAAGGATTGCATCCAGATGGTTCTGGAATATCTCCGGTGAGGGAGACTCCACACCCTCTCTGGATAATCTGTTCCAGTGCTTGGTCACTGTACAGGGAAGAAGTTCTTCCTCATGTTCAGGTGGAACTTCCTGTGCATCTGTTTCTGCCCAGGGCCTCTCATCTTTTTAATTGGCACATATAGTTTTCCTCTATGAAAAATAAAATACTACAATTAAATAATCTCTGCTGAGAGTATTTTGTGAAACCTTGACATGCTAAAGACTACTTTATGTTCTTTATTTTGCAGTTTGAGTATTGTTTCCAGAGTATGGTGGATCTGCCGTGGCAAATTCATTGTACAGAAGGGTGGATGAGGAAGAAGGTTTGGGTAGCTTGGTATGTGCATGAATGAAGTTGGTTGCCCCTAAGGATCAAATCCACAAAAGAGGTCAAAGAGAGTTTTCTTGTGGGGAAGAAAGCAAAGAGAACATTTGGAAGAGAACAGAGTTATGTTCAGATCCCTCAGACCATATCCCACTTCAGGGAAGTAGCAGGTGGACCTTCTTACCTACTTTGTGTATGCCCTTTCCATCCTTTGTGTAGTTTCCACTTCAGCAGCATCTGAAGACCTTCAGATTAAGTAGCAGCCACACTCTGATAGCTCTTGAAGAGCCACTGAAAAACTTTTTCTCATAAACCTTGGCCCTGTAAAGCAGAGTGTTTGCCCAGACTCCTTGAAGATGCAAACCTCAGTGATTTTAATGGAGCTGCTGGCCTAGAGAAACAGACTTCAGGCATTGTATGTGGGATCTGAAAGGTGGAGAGAAAGGACTGGGGATGAAGAACAGCAGAAGAAAGGCAAAACACCACCCCTACATAATGCAGGGTATGTCTTCACAACTGTCTAAAAATAACAGCTGAAGTAATTACAAAAGTAACAACGACTCATACAGACAAACCTGAACTATCTTCAAGCTAGAAATCTTGGACAGTGATTACTTTGCCTCTGTTTCCCTCATAGTCCTTTAAAATAAGACCAAGGCAACACTCCTTGGCTGCTCATAATGGGAAGTCTTGTACCATCTGATGGCTATTATGGGATTCAAATAATATTGCATTGTCTGGGGCAGCAATTGGAGGAGATCATTGTATATTCGAGTTTAACTTTATATGACCTCAAACAGCTTTCAGCAAAAGCAGCAGAATCTGTAAAGACAGATTCCACACCAGAAGGAGAGTAAACAAACAAAACAGTACAAGAACACAGTGGTTCATATAACCATGGCATCTTGTTGCATCTTCATCAAAACTAAAAGAGCTACAGAGGAAAAAAGCCAAGGAAAGCCAACCCTTATGAAAAATAAGAGCAGCAATAAGAAAGCAGACTGAAAAAAAGAAGCATTTTTTAAAATAAACTGCAGCACAGATATACATACAGTGGGTAGAAGAGATGTGACACACAGGCTTTTAAGAAATAGAGAAGGAATAACAAATGTGCAGTGTTTTGCCCTCAACAAATTAATTTGTCAGGAGCTTGAAGAGTTCTCATGTTTGGTGGGGGTTTTTTTGTTGTTTTTGGGTTTGGTGGTTTTTTTTGGAAAGAAGGTTGTTTTCACAGAATACACTATGTGTGCATAACAAGTCATTTAAATCAATGTTGTACATTGTCTTTAGGCAATTATTTTCTCTGCTATTTGTCAAAGGTAAGAAGTAAATTCCAAGCAGTTTTGAACTGCTATTTTGTTGTAATTATCTTTCCCTTTTAAAAAGATACTGTGATTTATGATGCAAAATGAGTGCTTCAGGGTTACTTTCTGGCATTCATTATGTCAAAGAAAGAAACAATCCAGGTACATAAGAGAGTGGTAGATGCAAGAGTGTGCAGTGCTGCCTGAAATTAATTTGAAAACTGAAGATTTATTAAATGCACTTTGTGTACTTGATAGCAGCATTAGATCTATTGGCTGCCATCTGAGTACAATGCCTGCCTCTGGTAAAAATTTTAAACTTTGCTCACATTGTTTGAATGGTCTTGTAAGAGTGTGTGTGCCTGTGAAAGGTGTCTGTGTGTACATGTGCATGTATGTGTGCTCTGGTCTCCACCAGGGAGCCAGGGATCAGATTCCTAGGATACAAGAAGGTTAATGGTGCTCCACTAAGTGTGGCTCAGGGGCAACAGCATTAATATTGTTGTCCAGAGATGTGAAAAATGCACAGCAATAAGAGATATCTTAAAAGTAGTAATTTAATCCGCTCTTAGGGTTATGTTTTCTGAATTTCTCTGGAAGGATCCAGCTGTGTGATTTCCATTAGTATCCTGTAAGAATTTTTACAGCTTCTGGACTACTGCTACCCTAAATCCCACTGGAAATGCTTAACTGTACCTGTCATCAGCATCTTAGCCTATAATATCCATACTAATTTGTTTTCCCCACTTGATGTATCTTCTCTGGAATTCCTGGTACATGGAACCACTGTACAGTGCAGTCTTACAAAAAGTTAAGGAGGCCACAAACTTCCCTTCATTGCCTTTACTTAAATATTAAAATATTCTCCCATTTGGAGTTTGGGGGCATGAAATTAGTAATGAACCTACAATATTTAAAAAAAAAAAAATCAGAATAAGATTTTTTGTGGATTTTTTGTTTGCTTGTTTTTGTTAAAAGATGAGAAAAAATTAATAGTTTGAAAACTACTTTTTTTCTGAAATCCTTGACATATTAGGAACATGAGGAGATATTCACAAAGATTAGCTTTAGTCATTAAGAGACTAAACTCTAATTTGCAAAAGACCTTCTTGGAACAGGTGGAAATAAATAAAAGGAAGCCCTATTTTGACTGAAAGGAGGATCCTCTCTCTCTTTTGCACTCCCACTCTTTTCCTTGCCACTGAATACAGAGTTATTTTAGGAAGCTCTCTTCTCCAAAAATGCAATTAATTATTTCTTGAAGATGACCTTGCCTGAAGTGGAGGAGCAGGACTCTATGACTTCTGAATCTGACTGAATTATTCCATTATTCTGTTTTGATCTAACTTCACTGAGAGTATGGGTTGTGATGTTCTTACTGATGATGGTCTCCACTCTGCATTATACCTTAGCTTTCCAAACTTCTGTTATTTAGGAGAGAAACTTATTGTTTGAATATGCCAGTCAAAAATAGCACAATACTTTTCTGCTGGCAAGTATCCTGAAGATGTTTTGGATAATTTGGAAAGCAGTCAAAAGAAAGTACATGTGCATTTCAGACATCATCATGATTCCCTTCTCCACACAAGTCATCACTCAAATAATTTTGTGCACTTCTGTACATCTTATCATTAATTTTCGATGGGTAGAGTTGGATCCATTACTAATCAGTGTATATTCACTGATTCTACAAGTTGCTTTTCATAAACTCCAGGACAGCTTGGAGAGCTGATGACATCAAAAATGAAGCAAAGCATTTCCTTTTGATGTCAGCTGTCCTGCCACAGCTTATTGGATTGGTGTTCTGTGCTTGTCTACTCTGGGCTTCTTTCTGTGCAAGTTTTAGTGTTCTCTGATTTCCTTTATTTAAAAGGATATCAGCAGTAGAGTGATGCCAGAAGTCACACTGGTCCACAATACACTCCATATTCTAAGCTCAAACAAGGATATGACTTTATTAATTCTAATAAATTTGGGTCAGATTTTTGTCTTACCTTGTCAGCATGTTGGATACAAGAAAAAGACTGTTAAATTCAATTATATCAGACATCCATATTGCTGATATACAGTTTGTATCTGCTTTTAAAGCACTGACTGCAGGCAAAATAACTCTCATCCTTCTCCTCAATTAATATTTGATTGATTGATTCCCTCATTCTGATATTTGGTTAAGGGATCCTATGTTTCATGTAGATAGAGTTGCATAGTGAAGAGATTATTTTCATTGTAATTCAGGTCAGCAATGTGTTGGTTTGGGGGTTTTTTTTTGCGTTATGTGACCAAGAATCTGAAGAGAGTAGACCGCCATCCATAAGGAAGCAGAGCTTTTCTTTCTATTGTTGGAACTTTCCACATACAATTTATGTGTTTGATATTAATGTTTGCAATAAATCTCAACCAAAATGCACGAGGCAACATACCAGGAAGAAGCATTTTGACATTATATCAATTCCAAATCTTTATCTCTTCCTATGCTATTTAAGCATAAATGACCAAGCTCCCTTTATAAATATTTTGTTGAGCACATTCTGAATGGGAATATCAGCCATGCTGCTGGGTGACATACAGACAGTTAGTGAGCCCTATTGCTCTCTTCTCTGTTCTTATAATTTTCTTGGGTTTTGTTCCACATTTTTCAGTGATCTTCCAATATTTGCAGTCCCTATGGGATGTGTCCAGGTGAGTGTATTAATTCTACTTTTGCTCATACTCCTCTCTTGCCTCGACTCTGAGTAACAGAGCACCACTTCAAGCACCACTTCATCCTTGTGCATATCTGTCTGCAACTCAGCCAACACTTCAGAAATCCTTTATCTTTCCAGATTTTTCCCTGACTAAAGATAGATTTTGTTCTATGTTGCTCCACCTTGGTCTTTTCATAGCCTATTACACCTAGACTTTAGCTTGAGGCTCTGTCTTTCTCCTGGGGTCTTATGCCATGGATCATAAATGTCCATCTTGATACAGGCACCAACCAGATTGAGAATGGCTTCCTACAGATTTGAATCTCTTTATTCAATGTATGGGCCAAGAAAACAATATGAACAAATACTCTTAATTCTATTTTCTTTGGTAAGACGTGCACCTCTTCTTTCATGAACTTAATTGAATCTAAACTATACCATCTCACAACACTAGAAAATTTCAGAGGCAGATAGTCTCTGGGGTTCCCTCCTAATAGAAATTTCTTTCAAATAGAGACTTATCAAAGTTCAGAGAATATGAAACTATGGAAGCCCCTAGCACAGAAAGACAGAATTTGTTTTTAATAATGTGGAAATAGTTTTAATTTTTTATGGTTGGAGATATAGATGATAATTCAAGTAGAAAATGGAAGTTGAAATCTGTCCATGTTTATGCAACAATGAAAACTGAGCTTGGGTGTTATTTTTCAGTGGTGGAACCTGTCTAGACAAATGAGATTTCCCTCTCAGGTTGTGTCTGTATGAGTGTCAAATGAACACTTTTCCCTCACTTAACAGATAAGCAGTTCTAGTTCAGGCTGGTAACATTTTATTGCATATCAAAAATGGGAACTGGGAAAAAAAAGGTGAATACCATTCACTGAGATAATATTTACTTTGTCAGTTTGAATAACAACTGCACTTGCTGCTACAGTCTTTCTACCAGTATTTGACCTCCATTTCCTCTCCTATCTCTACTGATTATGAGTTATTATTTAAGCTCTAAACACAAAAGTCGATTACTGGTTTTGACCTTGGTCATTCATGTATCTTCTGTATCAAGGTCTTGCACTTACCTGTCCTCTCATAAATTAAACTGGATTTCATATTTATCAGGCAGTCAGAAATACAGCTACAGCACAACTGGCTCTTGACTTCTGACAGACATTAAATAATCCATAATGAAAAAGGCAAAGTATTTACAGAAAAGACAATATGAAATATGTTCAATTATAGGAGGTCTCTGGTTTTCCGCACTTACCCTCTGGATACCTTCCTATGAATTTGATGCAGGCTCTCTTGAACCAAGAAAATGTGTCACTTTCACAGAAGCAACATTCTAGTGAAAATACACTAACAGCCAGCCAATCCTCAAAATTCAGGATCAGGTCTATGCTGTCAGAAGTAGATTTTCCTGCTGTTGTTATTTCTGGACGTGGAAGTACATTTCCAAAAAGCAGACATCAGCCTTAGAGCTATGATAAAAACTGTAGCTGTTGTACCAACTGGAATAGTTATGGAGCTGTATGGCAGGAGGGTACATGGAAAGAGGGAATAGCTCTGGGAAGTTTTCTAAACTTCTCTTTGAGGATGAAGTGCATGAAAATTTTGAAGTATTCACCCTCAAAGAGAGGATGAAGTCTTCTTGATAAAACTGAGGAAGATGACTGTGGCTATGGGAGAGGCATCTGAAGAAAGACAGGCACATAAACCCAGACATTTTCAGACAGGTCTGTACTCCACGTGTTTGCACTGTCCCCTCCAGGTATCCAGTGTTTGGTTACCAGTCTGGCCCCTGGTTTTAGCTCACCCAGCCAGAGGAAACTGGGAGTCTAAGTCATCTCTCATTCTGTTGCAGAGCGCTGAGAGGCCCCAGGAACAAAACTCCTTCCCCTTCTGTTCTTCCCAGACTCCCAGCTCCTGAAGTGGGAGAGAAACATCTAAGCAATATTAAGTAATGAGACTTGAAAATCGGCATTAGTTTTTCAAACAAAATTTTTGTATCAGCTTTATAGAAGTAGCTTCACTCCTTGATATATGAAGGAAATTTGTACAGTTGGTGGTTTCTTAGGACAGGAGATAGCTGTTGTGCTCTACTTGCAATGTGCAAGTAATATACTCATTAAGGTTTATCCTGCAAAATTGCCCACCCTCTTTTTGAAGTTTCATACAACGGGCTTGTAACATTCATGTGAATGATTGAAAGCCATCTTTTGAGCATGCTAATGTCATTTCATACATTAAATTGTCTCTTAATAGCAGTAAAACCGTGTTTTCTCTCATGCAGGGTTTATACATTTGCCTTAATAATTATAAGAGCAGGCCATTTCCTAGATAATTGCAAACATTCACAATTCACGTTTAAGTTTACGCATAAGGATGTTATAGGTACTGTAAATTTCATGCTTTATGAAAGGTTCAATCTGATATGTATCTTTTATGCACAGCCACTGATTGATGTGCCAGAGACTAATAAATTTTGTCTGAAGACTTTCACTGCAATCTGATTCCCATTCATTTGCATATGACTTCATTTTCTGAGCAGTGTGAGAGTGCAACTATTTCTCAGTAGAAACTGACCTAAATCTGACATGGAGAGATTACTCCTGGGAGGTGACAGAGCAGAGATATATAAGCACCACTGACAGTCCTGAGAGGACTCAGGCATAGCTGTGTGTGGTACAACTGATTTTGTAGATAATATACCACCACCCAAAGAATAAGGTATAATTTGGCTATTCTAAAATTAGAGAATATTTTTATTTTGATCTCTGAATTCTGATGCTATTTCCAGCTGTAAAAATCAGTTGTGGTATGGTTTATGAAGTATTCAGATGCTAAACTAAAGATCAGATCAAAGAAACTACACAGGGCAATTAATATTTCTGATTTCAAAAAAGGATTTTTCAGAGTACAGTAAATAAATCCTAGAGACATATATTGGGCAATAACGACTAAAGACGAATAATTGCTGATTATGTGAGTGCTGCAGCAAACAACTCATAGAGGAAAAAGGAAAATACGACCACGCAATTTAGACATGTCATATAATTTATGTCAAAATACAAGAAATTTTCACCAGAATTTTGTATTATTACTTTCTAGACTTTAAATGCTTTATGCTAGGACTTAAATAATGTGTTAAATTCATTTTTATTGCAATTATTTATTGGGGGGGGAAATTGACAAAAACATCTTTCAGACACCTAGTTTTAGGTCAGTTTGACAAGGCTGACTCCTGCAATCAACAAAGAGATAGAGGTAACAAATGAGAGAATCCTCCAAAAGTTATTTCACCACATTTATATTAGGCCTAGGGTACTTTAGCAGGTAAAATCTCACATAACTCTACTGAATGTGCTCAGACAGTGCATTTAGAGAAACTATTCATTTTAGTAGATTTTCTCTTCACTGGAAACAGCCCAGAGATATCTGCCATGGTCCAAAATACTTGTTAGTACAGAAAAGCTCCAGGGAGGATAGCAACAATAATGTAAGAACTCAGTTTATTAATATAATAATATGTAAATTATTATCTGGGTTATTAGAAAGAAGTTAAAAGTTGGTATAAAAAGTGATGGAAAGTAAATTACTTTAATAAGAAGCTCCTTATAACTTACTTATGACTCATTCTGCAAACAGTACCTTTGATAAATACATGAAGAACAACAAATGATTAAACTGTCATTTAAATACAAGCATTCTTTAGGGTAGGCCCGTATCTTTGCAGAGAAGCTACTTTCTAACTACTGGCAAATATCTATTCCTTACTGTTATTTGTTGAGGTTTACTTCTTTCTTTTTCCTCCCAATCCTTACATATAACATTCTTAATATTTGGATAATTCAGTTGTCAAATTTAAGTGAGAAAGTTAAAAAAAAGGCCTCTGTTCATCTTTATTGAATGTTATCAGGCTAGAACTGGGCAGGTTTTGGGCAACTACTGTAATTTCAGTGTGAGGATCAATTCACCTTTGTCCATTGTCATGATGAACAGGAGGTTAGTTAATCTTAATGTTGTAGTTTTATTAAAGGAAACTATCTTTAATTATCTGAAATATTCATGTCTACCCCACTGCGGTTTGATTTGTAACATCACTTGGTTCTGTTCACACAACTGCTGAAACTGTAGCTCATTTTCTTTGCTGGTTTAATTTTTATCTGTAACAAGCAGCCACCCTTCACCTTGCTAGACTGTGCACTAATTTATGTGTTCCTGCCCCTCCAGTTCTGAATGAGAACTAGCAATGTTTTTTAGCACAGAACATTCTTCCTGTCTTGTCCTTCCTAAAAACATTGTAGCCAGTATTTTTGGGTGTTTTTTTCACTTTACAACCATACAACTGTTCTCACTGGCTTTCAGCACAGCAAGTTAGAACAGAACACCTCTCTACAAGGAGAATTTCCAGTTCTTTGTGCTTATTACCTCGATGTTTAGAACCAATGAACAAGCAATTAATTTCCTTGTTCTTTTCCACCCATGTATCACCTGGATTCTGACACATATTTGTCTTCCCTCCCACTAACATTGTTAGCAGGTGATGTTTGAGAATAAAACCAGGAAACGTGGGACAGAAACCATCTTACGAAGCATGAATTGTGGCAAGAACGGACCGTGCGATTACTGCAATGAATCTGAAGGACAAACCTATGAGAATAAATCCTCTTCCTGTGCTTTTTTGCCAGGGGCACATTTTCCTTGCAGGCTGAAAAACAGGGAAGAAATATGGTGGTGGTCTATTTACCATTTTCATCAGAGGAGGTATTACAGCTCTGGTTCCTCGGGCTCTCAGATGCCCTGAGTTTCAGTGGTACATGAGCAGTGACACTGTGGTCACTATAAATGCACTACACAGTAACTCACATAGTAAAATCTGGCCCAAGGTTCATAAACCACTGATATATTCTGTTCGTTGTTGGAGGAATATGTTATGGGCACGATTTCATGTAATTTGTTTAGAGTCTGCCCCTGTTTTCCTGCATTGGAAAGAAATTGTGACTACAGTAAAGAAATAGGCAAGGAGGCAGCACCTCCTCTGGTGCCAGGTGAAAAAGGACCTGGAGATCCAGGGAAACATCAGGAATACATGGAGGAACTCAGAACGAAAAAAACAAAACAAACAAAAAGCTGGTATCATTTTCTAGAGCAGAAAAGGCTTCATTTAACACACTGTTTATAAAGAGAACATTACTTTATGGCAAAAATACCTGCTTGAAAGCTGAGTAGGAAAGTATTGTCTCCAATTTACACCTAGGCCAGGGAAAGGTGACGATAGTTGTCAGAGATCACAGTGTGTGTGACGGGAGGAGCTTTGAGGTCCTTTGATAGACTATCCTAAGCTGTTAAGAAAAGCAAACCCCAGGAATTCAGTCATCTGGTGGAAAAGGATACCAAGAATCCTTACTTTAAACCAGATAACACAGCTCAAATGTCACACATGGAAGCCTTGCAGTGAAGTGCTCTGAAATGAGATGCAGGCTGGGATTGTTAATAGGAACTATTCAACAAGTCTATTTATGAGAATCATAAATAACTCACAAACAGGGAGGAGGGAGTGAAATTAACCCAATCAGCAATACATTATGAATTATTTGCTCACTCTTAAAGGAGAATAACAAGGACCAGGGTCTCTTCCAGTCTCTAAAGCAGGGTGAGGTGCAGTCAGTCAGCATCGTAGACAGCCTGGGGAATAGGAGCTGTAACAAGAGCAGACTCTGTCAGGGACCTTTTCCAGCCTGGTTTCCTTGTGTAGGACATATAGAAATACCCAGAAAAATGGGGAAGAAAGGAAGCAAAAAGGGAAAGGTGAGAACAAGCAAACCATCAAGTAAAATCCAAAGTCAGACCAAAGTGCCCATGAAATTATTATCAAATATTAAGGGGTTTTCTTTTATGAATTTTTCCTCTGATATTTTAGTTTAATGTCCTTTAACTTCATGAACTCCATTAGGGAATGCTCAGTCTAAATATCATTTTGCCTCTTGCTTTTTGGACAGCTGGGGAAAATTCCTCCAAAATAAATGTTGGAGTGGGAGATGTCATTTGCTGCATATCTTACAAGAAGTTCTATAAATGTGGTGACAAACTTTTGCTGATATCCATTTACGTACAAATCCTTGTCTTACCCAGTTTATTCTGCAGAGCTAAATTCAAGTTTGTAGCCAGATGATTTGGATGTTGACCCTCAGCACTGTCTATTCACTAGAGGCCTATGATCCTGAGGCTCAAGCAAGCTACTAAGCTGATTTTAAAAAATCCAACAAACTAAAATACTGGAAGTTGATGAGGACCTTATTTTTTTTCTATTTTCCTCCTTGTATTAACATAATTAAAAATTAAATATTTTCTTCAGTTACAGCCAGCTTCAGAAGGAGATTGATATAAAATCACCAGGAGATAAAGTGTTCACCATTTTCACTGCTAATTTTCATTAATTTTTACCTTTCCTGCTAAAAATATATATTGTATTTTTTTATTTTCAGTTTCAGCTTTCAGTCATCAACGCCTTCTACATTTCTTTTTTTCCTCCAGTAGATCGAAGAATCCTTTATTCCCCGGTGTTTTTTTCCCTATGCATATGGTTATAAACCATTATCAAATCACCTTTCAATCTTTCTTTTTATAAGCTTAACAAAATGAGTGCTTTAAATTTCTCACTGTAAGTCATTACATCTCCAGCCATTAAATACTTTTTATGGCTCTTTTTAACACCCTCGCCAACATCCTTTAAAAATACAGAGACCAGAGCAGCAGAGAGTGTTAGAATAACAACCACACAGAGGTAAGTTCACCTCCCTCTCCTCCTGTGTTTATACACCCATGGATGGCATTAACCCTTTTCCAACAGCTCTGCAAATAGTATTTTGGAGTCATATATCTACTGTGACCCCTAAATTCCTTTTAGAGTCACTGTTTTCTGAGGCAAACTGCTCCATTCTCTAGGCTTAACTTGTACTTCTCAGTCTGTTATCTGACATTTGGTGAGACAGAATGAAACACGATTTGATTGAAGGGTACCCATTTGCCAAGTAAAGTAGCTCCCGCAGTCATTTTTTTTTCCATGCCATCAGTCCTCACCTCTTCTGCAAGATTATCAGAAGTGATTTTTTATTCACTTCCATGTAGTTGCTGTAAATGTTTTCAAAGTTTGCTGCTAAGTTCCTTCTCAAATCTCAGGCAATACGAGCAGGGAGAGGTTGGCACCACAGGCTGAGAGTGAGCTTTGTTTCAGTCATGTGCAAGTTATCTACTTACAAATGCCTCCCAACACATTCCCCAAATGCATCTCTGCTTTCCACACAGCTGAATGAAGGCAGAAAGAACAAAGTTGGTGGAGGAAAAGAGGTGTAGAGAAGTCAGTGGGCTTGCTCACAATTATGCTCAAAAGCGAGGAATGGAATTCCCACTTCTGTGTCATATAGTTTGTACTTCTTGCCTAACAAGCCATAACCTGTCTAGAATCTTTGCATCTTTCTCTGTGTGTTTTCCCTTCTCCTCAGACATGGGGAAAAAAAAAGAAAGAAAAGAAAAGAAAGAAAAGAAAATTGCCATCAGTTGGTTCCATCTGTCTGGCTTTCTAAAGGGAATATGTTACCTGAAAAAGAATTTACAGTAAGTAGCTGTTGTACGCTTAAATTCTGGAAGTTACTTTAACTAGATTACAGTTACTCCTTCTACCTTTAAAAGAACATTTTTGTTTGTTTGTTTTTAAGGAGAATTTGGATGTATTTATTAGTTGTCATTTTCTGATAGTTGTGGGGATTTTTGTGTGGTCCACAGCAAAATAGACTGAATATAAATATAAACATAATATATTTTTTGAATATAAAGCCACCAGGAGTTGTGTGGATGTCCAAGCATTGCCTGTGTCAGTGTCAGCAGTGTTTTCACAAGTAAAGAGAATGAAATGAGTGTAAAAGTTGTGAGATGGAACATCTGACTTGGAGCCAGGTCTGCTGGGAGATTCATGGACAAAAAGTAGAAAAATTCTGGGGAGGATGAATCATTCAAGGCCAGGAAAGAGGTAGGTCAACCTCTAAGAGGAGGTCCTAGGGGAAGAAAGGCAGATCTGGCTAAATGATGGTGAGATATCCCAATGGGATTAGAGTGCCAGGCTCAGAAACAAAGAAGCTAAGATTAGATTTGGTGCTTATGGTCTCCCCTCCAGTGTTGAGTTCATTAAAGCTGCAGGAACTGATTCAGTGTGTGGATGTTACCTGACCTCGAGGTCACACAATAAGCTTGTTTCATAAGGCATACACAGTTTCCATCTCTGCTTTCTCATTCGTTTTCTCTCTTGCTCTCCCTTTCCCCATGCTCTTTGTAGCCTCCAGTCCCAGACTTTCCCTTTGGGACCTTTATCACATCTCACTGTCCGTGTGTATCAGGCTTTGTCCCACCATCAGTAACCTTGCAGGCGCACACCCTTCTCCCATTGCTCCCTAAGAACCACAGTCCTTTCCACACAGGACTGCCATTTCCATCACTGTCTCTCCCTATTTGACCCTGGGATCTTTCCTCTCATCCTACTGCTCAATTTTATGATCGCTGTATTTGGATCTGGGAGGTTTCCTTCTGCATCCCCCCTGAGTCCTTATCAGGATGTCACTGAGAGAACCAGAACAGACTCTCAGATTTCAGGCATCGGCTGCACCAGGTATGACCTGAAGTGTCTCAGAAGATGATCCAAAGTCATTCTTATCCCCAGCAGGAGCATTGCCAGTGTAGATGGTCACTTTTGGGAATATGTAACTGTTATAATATTTAACAAATCCCTGCTAAGAATGCACAGTGATTTCCCAAAAATGTAGCAAGTTTGAGAAGCCTTTTACAGGTAAAGCATATTTCTGATAAAGGCCAGTCTATCTCTCGATCTAGCTTCTAATTCCAAGTGATGAGAATGCTAGGGTTTTAAAATAATATCTTTTCCTTTTATAAAAGAACCTCTGTGGCTTTAGAACATCTTGGCTCTTCCTTGTGCAGAAAAGGTAAGAAAAAGTTTTCTTAAAAGAGTGATAAGATCAGTTTGCCTAACTTGATCTGACTTTGCAATAACAATTTTGAAACAAGGCAGAAAAAATTCAATATTTCAGGGTAAAATGAGTCACATCTTTTTTTCTATATAGCCTTCAATGTAACTAGCGGTTTGAAATTATGCAGGAAAACAGAATTAACACACTTGACTGCTGAAGAAAAAATAAACCCAGCACACAAATCAATAGTATTTTCAATAACATCTGTGAATGCTGACAAATCACAGCTCCATAGTATACTCCCTAGCCCAGTGTTGCAACTTTGTTCCAGTGATGCCTCAGAGGGTCAGTGACTCAAATTTCCTGCAGCAAATTGGCTTTTCTTAGAGCTCTTCTACCTAAACATTGGCAGGTCCAAGGCCTATTTAGTTATTGATACATGATCGTAACTTCCAAATCTTTATCTATCTCATGTAGCACTTCCCCATTTAATGGAGACTAGGTTTTGTCCTCCTGGATTTATCATTGTTCTGTAACACTGTTTTAACTGCATTTCTAATCCGTTAAATCATATCTTGCAAATACAATTTATATTGATCTAGAATTCAATTTTTCTTAATTTGGTTTCTGATAGTATTGTATGAAAACATTGCACGAGCAATTTAGTATGTATTACAAAAGGATGAGGTATCAAGTCTGATATTTCTTTTGTTGAATAGATAAATATCTATTTTATTCTCTTAAATTATCCTAACAATAAAAAAAGAAAATCTGTATTACAAAGGAGCTTTAGTGGATACCATTCTTCATGCAGTAATTTAAAGAATTAGTTGTGGATACCATCCTATCTGCTGTAGTTATGCCATTGCTTCCATCTCAATCTAGTTATTTAGAGTATTTACAAATAGGTTTAATTTTAAATGTTTAGAGGCTTGATTTACCTGTTCTGATTTTTTACTCTGAACATGTTATGGAGTGACACCTAAACTGCTTTGTACGGCAAGTGACACAACACATAAACCCTAACAAATCCCAATCCTCCATCTTTGCATCAGACTACCCATGGAATAAGCAGTAAATTCATAATAAACACATTGATTTCAAAGTGTGTGTTTTGGGCTGGAAGACTTACATGAAAAAACAGTGTTTGGCCTATTGATTTCTGCCAAGTATTTGTATTTACCTATGTGTGATCATTACACCAAACCTGTAGTTTAAAATAAAGTTTCCCAAGGTTGAGTCCACAGCTGTTACAAAGCATTAGAGTCTAGGAGGTGTTCCAAGTAGTAAGAGTATATTAAACTCACCATTTGAGAAATGCTAGACATGAAAAGTAGAGAAATCGGGAGCATTTTCTAAAGTTCACTTAGATAACCAAACATCCTGAGAGCAAAAGGAAACATCAAAGGTGTAGCTTGGTCTGTGGTGTGGTCTATCAAAGATCTATGGTAGCCCACTAATCTAATTTTTTAAAAATAGGCTGTGTCCATGGATGTGAAGCAAGAGATTGCCAGGGTAAAGGCAATCTCCAAAAGGTCCCCCAACCTGTCACCTTGGAGAGCAGTTCGAAAACTGATCCGCTTCTTGTGTTGTTTGCCAAAACAAAATTTAAGTCAAATATAACCTTATAAATACCATAGATTTTCCCTTATCACTAACAAGTACTTAAACAGATATATTTTCTGTAAACTAGTTTAACTCTGAACAGTCAGCAAGCAGAATATATGTAGACTGCATATCTTTTCAAAAATGTGTCTTTTTTCAAAACTGTGACAAAGTTTTTCTGAGGGTCCAAATTCTCAGTATTCAGTTACAATTTTGATCTTCCTTCAACTTCAGCATATATGCAACATAGCTCCCCACTATTTTATTTTTATGAGCACAAACCCAGTGCAATGTGTATGACCGGAAATGTGTTTTGTCAATCAAAGTTTGGAAAGTAACAAAAAGGCAATCTAAAAAAGGAGTACCAATTACTGTATCTTCTGACCAAACTTCCATGGTTCAGAATTTCAGAGGTTTATTCCAGTAAATCAACAAGGGTTTCTAAAATATTTTTGTTCTGAGATTTAATTGCATCATGTTTCCTCCATGGCTAGAGAAGTCTCGTGTCTGAAGGCCAGCTGATTTTTCACCACTCTTACAGTTACCAGAAACTGAAGCCATCAAAACTTGTGAATAAAGTGACCTACTACCACTGTTTCCTGACAAATTGTAAGATGCACCTGGCTGCCCTTGGCCCATGGGACCATTCTAGCTTTTAGGGATCATTGGAACAACACAGTTCCTTATGCTCATAACATTTTCCTGGGGTTTTTCAGTTAAGTATTAAGGGCCAGAACTCTCACCATCTCTATGGCAACTTAGGACACCCTATAGACAAAATTAACTGCCAGGTTTCCTGTCAAGTTTGACTCTTCAGCAACTGTGCAGCTGGGATGGTGAGAAGTTGCCAGATTGCAGGAAATAATTATAGTAAAATTTCACAAAAATGCAAATATGTAAACCAAAGCTAATTAAAATAGAGAAACGATCATAGTAATTGACCTTTACAGAACTCATACAGTATGGACTTCAAATGGGGAAAATAAGTGCAACCAGGTGATGGTGATGAAACAGTAAACATAATTCCCTGCTAACCCTCCCTCTTTCTGCATCTCATTTTAATTCTTCCTAAACACATAACAGACTGTGCTTCAGGAGCCCTCACAGAGAATAAAAGCACAAAATCCTTGTTGAAGGTTTTTTTGTCATCTTGGGGTTTTTTGGTAGGGTTTTTGTATGAGGGTTTTTTGGGGGGGTGGGGGGGTCAGGAGGTATGTGATTGTTTTGGGGGTTTTTTGAGCAGATTAAGGAGTAAATTAGTACCTAAATTCTTTCACAAACAATTGTGAAAGATCCCAGGCTGATGTGAGCTTGCTTCAACTCCATTTTTTTTCCTTCACCTATCCATTAAACAATCCCTGCCCCTGCCCGGGTTGCTGTGCTTCATTCCTTGGAGTTCACAAACGCAGCAGAAATCAATCCACATCCTGTTCCCGTTGTTTAGTGAGTTAAAGTGACTCACACAGTGGTCTGTAAGTGGCAAAAGTTGACTGGCAGGACTCTACAGCCTCAGGGGGTGGTGGAAAAGTATCTGGCAGCAAACCACGAGATCACATCTGCTCAATCACAAGGGTTTGCACAAAGAACCTTTTTTGACAAACTGACTGCAGAAAGAACTCCACAGCCAGCACTTTTGCTTTTCAGCTAAAAGTTGTGTGGTCTTTTTAGGAAGAATATAGCAGTGCTCCAGAAACAAGCTGGGCCTAACAATGGAGCTATCCAGGTTTTGACCCCTGGAGATCCCTGTATTGTGTCCTGAAAATTAAGTGGGTCATGTAAGAATTTGCAAGGCTTAACAGCAAAGTGATCCTGCTCATCCTACAGTGGGAGCAGAAAAAGAGCAAAATATTAAGTTTCAGGATGTGGCACTTCAACACAAGATGACTGTTTCTCATATCTCTACCTCTTAATACATGAGGGTAGTGAAAACAGTGTGCTGTGAAGAACTTATCCGGTAAAGGAGTGAAAGGTTTCAGTGAGAAACAGAGTTAAATGATACATTCTCTAGCTAGCAGTGTTATTTAGTAAGGATCAAAAAAATGAAGAAAAGCAAAAGCCAAAAAAAGAAAGATAAATGTTGTGACTTTGCAAAAAAAATCCATACTGAATGAACTTTTTTTTTAGTTCATCTGTCTTTTCAAGTGATATTTGGTAGTTAAGTGAATGGTGAAAGACACAAGGTCTACAAGGAAAGACTTAGAAAATAAAGAAAGAGGGAACAGAGCTGCTAAAATTCCACTAAGTTACAGATTAAGATTTATTTGCAGCAGCAAATGGGGTCTGCCCTAAGCAATGCTTCCAAAATATGGCCACAAAGCTTAAAACCTTAAATGAGCTAACAGGTGGGGAGGGAGCATACCTTTTGTTATTACTTTAATGTGGGGGAAATAAATTCATATCTTTAAATGTTAGAATTGCATAGTCAATGCCTTGGAATGACCTGCATTGTAAAGATTTCGTGGATTAACACAATTTATTAGTCTTAAACACAATTTCTGAAGTCCTGGCTGGATTCACATGTTTTTTTAAAGTCATCATCAGGTGAGTTTGTTCTGAATCATCTATTTACCCATGCAGTCTCTGGACTCCTGACTTTTGTAGAAAAAACCCCACCATAATTTAAAACACACCTTCTCTGCTTTTTACCTCCTTGCTTAAAGGATTAGACTAATAGAAAGTTTATTTTATTTAAATGAACAAGCTTTTGTACATTATTGTAATCAGAGCAGTTGTTAAGGCATTACAATAAGTTTCTGAAGCCTGATTTCTTACATTGAGAATTCATGTTTATTTAATTGCAGAGAAAAGAATGTTTTGCCATTTTTCTCTAGGAAAGCAAGAACCAACACAGAAATGCGACAGGCTGTAAATTTGATAAGATGTCTTGTACTGCAATTTTTTATTTATCCTCATGGGACTCTTTGAGCTTTCCCAGATCTACCTTTTACCACAGAATTGCCTGATGTTCTTCATCAGCTTTTAAAACCAGAATTGTTACAAATGAGAGCTTACAGTGGCAGGCCTGGTTTATTTTATGCAATGCCACCACATAGTAATTGTATTACATAAGTTTGGCAGCATTTCACAGCTGCACTAAGTCATGCTAACGGGAGGTATCCAGTTCCTAATGTTGAAAACTGCTTCTACACAGAAGCTGATTGAATAGGTTTGCTCACTAACCAAGGCTCACTCATTTATTTCAGTTTTTAAAGGGAGGCCTGACATTATCCAATTTGTATGTCTGATGAAAAGTTTCATTAAAGGGAAGTGGTGTGGAATGAAATCTGAGTGTTCACAAAGTGAAAAAAAAAATCCAAATGAAATTTTCTTTAAACATTATTTTTTCTAACCAAGAGACCAGAAAGAAGAGCCTTCTTAAGTTACAAATTTAAAGTACTTTCAGGTTTATCTGATACCTCTGAGACTCTACCAAATTTCCTTAATCACACAAGCCTGTCGCCAAGCGGTTATGTGAAGCTCAGCGGGGGCCAGAGTGGTTAAGATGAGCTTTAAGGAAGAGCTCAGACTGTTCAGGATGGAGGTTGTACAGTTCAGTAAACCAACAGTTTATAAGGTCCAGGGTGGTCCAACTCACATCTGGTGCCAAGTGTGCCCCTGGGACTCCTTCCTACTGCTGCCTGCAGAGCAGCCCCTGCCTCACCTCCCTGCCAGCGCCTCTTCTCCCCTCCATTCCCACAAGGATGCCTGATCCTTCCCCTGTTCATAGAAATGCAGACACCTACCTGCCTGTGTGGGGCAAACAGCTGCTCCTCCTGGCCCCCTGGACACATTCAAACATCTGTCTAGGCAGGGGATCCCCATCCCTGCACTGTGATAGCAAGATGCCTCACCTCTCTTTTCCATCAGCCGCTATCTGGTTTGCTTGTCCTTGTGCCAGCAGATGCTCCTGCTCCCCAGCGGCACCCAGTGTGGATCCTGCCTGTATGTGCATTGGGAGTGAGCACGGGGAAAGCTCTGGACGTGTTTTTCTTCCTGTCTCAGAGAAGGCAGTGGCCATATGGAGCAATTTATAAACCATTTTCGAACTATGTGTGTCTTTTTTATTCTTCACTAGCAGGTAGTGATGACACCACCACCATTTCAAACCCTAAGTGATTCAGTTTGTGACATGCTGAGCAGGCTCCAGATGTGAACCTGGCACTGCCTCCTCAGGAAACACAGTGTTACTGCTAAATTCTGCCTGGGCTCACCAAGTAGCTCCAGTGAGTCGCAGGCATCTGCATCTGTGCCTGAAGATGAGGGAATCTCAGGCATTGAGACACTTTCAAGCTTATAAAATCCATAATCTGTGCATGTGGATAGCTCTGGAAGAATGTGGCAGACACAGAAGACTTAAGCACTGGATTAAACATACTGTGTACCAATCTCATCATAATGGTTCAGTTTATTTCATGGGAACTGATCACCTGATATTAGTACAAGGAAAAGCCAGCAGATCTGAGACAACCTTAAGCGTTTAAAATAATAATAAAAAGACATATTCAAGGTTATTAATCTATTATAAACCTAGTAATGTTAAGTGCTTACCTTCTGTTTTCACTTTCCCAAAGCTGTGCCTTTCTAAACTGAAAGACCCAGGAAGAGTCTGTTGCATTTCCAGGTCTGGAACCCACTTATGTTTCAGAGCATCCTTCACAGTAGATTATAGACAAGTCTGGGAGGGCCTAACTTGTGACACAGAAACTTTGCCAGCTTTCATGGTTTTTTGTCAAACACAGCTCATGTACTGTGGGTCAGACAAGAGGAGAACAGTGGGCACAGTACTGCTTCCTGGAAAAGCTTCTCCTTGCTCCTTAGGGAGCATGAGTCTTCAGCCAAGGGATCAGGGCACTGAAAGATGAAACACGGGGTACAGTCTTTGCCTGAAGCAGTAACTATGAATATTATTAGATAAAAGAAGTCCTTGGAATAGGAATGAAAATCCAAGCTTTCACTCTTTTCATGAAAATATTTAAACCTTCATGATGGATTGGAATTTAAAATCATCCTTGAACTCAGTGACCACTTCCTAGCATACTTTAGCACACGGTATTTTGTAGCTCCTATTTCAAGAAGAAAAGTCATTTGCCTGAGAACCACCTTTGAAATGCTCAGCTTTATGTTGCCATAGCTTCTTTGCAAAATTGTCTGTAGTGGTAACAAGTCTATGCAAGGTCCCATGCATCAGTCAATCTTACAACATTTTATTGACAGTACAGGAGAGACACAAGACTAATTTCAAAAGGCATTTGCTGTTTTAATAAAATAAAATATCCAAGTATGGTAAGTGCTATATGAAAGAGACAGCATCTTCCAGCTACACAGTAAGATGAAAATGAAATCTATGTAACCATGATCAAAGGAAAAATACAATTCACTTATAAAGTAAAAAGAATAAAAAGTGCTTTCTAGGTTATGGTCTTCAGACCAGGACCAGGTTGAGAGAGGGAAGCTCATATGTCCAACACCTTTTTTAAATAAATAAAGACTACACAAAAATAAGAACTTTTAACACACCAGAATATTCTCAAGGTTGAATTAAAATACGGTTTCACCTTTCAGTACAAAAGACACTGTTAAAATAAATGGTGCTAATTTAGTGTGAGGATAAAATGACCTGATTGACAGCTGTGGGGAATTTTGTTCAGAAAACAGTACTAGAAAGGCAAATTTCCCTACGTTGTCATCATCAATTCACTTTACCTAGAAAGAGCTATCACAGAGGTAATTACTGCGTCAAACCTACTCGTATTTTTTATCTTTTTTTGGTCACAGGGCTTCTGCCTCACTGGATTTTAGATTGATACTGTTGAGCTCTTTGCATTTAGTCCAGCAAGCAGGCAACATATCACACCGGCCAGAATGCTTTGGGGAGTTGACAGATCCCAGACCAAACCCTGGCATGATTGTTGCTCTCAGTGCATCTGTGCATGGCCAGGGGTGCAGCACAGCAGCAAAGCTGTGGACAGACATCCTGTGTCCATGCCGTGCCCATGCCATGCCCATGTCCATGACTGTGTCCATGCTCATGCCCTGCCTGTGTCCTGGTCGTGCATGCAGCTACTCAGACCAGCTGAGCCCTGCTCCAGGGCTGTGCTGAGGCTGGGCCCGGGCCAGGGATACCCTGGGCTGTCCTTGAGGATGAGGTGCTGCTGCAAAGGAACCTGGATTGGGTACTCTGAGCCTGCACTACAGTGTGAGCCATGGCACAGTACATTGGGGTGATCCTAAATTAGCCTCCTAAAAGACATGCTGCTGGTGCAAGCTGGAAGGCTGAGTGTCCTGGCTCCTCCACACCCCTTCAGCTACAGATCCTGTTGGCTGGAATTAACTGCAGGTGCAAAAACACCATAGGAGCCAAATCTTGAAGAACTGCTGGAGCAGTAAGGTTTGATTTAAATATTTCCTTTGAATTTGTACTGAGTGCAGGTGTCAAGGATGAGTCTCTGTGAGTACTGGCTGGAGCTGTCCGTGCCCAACACAGCTGATTCCAGACAACTCCAACTGACCCAGTGTGGCAGCCACATAGAAGGGGCTGAAAGGGACAAATGGAGGCGGAGAACAAAGAGTCAGAAACAGAAGAGGCAAGGTCAGAGGAGCAGCAGGAGGAGGAAGAAGAGAAGTTTCTACCTGGCACCAGACAAGGCACCCACTTCAGCCTGTGCAAATGGCCATTCCCAAAGGAGCTGCCTCCATGGAAAACCCAAGCTGGAGCAGGGGAAAGATGTGAGAAGGAGAAAACCTCAGAGAGGAACAGCCGTGCTTTTTCTGTGACCCCCCTGGCCTGTCTGCACTGCTCACGTGGTGGAGTCTGGGGAGAACATGTGAAGCTGACCCTGGGAAAAGCAGGGGAAGTGTTGTTTTCAAGTTTGTATATATATATATTTTTTTTTTACCAGTACCTGCATCAGCAATTAAATATTTATTTTAATTGACAATAAATTACGCAGTTTGTGTCTGTCCACAAAGGTAATTGATGTCCCTGTCCCTATCTGAACACAGGAGCTGTCTTATTCTTGTTCTTTCTGTTTTCTTCCCCTCAACCTACTGAGTGAGCTAACTGAGCTGCTGGGTGGGATTTTGGCTGTCAGCCAAGGCTAACCCACCACAGATTTTTTTTAATATGAAAATTACTCTAAAATACCTACTTTGGGGTTTTTTTTTGTTGTTGTTTTTACTCTGTGGCATTTGCAAATATTCAAATAATTCCAGCTAAAAGAAGACTACTCTTAGCTTGGGATGTTTTGCATTTGAATAAAAGCATTCCCAAAAAATTGACCCTGATGGATAAAAGAGAAAGTTCTTCAAAGACATCAAGTGAAATTAAGTTACTGAAAATGTTTTGTTAAGCTTTGGATAGGCCCCTTGGGGGAATTTCTAAGCAGAGCTTCTGATGCCTCCATGTTCTCTACAGGTTAAAAGAAAATTTAGAATTGAAGTTAATGCTCTTTGAACCTAAAATCAATACAAACTCAGAATAACACAGCAGTGAAAAAGTGATTTTAATTCAAAACAGAAAGCAGAATGCATCCCTGGTCATTTTAGATTTAGAAAAATTAATTAACTTTGACACAAGTACAAGTGAGCTGGCTCATTGCATGTCTTTCGAAGTCCAAGACAATCTTCTTAACAATCTTCTTAGTATAATTGGAGTAAATGGAGAAATACATTTGAAAATGTCAGAATTGCAATCGATGTAATTGACCAGAAAGGGGTAACAGCTTTGTTACTCCCTTATACAGCCAATGAAACGCTCTATTTTAATGAGACTATCCCAGAGAGATTTAAATTTAAAATTATAAAAAATACATGCAGAAGATGAGATGGAATCCCATTCAGTTCCTGGAGTTCTCAATGCAGACAGAAGTTTTGATGATAGACTTTGAAAAAAATAAGGTTCTTGTCCCAGTGAGACATTAACTGATCTCAATTGCCTTAGAGCTAATCAGTGTTAAGGATGCTGAAAGTTAATAGTTTTTGCTGGAGTACCATGGCTTATCTACAATTCCTTGATACTTGAAAAAAAGTTTTTTGCATGTTCTTTGTACTGAAGATTAACCTTGTAAATATTCATGCTTAGACGAGGAATGGAAATACAGGATGTGAAGACACATGAAGAGCTCTGACTGTCATGTAGTGAGTTTGAATATAGATTAGAAGAAAACTGTTTCAAAGTGAAAACTAAAGTTTAAAAATCCACAATTCCATCATATAATTTTTTTACCAGAGTTTGCTTTTATTTTGAATAGCTTACATTAATAATTTCAGTTTCGGAAGCAACCCTTCTGCTCCAAGTAAAATTTCTACTGTTAACTCTTAAGGTGGACTTCTTAATGTCATCTTTGTCATAAAGTGCATTGGCTTCTTCAGCTGAAAATGTGCTACTTTTTTGACACTGAATGAGCTAAAAACTCAAAATGAAAATGAAATTGCCCTGTACCACAGAAACACAAATGTCTGTAATATGAAAATCCTTTGGTTCTTTCCATATTAGCTGTTTGTCAACATTTGGTGGTGTTCTAGTTGCTGCTGTTCCTGTTAGAAGGTAATATTAATTACAATAATCATATTTATTTTACAAAAAACACAGTAAACCCCAATCTTTCTTAAACACAGAAATCTCACCAGAGCTGACTTTGTTAGGTTTGTCTTTGTTAGGTTGGGTGGTTTTGGGGTTCTTTAGGGGTAGGTTTTCAGCAGCGCGATATCCAGAAAGATTTTTTTTTTCCCCTTGGGTTTATTCTGCAAGTGATCCTCAACTGTTTCTAGCTGCCTATATCTGCTGTGTCTGTGCACTCAGAGATGATCACTGGAAAGAGAATTGCTTCATATGTGTATCACAGTTGGAGGAAAGTCTGTATGTTCACAACCTCAGTGAGATTTTTTCCGACTGTCAGGCCGACAGGGAAAACACTGAGAAGTGGAACAAAATTAATTTCAATGTCTATTTTGCCTGGATGGAGAATATGATTGAACGCAAATATAGTTCTCCCCAAAAGCCCAGATATTAATGAAATTAGGACACAGTTTATGAGTAAAGACAATGAAATAGGTACACTGATCAGATACTGAGGCATTTGAGTGTTTTCCTTCTGTAATAGATATGGGGACAAATTTTGAAGGCTTTTTTCAACACCAAGTTGAAACAGTGAAAGCCATGAACTGCTTCTCTGGAAAGGAAGCAAAGCAAAACCCTCAAAAGCCTCTATACAAGGATGTGCCCTCACACCAGTTTGCACAGCTGGCAACATACAGGTGTTTAGGTGTGCACAGAAGCAAAAAGATGGGTTGGGTAGAGAACACCTTTGTGGAGACATTACACCTTGCAATGAAATTTCTTAGAACTGAAAACAAAGATGCGTTAATTTTCTCCCCCTCCTGCCTTCTTGTACTTCCATAGCTATCTTCATACTGAAAGGTAACAGTGGGATACCTTCCCTTCCCTTCCCTTCCCTTCCCTTCCCTTCCCTTCCTTCCTTCCCTTCCTTCCTTCCCTTCCTTCCCTTCCTTCCCTTCCCTTCCCTTCCCTTCCTCCTTCTTCCCTTTTCCCTTCCTTCTTCCTTCCTTCTTCCTTCCCTTCCTTCTTCCTTCTTCCCTTCCCTTCCCTTCCCTTCCTTCCCTTCCCTTCTTCCCTTCCCTTCCCTTTTAAAAACTTTTCAGAATTTTGAAACATTTTCAGTTTCAATGTCATCCACCTCTTCTTTTATCCCACAAGATCACTTTATCAGTCTCACTGTTTAATCCTTTTCCCCAAGTCTGTGTCAGTATCAGAGACTTTCCTGAACTTTGTACAAATTTAGAAAGCTCTTGAAGACTGTAAAGGTATGAAAAACTAAAAAGGTATGGATACAAGGAATTAAAGTTTAAAATAGGATTTCTGAAGTGGAGGTCTGCTAAATTAGTGGTCTTTGATCAGTTATTAACCTGAGTTCAGGAAGAAAATTCATAAAGTTTTGAAATACCGAGAACAAGAAATGAATGTTTGAAATAGACTTAGCTGCTGAAACTTTTAAAAGTATAATCCACAGAATAATTTAGAGCATGACCAATGTCCCTAGTGGCAGTGATGACATTTTAATCTTTGGCAAAATTAAGGAAGTACGCAGGCAAACTTTTGGGATATTTGACTGGCTGCCTGACAGCTATTAATCTAACATTTCACAATGCCAACTGAAATTGAATGAAATAATGCTGTAGATCTTTTTCCCCAAGAAATTTTAGAGAGATAGACATAGAAAAATAACAGAAAAGAGAACCACAAAGAAGCTCAACATTTGTATTGCAAAATTTCTTTCCATACAGCCCAACATTCTGTCAAAAAGGTACCTTAACACCACTTCTCATCTGATGAGCTGAGGTGGAGCCTCCTTATCCTAAGCCAGGAAAATCACCAAAGTGTGATTTCCTTTTTTAAATCTGTCTCCTCACGTACCTTACCCCTCAGCTGAACCTGCTAGAGGCTTCTATTCATGATCACTTATATGTTTTACCAGACTTTTTCCCACTGGCTGCAGGATATAAATTACTGTCTGCCTCCTGGTTGAGTCTAAGTAAAATATCATGTGTGAACAGCGATGGTTAATGATGACCAGATGTCAAGATCACAAACTCTGACATCTTTCTTAAGAAAATGTTTGAATACTGACTGACTCTAACATCATTTCCCTCTGTAACTTCAGGCAAACCACTTGTGGCAGAAACCCCACCATAATACCCAAACAAACAAACAAAACTCCCCTGTGCATTAATTTTATCTGTCCAGTTTAGACAATCTAGAGTTTGAATTTTCAAAACTTCTAAAGTCCTCATGGAGGACAGAGGAAAAAGTAAACCTTCTGTACATTTTATAATCATGCCATAAATACTTGAATTTGGTAACTGGCCATCCTAGGTGGAAAAATGAATTGTTGAAGAGCAACACAGGAAGGCAGCCAAGTAGTTTCCAAAGAAAATTGTGCTCAAACAATCCAGATACATATTTTATACTGATTTTGTTCCCTTCTTACAGAAAAAAAATGAAGGAAGTGGGCAGAAGGAAACTGGGCATATGAGCAAAGGGCAGCTCAGGCTTCTCCAAGATAAGGATTGTTCAGATGAACAGACTTGAGACCCTACAGAAGTGTTCACTTCAACAGGCAAACACAGAGCTGCTCACCTGAAGGAATCAGCCAGACTTGAGAGTTAATATTTTCCTGTAACCTGTTTGAAGTGATTCTCTTTGGAAATAGTTCCCAGGAAAAGAAAACAGTTCATTCATCTAGAGAAAAAATTTCCCCCGAGGAAGGGACCATCCCTCAGTTTTCAAGCAAAAAAGTGTATTTGGGCTGCACAGAGAGAACTAGATAAGCCAATCTTACCACTGTGCCAACTTCAAAACAGACATTTCACAAAAGAAAGCAGGCCCGCCTACAGCCTGAGACAGTCTGTCCTGCAGAGAGAGGTAACAAAGTGTATTTAGGTGTGACTCTGTATGCTAGATGTTCATGGTGGATAGTGTGTGCCACTAAAATCAGTACGGTATTTCCACGACTTCTATCCATTTCCTTTTCACCTCTGCATTTTTAAATGAAGACAAACATCTCTGAATGCATAGGTGAACTTAAGAATTGTTTGCCACGTAACAAAAGTCCTATGAAATCTCCTGAGCCTGAGCCTCTGATCTTGATTTCAAGCAATAAGTGGCATCGTATTGTGTACTGTCACTCATCATAAGCCGTGAGAATGCTTTTAGCTGAAAATAGTAGCTTGTCTTTTTTTGCATAGTGAAGGACCACCAGTATTTCTTATTTGTTTTGTATTGATTTACACATACAAAGTCCTTCCATATCCTTAATAGAAGCAATTATATCCTATCAAGATATTTTAGTCCTGGAACCAAAATGTTACCAGTTCAAATCATTTATACTAAATGCTATATAACTGCTCTGAGGTTTTTTATTTTCTAAAAGTCTAATTTTGTCCCTCTCAATATGTGTTGACACTATTATTTATAGTTAAATTAAAATTCCTAATAATCAAAAGCCAGTGATCATAGCAAAGCTTGCTGTTAAAATTGCCTAGCCTGCTAGAATTGTGGTCTATTATGTTCGTCATGCAATGGAATAATATCATCGTTAGGAAGCTCTTTCCCATATAATTCATTAATTATTTAAGCACTATGGGATTGTTATTGAAGACCTTTTATAGTGCTATGTGTAACATAAAGATACTACTATTAAAATAATTTAAGTGAAAAGTAACTCTCAGCCTGAAACCAATTTTTCTAGAGGATTTAGTAAATAAAAGATTATTCAGGAACAAAAAGTCCATTTAGAGTTGCTCAGGTTTGGCTATTCTGCCCAAACACTGAGTCTCGTTTGCAAAGACATATATTTATCATCAGCCAGTGAAATTTGTAATGAAGAAAGGTAGAAGAATCAACAAGACAAAAAAGCAAAACCTTAAAAATAAGCCATCCCATTTCTTTCCAGAAGATTCAGAAAACTAAGCTGTTGTCCTCTCAGATGTCTGAAACATAGGGAATATTTGTTGTAAGGCATTAAACATCCTCTGCACTGAAAGCCACAGACTGGAAGGAATCCTCAAAACTGAAAGGAAGAGACTGCCATTAGGCAAAGAGTAGAGGTTTGATAGATTGATAATTCCAGAATAATATCTATGGTTTCCTCTGCTGAAAGAAACAATTCCTTTTTGAAGAATATCACAAAGTTATGTACCATTCAGTTAAAGCAGTACAGAAAGTACCAAAATATGTGATAAAATACCTAAGAAGGGAGGCAGTCATCAGAACACAATCAACTCTGACAACTTCCAATATTGCACTTTTGTTGTGCTTTTGATCCCATAAATATCACACGTGCATTGTGAATGATCCAAAAGAAAGGGTGTGACTTGAAGTTCACCATGGACTTGAGGCCAAAATAATGGAAAGTTTTGTAAGCAGTGGCTGGACAGTCAACGCTTTGACTGGGAGTTTCTGGTCAATAATAGTCTAATCGACAACCTGATTAACACTGCAGTTAATTAAGAGAGCTAAATTCATTAGATTTATAATATTTCAGTTTTTTATTCCAATACCTTCTTCACATAGAAAAAATGAACAGATTTTGGGAGAAACATAATACAACTGCATTTGTGCCAAAGGACATGATAGAGAATAAATGGATCCCTTTGGGTGGAGACTTAAAAGTAGTTCCTGAAAGAAATATACTCCAACCAACTCTAAATATAGAATTGTAGCTCTGACCTTTAGATGTGAATTTCTATGCTTTTATTTTATACTTAACATCCTTGGAAGGGTACAGAAGGTTGGATATGTTTCAGGGGTAAAAATAAGAAAAAAAGCTGGTATCTGGCAATCAAAAAGAGAAGCCAACCAATCCAACAAAAAGTTAAAAATAAATAACGATGACCAGAAAACATACAGTATTATAGCCAAGGGATATGTGTGCATGATGTGATCAGGGGATGGTAGATAGCCCAGGATAATAGGTTTATGTCTTGCCAGCAAGTGGCTTTCAGGTTATATGAAATTCCCATATGATTCTGATGGAAGTATTGTCCCACCTGATTTTTCTCTCCTGGATGAGATAAAGGTAAAACTATACTCTGTGGAGAAGGAACAAAAAACTGATAATCATTGTTCACTATGATTTTTACTATGCTGGTGTTTTCTCTTAAGCAGGAGAAGCTAAAATTAGGGTTATTGATACTGAGGTCATAGGCCTCTCATTTGAAATCTATCTTGTTACAGGCCTTATAGTAATAACCCATGGACAAAAAAAATCCCAGTTTCATGGGAAATTGAGTAATTGTAAATTGTAAAATTAGTTTTTTTAAAGATCTTTTACTGTCATTTACATAGGAACTCTACATAGAGCCACTATTTTATAAATGGCTCTATGCAAGAAAATGCACATGCAGCTGACTGGGAGCAGATGTAAGGATTAATTTTATTTGAATTACAGAACTGAGGGAAAAAAGCTCCTAATTCTCACAGCTGCCTCTTCTCACACTATTTTAAAAGATAAGTTGAAATAGGGTTACAAGAAGTGTTTCCATGAAGTCAAATAAAAAGCTACTCAGGCTTTCATCCAGTGTGGAGACTTCATGAGCAAAATTTAAAAAAACAAACTAGTAGTTTTAACCATGTCAAGTGATTACTTGTTTTCGTAGAGGTTTTACAGACTTCACAGGAGGTGCAGATTTTCTCTAGTGCTGCTTTTTCTTTCAGAGTGAAGGAATTTCAGACTAATCTCTTAATATAGAACCTCACTAGAAATTGCTTTATATCAGTTTTGTTCCCCTTGTCTGTTAAGTGCAAACAAATACCCAGATCTGTTAATCTCCTGTGATTTCAGTTGTGTTCTTTGAAATGACATGCCAACACTGTGAGTGACATATCCATCCTCTGGTAATTTGTCATTGATAGATTATTCTTTAATTAAAGTTTCAAGATGGATTTTCTTGTACTCGGGAAAAGCAGCTTTGCAGTTTTTATGGAGGCATAAGGTAACAGTGCAGATCTGTAAGTAGATGTCATTTAACAGAAAGATATATAATACCTATTCTTATATATTGCATTCACATAAATACTTGTAATACTTTTATCTTTGTTTAATACATAAAGAGTAATTTTAACCCCCAAATTTAAACACTTTCCTAGACTAAAAACACTGATGCAAATCAATATATGTTTCAGTAGACTGTTGGTGCATATCTGTTCAACATACTGCTATCTGATCCCATGACTTGTAATGTTAATAACAAAATCAATCAAGTGCCACAAAAGTGAATTGAAAGACTACTACAGCCAAATTTGAAAATAGAATTAAGAACCACAAAACTGATTAACACTGCATAACCTTGAGACCACTTGAGCTCCACAAAGGCTGTAATCTTTTATTCAGAAAGAGACTCATCAAAGTATTTTTAGAGTATGACAGGGTCAATCTCATCACAAAATAAGGTAGAAAACACACTTGTTTAAAAGATGGATGCAGTAAGAGGTATAAGGCCATGATTTACATCTGCCTAACATAAAAGAATTTGAACTCATGTCTCTATAAGCAAGCAAGCAAACAAACAAGCCTCCAAAACTCCCAAACAAGTAAATAAAAAAATAGTAAAACAAAGGGAGGGGTACAGCTATTTTTCAAAATAAGGGGCTAGGTGACCTAAGATCTGAGAACATATTGACTCCTTTGAGTCCTGCATTTCCCCAGCCGTCCCAGCCAAGCACTTCTTAACAAAGGAACATTTTTCCAGTGAATTCATTTCTAAGTAGCAGCTAGTTTTCTTTCTGGCTTTTTTTTTTCCTTGCCTGTCGCAAGGTGATGAGTTGGGAGTGAAAGAACTGGCAGATTTTCTCTTCACAGACAGGTGTGATTTAGGGGTATTATTTCTATTTTCAGTATACTGTGAATCACAGAGATTTGGAGTGCAAGGTTTGCACAAAATGTAATGAGTCAAAGCCTTAATAAATATTTACATCTCTAGTGCAAAACTAAATAAACTATAGGTCCAGAATACTGTAACCTTTCATTTAAAAAAATGTAAACTAGCCCCCACAGGACATGTCAGCTTCTCATACATCATGTGAAATCCAACACAAACATCAGGAGCAGTAGTATGCTTTGCAGCATCTATTAAAATTGCTCCTTTATCCTCCCTCTTTATGGTTCTTCTAATAATGTATTATGTGGCAAAAGATTATTGGGTTTGTGTTGGTTTTTAACGAAAAAGTCACAAAATATGTGTCATGGAGACATGAGAAAATTACATAGTTGTTAGGAGAGAGTATGGAACCTATAATGCAACACAACGTAATTGGTGTGCAAGTTACCTTCTTTACTGATTTCTGTCAAAATCCTATTTCATATCTTGTTTCTTTCCAGCTTCCTTCGGCAATTTCATACTGCATAGAAAATGTTCCATTTGTCAAAAGTTAATAAATAATTAGTGGTTAAGAAATGCTATAGTTATAGCATGATTGTAGTCATCAATAAGTGATTATTTAACATTTAATAATGAACTATTTATTAAAGCATATGTTCATCTTTTCCTAACATTTTAATTAAAGTCTGATTTAGAAATAATCCCCAAGAAATTACCTATTCCCATTTATGAGGTAGCCTTAACTCTCTAAGGTGTTTATGATTTCCAGAATGCTGCAACCTTGCTCACTCTGTTTTGGATATCAAAAATATAATAAATCCATATTCTTTTGTATTTTTTGCCCGGTTTCCTTTGTCTGCTCGCACTCCTCTTTTTCACCATCCTTTTCTGAACCTTCATTGTGCTTCTTCAGCCAAGGACTCCGGTTTAATTTATACAGGCCACCTTATCCACAAGTCATTCCATTCTGGTGAGACAATATCTTTTTGCTCTCTTTCTGGAGACAGAAAGAAAACATTAAAAGGGGGGTGGGGGTGGGGGTGGGGATGGGGATGGGGTAAATGAAGAAAATTAAAAATGTGTTTTATATTATTGGACTGTTGCCAGCAGCACAAAATAGCTCATAACCTGGCTTGGTAGCAGTCTGAGAAGGGTAAGTAAGCTTCAAGCACAGTTTTAACATTAGAAAGAGACATGAAGACAAATTTATATTCATAAAACATACAAGATCATGCTCAAGATGTTTTAAATCTTCTTCTTTAACCAGGGAGCAGCAATGCTTAAGTTACCCTTTTCTTCATGAAACGTATAATGGTGCTCTTTTAAGACATGCTGCATTGTAATTACTGCTTTGCTACTGCAGTGTACTTCAGGGAATTGTAACTCACTGAACAAAGGTATCTTGCTTTTAGTTGCTGAACAGGCAATTAGCTTTCCCCAAAATGGCATTTTCATATCCCAGCAGCCCCATGAAGCAAGAAAAAAAGTCTATACATCATATCTTGAGCTCTCTCCTGTTTCATAGACTCTGAGGTTCCTTTCACACATGCTGCTGATCTGCGTTTGTCAGTGATAAATCAGAATAACAAAGCAACATTTCACTCCCTCTTGTCACTTGTCATACCTTTCCACCAAAGAAAATTTGCACTGATCAGCTGTAGAAATTTGGGAGTATTCAGCACAGAGGCTGCCCCCCCTTTCCTAGCTTTTACAAGGAAGATCCTGGGTTGTGTGTGCCTGGAGAGAATTTATCCTAGCATTTGATCCTGTAGGTCCTCAAACTTTCATAGTTTTGAGGGAACCTTCCTCCATAAGAATTGCTCCTACAAGGGTTTCCTTGGAAACCAGTGGAGTTTTAGCCCCAAGAAAAAAGAACATTTTAGATTTGTGACCCCCGAATAAAGCTGAAACTTAGAAAGATTTATTCTTACAAAGTAATGGTTAAATCTAGGGGAAAATATTACAAAAACAAAAATACTGAAAAAAAAATCCACAAACCCCATCATCAACCACCTTTCCTTGCTGTCTCCTAAGATTTCTTGGTGGTATGTCTTAAGAGGGAAAAAAGTCCTCCTCACCTGACTCCTAGCATTTAAAGCTGACCTCTAAAATGAATGTAGGGAGCTGGTGGCATAGCCTTCTTCACCCCATCTGCTTTGCTTCAGGAGCATCTAAGTATTCCTTTCCTTTCCTCTGCGGTAAAACTTCCCCTCCTATCCTTTCTTTCTGAGCATCCTTTTCTTCACTTTCTCATGAGATGGCGGTTTTAGATTTATTCTAGATATGTAAAAGTACTAATCATCCTTCCTTGTTCTTCAGGATTGGTATCCAAGACACATAATGCAGTTGCAGCAAAGAGGAGCCCTCATTTTTCTGAAGGGTTTACAGTCCCGTGGCATTCCTCAGTCCCACATCCTTCATATTTATAGTGACATACTGAGTTCAGTCTCTTCCAAAACTCTCACTATGGAAGGAATAGTATCATCCCCTATACGTGACCTCAGGATTGTCCTGACTTTCCTGCACTGTGGACAAAGATTCCTAGGAATTTAGGATCAACTTTGGCTCATTGACTTTAAGCTGCAGCCTTTTGATAGGAAAAAAAAAGAAAAGCAAAGCTTTGTACTGTGGAACATTTCAGAGATTTTAAATAAGTTTTCTTCCTGTTGTAAGAGAGTATTTTTTTAGTGAGAATTATCATTCACTCCAGCAACCTCCCCAGGGACGTGGTGGACTACCCATCACTGGAGGTCCTCAAGCTGTGGTTGGACAGGACTGAATAATCTGAGCTAGGCTCCCTTTCCTATGAAAGATTGGACAAGAGGATCTTTCAAGGTCCTTCCCAAACAGGGTTTTTCTATGATTCCATGATTCCATAGGATTCTGTGAGTAGCAGGTCTCTATGAGGTTGCAAAGGGAGAGGTCTTAAGGATTTTGCTTTCCAGTTTGGAAGATCTACAGCTGTGCATTAGGAGAGGAAATATATAACAGCTATCATATTGGCTGAATTGTCCAAACAGAATATTAAAGTGCTCATCCTCACAGAATAGACATCTCGACCATGTTTAATTCAAAAATTAATTTTTTTAGTCCCTCAGCTAAACTTTTTCAGTTCAACAGGTGACCTAGTCCCCTTTTAATATACTAATGCCTGTTAACTTTTTTCATTATTTTCAATCTTTCATATTCCCTATGGGACATTCTTGCACACATGCCTGTATTTTAAATCCAATGTAATCCATTAGGCCTCATATTTATTCAATTAGTTTCCACCTTGATACATCAGAATACCTGTTATTCCCCCTCTCTACAAAGCCAGATGTGTATGACAGATCATTCCCCATCAGCGACACAGACCCAACTGAAGCAATTCCTACAACTGCCCTACAAATTCATACCAGCATAATTACTCAAGGCAAATGAAGAAGTATTTTTTGAGATCAGCTTCCTGAATTAAAGAAAGATTTTATTTATTTATTTTTTTTAATATGGATTATTCCAGGGAATATTTCAGGGGGAAATTTTGATCCTGTCTAACAAAAATAATCATGCCACATTGACAGAAATTTAATTTGTGTGGCTATTCCAGTATGCTGCCCCAGATTTCCAGGAGGCTTGGATGACAGAAGGCAATTGCCATCAAGTAAGCAGCAACTCCTCTTAGACTCTCTTCAAAGTGCTGATGTGTCCACAGACTTGGTGAACAAACAACTTGCTTTCTGTATAGCTCAAGGAAGCTGTGTCAACAAGACAGAATTTGAATTATCACATGCTGCTGTTACATCTATAGAAGCAGAAGAAGGGAGTAGATGATTATGGCACAGAGCTTGTGGTTAGGGAGGGAGTAATAGTAGCTCTTCAGCATTAGTTGTTGATGGAAAACATCTGCTTCCTTTCCCATCCCCATGAAACAGGCACTTGGGAAATGTTGCCGGATGGTATCTCTCTGATCTGGGTCATTCTTCTGCTTGGAAGTCTTATGCAACATTTGGATCCAGTGAGAAATCATTAAATATCAGAATGGAAAGCAGATAAGGGATCTGCTGCCTGCATTCCTGCATCATGTCTGACGTGTGGCATATGGCCTCTGAGTGGATGAAAAGCGATGCCAGCCCCAGCAGGCAGCAGCACAAGAGGCCCTTTATTCTTCCCTGGGGCAGGAGTGGGGCAAATCCGGATTCCCGGACTGGTTCTGTCAGAACCCACCACAGCCCAAGCTGATACTGTTCATCTTCAGCAGCAGCACACTGGGCTCAGAGGTTAGCTAGACCTACACCATGACTGGGAGGGGAATGTTACACATGTTGCTGGGCAGGGGCTTTAGTTTGCACTGTTTACAAATGTCCCTTTTTTTCCCCAAGCACTTGCTTTCTTTTCAGGACTGAAGTTCATTCATGTTCTTCAAGGTAAACCACACAATGTATCACTGTGAAGAAAATGTAAGGAATGTGATGCAAAGGAGTGATGGTTTTGCTTAGCCACCATTTTTTCAAATTTTGTTACCAGCACATTTAATCCACCATACAAAAAAATAAATGACTGAAAGAGAATAAGGATATTAAAGGAGAGGCAATTTTTCATTTTGAATCAAAATTTAACCAAAAGGGTGGCAGGATTGATTTCATGGTCTCATGAAGCAGCGCCTACAAAGGAAGAAATGGGGGCTTTCCATATAAAGAATTTCTGATTGCAGAAAGTGTGAATACAGAACGGTTCCCCAGCCAGTGTATTAATCATTCAGAGTCTGAAGGGAGCTATATTTGTATATATAAACTATATATGAACATACACATATAGAGAGAGTATATACTCTTACAGATAGGAACATTACTGAGCCTTATAGATAAGCATGAAGGAAGATAACAAGCCTTTCTTTTATATTCCTTAATGATACACATACAGGAATCTTTTTTTTTTTTTTGTATTGTGTGAATTTATATGTAATTGGTAGATAAGTGAGGTGAGGGAGATAAGAGTTTTATTTCAAGGTGCCTTTATTTTATGTGTGTAGAATGTATCAGTGTTAAAATGCCTGTATATAATTAAGCATTTTATTCACATTGTGTGTATGTCAGATTGGTTACTATAATTGTGTTCAAGTCTCAAAGCAACTTGGTTTAAAACCTATAAGGATAGTAGTAAAATAAAGCAGGAAAGCAAGTCTTAAAAAGTTTCCCCACATATTGGCAGACTATGATGAAGCATCTCTTCACAGCTAAAGCATCCAACCATTATGCTTCATAAATCCAAATTTGTATTACTCACATTTATTTACAATATTTTGGGAGAAACCTGGCACCCTACCAGAAATACAGTTTAAAAAGCAATAAATGTCAGAGAAAAAAATCCCTTCTGTCATCATGTGATAAAAGAAGGAGTTGGCTAAATATATGGTGATGAATTAAAATATTACTAGTAAGACAGAGACTATACATAATCTTGGAAGAGAAATTCTGGAGATGAAGAGATACTGTAGTACAAGCTAGCTGTTCTGTAAATAACAAAATAAAGTACTACAATGAGCCATCTGCTTGCTCTTAAATGGGACAGTTGGAAATTCTAATACTGCATTTATTTATTTACTTTAAAAGGGCATGATTTCTTTCATTTATCTTTAAGCATTTAGGAATATTAATTAAAATGTCTAGGGAAGGTATCAGAGGGAGATGGATTTGAAGTAGCAGGTTCTGAGTCTTATTCTGTTCCTTGGTCTGTGACAAATCAATTTAAAAGCACTTCCCTAACACACCGGATGGGATACAAAGCCAAGAAATTGTTCCCCTAAATACAGGGTCATCTCTCTTGATTCAGCGGGACTGTTGCTCACTTCTATTGTTCACTAAAGTCTAAATCCTCAACAGTGCCTTGGGGGCAAAACCCCAAGAAAACTACAAAGCTCAAAGCTGGGATTTCAAAAATTCCTAAACCCTATTCCTGAAGTATTGCTAGTGGAAAAGCAACTAAGAGCAAAACTGCACTGACTGCTTGCATCCCACCATAAAAAGGTTTGATGATATGTGGAAGGGAATGCTTTTGCCCAACAGCATAGCAACAGAGCATTTATCTGTGTTCTAGGACATTTCGATTAAGTGTTCTCTACCCACCTATTTGAATACTTTTCCACCATTTAAATATGTTTTTCCTCCGTGACACAAAGGTGTCAGCATGCCATTACTCAAATTATAGTTACCCACCGTTTTTGAATACATAAACCCCAGGCCCTGTACCTTGTCTTTGAAAGCTAAGGGACAAAATCAGAAAGATGTGTGTAACTACAGTCAGCAGCCAGTCACAAGACCTCCTCCTGAACATGCAGGCAACCTCAAGCAACACTGCTGTCAGATTTTACAAGCCCTGTTTTGATGTGGCCTGGCTCAGGAAATTGCATGTGAGGCACTTCCACTGCTGGAATTTTTCAGTGTGCATGAAATAATTGAGTCCTCACAAGACAGAATAAAAGATCATTAGAAAAGTGTAGAGAAATTGTAAAGAAGTAGTCAAGACTGATATTCCAGTGTGTACTAAAACAGAGTAGCAAACAACTGAAGGAATGTTTTATTGCCCAATAGGTTAGACTGGGCATGTGACGATCCTGAAACATGTGTTCCTGTATTTCCTGCATTCAGAACAAATGTTTTCATTGTTAGATTGACAGGGAAATCCATCTCTTCATCTGTGTTTTATCAGAAAGGGTTGGATTTAAACACTCAGTACTGAGGCCATTGATGAACATTTCATTTTCTAAGCTTCAGCTCTGTGCCATATACAAGGTAAATGAAGGACTTATGCAGGACAAAGGGTTGTTAATTTGTTAGCCTAAGATGGCAGGAGTATGAACTCTTACAGGGGCATGCCCGATATTATTGCTTCCAATGAATAAAAGGATGTACTGCCCTAAGTACCTACAAAATCATGAACATTTTCCAATTCTTTTCTTATGTAAACAGTTTCTACTCCCATCACAGAGATATTATTGGTGGACAAAGGAAAAAAATCTGTGTGGTAATGAATGTCAAGCTGGCTTTCATAAACTATCACACTCCATTAAGATGAAGGATATGCTGAAAAAATACACACCCCCACGAGGTAATAGAAATGCCCACAGCCAACAGGATCAAAAATTTGGCAGCTTTTACACTTATATTTCTGATACCATAGACAAGGCTGCTTTGACAGGCATTGCCAAAGCCCTGTCTCATGGCAAGGGCAATAGGATAAGGAACTGGGACTTTTTTCAGACATGAAAAAGTCATTTCACTTCCCTGGAGGTGTTGCAGAAAGCGGTTAGAGAACACTGGTTGCTTTATCACAATGGAGCCCTGAAGGATAGTCCAAAAAGCAGACAGGGGTTTGGAAAAATATCCTAGATTGCTTAATTTCATCAAGGTAACCATCAGAGAGCTACATGAAAAGTCAAAATGGAAAATTATGGCTTTTACCTTATGAAGTGATTCAACATCTCTAGTGTTGATAAGAACAGGGTTGGGTGGACAGAGGAAGTTATAAAAGTCAAGCTTAATTATATATGTAAATCTTTAAAAGAAAATATTATATAAAAATTTGGGTAGAAAAACATTACTGTTAGAGAAGTTTTCCCAGCATCTTAATGCCAAAAAAATTGTAGCCCTTTTTTTAACAAGGAAGTAACATTCAAATAGTAGAAAAAAAAATATTTGGATTTATGACTGTTGATGTTTATTCTTCTTTTCTTCTAACAGATCATTAACTTATAACACAACACATTTCTGAGTCTGCCTTGGTCTACAAAGATACAAAGCCCATGGGAATATTTAAAAAGAACTCTTTCAAACTCTGATGGGCTATTGTCTTTGCTTTCTTCATTTCCTTTAATCCTCCAAAAAACTGTGGCATTATTGCCCCTTTTTTCCCAGCAGTATAAGACAGAGTCCAGTCAGAAGTGAATGTGAGGGAAAGGGCTTGTGACACCAAGTTCAGTGAGTCCCTATGCCTTCGAATGAGAGCGTCACACAGTCGGATATCAGAGCACTCTAAATATTAAATTAGCACCACTGAAAGACAGCTATGCATTGCTAGGGATGCTTTTAAAGGGAAAAACACTTTTCTCATCCTTCCTTTTTCATCTGTATAGCAAAACTTCCATTAGGAAGAATTCTTTCATTTTATTGTGCTTCACTATGCAATGTTCAAATATAAAAAGTTTTTATGGGTTTATCAAAAATCTTCAGGTTATACTCCAAATAGAAAAAAAATACCAAAACCAACAGAACCAAAAAACCCCACACACCTCTCTTTAAAGTACATAAACATAAATACATATAGATGCTGGTGTATACTGAAGGCCTTCCAGTCACAGAAGTGGAGCTGAGATGATTATTTTTTTAACTCCATTTACTTGGCATCAGTTATGTATACTTTCAATGTTGTCTTCACAGAGGAAGATTTGGGTTTGTTTGCTTCTTTAAATTGAAAAATCCATTTCTATTTTCCTTCTGGGAAAGAGGGCTGGAGAGCATGAATCTTTGAGCAGAGATAAATTATAGGAGAAGTAATAAAAACAAACAAAATAGTAAATTGCGTGGAGTATACATCAAGACTTCTTTTCACCTTTTCTCCTTACATAGAGAAGGCACAGCTAGTGAAAATGGGATTGAAATAGTGAAATTATTGGTATGGTTAGAAAAGATGACTAAGCCATTTTCCTATACAGCCTCTTATTTCAGATTTTCTTGCTCCATTCTATGAAGCTTCTGGACACTTTGCCATACTGGATATCACGCTCCATAAACCTGTTGGTTTGCACCAACTTCTGTTTTCTGTTGGTCTGCTCTAAATAAATTGGTTTAAGATGTAAGTTTTGTTCCTGTGAGGTCACACGTACAAAATTTTCTCCTGAATTTACCTAAATTTTCCTCTGCTCCCTGTGAGGAGGCCTATATTCTTTTGGGCAGCTCTATGGCTCAGTTAATGTCATACACTGGGATCATTTTAAGTGTTCAGATAAAGTCACACTTACGTATTATCAGAGACTCATTGCATTTTGTCATATCTTTGGCAGAACTTGAAAAAATACTAAATTACTATGAGAAAGCTTTTGCTTTATGTGGTCTGAAGATCGATAGCAAATTTAAAAAAAGACAGAGTATGCCTGTGCTGAAGTTGAAATTTAATGTATTGCTAACATCTGCTTCCTTTGCATGACTAGGCACACTCACACTTTAATTTGTTCTCTATCACCAAAATTTTCAGTTCTTTTTATGAACTATGTGTTACTGTCACATTTAATATAGAAATCCTGCATGAAAGAGCTCTCACACATGTAAGTTTAATGCTCCCAGCTTCAATTCCTTCCTCTGAAGGGCCATGAACCCACTTCTCTCGCCTTGAAGATAAAGGTTTGAATCAGTATATGACAGGCTTATGTGAGAGCAGATGCTCTCATGCCCTCTTATTGTGATTGCTCCATTTTAATATTAAATATAATATTAATATTCCATATTCAGTAGAGCAGAAGGAGAGGGTGAAAAAGCACCTGAACAGAAACATGACCCAATATGTTCGCTCTTAGGGTCTAGAAAAAAAAGGGCATGCTGTTACTCTTCCTGCTACAATCCATACTTAAAACTCTTAAACTTGTGCTGGCATTTCAACAGGGACCTAGACTTCTTAGCAAACACTGTCATAACAATGTACAAGGTGTGCTTACAGCTCTCCAGCTGTGGTCCACACCACATAGAACTGTTTCAGCAGGAAGGATGAAGACTGAAGAGTACCATAAAGACCAGGGTTTAAGTCTTATGTGGAGTAATTAATTAAAAAGGAAAGAAGAAGAAAGGAAAGATTCAAGTGTCAAAACCTGTTACTGTTGGAAGCATACGTGGCTAATCCACAGAGGAAATGAGGGTCAGAATATGAGAAGATTTATTTTTTCTTGCTTTGCACAAACAGAATATAGAAGTATCTTCTAAGGAAGAGTCTCAACCAGTGAGAGAAGTGAGGACAACTCAGAGTTTCAACGTCAGTGGGCTTTAAATTGGGCTAAGCAGCCAGAGAGTTACATGTCTCAGAGCCCTTAAGTAGAACCCCATGGCAATTAGTGACCTCCTGCTGCTAAGGATGCAGCTGAGTGGGGGTCACCTGACTATCTAAACTTCACATTAAATCATGATAGGTCTAAGCACTTAAGATGAGCAGGGGCCTGCTGCCAAAGACACACAAAGCCATGCTTGTGTCACCATGCTTCCAGCTGGGCCAGCACAATGCTCTGGGCTCTCATCTGCAGCCCTCCAGGCTGGTCCCACTGCCCACAGAGTGACTGGGTGCCAGCTGTTTTCCAACAGCACAGATATGCAATTCCCAGCTTGGTGTCAGCTCCAGCGCCATCTCAGCAGACTTCAGAAGGCCTGGAGAGGTTTTAAGGATCTGGTCCAAGCCACAGGAAAATGGAGATTGGTCATGATACTTGTCTGAAATTGCAGGTGAGAAAAAAAAAGCAACTTTGCCATCCCAAAAGCTCAAAAGTTGTTGAAAATCTTAACAGAAACTGTGAGTTAAAATCACAGAAATAATTGTGTAAAATAAAAAAAGACACAAACCCTGTGTTCTCCCACAGTTGCTCTGTTTGTCAGTTTGTGACTAAGCTTTCCAGCATCAAAAATGCAGGCTGTACCCTGCAGATGAGCCAGTTGATTTGGAGGTCAACATTAAGTCAACCATCAGCCTTTCAAAGGCTTCTTTACTAACCTCTTTAGACTGTCTACAGCCTTAACTTGTGTACAAAACAAGTGATCAGCATAGCAACAAATCCTTAAAGTAAATGGAGAAGTAGCACTGTACATTTAATATATGTCTAGACAATAGCCATAGTGTTAGTTTCTGAATTACAGCATAACAAACAGGGGCATATACAGGTTAATTAGTAATAAAGTTGAACTATTAAAGTGGATCTCAGTTAATTCATTGGTTTTCAAAGTATTTCAGGCTAGATGGATTCTAGCCAAGGCTCCAAGCTTATGAAACAGTGATTCATGGCTAATAAGGGCAAATGCCCTAGAGATACGAATATTTGTTACCCCAACACACTGACCTTTTCCCAAAGAGGCAGAAATTTAATTATCTCCTTTGAAAAGCACAATTATAGAAAAAGTCAAAACCTGATTTATATTCAGTTTCTGCATTTTTCACAGATAAATAAGCAGGGAGAAAGAGAAACTGAAGGAACATTTGAAAATAGCCAGAACCAAAATTAGTATATGTATGTGAGTGTGTTTTGGGGGACTGAAGAAGATTTCTTCTGCTGCCAGTTTTGTCAGGTCTTTCAATTTTGGCTCACTTTAAGTCATAAGCCATATGACACAAACCTTTCTTTACAGCAAAGTCAAAACTCAGAAAACTGCATAGTCTGTCTCTCTGTGTCTCAGCTCTGGTTGGGTTTATTGGCTTCACTGGGAAGGTAAGTAACTGGTCAAAGGGTCAGTGGCAGATCCCCAGTGGCAGGGACAGGCATGCAGCTGCCAGTCCTAGATTCACCACCAGAAGATTCCAGCACATTCCCACACTGGCATGCCTTGCAGGGGCTGCTGCTTCAACTCTGAGTGCCAATGCCAAATAAAAAGGGGCTATGGTCAAAAAATTAAATTCCGTGAAGCTTTACTCAAAGATGGAATTTTGATCTGTTTTACTGTATGGGGAATTATCTGCATTAATTTTGTTCCTTGTACCAAGACTCCTCCAACAGCTAAAATCATGACGCTGTGAAAATGGTTGGATTAAGTCAGCAATTGTCCACGGTTAAGCCATCTACATTAAAACATAACAAAAAAGCCTTCTTAATTATAAATGGCAAACAAGCTGAATGCAGATTAGCTGATACACTTTCATCAAGTATGATTCTTTTACAGTGGTCTGAGCTCTGATCCACTGTACTCACACAGGATCTCTGGGGAATCTATCTCCTGTAAGATCATATCTTAATTTGCTCGGGTAATATTTTTAGCAATTTGATGTCTTCCTACCCCCTTTCCCACCAATGAAATAAATCATATTGTGGTCATTAAGTAAACCCATTCATCCAGTTCCATTTGCTATAATTCTGCCTGCTACTGTGTAGCCTGGGGCTATTGATCAAGCATAGCATTCCCATCCAAGAGTGTGTATGTGAGCATGTGTTTAATTAGAAACTTAATTTATTGCAATGACAGCATGGAAACTTTTAAACACAGGAATTTTCAGCCCTATTTCCAGCTCTTAAAAACATGCATGCCTTGTTTGATTGCAGACAGCTTATTTCATTTATACAAAAAAATATTTCCATGATTAAAATTAATTATGAAAATATTTCATTCATTTATTTTTCATACATTCCCTTTAAGAGTTTATAAGGCTCCCAAAGGCAGAAACAAAAGTTATTTGAACCAGTGTATGTCTTTGCTATATTACAGAACCACAGAACTACAGGGACGGGAAGGCACCTCCAAATCCCTGCTTGGAGCAGGGTCACCTACAGGGGTTGCTGAGGACCATGTCAAGTTGGCTTCTTAATATGTCCAAGGATGGAGATTCCATAGCCTTTGTGGGCAACTTGTGACACAGCCCAACCACCACTTTCACAAAATAAAGTGTTTTCTTATGGCTGCATGGGATTTGCTGTATCTCAGCTGGTGCCTGTTGCCTCTTGACCTGTTAGTAGGAGACACCAAGAAAAGTCTGACTCTGCCTTCTTTACTTCCTCAACCAGGTTTTTATATACATTTTATATAGATATATATAATCAATACGCACTGATAAAAGCCCTGCTGAAGTCAAGGTAAACAACACCCACTGCTCGCCCTTGTTCACTGAGTCCATCACTTCATCATGAAAGGTTCTCAGGTTGGTCAGGCATGATTTGCCCTTCATGAATCCACACTGGCTACTCCAAAGCACCTTGTTTGGAAATGATTTCTGAAAGACTGAATTGAAGTCTGCATCCTCCTTGAAGAAAGAGGTGATATTTGTTTTCTTCCCATTCTTAGAAGTCTTAATCATTGGCACAACCTTTCACAACTAATGGACAGAGAACTGGCAGTGATATGGGACAGCTCCCTCAGCACCTCCTGGCTGTATCCCATCAGGTTCCAGGGACTTGTGTACATCCAGGTTGTTTAGGTGTTCCTTTACCAGGTGCTCCTCAACAAGAGTAAGTCTGCTTGCCCCAGACTTTTTCTCAGGTCTCAGGGGCCTGGGATTCCAGTGAGCAAAACTTACCAGTGAAGATCAAGGTGAAGAAGGCACTGAGAACCTCACTGTTTTCCATGTGTCCTGTCAGCAGGTCCCCTGTGCCATTTTTGCAACAGATCCACATTTTCATGTTGAATTATCTATAGACACCCTTTCTGTGGCCATTCAAATCCCTTATCAGGTCCAGCTCCTGGTGAGCTTTGGCTATCCCAGCCCTGTCTCTGCACACCTAGGCAGTGCCTCTATATTCACCCCGGGTCATCTGCCCCTGCTTCCATGCCTCACACATCTTTTATGTTTGAGTTAAGTCAGGACCTTGTCCTCTATCCAGGATTCCTGCCACCTTTGCAAGGCATGAAGGGCTCTAAAGGAGCAGTGTGCCTAGCTGACAGCACAATTTCAGAGCAGCAGCATGTTGCCATTTTCTGCCTGAAGCAGTGAAGGCTGTCACAGCCATTTATTCGGGGCACTGCAAGCCACGTAACTATTATTTTTCCCCACAGGAATCCACCTCCTGGTGACTGTGAAGCCCAGCACTCGGCACGCCTGCTGTGGGGACCTCTCCTCTGAGGATACATGGCTGCAGGGTCCCTGCTCTCTGATGGAGATCACCATCCATCCCTCGTGGCCACGGCCCCGCTGGCCGCAGGCTGTGCTGCAGGGAAGGCTCCAGCCTGGGAGGGGGATGGAGCCAGGGCAGGCTCGGGTCGCTGCCTGCTGATCACCTGCAGCACAGACATGAGCTGAATGACAGAGTGAGCAAAAGCACCAGTGAAGCAGACAAATGTGATAAAAGATGCTGTGAGGGCAGCTTGAATAATTCTGTGAAGAGCATTGGCTTGTCATCGGGGTACTAAAGCCTTGGAAAATTCACATTCGAGATATGCAAAATTTTCCTCGTTTCTTGGTCATAACAGCAATCTCAAGGTCTATTGCACAGCTAAAACTTAGATTACAACAGGCAAATTGAGCTTTCATAATTTTCATCTGGAATATCAGAATTAAACTCTCACAAAACACCTCCCTCACACCCTTTAAAATGAGAACTTTTTCTGGCTCTTCTTCATTCCTTCCAATTGTAAAAACCTTACTCATTGCCTAAATTTCCCAGTTATTTCCTTCTAAAAACACAATTTTTTCCCTAATATTTTCGTATTAAATATGACCATGCTTACTGCCAGAACAGAAACAGCTCACTCCTCTTACAAGGCTGCAGCTGAAGCTTCTCCTAAGATTAAAGGAAAATCCCTCCTAGGTATGATTTGATTTGAGCATTAGCAAGACATCTGCCAAGATATTAGCACAATTATCCAATACAGTACACACTCTTTAACTTGCTACTTTATTTATTTTATTTCCAATACAGGCCATGTTTCATTAATTAATACTTCATTTCCAGTAACCATAAGGTGCTGTCCAAGAAGCTGGCTAAGAAAAAAGCAGAGATAACCTCAAGATTCATTATCTCCCCAACTAACACACTCCTGGTCACAGAACCTGGAGAACAGGGAGGAAGAGCTTGTGCTCCTATCAGGAATACCCTTCAAGACTATTTTGGAAATAAATAGGAATTTTACCAATTCCTCCACATCCAGCTTTTGTCTCCAGACATTGAATCTTATTATAATGCATGCTGCTTCAAAAAAGAAAAAAAAAAAATCAAAAATGAGAATGGCAAAAAACTTTTATGTTGTGTTCCACTTTACGCCCAGCACTAGTAAACCAATTTAGATGTGGCAAAAAAATGAGAAGTACCTGTGCTCTCTGCTAGAGTTTGACAACTTTATTTGTCATCTTAGAACCCTGGAAAATCCATTTTGTTGTAGATGTTTAACATCTTCTTTTTTAATCATAGGAAAGATACAAAAAGACTCATGCAAAACTTTGTCAAGCACTAAAGAGATTATGTCCAATGTCTTTTCAGTAGTTTGATATTCAGTATTTCCCTAAATGCATTTCAACTGCTGAGTGGGGTTGGGTTTTTTTAAGAACATATTGGAAAATACATAGACCTCTAATGTTTCCTCTCTTGTGTTTGTTCCCAGCAATAATTGGATCAACTTCTCCTCCTCTTTTAGGGAAGAAAGCTATCTTTACCACACGAAACATTGTTTTCTGGTTTTCATCTCCAGATGTCTAAGAACCTCAACTCAAAGAGTTGCCTAGAGGTGCACATCCCTGACTGGGACAGACACAGAAATGCTGTGATGCTTTAAAGAATAAGTCTTTCCCTATGGTGGTTTGTAGTTTTATAAGGAAGACAGTGACTCAAAAGCAATGTTGTAACCAAGGACCCTAGGTTATGGAAAAGGTTAAATTTCTCTTGCATTTTCTATTTTATTACTCATTTTAATTCTTTTTCTTGCCTCATCCTCCACTCACTGAAGGCAGCTCAATCACAGGGATATTTCACCCCCTGGTCATCTCTCCAGGGCAGGCAACAGAAACTCATTTTTCTATCTCATTCTGCAAATGCTCTTTTCTACACTTCCTCTGTCCCTTCTAACAACATTATATCTATACCAAAGTTTTTGACTCTGTGAGGTTTTTTACTTCTCTGTTGTTACTTGCAATTAGCTTAACAACTTATCACTCATCCACAGAGGCCTTAAATAATTTATATTTCAGGTTTTGCTTCACAGTATTTCCTCCCAAGCCTTTTGCAAATTATTCTCTTTTTTTTTGTCCTCAAGAGTTCTTTGCTCATAAACACTGCCAATCTATTTTACTTAATACATTTCTGATTGTATTAAATTGGAACATTTACATGTTAATACACCTGTATTTGTATCCAAAATCCATCCCTAATGATCATGGTACTTACCATATCCATTTTACTTAATAAAATTCAGTCTGAAGTTTTTCCTTGCTGAGTTGCCTGTAACACATACTGATATAAAAATGAGTTCTACATGAAACTCTAGTCCTCCTTATTAATGACTGAATAAATTATACAAATTAAAATTCCCTAGATATCACTGCAGTCACTAATCTAATGCTCTCAGCCATCTCTGAGTGTGCTTCCCTACCCTGAACCACAGGTGGTAAACATTTTTCCTTCCCCCTCAATACTTCAATTTAAACCGAGTCCAAATTTCTACATTCCCCTTCATTTTTAATAATCGTTGACAAAAGCTGAGAGGAGTTATTAACTCACAGTGCCACCTTTCCCAATTTTCCTTAGGAAATATTCTGATGCAGAGGGTGTCTTCTGAATTCCTAATTTAGTCCTGACAGCACACACTACACAAATAAGAATTGACCAGGCATTACCCTAAGTTTTGTAAACAGTATTAGTAAAATAAAAATAAATATTTACAACCATTGTCAATAGAAAGACTATTGAGACCTTGTATAGATTTTATGTGCCTGTATGTTTCTTTTACGAACTGGTTTAGAATCAATATTTTAAAGTTGTTTTTGTTTTAATAAAAAACATGACAACAAAACTCATTTTTTTCCAGAACCAACAGGGCAAAGATCTTGGGCTTCAGAAGAGGAGCTTCTTCTAAAACCCTGTTTAAAACCCCCAATCTCTGTAGAAGATTCAGTTCTATATACATGATAAAGGGAATATAAAATTGAATAAAAACACTGGTAAGCTGCTGCTGTGTTGGAGATTGATTCCCTTTATATTTGCACACTGTCATGAAAATTGCTTTTGCTGCTTCTCCTCTCTCTTCCTTGTCCCTCTCCTTTTCCATATCCTTGTGAGGGTGGACTGGGTGAATGTGGAGCAACACATTGCTGATTACATTCATACACACATATGGACAGACAGACAAGTTATCCAAAGTTTTCCTGGGTTAGAAGTACTTATTTGAGTACCTCTCCCCCAACAGTTGTCAGTTATCATGAACTTGTAGAATTGAAATAATCTTGGAAAGCTCTGCCTTTCCGTTTAGTTAAAACTGACCCATGGGTTCAGATGTTAATGGAAAACAGAAGGAGAGCAGAGACACAGGACAGCATGCAAAAACAAACTTCCTCTTTTAGCAGCCCAGGCTAAAAAGTAGGAAAGTGAATTATTTCTGTCCAATCTACATTTTATTTTGTCCCTTAGAGGGTACACCATGCCCAGGAAGCCAGTTTTTCACATTCCTTCTCTAAATTTAGTAGTGTTAAAGAAAATCATGGGTGTGTTCTGATGACTTGGCTGCCAGTGAGAAGCACTTCCTCACTGCTTCCCTCATGTGCCATAGGCCAGAAATTTCTTAGTACTACAAACTTAACTATACAACCAGTCCTCATGCACCACACCAATACTAGTGGGCCTTAAAAGATAGATAATGAAAATAAGTATCAAAATCAGGCAATTCTTCTCCTCATTCATGAAAAGTGAATTTCCTTTCCCTGTAAAATATCAGAACAATATTCTGGACAGTGAATTTTAAAAAGAAGTTTTCTGCCTGTCCAAGGATGGCTTGAAACTTCAGGATGCACAAATGAGAAATTAATATCTGGAGAGCATCACTTCTCAGACCTATGCCTGCATATCAGTGAGAAAGGCACTTGAATGCCTGGAAAAAAACAGAAGTTTGCCTCAGTCTAATATTGTACTGAGTGGCATAAGAATGTGATTCTTCCTCTCAGTCTACCCTTCCTCTCTTATTCTACTAAAGGGGGAAATGCACAGAGTAAAGGTACCTTGCATTTCTTCCCAGAAAAATTTAAAACAATTTTTTTCTCTTTCCTGTACCAGACTAGATACTTGACAAAAAGCCTCCCAACTATTTCTTCCTTTCCCTCAGGCTACTTCACCATTTCTTTCAAGGTTTTATTTGGGATATTAGTGAGTCTTCTGCTTTATTTTAAGGATGGTAAAGATCAGAAATATGGTCAGAGTAATGGATTGGGACAAGAATACAAACACTTTCTGTACCCTGTGTTCATTATCAGTCCCTGGCTGGCATGTATTTTTTTCCATGTCCTTAACTCTTCGGCATCTTTTCAGATTGCTTTCTTCTGGATCTTCTTCTTTGGCTGACTTACAATACACCAGAGTTTTAAAATGATAAATAAAATTATTTTTATTCTCTTTTCCTCTCTAAAATTCATTTGACTGTTGTACACTCAAAATTTTGTAATAATTTCTGAACTTCATTTACTTTACTCTCATTCCATTTTAAAGCCAGAAGGATCTTATTTTGAAGTGCTTCCTGCTGCTACAGGACTTCAAATCTCTCTTTTCTCTATAAAATAAATGCTGACATTTTATTATAATCATAGGCCTTCAGCTAATTAGGACTTTAGGAGAAACAAAACTGTTGCAAAACTTGTGGTAGAATAGAGTGAGCAGCACAGCGGTTCCTGGTGTCCATCTTCAATATGCTAAAAGGGAGACAAGAAAAAAAAGGAAACAAACACACCAGAAAACCACAGCTTGAAGAAATGGGCCAAATAATTCCCATTCTCTTGGACTGGTGTGTTAGAAGCATCCCTCCTGTGAACAACTGTCGAACAGGCACATGGTCCTTGGCTGACAGCACATTTTCCTTCTCAAGGAAGATTGATTTGGATTAATATATTCATTGTATATTTTGTGTATATGCTCAGAACAAATGCACACCCACATATTTATGTGCTATCGTTTTTTCACTGTGTGAGAAACATATTGTTTGAACTTACTGGAATGACCAGTGGTAATAAATCACGTCACTTCTGTCAGTAAGCCATGGCAGAAAGGGGAAAAAAAAAGCCTCATGCATATGTTTTAGGGACATTTTGTTCTTGTTTCTCATTGTCTCACTTTTCCTGACTCCAGTCAGAAACTCGGCAAATGAGGACTGACTTGTTTAGCACCCTCCAAATGTGTTGAAATGAGTTTAGTCACAGCCCACACAGATTGCTATTTCTGTTTACTGAAGTCCAAATCTGCTCTACAACTCGGGATCGTGGATCAAAGATCAGCCAGCAGGCAACAGATATTTCATTTCCATATCTTACATGCAGAAGAAGACCAAAAATTTGTCATTTACCAGGCTTTCCACAAAACAGGTATAAGCATCATGCAGGTGGGTTTTATATAAAATACATATAAGGATCATAAAATGGGCTCAATCAACAGTAGAATATATTAATCATAAAAGTGCGACAGGAGATTTTGAAAGCAAAGTGATTGTCCAGCTCTCATAAGGCTTATTTTGTTGAATATTGTTTCAATTCAAGTCCACATTAACTGTTTTCTTTTAGATTACACCATTAAAAATAGTATTTCCCTTAAATAGGTTATCTAAAATGCTTTTATGATGTGTTTATGACATCTCTGATGATATAATAAAGTTCCTTTAGCTCCTATAAATATTCTTAAAGGGGTGTTTTCTGCAGGTCGTTCTTCCACACCAGGCCGTGCAGTGATATATGATGCCATTAGGAGGCCATCTTAAGCCCAGTTTCCCCACCAGATGTATATATTTTTAATTATTCTTTCTTTGTCAGGATGAGTGACATTTTACTGGTTGCTATACTGAAAGTGGCAGGCAGTTGATGAAGTGCGCCATGGACCTGTCCTTCCACTCATCAATTTCTTGCAGGTGTACAGTTTTGCTTTTAAACACTATAATTCTATGTCAGATGAGTTGTGTGCAAGCTTAGGGGGTCTGTTCAATAAGCCATAAATTCTGTGGGTGGTTCTTCATATTACTCTAAGTTGGGGTGCCTTTGCTCCTTTCAGCTCAACATAGCTCTTCATTATTTTCACATTCATCCAGAAGCTCATAGTCATAATAAAAAGGGAAGGGAATGGAAGGGAAGGGAATGGAAGGGAAGGGAAGGGAAGGGAAGGGAAGGGAAGGGAAAGGGAAAGGGAAAGGGAAAGGGAAAGGGAAAGGAAAGGGAAAGGAAAGGAAAGGAAAGGAAAGGAAAGGAAAGGAAAGGAAAGGAAAGGAAAGGAAAGGAAAGGAAAGGAAAGGAAAGGAAAGGAAAGGAAAGGAAAGGAAAGGAAAGGAAAGGAAAGGAAAGGCTCAGACTCAGAAGCACAGGCTTTATTTATTTCTTTGCAATAAAATTAGTATTATTCTCTCGAATTCTACGCATGCACAACTCCTATGTAGGATGGCAACCTTTCTGCCCCATTTACTTTCTCTCTCTTTATCCTGATTGGGTCAGAATAAATGTTATATTACTCTTTGAATGCCAGAGAGGAAAGTATTCTTAAGGCAAAAAAATAAGGAGTTGGAAAGGAGAATGACGAAAAAAAAGACCAAATGGAGTTTTCCTGGATCCTAGGGAACTTGCCCAATTTGACAACAGACAGGCTTGGAACAACTTTTAAATTCTTCAAAAAAAAAAAGTCCAAGTTCATCATCAAGTACTAGTTAATATCTTTTTGTGATAGCCCTATATCTATACTTCCTCTTCATGCACCTGGTATTATAATGATGAGATCAGCTGGAAGGTGCTAAGGACTACAGTTTGGGAACAGCAAGAAATGTACACACCCATTTCAAGTTCAGCTGCCTGTCTTGAAAGATGACTTCATATATTTGCTCTCCAGGCTGGATTCTCTCTCAAACATATGACTATGGCTCAAAACTAATTTCATTATTGGTTTGGATCCATTTCTGTACTGCCCAACAGACAGTGAAACAGCTGTCACAGAGATGGCATAGCTGTGCTAATGCAGAGCTCTGCTGAGGTGAATGCCTTTAAGCCACATGGTTCTTTCATAAGGACTAAAATAAAGACAACAGAAATGGAAAACCTATCACTTACATATGGGATTTATTATGCATATTAATCACCTTTGCATCAAACTTCTGTGACTTCTCATGCTAATCCATGCAACTATAGCTTGCACATATGGCTCTTTTCCATTTTACCTATTACAGAGGACTTAGTACCTGTAGGCATTTTTCCACTGGAAGAGATTATCAATATAATCAGGGCAATCTCTCAAACTCCTTTCCCACAAATTAAAGTTGTTTTCTATAATTTTTCAAAATACACAGCACTTTTTTACTCAGTGTTTAGCTTTATTTCCTCTCCTTTCTCTGTGTCTTCTCTAGTTTTTTAATGTCTTGCTCTTGTTGGAACAAACCTATGGTAGATAAACAATATTTTTTCAGAGGTAAAGCTCAGTCCTCCAAAGCAATATTTTAGCACTATCGAATACATCTTAAAAACATTGAGGTGAAATAAAAATCTTTTTGATTGAGCTAATGCACTGATTTATTTTATGCAAATTTCCTCTACCAGTAAAACATGTTAATACATGTAATAGACATTTAAAGGGGCAAGGCAAATTTAAAAAAGAGAGAATGGACTAGAGTCTCTATACAGACCTAGTCATTTATAGGTCCTGATGTTTTTCAGTAATGTCACTGCTAAGATATTTTGAGGCTAAAACAGAATCATATCAGGTAAAACATAAATGAAATTTTAGTGTAGGAGCTGAATTTTACAATAGCCCAAATTCAGGAAATGTGTCCTCCAGTAGCAAACTAAAGCACCTAAACTAGAAGGGCCCTTGTTCTGCTTATGGAGAAACAGACTTCTCAGAAATTCAGCCCACCTAAAATCCCAGTTTGTACCTGGCATTTCCTGTGGCTAAACTCATACTATGGAAAGCACTCACTCCGCTGCAAAATTCTTGGTGCCCATTCACAGAGAGACCCCTGACTACCCAGGATGGACCATGTCCCTCTCAGGTAAAAGGTCCATGTCCACACTGAACGAGATTATTATCCCTTCTAGGGTTTAGCTAAAATTCTTTGGGTGCAGCATCAAGTTATGAATGAGTTGATAAGAACGTAGAGACTGCAGGAATCATGCTGGAGGTGTGCAGAGAGCTGAAGGAGTCCAAGCTACTGCAGTTGCATCCATATGATAGAGGGGTGGTTCTAGGACCATTTCCCAGAGCTGCAACCTGTTTTCCTCCCAAAAGGAATGAGGTGATTTGCTGTGAAAGACAGCCTTGCATTGTGCATGATAAGGAGACAGGGCTGCATCAGGGTCTCAGTCATCTGATGGTGTAGATTTAAAGGTTTAATCCTCTAGGGATCCTATGGAATATCTAATGTGCTTTAAAAATAAATCAAAACCTAAACCAAAATCCCCAAAACAATAACCAAAAAAACCCCAACAACTAATCAGAACCAAAGAAAAACAAAAGCCCCTTTCTTCCTCCCTGCACCAAAAAACAAATCCAAACCCAAAAAACCCAAAAAGGATTAAAGAGTAAACCTGAACCTGATCTCACCACTCTTCATAATTTTCTCACTCCCTTAGTTTGTTTCAACACTCACCATCAAACTGCCTAGATCACACTTGCCATATTCTTCATTATTTTAGACCGTTTTTAATTTTCAGACATAGGCTTGGTCTCTGGTCTTTTGTTAAATTTAGCAGGTTACTTATTTGATTTAGTCTTGGTGAATTCAAGCCTATGGATTTTATGGTGATAATAAAATTGCTCCAGTTCTTCAAGTGATATTTACTATGGACCACAGGTGCACACAAAAAAAGTTTTGCTTTCTTTTGTTGTACAGGTTTTTGCAGTGAAGCAGCAATTAATGAAAAAACAATGACATTTTTCTCCTCAATCATTTTATAGAGTGAATTGTTGCATTTACAACCACAGTAGATGACTATATTATTTGTAAACTTTCTCAGTGGATGTGATGTCTCAGCATACAGGTAAAAGTATATACACACCTTTTTCTTCGGCATAAAGTCACAAAGAGGTCTTGCTGCCAGTAAAGGCCAATTTATTGCAGAATGTGGGTAAACATATTGCAATCAAATATTTATCAGTGAAGAATTTACCTTCCCTTAGCTTAGTCCTGATATGTCAAATGCCACACTGGGACAGAAAGGTGAATTACACCCTATGCATTTTTTAACTCGCTTAAAATACCTCTGCTTGCTTTTTCTCTTGGAAAAAGTAGATAACCACAACTGGCATGGCAGAAACATGAAATCTGTATGGACTAGGCTCTCTATTAACCTTGAAAAATCAATTGAAATAGAGCAGTTAAACATAACTAAAGGATTTTTCAGACCGACAACCAAGCTTCAGTGAAAACCACTGATGTTTAGGCTTCTAAGATCCTAAATAATTTTTGAAAAATTACCTTAAGTTTTTAAAAATCAAAGAGTAGTTTTGGAAATTATAGCCAAAAGAAGTATTCTCATGTTCTCTAATGACTTTTCAAAAAGTGCAGCAGGAGACACCAGCATATTCTTTCTGATATATTACAAAATAAGAAGATTTAGCAAAGCAAAGGTACAAACCATAGCCATATCTGTTGAAATGCACATGAAGCATGAAGCATTTATACAGTGTGGTGAGATACTTGTATTATCTATTTAATTGTTTAACACAGGAATACACTGCACCCATTAAACACAGAAATTGTGTGATGATAATAATCCAGTAGGGAGAGCTAGAGCGTAATACTTTTGCCAAGCACTTAATGCCAAGAATTCAGACTGCATAATCAATTAGAGAAGACATTGCTATTATGATATGCATTTCTGAAGGACCTCTCCAAAATGCCTAAGCTCTCTTATTTACATTTTGGCTTGTGTTGGTTGCCTCAAGGAAAGAAACCAATCCTTCCTTCCTCCCTCCAATATGAGGGAGCTTTACAGCTTTTCAGAGACACACAGCTGTGTCCTTCCATAGCCTGTTGTCCATTCTGCACTGAAATAATTTGCCACAATCCAAAGGCTGTGACACTCTGAATTCAACACTATGTCCAGAACAGTGACAACAAGCTGTCAGCTGAGTCAGTACCCCCTGCTATGTAGACCCATTTTTCTAACATTGAACTTCACAATAAAAATTGAATTTGGTCCAACTACTGTGCATCCATTGCTTGGATATTGTTGTAAATCAGTCTTAATCATTATGTTCCCACAGGAGGTTATGTCAGGAGAGCTGTATAGATTTGCATCTTCCAATAAACTGAACGTTATCTGAAACTTAATGAAACCTAGCTATATTGTATAAAAATATTCTAGTTCTTTACTTGCCCTTATTTGGATGAATTTTATGCCCCTCTGCATTTAATATAGCTATAAAGATTACAACTCTACATGAGATAGATAGATAGATAGATAGATATAGACACCTGTACAATGGATAAGACTGTACAGGCCAATATTCTCCAACCCAGGGCGGTGTTATTCCCCTTCCTGTTTCTTCCCTACCCATGTGATTGAACACCACATGTCTGCAGCGTGTTAACAGATCTCCCAAATATTTTCAGCTCTTCTTGCACACTCATCTAAGAAATAAGGCTCAGTTATAACTAAAAGTCCTGTTTCATGAAGCAAATTGGTTTCCCTGAGTTCTTGGAAATGCCAGTTGGAACCAGTTATGGTGCAGAGCAGAAATCCATGTGCAGAACTGTGTTACAGAGCACTGAGAGGCAGGACACAGACACTACACAAAGGAAATGTCCTACAAATGTCTTGGCTCCAAGTGGCTGCTGAGCAGCCTGCACTCATAACAGCAGGAAAATTACTGAGTAGAGAGTGAAGCAATTAAAAACTGCACTGGGTCTGGCACATTCCTGAGACACAGAGGGCAACTGAACAAATTTAATAATGCTGCACTCTACATTTGTCAACTCTAAAAATATCCACTCAGAAAAGTTATTTCTGTCCAATATTAGTCAGTCCTAAGGCACAGAGTTACTATCAGATTTTTGCGCATAAAATCGTTGTATAGACATTTGGGCAGTTATGAACATCATGTAATAGTTGCTCAGAAGGTAGAGTGATGTTTATCCAGAAAGTGTATTTATCTAGGGAGATATCCAGAAGGTAAAGAGAGAACACAGTGGTCTGCTAACATTTGTAGAAAATGATCAATGGTCAGAGATCAAATCTTGCAAAGCTGAGTTGTGTTTGACAAGGGTTGTAATGTGATGGAAGGAAAATATTAAAGGGTAATTTGAAAAATGAGGATTATAATTAAACATGCCCTTTATCTGAAATATTTTCACTATAAAAACTCCACTGTTCACAGGTACCACCAGTCTGTCACATTATTTTCTGTCTACCAAAAATATGAACAAACCCTCTTTTACATTTAAAAAAAAAAATGTGAAAGCCAAGTAAAAACAAAATTTTGAAACAGGATTTTTATTACAGATGTAATTTGTCCAGGCAGAAATAAACGCAATGTATGGTTATGTACAGATGACACTGAGCACCATTACTGTTGATGCCAGGATAGAAATGGTGTTCAAGTGAAAAAGCACTTGTCGAATAGATACATGAGATTGGATACCAGTTCATATTTTTCACTAGAAAGTAACAAAACAGAGCCAGTATAACAGGCACTGTCCCCTACTAGCCCCTTGCTCAAGAGAAAACAGTAAAAAGGACATCTGCCCCATTAGAAACTGATGCCAGAGTGATTTGGGGCTAACTAACAACAGCAGACAGAGATGAACACAGAGATGAAACACTGTAATCCGTGATTCTGAGAGCTGCTGTTACTTGGGGAAGGCTGAGCTCTCGTGTGCGAAGGGGAGAGATGGCAACTGCAGCTGTGCTGTCATAACAAGGTTAACCCACAGTCAGGGGAAGTTGTCAATCTTAATGGAGACATATTGTGGAGGGACCAGGCTCAGCTTTCCCGGCCTTCCCGAGGGAGGGATACCACAGGAGCTGAGTCACTCCTCCAGCCCAAGGAGTCCTTAGTGAGACAATTGCCTCCTTGGCTGAGCCAAGTGGAGGAGCTCATGTCCATTTGGGCTGATAAAATTGCAACTAATGGGTTTATCCTTTTGCAGCAGTAGCAACAGATTATCACAAGAGGATTATGCTTGTTAATTGATATTTCTGGTACATTTGACTGGAAAATGAAGGCATCAGGATGTGGATGCTGAGCTGTCTCTGTAAACAGAGGGTTGAAATTGGGGCTTTTGCTATGGCACAGCCGCTCATGGGTGAGAAGTTTCTCAGCCTTATGTAAAACAAACTACTTGGGGGTGAAGAACACCAAAACAGCCAAAGTTCCTTAGTCCCCCTAGAATTCTGACTGGGAAGGAGTTTGGTAGCCCCCACCTGTCTCCTACCCCTTCCTCCACACCTCCAGTCCTGCTGGTAACACCCAAGTGCAAGTAAAGGTGATACACATCGCTCTCTCTCTCCCTCTGATATTTGCCTTAGCAGCTTTCATCCAAAATGAATAATAGACCTCTGCTGATGTTTCTTTGGAAATTATGTAGCTTCAAGAGATCACATAGGAAATCAGACCAGCTTTAACTTGTAATGAAAACTGGTTAAAATTTATGCTGTTCTTCACTTTTATTATTTATTACATCCTTGCCCGAGTATATTGATTTTGTGCCAACCTCTGTTCTTGTCACAGTTTTTGTTACACAAATGAGGTTCCAGAAATGTAATGCCTATATTTTATGAAATACAGTCCTATGCCATTTCAGGATGACCTTTTCAGTATTCTGTATTCTGATGGGTTGACTGTTTCTGAGGCAGGGGCCTACTTCCATCTACACCTTATCCCCTCAACACTTACGTTTTAAAAGTAATTTAAACAGAGGTTGCTGTATCAATTTATTTTATTTGTATTGGCATGCAGAGTTGATAATCTCCTTTCTGAAAAATTGGTGAACTCTGGACAGCTGGCTTTTCATTGTACATGCCTCCATGCGGTCTCCGTGTAGGAATGAAGTTTTAACTACAGCATTAATTTTGGTATTAGGATATGTTAGACCAGTGGGACTGTTTTGCTTTTGCCTTCAAGCTCTGCTAAATGTACATCTGAAACAGCATTATGAAGCACGCTAGTGAAACAACAGTTTACACAAAGGAGTATCCCTCAGCTATAAGGGACTGACCAAGAAGGAGCAGACACCCCAAAAACAGACATACAGACTTATAGAGTCATCACAGTGTCACCATAGAGTGGTGGAGCGGAGAGGAACCTAAGTGACTTGCCCTACAGTGGCAGGGTGAGTCCTTTTAGTGTCTCCATCTGTAGGCAGAAGGGATATCATAAACAGCTGTTTATGGTCATTCCTTATTGACTTTTCTGGAACTAGCATAAGAAAAAGGCACAGCAAAACTTTCTTTAAAAAGTATACCCGGTTCTCAGCTCTTTCCCTTTTTGTTCAGCATCGTAAAAGTTCCTTGCAAGATTCCCGAAGGCATCTGTTCCAGTTAATCACCCCCTATCCCACAGATCACAGGAGCTGCTGACTCTTGATTTCTCTTATGACATCCTTACCACGTGGTATTTTCCCCAGTACATAATAATTACTTTTGCACCAAGTATTTTAGAACACACAACAAAAGACTGTGATATTATGTATCTTCACAAGACAATCCAGTGGGTAAGCTATTTAATCAGAATTTGGGAAGCTGAGAATTTTTGTTAGTCCCTATTATGGCTCTGGTAGTCCTCTGAGTCTCTGAGCCCACGCTCTGAGCCTCTGCTGCCGTGGCAGCACTTTCCATTCATCTATTTCGGCCAGCGGTTCCCAGAAGCACGAGCTTAGAGGGAGCTGACAGCCAGCCAGATCTCAACACAGCAGTGCAAGTGTAGTGACAATAGCTCATCTGTGACAGATCATCTAGTTCCTGTGTGCTGTGGAGACAATTTGTGTATGCACAGGAAATTCAGTCTGTCCATGATGTTTTTGCCTTGCTACACACACTTTTGTAACCTGCGTAGCTTGTGCAGAGGTCCTGACACATCCTGAGCACTTCAGATTCCCAGTGTATGTGCACTTTTTGGGTGCATTTATTTCTGCCTGGAAAATATGAGCTGGGAGACTCTCAAGGATGTGCAATGGAAAAGCAATCCTAACAGATTTTTGCCAGCTGAAGCCTCTGCTGTGTGTACAGAGGGCAGGCAACTTGGGCACAGTGGGGTATTGCTTCAAAACAGGGACTCCTGAAAGTATAAAAAGTAACATTTTATCTGGGGAAAGGGGCAGGGGTGGGTATGGGATTGGGGCTTTTTTCCTACCCTCATTCAGATGGAAAGCTGAGCAGTGCTGATACAGAGCGATGTGGGGCTGCATCACTCACCAGCAGTCACAAATCAGCGCAGCACTCTTCACTGCGCAGGTGGGTGCCCTTTGTGCAGCACCGTGCCATGCCACCACCGCTTTGTTTTGAACATCAGCATCCTGGGGAGCCTCTGCCTCTCATCAAGGCAAGCAGAGACCCCCCCCAGAAATATTCCAGGCGCTGCAAAGCAGGCCAGCTTGAGCTGATCTGCACTATCTTGCTGGAACTAGAAGTTTCTCTGGGCTGCGAGTTCATCTCACTGCTCCTTTTACAGGATAGGGTGTTACAGATCAGCCTATTCATAGTTTTCAGAAGAAAAAAATACTTTGGATAACGTATTTTGGGCATAAAATTGCAGACAGAGCAGTCAAACCAATAAAGCATTTACACTTCACCTATTCTCGTGCCAAAATTATTAAAAAGCCTAAACTGCAGTTCAGTCAGGGAAAGGCCTTCCTGCCTGCACAGCTACTTGAAAGAATTAATTAATTCAGAGGGGAAAAAAGCACTCTTCTCTAGCAAACAATCAAACTTTTAAATAACATGTACTTTACATGTACTTTAGTCCCTGAATATGTAGTTAGACCTCTCAACAGTTAGTTATCTTCACAAATTTCAAAGCCATTACTGTGAAAAATTCAAGGAAACATGAGCGAAAAAATGAAAGTGTAAATACATGTGAGGCAAACCCTTTCCTGCAGAGAACAAGAACCCAGAAAAGCTTATAGATCAAACAGTTTAAGGAAATACATAACCATTTTGGATTTGTAAGGGTTTTCTTAGGAGGATTAAACACCTTATTTAGAGAAAGTTCATCTTAGAAGCTGTCACTTCTCATCCACAATGCCCTGTAGGTTTAGTAGAGGTCCAGACAGCCTTGCAAGTCAGAATTTTATTCAGCATTTCCAAGTCAGTCTCATAAAACTCAGGCAAGCCTAAATGAATGTTTCAGAAAGACAAGTTTTGTTGAAAAACATTCCTGAGCTGTATAAATAACGACAGCCAAACAGCAGGAGCAGGGAGTGGGACGTGGAAAGGCTGTAATAAATGCAAGCAAGACACTTCGTGAGTAACAAGGCACAGCTATGCTGTGATTACCACCATGGGTTCTACCTAGAACAAACACTTTCAGAAAGGGGTTATGTTGTAGCTATGTTGAAACAGTAACATTTCATTGATGTAAACACATCAATGCTGATCTATCCCAGATGAGCACCTGGCTCTTGAGCCCTCTTCAGATCTGCCATTGTAGGCAAAATAACAGCCAGCCAGAGCTGGACGTCACACCGGGCACAAACAAATAGAAATTACAGTCTGTAAACTGCACAACACGCTGTAACTACATGAGCCAATTGAATACTTACTCTTTCCCAGTGAGGACAATGAGGCACGGGCTTAGAAACCTGGTAAGGCATGGTCTGAGCTCAGCTGCAGCCCCAAGGGGTCCCAGGGCCACCAGCCAATACACCAGAGTCCTGTTGCCCACTTCAGCTTGGGAAGCAGAAGCTGTGGCACCGTCCAGAGGGTGAAAGGAGCCAGGTCAGGCAGAGCTCACCAAAGCTGGGAGGTGCATGTGTGAGACAAAAGGTGCCACATAGCCAAGATTTCCAAACCCTGGTGCAGTGAACTGGCTGATGGCACCCTGTCTCAGTTGTTTTCTCATGCCAAATCACATTAAAAAGAGCTAAAAGACATTAAACATCTCCTAATATGAAGTTGCCTTGAACAATGGCTGGAGTTGTCCCAGAGATGCTGTGTGAATATGGGAATTGCTCCATGTGGTCCTGATGCATCCACAAAACAATTTCCCTACTAAACTGTTCAAGCCAGCTGTGTGAAAGGCAAAACAGGCAATGCTTAAGCCAGTAAAACTACTCTGGAACAGTGCAACGTGCACTGCCCTGTCACCCAGAGCTGCGTGGGTAGCAGCAGCTGAAGGACAGAGGATCCATGCTTCCAGGGAGGAACCCATTGCAGCAGCTGGATCACTGCCTCCAGGGTTCTTCCCTAGTCCCACATCAGTGACACAGCAGCAAGACTCAGTCTCTGAGCCCCTCTCCTCCCTGCATGTTCCTCTCTTCATCCCAGATCAGCTTTCCCCGGACTTTTGTCCAGCAGCCTAGTGTCTATCTGTGACTTATAAGAAAAGTCAGTTTCTGTTCACTCTTGAGAATTTTTGGGAGCTGTAAACTACTGCTGAAATTGTTGCTGTTCATATTGAAGACAGCTGCTGGATGGAGAGAGGCAAACCAAAGGTGTGTCCCTAGTGCTATACCATTCATTCGTTCTGTTTGTATTTAAGACAAAATAATCTAAGCCGGGATTCTTCCCTCCAGGCTGTTCTTTTTTGTTTCTGGGAATCAAGGATGTTAAAATCCAACCTCAGCTCCCCATATTTAAAAGGATTAAAGAAGTGCCATCCTTGCTGGGGGAAGGAGGAGTGAAATGGAGACATTTGAAGTTGGAAGCGTTAAAGTTTATGAGGCACCAGAAGCTAAAACAGTGAGGTTTCTGTAGGCAGCAGAGATCAAAAGAAGGGTCTGCATGGTCTAAACACACCTATATGCTTTAGGAGAGAAAAAAAAAAAGACATAAAAAATATCTACTGGTATGTTCTCCCTGTCTAGACATTAAATGCAACAGAGAAGCACAAGGTATTCATTTACCTGAACACTTCCTCATAAAAACCATTCTACTCCCTCACTTCTTCCAGCTGAGCATTATCAGAGTGCTTTTCTTCTATTTATGGCTTAAAATGTTGATTTTATTCTGTATTCAGAAAAAAAGGTGCAAACAAGAAATTCTAGTCAATACCAAAATACATCTGTCACAAAGGAGTCTTGTCAGAATTTCATATAAGCAAAATATGAAAATTTGAACTGGTGGCAGATCTAAAATAAAAATAGAAATAATAATAAAGAATAGTTGACATATATAATAAATATATCTCTTTTTTCTTTTTCCACACACTGGCAAGATTATCCCTTTACCTGGCTTCCCCTTGGCCCAAATTCCAGACAGGGTATGTGAAGACACCTTAGTTACTCACACCATAAAAATGTCTTTTTAGATGTGGATAAAAAGATTATTTTCCCGAATTCTTGCAGGAGCTTCCAGCTGAGCCAACAGAAATTCACTCAAGAGGGTACCTCAAGTTCCCCAGTCCTCCTCTGTGTTTATGGCCACACCTGAAACCAGAAATGGCATAATAACCCCTTTATTTTGGTACTGATGATGATGATGACAACTTCTACCATTCAGCCATTCATGGGCAAAAGAGACATGCAGTAGATGACAAGAGAGGTGCCAGGTTTTAAAAATTTTAAGGTACTCATAGGTCCCCAAATTATGGTTTGGGTCTTAAAATCTGAAAATGTTGAGTTTGAGTCCTGGGAGCATGAAACTTCACCATTTTAAAGCTTTTTAGAACAACCTGGGAGAGATGATAAAGTTGCTTTAAAAAGAGGAAAGGAAAAAAAAAGGAAAAGAAAGGGAAAAAAAAGTTTCATGCATTTGTGTGTTTCACACAATAACCTGACCCCAGGAGCTGACACTTTAAGGGGAAAATGAGTGTCACAGGACAATTTACTGTAAAGCACATAAGAACATAGAAAACATAAATCCAAACCAGAAAGAGTAATAATTGAGTACTGATTATGGAACTGGAACATTGTGGGAACAATGGCTGAAAACCAGTGTGAAAACAAAGAAATAAAGCTAAATAGCTCTTGTTTCTCCTTATCCTTTTGTTCTCTCAAGCAAAATGATTTCCAGAAGAAAAAGACTAACTATGATGATGTTCCCTCTGTTTTGAAAGTGATTATCCTATAGGGATCAGTATTTTACTCTTCCTTATACTTTTAAAACTTTTTCCTTCTTCATGTGGATTTCAAATGAAGCACATTAGAATTCCTTACTTAGCTAAGAATATGTCAGGTCAATTCAGAAACAGAATGAGTCCAAGAACAGCAGAGCTGGAACAGAAAGAGATGTAATTATTCTGTTTTCAGTAAAAAGTATATTTGCAAGATTCTGCAAAGAAATGAATATTCAAAACAAACACATTGTCAGGAAAAAACCACGCAAAAACCAAAACAAAACCAAAGAAACCAACAAAAACCAAACCACTCTTATTAAGTAAAAAAAAGAAATATGGGCCCAACAATCAGTGTAAAACAACAAATTTCATTTCTGACATCAAGGAACAAGGTGAGGAAATGGAAATATCGGCCTTTGACAACTGAAGAGGAAATGTGATGACTTGTGAATCCAGTGAATGACATGAACTGTGTTTCATGGCAGCTTTTACCACCAAATCTAGCCCAGAATATCAGCAAAACAGTCTGATGACTGTTCAGTGGGGGGTGTGAAATGACTTCAGGGATTTCTCTCTGGAAATTACACCCATGAATTGACGTTAACAAAAATAAATTCTAAGTAATTTAGTTTAGAGTAAATATTTTTGGCTTAATATGAGAAATTAACTGACGGCATATAATTTGGTCTACTATATACATGTGGGTAATTAACACACATTGATGGCCACTGTGTGAAATTCTCCATCACTTTTCATTATAACCCCACAGGTATCTGCCACCTCTCCAATGGTAGGCATACTGCATCTAGACTAGAACTTGTACACATTGAAGAGGCACAATCTCATTTTACCAGCTTCTCTTTCAGGAATCAGCAACAGGCATGACACCCATCACAGAAGTAGATGTACTTGGTTTTATTCCTTGAAGCAATACTCTATCCTTAGACATGGCCTTGGAGCTAGGTACAACTTCACAGAGGTATTAGGTCACATTCTGTGGGTCTGAGTATATCTGTAGCATTCCTTGGCTGGAGCAAACATGGCTCATTATGTTCTGTCAACCAGAGTGAATTTGAGTAAAAGTGTAAAATATCACAGCTGGGAAAAAAGGTTTTACCCACCTAAAGATCTTAGTTTTATAGGAGAATTAAAAAAAACCTCTTGACATCATGCACATAGTTTTTACTCATACTCTAGCAAAGAAGAAACTAATGCCAATTTCATGGTACTGTTCATTTTATAAGCTGTACAAAGCCCCAGAGAAATGTACTTCCTTCCACAAAGAAGAAAGTAAATTCTCAGGTAAATATGCCAGCACTTGGTGTGCAACCAGATGCACAGATGATTCCTCACACGTTATGCCAAAGCTTCAGTATGGAGGCGTGATTGCCTCATGGCCCACCAGCACCCAGTTCCTCAGCCTCATCCCACAACAAAACAGACTTAAAGGCACAGAGAAGGTGATTTTCCAGTCAAATTTTTCCCAGATGGACCTAAGCTTAAATCACCTGTGATAGCAGGGCAGCTCCTTGTACAGTCTCTCCTGAAAGGTTTAGATGAAAGCTGATGGACTTACAAGAAACTCCTCTGAGCATATTTTGAAACAGATATTCTAACTAAGTTTACCAAATGCAGAGCAAATTCATTTTACTTTGAAACACTAGAAAGGATATTTCATTGTTCTCTGAATAGACGATGACATTAAGACTTGTCAGTTAATTATCAAAGAGATTATAGGAGCATCTTTGATTGTTTCATTAAGTATACTAACAAAGCTTGCTCAAATTTATTTTTACACAATTTCCATGAAAAGGCTATGAAAAACAAGGTGCTTCTATCATTAAACTGCAGTTTCGTTATTCCTTTGTTCCATCATTTCAGACATGTACTGAACATCAAGAGCCAATCTGAAGAGTAACTGGGATATCAAACCTAGTGTGGCCTTGCTAGAAGTAAAAATCCTCACTTCAATACCCAGACCTTACAGTGCTCTATGTAGCTCTGTCCCTTGGATCCTTATAAGCAATTTAATTGGTATAAACTTGAAGCTTAATTCAAATTGGAAAAAATCCCTTTAAGGCATTGAAAAATTTTGAAGGGTAAGAAGTACTTTTCATTTCTCCTGTCAGGGAGATGACAAGGTGGAGAGAGGGATGTGAAGCCAGAAGTTTGAAGTGAAAGGCCAGAGATATTGTAAGGCTGCAAAAGGAAGAGACACTCGGGAATACTCAGGAATAGGAGTGAAAATTAGGCCTAATCATCTCCTTTGTTTTCAGTGGTCCTAGTTAGCTAGGATATACTGCTGAGATTTTGGGCTCTGGTTTAGTTTATGAGTTAGATTTAAGACTTAATTTTAAGTGCCAAGATATGACTTAGATTGAGGGCAAAGTTTCAGGTTTCAATAATTTGTAGCCTTTAAAATTAAAACCAGGAGCCTCTCTTGGATTTTATTTTATCTGAATGGGAAGAGGAGCTTGCTTGTAACAGCAAATTGGACTCAACACCTATACAGCATTATTTTATGGTTTACTGGGCATTTATTTTAGTGAAGTCTGCATCTGCATTACATTAAAGTTGAAAGGAAAGACACAAATGAAACTCAAATTCAGGCCCAAGCAACAGTCGAGTCAGCTATGGAGCTGCTAACTGCATTTGTATTGATTAAACTTATATTCTGGAAATAATGAAACTACTTCTGCTGCATTTACCTTATCATGATCCTAAGCAAGGCAGAATTATAACGTAAAAGGAAACAGTAATACAAAAAAGCAGGTTCAGGGAGAGAAAATAAACAAAACAAAACCCACAGCCCAAACACAAAAAAACTCTTGCTCTTTTCCTCTCTCCCTCCCCAAAGCTACATAATTTACTCCCAGTCCATAAGGTCCTTAGTTCCAGTGATTGGGATGATGGATGGCTCTACTTCAGCTGCAGCAAGAGAAGATACAGCAATGCATCACTCTGCAGGAAAAAACAATAGAGCGAACAAAGCAGCAGGATAATGTGGTGGGCAGGAAAGCCAGGGGAATTCTCTGCTGGTGGAAAACCAGACAGCCCTACACTGGAGAGTGTAAAACACAGTGTGGGGGGTTTGCACTCATCGTGGCCATGCTTGTTGAAACCTGATTGAGAGGGGTGACCAACAACTGCAGGAGGGGAAGATCTTTTCTGCTTGAGTCCTGGTGTTTTTACAGGAGTAAAGGCTATAGTAGGTGTGCCATAGCCTAATTTATGCCCATGTTTGTAATTTGAAATGTTTGGAAGTGAGTTGAGTTAGTTCATGGTTAATTTCTGTGAAAGTTAGATGACTCTGAAATTTACCTGTGAAATTCTAGAGCAATTGATTAAAACATTTCTGTTTTAATGTAAGTCAGTGTTCAAATTCAAATCCAATAAATCAACAACTCCTGTGCTAAAGCTCTCATAGTTTCTAACATAAAACTCAGCAACAAATGTAGTAAAAAAAAGAATACTACTATTAAATATTACATTTTCTTGGCAAGAAGCAAAAGCACAAGTGATGGCCTGAGGAAATTCTGAAGGCTTGGGTGAAATGCTTAAAACAAACAAGACACATCCAAAATATATTCATTATTTATGTATGTTTTCAGCACATAATGCAGTAATAGTGAATTAATTACAGCTTGTAATTTAGATGATTCAGACAGAATATAAGGACGTAAATATAACCATAAGCAAATAAATTTACATAATACACAACATAAAAATTCAAGGGCACATTCTAACGCCTGGAGGGGGCAGAAAATACGGAAGCTCTTTGTTTGAATTAAATGCTGCAATAGGACACTTTTCACAGGAAATCAAGTTCGTCATCCAGAGAAAGTCACACGGAACTCCAATGATTTTTCATTGCTAAGCATGTTAATACTGCTCACTGCTCAAGCTTTTTCTCATTTTCCATGGTAATACCTGTTGAGTAGCATGTAATTTTGCTGAACTTTAACCAACAAAATTGAGTTTTTCCCATTCTAGTTGAATTCTCATAGAAAAGATCTCTTCCATTTCTACAGCAAGATACATAATACTTCACCCAGCTGAAAAACTTGGTGAAGGTTCTTTGAACACCAATGATATCTGCAGTTTTTTAGAGCAGTTTTATGATAGCTAGAAAGGGGTTTACTGATTACTGGATTTCAATTTTACTGGATATCTCTTTTGCTTTTCCTCTGCAATTCAACAGCAATTTACACAAATAAATAACTTTTGTAAATGCAAGTGTGACTTCACTTAACTAAAATACGTTGAATGTTGAGCCTTGCAGAGCAGAAACAAAGTTCTCAGAGGACAACTCCTGTTCTGGGAGTGCATCAACAACTTTTCTATAAACCTTTTGCCAGGGAGACAAAGTGAATTTCATGTTCAGGGTGGAGAGAAATGCCCTGTCCAGGATGTGCATGCCCTGCCTGCATGCCCTAGGCAAGCAGTTGACCAGGATTAGCTGGACATTTCTTCTTGGAGATGGAACTGAGCCCTACAGTTGCAGCTGAATCCACATTTTTCTTGCTTTAACACCCAAAATAGCATTAAGCACTCTCAAAAGCCAGTTATAAATGTGAAGTTTAACCCCAAAGTGAGAGCACACTTTAAACTTTTATCTCTGTGAGCCAGCTCCCAACATCCCTCAGTGACTGCACAGGCAAGATACATTCATTAATGTGTCTAAAACACTAAAACATTAGAATGGTGATAGGAGAGAAAAGCTCTTCAGGAATTAATAATTTTTGCTTTGGAGCAGAGTTTTAATGGACTGCAGTTAAGTAAAGCCTATGACCTTGTATTGACGATGGAAGATGAAACAAAATATTGAATCAGTAAGGGAGTGCTGTTAATTTTGTACACTGAATAAAGAAAGGATCCTATGGACATAATTTACATGTTCATGCAATTACAGATTAGTATATTACTAAATATATAGCAGAGGGACCAAGTCACAATCTTGGCTTTTTTGTTTCCTGACTTCTGAATAGTGGATTTGACAAGTTTATCATACTTTTGTATGTATTCAAGATAAATGTTCATATTCAACATGAATCTTCAGAATTTCAGAGAAATTAAATTTCTGCAGAATTGAAATTTGTCTTCCAGTTGGAACTTACTCATCTTACATTTTTTTTTAACCCCCAAATTCAGAATATTTACTTTTGTTGAATTGATCTGAAATAGTGCTTTTAAAATCTGATCATTAAGCCTCTTATTACACTTCTCTTCTGGTGAATCATCACATTTTGTAAAAGTCACAATTCCTTCTGGTATGAAAATAGGTGTTAGAACATTATTACTAAGGTTGTAAAATCAAGCAATAATAACAAAAAATTGAAGGATTTGTCTTCAGCTGATGCCTCATCCCCTCCTGCTATCATCTATTTGCCATAGTCAAATCAGGATAATAGTCTGAGAACGTATTTTCTACAATGGATTGGACTCCCTTGTAAAACTGCACCTCTTCTAGCAAAGACTGTCCATGTTCTGACTGGCATGTGCAAACCTGGTCATGCCATTTCAAAATCTACATTTTAGTGCAAGACCAGGTACAGGGAAGGGGCAGAAAGAATGGCTGTCATGCTTTCTTTTCTATAGGGGAACTGAGGTCAACTATAACCCTACAGTTTAGAAATGAGATAAATGAAAGAACATGCATGAGATAATATAATATAAACTAAAACAACTATAATACAATAATAAAATACAATCAAACAGCCGCAAAATCATGAATGGCTTGGATAAAGTAAAGAAGAAAACATTCATGTTTGTAATATGAGATTGAGAGGGAAGTCAGTGAAAGAAAGTACTGCTCATGCTATAATTAGATGATGTTACTCATTGCAGTAGCATTTTTTAAATCTGCTTAGAATATGAATGAGTAAAAAAGAAATGAGATCAAATAAAAGAAAGCTCCATGAATACCTATAAAATGCAGTGATGTAATTGAACTTCTGGTTCATCAAATCACAAACTACAGTTTACTTGCAAATGAATGACCAATTACAGAATTTGGAGACTATATTGGAGAAAAAATTACCCCGTGTTTTCCGTTTCTTAAGACCTTTCCCAAAGCACTCCTAATTTGACCCTGTTAGAAGCCAGATACTGGGTTGGAAGCACCTTTAGTCTGCTCCTAACTGCTGTATTTACTGTCATAATCCTGGAAAAAGGTTTTAATTTTAGTACGCTATCAGCTGAGCTGGCTCCTGAATGAGACAAAGAGGACATTCACTTGAATGTTATAACAACATTTTCCCTAACTGAGGAAAAATATCTGCTGTATTCATGAACACCTCAGGATGTTTTTATTGGTTGCACGGTTGTTGGTTGCTTTTTATTTCAATAAGCAGTATTTCCATTTCATACATGAAAGACCATAGATATTTCTTCATCACTAAAAATTCTCACTTGTGATATGGAAGGTCTAGCAGCTACAGGGTTGACTGAAACTTTTTGAATACAAGTCATGTATACTTTACTAGGTGATTGAAGGGGGTCAGCTTGGCTCCAGCCAGCCTTTCTTTTACTTTCCAACTTGTTTATGGGTTTTCACGAAATAATTTTGATCACGTGTTGTGGAACCAAGTGTGATCAGAGATTTCTCAGAGTCAGAAGTCCTGACTCCTGCTCTCTCCTGCTCCCCTTGCTGTCAGGCACCTGCCGTGTCTGACGGCTGCGTGCAGACGCTGAGCTGCCAAAGCCCTTGGGAAGAAATCAGTCAGGCTCTCTTCCTCTCTTTTTCTAACTTTTATTTTAATTCCACCTAAGAATTAATGTGTGATATTAATTCAAACAACTCCTCTGCCAGAGAGCTCTGACATTGGGCAGCACTCTGCACGCTCTCGAATCCCACATTAGGTTTAATGTGCTCTGAGAGGTGGTGGGCATCTGACACAGCTCCAGAAGAGGAGGGAAGGAAAGAGCGAATCGGAGTCATTAGCAGGATTCTGAACCCAGCAGAAACGAAAGCCTCACACACTCCAACTGTTCTCTGCTGTCACTGTGATTATTAACTTCATGATAACAATAAGTTTGTAAGCAAATTTGTAGCTCAGCTGGGGAAAAGATTGAAATAGACTACATTTTTTTTCTCTCTCATTAAACACTTCAAATACAACTGAGAGGAATTTTAATATTTAAAAACAGAGATTCAAAAGCTATTTACTTCTGGGCAGCTTATTCTAAAACCACCTCAGCTTATTTTTGCTCCCATGCATCTCTAATAAGAAAATATATGCTCACAGCTAAGTCTAGAAATGGAAATAATTTAAGTCTCTAAAGTATTTCCACTTAAAGGTTCTCTCCTCTACCCTGGCCTTGTTGTTTTTCTCATTTCAACATTGTTAAGATAAGCAGGCAAAGTTCTTTATTGATATTCATAATAAAAATACAGGATTTCCCCCTTTCCAGAAGACATGCCACTGCTAATTTGGCCAAAAACCATCACCACGTGTCAGGCTATTCAACTCAACACAAGCCTACTGCTGCTGCAGGTCATCTTGTTGTTTACTGTGTATGGCGAGCAGCCAGCTTTGTGAGCTGAGAGAGGACAAGACAGCAGGAAGCAGCACTTCAAGAATGAACCTTTTCCCTGGTCTGTGCAAGGATACTGGATGAGGGTACCAATGAGACTAAAAGGTTGATGTAAGCAAGAAAGAAGAGTTCAGGGGGTAGGGGCTTCCTAGAATTAACAAAGCCCCTCAGTATTTTGAGGCAACTTATACAGGGAAGTGGTGAAAAGACATAAATGTGTAACAGTAGCAAAACTATTAGTTTAACTCTACAGCTTGTTTTTGACTGAATGAAATTATTTTCTTTATTAAGGATGAAAGTATTTCCACTAAAGTCTCATTGAGCTTACTAAGCATATTTTCGTTTATTTTGCTTCTTTCAACACAAAAACAAGGGAAGGAAAGAAGAAACATTTCTACTACCTTTACTATGGCCAAGATTATACTCAGAAAAGTCCCTTAATTATCCTTACCTAGTATAGTCACTATTTAAAAACCCCACTCAATAGTTAAGGAAGAAATCTCTTTACTAATTAAACACTAATAGCAGATAAAGCTTACTGGAAGAGTACTATGCCATTTTCAACTGTATTTCCTCCTTGAATATCATACATATTTTCTCCAACATTTGGCTAGGCAGGTGGCCAGCAGGCACTGTCAAGATAATTTATGTCTCTTGTTTATTTGAATAATTAAAGTAACAACAGCACTGGAACCCTGCAATTTTTGCACAACCCCAGCTTACACAACAATTTCCCATTCCTTCTACTCTTGTCCTCTTCTCCCACGAAAGAAATCCCATGCATGAGAAGGAGGCTCGTAACGAATCAGTAAGGTCCAAGGAAGTAGATCTTTGTGAAAGGAACAAATTTCTGTGCAGTTAACCAACAAGAGAAGAAAACTCCACTAGCGACTTACAAATCAGCCTCCTGTCCCATGTACAAAACCTCTCACACCCACCTCAGTTGTGTCCTTCTCCAGGGATCTCTGTGGACATCCAGCTTCACCCAGCCCTGCTGCTCGTGTGCTGCAGGCAGCATTTGGTGACTAACTGTGACTGCAGGCTTGCTACGTGTGAGCAGCTCCAATTCTCCTGTTTCAGAAGGACAGAGGGGTTAGCGCATAAACCGTAATCTTGAATTTTTACCAAGAAGTGGAAACCAGTATCAAGGGGCTCTGAATCTCCTTTCAACTGTCACCCCATCATGCCTTCTTCGTGGCTGCACCTGCTCACATGGAAGTGAAGGAGCAACTGATTGTGATCTGGATTGATTCCTGTGAACAGCTAAATCTGAAGTATTCCACTAAATTTGGTCAAAAAACTTGGTCAGGCTAAGAGACACATCACTGACCACAGGACAGCCAGAGTCACTCACAACAGGACTACACTCTTGACAGGTCTCTACATATTTTCTTTGTTGTTACCTTTCTTTTCTAGAGAACCCACATTTTCCCCACGTTTCAGGAGATTTTTCTGAGATTCGTGTGGTACGTGGATGTCTCCCTGTGCTATAGCAACATGGCTGGCCTTGAAATGCAACACTGCTGCATTTGATGGCTGTTTTTATAGCCCTCCTATACCTTTTCAAAACGGTCAGGTGGTCATAAAAAATGAGAAAACAAAGTGATCTAACAGCAAGCTTTTTTTTTAATGTCTTTAAAATAATTAGGAGCCCCAACTCCTGTACTCACAAGCCAGGGGCAAAGTCTGAAGCAACATAAATTATATAAATTGCTTTGCAGATGAGCACATTAGCTAAAAGAGGTCTGTTTTTTCCTGCTAGGCAGAATTATTTTGCACCAGTATGGGGGAACCAAACCTTTGCCATACTAATCCTCAATACTGGTGGGTGGCATTATAATCCTGGTATTATTGTTTGTGTTCTCTGATGAGTAATGTCCAGAACTCCGAGCGGTAAGGGAGCAAGTTCCTTTAGTTAGTAAAAGATTTTAGATTTTCATGTTCACAGAGTGGTCCTTCTGTTATGTTTTTTACCTCCATACACTTATCTTGCTATGAGTTAAAAAAAAACCCTAAGCCCAAAAAAACCCGACCAATCAATAGATAGTAGTTAACGTGGTACTTGTAACATGACAACTTGTTCACTTCCTCCAGTAAAAAATAAAGGATGTGCAGAGCAGGGTTACAATTTATGGAGTATTACCAGTCAGTCACTCAGTTTCAAGAGGCAGAATATTCTGCCTGTGTTATCTGCTGATTCATTGCATGACTGAATATTTTTCTCTTTTTAAAAGGCAATATTTTGAGACCATACATCTATTTCTTTGGGGAAGTCCAGAGCAAAAGCAGATGTCAGACATACATAAATGAGATGCTAAAATATGGTAAGCATATCTGACAGTTCAAAATACATTATTTCTTTGCTGTCTGTCTCAGTGAATTTCTGAAAGAGAAAATAATATTACCTCCTCTATTGCAAATTGTATTATGAGACAGAATAGTTTTGTTCTATAGCCCTGGTAATATTGTATTTCTACTACTAGAGAAATTGGTTTTAGTCTGGGACATTTCTTGACTTGAATTCTACTTCTTTCGACATATCAGTCCAGCAACAAAAAGCTTTTATTTTGGTAAGCTTGTGGTTTTGGAAGAATGTTTGCTGCCATGTTGAAAATCCTGACACCATGTCTCTAATTTTACAGATGAGTATAACGGTGCTAAACTGACCTTTGCTTTAAGAAAATATATTTATTAAACTTCTCAGCTAGATTTTCTTCTGAAAAAAAAACCAAAACAATAACCCACCAAACAAAAAATGAAAGGATTTAAAAGCACTCTGTTCAGACAATTGGAATGACATTTCTGTATATATTTCTGGTTTTGGTATTCTGCTTATTTTCTTATTCAGCTTCTTATTCTTCTGCTTTCTTATTCTGCTTTATTGTTTCTTAGGTTTTGGTATTCTGCTTATAGCTCTATAAAACCTATTCTTTTCAAAGTGCTGTTCATTATCAACTGTTATTTTGAAAAAATTACAAGGCCACTTATTCCCTTGCTGAGCTGCTACAATTCAAAGTTGTTTACATACACATGAATGTTCATGCTCATATTTATTGATAAATATATATAAATTCCTAGAGGAAAAAAGTCTCCAATTTCAGTGGAGGAGGAATTTAAAAATACATATGATTGCAAAAGGAATGATTACAAGAGGAATTTAGAAATACATATGATTGCAAAAATACCCGCTTAAAATTAATATTTAAAGGAAATCAAGTCCTTTAAAACTGAGATTCTGCCATGGTAATCTATTTGATTCAAATAAGGAATTTATCTCAAATGCAAGCTGTCTTATAGTTTTGTCAGAGGCAGGCCAAGCACCCTGTGTGAGTTCAGGACCCGGTGTGGTGATTTCCTTTTAGCAAGCAGCAATTACAAGGATTAGGGGCCGGGGCTCAGCTCGGTGGAGATGAGGGGTATTTAGCCATTTCCCTGGTGTTGCTTTGGGGCACACAGACAGGTTCCCATGGGCCCTGAGAAATGGAGCCTCTTCCACCAGCAGGCACCAGAGCAGGTCCCTTTTGCTGCTGCTGCAGCTCCAAATGTCACATACCACAGGTGATGCTCGTTACGGGAGCTACAGGGATATAAAGGAGAGCACGGATTATTGCTGATGGTGGAGTGCCAAAGGTTAGTGAAAAGCTGGATTGTCTGCTGGACCAGAGTAGATAAGAACACAAAAGGGCACAGAAATGGATTTGAATACAGCCACTTATCAGTGTGCCTTTTAAACTACATTATGCTGCATATAATGGTGTGCTGTTAGCACTAAAATTGGGAGTCCCCTTTTATGAGCGTACTAATTTATTAACATCAATTTGTGTCACCATTTTAGCATTTCCTCTACTTCCCTGAGCCAAGGAGTAAGGCACCAAGTCAGCTAAATTCAGAGAGAATTCAAGTGGCTCTAGTTCTTTTCAAACAACTATTGCTTTCTACTGATGTAGCTCTCTGTTGGCTGCTGTATTGTTTTCTCCACAATAAAAACAAAGAAACACATATAAAAAAAAGATGTTTATGATTTGGAATAAATTGTAGCTTTACTATTCTTTATTACTGGAAACCATCCAATTATTATGCAAAAGAATAAAAAAAAAAGGATCATTTATATACCATACTGTTAAATTTTATATCGAGTGATATGATAAAATAGCCAGCTGGGACAATGGGTGGGGAATGGGAGGAATGCCAGATTTTATTTATGTCATGTTTATAGTTAGCAATGTTTATCCTTTTTTGTCAGTTAAAGGAACATTAAATAGAATTATCTTGGATTTATGGTAAGTAATAAAGCAGATCTTTTTTTCCATGAATGCTCAATTAGATTAAAGTATACAGTCACAAGAGCAAATATGCACCTATTTATGATTCCTTTCCTGAGGCCATCCTCATGTTCCTCTCCCGAGACTGCAAGAATCTGGAAGACTTTGGACAAAACACTGCATGTGTTTACTGTAGCACATATGTAAGCATAATGCAAGACTGATGAGACTGAAACATGGAGTTCAGGGATCATGAAAGAGAATGGAAAGGATACAGAAAAAATGTTAGCACCAGACTTAAAGAAACACCAAGTGGAGATTTCTGGAGAAAATTATCACTGGCATAGACTCTGACATTTTTCTCAGGAAGGGATCTGTCATCCGAAGTCCAGGGACAGATTTACATTTCTTCTCCTGGAACATGATATCCCTCTAAATTCTTTTAAAATGTGATGATGCCATTTCAAACCACACCTGGTATCCTTTTTTCTTACTTTAAGGTTGTGTCCTATGTAAGAGAACACCTTTGTGAAACAAGGGAAAGGTAAGCAGCATCAAGTTTCGTGTTTTTCAACAAGGTTAAACCAGCAGTTCAAGTTCGGGGATTTAGTATTTGCTGTTGTGTATGCTCATATACAAGATAAAGGAAAAAAAAGACCAGTTGTTTGAATCAATTAATCTCAAAACATTCTGTGAGGCTTAAATTCCGGCTCAGTCTATTGAATGCCATTTTTTTGATTTGATAAAACGTCTGGCCATTGCTGTCACAAAAAAAGAGAAAAAAATCCACTTCATTAAGATCATTTTGTGCTGCCTCACATGCTGCCTTCAGCATAATTTTACACCGAGCTTAACTTGTTGCACAAGGACTTTGTCACACATCAGGCAGGTAGCACAGTGATGCTTCTCAGCTCCAACACAGAGATGTTGCCTAAAAGGAGTTATAGATGGGAAAATGCCAGACCTCCTGGGACCTAAGCAAGACAGGTAATTGATGGTGCCACGGCCAGCAGCTCTGAAACCTGCTGTTTCTCCTCATTTCTCTTTAATCCACAGCATAACATCATTCATGCTGTACTAATAGCAAGGATTATATTATCACATGCTGTACTTCCAAACAGACTCTTCTCACTGACAAGCAAGTGCAGACTTTTAGGATTCTGCTTCAGTTTCGTGCCAACAAATTGTAAAGGTGCAAACTTCTGTGCTCTTTTATTCCTGAATTTTCCATGCCTCTTTTGACCTTCCTATGCATCTTACAGGGATATGCAATCAAGGAGCTATTGTTCGAAATTTTATCCTTCATACACAGAATAACTGAAACACTAGGGCAAGTTTTAAAATTCATCTTGCTTGCTCACTTTGTTGAAAGTTATCTGACAATCCCTATTGCTTCAGATTTTCTCAGTTCATATTTATTATTAACATGTTCTTTTATGATGGCCTAGGATGTAAGTCATTGCAAGAAAATCAGTTTTATTTACCTAGCACAGAAAGGTAATATTTATTACATACACAAATGGTACACATTTCTATTATTCATTAGAGTGGCATAACTCTATGTGCTTTCATTTTTTATCAGTGCAGAAATACCTTTGATGTTTGTGAGAAAAGGAGGACTGTGGTCTTCCCGTACCATCCAGAGCCAAGGTGACCGATAGAAGTTTACATACACAGCATTCAAGTGCAAAATTCTGAGACCCCCCAGCACCAGAAACCGGTCTGTGTTACACAGCAAAAATTTGTTCCACAGGTTTTGTGTGTTGAAGGTACATAATCCTCCAGTGTCTTCCTCCAATGTACACACAGAATCACAGAATCATTTTGTTAGAAAAGAGCTCCAAGATCATTGAGTCTAACCTTTGACTGATCACCTTGTCAACCAGGCCAAGGCACTGAGTGCCATGTCCAGTCATTTCTTGAACACCTTTAGGGATGGTGACTCCACCACCTCCTTGGGGAGCATGTTCCAGTGGTTTTCAACCCTTCCTTTGAAGAAATTATTCCTGATGTCTGACCTGAACCTCCCCTGGCACAACTTGAGGCCAATTCCTAGCCCTATCATTTGTTTCCTGGTAGAAGAGACCCTCCTTTGAGCAAGTTGTGGAGAGTCATAAGGTCCTCCTTTTCTCCAGGCTAAGCACCCCCAGCTCCCTCAGCTGCTCTTGACTTGTGCTCCAGACCCTTCCCCAGCTCTGTTGCCCTTCTCTGGACATGCTCCAGCCCCTCAACCTCTTTCTTGTAGTGAGGGGCCCACAGCTGGACACAGGATTTGAAGTTTGGCCTCACCAGTGCCCAGCACAGGGGGACAATCACTGCCCTGGTCCTGCTGCCACATTATTGCTGATACAGGTGCCATTGGCCCTCTTGGCCACCTGGGCACTGTTGGCTCGTGTTCAGCTGCTGTTGACCAGCACCCCCAGCTCCTTTTCCACTAGGCAGATTTCCAGCTAGTCTTCTCCAAGCCTGTAGTGCTGCCTGGGTTGTTGTGACTCAAGTGGGGGACCCAGCACTTGACCTTGCTGAACTTTACACTGTTGGCCTTGGTCCATCAATCCAGCACGTCCAGATCCCTCTGCAGAGTCTTCCTACCCTACAGCAGATCAACATTCTCACCTAACTTAGTGTTGTCTGTGAACTTACTGAAGGGTACATTCAATCCCCTCATCCAGATCATCAATAAAGGCATTGAACAGGACTGGCCCTGACACGCTTAGCCTTGGGGAACCTTAGCTTATCCCACAAACTACTGAAAAAGAAATAGAGAATCAAAGAGAAAATGTAAGCTGTAACTCACCAATATCCCTTTCTATCCGAAGTACTCACCTCTGCTCTGTGTGCTCCCTCAGCACACAGGGCTGTCACCCCAGCAGTGCTGTCACCCCAGCAAGGCTGTCTCCCTCCCTGCCAGGATGAGGAGCTGTGCCATTCAGGGGCAGAGAGATTCCTGCTGAAGCAGCCAGCTTTGCTACAGGCTCGTGCACGGCACAGCACAGGCCTGTTCAAAGCATCTCCACGGGGTTTTGCTCTTCCCTGCTGCTTCTCTAAACCGGAAGTTGTGATGCTGGGGGTTACACCAGGCTGGTTCAGGCTCCTGTATTGTTTGGCTGAGAAACAAACACCTCTCCAACAGCAACGGTTAATAAAACACAGAGCAAACACATAGGAAACCTTGTTTCATGACCCTGATGATTCCTGTGAATTGTGTAAAGGATATGCCCCAAATAGCTTAATTCCTGGTGCAAGATGCCCTCCTTCCCCGAAGTGACAGAACCTGATGGCTTCCCAGATCTTACTTGTTTGGCCACTGAGAAAAGAACGAGTTAAACAGTCAGAAAAAGGTGGAAAAGTTAGTCAGCAAGGAGCATTGTGGCCAGCCAGTAAACAAACCCTCTCTCCCTCAGCAGTGATTAGTCTGTCTGCCACAAAGGCTTACAGTAACGGTGCTTTAGCTAAAGAACAATAACCTCCATAAAACTTATTTGTAGCTCAGGCAGTTTAACTAGAAATTTAAGCCATCGGTAAAGCCTCTTTTAAGTTTTAATTTAATTTAATCTTCTCCTCAGGGCATGGAGTATGCACAGGAAGAAACTGTTATTATATTTTTCATGAGAGAGGAAAAAAAAGTAAAAAAAATTTGGTGAGACTGATGGGGATTTGGAGCAGTGCTGAGGTGGGGGCTGGGGGGAGCTGAGTAGTTCAAACGCCTTCAGGTGAACCCTGGAGAGAAAGTGACTTTTCGGCTGATGGCACCAGAGATTGTGGATGAATGGAGGCAGATCATGAAAGTCAGATATCAAAAGAGAGATCAGAGCAAGCTATTAAAATGTACATTTATATTGCTAAATATTTTTAGGATTGCTGAGTTGCGACAGCTAGCAAACAGCACATCATGGAGAACATTGATTGAAAAGCTCACTGGGTTGGGAAAGAATTTTTCATTTCATAAGTCATTTGCTGTAACCATTCCAAAAAGTCAGCAGATTTTTAAAATTAATGAGAGTTGTTTCTGTGATGAAGTCTGGCTTGATGGCCACTTCCTTCCCTGAGTTTTCTCAGGAGAACTGAACCTCATCCTTTTGTGCCATTAAAATTTTTCAGTCAGTAATGCTAATTCATTTGGCATGTACACAGCATGAGAAATTATCTTATCCTGTTTGTAGAACTCCATACAGATACAATGCTTTCCAGAGATTTTAAGTTCAGCTCCAAAGACCTTTTTTAAGGACCTGATACAACATATTGAGTAAACAGTGGAGCAGAAGGATTTTCATTAAAAATTGCAACAACTACATTTTTTCAGTTGTGGAGACCTGGAAGTCTACTGTTTTTTAAATTAATACAGTATTACTATTTATTTAATTATGTCCAGGTAGCTATTTAAGTCTTCAAACAAAAGATAAAAATTCCCTGGCCATATTCCACTTCTGGAGTGGAAAACAGACACTAGATAAAAATATAAACATGTCTGTTACTCAAAATGGGCATTTTTATTGTTCTCCATTGATCACTCTCCAGTACCAATTTTAATTTCACAATAAGATACCTCAGCATACATACCAGTCAAGCCAAAGCTACTTCAATAAATACCTGCCATCTTTTTGACCTAGTATAGATAAAACCAAAAATATCATTTTCTGAGCATATTGCCAAACATTAATTGATTTTAGCAAATTTTAGGAATCTAGATATGCTTTTTCTTCTACAAAATGTAGGCATTTGTTTCAAAATAAAAGGAATTAATCTCAGTAGTGACTTGTTCATTGCAGATAGAAATGTCACATGAGTATAGGCCTTCTGCTCATTGAAAGTTTTCCTTATAGCAAGATCCAGAAAAACCTCCAGGACATTACATATAAAGGTGTGAAAGTCTAACAAACAGTAATTAACACCTAACATTTGCCAGGTTGCTGGAATTAATCTAGTTACTAATATTCTACTGAGAACCAGCAAGGGTTGTGAGGACCAAGCTGCCGTGTGCAGCCTGAGCTGTTGTCCTGTATGAGCTGTTTTCTCTCTCTTGCCTGCAAGAGAAGCCCAGATGACAACACTGCCGATGATGTTAGTCAGATGGAGTAAATGCCATCCCTAGTTGCTTGTGCACCAGGTACAATCTCAGCTATACCCTGCATTTTCACTGAAATTGCTGCTGTCCATAGCCTTGCGAGGGCTGGAGATTTCATTTTCCTCATGTTTATTACACTTATTAAATTACATTAACAATAATAACATATATTATGTCATGCTGCTACTGTTTGTCTTGCCCTTTCTTTCTTTCACTTCAAACACATGGAAAAATAGTGTACTGATTTGATCAACTAATTTGCATATGCATTTTACTTTGCAAATTATCTCACTGTTCCAGAGCTTTAACCAGTCTGGACCACTATCCTATAGCAGTCATGGCAACTGTTTTGCTTTGTCAAATGAAAGAGGTTTTTTCCAACTTTTATTTTTGTGTCTCCCACTGAAACAAATGTAATTATGAAGAAAATAAATTTCCATGACAATCATTCAGGGTTGTAGTTTCATTCCTAATAGTTTAATATAAGTTTTAATTTCTAAAATTTATTCTGAATGAAATGTAAATGTAAACAGAAGCAGAAGCTTTTAAGACAATTTAATCCACAAATTTTTTGTTCACATAAATTAAGTCTTTCCAATCCTCTTTGTCAACAGTCTCTTTTATATTTACATATTGCACAATCAGGAGTTGGAAATCTAAAGTTTTCTTTAGAAAGAAAACTTACAAGAGGATATACCCAAGGGAAATTGATCTAGGCCAAAATCAGCAAAATTTTACGTGTTTCTATCTACCTCTGCCTCCTATGGTCTTCTTTCTGAAGAATCAGAAAAAAATAAATATCAAGGAGAACCAGAAAAATATGATGATGGAAATACAAGGAGAGAAAGATAACAGAAGGGTGGAAGTGAGAAGCTGGTAAGTACAGCGACATACAAAGAGCTTGCAGATTTGGGCCAAACAGCACCCTCGGGGTAGGGCACAAGAAACAGCTGCATAAAGCTGATTGTAGGATTCCTGGCAGCTGTATTTTCCTGGTTCATCTTGTCACAGTGTAGGTTCTTTTCTTACCTCATCTCAGCCTCCCTCGGTCATACTTTCCCTGTGTTGCCTGAGTGTCCAGGCTACCCTCATTCCTCAGCAGTCAAAGAGATGGAGGATGGGCAAAGCTGGAGAGAGAGGAAAAAAATAAATCTGTATGAAGGCAGGAAGAAAGTGCTACTGCACTCGTTCCACAAGTCCTTGATGCTCTTCTTTGGGTGCCAGGCACAGACCTTGACACTTCTCTTCCCCTCCTTTATCTCAGAGGCCTCAGGCTACACCGCAGTGCCTGTGGCTCACCCTTGCTCTCAGTTGTTGTTCCTTCCATTGCCATTTCAACACCTTTTGATTCTTTGATCTTTAACAGGGAAATCCCCCCACAAACCTCACTATAAAATTGCTTGGATGGGAACACAGCAAATTTCTCTAGGATTGCAAACGCACGAGCATTTCTGACCAGTTCCTCCTCATTTCAGGGGCAACCCACAGTTTCCTCTTACCCCTCTATGACGTGAGGGACCCTGAGTACATGTGACCTTCCCTTGCTGCCCTGCATCAGTTCTTTAGGAGGGAGCACTGTCTTTTTAGGCAGTGGGAACACTTTCCAGACAAACATCACCTCATGCTGAAACCTGCAGGGTTCAGGGACATCCACAAGAGTTCTGTGGCTCCTCCTGATTCTTCTCTTCTGCTCACATCCTGGTGTCTGCCTCTCCTCCCAGTCCAGGTCACTTCACTGTCCTCCCAGCTGGTCTCTGCCAGACACCCTCCCCCTGGACCCCCCTCTTCCCTCTCCAGACTCCCTTTTATATGGAAAGTGGCTTCCCCACACATTGCTCCCGAAGTTGCTGCTCATTCTTCTCCCTCCCAGGCTGTCTCCACCCTGTCTCTCAGACGGGCCCTAATCCCCTATGCTTTGTCTGCACAGGGACTGTAAACTCTTCATATACGATGCTGCTGCTGTCACGTATTTGCTCAGGCCTATAAGTCATTGCTTTATAAAGGACCAAAATTCATTTCTTTGCCTTCAGAACTATTAGTCTATTCAGGTACCAATCCAGATGCTATTTAAATGACAATTGGGTTCACAGAATATGGCTTCCAAGTATTTTAATTTGATTAGGAATCAATCCTTCTTAATTACTTTTACAAATAATTCCCATTTTCCATCTGGAAATAGAGATAAGCCTGCGTGTATATATATTTTGCTCTGAGATTGAAAAACAAAATGGTTCTATAATTGTGTATCTGATAAATTGGACAAAAGAGAGATGACAACTTTTAAAGAATTTAAAACCAGATCTGATTCCGGTAATAATCCCTAAAAAAAACCCCACTAATCATATTAGCAGAAAATAATCTGTAAAGTGTAAAGCAAATTAAGTGCACGTCAGAGCAAGGGAGAAGTTGTATAATTTGGGGGATAGATAAGTGATTAACCCAGTGAGATGACTTGGTTAAAAAAAATCTGAAAAAGCTCTAAATTCACACAGGTGTCAAACCCCAAAGACGACACTATGATACTTTTTACTATTTTACAATAAAGATGTACATGTACCCATGGTTAGTTTAAAGGTATTGGTGAGATAGTCCATAATATGCTAAAACCAGGAAACTGAAATCAATTTTATTTAAAAATCTTTATCTCTATACTACTTAAAAGACATTCATTTGAAAAATTACAAGAAACATTAAAGTATTATAGTGCACGTTCAAGTTTTTGCCCTTCACACTCCCAAATGTGATATTAAATAACTTTGTGGAGAAGCTATATAAGGAATAACAGATACAAATGTATTAAATTTTAACCATGTACAAAACCTAAGCCAACTATTGCCGTTTTTCCAGGTCTGTGGTAGAAATAGCAGGAGCAGCTACAGTGTCACACAAAGAACAGCTGTGGTACTGTACAAAAGAAAGAATAGGACAGGGAGTGGCTGCAACCAAATGTACCATAGAAAAATTATATCTCTGAGGGTCCTTTTTCCTATTGACTAAAAATGATAAATGATTCTTTAAAGAAATCAAAAGCTATAAAAAATATATGTGAGACCTATGCTTCTTTCCGGTTTGCTCACTCTGAAATATAAACAGAGCAAACCTTGTAGTTGTGTATAGACATATTTCTTGCCTTTATTTTTTTTTAATTTGTCGAAATTTCTCCTGGAATTGCAGGCACAATATTCCCATACCTCATGCACAATTAGCTGTTATACTTGGAACAGCGACGGAGTCCAGTGCTCACCTGACTAAGGTGGAGATCTTTTCCCAAGGCTGACAAAGCACACAGCTAAATCATCTCCATACACAGCTATGTCCCTGATGCAACTCTATGCTTAAATGCATCATAAACATAGCTCTGGAAAGGAGACACCACCTATGACCATGACCTTCTGACTCTGGAACTTCTGGAAAGAAGAAATGGCATGGGATCCTGGTTGTTTCCACACCTTCCCTCCTCTACATCTCACTTCATTGCCAGTCCCTTCTCTGGCTTCCTGAGGGTGGTCCCAGTGCTTGACTGGTCAGCATGGAGACAGAATTAAATAAGCCATGTTTGTGAAGAAGAGAGAAGCAAGATTCCCTTTCCTGTATTTGCTCTGTGACCAAGAAAGCACAGAGAACCCCACCACAAAGCTGCTCTGAACTGCGAATCCCTTGCACACTTATTATTACAAGTCAGACTTCTGAAATGTTTACGTTTCCTTTACTTCTGCTGGGATTGGACATTGACTAGTAATCCCAAAACTAGTAAGTTTTGCTAGGATTTAAAAGCAACTATTTAAAATTCAGTGTAAAATGGGACAGCTAAAATAAGAAAAATCAGAATAAATAAAAGTTACATTTGTACTGCCAATTCAAACACACATTTTCTTTTTAATGGTTCAACCATACAGCCTATGCAGCAAAACACTTTGTAAACCTTATTAAGATGAACAGGGCTTAAGTATATACACATAAAGTTAGGGATTTGTTGGCTAATATTAACCTAGATTCAGGTAAGCATTGGGTTTTTGACCAATAGCTCAGCATAAAACATACACAATACACAATGAATCTTGAGTTCTTTAACAGTTAAGCATCTAGTCCAAGTTATGTAAAAACTTCAGGATCTTTCCAAATGCATACACCAGCCATTTCCAGAGGCAGTCAGAGTAAGATCCAGGTGAACTGAGATACCCCTCTGCATGCTAGTTTGGACTGGGGGTACATTCTGGACCGACAAACCGGAAGGCACATCTCACAGCCCAGCACTCCCTAAAGCACTTACCCCTAGAATTACAGAATCACAGAATGGTTTGGGTTGGAAGGGACTTTAAATATCATCTAGTTCCAACCCCCCAATTAGATTCAGTTGTAGACACCTATTGTACATACACAGCCCTGTCTGTCTCCACTGGTGACAGATAACAACTTCAATCATAATGGTTGTGGGTGATGCATCTCCTCTGCCGGGTGGAAGAATAGATATTCAGTGCTTCTGAAAAGGAGAAAAAAATATTTGGAAATCTTAAACAGTTCAGAAACAGGTATACCCTTATTTTAGACTGGGAACTACATAATGTTGAACTACAACCTCTCTGTATAATTGCTGTTTAGCTAAAGGGACATAGGAGCCAAATTTGAACCATTTTTTTTTTCCCTAAACAAGTCCTGACAGTGCACAAAAATTGAAGTTAAGACACATAACCATACACATGTATCTATAGGTACACAACATTTGTGTTTAAAATATAAAGATATTTTCAGACAGATTTGCATTTTGGCCATTTTGCTGTATGGTAGATATGTTTGCTTACAGATTCTGCACTATTCAGTAAGGCAACAAAAGCAAAAAATTAGTTCATCAAGTCAGTCACTGAATGAAAGTGTGAGCATATAATTTCATTTTTTTCTCTTTTCTCCAGCTGGTTTGAGCACACTGAGAGAGTTTCACTTGTTCCTTGGACTCCTAAAATGGCTTCGATATAACCTGACACAGACAATTTCAGTCTAACAATAAAGGAAATCAAAATACAAAATGCAGAATCATTCAGAGCTGCTGGGATTTTAAAATCCCATGCCCTTTGAGAAACTTTCAAAATAAATGAAATGTTTTATTAATTCTAACAGCTTAATGTACAGAACTAATAGACGTGTAGTCTATTATCATCATAAAAATCTTTGTCTTCTCCCATAATGCATTAATTTCTTTATACAGACAGATTGCATGGCTATGTTTGTATGACACTTTTTTCCCACTCAGATCAATTCTAAGACCTCTGAACTAAAGAAAATCATCTTTCTAAATGGAATACTAATTTTAGCTAAGCTGCTTTTGAAGACTATGCTCTTTTAAAAAAAGCCAAAGCTCCATACAAAAGGTAGGGAGAAGAGGGAGAGTGTAGCTGATGAAATGCAAATGAGGCTTTTCTCAGACAGCTGGCTGCTTGGGGATGACATGTGTGATGAATGGCTCTTAAAACATGAGCAGGCATCAAGCTCCAATTCAGTGTCAGACTGGCAAAAACAGCAGCATTACTGGATGCTTCCTTTAATTAATGCAACACTTCTGCATTAGTCCGGACACTGCCGATAAATGGGAAAGAACTGATATCAGTGGTAATATCAGAAATCTTTCAACCTTGAAGCTGGGATGCATTAGCCAAAAGCTGCGGTATCGTAAAAGGTTTAATTGTATTTGTAATGTACCAGTGCACCATGACAAAAATGGGAGATAGTGTAGGCAGGACAGAGTAAGCCAGTGATAAATGAGTGTGAGTGAGCGATTATGAAGCAGGGAGGAGTGTGGAAACAGACAATAGACAGCAGAGGGGAAGGGGCAGGAATGGGGGGTTATGATAGCAACACCTACTCCAATGTGAAAAGCAGGTAACAAGGAAAACCTGGTTATAATTTTGAGAAGGGCTACAAGCACAAAGCAGTTTAACATAAATCTTTCCTCCTAAATAGGTTTCATTGACAAAAGTGAGATTTACCACTGCACCTACTTCTAGCAGGACTTCATGGGCAAGGCTTCGTGAGCCAGTTATCTGCTACAAAGCATTACAACTCACTAAATCAAACACACAGCACAAGGTTTTCTATTAATTGCATACCAAAGTAATATGATACACACACTGTTCATCCGTTGTGCTGAAAATTATGTTTTCTGCCACAACATACCATAAAACTCCCATGCAATTTTTATGCTGTCACATAGTCAGCAAGTGTATGTAATAATAGCAATAACAGCTTTCTTGATTCTATTTGAAAATAAAGACTAATCTTCCACTGAAAGTATCAGAGCCTTTCACACTGCAAGGCTACAAAATATTCATGTGCAAGTTGTTCCTGTTTTGTGATTGCCATCAGTTGCAAACATTTCTGAAGACTCTGTCTTCCTAGCAAGTAGGCTAAGGCACATAATTAAGATTAACAAGTTCTGGGCAGGTTCTTGAAAATGGCCTATGCTTAGTGTTTCTGAGAAAGGTGAAGTATTCCTGTAATGTACTCAAAGTGATTTGCTGTTTCTTGATGACACCTTTATTCATGTGGTGGCCTTTTGAAACCATTCCAGTTGTTCTCTCCCTCTTTCGTGCACACAAGAGGCATTTATTGTGTGCACCAAGTATCTACTGAGTAGTTTCAACTGGGGTTTTTTTCTCTTTTTAATTAAACTTTGTTCTATGAGGCCAAAAAGAAAAAAAATCTGTTGTTTTTAAAATGAACACCAAGATGAATTACTGTCAATGCTTTTCTTCAGGTGTGAGGAGAGAGCAAGGGAAGAGACAGACATTGGAGAAAGAAACGTTTTCATACATCAAAAACAGATGCTGAAACTATATCATATGACATAGAGAGGACTTCTTTGACCACAGTACAGAAAAAAAAGTATTTTGGCATTCATGTGCATGCTTTTCTTATTGTATTAGACCACAGGTCTAATACAACTGATTTTATCAGTTAAGAAACTACCATATATGTAAAAATATAACTATAACTATAAATATGAATATACTTCCTTGAACTGAGGCTAAAGACATTTAAAAACCCTTACAAATTTTTTCAAGTACAGCACGCTTTCTTAAATATAAAGGAACTGTAGAAAAAAAGTGAAATATAGATATTTGTTGCAGATATTTGAGCGGTTCTCTTTAGTGAACTTCTAAATTGTTTTCCTTATTACAATATTTCTGTATTATTATGCACGGATATGTTTTAATACTTACAGAAATGTCTGAATACAAGGTAAGCTGGCCAGTGTTATGGCGTGAAAGCTTTGCCCAGGAGAGAAGGGCAATAGAAGGTTAGGGTTTTTTTTTTTTTCCTTCCTTGACTGTGGTGATGTGATATTTTTATTGTGTTTTCATATGTTCTTTGTATATTCTTTGTATCCCAATGGTTCATCCCTACCTTCCCCACTCCCACTCCCAGTGTGTTTGCCCCAGACCCAAGCCGCTCCCCCAGTGTTCCCAATATGGTTATCCCCTCCCCTTGTTCTGGCTCTTTCCCTATCAATCACCCAAACCCCTCCTGTTGTTCCCAAAAGTTCGGTGTCCATCACCTGAGCCCTCCATAATTACCTTTATATGGTCCCCGTCAGTAACCTCGACGCCCCATTGGGACATGTGACCCCTCTCCCTCCACCCACCAAGACCATTGGACCAGGTGTGAGTCCATCCCTCCGGCGTCCCTCCCTCCTAACCCGCTTATTGGTCCCTAGTTGGTGTTGGCATGGTCGCATTGAAACTGTTGCTTGTCCTCTGTGGATTCCCTTCAATAAAGTTGGATTAGCCCTGGGGGCAAGCCTCCTCACTACTTTTTATCTCTCCCTTCGTCGGGGGCTGCTGGCTGCTACAGTGTCTGGAGCTGGTGCTCTGCAGGATAGAGCAGAGGCTTCAGAGGAGCAGCTCTAAAGCTCCGTGCCTCCAGCTGCTCCCCACTCCTGTCACACACCACTGGAGCTAGCCTGGGCAGTGGACAGCAGCGGTCACTAGCGGCCACTGTGACACTTGACACACCCTTTTTTGTTAAATCTTTTAAGTCTGGTTTTAAATTCTTAGGTAAAACCACATGTACTGTGGTTTCAAAACATCTCTGTAGCTCCAATAAGTTAATTGGAAACCAGCGTAGTATTGATTAGCAGGGGAGTTAAATATAAGAGGGTTAAAGGTGTTGGGATCAAAGTAATTTTTTTGGCTAAGAAATTCCCAAACAAGTTTAAGAACCCAAAAAACCAAAACCCAATGAACCAACCAACCAAACAAAAAAAACCCCAAAAACACACCACCACCACAAAAAAAACCCCCAAAAACAAACAAACAAAAAAACCGCCAAAAACCCCCAAAAACAAACAAAAGAAAAACCGCCAAAAACCCCCAAAAACAAACAAAACCCAAACAACAACAAAAATCCAAAACAAAACAAAATCCCAAACCCACAGCTTTCATAAATTACTAAATTTTACAGAGATGGACCTTGCTATCCTTATTTTCAGACTAATAACTTGTCATAGAACTGAAAATGGTGGTGCCAGTGTTTCCCTTCTGCCTGTTTATTCCCAAGGCCCAGTAGCTATCCCAACAGGCTTATAATCCTGGATGTAAAGTGCCCTGTCATGTCAGAAGTTTCCCATCAATGTAGGCAAGGCATCAGTCCATTTGCTTTCACAATTCTGCAGGAGAAAACTCCATTATAAGACGCTGAACGTATTCCAATGTTGCTGGAATCTTTTACCTAGTCATGAAACAGTGAAAGTAAAAAGGCAGTCATGACCTAGCTTGTCTCAAAATTGGCAGTCAGCACTTACTGTAATGTGCATCTATTCAGGAGGTCCATTTTCATTCTTAACTCCCCAATTTCCTGTAGCGTACTTTAGCTCCTATATTATTTACAAAGTACTTTACCACAGGATAAAGAGGCTATGATCCAATCATTCTCTTCAGCCTACCATGGGGAAGACCATTTACTGCCCCTTTTCCTCCCTCCCTCATCTCATACTTAATGTACAGGACGAAGCATTCATTTGTACTAAATGAGAGATGCCATCAGATGTGAAGGGTGCATGTTCAGCCAGGATTGGATAATGATATGCTTACTCATGCTTACTACATTAGGAAGTTTTAATGGGACTACACGAGGATCAGGTGCTAATCGCTGGAACAGCATCAGATTGCAGTCTGTAATTTGGCTCACCCCTTCTGCAGAGCAGCTATTCAGTGCTGCTGACTGAATTCTATCCATCTCTGAAAATTCAGGAAGGCAAAATAAGAATAGGAAGAGAATTTAAAAGGTCGCTAACTGTATAGTTGCATGTCCAGAGCAAGGCTGTCAGGTAACTGCGCCTGCACTCAGTGGTGGCTGGGGTGCTGGCTGTGCAGATAGCTTCTAACAAGGCCCCATTGTGCTCCTCTCCCATGGGATTTTACTTGGACAGCATTTTCCACTAATGGATGCTGGTCATGAACAAACAGCTATAAATCATTTTGGCCAAGTTAACCCAAAGATATGCACCAAATTCTAGTGTCAAAGTGTCTAACACGCATTTCCTAATAAATAGAAATGTTCTTTTAACAGAAAACAAACAACCAGCAACATGGGTTGGGATGAAATCCTCCAAGTGCCAGGACAGATGGCTCTGGATTTCCCGGTGCAGTCCAGAGCGCAGCCCCGAGCAGTATGGACAGACACATGCCTTTGCTGTTCTGCTAAAACAAGAAGTGAGATCAAGCACAAAAACTTTGATGAAAGAGAGATATCCTAAAGATGAAGTGTTTATAGCAAAGATTTTGATGTAATGATTACATGCAGAAACAACAGATCTATATATATATAAAATACATGGTTTATGTAATAAATGCTTTTAGGACTGTGCTTTCATTACTGCCCAATCCCCTAGTTCCCTGAGATCTAGTGGTAGGATGTAAAGATGTCCTTCATAATCCAGTTATATGACCTATAATATTCAATACTGACAAGAGGCCAGAAGTCCAGCTTAAGTAAGTTTGTAAGAATGTATAAATCTTATAATTGTGGGCTGAAATCATTTTGGGGCAGAAGTTTTGCGGAAAAATTTCCAATATTAGTTTAATAGCAGATGCTTGAAAACATAGATTTTCCTGTGTATTTAAGAATTATAAGCCAGGCACCCAATCAAGAAGCTGGCCCTGTTTTCCTTGCACTGCTGCCTAACACAAGACAAAATGCAATAGGAATGTGGTATTTTTTTAGTTCACAACAGTTATAAATTTTATACATTTTATGTTTCAGACACTACAGATTTTGGAATCATTATAAAATGGAGCCTGCATCTGGGTGGGTAATGACAAGTCACAGTCAGTTGGATGCTCATCATGGAAGTTTTTCATTAAAAACTTTCACGAAAGCTATAAAGCTTTTCAACAGAAAGGAGACATAGAGAAGTAAAACTGTGTACTTTAAACTGCTTTAAACAGAAATATAGTAATTGATAAATCTTTTGGAGCAGATGGTCTTCTAGCTGATTTAAGAGATATGGGGTCCCTGGGAGCAATTGCTCTTGGAACATCAACAACTAATTCCCATTCTTCACATGTTCCAAATTCTGCATTCTCTGGAATGCTGCTAATTGTTTTACTTTGGGTCTGTTCTCAAGAGAAACCTAAATAATTTCATTTCACTCAGAAGTTTATTCATAATCACCAGAACAACTGAATTTGGTATCCAAAACTACATTTTCTATGTTCTACTTATTGACCATTTTACATGCTTGGGTAATCACATCGAAATTATTTTCAGGGAAATCAGAGAAATGAGCCACGGTTGGATCACTCGTGCAATGCACAGATGATTTCACGCTACCCCTGCCTCCCCAGAAGAAATTAGTCAGAGCAGATATGAGGTGTGTGCTGCAAAAGGTGATGAGAGTCAGAGTACACAAATGGAAATCAAAAACCCTGGTAGCTGGCCTATGGCTAGTCATTTCATTCTTTATTGACATTTTTATTTAGATAATAACCTCTTTTTGGACAGTGCCATGTGTTCATACTGTGCTTTCCACAGAGCTGTCCTTAAATAAGACCTCTGGATGCAAATTAAATACTAATATACAAGATCATGAAACACAACATCGGTGATATTGTTACCAAATTTATTGTCACTTTTTTCTTTCTGCATGGCCTGAAAATATCCTGCATTAAGATTTGAGCCTGAAACACATTTACATTTTTGTGATAGGAAAGCACAAAAGATCAACGTTTTTTACTACAGGAGCAGATTAATCAAACCCAAAGAGAGATGGAAATCCAGATTCAAATAATTCTTTGGTTTTGAGCAGCTAGCCTAATCCCTCCTTGGCAAAGAAGGGGCATGAACCAAGAGCATTCCAATACAATATGAGTAGTCTACCTGAGTTAGTCAACAAAGTACCTTCACCCTTCTAAGAGAATTCTTATTGCAAAGATTGCTGTTGTTGTTATTTTCATTTTGAGTCTATTTTGACTAGACATTACCTGACAGACAGCACTTGCAAAAAACTAATGAATCTATAAGTCATCTTTATCATGATAGTTTCATAACTTGCTTGGCATAAAAAACCCACTGTGTTCTCACAATACTAGTCCATCAATTTTAAGACTAATCCATCTGCATTGTTCATCACTGCACGATATGCATCATTACATTGTAACTGAAAAAAGGAAAATTAAGGTGTGATAAGGCCTAAACATCTTCATAACAATTTCAAGTTTGTGGATACGTAAGATGTGATTGTCAATTACAACACACATTCACTTTAAATAATAGCTTGTTAGAAAAACCCCCAACACCGATTGTGCCTGCTTTCCTGTTTTTCTTTTGTTTTTGTTCTCAGGTTTTGACTAAGACCCTAATCCAGTTGCTGCTACTTGGAACTAAGTGAAAAAAAATCATCATTTTTCTGCATTTTTTTTCTCCCAGGATTATTTTATCCCAAAACTTCAAGGTAAAAGAAATACAAAACCTCAGAAAAGGAAATTGGTTACTCAATTGGGATGATCTGCAATGCACAGTGACTTAGCCAAAACCCAAAATGTTTAAATTGTGGTCATCTTTCAGCAAGTGTCTTACTCATTGCATGACTAAAATACTTTATTTTTTCATCAATTAAGAGAGAAGGAGCATTTCAAAGAGAAATTTTCTTTGATTGCAAATAATCAATTGCTCAGGAAAAGTTGGACCTCTGAGTATTTTCTGTGGTATGACATCTGACAGCTGGCTTAGACTGGGAAAGTCTTGGTCAAGATGTTCACTCACTCTTGAAGAAACCTTCAAAAGCTCCAAAACATTCAGCATCCCTCCACTATTCCTTCATTCGCCTTTGCTCAAGGGTGAAGCTGTACTGGTGGAAGTGGATGCAGTGCTGGGGCACATCTACCTTAATTAACTACTTAGCTCAATTATTGTGACCATCTAGTAAGATGGATGGGTGTTATACATCACCTCACTGCCATCAATTGTTCACCCCATTAGAGCAGAGCAGAGGAATGTATACAAATGATTTATTCATCAAAAAAGAACAGCTTCAGCTGACCTGAAAAATAGTTCCAAAACTGGGTCAAATCCATCAAAATATTTCTACTGGATTTCTCTCTCTCTCACACACACACACATACATACACATACACATTCCCTGTGAAAGCCAGAAGGCCTGGGACTCAGTTTTAATAGTACTGTGATTGGGACAGTCATGGTGGAAATGGAAGGAACAAAAGTTTATTTTGCTCTTCTACTTAGACCCGTATCTGCTGCTCCTGGTAGGCCCCAGCCGTCAGGCTCCATGATCTCTCCCAAGACCCCCTGCTTATAGCTTTCCTACATGGTGTGATGTAGTAACATATTTACTGGGGCCCAGAGGAATGAAAATATCTATCTCAGCAATGACAAGTGGCCCCAGCACTGGAGTTGCTGAAGTGTCAGTGCCCCAAGCCTGGGCTCAATGAATTTGAGTCTCCTACTTTTTAACAACCTCAGTTCTAGGCTGATCAAACCTCCTACAGCTTTGTCACAGCACCTATAGCCATGTCTTTGCTCTGCTGGTTAGCATTAATTAAAGATTCCTCACATAGGACTAAAACATTTGCTCTGAAAAAGGATTTGATTGATCCTGAAAATGTTAAGAGGGAGAGTTTGAAAAGAAAAAGTTCACGCTAATGAAAAAACAGCAATACTTTCTCCATTCAAAATGTTCACATCCCAGGTCAGAGGAAAAAACCAGTACATCGCTGGTGCTCTCCTGTCCCTTACTGACTTATTCTAGTGAGCAAAAATGCAGGTGATCCCTTGCAGAGCACCACGGAGAACACTTCCCATGCACGCTATTCCCTTGAACGACAGGTAGATTGGATTCTGATTCAAACTAATTTGTTCACTGGTAATGAGCTGTGATATCATCACCTAAATATAGAAACAGGTATTCAGTGAAGATTTTAATAAATGCAGGAGTGGAAAAGAGTGTCTCTTGCCTAGCCATAGTCCTTTTGAAAAACTAGAAGTCTAATAATGGGAGTTGTTTCTTCTAATGCTTCTAATGAGATAATATTAATAGCTTTCGATCAAATTAACTGCCTGATGTTGAATACCCACTAACTTGTATCCTATACTCATTTTTATTCATTTTTTTTTCAGTAAGACATCTTGTGAATTGACATTTTAAGGACTGTGTTCCTGAAATAAAACTAGCAGATCCTATTTAGTTTGTCATAGTTAAAAAGCAGCAAATTCTCAGACATTTTCCATGGGACAAGAAAGAAAGTACTTCAGTTATTTTGACAAAATATTAAAACTCTACAAAATGCTGTTCTATTGGAAGATCACAACAGATTATTCCAGTAATTTCCCAAAAGTATGAACATTGTTCTCTGTGCTGTAAAAATAACTGTAAATGTTAATTTCTTCAACTGAGTCCCAAATCAGAAGTTCTTCCCAAATTCACATATCACTAAAAGCCAATATTTGAAGCATATATGGAGTTCACAGAATTATGAACGTGACAAAAATGTTGTCAGGTGTTTATATGATTTTCTTGGTAAGAATGGACACAAGCATGTAGCTTACTCTTTGGAAACACTTTGTGAAGTTGTCTAAAGCTTTAAACTGACTTGTCATTCTGTCTTTTGCAGTTCTACAACTTAAAATAAAAACAAACTTACAGACAAGACAACTCATTTCTTCTCTCCATCTATCAGGAGATGTTTGCCTTATAATACCTTCAAACATTTTTTAGTCACACATTCCCCTTTGCATTTTGATGTTGGTTACTAATTTAACAAGAATCACAGATCCAGTAATTTTTATGTGTTTTTATTTAGAAATTTTAAAGCAGGATCAGTGGTAGGAACTGTTCTCCCAAAATATCACTGGTTTATGATATGTTTAAGAGACAACAAGGAGAGAAAAGAGTACGACTGTAATAGCAATATTAACCATGCAGTTGCCTCAGAGAGTCACAATTTGGGGAGCTTGGACTGCCCCCCTTGTTATTCACCAGTTCCTATTCCCTCTACTTTCCAAATATTTCCTTCATCTGTCCTTCTTGAGCCCTGCTATACAACGTAACACAAGCAAACAAACAAAACCCCACCAAACATCTGGGCAGTTTTCTATGTAAATTTAAAAATTGAGGTAATTTCTAATTCCCCAATAAAGCTGGGAAAACCACACTGAGCAAAACTTGACATTTGTGGTGAATAATGACTTCTTTGATCAAAATGAAAAGGCGATAACAAAAAAAAACACCTAAGGGCTTTATATCATTTTCACTCAAGAGACTGAAGTCCAGAATAAATGAGTGTGAAAAATGATGGTATTCATTTTTGCATAAAACCTTCATATTTATAATCTCAAGATTCCCTTTTATTCTTCATAATTGCTATAGACTTAATTCCGTAAGTCAAATTCTGGCATAATTGAACTGGTTTTGAGAGGAGAAAATTCCTCAGCAAGACTTCTTCCCTAATTTTTAGCTCACAGTAAGACTTTTCCCTGGATGAAGAGACTTTATATTGGAACAAAAATAAGCTTTGCACAGTCTTCAAGGCATTTACACTGTCATCTAGACTGTGGCGCTGTGTTCTGTTCTTACACTCCCTGTGTATCAACAGACCCTGTTGTGTAATATTGTACAAGTTTGTATTTCCATATATATAGGCCCTGCTTCTGCACTCAGATCCATTTGGACAAAAGCCCTTTGTCTGTGGAGAATACTCATGATTTCGAAGTATGGCCATCTGTTCTGAGATTTTAAAACTAAGGCTGCGTGACAATAAGTGGTTTTCCTCACAATAGAAATGCTATACAATGCTTATTGCTTATTGTACATTGGCTACTGTAGAAGTTGTGGCTGAATTGTGTTTTTCTTTTGCAGGAAAAGTTGTGGGGTAAGATGCTTGTTACATAGTCAGTGTAAGAACAAATGTTGCAGGTATTTGGAGAGTATAAATGTTCCTCTATACCAAGAAACCACTGATGACATGTCACTGTGTAGTGGTTGCCTACCCAGGAGAAGCATACATAGATGTCAAAAGCTTTACTTTATTTCTTGTCAAAACAATTGTCGTTATTCCCCTCCTCCCTTCCACATACATACCCATATGCCTTTTTGCTGGGTTGGCTTTTTTCTGGACAGCTGCATGGTGAATTAACACAGACCTAGTGTGTATGGACACCATGCCACTCTAGTGTTGCATAATCTCCTTCTCCCAGGTGGTATTAATCATTAGCCAGTTGCATTGAATAACAAAAGAAAATCCATAAAGGATTAATCACAGAAATTAAGTTTGGGGTTGATTTCTGAATAAGTCGTAATCTATACTGAAAACGCTTCATCCAAAGATAATTGGCAATTTCAGGTTTTTTTCTGGTCAAGATGAAGTCCTTTATCAGTCAAGCTCTCTGAAGCTCCAGTTTATAAACTGTGCATTGCACTAAGAGAAAAAAGGAAGCTTGCACATGTAAGTTATTTGCCATTACCCTCCATTTATCTTGTGGCTGTGCTAAATGAGCAAGGGCTGCAAGAGGAACGAACATAGCTTTTTTCTAAACAGAAAAATACGCCCAATTTTGCATCCACAAGCACTTCCTCTTTCATAACCAATCAAAACAAGGATTTAGCTCATCATGTGTAGAAGTCACTACTATAGTCAAAGGCTCAGACTTCCTGTAAGAAAAAGAATGGCGTTTCTCTCCATATTACTTTCAACTGACTGAGCAATGGAGTCTCTTGGTTCAGCACATGCAGAGAGAAACCATTTTGAAGCACGGCATGGGAGTTTTCACAAGTAATCTAAGTCACAGAGGCAAAGGTAGGAATTATTATGTCTCGTTTTTAAGTGCTGTCATTCAGCAGGAAAGTTCTTAACAAATTATTACCAAAATTATGTAATAATTATTGAGTTATTTTTCCAAATTTCAAAACCGGCCACTGGTTCACAAGGGTGTATCAGTACAATAAATTTTTGTCATCTGGTTAGTCCATTCTAATCAAAAAAGCACCTCAGTATAAGGCTGACTAGAAGGCTTTGCTCACCTCAACTAGAATAAACAGAACATATATCATGCATAAGGGTAATAGTGAGGGAAGATGGACTTAAACACAGCCAGGCCTCCATAGCATCTCACTGATACCAATCAGGTTTTCCATATAGACCACAAAATTAGAGCTTCATTTTGTAAGTGGACAAAAATGTGCCATTTTCTGCCGTTTTTACATTAGAAAAAGCAAACAAAGCCAAAAACAAACCAACCCAAAAAAACCCCCAAACAGAGCACAACAGACATAGACCCTGTGTGCTTTATCCAGGTACATATGTATTTTTAAATATTGGAAATAAATACAGCAGTGTTACATCTACTGGCAGAAATGTGTCTATTAAAGCCACCCACCAACAGAACTTCAGGAAAGTTAGATGATGAATTGCAAGCAGCTGCATCTATACTGCACAGTCAGGACTTTATAATGAGCATGTAGGTAATGTTTCTCTGCATAATTTTCTTACTCAGCTGAAAAAGAAGGTCTTTCTTGGGAAAACCTCAAGAATATGTCCCATGGGGAATTAAAAGAGATTTGGGCATCTAAAGTTATCAATTAGGCGCCTGATTTATATCTTCAGAAACCACCCCTAGCCCTAATGACACTGCACAGCCATGCAACCCAAACTTTCCAGCAGAATAATCCCCTACATACCTTGATATGAGGCAGCAGTCTCACACCTCAACCATCTGGCCTGATGGTCAGGACATGTCCAGGTGCTTAAACGTAAATTCTGTAAACATAAAATCTGTCAGATGTCAGAGCAGCTCCACCAAAAGGTAATGAGTGTGTGAAACCTCAGCCCAGCCCACAGGGCGCTAATTAGGGCACTCCCCTGGGAGGTTTCAGTTCAAATCCTCTCAGATAAAGAATGCTGAAGAGCATCCTGAGTGTCCTTATCAGCCAGAGACCATACAAAAGGAGCACCCACACCAGTGTTTCACAATATAGTCCTAATTCCTCACTGGTTTTAAAAAGGAGAGACTTTCACCCAAGCTCTGTGGGATATTTCAAGGGTGTAAGGGGAAGAAAAAGCTGTGCATTAATTATGTCCTACCCAAGAGCAGTATTTCCCACTAGCTTCTGTAGGTGACTGACTCACTGTCCTGCATTTTAACAGCGCACAAAGCTCCTCATGAACAATATATGAAGCCTAGGTACTGCCTTGATATTCTGCAAGACTCTTCCATATTATCTATGATAACACTCTAATTCTCTTTTAATGGCCGATTTTTCCCCTAAATATGTCTAAATTGTTATTTTGACCATATTTTGGGCGAGCTAAACATATCCAGAGAGTCATCAGATTATCACAGTATTTCCGACTGTTTAAACACTTTAAAATGTACATTATAAAATAACTGTTCAGGGCCATGTTAACACTAAAATTATGTGAAGAGACAGCTTTTGTTTTTTATGTGGTATTTCTGTGAAAAAGGTAAGAGTCAGGGAGAAAATAAAAAGCAAGGGAAACATATAAGATATTCACTATCCCAGGTGCTCTTTTGGCAGGTCAATTTGGGTGGCTCCAAGTAAGCCACAAATGTTCTCTGTCCATGCTGTGCAGTAGGTGTTGCTCCATGACAAACCCTGCAGTTCTCATTCCTGGCTGGGAATCTGATGGAGAGAAGAAACCTGAAAGTGCCCTTCATGTCCACTTTTGTTTCAGAAGGAAACATTTATTTGTTCCAATTGCTAACACTGCCCATTTGTCAGAGAGCACAGATCTCATCCAGCTTTTCTTCTGGATACACTGCACCGTGGAGCATCCTTTCATCATTCAGTGACTAATTCCACCTTGTTTTAATATATGTCTTTGCACAGGTAGCTGTGCAGTCTCACCAAAACAGAGACTAGGGGCAGAAAGCCGTTTTCTCCACTAGCTGCAGGGGAAACCTGCTATGCAAGCAGCATCCAGAGCAATCCATCAGTTATTGAGGTACACCTGCAACCCAATTAAGGGTACAACGTTCTGTGTTCCAGGAGGTTTTTGTGCTGTTATAGTTGCTTTATATCTGGCTGACACAAAGTTTGCTTGCCTATTAATCCTAAATGCTATAAGTCTGTTTTTAAAACACTCACTAGGAAACTGTTAAATGATTTAAAATAATGCTTTGCTCAGATTGTAAAGGTGCTGCCTATGGTTTGGGACTTAAACTCTTTAAGCAAAATAAAGCAGATATGCAAGTATTACAGAGGTAGATATGAAAATTCATTGCCGAGTTAATTGCTAAATAGTCACAGAAACCTAACAGCACTTGAGCTCCTCTTTCTGAAAGTGACCCTGAACAGAAAATCTGTTTATCTGTTTATTGGTTTCAGACAGGCGCCACATCCCACCACACACCAGTGCCCCGCCGGTTTCTTAAATGAAACCCCCTGACAAAACACCTTTGGGTGCCAGGAACAACACTCTTCTCTTTATTACTGCCACAGCCACCTCTGTCTTGCCCAGTGACTGAAACCACACATCCCCTTCCAGAAGGGATGGCCAGCACTGCCGCTGGCAGAGCAGTTCTCCACACATGCCCAGACAGGAGGGATGCCTCTTCCAGGCAGCCAAGGGGAACTGCTTCATGGCTGAGATGCTGAAGGAGGTGCCCATGGGAACACACCAGACTGTCAGGCAACAGAATGTCCTTGGTTTTCAAATCAGCAAGAGATTTTGCAGCTATTGAGGTCTGAGTTTAAATCAAGAAATAACTCAATCATTTAAAGTTTTTCTCCTCAGAGTCATTTCTCAGTGAGTCTCCCTCACTGGAAATGAACCATTGGTCACAATCCTGTGCCGTGAGCTCCAGGATAATCCTGCTTGAGCAGGGAAGCTAGACAGTGTTCCCTTCCAGCCTCACCTGTTGTGTGTTTGTGTGAAATCAGAGAATATTGTACTTACTGCTGTGGGGCAGAGGGGAAGGAGACAAAACCATGTGGGTCAGACAGTGTGTCTGTGGTGTCTGGTTGGAATAATTTCTGGATATGAATAGCACCAATCCCACCTGACTCCTGCCACACCACTGCATTTTACCTGTGTGAACTCAGTTAAATATCATGTACCTGGTGTGGTAGACCCACCAGTAACCACCAGCTTAATCTGTCAGAGCCCTCCTCCAGCAAACAGCAACATGAGGAATCTGCAGTACAGCCACTCCAGTGTGATGTATGGTGTGTGCTAACTCGTGGGTATGGTTTGGCTCTTACATAGCCATTCACTGCACTTTTAATAATCAAGGAGAAATTCCTGTTGCCCGGAAGTCAACAAAAGTTATATCAGATGCAAAAGACCAGAAGAAATACACTGCATATTTTCAGACTTTTAAGGTGTCTGGATGTTCAATTTTTTTCACTTTCATGTCACTCCTTATCTTTGCAGTCAAACTAAAGAAAAGTATTTTCCTGATAAAATGATTTCAAAGATTGTGCTAATAGCCTGAGCTCTTCTCTCCTTCTCTTCCAGGTGGTTGCTTCAGTTTCATGTGGTGCACTGTGCTGCTGTTGCATTTGTCTAGCAGGGCAGATTCAAATGCTTAATGCTTTCAGTGTGTTAGTAAATTCTTTCTTTATTTCACTACACACATAGATACCATGCCAGGGAAATGGAAATTTAAACTAGTCACAGGATTTCGGAAAAATAGGTGACATAAAAGTCACTTGCCATAGTAAATCATACCCTGACATCTTAATGTCTTGCAGTAATGAGAAAATTCAAAGTTATTTCTAGTGACAATTGATCATACTACTACAGTCTTCATGAGAAACATTAGATAAAATGGAAAAGTGTCATGTCCATCTGTTGAGAAAATACCTCTAAAGCAAGTATAGAAGAAGACACCCTAAACCAATTGACTGAACCTTTTAATGAGATAAAATCAAGTCAGATTTAATCCTAAAATTGGACTCTTTATGATGCTTGGACTTCTGAAAAAATTTAGCTTAAAACCAAAAACATCCAGTCTATTTCCCTCCTTTCCTTGAAAACATATTTATTCTTGGGTGTGGCAACATGAAACAAAAATGGTACAGAAGGCAGCCACAAACAAAGGAAAACTTCACACTGCAGAGTGTTCTTGCTGCTGAAGACAAAAGAAAGGTGTCATGAACTAAGAAAGGAATCAGCACCTGAATTATTTTCTGCATATACTTTTCATGCAGGTTATACTTTCCATCTGAAAGCTCGATGGTGTCTTTAACAGTGTTGTTAACAATTTTCATGAAAATAACATTTTCAGACTCACACTACTCTTTCCTAAAGCACATCAACTGAAGAAGATGAGCAGCACAAAAGGAGGTAGAACTGTACCAGTATCTGAAGGGAGGGTGTCAAGAGGATGGAGCCAGGCTCTGATCAGTGGTGCCAGGCACTGGGCAGGAACTGATGCCCAGGAAGTTCCACCTGAATATGAGGAAGAACGTCTTTCCTGTGCAGTGACTGAGCACTGGAACAGGTTGTCCAGAAAGGATGTGGAGTCTCCCTCACTGGAAATAAAGAACCATTGGTCACAATCCTGTGCCGTGAGCTCCAGGATAATCCTGCTTGAGCAGGGAAGCTAGACAGTGTTCCCTTCCAGCCTCACCTGTTGTGTGTTTGTGTGAAATCAGAGAATATTGTACTTACTGCTGTGGGGCAGAGGGGAAGGAGACAAAACCATGTGGGTCAGACAGTGTGTCTGTGGTGTCTGGTTGGAATAAGTGCAAAGCAAACCCCGTGGAGGCAGCACCACTGCCAACCACCTCTCCCCTCACTCCTGCCACCGTCCGCTGTCAAGCAGTTCTATGGCTCTTGTCAAGACTTTAGTTCCTACTCCTCCTGGCAGCTCTCATTCTGGCATTTCCAATTGCAGTGCTACAGCAGGGAGAGAGACTAATGAAAGGTTTCATGGAGGACTGAATGCATAGCTGAAATTTATTACTGTTATCATATTTTCCTATGGCAGTCACCAGTCAGGGCCTGGGGCCACTGTGATATAATCTGAACAGGCATAAAGAAAAAGTTGGCCAGGGACCCCCTGTTGAAAATACAGTTTTGAGTAAGAGTGTTTAATACTTAAATCTTATTTAGAAGCAGGAGAATTAGGTTTAAATCAGAAAGTCTTGAACATACTCAAGCAAAGTTAAAAGCAGAATTCCCACTGCAAAACTGAAATCTCATGTGACATGAATGCCAGATGTGTCAGACAAGACAGTAGAGCAGGAAAGCACATATTTACGAGGTTTTTTGAGGGGAAAAAAATGTATTTTCATAAAACAGATTAGATAAAGAGTAAACCTGAAGACCTGTATTTTTTTATTTTATCTGTAGGACTCAAGGCAAAATCTTAAACCCCTTGATTCAGTAAATCATATTGAATAACACCAAATTGAAACTTTCATTGTTTTCCTAAATTTTGTTAACACTCACTACACATGTATGTGGTTTTTTCTTCACAATCTATGATCTTGCTTTTACTGAAACTACATGAAAACGAAGTTCTGATCTTCACTCACTTTGTTAACCATAAAAATGTCTGTGCCATAAGAAATTTATCATTATTATGACTTCACCAAGAGAAAAAAAACCATTATAACGAGAAAGCCTTTCATGTAGAGCTGCCCTGAACGGTGATATTTGCATGACAATTATGAACCACAGCCTAGTATCTATAACTATGCCAGGCATCAATTCTAACACAGTTCGTGGGATGCATGTGTGTTTGTGCGTGTGTTTGTGGGGCAGAGCCACTTAAATCCCAGTGAGCCTCCTCTTCACTGAGCTTTACAGGGTGACACATCCCACCAGATAGAGCAGTTATGGTTTGGGAACAAAGAAACCAGGCTTCTGCTGTGGGCTCGATGCGTCATAAATGCTCAGCAAGGTCATTTGGCTGTGCTTGGATGGTTAGACCATGCCGAAGGCCATCCTATTGTTTCCATCCCCTTTATAGCCAGTGTGTCTGCCCTCCTGACTGCAGACCTTACAGTAGCTCTTCCATCTGCTAATCCACAAAAATCAGAATATGGTTTGTCAGGCTCTGATTCACTGGAGCAATTTTCACTGTTGCAGATCTTTCCACTGAAACCATCAGACCTATTCCCATGGCTGAAGGTCACACTAAGAGATTGAGGCAACTGAATTCTTTTAATATCTGACTTTTAGAAGGCACTCAGAATGCTCTGCGGTTAGTGCTAAAATAATGCTTACAAGGGAGCTGTTGTATGTAGCAGGGATTAACCAAAACAGTGAAGGAAATAAACATAGAGAAGGGAAGAAAAAAGTAAATTTTTCCTAAGGCACGACTAGAACTACACAAAGGCAGTGCCTTGAACTTGAATCCTTGCTAATCTAGTGCATTCTAAGTGATATAATTGGCTGGCTACAAATCAGAAAAGAGTAGATGGTAGCTGCCAAGGTTTGTTGTTTTAATGGAAAAACACTGTAAAGAGATTTCAAATGGTGGCACGTGGTACAGTCTCCTTTTGTACAGAGCTGCTTTGTGAATATCTTGTAAACGATAGCAACACATTTCATCTTTGAGTCAGAACACTGGGAGAAATGCCAGGCTAGCCCAAACTGATTTGGGTACCTACATCACTTTCAGCAGATGTCTTTGGAGTGTAGATGCTGCTAAGATGCCTATAAAGAATGGGATGTGATGAGAATACACGTTAGTGAAAAGGAAAATGGCCTATTCCATACATACACACATAAAACTACATAAAAAAGAATGGTTCAAAGGACATTGCTAGGATTGCTAACTGTATAAACTAACAGCCTTCCTCTTTAAATAGAGTTCAGTGTCCCCTTCCAAGCATCATTTGCTTTGTCTCCTCCCTCCCCTTGGAGGCTTACAAAACCTGGAGCTGATTCCCTCAACCACACACTCTGTAAGTCCTTTCTTCTGGTGCTTCTCCCACTCTTTGCCTTCCTCCTCCCACCTCTGCCCACTCATGGACACCACATTTTTTTTTTCTGTCATGATTCCCTCAGTGGTCCCTTCTTCTGGAAAATCCAGCACTCTGTCCTGCTTCAGAAACTTGTTTGGCTTGTCCCTGCTGACAGTAGCCGAGGCAGCCAGCACACCCCATCCCCTCAGGAAGAATGAGTGGGTGGGACCGGTCCTTCTGTCCCTGCCAAACTCTGTGGCATCTTTTTGATGTTGTCTTGAGGGACCTAAGAGAAGACCAGGTGTGTCTCTCCTGTGGGCAATATCTTAAAAATTTTAGACGATATATGCTATAAACCTCTCTAGAGAAAATCTGAATGTTTTTTGAGGAGGTTGAAAAAAAAGCAGCATTGATGACAAAATGTCACCCTCACTGTCACATGCATCATGGCACTCACACTGTTGGAGGCAGAGGTGATGAGATTTCATTTTTTTCACAGAGGAGAGAAACCCCTTTTTCCTGTGCCCTCTTTTCTTGAAATAGCACAACACTTTTGCTGTACTCCCCATCATCCATCATCACCTGCAGTGTACTATGAACTCCCAGCGCAGATCACTATCGCCTGTACTGCAGGATCAAGTGCCTAGGCTGGAAAAGCAGCTGTCGCTCTGGCCCGTGAGAAAGACAAACACTTGAACTGCTGAGAATAGCTGTGAGGAGCCAGGAGCAGTTAAATTCAGCTGTAGTTTTTCCTCACCTCCAAAAGATTGTGGCAGTTCTTTCCAGGAGACTCCAGTGAAGGGCCATGAGGAAGATCTGCACTGGGAAAGATGCTGTCCTTCCCCCCATCCTTATAATGACTTTGGTACCGCTCAAGGATAAGCAAGGCTGCTGCAGGACTCCTGGTGAGGAAGTAGGATTGGCTCTGTAGATGTCTCCTTCTCAGTTACTTGACAGGTTGCTGAAATTTCCCTAAGGAATCCAAGAAAAATAAGTTGAAATGAAGTGCTATAAATGTGGAACAGCGTAGAGTTTTCTCAGGTAAAGACAGGGCATTTTGTATAGCCAAGGGGCTTTCTTCCTCCCAGATTTCAAAGGTCTCCTGTGCACAAAAGCAGTAGCAAACTGCTGAAAGAAAGGTTACGTGCATTTAAAATGTAGGCTTAGAGAACTTTGCTATAGGAGTTATTCCTGGCTCCCACTAAGATTCTAAATATACTATTCTTTGTGTGTGAATTTTATATATGTTCTTGTTAAAAGAAAGGTCACACTGTGATTTTGTTGTATTTTTACATTTCTGGATGTAGTGGATTCCAGAGACGTAAATTTTCCCTTCAAAATCCTACCAACTATCACAATTTTTTGCCTGAAGAAACAGCATCTCTGGCTGTTTCCAGCTGATAGCTACAGATCAGTGCTGTTTGAACATCATTTGATCTACTGAGATGGCTCTAAGTGAGTGGAGTTGATGGTTTTGTGGAGTTCTAGTTGTCTGCTCCAGTTAAAAGCTAGCTGTCTGCTTCAGTGGAGATATAAGCTGAAACAGCTGATCAAGACTGAGATCTTATTTGAATAGTTAAACACTGGCTTCATCTGAGCATTAACTAATTTGCATGGCAAAATTCCAATTTACCATCTATCACTTAAATGACAGCTTGTGAAACAGTAGTTCAGTATACTTCACTTGCAGTGTTAGATTTCTATTCAAATCAGGAGAGGAAACATATGTGGAGTGTGTGTGTTGGGGCAGTCATTGGAAAACACACACACAACGCATACTTAACACCAAAAGCTTCAGACATGAAATGCAGGATATAAATACAGAAATTATTCTGTTCCATTTAAAAAAAACCCCAACAAATGACACAACAAACAACTAACTGTTTGAATTTAACAGAAAAAAAAAATGTTAAAACTTTCTCTTAATCCATAGGACCAGAGGCATGTGGAAAATATAATTTTTTTTCCATGAGCATAATAACAGCATTCCACTGATCTGTTCCTTAGAAACTACAAATGTGCCACACACACACAGAGTAAAAGAGATCTACCCATTTTCCTGGAATGCAAAAACCCTGTGCTTGTTCCTTGGTTTGGGGTAGCTAAAGCACCCAGTTACAGAAGTTATTAGGGGTAATCTAAAATCTGCTGTTATGCATTGTCACGCCACTGTCACCCAGGTGTTTTGGGCTCAGAAAGTGGATGAGACGTCCTATCTGAAAACATTTTCTGCTTGGAGAGTATATGTATCCATTACAAAGCCAGTGTGGTATAAGTCTGAAAATTGACAGCTTAAAATAGGAGCAATTTTGGGGAACAGGAGCAGTGGTGACCAAAGCACTGTTGCATTCAGACTACTATTGCAGAGCCAGACACCCCTCTGAGGTTACTCAGAGCCTTATTACTGCAGAGCCTGGACACCCTCAGAGGCCCCCTCAAAGCCAGGAGGGTAACACAGCCTCCCATCTGTCACTAGAAATTTAGAAAAAGATGTATTTTGACTTCAGGGAGGTTTGAAATTGTTGGTTTTTTGCTGTAGGGATAATCTAAATATATTGCTACTCTGTTCCATATCAGAGTTAAGCAATATAAACAAAATTCCCTCTGAAACAAACACATATTCTCACCACTGTCCCAAGTGCCTCTGCTGCCTTGTAGGTCCCATGCTCCCACAAAGTACCTCACTTTTGGGCTATAAAGATGTCCATGGTACAGCACAATTCTCACAGTGTTTCAGACACTGTAAACTCAAGAAGAAACCTGCAGAAAATAATTAGCTTTCAGCACTGTGGAGATACCACAGGAAGCCAAGCGGAGCAGTCAGCAGGCTCTGCAGGACGCTGGTGCAGAGCAGCACAAATACAAACGTTCTGCATCACTTGGCCCAGAGGACAGGGAATTGCTGGTCCTAGGTGCAGTTCCCAGTGCTGATGTGCCCAGTGCAGATCCTCAGTACATGCCACTTTTACAACCAAGGTAGCATACCCCCTCTTTTGTATGCAAGTCACAAGCATGAGCCTCCCAAGAGCCTTTTTCATGTAGAAATAAATGCAGTCTTTCCCCAAACCAGATCCCAAGCATTAAAGCAATACTTCTTTGGTTACCCTTGTAGAGGTGATTCTACAGCACCAGCAGAGGCTCAGAACCCCGCAGGAAGCAGAAACAAACCCACTTTTTTCTTGAAAAGCCAAACAAGGTTGAAAACTCTGGCTCAGATTTCCACATAAGAAACCAGAGAGCTCCTGCTCTGAGAACCACCACAGGTGCAACATGCTCTGTGTGTGACCCATGCTCATGGGGATCCTTCCCTCCAGACCCCCTCTTGGCCTGAGCACAGCAACCCAGCAGTCCTTGCCCCAGGATGATAGGTTAGCCAGGCCAGGATAAACCAACTCCTCCTGCCCTACAATCCTTAGAGACTGTGAAGTGAACTCCTCTTGCTGCTGCTTCTACGCTGCTCTGGCCCAATGGCCATGGCTGCCAAAAAAACCTGTGCCGTTGGTTTCCTCAGGCTCTCGAGGGCCAGCAGGAACTACAGGGTAGTGGAGCTCCTTCCTCTGGTCTTCAGCTCCCTGAGGGACCTGGTCTTTAAGCTCTCAAGTTTCTTTTAAATAGTACCAGGCATAAATAACAGATGATGGGTGCAAGCGATGTCTTTAATTTCATGGGGTTTAAACACCAGTGACATACACTGGTGAAACAGGGCTGTTTGTATTCCGTATGGGAGCACTCCAGAGACTTGTTGCCATGTTTATACATGCTATGGTGCCACTGATCTTTTCAAGGGGATGCATCAAATGACCTTTTAGCTGTTTTAATCAAAAACTTAAATACATGATCGTAAAAAACCTACTTCTGCACAAAAACCTAACCTGGAATTATGGATGCAAGTCACAATCCAAGTTACATTTTGCCAAAAACCACAGGATGATCAACTTTTTCCCATTCCATAGTATCATAGAAAGGTTTGTGTTGGAAGGGACCTTAAAGACCATCTAGTTCCAATTCTCCTGCCATAGTCAGGGACACCTTCCACCAGACCAGGTTGCTCCAAGCTCCATCCAACCTGGCTTTGAACACTTCCAGGGATGGGGCATCCACAACTCCTACGGGCAACATCTTCCTATGACTCACAGTAAAGAATTTCTTCCTAATATTAAATATTTCATACTCAAAATGCTGAATTTGGCATTGTATCTATTTTAATGTGTGGATCCTCTTCACCCCATTCAGGTAGATGATTATGAGGAGCTGTGCACGTATCTTGTGCCAGAACTACGGCAGGAGGAAATTCTGCCCTCTGTGTGTGTGTGCGTGTGTGTGCTGGAATGTGCCTGATTCCAGTAAGACATATATTAAAAAAAATTAAAACCATGTGGGAGAAAAATCAGTTCTTAAAGTCTGTGGTCACATTTCAATCTTTTCATTCTTGCGAGACACATTTGTAAGAGGAAATTAAGAAACCAAAACCAAATACACACAGATGAGGGAAAAATGAGCTTAGATGTAAACATACGACCCTCAAAGAGCAGATGGAAAAAACACACCAGCCCTGTATTTGCCTCTGAATTTAGCCATCACTTATGATTAAACAGGTAATCACAAACCCACACAAAAAGTGTGCCCTGTTGACACGCTCTTAATGCACCAGGAAGACGCTGGCGTTCTGTGGGTTGTTTGCTTACGAAGAGGAACTGCTGGCTCTCCCGCCTTTTCCCAGAGGAGATGGGCATCTTGCCAGTGTTCAATTTTCAAGTGCCATTGTTCACCTAGGGCTTTAGCAAAAAAGCTTTTGCTTATTTATTACTAATCCTAGCCTAAGTAATGATCTTTTTAAATCCTTTTACATTTTAAAACAGATTTATCAGACAATGACACGAAACATAATGTTCCCTAAAACCTCTAGCGTTTATTTTTTCATTTAATAGGTAATTCTATAATTCACACATCCTTGGATTACTTTATTGGTTCATGAAACCTGCTTCTAGGAGCCTTATTTTGTCAAAATATGAATTTTGCTCAGGTTGTGAGGGCTCTCTTCAACATGTTTTTGTTAGTTTTAGTCTTGACAGCAAACTAACAGAGAGGAACAATTTTTATTTCATACTTTATCCCTGAATCTTTGTAAAATGCTGGTGTATTCATATATTATATTATTCAGATATGTATTAGACAGAATGCATGTTTTTAATAAGTAATTTTTAGTAGTATAATCTTCCTTTATCTTCATGATTTGGTATAAATTCATGGTATAACCTTGACCAAAACCAATTTGAGGGACCCAGTTTAACCTGATCCCATCCATTACTGGTAAATGATGCTGTGAATATCAGCTGGCTACTTCTGTAACTCTGCTAGCCTTCCATACAGTGCTGCCAGTCTGTAATCTACTCTGTGAAACAACCCACCTTCCATTTCACTAGTCTGGTGTCAACAGAAAACACTTGCCCAGCAATTTGCAATACACACATCTGAAAAGTTGTTTGGACTTTTCAGAAGGGTTGGAATAAGGCAATTGATGTAACAACAAATACCAGCAACAAATCCATCCAATCTTCAAGTTCAGCAGTGCAGCTCTCAAAAAAATAAATGGTCAAAAAATCCCATTACCCACTGATATAAAATGTTTTAGCAGATTATTTAAATACCTCGTGGAAATGAAGATTTGCTTGCGGAATCTCTGTGTTCCCAGCCAGCAGTGCCAGAGGATAAGAGCACCCCAGAAACTGTCAATGCAATTTTGTGGTCCCAGTCTACACAGAAACCATTATCTCATGCTGGAAAAAGGAAAACGGGAACACAGCATCTCTATACTGTGATTTATTTTGTTTATCTTTGTACCAAGGAGGCTTACCTTTCAGCACCCAAACAGCAAAAAATCAAAAGACGAAATATTTCCATAATTTACACCAATTGGCACACACTCCACAGAACCTGGAAGTCAGTGGGAGTGAAGAAGAAAGACCTGGCAAATGGGACAAAGGGAAGGAGATCCAGCTTCCTTGTTTCCAGCACCCTTATAGCCTCTCAGTCCCCCCAAAAACCAGTATTTTATTGCCCTCCTTATTCTACAGGTTTACCCTGGGTGCCTCTGCAAGTAGCATGAGGGAAAGAAAACCTGATTTGAGGTATTTCCCCCTTTTCCACCTTATCCAGCCTTACAGGGACAAAAGACACCAAAGAAGCTGATGGAGACTTGCAGAAGCCTCTCTTTTTCCATGAAAACCACAGCAACTCTTCAAACTCTCAGAAGGGAGAAGGATTAAACCAAAACCTGGCATTTCCTGTCTCAGCATTATGCAGGACACAGAAGCTCAGACTGTCTTCCCCCTTCCCCATGAGAAGCAAATGAGCAGTCAGTGTATAGGAACCTGACACAACTGAGCTAAAGCTCCATAGGTTGTCCTGTAACTCCTCCACTACCTGTGTGGCCCTGCTGATGGTCATGGTGCTGTCAAGAGACATGACTGTCCAATCATCACCAGCTGAACTCTGCCCCAAATCAGGGATAATTTGCCTGCTGATTTTCAAAAAAATCTCAGCGGATGAGAACAGTATTTTCAGCTATGCTTGAAATCACCTGGATTAAAATACGATGCTAATCTCTGCTCCTTTATAGTTAAACCAGTAGACTAAAACATACTGGTAAGGTATATTATCTTTGCAAAAATTAACTTCCTTTTCAATTACATTTAATTTCCACTTCATCTCTTCCCTATACTTATTCCACAAACAAGCATTGTGTTATTAATGGTTCAGAGTTCCCCAAATCCACACGTTTTATGGATTTTATGTCAAAGGGGACTCACAATACTTTAATGAGGAAAAAGAATACTGTTCTACTGTACTCATGTCTTACACCGTCCAGCCAATAGACCTGTAAGCAATTCTAAATATTTCTGTAAGAGCACCATGGAGATCACAAAAAAGAAATAGGCATTACTAGCATGCTCTGCCTCCACCCCTCAAAAAGATTGATGTTTTCCTGCAAGACCTTTTTTAAGAACAGGTATGTTTGTAGCAAATTGTTAATTCCTCTCCTATGGTTGTACACCTACACACAGGGTGGAAGAAAATCCTTTAAGGTTTTGTAGCAAGCAGAAATAAGATGATAAAACAGGGCCATCAGTCACATTCACAGTCAAGGGAATTTGAGTCTCCTCATTTTTCTGAAGACATCTAGTTTCTCTGTGCATGCTCAGAGATTTAGCTATTCACATATTAGAATGACATATTTGAAGCAGTGAATTTCACATTAGCAATGCAGATGGAGGAACGAATAATCTTGGAAAATTAGATGGTGGGAAGGCTGGTGTTGGAGAGTAGGATGAGAGCTGGAAATCCTAGATAAAGCAGAGAAGAAGGTTAGTAGAGGGGAGGCAGAATGGCAAAAACAAAAACATGAAGTTAGAAAAAGAAGGAAAAACTCCCATAGAAGAGAAGACTGGAAGATGTAATAAAGAATCTGGGGGAAAGCTGAAGTGGAGAGACAAAGATTAGCAGCTGGCAGAAAAATTCAAATGTTCAGATAGCAGCATTTCAATGACACTAATTAATAAGAAATGTGTTGTTATGGGCAAAGTTGATGGCATTTTCTCACAGAATAGCTTACTGGGGCTGTGGCCCCCCAGCCCTCCAGTTGTGCCAATCGCTTGCTGGTAGATTAAGATACCAAAATGCCTCCTTGTACCATTCAGGTTAAGCTCTATTGTACACACACAGGCACATGAGCAGAAAAGTGCTGCAATGGCTGCTTGGGAGATAAGGAATTTGTATAAAGGAAAGCATAAGATTGGGGAGGGGGAGAGAAGGGATAAGGAAAAAATCTCTGGGACAAAAAGGAGATATTCAAGCGACATCAGTCTTGATATTAGCAGCTTATTAATTCTCAGCTTATTTTCAGTCTCTGTGGAGATTTACCATATGTGACAGCTACTCAGCCTCAGAGCCAGATTAGAACAGTTTTCCAGCTACCAGCAGCCTAAACTGCCACCCAAAAGCCTCATCATTTTCAGCAAAGTTTGATGGGCTGGTTACCCTTTAACAGCCGTGTTTGGTGCACTAAACTGCAGTGGGCCTGCTATTTTTCTCATATGAGTGCTGACAGATGAGCCTGATTATCACCCGAGATCCATCTTGCTCACGCTCATTTGGACAACAAAGACAGCAACTGAACTGAAAGAAAATTCAAGGAAAAGTAATTGAAGATGAATTAAAAATTTCAATAGATTTTCCTGGAAATTTGCCTACAAAGCATATTGTTTACATCTCCTCCATACAGAAGTTTGAAAGCATATCCCATGATGCCTGCTGCTAATGTTTTAGCTCCTGCTCTGGACAGGTTTCTCACAAAGCTCCTGGATGCTCTAGGCCAAGATCAATTTGTCAATGCCAGGTTGTATGATGATTTATGACCACAGCTGAGTGAGGATGCTGGCCATGTTCTGTCTCTCCCTAACTAACTGTGTTGAACTCAAGCCATCCCAAATCCCTTATGGGCTATGTGGATGCATGCTCAGAGTGGCTGAAGCTGTTTATTGAATTTCCAGGTATAACTCTTTTACTTGAAGGAAAATTTTGGAGGAGAAAATGTGAAACTCTTCAGAGCTGTGTTGCACTTAGCAAATATAACATATCACAAAAGGAGATAGGCTTGTCAAGGAAATGTGAAAAAGCTTCTCAAAGTCAGAATTTTATTTGGCCAGGATTTTTCACATCACATGAGTTACCTAAGGAAGGAACATCTGCACACATACCAGATACACCTGTAAAAGTGGCAACAGGTATCCTAACAGATACACAGGTGCAGGCAACCTGTAAATTAGTCTGCTCTGGGTGAACATTAGGCTCTGATTTTCCTTAAGAAAACAGCAAAGAAGTCATGTATAATCTGTAGAGGGGGATCAAAGAACAAAATCATATCTTTAACAAAAAAAAAAAAAGGAAAACCAAGGGTAAGAAAATTAAGAATACTGAAGCCAGAATACATTACAAATGCTACAGTCCAGACTGCAGGAAATAATAAATTTAAGAATAGTGGTGTGAAAAGTGAATTACATGAATAAGGAAGGTCCAGGTGGCTTGTGTGAGCAGCATGAGACAGACTTTGCACTCTGAGTATACCGTACTTATTGTTTGGGACTGCTGGAGGCAAGATGCTGGTAAAAGTGTATGAAAGAATAAGGATCAGATCCTGTCTGCCAGTGAATTAATGCCTAGACTACATTATTTCTCTGAAGGAAAACTTTATTTGTTTTTCTGAATAAGAAATTCCTTTCTGAAGAGATGTGAAAATTGACAAAAGTTCAAGTTCTATAAAGAGAAACAGGAGATACAGCTTCTTTCAGCAGTACTGGCCAATTGTTATTGTTGTTGGTTTCTTTTTCCAGTGCAGCCATCCAGGAGTGCCTTATCAGCAGGATTGTGCTGATAATTGGCTGCACCTCAGGTAAGATGAACCTGAGTGTATTGCAGGGGAGTAGAAGGGAAACAAAAAAAAGAGGAACAGAGGGAAAAAAGTTATTAACATTTCCTCAATATCACAGAATCCACTAGCAGGTCAAAGTTGTAACAATTTCATTTCAGAATGAAAACATCAATGCTGAAGAATGATGAAACAACAGCTACCATGGCTGCTTCAGGTGTTATGATGCCATTATAGAACAACAACCTTATTATTCACTGTAGTTGTTCTTCGCATGTCTTGACCACCTGTGACAAATGTTTCTGAATCTGTGCACAGACAAAACCTCAAATTAAACCTGACAAACACAGAAAGTGTCTTGAGCTAACTTGTCCTTCCTTTGCAGTTGTTCATTATGGAGTGACCTACTCTTTTCCGTGTCCTACATGACTCACATCCCTGTAGATCATGTTTATTGAGAGCTGATAGTTACAAGTGCTGACATTTGCCAGGTTTTATATACCTGGGAATTAAAATAAAAAGAATCTGACAAAGACATTGTAAATAACATGAGAGAATCTCCCTAAACCTGTTCACTGTATAAATGCAGAGGAAAATTTAGTTGCTCTGTTTCCAGAGGCTCTTTGTGGTGCTCAATTCCCATTGCATAAGTGCTACTAGATGTGCAAGCACATAACTGCAGATATAAAGTCAAAGTCATCCACGTTACAACAAGGTTTCAGATACTTCATAATGAAGGCTTCATCAGAGAGTGAAAATTATTGGCATCCCTGTTGATGACTTTTACAAAAATCGTAAAAGTAGAAAGTTTGCCAGCTGGATTCATCTTCCTGTGCACAGTCATTTATGAAGCTTTGAAATTTTAACCATTGGCAACAATGCTATAGTTGAAAAAACTCCAAGAATATCTGTTCGATGACAAACAATGGTCTGCTAAATGGAGACACGCTGTCCTGACAGCTCCAGCTTCAGCTATATGGTATGAAATGTGCCAGCAAAAGCAGAGAAGACATTCATAAAACTGCTTCCAAAAATGAGCACCCTGCAGCTATTAGAAACTGCGTGAGAATCACCAAATGTCAGCCTCATGTTCAACAACATTCAGTTTAATAAACAGATTTAAGAAAGTGAACAGCATAAGATGCTTCAAAACACCCTTAAGACTACAATGAAAATATTGAGTAGTAGAGGACAAAAAAAGCAGCTATTTACCATTAAAAAAAAAAAAAAGAGGGAGAATTTTGTATTTCTTTTTTGTTCCCTGGGACCAATTAAGAGCATTCTGTCATTATTATTGTCAGCACTAGAACAGTTTACGAACAATAATCAATTCACTGACATATCCTCATATTGGTAGTCAGAGGCCTGCACTGAGAACCACAGTGTTTTGTTTTTTAACATAAGGTTTTTTTCCGAAATTTTCTTTTCTGAGCGAGTATTTAAATTCATCCAAATCTAAAGAGAGAGAAGGGGCTGTGGGCAAAAGGAGTATTCTGTGCACTAGATCCATAATGTGCTACAGAACTATCTGGAAAAATTGGGAATTATTTTTTGTCCTGAAAACTGTTGTTGAAATACTACGTGTCCTTTTATTCTCCCCTCACTTTCCTTTTCTTCTCCTTGCCCTCCACTCCCATGGCTGCTCCAGCTCTGAGTGTCTCCAGTGAGGTGAGAGGTGCCAGGGCAGGCACAAGACATCCCTGCCAAAACAAACATTTCCTGGTTTGTGACCTGCAGAGAACAAAATCAAGGAAACTTCAGGTATTCACTGAAGGGTGCTGAGTTTACCTGGATTTTGCTCTTTTATTTTTTTTTCTCCAAGAGTACTGCTACTGCTATAAAGGCATGTGAGATTCACTTGTCCCACAAAAAGTCCATATATTGGTCCAAGCAGGAGTTTCTGATCAAAGCAACTCAGTTTCAAAGTAAAGTTTCTTCACCCAGAAAACTCTACCAGAAATATTACAAAATGCTGTAATTCTATGATCCAATTAATTAAGGAAGAAGTAGTTGTACAAGTACTGAAAGGTTTTACTCTCAGCTAGAGTACAAGGGTACTTACCAGATCTCAGAGGTCTAGTATTTTTACTGTCAGCTTCCAATTAACTAATTGACATCAGTTTCTATGAAAATCATGCCTCCTAAATCCCTCCATGAAATCCAAAGTGTATCATATCAGCAATCGAAAGCTGAAATTCATATCTGTTCTCTTTCATGGGTCTGGAGGAGACTGCAAAGTATATGAAAATATGGAATGGGTTATTTGGATATTCTTATTTAGTCATAAGTGCTTTTGAAAACACTTGGGATTTGGGTAACCCTCAAAAGATCTAAAAGAACACATGGACTGTGATGGAAGGGAATTCAAAGCCCCATGTTTGGAAACAGGTTTTTATGTGCCCAAACATCCTTGTAGAGAAAATCAGAATGTGTTTGAATGTCCCAGGGCTGCAAGGTGCACAGAGTAGAAAGGTAGTCCTTTGACGGGCAAAAATCTGCTCATACACGACAGAACCTAATCCTTCATCTTGATTAAAGAAAATACTAAAATTTTCCCACAGATTTTGCCAGGCCCATGATCTGCTTGCAGGTCATCACTGTTCAGAGTGACTTACTGTTTCAGCTGTTTTGAGGTGCATTTCTGTGCTGCTGTGAATACCTGCACGCTGAGGCAGGGAATCACGCGTGGCACAGCACAGCCGGGTCGTGACACACTGCCGAAATCTCTCTGCAACTGTGATCATTTCCCTGGAGTTTCTCAGGCTCTGCACACAGGGCTGAGCCACTCAAATCAGGACTCATCAGCCAGTGGCTCTCCCTTAGTTACAAATGCTCTAAAGGCACCCAGTGACCTAGTTTAAACTTAAACCTCACATCCCACATAGATCTAATATAAAGTGAACTTTTATACATCCCTAAGCATGACGTGGCTAAGACAGCTTTCTGGGCAAAGAAGGACAAAAATAGAAAAGCCTCATTATGTGCCTAACAACAAGGTGGAAAATATGCAGATCAAGTTTATGCCTGGTGGGAAAAGAGAAGGAAGAAGGGGGTGGGTAGGCTGAAGATAGTTTGAAGGCTGTGACACCAGAGTAAATAAAAAATATTTACTTATCAGTGTCTGCAATTCACTGGAAGATCTGAGGGACTGGGAAAGGAATGGCAGAGAGGTTTATTTTCACTACAAACTGGATTGGGTGACTGTCATTTTAAGATTGGGAGCAGGGGAGACAGGTCTGCAGTAGCTTGGGAAAGTGTTTCAGGCAATTGGTGATTAATTGTACTCTGCTATGCCACATCTCTTTCTATTAAACCCTAGATGGCCAAATCTGTTTCCTAATTGTTTTTGTGTTTCTCAGTCTCCTTTTCTCTTGCATAGGAGTAGGCAATTTCTGTGCCATCAATATCTCATTAAGGTGCCCTGAATCTGAAATGCCTTGTTTTGTTTTTAATTTTGCTTTCCAGCCCTTTTGCTACATTTTATGACATGGCATTTTTTGTTTGCTCGTTGCGGTCCATTTATTCTCTGGCATTTCCTTTCCCCATGTTATAGCTTTATTTGTTTCTCTGCCTGTTGGCACTTGAGGTGTATGTAAATTATTGTTGCATGCTTCACCATCACCACCTATTGCTCTTCATTTCCCCTAATGACAGTCCCATCTGAATGCTGGTGCCTGCTCAGGTTGTACACGTGTAGAAAATAACTTCAACTCATCCATGAGGTCTTTTTTTATTTTTCTTATGTTTTTTTCACCCTCTTTCCTGTTGCTGTTTGCCTCAGACTTGTGTTCATGAGGTGAGGAATAGAGCTGCGTGCTTTCTGCCTAGGGCAAAATCCTGCTGCCACTCGTGCAAGTAGCAGCTTAGAGGAAAAGGAAGGGCATTCACACAAATAGCTAATCAAAGGATTTTTAATGATATTCATTAGGAAAGAAATTCATTAACAAGCCAGCACAGAACATTCCCTGAAGGGAGAGTGATGTTACTGGTCACATCAAAGTCCCCACCTGACTAACACCTTTATTGCTGTTCATAGTAAGGCCAAGTTAGCAGCAAAATCAGTCGCATTCAGTTCTTGCCAAGCAAAAAGTCATCAAAGCATGGTCATGGAAACTGGATCAATTCTGGTTGACTAGTAAAAATGGCTTTTCAACTTTTCACAGCGATGTATAGTTCAGCATCCACCACTGATGCTTTTGAATTCATACAGTTTTGCATTTCATACCCTTCATTCTTTCCCCTGCTCTTTCTCTCTCTTTTATTTGGGTACCTCTGACCATGTCCACAGTGGTGCCCATGGTAGTGGTGCAGTCCTGCAGCACCACAAACCTCAGCTGGATGGCTGCCAGTGCCCCTTTTCAAACAGAAGTCTGCAGAAGGCAATCTCATGCCAAGGTTCAGTGGGGAGCCCCACTGAAGTGGGGACAGATCCTTCACCCACACAAAACACCAATGCAGGCCTGCCAGAGCTCACCCCCACTGCCCAGGATAGATGCAACCTCTGAGCATCAGGGCTATTTCCAACCAGCAGGTGTAAAACTGCCCTTTTTTTATGCTCACACCATTACTTACCTATAAAAGGGACTCTATTTTTCTGCCAACTCATTCCTAGAGATTAGTATCGGTATCTTGGGATGCCCATTTGCTCTGTAAAAATTAGGTTTTTAAATAGACTGGAGCAGAAATCTCACTTTTATTGCGCTGCCCTGATACAGTAGAGCTCAGTTATTAGAACAAATTGTAGCAAGCAGCTTCCTGGTTGTTATATCCACGTAATTACTACGGGCTGATACATGAAACCCTGATTCACTCTTATGCTTAGAGGCAAGATCTCCATTTTGCAAGGACAGAGCAAGTTCTATCATGCATTTTACTGCCAAAGGAGGTCAATTAACTTTAATTGGTTCTAATTAGCACTTGCTCAAGCTGTTATATTCTTTACCTGCATCCGAGTGGCTCTCCAAGTGCTGCACAATGGATTCCTGCTTTTGAACACAAAGGAGAATTACTAATGGCATCCTTGAAGGCAAAAGATGCACTGATCAGCATAAGTGGGGAACAAATATCAGCACAAATAGTAGCAGGCCTTTTAAGGAAAAAAAACCCCACAAACATTTTGTGCCCATCTGGCTTTGATCAATTGAACTGAATGCAACTGTGCACCTTGTTGCTTAAAATTAGAACAATGTAAGTACACAAATGTCATTATTCTCTACCATAACTTCTCTACAGATGAAAGATAAGTACTGGAAAATGCAGGGGGTAGGGGGTGCAGGGACAGGGTAATGGCTCTGAAAAAAACATATCAATCATTTCCATGGTAGCCAAAACAAATACCAAGAGAAACAAAAAAAAATTGTCAAACGTACATGTGGAATGCTGTTTTCTAGGGGTTTTGAGCATTGTTTTACAAGGTTTGTATTAAAGTGAAAGGTTTAGATTTTGGTGTCTTTTTGTTTTTGTTTGGTTTTTTCTTCCATTCTGCTAAAGCAAGAGGAACAACCTCACTTGCCTAAATGTCAGCATAAGCCACCTGCCTCCTCAGGATGTGGCGAGAATTCAGCAGTGAACTCAGGACTGTCTAAAACAGACTGAATAAGGAGTCACACACCAGAAGAGATGCTGCAATACTGAGCTCTGCTCTAGGAACTTGTTTTCTGCTGGGGTCTTCCTGGATGTAGCTACACAGTTAAATAAAGGCAGGCTAGAGAGGAATCTAGTCATCACACCAGCAGTGGAACTCAGGGCTACTTCTCCCCAAATAACCAGTCCACCATTCATGAAGGCATGGCCCTAAATCTCCTCTGGGTTCCATGAGATATCTGTATCTGTTAATCTGGATGGAGGAGTGTTGGCAGGAAAGAGCTCAGTCCTAAAGAGAAACAGGGAACAAGCTAGACACAGCAGAGCAGATGTTTGGTGCCACTGCTCTCCTGTGTTCCCCGGTCCCCCTGAATTAATAAAGCATTTATCCATATATCCAGCCACTCAGTGCATGCAGAGTACTTCCATGGCTCTTCTGCTCTTGCAGCCCCCATGCCAGAAGCCCCAGATCCAGGGAACAGCATCAGCACTGAGTGCACAGACCACAGCAGGAGAGCGCTGAAACAAGAATCGGGGAGGATGGTCCCAAAATGTGAGATGTGACTGACTAAGTGGGCTCAATGCAAACCACCAATGGTGCCACAGTCATTGAAGACCTTCCCTGCCCTGAAAACTCCATCCTCAGAGAAGTGACCATCCTGTGCATTCTGACATGCCTGGGATCCACTGAAACCTGCTGAGCCTAAAGCCATGAGGGCTTCCCTGCTGGAGACTTCCTGGGGTCTGAGCAGCCAGGGCTGGGGCCTTGTACAACCCCGAGCATTCTCCAGTCTCACCAGCTTGGATTAGCCACATATTTAAAACAAAGCATCAGATTTAGTGTCCTGACGATCTAGGCCTCCTATGGATTTTGGATAATTTGTTTTGGTATGAAAACCAAAAGCAATGAAGTTTTTACATATTATTATACCATTCAAAATTGCATGTGAAACTGTGGTGGACTTGGCTGATTCTAAACCAGTATGTGTTCCCTATTTTAATATTAGTTTTTCCCTTTTTCCTGCTATTTGAATGTGCCTCCTAAAGGAATTGTCTGTTGCCCACATGGTTTTCAAAAACAATTTATTTTTTAGCTAATGTGTTCCAGATAGATGGAACACAAAACATGTGTTAAAAAAATAAAAATGAAATTAAAAAATCCTCCCCTCAGCAAACAAGTACCCCCCAATCTTTACAAAAGAATGTCAACTTTTTTCTTTCTAGCTCCCGTGCTAAAACTCCACAAGGCCATTAACCATAAAAAAACCCCCATAACTGCTAAATTGACAAGCCAAAGGAGCTGCCTGTAATTTTTTTTTTTTTAAATAAAATTTCCTGCCAAAATCTCCCCCAACCCTATTCCCTTTCATCTTTCAGTTGTGAGGACTCTTTCTCAGCCTCAGTACACACCTCTTCTCATGGCTGGCAATGTATGGGCTGAGGCAAGCATAAACCAGCATACAATTATTTCTAACAGTCATGTCTTCCTTTTGCACTGGTGTGTAGTTAAATAAATATACTTAAAAACATTCCGTGCACCTTCTCTTTTGTACTTTTCCCAAGGAACGGTGTTTCTGTTGCATTTCAGGTGACAACCAAAAGGTATTCGAAAGATTTACTGACTTGGATACAGACTTGAGAAATAATTAAAAAAAAAAAAACAACAAAAACCAAAAAAACTCTGTTCTTTGCATCACTGAAGAGGCTGCCCATACAGCAATACACCACTGAAGCACATGGAACAAATGCATTATTTGGTCCTTCAGCCCTCCTGCATTTAAAACTGAGCATGTATTCAATGAAAAGATTGAGAAAAATTGACCTAGCACCTATCCATACATTTTGGGGTATTCTGGACTGGGTTGGCAGTAGCTCCACCAGTACCAAACCCCAGGTCTGAGGGTTCAGACCAGGATTTACACATCCACGGGTCTGTGGGCTTTAGGCAGAGCAAGCTGTGCCCCCGCAGTGTTAACCTCACACTGAGAGAGCACAGCTACAAACAGAATATTCACTGGAACAGCTGTGTCAGTGTAATTACACTGGTACAACTATTCCAGTATAGACAGAAACCCCTAGGACAGGCAATGTTTACCACTGGCTCGTAGCTTAGCTCAAAAAAGTGTATAAAATGCTCCTTGTCACCTGTAAGTGGACAGTGATGATTATAGCTCAGTCTATGTTATTATTGCCTGATTTTCCCTGTTTGGGTTTTCACATATTGACTCCTTACTCAAGGTCTTTTAACATAGATTTGAAATGTGAATATGTTTTATTTTTTCCCCAGTAAATATACAATACACACTTCAACAGTACTATTAACCAACTTCTTATGCCAATTAAACTTTGCTGCACTAACAATACCAATGAAACACATTAAGAGGTCATACTTTTTCGTGAACAAACTGTAGCCAATAAACAGTTTTAAAAAAAAAACAAATTAAAAAACAATTCTAAGTGCTGCCACAACATCCCTTTTCTTTAAACACATTATTCACAATAAATGTTTTCATTTTTTTTTAAAAAAAGAAGAATACTTCTTTTAAAATAGTAAATTAAATGGCATTTTAAAAAATATGTACTGTGGTTCATTGGAAGTACACTGTATAGAAAAGAGAGAGAAAAAAAAAGAAGAGACATCACCTGTAAGATAATGGAGACACTTTGCCATACACAACAACACCTTATGTAATATTGTAAGCAAATTATTAATGAACAAAAATGTACAGAAGCAGATGGACAAGTTAGTGAATATCATGGTACTGCACAGCTTTAATACTGACACACATTTACTTTCCAGTGGAAGAGATAAAACACATATTTGAAAGTAATTGGAATGGCTTTATCAACCTCTAAGGATACTGAATTTTGAATAGAACAGAGTGAGTAAGGTGTTCCACCAAAGCTCAGCACAAGCCTTTGAATTAAACGGGGAAAAAACCAACTATTGGTGACTGAGTTAAACATTTTCCAGAGAATTAAATTTGAATTGTACTCTGAATAGTCTTCTCTTCATACGGCAATACCAAAATAAAAACCATACATATGTAATTATGCTGCATTCTTTATCTTACTTGAACATTTTTTCATATTTTTAAATAATGTTTTTACGATAGTGTTTTAACAAGCAGGAAAATGACATATACTCATTGGTCACACGTAAATAAATTCATACTTTTTTTCCTCAACTTTTTTTTTGTTTGTAACTTGCTAAATAACACATCTTGACCTTATGGGAGTTAACTAGCATTTTTCAATATTCAATAGTGCTGAGTTATAGTTGATGGCTGTAGTGTTTTATCTTATCATGGAACAAGTTAATGAAATGAAAAGCAACACATATTTAGCATCGTAATTTCCTTTCCTAAAATTCTGCCATGACTAAAAGTGTTCTTAATACTGGTGAGCTCCAAGGCAATATATAAAACAACATAGACTGGTTATATGAAAAGGGTATTCAATGGAAACTTGTGTTCACGGTCAGATAACTAACAGAAATAAGCTGTAAGATGCAATATTTAAATTAAGCATCAAAATAATGGGTGGTTTATCCACATGCAATATTCTAAGAAGAGCTTGAGAATTTACTCTTTGAGATTTGAGAGGTAAAGAAGACTTGGACAAAGTCACGAAAATTAATGAAGAGACAGGATGCTGTCATTAATGTCCACTTACAGAGTCTGGTTTATTCAAAAACTGTAGAAACATGTGTTATCTCCTCATCATAGTAGAGTTTGAAGCCACTCACTAAAACACAGGTCAAAGATCTTTTTTTGCTTCTATCCAATTTTTTTAGATATATTGTATTGCCAGAAATATACTTAATGCAAGCCAAAAATAATTTGACCATTGCTTTCCTTCCAAACACTAAACTTTTTACTACAAATTTAGTGGATCCAACTTCAGCTCTTGCAGACTTCAGGTATGGAACAGAAAGGGTTGTGTAGACTGCATCAAAACAATTAATGTCATGAATTTCAGTGGTGCAGCTTTATCCTCTGTCCTACTGTACATGTATTGGAAAGATGAAATAAGATACTCTGACATTTCAATTTTTTGGAAGCAGCCTGAATATATGTCTTAATAATAAATTGCATTCTTATCTTCTTACTAAATATTCCTTATGTTTATATGGTTTGTTTCTCCTGGAAAATCTCCTATATTTTGGGCTGGAGAAATTAATGGTAATAATTATTTTAAAACTGCAAAATAAAAACAGCTTTAGTGAAACACCTTAAGTTCTTTTGTTTGTAGAAAGGTTTGTTTTTCTTCCCCTTTACTTAGTGGCATGGGATGGCTAAAAGCAGATACTAAGGGTATCAGACTAATGAAAGGGTCTAGGCCATCTCATGCTACCTTTAGTTTTCATGTTCACTCATTAATCTCACACTTCCAACTTCTGACCCCTTCTTAAATAGGAAGAGCAACTATGTTGCTTGCTTTTAAAAGGTTTAAATCTGTCTCTAATGTCTTCACTGACATCAGTTTTGCCTGTCACTTTCTCATTTCTACACCCCAATGGAAAACCACCTAGCATACTCCCTTTACATCCAGCGTTACCCAAAGTAGCTTACAGGACGTAAACCTTCTTCACACATTCAGTCTCTTTTTTCTTCATGTCATGAGGAGTAGAGTTTTGTGCTTATCACCAAATAAAATTGCAGTGCAAACTTTAAACATAAAAGTTACACAATTTAAAGTTAATATATGGCACCACAGCCTATTAATTCACATATAGTACAACAGACCAGTAAAAACAGACATGAATATGAACATAGCTAAAAAGAAGGTGAGCTTGCATAGCAATGCAACAAAAGAAATTATATACAGAAGGAAATCCTTTTCATCCTGGAGGGTGACTTTTTTTTTTTTTCTTTCTTTTTTTTATATACTCCTGACAAGGAATAGTTTAAGGTGGATGGTGTATTAAAGAGAAGAACACAAGTAAAGTATCTGTGGGATATGTGTGGCTGTGTGTCTTTACATTGCATTTACAGTTCTTTTAATAGTACATAAATAAAGAAAATGTTCATTGCACTGTTTAGTGTCATCACTTCCATGAGTTCAGACCTGATGGTCCATCAGAGCAGCTTGCAATGTGTCTTCTCAACTACTCTATAGAGAGAAACAAAGAGAGAGAAAGAGGTTGTAATAAGGAGAAAAAAACACACAAAACAAAGCCTATGGCAATATTACTGCAGCACAGGATGAATATTCAATAGGTTGTGAGAAGAGGGTTAATTGCTTCTAAGATGAAAAGCGATGGATGCCAAAATTTAGCACTTACCAGCACCGTATCTGAGACTGCACATTTCGGGGCTCGTGGGTCACCATTAACTCTCTGACAGCTACAGGGCAGTAACTGCCAGGAGGTGCTGAGGGTTTGACTGCAGCAAGAGGATGCAGACATGCCAAGAGCTCCACTGCTTTTATTACCATTAATAAATTTATTAAACACACCAGTATGCCCTAGCATGCTGGGGTTTTGATGTATTTTTTTCAAACAACAGAGTCAAGCCTTTGGGCATCTGGTGCTGCCAGCATGTACAAAGCATCAACATGGTCTTATACAAAGTTTAACAGACACTGAGTGATAATAGAAAACGAATTTGGAAAAAAATTTCCCTGTCCTGGGATACTGAGGAAAAAAGTGGAGATATACAACTGAAAAACTGGGCTACACAACCAAGAAAAGAGGACCTCCATCCAAGAGAATACTGCTCATCAAGCAACAGGATATTAAGGAGAAGGCTGAGGAAATCTGTCAGTGGCATTTCCAAGACAAGCACACTAGACTTTGCCAAGAAAAATTCTAAGTTACTAGAATCTTGTCTCAATTTTCCCCACGCTTTACTAGCATTACACAGAGCGATGTACCATGTAGTTATACTGGCATGGCTTCCACAGACGTGAACTGGTCCAAACCAAAGAACAGAAGGACAGCATTTGTTTGCCATCACATGCAATACACCTCTGAAGGCAAAAAGATCTGGATAAAGCTTAATCTGATTATCACACACAGCTTGCTACTCTCTTCACAACAGATTTATATACCTTTTTTCTTTTTATCTATTTGAGAGTTTTAACTGGATCTAGAGGTAAACTTACATAATTCACCAGTAAACTGTCCTTGACTGTTTGATCCCACATAGCCTATATCGAGAAGGTCACTGGCATTGCGTTGGTGACCTCCTCGCAAGACTTCACCTTTTCTAGGTCCAGTCGATCCTTTAGAAGAAGATGTTCCTGAAGAGCTGTGGCCACCAGGGGATGGGAAGTTGGGTTTACTATATGGTACGAGTGCCTCTTCTAGAAAAGCAAAACAAAGCAAAATAAATACCAATAAAGTCCTCGAAATAGGAATAAACAAGCTATTAATTTATGCACATCATACTCATTTATATCTGTCTTTTGTCTTGCTTTATAGCATGACAATTTTACCTAAGAAAAAACTAAGAGTTGTATCCCAAGGACAGAGAAGCCAGTATGAATTTAAATCTTGCTTCCTTGTAAACGCCTAAGTCAGTTTGTATTAATTATAAAAAGTCTAGATTCATTATGAATAAGAGATCATGAATCATAGATACTTTAATAAAAATAGGTGAACACGCAATTTCCAAAACAATGAAGCTATGATTAGATTTTTGCTTCAAGCCTACATAAATGTGCTTTTTCCTTTTCTTTAGATTAAATCATGGCAACATTACCTCAATCAGTTTAGATAAAGAACTACAATATCAGCTAATTTAATTAGCTTCCAGCAATTCAGTAATTTCTAACGATGCAAAGTACACTGAAAATTTTTTTTTAACTGGTGTTGAATTACATTGGAAAATATTATATTATACATTGCAGTTGTAATATTTGGGGTGGATAAATAATCCTGCATCTTTTTCATGTTCCATTATGAACAAAAGGCTTACTTTTGCTCGCTTGGATTATTTTTCTGTGAAGACCTGTAATAATGAACTGCTTGCAAGAGCAGGATTAATAGCAATAAAGCATAAGACTGTATGTCTTCATACAGCATGAAGTAAAACAAGACATCACTTCTGATTAGAGTTTCCTGGAGATATTGTTGTAATAATCCAAATCTAAGAAGCATAACAGCAGCATTGATTTAACACTGAAATAGAAGAACTATTCTATTTCTTTGCTGTGTGTGATCCACTTTTGCCATCTCAGAAGCTGAAGAAAGAGATCTTGCTAAATATAGTTTGATTCAAGAAAGAGTATGAGTATATACACCTAAACTCAAACAGAGCAATTGCCCCTTCTGAAATCAGTGGGATTTCTACTGCTTATTCTTGCCTTTTTTCAAAGTGAATCTAGGCCAAAAGGGTTTTCTTTAATTTTCTTTTCCAATTGTCTTCACTCTTAAAAAACCTTATGCGGGGAAATGGACTTTCTTTGATGGAGGGCAGGAACACAGAAGGAAAAGTAGGTGGGGATGTTTGGAAAGAAAGAGGAGATAAAAAATGCTTTTATTCACAAGCTTGAAGCCTTTGCAAAGACTGCAGCAGAGGCATAATTAACTTGGAGAAGTGCTAAACGAGAACAAATTTGTGGAAAAAACTTTTCAGGATTTTTCTTTTCAGGATTTCATTCTTTGTGCCTCTTGCCACAAGTGAGTAGGATGCAGGGATTCCCCATGTGAGCTGCTGTTGAACAGCCTGTTTGTAAGGTAAATCTGCTGCAGAAGAGGGCAGGCAGCTGACTTCTTTCCCTGCCAAAGTATCTCCCTCTGGTCATGCCCAAGGGACCAGAATATTTGTGCTGCAGGACTGAAGGGCATTCCAGTGTTTTGTGCTATGACCATGTGCTGTCCTTGAGGAAATAAAAAGAAATGCTTGAAAGACACAGTAAAATGGCATTTAACAGCCACAGTCTCTCCTAAATTATGTTACTTGTTTTTTATATATCAAGACCTAACAATAGAGTTAGCTGCAAACCTGGTTTCCAAAGGCTGGCTAAAATATGGAACAGTTTGCATTAAGGCAGCAATAAAGCAAGTGGCATAAATCAGTTTAGCAGAAAGCTGGATACATTTTTAAAGGATGAAAACAAAAGTCACTAGCATTGCAGAAGAGTTGGAAAATGACATATATAGTCAATTGATTTGTTTTTCTAGCTTGTGGACTCAGGATAAGGCCTCCTTCGGGTTCAATGAAATATTGAGGAAAAACGGCCATGAATAAATATAAAGTGCATTATCATTATAGAGCATATGGTATGTTGAATTATCTGTTGTGCCCTCAAAAATAAACATAATCCATAAAATAAGTAATTGTGACATAAAATAAAGGCTAGATTTTACACAACATTCTAGCACACGAAAAGTAGTTGTCTCCAGTCCTGAGAATGGCCTCACATTTATTAAACACTCCAAACAGTGCCCCATGGCCAGGCCTGCAAAGAATATGGGGAAGCTTTGTTGGTGCCTTTCCCTTTGAAATACTGAGCCTTTAATTTGAAGATATAATTCTAGCCCCCGTGAAACCAGGATATGTGTGTGCAACAATGCTTCTATACCCCAGAAAATAACCAAAAGGCTTTTCCTATTATCAAAACTATTGTAACCTGATCTAGCACCACTTTCTTCAGAGGGGGAGCTGAGAATGTCATATTTGATGTCCTTTAACTGCAGTTCTACAATGAAGCCACTGCCAGGAACTCAGTGATCTTGTTTATACTGAAAGCCACCAGTGGAAACACGGATCTCAGACTTAGGTATTTTTATTCTATTCAACTTCAAACTAAAGGTCTTGCTTTCAAAATTTCACTCACAGCTTGGCAACGTCTGAATGAAACCCCCTAAGTTGCAAATTAGCTATTTTCTGGAAGCTGATAGCTAATAATAACTCTTTTTGGAAATGTATTGAAAACTGGGACAGAATAGATTTCCAAAGAACTATGCCAGTAATAAAGGAAAAGGGAAGCACAATTAATATTATTAAAACACCCAAATTTAATGGTATAAACCAGCATTAGGCACAAGAGCAGCCTTTTTTAAATCTACCAGAGACAAGAATGCAGAGCAAGAAAGCTGCAGTGCAAGAGGCTGGAATGAGAATGCAGACAGACAGATATGAAGCTCTGGCCCATCTTGTGCACAAACTTTATGAACTCCTCACGCCAGGGTAAACTCATAACATCTCCTAGAGGTGTCCTTTTTTATGCATAAAAAAGGATACGCACTTGCTCTCAGCATCCTGAATTTGACAAGAAGAGGATACCTATAACCACTTCAATCCTAAATTAAATGCTTGTGTAGGGCACTGGAGGTGTCATGATCAAGTTCTCTTTATTTATGGACAGATAAATGCATGCCCTGGAGGATGGGAATTTTACTGCTGTATAAGCTCTGCATCACAGAATAAATGACAACTTCTATTTGTACACTTGTGAGACAAAGGAAAAAGAAGGGACTTCATTCTGAGCAGGTCAAAGAAGCATTCTTAATAATAATAATTTGCAGGGAAATGAGAAGTGCAGAGTATATTTGGGCTATTTTCTATATGTTTGTACATCTTGTACATTGCAATTAAAATTGCCATTTCACCAAGCAGCATGAATTTCACACACTATTTTTAAACTGTGACTTCACATCATGATTTCAGAACATGAACAGCCACTCACTTGTTTATGCAGCCAACATATTAGGGGGGTTTTAACTGTGCCATTATTGCTACATTTTAAAATATGGATTGTATTTAAAATATTTACATCTTAAATACAGGTAGCATTATTTTCCCTAGGAGGACTTTATTCAGTAAATCCTGTCCCCATGGCAGATTTGTCAGCACACTACTATTTTTTTGTTATTATGTCAATGGTATTAATGTGTTAGATTAACAAGGAGCATTAAGAGTTGAATAAAATCAAGAAAAAGATGGATGATAAGAGTACCTCTAGTGTGACTGTGGGAGCTACATACATAAGTGAAGAAACAGTGTAACCCTACAGAAAACTTTACATGCAGTATAATTTTTTGTTTAAATCCTCTTAATTGTCCTCTTGTATCACTCTAATCAGCACTGCATTGGAATGAGGTGATTATTGGGTTAAAGAAAATGCCCTAGGATGGAACAGCAGCTTTTACTTGAGGTCAGGCTGACAGAAGGAAGCTGTGAATGTTGTAGAAATACAACTCCAGAGCCCAGCATCACCTCCTGTGCACATTTGTGCAGACTTGAAATCCATTTAGGTGCTAAAGTCAGCTTGGGGCAAGGTGCAGGTCCTGTATGAAGGTGAAAACCTGCGCTGTCATCTTTCTGGGCTTAAGAGATGAATGCTACTTGGTCATATCCTTTAATAAAGAGAAGAGAGGGTTTTTAATACAGATGAAAGGAATGTCAGTAGCTCAGAAGGATCAGTCTTCTTGCAGACATGGAAAAGCAACAGCTGCCAACTTGGAAGCAGGTTGAAAGAACTGGAAAATATGGCCCTATATGTATAAATATATACATCTAACAAAAGATACTCGAAAAACTCTCCTTCCTTGCTAGCCTGAAACTGTTCCTATTGTCTCCATCGCTATGCTTGAGAACATTATTAATTTCCACAACACTGTAAAGAGTGCACCAAATCAGGTGCTAATGAGATTTCACTGCTGCAGGAGGGAAGATAGCTGGATCACAAGCTCTCGTTTCACTTGGCCTTTTCTTATTTTCCAGCGTGACCCTCGCCAGTGCTCTCCCAGAGAGAGAGCTGTGAAGTGATCCTAGAGTCCTGCCAGGCACAGAACCCCTCAGCAGAGGGTGGGGTGTCGAGCTGCTGGTGCAGCACACACACACCTGATCCGAAGGCTTGTTTGTGTTGGGCTTTCCTGAAATCCTCTTGGCGGTCTGTAGAGCTTATCCACTCCTGGGCTTGCCGCTGCCACTCTAGTGATGTCCTAGCGGGCCGGTCCAGGGAGCTCTTTGTGTCATCTACGTTGGCTGCGTGCTGCCTCTCCAGAGAGCTCCCCTTCCTCTCGGCAGAGCCTCCGCGCTGGCCGGGCACTATGGGCTGCCTTAAACCCTGACCGGGGGGCGGGTCGGGTGGTGGTGGAAGATCTAAAAAATGTGAATAAGATTCAGGTGAACTGATTTTTTAAATTGAAACAGAAGGTCTGTTTTCGATGCTGAAAAGAAAAGTGCCTTGCAAACAGTATGAGTCACTCAATCGGTTGATTTTAAAAGGGGGAAATTTCACATTAATCAGAAAAGCGGTTTCGACCTCTGCTAACTCTTTATTCTGCTTGCTGTGTTGCTAGCTCTTTCCACAAAAATCCATAGACTCTGAGCCCTGACTTACACGTCCACGCACGGGATTTATTTTCTGCGGGGTGTACTCCAGCTGTTCTGTTCAGTAACAGCAAGAAATTAAGAAAGGCTGGGGAAAACTGACCGGTGTCAGTTGGCAATTTCCCCCCACAATACTGGGGCTTGCTACATCCTATCTTTGGGCTGCACTTCCAGCTTGAGCTGTAAACTCAAAACCTAATATAGAACTTCATCAAAATGAATAAAACGCCACAAAAATTGGGAAAAATTAATCGTGAAACCTACTGCCATTGAAAAAGCATCAGTACATGTCTGACAAACGTGTTTAAATGGAACCACCAAACAGTGGGAGAGCACTTTAGTCAAGTAAATGAAGAGCTAGAATCTTCAGAGACTAGAGGATGGCCACTCTCCAGTTTAGCAGTCTTGCAAATATAACCTATTAAAACACAATTTCAGCTAACAGAAAGACACTTGCCTGGTCTCTGACAACTTCTGTCCTTTTCAAGTTTGGGACTTGGAGTACTAAGATGCTTGTAGAATTGAAGGTCAACCTTCTAATCACATTTGTGGGGGCAAAGGTGCACATTTTTATTAGTCCAAGATCCAAGGTAATTACAGGGTAATTTTATATAATTTTATATCAGGATAATTTTAATTCTAAATGCAACTTTTTCATGTAAATGATATGATAGACTTACAATAGTCCAGATTATTTAAAAGAAAAAAAAAAACAAACCAGAAAATGGAAGCACCTTTTCTAGCATAATGAAAATTCTTCCATATGATATACTCATTTTATACAAGGAACACTTTTTGATAATTCTATTTTGGGGCAATGGATAGCCCAAATAAATCTCTGCAGCCACACCAACTTCACAAAAACCTTCGTTAGCTTACAGGAGATTTGGGTCTGACCTGTTTTCTAGTCCTTTGTATCTTACAGTGTTGTGAAGGTTTATCAAGGAACTGAACTTGGCTCAGTAACAGGCATGGAAAAGTAAACCTCTGTTTTGCCTGCAGGGAAGTCTGGTGTTTATAACTGTAGTGAAACTGAAATTCATTTTTTAAATTTGTCAGGAGGCCTTTGGAAGGAGTTTATTTCAAAGTCTATAATCCAGCTTTATATAATGCTTTATATAATGCTACACAGAATTTTTTTCATGTCCTTGCTGTTAGAGGTGATACCTATACCTCACACATGGAGCAGAAATGCTTCCCAAGTTCCTGCGATGTCATTCCAGACAACACTGTCTCTTACAGGAAGGTGAGGATGTGCAGGTTATTTGTGTTTGCAAGAGAAAGAAGTTGTGTCCAGTGACGCTCCTGCCCCTCTGCTCACAGCTAAAGGGCTGTGCCCCAGATTAAGATAATGCTGGCTCTCTGGCAAGAGCAGCCTTTTAATAATCTGTCAGTGAGCCTGGTGCACGCTTTATGTTCAGCACTAATTTATTTGAGAAATTTTTCGTTATGAATATAGATGTGACCTTTCATGACAATGACTATACTTGAGTTACTGTAGGTGGAAGCAGGAGGGTATGGGAGCTTGCCAATGTTAAAATTGCTTTATAGTGCTGGCTTCCAAAATGGAATTTCTTATAATTGATTTTATTGCGATCATAACCAGTTAATGTACAGAACCACAACACTGGCATCTGCTTATGCAATCTGAAATAGAGATTACTGAAGTTGTGATTTATAAGCACTTTGTGGAGATGCATTGAATCCAATAAACACAGCCATAACATGACATTGGACTATGCAATTTTCCCAGATAAAATATTTACTGTTCAATATAAACAAAATTTTCAAGTTGTAGCATAGAAAAAAAAAAATGCATTGAAATTATTGCAGTACTAAACTTTAAATAGACTACCCTACTTCAGAAATTGCTGTCTAATAGTTGTTATTAATTAGATACTTAAAAGGAAAGAAGGCTTGTATTTAAACTATACTGCATGTTCTAGAGCTGGCTGCGACTCCTGGAATTACCGTAGAGTTATGGTGTTGATCTACTGTTAACCTGATTATTGCTTTTATCCATCCACAAAATAAGCATAGAGACTGACTTATGCATAGAAGTGAAATGAAACAGCATATTTGTAAATTTCCTTGGGTGCTTTAAACCTGTGGATGAGTTGAAGAGAAAAACAAAACGTATCTTGTAATGAAGCTTCACAGAACTCTAGAAGAACTACAGGTACTTTGGAATTAACATAAACTGGCTCTGGCCTGAGTACAGACTGACTGAACTGTGACAAACGTGTCTGAGAAGATCTGTAAGAACAGTTACTAATTGTAGCCAAACATCACCTGATTAAACTGTTTGCTTCTTCACTTCCTTACTCAGGTTGACAGTCACAGCAACACCTACCTGTCCTTTTTAATAAAAGAAGCTGGAAGAAAGCTTCATTTGAAAATGTGGCTTTTTATTTGCTCTGCAACTTACATCCTGTATTGAAAATCTTGTGCCTTAGTAAAGAATTAAATATTTTCTGCTATCTTGCCTCGGTATATAGAAAGATCCCATGTATCTGGAGTCATTAATTTCTTACTCCAACACACTGAGAATAGTCTTGCCTTGCCTTCCCTACCCCTACTAAATGTGTAACAGATGTCAGCTGAGTTAGAAGTCTCACATCCTCACAGGAAGACTTATTACCACATAGAAGCATTCCAACTCGTTCCATCATGACAATCACTTCAGAGAAGTTCTGAATTTAGAAATTTAGGGACTTCAGCGGGATTTTCAGTGAGCATACCCAGAGTGGTAACACTGATTCACCCTACTTCCATCTAAATCCCATTTATCGTTCAGATGCTAGGGAAAATATCTGAAAGCCTGCCCTGAGCTAGTAACTTTCCAGGTCAGTAGGATGTCATCCAGACTTTCATTTTGAAGCCTCTAATGGCAGGATTATCAAACCTGCAAGGCAATTCATAAGTGCATTGGTGGGCAGGTGATGGTCTTATTGATTTAGTAATGGAGGGATTGTGATTGAGGAGCTGTAGGACATCAGAGTGCCTGATAAGGGGAAAATGGATATTCAGTTTGGGATTACTCCAGCCCTTCCTTAGAAGGCAGAGCATTGGCTAAATGATTCAGGCACCAGTCAAGGTTTGGCACAGCCTCTCATTATTAACTGGAAAAAGCATCAAGTTAAAGAACCTACAACTGTAAGGACACACCTTTCTACCTGTGTCAGTGATTTCTTTTCCTAGGGGTGATAATTACTGTGACATTTAATAAGCCTCTGAAACATTTTCTAGCATCAGGAAGAAGTATTTTCTCTACAGTGATCTACCTTAGAAAAAATTATTTTTAATACACAGTAGGAAGTTAGTGGCAAGGCATGGTAACATAAGTCTTATATTCCAGTTCTCCTTTTCAAACCCTAAGCACATTTCCCTTCTGCCTCCCCTTTTTTTTTTTTGCATATCATGCTCAGCTAAGGAAGGGCTTTTAACTTCAGTCACACAATTACCATGCTGCAAACTATATGACAGATTCCACTGTTTTGCAATTCATGACTACATTGTTTCAAGGAAAACAAATTATTCCTTGAGCACTAACACTAAAAACCTCCTTTTTTTTTATGGTGGACTGTGAGCTCAGAATGAAAGTTTTGATCATCTGAGGGATTTATAACAGATTCTTCCTCTGTGGATTTGCTGTTGTCTCCACAGTCTTTCAGGATGGGGAAGTGAGAGAACAAGTTGTACAGCAAGACAAATAAGAAGACTCCATCTAGAGTCAGTCTCTAGAGGCTTCTGACCTGCAGCTGAAGGAAATGAAGAAGCAGGGTTTTAGGGGATTTGTGTGGATTGCTGTCAAAGCTAAGCATGAAGTTGAACCCTCAAATGCTCACACGGTCTGAGATGTGTGTGCTATGTGTTAAATATTACAGTTTCTTAGGCCTTTTGCACTGTCCCACATGGTTACAGTTAACAAGGAGGAAACACTCAGGATGTGTATGGGAATGGCAGAGAAAGCTGGAGCTTTCTTAGTCAATGAAAATTTAAAATGACAGACATCCAGTATGTGATGAGACTTAAACACAGGATACCAGGACTCATCCAACCTGGGAATTCGAAAACAACTGGCAAACCAAGTATATTCTCACATGACAAATCCAAGAGGAAGTAGTTATAAGGGAATGGATTTGAAAAACCAGAGAAAATGTACAGTGATGCTTTTCACAGAAATCAGGATGACCCCAGGCTGAATGGACTGGCCTGGATTAGGGCTTGGAATTGCTGACCATATATGAGGTTCTCCTACTTGCTTTTTCTAGCTATAGCTTAAGCAGAGTGGTATTGTCTGTCTTTGTAAAGTTCATTGCAGTATTTCACAGAAAGCACCCAGTTACCATTTTTAATTTCTGCAAACCAGAGATTCCTAAATTCAATTGTTTACATACATGCAGGTGGCAGCAGCAACCTTTAGCTTCCTTAATTGACAAATGATCTTTTGCAAATTTAACTATGACTCAGATTTGACATTACACTTTAATGACTCATATTCAGTAGGAGTTGAAGCGGAAAATGGTACCATTTGTGTTTGTTTGTTTGTTCCTGTGTTAATACAGGATGGGAACAGTTCCCCTATTGCTCCAGGACATTATACATTTTTGCAACATATAGCAAGGACTTTAGCTAGGTTTATAAAAGACAAATACTAATCTAATGAATCCGAAAGCTGTTATGGTTAATGCCTGTGTCTGAGAAGTTGAAGGAAACAGTATATCATTGTTACTCTGATTTAAATATATGAAAGAAACTTCATTAAGATTAGTATTTTATAAAGGATAAATAAAATACAATACGAGTTTCCTCTTTTAAAATAGATCTTAAAATCTTATCTCTTTCACTAATGTAAAACAATTCCAAATTTTATGATGGAGTCACTCTCTGAGGAGCCCCACTTCCATCTGTCTCATAACCTGAACTGGATTCCCATTAATTTTCTGGTACCCACACTACCGTAAAACATTTCTGTAGCAACAGTATTCAGAAGCAGAAAGATTAGTGCCACCATATTGAGTGCACTATAAGCTCACATGTACACAGAAATTGTGGCCCAAGACGCTCACAGTTCAGGGCGACAGGATACCCACTCAGAAGGGTTAACAAAACATGCACAGAAAGAGTATGGCCAGCACCACAAGTGACTTCCATGATTTCCAGTTACTGTTCTCATAGACACATCTATTCAACAGATCTGTGTAACAGAAAGGCCACTGGAATATATCCACAAGGGGAGGGAATTAATGTTTAAAGGAACTCGGATCCATATAAGCAGAATCTAAGCTACTTTAAGTTGTTTCCACAAATAATATGGCAGTGAGAATGAGCCACAGAGCAGGAGATGTAACAATAACCTCTTTGGTGAATACTCTGACCATTTCAACACCTACAGATGCAAGGCCAGGGATCAGAAGAAATGAGGGGGAGGTAGCCAGCTGGCCACCTTCCTATCCAGTCTTCCTCAAAAACTAACATGCAGTAATTGTGTCTTTTGCCAGACTCAAGAAGGGTAGACAGAGAAAATGGAAGACAGAGCTTATCTTAATTATCAGAAGAGCAGAACAGACATGCCAGAAATTTCCAAATGGGAAGTAGTCATAAGTGAGAAGTGGATATGTAAAATAGGAAGACACAGTCACTGAGCTCAGTGGATGTCAGGACTGAAGCAGCATGGACAAGATGTGAGGCAGAATCATGGGAAAAGCATGGCACGTGTTGCTGTAGCTCTTGGGCGTCTGTCAAAACCGGCACAGACCAAACAGAGTCCTGTGGGAGCAGCTCTCTGCTTCTCCTTAGGAATTCATGACATACAGCTACTGCTAGTGGTGGCTACTTTCATAAAATGTAAAATTACAGGCCATTTTTCAATGTCAGCTCATGTGCAATGAAGTCATTTTGGGGTAAGATTTATACAGAGATCAGAGAAACCCTAAGAGATGATGACATGTTCAGAGCAGAAATGAAGAAAAGCTCCTCGAACACTCACCCAAGCCCCACACTGCTAGAGCTGCGATATTGCTCATGTGCCAACCTGGGGACCCCACTCCACCAAAGCATTAATTGACTGTAACCACTACTCCTGAGAAGGTGGCTCTGCCTTCTCCTGCTGTGCACACCTGCCTGTTGCAGGTTTTCCTCCCCGACACTCACCGTCCGTGATTCCCTCCCGGCGATGAGGCAAAGGGGGCTGCTCCAAACGTCCGCCCTTGTGTTTTTTCGTGGGCCTCGGCCTCTGACCCTGATTGACAGCTGCACTGGTGCTGCTGTCAGTAGAAAAAGGACTGCCTGGCCGAGGTCTCTGGGAGGAAGTATATGCTTTGCCTAAAGAAGAAAAAAAAAAAAAAAAAAAAAGAGAAACCAGATGAAAAAATGTTACTGCCTTGAAATGGGCTGTTCTGCTAATGTCTGCTCTGAAACATTAAATCAGGTCTAATTCTCAGAGGCAGACAAGTGTCCCCTCAAGGTACCCACTGATAGCAGCTGCTTTAAGACACACCACAAAAAGTTAAGTAGAGAAACTTGGCATTCTTTTGTCTTTAACTTTTATAATTAAAATTATTCCATCTGTTGTGATAGAACTACTGTATGCCATGTAACTCCTACCTGCTCTGTGTGCTGAACAGATGTGTCATAACAACTCCTCAGCCTTGAACAGGGAAGGAAAACAGTTCTGCAATCATATCAAATTTATCTCCTCCTGCCTTCCACTTTCATGTTTGCTGAGCCAGATTCTCATTTTAGGGGCTCCCATATGCACTGTATATCTGGAGTAGCTCCAGCGAGATAAACATAACTGATTTTGCAAGCTATGTAGCAGTGTAGGTCTGTATACTTAAGGGCTCTCTCTTCTCAAGAAATAAAAATGGGGGTATATTTGAATGCTAAAATTTTCCAGTTAATTTTCAGAACCTTTATTTGTTAAAAATATATATTCTGACCTCAGATTTATATATGTTGTGTGTGTGTGTGTGTGTATATATATATATATATACACTATTCAAGCTACATGATTTCTCTTAAAGAAGTATCTGTGATGCTGTTGTATGGAGCAGATCATTAAAAGCCTCAGAATGTAAAGAGCACAGTTCATTTACTACATTTGCTTCCTCTTGTTCTGATATTTTTACTCTGTTAACTTAACTAGACTTAATGTTTAATGATAACTGATGAAAACTAAAAATCACCATCTTTTACTTTCTTTTGTTCATGTGTATGTCATTCTTGCCAAATTTTGGAGATGTTAACTTCTTAACTCATTTAGAATTAGTAACTAAAATTCTTATATGTTTTAATGCTATCTGCAAGGGAAAATGCATAAACCCGTGAGAACTTCATCTCTTTCAGTGCTGCTCTAGGCCCAAATGGAGTTAACAGTTGATAGAAAGTGGCAAAATGGGTGTTTGCTATTGTTTTGGTCAACTGGGCCCATGATAGTAAGGAGGTTTTTTTATCCTCTGGTTAACTTAGACCATGGTCGACCCTGCAGTGAGTTATGTTTTCTAGTAAAACCTTCCAACAGATGTGCTTACTTCCAACATGCTGTCACATATTACCTGAACTAGAAAAGCTTAACTGGGAGTAATATGCAGCTCAGCATCCCATTTGAAATATTCTCAGTGCCAAGAGGGCAAAGTGAAAAAGTAGCTGTAATCTCTCTAACATGTTTCACATTAGCACATACATGTTAGGATAATATTTCACTATTTGACTTCAGAGATTTCGTGACTGTCTCAGGTTTGATCTTCTACCTTCTGACTGCTGTGCCGTGCCCTCAGGCAGGCTTGTCCCCAGCTGCACATCTCTGCCAGCTATCAGAGGTTACCACGTTTGAACCCCTCATTTGGACATTCCCTAACCCTCCTCTACCAAAAAAACCCAAAAACCAAAAAAAAAAGCCCAACTGAACATATATATAGTCTGAAAACAATGCCTTTGCCAACCTAGCTCATTATAACTGAAATTGGGTTACAGCACACCCGCCTAAGCAGCTAATTCTGGAGCTGGGAGAAAGCAGGAATAAGCTTTTGGGAACATTAACCTCTATAGCTGGCACAGCTGCAGCCAGACAAAGACAAGTGATCAAGCCCTTGTTTCATGGATAAGGATAACACAACAGATGAACATAGACAAAATATTAAAATTTCATTTAAAAATAAAAATAAAAAAAAAAGACTACTAATGCAGAGAAATTCAGATGTGAGCCTGAAATTCCATCCCAGCTCTTAGCATGTTGCACAGATGTTTTGCAAAAATAAATTCACAACATGCAACTAGTGAGTGCAGGACGCAGATTCTTCACTTATTCTTTTGACTAAAGCAATGTGATTATTCATTCAGAATGCTGGTTTTAAGAAGAAAAAGGCACCAAACATTCTCTTTTATCCCTTCATGAAAATGAGGCAAAAGAAATAGCACTGACCTAAATCTCACATGGGGCAAACACAAATGATGTGCAGACTCCCATAACACATTTTTCAATGCACTTAATAACTGATTACAGCATCTTGTATTTGTATGCAGCCTTTCCAGTAAGAACTGCTGAGCAGTGTCAGACTTTCTGTAGCAGATTTAGTGTGTTTAAGTGGAGACAAGGATGAATCCACTAATTCTTGATTTAATTTCCCAAGGGTGTTAAAAAGGAAAGCTGTTTGAACTTCATGGCAAATCACATGATGGCTTCTGGAAACTGGAATCAAAGTGTCTGGCAGGAGAGACACATTGCATCTGGATTCACCAGTGCCTCTTATGCTTGGCAATCAAACATTCCCACGTGAGGCTATCAAGCTGGACATCTCCTTTAGTATCTACCGCTGAGAATACTTCACAGCTGCTCTAAATGGGTGAAAATAACTGTCCAGACTGCAGAGGAATAGAGTCAGGACCTTCAGGCTCCCTTCAGAGCAATGGACAGGATAACACTGCTGCTTCTGCACTGCCAGACACCGTGTTGCACTCTGGGGGGCTGCTGTGGGGCAGCGGGGCTGTAACAGGGATGTCGGACCGAGCCACCCTGCCCTGCAAGGTGACACATCCTAATGACACTGCAGTGAGCAGGGGGAGTGCTTCCATTTGCTGAGGTTTCTGTGTGGAAAAGAAGGGAGGGCTGTTTGTTTGCATGTGGGTTTTTATTTTATTTCCATTTTGCCTGCTGGATCATTAAGAGAATAAGAGGGTAATAATCATAAAGTCTCTACCACAACTGCTGGATCCTTTTTTGTACCCTGTACTCTAATGGTCTGTCTGAGGAATTACACACATACTCACTTTACGTGCATTTGTAACCTAATTAAGCTAGGAAAATACAGCTGACTACGGGGCTCTCATCCTTCCCTTGTATTTTCCATTCACATAGGTATAAAAAAAAATCATATTTATTCTAAGTGTCTGTGTTTTTGTGTCCATTTACTTCTGTTATGAGTAGGTGGCAGAAACTGCACTTCTCAAACGTTTGATACAAGTGACAGTAACTTTGGGTGAATCTTTGCATTAGCTTTTACTGGAGCAAATACCACCAAAGAAAAGGATGGAAAGGATTTGCTCCTTTCATTCAGAACCGGTGAGACTATTCAAGGAAAACAGTATCTTTTAAGTCATAGTTTGGCCAAATGTTTCTGCAGTAGATAAGTCAAGGTCTACATGAGTTTTCTTTTGTTTTCCTTTCTTTCTTTAGGTTTTTTTTTAAATGATAAGACAGATTTACTCAATTTTCCATTAATATAAGGAAACAATTGAGGGCTTCAGCTACGGTGAAATAACAATCTTTTAAGGATTGATGACTATGACTATGTCTGACCAAAGGCAGTGGCAAAAGTCCCAGTGAGTTGAGAAAAGCTGGATCTTAGGACTTTGCCATCAACTCTTTCCTTTATTCCTAACGTTCCTAAAAGGCAGTGCTTGCCATGAAGTTATTGCATGCAGAAAGCCTACAGTACTCAGCCCCCAACACGTGAGATATTTCTCCTAAGTGCACATGAAGGAGAGACTTCATACCAGACTAGTAGTCTAAAAAATTTAAATGTGAGGAGTATTATGGGACCTATCACTAGGAATCAGGTGAGGAAGCATAACAAAAAATGACCCAAGTTCATACTTTGCTAATAGATTTGTGGATTTAAATAATTAGTTATTGTTGCCATTTTGACAAGACTAAGAAAATGTAAATTTATTCTTTTTTTAACAGAATATTTAAAGATAATTTTTCCTTTTATTTTTAATAGAAATAAAACATATGGAGCTTTAAAAATAAGAGCTAAAATATATTTCATTTTCCTTAATTAATTTCAGAAGATTGGCTGTTTTCAAATGCAATATCCACTTTACCTTTGTTACATTTTACTTGGCAGATTCAGTTGGCATAACCAAAATTAAATGTTATCAAAATATATTAACTTATTGAATTAATTATTTTTTAAATCAGCTATTAACACAGCTTTAAACAGTTTGTATTGTTAACAATAAAAGCACACCAAGTCACCCCATGCTTAGAAAAACTTTGGAGAAAAACACACTTTTGCAAGAAATGCAACAGAAGAGCAGGGATGGAGATAATAGTTTAAAGATGATGTTCATCACTGGAAATGTGAATGATTGTGAGGAGATTATTCAGAAAATGAAATCATCAAAGGCTGCAAGGCAGAATTAGCAATCTCTTTACCGAAATATTAAATGAGCATATGTCAGTAAATCTACAGCAGAGTCAGCACTGAGGGGAACCGCAGCAGACCGAAGTGCAGATTAAAAGCTTGTGCTATTCACTACTTCAAATCTCTAAAAATGAAACATAATGCAAGGTTTCATTTAAAATACACCAGTAAGAGTATCTCCATCCACCTTATTCCATGCATGTTAGACAAGTGTGAGACGTAGGTTCACTGAGAGAAGGATAGGCAGAGACACCCTTCATGCAGAAAGCATCAACTTTGAGTCTACAAACCTGTTCTTGTCAGGCTGGTTCCATCCAGCCTAAACCCAGCTTTATCTGCTGCTGCAACCAGTGCTTGTGCAAAAGTGCCGCTGGTAAAGATCGAGTCATCTGAGGAGCTACCTACACTAGATCTATGACTAGAAAAGTTACGGTCCTCATCAGACGCAGAACCCCATCCATTTACCATTGAACCTAAAAACAAATGTAGGGGGCTAGTGAGTGGTGCACATTGATATTCTTTGTTCATCTAAAGCTTAAAGACCCACTTAATATGTCCTTTCTTAACAGGAAACCCCAAATTCATTTGACAGAGCTTGGTACGAAACAGCAATATTCATCTAAAGCTTAAAGACCCAGTTATTGTGTCCTTTAACAACACAAACCCCAAAGTTTATCTGACAGAGTTTGGTACAACAGAGTACTATCAGTGCTAGCTGGGATCTCATTCCTAGTTTGCTCCACATAGCCTGGAAACAAAATAATGGTCCTGGAAACAAAATAACACATGTTCTTTACACATGCAAAGGTTCCACAGTAAAATTTTTTTAAAATTAATGGATTTTTCCTGTGATTGAATTCAGTGTGACTGTTTTTACTATGTTTGTTTTACTTGGCTTGTTACAAATCAGTATCTAGTTTGATATTTGCCAAACCGAGTCTTAATTTTGGACTGCACATGTGTAAGTCTCGGTAGATATGGCTAAAGTCAGACCTGGGCTTCAAGAGCTATTCTGAACAAGACTGGAACCATGTAATTTTGTCAATCAAAACCTTAAAGTAAATGAGCAGTTTTAATGGCCTGAAAACAGCTGATCCAAAGTAGTTCATTCCAGTGGATTAAAATAACTTTTTTTTAAAAGGTTTGAAATAATTAGGATTCAAGAGCAGAGCAAATATATGCTCAAATTTAATACTGAGTGAGTCACTAGACCAGTGTTGGTCCCATGGTACCTTCTAACAATGGATTACCACCACTGCAGGAGAGGAAAGTGATAACAACATCATAAAAATGCAGTCAGAAAACTAGATACCAGAAAAACCACATGAAAGGAATATAGAAATCTTGACATAACTGAAATATAGAGCAAAAGAGAAGGAAGGATTAATCTTACTCGCTTTTCTTTTTTTTATTATTTTTTCTGATGCATGAATCAAGCATCAATCAGTTACCCAGCATGGCAGTTTCAAAAGCTATCACTCAATTAAATTTTTTTTTCCCAAATACTGTAATTCTGTTTCTTTCAGGGTTTCAGATGGAGATGGTGGCGTTCTGTACTTCTAAAATGTCCCAGGGTCATTCCGCACTGTGCAGTGGAGCGGGAGGCAAAAGGAAGAGCCAGCAGCAAGTACTTTTCTCCAGGAACAGGGCAGCCCTGCTAATGAACTACCAAGTCCAGGTGAGGTGCAGAGCAACCAGACTGCTTTGGGACCTGAGCTGCTGCATGGCATTGCATGGTGCTGTGTAGACACAGCGTGCTGTTCTGAGATAGTACAGGCACCACCCCCACACCGAAATACCTGAAATGGGCTTTTTAACAGCATTTATATGCTGAGAAAAAAAAAAAAAAAAGCCCAGTGAACCTGTGTGAATGAGCACAGAACTGGTTTTCAAAGACATGAAGACAGGAGAGGAGGGATGCATCATGGCCCTGACTAAGTCAGCAGAGCTGAATTTCTGTAAATGTACATAAAATGCATAGTAGTACAGTAGCCTTTTCCTAATCCATGTCCAAGAAAGCATTGCTGTGTTTAAATTGTTAAGTAGTAAATCAATAATGACCTGCTTATTGGTTAATTGATAGGCTAATTAACTAATGGTGGTGTCAAATATTAAAAATGTCCTGCAAAAATAGCTCATGAATACAATAAATGAATCCTGGAATTCAGTAGCACGCTGCACCGCAAAGCCCAAGAACAATAGATTATTTTGTGATGCTGCAGTGACCAAACCTTTGAATGTCAGAGAAGTGGCAGGCTATAATAACAAAAACCTGTGCACTCCTCAGACACAGGAAAAGAAACCAAAGAGGTCTGTGGAGGTCTGACAGGCAGAAAGTGAGTTAAGTGCAACAGAGAGTGACAGAATTTGGTTCTGCTTGCCAAAAGCACACATAAAATTGTTATTTTCCAAACAGACTCGACCTGATGCAGACAGATGTAAGGGAGCCCAGATAACAGCAAGGGAAAGCTAAAACTGAATTTCCTCTGAGAGGATAGTTTCTGAACTAACAATCAAAGTGTGATAGGACATCATAGCGAATGGAGAGCAAAGACACTTAGCAACAGTTATTGATGATGTATGAAAAGAGATACTACAGATAAAACACTTCATGAAGATGTAAGAAAATGAAATGCTATAACTGAGGACATTTTCAAACATCACTTATACACACATTCCACAAAATATGTGAGCACAAGCTGAAACACAAAAATATAACTAGAGCTACAGATATCAAAGGATGATACTTAGATGCTAAAATTTAACACATGTGCCATTAATTTCAGGGCCCAAGGGTTTTCTGTTCATAGACATATATTCTATTGTCTGTGTAGAGACATATAAAACCATATACTGTACAGAGCACTTTTTGTTTTCAGTATCATAGTCCATGAGACTATGGATGTTTTAGAAGAACTTTTAATTTCCACTTGCTCACAGTGCTCTGTCCATTTGCTAACCACAGCTGTTACACAACATACAGTGCACATGGTAATTTGGGTGGGACACTTTCAGGGTATGTGTAGTAGCTGTTTTTCATTTGCTCTGTTAGTCAGTAAAAAAAAAATAAACCTCATTTTAGGTATGAAATATACTGAAAATCTGCAAAAGCACATAGTATGTGAATACAGCTATTGTTCTACACTCTCAGAGACATGCCAGTTTTTCTAAAACTACCTACATTTTTATTATCAGACTGCCAGTTTTCTAGGCTAGTACTACAAAAATCTCTGTTCTTATACTCCTCCACATTCCCACAGGCAGGAAGTGTTAGCAAGTCTAGGAACAGTGTGCTCTGGCTATGGATCATTCCTTCTTCCCCTCTCCTCCAGCAGCTGTTCTAGGAGGGACCTGTCAGGCCGGAAGCACAGCTCTGTTCTCTCAGGGACATGAGTTTTACTGGGATGTCATGGCTCCACCTGGAGTTCTGCATCCAGTTCTGAGGTCTGGGGCACAAGGCAGACATGGACCTGTCCAAGTGTGTCCAGAGAGGAGCCACAACAATGATTAGAGTGCTGGAACCCCTTTTCTGTGAAGACAGGCTGGGACAACTGGGGTTGTTCATCCTGGAGAAGAGAGGGCTCTGGGGAGATCTTCCTGCAGCATTTCAATATACAATGGAGGGTTATAACAAAGACAGAAAGAGGCTTTTCTGATAAGGCCTGTAGTGACAGGACAAGAAGAAATATTTTCAAACTGAGAGAAGGTTTAGCTTATGTATAAGGAAGAAATTCTCTCCTGTGAAGGTGGTGAGGCACTGGAACAGGCTGCCCAGAGAAGTTGTGGATATCTCAAACCTGGGAGTGTTCAAGGCCAGGCTGGATGGGGCTCTGAGCAACCTGGTCAAGTAGAAAGTGCCCCTGTCCATGGCAGGGGGGTTGGAACCAGATGACCTTTAAAAGTCCCTTCTAGTCCAAACCATTCTATGTTATTTCTGGTTGCTGGCAGCAACTTTTTATATAGAAACTTTTTGTAACTGCTGAAGTCAGCAAGATACCCTGAGACACATTCAGCACCCACAGCTGTGTGTGACCAGGGAGCTAAAGGCAAAATCTCTACATTATTTCTACTGATTCCTGAGCTATTCAGTTTCACTGCATAAACAATTGCTTTTCCCCACCAAAACCTGCAGCAGTAAATCCCATTTTGCTCTGACCTGCAGAGGTGTAGACATTGCCCAGAAGGCATGGGAGTGCTGGAGCCCAGCCCGGGCACCTCAGGCCACCACACAGCTGTGTTAACATAGCACACGTGGTGACTGCTTGTTTAAAGGCATCCACTGGCCTCTTGCTTTCCAAATCAGATGCACATTTGTTTTGCTCTGAATAAAGGCAGAATAAGAGATGCTGACGTTCCTTTCAGATCAACTGTGCATTTTGAAATGGGATGAAACAGGCTTTTAGTGTCTCCTTTACATGCAGCTCACTATGTTTTTTCCAAGAGCACATTTGAGTTTTTACGCTTTCTGGCAATTGTAAATTTTACTCTTGCTGACAGCAGCAGTAAATGCTTTATGCAGAACAAAATCAGCTCTGTGAAAAGTTGAACTCTGTTTCCTTGCTCCATAAAATATCTCTTGGTGCTAATGCAAACAGAAAGCTTCTCTGCTCTCAGGGAAAGGTGAGGGGAACAGAGGTGCCAGCTCCCAGCAAACTGCATGCTACTGCTTTTAGTGGCATTTTGCTGGCAATAAAAATGCTCTTTTTCTTTGTAAATTGTACTGTTGCTTTACTTAAAAATAATAATAAAAAAAGTCTAATGCACCTATGAAATAAATGCTGCTCACAACAAACCTGACACTTCTGAGAATTCCATTAGATACTTCCTGCATCTAACAACCTCTATGTGCTTACCTCTTGTGTTTTCCTTTACAAGACCATCCAACACGTATTAATATAAAGCCCCTGCTCCTCTGCAGTTTTTTAATGGAACAGGGATAGACTGCTTAGGTTTGTGAAGTGTGGGTGATGTCCTTGGGGACTGATGCTACTTCAGTTGAAACCAGTTACAGAATTCTTTTAGCCTTTGTACAGGAGAAAGATACTATCCTTCTCTTGGGTATGTCTGACCACTGTCGTGATTACACAGCAAGAATGCCCACTGATTTTGGTGGAAGTGATGGAATAGAAGGGGCAATAGTCATTGTACCATCAAAATAAGAAAGAATAACAGAAGTGTTTGAATGCAGAATATAAATATGATCACATTTCCAAAAACTAGACTTTGTTTTGTACTTTCCTCCACCATAAATATCCATATATTTAAATGTATACACCTGGAATAAACCCTTAAGTTTTAAATATTTTATTTCTGGGCAGAAAACACTAAAAAAAAGGGAGGTAAAAACCATACGTAGATATTTGGCACTTCACAGGTCCAATGATAATTAATGACCTTCATAAACATCTAATGAAAAATGAATTTATGTCACTTAGCTCAATTTATTTCTGTTTGCATTCCATCTTTCTAGATTTTTTTGGTTTCCATATTGCTGAAAGGCACAAAAAAATCTCAAATTTATTCAAGCTGTTAGAAAAGAAATGCACACAGAACATTAAGTAGTTGCTCAAATGTTGCTGAGCAGTAAAATACTATGATAAAGTGGCATCTTGCTGTGTCTCTATTACTTCTTCAGCACTAAAATTAATTTATGATCAGTCATCAATTCATTTACATGTCATTTTATGCTAAATCTATCGTTGCTGATGAATGCATATCCCTAGATCCATTAAGCTAGAGTAAAGTCTGTGCTTTATAATATGACCCTGCTAATTGTTGCATTACCATTTTTATGAGATACAAAAAGTAGCAGTTTCCTATTTTCTGAGCACATATTTAATCCATGAAACACATTCTTCCTATTAAATGCAATCTGTCTAACTGCTTATAAAATAGAATCTTTTGCAATAGGTATCCCTAAGCAAATCAATATAAATATTGAGCTCTGCCGTGGTAAAAAATGGCTCATGAAAATGATATTGTGCAGTTTTCAAGAATTATTCCATTTGTGCTCAGACACAGTGAATGAACAACTTTTTCCATACAGACAGTGATCAGTGAGTCTTTTAATCAAGACCAAAACATGTCAGATAAGGGATATTCTTCCTTGCTGAGCTACACAATCTACAGAGATTTTTATAATTTAGATCTATATAATTCTATTGAAAAAAAAAAATTGCAATCCATTTGCTGTGGCACTGATTGCAAGAATATCTCTCTGTTTATATCCATTTGTATCAGTCAGGTAGAAGAGGCCTTGTTCTAATTTCCGTGCTAGTTAATGAGTCAAATTCTTCCCTCAGTCAAAATGCACCAGGACTGAAGGTACACAGCTCTCACTACCAGCTGCACTGGTGCTGCAGGAGGAGGAGATAAGGACAGGGCAAAGAAAACCCCCAAACCATAATACTTTGACCCGAAAAACCCTAGGTTTTTTCTTACTGATTTCAGTGAGAAGCAAATTAATTTCTTCTACAGTCATCATATGCAGTTAATTAAGTCTGTTAAAGTAGAAAAACGTAACAGACTCTTTGTGGCCATCCATGCCACAACTCTGCACAGCAATTTATTATAAAAGCAAACATTAAACATAAGAGAAAGAAAAAAAATATTTCAATGTGTCTCTGAGAGCAAAAAATAACCCTAAATAATTATGAATTAAAAGTCAAGTGAGCAAAAGTTTTACCAGTGTGTTTTGGTTCTTTCTTTCTATTATTTTTCAAAGCAGATTCAGTGACTCAGTATCCTAACAAACCATACTGGGAATGAAAGCAAATCCAAGCAAAACCTTGGATTTAATTTCATATTACAACCCACAAGCTCTCAAATCCAAATCTCCCTCTCTAAGTTCTCTTTGTGATATCTGGAGAATGTTAAGATACAGTTCCTGTGCGCTCCTCCTTTTGTTTCACTTTATTATACACATCAACATTATGTCTCTGCCACCTGCAAAGAGAAAAGCTTAATAGTGCAGATTAAATCCTTGTCTGAATCTTCAGTTAGCTGTGACTAAAACTCAAGGGCCTGGAAGACAACTTGACTTTTAAATAGTTTAAAGGAGCAGCACTGTGGTGTCAGAGGGATTCAGCAGTTTGTGCTTTGGCTCATGCAGTGCCAGTGCTTCCCCTCAGAGAATCCCACATTTGGCACTGCAGGAAATCCTTGTTCTCAGCTCAGCCATAAAGAACAAAGCCCCATTTCAGTCCAAGAGTGGGTATCTTTGAGGCATTGCTGAGGCATGCTAACACTACAGGGTGAGGAACCTCACTCTGCTCCCTCCACAGCAACTCTGTTTGGAGGAAGTCTGGACCAAGGGATGTCAATTTAGATTTCTCACAAACACTGAACTCCCAGGGCACTTCAGAATGAACAGAAATATTGCTTCATCTGGGTCAGCTGTTCTCATTTGCCTCCATTTTCAAATACATTTAGAGAAGTGAAAACGTGATCTATAAATTCCTAGCAAAATGCTGGTTGAAGTCACCAAAGGCTCTGTGAAAAGAAGCAGCTTATATATTCTCAGCACAAGAAAGAACGATTTAGTTGTTCTACAGTACTTTAATAGCAATCAAATTGAAGAATGAGAAACAGCTTGGGAACAACTGAAGCAATTTGCTATACACCCCTTAAAACCAACAAGCACAGCCTAGAAGAGTTAACAGAAACAGATAAACAAAAATTAAAATTCTCTTTTGAAAAAAAAATTGCCCAAGTATAATAGGCAATTTCTTTCCACCCTTAGGAAAAAAACAAGCCCAAAACAAAATCTCCTAAAATCAAGGTTTTACCCATACAGCAACTGAGGAAAACAGAATAGTTTTGTTATTTGGAGATTTTGCCATCTTACAGACCCTTTAGACTAACACTCTGGGTGCACTTCTGTAAGGCTGTTGTTCCTTAATTAAGTCAGTCTAAATGTTGGCTTTATGCTATAGGGCCAGTCTATAATTTTGCTTCCTTTCCAGCTGCACATTCCCTTCCTGCAGTGCCAGCACACACCTTGTCACGTGAACCAGAGCTAGTAATTAAACAAGCAAAAGAAAAAGCAAATGAAAAACTTTAATTTTCAGCTTGATGAGGCCACATGAAGTTAGTGGTGGTGATGAGTGGGTGTATATTTAGATCAACTTAAGTACACTCCCAGCCTACATTATCAAGTTCTGACCAATTTCTTCCAAAATATCGGGAAGCTTTTAACACTCCAGTAATTAGATATTTAACACTCCAAAAATGGAAGAAGATTTATAAATATTGTAAGAAGCTTGAAGGTTATTCATAAAAGTATGAACTGTAGTAAGCACTAAAGTTTCTAGTTGGAGCAGGAATACAACTATTTCTTATTTGTTCTAGGGAGGGTGGTCCAAACTATTAGGTGAAGATGCAAATGTGGAAACATTAATTTTCTGATTTACTGATATGTAAGCATTGGCATATTAATATATACCAAATGAAAAATTTATACCAGGCTGTTTTTTAAAAATTTATTTATTTATTGCTGTTTTACCAGTGCAAAACTTGTAGTGAATTGCTAACAGAAAGGCTGCTGAGCCATTAGTGAGATATGCAAAAATATGCAGAATTATTGCCTGAAGGAGATTACACTAGAAATTCAAGCAAAGTGAGTTAACATACTCATGCACTAATAAGTTAACCTTCTCAATTCAGGGATTTAAACTTTAACTCTATGGCCTTCAGTTGCATCTGGATTTCAAATGGCAGCAGCAGAGATGCAATTCTTAAATCTTAATTAGATTGGCAAGCAGTCTGGCTCTAGGGTGAAGGAAAACCTGGAAAGTGGGATTAAGCTACACACTATTTCATTCAGCAAAGGAAAAGGAAGAAAATTATAGGTATTGATGCTCCACCACTGTCATATTCTCACAGTGTTTTCAGAATAGCAACCTTTCAGTGTGGGTGCAAAAGCCTTGGAATTTCAGAGGTCCGGACAAAGATGGAATTCAGTGGTGCCATGGTAGGAAGTTGTTCTGATCAAGTCTCCCTTAAGGTAAAACCAACAATCAGGGTTCATCTGCTGAGATCAAAACCTGAAGCAGCACCCACTACCACTGTGACATTGGGGATATTTGGGTCTCCAGCACACCTGCACATTATGGACACAGTACATTATACAGAGGCCCAGGTTCAACCTAAAAAGAAGGACACTGATGCTTACCAAAAGTACATTACTTCCATATAAAATCTGTGTTTTTAAAAAACAGCATCTTTCACTGCCTACATTTCACCACCAGCAATTTAATTCATTCAGATTCTGTGCATTAGTTTATAGCAGCCCTTTCTAGGTCCCCTTTGATGATGCTGTAGCTTTCCACGGCATGCAAAGGACAAGAAGAAGTGAGGGAAGGAGGGTCAGAATTATTAAACAGATTTTCTAAAAGGGAACAATTACTAAATTCAGCAATATAAAGTAGGTTCAAAATACATATTTTCCTACATAAATGTTGTATTTACTCTAGAAATAAACATTGTGCTGATCTAACTACACTTACTCTGAAGTCTTTTAACTTCCTTGTGTTCATCTGGGAAAGCATTTACCCAGCAAAATATCTAAAAGTGCTTTAAGATAGCATTTTTATGCTGCTCCTGATTTATGAAATATATATTGCTAAGCTGAGGTCTTCCCCCTCCTTTTTATGTAACTGCCTTGCTTTTCTAGTAGAATGAACCTTTCATGAAAGCTAGGATATAACTGAATTTTCTTTCAAGTCTTTAAAGCTTTTTAAAATTCATGAATTCTCTTATCATTTTGCAGCAAAGCAAAGTATTTCCAAATCCTTCTTTAACTTTAGTGTTTAGTATTAACACATTTTAAATGTTACAGAAATCAAGTGGAATAAATTTTCACTTAGAAAGTGTCCAAATGGTGATGTATTTTACTGGTAGGAACAAGTTGGTGTCACTGTGTTTGGTTACCTGTCACAGAGCTGTCTAGATTGTCCATACTGGAGCCTGGAGTATGCTCTAGACCTCTTAGTGGCCTACTGATTTCTACAGTTTCTTCTTCCATATCATCCTCATCATCATCATCATCTGGAACATCTGTTTCCAAATCTGAAATAAGGTTTCCAGATACGTATCCTAGGGGAGGAACTGGAGCCTGAGGAGGTTGTGTATTGCTTTGGATGTGCCTACACAAACAAACAGGAAAAGTTATCAGAATGGATGAGGCTTTGCAGCCCATGGTCAATAAAACACAAGCCTTTCAACAAGTCCTGAAGTTTTGATTTACAAAACGTGCTTGGTTAGGTCAAACTCAAGAAAAGTCAGTTCAGTTATTCACCTCAGCTTCTAATACCAGAGCACCTGAACACTTTCCAGTCTTAAATAAAAATAATGAAGATAAAATCCTCTAGGATGGGGAAGGTCAGGATTATCTTCTCATAGATGAAGAGCAATGGGCACAGAAGCTACATAAATCAGGTAGGAAACCCATGGAAAAGCACAATTCTGAATCCCAGCCTAGCACGTAAGTGTCTCTCCCAATATTCCCCCTTGCAAATCACACATTGAACCAAAGTTAAATCTCACTCCTTCCACTTAAACAGATGCAGTGCCTGAAGCAAAAGTCACCCTAAAGAAGAGGAAATGGCCAGTAGGACAGAAGAAATTTTCAAGTCCAATGAACGCATAATCAGTGAGGCCTTTTCATTTTGCTTTATTCCAAGAAGTTTAATTGATTTAATTGCAGCAGTATTAGGGCATGCATGTGTGAAATTACTGCATGCAGCAATCACATTCAAAAAAAAAAAAAGGAAAAAAGAAGACAAAAAAGCACCCACAGGATAGCTAAATGGCCAAAGGCAAGCATGGCATTCGGAGTTTGATGTTCCTGGTCTCCGAGAGAAAAGAACACCATCAGCTTTCAAAGCAGCATTCCCCACAGCACAACAGGTACACAGAAAGCTGTGCCAGGGGAGCCAGGCAGGACTGGCCTTGGCACAAGAGCATGTACCATGCTTGAAATTGCTAACAGAGGCACGTGGGAATCCTTGGGTGGCTGTACATGAGGTGCCATGACCTGATTTGAATCGGCAGCACTCTGGATGGAACCCAGGATTCTGCCGGTCTTTTGCTTGGACATAAGTAAAACTGAAAGAATTACAATTGTCACCTGTTTGGCTCCCAGCTCTAATACATTTTCAGTGAAAACCTGTGCTGTATTATTGCCTACATGAATGAATTCTCTTAATTCAATGAGCCTTTCTTTTTTTTATTTTCATAATGTGAATCTATCAGATACGAGAATGTCATGGTAAATGTTACGTACCACTGGTAACTTTCTCCACCTCAGTGTTAGCTTTAACTTACTGCTTATTCTGAATCTAATTTCCAGAACAAGTGCTTCCTTTCTGACGCACAACCTCCTTCTGATTAACAGTTATTGAATACTTTTCTGCCTGGACACCAGGTTTTTGGTGTTCTACGCAGCGTTCAAAACACCGGGGCACTAAAGGGCACTACCAGCTAACTAACCCTCAATAAACAGTGTGATTAGATCCCAATCAAGCAAAATGCTTAAGTATATGTTTAATATTAAGCTTGTGATAGAACAATTGAAATCAATTTCTCATGTACTCATGGTTAAGCATACACTTAAGTGATTTGCTGGATCAAGGCCATAATGATTATGTACTTTTCCAGTAATCTCTAATGGGCTCTTTCTTAAATTCCTAGTTGGCTGATCTCTGTATTTCTCTGTTGCTAATCCCACAGCAACCTATCTGACAGGTCTCATTTTGCTGTTTAGTTTTCCCCTGTCTCTACATTGGACAGGTTAACTTTGTGAAAAGAAAACTAAGACATCTTCCTTTCCAGTAAAAACAATGGAGGGACTTTCTACTGATTTTGACTAGCATGATATGTGTCCAGCCAAACAACACAAAAACACTAAAAAATTCCATGTCATAAAAATCACTTCTATTTGCAACCCTCAGCATTTAGCCCAATACCCAAAAGTTATGAAAAAAAGGTTATGTCCCTTGTTATTTTTTTTTAACATTTCAGGCTCAATTACTGTGACTTTACACAAGAGCAACATTAAAATCTGTATAATCCTAAGCACATTATGAAACTTCCCAATCAATTTTCATCTCTCCAAAAAGGGAGCAAGACCTTTCCTGCCAGCTGCACGAGGCTTTGGTGCAGTGTCCTGCTCCATTATCTGTGCCTGGACTGGTTTGGAGGTTTGGAGGGCGTAGGAAGGGTAACAGCTGCAAAATGCAGCAGCGACTGCCTGTGCCGGCAGGGTGTGCATCTGTGTGCTGGCTCAGAAGCCAGTACCTTCAATAGGCCAGGTCTAGCTGCTGCCTGGGATTTGGGTCTGTCCCACAGGCAGGCTGGGGTCGGTGCTTGGCAGAGCGGCGCTGCAGCGGGACCGAGGTACCCTGTTGATTGAGTGCAGATTGCAGACAAGCCCCGAGGCTTCCACGGTGTCCAGGGAAAACAGCTGGCTTTGGTTTGGCACCGCCTGCCTACCTGCCTGATGTATTTATGGGAGCTCAAGCTGAAGAACTCCGTGGCTTTATTTACCAGAGAAGAAAGGCTGCTCCTCTGCTGGCAGAGTGCCATTCAGTAACTAGCTCTGCTCTGCTCCGCCGAGAGTCGCGGGCTTTGTCTGGGTAGAAGAGCTGTGAAAGGACAACTGCTGCTCAGGGAACATCCAGGAAGCAACTGACCTTCACCGTATCCCCAGCCTGGTGCAGTTGACAAGTTCTTTTTCAGTCCCTGAAGAGATTGCTTCTGTTTGTTTTGCAGAGGAAATGTTACTGTGGTATTTGCTTGCTCTTCCTTTAAATAGGCATAAAGCACTCTAAAACACTAGATCCATTCTGTAAATACTAATAACTTTCTGTTGTTCCTGGGTCTTTCCTATGAATCAAAAATTCTCATGGTATTTCAAAGTACAGAGATGCAAATGCTTCATTCTCATGTGACATGGTGTAAAAGCTGCCACGTTGCTATTTCAAGAGACTATCATTATTTTTAATCAGGAATTTAGAATCCTATTATTTTTGAAAATCCTAAAAAATTCCCATCTTTTGCTAGCCTGAAAAGAGAGTACTCTCAACTGTACAAAAGCTATCAGGAGGTGGGTGTTAACTACTTAGCTGAACACGTGTAAAATTTCAGAGGAATATTGTTTTAACATGTTTTTAGACAAGATTTAACATATCACCAAGTATTATGATTTAAAAAGCACATACTAATGTCTAAGGCCTTCACAATGTAGATAGAGTTTTGCTATTTCTTCTTCCATTTTACTTTGGAAACATAATTGAAACGCTGTTGAACACAGTATTTATGTCATAAAGAAATATATTGTTGCTATTATTATTATTATTATTTCATTTCCCTGATCACAGGTGACCCCTTCAAACATTTACCATGTCTGCTTTGCTATATCAAACTGGTAAGCCCTTGTTAACTCATCCAGGTGAGCTTGAAGCATTGGCTGCATCTCCTCTCGTGGGGAAGGCGTGAGGGTTGCAGTCGACTGTTGCCCAAAGGAGATGGCAGGAGATGAAGCTACTCCCCGGACAGGAGGTGTGGGGACACGATCATCATCTTCTTCAAGCTCATCCTCCATGCCCTGATGCAGGTAGGTTTGAACTGGCAAAGGTGGACACCAACCATCACTGTCATATCTAAAATAAAAACCAAATAAACTTAGTGTATATCAGATCTCATCTCTGCCACACAGTAGAGGGTGTAGAGGGTATACAGGATTCCTGCTACAGTTGGAAACCTTGCACACAGTGTGAGTTCTAAAATTTAATGAAAATAGGGCCATAATTGCTTAAGTTGTCCTTACTGAGTCAGTTTAGTTTTTCCCACAACAGCTAAGCAACTTGACCAAGATATGCAAAAAAAATATTACTGACCCGTTATCACATTCGTTAATGGTGATTAGATAATGTTACACCACAATCAACAACAAAAATGGACTAACTCACTTCTAGGATCATTAATGTAGGACAATGAATATTGACCTAGACATGAAAGTAGCAGCATTCTTAAAAGCTTTATGTAGTAGCACTTATCCACAGAATCCCAGAGCAAGCTGAGTTGAAAGGAACCCACAAGGATCACCAAGTCCAACTCCTGGCCCTGCACAGCACCATCCCCAGGAGTCACACCAGGAGCCCAAGACATTATCCACTTATTGCCATCCTCCCCTTTATCCGTCTATAAATTTACCATTTGTTTCTGGTTTGTAGATTAAATAAAAAGCTGCACTTCCCTCATAAATTCTGGCCTTCCCACTCGGCACACAGGTATCTCCTATGATGTGTAATACATTCATGTCACAGCAGCACTGACCCTAAGCATATGCTGTGTCACAGCACCAGCTGATAAGGTACATTAGCACACATGTTGACAGCCCTGCCAGCACCCCACCTCCTAACCAATCTGTCCTGGGACTTACCTAGACAGTGCTACATTTCTGAACACTTTCAACACACCTGCCCAATGTAAATGGAAGGATTAACCACTAGCAGTGTTCTTGAATACCAAATTCTTCTCTCTTCATACATAAGGGGTGTCCTGGTAGGAGTTTGTGGTTCATTTGTTGCCTTATACCAAAGATGTAAGGGGTGATGCTGTATCTGATCAAGGCTAGGAACAGAAGCTTTATATTTTATTACCACTTCTTATGCAAGCTTTGCCAGCAAGTCAATTCTTTTAGGTCTCTGTACTCATCACAGGACCTTTCAATTCAGTGTTGTATTACACTATCATCCTGGGATGCTGTCCCTTAGAGATTCTGGCATCATTCCAGTCCTTAGTGACTGTGGTCATTCCCTATGCATTACCTCCCCAGAGTAATTCCCTAATCTGAACACAGCTTCAGTTGTACACAGCTTTGCTGACAATCACACCACTCAAATCTCAACTGTCTACTCTTCCCATCTTCAAAACATTCAGTCAGGCATCAGTCCCTGGAGCATCAGTACACATTTCTTCTTAACTCCTGGTGTATTCCAAAATAACTCAGGATACACAGCTTTTTTTTTTTTTTTTTTTCCAAAAGGCAACCAGACAACCACAAGCTCTCACAGCTCCTTCACTGTCAAACCATCACACACTCTAAAGGCCATTTCCCAAGCATCATATAAGACACTTTATCTTCTTTCCACCTTCAAGGACTGCTGACAAGGTCCTTTTTCTGCAGTGCAGGCAGGCAATGCATTGTGCTAAACAGTTAACTTCTCAAACCAGCTTAAAAATACACCTTTAAAGCTTCTGACTTGGAAGGAAGGATTTACCAGTTTCCCAGAGAAAAATGAATTACTGTCAATTTTCTCAAGTGTGAAGCCAGGTTACAAAAAGGCTGGGAACACTGAGATGGAGAAGTTGCAAAACCTGTATTATGAACAGAACACTTAGTTTCAGCAAAACCCAAAGATTTCTTAAATTAACTAAACTACTTTTTCATTATTCAGAAGTCTGTAGTCTGTATTTAAACGCACAGATTCAGAATAGTTAAACCAACCTGACTTAATCACCCAAAAGTCCATGGAAGACATATCTGGTAATTCACACTGGTATAAATTTAGATCTCTGTATATATGTATGTAGATATGATCATATATAGCTATACAAACATACATATGTGCACAGAAGTGAAAATAAAGGCTGCTTCTCAACACCTGGCCTCTAGGAGAGGTTGAGTGATTGATCGTTACCATTTTCATAACACAGAGATTTAAGAAAATGTTACATGATACATATTCACCCTTAGCAGACAATTAAGATATGAACAGCTGTAATTTGTTTTTCCAAACAATATTCACTCATGACATTTGCACCCAAGGCTGAAGGGACCATCCTAACCCATGCTGCTAAAAATGTACAGCGCAACAGTTCTCTCGCTTCCTTTTGCTCTCTCAACCTCACGCTTTGCTATAATGGCTTCTTCTTTAAAAGGGACAGGGCAAAAAAAGACACTCCCTGGTGACTTTTCAGTGATGAATAAACGAGCTTTGGATGTGCTCGCCTTCTGACCCTACTCGCTTCAAATCCCCAAGTGTTCAGCTTGATAGTAAAAGAGATTTCTCAGTGAAAAGATTCTGCACAAGCACCGTATCTTTACCCAGATTTTGTTCGAAATGGAAAGCAGCCTAAACCTGAAGTTCAGGACATTGAGATTCAAGATTTCAGGTACAAGAACCTTTGTGTTCTTCATGCAAGGCATCCTAAAAGCCGCAAGTTCTAACCTGCATCAAAAAAACAACAAAGAAAAAAAAAAAAGAAAAAAGAAAAAAACAAACCTAACAGACTACATAGTAACTATATGTCACATAAATGCTACAGTTATAGAAAAAACTGGTACCAAAATATTGTTACTGATCACATCCTTGTTCTTTTTTGTTTTCTGAGTAAATCCAATGTGGTGAAAATGCAACTTTTTCAAGTACACTTATTAAAATCTAAGTGCTTTAACTTCATTAGGGACCTCAGATTGTAATTTCTTTATAATTAAGACCCTAATAAGTGCTGGTTAACAAACAAGAGTCTCTATTTTTCTAATAAGTTTTATTGTATTGTCAGCACTTTTATTCTACCGTGATCTTTTACTATTCAAGAGCCTGATTCATTACATTGATAGATTTGTTCCTTCAAAATATAAAATAAAGGTGATAGATAAAGGGCACATTTCTAATGAAACTGTTTCATTACACGCATAGTTGCAACAAATGAAGCTTCCCTCCCTGGAACTCACCAGAAAGGACTGTTTGAAGTAAAAAGTACTACTCCCTTAACTTTCCCTAAGGACAGAAAACAAGTATTGAATACACTGACACTCAGCAGCTAATATTCCAGTTTAGGGTGTAGCAAGAAATAGAAATAACCAAATAACAGTATGCAGACTGCCTTTACTGGGGTTGGCTCAAGATCATGCATATTACTGGTGAAAAATGGAAGTAAATGATAATGAGTAAGAAATGAGCATTTCCTTACTGTCACGTTTAGATAAAATCAAGCAAAATCATCCGCTCTGAAAATGGTGGGAAAGGGAACATGTCAATTTGGGAGATACTATAGGAAAAGAGAAACTTAATTGACACAAACAGGCTCTTTGCTGAGGTTAAACAGGAATTTAAGAGATCCCCAAAGCCACCACATCATATAACAGGGCTCGTTGGAGGAAAATGTTCACTTTTCCTTCTGCAGTTTATGGAAAAATGGAGGCAAATGCAAATCCTAGTGCCTCTGGGAAGAAGATGGTCGAGAAAACTGAGTATTTTTTCTGTGACAGGTTAAGTTACGTGGGGCTTTTTTTATATCACTTGCTATGGTGGATTATCTTTTGCAACTCAGAAGTCCACTAGCGCTCATAAGGCCACTAGTCTTAATCTCTAGTAAACAAAACTAGGTGTCAAATTTTTGGCGTTTTTTGGTGATAATCATGCCAATGAAACTTACGCTTGAATTCAAGCGTTACAGGAAGACATACAGAAAAACAAGTTTCTGTTTAGATGTCACCTGCCTTGTTTTATTGGTCTAAACATTCACATTTTGTATCACATTGTGAGAATTTTATTAGTGTTCCGTTTTTCTGACTGGAAGTTCATTTTTCAATTGTAACTACCAATATAATTACATCTGCATGCAACTAATTCTAAAATTAAAACACTTTGAACTTGTCACAGATAGAGTACATCAAAACCAACCAAAAAGAACGAAACAGTTTAAAAAAATGTGGCTTTTTTTTTTCTAACCCAATATGTCCATATTAAAGGCAACATAAAGAACACAGCCTATGATTCTTTCCCTTTCAGCCTGTTGAAAATCACAGAAACGAGATCAACCCCTAGATACAGAAGGACCATTAGTATTGGAAGTATCCTGGGGAAGTATGGGCATTGCAGATTCAGTCTTCATCAAAGGTGGTTGCAAATTACTGTAGGTCCAGACTGAGACTCTAAGTCCAACCTTCAAATTTTTTCTGTGTTTGGTAAAATGCGTATTACAAGGTCTTGCTATCACCACTGCTAATGGGACATTACAAAAAACAGGGAAGAGTAATTCAAAACATAATCACAGGAAAAACTAAGTCTGAATTGTTGTGAACCTGGAAGTTGGTGACTACCTTCTCCTTAAATAACCAATGTTGTCTTGGTGACCAACATCATTCCTTCCAGCTAAATTACAGATGCATTATGCAACTGAGGAGTCAAGTCCTGTGTCACAAGGGATTTCTCTATAAGGTTTTTCCATTTGCCTCTTATGCTATTTCATTGTTCTGAAGCAAATATAAGTGGTTTGCCTTCTATTGCATAATTGTTTTAGTGAAATGGCTGCACATGCATCTTAAGGATATAAACTGATAAAGACAAAATTATTATATGGTGAAACAATTTGAAATTTATTTTAGCCTCTTATAACAGAATACAGAACAAAATGATTATATGAACTTTTTGCCTTGAGATTTAAACAACACTTACAATCATTAAGGTTATTTGTTTTCCATTACTTTGAAATTCTAATTCTAATACAGCCTGAATGAGCCTTTATTTTAAAAAGAACTTCACTGACTAACACATTTATTGCTCATTTTAAGAGTCAAAGGACTTGGTATAAACTGAAATAATGCGGAATTTTTCTAGCTTTAATTATAAAAGTAGTAATGATCAATTCATGCTTACAATTGAGATAACACTTGAAATACTTTTATTCAGTAAAGCTATTACAATGAATTCTCAAAAATGTTTCATCCTTAGGAAATATTGATTAATCCATGTATTGAAACAGACAGAAATTTGTCCCTAACAGAACAATTATTCTCAAAGGCTCAAACAGAGCTAACCACAGTAAACTATGTTTTCATATACTCTTATTTTCCTCCAGAGTTTGATAACCTGGTATTTCACATAATTACACTTTATAAAAAGCATTTTGTAATTGTTGTCTGTGTAGAAAATGTCTCTTTCCTCTCATTTAGCACTTCTTGTGTGATTTTGTGTCCTTGAGAACAAGTTTGAGCTATGCAAAAATATGTGGAAGGTTCCAGAAACTTGAAAGTTGTTTGATTAATAACAAAAAAAGCTTATAATTAGCATGCCTTCCTCAACTGTGAAATTTCTTCTAAAAGCCGATGAGAAGATTATTATCCATTGGTTGATCTTCAAAAAATTAATCCAATTTGGTGGGATTTTTTTGTTTTGTTCTGTTGGCTCTAATATTTTTAAACATCAAAGCAGTGCAAAAATACAAAGAACCAGATTATGTCATCCTTACTCACTCTGAGTCCCATCAGCTGCACGCAGTCCCAACAGAATTCAATTACGCTACCTGTGAAGTGAGATACTTCTCAGCATGAGAAAGCACTGAAGCCCTACGTGATGATGAAGCAAGGTCACTTCTGTTTCCACCTTCAGTCACTATCCAGGAGCTATTCAAACATTCCTCCTCCACAGCCTTGAATAAGTCTACAGGATAAGGCGCTCTCTCTTTATTTTTTTTTTTTAAGCAAAACAGAATAATATCGTCACTTAGCAAAATTAAAAAAAAAATTTAAAAAAAAGGACCCATTTCTGCAAATCACAGATTTTTTTCTTCAAAAGAAAAAGAAAAAAAAATTTACCCTGCTTCTTGCTGATCCACCCCATAGTGCTCCAGCTCTGTGCCTGGAAGTGGCTGCACAGGAGGGGGTGGGAGGGGAACACTGGCCCAGTTTGAACCATTATTTTTCTGGGGCTTGGCAGTATTTTTGTTTTTCTTCTTTTTCCCTCCTTTGCCACCTGCAAATCCAAAAAGAAAAATAAAATGTTAGAGATATAATGTGGGGAAAAAAAGCCAGCTATTTACATTTCTTTGAAAGAATTCTGATTCCAGATGGCATGCCCCAAAAAAGAAGACGTATTTATATCTCAGCAGAATCAGCATCAACGTGCTAATGCTGTCACAAGGTTATAAGTAATAATAGAATGGAATGGGAAAATATTCTGAATATTTGCTGAAAATCACTTCTTTTTAAACCTCTGTACATTTGCACCACAAATTTTGCTCCAAAAGTGCAGAAACAAGGAAAGACAGGTTTTCCTGACTCAGAAATATATTCCTTGATTTATTCATGTGTACTTTGTGACTTCTTGAATTCATCTTAGATAAAATTATAATAAAACATAGTGAATTATTTTAAATGTTAGAATACAGTGTGATTATAACACAGTTTTGCATAATCACTTTCTGTGGAAAATACAGATTTAAGGACACCATCTAAAAAAATTGTCATTTAGACTCAGTATCTTTTAGCCAGAATAGCATGAGTAACTTGTCAAAACAAAAGAAGCAGGGTTGTGTTGAACTTAGGAATTTCCTAAGTTCTTTTACTTTAAAAGATCAGGAGGTCATGTGCAATGTTTTAGGACTGTCTGTTTCACAGGATTCAAATATCTTGTGCCACTGTGGAGAAGAGGTTCTATTTCTGATACACAGCTCCAATGGATGAGGTAGAAATGAAGTGAGAATGCATTTTGGTTAAACCCTCTGCTCTTCTCTTACTGTCCTTGTATCCATTTCTCCAGCTGAGACATTTCCATTTGTGGGAGAGTGATCCTACAGAGAAAGCTCTCATCCCACTTGCTCTGCTTCTTTTATTTTGCCATGACTTCTTTTTCTTGTCAGGAATTCATTAAGAAGAAGAATCGGTCAACATTTCAAATCCTTTGACTGCTTAGGGACCCATCTATTTTTTTGAGTTTTGTTGTGCCTTCAAACTCTTTGGCTTGTTGGGTGGAGGATTGGTTTGTCAGATGCCTTTTCAGTGGGGTAGCCAGCTGCTGTCACTCATCCCTGGCTGCTGCAGAAAGCAGTCTAATCCCTCTCACCCACTGACATCTCTTGCTGATTCATAAGGATCAGCCAAAAAAAAAAAACCCTCAGGTAAAAATGAATCAATGAATCAGGAAAACCACAACTGACTTGGGGGGGTGGCTCGCTGTGCACTGGCAGGCACCACCCTCTTTGCCATGGCTCTAACTTTAGGCATGGAGAAACACAGAAGGAGGTACAATCCTAGCAATAGAGACAAGCCCGTATCATGGGACTTTCTGTCTGTGAGACAGTAGCTTTCTTCTGTTACCTCCAAATGTTAGCTGGATGAAAACAGGAACAAATAGAGAGGGAAGAAAAAGGTGATTCTGTGGCTCAGAAGTAGCCAAGACTTCTCTTTTCACCTCCTGTTGTGGTTGCTAGGGACAGGCAACAAGCCCAGCAATGCTTCTAATCGACCTGGCTGGCAGCACATTGCAAGCGAGACTTTGCTTTTCACTACTCAATTCCAGACCAGAGCTCTTCCTCCCTTGTTTTGGAGTATTTATAGTAAGTCCAGCCAAGATCCTCTCATTCACTATGAACGGAGCTGATACTACTTTTATTAGGATGGAAACAGGCTCTTCCTTCCGTTTGTAGTCTGGCAGAGACGACAGCTTTCTTGAAAAGGGAAAGAACATTTTGACCACTGAAAAGAAACTCCAGTGATAGTGGAGATAGAGGAACAAATACTCAAACCTTCTGGAGGGAAAATGAAGCTTTCAAAGCACAGGTAGGGTAAAAGAAGTAGAGTTAGAAATAGGGTCAGTGAACAGTCCAAAGGAGGTGGGTTAATTTTAATTTGTGGGATGTGGGGAAATTTCTGAAAAGTCAGCAGGAGTAGGAGCCAACAACAACTAAGGCAGGAGGGGCTGCTTTAGGAGAAAAGCACATGCATGTGTGTGTGTGTTGCACGAGGATTTACACTAGGAATACACAGAGAAGGAAAATGCAGAGGACAATTTCAGTTTAGAGATAAGTCGAGGTGGAGAGGAAGATTTTGGACGTATAGTATCTTGATAATCTTAGGAGACTGATAAAGTGTAGGCTGGATTTGTGGAGTGCTAGTATGGACGTCACTTGGATTTTGGGGGTTTCAAAAAGAGAAATTAGAGATAATGGAGATATTAGAAGGAGTGAAGCAGAGAGACAAAGGACTTGTTTAGATGAAGAAATGACAGAAGAGGACTCCAAGGTCAGTGCTGGTAGGAAAGCAGCCTACATTGTACAGTCAGGCAGGAGATTTCTGTCCCCATGGGCAGTTACCCCACTGTCAGACTGGTAGGACAGACACCTAAAACAAAAAGCCTGATTTGTGTTTGAAAACTGATGCACAGAAGCCTTGTTTCCCCATAGCAACAATGCTTGATGCTTCAATGTCTCCTCACACTGAAATTCAATTATATTGTTTAAATCTCTAGGCAAATCAGATCCTTGAGAAAGAATTTGCCAGTTGGGCTGCTGATCCTAGTACAGACATAATCTGTGCAAAGTGAAGCTACAAAATTTCCCTGCCTCAAAAAAGCAAGTTGAAGTTTTAGCTATTTTCCATTCCACAGTAGGAAAGGAATTCTCCTGGTATTCATGTAAGAGAGAAGAAACTTAGTCAGAATAATGAGTAGTACTTAAAGTACTAACCAAGGAAGTGAGAGGAACAAATCCCTGCTCACCCTGATGGGGACTACGTAATCAAAGCTGGTCTCTGACTCCAGTGATGCTCTAATTATCAGACAATTTGAAGGTCTCCCCCCCAGTTTCTTGTGTATTACAGACATAATTATTCTGTATCAAAGGCATAATTAGTGAGCAAGGGAGAGCAAAATACTGACTCTGCAGTCCAATAATCTGACACTCATCTGAGCATTGGGGCATCCAGTTGTGAGCTGCCTTGGTCACAACAAGAGTGCCCTGGCCATAGAAAGACTGACAAACCCAAAGTTTCCTCATGTCATCAGAAAATTTACTTCAGACTGAGAAACACTACACAAAATATGTTGCACTTGAAATATTTGATTGAAGTCCAGCGTTTGATCAATGCGCATTTTCCAGTGACACCTGCTATTTTCTGAGAAAATTCTTAGGCAGTTGTAGCCGTCAATGTCCCTAAAGCGTGATACTGCTCTCTGATATCTGACATACCTCAGCACGTCAATTTATGCATTTTAATGAAGCCTGGGGAGCAAGCTGATTTCCTCAGCTACTTGTGAAAATATCTCACATGCAAGGAACATGAACCTTTTTTGAAGTATTGCATGAACTCATCTCCCAGACACCTCTCCGACAATGCCATAAGCCTGTTTTTTGGTCTCACTCAAATCAGCTAATGCTCCCCCTTGAGAACACAAGACTTGCAAACACATTTGGCTATTTGAATGATGGGCCAATGATTAGAGGCTTCTTATCTCAAGATTCAATTTGAATAGTCATTTAAATTGACATAAAGAAGACATTGCTAGGTTTGGTCTGTTACTGTGATGACTGCTCCAGCTTAAAGAGGAAATTCAAAAGGCTGTGGATATAGTTTGAATATCAAAATTAAGTCCCTTCAGCTCTTTCATATTTCAGCTAGATGAAATCACAGATTTTAATTTTAACTGCTGCCTTTTCAGTTTTTCTCTTAACCAAAAAAAAAAAAAAAAAAAAAAAAAAAAAAAAGACAGCTATACATAACATAAGCAACAAGTAAGCAAAATTAAAGAAATCAAGAGAAAAGGTGTGTTCAAATATAATACACAACCACATGTACTATGATCATTTTCATCTGATGAAAATGCATCATGTTTCCAATAGAACATGCAGCACACACATAAATACATCCTGCTTGTATGCAGACTTGGAACAATTTGTTGAAACCCCAGTGAACTTTCAGGGCCCTACAATTATTTCCAAGCTGCTTCACTGAAGAACAGCATTTAGAAACAGCTCGTGAGAGTGGGAGATCTGTTAACAACTCAATAAAAATATTAATCTCCTCATGAAGTTCAGCGTGGGGAGACCTATAAACTGAGGATGGATGAAGAAATACGTTTGCTCCATAGACTGTGTCAGGGAAAGGATGTGACAAGGAGAGGCTGGCAGTTGTGCCGACAAGCACCACATGGTAACTCTCCAGTTATCCCCAAGAAGGTTCTGCAAAAGGTTTTCGGCTTCAGTAGAGTCCCATGTGACATTGTTTGCTGATGGGCAGGAAGTCTCATGATTATCCTCAACTGGTGCCTGGGAGGTCTTCTGCCTCCCTGGCGAGCCGCTCGCCAACACCCCTCCGTCCCTCACTCCCCTACGCACGGCGATGGAACCAACCTGAGAGGCTGCCACTCCTTTCGGAGCTGTTGTGGGAGCTGGTGGTGCTGAAATCCTGTGACTGGTTGTGTGGCAATCTATTAGCCAGTCCCTCAGCCACCCGGTAGTCAGGGATGTAAAGCAAGGCTAAGGGTTAAACGGCAGAGGTCACAGTGGCATCGTGGGATTAGTCGACAGCACAAGCACATGTGACACATGCAGTTAGCAAGTCAAGGGCAGATGGCGTGGGGTGGCAGGTTTTAACTTGGTTATTTTTAAAGGTACACCTACCCTAGCCTAAAGGCAGATGGCTTGGTCACTAGCACAGGACAAAGAGCATTAAAAGCACAGTGCAATGTATTTTGTGATCAGGTGAGGTTCAGCACGCATGCAAGGTGTGCAAGCACTAGTTCAGGTCAATATGAACAGCGTCTCACAGAGCTAAAAATAATTTTCTAATTCATGCACAGATGATACACTACATAAAGCCAAGGGCTCTGGAAAATAAAAGCTGTAATTACCATTGTTGCCTTTGCCTTGGTCTGGGAGAGAGTAACCAAATCCCATGAGGTCATTTTTTTGCTGAATTGAGCTTTTCCACTGCGGATCTGGTAAATCGACAGCCAGCTCGTGGATGCTGTTGGAATGCAGGATCTGGGTGGTGGCATACGGCGTAGCCTGAGTTATTTGACTGGAGCTGTTGTAACTGGTTTTGGTGGTGAAGTCGATGCTGCTGTAAATGGCTCCATCGGAAAGCATGGTAGCAGTTTTGTCCCCTTGCCCTGGCACTGGTGGCAGCACATCTGTGGTGAACACAGGGGAATGAAACAAATTGTTGATGCACAGGAAGCCTGAAAGTAGCAAGGTTTAAGCTGAGAAATAAACGTGTCATTTTGCACGTTTGCATTTCAGCCGAGACAGGTCCATGAGCCAACGAAGGGGAGATGATGTACAACCATCGCCAAGCTATCAGCAGCTGTGACAGGCCTACCACTTGTCCTTCACGTCTCACTGCCTAAAACCATCTTTTTTTTCCCCCCATACCTTCAGCTGTGAAAGTGAAGTTTGGAATATTTCTCTACTGAAGAATGTTTTCAATTGTTCACTCTATGTCAGAACCAATGAAACTGTCTGGGCTTCAGGGAAATGATGAAAGGAGAGAATTTACAAATCACAGAGGGAACTTGCCCAGCAAATACGTAGAAGAACTCCCAAAGCAATTTTTTAAGGGCATCACCTTGATTTCCTTGAAGTTTTTTGCATTAGTTTATCTAATTTTCCCTTTGACACTAGCCAGTACATTTCTTCTTTTCCACAAAAGAAAAACCTGGCAAAAACAAGTTGTTCCTGATATGTGAAAGAAATTCTGTTATTCTGAATGGATTTAGGTGATCAGTCCCTCAAAATGGCAAAGCAATGTTGATAATGAAGAACAACTTGTTCAAAAACTCCAGTACATCTACCTGAAAACCATTACAGCATATTAACTAAATATCTGCTGAATTTTCACCATATTTTGAATCCTATCCCACACTGCAATTTTTATCTTTAATCAGTTAGATTGGCAGTCTCTCTCCTTACTAAAGTGACCTTTTCTAGTGGAATACTACATCTAGAAACTGAGACTAGTGAAGTGTGAAGAACCTAATGATGACTGGCATGATGTCCCAAGGAGAACCACAGCTCAGCAGATAACCCTCCTTCCTTCTCTCTCAGAGGGCAATATATCAAATGGTACTATCTTCACAATTTATTTAGACTCTGAAAAGTTGAATCAACTCCAGAATGTGCTTCTTAAAAAATTGCTTCATTTACATGCCATTTTCTTTCTACAGCCAGATGGCAGATACGGGTTCCAACTGTTAGATCATACTTGAGATAATGCGTACTCCTACAGTGAGGATGTTCAGATCCCATTCTAGGGATCACAGATATTTTTATGTACCTTAAGCCCCAGAGAGAAAAGATGATTCTCGCACCTAGTCAAGGGTTTAAGCTCAGTTCCAGACTCAGATGTGGGGTTTGTGCAACCTCAGTGAATACAGTTGTTCTCTCACTGTCTCAAAGCCTTATCCAGCAATGAGATTGACACCATGGATTCCTCACACTATCTGATTTTTTGTTTGTTTTCCTTGGTTTGTTTGGGGTTTAGGTTTTTTTTGGTTCCTGGGACGAACATTTAGATCACAGAATTATTTTCTTTTGCATTCAAGTGTGTAACTGAACATTTCGACATGGACCCTAATAATATCTTCAGTCTCAGGGCAGCAACATAATATTAACAATAAATATGTCATTAGCAAATGCTCAGCAGAGACACTGCAGAAAGAGAGATTAAATTTGGGTCTATCGGCATGATCTGGTTTTGCACAAAGCAGGGAAATGGGCACAATCAAGCATTTGAAAGATCTTAATTGTATTAACTTATATCTGCAGATAAATCGGAAGTGCAAAAAACCTACAATTAATGCAAACTACAGCCCGTATTTCAAAATCAGTTTGTTACTGTTACTATCTATCTGCACACATGCAGTGTGCTTTCCAGGGGCAGTACACAAACAAAAATGCATCTATGTGCAAAAGAGATGTGAGAGACAAGTGCAGTCCTATCTTTCTTGCATTTCATCCACAATATCAACATTTCTCCTTTCCACAATCGGTTTCGTCAGAGTATAATGGCTTGAAGTTTAGTAAATAAATTCTGTTGTTGATGTATAAAGTGAAGTAAATCCAGCTCAACCTGTCTGTGTTGGATTTGAAGACTCAAGGAAGTAAAAACTAGCGAAATGCTCATCTCTGAATTACTCAGACATACATCTGTCTTTTAGAGCATATTTCTGGCAACTGAAGAGGTATCATCTCTACACAGCCATTTTAAAACGGAGAACTATTCATGTGCACACACTTGAAAGGGAAGTTGCATAGCTTCCCACCAGCCAAGGACTTTCAGTCATTCTTACTGATAAGCTGAGGTTCTCCAGACATTCTAGGAATTTTCAGTACAAGCACGGATTACTTTTTTGACCCCAGTGAGATGTACACATTAAGCACTCAAAGAGCCATTAAGTAGAGATTTTACAAAGTGCCACAGTCAAACAGTAGAAGTCAAGTGTGATTTTCCCAGCAAGTTGTCATAGCAAAAACACCACACTGTACATTTCAGACCAAAGATGAAGACACACTTCCCAATGGAGACTTTCCCCCAAACCCTCCAAAATCCAACTTTTGTTTGTAACTCTTGACATAAATTAAATATCTCAAATTTTTGTGCAGGGAAGCTCCTTCTTGCTGCCTTGGAGACGCAATACCATTTTGTGGCCTTACATGACTCCAAACCTAACCTTTGCTTCCCACTTACAGCCTTGCTCTCAAATGCCTATCTAGGACAGTGGATCTCACTCTTAAGGGAAATGTTAGGACTGCCTGCCTCAGTTTCTGAGTTTCCAGGGTGACTGATTGTCACCCTACTCTTTTTAAAATTCTTACAGAACGTTTATATTATCACAGACCTTTTAACCAGTAAAAGAGGCCCAAATTCTATCTATATAGTTAATATTCCAGCTCTACATGTTAAAATATTTCTAATTCATCTTTAATGTGGAAACATCTAATCTCAGCTGCTGAAACTGATAGGGATAAGTGATCCCAAGCCAGCCAGGATAAAAGTTTTAGCTCAACTGTAAAGATCATGGGTGGAATTAAGCTGCTGAATTTCAAAACATAACTGTTGTTATCTCTTGCATGAATTTGGACCTATGCCTCATCCACACTGAGGCCAAAAATTTTAAAAAATGCTTCCAATTCCAGTCATATAGAGCCAAATGCTAAAAGAAAATGGTAATTTTTCTGTATTATGTGAGCTTAAGAAAAGATGGAAAAGTACTGAAGGGTTTTATTTTCAAGATATTCACAACAAAGAAGCTGGCAGAAATTCAGTTGCCTTGTAAATATTATCAAAATTTTTGCTTACTTTTAAATATTTTTGACAAGAACTTTGTAACATTTTAATACAGAATATAAATCTAGTGTATTTTGTTGTAATTTTAAGTCACAGTAGTCAAACCACAGGCAAGAGGTTTTGCCTGGGAATGAATAACCAATATGAGGGACGGTCTTCAGAAGCAGATTCTGGTCCAAAGCTGAATTCTTTTCACATTTATCAGTTTGATGGTTTTATAGATTTTTTCTTGAATTTTAATGCGATTTTGATGTATAGTGTCGTCTTGATTTTTGTTTATCTATTTATGTCTTAAAAATATTTATATACTCATTTACATTAGGAAGTCTTCTCCTAGACACCAGTATGCAGAATTAGCTGTGTTTTCACAGAAACCAAGGAAGTAACAGAGAGATGTGAATTTTACTATGACTTTTAAAAATCCCAATTCTACATCTTAAAATTCCCATTTGAGTTAAACGTTTGAAAGGAAATAATGCCTCTAAAGATTCATCATTGTAACAATACATCTTTACCTCATTCCCCCAAAGGTGCTTTCTCAAGTCAAAATGGCAACAAACCCCTAAAAGATCTAAATAGTTCCCTTTTATGTATCCTTTCTTCCAATGAAAAAGAAATTTGCTTAAGACCTTTGAGGTTTTCTTCACAGATTATGGTTGAGACCGAGAGCAGGCCCTCAGCAGGAAGATGACAGGGAAGGTGACAGCAACAAAGTTCTCATGTCCTTCTGTTGAAGCAACATCCTTCCTGCATCCCCTGTGTTCTCCTCCGCTCTTAGGGACATACTCCATCCCTGGCTATACTGCCCTGCACAGCACATTGCTCATCTCCACATGAAAGGGAATGAGGTTGAGACACAAATACATTTCTCTTGACATCGTAAGCAGACCCTGCCTCACCACTGCAGTGCAAATGACAAACTAGACCTACATTTTAAAGAAGTAAGAAGAGATAAAGCAAAAGGAACATTTTAAAATCAATTTTCAATCAAATCTAGAAAGAAACACATAGAAAGAACTATAATGATAAAAATATTATACAGTATTCATCATAGATGTTAATTAATGGAAGCCTATTTTATAATATTGGGTGACTTAATTAAAGGAAACCTACCTCCACGACCAAAATTCCCAAGGTCATTGGGTCCACTAGTGCTGTTATTTACTGGCAGACTTGTGGCAGGCCAAGAGTCTGCAAGCCAAGGATAACTGGGGTCACTGGCATTCAACAGACCTGGTCGACTGAAGCAGAATAAGAAAAAGAGATATACACACAAATATATACATGTATATATCTAAAATTACAATATCTGTGAGACAAGTAGTGAAGGAAGAGGGTATATTACTGTTCTTCTAACACCACAGGTAACTAACGGTTTAGGAGACTTTAATTTATTTCAAATTACAATTGTATAGCCTTTGATGATTTAAAGACCTTGAGCAGTTAATTAAGGTTATATACAAATCAACTTTGTCAGTAGAAGTGGGACTAGGCATCCATCGTGACTCTGCCAGAATCCAAATGAACTCCGTTGTCTGTGTGAAACAGGAGTTAGGCAGCACCATTACGGGATCCTATGCCAGGGCTGAATGATAAATTACCACCTCAAGGGAGACATCACTCAAACTGATTGCTCCATATCAGCCATTTCCAGGACTTTGGGCCACTATTTCTTCCTTCCCTTGCATCCCAAATGTATGCCTGTCATCTACAGGCTGGTAACTCTTTCTTTGAGCACTCTTGGATGGTTTAGAGGCAAACAGGTTTGAGAAGGATTAATGGGAAGTCCACAGCTATCTCTATGTGCCACTACTGCATGGCTTTTATATCCCTGTATTTCCCAGCTTTGAGAGCAGCCTTAAACAGGGAGCATGGTGAAAGAGAAGGCACACTCGGGCCATAAGGCACCGTGTCTCTCTCACCCCAGGATAAACAGAAATTTAGCAAGGCAGGTGGATTGTTTGTATTTGTATTTAGCAGGGAAAACAAATCATTTGCTGCAGACCCTCTCTTCTCCCAAATGAAAACAAAAAGGCGTCCACAGTTCTGCAGTTTTCCTAGGTTATTAAAGCACTCCTGAAGTTGGAGCAACATCTCTGATCATTGAACATTATAGACCCCTGCCTGGAACAATCCCTAAGAGAAACATCGGTTTCTATGGAAACGGCAATAAGACGACCCAGCCGCATTCTTGCCACATCTACTCGCTCTCATTAGGCCTAATCTCTTTTTGCTAAAATATTGATTAAACAGGAGATTGGAAGTTATTACCAGGGCCTAATTACAATCTCCATATTGGCAAAGGGAAAATAGATGAGGATATATGGGCCCGTTATCAGCTTTTATCAATTTCAATTGAGTAGCCAAAGTTGTGGAATCCAGTCCTATCAATCTACAGCCTATTCATCATGCATGAATCATTTATTTCGTGATCGATTAAGTGTAATTGTTCACTCACAGCAATTTAGGGGGAGCCAATAAGGAGTCTTAAACAACAGCAACTTCATTTGCTAATGTCTAATTAATGCAATAAACATCCCAGTAACAAATGAACACATTCTTTGTGATATTTACTACTCATTTCTTCCAGGACATCTGGGAGATATGAAACATCTGGGCTTGCTTCTTCCAAAGTGCACAACAGATAGGTCATTAAACCTTGTGGTAAGGTAGTTAACTCCTCCTAGCACTATCAGTCTTCCCAATGATGGGATATGACCCAAGTGCATCACCTATAGCTTTTTTCAGATCCCTTATTTTAAAAATAAACACAGGGGAAAGACCTTTACACAAAGAAACATACCTTCCATTGCTCATTAGTCCTCCATCTCCTCTTTGGAAAGTGACTGTGTTTTGGTTGGAAAAAACAAAACAAACGAACATACACACACACACACACACACACATATAAGACAGGGAAAAATCAATTAGTAATAATTAAAAGTAACAATTCAAACTGCTCAGTGTCCGAGGTCAGGGGTCTCTTGGCATCATCCCATAACTAAGTACAGAAATGATAAGAAGAGGCTCAAGCGCATCAGGGCTACAGTTCACTTAGGATTTCACTGCACATTACTGATTGACACCACCTTGCTCTGTACCTTGCAAGGCAAAGCAGCCACCTGGGCAAAAGGCCTGAATTCACCACAGGCCCCTTCATATGACTTTGTGTTGCAAGTCTGAGCCATGTGATGAAATTGTTTTCTTGGCATGCTTCTGCTTCAGTACATAATGACATTGCAGCAGTGAGTTAATAACATCATGTCGTAATGCAGTAATATAATGTCACCACACAAATATGCCATTTCCCAGGACAAACACAAAGAGGTGGCAGCTCTATTACAGCTGAAGAGATGGAAAAAAGCATCCAGCCGCACCTTTTCCATTAGAAGTACAGTTTAAGAACTAGCACCCACACATAAATGCATACATGCCAGTGTGTCTGGGAAGAAAAAGTGTTTCCAGTCTTCCATCCATGGGGGATGCCAAGGACATAATCAGAGGGAGATAGTTGTTTTTATGTCTCCATTCACAGCTGTTTGACAAAACCAGCCTCTCCCTTATCTACCTTACTAACAGGATTACATTTCAGGGCAATATGGGTAAACCCACACTACTGGTGAGATGCTAATTGACAACATTTGATGGTCCTTTTTGAAACACTGAAAAAATATTTTGAATCAAGGCCAACAGACTACTCTGGTTCTCAGTGGCAATATCCCATTATTTATTGTCAGGCATAGATAAGGCAGATTATTAAATTATACCAATGTCCTGGACACCTGCCTCCTTACAGGCCGCTGACTGGATGAGGGCTTGAATTTTAGTGAGGAATGGAAGAGTTTGTAAATTTAAGATAGCTTAATTTAAGATAGACCTTCATTTGGAAATACTATTTACCTTTGTAAGACAGGTGTTCCCATCATTAAAATATAACTCCCACAGTATTTGCAATAGTTTCCAAGTGTTAGCCCAAATTACACTAACTCAGGATTAGGCTTCCTATTATACACTATTCTAATCAGACAAAGTTACTGCACGCAATAGGAATTCTGTGTTCATTAAAAAAATAAGCGATGACATAAAGCCACTGGGAAAACCCTTCTGATACCTTATAGAATCCTGGTTACTTTATTAACTCCTAGGATAATTTCACAGTGTACACTCAGCAAAGGGGACAAAACTGGCCCCTCTGGAATCTCTGCTGGAAGAATAGCAGGGTGATTAATTATCCTTCACTGCACAGCAGACTAATACCAATATCAGAAAATCACTGCAGTCATATGTCACATCAAAATGGTTAATAGCTGAATTTTGAAAGGGTGTAATCAAACCAATTAATGAAAAGAAAATCAAAATGCAAGTATGGAAAGTACTAAATAAAGGTCTGCTTTGAAAAACAAGACGTGGTAAAACATTGTGGGTAATTAATTTTAGAGGCAATGCTCCTTTCATTCACGTGGTACCTAACAGGCTGTCAAATGACTGTACCACTCATTGCTTAAAAGTGAATAATCTGAAGTGCTGTGCATATCATATGTGGATATGCGAAGATGCAGATACTGCCTGGCTTTGTTTCCAAGTATCTTGGTCAAAAGTACATTAGATGCTGTTTCCTTTCTCCTCCTCTCCTCCAAATTTAATACTTGATTTCTCCAACTTTCTGCATTTGTCAAAGTGACAAGAAATAAGGAAAATGAGAAAAAAAGGCTTGTTCAGTAACAACCTTTATAAATAAAGTTTACAGATCTAAGGGAACTGCAGCAAAACATATTTTCTGAAAACTGCTTGGATTAATGCTGTTGTTTAGACTGTCATCCACGAGAAATTATTTTGAAGTAATTTGTTGCCACTCGTATAGCACATACAGGTGTGTGAGATTCTAAAAGTGCACGTCCTACGGAGGAAAAAAACCCCAACAATATTTGCGGTCTACAAAATATTTCTATCCCTGTGTACCTTTATAAAACAAAGCTAATACAGAGGAGCTGGCTGGATTTCAGCAGTATTTGCCTGACACATTTTATTTTCTGTGTAGGCAGGTATGGAAAAACTCCCAGGCATGCTGTGAGAAAAGTATCAAGAAGACATGATATAGAGACCTCTTTGCTAGAGCCATAATTGCTGCAGATTTGCTGTGGCATAGGAGATTGCTGAGGAAAAAACAAGAATCACAGAATTTGTTCCTTTTTCTTCCATGTGTCCTGATGGTAGGAACTGTTGCCTTTTTTGTTTCTTTATTAATTTCCTGTGTTAAATAATCTTACGCCCTCCCAATATAAGCATCATCTTTAGAAGAAAGGTTGAGTTTGCAGTGACATTGTTTTTCCTAGGGAAGACTGAGTCTGGTTTATGTGATGTGCATGGAGCTAGGAAGGAAAACAGGTTTTTTCATTTACCCTTCACCCTGTATACCAATGTACACATGGTTATAATCTCAATGAGAAAATAAACAAGAAAGCATTTTACTTATTTAATTCTTGGTGTAAAAGGCTTTGGAATATCAACTAAAATTGATAAAATTCCTCTAGAAGTGTGGCCATGTCACCAGGATGCTACAAAACCCCCCCATACTCCTGATGCCACCCATAAATGGGTTACCTGAGGTTGGATAGAGAAGGTGCCTTTCTTTTAGCATCAATGTTGTGAAAGGCAAGACAGCTAACGACGGAAGATATGGTCAGGCTGCCAACACAAGCACTATGTTTATCATTCCTGCCATACATTTTGTCAGCATTTTTGCCTGCAGTTTGATTTCTGCAATTACAAAACAAGTCTAAACGCCTGAATAGGAGCATACTTAATGCAATGCAGGCTTGTAGATGTCACTGTAAAAATAAAACACACAGACAGCTGGCTTTATTCATCCTGTCTCCACTTCAAAAAGCAGCAGAGCAATTTCAAGGGGCAATGTAAGAGGAGGAAGGGAAGGATGCCCCTATCACTGACCCACCCATCTCCCTTGCTTTTTATCACCAAGGAAGCAAAAAAGCTCTTTCAGCAGTCTTTGCATCTGATACATGTTCTTAGAAAGGCTGAAGACCTGCAGGGATGAGATTGGTTTTCAAAAGAAGATGAAAAAGTAACCTCTGCATAGAGAGGTTTTGAAGGAATCCCCACTAGCTTATACTTCAAGGACTGCAAAAATGCAGAAATATAATTCAAAGTGCATTTTAACTGCATAAATATTTCAGGAAATTATATTTTATATATATGTATGAAAAACAGCATATGTTAAGGAGCTTTTCACATGCTTTTTATTAAATATATAAGGAGGTACCAAAAACCATTTACTAATATTATCTGACAAGGTTAAACTTAATCTTCATGCCTGCTAGAACTGGAAAAATATGAATGTATAGTAAGTCGACATTCTGAGGCAAGGAAGCTTTAGAGAGCTTTAGAAAGCTTTCTGTACGCCTATCTCTAGTAGGCCACATTTTCCTAGTGCAAATGAAAACTTTAATGTTGCCAGCCAAGTCTCATTCCTTTTACTGATAAGCTGTTCCTCAAATATGAATGTAGATTAATCCTCTTTAAATAAGCATTAACTCAGAGCAGATAATCAGCACATAAAAATTCCATCAAATCTTCTGTCTACCTTTGGATGATTCTGTCATATAGTTTATCCTCATTTAACAGTTTCGGGAGATGCACATAAAATGTGTAGTGTTCCATGATTCTCTATCTATTTTTAATTTGTTTTCTATTTACTGAGTTTCATAAAATCTTTAATCCCAAGGAGCACTAGTCACTAAATAAGCTTACCTACTCATAAGTTAAAATACATATTTACTTTTTTTGCATGACTGATGGCCTAGACACTTGAAAACTCCTGAATATTCTGGTGAGTGGGTACTGGCACAACAAGCTTGAGGGCAGAGGAAAGATAAGCAGATAAATGAAATTTCTTTTTTTTTCCTACAAATGGATTCCATCCCTTTTCACAGAAACTTGAAAAAAGAATTGTAACCTCCAATATAAAATACACAAATTATGTTCTGTTGCTGTAATACAATATTGAAATAATCCATCTGTTATACAAGAAGTGGTCAGATATGTCTTTTGTGCCATGTGTCTTTGTATCACATAGAAGCCCACCTTGCATGTTTATTTCCAGGCAAACGGAGTAAAGGGTAACCATAAAAATACAACAAACAAACAAAAAAATCCCAGTGCAGCAGTACTTTAGCTTTCACACAAACTCACAAAAGTAAGACCAATCCATCCTTTATATTACAGGAGAGATGGCTGAAAAGGGGCAACAGTTGTGTTTAGTGTCTCTGCCAAATTTGGTTTTGCTGAGAGTATGTCACAGTCACAAAAATGCGTGGTCCTTGTACAGCTGCAGATGATGCCACTACTGCTTACCAACAGTAACCTAACAAACGTATTAGCTGAATTTTATGTTTTGTAGCACTGATATTACTGAGAACCGAGGCCTGGTGAGTCATGGTGGAAAGGGAAGTGGAAGAACAGTGATCTACAGAATTGTGGCTCAATAACTACTGGAGTCAGTTCAACTGAAAATAACAAAAGAGATTTGGCTATGATTATCAATGTCACTTTATTTGTGACCCCCTCAGCCATTGATCAGTGCTTATGAAAATGTTCACAAAGACAGAAAGCTAAAAGTATTTAACTCAATCAGTTATTCTTCCCTGACACAAATCGTTATGAACTGCCTGACATTTGCTGTTTGCTCTTCTCTCACATGTTAACAGTGGTTTAGTCACAAAGCAGAACTTGTACATCTTAGGAGCCTATTAATGGAATACAAACAACAAATGGTCCTAGTGAATGACCCATAATCTGAAAATGACCTGAAAGAACATTTTTAGCAAGTAATTATAAAACTGCAAGATTTGGACTTTTAAATGACTATTTTTAGTGTTCTAAATTCTACACATAGGCAAATACAGATGAAGAAAAATAAAACAAAAAATATTCACATCAGAAATAATGGGATTTTTTTCTGTGTGTGAAATAAAGTAAGTATATGACTGTTCCACTAATAGATTTGATTCTCTACCACACAGTTAAATCTGTACATTCTGCAACAGTCTGGAGGAAGAATTTAAAGCAGATGTCTGAACAAAAAGTGTGTGTCTTCTAAAACCTGAGTCTATTAGGATAAATTCATCTCTAGTAAAAATTCATTGACAGCTGTCTCTGAGGAGATTCTGAAAGCTACATACCACTCTCTAAATAATTGCATCTAAACCCAAAGTGTTTCTGAATCATAACTTTGAGGGAACAACATACAATTGTGAGTGTCAAACCTCCACAAGCATAGGTATGTCTTTCTAAATGATATTATCAAGTGAAAATTCAAATATTAGAGAATTAACAAAGTTTCCTATGGAACTCTGGGTCTAAAGATAAGAAACATGCACTCTGTTCTGCCATAAGGAAAACCTTTTTTTAAATTAAAAAATGTTTTTTGGACTCGACTACTGGACGACTTAGGTTCTCAATTCCTCCAAAGGTTATTATAAGCCAGGAAACAGAATAGTTCTACAAAGTCCACAAGATGTCAAAACTGCTTCTAAAAAAGAATGTTTTTGGCAGTACCTCCGATATATCCCAGTTGCCCAGCACATGTGGATCAACAGCACTAAATCATGCTCAGACCCTGTGGCTCCAGCCCAACCCCGTGTCATGCCAGTGCGTGCTACAAACACAACGGTGAAAATGCACCACAGTTCAAGACAGCTGACAGTCATAGGCACCAAATGCAAAGATGTATCGTTTAATTTTGGAAAAAATCCTATGTCGTGTCTCAAAGAAAAGGCAGTTGAGTGTTTAGGGTGGGATGTGTTGTGCCATAGCTTACAGTAACCTGACCAAATCTGCCTGGAAGGTAGGGGAGCAATCCTGAGCCCCCAGAGCTTTTCCACAAGGACATTTCTCCCTCAGAATGTCTTGGGCTCCTGGGGCACACACCACCACCTTTGGTCATCTGCTCTTTCCTGCTAAGCTGAAGACCTGCTGTGGCTGAAGACAAGCAAGAGTCAGAGAGCAGCTACTGAGCATGAGGAGACAGCTCTGGTAAAGGCAACTGGGGGGCCAAACGATACCCCAAAAACTTGACAGGCTTCTGCTGGAAAATGCCAAGATTTATCAGCCTTTTACACTGTAACACTGAGGTACAATTAGTTTTGAGTTTCTAAATCTCGAGCTTAAGTATGAGAGCAGAAGCTAATTGTTTGTATTAATTATTACTATTAGTTGTATACTCTATTTTTCCTGGCTATCCATATATTGAATAAGCTGTTTGCAACCCGCTGTTTCAGCCACACTTCGTTTATGCTTCACATCTCTTTAATCATGCTTATGATAAAAGTCTACCATATGCTATCTTTGTTAGAGATAAGAAAAACAGGGTACCAGCTCTGAGCTGGGTAGTAAGAAAAAACCCCAAACGTTTCAATTTCAAAAACCCTGTAAAGGCAATGAATGCATCAGTTAGTGACTAGATTGCTTGAAGGTCTGAACACCTCACAGTAAGGCAAACATCTACTAAACTAAGAGCTAAAGTAGAAGAAAGTTCCATTTCTCCTTTTGGATCTGCTAAACTGAGCAGTTTTAAAATCAAAATTCAGTTATATATGAATAATGCTTGTTTATGCTAAGTTGGTTCAAGCATCTGGTCCTGTAAATTACTTTCAAAACTGTATTTCAGAGAGTTAGATAAGTACGTATGCAGAATTATAGTGACAGAGACATTAATGGTGATAGATTTTACTTTTCCCTGGAATCAGAAGGAGAATTTATGCTACATTTTGATCACAGATAAGCAGCCAGAGTATTTCTCTTTGTACTTGGGTTTGGTTCTGCATATTTCACATGTTCATAAACACTTTGGTAGCTAATGCTTGCAATGATGTGTTGGTAAGAGACAGACTAATGGACAGTACCTGCAGGGGTGAAGGTGAAGGACTGAACTGCAAAACAAGAAAGCAAACACATCGTGAGTTACACACCCTGACAAAAAGCGCTTATTGCAGGGCACAGGTTTCCTCTGGAAATCACTCAGTGGGGGTCGAATATCATAAGCAGGACATAACAGCTGAGCTTAAAGCACTGACCAGCCAGCAGCCAATGAGAAATGATGATTGGAAAGATGAGCAGTGAATTTTGACAGTCACATTTGAAGACTCTCTGTGTGGACATGCTGTTCTCCAAGTTGTAAACACTAGGATGAACTTTGAAGCATGATCTGTTATCTACTTTCCTTGCTGAAAGCATACACAATTTCATGATGCAATCAATGTTCACGTCACACTTAGATGCAGCAAATGCCATGAGAAGGAATGAGTTGCACGAGACGCTGTTTATAATTACTTACAGGTATGTTCTTCAAGTAATAGAAGACTGCTCTCAATTCTCCCTCACCTCAAAATGCCAACTCACACACAGGATTAATAATTCTCCTTTTTAAGAAAAATCTAATCTCAGCTTGTGTCCAAAGCTTTAGATAGGACTATTTCCTAAGATGAATAACAGAGCAGCTGTCTCTAGGATAAGAAATCTTGGGATCTAGAATGATATTTCATATAAGCATATGTGTAAGTGTGTGAGATATACATTAATTTCTCAACACAACTTCCACCTCTCGGAGAGTAAAAGTCACTGCTATTAAAGGAAAGAAAAAAAAATCACCTTGGGACAAAGCACAGCCCATGAATGACAGAGGTCATGTGGTGACACAAAGTGAGGTTCCACAAAAACCAAGGAGATCCAAAAGCCACTGGTCTCTCCATTCTCTCTTTCCACTGCTCATCTGACATCTTCTTGTCCCTTTACTAAGCCAGTAGAAAACAAATCCAGCAGGAAGGACTGGAAACCAACATGGAATAGTTTCCTGCTGGTTTAGTGAGCCCAGTCAGGACCCTGAGGACTCTGACAATGGCTAAGCTGAACTGAGGACATTTTGGTTGTGACTGATTGTGGGTTTTCGGCAAGCTGTTGCTCAGCCATTTAGGGAACCTGAGACCTTGGTCTCGCATTTGATAACTTGTAAATAGAAGGGCACTTGTGTAACTTCAGCATGATATAATGTCAACACTAAATATGTTGTATCCTCAACTGAGCAGATGTTTTCTCTTTTTAAGTGTTAATAAGAACTACAAGAGGACCTACTGCAATATTTGAAGAATTGGGGTATTTTTTGTGTTAAATTAGGCTTCAGAGTAGACCATTTTATGACAGTTCACCTGACTTCCCAAAAATTCGTAAGAATCCTGAAAACAGAATAATCCACAAAACAAACAGGTTGGGGATAGATGAAAATATTTTCATCTGGCAAGTGTATTTAATTTTCCAAATGTAGTTTTCAGAACCTAATTTATAACTGGAGCAAACATTTAATGAAAGAGAACATTCCAAGATGTTCTACCTCCAAGACAAAGCTATTTATGGCTTCTGCCTTAGGTAACTTTTGATCACACTTCTCTGTTAATACATCATTCTTCTCTTCCAGCTACAGGTATGAAGTCACTGATTAAGTACCTTCATTTATTTGCCATGCACATGGCTCCAGAGACATGGAAATGCACAGGAATGAAGGAGAAGACAAATACTCTAACTTTCAATGATGCTGCACTGCAAACAGAGTACCTCCTCAGCAAGGGGAAAGAGGAACAGTTAATCCCCTTTTTTACTCTTTTAATGCTAGATGTGCTGGAGATGTAAAAATACTGCCTTATGATAATGATGAAATGTGGTACCGAGCAATGCATTTAAAGCTTCTCATACACCAGCAATTTCACAGCATACATTTAAAACAAGCATACAGAAGTCACCCAGGACACTTTTGCTGTAAGTTCAATGTGGGTTTTAGGTAAGTTCAGTAGCCCCTGTTCCTTCCATGATAGCACCTGGTGAGATGGTAATAAAGTCACTGCTCTTACCAGCATAATTGCTGAGCCCCTTCCTCTTCTTTCTTCGCCAGTACAGCCAGATGCTGAAACCCATGAGAATGACCCAACATGCACCACCAATGCCAGCTATAAAGGCAGGCTGCTTGACCACATCAGTGATTTGCTCAGTTATGCTGTTGTTATTTTCGGTGATGACAACTTCATTGCGACCTCCTGCACGAGAGAAATCGAACAGAATACGGTAATTCCAGATTCTGTAACACACAGATGAACCACTACTACAAATTAAAATTTAAAAAAAAACCGTAATGGGTCTCAAAAGAATTACCCACAGTAGAAGAACTTTAAGAAGTAGAAATGCACACCAGTGTTTCTAGAGAGTAAATCTATAGCCATTTTGCAGATATATATTTGCAAAGATAGACCTATAGCACACTCCCAAGTAATCTAACAGATGCCAGTCCAGAGCTTTTTTTTAACAATATACATATTTGGTAGTTTGTTTTTCCATAATTATACACAGAATACAATAATGAGAAAATGAATCACAGGAAACTAATAAAAAAATAAATCAAGTAATCAATAAATAGCTTTTTCCAAATGAGTAATCCAAAACCAAAATATGCTACAACATCAGAAGGCCAAAAATTCTTACTTAACCCATTTGTTTTCCTTGAATACTGGTTTCCAAATTCAAAATAAACAAAAAAATAAATGCACTTTCCACTGGGGCAAAGATGCATTTTCCAGCAATTATTTCAAGGGGAAAATGGTTCATACAACTTCTAAGTGTACCATCTTTGACACAAAGCATAAAATTACAGTTAACTGTAAGCACTGAACAATCACAGCAACAGATGCTATTTTTTTTTCACCTAGAATATGCATGACATTCTTAACATCAACCTGTAAGAAATAATTATTACTTGGAATACCAATTAAAGTGACATGCATCAAAGAATCACTATATAGGATCTTAGATTGTATATTACAGTAGAAAACTAAATTCCAGTAGATGCTCTCATTGGTTTTCTGCCCCTCTTTCTGTAAAAGGGAACTCTTCTAAAAGAAAAAGCTTGGCGTTTGGCTTGAAAACCAATGCTCAGAAAAATCTGAATGGAAATCCAGGAAATGCTAAGGATATAGTTCTATATCCTATATAGGGCAAGCACTTTCAAATTGTCAAAAATAGTTTAGTTTTTAAATTAGGAAATGCAGGACATATTTTTCTAAAAAACCCCCAAAATTTGATTCTATGTATACTTTATATAAACTGCCCAAATCTGCAGTTTTGAAATTTGTGAAAGATTATCCATCATTTCCGGTAAAAGCATTTATATAGCTCAATCCTTGAAATGTTTAGGCAATATTACCAGATGCCTGTATACACGCTGAAGAGCTGCAAGAGTAGCTACTCTACTGAGACAAAGAAGATGCAAACACTATGATTCTCAATTATGAGACTCTATCACACACATAAAAGTAGTTGAACATTGCAATAAAACACTGAAATGGTTGCCTAGAGGAAATTATTAACAGTACTGTATCATTATGCTGTGCTGTGAAAATGGACTTATTCCTTTTCTATAATTCAGTAATGGTTAGATTTACTCCTTCCAAAAGAGCAGCTCGCTGGCTTCAGCCTAAAGCCAGCACTCAGGGTCTCTGGCTAAAGCAGAGCCAAAAGCCTGACACTTCCAGTGCTGTTTCCACGGACACCTTTTTGCAGGTGACCCCGAGTTCACACCAGACATGTTTTGTAAAAGGGGATCCTGTGCAGAATGTCCCTCTGGGACTGGCTCTGCCCAGCACCACCCCTGCCAGGGTGCAGCTTGAGGCCCTCAGTGGTGTTCAGATCCAGGCTGGGTTAATCGGGAAGAAATGCAGTGCCATTGCTATCACGCTGCTGATGACCCCGGTGAGTTTGTTAGGCTTCCTCTCTTTCAGCACCACGTCAATATTTAGTACTGCTGACTGTCTGCTTTTGCAATCAGACTGTGGAAGCTGTGCTAGAGCTTGGCTTGCTTTCAGTCATTCTGGGCAAGAAACAAAAACCAGGCTTCCAACAAGCAGAACATGTTCCACAGAAAGATGCTGCCAGACTATGCCTGCTAATGTACAAAAAGGCACTACACCAGTACTGGTGTCAGTCTATACTGGCCATGCTGGGAAGCTTCACTAGCATCAGGTTTGGGGAGCTGCAGCTGTCCTTTCCCATACTTGCATCTTTTGTCTTGCCACTGTCAAAGGCCCAATGGTTTCCAGGCCTGATGCAGTATGTGAGAATGAAACTGAGTGAGCAGCTGTGGCAAGAAAAGAAAGGAGGCAGCAGTGGCTGCTTTATCTGATTTTCCATGGTTTTTTCTGCCCATGGAACCAATCCATAGGTGCACCCCAGTGCTGAAAGAAGAAGTGCTGACAGTAAAACTAATAGAAAGGGGCTCTCTATGGCATGCTCTTCCAGACACAAAATCGATTTTCTAGTAGAAATCAGCATGGGAGTTGGAGTTGCTCTAATTACCATTAACTTGCAGTTAATTTCTGCGCCCTTTGGAGGAGAGGCCAAAGCAGTGGGACAGTGAGGAAACAGGTAGTGTTGGCACTGCTTCAGACACAGCTGTGCTACCAAAGAGAAGAGCAGGCAGGGAAGTACTCTGGAGACACCAGCTTTGGGAGTGGATGCTCCTCGATTCAAGAATGAGTTCTTCTCTCAGAAGCCTCCAAAAACATCTGGTGATCCTGTCTTCTCTTAAGAGCAGAAAACAGTCTTTTGAAAACAGAGGATGTGGGAACAAACTGCAAAGAACCTGGGGAGAGGTTTCAGTGGGCTGTATGCTCTGCCTCTCTTCTAGGGGAAGATACATTCTGTCTCCAAAGTAACTTCTAAAGTTTGCAGTCTGGCTGTTTGCTCTTACCCGTCTGTGCCTAGCAATTACAACTGCAAAAGTAATAATTCATTTAAATGTCAAAATAACATATGCTTTGTGGATTTGATGATGGAAAAATAAATGGAGACAGATGAATGTTATCCACTGACTTTTGATAAAATTAATATAATTGTTGGGGGTTGGGGAAACAAACAGCATTACTCTTGTACTTCTTAATATAATATTTAAGCAGAAGTAATAAATATGTCATCCAAGGTAGCAGTGTACTATTTCATATACTGCAGGTGGTTCTGTAACAATGCTGTCAGTTCAACTAATTAGAACATAGACAAGGGAAGTGTGCGACCTGTAACGCTCCATTGTTCCTGAAGACAAAAACATAATGAAATATAATGTCTTCCTCTCATTGGAGAGTAATGAAGAACAAAACTAATTTGTCGGACCAAAAATTAATTAGACACATCAGATTCGATTGTGCCTATTACTGTGAAAGTTTGCAGCTGTTCCTCATATTATTATGCCAATGATGGAATGTAAGAGGGAGCAGGCCAACTGATGAAGAGAAATAATAGCTATAGCATTAACCAGCATTTCCCTTATCTCCAATTTTATTTCTAGTTTTCCAAGGGAATGTGTTTCAGCGTGTCATTAGTGATCATAAAAGTTTTATTCTTGATTCTCTTTGAGTCTTCCATAAAATTTTTCAACATCCTGCTTCAAGTATGGGCACAAGATTCCTGTAACAGTGAGACAATTTCTAAATAAAGGAATAATATACTTTGTACTGCTCCCTATTTTCCTGTTTTTACTTTGTGGATTGTCACAGGTCTGTTATCTAAAATTATTCTGGGAGGCCAGTAGCTGATTATCCACCATGAAAACCAGTTATTTTCAGAAAAAAACCCAAACCAACTTTTTAGAAGAATGAATCCTGTATTTAAAAATAACATCTTTCTTTTTACACACTGTACTCTGTATTTCGTGACTATTAAGGTTTTACCGCTTAGAAATACAGCTTAGCTCTTCTGCACCACTGACCTGTTCTCTCCATAATTCAGCATTTCTGGAGTTTGCAAGTTGTTAAATTGTATAACTAAGCACCAGACCATATAGAACTCTATTATAATATAGTAACTCAATAATGTTTTCCCATTCATTATGATGTTTTGAGGTTTATTCATTAGCTCATTTTAAATCCATGCAAGTAGTTTCTTTTTAAATTTACTTAAAACAATAATTTTCATATTTTGTGATTTTGATTCCTATTCAAACATTGAAATGGTACCAACTCAAGTTTTCCAGAAATGCTATCACTTAAACACTGTTGCATTTATCAAGCAAATTTATAGTCTGAGAAGTAACTGCCAGCAATTCATAATCAATAGCAAAATAGGACCTAAACAAAAGGGAGATACAGACTACATATATGTAATTAACACATCCAGCTTCAGGCTCCAAAAAAGGAAACAGAAATGAGAACAGAAACATAACCCAAACAGAAACTACTCTCCTTTACTTTTCATGCAAAGGACTCTCAAATGTGCAAAGATGTCAGCAGATGAACTTGTAACTTGTTGAAGCAGACATTTTGGGATCATTTAAGGAACAACTAAGTACCACTAAGATCTCTGGGAACCATCCAGCAAAGACCTTTGGTGCAAGTATAACTCACAACACATTAAGTGACACAAGGCTACCCATGTACTTAAAATGCAACACACTTACTTTGCTTTGCTGGACTAAGTGCAGTGTATTTCGTGCCTACTTAGATGGACCCCTTAGTGAAATAAGGAAAAGAGGCCCAGGGTTTCTTGCATTTTTGGAAATCAATTTCTTGCTTTTACTTCTAGAATTTTTTTTCACCTCTTTTCTATGTCTGTTTTGTGGCTGCCTTTTCCAAAGCAAGTGCTACCCTCACTTCCACTCTTGTATTTCTGTCTCCAGTGAGACTTCAAAGCTGAAGTATCCTAGCTTCTGTTTTGATGAATGGGGGAACCTGAGTATCATTAAACATTTAAGCAATGCTTATGGGATGGCCTTTTCTAAGGGTCTACATGTAATAGACTAGTCCATGTTTGGGACAGTGTATTGACAATATTTTCTAGAAAGAAAATATTTAATAACAACAGAAGTCCCACAAACAAACAAACAAACAAACAGAAGTCCATTTAAGTAATAACTCAATTAGACCATATGGATAAAGGCAACAAAATTCCTGTATTCTGCACTCAAAAGAGGTGCTGCTTTGCACGGCTCATTTCAGGTTTGCTAAACACAGTTACTTCTAGTCTTCCCTATTTTTCCTGCCTTTGTATTTTATACTCAGGAAAAATTTTGGAAGAAACAAAACCTGTATTACCCTCAGGTCAGGAAATTAATTCTGTGTGGAAACCACTATTAACAAACAATTATTTCAAAGGCTGGGATGATAATGCTACCTTTGCTCTCTGGTCTAGAGACGACTTTTTCTTTGACAGAGGAGGCTTGCCAGCTTGGGATACCTGAGAAACACTGACTTTGGACATTCATCAAACAATGGTAAATAGTGCCTTAGGCACCAATGGAATGAGTAAGGCAATTACACAGTCATCTTAACAGAAGGAAAAGGGAGCCTGGGCTGTTTGTTCCACAAATCTGCCAACCTGCAGAAGTGGTAAATTAATTTAAAAAAACCCCAAAACATTAAATCATTTTCACTACACAATCTGCATTTTCTCAAATGTCTTGGCAACATACTTCCCTTCGTTGTCTGTAAGAACTCTGCAGGAAGAGAAGACAAAACATCATCAGGCAGTGGGACATAAAAGCTAACTAACCAGCTCTAGTCAAATCTCGTCTTTTGCTCCACGGATTTTTATGCTTCCAGAAGTGATGTATGAAAACATTTCTGAGAGGAAATAAAAGAAACAGGCAAAACAAAACAACAGAACAGACAATCACTTACCAATTATTATGGGTTGTGGGTCACTTTTTACTCCTACACCTGCACTGGTGCTTGCAGCAACTTCCACGCGGTACTGGATACCTGGATATAGGCCACCTATTACTACAGACCGAATGGCTGCATCTACTGTTTTGTTGATATGAAATCGAGTCTCATTACCTAGGCACCAGATCTGGGACAAAAGTTTATGTGTTAAAAAAGATGAAATTCTTCACACTCACACAATTGCGCATAGATATGACATATCAAGGTATTTTATGGCAATCACTTATCTGGGAGCTCTTGACAATTTTAATGTCCAGGAATAGATTAAATTGGGATGATTTAGCACAGCAAGCTATCCCAGATTAGCCAGCTGCAAAGTCTGCTTGCAAATACCTCTCTGGACTCTGGCTTTCCATGGAGTGCAAATTCTGTGCTTACACTTCTTAGAAGCACAGACCAGATTATCCAAGTGGAAAAGAGGTGTTACACATTAATCAAGATCTTGTTCATCAAACCTTTTATTAAAAAAACCCCCGTATTTTTTCCTTCTAAACTTCCTGCTGAATAGCAAAAGGATACCAAATAATAAGCACAGGTTGAAACACTTCTTAAAGCACTAAAGAACAAACAATTTTCAAAATTCTTTTCAACTTCCTTACACAGCACAAGAGGGATATTTGAAATTTCTGAAATGGAGTAAGCACAGACTCACATTTACCACTGCCTTTGTGATTATTTACATTGTTTAGGAATCCAGATATCAGTCTGTCACTCAATTATTATCTGATTAAACAGGAAATCCACCCTATAATGACAACTGGCATTTGGTGATGGGAACAGTCCATGTCTCTCTCTTGCACTTTTTTATAGTCTTCTCCAGAGCGGTTTCAAAACTAACTTCTAGGCATGTTTCTTCAGTTAATGTTATCTGCAAATACAGCTTCTGTATTACTAAAGAAAGCATTTACTACCACTCAAGAAAATCAATGCATAAATATATCACACGTACACTTACATAAAAATAACAGCAGAAGAAAGCACTATTGGTGGAACCACTATCAGTGACCAACTAATGCCCCTAAGCAGCAGCAATAATATCTTTACACTTACTTTTGACCCTGCTCAGTGTTTCATTACCCCTTATCTTTTTTTTCTGTGAAATGCTCGGAAAGACTTGAGCAAGAAAAAAAAAATCTCTTGTTTTCCGAAACCCGAGGAAACCTTATTTGCCAGCCAGAATGCATTAGGGTGAGAAACTATTGCATTCATTCCTTCACTCCTTGTCTGTCCTGGTCTTAGGTTACAGCAGCTACGAGACGCCCCTAATTAAAAACATTTAATTCATGAATGAATTTACAGGCGTTCTGATGCTTGAAGTGGAATTAACAGATCTACTCTCAATTTGTTAGAAAATGCACTGTGGAACTTCAGCAATTATTTTATACTCAAGGAAATATTAGACTCTCTGCAGCATTAACTGTAGCCAGCTCACTACTCAGGCAGCCACCTAACCTAACACAGGAGGGCTGTAATAGGCAGTGACTCCAGCTGGTTTTATACACAGCCCAGGGGCCTGAGCACTCACCTGGAACATGGCTTTTATTAGCCATCAGCCAACTTTGTTTCATAGCTACATGTTTTGTGGTTTAGGAGGGTGCTTTACTCATTTGACTATAAGCCCTGGATGGTTTATATTGACTTATACTGGAGTCAGGATCAAGATTAATTAAGCCAAAGGATAATTATTAATTGATATGAAAATCAGATCAATAAAATACTGGGATTAATTAATCTTGATATTGACTAAAAGCAAAACAAAAGAAGTGCTATGTTAAACATAAATATTGTGAGCATTTACTGCATCCCTCTGACCAAGAGAAAAGCTGGAAGAGGTTGAACCATTAGGTGATTTAGAAACCAAGCACTGTCTCTCTTCTTCATGCTGTGTTCCCACAAGACACAGCAGGGGGAAAAAAGGTATCATTTTGTGTGAAGTAAGTTGCAGCCACCACTTCCACCCTTTGTGGGACTGTGAAGAATGCTGCCCTGCTCCATTTCAATTGAACATTTCACACCTGGTGTATAAGGCCAGCCACAGCAAGGTTAATTTGCCAAACTGTGCTCCATCCTGTGACAATGCTGAACCTTGCCCAATCATCTTCTCCACCCGAATAACACAATGCATTTTTTTTCATGTTGTGAAAATATACTTGTGGAAAAGTCATCTTAGTATGGAATTACAGACTACAACAACATTTAACATATGAGGAGTGGATACTTTGAGCCATCATAGCAACAAAGAGGAGGAAAATACAATCAATGCAAGCAACTCTCACGTTAACAAATTTTGTATATACCAGTTGTGTTCAACCTGCTTTTCAGAGCAAACAACCTGGCACTTTAAGTTGTGAAGCTTGACAGAGATAGTACTTGGAAGAAGCCTTGTATTCTCCCAGAGCCACAGTACTTGACTTTGACCTTGAACTGTTAGGATTAGCATTTTTGCAGAGGAAATAAGAAGCAACTTTCCTGCCAGCTTTGCTGCCAGATTGAAGATACTCCAAGGGACTTCTCTGCCTGTCTTTAGAGAGCAGAAGCCCCTTAAAAAAACAACAACAACCCTCTTCTTCTTGTTCCACAGCAGGTAAAAGCTAGAAAGAGAAGAACTGTAAACTGGCTAGAAATTACAGCTCTCTTCCATATCATGCTCATGGTATTTTTGTTTTTCAATATATCAGTAGTATTGCTTAAAATAATAATAATAATAATAATAATAATAATAATAATAATAAAAACCATAAGCAGCCAGTCCTCTTTCTCCATATAATTATATGGCTGCTGTAAATGCTGTCAGAATCTAAATCCCTAAATAGTGCTATTGTTCTGTAATTCAAGCAGGCTGTTTCCCTAAACACACAACCCTTCCATCAGACATCGTGTGTACCTTGTACTCCTGGATAACTCCATTTTGGTGATCTGGAGGGGGAGGATCCCAGGAGATGCTGATGCTCGTGCTGTTGTGGTTTCCAACTGTCAGGACAGTGACAGACTGAGGAGGGGCACTTGGAGCTACACCGAGGAGAGGGAGCAAACAGAAGCAAGGCATTAATCCACTTGCTAGAGCACGGATTTTGCTGAAGCAGTGCAAGAGCAAGCAGACAGTATAGAAAACTCACACTCCCTGCAGGCCTAGGGATGCACTTTTTGTCAGGCACTGACATTGAAAAATGCCCTTCTGAAGAGAAGCATAGGGCGGAATGACAATGTGGAATTTGTGGCAATGAAGAATCAATACAAATCACTCCTCATTTATTTATATTCGGCATTTTTTACGTTTGCACTGGAATTGTTCTCACGCTTGCCTTTGTTTTCCATAATATGCATGGACAACTATAGATATATCAATTAAGCCACATGTGGGGCTGCTTCACCAGGCCTGAAAACTGTTTTGGTTTTTCTATTTCTACATGATCTAATAACGATGTGAACAGCAAACATTTAATGATCTGTTTTTGTTTTCTATTTGCTCTCCAGGAAGACAATACCAGGTTTAAACACAGAACTTGCAACTCCAAACTGGAAAAGGGTTGAAATATTTATGGCTTTACATCAAATACCGGTGAATAGGGCAGGTGCTAAGTTAGGTCAGATACATACTTATGTCCTTTTTTTTCCCTAGGCAAATTGCTTTCTCTTCAGAGTCCAGTTCAACCATTCACAGCTGTTTGGCGGGCCACTGCACATCAAGGCCAATTCTACAGTACAACTGCCTGCCAGCCCTGCTAGTTGTCTAGAAACATTTTTTTTATGGAAAAAAAACAAACAAAAATCCAGCATAGTTATTAGTGACCAGAGCTATGCTGGCAAAGCCCCTCTTGCAGCTACACCAGCAGCAGGGTGCTTCTCTTGGCTCAGGACACACTGCTTGGGAAGTGGTGCAGGCTATGGAAAAGTCCCCTCTATGAGCATCTGCTATATCCATATAGGGCTCTCCCACCATGGGTGGGGCTGCCATGGCAGAGGACTGTCACTATGGCCCTGCTCAGTCACCTAAAACTTCTTGCAGCTCCCCCTCATCCTTCTCTTGCTCCCAGACAAGTGTTGAAACTCCACCACAATGGCAAGCTAGGCCACCAAGGTAGACTGTATTATATTAAGGTATAGTCCCTGGGGGGAAAAGCTGATTGATAGCAGCTGCTTGGAACTGGTCCTAGAATTTATTTATTCCATCTCTCCCAGTCCATCTACCCAGTCTTCAACAAAACTAATAGAAAGAGGCCCGGAAAATGTGAACTAATAAAGCAAGCATAGACTGATACCTCTCCAGGACAATTTCTCAGTTCACAGAAGCCTGTTGCTTAGACACCTTCTGTTCTAGGGAGGTGTCTTTGTGTTTAATAAATACTTACAGAATTTGTCTTCCCCGTATCTTTCATTGCTTTTAATCTGATCTTAAAACATTTCATATGAAATGTGAAAGCTGATTTTGAAAGCCTATGGTAGACATCATACCAGAACCTAAAATCACTCTCCTGCCCCAAATCTAGATAATAACCTGGGTTTGGGCATCTCACATCATGTGTCAAGGCTCCCTTACTCCAGCCCCCTGGTCAGAGTGACTCCTTCACTGCTAAACTTTATGGAAACAGTACTCTAGTCTTATCTTTAACATATTTCCCTGAGTCCATGCCCATCCTTGGACCATGCTTCTGAGAAAAGTCGAGAGCCCCTGGCATCTTTGTATTCAAGCCTGGCAGGTTTAACACAAATAAGCACAGCTACAGATATCAGAAGTGCTTGTCTCCTGAGTCAATTCAGATATTCCTATTGTTCTCCACGGCCTCTTTGAGACTGGCTGTGTTCCCACATCGGAAGCTCCTCAGCACTTGACCTGGCACAGGCTCATGGAGCCGAGCTCAAATCTTTACCCTGATAGCCCTGAAAAACTGGAGTGCTCTGCTGCAAGAACCACACAACTTCAAACTAGGGTATCAGAGGTGAGGAGAAGGAACCGTACAAGATTACAGCAGAAAAAAATATTTTAGATGAAAAATGAAACACATATTACAGTCCTGGGAGGCTGCACATTTTGACAACTACATTTTCAGATGCTGGTTCAGCTGCAAAGCTAATAGTGCTTGGTAGAGTCCTTGTGACCTTGTCTGATCCAGAGAAACAGTGAACTGGAGGGAAGAAATGGAGCTGTATTGTGGACAGCTTGACTCTTAGCCAGCTCGAGTGAAGCATAGAAAGATGGCCTTGGGCTACTCCTTGCAATTGTGCAAAGCATAAAATTGGTGAAGGAAAGAGCTGCATTGTGTATTTTATAGCAAGTGAAATAATTTGCCACACAGTAAAAAAAAAATAGCATTTTGAAAGTCTTCAAGTTATTCAATAACAACAAAACTGTGAATAAACGTATGTGTGTGATATTAATTAGAATATTTTATGTGAAAATAATAATCATAAAAATGGCAAAGCTTAACACTGTATAACTCATTTTTGGTTTTAAGTACAATGGAACAACTTGCTCAAACATATTTACTTTCATTACTGAAACAAAAAGGGCATTCAGAAATATAATGTCTTATATACACATACCTGGGGGAGCAGGGGAGTGTGAATGCAAAAGAAATTTAAAATGAATGCCATACTCTAAAATTTTAAAAAAACCCCATACTGTATTCATTTGTCTTTACATTTAAACTGCGTGAACATTCTAGTTAATATTCTACCAGCATGTATTGGTTTTGTGGGGGTTTTTGAGGACATATGAGAACTTTGAAGCAAAATTAAAATTGCAGCTGAAGAATGCAGCTGTGAAAATATCATTTTAAGAGCTGCACTAAGGTGAGGAGAAACTGACAGAGAGCAGCTGATAAAAGCTAAGGAGACTTCCATTCCCGACTGTCATATTTTTCTGGTGACAAACAAGATGCAGGACAAGTACAACTCCACAATGTTATTCCAAAGGAGATTTAAAACAGTGGATGCAACTGAAAAAAAAAAAAAAAAAAAAAAAATCTGTCTCTAGAGAAAGTATGAAAGAAATAGTGAAAAATATAAAATAAAGTCTTTAATTCAGCTCCCATTGTAGGTGTGCACACATGTACGTATGTAACAGTTCAGCTTCTTCTCTCTGATAATATCACTCTGTGAGCTGGCACCGTATTATAAATTAAGCCACTCGTCTGACACTGCTGCAGTTATTAAATGGATCACACTGAAAAATAACATTTTTAAAACCATTTTCTCATTTCCCTTGCTGCTAGCTTGTGGGGAACACCTTGCCTGCTTCTTGACAGGTCAATTATTCCAGTGCTCAGCTTCTTCTTACAGATATGAAAGAACCCAAATCGCTGCTCATCTTTTCCAGAGGCAGCCAAACAGAATTCCATTTGTTACCTTCACAAGGCCAAAGAGGCTGGAGATGGATGGATACTGAACTGTGACAAATGTCTGATCTAGAGGAAAAGTCTAACTGCAGCAAAATTGATTTTTAGAGGTAGGACTCAGAAGTAACATTGCATGTAAAATCCAATCCAGCAGAAAGCTGCCTCCGCCTTTTGGTCGTACTTTGCCTTTACCAGGGATATTTGCTTTGATGTCGCAAAAAAATTCCAGCGCTGGTATCACTCTTCCAAATTATTTTCTAAAAATAGTATAGCTGACATTTTTTAAAAGTCAAGTCTAAAAAAAGCTCATTTTCGAAATGGAATCACAGGCAGCACAGCACCTTTAAATAGACTGCCATCTTTCTTCAGTGGAAGAGAAGCAAACCACTGTCATTAAACATTTAGTTGATGCTATTTTTGAAATACATCAACACCAATATAATTACAAAGATAATATGAAGAATTAAAGGAAATATCTGTAGGACTGCGTCTACTGAATGTCTTAATTTTCTCATGGAAGTACCTAATTTTATCACCCAAGGAAGAGGAAGAATTTTTTACAGGAGCTTACATTTGTCTGGTGATAATATTATGGGTCCTATGCTGACTTTTTTTGAGACATGACACTTGTAAACAGACTCCTTGAAGGTTATATTAATCTACCAAGCAGATTCTAGGCTATGAGTTAGACATTTCTGTAGGTATGAACATTTTTTTAAAATCTTCTCTATGTGAAAAGCTATTCCACATGAACAAAGTGTCCTTTAAGGTAGGAAATTACCTGACAGGCTCTGCTGGGAGCTAAGGTTTATAAAAGAGAATGTCATTCCTCAAGTATCTTATAGAAATAGACAGGAAGTATAAGACCTTCTCTCTCTCTCTATTTCTTATTTACCTTGAGCAAGAGACAGTTAGATGAATTAAACAAACACCAAAATCAATTTAAATTGGACAAGAACAAAATCTGCTAGTGAGAGGACAAAATCCTACATTTTAACTCCAGAAAAGGAATTTCACCTGTAGAAAGATTTTTAAAATTTCCTTTTTTATAAATAAGAAAGTTTTGTTCAGACTGCTGCAAACATATTCTTCACTAACTGATTTAGGCTTACTGGTTTAAACAAAGAACTGGGAACCATAAAATCCCAAATTCCAAATCAGACTTGAACAATGTCTTTCTGCACACTCTTCTCCATGTTGCAGGACACTGAATTTCCTCATCTGTAAAGTGCAAAGTGCAACCAAGTTATCTCCAGTTTTACTTACATGTTGGGTAATAATCACAACAAATCAAAGAGAAAAGTGAGTCATAAGCAAGTCTGTTCTAGAATTAAAGAGTACTTGGCAATCAGCACTAAATTAAACCTCAGGAGACTACTGTAAATGATTAAGATGCACTTTCAATAGGAAGGAAAGAGTGCCCTCAAAACCCATTGAAACCATACTAACATTTTAAAACTTCACCAGTATTGCTTTCTCTTCTTCTTCTTCAAAAAAAAAAAAATTAAAAAATCAGTGACACAGAGAGAAGATGAACCCTCGCTGTTAGGACCATCCTACTTTTACGGGAGAGATTCTCCAGGCAAAGACTGCATTACATAGGTAGAAAGGTAGGTTTCTAACAGCAAATGATTAAAATTACTTACATCTCATCTCACTGCCTTTACTTTTCAACAAAATCCAGCAGTCCTGAAGTGCATATTCTTTAGCACAACTACATACAAGGCTACACGCTTTAGATATAAAAGCTTAACTTCTTCAGTAGTGCAAACTGAATCCTGTTTCAGAGAGGCTTGAAAGGTGCTCAGGGAAATCCTCTGCAGGAATGAACAGGGCAGTTTCATGAACACTGTGCTAACAGAAACTGTGAAGTGGTGTGCCCTTGAGACTGGAGTTTCTCCAACTGGTTAAATACGTGTCCTTCACTACTCCTCATTTCCCAACCAACTGTTCATCTACATTATTACCCATTCAGAAAGATGTGCTGAGTATCAAACACTCCTCTGCGAGAGCTTGCATTTATTTTATTTTCAAAGTGCAGACCGAAGTCTTTTATTGCAGCAGCGGTGGTTACAAAAGAAGGGCTGCAGTGCACACTTTTTGGAAGACCAAAAGCCACCTGTACCTTAGAAGGATGTATCAGCTACAAGAATGTAAGACCAGTACAGTGCTTTCTCAGGGGTATTTACAGAACAAAGCTCAATATTAAATTTTAATGTCACCTTGGTATGTAACAAACAGAAATCATCTGGAGGAAATCGAGACGAACACATGCACACACAGAATAACCAAAATGGCCACTCTTAGTTTCACTTCCAGTGCCAGGTATGAAAGCCCATTGCTTTTCTGCCCCTTTTACTAACCTTCCTCTGTGGTACGAGCAGTCTTTGATTCACTGTCCATTCCTTGGAATTCATTGAAATAAGGGCGAACCTTAATTTCGTAAGTGACGCCCTTTTTCAAGCTGACGAGGACGGCGCTGCGCTCAGTCGGGACTTTGACCTCCAGGTTCTGCCACACAGCTGGAGCAGGCAGCCCAGATGTTTGGCGATACAGGACTCGGTAGCCCTGGATAAACTGGGACTGGCGGTCAACCTAGAAATGACATTAAATAATGCATCAATAAACATATTAAAGTAAACCAAAAAAAAAGCTGTGTAAAAAAGAAAGCAAAACGTTTGTCTAGAATAATTTTGCCCTCATCAAAAAGAGAAAATTAACAGTTAAGATGTTGAATTTAATCATCAAACTGCCTTCTTGTAAGTCACTGTTGATTAATTGTCTATAAAGAATATTTGTCTCATGTTACTTGTTATAGAATATTTCTTTCTGTTTTGTTTTCTCCAGCTCTATATATCATGAAAAATACCACCTTAAATCATAAAGCAAGGCCCCACCCCTGAAATAAATCATGAAAAGAAAACTTTGGCATAAGGCTTGCAGCATGTAAACTTACTAAGCACATCTTGGCTACTGATGTGCTGAAATAGGAGAAGAAAAGAAAAACAAAGTCTTTTCAGAAAAGGACAAATCTTTGAAGATACCCTATATGCTTACAATTAGTCCATTACTTGGCTCACAGCTCATGAGATGCACAGCAAAGTAAAATAAACATAAGACAGATGCAGAGAAAACAACTTCCAAAGACATGTGCTGTTTCTTGTATTCACAGCCTGAGCAGTCCCTTTGCATCCTGGGGTTGTGATGCTCTCAGGCCATCAGATGGAGATGGAATGTTGGTTTTCGTTTATATTTTATTTGTTGCTAGGCAAGCAGAATTCAAGATTGGACCACGGAAGTTTAACAATTTTATCCTATAAATAGGATATTTATTTGAAGAAAAGCTTTAGATGTGTTTCATCTTGGAGAGTTTGCATGCATTTATTTATCTTCCAAAAAAAACCCCAAAAAACCAAGGCATTATGATTCTTGCACAAATTTTTGCTGGAAAAAACCACCAAAAAACCAAAACCAATTTGATTGCTAAAAGTAAACCAAACCCAGCTGCTTCTGTAGCCACCAAATAAGGAGGAAAGAAAGTGCAGCTGGCTGTTTGGTAAATCTGTGTTACAACTAAGATTCAACAAGTAGGATATTTCTTACGTTCTCGTCAATTTGCCTGCTCAAAGATATTCCAGAATTAGGGAAACATTTGTTTGACTTCTCTTAAGAACACATTAATTTAAGGCTGAAAACACAAACCACGCTCTATTACACTCCTCCTAAAATCTTGTTACAGTTTGTTGAGGCATTCAGAGGGGACACAGATTCTTAGACATTAAAAAGCAAGGCAAGCAAGAAGAAAGGTTTATTTATGAAAGCAAGGCAGAAATGTCTTTCATCAAAACTGTCACTGTTAAAAATCTTGCAACATATGTTACAACAACATTAAGCTTGCATTTTATAAACTTCGCTGCATTTGCTTTAAGTGAATTTATGCACTGAAAGAGGGATATAACTCACAATAATAGCTTGTTAATACTGAAAGAATCAAGCTGTGTTTTTAAGAAGAACATTAAGCAGCTGTTTCCAGATGAAGGGAGTCTGTAAATCAGAGCAAATTGTTTTTATCCATGTTTGACTTTGATTAACTAAATGTTTTATGGACATAAAGACTTTATGAACCTCATGTTTACTACAAAATTCAGCAAAAATAATGCTTTCATCCACTTTTTAATACAGATTTCTAACCTAAATTACAATATAAGGTTATGATGTTTAATAATCAAACACTGAGTTTGATTCTTGCCTTACTTCTGAGTTAGAAGCTACATTGAAAGACAGCATAACTTTGTTAGAACTTTCCATTTTGTCTTTGCTCTGTGGTTAAGCTCTACTGACTGCTGCCTAGTGGAGAAAACTGAAAATTCAGAATTGACTCAACTGAACAGGAGCATTGTGCTGCTACAACACAGTATGGAAAGTGCTTTGTACAGCATGGCACAAACACAAATGCACTCCCCAAACCCACAGAGAAGAGCTGGACCCCTACAGAATACCCATAGAATACCAATTTCCAGTCCATCATACTTTTGTATCTACTTCCACAGAGGTAATATACAAATGGTCCATACACATCTTTTCCTCCTAGACTTCTAAGTCACTAAGCTGAAAGATTAAACAACAGAAGGAATATGAAAGCAGAATGAAGTAGTACCACAAGGCTGTCACATTTATCGGTGCTATAAACTAGCTGGATTTGGGGCTCGCTTGAGTTTCACAGCGCTTTCAATGTGTAGCTTGATTACAGCAGGGCAGAGTGATCTACCCAAATATCACATTATTGACAGTGATTCCATCATTCAGGTCCTGGGAGGGTACTGACAAAAGAAAATATTATGCATTTTTAATGTTTTCTATTAACATCTAGTCACATTCAGCATCAAGGAGAGGATACAAGGCTATCTCTCATGCCCAATTAAAGCTAGTCTGAATCAACAGGGCCTTCTGTAAAGTCAAAATGTTGGGAAACTGCTCAGTGGGCACTTTACTTACTGAGAATGGTGGATTTTTTTGTTTTATTCAGAGTTCTCAAATTAATAAAAAATTACTCTTGGACAATTACATGGGTTAACCAGAAATATTTGTGAGGGGTAGGACAGGTATATTTCACATATAGATACACACACACGTGCATACATATGTGTGTATGTCTATATGCACTTGTACACATGGCTATATATAATACAAAGTGACTGTGACTTTGCAATTTTCTCCACTTCTGTGGTAATGATGTGTCATGCCAAGAGGAGACTGATAAAAATACCCTTATATGCTCAGCATTAAAGAAATTAATTCACCTATGCAGCTCTTAGGTTTGGCACACATTCACACATAGGCAAGAGTTGCAGAAACATGCACTGTGACTTGATGAAAGAATATAGAACGTAAATGGTTGCCACTTCCTCGCACAAATTACTCAGTTTTTTACTCATTATTTCAGCAATTGCAGGAACTCTCTGTGCTGAATACTGGGATCAGAGAATATTTCCAGTCGGTGATATCAACTCAAAAGATCTGCAACAGTTGTTGATCTAAAGACACACTTTCTCCCTCAAAGGAGAGATGGCAGAAAATGCAGATGCTCCTTTAAAAGGCAGGAGAAAGCAGTTCCTGGGTAGGTGCTGTTCAGCACTGACCTAACGTGACCTACAAGCAGAATTGGTTCTGGGTGCTCCTTCTCACCCCCTTTCATGATGAGTCCATAGCGCAGGAGGCATCTGCAAAACCATTTCTGCAGAACAGGAAACTAATTTTCCCTGCACGTTCAAACCTGCACATGCCACAGCTGAGCACGAGGCAGGTTCAATGGCTATTAGGTTGTCAAAATGATGGCAAGAAACTCATAATGCAGCTTAGGCTGCAGATATAAGCTCCTTTCAGGCAAACCTGCTAATCTGCACCCTAAAGACATTTTGCAATATGCTCTGTAGCATGTAAATGTCAATCCCAAAATATCCTAAGAAATCCTCTGCTCCCACAGCAATACCCACAGCAATTCTCCAGCTGGGCAGAGTAGCTCACAGGCTGTGCTGAACTCCCTGGCATGGACTCACAGGAGTCTCTGGAAATTGGAACTGCACTAGCATTTATGGATCCTACAGGAACAAGGCAAATGGGGACAATACTCTGGAAGACTGTCTAAAGGACTTGACTCTTGAAGCTTCCAGTGAATTACATTCATTTTAAATCTACATCAAATTAAAGAAAAGAGGTAAATAAATTATCCTTCTGCCTGGTAACCTCCTAGAAGGCAGTCAGGACTTCAAAGGAGCAATTCTTTCACCATGTTGAAGAACTGATTTTTATTCCTCTTTGTGCCACAGGGCACCTTTATAATGCTGGGGACATCTCATATTTGGTCACTAATGAAACTTTCAGTTTAATGCCCACTGAGGCTAGAAGTTCTGACCCATAGCTGAGGTCAGAAATAAAAGCTCTTGGAGTAAAGAATACACTCTTGCAATGTGAAATGTTTTAATAAAAGTAAAAATAAATCATGTCCCAGGCTTAAAATTAGCCATTTGATAACAGTGAGTATATCTGACTCCACAAGTCTCATCAGCAATAACTATCTCCGCACCTCACCTCTCTATGTGTAAAGTTAGGATAATGACATTTTTATCATTGTGATGTTAAATTCAGTATTATTTGTGAAGCACACAAATGTTACATGGTTGAGAGCATGACAGATAAGCAAGCATGTGAGACAAAAATAATAATTTTTTATTCAATGCAAGGTTTCAATGGTATGAATTTAATAAGACCCGGCACCACACAGAGAATAAAGAAGATAAAAAGAAATGCTTAATAGCTCCATGAAGAAGAGATCCTCTATGTGACCAGATAATTACAGCTATATTTTAATATCCATACACAAAGAGGAATAAATTTAAGCAGCAATGAAAACCTAATTTTGACATGCCTCTTCCTATTTTTTAGCACTGACTTTGTAAGCCTGACCTTCTTTTCAAAATATGTACGCATTTTAAAATTGCAACACAGCCACAGGCAACTATTTCTGAAAATTTAAACTCAAACTTGAAAAAAATAAAGAGAAAGCAAAACCAAAACAATCTCATAAAGGAGGGAGAAAATGGTGTTAACTTGCTGTGTGTCAGGATGCTAGAAACTCAGCAACCAAGGACATTCCTTGGCATTCACCCTTTGAACTGCATAAAGCCAGCACAAAGAGTCTTATGACTCTCGTGGCACTTCTGTCCTTTTATATGATAGCTACACTATCTATCCATTTTACAGTAATAGTGTGGACTTTATTCTCTGGATAGAGTGGGTTTTTTCCTAGAGACTATGGTTAATTAATTGGTTTTGTTCTGGTTGCTGGATAGTTTCTAATTAGCTGCTTCAGAGATCTTTCTTTGTGTCTTTCTTCCCTTGGGCAATTCCAAAATGCCTCTACAGAGGCCTGTGTGCTTGTCAGGTGGCATAGGGTCACCGCTTTGAGGGATCTTTCCAATAAGCTGGTATCCACAGCATTTCCAACAATTTGCCTTTACCTTACCATTTCTTCACTCATTGCTTGTTCAGTAGGGGCACCAAGAAACTCTTTTAGAGGAATATATGTATCACATACATATACACACACACACACAAATACATAAACATATATATTTAATTACAATAGAATGACATTGGTTATATGATATAAAACTGAATTCTGTTTATGTTGGAGCTTCCTTTTACAGTATATGTTAAAGCCTATGAATCTGTCTTTCTGATAGCTGTCACACCTAAGAAAGGACTTGAAGGAGCACCACATGGTTGTGATATAGGTTTACGATTACTCTCTGCTAACATCCAAAGTTTCTGAACTACTGATCCATCTTCTTGGGCAAAATGGCTTGCTACAAAGGTTAGTCAGCCTATCCTAGAGGTATTGTAGCTGAAACATGCCTCATTTTAGGAAAGTTAGCCTGCATGTTGACATCATCGATGGCAAAATGCAGTGACACATAATCTAAATAATCTTCCATGAAAGACAAATTTGTGGGTTTCTCTATTTATTCCAATCTTTACCCTGACTGCAGAAATCTGTCAGAACATGGATGGTGCATAAGCCCCTATAAATATGGCTGAGTTGTGCAAAAACAACAGTAATCCTTATAATACACCATCTATCTCCACACTTCTTATCTCCTCTTGTGCAATCCCCTGCACACATTAAGCTCTTAGCAGTACGACGTGTAGAAGAAAAACCCTGAGCATTGTGAATGCCCCCTTAGCAGAATTCATCCTACAGAATACAACTGTTTTGGTGCTGTGCAGGGCAGTTTTTCTCTCACTCTTCTACTCACGGCTCTCCTTCCTCTGGGCTGATACCCCAAGAACAAAGCACTCTCTTCTGGTGTGCAGTGCCCTGAGAATTCTCTTCTACTCTTACAAATCCTTTCCATCAAGCCTCAGGAAGGGAAACAGAACAATTTGAAAGCCAAACACTATATTAGAAATTCTACCCAGTAGTTTGACCCCTCAAATAGAAATGTTGTTAAACACTGCCCAAAAGACTCTGGTCTTCTCTAATGAAAGGATTTGCACTCATTGTGGGTAAGGCTTGTGCTGGAAAACCAGATGATACACAGTGGATCAGGCACTAGCACCACGTGCTTCTGACTTCACTACAAGTGCCCTATAGGAAAGAGATTTTTGGGTCACTAAATAACAGGGTATTGTCAGAGGTTACCATGATTTGAAGCAGAAAGTACTTTTTCACACAGCAATTTCTTGCTGACGTTTAACTTCGATTATTTTTTGATATGCAGCATAATGAATCCACAGATCAATTATCCTTTAAGCATACTCATTTTTATAATGTTTTTCTAGCTGAACAGCTAACTTGCTTTGAGCAGAAGACTGAAGACATTGAACCTGACTGACTTGAAAGAGAAAATAAGATGGCAATTTCATTGCCATTTTCACACACACACACACACACACATACACACACACACACTGCTGTATGTTAGATTGTCAGAGCATTCATATTGGGGTCAGGACTGGATCTTTTCTGGGTGGTAAAACACTAAAGGAATAAACAGGCAAAATAGGCAGACTGAAAGTACTGTTAAGGTAACAACAGCAGAAGCTTTACCGTCCAGGTGACTTGCACTGTCGTGGGTGTCAGCACAACAGGATTATGCAGCCGTACAATGACATCTCCCAGTTCTTTCTGGACTTGCCTGTGATCCACACCTTGCGCTGGAGGGCTGATATCTGCCAGGCACATACAAGAAAGCATTACTTTAATGAGAAGAACTATATATATGGCATCAATAAAAATTACTGAGTAGCCTAATGACCTGATTTGAACATCCTTATAGCACTGTTTTTAAAAAAAATAATGCACTAAGGTTTAAACACAAACTCAAACGAATACCAAATAATGCAAACAAACCATTCACCTCTAGCCACTTAGGAAATAATGAAATATAAATATGTTTAAAGGAGTATTCTGACTAGATGGCAAAGTTTTCTCAGCTCTGGTAAGTGATGAGAGCGATGCAATGTTCACCAGTTCCAAAGTACTCAGATAATAATAATAATAATAATGCTGCCCAGATGTCTGGAACCAAATTGGCTAGTACAATTGAAGAAAATGAACAGTGTTTTTTTATTTTGTTAGAGTACACATGACATTAAGTCATTATATGTTTCCAAACTTTCACCAAGCTTCCCCTCCCCACATGCCATGCACACAAGAAACCAAAGACTAAAACCAGCATTTTCCTCTGCAAAGCAAATTTTCAATTTACAGACATAAATAATGAAATCTAGTGCAAACACGAAAAAAAAAAAAAGAAAAAGATGTACTTTAGGAAGCCAAACTGATTCTCATCTAGTACAAGGCCAACAAAAACAATCTACCACAGAAATTTTCTCTTCAAGATTATGCGCCCTTCAAAGTGTGTGGGGGAATTGTTTCTTCTCGTCAGAATCCGATTATAGATATATTCAGGAAGGCCAGATAAATGATGGTCATGCCTGTCTAGGCATCTCTGAATTCTGGTTGGTTTTCCCTTGGGATTCAATAGGCAAAGACAGTTCCTCATTTTTTGGATCTACATCGTGTCTTTGTGAAAAAAAAAATCAAAGGTTTTTCCCCTTCTGATGGACTTAGATATAGGAATAGTCATCATGTGATTTCTTTTTGTCTTCTAAATGCTATTTAAAAGAAATAATATTTGTCTTAAAAATGAAACATTTCAGTACAACAACTGAGTTTTAATCACGTGTCTCCAGATCTTGAAAGCAGTTTTTGATGATCAATAATTCGCATTTATAATTCTAGATTGTTATGGGTTCTGAGTCACCAATAAACAATATTGCCACAGGCTTCTATTGATATTCAAGTTAAAATGGCTCCATGGATCTCCAAAGGGAATATAATCCAAATATGAGGGTCAGTGAAGGTACTTGTCTAGCAAATTATGTTTATTTGAAGCAGCCAGGAAACGGAGATATTATAAAATAAAACTGCAACTCAGGCTGGTCTAAAGGATGATCATTTATGCTTCTATCCACAAAAAGCTATGATCCTTGGTACAATAAACATACCGTTATCCATGGCTGCATTTTAAGTTATTCTGTGGTATTCAACCAACAAAGTACCTGTATTCCCTCAGAGGAAAAGACATTTCCACATAGTAGTTTGTGTGAACAGCATTCCATCATTTTAAGGGGACATATGTCTAGAAGTAACAGAATAACATGGACTAATAACAAGAAATGAATGCCAAGATGTACGTGTGGAATTCGATTTTCTGGTATATACTCTTGAAAACATACACATGTGTGATGCTCCTAGTGTAATGCCATTTTCACATGATTAGGAGGCTGCTGGTGGAAAAGCAGTTGAGCTATCTCTAAGGTAGTTAAGTATTAAGTATTGGAATAATGGAATCATAAATCAAACAAAACTGGTTCAAGAAGCTACATCCTGATCACAATTAAATTGGTTAGATATTTTCTCTAACCCCTCTTTTATCAACTTTCAGTGAATATACTATTATTTGTTATTAATTTAGATTTCAGGGATAGAAATATATATACAGTTTTTTGAAAGTGTTTTTTCAGTATATGGTTTCATCTATAAATAATCCAAGAAGAAATGGACTCCTTCATTAGAGTAGTTACTGATTTCTCTGTCCTTATTTCACATAAGACATATTAGGTAAACCTTTTGAAAGTACCTGATTATCTATTTGCAGTTCACTGGTGAAAATTTACATGAAATCTTATTACTTCTATTTGCTATACTGAATACCAGGACGTTAAATGTTCAGCTATTAAAGCTACCACAGACACCTGTTGCAAATTATTATTATATAGCACTGCTACAGCTGCTTTGTTACTTCTCCATGGCCACTCTGAATAGGCTTTCCACCATGTGTCAGTTTCTTCTGTGAGCCTGAATTGAATTCAGGCATAATTAGAAATCACATCAAAACATTATGTTAATTTTCAATTGATTTTATGATTTAATTCTATTAAACTGCAGGCTTGCAAAGAAGCTATAAATCCTGTACATGTCTCAGTGTGCTTGACTGCTAAACAGCTTCTGGAAATGGAAGCTGCAACACATGCTGTAGCTAATTAAAAGACATGTTTTTACTGAAATCAAATTGCTTGTCAGTATGTCAGATAAAAAGTCTATACTTGACACTCAAATGACAAACAAAGTTGTTTTTTTTAGCTAGGTGATAAGTTATGCAGACTAAAAGGCTGTTGCAATGAAAAGCACGAGTCACCCTATAATAATGGGAAAATAAGAAAGAAGGAAACTTGTGATACTCCATGGATAGTCAGGCCATGAAATCCTGCACAACTCACTCCTCCAGCTTTTGAGAAGGCAGTTCTGTTTTTCATTTTCCAGCCATGATTACTACTTTGAGGGTGTAACTATTCAGGACAGAGTTATTCAGGACTAGGCTGGGATGAGGGAGACTGCACAGTTATGCGATAAAGAAATACCACCCTACTCTAGTTTATCTCTTTTTATCCAGCAAAGGACCCAAACAACTTCCAACACACATGCTGGAGACGTCCTCCATGGGCACCTTTAGATCTTCAGAGACAAAAGTCTCTGAATAAGAATAGACAGAGATAGAGGATTTAATTTTAAATTAACTGTGACAGGAGCTATTACTTTGGATTAAAAAAATTATGATTCTAAAGAATTATGAATTCCTGTATTATGACACATGTAACACAGAACTACACTCTTGAATTACGTATTCAAACAATGTCTTGTCAAAGCCAAAAAAATCCATGCTGTAAAGGGAAATCTGCTTGTGGCAGTCATATTCAGTTAGAGCTTGATGCAGTAACTGATTCAATAGCAATGGAGGATCACAGCTACCAAACCTATCACCACCCTACAAATGAGGGATTTCACTTCAGCCTTCCTTCTTGGTTTATGCAATGGATTAATATAAAGAACTCAGAAATGCAGGTAAATAAATAGAAGGCCCGTACCCATCTCAGGATACCTTCCATATATTCTTAGCATGCACATGCCTTAATTTACATGAATTCTCTGCCTAAATGTTGGCTCAGATTAATCAACGCTCTATGGATACGTTGTGCATTTCTTTTGATTAAAACTCATTCTAAACATGTTGTCTGCCTATTACAAACAGTTTATATCACAGCATATCCCTACTACCCTAATGGAGAGGAAGAAAGGACATGGAGAGAAAAGATACTGAGGAGAGGAGGGTATTCGGAGTGCTTTTCAGAAAAGCTTGGCTAACTCACATTGCTTTCAATAGAAACCAGGAGCAAATCGAGCCTAAGTGAACTGCAAACCAAAAGGTCTACACTGTAAAAAGGATTAAAGACATAACCTTTCTCTCCTAAGCCCCAGACTGATGCAGCAAACATTGGACTACTTTTATTTTTATTGGTTAAGCTCAAATAATGATTCCTTCAGGGAGTGTGCTAAAGCCAAATGGCCGGACTGACCTATCAGCCAACACTCAGTTCCTTCTTTCTGTTTCAGCTGAAGCACACAAGCCTTAAAACTCCCCCTCACCTTGAGTTCGGACAGGATCTGACATAGGGCTGGGGTCACTCAGCCCCTGAGAGTTGATGGCTCTGACCATGAACAGGTAGATGGTGTTGGGGCGCAGGCCTCTCACAGTGTACAGGGTGCTCTTCACGTGGTTGGCCACCGTCTGCCAGCTATTGCTCACAGACTGACTGCAACGAGAAGAGTGTGGAAGTTTATGAACTAATGCAGAGAAAAATAAAGAAGTGAAAGGACCTATTTTGTAACCTTGGATTGACTCTAAATACAGAAAAAAGTAGTAAAAGCAGGGTGAAATTAAAACTATTTGTTTCAGTTAACTCATTGAGATGGGCTAAAAAACATAAGGCAGCTGTCAAAAGTATTTCTCTTTGCAATATAAGTAAAACTTTTTGCTATTTCTCTAAAATAAATACCTGCAAAAGGAAAGGGTAGGAAACTGTACAGTAAATTTGAATTATAAACAGGCTACTCTTGAACAAAACCCTTAGAAAGGAAAGTTTTCTTAAAAGAATAATTTTCTATACTGCTAAGTAAACTATGCCAGTAAACTGTCATTGGAAGCAAAGTATTCTCCTTGAACTAAATGCACACTCAAAAAATTTTTTGAAAACATGAAATAGAGGAAAGTATATGAATATTTTTTCTGTCATTACATTTTCAATTCAACATTATTATAATTAAACTACCATCCACCATATGAAAAGATATCACATGTGATTGGTAAAACAGCTTTTAATGAAAATGTCTGGCTTTTGTAAAAGTTTTTGATGGGATGCCATTAAAGCTTATCTAGGGTGAAACATCAGAGAAGTTTAAAGAGAAAATTTTATTTTACTGTGGTTTGCTGTATAGCATTGATAAAAAAATCTTTAAATATATTAAAAGGAAAAAGGAAAGCTACAAGGTTTATGTTGTTTCAAATGCTTCACTCCTACAATGCATAAAGAATAAGTTCTAGAACAAAACCAACAAACTGCAAATACAGTACTGTTCCTTACATACAGCATTTGAGCTAAAATTTGCACGCATATGATTATGACAAATTCTTGCATGAATTTTAACTTAGAGATGAATTGAAGTATTTGTCATTTTTTCAATATCTGGATTAAGGAACACATTTAAGAAGGTTCAGATTTTTAAGCTGAAATGTGTTCTAGAGATACATGTCAGAGTATGGCCCATACACAAACAAACTTGCTAAATTGGAGCCCAAAAGTTCTTTTGTACCCCTACTGTGTGGAAGGGTGCACCTGGAATGTTTTCAGCCTCGTAAAAATTTATCCTGCAGGTTGCGGGATAAAATCTTAAATGAACACTGGTCTTCTCAGTTAGAAGTTTTCAGCTATCTAAAACACTAAAAAATAGAAATTTAAAGCACTTTGACTCCTTAATAGGTACTTCTTTAACAAGAGCAGGAATTAAAGTTTGCAAAGAGGCCTCAGGATTACCCATTTATTTTCATATTATCTGTACTACGATAGCCAAGAACCTGCAGCATTCCCACAGGAAACTCTCACTGATCATCAATGTTAAGAGAAAAGTAACAAATAATTACTGAATTGTTCTGTTATATTCCTGTTGACCTGAAGAAATAGTTAGATATGCTACAATTAATCACTTCAAAAAAAAGTGATAAATTACAAAAAAATCAATGTAAAGAATGTGAATCAATGCCTTCTGTGGAGTTGAGTCATTTAATGAGCTTCTAATGATATGTGTAGAGTCCAAAAGAACACCACAAAACCCTGGTACCAGGGCTTAAGCAAAATTAGAAAGAAAGGAGCTGGAAAGTGGTATAATTCACATACCTAAAAGCCTCAATGATATATGCACTAGCTGGTAGGCTTCCAGGAGTCCCTGGCTGCCAGGACAGGGTGACACTGTTCTTAGTAACATCAGTGACCTGAGGTTTGGATGGTGGCCCAGGGAGGTCATTTATATCATAATTTTTACTGACTGTTGCTCCACCAGATTCTGTGAAGGGCAAATACAAAACAATTACTTTTTATCCTTGGTTATATAATTTGATCAAGGTAGAAGATTAAAATGAAAAACATGGCAAACATCTGCAAAATCAGCATAACGGATGTTCTTAATCTGTAAAGAACTAAGTCAACAATTGCATTACTACCACATGTTTTTGGATGAAGAGCTATCATCCTTTAAGTACATTGGGAAAGAAAAAAAATGCAAATCTCAAAAGACTATATAGAAATATAAAAAAAAAAAACCAAACCAAAAAAATGAAAAGAAAGAATAACAAAAAAGCCCAGCCTGCTAAAATGTACATAAAATACCAAAAAACTCCACTGTTGAGAAAGTTCCTGTATCCAAATTGACTGCATAGAGTCTCACAGAGTACTCACGGAGAGCACTTTGAATTTTCTTGCCAGCCAACTACTGGATAAACCCACATTTTATTAATAGTCCTGTGAGAAGAATTAAAGCATACCGCTGTCACTGGACACAAACATGAATATTTTTGTGATGTCAATGGGCAGTATAACACAATGGCAATGAAACGCAAGGTGTGTGAAGGAACGCAGCCTTCTCACCCAAAACTTCTCCATGTCAAGCCTAGAAGAAGTTCTAGAACAGATGACTTGACTCAGAGTGCTGTCATATGGGCTACACTTTCCTCATGCACCAAGTGGAACACATCCCTGGACATTGCTTACCTGTCACGTCCAGCACAGCACTCCAGGACGTCTCCCCACTGGAACTTGTAGCAACACAAGTGTAAGTCCCAGTATCAGACAGCTGGACAGAAAAAGGGCATAAGGGCAGCTTTAACAACCTTTTAGAAGCAGCTAAGTTTACTCAAATTTTCTTTTTCTAAATGTTCCTTGCTAAGAAGGACTTAGCCTACATTTTACACCAGATCAGAAGGCACCAGACATTTTCAATCAATCATTTAATGGGGGCTTGCTTTTAGAGAACTATAATGAGATTACTTGCTTCTAATACTTTACTAATTCTAATTTTCATATTGTTAATGGTACTTTAAATGCTCCACAATGGAGGTTCTTGACAGTTTCAGTGTTTGCATTGGTTACAGCAAATGCAGGTGAAATCAGGTAACAATATAACAATTAACCTCTTAGAGGGTAAAATCTCAGCATTCATTATCCCATGATGACCCAGAGGTCCAGTTTCCAGTGCCAGGAAGGATGTAACATCACCTCAGACTCTTATGACAGATGAAGTAATTTCTATACACTCCACATAGAAATGCTGCTGAGACTTAACAGTGGTTCTCTCTACACAGACAGTCCTCCAAGTAATTTCCAAACAGCAACATTAAATTAGATCCTGCACCATGCTTACCTTTCTCCCGTTTCACATGGGATTTTAGTTCAGGCTTGCAAGGCCCTTTGGTAGAAAAAAAAATGCACTTGTATAGAACTATTGTGATTCCCTTGTCCAATTTCAAATTTTTCAATTTATTTTAAATTGATATTCAATCAATTTAAATATTCAATATTTTAAATTTATTTGGGTAAACTGCTTTGAATTAGATTGCCAATAATCTCATCGCTGTATAAACTGTTCTACTAGCAAATTTGCCAAGTCTCTTCCTATTCCCTATTTAAATTTAAAATAAAGATTCCTGAGTCAGGAACTAGTGAAGACTACAGTGATGGATGGAAAATGGTAACTTTACAAAGCACAAAATATACAGAGGGGCTCTCCTTCCACTATGCATAAAGCATGGTAATCTGGAAGTGGAAGCAGAAAAGGGAGAGTGCTGACTATGGCGATCAAGAAGAATTTCATTCACCATCACATGACTTGATGGAAAGAGAATTGCATCCAAGAAGCTTTATTGGACTGTAAGGAATTGTAATGGGTTTTCTGTTAAATGCAGATTGGCACTATAGCATATGTCCTTATACGTCACTCTTCAAGGAGAATGTCAAGGCAAAAAAGCAAAATGTTCTTTAAATTACTTATTGATATATACTTTAATTGATTTTTAGGTTTGTCATGTAGGAATTTTGTTGCTATTTTCCTTCAGATACAGAGACTGCAGTGTACCATTCTTAAGGGAGGAAGCAACTCATTAATGCCAGCTCAATTTTCTGAATGAGCATAACTTGCATTTCAGGAGATGGTTTTTTGTGTGAAATACAAGCAATAATGAAAACCCCTCTGACAATGGCTCAAAGACTCGAAATATAGCAGAGCTGCTAATGAAATGAGAAAGACTCCTGAAAGGAGAGATTTTCCAGAGAGAGCCTTGTAGCATTCTGAAGCAGTGTTTTATTTTGCTTCCTCCGAGATGTTATTAAATATATAATTCTTCATTACGTGATAATGGGGAATATTTCTCAAGGCTATGGTTCTCAACTTCATTTGTGTACTACTGTGACAGATGGTGTATGGCATACTCAATGAGGTATCTGGTGTACACAACAGAGTAACTTGCAGAAGGCAAACAGCATACAAAGCAAGCTGGAGATGCACTGCTTCTTGCAAGTTATGGCAAATTATCCAACTTCCAGGCTGTGGATGGTTTAGATACAGACTTAGTGTGTTGGTAATTCAATCATTTTTACTTTTTTTTGTGCTACGGAAAAAAAACCTACAGGGGAGGTAAAAGGAAAAATCTTTACTATTCAGTAAAATAAAGTTTTGTTCCTTAGTTAATTCAGGTGTCTAATCCTGGTGTGGCACATTTCTACAGCAGAAGGGAGTTTTCCATCAGTGTTGATCTGTCTGAAGGGGTACTGAGTGACATAAGTGAGTTTTTAGTTGTCTTCCTCAGGGCAACTGAGAGATTGGCTCATCAGAAAAATCTCTGTGTTCATGTTATGACTATGTCCGTGTTATGTGACTGTTGAAGGCTCATGAATCATTTGATTGTGCTGTCACAGAAATAGCAGAAAAGGATCAGAGAATGGTTTGTGTTGGAAAGGACCTTAAGGATCCTCTCATTCCAACCCCCCTGCCATGGTTGCTCAAAGTTCCAGCCAACCTGGCCTTTAACAGGGATGGGGAATCCACAAATTCTCTGGGAGCCCTGTTCCAGTGCCTCACCACCCTCACAGTAAAGATTTCTTCCTGATACCTAATCTAAATCTACCCTCAGCCAGAAAGCAGAGGACATGTGGGTGGCAATTATTAATTATTTTGAACTTGGGTGTATAAGCGTACTTGGACATCTTTGTGGCCCTTCTTTCCCCCTTAGGAAGTGGTGCTAGTCCTTGTTTACATAGACCTGAGAGAAAAGTTAAACATTCCTCCTTTAAACCCATATTTAATTCATAAAATTTGCAAGACACAGGAGAAAACTGGTGTTTATGGCTCTGTGTAGTTTTTGTTCTTAAATCGGAGTCAAACAAACAGTGCACATCACTGCTATAGAGGCGTTTCTAAAAAATGCCTTTCTGAGCCTTTAAGGAAAATTGGTTACCAGTGAATGAGCCACTTAAGGATCAATAAAAGCCTCATGTCTTTCAGAACCATACTCACTACTAATACTGTTTTCTTCTCCTCTTGCAAGCAATTTTTTTTCCTTTAGTTTACAGACCCAGCCTCTAATGGTGAGATTAATGCACTGGCACGATTCAGAACCAATTTCATTGTTTGCATAGCAGCATGCGGACAGGTATCCCAAGAGCTTCTGCCTCGTGGACACTCCACAGAAGCCCATCATCAATGCCTGAAAGTTTGTTTGAAATCACTAAGCTTCCACCCTTAATTGCTGCTTTCTAACACTACTGGGGAATCTTGACTATTCAAGCACACTCTTTAATCCAGCTCTACAGGAAAAATGCATTAACTTTCATGGCCTAAACCTGCCTTCAGCCCAGGAAGGAAGGATAAATTGTTTACTCAAGGAAAGCTAGCATAAATTTTTTAATAAATACCATTTTGTTCCAAGGAAGTTCACAATTCATCTACAATCACTGATGAGATGGTATCAAAAATAAAACTGCTCTTTACATCTTGTCATTAGTAGCTATGTTTATTGACATATTTTTTGATGGCAAAATTAAGTGCAGACATTTCTGCTGACTAAATTAAACAGTTTCTGAAATGATCTTCAAGTTCTTGACAAATAAGTACATATAACTTACTATTTTTCCATATGCACGCTTGTCCAAATACACACAAACAAATACACGTTTATCTTTGAACAGGGAAAAATTAAAAGCCAAAAAAGAGATTAGTGATGCAATATTTATCAACAACATATGACATTATCCTATTTGGAGTATTATAGGATACTGTATTATCTCATGTGTAAAAATGTAAATATTACAATAGGTATTTCATTTTTAATAGAAATCCTTCCGCACATGACTGCATGTATGCTACAGTATTCGTTGTCTTTTCCCATTTGCAGCCTGGTGGAACATTTCCAAGAAGCGTAACACTGGAATAAATCAGCCAGCTCAGCACGGACGAATTGTTGATGGAGAAAGCACATGGTCAAACCCTGATGAGCTCCACATCACGTGCTAGCAAAAGTACTTGGAAAATTATGATCAGGTGCTGCCCAGGAACTGCTCTTAAGTTTTGACAGAGAGGCCAATGGCTTCAGGGTAAGACCAACAGAAAAGATAAGGAAGGACTGCCCTTTTATCTTTTCTTATCTTATTTCTAGCTACCCCCAACACGTGTTGTATTACAACATACATAAGCTTTTAAATATCAATTCTGTTTTTAGGGAATTCTCATAGACATATGTGAAGTCAGTTTTGCTCTTCTTTCCCCTGCCCTTTCCCACACAATGTCAAAGAATGGATGGTGATTTGATGAGAATTGCATGGTAAAAAAGACAACTTTGAAGACAACAGGAGGTGGCAGAGCTGCCTGAGGCACACACCAAGAGCTCCAAACCGGCCCCGTAGAACCCGTCACGCTCGCTGTGCTGCCATTACTCACCCGCAGCGCTTTGATCTGGAGCGTCCCCTGGTCCTGGATGGATGTTCGAGGGTCCCGGCCCAAGAAGGTGAATCCCTCCTTTAGCCAGCTGATGACAGGGAGGGGGTCTCCGGTGGCCTTGCACTTGAGCAGAGCTGTGCCATCCACTGCCAGGGTCTGGTTGATGGGGCCCTGGAGGATGATGGGCGGAGGCCGATCTGTCAGGACTAAAAAGCGGCACAGGCATTGGCATCCACACTTTTAACATCCTCTGCTGCTGCTGTGAGCCCTATTCTGGCACACAGGACCAATTTTGAGAGGCTGCTTGAAGTCAGCCTGTAAGAGGCTAAAAACATTTTTTTCCGAGGAGCCATAAATAGAGGTTAACAATTACCTGGCATATATGAAAAGCATTTTAGTAAGAGTTTTATTTCACCACTGCGAGATAACATGTAGATAGAAAAATATCTGTTAGCAAAGATCATCAGACTTGTTTGTTTAACACAGGATGAAAATTAAGACCTTGATTCAGAAAATAATTGAAGTTCATCACTCTTTTCTTCCAGTTTGGGAAAGCACTTAAAGCACACCTTTGATGTCACATCAAAATGTGCTCAATTGCTTACCCAATTTATGGTCTAAAAAAGAAAATCTGATGAGTTAAAAGTGAAACACTATAGCTGTTCTAGCCTGAGTACCAGCCACATCCTCCATTCCTACTCTACCTGCAAGTTTTCATCAGCAAAGAATATCTAAGAGTACACAAAACATTTTCATAATCTGAGGGATCTAAATGACTGTACTGCTCTTTCCAGCAGAGAAAAGCTCAAACTCAATCACACCATTTAACAGCTTACTTATCAAATCATTTCATCACCTTTTAAAGCCATGAACTCCTAATTTTTTTCCCTGATAATTTACATTTGCATGCTTGTAATACTGATTAAAGGACCCTGCAACCAGTGAGCGAGTGCATGGCTGCGTATAAGCCTCATTCCCTGACCAGTGGGATATCTTGAAGATGAGGTAAAATGCTCAGGTTCATTTTTCTTGAAAGACAATTTTTTTCCTAAATAATTCTGTTGTTGAACCTATTCTCTGAGCCATCTGTTAAGCAACAAAATATAACCTTTATTTCTAAAGAATGTTTTTATACACATTGAATGTGAAATACTTGAATATAAACAAGGCTAGGACTCCTGCATAAAATTTGTATAACAGAACTGAGAACTCTTTTTTCTTTTAATGTAATTTTATATATTTACCAGCCACACTGCTGCTGTTTTAAATCTTTGAACAACTGAGCTATTGTGTGATTGGTGTTAAATATTGTAGCAGGCAGGATTACCTTCTAAACTGGTGCAAGTTAGACTGCCTCTGCTGATGTCAATTGAGTTTGAATCATTTATTCTAGCAGAGAATCTGTTTACTATAGTCCATACACAACACCTGACAGTGAAGTGAAAACAAATTATTATGAAGCAATATGGTTTCTGTTGTACTTGAGCTGTTTGAGATGCAAACCTCTGGAACCGTCAACAGATGCAAAGTGCTTCCCTTATGCTATTTAATAAATAAAATAAAACACGGATATGTTAGTGGTACATTTTATGCCTAAAATAATTGTTTCTGAAATTTTAATGTTGCAAAAATACTACTACCTTTTTTTTGTTAACAAGACTCAGAAAGAACAGAATCATTAATATCAGAATCACACCTTGGAGTGTGAGCTCATCACATTCATTGAAACTGAAACTGAAAATAAAAAGCCAATACATATTTTGAAACTGAAAATAGAAAGCCAATGCAGATTATTTCTCAACACCAAAAGTGAAAGCTATTTTGGAAATTCTGAAATATCACCCACTGAACCCAGAGATAGGACAGGAAACGCTATATAACAAGAAAAATGTAATACGTTTTCACCTTGATACAAAATTTTTGATCTCATTAAGGTTCCTTACGACTACACAGTTCAGTCATTTGGTGAAATAAAAATTGATCTCAGCTCACATGTACTATCAGGGTAGCTGCAGCCTGAGTATATTCAAATTAAAACTTAGCTGTGCAAGTTATCCTTTAGATTTAACGTAAAACAGCAAATTCCAGTATTCTAGGTAGCTAAAAATTAAGGAAGAATAACTATTTCAGTTGCTAGCTATTCCACTGCAATTATTTGCTTCACCTAAGTGTCTCATATGTGTAGCAATGTAGCTTTTTCAAAACCTACTGCATTACCGGTATTGTTCTTTGGCATGTAATTAGTTTTTTTTTTACAGCCCAAATGAGGAGCTCATAATCCTTTAAATAGCTCTGATCAATAGTGTAATTGAAAGCCTCCTGGCCAGAAGGAATCTTCCTTTTCAAGGATGTTATGGGTGAAAGACCACTACAGGTTTCCATGACACTAAGGCTAAAGGTTAAATGAACACTTAGGGTTTTCACTGATCTGTGAACGGCTGTATTGTCTTCACAACTACGACTTGTAAATCTTCTCGAAAACCTTCTGTGTGCTTGTATTCCTACTGCTTAGGTCTCCTCATTAGTAAGGATCCAAAACTTGGTTAGAGTTTAAAACAATATATATATTAGAAGCATTCTGAAGAAGAGAGTGCTAGTGAAAAATAGCCACAAAACGGTGTGGGGATTATTAGTTGCTTTTAAAACATTTTAATTACTTTTTTTTTTTTTTTTCCCATTTACATAGTTTTCTCCTAGCTGGAAACTTCTACATCTCTTCCACAAAAACATTTTGTGTACCTACAAACATATTTGCATGGTAAAAGAGAAGTTCATGTCAAAATTAATTTAGTTTTAAAAAAGGTTTTGAAACTATTTGCCAGTATCCATATACCTGTATATTCTGGTAACTGAAAAATTAACAGATTCCTTTTGTGTTAAAATGCATCTTAATTTTGGAGTGGATTATAGGAAAACAACAAATTATATTTGTTCATGAACATTTTATTCACTAAAAATGCAATTTGGATCAACTGAAACTGTATTTAAATTTGGGGGGATTGTGGTAAAGTTACAATGGAAATTAAAATAAGAGAAAGACAAAATGAAGTCTTTAATTGGCACTTACAAAATCAAAATTTCAAAAAAATTGTCCTGGTGAATTAATAGGTAAAATCAGACACAAGTAAGGAAATTCACATGATGAACACTCATGATAGGGCAGGGTGCTCTCTGAAAGGTGGAAAAGCAGAGACCAATCCCTCGTCCGTCTTTATTTTTGGTGGAAGAGCTTCACAGGAAGTTGTGAAGTTGTTCTGGGTTTCTCCTGTTTGAAGCTGTCACACTTGCTAAAGAACATGTAATATATGTTGGATGAGGGATAAGAGTCATAGTGGCCAGATTTGCAGACAAGTAAACTGTGAAACATTTATTAATAAATTTTAATACTTATTGAGGAGAAATTAAAATCTTCTCCAAAATATTCTGCACATGATTAACACAATACTAATTGGAAACTATTCCTTATATGTTGAGAACAGACAGAGATGGAAGCACTTGGTTTATTTGCATGATCTGTCATTTTAAGATTGTGAGCTGCATATTCATTTCTTGGGTTTGAAAGGATTGCTAAGATTGTTCAATTTTTAAAATGATTTTGCTTTTCCAGATGTGCATTAGACAGTGAATTACATGATAGCCTTTCAAGAAAATACAAGATTTGAATTTCAAATATGCTGAAGGCTCTTAGCACAGTCCATAATCAGCAAAATTATCACTCAGCTCAGCACATTTCATCACAGCTAGTAATCTCTTCTCATGTGAACACTTGAGTTAAAAATATTTCCAGTAAAGACTTGTAAGTGCAAAGATGTAACAACTGAAACACTGCTATATATGGTATAATTAAGCACTTGTTTTTCTGCACATGACATGTTTTCATTCTGTATTGGAACTTCAATTGGATCTAAATTACTCTGGATCAAACAAAAATGTGTTCAAAATGAAAAAGATGGCTCGCCACTATTATTAAATCATTAACCAAACAGAAAAATTCTGGGCTAGGAAGTAAAACTGAAATCACCAGCCAAAAACTAGAACACTAATGCTTAAGCATATAGCTAGCATGCACAGTGTTTATCTTTTATTATATTCTTAAAACTATTAAATTAGATTTCCCTACTGATAAAAGTCATTAGCTCCCATAACTTCTGCTCAGCATCAACCAAAAACCAGATTATTTTGACATTTATGGTTAACTTCCTAACTAAAAGCAATTAAAAAAATATCTGTGATCTAATGGTTCATTTATTCACATAATCTCAGCTCCACACTGTTGTTTTGGCACTTTTCTCCTGACCTCACCTGCCCTTTGACTCCGGGATGAAATGGTATTTCTATAAAGCAATCTTGTATTATTTCATAATGATTGTGCTGACAGTGGGTTCTGGAAAGCATTTGAGGAAGGCAGGCCTTGCACTCCTTGAGCAGCAGAGCCACCAGCTAATGCTTTCTCGAGCAATGTGCAATGCACGCTGCCTTTAATCAGAATTAACCGGAGATGAGCCTGCATTTCAGCAGGGACACTCTCCCTTGGCTTGTTAAACAAACTAATGAAAATTCCAAAGAGATCAATTAGGATTTATTTTTTCCCCCACACAAGAAATAGATAAAGATGGACCAAAGCCCTTGGCTGTCAAAAGGAAGAATTTCTCATCACTAGCATCCTTGAACCTGATTTGATCCACTCGGTGCCTGTTGCTGTAAATCTGTGCAGCACCAGCAGGTGTGACCATTCAACAGCTCAATGTCCTCCCAGGCAATGTTTGTGTGTTCTATTTATTCCAATCACAGTCATGGCCCTGAATCAGGCAGCGCTATGGACAGATATTAAAAAATATTGCCTTTCCATTCCTTTTAAATGACCTTTTAATCTACATTTAAATTTGAATTGAATGAAAATTCATCATTTTGTCATAGACCATGAGAGAAAGGACTTAAAGACACTGCAGAGCAAAGCCAAGTCTTTAGCCTCCAGAAACTACAGAAAAGCAATGTGTTTGAAAAGATGCAAGGGTAAGGCAGAAATTATTTCCCCTTGTCATAAAAATATAGGCAGCTTTTGGAAAACAAAGAAAAGGCATCAAATTAATGCTCAAACCTCTATAACATGAGCCTGAACCTCTCTACCTGTCACTTGTGATGAATATGCTCTTGTGAAAAGGCAGATTATTCAAAATTAGACATCTTTTCAAACTTTCATGGTGCAGGCAGGTCTCTAAGGGAACAGTAAAAGTAGACCTCTGCATATAACAACAGTTTTAATGGCAAAAATTCATCAAAGTCTGTCAGGAGATATTTAATGTGTCAGTTAAGATAAGGAATAATGATGCTGGGGAATGCCACAGTCTCTGAGTATAAGAGGAATTCTCTTGTTTTCTTCACTAACATTAAAGGATGCAAACTGCCTTCCATCCACAATAGGATGAAGAGGGATATCAACAGGATTCCTGACACATGAAAAGGATTCATGTTTGTAGATGGGAAACCTCAAGGCAGGATGAATTTCAAACCCAAAAATTTGAAATGAAAAGCACCAAGACAGACCACGTAGTGCTTTTCCTTTCCTGAAAACTCTTCTCTACTTATGGATTTTCATGACTTTTTTCACACTTACCTCTACTGAGGCATTCTTAGAACACAGCTCTGATGTAGGTGCCTTATTCATGGAGGGACTAAAGGGCTACACGTTTTAGGCATTCTAAACTAACAGTACTCCACCGCCTTCAGAGCAACTCTTGATTTAATTGAGCTAAGGACACATCCCCTACTTGTCTAAGATAGGACTGAAGACTGCTGGGAATGGAGATACATGTTTTTGCACTCCAATTCACTGCTTTAATCACAAACCTATTAATTCTCCTTTTTTTTTTTTTTTTCCCCAGTCCTATCTTAGCTCTAGCAAACCAAGCAGCTTCATTTCTCATCGAAATTACTCTGAGCTGGTTTGTCCTTTTTTTTCCATTGTTAACAAACCTCCAGAAAGCAAGCAAGAGGCAAACTAGACTTTGATGCCTTTTTTACTCCGTAGACAGAGATCTTTTCTCACTTTACTTCCTATAGAAAATTGTCCATTTACTTGTATGATTTATGTGGTCTCATATGCTTTTTTTTACACTGTTTTTAAAGTACTTTTGACAGGAAAAAACAGTAGGAATTTCTAATAGCTCACCATCAGTAACCTCCAGCTGAGCCTTTGCTAAAATGCTTCCAGCAACCGTCAGTGCTTGACAAATGTAGTAGCCTGCATCAGACCTCTGAATGTTGGTAATGGTGAGGTCTCCGGTGGGTGACACGGAATATCTGCTGTTGGGCTGCAGAGGCTGGTTTGGGAAGAGTAGGTTCTGCAAAGACAATTCATCTCACATCAATTCAAAACACAAAAGCACCACTTTTCCTTCAGCTACAGAGACAATGATTTTTCCTTAAAAGTACTATAAATAATCGAGGAGAAAAAGTAAGTGTGGTTCTGACTTTATGAACACATAGAGCTGCTTTTCCTGCCTTGGGCAACTCAGAGTTTAAATTAGAAACAGCCTTTTGACAGCACACAGTGCTGTGTTCTGACTGGGGTGCAGGCAAGGAGACATTTTCCACAATCACACTTGAGCGGTTTATATTTATGACACATTCATCTTCATTCTGAATGTAATTGTAATAATATACTTGGCTATCAAACCAGAAGGACAAAACACTACAGTAAACAGTAGAAAACTAGCAGAAAGCATTGAATCCTGAAGACCTGAGGGAGCAGAGCACTGTTGTTTGGCTGTGAACATGTTCTGAGAAAAGGAGAAAGTAAGAGCATGGCACATAAGTAAAGCTGGGAAGAAGACAGGAGCATGTCATAAAGTAGGAGAAGCTGACAGAGCATGAGAGTTTAAAGGAGAAGTAAAAGGAAATTAAAACTGTGATACACTGAAGAAGTGCAGTGTAGAGCCTGGAGGGTGAAGAGAAAGGGTATTAATCTGATGTGGAAATCATCAGAGAGAAAAAAATAATTGCACGTAGGATAAGATATCAGTTAGCACAAAACAGGGAGATTAGTTTTTGCCTTTGGGCTGGATTGGAGAAAAGAGAGATGTCAATAATAATAATGGGAATGGCTCTAGTAGCCATTGCATATGATGAAGGACTGAATGAATCAATACTACAGACCCAAAAAGGTTTTAATGGTGAGAGCTGTTTTTCCAAGGAAAAAGTTACACCCTCTGGCACAGCTCTTGTGAATAGATAAGAATAGGAATGGGAAGGCAATGTGAAGAGAAAGGTCAGCAGCATTGCCCGATGAGACAGAAACCAGAACAGCTTGAAAAATAATTAAACAACAGTAATTCCAGTAAAATAGGGTCTGGATTTTATGTCAACTCAACAAGCCTCTATGAAAAATACAGTTGTTTGCATCAGGAATTCCCCGAAACACTGTTACCATGCTGTGATAAGCTCTCATTCATTACTGCAGCTCTGTCTAGCTCTGCTGTGCTTTCTAATGATGACTCCTTATTAACTTTTAAGCTTGTCTGTATGGACTAAAAATAAAATCTAAAAGTGTAGAGTAGGGTATTAAATGAATTTTCTGCAGATATGTTTCTTCTAAAGCAGACCTTGATGGTTTGCAAAAATTATTTGGAACTGATAAGCAACAAACTGCTTAAGAAACAAGTAACAATTCAAATAAGAAACAAATTCTACTTTTAAGTGGATTAAAACACCTTTATCTCTATGGTTTTGACAGCTAAAGGAAAGAGATATGCTTTAAATAGGATTCAACATTCCAAGTATCCTTACAATTGTATTAACCTATTGGGTTACTTGTCACACTAGGCTTTTCTCTTATCCGCTTTCAATGGAAATGTTTAAGAAATTTATAACAGCAAATTTTTCCTCAAAAATCAACATGCACCCAGTAAATATGTCAGATCCAATAGGAAAAAAAAAAGTGTTAAAATTCTGAAACAATTTTAGGCTACAGGACTAAGTGGGTCTCAAATAATTGCCCTGTTTTCTGAACTGCCTTGAAACTTTCAGAATACTTCTGCCTGGCACAGATACCTACTGGATGAGGGTATTATGAAAACTTCAGTAAATATTATGAAAAAGAGGAGAAATTTGACATGGCTGATCTTGACTTCATTTATCACTCATTATGTAAAGTACAAAAAGAAGCACAGTGTAAAAGGCAGTGCAAGGATTAAGCTCTTAATTCTTAAAATAGTCCAGAACCATCTTTATCACTGCATTAGAAAGGGGAATCCATCCTTCTTTTTATCTTCAGCATGGGCTTCTCTGTTCTGGAAGGGTACCATGTCCCAGTGAATATTCCACACATCAGGAGGAGTTCACCAGTCTTATGACTCCTCCCTTCAAAGACCAGATAACTATGAAGTATAACTTGTCCTAAATTACAGTACAACCCATTTTTCAACGCTTGTCGCAATTTCAGTGGTTTTAGTTAGCTGTCGGGTTGCTCATTTGGGTGCAATGGTGGCATGCTGGGTTGCAAACAGAGGGACCAGAGCCATCCCTGGTACAGTACCACTGAATTTATCTCAAGGAAGAATTTAATCCACAGAGTCTAAAGGTTACACAGGCCCTGCCCTTGTGCATGTCATTGGTGGGTGGCTGCTGGGCTCTGGGGAAAAGGCCACCAAGCACAAAGGACCAGCTGTTTACACACAAGCTGGTACAAAAAAATTACTCAGGAGGGAACTGCTCCCCTCCCTTCCAGCTGGTTGTGCTCAAAAACACAGGATCGAGAAATGAACTCACAACCAAAAATGCCCTACAATTACTGGAGTGGGATAACACGACTATATAACATTACTTTAAACACTGGAAGTGGTGCTGCAAACAGTACCCCTAAAAGCAGAAACAGCATTGTAGAGACAAGCACAAATTATAGCTGGGATGCAAAGGTGAAAAGTCATGTAATTTGGCAAAAATACCACCCTCCATTGCTATGATGATATACACTGTGTGGAAACTCACTCACTCTGTGTCATCTCACTGCAAAATCTGCCAAGTTATACATTGAGATGGCAACCCCAACTGGTGTTACTTCACTGATGATCGATTAACATGAGGATGTTGTAAACCACATTGAGCCATGTTTCAAGGTTTGATTATAAACCATGCAAGTATCAATTTTTATGTTGCATTTATTTGCCAAAAAAGACTATTCTAACCCTCAGGGATCTGGTTCTCAATATGGTAATTAATTTTCCAGGTTTGTAATTAAGCAGCTTCAACATAGTACAATCAGTAGGTAATAACATTCAATTAAAGACACAAGATGCATTTTCACCTTAAAATGTTTTTACCCTTGAAGTGATACCAATGAAGAGGATAAAATAGAGTATTAACACTTTTCAATTACGCTAAATGACTTTAATCCTGAAAATGATGTCCTACTTTAATTAGAAGCTCTTCTCTTTATTACAGCATGATGGATGTCCACTTTATTAGATTCAAGTGTGACACTATAAGCTCACTTTACATAAACATTACCATGTTATTAAAATGCTCTACAAGGAAGGGGTTTGAAATGTTTGCTAGCACATCAGTATTTCCTACTTTAATTTCAATATGCTATTCTACTTTCCCCTTGGAAAAATTGTCACCTTAGTGAGACTCACAATACTGTGTTTTTCCAGGATGGGATCTTTGGAGGCTAGATCTAAGTTTCTGTAAATATTATGCTGAGAGATATACATGGCTAAGGTTAAGCTTACACTCAGATAAGCTTACATGCATAAAGTAATTGTGTTGTGTCTTTGTAAGACACCAAGACAGCAGAGCACAAAATGCTGTCAGCCTGGTCCTGTCATTCTGGACCAGTTTTCTCATCTCCTAAGAAGGTGGAGCACAAGCAGGTGGGGCAGAGCAGGAGATCTGTGGTTCAGCTCTTATTTCACAACCTGGGACACACAATGCCTCCAGTAAAGAAATGTTGTGTCATCCCATTCAAATATTAAGCTATAGAAGTTAGTGTGGGCTGATGGCAACGCCGATTGCTACCTCACAAAGTCTGCCTTCAAAGATGATCAGGGAAATATTTCCAAAACCAGATCTGGAAATTTCTTGAGACAATTTTACTGAAGAAAGCATCTGTGTGTTCAAAACTTGTATCTGTATGCCAGTGCAAATCAGCTTGCTGGATACATTCTGCTTGATCATGTCTAGACAGGTTGTGAACTGTAATTACTGTCTCTGATTAGTTCAAAATTGAGTCATACCTTTTTTTATCTACTGTGCCTGCCTCATCCACCTGTTTGTTGGGGGCTTCAGAACAAAAAGCCTTTAAGATATATACTGTCGCTTTCTACTCATCTATACAGCGCCCAGCACAGGTTTCAACAACTTAAATGGCCTTTGTGTTCTTCAAAATATTAAAAAAAAAAAGCAACACAAATTTCACTAGAGAATAGTGATAGTTTAAAAAGACAAATTTCTTTCGAAATTTTGAAAGATTAAAAGAATCTATGAAAGAGAATGTAAATAATTTTCCTTAAAATTTAACAATATAACTATTTAGAAAGACTTGAAAGACTTACAGGGTGATTGCAACTTACCTGACTTCCTTCTTTTTGCCAGAAAACAGCTGGCTGGGGGTTTCCTTTAGTTTCACAAGGAAAAGTCACAGTTCGACCCTGGGCTACAATCTGGTCTCGTGGTCTCACCACAAACTGTGGGGGAGCTACAAGGTAAGAAAAACCATGGTGTAAGTTTAGGATATTTTGCAAGGGAGAGATAGGGAATATTGAAAGAAAGAGACAACATTATGGAGATTTGTTTTATGTCAGAGGACATGACACCAGAAACATTCATTAGTATAGACAGAATTAATATATAAACGGAAACAACAACAGTGACAAAGAGAGCAGCAATATATGTATGTGACATCCCCAGTTATTAAAAAAAAAATTAAAAAAGGAAAGAAACATTACAACCATACATGCTAGAGTCAATTCTGATGACATTAAATGCTAAAGTGCAGGAGTCAGGTGTTTATGTTGCTGACTCTGGATGTATTCTACCTTTGCTCTGGAAAGGTATCAGCACCCTCATATCCCCTCACACTTCACAGAGCTGCTGGACCTATCGTGTATTGCAGGGTATGAATTAGGATAAACAGACTGCCTTTCTCAATCTGCCCCTCTGGACTTTTAAAAATGATTGAGAAAGGAGAGAAAGGTCTGGATCACCAGTTCAAGAGCTCCCTTATTCCTCTTAGAAGCAGTGTGGTCAAGAATGGATTGGGGAGGAGGACTTGCTGTAAAAAGAATGGTTGTTAAAAGAACACAAACTTGGTAAATCCAGGTTTCAGCTAGTTTAAAGATTAGAGAGAAGCAAAAGTTGAAGAGTTAGTGGGCAGAGGTGAGTGCTGAGTAAGAAGGAATAGGTATTTCAGGAGATAATGAAGACACAAGGAAAAGAAAAAAGGAGACTGGAGTCAAAACAAGAAAGAAGAAGCACTGGCTATGTTTTCAAGCAGCTGGCATTAAGAATGTTCAGTCACAGGGGACCAGGAAGCACAGTCAGAAGTGAACAGTTTCTAAGAGAGGGGCATAGGTTGACTTGTCTGGGGGGTAATGGTGGAGAATAGAGAGTCAGTGCTTGGTGGGAATGTGAAGATAGAGAAAAGGTGCTAATGAGTAGAAAGAAGTGTGGGGAAGAAGTGTTAGAGGATTTGGGATAAAAAAGCTTGAACTCAGTAACTATGTTGAGCATGATGTAGTAGTGAAGCAAATGACTTTTCTATGGGTGACATGAAAACTCTCCAGTCTTGGTTCATCACTGGAATTCACTGAAACTGGATTTGTACTCTCTTGCATATTTTAAAAATGTAAGCAGCATCTCCAAATATTCTTAACAGAGGACTAGCTAGCTTTTGGGGCAGGCTGAAGAAGGGGAAAAAAAGTAAAAGAAAAAACCCCATACCCCTCACCCCACCCTCGTCTACCGTTCCACAATTGATTTTGTGGTTGTGCAGAGGGATGGTTTAGGAACACTAAGCTTTTAGGTAAACAGAATTTAAGTGTTTTAGAAAACCGTATTTTCAGCATTATAATTACAAACTATTTAATTAGGCACAAAGAGCAATCAAGACCCAGCTTCCGATTACACCTGCTGACAGCACAGACACAAACCTGCTAACTGCATAGAAACATGAGCAAACCTGATTTTCTTGAAACACACTTCTCAGTTATCTCATGAGGTACTTCCCAAGGCTTTACAGATCAGAAGGAGTCTAAAGAGCATCAGTTGAATAGTGCTGGCACTCTTAAAACACGAACTGCAAAGCACTTAAACATCAATTTAGAATCACAATCAATTTAGAAGTTAGACGGTATTTTCTTCTGCCTCACACTCCTAAAGAGAGGTCTGGGCCTCACTGGAGAGAAGTGTCCACCTCTTCCTGCACCTTAGCAGGTGTTAATCTTATGAACAGACAGGACTCCGGGTGAGGTGCCCTCTTGCTGCCTGTTTATAGCCATGTGTTTTGAGGTTTCTATAAGGTATTGCTATACATACTCTAGGAACTGAGCTCATGCTGTACTACACCTCAAGTGCTGAGCTGCAGCAAGTTACTTGGGTTTCCCTCACCTTGTTTTACCCAGTATATCTGCGTGCAACCCCCACAGGTGCCAGGCAATGGCAGTGTGGTAATCAGTGCATGTGATTGTTCAGTGGTACAGGAAGGAAAAGAGGAAAAGAGCTGTAAGCTGTGAAGCAGAAACCTCCCTTCCTATAGACACACCTTACACCAAAGTATCTCTACAGTTCTGACCACCTGCTTAATAAAGGTCACTGAATCAGCCCAGTGTTCGCTGCTCAGCTATAGAAGTTCATTGCTCAGGACATTAATATAGAATCGACAGTGACCTCAGGCACAGCAGAGAGAAGAAACCCCCTAATCTCTTCAGGTACTACACCTGCACTTGACAGGAGCTATGCATGCCTGACTCCTGTCTATGCAGCATTGTGGGTGGCCTCAAGAGTACAATCCTCCTATGGTGACTAAAAACCTGGTGTCAGGAGACCATCCCATAGATCAAACCTAAGCACGATGGATGCTTAAATTCACTTCTTAGGCTTGCTTGGTGCACTGGGGGGTGCAGAGACAGCGCTCGCAGGCAGCTCAACAGAAGCAAGAAGGGCATGGCATTTCCATGAGCCTGTCCTTCAAATCATGTAAGAAAGTAAATGCAAGGCGGGCAAGTGTAAAGGTTCATCTGAAACATTCTCACACACAGAGGTCTGTACTGTAAATCAATAATTCAGAGATCTAAACAGATACAACACAACTGAGTTTGTTGCTGTAGCAGACCTTCCAAGAATCAAATTAAGGTAATTTGGTAGTCAAGGAACAATGAGAGATATACGCCCTGGTTTCTACCTAGTTTCCAGTTTTTGACCTATCCCTAATTTTGAACATCTCTCACTTTCCTAAGAGCAGAGAAAGGTTCCTTTTTTAAAATTTTTTTTTTTTTTTTTTTTTTTTTAATTTTACCCCCAACAGACAAGGAAAATAAATCTGTAGCTCAGACATCGACAGACCCTGTGGCTCTGTTCTCTCTCTGCCACACACCAAGTCCTCTCCACCATTTGACATACTACATGAGCAGATCTTTGGCCTCATCGTTACTAGGACAAGATTTCTAAAGATTCCAGCAAACAATGATGTAGAGTTCCACAACACTATCTTTTCTAGCTTTGCTCTGCAGCCATAATTACTAGAAATTCACTATAAAAATAAATGAATCAGAGCTTTTACTCACATTAAATCAAGCACAAAACCAGTTTTTTCAGCCAAACTATTTAGTACCATAATTTTAGAGGACATGAAAAACATAATTTTTGAAAAATAAAACTTTGCATGCATTTTTTTAATTTATTCAAAGATGGGGTTCTATAATGAAGGAAACCTTCATTTTGTTGTAGTTTGTTGTCATATTCAGCTATAGCTCTGTTTACAGACAGCTTCTGATAAAAATACCATTGTTTACAGCATTTAAACAATGTTTCCATCATATCAAAATTTACCTGTCAGTTTCTAGTTGAACTTGAAAACTGAAAGTAACAGTAAATAATTGCAGGAGTAATTCTTGGTTAAATGTAACTACCCAAACACTATGACTGTCATTATCCCCAAAGAATGCAGTGTGACCCTGCTCAGAGACAGCAAGGCTTTCTTTTTGGTTCTTCAATTGAAGAATTGGGTTCTTCAGTTTTCCTAAAAAGAGAGCTCATTATGTTCACATATGGATGCTGTTTATAAAGACAGATAAATATTATTACTTCCATTCTGCAGAAGGGTTAAGTGAGATCATGACTTTCCCAAAGCGCAGCTTCAGTCGAACATTGGGCAAAATTTATTCAAGCCATTATTGCTGCTCTCAAAGTAGGTGAATTTCTAAAACATTCTGAAAAGGTACAGTTAGAGAAGTAACAGCAGGCTTGATATGCTTCAGCTGTTAAAGTTAGGTGGCACTTTAATGCTTAATTCAAGCTAACCATTAAGATCATTAGAAGGATCTGTTCAAAAAACTTAGGAAGCAGCAAACGGAGTGTTGTGCCTATCAGACTATTACCTTTTACTATTGGAAGAAGCAGAGTGGAAAACCTCTTGCCTAACTGACATCTGAAAGTCAAAGACAGTGGCTCTAAAATGAAATATATTGTTTGAATTTCAGCAGACTAGCCAAAAATATGGGAAAAAAACCCCCATTAAGATTACAGAACCAATATACTTCTATTGAAACTTCTTTTCCCTTTTTTTTTTTTTTTTGAGAAATTTAAATAGTACACAGTAAATTAGATTTGATTTCTGGCAAATTATGCTTTGATGCTGCATTCAGCAAGCGCTGGCTTCAATCAATGTCACACTAAAGCTCTGTTATGCTAATAAATTATATGGAAATCAGATGGTTGAACATGAATAGAAAGCATAGGCCATGTACGAGGGGGCTTTGAGATGAGGGGATGGGGGGACCCTAAGGTTAATCACATCATGTTCAGAACTGTTTTTACAGCACAGAACAGTATTCGGCTACAGGAATTAAAATGGAGATAGAAAAGCATGAGCAGTAGTGAGCATTAGTTATGTTGTTCATAATGGGAAAGAGTGCATTCTGTTGCACTCTTTTAGGATGTTGGTGGTTTATGCATGAGTGAATGGACCTTTTATGCTGTTAATAAATGTATATGAAGGTAGTCCCTGCTCCAGCGTTAAAAAGCTTTAGAAAAAAAATACAAAAAAAAAAAGTTGCATATTATTTCAAAGGGATTTTTCAACTCTACTCCAATCCTAATAGTTAGCAGAATCTCTAATCTGGTAGGATGGATTTCATGCATTTCTTCCTTGTACTGCTGCTGAATACTAAGGCTACACTGAGTCAACAGGAGCTGATAAAGCTGCTGATGCAGAGAAGCTTGACTGAGAGTTCATCCCTTGTAGGTGAACTCTGGTCATCTGATGAGAAATGTAGCAGAAGACTCAGAAGGGGAGGGGAAACTTAATACATAAAAATGTGAATTCATGGCAAAAAAGGGCATTGATCCCACAACAACTACTAGCAACACTTTTTCCCAGTGAAACAGTTTTCTCAGCTGATCTTGTGATTTGTAGTTGATATTGAATTTAATGATCCTACATGAATTTTATTATCATAACTTTCTCACAGTATGTTCCCCAGACCAGGTGCCCTGGTGTTTTTAATTAACACTAGATACTGTAGCAAGTTTTGTTTCTAGTACTTCTACTGCAACTGAATCAATGGACTAAGGCAAATTGTACGAGGTACAACAAGGCCAAGCGCTGGGTCCTCTACTTGAGTCACAACGACCCCAGGAGTGCTACAGGCTTAGGGAAGTGTAGCTGGAAATCTGCCTAGTGGAAAAGGACCTGGAGGTTCTGGTTGACAGCAGCTGAACACGAGCCAACAGTGCCCAGGTGGCCAAGAGGGCCAATGGCACCTGGCCTGTGTCAGCAATAGTGTGGCAGCAGGACCAGGGCAGCGACTGTCCCCCTGTGCTGGGCACTGGTGAGGCCACACCACCAATCCTGTGCTCATTCAGTTTTGGGGCCCTCACTACAAGAAGGACATTGAAGGGCTGGAGAGTGTCCAGAGAAGGGCAGTGGAGCTGGGGAAGGGTCTGGAGCACAAGTCCTGTGAGGAGCAGCCAAGGGAGCTGGGGGTGTTTAGCTTGGGGAAAAGAGGCTTGGGGGAGACCTTACTGTTCTCTACAAAGCCCTGACAGGAGGGTGTGGACAGGTGCGGGTCAGTCTCTTCTCCCAGGTAACAAATGATAGGACAAGAGGAAATGGCCTCAAGTCATGCTAGAAGATGTTTAGATTGGGTTTTAGGAAAAACTTCCTCACCAAAAAGATTGTCAAGCACTAGGGCAGGCTGCCCAGGGAGGTGGTGGAATCACTATCCCTAGAAGAATTTAAAAGACCTTAAAGGTCTTTTCAAACCTAAATGATTCTATGATTCTACCATGGAATATGAGACTTTATTCAAGCCTCACTGAAGCTGGTAGAAATGTTCCTATTGGCTTATGTGGACTTTGGATCAAATCCACTGGAAAAAAAAATGTATTACAGGAAATGAGCAACAGTAACAAATTTCAAGGGCTTAAATTACAGGTTTGACAACCTTTAATTACAACTAATTTCAATTGATAGTGAACTGCACATGAAATTTATCATGAAGATTACTTAGGCAAGCTAAAGTGATAAAGATGAGTGCTTCATTTTAAACTGGAATTGTTTATTATCCATCAATATATTTCTATGACTGGTTCAAAGGGGGCAAGAGGAAAGATGCTGACTTGTAAATATTCTAAGCAAAACTCAGATAATGGCAGGAGAAAAGGCCCTGAGGAACAAGCAGAAACACACTGGCTGGTAAAGTACAAGATTCTGTAATACTCAGTTCTGCTTCCACCAGGGAAGAGACAGCAGACCAGCCTAAGATTTCCACCTACAGTCTTTTTCAGCATTGTACATCTGCAGCAATCAATTTCATTTGAACAATCAACATTACACCTGGTACTGTCTGGAGCTTAAGAGAGTCAGTTGGGTGACAAGATAATGTTGCCTTCCCTAAACTGCTTTTTGACTTTTGAAATCCTATCAACATCACAGTCGTCTTTTGCAAAGCCCTCAAAGACTTGGAGCTGGTATCCAGTGCTCTTCTCAAATCCTTACTGCAGTGACAGTATTCATGTGGCCCCCTCAGCTGCCTTTGACACACATGGATATTTTAAGAGATCAAACTCAAATCCACTCTTACAAGTACAAATCAAGACTTGCCTCTAAGACATTTACACAGAGGACAGGAAAAGCCCGCAGAGCTCCATGTGAAGTAATACATATTTTGAAAAGGGAGGTAACCCTTGAAACCATCTATGGAATAGAACTACTTATCTGTAGGATTGCTTTGCTAGTTCCTGATACAGGCTTAGATGACAATTGAGGGGAGTACAGGAACTCTTTAAAGAAAATAATGATCCTCTACCTTTGTGTGTCATTGGTTAAATTTGTCTGGCAGATATTGGAATTTTAGATTATTTTTTGATAGAAATACAAAATAACCCTGTAAGATTCTATTTATACACCTGGTAATAATGTTTAGCATCAGCTGCCAAGAAGTGCAGATAAAAAAGTCTAGAAATTTTGAAAGATCTTTTGCAAGGCTATTATTGCTGATGGAGTAAATAGAGGAAAACAAAATAGATGCGGCCTCAAACTCTAGAAACCTGGGCTGATTCAGCAGTTCTTCCCTCAGAAGTTCAGATCTTAATGGGTACTGAAAGTGATGTGTGGTTGTTAGGACACTAAGTTATTAGTGCACCATTAGCTGTGACTAATGAGAAATCAAGGGTGTAGCCTCTGACACAGGAGTCATTACAGAAGACTGAGATGATGACATCTTAGGCCTATTACTAATACAGATCTTTCTTATCAGGGATAAATTAATGGAAGCTAAGGATAATAATTCTCTTTAAAGAGAAAAAACATCTCAATCTTATGGTGTGCTCCAATGATTAGGTGTGTTCAAACACAGGGAAGGCAGTAACTTTTTAGCACTTGAGTTACAACTGAGTTACCTGGAAAATATGTTTATTCTCTTATTCTGCCATTCCCAAGGTTGTATGAGTGCAGCAGCCTTTGAAACAAATGCATATATCTCATTTTGTGGATGTTTTTGTTTTGGTTTATTTTTTTTAACTATGTCGTCTTGCTTGTCCATTTTTATTGTTCTCTGTCTTTCATGATTTCTTCTTTAGGTGAATAGTTGTGCCACAAAATTAAAGAATGGGTAGGTTGTGGGGATAACAAGTGATTCATGAAGCCCTTCACTAGACCCATGATATTATTTTAAAATTACGTGGGTGGAGGTGGCAAAACAGGTGCTTGGTTTGGAGTCTTCTGGAAAGCAGTTTCCCATAACCTAGGGAAGCATGGATAATCCATGGCTTGGATACCACCTTTAACACTGACACTGCTTCAAAATTAGTTCTCAGATATCCTGCCACAACAGGTCAAATACACAAAAGCAGAAGCGCATGGTAAAAGTGGGGAGAACTTTTGGCAAGCTGAACGAGAGGAAACACTGGGGAAGGAGAATCAGAGCAAGAGGTAGAGAGCAGGGGGAATTATTACCAGGACCAGTTCTCCTGTAAGCGTCCTTCACACTGCTCTTGTCTCATGGAAAGTGAGAAACTCCTTTTGTTTTGGTTTGTTGGTGTTTTCAGATGAACCACGGGTAAACACAACACGGTGAAAAGAGCACACTTTGATCATTTGAGAATGCTAAACTTTCTCTCATACTAATTGTTCTAATTTTCAATTTAAATCCAAGTTCTGAATTTCACATATAACAATACTTTTATCCTTCAGTTGCTCTGAAACACTGAAGCAGATAATCTCTTAAAGCATGGAAGCATAAGCATTTTTTCCTTCTTTGCAAGAGGTGAAAGAAGTCTAGAGAATCAATAAATAAAAAGTGCTAACTGTCCTATCTATTTTGACACATAGACTCTCTCTTTTATCCCTGGATGACTCAAAAGAATGAAGTGGAATAAATCTGCATGGAAGAAAAAATGATTTTTTTTTCATTCTTCCCTAGGATTAATGTCAATAAAAAATACACTGAGAATAATTATTTTAAAAAATTCAAGTCTGCCTCCTACACAGCCAAAAAGAAAAGCATCTACTTTCCACTCCCCCATCCCATTCTCCAGTGCTCTGACTTCAGCAGCAGCACTTTTCCTGGGCTCCTCCTCTTCTTTGTTTAGTTTAAATATAGGTCTTAATTTCACCCCAGCTTTAGACCGTAGCCTGTTCTCATTTAGTCATACATGTCCATTTTATTATACCTTATCTCTTCTAAGCAGCCCCTGAACTTTACAGATGCTGCTGGAAAACCCCATCTAGAAAGTTTTTCATTTAGTTTTGATGTATATAAAGAAAAGGACCACTGGTTTTGTCTGCCCAGTAACTTCCATTATTCAGAACTTTCTCTACTTTAGACAATGCTTTGTAATTTTTTTCTTTTTCCTCAAGTGGCTGAGATTCAGGATATACCTTTGGCTCAGATCACATAGAAAAGATGTCCCCTCCTAAAATCTTAGCACTTTAGCCTCATTCCTTACATAAACTGTACCCTTAGGGGATGGCTTGTGCCACTCCTACCTTCTGTGAGTTTACCAAACAAAACAAATTGTGCCAACAAAAAGATGTAATATGCCTTGATTCCTTTTTCCAGGGGAGAGAGCAGGATGGTTTGTTGGCAATATGTTTAAAAAGGAAAAGCACAGCCCTTGCTGATACAGTAGGATTTCATCAAAATAATGAGTGTAATCTGGTTACCTCCTTCAAAAAGACATGAATTCACATGCTGAAGAGAAGAGCTAAGGAGATAATGAGAAGGGTAAAGAGCCTGGATAGGCTCATAGGCTACATCTAGAGTGAGGAAGGTCACAAATTCCTGGCTTGTTTACCCTTGAGAATAAATAAGGCTGAGAGGAGACACTGCTCAATTTGGGACACTGTTAAATGAAGAGAGAAAAAGGAGAGAGGAAGAAAAATGACTATTTATTCTGACTGACAATGTTAACATTCAAGGAATAGGGCACAAAGTAGTTTTGCTGTGGAGTAACACTGAGATCATATCCAAGCTGTAAATTGGCTGGCATCAACAGAGCAAAGAAAGTAAAGGGAAAAGTGAAGAGATTAGTGTATTGATTTCCACATTGCTCTTGAAGGAAAGGTAACCAATTACTCCATTTACTGAAAGGAACGAAAAAGCTTGGGAAGAGCAAACATCAACAGACCCTTTTTATACACTCATCTTCAAAGACTTATGGAAATACTCAGAACTCAGAAGCCACTGAAATAGGAAAACAATTCCCACTCATTTGAGCATGCTTTGAGAAACTTTGAAAGTTAAAAAATAAAAGTTATGCATTAAACTTCTTAAAACTTTCCCAAGCTAGAGTTCAGCAATTAAAAAAAAAAAAATAAAATAATGGGACTCTTGATCACTTCCTGCACTTCAGCGACTGAGCTTTAGGCAAAGTAGACATGCTAAGATTTTTAGAGTGGCATTTAGAGGCTATGAAAAATCATAACAAGTCAGCTCCATACTTTAATCTCTTACTGGCATACAAAGCAATCTGAATTTCATTCTACAGCAACCTTCTATCTTTAAATCTGAAGAATTTGCTGATCTTTTAAAAAATAATGATGTCTTACTCTTTCATTTAACAAATCCAAAAAGCCTAATGTCCAGTGTCGTTCTTACCCTCTTCTGAAAATTCCTATAAGTGGTAGCAGACAGGCAAGATAGCACATTTTGATAGAAATTTGAGATTTCTGCCACTGAAAGATGGCACCACAGTGCCAAGCATGATCTCATCTCTCCTGTCACACACCAATCCATGCTACTAATATTTTATAAATCCTCAGGGTCTCAAGTGAAGGTGATATGTACATGAATGCAATAAAAATAAAAGCATTCATCATATAGCCTTTCCCTGCAAGAGTCAGAATGAAGAAGAATAAAGAGAATTCTTTCTCACCAATCTGAACCATCTGAGCAATGTAATTTCTAGACACAAAACCTAATACCACTTTCTATATAATACAGCCCTTTCTATTGTTTTTCATGCTGCACCACTCTTAACAGACCATGAAGTCGTGCCAGGCTGATTCATGTCATAAAAACTTCCCAGTGCAGATTGAAATGCATCATACAGTCACACCGCACTTAAATGCCCATAGACTGCATTTATTTAATAGGAAATCCAGAAAATTCATGGCAGGTGTCTTATCTGTTTGTCTCTTCACTACCATGATAGGGAAGTTAAGTTTTTGTAACTTGGTCTCCCTTTACTCCTTTAGCTAATTTCAAATACTTGACTTCTACCCTGGTGGTAAAAGTATCCAGGTATCTGGCTGCAAGACTCTTCTTTTTGGGAAGATTAACCACAGCACGTGACAACAAAGTAAGTAAACTTGCCTTACTGCAAAGCAACTGACATGCAAAGAAATGTACTTTCACTTGGACTTAATTGAAATAAATTTGCAGTACTCTGTCATCATTTTTGTATTATTAATAAAGAAGTAACTGGGACATCAGACAGATCTTCATAGATCTTCACAGATCTTCTATTTGAAGGCCCTCCATCTCAAAGCAGTGCAGCAACTGCCTTTGAAAAGAGGGTCAGAGTTACTGAAGATTTTGGGCTTTTCCCAACTATTGTGCTTCTTTCAGCAGCTACAATCCTGCCCGAATTGCCATGAGAAATACAGCAGAATGCAAAAATGAGAAAATTCTAACTTGCTCATCCAGAAAATCCATTTAATGAGTGAAATAACTGTAGAAGTGGTCTAAATAGGGATAAATACCTTGTTTTCTAAACCCATCTGTTGTAAATCCTGTCAGAAATCTTTTCAAAAGGTTATAAATAATCTATTTTAGAAACAGGCAACACATTTATTCCTAGCAGCAAATTCAAACATGATGAGTAATCTGGCACAGAGCTTTTAAATTCACCAGCTGCCACCTACCTCGGGCAGCACCATACCTCATTTTATCTGTGTAGTATGAACCATTTGCTAATAACTGCTTGATGGTCATTGGTAATTCCCAATCCTAAATTTTCCACTCAAGCTGAAATTTAAAAAAAATACCACACCTAACAGAAGTATTTGAAACAGCCAAAAACTGACTAGAAAATGAAAATTATTCTGTTTGCAACAAGAAATACAAATCTGGACCATTAAAATATATTTTTCTATTCTTCAATGGAAGAAAAAATTGTTTGGTCTTGTTTAAAACCTAGTAAAGACAAAACATGCCTGCTTTAAATTGGACACAGGGATGGAAGATAGAAGTACCCAGATAATTCTCTGGTCTCATGAAAGAATACAAACTTTTAAGCGCTCCCCTGCACTTTAACATATACATAAATATAAAAATATACTTCTGTTAAAATGCCATCCTCCTAGAAAGCTGTGAGCTTAACTACATGAAGTAGTGTTTGCTTTAGCTTCCTTTAGGTAAGGAGAGGTAGTTTTGCTCTGCATTCCAGTTAACTTCCTGGACAAAAAAATGCTACAAGATTTGACTCACCATTCTTGTTAAATGACAATTTTAACAGAAGATCACTTGGGTTTCTTGGTAGAGAGGGAAGTTACTTTGGTTTGTCTTACCAGACTTCAGGTAAGGATGGGTAGCCACCTTCTTTGCCTACTCTTGAGTGAAATAATTATGAACTGCAAAAATTAGTTTTTATTTCAGCTACTTAAGCAAAAAAGCCAATACAGGTACACACTATCGCTGTCTTTTTGATAGGTACAGGATCAGATAGAAGTGACTGACAGACTCTGATCTGCTTTTACACAGCAATCACTACATACACTTGTATGGGAGTTCTATATGTCAAATATCTTCAGGGTTAACCTTATTTACTCAGCAATCTTTCCACAAGTCACAAAGATAATCACTAAATTAAATAATTTGATAAAGACCAGATGCCCCTACAGTACTTAGTTCAAGATCAACCACTCTAAATTCAGTTTCCTGAATAAATTATGTAAAAGAAGAAATTTCTTTGTCACAGATGTTCTCTTTCAACAAAATAAAATAGCCTAGGCAGGGAATATGTGAATTGACCACAGCATGATCACACAATCATATACCTGGACATAAAGTAACTTGAGACCAAGACCTGCTGTACAAGCTTTAGAGATGGAATCAGGGATCACTCAATGGCCTGAAAAATCTTAAAAAAGAATCAGTGCTGTGAAATGAGACACCATCAACCCTCTGAAACCTATCATTTTCTTGTGAATCTCCAGCCATTTATTTTATGTCGTTTTCACAGAGCTTGAAACAGTCTCTACTTGATGATTCTTTTTCTTGCCTGTCGTTTAAGAGTCAGCAAAGTGAAAAAAAAAATCTACAAGTAAAATACTTTTAATCTTGTGGCATTTCTTAGTGAATGAAGAAGCACTCTAAATTCACACTACGTTTCCTAAGCAAAGGAAAATTTTCTCCCGAGTTTACTGCAGTTTTATGCTTCTGCAGCTCCTGGGAACGAATTACTCGAGAACCTGCTTAATGCCATAGTAATACAGTAGTGATTTCAGTTTAAAGCTTGCTATCAAAATCCCAGAAGGAGAAGAGTAAATTTCTATTCTGCACAGGGAATTCTCCAGGTGTGTATAAGCCATGCTGAGACTGCAGAGGTATTTGGCTTGGCTCCATGGATGCTAGTTCAAGCAAGTTAATAAGATGGGATCCCCCTAGTTCTGGAAACAGAGGCCTTACCTGGATTTTACCTTTAAATTACTCCAATCTTTCTTCCTCCAAACTTAGAACAGTGAAGAGACAAGATGAATTCAAACTCACAAACTTTAGTCAAACACATATCTAACAAAAGTTCTGACTAAGTAAATAAAGACCAAACTCCTCAGCAATCTCCATAAACACCAGTACTGACTTTCTACACTAATCCAAAAAAATCAGAGTAATCATATTATTATTCTAAAAGATACATTTAAATACAAACTACAAATATCAGAGGAGCAATGCAGCTCATTAAACTAAATCCATGTAGGCACAGAGTATATATTCATGAAAGAAGATTGAATCATATGTTCTGGATATTTCTGAACACCAGAAGTGAATTTCAGCTACCGACAGTTGCAAACTTTCCATTATCCTCAGTAAGATTTTTATGCATTTACAGAATTTCAAAGGCACAGGAAATAATAAAATTTTCAGTGTGGGCATTAAAAAACCTAGAGGTTGTTTTCCTCGGGACTTGTTATTCTAAACAGTCTGCATCCTATACAGTGCATTCCAAACTGCACTCCAAGATGACCCAAGGGCAACAACCAGTGATGAACTTCATTAGCAAGCACAGAAATCTACTCCATCCCCTCTTCAATTTCAGGACTTCTTCATTTCAGAACTCTTTGAACGATACAAGAAAGACAGGACATGCAAAGCTTTTACTGCTGTGCAGGAAAAGCAGGATGAGCTGATCGTTTAGGGCCTGGTAGAAGCTCACCAAAGCCAACACAATCCTTTCTGCTGATTTCAATGGCTTTTACACCAGGCCCATAAACAGAGCAATAAAAACATCTAAATGAGTGGTTTTGGCTCGGTATCACCACACCCACCCCGTTTCAGCGATTGGTACTTGTTGGGGATTCGGCAAATGCGCTTGTACATGACACAGCAGGAAACAGAACGTTTGGAAATAGCACTTTGTCAGACAAAACCGCTTGCCTGGTGTTAGACAGTTACAACTATTAAGCGCTGGCTGCTTATTCCAGCCAGTGAAATGGTGTTGCAAATGAAAGATGAAGCATTGCATGAAGCCATGCTAAAATGGATAGAAGGATGGTTACTTACCAACGGGGCGAGCTGTTGACATTACAATGGTGTAGTGAGAACATAAAAAGGAAATTAAAAAAAGAAAAGAATATCTGTCAGAATGCATGACGTGTAATGTTACTTTCCACTATGGATACTACCATGGTAGCCAACCCCTCAAATGGCAGCCTAAGTCAAATGTTCACTGCTGTTATTGTTTAGTCACGTGCCACTATCATCCCATTTACTTGAGCATAACATCTGAACAAGCTGACTGGAACCATTCTCTGAGAAACATTTTTATTATCTTCGCATACCATCACCAAGTATCATTGTTAATGCCTGATAAAAGAAAAATTGCATTGCATTAGCACAAACTTTTAGATCTCAATGAACACATCAATTTAAGCCTCACACTGCCTAATGTCATGCAAGGCATTTGCTTTCTGAGTCAAATACCAATTGAATTTTAAGCATGACCAGTCAGTACAGCAGTAAGGGCTACAGAAAGCCCAGGATGGTTTTTCTCTTTCAATCATGGGCATGAAAGCTTACAGCAAAGTGCTTTTTCCTCACTGACAGTGCTGATGAAAATATAACAAATGGGCTGAAATGGCCACAGGGACTTCAACCCAGAACCTCCCAAATCACTGCTTAGATAACTTCTACTTCCTAAAAAGTTGCTGTTAAATGATCGACAGGTTAATTCTGTTTCAGGCTGATAGAGAGATTGAAAGTTGCCGCTGCAACAAGTGATTTTTTGGTTACAGCAACAGCCCTTCATTATATTTGTGCTGGGGAAGAGGGCTGTCAGTCCCTCTGCTAATAAAATAGAGACATCTCTTTCAGAAGACTTGAAATTTGGACATAAAATTGACTCCAGCCTGCATCTGTGTAGGCAAAGCTTCCCTTATTTTATTAGCAGCAATAGTAACACATTTCTGAGCAAAAACACAATTTTTTTTTTTTTTTTAAGGAGATTACCAGCCCTGTGTGCTTATGTGCAGGCTAGGGTCAAGTGTAAGACATGCAAGTTCAGGGGTAACAGAGCTTGCAAGGGCCTTCTTAGTTTTCAACCTTTCTGTGGCTCTGTCCCCATTTCATTTAACTGTAGCCTGCTGCCATTCTCACCCATCATCTATTGGAACACTTTTTGGCTTCCAGTATAATGGACATATTCCTTCTTCTGCAGAAAGATGAGGTGTAAGAGTGATATGCATCTTTCCAAGAGAGAGCATGGAGTCTGGGTCACAGAACTCAGATTCTGCTGTTGTTTGTGACAGTGTAATGCAACTTCCCTGACTGCATCCCCATCCTCTGGTTTAAGAAGATAGAGCAGTGAATGAGGGAGCTAAGGATTACATGGTTGCTGTCAGGTATGCAGATGGAACTACGTGACACCTGCAAGGTCCAAGGCATGCTCAAGGTAAATTTTGAAATGCTAAGTGGTTTTGCTCCTTTTCATGACATGGTAAAACCAGTGTCAGACAGCACTGTTAATTAAGAATTCAGAATTAAGGCTTTCTTTAATTAAAAAGTCCATTGTCCATCATACCTTTAAAATCAGTGGGAGATTTCCCAGTCCTTTGTTTTCATAAAATTCAGAGTTACAGCTCTCTACAATGAATTTCTTGGTTTTTCTCATTTTCTGTCATATCGTGAACATGAAATATGTTTCTAATATCACAGCTTCGAGTTGAATAAACATTATGTATTTGACTGTAAATGACAAACCCAGGGGGAAAAATACACAAGATAACGAAAACATGCTTTTACTGGGGGAAAATTGATTAAATTACATATTTCCTTGAGTTTTTTTCCCTTTAATTCCATTGGTCTCAAGCTTCGGTGATTTCAAAGGATATTTTTTCCTGGGTTCTAGCTATTGTTTACATGACAAGTCAGGGTAGCAAATCTGAAATTTGGAGTAATGCTCCAGTAATGTATACAGTGGACACTGTTCTAGGAGTGTTTAAAGGCCAGGGAATTGGTTACCAGAATTACTGGATACTGTGACCCTGCCTGTGACAAAGGGTGAGACTGTTTCTGGGAGTTCGCTGTGGTGACTAATTTCCCCATGTTACAGAAGGGAAGAACAACCTCTTACACACCTATTTCTTCACCTTAAAATGGGAAGAGCCATATTGTCACTTACAGTCTAAAGTGAACACTGAGGTAATATTTCACCAGACAGATTATAACAACGCTCTCTTTTCTTTGTTACATACTAACATCTCTCCCCCTACAAAGCCACTCAGTGGCTTTTTTTTTTTCCCTTTGAATTCAGCAAATTAACCTGAACTGTGTCCATGCATTAAATGGATGGAAATGGAAGCTGGCCTCTTGGGTCAGTTGACCCCAGTTCTAATAAAGCAATCCATTGAGACATTTGATTTAATGTGTATGAAAAGAGGAGGACAGATAAAGCTAAAAATGTTTTTATTAACCTTTCACAGCTCTACTGAAAACCGTCAGCATGCACCACTAAACTGTGAAATAGTGTCTGCATGATATCCATTGTGCCAAATTGCTGCTTATCTTTTGGAATGAAGTAATAACTATTACATTCTATTTACTCATATAGAAATATTAGCTTACAAACTTTTTCTCTCCCCGTAATCTTTAGCATGTCTATATCTACTGTCATGAAAGATATTTTGGCAACTCGTTATTCCGCCAGCCTTAAAACCTCCTTACCAAATCGAAGAGCAGCACATAAACCGTGAGTGGATACTAGAGACCACAAATATTTTAGGAGAGAATACATTAGTCTTTACCTTGTAATACTTGCAAAATTTAATTAGGATTTTTTCTTTCCTTTGGCTATGGTTTATTTTTTGGATAAAGGGTAGTGGTAGAGAGTTTAATTATGGCAGAGCTAATCACATAATAATATTATCTGTATTATGTTTGTCATTCATAAATATAGTTACTCTACTCCTTATACTTCTTAGAGAAAGAAACATGACTAATAGCCTGAACTGATGGCTCCCATATTAATGTCTATGCCCATGGTTATGTAGTGCTTGCTTATGCATATATATGCATCTGCTCTTCAATAAAAACACACTGGGACAGGACTTTAACCACAGGGAGATCCTGTCCCACTGAAATCAATTAAAATTTTGCCTGTGATATCAACAGGACCAGGATTTCCCCTACGCTGTGAATCAGTGCAGCAGCCACCATTGCAAAGGGTGTTTGGGACCCAAACAATGGCAGGGAAGGATGTGGCCCATCTCATCAGAAGGCAATTATCCGTGTGGGACACGGGCCCTGCCTCCGTGGGAACACTCACCTCGCACAGTGAGCGTAGCAGAAGCTTCCACTTTTCCAACTCGATTCTCAGCAATGCAGGTGTAGGTTCCTTCATCCGTGCTCATGGCTTTCTTAATGCGCAGCGTGTAGTCGTCTTTGATGTCATACCTGTGTCACAGCAAAACAATGAAAACTCTTTTGGTGGGCAACAGAAATGGGCAAAAACTATCACCAGGAAAATGCCAGTCTGAATCTATCTTGGAGCCAAGTTTGGAAGATAAATTATTATCTAGCATTAGATAATTCCACCAAGCATTAATCTTCATGACATTTTTATTGCACTCTGCATTAGTTAGAAACTTTACATAAAATTAGTATTGCTATGTTCAGTATTAGGGCTTTATTAATAATATCATTCACTTTGTCCTTGATCTAGAGCAATAAGATAAAATTAAGGTATCAGACATCAGTTATCAATACATGACAGCTCAGGTTTATCATGCCTTTAACTATGTGAGCTACATGTTTTACTTTTTGCTGATTTGGAAATTTCCTTTTATATACAGTTCTTCCCTAGAGCAGCAATCCCTTAGGGAACTGTAAGCATGTTGGTAGGATCTCACACTATGCAATTGCAAACAATAAAAAATATATTCAAGCTCTGGTAGGTGACATTTATTGAAGAGGCACATTAAAGCAGATTTACCAATTTCACAGAAATACAACAGAATGATTCATTAAGGGTGGACAATAACATTTTCTCTTTCTTAAAAGAAATTAGAAACAATTCAATTGTGCTTTGTCCATTTCTTTGTTTCTACTGTTGAAATAATTCTAGAACTATGAGGATGTATAAAACTTAATACAATGTACTCCAACATGCAGTGAACATCTACTCTCAAGGCATTTAGATTGATTATACTCAGAAAAGCATTTTCAGTTAAATTGTTATTATCCTGCAGAAGTCATGCTTAACAAAGTATTTTAGGCTCTGATCCAAAGCTCACTAGGGTACAACAGGAGACTTCATGTTGTATAAAATATCTTTGGTTCCCAAACCAGGAAAACACTGTTTTTCAGCATAGATACTTTACCCATTAAATTTTCTTTTTAAATTGTTTTCAACACCATTTCTTTTCAATATAATACATTAAGTCACCTTGAATCTAGACTTGGCTTCCGATTCACATGTATCAGTGAAATAGGAACATGAAACTAAAGCCAGGTCTAGACTTTAGGAGGTTTCAGTACTATTTCTCACTGTATACACAGTCATGATGTAATTTTAGGACTCATTTACTGTCGCTTTGTTATGCAGTAAAGGCCTTGTATTCTTGTGCAGCAAACTCATTGAAATCTTATGGAAGAGCACCTTTAAATGTTTGGATGAATAAGGATGTAATGCAAAAAATCAGAGGAATGTTGTCAGGCTCTATGAGCATTTTTAGATGCTTTGGGAATGTGAAACATAACTTTTTGTGCACTTAATGTACATTGCTATTGGTTCCTTTATAAGGTTAGGTTTGTAGCGAGTTAGGTTTGTAGAGAGAGCACTGTGTGCTAAGAGACTTCAAAGCATCTTAATTCAGAGATCCCATATGCTGAAATATTTAAACTTCTGTTAGGTCTAACTAAAGCTCACAACATCAATTAGAGCATTACTAGCAATTCCAAGAACAAAGAGCAGTCAAGACATCTTTTCACACTCACCACAATACAACTTCTTTCTATATTTAGCAGGTCCAGTCTATTAATCAGCAAGAAATAGTTTTAAAAAGATGAATTTGAGGCTTACCATTCTGTTAGAGTTAACATAAAAACATATAATACCCATTTCCTTAGGAGTTACACTTAATTGTATGTATATGCCATACCTCAGGTTTAACTGATTAATAAGTGATATGCCAAGGGGAAGAGTAAGTAGATGCCATGGTAAACTTTAGAAACTTGTAGGGATAATATTTTTGCCAGAATAGTGCCATTGGTGGTGGGGACATGTATTTATGATGTTAGAGAACTTAATATGCACTTTCTGGAGAACTACAGATCTATTAAAACTACACTCAACAGCCACATGCAGCTGAAGAACATTTCTTCTAGAAATTGCTCACAAATTATGTCATTTTGCATGCTGTGCTACATTAGTCAATGGCAAATAAAAATCACTGTTTTCATAAGACAGAAAAGGCAAATTGTCCCCCTTAAAAATCTCAAGAATATGACAACATTATCCCACAATGATGGAGCAGTTATTTGTCTTTGGCGACCGCAGAGTTGCAGACAAGAGCAAATGCTTATTTTCCTGACATGAGGCCAGCTCTAGGAGACTGAAAATATAAATTTGTATTCAGCTCCTGTACGATGAGAAAACTAAGATCAGTTGTAAAATAAATACAAATTGGATATCGAAATCAGGGCTATAAAGCTGGGCAACAATTAGCCATCTATGTAATTGATTTTTTTTTTCCATACAACAGATAACATCCCTGCGTTTCACTTAATGCTGCCGAGAGCAAAACAGACAGGCAGCAGGACTGTATGTGAGTGAGGGGCTGCTTGAACTGGGATGCAGGCAGGCTGGGACAGGGAGCTCCTGCGTGCTGTGGGCTGCAGCTGACTCACTCTGTTTCCTGTCACGGATGTGCTGGTGCCGGCATGCCAGCCAGCTGCCTCGGAGGCTCCGGCAGCCTTTATCCCTGCACCTGCCAATCACACACATTGTGCCAAGGCTGCTGGGCGGAGGAGCCAGCTGCATGGCATGCCAGGACGCAGGGCGGTGGGTACAGCCAGCAGCTCCCACTCGGGTCACCAAACGGAGGCTGGCGTAAACATGGCACTGTCATGGTCCACTTAACAATTACTTCAAGGACAGGTTCATCTCTCCCAGTCTGCTCCTCCATACTTTTGGACCACCCTGACAGAATGTGCCATCTAGCAATTAGATTCATACATAGATGGACCCGTGGGGCGTTGCAACCATCTGCTGTCCGGCAGTATTGATACGCTGCCCCTCAGTCATCTGTTCCACCCGCACTGTCCCCAGAAGTCACCACGGTTCAGTGAAGAGCTTTGGCAGATGAAGAAGACAGGAAGGAGAAAGGAGGAAAACTGGCTTCTAGCCTGACCAACAGCAGCACAAACAAAATAACAAGGAGTGAAGAGTGAACATCTTTTCAATTTCTCAAACATCTACCTGCTCAGCCTTCAACAGTGCCTTGTCTCCTCTCTGTCCTACAGCCTCATATCCCCATAGCAAGATGCTTTCACCTCATTTTCTGTGGAAGTTCACTCTCATCTGGATTAGTGCTACTGAACACTTGGGAATGAGGATCAGGATTCTCTCTGCTAATACCAATCACAGAGAATGTTTACCAGGCTCATGGATTGATGATGGAATGGCAGAAAACCAGGGTGCAGTGGTTGAATTGCTCCTTAACATTGCCAGTGCATGAAGAAGGCAATGTCTTCAAAACATGTGCAGTGTCAAGAAACAATCTGTGACATATTGCCCCAATATTGCTGACTCCTAGCCAATTAATGCAACATTGAGCTAAAATCACAGGGCGTCAGACACCAGTTTCACATGTTTATGGACATCTAATTGATTTTAAGTATTTCTCTTTGTTAAACATTCAGAGGTGCTTAACCTTTCAGTTCAGCTTAGACTTCAGCCATCAGACTGAACGGGGAGAGCTCTTTTAAACAGCCAGTCAGTCTGTGCCAGAAATAAACCAGCCACTTTTGGGCACCACGTTACATAATTTCTGTTCTGCAAGTAATAGAGCAGTTCTGCCTCTAATTAAGTGAAAAGGAAGGGGCTGGCAGGGGACTGGCAAGGAAAAAAGAAAGAGAGAAACAAGAGGCACATGAGAAAACACTGCTGGTGAGGAAATTCTAATAGAAATTGGGTGATTTTGAGTGAAATCTGGCAGTCTCTGGCACATATGAATGCATTCATTGTTGCTAGTTTTGATTAATGACAGTTGTACAATAGTGTGCTGACAGTCACTGCCATACAGACACAATTTTTTTTGATATGAAACACTGCTGAAAATGCAACCCAATCAGATTTGGCCCCTGAACAACATGTGCTATCATCACTGTACCGTGAATTGAGATTGATTGGTAACCAGCTGTGACAAAGTGGGAAAAAGAGCCTTGTCTTTTTCAAGAAAAGAAAAGAAGAAAAATAAAAAACTGAATTGTGTCAAAACCATTACCATCTGCTCAGCCAAACAGCAAATAAAACAAAACACGTTAACTGTTTTTAAGTATCACAAGTTAATGTACTGAGGTTGAATTAATGTATTAACTTAAACATCTAAGAATAAACTTGAATTGAACTGGTTTTGTCACAGTTGGAATTTTTCTCCCCACATTCAAAAGTCTATATGTTCATACTCAGCCATCAATCTTCCTCATGACTATCAAATAAAAAAAATGAAAAGTAAACAAAAATTTACTGAAGCTAGAGAGATTTAACAATTTTTTTTTTTTTGCATTTAATATAAATTTTCCACAGTGTTTCCCAGAACCCCTAGTTTCCACATTTTCAAAACTGTGCGTGCAGCTATGCATAAAAATAAATGCACCTCTTTTGTTTTTAACATGCACAGATAGCAAAAATGCATCTGCAGCTGGAGTCATTAAATTCCTAAATATCCAAGTAGGCCTAACTGGTAATATAAGGATGTACTTGCTTTAGCAGTGTATTTTCAACTTCACAGAATACACTGCTGAACTCAAAAAATTCAACTGAAAAAGTATTATTTCTTGCTAAAGGCATATTGCAAAAGGAAAAAGTCACATCTGAACTGTTAAAGACTGATGCCAATGGCCTCAAAACATTTTTATTCATTTATACCAGGTATATATTTTCATCTAAAACATTCTCATAAATAAAGAATATTACATAATAAATTAGAATCTTTGCATGTACACATTGTAGGGTTGCTTTTTTTTTTTAGAGATGGCACAAAAATGACTTTGCTCTATTTTCCTTTGCCTGTTTGCCAGACTGTTTTGCAGAACACGCACAAAGCTTCAAGATTGCTCACAACGTCGATGATTAGGAAGCCCAAATAGAGAGATGTTACTGGCCAAAACCAGGGTAAACAGGAGACAGTTAAGGAGGCTTAAGCTTCTGTCTCCACTTCTCTTTTGTGGTGCTGGCTCTTCAGCTCTCAGCATAGTGCCACAGCTTTTCTCTGGCTCCTGCACTCCCTGTGCCAGATGGAGGGAGCCAGAGGGAAGCTGCAGTGAGATGGGAAGAGTGAGCTGTTACCTGCTTCAGGCTGGTGTGATCCAGCAGCAGAAGGGAGAGCCTCCATGCCCACTGGCAATGCATATCTGACACAAGCTGAGTTTTTTTCACTTCCATCCCATGCATTGATATGTGGAAGAAGAGAGAAGCCCAAACCTATATGAGTAACAGCTTTCTGAGGGAAAGATAAAGGAGTGTCAGGTTTTCCTTCTCTAGCAAAACCTGGATCAGTGCCAGCTATGGATATATTTGTGTACACTGGTCTCAAACTCTGTTGTGACCCTGAAATCAAGGCTGCTTTTTGCTGTATGGCTCTAAGACAGTGCATACAGCCATGACAAATTGAGCTACTAGGGAGCTATCTCCAAGGTGCTGACAGGATGGCTACTCCTCACATCTGTATGTCCAGATTCCCATTTGTTTTTTGGCTCTGCCATTGATGCCAGAGAAAGGTAGGAGACAATGTGACGTTACCTTGAACTTCTTTGTGTGAGACATATATGCAAGCAGTCATATAAAAGGGTTTCTATATTCGATATTTCCTTATTCTGTACAACAAACCAGGAAAAGAGCTGTGTGACACAGGCCACTATTCACTATTGTGATTTTTCTTCAATTATGCTGATGCAGGTTCTGCTTTAGTCCAAAACCTCTTGTGGGTTGTGATCAGCAGATTATTTGTATCGGTTAGAGTAGACACTCTCAACTGCAATAATATAAAACAGAAACCCACACTCCACCATGTTTGAAAGCAAGGCATTCAATAAAATGTTCTAAATCTTATAAAATATGTGTACAGCTGTTACAGTTACTGGGCCAACATTGGGAAACCATACCTGTGTCCAAGGAAACGGTGTTTTCCAAATTATCTGGAAATATTACACTCCACAGCACTGCTCTTACATGCAAACAGACAGGTACGATCACACGTAAAAATGTGTAGTCTCTTACAAAATCAGGAGCCATGTGCTCAGAAGAGAATCAAGACAGAAAACTGAGACTAGTTTTTGATTCTCTTTGAAATAATTTGGAAACAAACAGCAGTTAAGAACAAAACATAAGTCTGGGAATCAACGACTTGGTAAATCCTATCTAAACTTATGCAGGTTCCATCCTTTACCTCTACATCTCTGTTTGCACATGGAAGTGTACTCATAGGGAATTACCACATGATAATTACCCAAAATGGGCTTCTGATTTGATTTTAGTTCCAGACAGAGCTCCACATTTCAGAAACTGGAGCGTTAGTGGAAGTATGATCTAAGAGACCGTGTAATGACTTGGCGTGGCGACCTATCCCCCCGTCACCAGGAGTAGTCTTCTCCCTCACAGATGAGACACATTTGTCAGGCACTGGGGGAGATTTATGTTATCAACGCCTGTGTCATAAATTCATCCCTCAGAAAGGTACCCTTGATGCTCAGAGTTATCTGGTTTTGTCCATTTCAGTTTATGAAAAAGTGAAACATTACTGCAAGGACTGGAACAAAACAAGATCTGAGCCCAAATTCATGCACTCACTAAACTTGGCTTATTGCATTTTTTTAACATGAGCATGCAGATCATGAGTAGTTTGAAATAAACAGAATTTGTGTTTGCTTGTTTATTACTATTTGCCTTAAGCACATGAGAGATTACTATAAACTTGTCAGAGAAATGAAATATTTCCTAATCTGTATTTTGAATCAGTAACCAACCTTGAAGTGGTAATTAAAGATGAAGTCATGTTAATGTTTTAATGAAAGTGCCTTCAACACTGCAGTTGGGCCAGAAGTCATATTCTTAAAAAGTACATTTTGCCAGTTAAGCAATTATCAACATCAAACTTACTGATAAGAACTTGAAATAATTTTTAGGCTTAAAACTTTACCACTGAAGTGTTTTCACTGACACTGTAAGTTAATTTGTTTTTAACTGAGATGACAACTTCTGTATCCCATGAAGAGATGGAATGAGTTAAAGCAGAAGACATCCTTGCAGGCCAGACATTCCAGTAGCATCAGTGGTTAGAGCTCTTGAATCTTACACCTACTTGAATATAACTACCAGCTTCCTCCTCCCTGCTTTCCTGAGGGTTTCATGCAAAAAAAAAAAAAAAATATATATACTTAATGATTTTTACTTTTTAATTCTATGGTTTTAGTAGTCAATAAACTGATAATAGTGAGCTTAAACTGTTTGATATCCATATACTTTACAAGAAAGAAGGCTACCTTAATATTCTAAAATTTATAAATACAGTATACAAACCACGTGATTACTAAGCTTTTACTTAGTGTACTTTGCTTTTTTTGATACTAAAGAAATATTTAAGCACTAGAAGGAGTTTTTTTTGAGTGAAATTCTACATTAAATTTTACTGTGTCCCCTTCCTGCAAGACTATTTTTTCACTGCAGCCTCAGATAAATGCATGTTTGAGGCTGCTACAACTGGCATTAAATATTGTTTCTGAACTCTTCTAGTGACTTCATTAATTCTCCGAAATTTAACTGTTTCAGGATGCAGAATAAGAAAGAATGAAAAGAAATAAGAACATTCTCCTGTGACAATACTATTTCTAGTACACTGTCAGTGATCTCTTCATAGATCACCAATAGTTCACACAGCATAAAGAGAAAACACGCAGGCAGGAGTGCTAGTTGACACAATTCCTTTATGGTTGCTGTCCACGGAGTTGTAAAGCTATTTTTCCAACCCTGACCCTTATGTAAGCAACTGGAGACTGTTTTCATGAATCTGCAAGCAGACTGGCTGAAACAATAGCTCTTCTTCAGCTCTGTGGTGAGAACTGACACTTAACATGAAGCCAATTTAAATGTCAATGTTATTAACTGTTTCTCTGCTGATCAGTCTAGCAGAGCCACACATCTACTACTTTTGCTCACAGCATTTAATATTTCAGACAAATGGAATGGCAGGCAACTCCTGAGTTAGACTATAAACCTCTGGGGTAACTGCGGGACGATGCAATTATAGGACTTTATTCAATGTCAGGTTTTGAGGGATTTAAAATGTAGAAAATGCTCTCATTTACACATTCACTTGGGCATGTGCTCCTCATACAACTGTAAGGAATATGTTTCCACTTACAGAGCAGGAAGGGATCAGTGACAGGCAAAACAGCAATCAGAGAAAAGGGATACTCAACCAGAAGTGCAACAGGAGGGAGTACCCCACCACCACTGAGGTACATCATCTTGATCCCATATACACAAAAATTAACCAATCCCTGCATCCATTTAACCCCTCATCACCTCTCTATCTCTAAATGACATCTCTGATTTTACGGAAGTTTCCTCAAATGGTTCAACATAACAGCTGAAAAGATGCTTATGCTGCACTTGGCTTGAGATCTGCGGGTGGTCACTTGTGCCCCATGGACTCTGCAAGTTACAGAGCAGCTCTCTCTGTGTCAGACATCTACAACAACATCCTCTGCAAACCTCCTCTGCTGCCTCCAGATGTATGTAAGGATACAAATACCACATTAAACCTCTTTCTTTCACTGTCTCCTTTTGACAAGCTATTAAGAACATCCAATCTTCTCCCCTATGCTCCTCATAAAGGGACTTAATCTCTCCTTAACGCTTTAGCTTCAGGAAAAAAAAGATGGGCATGTGAATCATACAGGATCTAACCAGAAATGACAAATAGCACATGTAATATAGCTAATATGAAAAACATCCTTTTCCCCCGACTCTTTATTTAAAACTGTTAATTGTTATTAATTGCAATAGAAATTTGCTGATGTAACCAAATATTATATTCATTACATTACTAAAACACACTCTTTAATTAATTTTCAATACACATTAGACTGCATTTTGTTACAATCTGCACAGATATTAACTCGAACAAAGCACATAGCACTGTAGTGTTATTAACTCATATTTCATTGAAAGGTCATTCTCCCCTTGGTTGTATCTAGAGGGGGCTGGAGTTAAATACCTCACTATCCTATCCACAGAATATAAATGGAATTACGGAGCACCACTCTCTATTCTTAAAAATTACTGTCTCTCTTGCTTACAGAGCCTTATCTTGTGGTCATGATGTGGTGGGTAGGTGCAAGGTGCCCACCAAAGCTCTCATGAGAGAGCAACAGCTCTGCAGACATGAAGGTCAGTGAAGAAGGAGGAGAGGAGGTACTCCAGGCACAGGAGCAGACTATTCTCCCTGAGGAGGAAGCAGTGGTAGAGACAAGATGTGTTGAACTGACCACAACCCCTGTTCTCTGTCCCCTTGCACCCCACGAGGGAGCAGGTGAAGAAAATTGGGGGGAAACTCGAGCCCAGGAAGAAGGAGGGGGGAGGGTGTTTATAAGATTTGGTTCTGTTTCTCATTATCCTATTTCGATTCGATTGATAATAAACTGAACTAATTTTTCACCAAATTGAGTCTGTTTTGCCCATGACAGTAACTGGTGAATGATGTCTCCCCATTCCTGTCTTGATCCGTGAGCCATTCATTACATTTTCTGCCCCCTGTCCAGCTGAGGAGGGAATAACAGAAAGGCTATGGGGGACACTTGACATCCAGCCAGGGTCAGCCCACCAAAATGAAGAAATACAAATGCAAAGCTTCTCTGGCTATCAAGCTCTTTCTGGTCTCCTCTTAAAAAATCCAGCTTTTCTTAGTTCATTAGGTTTGCTGTCGGTTGTGTTTAAAGCCATTTCCAAGACTTGCATCTGGAACACAGTAAGATATTTTTAAAATGTCATGTTATACTCTTAGTTTTGAGCTCATGAGAAGCCATGGGGGAAAGCAGAGAAATTATAGGTGAGCTTTTCCAGTAAGTTCTAGCAGAAGTGTGACAGACAGCATTTCTGCCCAGACTATGCATATGCATTAAAAAAAAAGCGGCCAGTTTTAAAAACATAGCAAAACTAACACCTACAGAGGCTTGTACTGTTGCAGCTAACACATATCTTAGAATACATTAACTCTGTGCTCTAAGAATGCTTATTCCCAAATAATTTTTAATGAACGTTCCTAATCTTCAGCAAATAAGAAAGCTTACTGTGCTGTTTATGCTTTTCATTGCTGTGTATCACTGCTCTGCTTCATTTAATAACCTACAATCTCTTAACACTTAGCAATATACCTTGTGTAAACTACACACCACTTTCCTTCTGAGGCATCACTCTTGGTTTTTCTGCCCACACTCCCATTGTGTGGGTGGCGCATAAAACAAACACCTCTTCCTGCTGGTGCAGTTGCCACTTTTCATCTCTAGTACAATATCCATCTAATCAGACAGTGCCTGTAAATGCAACTTAAAAGAGCAGGTTGTAATTTCATTAAAGATGTATTTACTGAACTAAAACAGCTGTTCTGGGCTGGAATGCAAAAAAAGGCCTATGTGATTGCTACTCAGTCATTTATAAGGCAACTGAAAAATATATTTGCTGAGCTAACCTCACTCTCCCGAAGAGCTGGCACTGCTAACTTCTTCTGTATAAAAGGTTTAAACAGTTATTATAGTGTGTCATAAATTTTGACTTGTAATTGAAAATCTCTTCACTTCCTAAAAAAAAAAAAGTACTTATTACTTGCTATATAATTACAGACCATGCAGCTGCTCTCCTCGGCTTCGCTAGAAAATTTGAAGACATGAAACACTGTACAAACCTTATTCAAAGGTTATTAAATTGCTAGTCATAGATCTGCCACTCTCATACTGTAGGCTCTCAATAATGTCATTTTCTTCCTGTTACCAGGACTAAAAAGTAGATGAATAAAAAGTTGATCCAGGCCATATTGCATTCCCTACCACACAGGAGACCATCAGATCCGTGGAAGGAAAGTATAATCTCTATTTTGGCTGAGAAGACATCAAAGGGAAAGATACTCGAACATGTGTCTGGAAAAAAATTTCAACGCATGAGGACAAATTTTATTTTATTTTCAGTACGCCCTAATCATTATGCATGGCCACACTTGTCTGAGCCACTTTAGCACAATCTTTGTGCCATTTCCTTGTGTCACTTATAATGAAGAAACTCTACTCATGAAATAGTGAACCTCATACTGCAGCCAAAGGCATAGGACTGGTGACCCCACAACATCCTGTTCACCTCCAGTAGTTTGACATGAGTCATACTTGATTAACTATTCCCTGGCCTTTGTGTACTGGGGAGGCTGTGGTGTGAAGCTGAATTTTTTTGAGCAATTAAAATAAAATATACACCATGTGCCTCTACCTTTGATTCACAATACATTTCAGTCTTGGGTCACTGGTTTGAAGTGGACAGCTTCTGGAAAAAGGCTTTACATACCACTGACTTCACACAGGATTTTGATTCTCCCTGTTGGTGCAGTATCAACATTTAAATCAGCAACATATCAATTCGCTGAGACCAATTTAGGCTCTAACAAGAATTTTAAAGACTGCAGAATATCTTATATTTATTATCACAGTGGTGCAAAAGAACTATGAAAACAGTTATCATACATAAGTCACACTACTGTTTTCACCTAGTATTTATCATTTTTAAATTCCAGCCCAGTCACACACAGAGGAGCTCCATGATATATACGGCAGTCTGAAAAGTCAGATTCACAGGATGCTGGACAAGTAACTGCCTTTGACTACTAGTGAGGACAATGTTTCCCAGGCATTTTAAAAACTGCTACTCAAAGAACCACTTTAAGGTTTTAAATTCAAAATACAGACTATCACAGTTGGTTTAGATCATCAGTTCAAAACAACTGAAATTGGGAATGAAGTTTTGCACCTTCAGAACAAACTACCTATTTTCAGATTTAAAGCATGGTTATTCATATACTCCTGGGTAATTACACAGACAATTTGACAAATAGCCAAATTATTTTCTTAAAAAGAGTCATGTTTTCAAACATAATGCTTTCTTTAGAAGTTGGGGTTTTTTTTCATTTAATCCAATTGCAACTGGAGTTGCTTAGAGTCCATCAGGGACCTTTATAATTAGGACTTAGCCTGAAATTATTTTCCAATTATTACTCAACACACCAGTCAGTGCAGCAATACAGTTCATATTTGCCACCAGAAATCACTGTGATTACTTTTCTCTTTGCTTTCAAATGGGTCACTAAAAAACCTAAAAGTAAGTAAGGTGGAAAAACAGACAAGTATTTCTTAAAGACTATGGATCCACTACCACTGATTCTGGCATTCACCAGAAGCAAATTACAGAAACAAAATGCACACAAAAATTCAGTTTGTTCTACTTTGCTGTCACTGAACTAAACACTTTTGAAAGCTGAATTAACAATAGACACATTTTAAAATCTTCAGTAACTGTTGAAACAGGTATGTACTATAAATTGTCTGGCAACCTAGGGATGAAGCCAAAATGAAATTATTGAAAAAATGAAAACAGACAGTTGTGCAAAGAACATTGTTAGCTGTAGAAGCAGGAAATTGATATTGAAAGTTTTAAGACAAATAGCTCACAGATTTGCTCAGAAGTATTTATGCTTGTAGGAAGAATAACAAAGGGAAATCCTTGAGGGCTTTATATTTCACTGTAGATGTTAAAATGCTTAAAATATATGAGCTCAGAGGATGAAAGCTAATTTGTCTTTTACCTCAAAAAAAAAAAAAAAAAACCCTCTCATTTCAATAAGGAGGAACCATTTTGACATTCTTTTCTTAATTTTCCTATCCATCCATTCATTCAGACTGTACCTGGGCAAATTTCTTTGCTGGTATTAAAAAATACAGACAAAAACCCAATAGCTCTTGTTTTTCAGGTTTCAAGTTTATCTTCCTTGAGTAAGCGTCATGCAGCATGGCTTGGAAATTTCCACTTTTTGGACTGTGACAATATGCTCACATATTGTGCTATATAAATAAAAAAATTATAGAATAGAAAGCAGACAATGCTGACTATCACAGGCGTTTGCCTCTGAAGTGCAGATGTTGGAGAAAAGAAGGGAATAAAGTCACCAAAAATGTCTAACAGAAGAGCAATCTAACCAAAGATATGTGGGTTCATCATCTACTGCTTCTGCTTATGAGACCTAGAAGCAGACATGATTTAAAACAACAGAAGTAGCACAAAAGCAAGAATAAATCCCAGAAATGCAATGTATTTACTGTGGACTACTCTACAATGCACAGTTAAAGAGCACACAAATAGAAAAATCCACCCTGACATCCAGAAGTCTTCTCTTGAAAATAATATTTTATGTGTTACATTCATACACATCTGTCACTATAATTAGCAAAACAGCTATGTCATTTTTTAATTTGTTTTAAATTGCAAGAAAATTAATTTTTTTTAAAAAGTACATATATATATATATACACACACACACAGGTATCTAACTTACATAGAAATCTATTTTTCTATTAGTATATTCAACTGATGGAAAAGATCAGCTGTGGTTGGGGGGGTGGGGGGAAGAAGAGGTACTATTCATGTCTACTGCTAAAATTAAAACTGTCCAAAAATAAATCAGAACTCATAGTGCCAGAAGGATTTGTTGGGTTATGGAGACCTGGGCTCTAATTCTTGTTTCCAGAGCTATTTCCATGTTGAGATTTTTAATGAAATAATGATTCAGCATCAAAACAAGAAAGAGTTCCAGAAAATGAGGACCAAACACCGCTCTGTGAGCTGAAAGGAGCCAAACTAATTTAAAACCCTTTTGCAGAAGAGACTCCCTTCCCCTGCTCACTAAAATTTTCTCCTTGTTGGTTCCAGACTAAATTAATCTTTCTTGAACACAGGGGGCCTGTTCCAGATTTCAGCTCTGCTTTACACTTCTGCTAGTCTGGCTTTTTGTTTCCTCAAGAGGAAGGTTTCTCTCCAAGACTTAATAGACATGAACCAAGGAGCCAGCAAAGCCCACCATGCTCTGCTTGTAATTCACCTTGCCAGTGCAACAGAGCAACTTTCCTGCCAAGTTTTCTCCCTCTTGGTATCAGCACATCATTCTGAAGGCTACTATCACTATTACAGTCCTAAAACATCTTTACTGTCTCCAATAAATTCACTGAATACCCATGTGCTCACAACAGCTACACATCACCTTTCTTCCCTCCACAGGAATCCATTATCTGGACAATTCACCCAGGCTGGGTTCGCCTGCGCAGCGGCTCCGGAACAAGATTTGTAGCGCCAAAAGAGCAGCAATATGGGACATAAATCTTGGATACAATGTCAAAGAACAAACTCTTAGCAGTAGGGATGCATTCCAGCATTGTGCGACAATTGAAATTTGAAAGTGAATGTTGCTCTCACCTTCCCCTCGGTAAGTCTGCATCATCTTTCTTCCACCGGACTGTGGGTGTGGGATCCCCCTGCACCTGGCATCGGAAATCCACTGCCTCCTCCTCCAGCACCACTTGGTTAATCGGTCGCCTGAGGAACGTGGGCCGCTCTTGAAAGAGACATTAAAATTCCACAGTGAGTCAGAGGCCTGAAATGAACACTTTTTGACTTTTCAGCATCTTGTCGCTTACCCATCCATCAAACAGAAAGGAGGCTGAGCTCCACAAATTCAGACAAGTGGAACTGATGATGTGCATAAAAAGCCAGGGAGAGGGCTGCCAGGCTGGAGAGGGCTGCCAGGCTGGAGAGGCAGGGGCTCTCCCATCCCGCCCTCCAGCAAGAGCCACCAGAAGGCAGCCTGTGCCAGGACTGACCGGCCACCTGCTGGACAGCGCAGAGGCCTCCGAGGCCATGCCCTTCCCTGGAAACGCTGCGGCTCTGCAGTGCTACACATATGGAGACTGGGCTGGGAGCTCCTGCTGCAGCAACGTATGAGCTGCCAATGGAGCCAGCGTGCCTTTAGCAGTGATCAATACCTTGGTGCTTCGGAGGAGAACTTAAACTCCGTGTTAAGCATCTCAGGCAGTGCGAACTGTCGTACACAGGACAGAACTTCCCTGGTCCCCATCGCCAACTTCACCATGGAAAACCAAATTAAGGGCTGAGTAATAACTTCTGTTTACCCTTGTTATGTTAGGCTGCACGGCTACAAATAGTATTAATCACCATAATGTTATACAGGCCTGCTTAAAATCCAGACGCAGAGCCACAATCTGATCTCAGTTATACTGGTACAAAATCCAAGTACCGGTAATTGCATTTGAAAGGATGTCACTGGGGTTAGCTTCCAAGTTGCCTTTGGACTGCACAAATTTTGTTCTGTCCTCTCAGCCACACCACACTTTTATTGCCATAAATTATTTATGCTAGTCAAACCATTGTAAGACTGGGTTTATAGGGAACAGTATTTCCACTCAAGACAGGAATTTATCATAAAGACATTTAAAACTGGTTACACACTATGTTTCACATTTCACTCTCAGCAAGTTAAGGGATTTGATGTCACTTAAAAAAAATTTCTCAAAATCCACACAGATGCAAGCAATACCAGATTCTGACTCAGGCAGTTTGTCTTGATAACTACAGAGCTAATTTTATATGTTTGTTATGAATGATTATTACATGCAAATAATTTTTAAGAAAAAGTTAGAAGAACATTAACAAGGTTGCAAAATCAAGCAGGCCACACTTACTGACAGAATTAAGGCTGCCTGAATGTCTTTTAATCACTTCCTTTCTGGTCTTGATGCCTTATGGGACTGGTTGCAATTATATGATCACACATTATTTTTTCCCAAAACATCTCCAGATTGTTGGTATTCATTTAAAAAGCAGGTGTTTAATATTTTGCTGTAGTTGTATCATTTAGAGGGTGCCCCCCAGTCTTACTACTCAAACGTCACTTCAAAGACAGAATTATTAATTTCCTCATGACCTCAATTACACCTATCTTAATGCTTTATAATCAACTCACTTATTTTCATAGTTCCTCTCTGAGGTACGATAGAGATCTTAGAAAGCAAGGTAAAAAGTACCTGCTAAATTTTGATGCTCAACCTGAGCCACAAAACTGGCAATTTTTTTGGGGGGGGGAGGGAGGGGATGTGTTGGGTGGAAATTAAGCATTAATTTTGTGTGTTCAAAGTTCAGCTTCCATTAATTCAACTGCAGACACAAAAAAGTGTTCACCACTTTTACAAATCAAAATATCAGTCAGAAAATGAGGAACACAAAACCACCTGTTAGTAATTATGTAAATGAGTGACAGCATCACACAGGAATTCCATATTAGCAGGGAAACCTATTGGCAGGGGAAAACATATTTTGTCAGCAGAAGAATAGACATGCTCAAGTATCTATAGCACTTCTCCAGATGCTAGAGATAAAAGCATGTCCAACGGGCACAGATTCTTCTCCCCAAGCCATTGCTTTTGTCCTATTCCTATTCCTGCCCCGGATCTGCAGATTCCAGCAATGTTTGGGCAAGTAAATTCATTTCTAGCCTCTCCGCACACACTGAAATTTTTATAATTTCCTGTTTTAAGTGTGTGTACAAGCCATATCCAGCTGCTGACTGTTTCCTTGTCAACTTGTCCTTTTTAGCCCAGAAATACCACTTTTCACACCTGGAACCCAGAAAGTTCACATGTCCAGTTCCTCTTCCAACTATCCCTGCCTCTTCCTTCTTCCTACCTCACAGCAAACGGACTCTTCTGCCCTGAGCGTTTGGTCTACACTTGAACTGGAGCTCCTTTTCCCCAGGTCGCCCAAATAGAGCCTATCCACAAACTTAACACAAGAAATTCAGCTGAAGTACCCAAGGACCCTCCCAGGAGAGTGACAGCAGCAGGAACACCGTGCAGATACAGGAAAATGCTGCCCAGATCTGCATTCGTGGGTTCTCTGGTGTATGAATTAATGACTCTATTACTTTTTTTCTTAGACAGGTGTATATTTGGCTAAATTTAGTGAAAATCCTCTGGACAAGACAAAAAAAAAAGTACACCTCTGGCACAGGTTAGCTACTTCCCAACATATTTTAAGTGCCTGATACTCAGTATGAGGCACCTGCACTTCTCAGGACAAAAAGCTTCCTCCATTTTGCTCCTTCCAATCCTTGCCCATTTCACTCCAAACTGCAAGAACTTCAACATTCTTAGAGAAGAGTGAATTATTTTGTCAATTTCATTTTCTCAATTAAAATCAGTTTTCCAGTCAGGCATGAAAAGTTTTTGATAAGGCCATTTTAATTTGATAAACTTATTAAAACTGGACAAAACAAAACAAAAAAAACCCACAATTATTTTTTAGTCTTAATGCTAAGCAATGTACTTGGCCCATCTGTAACTATGTGAATCTGGAAGGGAGTATTTTAATGACACTGTCTGCAAGTTGCAACAGCATCTTTTTCACTCACAACTTCTCTCCTAAGAAGAGCTGACACCAACTCCTGCTCTGAGCTCACACAAAATTCCCTCTTCATTTTGGCATTTTTTTCAAGACATGATCCTAAAGAAAGAAATTCAGATCCAGATTAGCATTCTAACTGGTGATTTAGAGGCCCTGGTTCAGCCCCATTGAATTTAAATAACTCTGTGGGTGTCTGTACACTGGCTTGGTCTGCATACAAAAATCATTTTAGACCATGTTTGCAAAAGCTGCATGTAAACAGCTAAGAAATTAGCATGTGCAGACTTATGAAATTGCTACTTGTGGCTGTAAATTCTCCCATACAGGAGATGAGAAAATAAATTCCTGTCTCATTTTGAGGAGAAGCCAGCTGAGGGGAAAGTAAATGGCCCTGAGGTCATTAGGTAAATCACTGGATTCCACATCAAGGCAATTTAGGAGAAGACACACGTATTTGTTTCATATCAGCTTCTAAAACTGTATTTTCAAAAACATTTCCAAAGTTGCTAGAAAATAACTAACTGCATAAGGACAGAGCCCTGTTAGCAAGAACATGCAAATACCAACAACCACTGGTTCCATTTTTCCATCATCTCTGCATTTTGCACAGTGTGAATCAGGAAAGAACAAGTTACCTCTCATGTTGTTTCCTGTATTTGTATCAGTCAGAAAACCCCTTGAATATGTCCAATAGCTAATTATACAGCTATAAAGTGATCAGAGTGAATGCCATTGCCAATGCAATTAACATTCTTTATGTGAGATTAACTGGATTTGAGTCACCTGCATAACTTGCTTACAATGTTAATCTCTCAGGAGACAGAGCACTGCTTGCCCAAGCATGCTAAATAAAGAAGGTTTCTTCACACAGCCAGGTCAAATTTAGTTTCAGAGCTAATCTTGAGGGGAAAAAAAAATCTTTTTCATATTTTTTCTTCTGAAATGGTTTGCCCATAAATAAAGCCTTGCGATATAATTAAACATTGTTACTCTGTCAACAGCATCCAGAACACAATATATTTGAGAAATAACAAGAAAAGGTGATAAATTAAAATCATAGGCATATATAAAAATTTTAATATAGCTATTTTATAAGCTTTCACTGAGTAAATAAAGTACCCACTTCCCAGACTTTCTCTGATGAATATTAAAAATCTTTGAAGAGAACTATAAAATAGGTCATGGTTATATGTCATGTCAACCAGTCATGCTATTACTAGGGTGACCTTTATAACTTCAGAATAAACTTTGCTTGCAGTTATAAAAGGGGATTGTTAAGGCAATCTGGACACACACCTACAATCTGTTGCAGTGCTTGAGGTATGTGCTGTAAGGAAACCTACAGACCTTAGCCAGAAACAGCAAAATGCTTTCCTTGCTTTGGGTGATGACACAAGTTAACCTCAGAACTCAATTTTTCCCATATTTAACAATTGGTTTGAGTATCACAGTCAATTAGAGAGACTCAGATGACCTTCAGATGTATTACTGCCCTTTCTCTGTTCCTCAAAAAGTTAGACAGCCATACATGGGGCCTCAATCTAATTAAAATGATCCTAACTACCTTAATATATTTTCTCTGCTGAGGCAACTGCTAGAGTGAAGGATTTGATGGTCCCCATAATGTAGAGTCTCAATCTGATTTAGAATTATTCTTGTTTTCTCTGTCTTTGATGGAGAGAAGACATCATTTTTCTAAAATGTTTTTGTGTTCTAAAAAGAGCATTAAAACACAAATTAAAAGGCTTTGGGGAGGATTTAATAGCAAATAGTTACAAATAAAAGCTTTTTTCACTTCAGCATTCTGATTCAAAAGGAAAAAAATGAAACATTAGATGGTTGCAAGTAAGTTTCACTTCAGAACGCTGTCAGTAGCATAGATATTTCATTAAATGCAACATGCTCTGAATGAAGTAAACCTCTCTGCCAAAAAAGAACATGTGGAAGAAGACAGGATATTACAATCTCACTAAATTTACCTATGTTGGCCAAATAAATGAAAGTAAAATTGCAAAAGCAGGCCATTTTATATTTAAAGACATTCTTCCACTACATCTTTTTAGGCACTTTTCCCTTTTTCATCTGAGAAATAAGCACTTGTGTAGACATTGCAAACTCCTACACTCTAAGCAGCACCCAAGGCGTGATGAGCTTGCACAGTAAAGCCACGGAACACCAGTAAGAGGCAACTGCAGCGAAATGAATGTTATCAGTTGCTAGTGCTTTTCTCCTTTTATCTACATCTACAGCCATGTTAATTACAGTTTTTACTAACTGTTACATACAAACTTTGGGGACCAAATCAGACACTTTTTCAGAGCTGTATCATTATCCTATTACAACTTCTTGGTATCTGTGGACAACAAATATTCTAAAGCTGACCTGGCTTTTTGCAAACTGCCACAAATAGACTGCAAGTGGAAAATACAGGGATTTGAAGAAAACCAGGAGGAGCTTTGATCTGAAGGACAAAATACACACTGCTGATTCCTCTGTCTTGACCTATGAATGTATGCCTGGTTTTGGTAGATTTTTCCATGCGACTGGGAAAGCTTTCCAGGATACAATTGGTCAGGACTCCGCTAAGGCCTTCTACATAGGCAGAGCTCAAGAAAGTAAAATGGGGCACAATGTCTTCATTAAAGGGATTTTGAGGATTTTTTTCCTCTAACACCATGTCATCACAGTATACTCTTCCTGAAACTAGGGTGTCTCTTTCAGCCTGACAATATCTACAGAACATCAAACACAGATACTTCCTCAAGCATCGGACAAAAATACCTCTTCATCCCACAGGACCTTATTAGCTGAAAAAAGGTTCAGGTACCAAAGCTCAAATCAAAGATTAATCCAAAACAATCTTTAATATGTCCAAATTGACATATCTTTTTAAAGACATTTTTGTACTCTTCTTATGCTTTATATTCTTTTGAGGCTCTTCTAAATATATCTTTTTCCATTGCTTGATGCCAGTCTCTTGAAGTTGATATACTAAGGCTTTCATTGATTTCACTGAGCTTTAGAATCAATATACAAGATATACCTTTGTACATTCTCTTCAAACATACTATTTTAAGTGCTAAGGAAAATACAAGAGTCTGAAACAGTTAAAAAACCTTGAAAACTTATCTCAGAATGGTGAAGTAGCATGACAAAATGATAAAGGTTACCTTAAGGAGCAATTCCTTCTTTATTTAATTTCTGGCTCCATATTATGTATTTACAAACAAAGCTCTCTTACAAATTGGAATTAAACTGTTTCTGTTTTGCATCTTGCTTTAATTCTGTTCAGCCAAGGGCTATGAGCCCAAACACAAGCAATGCAGCCTAATTTGTATCACTTACACTTTGGAAATTGGCCTTTAGAATAGTGTGCACACAATAATCAAGTCCCATGCTGCCTCTTTTTGTGAGCTTTAGGACTGAGGTTATTAACTTTCTTTAAAGGCCAACTTAAGACTCTGTGACATAGCCTTTCTGCTTTACTCCAAGATTACACCTTGGAGCCTCACAAAGGCAAAAACTAGCAGTAATGCCTGAAAAAGAAGCCTAACAAATTATAGTGCATCTTTGCCACTATTTCAAACACAATTTTGGATAGCACTCTTATATGATCTTTATGGTATTTTACTGTGAAAGTTTGCCAATTTTTTGCTAATGGAAGAATCATGATTTGGGAACAAAAGTAATGCAATCTGCATTGACACTACCACTATACTGTTAGTAGTGCCTAGTGCCTAAATGTTGAAAACAGTATTTCCAATGCAGATAAGCTTGGAAAAGAAAGGTGAAAGTTCTACATGTACTATTCATAACTATCTCTCAGTAGTAAAGGTTATTGAATGGGTACCCAGCCAAGTGGACATATTCTGTACATGGGAAAAATTTATTTTCTCCCCCTACCACTTCCCAAGGTTCTTATGGCCCATTTTATTATATTGTTTTTAAACTCAGGAAAAGGTGTAATCTTTCAGGCTAAGCTTCCATGGTGTTCCCCTTGGGCCACCAGGTCCCACCACACTGACTCAGTTTTTCCAGAGGCAATGCCTCAAGCTAGATTTACTGTACAGGGAGCCAGAGATCTGTCACAAGTCACATGCAGAAGTTAACTTTGGGTATTACAGAATAACTTGCAAAGCCAAAAGTAACAAGTAGCTGCTTTCTGGAAAGGTTTGAGAACTAGTATGAAACAGTTCCTATGAAACTCCTATGAAACATAGAGTGTTTACTAAGGCTCCCTTCACACAGTGGAAAGGGTTTGGAGAGCTGTTATTTGGGAAAGGAATGAAGACGTGACTAATCAGCTAATTAATACACATTCCTTTCCCGAATCAGCACCAGCTATAGACTTGCCAGTCACCTAATAAAAATCTCTTTCAGTCAAGGTCTCATTATTTTTATTGTCAAGTCCATTTTCAAGTATGTTCAAAGCAGTTAAAGTCTGGCACATTAATTGCATAGGAGTATTTTTAGCATATTTTTCCTCAACATTTGCAATATTCCCATGTTCCTCGGACCTGTGAGTCATATTAGGGGAAGGCTGTGGACCTAACGTGTGATCCTAGTGGTTTTGCCTGTGTTCAGTGAAGCCAATTTGAACACGCAGAGCCAATCTGACATTTCCCAGAGTCGCTGGATTTATTGGATTTATTGTGCATGCTTAGAGTGATTGGACTGTCCAGTAGATGCTTTGCCTCCTGGAAACACCATGGATAACACTCTCCAGTCACTGGGCACATCCCTGCTCACACAAGGGCTGCTGGGCTGCTGCCTGGAGTCCAGGAATGGAATACAACTGCTGGAAAGCACAGGCAAGTCCCCTCCTTTTGTATGGAGCAGACCAGGATTACCCTGGACACGATGTTACAGAGAGCCCAGTGCACCAACACAGAGCTGCAGGGCCAGGAGGCAACCAGGAAATGGGCACAGGACAGCCAAACCATCTCGTGAGACAGCAGATCATAACCTGAGCACCTGCTTCCTGCACGCTCCTCTTGCACAGCAAAAAGGAAGGTGGGAAGGTATCTGGGAACACCCAGATAGAAGGGGAATTGTAGATAGGAAGATACCAAGACAGGGAATTTTAAATACAATTTTCTTTAGGCAGTCTAACACAATTAAGAAGAATTAAAATATCTAATTTCATTTATTGCTGATTTTGTTCAGTATTCACCAAATAGTTTTAGATTGTATTTTGCAAGTTGATTGCTATGATTATACCCTGTAAAAAAATCAGAATATTGTAATTGGCTATGTATTATTTTACATATCAAGACAAAACTAATATGGTTCATAGCTCTGCAGGATATGAAATTACATGCACATTTCAGTTTTCATTCCTACAGTTCAATGCTTTTTAACAAATTATTTTCTTAAGGATTTCTTAAGGCTTTGTAGTTTAGGACTGCAATCTGCTTGCTATCCACAGGGAGTATTACCAGAGATTAGCAGTACTTAAACTGATGAAGGAGATATGTCATGTCTCTTTTGCATCTGTATAAAGCTACAACTTTAACAGATTGGCTGCAAAGGGCATAATAAATTGATAGAGATTCTTTCTCTGGCTTTTTTTTTTTTAAGGTATAATAGTTCTGTCTTTAAAAGCCACATGTTTCCATGAATCCACAACAAACTAGTTGGAGTGGAAACCTTTACAGTCTTGTAAAGCTGGAAAGCAGCATATCCTCAGAAATTGATGGATCTTGTCTAGCAAAAATCCTTCCCTGCCTTTGGTGAATCCCATAATATATATATATATTCTTTTAAAGTGGATAAACAAATGTTGAATTGCACATACATGCAAACACAGAAATGGCAATAAGGACTGGGTTTTCCAGTGCACAGTATTAGGCAGAGGTGAAAAAATCAGGAGCATGTGCTTCACAAAGGACCTTAGGATTTCTATTAAAAGTCTCTCTGGGGTTACAAACGGTCTAGTTTGGAATTTCAGTACTGTATCAAGGATATCAAAGGGGTGCCACAGGAGGGAATATTAACACTATTTCTCTTTCTCTTTTGTCAGCATGGACATGTTTTCCTTAGCAGCAAGGGTTTTTTCCTTATTGATCTTCCTTTGTTTGCTCAGAAACTCTCGACTAATTCCTACAAACCCATGACTGTAGGATGCACCACAGCATGATTTTGTGGCTTTGCTTCTTATCCAGTTGTTAGCAGGATGGATCCAGCTTTAGGTTTGGTTATTACTCTGTTCTTGCTCTGGACCCTAACCATGGGGCAAGTGCTCCTAACAATTAACTCCTCGCCCTGCCCATCAGGTCTAGAAGCTCTTTCACACAGGAAACTTACTCAGTTTCGATTCATTCGGCAGCACCAAAAATCTAAATGGTGTTCTGGTTTACAGGATGGAAAGCTGTTTCAGGTCCTCTAAAAAAAGAATGACGAAAGTTATCTCTATATATTCAAAACTTTGATTTTGGAATTGTCTCCAATGCCTTTTTACTGATCAAGTGAGGTTTTTTGTGCTTTCCTACAAAGGTTTGATTTCACAACCCCTTGGGAATATAGAATTATTTAAATAGGCAATTCTGGTCTTAATCCCTGGTAAGCGGGCATTGTCAACTGCATTAGAAGTAGCTTAATTACATTTGGCCATTCTGTGAGGGAGAGCATAGTCCTGCATTACCATCTCTGGTTATGCACATCACTGTGGGCCTCCAGTTAGGCTGAAACTATGTGCTTAGAAGGAAAACGCTGAGCCATCACAGCTCCATCATTATAAACTGCAGCTTTTAAAACCTGGTCTCCTCCTGAATCTGTGAAATGCATCTTGAGCAGTACTGCTGTGTTTTGTTAACCTTGCTTTATCTCATGTTTTGATGAGCCACCCAGGGTAATTCAGCCTATGACATTTGTAGGGGAAAAGCAATAAAAGCAGGGGTCTCTTTACCAAAGACAGTCAGCTCTGCAGGGTCGCTGTCACGCTCCCCCACCATGTTGGTCCCAACACAGGTGTACATTCCTGCATCACTTTTTCTGGTGTTGGAGATCATCAGCTTCCCACCACGGATCTGTTTCAAAACAAGGAACATATTTTTAACTTCAGGTAAACAAAATACATCAGAAAAGGTGCTACCTTCTCAGGCGACAAGTTCCACAACCAAGGCATCCTAAAGTTTTGTCTGTAAATATATGTATAGCTTTAAAATTATATACTTATATATTTAAGTATCTTTAAATACTGTTCTAGAATACATTTTTATCCCATTGACTAATTTCAACTCGCAACTAATTTCAATTGTATTTCATTTTGCTCCTTTGGCTTTCATTTCCAAGGTTACACTTCTTGCTGCCTCTTGGCAGCACAGAGTACTTTTATTTTTTGCATGGCGATATGTAAAGCACTCTTGACATCTTTAGTGAAAGAAAGTTAGTTTTATTAGTTTTATTTTGTTAATTTTATTTTACTGGTGTCTGAACAGTTTCCTTGATCACTAATGAAGACAGGTTTTCTCTTTTTGTTGAGGCAAACAAACTGAATCTGTCCCAAACTGGGAATTCACCTGACACTTAAATATTTTCTTGGCTATAAAGGGTACTTACACAGTGGAAGACCGCGGTACTTGAAAGAAGTAAAGTAAAAATCTGTGGCTAGTGAAGTCACAGTGCCAAACGTTAGACAATGGGGTGCTCCCGAATAAGCTGGGAATTTAGCCAAACAAACTTGAGGGTCAGGGAATGATAGCCAGTTCTCTGCCACTCTTCACTCTTCTACTCTTGAGTAGACCCTAGCACAGACAAGCAGCAACAATTCTGATTCTTTGGCTTGGAATAATTTCTTAGGCATCCAGAGCCACTAACAAGTTTCCTGATAGCACTTCCATGTTGAATAAGGTCAGCACTGAATCATTCCATACAACATAAAACTTTATTGAAGAAATATAAATTATGAAAAGCTAAGCATTTAAAAATTAGGAATGAAACATGTTCTCACCCACTTAATTTGTCCCATTTGCTTGCACAGATCATGATTTATCTCTAATCACTTGGTAAGTTAAATATTTCTGCTGGATCCTTTTTCATTCAGTACAAGAAATGAACGGCCACAGAATTCAACCAGTGTTACTCATTTGCTTAACATTTTTTCCTTTTCAGGAACCATAATTCTTTAGAGCATGACTTCAGCCTTCATTTAGATACATCCAAATTGCTGCAATAACTAAAACATTACCAGTATCATTCTAAGCTATTGGGCTTTTTTTCCCCAGGGATTATTTGTGCATCTCATAGATATAACTGAATTTCCTTATAAAACACCTCCCTGATATTCTCAGTTTAGAGAACTGAGATGTAGAAAAAGTAAGACCAAACTGGTCAAAGACCTTCCATGACCAAATCTCCAGCTCTAATGGATGTCCATTAGACTGGATCTACAAACCAACCCTCAAAGAAGTTCAAGCTGGAGACCCAGACAAGGAGCAATAAACAGCCTTCCCCCTCATCTGGGAAAGCTCGGAGACGCAAACTGCCAAGAGCAACGACGAGTCTCTGTGGGAATGAAGGCTATAAAGCTGTGTAAGCTCTGCTGCACTCAGCTGTGGACCCCGTGTCTACAGACAAAAAACCACCTGAGTTGTACTCACACTGATCCGCTCCTCCCTGTCATCAATACGGACTTTGTCCTTCTTCCAGTAGATGGTAGGCTCAGGGTGCCCTCGAGGTGGCTGGCACTCCAGTATTGCAGGCTCTCCAGCTGCCACCACCACATCTGTAGGGTTTTGGCGGAAGTCATCCCGTAGCACTACAGCGATAAATGAGGGAGAGAGGAAAAAAATTAATAGAAGTAATGACATTGGAAGTGGAGGGAAAAAAAAGGTAGAAACACATAATATTGACCAAAAAAGTCTCAAACATCATTAGGTGATGACTTTGCATCTTATATTGACTGTAAAAGATGTCATAAATGAAGCTGGGCAGATATGCCCTTTTGTCCAGTGGAGGCAGATTTCACATACATGGCTTTTGTTTTCCCTTTTTTTTTTTCTTTGCAGATAAGAACACTGCTCTGTATTTAACTTAGAAAGACTTGTAGCACCCATTACTCCTCTTAACCTTGACAGGGTCTCTTTCCAGCATTGCAAAAGTAGCATTGCAGGTTGGATGTTAAGCTCTTTTCATGACAGAAAACAACCTGCTCAATATCTGCCTTGCCTGGGTCTCCAACTCCAGCACAACCTAGGTAAAGAACTAATACTGAATTGCAGAGTTACAACTTGATTAAGGCCATTGCCATTATTACTGCTATTATTGTAATTTTGGCACATACATGCCAAAATGGTCACCAGTTCTGAAAGGTGGCAGAGAAATAAAACTGATAGTAATGTACTTCCAGCATATTTATTGCTTCCTTCTCTATTTTTAGTTCTAATATTTTTGCCACCTTGACTAGCCCTGTACCACTACACTGAAAAAAAAGAGCATTTAAATCACCAAGCTGTTTGAGAACTAAATTAGGCAACACAGGCCAGCTTCTTATGTAAATCAAGCTTCTGGAAAGGATTAGGTCCAACTAGCTGGCTTCAGTGTGTTAGAATGATATCCACTTCATCCTTATTCTTCCATGTGTGTCCTAGTCTCTAGGTTAATTGACATTCTTATAAACATAAAACTGAAAATAGCTCTAGATGAGCTACTGAAATAGAATTTAGGGCACTGCCCCTCCTTGAATTTCAGCTACGCATGGCTTTCATTACAGCTTTAAAACAGTTCTCGCCCTTAATGGAACCAGGGCCCTCTGAGAAATTAGAAAACACTGTATCCTAGTGAAGGGGCAAGTCAGGAAGAGTTCAGCAGAAATTGCTCAGTCTCATTTCATAAGCAGAGATAATTTACTGCTTTCAATGTTAATAAAACGTGCCCCATTTTAACATTTGGAACTGAGTATTTTTCTCTTCTGTAATAAGCCAGAAGAAAAATATGATTAATACATAGAAGAATTGGTCTCTGAATAGTCTGAGGTGAGTGGGCTGTACATATGTGGCACTCAAAATGACATGGAGGTAAATTTTATTGTTCTCCATTTTGGAATACACAGGTAGATCCCAGAGGAAGGAAGGAATTAATTGGAAGTTAATTCCTTTTCTAACACACACACACACACACACACACAAAAGAAGTGACTATTTAGGTCTTGCTCTTGAAGCATAAAATAAAAGTAACAGGAGGCAGCTGGCAACAAATGCAGCTCTGGCAAGAACCCATAGTCTTCTTAGGTGACACACCCAATAGATAACAAAAAACTCAATCCCAAAATATTTCTGAATAATACAAACCCCTCATACACTTCTGATTCACAATAATCAAATTGGCAGAAATGGAATTTATAGAACTTCAAGATCAAATGGAAGAAATAACCTAGGCAATGCAGAGCACAGAATTAGTAGGATGAAGATCATGGGCTGCTGCTATTTGGCAGTACAACACTTTGCAAAGCCAAGAAAGTCAATACCATGGGAATGTCAGAGAAAGAACCAGAAAAAAGGTCTTAAAAAAATCATGGTTTTTAGGAAAGTATCTTCCTATGTCTCTGTGATCCCCATGATACACAGGAAGCAACAGCAATTCTAGACAATGCTATGCCCACTTTTGTATAACTGGCAAATAGATAATAATTCACTTCTTCCATTATTATTAGACACAAAATAAATATTATTTTTATTGGCTTGATTCTACTTGCAATTACAGAATTTCAGTGCAAATCCATTAGTGGAAAATCCCCAGAAAATCAGCAGATCCCACCACATAATGGCTTTATATTCCTGACTCCTAACTCCTGGCAGCAATATTAAGGAAAGCATTTTCCTTGAACATTTCACACTGCTATATGAACCTGACAAACACAGTTTCTTGGAGTGATACACAGTAAATTACATTAAATTTCTCTGAATCATCCCAGCAACTGTGTAAGGTTCCAATCAGCCTCAGAATATGAGGCTAAGAGGTGATTTGATTTTATCACGTTCCTTTACCTAAAGTCTCACTGCAAAACTGGCTTGAATAGAAGACAAAATTGGTGCTACAGACTTTGCTTAATCTTGCTCTGCACCTCAGCACATATGTGAATCTTGAATAGATATATCTCACCATTTCCATCTAAAGCATTCTGTGTTTTAGAGGGAAAAAAATGGTTGGAGAAAAAAGAAATAGGGGAAAAATAAAGTAGTGACAGAAAAGCAAAGATAAGAGAAAAATGTGTGAAACAGAAATTAAAATGAGAGAGTAACTCAGAGGGGAAGAGGGGGAAACACTAACTTTGGGGAGCCAAAAAGGAAAAATCCAGATAAAGGAAGGGAAGAAAAGAATAAAAGCAGAGAGAAAAACAAGGTAAAGAGCAAAGGGTACAGGCTGCCATTCCTGTGATTCAGTATTTTAATGCAATCTAACAACAATGAAATAAAGCATAGACATTAATCTGATCAGCCCAGCCACCCCAGAACATCCAAGTATCACCCTGGGAGAGAGGGAGCAGGGAAGAGGAGGCCAGAGCATGAGCTGGCGAGCTTGGCTTTCCTCCTGGAGTGGGCACAGGAAGCCACAGAAGGAAGGAGCATCAACTGGAAGTTGAGTTCACACATATTAGCACAGTAAATGGAAAAGTTGCAGCACAGCTTAGTGCACTCACCATATCTAATGGTACAGTCATCTGTGAAAACAGAAAAATGATTGAGAGCTGCAGAATATTCCTCAGCCAATTATCCACAATTGCTGGGTACTTCCAAATAACTATTAGCATGCCTGAGCAGACCACCCTCTCCACACCCAGGCAAAAGGCTTTTGTTCACGTGAAAAGCCAGCCATCCTCAGGGCCCTTTTGGCAGGGCACAAATACTAATGTTTTAAAAATTTAACACCAGCAGAAAAATGTTGTCACCAGCCTCCTCTTCCTCATCCTGTGTTCTTGCTTTGCTTTATTCCAATTTTGCACACAGCTCCCTTGGTGCTTGCATGGGTGTTCCCCTACATTCTTGAGTGTTACCTTACATTCTTTACTGTGAGGATGGTGAGGCACTGACACAGATTGCCCAGAGAAACTGTGGCTGCCCAGTCCCTGGAAGTGCTCAAGGCCAGTCTGGGTGGAACTCTGAGCAATCTGGTCTAGTGAAAGGTGTCCCTACCTATGGGTCACTGGATGATCTTTAAGTCTCTTCCAAGCTAAACCTTTCTGTGATGTTATGATTAAACAAGGGTGCCAAAGAGGAAGATTCCCCACCCCTGCCTGTCCACCCTGGGACTGCAGCACAGCTGGCCCCAGGGGCTGCTCCCCCCAAGCACAAACACCCTCACGTTCCAAAAGGCAAAGCCTTGCAAGGGCAAAAGCTTCTGGATGGCTGGGCCTTGCTGTCTGAAAAGGCACCGAGGGACTGGAGAGCTACAAAGAACAGCTGAAGTGCACACACAGCCTACAGTGGTGCTGTGGACAAAAGTTAATTAAAGTTTGATCGGTCTCTTTGTGGCTCAAACAAGCTGATGCTGCTCCAACAAGATAGATGTCTGTGAGCAGTACGGCAGTCTTTAAGGCCCCGTAGTGCCATTTGCAGGTAGCCAGGAGTGTAACCAGGGAAAGGGAGCACATCCAGCCGCGGCAGTTTATCCGCGGGATAAACACGTGGAGCACGCACCTGCCAGAGCGAGGGATGAGGGGGAAAGGAGCAAAAAGGAGCCCCTGCTCCCAAGGCAGCTGCTAACCAGCACCTGCCAGCTTAGGCCCAAATCCAGGCCCCGGTCAAACTGATGCTCATAAACTCAGGGAATTACATGGAAACCGAATTAATTTCCTCGGCTGAGGTTCCAGAAATTTTTTTAAAGGAAGTGGAGATAAACTACGATGTTTATGGGGTAGGAGGGAAGGTGGTGGGGTCAAAATTATTCTAGGCTAGATATCCATGCCCTAATCCTTCTTTCCAGCTTTCAGGCCCTTAGAAAGAAAACATTTTTATAGGATTTACATTTACATGATGATTACAAATAACCATCTGTCTGCTTCCACTTTTTCAATCTGGTCCATGTCCCATGAGCCCCCAGCCTGTGGTCGGAGCAGCTAAGCTGGAAGGAAGAAGTGGATGCCCGTCAGGAGGCTTTGGGATAATTGCATTCTTCTCCCACCAGCACTTGTCTCTCTACCTCCTCCCCCCTGTGTGCATGGCAAACGTCTGAAATTACCAGGGACAGAAGGGAGGGAAAGAGTATCTCTGTTGCCTTTTTCAATGAATTAGAATGTCTTAAAACACAGCTACATCTGTTGTGCTGACTAGAGGGTATAAAGAGATATTGAGTAAATATTAATGCGCTTCTGTAACTTGGGTCCTAGTAGTTCCTCTTCCCCCTCCTGCTCTGTTTTGTGCTTATCTCAGGATAATATCATTCTCATATAAAGATTTTACACAGTTTGGTCATCTGCCACACCACAAGTAGGTCTCCCCTGATCCAAGGCACTTCCCCACAGGCACTTTTCCTAAACCCACTGCTTTGGCACTTCCCTCCTCTGGTACATACTGGTATGAACAATCGACATGAGTTATGAAGTCAAATAACTGCCCAGATGTCATGCAGTGGACAGATTAAAGGATTATTATACTTTAGGTAGCATATGGTGCAGGGAGGTATTTTAGATCTTTACTAATGTGTATGATCTGCTGAAATGGTCCCTGAGCAAGCCAGCACTACCTGCTGAAACAGGGTGACAGAAAAAAACCTCAAGGGGTCACAGACAACCTTCCTTGTGAAGAATAATAATACATTTTGTTTGAAGATGCTGCAGCCCGACCTCTTTGTTTTAGCAACTGCCTCTGTCTCATTTTGTAAGGAAAATTGTAACAAAAACACACAACCTAGGCAACAGTCCTAGGCAAGACTCTCAGGGAGTTCTTGAGCTCCCTCTGCATGTGCAGAGGAAAAAGCTGCAGCCAGGAAAAAGCCGCTACCTTTAAAAATATATACATTATAAGGAGCTATTTTTTCCTCCTGTTTTCCCCATCTTTTGCCTATCTCCTGATACTGCCTCGCAGACACGAATGCTAGCTAATTTACCATGAGCCCCAAGCCTATGAGAATAATTTTCAGAGGTGTTAGGATATTTTCAGAGTCTAGTAGCTTCAACCATGTTTGATTAGTAGGGTACCTAGAAATCAAAGTAATGAAGAGAGCAGCACAGAGATACCTGCATCAAGAAACAAAAGGAGAATCTTCTTCCTTGCCAATTCAGAAACTTTCTTTGGCTTCTTCCCTTTTTCTCACTATATCATGTGCTTCTGAACTTAGTAACTTATCCAGTACTTACAGCTCAAGGAAGCTTGCTCTTTATTCTCAGGCCTCAGTAAAGACAAAAATGTGGAAAAAACCCTGACATATCCTCTAAAACTTTTAACTGTTCATATACACAGATATAGACATACAAAAGATTATGCTAAACATTAATGTCTAAACGTAAAAGTGTTGCTTCTAAAGATGGAATCTATATAAACCAGGTGAGCAGAGAATTACAGTGTTGAGGTGGGTGAAGCAACAGTGATGAGTAAGGGCGCAGATTCCAAACGGAGTCAGTGGGAGATAGCTGGCTTTTTGCCTCTCCTCTAAATTGCAGTCTGAGGTGTACCCCAACTAGCTGACTGTACAAAGGTCAGGAAAGAAGACAGACTTTTTCCTTTCTTATTTACAGCACACACTGCAGGAGTCAGACTTTGAAATCTTTCTAGCCCAGTTAAGGGCATTGCCAATCTATTTTCCCTTTTGCACAATTACACAGGTATACAAGTGATAGTTATTGCAGACTTTAGCTTATGATTTCTTCCTGATTTTTTAAAGACTGCTATTTGGGCTGAAGTAAGCATATGCAATACAGCCTGAATATACTTACTGAAAAATTGTATAATCTCCCTGCCTTTCTTGTGATTCATTGTGATCATTTGAATGCAATCTGACATCTCTGTATCTTTTTTTCTGAAAGATTTTTACATGACTACTAGATAACATGAAGAGTGGAGATTTTTCTAATTTAGAACATAACATATTTATGTTTAAGCCTCCTGATTGAAAACGAAGTTCTATCACCTGCCTTCCTTGCAATGAATCCCCAATAACCTTCTCCCTGTTTTAAAATCCCACCTCCTTCCACCAGCAAATTCTGAATGCTGCAGTTAACAGTCAGCAATCTCATTACCCATCTGCTATAAATCTTAAAAAGCATCACTGTGTTTTGACAGTCAAGAAAGGCAAAGGGAAGCAATAAGCATAACCAAGTATTCTTTATGAATGCAAATATCCTGAAGACCACATTTAAGTAATTTCAGAAATCTAAAGCTATACAACATAATACGTTGAAAAATTTTCTCTAGGATACAGAGCAGATTTCTTTTTTCTTATTCTTAAAGCATAATCAGTCTTGATGAATGCACTGCACAGATTGCTAATGTGAACAAGAGACACATTACTAGGAGTTTTATTTCACTGAAACTGAAAACCCAATGACTTGCTTAAAGTTCAGAGACTTTCTAAAAGAACTGATACCGTAATTGTAGACAACAAACTTTAAAGAAGTGCATGGTCCGCTGTAAGTCTTCAAATTCCACAAGGATCAGACTTTTAGCAGTTTAACTCAGATCTGAAGGTAGCTTTTACACGATCTTCACTTTTAATGTACTACATATTCAGAAAATCATGGGCATTACACAAGTAAATAAATTAGTTATTTATTTTTTTACCAACTAATGTGAGTATCAGATGTGGAAGTGAGCACAGCTTAAGGAAACACCACATGAAAACTGAAGTGACACTTTTTCTGTCAGTTTTATGCCAGAATGTCTTCTTTGCAGCAGGAATATGGGACTACTTTCACCAAAAGCACTACAGACTCTTCAAACCCCATCACCTATGCTTCCCTCCCAACAATGCAGTAGGGAGGATCGTGTTTAGGAAAAGAGGAAATACTCCACAATGTCTCCTTGGCTACTGTCATAAAAGGATAGATTGGACTTTGCCTGTTTGCCTTTGGTTGCCAACGAAGCAAAGAAGAAACTTAAAAGAACTAAGAATCCATAAAAATTTTTCAAAAGCATTGGCATCCAAAAAACCTCAGGCGCTACTGATATACAAACAAAATTCTGGTGGGAGCTTTTCATCGTGTACAAGAAACTGTACACTATGAATCTATGTGTACAGTAGAGAGATTCCTCAGAAGGTACAGATTTAACTAGTGAAGTTCAGAAACTACAGTATATTAACACGCAGGTTTGCTGTTGTGAGTACAAAAGTAGCAGTGCCAAGTACCTGCAGCACTGTGATTAACCTACTGAAAGCTACCTAGAGTTTGAGACAGCATTGCGCAACTGAATTTTTCTGTTTCTAAACTGAAGCTGCTTCTCCTACAACTACTTTAATTCCATCAGTCCCCTGGGTTTCCAGTTCAAGCCCAGCCAAAACACCTAAAATGTACACGTGCCCTCGGTAAAACAAAAGAATAAGAGCAGATGAGAATCATGAAAATGAATACAAATGAATGAATATTTCTCGTATGAGAAATATAGAATGTTACATGCTTCATTTAGCCAATATAATACAGACTGCAATCTCAGAGCTCCACTGAAGTGTGAATAGCCTCTAATAAACTTCTTGTGTACACATACACAACACATACACAACAGCTGGGATGCTTTCCCGTCTTGGCAGGGGGCACTGCCACATTACTGCTATACTTCAGCCACATTAGGCAAAACATCAAACAAAATAGGCTCTTGCCCAACATAGGAATCCTCTTCCATCCATCCCCCATTTCTCCATGCCCAACCATGGTCTCTATCTGTTAACTGTAACATAAAACTCATCTAGTCAATTTTTTGTGAGCAGGATTTTTTTTTTTTTGGTCCTGCTGCTCCCTTCAGAAGTCAGGATAGAAAATGAGATATTGGAGCAGACATAGCAAGGCACATATTCCACAATAAGCTTTTGTAACCATCACGAGGGGACTATGCAGCCACACTTCATCAGACACGGAGCGTGAGATGCATCCACAGCTGGTACACAAAACCAGTGGGAGTCCCCTGCTGCTTCTCAAATACCTCCCTTCGCATCCTACAAACTGTCCCCATGTCAATGGGCCATTTTGGGGTGCTTGCCAGATGCCATTTCAACAGGCTCCATAAGCTTGGCTGGCCTCACATGCTCTGTCCCAGAAATGGGCATGTCATGGCAGACAGGCTCACCAGCAGCATCTCCTTCTGGACCTGACCTTTAGTCATCAACCTTCTGAAAGGCTCAGCTGTTTCCACTCTTTGTAGAATTTGCCCCAGCAAATACAGAATGGAAACTGGAAAAGCATAAAATGTGCTTGCATGGCTGCCACTGAGGCATGTCCTGGCATCCCATCTGAAAGAATTTACAACAAAGCCCCACCTCCTAAAATTCCTCCATCACTTATGTTTGCATATTATTTAATTCAATATTACTTTAATATTTATTATTCAATAAATTAAAGAAGTAAGGCTGCATGGCCAAGAGAAACTGTTCTTCATAACTTCTACTCTATCATCTCTGAGGACAAGAAAAACTTTTTTTTTCTTCTGATGTTTGGGTCATTTTTGAAGTTTTGTGATTGGGTTCCTCCTTCAGAAAAGGAATTTCAAATTCTTTCAAATTTAACAGTGGACAAAAAATGTTACAGAACATATATTCTGGATTATCTTGAAAAATGTGAAAGAATTTATCTGTCACTTTCTATCACATCATTCTGCATAATAAATTTAAGCTTCCAGAGCTCTAAAAAGAGAAGGAGCAATGTGATATGTAGAACCTATAATAAAGTATTCTTGGGATGAAGTAGTTTGAGTTCTGTCAACATATACCAACCAGGAAATAATTCACAAACATCTAGATAGAACAGCAGTTTGCTGTGGTCTAAACATGAAAAGAAAGCCTTCATTTTGAGATTTTATGCAAAACAAAGAAGAAACTGGTGCAATTTGCCAGTAACCTTTTGCAGTTTTGATCTATTCAAATAGCACAAGGAATTACTTCTATTCAGTATAAAATAGAACTCTCCCAGTTATTTTCAAAAGTAAAAAAGAGCATAAGAGTTCACATTGCCCTTATTATTATTCACTACATGATGCAAGAGGAAAGAAAAGAAAAAAATTAAAGAAGCAGGAGCAAAGACCAACCATAATAGCCTGAAGCAACAATTTTGAAAGGGGAGCTTAAGCACCCAGAGAGAGACCAGAACCTGGATGTCCATCTCCACCCTCGAGTCACACTGTGCTGTGCCTGAGACTCCAAGTGACCTTCAGTTAAGGGGTTACACCCAGACACACTGCTGAAAATATAGTAGCATAATGTTGTGAATTGTAGTAAATGTGAGACAATATTTTTTTTCTGTTTTTAACTAGTACTGCTGTCCCAAAGCGTTACTTCATGTACAACAAATTTTATATAATAAAAAAGTGATGAGTACAAAAAACTAGAATAATGAAATAAAACCTTCACATGCCACATGTCCTTCAAAACCCTTGGTGCTGAATATTTCTCTGGCAGTTGTGTACAAGAGAAAATCGGGGTAACTACATATCTGCTGACTCCTTTAAAATAAGAGAAAATTGACAATGAGCACACCACAACTGTATACCCCAGACTACAGAAATGCAGCAATCTGAGATGTGCCTGTGAAACAGCCTTTAAGTTACTCAACAGCTGGAACAGCCCTTCCTATGAAGGGCTCACATTCCTCTGAAGGGTCTGAAAGACCTCCATGAATCCCACATTAGAGTACAAAATCCATTTTGCAATCTTCCCTCTTCCTCTTGCCTCCCTTCCAACTGCAACAGACTCTATTCCAGCTCAGGCAACATTTCATAACTAAATGTTAAACAGGTTTAAACAGAAACCTTCCAGCACATTGAAGTCACTAATTTCCCTCCTTCTCCGCATGGAGTTTAAGTAGACACACAGTACCTGTGTCTGTAGTTTCCATAAACCAGGAAATTTGTGTACACTTATAGAGATACTGTCATTCTTTGATTGCATTGGAAAGCAAGAGGCTATACTAGCTAGATAAAATATTCAAGTACCATATGATAGACAAAGCAGAATATTGAAAGAGGCAGATTAGATTATTAGACTCGACAGGATTGGATGGAGGGAATTTTCAGCTTCCACCACAGTATTCACCTGGGATAGATTTTAGGCCAAGTACTACAAACATTTCCTTCCATGCCAATTAGGGGAGAAAAAAAAAAAAAAAAAAAAAAGCAACAACTCCTGTTGCTGAAGATCTTTAACCCAGATCACTCTACTGACCCAGTTCACAGCCCAGATTCATAAACAACTGAGAGAATGACAAGCTATTACAAGCAGAGGAAATAAGTGGCCAGGAGAGAATAGTACTACTTAAAGCAGATTTTCCAGCAAGGTAAATGTGTCGTTGAACTATGCAGTATGCTTCCCTGTATTTAGACTGAGGAACTTAGAATAAGGAATATATAAAATGCAATAGCTTATATAACCAGTGCATGCTGTGGGATTTCTCTAAGACCAGGAGAACTGGAAACATTCTGTAGTTCGCTTGTGCAGCTTCAATTAAGGAAAATTGAATTAAACTCTCCCTTGAGGAGGACCTCTGTAGCTCTGCTCCTCCTTTTCTGAACAATTCCAGATGTAGGTGTAGAACATTTTCAGTTTCTCTCTGAATTATTCCACATGTCTGGCTGTGCTCACATTCATACCAAGAGGTGAGCTTTTGGGGGAGAAAGCATGGGGCACTAAACAATGCTCAGCCAATAATTGGTACATGTCTGATTTTACAGCTTAATTCTGTTCACAGGGGCTTCCTTCCTTCCTTCCTTAGGAATAGAAAGGTCTGCTGGAAACAACTCAGAAGAAATGGAAACATTCCTGCTGCTAAACACACGGAAGTCTAGTACTCTGTGGCTCATATTCACACAGCCAGTAGCACTTTGTTTTCTTTCTCTCATATACAGAATTTATTACCTGCTTCCTAGTTCTTTGCTCTTCCTTTTGAGCATGTATTCAATCCAAGGTACTAATCAGGCCTCCTTTTCAAATGCCACCAGTACCCTGACTTCTGTTGCAAGGAATCATCCTTCCAGTGCAGGTCTGCAGGTTCACCTTAACATTTTGAAGCTCCGAGATGAAGACTGCCACTCTGGGGACACACCTTTGGGTCTGGCTCAAGCAGGAGTGACAGAACTCCTGCAGGTTGAATTGCTGGCCACAGTTCATAATTTTTCTCCTTCAAGCAGACATCTGCTAGAATGCTCTTTCCCCCACAGCAGCAGGGTTTAGGAGATCAGCCCCATTTTACTGAAACTCATGAAAGCTTTCAACACCTGCAGAGGCTTCCCTCACTCTACTGAAAGGCCGTGACATCAGTGAAATTATTTATTTAATTTTAAAACTAGCAGATCACAGAGCTATCCTATGAACAAGAGACTATACTAAATCAGCACAACTAATACTTTGCTTAAGATTTTAAGATTTTTTTTCTCATTCTTTCCTAATCAAATATCTCAGGGCACTGAGCTACAACCCCTCCCTCTTTGTCAAATGGCTGAACAGAAATGCCAACTTTGGCAGAGGCAAAGCAGTAAATTCAATGTGTAGCTGAAATTACTGAGCAAGAGCACTTTAAATCCACATCATGCAGGATCTGAATAACATCTGAATGTACATTTGAATTTAAATGCAGGCAGCGTAGAGCTGTTATGTGGGAATTTACCTGTGATTTCTGGGCATCCAGGAGCCTGAACTGCAGACATTCATCACTGTTACAGTGGCCATGTCAGGAGAGCTGGCAGGCTGGATTCAAATCTCTACCAGTCCTCTTTAAAATAATAAATCCAAGACATTTATTCAGAACCTGCCTTCAGATCCTACTGGCAATGGTAAATCCATTAAACTTTGCTTTCACTGTTCATGATGTTTATAAAAAAAGTAGGTGGAATTACAAACCAGCAATACAAAGCTTGGTATTTTTTCTCCTCAGATGTAATAATGAGCTGGATAAGAACAAAGTTGACCCAGGGATTTCAATACAGAAACTTTCATTGGAAGCCTGAGCAGCAGTGTGCAAACCCATGTTTTTATGTCAATATAATAATGGCATTTCTACACCTATTAATAAGTATAGATCTACTGCTGAATTCATGGTTGAAGTGACATCATAAAATGAGTTATATTTCTTCTTAAACTATATAATTAACTCTTAATGAACCCTTTCCTTTTCCCCAGTAAATTCAATTTTGTCTAATCCTTGGGTTTATGGTAATGTTCAGCTCATTAAAATGTTACTTAAAACTCATTAAAATGCACACTGAGAGGTAACAGCTTCATTGCAGTAATATGTTGTAAAAGAAAAAAGAATGCTTTATTATCATTTAATTGTTTCCAAAACTGAATACATTTGCATAGTGATGAGGTTCACAGGATATTTTCAGTAGTACTCAATAATTAAGCAGCTCAGTAATTAAAAAAGCATTTTCTAAAAATAATTTTATGTTCCTGCTTACTCCCTGTTGTTTTTTTCAATTGGGAGAAGTGTTCATGTTGATACAGTTTACAGAACCGAGCAACAGTAATACCTGAATTGACATTAAAAAAAGATAACAGTTAAAGCCCTTGGTAAATTTCTGTTTCCAAATAATAAGGTAAAATTGCCACCAATATATATTACAAGTCAGACTTCCTAAGTCATATAATACCCCTCCAATCACTTTTTCAACACCAGGGACAAGCAGGAATTATGCAGAGGCCTTTCAGTTGCAAAGCCTTCCTCTCATTTTCATAATTAATTGCTACCATATGTTTGCACGTGATGGAATCCCCAAGCAGAGGTTGGCTCGGCCCTGGACTTGGCCAGTAATAAAATTCTGGCCAAAAGTGTGCCTCAGGAGTAGAATTTGCCTGTACTGTAATGGTGGATATTATTATGGTTAGGTATGTGGTTCGTAGATTTATACTAAACATGGAAGTCCAATCACATTTATTTTACCCTTCTACTAGAATAAATTGCTGTGCTGGTTTGTAAAAATTGAATGTGGTAATTCATAGTAACGAGTAAAAATGGAGTGACAAAACAGCCAAAAGCTAGGGATATAAGTTATATCTTCTCAGGAAGCACTGAGAGTGTCTAGGGTCCATTATTTGCCATGTGACATTAGGGTAGAAGATATTTTGCTAACTTTCACTTTAACTCCTGCAGAAGAGTGGATAGAAAAGCTGACACACCTTGCCAGGGTACACAGCCCAGACTCTCAGATGGGAAAAACAGAACTTGGAAGCCTTGAGTCATTCAAGGAACTGTCTAATGCAACACCATTTAAGATGTCTTGAAGTATTAATTTAATACCAATCACTGTTCTTTTCTATGGCTTTCAAATATTAATTCCACTTCTATAAAACAGCTACTCTTTTTCTAACGTACAGATATGACAATGAACTCAATATGGATTCTTCCGACTTGTGAAAGTTGATTAGCATGCCAAAGACACAATTAAACTTAAATACAGATGCAGCAGGTTAGACACGTCAGTGTAAGGGGAACAAAAGAGAAAAGTGGTCTGTGAATTTTCAATCTCTATACCATTAGTAGGGAATAACAGACTAGAACAAAAATAATCTAAAGAAAAAAAGAAGTGAAGTACTAACCAGGTTTAGCAACAACAGCTGAAATTACTGTATGTAATAGGACAGCATTTCTGGGGCAATACCATGCTGGAATGTACCAAATGAAAAGCAGTTACCTGCTTTACCATAGATTTCCTGGGTGAGTCTGGACAATTAACTGATCTCAGATCCCAGATACAGACAGGTGATCAGACTTCTTTGGCTCCTTTCCTTGATCATTTGAACAGATCGGTCTCAGCGATCTTTACAATCTCCTCTATGTACTTTCTGTAACTCCTCACAAAGTGGTCTAAATGACAATTCTATAATGCCTAACTTAATAAAATTTATAAAAATAAATCCAGGGCACTTGTTTGGTGAGATATTAGCATGTGGGCTGAAAATTGTTATTTAATACAGTAAGTCAGGTCATATTTCCTAATTTTGCTTTTGATACTCCTTTATAAATATAACTCTTCTGATGGAGATGCACATTACTATTTCTACACTGATTTACATCTCGTGTTCTCAGTTGCTTCAAAAGAAAACAAATAACGTGTCTTTTTAGATGAGTAAACAACCTCTCATTTTATCTTTATTGCACACACTAGCAGATAAGTTATTTCTCCCAAACACTCAGCAAGATGGAAATAAATAATTCTGAAAATAAGTAACAGGCATAATAAGAATTAATGTTGAAATCCCTCTCCATTGTATTCTCTTCTATTAAGTAAAAGTAAATGATACACCATAAATATAAGCCAGAAGATGGATGGTACACTGAGAAAAGAAGTAATTACGTATTTTATTTACTAGTTTTCCTCAACATAAGTACTGCACAAACTAAAAATTCAGTAACAAAAGTTGTTCAAAACAAAAATGTACTAAAGCCTTGGTTTTCAGTTGCTATAGATGGAGGGACAACTAGACAGCAGAAATATGTACATACAGCTGATATTAATGCAAGATTTGTGAAATCATGGCTACGCATATCCAAACCTCTCAAGCAGAAACTCTTCTGTTAATTTTATGAACACAGAAGCAACCACTTTGTTTCAGAAGTGAGGTAATAGTTTTAAAAAGAGGAACACAGAGAAACAGTTCTTTCTTGCTGCCTGAGCAATTTTGTTCACTGCATCCCCTGCTGCTGTGGCATGAAGCTGGAGCGAGGTGAGGTGAGATGTGCTCACCAGCAGGACAGGATGGGAACTCTAACAAGAGTGATGTGCTGCTGGGAGCTCAAAGTGCTTGAAGAATTCCAACTAACCATTTCAGGTTATTTTTTAACTTATAGCAAGGTAACTGCCAGATACAAACAGTGTTTTGTACTATCTCATGGTATGATATGGTGATCATTTAAAGGCATCAGATCTTGTTAAAACACTGTACAATGCATTCTTATATAGTGCTTCCCTACTGGGGCTGTGCTGCATGTGGCTCTTTCCAAACACATGATGGCTTTTAGCTGAAGAACTTATCTCAAAAAGACCACTAAATACCTTGTGGGTCACATAATGAAAATGGAAGACTTGAATGAGGATTTCAAAGTTTTGTTTCCACTTTTACTCTGTATCAAGACTAAAGACACTTCAGTCACAAAACCTCCATGCTAATGAAAAACTTTTGTTCAAAAACATTGCCTGCTTGGAATGAATCTCAATCATCATGATGGTTTCTAGAGTGGAAATACATATCCTGACTCAGTTCAAGACTCAAATTTTCACTGTCTTTACTCAAAGCAAAACATTGGAAAAGGCAAGCTGAACTGTATACTCCCATATCCCACTGGAATATCGATAAAGTAATAAGGGGAAAAATGGAGAGGGGAGGTGAGAAGATGAGGAGGGGAGAGGGAGAGGGAGAGGGAGAGGGAGAGGCCCTCCAAAAAAAGCCAAACCCAAATAGCAGAAAGAATCACAAACTGGATCTCTTACTGATTTTACATTTCTTTTTTCCTAATATTGTCTGCAATACTCAAAAAATGAGGTTCATTGGTAACAATAATCACCCTCAGGTTCTAAAACACATCCAGAAGTATGAACTGTGTTTCAAATTTTTTAATTACCACAGCTTCTATGTAGCTTAGTCTGTATTTTACATTTCTTTTATGAAACACCAATTCTTCCATCTCAGGAGTTAACTGTCAGTGGTATTTAGCATTCACCACCAAAACCGTGTCTGCTCAAGGCCACACCCCAGTCTCACTGGTGTCATCCCCAGCAGTATACTCTTTCACAGCTGCCAGAGACTTGTATAAAAACACAGGGACAATCGTGTCCCATTCTGCTTAATTCTTTAAATTTCTTTATATTCCTGAATATTTAGAAGTTCTCAAGCTTCCCAACCTATGCAGTACTAGAAATTTCTATAAAAGGGAGAGTGTCCTCAATTCAGGCCAAATCATGACTAGAGGGGCCGCCTGTGATCAGAGGATGCTCTGAAAAATGACTACCAAAGGATTTCCTTTAACTTTTGAAATACTAATTTGACTTCTGTTGTCTTTATCATTTGTATAGATTTCTTCTGTTGAGATTTGTACTTGCTGCTGCTTTCAGACTTTGTAAAATGGTGTAGCTGCCAGAAATTTTATAAATGTTTATATAAATAGGGAAAAAAATTAAAAAAGGGAAGGAAATAGAACAGAATTAATGGTGGAAAAAAAAAAAGGAGAAAGCTAGTCTGGGTATTTTCCCATTTCTTATTTAAAATGCTAAAAATCACCTGTTCAAACTCCCCATTCTCCACCCCCTAATGAGAGTTGTTAGTAAAAAGAAGCGGCCTAGCCCACCCCCTGACGTCTTTAATTGACTTCCTAGCGAGTGTTATCAAGAGGCACTGAAGCAGTGCTAATGGTGCCTGCAGATTGCTCACACATGGCATGGCTGGCATTCCTTGGACCTTAAAAGGGCTAATAGGAGAGTGTAATCTCCACTCAGCATGGAAGCAAAGACCATGAGTGATCTGGAAAACAAAAGTAATTAGAAAGTATTCTTCCCCAGATGGAAGGGAGGTGGGAAATGAAGATAAAGCTGGTACCCACCCATGGAATCTCCTATTATGGAATTTCTAAGCACAACAGAGTGTTATTTCAAAGTGTGTGACATTCAATACTGAAAGGAATAAGTCCATCTCACACAGAAATGTGAGCTTCTAGTTTTTACCTGTGACTGAACACTTCACAGGGAGATATACAATGGGAGTTACAGAGAGAGGAAGCTTTTAAGACTTTTTTTTCTATCAGCATTTCTCCAATAACTTCAGCAAGACCTTTGAACATTGTATTTTTTACTAACATTGGCAACCTTTTAAAATCTAAAATATTTTCATACTTGAGACTCTGAAGCACTTCATAAACTCTGAACAAGCCTCACTGACGACTAAAAGGAATGAAGAAATATGCAAGTGTTGCTTCACTAAAATAAAATCGTACAAATCATATTTAAAGCATTCAGAAATACTACTTGGGAGTCTAAAACAGGAATTGCAATGCTGCTAATTCAGGTTGCAGAGGGAAATTTGATGATTAGTGCAAAAAACCTAGAAAATCTCTTTATATTAATTTTTACTATGCAACAGGCATATTTTTATCCTCTGGGTATTCCTAAAATACGTTTAATAATTAAAGTACTTTTAAAACAACATTTCAAAAGTATTTTCAAGGAAGATTAGGAAAAATAGAAAATCAGCTGTGATTTCAACTTGATTGCCCCACTGTGAAGGTAGTGATTCATGAATGTTAAAGAGTGCATCCAAATATAAAAGCAGGATGCTGTCACAGATATCTATTTAAACATTTACAAAAAAAAAAAAAAAAAAACCAAGAAAGCAGCATAAAGTTGACCTTTATGAAAAAGAAACTGAAGATACAGTGGGCTCGATGTCTCCATTTAGCTGCAGAGTAGCTGATAGCATAGAAACACGCATTGATAAAGCTGGACCTCCCTGATGGAAAACACTGCCCCTGCCTTATTTGAATTGTTGGACATTGTTAATGAAACGGGAAGAATGGTGGAGATTTGGTAGGTATAACTTACTTGGTTTGACAAAAGCCTGTGATAAGATACTTGGCATGGAACTATTAAGGAAAATAAATAACCACAGGGTAAGAGGTAAATTCTTGTTGTGGATTAAAAATTAGCTAAGTGAGAGGAAACAAAGAGTGGTAATTAATGGCTGCTCCTCCAAGTAGAGAGAAGTTAAGAGCTGGGTACCTCAGGGATCTGAAACAGGACAGGTGTTCAATACATACAATTAATGGGTTCAAAGTGGAAATACACTGAAAGTAAAAGCAAAGCAGTGAACAACTCAAAACCGTACTCCAAAGGACAAATATTGTGGAGATCCAAGGATCTCAGAATCCATACAAGGATCCACTGAATTTGTGATACAATACTGAAACAGCAGGCAGCATCTAATTTGATACAAAGATGAAGGTATATACATTTGGGAGGGTTGCTGAAGGTCACCTACGTGCTCCAAATACTTTTGGAATAGCAACCTAACTGGAGATAAAGGGGTGAAAAAGTCAGGAAAGATAAAAGCAATGAACTGCAGCAGTGTGACTTGCAGTCAATTTAGATTATTTCTGAACTCCAAAATAGTATTTTACAATTGACACACAAAATTACAATTTTTTTTTTTTGTTCAAATACTTCTGCATCTCCCAACCTAATCACTATACTAAAATGAGGACTTTTCACAGCATTTTATTTTCAATAAATACAGTTCAACCAGCTGTGTTCATCCTTTTGTCTAGCAGTGCCAAAACTACCACACAATTATCAACATCTGTTAGAAGTGCTTTCCAAATTTGATTCCAAAAACATGTACTTCTGTCTCCTGCCTTGAATCCAAATATAGAAAGAATAAAAAGCAGAGCAAACAAAGAATCTATCAAATACCAGCTGCAATTGCAGGGCACAGCTACAGAGACACATTAAAACTGTGATCCACCCCACGTATTTACATCAGTCTAATCCAGCTGGCCCAGGCAACTCTACAGTCAAGATAAACGACGTGAGTTTTAGCACTCAGTAGCAGCCCTGGAGTATTTTCCAGGAATCTTGGGAGAGTTTACATCATGTTGCCACCATCAACTAATGCCTTTGTCATGCAGACATACCCAAAGAGGACAGCTGGACTGAGGCTGCCTGTTTAAAAATTACTGTAGACAGTTAATGAAGTTAGAGTATCAAATGCGCAGAACATCCAACTGGCAATGCTAACAACTTTTTTGATTAACATTTCAATTTTATGGCTACTTGGAGTGATGACCAAAGCTTAATCTGAGCAGATTTTCATCTACCCTTCTCCCAAAATACATTACTAAATATTCACTCATTTAAAAAATGGTACTATACTATTCTTTAAACCATAATATAGGAATAATTTCTCTACTGCACCTCTCTATAGTCATACGAGTAATTCTGACAGTACTCCTACCCATCCAGTAATCTCAAAATAAGAGCTTGGAAAGACTGAGTTAGGCTGGCTGCATTGATCAGATGTGGTCATGCAAAAAACCTGCTTGTTGAAAGTGCCCAAGGAAGGTATATAAAAGGGCAGAGCTCTCCCTAAAGCAAGAGTGCCAGTGCTCCGCAGCTGTCTCCTTGACATAAAGTACTGAAGAAAGACTTTATTTAAAACATATGTAAAAAAATATATATTTCTATTTAGTTCTTTCCAAAGAAAGCTTCCCCTTCTGAAATTATATATCCAGTTATACATGTATTGGGGCCCTCCCCCCCAGCTGTGGGGTCCTGGGAGAAGGGCCCTGAGGGGACAGGCACGGGGTTTCCCTGCCCCTGCTCAGCCTCGTTCCCCGTTGGTTGTTTTGCGTTTCCCTGCGCGGGCAAGGACCCTCGGGTCCCGTGATTGTAAAAGTTCCTCGGCAGAGCTCCGGCCACGCGGCTGGAGAAATAACCATCTCTGAAACATCTACCAAGAATCTGTCCATATCTATTTCTTTTCCATGGGCCTCATTGTTTGATACATCGTGTTTACAGTATCTTCACTGTAACAAACGGTAGATAATACTGGCAAGACACCAATCCCTAAGGACAGAAAATTAATGAGTAAAAACCACTCTAGATCTCTCTCTTCTTGCCTTGGTTTGGATATTCTCTCTGGATTATGGAGGAACTGTGGAAGGACTCTTGGCTCTCAGAGTTGCATATGGACATTTATCTTAAACTTGAAAAGATTCTTGAACAACGATTTGTAAATTTTAGCTTAATTCAAGCTCAAAAGGAACTGAAACATTTCCTTTCATGGTTGTTTAAGAACTTTTTCTATGTTTCTTGGGATTTAATTCTTAACAAAGACTTTTGGAATACCGTTTGGACACAGTTAATTTTTGAGTCAAAATATATGCCAGTGGAAGAATATTTTCATGAATATTATTTAATTACCGAGACTGTTGAGCAATGTCAGCTGTGTCCTGGTGAAGGGAAGCCTGGCGCAGGGACCGTGCGGCCCAGGCCACGTGCACCGAGCGCTCTGCGAGCAGCAGCGAGGCAGCTCCAGCGCACGGGCGGAGCGATGCGAGCTGCAGTGTCGGCAGTGGAGCGAGGCACGGCGGTGCCCACCCAGCCCCATGCAGCGCGTGGTGGAGCGACCCCCGTGAGAGGAGCGGCACGCGGGTGGCGGCTGGCAGCAGCGGTGGTGCAGCGGAGCCGCGCCCAGCCAAAACGCGCTCTGGAGCAGGGCGCGGGGGGCCGCTGCTTGGGGGCCCGGCTGAGACGTGGGCGCAGGCCCAGGCAGTGGCAGCGCAGCTGAGAGCAGAGGAGGCGGTGCATGGGGAGCTGAGCGGCGCGGCCCGGCCCGGCCCACACAGCCCCGAACGCGACCCCGGAAAGAGCGCGCAGGCACCAGCAGCCCCGACAGCCCCAGCAGCACTGACAGCCCTGGCAATTCCAACACGGGAGTGAGCGAAAGAGAAAGTAAAAACGCAGCGAGACAGAAAACAGCAACCACTCGGAAAAAGGAAAAAATCACCATAGCTAAGGTTTTAGGAATAGTAAAATGGTATAATGTTAAACAAAATTATGGTTTTATAACGAGATGTGACAACCAGCAAGACATATTCATTCACAGAACTGCTATTAAAAAGAATAACCCTGAAAAACGCATCCCAAGCTTGGGAGATGAAGAGGTAGTGGAATTCAAAATTGAGCAAGGTAGAAAAGGGTTACGAGCATCTCAGGTCACTGGGCCTGATAGTGTTTCTGTAAAAGGCAGTAAATATGCTAAAAATCGTAGCTCTGTTAGACAATATCTCCACTATAAGCCCCCCCTACTGTCTCCCTTTCCTAATCCCACCTTTCTCTTTTATCCTATATCCTATTACCCCCAGTGTATTCCCAATCCATTTTTTCACCCATGGTTTCCCTCACAAAACCATGCCTTTGCCAATTGTTTCCCCAAAAATCCCTTTCCAATGCCAAGTGGGAGATGAAGAGGGGGAGGGAAGAAATTAACTATTGTTGTTTAGAATTCCAACAGGTACAAATGGAAGAAACCCTATCCTGCCTGTTTCCTCACAAAGCACACCCAGAGAGTCCTGTCTCTCTTCTGTCAGCCTTAAGATGTTCCAGAAAATCTGTTTGGACATTTAAAGACTCAGGAGGGTGGCTTGTTTTGTTTTGAAACTGTTCTTGTTATGTTTATCCAGTTGTCTTCAATGTTAAGTTTAAATCTCTTTTTGTTAAAAATAAACAGGTGAAATGTCAGGGCCCCTCCCCCTCCCATGTGGTCCTGGGAGAGGGGTCCTGGGGGGAAAGACCTGGGTTTCCCTGCCCCTGGTCAGCCTCGTTCCCTGTTGGTTGTTTTGCGTTTCCCTGCGCGGGCAAGGACCCTCGGGTCCCGTGATTGTAACAGTTCCTCAGCAGAGCTCCGGCCATGCGGCTGGAGAAATAACCATCTCTGAAACATCTACCAAGAATCTGTACATATCTATTTCTTTCCACGGGCCTCGTCTGCAGCGTGTTGCAGTATCTGCACTGTAACATATATGTTTCAAAAAAAAAGAAAATTCAGCAGTTCTCCATCCATTTATGTTACCCTCATTGCCTCTGGTAGCTCAGTGCTCATCCACACTCTGCCTTCCCACTGCTCCCTTTCCATGCCTGATGACACAACTCCATGCTCCAACCTGCATTGCAGGTTAACCCTACTACTCTTCTGCTCTCTATTAAATCTGTGCACCCAAAATTCCAGTGAAATGGGTCTCAGCCTCACCCTCCATCACCTTGGATCCTAGGCCAGTGCCTGCTTGCATGCAGCAAGCTCGTCTGTTTTTTCCAGGAGGTCAAACTGCTCTGGCAGTGCTGTGCCATCTCCACTTGCTGTTGCCTACTGATGGTGAATATGCTCAGGAAGAGGCAGCCACAGGGTAGAGATTCAGGTTTGGATCTATTTTGTTCTTGTACTGCACCCCCAAGGGCTCAGAGTAGATGCTGCACTCTGTTCATGCAGATAGCACAAAGAAGTAAGGAAGAATGGGGAAGGAGAACAGAGAGAGAAAACTGGGTGAGAAGAGAAGCAAAGGAGGCAGAGATAGACTCTTCAAGATGGTATGATCTTCAACCTTTCTTGAAAAGGCTGATTTAATGAGCAAGTGACAACGTGAAAGTGGAGAAAATCAATCCTGGTTTTGTCTAGGTTCACATATGAACACAGTGGGAACAGTAACTGCTGCCCTGGGGTGAACTATTTATACAAGAATGAAGAACCAACATGTATGTTTGTACAAAATATTTCCAATTAGCTTAACACACCACTTCTCTAGTATCTTCTTAATGTTTTAAAAAGTATTGAAATGAAATATTTAAATACCTTTTTTTTTCTTGTATGGTTCAGCAAATACCATTTTTGGAGTTTCCAATGGAGCTTGAAACTAATATTTTTTTCTTTCTGATATCTAACTTTCAGTTGAATGAATGGCTCTGTGTATGCTATTTTTTTAATTGTATATTATTCCTGAAAACTTTAAAGAAACACATAATTTTTTGTATCTTACCTTTTATTTCACAAGGGCCTTTGACCACAGACTACAGATTGTCTCTTGTACTTTCTGAGAATTAATTACTTTCTCCATATTTAGGATAATCATTCAGATATCATAATATCCACTTCGCCCTTGAAGAAATCTCATGGGGAAATAAAAGAAAAAACATCAAATAAAAAGATAGAAAACTGTTGTAGATTTTTGGGGTAGGAAACACCTGTTCCAAAACTTGACATATAGAGAAAAAAACCCCTTAACTTTGCTTTAGATCAACATTTAGATTTTTTCATCTACTTATAATGACCTATTTAATTAAATGTTTTGCTGTAAACAAATAGCTTTCTGCATGATGAGCCAGTACAGTGAAATTCTATGAGAGAGGCATTCAGTCTCTCCCTTAGGGAAGTCATAAACAGTAAAAATTACTTTATTAAAAAAAATCCCACCATAATTTAAAGTTACAAACTCATTAACTTTTGCATTTAATTTCAAGCATCCTGCCACTACTTAAAAGATTTTAAGCCTGCCTAAAAAGGTAGTCTCAGATGCTTTGTATTAAGCAGCTGAGTCAGCAATTACCATGCTCACAAAATATGACAGAACAATTGATTACTGACTCTTTTTTTGTGCCTTCCAGATAACTGTTTTCCTTTGAAGTCAGAGGCCAAGAGATAAAACATCTGTTATCCTCCAAAGCACTCTTTTTAACTGGGGGTGTTCCCATGGCCAAGGAAACAGTGGTGTAATTACTATTTTGTTCCTAATAATTAGAAAATTGTTGAACAGATGATGTAAGTATAGAAAAGCTTTTTAGCATGTACAAATATGTGGAAGTATACTGGATTTATTCACTTTTGTGCTCATTTTGCAGGAGTGAACAGCATTGAGCTAAACCCAATCAAACATACACTGATGTGTGTTGATGTTAACGCTGGAAGGTGTTGTTCAACTAGGTAAAATGATGCACAGTGGACTAACAACACTTTATTTATCAGAGAAGGCATACAAGTTTCCTCTTACTAAAGTGAAATACAATAGTGTCGTACTGAAATCTGAGGAATAATCCTCTGTAAAAGGGACACAAGTTCAAAGGAGAACAGGGCACAGGAGCTTTGCGTGTGTGCTTTGTTCTGTTATGTGGTACTGCAGCAACACTCAGGGATGTTCTGCATATTAGGCCACATGTGTCATGAAGTTTTGTTGCTCATGGAAAAAAAGTGTAATCTCCATTGCACAAAACCCCTTGAAAACGTCTCTTCTTTAGTCATCAGTGCGCACAAAAACAGAGCATTAAAAACACAGAACACATAGGAAGAAAAAAAAAAAAACTTAATGGACTAAACACATCCAGAGAAACATTAAAAATTTATTCTTTGCCAACTGTCACCCCACTGAGGGATTTGAGAAGTTTGAGTTTTCTCCATCTGTATAAAAGATGCTCCCCTGCACCCATGTCACAACTCCTGAGACACTGAGCCTGTAGGTGTATATGCATCTTAAAATCAGGCCTGACAGCCTCCAGAGAAAGTTACTTATTAAATAAATATGGATTCTCCTTCCCTCTTTCTTTCTCTCACTCTCTTTCTTCTCCCCTTCTTTCCACCCTTTTTCTCAGCATTCAATTCTCCCTAGAGATCCTAGGTAGGATGGAAGCAGTGTGCAAACTGCTACAGTGCTCCCTTCGTTTCATCCCTTCACCTTCTAACTTGAACACAGCTGGCTGGATGTGCAGACATGTAATGGGGGCCAGAAAAACTCTGCTAGGAAGTGCTCAGGTCCCCACTTTAACCCATATTATCCCTGTGAGTGAGACAACGGGAGAACAAGACAATGCAGGAATGGAAAATGATCAAAAGTGGGAGTGAGGAAGGTGAGAACTGAAAGAAGAATAGGCAGGTTCAGTAGCTGAGCAAGTGCATGTCCCGTAGGTTCCAGTGACTCTTAAGTAGCAAGGCTGTGTTTGGAGAAGGGGCAAGCTGCTTCTGTGGGATAAAAGGCATATCAAACATACAGCAGAAACTCTACAACTGCTAGTCCAGGGCATTCTTACCCACAAAATGTAACGAAAGACATTGTCTTGTTAACAAGAGAGCTATATCAACCTTCCTTTTTCCCACTAAGTCATATATTTCCTTTACAGAAAATTCATTAATTTACAGGATCTTAACTTTGGACTTTTGTGTGTACTCACTCGACATCAGCAGACCTAAATTTACCATGTGTAGATCTTTACCTACTCTGGAAAATTTGTGAAGACTTGCCATTAAAAAAAAGTTTAGAAACACTTATTGTAGGATTCTTTCAATAGTGAAGAACTGCTTTTCATCCAGTTATATTTTCTTAAAGTTCATCATTCTTTCTCACATTTCAAGCACCCAAATCTTTTGCAAGATTATTATTTCCCCCCACTCCTCTTCCTCCTTCCCAGTTCTTTAATATATATGTTAAACATTGCTGGAAGTAGTATGCAACTCAAGACAATTTATATTTTATCTTGTCATCGTGATGAAAAATAATTCCTGATTTCTAATCTTATTTCCTAGCTGTGGTTCTTTTTTCTAGTTTGTAATCCAGGACAGTATTTTGTTTTTTCACACATATATTTAAAGCCTGACACAAAATTTAAATTAAAAAATTTCTCCTGCCACTTAATAGTAGATTAGAGAGGCAGGACTCTCCTCAAGAAAAGTTATGACTATGCTGTCATTTACAGATGCTTCTTTGAATGTTATCTTTTGTTTACTATTAAATTTACTTTTTTAGTACTGAGTTAAGGACCACTGTTACCCAAGACTGTTCCAAAAACAGTAATACTGACAGTCACAGGATCTCACGTTTTCTTCTAAATACCCCAGCTGGGCTAAAATGTTGCAGGTGCATGACAGAACATACCCCAGATACCCCAGGGCATGGCAGCATTTCAGAAAGCTTTCCAAATTCTGAAACTCATCCCTTTTTTTTCCTCAGCACTCACCTTAATATCTCACTTGCAGCTTGCACCTGAAATCTGTTCCTGTATGTAAACCAGAAGTGCTGGCACATATATATGGTGAGCCATTGAGAAACTATAATCACATCATAATTAGAATGCAGTTATCTTCTTACAACTTTAATGACAGACACACTACTCAACTTCCACGTAATCTTTAAGCAATATACGTACTAAACAGGTAGAGCTTTAATCTATATTTGAATCAGTAACATATCCAACGTGGCAGGCATAAAATAGCCACTGCTTTACTCCCATTTTCTTTATATACGGTGGGAAAATTGGCACGTAAAACAGTTTCCACTGAAAATAAGGTCTTTAAATTAAAGTACTCCTTCGAGAGTTGCTGTTTAAACTATCTGTTGTGCATCCACAAGGAGGAGCTGAAGAAGGAAATCTAGAACTGCAGCAAACCACTATTTAGATAATAGCATTCTGGCAGACAAGCCCCTCCAGATTTTGTATTGCTCTAAGACACAAAGAGATTTATCAGACACTGTAGAAGACTTTTATAGTATGATGTTAAAGAAGAAGAAAATGAAAAAGATCATAAGAAAGCTTACTAAAAATATTGGAAAAAGAGCGATTTTCCACAATTGGAAAATAAAAGAAACCCTCCCACATCTCCATTAGCAGAAACAACCAAGACAAATAAACTTAATGGTTTCAAAAAACATTGATCAGAAGAGACACAAGAAGATAGAGCAGTTATAGAAGTATTTTGATGACTTCAAGATTCAGCTAGACATACCCCTGAGTAACTTGACCTATTTAGTCCTGCTTTGAGCAGCAGACTGGACTAGAGAGCTCTGAAGGTCCCCTAAAGCCTCAGTTAGGCTGTGATCCTCTGTTGGAAGAACTGACTTACATGAGGACAGACAAATCAGAATAACCATGTTTGATGAGCGTCGAGGAGAATATATGTCATGACAACCCATGGCTACTTCAAAGGAATAAGCATTCTGTGTGGACACTGATATCCTAAAGAGCCTTTAAGCCAAGAAGAGAACAAATGGAGGAAAAATGGATGTGGAGGAACAAGGCCAGCCTAAACACACCCAGCCATTCCCACAGCAGCATCCTCACTGAACGCAGAAGGAATTGATCCCTCCGCTCTTTATACTGGAAGCATAAGCCAAGTTCTATATTCCTTAGTGCCTCTAATAAACACATTGGGAATTCTTTTGTGTGGATAGCTATGAAACAGCCACCTCTACAGCAGGTAAAATGAAGAGGAGGAGAAGAGGAAGGACTGATTAAAAAAGAAGTTTCCTGTGCTTAACTGGGAAATCTGCTTAAACGGGATGTCTCCCAGGGAACTAATTTAAACCCGATGATACTTAATAGCTATGATTGGTGCTTAGTAAGTAGGGTAATTATGTTTAATGGGGATGCCTTAAGGCAATTGAGTGGCACTTAAGTCTTTTGTACGTCTCAATCTCATGGTACTTCTATCCATTTTCTCTTCCATAACAGCTATAAATGTGGAAGAAATATATCCACCACCACCTGTTCCTCTGAGTTTGTCCCTTCTGTGCTAAATGCAGGGTCAACCACACAAGGCAAATATTTGTTGCCTCCTCTGCTCCTATCACCGCATGAGCCACAGCACCTAGCCAAAATATTGGCTTCTCTTATCATTACTGACTTATCTAATAACATGATGCTTCATACTGCCTCACTGAAGCTAATGGAAGTTTTCCAGAAGCAGAATCAGATTCAAGCTGAGTTTAGCTCAACCCCTTGCAGCAATGCTGTGCTCTGCAGCAGGACTTCCTTTCATCAAAATGGAACAGGAATATTCTACAGTTCTTTAAAAGATTTCTTCAGAAATGTAGTAAGGACATGAAACTCGCAGGCATTTTTCTCCTGGATTTAAACTAACTGTAGATCTTGCTTTATTATATGAGGTGGTCTTTGACACATAATGTGGAATGTTGTGTTTTTTCTAATACATAATCTGTAACTATGCATGTAAAAATAAAAGTAAGGGGGGAAAAAAGCTACTTAAACCAGGACTTACAGCAAGGGGGGAAAAAAGCCACAGGTTGCCCATAAATAAGTTTATGTTAGAGAACTAGAAAGCCCCTTACTATTACAGCTACCAGATCCTCAAATGACTTTCTAACAAGCATAGTGGAGGCATAAAACAGATTTTCAGATGGAGCTCCTTTAACAACTTTATGAAAGAGATGATATAATGCCATGTGCAGAATAGCTGGAGGATAGATTTATTGATCCAGAACGTGGGTCTCAATCCTATTTTCCTAAAACCAATTTCAATACAAGGGTGAAGACATCAGACAAAGCAAAATCAACCATCTTTAATTCAACTTAGTGACACCACTGTCTCAAGGAACCTGACAGCATCCTTTAAATACTAAATTCTTTCTAGATTACCAGCAGTCTTACTTTTTTTGTCCAAGAGTCTAGCTAGTCAGCGGAATACAAAAACTCATCATTTTTTCCACAGCAATAGCTTGATACAAATAAATTGGAACGTTGCAAGCTAAGCACAGGAGTGCTGTACTAAACACTTGCAACCACGGGGTATAAGCATTTGAAATTTAATATAACAAAAAAAGAAGTTGCAAAGCTGTTAGTGTTAAAAGGTACCAGCAAAGTGGTTTTATGAGGCTTCTCACTGAGCTGTGATAGACATGTGATTAAACCACAATTTTAATAAAAGTTACAGACCTACCATTAAAGAGAATTTAAAAAAAATAGACACATATTTTACAATTTTCAATATACCTTTTCCAGATGGATAAAATACCCAATTTTCCACTCCAGACCTGAACTGCAGAAAGGTCAGTTCCCAACTGGGGGGTAAAAATACCCTTTATAAATTAATTTGCAGACCATACCTTGAGCCTACACAAACAGACCTCCTAGCCAGTACATTATTTTTCTTACTACAAGTATTTCATTAGTTTTAACACATGGATATTCCTTACCAAATTTGTCTCTCTAAAACATTTATCAGTATGCACCTACAGACATCATCTGTTACTGTATTCAGTTCCTATTGATTACAACAGTCCTAAGGGTTGGATTTTATAAGGATCTCTCAGCTTCCCACTGTGCCATGCCTTAGAATCAAACATCCTTTTGGTAAAGTTACTACGCTTTCAAAGAACCATTAAAAAGAAAATAATTCTATTTTGAAATACTTTAAAATCCATAGTTGTATTTCATTCTGAAACCCTAAAAGACTAACTTAGCACTAGTCTGTTCTCAAAGCTCCTGTGGAAATCAGCGTAAGTTTGTGCAAAGGACATCACTCATATGATGAGAATTCTCCTACTGGATTGTTAGATTTATTCTTGAGCAATATTCCAAAGTAGTCCATTTTTGGATAGGGATTGGTAAAATTGGTTATTGTTGTTGTCAGCTAATAAAATTAGTAATCAACATTAATGTTGATATCATTACCAGTATACTCTTCACATGGAAGCCCAAGTAACTTAAAGTGTTTAATGTTTCTGAGTTGACTCTTAGTGCTTCTCTGTGTAAGAAAATTAGACTCACTAAAAGACTAAATCACCTGTCTATGGTTGTACATCATGTGAGTGGCGGAGACATCCCCAGAGCATCCTGTTCTACCTTCTCTACTGTTTTTCCCCAATATGCTTTAAAGGTATCAAGCAGACTGAATCCTCAGCTTTTAGACATATTCAGAAATGTTTTCCTTACAAGCAGTACGATTATTTCAATGGAAATAATGAGTAAAATACAACTTAACATGGTGGTTCTGTCAAGTCCTCAGTTAAAATCAAAGTTCAGAATGCTGAAGAAAAGATATACTTGAATCGTTCCTTATAGGGGCATCTGTATGATAATTTTATACTTTACTGTTATACCCTACTTTTCCATGCTTGTAAAATTTTTGAGTCATAGGTTAGATTTTAAAAAATTAAAATGTGAATGAGGGGAGAAAACTTTGGTGAGAGGAAATATATCAATTTTTAAATATAAAACTTACTGTTTCTGTGCTTGGGATTTTGCAGGGGTTTTGTTTGTTTTAAGTTTGCATGCACACATACTGTTCATCAGTAATGACTCCACAAGAAACAAAAGTAGCAGTTGCTTGGAGCAGATAGTGCAGAGGAGAATGGTATCAGACAGAGCTGGATTTGGATGCTGCTTCCTCCATCCTCTGTTGTTAAAAAAGCGCATCTAGAGCTACCAAGAAGTGTCTATCAGTTTAAAAAATGGTGTGCCCTCAGAAAAGTTCAAAGCATGCTGAAAACTTTGTTGACAACTATAAATATACATGAAATCAACAATATGAAGACACTTACCTTAAACCCACAAAGTATTAGATATAATTTTGGGGAAGAGTTCTGTATATAAACACTGTCTGTATCCTCCCCTAATGCACTTTAATTTATGTTGTGTTAATCTATGAGAGGGAAAGGATTAGAAAAGAACAACATTCACAAAATTTGGTGAAGCTCTCTTCTATACTCAAGTCAGAGGTAAATCACATTATATTGATTGACTCTCAGCTCCACTGTGAGTTATGGATAGTCAACAACAAGTAAGTCACAGGTTCTGCTGAGTGACATTTTAATTCCTTTAGAAGACAAACAACCTTGTAAATGTCCCAATATCTGACTCGTTTCCTGGCCAATGTCCCCCAAAATATAAACTACGACATGGGCAAAAACATACCATGTAAAGATAAAATGGATCTACCATCCACTAAAGCTCTTTCCCCACCATTTCCTTCAAAACAAAGAGGAGTGCTACTGCATAAGGAATCAATACCCTAAAGATAAAGAAAGGTCATCAATTACTGCAAACTGCTAGAGTTTACTAAACAGTGCTATGTGTGTTCTTATTTGTGGCTTTTCTGGCACTTTCAGCTACACCGCAGTCAAATGGTGTCCAAACAAAAAGCAATACAAACATCATTCCTAAGCATCCAAAGCCTAAATATACATGATGAGCTCCTGACATACATGCAGCAAGCTGGTGTGCCAACAGAGGACAACAACAATTTTTAGAGTATACATAAAAGGCCTCCACTAACAGACCAGTCTCTAGTGACAACAGTAAAGAACCTCACTGGTTGCACCGCCTATTAAAAATAAAAAAAAAAAAAAAAAATTGAGAGAACCAGCTCCAAGCCAGACATAATTTAAACAACCTTGTTCTTTAAGGTGGTAAACCTACATTCAGTGCAGTAAATACAGCTTTGTGCACAAAGACTTAATACAGTCAGACCTGCAAAAAATACCAGTGTGATCCAAGAAAGTAAATGACATCTGACTGCCTTGTTTACACATCCTCATTTCCCCAAACCATTTTGCTTCATTTACTACGCTTTGTCACTATGCGAGTGTTTGGGGGATTTCAAATGGACTCATTCTGTTCTAACAGATGTCAAAGAAGAGGTACATTGGTTTTAATACTTATTTGGGGACATATGGGAAAAGGTTTTTCCCTGTATAAAAAGTCCACAGCAGTCATCCAGCAAGATCTGTTTCCATTCTTTCCCATATTTATATCCTCCTAAATTTTTGCAGAGTTATTGAGTCACTGCTGTTTACTAAAGCACTGCTGCTCATGTATTATTCTCTGAAAGCACTTCATTGTGGCAATATCAGTCAGACTGCAAGAGTGAAACTGTCACAGCTTTATAACCACCACAACTCCGGAAAGCCAAAGATGTTTGTCAACAACAACCACTTCTGTTTCTCAAGTGGAACATGTTAAAAACAAAAGTGAAACTCAAATGCACATATACATGTATATATGACTTTCCACCTCAAATGTTAAAAAAAGCTCAACTACAAATGAAAGTCATTGCTACAATTACCCAAAAAGCTAAAACTCTTGAAGAGTTGAAATTAGTGTAGCTTTTCAGGGCAAATTCTTAAATGAATTAGTAAGTAACATATCACACTGCTACAGAAACACATTATACTGTGTGTATATTACATATTCTTAAGAGGCTCTCACCTTCAATTTTTTCCCAAAGAAATGTGGAAATGGCTTAAATTTCTAGGCCACAAGCTAAAATTTCCCTTAGATGTAAGACTAAAAAAATTACAATAAATTTTATAAGCACATAGAGTGCATGTAAGAGATTAATTTGTCTCCAGTTTAGGCTATTACCTAAATATAGTATATATTACTTCCTCCCTCACAGCCCTTTACAAGATAAAGCACAAGCCATGAAAACATGCAGTCTGCCAGTTGTGTGTCACCATAGGATGGTTGGGTTTTTTTCCCCTTTTTTTTGGCTTTTACTCACACTTTTTTTTTCCTTCTGTTCTTCCCAAGAGATTCTCCAGCACATAATGCTGCTGAGAAATAGCTAGCAGCCTACTCTCAGACACAGGCACACACACAAAATCAATACAGATTTTTCTCACAATTAGCAAATAATTCAGTGATCTCTTTTTGGTCTTCAGAAAGAAAGGTTACGATATCTTTCAGTTGAGACAAAGAACCTTTAGACCTACTTTAATAAAAAGCTTATCTCACCAACTTCACAAATTCAAGACAGACCTCCAAAAAAGACAATACTTTGAGGTAACTGAGATACAGACCTGATTATCCTAAGTCATACTCAGTAATTCTATAAACTACATAGATGTTATACTCTTCAGATGACATCCTCTCTTTTTTTGTTATTCAAGAACTGTCCTGATCCTGCAGATTTTATCTGTTCCTTGGCAGTGTTAATATCAAGCTGTTTACTAAAGCAGTAGTGCCCAGTTACTTAAGCTGGTGAAAGAAAGTCTGTGAAAGGCCTTCAGCAAGCCAATAACAGGGGCAGTATCCTCTGCTGTGTTCACTGGAGCATTAGGTCTTATTTGCACTCACTAAATCTTTCCAGTGTTTCAGTGGCTGCGTGCAGAAATGAAAACAGGCAAGACTGGATGTGAGCAATCATCTTAAGCTGCATGGCATGTAAGATTACCCAAAAATCAAATTATGTGGGGTTTCTCTTAATGTGAGGATGAAAATAGTAACTGCTTAGCAGTGTCCTTGGCAAGAAGCAGCCCAGCCATTGACAGAATTTCAGATGATTAGGAATTCAGTATCCTGTAGAAGGGAACAGGACACTGTGTTCCCTTAAAACCTTTTTTAACCGAACTATAAAGTTCTAAACATCATTATGGAGCTGCAGTGGGGAGGAGGAAGGTCAAATTGCAGGCCATACTTCTTTCTTTGCAATGTTGTCTGAGAATTATGGCACTGGCATAAAATGCTACATTTCCTTTGAACGTTACCATTTCATCTTCAGAATTTGTTATGCGACTCGTATTTGTACTCCACTTCTCATTTCTTTTATAACAAATTATTCTGTGCCTTTTTATGATCTTGTAGGAAGTCAAGGTTGAATCAAAGCCATTGTGACTGCCAAAGTGCATGTATAAAATTATACCACTAAGCGTTAACCTTGCTTTGTAGGTTCACTTACACTTTTCAATTAAAAGCTATCTTTAGTATTGAAGCAAAGTACTTTATAGTTTTTCAGTTAAAAGTCACCTTTAGAATTTAGGCAAAACCACTTTCATGGTAATTCACACTTGCGCTCTCAAAAAACTCTTCTGCCTAAAATGGCTGTACAGTGACCTTGTTCCATCCAAAGTTTGAAAAGAACACAGAAGAATTAGTGACATTTTACTTGTATTTACTTAGCCCATTTAGTAAATGTGGGAAAAGGTAAAAATCAATACATAAAAAACCCCTCCCATCTCCCCAAGGAAATTATATAAATATTGTACATGTGGGCATGTGTGCCAGTGTGTGATTGTATACCTGGGTGTATCTGTATAGTTTTAAATCCAAAATCAGTAACAATATGGCATTAATTTTTTCTCTCTCAAAAAGCCAGTTAAGCCATCAGGGGCTGTCTATTTTTTCACATGAAGGCTAACATCACATGTCAATTGATACATCCACATCTGCAAAATAAATATTCTCTTAACTATTTAAAAGAATACCCAACCAACCCAACAAAAACCAACTGCTGAAACTGGAAACAAAAATGGCTGTGCTCCTGCATTGTTCTGAACCCCCAAATAAGGAGGATAAATTATCTTCTCCAAAATAAACCTTGAAATGCTCCATCATAAACAGGGAAAACTCTACAGAACTGGATACCCCAAAGATTTATGCACTTGTTTAACTACATTCATTGTCAGTAGTCCCACTGAAGTCAATAGGAAAACTCACAGTGCATAAAGCTACACACACACATAAGACTCCAGCCTCACGGGCTGACATTCCAATTGTTACTTTGCTGGAGTAATACCCTGAGGATCTGACTCCTTAAAAGCCGTCCAGTTGTTTAACTGGTTCTCAATGACCTCTCTATAGAGAATAGTTACCACTCACAACTCCCTTCTGTTGAAGTTACCACTCACAACTCCCAAACCGCTGGCCTACCTCTTACTTTTGACCATGAAATCCTTTCCCTGATGTTTTGTTTCAGTTAAATTATCCTGAATTACTCCTTGAAACAGCTGACCAGCAAGCCTCAGTACACAGAAACAGACAACCACTGGATGATGGAGAAGAGAAACAGTGGAAATGATGAGGTAGGAAAACAAGATACTGCGTGTCTAATACAATATGGGGTTTTCATTTACAGAGTAATAGGGATGGTATTAAGACTAAATCACCAGAGTGTCAGAATGTGCATAGTGATGATAAAAGATTATGTGCTTTATACATGACTGATGATGACACATTTAGAAAATATCTGGAAGGGAAAAGACAAAGTGATGTCTCATGCAACTTATGAAACTGCAACATTTACAACATGTCACCCTCAAATTAGTGAACAACAGGAAAAAAATGACCCCTTCAGTATCAATGCCCCCAGCTCTTCTGTTACAATGGCCTTGACAAGAAACCCATTTATTTTCTCCAGAGAAATTGTTCCGAGGTGGTTGTTAGGCACAGTGGAGGCTTGACTCCTTAGACCTAGGCTGGATTAGACTGCCCAGATGAGATAAAACAGAAAACAATGTTGTGTGTTTGTCTTACACCTCAGAAAGGTTATGTATCTTCTCTGGGAAAGGTGTTCTTAATTTAATTTGCATTGTAGGGATTCTGAATCCCAAGACCATGGCAGAAGGTAGAAATTATGCCAAGATTGATAACATTTTCTTAATACTGTAGTGGGAGTCTCTCATAGGAAGGGCAAACTAATTAAAAAGTTATAACAAAACAAACATTTTAATACAAGACACAGCATATAGTAATTCTCCATGCAGAAATAAGCTTAGCTGCTCCTTGGCTTCCACAAAAGAGATCTATTTCAACTTTATCTTTGCAAGCATAATTTGGAAAAGATTCACTTATATCTACTGCTGTTTTTAAAATTTTCTTCATTAAATAACTAAATAAAGAGACATAATTCCTTAAACAAACTCATTTTGCATCGTACACATTCATTTCACCACTCAGTAATTAACCTATAATAGTAGCTTCTTTTAAATGTAATTTTTTGCAGAAGGAGGTCTAGTTTTTTGATACACAAGATTGTACAAACTAGGAATTTAGAGGAGTCTAGATGTAATTCACTAAATACATCCTCATGACACATCTAAATAAATGCTTGAATACTTTGCACTGTTAACTAGCACTTTTTAAACTCACCCAACTAAGGGAGATGTAGCAGCTTTCTTTTAGGTAAGAAGCTGTGAAAACCTTTTATCAACAATGCTATTTTCTCTTATGCGACACAAACAATAGTCCAGGTCTGTATGTAAAAATGTCATACTCTATTAGTAGCCTGTCTGCTGCAGATGCTTTTTAGACTGGTATAAAATGAAGTACAAAGTCTAGTTGTCCTCCCTGCCTGGAAATACACTGTACTGGCCAAATGCTCTGCATTGATTGTACAGCTCCCACTGAAGTTGCACAAATTAATTTGTACCAACAGACTTGCATTTGAGAGAGACTTCAGCAACAGTTCTAGAGTCTCTCAGCAGCAGGTGAAAAAGCCAATTCCTGCATCAGTCTCCTTTCCCAAGACACCTGTGACATACCAAAGCCCTTTATCACATTCTGCCATCTAACAGAGTCAGCTGCTTTGGGAGGCAGATAAAGCTTCCAGGCTGTTAGGATGATAAGAACAGCTCCGTCTGCTGAAACTCTAGATAGAAAGTTAATTGCTTGTTAATGATTTACAAGGTTTGACTAATTTGTCATTATTAAAGTAAATGGTTCTCAGCCAGCTGTAGACAGTGTAAGGTATTCTTCTTCATTTACACTTACCGGGTGTACTATTCCTAAATGTCTTTTTCTACCCAAACCACTTGACAGCATTCCCTGAGGGAGTAACAACAATAGCCAGAGTAAAGCCACAAGAATCTTGTTTTGTTGTTGGTTTTGTTTGTTTGTTTTTGTAACATTTATCATATAAGCTGATAAATTGCATCAGGATAATATGAGGGCTTGGGAATTTGTTTACCAGCTTACAGTTTCAGCAGGACATTGTTTGGAGTAACTGTTCCCACAATGTCTAATTTCCATCCTCTAAAAAGAACAATTAATTCTGCAGATTTCTGTGCGGAGACTGGACTCCTCCTCTCCCTCTTTTGCATAGAATATATCTTCAGTCTGGGATTTACTCTCAAAAAGTAAACTCAATACCCGAATACTATGAAAATTTTTCTACCTCCGTCAAATTTAACTGAAATTATGAGAATCAGAGAGCAAAAAGGTCCATAAGCACACACACACAGTGACTAACACTGAATACACAAGCCTTATTTCCATAAGAAACCAGGATCAAAACTCTCACCTAATAACTGTATTTTTTTTAATACGTTGGTCAACTATGAAAAGATATTAAATACAAAAAAGACATCAACTTCAGTAAGAACATTACCTCATTTTAGGTACAAAGGTACACATTTAGTAATTCTGGAGATTATCAAGCTGAATGTATCTGTAACGTTAATATTTATCAATAAGAAAACGCTCTTAGCAAAGACTATGAAATTATTTGGAAGTATGTTCTGTTTCCTGAAGCCAGCATGAGTTAGCTTTGGTCCACTCACGCTTTCCATATGAAAGTAACTGCTTAGGGAAATTTGGTATTTTGAATTCAAGTCGTCAAAAGCGCTCAGAAACCTTCACAGGCGCACAGAAGTGCAAGACCTACAGAAACATCAGTGAGGCACGAGGCTCAGAGCTGTGTCAGAGTGTGTCACTAGGTCATGCTCATCCAACATTTATCACTTAGCACCTCCAGTGCACATTCACAGCAAAGTCCCTCTTCTTTCTTTCTCTTACAGTCTTGGAAATATTGCTGTGAATCTTTAAGGCAAAAACTCCAGAAGTGCTTTCACCTCACAGGAAGAGACACAAGTATTATTTTAAATAGATGTCTGTTACATAGGGTAGTCAGATTTTTTGAGTTGTCCCTCAAAAACAACATTAAAAATGTAGCACTATTTTGAGGAATGCTGTTTAGTAAACTTTTATCTCAGGGGATTAAAACCTGAAAGTAATCAAATCTCCCTGTCAAATGAGTGAGACCATGAACTCCTAAAGCAGTGATTTTTAGGAGGGTCAGTACCTTGCAACATGGAATTCAGTTAATATTGTCATTCGTGACTGCAACAAAATGAAAGAGAAAATTACAAATGGAAACACAGAAATTTTGACTGTGATGTTTTAAATCAAAATCTTAATTTTTATGAAAACTTCCTAGTAACTTGCAATACTGAACACTTAATGTGCCATAGTTTCATTAATCATTTAACTCAGTGTGTATAAATCCAAACCCCTGGGGAAACAGATTTTGAAATTATCATTTCAGACAGTGTGTACCTCTAATGAATGCATTATTTGGGATATTTCCAACATGGTTAATAAGGTAATGTTCATAAAAGAGAAAACTGAATGGATATTTCTAGCCTACCTTATATGCTTGGACAAATTGTGATGAACACCATGCATACAAATGACAAAAGGATTAACCACACCAAAAGACTGAAATCCTCTGTTTATTCCAAAGGCAGATAGAGCACATCAGTAAAACAAAGACTAGGCACCACGCCTGACTTTTCATAGGCAGTGAACTTCCAAACTGACTGATGGTCAAAGCTGCAATTTCAATATCCTTGTCTCCTTTCCTGAAAACCTTGCAGGATTTTTAAAGAATAAGAACTGATTTTCCAATTATGACTAGGATGAAAAACTCAAGGCAAAACTAATGTCTCTTTGAAGAACTGACCTATTTGTTCCATATCTATTTCTTTAGGGGAGAGGTAGAACACATTCTAAGAACAGAATTTTCTTTTCCAGAAAGATCTGCATTATATTAAGCGATTTTTAATTTAGATAGATTGTCACTGTTGCTACCTAGCACTATCCCAGGAAGTATTTTCCATTAAAACTTGAACATCTTCTTTACGCTCTCTTGACACACCACATCTGACCACCTTAAAGACCTGAAGTCCCCATGGTATTCTACTGTGAATAATTCACATCATGAACAATTTTATTTTCAAAAGCAGTTGTACTAAATGCTGGTGTAGAACATATTCCATAAAAACTATCTTGTCCCAAGAGGCAGAAAAGAAGGATAGAGATAAAAGATGCAGATATTGTTTCCCTTGCTGCAAAGCCACTCGGAACCAAACCATCAAACACTTTGAAGAGATAGAGTGACTGTGCATCTATAACTCTAAACTGGGCTAAATCTGATTCCTTAGAGGGGAGGCCAAAGTGGCACTGTGGTGAATTGTTCCTCTGTGATTATATTAGAAGAACACGTACCCTCAACCTTTCATCACCCAGTGTTAGGCAATTAGCCACAAAATATGGTAAAACCTAAGGAAATCATAGCAGGGATGCAAAAATGTGGATTAGAAGCAATTTTTTTGAATGACACCTATTCATCAGCTCTTAAAACAAGGCAGCAGTGCAGATTAAACATTAATTTTTGGGATTAAGTCCTAAATTATAATACTTGTGTGGAACAGACATCCCCCTCACCGTAAAAGTTAAATTTCTAAAGCAGAACGAGGAAGGATTTAGAAGGCATGAAAGCTGTAAGGGATTAATCATATTATAGCAGTGTTTCTCCTTATTTAAAATATAAAGCCCTTCGTCTCAGAGGACACTGAGGACACCAGAAACCCGTGAATGAATAACACATTGTGGTACAAGTACACTTCAGGGCTGTTGTCAAATTAAACCAGAACATACCTACTTACTTCTTCAGTGTGCAAAGCTGAAATGTAATAGAATTACAATCTCTGTGCACTGCAAAACAGAAATTACAACCATTGAAATAAAGAGCTGAAGTTTGTAAGGGATTAAGAATTTTTAAATATTTGAATTTTAAAATGTTCTATTACATTGGACAAAGACTAATGTCTCTCAGAAGTTTAGCTTTCACTTTTTACAAACATGTAGAGCTGTAAGCAGTTTGTTATATCAACCTTTCAAGACTTTTTGCAATCAGCAAGTTACGAAGCAGACACTGAATCCCCCTCAAATCTCTTAAGAGAGAGCTAAACCTTACTGTAAAATAGAATATGTTCTTCCTCTCTAACATGAGAGAACCTGTTACTGGTGGATTCCTTTACAAATGCCAATCAGGTCTACTTTATGATATGTTCATTTCATTGTCTCCAATAATCTGGGACACCCTGTTCTTTTGCTGACCTTTGATGACCCTGTCTCATTCTTCTGGTCTGTACCACACATCTCCATTGATCTGTAGACAAAGCACTGTCAGATGGAATCAATACATCATTCCTTCAGCAACAAGACTAGCTTTTGCTCAGTTTACTTTCATTTTTTTTTAACAGATCAATAGTGCTAAACTGATGTATTGTAAACTGGGGTGTAATTAGTACCTGTCTGCAGGCCTGTTAACAAGCTGCTAAAATACTATGCAGACTTTTTTTAGTTAAACTGACCAGTTCAAACTCTCTTCCACTGTGAGTAGGTGGCTATTTTAAAGGAAAGCAGGGGACAATAGGCTCCATATAAAACATACCCCCAATGTTTTTTACACAGAAAATTTTCACCCTGTATTGATAACGAAAAGACACAATGATTAAAATGAAACACACAATAAAATTAAATCATCAAACCTGAATGTCACCAGTGAATACAGCTAAAACTCTCCTTTCCTTCTATTTAAGATAATTTTGAGTAACAATTTTATGCTAATATTTCATTATATTGTTAAGCCTATATAATACTCCTAGTTTCTGACAACATCACCACTTAGCAGTTAAGAATCAGGTATGACTGGTACCATCCAGCGCAAAATTTTAACTGCAATCCACTAATTCTAACTCAGTCAAAATAAAATTAAGATGATCTATCAGTACAGACATTTACAGCAAAGCAGATTTGCTAAAAATCTATAAGCATCACTACATCAGGGACACAGAAGATGCTGAGCAGTATTTCTGTCTTTCTAAAAAAGAACATCAGAAAAGCAGAAAAACCTGTTTTCTTTCTGGACTATCACTTTTCCTGATCAAGTTCCTCATTGAAAAAGCAGAGACTCTGCAGAACCACAAACCCTTTGCAATAGCCCTCGGTTATGAGTGTTGTGTTCAAAACCTCTAGGCCTGTTGATGGAGATTATTGTTAATGAACTTTTATTCAGGCAAAACCTGATTTCAATGAGACAGAAATGTTACATATTATTCTCCATTCCTTCTTTTCTTCCACCTTGGCTTGTCTGTTTCTTTCTATTTCCCTCTCTCACCTGGCTAAAGCTATTCTGCTGACTGCTCCCCTGGTGTCCTGCTCCTGTGCTTACCCAAGAACATCCTTTAAACATCCCCTGAGACCTCTCATTTCCTTACCTCTGAGTATGTTATTCCTCTACACTGTTCTTTCATAGGTTCCTTTAATAAGCCCATGGAATTGCTCTCTGGAAACCACTGGTTTGAGGAACCCAACTCGAAATACTTTATGGAGAGAGGCCAGGCTCAGCAGCACCACAAGGACAGACTCAAACCAACATGTTCAGCCCCCAGAAGAAGATTTGCACCACACCACCACTCACTGCTGAAATTCCCAAGCAAACTCATGTTCTAGTTTAGTGAAAGTGCACAGATGAAACAAGAGGTGTCTTAAATGGGTTGTCTGTCCTTTTCTACTACCCATCATTATGAACTCATCTCCCAGTATCACATTAATTCAGGTCCTAAGCCCACAGGATTCTCTGAAGTCTAGGAAAGGCTAAGCAAGCAGCACAGGTAATGTAGTAAAATGCTAATCTGGGAGTGTTGCAATTACATCAGACTCTTCACTCACACTGAAAGCATAACTCTTCAATAACTGTTGAGGAAGGAAGAAAAACATAAGCTTGAGTCTGAAAGCCACCTGAATAGAGAGGACAAGAGTACTGTAAAAAAAGAAAAAAGGAAAAAATCAGAGGTAGAGCAGTGACGCCACTTTTTATTTTTCTTTAAATAAAACATGAATTGAAGAGAAAAGTGCAAAGGTTGCCTCTTTCCATCAGATAATGGGTATACACGAGAGAGTTGAGCACCAATTTTTCATTAGGTTTGCCTACACAAACTCCAAGTGACCAACATCTCACTTCATGAGTATTCCTACCGGCTTGGTGGGAAAGCAGCCATGTGGCCGGTCTGCCCGTGCTGGGACGAGGATGCTGGATCCTGCAGAGGAAGCGACAGATGTCTGAAGGTGAGCAGGCAGCAGCACAGGTCCCGCTGTGCCCGTGCTGCTCGGGGTGGCATCTGCTGCTCTCACGCAGATGGCCAGGGCCAGCAGCCCTGGGAGCAGCAGAGCTGTGAATCGCTGTCCCTGTGCGGAGCCGCAGGGCTGCGGTCGTGCCCATACCTGGAGAGTCACGGGATCAGCTCCATAACCAGGAGCAGCAGTGGCCCTGTGAGGCAGGTGCCAGCCCAAGGAGCCAGGACATCGCTCTTACTGCCACAGCTATGCTGAGTTTGAAATTCAAAGCAATTTGTTAAACCCACCTATTGTTTTTTATCAAGAAGAGTTCTTTCTCCCGATGCTCCCGGAGCTCTCACCCCAGGGGTGGAAGAGTGCCGAAGCTCCATTAACACAGGAGCTTCAGGATTTGGGGTTGGGGTTGTTCATCTCTCTGAGATTTTGTGGGGCACAAGGGCGGGCAGACTCACTGTCATTTCAAAGGATCTTGGCTGTGCAAGCTCCAGGGGGGATAAAGCAAGATGAGGGGAGAAGAAGAGAGAGATCAGCAGAACCAGCGAAAAGTGCATTTGATTGAGTACATTGTTCTATCAAACAATCTGAACATTTTGAGTACCCTGCCAAGTCTTTTTCACACTGGAACCTTAAACATTTAAGGTTACTTTTATTTGTTTCAATGTATTTCTAGGTCTACGAATTATTAATTTAAAAAAATCACTTCTACAGCATGATTAAAATATATGGGGTTTTCAAATTCTTTTTTTGTTTTTCACAGCATTAGCAAAAATGACACATTTCTCAGTTACTCTTCCTCTTCTTTTAGTTATAGGCAGTCTATCACTCCAGGAATAGATCACAGATAGACAATCTGCTTTTTTCATTCAGTGTTATGCTTTGAAAGTTCCATGCATCAGTGGAAATGACACCATTGGTTATATCTCTAATCTTTTCATCGTGGGAGTCAAAAAAAAAAAAACCAAAAAAAAAAGCAAAATCCAAAATGAGGTAAGACTACAACCTTATGCATCTGTGCATTAAAAAAATGATGATCTGAATTTTTTGTTATTTTGTATCTCTGTCCGGAAGCACACTTCTCTGCACAGTATTCTGAGACCTTTTTTCCTTTAGTTCTAATTACTTTCTGTCAGAAATTGCAAAAGGCAATTTAATGGTTTGACTTTTACTTCAAAATTTAGATTTGGAAGTAACAGACATGAGATAAGATTCTTAAATGTGCCACATGTGAAATACTCTTGGTTTCATTTAATCCTGCAGGGGAACTACTTTTCACACTGCAAGAGAACTTGAAAGACATTGAGAGCTAGATGCCCCTGAAAGCTGTTAATTTTTAATTCTTTTTTGTGAAAATGACAAGTAATGTAGGAGCATGTACCCACAACGTGTGTGTCAAGTCCTAGGTTCAAAGAAAGGCACGGCAGCACAGTACAGCAACCCTTCCCTTTCATTCTAAATCCAAAAACTCTGACTCTGTCAATGTAAGAATGTTTATTCCCTGTATAACCCCATCTTTTCTCATCCTCTCTCTGTGTCTAATCAACAGTCAGTCTCACCTGTCAACAAAAGGAAAATCTGAACTGCATATGCTACTTTATGCATTACATATATGCACTTCCACAGCACAATTCTCCTGTGAAGCATTAACTCTAATCCAGTCAAATACAGCATGTATTTTTTTAGCAAAACACAAAGCCAAGGCCTCACCACTGCCTGGTGTTCTGTGCTACTTTTTGCATCCTCCTCTACCTTTATCTGTCACCCTGTTCCCTTGGTAGGGACTATGCCATGCCCATGGGGTGGCTCTGCATGGAGCAAGAAGCTCCAGGACGAATAGAGTCTGAGACAAGGGCAGCTCCACACAGCCCTCTCTCCCTCACAGCAGTGTTTGGTCGCAAGTGGGCAATTAACATGTTCTTTCCACTCTTCCTCCTCACTTCGCATTTCCTCCCCTGTATTTAACACCACTTAGTTCAGAACAGTCAGGTACAGAGCTGCCTAAATAACCACAAGGTGGTTTTGGCCAACCACAGGCAATGAAATAGCACAGCACAATAATGTAATTTGCCTTACCGAGTATTTGAGGGCAGGCTGTATCTCCCCTGTCCTCAGCAGGAATGAGCACACAGCCACTGAGCTTGGTTTAATAAAGGACACGAGTAACAAAGCTCATGTACGCATGCAACTCTGTCTTCACCACTCCTCCTTTTACTATGTTTATTCCTACTGGACTGACCTCTAATATTATCAAACTGAAAAAATTCAAGCTTCTGCCCATTAAAAGCAAACACAAAATGAAATTCTAAAAAGAGAAAAAGCCAATACATATTTTTCTCCTTAAATTTTACAGATTAAATCATCCTCCTTTACGTGTTATTCTCTCTTATAATGGACTGTACAGATCTTCCAGTGTTATGACAGTAGTCCACATAACACTGCATAACAACCATTCTTGAGAAATATAAGGCACAAACACCAAAAAGAATAGTTTAAGCAACTGGTATTTTTTTCATAATTCTATAAGCTGTCTAATGGAGTTAAAGGTGTTAAAAAGTTGTCTGCCCAAATGTAAACACTGCTAACCAAAAAACTGATAAAATCCAAAACTCATAGTTCAAGTTTGTTAAACAGAGAAAGCAAATTAATTTCTGCCTATTAAAATGATGAATTTGGTGCAGTACAGATGTATTGGGGTAAAGGATTTCGTGTTCTGTGTTCAAACTGAAAACTTAAACAGACATAAGCCGGCTGGTTGATTCAGGTGAAATGAGTCAACACAACACCAGATGCAGAGACTGCGAGTGTGACAGTTGGGGAGCAAATATTTTATGGATCCAAAACCCTGCTGTGCTTTTTTGTCTATTCTTCTTTCTGCCAGTACTCACCATCCAGCTTTTATCTGCAGGAAATGTCCATGGTTTCAGCCTTGGGTAGCTGCTTTCCCTCACGTGCAGCCAACCGTCAACAAGCAACATTTCCTCCTGCGGGGAGGATGCTACATACAACATATTTCATGACTGCCAGCAATGGGGGTTCATTAATCAGCCTTTAGGAGGTGCTGAAACAGGCACAGGCAGACACAAAATGAAAAGAATAGCAGGAGAACTGAAAATTTAGAGTAACCCAAGGTCTTCTCTCCAGAAAGTAATCTCACTAGGTTTGGTTTAATACATCAGTTAAAGCTCAAATACCTCAGTGTTATTTCCAGAGTTAGACTTCAAATGAAGCTTTTAGTAACTCTGCTCAGGACTCAGGCTTCCAAAAATGCTTTCTCCCTTAAAATGATGTTTGGAAAGGACTATTCAGGACCAGAGACAACACCAAAGAGACACTCCAAAATTATTATTAAAAAGAAATCATCACAAATTGCTACCAAAATAATTAGCTACCTAGTTACTAAAAAGAACATAACTCCAGGTATTGCAGAGCTGAAAGCTTTCTGTGGTAAGGCTGAGAAATATTGGTTGACACGCTGACCTGTTTTATTGCCTGTCCATGATGACAGTGATTGCCCAGGATAGGCAGGATGTGAAGAGGCTGTGTTACCTTCAAATACATGCGTTAGCAGTACAGCTTAATCATTCACTTCCTGAACATTTTACTTGGGTTCACGTCCAAGTGGAACTTTGCTCCAGCATTCAAAACACTCTGGGCTTGCTTCAGGTGTATAAACCCCAAACCAATCCTTCTCTAGCACAGTAACACTGAAAAATTTTGCCTGTGCTCCTGTATTACCCAGGCCCAAGGAATATCCCTGATCACTGGAAATCAACTAACTATAACGCTGCTTTTCTTTTTTTTTTTTTTTTTTTGGAATGGTTCAAAAACTTCTGCTGTCTGCCATTTACACTTTCAATTCTTTAAGACGTACTTTTTATATTTAAATAAAATGGAACAGGCTCACTTGAATCTAAATTTTTCTCAGAAACCTAACATTAAAAAACCCTTGCATTCATACATGCATTCCCTTTTCTCTCAAATTTGGGATTCTGCTGTATTTAAAGTCATAGATGACAATTATTTTTTAAAGCAACACTGATGCAGCCATCCCACCAAGTAAACACTCCCATCCTCACTGAACAATTTAAAAGCATAAACAAATTTAATAAAACTACACTTTCTTTTGTCTACCATTTTTAAGGTTAAGTAGCACAAGATTAATTTCATATATTAGCAGAAATTATGAGTGAGAGCAAAGCCAGAACCTTAATTAGAGAGAATATAAACATAAGATTCTCATACCAGCTATAACTCAGCATAGCTTAATTACGTTCCTTTTTTATATTTTCATCAGGCATTAATAAAATCCCTGTCACAGTACAGATACATATATGGCTCTGAAAATTAAAACATCTTCAGATAATCAAGACTGTGAGAGATATTGAGAAAGAAACAGGAAGATAAGTTGCTTCAGGTATAACCACTCTTTGGTTTAGTTTCCCAGTGGACAAGAAGGAAATGCTCTAACTGGCTGTATGAGGGCAGGAAGGCTCTGCAGAGGGAATCTGGATCCATGGGTTGAGGTCACTTGTATGAAGTTCAACAAGGCCAAGTGCTGGGTCCTGCCCCTGGGTCACAACAACCCCACACAGCTCGGCAGGATGGGGCAGAGTGGCTGGAAATCTGCTCAGCAGGAAAGGACCTGAGGGTGCTGGTTTGACAGTGGCTAAACATGAGCCAGCTGTGGCCAAAACAACAGTGGCACCTGGCCTGGATCAACAATAGTGTGGCCAGCAGGACCAGGGCAGGGATTGTCCCCCTGTATTCGTCACTGGTGAGGCCACACCTCGAATCCTGTGCTCAGTTCTGGGCCCCTCACTACAATAAAGACCTTCGTGCTGGAGTGTGTCCAGAGAAGAGCAGGCGAGCTTGGGAAAGGTCTGGAGCACAAGTCCTGTGAGAAGCAGCTGAGGGAGATGGGGCTGTGGACGTGGCAGTGCTGGGTTAATGGCTGGACTCGATCTTAAAGGTCTTTTCCAACCTAAAGGATTTTATGATCCAATGATCTGGAAAAACAATTTCACTGTCCATCCCGATTAACAAACTGGTATGGGCATTTTGTCAGGAGCACTGTGAGCCATTTTTCATTAACAATACCAAAGAACTTTGAGATCTTCCAATACCTGGTAACTTTAAAATATTATTAATATATTTTACCTTTTTGTACATAAAGAGAGGACACAGGTAGACTGTGAATGAGGAACTATGGATGTTAACTTGTTTCTGCCAGCTCACCTGATCATTGGGCACTGGAAAGATTTATGTACCAGTGTTTCATGACTCCTATTAATAAAGTAGAAAAAAAGACACTAAATTCTTGAAAAGTGTTTGAAGGGTCACTGTTTGGGAATGAAAAAAAAAAAATATATACATGTATATATATTGTCCAACAGCATTTTCAAAGTACAATTGGAAGGAATGCCTTGTTAAAGAAATGCACAGCCTTTGATAACAATTCCATCTGCATAGCAACCAGCTGTACTTTTATTCTGAAAATTTACCATTCTTGTTAATTTTTTTTAGAGACAGGTTAAAATACTCTTAAACAGAGTTCCTAATCCACAAGGCAGCTGGCTGGCTTGAAAGAGAACACATTCTTTCTGTATAACAATGGCTAATAATGAATAATCCTCTCCTTTGCTTCCTGCAGCTCATCTTTCTGGGGGTTTGTTTTGCTGAAGGCTGGCGGTGAGAAAGAGGTGGAGCACTCACGGTGAGGAATAATAAAGGCAACACGCAGCAAATTTCTGACTAATTAAGTGATATCTCCACAGGAGCACTGGCTATACAAGAGGAATACTTGAACAGAAGAGTAAACAAGATACATTTTTTCAAATTCACAACAAAAATTCCTCTCTACTACCATTTAGTTGCCAGACATAATTCCACCTACTGATGTTCCACATGCGACTATTATTTCTGAGACTAAATAAAGGGTGACCTAAACTGGCCATACAAAGCAGAAAGAAAATCTGTTTTGGCTGCAAAAAGGAGGCGTGTTTTCTGCTCATGAAAAACCTTTCAGAGTAAGAATATTAACACCTACAAGTCTCTCAGATAATGTGACCACTCCAAGAATCACAAGTAACTCTGACTTGGATGACTAATTCAGGAAATGAAAGCCTACCTCCCTGTTTCTTCTTATTCATACTATGGCACCTCCTGGGATCATCACAGAATTGGTGACTACATCAGGGTTCAGAAAAAGTTTGTACACCCTTGTGTTCCAGCAAGAGGACAGATCCTACTTGCTGAAGGCTTCGTTTGTAACGACCTTGATGCTGAATTGGATTTAAGCAGAAAACCTGGAAGTGAAAAACTACTTGAGTAAGCTGCTTTCACCTTATCTTATTTTGAAATCAAAAATAAATTTTACCACAAACAGTACAGCCAAGCTTGGGAGCAACTCTACTTATACAGAAAACTGTGATTCACCTGATGTATCCTTTCCTGTAAGTTCTCAGAGCAATTAATTTCTCCATGCATATTCAATGAGAACAACAAAAAGGAAGGTGAATTTAGACGCTGTCTTTTATTCTGGAAGCATGGCAAGAACTTCCAATTTAAATATGTATGCACACAATGAGGCCAGTGCAGTACTTCCCACAGAAACAGATGCCTTTTGTTGTTATTTGTTATGGTAGCATCCATTCACAATTTTACACGGACTTCCATAAAGCCTTTTTGTACTTGATGTCTCAATGTTTAATATTAAAGTACTCCACAGCTCTGCATGGGTATCAGAAACCCTAGAGATCATACAAAATAAGAAACAGTGTAATAGCTCTGTGCTAGCTAGCTAAGCAGTTGGCACCTTTATAAACACACCGTGTAAAGTACACTTACCCTGGACTTCAGATTTTTTGGGAATCAACAGATACACCAAGCAGACATAGCCTAGGCTGTACCAAAAAAAAATCATGTCCACTGTCCTTTGTGTGGCTAGCAACCATATTATTAGCACAATCACCAGTTTACTAGCATTGCATACACAGAAAAAATAAACAATTAAAAATAAAAAATCACCTGCCCAACAACTACTGTGGCATTACCAGCAAATAAAAATAATGGCTATCCCTAGTAGATTAAACAAGAAAAATTAATGCCATCACATTTATATCAATAACTCCCTGAAGAACAAATCTCACTGTAAGTGTAAAGACTCAAAGCTGGTATTTTCACACTAGGATATCACCCACACAGAACAGTACCTCCAGCAACTCTCAGTGAAATACCACAAAAATAATTTCAGGCTACCAGGTGAAAGTGCTGCATGCTGAAGTTGAGTCTCTTCCTTTTTTTGCTTAAACATTGCTCGGCACAATGAATCTCAATTATGATTTATTCTTGTAACACTTTCCCACACCCCACTAATGAAACGCATCCCAAGCCTCATATATGTAACATTAACAAAGCACTAAAACATTTGGAGCTGTAAAGTGGGAAGCAGTCTAGATCAATGCAAGTGCATGAACATTTTCAGATGCCACTTGAAAGTATTAACAACTAGCAATCATTTGCTGACGATATGTCGATTCCTTCTCCGTCGAAAATTACTGGCCATAAATCAGGCAAACATTTACAGGAATCTGCAAATGAAACAGCTAAATCCATGATGACAGGGAGCCTCATAAAAGCAGCCCATTTATTCCCTCTGAGCACTCATCCCCACCAGAGGGATCAATAGCAAACCTCATACAATATACTTCTAAATGTCATGCTGCAAATCCTCTTTGCATTTATGCAGACGGAAAAGACCCTCCTCTAGTTTTAGAAGCTGAAATCAAGTAAAAAGCATATTAAATGTCTAAAAAACAATAAATCTAAGGGAGAACCTTTTATTCTTAGGCCTGTGACTTTAACACCTATTCTTCTAAACTCTAAGGATTATAACACTTAGGAAGAAAAAGAATCCAACTAGAGAAAAAACAAACAAAAAAAGGATGACTAGGAAATAAGGAAATGTATCTATCCACTGCCACTGTCTGGCAATTAAAAAAGCCCAGCAGGCAGGGAAGCGATATCAAATTGAAGACTGACAGTCGCAGCTTCCCTGGCATCTGAAAACTGAGGAAGGCAGTAATAAGAACAAAACAAACAAGTTGTTAATACAGAGTCTAAGAGGGACAGCTCTTTGGCTCGTTAAAATGCTCTATCAGACACCTGGAACTTTATGGCAGAGTTAAGCAAAATACTATTCCTGGAAAAGCAAGGATGAAGGACCAAAGAGTAATCATCAACACCTATGTCAGTTTCACAATTAACAAAATACCCGTCAAATGAGAGCAAAAGTAGCCTTCCCTAAATTCTGAATGTTACATTCTTTTTAAATTTATTTTTTAATTTGGGAGTTGCACAGGACCAAGCCTATTGAACATGACTCCAGTAGAGGTGTACAAGGATACATTCTTCTTAAATTCTTCCCTGGCATAAGATACCAGTCGGAAGCACTGGATCAGGCCACTACATTCGCGGAGTACAAAAGGAACAAGGGTCATTGGTTGACAATGTACTCATACTAACTTGCAGCTAATTAGAAAAACTAAGTCATTTTATCTGATACAAGACTCAAGATCACACAGTAAAGGTAAAAATTTAAAAGCCTAATAAAATGCCTTCTGGGATGAATACTTACTTTATTATTGGTTAAAATAAATCTGTTGTATTTCCTATTAAAAGGGTGAGCCTTTCTGTGTAGTTATATATATATCTAATGAGCAGTTAAACCCATTCTTTCAATAATACAATAGTCTCAAGCATCTGAAATATTCCTTATGCAAAGAGAAAATGTATCCTGAAGGACAGAGATCAGACATAACTCAGCAGGGCCTCTTTACTGCTTCATGAAGGCCAAACTGTTTCTGAGGAAAAGCATGTTTTTTTTCTGAGGCAAACAAAGCCATGTTTTTGAGGCAGCTCTTTCAGGTACCACCTTACATCTTTTAATTTATATCACACTGGCATGTCTGTGCACGAACTCATCTTCCAGGAGTGTGCATCCCTCTTCTGTGTTGACAAATGCAATGCATTAAAAGGGAAAAAGAAGCTTCACACAAGCAGTTGGAAACAAGTGTGGAGTACAAATTTAATCCCCCTAATCCCTTGTCAATTACAAGGAATGTCCTAGAGTAAAGTTGTATCAACAGTGCAGTTTTCAAACCCATAGAAAAATAAATGAAGCCATCCTTTGCCTCTTTCCACTTGGACCGTGTTCGCTGTAGCTCCCTTAAAGGATTAGGAACACTGTCTGCAATAAACATGGACATCAATTTTTAAAATCTGCTCTGAAAATGGCAACATTTCACAAGCTGTGAAAATGCTTTGGTTTAGGGCACGGCCTGAGAGGCAGTAGGCCAGCAGGATAGCAGTGGGATTAGCCCTAATTACCTCATGTTTCACCTTAATTAACTACTGATACAGAAGGTAAACTCTGCAGGATCTGTGGCGAGACCTTAGGCCAGTAGGCAAGATATCTAAGCCGTCATTGTTTACACATGATAATCTCTCTTTTGAATTTGCTTTAATTGCTCAAAAAGATTAGCTGAAGGATATGCATTATGTATTGATTAGCAATGCTAACTAGATACTATATAGTTTTCCTGTGTGCTCCACAAATGCAGTCTAGCAGTTTTAGAGGCACATTCTTTATCAGGCGATTGTCAAAGGATCAACATTTAACTTTGGTTATGACAACATCAATCACGAAGCAGAAGCAGAAGAAAAGCCCCAGCCTTTGGTAACATGAATGGAGGGACAAAAATACACAAAAAAGGATCCTTGCTCAGTTCTAGAGATACCATTGTGCTCCTCCATTGTGAGAGGTAATCCCCTCCCACATGCATCCCTGCTCAGAGCACAGGCAAATTGGGAGCAGAGGGGGAGCAGCAATAAAGCAGACAGAACACAGCATCTATTTTAAAAATAGATCACAAGGTTGCCTTGTTTCTTGCCTCATTCACTCTTCATTACTCAGACTCTGCTTTCTTTTTGTGTTTTATCAGCTCTCATCTGCTCTTGGCAGGCCTTGAAAACTACTGGGCAGTCAGATTTTGTACAAATGTAAGCACAAAGTGAAAACAGAATCTGCATAAAATTTAACACTCAAACAGAGGAAAGAAGTTCTCTGCCACGTCCTATTGCTGTCTGCTGGCAGACAACAATTAAAAATACACCTTTTCAGTTGTTCTGTGCTTTATCCACAAAACCAAAACAAAATACAAGCATCCAAAGCGCCTCTGACCTGAAACACTTCGAAAAATTAGGAATATATTTCCTTAGTAAGGTAACCTTGATTTAATGTACGACATAAACTGATCAAAACAAAACTTGGCAACAAATTATAGTGCAGCATAAAGGATTAGATAAAATATCTAAGCCAAAACTCTGGAAATTTAAATCAAATGCATCCACTGAGGCCTTAATTCATCTTTAAAGTTCAAGACCTGAGATTTTGTCTCTATTGCAAGTGTCACTGAAATTTACAAAATAAAGGTTTCAATGTAAGAATTTTACGTCACCTTAAGGACAGAAGGGCATTTAATAAAAAAAAAAACAATTTCTGTGGAACTACTTTCTGTCATGGCCTTTTTTCTACACAGCATTTTACAATATTTGCATCCCTAACTAACATCCAAGGTTGCTCTAGCTTCTTAAGAGACATCCCAGAGAGTTTTCATAATTCCTTGATCTACTTTTTTATTTGCTGCTTCATTTAAGGCTTACAGTGGCAAGGAAATGCTCACAGCACGTTTGAAAATGCTCACAGACCACTCGCTACTCATTGGAGGTGGCTGAAGAACTGAGAACTTTCCCTGGGATCTCACTTTCTTTGCACGGATGAAAAGCTGCCATTGAGGTCAGGACAGTGTAATTTCACTGGTGACTGGTGCCTATTCCAGACCACTGCTTCATTTCACTTGAGGTGTCATCTCACGCTCTGAGCAAAAATTTGTAACTGCCTACTTGACCGATAAGGTTTTGGAAAACTTTCAAATAAAAAAAATTGGATATATAATAGAAGTTTGTCAAAGGCTGTTTGACAATCCCCTTCACTTTTGCAGAAGGCTAATACTGAGATAAAGACAGCAAACCATTGCTTTTACTTGTTGGTTTTAAAAAATGTATTTAATCTGCAATTGCTCTGAGGGACTTTCCAGTCTTCAGAAACATTTGTGTTTGCTGGTCAGAGACAGAAGAGGAAGGCAAAAAAGTTGAATCCATTCATACAGGGTGTCCTACTGTAATTGATTTCATAACCAAACCATAAATAAGAGTCTTAAAAAAATTTATACTGTGAGACACGCAGGGAATGAAAATAAAGTCCTTGTCTTTCTATTGTAAATGAACACAGTGGAAGATTTTGCTTTCCCCAAATGACAACCTCAAGACGCTTTCAATCTATATGTTAAAACCACCATACATAACTCTCTAAAATACTGCATTTTCCCTCTGTTCTTTGGTTTGTTTGTTCACATGTCAGAAAATACAACAACTTTTCAGATTCTGTAAATCTGAATGCAAGTATCCTATTTTGTATAAAAGGACAGAAGGGCTGTAGTTTATACATATATATTTATGCACAGCCTAATCAGGTCTTTATGATGGTCTGCTCTCTGAATATTTACTATTTGACTAATTACTGAGCTTAATTATAATCTAACACGTTAAACACTTGTTTGAAAATGCTGAAGCAAAGTTTCACCAGCAAGCAGGGAAAACCAAGTACCTTTTCAAATAAAGCAACCTTTCTTTTTTGTAATAGATCTTGACAGTGAATTGATTACTTACATACCTATAAGGTGAAACCTTGCCTTCACTGGATTTAGAGAAGCTGGGCTTTCTTCCAGCGACCTATATAGCTGGGTTATTTATCTTCTTAGAGAATATTTGGCCTGCAGTTATCTGATATCAAGCTGTGATCTCATCAGCTCTCACACACTCAGCAGGGAGGAGCTAAGAAAATACTTCAATGTAAAATCTCTCAAAGCACCCTGAGGGCACTGCAGCTATGGAAGGGGGTGTTTTAGCTGCTGAATATTTTCCTTTGGCAGGAAGACTGACCCAGTGCCCCACAACGATGCCCATATGCCACCAGTGGGTCATTTGTACAAATGAAAGACAAACTAATGATCTCACTATGTGGATTTGGAGAAATTAAGTATTTCCTAAATTGAACACCCCGGCATTTCTTGTGTTCTTGCAGAGATGCGAGGTAACTGCTTTGGTAGAAACCTCTTTGAAGTTCTAATCTAAGACAAGCAGATCTGTGTATTTTGTGGGTCAACTACTATTTGCAAAATGTGATATTTGTAAGAAAATAAAACACTTGATAATTCAGCGTATGCCTAAATCAACACAAAGAGCACATCTTAGAAATTCAACTGTATTTTTGGAAAGACTAAGGGGTTTGTTTAGCATTATTTTCCTTCTCTTGCCCCATGCACTGCTTTACTATTTCAGTGAAAATACTTTAACATAGGGGAAGGAAAAGGAAAACAACCAAACAAGCCCTCAACTATTTAAACTGCTGTTTTACTAAAAACTGCCTGACTGTTTTACAAAAAAGCTGACTGATAAGCTGCCTGCCCGTGTTTCTCAGTCACCTGGAAACAAGTGGAACATTTGTAAAATATCTACCAGTTCTCAATGGAACATTTTTAATGAATCCAGGATCTTCACATAGCACAATGACATTTGGAAAGGATCAGCTCAGAGTTAAAAAACAAAATAAGGAAATTCACAGAGGGGAAAAAAAAAAAGTTATTTTCATTAGCCAAAGGATAGAAATTCACCTTTAAGTATGAAACTTGGAGTAACTTTGGCACAATGATTTAGATTCTCTAGCCTGTACAGTCAGTGACACAGATATGTACAGGGTATCTACATTAACAGATCCAGAGAAATTAATACCTGACTTTTACCAGGACAGGTGTGAAGAAATAGGCAGAACCCAAACACCAAATTGCACTAGCAAATTTAATCAAGCCATTGAAAATCTGAATGCCTTTTATAAGCCTCTAGTGAATTCAAATGAAGGTTTTATGGTCTCTTTTACTCCCACTGAAGTCAATGGCAGAACTCTACATGGAACCTTTATTGCGTCTTTCAGCTTTTGGTATTCTAGTCTCACTTTTGAGAGGTGGAACTTTGCTATTTAATGACAGAAAATAAGGAGAAAATAAGCAAAAGTGAGTTGAAATAGCAGTAAGACAGAGGTATCCCTCCAGGTGCTCTCTTGGATTTTTTTTTTTCCTAAAATGAGCTATTTTTGTACAAATAACGTGTTCTGAAAGACCTGGATAAAAATAACTTTGGCAATATGGGGCAGATATTGTGTATTTTGTTACTTTGCTTTCAATCTTTACAAATGTTCTTACTTTGCCAGTATCTTGGCTTGTAAGGAAAGCATAATTTGTATCTCTGTTCGAAACACAAATTACTCCTCTATGCACAATTAGGCTTGTTCCTCCATGAGATTATGTTTACACGATACACCATTGGAAATACATTTTCTCCGTGCCAGTGAGTGGTCCCAGGCATCCAAGCATGGATTTTTCATCACCTCATTGGCCACAGGCATGCCCACAGGGCTCTTCTCTCCTCTAGCAAGAGCTAGAGAAGAAGTCTAAATAGGTCCAACGAAATATTTAGATGATAGGAGAATATTAACTATAGAGCCATATAACTAGACTGAATTATTTTGTCCAGTTCTTCCTTCTTTACATTAAATTAGGTTTAGGAAAATCAGATCTTGTATTTCCTTTTCTGTGGATAGCAGATGAAATATTTAAGCATGTGTCATTTGCACAAACAACTTCATGACTATTGGAATTTTGTCTTCCTGGCTGTTAACTGATGCGAAACCTGCACTGCTCAGATTATAAACAATTTGAAAGGTGTATGCAATAATGGATTTTTGGAAAATGGACAGGATTTGCAGCAGGCAATATCCAGCCAATACTGTGGAGATGTATGGCTTCAAATTGGTTTCTGGAGTAAAAATCCCCTAGCATTACTGACAGCATAATACTACTACCACTACATATATAGTTATAAATATAAATGGATGAAGCATGAGAAATGGAAATCTAAGTCCTGCTGATAAATTTTTAACTGTAAAACTTTATAACAACTAAACCCATACACCCTAAAGACCAAAACAGGGCTTCTTTTATGTTGATAAACAAAAGGGCTTGCTTATTGATCACTCTAACTTGGTGACTAGGTTAAGAATTAATACCACCACTTTGCCGCTACTCCTGTAGTAGAAATACTTTGTAAAACCTAATCTTTCTAGTGCCTGCATTATTACACAAGCAATTTTAAATGCCTCTCCATTTACAACTTTACTTATTCAACAATAAGAGACTTATATTTTTTTAAATTTCTTTAACAGCAAATTCAAAGGGAAGTCACAGAAATCAGAAATTCTTTGAAAATTTGGCTTGGTCCCTTAGGATAGAAGAAATAATCAAACAGTGAGTGTTTCCTAGAAATACAAGGGAAAAAAAAAATCAGTTTTAATAGTGAATAACATACTGCAGGGGATATAATCTAAAATCAATAGGCATAAGAATGAAAAACCATCTAAACCACATGAATACACAAAAAGCTAGATATATATTTGAAGAAATGTCAACAGAAAGTCTAAAACAGTTTGTGTTACACCAAGATGTCAAGAGGCAAATCCAGATGGTTATAAATCCTCTTTGTGCTCCTGTGCTGTGACATCACTAGTAAACCTACATTATTTTCTTAATTATTTTTAGGGAAAAACCATACTGTTAAAACTTGATAACCTTGATAAATAAGATGCCCAATATTATATGGGACCTGTAAAATAATTATGAAAATATTTTTTAAATCCTGGTTGAGAAGCTGCAAATGCAAATAGAGCTACAAATATAAGCTATAAATGAAAAGCTCATTATAAAGCATGTTCAAATAGTAATTACATCTATTATAACATAACTAAGGGCAACAGGGGATAGAAAAAAAAGGAAAGGAAAAAAGAGTCTTAAGAGGAAGAAAGAAGACCGATCAAAATTCCTGACAGGAAGATACATTAGACCAGTCTCTCAAGGGATGTAGTAGAAACCCAGGCCCTGAAACTTTTAAGAGCAGAATGGACAAATCACTGGAAAATATACAATAGGGAACAATCTTTCACAGGTAATGAGATGGGGAGAAAACCAACAGAGGTTTTCCAGTTCTGCCCTGACTTCCTAGCATTGATTCCATACCACTTAGTGTTGTCCCCAGAAACTGATCTAAATCATTACTTAGTTAGGAATGCCAGAGAGGAGGATGGGGACAGATACCAAAAAGATTACATTTGCACAGCAGTGCTTATCTACACAGAGATTAGCCAGCTTTTGCGTCCGTGGCAAGATTTTTCTTGCACATCTCTCCACAGAGAAAACATTTTTATCTTTGGTCAATAATGCCTTTCTAAAGATCAATACAGGTCAGATGCCCATGTGTTTATGAGAGCTATCAGTTTCTGAGGCGAGCACTTGTGAGCTATTGCTGACTCACGGGAGAGGGACCGGGTGGACTCAGCTGCCAAAGAGTCGCCCAGGCTCTCACAGGGTCTCCTAAGGCAGCATCCCACAGACAAGCCAAGGCTTAAAGGACACAGCGAAGGCTGGGAAGAGTTTAGATTAAAAATACATTAAATTGACAGAAAACAAGCCCATGTTCTTTATTGGCAGCTCTGATACGGACCATCCTATAATGCCACAGTAGGTGGCAAGACAAAGACTTCACGCTACATAGAAATGTAACTCCAGATTCCAGAATTGCCTCAAGAGAGGATTGGCAGACTTTTCCAGTAATTAGCCAAGAAACACACGTGAATGGAACAAATTTGAAGCCCAGAAAACAGAGAACAGATGTTGTTCAAAAACGGCGGCAGGAAACTCACTGTAGTTTAAAATGTTGCCTTCATCTGCTCTTTCCAAAGAAACTCTACATTTTCTTTGGTGATAGAATCTAATCAAAGCAAATTCAAACTTCTCTCAGCTCAAATACTCTATGCTGCAGTACAGTCTTTTCAAAATTGCCTTTCAAGTTCATTCAGAAGCTTATCATGAACAAAGCTGTGGACAAAAACTGCTAAAAACTATTCAGGTCTTACTGCATCTACAGGTGAACTGCATTATCATCTCATTTGCTTTTGGGATGGATGCCAGGATAATTATAAAATAATTTAAGGCCAGCATCATTTATAGAATGTTTCCATAGATATTTTCACTTGGGAGTTAGGCAGCTCTTTGAATAGTTAAACACTGTATTTCCTCTTCCAAAATGTCTAATAAAATCAGCCTGCAGAAAATATACACAAATACCTTCTTCTTAGCTATCTCTATGTATATCAACTCAGAAATGACCAAGTTCAAATTTGTGTATCCCTGAACAAATACAATCTATGCAATTAACACCAGTGTTATGAAAAAAATTATAACACATAAAAAACATGGACCCTCTCTCAAACTGTATACAAATAACACTGAGTTATGATTTTTCCCATTTATAATTTCCAGGCTGCATTTAGGTGAATATGACTGACACATAAACGTGTTTCTTGTTTTCATCCCTTTAAAACCTGATGGTTGAGATCTGCTGTCATTATGCTGAACCGATTACCACTCACAGAACAGAAAAGAAAATCCTCATCATTTATCTCCCACAGCATTGCAACATGGCTTTGACCAGAAAAGCACTTCCATTTCCCTTCTTTGCCTCACAACATGAAATGAAGTTGGCAAGATGAAGACAAATGGCACAATAGCCTACTGCTGATTGGCTAAAGTATTTTGTACATGTTGGAAAATTCAGGACATCCATCCTAATAGGCAGTGGCCAGAACACCTTAGCAACTGTGACTGTGCAGGACAGCAATTCATCCCTCGTGGGGTCAAAGGGTGAGATCAACAGGACAGGATGGCCACGTTATTGTCTGACATATGGGTTGTCTTCTGTACACTCTGTCTATGAGACACATGGCATGTGGTGAACTCTGAGACAGATATCAAAATCTGGAGTTCAACACGCTGAGTGAGTTGAACAAGAGAGCAAAGAGTTACTTACAGCATAATTAAGTGCCTGTCTGGTAAAAAAATTGATGTGAACACAGTGGTAGAGAGAGAATTAGTAACATCAGAATCAAGGTTTGATACCAATATAAACAGAGGGTGGACAACTGACAAAATGAGAAAAAAAAAACCAATTAGCAACACTTCCTATGAATATATAATGCTTTACCTTTAATAAAAAGTACATTAAAATCAGACTAAAGACAGGCAGATATGAATAACTTTGGTATCCTTTGGAATTTCTAAATGATATTATCATTAAACTCCTTTCAGTTGCTCTCCAATTAAAAAAAATGTAGGTATAAATCTGAAAGCACTAATTCACACTTGCTGGTTCTAAGCTCCCCAGTTATGTTCAGCTGGTACATAACCATTAAAGGTACCATGGTGTCCAAAATGTTTAAGGTACATTGAATCATTTTAGAAGCAATTCACATGGGAACTTATCTACACAGCAATGAGGAAATAAATGTAACTACCTACAAACACACAGAGCTGAAAAATAAATATACGTACAGGAACCAAACAGGTTCTATGTTTCTAATCTATGAGAAAGATTACTAATCAAAGAATTGGGTAAAAATAGGATGCTTAGACTTTTACCACTGCCATTCTCATAACCAAGAATGATTTGCAGTTACTGAGGTGGAAAGCCAGTCTTGAGAAGTATTACTGAAATAATATTGAACATTATGGTTATATGACTTAGAAAGTCTTTTTTACTAACCAGCACTTGACTGTCAATGTGAGCATTCCAAAATCATATAACTACTGCCAAAGTCATAGAATTTGTTTGCAAATTATGTATAAAAGTTCCATACAAGAAAAAGATAAGAATTAATAAAACTTTGTCTTTTCTATGCCTTTGAGTTCCCATTTCAAGCCTTTCTCCACAGCTTTGGGTGTTTGGATTTTTGTTTGTTTGTTTGTTTTTAAAGACTTAGCATTAAACAACAAAAGGAGGTCAAACTACTTTGGAGGAAGTAAATTCAATACTCTACTACTTGCCCTAATAGACAAACATTGAACTACAGTTTCTTAGTGCCAACTAGTAAAGAGAGATGAAAAAGATATTTACATAAAGGCAAAGACTGTCATAAATACCTTTACTTCAAAGATTTGAGTAAGTAATCAAAAAAATAATCTGTTTCTTGACAGTAGAAATAATTTTTGGAGTATTTCTGGAATGTTAATGAATTGATTGGACTAACTTGCTACCATGTTATTTGTTGCATTACAAATGAAAGGACAAGTGTGAGAGATGTGCAGAGGCAAACAAACCTAATTTGAAAACTTGGCCAAAACTTTGCTGGAGCCAACGTGAAATTGCCCTAACGTGGATCTCAGCAGATTGTTCCTGCACAGCGAAGGCTATCTTTGACTTCTCCATTCTAAAACTGCTGAAGAGCTTCTTCAGCTTCACCTGATCTTATTTCTAATGTTTCACAGAGCACATGCAGCTTCATACATCCTTCTTGTATTTAAAGTGAAGAGCACTGAACCTAATTAGTGAAACAAAAATATTCATTATTTCTGCCATGAGATGCCACCTCTATTATAAAAACATTGCTACTTCACTTCCAAAGACATGAAATATATTAATTAACAAATTAAAAATCCTACTACTTTATGGAGCAACGCACATTTTCAGTTCAAAATCTATTTAAAGAGTTTTTACCATCCATGCAAAGCACCATTGTAGTCATTTCCCACAAGTCACGTCTCTAAATGACAAAAAAAAAAAAAAAAAAAAAAAAAAAAAAAGATAATTGATGGCAAGAGGCCTATAGCAAATTTCCCCTTACTGGTGACAAAGGCTAAGGGTAGAGCTGTCACAGTGTGATTTTTTATTGTAAGATCTGGAGAAGGATGTCTGTTCCTCCAACTCTCCTGTCTCCGACAACTCATCACACGGAGCGGGTTCCCCGGGGGCCACGGCAGCATCTGGCTCTTCAGCTCTCTGGTGGCAGCTGCAATCATTTTCAGGATAATCTCCTAAAGGCGGCGTCTTTATTCAGCTACAGATGTCTTCATCTTACATCCTGTTGGATTCCTCAGGCCTAACACTGCCTCTGTATTCTGGCTTTACCCCTTTGGGTCAGTTTCTCAGTCATTGCCTTACTTGAAAGGTACTGACAAGCATTCAAAAGATGTGCTAGGGAAGACTTTTTTTTTTTTTTTTCAGACATTCATCTGTTGGTTTCCAGTTTCTTTTCGAAGATATAAATGAAATCTTGAAAAACCATCTAAAGATCCAATGCTTAAGTGGACTTCCAAGTACAGAGCAATAGCAGAAATGTTCTATTTTGTGGAGTGTTCCCTCGTTTGTTTTCTACTCGCCACAACAATTTAATTGGTTTCTCTGGCTTCTCTCTTGATACAGTGATTACTTTGTTCTGTACAGAGTCAGGCAGATTATTTATGAGGAACCCCAGTGGCAGGAAAGGAGAGTATTTCATATTTCATATAGTAATACATGGCTTAACATTAATCATTTTTTCAAAAGTTACTTATTTCTGATGTCTTCCACATGCACCACCATAGATTCAGTCTTGCATATTTAGAGGTGATTGGGGAGGAAATCATAGATCAGAACTAGCTTTCCCAGGGACACGAATGCAATAATCTCCTAATCCAGACCACATTGATACCTGCATGAAGGCCTGTTTTAACAAAAAAAAAAAACTGAAAAGGATTTGTAGATCATCACTATATTAAAGGAAACCAAATATTACCAGTTTCAAAACGGCTGTCTTACAATGAATGCTTTATCTTATTGAAAAACACCAAAATTACTACATTTAGCAAGGGGAAGATGGAAAAGTAGCAGGTATTTTGTTTTGTCTAAGAAACAGCATTATGGTTGATAGGTTTGGTTTTGTTTTTTTTTTTTTCTTTTGTCTTAAATATCAGATAAAAAGGATCTATTACAGGTACATATTTTGGATTATTTTACTGATGGTTTCCTTACCACAAGACTATTTTTTATACCACCTTTTTTCCAGATAGCTTAAAGATACACCTTTCATTAGCACTCCTCCTCCTCCCTTATTGATGGTAACAAGCAGTCAAAAACCAGCCAATGTATGTTTCAATTTCAATTAATTGATTTCACCATGTTGAAGGAAAACTTGGGCTTAATTTAAAAGTCCACATAGAGCGACATTCATCAACTAATACTATTTGTTATTAAAAACAAATATTAGTTCTACAATATTCTTTTAAAATTTGTTTTAAATAGGACACCTGATGTTATTTTGATGCTGTCTTTGTAAATAGAAACACCTTTTGAAAATTATTATTATTATTACTATTATTATTATTTTTTTTTGACTAGGACTTCCATCCATCACCCTTCTTTAACTGACATTTTACCCCGTTATTATCCCTAATATATTCCACTGAGGATTTTCTCTCCCTGCAAAGAGGGGGAGGAGATCAGCCAAAGGCATGCCCCCAACAACTACTGCCTTCTAAGCCTGCTCACTAGTCAGAAGTGGGTCAAATGGTCCTCACATGAAAGCATCTAACAAGGTCCCAGAGGAGGCTTCCCTTTAGTGGCAGCAGTGAAAAACACTATTTTTCTTCAGAGAAGATGGATACTGTCTTCCTGTGCACAACTGAGGGACTGACACTTGCCACTTTGAACTTCTTATATTCATGGATGCTTTCTGAAATGCTTATATCATTTTGGGAATTAAGTCCCCAAGATCAGGGACGCTGAGCAGTTGAAAAGGGTCTGTTCAAGGGCTAAAAATTATGGAAAAAAATGGAGTAAAGCTTGGCACTGATTTCCAGAATAGCATTGAGGACAACTTCAAATTACATCTTTTGAGATTAATATAGTGTGAAGATTTTTAGCCTCTGTGTTTGCTCAATTTTATGCACACACCACCACCCTGCCTCCTCTTCCATTAAAACTGCTTTAGCTTGGATTCAGAGCTCACAGAAGAGACTTCTTATGGTAATACAAAATGAGGGAGACGGAGATGAAACAAAACTAAACTGATAAAGGAGTAAAACAAATTATTTGACTCCTGTAGGGTGGATGGATGTCAGGTTTGAGTAATTAGGGTCATAAGTAAAGAAAAAGGAGGATCAAATCAATTAAAGAAATAAACTGAGATAAAATTGCATCAAACCACCAATCTGCAGCTGAGCCAGAGGCGTTAGTGAAAGGAGTTCGTCACACAAAAGGGACAGTCTGACACTAATCATAGGATAAACCTCACACACACACGTGCATTAACACAGCACACAAGTCCTGCATTATCTTATGCACTTTTATGTGTGCATAAGATTCACAGGTTTGTTTATTAGTTACACCACTTACTCATCTCAGTAGCAAAGCTTGCTGCACCACAGGTCTACTTTCATCACTTGTGCAGTCACATGAATTGTGCAGATTAAATGGAGCAATAACCTTCTCTTGAAGGTTTTTTTCAAGCTACTCTATTTTTACTTATTTTCGTCATCACAAAATTATACCTTTCAAATATGTGTTTGCATATGAGAAAATGGAAAAAGCTAAAAGAAAAGGTCATAGAAGGAAAAAAAGAGGAAGTGTCCTCCCCCCCACCTTCCCCCACATGCTTTAAATCCCATGAAATGAATGTTTAGCTCAAGGATTTGCTGTTCATCTCAGTGCCCCTCAAGCCTGAGGCAGGATTAGGCCAGACTTATGTTTGAACAACTGGAGAAAATCAATGGATTTCACCTTATTAATAATTAAAAGACTTTCAAGTGATTAGAACTGTGTACAAAATGTATAAATTATTGTAACTGGAAATGCACATGTGCAAGAGACACTCTGAAACAAGTGAAAAACTAAAGGAAAAGAGCAATTTTCAGGGTATACTATAGTATTCAGAAGAGAAATAAACCATTTAGCATAGTGCTAATTAGGTGTTTACATGTAGCTACACAAGTACTTTACATGAACTTTAATTGAAACCTTAACTAACTCCTCAGTGATGCTACAAACACGCAGGGTAATTGAAGGCTGAATCAGTCTCTCAACAGCCTCTTTTCTGATAGCCTCTTCTATCGTTAAACAGAACAAGGAAAGCATAAGAGAGGAACATTACAATTTTCTGAACTAATGGGAATTTTTTAAATAGTAGTAGGCATCAATACAATAGTAGTAGGCATGTATTGAAGCAACTATGTTTTTCTTTCTCCCCCTATGCACAGGAGTAACAATAGCCAGTGTTTTTGCATTGTGAGAATCTTGCCTATTCAGACACTATAGCAGAATGTGCCATGACATCTGAAAGCAATGCTGAAGCTTAAAATAAACATTCAATTTTATCACTGAAATAAATAGCTGCCCTACTTGCTGTCTCAATAAGCAAGGTTTGGAACAACAACTTTGAAAGTTCAGTATCCTGGTTTGATTTAATTTTTACTTGCTTTACACTTTGCTAGTGGCTATCTATAAAAATGACTATCTGTGAAAAGGACTTCTGCTATGCCATTTAGTTTGGCCTTCTTTATATCATAGGATAGGAAAAAAATCCTCCTGTACTGCCCAGACTTAAAAATGTTACTTTAAATATTTCAGCTATTGAAGCATTCCAAGTGTGTGTTACAGACAGACAAACAGCAGAAAGCAGGAGTATATGTGGGCACATGAAAAGTAAACTTATTAGTTAAAAAGCACCTTGATGAGACCATGAAAACAAACCAATGTCCACACAGCCAAGGGAACCAGAAACTTCCCTTTTGCTGTAGGAAAAAATCCTTTTAAACCCCAAGCATGAGAACAAGACACAAACTCAGCCCTTAGAGGTTTCTTTGTACCCTTTGAAAATACACATCCACTGTGCATCATGCACACAGCATGTCATAAAGCATGTGGAAGGAACAGCAGACTGGAAGTGAGAAGTGTGGGTTTCATAGACGTACACTATAATATGCACATATACACTATATGTATATAAAAAACACACACACACACATTTATGTAACTCCAAACCAACTACAAAAGCTGGAGCTGTTGCCACAATTTACCTTACATAGTGCCTGCTCTGTGATATCACACTACGCTCCCACCAAACTTCCATCCAGCCAGCTTTGTGCCATAGATCTCTCCCATATAAATCACCCTGATATAGGGAGGCAAACGATCCCATCAAGCAGGCTGCCAAAAGGAGCACAAACCTCTCCTGGTGCAGGAAGCCCCGTTCCAAGCTCTGCCCAAGCCCTCTCCCCGTGCCAGCTGAACCGGCAGCTTCCCTGCCCATATCTCATTAGATCAGGATGTTTGAGCAGCTGCTTGAAGAGATTTTAAAAACACACAATTTTGGCTTGATAAAATCCAAATCTACTTCCCACATCAGCATCCCACATTGCTCTGGACAAAATCTATCCTCGCTGCACTGAGGTCACGTTTAGCCCTTCTGCTCTTTTCCAAGAGAAAGCCACACTTGTCACTCGTCTTTCTGGCAAGAGTTAACGAGCCACTCCTGCCACAACGAATCAGCAGGAACCAGTAAGCATCTCCACAGAGAAGTGTAACACTTGCTAACAAGACAGATCTACAGAAGAAACCTTTGCCCTGATAGACGATGGATTTTTTTATTTATTATTCCAATTTAATTTGGAGTGCACAGATGACAAGAATCTAGGAAAATGGGAAGACTTGAGAGTCTTTATATCCCTCAGGAAAAGATTTTTTTTTTCCTCTTGTACACATCACTGGTGTTTTTTTAGCTGTACTATATCACATTAAGAAACCAAAACAGAGAGATTTGTGCATTTGAAATAAAGCTAAACTAAAGGCATAGAAACTTCTTGTCACAAGATCCTGCTTTTCTCCATTTCCCTGCCAATCCCAATAGCATTTTTCAAATCCCTTCTCACTCTGCACGCTACCTACTTCTCCTGCCTTCCCCAAAGTATTACCATCTAGCCTATAATTACCCATCTGGAATTATAAAAACAATTGTGGTGTAGGGGAAATTCCATCAAAGAGACAGTCAAGTGAAATTAAAGTTGGCAATTCACAGAATATGTGTAGAAATTACATCTGAGATGCTGCAAAAGTGCTCCTCACTTGACAAAAAAAAAAAAAAAAGGAAATTGGAAAATTAGTATGAAGGAAATGAAACGCATCACTGAGGGATTTGACTGCGAGAAAGCCCAAGTTAATGACAAATGCAGACAAGTTCCAGGGGTAGTGGACTTTAAGCCCTTCAAGGAATAATTCTGCCAAGAGCAACTCTTTGGCGGCTTTCTAAACATGGCAGTGTCAATCCACGTGCTTTCATGGTTTTAATGGAGCCCTAAAACTGCTGAATCCCCTTTCCATTTAAGAGTTACTCTTCAGGAATTTTATTCCTTCATGAAGAGTTTTACAGTTTCCATTTGGTACACTGTGAGAGGTTTTTCCTGATTTACAGTCAATTTACTGTAAAGGGCTAGCTGTAAAAGGACATAAACTGAAGAGCTGTGATAACATCCCAGCTCAAACTGGAATTTGGCATTTATGCTCAACACAGTAAGAAAGATTATCCATAGGCAAGTATCTTCCACAAAACTAAAAGGAACCCAGCTTTCCTCCTGCAGTTTTGAAAAATAGTCCTGTTTGTTCTTTATAAAATATAAAACATAAGGAAAGCCTATGCTGCAGACAGTTACACTGTTGCTTTGAATTGGTTTATCTTACTGCTGTCTTCGCTAGCTGGTTACCAGAAAATAATATAATTTAGGAAAAAAAATGAATATTCAGCACATACCACAAGCTGCTGAATGATTACACTTGATCTTCAAAAGTATTAAAAACATTAGGATCTTCAAAAGTATTAAAAAAATTACATTAGTGGAGGTTAATTCCTGTGCTTAGAGAGTGTCCAAACATACAGTAGGTCATTATAAACAGTAGAAACCTGACCCTACTGAATTAAACAACTGAACTTCCACTGACTCCAACAGGGTTGAATTTCACCCGCTGTAAGTGAACAGTGCTTCTTATTCCTTTAACTTTCCATGTTTAAAAAGGCTCTACCAACCTGTAAAGCCTTTCATACAGTAAGACAAAGAGAACATAAATATTTAACAACATTTTAACACTGTTTAATTATAGTTATCTTTTTTCTGTTCTGATGTCTTTCTTATTGTTCTTTAAGAGCATAGATATACCTGAAAAACCCTGGCTCTTGCTGATTTTGCTTCAGCTTTGATTTCCTTTGCTTCAGCACAAATCAGGATTGATTCTAGTGAAGAATATCAAAACTTTTGTTCACACTTGGTAGCCAAGTTACGGCTTGGGCTGGATTTAGTGCAAGAGGACCTCATCATACAATTAATTGTCCTTTTCCTTAGCGGCAAAACCCCTCATCTGACAAAATCTGTGGCTGTTACTCTGGAGATTTCCAAAATCACACCAGCAGACTGGTGCATGCCCTTCAGAGGCTTCCTGCTGAATGCTGGGTCATAGTCAAGGCATTTATGCCTTGATTTTAACAGCAAGTACAGACTTATCCTGGTGAAGTGTCTGCAGTGAGGCTCACAAGAAAAAGAAATGAACCTTTCTAAGAAATGGTGGGAATCAATTCAGGGTATACTGGAACAACTTAACTACACTGCCTCATAAGTGCTTTTAGAAAGGGAGCCGAACAGGAAAAAATAAGAACAACGTCTATGGATGCATTCAGATTTCAGATCTCTTATACACCATATGGCCGCAGCAGGCTGCAAAGGCAGCACGAGAAGCATCCAAAACACATCAGGAAGAAGCTGTCAGGGCCTGGTGGCCAGGCTGAGCCCCCTGCTGCCTCTGGCCAGGCCAGGCTGCAGGTGCCAGTCCCTGCAATGCCATGGCAGCCCTGGGCCCTGCTGCCCACAAGCCCAGGCCTGAACAGAGGCCCTGGCATGGCAGAAGGAATGAGGCAGGAGAGGGACAGCAAGTGATGGAAGAGGTGGGAACCTTAATTTTTGTCTTTGTATATCTCTGCTTGCTCCTACAACCAGACCTTGTGCCAAAGGGCATCCAACAGTAAGCCTGACAATCTGCTGTGACTGAAACTTACAAGGATTTTGGAAATAGTGCATAATATGAAATTCTGACCGCTTCAGGCCATCCTGACACTGAAGTACCAAATATCTACACTTCAGCCCAACAGTTGCAGAGCTTGTGCCACAAGTGCTGCTTCCCCTGATGCCTGATTTCACTGCTACCACAGTCGTGCCAGTGCAGTAGTTTGTGGAACCACACCGTGACACAGCTCAGGAAACCTGATCTAACAAATCTTCTCTGGTGTCCTTCCTAAAAAATGTGCTGAGTGACTGCTAGGTGGAACTGAACCATGGTGCTCAGCGTGGGGCCACAAACGCATCTGCCAGCACACCTGAGAGAGCCAGTGTGCCATAGTCTGGCAAGAAACGATGGATCCATCAATATTTTCAGGGGGTATGGCTGCCAAACATGGAAACTGGCTCATAATTACAGGCTGTCTAGCATAGCCTTTCCATATTTCATGACAAATTGCTTTTGTCATAGCTCTTTCTCTAGTAGCATCACCCCAAACCGCAATTTGCCTGCTCTTCCAGAAGTAAAATCTCTACTGTCTAGTCCTACAGTTACAGAATCTAATCATCTCTTCCTTACACTCTGGTTTCCCGCATTCTTTTATTTGCTATGTTTTATCCTCCTCTTAAATTTTAAATGAACATTTTAAATGGAATAAGCAGAGCAATTACATTTGTGCACAGAAACTATGCCATGCTTTAGCACTGCATAACAATCAAGCAACTTAATAGTAGCTCAACTTGCAACTCACAGGGGAACACTTGAAATACATGCTGCAGAAAAGGAGTCCTAAAAACAAAACTTTCCAGTAATTACATTCAAAGATGGTGTGTTAAAACAAAAAGAAAAAAAGAAAAAAAAAGAAAAAAGCATTGGCATTACAGTACATAGCCTTTTCTGCCCTCAGGTCCAAAGCCTGTTTCCACTAAAAAAAGTGGCACAAGTTCTGCCTAAAACACACCCATGTTTTGTCTTCATGCACATCAAGAGAGCAGAGATGTCAGACCACTACTCAGTGGTCCTGGTAGCCTGGATGCTGCACTGAAGCGACTCCAGACAAGATGAGGAAAAGGTTAGGAGAGGTGGGTTTGAAAAAAGCTATCTAAAAAACCAAAGATGTGGAAACAGAAGTTTTGGAAAGATATTCTTTATGTAAAGTGACTGTATAGCTGCCCTCTCTCTGATGCTCAGTGCACTCAGTCCAAGAACACTTCACTTGTTTTTTCTTTAAAAAGATTTCACTTTAAGCAGTCACAAGTCCAGGCTTGTGATTATGTAGCTGTGGGTGTTGTAGATGCTGTAGTACTTGCCTCAAGGGAATGACATTTATCAGTAAGCAGCAAAAAATAGACCCAGTGTGAAATCAAAGGAATACAGGAAGTTTAGAAGGTATCATTTAAGAGCTCCTCATGCAGAGTTGCTCAACTGAACACAGCTACGCAATATCCTCAGAAGATCTAAGTGAGATACAAGAGACTGAAAATCTGAAAATGGCTTTAAGGGCTGGCAGAGCACCCTGGAATACTTTAAACCTCCTATAGATTCCATGGAAACAGGAAATGTAACGACACCGTCTTAAGTATTTTAAAAGTCTGATTTATGAAGAATTCAGGAGAAAACACCGGTGTCTTTTCAGGGAAAAAAATTACCCTGTGATCTCAGAGTCTTTGAGTTGAAGGGAAAAAAGGGGCATAAAAAGACCAGGGTTTATCACACTTGCCATTTGGGACTGTGCTAATCAACAGAGGGAAACAGAAGCACATTCATCTTTGCACAGACTCGCCACTGAAATAATCTCTGCAACACCCACTGCTCTGATAAAAAGGACACTTTAGCCTAACAAAGCTTTAAGGCCAAGCAGTACATGAAAACAAGGCATAGTTATTTCTGTAACTTCTTTGGTTTCCCCAGAATCCCATCTGCTGCTTTTTCTTTATCATTTTTTTCTTTCAACTCTTACTTCCTTTGTGTCCCTTTATTTTTCAGTTCCTCAATTTTATGCATTACTGAAACCATTTTCCCTTATTTTCTCTTTACTTCTGCAGCTCTGATCACTAAAACGATACCTCTTCCTCCTCTGAAAGAACCCAAACATCTCAATCCTGACATACATAATTAGCTGTTTTCCCCCAAAGTGATATATTCAAGAAAAATTATGTCTTATAGCTGTAATTTCATGACATGTTCAAGGACACAGATTCAAATCAGGACTTTACTTCACTCAAACTGAAAATCTAATCTCAGAAATTATTTAACTATACTGAGTACTATGATAAAATGGTACAGAACCTGAAGACCACCCCTAAAAAGGGGGACGGGGAGAAGGTCCAAGTTTGGTAAAGAAAACTTCTCACAAGAAAAATGCAAAATAGCAAACGTGTGTATTTCATCTGAGTTAGACAACAAACCCAAATGTAATTGTCCTTGCTGTTGCCAAAATGCAAACTTTCCCATTCACTTCTGCCTGCTAAGCAGGACACTAAGATGAGCTATAAAGCTACGTGTTAAATACTGCAAGGTGTTGATAAAATGAAAAAAAAAACGTTACTATTTGCTCACAACAGTTATAGCCATTTTAAGTCATTTACATCTTCATTTGCAAGTATCCAGGAGTTTCAAATTATTCAGAATTGTTTCTTTAAAAAAAACCCAACAAAACAAACAAAACAAAGAGAAGAAAACTTGTTCTAGATAAAGTGCTGAAAATGCTGTTACACAGACTTAAGATGATCACACTTTTCATCTTGTTGACCCACTAATAATCCTTGCAGTATCTTTAAGGCCTTAATTCAAACTAGCAAAAATGAATGTAGTGTAGATAGAAAGGACATGAAGAGACTGTACATGTCATTTTTTAATATGCTTTGGTGGTCCATGGACATGTCACCCATGCACAGGGGACCTATCCAGGACCTATTCGTGTGTGGCACAGACTGGCACCTCCCAAGGCAGTGCAGGCAACTGCTTAATTCTCTGACCACACAAAGCTGCCAGGGCTTCAAGGCAAGGCTCACAGCTATTTCTGCATGCACAACCCACACGTGGGGAGAGGCCATGGAGCAGACAGGACAAGATCATGCTCTTACAGTCCTTCCTTTTATCCAGAGAATCAATGCTGAATTCGTGTCAGTTGCCACCAGCAGAATTTAATCTGGAGCCAAAAATGAATTAAACTCCAAAGTTTCTTTGCAGCTTTGAGTTTCTTTACAGAAAAAATAATCTCCATCCCAAAGTCAATTATCTGTATATCCACTTCATTATATGCTGAATGGCCTTAAGCACCATCCTCAGCTAGGGCAGCGGAATCAGGAAAATCTGGTTAGCATTCTATGGAAGACTTGAGCAGGTTTGAAGAAGCTTGTTAACATCACCAGACCGAGAGCTGGGAGCAGGCAGAGCTGGCAGGCAGCACCAGGCAGGTGAACTGCTGGGTGTCTCAGAGGGAGCCGGCACAGATGGGAGCACACCCTGCCCTCTGTGCGGCTGCAGTCGGTGCTGGTCAGTGGCACAGTGACAAAACTGGCTTAAACAGGGCTCTGATCTGATCTGTTCTGACACTGGCTGCAGTCTTAAGATCAAGTGTTAAAGGAACAGCATCAAATCCAAATTAGCCCCAAATAAATTTTTTGAAAAAGCTACCCTTCCTAGAGTAATAGGAGGAAGAAGTACCAAAAAACCCCAACCCTAAGCATATCAAAACCCATCACCATCAAAATCAACATAAGCGCCTAACATAACACTTTTTATTTAAAGTCATTGTTACTTTTTAAGTATTAATTTTTAAAGCTTTTACTCAAAACAAACTGTATTTGATAGTGACAAAATTTTAATGACACAGTGTCACTCTACAACTTTCAAATGAACTGCTGCAGGTTTTGTCTTACTTAGTTTCGTTTACTACCTGACAGAATGCTCTGCTACCCATCTCACTAAATAACTGAATAAACACCTAATACTTGTCTTTTTATTGCCAAATTACAGCAGTGTGAATGGCAAAAGACTAGCAAAAGAAGCATGATGTGTTAAAAGTGAAATCTCTTTGTTTCTGTTTTGAAGAAGGATATGCAAACATGAATCATACATCTTGCTTCTGCTACAGTAACTCAATATCCTCTGCTTGGTTAAATAACAGACACTTGGCACACACAAAATTGACATTCTTGCCAAGAACTGAAATTTGCAGCAACTCTGAGCTCTGTTGAAACCCCACTGTTGATACTTAAGTTATACACAGCACTCCACCAGGATCAGCTGCAACATGTTAAATGAGTATTCAGCATCAGAATGACTATTTAAATCTCTCTCCATCTCTGAAATGCTTATACTAAAGCTGAAACGAAGAGTTTTGAAAAGATCTTCAGGAGAACAGAAGGTTCTTTATGCATTGTACTGCATTAAAAAACACCAGAAAAAGTATACAGAAATGCCAGAAGCTGTGCATGTTCTAAAAGTTTGGCTAATAGCTGCATCAATCCATGTGGTGCTCCAGAAAAAGGTGAAAAGTCAGAGGTGTTACAAGCATATCTTAAAAATTAAAACCTCTAGTTGTCTTGTACTTTTAATCAACCTATGTCAACGTAAGCGAAATATATGAAGACTGTCTAGACATCTAACCCTATCGCTGTCAAGCTGCTACAGGAGTCCAAGCAGTTGGCAGTAGTTTCTTCCTGACTGCTACAGAATCTGACTTCTGAATTCCTATTACCCTTTGAGAAGGAGGAAAAAAGGCCTCCATGTAACTGATTCAGCGCTCAGATACCTCCTTGCTCTGGTTTAGCTCAAATAGAACTGACAGAAATGACTTTAAGATCCCTTTTTACATATCTATTCACTGTGAATAAATACATCTGTAGCCTCTTCCCATTCAAACACACTGTGAGCTTAGAGCTTCAACCTTCAGCAGATCTCAGTCCCTGTATATATGAGGAAATGCACTTATTTCTATACCTCTCCTGCAAACATTTTCTTGATTTGAGTTTCTTTATAGTTCCGAGTTGTTCAGAGCTGCCTGTATGCACTGAGCAGGGCTGCATGTAATAGTGATGTACTGCCTACTGCCCATTTAGAGGCACAGCCAGCTTTGCCTTTACTTTGAGTTAGGAACTATCCACATGAAGACAGAAGTAGGATTAGCATACCATTTGGGGCAGCTACTAGTTAGAGAGGGAAACCTACTCTAATCCTTCCTGTTGTCTTGATTATCACACTTTATGATTTAGCCTAGGATGCCATGAATCTTTTGTTAGGAGAAATTATGACTGTAGCCTTTTCATTGCAGATTAATGATGCTGAAGGAAAATCTAGGTAGATAATGCTGCTCTTGTTTCTCAGCTGCTTGCTCCCAACTAGGTAGATTAAGAGTAGTTGTGTGTTGGAGCAACTCCAGTTAGAAGAATAAATATTTCCTTTTTTTTTTTTTAAATTCATATGCCTACAATTATCTGTCTTATATAAAAGACCGTGTAACTTCAGTAAAAAAACAGAGCTGGACCTGAATTTGTAACTTTGAAAAAAGGAAATGACAAATTAGGTTTTACTTTGCTATGACTTTGTTGCCACCACTGTTAAAAAAATAAGACTGGCATACAAGTCCCTAAAATAGGGGTGCCTTGTATCATTTTAGATGCCTGGGTGTACCTAAGACATCTGCACAGGGCTGGCAGATATGATTTAAGGGAAATCTGCTCCTGGATAAGAGAAAGTTGTGGAAGAGAAGAATATGTGATGGCTTCCAAAACAGAATACTACCAATGAATACTAGCCTGTGCTGAGGTGACTGAGTAAGATGTTAATGTCTGATGTTAGGATTCAGTGCAAAATATGTGCAATAAAAGTTGAGGGCAACATGCAAGATCAATGTCCCAGTCAACCAAGATCTAGTCAATATAGTCAAACAGGTCTAGAAGGATTCTGTAAGCAAGCCAAGGGTGCCTGCTTTAAGATATTTTCTTGGCTCTGTTGGCTTTATTGGCTGTAAAGGGAATTCACATCCATAGTTCACCTTAACCTGAGCCTCCCCAGCTGTCTCTCTGCATACAGCCCATGTCTGGGCCTCAGAAAGCCACCACCCAGCCCTTGCCTTGATGAAATGTGTGCTTTCCCTCCTCACTGTGCCATTGATAAGGGCGTTATCGCTACAGCTGCAGGTGATACACGGGGCTGTTCTGGAGCATCCCCTCTCTGCCCCCAGCCCTGCCAGCCTGGCTCTGCCTGGTCTGCACTGGCTCCTCCTGGAGGGGAGGGGGCTTCCCGAGGCCCTGGGGGGGTCCAGCTGGCCAGGGGTGACTCAGATCACCTCTGCTTCCGCCCTGCCTGCCAATTTGTCTCTGCAGTGGCACTGCACGAAGCTGTAATTTCTGCAGCTTACTCCATGAAAACATACATCTCTGATACTCCCTTTCTCCAGGCTCAGCTGAACAGGAGGGATATAATTCATTTGCAAAATGCCCTTTATAATTCCCTGCAATTTTGCTCTTAAACCTGTCAGTAAAGAAAGTAACTGTCACTGTTTAATACCTATTAAACTATAGCTCTAATTAAGAATTCTGTAATTGAATTATAAAGTTCCATAATGATGATGTCTCACATGACTATTATTTCTGTTGCAAGAGAAGCAATTTCTGTAATACAAAAGCATAAAACAAAGAATTAAAGAAATAAGTCAGTAGTTTGTACATGTTTATTTAAAAATAAAAAATTGTCAAAGAGCATTGGAAAGGTCTATTAAGAGAGTTCACTGTGTTCATTTCTTTCTTCTTATAATTAAGACAAATCTGTGGATTATTATTTTTTCCACTGAAAAAGTCATAGGTTTATTACATATTGCACTTTAATTATGCACTTACTCCAATGAAATGCCACATCTGACTCATGATTTAGATACTGTGCAATAACTAAATAGAATTACTACAGAAAAATCTCAACTGCATTTTAAGCATCAAGGAGGGTGTAGCAATCTTTCTTAATTCATCCAGTTTCTAAATATATATGGTATTTATCCAGGACACTAATGAAAACTTGGAGAGCTTTCACCTCTTTTCTAATAAATTTCTTTGTCAGTTGAGCTATGGAAAATCTAGGGAGACACCTTGCCTTACTTCGAACCTTTGAAGAAAACTAAGCCCAGACCTTCTACCCCACCAATTCCTCCCCTTTCTTTCTCAGAACTCTACGACAAATTATGAACTCCTTCAAGATGTGTGGGGTGTTTTTGGGCTTTTTTTGGTTTTTTTTTTGAAAGGCTCTTTTCTTCATGGGATAAAAAGTATCCACTTACCTGGCTACAGAAAAAGAAAAATGTAGCTGAAGCTACATGTACCTTAAATGTGCCTTAAAGCAAAGTCTACAATGCCAGGATAGAAGGCAGTGGTAAAATAATAAAATGCTCTCTTCCATTTAGACATTTTAAATCAACTTCTAAAAAACAAGCTTCTGCAGTTAGGATTATTGACTAAATGTTGTACCTTGTTTTCCTCACCTCTAAACCCTAACAGGAAAGGCTCATCGACAAAGGCTGGTCACATACACTACTGAGGGCTGAAAAATAAGGAATTAAGGAGAGCTTAATTCTTTCCTTTCCTGCCACTGTGATGTTAATGAGCATTTTCAACTGGGATAAGTTACTTCAAAATGGTTATAGGGTGCCATTGTCTTTTTCTTCTGGATTTTACTGAGACAAACTCATCTGAAGCAAAACCAAGAATCAAGACCAAGACAAGCATATCACTATTTTAGAGCAGCATGTCCAGCAATGGAATGAGTACCCTAAAGGAAAGCAAATTATGGTTGTGCCATATTACAATAATGATTAAACCAGACCAGGAACTGGTTAAACTCTATATATTCTGCTTTAAAGACTCCATCCCTACTTTTGTTTCTGTCTGCTTCAGGTTATATTTTTAACTTATTAATAACCAATTTAAGTTAAAAGCTTTCACTGACAAAACAACAGAATCAGAAGCACTTAACTGAGACTATGATTTTGCAATTCTCACAAGTGTGTCCTTAGCTAAGATTGCCTTAAGCAACTGGCCTCAGGGAAACTGACCTACAAGCATATATTTTAGCTGAGTTTAATGAGATTTGGATGATGCTCCAAAAATAAGGAGTGTAATTTGCAGTCCTTGAGAGATGTCAATAATGCATTTCTGTAACTCCACAGGCAATACACCTTTCAAAATGTTTACAGAAGAGGCTGCTTCAATTGTAAAATACTATCCCAGTAAACTCACCTTAAAAATGCGTGACACTAAACCCCCATGCAAGTTATTTCTAACAACATTTCAGAAAAGAAATAAAACTAGAGAGGATATGTATGAAAGTAAAGGGAAAAAACTGCAAGGGAAAGACACAAGCATGAATTGTTGATAAAGGTATTCATTTTTTATTGAAATAAAATCATTATTTTCACATTTTAGATAGCTCGGTACTGAATTATGTCCAATTATGTTATCTTACACAAAGCAGGCAAAGCCAAGAAGAACATACCCCTATCAAATAGACTGCAGCCTTAATGTTCTGTGTCCTTGATGTCACATGTGCTGGATTCCTGCTTTTTTGTCAATACGGTAGGCTGAAATTTGTGTGGATCTATTAGAAATAGTTTGGGTACACAAAAAAAAATTGTAAGTGGAGTACTATTTTCTGGCACAGACAGTGAGATTGAGTGCACCCTCAGCAAGTTTTTCAAGAACACCAAGTGGTGTGGTGTGGTGTGGTGTGGTGTGGTGTGGTGTGGTGTGGTGTGGTGTGGTGTGGTGTGGTGTGGTGAACACTCTGGGGGGAAGGGATGCCATCCAGAGGGACCTGGACAGGCTGGAGAAGTGGGTCTGTGCAACCCTCATGAAGTCCTGTTGGAGAGAGTTCAGAGGAGCCACAAAGATGCTCAGAGGGCTGGAGCACCTCTGCTACGAAGACAAACAGAGCTGGGGTTGTTCAGCCCGGAAAAGAGAAAGCTCAGGGGAGATCTAGCAGCATTCTAGTACCACAAGGTACTAGGGACCCACAAAGACCTGGAGAGAGACTTTTTCCATGGGCATGTAGGACAAGAAGGAATGACTTTAAACTTAGGGATTAAAGTTTAGATTTAGATTGGCTATTAGGAAGAATTCTTCACTGTGAGGGTGGTGAGATAATGGAACAGGTTTCCTAGAGATGTTGTGCATGTCCCATCCCTGGAAGTGTTCAAGAAAATGTTGGAGGGGCTTTCAGCAACCTGGTCTAGTAGAAGATGTCCCTGTGCATGTCTGGGGAGTAGAGGCCAGATGATTTTTAAGGTCTCTTCCAACCCAAAGCATTCTATGACATTCATATGACTCTTTAACACATGCACACACAAGAAGCATTCTACTACTCTAATGATTTAATAGTCTCATTAACAAATTACTGGAGAGAAAAATACATTGGTTAACACATATATTAAGGCTGTTCTCTGTTGTAAGGTGTTCATCAGATTATCATTCAACTTTACAGATAAGAAACAATTCTCCCTCTCCATCCCTGCTCTCAGAAAAATCCTGCAGAGATAAACACATACACAGAAATGCAGAGATGATGTATCCTAACAGCTGTCAAGCACTGGTGAACTCTGGAAGTCCAAGGGTTAACTGGAATGTTGCATTCCTTTGAGAGGATAGAAAGAATAAAGTTCTGGAAGCCCGAGGTAATATTTCAGCCTCAGATTTTATTAGACTCTGTTTCATTCCTGAGCACAGAATGTCCCATAGAGCTGGAGAAATTACTATCTCCAGTTCTCAAAGACTGAAATCCTTCATCTTTCTCATAATCCCTCAGTAGGAAACAGAAAATCACTTTCAACATCTCCATAACACCTTTAATTTTTCCTGTTGAATGTTCTTTTTATTGCTCATTTAAGAAAGGTGCCAAAGTCTCAGTTATTACGTATTAGTCCACACCAGTTTATTACTTCTTTTAAAATATAGTGCTTCCGTTCTCCAGCTATTTGCCTGACACACTACTATATACATATCAGCCCATCACTCTTTTCTTCCAAAAAGGGTTTGGAGAAGGAGCTGAAAGAGATGTGTGACACAGGATCACTCAGTCCAAGAGCCTATATATGCACCTAATTTGGTGTGATCAAATTGGATGCAAATGTCAAGCTCCCCTTCTAAAAAAATCAGTGAGATGAAAACACCCATTAAAATCACTGATGACATTCTCAGTAACTTCCATAGATGGTGAAAGATAAGAATATTTTAATGGGAAAAATAATGAGTGGAAGGATGATGTTAATGTAAGAGTTCAGTTCCCACTGAATGCAAAAAAACAGAAAAATCTAAAAGCTAATGGTTTTACAGGGGAAAAAAAAAACCTGATAAAATACATAATACATTATTTTATGGAATAACATATTCCATGGAAGTCCCCTGTTGTGAAAGGGCAAACAGGCCCTTGGATCACTATCAGATAGTTCAGAAACCCAGATTTTCCTGCATTTTAAACAGCAGAGGGCAGGGGAAAGAAACCAAAACAAAACAAAATTAATTTAGCCCCGAGAGGCACACAGTCACACAAACAAGGCAGAACTATGCTGTTCTTCCATGCTACAGCCTCTGCTGCTGAGCTGAGCACTGTAATGCCTAGACATGCAAAAAAGAAAATAGTTCATCATATTGGCACCTCTCTCCCTAATATTTAAACAGAAGAACATCCCAAAACTGATGCAATGGTGCTCACGTTTTTGGGTTTGTTTTGTTTCTTTTTAGGTTTTTAAGCCTAAATCTATTATCTTGGTATGCTTTTGCATGCCTTACGCAACCAGTGGTTCCCCTCCATACCAATGTCACCGTCACCAAAGAAATCAAATGACTTATTCTTCAGGAGACAGACACAAACTCATTTCCTGCTATTTCTATTTTTCGGATTTTTGAAACAGACTTTGTCCTTTATGGCTCTCTGTATCTGACTTTCACCATAATGTAACTGTTCTCAAAAAAAACTGACATGCAAAAGTATTTCTCTTTCAAATTCACATCCTGAGTTAGTCAAAACTTTCCAGATCTTTTCTTTTTTCATTCCCTGTTCATTTTCTTTAAATAGAATGAAAGCTACATAGAATAGACTGAAATTCTAATTCTGTTTATACATTTTGAGACACTCCAATATTCCTTCCAATATTTAGTAGTCTTACTATGCAGATACATCAAGTCTTTCCTAAATTTCACCTTACCTAATATCAAAAATATAATTTCATTTCTTTTCTGAAAGAAAATATTTCAAAAAAGTCAGCTTCCATTCCTGACAACTTTAACCAGACACTTAAGCCCACTGTAACAGCTTAATAAAATGTCTGAGCTTTAATTCATTTGCTTTTAAAGACATGCACTGTTGAAAAGAAACAGAATGAAAAGCAATGTAGAGAGAGCAAAACAACAGCAACATCTGCATCTTCAAGTCTATTTTAGATCAACATAAGTTAGTAGCTTAGTTTTAATGGCACTGAGCTGCTTTATGTTGATGGCCTGCTGTTACTGATCCAGAGAGCATAATGAAGAGCATTAAGTGTTTAAACATAGATGTCAATAAAATACACAGCAAACAATGGTCGATAGTGGGGGTTTGCAGAGATCTGCCATGCTGATACAAGTTGTAATAGACCATTAATGAGAAACAGAGCAGAGGAAATTCTGATAGGAGGGATTGATCAAAATAACTCATATAGCCTCCCCATTTCTGATAAAGGGCTTTTCTAAATGAAGCCATTATAGCCCAGAGGACTTGGCTGTGAATTTACAGCACGCCAGTGACTCCCCACAGACTCCAGGCCTGCGCGTGCTACTCTCAGGCTGCTGGCACTGAGTAAGCTTCCCCATGTCACGTGTTTGGAATTGCATGAGGGTCAGAGACAGGTATTGTGTGGATTAGTTGGAATGATATAAATGCCAGTACAGCTTATTGTAAACCAATATTGCCTTAATTAGAAATTAAAGTCTATACAGCCCTTGTGACAGCTCTTTGCTATGATGAATACAGATGTGCACACAGACAGGATTGAAGAGAAAGGGTGGGAAACCATCTTTATGTAGATGCACATACGTATCAAACCCTGAAAACTAATCCATTATTTACTGCTTTTTCTATTTTTCTGACTTTCCAGGTAACCATGATGTATTTAAAGTGCTGATCCAGATGAAATCCCTCATATTAAGCACTCAGTCTCAGCATCATAACTTCTCACCTGAGGACAGGAAATGTTCTTCACTGTCTTCACAAGTTACAACATTGCTCAAACTTTTAAAAATCTGGTGCTTACTGAAGGGTATAATTACATGTTCCTCACTGAATTTTCATGGTATTAATCATATATGCCTCTGGAAAGAAACATCACCTAAGACTGCTGCAGGAAGCCAATGGGTTTCAATGCATTTACTCATAACTATTTTGGCTTCTCATAAATTATTTATTAAGACTGCAGGTACCAAGCAGCAAGCAGCCAGACTGCTCAGTAGTAACATATCTAAAATGCTATTTGGAAGACAAAATAATATGATGTGTGCAGAAAAGAAGAGAGAGGGGACTCAGCTGTAAGGTAAAAACAACAGGTGATCTCCGGTATTCAGTGGCACATCACTTAATGTTTCAGTGTCTCTCTGCAACACATCCCTGATGTAAAGTGTAAAACACTTTGCTACTAAAGCAAACATATATATGTGCACACACACACACACACACACACCTCTATGTACATACACGTCTATAAATAAAAGCAGTGAATCACAGAATTTCCAGTGTATAAGACCACATCCAGTACAACTTCAAGCCACAGGAAAGGAGAGAAATAACCAGGAATAAATGGTATCTCATCTGAAGTTTAATCACACAGGAATCAAACAGCAGCACACAAATACTATTAGCTCATAAGCTCTGCTCCAGCTACAATGTTGTTACAGGATTGAACTGCTGGGCCTTGACATGAGCTAGAATGCACTATGAAGAGAAAGATGGAAATCATCAGACACTCCTGCTTGAAGTAGTAGTAGGCATAAGAATAATAATAAATCCTTTAATTTGTTTTGTGCGCTGAATGGAAGGAAACTGGAGGAATACAGAAGGTAAAAATGTCTGTTTGAAAAGAACCATGTCAATAAACATCAAGCATTTTGAACACTTTCCAAGCTTTCTCCAGGAACATTTAATGGGCTCCACAAATTCTCTCCAAACACAATTATTCCTGACACACTTCTGACTTGATGTCCCTGTTTAACCAATTTCTCAAGACTAAGAGAAACAGTCCTCTTGTAACACTGGAAAGATAAATAATCTATTCATAACCTGATTAATATATGAATTCTATTTTTTTCCCAATTTTCTAGTTCTCCCCTATCTATTATATTCTCAGAACGATGCCTCCAATTACCAATGAACAAATAAAGGTTCTTCTTGCAAATATCTGTTGCAGAGTAACTTCCCTTTTGAATGGATTACGTATTTCAGCTCTGTTTTATGCACACTTCTAAAGTACAGCCTTATTTTTGTTTGCCTAACCATTACTCACAATCCTACATTTTCTGCAAAAGCATATCTTAAATATGATTCTAAGATGTAGAAAGATAACAGCACATTCTTGCTCTTGTTAAACTTTTCTCTAGTTAAACAGCTGATTTGTTGTGTTGATAGGAATTATAGCCAATTTTGGAAATTACATTATTTAATGCATTCTGAACTCCAATGGAAGTCATTGATTTCTCCTGAAATATTCACCTTATCACAACTTGTCATAACCACCTGTGTCATCATCTTGCTCAAAACCACTCATAATTAGTCTGACTCCTTTCTCCTCCTTAATGTGTAGTCTTTCAGAACTACTAGACTCAAAAGAAGACCACATCAATTCTCTCTCTCTCTCTCTCTCTCTTTTTGAGCCACACAGTTCAGCAAACATCATGGTGAGGGTGGAACTATGCAAACTCAGGATCTGTAGCACGCACTGCATTATAAAAAATGTGAAAATGCAAAAATTCAAAATAGCAAACCCAGAGGAATCTCTCTATAACCTTTTGAGATGAAATCGCATATTTTTCTAATTCCCTTTTTTTACTAGTATTAATATACAGTGTGTAGAAGAAAAGATATTCAAAATGCATATAAAAGGTGTTTTCTACAGTTTCCTACTTTCCTTTTCAGTACCATCCAGAAGTACAATGCCCAAGACAATATGGCTGAGCATCATTTAAATAGAAACTAAGTGGAAACTTAATGCACAACATCTGAAGTGTGGAAAACAGTCTGGTTTTGTTTGCTAAGTGGCCTCACACTAAGCTTTTGATCCAGGTGTTGTGGGAATGGAACTGACACATTCTACACTTGCAAGATTTTAATGATGCCCAGAGCTTTCATTTTCTTTTACGCTCTGACAATGGGAAACATGGTCTCCTTATGTACGACATAAAATCTAATAAAGAAGCCAGCTGTTCCTTCCCTGGTGAACCCTGCAACTCCAGTCTCAATACAGGTTTCCTGAGAAAAAAATGTGGAGTAATTGCACTGTACCTGGGCAAGTACAATACACTTGACTCTTTTTCCTGTCTATATATATCAAGCACACAGAAAAAATTGCAGAGTAGACAGGTATAAACCTGCAAAATAATCACCTGCTTAACAGCTAGCAGGTTTTACATAGTTTCTTGGCTTTCCCTATCACAGTATCCTACAGCATATCCGTTCCTTCCCAACATCTCTCAAACATCTATTGCAATAATGCAAACTGACATATCTGTTCTGCCAAATGCTGGCTGCCTACTGAAACAGCCAAAGCGACCCTCCACATCACAGGCCAACTTTTGCTCTTGGCAACAACAGCAAGTACTGGTATTTTTGAGACCACAATCTCAGGACTGCTCCATTTTCCCATCTTCCTTCTTGCTGTGGTCTAAAAAATTCAAGAGATTGTTACGATATCTGTATTGCAGAGGAATGTTTTCCAGCTGCAGAAATGTTGCTCAGTCCTGTTGCTCTAAGTGCCATCATGGGGACATATCTACACTCCATGTTTGAAGAACAAACAAATGTGGGAACCACCAGAGCTGTTGCTCCTGTATTTGCACTGCAATCCTTACTCTCAGCTATGAAGTGGCAGCAACAGTGAAGAAATGTCAAAGAAATACAGTTTAAACAATCAGTTAAGCTCAGTTTTAACTAAGCATGCACATGCTCTTCTGGCAGATCACCCTTTCAGTACATGCCAGGGTTCTGTCCTGATCTTTCTTGCCCAGGCACAGTCAGGTGCAAGTCAGATGGCAAGGATGGATAGAGCCTGGGCTTGAGGGTGAGGATTCCTGGACAAATTTAGGTTCAAATGCCCACTGAAATGGATAGATAGTCCCAACACTCTTTCCCCTCCTCTACAAGAGCCAAGATAAAACTACACAAATTCACAGGAATTCCATATTTTGGGGGGGGAAAAAAAAACCAACTTTGAACTTTCCCTTGACTGGCTGTGGCATGAAGCGCAGCACCGCTATTTTTAATCTATGTCTTCTCATCCTTCTGCTATAGACGTTAGAAAGGTGACCCCAAGAATTGTCTTGATCTGGACTAATCTTAGGGGGTGTCTACATGCTCAGGTAGAGCAATTTGCTGTTATCTGTACTGCCATATTTACTACTGTAAGTAACAGTCAGTAGACACTGACAATATGGTATCCAGTGGATACTCACCCACTGGATAGACTGATCTCAGAAAACAGTTTTTCACATCCCTGTGCCTTGCTTTGCTGCCCCTTCCCAATCATCTTCATCATCAAGAGTTTCCTACCTCAGTATATACAAACATAATTGATATTGAAAAGGTCCAGTAATTTAGTGGCTTAAAATTTTTCCTCCAAATTCCTGAGTATGGAATTTGTTCTCAAAGACTTCCTTTTCCACTGTAACTCTTTCTTCACGTTTACCCATGAAGATTAAATAGATTCTATAATGCAAGTAGTTGAGCAGGTGCTAAATTTATCCTAATACTGAGGCCAAAATATGGCAAAATACATTTTCCCTTGGGAAAAGGAAAAATCAGGCCGATTCCGATCTTTATCAGCCCTGTTTGCTGGACTCAATACCAAATATGTTTTTATTGTTGCTTTGGAAATTAGTTAAGATTCTATTACATTCTAAATGCAAAAAAAAAAATATTTTTTCAGCAAAAGTACTGAAGTAATTGGGGATCATTCACTTACCTATTGAAGTTATAGGAAATCCAAGCCATTTGCACAGCAGTTCAGCAATCCATGTTAGGAATCCATCACCACGTGGAAAAGACATGAAAGAAAAGCAAGAAAAAAGAAAACAGTAAACTATCGTGTTCCTTTTCTCAAATGAAAAATGCATTAAAACAAACCTATAAATAACTATCAGTGTTACCCTCTGCCATGAACACGGAATATATTCATTTAAGCAGGTACCTGCTAATGCTTTTTCCTGTTACCATTCATTACAGCAAGTGGGTTGTTAGAGTAGCTGTTAAAAGAAAATGTTGAATGGTACTTGCATCACACATAAACAAAAATTGAACAATCCTGTTATGCTAGATAGCAGGCTACAGTCAAACAGTTTCACAGCATTTTTGTAAATGACTTGAATGCACTCTTTATCTGAATATCAGCAGGCAGAAGGCCAAGATGGAAATTATGGAATGAGAAGGAAATTGAACAATTCAGATATGTTTATGGAAAGCGCACAAATCAGGGCATCTCATTTGGCACCAAATTAAGCTGTTATTCATGATGTGCAGCGACAAAAAGGAAAGCTGTTCTCTGCTATAAAGGACAGCCACAGTAGTGAGAGCTAAAGCAAATGGTTTCTCAATAGAAAAAATAAAGGTCGACATTCTTGGGGTGTCCAGTGCAGGGCCAGGAGCTGGACGTGATGATCCCGATAGGTCCCTCCCAACTCAGCATGTTCTGTGCTTCTATGATTGTCATAAAAATACGGGAATAACCACTGGACCACAAGCATGACCACGAGTATCCACGACCGCTATGTCAGCTGAAGTCAAACCAAGAAATTTTACCGGCACCCCTTTTCCTTTAACAACATTTCTTGCATACAGTGCAATGATCCCAATCAACAAACTTCATCTCTGAGTCATCCTTTTCAATGCATCCATAAATACATGAGTTCTACATCGCACCTGAAGACGCTGATTGGCTCCTATGAAGAGCATCTCTTCATAGGAACTTCTAGGATAATTTGCCAGGCTACTTGAAAGCTACAGTGACTACACTGTAGTTCCCCTGGTTAGACTCTGATCTATTCTAAGGTGTGGCCTGCTCTTTAGATTTGCCAACTTATATTTTATCTTGTAGATCAACATGCTAAAAAGCCATTTTATATGGTTTATATAAGTTGTCATTAGAACCCTAAAATTTTGAATGAACTTTGGTACTTATCAAATAGCTGACTTTATCAGCCTATATACAAAAGAGAAAGCACCTGCTTTGTTGTCATTCTTCCTACAGCAAGTGCTTGTTAAAAGATATCAAAATCAGCACTGAATAAATTTTATTATTGATTCACGCAGGTCGGAATTTATTTACCAGACTGGAGGAACAAATACTCAAATACTGGCAAGTGAGAAGGAAGACTATTTGAGTTTATTCTGCATTAAAGATGGACCTTAAAACAACACCTGTGATAAAAGGTTACTTCCCTTCTCAAAGATTCCTTTTACTTAACAGTGTTTTAGCTCCTTTGCAGCTTATGTATTTCAAACACTCAGCCTACCCAGAGACCTCTAAGCTGAGATGTGTGGTGATCTCTTTAGATGTGTCATACAGATATGGGCTGCTTCAATTCACTTAATTGAGGAGATCAAGGGAGAGCCCTTGTATTCATATTGTTCCATTGTTTGAGTTCAGTTCAGTCTTTGCTATCAGGAACAATACAAACAAAAGGCATTATTAAGTGAAATGTGCTTTGCTCTCCCGTGCCTAATAATGTGCCAAATATGAGCCTGCAACCTTGAAGCTGAGAGGTCAACCTCTGGAAGCACCAGAAAAAGAGAATTTCCTGCAGTTATCTCATCATTCAGGTATAGTACTGAAGTAGGGAAGGGGAAATGTTATATTCTATTAGTTTTATTAATTGTGAACTTTTCTATTCTAATGTATGCACATCACGATTCATCAGTGCATATATTCACGTGTTTCACAAAAAGCAAAGAATCACTATGAGCATGCTGATGTTCAGAAAACAGTTTGAATAAACTTTCTTTTCTTAAGAATAAAATAACAAGCCAAAGAAACAAAACATGCTTTCATAACCTCCCACTTCTTTTAAAAACACAAAGATAAAAAGACAACAATGACATAAATGGGAAAACACTGTTGTTACAAAACAACAAAAAAACCCCAACACTTTAATAAGAAAACACTTATCTTCCACAGAAAGTCTTAACATTCCATGTCTCTCATGGTTTGAGTGATATTTCTAATTGTTTTTTTTTTATTAATTCCTGTGACAGGCTAAAAATAATAAAATAAATCAACCTTTTCCATAGAATCCTTTAGCAGCATTTTTTCCTCTCTCTCTCTTCCCACAATGGTCACAAATACCTAGAAAAGCACCAAATATTGTGGACTTTTGATTTTTTTGGCAGTCACAGATCAGTTCCTTGGTTTGTGTAAAAAGCCACAGCTCAGCTGAAGTCAGTGGTGAGGCTTCAGCTTCTCTCACGTACATGACACTGGAAATGTTTGTTATGGAAATTATTCTGCCTATCACAGCCCAGATATTCAGGAAACTGTGGCTGCTTTCCTGAGGACTAGAAGATATATGAAACCACCATCTTGCTGGCTATTGTGTGCACATTTAAAGTGTAATAAAGGGCATTCATTGCCAAAGAACACTGCATTTGTACATCCATTTCTCTGATAACCTGCATAATAACTCAGTGAGGATTAAGTAGCAGAGAAACCAATGGTGCTGTCATTGTTTCCCAGGTAAAAATTGCATTCTCTTTTCCAGTTTTTGACAGAAAATTACTGTCTTAAACATTTTTGCAAGTTTATCTGCTTTAAAGGGGTCATTCAGAGGTCTCTACTGTTCTCTTTCATATTCTTATGACAGTTGACTGAACCCTTGATCTTTGACCTGGACAGAAATTAACCCTCCACATTCCACCTTCCAATGAGACATTAATATTCCTAATAATGAGAGGTTATTAAAATCTTAAAAGTTCAGTGGAGCATTTCAAGGACAGAGGAATAGATTTCAGCAAATACCTATAGATTTATTGCATAATGCAAACCATTTGATTTGTTTGGATATATGCTCCAAGGCTATGGTTCAGCCAGCCTTTTCTGGCTGGAAAACAGCCACTTGACTAATTTGACTTGATCTGTGAAAGAGGGAAAATCCTTGTTATGGGCATGTGCAGCTATACATTATTCCTCTCACCCCTTTCCACCCTTAACTTTAGAAGGAATATTATTTGTTAAGTAAATTTAGAATACACTGGCCACTGAGAGATGTGATGTCCAAGTGCTACGCCAGGCACAGGGATACATGGAAAAAAGGCACAACTGAGGTTCCTAATTCATTAGATTAATCTCAAGGTTATTGCATCCCCTTCTGTATCTTACACACTCAAGCCTTTAATTTTTGGAACAGTCCTTCTGCTATTCTGTGGCTGGCCAGCTTTTCTATTTCACTCAACTGAAATTCCCTGGTTGGTCCATGGTAACGTGTCTACCTATATATAAAATACCTATGTATTTTCCACAACTAAAAAAAGTATCAGGAACAAGAGGAATTACACTTAACAAAGCAAACTGAGACCCAAGTAAAAAAAAAAAAAAAAAAAGAAACTAAAGTGAAACTAAAATAAAAATTACCATGGAAAGAGAAAATGGGAAAAAGAACCAGGATCCTCTAGAACTTAAAGCTATGAGATCAGAAGGATCAGCAAATATACTTATGGAGGGAACAAGAAAACCTATTGCAATAATTATTTTGAGGTTGTGTCCTCCTGCCATCTTAACCAAAAGTGAAGCTATAAACTGTAATTAACCATGCCAAACCACTTTTGGTTTATTTTCCATATGTGACACAAGACTAGAGCCATCTCTACTTTAGGGTAAATAGGTCCAGTAGGTCAGCCCCAGATTCAAAATCAAGTGTCCATTTAGTTACAACTGCAGGTGGTAATAATTGGTAAGTTATATTTGGACACACAGTGCACTTAACACATGACTGGAATCCTCAATTAGCTCCCAGGCTGGCTAAAAGCAATCTTACTGAAATGGGGCTTGATGCAGGACTCCATCTTCCAATGAGAAAATTTGTACTTTGTTACAGAACTTGGGGATCTGGAAATGCACCTGGTGCAATACATGGAGTTTACAAGTGCTGTTGTTTTTACTGACTACTTAGTTTGTCTGAAGATGCTGACAAAATTCTTTGTCAGATTCCCTTTAACATATGCAAGTATGAGATAAATATTGCATACCAGTACAACATAAAGAGCAATATAAACGTTTTGATTCTTTCCTTCCTTCCTTTCTCATACACTTATAGTTTTCATAAGCAAATTAAAACATGTGCATATTTCTTTTAAACCTTTACTCTACATTCAGCTATAATATGGAGGCTATGCTAGCACTCTTCACAACTAGCTCCTCATTAATGCATTTGTGATATCATACATTTATGACATGCTTTTACATTCTGTATCTTATGTGAAATCCCAGCTCGCACCTCCCTGCCATAGGCTGCTAGTCTGCAACAGAGCTGTTTCCAAAATATCAGACTTTGCAAAAGATGGAAACTCTAAGAACAAAAATGTGCTCAATACATCCATCAATATTCTCCATAACCTTGCCAAAATGTTCTAGTTTAACAGCTGCACCAGGGTTAAAGAAGAAAGCAGTGCCTCTGCACTGGCTGCTGCCACTTTCCTTCCAGAGGTGCCAGGACACAGTGGAGCAAAGAGCAGCTCCTGAAGAAGAGCACAAACCCAGGGGCAGCTGCCAGCTACTGAAACTCTGTTGTGATACAGAACATTACCAGGGGTTGCAACCAAATGTACAAACTAAACAAGACAAAACATTAACTATTAACAAGTACTGTAGGGATAATTACACAAAATTTCAAACATTACTTGGTTTGCCATGTCAGTCCTAACTAATTTATCATGTATTAAGTTGGAAAAGCAAGGGTAGAAGAGCATCAAGATTTGCTAAACCATTATGGAGACCATAATTCCAAGCAGAAATCATCTCATTTACTGTGACTGACTCTGGGAGTCATTGGCTTTGGCAAAGGTAAATTAGAAAATTTGAAAGAAAACAGTTTTACTAGTGGGAACACACTTTTTTCATTAAATTGCTTTATGACTTCATTGAGGATATTTTTTTATATTTTCTTTTCGGACCAGAATTCATGTTTAGGACAGCAGAATATTTATACCTGCCTAATTAAAAATAACAAATACCTAGCAGCTGCGAAGGTTACCAGAGGTAAGTTTTGATACCTATTTGTAACCTTTATTAACACAAATAGGTTTTGGCCAAGTAGTCAATGACTGTATTGAATGGATTCTACGTTAATCTTGGTTCTGGTGATTAAGTGTCACTGTTGTGAATGAGTCAGAAAAAGCTGGAAAATCCTCCTGCAGTAGTTGTCTACTGCCACCATCAGATCCTGATCACACTAAGACCAGAAAAAACATTTTGGTTTCATTCTCCTTTTCTACCTATCACAAAGAATGAGAAAATTCTTTGGAACAGACACTGGCAAGTCTGCTATAATAGAAGCCCAAGTGGGAGGCAACTGAAACTGTAGGTAAAGTAACATGATACAAAAGAATTTAAAAAGAGCAGGACTGTCCAAATAGTTTTTGAACATATCATACGATATAGCAGGGGTGGTAGGACCCAAATGTGATCACAAGAGTTCATTTACTCAGTATCTGTCAGAATTTTTACTGTATTTCTGTTAAAACTCTATCTACAGATAATCTAAATATATTATTCTGTGATGATTCATGCATAAAAAATTATGTGTACTTGAATATACACACACTCGCCCATATATTTAATCTGTACTCCCATTTCTTCATTATGGAGACAATAAAAGCACTTCCCCTCAAGAGACTGAGACACACAAATGACATGACTGAGAAGCAAGTCCTGAGGAAATGCAGACTAGCTGAGAATACAACAGCACCCTTCCAAGGAACTTGGGATCCTTGTCCCTTGACCAAGCAAATGTGCCAAGTTCAAGATCTTTGTCTGTACTCTGCAGGCCTTCACTAACCTGAGGGTTGAGTGCATCTAGGACTAATCGGAGCTACAAGCCAGGATCACTGCATAAGTGACACTGCGGCTTTCTAATACATAAATAAACATATATATATGTATACATGATACAGGTAACTTGGAAACAGTAAGATATCTTAAAGATCAGAAAATAAAAAATATAGGCTATAAACAGGAATAAAATTTTTAAAAATAAATAGTATCAGTAATAAAATAATACTTTATTATTAAAATGAACTTCTAGTGTGAGGTTACTACCAGTTTATTGTCACACAGCTAACATTATCCCCCTTAATAAAGCCCCTTTTTTTTCTACCTTCAGGGAAAATCATATACAGCAGCCTTTTACTTCTGTTTGCTAGAACTTGGAGGGCATATAAACCACATCCAGGAACATACCCCAGCTTTATTGTTCTTTGTTCTACGAACTGTGTGTGTCCTCAAAATGTCATCAGCGATAAACTGTAAAAGGCATCACATCATGTCATTAAAAGACACTCCCTAAGGCAAGAGGCCACAAACTGAAATTGCCCACTACCTCATTTACACATTTGGCCCACCTAGGTATGGCAACTTGGCAGTCTTTTTATTAAACACATATCCCCATGCATTACAAGTGTATTTAATTCCCGGCCAGTCGAGAACAGTGGAGGAAATGATATCTATTTAATCACTGGGTCAGGTTTTCCAGCGCTGAGCGATCACCCTCGCACCGTGACGGGCGGGCGGCTCGGCCGAGGTCCCCGGGCAGTCACCTGTCACTTGTGGCAGCCAGGAGCGGAGTGACAGCCACTGCTCGGTCCGACAGCAAGCGACAGCGGCCCGGCTCAGACACACCTGCCTTGGCCCTTCCTTCTCCGCCCCAAAGAGATTGTGTGCTGTCTGCTGAGAACTCCGCGTTGTGCAAGGCAGGGAAGAAAACAAAATCGCCACCTAACTAAGAAGAACCTGGCAAACAAAGGGTGGCTTCTACCCAATAACCTGAAATTTGTTCTGGCTTTCTCTGGAGTAAACTAGGGTAAGGATCCAGTTGAGAAGGAAAAAAACCACAATACTTGAAACAGTATCATCACAAGTCTTCTTTTTTAATACAAATTCTCATTTAAAAAGAGTTTCATTGCTTTTATTTTTTTTTATTTTAAGACTATGTTTATATCTCAAAACCAACTGTGAAGGCTCCAACCAACTTCAGGCTACCTAATCAATTGACAAGTGATTACAGAGTAGATGCAGTTTTCAATGTTAAGCCAATTTGCTGCACCAAGGCAATGAGCTGGAGTTCCAGGTACAGGAGTATCACATGGCACTGTTATTTCCTACCACAACCCCCTATAGCAAAGCCAGCACAGTCTCAGGGCCTAATGCAGCCTCTGATCCAAAGCAAGTAATAGCTCTAATTTTGATACTTCAAATGCACACACAAATGTTCCACAGGAGGATGTACTTGCTACTGAAAACTCCATTAATTTGAGACCTGAGGTTGCTTGATAAAGCACTGGTGTTTTCTATTTGAATTTATATTACACTGCTGTTTATTTTTCTGAAGCCTTTGGGCACTAATCACCAAATTATCACACGTTATGAATCTCAGTGCTGAAAATTATTTCTACACTTCCCTTCCAAAGACAACTAGTCTTACTATATAATGCCTTTCTTTCATTGTTTCTTTCATTGTTGTTTTCTGTTGTTTTGTTTTTTGCTGGTGGTTTTTTTAAGATATAACCTTAACTAGTCCACTTCATGTCTATGTTTAACTAGTCTACCATAACTTGGCCAAAAATCCAAAATTGCAGCTTAAGTGTAGATCATAGGACACAGGGATGACATGTGGAAGGTGATCTCTGCAGAGATTTCAGTAGCAAGATCATCTGCCATAATTCCTTCCATCAGTGCAGGTAAACCTAATGATATACATCAGTTATCCAAGAAACCTACTTTTTGAGTCCAATGAAGGGAGGCAAATGATGACTGTCTAACAGATTCTCCAAAAGAGAACTATCTTACTCTTTTTTTCTATCATCTTTTCCTAAAAAGTCCCCATGAACAAGTTTGGGATAATGTTACTGACGCATTAAATCCATCAAAAATAATCACAGAGTTATGGCTGCATTTAAAAATGTTCTTCAAATGAAACACTTAAATGGAATGGGATAGCCAACAACGGCACAAAACAAAACATTCAGAAAGAGGAGCATTTCTGAATATTTCAGCCTCATTTCATTTGTGTGATTTATCTACTAAATGAAGTTGGCACTGAGACCCTAGTGCTAGAAAAGTTATAAATTATATTTATTTAAAAATATTTATAAAATATTTCTCTTATCTAAAAAATATTATTACTGCCATTTTACTAGAAGAACAAAGTACAAATACTGCCCATGGTCACAGTTTAAATGTGGATCATCCTTTCTACTGCAACATTCCTTTCTCCAAAATTAATAATTAGATCACACATAAATGAACATGTATCAGTTCCACAGACTTTTCAATTTGCCTGTTTCCCTGACAGGTTTTTTTGACCTTAGGTAATTCTCTGTTTGTAGTATGACTAAGTCAGACAGTATCTTTTAGGGTCTCTACCTTAAGGATTTTCAAATACGCAGAAGTTTCCTTTAGGAACAGCTATGAAAATGTACATGTGCCATGAGTGTTTTCAACATATTTTTTCTTTCCATTGGTATTTTGTGACTATTTTTTTTTCATCATTACATGCCAGTTAAGAGAAGGGCAAAGTGTCTGTGAAACTTTCCCCTCACAACCACCCACAGAGATACCTATCACCCCATCTACCAGCCAGAAACAGCATGATATCTACAGCTTCCAGAGAAAGATTAGGCTTAGAAATTCTGGAGAGATCTGTCAGGTCCTGTTTTGCTGGAGGATGATTCTTAAGTAAAACCATCAGAAATAACCTGCTTTAGGGGATAAAATTCCCCATTCCCTAACCCAACCCTGCAAAAGCAAATGATAAAGATTTTGTTGACTTCAGCAGAGTCAAAGTTTGAGAATACGAAGTGACTTCTGCAAAACCTTCCAAGTGATGTCATCCAAAATGAGACAAGGGAGATAGGAGTACAAGGCACCCTGTGTCAGTCCTTTAATAATACAAAAAGCAGAGCGTGGCACACCGACCAAGGATAGAGAACAGAGACATTTCCTCATGATCAGCATTGCAGAAATCGAAATTGGGCATGCCAATGTGACATTGGAGAAAACACTCTTTATGCCTAAAGCAAAAGAAAAACTCTTGAGGAACATTTTATTCAGGTGAAAGTGTGGTTTATGTAATCCTGCAAGGTCACTAATGCACAGACTGTGCTAATGCTGAACTGATGCCACGAAAGTTAAAGCTGCCCAAGGCCTTCCGCTACTTACACAATTACTAAAAGATTTAAAAGAAATAGGAAGCAAATATGAGTAGAACATTACAGTCTGTACTGTTCACTACTCTTCTACAGATTTCTCCTTCCTCCTTTAGGATATGCACAGCATGTGGTATTGTCCCTGATGCGTTTCCATGAATGTGCCCTAATATCCTGGAGGGAAATGAAAGAGCCCTATCATGCTGCTTTTTCATTTAAATTAGAGAAAATTCTCTATCCTGAATGATCAGAACAGTCTCCTTAATATGTAGAGCAATGAACTGGCTGCCAGTGAAGGCAGGAGTCCTGATTTCATGGACCAATGGTCTAATCTACTAAGGCAAATTCTTCTTCCTACATATGACAACTGTGAGCTTTAGCCATAACATTCAAAACAATGAGATCATGAAAATTCATTTTTGAGAGACAGATGGATGATATCCATTATTAATGGAGCCCCAAACAGAACCTCTCTCTAAACAATGCATGTAGAGCCTTTATCAAGATCTGTCAGGCAAAAAAACTTGACACAATAAAAACGATAATAAAAAAGTTCAGTTTTACAAGGATAGATATTACAGGTAAATGCATGTAATATTACAGTGCGCTTATTGACAACAATTCAATGAGCAGTTACCTAGTGACATTCAGTAGCTTCACCTAATTAAACTCCCACAACTATAACTCTCTTTCCATATATTACATTAAAAAAATTGTGGTGATGGAAGAGAGAGGTTCTTTCCTTTGCATTTCCCATTGTCAAAACAAAATGCCACCTTAAAAAGCCAAGAAGGTGATATAACCACACCTCAGTACAGACACCTAAACAAAATAATTATCTTCCAGAAGCCCAGTTATAACCAGTGGAATAAGAGCAGGGCCAGGAGAGGCTGGTTGAAGGCCTAAAGCTGGATTACTTCAACACGTGGTACTTCATCAGAGGGCAACACAAACACTTAAAAACAAAAGGAAGCCAACCACTGTGCCCCCCAGTCAAACTGACTGTGTTCATGTATCCCGTGGGACTAAGAACAGTACCAGATTCCTCCTACAAAGTGAAGTGCTCTCAGCTTGGACATAGCAGTGTAATTTTTCTAGATGCATTATATGAAAGTGATTGACTCCTGATCTCTGCCTCATCTTCCTGTAGTCTTGAAATGATAACAAACCTGAAAGATTTATGAGTTCTGTCCTCAAGCTGAGTCAAACGTCAGTGATTCTGTCTCTCAAGAAAATAACAATCAGTATTTCTGGTTTTCCTCCTTTCCAGAGTATCTTGACTACATGAAGAGATAAAATATAGACACAAAAAAAGAAGGAATTTTTGTAAGGTAACCTTATTTCTCTAAGACTTTGAAGGTGTTCTTGCTTGTTATAGATGAATGGTCCATGTGCGTAGGATTAATTCCTTGCCCAAACATGCACCAAATTCAGCATGCCCAGGCCAAGAATAGACAATTCTTAGGCAATCTGGTAACTGATTACAAAAATTAAATTTAAAAAAAAAAAAGTAAAGCACATTAGTATTTTGCTGCTAAAAGCAAGACTTTCAAAGCCCAAAGACAAGCATGAAAGTGTCATACACAGAGTTACATGGATAACTGATTCCTGTCCAGACAAGTGCTGTCCTTCTCTTTTGTCTGCCCATTCCCATTCTCAGTCCTCCCAGTATTTTACCTCCTGCTCCATTCATCTGCTCATCTGACCTATGATAATCTTATTGATAAATTCCAATGTGTAAGTGTTAATTTCTTTGAAACAGTAACCATTGTCAGTCAAACTTGGTTAGTCCTGATAATTCCAAGTGACAAGTAATCACATTCTGTAATGGCTCTACAATTTATCAAAGATAAAGACAGAGAACTGGTACTGCTTTTTAAGCAAAAAGGAGAGAAATGGTTTGAAACAGCCATTCCCACATTCCTTTCTCACAACTAGTTCAGCCATGTAATGGGAATTATTATCCTGTTTACATCAGTGATATAGCAAAGGTACTTCTCCTTTTCAAATAATACTTTTCCATCTCTTATACATTCTTTCTGCTTCCCACATTTGTCTCAAAACCATGAAGTACAGAGTTTTGTACGGAGTCAGAGCTGACTTCAAGTTAAGACAAAATTTTCAGGAATAACGAATATTTCCTATGACCGAATCTTGAAAAGTCAGGTTTGCTCAATTGGCTACAACTGTTCTGCTTCTTCTATCTTCACTCATCATTGAAAGAAAGAAAGTTTGGCCTCAGTTGTGACTCTTCCCTTTCCTGTTGTAAAAGAGCTTGGTATCAGTCAAGTCTCAACATCTCCTTCCCTCCTTGGCAATTTTTTTTTTTTTTTTATTTTCCATATGTGACACAAGACTAGAGCCATCTCTACTTTAGGGTAAATAGGTCCGGTAGGTCAGCCCCAGATTCAAAATCAAGTGTCCATTTAGTTACAACTGCAGGTGGTAATAATTGGCAAGTTATATTTGGATACACAGTGCACTTAACACATGACTGGAATCCTCAATTAGCTCCCAGGTTGGCTAAAAGCAATGTGCTCAGGCACATCAAAGTCTCTTCACTTTCAGTAACAACTTTTAAAGTTAATCCCTTGTTTCTCCTTTGTTGGTAAACAACAGAAAAATGTAGCAGAATTTCCTCAGCAGTAATGCATTAGTTTTCCTTCTGTAGAAAGACTGAGGTAGGTGGCACTTAGCCAGGATATTTATGATCTCCCACATGTGCAAGTTGTCCCAGATTCAGCAACTACCTCTCTGCTCTAAGGCTGGGGACTGAGCTGAGCTAACACAGTGTAGGAACTGCCAGCTGGGCATGTGCCAAGGATCTTTCCAATTGCTTCGGATTTTAGCTTGTAATTTTTCCCCAATCCAAATTTAGCACAGCAGAGTAGTTCTTGATGGAGACTATGTGGAGATCATGTTTCAGATTTCAATCACAGATATTTTTGCCACAGCAGAATAATTTCAAAAATATATATACAATTACCAGAATGGCTGAGATTTTTATTCAGCACTCAGAAACCTGGATGTGTTGAAAACAGCTCGTACTGTCACCTTGTTTCTCCTTTTTCAGGTACATGCCACCTTAGTCCATGTCATGTCCCTGGTTTTAAGAACTGTAGTATAACAAGAGTAGATCTTTAGTATAACAGGTGTGTAGCTCTGTAGAACAGACTGAATTTGGTTCACACATATTAATAAAAGAAGTTCATATTTTCAAACTTTTTAATTCTGAGCCTGTCCTCCACAATGAACAGTAGAGGACAGCAATCACATCACTTTCCACTGTAGCCTCATGGCTAGCACATGAGCAGCAGAATCAGACCACCTGTGGATCCTGGCAAATAAAGCCCCTTCCAAAAATTAAAAGGTGAAATGAAAAAAAACCAGCACTTTCATATCTACAGAAGTTGTAGATCTCAATGTTTAGATCCCCTTTAATAACACATTTGAGGGAAGGAATTTAAATATAAACAAATAACAACTGCTATAACCTTAACTGAAAACAATTACTGGAAAAAGCTGTCAACATTACAACATTCTCAACTCCAGCTGCACTTACAAGGCCTCAGCTTCAAAATCTTGGCTACCACTCCACTTGGAAAAAGTGCAAAGTGTTAAACATGAGGCCAGGCAGCAGGGCTTGGAGAGTGTGATACTGTCTAACCAAAGCATTATACTGCTAAAAGTAAAGCAATCCTATTTCCCATGCTTTGCATATTATTACCCTTCCTCTGCAGGTCACCACTCAATGCATCACTGCTTCCATTAGAAATATCTGCTTCCACTTCTAACATAGAAATATTCATATTACTGCACAGTTTAAAGAAGTCTAATCTGTACAGTTCCATGCTGTATGACACCTGAAATTTACATAAAAATTCAGTTCTAGACCAAAAAGAAATTCTAATGGGATCTAGTAAGCAAAACAAGTAAGTAGTGTGCCTAACGTATCACATGGGAGATGCCACAGGAATTAGCTTGTGTTGAGTTAGTTCATGTCCCCAAAGAATTGTGTTTGAGCTTTTTGAAGCTGCTCACTCAGAGGGATTATCTCATTCAATCTGCTTTAATCACAACTAAATGCTTTCAATTGGTATAAACTGGGACAGAATTAGAGAATCAGAAGCTCCCAAAATCCATGTGATGGGCTTAGGGCAGTGGGATAGAAAAGAAAAAAAGAAACGCTATAGAGATTTAAAAAAAAAAATTGTTACTCCATGGTTGCAGCTTACATGTTTGATTCACTGTATGGTAATGGAGTTACACCAGAATAAATCTAAGAAATTTAAGTAGGACATAGGTAAAAAAAAACTGATACAGCTTTGGGGGTTGGAATGCTGTATGCTTCATAAATATTCACTGTGAGCATAACAGCCGTATTATCTTCCTACTTCAAGAGCCTCATCTCAACACAAAATTTTCAAGAAGGATGTAAGCGAATATAGATGTAATTGTGATTACATGTGCAACAAGCAAATGCTACCATTATCAAATTTACCATATGAAAAGTTCAGTGGGAACACAATGAAAATTGCAGTGCAGTGTTTTCCTAGAAAACCTGGTGGGTAGTAACAGCAGCAGTTCTACCAGGATATTAAAAGACTGAATCATCCACATGGATTTCAGAGTGAAGGCACGGATGGGTTACAGTCACATTTTCTGCCCATGTAAGTGTATGCACACCATTCTGTTGTCAATTTTCTCCCAATTGAAGGGTCCAACAATTTGACTGTTTGCTTATTGCTGTCAATAGATTCATACTTTACTCATGATTTAGAGCTATCAAATAATTTTATGCTGACATCAGTTGCCTCCCTGACAGCTCTAAAATACGAAATAACAAGCAGTTGGTGTCAGCACTCTTAAATCAAGCCCAAGGGCCCCCATGGCACCACACTATGGCAGCTTGTTACCGCTAAGCAAATGTCAGTCCAGTCAATGTGTGTAGGAGGTTGTCAACTCCCTGGCTGCATCTGCCCTAATAACTAGTCCCCTGTAAGGTGAAATTCATAAAGCTACCACCGCATCGCCTGAAACCCAAGGTGACAGAGACTGGAACAGATAGCACGGCTCTCCAAGCTCAAGGAATGGTTGCCAGTCTGGCAAAGTGGGCTCTACGGCTGTGCTTTAGAGAGGCTCTTATTCTGCTGCTGTTTTGCTAGACAGTACAGAGAATACACAGTCATTAACATGTAGGGATATGCTGGTTTTTAATCCTCACTTTCTATATTCCATTGTAAACAGCAGGCCACTTTTATCACTGCCATCTAGCCAGGGGCGTAGCTAGGAATTTGGAAAGTATACACACACATTGGCCTCCCTGTTGGTCCCCTGCCCTCACCATTCCCATAATCTCCCAAGGTAGACATACCATTACACATATCCCCATCACTAGCACAGCAGGTGCTATTAGACAGGGGATCTAGCAGCATGCTCATAAAAGGCCTGGCAAAGAACAAAAAAACCCCATTGCCCTCCGTGAAATTAAAATTGTATGCTGTGGCGTGCACAGCACATGCCTGCTTCCACTTGAATAACTTTTGAAACATCTTGCAATGCAAACAAATCAGAAAATCTAACAAAGAAAAGAGGAGCCAGATTTGAGTTCGGTCATACTACAGCAAAATTTAAGTTTTCAAAATTCTAGTACATGGAGGAAGACCTGAAGACTCTAAGAATTATAAGGTTTCTTTTTATTTAGCTTGAAAAAAGGGTTACATCTGCAGGCAGGATTTTCTCTATAATTAAGTTTATGAAAACATCTACCGCAACTTCATTTTAAATACAGCCAGTAACTCTCCAAGTCCTGGGTTATATAAAGTAAGAAAAGGACAATTAGACAGCACTGCATTTTCCAACAGATATATACAGTTCAGTAGATGCAATTCATTTACCTTCTTCCACATAGTTTTGTCACATGCAATATTCACTATTAGGAATTTATGACTATCCACCATAACACTGTACACTGATCAAAATAGTTTGTGTTTATGTGATCACTCCCTAAAAACCACAAAAGACCACAAAAGCAGGCTTTATTTCCCAACCAAGAAAAGAGTACACCAAGACAGAGAGCACTGACCCTGAAATGACAGAACTATTCCCATTTTTCCAAGATCCTCTCCAGGACACACTGCAGCTCACTATTAGAGTTAATCCAATAATAGTCCATGAGCAACGGAGAACGCGCAAGCTGCTCCCTTCAACAGTGAATTTCACAAATACACAGGCAAATCCAGTTTAGGCTTCCCCATGTCTGAGTCCAGTAATGATGGGCAGCTAAGGAGGAGAGGGATCAAAGGGAGAATGCTTTGAAGGCAAAAGGCACAGGGGTTTGAAGAGGCAATTAATCTTTGTAAAGACACTGAGAAGAGATGGAAGATGTCTGTCACCTCAGCAAGACTGGAGACAATACAGTATTCCCTGTATAGCATTTTTATTTTGAATAAATAGAAAGAAATCTGGCCTTTAGTAGTGGGCAAACTAGAGAGAAACAAATGTGATTAGGTTTAAAATGATAAACAGCACAAACATTTGTGACATTGTACGTGTGCTTCTACATTATCCTGGTATGTCCTAGTAGTTTTTTCAACATGTACTGGAATTTACGGAACTATTACTGGGTGGCATTCTCGTGCTAAATCCTGGGATTTTGAGCTCTTTACAGTGTCTTGAGAAAACTCTCACGCATTGTGACTGACATAAAAAGCTGAAGTTTTACCTTACCAACCAGGAGAAAAAAGAAAAAAGATGCAAATAATATAGCTTAATATCTCTTCTATATCTTCCCTTTTTTCCCTCCCATCTCAAAAAAATGGTTTTTCCTAATTTTCTGCCTTTTTTTCCCAGATGAAAATTTATCTGATATTTGCTTTGCTTTTTTAAGCATAACACTATTTTTTTCACAGATTTAATGACAATGACGTGCCATTGCTGTTTGTACTGGATAAATATGGAGGATATATTGATCATACAAATTAGAAGAATATTGCTGTAAGTAATCTCAGCCCTTTAGAGGCCAGAATTAAAATGCCACTTTTCTCCATCAGAGCATGTCTAATTAAAAATAAGTCCAGGAAAGCAGCTGAAGAATGCTTTAGCTCAACTGTAACATGCTTTTCTACAAAGCTGTGTCTTTAGGCTTCAATACTCTCAATGCATTACCTTTTACAAGAAGGAAAAAGAGAAATCCAATTGTAAAAAAAGAAAAATATAATTGCTTTCTATTTGACAAAGGGAAGCATGAGAGTTTATTCTTACAAGTAGTCTGAAGTGCTGCATAAGTAACTACTGTAATTTGTGCCTCTCCAGGGGCAGATGCATGGGAATCCAACATCAGCACTGAAATAAGAGGAAAGAAGGCAAGAGAAAGGCAGAGACAGAGCGGGTAGCAGTGTCCCAGAGCAATTCTGTTCCTCTACCATCTGTCACAATCACCACCAGTCCCAAAAGACCTGGTTTAGAAAGGCCACTACGACTAATGAGCACTGGAGAAAGGTGGAATCCTGAATCAAGCTACATATAAACATAAAAAGCCAAATAAACCAGGCAAAGCTCTTAATAAACCCTCAATACAGCATGACAAAGGTCTATCAGTATTGGTCCCAGTGGTAGCTTGTTGGAGCTCATACAAAACCCTTAAGAGATGCACAAGGAGTTAAGGAGAAAGACTCTCGTCCTGGCGTTTGATTAGTTCCACTTTTTTTATTTTACACTTTCTTTTGTTTTTTTGATGAATGAAGTATTCTATAGCCTGTAGCACTGAAAAAATAAACCCAAACTACAGCATATAGCAACAGAAGTAATGCACTTTAATTGCCTGCAATCATAATTTACCTAGTCCGCATTTTAAGATCTTTTTTTTAAATAGAAATGTCAGTATTTCTGACTTCAGAACATTAACTTACGGATTTCTTTTTTTTTCTCTGCTTGTAAGAGGAAAAATGACAAGTATCAGATAGCTGTTGTGCTCTCTTTTTGAGATTATATTAAGAAAAAATGAAATGCTATTTTTGGACCACTATCAAAAGGTTATGGAAATTAGCATCATTATCGAAACAGAACATGATGCTCAGATCTTAATTCAGGAATACCTGGTTCAGATGTAAATATTGAAAGGGAATATTACTTGAGACCTCTCTCTTTTCTTCCAGGAACTGCATTACTTTCTGCTATGATAAACATCTCTTACTATGAAAATCTGATCTAAAGCCCACTAAATGTGACAGAAAGATTTGAACGGACTTTGTATCATCCAGTGATGACAGTACTGTAATCCTCACATTCCTAGATTAAAAAGAACTTCAAGTAAATTATATTTTTTATCTCAAGAACTGCAATTCAGGCTTGCTTTCCTAGTGTGCTTGTCCCCAACTTTGAGATTAAATTATTGCAACACATTCCTGAGAAAATTTATTTACCTCATTCAGACCTTCCTACCAGTGAGAGGCTTTCAAAAAACTACCACAGCTCAGAGCCAACAAAGGTCCAAGAAGGAAGCTGAAACTATCTGAAAACAAAACATCATCACAGAAAAAAAGCTCTGAATTTCAACCAGAGCAAGACTTTGGATACAAGCAGATACCTTTACGAGTTCTTAATACCAAATGCATGTGAAAAGTCACTAAGGTAAAAGTGTGGTGGACCACAGCTTGAAGTCAACAGAAAGTCAGCAGAAAATTAAATATTTGACAGAAATAGAAAGAAGAAAGGAGATCTTGCGTTTTAAGTACTGACAGAAGGCTCGAGCCAATTTTATTTCAAAGTTGCATCTTTCTCTGCTTATAGTTCCATATGGCTGCATGATGTCTATTGGAAGTATATGGCAGTTGCTCTCCTGTAAAGCATTTGTTCCTGAGTCCTCCTCCTGCTCAAGTGGCTCCCATCTTATTCCAAGTCAGCAACTGACCCACAGCAAAGCCATTCTGACTGGCATTAATGCAAGCTCAGGGTCAAAAGAGAAGCATTTTTCATGGTGTATGGGGAAACCCTGCAGAAACCTGCCAGCTCCTAACAGCTAAAAAAAGTGAGAAACTCCAAGGAATGGTGTGTATGAGCCACAGAAACAGGGGCAGGAGAAGACAGAAGGCTGGCTCTACAGGAACAGCCACCTCTTTCCCCTCGCACTCTTCCCAAGATCTGTAAAACCCCAAAAGATCCATCTATGAAAGGTTGCCTTGGCCAACTGAAGTTGTAACTTCAGTAATGTAGCGCTTCCCACAGCAATTCCACTTGCAAAGCAGCAGAACAGTAAATACCACACCTAGCAACAGTAAGATTTATAAATACCATATATATACATCATGTATATGTGCATGCATATGCACATGTTACATATATATGTATACACATACTTAAAAGCATATTTAACCATAGAAAATATTATTGTTGCTATTGTTATTATATTTAGAATAAGAGTAGATATTGAAGCAATTTTAAGGACCTGGAAAATTTTTTCCTGTATAAAATGATCCCACAAACAATATGTTGGCCTTCAAGAAATTCTTACTGATTTTTTTTAATTCACCTTTTACTCTAAATAATCTGTAACATCTCCTTTGTTTAGATAAATAGATGTACTTTGCAAAACATATCAAGTTTAAAAAACCCCGCCTCATTTCTATCCTTTACATTTTTCAAATTAATTGTAATGCCTGAAGAAGAAACTAAGATTTTATCTTAACATAGGGTATTGCATAGACAGACACAGAGCAGCTTCTCCCTTCTCTCTGTCCTAGTTTTATATCCCCAAAAGCTTACTGCTTAAATGTCATAACCCAAAAGACTATTGTGAGATGAAATGCTCCACATCCTCTGACAGATTCGCATGTCTGGAGAGACCCCAGCTAAACATGGAGACTTAAAATCAGAATTAAGTTCTGACATAGTTACAAAGCATACAGGCAGTGAGAGACAAACTCATACCTCCACTGCTGATAAAAGACATAAATATAAATGTCTTTATCTCTTGTAATATGTCTTCAATATTGGGTGCCAAAATAGAATATATAAAATAAGCGTGCAAGTAGATTCAAATCTGAATGTTGTCCAATAAAAGTTTGATAAATTCACTCAAAAAATTCCTTGGCAACTAAGTGAATGCACCCCAGGGAATAAACTCAGTAAGCAGTCCAACCTGTCATGTGACCACTTTACTGTAAAAACTTGTGCAGTTTCTTTACATGAACACTTGTTTTTGCAATTCTGTAATGATTCAGTACACGATGCCTGGCCTTTACAATTTACTTGGCAGGACACCAAGATGTATGTTGGTACATTTTAGTACCCAAATAAAATTCCCCATCTCAGACTGCTATCCTAATCCAAAGTGCCAGAAGCATCTCAGCAGAGGCAACATCTATCCTAAATATGTGCGTGCCTGAAAATTTAAAAATACCTGTTAAACATGCTCCTTAGAATTTAATGAATAATTGTAATAGTATCTGAAACCACTGCCTTAGTAATAAATATGTACTTAACTATAATAATAATGATAACAGGAATCTGAACACTGATAATTCTTAAAAGTAAAATTCTCTGTCCACAGAAGAGATGTGATTCACGTGGCAAATGTGCTGCCCTTCCCTGACTTTGAAAAGATCACCTTGCTGTTATCTTTAGAAGCAGTTTAACATACATAATGGTTGCTTCCTTAACACTCCATTCTTCTCTTTTGAACTTCAGTCAGCATTTTGGACAGCTAGCACACATAAAATTCACAGTGCCATTTAAAGAAACCTATTCTTCCACTGGGCTCTATACATAGAAATTGCAGATGGTTATTTAAATGGAAAAGAACTTCCCCGTGGATTGAAATGAAGACCTGATCTTGCCCAGTAATAAGTAGTTGTGGAGTGTAGGCATTACAAGCTGATGTTAGTCACTTTTTCAACCTAAAAATTTTCCACTCCACTAAATAAATAGGATTATCATCCAAACAGAAGAAATGTTCTTTCTTTCCTGTTTGTTTGATGGGCAAAGGATGGTATGTACTGCTTGTGAAAAGATATTACAGTGAGTTTGATGTAGCGTCAAACCAACAATCACAAACAAACGCCTTCTTCAGGGACAGTATCTTACATTCCTTCTGTTCAGGAAAAAACAGTTTCCATACTGGCTGATACACTCACAATGAGTCTGTTCCAACAAAGACTTATGTCTATGTGCAATGCTTTCTATCAAGAGAAATCATTATTTTACATACAACTGAGTGCTGGGTATTATTCTTTGTTTCCTAGTATGAAATTAAAATCTGCAGGTCTTTCTACTACGATTGCCCAGCAGTAATTGCTCACTTAAGGAGACAAAATATGGTGTCTAAACAAAACACAGTGATTTATTTACAACAGCAGCTCTTCTATTCCTGCTCAACCCAGCACCTTAATGACCAATTGTACTTCTTCCTTTACAACTCATCTGTCAGCACCACCTCGGAGATGTCACGTACATCACGACTTCTGAATTTCTGGCTCAGAATGCTTGGATGAGCTCTCCTATCAAGTTGGTCTGTGCTGCTACTTTTTTTCTGGCAACCTGCTGAGACATGGGCAAGCACTTCATCATTATAAACCATGAAGCATTTCACTGCTGCTTTCCTACAGCTGGGAGGAGGACACAGAGCAGCCTGCAGTGCTGTGCAGCCTCACCATCCTGCTGCCTAACTCTTCTCTTTGCCCTTGGCCTACACAATTCACAACTGCTTTATAAAGTTTCTGGAACTAAAGCTTGGTTGACATTATCACTCACTGCCTATAGTTTAAAGGCATATTTTGAAAGTTCAGCATTCAAAAGAAGCTTGTAAACTCTAAAAAAGCACTGTTTTATTTTTGTCTAAAGGTGAATTTTCATTTAAAAGAGTTTATGCAGTAAGACTGCCTGATCCCGCCCTAATAATACACACCACCTGCGCCTGAAGGGAGAAGCCATGACCATTTTCCAGACAAAGTTTAGGTGGTCAAGTATTACAGTTAGGCTTCCTATGAATTTTATCTTCCTTCAGCTAAAGCATGCCAGAATTTTTCATGGCTTTCCTTCACCCTGCTGTTTCTCTTTGCCAGTAAGGCCCATTTAAAATCCCCTGGTTGCATATAAAAGAAGGAACAGAGCCCTGTAACAGAACCCGTCACTTGGCTGTGCCAAAAGTTGGATTTTTTTCTTCCATTTTCTTTATCAATTCAAGCACATACTGTATTTTGTAGGAGTTTTTCCTCAGGCCCATTAGACAAATGTGATATTTTGCTATCTTGCCCTACTCTTGACAAGAGAAAAGAGTTCAAAGAAACTATTTCATAACAGCTTGACATTTTTCAAATCCATTCATGAATAATTTATAATTAGAACATATTTTATATTTACTGGTTTAGATAGTGTTGTATTAAAATATATTTAACATATGTATGAATGCCATTAGGTTGCATCATGTGACCCAATTTTTGTAGCTTGAAAACACAGCAGTAACATCAATGCACTGATTACAAACAGTGAATGAGGTAATTATGAGAGTTTACTGGAACTTTCCAAAAGTAACTCAGCCAAGATTGCAAAAAGACTTGAAGCCCTCTTCATGTGCTCAGCAAATTTAGAGCAGAAAAAGAGACTACATGGGGAGCTATGTAAAGCAACTGAAATCTGATGGGCTTTACAGCTGTGAAACTCACATTTTAGAGTTCCAGAGAGGAATGTACTACTATGCAGAAAATGTTAACTGTTCTTGGAATCTTATCCTTTCAGTGGAGAAAAAAATAAATAAATGCATCAAACAGAGCATATTGCTTCTGATTTAAGATTTTTTGTATTTTGGTGGATTTCACACACTCTGCCTCCTAATGCAGTACTTCTGCATTACTCTGAATTTATCTGTAAAAGCCTTGCATGCCGGAGTCAAGCATATGGGAGCTGAGTGCAGGTAGCAGCTGAATCACAGCAACTTAACAAAATACAGTTCACCTGCTGATAGTTTTTAAGTGTCCCCGGCCATTCTGCCATGTCCCCAACAGAAAGCGTGCTTTCCTCTTGCTTCTTACAACCTTCCAAGCTTCTTTTGCAAGCTCTAATTTGATACAGGCACATGAAAAGCAGCACAGAAAGAGTTACAGAGGCAGAAATGAGAAAAAGCAACAAATGAGGCATTGACATTTACAGAAGTGGAAGACAAGGCAAGCAAGCAGGGGTATGGAAGCTAAAGGTACCTTACATATCCTAGGTAACTTTGGCACCCATTTTCTCCCTGTTGAAAGGGTTTTACAAACTTAAGTCCCCGTGGTCAGATGTTCAGGGTCAGGATCTAGGTTAGAGATGCACAAAGCAGGCACTGAAAGCAAAAGCAGGAAGATGGAAGTGTTTCATATTAGGGGTGTCAGAAAGACAGTGGATGTATTTTCAAGGAAGGTTACCATGCTAACCTGGCAGTCATCTTTTGTGACAGCCTGGAAGTGAAAATATGAGCTTAAGTAGAGGCAGAGAACATAAGCAATTAGGACATGAGAAGTGTATGACCTAACTTGTCCATTTATTCTCTTTATCCTATAGGTGTACTTTATTTCCAGTTCCTCCAGGCTAACTACTCCCTCCTTTTTGTCAAAAGGCACAGTTACAGACAGTTATCAGATCCCTCTTAGTTATCACTTCATCAAACTTTTCAAATTCAACATTCTTAGTAAATTGGACCCTTTAGCCCTTTAACTTGTTCTATTTTTAGCTGAGCTCTTTCCAGTGTCAGTATCTTTCTGGAATTTTTTTTTTCCCCCCTCAATAGTCACTCTAAACCCAAAAGATTTTCTCTGGACCACTGTAAAATGTTTCCAGTACATCTATAAACAAAAAGCCCATCAGGCTTCTCTGTAGTCGTTTCTCATGTTTTCAATTCCAAAATAACTCTAAAGCCTAAGCTGAACTAAAAGCTGCACACAAAAATGCCAATGGATAGTCCATATTGATATTTACCTCTCTACCTCACAGTGTCAGTGCAGAAGACAATACATTGCCTCCTAATGATTAGTTATTTAAATTTCATTTGAAATCTGAAAGTTTTCCTTATATTTTTCCCTTTTCTCATCTCACTCACCATTCATGGCAAGAGCTTTCCTAAACCAGTTGAGATTCCCTGATACAGCTGTGTTCATTTCTACTCCGCTCAAAGGCACTGAAATAAAGTAATTAAGGGTGTTAAAGTTCCCATTATGGCCACCTAAATAGAGGGGTCCAAATGCAGGTGGCAGCACATGAGTTGAATCTTCTTGGTCAAGCAAGGTATTTCCAGAGAACAAGGCTGGCTGAAAAAGAGGATCTGCTAAAGACCCTTGTGCTGCTGGATCAGCAACTGGAGAACAACATTCTGGGACATTCAAAATGTCAGTAGGTCCCTCCATTCAGGAAACTGAATCCTACCCTGCCTGTCTTTTCAGAGACTGAGAAACGCACTAGAATGCAGCCCTACTTTAAGGAGCAATGGATACACCCACAGAAGCCATCACACATTGATCTCCTACCGAGGTCCCTGATCACAGAGATGTCAGACATCTAGAAACTCTCAGAAGGACTAACCTATTCTCATCTGTCTTGCTGCTTATAGGGATTCTTGACAGCAATTTCTATTTCTTTCTTTAGAGGCAACTCATAAATTAAAGCATGTTACAGAACTGGTTTATTGCACTGACCACTAAACAAACATTGTGGTGCTATAGAAACCAGGGACCTGAGTTGAAGGGGCAAGAAGTCTCAACAAACATCCTCACCATGAACTTGGTGTGGTGGGGATTCATGATGAGAGTTAAAATGCCAAGCTCAGCTGGAGCTGGTCAGAGTTTTGTGATTTCTTTCAGTGGAATCAGCGTATCACCATAGTTTGGTTTGTCTTTTCTTTTCAAATGAGCTAAAAGAACACATTAAAAAAAAAATCCCAGATGTATAGATAAAAACAAGCACAAAAATGGATTTCAAAAAGAAAGAACACACCAGCAATACAGTTTAGTTTTATTTGCAAAAGTGGGTGCTAAGCAAACATGCCAAGCAATGAATGTTACCAGTCTTTGTAGAAGAATCTAACCCTTGAAGCCATTGACCATACAGAGTTCCCTAACTATAATATTTCTGAAGTCTACTCCAGCTAAAAGGGGTTGACAAATCCAATTAAAAACAAAGGAAAAGCTGACAAACAAATTCCTCTTTATTGCTTCTGTTGTGGCAGTACCCAAGGGTTTCAACTGGTGTCAGGCTCCAGTATCATGCAAACAGCTACAAGCCACTCAGATTAGGTGTTCATATAAAATGACAAACTACAGGTACCAGAAAACTTTTTTCCTTAAATGTATTAAATAGACCCTGTTTGATCTTCCTCCATATCCAAGCACTTGAACCTGACTGCTCTACCTTCCTTTCCTTTGCTCACATAAAAATTCAAGAGAATCCCTCGTCCCCCCATCCAAAACCAAACACATACAAGAAAAATATCAGATAGATTCCAATTTAGTGCCACTATCTAAAATGCAACAAGATACTTCATGCCGTGTTCTTGTACTTAATTTCTTTATTTTTCCTTCTAGTGGAATTGCACAGAAAGATTATCCCAAGAGGGCTCGTGAAATCTCTGCACAGTCTGCATCACTACCACTGAGGTAACCCTGCTGCTCTATCCCTTAATTTGGGAGAATGATTTGGTGTTTCTCACAAGTTAATTTGGGAATATGAAGCAAGGATAAATCATTAAGGGTCAAGGTTGTTTGTTTTTTTCCTTAACTGTTTGCATAAACTACTCTTTTTCTTTTTTTTAATCAATATGCAAGTTTTCATTAAACGTGGTTGCTCTAGTAAAAAAAAAAAAAACAACAACAAAAACCTAAGAATTCTCCTCACTTAAAATCAGTATGAACTAGTTTTATAAATCAGGTGGTTTTTGCTCTTTTCCCAGAGAAAAATTCATAAGAGATCTCTTGGCCTTCTGAGAATATTTAAACCATTTATTCAGTGCTTTCCCTTGAAACAAGAAGATGCTTAACTGTAAGGTTCAGAAAATACATCCACTTATAAATTAGTAAATCTAAACAACACTAGACATCCATCTTTATGAAAAGTATTCTTTTTATTCTTCAAACATAGTATCTCTCTCTTGAACTCACATGAGGGCCCTATGTTTTTAAAGACAGTTATAATCTGCATGATTTCTTATGGTTCAACAGCATCCTGAGGATCAGGATTCCTGGGCTCCTTCCCATGCTCTGCCACAAAACACAACTGGCACTTTCCTACTTTGTCTTGCTATCACAGTTTGTGGAGCTGAGATCTTATTTACAAGACAAAAGAGTTCATGTGGGGATGTTTACAATGCACTTTGAAATACTCAGGTAAAAAGTGCTATACAAGTGCAAAAATATCGTTGTTATTCAACTGGCTATGTCCTCTCCACCCAAGCAAAATGAAGCAGGCAATTTTTACTTAGTAAGGAATCTTTTAAATAGATTTCCATGTTTATGCCTCTAGAATTAGACACCAATGGAGCAAGGTCAAATACAGCATTCCTGCGGTCCTAATGTCTGTTCATCTTGCTGGTTTACGTCTTCAGATCAAGTTCTAACAAGAATTAAGTACATGGATTTTTTCCCTCAGACTGACACCCTGGAAAATGTAAAACATTGTGTTCATAATGAAAACATACTTCTCTCCACAAGTCTGAAATATTAAAAACCTGAAATATACTTTTAATAACTTTTGTAGGAAAACATTGATGGGAAAGATCAATTGTTACTCTTCTTTAAATTAACTGTTACTCTTTCTTACTTCTATGGGCAATGTGGTGATTTTTCTTGTTTCTTTCAAGATTGCTTCCTTTCTAACTTAGGCATTCTGCCCGCAGCTACATGAAGATTCTCAAACTTCCAGTGACAGATGAAGACAACAGACGTGCTGATTTTGGAACGATTCAGCGCTGCTTTTCATGGAGACATTCAGCAATAAATTTTCTCCAAATGTTTTAATTTAATCTTGATATGTATACATATACCACCTGTATGAATCCAGAGTATTAAATTGAATGCTTTACAGCTAAGACAAAAGAAAAAAAATCAGCATTAGCTGACTATCAAAGACTAAAACCTCCTACCCCAAACTCCAGCAAATGCCATCATTCTTCACAAGCTCCAATGCACTATTGTACTTGGAGTCAGCCAAAGATTAGAAGCTAGAAATACTGGATTTTACAGATTTATACAAATAAATAAAAACTTCCATTCACTGTGGAAATGGGGATGATTTGTACATGTGTGAAGCAAGTCTAGAGAAGTCATTACTATTTTAGAGAAACTGAAATAAGAGCCTTCAGAACAAGAAAGGAGAAAATGAAAAGGTTTCCTTTAAAATATCCAGATCACACAAAACAGCTTTTGCTCCATATTGCAATGGACCCTAGGTGGGTAAAAAATTGAAGTAAGAATGGTTTGTATTGTGTAATTTAGGAACTCTGCTGGAAGCCACAGAATAACTAGGTATAAACCAGCCAGTACTTAATAAGTTTCAATTTTAATTCTAATTGGGAAGCAAAATATGATACCAAGGTAGCTAATACTGAAAAAACTGCCTGAAATTATGTCTGGCTATAAAATACAATTAAACATACTGCCCCACAGACGTCCCTGTTAAGCTATAAAAAAATACCCAGGGGGTATAAAATGAAAAAACTTTTTTTCCCCGCTCGGTTTTGTTTTAAAAACCAGTTACAATAAAACCTTCATATGATTTACTGAAACAGAGATAAATGTACCTATGTTTCTGTTTTTATATAGTCCCACTCTTTAGAGTGTATTGGGAAAGCACATATTGTGTTTAAAACATATCACTCCAATTTCACAGTAATTAAGGATGCCCTTTTCAATACATAATGTACAAATATGGTCAGTTTAAAAGACAAGTCTTCGAATTCTCAATATCTGATTTACACACAATATCACAATGTTTTGTGATGAGGAGACACATTTTCTAATACAAATAAATTGAAAATGGATTTTTTTCAATCTGAGTGCCATAAAACACTTATTAAAGAGAAAAGCAGGTTATTTGGCTATATTGGACTCTTGCTAGATGCAGTAGGTGCAAGAGAATGAAATAGAAATTTCAGTGGTGTAAAATCATCCTCTTTCTCTCTTGATAGTATAATAACCTTTTAAATCATGTTTGACATTTGTAAGCTGAGTGAGCTGGCAACCCTGTAAAATCTATGTGTTAATACATGTAGTAAAAACCCTTTCTGGAGCAGTAATCTCATTGCTTTGTCTAATGTTTCTCACTTCATGTGGCCTACTTGTCCCCAAGAGACTTATTTGACTCTGCCTTTCCTGAGCCACTGGTTGCTAATCTTCCTTATCACGAGGAAAGTGCCCGAAGGCAAGGGCTACTCTGCTAGTGGCACAACCACCAGCAACCTTCTGCTGAGGCCTTTTTTCCCTCCCCTTCCTAAAAAAAAAAAAAAAAAAAAAAAAAAAAAAAGAAAAAAAAAGCCCCATAAAATATGCACATGTGTTATAAAGGCATTGCTTTGTGCCTTGAGAAAAAAAAAAGGAAAGGAAAAGAAAAAAAAAAACCAGTATGACAGTGCTCTTTACACTGCTCCAATTGCTAATCTGACAAGCTCCATCTGGTAGGCAGACCTTTTATCTTTTCATCACTCTAAATCTCTGAAGGAAAGTGGACACTAGTGGCATATGTGCATTGTTGGTTCCTGTGCTTAATGAGGTACACAATTTATGGGTCTAACTGGAGAAACGTTATTTAAACTTGGATAAGGAAGGAGTGTGAGGGAATATTTTTTCCCCTCTTTCAGCAATCATTCACCTGAACAAATATTGTAACATAAGGAAGACCAAACTGTATTATAAAACCTCATTTAATTAATACATCTATACTTGAATTATCAAAGGAACTGAAAGCAGATTTACCTAAATGTTTTGTTGGCAGTGACCCAACTACCTTACATAGCTGACCATTTCATACATTTATTAACTGCTCTGTGCCATGAACTGGGGAAGCTTGTTTTGTTTTGTTTTTAAATTAAGCTTGAGGTCCCATATTGAATGGCATCTCAAGAAGTTTGTAAGATACACTGCTGTAAAATCTGAGATGCACTCAAGGTGAGATGGTTATATTACTACCTACCTAGGTAGCATTTCAATTAAATTCAAATGAGGTTTTCTTCATTTGGGGCAAGATTTAAACACATGCTCCTGCTTCACTGAAGTGCATATAATGTGTGATATCTTTCAAATTTAGCATTTTAATATCTAAAAAAAGTTTCCTTCAGACCATCAACCTTTCTTTTTTTTTTTTAATTTACCAGTATCAGGATATTCTATGATTTTATGAAAATCAATTTTCTATTGTTATCACAACTGGATAAACATTTCCCACGCGCCATAGTCCTACACTTTACAAATGTTTAAGTGAAAAGCATACCTGAATGCTTTTGACCATCCACACTTATACCCAAAGTACTAAATATATTTTAAGGGCTAAAATGACATTTCTGAAGCTACTCCTTTTTAACTGGTATAAAACACAGTATCAAAACACACACTCTGAAAACACCATGCAGCCTAATCTCCAGGAAGTTCAAATTCTTATTGTGCTCCAAGCACAGAAAGGAGTTTCAGTTTTTAATAAGTGCAGCTGCTCAGTGCTGAGATCTGGCTCCAGTCTACTGTTATTTGGAAATAGGAATGAGCTGGTGCCCACATCAGTTCTCTAACAGAACTAATGGGAGTCTTCCTTTCAGTGCTAATAATCTGATAAAGTGTTAACTTCAAGAATATTTTTCACTCACAATGAGTGACACTCATTGCATGACTATTTTCCTTCCTTGAAAACTTCCCTTATCTGCGTCCTGTAATGCCTGTTAACAATCATCATCACTTTTAGACACTGAATCTCACAAAATTAATATTCCCAACTGCAAAGACAGTACTGTTTAAGTATTTTCTCCACTGCCAAGCAGCAATGCCCACTGCATATACTCTTGGAGGAACTCCAGCAGGATCCCAAACCCTGTGCAATCACCAGCTGGTTTGTACAGGATCATTCTGTAAAAATGAAAAATTCATACTGTAGGTCAGTTCCTACAGTTCACCCTGCAGAAAAGTCCTTAGTAGCCACCCAAAGTCTCTGGTGAGCCCTCTCCTCCCCCAGAGCTCACACACTTCTGGTCTCCACATCCTACTTCTCCAAAGGCTGTGGGAACCTCCTCTCTCTGCAGTCACAGACCAAAAGAAAAAGGAGGCTTAACTGCTCACTGAAGACAGAAGGAATTGGCTTCTTGGTACTGTCCTTGTAATTTTTCCCTTCTTAATATTCCCCCTTCCCTTTTTATTTCATTTTCTCCCTCTTTATATTCCCTCCTACCCTAAATTTTGCTCTCTACTGCTCTTTCTTCTTTTCCTGCTCTCTCATTTTCCTCTGCTTATCCTCACCTTGATCTCTATCGTTTACCTCACAGTCTCTGTTACCACTGTGCTTACTTCCCTCCTTCTCCAGCTGCCTCCTGTGCATAGGCTATTCTTGAATTACCTGCACCCATCCATTTCATTATTTGAAATTATTTTAAAATCTCTTCTCTTGGTTGTCACCGTGTTGCTTTTCCTCAAACACTTAGTAGTTTTCCATTTCTTATATTTTATTTCCTCTGCAGATCATTTTCATAATTCCCAAACTATCTGACTTTGATCATTTCTCACACAAAGAACCTAATATCAGTTTCCCAGAAAAAAAAGAAAGAGTTAGATGTTGATGTTAATGTCACTTTCAGATTAGGGAAACAACTAATAGCTTGCAGCCGTTGCCCAGATTCATTTCTCCCAGAAACTATGAAGAATCTGGAAAGGTCATTCAAAAACATAAAGGACCTGTCTCAAAGCACCTCAAGGCTCATGAGAGGACAAGATCAGGTAACACAGCTAGCACAGCACAATCATATGATACAAGGCAAAGCTCATCTTTTTCTAGAAGTTTTAATACCTTAAGCTCCTACTGGCATTAAATCAAAATATTTTCATTTTCCCAGAAGAAAGTTGCCAATGTTTCTGTTGCCCAAGACAGGGGATGCCTTGCCATTGCCCTCTGCCTCTGAACATTAAGTCAAGGCTCCAGAAATACAGAGTGCCCCAGCCTCAGCCTGGATTTTGGAACATGTACGAGCTCTCTGCTGCAAACTGTGAGCCTTGGTAGTGCCTGTCACGAGGACTTCCAGGCTTCTACTTTTTTTTCAGCCACGGAAGCTGATAACTTCTGATACGCAAGCTAGCTGTGCAGCAGAGATTCCTCAGGGAATCTCCAGAAGAAAAAATGTTCTGCCAGAATATTCCAAACTAATTCTACTTCCAGTTTAAGGAGAGAAGTCAGAGAGAAGATGGAAGAGCAAAGAAAGTTGTCATCACCTGCATTTTACACTTCCTCCGTTATTCTTCCAGGAGAGAAGATACGTTAAAGAATTTCTTCTCCTCCCTAATTACACACACTATAAACTACTTAGGGTTTCATATGCCAAAGATACTGCACTCTGAGTGATCCATGGTCCTTCCCAATAAAGGTGTTTCTAAGGATAACATCCTCATCCTCTGGTTGTTTCTCATACATTATTCATAATAGTGTCCTTTGCCAGAGACCTGGCACTTAGCAACGGACTAAAAAGTAAAATAAAGACAGGTAACTTCCATCTTGACATATTTGTCTCTAATGCAAACAAGAGTAATGAAGAAAGGCAGTACATGAGGCAAATAAGATCCTAATATAATGGGTCTTTTGTTCTCTGTCAGAACCATTCATTATCTTTTGCCTTTGCAGGAATTCAAATGAAAATTTGTTTTCAAGACCTAATATATTCAATTTGATACTGGCCATAAAACTGGCAAACTATCTGTCATGAGCAACAGGCAGTACACTACCCTGCCTGGGAAATGCTTCACACATCTGAGAGCTTCTGCCCCTGGACATCGGCACAATTGCCCATCATCTGACTATGCCATGGCTGAGTCACACCACCTGTCCCTTCCTTGGACTCTGGCCTCAGCAAACATGTGATTCCATCAAACTCTTGGCAGGGAAAAAAACAAAAAATTGCAAAATGTTTACCAAAACACAGTTCTGTCTCATTAAATGTACAAACACATAATATTTTTGAATAATTATTGAAACTTTGAATAATTATTCAAACTTTGTCCATCTACCTGCTCTATTCATTCATCTCATTTTCATCCCCCAAGCCTTTAACATGGTCTTCCTTCCAGACCTTTACAAGCTGTAAAAGTGTTATGTTACCAAGGATTCATTAGAGGAGAACTGCAGCACAGTCTGGCCATAGCTCACTGGGACAGTTTTATGACTCCCAAGGTCCCAATTCCAAACTGGAAGTAACAAGTCCCAAAACAGGAAAATCAGTTTCTTTTTGACTTGAGACAAAGCATTTAGTTTAACAGCACTTTTCTTGTAGTCTGAAGAGGAGATCGGAGAGTCTATGGCTTGGAAAGCTTGCTTAGCTCACCAAGCAACCCTAATTATATATGGAATCATATACATATGATTCAGTCTGATCATTATAACTTGTCTTTGTAGACTGAAATGCAACAAATTATTATGGGTGTGAACAAGTTCAAGATTATTCCTTTAGCGCTCCTATGCATGTACTGCTGTTCTTTCCCAGGAGCTCCTTCCAAAGCCCGGTCCTGCTTATCCCAAGTGCAGGAAGAGAGGATCACGTCCACTTCAAATGCATTTTGTACAGATTCTACTGCAGCTAGCAATTCCTCAGCTGATTATCCACTGAGGCCATCGGGCCTGTGGCTGTCACACGGTCAAACAAGGAAAAGAGCACAGCAGAATGTTAATTAGTACAGCATAAGCACCGTCATCATGGACTCTAATTGCTTGTCAGTGGCAGTTGCCATAAGGTGCAAGATCTACACCACTTCTTGCACTTGTGGCTGTGACTACAGGTATTGCCAAAGCTAAACACGGGCCCCAATTAGAGAGTGTTTATTAACATTAACAGTTTATCAAGCAAGCGTCTCACGTATTAATATGTGTTATCCTTACTACTTAGTGCTCTTAAGTTTCTGAGCATCATTTGAAAAAAAAAAATCTTCAGAATTCTCCTGATTTTGTGGCCATTTGAACCATCACTCACAATAGTGAGAAACAATTTCATGCTTGAAGAGGTTTTTAGCCACATATTTGATCTCAGTATTATAAGGAAAAAATAAGTAGGAAAACCAAAGTTTGTTCTAAGCACTGAAATACAACTGAATTAAAGAGATGCTAATGGTTAGTTACAAAATGTAGCCAAACACCAAAATAGTAACAGTACTTTTAATCTCATTCCGATAAACCATTGAGATGACAATATCTTTCCTCAAAACTTAACGTTCTTGCAAGCAAGCCTTTGAAATAAATGCCAAATGAAAAGATCAGACATTGCTTAAGCAGATTCCATTACGTTTATGATATCACCCAGACTCTTCTAAACAGTGCATATAAATTCTGCTGTATAACATCACAGTCTGAGGTGATCTGAGGAGGAAAACGGATTATGATGTGCAAAGGATGAAGAGAGACATCAAAGCACTTAGTTACCACATCTGAACTGCAGTCATCTTTTAGGATGACACTCCAAAGTACTGACAGGATAGTGAAATCTGGGCAAGTTGCTATCTGAAAGACTGCAAATCCCTCTTTCTCAAGAGGAAAATAACACACTCTGCCACCCCCACGCCCTGCATTCTGTGCCTTCCAACCTTTCCAATCACATCTGCATCACAAAGGGATTCTGTTGGTGTTTAGAATCTCAGATTTCCTACCACTGCGTAGAGGCATGCTTTAATTTGTATTATTTCAGGTACTAAGAACCATGGGATAGTAAAAGTACTATCCTATGTAGAGATGGTTATTTCACCAAATTCTTTGTAGCTCAGGTATTTAAAAAACACACATCACCTTAAAATAAACTTTGACCTACACTGAATAATACTAATGAAACCCAGCCAAACGCAGAAGACAAATTTTACACATTATAAAAGCAACCAAGCACTCAGTGATAACATCTCTATCATTTTTCACATCAAGAAAGAGCAAAGACAGTAATAGCTCAACAAAGCTTATTTTACCTTCACATCCTTAAGAAAGAGGAGGAAAAACAGTAAGGGAGGTTGTAGCTTCTAGAAGAGAGTTGTACAATGGCAAATATTTCCCATTAAAGTAGAAATGCACTATTTTACTACAGTTACCATTCCATCTAGTGTCCTAGAAGGATGAGTAGTTCATGCTAGAAAAAAAGGAATCACATCTGAGGCTACAGTTATGTCAGAGATTGATGCAACCAGAGTATGGCTAAACACCAGGTGCAAACACTTTGTTGCAAATCTACAGTCTAACAGTCCCACCAGACTCTCGAGGGCAAGGATTGCTCTGGACAGAGACATCCTACAAACAGTTCTGTATTTCATGAAATAAATGGTTTTCTGTCTTTTTCATCTGTAGACGTTTTGTTTTCTTTTCCAGTAAGGGTGCAAATCCTTGCTTAGCAAATGTTAACCAAATGAAACTGACTTGCTTTATTTTTGCTTTTAAAGGTCTCTTTAAGCTATTACAGTTTTATTCCTTATTTCATTTCCCCCTCTCATCACCCAAACAGAGCTATAAAATGTAAAACAATGAATAAACCTCAAAAAAGAAAAAAAAGGACATTTTCTCTGACATTTCCTACACTGCTTTTTATATACACTGTCAGTATTTAGCATACGATTTCTTCTGCTTTGGTATTCCTATTCTTTGGTATTGCAAGGAAAAAAAACCAGCACTGTTCAAATACTTATCACTGAAAACTTCAGTAAATATTTAGTCTATTATGCTTAGTGTTCCATGTACAGAGGTCAAATGAAACCACTTGGAAGGACACACTGAAATCACACATTTAAAACTTTGGAGAACTCAAATCTGACACAACACGGCTGTATTTCCATTTTCCTCATCTTTGAATCTTTGTCTTTCATTTTTCTCTTTCTTCCTAAAGCAAGTAAGTGACTCAGTCTGTAGACTAAATTGCCCTGTTATCCACAGAGACATCAATCCTTTTACATCTGAATGTTCTTTCCCAAAGTGGAGATCTAAATGAGAATACCACTACCTGATTGCAAAAAAAAAAAAAAAAAAAAAAAAAAAGGAAGACTGATTGATGTTCCTAAAGCATCTCACACTAAATATTAATAAAGATTTAAATTTAAGTGCTGGGTCTTTTACGCCCCTTCTCTGCTGTTTTTTCTTCCCTTGATATCCATTTTCAAAAGTTCCAAGCATCTGCACAGAAAATATTATACTATTTATTATAAATTTTATTATGTTTTCCCTAATTTCCTTTTCAACTTTTTGTTCATTCTACTAGATTTAGGTAATTTTTACTATTTTTCACATTCAGATATTTGAAGAAATATGCTTACCTCTGCTTTCTTTTAACTGAAGTTGAGATATTCAATCACTCTCCCTTTACTAGTAAAGGTAACTTTGTGAAGCAATCAACATCTCATCAAGTCTCAGAATTAGAATTTTTTTTTAAATTGAGAATGTGCATCTCAGTTTTTCTCTCAAAAGAGCTCATCTAGCAGGCAGTATAAGTTGATACCAAAAAAGATTTAAAAATTAGCAGAATTTTGCTGTTTATAATGGTTTCAGGAAATGAAGATGACAAAAGTGAAATTTACACTATGAATAGGTCCAAAAGTAACTTCGTAACAAATTTCTGATAGAACCCGTGTTTAGCCATGGAAAGAAGTTTTGATGAGTCGATCTGTTCTAGAAGAAACAGAACACATAGCAATGCCAGCACTCAAAAGAGGGTGAACATTTTACTATTTTTCCTTTGCTTTGTCCCTGATACCTGATATTTAGTTTTGAGCGATAACATTTCCCCACCATATAGAAATAGTAGCACTTTTACTATTGGAATGACTGGACTTAGGATGTCAACCATAACTCTGCAGTACGTTTACTTTGGTTCAAGAGTTGTTTCCTGGGTCCTGTGATGAGTAAGAACTTACTAATCATAAAGCCACTCACTGAGGCAGAGATTTGCATCCTTTCTGTTGAAAAGAGAATACAAAGGTTCTTGTAAAACTGTCAGAGTACGTTATTATATTATCTATGCTTATACTGTATCCTATTGTCTCAGTCCAGTCAGTTTACTCAAGAGGAGTAACCTCTATGAGCTCCAGACCCATGCAGCCAAATTAAAAAACTATTGACCTGCCCTCAGTTATTAGACATGCATTACACACCAGAGATTGTTTCAAATCTATTCCATATGAAACACACCATCTCTGAACCCCACTCCCAAAGACAAAGATACGCTTTTGAAAGTATGCGGGATACAAGGAAAAAAGAGCAGTGACATTTTTATAAGTTGTGTGCTTTGATTGTCAATGACTTAGGAAGCAGTTTATTTTTAAAACAAACATTCTCAAAATCTTTGATGGCATATTCATCAATCCATCTGCTTCACTGTAAATTCTTTGAAGTGCAGGTGGCTTGTAATGTCATGCTACAGCAATTAATGAACTTCTTGAATCTCTCTTGCTCTTTCACACCCTTTTGAATGGTTTAAAAAGGTTATCATCTTTAATTTTCCATACAAAAAGTATTCACAGATATTTTCATATGTTTTCATATTTCTTTCAATAAATACATGCATTAAGTGTTTTAGTACAAAGCTGCTGAAGACAATCCAACTACATCTTAAAATGGTCAGGATGACAGTTCAAAAAAAAAAAAAAAGTAGATGCTGCTTTATCCTAGAAATAAATAAACAAATAAGAAAAAAACCATTACCTTAACCACATAACAGATAAACTACAAAACTTGGTAACTTCCTGAAAGAACCTTTATGTTTCACACTGTTCTATAATAAGCTATTGGATATGGGGTAGACTCCTCTCTCAGCTGGAATTAGACCTGCCTAACTCTTTCTTGCAGGCTTTATGCAACTAATAAGGATTCTCCAGGAGCTCAAGTGACAGAAATTTCTTCAAGAGCAAGTTCAGAGCTCTGCCACCCATGAGGTTCCTAGAAGATAGCATCCCAAAAACTGTGAAACCTTTGTGGCTGTGCATATATTGAGTGAGTAATTCTGTATGTTCATCCTGACATTAACTGACCAGCAGGTTTGGGGTTTTTAAATACATGCTGGAGCATCTTATCACAATCAAAAGTAAATTTTATAACTTGAAGGAGAGGCCAAGGATAACTGAAAGGTTTTAGAAGCTTCTGAATGCCTGTGTTTGTGCTCTGTGCAGATTTAAGACAATTCAGTGAGTACTCCATAGTGAAACCATTGTCTTTGATTTGGTGGTGGGGAGGGGAAGGATGAAAAGAATAGCATCCCTGCATTCTTCCCACTGTAAATTCCACAATAACTCCTCTTTAAAAATAAGTGGAGATCCCTGGGTGGCCTGGAGCAAAGCACCAAATGGGAACATGCTCTTTAGCGTGACAGTTGTGAAATCCAAATTCTAGACAGATGGACTTTAAGTGTCTAAATTACAAAGAATAAACCTGCTGTTCATGGTTGCCTCATAGTGTCAGCACATTTTAAATTTTAAAATTTTATTTCACTGCTTTAGTCTTTTGGTTCTAGTGGTTTCCTTAACCTCTAGTGTTTTTTCAACTATGACTGGATACAGAAGAGGACCTCTGTGCACAAAAGTGCAGTGTGTAAACCCATCCTTAACCCAAATCAGAAAAACATAAATGACAAATACAGGGCACTGAAATAAGCAAAGGTATTCCCAAACGTGGGTCATTTTCAAGGCAATACTTCCACACTGATACTGAACCACAAGTGGAATTTAGTTAAATTTATAGGCACTCAAGGAAGTTTTAGGCAGCTGCGTTGAATATATACTCTTTACATTCTACAGTCCTTTCCTGCAACAAAACATTTACCTTTTAGCAGACACAAAGCCTACAGCCAAATAGGGAAAAAGTGCCAAAGACAGTGAAATTTTGCAGTTTGAAAAACTGGTTTTTTATCTAAAGAGAATTTAATTGACAAAACTGAATCACAGTATTAATTGCGTGCAAAATCATAGCAATCTCTTTCTCATGCTTGTGGAATCTGATTTACAATTTTGTCAAGCATGAAGTACCAATTTTGTCAGAATGTGTGAGTTATTGGATTAAGAATAAGTTAAGTAATTTAATCATAGTGCATCTTGATTTGCAGGAAATGTGGGCATACATGTTATGGTTCAACCAGAGAGCAGAGCCACATGCTACCCTTTGCTATGCACAAATTATAATATATGGTATTATATACATAATAAGAATATGATGTATTAAATATTGGATCTTGTTAAATATAGTGGTTGTGCATATTAATTACCTGGTTTATAAACTTACACTTAATCTTGTGTATCCTGTTCGAACTCCAATTTTTTTTATGCAGGCTGGATGATAATGAAAAAAAATTTGAAGGCAAAGCACAGAAAACAAGACCCAGTGAGCCACCAGCGTGATAATCTGTCACAGGTAGAGTGAGGGGAAAAAAAGAAAGAAAACAAGCCCAGAAAAGAAGCACTGTACAGATACAATCATTTCAGATGGCTCATAACACTGCTAACAATAAACCCCAATTTTCTTTTCACAGGCAATGAATCTTTTGATGCTCTTTATTTGACTTATCCAACTCTTTTTTCCTTTTTTCGCCAAGTATTTCTTGTCTTCTTCATGCAGGGGATTATAAATTTCCTTTTAAACGAAGAATTACTTTTCTTTTAACAAAAGAAGATACTGGGTGTTTTGTAACCACAAAAATGAAATGCTTAAGTATGTTTAGTACGTGCCAATTAGTTGGATGTGCTGCTTCCTGATTTAGCATTGTCTCCTTTCCCAACCCAATATTATTGTATATTAAACTTCCTATTTCATTCTTTGGTTTGTTTTACAGTTCAGGAATAAAGTCCCACTCTACTGAAACAGTGTTTTTCCTTTTCATTGCCTTTTTTCTTCAGCTGTCCTTGAGGTTATTCTCATGAAAAATCCTGACCCCTCTGATTTCAGGCAGGCTCAGAATGACAAAGCCAAGTTTTCAAATCAGGAGCGGTACAGCCTCTGTGGAGTGCAGTGCTGATTGCTACTACTGCAAGAAATTATGTCATAACACATCTGGACACCAAAACTGCTCCTGTTAACCCATCACACAACACAGCAGACACAAATTCTGGATATTTCCACCAGAGTCTACATCAAAATCAGTGTTTCTCTGAAGCCTTTTGGTAGTTCTCCAAGTAGTCCCAAAGGATTTAACTTCATTCTTATCAGCCTATAATAGTTCTGTGCATGGGTTTCTTTTTTTTTAATTTTTTTATCCTTGTTTTTTTTTTTTTTTCCAATTGCAGCTTTATTGTATGTTTCAGCTTATTCAACTCTTCACATTTTCTTTACTGAGCAACTGCATATTCTATGACACACTCTGAGAAGCAAGTATGCACAAGAATGGCTCTACCAAACAAATAAACATGGAATCATAGAATTGTTTGGGTTGGAAGGAACCTTAAAAATCATAATTCCAACCCCCTGCCATGGGCAAGGACCCTTCCCACTAGACCAGGTTGCTCAGAGCCCCATCTAGCCTGGCCTTGAACACTGCCATGGATGGAGTATCCACATCTTCTCTGGGCAACCTGTGCCAGTGCCTCACCACCTGGAAAAGTGATCCAATTAATTCTTGCAACATTTTGATCAGCACTGATAGGGGCTTTTCTTTTTTTTTTTTTTTTTTTAACAAATTAAATTAGAACATTTACTGTAACTTTTTAGAACAGTATTTTCTCCAAATGTTAAAACTCTAAACAGGAAGAGGCAATAAACTTCCATTTCTTCAAAATCAAGATGGCAATGCCCTACCTTAGAAGTTCATTCACATACAAATAAGATCTGTGGTTTGATGTTTGGGCTCTATAAACATACTCCACAAACAATAGAACATGAGGATAGACTTTACTAGACCTGCACAGAACTGGCAATTTTGTTTGGTATCAGCAAGAAGGTGGAGTAAAACAAACAAACAAACAAACAAACAAAAACCAAACAAAAAGATATTTTCTCTTAGAGAACAAAATACTTGACAAGATGCCAAAAGCGGATGAAAATTTTTTTTTTTTCCATTCAGTTTTAATTCTATTTTGGTACAACCTAAAATCTTTGCATTACACAAGGCATTTACTCTGAAGAACTCTGAACTTAATAGCAGGTTACAGCTGATCAATTATATTAGAGATGAAGAAACATCTTGAGTTTTTATGCATCAAGCTATAGACTTCCTATGGCAGTGACAGTCCCTCTCAAACTGAACACAGCAACTTTATTTCTTTAGTTTCTCTACCTGCCACTAACACCGATCAACTTCTTAAAGGGAAGAAAGCGAGAATCTCAATCATAAATCACTACAGAAGTTTCTAATAGTTACAGAAAGAAGTGATGCTTCTGTCTTCTTTGACTGATTTTTACACATTTCTTCAGTTAACTAAAGACTGGCAGTATGCATACATCCTCCTAAAAAAATCCCAATAAACCCAAAAAAGGTGTGTTTCTTCCCAGAAGAACAAAAAGAACATGTTCTGTCACAAACACACGGAAACTTTTTCAGGAGCAGCAGAAGGTAGTTATTGTAGTCTATTCGATTTTCTTCCCCAAATACTTCTCTTTACTTCCAGGACCAGACTGGCACTAGGTCTTTCCCACTAACAGTCCATCTTCCCAGAGGCCCTGAAACAAACACAGTGCCTGATTCAGCCTCAGCATACCTGAGATCCCTGTATTGCCATGGCTTCCTACCAGGAGCTGTCCAACCTCCTAGATAAGTCAAGCTCCAAATCTCTTGACAGCAATAAAACACATTTTTTCAGACTTTCATATATCTTTATGTCTGAAAATGGAGTTAGTGGAGTGCTATTAAATAGTTTTCGACTCTTGATTGCTGTTCACAAAAATTAAAGCTTCACTAGTTGGATTTCCACTGAAACCTTGCAACTTCTCCAGGTAAGATGACTTGCTAGTTATTCCTTAGTACATTTAGGGATGTCAAAAATACACTTTTATTCTGTGGACCTGACAACATATTTTCAAAGACAAAATTAAATCAGTCAAATTAAAAAGGTGAGCAAGAGAATTATGCAGTCTTGATAAATTTACATTATCCATAGAATGACCATAAAGCTCAAGTTCAACAGTTTCCACAGTTTTCCCTAGGTTAGCATACAAATGTTTTTTCTCTTCATTATAAAGACTTCCTAATATGCATATGCTGAAGTCTGGGAAAATCCACACAGATAATCTGTAAGAAATTACTGTTTCTAAAATAAAATATTTCACCTGAAAAAAAAAAAAAAATTCGGGGGAAAAAAATAAAATGTAGCATCTCAAAGAATCCTAAGACACACATTTATTCAATACAAAATTGCACTTTTGCCATCTTCACTGCAAGAGCTATTATCACACTGGTACTCATGAAACAGAAGAGACAATTTATTTGGAAAGAGGTAAAAGATTTTACAGTTATATGCACTGTAAAATTGGCTCACATTAAGACATAATGTGACTCCCATTAAAAATTTGCCATTTACCAAGTGTTATGACATAATTGATATTCATGATACCATGATACTTCTCTTTTCTTAGGATAGCAGATGATATATTTGATGTAATTGTGTGGTTTTGTTACTGAAGAGCAACCACTGTTCACTGCTTTATTTAGAATAAGGAACTACCGGCAATTTCCAGAGAAGAAATGATAAATTGGGTGCAAAGCATTAGGAACCTGTTATTAAAGACCACATTCAGCAAGAGAATGTTGCAATTTGGAAAGAGAGTCATAAAGGAATATGCAGAATTACAATGCCACAATAGGTGTGTTATTTGATTTTAAATTCACGTGACTGATGAAAAATTCAAAATCAATGCTCCTCTTAGACTCAGATGCCCTCCTGCTTTCCCTAATGCTATTTTTCTCTTTCAGTCCTTTCCAGGAAGCCTGCTTTAATTTAGCTCCTTTGATCCAGACATGCAATGGGATCTCCACAAGCCTCCTGAATGGACTGATGCTGTGATAGTTAGTGAATCAATTGCCGTTTTCTGATTCTGCTTTCTCAGCTGAACCACCATCCAAAGTGGCTGCTTTTTCCTCCATCAAGCTGTTTTAGCTTTCTTCTGAGCTGCTAAAGTGTATCTCATTTCCCCCAGTTCAGTACAGTTTCAGACATGGTTCCACTGCTTTCTTTGCTCACTAAAGATTAATTAGATGGCTGAGTTACAAGAACAACGGACTTCCAGGAATGAACCATTTATATAATTTACACTTTTAGTTAATTGGGAAGTATAAAGTTTTAAATGTTAAGTGGCAGTCAGGTGCTTACAACACCAACAGCACAGAGAAACTTGAGTATAACATTGAGGGAGCACCTCCCGAATCACAAATGAAATATGAGACTAAGCTGCTCAATTTTGGCAGGGATTGCTTTCTGCTGAGTACTCTTTGCAAGGTAACTTTTGGGATTTTGTTGAGGAAGGCAAATTTTTTGCTTTCACCAGTAATCCTGTGGTTAGTAAAACCCTTTGTATTGCATTAGTATCAATGCAAAAATATCATTGTCTATGGATTATTCTAAATGCAAATAATGTTCTTTTTTTTTTTTTTTTTTTTTGCAGCACCACAAAAATAAGGCAGAATTCCCTTTCCAGATCCCATTTAGAAATAAATGTCTTCAGCTGAAATGAAAGCTTTACTTTTAGGGCTACACTAGCATGGTAATTACAAAATTCTGTTTTAACTTCACAACTCCCACATAAAATCCAGACATGGAGAAAGAGTGATTCTATGCAACACGATAGTCAGCTCATTGTGAATGTAAATTAAATCAGAAATACCCACAGAGAAGTTTATTCTTCTGAGATTTCCAACTTAATCTCAAAACAAAATGATTATGGATATGTGCTTAGGTAAGCAAACAGACTTGGAAACTGATGGCTAAGTATCTTGAAACTTTTTTTTGTTTGGTAAATTAAAAAGGGTTATTTTAAGGGCAGCAAGCAAATTGTCAACAAAGAAACAACTTATCTGAATCACATTACTATACACAAACTGCCCAGCCATTCTTAATGCAGGGATTTAGAAATTTTTAATCTTTCAGCAAACCTGGCCTATCAACTGCTTACCCAGAGGAGGCAGCGGGTAGAGATTCCATACTCTTAATTCTTATATGAGGCTTTTTTCCCCAGCTGAAAAACTGGCAGGTGAATTTCTCTGTGCCTCAGTTTACCTTCATGGGAAAGGGAATTTGAAACAAACCTGGATATGCACTCCTTTGTTCATTCCAAGAGAGTGAACACACATAAAGTCAGCATCATTTCAGCACCTTAGAGCAAAACTTTCATAGCTTCCTCAAGGTGACTTAAAGTAAAATATCCAGAATGGCCCCATCTTCTATCAGCCAAGTCATAAGGCAAACAACAACAATGGCAAGGGAATGTTCTGTTTCATTTTATTGTGAGGTTGTATGTTGCCTCTAGCTATGACTTTCAAATAATTTTACAGGTCATTCTTTTGAGGTCTTGAAAAGACAGCACAATAAAAATAATTGCAGAACCACAATTGAAACCTTCATGTCTTTTCCCAAAGCACAGATCATCTGGGTACCAACCCAACAGAAACACTAAGTGGTTTTCCTACTTTCCGTTTCATCATTTCTACACATTAGCAAAGACAATGCCTCTTGTTCTTTGTTATTGTAACACTTTAATCCTCTGAAGAAAATATCATAATATTCTGGAGGAGGAAAAAAAACACCTCTTATCAACAGTTGTTCTTCCTTTCCTCCCTTTCCTCCCTCCATCCTCAGAAGTTATTTAAAAGTATTTATATTATAGCCTAACCTGAAAATGCAGAACAGTTTGCAGAATTGGAACATTTTCACTTGGAATAAAATCATAGTTACCTACTCCTTCTCCTATATCAGTGCTATTATTAATCAAAAAATGCTAAAAATTAAATGCTCCCTTAAGCTATCTGCAGGGGAATGTATGAGTTCATTAAATGAGGGGGAAAAAAAAAAAAAAAAAAGGAACTGAAGTCCGGAACTACATACTTAGGTCATAGAAAATAATACTGTAGCATTGCATTACAGTAGCTAATAAAAGCATTCAGAAGGCAAAACAGGTGTCCCCCAAACCTGGGTAGAAGATTGCATGAATATATTCATTCTATGAAGAATCAATGAGAAAACTGTACTGGGAAAGAAATGGGGAAAACCTCATTTTTTCTCTGATATTATCCTATATTCCTGAGCTTCCACTACTTGATACAGAAACCATGCACATCCATGAAACAGCTCTTGATATATAGATAATGAATTCCCTACTCTGCTTTCCTATTGTGTTGGTTTCCACTATTTATTAAAGTCATCAGCTTTTCACAGGAACACTAAAATCAGAATAATAAAACATAGGAAGATAATGTGTGGATTTCTGGGGCAAACATACTGTTTAAGAATAGCCTAAATCAAGCAGTGATTTAATCACAGAGAGTTCCTTTGTTTGCTTTACACAACTCTGCTGTTCCCTTAATTCTTCAGCTGCTTCTTATAAATACTCTTCTGGGTAATGCCTGACACATTAATTTCTGTCTAGGGATAAGGCTCTGTTTTGAAACCAGCACACAAACAAATACACATAGGACTCTTCTTTTATATTTCACGCAAGAAAAATATACTGGGAAGTGACTTAATCATGAAGGAAAACAAACTTCTCCGTACTTACTCCGTCACAAGTACCACAGCATTGATGAGGACAGCAGTAGGTGGTTTATGTGCTATCAGTATTTTAACCAAAAAGCGAGTTGTAGCACAAGTTAAAGCATATGCAGCAACAAGTAACAATTTTTCAGAACCTGCTCAGTCCCCCAGAGCTTCCTCTATTCCACTGAGATGGCTCTGGCTGTTGCAAATAAAATTGAAGATTAAAATCTCTGCCACTAATCAGCAAAAAGGGGACGCTGAAATCAGAGGAAAAGATGATGATGGGTCTCAGTCATATTCTTCTTGAAATAAATGGCGAGGAGGATCAGGCTGTGTGTACTGAATTAAAATAAAGTTTAAATACAAAAGTATTAACACAACCCTAGTGCCCTAGCAGTGGCCATATTAGTGTCACCCCATTAAGTGCACTTAATAGCTCATGAATCAGCAAATACAGCACAGGTGATGGCCCTGGTAATTTGTCCATAAATGTGAAGATGCCTTTTGAGGAAGGAACCATGGGGTATCATTACTGGAGTTAGAATAACCCCAAACAATCCTTACCATCTCTCAGCAAAGGAAGCAAATACTTGGTTTTTCCTAGCTTATTTTACCAACACAGAAGTCTTATTTTCATTGTGTGTATGTCAAGTGTACTAAATTGTGTACTAAATTTCATGGAGGGAGAGAAAATACAATACAATAAAGTGCTTCATGCTATAATGGTAAAATACTCTGATTTATTTGGTATTACTTAGCTATTCTGCCTGTATCATAAACAAAGATTATGGTACAATAAATTAATCTTGAAAGAAGTAGCTGAAATTTACTATTAGTGTCTTTAGAGCCTTCGGCCACAATGAAAATGCATCTGAAATATACAGAGATCTAAGCTGTCCTTTTTTTGTTATTTATGTGTGTCAACTTTCTCTTCAACACCAATTCAATTACTGTATCTTCAAGATAAAAGCTTACCATGAATAAACTATAACAGGAGATGAAGAAAAACAAAAATAAATCATAGTTTTGCAAGACTGAGCTCTTTTTACTATTCTTGGTTTACCAGTTTTACTAAAAGACCCTGTTTCATATAGTAGGTTTCTACTCTGAAAAAATCCCGTAAAACAAAAGGATCTGCTGCAGCTTTTGATTTTATGATCTGTCTTCTACAGCTCCAAAATCTGTTCACATAGTCCCTTTCCCCTAAAACTCATAAAATTTGATGATAGCTACATCAGCTTTTAGACAGTATGATTTAGACATTGATGATGGCATCAATGAAATTACTCTAAATCTAAAACCACATAACTGAAAATTCCCTTATCTGACTAGTGGATTTTCTTTCCCAATCATTCAGCTGATCTGATTGTAAAAGTGGTTTAAGCTGCAGGATAGAACAGCTTGACCTATTCTCCTTTACCTTCCAAAGACAAATAAACCCCAACAAAACATAAAACTCTTAAGTGAAGTTTTATTATATCAGCAACAACAAACTTTTACTTCTATCAGACTGTGTTTCAAGATACTCCTAGCAATAAGCTTAATTTCTAGACCTACACTTTGCTATGTCAGAATTACATGGGGATTTTCTTGTTCATTTGTATGTCTGCTTAGGAGATGACAAGCAGATAGAAAACTTCACCAATCAAGGTAATAAAACTATTTCACATTAAAAACTGAGGCATTCCCCAAGAACAGTAAATTGCTCAGGATTATACAGTATACTGGGGCATAAGTAGAAAGAGAATTCAGAATTTCCAGTGACTACTTTGGTGCAAACCACTTTTTTAAAATTTTTGTCCCCCTCAGATCAGTACAAATGGCACAATTCCAGACTGTGGTGCACTTGGCTGGTGTGTATCAATTCAAATGCTGCATGCAACACCCAAGCTGGAAAAGCTGAGCAGTAGCTACTGAAAACTGCACCACCTTGAACTGGAATTTGTTTCATCTTTTTTGTTCTCTTAATTTATATTCACCTGGGAAGAGTATGCAATAAACGTATCTAGTCTAAATAAAGCTTCTAAAAATACAAAAAAAAAAAAAAAAAAGGAAAAATAATTAATTTCCAACCAGTATTTCTAATGCCCAGCCCAAAGCTCAGAAAACTGAGCAGTTGCCAGAACTGTGGTTGACAGAAGAGATAATCTGTTACTGCCTCTCAAAACCCCAAACTCATCAAGGACAGCGCATTTCAGTACGTGTAGCACAGCAGTGATAATATCCAAACTGACACCTGGAACTCACGAGGGTAATGGCTTTCAGCAGTGTGCCTGCTCACTAACACAATTTCTTCCAGGCAGCTTTCTACAGCTTCTTTTATGATCAGTGGGAACAAATGTCTTTCTCTACCTTCTAATATTTCACATCAGCCAGTTCCAGACTTTTGTTGACACTCACATTTTTCAGAAATACTACTGTAATATGATAGACAATCTATCTGCATGATACCAGAACACTTTCCTACGGTTTTGCAGTTTGTTTTAGCTGTAAAACATTAAATCATTTCTTTATATTGTTCTGCTTCTCTCTTTTGAATGGAGTCTGTCTGATTTGAGTGGGGACACTCAGGAAACAAAGCCCACTCAATCTGAACGTAAGTGGCCACTACAGAAACAGAACTGGCTGCAATATATAATCACACCTGGGATAATGGAGTTGAAATGCAGATGAAATTCTGACTGAAGCTCAATAAAATGCACATTAAATTATAAACTTGGCCAACTTATTCAGAATACATACTGAAACCCATATACAGCCCTTACATGGGGACTAATGCATGCAGGAAATTTTAAAACCGAGATTTTCAACTGCTTCTGGTATTCTAGGCAATGGTAAAGACCTCTGCCCTTGTAAATCCCACTGCCATCAATGTTTTCAATATCATCACTTTAATTGTGAAATAATAACCTCAGGAGGGAACGCTTATCACTGGCTTCTGGTTACATGGAATACTTCAAGCCTGAAGACCTGTAATAAAATGATGGTGCAGAGGCTACAGTACAGAAATAGGATCCAAGTGAATAAAACTGGCAAGCCTACAGGCCTTAATACATGTGACTGAAAACAACAATATACGTGATTAATGCGCATGATTTGTGCTGAAATAACCTCGTTCTCTGACTACATCATATCACAAACTGCTAAGGAAGCAGTTCTAAGAAAGGAAGTTATGAATTTGTTCATTTGCATCAGCTTGCCATGAGCTCACTTTTTTTCATACCATAATAACTAGCTCAGATTGACTGAAGAACTCAAAACTGCTCTGGTATTTTTTTCATTCTCTCCCTCCAAACAATATCCACTAAACAAAAACATCACCTATACACAGATTCTAAACTACAGAGCAATGAATACCTAAACGAACCACAGTTTTTTATACATTTTCTAAGCATAAAAATATGTAATAACTGAGCACTGTCACACTTCTTATTCACACAAAACCCCATTCTTAGTAAGTTTTCCCAGAATAAACTTGGGAGAATCACAAAAAGTTTCTTGCATTAAACTACTATACAAAGCTACACCACAGTAAAAGAAATTTTTAAAAATAATGTAAAATGCCTCAGCTCTCTCTAGAAAAGTCATGACCTTGTACCCAAAGCTAAAAGTTTCTCCCAGCTAAACCATCACCTCACACAACTTTGTGGAGAAATAGTCATTATCTACCGGGAATGGTTTTCTTCCTTTTTGAATTTTTTGAATTTAATGAAAAATGTCAGCCTCTCCAATTTCAAGTCAGCCTTTTAAAGCATGTAGCTACATTACCAGGTGTTTGGGGTTAATATTTAAAAGAGCTGCATCAGTACTAGTCCCACACAGACTTTAACACTTTCTTGCTTTGTGTAGTTTGTTCAGCTTCTTAGATAGAAATAGTTTAATGGTAGTTAAGTGACTGCCTCACAGGGCTGCTCTGCTATCCAGCAGCCTACAATTCATACCGCAGCCTTCAACGTAGAACCCCATGCCAGCCCAGCTGAAGAGCAACTTGCACCAGTGAACACTTTAAGGAGGGTATATGAAATGCAGCTCTAATTTTACTGCACATGAATACATTAATGAATACATACAGGGGTTTCTATGAGAGAACCTGTTGATCCATTTTATGAGATTGTGGGAAGATTATTGACTTGGACAACTGTCTGCCAAACCGCTATGCAACTGAAGACATGCCTAGGTCATGAAGAACTTGCTGTTAACTCTGTGAGAAGTTCTCTATAAGAATAGTAGCAGACAAGGTAGCACATTAGGTACATGAGGTGCTTTACTGTGTTTCGCTTGTGGTATTTGAGAAATACAACAGTAATTTGTACAACCCACGTGTGCATTTAGGGCACAGCTCTCAATAACGTCACGCACGCATTAGAGAATGCTCCAAGTGAACTTGGTTTATGCAGACAATGACAAGCCTGCAGGTGGTCCTATTTTGTGACATCCTGGTCCTTGATAACTAGACTAGTTCATGTATTATTTATTTCAATGAGTGTGAAAAATGCAATGCAAAATGATGGGCTCTTTTGTATGCAAAGGGTTAAGTTATGGCCTTCGTGAGCCATTAGCTGGAGATTTATTGGGGGAGTTAGGAAGTCTATAGTTCAATATGTGGTGATTGAACAAGGACCATAGGTGCAGAGACAGAGAGAGGAAAAGAACTCAGTCAAATGATGCCTCTGGGGCTTTGCAACATATGGCCCATCAGTCAAGGGTCAAGCCCCCTCACAAATTGCATGCACTTTACATAGCCATCTGCATCAATAAATTACTAGTCTGCTGAAGCACAAGCACTAATGCATGAGCTGAAGGGACCACCCCACTTACAAAGAAACTTCTTCCTTATTATTATCATCATATTATTATTGTTCACTTCATCCACGTACACTGGCCTAGCCCTTCCCACAATGGGATTTTGTTGCAGACAAATGTACAAACACGATGTACTAACAAACACACCTCAGTTTGGTCTGGCTGCCTCATTTTCTTCCCAAGCATATACAATCTCCTACCAGGATGAGACATAGCAAGTCATAAGGTGAAAATATGTCTCAGAAGTGGGCTTTAACAGTCTTATTTTTCTGTGTGTGCATTTATACAAATGCCCAATCTTATATTGTCAGCTAATGATCAAACTGCTGCCTGCAGAAGGACCTCGCCAATTATAACTTTCACACTTCCACTCACATCACAGCCTGACTTTGGATATGTTAACTTATCCAAACAATGGAATGACAACACTTATATCAACAGACTTTTAGGTGTCATCAGCTGTACAAAGGAATTTATTTTGAATCACCAGTATTATCCCATTGCTGCTGATATGCCACTTCCTCAACTACCTACAGGTCAAAGGTAATTAAGAGTAACTATCTAACAGGCATTGTGTACCTCATTCCTAAACCAGACTATGTTTAAAATCAATGTTGCACTTCCTCAGGTTTACTAATTTGTTTCAGTTTCCATGAATCTTAGTGGATCAAAATTTAACATGCTGTTGCATTTTTTTATTTTCAGATGACTTTATTTCCTATCAGTACAAAGAGAGATGGATTTCATCAGTGAACAGAGAGGTATGAACTTTCACATCTTTTATCTAACCACATTAGATAAGTAAAGCTTTTAATAACCGCTGCTAGGTCAACTATATGTAATTTGTATTTTCAAGCAGATTCTCACAAGCAGCTCTCTACAGGACAAAACATTCTCCATGATACTTGGTATTAATCACCACACTGTACCAAGAAGAATGCTAAAGACTGGATGAACCTAGAAAAAACATCTGTGGGCAGTTTGAGACTGTATTAAACCAACACCAAGAATAAGCAAAATACTTAATTTTCCTACAGTATGTTCTTTAATTAAAAAGAAAATTAAATTACTTCAACCATTAACCAACTAAAGCAGAAAAACAAACACTTTACAACATAACTACTCAAAAGCCACACTTTCAAAAGTTATCTTGCTGCAAGTATTTTTTTCTGTCCTTTCTTTGCTGCAGTCTCTGTCTTGCATACAGAAGACAATGAAAAGGTAAGTGCACTATCCTCATGCAGTAGTTTTCAGCATTCTGTAATTTACAGACATCTAACTTTTCCCTGTGAAATGGGCATGCAGACCTCTCCTTAGCAAATATGACTGATGACAACAGATTTAACTTTCTAAAATAGTCATGTGAACTGCTGCTATTCCATACACAGTCTTCAAAAAACAAGCAATATCATTTCAATGTTCATTTTAACTGCAGATAGTGCCCCACATAATAAAAAAATGGAAGTCATTTATTTAACCCCCCCTAGCTAAAGCAGACAATATGAGTATGTGAATTGAAATAGGCAGTGTTTCTAAATAGAAATGAACTTCATCTCCACCAGCAAGGTGACAATGAGGAGCCAGAAGACAGACCTTTTTATCTTTTATTGCCTTCAAGCTCCCAGACAAAAGGCTTATTTTTTTTAGTGAGAGACTCGGCATGTTGCAAAATTTGCTAATGTCCTTCAAGGTGCATCCATAAACCCATATATAACCTGGGCCAATGACTTCAAATAAGAGAGAAGTGAGGTGATGAGTGAGCATCTGAAGCATCCGGGCATGTAAGTCTCTTTTTGTTAGGATTATGGGTGTAAATTCTGATTTCTTAATGTCCTTATCTGCAGATAGAGACATATACATCCACATACACAGAAAATGCTTTCTGGATGATAGTACATCCTCCACAGCTCTTCCCTTTTAGTCCTAAACATAGGTACTCTGGAAGGCTGAAGCAGTCATGAAAAGGTCACCTGTTTGTCGCCATTCCTACTTATGCAAGACTTGTTTCCATGGCAGAGCTGCTCTGTGCATTACAAAAGTTAGTGAATGTACCTGTAAAAGGTGTTCAGTGACATATATTGTTTCCAGCTAAAGACATACTGTACAAAATTGAAGCAGTGAAAACTACCACATACGGCAGCCTCAAGGCATTATATTTCAGTAGGGCTGAGATGAATCCATTCAGACAAATAGTATTTTACTGAACACCAGTAAACTCTTTGCAAATCTTGCTCATATAGAAGATGAAGTCTGAAATGTGTTCTTTGGCATCCGAGCAACATAAAGGAGCTGCTACACTTTATAGGGTTTCCTACAGATGAGGTAATAAGTACTTTTACTTATTACTTTTTTTTTATGTGTGTGGTTGCCAAGTTCCAAAAAGAAGCACTTCGAGGTTTCTACTCAAGCTATGTTGCTGTAGAGACCAAATCAAACCTGATGAGCCAGTTCTTTTTACTCATTGAGAAAACAGGCAGGTTTGAGATAGTGTACTTCTTTCTTAAATCAAGGATCCTTTTGAAAAAGGAACCCCTTCAGACTGTTTCAAAGATTTTAAAAAATCTTTTGAAATCTGAAATGCAAAGGTTTCAGGAAAAACCTCAGTCATTAGATTTAGGTGCCTTTTTATACATCAGACTTTCCAGTTCTTCGCACAGGAAATGATAAAATAATTCCAACTTAGAGAAGGGAGCCAGTAGAAGAAGCCTGTCCACAGTAGCTTCCCTAAAACATGACCCACACAGACTTTGTCTTAAGGATGGGAGAGTAACTCAGCTTACAGCCTTTGCCCTCTCTTCCAAGCATGAACATAACTTCAGATATTTTAACTGTGGTCTCAGTCTGTCAATAGGATTTGAACCCAATTATTGGCTCAGCTCACATTTCAAAAAATATGTTCAGAACTTTTTAACTAAAGTATTTCCTCATGCTTTACTATGATTCATACAGGATTACCAGTTTCTTCCTTAGTCTAGCCTGTTTTCACATCCTCTTAGGTAATGAGCAAGCCCTGGCTAGAGAAGATGATCTTGAACACTGTGCTGAAGTACCACAACCAGCACTGCGTGGGAAGAAACGTAACAGAATGGAAATAAACAGAGAAAGGGGGGAAAAAGCAAACAAATCACCAAAAGGTGATTGAGACAATAAAAACAAATTAATCATCCAGAAAGCATGCTTCTGGTCTCCTTTGTAATTTTTTTGCTTCCACGTGGCAGGAGAGGGCTGTCTGGGTCCAGCTCCCAGCTGTCCACATCCCAACCCCACCAGTCCAGCTGCCGCTAATTGGCAGCCCCGGCACCACCTGTGGATTGAATGGCTTGTTGAGTTTGCAGAATGAAGTGACCTCCTCCTCACCCCGAGGAAGCGTCCTGCAGGTCAGGCTGGGAGCAGGCTGGGGAGAGCCTTGCTCAGCTGCTCCCTGTCCTCACAAAGCACAGTTGCCTTTGTCCGCATCTCTGCGAGAGGTGGATTTGGCCTTCCTGTCACTGAGGCTCAGGGCAGGGTCCAAGCAGGACCCAGGCTCTACTCACAGCCAGTTTCTGGCATTTTTCTATAGGGCAGCATAAAGTTTCCAAAAGGGCCTGGTTTTGCACAGCTCAGCAACACATAACTTTGTATTAACTCATGTTACACAGGCAGGTTTCCAGTGCTGTAAAAGAGATCTCTCCTCTGAGACAAGTCCTCAATCACTTTTAATTGTCAAATTGGTCCAACCTTCCCAATTATGTATTTTCTTGACAGAGTACACTTGCACTATAACGCTGAATTTTTGGACATCTTACAATTCCACGTCATAGAAGCCCGTTTAATTTTGAAGCAATTTATGTACATTACAACTACATGCCCCAAAATAGTAGGGGAAAAAACAGAAAGCAATTAAAACTACAGAAAATCCTACTATACCTTTGCTGTTTGTTCGTAGCTTTTTTTTTTTTTAAGAACCTTATTAATGAAAAAACTGATGAGTATTTATTTTTATTATATTAGAAGAAAGTTTTTATACACCACTGAACTTTTCCTTAACAATCCAGTATACCTTTATTCTTCTGACCTAACACTTGGTGCTAAGGAAACACTGCCACCTGCTCTGGGAAAAGCTTTAGAGATACTATCAAATCATAAAGAGATAAAATAATACAATTATGTGAAATGCTTTAAGGAAAGAAGATAGTAACTTTATTTCTGACCTATAAATGATCTTCAGAGCAAAAAATCTACAGCAGACTGCGTTTATGTAATATTTAACATACCCAGTGGCCTTCCCAAATTTCAAGACCAACTGTTCTGTTTCTTTCAAATGAAGCATAAATGGAGTTAAATCACTCTCACTTAGAAGTGATTCAATGGAAACAGCATCAAGGATGACAAGGGACTGTCTCAGATGGTTTGGCCCAGCAAACATCCCATGGGCTGCTGCCCTGTCCGCCAAAGCCAGAAGTGAAGACAGCGAAGACACAAAAAAAAAGAAAATGTCTGAAGACCCAGATGGCACAGCTGGAAAAACGTGTTCCTGACACCTGCACCTGGATTTTGAAGCCACCAGCTGTTATTCCACATGTGGCTGTAAGTGCTCGCTCTGGAAGGTCAGAGGCAGAGGTCAAACAAGAGTCTTTTTGGCACTCAAAAGACTGATGCCAAAGCTAAGCATGGAATATCAGATTTCCATGAAGAGAGTGCTGTCCAATTTATTAACATTAGGTACATACTTTCACCTACTCGCTTTTAACCCCAGGATCCTATTTTTGCAGAGTAAGACTCTTCCTTTCTAAGAGCAAGTACCATTGGGGGAAAAAAAAAGAAAACAAATTACACTTATAGTTTTGTACGTGCTTTCAAAGCAGGAAGTCACAACCTCTAGCTCTTTAAATAAATGACAGTACTGTCCCAGTTTTGCCTGCCAATAGCCAGTAGGCTAGTGACCCCTTCTCAATTTGAAAAATACACTTTTTTCCCAAGTCTTGTGACTTTCATCTATGTCACAAAGGAAAATGTATGGCAGAGAGAAAAGTTCACACATGACCCGACTGAACAGGTGACAGCCACACCCTAGAGCTGCTTAAGAGCAGAACTCTGGAAGGCAAAAGCAAAGGGGAATGAACCAAAGATTCAGTCTTTTTGACATGATCAAACATCATGAGTTTTTATAGATAAAAACACTCACAACCCATCTATATCTAAGTGTGCATTTCTATTTGCTATGCACAACAGATAGCACCAAATTTATCTCACAAAATATTTGCAGACCTTAAGAGCTGGAAATTGGGCTCGTTTTTTTTAAAGATGGAAAATACTTGGACACTCTCCATGTTGATCAAGAATATTTTCAGCTTTTTCACCACCTCCCATTTTATTCTGTTATAATCCAAAATCTACAGTCATCTTTCCTAGTGTGTGAAAAGTGAACCACATTAGGCAGGAGAAAACAGAAAAAAATTACACAGATTTTTGCAGTTACAAATAACTGTTTCAAAATTCTTTATAGAATGATAGAAAAATGCTGAATCAATTATCAGATCATGTTCCATACCTGAAATTACACTGGCACTGCAAGAGTAAATTATTGTAAATTGACTTGAACTTCAATTTGACACTTTGCATAAGTGCTGCTCCAGAAGAATTGTACATTAAAAAGAAAAAAAACTTAAAAAAAAAAAAAAAATTAATGAGATAGAAATTAAAAATTCAGCAGTGGCCACAGCTGTTACTGGGAAAGCTCAGGTTTCTGGAGATTTCAGTCTACTCTCACTATGATACTACATTTTATTTTATGATTGAAGCTTTGTCTACTGAAACTACCTCCCATTTTAAAAAAAAAATCAAACTCAAAAAGAATTTGAAGACAGTGGCCACTGAAGTCAGCTGACAGATTTTAAAAGGCCCATGTCCTGTTGTGCAGACAGAAATACCTGCAGCTTCCAGCAGATCCCCTCATTCCAATACAATCACTTCTACAATGCTCAGGAAACTGGATGTGTTCTTTAGTGGATCCTATCTTCTCAGTGGATTACATTTATTCCTTCTTGCAATATATGCATTATTGCTGCCCAGCTCTGGGCAATTATGGGATACATTTAATCTGTGAAAACCCAATGTGACCTTTAAAGATGAAGAATCGGAAGCTGAACATAGGTTTGGGTTCTAAAACTGGACAAATCAGAGAGGCAAGTAGACTTTCTTATACTGAAGAAGATAAGACATCTTTTTATTTCAGGTGATTTGTTATCCCTTTTAATCACTGAAATTGTTAGTTTTATAAAAATTCAGTAAAGTTTATTTCCTATTTTCCCTAGCTGAGTGGTGTATTTACTTTTTGCTTACAAATTTAACTAACATCAGGATACTATTACTTAAGTGCCATGACATTAAATATAATAAATTTTTGAGGCCTTTTTTTATTTACATATAAATCACTGTCATGCCAGAAAAAGTTGAAAACTGGCTTGACTAGAAAAAGTTCTTCATTAGGTGTTGCAGGACGTGGTACTTCAAAAAGGACAGACTAGTTTTGGAATGCTACTCGGAAACATATGAATGCAGCAGAACTTCACAGGACAGTGATTTCATATGGTGTATAGTATAAAAGAGACAAAACTTTTACTAAATTGTATTCATATGCCTCATATCTATGAGGTGTTCACCCTGATGCATTTAAACAAAGGTATAACACCATGCTGACATAACTAAGTTAGTAACACTACTCTTCTTCCTGACAGCATCAGGATATTAATGGAAAAGGCATTAACTTTTTGAGTGAGGTGTTATGAAAATCTCTTTGTAATATTTCTATCCCTTTAGTCCTAATGTAGAAAATACAGCCAAAAGTTGTTGGAGCATCACTTGTTCATGGCAAAAAAAGGCCATGAACACATCAACATTAGAGGTAACACCCCTTATATCAATGACATCCCTGAGTCCACAGAGACTACTCTGGAAATATTTCCTGTGGAGAGAACTGAGCCTTGAGGCACCAGTGCAACTTTAGCTTCCCTGGTGTACATGCCAATCGGTTTGTCTTGTCAAATATTTGTCTTTTCAGGGCCTTTCCATTTATTTCCCATCCACTTACAGAAAGGGAAAAGTTGTGGTTTGATTTGCAGATCAATGAAGTTACACAACTGGAATTTAAAAAACAAATGGAACTGTGGGGGAAAAGAAAAAAGAAAAAGGAGAAAAAGGCACATGTCATTAGAACTGTTATCCTTAAAGAATTCCATCTTTCAGCACTTAGAGAAAAGAAAACAAGCAAATTGTTGGCAGCAGTGTCTGATAAGTGCATCTGGTTAGTCTGCCTGCTTCGCCCAGAGAGACATTGCACTTCAGCAAGAACATTTTTTACACAGCTTTCTTAGCATCTAGAGCAGTCTTTATTTATTCAGTGCACCCTTTCCAGTACTAATATGCAGCTTACTACTTCTGCTAACAATCGTCTGTCCTTTTGCATCCTAAGGGGAAAAAGGAGGGAATCAAACTTACTCATTGAAGCCAAACTTCTGCTTTTTGTGTAAGTCATAACACACAAGACAGTTCTTTCTGCTGTGTCCAAACACAAACTAACATTCATCTAGATGCTTCCAAATCCAAATGGTCTGGGTGCTTCATCCCACAAACTGTAGGAGCAGTCATGCCAAACTTTAAAGCCTGCATCAATTCCTTGCTGTTCTTATAAAATTTTGTTTCTTCTGCAATTCCTCTACTTCATGCAAGTTGTTTCACTATGCAGCAGAGAGCTGCACAAGGAATTCCTCTGGAACCTGCTGCTCCATTTAAGGGCACTCTGTCCCTTCTCCTGTAATGCCTTTACAATGCCACGATTACCTTTGGACTAAAGCAGATCTTTTTTCTGCCTCTCTTCATGCATATTTGTACCCTCTGACACCATCATAATGCCCTACCAAGTGAGGGATACAAAACTTGAGCAGCAGAGCTAATGGTTTGTTGATTTTTTTGTTGCAGAAACACCAGGTTTTAAGCTATTCTCAAGATTTCTTTCAAAGTTCAAGATCATAAAAGATACAGGGTTGAAAAGGGAAGGAAGCATCCTTCACTTTCAGCTGAAAATGCTGAAAAAAATAGACACAAACAAATGGATAGTCCTGGCCCGATGAAAATAGTTTTAAAACCCTTAATATACTTGATATGATTTCAGTACTACTGCTTCAACTATTAATATCATAAAATTGTTAGTTCTTGCATTAACCTGCTGACGTCCATAGAAGGATTTCTGCTAACTCAGACATGCTCTCTTCTGATCAAAGGAAAATGTATTCCTCCTTCTATTTCTCTGGCCCTTTATCCTCCTCAGAATCAGTGTTCTTTTGAAGATCTGGCCTCAGCCAGCTGCTGGTGCTGTATACTCACAGAGAAAATAAGCAGGCAGTGGAAAACAAGGGAGAGGGGGAAAAGGAAGAGGAAGGCACGCACTTAACACTTTTTTCCTTCGGGAAAGTAATTTTTCTCTTGCTCTTAATTCCAATTGCAGAACTCTAGGGCTGCACCTAATCTACCTTTCTGTTTCTACAAGTATCAAAAGGATGTCCAGAACCAACTACTTCTTTCACAAGGTGGGAGGAAAAAGCAAGAAATCATTCCATCAGCAAACGTGGGTTTTTTTTCTTCCCTTTAAATGGAAGACTCAGGCAAACAAGAGTGTCATGGTTTTTCACACATGAACAGCAGCTAGGGATTAAAAAAACCTTATGGCTTTACAGAGGCTTCCCTGTAAGGAACAACAACATTCACCCCAATGTTCTGCAAACCTGAAACAATCAGAGCCTTGAGAGGTGGACAAGTAAATGAACAGGAAATAGCTGAAAATGAACAACAACAACAAAAAGTCTCAGGTTTGCTTAGGGTTTACACTAATATTTAAATTACAGTTCCTGTTGTGACAGTCATCTAGTATTTTGCTAAATTTACATACTGACAGACTCCTATTCAGGCCCCACAGACCTTTATGTGGGAAAACAAGCAAGGAACAAAAAAGCAAACAAAAAAAAAAAACAAACCACCATTTCCACGAGCCTCCAGCCATGGGTTAATTTGCTCTTAGAAGAGAAAGAGCCTGTCTCTGAAGGCTGAGCAGCACAACCATCTGCTCAGGTTGGGAGTGAGCTGGCTGAGCTCAGCAGCAGGCAGCCACACGCTTATTTAACTCTGTCTGCACCACCAGCAGGAGGGCCAGCTCACCACCGAGGGGCAGAGGTGACAGGAGGACCAACACCTGGACAGGGCAGTCAGCTGGAAAAATCGCCACTTGAGAAGGGCAATGAAAGAAAGGGTTAGAAACCAAATACCTCCGAAGGAGCAAACTGCATTTGAGCAAGCCCCTTCTGCCTTACACCATCTCCCAGCTATCCAGCGCTTTCCTGTGGCTGGTTTCACTTCAGGGAGCGAGGGAGCCATGCCAGAGGGGAAAAGGAGATCAGATGGCAGCCAGGGGCGGATCAAGTGGGTGCTTACCAGGGTCCCCGATCAGAAAAGCTGCTGGGAGGCCTGGCCCAGGTGAGGCTGAAGGAAGGGTCAGCAGGCAGGTACACATGAAAGTGACACATGACCAGGGCACTTGCCTGCTGTGAAAATGCTCCCAAAACAGTCCTTTCTCAAAAGGTCAAAAAATTACTTCTTTCATGACTCCCATTAAGAGAGTATTGTTTTTCTCCCCCTCTCACTAGCATATGACTCCCAAGCCAGGTGTAGGCTATCATCAGTTCTTCACCAAATGATTTGCTGAGCCAAATAACACTTGTAAGTATTCATGTTACTAAACCAGACAATAAAGAAGTATTGCAGTGTAACAGAAGGACGGAAAAACACTGCAGAATATCAGAGAATTAACACACTTCCCTCCTCCAGAAGGTTGAGAAATCTGTCTGAAAACTCCTTATAAATTTTCTGTAAAAATGCTGATAAGACTTTTATAGTCTGTTTCTAAATAATAAACCTCTCCAACCACTATAAAACACAAGAGATTACTTTTTAAAAAATAGTCTTAATACTTTATATAGAATGTTTGTAATCTAAAATCATCTGACTTGATGAAATAGCTAATCAAATCATCTCTAGAGACATTAAAGGGTAACTCACCTGGTTTGCATTAAGCTGTTCTTAAGTATTTTGATGATCAGCAGCATAATGCTATGCAATCTGCCTGATCTGTTTTCTCAAGGCAGTTGTTCCTTCAGCTGCTCCACTTAGATATCATGTCCCCAGTCATCTGAGGTGATATCCTCATATGCTATGATAGAGTAAATCTGGTCTTAGTAGGCTTCCTGCTGCATCTGCAATACTCTGTGTACAGCATTTTAGCTATAGGCTGAAGGAAACATCATCTCTTCTAGTTAGGTACATAGATTTGGCACTAACCCCTTATCACGTGCTACAATAAATTCAGGAGAACTTGTGCTCAGCCTTGATTCAAATCAAATAGGCACTGCAAAATAATCTAGGTTAACAGAGATGAGTATTGACGAACACTGAGCCACAACCCCTCTTACTGTGTTTCAGTAAGTCTCTCCTCTTTCACCAAGATTGTCAGTGGAAGTGCCACCACCTGCCAGGGTGCACTTGTAGGGGCTTGAAAAGCTATGGTAAAATTACTTGTTCCTGCCAGGTCACCTGAAAGTCATTCTGAAGTGGAGAAGGATACATGCAAATCTGACGTGCCTAAGAACAGGAAAAGATGCTGGATAAAATGCCAAGTACAATTGAGGGGTTCTCCTTCAGGAATCTGAGTTAATTTCTTAGAAAAGATTTTTTTTTTTCCCCTAATGTTTAGCTAATGAGAAATAAAGTTAACCAAGATGAAAGAATGTTACAATAAATATTGAAAAAAGACTTTGGTGAATAGAAACATTTTTTTCTCCCATTGATTCAAGAGGTTGATGGAGTATTTTATTAGATCTTCTCTTGCAAAGTAGGTGGGCTTTTTAAAATGCTTGCCTAGGTTGCAGCGTTTCTACTATTACTGTATCCTACTCACTTTTCCAGTGACCATTTAGGGAATGGCACCATCAGACTGCACTTCACAAAGGCTGCTGAGCCTGCTGCCATCCAGCCACTGAGGTGCATTTGCTTATTACTTTGAAGAGCTAGTAATCATCACAGAGACATAGATCTTCAGAGATTTAAGCTAAGTGAGTCAGTGTGTTAATTATATGCTAAGGGAGTACACACAAGAAATGGAAAGTAGTAGTTTATTGCTTTCCCAAGTTTCTCAGGTAATTAGAGCAGCTTCTGGAGATACATGGCACTGTACCAGAATCTATCATCACAATGGGCTTCACTGTAAAATGCACAGAATTAATTTTTTAATGAAAATCCTCTACTGAGTGTCAGAGCCAAATTCACCTGATAAATGTCACTGAGCAACGTCATTACTGGCTCATCAACACAGGGTGTTTAAAGCAGATGGTAGAGCAGTGCATCTTCAGCACTACAGCCTGTTAATATCAGCCACCTCCCATAAAAAAATTAAAATTGTCCCCCTGTCAGTCAAACATGACAGTACTTTGGATTTCTCCCTCATGATATTCTTTAGCCTTGAGGCAGATATGACAGGCGCCTTATTAAATTCCAAAAATAAAATGTAGCACAAGAAGGCAGTGCATTCCAATGAGACAGCAGACTTGTTAAAATGCAACATGCATAAAACTTACTTCATTTCATTTCAGCTATCATCAGTTTCATCTTTTAAAAAACCCAAATAGCAACTTTAGAAACGTGGTGTTTGTTGTATATAAATTAAAACAACATGTCATGCCTTATACTTCAAAGTCGTTAAAAGCCTTTACAGGCGTTGCACAGATATTTTGGTTATTTTTATGAAAATAAAAGCTGGGATTCCTATTCACTGTTCTATGTTCAGTGCTTGTGTTGCATCATTATTGATCCCAGTCTGTACAGAAGGCATGGAAGCCAACTATGCTGTTATACAGGAGCATCATTAAATCAGGAAAACTTTTGCACAACCATGAGGACTGGCCTATATGTATCGTGTTCTCCAACTCGTTAGAACAGCAAAGCAAAGCTAATCCAATTCAAAAATCTTATAAGATGAATGGAAAGACAGTTGAGAAAGCACAGCTTTCCACACTACAATTCAGACCTGTAAATCACATAGGTTGGTTTAAAATTCCCCAGCGTAAGGTGGAATCCTGGGTGTTGTGAAGTCAATCAGATTTGGTCTCCAAGGCAAACTATACATATATTTCTTAAATAACGCATAAGACCATAAAAATTTCTCCTACCCTCTTCTGTACAAGGCAACTGCCTGCATGGTCACAGCAAACACATGAGCAGTGGGACAATTCCACCGGAAATTTGGCATGTTTTCAAGCAGCCCAAGTCATGCATCTGTTAAAATTTTGTAGGATTCAGGATGAGGCTGATTTTGTTTCCTTCCCAGGGCTTATTAAAGGTTATTGCATTCTCTGCAAATCTCCAAAGAAAGCTCAGTCATGCCTAACTAAACCTCCTGCACTGATGTTTTCTGTGTCTCAGTATTCCACATCCTTCAAACACACAAAAATACATTTCATGCCAAAGTCACATCTTGCTTCCTCTTTCCAAAACTGTAGACAAGTGGACGACTGCAATGAACACAGTCTCTGTTCTAGTTTGTGCCACACTTAATTTTTAAACTCAAGTGAGTTTTAGATGGTCATGCACTTACTGACAAGAGACTCTCTATACATTCCCAGGCTTTTGTATGTATTGTACAAACAGCTTCTTCATGTCTGTGACACACTATGCCCCCATTTTTCCACTGCTTTGCCTCCTAGACATAAACTTCTATAGCTTTGCAAAATACATGCCAAAAATCTTCTTTCACTTTTGAAATAAAACGGGACTGATTTAAAACAAATGCTTTCATTTTGACAACACATTTGCACAAACAAACTGTGTAAATGTTGACGTGGCAAGAACAGAGCAAGACAACTGAGTGCTGCACTTCTCAGGAGCTGCCCCCAAAATGTCAGCAACTGCAACTCTTGCCAACATGCTCTGAAAATTAAACAGGAATGGGTTCATCTTTTTCAGCACAAGTCTTTTATGTCTGCTCTCCATGTACAGTAGTTGGGTTTCAAATGCTGACTGTACCCTCAGCTGAATCCTATTTTAGGAAATGTAACCAAAGTGTTGCATGATGCATAGAATGACATTTTCTACTGCCAAAAGCATGCTCTAGAAGCAAAACAGAGCAGGAGGAGGGGGAAAGGGAATCTATTCCCACAAGGCCTAAATGTTGTTATCTCTGACTGCCAAACACATGACACCTCACTGCCACTTCAAAGCATTTCATGTATGATGGTACTTCTATTTTTTCCTGAAGCAAAATGGCACTTCTTCCAAATTCTACTTAACCTGTGTGTTTAACACCTTGAAAGGCTGTGCCAATAGCAAACCATAGGGCAATATGTTCTCCATCACTTTTATGTGTGTGTATATATATACTATATATATATATATATATATAATCTCACAGAATCGCAGAAAAATTTGTGTTGTAAGGCCTTGTGGAGGTGACCTGGTGAGACCCTCTTCCCAAAGCAGGGATAGTTTCAAAGTAGGAGTCATTTTGCTCACAATCTTTTCCAGATGGATTTTGACTAACCGGGAACGGTGATTCTAACATCCCTCTGGGCATCAGTGTCCACGCCACAAATCACACTTCTCACCATGAAGGATTTTTTCCCTTATCTAGCTGAAACATTCCTTGCTGCAACCTATGGCCACTGCCTCCAGCCTTGCTGCTGCATACCTCAAAGGAGAGTGGGACTGCCTTATGTTTAATATTCTAAACAAAATATTCTAAATAAAACAGCTCTACAAATTACTCACCAGTATATCACAGGGCTTTGTAAAATATATTTATCATAAGATCTCCTGGTAATAATGGAAGATAACCTAGCAGTATGTGAAGGCTTTAGAGGAATGCATCTGTACTTAAAAACAGAGTTCCAACCTGCATTCAGATCAGAGCAAACAACTAAATGTACAGCCTCTTCCCAACACTACTTTTACATGGCTGTTAATATTAATAGTGGGGCTAAAGAAGCCTTAGATAAAAACTAGACATTACATTTTTTCATATGCAAATGTGAATGACACTACGGTTTTGTGATGAGGCTAAAAAGAACTTTGAAGGGCTTACTCAATGGATCAGGTTGAAGGATCATCTGTGTAAAGGAATTTGGGGGGAATCTGACTGATCTAAAATACTCGTTTTGTTGGTATCTAGTACTGTAAGCTGAAAAATCACCTGTAGTTGCTTTGCAGCTATAGAAAGTCTTCCAGCACCAAGGCAACAATGGTTTGTCATTTGGGAACCATAATAATACAGCTTTCATCCAGAAATCATTCATATTCCTTTGTACTCCATAAATCTTTTGAGCTGTCTGTTGAACAAGCCTTCTGCAATTCTGTTCTGCCTTCATAACACTTTGGTTTCCAGTAACATTAAAGATTTTTGTTTCTCAGTATTAAAGTACCAGGTTTTAATTAGCTGTCACATCAGCATTGTCTTTGCATGCTTTTATGCACCCACATCACACTACCAATGTTTTTTTTTCTAACATAGGTAAAAATAAGTAGGATAGATTTCCCTAATGGGAAAAAAAGAAAGGCACAACTCTGACATAAACTGTCACCAAAAAAAAATCATTTGACGTTCACCATCTTCAGAAGAAAAGGGCAAAAGCTGAAATCATTAAGTCTCCTGTATGAGTACAAGCAAAAGAACATTTTAGATGTTAAGATATGTTGTTATTGAGGGAGTGACATACCAATGAGATGCTGTAACTTCAGTGTGAAACCAGCAGTACCAACAGCTGTTAAAGCTCTGACTGTACTCAAAATTACAATTACCACCGTCCTGAAGAGACAGATATGTGAGCTGAGAGATCAGCTTCAGATCCTTTTTCTCCTCAGTAGGTTACAATATTTTCAAATAACATATGAGCTTCATGTAACATCTGTCTGCTTGATCTTTCTAAAATATACGGAAAATCCTAGAGTAGAACCTGATGTCTACATCTGTGTTGATGGAGCCAGCTTGTTAACACCCATGCTCACACCCACCAGGTAGAGGAGACAGAAATGCCCATTTCATAAAGACAGGCACAGAGAAGGGGATTTATGCCAAATTCATGTTGAAGATAAGAACTGAAATTAGACCTCTTGAAAATACTCCAGTACCCTAAACTCAAGATCCTCATTCTTGTCTAAATGGATTCTCTAGCTATTAAACCTCCCAGCAGCTAACTGGATTACCACGTCAGCAATCAATCACATTTATAAGGTATTAAATTTATTTGGAAACCTGATGGCTGACTTCAATCTAGATGGACAAGATCAAATTAAAATTCCTACTACATTGTGTGGAGTACTGTATTTGGGTTTTTGTAGGGTGAAATTGGTAAATTGCATTTGATTTCTTGTTTTGACATGTCACTTGGCATATTAATAAAATAGAAGCATTATGCTGTTTAAAGTCATGATCTCATTTTCCCCAAATTTATCTTGATGCATGTTTTGAGAAGAAAATAGGCTATTCTTATTCACTCACTAATTTTGGTATTTTTTTTTTCCTTACCTGAATGGAATTTACTAAAATAATCCACCAGATCTAAACCACTACTAAGACAACTTTATCATACCATTTCTTATTCCAATTTGTAATCTCAAATGTCACCATGGGTTAATATTGCTGTTCAGTTTCATAACTCACAAGGGTTACATGTAATTAACTACAAGCTTGCTCAAGATGAGGGCACTGATATTTCAACTGCACATCACAAGCAAATATGAATAAGTAATGAGAAATTAAGCAGAAGGGCATATTGGGAAGCCACCACCATTTGGAAAACCAGACATTTGAATAGAACAAATATTCTATTTGATAGCTGCCCAGTAAAAGTTCAGCAGCTGGTAAAACCAACTTCTGTGCCCACAGAGTTTCTAGGAATAAAGGTGAGGGCTGCCCTGGCTGGAAAAACTGCTGTAGAAGATTGGGAGCACCACTGAGAGCATTCCTTCCAACCCTCTGCTGCCATCTGCCCAGGTTTCTGGGCCCCTGAGAAAGGTTGTACCCCTACAGCCAAGTCTCGTAGACCTTGGACATGTTTCCACTGAATGTATCACTCCGTGTAAACTGACTGGTGCTCATCACCAGCTACTGAAGACATCATAATTGTAAAATGTTGTATGAAAACAGCAGCAGCCATACTAAACTTATTAAAAATACTATCTTTCAAGAGCAGGATTTAGGTACCTAAGCAGCTGGCACTAGCAATACTAAGCTTTAGCACACCATAAAACACTTTCATTCTCACAGGAGGACAAAACAAAGATTCCACCTTCAAGAGCAACTGCTGAGGGTGTTTCTGAATCAATTTAACTTTTTCTTGTTGTTGTTAAAGAGGTGTCATGCAAAACAGATAAAATTTTCAACCACGGAGAAAACATGCAATGCCTAAGAAGTTAAAATCTCCAAGCAGGCTTTACACCTTGTGCCTGAGACACAAAAGGTAGGGCAGGATGAGTAGATGGATAATGCAGAGAGGGCTTTTTCCTGAAATGGTGAAAACACTGCAGGGACACAAGCGGAAGATTCTGTGACATTAATAAAAATTGTAGCCTGTGCTTCCACTCTCCAGTTTTTGCTAGTGAGCACAGAAGTCAGAGAGGCCCTAGGCTGCACTCTGGCCATCCCCAGAGGGCACGAGAAGTGTTCAGTCCTTGTGGTACCTCTATCATCAAGGAAAGTTTTCCCTTGTACTGAACATAGGAAAAGGAAGAAATCTCCTGGCACCTTTCAGCTACTGTTTCCAGCCCTGGATAAGACCATGCTGTAGCCCTTCCTCTTTTATTTCTAGTAAAGGATAACGAAAATACTTTGAAAGAAAACTTATCCTTCCACTATTAAATACTGACTTAATTTTACATGAAATGTATGTCCTGATGAACCAGTAAAATGAACACAAAAAATCCAGTTTTAACGATGTAGATATGTAAAATAAATGAACTTAAAAATAGAAACTAGCAAACAACGTAACACCTTGAAAATATTCCCACCCTCTTAAACAGCAATAGCACTCATCACACAGTATCTCAGGGGCAGCTGAACTAAACTGTAACCACAGAAGTACAAAGTGTCCACCTCTGATCACACAGCATCAGCTCCTTGTTTCCCAGGAGTGCCTTAAGTCATATAAAATACTTGCTAAAACCTCATTATGAGCTTTGAAAAAATAATAGCATTATATCAGTATGCACTCGTCTAAAGTTAGAGGAAAAAAGAAGTTCCTTCATATTTGTTTCATGGAATACAGAAGATGATGTCGTCAGCAGTCTTAGTTTCTGCAATTAAACTTAATCAAACAATCACAGAATTCTTTTAGAACAAAATTGAAAAAAAGTTCTACTTTGTTGCTATTTTTGTCTTCTACTCTAAAACATTCATATACTTATTGAATGGATACAATGGCACTTTTCAACTAATGAAGCAAAAAAAACCCCTAAATCCAATGTTATTTTATTTAATAAGTTACAACAAGGCCTCATAAAATGTAAGAATCTGTCTAGAGATATGTAACCTGTACTTTTAAAATCTCTGAACAAGACTTGAGCAAGATGAAACACCTAAAAACTGCAACAACTGCCTTTATAGCAATGCTGATACCACACAACTAAACATTTGGAGAGCCTGTTCAAAGCATTCTCAATTTACAGTTTACAAGGAAGGTGTGCTCAGTGTTCACATGAACTGAATCTTTACCATATTATGTGCACACTGTCCACTGACGATGCATCTTTCGAAATAAATTCATCCCAGGAAAGATGCTTCATGCCCAAAGCACTCAGGAAGGTCACCATAAAAACAGAGAGAGGAAAAGAAAAAAAGATTGCAAAAAATGTAACTGAAAATACAATATTAAAAAGGCACTTATCTTGCCTATGTCACATCATATTCTTCTTGGAAGAAACATGTTCTTAGCTGGGCAAGATAAACTCTATGTATGTACATTGTTCATTTCAAGCTTACAGGAACAATTTCAGCACACTTTGGATCATTATTAGCCATTGCTATTCATTTCAAACAGAAGCAACGATTTTACAAATACTTCACCATTTTAAGAAAGCCAGTGACATCAATAGGTTTTATTCAAAAGCTTCCACAGGAACAGTGAAAGAGGAATTTCAGTTTTCCATCAGTGAATTTCCTTTGGACTGGTGGCCATTCCCCTATTTTCTCCTGTTCAACATGTGCACACACACGCACCAAGATTTTTATTTTCTCCTTTTTCTTATCAAATAAATAGCCATAACAGCAAATGTTTGGAGGCCTAGCAACAACATCATCATTCATCAGGGCTTTGGTTCAACTTGTGATGTGCTTTGCACAATGCCAAACACCCACCACCAGCTTCAGAATTTCAACTCAGATTTGAAGAGTTTTGTCAGGTCACATCTCTGGATGAAACTGGATGCTCAGGGTATTTCTATTCGACCTGACAGCGAATAAGAGTCAGGCTCTGTGATGCAAGGGGCTGGTAGAAGCTCTCCCATCAGACACAGATTATAAATTCCAAGAATAATAAAACAGAGCTCTGCTTAGACGCACTTCCCATAAACAAAACTGTACGAGCAAACTGAATACTTTCAGCCAATACTAAATTTTCACCTCACCCCTGCCCTTACTTCCCAGTTTTCCTTAAAAAACCATTTGGATGAAACCTTTTGATTCAGAGATATCACCACAGAGTTTAAGGGTAAAACATGTTGCCTTCACTGTCCAGTAGAGACAGCACAGCTGAGAAAGCACCTCGCTGTCTCCAGATTAATCATGTGTGATATTCAGAAACTGAAGGCAGATGCTACTCTTATCCAGCTGAGGATTGCTGAGGTAACTATTATTTATCATGTTTTGATATTTATACTTTACCCAATAATTATTTCCCTGTTATGGCAGGTGCTAACTCATCATTTTCCATATGGCCAGAAAGGTGTTAGACCTTCCCTAATTACAGATAAAGCTATATTAATGGCTGCTGAGCAACAGCATCATCTGTGATGCTGAAAAAAAGCCTTTGAAGTCTCCCTTCCCACAGCTGGGGTATAAATACAAACTTAACAAAAAACAAGTTTCTGTGCATTAAAGTACCCAAATTTCTTTAGAGAGAATTAAAATCCTCATGGTTCCTGGTTCAGAGAGCTGATAGTATTTGCTTATTTATGGCTATAAAGCTTATATGTTTGTCCCAGGCATATCAGACATTCTACTTAAATCTACTGCCCACTTTACAAAACTTTCTTCTATTCTACAACATCACAGCTAGAATGGCAGATCTCTGTATTCTTATAACAACAAAGGCAATGCTACAGCTGGCCCATAACATCAATGCCTGGTCATCCTTTGCATCAGAAGAAGAAATACTGAAGCATAAATATTAAGATGACTGCAGACCCTTTGGTATACACACAAAAAGGACACACAGCTGCTGAGGGAGAGGCAGGCTGTTTGCATTTCTGCAAATGCCTTGCAAGAACACTTTTTCAGGCCTTTTCTACCTCCCTCTCCATTTCTTCCTTGCAGGCTTTGTCCTGTGGTCACACTCCTTACTGCCAGAGTCCAGACAGGCATTTCTCCAAATCCCATTAATTCTCCTTAGCAAGCCTGAGAACACAACATCACCCAAGAGGAGGATTCCCCCCACCACCTCCAGGAACCCCGTACACCAGTGACTTGTGTGCTGATCTTGATTGTCCAGCCGCTGGAAATGTGGGGAAGGGCTGCATGATGGAAACCACTGGAATTTACAGGCATTTGTTTTAAATCATCCTTGGGCAATAACTACCTGGTAGACTGGAAACTGACTGCACCGCTAAAAGGATGATCCTGTTTCTTAAAGCATTTTCTTTGCAAGATAACGGGCAAAATGCAGTGCAAGTAGCCTGCTTTTATACTGGGGCCCACTCCACCAGACACAGTAGCTGTCATTAAAGTCTTCAGCCAAATAAAAAGAAGTTTGGCAATAAAAGAAAAAAAATTCTCCATTTTCTTCCTTTTCCTGCAGGCTGCTCCTACCAAATAATATTCAGTTACTCTGTGTGAAATGTGGCATTTGCTAACACCTGACTGAAAACTCTGCACTGTGTTGTATTCTGGAAATTGTTCTGGAATTGCCTTGATGTTTTCCTTGCCAAAAGATTTAAAATGTTCTCCATACTTGGATTTAGGAAATCATTATTTCAGCATGTTTACCTGCTACCTGCAAGAGACGCCAGGATTTTCTTGACATCAACAGTAACTCAGGCAAATAGGACTCGGAGGTTTGGTGTCACGGGAGTAGGGGGTGGTCATGTCTTCTTCCATGGGCCTGGGTCAGGGCACCATGGATGGGAGGGCTGAGTATTCAAGCTCCCTTTCACTTTCTGAGTGGATGAAGATATAGGAGTAGGAGAGAGGGAGAACTACAGCTTTTCTCCAAATTGAACCTGTTTTATGTGTCACCAGCTGATCAGCAGAGGAGCCAAGTCAGCTCTTCTGACAAAGAGAAAGCATCAAGGCAAAAATTATTTCCCCAAAGCCTAACTATTTCCAAAAACCTAATCCCAACTGCCACTGCTAGATTTGGCTTTATCATCTGAACAACCCATCGCTCACCTCTGACTTTGAATCACTAGACCTAAAGAAACTTCACTGGATCCCACATAGCTACATCAAGTGCAGGATTTTTTTCTTATTTAGAACAACACAAAATGAGTTTTCTTTTCCGAGGATTGAGAATGAACAGGGGTCATAGAAATACTGAATATTTATCATTATTAAGTTATTCTTTAGATGTTACCTTTGAGCTCAAGTAAATTACCAAATTTACAGAGAAAAATCTATTTTCTAAGGCATACTGCAGCCATAATAGCTCCCTCTCTCTCTTGCAAAACATTTTCCATGATAGTTTCAAAATGCATGCATTTAAACATATTTTCTATTCAGAATTAAAGTTTTGTTGTTTTTTTTTTTAAAGCACTCATGCACAATGTAATGAGGTATAGATTTTTGGGCACCTTTGTATAACAGGGACCCCACACTCAAAGCCCCTGCAGAGAATTGAAGCCCCAAGTACTCCGAGCACCAGATCCCATTCAAGCTGCAATGCAACTGAGGACAAGTTGCATAATTGCACATGAATAAGATGTTCATGAAACAGATACTGATGCACTCCCTCCTTCCCACCAGTACTCTATCCCAACATCTCTCCAGATGTGTACATTTATTCCACTACAGCAGCAAATATACGTCCAGATTGCAGCCATTTAGCTGCAGTGAAAGCAGCTTCCCTGCTGAATATGATGGTTTGCTAGGCATATAGTGCATTTCGGCATTTGCATCTGTAATTTCAGCCTATGTACAGTACTATGGAAAAATCCAGCTGTGTCTTCGGGCGTTCCTAGTTGTTCCGTGTCAAAAAACTGCAGGTCCTGGCAGTTCACATCAGGATTTAAATTAGAAAGGGAGATTTTCATTGCACCAGAACTCCTGCTTCTTTCCTTTTTTTTCACTGGACATGGCCAGTTTGGCCGGCCATAGCGCTGGTCAAGTACAGACCAGAAAAAATGCAAAGAGATGTGTAAGCCTGCTCTATAATGATCCTGATGCTTTTCTTTTCCCAATAGTTCTTCCTCTTTGGCATACAACCATTTTTCTAACCCAGAAACACATTAATGCGAATTTATATCTGCTATGGAAAATACAGTAGTATTCAAGTATTTAAAAAATATGTTAAGATTTGCTTTAAGGAGTTCCAGAGAAATGTAAACTGATATAAAATTCATACACCCCAATGTGCGCCTTTCAGCTTTGTACAGTCCCATGCATCCAATTCTATCTCTAATAACCTTTTAATATCATTTCCTTCTCTGCCTTTGGCAAGCCCTATAGCATTCACCTTTGTCCTCAGAGAAATCTAGGTTAACATTACATTTGTGTAGCAGGTTCTACATTTTTTATTTTATTGGAAAAGCAGTCTAGCATGAAAGAGTGAAGGCACAACCTTAGAATTACCTGAACCAGTGGAGAGAGAGACTTCCAATCACCAGGGGAAAATCACTTAATACAGTTCAGTCCTCTTTTGAGACAATCTATTTGCCAGGCAAAGCAATTATTTCATTTGGATAGTCCCTGCATTGCACTATGAACCTCGAGGCTGAAGCGAGGTTAAATATTCACGTATTTTCTTGATTATCAGGTACCAAGTAACCTACAAAATTTGTCATTAATTTATCTTATAAGGAAATAAACAACATAAATATGTAACACAGAAAATGTAAATTATTTTTTAAATTGTCCTGTATACTGACAATAAATAAATAAATAAATAAACCACATCATGCTTAAGAAAATGAAAGAAAATTAACCTGAAACCCTAATATACTTTTTCACAGTATGAAGCCTTTGGCAGACTATTATATTCCTCTTTGCATAAATTTGTCCCAATCCTAGGAAAATATATCAAAAGCCATTTACAACTAGATGCACAGCCAGTGTTTATCTGTATTTAAAACACAAGTACAGCTATAATGGTGCCTGCAGACATCTATTTTTCTGAAAAAGCACAATATCTAAAGCCATACATGTTTCTCTGGTTTAGAAATAATATACCAGTGAATTTATGCTTCACCTGCTCGTTTCAGAGAACTGAAAGGCTAAATTTCTTTAGAGATGAGAAATAAATCAGTCTTCATGCTAGCTCAGCTCTGTGTCCCTCACGGGTGTAACGAAAGTGCTTAAGTAATTCTCAGAGGTTTCTGCAAACATCCTACATGTCAACCTGCATTACACACACACTTTCAGAACAACAAATTCAGGCAAACTCCAAAGGCTGAAAGGATTGTTCTTGCAATTCTGGAGACTCTGGTATGAACACCAGACACTGTAAAACTTTAGAGAAGATGCTCACTACCTGCTTCCCGAGTCAAAAAAAATCATCATCCATTGCTTGTGCCTCTTCACCTGATGTTTTACAAACATACAAGCTCAGCTCTTCCACTGGGAGCAACCCCAGATCAATGCTGACAGAAAGAAAAGCGCTGCTTTAAACTGATCTGCTTCAGATACGAACAGCTTCTTGTTACAAATTTATGCACGAGGGTGCAGGGAGGTGCTCATTCACAGAACCAGCTTAGTACACAATGGAAGCAAATATAGTCTATAAAACAAAAAAAGAGCTCAACACCAGTCCCAGTACTTATACTCCATGAAATAAAACACACTACAACTTCTTTAAAATTCTCAAACTCTGCAGATTGCATTGCTTGGTGTGTTTCCCATAGAACCTCTCATTTCATTTCAGTATACTGAAAACACAGAAGTAAGTACAAATGTAAGTAAAACTGAAATGAAAGCCGCAGTTTCAGCTCCTTTTGAATTTTTCCCATAAAAATTAATTAGCTGAATTTGAAGTAAGCAAATCCCACTAAAGACAGTATTAGTCCCTGCAGAGGAATGCTCTAGGGGCAGAGAACTCCACTGCATCCTGTTTTTGAGTGCTACCATGGGAGTACCAGGACGCAAGTGTGCTGCTTGTGAATTTAGGGCACAGATGCATCCAGGTCACTAAGGCCAGGGTGAATCCTTGCAGGTGGCTCCTGGTGAGAACTGAGACCTTCTGCAGGCCCTGGGGGAGAAGAAGAAGGCGGCTCCCTGATGGATGACAGGGTCTGTGCCAAGCTGCAAGCATGGGCACAGCCTTCCTTTCCAGCCCATCAAGAACTGGCAGCCTGTTCGATTGCTTCCTGCCTCTGCTCTCTCACAAGGAAAAGAGAGGTTACAGGCTTCATGGCAGAGGGGGTGGGTAGGGCAGAATTAGGATGTGCCCGAGTACAAATTTAGCAATGGGTATTATATGTATTTTTATATGTGTGTATACATGCACAAATACATACAGACACTACTTTCAGTTCAAAATGAACTTCACTTTTACAGTCCAGTGGTGCTGATTTCTGCTTGTAATTATGGGCTTATAAATAGAAGCATCCACCCAATCTTACCTTTAGCACGGTGAACATCTTGCTGCAATAATGAAATGAGCACAACATAAAGACTTATCTGGATATTGCAATTCTAGCTGTATACACTTAGCCTGCAATAAGGGATTGAATTTAAATGTTTATAGCTTTCCAAACACTATTATGCGCTTGCAAATGTTAATTCAGTTTCAATGAAAGAGTCAATTTTTTTTAACAATATAGAATGCATTTTAATACACTATTACACACAATGGCCGACAGTGAATGGACTCATAATTGATTTAGAAGCATGTTCTACCATCCTGCTACCTCTATCTCTTTAGTAAATCACTTTTTAATCGGGCTAGTCTAAGCTGACCCATACAGAGCTTTATTTAATTTATTATGGAATTTATATATAAGGTTGACTAGTAATGCATGGCTACAGCAGCATTAAACAAATTGTACAGTGAATAACAAAGAGGGAAAAGAGAACGAGAATTCAAATAGCCTAAGCATATTGCCGAGGTTAAGACAGGTTCCAAATGAGCAATGTTATTCAAATGTTTAAGAACGGGAAAGACGAAAAGGGCTCTGACACCATTATGGTTTGTACTAAAAGAAAAAATGGCTGGGTTTGAGTCAATTATTAAAGAAAAGATAAGGGAGAGAAAAATCTCACAAAATCCATTAGTTGGCTCTCATTCCTCCTAATGTAAAGGGGGATAATTATAATAAAACAAGAAATAGAGGCCTAATAATCACTCCAAAGCTATCTTTTTCTGTGTGCCAACAAACTTTACTGAAAATACTAACAAGGACAAGGCACTGAATTAATGCTGCAGTGAGAGTTTTTCTGTTACCTAGTAAGTGTAGGATAAAGCCTAGCAAAGATTCAGAATAGAGCCTATCAATCTACAGTGAGCATTTAATAAATTATTTGCAGAATGCTTTAACTCAAGATGTCTAAACGTGTATGCTTATTTAGAATACACATGCATGCACATGCATTTAGTTGCATAATAACAAATAAATATTTTCCCCATTTTTTGAAAAATTAAGATCTCCAATGTTTTCCTTGGCAGAGATGGGAAGCATCGGCTTGGGCATCAGTTTGTGCATGACCTGGTACTGAATGGGGAGAGCTACCACTGCCATTGTTGCCACATCCATGCACACATTTTCCCCTTCCTTGTGGAAGCTCACTGTTCACAAGCACAGTTCAGCAAGAAAAAAAAAAATCTCTGGTGTATCTGTCATAGTTAAATACAGTTCTCTTTCTACAATTTTTTTCACATACATGTTAAATTTGCAACTCCTGACATAAAAGCAATCCAAACAATTTCTTTTTTTTTCCCCAGATATTTAAAAACAAAGCATTGAAGACCTTATGAAAATGAATGGACAAAGAATAAGGACAAAGAAAGTCCCTTCTGATAACAAGAGCACCTTCCCCATAAGCTAGATGACTCAGAAGATCTGTAATAGGATGGGAGCATTTCCTCAGTGACCACTGGCTTGAAACCACCTCCAGGTCATTATCGAGTTGCTATCAGTCACAACTGGTTTGGTAGTCAACTTGAAATGAGCAGGTCCTCTCAGCCCAAGGTCCACATCATAAATTGGCAACACCGAGAGAGTCTTGGCAGGGAGGTCAAGGATTGAATGGGCACAGAGACTCATCTCTAAAGGTGATCTGTCTAGGTCAGGGTTCAGACATATTTGTGAGAGAAGCATGCCTTGCCATTGTCTCCTGCAGTACAACTGCAGAAAAATACAGGAATTCATCTTCAAGTGCTGTCACAACCCAGCACCTTTCATAAGGATTAAGTGTCCATTAAAAAAATACATTCATCTGCAGCAGGACAAGGCTGTACCTTTTAAATCACACCTATCGTTACAGCAATACTTTACATTGTAAAGTTAAGAACAAGCAAAAAACAACAGAACAACTAGTCGATTTTATTTCAGCCTTAGAAAACCAAATTGCAAAGCTTATATGCAATTCTGAGTTTTACATATTCTGCAAGCAGTTGTCCTCCTGCAACTGTGGCAGAGAAATCCATAAACATATCAAGACTAGTCAAGGCCAGTTCTGCTAACGCAAAATACTCACAGTGACTGATTCAGCTGAAGGCCCTTTAGAAACCACTTTCCACTTCAGCTTGTCCACAAGAAAAAAAAAAACAGCTCAAAGGACATGATTAATTTTATTTGACACAGACTGTAATTTCCACCAAAAGGGGTATGTCTACATGGCAGGTAAACTGCTATGGCTTGACTATAAACCCAAAGCCTGTTTTCCTTGAAATACAAATTGTGTGCAATGCCATCCCAAGAAGCTTCTGTTCCATGGGACTCCAGAAGCAATTCAATCACTAAACTTCTTTATCTGTCTGACAGAGGAGTGGCCACTTGCCGCACACTTGCAGACCCTCTTGGCTGGGGAGAAAGTACGAAGGCTGAAGTGCTGCTCTGATTATCACTGTTAAAATGACCTCCAGGGTGATGCTAAGCTTGCTTCCTTCAAGACCAAAAGCCAAATTACAACTACAGAGATTTCAGGCTCCTGCAGCCCTCCAGTTTGAAGATCAGGAAGAGGACAGGTACATTCATGGTATGTTTTACACAAGCTGTAGAGTAAGGCCTGCAGCTTGCCAAGTTACCTCATTACGTTCCTTTATCCCTAAGAGCAAGATTGTGTTTTAAAAGATGAATGTCATATCCTGTTTAGGGCTAAATGAATAAAACGTATGAATAAACGAAGCTACCTATTACAAATATTACATCCTCTATAATCTTCACATTTCCAGAGATTGAATGTATAAGAAGTGTAACACAGCCACTGTAGCTGCCAAGCAAGTAACTTCTCCAGTCCTCTTCCTCTATGCAATACAAAAGAGAAGGTCAGTAATATATTACACTTAATGCTATTTTGACAGGGTGGATTACCTAAACAACAGTTCATGCACATTTAAATAGAAATAACAGAGTTGTCAGGGATGCGCAGCTTTAAGTGCCCGAAACACCAGATGTCCGCAGTGCAATAGACCTTCATATTCAGAAAAGAAAATAAATTGGGACTCAACTGTCTTATCACTGAGATCAGTGTCAATTCTCCAACAGATTTATCTTTGATCATTGTATGCTTGAGTTCTGCAAAACCCAACTAAATAAAGAAAGACATTAAAAAAATTAAACAAGAGGAACACCAGTGACAATAGCAAAATAATGTTGATGAACTATGTTATGGAAATAGATTAACTAATCCATATTAGTTTATCTAATTAAAAAAAAAAAAAAAAACCAAACAACAACAACTTCTCCAAACCACTTGAACAAAAGCTGAGCTACATACAATTGGTGTGCAGGAGGAAAGCCTGAGACCAAGGATCTCAGCAAGAGACAAGACACTAACTATATAATCCTAGTCACATGAATCCCTCCAGACCTAATCCAGGATCCTGTGTAATCCCCTCATCCCCACTGTCACGGAGAATGTTAGATCCAGGTGGGCCCTCCCACTTTCCCCAGCTCACAGCAATTCATGTTTCTATAGCATCTGCTGGAACAACTTTACTACTACTGTGGCAAAAACTTGCAGGCATCTATGAAGGATCAAGATCCTCCATGCAAGAGACTACACACATAGATGAAATATAAAGCTCACTCTCACTCCAACTTTACATTTACTCAGCTATGACATCTCTGAAGAGTGTAACCCCTTAATACTATCCCTTGTAACAAAATTCTGATGGAAGACATGCCATTTAGGAGCCAGAGATGGCAAAAGATCCAGCAACCCTGAGTGAAGAAACCTTGGACAAGCACACATCTCATTTCTGGTATAGCAGTTCAGCATTTCATACCAGGGTGGCAATAGATACAGAAACAGATAAAACCCACAGAATGCAAATGAAACTCCCCAAAGCATAACTTGAAAAAAGATTTGTCCTTGCTCCCCTTTTTTCAAGCCAGAAGCATAGGTAGGCTGCTGTTCTGAATGTGACTCAAGACATTTATTAATCAAAATCTGCTAAGAACCTCCTCATTGCCCAGTTGCAGAGTTATTTATACTTCAACGGGATTATGCCCCTCAGCCATTTAGAATAAAAATGCTGCTTTTTAAACAAGTATTCTCATTATAGATGTAATAAAACTCTGAAGCACTATTGAAAGTTATGCAATAATTTGTCTCTTAGGAAAGATGAATGGCGAAGTTGGGTGCCCAGGACTTAAAATTCATTAATGTCTTAATAGTGAAACAGATATTAATCTCTCTTCATTAACTCACCAAAATGAACCAAGGCAAGTTAGAAAATGTTCTGAGACATTATTCGATTTCAAATGAATATGCCTCAAGTACTGCTCTTCCAAAAAGCCATTATAAACAACACAGAAAGGGGAAAATCATTTGAAAAATTACTTTGACATTGTCCTTTAATCATGCATTGTGCTCAGAAAAATTATTCTAATGCATCTCTTACATGACTAAATGGTTGCAGCATATAAATAGCATGCTCTCCAGAATACCATGCAAAATACCTGATGATATAATGCATTACACAGGAACTGGATTATATTTAAAGGAACATGATGATGGACTGAGATGCTTTTAAAACATAATACAGGTAAAGAAAAACAAAAATCCCAGGGTTAGGTTATTCTCTATAGTGTTAAAATACTACCTCATTTAAGTAATGATTATATTAAAAATACCTCTATCATTTTATTGTTGTTTACTAATTCAAATAGGTTTTTTTCCTACTGATTCAGCTTTCACTGTAATGTTTGAAAGGAACAGAACGAAAATTTTAGTCCCTTATCAGAATTATAATCATCTTCTAGAAATAAAAGAATGCAAAATTTTGAAAGGTGTAAGAACGTACCCTATTATCAAGTACCCTAAGCACAACTAACTGAACAGATTCTATTTCTGTATGCAATAAAATAATATAGAATTAAATAATTCTTCTAAAATAACAAAAATTTAGGATTTCATGACCACTAAATAATCCTCATTCTTCCTTTCTATTAGGCTGTTATGAGATTGAACAAGAGATAATGTCCTCTTGCATGTGGATTGCAAAGAGGCCGTCATGATGGGAATTTCAGGTGGAGGAGAGTCAGCTTCCATTAGCATTTTGGAGCTCAAGAAGTCCTAACTTCTACTCTTGACATGAAATGTAAAAGATAATTATTAGAAAACAACAATGTGCACATTAGATATTGTTCACACAATTGTTATACATTAGGAATTGGTTGTACAACACGGCCAGAATGGCAAAAGAGTCTAATTTATTTCTTTTCTTGGCTTGCTACTGCATGGCTTCTCAGTTCTCCAGTTCTTGTTCAAAACTACATATTTGATATTTACCTAATGTATCGGGCACTAACCACAAACCTCCCAAGTGTATGAGGAAGACTCAAGTGACTGTCCCAAACCAGGAGGTAAAGACAACTGCCCCAACATGACATCCCTAGCTCACAGCAGTACTTCTAGATGACTTTGCTGCCAAACTTCAGGCATGCCAGAACTGGAAAAAATGAGCAGGCTTTTTTACCCCAGTATTTCTTTTCAATGTTGCTTCAAACTTCTCTATAGTGCTAAAATTATGTACTGGCAAGCACAGCAGGTGTTTATTTTTAAATATAGCAGCAATTCCAGAAGACTAAAGATACTGACACAGGGCAAGGAACAAAACGATGAGGTCTGCACCACTCACAAGCCAACGTAAGATTGATGGCCCGTTTAAACCTGAATTATAAGTAGCTTCGGTACATTAATATTAATTAGGTCAAGACTAATAGGCTCTCATGAGTGGACTGTTTAGCAGGTCAGAGGCAATGAAAAGGTGGTAAACAATTTACTGCATAATGAAGTTTGCAGGCACATGGCACATGTCTCTACCGCTGTAACTATGCACCTCACTCAAGGTCAGATTGCTGAAAGCTGGTCAGACTACTTGCCTACTCAGATAATGTGTGAAACACCAAAATCCTAATTTAAATAAAACAGTTTCACTAAAAATGCTCCAAATTCCAGCCAGGGAGCACTTTCAGTGTATCTGAGAACACAGGGCTGGGGGTTTGTGGCAGAAGGAACTGGGGAGCATCCATCAGTGGCCATGTCCTTTCACATCCCTTCAGGCAGAACACTCCAGCTCCCTCATAGGAAGATAGGACACTCATAGCTCACCCTTCACATGGATTCATTCATTGCTTGGCCTGTCATTAGTCACCACATTATATGTTCCCTGGGCGCTACAACTTGTAACATGGACATGCATCCAATTAAGAAGATCACTTATTGCACGAAGATCAAGTTCAACATTTTCCTAACTTGATGGTAATGCATTCTGATCAATAAAAATAAAAACCAGAAATTTAAAGAGAAGTCATACAAAGTACATGGACTTTATTTGTGACAAATATCTTGACACAAGTATGCAGGAATGTAGATGTGCATTAAAAATAATTTTATTACTTTATTCTCATAAGTGGAGTCAATTTAAATATCTCATTTAATAGTTTTCATCACAGGACATTTGCACTTGTCTGAATGTAACAGTATTTAGAAACACATTCTACATTTATATTCCTTTTCTTATTCTTTGTAATCCTCACAAAGACAACACAGGCTCCTACCATGGACTAATTTCTATCCTTGTTCTTGTTATGAAACTCTTCCCATTGCCACTATTAAATTCAAAACTGTGCAGGAGGACTGCCCAATGCATCCCTCCCACTTAAGTTCCACTTGAAATCTCAAAATAGCATTCAAGTGGAAGGAAAGTACAGCAGAGGCCAAGGGTGGGCTCTTTACAGAGGGATCAATTTCAACCATTGGCAAAAATAACAGGGCAAGTCTGTAACAATATGGCTCATATTGGGAGTCTTTATTATTTTTAATTTACCTGTGATTTTGAATGTTTTTACTTCAGGATCCTCCACCTGCTATTCTCCCCTTTTTCTCAAAGAGCATAATTTTCCAGTACTGATCATCTCCCTTTGTAAAGCAAGTACTTTAGATATGCCTCAATTCAGACACAAAAGAATTGAGATTCCTCAAAAAAATCTGACCATTCTGAAAGTCTTGCCCACATAGTTTTACTTTAAGCTGATTTTATTTTTTCATGATGCCTTAATTCTAAAGGAAATATTTTATTTTATTATTGCCCATATAAAACTGACTAAATCCTCCCTTTCACCCCGTGCAATAACTTGCCTGCCTTCAAGTTACCTATCAATGCTTGGCACAGATCGAGGGCAGGAAGGATGTGAAGGTGCAGGTGTTGGCTCTCAGGCTCACACGCACAAACTGAGCTCCTTGGAACATGATACATTTAAGTCAACTGACTAATGCAAAGAGACAAAACATTTTTGAAAATCTAATCCTTAGCAGAAAAGCAGTGGGAATGGACAGTGAGTAACAGAAAGATTAAATGTGTAGATCTTGCAAGATGCTGAGCCTCTCTGTGTCTTTTGAGTTTCCACGCACATGTGGTCATGAATCAAAGCCACAATGTAAGAGCAGTCATTCAAAAAAGGCAACTTGTACAGCACACAACCTGACACAAGTCCTGGCGTGTTCCTGCTCAATGTGAAAACAGGCCAGAGAGCATGGGGAATCCTCTCACGAGGTGTGGGAACTGTACTACCTCCTCACCTCAGAGGTTTGTGCATCAGTGCTCTGCACTTCCACCTGCAGAATGCGCTGTTCATCACACATCCTGAATGTACCACTGTTGCATGACAATCTTAACAAAATGTCCTCTCTAGCACTGATGCTTTGGGTCAGCAGCCACACTATATGCCTCCCGAAAAGCTGCAAGTACGTGTTGACCTTCCAAACTTCGCAGCCATGCCCAGACACACATAAGCTTTACAAGACATATGGCCTTGGGCCTGCATGCAGCTACTGAGAGTTGTGGTGATGTAAAGACACAACTTGAAAGATAACACTTTTAACACAACCAATATCTACCTAATGAACATCTAAAAATGTAATTAAAACATCCATTGTAACAAAATGGAAGATTATGGTACCCTATCACTCATTCCACTAGGAATCACTGCTATCCATTACCAGCTTTTGATGCTTTACTGGAAACACACCAGAATAGATTAAAACAACAAATTCGCATGACACATTAACATGTTACGCACAAAGGGCACTTCTCAGAACCCAAGCATCAGCATGTTGATGATATAGGAGGGAAAAAAGGTAATACTTTTTTCTTTTTTCCTCCTGTTTCTTTGGTGCTAAATTTATCTAGGTCCCTGAAAAGTAACTTTCTGAGAAAATCTATCAGTTCCAAATATCATCGAATGTGATGTATATCTACAGCCAGAGGGAAATCTGCCATTTCCTCTGGAGTCACGGAGCATCCTTCTGTCTGCCGCTGACAGACAGGAAAAATGCTTCCTCTAATCATGCAGATTATGAAGCTGGTTTAAGACCACATGAGGCAATAACTGCTGGCATGAGGTCCTGGCACAAGGTCCTGGCACATCCCCACCTCCAAGCACATTGATCTGACTAATTAGACTACCTAGATGTTACATTTTCTCTCCTGAATAGATAGTTTCAGCTGGACACTGTGGCTGATGTGGCCTCAATACTTTAAAACACTTGTAATAGGCCTCAAGTCCTGCTTATGCAAAGGAATGAAAGCTGTAATTCCCACAGGCAAAACACACATGACAAAAGCTATACTCTCTGTCTTCTATAGGAAAAAAAGTTATTTTCTTTACCTCAAAATATTGATATTTTAGAAAAAAATAATGCAAAAGAAATTTTCTGTAATATCCAACACTTCTGCTGCACTGAACGGTGTTTAAGGATTACTTCAGCAGCAGTTCTTGTATCCTTTCCTGCCAATGGCTCTGTGGGCCAAAAGACAGAACAGTGAACAGCTTAGACCTCGTTATACAGCTCCAACTTCCTCATTCTAGAGGCACTGACTCTGTCATGGTTCTCTAAGAAATTTCAGTCAAATTGAGTCACTCTATCAAAGGCAGCTCATTTTACCTCAGACACAGCTACAGAATCAGCAGCATCAGGAGATCCAAGCAAACGCACAGCTCATGAAGAGATGCCATGGAGCAATTTGGGCAACAAGAGTCTGACACAGCCTCTAAGTGTCACTGGGGAGCTGTGAAATCACACCTCAACTCCTCAGCAACAGTATGGTCCACCAGCATCACAGAAGAGACACAGACGCTTTATGTAAGCACACAAGTATCCTTGGTGTTTGTACAATCTCCCTTTATCCATGCAAAACAAATAATGAGTGCAAAATACTGCAGAGAGCCTAGGGAGAACCTGCTGCATGTCACAGAACTGGAAAAAAAGCAAGAAAGATGAGGCTTGCTTAAGGAGATTATAATACATTAAACTATGTATCATTTAACCCAATTTAACTTAAAAATCTAATCTAAACATGCTCCAAAACAAACACACTTCAGTCACCAGTTCCTTACTGTTTCAAGCAGCAACGTGTACAAAGTGACTCAATACAGGCTCCAGATAGCAAAATATTTGATCCCAGTCTTATCTTGAAGTGTACCAGAGTGCAATCTGATGTTGTATTTTTCTCACAGTGCCAGTTTCCAAAGTTCCCACTATACCTTGTCCCAGCAGAATCCTCCTGTCACCTGTTTTGCCATTTTCTGGCTTCCCCAGTTTTGCCAGTGGAGCTGTTTGGGGCCATGATAAGGCTGTGCTCTGTGCTCTGATCTGCTGGATCAGCAGCAAAGCAATCAAGCAACCCAACCCCATATTTTGCTCTCCCAGCCATCAGCAGCAGGGGATTTTTAAAGCAGCTTTCCCACTAAGAACACAGCTCAGTCTCCACATACAATGGAGGCAGTTTCCCACCTATAAAATGGTAATGTTCTCTTAAGGGAAGTGTTTTGGGTGTTTTTTAAGGGCCGTGCAAACTGAGATCACAGACAGTATCTCACCCATTTTATTATAAATATACTACTCTCCCTCTAAAATTAGCCTTGAAGTATTTGTTGTCACAGGGTCAGTGATATTTTGATAAACTTCCCTTTCACCATATACACAGTCAATCACCCTTTGCATATGCAATGCAGGGCACATAAAACCTGCCACAAGCATAAGACAGGTTGGTCTTGAGGCTCCCTTACTTACGACTTCCTGAAGCCTGACTCCTTTAAGACAGGCTGAGCTCTGCTCATCTGATAGAGGACCAGGGCTGCACACTTTGTTCAGTGACTGAACTCATTACTTCCCAAGCAGCAGCTGAAGTTAACATCTAATAAATGGAGTGTACTCCCAAACACTCAACAAAAGATTGTTTCATTTCATTTTACACTGCAAAAGGATTATTACACATCAAGTTATTTTACATTGTCTCTTGCATTAAAACACTATGAAGAAAGACTGTTTCCATTTTTAGAAAGGAAATTTCTCCTCAGAGTATTTTTCTTAAGGACATTAAGGGCAAATGCACATTAATAAGACTTTTCTTCCCTTCCCAGCCCTATATAACCTCTTCTGAAGGTTCACTAGAAAATAAGCTACAAACCATCCAGTACACTACTTCTGCTCTAGTAAGATGGGCACATAATCAAAAGAAGCAAATTGGTATAAACTACTATAAGGTAGAAGTGCTGTATACTGCAGAAAATGCATTTATTCCAGTTCACTATATGCAGTTAAAACTGGAGGGAAAATCCAGATGATCAGTAATTTCACAGCTGGCTGCCTTCTCTCCTCTTTGATATTATTTGTAAAATCTTTCCTTGGCCTCTGAATGTGTGAGCAAAGTAATAATTCATTCATTTACTTGTGGGTAGGAGAAATTAAAATTGCTCACTTTATTGAAGATGCTGAATAGACAAGAAATACTTATAACATTCTCTGAATCAACCAAGATGTCATAAATTATGTTAAAAAATACTCAACCATCTACAATTCTATAATAATATAAACAAGAAGCAAAACTTGAGAGTGGTTTGAAAAACCGAATATTGAAGAACATGAATATTCTTTGTTCTGGACAATATCTGGATTTGACAGAGGAAAATTAAATAAAATCTTGGAAAATCTGGGCAAGTGTTTATATAGCTTAGCTTTTATGCAAACAAATATTTGCATAAAAGGTAGGTCTGATATTCCAAAAGAAAATGTATGACTGAAATTGATATCTAACACACAATTATTTTCACCTTTTTCATTCAAACGTGAGGTTCCCTGAATGGCCAAGACAAAACTAAATGACCCTACAAAGTTCAGAAGAAAGTACTTTCACTTTTTAAAAATATGAATGGTCCCATAAGTAATTGAACTATGCTGCATTTTCCTGGATAAAATCCACAATTGTGGCAAAGCCTTTGCAGAGGGTATTTTCACCCTGTGCCCCTTCAGGTCTGGGAAAGACAGTTCCCACAGCAGCAGCGGCACGGGTAAAGGCACTGGAGCTTTATTTAACGGTTGGCAGAAAAAGTTGGCATCCTAGATGAGTTCAGTGGGATCTAGCTGTCTAAGTCCATCTTATCCTTACAAAACTGTGACCTTAGGCTGCATCTATATTCATGTTTCGCTTTAGAGCAGGAGGGCATTTGTGAAGCAAATTCCCGGCTGGCTCCTCCCCAGCATGCCCTGATTCCAGTCACAAAGCCGGTTTGGAGCTCCTCAATTAGCTTGCTTTCAATGAGATTGTTTGAGAGGCTAAGAAAGTCTGCAGCAGGGAATTTCCTCTCACTCCTCAGTTCCAAACAACAGCTGTCCAGTTTTTTTGAGGAAACCAGCCCTGTTTTGTTTTGTGTTGGGGTTTTTTTGGGTTTTTTTTTTTGGTTTCTTTTTGGGGGGGGGGGGGGTGGGGACCTTTTTGTTGTTTGGGTTCTTTTTTAGTAGACCACTTCATCAATGCATTATGCTTAAATGAATGGCCAAGACTGGCACTCTCAGCAATTCTTTCCAACATAAAGTGGTTACTCCTGTAGCATAAACAGCTTTCTAAGAAAACATGACCTGGAAGTTGAACTTGCTTACAAGGGGACTAAATCAATGCTCAAAAAGAGCAACAGCTTCACATTCTGAGAAGTTGCCACTAGGCATCATTTGCACTTCTTGTAATAAAACCAGAGTAGAATGCTGTGTGATGTATTTACTAACCTTTTACTGCGGGTAAGGCATTTCACAATGAGAGAGCTTTATGAGCTACCGATTAAACATTCTGGCTTTCTCCAACATGCACTCTCAGTAGGAGAACCCCAGAAAACAATTCCAGGAGGGGTGGAGGACCACCCCCCTCCCCAGTAATACAGACTCTTGGAAAGCCTCCTGCCAACAATGGATACATTCTTGAAAAGGGCTCTCTTCCCATCAGTGTTAAACTCCTCCAAGGGGAACCTCTAATGACAGGAACTTTTAGAAGAGGGACACCCTCAGTGAGGTGAAGAAGAAAAACCACAGGGGACAATTTGCTTACAAACACATTAACTCAGTAATTTCTATAATTTCTGTAAAATCTGTAATTTCACTTGAGGCTATGATTTCCACAGATCTTCAGCCTTTGCTTCGCAGCTGGACTCATTCCATACAAGCAAATTATAACTACTCAAAGATGAACACTGAATTAGGCATCAAGCCGGGACTATGCATTACTTTTAAACAAAAGAAATAAAGCCTTTAGATAAATAGATATATAAGTAGCTAAATAGAATAAAAGACAGGCAGATGACTTCGATAGGCAGACAAAGATTGCTGCAGAGGGAATTCTTTTCTCTTTGTAGCATGACCATTTAGTCTGATCATGACTTGACAGGTTGGGTGTTACATTACAGTGCCAAATTCACCCCGCTTTTGGGCTTTTTTTTTTCTTGACAAACAACCAGGAAAAAAAAATGCAAAAAGAGATAGAAGAATTTCTCCTAACAGCATTTGACTCAGTAATAGCTATGATAACACGGCATGCTGTCAAAGGAAACCATCGCATTCCTATGCAAAGGCCAGCAAGTGCCTGGAGGGTTCTGCCCACATGTCTGCATCTTCCCTGTTAGTGCCCTAGAGCAATCCAAGCAAGCTGCCAGCAAAGGCTCTAACTATATTTGATTAGTTTCAGGCCTTCATTTTTAGCGAGTCATCACCCTCTTAACAGCAGATGATGCCCTCTAGTTGGAATCAATGTGAGTGACCAGCTCACAATAGGCCGGATTAATGATGAAAAATGTGTAGTCAGCCTGGAGGGCTTTGGACATTTATCACCCACTGGGTCTGCCAAGGGGTGGGCTGCCCCCGACTCATCAGGACGACACCCACCCTGCCTTAGAGCGGGCGCTGGCGCTGGGATCCGGCTTAATGAGCCTCGGATGAGACAAGAGGCGGAGCGCCACGGCTTAGGCATTTCCATTCTGCGCTCAAACACAGCCGGGATTGCCCTCCCTTCTTACGACTATCTTGCAGACAGGGTACAGCAACTACAGCAAATCTTTCCAAATTCAATGTAAAGTCGCATTGGAAAGTGGAGAGTTTCTTATTCCGAGAGAAAACCCGGAGAAACTGCGCTGCAAAATTTCTCTTTGCTAATCCATCCAAGGGAAGCAACTTTTTGACAGGCGAGTGAAACCTCATTACAATTTAATCAACATAATGAAAGGTGGGCAAGTAGATTTTGTGCCTGGCTCATAAATATTCATGTAGATTTTACATACCAGAGGAGTAGTATCTCATTAAAGTAGCGGAACCTGCATCATACATTATAAACGTCTTCCTCTAAACTTCCGATGTCACGAAGGGCTGTCTACAATAGGCAGTGGCATAACACACATTAAAAATAGAGATGCACCAGCCACTAGGTGAATGCTACCCCAAAAGTTATCCATCCAGTTGTCATAAAAAGGGTGATGAGATGTATGAACATGGTAAACAGAAACTGTAGAAGTGTTGGCAAAATCTTCATTTTCATGAACAGCAGCACAGGGAAAATGAAGCACTGCCAAAATACATACATCAGAAGCTTCTGCTAGAGACACAATTAGGAACAATAACCATACACTGAATTTAAAAAAAAAATTAAAACATAGACCTGAAATTAGGCATAGGGTGGATGGGAGATGTTTTAGTATGTAAAAAAGACATAATCATGTGGTTAAATGCTTTTCTGTTGAGGCCTGATACCTCTCTATCCATTCTGTATTGATCTATTTTCACCATCTTCAAAGAATGTCCTGTCACGAATAAAGAATTAACAAAATAGACTTGTTAGTACAACTAACAAGCTTGCTCAAGGCTCATCTCATTTTTACAAGGAAATGAGGGTTTTGTCCTTCATTAAAAAACTGTAAGTGCAACCATACTGGGTTTTTGTTTTTTTTTTTTAATTTGTAACTTTAAGGGTTCATACAGCCTTGGAAAAAGAAAGAAAGGTTTCCTTATGAAGATTTTACCATCCATTCAAACAGTTTTCAGGGCTTGACAAGGAAACAAATTATTATCTCAATTGACTTTTTAATTTAAAAAGTATATTCAAAATTATACTAAAGCCTGCCCATTTAATATGAAATGTCTGTGATCTTGCTTTCCATGGCAAACAGATCTGATAAAGAGCTTTGGTTTGGCAAATGTCCTAAAGACCCTAGAGAAACAGTTGTTATGTTTTGAACATTTCAAGAAGATCTCTTCATATTTAAAGAAGTTACTTGCTCTCCTACGCTACAAGAAATACAGCAAATTCCTAAATCATAAATTAAGGTTCAAATTACTAATCATGCTTATTAAAAAAAAAAAAAACCAAAAAACAAAATTACAAGATTAGTAACATTACTAAATTACAAAAGAGTTTATTCAACCTAACAGCATCAAAATCTTTAATAGCTACTATCTTAAACCTCCTCTACTATTCTCAGCAGTCCTTCTCCTGACAGCCACTCCCAACGCAAAAACAAGGGAGGCATGCCCATGGTTTTGGTTTAAATGGCAGCCTCACCTCACGCCAAACAAGAAGCAACAACCCACCACACTACAATGGGATCAGACCTGGGATCAGATTGGGCTCTCATAAGCCTCCCCTTCCAGGACAGCCACAACTGATGTGCAAATACAAGAAGGGTCTCGTGTGAGCCCACCCTTCCATCTAAAGCACATGTGGAGTGAAGACACTCTGGTAGATTCAATATCGTAGAATATCATTCTTTGCAAAGTGATCCATCATCTCCCATCGAGCAGTCCTGACAAATGGCGCTTTTTGTTTAGCTCACTGCACACTTTAAAATGAAGAATAATCATCTGCAGAATTAGTGCAGCCATTAATTTTGCATGTAACATATAATACTTTGAAATTATTATTTCATGAAAAAAGGGAAACAATAAATTTTATGCAAAATTAAATTAATCACCTAAAATTTTCTCTCTTCTGTTCATTGTTCATTTCATACTATAAAAGTTGTTCTCAGATAAGCCTTACACAATAGACTTTGTTAACTTTGCTAAATTCATGTAATTTGTGAAAATTCCCAAATCTTTCGTTCAACTCATTGCTAAGGGCATTAGCACCATCTCCATTTAAGCAGAATCTTAGTCATGTGCACAGCTGTGCTTTGAATCATCAGGTCACCATCTTTCAAAGAGGAAAATATAATTTTACTGCCTTTGTTCAGCACATTTTAGCAGCCACTTTTGTTGGTATCACACTGGAAAAAAGATCCACTGGAATTCTTATTAACAGCAACAAGGATTCTTAAAAGAAATTTTGCTTGGTTGCTTTCTTTATGATTGTTAACCATAAAAGGACATGGTCATTTTCTGGATCTCCGTAGATTCATCTGAGTACGTGGAATTGTGAGAAACAGACAAGTGTCATGTGTTTCCATAACTGAGCTTTATAAATTTTCCTTATTCCCTGCATCAATTGTTTCAGTCCACATTTTCTTATTTTTCTTTGCCATGTGGCTATTCTGTATTCACACCTATCAAATATTAAAACCCACAAAGCACTGAAAATCCTTGATTTTACTGAAAATGAGACCACAATGGGGAGATGGCAGTAGTGGGGTTGTGTATTAGCCTTTCATCTCTGGAGGCTGATGTTCCTGTGTGTCTGAGGTCACAAGTTAACAGATTCATGATCTTGCCTTAATCCCTAGTGGACATTTACCAGCATCATGAACCAACTCTACAATTAGCAATTTCCACTCAAGTTGAGATCCAGGACTGAAACATGGTAGTTTACAAGTCAGGGTGAAGGTTCATGAGCCCAGCCATTTTGCAGTAGTTTATATGCTTTTCCTTCATATCAGCTTGTTATGTTTGTCAAATACGTGTGTAGAGAAAAATGAACTAGTAAGCTGTCTCAAAAAACATCTTTTCCAAAGGTGTGAAATTATATTCCAACTCTATTCCTATATCCAGAAATCCACAAAGAAAAGTTGCATTGCAAAGGGTCTAATTTTCTTGATTTCATTCTTTTTTTTTCCAAGCACTGTTGGATGAAATACTCGTCGATACCATCGTCGATCAGTGTATGCTTTTTTTCTTTCAAGAAGAAAAATAATAGTATATTTTAGATAGCAAAATGTCAAGTGCCATGCCCAATGCTGAAGACAGGGCGACTGCAGATGAAAAGTACAGCTTAGCTTTATGGAAAAGTACAATGGGTCTGATCAAAAACTGCCTTTTGATTTTGGCTATTACAATTTCCACTAGCTAAGTTTGTTCCAATGTAAACTTGATTATTTCTTCCCAGCAAAAGAATGCTTTTGTCAGCACTCTCATTCCCTGGTTGAATGGTAACAAGTTTGGGTTAGTGGTTATGTTTCTCTCCAGTAAAACTCCAAAGTATATTAGGGGTTAGTAGCACTATGTAAAGAGCATCCTTAATTAACATTACTACAAGAAAACAACTGCTAAGTCTTGAACCTAAAATGAAAAGCATCAAGGCTTTGGCTGAAAGAACACTGGGGAAGAGACCTGGGAAAGCACAAACCTAGTTCTGTAGTTTCTCTTCACAAATGGATGAGGCCTCTGAACACTCCAACAGAGTCTCAGCCAGGACGTGACCAGGCTCAGCCAACTAAAAGATTCAGGATGTGCAGGGCAGGCAGAATCTGAACATACAAGTCAGTTCTGTTAAGAGACCTGAAAAGGAGCGGTGGCCACAGAACTAGACAGGAGATGCTGAGAGAACAGAGGAGCAATAAGGCAAAGCCTACGCTTTTTCCGAGATGAAAGGCAATGCTTTCTCTGATACTAAAGAAAAAAAAAATCTCATCCAGTTTAGCACAAGGGACCCTGAATCCAGATTATGTTCCACACTACTGCTTTTGTTCAAATTCTTTCTTTTCCCTGTTTTTTTTTTTCTTCCTTTATACATATTCTAATTATTAAGGTTACAATGTTATGAACAGTGTCAAGCTGACATGCGCCAAAAAGAACACTGTGCTTCCTAGAAAGGAATTCTGAAGGTTATGTGAGGTGGTAACTCTGCACCTCACCTATACTTGTGCCAAGCATCTCACGCCTACAAAGGAGGTAAGGGATGAGCACTATAGTCACACAGCTCTACAAAGAATACCTCCTTGGCTTCCAACATGAAATGGAATCTTTAATCAGAGCTCCATTTTATTTTTTTACTGCCCTTCACAAAAGGAGTAAAACATTTCTATAATTAACTTTACCCTGGAGCAGGCAAGGAAGAGCTGTCCGTCATTCACAATAAGAGCTGGGGGTTTTCTGTTTGTTTTTTCCAGGAGATCAATGTATCTGAGAGGCATGAAGGATTACTGTTTTTACAGTAAATACCATCCACCTCTAGGCAGGAGGTGGGCAGGACCGCCTTACTGCTTTCAGATACTTTTCAGAAGGATGGATACTCCAGGAAAGGTGGTAAAACAAAATTACTTTCTTGGTGTCTGTGGTCTGTTCCCTTTCCTCAACTTATCCTGCACAGTGCACAGTGTGTACATAACTGCAAGAAAAGGACAAAAGCAGGAACTGTCCAGCAATTGTCTCCTTTGTCTCCCTTTCTCATGATGCCTTCCCTGGTAGGTTTCAAGCAGGGCAAAGACCAAAGGCACATCTGGCAATAACACTCTTTTTTTCTATGCAGGTTTGTACCCCTTGAGGATGGGCTTGTGTGCTATAGCAAACGTGGCAGTGTATCCCGTCTGAACTCTGAGCAGAAATTATGACAGTCTGTCTGAGAAGTAGATAGAATTTTCTCCCTCCCACTCCCCAGATGAACTGTGAGATAAAAGCTTAAAGGAGAGGCTCATAGGTCAGGTTTTGTGTACTCTGCTTTCAGAATGATTATCCTTGTCTTAGGAAATTTCTGGTTGAATAAGCTACAAATCACAGCTCTTTAAGGGAACATTGTATGGCTGGGTAGTCACGCTCCTTAACGTGTTACTTCACCTGCTGCAAATGAAACATAAAGTAGCTTTCAAAGCTGCACATTACATACAACTTCAGTTTCTAGGATGCTTCATTCCATTTCGAGTTCCTCATAAAAGTGCATTTGTGTTCAATTACTAACCTTTTGCATTTATACTACTACCCTAGAAATGTGTAAAGTGTTTTCTATAATAGAAATGGAAGATAATAGCTTGGACCTCATTTACACAAGTTTTGTATTACATGGTCTGGTTTAGTTATAAAACTATTTTGAAAAGATTGTGGGGAACAGTTGGTGAAATTGGTTGAACTAATTATAACTTCAATCCCATATTGTTATATTCAAAACACATGAAATCACCAGTGCTTGAAAACACATTGTACTTGAAAAACACACTTGAACTATTAATTCTATTTATTTTATTACAGACAAGTAAGTAAATCAAGAAATGGAGAAGAAAAACCCTGAAAAAGTCACACTGCACAGAAGAATTTTGCATTTTCTTATGACAGTTATTGGCTTTCTGAAACAATTTGCACATCCAGGAAGAAATAACAGTGACAAGCAGCCCTGAAGCCTTGTAGTGAGAGACAAAAACAGTCTGTGAGCAACCTTTTTCTGTGTATAAGGTCACTTGCTAATCTAACAGCAAAGATCATGGAATTACTTGCAGCAACAGTAATACCAGTACCTCTTTTTGCTGTTGGTCTATGGGAGCTAGAAAAAGAATTTTTTTTTATGAGAGAGGGGGGAAAAACAGAAAGAGAAAATGCCTATAGCTAAGGTAGATTTTTAAAGACATGAAAATGAGAAAATGCAAAGCCCAAGGCTTGCAATACAGCCACATTTCCCTTTTCACAGCTCCTCAAAAAACTAGTAACATGAATTATATGGGAAGGGTTTTTAATCCTTTAAAAAATACATTGTTGATAAGATCAAATATGTGAAAAGCCCTTTTGCAATGGGACCCGTGTCTGCCAAGAACTGCCTGCATTTGTTACGTTTTTTCTTAGAGAAAACTCCCTGAAAATACAAAGAGAGCTCACAAAGGATTTGCTACCAGAACAAGTAATTTTTAAAACCCAGCAAAACTTAACTTGGATGACTAAATAAGCAAGCTAGACATAAAAGCAGGTTTCAAACAATGACCCCTATTAACTGTGTCTCCAAGAGCAGGTCATTTTCTGCAGACTTCCTTAATGTTGCCATGAACAGCCATGGATGGCTCTTTTGCCAGGACAAAGGAAAAGAGGAATCTTCTGCGACATCGCTCACTCACCAGATATTAAAACTCATCATATCTATCGCAGCTTTGTTCAGAAGGGTTTCAATTTTATCCTAACCAGGAGCCCTCACAGAAGTGTGAGAGCAGCAGATCCTGACCACATGCTTGAGTGCCCAAAGAGGGTGGCAGTCTAGGCAGGAGAGGTGTCCTGGCAGCGGCTGCCAGCTGTCTCATTTTCAGTCTCTTGCCTCTACCCACACACACAACATCAGCCTGGTTAAAATAAAGGTAAGGGCACTTGTGGCTATGTTGTCTTTTAAGGAGGGAAAGTGAAACATCATCATCACCAAAGGAGGAAGTTTTACATCACATCAGGTGCCACAATATTAAACCAACAACGACTAAATGTGAAATCGAAGCTCCACTGGCAAAAAATACTACATATTTCAGGGGGCACAAGATTTTGTCTAGACAGAAAAATTAGTAAATGTACTACTACTACTGCTATTATTAAAAATAAACACTATCAACTTTTTATGGTCAAAGATGATAAAACCAGCCAGCAACATGGAGAGAGGGCAGAGCAAGGAATGTTTGGTACTGCTACCTAATCTGACTTCTTGAATATCCAGACAGATGAACTATATCTTCTTTTTCTTCTCTTGACTGAAGTATCCAAAGGTATGTTAAGTTATTTTAGTTAAGAGTTAAAAAGCTCCTGTGGACACACTTAAATCACTCTGAATGGAGTTTATTTGGACTTGACAGAAGTAATTACATATAAATTAATCTAAATCTACACATGAGAACTGAACCTCAGAGGATCCACACTGAGATGCACCACTTTAAATAAAATCACTGAGAAATTCTGTGGGTAAACAAAGTAATTGTTTGGACCCACAAGAATTTGTGAGAAAGGTACATGTTAGACTACTTTAATTCTTAAGGCATTAATCATGATTTTAAACTTTTGCAACAGTAAAGTAATTTGCACTATTTTAAATTGTTATAGTCTGATATATTCTTATACTAAAAAGAGTTTAAAACATCTGCAATCTTTTATTGTAGCTTAGGACAAGTAATCTAGCCCATAATTTTACCAAAGTCTTGTATTCTAAATATACTATTATCTTCATTTTGGCTTAATTTAAGTCATTGAAAATCTTCAATATTGTTATTCTTTGTTTTTCATTAAAACAAGTTCTTTGTCATTATTTTAAATTCTACAAACCTCTTCTCCAACCAAGTCTCACAGACACCTATAAGAATTAATTCTGCAACAATGTACTACAATTGGCACAGAGAAGCCTTTTTCTTTTCAGGCAAACCAAGTCAATGATGCAGTTTCATCTTCATCACTATATTGCCTCACATTTGGGCATGTCCACACATAGGCACGATTCAGAACACATTTTGTAATTCCAACATGTCATTTTGCATATAAAAGAAAATTATATCACACATTATGGATCGGGGAAGTCAGAATAATGTTTCAAACACCAGTGGCTCTACCTGCTCATTATTAATCCCATAACTGAACTCAAAAGGGGAAGAAAAATCTGGTACAGTTTTGATGATTAATCTTCAGTTGGTTTTTGGTCTTCCCAGTAAATTATAAAAGAATACAGTTATATTTCAGCTTCAATTTTAGTCCTTTTCACACTCATTACAGATAGGAACTATTGCCATGCCAGAGGTTTTGCTGTTGGAATTATGAATTTAATTGTTAGTTGAAGTAAACGCTATTAGAGTTGTAAGCACAAAGTCACTCTCCTCTGCAGGCTCACCTAAAAACTATAAGGGTCTGCAGTTTAGGGATGTCAGGTGCACTTTTTCCAGGTGGACTATCTAGCAGATACTCTCTGCACAAAATGCCCAAAATGGTAGAAGTCTTCATTTGTGGGTCATATTCTCAAACAGATTTTAAACCGTTAATGTGCTCCTAACTTTGTACTCATGAGACACTACCGTCATGCACTGTAAACAAAACAAATCATTATATAAACCTCTTAAATAAAGCAGTGCCCTGGAGGAATTAAGAAAAAAAGAAAACCTTAGAAACACTGTACAATTGCACAGTTCCAGTTTTATGCTTTAGTACTGTAACCAACATTATAAACATCTCTGATAGCATTTTTGTACTCTTTCACATGAAAATACCCACAATAGAGAAGGTGATGATGACACAGGTCATTTTTCCCCTTCTGTATCAAAAGGCTGATACAGAGTTTTATCGGTGAACAAAATGCAACAGTTCCGTATTTACTGACAAAAATATTCCAAGTTAATACATTATGAGAGCTGATGGATAGTAAAACGAGTATGCCATCTGGTATGAATAATGCAAACTCATCACCAAAAATAATATAGGGTGTACACAGGACAAGAAGAAGCTATCTTCAGTGAACATGCTGCTTCCACACTTCACTAGATTTAGAGTGATCATTGATGGCTGCTTTTTGGGGGTTCTTTTAGCCCTTTCAGGAAATTAAAATCCTCATGCTTTCCAAGCACTGAAAGAAAGCTAAATTACTTGCTGATTTTTAGATTTTGCAAAGCAGGCTGATGTAAGCTGAGCAGGAAGTTAAAAATACACACTTGACAATTAATGCCATTGTCTCTTGAGATGCAGGTGTGTTGTCCAGTAATATGGATGCCTCTAGAGTAATTATTCCTGACATCAACCTTAAGGAACAGGATGGTAATTACCTATAGGCATTCTGGGCACAGGGTTGTTCAGACAGATTTAATACAGTTCACTATCACAAGTCTGCAAAAAGTAGCCCTCTATAACAGCAGTTAGCCTTAGATCACAAGTTAAGCCACAGTCATAAAGGTTAAAAGAAAATTGACAGGATCTCTGCTAGAGATTGCATAGACAATCATGGTTACTAGATTTCAACATTTGTTCTATATAAACTGGAAATCCTAGCAAGGTTCCTTAATCTGCAGTTACTTGTGGAAGGTAACTAATCCTACACCACACAAAAAAAACCGCAAATAAAACAAAAACTCTCTCAGAGTTTCAGAAGTACCGATTTACATGGGAGACAGGAAAGTGAGGAAAGTGTGAAGGCTGTCCTTTCTGGTACCACTGCCAACCCAGCCCAGTCTGCAAGCTGCTGGTTTTGCAAGCCAAGGGTCACAAACACAGATGTGCATCCTTTCCCCCAAGAACAGCACAGTTCCATCCAGCCCAGCATCACTTTGAGCTCTTTCCTCAGCTATGGTTTTCCTCGTGGCCATCACCTCTGGAGGACTGATGAGGTTTCCCATAGCAAACCCCAGTGCACAGCCACTGCACTGTGGCTGGTTGTTCAGCTCCTGCCTCCAGAGCCATGCTGCCCTGGGTGTTGATCTCAGATCTCACAGTTTTGAGCGAGACCATGTTTGCATGGGAGTCCTCCAAGGAAAACACAGGTGCACCAGGAAGCGGTTTCAAGGTTCAAAGCCGACACTATTCCCTCTCAGGGACAGATCTGAAGCCTGTTAAAAGCGGGGGATTTCTTTCCCCCATAAACTTCAACAGAGCCTGAACCAGAGCCAACATGGTGTTCAGTCTGTACCTCAGGGCTGGAGTGAGGCAGCACTGCACTCCTATGAGCCCTGGAGGTTTTGGTGAAGTTCTCTTGTTATTGTAGCATTTATTCTCAGGATCCAAATTCCAATTTATCTAACTACCATCTATCTTCCTAAGAAAGAATCTCCTATAGGTTCAATTTATTAAGTACACATATTTACTTCCTGTGAGATGTTGGTGCTATTAAAGAGTTATCTTTCACTCTGAAGACATAAAACTTCATTGTGAAAGACAGTTGAAGTTTCTTCCAGATAAAAAGCAGGACACTGACCAGAGCACAGTATGGCAACAAAAGCAAAAGCAGAAAATCTCAAAAGCAGAATAAGGACACTAGGTTTAAAGTGTTTATGACAAAAACCAAGCTTCAATCCATTTCAAGAAAAATAGGAATACTTCTTACAATACTTCAACTCCTCCTCTTTCCTACAGGCCCTACCAAGATACATTTAATCAACTGTGCACATAATTAATGCCTACACATTCAATTAAGTCTTTTTACAAACATCAACTGTCATAAAGCACACAAAATGACCCATTTTATAAAATGAAAAATCCTATACCAGCAAAGTCCAGCAAACTGGAAGCAGAAGCCTCATCTAAACTGATGTTTCAGTCTGGGACTTTTGAGCCTCAAGAAAATCCATCACATGTCACTCATGTTGGCAGTGGCCTGAAAAGGTTAACAAAGATCAGTCATCCCTGCCCCCCACCCTCCGTGGCACTCCTGATGTTGCCAATCTTCTCAGAGTGTACTACAGCAAATGTTCCCTTACTTTCTGCCCTAGACCACAGGGGGTTCTGAATACAGCTCTGTGTATCACTTACTCATGAGAAATCTCAGCCTGGGCAGGCTCCCCACCCCCCTGTGCAGTGTCACATCTCTTCACAAACGCTGTCCTTACACATTTACTGCCTAGAAGCCTGCCTCTAAATTCTGTGCCATATTACATGCACTGAGCAGAGATTCCCATGGAGTCCACCTCAGCTGCTCTCAGGACTTTTGTCCGGGGCCTGCCTGTTTACAGAGGATGATCACAGCACAACAAAGTTGCCCGTACGCCAGACAAAATCTGGAGAGACATACTGTTTTGATTCTCCCCTTAAATCTATTTTGATAAATTATTCAGTGCTCAAGTACTGTTCTGGCTTAATTAATTTAATTAAATCATTACACTGAACAGCTATAAGAGCCTGAATACATCTGCATGAGTTTAATATCCCCTACACTAGCTTGGGGATATTCCGTTCAGAGGAAATCATTGCCCTCCAGCAAAAGGAAGAACACTATTACTTAATCTCAGCAGCAGCATGGTGGTGCTGGTTTAGTCCATGGCTTCTCTGGTGTATTGCTGTGCATAAGCCCTCTCTTAATTAGAGCCAACCATCGACAGAAATAAACGCATACAACCCACCCACCCAGCTCCCAGGAACTTTAGAGGTGATATCCAAACTATGATGAACCTCTACAGTAAGTGGGAAAATTAAATGTACTTTCTCCCAGGACTCCCACCTCTGGGTGGGCTTTGTCAGGGCCAGGTTGCAGTTTATACTCTCTTATGCAAGGAACACAGAGATACGGGGAATTAAAAAAAAACCCACACTAATGTTCTTGCCTTCACATTAGGACATATTCCCACAAGAAAACAATGTAAGACTGGTGTGTATTTCCTTAAAATAATTTCCTTTCTTTTTCCCACAAAACATTCCTTTTTCTACATCAGCAACTCCAGGATAGTTCAGGACTTTTGTTCTCAAGTTTCTGGACTTCAAAATACGTCCTTTCCCGTTTTCCACCTCTGATGAATGTTCAGTAACCTAAACAAGCCTCCTAAACTCATGTCATTTTGCTCTTTGCATTCTGCCCTATTGAGAGCTTCTGGGATCCTCTCCTGGTTTACACATCTCTTTGAAAGTAACTCTGAAAACCCCCTATTAGTCACAATTCACACAAAACATGAAAACAAGCACCATTCTTCATGAAACATGACTGTCACTGTGTTAGAATGGTTCCAGCATATACAAAAATGACAGACCAAAGGCTCATGTGATGCACAAACTTCCTTTTTTCAAGTTTCAGATAAATACATTAAGAAGTTATGCCAATGGAATGGACAGAGCATGAGTATTTTCCCATGCTGAAAGGACTGGAGAATTTCTAAAGACAGAGGCTATCAGCAGATTTACAGCAGGGCTGGCAAAACTGACCTCCTAGTGAACGACCTCACTGGATGGACAGGGTAGTAGTTTAAGCCTGAAGAGAACCCTAAGAGCAGCTACATATTGTTACAAATACTTTCAAATGCAGATTGACCTTAGCTAGAGCAGTATCAAACACAAAGCCCATAGTGCCAAACAGTATGTACAGTTAGTCAGAATTCATAGGTTGTACACAGATTGCTCAAGTTTCCTATGGAACAAGAACAGAAACTCAATTGATTTTCATGCAACAGGAGTTACAAAATGAGAAGAAGCATCTCCTCACACACCTAATGCTAAGGGAGGATATCTTTAGGGAGACTGGCCAGCTGTAATGAAACTGGTAAGGTTCCTAAACAGATGTGACTTGACCTCTTCTGAAGGATTTAAACCACAGCTAGGGTTGGTGATAATTTGGGAAACTCTGTTTTCTTTGTCTGTGGTATAACTCTTTCCTACTGTAATTATTTGAAGTTAGCATATTTCATTGCACAGAGGATCCAAATCACTACTGGATAGGAAAAGCACATGTTGTGAATGCATGAAAAGCCAAGGAGTGAAAAACCTCATACCCCAAATCTCCTAAACTAACTTAATTTCTGCACTAAATTTCTTTGCTGTGTTTAGTTCCTGTGGCCAAGATTTCTCTTTTAGGCACCTGAACTAACTAATTTCTTGGAAACAGAACTACGCTGAAATCTCACAAATGCATTCCTGAAAGATGTTTAAAAATTATTTCAGCTACTGTTCTCTCTTTCCTCTCCTGCATTTTTTTCTTTCCCATTCGCTGGCTTACACTTGAAGCTGTATTTCAGCTAAACACTATTAGCCTGTAGTCCTGGTGCAAGGCAAATCACGTATCCCCTACACGTGCTCAGTAACTTCCTAGACACACCAACAAAAAAGAAGTCAAATTAATTCACTGCATGAATAAATCTAAAAATCAAACAGCATTGATAAAGCACTATTGGTAAGAAATCTGTCAAAGCGAAGAGGAGGAGGCTGGCAAAAGAGCTCAGCAAACTGCTTGCCCAGCAGTGACACTATAAAAGTGAATAGATGTCCCTTTCCATCTAGAGGACTTTGAAGAATTGGGACTGCTGTAATTTGGAAAAAGGATACTGTGGTTTAGTCACCAGGTAAACATCACACATACCTTGAAGGGGAAAAAAAAAAAAAAAGTCACACATCAAAGGTTTAACAGATAGCCCTGAGCTACAGCTTACAGAGTGAACAATCCTTCTCAAGTTGCAGCTTTGAACTGGGTTACTGCTAAAACAAAGCTCTACTGCTGGAAAGCCATCAGAGAGTTACCCTTTTGTGGTGCTGCATCCTCCTTACAAGTGGCTCGCTACTAAACATAAGATTAAATGTTCACTCTAGATCTCATCAACACTAAATGCAAGGCTGAAATGCCCGTGGCTCACTTCCAGGCAGCAAATTAGGGAGTAATCGGTGGTGTAACTCCAAACAAGGCCTGATGCTTTTATCGACTGCATCACCATCTCATGCAAAACCTAATGTTCAGTCAATAGCTCTCGTTGGAGGGGAGCCACTAACTCAGTGTTCCTGTCAGTTTCCCTTATCTCATTACAAATGGACTGCAGTTAGAACAGCTCTATCTCCTCAGCGCAGTCAGCTCAGCTGCAACTTTCAGCACGGTCTGACCTACACAGGCTGCTGTTCTGCAGCTGTCAGAGCCTGCTCCTTCTAAAAATTCCCCTTCTACTACTCTTTCTACTCTATTTTGGTGCAAAATATACAGTCATTCAAAACCACCACTTCAGTAACACCAAGGGAAAATTACAGTTTCAAAACCTCTGCAAATATCCAGTTTGGATGGACAATTCATACAAATTAGAAGCAAAGTAGCTACTGACCCAGTTTGCAGAAGCTGAAATAGGGAAAATTAGCAAAGTATGCATTTTGGTTTGCTTTGTAACTGCATGGTACATGGCATATATGGTATGAGTAAAGCCAACCACACAGAACTGCTGTATGTAAAATGCCATACACTTTTAGCTGCATCCCAGCCACAGAAGCATGTCTCAAATAGCGTAGGCTAAATGTGATTTCAAATAAGGATGAGATTCAAAGGTGAAAATACGTATCACAGTGTTGAGCATTTCTTTGCCTGATGTTTGATATTCCTCACATGTAGAAGCTATTGCCCTGCATTAGGGGAAGGTGTGCCCTTAAACTAAGTGAAGGAATACAGGAGTTAGAGTGTGTGGGACAAAGTTTAAGCACAAAGCTCTTTAAAACAACCCTTTGTCCACTCTCCACATGACTTTTTTTTTTTTTTCCCCCTCCCTTTTCTTTTTGTTTTACCACTACTGGAATCCATTTCCCTCCACTGAGAAGATAACACAAAACTGCCTCACAAAGACTGGAACTTAGGTCTTTTCTTTCAACAAATAAACAGGAGTTGCAAATTCCTTTCAAAACAGAAAGAGAAGCAAACGTGTTTACAAAAGTGAGATGAGTAACTTAACCCAGCTTAAGCCAAGAGAGCTCAGCGTTTGGAGTTCTCACATGGGAGGCAAGAGTCCTCTGTGGTGCCCCTGAGGAGAGATTTCAAACCTGCAGCTGAGCTGCAGAGGTGATGTAGGAACCTGCCTATTCTCCCTCCCCGCCCCCCCCCCAAATGGATGATTCAAAAAATCCCTAATGTGAAAAGACCAAAAACTAGTGATGAAGCTAAGAAGCTTCAAGAAGCTTTAAACAGCTAAAAATGATGCTAAGAAGCTTTAAACAGCTAAAAATTCCCAAAGTGTTGAAGGTACCTTGAAAGTTTTAACTGTGTGTTTTATTGTGTAATCAGAGGGCTTTGAGAACGAAAATGTAATTGAGCAACTAACAGCTTTACTGTTCTTTTTCTACCTGTAATGGTGACAGGTACAAAGGAAAGTGCTCGTATTAGAGCACTCTAGTGAAGAAACAGACAAAACAGGGATAAAACAGGAGAAGAAAAAGTATGATGAGTCTCTTACAATCAATGAGTATTTTTCACTAATCCTACTGGGGCTTATGAATACTCACTGCTGGGAAAGTAAAATCGTGGTGAATCATCAGAGAATCAAAAGCTACTGAGTTTGTTCTACAGAGCCCTATTTTTGCAATATATGTAATTACACCACGTTACTGGCTCATCAGGAAGAAAAAAAAATAAATTTTAAAAAGACACAAGAATTAATTTGGAAAATTCCATACTATCTCTGCCTTTTTAAACATTACTGAAAATTAGAGATTAGTCGGTGAAAAGGCTAAATAGAAATGACTACCTAAATATTATGAACTAGTATTTTAACAAAGAAAGAAAGCAGTCTTGGCTGTGGAGATTTCCTAATAAACTCAGTGAACCTGGGAAGTGAAGTTCATTTGCTGAATTATGATTTCAGTTCAGGCCAAAGATATAGTGGCTGGCCTTTCTTCTCCTAAAGCTGACCAGAAACAAAGGCAGAAGAACATAAAACTTTGATTAACCAATTCAGAAAGCATAACAGACCCAATTCCTGCCCTTTCCCAATGTTTGTGTGCTGTCAGATTAGTTTTTCATGTAACATAATGTTCCCCTCAGGTGCATTCTGTGCCACTATACTGGCAACATGAATAAGAAAGGAAGATAACGAACTTATCAGACTTCCAACTCACCAGGACATTTATTTACAAACAAAAGATGAGAGGCAAGAGCAAAGCAAAGGGAAATCAGAGATGGCAAAGTCAGGTACGGAGCCCAAGCTTCCAGAACTGATATCCACAGAGTTTATGACATGCTCAGTCAGCCTCACACTGAGATGTGTGTGGGAAACCACCACTTAATAAAGTGAAATAATGTGAAATATTTTGTGATACTGATAGCAAAGTAACTGTATAACTTACCTTTCTACGTTTATACTATTGCTTTCTGCTTTAATGGCTAAGATTTCACATCAGCCCAGTTTGGATAACCAAGATTTAAAAAAGGATATGGTTCATTATCATAATTCTCACTTGTTTACCCACAAAATTGCTGGAAAAAAGATGAAAAGAGATGCTTTCTGCATGACACAGTCTAATATAGTCCCCTTGTCCTCTACTCATTAGATAGTGAAAAATTACAATCTCTATTCTACCATTATGTAATCAGAATACAAGAGGGACAAGTCAAAGCCTGAGAATTATGAAAAGGTCTGAAATAAATAAAGGAACTGACATTTGAACTACCTTGTTACCTGATATATACAAGCTGGTGATCTTGAGACACTAATACCAGTGCAAAGTACCTTGAGAGCAAGACAGACATGTATTTTAGGGTAGCTAAGCAAAACATTTCCTCCACCAGGCTTAGTGCAAATACACTTATTTTGCTGCATAATGCACGTACAGTTTTCATCATGCTGTTACATATATTAAAAAAAGCTTGCTTTTCCATTTAGTGACAAATTTCTAATCTGCAAAGCATTAAAATATCTTGCTGTAAAGGACAAGGCTATGGGCATTCAGATTTCTCTGACATAAACCTCTATTAAACCTGGCTAATCAACAGAACAATAGAAAATCTAAAGGCCATTTTAAGAAACCTAACCAAGTCACAGTCAGGAATACTTGGCATGTTATCTACATATGAATACACTGCTCTGTTGAGTATAGGGTTTTGTAGAAAGCTAAGCACAAGGCTGCTGCAGAAAATTTAAGAAGGATTTCAAAATTCAGTTTAAAAGGCCTGCAACATCCATACCATTTAGCGTCTAAACCACTACCAATTAAACAACAACAAGAAGCCAAGAAAAGTTTATCTCCAAATACTTTTAAAACTACACATGCAAAACAAAGGGGTTTTTTTTCAGTCTACTGATGTCTGCTTCTACCACAATATAAACCATCAAAAAAAAAATTAAATAAAAAACATCATAATGAGTACATCTTGTAATTATTTTACTTGAAGGTTTTTTGGTGAAAAATAATCTGGTGTTAAAAAATGGGAAAAAAAAAAAGTAAATGTCATCCTCTTCTTTTAATACCAGTGTGCTAACACTGTGTTAGAATATGTAATATTTGATCTCCCTGGCTGGATAGAAAAAAACTCAAATCCTTCCCAAAGACAACATGCCAGAGAGCCCAAAATACCTCTGTCATGAGCCTTCTGGCCACTCATCTGCAAACTTATCTTTTCGAGGTCAGTTTTCTGACAGTTGTCTGATTGAGGAGCTTCTTATACACATTCTGTGGCCTTGGCTGTATCTACCCAAATTATTTATTAGCTCCCACACACTGTGAAGAAAAACAACTTTACAACAAAACAGCATTATGAAAACCATTGGAGGCACCATTTCACTCCAAAGCAATACTTCCAATATTACATGAACATACTTGTTGAACTCACAGGTATCCCGTGTTTGAAAGCAGGTATTGAAGGCTGGTTTCGCATTCTGAAACTCTGCTAAGAACCTGGCTAGCTCACAGAAAACTGAAATCTGAAGGGTCACCATTAATTTTGGAGTCATACTGCTGACTAAAAATGAACAGTATGTTATTATAAATGACTGTTGAGATTTGCTGTGATCACAAGAGATAGGGGAAAGCATCTAGATTCGAGTATAATTCCTCTCACTTTCACTCTCTGTGGGTTTTCTATATACAGGCAGATTGAAAAACTGAAAGATCTTCTGTGACCTACAAAAACCAGCAAGAGAACTTAAGGCAAGTACATTATTAAACAACAGTTAACTTAAAAAAAAAAAAAAAACCAGAACAAACAAAAGCCTCCTTTGAGCAGCTATCCCAGAGGATGTAGATGGAAAAAATACTTTTATTGCGTTTTTGTTGCCTTGTTTCTAAACCCCTCAAACTTACTTTTACTATATATGCATAGATTAGGAACCTTTCATGCTCAGGGATTTCTTTCTCATGAAGCCTCTATTTTCAATTTTCAAGAGAATTAGAATTGTAGGAATAAAAGCTTTCTCCTGTGGAGATATTCACCTGCAGCACAATTTCCAGCAGTAGTAAAATGATGCTTCCTAACACATAAGATGGGTTACAATGTAAATGTTTTAGAGACAGAGATGATCTTTGGCTGGTAACATAATGGAGGAGGGTTCTTCGAAACAAATAAATAAAAAAAACACCAACAATCCTGTAGAAAACTGTCTCGTTCCTTTTCAAACCAAAGAAAGAAAATCATGCACATGGCTGCCAGGAAAAAAAACCTCCTTTCTGAAACTGGAATAATGGCAGGGAGGGCACATTTAAACCAAAGTCACACCAGGTAATATGCATCTGCAATGAACAAGCAATAAACAAGTAACCAGTAATCTTTTCCTTTGAAACCAATTACTTGTGGGAAAGCAGCTTGTCACACACATAGCTTACCTTTTTTCTTAAGGTGTTTGTCTCAAGTCCTGCTAACGAACTGAACAAATGCTAATTCAAAATTACGGATTTAAAGGATTTCAAGAGCCAAGGGAAGCACTGAGATGAACAGTAACACAGATGATCTTAGAAACTAAAGGCGTTCCTTTGAGAGTCTGCAAATTCATTCGTAGAAGCTGTACTGTGCTGAATGTTCGGATTACTTCAAAAACTTGCAACTGTATATGTAATCTGTCTTAGAAAAAAACTCATTCAAGGAAAAAGGTGCAGATCTGTTTCTTCAAGCAGTGTTTCGTGACACCCGAAGGCTAAGAGCATGTCTGACGTAGAGATCGTACTGCGGGACTAAACAATTGATGTACAATTTGTAAGGATGGCGATTTTGCCCGTCAGTTAAGAAGAAAAGTTTTACAAGCCCTATTTCAGTTTGGGAAATCTTACAGAATCCCTACATATCTTACTTTTCAAATTATTTATAAGCTTACACCAAAACTCATTAGGACTAATTCTTTTGAGACACCAACTGCCCAGTTTTCAATAGCTTGATCACTTAAAGCTTCCCTAGACTATTTAGCAATTCTAGAATGATGCTCAAATTAAGCACCCACAAATGGCAATTATGAAACTCTGCCCTTATTTTCAGTTGTGTTTACAAGTATGGCCATTAAAGCACACACCCAATCTTTAACAAAATTGCCTGGATAATAACGGAGTAGCATTCCCCCACCGTTTTGAGAAAAACACTTATTTACACTGTAAATGCTGGAAAGAAGTCTACTTAATGTAACAGAAATTAATATTTAAGAAACACTGTCAATCAGAAATCTGAACTTTCACCTGAAGACGTATTGAGATCATTGAGTCTGAACAAATGTATGCCTTGTATAATTTGGTAATAATAGGGCATTCTGTACCTTGTCTGTAAAATCCTCTTTTTTTTCCTGTATCACATCTAGCTGCAAGAGTGCTGCAGATCTAATTGAGGTGAAAGACTGCATAATGCTACCATTTTGAAAACTAGAAACTGCTGGCTGCCTCATGTCTTCTGTCTTCTTTTACTTTAACCTTGGAAGCCTCTTGAAAAGGCAGCACAAAAGCTTTCAGAACAGCTAACAGTCATTTCCACATGGCTCAGTCTACAATGTCAGTTTACTCTGTCTCGTTACCTGACATCTCCACTCTATTCAGGGTTCATCAAACACAGCCACTCTCCTGATTAATGGCTAATTTATTATTTGCCTTGCAAATGTTTATCTGCTGGGACATGAAGTAAATATACTTCAGCTCTGACAAGCACCATGACCACTCTCTCCCTGCCTGATGGAATGGTCAGTTGATGGTGTCCCAGAGGAGTCGTGCCCTGCCTTAGGTTTCCCAGACAGCCCTCTGAAAGGCAAAGTATCTATTTTTAATGAGCACAGTGCAAAGTCAATTAGCTGGTGACTTAGACAAAAAGAAATTAATAATCATACTTATTTGGCATTTTTATGAGAACCATCAAAAAGAAACTTTTGTATTAATTGCATGCATTGGTATTTTTATGCAGGATGATGAACCATTTGTTTAAAATAAAAATACAAAAAACGTCCCTATATTGCTACATCATAGTCTTTCACAGCACCAACCTGAAAAACGCAACAGCGAAGCCAAAAAAGAAAGCACTCAAGGAAAATATAATTTCAGAAAAAAACAGAAAAAGGGAAGGTAAGTGTATGATGTAATTCTCTAATGCCATTCAGCTGGGTGACAGCCAACTTCATATGTCATATTGTATGTCTACTGCACCAGGCAATTCTAGGTGCAACTTGTTATGAAATTTTCCTTGTACCTGGAAACTAACAAGTCGCAAATCATGACCTCTACTTGTAGAGATTTTTCTAAGTTCCACAATACAACCTTATCTTGGTGGGGAGGAACACTAAATATTCAAGAATCAAGAAAACAAAAGAAACTTCAACTTCCACAAACAGCAGTGTCATTAGATAATGCAAAAGTAGTAGATAAGAAAAATACATATAGCAAATAAATACACTATACAGAAAACTACAAAGAGCCTGCATGTATATAAAATGTGTAGAAAAGAAAAGGAACAGAAAATAGAAAGGAACTAATACATCAAAGCAATTTAGTTGCCACATGAAAAGAGGTCAAAAAGTGAAAATAAGAGAAAAAGGAACCTAAACTGAGGAAAATTAGCATGTGTGTCCTTCATACCATACACTACCTACGTCTCTGTAAATATGTGTTGTACAAGGTAAAGAAAGTAACCAGCACTGGAATTTCAGCAGGTGTGGAAGGTGCAAACACTACAGCAATGGGGTTCGAGTAACTGTGCCACTGCCTGAAAAGCATTCAGACTGCCAATTCCTTATTGCAAAGTCTCTCTGCACCATTTTTTCCACTGATTACATGTGAAGATCATATGTCTGGGAGGCATTATTCACATTATATTAGTGTATTCATACACTTGTCTTTGGAGAGGCACAATTTGGTTGAACTACTGACCACTGCTTCATTTTATTCTTAATCCATTAGAGGCAGGACCAGAGATAGAGGCCTGTGGGAAAGAACAGGATGGTTCTGAAAACCACTGCCTCCATTTGCTCTCCTTGTTTCAGAGTTAGTGGCATGCAGGGAGCTGAGTGCTCTGCCCTCTCCTGTGCTTGCTGCAGGAGATCTTGGGAAACACACCAGAGAAAAGTCTCAGCAGGATGTATATTCCAGGTAAAAGTTTGAAGTAAATGTAAGTGTACTGTCAAAACAATAATTGAGGTTTGAAGAGAGTACCTCTAAAACACTCTTTGAAAAGGTCTGCTCAATCTAGAGCTTCTAGGAGGAGTGGCAAGAAAAGCAGTAAAGAGGAGAATACAGATGATTGCAGATAAGCCAGATGTGCTCTGCGCTGTAAATCTAACGTTTAAGTAATTTCTTGGATCTCTTCTTTCCTGATAGGCCCATTCTCACCTCAGCTTCCAGAAAAAAGAGGAAGTGACAGCTGTTAATGTACTGCACAACTGGATTCACTAGTTCCCAGCATACAACACTGAAATCTTAAGTTTTATTTTATGATTTTGGATGAGCAGGTCAAAGTCTTTAGCATAATGATTTGTAACTGTCACAAAATATAAATTCACAAGAAGTACATTATGTACACATCCTGAAGATCTATATAGTGTAAAGTAAGGCTTTCAAAATGTAAAGTTTAACTTAGTCTGTGTGTTCTGGCCTGGCAGGTTAAATATGTAACACAAACACAAAGTCCACATTCACAGCTGCCGTCCAATTAACTGTTGGGGTAGTCAAAAGGAATTCCAACAGGACTCCTGAAAGAGCTCAGCATACACTTCAGAACATTGCTCCCCTCTCTGTGTTGAAGTTCTGCAGAGAAGCTCACTTAGTTTGAGGGAAAACCACATGGAAGTCCCTCGATGCTTAATTCCCAATTACATGGCAACAGTCAGTAACTTTCCCAGAGCTAATTTTTGTGTGGACTGAGGAATACACAGTACAGTTTATGTCTGAGGCGGGACACTCTGGCCTTGTTATTCAGACATCATATATGTAACTAGTCCTGACAACTGCTGATTATATCTTTTTCAAAGTGCTGCTGCCTTTTTCTGTTTGCCAGTTATCCTCTGGTGTATATGCCAATGCAGACAATGTCCCATCACTGTAATTGTCACTCAACTGTCTGTCAGTGATGAGAAGAAGAGGGTGACAGCCTTGACATCCCACCAATCATCCCTCTGGAAAATTGATATCGTCCTCCCCAGTAAACAACAGCTAAAGAATCGACCAGCCTTGCCGGTACGTCCCTGAACAATCAGCTTCCATTAAGAGCAGAAGCCACACATTTATCCCCCCGTACTCCAATCAATAGTGCGCTGACTTGTTCTGCCTCCGAGCATGCGGCTGCTCAAGGTCTCCATTTAGCACAGGCTACCTTTCAAACACTTTCCAGGTCTTTCAAACTTAAATGTAGGAAGCAGCTTTTGGGGTCTTTGTAAAGTCCTCTATTTCAATTTTAAAACATCTTACTCCCATCAATTTCACTTACTTACTTCAGTTCACAGAAGGTTTATTTTCTCGATTAGATTCTTTTTCTTTAACCACAGTATACAAAATCACTACATCTTTTTACTACTTATCCCTTATAAGCCTGTATTTATATATAGCTGTGCTTTAGGGGAAATAGATGCATATTGTACAAAAACTGACCTTATTTAAAATGAACTACCACATGTATATGCACTAAAAATGCTGTCTGGCAATCAGAACAATTTGTTAAACATGAAGTCCACAAACATTTATACATCACCTAGTAACCTAAAACTGTAGACAATTAGTCCGGTAAAACGGTAAAATGATCAGAAGCTGGCACATACAGTCTTTCAAGACAAGAAAACTCACAACTCACAGGACATGAATCTTCTGAGACAAAAGTCCTGAACACATCAGGAAGAAAATACTGATGTGGAAGTTCACTTCACAAATCACAAAAAATTAAAAATCTTCAAGTGCAGTTGTAAATTATTACTTCACTTTACTACTTGGAATGAGGAGCTAAGGCAGCAGCTGTTATTGTTTCTCTCATGAACAACTCTTCTATACACAAGTCACCTAGAAGTCACCTGGGGCTGGTACAGTATCAAATCTCGTACACAAAGCACTGTCCACTACCTTAACATTCCTAATGCCCTCCATTTCTAACTTTGTAACCTGACTGTCCCTTGTGACCTTGTGACTTTTCATCAGCACACACCCCAAGGATACGGAGGCAGTGCTTCTCCTACTACCCCAAGTGTTCATCTACTCACAGCCCTGCACTGGCAGATTCTGACCACTGTCACAGTGGTTCTGTGACACAAGCTGGTACAGATGCCTGGATCACTCTTTGCCCCTTGGCTTTTATCTTGCAAGTCCAGGCAAAGGGATCTTCACCAAGAAGTGCTTGGGGAAGCCACCTGGTGCAGGGCAGAGGACACTTGTTCAAGGACATACTTTACTACTTTTCACTGGCAGCCAACAGGAAAAGGTCTTTTTTTGTCCTCAGTTTATTGGATTTTTGGGAGGAATTGTTTGTTTTTTCCCCAAGATAACTTCAGAGTTTTCAGATATCATCAGCTCCAGACTCCACCAATACAGCTTTGTGCACCGTGATCTGATGATGTGCCTGAACACCCTTTGTGAACCACCACCACCAACTACTGATGGAAGATAAAATCACAGCTGTTGGTAACCAATGCAGAAATAAAATTTTCTGAAAGTACGAGGAGCAGAATTCGAATTTCCAAACTATAATCATGATCACAACATTATGTCTCCAGATAAAATGTTACTATAAAACTAAAGCAATCATTTATGTGATGGGACACCTTAGTTGTTATTTGGAGTGCTAAGACCCTCCACCATTATTTCAACTTGGGAACATCAAATTTTTCATAGATATCAATAAACACAAAAGGCTGCTTATTCTGCCTGCAATCGCTTTTGGTCTTTGAAAGAAGCATTCTGGCATGAATAACTACATTGTTAAATTCAATTTTTAAGGAAATTTAAGGCTTATCAATGGGTTTCCTTTGTTTGGGGGACTAGACACTACTGGCGTAATGTGTAAACCATTAGGGAGCTCACTGTCCCCTTCACTTTGCTAAATGGACACAATCAATACCTTAATGGGAATGTTTGGAAGCATCCATAGGCAGACCAATTTGGCACATTACAACACTTTTTACAGCTTGTGCATTAAGTTCATTAACTTTTCTAATTTGAATTACAAATTTCATTTCTCTGATCAAGATGAAGACATGGGTCTCATTTACAAGATCAGATTTTTGCTGTGTTAATGTTTTACAGGGAACGATAAAGTTAATGCAGCGAAGAGACATCATGTCACCCCTATTGGTAGACAATTATAGATAAGGTTCCAAATTCCAATAATCCTGATGGGAGGCACACAGGAACTTCCATAGAAGAATGACAAAAATATTAAGCAGAGAGGCCAAAAGGCTAATCAACCCTCTCAGAAACATATTCACGCTTGTCACAACACGAGAACACTCTACAAAACCAAAATGTGTTATTTAATTTAATTTCCTTTAATTTAATGGACAAACACAGTGCCATTCTCCTTTGCATTGATCATTAAATTGCTAATTAAAACCTTTCAGAAAGGTTTAAAGTTTAAATGAAACACTTCTCTAATTTTATGATACTGTACTTAGGAGAGTTAATAAAGCTTTGGAAGGAAATTATGTCTTACCAAAACTTCCTTCTAACTTCATCAGTTCAGATAAAATATAGGGTTCTGCACCAAGGCACAGCACAGTTCTTCCAAGAAAGTTTAAACAGTCTTTTGAGAATGTTTTAAGATATTTCAGTTAAGAATCAAAATACTCAAACTTGTATGTTTTTCACTTTGAATTCCCTTATTCAAGAAATAAGCCTGGACAAACTCTATGCACAGAATCATTTAGGAATTCAGGAATTATTAAAAGAAAAATACATATTAAACTACTACTCAGACTTTGTCAGTGACTTAGAAATAATGATGTGACATCCAGGCACTTACCTCAGAGTTACATTTCAGGTTTTCCTTCAGAGGCAGCAAATACAAAATACTGTTAAATTCCAACTTTCATTTCTCATTTCAGAAAGCATGTTCCTCCTCATGACCATGCCATAACAAGATGGCATTCAATTATATTAAACTAATGGCAGTCCCAACAGTTATCTCCCAAAAATTCCTCAATAATTCTCTTTCAATACCGGCACTGAGGCTACAATTCCGTAATTACTGACAGCAGATGCATGTTCCTGCTCACAGTTGCTCCCAATCAGCACAGACACACAGGCAGATTGCTGCAAACTCCACTGCAGCACACAATATGAAGTCAATGCTGGCCATGTGGGAAGACTGACAGTATGGCATAGTGCCTGCTGCTGTCACGGTCATCTATCAAAAATGTTTGGAGGAATTAGAATTAGCAGCATAAATTTATAACTAACCTGTGCTTTTATGTCATATGGCACTGGGATTTTTGAAGCAATAAGAGGACCCTCTTACAATCGAACTCGTAGCTCTCTTCTTCTTGGTGCCTCGTACATCCAAAGACCATACGTAAAACCTGTTTGCCAGACATCAGTGGAGAATCTGCTACTGCATTCTCCTGAAGTTAAGCACTGTGAATTTCAGGCAGACTATGATAAGGCCTGATACGAAGTAGATCCTTTTTCACATATGTCCATGTATGCAAAAGGTCAGTCACAACCTAGCCTAGTATCAGTAACTACCAAGTACTGCATACAGCAGTATCACAGAAGGATAATTTTTTTTCAGAAAAATCACACTTGACTGCTCTCTCACACTCTCTTTCCTAATCAAGGGTGCTAATTTTGAATTTAATTTTAATTTCAAAGTAGCTAGACTGGCCCCATTTAAATTCAAAGCAAGAGGTATTTAAGATCATCTCCTCTTGTGACTAATAAACTTTGGCTCCCTTAGCACAGATGCATGGAGGCAAAGGGGGGGGGGGGAGACAAATGTCAGTGGAAATTAATGTACATGGGACTGCATACTGTTCAAAATCAGAATTTCAGTAGGGATAAATGACCTTTGTTAACTGATTGTAGATTTTTTTTTTTTTTGTTAATAAATGGCATTATAAAATACAAGGCATAGGGCCTTATACTGCCATATAACTTCACTGTTACACTGTGTCTATTTTAAGCTGGGGGTTTAATAAGTGATGAAAATCCCTCTGCTTGAGACCTCAGCTGTTTTTATTATATTTTCTGACTACTGGGAATGGTCAATTCTCACTCATATAATATTCATGGGGGTTTGATTTTTAATGGGGAGTTGCATTTACAGGCTTTTGTGCAGGTTCTTCATTCCCTTGCAGACAGAGAAAAACCTCTGGATGCCTTCAAAACAACTAAGATGAAGGTAACACGTATAACAGAAATAAAGGGAATGGGGAAGCCAAGGATTAAAAGGATATTCAGTGTAAATTTGAGTAGTTACCTACCTATAACATTACCAGTGTTTTCCTACCCAGTTACAGCTAGGCACATATATTGAAGGAGGGCTGCTTAGGCAAGTAGCTTCTTTTTCAAATGGAACAATACAAAATACCAGACATACCCTGGCATCAAAGTTATAACTAGAAAGATGAAGAAGTAACATTTCCACTCTTCCTTTCCAAATCCTCTTTCTTTCCATTACAGATACAATAAAAATTATCACCTTTACTACACAAAGTCTAAATTAATACAATTATGTAAATACTTACAGGTATATCATATGAAGGATTTTTTTCACTAAAATAAATTACTGAAAATCCTTAATAATAAAGAACTTGCATCAGAGATTTTTTTCAAAAGGATTTAGAAAATATTTAAACCTCAAGAGAAGAACTATAGGAGCTGACTACGAGTGCTTGTTGTTTTTTTATCTGGAATCCATAAAAAAAATCTGCAACAAAAGCCACATGAGCAAAATATTATACCAATCACAGAATATCCTGAGTTGGAAAGGACACACAAGGACCATCAAAGACCAGCTCCTGGCCCTGCACAGGACAGTCCCAACAATCCTCCTGTGCCTGGCAGCAGTGTCCAAATGCTTTTTCAGCTCTGTCATGTTGGTGCTATGATCACTTCCCTGTGAGCCTGTTCCAGTGCCCAGCCACCCTCTGGATGAAGAGCCTTTTCCTGATATGCACCCTAACTCAGCTTCACCCCTGACTCAGCTTCAGGCCATTCCCTTAGGTCCTGTCACTGGTCACCAGAGAGAAGAGATTGATGCCTGCCCCTCCTGCTCCCCTCTTGAGGAAGCTGCACTGTGGTGAAGCCTCCTTTCAGTCTCCTCTTTTCTTCATGAAGATGTACATGAGACTATTTTCAGAAATGAGGAAATATTTCATTATTCTGAAGGTATAGTAATTTTCTTTTTCTGTTAAACAAAGAAGACTACCAAAAACCAGAAACAGTAACCCTTTTGAATTGTTTGCGGCTTCTTTTTGAAATTTGCAGAGACTTTTTGCACTATTGCTCATAACTCCCTGTGAAAAGGCCAAAGCTTCCAGGAATAAAACCCTTTAGTAATTATCAGTTAAGTTAGAAACACTAGGAAGGAAAAATTCATAGTAGCATGTAACCTACTCAACAAGTGGGTCCCACAAAGTGAAGTGCATGGTCCTTTTCACTGCCAGTACACAGCAGTATGCACTAGCAATTTACCTGAGGTACATGGCAAAACATAGTAGCATTTTTCTGGCCTACTTGAGCCTTTAAAATAGAGTTCAGGGCCAGGACTGGACAATAACCCAGATATTGTTTTGCAGAAAAACGATCCAAGCTTACTCTGGAGAAAAGAGAAAAATACTGACTTTTAAATCATCCTCAAATCATCAGATACCTGTATTGTGTCAACTGAGATCAAGGGGAGGTAAGTCATGGAACAGTGTAACTAATGTAACTAATAAGCAGTGTAAAACTGCATTCATAAGCTTAACATGTTTGATAAATGAGCTGTAATAGCATTGCTTGTCGATTGTGTGTCTGTATCTCAGCTGGTTTACATTGCTCCATTAGCAAATGAAGCATTACAAAATTAGGCTGGGTTTGCATTTTCACACATAGAATGACTGTGTGATATGGATACAAACATCCAATTCAAAATACATTATTATTATTATTATTATTATTATTATTATTATTACCATCATGTGTTGTGTTTGAGGTTTTTTTCTCAAATCCTAAATAAATGGCTTAAAGCCTCTGGGACCTTCATGCCCTAGACAGTCCTTTCTGAATCCAGCCTCCTTCAAAGACCACAAGCTACAGTGCTGAAGTAGACTTGCAATTGCCAGGCTTCCCCAGTCCAGAGTACTCTTTAACTTGTGTAATCTGTTAACCATTCAATCATATAAGATGCTTTAATAATATTTTACATGGCCATAATTCTTTATGGAACTGAGAAATACATACATTTCATCATCTGTTGAGAAAAAATATATACAGTGGTGATTTCAGCCCCGAGGAGAGTTCTAATTTGCACTTTTTAGCTGTTTCCAGCATGCTACTGCTGTGCAACTCCATCATAAATACCTGCCAAGAGTATTCATTTCACATTTCTGAAGATTAATTCTTCTCTACACATTCATTTCTTAGAATTTCTGCCCTTGATGCCCCTTGAATGGGAATATCGGAAGATTTACTCCGGGAGAAGGAGTCTTACACAGAAATTCTCATTAATTTATGTTGATGGACTACACACTGCACACAAGCTGGAGTTGTAGTTAGGAAGACAAAGGATCCCATGTTTCACTTTCAATATACATCTACCACTCTCTAACCAGAAAGCCACTTTCTCTGCATCCTGCCATCACCTACCCAGCAGCCCCAAACTTCCTTTGTATCACCTTTTTCTCTCACCACTGATAAACTGCTGATGCCTTAACTTTGACCATTTTTCTCCTGAAGGCAATGCTAAAGATGCCTAATGAGGTCAAAAATGTAAGAGTATACTGGAGTTTGGTTTCTCATGCTCACAGACACATCCATTAGTTCTGTTTGTGAACTGATAAATCATTATCTTAAATCTAGTGACATTTTCCAGCCCACTACTCATGTTAGAAGGACGCTCCAGAGCAGAACACTGCCGGGGACTATGATCAAAACACGACAGAAAACTACCAGAAAGTTTTTAATGAAAGCAGTTACTAAACCCACACTGAAAAGATTACCACAGTTTCCTGTGTTCCTCTAACTGATGTGTAAATGAGCTCTTAGGCAGAGAAGAATCGAAAAAATCCTGATCACACCTCACCAGACATCAATGAAAAATTACTCAACCAATGAAAAATTACTTGTCCTGCTGTGACATTTTATGATTAATGTATGCTCTGTGTGTGGGGATCTACATGTGTTGGTATATACAAATGTAATATCCATGGAAATTATGATTATACAGGTATATGTGTATAATTGTTTTTAAAACTAATTAATAATGGTCTTATGTTGGTTATACTCATATTATGCTAATTTATACATTTCTAGAGAGAGAATCTTGCTGGATACTATCATCTTTGTCACAGGAATAGTTCAACTACTGTGCCTTCCAGACTATCCTGAACAGATTTTTTTTTTTTGGCATTTCTCCTGTGATTTGGCTGAAGAAAATAGATGGACATTGTGGAAAACTGTGTTATTCAACTGACCTTTCAGTCAGGTGGGCTGAAAGACTGGAATATGAAGCAATAAAACAAATAATAACAAAAACATCTACTGCAAACTATTATCATTATGCCAATTAAATTACTATTAAACTGTACTTTAGAAGCTTTTTATCCTTTAAGACCACATAAAGGCTGTTCCCTAGAACAACTTCTGTGAGGTTGTCTCTGAGCTTCTTCTTAGCTACTATGGACAAAGAGGGATTCAACAGAAATTTATTTCTGCCTTTCCTTCCAGCAGACCCTGGAGAACACATTTCACACAGAAGAATTTGTCAGGACCCCTTGAACTCAGGGAATGAAAGCAGATTTTAATAGAAAATTAGACCACATCCCAAGTAGTGAGTACAGATTGATACTTTCTCTTATTCAAAACCTCACACAAGCTGGGGTGAGCAATTTTCACATGAACTACAATATTGGCCCTCCTTTCTTTAAGTAGATATTAAAGAGGAATTTTGTTGGAAGTAGATGATGTTTAAGGAACCCAAACCACTCTATATAGTCTCTGGGCATTAGCCTATTATTTCAGGCACCCAAAGTCATACTGTGTGGAACTTTCATAGTATTTCCCATCAGAAAATCTGCCCAACTCCTGTAACATTGGTCAACCTCTACTTTTCAAAAGAGAAGCCCCTTATGTGTCAAGCTTTTTACTTGGCTTTCCTCATGCCTGTCTTCCTCCTCCCCCCTTTTCTAACAACTTCACATCAGATCCTAAACGGTAAAAATCCCACAATAATTAAACTAATTCTTGGATATTTTAAAACTTAAAGCCACACACCACTCTCCCATGTTAGCAATGAAAACACATCCAATATCTTTATTTACATTCCAGTCACATTGTGCCAGCCAGAAATACCCAGAACTTCTTGAGAACTCATGGTTTGTTAGTGCCAATACCCTTCTGAACCAGAAACATTTATTTTATTACACTAAATAATGTCAAATCATGCACTTGCATGCTATAGGGGATAGCAAGTGCTCTGTGAGTAAATTAGATTTTAATCACTTCCGAGTTTTATTAAACCAATTTTTCTTCCTTCTTAGAATGACTGTAATTTGACAAAAATACAGAATTTAAGAGCAAGAGAAAAAGCTGCATTAATGGCACTTTGAAGGAGTATGAAACTTCTATAGTAGAAAGAATGTAAATGCATAGTTCTGGTTTTCTCATTCATTAACTAAATAATATCCCTATTTTCTAAGTCCTGCTTCCAAGAAATAGCCATGCAACTTGCAAAATACTAAACAAGTACTTGGATGAACCTACCCAAAATCTCTGACAATTTGGGTAGCATCAAAGCAGGCAGGAAAGGAATAAAATACTACACTGTCCAATGCATTGTTGCAAGTTATTTATTCCCATTCTGATGCTGCATGCATGAACTGCCCCTATTTGATGAATCACTGAGGAAAATGGGCTCTGACAAACCACCCCTCTTTCAGCAGCTGTGTACTATGACAGCATCAATAGAAAAACACATCATTGGTTCTAAAATGCCACATTTTTTCCATTTACACTGAATAAGACATGAAACTCCTTCAGGGAAGTGGCACTATGTTATCATTAAGGCCTGTTGACACTATGGAGGGTGTGCTTTGAACTCTATTCTGTCATCCCTCTTAATCTCCAACTGATCACATTCTACTCTGAAGAGAGAGAAGGGCCTTCTGCACATTGACAGTATTGCCAGTGATGAAATATTGCACCCTTTAAAATCTCATTTGCAGATTGGTTTCATTACCACCCACAACTGGCTGGGATCCATGAGGGAACACACCTGCTCTCATTAGGGCCACATGATGTCTGCTGTTAGCAGTATTTCCATGCAAATAGGGGGACAGGGAGATGAAAGCTCTGGGAAGTGTCTTTATCTTTCTGCTGATTGGCTTTTCCACCTTCATTTGGGAGGTAACACATGCACAATCTGTTGATTACTCTAAGAGGCTTCTGATGGACTTTACTGGCAGTTTGCAGGTATGGACTTTTACTGCATGCTTTGGCTTCCCTTTTCCATCATGCAGCATTTCCAATCATCATCTAATGCACATGTTTGTCATTTTCAACTGCAGATGAGTCCCTTAGGCTAAGCAGTCTTCACTGGCTGAAAAAGTGAATTCCAAACTAAGAGTATTTAGATGTATAGAGAACAACTATATTTTCCTATGGAGTTTTTGGGATGGTTGTTTTGTGCAATTATAGAACAGCTTGAGTTGGAAGGGTCCTTAAAAACATCACCTAGTTCCAACCTCCCTGCCATGGGCACAGACACCTTCCACTGGATCATGTGTGTGTCAGCAAAAAAATCTCTAGTTTAGAGCTGGTTTTACGTTTTAGTATGTAATCCTCTTGGCAAAATCAAGAATAGCATAAATGTTAAGATTGATATTACTTTTCCACCCCCCCCCCCCCAGATCAGGCATGAAGATAAACCAAATAAAATGTTCTTAAGTCTAGATGGTAATATCTACTTAGGTTAAATTACTTTTGAAACTGTTTTAAGTTAAACCAACATACCTTTGCTATATATTTAAGGCCTGTATGAGTCCACATAAACCAACAGGAAAAAGGGGAAAGACATAATAGAAAAGAACCACCGTTAAGAAAGTCAACTTCTTTGTTGCTTTGAGTTTAATACTGTACAAGTGTTAGTTAATCCTTAAAAAGGTTTAAACTCATTCTATACTTAAATTAAGATTCAACTGAGTTTTGCTTATAAATAATCTTTCTTTACATTTTTTCATAAACTGAAATAAAAAGCTAAAAATCAGCATCACTATTGGAACTCTTGCAGATTTCCTGGGAATGTTACCCAGATAGTTGCCCTAAAAACCCATCAAGAAAGCTACTTTTCGTATTAAACCACTGAGACCGAATAGATTGAGATTAGACTGAGCCCAGAACCAAAAATGAAAAATCCACCTTCTCTGTCCCGTCCAAGAAAGGGTGGAAATTACCGAAATTCTCAGTGGGTATTCAAGTGTCTCCATTTTAACCAGCTCAGCCCTTGGATACAATAATGCATTTTACTGGATCCAAACATAGCCTGGCTTTCAGTACAACAGCAGAAGGACTAAGAGTGAGTCAACACATTATTTATGATACTGAGCTGTAGAGAACCAAGGCTCTGAAAGAGGTGTTGCTAAACAAACAAGGATATGGCATCTGCTTCCAACATCTGCTCTCTTAACAATGCTCTTCACTTGTCCACAGACTCTTCTAAAGCCCTGACATTAAAGTTCACATGACATTTAAACCACAAACAACTTCTTTAAAAGTTAACTTTTCACATAGGAAACATTCCTGCTCCTTAATTAGTTCTTATCCAAGATCGGTAACACTGATATTATAGCCAGATATAGGGGATGAAGGGAAAGCAAGCAATGAACAGGAACATTGTGAGTGTAGACAGGTTATAGCAATGTCATCCTACTTCATCAGGCCTTATTACAAGGGTCACTTTTAAAGCATATTTCTGTTAAGGCAATGAAGCAACAATTAATAAATAAGAAAATAATACAGCAGACAGTTTTATGGGAACTCAGAGGAACATTTTTATCTAACTATATGCAAATCTGACATTATTTTGTTGGTTTTGCCTTATGAAGTGTTTATAAGAGCATATTAAAAACTTACTGTCCCTACTAAAATAGATCAAAACGAGTCTACAAAACCATCAGAATATAAGATGATGCAGTGGACTTGGATGAACACAAGTATTTTCTGTGTTTGGGTTTTTTATTTGCTTCTTTAAGTAGCTAAGTCTCCGTAGCCACTTGCTATAAATGAAAGAGAAGGGATGTAGTGCCTACAAGAATATTCCATACCCAGCCTAGTGTGGTAAGAAATGGGCCAAGTGTGAAATGGCAGTTTCAGACACATTCTGGTTCCTTCCCCTGCTCCTTTTCTGGGCCTAATGCTGTCCTGCTATAGTGGATTACAGAGCACCTCTTCTTTTCCCATTCCCCTCCTTTCCATGGGAGGCACACTAGGAAAACCATACTCCTCAGCCCTCTGCATTTAAAGCCAGATGCTTTTAAGAGCTCAAAGGCATTAGCACTCAACCTCTATTTTTAAGGAAGTTCCCCCTATTCCCCTCCTCTAAGCTGCTCTAAAAATCCTACCTCTACCATTGCATGTTGTGTTAATTCTAATTATTTTTTTGGCAGGAAATGAAGCAGTTTCAGGCTAAGGGTTGTAAAATGCAACTCTCTTTCCAAGAGAAGTAAAACAGACAGTCTCATTCACACTTTTGCCCTTTATGAGTCACACAATCTTCAATCATTTATACATCTTGCACTCACCGCTTCTGTGAAATATAAACAGATGGGTTCTAAATGATTCTTCACAGAAATAGAACTTTCATTCTCAGATGACTACCTGCAATATATTCTTTAGAATGCTGCTCCTGAGAGTTTAAGAGAAAAGGAGCTTGCTATATCCCCCACATACTTTTTCTTATTCAAACTCTCCCTTAAAATCAACTGCTATCTTTAGCTCCACATTAGGGTCTCTCCAGTGTTATCTAAACAGTCCCTCCTTTCTCTAACATGTTTTTAAAAATTATATAAACATAAACACTGTAAAGTAATACCACAAATTAAAATGTAGTACATATTGTAGAATACAATATTTTATGCAAAACACTGTATGAGCTTTTTAATGTTTTGGTAAGCATTATTTATATTTATGCCACTATCTGAATAGCACCTGTAATACAACAAGTAAGTGTGGGTGTTTTGAAGGTAATAATTATTCTGAGATTCAAAAGAAGTGAGGAATATAATAACATTAAAGAATAGAGAGCACAGTTTTCATTAGTGCTCTGTTTGAGCAGTACACAGGAGGTTATTATTTTTGTAGGTATAGCAGACCTGTGGGTACTATCACAACATAAACAAAGAAACTTAAGATTAACATTAAAAGGGAGATTTATTGCATATCAACACCAACAACTTTGTGGCAGAACACATTCCTGCAACCACTGTCACCAACAGTAGTCTGGAGAAAAACTCTGGTGTAATTATTCTGTAGGGTTTCACGTGACATCGGAACATCTTATTTTGGTATCTAAGCAATTACATCCAAAAACTCCTGCTGACCCAGTCTTGATTTCATCACCAACGGAGAGGCTGAGACTTCAGTGCTGGCAGTTCCCAGAATGCTCCCCATTTGCCAACAGGCTGGGTAAAAGACAGGGCTGCCCTTCCACAGTACAGTCATTAGAATGACCACTAAGGGGTAATTAACAGCAAAAGCAATGGGAAGCAGAAGAAAATTCAAACAGATGAATGAAAATGCAAAGATGACTGGGAAGGAGAGAAGAAAGGGCCTCACAGTAATACCTGCTGCCATTCTCTGGCATTTGAAAGGCTTAACAGGGAAGTTGATGAATTCATGACATTTATAGGACTCAACAAATGGTAAGCTGTGAATAAGCAGCAGGTGGAAAATGGTGATGAAGCAGCACTAAACCTTTGATTAGATATAGAAATAATTTGTAATGCATTTCCGAATGTCATTCTTCCCCTGTCCCTGTAATACAGTTCTTCCATAAAATACTTATTATTACTTTATCTTCTTTTAATAACCTAAGTCACATTTAGCATTACAGCATCATTTGTGTCTCCAACCCTCAGGCCATACTGGGCACTTTTTTATGCTAGGAGACTCCTCTCTGAGTGCCTTTTTGTACATTTCTGCCTAAGGACAGGGTTTTATCAAGCCCTGTGTTAAATTTACTGCCAAATGCAGGTCTCACTCATCCCAGTCCTAGCTGAGTTTCTCTGCCCTGCATTCTCCAGTTTCTCAGCTCCACATCCTCCTGTGTACTGGACCACTACAAGCAGTCTACTACACACTACAAGTGTGACCTGTCCAGAACTGGCCCAGGGAGTAATCCAGTTTAAAAGGGATCTGGACAAACTTCTAAATTTGCATTTGCACATGCACTAACCCACCACAGAGGATTGTTTTAACCTAGATTAGATCCCCCATCTGGAGGAACTCTCTGGCTATACAACTCCTTCTAACATGAGAAGGGATCACTGGGGAGACCTGGCAGGGAACAAGGAAGAGACAAGTTGAGACACCTTTAGCTGTTTATGCTTGTTTACAGACTTCAAGAAAAATAAGGTTTAAATCTCTTCAAACCAAAATATTTTAGAAGATATAAAATGTTACGTATCAATAAAACTTTCAAAATTAGCACAGTTTCACCAGTGTAGCTCACACCAGTGACTACACAATTCTAAATTCCACCTTCCTCCAAACATCCACAAATCCTCCCAGTGGGAACTAATCTAGCTTGTTATTATTATTTTAATCAGTATGTTAAGATTTTTGAGGCAAATTCCAGTAGTGGCTCCGTAATAGGAGTACATTTGGTATGAGGGCACAGAATCATGAAGCAAGACATAGATAACATTTACACAACGTTAGTGCTGAACCGGTAACAACTCATTAAATTGATACCATCTGCCTCCCCCCAAACAGCACAGAGCTCTCATCTTAGACTCTGAATACAGATCTAGTAATAATAAATGCTAAACCATAGCCTTGAGGCAGCTCATCTACAAACACTGAGATATAATGCACTTAGTGTATCATCCTTCTGGAGAATGCTTCAAAGTTCTGGGAAAGTTTTCCATGTGAAGTACAAAACATCCTCCCTTAAAGTATTCTGCAGCATGGAACCTCGTAGTATAGCACAGTGCCAAAATTCCAGCAAAGGAAGGGAGAACAGATTGTGGAATAAAAAAGACACATGGTAGAGTTATTCCAGGTTGCTAGATGGGCTCAGTGAAAGTGGCTGCAAGTTCCACAAATCTCAGGGTTAACACTTTATTAGGAACTCTGCTGAGACCCATGGGGTACATGCTCCATGTCCAGCTCCTCCAAGCCTTTTATGCACGGAACTCGGAATCAAGGCATCAGTATTTACATCTTGATAAAGCACTAACTGCTGACAAAATTTATAAAAGTAAGAGCAAATGGTGATAAATAATGATATTCATAATAAAGTACATCTTCACCAGTCTGAAAAATCACAACAGCTGTGTATGGGTAAGTTGCAGATAGGCTTGATAGGATAGTTACAAAGCAGGAGGGGGATGTGTGTATGAGAAAAGGCAGAAAATGTTACTTAGCAGTGAGATAAAAGTGTGTGGACCAGCCCTGTGAGCATAGAGGTGAGAAGAGAGAGGGGAAAAGCAAATTCATGGTCAAGGTAACTGTGAAAAATTCTGAGAAATTCTTCATACCTGAAATGACACATTCTGATAAAAGTACACTGAACTACAGCCCCTTCATCACTTTACCTGAATGTCTTATACTTACCATCATAACTTCCACACATTTCTAGCTGTGTATGTAGCATAAAATTACAGAAGATAATGTTTCCCATGGTTTCCAATAAGTTAAAACTAGAGTTACTGTGGAGAGAATAGTATATACCCTTCCTAATAGGTTATTGTACAGATTTGTATCCAGGGTAAAAAAAAAGTCAAGACTGGTAAGAATAAAATATAAATGAAAATCTGTGTGCTAGCACCAAAATAAAAGCACAACAAAGATTTAAAAGAATGGCCTATATTGATAATGAATGATGTTATTCCCAGGAATAAGGTTGCAGGATGTAATGTTTATGTTAAGACCAAGTATCTGTCCTGTTATTGTCAGTCAAGAGAAACTTTCATCCCTTGTCTCCTGTGTCTTGCACAAGTCATCTGGATCTGACCATGCAGACTCAAACATCTTCAGCAGAGTACTTAGCTTTGAAGTGTGAGCGCATGCAAACAACTTTCTTCAACATTTGATAAGTAAATATCACCTTCCTGTTCCGTAAGATCTTGCACTGAGTTTAATGATACTATTTTTCCTACATTATCTTAATATGTTCTTTGCATTTAAAACCATATGTGAAAGTAAAAGCAGCCTAAATCAGATCCCTAAGGGGATCTCTATACAAGCATGCCTTCCTTCCAAGACCCTAATTACTGTGAGACCAGACCTTTCATTTGTATAAACATGATGTATTCAAACCTTATGACGTGATATTAATAACGTTAAGATCCATCAAAAAAGCAGCTGACACTGAGAGAAACCAGAAATAACAGTTGAAACCATGACAGAGAAGACATTTGGACAAAATGCTTCAAACTATGGCTTGCAGTGAAGTTCTTGTTCTCACTATGACCGCTGGTGTTACCAACTTTGGCTGGTTTTGGATACCTAAGTCCATCATATCTAACAAGCTCATTATGGGCTCTGTAGCCCAAACCGGGAGTCCCACAAGAACAAGTGGAAAAGACTCAGCATCCAAAACCTCTTGCTAACCAGCAAGTTCACTGCACTCCAGTAAACACCTCAGCTTTTCTGAAGCCACCAGAGTCATGGCAAGCATCCTGTATTCTTTTTTAGAACAGCTGGGCTCTCTCTCTTGTTTTTGGTCTGATATTGTTTATTTACAGAAGATACCCGGGCAGCATTTGCTGCATTATTTTGGAGATAGAATCCACCAAGTACAAGCAGATGTAACAGTTGAAGCAGCATTGTTGTCTTGTGAGGTACACATGCCTCAAAGGTCTTAAATTGTTATTTTAATCCCAATAAAGACTAACTGGAAAGTGTCATTTGGATTTTAAATATACAAAATAATCATATAAAATAATTTTTAGTGCTTGAAATAGCCTTACTATGGGGACAGGAAAATAACCTGGATATTCCTCAACTAGACAATTTGGAAAGCCAGCCAAGCAGGAATCTCCTCTGTGGTCAACATCCCTCCTCCTGAAATATGAATCTATTCCCTACTGAGTCAGGCAGACAATATCCTGGTAGGCAACATGCTGAGCACAGCAATTAAGGGTGACTTCACTTAAAACAATCAAACTCTGAAGTAGAAATACTTTTATACATACATGGTTTATTCTGGTGTAATCTACTCCAGGTATTTTATTTTATACTCCTTCTTCACTATAAGTTTACTGAATGAAACAGGTACATGAAGCTGTGAGATTCTTCAGGTATTTTTCCAGGATTCCAGACCCATCAATCATTGGTGATCTTAGTGGTCTTTTCCAACCTAAGCAATTCTGTGTTTTCCAAGTACACAACAGCAAACTCTGGGGTCACAGGCATGAACCTATAGAAATTACCTTGGTCTCTTCCCCCAGAAAGGCTGCACACTGTCCATAAGGGTGTACATTAACTGTATGCACACTATAACTCAAAAAAAGCAGTTAATATTTAGTGTCCATGTGATGCTGGGAAAAGATAATGTCTTCATCTTACAAATTGGTTACTCAAGCACAAAAAGGGTACAGAAGCCCTGCTCAAGGTCAGGGGAATAGCTGGGGAACTGGAATTGTGGCCATTTCAAATTCAGATCTAGCCAAAGTGTGATGAGACAGACCTTCATAAAGACTCTGAGAAAACCTAAACATTTGCAGGTTTAGAGAAGTTGATTTACACCCTGATGTTCTCAATGTACATGCCTGCACTGAGCATCAGAAGACAGAAAAATCATAACCTTTGTTTGTTTGCATGATTTTAATTAAAATAAATGCAGTAAATCTTCCTCTTTTGACTTAGTCTCTCTAGAAAACAGCTTATAATAGCTCAGATCACCTTTTTAAACATTATAAACATTATTTAAAAAAAAAACATGAGGAGGGCTTAAAAAAAAATCCACAGAATAAATGTATACAGACACATTGCTGTAATCAGGTTGTTGTGCCATTAGCTACCCTTGTTAAAATGTTAATGAGTAGCTTGCCATAGGCTTGCTGAATTGCAGTTTATTTCTGAACAGGTCAGCATTTTACAGTCCCTACCCCTCTGACCCTGTTTTAGAGTACTTTGTTCAATAGTTAAAACTCCCTTAATGAATACTGCTTCTTTCATGTGAAATAGGATCACAGAGCATGCTGCACAAGGGCACATTTTTAAATGTCACCGCTGGAAACAAAACAAATGTTTTGGGGTATTTTGTTTTTTTTTTTTTTGAGTGGGTATTAAAATTAAGATGTTAAGGATCAATTTACGCGCATTCTCACAGAGAAAGATACCAAAAGTAGCCATATCCCAAATGCCCAATTAATTTTAAGATTTCAACCATTAACCTTTAGAGAGAATTCCCTCTATAACAGAGTTTGGAAGTATGTCTTATTTTGCAACCAAGTGTACTAGAAAGATACTCCCATGCCCCTACTCCCACTCTCCCCACAGCATTTAAGGGTACCAAGTTCCAGATGTGGCCTTGAATGTTATTGAGGTACACAGCAAGAGATGCATCTGAATAACAAAATTATGATAATACAATTTGATTATAGTGGGGAAAAATAAGAATAATACTGAAATACAATTATCTGGGCAGCTCTAACTGGGAGCTACCGTGACTTGGTAGCATAGACTCATAAAGCATAACTTAAAATAAAAAAAAATATCATGTGGTAAACTGACCAGTATTTCTCAAAGTGTTTTCTTTGCAGGTAATTTCTTTTCTTAAAGGCCCATTCCTGAGGTTATTTATTCCTGTTATAGTGTTTCACAATGGGCTGCATCCTCGCACGATCCTTGAATAAAATCTGCTCCCATTCAACCCATATATCTGCTCAGTCTGAGAAGACCCTGAAGGAGCCAAAAACATCTTCCAAAAGAGAAACACTTCTAAAATGAAGTGTACAGATTAACAGCACACATCTCAGCCTTTTCTGTTTTGGCCAATATTGTACAGAGTAAGGAAAAGTCACTAGTTTTCATGGATCCCATTCAAACAAGCCTACAGTTGTTTTTGAATTCTGTAAAAAGAAAACTCAAAAACATTAATCAGAAGTTACTTCTCATCAGCCACAAGATCTTTTAAGTTACCTCTTTCAGACACACGTGTGTATATAGACAAAGGTACAGGTTTACACATAGAAACAGAATACTAACTTATTTTTTCCTCCTTTTCTATATGGCAATCTTCTAAATTTTCTTTTGTTCTCAATGCAAATGGTCATTGGTTCATCTTCTTTCACCCAGGACGGTTATGTCACATCACTTGACTAATATGCATGCATTTGCCACTAAAAGACATTTTAACTGAGAGCTGTCACATCCGTCATCTCCACTCGGGCTGGTTAAAATTTTTATCTGCCTTCTTGAATTAATTTCAGCTTGCCTGAGCCCAGCAGGGGACTTTAGAGTGGTTTAGTTAAATTCTTCATTTTGAAAACGCATTTTAGAGTCCTTCTATTTAGATTTCCCTCTTGCATCTAATTTTTGTTTCACATTACTGAAACAATGAGGTAATTATACATCCAGTGAAGGGGGAGAAAAAAAAAAGCAGACAGATGAGAGAGAGAAAAGAAATTATCCAATTTTGACATTTTCCTGGAAAAGCATTTTCCCCTTGCTTTTCTGCTTTTTATGTGGTTCCCTGTTATTTCACAAATTATCTGTAGCCATAGTTAGAAAGTGATTAAGCTGAAAAGGAAATATGCAAAATGTAAAGAAAAAAATTGAGAGAAGAGAACACTAATTGAGAGTCAAAACAACAAAAGAATGGAAAAGATAAACTAGAAATGAAATATTATGTCATCAAAATATTTTATACTGATCATGTCTGTGACAAAGCTGTGTGCAACCAAGCCAGGATTCTATTCCTCCTAAAGCACTCCTTCAAAAGTATGTTTTTCAGGCAGCAAGGACATGTATTAGTAGGATAGGAGGTTCAAGCTGTGAATTGGATGACAGAAACATTAGAGACTGAGTAATGACAGTAAAGGACCAAAATCTACTGAAAGATGTAGAAAACAACAGTGACCTGTGGGAATGTATCCCCATGACTAGTACTGGACTCTTGATAAATATGCTGGAGATCATCAGTGCATTGCTGTATTTTCTGCACATGTTCATAAATACTAAAAATCTCACAGGAAAAGTAATCCACCACGGCACAATGGCTAACCTGTAATAAATACTAATATCAACACAAAAATGTTCGTAAGATCTGTAAAATTCATAGGGCTCCCAAACACCTCATTTGCATGTTTGGCTTCTTTATGATTTTATGTTCTTGAGATAACAAGCCTCCAGATACACTGTAGCTGAACAGGTGAAATCCATCTACAAATATAGATGTGATGGTTTAAAGAAGTTTCCAAAATCAAACGGACACACAGATTTCCAGTGTCAAAGAAGGAAAATGAGCTTACTATCATTTAAAAAGCTTCAAGGAAAACCCCAAAACATACAGAAAAATAATTTTTTTCATGATCAGTCCCTACAGAAGAGTCCAACAGAATTATTTTATTGCTTAACTTGAAATTCCTGTGTAGCTGCAGTATCTTTTGAAGTTGAAACTTCCCTTGCAATTTTGCCCCTGAAGTAGAGGAACAGATAGGACAGGGATATAGTGACTCTTCTCCAACTCCAACACTGAACTCAACTCTATTCAGAATAGCAGAAACTCATGGATGTCTTCATAGTCAAGCTATCAGCAACAGGTCCCAGAGTCTGCAGCCCTGGCAAGGGTGCCCCAGAGCACAAACCCATGGCCCTCTGAGGTATATGTTCAGAAAAGCTGCAGAGAAGGCAAAAGTTACCTCTGGAAATTTTAAACCTGCCAGGATTTAAACAGGGCATGAACTCCTAAAGGCAAGTAAATGGTTTTGTGTGTAGTGGTTCCACTGAGGAGCCACAATATGGATAAATTCCCATTACTCCCACTGAATTCAAAAGGAGTTCTATACCCACGTCTTTGAGCTATCACATTGCTGTTCCTTAGGTACGCAGTCAGTCTGATCAAAATAGCTGTCAAAGAAAAAAATCTACTGAAAGGCAGATGCATTACAATACATGAGTTAGTGTGAGGAATAAAAAATATCTAAATGTGTTTATGCTCAAGGAAGACAGGCAGTATTAAAAAAACCCCAATCTAAATATTTTTAAGCTTAGTGCCCTTAAAACTTACCAGTCTAACCATCTGGAAACTTTAAAGCTATTATTATAAATTCTTATTTAAATGGCAGTAAAACCCATTGCTGACATGAAATTAGTCATGCAAGGGCCTGCAGATGTACATCCTTCTGCCCAAGCACTGAAACTCTGAATGCAAAGTCCAAAAGTGTTCATTTGTTCAGGCTGTGTGGGGCACAGAGAGACAACAGCTCCAAGACTTCGTTGTACAACACAAGAGGTGGAGTCTTCCCAGCATTTATTACACATATTCAATTGCAAATGCTTCTCTACTTGCTACAGGACTGACCATGTTTTTTCTACCATAGCTGAATGTGCAAAATAGACCTCAGGAATGTGTCTTGCTCTTTCTTTTCATTTCTCCTTTTGTCAGATAACAGCTGTATGGGACAACAGACTAGAGGTGAAACACTGGAAGAAGGTTATTAAAAACACTGGTTCATTTGCACTAGAAAAAAAGCACAGGAACTTCTCTGATGCATTAATGAATCATATAAAATAAATCCACTGTAATATGCTAAAATACTTACTGAAATTACATTTTATAGCATGCAAATTTTACCTTATGAAAAGGTTTTACAAGAATACTTGAAGCAACAATATGAATTTAATAACAGGAGTTCATTTTGAAAATCACATTTAAGACTCTTCTCCATATAAAAGAAGCCAACATTCCTATTGCAGAGGAACATAAAACTTTCTGCCATCTTAAATTTTTGTTGGTTCTCATCAAGATATAAAGATAGCACTAAAAAGGATAGGGAGAAAAGAGTGATCAGTGTAGTGCTTACAATTAGGTGTGTATTTGGCAGAAAATTCCATTGTCAAGGCAAGTAAGACTTATAGTAGCTCTAAGATATCAAAATTTGGCAACTTGTTATTTCATTTATTCTCCTGTAATTCTGTGTATGAAAGCATCTCTTGAGTTAGAGTTGCAATATTGCAAGAGTATCCTTGGATCCTTCGATATCCCAAACCCCACTTTCAAAGGCAACAATCACACAAGGTCCACATTCTCAAAGGTATTCAGATGCTTATCTCCCTCTATCTCCCTCTGAAGGACCACACATAAAAGACCCAAGCTTTGGGAATTTAAATCCAGTTCGCATTAATAAAGCCTACATATCAATGGAAAATGCATCATTTGGGAACCAAAATTGTTCAGGCATTTTCTGAACAACGGCAAAGATTACTTGACATATCCATATAGTACAAGGCTAGACATTACTTAACAAAGTAAGAACAAAAAAAACACATGGAAGAACCAAAAAAGTTGGACCTGAGTGAAGGTATTTGATCTCTGTGCTCAGGGGACAATAATCAATCCTCTCTGGGCACGTACAAACAAGAAATCAAGAACATGGCCCTGCACCTACTTTTACTGGGTTGACCTGGAATAAGCTTTTCCTGTACTTTACTCAAAACACTGAAAGACAAGAAATACACAGTAGCACATGGAATCTATTTCCTTATGCTTCCGCTCCCACACACTCACATTGGAGATTCAGTATGAGAAATGCCTAACAAAAAATTAAAAAGCCTTTGATGAACAAGGTTAAATGCAGCTCCTACGCATAGTAGGGAAAAATCAGAGGACCCTCCTCGATAACAATTGTAAACATATGCCACCAAGACCCAGCAGGCGGAATAGATTCGATTTGTTAGCTGATATCAGGGTGGATTCTGTCATCCTTACTCATGCTGAATAGCACTTTTATCAGCTTTTATTCTAAATAAGGTGCTGTTCAAGAAAAGATTCCCCCATCGCCCACAAAGGATGCAGTCTTTTTGCATCAAGGATCAAAGCCAAGAATTAAAATAAATAGAAAAATCAGATGCCTTTCATGTGCCATGATCAACTGTCCACATCTGTTAAAATTCCCAATCTGATAACACAGTGGTGGACTCTGCCAGAGCCTCCTCTGCCTCCACAGCATCACTGTGCCTTGGCTCCTCCAAGCAGCTTCATGAAAAGCGCCTGGCGGTGACTTCCCTCCCTCCCTCCTTCCCTCCCCCTTTTCCCTGCCTCTCTGTCAGCTCTTTGGATTCAAACATGCCCAGCTCATGCATAAGCAAACAGGTGCAAGGCACGGCTCTGCCAAAGCCCGAGCAAGCACGAGGTACACATGTAGCTCGCTGATTGTGGCATGCTACTGATAGAAGGCGACAAGGCCAGACAATAGGTGGGGTCAGTAGGTGGCTCTTTGATTTCCCTGGCTCTCCACAGAAAAGCAGCCTGGGAGTCTGCCTGTGGGGGACGAACGGTGCCTTTCCATGGAAAACATGAAAGCCCTGGGGCTACAAAACCAACAAGCGTCTGGAACGCGGACTTTGTTTCTTATCAGGAAAATTGCTAATGCAAATCAAGATGTATTCACCCACCAGCCTTGTCTGCTTGGGAGGAGATAATTAACTGTGAAAACTTCGTAATAAAACAAATAGCTCTGTGTGTATTATGAGTTTCACATACAAAATGAGATACTCCAGTAACCAAAATGTAAAAATGGACTCTTTTCCATCAGAAGGACATTCCAACTATAATCTTGCCTCATCAAGACGTGCTGTTACTCCTTTTAGATTCTTTTTGTTTTGTTTTTTGGGCTTTTTTTTCGTCCTCCTAGATTTGGACTTAAGACATTACAAACAACTTCAACAAACACTCAAGATTCTGCTGTCTCAGAAGTATTGATTGTGTGTCAATGCTGTTGGTCAGTGAGCCAACATTATCCTCATCTCAAAGCACATGCCCACTTTCAGAGAATTTTTGTAGGAAGATGACAAGTTCATTAAGATTAAAAAAAAAAAAAAAAAAAAAAAAAGCAACCAAGCAAGACAGTTGGTTTGGTATAATAACAAGGAAAACTGGATGAAATGCCTGAACTAAATAACTAGAATAACTGCACCAAGCCCACCAGCTTAAATGCCTCAACACCAATCTAAAACAGCAAGAAGAACTACCTTTTTTTTTTTTTTTTTTTGCACACCTGCTTGTTTTTCATCTAACCTTTCAATTAGTCACACAGAATGGAACAGCCACTTTTAACTCATTGCTCTGAATCATTATGAAATAGTTACCAAAGTTTACATGGTATCATAGCACATATTCCAGTTATATTCTAAAATACTGGTTTAAGAAGAACAGCAGAGATGCAGAGTTGAACTATCTGGGTAGAGAAGGACATTCCTCGACTACTGCACGCCATTATTTCAAACTGTTCACCCTCAGAAACTGTGAAAACCTGGATCACTTAAAATCATTTAAAATGTTCAAAACTTTAAAATACAAAATAAACACCTATACCTCACACGACAAAAAATCCCCATATACTGGTATTTAGCTTAATGCAAAAGCACCCAGATCCACCAGATCTCAAATCCTCCACGTACCCCAGAATTGGGACATTAAATTTAGCAGCAGGAAAGAATTTGTGAAAATCAAGTAGGTAGGACCCTAAATTTAAGTGGTGAAGCTTATTTAACCTTAAGTAATTGTATTTGACAATTCTGCTTTCAGAAAGTATAACACTTGTTCACATGTTGAACAGTTGTTACCTCACCTGTAACACAAGCCCTAAATTACCTGCCACATGGCCTGAAATGGCATGGAGACACTATTAAAACACACACATAGGGGGGCTGCTGCTGGTTCTAGGAACGTTTTCAGCCCTGGGTGTCTCAAAAGCAGTTTGTCTCAACTGACTTCCGAAGTGGAGGCACTCAAATCTGGACTGATCAATGGGCATTTGTGCTGGCAAGTTTTGCTAACAATGGGAACTCCTCCCCTTTTCAACCTTTCTCTAAAATGCTTGTACCAGACTAACCAAAATAGGGCCTTTCACCTGAAAAACTTTTCTGCCAAACTTCAGCTGTCAAATTATTAAGGCAAATCATATTTAATTTTCTATCTCCTTTTAGGTATCTCCAAGAGGCAGACTATTAATATTTAAATGACAGCTACGGCCTGTAAACTCTGACAGTTTCTTCACTATGACCTATTTTCTAAATGTTTCAAGACAGATTAGTGTAAAACAAAACAAACTATCAGGAGGTAGAGACAGCTCATTTTATCAGCATGCTCCAATAAACCAAGGCATTAATAAATAATTACATCCCTCTCTCACAAGTATCACCAGTACCAGGGGATTTCATTTAAATATGTTTGTCATAAGATTAAGTGTCAAAATACAAAATCGGTTTTTATTTCCCATATGGCTAAATTTACAAACTTAAATAAAACTACAAATCCCTGTTTACAACTCCAGTAACCTCTATGATACTCAGTTACCCAGAACCTTATTTACATTCATAACATCTTTCTCCCTTCACCTCCATTTTACTTCAAAGGCTAAAGCTAATGACCATTTGAATTCTCCACTTTGGAGGCTGGACAGCAATGGCTTACACAAAGCCTTAAAAACAGGTTATTCATAATTATGTTTACTGCAGTGACAAATACTCCTCCCTTCAGTTTGGTGATCTCAGATTCCATATAGTAGAGGAAGAATTTCACCCAAATTAAAAAGTGACTTGAAACAGTATTTTTGTCACAATGCAAAAACTGTACTAAGAAGAATAGTAACAACAGCCCTTTATCTGCATATGTATAAAACAGGAAAATTCAAGATACAAATTGATATGTTGCTTTTTTATCATCAAGTGTTCTCCACAAATACAGAGTGGAAATAATTATTGCAGATATAAAAAAAAAAATCTAAAATATAGTTTAAATTTCATCCAGAAATAAATGTGTCTCAATACAAGAAGCACCTGGTGACTCTTTTGGATAACTGGCAAGGTAACCAAACTATGAAACTTTTACTGAAGTGAACTTTGAATATGTTTTTACAACTTTTTTTTTTTTCAGTTTTCATTTCCAGTGCATTCCTACATTATCTGAAGTGTCTAAGCACATATATAGAACAAGTTCTGTAACTCAACTTCATATTTATCTTATTTTCAATGGAAATAGAAAAGATGTGTGCAGAGTCAAGTTGATCGATTTTAGTTTCAATTTGTAAGGTATTTAATCCCACACTGGATGAAGATGATCACTTTTACGAAAGTAGTTCAATTAGAGCAGAAAGCAGAAGCAGCAAGCAGAAGGAAGCTATTACCAAGTAGTTAAATGAGGACAACAAATATAGGACTCCCCTACCACACGAGGGGACAGTATCACTGTGATGTGTAATGCTCAGCAGGCTCTCCTTGGTGTCTCCTGAAACTTTCTGTGCTGTATTATTTCATAGCATGCATAATCAGTAAACACTGAATATGGGGAAAATATGGCACCATCGGTGTTACTCATGGGATTTTACCCAAGGATGCAGCAGAAATGAGCAATCACTCAGCAAGCCTGCTTGGCCTGCCTCTAATTTATCATGGCTTACATCTCATGCCTGCCAGCAGAGCAGAATTCATATGTTATTGTCCCAAACCTGTCACTTTCTGGACTGCTTTTTAATCTTCCTCCTAGGATTACATTCAGAAAGGTCACTGCTATCCAATTAGAACCTTATCAAAGATGCACATGCAGGCTGGATTCGCGCTTATCGAGAATGGGTCATAAATCCAGAAACTGCACATCACACAGTACCATTACCGTAATGAATAACTCACATGGAAAAAAGTGTCAAAAAATACCTGTGTATTGCCAGGCAAGTGTCTGATAATTTCTCCATACTCTAGAGCAGGTGAATGAGTGAAAGGGTTATTTATAATTACAGGAATGATGGAAATCAAAGACCATCGAATCCAGTAACACGTTGAATTTTATACAAAACCTGATATTGTGTATCTTTCTACACACGCACACTTCTCTGCTCTTTTCCCTTAAGCCTCCAAATGTGTGTTTTCAAGATGATTTGCGAGGATTGCTATCATTAATATATCAATAGCTATTGCCTTTTCTTCTATCTCAATGTCTTTGGAACTTATGAAGAATCACATGTGTAGTCTTTTATCAATTAATTTAATCAAGCTCAGAACTTCAAAGCAGAATTTGCTTTCAGTCTTCTGATTCAGGAACATCAATCCATAAATACAACCCATACACACATCCATACATTTCTAATATTGACCTTTGTAAAATAAGTTTTTTCCATATGTCACATATAGCTTGAGAAACACTGCAGTGTACGACCCAGTTGAAAAAGGAATTATTTAGTAAATACAGCCTAGGAACATTAAGAGTGAAAGGCATTAAATAAAAACCACATTTTTACATTGCTTGTGCTTCCAAGATTTCACTCAGTTCTCTATTTTGACAAAGTGCATTTTCAGTGTTGTCCATTCCAGAACCAGGAAAGCAGCACATCTTTGTCACTAAAAGCTCCACTTGTTGAATAATCACCTGGAAACACCAAACATTTTCAGTCCCTCACACTTGTTTACAGGGATTATACTAATTTACAAACAGGATCAAAGCAATTCTCTCAAGAGGATAAGCAGATGAAAGAACTGAGTAGGTTTAAGCACTCCTGTAAAAACCATTCACTCTTTCTCCCACGACACTGCCAACTTCATTGGTCAATATCTGGGAGGCATGCAAGTAGTGGAAGAGGAATATGGAATAAAGTCTCAAGTCCTACTGCATTACCCACTTCCAGAATATCTCTAACATAGCTTCAATATCTAACCATAATAGAAAACTTAAATTTACAATCCTTTCATCTTTTTATCTTTTTTTTCCCCCATTCATCATTTTATTCTTTCTCTCCTTCCTTTGATTGAGGTGGGATTTTTTTTTTTTTAATTACTATGCAGCTATTGAGGACTCCAGGTGCTCAGATCAACGGATCACACAAAGTAAAGTCTGACTCTGGAGATGAGCTTCCAAAACAAGGTGGGAGATACACTGATAGACCTGCTTTTCCAATACGGCAACATCCATTGTATTCCAAAATCAGTAACAGCCATAACTGACTTTTCACACCTACTCTGATTAATCCTATCTATGCACTAAGAACATACATTACCCACAGTTACTGAGCAAGCCCATGCAGACAACAGAGATATTTTTGCGCTAAGCTACAACACATAACAGACCTGAATATATTCCTGCATGTGGATTTATTGCTAGCTCAAGCTGGATCTCAGCAGCTCATAAAGAAAAGTAGATGTGGTATTTAACAAAGCCAAAAAAAGTGTGCAAACCAGCACACTTCAGCATGAAACCCTTTGCCTCAGCCTTTTTCATAACAAATCCTATGTGTTTTCAGGTCTGATATGTTTATGCAGCAACAACACAATGGTGCTGACTTCTCCCTTGGAATGAAAACTAAGATGCAGGTTATTTTTAATGATTTTTTTTTTAAATAATTTTTTTTCTACTTTTTTAAAATCAGAACTAGCCTCTAAATTAAGTATACATTTTATTTAACACTATTCAAGCAACAGATCTCTGTAAGGATTTGTTTTAACTGGGGCATTTGAGCTCTTAGAGAATAACAAAATGCACTGAAGGTACGTTTTTAATAGCCTGGATATTAATGTTCATTCCTGGAACTTGAACTGTGAAATATTTCACAACATAACATATATATTGCTGACAAAAGCAATGTGCCTGAATCACTCCTCCCTTCCCAATTCTTTTCTGTTTGGTTTGGAATTCCATATGGCCACAAAGAAGTGAAGATGTGCCCTATTTTTTTTTTTAATTTTATTATTAAATTTTGACCTGTAGCTTTATTTACTCACATAAGAGGCTGTCAGAATGTGCCTTGATTGGAAAGTAATTGTACTTAGCTCCAAAAAAAATGATTTGAGAAAGGCTGGTGCTCCTATTAAACTTTCTGATAAAGTAGGAAAACCACAACGATTTTTAAACTCACCAGAGCAAGAGGAATGCTTAACAATGCCTTGCCCTGTGGTTGCACATGTAGACTACTGGGCTACAGATTTTTGTATTTACAGTATATTGGTGACTTGCTGTGCAGTAACAATTTGAACTGAAATGTAAAACCTGCTTTAAAAAGAGGAAAAAAAAATCATAAAACTCACACGAACCAGAGCACCCAAGTGCTCAAACAATTCAACCCACAATAACCTGAGTGCTTCACGTGGAAGTCTGATGGACAGTCCATCTGTAAGAGTGCCAGGGTTCACAACCTGAGAGTTCAAATGTAAGTTCTCTGGGACAGAGATGGTCTTTTTGTTGTGCCTTGACATTGTTTATAACACTGGGAAGCCATTTCTCCAGGCCTCAGTGTAGTATAAATTACAGTTAATACTAATAAAATCCAGCTTTGAGGAGAGAGTAATGAATCTCCTTATTGGCGATCGTAACAGAAAGGTCACAAATTACAGGGCATGGAGCAAGAATTCCCCAATCCTGCCCAGAGATGTCTACTCCAGGTCAAGGTTAGAGTGTAGTGGAAGCACTGCAGCATTTTTTTTTTTTTCTGTCAACAAAGTCCTGCTCCTGTGATAAATTAAGGACTCAAGGCTGCAGGTCACTTTTGAACGCTTCATCAGTTATAAATTCCCCTTAATAATAAGCAGAATTCTGTTAGCAAACCTAGTGATTTACAGTAATAAGGATGCTTGTACCATTTTTCCAGAATGTCTGTCAGTTTATTTTATAATAGCTAGTATTTACAGAGCACTTTACTAACATAAACTAATTAATTATATCCTCAACTGTTTCTATTCAAAATTCTAATGATGTAGTACCATGAGCTATCATCAGATGCCCACTGAGACTTCTATGCTTGACTTACAGTATCAGATGAGCTCATAGAAAGCAGCCAGCAAAGGCTGGTTCCAAAGGGATCTTTGTTTATATGTATCACCCAATTATGTTCTTCCACCATTCCTTCAACTCCACTTTGTTATTCTGTTGTGCACATGACTAATTTCCATAGCAGCATTTTTTACATTGGACTGAAGAGTGCATTAGTACTCTGAAGTCATTTTTCAAGAGCTTTTAACTCAAACATAGTGTTTTACTTAGGACCATCAAGTAGTAAAGAAATGCTCAACCTTGATTCAAATCAGACTCAAGATTAAAAAAAACACAAAACAACAAACCAAAAAAAACAAACCACAGAACCCCCTGTAAGAGTCAAGGATATTCTAGAGTTACTGCTTTTGTAATCTATACTGATTATAATTTTTGGCATATGTATGTGGGAAATTGTTTCCTGACATAAATACAACTTTCTACAAAAGAAGCTTTGCAGGGGTACAAAAATGGAGGCATTCACTACTCTTTAGCATACCCTGGAGCTCTGGAGGATTAGAGCATTCTCTCTCTCAAAGCTAAGTCAGTGTCTCCTAGCTATTTCTCCTATGATGCTTATGCTATTGTCCTCCCAGTGGAAATTCCAAGAGGAGAGGGAGGAATGTTAACTGCAGATACTCATTCTAGCTGGCTACTGGATTTCTGAGGAAAAGGGAAAAAATTGTCAGTGAACTGTTAGACTCTGCAATATAAAACCACCACTAAGCATTAAGAGAGCAACTGAAGACCAATTTTATCAAAATACATTGGAACCTTCACTCTGAGATGAATATTACATTTTAGTTAACATTTTCAGGAAAAAAAAAATATTTATTTGAGCAGGGTATTAGTAATACAATCATCTCTATATTATCAGGTGCTGTTAACCCTACATTATTACAGAAATTCTAGCAAGTAAATCATATGTCAATTCTCTTTATATCAGAAACCCTTAAGTTTCAAGCGAGGATGAGAAGCAGAGAAATATAATAAAGGCATAAAGATTATAGTTTATAAAAAGTAGGTGACAACTGAGTTCATGCAGATTTCCTAGATGGAAAACAGTGCGGCCCAGGGACATTCTGTGTCCTCTAAGTAGTGTTCAGAGAGATATTCAGCCAAGGACAGAACAAGAGCCCCCTCTGTTACTCTAACCTTGGGCTCCCCAGGGTCCTAAGTGCATTCCAACATCTCCAAATCACACAAGCCTAAACAATGTCCAGAGGACCTGAACGAGAACATTTTATAGCTTTAAAGAGAAAGGAAGTGTGCATAAGAAAGTTTTATTCAAGCAGGTCATTTTAGGGTCAATATAGTAATTTAAATATCAAGCTTTTTTTGTCAGCATCCATTGCTGCTAAAATAACAAAATAAATACAAACTGATAGATGAAGCCATAAGAAAGAAGTTGCTGAAGAATTTCCTTCTGTTATAAATTGGGCAACATTGTCACAGCAGATTATTCCACCTTCTAGTCCACAACAACCAGGTTTTAAATGCATTTAAGGCAGTTTCATCAAGTAAACAGCACTGGTACACTTCAGTGTCCCTCACAGCATAAGCAGCACTGCATGCTCAAAAGCAACACCAACAGGGAACACCTTTTAAACCAAAGCTGCACCACACAGCCAAGACTGCTTTTACAAAACAGAAATCAAATAATCCAGAATAAAAGCTCTAAACCTGCTGTTCAGAAGGAGGCTGATGATTGTATCACATCTCACTATATTATGATCAACACATTCACAGAAAAGAGGTCATATACTCAGTGAAGCATCTGACCACATGATATTTGCATTAGGAAATTAGCATCCCACAAATTAAACTTGGCACATACTAAGTGGATTTGAAACTGGTAATTGATAAATCCAGAAAAAGAGATATCACTGGGGAATCACCAATGAAAAAGCAAGTTCCTAGTGGAGACATGATGGTACTGGTTCACACCCTCAAAACAATTCAATACCTGCCAGTAATCAAGAAGAAAATATAATAATCACTATAATATAATCACTACTAATCCAATTTTGAGACAACACACATTGCTGGATAATGAAGTGGCAAGCAATCTATACAAATAAACATTGCTTTGTAAACTGGGCACAGTTCAAGATCTATGGTAAGATCGTATTTCAAAACAAAACAACCAAAACCACAGTAACAGAATAGAATAGTATATTCTAGAGAAAAAGGGAAATAACCCAAGGAACACAAACTTCTGATTTAACAAAGCAGATAAAAATTACCAAAATGATATCTGGATATAAGAAAATAGCAGCAAAGATATTTACCCAGTGAGCAACTGCCAGTGATTGGCTATTCCTATGATATTCTGCCAAATATTACTGTCCACACTTTTTAAAAGTACTCTAAAAACCCCACAGTTTTCAAATTATTCTTACGTCCCTTTCGTGAAGTTTTAAAATCCCAATTTATAATTTGATACTCAAAAAATTCAAGGTGCTAGAACTGTCTAAGGTGGTAAATATTCATGCAAGTTGCATTTTTCCAAGGCTTCTTCCTTAGGGTGACATTCCCACTCCAGGATTTGAGTATTTTATCGCTAGCAGTTGGGACCAGAAAAATTCAAATTGCAAGTAAAGTTAATGGATTGAAGGTTTGGGTTTTTTGGGGGATTCTTTTGGTGTAAATGAAGCACACTTTTCAAAGTATTCTGAAACCTGAAAAAATTTAATCACTATCTTACTTCCTTCAAAACTGCCTCTGGGTCCAAAGACTGTAGATTTCAGGCACTCCAAAACCATCAGACGGCCATCTAATCAGTGCTTGAAAGCTGTACTTATGAGACAGCACCTGGTGATGTGAATCCCATTTTACAGCCATTCCACACAGCTATGCAGGGAAAGTAAATGTCAACTGCATGAAACAGCTGCAGTATTTAAGACATATAACTTCTCAGAAATACTACGTGGTGTGGGCAGCAAAACTTTTTCCTCTGCAGAATATTCAGTTTGTATAATTTAAAAGGAAACATGACCTGAAGCCTAACAGGAACAGAACAACTAAAATTCATGAAGTAGTAGTTTTACCTTTGGGTCGTCTCAATATTGAAGGAGATGAGATTTCCCTCACTTGAAATCTTTACAGAGGCATTTCAATATTTATTCAAAACAACATGTAACAAATTCAAGCCCTAAAAAAAGCATGTATCTTTCCAGCCACACATTATTGATCCTGCTACAGAAGTTGTGGTTTGGGTTATGCAGCATGTCAAACTACATGATTTTGAAAACGGTGACTTAATTTATTCAGATTATATAATTCAACACCAAAATGGCAATTCAATTTCCCTTGCTCAGCAAGAAGGTAATTAAATAGTTTTGAAAATAAAGCCTCTTAAGTAGACTCCCACATGCAGGTTAGGCAATAGTTCTGGAAAATAATAATAATAATTAAAAAGTGTGCTATGTTTTAACTTCTACTGCAGTTTGAGAGATAAATATAAATTTGAAAGAGTCGAATCATGTGACTGGCTCATTTCTTTCCGAAGCTCACCTGCACTTGCTATGTTGTCTACAGCTTGAAGACATCCAGAAGAAAAGTTGTCCAGGCATAGGCTGCTACTCCCATGATGAGGAAAAAATTCCCAGACATTTATAGTGTCTTGTTTTTCTGTTTGACTGCACTCATGATAAGTTAAACATGTATAAACAAACATTTATGTGTCTTTGTGTGACCATTCCCAAAACTATCTTGAATGGCACTGAAACTTGGTTAATTCCCCTCTCTACTCCTCTTTTCCTTCCCCAAAAGTTAAATTCATTCAAGGCAATTAAGTTTTTTGCCAATAAGTTGTGGAAAGCAAACAAATAGGTAACATCATCTAAACATGTTTCCACCATTATCCTCTGACTGAAGAGAAGTCAATATCGCTTTATTTTTGAAATATGAGAGCTACCTTTCCCCCTCTCCCAGCTGCTGTAGTGTTAGTTAACCTATAAATTATGGTCAATATGCTACCACCCCACCACCACCAGTCGCAAGTTTCTCTCCTAGTCACAACTGCAAATGATTGTCCCATAATTTCCTGCTTTTGAGGCTGTTGGCAGAGTTGTCAAAAGTACGGAATTGCTGTGTGAGACCCTCACAACCGGCTTCTCCTCTGATCTATGGGACACCTCAATTCCACAGCTGTCACAGTGCTGACACCAGCTCCAGTTAATGACACCGTGTCATCTTCCCTGACTCGTTTACCTGCCGACTCTCCAAACAAATGGACACTAGAAGGGAAGATAGGGAAGTGAGCAGCAGATACCATATTCATCATAATCACTATGATACACAGTAGAAGAAAATCAATTCCTCTTAATCGAATGGAGTGACTTATTAAGGGTTATAAGTCCTGGCTGGAGAGCTGTACTGATTGGATTATGCTGGGAGAGAAATTATCAAGGAGCTCTTGAACTCTTTCCTTTTGTCTTCTGGCTCAGAGTTGCTATTAAATGATTATCTTATGAGAATCTCAGTAAGCAAGTCATGCTCTGATCAGGGAGAGCAGCAGGAAAAAGGGGACTGAAAAGGTTCCTGAAGTGTTGACAGACAGTGATGTGAACAAACAAAATATGCCCATTGCAGCATTTCTGACTCTTGATTGAAAGAGCACAGCAATGGTACCTGAGACAAACACTTGAGACTTCCCAGAACAACCCTTTTCAATTCAGTACGGCCTCAGCCACTTGACAGATTGATAAGGAATGGCTTCAATTGTGACATACTGCAACTGCAAATTAAAACTGTCTCAAAATCCAATTTACAACATTTTTTTCTTCATTTAGGAAATTTTTTCCAGATTGTAGAATTGGTGAATCAAACATAAATCTATACAAATGCTACTTAAGAGATTAGGAGGCAAAGTAAAGGTAGACTAGAGATAGAAAATAAACATATAAGATGAGAACTGGCAAAACAGAGTTTCTCTTTCTCGTTAAAATAGCAGATGGTTATCCTGCATTTGGGAGTCAACTGCAGGCTTTTAAGTGTTAGAATAAGAGTAAGATCTAACAAATCCTATTAGGAAACCTGGGACTAGGGAGTTTGTGTGTTTAAATTGGAGAAAAATATGTTGTCCTAGTTTTGGGCAGGACAGAGCTCATTTCTTGTACAGCAGTCAGGTGCAGTGGTGCCCATCTGTTAGCCGCAGCTGCTGGGAGGCTGAGCCCACTGGATTGCTTGAGCCCAGGAATTCTGGGCTGCCATGTGCTCGGCTGAGTGAGCATGGCCACGTCAGAATGTTATTCAGTACCATCTTACCTCACGCCAGGGACTGGACAAAGGGGCTCTCACTTCCCAAAAGAAAGTTTTTGTGCCATTGTTTCTTACCATTGTGATTGGAGTGTGTTTTCCATTTTTATCATCCTCTCTTTGTCTGCTTTTGTTAGTATTATTTTTTGCTGTTACTCTTTGTTTTCTTATCTCATTGCTGTTTCCAGTATATTATTCTTATCTTAACCCTTCATTTTTACCTTTGTGTCTCCAATTCTCAACTCCCCCCCAGCGCAGGAAGGGGTGGGGGAAGCAAGTGAGCAACATCAGGTTTGGGAGAATCTCAGCTGAGGCACTGAATTGGGGAGTACTATTCCTAAATCATGGCACATGAAATGATTCTTCCTCTGACTTTTCAAAGCAAGAATCACTGGAATTAATGGAAGCTGTGTGCCCACACCCTCCAGGATCATCCTGACTGCTACAGATGGAGTGAAGGTGCACCACTGCTTTTATTACCAGCAGTAGGTCAGAACATTCACAATGCATTCCTACGGCAAAATTCTAGGGAAGCAAATGATACAGAGTCCATGCACATCAGCTAATGATCTGCTTCAGTAACCTTAAAGCTCTTTCAACAGCTTTCCTGACACGTTACAACCAAAGTATTTAAAAGAGTTCAGCTATTTATTCCACATTATTGTAATTCTGTGCTTTACTACAAATTCCAAAGGGGAAAAGTCTCGGGAAATATAAAATTTCATTACTGCAGTTCTTAAAACAGTCAGTCTGGAGTGTTAAGTTTTGTGCAGTGGTTACATTCCAGTGGAATAAAAGTTAACTGAAAAGAGATGACAAGCTCCCATACCACAACAGCTTGTGCCTAACATAAGTATGCCTAGATAGTACAAAACCAGTTCTAACATCTTCCAAAAAGCTGTACTGGTAGTTTTAATCACAACGATTTTGCTACTTATGATTAAAGAAATATTCTTAAATAAGGATTCACAGGTTAAAAATAGAAGTTCTGCCAGTTCCCAAAATGTCCTTACACTTGTCCCCTAGGAACCCCAGAAATAGCAGTAATATCCATGTGATGAATTATATTTATCATGCACCTTTGACCACCTCAACTGCTCTCTGCATGCTAATCTATCACTTTGGGAATTATTCAACCATTCCAGGCCCCTGAGCTTCAAATGACCACCATGAGAAAGAAGTTAAAATTGCTGGGAGTAGCTTGTTCACCAGGGATTGAACACAAGTAACACTGATGAAATCTTCCGGGTATGTAGCTGCTTAGGAGCCCAGAATAGTTCCCCCCTGCCCCGTAAACAGTGATGTGTTGAATGGATTTTGACAGCAAAGTGAAAGGGAACTTTGTGATCCCAAATATCTAGATACTTTAATCTGCCCCAAAATCCTTTCTTAGGAAGGACTTGGCTCATAAAAAGCTCATGTTGACAAAGGGGAAAAGTTTCTGCCTTGTTTCCTTCCTTTGCTTTCCCCATCACAGCACTTTCAAGAAACCATCCTGAAGGCAGAGCCAAACTTGGCTCTTCAAATGAAGTGATCACAACTTAGTTACATGGTAGGAAACAGAAACTACTCTTTTTTTCAAAATATAAGAGTAGACGGTCTTAAGATGACAATACTAATTATCTGAAATACAAGAGATACATATGTACCACACACATACATACAAAAATTTACAAAAATTTATCAATACAGACAAACACTTCACAATTCTTCCTCTTTGGTATTTCCTACGATTTTAATACAGTTACTAGTCAAAAAGAACAGAAAATTAAACAATATTGTAACTTGCCAAAGAATTCCATGTTTTAAAAATTTAATAATCCATTCATTGATCATATTTACAGTTCACTCTCTGTTTTTAGATGTTACAGTAAATTAGTGTTTCCTCCTATTACATTACAAAAAAAGTTTGTTAAATTATTGCCAGCAAGTGTACCATTCTGTAAGGAGTAAGTGTACTTTTTCTGTCAGGTTGGAACCATAAGCATCATTTAACTCTCAATACAAAACCAGTTCTGTCAATATAGTTCTCTTTGACAGCTGTAATGACTGTATCTATTTTGATTATGACTTCAAATCTAGCATAAATTGACAAACTACAGAAAAAGTTCTGTATTAATCAGAAGGGCCAAGACCAACACTCGCCAGTAAGCCTGAACTTGGATCATTTTATTGCTTTATTGTGCCAAAGTCTTCAAGTGTACTGAAGTTAAGAGCAAGAACCGATTTGCAAAACACATTATAATATTATTCCAAAACTTGGTATATTTTATTTCTGATTATACAAACCTGTATCCTTGTCACCAATTAATCCTGTTTATGATAAATAGGTCAAACAAATTGAATACAAAACTGGATTAATTCTCACCTGTAGAACAATTTGAAGGGTGTAATTATAAGAATACATATATTAAAGAAGGCATGAAAACGATGTCCAATTTTTTAGATTATAAATCTAGGAACATGGACCAGACTAGCCACTAGCTTCCTTCTCTTTGTAGCATCTACAAAACTATTATTTGGCTCCAGTAAATCTAAGTTCCCCCTCAACTAAAATTACACAGGTATACATGAATAAAGGCCCTGCTTTTACATTTCTCAAGGGTATAGGAAAGATCCATATAAGAAGGATTTCCACAAAGCATGCTCATCAAATCCAAAAGAATAAACTCCTTAATAGCATTTCTGTTAACTGAACTATGACTATTTTTCCAAATATGACATATTAAATACAAAATGAATGAAATTATATTGAAAAGTGTGTTTCAACTGAATTTCTTCTAAATCCATCTGCAAAATCAAGTTACAAATTAAAACTTAGGTAAAGAAAGACCTGCCAGTCATTTTGGCACTTTCTTTGGGCCAACTTATCTGAGGCAGCTGCAAAGCTACATTTAAGGGTCATATATTTTCTTCCAAATCAGCTTCCAAATGCATCTCAGAGAATGGGCCATGACAATGGTTTAAAGCTTTATTCCCCTCTGCAGTTACAAGTCATCACAATGCTGACTCTAATCAGGTTACTCTGCATCTGTCTGTCACAAATAACCTAGTAACAACTAAATGGATTGCCATAAATCTTTCAATTAGAATTTATAACTTTATTAGCACAATATTTTTGAACTGATTGCATTACTTTGAAGAGCAGCTTTCATTTATTTTGTCATTTGGGGGTCAAATGTGTACAATGGCTGGAAGCTGAATACACAATAGGAAGCCTTACTTCAGCTTCATGGTGGTCTCCAGAATTTCCCTTCTCCAGAGACCACAGCCAATTTTTTAAAGGAACACTTTGTTTGCTGTGCTGAGGTTGAACCACTGGGCTGAATGTGACCAAATTTCTTCAAGACACACTGGAGTCACACTGCCAGTTTTACGGCCCTGATAAGGCTTCATAAGAGTAATTTGCAATTGGGAAAGTTTTCAAAGGATTTTATGTTTTTTTTCATTTTGTTTGGAGCTGTTGAAATCCATGCCAAGGATTATATCTCTACACAGGGGATGAGGATCAAGTGATACTCAATGATCCTAACAAATGTGTTTTGATACATCTCTATCTTGAGGTAGGGGGGAAAAAAGCAAAAGGCATTAGTTTCCTAAAAAAAATTAAGTATTTATTTCATTGTTATATAAGTAATCTGTGTTTTCTTTGCTGAACTACAACAATTCCAAACAGCATACATTATGGTTAAGAAAACTAAGTAACCTAACCAGCTGATGTAGATGAATATACTTCAGCATTTTGATTACACTGCTATACAAACACAAATGAATTTATGTTAAATACACAGGCACACATATACTTACACCTCCAAAAATCAAGGTACAGTTTAATTGGATTTTTGTTTTAAGGGATTAACTTCTATAAATTTTAGACATAACAGACAAAATTTGAAATTTGGAGAAAAATCTAACTTTAAAATTCAGTAATGAAACTATATTCGGGTAACTGAACTTAAAGGCACTTTCCCACCTGAAGACTAAAACGATCAGGAGTTTCCGTGGAAAAGGGAACCTTCATAAGATGAAGGCTCAGAAATAGCCATGCATTCCTTTGTGTTTTGATCATTATTAAATGGGAGTTCACTGAATTCTGCAAGGTTGTTAACGTGCATTGGATCCTCTGGCAAGATCGAAGGCTAATTTATCAGCTTTTACTGGCTGCTTGGGTGAAACTGTGAGCACAGACACAAGTAACAGGTCATTCACGGCTGTTTATACTTCGAGATGTAGGTGAAAGGTGCGAAACAGGTGAAAAGTGCAGGTACAGAGACACCATGTCTAACAGGGTACTTCAGATCATACTTAGATGCTACAGAAAAAACCAACTCAAGTAGCCCACTTGCTAGAAAGATGTTGAGTCATCAGTTTTGATTTTTTTTTCCTTGCAGACACAAAATTTTGTACAAAAAAGGGAAAGAAACTTTGCTGAGTAAATTATTATAGAAAGGAACAGGTTTATTACAATGATGCCCCTGCCACACCCAAATTAAGAACAGATCTACATTGTAACATAAGAAGTGAATCTGCCCTGATTTTGTTCTGCTAATTTAGACAATTCAAATGGGGGCTCGCAGCCTAAGATTTGACGTCTGAACATGTTCAGGCACCCCAGAAAATGAGTCAATACTTGTATTTCTATGAGCAATCTGGATCTGGCATGACAGGAATGACAAGTGCCTCTCACACATGCATGGCAACCAAAAGCCACTACAAACCAGAAACAGAAGGTCAGAAGCACAAATCACCCTCCTTCCTGCTTCCACGCACCTCTAACCTTTAACTAACCTTTCACCCACAAGAAAATTTGTTCAAGATAGCCCAGGAATCTTGAACTAGCTCATTTCAAAGATGCTATGGAAAGAAGTTTTCAAACAGACGTGCCATAAGGAGCCAAAATAACTTCTGGTGTGTCCTTACACACCTTTTACTGTTATGAAGTTTAGGAAAAAGACTTCGAAAATGTTAAACAGTTTAAAAAAGTAAAAAAATCTTACCCACTAACAAAAATGTGTACCAGCAAGGTAATTATCTTCTACACTAGAACACTCTTAAATCTCTAAAGAAAACAGGCAAGTGTACTTAACATAATATAATAAATGCTCATGTAGTGTCTAAAAACTACAATTTTTTGTAGTAAAACTACTCTTCTGTTCAAAAGCATCTCCAAAGGGATTCTTAAGGAAACAGAGCAGTAAAATTTCCTAAAACCTAGGTTAAATAAATAGAATAGGCCAGTTTATTCATCAAACTGCTCAGTTTACATTTAAGGAGACATGGCTTGATTCTCCATGCCTTGTTCCTCTTCAGGTTTAATTACACTCAAAGTCCCACCATTTCTTAGTGCACACTTTCCTGTGGCTCCTGGCTGGCCACCACCTCATTTGTCTATGTTCTCTATACAGAATACAGGCAGTGCAGGTTCAGCCCAGCCTCTGAGCCTGTAACAGGGAGCAGAGTTAGGAAACAGGAAACACAGGCCACCTGTGTTCAGCTTTAAACCTGTCAGACATGGTTTGTGACATTATTTCACCAGAGCATTGTGCTGTCAGGATAAGAGATCACAAGAATTTCTTTTGAATCTACTTTAAGGCTTGCAGTGTTAATAAAACACAGTATAGTGAACAAAACCAAGAGTTAAACCATAAAGTTTTCACACTCTTGGCATAAAGTTGAGGTGTCTGTTTTTTCAGCTCTGAATCTAACAATGTAAGCACTGCATGTTTTTAGAAAGCTTTCTGAATTTTCTTCTCAGTATTTAGTTAGGAAAATACATTAATGCACCTAGATATTAGAGCAATGAGCATCATCCACCCCAATAAATATTATAGATAATTCTCTTTTGAAAAACAGCTTTCATTCTTAAGCCTACCTAAGGCCACCTAAAAACTTGCTCAAAACAAATTCTACATATTTATAAAGATTTTAAAACTATTTCTCAATACAAAGAGCATGTTCAGTTTTAAAAAAAAATCAGACAAAACTTACGTACCTGATTTCCTTCCTGTTTAAATTCCCTTTTTATTTAAAACTAGAAGTTATCAGTTATGACTGTATGTTTTAAAAAGCTTATTTTTAACTCAAGACCATACTGCTGTAAAAGCAAGAAGTATTTAGTGTACCTAAAACCTCATTAGATTGATCTGTATTATCCTTAACCACTGAAATGGAAAGCTAAGAATATTAATATGGCAGCTTTGACATCACAACAATTGATGTAAATTCTAGGGTCTAACTTGATAATTCCTGCATGCTTCCCCCGGTGAAAGAGCAGAACTATTGTCGCATTCTGAGCATATGTGTAGTTTTACCTTACTTCGTTCTTGTAATAGGGAATTGTGACAAAGAACTGGAATTCATTTTCTACAATAACACATCTTCTGTGTCAATAAAAAGAAACAAGAGAAGTCACAAGAATTAATGAAGTTGATTATAAGTCAGAAATCTCAACAGGATATTATCAACTCTAAAGCAAGTCAAATGTCAAACGTGGGTTAAAAGTCATTTCAAGTACTGCATATATTCTTCCACACTTTGGGATAATCCCCTCTAGATTATTATCTTCTTATCATTTTTTGCCTCTCAATTTATGCAAAATACTTATCAAAAGAAAAAAATCAAGTAGGCAATAAAAGCCAAGGTACTTTTGCAGTAAGAAAATAAGCAGCCATAGCACGTGAAGTCTCTCAGGGCTAAAAGAACAACTTGTGTATAAAGCTGTGCCTGTGGATAAACAGTGATCAGTTCCAGTGGGCAAACACAGCTCTTGTATCAACAGGAGCACAGTGTCCCACAGGTACCTACTGTACGAGCATTATTGGGGCATTTCACACCAGCAGCACACCGAGCTCACAAACTCTTCTGGGATAAAGAGGCATTGCCCAACAGTTGGTGAAATAAGGGTGGTAACACCTAAAATCTGTAGCAGAGGGAAGAACTGAAACCACAGCACTTTCTTTTCCATTCTAATCAAAACCTGGAAGGAATATTAGCTAAAAAGAGAAAAAAAAATATGTACTAGTCAATACTTCATACAATGTACATTGCAGATTGAATAAAATGAAAAAAAAAGTTTCTACAGTTTGTTTATACACAGTTTTAACTCAGATTTATTTTCATTATGACAATATTTTTAAACCCATGAAAAAAAAGTTAGATCTTGAAACAAGATCCATCCATTGGTTAACCGATACAAGCACTGAATGTAAGGTTTGGGTCTGACTTTTATTTCAGTACTAGTAATAAAACTGTAGTTTAATCCTCTGGAAAAAAAAAAAAAATCAATCAATTTACCTCCTCTCAAACATCTTTTCCCCTTGGCTGAACATGACATTAAAGGTTTCAAATGTCATACTTGTAGACTATTTGGAACTAAAAGATGTCTCTATGGAACTGCTATATTAAATGGATCCTAAAGTTGTTTATGATTCAAAAGAATGATAGGAATGAGATACTTGAAAAACCTAAAAAGTAAAAAAGGGAAAGAAACAGGCTCTTAAGCTTTCCAGAAATAAAACTCACTAGACTAAGTACTTTAAGAATTAAGGATTAATTCCCTGAACCTTAAACATTAAGCCCGCTACAGAAGCAAAACATTAACAATTTACTTCCATCAAGACATTTGTTACGAGCTGGTATAATGCCAACATGGAAGCTTTACTGGACTTTAATTGATAAAAGCAACACTTCCCTCAAAGCTCTCTCATCACATTTCATGATGTCCAATAGGTTATAGATTAAAAGTCATATTTGCTCAAATCTGCACACAGTGAGCCCCCATTCTTGTTTTAGACTTCAAAAATCATTGTATATTTTCCATCCTATAAGTGTCCTGTAGCACTAAAGCAAAAGCTGCTTTCCTTCTGAAAAGCACTTTTATTTCTTGAAATGCTCCACGAGAAGACAAGTATCAGTGCATTACAGCTTTGGACTTACTAAGCTTGCCACTGGCACTAGAACACTCTTCAGTAGTTTTTTTAATAAGTGTGTTTATCACCAAAAGAGATGATGCCCTTCTAATTCCTGTGACATCTGTCCTATCAATCCTGAGCACAACACTGCCAGTACCTAGGCCCATGATCACACAGGTAGCCGAGCATGTTACTGCTCAGGCAAATGTGTTATGAATTCTCAGATGATGAACTATGGCAAGGCTGGATGTCAGAGGTGATGAAACTGATAATCCATCAGTAATTTTCTAACCACCCCAACATCTCTGACCCATTGAACTAAATAAATGTATTTAATCACTGACTAGTCAACTGATCAGAAGGTGCCACAGGGTGAAATGAGTGTCTTGACAAAGAGAAGACAGGCACTGCCTAAACCACTGTCACAACAAGCGTATCTTATCTCAGCCACTTACCCACAGACACAGATTCAACCTCAAACCACGCTATAGAATAAAATTTTTGTTTACAATGAAATACAAAATTGATCTCACAAGATTATTCTTAAGAAAATAATTCTGTAAGCATGTTCCAGACTCTTTTCTTGTAAACAGATTAGATTAAAACCACAAAAAAAACCCAACACTCCAGCCAGTTCTCATGAATCATAGCCCAAATAACACAATGTAAGCAAAGCAAAGGATGCAGCTTCCATAGAAGGTTTTTCAGCACCTTTTTGGATAATGTTGATGCTTTATCCTGGTCTTAAATACTAAGAGCCAGACACAGGTAAGGGAAAAAAGGGGTTTTTTTACCTCGGTATTTAATAAGGATCCTCATGGTGTACCACTCCGCCAAGGTGGAATGCGCCGAAATGCACACACACGATAGATCGCGTATACAATTTATAGACCTTGCAAATTAGCACATCTATCAAAGGCTCCCCAATGAGAGGCTTGAATGATTAGTGTGATATCCCACCACCTGAGGAATTCCCCCCTGGATGGGCCTATCTTAGTTTCCAGGATGTGTTCTAGAAAGGACCTTGGTTTCTCAGGATAGCATAGGGCTTTCTGGCCTCCAACTGCAAGGCCTCCAGGATGTTTGATCTCCTGGCTTAGCAGAATAAGAGGGCTATGCTAAGTTATCGGACTTCAGGAATTACAAGTATGCATGCTAAAAACACTGAGAATACATAAAAGAATAAGGTATATAAAGTATATAAAAGAAAAGGCAAAAAATCATCATGGCATCAATGTATTTTACCTCTGGTCTGACTGCCAGCTTTGTGACTAAGAAGAATGGCAGGACAAATCTCACACCCTTCACAAAAGTCTTAAGCAAACTTTTCTTGGTATGCAAAAACCTGATTGCATAGGAAGTGGTACTTTCCCCAGGTGTTCCTGTGGCAAAACAACATGCCTGCCCAGTACTGGGTTATTAATGTCTCATTCTCCTGATGTTCCGTGTTGGCAGCCATGACAGAAAGCTCTGAACTTGTTTATTCACACTTGTTTAATCCTGTCTCCACACAGCACATCACAGCCTGTGGGGCTTGGAAGATGGATGAGTGAAACCAAGGCCACGAGGGGGTCAGGGTCAGGGTTGTCGCTGAATCTCAATAACTCCATCACTCACTGTAGCCGGCACTGCAGAGGTCACCTCAACCGAGGAGTTTGGGATAGATGTGGAAAAACAGCTGGCACAAGGGTACATATATTCCCTGCAGTTGATGCTACACATGGAAACAAGTATAAATTGTTACTTTCACTGTGCCTTGAGCTGGTTTTAGTCTGCTTGGTAGTAAAAAGAAAAAAGAAAAAAAAGTTTCTTTAAAAATAGCTGATATGTATCAAGCAGCAGCAGGAAGGCAAAAGAGAAAAGCACTAAAAATCAGAACAAATATGCCAATTTAATATTTTTCCTGTAACTAAGGGAAAGGAGCAAAAAGAGCACGATGTTGCAGATTGGCTCTAGTACACAGTGACAGTGGAGGGCAATACATTTCATCCCACTTGTATTGTGCACACTGCGTGCCTGACAAAGAAGCTTCTTTGAAGCACAGACAGATGACACCAACTCCTTCTCTGTCCATTACGTAGGAATTTTAATGTGCATCCATGAAAAATCCTAATTTTTAAAAGCTTTATGTTTAGAATATGTATTTTTCATATACATACATATTTCATGCATATATATACACACATATATATATATAAAATTATATATCTAAAACATGTAATAGTTAAATAGCCGTATACTGCTCAGGTCCTAAACAATACTGACAACATTCAGTATAATTTAAGAGCTTTTATTCCCATAACTTTAGCAAATAATTATGTTTTTAATAACTATATTGCACATTGTATCCTGATTGTTCACCTGTTCTGTATGACACTGGCAGAAACTTGATCACATGCTGATACAAAACTGTTCCTTTTCTATAGCTCTTAACTTGTGTTTTCTACATCCACCTCATAATAAACTACTCTGCAAAAATGAAGTTATTTCCAAGAGATGGAAATTAGTATTATTAGCTATCTTTAAGCACATGTGAAGCGCTGGAATTAAAAGCATAAATCTGATCCCACCAAGTTCTCATTTGTTCAGAATGCAGATGCATAATGAGAAAAGTGACATATAAACTTAGATCTGCACATATGCACAGTGTATTTATGATACACAGTCAAAATATTTTGATGAACAGGAAAATTAGCAGGTGAATTATATAAAGAATAGTCAAAGACAAGCTTTTATTCCAGCAAGAAAAAAGAAGTCCTTAAAAATCTGACCAAGCAATTTGAGAATAAAATCCAAATAAAATGAAAGACAAAAACAGGGGTCTGTCCCAATCTCCCCAATAAACATAAAAGCATAGGCTTCAGTGTAGACTTCATTTAGACTAATGACACTGGCAGGGAAAGAAGTTATTCTACAACAATTTGCATATCCAATTTTTATAACATCTTTTTTTTTCCCTTGGAGGGAGGGCAGTGCAGGGGTAGTGATTGGGGGTTTGATATTATTTTCAGATGGTTAGTTTGCTTTTTGAAATATTTTTGTAAGGTATCAATTTCCTAAAGACAAAGGAAACTTTTTTGTTTGGATTGCCGCAACTTCTTTCCCTATGGCCCATTTTCTGAAAAGTTTATTTATATTAAGTGCTCCCAAGGGGGGGGGGGGAAGGGGATTGTATTTCCACAATTTTCAATAAGACTGATACAATCAGTTTATACAACACATATAAAAATCCATTAAGAAGTCTGAAACTTGCAGTAACTAAGACATTCAGAATCAGATGCTGCTCAAATGGGGACACAATAAAAGCATGAAGAAAGTCACCTGTCTTTTTATAGTAGGCAGAGGAAGGCAAATAAAATGAAGAATATCCCTCATATTTTTAAGGTATCATACTACCAATCAAACTATTTGGCTTCTGCCTGTGGTTCTGCAATCAACATGATACATGGCTTTGAACAGATGGCTCTGTATCTCAAAGAAAATATGACTGATGTTCACCACTGACTTTCAGACATGCATCTGTAGGAGAGGAATTTCCAGGTCTCAAGCAGGTAATTAAGTTGCTTCTATAGTACAAGAAGAATTGTATATATGCTAAGGGAGGGACTAGGGGCTCTAAGGTACAGATCTTTAGCATCCGGAGTGGCTTCAATTACTTTGCCCAGCTGAGTGTCCAGACTGCAGGCTACTTAACTCCTCTTCCAACAGTCTGAATAAACAACATATAATCAACCCAAGAATTAGACTACTCGAGGAAAATGTGACTTCTAGTTGCTAATTCTAAGTTTGAAACATAAAAGAACTACATGAAAATGAGAAGACAGAATTAGAAACAATGTAGGTGGAACACAAAAGCAAATACTTTCCAAAAACTATTCCACATTAATTTTTTTGCCATTTACTCTTTAGTAACCAAGATACTTTGCTAAATGAAAAAGCCATCCTGACAAACCTTGAAAAGTTTTAATGTTCCAGTTTGAGTCAATAACCCCAAGTTTACACCCAGACCATGCTTTCCTATGGGCTTTGTTATCAGTTTTAAAGCATTCTAAATATTAGATACTTCAAGAAAAAAGCAAGGCACACAAAAACAAAGGAAACTTGACTCTATGGAAGCATCTTTTTCATAAAGACAATCTTTCAGTAAAGATAACAAACATCTCAGTGGTTAAGGTGACAGTGTTTCACCCAGATGCTTTCAGCTACTGCAGGTTTTCCACTACTTGTGCCTTTTTTGAATTCTAACCAAGAAAAACAATTGTACTTGTCCAGAATCCATGAGGAGAATGAGCCACTTGAAGTGTTTAAACTTCTAACACACAAGCTCTAACACCTCATATGTTCTCTAAATCAGTGGTTTTTACTATCAACGACAGACCATTTCACTAGATGGACCAACTGGTGAGACCCAGAGGGTCATTATGCCACTGCTTCCCATGTGAAATAAAAGTCATGATATATCAATTACCTCAATAGTGCTGCTCTGGAGAAAACATGGAAATTCTTACATGCTAAACACACCCAACGTTCCATTTGGCATTCATCATTGCTAAAATACAAAATGATCGTCCTATTATCTGGCAGCTTTATGGGATTGTAACAGTCAGCACATAGGGAATTTTTGTATACATTATGACCTGAAATACATTTCCAAGGCTAGCCAGTGTAATTTCTTTTGCAATATTGTTGCTCAGTTTATCCCTTTAAACTGGAGATATTTTTCCTCAGGTTCTTATGTATGGTTTGTTTTGAGATTATAACAGAAAGAAACTACTTCCTTCCCACAAGCAATGTTTATACGGCTCAGCCTTGCTGGGTTGGTAATCTCTTCATAGGCTGACAGAAACTTGTTTCCTTCTCATTTATTTCATCAAACGATTTTGCAAACTAAGCAAGCAACAGGCAGATTTGAGTCCAATTAGCAGAAGAAAAGTCCTCCAGCAAGATGCAGGTGGTTTAAGAAACTGCCAATTTTGAACACCAAAGCCAACATCTACTTTGGCATACAAGATTAAGCAATGAACCCAGCAGGACCCAACAGGAGGATCATTAGATGAGAAGAATGGGATGATGCTGAAAATTAGTATAGGAGACACTAACTGAAGTGGAATAATAGAAGGTGCAAGGCCATATTCTTTCAAACCCCATCACAGGGAAATTCATGGCGAAGTAGCATCCATATGTTACAAATTACAGAGGAAGAGAAAGATCTGTGTCTGATTAGTATAGAATGACTATGAGTTACCAAATGCTTATAAAAAGTTAAACATGATCACAGGACTGATAGATCAGGGGACAGTGAAAATAGTTATTAACATTAGTTCATCATGCACAGCATGCAAGTCTTGAAATATTACATGCGATCTACCCACTCAAGTCTCAGAAAACATATGCAGGCTACAACAGGTGATGAATGACTACTAGGATCAAGCAAGTATTTTCCAAGGGAGCACAGGAGTTTTTCTTGTTTAACTTAGCAATAGTGGAAGTGAGAAATGGTCTGTAAATACAAAGGAGAGAAAACAACTACAGAAAAACCAGATCATAGAACCATAGAATAGTTTGAGTATAAATGAACCTTTTAAATGTCATTTAGTCCAACCACCCTGCAATGAGCAGGGATTTCTCCAACTAGACCAGGTTGCTCAGAGCTCCATCCAACCTGACCTTGAATGTTTCCGGGGATGGGGCAGCCATCACCTCTCTGAGCAGCCTGTTCCAGTGTTTTACCACCTCCACAGTAAAAAACGTCTTCCTTAGACTCTTGATCAACCCTCCTGCAGTTTAAAACCATTACCCTTTGTCCTAATGGAACAGGTCCTGCTAAAGTCGTTCCCCCTCTTGCTTATAAGTCCCTTTCAAGCGCTGAAAGGCCACTATAAGATCTTCCCAGAGCTTTCTCTTCCCCAGGCTGAACAATCCTTATTTTCTCAACCTTTCCTCATACAAGAGATGCTCCAAAATCACAAGAACTAGCATAAATCAAACATGCTTATGTTTACACTGGAAGCATGAAAATTATTTTTCCCACCATTAGAATACGTAAGTTCCAAGACAGGCTTTCAACAGAAAGGGAAAGGAGCGAGCTTGAGGATGAAGGGAAGGCAATCAAACTGCTTTTCAGAGTGCAGCTTGAAATGTTTCTGAACAGAATTACAAAGTACAGCTGTGTAGAATACAGAAACTCAGCGATCCAGGACTCCCAGTTCTTTACAACTCTGCATCCCTTTGTACAGTGGCAAATAGATCTATGAGACAGCAGAAAGTGACTGTGTACGCCTCCCTTCTCTACCACAATGAAGCCATTTCCCAAGTATCAGTACACATTCGCATCACTGCCACTTGAAAAATTCAAGCAAGTGGAGTGGAACAAAACCACCACTTCATTTCCCACATAAATTCCACATATTAGAAACTTACATGAAGTATAAAATCTGTGGGAACATTTGAAGTATCACCAAAGCCGTGATTAAATTTTAGTCCTCTAAGAGCAGGAGCAAGGGAGGTATATGTCTGAACAAAGACAGGAAAAAGAAAAAAGTAAGAAGGGTTTGGAGTCCTCAAACAAATAGAGTGATTATCAAAATAAAAATCTGTATATATATATATATATATATATATATATATATAGGGAGTGTATATGTAAAAATCCACCAATCTCATCCTAATAAGTATTGTTAATTACCATAGTAATGAACCTTGTTAGAATTGAGATCATGAAAAATTTGCAAAGGCATCGTCTGAACATTGCTTAAAATGTTTTTTAAGCCTGATACTGCAGAATAATACATGAATGAAGCATATGCCAATAGCTAATATTTCAATTAACATTCAAATAGTGCTTAGTGGCTCCTGAGCAAAGAGAACAGAATTGTAAAAATGCAATGTTATCTTGTTCTCCTTCATTTCCCATATGAACTAAAAATCACAGAAATGTCAACCAAAAAAAAAAAAAACCAAAAAAAAACCAAAAAAAAAAAAATCAGTACATGATGATGCACCCACTAACAGATCAATCAGGAGCTGATTTCTTTCAAGGTTTCTGTGAAGTCATCAGTTGTCCCTCAGCTGTCAACATTTTATCAGGCAGAGCATTCAGAGTGATGTAAACAGCACATTTGGTTTTAAAAAATCAAATCAAATCAAAGGCAAGCGCAAGAAAGAAGGCGATAAAAATCGAGTGAGGAATATGCAAGAAATTATTAGAAGCAAAACCAGATCAGCTGCAAATACCTCCTAAAAATGTAACACAAAGTTCTCTTTTAGGTGGGGAAAAAGGGTAGATCCTGGGCAGAAGAATTCAATGGATAAATAAGATATCCTATGAAAAGCTTCTCTAATCATTTCTGGCTGTCAGAACTATTTTTACTACAGGGATGCCAGGAATGATACTGGACTGTGTGAACACAGAGTACATGAGAGCACATTGCAGAGACTTATTAACCTGTTCTCAAGTATTAATTCACATAGTGGAAACACCTTCCAGCTGTCAAGGAAATTTTTCACTGGGCACACAAAACCAACTGAATTTAAGCACTCACAACAAACACTCTTCTGGCACCTGAGCCTGCTTGTTTTGTGTGAACACATATATCTATCTTTCTTTAGTGTTCACTGTGAATGTCTACCAAAAAAAAAAAAAATTGATTGTAAGAAGATCACAGTATGAAAAGGAGAAGAAAAAGGAGAACAAAAACAAGGCCTGGAGAAACCTACAGGCATTGTATAGCTTGATAGTATGAGTAATAGAATTTTAAGTATCTTTGGATTTACTTAAAATGTAAGGAGTCCTTGGCTCTTTTAACCTTGGAAACATTTAAATCTGCATGTCCAGGTGGAGTTCAAAGGCTAAAAAATGAAGATAGACAATGTGATACTTGTCTAAATCCTAGTGGATGAGATGGTGGGAAGTACGGCTTCTGCCCACATGGAAGGCATCAACGCTGAAGCACAAACAACAGAAGCAACAGAAGATACAATTGATGGTTATCCTGATTAAGAGCACCTCTCTCATAAAAATTCTAATTCATTCTGGCTATTGGTACAAAAATCACACTCTCTCAAATATGTATGTTTCTTGTCTCAGGTGAATTCAGAAGAAATAAAAACACTCAGCTAAAAGCTAGATTAATAAAGTAAATAATCAGAACTATGTTTTTGGCTCAAAAGGAAACTTTGCAGTGAGATATCAAGTCAGGTTTTGGTTTATGTGATGTGTCTTCACTCATTTATATTCAGTAACCTCTTTAATTTCTAATAGTGACTGAGAATTACTGACCTATAAAGAAATGCCGTTTCATGTAATGTTTTCAAACAATGGTGTTCCCACTGGCTTCATCCTAATCCACAGAAAAGTCCAAAGAAATTGCTCATTGCAAGCTTCAAGAGTACAGAGGAGGTTTAAGGTATTTACACCATCTTATAAAACCTGCCTTTTCCCAGATTATCTAAATCAGATACAATTTTATTTGTTCTCTTCTACAAGGGGAATTTAATTTTCATTAAGCATGCTGTGATAACAGCCATGATTTGTTAAATTTCTTCTTAGAGAAAAAGCATGATGAGGAAAAGCATTATGCTTTTCAGTGTCCTGATATTGCTCAAAGACCAGATCACCATCCCCAGCATTCCAATTTCTACAATAATTATTCTATATTGATGAGAGCAGAAGAGTGCCAACTCAGACAGAAAGCCTTTCACACTCTTTAGAAGGATGAGGGTGAGAGAGAGGTAAGTAACAGGACATGCTCTCCACACGTGAAAGTAACCTCAAAGCAAATCACACTTTGAAATTACCAGTAACAAAATTAATAATGATGTTACTATCATACATTAAACAGAAACTAGATGAAAAAATCATCCACCCATTTTACAGTCACATACATTGTGCTCTTCTTTCACTCTGAATATCTCAAATGAAATTATTAACTCCATTATTATAAACATATTGCAGCTTTTTGCACATGCTCCAGCAAATAGCCATTAGCATTATGATGCAGAGGTGATTGCATAGCATATATTTTATATCTCTCAGCCTTTATTCACTGAACATTTCAATATATCTGGTTTATTTGTAAAATTACTGTCTCCCGTGTTTAAGATCTGGCTTAGGCTTGCTTTGCAGAACACCTATGACTTCACACTAAACTCAGTGTAGTACTATAACCTCTTGTTACAGATAAAAACATAATTCAGCTTTGAATCTAACACAAACAGGATCATTATGTTTAGAGAGTGTTCCAAAGCCTGCTATCCAAGCAATCTGTGGCATATAAATAATGCAAGACCTCTTCTTTCTCCAAATGACTTCAGTTCAAGCAGACTCAGAAAGATGGAAGCCCAAATTTATACTGCCATTACAAAATTCAATCTATTTCTGGTTCTCCAATTGAATTATGACTCAGAGGCTTCCACTGTTTTCTGCACCAACCCACATGCTCCCAGTCTTTGCCAACCCATGGAGAAAAGAATCCTATTTGTGAATATTCCTGAGCTTTATTATTATTATATCAAAAAAGCAGCAAATCCCAACTAATCGGAAAAGATTCACGTTTGCTTTTAAAGGAAAGTAAGGTAGAAAATGGGTCTTATTTCCCCTCCTCCCCTGACCTCTGAACCACAACCTCCTTGCCACTAAAGCGTTCAACACCTCATTTAATCTCTCCTCGCTGCATTGGCACAGCACTGCAAAAGGAAAAGGGAAAAAAATAATCTGGGGACTTCATCAATTTTTCATGAATTTTCATTTAGGCCAAAGCCCCCTGTAACAGTGGTCGATAGATCAAGCTGCTGTCACATATTTAACACCTGGGGCTACAGCTGCTCTCCCTGGGGGCTGCCGCTGACTCCGGCTGGATCAGAGGCAGCCCCAGCCAGCGCGGGGACCCTGCCGCTCCTTCCCTTGCTCACATGTGGCGCCCCGGTGCTCCCAGCTGAAATCCTAGCTACAGTCACTTCTGCAAGTGTGTTTCCTGATATTCCCACTGGAAAACTCCACCACGTAGCTTCGATTGCTTCAACTGGTGCATTGTGAAAAAAATGTGCTTTTATTTTAAGACTTCTGGCATTTGAAAGCAGTTTGGTGAAAGATCAAACTACTGCAAGTCTACTTCCCTTTCTAAATTCTCCCAAGAAAATCTGAGCATCAACATATATATCATAATGCCAACCCTTGTTCAATTTCCATTAAAAAAATTCTAATGGACAAAATCAAAAGAAAAATGTTTTACTCTTTTGAATACAATTTTTTGTAGAGGTTTTAAGACTAGAACATCTGTGTTTAATGTTTTAACCATAAAACAAAAATACTACATGAGAATTTGCCATGTAAAATTTGGAATACTGGTTTGGGTGGGAGCATTAGCATTATTTTTTCCTTCTGAGGAAGCTCCTACTGAAAAATCAATCTGCATGAAGCACGCCATGAATTAATGTATTAAAATAAATAGAGTAAGTCATATCAATCCTAAACTGTGCTTTCAAGTAACAACTTTTTCTTCTAAATATCAGCTATTTATTCTTAAATGTCTTCTGGAATGAAAATATTCTAAATTAAAGGCAAAAATATTCTAAAAGCATCTTCAGTATATTAATAATATTTTTTTAAGTAACTTTCCACAACTCACAGTTCTTCACAGTTTTACTGGCATGGACAAATTTTTCTGAGGATCTACATCAGCAGAAAAATATCTGCCCTAGACTCTATACATGTGCTCTGAACAGACATGGATTTAAAAGCATACCTTATGCACCTTGGAGGAGCTGGTACCTAAATCATCATGTTTGGGAAAGGTGTAAACTGTTACTCAACCAAAAAGAGCTTAGGGATTTCAGCAACTTGAAAAAGCTCACTCCAAAAAAAGCTAGGGGCAAAATGACTGTGTTAAAGATGGCCCATACCATGGTTTGAACCACTTTCTGTCCCAGCTGAATTTAACTTCTGTCTTTACACATAACTATGGATACATCAGAAGACTTTCAATCCCACTGCTTTTGTGGCAGGTGCCCATGGAAGGGGTAAAAAAAAAACAACAAGGTAATAGAAGAAAATTAATCACAATTAACACTGTTTATCATATTAATACATGAACACATCTAACAGATATACAAACCCAATAAATATTTCTTCATAAATCATTCAAAAGTTGCAAGAGCACATTATTAGCAACTGCCAATTTAATAAGTAAAACAATTACAGATTCTTACTCTGATACAGCACACTCAAGCATCTTAAACCTGTGAAAACCAGAAGTATTTCTCTAATGGCATGATTTGAGGCCACCTACAGTCAGATAATAATCCAGAACCCTGTTGTCAGCAAAGGACAACCATCCTTTTTTTCTGGTGATGAAAACACTTCGGCTTGGTGTGGAAAGTGGAGTTTTCAACACCATGACAGAGAGCACAAGTCAGACTGGATCACGTGCCCCACGGACAGGGCTGCAGTATCCAGGCAACTCAACAGTTTTCCAGCAGGAGCTGAGGACAGGTGAATGGGGACTCACTGCTGACAACAGCCTGTCACCAGCAACTCATTTCCTGAGCATGCAAACGGGCTGCTACAGACCTGCCCACCCTCTTCAGCCCAGAAAGGCTGACACTAGAAAAACAAGGTTCTAACTGTTCCCTGAAAGTCACCTGAAAACTTGATTTATGACCAAAATTTATCTCAAACCCAAACAAAAACTGTAGTTTTGCTATCATCTTCCAAAGGATGCCTTTGATACACACCAAGAAGTGCCATGTGCTTTTAAAAATCACAGCAGAACCTCTAAAATTAAGTAAACAAGCAATGGATGTATTTACATTTTTCTTCTTTGATGAAGACCTTTCTGTAATCGCAGCCGTGGTACTGCTCAAGGAAAGATAAAGCAGCACTGTTGAAGGGAAATAGGAGACTGCTTTAGACTGCTAAACCCTTTAATTGGGGGATTCAGACAGTTAAATTTCAAAGCTATGACAACAGTGGAAGCACAATGTTATCAGCAAAAACTTCGGCCATGGTTTCAGATTCAGTTTCACGTTCATGTTGCTTCTGACCTAAAATACCTGACAAAGGAGCACAACTTTATTATTTTTGAAGTTTTCTACTATCTCCCAAATGATTCATGCCTGACCTGCCAGCAGCTGCAGTGGTTAAACAAACTCCAGAGACTGGAGATGTTATAACAAGAGTCTCGCAGCAGCCACTGAAGCAGGGATCAGTGAAAACTTACAAGATATAGAGCAAATTTAAATTTCCAAATAATCAGTCACTTCAATTTGATGACTCAAGGTACAACTGGAACAATCCTTTGAACTTCAACAAGAGATCCTGAACGTCAACAGGATTACAATGAAGATTTCAAGTGTTTACGTCTCTTAGGCCTTCTCAACAGTTAAAACACATGTACAAAGACTCAAGTAATCCAGTAAATTTATCCATTAATACTCACCCAGATTTCAGCCTTCCTTAAACTGGTTTCTCCTCAATTCCCAAGCATCTACCAAAACTGAAAAATTTTCTGTGATGCATTTACTGGCACATTTACTTGTGCTTTGATAGTGTGCCAAAACTGTTTTCGTTTTTTGTTTGACACAGTTTTGAATCTAGGTTACAACAGCTGAAATGTAGTGAGCAAGTCTGTTCTACCTGGCTTATTCCACCATTTAAATATTTCAAAAATGGCATTTTCTGCAATTTCTAAGAAAACAGAAACCTCAAGATCACGCTGTATTAGCTATGAAAGTCTGAAGACTGCATTTGGAGCAAAGATTTCTTTTCTGTGCTTCCCTCCTTTAAACATATCATCTACTGTGGACTTAAATCCATTCTTTATCAACAAAGCAAAACAAGTTTGTTCTAAAGCCCTACTTCAAATACATTTTAGTGAAACTACCATCAGATGAAGAGCTGTGGGTGAAAGAATCAAACCCAGCAAGATGAGAGCACTCATAAATCTACTAAAACACAATTCTATGTGAAGCAATTCTATGCACATTCTGAATAAAAAAAGATCAATGTTGATTCAACCCATGTAACTAGGCAGCAAAAAACCATGTGCAACTGATTATATTTAATGCCTGATGAGCTTGTTTGCTGTGAATATAATGAATATATCTGCTAAGTCTACTGGGAAGCAGATTACTCATGCCAGGTGGGCTAAAAAAGAGCCCTGTTGACTTCTCTGTTACGACAAAGAGAATCGATAAAGACCAAGACTGCTCTGGATGATATGAGAAATGGCCAACAATTTCATTTGCCATTCACATAATGAATGAGGCCTGGGTCAAATTTATGATAGAGGAGCATATATTGAGGTTTCCAGCAGTACAGAACATGAGTCACCAAGATGCTGTCTGCTTCTGTTGAGGTAACAGATGATGAGATAAAGAGAAACAGACAGTGCACCTTAGATTAAATGATAGGTATTTTTCCACATTAGTTCCAGTATAACCAACTCTAGACATAATTTAAAAATTAGATTATTCTTCAGCAGAAGATTCTCCTTTGTCCATGTTTGTGCCAATCATTATTATACTCTGGCTAGAACCTCATTTCAGTATAAATCACCTATTCTGTACGGTCACTGCTACTGAACAAACACATGTGAAAATGCCTTGACTAAGAGCAACAGCTAATGACAAAATGCTGTACTTATCCCCATTTGTTATCTCCCAGGATGCTGCTGTGTGCAAATGCTGGGTGACATAAAAGCCACTATGTAGTTTTACAGAATACTAAACAAATAAAACTACTCACATGCCACTTCCAGAGATGCATTGCGACTCACAGCTTCTCCAAGGTAGTTCCTTGCTACGCAAACGTAGCTTCCCTCGTCAGGTTTACTCCTGCGCCCGTGCACGATGCGTAAGAAAAATAAAGATCCGCTGGGCAGCAGCATCCGGTGGGAGCGCGGATCATCCTTGTCCGTTTCCACCCGCTCACCATCCTTGTACCACTCGATGGTGGGGGTCGGCCTTCCCTCTGCTTTGCAGTTCAGAGTAGTTGGCTCTCCTTTAGACACTATCACATCTGAAGGATGCTCAACAATCCGTGGAGGAAAGTCCTCTTGGCGGAGACGGGATCCTGAAGAAAAGGACAGAGGGAAGAAAGAACAATTTATTTGTGCTTTAGGCCTCACAAAGAGTTCTCACAAGTTACGCTTTTAATGTCACAAAAACTTAAAAACAACCCCAAAAACAAAAAACCTGTACACATATGAAATTTCTTTGTCTGATATCAGAGACTGTATCAGACACTCCCCTACCTAAAGGCCTGAGATGGATGACAGATATAACCCTCTATAGCATCATCAAACCTATACCAGATGCAGACTGCACTTAGAGGAGGATCCCTTACACATACATGCATGACAATCTATTTTTTTTTTCTGGTAATCTTATTTACAGTTACTCTAGATCACTATGTGCTTCCAGGTTCCCCTTATAGCTACTTTCTTCTCATCCTTTCATCTGCCAGATTCAGTAGGAGGACATCCCAACCCACTGTATCTTACCCTCCCCATTAGTTAACAGTTCTTTGCAGTTTTATTTGTATGCTTTGTATACCTTTTCCACAAACAGTCCCGCTACAGAAAGAGAAGGAGAAAAAAGAAAGCCAAAAGGGAAATCTCAAATGTCAGTTCACTTTAGAAATTTTCAGTTTCAGGATTGCATGTATGTACACACACACATAAATACAATATAGGTAGACAATCACAGAATGGCCTGGGTTGGAAGGGACCTTAAAGATCATCTCATTCCAATCCCCTACCGTGGGCAGGGACACCTTCCACTGGACCAGGTTGCTTAGAGTCCCATCCAACCTGGCCCTGAACACTTCCTTAGTATTAATGGTACAGACACTCTCCACTCCTGCAGAGCTAATTAGACCACATGAGCCTGGCAAAATATTTCTGCAACAGTCACAGCAGTTTGTGCCTCTTCATTGGGTCTCAAGAATAAATTTTTCTAGCACGGATCCTGAAAATCCTTTGAGTGGAGCTGCCATGCTGCTACAATTGATCCACACTTTTAAGATACGAGGTAAACCAGCTTCTGCAGGTTATGAAACATTTGTCTCAATTTTCTGATCAGCAGTTTTGCTAAGTCAGAGAAAAGCAATTTAACATCAATGTCTTAATTATATTCCAGGCCCTACATACTTTAAAATATTTTCAATGCCTCATTTATTGCAAAAGTTATGAGGAAGGCATAAGGATCCATTCAACAGAGTGAATCCACCTCTGGACTTCTGTTTTACTAACACTCAGGTCATTAAACTAAGGCTTGCCGTAGTAGTTAAGTGTTACATTGCTGTTGCACAAATTGGCTCTTTCAGTGGCTTCCAGATTCTATTACCAGAACAGCAAAGAAATGCATAATCTGCAGTGCCTGTACATGAAAAAAGCAATCTATAGCTAAGCACAGATGAACCTATGGCACATTTGGAAGATATATTTTATTCTCCCTTCTACTGAAAAAAAAAAAAAATTAAAAACTAACAGGAGAATCTGCAGTTAAAAAATAACCCTAGTCCACAACCCCATACACAATACTGAAAAATACTGAAATTACCATTAAAGATAAACATCTGACAGTACATGGGACTAAAAAGTCAACTTCATACACTGGTTAGAAACATTTATATTTATAGTACTCCAGACACAATTCTACCAATTTAATTCATGGCCTACTCCCAAAAAACTAACAAAATCCCACTAGTTGTGTTAAGAAATTTCTATTAACAGTATCAGGAAGAAAAGGAAAGCGGAGGTTTTTCTGAGACTTGAGAGGGAGTGAACAGATAACTATTTATCAAAATTCAGTTGTAACACAGGGTAACAAAATTAGTAGCAAGAAATGCAAAATACAAATCCAAAATATTAGTTTTCTTGTACACAAAGGTTTGTTGATAGTGTTCAGAACTCCTAGAAGTATATCCTATACAGACTTACAGGCCATGTTCAAAGCTGCGCAAAAGGCTTTCTCCCATAAAAAGTTCAACCTTGTACTTTATACAACCTAATTAAAAACCCCTCCTCAGGTCACAGTAAGGCTGATTCTTCCTCTTCAGTACTGATGTTTATCACAAAACTGGTGCTTACTCACTCTATCCTAATTAAACAGTTGTGCACAAGAGAGGGTTGAGATTGGGGCACCAGGGATGATGCCAATGTGCAAGGAGAAAGGCTCAGGAGGTGTTTGAAGGGGGGATCAGACCACACATTCCTGGCTGAGTGTACCTTCAGCTGTTCGAGGCTGCAAGGAATTCCCCTCATCATGCACTTAGAGGAGAGGGGAAGCAAAACACACGCAGGATCGATCACAGAGCACGTGAAACTCCCTCCATCCAAAGTGCACTGAGCAGCAACAGGTATTCCCAAAGGTTGTGCTGATTTAGAAATAACAAAGGAAGGAAACCAAAAACTTTGACTCCATTGCCTGTCTCTAGACACTGAGTGTCAGAAAGTGACAGATGCAAGTGGTGTTTGATTCTAGTTTTGATTCTTTCACTATGGTCCCCCCTAATACTCTTACGAGTACAACCTCACTTGGAATGAACAGAAATTCTATTAACCCCTTGAGCTGTCTGGGAAGAAGATACTTTTACTGCAGAGCAAGATGCACCCCGACCTTCTTGAGCAGACAGCTGTGGTGTTTCCTGAAGTACCCATACAGCTTCCTTCTCCATTCCTCCCTCCAGGATTCCCATTTTGTGCATGCACAGAGCATGTGAGCCAACCCCTGAATTTAAGAGTCCTTAAGTCTTTACTGTGATAAACTGCAATGACTTCACATGAGCTACTACATGCTGGTGGGCAAAACCAAAATTCCTACAATATTAGAATTGTTGGAGTGAGTCCGGAGGAGGGTTCCAATGCCTCATCATCCTCACAGTCAAGAATTTCTTCCTAATATCTAATCTAAACCTACTCTCAGTTTAAGTCATACCCCCTTGTCCTGTCACTACAAGCCCTTGTAAAATATTCGTCTCAATCCCTGTAGGCTCCCTTCAGGTACTGAAAGGCCACAGTCAGATCACCCCAGAGCCTTCTCTTTCCCAGGCTGAACAATCCCAATTCTCTCAGCCTTTCCTCATGGCAGAGCTGCTCCAGCCCTCTGATCACCTTGGTGCCTCCTCTGGGCTGGCTCCAGCAGGTCCCTGTCCTTGCTGTGCTGGGACCCCAGAGCTGGATGCAGCACTGCAGGTGGGGTCTCAGCAGAGCGGGGCAGAGGGGCAGAATCCCCTCCCTGCCCTGCTGCCCACGGGGCTTTGGATGCTGGAAGCACCCCCAGGTCCCTCAGCTGCTCCTCATATGAGTTATTAGTTGTTTCATGCTTCTGCTAGCATTTTGAACACATTCCCTCCAAGAGTTTGCCAACAACACATGTTCTCCCTGATACTGTGCAAAAGGACTGTTTATCAAGAAGCAAAACTGTGATAGGAAAAAATAAATCTCCTACAACAGAAAGCTGTACATGCAGGAAGGAAAGGGTCTGTGTACATTTGATTCTACATAGAGAACAGCTCCAAAGTTATATTTAATGCCAAAGAACCTTCTTTTATGCTAGAATCTTGGTTTATTTTCACTGCATTAATTAGGAAGAAATGAAACAAATTAAGGTATTAAAATCCCAATTAAAAGAATAATGCGCTTTAAATGTATGGACAGCTATAGAAGCAGTTGTAGAATCTCTTTTGGCTTCATCAGATCTGTCACATGACCAGGCTCCAGTTCTTTTTTGACTTACGCAGACTCTACAAAGACAATCCCACAGCTACTTAGTTAAATCTATTGAAGGACAGTCACTGTTCATTTTCCCACTTCTTCGTATGCCTCGTTCCACATGAGAAGTACTTATCAGAAACACTTACGGCACACATTTGTTTGATGTAATGAATAAGTCTGTTGCTTTCACCACCCTTTTAGGCACAGAATTGACTGAAGGCAAGCAGAGATCGCAAGTAGAAATCCAGTCAGTCCCATCTTAGTTCGAACAAAAGATAACATGCAAAAAAGTCAAGATAATGAGAAAACTCAACTGGAATAGAGGCTGATGCATTGGCACCAGGCTGATTATCCAACATGCACTCCTCTAGGCAAAGTGACACGGCAAAGACGGCATTTTGAGAATTTACACTTTACAGTCTCTCCCCCTCCTCTGAGATTTGGCAGATGGGAAAGGACTTCAGTGATACGACTGTTTCCAAGGTAAGGTTTTTGTTCAAAAACCTATGTCAGCTATGACAAGGTCCTCTGAAAGCTTTTCCTTGAGCAAAATTAATCCATTAAGCAACATATCCTAACTTCCCGAGGACATGTGCCTGCAGATAAGTCACCTTTCCTATAGAATGTGTCTGCCAAGAAGGAAAAGCAGGAAATGCTGACAAGAAAGATCAATAACTGTCATTAAAAACATTGACCAAATCTTATTGGAAGGTGATTTCATTAAGTTTCTCTTCTATGAAACTGAGACTTTGCTAAGCAAGGTATAATCAACTTTACTATTGAAGAAACACTGCAAACATAAAATTCCTTTTTTTTTTTTTTAACGTGGACAACAATCCAGTGTCACAGTATAAGCACCCTATTCCTTGTATAAAATTATTTCAGGGGAAGCATTCCAAATTTGACATAAAGGCTTAATGCAATTTTACTCAGATTCACTTTTCTTCAATTGTTTTCTCCTCACATACCAGCATTCTAGCATCACATTTCACTTTTTTGCAGAGTCTTACCACACCTCAAAATTTATTTCCAGCACACTGCCTGGGAAGGAATAGCATGTTAGAGATGCAGTCAAGACAGGAGGAGTGAGCACAATAGCCCTGAAAACTGGAATATAGATTCACAGGCGAATGATTAATCTTTTTTTCCCCTGGTGAAAAGTGATGTTATAAATACAAGTCACTGCTTCAATGAGAAAGTTACATCGATTTGTTTATTGCAAAGCAGTATGGTTTAGAGTTCAAGTAGAGAAGTAAAATAACTACCAGAGCTATGCTCCCTGAAAGAAGATAACAGACAATTATTTGCTTAATAACACACCAACACACACACACAAACACCCCAGCAAACCCAAACCATCATCACTTGTAGGCTCTCTCCCAAAAAAGCTCTGGCTTTTTAAACTAGAATAGCTGCTCCAGTTCAAGTGTGGGTTTCATGAATGTTCACTGACTCTAAATAATGAGATTATAAAAATTACTTTTAGAAATCAAGAAAACAGGGAGGGAAGAGGAACACTTCCAGCTATGAAAAGCAAAAAGGAAAACGTTTATGTGTATATGTGTGCATATGTCTCCAGAGGTCCCTTCTAATCCAAATTATTCTATGATACATACACAGCATGTAACAAAAGCATCAAAGAGAAGAAAAAAAAAAACCAAACCAAACAATCTTTCTCTTTTTATCCAGAAGAACTCAAGCACAGCAGCTCTTCCCTTGGGAGCCTTTCCAAATCACTCTGGAATTTAACAAACCAAAGCATAAGTGTATGCCTGGCTCTAACAAACATCTTTCAGCTCGTTTTCAGGTCAAGGATGGAAGGTAAAAAAGCAGACATTGCTTATAGACAGCACAGTAATTTATTCTACAAGGGGAATGTTATCATAGCACTGGGGAACTGGCAATGGCTCCTTAGAAGCCGGGCAAAGAGAAACTGTGCAGCTTCCCTGATACCACTGGAGAAACCAATGGCTAATCAGGATCAGGTAAACTCTGCTTTTGCATGGAAGGGTTGATAACCACAAGCTATCCAAAGTCTAAAACTTGATATTGATAGATGATGTCAACCATCCAAGGCAACATTAAAAGATACATCTAAAAGCTTTAAAAAGGAGCAATTAGAAAAACACATCAATTTTAACAGTGTTAAGGTAAAACAACACCTATAAAAAAGCCTTTAAATGACAACCTAGTGCAGATCCCTTCGACAACCATGAGTCAAATAGTTCTCAGATTAGAATAAAATTGCTACAATCGGTGAAATCAGACTACATTTGTAAATAAATTCATCCATCTGAAGCAGTCTTAAAATAATATTTTGAGGAAGGGAGGGATTCCTACTATAAGCACAGCAGGCATTTTAACTTTTAGGTTCTGAATTTTACCCTACAGCCACTATGTTCTCTGCTAACATTAGTCACAAAGACTCCCTCAACCATACCAGTTGTGAATGTCTAGGGAATTAAAAGTACACAATATCAATACTTGACTTAAAACTTGACCAAAACATCCTAAAGTAACCTTTTGTAAAGTTCCCAGTAACTATCAGTCAATGAATATTAATTTTGCAGCAAAGCTTGCAATAAAATTTAAAGTAGCATGACAAGCATCAAAAACTCATTGTAATATCTTGGTTTAGAAATCTACAGACTACTATCTTTGTGATTTGTCAAAGACTCTTTGGAAGCTTCAACTAGTTTGGGAAACTTTTTCCAAATATCCATGGATGAAAATATAGATCAAGCTCTGTGAAGAAAGCTTCTAATCCTACTTTTTCTCACCCCATATTGAGTAAATAAGCCTTCATATGCTCAAAAGTGGAAGGTTTTTGGAATAAGTATGAACTTCCTCACAGCTGTATCTCTGCTACCTATGTCAGTGAAAAAGAATCAGGTGACTAAGTACAGGCATTACAAGACTTAGGGGTATGTTTGTAATTGCTCCTTCATTTCACCTTTTGCTAGCTGGTATTTTAAAAACTCATTCAGACACCCAATGCTTGAAAAAAACCAGCTTCTACAGAAAATTCAGTCACATGCAATTTCTGCCTATATAGGTCAGGTTTATAAACACCTCATATACCCCAAGCACAAAAGACCACAACTGGTGCTTTACAGTATGCATTTGTCTTTTTATATATTTAGAAGTTGGTGTTTGGCTTTTTTGTGTGGTTGGTTTTCCCATGTGTAGAAAGTAAACATACTTTACTGCACTTTTTTTTTGTTTGATCACCAAAATGTCACAAGTTTTTCAATGGTTATCACACTGATATCTGAGGTCATATTATTGACTCTCTTTGTATCTATAAGGAAGTTCTCACCACTAATAATGAGAAACAACACGTAATTCAAATTTGTGCAAAACCATCTAAGTGCCCTAACTTTAGTTTCTCCTGATGCATTTGTAGCACAATTATACATACTTTCATATATAAAAATATATATATTTTATATATTAAATATATATATATATATGTGTGTGTGTGTATCTATATCATCTGAGACAGCATTTTCTGTTAAGGGAGTATTTGGAGATCCTCTGCCCCAAAACCCTTTCCGATGTGTGTGTCCCTCCCTCCCTCCAGGAAAAACAAAACACAAAAAACACCACCTTTTCCTTGTCCCTTTCCTTTTTTTTTTTCTCTCCATGGATGTTTCCCAATGCCTTACCTACCTCATAATCTGTATTTTAATGCCATTTTTCTACCTTGTTACTATTACACCTGTAGCTAATGACTTTGTTTTTAATCCAAAACAGTTCATCAACTCTATTTACAAGGTGAATCCTTTCTCCTTTCATTCTCCTGCCATCCAGTTATCTGTCCCATTAGATAACAAAACAATTCTGCAACTTCTGCAGCCAAAATGGGATTTAACATTTTTGGGCCTGGTGACAGAACACAAACACTCCAAGTATCTCTGCCAATTTATGGATTTTTTTTTTTTTTTAAGCAGCCCTCAGTGATTTTTCTCTCACCTTTTCTGTTCCACATATTTACACCCAAAGCTGGCACACATTAAGAAAGTCTTTCCTAGTACTTTAGGCTGAAGGCCTAAGTCCAGGGAGAGGTTTTCTTGGACCTTGCTGTTGCTAGTGGAAGAATCTTGCCTTTCAAGGAATATGCATTTCACAAGGATCTTTCTGCACTATTATTTTACCCTTTCTATATTAAAAAGAGGGAGATATTTATAAACAGTTAAGTTGCAGACACTGATTCAGAAACCTCTGTTGTCTATCCTGTTTTTATAGAGATCTCTGTGAATTCTACCAGTGGAGCATGGATTACTGATAAACAACCACCTCTCAGAGATGTGGAATGGCAAGGGGACTGCTGTGACCTTCTAAGAGCTTCTTTCCAGCATATAATTTATTTACTCCATGTTTTTCTAGATCAAACAGCAGTATGCAGAAGCACAGAAATAAGAGTGTCTGGCAGCACAGTAGGTGAAACAAACAAAAACTCCCAGGCAGTTCTCAAAAGTGTTCACTGTAAGCAAGTAAATTTGTGAAAATAGCAGTAGATGAAGTAAGGAGAAACTACAGAGGAAGTAGATTCCACCTTTTCAGGCTGTAACCTTAGACTTCTAAATTATTATCTTAGTAAATATAACAAATGCTGTCTAGATAAACTAAGGAAATAAAATTCTGTCTTTACAGTGATAGGTTGACCCCACATGACAGCCAAATCCAGATGCTCACTCACCACCCTCTCCCATGGGATAGGGAGAAAGTAGAAGGAAAGCAAGAGACTTGTGGATTGAGATAATGGCAGCTAAAAGGGAAGGGGAAAGCTGTGAATACAAGCAGAGCAAAAAAAGAGGAATTCATTTACTACTTCTCATCAGCAAACAGATGTCCAGGCACTTCCTGGCAAGCAGGGCCTCAGCATGCAGGACTGTTGCTTGAGAACACAAATGCCACAACCATCAATGTCCCTCCTTTATCATCCTTTCCATGAGTTTTTATTGCTGAGCATATGATGACATATGGCACAGAGTATCCCTTTGATCATCTTGATTCAGCTGTCCCAGTTCTGCTCCATTCCAACCTCTTGCCTGCCCATGCCTACTACACTCTCTGCTTAGACGTACAAATCATAATTTTTTCAGGAGACAGGTTCTTTTTTTTTAATGACTTATTTTCAACAGATAAAAACCCCTCAAACATGATAAAAGAACCCTTTCTTCTGCAAAACTAGTTTGCAGTGAATCTATTTCCCCCAGAACATATAAACATAATGTGAGACCCAGTCTTGTAGATATCTTTGACATTTTAGGTTCCAGAAACAGAACAGTAACATGTTTTTATATCTAATATTTATCTGAGTAATAACTAAAGGACTGCAGCTACAGTTAGCTTTCTAAGTGAAGTAGAATCAAAGCTTCTTGCCATGAAGGAAAACAAATCAAATATTTATGGGAAAATACAAGAAAAAGTTTAAGGTTGACACTACAGTGGTGCTCACATGGAGACCAGCATTTGCCAGTGTTTGCACTCTATGTGAGTATCATGACATAGCCCTGCTCTGCCTCACACCTCTGTGTGCACCTGGGGGAGGAAAGAGTGAAAAGTCCTCTTGACTTTTGCTAAGCATCCTTTGAATTTATTACCTCATGTTCATTAGCAGAAGACCGTGGCTCAAAAAAGAATTTAACTCCTGTTCCTTCACAATCCTGGTATATTTGCTAACCATTTTACAGGCATTTTTTTTTTCCTTTTTTATTTTTTTCCCATCCAGTGAAAAAACTCAAGTTATTATTTTGGGTCACCTTTCAGAGTCAAAAAAACCCCCATATATTTGTCTTCTAGAGTAAGAGAAATGTATTTAAAATCCAACAGTTCTGTCATCAGCCAGTTTTGCACACCTGAGGACAAGCCCCATGTCAGGTGCTTCAGGTACAGCACTTTTCTTCCACACACATTTCTCTACCCAAGACCTTTGAGGTGCACAAACAAACTTTCTTAGATTTCTCCCACTATTAATGTCATAGCTAAAGTTTGATCATTAGCCACAATGCTGTGCAACTATATGAAATAAAAACATTGTACCTTATTAAATATGTGAGAAGGAGGCTTATTAGTGGTAGCCAGCTGTAGGGATCAAGGCACGATTTCAGGAACTATGCTGCTGGATTTATCAAGACCAGTTTATTGCAAAACAAAGCCCAATAAATTTTTTTTAGGGCAAAAGCAGCTTTTGAAGAAAATGACACAGGTCTAGTGTTAACAGTCAACTGTAACTAGCTCAGCTAAAGGGAGATTTCCATTTCTTGGCACAGTAACAAATCCTCAAGCAGAGAGGGGCTAGGGGTGAGATTTTTTCCTCTGTAAGTAACTTAATGAATGAAGTACTAATTAACATTATGGCATTGATAAATGGAGAGAGAGATTAGGGATGTACTCGATATTCAGGCCTTCCCAGATGGACCGTCAAAGCCACATTAATTCCTATCTCATTGGAGCATCTGCTTCTCCCATAATCCATTGCCCCTTGGTACAAACAACACAAACTGTTGTGACTCAATTCGATTTATATCAATCTAATTTCTTTTAATCCAATTTGTATTCCAATCTACTACCTTCTAATCACTTAAATCTTCAGCCTCCATCTGGTAAATTTTCTCTCAAAATTAACCGAGCAGATGCCTCTGCAATTGTCTTCCACAGTCAGGCTAATCATGCCCTGGCAGTGGCCTACAGAGCTCGCTGAATAGGTACGTGACTTACAGCATTGCCCTTCTTATTACAAGCATGGCGATGCAGGAAGGCCATTTTGTCTGTCATTAATTGGTTAATTTGCATAACACTGCCAGGGAAAGATGCCTGGGAAACAAAAGCCAAGAGTGGAACGCTTCAAGAAGGCAGCATGACATGCTCCTCATTAGTCACATGGCCATTACACTTTGAACCATCTATTGTTTGCGGTAACAAACCCCAAACTGCATTACAGCTAAATACATAACAAACATCTACACACGATATTGGACTGCCTGAGTTTTGGCACTGCTGACATTGAATATGCAGAGAACATGGGGGCTGTCCAAACAAAATTCCAAGAAAGTGCAGGATGCTGAGAATACTAGAAAGCATATTGTTTTGCCAAAACTACACATCCTCTCTCAAGTAAATTAACTTTCACAATGCTACAACTACAAACAAAGCCAAACTTTCTGACTGTGGAAAACTTCTTCCCCAAAACTGTCCCCAGGACAGTACAGTCCACAGGTCATCCCATACACATCATAAGTAGGAGGAGAAAATGATGAAGCTAACCTTCTCAGCCAAGGATAGGTAAAACTCAGCCCCACACAATATACAGAAAAATAAGTGCTACTGCTTTAAAACTGGGTGCCTCACTAAGAACACAATGTTGATTTTTCCCCTTGATCAGTGCTATGCCATCTCCAAAAGGCTGATGATATATTCAGCAAAAAGTGGGTTTCATCATTCAGGTGTTCATGTCATCATGGATGGCCAAAGTTAGAAAGTTTTTTCAAGTCTGTTACTCAGAATCCTGGAAGACAGAAAGGAAAACATTCAATGTGCCACTTGTGCTCCCCAAGCAATGTTAAGTGAAGAGAAATGATGAAAACACAACAGGCACTTAATAAATAGTGAGGGAAGCACAAGAAAGAACAAGTTGGGCCAGTGGAGAAAAAACAAGAGTAGCTTCTATCACACATAAGCAGGAACAAAAGGAGGAAATAAAACTTTCACTTGGCACTCAGTCCATTGCATCATGAGCTATGTTCTTGTTGGCCCACAACCACTAACACAAGATCAGCTATTAACAGTCCTCAGAGGGAGGCATAATGCCCTTTTGCCATTACAGATTATATAAAAAATTTGTTGCTTCCCATTTTTAAGGACAATATAAAAGACTAACATGGACGGGTCAGCCTGCAACCCTCACCTTAAAAAAATAAGAAAAAATTACTTGTGTCATTGAAATTTTCAGTAGCTGAAAAATGAGCTTACCAGGATCATTTGCCTGGAGCTTACTACTCCTTCCTCCCCTCCTCTCAATTTTTCGCATCTACACCTGAATAAGAGGTTTCACTTATCAGCTAATAGGTACCTAGTAAATTTTTTATAATTATTTTTATAATAAGCAAACAGTATAAATACAATTGATCCAAGCCAGAGGATGCTGAAGAAGGAAAGAGAGGGTGTGCTTGGTTAAGGAGGGGGTGGAGTGGGCACTCTTTCTTCCCCTCCCACAAGCTGTCAAGTCCTTCTGTGCACACCCCCTCTCTCACCCCTGCTAAAAACCTTCCTCTCTCTGCCTGCCATGACAGGTGGTCCAGATTTTCACTTAGAAAATCTGGCCACCCTATGTTTGCAACACCTCCCCGCTTAGTATCATCTGTGAATTTAATTAGCATGCAGTTTACCCACTCGTTCAGATTATTAACGAAGATGTTAAACAAGACATAATCCAAATAAAAAGATCCCTGTGGCAAACCAGTTGATGCCTTTCTTTAAATCAGTTTATTGCTATCTATGGTGTCCCTTTATTTACAGATGTCAACCAATGATTCATCTACATGAAAGCATGGACAACCAAGCAAATTTGCCTTTTGTTTTCCCAGCTAACAGGCTGTGATACACTATATATAGTAGAATTACACATAATAATCCCCATTTCCTAAATCCTGTGTCTCATCTACTACACAATATTTCATCACACTAAAATATGCAGTCCCTTGCTTCTCCTGTTTCATCTGCCACTCCTTAGCCACGTACACAGAATCAGAAAAGATGGTCAGGGAAAATCATACCATTTGTGATCATTTTTAGTGTCAATCTAAAACCACTCCATGGAAATCTGGCAGAGGGAGACAATCATTAGAAAAAGTACGATTGTAAAATACATTGAATCTCTCCTAGTTTTATAAACTGGATTTGAAATGAAAGTTTAGCAGCAGTGGGAACTATGCAAGGAATATGTAAAGCAAAAATAGAATTATTCTTTTTTTATGAAAAGGAATGCAAGGGCACTACTTTGAGTCAGTAGCTTCAATAAGGGCATTATTACAATTTTACTCATCAGATGAGCAAACTACAGTGTAGTGTCTGAGTAATGATACTTAGGTTTTGAAATTAAAATAAATGCAATGGAATTTTACCTATAAAGCAAATCATATTTGGGGAGAAAGACAAACAAGAATGGCAAAGAACCCTCCGTACCACTGAAGACTTACAATTTGAGAAAACTTCACAGCACATATCACTGGATTTATACACAAAGGTATAGATACATATGTAATACAGACATACATAGATACATACAGTTTTGTTCATAAACCAAACCCATTTATAGCTTAAAACATTAAGTAGAACCCTCTTCACCTTGAAAAAATACTGTGATACAAGAAACAAGTGAACATTTGAACATCCAAAGCCAAATGCAAATTCTCTCTAAAGTAGGTGGCCAAACATACCGGAGTCATAAAAGCTCTCTCTGAGCTTGTCTGCGAAGTACTTGTTTTTCTTACAGACCTTGCTGCCCAGAGGAGTTGTGGATGCCCCATCTATGGAAGTGCTCAAAGCCAGGTTGGATGGAGTTCTGAGCCACCTGGTCTGATGGAAAGTGTCCCTGTCCATGGCAGGGACATTGGAACTGGATGACCTTTAGTGTCCCTTCCCACCCAAACCCTTCTGTGATTCTTCTTCCAACCCAGAACATTCTATAATTCTTTTCTGTCTGAGTAGTCCCAAACAAATTGCCTCAAAGCAGTTCCAGTAAACTTAGTTAACACATTAGAGCCTCCCTATGCTTGTTTCAAAGAGCAAACAGGAGAGCTCTGGCCCTTCCATTGCAACTTCCAATTGTCAGCACAAAGCAAGACATTCTGATCTTCCCGGGCAGTACCACATTAAATAGTGGTACTATTAGGAGAAAATAATACAAGAAGAACAACAGGTTTCCAAAGCTATCTTGTGACAGAATGTAAATAGCCTAAGCAGAGACTAAAATAAATTCACAAGTCTATAAATTCAGTTTACGCTGAACTAAAATCGAAACTCTCAAGCAGATGTCTACAACCTCCTCTTACTGACCAGCAGCACTCCTTAGCAGCTCCAAAACAAAACACCCCATACCATGCTATCATACACTGTACTTTTACTAACTCATGAATAGGAACATAATCTACTTGAAAGACATATTTCAAGCAATATAGTAGTAAATAGAAACCTAGCAGAAGGGAGAATACATTACACTGTGAAAATGCTTAGAAAAAAACTAAACTAAATTACTAAATACAGTAATTTTTGCATGCTAAGGTAATTCTCGAGTCAGTTTGCTCACAGACCTACACTTAATACCCATGTCTGCAGAAGAACCTTATTTTACATGGCCTGTCTCAAGAGACCTAACCCACTCTACAATGAGCGAAGCACAAGCAGAAATTATTTTCTTTCATATTACTTAAACAATGCAAACTGACACTTGTTTTCAGAACTCAGGTGTGTTTGCTTGTTTCAGTTTTCAAATAAGTCATATGTAACTTCCACTGAGTGAAAGTTATCGCACTTTTAAACACTTTGTTGTTTACCATAAACAGGAAGAACCCCAGACACTGGTGACCTATGGCCATATTGTGAGAGTCTTCCATTCTCCAGAACAGCCACCACTACACTAAGCCAGCTCAATCTGAAGATATTGCAGATATTCATAAAAGAAGAAAAGGGCCACTGTGTCTAACCATTAACAGGAGTCAAAGAACCTACAAAGCACCAGTGCCACATCTGCTGCCTCCTCCACACCAAAGAAACAGTTGGTGCTAATGCACGATTAGGAGCTGAGAGGAATGCAACAAAAGTGTATGCAGGTGGCAGAGGTCACTGAGGGACAGTATAAAGGAAAGAGAGGGTCAAGTTATTATCTGGAATGCATCCACAGGGCACAGCCATCTTTTAAATCAGTTTTTATAATAGCCATCCCTGTATTGATTTAATAATATCCTTATGCTACGGATTTACTGAGCACGCCATGAAGAACGACGTCAAAGACAGTTGTGAAACGAGGGCTTGTTTCTTTTCTTTATACAAGGTAAGGAGAATATGCCCTACCTTTAAAACCTCAATTTTATCTATTTTTAATGTTTTATTTGCCTTGTTTCCTACGAAAAGGGAAAAATCTGTCATCCAAATAAAGTCTTTCAATTACAAGTCTTTGGGTAAAATAACACAAACATGACAAAAATTAAATTTGACTTTTAAATTGAAGTGACTGATATGCCTCTGTGTATACGGCAACTAAAATATTACCTTTAAGCCTATATTATTATTTACATAAAGGTGAAATGGAATGGAGAGAGAACATCATCTTAGAAGTATGGTTGCATCACACTGGGCAATACAGCACTTTGGAGTATCAGGCCTATAAAGATAAGTTTTCAAGAATAAGTAGGCACTGTAAATCATACAGACATGGCAAATGAAATACTCATAGAAACTCTTGTAAAAAAATAGAGAAAACCAGCCTAAGGCTAATGCTTAACTTAAAAGAAGATGAGAGCAGGTCGACGCTGGCAATAGGGAACCATTCCCAAGTCAAGCCTCTTTGGCACTTGAAAAGCAGTTGACAAAAACCTACTCCTGGTGTATCAGTAATTGCCACTGACTGCTTGTTCCACCGCTTGCCTCCCTCCTCCAGGAGAGGAGTAAGAGCAAGAGTTCAAAGAGGCAGAAACAAACAATAAGGGTCATCTTAGGCCCTAAGGCCAGGCTTTATGGTTCAGGGTAGGGGAACCCAAAGTAAAACAGTTACAACTTCCCAGTGACCCTGGAAAGGAAGTTACTTAATATTCATGTAGACAGAAAAGAAGAAAGGATTAATCATGTGGAATTAGCATTTTCATTGAGGAGCTTGGTTGAGTTTTGTGTTCTACTTTGAGAGAAAGACAACTGCTTCACACCAGCATTTTACATTTCTCATTTATCAAAACATTGCAGCTTGCTCCTAACTGTCATTAAATGATGAATAATGAAAGACTTCCTTATTTTTACCTAAGATTAATCATGCAGCACCCTCCATCTTTCCACGCCTGAATGTGTGTTCTGAACGTTTTTTTTAGATTTTATTAATTTTTAATTCATGTGGAATAAAGAAAACTGTTTAATTAGATTTCAATTCTACTGGGAAAAAATTGTCTCAATTGAAAGGGCATCACCTAAGTATTTTCACCTCACAGCTTTAAAGTGCCACTGTGCACCATCATTTCTCAACTTGTGTCACACCTGTGTTAATTTCAATCCATCTCTTAAACCACAAATAAATCGTTAAAAAAAAAAATCACCCCTCCAGTTACCTAACATAGAGAAAAATGGTGTAACAATTAATTGAAACAAGTACAACATGTAGGATTTATAATTACTATCATAAAGTAAAAATACCAAACATTGTACAAGTAATACAATAATGTTTCTCAAAATAATCAGGCCAAGCCTAAGCAATGCTTTGCAAATCTCCTCCCATTTCTTCATGGCCTTTTCATGATCTCCATTTTCATTAAAATATATCAATTATATAACAAATCAAAGTATAGCAATCATTACAGTACAATACAACTTTGTTCTCAGTATTAAATGCCTAAAATGTTGGTCCTAAAATAACGTTTCAAGCTACAGTGGATTTTCCTGCACATAACCAACTGAAGAGGTAATCAGCTTGTTTTCTTTTACTATTAATCATCTTGATCCATCACCTGCAGAGTGATCTCTAGCTTTATTCATCTGACTTTACAATTACTTAAATGGCAGGTACTTCCCATTATTGTACTAGAAAGAGGGTTCCACAGTGGATAACATCATGCACATAATGCCAGAGCATCACACCCAGTTGGGCCACATCCTCTTACTCTTCTCAAAGATTTGTAATCACTACAGCTCCACATTTTAACATTTAACTATGCATTTTCTTACTGTGTTACCTCCAGTTTTAAATTTCAAGGTTTAGTTAAATTACTCGCAACACTAAATCATTATTTTTGTAAGATACAGATAAATTTTAAATTTTATCCATCATCTAAATTATTCTGACTGAAAAAAAAGGATGAACCCTGTAAAAAATGAGTAAAAACCTTTCAAAATACCAACAGTCCTCCTGATTCTTTTTTTATCTCCTCTGGCATATTTCATTTCAATTGCTCATAAAACTTCTTCCAAATTGTCACTAATCTCTTGTCATCACCTTTAAGTTGTGTCTACTTTGCTGACACGGTTTTAAATCATGAGACCTAGAACTACACACGATAAAAAGCTAACTGCCCCCATCTGCAGAAAGCTGGCACAAACTTCCCATTCCACTGAAGTTTCACAGCTTCACTCTGTTCTCTTGCAAAGCTGATATAATAGCTTGTCATTCCCAAAAATCCTTTGTTAAGCCATATCACAAATCTCTCATATTGTGTATCCTCAGTGGCTAACTTCATGCATATACCCTGAAAATATGTAGAGTACACTTTACTTAAAAAAAAAAAAAAAAAAAGAAGCCTTTCAGAGTTCTCTGGCAATCAATTTATTCCTTGTTAATATGATTTGATTATTGATTTTGTTTTTGATTGCAACTCTTTTTCTTTCTTAACCTTATTACAGACTTCCTGAAGTCCTTGTGTATTGGTAACTGTGTAACTTCCCTCTCTTCAGATCTGAGAGCCCAAATCATAATTTTCTTGGTTTTTTTAAAATTTTCCATTTAACATTATCTTTACCAAGAACATTTCCATCCAGACTAAATTCACATGTAACTACCATTACTCTTTGCTTCTTCCTGCTGCTGGCCCCTAAAGGAAGGGGTATTATCACAGTCTGCAGAATGTGCTCTTTCAAAGCAAAACTGGTAACTCTGATGATTTTCAAAGGCTACATTAAAATGTAACAAAACAAGTAAAATTGTGCCCCAAAATTGAACATGTGATTCTCTTCCTAACAGAAAACAAAGCAAGATGCATTTACTGAGCAACATGAACTGGATCTTTACTCTTCTGCTGTAACTCCCTTGACCATCACATACATCATTTTCCTTTAAAGTTCTCCCCTGGAAGTATTTTCAAACTTAAACTGGCATTAGATACTATTTTCATTAATCTTACTGGTGTTCAAGTAAGCTAGACACTTCCTCACAGAAAGAGTGTGGAAATAGAATAGCACCAAATGTTGATATTTGTTACACAGCACCATGCACACAGATTTGCTATCCTACAGATCAAAGAAACAAGAAATTCTGTCACTTTGAGACAGGATATCATATATTAGGACAGCTAAACACAGTGGGAGCTACAAAACAGCGTTCTCTATTTCTGTCACCCCTTTGTTCTCCCTGTGGATGACAACACATTTATTTGCTTGGATTCTATGCTCATATATTCTTTCCAAGCCACATTCATTTTGTAAGGGTACAGATACCAGTCCAGCACCCATGTGTGCTCCTGAACACACGAGACATGAGCTCAGCTCCAAATTCTACCATCATAATGATACCTGGCAGATATTTCACTCACCCCAATTTTTCTATTTTTAAAATACAGATGTGGCCACAACTCCTTTGTGAAGCATTTTGAGATCCACTGATGAAAATCCCATGTAACAAATAGCACTGTCAGCTTCCTAAGGTGTCTTCCTGACCTGTACCCTGCATGCACAGATGGCTTACAATATGCGTGACCAATGTCACTGTCCTCCTGCTACGTCACTGAACATCCATAGGCAAGATTCACCTGCAACTTCTTGGCCTGCTCTGTTTGAGTTTTGCCCTCTGTCCTCCTGGAACATCAGGAAGCTCTAGGTTTCTAGAGCTATTGAGAGGTAATTTTGGTTTGTCTAGCTTTACTAGTTTTACTTTAGTCATAAAACAAAACTCTTTCATAATTTCAAACTAATTTTACGTGCCTCACATGGAAATTCCCAGAGTATTAGTTTTTAATACTACAATATCTTAAACAATTTATACCTTTGGAGATGCAAAGAGCTCATTTAACAACTGTATCTATTCATTTTTTTTTACATTCTATATGCACATGTATATATAGAAACACAAATTTCATCACTAGATAAACAAGATTTTTTTCCCCTAAAATGCAAAAAGAAAAAGCAGTTTATTTCCTTTAAGGTATTAATTACACGGTAAGTCTGGAAGAATACTGAGAATATTGATGCACATATAGGCTGATTGAGAAATTAAGGTCCGTGATGTTTCAGAGACGGGTTCACACCAAAAAATGAACCTAGAACTCAACCAGGATCTGTATGTTACATCCCCCCGATATAGGGATAATGCCCCAATTTTTATCACATGCAATAAGCAAGACACTAACAGTACCACTAGTTATTTACTGATACAGTTACTCTGGAAATAACTGCTCTTTTCTTAAACTTGAACAACTGTTTTCACTAGGAATAGATTACCAAGCAGTAGCACTTCTCTTTGCATTGTATGTTGGTGAAAAACTAACAATCTAAGAAGCTTTCCACACTTTGTCAGAGAAGGCTTAACTTCAGCAGGGCTATTGCTATGTGTTGCAAACACAAGTGCGGTGCCTCCCACCACAACACCTCAGATTGTAGGAGGAACTAGAAAGATCAACAGAACCTTCCATAATGAAGCACCTACAGAGACTCTGTAATTTATATTTGCTTACAGGATTGCACATTTGTGTTCCTGTCACCTTTAACAGAAAGGTCAAATGTTGCTTTACTGCCTGCAGTCTCTCAAAACAAAAATAGCCATCTAGCTACATTTCAAGCATCCTCGATATTAAACAAATTGATTAAAAAATGACAAACAGAACCTGCTGCCATCTGAGACGACCCCCCCCAAAGACAAAGTCCAGCAAACCCTATGCACTGAAAGACTGCTCTCCTAAACAGTGCTTCCTCCAGACTCCTCCTCATACCAGACTGCAGGTCCTAGCACAGTCTCCCAGGCACTCAGCAGCTGTAACCCATCCATGTACTTTGTAGTCTGCTTTCATCCCTTCTTTCAAAACTTCCATGTTGTTCTACCACACTCCATAGAAGTTTAAGACCAGCATTGCCCACCTGTTGAAACCCTTCTTAACAGTAAAATGAAGATAATAATTTGAGAGAATGTTACAGCCAACAGAAAGGTGGATACAAGTTGAAATGCATTTTAGGTAGGATGCTGTTTTTCACCAAAACTCAAGATTGGATTTTTGTCAAAATGAACCATCACCAATTCTTATCCTAGATAATAAAGTTAATGAAGAAAGGTTCACACCAAGAGTGATATCAAGATCCGCATTTAACACAAGATGGTCTCACACAGCACTCTCTCCCCCCACTGCCCATCTGTACTCTTCAGCAGCTCTGCAGCTCCCAGGCTATTCCCCCACATCAGTATCAAGCTTTTGCTTTGAAGCTTTTTTAGTTGGTGAGTTAGTCTCACTCAAAAAGCTCAGAGTGATTTTTCTAACTTTGATAAAAATGACTCACTTCCTTAAGAGATTTTGTGCATCAGAGATGAGACCTTATTAGTAGGCACAAGAGGTATGTAAAGCCTCTCCCAGAGCCCACTCCATTAGTCCTAATCAATATTAATTTAAAATTGCATAAAGGCAGCTTTTCAACTAGAAATGATTTCATCCTTTCTCCCCCAGCCCTGCTCCCCAACAAAATCCCCGTGGCTTTCATTATATTTGAGATACCAGGACACTGTGTCTCTGTCCAAAAGGAATTTACAGATAATCTTCATATCCAGAATGGCTTACCAAGTAGAGATGGTATTAAACAGAACAGCGTGGTGAACCTTGCCTTTCACTGCTTACCTTGTAAGCATGTGAAATATGTCTAAGCATGAGGGATAAACTGCTTTTAAGAATCAACAAACCAGGACTAGAAAAATGTAATTGCTGTAATGGTCAAATGGGAACAACTGACACGGCTCAGGGTGAGTTTCAACCACTTTCCCTCACTGATTGCCTCAAGGAACTTCAGCTGCTGCTGCACCTACACGATCAATGCTGCTAATTGTGAGGAAAATTATTCAGGACAGCACAGAGCCTCCTATTAATGATGCCTGCCAGCAGAAAGTCAGTTTATCAGCTATGCTAAAGGTTAACATCAATATCAAATGCAACAACCTCAAATGATTATATCACTGAATTTTTAGGGAAAATCACTATGGTAGTACAATAAACTTCAGAATCAGCTGCACTTTAAAACCATTTTGGTTCCCTGCTCATCAGGTACCCAGCTTATGGCTTGTTTAATATTACTTCATTTGACTGTAGCCAGAAAAAAACATGCCTCTAGTGATTTCTTAAAATCTGTCAGTATTCTTTAATAACACTGGGCACAAGAACTGATGTAGGGACAGATATCAGCTCATAATACAGGAAATGGTTTGCTGGAATGCTTCTGTTACTTCTATTCAGAGAAACCTCAAAAAGCAAAGAGTAAATAAGTGGTGGGTTTAAAAAAACACCCAAACAACTGGCTATATTCACAGAAGTTAACCACAAAGACAGCACCTCAGGAAGTCAATAAGCCACAAACACTTAGAAGTTGGGAAGACTCAAAGTGCTTATCCCAATTTTTTATTTTCCAAAATGCATTGTTTATCTACAATGAGACAAAAAACAAGTCTTATTTGGTGTGACCCAAACCACATCTTAATGATTTTTTAAAAAATTAATCATATACAGTAATGGCTGAGAACTTTCATTAAGTTGAAGTAATAACAATAATCTACAAAACACAATCTACAGTAATAATATATAAAATAAATCACATCCAGTGTATTGGGGAAAGTGCATAACACCACCATTAATAACTTGCAAGACTAAAGTCATTTAATATACTGGAAAACTTGAACAAGCTTCTTTTTTAATGCCACACTCTTAATAGCTTACACAGATTTACAGAACTGGTTGCCAGAGCAATAGCCTTACCTTTCTGTATTTAAAAACTGCTTCTTAAATGACTCTCCACTTTTATACTGAGTCTCCTCAAAACAGAATTCTTTGTCACAACATTTTTATCTTTTCCTACATGTAAAATAGAACACCTATAGCACAGCAGCTCATTTAATAATTACAATTATATACATGCATGTGCATAACCATATACTAAAACAAGTAACATAACCAGTGTATTTTAAAGAGCACAAAAAGTTACCTCATGCTCTATTAGCCAAAATCTGGTCTAAAATAGCTTAGAATCTGCTTCAACCCTCTGTAGCAAAGATGCATGTGAAATACAGCTCTAGGAAGGTTGTCCCAGTACAGACCCTGCAGCTGATAATGGTAAAAAGGCAAGGGAAGGAATCAGAGGCAAACAGGCACGTTCCTTAACTTTTTGATACCTGCTTAATCTCAGCCTACAAATTTAGTAGATCACAAATCCTTCAGGAAAAAACCCCACAATTTAATGAAGGGAGCTACCCATCCATGTGCACCTCCTTCTGCCCTTCCTAAATAATAATGACACAACTCAGCATTCAAAGACAGACTGACCAAGAAAGAAGTTATCCCCACATCTTCTCACATTTCAGTGGAGAGTCTTCTTACTCCTGCTTGAGCTTTGACTTCTTGTTCCCTTTTTAAACCTTGATCATGCTCACCTGGCCTCCAGCTACAAAGCTAATGGGGTTGTTTACAGAATAGAAGCAAAACAGGGGCATCCAATTAAAGACTTTTTTTTTTTTTTTTTCTCCAAACCAATGCCAGAGAAGATTAAAATCACCTGCATCAGCCTTTGAAAATAAATTATATACTGGCTCCAATAGTGGGATCTAGCCCTAAGCATATGAAAATGAAGTATCAGACCAAAAATTGCACAGGTTGCTATCACAGCCTACAGTTTGACTGCCATGTCTCTGTGTCCACAGACTGTACCTTACTGACTGCCAACTACTGTGAAACTACTACAAAAGCATGGACACACCACAGGAAAATAAGATCCAATCACACTTATACAACAAACTAAATTTAGAAGTAGAATGAAAGGAAAAGAAAAGCATTTAGGACAACTAGATAGAATAATTTCTGGATCAACAATTCACTTTCCTTTCCTTCTGAGTGTCTAAGGGCGACGTCTTCATTAGTAAATCCTCTGTGTAAGGTTAATCCCTTTCAGCTACTTAAGGCTTAGAACAGCTCACATCTCCCATTCCTGCCAGTAAGTTCCACACATGATACAGCAAAAGATGCTGTAACTGAGATGCCTATTTTATTCAAACTGCACACTTAAGGAATTTTACCACAAATTTCTATCCATCTCCTATCCTTAGAAATCACAGTAACTAAACAGTATGAATATTATGATAAGACAGTTCATTCCATGTTTTGGAGTGGATTTTGATAATGGGAGAAAAGTGTTTTGTTTTCTTTTTTTCTTCCCACTCCTCTCTCCTCCACTCCTGTTAACCCAGACACCTATTATTGAAACAAAACATGCACACTTTGAAACGTATTAAATTTGACCTAATATGGAGCCCAAACTTTACTGATTTAAGACATCTACTCTAACTTCTTATGTAGGATCCTGCTATGGACACATACGAGGCAGTTTCTCTGATTCCTTTACAATTGTATGTCTCTATATTTTACAAACATTAACCAAATACTACTATGTAAAGCAATTTTCAAAATCTTCATATAAAGAGATACCTGACAAGCTAGAAATGCTTTGGAAATATTTTTTTCAAAATCTTTTTCTTTCACTATACAAAACAAATGAGATTGGTGTTCTACTTTCAAATAGGAACATAAGCAAATCTGCACGAGAAAAATGCTGTAATGTTCCCTTACTTTTAGAAAATTGTTCCCTCCCTAGCTCAGAGAGGTATGTAAATATATGCAATTTGATAGCATTCCACCTGGAAGTTGCTTCTCTTTCTGGAAACACAAGACAACAAGCAGAACTCAGTGCATACCCATTGTCTTCTTGGAAGTTTTTCCCCAATTCCTGTACAACATAAATATATTTTGCAATCCTTTTCTCATCTAAATCTAAAGATTTTGGGAAAACACGTCCTCCAAGTATGCAAAGACAGCACTTAGCACACTGACCTGGAACTCTGCTTTGGATAACACCACACAGAATATTGGTCAATATGTAGACACATCTTCCTTCACTGCCTCCCAACACTTCCCATCCCAGTTGGGGTTAAAAAGGAGGCACTGAGTAAAAGCTGTGTATTTGATCCTACACTCCTCCAAACTCTCTGACAGCTAAGAAAATGAGGTACAGGACTCTGCAGCTCCAAAGGTTCAGCCCAGAAGATATATCAGAGCAAGAGCAGGAAAACAACAAAAACTCTCCAGCCAAAAGCAGTAAGACACAAATTGCTTTTCCTTTGAAGGAAGAATCCCGGAATCATTTAGGTTGAAAAAGTCCTTTTAGATCATTGAGTCCAATTGCAAACCTAACACCGTGAAGTCAACCACTAAACCATGTCCCTACATGCCACATCTACACATAATAGATTCATGGAATGGTGTGGATTTGAAGGAACCTTAAACATCGAGTTCCAACCCCCTGCCATGGGCAGGAAAACCTTTCACTAGACCAGGTTGCTCAGAGCTCCATCCAGCCTGGCCTTGAACACTTCCAGGGATGGGGCACCCACAGCTTCTCTGGGCAGCCTGTACCAGTACCTCACCACCCACATAATAATAGAAAAGAGAATGCACTGGAAATCCTACAGATCCACCAGGAAAATGGGAAACGAAAGCCAAATGCTTTCTTTCACTCAAGTTCAACCGAGTCCTTAGTAAGTAATAATGTATTCTATGTTAATTTATCTTCCTCTCCACATGCCCATCTTTCATGAAGTTCAAGACCATATTGAAGGCTGTCATAAGCAAATGGCAAGTTAGGCAATTTTAATATCTCTGAGCATCTGGATTCCTACCAAATGTGAGAAAATAAGGTCCAGTCTCCTACTGATTTACTTTCTTTACACAAAAAGGTTTTTTTTTTACTTTATTTAAAAGAACAGCTATAGCACTAAAAACACTTCTGACAAATCTGTCAGCTATGGATTATTAAGAGAGGCAGGAGCAGATTTCCTTCACAGACCCAACAATGACATTTACCCTGACCTAGAGGGAACACCTTCCTAAGCAATAAGAAATAGTCCACTCTCAATGACAACTCAGTCCTAAGAGAATGCCAATTATACCAAGTTTGCACAAACAGATGTATGGCAATTTTGTAATATGGACTACTTTACACCAGGGACAAAGCTAAAACCATTTATCTCAATTAACTTAGGATCTAAGGATTAATTTAAGCTGTTGCCTTAGAGGTGAAAGGCCACTACTTGATCCAACAATCCACCCATACCTCTTATTTACAATAAAAAGAAATCTCACTCTTTCCATTTTAAAATTGTATCTTTCAGATTACATTTTTACCCTCAAAACTCTATGCCTTCTATGTTTTGTACAAAATAAAAAGGTTAGTGCCATTTTTTCAGTGGCTGAGTTTCAACAGTCCTATTATGGTTTGAAAAGATGGCCAATTGCCCTAAAATAACAAAGCCTAATCAATAGGAGGCATGATGATAATTGAAATTCCTCAAATTAGGAGATCACTTCTAGCTTACAAGTAACACTAATAAGTGACATCAGATTTCCACTCACCCAAGAGCTGCTTGAATTAAAAAGCATTTTGAAACACACACACATAAAATAGAATGATATAGTAAGTGAAAGAACATAGATTAGTGAATGAAAGACTTAATTCCTCAAAAGGATATTCCCACAGACAAGAGCTGTCTGTAATATAAAGGTTCATAAATCCACCCAAATTTATGAACTTGGCATTCCGGCTGTTTCAACCCTACCAATGTGTCATTTAACATTCAGGCAAAACCCTGTGCAAGAACATCACACAGTTCTGTCAGTTTAGAGCCCGTGATACTCCTCATGGTTTTGAGCAAGATCTACTAATTAAGACTGCAAAAGGAGACGGTCTGACCCATCTTGTGCCACACAGCCACCACAAACTCCCTCCACCGCAGAAGTGGACAACCACCTCCTTCACATATGGCATCCTCACACCACATGAGAACTGGTGCAGTTCTTTACCTACCAATCTTTGCACAAAGCAAATGGATGTGACAAGGTATGCCTAGAGGAGTACTGGCCTATGAACTCCAACGTATGACATCAATACATGGGCCCTGATAAACCAACTTAATTAGACTTTATCAGTATTTTATCATAACTGGGGTCCAGCAATTCGTGGAGTATACACAGTTAAGACATCGAGTAGTTACCTACAGCTCTATTTTCAGAGGCCTCTCAATGGACAGAGTGCAAGCAGAGCAAAGATTTAACTCCTTTTATTTGGTGTTTTAAGCAGTGGTTTTGAGATACAACAGTAATTCTTCTTTAAAGCACTCTAAGTTTTAACATTACATGAATGTCCAGCAAGTGAACAGGCTATAATCATGTGCCTAGACACAAGTCCAGTTTTGCTACAACTGTCAAGACTTGCACTGTCTCATTTTCAATATAAAAACAGATAAATATTCAGTGAATTTTAATTTTATATTGTTCAAGTAACTAGTTTATCTACGGTCCAAAAGATTCTTTGCCTTGTTTATGTAATAGCTCTCAGAACTGCAGTTAAGATTTATAATACATAAACTCCATTTCATTCACTGTAAGTTTTTAACAAAATCCAAGGTCTACTATTTGCAGGCATGAAAATCTCTCAATATTTCTGGAAGGCATTTTGAAATCTATTCTCTGAGGAAATTTTTATTTTCAGTCTCTGGTTTTTTTTGGATCTCTAAGCATGAAATTGTATCTTATACTGTAAAATTGGTGTTGGAGATAAATACATAAAAAAATAACTTCTCTCCTTGAAAGAAGCTTTATATACCTAGTTCTACCTAAGCTGAGATGAAACTTAACTTTGCAGACAGACTTTTTTCATTAATCCTTCCCACCAGGTGTTTTGGAGGTATTCTGCAGTTTCTATGACAAGGCTAGTTTGATTGCTCCAACTACTTGGAAGACTAAAAATAAATATAGATTGTAAGGCACATTGTGAATCTCTGCTTCTATAAACAAAAGTTAAAACTCTATAGCAAAAAATACAGCAACTCTACTGCTCTGGTTACTACTTTTATTAATAACTTTTATATATAGTAACATATATATATAAAAATAACATTTTCATATAATACTTTATTATTATATAATAAGGGAATCTCACTAAGTCTCCATATTCTGAATTCTGAAGTGTCATCTCACTCACCCCCAAAGTGTCTCACCAGAGTGAGCAAGAAGTACCAGGTGTCAGGAACACTATGTTTTAACAATATTTCTCGAAAAGTTCTGGATCTTTGGTTTATCAAAGAGACAGCCACGGTGCCAGAGAGCCAACTCTATCATCAATGTCCACCTCATTTTATCAACATGAAATGTTCTCAAGCACAGGCATCAATTTTCCTCCATGAGCAGGAAGGGGAACAAGAGCCAGTGACATCTACATTGTATTAGGTATATATTCCATGAACACTCAAACACTTCGTGGACTGACCTATCCTATTTTTGCCATTTTTACTGGCAGTAAGCAAAACTTCCAAAAATCATTACAAAGCAAAAGCTCTTCCATTTACTGAAAGAGTAAAGCAAAACCAGCAAGACCTACTTTTTAAAGAAGATGTTACTGAAACTACAGCAGTATTTTTGCTGATTTTGACATATTTGGAAAGGAGCAAAAGAAGGTAATGATATGTCTGCAAGACAGTATTTATTTTTCTATTATGTTTGTTTTACTTTGTTACTTTTTGAAACTGCTACTATGATTTTTTTTTTCCCCCTCTTGGGTATTTCTTTTTTCACTAAAAAATAACTCACAGTATAGGCACTTGGAAAAGTGCTTACAAACCCTCTACAAAATTTCTTTCTTGAAGACGTGAAAAAAAAGTCTTCAGTCATTTGTAGTGACAATTTATCTACTTGTCCCAAAGGTCAGACACTATTAACAAATACTTTAACAAGGACATCCATTCTTTTCCTCAAAATAATCTAAGTAAATACCCTCCAAGCAATTTTGAGGTCTGTTAACAATAGTTGCATTTGCCATGTAAAGCAAAAATAATTGCAAAGTGAAAATAATAAGCAATATCTATTTTTAGCTCTCCAAGACAGTTGTACCAAGAATACAACATGCAATAGAATCACTGCTGATTTATTTCTTTGGCTTATAACATCCACTTAGATTTTATTTATATCACACATATGCAACCAATTCATACCGATTTATAAAAAACTTAAATATAGGAAAGTAAACTGTGATTTTAGAAGTCTTCTGATACAGCACAGAATATTAAAGAATCTATTTTCTCTCCTGATACTCAGTGTACAGGCTGAGCAATTTCTTCACTGAAAAGATTCATAAACATTGGAAGGGGCTGTCCAGGGAAGAGGCGGAATGACTATTCCTAAAAGTGTTCAGGAAATGACTGTACACGGTACTGAGTGCTATGGTTTAGTTGACAAGGTGGTGATCAGTTAAAGGTTGGACTTTTTGACCTTGGAGCTCTTTTCTAATCTTAATAATTCTAGTCCCTTCAAGTGTCTGTTAACTCCTGTATTCAGGAGAATTATAACCTATAATAATGTAATTATTCACAAGATTTATAACTTCTCATCCAAAGAGTGACAGAATTTATTCCACCTTCATCCCTGTTTTGGGAATACCGAGCAGTCTAGTAAGACACCTGGACACAAGTGCTAAGAGGCATGAAAGGAATTTGTTGTCAAATAATGCACCTGCCTTTCTAATTTGCAAAATTTATTACAAATTAAGATATTTAATTTAGATTTAAGATATTAAAATAGATCTTTAATATTAAAATAATTAAAATAGGTTTTTGGCTGCTCTAATAATAAAAAATTTTAGTCTTCAGGGCAGATGCAACTAAAGGTGGTTACCATAAGTCAACAGCCAGCCTCTACTTGAAGATGAAATAAATGTAGCTTTCGTGGTGTTACAGACTTCCTTCTCAAGCTGCTGACTACACTTACGGCTTCATCTGTTGTACATCATTGTCTTGGCTTCCCACTAGTTTTCTAATGGAGCGCAGGTGAAGCTTCTGGCATCTGTTAACCTCCTGATTACAACTTTATATTTAGTTTTAAGTCATTCTCTTAAGTTTTGTACAACCATTAAAAAAAAAAAAAACAAAACCAACAAAAAACCTTCCTTCCCAGCATTAACCTCCCACATTGCCAACCGCACTAAAAGAAAAACTGTGGCCCCACTGATGCTGATGACAAAATTCCCAGCATCTTCCACTGAGTCAGGGTTTCATATACATTGCCCTACAAAAAGTAAAATTTCTTCTTCAATAAGACTAAGAGCAACTGTGAATTAAAAAAAAGAACAAAACAAACAAACTGAAACCCAGGAAGTATTTCATCCAGCTTACCTAGCAAATTAAGAGAATTCTCCTACAAGATATTTTGTATAGTACATATTTAGTACTTAATGCATTATCATAGAATATTCTGAGTTGGAAGGGACCCACAAGGATTATCAAAGTCCATCACAGTTTACTTTCCTATATAGAATAGCAATTTATTAAAAAGCTTATATGTAAGAAAGTAAACTACGCACAGGACAGCTCCAAATATCCCACCATCTATGTACCTGAGAGTGTTTTCCAAACGCTTCTTGAGCTGGGGTTGTGACCACTTCCCTGCGGAGCCTGTTCCAGTGGCCAACCACCCTCTGGGTGAAAAACCTTTTCCTAATATCCAATCTAAACCTCCCCTGACAGAGCTTCAGGCCATTCCTTTGGGTCCTGTCACTGGTCACAGAGAGCAGAGATCAGTGTCTGCCCCTCCACTTCCTCTCTTGAGGATGTTGAAGACCACAATGAGGTCTCTCCTCAGTCTCCTCTTCTCTTACACACATGTATCACGCATACACTATAAAAACATAACAGAAATCAAGTCCTCAAATAATATAAATTATTTCAAGAGTAGTATCAGCAGAGTAATTTCCTTGAATGTTGTTAATAATCAGTTTATGCCTACCTCGTATCTCTTACCTTTTAATGTTATTTTTTTGTTTACAACTTTGTAGAATATTAAAAAAACCAGCCATTGGTAATTAAAAGTTTATTATCCTTCTATGTCTCAATATTTCATAAATTGAGAAAAGTTCAACCATTTATAAGAATAGGAAACTCAACGAATCATGTATAAACACAGTTATCTGTAGTTCTCACTAGACTGAAAAAGACAATTCTCCACGACAGAGGGGAAACTTGTATGTTTCAAAACTGAAAGGAAGACATAAGAAATGGTTTAATGTTCAGGAAGGTACTTCTTTCCAACTTCACACAAAATTTGGCTTGCACACATACGTTTTTTAAGCTTATTTTAATTTCCTCGAGGCTAGTTAAGCCTGGCAGAAGATTATGCCTCCACAGAACTTTATCTATGCACAGAGAATTCACCAAGTAACCCTGCCAAAGGACGAAGTTTCTTATAAAAGTACTTTCCTCACCAACACTGCCTTACCTCCTCCCTTGCTGTCCTTTAATTCCTCATATTCAAGCAACACGGTTAGAAAACAGCAGCCAAAGGAGAATGAACAGAACAGAAAAGGAGCTGGAAAATAAACTAAATCAATTGTCAAAAAACCAAGATAGAACAAACTCTTCAACTAAGAAATATAAGGAGGCAAGTGACGTGAATGAACCACAGAAGATGGAGAAGATGAAGAGCACAGGAAATGAAAATCTGTAAACACATGAGCACATTTTTCTCCCTGGCCTAGAATGAATCTAGAAGTTTCAAATCCACTGATTTCTGTGTGTGAGCTAAGGCATTTCTCATTTTCTGGCCCATGCAGAGGAGAATATTCTACAATTAGAAATGTAAAGCACTGACAGTGAGGAAACTTCATATCTGAAAGTTGACAAGAAAGTCATGCATCTTTCATCATAGCAAAACTCTAGGAAATAGACTTGTCAGGAGGGGAGAAAGCAAGTGTAAGAAATGGTCACAGATTTGTCTCACATGACAGGAAAAGTATATGCAAACCTGCCTTCTTTACTTGCTTTTCCACTTCAATATCATAGCTATAAACTGCTCCTGATTTAAATAGAGGTATGCTACTTAATCTGAAAGTTTATTCTACAAATGCATTGGGCTCTAGGAACAGATGAGTTCTCTGGAGAATGGTCCTTCCTTCAGCGTGTTGAGCTGCATGAAGAAGGAAATGCAACAGGAAAGACATTCAGCTAAATGCTATCATTTACAAGAGGTTTCCTCCAATTTCAGACAAGTCCACAGCTACCACTTCTTTTCAGCCTCCTTCCCTAGCACGTTTAGACTCCCAGAAACACATACCTTAGGGCTGAGGGGAAGCAGTGCCTGCTCCCCCCACAACCCCTGTCCCAAACCAGCAGTGCTGAATCTCCCTCTATCTCTTTTCTCTTTCATAATTCAGTGTGGCAGGACTATCGGGTAACAGGAATGAAAATTATTACTAGAAGACATATTTAATGGTCTGCAGTTCTTCCATTCTGATCCTCCTGTACCTCAAAAGTCGCCTCGTTTTAAATGTCAGGCAAACAAATGCAGCAGCAGCAGAAACAGTTCAAGTCGCCCTTCTTCCCCCACTATAAACAACTGCACACCTCTCCCACCATCAGCTGTGATCTTGGAGACCAAATCTCACTATTCCTTCTGCCATGGAGTTCCTAAGTGATACTGGGCACATCCTTTATATTAACATATTAATAGCTAATCCAAATTCATTAACCAATATCCACGTGCAGTGACAAAACGTGTCTGCTTCCCCATGCAGTTCTCAGCAGGAGGAAGGACTCAGCAGGAAGAAAGACAACTGTGCTTTGGGGTAACACTGAAGAATGACTGAGGCAACATCTGCTGTGATTTATGGAGAGAAAATTCTTGGTCTCAGCACTTGCAGCTTTCATGGAAGTAACTGAAAACTCAGCTGTACTGTGGATGGTATTTAAACTACTCCTAAAGTCTGTGGGGATCAGGAAGAAAAGTAAAAAATCCCACCACACACAGAAGAACCACACACACTCCCACTCCCATTAGCAGCCTGTAAGACAGAGCCAGTTCCCTGCAATTTAACTTATGACTCTTCAATCTTCATCTTTCCCTGGGGGAAAATTCAGCCCTGACCTAAACAGACACAAATTCCATTAAATTACACTGGGACTCAATCCAGTACTGCCAGGTCACCCAATAGCCTTGAAAATATGGGTGAAACCTATTTTGTCCCTATGGGAATAACAAATCGTTACAAGTTGCTGCACTATTTTTCCAAGTACATCATCATTGAATTTCTCTATTATCTGCATGTCACTAAATTAAGTCAACACAACATTTTAAATTGGTAATGAGACCCTTGGCCAATCACTTACTCCTGGTAAGGAATGATACAGAGGCCTGCTCTGTCCACAGGCACTCAGCTGTTTCCACAGCCCAAATCACAGATCTCTGCAGCCACACGTTCAGTTTCCTCATTCACAGGACTCACACACGACCTCTTCAGCAATCTTTCTTGAGAGATATAGTTATTGCTTTAAGACTGCTCTCCAGGCTAAGTTTCATTAAGCACTTGAGGAAAGAATATATTGTCTATACATTCATCCTGCAATCAATTTCAAGTGAAATCTGTCGTAACTCTCATGATTTTGATAGTCTGTTAATATAGACAATATTGCCAAATAATTTATACCCATTACATCATCACAACCATTTCTAACTGACAAGGTTTAAAAGTAACCAATGACATTCGTATAAGGCCACTTTTAGATCACTGTAGGAGGTGATGGTCAAGTGATTCTTGCCACAGCACACAATTATTTGAAAAAACATGATTTAGAAAGTGAATCAAGAGTTTCACAAACTAGAACAAAAGTACCACAATTATTAACAAACTTTTCTGATTTTAACACACATCATGCACACATAATGCAACATTACTACTTGAATGCTTCAAGAACACCGAATATTCTGCTGTTTGAAATAGTTTGTAAACAACTTCAATATCTTGCATTAAAACTGGCAGGACCACTATGAAGACTTTTTGCACACTTTTCTAGCTCTGGAAAAAAACAGAAGGTATCAATCACCCAAGTTTAACAGCAGCTGACTGAAGCCATTCATTGAGTAGCACATTGCCACCAATGTGGCCCCACAAGTAAGTCTCAAAGTCTCCCCCTCCTTTTTGTTCCTCTGAGTGGACTCTTAACAGCACAATTTTTTTTTTTTTTTTTTAGCTTTCTGAATGTCTTTGAGAGATCAGCTGGAAAGAAACACCATTAGGAGAAACAAAAGTTTTCAAAGAAAAAGTGGGAACAAAGTGGACATATTAGAGACAACATGTGATTCATGGCCTACACTGTGCTTTGCCCCTCTCTTTACCTCAATACACTTTTCAGTTTTACTGCTGGGTAAGAGCAGGGCAGACCATTGCACTTCTCCTAGCAACCAAAAATCACTTAAGGGGAGAAAAGGCATGTTGTCTGCTGAAAGGGAGAACAGAAATATTTGGGGTCATACAAAGACAGACATATGTTCTTCTGCATTTCATTCTAAATTGAGCAGTTGTCAAAAAAGAGTCAGTAAATGATAACAATAATAAGCAGTTCTAGTTTACACTGATTCATATTTCATTAAAATTTTGTTTGCCTACTTGTCATGTTTCATTTTCCTTTAATTCAGTGTTCTAAGAGTTCCCACTCCTCTTTAGAGTTTTGCTTTCAGGGACATGAATTATACACATGACAGTTTCTAAAGTTATTTTCTTTACTTATATCTATATACACTTCCACAAAGATTTTTTTTTTTTTTTAATCTAGATGTACACATAGAGAAAACTATTCTTAGGGATTTAAACTCAACAGCACTAAAAGACTATTTTATCATAGGATACTCCTATTCTAAATGCTGAGATTTTACGCCGTAGATAGGATTTACATGTTACAGAACACATTGTCTGATCTCGTTAGGTAAAGACCACACTGCACAGTTTAATATGATGAAACAAATTCAAGCAGAAGAAAAAAAAAGCCACAGTATTTTGTAATTCAGACATACATCTGAATAGCCAAATCACATCGACTAGCTAAAAAACAAAGCATTATAATTTAAAATCCAGTCTGGTAACAGATGCATAGATCAAGGATAAAATGCTGCCTGCAGTATTTCTGATAGGGTTTTGGGGTTTTTTTCCACTAACAGTCCTTTGTTTAATAGCTGTTGCCTTGACATAAACCAACTATTTTAGTTAGTCCACTGAATTCTTCTTACATATCATAAAAACATATCTATAAAAAAGCCCTAGCCAATTTATCACAGCACTTCTGCAGTGCATCAGGTTAAAGCCAGCACAGGCCTTAGTTCACTGCATCAAACTACAAATTAGCATTTTCTTGCAACCACTCCAAACAAAACTGATCTAAGACAATTTAACAGAAAAACTTATTCACTTCATGGGTAAGCGATGTACAAATGACATAGCAACAATAAAAGCCTAAACACAGTGAGTAGGAAACAACCCTGAAGTGTTCAGGGATCAGCATTTAGTGGTGCTTTGCTCCCTGTTTATTCCCTACACTATCTAACCCAGCTCCTCTGCTGGCTGTCTCTCCCCATCAAGCCATGGACCTGGGATCAGGCTATCCCACCCTTTCTCCCAGCTTACAGTGTAATTTCTCTCTCCAGAAAACCGTCAGAGCAGGGCAGTGCTACTGTACACACAGGTAAAATAAGCATCTATAGGCCTCAAAGGTGACATAATACACACTGGAAAGTGAGAAGGAGGATGCACCCACAGATCCTTTTCCTGCAAGCTCTACTATGGAGTGACAATCCCGAAGAGATCAAGTTCTCTAGGGAAAGGCAATCCAGGTGAAGAAAACACTTTTTCCAACTAGCTTAGTCCAACAGCTTTGCTGTGCCATTAGGATTTTTCATAATACTGAAAGAAACTATTGTCCATCCTTTAGTTACAGAATTCTCTTTAGGATAAAACAGTTAAAACTAACCATTCCTTTTGCCAGGAGGAAGTAATCCAGACTACAGGACATGTGGACCTTGAAAACCGCACAGAATGACAGCCTGAGAACCCATGATTATAGGGCTCCTGCAGCATTAAAATACTTTTCATAACTGCTTTTTAACTCTTGACATTTTCACAGCAGTGAAAAAGTACCTCTGGTACCCTGGCATGAACTGTCCCTCCATTCACTATGAATGAGGAACAAGTTGACTGATGTTGTTATCTGACATTTTGGTTTCAAAAGGTTAGATTTTTTTTCCACTCAGTTTCTCTTGCAATCAATGGAAAGTGATTAATAGAAGTGAACCACAGCTCACTGTGTTTTACAACTTGCTTCTGGCCATTTATTCCTTACTTATTTGTCCAATCTGCATTTATGACAGGCACATCACAGAGATGCTTTTCTCTCCTTGGCACACTGTACTGAAGCTATAGAAGCAATGCCTAAATAGAAATGAAAGACCATATGCTGCAACAGACAGGGCGGAACAACCATCTAGGTAGTCTCTAATGAGTGAGACCATACTTAGCTCCTGGCATCCCCACTCATCCTACCAGTTCATTTCCATATATCAGACCAAATAGACTGTTCTTCGAACTAATCTGAGAAAAAGTGAGCAGAGAAAGTAAAAGCAAGATATAACAAAGTATAAAGTAGCACAATGGCAGGTCCTTCACTGTCATCAGACTGAAGAATTCTGCTGGAACTGAAGTGGTACAATGAAGACTCACTGACAAGGGTAATTCTGCAAGCAAATAACCATGTATCATTAAGGCTGCTCCAAATCAAGCTTGGAAGAGCGTCTTGTGCATTCAGCACCTGAAAATGATGAGGAATGAATCCGAAGATACTTTGTGTTCTTCCAGTCATCACTCAGGGAGGTAGAACTGAAGGAGTATCCCCACAGCCTCCGCAGATAATAGCACTGAAAGTCTGCAATAGCACCTGCATGCACACAGTCTCGATGGGTTACAAAATACACGCTGGAATCACTAGATAAGGGTGACCTTCAGTTATCAGCAAGCCAGAGACACGATGGTTCCTGGTAGAAACAGCAAGGCAAACAAGCAACGAGGAATGATGTTTGCCAGCCTATCTAGTACATAAGCAGAAAGCAGTTAAACAGATGTATTAACTCAGGGATCGGCAGATAATAACCATTATTTAGTCAGTTTACAAAAAAAGAAAATTTGCTAAGGAAAAAAAAAAGAAAAAAATTTAAAAATGACTGGGGGAGAGTGATAAGGAGCTGCAAGTTCAATGCACATGCTCAAGATACTTCTGCCAGAACAGTGTTTAGATGAATAACCTCACTTCACATTTGTCCATAACACAGAGATTAATCTCAATGAGCCTTGGCCACCAGAGTACAGTGGCTCAATATAAGTATCAGCAGGTTATTACATGGGTACTACTGGTTAGTTTGTCCATTGTTGTTCATGTATTTATTGACTACAGCTATTATTTTAATAAAATTAAAAGAACATCTTGGATCTCTTCCATGCCAGCAATGCCAAGATAAGCTGCAGAGATTGAATTAAAAAGCCATTCTTTACTTCATGAACTTTTGGCTTGAAAAAACATTAAGAATGCATATCTTTACATACACAATGCAGCACAAGAATCAGCTTTTTGGTTTCAAAGGGAAACTCTGCTCTAGTAAAGAGAGCACTGTAGGAATGAGAAAAGAGTGAACAGAACTGAAACATCAATACACACTTGTACCCTCTAGTATTTATGTAGTTGTGGTAGTGTTGCATGCAACAACAACCCAGCTTCATCTTATAGCAAGATCATGATGACAGTAAGCCAAGATAACCTCGCCTGCTTTCACAGTGTTCTGTGAACTCAACAGCAAAACTCTTACAGATTTCAGTGGTGTGGATCAGAATCTGAATTAACGGCCTTTATTTAATTATCCACCATAAGAACAAAAGTTATTAACCATGGGTGATTAGCAGTTATTTTGTTAAGGAAACAGTTTGAGGTGAGGACAACACTAAACTCAATCTTATATCTGTCCATATAACTTCAAGGGCACAGAGTCCACAAGCTACAGTACAAATCAGGTGTCAGAGTCAAAATGGTGGCACTAAATATACACCTGCAAATCTCTATTTCTATACAATATTTTGCATTCAAAGATCTTATAACTAATAGTCCACACGACTATCCTGCATAAAAGGTATCCTCAACATTTTCTCTGAAGTAGTGATTTAAGATGGGATCCTGTACCCAGCCACAAAACAAATTGTTTTGAACATACAAGGCACATGTATTGTCAAAACGTAAGTGCAAGAATCCTCATGTAACAATAACAGAGTATTGTAAAAAGTCAGTTACATGTAAGAAACCAAAAAGCCAAAACATTTTATTTATTTATTTGGCAAGAGCAAACACTTGCTTTCTTTGGCCTTCTTGCAAAATAAAGAGATTCCTATAGAAATGTAGAAAAGCACACCAGTAACGGAGCCTCTTGGCAACAAACAGCATCAACATGACCACTAAGTATCCTCCCCAAGGTTGGTGTGAGAGGTGTGAGCCAGATGGCAGCCACAGGAAGAGCAACCTCTGCCATGCCAGCTGAGATAACAGATAAAACCTGACAGCAGCGTCCTCTTAGGTGGCTGAAACAGAATGCACAGAACCTGTCAGCAATCTATTAAGCCCAGATCAATATTTAAATAGCAATTCAAAGGTAACAAACGGCTAAAACGGCGTTGCATACTCTTTAGTAATTTCCACTAAATGGTTCAGCAGTGGACAGAGCACGTCTCGAATTTAGGGCTATGAGCCCACGTAGCATTGCTATGGAAAAGTGACTCCAGGAAATGGAACTGACTGGACAGACCAGCCAAAGCCTCCTTTTCCTCTCATCACACTTTTTGGCACATTTCCTTGGTACTTTTTATGCATCCTTAAAAATGTACTTAAATTCTTTTGTCTACTTTTAAGGTTGCATATCTTTAGCCTGCATTGGTAAAACTTAATCTCCCCGAGCAACATCAATCTCATCATTTCAGAGCGTTCCTAATGGAAAGATTAATGTAGTCAGTGCAACTCACATGAAGGCTTTAAAACCCCCCAATTTCAATTTTTCAGAAAGATTTGTGGAGTATCAGACCTTTTGCAGAGCTCCAAATTAGCAAAGACACAAACCAAAGTACCTGGATTATCATCCTACTTTTCAAGCAAATCCACCTCGTTGAAGTACAATGGCAGGGTTCCCTCATTGCTTATCTTCTGCACATAAAAACCTATTGTTGCAATGACAACTTATGAGATAAGAAGTAAAGAAAGCAAAATCTTAAGACTAATTCAGCAAAATCTGTCATCACAGGCACAGTTCATCCTTACTCAGCAAAGTTTTAAAGCACATGATTGGAACACGTTTAAATTCTTATTAACTTCAGCAAGACTGTGGCTAAGAGATGGAAGCACTTAAATGCCCTGCAGAATTGGGTCCTATGGAAGAACAAGGTAAAAGAAACAAAACTGCAAACTCTCCAGAATTTTACTCTTAAAGCATTAAAATGTACACATTCCACAGAAGCAAAGGTTATCCATCAACAGCAAAACTCACATGAGAGATCAAGACCCTGTCAACTCAAATACTCGCTGGAAGAATATACTCCAGCTTTATATGTAAGCCATGTTCTCCAACAGGCAACAGGGACCTGCACAAGGCCACAGACGTGTAGTTCATCAGCATGAATAAATAAAAAGAATTTAAAAAAATAAAAAGGAAAAGAAATACAGAATGTTTCTGCCACCACACCATTTCAGATGCATGCTTTTCGTTAAGAAAAGAAGTGCCTTTGAAATATATTAATATGGTGCTAAAATGCTCTTTTTACAGAATTATTCTCATATATCTTTAACACCTTCACCCATTCAACAGCATCATACTTGCAGTTTTCAAGGGACTAAAAGCCAGCTCTGACATTAAAAGGTAGTCATTTTCATTGAAAGTACTTATGTGTCCTACCAGGCCAGGGTCTGGCCCACCAAAACCTGTGTTCATGTCAGTTGTTACCTTTTCTGTTAATACGTGTTATTTTAAACTTTATTGATTATTGGAAAAAAGAGAACAAATCACGTAACAATGAAAGACCAATCAACTGAACACTATTAAAAACCCACATGTAACTCCTTTAAAAACTCCAGTAGCTAGTGGCTTACTTTATGGTGCAGACTCTGTCTAGTAGGGTGTTTTGTTGTTTGTTTGGGGGAGTTGTGTGTGTATGTGTGTGTGTTTTGGTATTTGGGATTTTTTGTGTTTGATTTTTTCTTTGTTTGCTTTGTGTCAAGAACAATAACCAAGATTGATAGCTAAAGAAAAAGAGAACTGAAGTTATTCTCTCATCAGAGTGCAAGAACATGGGCAGTGTTACAGGAAAAACAAAAGCACAGTAATAAAACCCCTAAAAATCTACATATGTGTATGTAGTACATGTTTTCTACCACTTTCATTGAGCTGTGCAATTTTCAGGTGTCCTAAAACCATGGACAGGTAAAAAAATAACTTTTGAAGAAAAAGAATATCATTTTGATCTATACCGCTTTTGAATCACTAAATAAAAGTAAGCTCAGAGAGGAAAGGATGGTTAACATGCCTCAAATGCTACAGTTCTATGTCTGGACCTCTTGCCAAGAGAACAAACAAAAACACCCAGCCAAACCCAACAACAAAACCCCCTTAAACGCAGAAACGCACTGAGGTAACTTTCAAACACAGAAAACAGACCAAGGACCTATGAAACAAGAAGTCTGTTGGGTTTTGCCTTTTATTCTTAAAATAAAGCATTACAAATGGTGCTGACGTTGATAGAGATCTTTACAAAGCAACTAGTGGTACATGTCAGCCTAAGATGTGATCGTAATTACTATGCTTCTAAAGAGACAAAAGCACTGTGTGCCAAGCTTGCCTGCCAGTACTTCTTCAAAGCTACTTGTTAGTCATTTCGACAATAACAGCTTATATCTACTTGGTCATGATGTGCTATCCACAAAGCTCTTTATTTATTTCAGAGAGTTGTTAATGTAGGCAAACTTGACAGTCTCTGCAATATCTTCCCACAAAAGGGGAGCATCACGCATATTCCAGGCAGCTCCTTGGCCATTTTTTCTAATGGTCCGGCTCTAAATAAGCTGTGTGCTTCACCTGCACTGCCCCACCCTCATAAGGCTAAACCAGAACAAAGGTTCTACATGTGTTCCCCATGACAAAACTCGAATAAATTATGTCATGCTCCTGTCGTTCCAGCAAGCTGGTTAATTGCATTTGTTTCATATATCTCCAAACAGCCTGGTACTTTAATTACATTCTGTAACACCAAGCTCCTCTGATTCACTCTGTCACTTCCACTGAGCACTTTAATTGTTTTCCTTCTAGCTACATACAATTTTAAACACTTACTAGTAAGTACATTTCTATGACCTGATGTTTGCAGTTTGCACACAAAGATACCTCCAATATCAGTGGTCTTAAAGTTAAGGATCTTTTGTTACAGCAAGAAAAATAGAGCAAAACACAAAACAAAATCCCTGCAAAACTATGATTGCACTGACAGACATAAACGTTCTACTAAACCCTTTTACAGTTAAAACTTCTCCTGTCTAGTTGAGCACAGTATGTAGAAATTTTCTTACTGACCAAACTGAACATTAAACTGCAGAGCATATTATGCACCCAAGGTAAAACTGTACTTGAATCTTTCCCTCTTCTATTTTGCCTCCTTTATTGCTAGGGGGTGGTGGAGAAACGCTCAAAGCAGCCTGTGACTGCAAACAATAAACCTCGAGCCCTTGCCTCGGGACTGATACAGTAAATGCTGTGAGCAGCTTCTCGGAACAAAGTTTGCTCTGACACACAGGCAAAAACATTCAGGATCCCAGACACTGCATTCACCTCAAGCCTAAAGGACTTTCAGAGCTGCAAATACCCAATGCTAGCTGGGCTGGCGAGCATTTGGTGCCAGCACACCCTCTGTAGAGCCGGATGCTCGCTCCTAGTCGTGTGCTTGAGCTGCTCTAGTGCATCCACCGCCTGTGCAGCAGCACAGCGCCCACCCCTACGCTGAAAGGCAATTTACCCTTACACTGAAGTTCTCGCCCTGCTAAATCGTACTTCCCCAAGATGATAATTTACAGCTCCCCATCCAGTACTTAAACTCGAAACCACAAGAAACGTTACAGAGCACACCCAAAGGAGGGGGGGGACGGTGCTCATAAGGAAACCCACCCTTTCCCCAGACGTCGTTAAGCTTCATGAAAACCCTCCCTCTGGGAAGCTCGGAATGAGGATGGAGCTGATGGGGAGCCGCTGCCGCCCCACCTGCGCGGCTCGGCGGAGATGGGCGGGGGCGGAGCGGGGTGGTCGGGGCCGCGCTGCCGCCGCCCCGCGCTCCCAGCCCGCCTCCCTCCCTCCCTTCCTGCCGCTCGCCAGCGCCGAGCGAGGCGTTGAGGGACTCTGGAAATCCGTCAGTCCCCCTCACCTGGAGCCGAGGCAGGGCTAACCTATTTATTTCATCAGCTGGCTCTCCCGGTGGAAAGTTTAACAATAGAAGGCGGCAAAGTAATACCAGCTACAACAGCGCTCTGCTGTTCCTTTCCCCTTCCCACTCCCCACCCCCAAATAAAAGATTTATCACGGTATTTTTTTACTCTTTGCTCGCCACCTCAAGCTGACATTCTTCCATTCATAAGCTGCTTTTCCATTAAGTTAGGAGACGGGAAGGGCTGCTTACGGGAAACATATATTCTCTCTCTTCCGATCCCTCCCTCCCCAAATACCATTTTTATACCAGGAACAAACTTAGGGCTCTGTAACGTTAAAGCTTATAATGCCATCCATGTGCTGTCCCAAATCAAATTCAGATGAAGGGGATTTCTGCACAGAAATGACATATCTAAAATAAGCGAACTTACCATAGACTTGAAAAAATGCAAATCCGAAGAGCAGGAGTGGCGTCAGCAGACCCATTTTGACATATTAAAACCAATCCCGATGGCTTGCAAGACCAATTCCACAGAGACTTTTTAAAAAAAAAAAAAGGGGGGGGGGGAAGAGAAAATAAAAGAAAAAGAGAGGAAAAAAAGAAAAAAAGTATCCAAAGCCAGTAAGAGGTAGGTCCAAAAGTTTTCACTTTCCTAGCAGCTACTTAAAGTGGAAAGGGAAATCTTCAATTCAAAAGCTGGAAATGCAAAGGTCTTGAATGTGACACTTTTAGATCCATACAGATTAGAGCAGCAGCGAGTGAGCTCCGAAGGCTTCTGCTTTGCACACACGCTCCTTTCTAAATTCCCACCAATCCAGCCCAAGCAGAGGAATTATTCAAGTGTGTCTAAGACTCTTTAAGATCCATGGCAATCCAAAAGCAAGCTCTTTCTTCGCAAGACAAGAAGAGACTCTGAGAAAGGACCTGATTCCTAGAAAGTGCTCCACAAACTTCCCGGCACTTTGCAGGAAAACCATTGGCTTGGTTCGGCTATTTTGCCTTCCTGTCGCCCTCCCCCTACCCCTTTCTCTCTCCCTTTCTCTCTCCAAATCAGTTCAAGCTGCAGAGTTTCTCACTTAACTTCCATAATAGGAACGCCCAGGCAATGTGCTACACGGGAGGGAAACGGCTTGCTTTCTCAAAATCCCCTCAAAAGAAAAATAATTATAATGGAAAAAGAAAAAAAAAAATAAATAAAGCGGTGTCCCCTACACTTCCCTCCTCACTGGCAGCGGAGCGGGAACTGTTGGCAGGACCCCGGCGCGGTGCCGCGGCTGCTGCCGAGCGGTGGCGGCGGCGGGGGCTGCGCGGAGTTCGGGGGTCTCCCGCCGCCGCAGCTCACCCGGGCGGCCCCGGAGCCCGCCGCTCCTCTCCTCGCTCCGCTCCTCTCTCCCCTCCTCTCCCGCCGCCTCCGCCTCCCGCCGCCACGGACACACCGGCTGGCAGGGAGAGGGAGGAGAATGAGCGCGGCTCCCGAGGCTGCCTGGGGAAGGGAGGCTGCGGGGTGTGGACTAAACCACTGCGCTCCACACCCACGCGTCCCTCTCTCTCTCCTCCCGGGGTAGGGAGATAGGGACGGTGATGCCAGCAGGCAGCCGCAGGGCTGGGAATCAGGCTCGCTGCTTCCCCTCTACAGTTGGGTGTAGGTAGGGTTTACATGACTGCTCCTCACAGCTTCCCCTTTAATGGGCAGCTAATTTTTCGGTAAGTGATTTCATGGAACTGCTCTCTAATTATTCATTTTCCCTCTCGCGCGCACACGCAGGCGCTCGGGAGTGAGACCCTCGAAAGGATGTTCCCCAGGGATTTCTCTGCTGGCCCTCTCTGTGGAAAAGGAAGGGAATGTGATAAAACACAAAACAAAAGATGGCACGTGCCCCACAGAGCCTCCGGGGCCGACGGGCTCCGCCGAAACCCAGGAGCCTCCAGCCTCCCTTGGGCTCCTTGGATGCAGCGCAGCTGCCGCCAGCGGGAAAGTTTCGAGGTCCCCGGAGGCAGCAGTGCGGAGACGGGAGAACGAGCCGCCTCACCCCCCAGGAACCGGGAGAACAGCCCCTCTCCCACAGACGCTCAGAACAAACCCCGAAGCACTACAGCAGAAAGAGGGAGGGACACGAGGGAAGGAGCCACGCGGAGGAAAGCGGGATGTAAGCGGCTCCCGGTGCCGGAGCGGGCCAGAGACCCCGAGAGGGGGCACAGATATCCCATGAGGGAGCTGAGACACCCTGTGAGGGAGACAAAGATACCCAGTGAAGGGGGAGCACTGACACCCCGCGATGAGAGCTCAGGCACCCCGTGATGGAGACACACGCTGTGAGGGGTCACAGCCCGTGATGGGGGCACCGACAGCCCGTGATGGGGGCACAGACGCCCCTAAGGGGTCACACACACCCACTGAGGGGTCACGCACACGCCGGAGGGGGAACAGACCCCCCGTTGAGGAGGCGCAGACACCCCGGAGGGGCACAGACATCCAGTGAAGGGTCACAGACACCCCATTAAAGGGACACAGGCACCCCGTTAGGAAGGAACAGACACCCTGTTAAGGGGCCGCACACACCCCGGGGCCACAGACACCCCGTTCAGGGGTCGCACAAGCCCTGTTAAGGAGTCGCACACACGCCAGCGGGGCACACAGAGCCCGCGATGGGGACACGGACACCCGTTCAGGGGTCACGCCGCCGCGCCCAGGGGCCGCACGCACCCGGCGCGTCCCCGTTGTCCCGCCCGCCGCGGGCCGGCGGCGGCGCCTCACGGTGAAGCCCGAGCGCCCCCTACTGTCGGGCTGCGGGCAGGGCCGCCCCCCGCGCCGGCCGCTGCCTTTTGTCGCCGCGGCTTTGGGGTCCCAAAGGTTTGATCTCGCCTTGCTTGCTTGCTTGCTTGCTTGCTTCTTTTTTTTTTTTTTTTTTTTTTTTTTCCCCACTTCCCTTTATTTTGCGTCTACTAGAGATTTATTGACTTAGTAAGTTCTTTCACGTAAAGGATCCGAACCGTATCTCTGCATAATATACACTGCCCACACATACTCCCGTAAAAGGTCTGCAAGTTAATTCCTCCTTAATTCGTGTGTGCAATCAGTGACAGCTATTTTACCATCTCCAAACGTTACAGTGTCAGGGTTTTTTAAGTGGCTGAGGTTATTACAGCTATTCTGTACAAAGTCAGATAACAGCTCCAAAGCCTCTTGATGCAAATCAGGAATAGTGTCCCCCTATACTCACAATATACCCTGTAGATAAATACCATAGAATCACAGAATGCTTTGGGTTGGAAGGGACTTTAAAGGTCATCTAGTTCTAACCCCCCCCCCCCATGGGCAGGGACATTTTCCTCTAGACCAGGTTGCTCAGAGCTCCATCCAGCCTGGCCTTGAACACTTCCAGGGATGGGGCAGCCACAGCTTCTCTGGACAACCTGTGCCAGGGCCTCACCACTCTCACAGTAAAGAATTTTTTCCTAATGTCTAATATAAACCTCAGTTTGAAGCCATTCCCCCTTGTCCTGTCACTCAATCCTCTTGTCAAAAGTCCCTCCCCCTCTTTCTTGTCTACACACTGGAAGGCCACAATTAGGTCACCCCAGAGCCTTCTCTTTTTAAGCCTGAACAATCTTAATTCTCTCAGCCTTTCCTCATGGCAGAGCTGCTCCATCCCTCTGATCACCTTGGTGGCCTCCTCTGGGCTGGCTCCAATAGCTCCATGTCCTTCCCGTGCTGGGGACCGCAGAGCAGCACTGCAGGTGGGGTCTCACCAAAGCAGACCAGAGGGGCAGGGTCTGCTCCCTCCCCTGCTAGTCATGTATTACTTCACCTGGAGATTACCTCATAAAGAAGGCTATAAGTAAGGCTAATTAGGCTAAAGTGATCAAAAAGGTGTTCTTTGTCATTGTGCTTGTGAATTGGCAAAACAAGAGGACCATAACTACCTGATGGCAGTTTCTATAACATACATGAAATACTAAAGATTTTTCTCTTTGTACTGGACATTTCAAATACATGGTGTTAGTGAAAATGCTGGCTTGTTTAAAGCAAAAATACAAAAATATATTGTAAATAGCTTTACAATGTACAGTTCTTTTCCTGCTTCTCAAATAAATTTAAGATAAATTTAATAATAGCTGATGTAGGCCACAACACTTTGTAGATATATACAGTCTTCAAAACCCTGAGGTACAGAGCTACCTGTAAAAGACTGTAATGACTCATACAAATGTTCCCAGTGAAATCAGTGGATTATCCATTATAGCTGCTATTTTATTCATTCACTTCCAAAGAACACCACTTTTCAACTATTAAACACTTTGCAAAACTTTGAAAGGTTTCAGCCAGATTTAACCAAGCGTTTTCATGCACAGATTTTGCTCATGTGTGTATCACTGATTTTTTTTTTCCTTTGAGAAGATTAGCAGTTCCCCCCAAAAAAATGAAAGGTCATCCAAAGATGTGCAGGATCAATACAGCAGAGGTTCAAATGTGTTATGGTTTACAAGCACAAGACAAGTCCCAGATTAGAGTCACTGGCCTGTGAGCAGGGTTTGCTGGGAACAGTGTTTGCTTCCATTCGAAGATGCGGTCCAGATACTGGAATAAAAAAACATATGCTTGTCTCTCCGGTCTTTCAATAACCTCCAGTGAACACGGCCAACAGGACAGATGTTCTCTGCTTGAATAGCAAAGTCTGTACAGAGGAACTGAATGTGCCAACTATTTGTTTGGCCATGAGCAATATGCCACCTGATTAAAGACTTGTGTGAGCAGGATGAGGAAAAGACGCGTCAGGTGCACATAAAGCTTCAGTTCAAAGGGTGTTGTTGAGGGGGAACTTTAGAACAGGGAAATGGCACAGTAAGACTGCACTAATTTGTACTCAGGTCGGTCATCAAATGAGGCAGGACTAATTTTGTAAAGCAGCGGTGATATCAGATGTGTCAGTGCTACAAGTAAAAGTTTCATTGCTCTCCCAGTCTGATATGTCATATCATTGGTTCCTAGACTTATATATCTGCATTAAAATATATATTTAGTGTATGAAAGATTGGATCCAGTGTTTAAAGAACCAGTGTTCTAAGCATAGCCCTCTCTACCATTCATAGCATTTTTCTCCTAAACCAACATTACCATTTCTGGTGTTATATGTGTATATAAAATACTCTGATTTATGGTTGGCATAAAACCCTCTTGTTATCTTCTCAAAGAAGAAAGGTTTAAGTTGCAGTGGATCACACAGAATTTCTTGTGGATACCAGATCTATTCACCCAGGTAATTGCTGAAAGTGAATAGAGATCTTTAATATCAAAAAATGTACACGTGATGTGATGAGTGTGTAATTTAACTGTAGGCAACTAAGTTAAGAGGCTGGTCCTTCTAGACTCTGGAGTAGAGCAAAAGGCAGATCCAGTGGCTAATTCAGAGCATGTAATGTTAGGCAGCATCAGAAACACAAAAAGAGAAAGGAAGAAAAATGACACAGTGAGCATGGACCTTCCCAGAGAACAGACTTTTGTCTTCCTATGTGCTTTTCTGTTCCAGGTCACTGGGTTCTGATGCCATCTGACTATTGAATACATTATGAGAGAACAGAATTTATAGATTTTAATCCTTGTAAATGCTGAAGCATGATTATTATTCCTGCTACAATCAATAGGATCTTCCACAGGAAGATTGGTCATGAGAGGTAAATCAGGAACTGGGTCCAGGAAAAGAAGACATGTTGGTAGAAGCAGTGTAAGTACTGTGGCTAGATCTATCTCACAAAGCTGCCTGAAAAGTAGTTTTCCTGCTGTCCCTGGATACCATAACTCTGACTAATCTACTTTTCTAAAACCACGCTTGTGGATTAAAAAAAAAAAATTAAAAAAAAAAAAAGTGCCAGAAGCATTTGCTTCTTTCTCTGTCTCTCAGGTGTCTCTTGCAGCACAGAGTGTCACCTTCTGCTACAGTATTAAAAAATTCCCGAGTTGTGGCATCTGACTTCAGAGCTTTTCACTGGAAATACCAATCAAGCAACACTAAGAACCCTATTTTGAAATATCCTTACTTTGCTAGACTGAGGTAGTGTGTCTGGACTATTTTTAGTTACTAGTACAGCTAGAGTGCTTGCCACAATTGTAAGAATAATCTATACCATTGTTAAGATAAATATTTGGAAAATTAAATTATTGCAAGTTTTTCATATACATCATATGCTCAATTTAGGGTTTACATCCACAGGTCATTAAATGTGCAAAAACTGGTAAAAGAAAGCTGGTACAGTTTCTTGACAATCATTAAAACAGCCTCACCTAAAATAAATGCTACTTGATTTTTTTCTTTTTTTTTGAGTGAGATTCAGAGCAGGCAATAAGCACAAATTCAGATAGTAGACATAATGTGATTTCATAAAGAATTTGTAGATCCTACTTTCCCTTTGTTCTATGGATATATGTTTACATCCATAAAAAAGATACAGTGTGTTTTTCACTTTGCAGCTTGGTCAAAAACTCAAGAAAGCAGAAAAATAATTGGTAGTTAAGAGAAAAATTTGAAAATGGATTATGGATAAAACCAGCGTCAGATTATTTTCTTTCTGGGGCAGAATGAGGAGGTAAAAGAAAGCTTCTTGTTGTGGCATTCACAAAAAAATGGGTAAGTTTCCTGCTATGTGAAACACAGGTCTGTGTTTTCCTGTGGAGTAAAAGAATGCAGCACCCCATCCATTGAGATACTGGAGCTGGCACTGTAGAGAGCAACAGCATCTTTGTTCTAAAGGGATGAGAACAGCAGAAAACAGATCTGTGACCCGCTGCAGGAGTGGCTGGAACTCAAAACACATAGTGAGGAGTACAGTGCCTGTCACAGCTCTGTCAGAAGCACTGAGGTTGTCCCAGAGCTGCTGGGTTTTGTATTGACTTGCAAAGAGCAGGTGGAAGTGGGCTTTTTCTGAGGTGCTCAGGGATGGGACAAGAGGCAATGGACACCAACTGCAGTGTGGGAGGGTTCTAGTCAGGTGTCAGGACACAGGATTTACAAATATGTGCCTGAGGGGACTGTGGAGTTGCTGTTCCTGGAGATATTCAGAGCTTAATTGGACAATGTTCTAGACATTGAAGGTAAACCTGCTTTGAATTGGAGTAGAGGATCTCCAGGAGTCTCTTCTGACCCACATTTTTCCGTGGTTCCATGATTCTGTGACTGGCAATACTAACAAAGCTCCTATCATGCAAGTGTATTTTGTTAGACACCAAGCACCAAGGTTTCTTAGTAGAGAATTATGTACTCAAGTGTTCAGTAGCACTCACTTCTATAATAAATTACATAAAACTCCACATACAAGCTATAAATAAAAGAATTGCTTGATTTTCCTCAAATTTAAGCCTGTTGCATTAATAGGAGCCTTTGCTGAGAGACTCCTATGCAGACTGAACAGTGAACATTACAGGAGTAGAAGAGCATTCCTTGCTCTCTTGTGACTGGAAACACTTTCCTTTGGAACTGCGGTATTTAGAATTAATAGCCTTTCTACCAAGTGCAGTAAGTTGCACATCAGTCTTGGGGCTGTCTCCACACTAGACTGCAGCATGAATTCATTATTTGCAACAGGTCACACTGCATCCCTTCTAGTCCTTCCCCTGACTACATCTAGCTGGCCTTTGCCATGTCAAGAATTCCCTCTTACACACTAATATTTTCATATTGGTATGTCTTACAACATCTCCCATTTGTAAGAGATGTGAGTGTTCCTGTCTGCTACACCAGGAACTCCTATTCGCTCTCTTATATCCAGAACTCTGTGTAGGTTATGCATTTCTTGTCTAATGAAGTAAAAGTCAATTACTTAATAAGATGAAGGCACCAATTATGGAATAAAGAGCTAATCTATGTAAATAAGAACATCAAAGACATATTCTATCAACTACAAATAAGACTCCAAGAGTAATTTAGTTTATTCTTTTGATAGTGTTGTCCTCTATCTGGACATCCATTTTAATTAAAAAATAACAAATGTGCACTCTGCACATCCTAATTCACACAAAGAACCCCAAAACCATTCCTCAAGTGACAAAGTAAACTGAATTTCCAAAGATGATTTAGCTTTCTGGGGGGCATAAGGTGGTCATTGTGTCATTCAATAAAAGAATGAGTGTTTAAAATGAATAACTGGAAGGTGATAAAATCTTACCCTGTCTACAGGAGAGACTTGAAAGTGAAATTCTCCCAAGAAAAATATATTTTTTCATAGTGTGATCAGATGGATTCACATGAAATTAAGTGTAGCTACTACATCCTGACTTCCAAGGATCAGAAAATCAGGCTATACTTCAACACATTTATAACTGTGCACAATGATACACAAATAAGTCTTATGCTGAGCTCCATCTTCCTACATAACTATATTAGAAATAGCATGTTATGCTTTCTTATTAAGTGGCATATGTCACACTTCCCATAACAAGTGCATATTGACAGCCAACTACATTAGCCAACAATATTTACACTTTAATTGCAGCTTTTAAAATGGAAATATGTAACTATAATATGTACATAAGTTAACAGTTGGACTTGATATCTTAGAGGTCTATTCCAACCTTAAAAATACTGTGATTTTATGATATGATATATTAATAGGGCCAAAATTCATAAAAGTAGATCCCTGTGTAAATGTCCATTATGTAGATAACATTTGTAGGTGGGCAAATATTCTTATAATAGGCAGTATTTAATTTAATAATGTAGGAAACAAGATTTATTATGTCATTAACAAGTCAATTTACATGGCAATTCTAATAGACACATCCAGTATTGTTGTTCAATCTTAAATGGCTTTTGAATTTAGCTGGTTTTCATAGTGATTGTTCTGTAGAAGACAGACTTAGCATGTTCTCTTTGTTACCTCTAGCCTCCAAAGTGTCATCAGCACAGATAGGTTACACTTAGCATAATTTCTGCTTTATTACAGTCCTCAACTGTAATCATATATTAGTCAAAGCAAGGACCAGTTGTGGTACCAGAGAGCTTCTGATTTATGAAGATGTCACCTTCCAAGAATCTGGCCCATCACTGTGGTGGCACCCCTAACAGCATTAGAGGGTCGTGCTTGTTTCTACCAGTGGGTTTGTAATGTTCCCAGCAGGCTATGATTCTTTTTTTGCAATATGGTGCTGTCAACACTGTTCTCATCAGTTATACATATCAGTGGATTATTAATAATATTTGTCAGACTTCTATATTTGTTTTGTCCCACAACAGCCTTGCCTCACTTCTGCAATAGAATTACATTTTACATTGTCTCAAGAAGTGCTTTTAAATTAGAATTGATGTTTCAGTTGTATGATTTTTCACTGCTGATGTAATTTAGTTTTCTATCTAAATTTTTATATATGACTTATTTTTTAGAAGTGTGATCCTATTAAAGACAGCTGAAACACAGAGTTCCCACAGCAGAATTTGGGCTAATACCTCTCCCACACAAGGCAGACTAGAAGAGTGATCAAGACTCATATAAATTTCAAAAGTAAATGGAAAAGAAACATAAAGCAAGGAAAAAACTTGAGGCCTCAGAGCAAGACTTCTCCTTAAAATGTATTCATTTAATCAAAATGTTGAATATGTACAAATGTAACCACCAAGTATCTTGTATAATCACTAGAGGAGCTATCATATATTGTATATTTTTCAGCTAAAGCTATTATAGGATTTGATTGCTTAAATTGTATATAAAATCACTCAACTTTTACCAGGAAAATATGTGGGAATGTTTTCCTCTATGCTGCATATCCCATTATACTGGGAGCAGCTGTGCCAGTACACAGCCCCTTTAAAACCAATAAAACTGAACATGCAAAGGGACCAGCTCAGAACACAGAAGCAGAAGCCAATGATTCATTTGAACGTCTGTCTCTGAACTGAAACACAAAATAGCAATTACCTCAAAGCTGCTTGCTGCCACAGCTAGGAAGACTCTCTCACATTTAAAGCATACTACCCACACAACAGAAAATAGGATTTTTTTCTTTTGTTCTGTTCATTGTGCAGTTTGCAACACTGGGCTGGTGGTGGAATTTAGCACGTTTCAATCTCAGGCACCAGTTCAAACCTTGCCCGTGGTGATGGTGACCAAAAGTTATTACTTGATTCCCCCTTAAATTATTTTACAGTCAGCTCCTTGTAGGCAAGAGAAACACATTGTAAGCTTATCTTACCCAGACAATCAGCAATAGCTCAGCCTTCCAGGACAACCTAGAGAAGAATAAGGCATTTCGCACTGCCATGGCCCAGAAGGTTCTTATCTCGAGAATGAAGAAAGAATTGGGTTTCAACAGCATCTACTACAAGATCCTGTTACCAGGACTGTGAATCTATGGACTTCTGTGATATAAATAGTAACTAAATCCCACTGCCCCATTAACTGCTGAAAGATTTTCTAAAAGAAATGTGTCTTCCATGATTCTGGCAAAAAAGTTATGTAAAAAATTTACTTTTAATCATTTCCCGAGGTGAAGGGAGGCGGGAAACATGCTCTTTAATCTGTAAGTGGCATATCTATTAAAATGTCAGATTTAAAGTATATAAGCCAATAAGTGAAGCCACAAGATTATTTTTAAGTAAAAAAGGGTAAATACCACTATACATGAAATTCAGAATTTTGTTATAATGCCTGTAGATATGTAGATGGCATGAAATAATGAAGATATGTGCAGGATTGATTATTTTGCTATTTAAAAAGAAACAACAGTCCAACCTGAAGAGTAGAAGGAAAGAGATATTCTCATCTAAATTTGCCCAGAATTCACTTGAAAAACTTCCACGAGTGCTTACAGGACTTGAATTCTCATATAACAAAAAACACTGTAAGTCTTTTCCAGTATCCTTTGGAAGAAATAGCACAGCTGATCTCAAATAATTGAAATAATGCAACAGGCCACCTGGGAAATTTTTCCTCTGGGAATTGTAGAGAATGTTTTAAGTGACCTATATTTCAAATAAAATTGGCTTTAAAATCCAATGTTCTTTTACTGTTGACCACCACTGTTCTTTAGTGCTTCTGCAGGTATAGGATAGAGCTGGTTATGTAATCATATAGTACTGACATACAAATCTGAGTACCACTTTTAATTTTCTTTTTTTTACCTCTGTAAAGCCTTTGTTACTCTTCATCAGGAACTGTAGTGGTAGAACAAGGGGGAATGGCTTCAAACAGAAAAAGGGCAGGTTTAGATTAGATATTAAGAAGAAATTCTTTACTGTGAGGGTGGTGAGGCACTGGAACAGGTTTCCCAGAGAAGTTGTAGATGCCCCATCTCTGTTCCAGGCGAGGTTGGATGGAGATCTGAGCAACCTGGTCTAGTGAAAGGTGTCCCTTCCAACCCAAACCATTCTGTGATTCTACTTAATTTTCTTAACACGTGACCTGGAAGTTGGTCAGTGATTCCATGTATGCTCTGGTAGAAGTTTGAATCTATTAATTTACAAGTGGACATAAGTCCACCTTGCCCAAATGAAATGTACAACATCTTCTGAGTCAAGAAGGAGCTTGAATTTTAGCCATCAACAATTAGCAGTGTCTACCCTTAAACTACTTAACATGAAAATAAAAAGGACTATATTTCTAAAATTTTGTGGAGGACAGAACGTATCAGTGATCAGAATATTTGCAGGAAAGCTTGCAGTTGCTTAAGTCATGTCTTGGACAAGGAATATAAGCCTTCCATAACACCAACACAACATAAAGAAGAGAGCTGGTGTCTGATACACACAGAGATGTCTCTTCCACCAGAAATAAGATTATGGATGCAAGAGTGTCACAAGAAGGCTACAGCATCTGAAGCACTAAATCCTGGATTTGTAAGAAGTGACTTAATCCCAAGACTGCCAAGTGAAATCACAGTAGTGGACCAAACAACTGAGGAAAGTACTCCTTAAAAGAGTGTCAAGATGAGCAAAAAAAAATGAAATGAGTGCTGAGTGACAGCAAGTAAATGTGAAGAACCCCTGGCATCTTACATAGACATCTTGAAACATCTTAAAGTACATTGGAAATTTTGGATTTGAATTCTTTAAGTCCCTAGAAATCAAAGCTGTAATAATTAATAACCACATTTCATAATCAAGGCAAATAGCAGATGATAGATGGTTCTTTTATATAGGAAAAGTGTCCCTTATTACATTTTCCAAAGTCTTGCTTACCATTAACAATTTAGATATACATCGTATTTAAGATGCTTAAATCAAACTGCTTGATATTCTAAACTGACAGGCTCATTAAGCTGAACACTAGGATTGCTGTCATATGCACTTCAGGCACTTACAGTAGGAAATTTTCTATTTTTAATTCCAAATGTTTAAAGGGAAATTTTTATTGTTAGAAATGTAACCGTATTTCTTGGTTTTGGAGGCTTTACTGTATGTTTGGCATCTCTATTTTGGTGGTGTCTTGCATTCTGAACTATTTAAGCAGAAAGAGTAGTGACAGAAACAGCTTTGGTGTAGTAGTTACCCATTTTTTTTAATCCGTTCATAATCTCTAGTAATTCCTGCCTGTCAATATTAAAGAATCATATACTGTAGCTATAGGTGCTCAGATTGGTACCATTGTATACAAACTCCCATTTGGTCTATATAATTTTAATGCATTAAAAATAGCTACCAATTTTTATTCAATATTAAGAGCAAAATAATTTTGCAGAAAAAATGTTTTTCCGAGGCCAAGTTTATCAAAATCATATAGAGGTGCTTCACAGTACTGAAAGTATCTGTGTGGAAGCCTCATTAGTGTGCTGCAAGTCAGTGTGAGTTAAGTTTCTGGCTGTTTGCTTCTTTTGAAGGTTCTTAACACATACGTATCTAAACATCTTTATTCTGGCAGTGTATAGGAACTTCCCTCATCAAGATCATCCTTGATCTGGAGATGTAGATAATAAGTCAAAGACTTTTAAAAGGGAGTTTGGAGTGCTAAGTACTCGTCTTTCAGATGAAATAAGTGCAAGTAAAACTATTTGAGTAGTAAGATACCTGGTGTTAAATAGGAATTAACACAGGATTCCTCAAGCAGCATGGCTAGGCTGGGTCAGAAACTGTGTTTTGTGATTACTGGTGAAGAAAGCAAAGACAAAGGCCAGGCGACAGGGAATAAAAATGTAATGGATAAAAACTGACATAAACAGGACCAGAAAGGAAATTCAGGAGAAAAGTAGGAACACAAAGGTAGCTTAGCAGACACCTGAGGAAAGAAATTACTCCTACTTTCATTACTTCCACTGAAAAGGGATCTCATATAGTCTTTGAAGAAGTGAGGAAGGATTCATTTTAATGAGTGTACTTAGTCTAGACTTTCTCCTGTGGAGTTTGTTTCACCACTCCCATACTTTTTATGACTCCACTCAAAGTATTAATGCCTACTTTGGGCATTCCTATATTTGTCTCCTCTAGAACATTAAATGATAAAGGTGGTTGCTATTTCCTGATTCAGTCTAGTTTTGAAAAAGAAAGTGGTGGCAACCACATTTGCTGAGGGATCTTGTCTCACTGGGAAGTGATGTCTGTTTGAAACTCCTGGGTCAGGTACTTTCAGGGATAAGAAGGTTTCTGGTTCCAGATAGTGTGTGCATGGGAAAGAGGTCTTGCTGATTGCCTGTCACCCCCTAAAGAAAAAAGCCACAAAATGCATGTAGAGAAATTCAAGTATTGGCCACACATTGTTCTTTCATATTTTCAACAAGGCAAGAAAAGAATACGGATTTTAGCAAGTACTTTATCAGAATATCAGATGTCTGTCTTGTAACTCCTAAGTTACAAGAGCAGCTGATAAAACCATTTTGTTTTTTCTGCTGTCTTCTCAGGAAGTGTCATTATCAAGTCTGTTCAAAGAGTCTATTCGTAGATCAGTACCTTCACCATTTTTTCCCTAATTATACAGAAGCCAAAATTGTAATATGAATAGTAGCTAAATATCACTGCCACATTAAATCTCAGTGCCATGACATGTTCTTATTCCTAACACTGAGCTGGTTTTTTCTGTCTCTTTCTCCCTTTCTTTGTTAAGATCCAGTGAGAGGAAGAGTTTAGCTGAATGACTCTACTGCTTTGGAGATTTGACCATATGGTTTGCTGAGACTACTAAGGAACTTCACGACAAAAGATCCTACTATTTTTCTATTCTTGTCAAGTCAAAACTTGTTTCCTTGATTATTGCATCTAAAAAGGGTAGTGGTGCCATTTTTATTCATGCAAGTATGCAAAATTTTGTGGGTTTACTCCTGTTTATGATTTGGAGTTGCTGCCATTTCTCCTATATCAGATTTCTGAACTGAGACTCAGAGCCACACCTGATTAATTTAGGTTCATTGAACTTTTTTTTTTTTTGCAATAAAAGCAGTCTAAAATTCCTCTAATTGATGATTTGGATTTGTTTTTATAAGACACACAGGCTGTAAAATTAAAAAATGTTCTGTTAAAAAATCCATTGGCAATCTCAATAATATTGTTCTTTTTCCTTATTTCGTCTCTTTCCTCAGTCTAAGGTTTCATACTGAAGGCATTTCCTCTTAAAGTTAAAAAGTGAGGTCACTGAAATAACTGTGATAAGATATTCTTTCTATCTGAAATTAGATACATCTGTCTTATCTCTATGTTTGATTAATTCCACTGCAATAGTCATCTCTTGTTTTCATATAAGCTCCTTTTAGCTGCCATTTAACTCCTTCCTTTTTAGTTTACAGAAAAGATACATATTTTAAAAGGATAATCAAAACAAAGCAAGATTTTAATGGAGATATCTACACACTAAAAAACAAATTTCCAATTTTATTCTTGAAGAGAGACAGCTACCTGGTAGATCAGTTTTAATTTTCCTTCCTGGTCTTCTCAAGGTAAAAATTGATGACTAAGAAAATATCTATATAATTTAATAATCACAGAATCATAGAATGGCCTGGGTTGGAAGGGATCTTCAAGACCATCTCATTCCAATCGCATGGGCAGGGACACCTTCCACTAGACCAGGCTGCTCAGAGCTCCATCCAGTTTGACCTTGAACACTTCCAGGGGTGGGGCATCCACAGCTTCTTCAGGAAACCTGTGCCAGGGCTTCACAGGGAAGAATTTCTACCTAATATCCAATATAAAGCTTCCTTTGTTCATATTGAAGATATTTCCCCTTGTCCTGTCACTCTAGGCTCTTTTCAAAAGTCCCTCTCCAGCTCTCTTGCGGGCTCCCTCCAGGTACTGTAAAGGTCGCAATGAGGTCTCCCTGAAGCCTTCTCTTTTCCAGCCTGAACAATCCCAGTTCTCTCAGCCTTTCCTCATGGCAGAGCTGCTCCAGCCCTCTGATCATCCTGGTGCCTCCTCTGGGCTGGCTCCAGCAGGTCCCTGTCCTTGCTGTGCTGGGACCCCAGAGCTGGATGCAGCACTGCAGGTGGGGTCTCAGCAGAGCGGGGGCAGAGGGGCAGAATCCCCTCCCTGCCCTGCTGCCCACGGGGCTTTGGATGCAGCCCAGCACACGGGGGTTTCTGGGCTCCCAGAGCACACGGCCGGGGCATGTCCAGCCTCTCACCCACCAGCACCCCCAAGTCCTTCTCTCAGGGCTGCTCTGGATCTGTTCATCCCCAGCCTGGATTGGTAGCAAAGGTTGCTCCAACCCAGGTGCAGCACCTTGCACTTGGCCCTGTTAGGTCCTAAAAGAAGTCAAGCATTTACTTTTAATAGATACAAACTCTAAGACCACCAGGTATGATTCATCTTGTTTTCAACAAGAAGCAACTACCTTGAGATAACTAAGCACAATAACTCTTGGCTAGGATAGTCTGTATAAAGCAAAGCACTCATTCTATATTAACAAAATGCTATAAAACATAAAACTTCTACCAGACTGCAGATAGCAGCCCTAAAATACGTCTCAAAACTCCTTTTACTCCCATTTCATATTAAAAGGAAGATACAGCATTGTTAAGCCATGTGTTACATCTCACAGAAAGCAGTGGGGAAGTCCAAACATTGACTGTAATATGAATTAAAACATAGTCATCATGGAATCATAGAATTATAGAATATCCTGAGTTGAAAAGGACCACAAGAAACACCAAAGTCCCAACTCCTGGTGTCACACAGGACAGCCCCAAGAGTCACACCATGTAACCAAATGCATTTCCCAATCACTTCTTGAGCTCTGTCAGGCTTGGGGCTGTGACCACTTCCCTGCGGAGCCTGTTCCAGTACCCAAACACCCTCTGGGTGAAAAACCTTTTCTTAATCTCCAGACTAAAACTCCCTGACACAGCTTCAGGCTGTTCCCTCAGGTCCTGTCACTGGGCACCAGAGAGAAGGCTGTCCTTGATGTTCTAGACTGCAGTGAGGTCTCCCCTAAGTCATGAGGCAATGATAAAGGTTTGAACACAAATAATTTTCCTTTTTGCACCATTACTCTAATTGAATTTAAATTATTCCAAGTCCGACTTTTAAATAAAAATTAAAATCTACTTAAGAACTTCTAGCTTAGTCTAAACATGTGAGACAAGTCTGCTTAGCAAGAAGGAAAAGTTGTGGGAAAATTGTGACTCGGGATTCAAAGTTTTGAATAGTGCCCTCTAACTTCAGTGTGCTTTGTTCTCTATAATACATAAACATGACAAATGCAGCTAAAAATAGATCTTACATTTCATAAATATATTATAATCTGACTATGGGATGGACCTGAAAAACAAAATTTGCATAGTCTGGCTTTGATTCATGGATAGAAGGAAAACTTTAATATTTAATGATCCTACAGCAACCCTTGAGAGGTTCCAAGGAGACCGTGAATGAAAATGGAGTGTACTGTTAATATATCACTCACAGACAATGAAGAGATGTAATCCCTAATATATTGTCATTTTTGGGGTGGGCATCTTATAAATTTGAGACAAACATACAAAGGTCCCAACATTAGAAATTAGTTACACGTTATTACTGGTGTTGTTATCCCCTCACTCTCTGCATACATACATGTATTTAAACACCTCACTTAAAGAGAATTAACCATGGCTAAACTAAAAAGCACATGGCTATGGTAAAATAATAGTCACAGCTTGCAAACTGATTTTGGATTTCCTGATTCATTTCTTTTAAGAGTTATTTGCTCAATGCCTTCATGGTCAGCTGAACTGGAAGCTAAAAGAAGGGCACACCTTGGCCGTTTTCTCCACGTACTTAAAAAGGTCATTCATTTTTCTTGTATAGTCTTATGACAAGTCACTTTTTTAAAAAGCTATCCTGCTAAAAATGAAGTGAAATTAAAATACTAACCCAGTTGAAAGCAAAAGTAATGTTTTACCTGCATATTTTGAACTATTCCAAAGCTCCTCTCCATCTTTAGCTGCCCCAGGCTGTTTGTCAAGTAGTTCATACAAAGAAATGACCAGTGAAAACGATATTTTTAAGACAGCTATGGTGATATGGGCTGATTTCATTAGAGGTGCACCTAATACTTTTTTTTCCCCTATTGCTTGTTCTTTATGCTGTGTTTTCTGAGAACCCTGCAAAAAAGGTGTTCTATGTGACCTAAAAAACAAGTTACAATGTATAGCAAATATATAAGAACTCACAAAAGTTGTTCCAAAAGATTGTTGCTGTCACATAATGTAGTAAATTCTAGTCATTACCCCAGATACTGGTCTTAAATTATTTTATTTTACATCTGTGGGATAATTAGTTTGTTTCAGGATAGTTCTCAGAATCTATGGATACTCACCCTTCACCATTCCCTAAATGGAGTTAGGAGACTGTGAAGTCAAGTTCTTCACAGAAAGTAGTCACTCTGTCACCATCAAAGGAGTTTTTTCTTTTCTATATGAAGATTGCTGCTCTAAAGATCAACATCAAAACTTTTTTTTTTTTTTTTTAAATAGCTACATATCATTTCTTAAGGGAAAAAACACTTCCTTAGTATGGAGAAATCGCTCTGCGTCTACTAGGAATCAGTATGGTGCAGTCTCTGCTTGGAGTGATAAAGTGAATGAATGTAGACAAATTTTCTTTGTTGAAAGTGAATGCTAATGACATTTATCCTGCACTTCATGATAAATCCATTTAAAAGACCAAAATGCTGGGGGGAAAAAATCCTGCATTTTAGGAAATGGGCATAAACTGTCCTTTACTTGCTCAGTTACAAACTGCTGAGAGTAGCAGCAGTACATATTTAAACTGTTTTTTAAATCCTTGTGTATATCTGTTATATGTCTAAAAAGGTTTTTCATAAAAGTGTCCTGGCTTGCATTTTCAGGCTGAAGAACAATTAACAGTTCATGGTATATGAATAACTCATTTTACAAAAAAAAAAAATAGATTGGAGAATATAAATATTAATGCACAATGCAAAGGTCTCATGCTCAGGGCTATTCAACTAAGAGTCTGTTTGTCTCTATTTAGAATTTCTTTGTCACTTTGAGGGTGATGTTACATGTGAAGGAGCTGATCTGCCTCCTCACCACTACTGCAAGTGAAGGATCTCCCTCCTCTTTCCCAGGCTTTTGTCTTCCCTGAACATGATCCTGATCACGCAGTCCTCAGCTTTTCTTACCTAGCTCTAAGGCATGTATTTTTTGTCTGGATTATTTTTTTGCCAATTTAGCATGGCTGAACAAATGCCTGCCTGTGGGAAGCAGTGAATCAATTCTTTGTTTTGCTTTGCTTGTGCGTGTGGCTTTTGCTCTCCCCATTCAACTGCCTTTATCTCAACCCAGGAGTTTTCTCACTTTTACTCTTCCAATTCTCTCCTGGATCCTGCTGGTGATGGAGTGAGTGAGAAGCTTTGTGGGACTCAGTTGCTGGCTGGGGTTAAACCACAACAAGCGCATAAGCTTGAGCTTAAGTTCGCATCACCTTATCCACCCTGAGCCCACCATCCACAGGACAATGAGCTGATTAACATCTTGTTGCTACAGAAAAAAGTCTAGCAACATTTCTTTCCCCTTCCCAGCACTTAATTCCTCATCACTTCTCCCTTTCCTTCTTCTAGCTACACAGCCTTGCTTCCCCTCCGTCATTGAACAAATATAAATCACTAAAATCAGAAGGGAAAAAATAAAAAACAAGCAACTTTTGTTTCTTTATGGCTGGGTAATTTTCTGTGATTTTAGTGAATTAAGAAAGCTTGCAGATGGTAAAGAAAATTAGCAGCAAGGGAAAGGGAAGATGGGATTAGGATTCCTAGCCAAAGCTGCCCTGTAGAGCTGTCACTAACAAACACCTCAAACCAGGTTCAGCTTCACCCCATCCTTATCCTGATTTCTCACTTCACTGGCATCAGTGTTTCTGTTTATGCATCATAAACAACTGATACAACAATTTTTTTCCCTTGTGGGGCTTTTTGGTTTGTTGAGTTGTTTTTTTCAGATTTGTTTGGGGTCTTTTTCCCTTTGCTTTACCTCAGATAAGTCTTTTCTTTAACTTATATTTTGGGGAACAACATTTTTTTTTTTTTCAGAGAACTTGTTGTCTGTTGAACCTTCCAAGTTATTGAATAAGTGCAATGAAAATGCATAATATCTACATTTTCTCTCAGTCAGAAACTTAAGAGGTTTTATGAATTTCCTTTTTTTTTGCCTTTTTAAAACTCTCCCAGGATTAGAAGTATATAACAAGTTTTATATGTTGTGGTTTAATTTTATAACTGGCACTTCTCCAAAATTTTCAAGTTTGAGAAAGACGGAGTGACAGCAAAAAAAAAACAAAAACAAAAAAAAAAAAAAAACAAAAAAACCCAAAACAAACAAACAAAAAAACCCAAAAAAACCAAACACAACAACAACAACAAAAAAAACAAACCTGGAGGATTTCTAGGATCATCCATTCCATTCTGTTGGGTTCAGTATAAAAGGCAAGATAGAAGAGGAAATACTAATTAAAAATTACAGGTGTCTATGTTCACATGATAATCTTATACTTAGATTTTATATTATAAATATGAGTTCTTAAAAAAGTGCATGTGCATGGAAGAAAATCAAATAGCTTTTATTGCCTATAGATGTTTTCAAGAATAGATGAGTTTTGGCATGCTGAAGAAAGAATTAATTTCACCTAGCTCTGTGATCTGTTTAGTGGATAACAGTAGTTTTTTGGAGGAGGAAAAAAAAAACATTGAACAGATCCTTCACTAGTAGTGAAACACAATTTAACAGGAATGTGGGTTTAGATCCATGATAGTACTGAGCTCCAAAGAAGGCTCCTTGAGATCCTGGGAAAACAGCTTTGCCAGTGGTCTTGTAGTTTATCAGAATGACCTGAAATTCTTCTGTGGAGGTTCTAAGAAAACTACTCCACAATTAATAAATACCTCTTGTCTTCCTGTGCCAGCTCCTCTCCTTTTCAGATTCCATTGCGCCTCAGTTTTCCTAGACTCTCGCCGAGTTTGTTACTTCATGTGTCTGAAAGTACTTCTGCATTAAAATGCCTTAAAGAACTAATTTCTAAAAGGTAGTATTTACTTGAGAAACTACTTTAAATATACCAGTGAGATAATTAGTACAATTTTCAAATGTGAGCCTTTATTTTGAGGGCAGAAATGGTAAGAAACAACACACCAACCAAAAGTTGATTATTAAGTGTGGCAGGTACATCTACTCATCCCTCTTTCTTTTGAAGAACCTGACCCTCTCCCACAAGGCAGTTTTCCAGGTTTTGATGGATAGAACATATTTTCCTAGAAGTCTTGCAAGCTGAATGAACAGGCAGTTCTCTTCACTGCACAAATCATACACACACAAAAAAGAAACTGAGGAAATCTGAGCTCATAGTCCTGCATAAAGGCCGAGTTTGTTGTGCCTGTTATGGTGGAGGTAACAGGTAATTCTTTGTTGGCAATGTGTGTAACCTATTGCGGGAGATAAGAGGTTTGTTGACCGCTTGAAAAATTATGTGGGATACAAACAGCAAACGGTAACGGTCTGTGTTCTGGAATTTGTTTGGATTACTTTACTGGCATCTTTTCAGAAGTGCCACAAACCTCCTATTGCAGCTTTACCCACTGTAATGGGAGTAGAGAGTGTGACCCTGAGCACTGGCAAATCCTGGCTGCAGAACAGTCTCTTGCCTCCATGGAGAATATCAGAGGGTCAGTCCTGCTTCTGTAATGAATTCCCAGAACTGGCATGGCATATGACTAACTATCCATCTAAAAATGAGAAAGAGAACCTTAAAGAAGTTAGTCCTAGATGTCTGCTGAGAGAATAGAAACTACAATTACATCCTAGTTTGAGCTAGATGATCTTACCAGCTTTTTCTATTATTTCAGCTATGCATTTATAGACATACTTCAATAAAAGCTGAGTTTTCAGTGTTACTGCTATGAATAACAGTACTATGTATTAAAAGCCACTAAGTGCAGTATGACAAGTCAAAACAAACCATTTACATCTGATGCATAATAAGCTATTTATTGACTTATTTAGAAAGCAATAGTAGGTACAGACCACTTGATACACTTGGTTGTACCACGTATGGTATCAAGATGGTGTTAAAAACATCCAAAACATAGAAAGGATGCCTTTCCATTTTTCTCACAGTATTAAAAAAGAAAAGTCAAAGCAAAGACATAAGATTTCTTTAATTAGTTTGATTTCTGGTTTCAAAAATAGTTTTTGTTTTATCTCCAAACTCCATACAGCTTTTTGAAATAAAAGAGCTGTAGTTTTTGGGTAATAACACTACATATGGTTAGCTACATATGCAAGGCTGGAAGCTGAGGGCTGAGATGTGGAAGTAAAGTGAGAGGAAAACGAATGAGGTGTCAGCTACATGCTCAGTGGCTTCTCAAGCAGCATGTTTGGATGAACAGAACAATACTACCATACACTGAATTATTATTTGTTACATGATACCAAGGCAAGGATTCAGGCAATTGTTTACTATTACAATCTGTCCTGTCTAATACACTTCCAGAAGAGGAGCTTTTGCTAATATGTGGCAGTATATTTGAAGGACCTGGTAAATTGCCTGGGTTTAATTTGTTGGGCACTATTATATGCCTGGCGTGTCTGTCTGCCTATTGTTGACCTGTACCAACAGCTTTGCCAAGACTTACTCTGCACCTGTGTTTTTTAACACCCTCCCTCTAGCTGAACTTGTTGAGTTCAATGCCAATTATTAGATTTTAATGAGATTTCTTTCACTATCAAGATGCTGTCAGATATGCTAATACTTTTGATCATTTCAGGTCTTTGTCAAAGCCATACTATCATTACTACTGTGTACCAAACCAATTTCTTTGGTTACACAGTGTAACCAAACAAATTAAACTATTAAAAATGTTAAAAATGTCCAATTATGTTTGGACATTTTTATTATCTTGTTATATAATTTGTCATTACGTATCACCTAATAATTCTTCACATATATAATTCCTTAGGTGGTCCATGTGATCAATTCTTATATTTAAAAAAAACGGTTAAACTGGCAAATCACAACATTGCAGAAGGAGGAAATTACAGAGGAGTTGGGATTTTTTTTTCTATATGAGGCCTGAGATTCACAACATTAGTGGCACAATCACTCATAAAGATCATGGATGCTTGTAAAGATACAGAAGGAAAGATCAGAGCGCTCTTTCATCTCATGTCAGACAGTAGAGTTCTGCATCAGGCTTTAGCTTCTGCATTCCTAACTAGGAATGATTCAATGGAAACTTGTGAAGTAGTTTTTTCAGGACATAATTTAGAAAACTTGAATGGAAATATTATAATAAAGACATAAATATTAGTATTAATTTATAAATCTTTGCTCATAAGAGCTGAGGAAAAGTTGTTGTGGTAGACTTCTACTGCAGTTGTTAAAAAGTCAGTCCCAAACACTCAGCTATTACCCAAAAGTGTATGTTATTCCCCACTATTTAGAACTGAGATTGAATGTTCTTCTATGGGACATCTCATCAGATCAGAAAAAAAACCCCATAGAAACTGACTATAGAGATTATTGAAGGATGCATAATATCTGGGTCATTACAGGAAATCAGAATAGACAATGTTATTTGGGCTTCAATCCTAGAGTTTATGGAAGAGTCCCATTAGTTGAAAGGAAATTTGAACTGTGTTATTCCACTTCACACAGGAAGTTTTAATTAGATACATCAGCTTCTTAGAATAGATCTTGACTGCAAATATGTACAATATCACATTTGTATCCTGCTGTATCTCATGAAAAGTCCAAGTAAAAGCAGGAGGTCTGCTATGGAACAAATCTCAGCCACTGTGATCTTGCCTCTTATTGGTTGCATATGGTCACAGTTATCCCAAGCCTGTAGTGGAGCTCTCTGAATGGAGATGCATAAGGATAGGATGGAATTTGCATGTTTATACAGACAACTCTCCCTTTACTCCAGACTGGAAAACTTACCTTCTTTTTTTGTAATCTTTTTGGGGACAGTTTTGTTGCTTGTATACCTTAGGTGGACATCTTAAAAGTAGAAAAAAAGCATGTTCATTCATATGAAGTTACTTACTGAACAGCAACAAAAATTGTATTACCTCATATCATATGCAGTCAATGAGGTAGAATCTCTCTCTATCACAAACACAGCTTTCTACAAAGGCAGGTATTTGTTGTTAATTGTCCAGCACTTTACACACAAAATAAGAGCAATTGCATTATACATCAGTTATCTGTCTTTGGTTTTATTCTCTCTTTGTTGTCTCCCTTCTCACTACAAATTTATTGGGTTTATTGCTGTTGTTGTTATTATTATTTCCATTATTAAATGGTTCTTATCTCAACCCACAGGTTTAATTTTGTTTCTCATTCTCCTCCCCACCCCACTGGTGGTGAGGGTCAGGGGGTGAGCAAAGGGCTGAGAGGGACTTAATTTCTGAATAAGTTTATACCGTGCCAAGTGTCATGTCTGCAAATAAAATTACTTTCATTCCTTTTTAACTGCATCAAGTCAAATCAAATTTAAACTGGACAGCCAAAATAAATGCTTTCAACTGAGACATAACATATACTTTTATATATAGGGGTCTACTGTCAGCTACATTTGATGCTATTCTAAAAATTGCTGAAGACACTACCAGCCAAGGAGTGTTGCAAAAGGGAGTCATCAAGACAAGTTCACAGGAAGAGAAGAAAGAAGGAGATTTTGTTTCTGTGGTCAACAATTTCCATATCACATTTCTGATGAAAAGAGAAAGTAAAAGCTCACATTATGGAATTTATTTACTTCTTGTGTTAATTGTTGAGCTGTTTTCGTATATTTCACTACATTTATAAAAGAGAACAGAAATATCACAGTAGTTAGTTCAGTCCATTAATTCACTTCCTTATCAATATGTACTTATGCCAGACTTTTAAAACTTGTGTGTCAAAGTCTAATTCCCTTACTCAAACTAAATACCACAATTCAGCATGAGTAAAATTAATCTGGCAGTAACAGATATACCAGACCCTATTTAATACTAGATAAAATGGTGCTTATGTCTTAACTCCATTTTGTACTGAAAAGATCCATAATCATCACATTTGTTTATCAGTATCCTGGGAATGCCTTTTCACTGGTTCCATTTGTGATACACCATACTGAAAAACAGTATATTTCATCCACACCTCTAGAATTATGTTTACGATCAGAAATTGCTTTTAGATTCTGGGAGAAAAAAGTGTTCTTGAAGGCTTTCACTGAGTTGCTGGATTGTTTCAGTGAGTTCAGTGAGGTCATGAATCATGTGAAGCTTGTCTGCCACAATTTGCAATTCTTTCATTTAAGATCAAAATTCCACTGTGGTTTGAAACACATTCATTGTAATGATCACAAAACTATTTTTAATATTTATGGAATGGTACTGCAGATCCCACTATAAATTCAGAGCATATGTTTACCAGTGACAAGAAACAGAGGAATGCGCTAAATTTTATGAACTGTTAATGAGTCAATAAATTGACTGCTTTGCAGCCAGAACACTGTTACTACTGACATTGTCCAACATTCCAATCTGGATTTCTTATGGAGAAAGAAGTTCTGTTCCAAATTTTGTTCCTATTTCTTTCTTTATTTTTCTTCATACTAGGATCTTGTGTCTTAAGAAGAAATATACGATCGAACGAGAACCCCGAGGTATGTTTATCCCTATTGTAGAGATAGGAAGTAATGAGAATGTAAGTTGATTCAGCATCACTTATTCAATATCACAATCACATCAAATAATCCTCTTCATAGGTTTTACAAGCTCCATTTTAGATGTAGTTGGACTGTAAGAGTCCCCAAAATTTCAGGGTTCTAATGTTTAGGGATATTCTTCCTATATTCCCAGCCATATAAAAACATGCATGAGCTCTGCCAATGTTTAAAGACCTTAAACAGCTCTTTACTCTTTTTTGAGTTTTACCCCTGACACTTAGTTCCTTGGTACTTCTCACTGCAGTTTGCTATTTATCCAGTTCCTCATCTAGCCACAAGTGTTTTGTCTACTAACTCTGAATTTCTCTAATTAGGTATTTTTAGCTGAAATTCATTAATTCCATTACAACCAAATTCCCATCTCCTCAGTTAAAGCCAGGATTCTTTCAGGTACCAGTAGGATGAGCACAGCTAGAGGCCCATGAAGGCCTGGAAATAAATATATATACAAATAGACCAAATGGGATGACAGAACCGTGAGAGGAAATATAAGATGACAAATCCAAAGTACTGCTGTAATATTCTGTTTGTTAATGTTTTTCTGTAACTGCTATAAACAGAATAATGACTTTAATTCTGTTTCTAAAATTCAACCAGTTACAAACTATGCTATCAGAACTATACTAGCAGCAGTAGTGCTGCCTATTCCTCTGGCAGTAGGAGTCAAGTGGAAAAGCTAATACAGCTCTTCAATTTTACTTGAATTTCCTTGTGTTCTGTTTCTTTCAGGCCTTACTTTCCTGCAGCCCATCCACTGTATTTTTAAAATGCATCTAAAGCATTACTCTAGCACTGCTGCATGCTTGTCAGAGAATTCAACAATGTCCCATTGCAACACTTGTCATTAAGTTAAGATGCTTGACCAAGGAGCTAATCTTCTCACTGCCATTTAAAACCACCAGTCACAAAGATATTTCCAATATGTTCCTAATTAATTGCATCATATACTTTTATGTCAACTGCACGCTAAAGGCATGTTAGCCAGCATATTCCTTATGATCCAGTTGTGTGACTTACAGTGAAGTGTCACTGAATAGAGAGACATATTTATAGTGTAGTTGGATTAAATCTAAAATATGTAGACCACGCATGGTGCAAAAACACAGGAAATAATGGACTTCTCAATCTAAAAAGAATGTGCTACTCTAAGAGAGAAAGTGCAATTGGAAAAGTGGAAGATAAGAATAAAATAATAAAACCATACAGAAAACCGTATGTTTCTAGAAAAGGTAAGGTTTTTAGCTTATAGTAGAAAATATGAAGACTCACCTGTCTGCACAAACCTATTTATCTCATCTTTGCCATGGCAAGAAGATATTACAATATTTTTTCTTACCACTTCACAGGACAACTCCCAGCTTATAGACATAGAAATTTTCAAACCTGCCTTACTGTATTGGGTAGAGTGTTAGGAAATTATTTTGACCCGTCACAGTAGGAGAGCACAGAGGCATACATTAAGTAAAATAAACACTATTTCAGTATGAACCAGGAAGTTAAAACATTTTATTGGCCCTGGATCAGAGAGATAAAAGAGAATTGTACAAACCAAAAAACTGTGAAGACACCAAAACTGACAGGAACATGTCAAATGAGGTGGTGAAACAGTGTGTGACCTTCTGGGGCAGAAGTTAACTGTTGAAACAATCTGCAGCTGATAAACAAGCAGCACCTCACAGAATGCTCATGCCAGTAACTCAAATTATTCTACTGGCATTCACTTTTGTATAAACTGAACAATTAAATGGCAACAGCTTGGGATGCTACGATTCAATGAGAAATGATTTACATCACTTTCACAGTCATATGCCAAGGCCATCTGCATATCCAGGCTGGCCACAAAACTGCCTCAGTTAAAGTTATGACTCATATCATTAAATCTACTGGACCAGCGGTTGTCTTTTAATTGCTAGGGAGGAAAGTTCCCTCTTACCTCTAAGAGCTTTGTTTAAATGTAGAGACTATTTATGCCCAAAGTACAGACTAGAACAAGAAGAGTAGAATTTTATTTATTCACTATTTTATCCAGCTTTTCCTTCTTATTCTGGTCAGGGAAGGGCATATGTACACGCACCTCATGTGTTACATTAGTCAATATCTCCATAGTAAGCATAAGCCAACATGAGCAACCTGATCTAGTCAAAGATTCCCTTGCCCATGGCAGAGGGATTGCTCTAGATGATCTTTGAAGGTGCCTTCTAACTCAAACCTTTCTATGATATTTAACAAATTCAGTCCTTAATACATTTGCTGAGCAGACCAGGGTTCCTCCAGGGCAAAGATATATTTTCCAAGACAAGAAAAACTGTAGATAGACAGAATGTACTACTCAGGTTTTTGTTATGAGAGTGGTTTGCAATTTAGAGCAGTTAAATAGGTAGATTTTTAAGTTTCCACTCACTAAATGTTGCAGTTGCACTCCATTGTGAAAACTGCACTAGGAGCCTGATGGCAGCAGGTGTTGATGTGCCATTGCTAGAGTTTCAATATCTCATGCTGGAGGGAAAAACCTTTTTTTTAGACTGCAACATATGACTATGCACTAGTCTTCTAAGAGCTAAACTTCTAAATTCCTTTTAACATGTGGTATTGAATATTAAAATCTACATTTGCACTTCAGAGCAGCGAATTGTTGGTTATAAGTCTAATATTTCTCAAATAAAAATGTCACTTATTTGGTGGTCATACCTATTTGGGTTTCTTTTCTTAAGAAGGTGCTAGATTTACTTTCTAAGAAATCTATTAGTTGTGATATCTTACTGAGAATCTTATTTTATATAAGTGCTCACTGCCTAATAAAAAACTGGCCACCTAACATTAATCTTCCACTAAAAGTACAGGAGAAGCCAGAAAGATGACAGATTTCATGATTCCTCACTTAGATTTAATTTATTTGCAGCCAGAATTGGCAGAAAAAGAAAAGGTAGTGCTCTGCTGGAGAGCAGACAGTTTGTAATAAATACTGCAAAGCTCTGCTTTGAGGACACTGGTGAATACATTTCTCCTGAGGGTTAAAATTAACATCCGTGGTGGCAAACACCAAGATGTAATCCTGTTCCCACTGACATCAAAGGAAGCTTTTCTCTTAATTTCAGTAGAGCCAGAATTTCTTCTGACAAGTCCTGCAGCAATGGCAGGAGAGTATTTCCTACTGAGCAAGCAAGACAATAATTTCAGCAGTAAAATGGATTTGCACTCATTGTGTTTATCTTTTCCTAATGCTTTTAGTTCATTGAAAAGGCTTAAGCCAGGACTTTATCCTGCTAAACTTAAGAAAAAAAATTGTGAATGATGGCAATGGAAAGGTAATTTATTTTCAGATTTCGATTGCAGTGATAGCTTTGGTAAAAATTCCACAAATACCATTCTATATGCATCCTGTCCATCTCTTCTTAACATACAAATGAAAAGATTATGTAAGAGCTTCTGTTTAATCTCTTTCACTGTCTGTTAAACATTCCAGAAAAAAGAAGCCATTTTTCTTGAAACAAGGAGGTTATTGACCCAGATGGCATAAACCTCACATCTACAATGTCAACAGAAAAAATTACTGCTGAAGACTTGAAAGTACTATTTGCCCATGTAAATTCAAAGGCATGGCCCCTTTTTATCTGTATGTTTTTCATGTTCACTGCTATGTGAAAGTCCGATTAAAAGCTTTTCAAAATAACCTGAGTGTGTAATTAGGGGGCACACAACTCCCATCCTGAGGTTAATATCCTCACAAACATGCAAAGTGCAAATCTAGCAGAGAACCAATCTGTTTCATAATTCAGCTGCAGTGTCTCTCCCCTGCACTTAAAGGCTTACAGTGTTTTACAGAATGATACACTCATTGTTGGTTTATCAACTTAAAGAATGAGTAGTTGTTGAGATATTCATGTTATACATACTAATAGGCTAGTATTAATATTAATAAGTTGCCATGTTCATTTTCATCTAGATTTGAAGACTAATATTTCACCCAAAAGTCAAGGGAATTTTTTTTCTCCCTTAAGAGTAAAGACAGCCCTGTGCCATGATGTAAAAGGATATTAGTACACAATACCCTTCAGTAAGTCATAAAGCAAATGATAGTTCTGAAGAAATTAACAGACATTAAGATGCCCCAGAAGTGATGGGTTTGAAACCTGTGGAAACAATTTGAGGAAAAAGACTGGTCCTGAAAAGACTCACAAAGGGAAATACCAAATATTGATATGATTTGAATAACCTATGCATATTCACAATAAATCCAGTATTCAAGGAGGCAATTCTTTATTACTTTTTAACTGAAAAAATAAAGATGAAAAGCTCCATCAAAAATGTCTGCAGTCACGAAATGGCAACATTAAATAGATCTAAGTTCTGGCTGAAAGGAATAGATATGTAGCTTTGGTAGCTGCATTTATGTCCACAAGATGTAGAGACTTAAACCTCTCCTCAAGATGTAGACATGAATACTCATTTTACAAATACAGACAAAGGTTAGTGTGAAAAATAAGATTCGCACAATGACCTGTACTGAACCATGAAAGATGGGACTGTGGCTTCAGATCATTTGGCATCAGATCATTTAATGTCATTTAGCTGCCTCTGCACTTTTCTGTACTTCCTTGTCTATCAGCCTGATCACAATATTTGTGTGTTTATAGAAGGTTTCTTCAATCTAATTTGTCTAATTTATGTCTTAAAATTAATTCTCTGCTTAAAACATCAAAGGTTTTAAAAAACAATGAAGTTCTGTACATACTAAAATGAGAGTACAACATACCCCACTGAGGAAGATGTAGAAATAAGAAAAGACAAACGTAAAATTTTATTTTAAAAGTTACATTTAAAAAAAATAGAAAGGTAAATGGAGAAGAGAAATGCTGACCTTGCTGCATAGAAGCAAGAAGGAAGATTATCTTGGTATAAGCATTTTCTGTACTGTTATTTCTCCCCCATAACTTTCCAAGTTAAGTAGTTTATGTTAGAGTTTCTTTTTCTTTTTTTTTCTTTTGGAGGGTTGGGGGTAGTGTTTCTTTATGCGCTTGTCATTTATTTTAGCTTCTATAAGTGATTGGCTTGCATTTATGAGAAGGAGAAAGAAATGGCAGCAAGTGATACGCATCTTGAACCAAGAGGTGGTGAGTTCAGTTAGCAATAATAAATAATATGCTATTTCAGTAAGAAGATATGGCAGAGCAGACAAATAATTCTGCCAGAAAGATCAAAACCCTTCCATCATGTTTATTCTGCTTTGTCTTTCCCGAACAGAGGTATCGGGTTTTACATTATGCTGATAGAGTAGGAGAGATTCTGTTAGAAGTGGGTTTTCTGGGAGAGCATCCAAGACTTGAAAGCGAGCCAGTGGATCAGAGTGCGCTCCCTGGGTGGTGCAGTAGGTGAGCTGCTGGAGCTGATTGTACAGCTCCTGCCTTATCAGCCACAGGTAGGAGTGGAGCAAGAGCGTAGTGGGGGAGGCAGCGCGTTATTAAAAGCTCTGTCTCAAAGAAATGGGAGCAATCAAGAAAAGATACACTTGACAATGGGATTCAAGATGAGCTTTGGGGGTCTCTCCTGCAAGAGAGGGGTGTAAAAACTGCTCCACTCTGCCTTCACGTGTACAAAATATTCTTCCCAACTGCTCAAAGCAGTGATAAGATATTGATAGGGAAGTGTCAATGCAGGCACATGAATGAAGACTTTGTTGTGCCACTGATAAGGAAGCAAATGAAAAGGAGAAAGTGAAGATCTGCCTGAAGGCAAGAAAGTCATATCACAACTAAAGAAATAGTTCATTCAAGAGGAAAAGGCAGACAAAACCTGGCTCCCTTCCTGCCCTTTGTCCTGTTGCTCTGGGTACAGGAGCAATGTTTATCAACAGGAATAGTATAAATAATTCTATGAACACATGTTCTTCATAAGTGGCAAAGATCTCTAGAGGACAGTGCATTAAATTGTGGATATTATCTATCCAAACCAAAAATCAGAAAAGCATGAAATTAGTAATTGACTCAATTTACCTCATTTATTAGCAGCCTAGACCTCTGTTTGAATTAATATTGCCCAATGGAATTTCAAGTGGTAGTGACATGGCGTAGCATGACACAAATTAATGCCTGTTCCCCCTACTGTACTGCAAACCACCCATATCTCCAATTAGGTTTGTTCTAATCTAATCTGCATGCTTTCACCACTCCTATTGACAATAAAATATGACTGTTTCACCCTTCCTTCTCTGATGCCAGACTTGTTTTACCAAGTAGCTGATTTTCCTAATAGCATTTGCATATAGGGCACTGATTGCATTCTCTTTCTATCATACACTTGGTTGCTGTAGGCCGTACTGTGGAGCACAACTAGTCACAATTAAAATTGACATTTTGTACACAAGGTACACTAATGGCCTGAACAGACACCTGACTGTAACACTGCCTGTCATTTTACAACATGAATGATACAATTTAATGCTTCTTACTTTTCTACTCTTTTCCCAACCGATAGTGGGGTTTGTCATTTTTCTTCCTAACTAGCTTAAAATGGAAGTTTGTTTGTTTCTTGGTATGAATTAACCTTGACAATGTACTAGATATTCAATAGTCATTCTGATTGCTGCCTGTAAACAGGGCCTGATCCACAGGAAAAAATAGGAGGCTTTTTGTTGATACTGAGGGGTTTTTAGGTCCCTAGAAATGTCCAAATACCAGTGTCATTGAATTCATATTACATGTAGCATTTAAAAGTAAATCGTTGAAAAGGATGAAATAAAGCAAAGCAAGGCTTTTTAAAAATTTTATTTTAGAAAAAAGGATTGTAATAGCAATTGTGACCTTAGCATTGCGAATTTCCTGGTGATTTAATAACCAGCCAGGGGGTAATGGCCCTTGGCTTTGCCTCAGGCCATCAGCTCTCCCAGCTGGTTATTAATCCCTAGAAAATGCGCTGTATGTCAATTATTAATGTCTTAAGTTTTGTGTAGGCAAATTCTTGCTTTTCTCCACAATTTTTAAGCAAATAGGAGTATAGATTCAAAATATGTAAAGTGCAACATGGGAAATAATAGTGGTAAATTATATTTCTGTATTGCTAAATAAACTCACAATATTTTATGTTTAAACTGAATTCACTCATGGTGGCTCTATTTAATCCGGTCAGCTTTTGATCAGGCCCAAGAAATACTTCTATTACTATAGATTTTATTATGTCATAATTGAAGTTTCTTGCATACAGATATCCTACAGTAGTAGAAGTGATTACCAGTTTATGTGTTTCCTTCAGGATTCAGTGCTTTTTCTTTCTTTCCTCCCCAACACTGAATTTTGATGATAATCTTATCCTCAGAATGAAGAAACCCAACAGCAAACCTTTTTTTTTTTTCCCTTTAAGAGAATGAGTTCGGATCTCAGTTCTGAAAAAAAATAGAAGGAATAGCAGTGAATTTCATGTACCTGTTCTGAATCAGATTTAAGCCTTGCTATATGGAGAAAAAAATCTTTCAGGAAGACTATAGGTTATTGATTGAACTGCTTTACATTAACATGAAAAGCTTCTAGTAACACAGGAAGAAAGTAGTAAAAAAGAGAAAAGGTGTATTTTTATGTGATATAATGATCTTTCCGTCTTGCGTGGCTTCAAAATAAGTTGATCTATGATTGCAATTGATTACTTGCTTATTTTGTTATAAAATTGAAGATGATAGTTTGGCAAAATAAGGAGTTGTACTTTACACTTTATTTTATAATGTAATACCTGAGGGTTTTATAGCATCGGTTCCATTTCCTATCTCCAGAATATTTACTCTGTACATTTTATAATTAAGCAATGAGATGAGACAAGCAATACACTTCTGTGAGATTACAATATGCCTCTGGTGGTGTTATATGGGACAAGGTCATATCTAGAATTACTTTAATCACCCAAGTATAATAATTGCTTGGAAATACACTCCCTGCAGTGTCTTATTGATAATAGAATTATAGCTGAGTCACACAATGCGAGCTATAGTTAAGCCTGGATAAGTAATTCCAATGTAAAGGCTCTTGTTTTTTCAGCTGCTTGCAACTTTTAGTCTTTCCTTTGACTGGTAGAAGCTTTGTGGTGTTGAAGTGTTCAAGGCCACCTCACTGAATTCATTTTTATTGATAACCACACCCATTATTTGAAAAAAAACCCCAATAAACTAAATTAAATTTAGTTCAGGAACATTTGTGATGGCTTGATAGGGAAAAGAAAAGGCAAAACAGCAAGTCTAAACCACCTGATCCCAAAGCTAAGGAGAATTCATGGGCATCACAGAGACTTCCCCAAACCTCCATTTCCTCTATCTACAGACTGTCACCCTGCTGCTGAGATCCTGCCAAAAGTGCCTTTTATTGCTGTAGCCTGGCCAACTTTGTCCAAGTGTAACTTAAGAGTCAGCTCCTCCAACGGGAAGAGCCAAGGAGAAAATACTGGCAAAACAAAGACACTGGCATTGTGAAAACATGGCTTACATTTCTGGAAAAAAACAGGTTACATCTGCTTGACACTGATGCACACAGCTCCCTAGAAGCCAAGAGCCACAGCTTTTCAGATTTGTATAACTCAAGTCTGAAGAAATGTTGCTGAGGTTTTGAAATATGTCTGAAGATGAAATGAACACCCATGCACAGGTATAAGAAAATGAATCTCTTTTAGAGATAAAGACAAAAACTGCTTAGAAGAATTGTAGTGACATTTCTGATCATGAAGACCCGGAGTAGGTTGAGCCTACACTAAAAAGTGACCAAGGGTGAGGATGACAATTAAAATCTCCTATTAAAGAAAGGATAAATTATAAAAACTAATCTGACCATCCATGAAAAAAAACCAAAAAACACCATCCTAACCAAAAAAGTCTCTCTTTTTCTAAATAGCAAGGAGGTACAATAATAAAACTAGTATTGTCTGATCAGTATAAAACTAATTATATGAGACATGTCAGTTATGATTGCAGCAGAGGAGCTACCGGGTGTGCTGTACATTTGCAAGGAAAACCATGGCATCTTTGGCTAAGTCATAGCCCACTGATGTTCATGCATTTTGCCTTAAACCTGTGTTTCACCAAGGATGACAAGATCATGGACTATGAACTGGTCGAAAAATAGCCAAGTAACAGATACTCAGTGGCAATTCCAGCACCAGCAGTACTGTGTGGCCCGGAGATACTCCTAGGAGAAAGGGTGAAGATTAACAATCAATAAAGGGTTTTTTTGGATATTTTTTCCCTTTTTACCAAAAGCTCCTATTTATAACTTCATTATCTATGACCTCCTTTTGAAGAAGCTGCTATGAGGCGAGAACGAGGCCAGTGTGGTATTTTATTGTCTAGCTAATCTTTACGTCATAATCTTAATGCTCCAGCTATTCATGTCAGGTAGAATTATTATTTCTCCTACTTTAACTTCAAAGGGGTTTTTTTTTTAATATGCCTGTAATGAAGGGAACATAGTCACATACTTGGAAATTTTACGTCAAAATCTATTATACTTTGCATTTTCTCAGGAAACAATTAGATTCAAGCCGCTGGGCTGACTGAATACAGATAACCTGCACTTCTGTAGCATTATATATATTTGAGAGCATTTCCTGAGGTATTTATGTCATGTGTGTTCTTGTGCCTGTATTCCATTCTGTGAGCAAGGAACTACTGTTATCCCTATTTTGCAGGTAGGGGTATAGGAGAATTTATGATTTGATCAACAAGAAGTAATCAAATTTAGGCCTCCTAATTCCCAACAGCTATTCTTTTCCACACTCATTCAGCCTCATTTAATATTGCTTAAAGGTGTGCCTGGGACAGATAGATGATGCGAATATGGAGGACAGAAAAGCAATTTTATATTTACCAGCAGGAGTTAAAGTTCATCTGGAAACTTTTTTAAATCAGGTATTTAGGGAGAGATCACGGACTTGGAGAAAAATGATAAGAATGGTCATGAATCTGGAAGACATGTCAAGATTGAAAAGGTGTGGGATTGTTTACTGCTGAGGAAAGAGGAATAACAGCTGTCACAGTAATCATGTATGAAATAATGATGACACAGTTTCTCACATGGTAGCATGAGAATAAAAAAGCAAAACAAAAAATGTTTTTTCATAAAGACATATTATCTGACTGAAGAACTGATTACTGGTGACATCAGGAATACAAGATTTAGAGACATCTCTACAGAAAATATTTTGTTATGATAAATATTTGTAAAAAAAAAGTGGAAATAAATTACACTTCCGGGTTTAAAACAACCTTTAAGTATAAGCGATCAGTGTCAGATTATCCTACACAAGCCATCTGTTAGGTTATTATAATCTTCCTTAAAAGCATTTTACATAGGGTATTGCCAGAAGAAAAGGAGCTTGGATCTGAGCCAGTATTCCTATTCCTACACTCTTGTGCAGAGCTATCTGAAGAAGCGAAGCCGTCGCTTCTTACCATGGACCCCGAGAGAACACAACCACACATTTCTGGGAGAGATGAAATTCCTGGAAAGATACTGTGTTCCTAAAATAGTAACAGAATGTAGAAGCCCCACTTGCAAAAGTAAATAGAACCATCTACAAGGATGGATCTGTAAGGATCATATTAGGAGAGGTCACCATTTGAGCAATGCAAACTTATTTTAGAGGCAATTGATAAATACAAGAAATATGATCTATCCCAGCTGAAAATAAAAATTCATCTATTCCAGGTTCTGTTTCCTTATACCTTAGCACAGTATAGAAATACTGGTATTTAAGCTTGACAATATCTAGGGATACCATCTCAAACTTTTCACAGAAATTTCCTTAGAATTAAACAAATTAAATTTTGCTGAAATCTATGGAAGCACACCAGCCTTAAGCAGCAGGGATTGTTGCTTCTCATGGATTTAAAATTATTTAAAGAAGTAAATAAAAAGCAACAGGGTGAAGCCTAAGGTGGACATATCAGCAAACAATTGGGTTGTGATTTTTTTCCCTGGATCAGAAATATTAAGTTTAGATATTACTTTTGCTGTACTTCAGCATACACCACCATATGTTATCTAGAGTAGCCTCACATAGGTATGGCTACAAACCTTTATAGACCAACAAAGGCATGATCATAAACCAAAATAATCCCTGGGAGTGGCATAACATAAACAGCAATCCTGACTGATCTGTAGGATATACTGCTATTTTAAGATCATCCATTACAGGCTTGATTCTCCTCTCTTCTAGGTAACAGTTTCTTTTATGCCACCTTTTCAAGCTGAAAGAAAAGGAAGTTTAGAGAGTAATTCTGTAAAGCCCCTGCATGATAAGTAAGTCCTCAGAACTACACTCCTGAAATACAGGCAAGAAAATGCTATGTACTAATGGGCTTTGCAAGTGGTGATTTAAGATGACTGCTTCAGAAAAAATGTTCATGTCTAATAGCCATCACCCTCTCCTTGTTGTGGTTATCTGTCCCATTCACTTCATTCCATACGCTTTATTCCATTGCATTCATCTGCCTGAGAAAATAACTAGCAGAAAGATGCCAAAGCATGCAGATGATACAAAATTATTCATCATGGTCAAAAATTATAAAACACCCCCTGAAGAGTCCAGAAAGATCAAATGTGTTCAGGGAGTGATAGTTTAAATAGCAATTACAATTCACTATCAATAAATATGAATGAAGGCTAATAAAAAAAACCCAAACATACACAATGCTGGATTTGATTTAGCTGTTACCCCTAACAGTCAGGATGGCAAACAGATTGTTGGGAGTTATTGGGAAAGGAGTCTGGGTATAAACAGAGACATATTAAACTGCTTGTAGATCTTTGGTGTACCCACACTGTAATTACTGTATGCAGTTCTGGCTATGCTGTCTGAAAAAATCATATGGTCCAAGTAATAAAAACATAGAAGGCTGACAAGTGTGAGCAGGGGGTGCAGAACAAGTTCTGCAAAGAAAAAAGACTTGATAGTCTCCAATGAATAAAGGGGCAACTGGAAGGGTATTTGAAGTTAAGGAAAAGGAAGTCATAAATTGTGTGAAGCTGCTCAGTCAAGAAGCATTATTCACAATGCAAAAATTGAGGCCAGCTTAAAAAATGAGATAATAGTTTTAAAGCAAATGAAAGAAAACTTTTTTTTTTTTTGCATAGCATTGTCAAACTAATGGCCTTATAATATTCAAAATGCGAAAAAATACAACACACTTAGATGAATTAATCAAGAAAAGATAAACTAATGGCACTTAAACATGACTATCTGGATTATGATCCAAAGCAGGAAGTTCTGATGCTGCTGGACTGGGAGGGTGTGCTAGCAAAAGATGTAATTATGACTTAATTTTAAAGTCTTTCTGGAAGTACCTTGATTAGTTACTGCAGAGATGGGACACTGGGCTAAACAAGTCTGCTCACTCAGAGAGGAGTTGGACTGAATACCCCATTCCTATTTTCTTAATATTCAATACCTGAGCAAACACAGTTCTAAGTTAATATTGTCATAATATTTTAAATAATTATTTACTTTATTATCCTCATGAATTGTTATAAAATATTAGTTTTGCCTGTTTCTAAGTGAGCTGTATATAAGTCATTATAGCATCCAAAAATTTCTATGTACCCAAAATTGGGGTGGGCTTGGTCATTCATATGCTAAAATTATTCATCTCAAAATCACAGAATCTTTACACCAGATTATTTAAGGTATGAAGCATTCTTCTAAGTCAGGATATCTTTTCTGGCTTCTAACTTGGCTTTTATTCATCTTTGGTTCTATCTAGGGCTTCTTCCAGCTTTTCTTCCTAGAAACTTTCACAGAATTGTTTCCAGTGAAAATCTCTCTCATGCTGCAGGACTCGCTATCCCACACTGAGGTTATTTATAACATGCACAAGGTTGCCAGGGTAATGGAGGTTGAAGTGACATACCTGGAGTTGGCAGATACATTCTAGGCACCCCTACACTCCTCTGCCACTTAATTTAGACTGTGTTCAAAGTGGGCATAGTCCCTGTAGCCCAATCCAAGTGTGCCATATTCTGTGGTAATTTCATGCCCTGGCTAAGAAGAACATTACCAAATCCAGCCCGTGAGTTGTATGTACAGCAAAATGTTGGGCAAACTTCAGAAAATTAATTATAAGTGATTTTGATCGGGGAGGTACAGACACAAGGAGAGGCACACACATATCAGGGCTTATTCCCATGGGATTCTTTGAAAAGGAATCAGGCAACAACGTCAGAAGCAGCATATTGAAAACTAGCCTGGAAAATTAAGACCTCTAAAATATTTCCAGCTCAAGAATAGAAATTGTAAATTATTTCTTAACTTTTGTTTGCAACTTATTTCTTGGAAAAATTTAGGGCAATTCGAGTGACACTAAAAACACAAAGTCGTCTGACACTGGAGAAATGAGGCCTATAGAATACGGTCTGCCAGAAAGGGGCAAATTAATGTTATTGTTTTATAAATGCTCCATAGAAAGTGGAGAGTTTGGAAGTAAAAGGGAAATTACAGCGGTCTGAGGATACATACAACTGAATAATTATGAACTCCACTGAAAACTATTCCATTGAAAACCAATTAACAGCCTTGTCTATACATATCTTTCAAAAGCCTGGTAGTAGAAATGTCTCTTTTGGTATTGATTTCCATTGACTCTCATACACTTGCCTGCCATGTAAGCTATTTAAGTAAATGATTTTTTTTTTTCCCAGGATCTACTTTTGAACAATATTGAAGTGTTAAAACATAGCAGCATTGTCTATTAAACCAAAATACCCCATTAATAACATTGAGTACTACACCTATATAAAACAGAAAAAAATGTGTGTGTTTCCATGTGATTTTACACACATTATTTTTCCTGAGTTCTTGAACTGCCATCCACCTGGGATACACTAACCACAAGAAAAAAATTCTCAGTATGAATAAACGTATATATCTGAACACAGCAAAGCAAAGAAACAACCCCACCTGTATAATTAAGGCATTTTAAAAGTGAAAAGCAAGAGTGAAGACATGGACTTTTAAAAGAGAAAATTATACATAGAAAACTCTACTTTTTTCCCAATAATTCCAATAATACATTTCTGAAGAAAATGTGCTGAACTTTCACCCTGTAAAGCTTATCTATAAGCTGTCCAGGTATCAACTCCCTTTCCTTCCTGTCTTTAAACAGGTAACACCTCTTTTTAATCCTTCAAAAGATCCACAGGGTGCATTTGAAGCTGCTTTTCAACCTCTTAATTAAAACCTCAGCACGGTAATTGCAAGTGTTAGCAAAGGTAAGAATGGAAGGGCTGGCTTTGGGGTGATGGTTGCTGGGGCAGCACCAGAGGCACTGCTCTTCCCAAAACAAAGGGAAGCACTGCCAGGAGACTGGCACACCATCTCCCTGCCATGGCAGCTACTTTGACACCCACCTCAGGAACTAAAACGTAGACAATAAAAACCCATAATAATCAGTGCCCCACATAAATACAATTAGATATTATGCACACGGTCTTTAAAGGGGGGCAGGAAAACATGGATCTTTTCTGCTAAGAGAGAAGGCTTTTCCAAACAGCTCTTTTGTTTTTATTTTGTTACCCAGAGCAGCTGCTAAAGTGAAGGCGAGCTTTGAAGAATACTGCATATATTTTAGAGATTATGATATCATAAAGTGAAAGAGTTTTAAAGCTGGAGAAAAGAAAGGACAGAATTTTTATCCATATTGCCCCAAATCTTTTCTGTTTGAATTTTTTAACTCAAACTCTTGGCATACACTCAGAAGAGAGATCTGTGGGCTTGTTTCCAGAGCTTTTATGTGCAGAATCAAGGTCTCTTGGATTTTCAAAAGAGGACAAAAAAGCTAAACTGTTCCTGTTAGTTGCAAAATACACACAGTGCGCCAAGCTGACAAGTGCTTTTGCTTCATCTGGGTTTGCAGTGACAACTTCTAGAGAAAACAGCAAAACAATTGTATTCCACATCCAGTGAGCTAATCAGGGACAGCCTTTTGAGAGATAAAATACTCAAAAAATACCCTCCAAGAGAAGAAAAAAAGCTCTTGAATATCAGTTTGCTTAGATAATAAAGAATATACAATAGTGAGCTAAGCCAAAGGAAAGGGCACGGGCAGAGAAACCTGAGCTGCCAGTGCTTGGCTAAACTGTAGCCCTTCAATAAAATGCCAGTTCGGCCTAGGAAGGGAACATTAGCGTGGGAAGCAATTTGTGAACACTTCTAGTGCTGCTGCCTGGCTCCTGAGATAGGTGCAGTCCTATCCCACCTACCATAAGAGGAATCTTTTCACATGAAAAGAAAGGAAGAGAAGACAAATTCTTTTGCCTGTGTGTTTGGCATCTACTGTGACTGTGGCTTGCCCCTCACTGGTCCTTCTCCACACACTTTCAGAACATAAAGGGCAATTTCCAGTGATACTTCGGATTTTCCCTAATGACCTCAACTGATTGATCATGGTCCAGCCCTGAAAAATTTGTCTTCTTTCACAAGGAGTGTCTGCTGAGAAAGGTACTACTCTACCAAGTGGTAAATAACAGGAAGATGTGAGAGGATTTGATACCCTTTAGCCTAACCCTCTGTTTATCTGAGTGAATATTCGGTCTCTACATCACAAAGCAGACACTGTTCCTTAACTGTAGAACTGTAGAAACTTTGCTCCTCTACATTGGGTCATTAATTTCCAGCATTTTTCAGACTGTGATTAATTTCAGAAGTGAAAATGCAGATGTTTGTCTAGCCAAATATTTGTGCGCACTGAATATTATATCGCATCACATTACATAGAAACCCTCACCCTAATTAAACTGAGGTATGAGCAATGTCTGGATACACTTGAAGCAAGGGGTATAAGGTTAGTTTACACAAGTGCTGAGTAATCGAGTTTATGTGGAACAAGATACTCAATTCTTCTACAAAAGATCTGACTGGAACTGATGAGGTATTTTTGAGCACCCATCTTGCTTCTTGCTTTTCCTCAGTCTCTGTTGTCTTTTCTTTGCTGCTTGTAAGCATTGGAGGAAGGTGATAATAAAGCCTTGGAGAAATTAACTAAGTAGAGACCCCCTAAAACACCATAGGAAAAAAAATTAAAAGATTGACTTTCCAAAGTCTGAGGAATCCTAGTGGACTCGATTTGAATGAAATCACAAAAGCTTGCTGATTAATATGCTTAAGAGTATTTATAAAACATTATAAATCTGAGTACCTCCAATGTATAGATTATAAATATATTAGTTCAAGAAGCTACCACAAGAGGATTTCTGAAGTTAGAAAGCTGTGAAGAATTTTTATATTTATTCATAAAGCTTTAATCTTTTATGCTGATAAACAAGAGTCCAAAAATATTCTGAATCACTTACAGCAATTGTCTGCCTTTCAAATGTGAAATACAGGATAAATACTTCTTTGTGAAATGCAGAATAAAAAGAGCTAAAAAATATGAGCAGTTTTCCCTTTCCTATATACAAAATTTAAGAACCATATTTATTGCATTAGCTATGCATCTGCTGCACAAGACCCAGTATCGACTTGCTTCCTTGGAGGCAGAGTGACTGCCAGTTTGCATTTAGTTCTCCTGGTTTGGTCAAGTGGGTTTAAGTGAGCAAAAATGCCAACTGGACATTTAGCTACTGCAAACAGCCCTGCCATTGTCATGTTTTCAGAGAGAACAGGAGAGAGCCAGTAGTGGCTGAAGTTGTCCTCATCATGTTTATCACACAGCAAATGTCACCCAGCTTCCAGTCCTCTGGAGTGCATCAATAGCTCCATATCTTTTAATATGAATTTATTCCAGTTCTTAAGATTGATGGCAGATCATGAAACACAGGCTGGGCAGTGAGTACTTTGATTTCTTACAGCTTCATTTACCACTAATGCAAATCACATAGGTTTATTTGTTCAGTGCTCCTACTGCTAACAGAGAACATTTCCAAGCCTGCCAAGCTTGTGTTTCTATAACCTCCTGAAAAATATATTACCTAAATGCTACCTACCACTGCACAGGATGTATGTGGTCAAACCTAGGATGGATTTTTAAGAAGCTGTATTTTCGAAGCGGTATGAAAAACAAAGATAGAAAACCTAAGCATCCTTAGCTTTCACAGACTGTCATAAGGGAAGCAAATTAAGCATTTAAAAGATGAAATTTTAAGAACATCTTGAATCACTTTTAGCACACATATAGACTAGAAGAAGCCTCCTGTAGTCGTCTTCAGCATAAGGAAAGGGTAAACAACTTTTTAACATAAAATACTTATTTAAAACAATTCTGAAGCATCCGATTTTCTGGTTACACCTTATGAGACCCAGCTGACAATAAACACCAGAGAAGTGTCCAGGGGAGAAGTGGAAAACTACAGAAGAGGAGTTACCTAAAGACTGAACTGACTGCAAACACCACGGAAGAATGAGGAAATGCTCTTACAGATCTGTAGCTAAAGAGCTAAAAAGATCAGAAAATCCACTCTGAAACACAATCAGAGCTAGCACCCAAGCAATCATCAAATTACTTACACACTTTACTTGTACTGATTTTACAATGCAGAGGATACACAACAGATAAAGTGCTTATCTTTCTGGGGAATTTTTATGCTTGAATTTTCAACGTGTATGGGCAAAAAATGTGTTCTGGTTCAAACGGGTATTCAGCATTTAAGTGTGATTGCACTGCAGGCTTAAATTGGTGAACTTGTGTTCTGTTGTCTTTCATAAAAGTGCAATTAGTCATGCTATTTGACCCTTTCCTGTGCCTGAAATTCTAGCTGACCTTGCATGCCGTGACAGTGATTTTCTAAGGGAGAAGTGGGGTCAAAGTTTTGCATAAATGCAATAAGAGATTACTTCAAAAATAAACTAAACATGTATGTATTTGTACTATGATTTGTTTGAAAATTATGGGATGGATATGGTTTTTATTTGTGTACCAGAGTGAAACAGGATTGAATCTGGACTTAGATTCTACTTTTTCCTTCAGACTGATGGCTGAGTACATGTCCTCAGCTTTCATCTCCTATGTTTCTGAGTTTACTCAAGTGTAATCTGTGGGAAGAGCACCAACTACAGGCAAATATACCCAGAACTCACTCTCTTGCCCTTCTGCCTCTTCCAAGGAGGAGTTGTTTGGTTTGTGAAGACAGTTGATGAGAGCCCAGAGAAGCATGTTGTGCCCAGGTGCCTCAGGGATATTTGAACAAGGGGGTCAGAAATCCAGTGGGTCTCAGAAGGAGGAGGAAAGCACTGCCAAGCCCCAATAAACCACGTCCCTCAGTGCACATCCACATCAACGTCTTTTACGCACCTCCAGGGAGGGTGACTCCATCACATCACTTCCCTCAGCAGCCTGTTCCAATACTTGATAACACTTTCTGTGAAGAAATATTTCTAAATCTCCAACCTAAACCTCCTCTTATGCAACTTGAGGCTGTTTCCTCTTGTCCTGTCATTTGCTACCTGGGAGAAGAGGCTGATCCCCACCTGGCTGCACCCTCCTGTCAGGGAGTTGTAGAGAGTTATCAGGTCCCTCCAAGCCTCCTTTTCTCCACACTAAACATCCCCAGCTCCCTCAGCTGCTCCCCATAAGACTTGTGCTCCAGACCCTTCCCCAGCTCTATTGCCCTACTCTGGACTTGCTCCAGCCCCTCAATTTTTCATGTAGTGAGGGACCCAAAACTGGACACAGGATTTAAGTTGCTGAGTGCAGGGAGATGATCACATCCCTAGTCCCGCTGGCCACACTTTTTCAGACACCTAGGTATTGCTAGAATAATTCTAGATATGCTTTTATTCTCTATCAAGCAATGTTTGTCAGACCAAACTAAAGTGTTTATTTTCAAACAGCAAACATTCAGCATCAGTAAAATCCCTTAAGAGTAAGTACTGATTAAGTAAATCTTGTTGCTCTTCAGTTCTTCTAAAAATACAAGCAATAAAGCATTCAGACTCTGGCAGAAAAACTTGTGACGTAGGCTTTAGTAGTTTTTTTGGGAGAGCAATTGATTTTGTTATTGTATTTAAGGAAATACTCATAATCTATTCAAATTTTAGTGATACCCTTAGTGGTGGCATGGACACCTTCTCTGTAGAAATCCTAGCTGGTAACTTCTGTGCTCAGTAATCAGCCATATGTTCTGTGTCAACTCGATATAGTGTAAGAAACAGCAAACTATTAGCAGAGGCAAGAATATGAAGATTTGAGATAGTAGGATTGAGCTATGACACCAAGATTAAAAGGGACAAGAACAGAAATTGTGAGAAAGAACCAGATGAGACCAGAAATTAAGTTCTTTCCAGATAGCAAGATAAAGACTTATTTTCCATTTATCTTGCACAGTAGCAGTTGCCCATCCATATACTTACTATATACCCATTTATATGTTTATATACATTTATATCTATGTTTACATGGGGGGGGTTTCACCCCAAGGGAAAGCTATGACTCAAACACTGCAGGCAGAACAGGTACTGAGAGTTTGCCTTCCCTAAAACAGATTGAATTAGAGGTTTGGCAGAGTTCACTGGAACCTGAGAGGCCTCTGTGACCAAGACTTATCATTCTGATATCCTCCACAGGCATTTCTTTGCTTTTTCTAACATATCATGGTGACAGCCACTGCTGCTTGTACAAACAATACAGAACAACACAGAACAGTATTTCCATTTTTACCCTGGATAAAAGACTCCTTTGGTTAAAGCCTGGCCTCCCTCAACACACAAGTGTAGAAATCATTCTGCACAGTTGCAAGGAAAAAGTAGATATTAGCTCCCCAAACTGTACAACACTTTTGAAATCTTGAAGACAAACCTAAAATAAATTATTTCTTAGATTAATAAAATATTTAGATGAGAATTATTTTGTATATAGCAGGCATTTAAAATCAGTCACAAGCTAAAACTTTAAAAGCTAAGCAAAACAAGATTGCTGGACTTTTATTTTTTCCCCATAGAAACCCAAGAAGTGTATTGTAGTGGGAATTTTGAATGGAAAAGATGCTTTGTTTTTAATACTCTCACGTTTGAACAATCTTTTGGGTTGAAATAGCAAGCTGTTCGTTATTTTCTAGAAAAGGAACTGTATCCTCATGCCTTAGGCTAAACAGCACAACTTAAGAAGTCAGAACAACTCAGAGCACTGAGAACCTTCCAGATTTTCATAATGTAGTTTTCTCAAGCAGGAATCATCTGTTCCTTGAAGTTTGGCTATGACAACAGGAGGCACTGCCTCGCAATGCCATTATGAGGCATATAAACATTTCAGTCAGCTTCATCTTGAGCCTGCCTTGGTTTTAATTTTGAATTCCCTGTGCATTCCAATGCTCAAAAATGTAAAAAAATAAAGAGAAAAATATCCAGGAAATGGAAGACTGAGCTGTGAAACCCTGGTCATGCAAGAGAAAGCAAACAAGCAGATGCATCCACCTACTCCTTAACTTATGTGGATGTGGCATCAGTCCAGGAACCCTTTGATTCCAGGAAATGGGCCTTTATTGTTGCTGGACTATTAGTGATATCAAATCAGCTACAACATTTATTTTCATATTGATAAGTTCCTTTTTTTTTCTACTTGAAGAATCATGAGACTCACCAGCTGTTTCAACTGTCCTTTCAAAACACTGGAGATGAATCAGCAAGATTCAAATCACAGTGATTGTCTCCATTCAGCACGAGAAGCATCTGATATGCTACATATTCCAGTAGTTTTACTGGGTATTTCTTTAGCTAAAACATAAGACATGTTTTATAACCAGGCCTAACTGGCTGAAAAACAGCCTCCTGTCTGTATCAGGTAATCAAACTGTATTACCTTTCTTATTTAAGCACATCTCCAGTTGCTATAATATAAAAATATTGAATGTACTCATAGCTGAGCTGCCAAGATGTGCTGGAGCCATTTTAAGAATTTACAGGAAATGCATTAAACAGCTTCCATGAAGACTGTTTGTACATTTACAGTTAAGGTTCTGAAATATCACTTGGTTCAGAATTACAAACAGAGTTTTATCTCCCTGCTGATGGCAAAACAAGAGGAAAGATAATCTACATGACAGTCAGAAACTGTGGGATATAGAAAACAACCAGGCAGTGCATTTGGAGGGCAGTGAACTGCCAAGCATCACACCAGGAGTCATGATATGCTCAACAGGGTGCAAAATAATTTGTGATAATCTCTCTAGGAAGGATATTATGCACATCATGTATTATTATTTATTGTCTTCTGGACAGCAGTGGCTGACTCAAGGCCATTGGAAGAATATTTGCCTGAGAACTGTGAAGTAAAAATTTGAAATAAAAGTGGCACAAACCCACTGACAATCAGGTTAAAATAAAGTACATTCTCCACAAAAGGGATTCAGTTATCCTGAAATACAACCTCAGCTTCAGAGATCTCATCATATTTATTCTTTGCTTTATTTCTTCTGCCTCTAAATCAAAAGTTTTAATGCTGACATCTTTACAGTGCAGCACCTCAGGTGTGGCCACAAATCCACATTTAGTTACTTAGTGAAAAACAGCTCAGTTGGGAGTGGTGTTATTAAAAATTCATTTTTCTTCCACTCCTTATGTTAAAGAAGTTTATATCTTTATTTTTAATGATCTAATCTTGATACTCAATTATGCCTCATTTCTTTGGGTCAAGCTCACCAATGACAAATGCAAGAGCAACTACAGAATAAAACCAGATCTTCAGTGTCCAAAGTGAATTTAACTTAGGAAACAGGAAGATTAACCTTCTTTTTTTCACATACGCTTCAGACCAAATGTAGTCTTTTTCTAGATTTTAATTTGAAACTTACAATGTTGTTTATGTTTTGGTTTGTAGGTTTGAGGGGGAAGGCGGCGGGTTGTGTGTTTTTGGTGGTGGTGATTGATTAGTGTTTTTTTAATTCATTCATTCTTCACAGTCCCTAGAGGTTAGGATTCGTAAAGGATGAGACCACAAGAGTTAATCAGGGACCCAGTCTCTAAAGCTATGGGAAAGAACCAGAAAAAGAGCTGGACTAGAAACTCATTTCTTTCATGCTTCAGGATGTAGCCAACATTTATGTATGGTTTATAGTTCATATACTTGCTTATGCCAACACGAAAAGGGCCATTTCTGATTTGAAGAACACTGAGGTGAAGTCTAAAGGACAAAGTTTCCAAGCAGTTAGCTCCTGCTGCATGGGCATCAGCTAAAAAGTAAAAGGAATAAAAAAAAGAAAGGAAAGAAAAAATACAGATAAAGTATTCTTAATGCATCCAGGGTCAAAAGGAAGTGCTTATTCACATAACACATAATTAAATTGTGGAATTCATGGCTACAGGATGTTGTGAAGGCCAAAAGGATAAATGAGTTAAAAAAATAATTAGGCAAATGATTAGAAAAAAAAATCCATTAAGGGCCATTAAGCACAAAGATGTGCATGCAGCCTCTGGCTCAGAAAAATCTCAGTGCCACAGATTGTCTGAAAATGGGGGAATACACTAAGAAAACGCTCAATGCTTAGCCTTTTATGAAACTCTTTTCCTAAGCACTTTGCTGACTACTCCCCAAGGAGGACAGTGACTATATAACTTAACTAGTACAGCTGTTCTTATATCATGAGGCACTAGCTGGGTATGTGTAGCATCTAAATAACTCCAGCAGCAAAAAATGTCCTCCTACATGCTAAATTTTTAGTACCAGAATAATATTAACTTTTTTATTATTTTACAGGGCAAGACTTATGACTTACTTTCAATGTGCAATTTGCATGTAAGGATATTAAAAAATATATACAGTACATGTAGACAGGGGAGAAGTTAATTGCACCATGATACAGATGTTGTTACAAAATTAGATATTCTGCACCCAACATAAGTCACAATTTCTGTCAGAATGACAGCAAGAAGTCAGTGTAACAGATTTCTGCTATAGATGTATGCTCCTTGTATCTGTATGTGTGTCAGTATGACTGCATGTGCAGAGACAGAACGGGATTTATGTACATATATATGTTTATAAAAGACACAAGTCTTTTCAGTAACATACTAAAATACCTTTTGTTTGGAATGATAAATCTTTTTTAGCATCCTATAATCATGCTGCACGTTAATTGAGTATGTAAATGTCAGTGGCCAGATTGTTGAGGTATATTGTATTTAGATTGCAATTAATTCCCTATCATCCATTTCTATTCTGAAAAGCCAAATCTGTGAGGTATTGTGTGCTCTTTTGTTTCGAGCCAAGGAGCACCAGGAAAGGATTCTGGGTACTTGGCTTATTCAGTTTTCTTCTCAGCATCTTTTCCTGGGTACTTTCAAAGGCAGATGCCTGACTGTGTAATCTAACCTGATATTTCCATCCTTCCATTATCCGTTCAATGAAGATTTACATGTCTTACTGCCCACCACACATCTACATTAATGTAACCATTCCTCCTCACTCATAGTCCTCCTCATTACAGAGCTTCCATTTGCTCTTCTATTATTTAAATTTTAGCCTGTGGTTCAGTGGATATTCAGGTTGGAGCCCCATTTTGCAATGCACAGTGAAGTCATGGCTGCTCCCTGAGAGTGCGTATGTTTGACATGACGTGACAGATGGATCAGGCAGGCATATGAGATGTGAAGCTGGTAGTGAAAAAGGCTAATGGAGTGTCTGCAGTTGTTAAATGAACCAAATACTCTGCTTTGAACTTCAATGGCAGTGTATAAGCAAACCTGAATATTTTCAATGGTAGGAATCTAGTCAAGTGCTGCACGATACCAACCTGCTTAACACCATTTGGATTTTTTTTTTTAATTTCAGTAGTTCTTGGGATGGACTTAAGCTGGCTTGCACATGTTAACTCCTTCACTTTTTACTGGAAGAAAATCTACAGAAATGAAAATAGTGCTACGCTAAAGGAGCAACAGTGTTTTTACCCTGATCAGCCATAAAAGCTTTGGTGCAATCGTGCTTGGATCAAGTCTAAAAGAGGATGAATTCCTTCTGTACTGAAAATCCCCATCTCCAATTTAAAACCCAAACCAGCTATCAGTAGTGAAGGCCATCACCACTCCTGCATGAGGATAGCTTGTGCATTGCTAAGCAGCTTCAAATGGTCCCCAAATTCTGTCATATTGCATTTCACAGATGATAAATTCACTTACATAAGACAATAAATCTGTAGTAATTTGGTTAGCCTTATTAGCAGTTACTGATTAAAATGAAAAAAACCCCAAACCAACCCACAAACAACTGAAAGCACTCAAAATCACAGTGACTTGTTCTCCTGAGATTTTACATCTGTAACTTATCTTGCTGTTGAATGATAAACATGCTCTGAGTGTGGGAACAGAAATGTCATGTTTTCAATTAATTCCGTATAAGTTATAATATTAAATTAATCTTAATTTGTGGCACCAAAGATAGATGGAAATTATATTAAACAGTTTATTGTTGACTTTTTTCTTTCCTTACAACTCAGTAGCACTAGAGATGTAGCTGTAATCACAGCTGGTGGCCTATTTAGCAATCCAACTCAAAGGGAGGATGTAGATGCACTAACTAATTTTGCTTACTTCTTTTAAGATCATGTTAATCTCAGAATTCTCAGTGCCTCTCAGCAGGCTGAATATGGCATAAAAAATAAGCTTAAAAAATTTTCAAACCAGTACTCAAGCTTCAAAAGTGTTCAATACCTGAACCAGGTATCTCTTTTTCCATTAACAGATATTAACTATTTATCAAGTGTTGGCATATGAGATAACCAAAATATCAAACAAGATTTCTATTATGAAAACATAAATCCCTATGAAATTACCATAATTTTCATAAGAAAAAAAAAAACAATTAAAAGACATTGAAACGTTTTCAGTTGGCATACAGCCACACAAAGTTGCTGAGAAAAATCTTGGAAGTAAATTAGTTCCAAAATGCATCAGAACTAGATACAAATCTAAAGCTTACTCCATTTTAGCATAGGGTTGTTCGGTGTAACAACATCTCAGTGACACAAGTAATTATCTTTTAATGTGTTTCAAAAATTTTATTAATTTTATTTTACCTCAGTACTGGCTTCCAGTATACCAGTAGTACACCTTGACTTCTGAATTTTTCACAGCTTGAATTTTACCACCTCTTTCTTAATTAAACCTCATTAAAATAAATCTTAAATTTCATATGATTGTTTCTTTGAAAAATGTATCTTGAGTACAAGCCCTTAAATTTCCATTTTAATATATATATTTTTTAGTTGCTCAGTCCTATCTTTGAGTGTACCAAAACATTTTTAAACACATTGTTTTTCAGTTTAGTTTTAGTTGAATAAAAATCTAGGGCAAAATATGGTTGTGTTAACTCTAGTGGAACCATTCACTCCAGATCTGAAAGCAGAGAAATTGCAGGAAGACAGAGCATGCTCGAATAAAAAAGTAATATGGTTTTTAATTTCATTAATTCCCTTGAGGATAGAGCATTTAAATGACCTAGATAGGCTAGAAATGGAGGTCTAAAATATTTTATTGATTTACTTGTATTTATAGATCAATTGTTTACAAGTTCTTTGTTCAGTGACTGCTTCACTGAAACAAGTAAATGTTGGGGGTTTTTTTAGACTTAGGTGCCCATCTTCAAATTAAATTGAATACACATTTAATTCATCCATATCTCTTACGATACTTTTTTGATTTGTAGATGCAATTGGATTTTAAATCTGAGTTGTTTCAGGTACATCCATTCAGGAATGTAGGTGACTAAGGAGTGTTTGGTTCAAAGTCTATGCTAACCACAGAAGGCTTTAGTTCAGATTTTGTAGGGAAATATATGATTTTTATGCTACCTCTTAAGAAGTTGAGAGGTAGAAGTGAGAACAATGTTTTAACGCCCTGCCTTCATTCAAGAACTGTGGAAAACAAGCAGCGTGTTTCAAATTCATCACAGTGTAACAGAAACTAATGGTGAAATACACAGGTGACTCCACTGTCTCATTAGTTCTTCTCTAAGATTCAATTCCCATTATACACAGGATTTGTACTCGTTGCCTACTCCAGCTCTTGTTGAGTTTTATGGAAATTTTAAGCGTATAGGAATGTAGGGTCAAACTTTCAACTTAAAATGAACCTTGTAATAAAACTCTTAGTAATTTCTAATTTGCATCAATACAAATAAAAAAGTTTTGCTTTGGTAGTTTGTTTGTGTGCATGTGTATCATTCAAACAGGGAACATAATCACAGACCACCAACTATTTATTGAGGTTCCAGCTTTTCTGTGCATCAAAAATAGACCACACCATGAAAGTCTCAAAACTCAGGCAAAGCCAAGGGCCTGATGTGTGTTTTTTTCATAAATCAGAAATAGAGTCCAGATTCATAAACCTTTTGGGAAGTTTGGGCCAAGTTTTGAGTGAATTTTGGAAAATTACAGTTTTTAATGAAAAATCCATACAAATAATGTTTTTGATATTCTCATTTTTTGGACACTTTCAAAATGCTAACCTTGAAATAAAATTCAAGGAACTCATAATAAAATAAAAGACTTACAGAATATATTAAATTAATTTGGAAATATATATTTATACACACACACACTTGGCAGATACTCTGTATACTGTTTCAACTGTGAAATGTGTAAAAGATTGAGGTTTTTTTCAGCACAAAGCCTAAGAATAATAATGTCTAAGAAAGAAGAAACATTTCTAGTATGGTTTTTTGTATCATAAATAATGAAATTGTTGCAACTGGACGGGAGTAGACTATTTTTAAAAATACTTTGGACATTTTCAATATGCTTGCATGGACTACAAGTTTTCCTAAAGGGACTAGAAAATGCATTCTTGCAGCTGAACCTATATAGGAATCTCTTTTCTCAGAAAAATAATTAGGTTTCAAAAATTTTATAGGTCCACCTGGGGATGAAATTTAGAACCTTGAAACCTAGTGTTGATGTACTTCCATTCAAGTAAGAAACAACTTGGGCATGGGCCTTCCACCCCTAGGAAAATGCTGTCTTACTGATTATACCTTTGTCTCAGTGTTTTAGAGGGAAACCTTTCCACTTACAATTTCTTGCATCTGATAAGTTCCCATTAAAACCAAAGGGATGGCAATAACAATCACTGGAAAGGTTTTATGTAGCTCTATTGTACAATGGATAATGGCAGCACATTGTTAGTCATGAAAATATAAATCTGAAACTCAAGTACTTATTATTTGAAAATCTTACTGACTGAAACAAATAAAAAATACAACTGAAACAAATAAAAAAACCCTAAACAAACTCAGCACCCCAAATTACTTCAGATTAAGTAACAGTATTATTTTCCAGTAATAGTGCTGATACGTGTGTTCTCTCTCAGATAAACTCTCCACAGTAGATAGTAAGAAATATATGTGTACTCTAAGAGAGGAATAGTCTTGAATTTCTTTATGTCACCTTTCTCACAAAAAAAAAAAGCTATTTCATTTACCAGTGCATTTGTACTTGTCTTGTACCTCCTTATATTAGATTATTATATATGTACGTGGTCCTGAATATGTTGTTTGTTTTCACTTCTATGCAGCTCACACAAAGAGTGGCACTGCTGATACTCAATGAACCAGCCACTAAATTTGTCCTCCACAATGAGCCTGAGATCAATAACTAATTTTGAAAACTGATTAGTTTGCAGCAGGGAAGTAGACACAGTCCAAATCTTGCCAGAGGATATAATCAGCCAGTAAATAGCAATATTAGTGCTGTAGGTAATAGTCTGGGAACAGCAGAGGAAAGGAGTCTGGCCCAACTCTAAAATAAAGGCCTTGACACAAGGGCCAATTCAAATTCTCTCTTTTTTTTTAAAGTCACATGACTTTGAAACGGAACTCTTTTTTTTTTTTTTCTCTTTCTTCTTTTGGCATTGGAATAAAGCTTACATTTTTCACATTCCCTTCTTGGAGACTAAAGAGTGTTTGTAATGCATCCTAATAAAGCTTGCTAGTGCAGCCTTGGTGATTATTAAAGAGCTACAGACATTTTTACACATCTTTGCTGGTTGTGAACTCCAGATGTTTCCAACATGAAAAATGTTATGTTCTAACAGTTAATGTTGTATCACCAGCCATTCAGAAGATGTATCTTCTTATTATAGCTGGAATGTTGCTATGGTGATAATTGTAAAACTGTGACCTAGAAGGAGGAAAACAAATGTATTTGGCACAAAAGAGTATAGGTAGTGTATCAATTAGGCCAATGAATGGGAAGATAACAAAAAAGGGGTAGGAAATTAAAAAACTATGCATGAATCTTGGATACCATATGATATACCGTATAATTAGCACTTTTATATTCACGTGGAATGCATCCTCAGCTTTGGGGACAGACAGCACCCTGTCTACATCCAAAATTACAGTCCTTTGCCTTTTCCACAAAGCCCATCTATAAAAAGCATCCCTATGCAAGACTTGCTCACATAAGGGTTTGTATAATTAATTAATGTTTTGTATCTCATGTTTTGGTACCAAAGACTGAAGTAGACCATGTCAGCAAATACAATTAACTATAGGTTTTGAGCTATCAAACCCTAAGGATCAGAAAAGAAATAAACTTCATGCAAGTCTAGCCATGGATTATTTGGGGAACAGCAGATACTGGGATCACCACAATTCTGAATTTCTGCCAAGTCTAGCAGGGGAAAATCAGCTCAGGGGAGTCATACAGTCCCTAGGGCCCGAACTACGGAAGGACCCGAGTCCTCTGCCAGCTCTGCCAGCCGTCTGCTCGTCACCTTGAGCTAGTTTCTCTCTGTCTGCTCATCCCTTTCATCATTTGCTTGATGGGAACCCTTTTTACAGAGCTTTTTCAGATCGATGGATGAAACATGCTCTTAATTTCTAAGCTCATAAGCAGATGCATATGTGGGAAACAGCGACTCCCATTACGAGGGTAATGATCAAATATCCCATCTTCAGTCAACTACTATTGCTGCTGCAAACTGCAAATGCTTTCCAGCTCACAAGCAAAGAAAATTTCTGGTATGTGCTAAAGACATCACCATTACCATTCATCCCAATCAGCTTGATTAGGCCAAAAACAAACAACAGGAAACCATCTATCTGTACGCACATCAACCCTGTTTCAGGAGTCCGTGTCACTGGAACAGAGAGTGAAGCCCTGCCACTTGTCCTTAAATGTATATCCTCCACGGTTCTTTCCTACACATCAGGAAAGGAAGGAAACAGAGTAGATTACATTTCTTATTAAATTTATGTGTTATAACAGTGTGCAATGTGCTTGGAAATAAATCACAGAACAAAGGACAAAATTACAGAAAGAACTGGCACACTGTAAATCTCTTGATGTTTTCAGATGGAAACTAAATGCCTTTCTGCAAGTTATGCATCAGTCAAAACACTATTGAGATAAAGGCTTTCAAGTGATATCTTCAAGCCATATTAGTTGTCCTGTAGCTCTGCACTTCACTCAGACTGGAAAGTAGCCAACAAGCATGGCTTGAAATCTGTTAGTTTATGTCTTGAGGGATTTTTTCCAGCTGTATTAAAGAATTAAGACTGAGCTCCCCAACTCTTACTGCACTGCCTGCATGCTGATCTGGGGCAGGAAAAGAAACAGAGGCATGGTGAGGTAAAAGGATTAATCCAAGGTCAGATTGAAAGTTAAATGTAGGATTTAGACATAGATGCTTGCTGCTTGATTATGTTGAAGTCAGAGAAAACAGTGAAGAACTTTTATTTTAACTTCAAAGAAATACAACTGTTTTGCACGTGGAAATGCAACAGCATGGTATTGGGGAAGGTTTTACATCAAGGCAAAACACAACTATGACTCAGACCAGAAAAATCTCACATTAAAGTTCTCCTAAACTTTGTTTCTCCACACATATATACCTGGTTAAATACACGTCAAGTGAGGAATAAAAAAAATCTGGAAAAGAAATAGAAAACCCCAGCTGAAAATGTAAAAATAAACAGAACAAAATCAAGCATAGCTGGAACAAACAGAAGCTTACAGGGCCTAACAATTTGAATAAGTCTGTAGTTTTTGCCTTTTTATCATTTTTTCCTCCTTCTTACTAGCTGAACCAGGGCTAGTGACAGGCACAAAGAGAAACTGCATGAGGGAGACAAAGGTCAAGATAATGGTATTACTGTGCCGGTGCAAGGAACATTTGACTAGATGGCAAAAACTAAAGGTCATTTATAAATGTGTTTTTCATTTTCTCTATGGAAAAGCTAGAGAAATGTAAAGAATCTGCTGGAACTAGATTAGTTTGATTTTTTTTCATGATAATGAAGAAGAACTACCCAAGAATATTCTTGTTTGGATGTAGCAGGCCAAAACAACTACATCTCAAAACATTTATATTCAAGCAGTCTCTGACAGAATAAAAACAAACCTCTTCAATATATATATGTAGATATATTCAAACCCACCTGCCTTGCTCCTCTAGGTCTCTCTCTCTCATCCCTCTCCCCTTCCCCCCCACAGCTGTTAGTGAAGGTGCCTTGTGCTGATTCTACACCTACACCCAATGACCAGCCCTTTCTTTCTGTACCTGGGTCTTCTGAGAGGGCAGGGGTGAAATAACTCTCATATGTGTAACTAGCCAGAGACTAAAACTCACAGAATTCAGGATTTAACATTCTTTCTAAAAAATTAGAAGGAATAAAGTGAGCAACAACCTGCCAGTACAGTTCCACTGGACACATGATTTGTGAGAGCTAGAATATGCCAGCATGTGGTGGATGCTTCTTTTAGGTATTGTTCTTTGTGTTAAATGCAATGGAAAAAACCTACCACCATTTTCCAATTTCATTCAATGGCAACCCCCCTTAATATTCTTTTTGACATTCTTAAATTCCCAATCAGGCCACCCTTAATAGATGCCTCAGTTATAGTTTTACAGACCCCCAAAGGAAACAAACAAACAAAGCAATGCATAACCAGGACAGTGCACTAAAACTCAGCTTTGTGGAGGGCAGTGGTGGTGAGGACCTGCTGTCAGCCAATATCCTAACCTTATCTGGTTTTGTGATGTCCAAGGCTAGCAGTGAGTTCTAGCTCTGTCTGAGGAGAAATGAGTGATTTAACAGCTAGCAGAGCAAAGAATAAAAAGAGAGAGACTAGACAACTAAAAAAGGCAATAATGACCTGTTTCAAGACTGCCTTCATTTCCCTCTTGAAATATTTGATATTTGCTAGATTATGGAATAGCAAGTGTACCACAGTGGTGCTATAGCCAGATGTGCTGGGATGTCTTTGTATTATTTCACGTTGTCCACACAGAGGAAATAACTTCACTGTCATGCAACAAAATAATACTACATTAAAATAATTTCTATAGTTACAATAAAAACATGCAGATTGAATGACTTTATTGCTGTGTCCCTTGGCACAGGGTTCATCTAAGGAAATTCAGCCTCCCAGCCTCTCAAGCATATACCTTGCTTTTCTGGTCTGGCAGCTCCCTTTCTTCCTCTTTTCCTTCAAGTGCCTCTGGATATTTACTATATATGACAAAGTGACAGTCCAATCAATAGTTGGGTCACAAATTTGTTTCTCAGGCCCCTTCAAGTCACTGGCTATGACTCAGCAATAGCTTGTTTGTTTTTTTTTTTTTTTTGTAAAGGAACATTCCTTGGGAGAATCTAGACCAGAATTATGGCAAAACAGCTTCTCAGGCTGTGTTTTACTCCAGCAGACACTTAAGCATTTGCATGCAGGAAGCAAAAGTACTTGAGAATAAGAACCATGTACCCAGGCAGCCTGCAGGGACTGATGCTCCACAGAGTGTGTACACAGCAAGCAGCAAAAACGTGCCTCAGTATCAAATACTCAGTGAGATTCTTGAATAGAAGTTATTCATGTCATGACTATGGTGAAACAGAGCAGGAAAACAGAGAAGCAGAATAAAATAGGCAAGAAGGAGAACAACAGCACAGGGAGAGAAAAAACAGAGGAGAAAATGGGAGAAAAAAGAACTGTCAGGCACACAAACTAGCTAAGTGTAAGAGGAAGAGTGAGAAAATCTTGTCATGCTGTGGTTAAAACAAAATATAAAAGGGAAATGTGGTGCTTAAACATGCAGTAATCTTATTTTATCCAGTATATAGGAAACAGTCAACCAATTAAGGTGCACTGAAATATTTTACCTATTTTACACTTGAGAAAGCAGAAACAGTGGGCTTATATAACTTGTCCAGGTCACATATTAAGTCAGCAATGATCCAGACATGGCTCTCTGACCTGCCTCCATGAAATACTTCTTCTCCAGGGGAAGTAAACGACATGTTTTCACTCCAACTTTTCCACTATGTGCAGCACTTAGGGGCCTGTAAGGAACCATAAATCTCAGCAGTTCCTCATTTAAAGTTTGCTTGCAAGGAGATTAAACCAGTTTGCAAATAAAGCAGCTGCCCTGGGTTTCACGGTCAGGAAAGCCCCACCACATCTCACTTTTTCTGTGGTTTGACATTCAGTGCACGCTGCTCCAGGTCGTTGGCATTGAAGAACTGGTGCAAAGGGTGAAGTGAACACATTTCCCAGTGTTACCTTTGGAACAAGCTTTGTGCAGCACAAAACTTTTGCAATTACTAGAGGCCAACATAGTATCAAATGCCCAATAAACACACAAATTAGCTTCCTCTCAAGGTGCATCCACTTATTCTTTGATTGTTATCAGTTAATTAAATCGCTTGTCAGAAGAGTGTAAGGTAGTCAATCCACATATGTGTTGTGTGTTGTGTACTTTCAGAAATCACTGAAGCACGATCTTGGCAGGAATGACAGCTATTATTAAACATCAGCTGGCAGAGGCAGATTGCACCAATTTTAGTCAACTAGTAATGACCTGTAAAATTGGTAAAAACCGTAGGAGGAAAACAGTTTTCCACCACACAAATTAAAATAGCAAGCTACAACCCAATGGAACACTGCGTTACATTTGCTGAAGAACTCAGCAGAGAAACAAAACCTTGTGATCACTAACAGAGAGCACTTTGGTATGTATGAGTCTATGATATATGGCATAGGATACATGATATATGGTATGGAAATCCTTACTACCTGGAAAGTGAGGGTACACTTCGCAGCTAGGACTTGGGAATGAGCTAAATGTCAGTACCAGCGAGTTCTTTAAGATGTCACATTACATACTTTACACGGAACAAACTGACCACAACAAAGGAGCAATCCTATATCTGACCTTCTAGCCCCCAAATGTCAACGTCTTACAGAAAATTTATATTCCATCTGACAGAACTGGGTAACCTTCACCCAGAGGAAAAAGAGATATTGGATTAGGTAGGCATATGAGTATGGACTTCATGCTTTCTTTGAGAGCTTACAAATGACTGAAGGAGAAAATAAGTAGTTTTCTGAAGCTGCACAGTCAGACTTTCTCACTTGCTAAGGCTGCTTTCTGCTAATGTCAGTGAGCAGCACACTCTGTGCAAAAGGATACTGTAGTTTCCTCAAGTTTTCCATAGTGCCTTTTCCTGCCAGTGAAACCAGATCCTGCACTGTTTGGTCTTGAGTGAATTATTTGACCATGATTTGTGTGCAACTTAAACATAGACTGAAAACTACACATAACACTGGAATTGTGGATGGCCCAGGGATTAAGCCAGTGGACCCATCTTACTGGATATTTTGGCATGCAGTGGGAATGCAGATGTGCTGTTGGGCATTGTAATGGTATGAATAAATTTTGTTCTGTAAAGGTGTCCATTCTAACTGCATAAGTGTGTCCCAACCCCAAATCGAAGTTAAGGACAAATATCTCAAAACTGCCAGCACAGTCTATTACTGCATCCTTCCTAAGGTGATTTGAAGTGACAAGGGACTTAAACAACAAAAGAATATCAACAGACTGGTAAAGTCCTTTCACACACTAGTATTTTTTTTAAAAAAACCCAACCCTACATACTACACTATTATAGACAGCTCCTTGCTCCTTTTTTTTTCAGAATATACCAGGTTTTGGTAAAGCCAGGAAGCTTGCTGCTTGCTGACAGACAGTGCAGTAAGTAATAGTGAGAATTAAAAGGACAAGATGATTGACGTTTCTAACTGTAAACACAGATGTTTTCCAACCAGAGAGTGGTGCTTCTTGCTGGAGGTGCTGATAAAGCTTCTGCCACGTACAGAGATGAGTGGTGTGCAATGTCACCTCGAGATAAGGAGGTTGCAACATTGTGCAGTGGAATCCCCTGCATATGGATCCTGTGGCAGCCAAGTGAAGCTTTGCGGTACAGACCTCACTGACTTCCTGGTGACTAAATAGCAGAGAATAGATGTAATAAGTTATTGACAGAATATGTTAAAAAAAAAGGCAGCCTAAAGCCATGCTTCCCATTTACATTTAAATTTCTGCCTCTGTTGAGAATAGTTTGGATACAGGATTTGCTCTTTAGTGTAGAGTAGCAGTGGGAAAGCTTACTGTTACTTTGGTCTTCTGGTCTTTGTATAGACAGATTTAAAAGAGAAAAAAAAAAAGAGAAAAGTTACTGACAAATCTGTAGTTCTGTCAGTGCACTAAAACCAACTTCATCTATAGGAGAAGCTGCTGTTTTCTGTCCTTTTTGTACACCAGTCAATAGGTAATTGGGATACATCTACTTCAGTCACAAGCTGCTACGCCTAAACCAAATCACCACTTCTTGTACTTGTAAGGTGCAGTAATAGGGGGCAGGAAGACATGACCTCTGCTACAGCCCTACACCAAAAGGACCCCTTAGGCAAGACCCCTTCTGGCCACCAACTCACACCTGGGGCCTCTCTCCTTTGTATGCTCCAAGGAATCCACCACAAGAGCCTGCATGGATGACCAGCACCTACTCAAAAATAAGTCTTGTGTATCAGGGACCAAGGAAGTTAAGGTGACTGGCCATGACCACTGCTGTGGAATCTACTTTGCACCTGGAAGAGACATTTTTCTTGAGGGTTTAACCAGTGCACACCTTCAGAATCCTTCCCTTAAATTACTGGAATGCAGGCCTATAACAAACTTAGGATCAACAGGGTTGCACTCTGGATTGAAAATATATGGCCGGATGCAAAGAATAACTTTCTGCAAGAAAAAACCAGAAACACTTTAAGTGTGGCATGTGCTAATATTAACCTCAGTTAGTGGCACTGACTGTGGAAACTTTCTAAAAAATTAAATACTGTATGTTGTTATAGTTGAAATCTTATTGTGGTTCTTTGTTATGCAAATTGCCATTTAGTCTTCTACCCAAAATGTTCATATGTTTGAGGAATATTTCATCAATTTACATGTAAATAAAGATACAGACTATACAAAAGACTGACAATTACAAAAGTGGACTGTGGAGTTATATACAAAAGTTTAAAATAAGTCTTAAGGATCTTAACAATTGCTCATGGTTTCACTCTAAATGTTTTCTTTTACAAAAAAACCCAAACCCAAACCAAACCAACCGAACAAAACAAACCAACCTACCTTCCTTCCTCTGAATTCACATTGATTTGTGCATCAGCTTATCTAAGTTACAGAGCTTCTGGTCTCCCATCTCTTAATTCATTAATATTACTGCCTTTTTTGTGAGAGTTTAAGTACTAATGCTCCCTGTTATAAGCAGAACATGTGCAAGATTTGCCCAAAGATTGTAGAAGTAGAAAAGTCATGATTTCTGTTCCCTGGTGGTTTTTTGCTTCCCTCACCATCTGAATTTGAATTGCATCAGTTTCAACATGAGCACATTTTTGTTCTTTTCAGATTTTCAGAGGAATTTCAAGGCCTTATGTCCATTGCAGTCACACAGCAGTTGGCTGTTAACTACCTAGGTCAATTGCTTTTTGAAACTTAGAATTTAGACTCATATATCCAGAAAATACCTGTTTCTTGTCAATCTAACCTCAAAATGCTGTCCTCCTTGCTTCTAGTTTCACTTTTTGCATTCAATATGTTGCCTAATCTAGAGCAGATGCAGCAGCTGACCAAAAAAATTCAGATATAAACCTCATTTTAACCAAGAGACTTCCACAGTGAAAATTCATAGCATTTTGGTGACGTGCATAAACATATCAAGGGCTGGCTTGCTGAAAAAAAACACATTAACCTACCTCTTTCTCTTGAAAAGAATGTCAGTTGTCATGTCTTAATAAAAGAACATGTGGGAGTGATTGGTGAGGGGTGGAGGAGGGTGAGTTCCCCTATTTTATGGGAGTCTGATGATGATTCACATTTTTACCAGGGCAGGATGATAGGAACTGTTTCACTTTCTGAACCTCCTTTCTCTTCCTTCCTTGCGTGCATGAGCATTTCTGTGCTGTCACTATTTAATGGTAAGAATAAGGAGATGTGGTAGTAGGAAGAAATTGTGGGATTTTGCATCACTTGTGCATCCCTCCAGCCCTGGCGAAGGCAGCAGGTGGACTGTGTTAGCATTCTCCCATTTAGTTTCAGTTTCCCAGTTAGACCCAAGCCAGTGCAGAGACACAGCATCAAGCAAAAAACAAGGCTAAACCAAAAAATTAATATTCTGTTGTTTTGCACTATATTTCCACAGAGCCACCATGCAATCCCTGTCCTCAGGGGAATCATAGAATCGTCTGGGTTTAAAGGGACCTTAAAGATCATCTACATCCAGCCCCCTCCTAGACCAGACTGTTCCATCCAGCCTGGCCTGGAATGCTCCCCAGGATGGGGAATCCACAGCTTCTCTGGGCAATTTTTTCAGGTGCCTCACCACCCTCACAGTAAATAATTTCTTCATAACTCTTCTCTTTTAGTTTAAAAATGCTTCCTTTTGCCAGTAAGAGAGTAAGTATGACTTGGGGAAAGGAGATATATATATAAAATGTCTGGGATTATGTAGGAAATTACATTACTATATAAAAATAGTAATTTACAAAGACAAAACCACTGGATGTATGACATTACCAACAAAACACTAAACAAAACAAACAAAAATTACTTTTATTGACCTTTTTTTTGGTACAAACATTTTTCCTGACGATTGCCATGACTTTCTGGGGTACCTATCGTGTGAACATGCCTTTTTTACCTCAGGGAGATAAAAGCAAAGTACTTGTAAGTAAAGGATTTAAGCACTAATGAAACTGCAAATGGAAGGATTAAGAGTAGAGGAGAATCTAACAAGTAAGCATGTCATTCTTTCATAGTGTTTGCAAGAGGAAAAATATCCTATCTAATAAATTTTGCTTTCCAGTTACTTTTTCAGTGTAAATTTTGGGCGTAGTTCAAGTCATGAAAGTTATCCACATTCAGCTTAGAGGATACATGCAAACCTGCAGGTATGAGGATGTACTGGTCTGGTTCATGCTCTCTTTTAAACCTAAGTGCAGCCTGAAGTGAGTTTAGATTTTGCAATATTTTACAGATTCTTAGAGTAGATATGATAAATTCCTTACTTTTAAAGTTGCCCTCAAGCAAATGAGCTCCTTTCAGTCAGTCCCACACTCGTCTGAGGGCCAGACTTTGTTCAGGTCAACAATTTCATCCTGACTTCCATTGACTTAAAACACCACCTTCCTCTTATGTATTGGAAATAAAATGCCCCAAGACAAAATTTACCACCCTATAATCCTCTGTTTTTCACTTGGGGATATTTTTATCATGTTGCTTTCCTGAATATATTTCTAAAGTTAAATTTGGAACCTGTGAAAATAAATATTTTTAGTAGAAATATTCTAATCTCAAATACAGTGGCACAAGTGAAACTGCTGTAATGCAGTAATATTTTTGTGATAAAACTAGCTTGTAGATCTGTGTAACTCTGGCACTTAATGTTTTCTGATGTCTGGAAGGTATTAGACTCTGGTTGTAATAATCTCTATAATTGTAACAGTTCATGCTAGCTAGAGTGCACATCTATTCTTCATCTGTCCTTAAACTAATTTGTTCTACGTATGAATATATCACAGTCATCAATTTAAAGTGCCATCCTTTGGCTATGCAGGTGATTAAGGAGTATACATTATGTATGAGGCAAACACACCAAACTTACACAAATGCTTTTTAGGAGTGTGCAAAATAGCTGCTTTCTGTTAGAGTTTGTAAGTTATTATTCTAATAGAAACACAAGTCACAGCTACAACTAACCAGCAATCAATTACTTCTCTCCATACATAATGCCTCGGATGATGAGAATTATACTGGGGCTCTGTGCTGAATTCTAAAAATATTTATTAAAAAACAAAACAAGCAAACAAAACAAAAAACCCAAACAGAACAAAAAAAAACCACACCCACCCCCCTCACCCACCCAAAATAAAGGAAAAACCAACCTTGAAAATCAGGTGTTAATGAATTTTCCCACTCATTGCTGCCTATAAAGTTTTCATTGCAATTAGAGCAGTGCTGAGCTCTTAAAATTCTTATTTTTCTGGAAGGGTGGTTTTGCTCTACAATGAAGCTAAAGATTTGGGGAGCATCTATTAGAACATCTAGTACAAGTATTTCTCTGGTTGTAGGTGTGACAAAGAAACAAAGAAACTCTGAGGTAATGATCTCTTGCAGGACACGAGTCCAAGTCTCAAGGGTGTACTTGGCAAAAACATTCAATTCCAGTCTCCTGACTGAGCATGGTGGAGAAGGCCAAGTGGCGCTGGGCAGAGGGCTCACAGTGTTAATCTGTATCAGGAGGGTGGCTCAGATAGCAACATTTGATTACTACCTGATGGATATCTTACAGCTGACAGGAAATCAAATTCTTTTCTCAGTTATATTCCCAGCAGATGGAGAGTTAACACCAGAGAAACATACAAACAGCGCAGAAATCAGTCCTCTGAGGAGCTCCAGAGTACAAGAGCAATGTAAAATGAACCCCTTATTTTCAGTCTTTGCTTGGGAGCCCTTGAAAATTTTACATGCAATGTTGCTGAAGCTTCCTTTGTTCTGGATCAGATTTGTGTTCACTTGCAAAATACACTCCCTCTTCCAGACTGATTATGGAGATGAGCAACCCAAACTACCTGTGGAGAAGATACAGTGAACCATTTCCTGCCAGTCCAAGATGAGCATCTCTTTGGGGACAACATCTCCAGGAGTGATTAAGTGCCAATCACTTCATTCCCACAGTTAGGTACAAAGAGCAAAACCCAGCCCTTGGTAAATTAAAAAGGTTGACAGCACAGGATTCATTTTGCATCTAGAAGCTGTTAAAAGGAGGAGAGAGAATATAAGATGTGAATGCATTTACATGGGAAGGGGAGGTTATCCATGGGATGAGACCAGCACACCCCTTACTCCTACAGACAGGTAGTGTATATTTTATTTTTTCAGTGTTTTACAACCACACTAGACAAACACAGAAACCCATTAATAATGCTCTAGGACTGTGACTAAGATTTCAAAAAAGCCAAACCAGATGTTACTACAAAAACCCGTTAAAAATTGTGTCAAGAGTCAGTTGCCAAAATATACAAAGTTAGTGTTTTTCTCACCAAAAATATACTTTGCCATATATAGGCTAATAAGGTAATGAGTCATACAGATTTCATATATACTTGCCTTCATAATTGGCATATATATAGTGTTCATTTCTTTTTATTGCTACTTCCATAATGCCATTGGCTTTTTTTTGTCTTGTCTCAGAGAACAAAAGGAAAGAAAGAAACAAAACTAACTGTACTTAATGAATGATTACCTACTGCTCAGACTATTTTCACCTACTTTGTCATGTCATAATCATCACTGAAAAGTTAAATCTTTGAGTCTCTCATTCAGTGGGACGGTCATTACATATCTAACATCAGGAGATATGGAGAACCAAGAGTCTGGGAAAACAAGTTGGAAACACAATCGTTTCACTTTCTTTTGCACAGGTGCCAGGTTCTCCCTGCAGAATAAGAAACAACTAAGAAATTAGCACAGGTGCTGCTATCAAGGAAGTTATTTGAAGAGTGAAGGAGACCTTTTTCTACCTAGAAAAACAGTAAATTAAAAGTGGAAGATTTTCATGCTTTACTTAATGCAATTGGTTCATATAAACTTTGATAGTTAATAACAGCTACAGAACTCGCTCAGGTATTTCTCTTAGATAAACGGAGGCCGTAAGTTGTTTCAGCCCTGGCTTAAATGGGAGATAAATTTGGGTGTTTTCAGGCACCGTGTCCTTTCTGAGAAGACCCTGATGTTTTTCTTAGAAATTTGGATTAGGTTCCCTGGCTCAGGTTTCTTAGGCTTCATTTTGCTCTAACAAAGGTGATGTCAGGTCTGATTTAATAGAGCATAAGAGAACATATTAAAAGTATATTCAGATTATTTTCTTCAGCCTTCCCCATCCCAGCCAATTTCATATTAATTTGCTAATTTGGAGACAAGGACTGCATATCAAAGGAAGGCTGCAGGCAATAATGAAGGCTGCAAATATTTGCTGTTTCAGTAGTTACTGTTTTGATTTCTGAAATAGAGGGCAACTGTCACTATTAACAAACAGTAGAAGAAATTATATGAATAAAGGAAAAAGAGAGATAAACAGGGCAAGGCTCATTCTTTGAGAAATAAATCTGTGTATAAATGCCGAGTAGAGAACCTCACCCAGTATGAAATGAAGCATCCTGCAAATCTAACGTTAGAATCAGATGCTCACTTTCCTACTTGAGAAATATTTGCTACAAAGTATTTGTGATACAGTATTTGTGATACTGTACATAGTTAGTACAATACTTTTTTCCCTATACCTATGATCTGATTAAGAGAGTGCCACACATATTCTGAAATACAGGAAGGCCAAACCATCTACAGCTTTCTCCATCTTCCTTTTCTGCACAGTGTTATCAAATACCAAGAAATGGTAAAAATTTACTCCAGAAATGACTGCTTTTCATCAATATATGATTAAATAACCCAATGCATTCCATCAAAAGAAAGAAAAAAGTCCAAACAAATATATTTTTAAGCTAAGGGCTTAACACAAAGCTTAGATAAAGCCTCAGGTATTTCCAAACCTTTAAATGTAATCCCAAGTCTGAGCAAACACTCGTTTGTGCAAACACTTTTAAGACTGAAAATGGCCTCTATTATTCCACTGTAGAATAGACTGATATGATTTGTTTTCAGTGTTCATGTGGGATGCATTTGGTTTGGAAAGAAGTCCCTCAAGCTGAAAGATATGTTTCCTGATGTCATGATACTGTTAATGTGCCATAAAAATGATTTAGCAGTTGGGATCAATGTACTGCATTCTAACAAGCCAATAAAATAGTCCCTACGGTATCCCATCCTTATTACAGGGTCCTGTTAAGAAAATGGAAAAAAAAAATTGTTCATATATAAACTATTTGGACTGTCTATATAGGAAAGTTATATTTCAACAGGCAGGTACATTTTAACAGGCTAGAAAGAAAAAAATTGATGCCACAGCCCTTCTAGTTTTAAGTTAGATGTCAGCACAGAGTTTTTGCAGTGTACATGAACACTGGATGTGAATATATGAGGTATGATTTTCTGGGTGCCATGATAGATTTTTAGGTTTTTATCTGCAGAAAGGTTAAAAAACTAAAGAAAACAGAAGAAGCCTACACATGCAATAACAAGAGGCATTTAGAGAGTAAAAAGGATAATTTCAGAATATTTGAGAGTAAAATCAGTAGTTCTAACAGGATAGATTAGTAAGAAATAATTCAAACTGAAGTATTAATATATAAGAGTATTAATGCCTTTTCTGCAAAACCTTACTCATAAGATATTTTCAAATACTTGTTTTAATAAAGGAAATACTTAACATCTTTCTGTTTAGTAACAGTCCTTCTTTGCCCACTCATGTCAGTTATTTTCAATACTCCAGCATCATGCTTTTCAGAAACTCACTTCTCCAAAGAGATAAGGGGCTTATTTTAGATGCTAGAGTACATTTTGGCACCAGATACAGTCTCAGGTTTCAGAAACTTGCTGCCACACCCAGGTGCAATGCCTTGGCTTTCCCCTTGCCATTATTCCAGCCCCTGGAATAAAGTTACTGGCAGGTAATCTGCAAAATAAAACTCAGGTGTGAATTCAGTCACACATATGTGGGTGCTACTCCCTGGCATCCCTGGAACAGGCTGCTATTTCTTTATTACAAACAGAGATCAGGTTTGAGATATGACTTAGAAGCAAAATTAGCAGAGAAGGTTAAATGAAGCAATTCTGGGTGCACCTCAACTGTATACACCTAAACAGTGTAGAACACTTGTCAATTTCTCATCCCAAATATCTGGGAAATGTTTTCCAGGAACTTCATTTTCAACCTGTTAACCTAAGCAACTGGCATTTCCTTGGAAACTGGAAATTGCAAGAGTATCCAAAGTCTCCAAAAAGTAATGTGAAAGGATGCAAAATAACCATGGAAATAGCTGACTCACATAAAATTAAAGAATAGAAATTATATTATATAAACACATGGTAAAAAATTTAAAATTTAAAATGTTGACTGAGTTTTCATGGCAAAGTTTTTGTAGGGGGAGCGTGAAGGAGCAGGAGGAAGGAGCAGCAGAGACAACACATGGTGAAAACTTGGAGTGAAGTTGAGCTTGAAAAGAAGGGAGGTGAAAGGTTTTAAGATTTAGTGTATTTCTCACTATCCTACTGTGATTTGATTGATAATATACTAAATTCATTTTGCCCCAAGTAAAGTCTGTTTTACCTGTGATAGGTGAGTGATCTCTCTATCCACAAGCCTTTCATTGTACTTTCTTTCCCCTGTCCAGCTGAGAAGGGGACAGTTTTGGTGGACACTTGGTGTCCAGCCATGGTCAATCGCCCTCAAAATGTTTAGTGTAATCATTGTTCTCATTTTTAATGTATGATAGTTTCATTTTCTAAGAAAATACATTCTAATATGGTTTCTAAGGGTGCTTAAAGGACATTTTCTTTTAAATTAACTATATTTTTAATTGTGTATATGCATAGAGGCAGTTCAGTCTTTCATTTGATCATTTATCTCTTTGATGTGTGTAAAAATGAGAGGTTGACAAATGGAAAAAGATCACATTGATTTTAAAACTCAGTCAAAATTCAGTGACTTCTCATGTTGATGTTGCTATAAAAAAAATAACCCTTATTCCTAAGAAAAGCATGGCTGAAACAAATGAAATACCATTTTTCTTAGAGTTTCTTATCAAACATCTGTGACACATACAAGGACAGCTTTCAAAGGAATTAAATTAATGCCATTGAAATTTACATACAGATTCTTCCCATTTTTCCACTGGAAATGTGTATGATAATGCATTTTTACCTGTAATTTTACCCCTGAAGTTGGTTTTCATCCTGTTTTTTTTTATCTGTCTGATCATTTTCAGTCACTTTGGGAGTTCTGGTCAATCACCACCACCCCCAGAACCAACCAGACCAACTGAAACTGAGTTTTAGGTTTCTGGGAGTTAATGATGGCTGAGAGGTGAATATTTACTGTGTGTGAGGAATTACCAGTCTCCCCCAGGTCTCTTTTTAAAATGAAAATCAAAACCTACTGAAGATTGAATAAAATTAAGAAACCTGGGTGCCTAGGAAGCTTCCATTAGGTTCTTCCAGTTGCTCCCCACTAGCACAGTGTAGAGCGGAAACATGGAAAAGTCATTGTCGTTGCACTCTGAAGGGCTCCTGTTTCTTTGGCTCCCAGAAGACTACTTATAGAAAGAATATACCAGAACTGTAATACAATAAGCTATAATGTGAAACAACTGTAAGCTCTTGAAGACTTTTAATACAGATGACACACTGGTCTTTTAAAGAATGAAACCATAATTTATACAAGAAGCTGTCAGATACACAGGACCTAAATGGCATTTGAGCACACAGCTTGCTTGCTTACTTGTAGGGATATCAATCAATTTATTAAGAATTAATCTGCACCCCAGTGCTCTCCTAAAACTGCCTAATGTCTTGGCAAGCAACTTGAAAGGGTTCAGTAAGAATTTATAAGGGCAGCTTGGAAACAGGATTTTTTTTCTTGCTCAACAAAGGGGATACTGTTTCCCCTCTGAACATATCTCTGTTATAGTTTAACACAGTAATGGATAGGTTTGCCAAAAATCACAGTTTTTAATGGCCTTCAGCGAAACAGTAGATTTGTCTTTGCCTTCATACTGTGTCCTGCATTTATGCTGTTAGAATGGCTCTTAATCTGCCTGGAAGTATCAAATGCTCTTGGCCTTGAGAACACAAACTTGTGCACACACTAAAAAGTACAGTTTGTAGAGTAACCACATTTTCCATGCATGCAGAAGAGTAAGCAGGACTGAAACTAAAGGATCTAATTTCAAGTACTTTCCAGCTCTTGACATAAAAATGGCAAGAAGGCCTGGGCAAATTTAAAATGTGGTATTCATATTGCCTACATAAAATGTGCTAAAATGGCTTGAATGATGTCACTTGAGCAACAAATCCAAGCTACAGATATTTTTGAACTCTGAGAACACTGCATGCTTGGCACTCACCAGGCACATAGGGTGTGTGAGGCTGCACACATAAAATCATCTTATGGCTATCAAGCCATTAGTAAACGATGCATGTTTTTGCCTACAAATAGCAGAAAGTGATATCACACACGTTATGCAAAGTTATTGCATCTTTCTGGTTCCTGGTTTTCAAACATTTCACTTCGACAAAAGCAGTCAATGAAACATCAAAGGGATGTGTGAAAAACATGAACCCTTACTTGTTTGGCCTTAAGTTCAAGGAAAAATTAAACAGATAATGGTTATCAATGGTCTGTCAGCTCTCAGGACTGTTTTTTCTTTTCAGAGATAATGTCTGTGTGTGCACACACAGACACACATCTCCATTTTAGAGCATTACAGGAATAGACTTGATAGAAACAGCTTATTTTGGACTCCACTCACGAGAAAGCTGTTTGGTATGGAACATGAATTTTTTCTCCATTTTGTGAAAATCTCAGAGCTTGGCCATTTGCACAACCAGTTTCATTGTTTTTCACTCCAGTGGCAATGACCTCTAACACATCAAATGGAAATGGTGGACTTGCATTTCGAGATAAACCTTCCACTCATAAAAAAATCCATTTTCCCTCTTAGAATTCATCACCCGGGTGAGTAGTCCACTGCCTCCAGAAGGATTGTTTCCAAGGCTAGGAACTTACCCTTTGCAGCAGGATTTTTGGTGCCATGACAAAATTTCTGAAAAGGAAGATTGTTTTATATCCACATTTATCTTTAAAAAATGGAACATATTTTACCTTATCTGTTTAAATCCTACAGCTGCTATGTTACTTAAATAATTACAGTATTCAACATGTTTTAAAGCTAAACAAAGAAAATGCACTTTAAAATTACTGATATTTGTAGGAGAAAACAAATTGACTACTTAGTTGCATGATGCTAGACAGATAAATTGACCTACTATAGAACAAACCTGCCACCGTTTCTGACTAATGAAATATAAGGCCACAATAACTATTAAATCCTACCTAAAAACAGTTTGATTCTAATGTCAACAAAATCAGAATTGCTTTTTTTTTTGACAATGTGTTTCAACCAAATATCTTTTGTGAAACAATTCTTATGGCTTCTTCTAAATTCAAGAGCAAGGAAAGGTTTGTAAAGATGAAGCTGTGCCCTTGAAGAGAAGTGCACACTCTCTATTCCCTTATTCTTCTACCTTATTAATTCAGAACTTTGCATGAACAAAGTGGCAGTAATTAGCCTTGACATGGACCAGTGCCAGGCTTTTCTATCAAGTTTCTTTCCTGTTTATGTTTGAATTACTCCGGGGCTGCCTCTGTGCGCCCTTTGGTCTCAACAAATGTGTTTTTTTCCTTTACTCTCATGGTACAAAGAATGTAATCTTAGTTGACTGTAGACTGCTGAACATCACATTGTTTCCTTGACTCAGTTAAAGATTCACGAGCTGGAGTGAAGAAAAATGCTTTTGTTGCAACAGTAAGAGGATATGCTCTCCAGAGAACAGCTGCTTTGCCTGAAAGTCTTTTGCTCTGTATTGCTCCAAAATTTTGTCTAAAAAAATCAGTAAAATTTTGTCTAAAGTAATCAGTATAGATAGAAGTTGGATGATGAGGCTTCAAGTTAATGGTTCTCCCCTTGCAAATTTGGCATATAAGAGATATCTAATCCTCGGTGAGAACCACAACCCCCCTTCTCTGCTGTCTTATTTCCATCTCCTGCCATATGCTTATGACCAGACATGGGCTGATCTCATGAGAGCTTTACCTGTTTTACTATAATCAAAACCTGCTATGATTACACATCTAATTAAAAAAGCAGGCTGGGCACTGGGCATTTGATTCAGAAAGAATATGGAGTTAGTTTAGTGAAGGAATTAACTTTTGGATCTGCAACAACTCAATGTCCACTTGAGTAGTTATTTGCTGTCACCTGACGATCAAAAATTATGATGATAATATAAAAAAAACCACAAGGAAATGAAAAAATGAGCACTATTTTAAATTAAAAAACCTGCAGGTGAAATGATTTTCATAAGCAGCTATCACAATGTTCTTCAAGGTAAGTGTCATATACAAAGGTTACAAGACATCCTTCCCTAGAAAAGGAACTTATCCATAGGGATTATGATGGCAATAACTGGAAACATTTCAGGAAACAAGAAGACTCATTTTTTAGGTTACTTCTAAATAAAACCTAAAAAAAATTCTGAAATTAAAGCTCTCCCTTATTAATTTTAGCACTGGACATTTTGATCTTTTAAAATTATTTGCTTTTCCAAGAACCTGGACCTACCAGGTTATCAGAATTTTCATGTAATGTATAAATATTACTTGTCCAAATATCAGCTTTTTCACAAGACAGAATTAAGATTTTAAAATTGTTTCTGAACTGTATAACAATGGCTAGTTATCCTGAAATGTTTTTAGTGTCACCAAACCCCCCAACTACCCTTGAAATGTAATTGAGAACTATAAATTCTTGGGTTTGGGATTTGGTTTGCCCACATCATGACATCTAACTTTGGAAGCACTTCCTGAAAATACTTCTAGAATTAGATTCTGGCCTAAAAATTAAACCAAAAAGTTAAGCTATGGAGAAAGGAATAATTTGTGTTACACTGTTTCAATAACTCTTTGTACTCATTGGGTTGTAAATAAACTTAATTTCAACAAAGGCTTGAAACATAACATCAATATGAGCATATATTTATACCTGAGTGATGTTTTAGTGCAATCTCAAGCTGTTGGTGTAGCAGTGGTCTCATCTTTATTTTATTCCTGGTGTAGTTGTCTGAAATTTAGTTGTGGGACACAGAAAGGGCAGGAGTTGAGACATCCTGCAACTCATCTGGTTAGTTATGCTCCTAAACACATTTTGATTGGATGACCTAATTGAGGATTGAACTAAAGTCCCCTGGCTTCTGTCTCAGTACTGTCATAGGTGACTTAATGGGTCAACAACATGGTCTGAACTGTCTATTCCCTGAGCAGACATAATTTTTCTCTGTCTAATTCTTCCAGCCTCCAGCTATTTACATAGGATCCTATAGATTTTTTTTGTGTATGAACTCCAAAACTATCCCTCAGCTATCATTCTGTTTGTAAGGTTCACTGCTCTCAAATCTATTCAATATGAAGGCTATTCTGGAGAACATTATGTGTGGAGTTTTCTATACATACAAATGCATTCAATGCACAGGCATTTCCAGAGACAGGAAAAGCACATTTGAGTATTTTCCTGGCCATTCAGGAAACAATTTTCCATTTCAGATAACTGGTTATGGCTAACTGAATTCTAAGCATGAATTTCAAATCACAGATTGTGAAGGTTAAAGCATTAATAATAATAAAGAAACATAAGAAGAAATTATCTTTCCAAGCTGAATCATCCAGAGGCTAGATCTTCCTATTACTAGGATACAATTGTCAGACTTTGTAAGAACAGATTCAAGACAGAATGAGCCTGATGATTACACATTAGCTATTATTATTATTCTCTATTATTATTTTAAATATTATAGTGTATTGTGGTTATAATGGAAGATAATGTGCCTTGGGAATGGAGCATCCCTGAAACTCATTAGAAATAAAATATATAGAATGAAAGTGTGAGAGATAAAATTGCTTTTCTGCCTGCCAGTATAAATGGAATGGTGTATGACAGGGGTGGAATAATGGGATGCTCTCAGCTTAGTCCATGCAGGAACATCTCCACTACCTGCCAAGGAAAATAAAATTTAACCTCATACATAGGCACATACACCAAGAAAGCAAATGCTAAACTGGAGAAGGAGAGATGGCTAGAATTCAAATTTTGACTTGGAAAAGATGGTGAATGTCTGGACTAGTTTTTTTACCTTTGGGATCTTGGCATAAATCCAATCAGAGGTTCTAATTAAAATGAGTTTGATGGTCTCAGCCTGGTTCCTAATTGATGGCAGTTCACACTACAGAACACATAAGAACTCATTAGAGTGCTCATCTGGCAATTTCTGCTCAGAGAGAGCAAGAGGAGGCAACTAAAATGGATTCCAGCAACTATCCTGCATCTTAGGTAGCATGGTCCTTTCTGGGCAGTCGAAAAAGGGTCATCAATAGAGCATAAGGGATCAAAAATCAAAGCATTCCTCTAGAATTAACTCAGATGTAGAATTGTAAATGTACTTCCTAGTCATTTATTTTAAGACTCAAAGCATGGATATAGGAATTATGACATGTTCCAAGAAGAAATCTGCACAGTATTTCTTGGCATTAAATTGTTATGTCTTGTCAAAATACAAGTTACTTCAAAGAGAATTTTCTACTTATACTTTGCTAAAAAATTTTTACCCAAACTCACAAGAAATAGAACTATTTTTTTTTCATCCAAAAAGGTAATTTGGTGTTTTGTGTTGAGGTGGTCACTAGTTCTGTACAGATAATAAATAGCAAAATATTAATGTACTAAATATGCTGACGAGAAAAAGTATTTGCGAGTTCTAAGGCCAGCCAGTACAGAGACTTTAGTGTATAGTGACCCACACCATTCATCACTTGGTGAAAAACAAACCAATCTTTATGTTTGAGGTTGTTTTCCTGACCTAATCAGCTCTTTTTCTAAGCCTCTTGAAACTTCGGGGTGTTTGTTCAAGGTGGCTTGCTCTGTATTTAAAAAGTTTGTCACTGCTAATGACTGACATACTCACTACTGAAGATTTTGGATAGATCTAAAGGGAACTTCTACCTATACGTGGAACATTTTGCCTTATCTTCAGCAGACCCATAGTGTGCATTTGCTTTTCATTTGAGGGAGTCTTATCTAATCATCCTGGGGGAGCAATGAGCATGGCGTCATTGGCCTCAATGACCTCCAAATAACAGACTAAAATTACAAGGTGTAAGTTTAGTTTCCAGTTTAGGTGAAGATTATACCCAGGTCTTTGCTGCTGTGCCTCAGCTTTTTTTGTCTTACAGAGCTAATGAACCTTGTCTATAAAGGAATAAATCTTCCAGAAAAGGGCACCAGAGAAACAGCCCAGCAAATACACCATAATAATCTGAATGTGAGCAATGCAGGCAACACAGTGACAAAATACAAAGTATGAAGATGAGGAATCTTGAGCATAACACAAACTCTGCTGCTACCGACACACAATAACAACAAATTATGGCCAATAATTTTGTCTGGACTAATTACAAATCTGTAACATACTTGTGCTCTTTTATCTTAACACCATGGCAATATGACTTCATGTCATGTTTCTGAAAACCTAGAAGGCCCTGGGATGGGCTTTCTGAAGCATAAACATCCCTCACTCCTCTTGATTTCTAATCAACTGCCAGAATTCGTGTGCTGAATTACCAACAAAAATCCAGGAATATTCATTGAGGCACTTAATTTGCTCAAAAGAAAAGAAGCCATTACTTTGTGGCAGGTGCACTTTTTCTCCTTGGTGAGTGGTGCTACCTGCAGGATATAATTTTTCCAGGAACAGCGCTCACTTCCTAGTTGTTTCTGGACACAGTTCAAGCTGTTGACAAGGTTCCCATGTAGTCATTCATCTTGGCAAAAGGAAAAGCGAAGGGGAACATTCCTGATGCTAAAATTATTTTTCTTTTGTAGTCGAATTAATTCTATGACATCAGAGCTTTAGAAATAGTTTTTTCCAAGACTCTTTCTAACATTAAAAGGAATGGATGTGCAACCATCAAGAAAACAAGTTTTTGCAGGAACCATTGCTTTTTGGATTTTCAACCTCCTGCCCCTCAGTTTCAATTGATAAAAGATTTCTGCTACTGGAGGTGACATTCTTCTCAGAGCTGTGTTATTCTTAGACAAAATATTCTTTGTGCTGTTTTGAAAACAATATTCTAAAATGTAAAATTTAAAGTTAAAATAAATCCCTTATTGAAGAGAAGAGAAGAGAAGAGAAGAGAAGAGAAGAGAAGAGAGAAGAGAAGAGAAGAGAAGAGAAGAGAAGAGAAGAGAAGAGAAGAGAAGAGAAGAGAAGAGAAGAGAAGAGAAGAGAAGAGAAGAGAAGAGAAGAGAAGGCTCTGGGGTGGCCTTATTGAAGCCTTTCAGTGTTTAAAGAGGGTCTATAAGAAAGATGGGTGCAAACTTTTTAGTAGGGCCTGCTGCAACAGGACAAGAGGTGATGGTTTCAAATTAAAGATGACACATTTACACCAGATATAAGGAAGAAATTTTTAATGATGAGGGTTGTGAGACACTGGAATGGGTGTCCCAGAAAGGTAATGGATGCCCCATTCCCGGTAACATTCAAGGCCAGGTTGGACAGCTCCAAGTAACCCGATGTAATTGAAGGTGTCCCTGCTCATTGCAGGGGGCTTGGACTAGACAGCCTTTAAAAGATCCCTTCCAACCCAAATCATTCTATAATTCTGTGATTCTATAAATAAAATAAGCTTCATTTTGTCTTTAAAGACCACCTTATTGCCCTCTCAATGCATATGTATGAATCAGGTCTATATTTGCAAATTTCATGCATTTTGAGAGATAAATTGTGTTTATACAGTACATGCCATTTAAAAATGGCTTGACATTTTCAAAACATTATTTTGTCTAGCACTTGTGTTAACAAAAATAATATTTCAGTGCACTTGAATCACAAACCATCTATTCGGAATGTCATCGAGTGGCAAATGATAATAAAACAAAAAATGAAGCAACAATTCTTGTTGCATTATCCCATTGCCCTGGAGCTATGCAGGGTCTATCTCCCAGTACCTCCCCACCAACCTCCAACAGCTCCATTTTATTACAGCATTACCTTCAACATACATTTCTTTTTAGTTCATATCTTTTTTCAAAACACTCATTCCTTGCTTGCTAATCACCACTGACTACTTTTGCTTCAGCTTTTACCTACATATCGCTCCTCACTCCACAGACTGCAAGCATTTCTATTCCTGGAATATAATTTTTCTTGCTACAGAAGTTTAGCATCACCCCTGAGGCTGTTCAGAGACCTGTACTAAAAAATATTCATATTATCCACTGGTTTTTTTCAGGCAATGGTAGAGTACTGTCTACAGTCTGTTAACAGGGAAAAAACCTAGTGGGGTTCATGCTAGCTCACATATATGAATCTGAGAGTTTCCTATTTCCCATCATGTGTTTTGTATCTGTTGCAAAAGTCTTGTAATAATATTGGACTACTTCACTAATTTCACAGTACAACAGGATTTTTGCTTCTGCAGATGAAGAAGAAAAGCACATGGTGAGATTAAATAATTTTTGTAGAGTCACTGGATTGGTAGATAGAGATGCTGTGTTCCAGCTCAGTGAGTTTCTTAAAAGACAATAGTTTCTAAAAGTATATTTTAAAGAAATTAAAGTGTTTCACTAATTTTTAATAATTTAAATATTAAATTTATTTTAAAGTTTCATGAAATACTGTTTTAAAAAAACAAAAACAAAAGGGCCGTTTCTTTCTCCTTTGAATCCAATGAAATCCTTTACTCAAAACAATCTGAATTAAATATGATTCTATGGTTCTCTTTGCAACCGTTTCCATTTTGAGCAAAGTCAAAAGTAAGCTTTGATTTTCACATGCTGAGCAAAAGCATCCAGTCAAACGACACCTCCCAATGTAAAAACTACCCAATACTGAAATTTGAGCCATAATCCAATCCTCACTAGCCACATACAAAGAATGAGCTGTATAAACTTTTAAGTACACATCTAAAACCGCACGCAGTCTCTAAATTTCTCATGAAAAGCTTTGGCTTTTTATTCCATGTTCAAAATTAAAACAATCCCTCATCTGTAACCATCAATTGACTAAACACATTAATTTAAGAGGTATGGTTATCAAAGCTAAAAAAACCTTCCTGGCTTTACTCCCAGTGCTCTCTGTCTGCACGGAGATGGGGAAAGCTGAGGGGGTTTGGGTTGGGTGGGTTTTTTTCTTTTGGGGATAGGGAGGCCATTTGTAGCATATGTCCTACATCTGGCAGTAGCTCACTGATAAACACGTATAGCAGCAGGAACCCAATTATCCCTGTTGCCCTTTTTAGAATTACTATGAGTTGTGCTCTTCTAGGCAGAGGAAATAACACATGAAGGAAAAAGGCACTGTTTTAAAGTTTCCACGGCACATTTCCTGGCACTACTCCACAAATTACATGCAGTAACACTCTCCCAAAGAATCTTTTGCTACTTAAAGCATGGTAGGGCCTGCATCACATTTCAGCTGTGTACCTTACAAACATTGCATGCAATTGTCAGTGCAGAGAAAGCAATTATGCCAATTTCAAGACAAACTTTTAATTCACTGTAAAAAAACTCCTATTTAATTTGAAAGGGGATCTTTCTCTTTTTTCTTCATTTTAGGTGCTTTTCATTTTTAGATCTTACATCCCTCCTTCCCTTCTGTCCCTGATCTTGAGCTGTTTCTAGGCCACTGGGATCACACTGCTCTGTGCTGCAGACGAGCCACATCAGCATGCTCAGACATTCAGAGCAAGGGATAGAAAGAACTGAGGTCTTTGTCTTTCCTACTCTCATGTTGTTGCTTGTAAAACATTATAAACAACAGCCTATGAGTGTTCCAGAGACTCTGCTTCTATACTGGATAGTTTGAAAAAATTACATATTAAATATAAAATTACAATATGTTTATTAAATTGTATTCAGAAATGAATTGTATTTGTGCATATTTTCATCTAAATCCTTTCTGAAGCCTCCTCACATTCAAAAGGATTAATTTATTGAGATTATTTTCCAGGCTCATATATATTTATATTACTAAAAAGGATTCAAAATAATAAAACGCTATATTCCAGACATTTATTGCACAATTAGCAACTGTTTTTTCCAGTTTAACAAGTATTATTTTTTTCTATGTCATTGTGCTCTGTTTTGGATTGAGCCAAAATGAGCCAGCACTATGTTACGATATTCAAGGGAAATGTTCCCCCTAATGAGTACCTTACTATGAGAACACCTATCTTATTTTTATAAAATGAATGTCTGTATTTGCTATTTACCTTACTGCTAAGATGAATAAATTGTGAGAGCAGAATTAAAATTTTCCTCATTGTTAAACTGGTATAACAACTTTATTTCCTTGTCAGCATTTTGGTAGATTTTCTTCAGCACAACAAGAATCTAAGGAAGTAACCATTTGTAATAGCTTTTTACTGACTGCTTCTATGCGACCTTCAGAAAAAATGGGGAAGATGAGAATTGTTTTGAGCTTTGGAGCAAAAATATATTAATTACCTTCATCTTCTTTGCTCTGATCATCCTCCTATATATCTCTACTTTGGAAGTTCGTTTATGTTCAGCATCTGGGGTGTTTGGGACCAAGGGAAGCATTTCTCCACATAAGGCCAGGAGGGAACGATCCAGGCTGTTTAGGTATGCACTTTGAAAAGATAAAGCAACTCAGAATCCCCCCTGGTTAACTTAGAGGAATGATTCTTAAACAGCGTACACATACATATGTTACTGTAACTACTCAGAAAGTCCCAAGTGCAGCCACAATTGAAAATCATTATTCTTGGACATAGGAAGACTTGCACTGGTTTTCATGTTAGAGTTCCATATCTGAGCAATTTCAAAGTTTGAAATAAGAAGGGGGGGAAAAAAAAGTATAATTATATTTATTCTATTTATTTTAAAGGTGTTAAACCCAAAGGTAGGTCGCTAAATAACCCATGCCATGGCATAGCATTGCCAGGAAGATCTGCTGGAGCTGGGATGAGGACATGAACCCACTCTCTCCCAACCCCAGATGCTCACGGGCTGCAGTGCAGCTGCAGGCTCCAGCCTTTGATCCAGAAGCCTACAAACACACGAATGGTGGAAATGTGCATCCTCTGGAGCTTAAACAGACCACTGGTCTCCGAGGGAACATGACAGAACCCACACACCACTGGAAACATGATGCATTCTCTTCTGTACCTCCCAACCTGTACAGTCCTTGTGTCTGGAAAAACCTGACACTGGGCACTCTCTGGTGGGATGTGGCAAAAATCCCATGTTTCATGAAGATGTTCATTCCTGTCAGATAGCTTGGATGTAGCCTGAATCTTAGATTTTTCTCCCAAGAAATCTTAATGAGTAGTTCGTTCCTGGTGTCACTGTCCATGCTGGTGGTAGTATTTCCAGGGAATCCACATAGGTAGCTGCTCCTCCATGAAATATAATCTTAGAATGGTTTAGTTTGGAAGGAGCCTTAGAGATCATCTCATCCAAACCCTCCTGCCATGGGCAGGGACACCTCCCACTAGTCCAGGTGGTTCAGGGCGCCATCCAACCTGGCTTTGGACACTTCCAGGGATGGGCAGCCACTGCTTCTCTGGGCAACCTGTTCCAGTGCCTCACCACGCTCACAGTAAAGAATTTTTTCCTAACATCTAATCCAAATTTACTCTCTTTCAGTTCAAAACCATTGCCCCTATCCTGTCACTATTTGCCCATACAAAAAGTCCCTCTTTCATCTTTTTAGAATCCCCCTTAAGGTACTGGAAGGCTGTAATGAGGTCTCCCCAAAACCTCTTCTCCAGGCTGAACAACCCCAGTAATCACAGACAATAAAAGACCTTATTTCCTTTTTTAATTCTCTTTGTTCCTTTGCACAACAGTTTAACCAGATGCAAAGAACTTGCCAAAGGAGACAGAAATGTCTTAATTCCTTTAAATACACTTGCATATTCTGCACCTTCACAGAAGTTTAGACTGCAATCATGATGCATGAAAGCACTGGTGAAACACAGCAACTATACTGGAATGGTGCCACTAGGGAAAGGAATAATATTTAAATGAAATTAGACAGAGATCTCAGGCACACAGAACATAAATATTTAATTTGGAATTTCACCAAGACACTGGGGCTAACACCTTTTACTTGGCACATGCAAGATTTTTAAATGACCACAAATTTTATGAGGACCTCAGATTTCACCTCCCCTTTAAAGGACTGGCTCCCCAGTGGAAAAGATCTGGTGAGAAGCTGATTCTTTATTAGTTCAGGTGGGAATTTGGCCTTTGGTTCTTATTTCATTAATGTAACAGAATCACAACACTCACGCATAGAATTTGGTGGTAAACAAAATTGGTTCCTGAAGGCTTTACTGGGAATTCATTGCAAGAACCAATTAAGCCAAGCATATCTTACCTATGAAGTGAATTCAAAAGCAAATGACCCAAATCTTACAAAGGCTTATTAATTTTTGCAGGAAAAATAAAAGTAATCTGCTCTTTGCTTGTTTTTTTTTTTTAATCTTCTCCAGAACTTGAAAATAAAATAAAAAAAAAAAATCACAAAAACTTCAAAGGGAAGAAAGTGAATTAATAGTTTAAATACAGTAATCATCCTGTATAAAGTCTTAGCTTAGTAATTAGATCTAATTTATAGGGGTTTTTTCTCTTTTTTTTTGTAGAAAATGTTGGTGTGTCTTGTATTTTTTTGGTGGGAATACTGCAATAAGAAGAAGTCAGAATAAAAAAAGTAGGCGCTAAAAATTCTCCCAGATACAAAAATCTTTAACACTGTGGCACATTATCAATTTAGGCACAGTGGGTTTTAGACAGATAATTAGCAAGTCTTGGCTGACCAACTTCCATACTCATGCAATGAAGACTAAGAAAGAGACTGTTTTTCAACCAGTAATGGAACTTCTGTCAAATAAAGTTTTGCAGGCATTAATACAAGAATTTAATGTATGTTCAGTATCTCATTTGTGTAGAGAAATGAGGCAAGAAGTAAGATGTATACAATTAATTTTATAGTGTATGGTCTACAAGTGGTTTTAGGAGGAAATTCACATTTTTCTCATTAAAGCTGGTTGGGAATATATCTTCCAATTAAAGTGACTTTTTTTTGAGTAGTGTAAATAGTTGAATATTGGGAAAAACGAGCTTGAAGAGTTTCAAAAATCAGGAATGGCAAGATTTTCACCATGCCACATGTATATGTGTGAACATCCAGACTAGACAAGTAAATAATAAATCCACATCTTCCTCTATTTATGGCCCTGATTAAAGCTTGGAGCCAAGTTTTTTCCAGCAACACGAGATAAAGCCATTTTTCTAGGGGCGCATTCAGATGGTGATTTATAAACTATAGGAAGCTTGATGTCATTTGGAAAACTCAGCTGCATCCTGGCTGATGCAGCTGTTCTGGTATGCAAAGATAACTGCAAGAACGAGCTCTAGTTAACTTCACACATAATTTTTTTACATGATTATGCAACAGAGATGACATAAGTAGTAATGACCTGAACCTCATTTGCATATATTCCTGGTTCCTCTGGCAGTAGTTGTGTGCCACGATGCCAGAGCACAATTACAGTTTGAGATCCTGATCAAGAACATCAAGACTGGCCCACTGCCAGGCTCAGGAGGAGGAGGAGGAAGAGGAGAACGAGGAAGAGGAGAAGTTGTCCATCACTACACCAGCCATGGACTGTACTGAAAAGAGGCCAGAGATTGCTTTGCTTATTTCTACTTCCTCTCTTCTTATCCCACATATCCCCAAACAGCCTCTGATCTACTTTGTTTTTCTCTACATTTGAATTCAGAAGATGGTTTTCAGAAGCTGTAGAAGGTTTTATTAGGTTAGAGCAATGGTGAAGAACTCAACAACATACAGCATGTGTATTTCAACACAATATTTCCTTGTTCAATAAAAATTACACAATATACTGACAGGAAAAGAAATATTTAAACAAATTACTGAGAAGAAATGTACAAGACCAGCCAGAAAAGAGAAAGATAGATGATATATTTTCTAATATCTCAGCAAAGTTGGAAGGACTTTCTGTTAGCTTCTTATTTTTCCTCTCAAACTGGGGACTAGCATCTGGTGAATACAAAAAGATACTGGAGATGGGGAAGGCTGGAGTAAGAAAATACCACAGCAGTGAACAAATTCCAGTAGCCCAATTTGAGAGCATTGCATATTTAATGGTTACATGTACTTTATCCTTAGAGTCTAATGACCAACTTCCCTGGCACCAGAATCTGACTAAATTAGCCACAACGAGTGAAACTTGATGTCAAAAGTCACTTAAATGGGACAAGAACTGTATTCTGCATGTGCAGAACAGGTGGCAAAACAGGGCCAGCCTCTCTCTCTAATCCTCCTTAAGATGTGATACCGATTAAGCAGATATTTTTCTAATTTCAGTGTAGCATACCTGATCCTTAAAATGAGACTTTAGCTCTTGGGGAAGTTGATGGCATATAATTTCCTCTCATTTAGACAGATTGCTGGAGAAGCATGCTAGCAATAAAGATAAGCTTTATTTATCATAATTATAGTGACTTGTTCTTTTAATTAATTTTCCAATTCACACTAATGTTTATATATTAAACAATTTACATTATTGCTTAGTGGAAGTAATATTGATATTACTCTTATTTAAAAAAATGTATCTTCATTTATGGCATAAACATACACAATTGTGTAGCACAATTTAGGAAATCTGCTTTGTGTGCCACAGCAGAAATTAGCTTATTAAATATGTTGTATTTGGTAGAGACTGAAGGCCGTTAGAAGCATCATGTCTCTTTCCCATCAATTTATCAAATTGTTGTCTGACTGGCATTTCCTGATTGCACACTATCTTCTTTATGCATTTTCTTACACTTCAGTACCCAGCTCTGTCAAAAAATGACGGAATCTTTAAATTAACACCCATCCATCTTTAAATTACTTCCATTCATAACTCCTTTAAGCCAGAGCCAAATTAAATTCCAAGGAGCCTAGAAGGGGAAGATCTTATAAGGAAAGTAAGGATTAATGTTGTTTAAATGCACATTTTCTTAATATCTCAAAGCTCCTTGCCAATCTTGCTTAGATTTTTACTGTTGTTCTGCCACGTTGCTGACAATTGTGACTTTTAAACTGATTTCATTGTTAGAACAGCCAGATGAATGAAAATTAGATTTAGTTACTATATAATCAGTACGACCATCAGAAATAATGGTGTCTGCTTTCCCTCAGCACATACTTTGTACCATGACTCAGTTTGTGGTGTTTGCAGGCAGGATGGGAATTGTGCTGGGGAGCAGCCACGGAGCTTGCAGGGGAGCACCCCAGTCTTTGGTTTTTTGTTTGTTTGGGTATTTTTTTTGTTGTTGTTTTGGCTGGTTGGTTGGTTGCTTTTTGATGCTTTCTTTGGTGAGCTGGCTGTCTCTTGTCCCTCCAAAATGTGGGCTGGCAATGTTATGCTGACTATTCTAATAACACCCAGAAATAAATGGAGTATAAACTCGTGAGAGACGGGTGGTTCCTCTTTGTCTTTTGCTCCCTCTGTATAGTGGATGCAAACATGTGCAGTTCATTTTAATAAATATTTCTCTGTTTACAGATGATTTTCCAAGTAACATCCTTCTGACTGTGAAATTGACTAACCACACCAAAATTCACTTTGATATTGAACACTTGTCTGGTTTTAATACTTTATCTTCTCTCAATTTCTGAGAGATAAAGAGTATTCAAAATATATCCTGCCCTGAAAAAAAAAGTAAATACCTTAAAATAGACTTCACCGTTATTATGTTTTTCCCAGCCTCTCCTAATCCTTGATCTTACAAGCTGTATTTGTACTTTCCATTCCACCTTCCCACTAACTAACATTGCTCCTGGTGAAATTTTTTTTAAATTTTGAAAATCACATCAAGTTCAGGGAAACTAAAATATCATCGAAAGGTGTTTTTTAGCAGTAGAATCTAAGCTCTGTTAAGGACACCTGTCTGGAATAAACCTGACTTAGCAGGGATCAATGTTCATACATTGCAAGTCCTGTCCTAAAGTATTTTACTTGACTACTAAAGATACATATATATACAGATATACATATATATATATATTTATATACACGCACATACACACTCTTGAGCCAGTTCTTCCCTCCATGTCTGCTTTCTCCAATAAACTCCACTGCAAGTTTGGTCTCCATTTTCTCTTTTCTCTGAGAAAGTGCATTGTGCTCTTAATTGCATACCCAAAATCCAATGACTTACGCAGTGTCCTTAATTTCTTCTTCCATGCAAAACAGAATATTTCAGGAATGAGTATTATTCAGTTTCTGTTGGCAAATTAGCAAACAAGAAATAGTGTTCCAAAGAGGCTTTTCATTGTGTTTAAAGAGAATAATGTTCTTTAGCTTTAAATTTTCTCTATTGTAACATAATATCAAGGGCTAGAAAAACAATACCTCAAAAATCAAAAATACTAATTTTATCATGAGACATATCAAACAGCTAGTAACAACAAGCCGCTCTCTTCCAATATCAAACCTAAGAAAAGGAAAGAATAAGTACTCCTTTTCTCTTAGAAGAAAGGGAAAATTTACTATTGTGAAAAATATATTTTTGTTTCCACCAAAAATGAAAACTTTAATATTTTTCAATTTTATCTGTCACAGCACTTTAAAAAATGTGGTAACAATCATATGCTGCTTGTAGAGTATAGAAAGTATTGGGGATATTTCCAACAGGTAAAAATAACATGTTTTATTCAAGCACTTTGAGGCCATTGGGGTGTCATGCACAAAAATTGTGTTCTGTGTTAGCACCTGAGTGAGAGGAAAAACAAAGTATAATGGAGTACTAGATTAAAAGTTTAATTTTGCATCAGTATGCATCTTCTTTAAAAATTAATAATAGCAGCACCTCATGCTTCTCAGAATTTAAAGAAGGAATATATATTTGTATGCAGTGTGCCAGCTTCATAATCAACAAAACCTTTTATTTAAACGGTGCTCGTTCACTTCTGAAACACCCTAGGTTGTCAAAATCTCATGCTCTAAAATACAGTCAGGGCTCGTGCTTTTCAGGAGGGAGAGCAGAATAACCAGACCCAGTTCCTTTGTTTCTACCCAGCCTTGGTTGCTAATCAATTTTTCTCGGCCTCCAAATCTGTAATTATGGTGTCGCTTTCAGGCTGCAATAGAATACCAGGTTTACACAGCACAGGGAGAGATAAACAAGTGCTCAGTGCAATTTGAAAGGTTTTGACCTTTAAAAGCTGTTAATCTAGACGTGAATTATAATTAATCAATTAAAGGAGATTCAGTCTAGTACCAACATAATTAGATACAATTTTACTGCTGAATAAGCCATGATAACCCCATACAAATGAAGAGAGAGTCCACTGCTCCTTACATTTTCAAATATCCCAGCTTGGCAGTTTTAGCAAAACTATGTAGGTTTCCCAAGTGGGATTTTTATGGCTTTGGAAAGCAGAAGTGTTGAATGGCGAGACTGCTTTCCAAGTTCAGTAATATGGAATAGTGTTTGGAAAACTCTTCTCGCTGTAGCCTACATCCTGTCTTCAAATATTTCCCTGAGAAAGAAGGCAAGGAGGAAAACGAGATCCAAGGCACTGCAGGAGTGGAAAGAAGTGATTGCTGATGACTGTTTTCTGACATCTTCGAGGCCAAATTCAGGGATAAAACAGTAAACAAAGCCCACATTATGTGTGTTGTATTTAACCACCACAGCTAATAGCCCTCAACCTGACTCCAATGGGAATATGCAGTGATTAGAGACACCTGCAGGTTAATAATTGGAGGCATCTAAGCACAGAGGCAATTAATATAGGCAAACTCTCCTGAGGCTGGAAAGGCAGCACTGTTTAAATAAATAAATAAATGAATATGTATGCCTACATAAAAGGGAATACTTTTTATTCCTCTGAATAGACCACCTTTCTGCAGGGACTAGAGACGAAGACATCACTGAGGCATCCTTCAAGATCAGTAGAAGTCTTGTCCCAGAAAAATGGCTGGAATAAAGATTTTGATCTGCTTTCAAAACTTTAGTAGCCTAAAATGTTAAAAGTGTTCGATTTGGAAACATATTTTGAAATTTAGTTTTGGTCCTAACTTTGAAGTTTCTCTGTAGAAACTCCACATTAATTTCAAAGGCATTTTTATACCTTTGACATAGCATAGGAAATAAGTCAAAATTCAGACATGGGAGAGGCTACTGAAGGATAGTTTTACATGCCTGAATCCACAGATCTATAAATGATCTGGGATGTATTGCTTACTGAACTTTGTTTTTAATATAGAAAGTTAACAGAGTTAGCATTTTAAGAAATTACATGTAAACCAAAGAGATAATATTTTTCCCTGGACATTTTCAATCTTTCAGGTAAAATTTCTCCCCCTATTATGTATGATGCAACTAATATTTCACTACTCATTTTCTCTTCAAAGCCTGCTGCTAAAGTAGCTGTTTCAAGGGTAAGTAGCAAAGGCTAATGTATTCCTCAGCAAAATGGAAAAATGATAAAGTGAAAAAAATACATTAAAGGACATTAAAGGATAACTCTGACCATGTGACCCGGTCATAAAAAAAAGCATTTTCAGAGAAAGAAATCAAAACTGTGCAAGGGCATGAATTATTTATAGACATAAGGGTCCCCAGGAAACATACAAAATTTGCCCTTAAATGATTCAGTTTAAGAACTATTCCTGTTGCTTTTCTTTGACTTCTAATGAATAAATAACTTGCTTCAATCTTGCTACATTTTCCTCAGTTGATTTTGGCCTGAAAACAGGCATTCAAGTTATCTAATGCTTCCTCAATATTCTGGTCAGAAAAGGACTTTGTAGAGTTCATACGTATTTGGAGCTGAGGAGGGTCTGAATTAATGAGAGAAACATGGTAAGAAAAAATATAAAAAAGAAAGAAAAAAAAAATAAAGCAGCCTCACAACCCCAAACCAAACACAATACAACCACTGATTCTTCCTACCAAGCTAGGGCACTCTTCCCACCCTCTCTTGTTAGTGGAAAGGCATGAGGAAACCTCATCTTTGCCTCCCCTCATGCAGTCTTAGCGCAGCAAGGCTGCAACTTCAGGCACAGCAGCCACCCTGCTCACTTACTGGGCTGTACTTTAGCTTCAAAATAAGTCAGGATAAGGCATGGAGCAGATGTCTATACAAAAAATACACTTTTCCAGAGCAGTAGGAAGTCCTGCCAAGTCTCCCTGGACAGCCAGGCCACGGACAGCCATATACATCTTTGTTGCTTCTTACAAAATATGCCCCACCAGCCTGCATTCTTCTAACTTCATGCATATTTTCTTGATTAAAATTAATTGAATTAGAGATGTATTTTAATATACTGAAAGAAGGGAGGAGACTTGTTTCCAGCTTTCTGTTTAATCCTGTTAATTGACAGTAAACCTATCCCAGTTTTCTTGCACTAAATTTCCAGAACATTTTAGCTAACATTTAGTATAATGACATGTTCAAATTCAATCAGAACATGGCAGAAAGGTCTCTCTGAGAAGAAGAGCAAGTCATTTATTTCATGTAACTTGCTCGTTTTTGTTCTATATATTGTTGGATTAAGTGGGCCACACTGAATTTAAAGGAGAAGATAAGCTATTATTACATTGTGTTCCAAAATCTTCAGAGAAATACCAGAGATAATTGCCTTTAATGTCAATTTATTAAGCAACATTCTTATGTGATGCATCTGTATGGTGTATTCAGGAGTGGAATTTCTAATTCTAGTTGTAACTTTTGTCTTTACAGAAAGCCAGAACTCAAGCAGCATAATTTATGTATAAATGTCCCCTAGGGTAAGCATTTTTCTTGTAAAAATAAGTTATAAAGAAAGAGAAAAAAGACATATGAATTCACCCAGAGACATGGGAGATGTGTAACAGAAATGGCAGTCAGGGCCCATTTGTATTCTTTCCTAGGAGTTCTCTTGGCAAAATGACTTTTCTCCACTAATTTCTTCATTGTGTTTGTTGGTAAACAATATAATTCTTATTTACAATGTTTAGCAGAGAGGGAAGCAATAGTTAAAAAAAAAAAAAAAAAAAAAAAAAAGACAATTAGCCTGTTCTCTAGTCTATAAATTTTAGGGTTTATAAAGGCAAATGTAATTCTCACTGAAATGTAGACATTACTGACAATGCAAAACACGACATATATATAGAGCTACCTAATAAAATGAATGTGAATGTATGAATAATTTGACTCAAAAGGTAGGAATAGTGATCTTTTGAGCCCAGAAATCTGAATTGTATTAGGGCCATGAGGCTGGGGCAAGTTAACCGAGGCCAGTGGCCTGCATAAGTGCTTTCACATGCCCCCACCCTGCCAATGGGATAGAAGGATAAGGAAAGATGTGGTAACATTTGTGGGGGTGAGATTTGTTCTACCCCTCTTAGGGATGATGGATGAGTACAGAGCATAGCAGAAATTTTTTCCATTCAGCTGAGCTCTGCTATTTGGCTTTGTTTAAAAAGACAAAGGAGCTGCATGATACAAATCAGTGCAGTGGTGGAATGGTGAAGTTTTCCATCAAATGCTTGTATATGTTTATTTTTCTGAAACCTTTAGCACCCAAGTTCTTTATTTCCAGGCCTCTTACAATTCTAACTTCCTGAGAAGTTGAGTTACAGGTGACAAGTAGAGACTAACTGGTTTGGTCAGGATGATGCACATAGAGCAAGATTTGAATGAGGTATTAGTCCTTAGCTCCAGGTAGCACTGTAAGGTTAGGATTTTCCTTTGATTTTGGGATAAATGTAATAGTAAAAACACTAAACATGAAACATAACTGAACATAACTAAAAAAACCCCACTAAGAATAACACTAAAAATGAAACACTAAGAAATGTGAGAAAAATCTTGTTGTTTTCTCAAAGGAAATCTCTAAAGTGTTGCTCATCTAAGTGATTTGATTGGAAATTGCTCATGTTCAGGACATCTCTCTCTGATTTATTGTTTTTCATGTTAATATTGTTCTATAGTTTAGGACTTACATAAATGCTGGGGTAACTTATGTGACTTGAGATATTTAAAGCAAATGCTTTTTCAAGAATTCTCCCTGTCATGGCCACCAATATTAGTTGATTTATACATCCATCTCTGAGATCAGTCTCCTCAGGACCCCTAGCTCAGTCTGAACCATAAAGATCTCAATGAAAAGAATGGAAAGTGCAGAGCCTCTGCCCTGTGAACATCAATAAAAATCTAGGAGGAACCTACTTCTCCCTTAGAAGCCTCCTGCCCATGCAATCAGTAAATTAGGACATAAGCACACTAAGTGAGCTTTTAGACAGGATGCAACATAGCAGTCCACAAACAGGGAGAAACTGTATTTTGAGAGCTACGCCCAACTAGCCAAAACTCAATTAAACAACAGGTATTAGACAAATACTATCTCAGCCTGACAATACTTCACATGCCATTTTACTAAAGATTTTTCAGTACAATACTACACACGTTTGCAGAGGGAACACCAAACCAAATCTCTCTTACTCTCTACAAAGGATATACAGACACCCGCCTTACTGTTTTAACATGGCTTTGTTTTGCTGTTCTACAGCAAGTCCAGCTTAATAAAAAAACCAAAAATAACAAATTTGGAGACTGATCTTAACATCATTAAACATTTAAAAATACTATTTCAATCACTTTCAATCAATATTTTTGCCAAGAAATCAAATCTGTAAAGAAATTATAACCCAGACATCTTGAACTTGAAAGAATAGGCTACTTACTGCTAATAACAGGATCTGGAGTTAGAGCTTTAAAAATTAAAATTTATAGAGCCCTAAAAACTGATGTTGGCAAGCAAAATAACTTTAAAGTACAAATATCTTCTTGGATAACCTATATATTTCTCAATAAGCCGGTATCAAAGGTCTCTAGAGAATGCATCCAAATTCTAAAGTAAACTTTATTACACATTTTCTCTTCCAACTTTGAAAACTACAGGAAGACTTGGTAAAGTAAAAATACAATACCCTTTTGCTTGAAACCTAAAAATTCTGTAGCTTGGAGCAAGCCTTTAAGAAAAATAAAATATTTATAAAGTGTTTTTCATCATCCTGGGAAACACAAACTTAATCTCAGCATATGTTTTAATGTTTATTAAGTGACCCATCACCAATGGATATTAGCTCGAGTTTGTAGCGCTCAATGTGGGCCAAAGGTAATTTTTTCTAGTACCACACTTCTGTAAGCATTTCTGGATTGCAGAATCACAGAATGTCCTGAGTTAGAAAGGACACACAAGGATCATCAAAGTCTGTCCCCTGGTCCTTTACAGAACATCCCAAGAATATCCCACCCTGTGCCTGAGAGCATTGTCCAAACACTTCTTGAGCTCTGGCAGGTTGGTGCTGTGACCATTTCCCTGGGAGCCTGTTCCAGTGCCCAGCCACCCTCTGGGTGAAAAACCTTTTCCTGATATCCAGCCTAAATGCCCCCTACATTTTTGTAGCCAACTGCTGGATATCTGCTGAATATTGGAGACAATACTGAACTGAGGCCATAAAATGAGGATTTACGACATGAGTTTACGCTCATTAAACCAGCTAGGTGCTAGATTTTTAAGTAACCTGTTAATCTGAACCTGCAACCTGAAGGAAAAAAATATATAAATCTTCTTTAGCTTTGCGGGATGCTGATAGGGATGTAATGCCTACAATAAAAATATAAAACTAGTACTGCAATCTTGTTATGTTGAATGAAAGACTGAAATTCAGTTACTAAACAATTAACTTTCAAAACTGCAATATATGGCTGGGTTATGGACTTTTCTTTTCATTGTTCTTATCCTCATTGATATATATTTCTAGCTTGTGACAATATTCACTTAACTCTTCTTAGATTTAAAATTAAGATAATTTTGAAACAGATGTTTTTTCAAGTCATTGTTATAATTTTGAAAGTTAACACATGTATCTTAAATTCAACACAAGTTGAATTTAACATGGAAATTCACTTTTCATGTACCCATCATGCCTCACCAAGAAGTTGAACATCATGTCCAGTTTCATGAACAAATTTCTTCTGTGTATCAATTTTTCTGTAATGAATATGACCAGGCTGGATATATATATATATATATATATAGCTGGATTTTCTTTTGTTTTCCTAATCTCTTAAGATTACATATTTCAAAACTCTTTTCCCTCTGTTACCATATTCCAAAGTATTGTCAAATTATAGTCTTTATATATGGAACATCTGTAAAATCAACTTGTGCTCCGTTTTTGTGCCAATTATTTTTCAGGTGAAATGAAAATACCTTTGGGATTAAAAAAAAAAAAAAAAAAAGTATGTAAATATAACATTATTTTATATGTGTCAGCCCTGGGAATAGTTCTGTCTTTTAGAGGAGTATTTAACATTCCTGTCAAAATACACAGATATTTCTTAGACATTATAGTTAATCAGTTGTGTGAAAAAAACATGTATTTGAGCTCTACTTTCACATGTTGTGATGGAAAATGACTGTCAGATATGCCACTACTCACAAACATTTTCACTGGGAGAGTTTATCACCACTGGGATAACAAAAGGAATTCCAAGCAATATATCTGACTAAATGCAACTAAGTAAACCAGGTTAAGCACCAAAAGTGTATTGAATACAATGTATGATCAATCTGTATAGCTAATTATGACAACAATATAATCCTCAAAGACTGAAAGGTTTTCAATAAAATCAAAAGAAAATGTATTCTGTGAGGTAAGATGAAGATCAAATTTATCTTAATCGACACATGAATCTTTTATCAGGAGTTGTTCTACAAACTGCACATTGCAGTCCCTTGAAAAAATCTCTGTCATGGCTCATATTACACAGTGTCTCCTCCTCATTCAGGTTTTCAGTGCTGGAAATGTTTGCTGCTAGCTGAAACTCTGACCACACTATTTCCCTCCTAATCCTGTCTCCAGGTATCACTATTTCCCAGGAAGGTCTGCCATGTCCAGTCCTCTGGACCTGCATCCATCTATTGCTGTTTTCTAAGAATAGTTTGCCATTCTTACCTGCACTAACCTAACATTCCAAAATTATAGCCTCCTAAATGTCCTAAATTGAACCTTCTATGAAACAAAAGGGGTTACAGCTTGAAAAGAGAAGGAGAAGGTAGGTTAACATTTAAAGTAAGCTTAAAGCTTATATGATATATGAAGATCTATGAAGAAGCCTGTATAGACACACACTGTTTCTTCAGAACACAAAACTTTGCTCAGGAGATCAAAATAAAGGAATCAAAGAAAGTACCATAAAGACTTGACACTGGCTTGGCTAATTAGATACAGAAAAAAGATGAAACTGGAAAGATAATACTTTGTGGTAATCAAATGCATAATGATTACAAGACGGTGTGTAGTTTGATAAAACAATGCATCGCATCAGCTTGTGGAACACCCCTCCTGTCACCCTAACTCTAATTACAATATGTTTTTTGTATATGAGGAAATTTATTATTAGTGTAGGTCAGAACATTTGAATGAGATATTGGGATCTGAGTTTGGGAGAACAAGCAGACCTGCACAGCCTCAGAGATTGCTGGTTGAGTCCCACAGTGATGCTGGGAGTAGTTGCTTGAATTGCTGCACAGCAGCAGGGTTGGAGAGTTAAGTGATTTCACAACTTGTTTACTCATAGTGGTATAAAACATATTTGCCACAATTCCGTGGTCCAAAATGTTTTCTAAGTCCCTGGACTTAGCCCAGCAGAGATGGTCTAATGGAGAAACTATGAACAAAATCTCACAGAAACTACCAAAGACCCTGCTGACCTTACTGATCTTTAGATTGGACTGTGACAGTACATCTGCTTTCATTTAACATGAGACTGAAGTGTGATAAAGAGAGAGATATTACCTTTCACATTTTTGAAATCCAATATTATCTTTTTTTTTTTCTTTTAACCTTTAAAGCTTTTTGGTATATGGTTACTTCAGTAAAGAGTCTGCCATAACACACAGCAAGCTGATGGAACTATTGGAAAACAGAGATCAAGAAAGGTGTCCTGGATAGCATTAAAAAAAAAAAAAAATCAACACTATTTTTATTTCAGTGTTCATATTTTGTGTGGGGTAGGGGGAAGAAGCAAATTACTTAGTCTATTATGCCAGGAAAAATTTCCAGCAGCATTTTATTTTAAGCCAGGCCTACAAAGAACTAATACTGAAGCTCATTTCATGGCCCCCAAGAAATTTAACACCTTGAAGAAGGTCACTTAGAGCATCTAAGAAAAACCTGAAGCTCAGTTGATAGTATCTATGAAGTATTTAAACCTGAACATTGAGCTGAGCACTTTAACATCTGCTTACATACCTTATGGGGCATTTTATCTTGTACAAATGTCCAGCAAATAGGTAACACAGTTTTCAAGTATGTAAATGGGTACGTACTGACCCAAGAGGAGTAGAGATACACGAAACTAGAAAAACACAAGGGCAGATTTTATCTGAATTCCATGCCTGGATTAGAGGTTACCTTGTGTCTAAACATTACATGGTACCATAGCTGCAGTTCAGAGCAAGTGGACCAAGATGAAGTGGGAGAGAGTGAAGCATAGAATTTTTTTTTTTTTTCTGGTAAATAATTTTATTGAACTATATTTTTCTTATGATTGCTCAGCAGCAGTTTTTAATTCCTAGAGAATTCAGAGTGTTGGAATGATGGATTAAAAGGAAGCAAAGGGAACACATTTCACAAAGAAACAAGTTGCTAATGAGCTTTTGCTCTAGCTACATAGCTGAGGTCAGTTAAGTCACCCTCTCTTATAAAACAAGGAGGAATCGCTGAGTGATTAACTCATTTGCTAAATGACTGAACTAGATCAGACTCTCAAGAAATTCATGGGATGAAGAGTAGTTGTTCAGATGTGCAGGTGCTACTACTCAGTTTCTGGAAATTATCCTCTTCTGACAGCTATTTAATTCAGTCTAATTACAAATGCAAAATTCTGTTACTTGTCTTATATACCACTCATTTTCCAAAGTAAACTGTTCTAAGGGTTATGCTGCATGTCTAGCCCACATACCTGTTGAATAGAAATAGGTTAAACCCAGACAGGAAACACACCACACAGCTCAAAGTAACTGTCTCAGAGATGCACTTTTGCAAATGCTCAAAGAAAAAACATTAAAAATTCAGCAGCTATTTCAAACTGATTTAAATGAAAAACTATTGATGATTACAACATAGTATTAATATTTCCTTGACCCTTATGATAAAAACCTATTGGATATTAAATTTTCCTAAAAGCTACTGGTCAGTTTTGATCTTATGTAGTTTAAACAACCAAAAAATACTTCATGATACAGTAACTGTAAAAGGTCAAGCAAATGTACTCAAAGAACAGCAGATATAATTGAGCTCAAACTATATTAGATCATGCAGGTCATCTTTCTGACAAAGTAGAGCTGTTTAAAGGAGTTTAATTTCTCATGATTTGTTTGGGTTTTTGAAGGACAATATTGTTGGCTGAACTTTTCAGCAGACAGTTACAGTTTGAAATGTTGCTTTAATCTAAAAATCACCATAGCTGCTTATCACTGAAAATTCACCTATTAAATCTAAGCATTTCTTAGAAGGTTGGAGTGAAACAGAGGGAAGACCATTTTCTAATGTTCTTCTCTCAGGCAGCTTAAAGCTTCTCATTGCAAAAATGATATTGGGTTAAAAATGCTCTTTCAGATTCAAACACCATGGTTCCTAGAACTGCCACAGTTGTTACAGCTTTACCAAGGTTGATTTTTAAAGATGGATAGGCACCAGAGTAAAGAGAGTAAATGCTACTGCTTCCACTGCTAGTGCAAAGCAGTCTTACATGATAATACTCAAGCTGGACTTTTACTGTACTGAGACTCACAATCCTCTCAAATTAACAGCATCAGGCAGAAAGCACATCATGAACACATCTTCCACTCACTGAAGGCTGTTTCTTCCCTAGGAAAAAATTGTGCATAAACCCAGGATGTAATTAAAATCAAACCTATATTTATATGAACCTTGTTAAACATCTACAGAGTCTAATAGCGAGCTGTCTGCGCCAAATTTATAACTCTTCTACTTCGGAAAGACAATCATTGACTGCTAAATGGAACAGAGTGTGGTGACTAATGGGGTTCACACTAAATCTGCACTGCTTGTTCTGGATGGTTGAAATCAAAAGAACACTTTTCACCACTTGCAGTCTGGATGTGCTTTGAAAACCCTAGACTTCCCTCTCTTTGATCCAATGAAATGAAGTGAAACATGTAGCCTCTAGGCAGTTTTTAGGTACTGAAAGATCAAATAGACGCTATTACAGTGCAATTTGCTTGGTGACGCCTAACAGAACAGATCTGCTCAAAACTTACCTTGTATTTTGCAGACCACATAGAAGAGGGAAAGGTAACTAAACTGAAATTACAGTACACTTGAAGTGTTGATTCAAATGGTACTGAAAAAAATACATTCTAGCACTGGTAAGGTTCAAGATCCATACACTTGGCTAAGAAGCTGCTCTGGAATTCCATCTAGCTTTGCATTGTGCATAACATCACCTTGGGTTTGACTCAAAATTTTTGGATGCCCTTTTTGGTTTTTTTTATTAAAGGAATAGACCTTTTTAAATGGTTCATCACAATAGAATTCTGTGTTCAATCTATATCCTGTATTAGTCAATAAACAAGTCCTGCCTTCTCTGTATGTATCCTTATGAATTAAGTATCGCCATGACTTTGATCTCTCTCCTCTAATTTCATTTTTGTCTTGTCTCTGATTTCCTAGAGTTTTGCTGCTCTACATGGGTAATCATTCAATAAGCTTTTAGGAGGCACAAACATTTTCTTGAACGAAATGGCAGAGTTCCAAATAGCTACACAAGAGAAAAACCCTAGAAACTTATTTATACAAATATTCCCTCATCATACTTTGTTTGCCATGCTTGGCTTATTTTGTTACAGAAAAATGGAGTTAATATAAGACTAGTAATTATCCAATCAAGAGTGCCATCCCAAATTTTCGTGTAAGAATTTAATATAGGACAGAAGAGCTGCATTTGGAATTCACTGGAATTTGGCACTCTGTACAAGTTTGAATTGGAAATTACAGTATTTTTCCCTGGTCTCCCATAGGCTTTTAATTATCTATGTATAATAATCTGAATAGTTCTAAGAAATCAACTTTTACAGTGTGATATAGAAAGCATTAATTTGGTCCATTGCTCCTGAATAATTAATGACTTATCAATAATCAATACTGTTACTCTTTCACAGTGTTAATATGAGAGTCAACAAAACATGCTATAATTCTATAGAAAATGCTAATAACTTGGGAGAGATTCTATGAATCTCAGGTTTTAACTGGGTCTACTAGAGCATAATAGGACAGGAAGATCCAGGTTTGAGATTCTCACAGGCTAATTGGAAAAACAGAATTGATTGCTAAGACACCCTGACCCAAACTATTCTCTGGGTGAAACTCCTTTTGTTCATGATTATTTAAAAATACAATTCCATCCTGCTGATGGTAAAAAACCAATTTAACAAAATACAAACCAAAACCAATCAAAAAACCCAACAAAAACGAAAACAAACAAAAACCCCCTCCAACATACTCACTAACAAAAACCAGTCTTATTTTACTAAGAAAACACACACCTCCAATTGCCTTGAAAGGTTTTATGGAACTACACAAAGATCATATCCCTCCTAAAACACCACCTTCCACCAGATTACCTCAGAAAAATCCTTCTGCAGAGAATAACTTTGTCGCCAGCAATTAGTGCTCAGCTGGGGTCAAGTTACATTTATTTGTAAATCTACCCTCAAACCTTGAAATCTATGTCATGCAGATAAACTTTTCTGAAACATCTTGACTTCCTTCTGATTTTTGACATTGGTGCATAAGTAGCAGCACTGGAAACATGACTGAACAAAAGTGATTGATCAAATCAGATGCTGGTGTCAGTGTTTCCTCTAACCCTGTGTTTCCTGTCCTGTTAAGTTTAATATTCCCCACTCTAGGCATGAGGTTTCGCATTCATTCATAAACCTGTTTCTAGAAAACGTCGCTACTCTTCATGACTGAAACTGGAAATCTAATGCATGCACATGTGTGTTCCCAGGTAAGTTATGCAGAACTGCTACCAAGCATTCATGCAACATCGGCTGGATTGATTTGCCTCTTCCAGATGCTGGAAGCTTTCGAATCCCATTTTCTTGTTTCATAGACGTAGCTTTGATTTTACAGATTTAATTTTAGATCTAATTTTCAGTGATGCCTAACTGACCCAGTAGCTATAATTCTGTTTTTAAAACTGACTTAGCCTTCCAAACAGCTAATGAATAGCATTAGTTTCATTCGCCAGCTGCCAGGTTCTTCAAGATGATGAGGACCTGCCCATGAGGCAGAAAGAAAATCTCTTTTTTTTTTAATTTCACACTTATTTAGAGTTAAGTGTTGTTACTTGTATTGAGGTGAATTCAATAAATGATTCACAATCTCTACATTACCTGTGATTGATAAATTCTGAGATTTGGCCCGTGATACTCAATATTCAAGGTGTAAGTCATGTCACACCTCTTTAACTAGAGCTAACACATCCTGCAGCACAGCTGGAAGACTTCCTTGAAAAACACAGCCATAAACTTGAATTGCATCAACTTCAGAGTCAAAATACTTTCATGGTTTTGCAATAATAACTCACAACTGAAGATCTCAGTAGGCTGCCAACCATTTCTAGGTACGGTTACTATTAAAAGACTAATTTGTACCCTTCGTCAGTGATGTAAACCCCATGGCCTGGGCTACACAATGTTTCCTCTGTGAGGGACTCAAACCACACTCAAATACAATTAATTGCCTACAAACTGTGTCTTTCATTCAAGTGTATTGAAGCATTAATTTTGATCTTATCTCTCCACAGATTAATGGCACTGCATATTTTTATGGTGATTTCACAGGACTGCTTGAAGGAAAACAGCACTGGAATATTTTTCTTGCCTACTCTTACAGTAACTTTGTTTTTTTGCCTAATTAAGAGAAAGTATGGGTGCTTAGATTTCCAAAGACACCTACTGGAAGGTAAGTGTTCAAATATTGATTTTTAGGGGATATAAAAATCCAGCTTCTCTAAAATGCTCCCTTGACTCCTACCATAAAGTCTGATTAAGAAAAAAGTGGAAGTGGCATTAATGTTTAAACTGTGCAGAGAGGAAAGGGCGAAAAAATGATGAAGATTCTTACTTCCTTCTAAGTAAGCACAGATTAGGGACTGGAGCTGGGAGAAGGAAATTTAAAAAAAAAAAAATCAAGAAATGACACACTATTTTCTTGTCATATGTAGCTGAGCTCATAGAAAGGAGCACAACAAATTTTAAGAACAAAAGAGCTAATCTGTAAAAACAGCAGCCAAAACATTGGTTTATAAGGAGCTACTACAAGCCCTCACTTTTCTTCTGATGACCGAATAACAAAGCCAGTAGTGAATAAAAAAATGCTGGAGTGATAGTTGAGACAAACTGAAGAGAAATATTTGACTGCCTCTCTTCTTCCATGTTACAGTTAAACAATCCAATAATTGGGCAGTATTGTGACAGAACTGTAGGAGCTTTTGGCTTTAAAAGATCCCAGTTATTTGCCAACCTAGAAAAAAATGTGAGTAACAGTTTGTAGCTCCCATAGTCAGGCATTTTATTCTTAAACCATTTCATGCATACTTATATTCCAAATTAGTAGTTTAGGGTTACTAATTACATTAACTTACTCAACATTACAATGCTGAGGTATCAGTCAGGATACATTAGGAAATAAGAAGCACGTCTAAGTTTGCTCTCCCACTAGAATCAAATAAAAATGTCACAGTACCGCAGTCAGACAGTTCAGATATGAATATTCATTGGCAACTGTTTGTGACAGATTTATGAATGCTTTCACCTGCTGGTGGAAAAACATTAAGTTGCAAAATAAAGCTATTAAAGTAAGTGAAAAGAAAAAATAAAGGATATACACAGATGGATGATGATCTTGGAATTATGCAATCTTGAGAGAAAAGAATGGTCTTAATTTTCATATTATGAAAACATTTGTTTTATATATGCAGATTGTCAAGGTCTTAGCATTTAACTCACTGTCATCACACAATGTTCACCAAACATGTGGAATGATGGGCTCAGCTATCCCATCACCACCTTGTGGCAGAAACACATACAATAGCAATTCTTTAAGGATTTTCACTGCTATTTTCCTAAACTGTCTTAACAAAAGAGGAAATCTCCATTAAGAGAAGAGCATTTTGGAGCCCAGGATAAAAGGTTTGATTACAAATATTGTAATAATAAAAATGCATAGCACTGCTAGAGTGCTTTCAGCCTGAGGATCTGAAATTGCTTTTAATAAATTAAGTCTCGAGATTTTTAAGAGGAAAGCATTAGCCCCACTTTAGGGATGGGGAAAGTGATGAACACAGAGGATAACTGATTAGTTCAATTTAGAAACAAAGCATAACACACAGGTTAGAGGCAAATAAACTAATTCAGTATTTTATTGATGGATTAAACAATTTCTGTGAGTTAAAGCACTTTTTAAATGATTTATGCTGGAGAAACATCAGGATCTGAAGCTTGTTAAAAGGCATGTAAAAAAAGTATGGGCTTGTTTTACCATTTGTATCATAGGAGACTTTGCTGTGCATTCTTTGCATTCCTCTCTTAAATTTTGTAAATTTGACTCCACAGCCCTCTTTAGTTTTTTTTTTTTATTGCGAACACAAGTGAAATATGCCAAAATTCAGATTATTTTAATAAGCTGGTGGAGGCAGTTAAGTGTTTGTATCAATGCCTATAAATACCAGGCTCATCTGAGTGGATTTGTGTGATACTACCTGACATGGCTTCATAAAGAGAAAATCAAAAGAAACAAAGTAGAAGAGATAAGGGATCATAACAGGAGTTCTTAATGAAGGAACAAACAAGCTACTAAATAGGGAAGAATCAAGTCCTGCTGCAGTGGCCAGGTTTACTCATCCCTAAAATAGATAGAAATGTAATAATTAGAAATAGATATGTTTAATCAAGAAGGAAGTTTCGGTGGGTGCTTTAACAAAAATTGTTTCTGAGACTGCCATAGAAACGGGGACCAATAGTGAAGCAGGGATGACAAGAATGCAAGATTCAAAAAGAAAGGTTCTTTTTTTCCTTGCTTCAAAAATTTATCTGGATCTGTGTGTGAAAGGAAAGACTGCATTGCCTTTCACAAACTCATATTATTAACATGTTTTAGTAGCTTGCTGGTCTTCTGTTCTCTGGGAAGAAAAAAACCACCCTAAGCTGTCAAAAAGAGGGAGGCCAGACAAGTTAACCTGCCTGGCTAACAGAGAAGGATGGTGAAGGACAGTTCCTCTTGCCCTGAATGATCTATTTAACCTCCTGGAAGAAAAATATGACATTTGCTGGAAAGATGTACTCAGAGGGACTAAAAAGGGACCAAAATGTGCTGCCCAGCTGTTAAACTGTGGAAACTACATGTGATCTCGAGTAGTGTTCATACAAGCCAAATGGGGTGCAATCCTAAATTACTCTTTGCAATTTTTGACAATCAGAAATCTGAGCTGTATTCTAAGGGGAACCTTCCACTAGTTTGTGGGATTTTTGTGGGGTTTTTTTTTCCCCTAATCCCTTTTTGAGCCCATGTATTCAGCATCAACAACATCCTCCAGCAATAGTTTACATATTTCAAGTAACAGAAGTAAAAGAAGAAAGTGCACTTCCTTGTGGTTTAAATAAGCTACTCAGTTATTTAACCAGGTGTCAGCAAGATGTTATGGGTAAGACCAACACTTCATTCTGTACTTTTTCCCTACTGATCTTCCATGCTGCCTTCTAGGAGGGACCCTTGCTCCCAGGTGGCTTCCCACTGCACTCAGAGGGGCTCATTATGGCCCTATCAATCCAGGAACATACAGGACTTTACAAGATTTTGAAACTACAGAAAGTACAGTATCCTTCTAAAATGACATTTGTCATTCTGACGAAGCCAGAAATGGTGTCTGTAATTACATTTTTTTTTCAGCTACAAAATTAGAAAATACTGAAGAGCTTGACCACCTGAACTTGGCCAAATATTGCCAAAGGACTTAAAGCCTGGATGACCGTTCTTATTTCATTTGCCATTCCTTAATTTTATGTAAATATTTAATTAAATCTTACTGCAATATTATGAGAAATTCACTGAGTTGGCTTTTGAAAGAAAAACCAAGATGAAACCAAAGAAGTCACAAAATCCCTTGAGAGATGAATTGGGAGAGGGAAATTGGGGTGTTATTTTGGTTTTAATTTTATTTCTTTAGGCATATTAACAAATCGCTGTGGTAGAATTCTGTCTTATCCATATTCTCCACACTTGTTTCCTGCAGGCAATATGAAGACAGGCTTTTAAAAAGGAGAAACAGAAATAAAAACACTTGCTCCCTCTCTAATTAGGAATTAATGTACATATTACTTCATACTGAAGAGGTAAAGGAACACCATGGTAACCTAAAAAGAAAATTTATTCAGGGTGTGTAAAATGCATTCTTAATGCATTCTAAACTTTCTCAATAGTATGCCAGCTCTAAAACTTCTTCACAGACTGCATGAAAATTACTTCTTTTTTCAACAAATTGTTTATGAGTGATTCCTTTGCCATATTCTATGCATTTCAGCTTGGGATTTCTCCCTTTCACTCATTTCTGCTGTCATGAAACCTGTTTTCCATTTTATTGAATACAGTTTGACTGTATGCTCCAATCCACTATAATTGAAAACATTTAGTCCCAGATGTTGTAATTTTTTTCCCTCACAACAAAAAGCAGTTGTGGTAAACACCTTCATGTTCATACTTGGTTTCTCCAAATTAACATGTTAATGTTCTCTTTTTTCTTTCATGATAATTTGAAGAAGGACAGAGGGATACTACTTAATTCAGGTCATGATCTTATATTTTGTCTTTGGAGTTTTAATCAAGAAACCATTGCAGAAGGGAAATATTTTCTTTGTTTCCTAAAGAAATTTTAAGCAGTGTGTGTGGAAAATAGAGATAAATCTTTTAGATGTCTTGAGAATAACAAAGAAATATTAGTTCTGGAAAACAAAGAAAAGAGAAGTTTTCATTTGCTTTGTGACCAAAATTTAAATGCAAAGGCGTATTCTGCATTCACACTGCGGTTTTGCAGTAGCCAGTATGCTGCTTTTGTTACTAAGTTTTGACCCTGAAGGAGCACTAGTTTTCTAAAACTTTTAAATTCTGTTCTGAGGGAAACCCCAGAGATTTCCATCATTTCATTCACGGAATAAAAGATTTTGGTAACCTGATCTGATTGTTGAATCTCTCAGTCATAACCAGGTACCTATTACATATCTTCTTAGTAATAACTTGACCCACATTATTTTTACTGTAATGTTTTCATTCCTATGACTCCCATGTGAGACTGGTGAGTGCTGTTATATCTTCATTTTGTGAAAGGGAAACAGACTGAATTCTGATCCCATTATAATCACTGGAAATATTTTCATTGACTTTAGGTTCTTGTTCTAATTATCTTTCCCATTATTATTCAAGACTGTCAAAAAGCCAGAAATTAAATTCAGTTCTTGCACATCCCAGTGTATCCCTGACTCTGTCTAATAAAAATAATTAAATAAAAATGATTTGTAGAATAATTTCTCACTGTATTACATTTATTAAGAGTCCACAGTTTATTAAAATAGACAATAGCTTTTAACATGAAATGTGTTCTGTATCATAGTAGAGAACTTTGTACATGTTTAGGCCTTTTTGTTTAATAGAGCTAAATGAACTTCAGAAACATCTTATTAACAAGACTTTTTTCTTTTAGCTCTTCTGCCTTTTCCCAAAATACACCAAACATCCACTTGACAGATTTAAAAAAGAAACAGGATGCCATTCCTGTCCTTTTTTTTCCCCAGCCAGAGCACTCTCATGCAGAGACATGTGGATAAAGTATTACTGCAGAACAATATGGTGTGTAATTGTATGTATGCTGAATGTGCTCATTTTCTAACCAGGCTATGTGATAGCAGCTCTGACACATCTCATTAAGGCTCTATTTGCCATACCATTCACAGTCTTGATGATTTTCAGATGTGTCATGCTATAGATGGATATATGAATTAAAAAAATATGCTTGAGACAGTGCTGATTCAAGATATGATAGATGATCCACCTCTCCCAAATAAGTTAGCTGTCTAGTGATAAGCAGCATTACAGACAAACAAACAAAACCACATTTACTTCTATTACTTAGAGCTGTTTTGGTATGACAGCTATAACAACTCAGGAATTTCAAAGTTAATATTCTCACCCTTTTCAACAGCAGTTTCAACTGTTCAGAAATTGTTCAGTGAGCTATGATTTATATAATTGTTTTACACCAGGTTCCTGCTTTCTTTAATCATGATATGTAATAAAAATATTCCCCAGTAACGGTCAGCTTGACTGCTTGGCCTTACACACACCATGCATAAGGGCAAGGAGCGGACTACAGAGCCCATAAACTGAGAAGGACCACACTGAAGTCCAACACACTCAGTCCAAATATTCCTTAACCCTATTCCTGCTTTGAGGCAGCTGAGAGGGAATGAGTGGGCATGATGCACTTTTTCATAAGCCGATAGCCACCTCCACACAAAAAGGACAGGATCTGGATGAAAGGAAATCACCCAGCTTTCAATATTTTGCACTGGAGAAGTAATTGCTGAAAAGGGAGAAGGCAATGGGTTAGGGTGAAAGCTGCTAAATATTTCAGCAAAGAAATCAAATTGGGAGTTGGCCTTTGTAATGGAAAATTAATATTGACAAAAGCTGTTCAATGTGCTCTTGAAAATGAGCAAGGCTATTTTCATTTAATTAAGATGGAGGAAAAACAGTAAACAAAACAGAACAGAATCTGTAGCAACTTAAGCACACAGAAGTGTTGGATTTGAGTTCATCATGCTGCTGAACCAAGGCCCATAAAACCCAACTGAGCTGCTTCTGAATAAGTTTCCGTGGCCCTCATAAACCCCTGTTACTCAGTAACCATGTAATCAATTTATTTATATATACTGTGAAATAATCATCACTTACGAAGCTTTTAAACCTGCAATTCATTTCCAACTTTGCCATTAATTTCTTTGGAAAAACTATTTCAGCATTCTTTTGCTCCATGCCATTTACCAAACTCAAAAATGACAACCAGGGGTTCAAAAGAAACCCTAACTCTAAAACACATATTCCATCATAAAAATTCCAGACAAACTCGCCCTTTTCCTTCCATTGACAGTAATAATTCTACCTCATGAGTTATCAGTACCTCCATCATGCATAATGATAGGGATAGAGAGATCAAAGGAGAGATTAAAAATATTTTCTTGACCTCACTAAGGGGGATTAGCTGTAAAATGGGAGGTCAAGCTTGAGGTTGTTCAGAGAGTGACAGAGGTCCTATTTTGAGGACAGTAGTAGAAATTAAATGATGTAATTTTACTTTCCCAGTGTCTTCAGAGGTGGGAGTAGCAACAGCCTTTTGTTGCTACATTTCAGTTAATGCTCATGTGTATGGAATAGAAATTAAAACAGAGTTACTGTGTCAGCTCCTGCTTCACATCTCAAAACTTAGTTGGCTCACTTGTGCTGGACAGTCCCAGGCTCACAGAATATCAGAAAAGCTTCACATTTAAAGTGAGGCTGAATGAGGAATCCCAAGTGAATCTAGAGTTGCCAAAAGGTACTTGCTGGTTAGTAGTGAGAACTGATCTCTTGTAGTCACAAAAGACAGGCTGTACAGCTAGCAGCTTCCTCATGCTGTTCTACTGATATGTTGAATCTGCTATGGATGAACAATTTCAGAGAAAACAAAGATCAATTATTAGAGTCATTTACAGTCCTGACCTAGTTTGAACTTGGGTTTGTGCAATGGCTACGTGGAAACTGAAATTTTCTGCTCAGGTGAGCACGAAAGCTTCTTGAACTGAGGGTGCTTTCTTTCACCGTCCCTTCTCCAGGTTATGACCCAACACCTCAACAGGACTTGAGAATGGGCCAGATTGCAGGGCTTTCTTATTCCAGTAGTAAAACTACAGCCATAATTTCTGCCTGAACTGCCTGATTTAACAAAAATAATATATAATTTAATAGGAAACCATCTTTGACTTCAAAAGACTTATTTTAAAAATTGCTCTTAGCTCAAAGAATATTATACTTTAGCTGATTATTTGTGTTAGGATGAGTAACCTAGGTATGCACACTGTTCTCCCACCTTTTGTTAACTACTCCTAATAGAGGGTTTATCTTCCAATCTTCATTCATAACCATTTAAAGACCTAATACTGGTAAAAGTATGATGGCCAGAAAAATATTTTATATCTCTGAGATTTAGAAGTTGTCTCCTACCTTAAGATCATTTAAGCAATGATTATTAAATTACAGATAGAGTAAGCATAGTATTTAAATCTGAAACAGCACGTTTTTCTGATTGCAGCATAAAAATGACATAACAAAGCTCTAATTTTAATGGGCTGAAATATCTCCCTTCTTTCCTGTCTGTTCTGGACATTTCTGTGCTTTCTTTCATCCCAACCATGCCAAGCCACTGCACATTATGCTTGGGAGACAGGAAGAAACAACAGCTAGACTTCACCTCCTTAAGGAAAATATTGCTGCTGCTGGGCATTTGTTTTTTTCTATCTCATCAAATATTTATATTGATTCAACATAGCTGGACATCTAGGAAGATTGATGCTGCCTGACTGTTTCATATTTGTCACTCATTTTACTTTGATATGTCTTGACTTTTGGCCTTATTTCATCCCTGTACTGTTCTTCGTTTATTGTGTGTGCATCTAAAAGTAAATCTGGAGCATCTTGAGGTCATTAAAGAATGTAAATCACAGTGACAAATTTGCATAATGTGTCGGCGTGTATCTGGCAAGCCCTCGTGGCAAGAGGATTACTAAAAACTCTAACACTACCCACATTTTCTTCGAGTTTACTTTTAGAAGTCAAAGCACTTCACATTCTTATGAGTTTCTATGGTTGTATAGTTTTCAGAAAGTTCAAAATGTATTTTATTAGTAATAAAAGAGATCCATACATAAACAATCAAATTTATACCAAGGCTATTTTAGGATTTTTACCTTATGAAGCAATGAAACAGCCATAGATAAAAAATTAGTAAGTTTGTATCTTTGCTCAGTAAAATAAGTGCATTAAAGAACCCCTTGCTCACAGAATACGTTATGGTTAAAGGAAATTAGGAAAGAACAGTCACTGAATGATGAGAACAGATTGGCCACATTCATTCTATCCAGCTATAGAAACTGCTTCCAGTTTTCTTTGTTTCCATGAGAAACTTAGATGAAAATTTGTCTTCCTATTTTCTGAAAACAAAAGCAAACTTATCTTCCTTCCCACCCCCCTCCCAAATGTCATTGATTCACAAAAAGAGTACCTTAGCATTCTGTCCTTAAAGGGTTTTCCTTACTATATATATATATATGTATATATATAGATATATAGATATATATCTAAAAGAAGTGATTTTTTTTTTTCCACAAGAAATCTACATTTAAAATGGAATTTATTTAGAAAGGCAGAAATTTTCTTGCAAGTTCAGAGCAACTTGAAAAGAATCAGGACAGGGAAAAGGAACAGTTATTTGTGCTGAATGATGACCTACTTAATTACAGAAAAGAAGAAAGATTACAGTGAAGGCAAGAACACATGCAGAGATATGTTGGTCATCAAGGAAAGTATTTGCAGATGTAGGTAAAGTTGGGGAATATAAAACATAGAGCAAAAGACTCCAGGGAAATTGTTCTAAATGAACATGTTCAGTATTACTCTTATTTCTACAGCAGTTAATCAGTGAACAATAAATATAAAGGGGTGGAGAGGCATTATTCTCTTCCCAAGGGTAGTGAAAACATCTGAGTATGATGCTATATACACCTAGAAATTCCCAAAGTATCTACAGACAAGAGAAAACTGTCCTTTTGTGTCTTCTCCACAATCCAGATGAATAAACCTGATATTCATGTTTTATATATTTCTTTATAGACACACAGTAGTGCTAATCTATTTAGGGTGAATATTTAATCATGTAATGAGGAAGAAATAAAGCAAATATTTGTTATTAGCTTTTAAAATGAAATATTTTCCCTTTTTCTTTTAAGCTACTTCATTGTCACTAACATGCGTGTCAGAGGTAAAAGAATTTTAATCACATAGCCAAATTCAGCTCTTACACAAAATCAGTATAACTTCTTTTGAGACTGTTTTCTGTCCAAATATTTATCTAGTAAGCAAATGACCCCATCACTTTCTTAAGTCAGAAATACCACACAGCAACATTTCAGTACTTGTTAGGAGGCACATGAGAGAAAACTTTAAAATGCATATTCAGTCAAGAGCAATGTATCATGAGCAACCAAGTTGGTGTGAATACTTGCAGAGATGATAATAATGAATATATTTCTATTGAAGCAGGATACTATCGTAAAGAGTGGGCACTCAAAAGGCCCAGGATCTACTCTCACCTTTGATACAATCTCCTTGTCTCATGGTTTCTATTGTGGCAAATGAAGAAAGCTGCAGAAATCCCATATCTATGAGAGGTCTAGCAGAGCACTGCTTACATCTGGTTAGAGTATTAGTCAACAACAATATAGTTTGGACACATCTCTGTTCCCCTCAGCCTTAAGTAATAAGCTAAAATAAATATTAAAAAGTTCTTCTAAGGAGGACACCATCCCACCATCCCACTTTTGAGTCAGCAAAGATATTCCATTGTACTACTGTTCACAAAATATATTAAGCTGTAATAGCATATATTCAAAATAAAACCCTTCCTTTGCTGTAAAATCATTATGTGTCTTGCTTTATATGCATATCTAGCCTCCAACTGTGAAATAATAAAAGACATTAATTCTTATAGTGATAACAAAAGATTAGAGAATTATCATTACACTAATAAAGAGACATTCTGGAGAGCTGCTGTAAGGAGCTGTGGGCTTGACTGGACTAGCTAGTTCTAAGAGTTACAGAGTCTGTGCAGAACCTGTTTGAGAAGGAGGTGGCCAGACACAGTGATGACCTATTTGGAAAAGTCAAGGGTCACACCAACAAGCTGTTCAGAGCAACAGCAGCCTTGATGCACCATGGTTCTCCCAGCTGCTGCCATCGGATTAATTTGGAGGATTCAAGAGAGAATGCACATACAGAAGGAGAATTGATGTCTGTAGTCCAAGAATAACATTATTATATACATAAATACTCGCAGTGTAACTGAGCTTTCTGCCAAAGGGATCATGTTGCTATAAGGGTGATGGATTTGAACTTCTGCTTTGTTACCTTAACACACCAAATACCCAGCTGCCTACTTCTCAAAAAAAGTCATTTTGGTTTGTCAAATGATGTTCTGCCTGCATCAGTTCTTTAAATTTATGACATGCACCAGCTGTGATCAAGGTAGGCCATGTGACACCACAGCATCCAGGTGTCTCTCCCTGAACCATGGGATGTAGGTATTGATTAGGAAAAGGCTTTCAAACTTTTACACATGCACATCACCTTTGCTTGAGTCTGATCCTGTCTTCAACATGGAAAACATTAATCCTTGAGCTACTGACATGATTTACATGAGCAAAAATTGTGAGACTCTCTCTCTCCTATAAGCTGGATCCTAACTGCTGCTGCTGCTGAGTGCACAAACACAAGAGAGTCAGAAGGCATACAAAACTAAGATGTAGGGGAGAGGGGCAAGGACTGCTTTCATTTGTTCAAGGAATTGTCTAGTAACTCTGCTGGGCTTTTTTAAATCACTTACTGTATTTTTTTACTTACCAGGGGAAGCATGTGCCCAAAGTCCGCTTGAAAACCTAGGGCTGCCATTTTCTAATGAATAGTTCCTTTCAGAGGCATATCCTGCACATATAAACAAGAAGGCCTCTATAGAAGAAATATGTTTCTATACCTACAGAGACTCTTGAGGGGATCAGTAGATGGGGCTCAGGACACCATGGAGCTGTACCAGGGCTACTTGGACCCAATGAAACCTGTACTGAAAACCATAGAATGGTTTGGGTTGGAAGGGACCTTAGAGATCACGTTGTTCCAACCCCTCTGCCAGAGGCAGGGACACCTTTCATTGAACCAGATTGCTCAGAGCCCCATCCAGCCTGGCTTTGAACATTTTAAGGGATGGGGCATCCACAGCTTCTCTGGGCATCCTGTTCCAGTGCCTCACCACTCTCACAATAAAGAATTCCTTCTTAATATGTAATCTAAATCTGTCCTGTTTCAGTTTAAAGCCATTCACCCTTGATTTATCACTACATGCTCTTGCAAAAAATCAATCTCCAGCTCTCATGTACCACCAGTTTAGGTACTGGAAGGCCTCAATAAGCTCACCCCACAAGCACCAGCTCTGGTCAACCCCAATGCCCACAAGGTACATTAGTGAAAAATTGCTCTTGGGAAGGATGATTGAGGAGGCCTCCTGGGATGGTCCCTTTGGATGCATTGCAAGGGATACTTCTGGGTAATGGCTTCCAGAGGTTCTGGTATATGTTGCTATCATTTTCCACTCCTGGTAGTGAGTAAAGTGCAAAATCAGCCTTGGAAACACCAGCCATCTCCAGAAGACTCCCACCAGGGTCAATCTGAATTGCATGAATAAATACCCACATTAATCTCGAAAACAATGCTGTTCCTTGGGTGGTAAAGAACAATATTTAGCATTGCAAAAGGTAAAGGCTGTGGCAATAAATGTCTGAATAAATGCAACTATCATATGAAAATATCACTAGAGAGCTTTCATAACAAAACCAGCAGCTGTAGATGCAGATTTGCATTTAGAACTTGCACCCTACCGTGGATGTGCCAAACTAACAAACTAGAGTTGTTTCGGAAGCATGAATAATCTCTTAAGAACTACAGATTCCTACAAGCTTCTTCCTCCCCCCAGCTCTGCCTTGGCTGTGTGATGGGATGCATGACCTAAGTGAGAGGAGGCTGGAGGCTGGTGGGGAGAGCCACTGCTGCTGTCACTAATTGCAGTGTGAGGGGACGTGCAGCAATTAGCTGCTCCGCTTTGGCTGCACTTTGATGATGTGACTGTTTTGATCTTACCCATCCTTGGTCTTTTCTATCAGATGCTGGAGTTGTATACCTTTGAGCGGTGCAGGATACCACTGGGCAAAGAATGCTCAGTATCTCTTTTTTTTTTTTCTCCTCTGTAATCTCTCCATGAACCAGCCTTGGCAATATCCTTTTTGTTTGTGCAAAGATAGAGGCACAAGAAATATGTTAATTAGCTTGGAATATGAATATGAATTTTGTGCTGTGGCATTGTTAAGCTTTTTCACACCTAGTAAAGAGCATTAAATTTATATTTAAAAAAAGGGGGATTAATAGAAATAGGCATTTGCCACAATTCATTTTTATCTGCCGTTTCTAAATGTGTGCATTTTTGAATGACAAAGCTGCCTATTAACACTTCCAAATTTTGTCTCAGCTTCCATGTATCATGGTATGATCAGCATCATTAAACATTATTTTTTGCTTTTCAGTAACTGGAGTTACTTCCCTACAGTGACTCTAATGTTAAAAGACAAGCAGTCAGATGGAGTGAAAATTCATAGTATTGTGGTACCATTGCCTTCATGCAGGTTTTCAATAAGGGGGACAAAAAATGTTGCTGATATTGTTTAAGAAACATGTATGATGTCATTCTTAAAGGGTAAAGAACTGAATTTAAAACTATGCAGGGCACAGACTTTTCAGCCATACCTCATACAGCAGTTACATTTAAAAATTCTGTTTCCAGTGTTAAAATGGCAACATCTATTTCTGAGCTCAAGGCATTGTAAAAATAGGTAGCATTTGGAGGAAAGGAGAAGCTCTGCATGGAAACAGAAAAGGTGCTCTTAGGGACTGAAAGTCCGAGTCTGGATGAAGCAAAATAGTTATTTCCTATTTTAGACAGAAAATGCTGTTTCTCAGCCTTTCTCAAGTTTATTTTATTGTGACTCAAGCATAGAATTAGATACCATGTGCACAAATTGTCTCTGTATGAAGCCATGAATAGAACCTTCCCATACTAACTTAAAATTTTATTTACAGTTTTGTATTATGCATTTAGTTGTGTGCTAAGACCAGAGAACCATCAATCTCATTCTCAAATGCAATCATTTTCATTTCATGTGAGCAATCAATTCAATTAGTTGACTGAAGAATTTAATGATAGTTCCTATGAAATCCAGTCAAAACAACACAGAGTGTCCCAGAGATCCAGATAACACAGATGAAGGGCAAGATGTGATTTTCTGAATAGGAACAATACAGGAGAGAGGATGTGTGTCCTACCTATGGAAAATACATACTGCTTGTATGTATTTTTAAATCTTATATCAAAGGCAGGCAGAGATTCTAAAATGGAATCATAAAAATAATTTTTAAATGGTATTCATGAAAAGAGAAAAAATAAAACAGTGGTAGAGCATCTCAGATCATACAGCTTGTACCATGTACAGGAATAGCAGAATCATCTTCATAGCAGATTCAATTACTGACTGTTGGACAAAAGTCATTCAGAGACCCTGAAAACCTTTTGACAGAGGAAAAGTTAAGGAAAAAATGGATTTTTCAAGGCAGTTTTGAAGCATTGAGATACTTGCACTAATAGATGAAAATTCAAGTATTCTTGGTACTTTAAAGCAAGACACTTAAAAGAAGCCACTTAAACTATGTCAGCGTTTTCTATCCGGTCATTATAATCCATCACTTTCTTTTTCTCCTTTTTGGTCTTGAAAAAAGCCTTTTGAAAGAGTCTAGAGAATAAATATGCACATTAAATGGCCAAAGTTTTTTGACATATAAGCAAAAGACCCTTAAAATTATTAAATGGAAAAAAAAAAGTAAATTATTGTAATATAAATGGTCTTTCCATTTTTATATCCAGGATGAAATCCAGATGACTTACATTTTGCATACCACAAAAGAAATGGAAAAGAGTATTTTAGGCTGGAAATAGAATTGATTGCTCTGATAGCACTATCTTGCTTGTTCATGTTGGATGGTGTTTTGTAGCAGTTTTATAAGGTACCATAATCAGTCAACACTATTTTAAGTGGAATCCTTCTGAAGTGCAGAGATCAAATTGGTGTTACCAGGTGTAAACCATTTCAGTGGTTTTTCTGGCTTAAGTAATATTTTTCTTCAATGAAGAAGAGAGCTAAAATATTTTGTTAATTTTTTTTCCAAGTGCTTTTGAGAGTGAAAACTTGCTCAAAATTTTGCTTTTTACCATCTATATAGATTTCAAATTTAGCAGGCCATAGAAGAAAAGTGGTTTTAGAGAGATATAATAGTCTCTCTCTAAACAATAAATGCAAGCTCATTCCTAAGGTTCATAAAGCAGTGAGTAGTTAATGTACAGGAACAGAAAACTTATAAGAGTCAGATTAAATGAACACTAGATGAACAACAGGTTCATCATGTAACCACTGAGAAACCATTCATCCTGTGGTGCCAGGACTCCCCCTCTACTACTAACCTTGACCCCATCTCACAACCATTTTATACAGACACAGTTAATCATTTGGGAAAAGAAGAAGAGGAATGTGAAAATCCCTTTCTGTGTGTTTTCAGAATTCAGAAGTTTGGAAACATGCAGAATGTATTTTACAGTGTGCATTATCCAAGGCTACTCTACCATGATACACACCTTGAATATCAGTCCCATGATATCCACTATGGCATGACACACTTCAGTGCTTATTCTGCTTGCCTCAAGCATGCATCTGACTATAAAAGGTGCATATATTTCAAAGGCCTGATACATGGATTTTAGAAGTCTTTAAAGCTTTTCAAGCTAGGATATTTTTGCCACAGCAGGTGTGGCCTGGCTTCCTAGGCTAAAGCCAAGTAATACAGAATGAATAGAATATATAAAAGATCTGTGTATTCTGGGGAACACGATTTCCTCATCCTACATCCCTATGCATGAAAGAGAAATCCATCTCCAAAGAAGGACAAAGGTTTTTTTCAATTTATGCAGAAATAATCCAATTACTAGTACAGGTTCCACTTAGCTCTAGAAAACTGGTTAAATACGAACAAATTCAGAATTTTTTATTAGACATATTTATTAATGGTTTCATATGTTAGAATGAATAGGATTTATTACATTTGTGTCCTTTGCTGAACTTCTGAATTCAGTTTCAATTACTGCAAGACTATATAAAAGTTTTGATACAAATCAACTGAAATACATGAAACCATCTTTGTTTCAGACTCTATGTCTGCATCATTAGGGGCTTTCTTTAACTGTATTTTAACTGAACAGTAAATACATCCTAAAATATTTTGCTGTTTGTACTAGTTTTTGAGGATCAGGGCGCTAACGTTTCTGGGTTCCTTAGCAGTAGATCAAATTTGACAAGTTGCGTTCTTCTCCTAAGTTCATGAAAGGGCTGAAAAAATCCTTATAACATTAGAAGAATTTGCCAAGTTCACCAGAAGTCATTTTCACCCAGTTTTACAGCTTGAATAAGACCTCACTGAGTAAAGCAGTCTAGATCAGGGAAAATAAACCCCTGTTCTTTTGTTCACAGATTGTGTGCCTGTTTGGCTCTGCTTGGAAATTATTTACTACATTTACCCAGCTGAGAAGCTGAGGCACAGTCTTTGTCACTACTCCATCTGACACAGGTTTCTCCCTGTTCCACATTCATCTATTTCAGTAAGAACACACTTCTTGGGTTGTGTCAAATATTCTGGCAAAAAGGTCCCAGGCAGCAGTCAAACTTTCTAAAATTCCCTCACTTCTCCCCAGGAAATGGCTTCATGTGCTTCTTTGTACATCGCAACCTGCACTTTTAATTTCCCTCCCTTTTTGCATCCCATTACCTATTTACCACTGGGGAGTACCTTCTCAATAAATACAAGAGTATAAGTGGAGTAAGTTTGCCTAACTACGCACAACTGTGACAAATTTAAGTTAGTTAAGAGAAAATTAAAGTATTTAACTCTGGAATTATCTAGGTGTATTACTAACCTGGATAAAATCAACAAGTATGTAACAAAAATGCATTTCTGGATATAACTCTCCCTGTAGAGCTTGTGCTGGCACTCTGGATACTGCTGGATATTTTTTTTTTTTTTTTTTTTTTTTTTTTTAGGAAACCAGGAATGAAAGACAAAAGATCTTAAAATTACCCTCTTTTCAGGGTGACAGTTAATTCCCCAGAGATGAATATGAAAATATTTTCAGTTAATATTTATAAACACTAACACATACACACACTACATGTGAAGAAAATGAGGATAATTGCAATAATCTCAGGGATGCACTCGGGATACTGAGTTAAAAACATTTCAGAAATGTCTAGAATGCAAAAACACAAAATAAATAATCTGAGTAAAGAAGGGCAAAGGTATAGCATTCTTGCAATGATTAATTGTAAAGATAATAAAGTATCAAACAAAAAAAGGATGTCTGATGATTTTTATGCCACATTATTTAAGACAAACAGCAAGAGAAGGAAAAGTATATATTATTTTATTTTATTTTTCTTATACTCAGGAATATCAAAATAGGATAAAAAGAAACCCATCAACACATATAAAGCTCATACTTCAGGCATGGTAGACAGGATGCAGCAATACCCTGTTCAAAATACAAAATAATCTAAGAACTGTACTTTCTCTTTGGCTAATCTTGCCCATTTCCCCCACTACCTTACACAAAACACTTAATACGACCTCAGTTTCTCATTTACCAAAAGAGGATAGCAATTCCCAACCCTCAAAGAGAGATGGGTTGCACGAAAAACTATGAGCTGAGCTGCCACCATCAGCTAGGAAGAGATCATTGAACCTGTGAAGGCTCTGAAAGGATCAAAACCCTGCTGCAAACAGGCCCAAGGCTTGTTGCAGCTTGTGCCACAGTCAGACTGAGCCAGCAGCCGAAAACAATGAATAAATGCACTGAAACGTGGTGGGACCAGGGTGCTTTTTTCCTTTTATGAATTTTGATTATTCAATGATAAGAGCTATATAGAAATGAACAAGAAATCTTGTTTATAAACAAGTCACTGATCATGGCAGATACAAGCCTTTGATGGGTATTCTAGACCATCAACACAAGTATTTCCCTTGTTAAAAGAAACTTAAATTCCATAAGACATCATCGTGGAAGGAAAAATAACTAACATCAATAACAAAAGCACAAATTATAATTTAACTTGGTCAACAAACTGCTGATTGCCTTTCTCATTATCTGGGAAAGGTCTGATGTTAGGGCACTTCCAGAGAGGGTACATTTGAAGTCTGTCAAAAATCAAACCCCACACACGGTAGGTCTGAAGCATTCCTCTCACAAAGGATGCCTTTGACCTCTGCATGAGCCAGTATCTCTTGAGGGAGGGAAGTTCTGCAGCTAAGTCAAACTAAGCTTAAGAGAAACACTGGGTAGCACAGGCATGGAAAAGGTATGAAATTGTTCGAATCGATCCACAAACACCTTTAGAGAGGGTGTTCAAGCCCTTTCATTAGATGCATTTGCTTCCCAGGCTTCAAAGAGGCACCTGTCACAGCTGCCACCACTGCTGCGTGCAGTTGCAATGAGGCTGGAACGAGAACACAGACAAAAATAATAATTATAAGGGGAAAAAGGGAAGGAAAAGGTTCCCTTGTGACTAGGTGAACAAAGCCTGAAAATTTAAGCTGTATAGCTGGAGAAAGGAGGAGGAAGGGGATTGACAATATGATAATATACAGCAACAGAAAACCTGGCTCTTTGACATTTTTAGACAAAGAAACTCTGTTATTGTATAACAAAACATTTTAGATTTCAAAGTAAATGTTCTGCAACACAGATGAGTCAGGTACAAAGGAAATGGTGTGAAGACATAATGGACAAGTGAACATGACCACAGACTGGCAAGAAACCTAATGATGGACATACAAACCTCCACTACATTACTTCCATAAATAATTCTGGCCAGAGAAAACTAAAAAAAAAAATAAACTGTGGGTAAAAGCCATATTTTTAACAGCAGGGTTAACATTCTTCTGGGCAAAAATTCTGTCAGAAATAAAAAAAAAAAATGTTTCTGTTTGTGGCCTTTTTAATTACAAAACAATTCTACATGCTGATAAAATGCCAATATGATACATCAGTAAAAAAAATGCTATTTCATAAACAGCAGTCTACAAACTAGCTTTTAAATACTGGAAGACCGATAAAAACTTTAAAAAGATTTCAAGACATAATTTTAAGACTGGCTACTGGTCTTTGTACGTATTCTTGAGCATGAACTACTACATGAAGAAACGGAGGGAGAATTTGAATCCCTATGTAGTTTTTGGTTTTTTGTTTTGTTTGAGAAAGACCCCTCAATAACCACCATACATATTCATAATCAGAGAGAAGTCCAAGTGAGAGTGACATCAACTGGATGGCATAAAAGCTGTTCTGACTGGACAAAGAATAACCAGCTCAATATTTATGATGATTTTAGATGAGGATATCCCACTGTTTCCCACTGTGACACATTAAAGGAATGGGATTGGGAATAGAAAGACAAAGTAGGAAGAATAAAATGGAAAATATTCAGTTTTTCAGTGCTAACTGCTTTCATTCCTTCCCTTCTGCAGTTGCTTAAGACACATTTACACAATTCAGCAATAAGACTCTTAAGCTTGTTTGCATCTTGCCTGAAAACATGCAGTTCCACACACAAATTTCCTTCTAGTCTGAATACATAACATGACTTGATTCCAGCAATGATGCTTTCCTCATCTGTAAACTAGTGCTATGTGTAAGTTCATATCCATTCTCATGTCTAGTTTCAAGTTCTGCCTGAGCCTCAGTGGACGCCTACTGCTGATGGGTTTTGCACTCTAGATTTTGAGCTTCTGTAACAAAATGACTGATATTTGCAGGCAAAGAGGGGAGGCAGTAGCTTGTGTTTGCATTGCAGTACACCTATAAGGCCATTTGCTTGTAAGAGAGGAAAGATTGCTGGTGGATTTCCCTGTTGCTCAGTGTTACCAATAAAAAAAAAATCAATTATTTCTTTGGGCAGAGCAAAAATGATCACTCAAAGGAGAAAAGGTTTTTGCATAATATCAAATACAACATCAGTAGAACAACACTGAAGGATGGATCGCCTTTTAGAGGCAAGTGAGAGAATGACATGGCTGCACCAATTGCACATATTAATGAAAGAGGTGGGGTGTCATTCCTACTGCTCACACCGAATTTCTCAAGTGTACAGGGCCCTGATTGCTCCTATGCATTAAAACCAGAATAGATTCAGACCTCTGTTGTCTTTGCTTATTTTCTTGGTTTAGATACAGATACCCATCTTATAGCTGAGGTCTACATGTTTATTAATTTTATTTGAACGTTTACAAATAAATTCTTCTTTATTGCAAAAGGCACTACTGCAATAAGTCATGCTATTCAAATAAAATATTTCAAACACTCCTGATTAAAAAACCCCAAACTCATCTGGAGATTACATGCTGTACAGCATGATGCTTTCATTCACTATCTGGTATCACAATACTTTTGAAATCCATGAGAATGAAGGAGAGACAACAGAAGAGGTGTTGTCCAAGCAAAGATAGAGACCTGAGGCACTCGGTGAGTTTAGGACTTGATAAGAAACATTTGTGGAAATAAATTATAATGTTAGCCAACGGATCCTTGGATCAAAGAATCTTACTCACCATAGGCTACATCCTTTTATTTAAAAATCATTTTAGTACCAAAAGATAGAAAAAAAATCACAAATATGAAAAACTACCTCACACAGCAAACACAGGTTTGTGTTTTTCATTCATCCACTTTCATGTCTTGCAATCTATCAAATTTAGGTAATATTTCAAGAAACTATCATCAAAGAAAAATAACTCAGCAGCTGTGAAAAGCAGGGCAGAGAACCTGCCCAACTCAGCCAAGAATCAAGGTCTCTGGAAGGATCTGCCTAAAGGAAAAAATAAATAACTAAACAGGGACAGATTCCTGGTGGACTTAAACAAAGCCTGTGTCTAAAATGATTGCAGGAGATGACCAATATAAAATCTCCCTGCCTGAATCCAAGCACACCTAGGATGGAATTTTTAATTCCAAATGCACCGATTCTGGCTCATTGAGAAAAATGGCTCCACTTTGGTGTTAACCATAATTGCCAAACTGCATACTGAGTGTTCCTAAAATTCTGAGAATGCTGTTAGTTTGTATAAATCATTCCTACAGCTGGATATGAAACATCTTTGAAAGAACAACATAAAATATTATTTATAGCTAACGACATAACCTGAGAAAGAGATTGCCTGCACCAGTAAAAAGATGACCTGCAAATTAAGAAAAGAAATAAAGTGAGCAACAGCCAACAGGTATTTGTCAAGAATAAATTTTGCCAAACACAATCCCTTTCCTTTTATGACTCCATAATATGCTTTCCTTGGGGAAGGAGCAGTAAATGCCATATGCTTGCAGTTTAGTAAAGCAGTATCGGACATGCCCATCTCATAAACAAGTTACAGAACTTTGTCTAGAGGAAACCTCTGTGAAATAACTGCACAACAAAACAAGTCAACAAAAAATGGGAACTAGACCAGCTTTCTGGTAAGCATCTACTCGAGTGATTGTGAAGGTTTCACTTTGAGTTAGAAAGAAACATTATCAATCTGGGTTTCTTTGTGTTCTACCTCAATCTCACATTGTTTGATATTTTACAGAAGACAGAAGGATTAAAAGGAAAACTGGCTTTAAATTTGCATCAGGCTGCAAAAGGTTAATAAACTCTTTGAAAAACAGTTTTAAAAATCAAGAGGATGTTTATACTGGTTTTAAGATTTACAGCAGACAATATAAGAAGCAGTAAAATTAAACTGAAGTGTGGTGAATTTAAGGTAGATAAAACGTTTAAGGTAGGAAAACCTTTCTAATTGAAAGAAGAGTAAGCACTGGAAAAAATTTCCTGGAGAAGTTTTTAAGAGTGGATCTGACAAACAGCCCTGACTGCTTTGAGTCAAGGGAAGGACTAGCAAACTCCTTACATTTGAGGTCCTATTTTCTATGTATCCTAAAATACAGCCTCCTAAATATTACTTCAAAATAGCCCTTGCATTATAGTAATAGAAATGATCTAAGAACAAGAAATGAAAATGTTTCCTACTCAATGATATATTTGAGTTTGATTCAAATAAAAGGAAAAGAAGTATGCCACTATCTTTTATTTCATTGTCTCCAATCAGAAAACTGAATTGTTTTGAAGATAATCTGGGTACATGGTTACTAACACAAACATATGTCATCTGCTCATAACAGTGATCTTTACTGAAGTTTCTTGCTCTATCATGCCAAGAATCATTTGATTTGCAGAATACATAAACAACAATAAACTTGGCTTGAATTCTCCTGCATATCTTGCATTTGATTGTCAATTTACTTCTCTGACAAGATGTTTAAGGAGTTCACTGCAGAGAGAAATTATATTCTCCTTGCAGATATTAATTGGCATTTAGTATCCCATGGAAACAAAATCTTGAAAGCTTTGTCAAAAAACACTGCTAAGCTGAAAGTCTGAAAGTTCAGTATTTGATTTACATATAAAAATCAATGTGCATTCCTTGTCTTTTTAAAGTATCCATCATTCAATCCACTTATTAGCACACACTACAGTCCTTTGCATTATGTTACTCCTGGTAGGAAATGTGCATTTATTTTGTCTGGTATCAATATGAATCAACATAGAGCAACCCACGGGATTCTTAAAAAAAAAAAAAAAAAAAAGAAAAAATTCCTTTCACCAAAACTTCACAGGAACCAGTGAAAATTCAACTCCATTTAAAATGACAAAACCGGTTAAAAATTCTTGTGTTTCTCCCTCAGCCTGAGAACAGACTATAGAACTCTGTGATGCAGAGTATATTTGAGGCAAGATGTAAATATTTATAAAGCTGTGTTTGGATACCAAGTGCCCGATCGTAGTACAAATGTAGAGTTTAAATTAAATTGCATGTTCTAAGTCTTAGGCCAGCCTCTGGTAAACACAGAAAAAGACCAGACACATCTCACATCTGCTTGTTGTCACAATCTCACATTTCTCTGAACCGGATTATTGGCTCTGCCAAGCCCAGGTGCCAGAGCTGACCTGGAGCAGTGTTCCTGGTGCCGGTGGCCAGAGCCACCTCTGCCGTTGGATGGAGCTCCTGGGCAGAAACACTGGTCCAGGAGCAGGCAGTGACTCTATGGGATGCAGAAATCTACAGCAGCAAAAGGAAAGTCATTTAAGCCAAAATCCTTGGTCTTGGAAGTCTAATCAAACCTGATATTTAATACTGCAAGTTTAAACTATTAGCCTGTGCATTTTCTTACATTTCTTGCCTTGTTTTCTTAACCTCCCTCTGCTGCCATTAAAGGTATGCTATCTGTAAAAGAAAGGTAAACACACCCAATTAGCTCACAGCAGGTTTGTAAAACATGATATCCTTCAAAAGGCTAACTGAAAACCTAAAGTAAAAACAGAAGAACTATTTTCTTAGTAAATGTATAGCTTCTTATTCCAAACCCAGAGGGAAGAAGAACTGATTTCTGATAGAAAAATTTACTCCTGAAGTCTATCTTCAGTTTATTTGAAATTTATGAAGAACCATCCCATCTGGGTGCAGGTTGATGTCCTGTCCTTGGGGTCATTTCAACACCCCTTTCGTACAGCCTTGCAGCAAATTAAGAAAATCTAAAGAGAGTGGAACACATTTCAAAAAAAGTACAATAATGAATCTTGTTTCTTTTTCAGCATCATGAGTACTGTAACTCAAAAGAATTGTGACAGGAGAAATCAATAATTCATTAACAGCTGAAAGTGGCACATAGTGAAAAGGGCATATGTACATAAAAGTGGAAATTTGTGTGCTCGTAAAGAAAGTCTGAAAGGTAGATGGGTGGACTGCTGATAAAATTACTTTAGAAACAACAACTAAAGCAGCTCTTTGATAACTGCTCTGTTGCACACTCCTTACATTCCGATTAATTTATTACTTTTATTACACCCATAACACAGCATGTAGATTACTGTGGATATTCAGGCCCTTTATGGAAAGAACTATATGTGATAACTAAGGTTGATCTTGAGAGAATTAAAAATCTACAAATCAGAGTTTGCAAAGCTTTTGGTTGTTAGAAACTAAGACTTCACAGTGAACAGAAGAGGAATTATTTTTGTATTCAGGGAGACATGACTCCAGACAAATTCACACTCCTAAAAATTCAACAAGATATTTCACAATCATCCATATGGTCTTTGTGCTAATGTCACTTCACAAGCTGGCTTATAGATCTCTTATGATTATTAAAATGTGTTACTAAGCTCGTGAAATTGTGAAGACAAAAAGATCAGTTACTGAACTCGGTGCACTATGAAGGCACATTTTCATTCCTTACCCTAACTTTCTGATTCTCAACTTTGTCATGTAACTTAAGCAAGCAAAAGATGCTACCTTACAGTTTGGAAAAATACGTTAGTGCCACATGGGAAGAGTTTTGTGTGGCCTCCTTCAGTAAAGAAAACAGCCTTTCAAGTGTTCACTGAAGCAACAGGAATTAAGAGGGGCCAAAACAAAATCAGCAGGAAAAGTGTTAAAAATAGGAAAGTAACAGAGCACTTTCAGCTAGGGAATGAAATGGAAGTGATGGCATGGCCATTCCAGTGATTGCAAACATCAGGAGGTAAACCACACACTACCCACAAGTAGTGGAACAAGGACAGTGAATTTATATGCTCTGAAAAAACAGCTCTACTTCTCCCGTCACAGGAATCCCATCTCACGGGTGAGAGGAAAAGTGTGTGCTCAAGCACAGCCCTAGGGATTAATGCAGCAACCTGCAAGGTTCAGGGAGATGAGATACGTGTCTATCACTTACCTAGCAGTAGCTGCTGCAAGTAGCAGCAAACACAGCACCAGTACAGACACTTCTTGTGTTGTTTAGTCCTAACAAGGATCACAGGGCGCTATTAAATTTACTTTGTATTTCCTAGATAATTAGTGCACTGACATTATTTAGCTTTGAAATTTCCAAATGGAAATGCAGCTTTTACATGGAATAAGATTTTGTGTTCTTTAAAGACATTTACTGGTAACTAGCTCCAAAGCAAGACTCAGATGGTCAGACTGCCATGCATGAAAATAGAAATATCATTCACTCATACACTGACTTTCTCCAATCTGGGGCTATGTTTTAAGCCTCTAGAACACTGCCTAATATAAACTAATTTATATAGGATGCAAGTATTCTGTATGTTCTGTAAAATAATTTTTTTTGTACTGTGCCATGAACGCTCACAATTATGATGCTGAACAACTTGATTAAATCAAAATGAGCACAGCTGCACACAATGGAAGTCAGCCTCCTAAGAGGATGTGTGCAAATGGGCAGCAAGAAAGAGTGCAGAAGTGGATGGAAGAGGCAACAAAACCCTGTCAACATCAGACATAAGCATCCTGGAGAATACTTCCATCACCCAAAACACCAGCTTTGTCTTTTCACTGGAGCAGTAGTAGCTAGAAAACCAGGAGAAAGCACTCCTAGCTAGAGGAAATCATTCTGCAACTACATGATATATGTTTTTGTTAGAGTCATTCCTTGTTTCCTGGGATATGCAGCCATTCTCCCCATCAGCATCACTAGCTGTTGTCTTAGTGGTGTTTTACAGTGCAATTGTGTGCTATATTGACAGTCTAATTGCACCATCCTTGCATCCTGAGTGATGGAGGTGGAGGAGAGATGCACTTAAAAATATGGTCATGTTATGGTTTTCAAAACCCTTCTTTCTCTTTCTTCAAGCAGAAACCAACAACACAACAAAATTGAGGCAATGCAATTATGATAGAAAGTATTTGAGAAGGAGGCAAGAAGTTTCAAAGGGTTTTAGATACAAGTGTTTTACAGATGTTCAGCGAATGAAACCACAAAGTCTAATCAAACAAACATTTTCAGGCAGTTTATAGTCATGGGAAGAAAGTGGAAGGAGATGGGAATTCTAGCTTTGATCATGAAGCTAGTATCAAGGAAACAGCTATTTTCAATTTATATTTGAAAAGTGTTGTTTAGTAGATGTACCACCACCCTTCAAGGCCTCCACCCTTTATGCAAGGCAGACTGTGGTGCACTCAGGTAGAGGAGACCAGAGGAGATCATTCTGGGTCTCAAAAATAAGTGCTTAGTTGACTTTTGTTTCAGCAGTATCCTAAAAGGTCTGAAGTTCACTGTGGAAAACCAAAGCACACAGCCAGGATAGTCTTTAAGTGGTTACCAAGAGCAGTGCCATCATAGATTTCAGATTTTTTTTCATTTCAAAAGCCTTGCAGAGAGAAAAATATTATACAGAGGCACACAAAAGTATTAAACTTCGGTAAAATCAACTGTTTTCAGTTTGTATGTATTTGTTCAGAAGGCTGATAACCAGTGTGAATTGATCAAAACCAGCATGTGTAAGTAAAGTGAAATGGTAAGCAGAGTATTGCATTCTTTTGCATTACATGTAAGAGATTTTAGTGTTATATTTACCTAGTATTCTTATTTAAAAAATTGTTTGCACTTGACTTTTTAAATCTGAGTGGACCTACAAGACATTTTTTCTATACCACACCTAAGCAAAGCCAAATAACAACATAGCTGAAGTTCTTGAACTCAACATCTGAACCATCTACATATACTGAGCATTGCACTTACATTTCCACAACATTCTTATATCTAAGTGGTGCTGTGAGTTTGTAAATGCATTTTTTTAAATCAAAAGGCTGCTCGCACACTTGATCTAAGAACGCACATGAATTGATGCCGAGCTGGAGTTCCCCAGAATTGTAGACACTTGGGATCTACAGTAACAATCTCCTGTCCTTTCCTCACAGAGAGCCTAAGCAGTCTGCAGGTCTGCAGTGATAGTTGTATCTTCCATGATCCTAAAACTTGTTACTACAATTAATTGTGGGTCATATGCAGCTAAGCAGACTATAAATAATTTGCTCCTTCATAAGTAATCATGTAACAATGCCTTTTGCTATTTCCTAATAAATAACAGGTATTTTCAAACTGTCATCTAAAAAGGTTGTGTGAATTCTTTATTCTGCTGATGCTAACAAGTGCAAAAACTGAGTTTCTTTTCGCTTAAGAGGCAATGACATCCATCTTTTTTCCCTTAGTTTTGATATCAGAGAGGGTAATCTCAAATGTTAACCAATGATTTTCAATTTGTCTTTTTTATGCTAAAGAACATAGACTGGAAAGTTCTGCAGCAAAATTACACTAGCTCATAAAGTAGAATGCAAGCAATGGGGATTGATTTAAATATCTTTCGTAAGTTTGTGAGATTTTTTTTCAGTTTAGAGAAAAGCCAAATTTAGTGCTGGCTTAGGAAATCTTCTATGCATATGAGTCATAACTATGCAGCTGATCAGTAAGAGAATCCTGAATGGAAAGGTGAACAAGAGTTCACACATCAAGTTTTTGCACCCTAAGCAGAAATAATTTCGGAAGAATATTATCTCTGAGTGAGGTTGTTTGCATCCCTTCTCTAACACTTTTCTTCTTAATGCCACACGTGCAGCCTAGAGATTGGAATCAGCTCTGGGACTCTAAATTGCTACTTCAAATGCTGGAAAATACTGAAAAGAACTCTGTGATTGCTTATGCCTAGAGGGGTATTTTAGTTTTCCTTGTCTAATCAACTTTTCTGGCTTCTTAGTACACATAAGTTGTTTCTTCACTCTGATAGTTTGCAAGAATATTAACAAGAGGACAGGAATGTATGGCAGAAGTTCTTTGTAAGACTAGAAGAAATAAATTATTTTAACTTACATAGTTTGAGGAACACACGGTTGAAATGCAGCCCATATGCATGGTGATTATTTATAGGCATACAAATTATATTCAAAAAAGAGCCAGATGGCTTTAGCAACACATCTGCTGTCTTCAAGGCAGAACTTCTGAAGCAAACTTGGGACATTAACTCCTATTATAGAGCAGTCAAGAACCAGTAGGGCTACATTTGCTTTGTAGTCTGTAAGAGTTGTATCCTCCTACACAGAAGTTGAATTTATTCTGAAGTCAGCATCAAAGACAGGCTGCAATATTTTGCGTTTTAACAGGGTTATCATGCTGTTACTAACTAAATGCAAGGCTGGGAAGGTAGGTCACCACTAAGGCAGAAGCCAACCCTCACACATGCTAAGACAAGTGGCGGTTACATAAATCTTTATGTCAGCTAGCAATTCTGTATATTTTGCACTAATCTTCGGCAAAGTCACCATCCCTGAAAATCACTCAAAATCTCATTCACACTCCACATTATAATTTTGTTTTGTTTTCCTTAAGAGAAGGTTCTCATTTAAGATAATATTGAGAAATGATTGAAAGACATCTTAGACATAAACATCATAACTATGTGACTGTAAAACATTGATTTGTATTAACAAGGGCAGGGTGGGGGTGAAGTCAGACATCCATTAACTACACGCAAAATATGCATTGGAAAATCAGAAGACAAATTGTGAAAGGGCCTTGGGAGCCTGTGCTCCATGGTTTCTAATCTCCACCTGGATAGACACAACCTGTCACAAGTGCTTGAGTTTGCACCTACTGCCTCCTGTAGCACTGTGTGCTACTCCGAGTAGTATTATTTTTCATTTCCATTTATATTCACTTTTTTAGAAACTTTAGCAGGAACAAAACCCCTTTCTTCCCTTCCTTATCCTCCTTTTTACAAAAAGCAGCCTTAAAACAAACAAACAGAACATCTTAATCAAAAAAAAAAACCCTGAATTTGCCTTTTCTGCTAGAATGGATTCACTCCTTAGAGTGCAGCTTTGCCCAAGGCACTTTTGGATCCCATCTGTTTTTCTGGCAGCACAGATAAAACTGGAAGCTTGATCCACTGCACCACGTGGATGTCCCAGTGCTGGCAGCTTCTAGCTGATGTCTTGCTAGAAGGAGGAAGGGCGACCTCTCTGGGCTCTGGTGCTGCTCGTATTCCCAGCTGGGATTTGGAGGGCAGACGGCTGCAGTGCAAGTTGTGCATCCTCTGTGAGCATGTGCCAGGGGACATTCCACTGCATCTGCAGCTCTCTCCCAGGATAGTTAATTCCAGGAGCACCCTGTTTTACCGGCCTCCTGCCCAGCCTGCACTCTGGATACTCCTTATCAGTAGGGCGGCAAAAGGCTGGAAAAGTTGTTTGGAATGTACAGCAGGACCATGTTTTTCCTTTGTTCATGGCAAATTTAGCTCTCCTAATAAATGCACTGCAAATAAAATTCTAATTATAAGCAGTAGCATAGAAGTTAAAGCATATACAGATATTTTTCCAAGTTCAAAAGTTTTCCTAAAATCTGAAAATTCTAGATACTAATGCATTTGCTTACCTCCCTTAGGGAAGGTACTACTCCTGATATATATGACTACTCTGTTCCCCAAATTTTTAAAAGCTTCTGGAATGTTTTTTATATTAGATAAAAATAAAACATCACCCTTTCTTTCCTTCTGTATGTCTTTTAACTTTGTTAGGCTGTCTAATTTCATCGAAGCTCCCAATCATCCCAAATAAGCTAATAAAAACTTCCTAGGAGCGGGAGTGAGTCTGACACCTTTGAAATGTTAATTGAATTCCTTATCTGCAAAACCAATATTTGTGTTGTACATCTCAATGATGGAGGAAAAAAATAATCCATAAGCCTGATGAAATGATAAAATGCATTTGTTTAACTAAGTCATTAAAATTAAACAGTGCTTATTCTAGGTTCTTATTTCAATTCACATGAGATATGAAAAAAAACACAAAACAAATGCTAGAGATCACAGGTCTCTGCAAAAATTCCACTGCATTGCCCTTTCAGTTGAACAAAATCAACCCAAAATTTAGATATTCAACTCTCATGTGCATCTTATTCTCAACAGTGATATCACCAGCATGACTCAGACTATACAGAGTGAGTTACCCTGGCAGAACTTTGTCCTTTAAATAGTGGGTTTTATCATCCTTTACTATTAAAATGGTCTGTAACAAACACACTCAAAGTGTGTTTTCTTCCTGCTACTGTTGGAAAGGGGAAAGGCATTTTTGCATCACTGGTAACAGCAATTCTGAAAGTTAATAGAAGTTTCAGAACTACTGAGGTTTCCACATAGTGCATGTCAAGCTCCTTTCTCTATGGACTGGAAGAAGGGAACCTCTCTGCTGTTACTTGCTGTCTGCTACAGCTTGATCTTGCAATGGTAATTGGGGATGGGATAAACTCTGCTTAAACATTTGACTGCTTTTCCTTCGGCAGACTATGGAAACATGCCAGAAGGAGTGATTCTTCAGAGTACTTGCGCTCATCTCTAGGCCTGCTTCCATCAACTGCATGTGCCAAGCCTCTTTATCCCTCTGGGAGAGGAGTTTCCATAGGGCTGATGCTTCTCTTTTAACATGTAAAGACTGGGTCCTAGTGGTGTTGGCTTCTTCCACCACCCATGAAAGCAAAGGTGAGAATGCTGGGATTAGTTTGTGTTAAATCAATGGAAGCACAGGCCAGAATTGCAGCTTTATAAAGCCATTAGCAGGAGTTAGCAGTGAGTGCTCTACTCTTCTTAATACAAGCACCATTATAGATCACGTGTGCTCAGGCATTCCTTCACTTCCTCACAAGTGTGTGTGCAAGAAGAAAAACCGGCGTTGGAGAGGGTTCATCCCCAAAGAACCTTGACCCTCTGAAACTGCCTGCTCTAGGCAAGGTCTTGCTGGTTAGGCCAAACCACTGTTCCATGCACTTTAAGTATATTCAAACCAATTTCTAGCTAGTTCTTTCTTAACTCCCAATGACGTACTTGAAAAGTAAAAACAATGTGCTTATTAAGGTGAGGACTATAAGAAAGGTGATTTCCTCAGAAAATTACTGTGTTATATTTGGATGACATAATACATATTTGGGGAAGGAATGAAGATGACTAGGCTTCCTGTTCAAGAAATACCTAATATATCATGTGAGAGATTATTTTCCTGAGAAAATATTGTATTAACTAGAAGTCAGTGGAAAATCTTGCTGTTAAAGCCATCTGTTTCCCTCCCTCATGCTCACAGAAACTCCACATGCATGTGCCTGCATGAAAAGAGGAGAATGGATTAGATACAGATAAGCATTCGGAACTAGAGGATTGATTGAGTTGAAATTAATTTTAGATGCAGTGAGATGGTGTCAGCCAGGACCAGATCTTTGCAAGTCACACAGTGAACAGCACCATGTGTGGAAGAACACAAGTGAATTTTCCTTTTGACCTTAGGCTAAGGTTAGCAAATTCCTGAACAATGATTGAAATCTCTTAAAAGATTTCTAACTGATGTAAATTCTAAATATTCGGCAAATCTCGTATTTATCACTGTCAAACATGAAGTACACGGACCAGCAAAATACATACTTCAGGGGCTCTGTATTAATGGTAAAATTAAATTATAAAAGTGATTGCAGAAGGCTGTAATAGAGTCATCTGTATCTATGTAAAGCATTCAAATACAAATGAGCAAAAACACATGTGTGGTCATAATCATGAAAAGATTAAATCATGGGATTTTTAACACAAAAATGTAAATTTACCACATGGCAATAAATCACACTGTACATGGGTTGTTTTTTCTGGGCACAAATGTAGCTATTCCCTGGCAACATTAATTACATAATCATTTAACTAATAGAGTGGAAGATTAAAAGGAGGGCGTGGTGGGGGAAATAAGCTGTTTTCCTGTTGCTCCTGTCCAATTGTTACGAGAACTGAAAATTTTTAGCACAAAACTCTCTTGAAATAAGAAGTAACCTACTAAAGAACTTTACTACTAAAATTATCTTGAAATCTTGTGCTGTAGACAGTCAATCTGGTCACAGAAGAATGAATAGATGTACATAAATAGTCACATTAAAATTAAAATCCATTACAAACTCAGGATATTTCCATTTCAAATAGAGATAGCAACCAATAGTCCTTGCCATGGGAAAAGGGAGAATCATCTCATTTTAGAGCAAGTGTTTGCTGAGAGCTTCTGAGCTTCAGGAGTTACTCCAGCTCAGAGGAAGGTTCTCAACTTGATGTGTGAGGTATGCCTAAGTCCCCAGGTGCAATTTAGATGTTGCAAATGTGCTTATTCCCAAAGTACTCAAAGAAGTAGCATGATCCCCTGCTAGGCAAAACCACAGATATGTAACCCCACTTGACTTCAGGTCAAATCAAAAAGGGTCATGGGCAATATTTTGGCTGTTGGTGTAATTTGAATAAGATGGGTTACAGATGTGAGAGAGTTGGGGGAGAAGCAAAGAGAGGCAGGATGAAGCAGAAGCTCTTTGGTTCCCCCCAGACATGACACTGATTGCCCAAGGGAGTTTTTTTACCTCCTGCTGATTATCTACCAGTCCTCTCCTACCTTGTATAAATTGGAACAATATCTCTGTACCCATGGACAAACATAAGTTTCATCTATTGACTTCATATTCTTCAGTTTCCAGAATAGGCTTAATATTTCACACTCTCTTTTTATATTTTTCAGTTTCTATTGTTGTGAAATGTGTTGTGCATTATAAGGCATTAAATATTACAAAATACAGCATGTTTTGCTCAGAAAGATTTCATTATTAAAATAACCACCAGGTTAAAGCAGATATCACACAACTGTTACTGCCTAAAGTCTAACTTCTAGATTTGTTTAACCTCTACAATGCTATTCAAGAATCACAGTCATATAAAATCTAATTAAATCATTCCAGAAGGGATAATATTCCATGCAAAGAGTTCAAGATGGAGAGCAAGAATAATAATACTGAGCATAATTTGTCTTTCCTAAAGACAGATTAAAGATCAGTAGTAACTGTTCAGCGATAAGAAACTGTAGTTAAACTCGTTTACAATACAGATCTTCACTGAATACAAGCTATCATGCATAATAAGTTTACTATCCTTTCATAAATATGTAAAGCTGATATAATGTTGTGACAGTTTTATGCTTTCTTTCAGTTCTCTTTAATAGCAGACATTAAAAAGACCCCATCAATTTTAATAAGTTTTGGAGAAAGTCCAAAGTGAGTGTAAGAGAAAGTACTGGTGAGGTTCTTGGGGAAGAAATAAATTCACAAAATATAGCTAAAAAATTTGCCTCACACAAAATCAAAAGGCAAAATTCAGCTTGAAATTAATACTGAAGCTAAACAAAATCCCCAAGTAAGCCTTGCAACAAGTTTTTATGTTGGAAGGCCGGTGAAATAGGAAAGTAAAATGCCTCTACAAACTCACAAACCCACTCAACTATTTCTGTTACAAGTTTATAACCTGTGGATTTCCATCAAAATTAGTTACTCATCCCTTACCATCCCAAACTGTAAGATAGATGGATTTATTTTGCTCTGTCAGTTGTGAAGCCAAGTTTAAAGCCTCAGATCTCACTGTCTTCCAGTTTGGAAAGCTAACCATTAATACCACACATTGTTATTACTTCCTTCTTTTCTTCACAATGAATGCAGAATTAACCTCTATAAATGGTTTATCTCCAACATCAAATCTGAAGCGAATAATTTACAGTATTTTACCAAAACATTTCTATTAACAAGCAGACCACAAAGCACATTTCTCATGCACAGTTTTCCTCAAGAAGCTTTTAATTCAATAAGAGTCCTGTGAGGGAAAAGTTATGGGATAAAACACTGTTTAGGAACGCTTCAGGGAATAGTCACAATATAAGCCAGTCTCCAGGCACTTCAGGTTGCCTTCCCCTGAATATACTTTCAAGGCAGATTACTCGTCTTTTTTTCTACTGTTGTTTAAATGTAGCTGCACAAACCTGATAAAATTAATAATGGAGTCCAGATGCATTACTGCTGCTTTCTGATATTGTAAAGCTTCCTTCAGCCTTTAAGGCTTTATGGTGTTCTGGACTCATCCATCTCACTTTGTGAGGAGATTACTCGTATTAAAACAAAACTAACAAAACCCCCCACCCCCTTTGGCAGTTCTGTATCTGCCCAGACGGCTTTTGAACTTCCATAATCACACATACACACAAAAGTCACACACAGAGAAACTGCAGCATTCTCATTACGTATTTGCAAACAATGCACGTCATTGGGGCCCACCTTCCACACTGCCAAAAAGTGAAAAATTGCAAAGGGCAGATCCTGAGTTCCTGTGGGCTAATGATGTCCCATGAAACAGGTACAGTAAAGCTCTTAGAATTCCCAAGCGTTCCCTCCCTTCTTGTGCCATAACACAGGCAAACCACAGATTGATGAGATTTCACTAAAGACTTCCCCCTCCCCTCACAAACTCCTTGGATTTAGCTATTTACCTTAATGTCTAGTGTGCACCAGGATGTTGCTTTCCCTTCAGTTTGAGGCAGATTTTCACTGAAAGCTGGGGCACTATTTCCAAATATCTTTCTTATTAAGCACCATGCCTTTGGTGGAATATGTGGAATATGGAATCCCACCATCATGAAGAGAAAAGTCAAGTATCTGCTGGCAGCACAGCTACAAGTCCATTCTGTAAAGGACAGTGTGTCTCTTGGTTTGTAAAGCAGGCAGGCAGACCAACCCTGGAGTTTGGGCTGAGGTAATTGTGCTTCCAAGGAAGCTCTCTGAGGGCAAAAAGAGCGGCTTGGGGCAGGCAGAGAGGGGAAAATGAAAGGGATCAGAATACTTGAAAACAGAGCAAAACACCAGAGCTTATTTAAAACTCTCAGCTGATTTTTAAAAGCTCCTAGTTCCTTAGTGCCTCTCTATTGCTCCCAACTTATGAGAAAAACATTGAATTGAAAATAGTTTAATATATTTTAAGAAAAAATTTCATATTTTTTCCACTCTAAGGTGAGCTACAAATCATCTAGCTGTTCCAGAAGATTTCAAGGAGAAATTACCAACACTAAGCATCACTAGGGGAGAACAGAAATCTGTACCTTGATTCCAAAGGGATAAAAAAAAAATATCTGTACGTCCGTTGAGGAAAGGAGACTTAGCATCTGCATTCCTTTTAAATCAAAGCTGACATTTTCAGGGCAGTGATTTTACAAAGAACCATCAAATGAAGGTGGGGGGAAGTAATCATAGTCCTTGCTCAAAAAAGCAAATGAAAAAAGGAATTATTTTTGTAGTCTCAGTCACTAAGAGAACTCATTAACTTATATAATTTAATTGTACCCAGATGAAATGGTAAATATCATGATAGATTTTTTTCTTATGGGTCATTACTTTTGTGGTTAAGTGATTACAAAGAGATACATGAAGCCTGTGGTGGTATTTAGCTTTTAAATATTGAATTTCTTTGCACCTCTAATGCAAAGTGGAAAAAGCTGATGCAGATTGGTTTTTTGGCTTTCAATACAACACAGTTAAATACCCCTTGCAGATATTTCCCAGACACAATTCTGCAACATAAGTATCAAATAAATATGTTTTCCTGGAGGACTTATAACCCATTGAGCACCATTTTTTTCTTTTGTTTTTGCTGAACAGATAGCAAAATTCTTCTGCAAGAGGAGTGGTAGGTAATTTTGACTACAAGGGACAAAATATAATGCTGGACACAAAGAATGACAAGATGTAAACAACAAAAAAGAGCCTATATAGGTAGAGCTCTTGCTGTCCACAGTCCCTGTTTTAATTGAATATTTATCAAAACCAAAGAGTAATACTCAATCAATCTTTTTTCATCTGCCCTCTGAGACATCACACCGCTAAAAGCCCTGTGAGGGTGTTCCAGCTACATTGCAGCAGCAGCTACAGCCCAGCAAATTCAGCCCTGGCCATGCTGCAATAAAGGCTCATGATAAGATGTATTATTGAGGAACGTACATTTCCATATACAGAAAACAGTAACATTGTACAGAAAACCGCATTTTTCTACTGTTAAACCAGAACCTCGAAGTGGTAACATTGAAAGAGTAACAAATCCTGCTTACATGTGATCTGCCTTTCTGTTTCTTTTTAGCTGTTGTGGTGCATTGAGTTTCTGAAAAGAACCAAACTTCTATGGGAGAAAGAAGGCAGCAATCAGCTAAACTGTAGCTCCCATCACTTCTCAGAGAACTAACTTCAAAATTTTTTTTTCTTCAAAAATTGTGATGTTATTTTCAATTATGCATGTTCAATTCTTGAAAACAATGTCTAGGAGATGAATCCTAGAAGAATATCAATGTAATTAAAAGAAGCAACAAAACAAACAAAAACCCCTCAACCAACCAAACAAAATAAACTCCAAATTCTCAACTTGTTTTCTAAAAGATAGCCCTTAACAAAAAAGTTTCTACTTCTAACATTAGAAAGAATTGTACTAAGGGGTAATTATTTCAAACTGAAAAAGAACAGGTTTCAAATAGATATTAGGAAGAAATTCTTTACCAAAAGGGTGGTGAAGCCCTGGCACAGGTTGTCCAGAGAAGCTGTGGCTGCCCCATCCCTGGAAGTGTTCAAGGCCAGGTTGAATGGGGCTCTGAGCAACCTGGGATAGTGGAAGGTGTCCCTGCCCATGGCAGGGGGGTTGGAACAAGATGATCTCTAAGGTTCCTTCTGACCCAAACCATTCTCTGACTCTTTACAATTTGCAAGAACTACTCAGCCCAGCAAGAATTACTGCTTACAAAGCAGCTTTTGTGGAAGCAGCTAGGATCAGTTTGTGGAAAAAAGTTGAAATCTTGTCTCTTAAAATAAACTATACGACAAAACCATCAAAGGTAGTTTGTAATGAGTATCCTTCACAGTGATTTGTTTGAGCCTGCACTTCCAACTGTTGGACAAAGTCAATGAAAATTCAGTACTTTTTTTCTGACACAGAGTAGCTGCTAGATTTACAGCACTAAAATGAGAGTCTCCTAGGAACAAGTCCTCCCTGACTCCATTTTCAGCCTCTTTTCACAGTATGATTTGGAAGAGTCTTATGGATACTCAACAGTGCCAATAAAGACTTTCTCTCATACTTGTTAAACTCAGTCCAGTGAAAGCTTGTGCCTGTCAAGCTGTTTCTTCTAAAATCATATAATTTAGGTATTCTCTCTCTCACTTCCTCAATCTGGTGTTTTCTTTTCTTAGAACCTGATATTTTACTAGATATTGTCCTGCTTCTCTAGCCTCTCCTGCTTCACAGAAGTAGTTTAGCAATTTATCATGTTTGTTTTGGCTTTTTTGTTGTTTGTTTTGCTTTAGGGTTTTTTTAGTTGCTTTATTTTTTTCTTTTGTTTTTTACTATGTTGATATTTACCATTCTTTCACTAGCAGATATTTCCATATGTAACTACACATCTTTCCTTATCTCAAAATGTTACAAGGTTTTAATTCATTATGGGCTTTTCTAACACCTCCAGCGAGCTGCAAATTATGTTGTAGCCAGTTGAAACAAAAGAATGGAGCTAAAGCCAAAGCTATTCTCTTGCTGCTGTATCACATTCCACCATCAAGAGGATATGAAGTGTTTTATGTTCCTTGATCTTGTCAACGCTCTTGGGTTGAGATAGGAGGTTAAAGGGAGGTGACAAGGTTAAATGATTTGACTAACATCCCAAACAAGGCTCAATGTGATTATGAGCCTGCCTCAGCTTTCTAATAACGCACGTAATGAGGGAGAATTGGAAGCTTCCCACACCAACAGCTCATGCAGAAGTGATTTGTTTCTCTCTATACCCCGGCCACAATAGGCATCCATATATTTCTTTTAAGAATATTGTCATGGCCCACTAAATTACCCCTGGGCAGTGCTATCAGTGGTGTTCCACTTTGCCCCTTTATTTCTTTCTGTGACATTACTCTGTGCAGGGGTTACCAGAAAGACAGATGAAGTAGGAGTAGATGGGTCTCTAAGGGGTAATATATAGTAGGTACATAATAGAAAAAAGCAAGGATGGTGTTGTAACAGGAATTTTCATTTCTTTCTCCTCATTTCCAGAAGAAATTCCAGACATTGGAAATTTATTGTGCTGTGGTTATCAGGTTTATATTTTTTTAGACTCTAGCTTCTTTTCAGGGAACTTGACTCCTAATGGCCCTCTACTTTTTTCTCTTCCATTTTATTTTCTCTCTCACAATGGCAAATCAAAATTCTCAGTGGAGGAGAGAACTCCTGATAAATTCTCTTTTCATCATATCAGATAGTATTTTTATTGAGATCAAAGTCAGACAATGAAAAACACGTCAAAAATTGTGCAGGAGCATAGTTTGTGAATGGTGCAGTTTGACTAGCAGAAAAAGCAGCTCTTCTGGCAGCCAGGATATTGGAGAAATGTCTGGAAGCTTTTAATGTGGGTGTAAAAGTTGTCATGTGAAGTTGCTTTCGACCTGATGGATTTAATTGTTCCTCAGAGCCATCATGGTCTATCACCTCTATGAGTATTAAGGGACTCCTAAATCCATGGATAGATAATTTGGCTGCCACAGTTGCACCATAAATCCACATCCTTAAAGCCTTCATTAAATTTGTACAGACCATTTCTTAAGTGCAATTAACTGTGCGTTTCTTAAGAAAAGAAGCTGATTTGTTTCCATCTCCCATAGACCCCATTATTTCCCATTGTCCTTGTGGAAATGAGAATATATCTCCTGAAACTTGTTTAAAAGCATATCTGATTGCTGGGAATTGGAAATTGTTTATGACTTTTGCACTCCACCTGTATCACTACAGAGCACCAAACAAAGAAAATTTCCCCAGCTGGGTCCTAGTTTGGTTGAGCTTGGCAAGGTTTATGAAATACTGACATAGCTGTTGGAGACATCAGTTTGTGGGACACACTTGTCCCATTGATCTATTAAATTTTGCACTGGATTAATTTGTTTCAACTGTGACAACATAATCAATCGACTTTATCCACCGTTACTACTGGGCAGCCAAGCTAAAAATTACAATAAAATATTAAAAAGTATGGAAATCTGTGCATTTTGATTCATCACATTCTATAAACAAAGCTTAGCAGACCACTCAAAAATCATTCCAAAATCATTATTTCTAAAAGTTACTGAATAATCACTTGAAAAATATTACTAAATTTCTACTTTGGCAATAAAATTTCTGAAGTTAAGCTACCATTTGAGTTAATACCCGGTAATGTATCTTTTCAACTGGTTTGAACCTGCACACAACACAAATTCATGATTAAAACAGCATTAACAAGATGTTCATTGCTTTATAATAGGAAATAGTGTTTTCAAGAAAACATTATTTGCAGAAATACTTTTCATTAAAGTGGTTTAAGCTTGCATAACTTGCAATACCTAATGAAATGAACTTAGATATTCTAAATTCTCACTGCTTGGGAAACACTGTGCACCTTCAGAATCAAGTACTTACACAGCATGTACGACTATCTCATGTTGGTTTTGTGGAAGGAAGTTAATTTGACTGCATGAATAAAATAACTTACTTTGTTAATTAGACATTTTAATCAGAGATCCATTAGCTAATCAGAGCTAATCAGTGTTTCATCAAGACTGTAAATAGGCAACTCGGGATAAGATGGTCAGGACTCACAGGCTTGCATGCATAATTGGAAGCTGAGGATATTCTTTTTGAAGGTTTATCATTGAAGAAGGACCTACAAGATTGTCATCATTTTGATACAGAGAAAAAAATCAAGGACAAGAGAAGGTATTCCTTCTCACCAGCGGCTCATTACAGTAATTTTGGAAAGTGTATGTGAGAAAGAAAATTTGGATTCTTTTCATAGTAATGCCTGGCCAGCTAAAAGTTAGCTTTAGATTTCAGACTAAGGTGGCGCTGGGAGGTCAGTCAGCAATATTACATTGGCATTTGTGTTTAATCTGGGATTTTTAATGTTCAAGCCCTAAGTGAATCTCTGCAAATGCCAACAGAGCATTCACATTATGCTTTTCAAAGCTGGGCTTTCACTCACTGCCTCCTCATATTTCGCATCTAAGGTGATGGCTGATGTTTTCGAGAAATTAGTAAAGTCAAAAAAGAATCTAGGGTAATAATAAGAAAATTTACTAGTTTGCTTCATGTATTGCCAGATGAAATATTTACAACTACTTCTGCACCAAAGTATATCTTTTTCACAAGGAATGCCTTAATAACAGTAGCATTAACTGTCCTATTAACTGTGTAGTTGTCTGGCAAACACAGTTCTCTCCTCCTCTGATACCTCAGGCTATCCAGGAACAGGATAAAGGAGATAGCATAAAAATTAGGCAATCAACCATATGTAAGAAAAGACCTACTGCAACTGTTTCATGTTCAACTATCTCTTAGAAACTCACCTAAAATCTAGATTTCTTAATTTCACCTGCTTTTTGTTTTAAATTTAAAATAAAATTTATTCCACAAACAAATCAAATAGGTTACAAATTTCCAGAAAACTGGAACTTCTTTTGATGGGAAAGAGGGAAAAGCCAGCCAGGTCAATCTGCTCCCCAGCAAGGGACAAACTGAGCAAAGCTTTTACTGTTTTTCCAGCCTCCTCAGGATCAAAAGGAATCCTTTAATGCAGAAGGTGGAATTTTAATATTTTCCTCATCACCAAAGTACTGTTGCATTAGAAAAAAAGCTGGCATTTAGTACTCAAGTTAGTATTTGCAAACTAAAACAAATCTAGTTACTTCAACAAGATGCCATATGGTCTGTGAATTTACACTGTGCCAAGTTGGAAGAGTATTTTTTTTATTTCAATGGATGCCAAAAACCTATACTGAGTAGCTCAGTATATGTATTGTTGCCACCCTTCGCAGAAGTTTGGATTCACCAGATGAAATTAATGGAAGATAAAGGAAGTTATACAGAAGGGGAAATGGGAGATGGTCCCAGCAGAAAGTCCTCATTAGTTAGACTTCTGACAATGAAAGAAAATGGTCCTACCAGAGTCTGGCTTCAAGTTGCCCCTGAAGACCACAGAAAGTGGCACAAAAGACCATGTCTGAGCTTCCTTGGTACTCCACAGGCAAGTTCCTTCTTCTGCCATAGAATTTTGCTCACCCTTTGAACTGCTCGATACAGGTAACCACGTGTGACAGTGATTCTAAGCAGATACTGGGCATTTTCTTCACTGGTTGGGATGCTGGGAGCAACACCTATTTCCTATTTTACATAGCACAGATATGGTATAAATAACAAAACAGCGAAAACCCCAAACCCACACCAAACAAAACCCACAAACTTCTTGTTCTCCACCTCATTCTCAGAAATTTCACCTTTAAAATGAGTAGGATAATTTCTGATAATCTTAAAGTCTATCAATTGTTTTTTTTTTTTCTTTAAGTTATATCTGACATTCTTACTGAGCTTTACTGAAAGGTAAAGCACTATACTACCACAAAGCATTTCAACACTACAGCCTTACTATGTACTGCTCTGGAAGACAGAAAGAATACCAAAAAATTACTCAAACAGCAACGAGGAGGCTGACAGAGGGAGGGAATGACACTGAAAATTGAGGTCTGAGTTTAAAGGCTCATTGAATTTTCCTCAGCAAACAACATTAAACATTTTGTTGGGTTTATTTTTTTCTTTTTGGTGATATGAGCAGTTTTTCCAGTAGGAACTACATAAACTACTACTTCATTTAATCTAACACAGCCAAAAAGGGCTTTAAGAAGACAACATGAATCAGATTTAAACTAATGGCCTAGATAAATCTCACTAATCACTGGAGCCACCTAGTTTCAGCAGTCTCATTGAGAAGAAGCTGCTTGCCGTCTTGTCTGAGAATCTTCCTGGACAGCTGGAAAGCATCAAGCTTTATCTGCAAGTCTCAAAAAGTGCACAGCCTATTTGTATTTACAGGACATCAGCATTGCTGTTAATCAGACTCTGTGGCCTTGCTCTGTGAAGAAATCCCTGAAACTGCTCCTAGTCTCCTTGCCTGTTGTATGAGAAATATTTGGTTTCTTAAAGATAAGGTGGGAAAAGATATAATGCAATAAATGGGGGAAAAAGTACCTATTTCTATCTATTCAGATAGACTTTGCTAGTTCACCTGAGAGTAACACAAAAGTAATCGAGATTTGATAGGTTTTCATAACCAAAGCATATGAAACATAAGTATGCAGAGAAGAAAAGGCAACTTAACTGAAAAACCTAATGTAAGGAAATAAAATTCCTCTTCTGTCACTCTTTTCCAGTGAAAATAGATAGATCAGTAATTTAATATATGAAATGCTCTTTTCTCTTCCAGCTCCAGCAGTACCTCTTACCTTCAATCTTTCTACTTTCTTAGCAAATGGGGAAATGTAGCACTCACATGAAGTGATCACCCTTTTGATCCTCAAAGGTGATCAAATTAAGGTCTGGCTAAGAGGATTTTTAGGATGAACAACACTAAATACCTCACACGGATTATCCATTGTTCTTCCATCTGCTAATGGCCAAGGGAATATGCACTTCTCTAATGACTGTGGACCCAGTCAATCTAATCCATGTACTTACCCTCTCTGTACTTGGGGACTGCATTATAACACATGAGAAGATGAAAGGAGACTTAGAAACAGCTCGAGTTTGTTCCACCCCATTACTTAGAAGCACACAGCCTTCCTATCTCACCACCTGATGACAGCAGACACTATATTGCCTCCCCAATAAGCACTAAATCAATAAAGGCTCACTAGAGCTGGCCCATTCCGCCTTCAGGATCCTCTCTGACTGAGATACATGCGCCCTAAGCTGCAATCCCCAGAAATAAAATAACAATAAATAACCCAAGATGTAGGAACAAGATGCAGAAATTCCTTGGCAGCAGGGACTGCTGCAAGCTCCACTGGTATTTATGATTCTAAACCCACAAAAGCCTGGGCATATTCCAGCATCCCTGCTTCAGTAGGACTCCTCTGAGCTCAGGGGGAGTGCCATTATGCAATCAATTTCATGGCTGGAATCTCAATACATATCATTTAAACAAAACAAAATTAAATTGATGGGTCACAAGGTCATTTGGAAAGAATGCTTTTCTGACAATCAGTCCAGCCTGCCTTTTCTTTTCTACTTGTAATCTCCACCCTGTAAAGCAAAGGAGTTAGAGTCATTATCTGTGTTTGTATTTTATTATGTATGGTCCTGAGTTACCAGTGAATTCCCTTCCTGGGTTATCATAAAATATTACAGTGCTGTCTGGTCTTGCTACTGCAGTGAAGTGTCTTATCATGTTCATTCTTAGTCCCTGATTTCATGGGTTTTAAACTAAAAGTAAAAATGAGATTAAATGTTAGCAAACCAAACCAGAGCCTAAGAGAAATATTTTAAGCTGAGATGATAAAGTATGATTTTCCCCTTTACATATTCAGCCCTCTTGTGTATGCATCTATAGATATGTAGATGAGATGGACCCTTTTTGCCCAGACCCCTTTAGTCATGTTATTTTTGGAAGACTGGTTTGCTCTTTGAAAACAAACTGGAAGTGAGATTAGTTTAAAATATGTTAGCTAGTTGCAAATGAAAATTAAACTAAGGCACACAGAAGAGATATCAAGGATGTTTTAACAAAAGTACTCTCAAGATATTCTACCCAATATATCCATTTATCTGAATTTGTGGCCCTCAGACTCCATATGAAATCTTAGTGATTACAGATTTTTATATCCAAGTCTTAAAAAAACCCTGTTCAAATATGAAAAAAAGATTATTTCAAAGAAAAGTTTGAGAACACACCACACTGCCAAGTTCCCTGTATGTTATTATGCAGCACCTAATATTCATGTCATTGTTTTCTAAGTGACATGAGGTACCTTCCTGTGTTCCCCACCAGCTTATATCACACATTTCAGGATATTTTAGCAGTAATTCATTTCAAGTGTGCTTCCCTCACCTTGCAAAGAAATACCACGTCAGAGGAAATAATTTTCAAAGAAACTATTTTAAGAACAACGTGTTGAGATTAGGCCAAACATCTCTTATGCATAATGCAGTTGAGGTTAGAATTTTACATAAATGATGCCAAATAATATACATGGTTAATAAGTAAGTATTTTTATACATCTAGAAAGAAAACAGTAGGTAATAAACAACTGTCTCTTTCTCTTTTTGGTGTGATACATGTTTCTCCTGTTGGAGAAGAGTTGCTCCAAATCATAATGACAGTTTAATATATCAACATTGAATTCCTACCCACCTACAGTCTAAGGAGGTAAATTTTCCTATTTCTCTAACTGACAGCAAAAGGTCTGAACGGACTGAAGTTCAGATTCAACACCTGTCCAAGTAAAGAGAAGGGCCTTCCGATTCCAGCCCTTTCAGCCCCCCAAAGCTGCCTGAGTATATTCAGTTCTCATTTTCCACAGGAACAGGGAATGAAATGGCAAATATTCTTGGCAATACAGCCTAACCACTAATTCAAATCTGAGAAATCATACAAACTATGAAACATTCCAGATAAGCCAAGACCATTAACTAGAATGTCTTATCCAGCTCAGTTTCATTTCTATGAATGGCCAAGTCTGACACTGCTATTGCCTTTACGCCCACATATGGGAGAGAAAATTGGTCTGAAATGAGAAATGATTCATGTGAAGCAATGATGATTGAGTAGTGAACAGTTTCTACGTTTTTCTGAACTCCTCAATCCTGGGCTAACTATATCCTCAAAAGACTTTAAACAAAACTAATACTAGGATAAAACTACTTGCAGAAGGCTGAGTGTTCAGGCCTCAAGAAGGGGTTTGTCCAAGCAGACTTGGACAAGGTGCCACACATCAATAATCACCAAAAGCAGCAGTGAAAGCAGCATCAGCAGGAACTAAGAGAACAGTTTAAAATACACATTTTATAACCTTTTGCAATCTAACTATTTTAATTATTCAATAAGAATTCAAAGTGGGAGGTTAATAAAATATATCACTAGGTGTTCTTATCAATGAGCAGAGCTGTGAAGCCTGCATGATGATCTATCAATAAACCAAGAGGGCTGAAATCTTTCATTAACTTGTAAGAAGAAATGTATGTATTTCAATCCAAAATACTTGTATACACTAGGCTGATTTCAAGGGCGAACACAGTTGGGGCTGAAAACATTACAAGTGAGAACTAATTTTCAGCAGAAGCCTGTGGTGCAAAGAGAGCCAAAAGTAGAAATTAATCAGTTTTCATGGCAGATTAAAGGTGTCTTTCCCGTCTTCACTAGAGAAATAAGCTAGATGACTCAAAAAACTAGCTTTATTGGCCCAACTGCGTACCTACCACACAAAGGAAATTAATTTTGCAATGCTTTTTGCTCTCACATACTTGTGTATGCTTACACATTTGTCACTCTGATAAAAGTTCTTGCAATATGATATAAATTATGTGAATGTACATATCAAGCTTGTAGATAGGTGAGTTTTAGTTCACAGTGTATTCAGAGACCAAATGCATTTCAGTACAAATTCTAGATGCTTATTAAGTTACAAGTATTCCTCCATGGAAGAGTGAAGGTACCTTATTTTTTCATTTTTTCTTTTTGCCTCACTATTTTGTTATAGCATATATTGTATATACCATTTTGTAAATGTGATTGCCACCTTGGATAGGGAGTTCATTCAAAATTATAATTTTTTTTAGTTAGCATTTCAAATTAGAAATAATCTCAAAGGCACATTCGAGTGTTTGGAGTCAGGGTAGAGGAAACATAGTAAAAAGATTTGTGTGTTTTTAGCCTTCAGACCTTTTAGGTTATATTAATAATTCCCATTACTAAACCATGATTCGAAGAGACATTAAATGCTTGAGGAAGACTAGAAAGACACTTTAGTTCGTTCTCAGGAGCCAAATACAGTATGAAAAAGTGCACTAAGACTTCTCATCATTCATTCCTAGAAATCAGAATAGGAAAGAAATTAACTGAAAACATCCAAGTAACAAAGCTGAAATTAGTACTTTGAGAAAGAGCAGAAACATTCTTTATTGTTCTCTCACCCTCCCCACCTGTTTTTTTTTTTTTTTTAGGGCTGTTCTTGCTTGTGCCTGCAACTAAGAGTTAACATATATGCCATGAGAGAGCTATATCAAAATATTGCATTAGGATGACATTTCAGATTGCTGTACAGCTCTTCTAAAATGATTAAAGCTAATTCTAAGAAATCAGAGTAATAGCTGCTATTAAAAACCAAACTCAACTCCTGGGCTTCCTGGAAAGTTTGACATGACAGATATCTGCAAGACATTAATAATACAGAATAGAAATTAAGAGACCTTGGATCTGTTCCTGGCTGTGATATAAATTATTTGTGTTCTCTTGGGAGCAGGACTAAACTTCCGTGTATTGGGGCAGACCTACGTGGAAGGATCCAGACTTCTGTGAAAGCCTGGGCAAGGCAAATGTCTAAACATATTACCCTGCCAAGGTAGGTATACACTGTTTCATCGTCTGTAAAAATGAGGAAAAGCACTTGCTTCCATGTAACCCATGAAGTCTTCCAAAAACATATGCTTATGCCTACATTCAGGCTGCTGAGGATATGTACTCCTGTGAATGCTGCAGCAGGGCTTTCCTTTAAAGAGCTCACTGCTCCAGTCTGGGAAGAAAGCCAAACCTGGAGTAAATATGAACAGTTCAGTGCTGAAAACCAGCTCGTGAGAGAAGTGGAGGAGTGGCTGCCTGCAGCCATCCTTGCAAGATCCACTTTGTCCACAGCCAAAAAATGGTTGATTGGCCATCACAGACTGCCAAGAACACAGAAATAGAGCAGGGCAGTTACCAAAACGACACATGGATGCATGCATTTTTGTCCCCTGCTGAAATGATTATTGCTTGCACATGACATTCATTCTAGTTTTTCTTATTTTGGGATATTTATAGCAGAAGTAAAGGCCCGGAGTGCTAATTTTAAGGAAGTAATTTCCTAAGAAAATATAATCAATTTTCATCAAAATTGTTTAAAAAAATCTTATACCACTTGCTGAAATTATTTTCTTTGCTTTCCTATAAGTGTTGTCCTAAAATTAACAGCCTTTTAACAGATGCATTGGAATTGGATTAGCTCCTTTAAGTGTTTCCTTCCAAGCAGCCTCTCCTCCCATCTTTTGATAACCTTATTACTTATTTTGAGTGTGTGATTTTCGCAAACTTCTGCGCCAAGACATAGTTATAGCAGAGAAACAACTTTACAGATGGATGTTGTTAGAATAATGGCTGCAGCACAAGTTCTCTGTTTCACTATGAATGAGACCTAATCTGGTGGAAATTCCTGGTTTACCTTCAGAGAAGGTAGAAACCTCATCAGTTCTTGCACCATGACTGTTCTCTGGTGCATGCAGCATGAAATGGTTACAATAGAGAACCAAATTTTGTTCTAATTTTCAGGCAGGCTATTTCTGCATTGCCTACATATCAGAAAATGGGAATTAATTTTGAGTCATTAACACACACTTACAAACTGTTTTACACCAGCTCATCCTTTCCATATGCAACCATTTACAATGAGCATTCCTTCAGCAAACCTTTGAAAATTTTTATATGCATACCAGTAAAAACACACATAGGACCCATTCTCAAGACTCTCATTCGCAAGACTCAAATGCATCCCAAAGGTATGTAGGTTTATCAAACCACTCCTCCTTATTAAGCAGTCCTTTCTAACCTCCCAAGCAGCACACCAGGGGAACAGTTTCAATCCCTAAATCCTGACTCATTCTATCCCCATTATCACTGGTGGATAGCGAGACACAGCCTTTCTGACAATACAGAGGTTTTCAATATGAAATACAGAGTTAGCAGAGATCCAGTAGCTTCAAGCTGGAAAATTAGATAAGCTCAGTTTCTGAAACAGTTAAAATCACAATAAACAATTTCCTAGAGGCATGACAGCAACTGAAATCCCCAGGGTCGTTATCTTCTTGTGGATATACTTGGACTACACAGGAAGTTATTGGCTGACGAAAAAAATTCCTCTGATAAATTATATAGCCTCTGCATTGCAGGAAGTTGTCAGCATTATCAAATTGCTCACTCTGACATGAATAATAAATCTATGATTCCACAAAATAGTTCAGTAATGTCACTTATATTTTTCTGAGTTTTATGAGGAACAGATTCTCTCTTAGTTTGTGCTATGGTGCAAAATACTCCATTTATAAGTTCTGCTATAACAAAAACAAGAGTTTTCATTGCTATGTTGAAGGTTGTATTGTAAGCAAGGAAATCAGCCAACAGACAGATGGCACAATCTATATCCTCTGAACACAGGAAACATTATCCCTGTTATGGACATAATTTTGGGATAAGGACTCTAGCTAAGCGGTGCGGTGGGCACAGCCACCCACAACTCTTCCTTTAATGGGGTTTCAGTCTTCCCCATGACAAAGGAATCCATGGGAATCCAGCATTCCATCCATTTAAAGCAGAACTCATACTGAGTCTTGGGAGCTGTACTGAGCAGGATAGTTTTATTTTAGTCAATTTTTCACATAAGAAACACTTCCATAAAGTTTGTCAAGAAACAGATTGCAAACATGCAAATTAAATCCACCAAATTTCTTGAAGAGCACAAAGAACTGATTCTATGGTCCTGACTACTTCCTATTTTTTTTAGAAAATGTGAAGTTAATCACAGAAATTTGTAAAATATTTTTGAAAAGAATTATTCTGTATTTGAGAGTTCCACTAAATGGGAGAAATGGTGACAAGACATTAGGTAGCAAAAGTCATTTATTTAGCATATCTACTTGCAATCTTACTAAAAAAAACCAAAAAAAACCCAACTAAACCAAAACCAAATGCTCCTCAGGGACTGATTTTGTGTACATATGCCCATTGAAAAGGCAGGATTTATATCTCATTACACCATTAAGAAGGTTTTCTGAGATTAAAGGAAGATAATCAGCTTTCAAGTTTCTCCTGAAAACAGAAGTCAGGTCTAAATCCATATTGACAATGAACCAGACATTCATTTATAGGTAATACAATAAATAACACAGGTAAGGCAGTAGGAAGGTGATGGCCACACATCGGTATCACTTTAAAAAAGCTTAAGAAAGCGTCTTTACCCATACTGTCTTCTATGCATTTTAATTCAAGAACTACCCAAACAAAAATTGCTGGTGATTTTTTTATATTATGATTTCTACATCCTTTATTTACTTCCTGTAAAACTATTGCCAGTTTCTGACTTTCTTCCAAGCTCCAAATTATTTCAGAATGTGTCGGTCCCGTTCAGAATGTGATGTTTCATTTCAAGAGCTCCACATGTGTGCATGCTCACACAAGCTTAGTGGATCCAGCTTTAAATTCATTTTTCAGAGTGACACACAAAAGGGTCACGTATGGCTCATGTGGAAAATGACTGAAAGGTTTTAAGGGCATTAACTTTCCAAAAATTTGATCAGAAGCAACATTTTCTAAAGGTGGCTGTAAGATTCTCAGAGTTGCATGACATTACATCCCCTTATCACTCCTATTAATCATGACTAGTGTCCAACAGCATCTTTAGAGAGTTATGTGGAAATAAAGGATGCTCCTGGACCATGTTCTCCTCTTCTCTCAGTCACAAATTCTCTCTAAATTCTCCATAGTTTGGGATTTTGTTCACAAAAACAGCCCAGTTTTATCAGACTCTCAGTTTACTATGACAATACCTGTACTACATATGTAAAAGAAACAGAACTAAATGTGACATTACAAAGGAAAAAGACAAAGAAATATAGCATTCTTTTGCTCATGCTGCACCCTGCAAATAAAGTGTTCTCCCTGTGTTGGGCTGTTCAGTCCTGGAGAGAGCATTTTAAAACTAAACCCCAGGAGATCACCGCAGGTTGGGGTTGTAGGTAATCTTTGTGCTAGATATAATAGATCTTTTTGTACGTTAACATCACTTTTAACTACTAACAGACACTGACTTCTTAACCCTGGTGAGTAGCTTTTATTTATATTAAATTTATAAACCCATAGTGTTAGCTAAGCTGGATCTCCTTTCCAGCCTCTGAAGGGTAATTTGGAGCATCATTGAGATTCTAGATGATGACACTCTAATACTTGGCCTTTCTAAAAGAGACTCACCAAAAGTGGTGAAAAAATATTTAAAATTGCTTAACACCAGAAATCTTCTCTGTAAATTATTGAATGAAGTAGTTTGCTACTCTTTAAGTTGCCCTCCTGTGCCTTGAAACCCCCTTCAAAAAGAAAAACAAATATTCTGGGCAGAAACATGGTTGGCCAAAACACTCTGGAATTTGTTTTTTGGGGGGGGAAGGAGAGGAGAGGGAAGTGCATGTGTGAACACCATAGTAACTCTGAGGGGAGTTGTGTTCTTTCTTTAACTATGGTATAGTAATTTACTTGCCCATCTGTAAACAAATATCAAAGGACAGGCGAGACAAAGAAACTGAGCAACTTGATTTTATCTGAGGAGTCTGGCTAGTCTTTGAATTAGCAGCCTAATTTATCTGCTAATTCCATTTCTTAATCAAAAAGCTGTCTCGAAGTCAGACATTAGCATTTATCATCAGTTTGTCAGCTGGAGAACAAAATAGTAAACCTTTTTTCTCTCATATCACCAATATTAACTGAGTATATAAATCAGAAAATATCATGCTCATGAATGCAAAAGGAAAAAATGTCATACAGAATAGAGCAAATAACTGAATTCTTGTAGTCACATGAGAAAAAAAACTATGTTCTGTTCAAAGCAAGGTTTTTACCATTCATTTTTAAAAATAATAGAAAAATTCGAGATAAGTTATTTTTAGGTATGAAATACATAATAATAATAATAAATCTGAAAAAATACCATAATTAGCTCTGCTTTCTTTAGTACTCATGGTGAGGAACTTGATGGAATAATCTGTATTTCCCAAACTGCTCCAGTTTCATCAAAAAGAGGCACCAAATTCTACGAGTGCCCTATTTTTTGTTACTTAAAAAAGAACAACAACAGCTAGTAATATCTGTGTTCATCACAGTTTCAAGTTGGATTCAGGAACTGTGAGATGGCCTCTTTGGATGCTCTGCATTATTTATTTCGAAGCCAAGAACAAATCACTCATCTAGGCAAAAGCAGATAATAGAGAGCAATAACGTGTTAGTAGATATCCATCATGCTTTAGCACTGCTTTTAGTACCTTACACACTGACACTTGTTGGCCCATCTTCAATATTTTAATCTCAACATGAATGTACTGGAAAATGAAAGAAACTGAAATGGGCTCTCTTATTATTATGTTGTCACTGTGAACATTTGATGAAGTGGCCAGGTGAGGAGCTGCTCTGGCACACCCTGTGACACCAGCTGCAAGATTTCCGGCAGTACAACCCGCTGCTGTTATCACCCCACCTCATGTAATACTTTTGTGTTTGGAAGAACTAAGCCAGAAAAAAACCAGCTTGAACACAGAAGTTGCTATTCATTAAAAATGTTCTCTTTGTCCAAATATATCATCCAACTTCAGTTAATCCTCAGAAATTTAAGCACGTTTTCATTTCTCAAGCCATTTCTCTCTCTCAACATCTGTCTCAAAAAGGGAAATTGCTTCAAGCTTTTCTGTCTCCATGCTGCTCCTTAAAGGCTGAAGCAACTACAGAGAGGTATTTGCAAGATGTAAATGTCATCAGCAGGGAAAATGAGAATCTCATCCCAGGGCTAATTCAAACTAGCTTCTTTGAATGGATGCTAACTATTGGGGATACTCTTGAAATATTCTTGAAGTTGAAAAAGCTTATGGTCACAGAATTCAGCTCTAATTTTCCTTACAGCACACACTCTTAACAGCAAGATTCCACACACAGTAGATTCCTCTACACTCAAATTTATGCCTGAAATGTAGAAAACAGCTTTGTTCAAGTTTTACTAAAAAACTCGTGAATGGCCAGGTTAATTTTCAACTTCGAAACCTGAAATGTGTTTCTGATAACTTCATCAAAAAGTTTCTATATGCAGACCAGTATTTTAAAAGTAATCTAGCTCCTACAGGGATTAATGGTTAGAGTTCTTATCTGAAAATTATTTCTAATAGCCTTGGTTAGCAATTATTGCACTCTGTAAGATCTCCTAAGAAGTCAGCAGTCCTTTGATAGCAGATGGCAAGTCACATAATGAATCTGCAGAGATGTTTCAGATTCTTTATATAGTAACCACAATGTTCTTTCTATAGTAAGTGTCATTTCATACTCCTTGAAACTAAAAACAGTTAAACACACATTAGAATTCTGGACACATTGCTCAATGTAGTTTTGTTATTTTGTGCTAAAAGTGCTACAAATTTCCTTTAGAAGTCCCAATGCCACACTAACTTATCTTACATTTACTTTAAAAAAAAGAAAAATGAACTCAGTTGTAATGCATTTTTCCATTTAAAGGATTTTTTGCAAGTCTAAAAATGCTTAATTACAACAGAAAAGCTGAGGGGCTGACACACCTTGAACAAAGCAAGCAACTGTCTGAATTAAATAGTTCTGGAAACTTTAGCAGCTGCTTATGTGTTGTGAACATGATATCAACCTAAACTCATACATGGTTCCAAGAAAAGTTTTGTTTTGGTTAGGTATTGGGTAGAAAATTCTAATTGAACCAGATTGTAAGCCTAACACTCTAATGTTGACACACACAGACTCATACTTAATATATTTTTCCCTTCTTTTTTCCCTTCTTTTTACTACATGTACTTATTTATGGCTGTGCAGGCACTCTTCTAGGAACTTTGACTTCAAATTAAAATTAAAAAAAAGGAAAAGATCACTCCTCAATGCCTACACAAACTATTTAGAACCTATTTATACTTTACCATCACTCTTCTCAACTGCTTTCTAGCTTCCACATAGACTAACTGTAAAAAAAGCCTGTCTGTAATTATACCTTTATTTGCAGTGCTGCCTAGAACTGCCACATCTGCAACAGTAAAACCAAGCATAATATGAAAATGATTTTTAAGTTTAACAAATTACATTTTAAAGTTTGACTTTTATCCTAATAGTACATCACAGATGACTTTTCATGTAACAGAAATAAAAGAACATGAAAAAAATCTTACTTGCCTCCTAACAACAAAAGTTTATTTAATTTCTTTCTGTCCTGCCTCCCTACAAGCAAGCAGACAATTAATACCAGCATAGAGCTATAGGTATTGTTCTATCATGGGCAACATGGGCTCTATTTGACTTAAGGATCATCAATAACTGAGTTTCTGGAGTATTGAGACCCTCAGCAGAGCTCACTGATTTTTAAATATCCTTATTGAAAAATAGCATGAGGAATTTTTTATTAATCTTTTTTGCTCTACCTGCTTTGTGATAGTAATCTCCAAGCTACATGGTTTTTAATCTGTAACATAAAACAAAAAGAAAAAATCATTATATTCTCTTAACAGGAGCATTAATGAGATGCAGCTATAAATACCCTAAAGATATTTGTCCTAACTCAGAGAATACAAGGCAAATTTTTAGTGGGCATTCCCTGAAAAAATGGAGAACGTGCTAGTTTGCTACAGCATGGACAGTGCAATTCCCATGTTAGCCAACTAACAATATTACCGTGTCACTCTGAGGCATTATACAGAATTGTATGCCTCAAAGTGGGGTTTTACTTTGGGGTTTTGTGTTTACATAATTTTTCTTTTATTCAGAAAACATTTTAAAAAAAGGTATATATGCAAATGCGACTGTCCCAATGCCAGCCCAGGTGACATGTGGGGAGGCAGCCAGGGGAAGGGATGCTGCCTTTCTCCAGACTCCTCAGGCTGGGTAGCTCCAGAAAGGAAGACAGAGGCACCTCTGCCTGCCTCCCACTGAAACAGTTCATTTAGGCTGGAAATGGCAGAAAACAGGGAGGGAAACAGTGTCTCCTGTGCTGCCACTTCCAGAACCCCAGAGAGAGAGAAGTATTTGTAAAAAGATAAAAATTTAAATGCCAAAACAGCCTGGATTACACTGTTTTTGTGCCATGTACAGCAAAGTTGGTGTAGAAGTGAGGTGCCTGTGCCTGAGTTGGTCAGACTGCTCACTGAAACCCAGTGTTTCCAAATTCATTTCTGTCTCTGGGTTTTGTTCCCCCATGTCTCAATCAATGATTACTTAGGCTTGGCTGTGTTGAAGCCTATGGACAATATCAAACATTTTTTGTGGCTAACACAGGATCAAACATTTGCAAGTCTTCAGTACAACTGATACAATGATTTCTGCAAGAGGGATCAATGACTTCTGTCAATATTATTTCTGCAAAATGTTAATGATATGAATGACATTAAGTCAAATTGATCCAAACAAAAAAAAAACCACTTGATATTAATATATGGAGTATATTCAGGCCATATTGATGCTACAATAAAGGAAAAAGATCAATGGAAGCATTGCCAAATAAGTTGCTAACAATCAAACTAACAAAAAATAGATAAGCCTGTATAGGGTGTCCTTTATCAACTGTTTTGCTTTGGTGAAACACCATGCTGAACAATTTTTTAATTTAGTTTTTCAAAATTTAAGAAATTCATTGAATAAATATAGGAAGATAAATTAAAAAAAACCCAAACAAATAACACAGTAACAGGTAGATAAGTCTTTCCCTGTTCTACTTTAGTAGTTTTCTGTATTACTTCTCCCAGTCTGATTTCAGCATACACGTGACTATTGTTATATGACAACAGCTCAAGTGCCTCAAAAGATTTTGTCTCAATCTATTTTTCTAAAATCAACATCCAAGATGCATGGCAAGTTTCCAATATTAAGGAACAACTTTTTTTCCTACAGGCAGAGTCACTCCACAGCTCTTCCCAGTTGGATGGTTTTGCTCATCACCGAGACTCTTAAAAAGCTTACAAACAGTTAAAAAGGGATGTGAAATGTAGATTTGTGTCTGCTGCATGCTCCAAAATCACAGCTGGGACGTTCATAAAGGTCCACATTAAGATGGTCTTCTGACCAAAAGTAGAAGCCAGGAGATCTTAGAGCTGCTCTTGCGAAAAACAAACCTTGAGCTACAGTGAAGTTTCTCAATTACTTTCTCCATGAGATCACGATGGTAAACTGACAGATTATCTGCTTAATGCTCAAAATTAACTCCAGCATTTTCAGATGAAATAGTGCATAAGGCTGACAAAGCATTGCCATCAAAAGGCATTATAAAGTCATCATTGTTACTGGTGTACTACAAGATCTCAATAATGAAAAAAGATCTCATTTTATTATGCTAAAATAAGCCCTGAAACAAAGTAAATGGCAACTAGCATGCAATAGTGCATAATTTATCCACAGTTACTTACACTGGGGTTATTATTACATTACCCAAGAGTCTGAACAAGCACTCCCTACAAGCATGACATCTACTGTAATCCAGTCAGAATTTTATATTTAAAAGCATCAATCGGAGAGCAGGGAAAAAGGCACACTAATTTTGAACACATAAATATCCCTAGAAAATGCTGTTATTTCACATGCTACTTCTGTTTTCCTAGGCTTATGTATAGAATTGTGACATTACACATTCAATATTTTTGCTGCAGAAGTATACTACATTATCATAACCAATCTCAAGCTACCAAAAACCCCCCAAAACACCAAAATTATTTAAAAAATGAAAGGAAAGCATACCACTGGGAAAGAATAAAAAGCAGAAGACATATTACTATGGTCTGAATAATGTCACATTCCATTATTGATTAAAATGATTTTACCATGACATTTCATTCATCAGATTCCATTTCTCATTACACACAAACCCTTAATATTTATCAAGCTTACACAAGGCTTTTCTTCTCATCAAGCAATGCATTTCCTCTCTCCCCTTAAAAACTAGGTTATATTATGTTGAAGGGTCTACACTGTCTTTGAACTCTCTCCTTCTCACACTTGACCTCACTACCATCACTTTTTATCTCATTATAGTGGGTGTTATTAAGCATTTATGTCTAACAAGGTGATTTCAATGGTTCATCCTTTTTAAACAATCCTGTGATCATTTTCTGTTAGCAGGAAATAAAGACATTTCATTAAATCAAGATCTATCTGCTACCACTCAGAATTAATACTCTTTCTAGTCAGAACATTTAAGACCTTCACCATATACAATTGCAATACATTTTTGATGATTTAGGATGGAATTCTCCAATCCTCAGACATCCAGCATGCACATTAATTTCAAAGAGTGATTTTAGATTTTTACAGAAAGTAGGCTCAATGCCTTTGTTAAAGGAACAGATTCACCCTGCAATGCATTATGCTGTTATTATGGATGCCTAGGGAAAGCAAAGAGAACTGCAGGTGCATAAGAAATTTGCTCTAGATTAAATAAGTCTTTGTAATCACCCTCTGAAAATGTACTACATTGAGATCTACTCCATGTAATTGCTTTTTTTTTTTCTGGAAAAATATGTGAAACTAATTTAAAAAGTGATTACCATGGTAAAAAGTGGTGGCAGGTAAAAGGTAATTCTGCATTCTGTATTAGTAAACCTTCCCCAAAATCTCATAGTGAAAGCATGCACAATACAAGTAAAAGCATGTAAAACCTCAGCTCTGATATATTGCAGCTCATGAAAAAGCTTGTATTCATTTCATTAACTTTTTGACCAAATTTCATAGGATTAGCAATAAAACCATTTCACCTTATGGAGGTTATCTAGAAGACAAAGTGCTACCTACTTTTAATACTAAACACAGTCCTGCCTTATCTCCACATTATTATACACATCATTGGACTTTATCACTACAAACCAGTTGTGTTTGCAGAACTTCATCAAAAAACCTTCACTTTTTCTTTTCCTAAATAGACTGACAGGCTTATGATCCTCTCAATCTTAACCCGTAAAATAATTCACAGCTTGGAAACACTCCAATCAAACACAATATACTGACTGGTAGAAAATCTATTGACCAAAACAAAACAAACAAACTCCCCTCTCCTCCAAAAAAAAAAAACCAAACCAAAATTTGATCTGTATTATTTCAATGATTAACAATCTGAACTCTCAAAAACACTCTTTTATTTTATAAAGAATCTTTTCTCTTTCATAATTTAAAAATGAAAAAGGGTTTGATTTTTTTCTAATATTTCTCCAGCTGTGGGAAAGAGCAAAAACCAAGTTAAAATATTTTGCTTTTTTAATAATATATATTATTATATAAAATATATATTATATAAAATATATTTTTAAAAATTGTGACCCTATATATTTTGCTGTGTTTGAGATTGAGAAATAAATTAACATTTGACCAATATAAGAAATTCTCATCACAGTAAGTCATTTTAGACTTCAGCTTCAGGAACACAAGACAGTTAAAATGGCTTGATCATTTCCCATATAGGCTGAACCTTAAACTTCTAAGTTTCAGTGCAGCTGGCCAGTTTCTAAAGGTTTCCCCCCCAAAAAAATCATAGCTGGAGAATGATGAAGCATAATACAACATACAGCAAGCACATGGCATGTAAGCACATGTAAAAGATATTGCACACGAATTTGACACTAACAGTTACATTGCGTGCACTCCCAAGAACTAAAACAATCACTTGTAGGAAACTGGCCACAGTAAAGCAGTGGTCGATAAAAGCAATCATGCCAGCTAAATTGTAGTTGAAGTCAGTGGCACAATTATTTTTATTTTTAAAGCAGTGACATACCAGTGAAAACATTCCACTGAAGATGAAGAGTCTGGGATGTATCTATAAAGCAGATCCATCTGGAAGAGCAGCTGAAATAGTGAACAGAATGAATTTCCCACTTTTAGGTGTCTTGCATAATTTCTTAACCCTTGCCCTTAGATTTCAACAGATCTCTTCAGTCTAAGGCTTTCAGTATTTAACTACCAGCCCTAGATAAATACCTGAAAAAAGGGGCCCAGTTGCCTGAGCCTCTTAGACCTTACTTAGATAAATAAAACCAAGCCATTTTCCCCACATGTAGTACTTCTGTTCTGCTTAATCTTTACCTTTCTCTTTGGCTGTCTTTTAGATTTCATCTGTTGATATTGCACTTTCTGCCTTCAAAATCGAAATTATTTGTGTGTTGGTGCATATTTATGAGAAACAGCAATGTGTAAGAACTCAAGCTGTGAGGAAGTCTTTACCCTGAGAATCCCTGTGGTCCCTCAAAACTCTCCTCAGCTGTGGCAAACCCACAGGAGACCTATTTGTTTATGGAAGTATGCCAGGTGTTTCTCTTTCATAAATATTTAATTAATCAATCTTGTGAGGAAAAATGCAGCCTGCACAACACTCCCGGTAATGAATATGTGTTAGCTGTCTCAATTTTTTCCCCTCAGAAGCTGATTAGTTATGTCATTTGCAAAAGAAAGCGGATCCATTGTATTTCAGAAAGGGAAGCAGAGCACAGTGGTTTTGGGGGAGAAGTTTGTACCAAATAAGACACAGAAAAGAGGGAATAGTAAAAACTACAGCTGTTCTGTTAGCAGAAAGGGGATGCCACAGGCCAGTGATTTGAAAATAATGCTTTTTCATTTTATCATGATGAAGAGCCAGTTCAAAGGGATGCACAAAACCCACTCACCCAGGTATATCGGGTCACTTTACTGAGTCCTGGTATTATGGCCAGCCAGGCCCTCCTGACATCTGAAACCCTTTCCCATCCTTTCACCCATGAGAACCTGTGGATCACATCTCAGTGTGCGTAAGCAGCACTAAACATGTACTTGTTTGTAAAGAAAAATAAAAGCATATCTGAGGGAATACTGGACACACTGATCTGCAATTAGATCTAAGTAAGTACAGATTATCAAAGACTTTAAATTTCTTTACATTTGCTAGAAGTACAGTTTCAAGTATGTGGTTAGGAATATAACACCCTGATGTAGGATGACAAAGATACCACCAGACCACAGTTCTGAGGACCTAAGATTGATGCCTGACTCTGCATGGTAAAAAATCTACTTAAATGGCAACAAAGAGCTCGCTCTGTCACACATCTACCATGCTCAGGGTTTGCCTGGGGTTGTACAGAACTAAATTAAAGCTGAATAAATGTACTCAAGCTTTAACTGCACACAGGATTGAAAAATGTGGAAAAGTCAAAAGGAACTTTAAGGTCTGCCCAATGATAAACAATATAGTGACTATCACAAAGCAAAAGAAAACTCAAATGGTCTTTACTTTGTGTTTTAGACTCATCTTTGGGCCTACTTTCTTGCTGGGTATCACACAAGGGCTTTTTATATATAATAAATATAAAAATATAAATATAAGATAAATAATTCTTTTGTTAAGGCAAGGTGTGTAGATGACAATTTAACAGGGGCTTAGTCCTTGGCAGTGCTCAGCACTGGCATTAGGGTTTGTTACTTTTCTTTTTTAGCAATATCACATAGTCATAGCGTCTTACTGGGGCTAAAACACAAAAATGACAGGTAAAAACACAATCACATAGTCAGTGTCTCTGGGGCCGGGCTTTTACTTCTACAGATTGTCACTTAGGAATTAATTAAAAAGAAAAAAAAAAAACACAAACAAAAACCAATGTGTTTTGGATTTCGCAAAATGAGGTATTTTAGCTCATCATCTAATAAAACCATATTTTATACCAATTCTCACAGGAAGTAAGATATAATAGTGACAAAAAAGCTCTAAACTAAGGAAGTTTTAATTCCTGTACTTAGACATTTACTCATAAGCATGAGGTTTGTACTGATGACAGTTAACTTTATTTAACTATTGTTAATAATATTTTAAGATCTGTGATGGGTACTGAGCTACTGCTGTCTGCCAACAATATATTTCAGCCTTGCTGCACGTTTTGCAGGCATGGCTCAACACACAGTGTTAATCTGGCTCATGCTTAGGCTATTCTACTTGTAAAAGCTTGAATCCAAGGACTTCTTAGTTCTGGATTGTTATGCAAAATTTACATTAATTCAGGCTGGGCTTTCTCTTCACAACATTTCAATTACATGAGAAAAGAGGAGTAAAATTTTCTATTTTAATTTAAACATGACAAGTCATTCCATGACATTTAGGAGTTCAACACTCATGCCTACAATAGCAGATTTCTCCTCTTCTGGATTCCTTGGTTTTACACACATCATTCTTTTCATCTTCTTTGTTTTCTTGGCACAACTTCCTTGTTGTTCCTTCCCTGTTGTTCCTTTTCTTATAAATGAAGGAGTACACATTTCTTCCCATTTTCTCCCCATTCAGGAGCCCATAAAAAGTAAATATGCAGAGCCAAAGTTGTACACATGAAAAAACAATGTCAGTCACCTAGAATACATCTAATTTTAAACAATGAAATATGACAATAAAACTGCTATTTTATCAGTCCCCTCTGCTTTATAAAGTCAGAGTCAGTGTATGGTACAAAACTCTGCCTTATATAACACAGATACCTATTAAAAAGACACACTCGGCACTTTAAAGCACTGTGTTCATTAGCTGATTTCAGGGTTTCCTCAAGTGATTATTTAAAGGACCATCGAATACAAAATGATGGTGGCAGAATAATATGAAGTAGCATAAAAAGCTTACAACTGGTGACATCTTTGACTTGAAACACTTGACTGTAAAAAATATCTTACTTTTCGCATAAATGTTTCTTGCACCTACACAACTTGCATAGAAATGCAAAATAAACCCCACAAAAATACCTTGTGAATTGTCTGTACAAGACCTTTTTCGTTTAAAACTATGTTTCACATTTACAGCCTTGTTCTTCGTGGAAAACATAAACAAATTAAATTCGTGGAGAGAAGTAATTTTACAAAAATGAAAGGAGAAATCATAAATGAGACATCATCTAAAAAAAAAAAAAGGCAACCTCCCCTCTCCCCCCACCCCCCCAAATGACAGTATGTAGAGCTTTTTGGCATTGATATTATCTAAAGTGATGGGTTCTCTTTAGGTTATCATGTTTCTTAGGTTTTGTGAGAGATGCTGGTTGAGACATTTTTGAAGAACTTCCCCAGAAACCTGAAGCGTCCTTCTTGTTTATGTATCTATGCTGCAAACCACCATTCTTCACCACACTCCTCCCTCCTGCATCTCTTCCAGCATATATTTGGAGTAGAGTTTAGGCTAAACACAAAGGCTGACAGGCTTTTCCAGTGGCAGACAAAGCAGTACTTAGTACTCAGTGAATTCACAGATGAAAAGGGTACCTGTAGTGCCACAAACCTTCTAAGACATTGTCAGTCTTACCAGAAAACCACGGGCATGTTTAGGTTCACGTCTGACCATGTTAATTTGAAGGAGTCGCTTAAGAATAGGAAAGGTTATTTGGTGACATATGGGATCATTTTCCTTGTTGTTTCCTCTTTTACTTTATGCATCTTGACCTTTTCCAGCTATCCCAAGAGGAAACTAATGTGATCTCAAAGAAGCATTCAGGCATTGGTATATTATTGCTCTGTAGCTTAACTGCGCAAGGATTCAGTTACCATATTTATGTGGATGAGGTTTCTTAAGGGAACTTCTGTAGCTCAATATGACTTTTCCAGGAATTTGTTAATATTGTTAACAGAAATGTAGCCTGGGAATACTATATTAAAATATCAATTCCTTCTCAGAAAAGAATCAGATAAATATGTCTGTCCAGGACTACTACAGCAGTAATTATAATCTCAAAGGATGTAGTTGCATTATCTAGCTCCCCAGTGGATAAATTGCAAGGTCAGTATTAGTGAGAAAACTTGTCTGCTATTGAAAAATAACATAGCACTAGTTTTGATGCAGTGCCCTAGCATTCTTATGCAACTGAGGTTTTCTTTCCACTTTTGTCACTTTAGATAAAATTAAAGACAAAGAAAAACACCATCACTGCCAGCGATGACATGCAAGAAGAAAATACATGGAAAACAATAGGACTGACTGGGAAGGAGACTATAAAAATAGTGATATGCACAGCAATGCATCCTACACACACAAAAACCCTCAACAAAACAACAAACAAACAACACAAAAAAAAAAAAAAAAAGATTATATAATGAAATACAATGCAAATCTCTCATAAATCCCCTGGTAGATCACACAGCCAATGGTACCCCAGCTCCAGAAAGTCATTTCATAGCACCATTCATGAGAGCACCAGCAAATCTACTTCTCATTAGCAGCAGCAAACAGTGATCCTGGTGATTCAGTGAGTCAGTCTTGGCGGTTCATTCACTTCTGCCAAGAGCCTGAGGAGGTTGCTCCACCTCTGCTTGTCCTGCCTACATCACAGTCCACCTTGCTGGGACCTTTAGGCTTCTTCATAGCTCTAGTGGTTACTCTTACAGAAAGGTAGAGAAAATTTAATGATCAATGAAAATGCTGGAGGAACGTGACATTGAGAAAACTGATTCCCTGGCAGTCATGGAGTGTGGTGACATTCACCAGCACATGGCAGATCAAGTATTCCAAGGAATGGGCCTTCTCCCTAGCAGGGTACTCTTGATCCCTTTTCTCCTCAGGGCACCAACAAACTCTCCCACTATTGTCCCTCTTCACCAGAGGTCTACCCGCTGCTCAGATGATTTTCTTACAGAAATACAATTTTTTAAGATACACTTTTGACCACGCTGATATATACGAACACACCGAGTCCGAAAACACATATTTCTTTAAAATTTTTCTCCCTCTGTTAAATGGGACTGACATTGCAAATTAATAGATCCTGGACATGGATAGAGAGAAAGGACTGCATCCTGGCAGACAGCTCATATAAAATTCTTTCCTTGGGAAAGAGGCTTAATGGTATTTAGAGAAAGGACAGAAAGGGTAACACATAAAGTTTGGTACAGACAAGGCCCAGAAGGACCAATGGTTTCTTAGTGGAAAGCTCATGCCAGCCAGAACTGAGTAAAAAAATCAGACAAAGCCTTGTGTTTGCTGGAATCACAACAGAGGAAACTGTCTCCTGGATTATTTTACATCAGCTATCATTAGACAGCTCAACACCTGTAGGCTGGCCAGTGTTAGCAAAAGGTCACTAATGCTGGCTGCTTCTTAAGGCAAATTCTGCAACCCATGCTGGACATAATGCTACAATGCAACAGAACTCACTTTAAATCTGTTTCTATGATTGTCAATATCCCATTTCCTGCAATGAGTGACCACAATGGAAAGCAAGACATTCATAGTTTGGAAGGAAAGACAAACCCTCAGTGATCTGTGTATCTTCACTAATGGACCTTACCTGTGTGGCTCTGATTCATACCAACCCATTTCTTTATGCCACCCTACGTTCAACTAACGAAGAAATTCCTCCACAGTGGGGGAGTACAGAAAGTGGTAAAAATGGAAGAAATGCAGTGCTGGGTGCCACAAGACAAGAAAGATATAGAGGAGTCAGAGAGTATCCAAAGGAGGGCTACAAAGAAGGTGAAGGCACTTGAAAGAAAGTTTGTGAGGAGCGGCTGAGGTCACTTGGTCTGTTCAGCCTGGAGAAGAGGAGACACCTCACTGTGGTCTTCAACACCATCAGGAGGGGAAGTGGAGAAGCAGGGACTGATCTCTTCTCTCTGGCGACCAGTGACAGGATCTGAGGAAATGGCCTGAAGCTGTGTTTTGGGAGGTTTGGGCTGGATATCAGGAAAAGGTTCTTCACCCAGAGGGTGGCTGGGCACTGGAACAAGCTCCTCAGGGAAGTGGTCTCAGCACCAAGCCTGCCAGAGCTCAAGAAGTGTTTGGACAATGCTCTCAGGCACATGGCAGGATTTTTGGGGTGTCCTGTGCAGGGCCAGGAATTGGACTTCAATTATATGTGTGGATCCCTTGCAGCTCAGGATAATCTATGATATCTTAATTTTCCTCTGAGTGTGACAAACACTACCAAAAAAAGTCCCATCATACACAAAAAATGTGGTGTAAAAGAGCAATAATGAACAGGGAACTATAGTCTACATTGTCATTGTTCTTCATAACTATTATAAACCTTATCCTCTAAAAGGATTGGTTTCAGAATAAATTCAACCTATTCTCAAATGAGCTTTTCTTTGTAACTGGAACATCAAAAATTTATTTTGTTTTATTAGGAAAAGTTGATTTGTTTTTTTTCCCAGAAGTTGATCAAATCTGAGCAGTTCACTTTCCTGATACACTAAGAACATTTAAATGAGGCTATAGTAAGAAAGCTAACACAATATAGTTATAGAATGGGTATTTTTTGAATTTTTGTGAAAGATTAATGATAGTTATAAAAAGCAAAGCTTACTGATCTGTTATATGACAGCAGCAAATAAAAAAGCAGATTCAGGACTATTAACAAGTATAATTATATTCAGTCATTCCTTTTAAAATTGCTTAAAGCTCAGCTGGATTTAATATTTCCTTCAATCAACAACATGCAGGATGTGCGGAAGAATAAATTATGATTAAAATACAGACAATATGAAGCAAGGAGATGTAGACCATTAATTTAATTCATGACATTTTCAACACCACTTTTATGAAAGTCATGGATTTTATTCAAATGGACTTTATAGAGCTTTTGAAGTAAGCAGTCTTTGAAGTTCTTCCTTTATTTGTTGTTACACTTATCATGAAATGTCAAAGAAAAATGGTTTATTACTATCAGAGGTGCTTTATTACTCATTTTAGGGGGATTATCAAAATGAGAATCTCCATCCAAGGACAGATTTATCAGGTCATAAATTTTGCACATTATTTTGATAATAAAAATTGGCATTGTAATTATCCATTTCCCCGAGATATTTCCTCTGCAGGAGGAGGCTGACAAAAACTCCACCACCTTATGAAAGTTTGACTCAGCCTACACTCATTCTTGCTGCATAATGAAGCAGGAAAATAGACTGTTAAATATAAATTGTTAAAAATAAAGCTTGATATTCACATATTCAGTATCTATGAACTAGTCTCTGTTATTATATAAATTTCAGTAAAATTAAAGAAACATTTTGAATTCTAATCTTGAATAAAGATTTTTCTTGCTTAATATCATTGTTAAGAGTGTTTTGAATTGTTTTTAGAGTATGATAGCTATGAGTCAATAAGGGTGGATTATAAACATATAAAAACCAAAATCTAGATAATTATCTCTTTCAGAAAAAAATTATCCATTTCTAGAATCGTTTGGGAGAAGAAATATGGGAAGAAAAGAAGATACCACTATTGTCAGAAGGATGTTTTATTTCTCACTTTCGCTTCAGTGTCAAATGACAGGGATGTAGAATTCTATAAATTTCTGTTCAAGATTGATATGTTGTTACTAGGACAGAAAAATAAGGAAGATGCACATGAACTTGCCAGCATTTTCATTTGGGATTAAAAATTGAATTCCGAAGCACTTAATAATCTAGAAACAATTACATTTTAAGTGGAATTCTGCTTATGAAAAAGTCTTTTGCCATTCTTGGGAGCTTGAGTAGGAGAGGTTCAGAAGTGAGAAGCAAGTGCAGAGCTTAAAAATTCTTGAAGTAAAGCTTTTAGATGTGAATACTCAAAACATTCAGGAAGCCAGGCCTCTTGAATCCTGTCAAAATTTTTAATCTCAATCCTTAGAAAACTTTGTAGGCAAGAAGAAAAAATATCACAGTCTTCCAAGTCTTTAGCAATTCAAGATTTTTCTTTAAATAATGGCTCATTGAAAATCTGCTTACATCAGTCAGGTGCTTTATAAATATCTACCAGTGATTTCAGTTATCAAAAGAAATACTACATTGCAAAAACTGAATTCAGAAAGTAGATATTTCACTCTCCTACACCAGATGGATGCCAGTCATTGTGAGCAATAGATCAGTGGCCTCTTTTGGCTCTAAATAAAAGAAACGTTGTGGAGTTGTTTCTAATTAGGACACCATACATTAAATGCACTGCTGAAAAGCCAGTCTTGCAGATTTACAAGGCCTTTCATACTGAGAATGATGATAAAGGTGCAAAAAAGTATGTGTTACAGTAAAACCAGTCCATAGTACTTTTTAAATGGCCAGAAATTAAACCCTTTTGTAGGAAAATACTCTGTCTAGGTTTACCATGGCATAGCAAAAGTCACAGTGAAATCAACAGAAACATTTCTGCTGTAGAGTTCTGCACAGAAAAAAAACAACCAAGTTGCCTTAATTAGATGTTTGAAAAATAAGCACAAGGATGTGTGAGTGCATCTACATGTATTTTGTGTTGTGAAACTCAGATCTCGATTTGAATCAGAGCTTTGATCTCTATAGTTTCAGATGATTCATTATAAAGTCATAACAAAATCAGCACAGATTCTCCAAACAAGCAATTTGGGTCCAAATCTACAACCTGCTTTATGTTTAGTGCTGATTTTCAGACAAACAATTCTCTTCTCACCACTGTCTGAAATTTCTCTGGGGACGGGGAATAGGAAGGAAAGTAAACATCCCAAATGTAAAGTCACAAAGCCCTCGAGAGACTTCCAGTTGAAACTTTAGCAAGCATGTTGTTGGCAAACATTTACTTTTGGCAATATGCAGAAGTGTTGGGTTTTGGTATATGGATTCTGAAACTAAAAAATGACCTGAAATGTGAGTAAATGGAATTTTAGATCATGTTTGTTATCCACTAAATAATTCATTGTCCCATTTTATACATGCAGCCTTTAATTAACTTACTGACTCAGATGCATGATACTGCTAATCCATTCATTTCCCCAAGCCCGCTGAAAAGTATAAAACATGTGTGGGCACAAGCAAAAGACTGGGAGATTATTAAGAAAGAATTTTTAATCAGAAAACCTCAGACAGCTGGATCCTCTTCTCCCAGCTATGAAGACCAGATTGAGGACTGATTGATAACACCTGTTAACTACTGTCTTTTTCCTGAAGCTGTTGAGTCATAAGCCTGTACAAGTATTTTTTTCCTGAAATACTGGTCACAATAGCACAAACCACTTAATAATAATTCTGAGTAAAATGTTTAAGTATCTGCATGTACCAAGCACCCAATTTCAGCCTGACTAGAAAATATATTTAGTAAAATAGCCTTCAGTGACAAGTAGAACTTGGATAATTTATACTGAAAGGCATATGCATGTGTTTATATCAACAAATACATCTGAAGAAGATGTATTCCTGTTACAAACCAATTCTGCCTTAAACATCTGCAAAAATATCCAACCTCTTTTCTTAGACCAACATTTAATTACTAAATGTGCTATTTTGTCTTTACAGATGCCTTTGTACCTTCCTTTTCAGGGAAGAACAGATTTTTTTTCACCAATAAAATTCAAAACAAGGGGTTCCAATAGCATCCAACTATATGATAACACCACATAAAAATGATATACTAGATAAAGTATCAGGAATTTAAAAAAAGAACTCTTACAACAGAATTCCAGTAGCTAATAATTTTCCTTTTTTCTGTGTCAGATAAGGTAATTCATTTTGCTTGAAGACCTCTTTTCACCATATTACACAGACCTAAATTTCACTCCAGCCTGTGTTGCCTTTGCAAGGCTTTTAATAGAAATGTATCAATAAATGCTTTCTGTGGACATACGTTATAGGATCGAGAGACAGATGTAATTCCTCCATTCCTCTCCCTTGATCCTAGTCTACATAATTAAGTATCAGACTAGATAATCCCTTAGGTCCGTTCATTATTCCAGTCTATTTAATACCAGCATATCACTCTGGGATAGGTTACAGTGGTCTTACAGGCCTTAAAATGTATAGGTTAAAAGATTTACAAGGTAACTGAAGTTGTGACCTCCTTCTTGGGGGAAGGGAAGAGGCATTAAAGGAAGGATAATTCAGAGAAATGTGACTTAAGTGCAGCACTAGAGCTATAACCCCTCAAGTTATTTAAACCTTTGTCTTTTACCCTATAGTCCCTGCTGGGTGAAATCTCCGGTTGGCCTAAAAGACTTAATCACCTCTGGCTGGATGAGTATAAGCGGTTCATTTGCATAAGTACTTGTCATTATCATTAAGTGTGTTTGCTTTCAGATATATTTAAGTCCACATTAACTCCTTCTTGCTTGACATTAGGATGTCTCAAATTGGCAGTGGCTGCATTGTATTTCCCCTGAACCGGTCTCCTACTTAAGACATACCTAGGATAGCTGTGTTCTTTAAATACTCATCAAAGGGAAACGATTCCATCTACTGCATGAAAAATTTAAGACACATAATTTCTGTACAGAGTTAAGATGTGGTCACAGAGAAATGAAAATACAGGCTCTAAAGCATAAAACACTATAGCAAATGGGGTAGAGTAACCCAATTGCCATAACACCTCCCCCTGGGGCTCAGAAATCTCTAGTTGCAATCATAGCTCTACACAGACCACTGCAACAGGCAAAAGTTTAAGTGCCTGCAACTTGATGTAAAGCCAAGTGGTAGGGTTAAGCATCCAGCCACTGTGTAAGAGATACATTATTTACCAGGGAAACTCAGGGTGCTTACATTCCTCTTCCATACATTCTGGGAAAACAGCTGGACATACTTGCTTCTGTTCTTCATTGTGTTGGCTCCATGCACCCCATTATGGAAAAAAAAAATAAGAAAAAATTCTTTACTGTGAGGGTTGTGAGGCACTGGAACAGGTTGCCCAGAGAGGTTGTGGATATCCCATCCCTGGAAGTGTTCAAGGCCAGATTGGATGGGGCTCTGAGCATCCTGGTCTAGAGGAAGGTGTCCCTGTCCATGGCAGGGGGTTGGAACTAAATCATCTTTAATGTCCCTTCCAACCCAGGCCATTCTATGATTGTGTGGACATTGTGAGGAGGTGACACCTCAGGAAGAAGAATCAAAGAGCTCCCAGCAGAACCATGGTGCTGCTGTTTGAGGCTGGCAATCCCACCACTTCCCAAAGTCTGAGCTACTCTGTGGCAATCCTGGGCATGGACCTTTTCAAGGATGTCTCTCCTTTTGTCCCAGAACATGAACATTTTGGACTTTCTAAGACAAAGGCAACTGCCCTTGTGAGATGAGGGCACTGAAACCTAGGAAATGAGGGGACATAAGACAGGGAGAGACATTATTTACCTGCTGGTTATGGTAAATAACCAGGAACAGACCTGCCTCTAAGGCTTACTGTCTGAACTTCTATACATTTTAAATTGGTGAAAACAGATGCAAACTTGAGATCTAGAATGAAATTAAAAATCTCTGATGAACATGAAAAATCTGATAAACTAAAGAATCACATCCCTTTCACTTGGTCTCCTTCAGGGCATATGAGTCCTGAGAGGCTCTTTTTCTACCTAATTTTGGAGAGCATCCATCTTGAAAAACTTACTACTCTGGATAGAGCACATTTTCAGAACGAGACAAGAGTTTTAGCTGAAAGTAAAACCAAACCTTGGTGTTCCACTGCCTAGTAAAGCAGCCTAACAATTAAGCTACTGATATAGAAGTTAAGGACTATGTAACAGTGCCTTTACTCTAAAAGCATTTTACCTTAGTCTTAAAACAAAACATTTAAAATTTATTTAAAATAAATATCTTATAAACACTTTTTTTATAAGAGGCTACTTTCATCTGACATGTTCCAGAAATGTTCAGAGTTTACAGATTGGATGGGTATTTAGGTATGAATCTGTGTAGTTTCTGACTTAGTTTTGCAGAAACAGAGACCAGGTCAGTTCTAAGCCTGCCACATGACATTTAACTTATTAACTTACAAGAACTTAAAAGAAACTCAAAAAAGAGAGCTTCTCAGGAAGATTAGACAGCTCTAAACATTTCGTCTCAACATCTGAGCAGGTTTCTTGGACCATAATTTTTACTTCAGATGTCAGATCCCCAGTTCATGTTTCCAAAATAACTGTTCACATTTCCTAGTTCTCCTCTGACAATGAACAGATTAGTGCAGAGTCTGTTCTTCTAACATACACAAAGTAACATTTAAGAACACTTCCTCATACCTCCCTTAAGTCAGTGGTAAAAATATTCCTTACTGATTCCTGAAAACCTGGGTTACAAAACCCCCTTCTGCCGCAGTTACAGAACATGTGGTAATGATAGCCTCGGGCTTCCCCATGTAAAAGTTAGGCTACAATCGTCTTGAAAACCTTTCTTGCATTTTCATAGCATGAGACTTTAGGCAAAAAGACTAATATAATCTGCTGCTATATCAAACTAACATGTAATATATTCAGGTCACATTAATTATTAATTTCTTACACATGGTATAAAATACACATTTTTACATCTATTATTTTTCTTGAGAATAACATGTGAATTGTATTTTGCATACAGCTTTATTTATAATTGTGGTAAACTACATATAAACACATACTTATGCACTCAGAATGGATGTTTATAATAAAAGTTAGTCACAGTCAGGATTCTTAACTCATTGTTTTCTACAATCTCACTATTAGAAGTGTTTTAGGAAAAGAGGAATCACACCCCTTAATAATCTGTTGCTTTATTTTTTTTTAATATCTCCTGTGCTGAAACATTCATCACAGAAACTTAAGTTGGAGAGCAAAGGAAAACATACTTGTTTAGAAATCTTAAATGGCTAAACAAAGTGAATATCATTTGGTAGAAATCTACGAAGCAGAATGATAATCTCTGGAGGAGTTTTATCAGTGTCTGAGTTGGGTGCAACGTTGTTTGGCAAGTTTTCATACTTGTTTCCAAAATGGATGTGTACAGTCCTCACCTCATGCAATATTTTCCTACAAGCAGAAAGCCTGAATTGCTGCTTACGTTAATGTGCACTAGGTCATGCCTGCTTTCAACAATTCATATTAAATCCACGTTATCTCTGCATGTACTTGTGATAAGCCTGTAAACCTGTAAACAACATTCATCAGTATATTCACAGCTGAAATTAATTTTGCATCTTTTCTACTAACCCTCTCTTTCAAGGGTCTTGTAGAAATAATTTCCTGATAACGTAGAAATGTCACTCATATTTCCCAAATTTTAATGTCAGGCATAGTCACCTCACTTCCTGAAAATATCACCAAATACATTTTTAAAGCAAAAACAGGATTGAACATTTATAAATCTAACAAGAATGTAATGAAAAATAACTCTAGGACAGACAAATTGCCAGCTCTGACCAACTTTGGCAACTGAGGTACCACGAATATTTCTGCTTCCACTCCTGTTCACAACATAAACAGACCCCTGAACTGAAGCCTGTGCAATACTGACACAAGAACAGAACTTTCTGACGCATTTCCTACTTAGGGATCACAAGCAATTTTTTTTTAAACGTTTGTTTCTAAAGTTCTATCTGAGAATGAACAAGGCATATCTGCCATTCTCGATATGCTCTAGTCAAATGGATCAAATATAACTATAAATGTGTGATTCATAAAAGATTTCCCATTACAACAGTTTCTTTTCTATTTTAAAATAGAAAAGGAAATATTTACATTTTTTCCACTGTAACTATGAACAGCAGGTTTGTTGAATACAAGTCTATCTGAAAGACAGAAGTATATTCGAAACCACAATATGCTGAATGGAAGGCAGGTAATTTTTTTTTTTCATAATTAAATTTATTTTATTTTACAGTTAAGAGATTTGGTCCTGATAGTAGTACAGAAACTCCCATTTGGGAGCCAGGCACTTTGCTTGATTGAGACAATTCTTGTTCTATTTCCTGCAGATCAGACTGATAAAAGACAGTGCTAACACTAAAAATGTACATCATCACAAGTATATTTTTCTTGAAGTCAATATCACCTCAGCCTACAGCTCACTATATACAGATAAACATTCTAAAACACAAAGCAGAAGCCAGTGGAATATTACAGTACATTTTTTGCCTTATATCTATAGTCATTAGGCTAAGTGTCTTGGAAAGGAAAACTATGAAGTGTATTAATTACCAATAGGTTTCTCCACAGAATGTTTAAGCACTTCGGTCTCTTCACATGTTAAACTCTTCAGGATAATAATTTAAAAAAGCTATTTTCTAGAAAACAATACTAAAATAAAAATAAAAACAAAGCACCATTAAGTAAATGGGTTTTTACCTAATGGCAGTTAGCTCCAGTCATTAGGTAAACTATATTAATGCACATCACTCCTTATGTCAGTAATTTAATATTCCCCAAAATAATTTACACAAACACAGATAAGGATTTAAGAAAATAGAAAGAGGAATTAATCTAATGCTCCCTGAGTCAATAAAGGAGTCCTGTGAAGGCAGTTCCAGTTGTTACTCACACAACACAAGGGAGATGGGCTGGGGTAGTCACACATGGATTTCCAGAGGGAGAAGGGAGCTTTAGGTCTCCATCATTGGAATCACCAAATGCCACAAACCATAGTAACAACTGCCAAGTTTATGAATTAGGACCTGGAATTAAGTCTCCCAAATTTGGATCCTGCTTCCATTAAATATAAAATTTAGACTTCTAAGTACTGATGATATGTGCCATTAGATATCATCAATGTTAATGACCTACATGGAATAATTAATATGAGTAAAAAAACAGATCTGTAAACCTTTCCACACTGTCTACAAAAAGTCTCAGAATAAATGATAATTAATACTGTGTTCTCCATTTTCTGATGCACAGTGTGGTATGACAACAGCTTTTATTTTGTCTTAAAAAGTTCACTCCAAGACAACAGAGGATGGAGTGATCCTGCAGCTGGAAATTACCACAGTTACTGTCTTTCTAAGTTAAAGTGATAGCTGTATTACATATTTTTACAAAACCATGATACAGTTTTGTAAGATTATCAAGAGAACAATGAAGAGATATGCCACAATTGCAGCTAGTGCAGGACAGGATAATCTCCTGAAAAAACTGGCTGCTCATGGCTCGGATGGGTGTACTCTTCACTGGGTAAATGCTGGCTGGACAGTCGAGCCTAGAGTAGTGGTGAACGGAGTTGCATCCACCTGCAATAAGTCAGTCGTGGTGTTCCCCAGGGCTCAGTTTTGGGAATAAGCTGATTAATAGCTTTATCAATGGTTCAGTGCTCACTCAGTCATTTTGCAGTTTGGGTGGGAATGTTGATCTGCTGGATGGCAGGAAGGCCCTACAGAGGGATTTGCACAGGCTGGATCCATGGACTGAGGTTCAACAAGGTCACGTGCTTGGTCCTGCACTTCGGTCTCAATAACCTGCTGCAGCCCTGCAGGACTGGGGAAGAGTGGCTGGAAAGTGGCCCATCATGAAAGAACCTGGGGGTGCTGGTCAGCAGTGGCTGAACATGAGCCAGCTGTGCCCAGGTGGCCAAGAAGTTTTGGGCATCCTGGCCTGTATCAGCAATAGTGTGGCAGCAGGACCAGGGCAGCGACTGTCCCCCTGTGCTGGGCACTGGTGAAGTCACACCTCAAATCCTGTGTTAAGTTTTGGGCTTCTCACTACAAGAAGAATATTAAGGGACTAAAGTGTGTCCAGAGAAGGGCAACGGAGGTGCGGAAGGGTCTGGAGCACAAGTCTGGTGAGGAACAGCATAGGGATCTCTGGGTGTTTGGCCTGGAGAAAAGGAAGCTCAGGGGAGACCTTATTGCTCTCTACAACTCCCTGAAAAGAGAGGTTAGTCTGGTGGGGATTAGGCTCTTCTCCCGGGTAACAAGTGATCAAGTAAGAGGAAATGGCCTCAAATTGCAACAGGAGGTTTGGAGTGGATATTAGGAAAAATTTCTACATGGAAAATATTGTAAAGCTGGTCCAATGAACAGTCTGCCCAGGAGAGTGGAGTCACCATTCCTGGAGGTTTAAAATGGATGCAGATGTGACACTGAGGGACATGGTTCAGTGGTGAACTTGGTAGCACTGGGTTTATGATTGGACTCGATAATCTTCGAAGTATTTGTCAGCCTGAAGTATCTTACGATTCTATTCTAATCTTCATTCTATTATAATCTAAGGGAAGAGATCATCTCAATTCCTGCAAATACCTATTTCTTCTCTTTAATATAATTCAGAATACTCAAGCTTAAACTGAAACTTTGGTAGTCTTTATTGAGGGCCCCATGAGGAAACGGTATTCACTGATCAATAATATGAGTTTGCAAATTCTGACCCTTTTATTTTGACTCACACCAAAATGTTGCAAATGACCACACCAGGAAAACACTGCTGAAAACCTGTACTTTTCCTTTCCACTTGAAAACTTTTGCAAAGGTGTGCAATTCCTTGGGTTTCTTTAATTAAAAGGCTCTATTAATCATACTAACACTATAACCCTCACTTTGCCAGACTACTGAGTTTCAACAATTAGGTTTAATGGTTTTTCAACAATGTACCCCTTAGTATGCATTAAGGTACAAATAAATTTTCTTATGCAGCAGGAACTTTTCTATTGCAATGTCATTAGGTTTTTAAAATTCTTTTAAGGTCATTTAATAGTCAGTGCAACCAGAAGGCCACTTTTAACCCCTTTATTTTATGTCTCTGCATCATTTATTAGTATAAAATAGAGAATTAGGGTATTGTTGCCCAAGCATGATCTAAATGTACGTTTATTCTTATTCTTTATTTAAAACAACTTTAATTTCCTTGTCTTCCATCCTTAGGCAAGTTCCAAATAATGCATGTCTTGGTAACCTGTCAAGTTCTCCATCCAGTAATTAAAGTTTTGGCTTTTAAAGTAACGGAACATGCTGTGCAGAGTCGACACAGAGTGCAACAGCCAGCTTTTAACACAAAAGGGAATGGCACCATATTGATCATAAAAGGTGATTCTTTCACTCCTTTTTACTGGTGGAAAAAAACAACACAACATTAAGTTGTCTTGTGACCTACTTTTGACTTTCCCTCTGAAACTTGCAAATGAAAGAAGACTTAATTTGTCTGATGCCAAACAGATATAGTGATGTTTGAATCGGAGGGACTGGAAGAATAAATACAGGTGTGTATTAAAATTCAGAGGAAAGTCCTTGTCTGGGAGCCTACATCTCCCACTTTCTTAGTGCTACATCTTGCACTCAGCTCCGAATGTCAGATTTTCCACAGCACAATGACACTTCAAAGCAGCACTTGTCTCTGCTCAAGTAATGTGATGGCAGAATTAAAGGGATGATCCACAATCTGGTGTAAACTAGAGCTCATTAAAAATAAGAACATTCTTCATAAACTTAAGGTGAAAAGATATCTTTTATCAGGCTTTAAAATTTGCATTAGTTTTGCAGGAAGGCAGCATCTGAGCTGTTAAGCAAGATGGCAGCTGTTTGGACATGCCTGATAACATTGTCTGACCCTGCTTCTACTAACACATGTGGGACCATGTGTACGGCCCTGCCTCAATCTCATGGCATTATTGAGAAAATAGCCCCACAAAAACAGATAATCACCACAAGAGGTGGTGGTAGAGAACTTAAAATCGTATCCAAGGTGACAGCCTCTAAGAGAGCTGGTTAAAGGAACCACAAAGGGAAAAGCAAATCTTGTAGTTCTGAGCAAGGCACAGTAGTTCAAGGTGAAGTTATTGAAGTGATACTCTGAAATACTCCAGCTACTGCTATCTTTAAAGAAGTGAGCAAGCAAAAAAATTCACAATAGTATAGTAAAAGTCAAAGAATTTAAGAACATAAGAATAAGGAATCTTGTTAAAACTAAATTGCAAAAAGCTAATTAGACAAGACCCTTGTGAAGAACATGGAATCTATCTGAAAACACCACGTTACAGGTTCAGAATGCACTAGGTATTAATCACTAAGATCAGTCTATGGAAAACCACCACAAAAAAATCTAACCCAAAGAAAAACCTAGAATAACCAAACACACTGCCTAGTAAAAGTAAGACATGCTTCTGAATTAAGAGCTTAGAAATCAAAAGCAAGGAAAACAAAGAATGCATATTATTGGACAAGTTAGATTTCAAATCAAAGGCAGACCAAAAAGGTTTTGAGAAATAATTTGCTAGGCTCATAAAAAGTACCTATAAAAGCCTATTCTAATACATTAGGAGCAGGAAGCAGGCCTGTAAGGTTGAGAGATGACAGAAACAGAATTAAATAACCTCTTTGTGCCCTTCACCACAGAAAAACAGATATATTTTCACAATTACAGCTTCCTTAATATAGGAAAATTTGAATAAGTAGTCTCAAACAGAAGTGTCAATAAAAGTGGCTTTAGCTAAAATGGAAAACAAAATAACTAGTTTTATGGACTCAACGGTGCTCATTGACTATTTCTAAGGGAATGGTTAAAATACAGTTTTAGAACTCTTGTGTGATGCATTTCACTACTTTTAAAATCACAGCCTTGCACAGAACAGCTCAGTGATGAAAGCACCTCTGGAGATCACTTAGTGATCTGTGTCAAAAGCTTCAGTAAAGTCCAGATAAACAACATCCACCTCTCTGCCCTCATCACCTCAGTCAGCTGCCTCAGTGTGGAGAGCTGTCAGGTTGGGGAGGCATCAACTCATACTGGTGGCTCACAGTCCTTGAGCCTTAAGAAGAGTCCTGTGGTTGCTAAGGCCAAATCACTGCTGTGAAGTTCAGCTGCCCATTAGGTGAAGATCTGGAAGGCGCATGCATGCCCCTCCTCAAGCCTTCCCTCTTAGGGACAGGGTGGGAGACAGCCCCCGGCTCCCTTGCCCTACACCTTCCCCCCCAGACTGATCACAGTTGATGTGCCTTGGGTCTTTCCTGGCTGTGGGGGAACCATCCAAGGGCTGGATGAACCTCAGCCCCTCTCCACTATGTCCAGGCTCTGAGCTCCCAGCAAGCAGCAATCCTTCCCGGGCAGCAGCTCAGCTGGGCAGGCAGGGCCCTCCATCCTCTGCCTCAGGGAGTCTCACACCATTCTGCTTCATCTCTTCTCTCAGTGCTGCTCTGTGGCTCAGGATCTTGACTGGATGCAGGTCCTGGTGCCTCCTTGGCATCTCATGTGCTAAGCTAATCATCCTTCTGTGGCCAAAGCCCTCCAGCCTTTACTGTCAGAGGTTGGATCCCTACTTCACAGAGTCAAGAAGAATGGGGAAGTGACAGCAGATCTTGAGCAGGGCTGCAACAATGCCTGAACATTGTACATGTCCTTACTTCCACAGCAGGGAGATCAATAAATAGCATTGGAAAAGATTATACTTACTGGATGAAAAGATAAATTTAATATATTAGGGACACAGTAACCACCAGCTTTTATGGAAGGAATAAATCTTTAAAAATCTGCTAGAATTCTTTGGGGAAAGTAACTGTGAATAGATGAGCGTGATGAGGGTAATATAGAGCACATGGATTTCCACATCACTTTTGACAAAGCCCCTCACTAAAAATTCCTCTAGAAAATAAGCTACAAAAGTGATAAGAGGTACTATCAGGTCATGAACTAATAGAGGTATAAGAACAAGAAAAAATAGCCAGTATTTACTGTGAGGATAAGTTCACAACTGAAGAGCCCTGAAAAGCTGTTACGTAAAAGGCATCTTAATGCTCAGCATGCCCATAAATAATCTGTAAAGGAGAGTGGATATGGAGGGGTTCCTATTAATGGTGAATTGAAACTGAAATGGACCATCAAAAGTCACAAAATGTTCTCATGATACTGGATACCCAGGTAATACAATTGTAAATGTAATAGAAGTGTGCAGAAAAAACCACCAAGTTTCCACCTCTCAAAAAAGAGGTTTTGAAGATCTTGTGGATATTTGGCCATAATTATTAATTTAATATTCAGCTGCAGTCTGAAGGAGAGTTAATATCAGGAGAATAGCGAACAAATGAAGAACAAATAAAAAGTTCATACCAATGGACAAATCTCTTAAACATATGACCTTTGAATGCTGCATATTGCTCTGGTAGTCTAATTAAGGAAAAAAAGGACACAGCACTAATGCAAGAAATAGAAAGAAGGGCCAAATAAAAGGATAAAGAAGTTACAAAGTTGAAATCTTTTAACACTTTTCAGAAAGAGATAACTTTGGGGGAAAGAGCAAAATATGTCTGGTTGTACTGGCAAAATTTGAAAGAAATTGATAAAATTTATATGGTGAATAAATATGAAAGACTTTCTCTTCCTCAGAATGCAACAACTAGAGGCATCAACTTCAGTTATCAAAGAGCTATTCAGAAAAGAGCAAGGACAGGTTTGTTTTTTTTTTTTTTTTTTGCCACAGGGTAGGTAATTAAGCTGTGGAACTTTTTACCACACAATGAATATGTCAGAAACTTAATGTGTTCGAAAGCAGTTAAAGGAATTCACAGAAAGGTTTGTGAATTGTATAAAACACAAAAATGGATACTTCCACTTCAAATATGAACCTCTGCTTCAGAAAAGGCTGTAGCTTACAAAACCAGAATGTTATGGCACAGGAAATATAATCCTGTTTTTATACTTTTTCCCTAATCATCTGCTAATGGCCACATGCAAAACAGAACGCCAGAATAACTGCACCTTCAGCTGGAGCCAGGATGGCTGTTCGTATTTTCTTTGAAATTATAAATGAACTATTTCCCTACAGTATGAAATCCTTTATCCTTCCAAAGTTCTCATTGAGGTAGTTCATTGTGAATTAGCTTGACGAGTGAAGAGAATAAAGTTTAACAACAATTCTGTGGTAACAAGCACACTTTAGGTATTTCTAAAGAAGAAAACAAACCTACTTTTAATTAGCAGCAGCAGGAGAATTTAGTTGTACACTGCAGTCCATTTCTACTTTTTTTTTTTTCCTGAAGAAGAACTGGGAATTTAAAAAGCCAAACAATTGATTTATTCTGATCTATACTTCTATTTGAAAACTATGAAACTCTCCTGGCAGCTTTCCATCCATCATTGCATTCCTAATTATCAAGGTGAACATTTAAATTTGCTTTATCTACTCTTTACCTTTAAAACAGCATTTTCTCCCTGGATTTCAGCTAAACACAGCTGGAAACTCTAGATAAACGCAGCCATTTCTGATGGAGACCACAGTGTCTCTCAGATGTTCCCTCAAATGTGCTAAAAAAGCTACAAACTGAGTCACTTTCCACAGTAATGGGATTAGAAATAGCCTGCAGGGAAGCATGCGCCAAATGGTGTCAGCTAGCAAGGATTATAACAAAAAACTGTGACATTATAAAAATACCTCAGAGTAAGGCTCTGGGTGGTGGAATTGCAACTTGCCAGCTCAAAAGAATGTGCCTCATTAAAATGACGGGAGAATGCCGAAGCAGTGATTTGTGCAGAAACATGATCCTCCTGATAGTTGAGTTGCTAATTTTTTCAAAAACCTTGTCACTTGCCCGTCAAATTCATAAATGTCAATTAGAGCTAAAAAAAAAAAAAAAATTGTGAGAGGGCATCATGTGGCAAAGGAGGGAGAAAATGGGAGGAAATGTTGGGGAGGGATAAAGCTTTAAAAGTTTGGGGTTTTTTTTAAAAGTTCAGATATAAGGCAAGAAAAAAAAACCATCATAATATAACACAAAGATTAAGGGCAAGCAAGCTTTTTTCACCCTGTATTATGGAGAACATTTGAAGACAAATGTTCAAATTAGCTCTTAGGTTTCCACAGCATTTCAAAGGAGATGGAAGTCCCTGTCTGATGAGGATTAGAGGGTGCTCAGCATTTCTGAATTGTTTGTTTGGTACATAAAGCAAGAGAACCCTTCTTGGGTCACTGTTCCCCTAACCCACCTTACCTATGAATTAAAGCTATGCAAGAGTGTGACTCCCGCTTCAGAAAGGTTTGTATCCTGTAAAATGGCATTATTCCTACAACTTAAACCATATGTGCCACTAAGGTCTTGAAACCTGAAAACTGTGTTCAGGCATTGAACAGTGCCTGGAAAAGCAATTGACACAATCCTCCCCTGTGGAAAGGGAAAGTTTACCAGCAGCTCTAGTAGCACAGCCTTTGGATGAGAAGCTACTCTTTTCCCACATGGAAGAAGGCAGATTGGATACTAATAAGAAGAGGCTGTCCCTTACCAGACACATCTACATAGGAACACTCAACTCTGAAGTACCTGGATCCAATCCTCCCCATCCTTGGACAGGAGAAAGGCTGAAGAAAAATAATATTTTCACTTCAGCAAACTCTTTTCCTCCCTAAAAATAGAAGGGATGTATCTTGGTTCTGTTAACAGTATCACATAAGATGAGGAAGAGGAAAGAAGAGAGGTAAATAGAAAAAAACAAACAAGCAAGAATCCTAGCTCACACCGACGTGCTTCATGATATTCCTGATATTCCTGTTTACATGAAAATTTCGGATATAGGATGACCATTGTTCTTTTCTCACAAGTCAGCATACTGTATTTCCTGAACTAAAAAAGGAATGACACTGTCCAGTTTTTTTCTCTTCAACTATGAAAATACTTTAGAACAAAATCTTCAGAGAATCCCACAATCACATAATCAGTGAAGTCATCTAGTCCAACCTCCCTGCTCAAGCATGGTCACTCAGGACCATGTCCAGGTGGGTTTTGAACACCTCCAAGGATGAAGTGTCCACAAACTCTCTGGGTGAGCTGTGCCAGTGCTCTGTCAGCCTCACAGTAATGCAGTGTTTTCTGGTGTTCAGAAGGAGCCTCCTGTGTGGAGCAGTGTGTGAGCAGTGTGTGCTCATTGCCTAGTGATCCTGAGAGCCACTGAAAAGAACCTGGATCTGTCCACTTTGTCCCTTCCTTTCAGGTATTTTTACACATTAATAAGCTTCCCTCTGAGCCTTCTCTACTCCAGGCTGAAACAGACCCAGCTCCTCTCAGCTTTTCTTCCTATGTCAGAGGCTTCAGTCTCTTGATAGTTTTTATGGCCTTTCCCTGAACTCACTCTAGTATATCCATGTCTCTCTTGTGCTGGGGAGCCCAGCACTGGTCCCAGTACTCCAAATATGTCTCACCAGTGCTGAGTAGAGGGGAAGGATCACCTTCCTCAACTTTCTGGCAATACTTTTCCTAATGCCACCCAGCCCATACCATTAGCCTGCTTTGTGGCAAGAGCATGTTGCTCACCAGTGCCCTGTTTTGCAGCTTGCATCAGTAACAATATTAGGCAGTTCAGATTGTTTCAATCCTTTTTGTTGTGGATTCGAATGAAACTTAAACCAAAAATGATTAAATACAGAGAGTCTAAGATCTTAACAAGAAAACAGTGTGGAACCTAAGCTGAGGTCAACAGGCAGCTAAGTATAAATTCATATAATTAATTTTCCATTCCTAGAATATAGTTAGAACCCACCAATGTATTTTGATTTGTTTTTAAATATGTACATATTTAAATTCTGGTTAATGTATGTTACAGTATTAGCTGGTTTTTTAAATTTCTTCTGGGTTTTCTTTTCCTTTAATTAATCTTACCAGAAAAGTCAAGATCAATTAGTAGCTCTGGGAATTCAAAAAAATACTGAGGTGCATAAATTTATCAAAATACGGTACATGTTGACATAGAGACCACTCACTATACTTTTTTAAAAAAAAACTAAACAGTAGTTCCCTTTTACAAAAGCTCTTCTGTATTTTTCTGCTTGTTTACTTGAAAGTTTCAGCTCAATGTATGTAACGTGGAATGCTGTAAATTCTATATGCCAGCAAGTAAGCACCCTAAAATGAAAGTAAGATCCTGTTCCTTTAGCTGCAGAAGCACACGTGATACTCTTCATGCAACTGAACTCCAGTGCACTGCAGTTCCTTCAGAGAACATCCTCAGTGAGCACACTGTGTTAAAGGCAGCCAACTGCATTAGTGCTCTGCTCCCATTCATTTCAAAGTCATCTGTTCCTTAATGTACTTTGTCTAAATATTTTATGAAATAGATGTCAGGCATCTTAACTGGCTTTAGTTCTCCCTGTTGTCCTGTGATTAAATACTTCCTCAGTAAACTCCGAGGGGAAATAAGCCTTTAAATTTATGATTGAGATAAAGAAATAAACTTTGAGTGTGAGTCACTTGCCACTCTTCCGTTCAGGTGCTTCAAGGCATATCCTGTGCATTATTAGGTAGGAAATTCAGGGCACTGACTCACTTCAGCAGAGCTATGGAAGTTTATATCAGCTTCCCAGGAAGGATGGCAAATAGTGATTTCACAACCATTTTATTTTGAAATAGTCACGATCTTTAGTTACGCCTATCTAGACCTTCTCATCCTCAGTTTGTAAAGCATCTAAAAAATTTTGTCTTATTTTTACATAATAGGTATAAAGAAGTGGGTTTGTACTAAAAATGGAATATTTTCTAACTTCACTGGTGTAAAAGGGGTAAGAATCCTTGAAAAAGTTGTGATTAGCTCTGCAAATTCAGCATGCACAAGGTGGGGAATGGATAATGGGAAGCACCCTACACTGATTCCTGTATAAAAGCTTCCCTTATTTGCTAATATTTAAGGTCATCTAATTTTCCACATCAGAATACTAATACCCCAAATTATTGCTTAATTCCACCTAACCTCTAGTCTTTCTGACTTTTGAGTCACCCAATCACATTACGGTGAGTCCTTTCCAAAATCAGGAGTAAATAAGAGGAAAAGCAGTTAGAGGTCAGATATGTCCTGTAAGAGTACATTTAATATCCATAACTCTCCCAAAGTCCTAAGTCTTTCTTACTTGGCCATTCCTGCCTGAGTGTTTGTACAGCAGCAAACACAGCTCATCAAAACTCTTGTCTTGGCCATTCCAATACAGTCAGTACACTAAACTTTGTCAGTGAGTAACATTTTGAAAGCAATTCCCATGGGCCTTTTGAAAAACGTACCAACCCCCGCTGATGTGGTGGATAGCACCAACAAAATTACATTATGGAGCTACTCTAAAGGCATGAATTTTAAGATATGGACATCTTAGAAGCAAGGCTGTCTCAGCTGAGTGTGCAAGCAAGCACTTCTTTGCTGCAAAACAAGCGGACAGTTTTTCTGTCTTTTGGGTTAAGTCCAAGTGGAAACAAATACTAGGTTTTAAGCTTTGGAATTTTTGAGTCTTGCTAGGTCTATGAAAAGGAAATAATAATGTTATTTCAATGAAGGTAATGAAAACTCACAAGCCTCAATTCCAGAAGTGCCAGTGCAGGACACCAGAGGATGTTATGTGTGTTGGAGGTACTGAACACGCTGTGGTTTGAGGGTCTGGCCCCTTTCTCTGCTACTGAACAGGTTGCTGAACTCCTGAAAGTTGACTGCTCAGGATGAGTGCTCAGGAAATTTTATTACCAGAGTGCTATAAAGGTCAAGGTAATACTATATTCCATTTTTCTTTTCTCCATGCTGAATGATGGATTAAGAACTCCATTCTCTTTGTAAGTTACAGGAAAAGAAAAAATGTATGCTGCGCCAGATACTCCCTGATCTAAAAATGGCACTGCTTCAGTTGCCTGCTGTGAAGCCAGAGCACCATATATCACTTGATGAGCCAGCCCTACATATCTCTTATGATAAAATACAAAAATAATTGTGCAACTACTCATATGCTGCTCCTTTGACATGGAAAATCTTTTCTTTGATCTATAATCCCAATTCAGTTTATAAAATCTGGTTACACTTATTCCACATAGAGATGTATTCTGCATATAAAATGTGATCAGCAGTTTTAATTAGGACCGTATGAAATTTTGATGCATGGATATTTATCAGATAAATTATCAAACTATTACTCCTCAGCAACATTCAGAATCCCACTAATAGCCAGAAAGTTGGTACATACGGGTATAGAAAGGCACATAAACCAAGGATGTAGTGGGCTGTAACTGTGAAATATCGCTGCTTGTTTCTGCCTCACGGATTTTAGATTAGCCCTTGCTGTCTAGAAGCACTGTTGAGTAATATGCTACCATGAAGTACTAAGGATTGAATTCTTATTCTACAAATTTGTCCTTTATGGTAAATAATACATCATCTCATCTCTCCACTCTCTTTCTCTCTTTAATCTTTCAGATATTATTCTATCTCTGCTTGCATGCATAGATATATATATATATATATATATATATAAATACACACATATATATACATACATATATATATATATATAAAAATATAAAATCCAGATTCATAAATTAAATGAGGATGCACTCACTATAACATGAAATGAATAAAAAATTCTCTGTGACTTGCAGGATCTATGAACACAATAGCTCCTCTGGCACAGTTAATTCCTTCAGCTGCAGATGATGATGATGATAATCATCCTACAACCTCAGGCTGGTTTTCTACAAACATAGGACACATACTCAGCTCCCATAACAACACTGGCTTCTCAAACACCCTTCTTGCCATACTTCTCAACTCCAGTTTGAAGAAGCCCCCCCTCCTGCTCTCACTGGCTAACCCTGAAGTGGTGTCAGTACAATCAGAGTTAGGCATTAGCATCACTTCTGGTACAACCTCTGCCCAAAGCCTGAGTGCCCTTTCTCTGCTGTAAACACCTTTTAGATAGAGAGTCAGGCCAGAGATCTGAAAATATCCTTGGGGAAAACTAGCATGTATCATCTTGTCCACAGTAAAGTGAGAAGGTTATTCAGCTGTTTTTGTAGTCCTGAATCTGCTAAACTGCTCTTGGCGTATGGAAACACATTAAGTTCATCCAGTCTGAAAGATTTCATGGATAATGGTGAGATCAACTCAATTTTTAAAAGGGAGAACTTCAACCATATTTGAAATTGATAAATGGACATATCTAAATAGCAATCACTGGCTGCGGTTTTCTCCCTCGCAGACCAGGGATTTTGAGTTTTAAAAATATATAGTTTAAAACAACCTTAGTGTAAAAATATTTTCATGTCTAGCCTAAACTGTTTATCAGAAACGCCATAAGCTCTGGTCATGAGTAGCCAACATGAGTATAAAGCTGGTGGATCCTGCACTTATTTTTCTTTTCTCCTCTTGAACATAGAGCACCAAAGGAAAAATGTAAAAAAAATTCTAGGTTTCAGGGTTTCATTTTAAATTTACTGTAAACTTAGTAAGAAGACCTCTACTACTATGAGAGAAAATTTTCACATCCCAGGTGGGAGGAGCATGGCAGAGATGCGAGGTCTTGGAGACACTGCCATTCACAGCCTCTCCACTGACTCCTGACAAATTCACAAAGTTTAGAATTCATACACTTTTTCATATGATATTAGACAGGTTTCAGCCTCTTGTCGGGTCATTGAAATAAACTTGTTCTGAGAAGCCTTATGCACATAAAATTAAAAAAGCCCCAGTGGAACTGCTTCTTTTTCATACTGTGTTTATGCAAATCCAAGATTTACCTAAAAATTTTTGTAATCTTTAAATTGCTCTGTATTTGGGTACCTTTACTTTTTTATTTTCAGGATGAAGTTATACAGAAATGTCTCTAATGTCAAACTCTATTTTTCTTGGCAATAATTGAAAAAAACTCAGGATTCTTTTTCCTCTGTGTAGTTGGATTTTAAAAAGGTTGCAAAGACAACCTCTCATGCTGTGCAGACAACAAACCAGCAAAGCATATAATCTTGCAGGTGAGAAGAAAACATATTCTTTATCCAATCATTAATACTGATTAACTCTGAAACAGTCATAAAACATCTCAGGAAACCATGTAAAAAAGAAATATCATTCATACACCTTGTGAGACATTTATATTCACAAGCAAAAAGTACTATGTACATACTTAAAGGAAAAAATCCATATAAAGACTAAAAACAGCCCCAAACCAGCAACAAATTTTCTTGTGTGAGACTAAGCTTGTTTCCTGGCAATGCTGAATGCCAGAAAATCAACAAAAATTTGTGCCAAGGGATTGAAGTTTCTCCTAGTGTGTCACACACTCATGGCATATAATTTGGTTCAACATTACACTAAATTTAACCCTGGTTAAACCTGGATTATGCAAAAGTAGCATAGTGGCTTCCTCTAAGTGAAAAGGTCACTAGACTACATAGGTGTGCTTTTTTTCTCCTTAAATATAATGTCATAGTCTTCTTTCTAATGAAAAGACGTTTGAACAGAAAAAAAAAAATCAAAGCAAATAAAAAAACAAGATGTATGACATCTTTTAGAGAAAATAAGACACAATTTTGTCATGTTTAAAAAACTAAGCAACACAAATAAAAAACTTTTGATTTTTTTCTTCCTGTTTTCCCCAAGCTTTGTGTTACACAAGCAAGGCAAAACTTCATACTTCCAGTTGTTCCTGGTAATTTTACTTATCCTTTTACAATCCTTACTCGTTTTCTCTGTGGATACTCTGTCAATGCAGGCATTCATGTAAGGTTTTCTGTTTCAGTATGCTAAAAACAAATTGATAACACACTAAGTCTGCAGTGTGAAGTTTCTGACATTATCTACAGCAATGCTATTGTTGAATTGCAACAAAAGCCTTGTCAAAAAGTCATTAAAAGCACTGCCTACGCACTACAAATAACACTAAAGAACTCCTGATCTAGTTTCAGCACAAACATGTTCTTCTAGCCTCTTAAAAATTGTCACTTGACAACTAATCATATTCTGACCCGAGGACTATATTTAATTAGAGGACAGAGAAAGAAGAGCATTTGCAATGTATGCATCTAGGCATTATGTCAGTAGCTATTTTTCCTATGTTACAGTGTTCACAATCCTGACAACATCACTTCCTAATGTGCTAATTAGAGCAGGGAGACTAAGAAAAATTATTTGCCTGGTCTAGCATACAAAATAATTTATGAAATTCATCAAATAGTCAATATATTTTTGAAAAATAAACTACTAAAATGAAGCTGTGTGTAAAGCAAGAAACAATGGAAGTTATGTAAAACAATTTATTTAAAAATATAGAGTGAAAATGATCCAGCTAGATAGTCTGATTATATGGTCTCTACTTCTTGCACGTTTCTTAATTTTGAAAAATCAGCAATTATTGTAAAGTATTTGAGAGAGATGAATGTTTCTGTTTCTTCTGGGTTTTATATTACGTGAATCAATACTCTCTGGAACCAAAAGATTTATTTATATCAGCTGAGAATATGTTCCATAAGATAAAAATTTGCATCTAGGAATTTTTCTAGCATGATAAATTATCTGACAACAACCGTTCAGCATTTCTAGCTTCCTAAATTGAATTGTATACATATATATATGAATATATATGTAGTATAGAGTCAGCAGAGCAGTTCAGAATTCCTGAAATATTACTAAATACCAGATTTTACTTCCTATCTATCATCCTGATTCAATGACTATTTAATTCTAATATGGTTCAATGTATCTCCATATTAAGCACCAGCCCAGCTAGAGTTACTCAGAAGTCACAGGGAATCTGCACTAATGACTAGCCATCTTCAGGGATCCTTCTGAAAAGAGTCCCAATGCTTTATAATTTAAATTCTACTGTTGTAAGCAGCAATGGGTACCCTGCTCAGCTAAATGATTATACTGTGGAAAATGTAAGGCAGCTCACTGATCCAAACAGGAAAACTAAAGCTTAACTTGGTACTATACATGGAAACTTAATAGTAGCTTTTCTTTTTTTAGGGAATGGACTTCTAGGATAAAAATATAAGTGAGGAAAGGAAAAAAAAGATTTCTGGCAAAAAGAGCAGCATGGTCACAGTTCTGACTAAGAAGCAAGGTACATTTTCTTTCATATTCCCAAGGCAGCTACTGAAGTTATGAGATCATTGCCCTGGATTTCATTTATCTTTGTTAGGGCCTCATATTTTCTTCTCTCGATCCCAGGCAGGCTCCTTAGAGGGGTACTGCTGTTTGGAGTGTGAGGATGAGGTGATCCAGCATGGCTGGTCACTGCTCAGGAAGGACAAGGCACAGAGCAGTGGCTGCTCCTGGCTCGCCGCTGTCTCACTGGCACTGGTGCCTGGGGTGGGCTCCTAAACCAAAGCTCTTTGCTTACAACCTCACGTGAAATGTGTACCAGAAATAAGTCTGTTGCTCACCAGAGAGAGGCTTTACTTAGCTTACTTCATAATCCCCTGATTTTATTTCTGATAGGCCTTAATAGTTGGCAGATTTATTGACCTTAATTTGGTCGATTTACCTCCAGTGCAAAAACCATGGCCTCCTTGAATGGTAATTTGCAGCATTCTACTTCAACTGGTAGAAGCTCCAGAAAGAAATCTGCCTTCTTTTTACTGCTTGCATAAATATGGACTTCAAGGAGATAGCTCTGAGATTTGTATTAAATTTCTTCACAAACTAAAACTTGCTTGTTTCTAGGGACCGCCTGTTGAAGAAAAACCTCTTCCACTCATCTTTTTATTTTTAAAAAGGCAAAACTTTTCTTTTTTTTTGTTTTGCATAAAGCACTTTCAAAGGTATACTCCATAAATGCTTTTTCCAAATAAATCCCCTTAGAAAGATAAAATGCAAACCACTTCTGTGTTGCTGCAAGATAGAAAAGAATCTCAGCATCCATTTTTAACTCTCCTTATCATCAATCATCTTCTCAAAGCAGGCAGAGAATAAAGGAATACCCAAACCAACCAAAAAAACCCAAACAGGTGTGCGTGACAAACTTTAGTTAAAGTTTTTGAATACAAAATTTACTACTTGAAATTTATGCTCATAACTTAAACTGTGATAGTTAAAGTACCCTTAGAGATTTGCTTTGAAAAACACAAGACGGAAGACAACAAACCAGCAAGAACTATGCCAATCAAATGAAGATGATATTTTAGAGCAAATAATGCAAAAGGGATTAAGCAGATGCAGGAAAGTTGAGCATTTAAAATGAAGACTATGATGTTCCTGTTGAGCTGGTTTCACACAGCTCTTTGTATCATAAAACATAAGAGACATAAAAGACCAGGAAAATCAAGATTTACCGGCATGTACTGCTTATGACTAATGATGAGCACTAAGATGAAAGAAAAATTGAAATATGTTTGATGAGTTTCTAGTTCTGTGTCTATGTACTTTATGGAAAATTAGGAACCAGAAAGTTCTGCCAAAGGAGGAAATGATGAGGAAGCACTAATGGAATGCAGGGAAAACTTCCTTTTAGTAAAACACTTCAATCATTAGGGAACAGCTAGGACAAAGAAACGAAGAAATGAACCAGGATCCTAAACTGAGAAAACATACACTGAATTCTTAAATTTTGATGCTGTGGTTCAAATGTGTCTGCTCCTTTATCTGGGTCTGGAAACCAAAATTCAAAAGTACAAAGTAATTTCTTTTGAAAATAGAAGCTAAGCTCCCAGTTTTCCAAACTACAGTCTACAGAGCTGGGTGGTAACAAAAATTACTAATAAAATTTGAAAAAACTTCATGCATGTTCAAGAAGCCAGTCACCAACTCCAGAGCTGGGGTCTCAACCTCAGAGTTTTATATTTCATATAATATGTCTTCATGTCTAAATTCATAAACACTTTGAAGCAAAGACAGTTTTTTCAAAGTTAGGAAATGTTTCAATTTTAATCCACCTTCTCTATATACACACAGCTGTTATTTTACACTGAGATACTATATTCTCTTGTCACTGGAAATGATGGATAGCCTGGGCTTAAATTACAAATATCAAGTTGTAGTATTTCTCAGCTGGTCTTATCCAATGACTTCAAAAAACTGAGATATGATTTCACACATGAAGATGAAATCTGTTGGAAACCCAGACCTGAATTTTCTGTACAGAATAGGAAAACACCTGTAATAGTCCCCATCTGAAATTGTCAAAATGACATGACTTAATCTTAATGGCATAGGTAAATATATTTTTCCCTCAAAACATGGAAAAGAGGTAAGAGTTAGGCAACCTTGTAGTTTGAGAAAACAATTAAAGTGCTACTGAAGATTAGACAGAGATGAGGCTGCAGAAAACAACTGGAGCTACTATGACGCCTTTTTTTTTTCTCTGTGTGTGTGTGTGTGTGTGATGCCCAGAGTGACACAGCATAAAGAGCCAGGAGGTAGAATGGCAATTTTAAGGAGAAGAAAGCAACTCCTGGTAAGGCAGATTTGTCTCAGGGCTCCATCTCTGCCCAAGTGAATGGATGAAGACAGAGACTTAGTCCTGACTCCTCTAAATACTCCTCTGTAGACACATAGAAGAGTGGCCAAGGGCCACAGAAGCGCACCCAGGTATTTGCCAATGTTCTCATTACCCTAGCACAGGGTTTCTGATGAAAAATAAAGGGACACAGAATATTTGTAGAATGTGGGAAAACTTTGCTAGAGCAAGTTTGAGCATTACTAGTTGTGATAAAAGAAAACAGACAGGGGTTCCTGTTGTGGTTTCACTCGGGACAAAGAGAAGTCACAATTTTCAAAATGACCTAGAAAAACCTGTACCAAAGAAATAAAGAGAATAACCAAGTGTTTTTCAGATGACATTTCAAATAAAATCTGACTAAATAACAAAACCCTGTGAAATTATAACCACAGGGACTACAGCTGGAGACACGACATGGAGGGATGTTTACCTCAAGGAGGACATTCCTTATTGTGACATAATAACAAATTACACAGAAACAATGAAAACTACAAGAATGGTCTAAGCTAGGCAGAAGGAACAAGATTTCAGGCTGCTGCTTCCTCCTCCTCCAGAATTTCTGAATGAAGGTATGGAAAGGACAGCAATGATATTCTCCTTACTCAGTTTATTTGCACATGAGCCACCTCAGTCTGAAGCACCAGATTCCAAGAGTGGTCCAGAAAACCTGCCCAAGCCTTTTGTCCAGAGCCTACTCAGCAGAAAAAACTCCTGTATTAAATATATGTATTTTTATTCAACACATCTGTTAAACTTCAGTTCTCAGTGAGCTTCTGCTGATCGTATCCAAACCAACATTGTTCATGCTTTAGCTTATCAAAGGCAGCTGATTTTTCCCCCATGGCACAAACTAGGATAACACAACAGTGATATATTTGCAATCAGAGCCAACCCTTAACCAGACTTCAGCCACTTGTTTCACAGCATGTAACACAGTCAAATCATTGCATAACATTTCTGAAATTTTCATTTTCTAATTATTTAAGTATGCTTGCTTGAATTTCACCAAACAAATTGCCTGCGGGAGACACTTTAGGAAAGCTTAGTCTGAGCAGTTAAGCCTTAGATATGTAAATGCAATTAAAAACAGGAGGAGAGAATGTTTCCATTAGTGGCCTTCCAGAGAAGATTCCAGTAACTGAAATTTGTTTGTACTGTAACAGACTGATTTTAAAATCACAGACTCACATGGAATGGCTGATGCAGAGGGCACACCTGGAGATCAGCTATAGCAGATTGCTCAGAGCTGTGTCCAGTTGGGTTTTGAATGACCCCAAGGATGGAGACTCCAACATTTTACCTCTTGCCTTGTCCTTGGGCACCAGTGAGAAGAGTCTGGCTTTGTCTCCTCTAGATTCAAGTTGCATCGAAAGAATTAGATATTACAGGAAAGAAATATCCGTGAGGGTGGAAGACACTGGGACCAGGGTCCAGAGCAGCCGCAGAGTCCCCGTTCACACTGAACAAGGCCTTGGCAACCTGGCCTTGGCCTGCCTTGAGCAGGGGTTGGGCCAGATGCACCAGAGGTCCTGTCCCTTCTCATTTGTTCTGTGATTCTCAATCCATTTTAAGAACAGAAACTGAGTTTTGTTAAGGAATCTTCCCAGTGTAACCATTCACAAGACTCTCTGGCAGCCACAATCCCAGTGTCACAGACTGTCACTGCTGGGACCGAGGCCTTTCAGAGGGGTGGCTCCAGTGACCTGACAGGTCCCTGCTGGACTCCCTGAACAGTCAGACCAGGTTTCCTCACCAGCTCCATCCCAGGATCTCCATGGCAGAGTCTCAGATGTCTGGTTTCAAGACCCCCTGGCTTTTATCCCCTCACAGTCCAAGGGTGCCAAAGTCTCGCTGTTCCTCCCAAGCCATGGGCTCCTGCCGTGCCTCTCAGTCCCTGGCTGTGCCACAGGTCCCTGTGCCCTTTGTTGTGCCAAGGGTGGCAGTTCACGGCTTCTTGTCTTGGGTTCCCGCCCAGAGATCAACCTGAAGCTCCATCTGCAGCTGCACCCCAAGCTCCCAGCGCCGAATGTGTTCCTCATCAAGTTTAGAGCACATGCCTGAATATGTCAAGTGGGCAAGAATAAATGGCATTTGTTTTCTAATGTTTCATTTAAGCACCTGAATTAGCATATTCTGCTGCTTCTGGATGATCATGTTATGATTTAGATTGCACTATTTTGTCAATATGTTCTGTTGTCCAGACTTTCTGCCTTCTAGATTTGGGGATTACTTTAAAGCCACATGAACTAATAGTTTAACTGGTGTTCTCTTAGTTTCTCTTTTATTTTTTAAATTCTGGGGTTTTTCTCCCACTTTGTTTTAAACTAATGATGGCAGTGCTTTTGATGGTATGTTCCTGATGGTACCTTCATTCCCCAGGTGGTCATTTCAGCCATGCAAAGAATTTTAACTAGCCTAGTTTATCACAGGATAACAAAATCCCTCAAAACCTATGCTCCTCATTGTGTGTGACTGGGCTCCTTTTCTAAAATTGCTTTTCAGGCTCAAAGTAGATAATTGTTCCAGTGAATCAGAACTGTCTTTATTTTGCTGTTTTGACAAGCTATTTTAATGTTACTGCCATACATGTCTTATGTAATTACAAGATCTTTTCAAAAGCAAGGTTATTTATTTACTGATTATTTCACTCTTGTGCGGCATTATCGATTTCTGTAATTTATTATGTTATGTATGTTTTTGTTACTTATATGTGTTTCAAAATATCTGGGGGCGGGCAAAACTTTTTTGTGTAAATAATATCGAGCATTTATTCCAATTCATTATACGCAATGATAAAATCCTTTGCTGCAGACCTTAAGGCACGTTTCCAAGAATGGCTCATTGACTAAAATCTGACAGCAAAGAAACCTAGTCATCAAACTGGAATATAAAATATTAACTCCTGTGTCCCGAAGGAAAAAATGTTTTAACTAATAGTGAAAAGCAGAACTCTGTGCTGTTTACAGATATGAATCCACACAGACCATCACTATATCTGAATTCTCATCGTCATTTTATCTACTTGTGGCATTCAATCTATTGAGTTCTGGTTAGGACGAAATGCAGTGAGCTCTGCTATTCCATGAAGCGCAGGGAAGAAATGGCAGCTGTGTGAGAAATCCTCATTCTTGTCTCCCAACTCTGTAAATGTTACTGTATTGTTCCAGCCACTAACTAGGAAGAACATTTGTTTTAGACAAGCCCACTAGCCTGACCCTGCCTGTGATGCAGAAACAGGATAGAATCATCCCTGTGATTGCTTCTAGTTCTCTGCCAACAAAAGCAGACCATGGGGCAGCTAGTATGGCTGGTTAGTTAAAAAAAGTCAGTAAAGAAGGAGTTAGTGATCTACTGCACACCCTCGTAGTTGCCTGCCTAAGTAAGCCAGCATTAACCTTTAAGTCTTTACTAAGTACTTTTGTCTGGCTTTTTATAAGCAAACAAGTTACATGTATCTCCACTGCAATTCAAAATCAGCTGTATGTCTGATTCAGTAACATTTCAGAGAGGAACAGGAATTTCAGGAGACAGCTATTAAAATAAGCAGCTGGTTAGAGCTAGTATCAAGGAAAGGCAAGGAAACTTCAGCCTTCATGTATTCCCCTTTGTTTTTAAAACCAGTTTTCACATTCCTCAAAAAAAAAAAAAAAATAACCATGGCAGTACCCATACAAAAATATTCATAATGAGCTAAGAATACTGAATACTATTAGTGACCTCTAATACCCACCACTCATGATGAGCAGCCTATGTCTAAGAATTTTATCTGTCTTTTGAGGCAATTCCATTTGGAAAGATTTTTCTCTGGCGTATTGGATTTTGACTAATGTGAACAAGGGATAGAGAATAAGTTTAATATCAAAGAAGAGCTGCACGTTCAGAATAGAACATGTTCAACCTTATTCTCCTATGGAAATTCCCAGGAATTCGCATGTGAATGGGAGAGAAGATATTATTTTGGTGATAGTTTGTATGGTAAATAGTAACATGCATTTTATAACACAACTGTCTTCTAGGATCCTGAAGAAATTTAAAAGCATCTAGTGACTCAACCTATTTCTATACAAAAAAGAACTAGAAATTAATGTTGACCCACTGACATCCTGCTGTTCTCTCTTAGTTTCTTACTGCCATTTTTCTGCAAAGCATAATTATATTATTTAGTGTGCCTCAGTGTTTTAGTCCTTCAACTTACATAAGACCCTACTCAGATTAGTAGTAGTAAGGCTGAGCTATATACATTAAAATTTAAGTTGTTCTGATCTGATTGAAGACCTGGAGGCTTCTGTGGGATTTGCTAAACTGGGAATTTGTACTAGGAGAAGCTGATCAGAGATGGATGTGGGTGAGCCCCCAGGTAAATATTAAGTGTGGTGGCAGGAAAACTTGGTAGAATAAACTCAGGAACAATCAAACAGCTATTTTGAAGCAAACAGGATGAAGAGTGTTAGGAGCACATGTATATCTGCCACAGATGGAGGAGAAGTGGTGGCGAATACAATTAACACACTTGAAAAAAGGGATCTGAAAAAAGCCAAAACTAACTTTCTCAGCTCTGTGTGTGTAAGAGTCAAACAGTTGCAGCTGTACTGGAAAAAAACCAAACTAACAAGAAAAAACCCCCACAAACCTAATGCAAATGTCTAAAAATTGTTTGTAAGCCTGAGCCTGAGAACTGTGTGTTGAAGAATCACTATGAATTTGTAAGTTTATTATGAATAGAAAATAGAATGAGAAAACTAGATTACTCTTTTAAAACATATTGAAGTGCAAGGAATTACATCTCACACATTCTGAGAGACACTCCGTGGTTACCTCATTTATTCATTCTTGCTAGTTCATGATATCCCCCTTCCTGCTTGGCTATCTGGGGACCTGTTCAGGTTTCACATTGAAGGATCAATTCACACAGCAATGAAATACCACTGCCTCTTGGGGGGAGGATGACATCTGTTAAATAGCACCCAGCAACACTACACAACAGTTTATAGCATCAAATGCAGAACAATTATGAATTTAATTAGAATCAGAGTGGGATTTTAATGAGAAAAAATGCAATTATGCATGATGAAAATATAGGGCTAAGCTCCTTTATACTCACCCTGAGTTCCTTTAGTACATAAGTATTTCCAAGGATTTTACTACCAGCAAGGGGGTATAACTTTCCCCTGAGCAGTTAAGGACCCAACCTGTCATTTACCAGCAAAGAGCTGTGTTCTATTTGTGCTACCAGCATATTACAGAGATTAACAAGTTTCACGCTCAAACACCATCAGCTGAGCAGATCTTTCACATTTTTTCCCCCCTCTAATACTGTAAATATCTATTCCTCACATGTTCAGTAGAATGGGCTACATCTCATCAGCAAAATGGCACATGGATTTGGATATAAAATGATAAATGGTGTTGGTCTGGAACCTAACTAATACTCTAAAACAACATACATCTCTGAGTGCCTGTGACACAGGTCTACAGGAGGGAGAGTTTTAATGCCTGTACACAAAATAATAATAACTAGCTGGAGGAGAGGGAAATAAATTAATTTTATTTTCTCCTATAATGCTGTAGGTGATTGCCTGCATAACTGCTTGTGAATAACTATGAATCACTGTAACATTATGACAATTGCTTTTAAAGCTGACAACAGAGAAATTATGGTATTGCGATATTGATAAATATTACTTTATCTAATTGCAAGTTGGCATTAAAATCTAATTGGAAACAGTTTGAACTAAGTTATAGGAAGGATTTTTATGTGTGACTGAGAAACTTTTTTGTCAAGAATTGTACAAGCACATAAAAGTGAAAAGGTCTATCTTAATTTAAAGGCATAGAAAATTTCTGTCCTACAAGATTTTAAGTCTTGGGTAACCTGAGGCACTTTCCTCCTCCAGAAATGCACCTTCAATGCATAGGATCTACTTGTTACAATAAAACTCCCAGTATGAGGAGCAGTAGGAGGAAAATAAAATATATGAAACTTGGATAAACTCTGGAAAGCAATATTTAAAAAAAATATATATTAGGGCCAAAGCTAAGTAACAAGGCTAGAAATATTGCATTGCATTACAGTGGCCATTTTGTCTCTTGCATGTTTTTTTGAGGCACAAGCTTAGAAAACCAATGTTTCCATGAAGAAAAAAAAAAAAAAAAAAAAAAAAAGTAAGTCTATAAGGCTCTGGAACAGTGTATTGGCATTCACTTCGCAAGAGCTGAAAGGCAACTGCCTAATCGTTCCCTCTAGCTGCAGGAATGCTTGGCAATTACAAAAGAAGAATGATGATTACTATTCTTCTTCCTCCTTGGAAAAGGACAGACCAGCCAAAGGGCAACAATATTTTTAAATCCTATGCTACACTTTCCCCTCATACTCATGATTTCATCTGTAGTACTCAGACACTCCAATGTAACTCTAAAATATCATTTTATGGAAGTGGAAATGGCTAGATGCACTTTAATGCGCACTTGCTCAGAGTTGTCATGGATTCCATGTTAAAATTCATACGTGGAAAAAATCATAAACTAAAAAAAAAAATGAAGACAGACAACTGTTTATCACTGTAATATTTGCCTGTCAGTGAGCAAAAGAATTTGCATAATGATATCAGCAGTTTTCTCCATGATGTTAAGCTTTCCAGTTTTTCTTTCTCAGGCTATAGGAAGATTTGCCTGGAACAATATTTGCTTGTTTTCTTAAATTTATTTTGGTTATGGTCAAGGGGTAAATTCAATATTATCACCTGCTCATAAAGACCTGTTGTGATAGCTCATGTAAAAATGTTCAACAATAAAAAAGACAATAAAGAATGTCAAATTTTTCAACTACAGGTTGTTTTGATCCTTACTGTGATAAGGAAAAATATAAACAAATGTAGATTGTCTTTTTACATTTCAACAAACAGTTGCAGAATTATTCCATCGTGTTACAGGAATCTGATCACACTTGATTGAGTCCTCTGGATTTAAGATACATTTTCTATCTAGTATCATATAAAAATAAATACATGTCCAAGCAGCCTGATGATAGGATATATATGTTTTATGAAAAAGGAAATAAAATGTGCAAGGCAGTCTCTTTTAGCTCTTAGGGAAAGCTGGACCCTACAGTGGTGTTGCTGATTTGCTGGTGTACCTGCCAACCTAAATTTTGTTTCTGTCTGATGTTTCCCAAAATAGTATCTCTTACAGCAAATTGATCTAGCTCCCTCTCCTCTACCTAAGAGACATAAAATACTCATCTTATCTTATAGAAAAGCTAGTAATGCCATGACCCTATCCAGCACAAGCAAAACTATAATATATCCATTTCTGATGTTGAATAATACAGACTTTCCCTAGCTGCTGTGGGTTGTCTTACACATAAAGATATAAATAAATTCTTACTGAGTTAATAGTATTTTTTGTAGATCACTGAATGTGACATGGCGAAAAGAAATCCACAAACATACACGGTCTTTTTCTGAAGGGGAATAAAACTCAACCACATTCTAAAGAATTTAGCACCAAGTAGCTTGTGGGAAAAGATGAATTAATGTTAGACCAGTCTGGCAGCCTGCAGACATTAATCATCTGTGTTAACTTATCCACATGGCTTCAATTTTTGTCCTGTCAATATGTAAGCTGGGATGGATAAAATATCATTCACCTCATTCAAACCACTCCTTAATTTATATATGGGAGAAAGCAAAATATTAACTTTTTTTTTTTTTAATATATATATTCAAGAAAAGTTCTCCTAATCCTACATTGTTCCTGTGAAATTCTGGAAGATACCCTGCATAATTTCCTCTTCTTCCCAAGAGGGCCAGGAGCAGCACCTCCACAATTCCCTTACCAAAATGTCACCTCCTGAGATTTCCAGGGCAATTTTACAGAAGCAGTAAATCCAGCAAACAGTGCTGTCTGATGAACCTCTGGTGTATACAAGCTTTCAGGCTTTCAAGGTTCATTCCTCACTGGTCTCAAAGGATCCTTGCATGGAGAGAGCACAGGTGGGGCAGTCAGCCTTAAAAACGAAGGGAGAGCAAGGGACAATTATCCACCATACTGAAGAAATACTCCTTGGGATATGCTAGGGAAGCAACCAGTACATAATGACAGTGAGTTAAGGGTGAAGAAAAGGAGGGATACAATGTCTTTAGAGTAGAAAACAACTACAGCAATTCTGAACATGCAAAGCCCTCCTTTTGGTGATAAGGAAAAAAGTGATAAAAGAAACTGTATAGTGTATGTTGGCAAGATCCCTTAAGTCACTAGCTTCCGAACATTCAATTACTGTGCTTATTCTTAATGCCAGATAGCACTCATATGAAAAGAAAGACTAAGAAAAACAAAAGGAAATAATTTTGGCACTAAGACACTCTCCAAATGTGAGAATTGCAGCTAGGAAAATGAAGCACTTGGATTATGTTTTTCATTAAAAAACTCTGTCATTGCTTTTGAATGTGAAGTGAAATCAAAGTCAGGAGATTCGTTATGGGTCAGCAAGAAGGAAGGAAAGGAGGTGGGAGTAGGGTTTTGTGCCAAGAACATCTTTAACTGCATGATCCTCTTTCTAAGAACATGGGCTATTAACAAAAGGGAAAGAAAGGCACAGCTTAAACAACATAACGATTTTAGAGGAAATCCTACAAACACAGATAATTATATACTTGATTTAGTTCTTGAAGCTGCAATTTTAGTACTTTTATTATTCTAAAGTACAATACATCATCAGATACTTTCCACATTGTAGTCATTTAATGTCTCCAAATTATAGTCTGCAAGCCAGAACTGGGGATTTGGTCTAAGTAACAGAGTGGTAACTGCAGGAAATGTTGTGATGGATGTCAAGTCTTACAAGGTTCACTTTGCTGAACTAGAGCACACCAAGAGAGATGTTGTTACAGTTCTAAAAGTTTAATCTGTCCACCTCCTACTGTTTGGATGGGAAAAACCTTTTGAATTTTACGGTAATAATAGGATTGACTTTTTTTTTTCTCCCTTTGCTTTCCTCCCTTTCTCACCTCCTCTCTCTTTTTTTCTTTAACAAAGCCTTGGGCCTTCAGTTACAGAGGAGGTAATATTTCTAGTTGTTCTTACAGCTCCGTGTCCTTTATTAGGAATTTCTCACTATGTCATGCTAGTCTTTAAGTTAGTATTTGGCTGCAGGCTGAATCAAGCCCACATCTCGGGCTCCCTAAATAATGCACAACCCATGTATTATCAACCCTGAAATGTCACCATGTCTGAAAGAGACACAGGTTACTTGACAGAGGACAAGTCGCCTTCAAAGAGGGCCAAGGACAGAGACAGGATCTACTGCACGCTCACCCAGGATGCAACAAGACCTTCAGTGAAGAGGTAATGAACCACCATTTCTCTCACACAAGAGAAATCTCTCACACAGAAATAATAAATGAACACAAACGCATAAGAAGAAAGCTTCTCTCAAAAATATACACGGCTTCTGATGACAAAAACAATGTAGGAAAGAGAAGTTTGCTCTTGCCAGAAGCAGGAGGCTGCCATCCCTCATCAGAAGATTTCTACAAACCTACAAAGATTTAAACATGTTTCCCTTCCTCCTCTTTCGTAAAAATTGGGTACAATTTTAGAAGGTTTCTAACTCAAATGCAGAAACAGACTTCTTCCACATCCACCCCAAAACCCCCACCAAATTGTTGAATCCAGCAAAGTGGCAGTTAAACGAGGATGTTGAATGAGAAACCTGGAAAGGGAAGATGAGCAAAACCGCCCTGGAAATAGAAAGAATCCCAGTTCTTATATACTAAGTAGAGACAAACAGCTTGAGTCCCTTCTGCTCACTGCAGTAGGAATGTCACACCAAGCACTAATGACTGCTCTGCTCTACAAGAGAATGTCTCTGGGATGTGGCATTTCAAGTGTCAACTACAGCACTGCAGACATTCAAGCTTTGCCCTCAAAATATAAAATTGCTGGTACAAGTACTGTATTTGAAACGTTCCCTGTGAAGAAAAATGAAAGGCAACCATTTATGTCCGTGACTTTTCACCTGTTAACATCCCATCATATAATTTGCTTTCTCATTATTGGCCTGTGCTGAAGCCACTAGGAGATTGTGGGTGAGATCATGCTGGAGCAGGCACACTGCAAAAGGGCCACAGCTTGTGGAGGACCCATCCAAGATTGCAGGAAGAATGAAAAATGAAGAGTGGGCAGAGAGAAATCACCACCCACCTCCTGGACTTGTAGGCTCAGTGGAGGGACTGAGAGTAATCTCTCTCTAGCAAGGTTGTGAAGTAATGAAGTAGATACTAGAAAAGAAGAAGGAAAGGAGTCTGGAGTGAAGTGGAAGCTGTAAATGTGGGAGGAAAGGTGTTTCAATGTCTGTCTCCTTTGTTTCCCAATACTGGAATAGGTAATTAAATATTTATGCTAATTGGCAAAACAAATTAAGCTAAATTCCCTGCGTCAAGTCAGTTTTGGCTGCTGCACTACACTTTGTAGGTGATTTCCTAGTCTGTCTTTTTACCCATGAGTTTTCCTGCTCCCATTCCTCCTGTTTTCTCCCATGTCCCACTGGGAGGCATGATGAGTGACTGGTTGCATGGGTGCTTATCTACTAGCTGGGGCAAATCCACCCAGGATGTCAGCCGTGGACCTGTGCTGTGGCCTAAAATATCATCTGGCTGGGTCATCCTGGAGCTGAGCTAAAATACTTCCATCACTCTTGTAAGGAGGCACCTGAACTGCTCCAGCAACTTGCCTTTACAGGAGGAGAAAGCAGTAACATATTTAAGAGTAAGAGAAATTTTCACAAGTAAATCATTGCTGTATTAATTCAGTAACATTAATTTCAACAATCCTCTTATACCACTCCAAATCAAAGTCCTAGCCAACTTGTTTTATCCTTTTGCTGTCATTGTAAGAGATTGTGTTTGAATAACGTGGCTTTTTCACTCCAGTCAAGCATTTCATTTGGTTTTATCCTGCTGAAAAACTAAAAAACTCCTGTGTTTCTGACATCCGTCTGTTAAAATGACTGCTGCAGATCGAGCACTGCAAGGCTGCAAAGTGGAATTCAAGCAGAGATAAACAGGAAGACCAGAAGTAAGCAGGGTTCAAACCATAGCCACCTTCAAAAGCTAGTAAACATGGGGGGAAAAAAATGTGTCTGTGACTTCAAACCTAGCTTGAAAGCCAGTAAATTTTAGAAAGGAGTATGTTAGAAGGAAAGAGCCTTGGGTAGGTGTGAGTTGAACAAAGCAATCAAAGTAATAACACCTTGTTTTAGTTTTGGGAGTGGATATCACTGATGGCTCTTTCAGATTCTGTGCCAGAGTCTACAAACTCCCAAAGCAGGCAGTTTCCAGGCAAAAAGAATTTTCAACTCTTCCTCTTCTGTTGCTGGGTGGAAACTCCAGGAAAATGCACTCATTCATTTTTTAAAAGCAGTACTTTGTTCAATGAAAACAAGAGAAATGACGACAGCCATTTTGAGAGTATCTGCCACATTCTGACAGATCAAGATATGCAGAAAAATATTATGATTATTTAAATGTTTTCTGGAACATCTGACCTCATTACAGACAACAAACTTATCCACCAATCACACTGAAATGTTTCTGTGTTGAATTTCAAGTCTTTTGAGTTTAGCACATGATCACATCTAGAGGCTCTAGAAATAATATTTTTTTACATTCTTCTTATTTGGTGTTTTATCACAAGTTCTGCTCTTATGACACTAAATAATCTTAGCATGTACAGTTTGTTTACCTAAAATGGAGCCAATTTCACTGGGTCTGGTGACACCAGTAATTCAATAAATACATGATGCTTCTTCACAAACCCAACCACCACAGTGCTCAGAACAAAGGAGGTAAATAATGACAACCTAATAGGGGCCTGTAGGGTGCTGAAATACCCTTTTTTAAATCGGCATTTTGTGTTCTAATGTCCCAACCAAACTACATACCACCAACCAAGCCTTTTATTTGCCTATTTTTTTTTTTTTGAGAAAACAGAGTCAAATACCTATCCCTCAACACTCAGCCTGCTATGCTCCACATAGCATAACCAAATGAAAATTTCAAGAATGAAAGAAAAAGGGCAGGGCTGACTCAGACCAATTATATTACACTGCTAGAGGAGAATTCCCAGATTTTCAGCGGACTGTGTAGGAAGATGCTTTTAAAACCAGTTCAAGACTGTGCAAGTTCACAAGAAGAAAACTAATTTCTTTTGCAGCTTTAGAACAGTTAAGAGTTTTTCAGAACATATTTGGGTGACATCTGAATTGTTCAGCCTAAAAGTGAAAAATCTACATCCCAACACTAATTTCAGGGACTATGAGGAATAAGAGCTCAATTTGCTTGACACAGCAGGGAGAAAAAAATCCTCAAGACAGCTCAGATTACAGTCTATCAAATTTTCTAAACTAAGAAACTGCATTTGAACTGTATTACTAATCACATCTATTTTATTAAAGTTGAAATCCTGTATGCACTGGAGGCAGTGGTATCTGAAGTTTTAAAATCTGCTCAGAGATTGTCTGATCGGGAAGCAACACTCAGAAAACCAAGGAATTTTAGCTTAAATTATGCAACAGTAATTTCACTCTAACTGAACTGAGTTATCAAACCTTAATTTTTACATAAAAAATTAATGTTACTAAGTTCCATGTTTTTTTATTTTCAAGGATAGCATATTATAAAAATATATGAACTTAGAACAAAAATCATACTTTGAAAAGTTTTCTCTTTATTTTATTCAAAATTGAAAGGAAATTCTACTGAAATTCCGCAGATATCTGTCCTGGACGCAGCCTTATGAGCTACTTTCCATTACAATTAATTTCCATTGCAAAGAGATTTCTGGATATCCCTAGGTCACAAGCACTCTAGAGAACTGAAATCGATAAGGCGGAATTCAACAACAGCAAATGCATGAAGTACTGTTCTTAGGAAAGACAAAGTTAAATGCACAAATACAAAAGGACTAAAATGGGAACAAGGAGCACTCTCGCAGAAAAGTGTCTGGACAAATGGCAGATCCATTAGGAACCCTCAATGCAATGTTTGGGAAGTGGGGGGAAGCAGTTCTACTAGGTCACATTGATAGGAGTGGTTTGGGGAACATGCTGAGGTGGTGATTCCATTGCTGAGACCCCAGCAAGAGAACTGTGTTGAGTTTCTAGCATTCCCTCAGGGAAGCTGGAAGAAGTCAGTCCAGAGAACAGCAGTAAGAATGACAAATTGTTTAAAAAACATGAAGCACAAAAAGGATGAAAGATTGAGGTTGTTAATCTAGGAAACAGTATATTTAGAGGAAAAACAAAGCAGTTTCGAAACAACTAAAATTACTTTCCGTATGGACAAGGAGAAAGTAAGGAAGCAATTGGCTTGATCTGCAATGTAAGTAAGAAGACTCACTCCTTAGCTTCAGAAGACAACTATGTCTAGGAAAGGGTTGTCAGGGAAAGGTTTTGAGAATCTTTGAAGAGTTTAGGAAAAAAAGTCATTGTTGATATCAAGACACAAGATATCAGCATTGCCACTGACTGGCCTCCTTGACCTCTCAATTGCTGAACTCTCAATATCTAGCATTGCTTTCCCTTAATTCTCTAATGAATAGCTGTATTTTTTGCACTGGTCTCAATCGTTTTTTTGTTGAGAAGGTGAAAACCATGATCTGAGTACCAGGAATAGGTATTCCTGAGTGCTGGCTTCCAAGTCTGCATTGTGTTTGGAGAGGATGGAGATACTGCTTCAGAATCCAGGTCTGAGCTTTGTTACACAGCACAAAGGCAAAGCTATTCCACTCTCCTGCTTACAGCTGCAAGCAAGACCCAAATTCAGCCCTCTCAACACTAAGTAATTGGCTGTGAACTCAGATGAGGAAGTGGCTTGTTCACAAGGGTCTGATTCTGGCAAAACCACCTTCCTGCTCCTCTAGATTTTTTTTTTTTTAATTTCAATTTATTTTTTTTCCTGGGGGAAATTCATAAAAAACCACTGAATTATGTAAAGGTCTCCTGGAAATGTTTAAGTACAAATCATAAAACCCAAAATAGAAAAAAAAATAAGAGTGGAAAAAAAACCCAACCCTCAAACTAAATATGAAGCATGTGCTGGGATTCAAGTGTGATTTTCTTTCTTTAGAAACATAACAATGTTGTTGGCATGTGTGTGCACAAATCATAGGTAAATTGCTGTTAATAATGAAATGCTCTGCAAAAGTAAAATGGTTCCAGTAAATGTCAGAACACATCTGTTCTAATTAAAAATTAACCGTATCATTAAAGTTATATTACTAGTTAATTTCTGAAAATGTTTAATTATTAGAGAGTTATCCTTCCAGGTTCCAGGGAAGAATTAGAAATATTGCACTTCTGTGTTTAAATCTTCCTCTGCCAAGCACTTTAAAGTTTTAAGAGGCATATATTTTAGGGTATTTGGGAGATATGAGGGCTTTGATTATTACACTATAAAGTCAATGAACCTTGTGTCATGGCAGATTTTACCCACTCTTTGGAAGTGTCTTGAAACAGATTCTTTTTTCTCCCACTTTCTATGGGAGCTGAGCCTAAGGAAAAGATGCCACTTGTGACAGCAGCAAATCTGGCCCAGAGCCTTTCTCGAGAGGAGCCTTGTCTTTGGCTTCATCCTCCTCCATATCATGTGTCAGCTCTGGCACCAGCTCAGTGTGACAAGCAACTTTTAAGCTAGAAATTATTAGCACAGCCAGACTAACCTGAATTTAGCCTCATTACCTGATGTTAAATGCTTTCAGATTTAAGCTACGTGGGGTTTCAATTTGTTATAACTGCCTATAGCTTAATTTGAGTGATTCTCAAATCTGTGAGGGCCAAAGCATGAGAAAGAAGAACTTACTGGTGTTTCTGTGAGCTTTGCTGCATGATTTCCCATAAACATTCCTCTAATAGCTCTCCAATCCATAACATGGGATTTTTTTCCAAAAGACTTGCATATCAGCAGATGCCATATGATGATTGTATAGAGTCAGAGCAACCTTAATCCAAGTCAATGAAGCCCTTTTACAGCCAGCCAGGTATTATAATAAAATTTTACTTGGCTATCTATACAGATATATTCAAACAGCTAATTGCCAAATTTAATGCACATAGTAAACAGACATTACTCGCAACTGACAGCACCAGGTGGACTGAACATTTCTCATTCAAACCAGACATACAGAATGAAACCGAAATACAGAAATAAATGTAAGAGCAGAGATGGTGCAAAGGAAAAAAAAGCATCTTAATTATGGGGTGTCCACTTTCTGTAACAGATTGTCCTCCTAATTCACCCCATCTTAATCAACCTGCCAACTTTCTTGGGAAACAAACCAGCAGCTGCATACCCAGAGCTCTGCTTATCAGGCATACAAGTGTCCTTGAACGTTGTAGTGATCCCATGGTTCACTCTGGTGTTAGGGTTTGCACTGGAGGAATATAAAAACTCCTCATTGCCCAAAACGAAAATATCCTGTCTGCTGTTAAGAATGACTGCAACCACAGGTCAAACGAATAGAGGTTGTTTTAAACAGCATCCAATCCAGTTATGCAGATGGTACTGTCTGGGATGTTGCATTTTGAGGTACAGTGCAAGAAGAAAACTGGGTCCTATGGTTGTGTATGGAGGAGAAGGTAATAGCCCCTTCTGAGCATCCCCAAAATGCATAGGGAGACTGATACATGAATGTTAATACAGGGGATCAGCAAAATTGTAACCACAAGGAAACTATGGGTAAGATAACAGGGATGCTTAGCTAAGCAAAGAGCAGTAACTATTTACTATAAAGCCTGTAGAAACAGATACTACCTGGGAACAGAGCTAAATGGTCATGAGATGAAAGATTTTTAAATACTCAGAACTCGGTTTAGTCCAACCCACAGCAATAGCTCAGAAAATGTTTAAATTCAAGGATGGCAGCTGGCCTAGTGCCATAAATCTCATACATCTGTTAGAGAGGGAAACAAATTGTTGGTTAACTTGAGATAATAAACCTAGATTTACATGACGCCACCTAGAAAACAAGATTACCTCAGGATTAGAGACTTATACAGGTCATCCTCTGAGATACAGCTGGAAAACAAACTTTCATTTGGTCTTGTAAAAGTGAATATAGCATGTTTTGCCAGAGTTCCCATGAAGATGTTTTGGTTTAGGATACATTAGAGGTGGTTTAATGAAATCTACTCTCATTTATTTGTCCTACTTAGGTTTTGAAAGACACAGTTAGCTTTCTTTTCAGCAAATAAAATATAAGTAATTGAAGAACAAAAAAATCAATTCATTTTAAAACATAATTACAATAAAATAAAAAGTTCTTACTAAAAAATAATCAATAACCAAACATTCCTTGAAGTATTACATGCAGCTAAATTAATAGATTTCTAAGGCATAAAATTAAAGCTTCATAATCTGAGAGTCATTCACATGTTCGACAGACATTTCTAATTTAATGGATATAAATATGAGTTTAGAAGAAAAAGTCTCTTATATTTTCAAGTTCATAATCAATAAAACTTCTGTTAGAAGTTACTCTGGTACTTGGGTCCACCTTTTCAGAACTTAACTGAGCACTCTGCTGGAGGAAGTGAGGTGCATGGGCACTTTCTGGACAATCATGAGTAGGAAACACAGGTGACATGGGAGTGAATTAGAAAGCTTTACTAAAGATCCCCTTGGAGGACATAAGTTTGCCATATGGCATAAGCTGAGGGTGTAAAGTGGGTATAGCAAACAGAATTATGCTGGGAGAACAAAGCCCCTTCACAAAGTAACATGCTTCTAAAACTGCAAAAAAGAAGCAGACATTGATTTCAACAGAAAATTGAAGGGAACATAAAGGGAAAAGAAGGGCAGAGCAACAATTTTTAATGTATTTTTCAAATATTTTGGAGACTAACAGAGAAAAAAATCAAAACAGCTTGATTCGTACAAAGATGATATCCTGGAAAAATATAATCCTTCATCTATATGAGGATTTCTGCTCTAAAAATCAGAGTATTTAAGTTTGTACAGCAGAGTAGAATGAGGTCAGCTTGGCATGTTCGGTAGCAATCTGTCTCGTAGGCAGACACAGCAGTTTGGAGAAAGCTATTCTGAACCCACTTTAGCTTAAAACTCAACTTTAATCCCCTTGTTTCTAAGACAAGACCCAAACTGTCTTATTTCACTTCTAATCTAAACCCCAGAGCTCTTCAGCCAGTATAAAGAGTGCTAGGAAAAAGGCTCATTTCTATTTGGGTTTTCCTGCATACCTGCCAGCGTGGTTATAAAATATCGCCATGCACATGCACACGTGTCCAGATGCCCACTGTTTATACACAGGCATATGGACTCCGTGCCTGTGCAGCTGTGCGCACACACACACCCCCCTCGCAGGAATACTGCATGTGCTTAACAATGGCCATGCAGTTTGGCTTTTTAGCTCCTTAGCCACCTTGAAAGCTATTTTTCCCTTATTTAAAATTTCACTTGGGATGTAAGTCCACAACAAAAAGTGAAGTGTTACTATAAAGCGGTCATTTGGGAATTTTTCTCTGTCTTTTCATGACTTTTTATTTGTATTATTTGATTAACTTGATATTTTATTTGACCTGAAATTAAATATTTGCCTAACTTTGAAAAAAAAAAAAAATCCTATTTTATAATATTTTATAACTGAAATTCATCATAAATTCTGTACATTTTCTTCACAAATTCAGTGACTTGCTGGAAATCACTAGCCTAAAAGGGATCCTACAGCAGGCCAAAACTAGAGCACACATGATATCTGTCATGGTTGATAGCTAAAAGTTGGGTTCTAGAGGTTAAATATTGCTTGACATGCCTTTGGTGGGAAGGAAGAAGCAAAAAGAAGCAGCAAAAATATTCTCTTCTATTTGTTCAGTTCATACGGTATTTCCATTTCCAGACTGGAAGCTATGGAGAAAAAGATTGGTTTTACTGACTATATGATTTAACAGTAGGCAATATAAAGAAAATAGAGCAAAATACTTCGAAGGATTTTTTTTGTTTTTTCCTTTGGGATAATGGAGCAAAATGCTATTTGAACAGAATCAATGCGTTAAAGATGGCTTCCTCCCTTTCAGAGTGCATAGCCAAGCCCACAGAGCCTTCCCCCTCATGTGCTGGGATAAACTTAAGAGAAAATGTAAGCACATTTCTAGTTAAAACCATTCTGTCCTCTGTAAAGATAAATTAATTTTAACAAAAACTTCTTTTAGTAATATAAATAATGATAAAAATTATGGAGTTGTCAATGTTGACTTGGTTCAATATCTGGGACAAGTATCCCCTCAGGTAAAGCTGGTAAGCCTTCTGAAGTCAGCTATTACATTATTAATCCTATCACTCCTGAAATGCTTTATTCCATTTATTACCTGTGTCAGCATGCAGCCCACCTTCACACCTCAAACTGGTGATCCAGCATCAGGCATTTCCTAATGGTGTTTAAGTGCAAGGGATTTAGTTTGCTTTACTTAGCCTGTCAGAGTCTTCTACACAATTTCCCATCCTCAGCTGCTGAAAACCCTTCCATATGGCTTGGAGAATAAACTGTTATCTTTGTACTTCCCAATATGCCACTTGACAATATCTTGGTTTAAAGTTGTAACTTCCAAAGAAGTTTTGGGGTTTTTTTTAAAGAAGGCTGACTTTATATAAAAGGCCTCTTTTTCTGGGTGCCATCCCCCCCTTGCCATGCTGGGGATCTAGGACCAAACTGAGACAGAATATGAACTGAGAAAGGGTGATTTCTTTCCAAATTTTTTATCTAGTTTTCTTTTTCTGATACAGACCTAGGGACATTTCTTTTCTAAACCTTAAGGCAAACAGGTGTTTTGCACTGTGCACGAGTTTGGGTTGAGTTCTGTGACTCTTTCTAGCTAGTAATTAACAGGAACAAATCCATTCCTTTAGGGGAAGATTTAGCAGGTAAACCACTCTATGGAGCATCTGCTCCCAGTCTCACGACGGAAAAAAGGCTGAGAGAATTGGGTTTGCTCATCCTGGAAAAGAAAAGGCTTAGGAATGACCTAATTATGGCCTTCCAGCATCTTAAGGGAGCCCACAAAAAAGATGGAGAGAGACTATTTCCAAGAGCATGGAGTGACAGGACAAGGGGGAATGGCTTCACACAGGGAGAGTAGGTTTGTAGGTTTAGATTAGAGATTAAGAAAAAATACTGTGAAGGTGGTGAGGCCCTGGCACAGGTTTTCCAGAGAAGTTGTGGATGCCCCATCCCTGGAAGTGTTCAAGGCCAGGTTGGATGGGCTTCTGAGCAACCTGGTCTAGTGGCCTATGGCACAGGGGCTGGAATGAGATGATCTTTAGGGTCCCTTCCAAGGCAAAACATTCCATGGTTCCTTAAAACATTGCTTGATTCTCCTCCATGCAGCTCTCTTCCTGAGAGAAAGGACAAGTGTTTCAGGCCAGCAAAGTTATCCATAATCTCCTTCCTTGTGATAACATTGGTGGATCACCACCCAATGGTTATGGTGGGGTTTATGACAGAGTTATTATGACAGGGAATCACTGTGAGCAGAAGCAGCCACCAGTGCATCCACTCTCTTCCTTTGCTCTGCTTAACTCCAGGCTCACCATATGACATATTTTAGAAACAATACTTCAATGGGAATCACAAATGGGTGGCAAATGATAGTAATTATTTTGTGGTAATCATTAAATTCTTAGCCATAAAGGAAGTGGTGAGACAATGAGATGTTTTCAAAGAAAGTATGTGGGTGCACTGTCCTGCGAAACTTGTGGAAAGGAATGTTCAGCCCAAAAGCAGTGTTTGGTTTAATAAACTCATGTATGATTTGCAGGCAAAACTGCTGCTCCCTAAATGTGCAAGAACAGAACGTCTACAGACAATGTCTGGTTTAAGACAATGCCAGCAGGGACTGTGCTTATCATGGTATTCTTTTTGCAGAAAGTTAGTAGCCCTAATATGCATCCTGTGCAGGTTCGAAGCAGAGGATAAATTTGGTTAAAATGAGACTTTCTCAAATCTGTTACAGTGGCAAAGACAATAAAATTAAAGTGGGTTTGCAAGTGTTTAATTTGGCACTCAAGGTGGAATATTTTATTAAAATTCCAATTACATTTCAAGGTTTAAAACACTGTTAAAATATGCTAATTGAGATGTTCAGGATGACAAAAGTTTCAATTGCGAAATCTCTTCTTTCTTTGAAAACTACTTAGAGTAAAGCAATATTTAGTTTCTCCTGATGTGGCTTTAGATAGTTAATATCAAATACTAAATTAAACGTCAATAATCCCTAAGGAGCCTATTTTAGTCACACTTTTTAAATCAAGGTTTCCAATGTGATCTTAAGGTCCATTTGTTCCCAGAATATAATGAGAATTGTACAAATCTCATGCATTGCCAAGCAGAGTTCAATACAGGGATTTCATTTATGCTTATTTAAGCTACATTTTAAATGTTTCACATGGAAGTTTTGATTCCAACAAAAGATGTAGAAGAAATAAGGGACTGCAAGCCAATGGATTTTTAGCTTTCAGAAAAAAAAGAGAAAACCTCATGAAAAACACCTTGCAAGCTAAAAACAATCACCAGTACATATTTTGAAATATTTTCTACAAAAATGGCAGAAAGGCAAATGCAGGGTTTTTTTATGGACAATGTAAATCAGTTAACGATCAATGTTTTAAGCAGAATATCCCTATCAGATGATGATTCATTAGTATTATTTCAGAGAAGGAGGTTATTGATAATTTGATACCTCATATCCACTATCCTAATCATTATTGTCAGAAAGTCTATTAAAGATCATAGGTCATGGATCTAAAATTAAGTATGCCACAAAAAAAAATATTGAGCATGAGAAAAGGACAGACGTTCTTATAGATTAAGAATTGCACTAAAATGCATTGTATCAATTAATTTTTGCTAAATTATTAGTTGATAAAATAAAATTACAGTCTTCAGTGAAACATTTCTTATTTAAAATGAAGTGGAGATAGAAGTTGGAATATTAAAACCCCCCCTAACTCTGACTGGCTTTTTATCCTGCTGTACATGGATCTGCCTTCAAAATGTATTTCTAAGGCAGATTATGCTGGAGTACTCAACAAAGTAATAAGATACACTGTTGGGCTTTTTTTCTCTTTTGCTCTTGAAGCATTCTAGTTTTTGGACAACTCCACTCTTCTCAATATTCTGCTAAATGAGAAGTTGAGATGTGTCCGGGTCCCTGTGCTCATATACCTTGCTTAATCCAACTCACACTTATGAGAAGTTGAGATGTGCCCGGGTCCCTGTGCTCATATACCTTGCTTAATCCAACTCACACTTAACATAAACTAGGTTAAAGGCAAAACTAAAAATAAAGTATTACCATTTTCTTTTAAACAAAATAAAACACATAAACAGTACAAGTATGATGTCTTTGGGTGTCTGTTAAGACCGAGACGGTGAAGGAAAGAAAATCATGCTTAATTCCAGTGTAAAACAGAGACCGCCCTCTTCATCTTTATATTCCAGCCATTAACCTGTATCACTTAAAAAGCCCCCTTAGAACGGGACTCAAACTCACAGCATGTCGTTCTCCACAAACTGAACTCCTAGAGGACAACATTTTCTACCAGTGCTGCTATGACAGCTTTTTTTACTGGGATTGTCCATGGATTCCTTTTGGCTCCGAATCTCCTCTAATCCCTCCTTCTCCTCTGTTCCCTGTTTCCGGATTTCTAACATTCAGGAAGAGATCTGAGCCCTCCTCTCATTCACCAGTGGCTGGCTCTTTTGAAAAAGCCTGGGTGATGCCTGTCCAGAGAGAACAAGGAAATGGACACTAAGCCAGGCTTGGCCAGGCTGTAACCAGTGTGCCCCTTGTGAGGCTGAGGGACCAGCTGAAGAGGTGACACAGCACCAATCTGGCACTTTCATGTGACAGCCCTGAGCTACATAAGCATATACAGATTACAGATGTCACACAGGCTCATGGCTGGCATTACAGACAGCAGCTGCTGTCTGAGCGCAGGCATGAACTAATTCAGTCTTTGAAGGGAACTGTGACAAGTTTCGACCAGAGAAGAGGCTTAACCACAAAAATTTGAATAAGGTCTAGTGTATTGCAGCATACAACACTGTTCAAAGTGTGTCATAGCTCTCTGGTTTTCTGTTTGGGGACAGGAAATAGCCCAAGTGCCTGCCAAAAGCCAGCAGCAAAGGTGATGGGAGTTGTGGGTGCAGGAGCAGAAGAAGCACAGGGAGATTGAAACACATGCTGAAGAATGAGCTGGAAAAGTTGAAGTAATGGGAAAACCAGCATTTTCTCTTTTAGTAACAGTGACGAAATCAACCCTAGGTGACTGGACTCACATCTTAGGGGCAGATGTGACAACTCCAGCTTGTGTGACTCTGTACTGGAGCCATCAGATGCCATGGTTTGGGTGACTGTTGCTATCACCTGTTTGGCTAAGGAGCTACAGGCTATGACATCAGGAAACTTCCATTTGAGTCCCACAGAGTCAGTTTTGCAGAGGTCTGGGTGTTACCAGGTCGTGGTGACAGGAGCTGAACTCCACAGACACTGTGGATCTGGGGGGTGTTACAAATCCACAGAGCAGAGTGTTCAGCTGAGGCTGGACCTACATGCGTAAATCATGCAATGTGGAGCAGCTTTTTTCTCCTACTAATGTGATTTAGACGCACTTTAGAAACCAGGCTATGGTCTCTGCTGTTTCCTCCCACAAAGGTTTATGTTCTTCAACAGGATGGTTGCCTCCAGCACTGACTCAGGAATGCCAACTGTAATTAAAGGCTTGGAAAAAACAATACATTTAACAGCTTATTCAGGCTGACAAGTGTTGTCCTACCTTGGGAATGTCTATGAGCTTAATAGGTGTAGCTTTCCATTTGGATTTCCTTGCTGCATCATTTGATATTAGCTTTCTTTTTGCAGGTTTTTGAGACTTATATTTAAGATATGCACTTGGTAATCTTGTATTGAAATCATAATAGACTGTCACACTAATTTATTCTCTGGGAATATTTTGCCAGCTTCTTGTATTAATTCCCCTCAAAGCTAATTTAGATGCTTGTTGTCTGTGTATTCCACATCTGTCTGTATTAATAATTGTGCAAGTGTCTGAACAAATTAAGACATTTTATAGCATTTAAACATCCCAAAGATCTTACATTTTCTGTGAAAGTGGAGAGGTTGTACTATAATTTATGGACATTTTCCCATTAATCTCTGAATTGTTTTGGCAGCTACTGCCTAAAAGCAGCAGCTACCTGGCAAGGACAGAATATCTGTCAGACCATGAAGGGTGCCTGCATTCACTGGAGAGATAAACGGGAATACTGAAATAGAGTTAAGCCCAGAGAAGGAAGCTCATCCTCAGACAGACTTGCCAAGCCTGTTTCATTATAGCTTATAGCTTTCATTGTGGCTTAGCAAATGCTGTTAAGTATTCTGTCAAAGTAAACTTACTTTTCCAGACAAGTAGCTCTGCAAAGCCCTAAGGTGCTACTGCTAATACTTGAACTTGTTTACTGTGGGGTTTTTCTTGACTAATATATACAGGTACTGTAATAAAAAGTCAAAGATTTCTTAAAATGTGTTTTCTTATCCAACACACCTATGAAGGTTTTTAATTTTTACCTTTTTTGTCCAGCTGTAATGAAAAGACAGATTATTTCTTAACATCTGTCATTTATAAAGAAGCATTTTTTCCATGTACTTTGAGGGCAGAAGGGTATGCGTCTTTCAAGTTCCTATGGTTGTGATCATGTTACTCTATAGAATCTTAATTCATACTCATCACTGGGGACACATATCATGGAAGGCCTTTCTGCAACTCAAGATACAACTTTTTTAATGTCTAGAACACATGATTATGGTGTTTAAGCTTCTTTGAGAAGAAAAACCAAAAATCAAACTGGGGAGACTGTCTTAAAGATACAATTTCAATTTTTGTGTGGTAAGAACCTAAAAGGACGTATATAAAATATCCTTTTAGGCTTTTACCTAGTGACTTAAAGTATGTTCTATTGGTTAACTAACTCCTTTTCAAGCCACAACATGCAATCAATCTCATAGGATACTTAGGAAAAAAGTAATTGGTTGAAATAAAGAAACTTAAAACTTAAAGGAATTTTAAGAAATATCCTCTTACAGGGAAAGGAGAATAACAAATACAGAAACCATGACTGTTTAAATCTGTGTATTATAGCTTTTCTCTTTTTTCAACAAATTATTAAAATTTGAGATTAGATAAGGAAACTTTCCAACTCTATTATACTTTTACTGAGAACTGACTTAAGAACATTCAGTTACAGTTCAACAGAAGACAATATAACGCCTGCAAAGCTTCAAAATGTCTTGTATCCTGATGAATAGATTTATTTAATCCTAACTGGAACTAAGGAAGCAGGTTTTCTGTTGCATTTTGCTAATCATATCATAATGATTTATAACCAAGTGAAAATAAGACCACAGGTTCTACATAGGAGTCTTTGCCACTGTACAAATTTACACTGGTATTTTCCCAATCATAGTTAACTAGGCTCTAAATGTTATATAATGCACTGAGAACAGCTGCTTTAGGAGACTCCTTCCCAGACTCATGTATTTACAATCCATATGCTTAAGTGGATTTCACTTAACAACTGTATTAACGGACTTAGTTACCAAACATTTGTGGATCACGTAACTGTTATGTCATTATATGCTAAATGAAGCTTAGTTGTAAGCCTCAGATCTTTAATCCAAGATCAACTCTTTCAGCTCCACAGAGGTGATATTTGCATTATTTTCCATTTGGATCAGCCTGTGATCTGACTACAGAGTTAACAAGCCTTTGCCCTAAATTATTCTCCCTCCTTACTTCCAAGAGATTTTGGATGCTTTTTTCAGTCACCACAAGACAATGAAATTTTTTTTTCTTATTGCACTTTCACCAGCAATATCTACTAATAGGCAGGCCCAGTATTGCCTTTTCCCTAACACAGGTTTGCAACAGTAATGTGACCTTTTGAACTGATGAAGAGGCAGAGAAGGAACTAGTTGACCTAAGAGATCTCTTTCACCTCTAATTTCTATAGGAAAAAAAAAATACAAAAAGTTCACTGACCTCATTTGCAATGTTTGCTGTCAAATAATGGTCCTTTTATGAGGTTATTGAAAAAATATTGAGATGCATTGCAATTCTGCTTTGAAAAGTATGCAATAAGCTCTCTTCATTTGCAAATTCTCTAGAACTGTACATGTATGGAAGTATTTGCATTTAAACTGTTGATTCAAGAAGGCTCTATGAACATACTGAGTACTTTGAAAGCCATTACAAAAATCCCTCTCATTATGTGCCATGTAGCAACTTCAGAGCTACAAAAATCAAGCACGTGCTTTTTCCCAAAGCAATCATAAATGAAAGTATAAAATAACACTGAAGCTTATTTTAGTCAATATTTTGGGGATTAAAAAGGAAAAAAAAAAGAGCCCTATATGGATCAAACAATGGTCCTTAAAAGAAAAATAATAAAGCAGTCATTGAATTGCATCCCATGAGAGGAAATTGGGCCAAAATTGATCTGGTAGCCAAATTTATTATTACATGAAGTGAATGTACAATGAAATTTGATTAGAGCAAGTGTGCCATCATTCCCTTTTGCAAGATTGAGCACAGAACAGCACAGCCTTGATAAAAGGAATCGATAGCATTGAAAGCAAAATTGGAGGGCTGTCAAATCATCTTAATTCCTATTTTCTGAATGAGTGCAGTAGATTGCTTGATGCACATGCTAATAAACAAATCAGTGCGCTTTTGACTCAGTGCAGAGTCAAGCCTCTATAAAACTTAAATAATATTGCTAAAAGGAAGGAAAAATCCCTCAAACCCACATGAAGCAGAGACACCACAAAATACGTTTCACTTTGAAATTTTAATTAGCAGAACTGCATTTCTCCCAATTTTGTAGACATTAGGATATGTAAACTGCAACTTCACATCTGTTAATCAACATTTTGACTAGCAATCTTTCTTCTCCCATGACTCGAAGGTTAATCTATTCAACAGGCACACACACATATGCACAACACACATAGCAAGAATCGACCTGTGAGTCTCTTTGAAATCCATCACTCAGAAGTGCATAGTACAGAATTTCTTTGAGGTATTTCTCATGAAATTTCCTCAGAAAAGTTTGAGGGTGTTTTCAAGGTCAGCTGAAGCCATCCTAAAATTGAATTGTCTTCAAATCCTGCTTCCCCACATCCCCCTCACATTTGCTCTCAACCTCCTCCATGCACAGCAAGGCAGCTGTTGATGTGGCCAGGAAGTGTGCAGACAAGGAGGCAAGGTGACAAGGTGGTAAAGGTTGTGTGGCTGTGTGTCACCTACCACAGCTAGGGAAAAATTCAAGACACACTCATAAATCTACAGATTCTTTAGCAGCAGCCTGAGCTCTGTTTCGATTATATTTGTATTTGTAACATCTTTCTGGTGCCTCCCCTAGCAGATGTTTCTCCTCACACCCTGTGCATGCAGGACCCTCCAGAAGGTCAGCCTGGGGAAGCTCAGAAGAACAGAATGTCTCAGCAGCTACAGATTAATGACGTTCAAACTTCCCTCTGACATTCTTAAAGGCATATTTGAAATTATATGTTTCTCTTTCCAGCTTTGAGTAGTGCTACTTTGTCACAAGTACAAGCTTTGAGAAATATATAGTTTTAAGTATGAAAAAAGAATCTGTGGTTGCAGCACAGAGAAGAGTCAGAGCAAAACCTGAGAAAGAACATCTCAGCAGGGAATCTACATCTCTACTTGCCTTAGAATATGAACATCAGAACTGTCACCCAGAACCAACACTGCATTATCCCCCACACTTAAACAAACAAATAAGTCACACTGTTACAAGGGCACAGCAGTAAAGGGAGATTTTTAGGTACTCTGCTTATATAATTAGTAAAAAGGTTGCAGATAAACTAATGGTTGAGGACAATGACATAATACTAAACCCTAATGCAGGACTTTCCTAAGAGGTGGATCCAGGAATATGATGGATTGAGCAATATCATGCTCTATACTCAAGCTAGATTTTGAAGAATGTGAGGCTAAAAGTAATTTTATTACTGTATCATAGATAGCTAATACAGAAAAAGCTCATATTGTACTTTGCAAGTAGGTTCAAAACAGGAGACATTTTATAATAGCTTGTAAGACAGCAAAAGGACCTTCTATGTACAGTTGCAGAAGACAATAAGGACTCTAAATTCTTCTTTTTCAAAAATTACTGGTGAGTTATACTCAAATCTAAGATCTTTAACTGCATGTGTTTTGTATTTTTTGCTATTTCTTTTACTGTGCTTTTTTTTATCTGAGCTTGGGGAAAACATACTGATGGACTTACACAATATCTCTTAATTAGGACATTGACTCTTGTAAAATTAAAAAAAAAATCCTATCTGTTAATTCTACCCATATGACAGAGGACTAAGGCAGAAGAACTAAACATAATAATAGTACAGCTCAGGTGGACAAGACAAAGCTTTTCTCATGCTGAATCCAGAAAATGGACAGATTATATTGTAATTTATGGGACAATTTTGCTGCACTGCAAACCTGGAAATTTATAAAAAATATGTGGAGCACCTTCAGCTTTAACATTTGGATTTGGCCACAAGCATGGTGTCCTTGATGATTATTGTGAGCCAGGCAGTAGTTTTTTAATCTGTGGTGCCTCTTTAATAATAGATTGCTGAGGATAATAATATGGATCATTAGCTTAAAAGTCTGTCAGCTGACTGAACATGGTGTTTGGATTCTAAGGCTGCTAGGAAGTAAAGCAATGTATTTATGACTTATTTTAAAATAAGATATGGAAGCAAGCAGTCTCACACTTGTTGCATTTAAAATACAGCAATGCACTTGTGACCTGTTCAGCTGTCTCCACATGGGTGTCTAGTGAGAATACCACCTTGTCAGCTATGACACGTTCAGGATGCACTTTGTACTCGTTTTCATACGTACAGGAAAATTATCCTGTGTAGCATTAGGCACTTGCATTCCCACTCATACAACTCCTTTCATAATAATGTCATCAAATGGTGGTAATACATATATAAACCTGCACCAAAAGAAGTTTATTTCACTTGCAGTTTGTACAGAAGCAGATATTTCTTTGTCTCCTTGCTTGGTGCCAATACAGTGCAAATTGCTCCCCCAAAGACTCGGGGTGATGAGACTCCAATGTGAGCTATTAACAGCCATTGTTGGTGACACAGGTTCTGTGGGTATATGAGAAGGTTCTTACCTGCTCCCAGTCTACTATCTGGGGTTTCGCTGTCTTCTCATGGATGAAGAAATTTGATCCAGAACTTACACAGATTAGGTGGGAAAACATTTTTTTTTTTTTTTTACACCACAATGAGAAAGAACCAAAAGAAAACAAAACCCTGCATAATTCTAAAAGTTCCTTGGGTAAAGATCTTTGGTAACTGAATTGTGCCAGAGGATCAGACCTTAAACCTGCTAGAAAATTCACATGACAAGAAAATAATACCTTTCCTGCTGGTCATATCAAATATACCTGGTGAGCTATTTAAAATACAGCATCATTAGTTGGATACTCTGGTTACTGAAGAACTATGGACACCAGTCTTACAAAACAGCCGAGGTCCCTATATCACATTTTCAAATGTAAGAGTTTATCATGATCATTAACTGACATCTGTTAGGCTTCTGTGTCACTTATTAAGACAATTTTTAATTTACTGTGTCTATAATCAGTAGAAGGACTTTTTTTACCATAAAGTTGTACAAGTATTTAGACATATGAGCAGATAACTTTTAACTACAATGATGTTCTTTTGCTCCCTTAAGTTCAGTAAGAAATTACTTTTGCCAGTATTGTCATTAATTGCATTAGACCCATGAACTCATTTGGTGTCTTCATTAATTTAATTATAAAGTACTTCTCTAAACTCCAGTTTTAGAGTATTTCTCAATGAAAGTGATGGGTGGAGCAATGTCTTTTGTAAAAAGTCAAATTTTAATCTTGTGGTCAAACCTTTTTACTGTATCAAATAGATCAGTGCTTGCATCGCTTGCAAGAGCTAAAATAAAGGGAGAGCTTTTAGTAATAATGGATTCTACAGAAGATATGCACCCTAATTATCTGGGTGTTTCTGACTGATGCCTGCAGAAGCAGTGATGTTCACAATATAGGTCTCAACACATATGCAAGGTAATAATATCCATACTTTCATATAGGCAATGGCAAAAAGAAATGTTTCCTCTTGTGAGACGTAGCTTGGGCTCAGTAAAAGGGAAATCACTGAAAGACTGAAAATCAACAGATACAGGTAACAGAGGTGGTAGAACCCCCATGCAATTCAGTGGTATTTGGCTGTTCTGCTGTTAGGTCAAAAATAGAAAGACTATAAATTTTTGCAAGCTCACTGTTGTTCTCATCCACAGGCAAAACAAGCTAGTCTGGGAAAGTAACTTCAGGTTGCACCTGTTTACACAGCGCATTGTTAGAGCCCTAAGGAAAAGGTTCATTTTCGCAGGTAGCTTGAAAGGAATCTCACTGAAGCCAGCAGTGATTTGCAGCATGCTGTGTTCTGTGATGGCAGAGGTGCAGTTTCCTCTCATGGCCTTGTGTTTGCAATGTAATACTTTTTCTGTGGTTGTGGTACACAAACCATGTCTGTGCTTACATAGTTTCAGCAGTGCCCACAGTGCTCTGGTTTATCTTTTTATCCTAAAAATCTGGAGTGACTCAGTCCAGTTTGACTAGCTTCCATAATACTATGCCTCACTGAAGCAGCAATACCTCTCTGAGGATGGAAGAAATTGTTTCATTTGAGTTCTAATACCTAATAATTTTTTCTGCTGTACTTTCAAACTTACACATGACAACTGATTATTTTAAAGCATCTACCTACTATCTTGATAGTTTGCAGTTTTTGTAGTCACTTAACCAGCTCTGTTATACAGACAAAACTGTTGACATTCAGCTACATTTTTCTTAGCCCCCCCAAAAGTTCTGAGAGGGGAACAAGGCTCTGCCTTGCATATCGGTCTGGAGAATGATATCAAATTCATACTAGTGTTCAGTTGTAAAGTATTTTCTTCTCTTATAAAGCTCAATAATTGTGGGCATAGAATTTTAAAAAAATACATTTATTCACAAAGTTACATAATGGACCTTAGGCTTACTCAAGGTTTGGAAAAGTATGCAAAGAAGTACAGGCTTAGAAGAAACACCCTCATTACCAGTCAAGTGCACACAGACTGAAAGCAAGCACTCAGAACATTTAATGACAGAGAAGCAGGAAGGGCAGAGTATAGCAGCAGTAGCTACAGGCACAGTAAAATCAATTCCTAGATCAGGATTCCTGATTCTCTCTTTCTTACAGAGCATCCAACAGCCCTTTCAGTTATCCAGAGTCAATAATAGACTCCAGTGCACACTGTTTTTAAGCAACTGGAGTTTGTAGTCCTAAGGGTCAGGCAAAAACTAAAGTCAGGATCCTGAATTTTAGGAAAGCAAACTTCCAGCTCTTCAAGGAGTTAGACAGTATGATCCCCTGGGAAACATCCTTCAGGGACAAGGGAGCAGAACAGAGCTGGCAAAACTTTAAGGCATTTTCCATACAGTGCAAGAGCTCTCAATCCCCTGGTGTAAGAAATCAGGAAAGGAAGACAAGAGACCAGTATGGATGAGTCAAAACCTGCTGGTCAAACCAAAGGACAAAAAGGAAGTACACAGGCAGTGGAAGCAGGAACATCATACAAAGAGTGTAGGGGCACAGCCCAGCTGGGTAAGGATGGGATCAGGAAAGCCAAAGTAAGGATGGAGCTGAACTTGCAATAGATGCAAAGAATAATAAAAAGGGCTTCTATAGGTGTGTGAGCCAGAAAGGGAAGGTCAGAGAAGGTATACTCGTTGGGTGAGGAAGGCTGGAAAACTGGTAAATGCAGATGAGGCAGAAACTGAGTTACTCAACTACTTTTTTCCCCTCAATCTTCACTGTCAACCTCTATTTAAAAAATACCATTCAGGTGAAGTCCCCATTGAGTAGAAAAAGGAAAATATTGTACCCATTTTAGAAAAGGGTTAAAAAGGAGGACCCTGGGAACTACTGACTTTTCAGCCTCATCTCTGTGCCAGAGAAGATCATGTAACAGATCCTCCTAGAAGCTGTGCTGAGGCACATGGAGGGCAGGGAGGTGATTCAAGACAGCCAGCACAGTTTTACCAAGGCCAAGTCCCACCTGACCAATTTAGTGATGGTAGACATAAAAGAATTAGACATTCCATGATGTCTACCTCAGTGGACAAGGGAAGAGCTATGGATGTCATTTATCTGTACTTCTACAAAGTCTTTGACATGGTCCTCCACAACATCTATATTGGAGGGACATGAATTTTATGGATGAACTGTTTGATGGATGAGGAATTGGTTGGATGGTTCCATACAGAGGGTAGTGGTCAATGGCTCAATGCCTAGCTGGAAATGGGTAACAGGTGGTGACCCTCAGATGTCTAAACTGGGACCAGTACCCTTTAATATCTTTATCAGTGACATAGAGAGTGGGATAAAGTGCACCCTCAGCAAGTTTGCAGGTGGCACGAAGCTGAGCAGTGCAGTTGACATGATGGGGCTGAGATTCCATCCAGAGGGATATGGAGAAGCTCTAGAAGTGGGCACCCATGGAACCTTGTGAAATTCAACAAGGCCAAGTGCAATGTGCTTCCCCTGGGACAGGGCAATCCCAAGCACAAACACAGGTTGGGCAGAGAATGGATTGAGAGAAGCCCTGAGGAAAAAGACCTGGGGTGTTGGCTGACAAGAAGCTCAACATTACTCAGGAATATGTGCTTGCATCCCAGAAAACCAACCATGTCCTGGGATTCATCCAAAGAAGGGTGTCCAGCATGTTGTGGGAGGTTGCAATAACAATAAGTCAGAATACTAGTAGGAAACAATTCACAATGGCTGCATTTAAAGTTTTAATATTTCCATAGGATGAGCTGATAATCAAAACCCCACAAATTAAATATTAAATGAAAAAAAAAATACAGAATGGTAGATTTTTGAAAGATCTGTGGATCAGAGTTTGATGTTATTTCATTTCCTATTATTTAGCTCTGCCTCAAATCACTCTTCCCTTCCACCACCCAATAAAGCTTCAGGAAGTCCCAGTTTTCTGTTCTCACCAAGCCTGTCCCCCTGTCTATGCAGTGTAACAAGTCTTAAAAAAATATGGGCTTACCCAAGTACAATTGTTAATCTAGAGTGATCCATGGAATTCTCAGCTAGCAAAGATCTCAAATACTTGTGCATTTTTTCAGTCAGCATTCTGGATTGCTTTCATTACCACACTTGTCTGATGTCTTGTGAAGCTTGGCTCCATTGCTGGGGTTTATTGTCACAGGGAGTTTATGTAGGTATTACAGTGACAATACCCAAAGTTAAATGATCACTTACATTGTCATTCTAAGAGACTGAAAAGAAACAGAAATTATCCTGATTTTCTTTTGTACTTATTCTTCTATAGCATTCTCCTCAAATAATACAACTCTTTAAATGAGACCCTTGGTAATGCATACAACCATAAATATCATTATTCTCTGAGGTTCCTTTGCTTCATCAACAGGACACAGAGAACAGTGCAACTGCTCTTTCTTGGAAATTCTATGAAAGATTTGAATTACACAAAGTACACTGGCAAAAGAAAGTTTAGTTGAAGCAATTGAAGAAAAGGACTTTGCTTTCATAGTCAAGATCTAACTTAATGAACCGAGAGTGCTAAAAATATCATGCTGTGGTTTTCATTTTTGCCATTATTTAAGGCAGATATTATGGAAATCTTGACAGACATTGTAATTTCATTATCTACAGTCTCATGTGTGTGAGCCAGCTGCCTTGCTATTTAGGTTAAGCTTACATAGCTGAGAAAGCAGCTACTCACAAATGATAATATTTATTTTCGCTGTTCTTTTCCCTTGTATTTATCATCATAATATTATTTTTCCTTCCTGCCTGCTCTTAACCTCAGTGGTTGCACTTGGGATTTGAAAGTAAGGGATGCATTAGGATAGAGATTGGGTTTATATGTAGTGAGTTTGGGCAATAATAAATTCTCCAGATTAATAATGTTGTGATGCTGTTTCAGTAGATCTTTTCTTTGGTTTTCCTGTATTAGCCAAGTCAAACTAAGATTAGACAATTTTAAGAAAAACAAGGGGCCTTTGTCTACACTGGCACCCTCACCTAGAGTAGTTCATAACTTAATGCTACTGTTAATTGGTGAACATTCTAAAATATGTCAGGACAACTTTAAATAGGAGGCATTAATTGGGATTTGTTCCATATGGGAGTCATCTTGGGCCTGCATAAACAGAGAGGTGAATGAAAAGGCTTTGCTCCCATTCGAAACGTGACCTCTCTGGGCTTATTTGGGCTCCTGATATAACAGGCAGTGAAACAGCTAATTAGCTTGGCACTGTTTCAGACAGCTGGATTAGAGTCAGTGATAAAATGCAGCAGAAGGCACCTCTTGGCACAGGTCCCTGTAACTCATCCCGCCAGCCTGGAAATCCAGTGGAGTAGAGGGGTCCGCCAGGCTGGGGCTGGAGGCTCCTTCCGAGTCCAGAGAAACCAAGTCATTTGTCAAAGCCACATTTAACTGTAGATGCTTATACTGCAAGCATAGAGCAATATATCTACTGCAAATCAGCCCCAGGACCGGGCCAAGCTACTGTAAGTTCCTCTCCTGTGAGCAAATACTCTGCCGCTCTTTGTAGAAGAGAGAGAGTTTCACAAACTCAAAGCTGCATTACAATCCATGGACATAGTATCCACTCATTCTCTTTTAAAAAGGAGCTCTCACCAGCTGTGCTCCCTTTACACCAGGGAGCATGAACTTTGTATCAAAGTGCTTTAAACTTGGGAAATACACTTAACATTTTATGCTCCTGAAGTGGTATGGGTTGCCAGCATGACAGGGAAATGTTTCAAAACAAAGGGAATACACTTCTTGGGTAAAACACTGGCATGAGATGTCTCTACATCAGATAAGAATAAACATCAGTGTTCAGAAAATGGTTTGGGGTTAAAAGAAAATTTTCAATGACCATCATCTCTGCTGACTTTATTGTTGTGTGCTACCTCACAGGAACAAAATTTGAGAGAGTATTTTTTGAACAATGGTTTAAATTTGACTACAGCAAGCCATTCAGCTAAGCAGAAGCTACATGCAGTATCCTTCTGTGTTTTACAAGATTTTTATTAATTTAAAACTTATGAATGTAATTGGAGAACTGTGATACCATACCAACACAGTAGGAAGAAGCTTATTCAGTGATTCCATATGACTGAGTCTGCTTTGACATTCTCATGTTCATATATTCTAATAAAGCCTGAGCAGCTTTCTATTCCTGTTTTCTCTTTTGTACCCTTCACAATCTACACCCTCCTTTGGAAAAGTGATATTAGAATGAGAGAATACATTTGCACATTTTGTGCATACATATAGCAAGTACATTGAGGAACATATTCCTACAGCAAGAAACATGGGTTTTTACCTAACTTTGCTATTATATGGTCCCTGAAATATGTGAAGAGATTTAAAACATTTATTTTGGAATTTGGCTATGGCAGGCTTGCATCGTTTCCCATCCACGTTACATTCCGTATGATGTGAAGGGATTCACGGAGCTTTCTTTTCTGCTCTCATTACAATCTTTGTCACTAGGAATGAAGTACCCAAATTTTAATGCCTCATATATTTTGTCAGCTGTAGTGGTGTGCTATACTACTCTGACCTTTTTGATTGGCTTGCCATTTCAGTTCTCCCTATTTACAGCTTCATTAACCTGTGGGGGAGAGGTGGACTGGCTACCAATCAAGGGACAGTCTACTGAAAAGGTCAGCGTAGAACAGCATATTTACAATCCCTCCACAAACCAAGTTTGTGCAAGTTGTAGATGCTGAGTTCCCCATTTGGGACAGAAAAGTTGCAGCAGTAGGAAAAAAGGGAGTGACATGAATTCAGCCTGAATTCCAGACATTGAGAAAATGAAAGGAAGCAGAAAAATGCCTCCAACTCATTTTCAGAGAAATACCACATTTGTTAACCCGCAGTTCTTAACAAAAAACATTTGATCTCAACTGAATGACACTACCCAGATAAGTAAAGTCTACAATTATTACTATTTTGAATTGGTTTTGAAGTCAACTCTAAGAAACATATTGTCTGTTTAATATAATCCTGGGAAGCAAGAATAAAAACTGAGCAAGCTCTTTTGCACAGAGAGCTTTTTAAACAGGAAATACTTGACGTTTGCCAACATTCTTTGCTATAGACTTCACTAAACATCATCTTCCATATGAAAAAAAAAATTAGTAATAGTTATGTAATTAGTGCCATTTTAAGATAATTAAAAACTGGTTCATAAAACAAACTTCTATTTAGACCACAAAGAGATAGGACAAAACTTAGACTAAACATGGAGTTTGATAGCAGGGGATACTGTGCTATAGGAGGCTCTGTCTTTCAGATAAGAAGAAAAGCTAAACTAATGACCACTTATGACCACTGAGGTTGTTTAGCCTGTTAATCTGTCTGACCTGGCCAGACTCCAGCTTCTGTAATTACAGGGCTCTCAGAATACCTAATTTTCCCTAAATGTAATTGTTTTGTGGTGGCAGTGGGGCAGAGGGAAAGAGCCTCCTTTGCTAAGTACCTGAGCATTCCTACATGAAGCAGAACAGAATTTCTGGGGTCAAAACACAAGAAAATAATTTTACATGCAGATCTTTAAACTGGTTATGAAATTACCTGAAAAAGTAAGATACAGTGAAGAAATTTTAAAAAGCAAGATTTCCCCCACAATCATCACAATGAACAAATAATGCCAGTTCCAACTAGTATTTAATCTTTGTTGCAAGAAAGTACTTCTCTCCAGATTCAGAAAAAAACATATTCATTAAAGAAATGGATGAAATAGGGATTAATTAAACTGTTTTGGTCCATAAGGATGCTACTGTGTAAGGTTTTATTTCTCATATCCATTTCAAACCTTTCACTACACCTTCAGTCACATCAGCTTCCCACAATCATTACTAATACATGTCCAGGGGCTGTTGTAATTTGCTTCTTTACCAGTTATTCTTTATTTAAATTAAAGTAACACTTAGGAAACAACTAATTGCTTGTGCAAATGCTTCACTTTCTAAGCAAGAGAAAATTTTAAGCTCAAAAAAAAAAGCATAAATAAAATTGAGGTAGCTAAAAAATGTCAGAGCAGTAAATCTCAAATAAAGCATGAATTAGGTCAAACATTTATCACATCATTAAAGGTTACACATGTACTGCCGCCCTTAGTAGCTACACTTGGAGCATGTACATGTGATCTCAAGCGCCTGAAGAAACCAGTGAGAGAATTCAAATACTTATACTTCTCTTTCTGAGAAATACAATATACATTGACAATATTAAGGTCCCACCCATTTTGATAGTGTTTAATATACTCCTCTGATAGTGATTTTCTCTTTTTCTCAGGGACACCAACCCTTTGATAAGGTATTTTCATATCTGTTGACTGTAAAAGACCATGCATGATGTGCAAGAAGCAGAGCACAAAGGACAGTGAGACTATCAATGCAAACTACAAATAAACAAAATCTTAGATTGTGCTGACACATCCCTTATACACACACACACACACTAGGATTTGAAGAAAAATCTTGTCATTGCATGATTTCTCTGTGATGTGTTAGTCACACAAAATGGTTTTAAGAAGTGTTATACTAAGTGGTCATTTTCACTTTATTTACCACAAATTAAAACTGCAAAATTAATTAGATCCTATTGCTAATCAGAGGAATCTGCTCCAAAGAAATACTCTGACATATTGGTAACTTGGTAATGTGTTAAATTTCTATAGGCCAGTAATTTTTCTTGGCTTCCTCTACATAAACATCTAATAGCAAAAAAAAAAAAAAAAAAGTAAATCAACACACTTTATTGAAGTCTGTGTTGATTTAAGCCATCTGAAGTTCTGGCTCAGTACTGAGATTATTTGTTATTAGAAGTAAAGCATACGTAAAATCTAGGATATTTTATCATTAGAGGCTTGGCTGGAAATGTTGTTCTTGGGTGCATGAAGAAAACTGAAGACAAACATTTTGAACATGAAAAAAAAATTGCTCAGATCTTGTGACCTCTGAAGAAAAAAGCTGATCGATTTAGTCAACTTAAGTCTACACGCGTGGTTTTATTTGTGTTGATGCTTATCACACATGCTCTCTTCCATTATAACAAAGACAAATCCTTGCTCAATTAGTTTTTATAATGTATTAGCTGACACTATCATAATTAAGATTTCTTTAATTCCCTTGATAATTATCTTCACTGAGTCCTAGAAACGTCTTGGATAGACGAGAAACTCCTGAACCTATATCCAGCTCTCCAAGACTCCAACTAGTAGTCACTGGACTCGGGAGAAGCCCAAAAAAACCCAAACCCAAACCAAATCAAACAATCAGAAATTGCAATTGTTGGTAAAGCCAAAGGGTCAGTAAGTTTATTCTTATTTATATATTGCCATCCATGAGAAAAGGCAGATCCCAGCCTATGGCCTGCTGGTAATAGCCCTCCAGCCTGAACTACAGAAGATGAGGTTCATGTTCATACTTAGATTAGGTACAGACATGGACCTGAACTTGCCTTCCCCAACACAGGCACCTGCAACTCTTTGCTTATCCATCGTCCTCTCTACATGATCCCTTGGAGTTGCCAAGACACATATAAATGCTAAATACTGCTGCTAAATCTTCTATAAAATGAACTGTAATGTAGACAAATGCCAGCTGCTGAGGAGAGGAATGTTTGCCATTGTGGTGCTTCTGAGGGCATCAGGAGACATGAGACAGTAGGAGGTACTAAGGTACCTCAGAAAGGCGATTACTGGTTCTACTTGTTCCTTCTGATGAAACACTACTTCTATCTGAAGACAATTTCTGATCTCTCTGAAGAAATGAAAATAGTCTATATATAACCAGTTACTAGGGATAAAAAGATTTCTTCCTGGCTAATGCAGATGTCTGAGTGAAGTTGTGAAGCACGGGTTTCATTAAACCATTGTAGTGATTTAAAATGAAGCTTCCTTCATGTTTTATGAGCATCCCAAAATCAAGGCCAGGAACACTCTTCACTCAGTGGTCCATGAATAAATGCAAATGAACACAGGCATTCAGGTTTCAAAGCTGGAGAGAACAGCATACAGAAACCATTACCATTTAAATGACTTTTTCTATACATACATGGATATGAGAGATTAATTAAAAATGCACTATTAAAGCTGACTTTGTAAGAAGCAGTCATTTAGCCCTTTGAATCAGGCCAGACCTTAAAAGCCATTTCACTTGCTTTATTGTAAAGCCCTCCATCACTAATACTTTTCCAAAATGATAAGGCTTCATTCTGTTTTCAAATGCCTAGACAGATCACTAACTCTTGTGATGTCAAGCATGAATTTTTTTTCCTGTTGAGATGAATAAATAAAGCAAGGTTTACTAAAGCTATCAACTGGATATCAGTCAAAAACAAGCTTTCAAAGTGAAAAATCTACTTAAGTTTAGGCAACACCCCCCATCTCACTTATTAAAAGAACAAAGGTTTCCTTTAAGTACATCAAAAAGGAGGTAAAACTAAAGCCCTTAAAAACTAGGTACAAAAGGTATACAGAGTGACTGGGGGGATAAAAGATAGGGTAGATCTCAGATGACATGAGGTGTGCTACAAAAGCAAGCAGGGTTGTCAACAGGAGGAATTCAGGGAACAAAGAGATTGATGCCCCAAAGCCAGCACTATAAGAGCATTTTACTATGACGAGCTCTAGCCTGGTCCTGTGGACCTTCTGGGACCCCTGAAAGTCCACATGTTCTAAGACTGCTTTGAAAAGTAAAGTAATTGAAGGAATGGGGAAGGGTTTTGTTTTCAGGAGAAAGCCTCTATTGTGAAGTAAAATGCTTTTAAACAGCACCATACTCTGGATTGCAAATGGAAGAGAAATAGCAGATGTTCATCTCTCTTCCGCAATGATGACAGAGTTTTTTTTACAGGTTTCTCAAAAAGTCATTACCACATTCTTTCGATTGCCATTATGAATATTTAGTTGACATAATGCTTACAAAATGCAATTTAGACATATCTCATTGCAGAATACTAAACTACTGGTTTTTCCCTCAGTGAAGGGTTGCGTGTGACCTGAGCACAGCAGTTCAGTAGGTGAACTTTCGGAGAGGCAACAGAGGTGGAACGCATTAGTGTCACTTAGAGAAACATCAGACATTTTGGGGTCATTTTCATACAACCCACAGCCAAATAAAATGCTGTGGGAATATTTCTTAACTGAAACATTTCACCAGTTCATTTCTTGGAAAAGGACTTTATTTGAAAGAATGAAACACTGCCACTGCTTAAACAGTTTGTCTCTAGGCCAAGGAATGATCTCTGTGCTGAGTGGGCACAGCACTTTACAGACTTGATGATTAAATGATAATGGCAGCATTTCAACAAAAGCAACATTAACTGCTTATAGCAAAAGCAGAAGTGGAGATCATGCTAGAGATTCCTAAAAGAAGAAAAACGTTTTGCTCATACATCCTCTCCATCACAGAGCTGAAATGAGAGATCACTTAGCCTCTGTATCTTCCCACTTTTATGTTAATTTTTGTCTGCATCTCTTACTGATTTTGCTGTTTTTTGATCTCTCTTTTTATACATATGGCCTCACAAGGGCAGATATTTTTTGGGATTTGCTAAAAGGTAGATTTCCCCAGCATTAATAACAGCATTCCTGAAGCAGCCAAGATATGGCTAGAGAGAATTTTTGCATCAAAGTACTGTGAAAAGCACATCTCTGAAGGAATTCACTGGGGGATCACATGGTAGTTGCAGTTTCTATTGTATTTCTCTTTACATTTGTATGTCCACTTGAACCTGAATATCAAGTCAAGTTTTAGAGAAACAGAATAAATATCTGCATGAAACAGCACAAATGTTGCACATGAAAAGCAGCATAAATATGCATCCCTAGCATTTGCGAATAAATTCACGCAAAAAATGGAATGGTGGTCATAACACCCAGAAACCATAAAGAAAAAAAGGGGTCATTAACTTGATGCAAAAAGTGCATTTCATTCAATTTTAGAACTTTCTCAGGCTTAAAAAGCAGACCCTTTCTAGATAATGCTACATAGGTAAATTTTCAAGCTGAGGCTATCCTGAGGCTATGAAACAATAGAGATTTACAAAAAAATTGGGAAGGCAGAAGCCAAGAGAAGGGAAAAATCTCTCCACAATTATGTCATTCTCCAAGGACAAAAGAAAGTCTAATTGTGGGACATTTGCCACCACTTCCTTCACAGTCAGCAAAACCCTCTTAAGCAAAGAAGCAAACACAGAAGTCAGCAGCAGAATTCATTTTCATACTCATATTAATAGTGTCTAGGAATAAATTCAATTGCAACAACTTTCTCTGCTTTACTCCTGGTTAGCTGAATAATAACATGCTGAGATCTAGGCTTCATACAAAACTTTAGGAATGGCAAAGAAATAAAGATGATCATGTGAGAATTAATAGATGTCCCCAATGATTCCTCACAAAGGTAAATAATGACTGAACTACTTGTTTATATGCAGTTTGTGATTTTACAATGCAAACAAATGTGAACTTATAGAAAAAAATATTATGATGGAGCAATAACTGACAAGGAGATTTTTTTTTTTTTAGTGTGCTCCTGCAGTACACAACAGGGAGATATTATATGCCCAGATTACATACTTATTTCTAGTGCCTCCTGCCCCACCAAGTGGACTAATAGTGTTATTTTTTATCATAAATTTGTATATTTTCCTTTCGGGACTAAATGAAGTATATGTTCCCATAGCAACAAAAGTTAATTCTTTCCAAATTTAAGTCAGAGCCTTTAGCACTGAATTCCATGGAAGCTTACTTTCCTATGAATCTTTGAAATGTGCTATTATACAGGCAGCTTTAATCTGCAAAGCTCAAAGACGGAGGGGGATGGGGAGTCAGTAATCTATACATGGCATAATAAGCACATCTCTAAATGCACCATAAAATTTCTTAATCTTTCACCCTGAAAATCCATCATAACCTGAAAAATCTGTTTAACATGCCTGCTGCTGCTTTTTACAAAGTTTTTGTTCCAAAATGTAACAATGGTTGTTAGACAGTTTACAGTTTCCTCACAGAGAGCCTTGGAAAATGTGATATTCAGTGAGTTCCAGATTTCTAACAAGAGGGACAGCTATTAGGCATATTTAGTTTAAATAAGCAAATAAATACTCTTTCAGCACATGAAATTAATAGGACCAGAGAAGACTTCCAAGGACAACACCAGGATTAAACCAAATGCCAACTCACGTTCTAAAACCCTAAGGAAAATCTTACTACAGTATGTCTAGGATAAAGAAAGTTCATTTAATCAAGAATCTTAACCATTAATTCATGTCCCCTTTTTAAAAAGGTACATTCCACCTCACCTCCAGCCCTCCCAAAGTGAGTTTGATTTCTTTCTCTTTGTAGCTGAAAGTGTTCTTCACCCTTCTCATGGGAAAGCCACCTCAAGCCTTCTCCTCTCCCACTCATGCTTTCATTTCAAGTTTTGAAAGACTAAGTGACCTCTCTAGTACACGTTACTGAATGCTTGGCTGCATTTATTCTGTTCTAGTCTACATTTGTAAAATAGTTCACAAAAGGGCTAAAGCATATACTTAAAATTTAATCTAAAACTACACAAGTCAGAGAATAATTTTTCTTTGTAGAAGATAAAAGGAGGGTTAAACCATACTAAATTCCAATACTTTGGCTATGGGGGGCGTCTCATTAAACTTCCATAACCAAGCAATTTTCACTACATTCATAACAGATCAAATTCTCCCATCTCCCTCCCTGTATTAGAGTGAGTTTTATATACAGCAATGTAGCACAAAATTTATATTAAAGTTTCCTGATTTCTCAGAAAAAAGATCTCCTATCTACCATTTAGGCTGTAATGCTCATCCACTCCAGGGACACCCCAAATCACTACACTTCTATCTAATGACCACTGTCCATTGATATTTAAAATACTATTGACACTACAAAGCAACAAAATACTTGGAAAATTTTATGTTCAAACAAAAATTCAAATAGAAGATGAAAGCATTTGCCAAATGTTCTGGTACATGTGAGTGCAATTATTCTTCAGAAGAACTGGACATTAACACATTAACGACCAGCAACCTGGAAATTGCTTTATTTTACTTTTACTGTGACTATTCCCCAGTTTTGCTTTGTTTGCCCCAACGAAGGAAGCAACAGATCTGGGAACAACACAAAAACTGCAGGCTAGCAGTGGATATGGTGACAGCTGTACCTTCATGCAACCAAGCAAAGACAAAATAGTCCAGTCCACAGGGGACAAACACTAACATGTTTCCTGTAATTCTCTGAAATCACAAAAATGCTTCCTTATTAGAAGGAAGAGTAGGAGAAAAGCCTAGTCAGCACAAAATAAGGAACAGGACTCCTCCCACTGTGATGAATTTTGTCTAGAAAGGTGGCAAAGCACAGTATCTAAGCAAATTTACTGAACCGCAGCCCAAGCGGCCACTGTCCTTTATAAGGTGCTGAGACTTTCCACAGCCACGGGAAAACAGGGTACCACAAATTGCGTTTATTGCAGTTCTACAGAAGCAAAACATATCCCTTTAAGATGTTTATATATTACATATCTCATCCCTTAAGACAAACTTACTGACTGAAGGCTCACCCTACAAAAAATTATGACTGAGATGTTTAGAAAAGCAACTTTAGATTACAAAAGTACTGATTTAATATTTTTTTATTCTTTCCTGCTATTTCTCAAGATATGAGTGTTTTCATCTTCCTCCTTATAAGAGTACCACATTGAAGTGACAGCTGCTAAAAATGTACATCACTCATGCCCTTGGTTTGAAACATTAGGAATGATGGGCACAGTTCTGGTCTCAAACATCTCAATAAATCCCACCATTATTCTCATAGCAAAGCTCTAATTTTTTTTATAAGGTATTATTTGATATATGTTTGCATTCCAAAGACCAGTATGGGTATATGTGCAACATAAGCCTGGAAGACATCCAGGGTTATTTGATTTTTAAAGTTCATCACTAAGTCAGGCTTACAGAATTATGCAATAACACCAGGAATGTTCATTGCAAAGCATCAGCTGCTTTAGCTCATGCTACTATAATCTGTTTTGCATACTACAGGGCAGCAAATGCTGAAATGGGGAAGTTATATACCAGAAGCATTTCTGAAGAGTTGGTAATTTTTTAAAACCTTAAAATCAGTATAATCCAAACTATTTCCCTGGTTACTTTTCAGCTCCTCTGTGCTGATTAAACTTTCCAGACAAACCATATAGAATCACAGATATACTTCTCTAAAGCCTTTTACGTTTTTACTCCCTTTCCAACATTCACGCCTGAATTATGCATTTAATGCGAACCCAGAAACTCTTTAAATATCTCATCATCTTTTATTTAGAGACAGCTTAACATGAAAAGTCCTGTTAGAAGGATTTGTTTTACATTTTTAAAGAGCAATATTTCCTTTACAGCCAAGCTTTAAGTGGTCTTACTTAAAAGGAGTCTTAGCTTCTTTCAGGAGTTTTTATTGGATTTGCACTAGTGATAGTAAAAGCTATTTCTAATGTCTAAATCAGTAGCAATACATTTTGTTCATCTGTGTTTGCCCTGATGTTAATAATTCTTCAAGCTAAAAAACAGAAAATAACCCCCTCAAGCCCCCAACGAGGCACATAAACATTTATTTCTATGGATTTCTCTACCTTTCTGTATCTGATGTTTCCAGAGATGATCAATATGGCAATTTCCTGCCAACCCAGAAGGCTAATTACCACTCATTTTCAGAGAGCGACAAGGCAGAAGTATTAAAGTGTTCTGAAAATAAGTCAGAGAGACTCATTAAAGAGCCCTGGAATATGATTATTTGCCTTTTCCTTGGGAAAATAGGTATCTCATTACAGCTTATGTGAAGAAGTTGGGTGGTAGCACCAGTGAAATTCAAGTGGCTGGTGTGAAAAAGCAGTGACTCAAAGTATTTGACTGTGAGGGGATTTTAACTCATCGTGAATAAATTTTGGTTTCTGTATTTGTAACTAATTTCTCTTAGGTTGAAATGAGTATTTTCACAGTAGATTCCCGTGGCAGGGCATGAGTCCCTCCAACACACATACTCAGGATACCCCTTCTCAGACTACTTGTTAAGAGTGAAAGAGTTTACCCATAAGACTATTTCTTAGTGCCTCATAAGCATGAATAAGAACAAAATTGCTCATCCTTCTGCACTAAAATCATGCTGAATGCACAGGTTCAATACATCTTCCTCTCAAATCAGATGGCCTGTGCTAATCTGCAGATTTTTAAGAGAAATCTGGCACCTGTGCCTATATGTGCTAGAAATGCCCCATCATCCACCACACAACAGCAGATTTTTCTGGCCCTCTTTGTTGCAGCAGCCTTAAGAGAAAGGGCTGTCCTCTGGCAGCCTCTGCTCAGCACTTGGTTAAATGTCTGTTTGTAATCTCATTCTTAAAATAACAAGGTGAGTGGTCTGATGGAAGAAAAAAGGTGTCTTACAGAAGGCATTTAGCAAGGGAGAGGTGAGGAGGAGAGAGGCAAGACGAAGAAAGGGAATAAAATCAGACTATGTTGGGGAAGGAAAGAAATAAAATGTTTTAATATGCCATTAAAACAAACAAATAAACATGAAAAATAACTAACCCAAAACCTGTATCATTGAATCCATGACTTTTTGGCATTGTGTTGTGAATTCCAAAGGAAGGAGGTTTTTAGGTTTTCCTTGAGGATCGTGAACAAGAGATAAAAGGTGACTTAGCAGAGACATTCATCACTGGCAGCTGAGCACTCAGTGCATCTTAGATTCCTGGAGGGCTGCTTCTGGCACACAGGATTTTTTTGTGTTATGTATTTAGTTATGCAGGCAAATGATCTGCTGGATTAAGTGTGTTACTGGCTCTTACCATGCACCCACAGATGCCGATTGCTCTGCTATAAGGAATATTTGCTGCAATGCTAGTGGAGAGGTGTTGGCAGGTTCAGAGAGTGCTCAAGCACGGCCCAAATCCACCGGGTCTGTTTCAGGAAGCAAACTAGAAATTACATTTCCAGGAAAAGAATACAATGCCCAGTGTCAGAAACACTGCAGAGCTGTCCTACAGAACTCCTTTTTATTGCTCAGATGTGTAGTTCATTAGAAAAAAAAACAAAATGAAAGGCAAGGTTGGCCAAGAGAAGTAAGGTGATCTCTGGTTTGAGATTAGCACTTGGGGTCTTTCACAGAAGAGATTCGACAAATTGGCAGGAGAAAAGTTTGAAGGAAAGCTCATGGGGACTGCAGGAAAAGAGCACTTAGGGTTAAGGTTTTTCTCACAAGAGTATTAAAACAAATTTTCCAGATCCATCTTAATTTAATCCAGCATATATCCCTGTTCTATCTGGCATCTTGGAGGCTCCTCAATATAGTGAGAGCAACCCACACAAATAAGATGGAAGTTTCATGTAACATTAACTATTTAAGACAGCATTACTGCTGTCAAAACATGTATTTATTAGAAATGGATAAGTGGAAAGGAAATCCTTCTATTCTGCTCATTTTATCCACCTCATAATTTCTAATTAAATGGAGCCTGCATCTCAATTGCTCTGGCTTTTGGAATTAAAGAACTGCAACTCCTGTGATAAGCTCTTCCCTTGTCTCAAAATCCAAACCATTTAATTTGCTTAATACACTTAAGTTTGTAATAGCTAAAATTGTAATTTAAAAACAGTAATGTAGCTTTTTTTTTAATAGTGTGATCTGAAAATAAGCATATATTGGTGAATTTTTTTTCCTAAACAGCTTGAAACCTTTAATGTCAGTCTTGTATATCATTTTGACTCCACAAGGATGTAAAGCAGGTAGATTTGTTGTGTGGTATAGCGATTTATTTTAAATCATAGGATAGTTTTTGCTAAAAAACAGAGCCTGCTCTTTGAAAAACACTGTATTTTAAATACACAGAGATAGCTGAAGGGAACAGTGAGAGATCAGCAGGTGTTACAGAGACATTCTTCTGCCCTGCTATCAAAGCAATGCCACACTCCACATCTTCATGTCAAGCAGGTTAAAAAGCAAATATCTCAAAATAGCTCCATCCTCACCAAGTGACCCAAAATAACCTTCAAACGGAATTTTTTTGTAAGATTACCATAAGTTGAATTTCCTGGAGAGCTTTTAAAAATGTGCTCTCAGCAACTTCAACAGCTTCCTTTGAAAAACTAGCCTATGTACGGCATTTGATTTCAGAGGATTTGCACTTAAATACACATTTATTAGAGTTCAAAAATATGTGCCTACCCAAGATACAAGATGATTTTACTTCCTTTTTTTTTTTTTTTTTCTAGAAAAACTTCACTGATAAACCTGACTTGATATTGCTAGGAGATTGCCAATATCTTTGAAAGCAAAACTGGAAAGTGTTCTGTAGTAAGATTTTTTTTAAATCACCATATAAATGTGAATTGCATGATAATGAGACAAAGTGGAATCTTAAATATTCTTAGTGACAGTGTTCTTACTAAATAATAAGTATGACGCCTCCTAAGTATCAAAAGGAGGATCCAGTTTCACAAAATACCAAATTATCAAACTGAGTAACCAGTACTTAGAGGGAATTTAAGGGTTTCTGAAGGATACACTAGGTGAACAGTTTGCCCGAAAAAAGAAAAAAAGGAAGTATATGTAAATTTTCCTTATAAATGTTTTAGAATAGCATTCTTCAGTTGAAGAATAAGTCCAATTTTAAGCAACAATTGTTGTTTTTTCTAGAAAAGGGCTGAACGGAACTAAAAGTCTCAAATCCTATTAAAAGCATAAACAACAAACCCATACAATGTGAAGGCCCCAGCACAAAGAAAAACCTTGGGTTTATACTTCAAATTAGAAGTGCAAGGGTCTTGTGTTTTCCAGTGAGGCAGGAGAAGCCCATTTACAGCCAAGGGTGCGAAGAGCTGCACCAAGCAGAGCTCTGGTCCTTGCACCCCTCCAGGTCTGTACTACCTCACCATCCTTAGCAGCTTTAGGGGCATCTTACTGAGCATTTGGGAGCTGCTTAGCGTGTCCTTTGGTTGAGATAAATTGAAAATTATGAACTGCCAATCACCTCCACAAAGATGAATATAAGACAACAAGCTAAACAGCTCTTCTCTGAATGAAGCCACCAGGCACATCCATTTGCAGCCAGACTTTCAATCCCAACACAGCAGAACACAGCTTGAGGCACAAGGCTGACTGCAGTAGGGCCTTCCAAATTCTTACAATAATATTCCTTTGGGGGCCAGGAGGCATTTCACTATATAATGATACATACATGGGGCACTCTTTCTGTGAGTGAAAGCTGGTTCAGTACACACCATTGACACCAGTCAGTCTGACTTTGTGACCACTTCTCAGTGGCACCAAACACACTGGCAGCACTTTACAATACCCTCCCTAAGCCACTGGTTTCAGGCCAAAGGGAAATGGGGAACATGGCCAGAAGAGACATCTGCTGAACACTGGTAAAGTTGTCCCATTCGACTTGCTGGAAAACAAGTTATTCCAAAAAGGAAGCCATGCTCAACTGGCTTGAGGACACTTCTGAAACCTATGGAAAGAGAAATTTCTTAAAGAGAGTACAATCCATGCAATACCTTTCCAGTAACTTGAAAAAAAATTTCTTTTCACTAAGTGAGTATAAAGTATGAAAATCTAAGCCAGTGGTATCTATGGGAAGGTAAAGCTCAGCACCAGTACTGTCATAATACCTGAGATAATGAACTGTTGTTCAGAACAAGGTGTCAAGGCTAACTCAAGCCCCATCTGGTCAGGATGGCTGGATTTTACCTTAAATTAATCCCAGTTGGCCTTTAATCACCCACTGTGTCCAGGGTAACCCTGGAGAGAGCCTGCACAATCCTGCTCCTCGGCTCACCAGCTAAGGATGTGACCACCAGTCCCATGGACCCTGTGTCACCCAAACCCCATGGTGACCCTGGGTAAGCAGAAAGGCTCTCCCCATGCCCAGTTAACAAGGCTTATGTAATAAATGCAAAACAGATGTGGATTAATTCATTCTTAGAATAAGTTTGATAGCTTGAAATACTTTTCTGCACCTTCCTAGTCTTCTTTACTGTTGTGGTTTAACTGCAGCCATCAGCCAAGCCCCATATAGCTGCTCACTCACACACCAGCAGGATCAGGGAGAGAATTAGGATGGTACGAGAAAGAACTCATGGGCTGGGAAAGTAAAAGTTGTGCACAGAAGCAAAGCAAAACAAGGAATTCCTTCACTGCTTCCCATGGGCATGCAGGTGTTCAGCCATCTCCAGGAGCACAAGGTTCCATAACACACAACGGTGATTTGGGAAGACAAACGGCATCACTGCAAACGTTCCTCCATTCCTCCTTCTTTCCCCCACTTTATACACTGAACCTGATGCCATATGGTCTGGAATATCCCTTTGGTCAGTTTGGGTCACCTGTCCTGGCTGTGTCTCCTCCCAGCCTCCCATAGAGTGTGGCAGTACAAAAAGCAGAGGTGGCCTTGGCTCTGTGCAAGCTGTGCTCAGCAATAACAGAAATATGTCTACATTATCAACCCTGTGTTCAGCACAGATCCAAAACACAGCCCCATACAAGCCACTGGGTAGAAAATCTACTCCAGCCAAAACCCACTGGGGAACTTAATAAAAAAAAAAAAAAAAAAAAGATGAAAAAAAGAAAGAGAAAAAGAAAATGTTGAAGAAATATTCTACCACCTTGCCCACTTTTTGTGTGTATGAAGGTTCCCAAAAGCAATGTTATGAAATGTGAATTATTTCACAGTTGTTTTCACCATGTTGAATAGTGCTGGGTTTGCATTCAAAATACAACAGCTACAAGTGAAGTGATTTTTTTTTTTTTGTGCTATGGGGTATAATTTGCCATAAATAATAATAATAATAATAATAATAATAATAATACAGATCTTTTTCCTAAGCCTGAAGCAGAAAGAAGAAAATATCAGTAAACTTTTTACTATCAGCAGAAGTCTGACAAATCATTGCTGTTATCTGTTTATTCTTGCTAATTTAGCAGAACAACAACAACAAAAAAATCACTTTATTAGCCATACTTTTTCCTAGTAAAAAAAGCATTGTTTCAAACCATACATTTAAAATGTTTAACACACTTTTGGCAAGCATATGGGCTCTGATTGTCAAACATATGCCATAAATTCATAGGCAGAGTTAGGGCAAATCATTTGACCTTCTTGTGGCTCAGACAATCCAGCTGTAAAATTAGATGAAAGCAGAACTGAAAAACAGATGCTGCTGCATCCAGTTTGAGCTTTCTTGAGCAAACAGCATCTTAAGAGAGCAGAATTAATGTCTTGTATGAGCTGCAATATTTTATTTGATGGTTATCAGCACAATCTCTAAATTAAAATAAAAACCTGAAAAACTTTGCAAGCCTGCCGCACATATTATATTGACTTTCCTAATTCATTAATTATTTACGTGTTTCCAAAGACAGGCAGTAGCCACCTAGAGAACTGAGCCTATTGGGCCTTTGGCAAGGAAGGTTTGCCTGGAGTGAGTTGGATACCACAGTCTAAACCATCTGTCACATCCTCTCTGGACCCTCAAGAGCTTAAAGGGGCATCCAGAGAGAAGAGCAGGCCAAAGCACCTGGCGTATGCATTGGTTTAGCTCATTTTCTAGGCAGTCAGCCGCCCCAGAACCTTCACCTGGAATGTGAAATTCTTCTTTCCTCTTACCAGGTCATAGGGAAATCTACTTTTTGCTCATATCTGGGTGGCCGGCTTCTGCTAGGCTACAGAGTGTTGGCAGCTGTAAGAGTGTTCTGCAATGTCCTATCTAGCCAGCTCTGCCTTCCCTGCTAGGAGGAATAGATCACACCTGTGCTACCACTGCAGCTGTACAATCACAGCCGGTGGAGTTCTTAAAAAGCTTTAAACCACAGTTTGCTCCCAGGCAGGAAGGCAGAACTTGAGCAGGGGTAGCTGCAGGCACCCACAGGGCAATACGAGTTGTCACCTTGCTGGTTTTGGCCTTTCCAAGTTTATATTGGGAAAATAAATCCTGATGGATATTTAAGAAAGAAAAAAATAAAACAAGACACCACTAGAATGTACATCCCACAAGTCAAGTTTGCTTACTTGTGTTTGAACTTGGAAATAAACATTACTCCTACTTCAAAGGCAAATGAGGCAAGCATAGCTGAATTTGCACCTTGTCAGTTGACCTCGCTTTTTGGACATGGGAAAACTGTATTTGGATTATTTTCAAGAACATCATTTAGAACAAGAAAATAAAGAAAAAACTCCAAGTTCCACCTACGAAAGAGTGAAATTAAGTATGTTGCATGTTTGGGGATTTTTTTCCCTATCCTTTTCCATTTCTTGGCTACATAAGTACTCAATCAATTCAGCCAGAACTTTTAGCCATGTTTACCTCACTCCCTTTTCCAAACCAGAAATTACACCCTGCTCAGTAAATGCCTTCCCCTACTGGAAACCAAGCAACCATAAACGGGGTTCTGATTTTGCTGTAGCTGTTTCAAAGCCTTAAGTACCACAGGGTCCTCACTGATGACTCTGGGTCTAGGACATAATGTAATTAAACGCAACAGAGACAGAACACTAAAACAAGTTTCAACTTCTTTGTTTTTTAGTAATGCTGTCCAACTGTGCCAACAGGTGTAGTTTTCATTACAAAGAATAAGGAAATGCTAGTAATTACTGTACTGTATTTTTGTTGACAGCAAAGAAAATAAATTCTTTCTAAATATATTAACCCTGTTTTTGCCCTACAGGAATAAAACTGATGGAAATACATTCCTCTTATAAGGAGGAAATACATTCCTCATACCTTTGGAGCTGTTTATGAGGAAGGAGTTATTATATTAATTATTCTGTCATTCTGAAATTTAAATCATGTAGCAATATTCAGTATCACATCCTAAGGGCACATTATATTTTCAGATAAAGATTTTTTTATTATTTCAAAAAAAGATCTTTTTTTTTAAAAAAATTGCATAAATTCTTGTCATTTTATCTAATTTGGTTCTTTCATGCAGCCAATCCATCACTTGATTACTAAGATAGCTTTTGCAATTGAACACTGATTTGCCAGGGAATGTATGCATATTTTTATAGTTTCTTGAAAACAGAGTTTAAAGAATAGTGCAAATTCCCTGGAAAGCAAGCTGTAGAGAGATGAAGCCAAAGTCTTTGGTAATAAATGTCACAGTTTAATCAAAAAATAAAATAAAGGGAGAAAAATTGCAAGCTATATAATTAAGGGATTCCACTAGAAAGGAAAAGAATTCATCACATTTCACCAATGAGAAAATATAATCTTTGTTTGTTCTTGCCTGTTTAGATTATATAAACTCTCATAAACCAACTTCATCTACCACAGTGTATGATGCTACAAAATCAGTTTTGATAAAATACGATCTAACACTAGATGTACAAAGATATCCTTTAGTGAATGAACAAACAAAAAGATGGCATTACTTGTTTTGCAAAGAAGACTGCAGGAAGTTCACATAGGATTAAACCTCACCTTAATTCCCCAACACTTTGAGCATTGTGGGTAGTTAATATTTGTATGTTTCTAGTTATCTACGAATTTTAATTAAACATGAATGTTTCTGTCAAACGGCAAAGAACTTCATTTGATATTCCAACCCAGTCCTAAACTCTTAAACAAGAGGTTAAATACCTCAAGTAGTTCAAGAGTTCTATCAGTAGAGAACAAGAAAATTTCATTTCTTTCTAACGGTATTTTAGTAGTGGGGACAGCTCATTCAAATGAGAGAGACTAGAGCAATGAAATTCTACTTCATATGATATGGAACTGCCTCTCTTTGGGGGCAATCTTGGATTCTCAGTTCCAGAACAGCCATTCAGCCTTGGTGTCTCAGTTCAAATACTTACCTGGACACAGCTTGTTTGCTTAAGAGCAATTTCTGAGGAACTATTTAAAGCCCTTCTCGAAAAGCTTTACTCTTCCCATCAGAATGATTTAAAGTCCATGATAGGTCACAGAGTTAAGTCATCTTTTTGGAGGGCCAAGGGACAGCTGGTAGCTGAGAAGCTGAATAAAAGAGGCCTGCCATGGCAAAACAGGGCTGAGCTTCACCGAGTACGTGTCCATAAGGAACCAAGCAGAGAGTTTGGCTGCACGTTTCTCCCCATGAGACATTGCAAAAGAGTTGATGTGCAAGGCAGGGAATGCCACTGGCACTTGAAGCTTCTGGGGAAGGGGAGAAGGCAGGCTAAAACCAGATTAAGAGAATAAAGATCAATATCCTCCTAAAAGTTTTAGCATTTTCCTTTTTCTCCTTATGGTTACAATCTGTTTTGTACTTGAAGCCTTACACCCAGTTGTAAGGCTGTGCCTGAGCAACCGATGTGGAGCAGCTCAAGGGCCATTGGCTTCAGCTGCATCTCAGCTGTTGGTTTATCCACAAGAACACCAAAATCCATGCAGAAGAAAAACCTTTTTAAAGACAGAATTTAAGACTCTAAGGCTGCCATGCTGAATAGATTATTGGACAATCTTTATTAGGAAGAAGTGGTCATCTATAGAGAGCGTGACCAGGTACCTCCTTCTGTCAGAGAAGGCTGAAATGGGTGACAGAGCTCTTCCATACTGGCAATGCTGTGGGTTTGCAGCATGATGGGTGTGGGTATCCCACGTGCATGAAAGAGAGCCAGGAAAAATCTTTTATGTCAGTACTATTTCAGTGTGAAAATGAAGTGATTTGGTTAAAGCATTTCTTATTCCTGAAAAAGTTAGCCAACGAGCACCAGAAAACCCCAGAAACAAAAACAACTTCCCCCAAATCAGGAATACACCCAAGAATGTAGATGGCTTAGGAGTGCAAGTGACTGCTTTCATAGTCAAAGGCAGGGACCTTCAACAGGCCTTAGATATCTGTATGAAAGGAGAAAATACAGGAAAAGGCAGAGAGTAAGGAAAACCTCAGAGGAATAATTTCTGATATTGTGTACGAGATTCCATCAGGAACCTCTGGAAAACTTCCAGCTGAGGGGCAGAGAATATTCAAACACTTTACTTTCACATAACCAAGATGTGTTTTTGCATATCCATAGCTCTTTAGTCTCCCTGCTAACTTTTTATGGAACTTGCAAATTACTATTAATTCAGAAAATTAATCTCAGAATATGATGCTGTACAATATTAAAATCTTTTTTTCCCATAATTTGTTTAGTGTATAATCTTACAATAATCTTTTCAGCCATCAAATCAAAAGAAAAGAAAGCAAACTGACTAACAAAATGTTAGCAAAATGGCTAACAGTTCATATTGCTTGGGGTCACCTTTTACAATGAAGATGTGAGAAACATAAAACCAAACTCCAAAAATCTTTATTTCTAACTGATGGTTGATTTCTAATTATATGAATAATTAATAAAATAATTTAAAGAAAAGTCAGTATAGGCTCAGAAAGTAAATGCAGATCAAAGCCATCCTACATTAATAAAATATTGAGCTGCATAATATCCCTGAGCTGAGTGGGTTTTTTGTCAGGAAGATAAGTTAATTGGCATTCTGACCTTTCACTTTTAGTGCTGACCTGAGGCTAGCAGGAAGGACAGTTGTTCTGGAATGAAGTGTGTGACAAGATGTTAAAATTTTTATTGTCTCAAACAGTCTTTTGCATTCATAGTCGAAGAGCCTGCAACAGAACTGAGCCTGTCTGTGACTATCGAGCGCACTGTGGCAATGTCAAGGACTTCTTTCATTATTTATATTTTTTTTGTTCAATTTGGCTGATGTTTGTTTTCCCGAGACCTGGCTGATCTCACTGGAAACTGTTCCCTTTACCCAGCTACGACAAAGTTCAGAGACCGTGCACGCATGAGGGGTGGCAATCAGTCAGAGAGGAGAGTTCTGTGCCCAATCGATACTCCTGGTACGCACCGACAAGCAGCATAAGCGTCATCTCCCCTTCCCCCATCCCCCAGTAAATGGACTTGCAAAATGTGCACTCCAGAGATGGAAATGTTATCACAGCACAGGTCAGTAAACTATTGATGGGACTAAGCTATGTCTACTGATGTACAGGGAATGATGTGTGGCAGTTTGATCTAGCAAGGGGACTGTTTTGTATGCCAAACACAACTCTCTGCTTGGTTTTGTCTTTTTGGTTCACTTTACAATGCTTCAATGTCAAAGCTTCAGCAGACATGGGATCATATTGTAGGGATGTCTGCAGCACAGGTTAAAAAAAATAAAATAACGTTTTTTTGTAAATTGCAATGTTCTAAAAAATTAACTTCTAGTTTATCATGCCTTGAAGTGTCAGAGCCTTCATAGTGCTCTAACTTCATCTCGTACGCAAACGATGACTTGCAATGACTAGATAGTCAAGTTTACTAATGTTCTAATTATGTCAGTGCAAATTAGATATACAGTAGTTTAAATTGCTTTGATAATGCCTGTAGGGTGACTACAATGAGAGAAATATCAGGTTAGACATTTGGGTCACAGCATGTCAACCTTTCCTAACAAAGTTGACTTTTTCTTCTGATTTTAGTTTTGTCATAAGTTTTAGATCCTAAGTTCATTTTGTTTGGGGGAGGAAAACAAATCGAAACCATTGGAAGTCATTTTATAGTAAAGCATTTCATAATGTATAATTTAATAATATTTCCCCCTACACACACACACACGTGTCTGGTTCTCTTTTCCTGTGTTCTGTGTAGTGCTCAGCTGTGGATAGAAACAGCTTGGAACTGCAGACTTCCAGAGTCCACCCCACCACTGCGGGCTTGCAAGAAGAGCCATTCCTCTCCTCATGGAGGGACCAAGGGCTAGTTAAAATGGAAGCTCATATTCTTGACAGAGAAAACAAAAGTTATTCTGATGTATTTCTGAGCAACTGGCCAACTCTGACTATTTCCTGCGCACTAATGAATCATGCAACAGGGGCAGCCACAGGACAAACTGTATCATATAGGTATTACAAAGCCCACCCATCATATGCCACAAGGAATTCTGTTCCTGCTAAAACCCTCTCTTCAGGGCAAAATGATTTCAGCACCCTTGTCCTCAACTAACTTATCTGCAAGTGGTACAGTCTGGAGTTCTAAAAAATAGACTCTCCAGCGTACATATCTTACACTTACACACACATGTTTGTAGGCATGTGTGCATGCATATGCATATACCTGCAGTCACACTGCATGCAAGCATTTTTTACTATATACTTGTGATAAATGCTAGAGAAAAAAATCCCTTTATTACTTTATGACATCACATTCCCACTGATTAACGAAACTCAGCCTCCTAGACTCATTCACCTGTGTTGGCACAAAATTGAACCAGCCCTCCAAAAAGAGATTTCTGGGGTGAGGATTTCACTCTGTGTAAAACCACACACGACTATTGCTACTAGATCTGCTAAGGACAAGACAGCAGCAGATGGCATTCTCCAGGCAGATGCAAGAGAGCTATGCCTCCTCAGCTAATAGAACATAAGCCAACTTGAAACCAGAAGTCCTGTGAAAATATAAGTGCAGTCCTGGAGCCTGAAATAATAAGCCTTCTGGATATTCAGCATATATCTATTTTGGCTGCGCTGGGATTACCACACAGCTTTTATAGTGTCCTGCCACTTCATCTGTGACTAGAGCAGAGGCTGTGCCTACTGCAGTCTCCCATATGGATATGGATGATAAAACTGTTTAGCTACACCCATGATGACAAACCAGCACCAGGATGTGATGGTACACATTGCTGACACTCTCTTCACATACATTTGCCCTCTGCCAACCAGATGCACCCAGAAAATACCCAGGGATAATTTCAGGGATTATCATGGATTAAGAGCCACTGTCAGCAGGCAGAAGAGACCAAGCCATTCTGTTTCGGAAGAAAAGAGACAAGGGAGGAAAGGAGGGAAATTAACCACATGGAAAAGGCTGTGCTACACCTTTTATCTGCGTGGACAGATGACAGTTTTCTCCATCTATTTGTTATAAAAGAAAGACCCTTTGAAGTCTACCTTCCAGATTCTGACAAAGAATTTAGAGAGAAATTATGAAGAATATAAAGATACAGCAGTACAACCATGTCCTTCCTTACAAATACAATATTTTAAACAGTTATTCAAGTGAGCACCCATATAATTATGCCACAGAATATAAATAAGAAGCAGATATGTGAGAAAATTATAGGGCCTAGCCATTATTTTTCTCCTGGATCACAAATGTACCTTCTTTTGATGGACTGGGATGTTCTTTATATGCAGCTGAAACTGTAAAAATTAATTAAACAGAACTGGATGTAAAGAGAGAAATCAGGCCATATAGCTGTTGTGATGTATATTCTTTACACAAAACTGCTATACTTTTGAGTTGTGGCAACTGTTTTTAAGTGATATTCCTGTATATCCTCTATTTTTCTTCATCGGCCCATCTTCCTCATCTTTGTTTTTAGAATTACTACAGGAATATCAAAGTAATCTTACTTTCCTTGCAAGGTAGGCCAGGTGGTCTTTAATGGTCCTTCCCAACCCAAACCCCTCTATGATTCTATGTCTCAGCTACTCTCCTGTAAAAGACAAGGTTTACAAAATTACCCACTGAAAAAGAAACACTGGGTAGGTTTATTGGCTTCGAACAGATTGCTAAAGGGACATCATGGAAAACACTTAAGTGCTCGAAAAGGTATTGATTAAATGTAAACTAGATGTGTTTCAAGTGCTCAGATAGCCAAGACTCATGTTTTAGGGAACATGGAGAAAATAAATTCAATCAGAACATGTATCTCTCATGGAAAAAGTGGAAAACATTAAACTCAAGTAGCAGTAGGCAGAAATAACTTACATATTATGGTAAATTCATGGACTCACTGAAATTTAATAACAGTAAATTTACCTATTGCCAGACACCACCCTCTGAAACCTATTACTGTGATCCAGAACATAAATTCTTCTCCATATGCAGTCAAATGGCAGCTGTATGAAGCCTACACAGCATAAAGAAAATTGTACAGATGTACTTTTGCAAAGAAAAGCTGAGAATTATGGTGCAAAGCAGAGAAATGGCCTTACTGTGGTTCAAAGGGGTCTTTTACAATTATGTTCTTTCTGTTCTCAAACTTCTAGCCCCAGACCCCTTCCCTCCTTACCTCACCTGTCTAAAGCTCTTCTTTTATGTAAGTGCCTCGTATATGTGGTAACTTACATTTTGGAATAGGTGTGTGTCTTTCCCTCAGAGTAGATGCAAATTTTTCTGAATTTCACTATTTACTTTCATTAAAAAAAAACCAAAAAAAACCCAAAAAAACAAAAAACAGCTAAGAAAGAGCACGTTATCAAAATAAGTCTAAGAAGATCACAGAGTGAGTTTTGTTCAGATATCCTGATAGGGGTACAGAACAAGTTTTGATGTAGAAGGAGTTAAATGTGAATTATAAAGGCAAAAAATAACCAAAACAAAACAAACAAAAAATAGAAAACAAAAAACAAACAAAAAACCCATGCACATATCACAAAATCTATTAGTGGGAGAACAAAAAGAAAAGAATGGAAAGTTTCAGTCTCTGTATTCATTCCTGGATCACAAATAATCTGAAGACTGTTTAAAAATGAATAATGCTAGATCTGCATCTTTGAACTATCTACTATGCAATGACTGTATTCTGTTAAATACATAAGGGAACACCTGTGATAAACAAGGTACTTTATCAATTTATCATCTCTCTCTTGATATGCTTCCCTAAATTACTGCAAAGGAGATCTAGGCAGTGAGGTTACCTGCACAATTAAATTCCTTGTGGGATTGCAGGAAAGGGCTGAGGAGGAGAGAGGGAAAGAACCACAACAATAAACAGAGTCAGAGCTCCATAATCAATGTGCTAAAAGGAGTTCTGAACCTGATGAGATTGCCCACTGCTCAACGCAAAGTGATTATGCTTGCTGAGAAGTTTTCACTGGAATTTTTTGGGGGCAAATTGGTGCAAATTGACATCTTGCATAGGAATCACCTCAAAATAATTTCAATGACTCTTTGGTATCACACTGCTCTTTGCCTCTAGTTTCAACCAGGGTCCTGCACAGGGCTGAAAAAACAGGATACAATTTATACACTTGCCATCTGTGAAGGGTATGACTCATAAAAAATGCACAAATACCTTCTGGGGTGAGATTTCTTGGTCGTTATTGCATAGGGGAGACATATTTAAAGTGCACACTTTAATCTATATGGTTCTAATCCAGAACTGCTGGAAGTCAGTCCAAGAGGAATTCCGTATTTTGTCCGGCCCTTGCATTTAGCTAAACTTTTGCCCAGCCAAGTGATTTTGACCTGTTATTCCCAGCCAGGCAATCCTACTACTCACTCCCTGCCTTTCTTTTGTAATTATCAGGTCAGTGTTACAAAAAGGAAAAAAAAAAAAAAGAAAAAGAAAACAGAATGAAAGCACTTCAACCCCCCTAATCACATCAGCATTGATTACATGAATATTGAACACATTGTACAAGGGGAAGAAAGATGTCGCTGTGCAGAGTACCTGATCTTCTGTTTGTTTAGTGCAGTGTAGAGCTAAACAGAAAACTAAAAAGAAAATAAATTAAAAGGACACAAATTTCCTGAAATTTTCAATACCTCACAGGCTGAGGATTTGTATTTTTTTGGAGTGAATGTGATGTGGGGAGCCACTGTAGCTTGCACAAGCTCCCAAAAGTGACCCTATTCCAAAGAATTTGCTGCCCAGCTAGAGTGCTGCTGTCTGACTATACACAGACTGCTCCCGTGTCAGAAAGTGGAGTGCCTTCTATAATTAACAGATAACTCTTATTTGATAGCATGCCAAGAAAATAATAACTTTGCTACAGCAAAATGTAAAACTCTGTCAAAAGGAGACATCTATCTGTTTCCACAAGTCCCATGGTGATTAGTTTGGCCCTAATTAACAGCAGCTTTCTAAAGTGAGAGATAATTGCTGGCACACGTAACGTAGATTTCAATAGCTAAAATGAGCAATAACGAATATTCACTTTGAAGCTTGCCTGACAGGATGCTTAGACTACAAAAAGTTAAAGTAGTACCTTGACTACAGCTGATAAATGAGATTCCTTTACTGTCCTCCACTTTCCATCAGTATTTCAGCACTATCACTTTTAATGCTTCAGGTCTGGAGCTTTGTCTCTTAAAGTCAGAGATTTATGGCAAGTGAGAAATGTCCATATTAAAAAGGTAAAAGGAGATTCAGATTATATCCTTCTCTGACCATTATAATTAATAGCTGGATCTTCAGTTGTAACTAATTGAACGGAGGTCAGTGTGTTGCCATGGTAATCTCCTAGCCAAGCAATTTTACCCATTTTCCAGTCTGCTGCCCCTTTGGAGAACTGCAAGTTAGAAAATGTTTTAATTGCAAGATTTGCAAATGATGCAACATCTGGGCTGCAGATTTCCATATAAAGGAAGAAGATTAATGGGATTATTAACATATCTGTGCAAACCCTTGAAGTGCTGAATATAATTACTGAACACCAGCATTTTCACTGATCATCTGTGTGACATGTTGGAAATCCATATAACTAAGGAAGAAAATTGCAGATGGGTATTTTCCTTCCTCTATGCCACTAGTAATTAGAAGAAGTGTCATTTTATTGCTGCCTTGGAATAATAGGGAAATATCTTTAGTCACGTCACCAGAACAACAATATAACTTCTTTACTTTTACTGTTGTTTCATTTGATTAGATTTGAAAGCAAGTCATGTTAGTGAACCTTAAATTCTGATTATTGATTTTGAACTTCTTATTCCAAAAGCACACAAACAGCAAGCAACCAGCCCTCCACTCTGTGTATATCTAAACGTATTTTTTAAAAAAATTCATTTTCGTTCTAACTAATCAAAATCAAATTATTACCCTAAAAAAAACCCTGACATATACACATGGGAGTCTAACACCACTCGAGAATCTTACAGTAGTTGCATGAGAATAATAAAATTATTTATTAGAAAGGAAAAATAACCCAGGAATATTTGCATACACAGGAAAAAAATTGAATACACAGTTTGAAATATCAACTATGAAGTTAATGTATTTATATCCTGATGGACTGAAGAAAGTACAAACTTGCACTGCAGTCGTTCTTCAGAATGGCAGAAGAGCCAAGAGCTCGCTTGCCATGACAGCTACAGATTCTGTTCCTTCACAAAAGCAGCAGAAACTGTTTCTTCTTTTCTCAGAATGTAACAGAGTGGTCATGTAAAAGGCATGGGCGACTTCCAAAACCATGTCGAAGGCACTGGCAATTTGAAGTCTCATCTACCTTTCTCCACTTTCCTTCAGCTATTGAAGGACTTGGCAAGATTTTCAAGAGAAACCAGGTGATTTAAGATTACAGTTTCCATTATTAGAAAAGGCTTAGATAATGAAGTAATTCCAATTTAGTTTCCTAAATAATTATAATGCTTAATTTATTCAACAGTCAATTAAAAAAGTATAACATTCAAAGCTCAGTCCCGCAACAGATTCAATTGCGGGGTACAATGAACTCATCTCTATTTGAGGTATAGATTGTGTTGAAATGCAAAATTTATTGTCTGTACATTTGTGATGGGACCTACCATGTCCCTTGGAAATATTTTTCCATGCTTTCTGAAACTAAAACTATGGGGCTAAGAGCAATATTTCTACCCAATTTAAAGATTAGAGCTTTTAAAATATTTTCCACTCATATGACTTTGCATAAATGTCTTCTAATACCACCTCATAACAATACAAGAACTAGTCATTTATACCGATGTAAATTTAGAATCACTTCTGAAAACTTTGAGGAGGCCTCAGATCTGCTAAGCTAACATGAACTCCTCTTGTCTTGGTGCAATATCTTTGCAAGGGACATAGAATCACTCTGTTCTACACATCTGCAGAACAGCCCCCTTTCCTGACTAGAGACATATTCTCCCTTTGAAATACTTCCTTGACAAAAATTACAGGATATCGTAAATCACGTTTTGCCTAGATTTTCAAAAGGAAAAAGTCAACAACTTCTGGACCCTACAGAATAATGAAACAATTTTAAGATTTCTGACATGCCCACTGATGTAGATCTTAGTGATGCCTTTTGAAGATTTCTCTGATTTCAAAATGTGGCATATTGACTCTGGCTGGATGCTAGGTGTCCACCAAAGCTTCTCTCCCCTCCTCAGCTGGATGGGGGAGAGAAAATATAACCAAAGGCTCGAGGACTGGGACAATGGCAGGGGGAGATCACACTGACCTTGGTAACACAGCCAAAATACAGTCTTTGGAATCAGCTGATGTTTATGTAAATAGGGACAAAGCTCAGGAAGAGAAATTAGATGAAAATCACATGAAACAAAATAATGCAGTATCAATTAAACTAACAAAGAGGAATGAAAACTAAAAAGTAACTGTAAAAATAGCACTAAAATAATTGCCAAAAGACTTAGGAGATGGCTAAGGTGGTGTAAAGAATCCTGTATGTGTGTCATTGTGCTCACATTGTGATGGGCTGTGCAGTCATGAAAAGACTCATCATGGAAGAAATGTATGCCTGTGAGAGGCCTCTGCATAATCAACACCTTTTTTTGAGCTAAAGTCTTTTATCTCACTAATGAGTTGTGCAATTCAATGCAAAGCCTAAATGCTGCTGCTGTAAGTAGATTATATGAGTCTTATTTATAAGGTATTTCTAGAGACACAAGTGTTTTTAATTCTCTGTAAAAGGAAGAGTAAAAATGTGGTTGTGTATGTCCCAAAAACCACAAACCCCACTTTGAATATGACCAGATAAGACAGATCCCTTCCACCTCAAAGAGCCAGCCAGGATAGGTCCCAGCAGATGGGACAAATGTGGCAGATGAAAAAAAACCACCAACAACAAAAGAAACACAGCTCTGAGACATGTTTTTTACACTGTGCATCTCTGTGGGTGGTACAGGAATATATTGCTTCTTACACAGAACCCAAAAATATAGACCATAATTATCTTAATGGTTTATTATTTCACTCGACTTTTAAATCACAAACTCAAAGCCTACTAAAAAGGCAAGAGTCCAGATCCCATCCTGATGTGCTGACAGTAAAAATAAAATCTCACTGAAAACACAATAGCCTGAGGATCTTCTACCTACCTCCACCTCAATGTGATGATTTTGGCAGGTTCCCTATCCTACTATTATCAGGTCAGAAATCAGCATGGGATCAAATAAACGGTTATAACCAAAAGGGTTCCAGAATTAAACTAAAAATATAAGCAATGGAAGAAAACCAGAGAAACAGTACAAATGTCTGCGGCATACACCCATGTATTTTACATTTCCATACACTTGTGGAGACATCTGGGAATCATTCTTGTGGTACCTGAAGCTTGACATCTAATTATTGAAGTACCAAAAGAAAGAGAATCTCTGGGAAAAGAGTGGCTTAAATACCACTCTTCAGTAGTTTCCTCTTACAAAATTTTCTCTGCTCACCAAAAACTGAAGGTTGATTGTTATCTTTGTTTGAATGCAGTGTAGGTTGCTTTACCTGTTTCAGAAAAATAAAAGCAGTAATATAGGAGTATGGGGTAGGAAATGTGGAAACTATGCATGCATGGCACTGACACCCTTTAAATGATATTTTAGTACTTAAGCTTTTTGGTTTCTCACAATGCTTTTGAAAATGTTTTAAAATTACGTATCATAAATGAATCCTAATTTTATGCTCTAAATCTTTTTCTGGGTAAGATTATCTTTCATAGATGATTTTTTCATGTTCTCTTACAAATTTTTATTACAGGAATAATTACAAGAAAAGGAGAATGATTAATAAAATATCACTATTCTCCCACTGGCATTTCTGGCCTCATCAAAAGTGTCATTTTTTGCATAATAGATTGACTCACACTTCAAGTGTGAAGCAACACTTGAAATTATCCATGCACATACTGATACATGTCCATATGTTTTTCCATCATTTCTCAAACAATAAGCCAAGGGCAAAATTCTGGTCTAGGAAACCTTCTAGAGTAATTCTTACACATGTGTTTTCCAACAAACGTTCCACATCATTGAATACCACTAGACAATAAGCAGCATACAAAGAATACCCCCAAACCACACTTAGCAGCATACTGTAACATCTAAAACAAAATGTATGAGGTGTAGCAAAAAATACAAGAAAGTTAATAATTTTGCTCCCTGTGCAATTCAGATTACGGATTTTTTAGGATGTATTAAGAACTGGTGGTTATGTACTCCACACTACTTAGCATCAATTGAAAGTGACAGGATAAAGAAATCCAACAGAAAGAGATGCTAAAATTATCTACCCCATCACCTACTACAGCAACTTCAATGAAGCAGTAGATGCTTCAGACTCTAATGGCAATGGAAAATAATTTTGTCTGTTTATATTTATCTAATACCATGCTTGCCAGGTATCTAAGAGGCAAAGTGTGATATTTAATGATTTAGCAGTAAACATCTCAAAAACTCAATTCTAACATTCATTTACCAAAGGAACAGCCAGTAGTAGAATACAATGAAAAATATACTCAAAACACATTTTACTTTTAAGTAGGCTATTTCAAGAGAACAGAAACAAAACCAAGATTAAAATTAAATATTAGATTAAAATTAAATATTAAATTAAAAATTGAGAACCTGGCACATACATCAGTGTCCTGCAGATTAATTGGGAAAATTTAGTTACTCTTAGGAGTCCCCACAATAGATTATAATGCTTCCATTTCCCATTTCTCATCTTGGTTTTTTGAGAGAGTGTTTGCTAATTGTAGTTCACAGTTCAGCAGCCTGGCTGATGATCACTGGTTGTGCCACTGCTCTGCAAAGGCACTGCAAGGAAACCCATCAGTGAGGGGCTTGCAGCATGTGCTTTCACCCAAGGTGGGGTGCAGGAATCCCGTGCCCCAGCCACAGAAGTGTTTGAAGGCAGTGGAACCACCCCATCCCCATGCCCCCACCTTCCCCTTTTCCCTCCCAATGCCTGCAGCATGTCCCACACCCCCTCAGCACTGCAGCAATGAGACAGGCCACAGGAGAAGTTTAAAACCATTCTGAAGGGTCACCTCCTCCCTTTCTCATACTGCATTGATTAAGGTTCTGGTTGTGCCATGCTTCCTCTGATGACTTCACTCTCTACAGCACTCATCCCAGAAAATTCAAATTTCACCTGTGCTGGCATATAAATCTCATAAAGCAGCATGTGCTTCATATTCTGCAGAGTTGTGTATTGTGTAGGAGAAAAGTTGCTGCAGGTGCCGATTATCCTTTAGTTAAAAAAGGAGTCACTGCAACATTAGAAAAAATATCTGGCAGTGTTTTGAGGGTAGCGTACACTAGGTCAGAAGTTAGAGGGACATGAAGTGAGAAGGAATCATAATGTTTAAAAACTGCAAATAGAAATAGGTGAGGAAAAAAAATCTGCATCTGAAAACACTGTTTAAAGCAAGAATGATAATTGAGGAGAATTTTTTATTCCTTTCAGCCATTTGTCCCTTTCTGGTCAATTATTTCTCAAGGAAAGAACCAGCTACCACCAAAGATCATAGAATTACAGTCTGGTTTGGGTTTGAAGAGACCTTAAAGATCATCAAGTTCCAATCCCCCTGCCATGGGCAGGGACACCTTCCACTACCCCCACGTTGCTCAGAGCCCCATCCAGCCTGGCCTTGAACACTTGCAGAGATGGGGTACCCACAGCTTCTCTGGGCAACCTGTTCCAGTGCCTTATCCTCACTCCCACCCATCCCCAGCAAATAATTTCTTCCTAATATCTAATTTAAACCTAGGCAAAAAGTTCATATCTAGCAGCTGAAAAAATTCACCACTGTTTTCACATATGGGAATCTGCTCTGGTGTACAGTTGTGAATGTTAACAGATAAAAAAAGGAACAAAAAAAAGGAGAGAGACATATTAAAATACTCATAAGGCTTTTGCAGTCACACCAGAATGGGCAGCAGCAATATCTTCCAAATAGCTGAGTGAAGAGAATTATGAAATCCTTCTGAAAAATGTTAGCTTCTTACATTTAAGACTGACTATATCTCATCTGAATAGTCATTTACTGGAAAACTGTCAGCCTTGATTCAAGATTTTCCAGAAGCTTACTGAGAACAGGTCATGTAAAATACAAGCATTCAAGCATTAAAAAAGAAAAACAAAAAAACCACCAAAAAACCAAAATAAAAACAAAAAACCAAACAAATCCCCAAAAACAAACAAACAAACAAAACCGACAACGAAAACCCCACAGAAGAAACTGGAAAATAAATGTCGTGCTTTTTAACAAGGCCACTTATTATTTTACTGAGGTCTACGTAAAAGCAAAGTACATATTTGAAATGTCAGAATATTCAAGTTTTTGTGCATCACTAGATAGCAATGAGTATTAGCCTTATACACTGAAACTGTATATATTAGTCACTTCTAGGAAAGGATAAAACACTCAGCAAAACGGATCAAGAAAGGAGATGATACAGATCTCACGTTACAGCTAAGAAATGCCTAATGAGTTCCTAATTTTGACCACAAACTACTGGCCTTTCCATGACCTAAGTAATTCACAATTGTGCTAAATTTATGCTTGGACTCAATGATCTTAGAGGTATTTTCCGACCTTCATGATTATATGAATATATACACCTTTACAAAAGCACAGGATTCCTATTCTGGGTACAGTTGCTCTTTTTAGAACCCTTTTGAGAGAATCATGCAACTCATAAAAAATCTGTCCTGGATTTTCAGAAAAAAACCCCAAACAACACAACAAACTCACACAACATTTACACAGTCTAGCAATCCCCTATATTTTTAGTTTGTGGAACTGAAACCATCGTTTTTCAAACTGCTAGATTTTTTACTAAACTGGTGGGAGGCAGGATATATGCTTGCCTGGATTATCCTGTCTGCTTCAGTCTCGTATTCTAAAACTGGATTTATTTTGGCTAAGATGGCAGACCTACAACAAAACCACAGAGTACATGTATTTGGTCTAGAACTACTTAGTAGTCTAGACTTTATTTAAAATCAATGGAGCCATTCTAAAGGGGGCAAATAAATCGATTTTGTCTCCTGGAGCTGCCTATTAATCCTTCTTGACTAGAAAGGAACTTTAGGTTACTAGTTCAAACAGATAGACAGGTTGTAGACTCGTAAAAGTAGGAGGAATACCACCCAAGGCACTTAAAAGCAGTCAGCTTTACCATATACATTTCCTACTCCACAGTGTATATTAAAGTTTGGTCATATTCCTTTCCCTAAAGGTAGAGTGCAAAATTAGTTTGTTTTAAATCCCTAGTGAGACTCCTGTTACAAGTAATTAAAGTTCAAGTCACAATCTCATAAATGATAATGAACTTTGAAGGCAGAAGAAAATTAAATAATATCGGGAATGCAATAATCAGACTGCTTGTAAAATTTATGACATGGGGAAAAAAAAACAACATGCCATAGTGTGGCATCAGGGGTTCAAAAATTTTAAGCAACTCTATTTTTGGGAAATGTCAAGCTGCGTTTTTAATTCTCACATCATGCAGCACCAAACAAGCAGCATGAAGTAATTTGACCTCAACATATTGACTACACCTGGACAGTGCAGTACTCCCTCAAAACAAGAAATTTCTTTATTATTATAAATGTCTAGGGTAGAAATTCATATCAAAAAATGTCTAGATTGAGGGCTTCTTTTTGTTCTGACTTGGTTGTTGCTTTTTAATTTTTCTAATGATTACTCAGAAGTACTACTGCCAGATGGGAGATCACTAGGGTCACCCTTAGCTGAAGTAATTCTGCACTTGAGTGCAGTAATGTATTATACTTTATACTGCAAAGAACCTATTCTAAAAACATTATCTTCTGATAGAGATTGTTTAGTCCTTTTTTGAATAAGAACTCATTCTTGAAAGGGGTGTTAGTGCCTTTCATTGGATGCAATTACAGTTGATGACTTCCTCCTCTCTTTCTCAAACAAAATTTCTAGTTATTGTTACTTGACAGTTTATCTACATACTTCTCTTCCAGCATGGATTAAAACACCTCAATTTTAATATATTTTAAATTCCATTAAGAGGTCCATTTGAGATGGCGGTGAACACTTTTTTTCCTCTTCACCTTGTATTATTCAAAATTATACCAAGAGAAAATATTTCTCTCAAGTCCTTTTCTCGCTCCCTGCTTACAGACTGAGAATTTAGTCAAACAGAGACATCGAATAAATATTTCTCTCCACAACAGGAACCCAGATTTAACTCTAGCCATTCTATTACAGCTCAGCAGACTTGCTCATTTCACACCTGGAGGGAACTGATGGAGCAACCCCACGGCAAAAAGCTCCATTAGTTTTTACAATTAAACTTTATTGAACAGACTTAGGATCACCAAGAATCAGCTTCCAAACTGAAAATAAGCAAACTTACAAACCTCGTGACTTTGCTCACCATCTATTTTCTAACCTTGGTAAAATGAAGCTACAACTTCTATGGTAAGGTTAAAGAACAGCTGTTGTTGACCTTAATGGAAAGGAACAGAGGAATTGTGTTGTTAGCTAAAGGAAAAGTGAACTGTGTCATATGTAGGTTTTAATATTTAATGAATCTATATGGCTGCAATCCATTATGTGACAATTTAATTATATGACAAAAAAGTTTGATAAATAATATTGTGGTAGGACATCTAATTCATTATTTAACAAAAAAATCAATACTTTCATAAATCATATTCCTACACACACACCGTCACACACACACAAGCTTTTTCAAGTAGGCAAAAATCCAGACACCATAGACCATTCATTTTCTGGCCAGGACAAGTTCAAATTGAAGTTTAATCAGGACTAGATGGGAATGAATTTTATTTATTTATTTTTTTTTTAACTTGTAGATCAGGAAATGGTTGCTGCTAGATGTTTTTCCTCTGATATCTTCCTAAAAGCACTATATAACTGGAAGGACTATCTTTTGTATTTAAGAGACAAAGATGAAAGGCCAGATTTCGCTATTCTTAATCGCAGAAAACCGCTGTTTGAGTCAATGGGATCACTGGGGCGAGCCAGGCAGGCAAAGAGCATCCTCAGGATTAGTGCTCAAGTCTAGACACAACATCACAATTGACAACAGGCAACAAAGGAAGTCCTCCTGAAGAGAGGACCATGGTAATGATTTACAGTAAAGGAGTTCTTTTTTCCTCTACAAACCATTCAGATAAAAGCAGTGCCAGGGGAGTCACCCCTGTGGCATAGCAAAATTTCGCCATGAGAAAACAGAGAATGAGGATGTCAGGCAGGCAGAGCCGAAGGGGGACACCAGGCAGGAGAAAAGGGACAAGATGTGCACTCCAAAGCCCTGCATTCAGGAATGAAGACTAGGGGGAAATGAGTGAAGGGAGAGTGTGAAAGGAAACTGGGGAGGAGGCACATGAAGAAAGATTGGCAATCAGCACCTCTCTGATATCACTGTCTGTGGTTCAGATAATTAATTTATTAGGAACAAATGCTTCCTCTCCAACCACTAAAAGTCTCCCCGCCCTTCTATATATCTTGTGTTAGTATTTATTGGTTTGTCATATTGTTGCCGACATTTTGCAACTCCAGCCCAAGCGGTACACTCAAAGTCTCGGTGTTTTCAAGTTATGGAAAATAACCCTAATTCAGCTCAGCAAAATGACAGATTTAATACTTTGGCCCAATTCTGCTAGGTAGCTCTACTTGCAGGCCACCTTTGAACTTGAATATTGATAATTCACACTCTGGTGTTTTCAGAAAATTTGATTGTTAAAAAATATTTAAATAAATGACCACTTTGTTACAGCTGTCCAGACTACTATTTATGTCAAGTATAGTTATCACACAATTTAGGGCTGGCTAGTTTGATGCTAATGCACTGAAATTTTTGTTTCATTCTGACAGCATTATCACTTTAACAATGATTTCTCACAGTGCTTTTGTTGCCTTCTAATTTTTTTAGCAAATGTAGCTGTTATCTCGTACTTGACCTAGGGAGTTCATTCTCCCCTCCTGAACTTATGCAATTATTTTTTCATTATGTTGCATCTTGGCTTTTGCTGTCTGGGATGATGTTTAGCGTCAAGGGTTTTTTTTTTTTAGGGGAGGTTTGAGGAATTTGTGTAGGCCCCTGTAAAGACTCTCCTCTCCCGGGGTATTCTGAAGAAAGCATTAATGCTAAAAATATAAATATATATGTATATATACATACACATGCATCTAAACAAGCAAAATTCCAAATACCAGAAGAGAAATATATAGCATTCATCATTCCTTGGTGCATGAATTCCAAATGTGAAATTTGCTAGCAATGCTCTTCTGAAAACTGAAAACTTTGGAAATACCTAAACACTTCAGTTTACATTTTAAAAATAAATATTTCAATAAATAATATTTTAATAAATTTTAATAAATATTAATAATTTTAATAAATATTGAAAATTATTTAGATTTTAGACCTAGGTTTTTGGTTTAATATTTTTCCTATTTTTAATTGGTTACTACATGTTTTCAGTTTTCTCTTGAATTCTGTGTTACTGCTTAGAATGTTGCAGATAACAGAATAGGGAAACCATTGGAAGTTTATGGCAGTGAAATATTTACTTAATTAAGCATAATTCTGACTTTTCAAAATCAGTATTTCTAAACAGTTTGGTTTGATTATTTCTTTCTTTATTCATTATCTAATCTTGATCAGCCAAACTGAATGGTTCCTAGTATCTGGCTTCTCTGTAGTTTAACTAGAAAACCCAAAATTTGCCAGAGACAAATGCGGTACAAAAGTTTTCCATTGAAACTGTATCTGATGTCTGAAATCAAAAAGTTTTAATCTCTTTTCTATTAAAAAAAAAAAGACATAGGGAAGCTGTGTTTACTTGTAAACAAATAATCTTATGTACATGGTATGCCAAGATGAGTAGAGTTCTGCTTCTTCTCCAATCTCATGAACGATATAAGATATTCACATTCTCAAATAGTTAAAGATCACTAAAGTATAAAGTGTAAGAAAATTAAAGTATGGTTTTCCAGTATTTATATACCTTTGGAAAGGATTCTTTTGAACCTCACATTAAGGAACATATTGTATGAAGTCACACACCTCATTTGTAACATCCCTACAAATACATTATACCATGTATGTAACTGGATCTGCTTCAAGAACTAATTTCATATTGGTAGAAACCATTTCCTTTTGCTCCTCATCTTGCTCGAAGCAATTATCAACCATCACCTGAACACTCATCTGCATATGTAGTAGGACATTAAAAATTGCATTAATTAGCACCTACATAACAAGGATGAATTCCCACCCTAGACCAATGGCACAGCTGCACTGCATTCCTTAAGAAGGACAGCAGCAGTGTTCCTGCGATCCAAGTGTTAGCAGCTGATAAAGTAAGAGGAATGATAATGATTGTCATTAAGACTGCTTGACTGCATAGTGAATGGCATGACTAAAGGCACCAGAATTTTTTGTTAGGACAAGAATAAAAGCATTTTCAACCATAGAACTGAAAGGAAAAGACAAGGCCAACATCTGTGTTTTCCCATGCATCTCCAGTACTAATTGGATGAATTATATTTCAGAGATAATAAATTGGTAAGTGACCCTGGAAGTGTATTTGTTGTAAAAGAAGAGAACAAAATCTGCAAAATATTAGATGCACTGTTAGACCTTTCAGGAAGTGAAAAGGCAGATTCAAATTCTCCAGTCTCTTTCCCAGGGAAGAAATTGATCTGACCACATAAGCTTCACTAGTAAATCAATATTCTCAATACCAAAAATATTTTCTGAATTGAGCACAGTGAGCTAGTAAAGTTTTGTACTTACTTACTGCTGGAGGGGAGTTAAGCCTGTCACGAGTTCTGATCCCACTGACATACACAAAGACCTAAGGTACAAAGGCCTAAATAAGATTCCTGTGAAAATCACAGGTGATGTTAACCAAGAGGGTGTGCCCAGAGCTCCAGTAGGTTAAGGGTAACTCTCCTGTAGGTGGTACAAAACCCGTCCCAATAGTATGGGTAATCTGTGAAAACAAAAGGGTGCTACTTTAAGAAACCTTCCATGCAGGTTATCTCTTGCTCCTGACTGGAATGTATACTTTGCTAGGTTTGGCTATTAGACCTGCTAATCTCCCTTGAGTTCTTGTCAAGCATTTTAGCTGGGTGTATGTATCTTCCTTTTCTCTACAGAGATACAATGGGGGTCCTACTGTTACCTCAGATTTGAATAATCTGAGGTAGTTTTTGCATTATACTCAATACAGAAAGATCCAGAAGTCATTAGTGTCTGATGAAGATTGTTATTAAAAGCACATTAGGCAAAATGGCAGCTAGAAATAAAATATCGAAGTCCCTCCAATGTATTTGAAGGGTGTTCCACAACTAAGAGCAACTTCAGAAATAAGTGTGTGTCTCTGGGGTGTCCTTTAAATACTGATCTCTATAAAAAGAGATTTAATTCTCTGAGAGAGAGAATCTGGGTGAGCAGCATGAGAGCAATCAGTGTGCCCTTGCACTGGAAGGCAACCAAGTGCAGAGTCTCAAAGCTTATTCCAATGAAGTGTCGATGCCTTTCTCCACCTGATGCCACAGATGATTGGAACATACGACAAATGTTTCTAACTGCTGTTTCTGGATGTTACATTTCTAGATGACTTAGTCCTGTTACCACATTTTTGACTAATTCCTACAGAAATACAGAAAAGAAACCAGATTTTTGTATTGCAATTGTTTGCTTTTTATTGATAACTTTTGAATTTTTTTCCCTTGTGAGTTAAAAGATATTCACCAAACCCCTTGGCTGCCTATTCCTACACAGAGAGATAATACAGGACTTTTGAAGAAGTTGATCAATCAGACACCAAATATTTCAGGTACCCTATCAGATCTATAACTGGATAAGGAAAGAGTTTTGTGGAAAACATTCAATTTGTATGCTTAGCATGTGAATTCTAATTTATATTCTGAATGGACACTCTGGGTGCATTTAATTATTTCCCAGAGTAAACATTTGTTGTGCTCAATTTGGATAAGACACCTAGTTGGAAAATTTTCTTTCTATTCATCAACTTTTGAAAACGATCTCTGGTTCTAAATACACTGAACATTTAGCAAGAATACTTTTTTCTTTTACTCAGTTGTGTGTCAATGAGATGGCACCAAGGTGCAATGTAGTGGTGACTCCATCTTCAGACACTGTGGAGGTAAGGAACGTATCAGTACCCAACACAAAAATAAAAGCAGCATAATAATAAAATATTAATGCTGTTCAAAGGCAGTAACTCAAAACCATAGCTCATGTTTGATACTTCATTTAGGTTTGTCCTCAGAAATTCCATATCATAGAAGTAGTAATAAAATAATATTAGAGTTGTTTCTCTTTCTTTTTAGACTAGGACTATAGATCTACTTTCCAACAGTTAATGCTTTATTCTCTCTTCTATTACTTGTCCCTTAGTGTCTTGCTCTTAATTCTTCAACATGCTTTGCCATGAGGAAGAGATGGGAGACAGCACATGGAAATATTATTTGCGTCACAAAAATGTAGTAGTGATGAAGTAAAATATAAAGCTAATTAAAATTTTGCTTAAGAAGATAAGACATTTCATTTAGTAATTTCTTTTAGGCTGTTGCAGCAGGATTAGAAATGAAGGAAGCAACAGTGTTTCAATTAACTTCCCTGAGATTGCAAAGGATGCTGGATATTTAATTTGGGCTTTAAGTCTTCTATGTGTGTCTGACAAGCTGACCAATATGAAGGCCTTACATAAAAATTACTGTATGTATCAAAAATTTAAATTATTCATATGACGAAATGAAATGATCAACAAAACCACTGGATAATTAATGAAGTTGTCCTCTTGACAAGACTAATAATAAGCTTCTCCTTGGTAAATAATCAGTGATTCCTCTACTATAATCACAAAAGCAATTCTATTGTACGTTTATAAGCTCATGGAATAGAAATATCAAACCTTAAAAGCAGTCGGCTGAGTTTTGCAAATAGTCCAATGATTTTACATGATTTCACATAATTGGTTATTAAGTCAGTAGGTAGCTGCTACGCATGTGAATTCACCAAGGAAAATCAGACATGGTGCAATGTACATGGAAAATATTATTTTCCTGATATTTTTAGGAGATATATTAAGAAGAAGCAAAAGCAGCAACAGCAGTAATAAGATGTGTATACCTACTAAATCTAGTACCACTGTAATATGTGAAATGATCTGCGGATTTCTTATTCTTTAATTAAAGATTCTGTTGGTTTAATCATACAGCACCACAGTAATAATGCTGTACTGGATAGATGAAGACAAAGGGCATTAGCATGAGGCTACAGCAAGTCAGATGCTGCAACACAGCTCCATCAAGCCTCATCTATATTGCCCTATCTCAGGCTCCTTCAAACCTCATCTCTACTTCTTACGGCAATGTCCTAAATTTTCTTCAGATCTTTTGTAGGACATGCCATAAAAAGCAGTGGGAAGAGTCCCGACAGACATGGCAGGCTAAGACTTTGTGTAAAACTCCGTTTTCTTATCAGCACCTGGAGTGAGAAGAGGTGGCTGGAAAACATCTATTGAAAGTCCAAGGATGTACAACACCCTGTGTCTTAGACTTTGCCTTCTCTAGTGGCTTTTTTCCCCTCACTCACATTCGTAGAGTAATACCACGGTATAATTTGTGTTTCTGCTTTTCTAATACTCTGTGCAGCATGTATACCTGGATGAGTTTATGAGTTTACATTGCAGTAAGGACTATATCCCTGAAAAACCTAGGCTCTTGTTCCATTTTGTCAAAACACAGAACCTGTAGACCTCAACACTGCTTATTACATCGTTTCAACTTGCAAATTCTAAGTAGGACTGGGCCATATGTACAGGGAGCAGTGTATATGTCTGTGTGTCTTTAAAAAATAAAAGAAATGAGAAATGGTCCCAATGCTCTATTAGCTGGCTTTGGGCACATATTTTCACACAAAATCTGGATACCATAAACCCTCTGGGCATTGGCATTTCCACTTTGGTAATGAAGGCATTTGGTTGTTATAGACAGGAGGGTTTGGAGAGGAAAAGCAGCGTACTGAAAATATTTTCTAAGACAAAAACCAAAAACTTTGCAACTTTTTTTTAGGATAGGTTGTTAAAAATGCAGCTTTATGTCCTCCTCATTGGTGAAAGTCATGTCAGGATTTTAACTCCTTATTCTAAAGCACCTAAGATAAAGTTAAAACTGCAGAATCTACACTGCAATCACTGCAGGCACTCCAGACGCTCTCTGTGCTGTCCCAGGAACATCTGCTACTTTCTTCGGGGTAAAAATATGTTGTTTGTAACTTCTCTTCTGTCTTCCCAGAGGCAGTGAAGGTTTTCCATTCCTTTTTAACTCTTATGTGGCAAGTTTTGTGTCCTTTTCTAGTCCCCACCTAGAGCTGCCCCATGTTGCTATCACTAATTGTGAGAACATTTCCAGACCCCCCTGCTCTCAGTGTGGTTTATTGATGCTCTGCACAGGAGAATACAAAGCAGACTTTTTCAATACTCACACAGAAAATTCGTAGCTTGTTACAACAAGGGAAATCAGCTTCCAACCAAGAGTGGCTCTAACAAGGGAGACAAGGGACAGGGAGGGTGCTGCACACACGTACCAGGATTGTGGTGCCAGGTTCCAGTGCTTTGGGAACAGGGGTGGGAGCAGAGATGCATTTAGTTTCCTACCTGGGAAGCTGCCATGTGCAGATTAACAGCTATGATCCCACTGCACTGGGAACATGTAATGAAGGGAAATTTTGTCTCTGCTTTGTGGAGAGGATCCTGTTGCTCAGATCATCAGCTCAATTTCTATTCTCGCTACCAGATTCTAAAGCAACAAAGATTTTATTTTTGTAAGTACGCTAAAAATACTGTTGGTTACCTGCATTTATGATGCTCATTCTTCTGAAATCTAAATATGCAAACACAGTATAATGCATCTCGAGGGAGGTAAAACCTCAATGGTAACATCACTGTGTCAGACTTTTGGGGCGTCAGGCCATCTCGTTGCAATGGAGAAACAGTTAAAGCAACTTTTGCTTGGGCATTTCTTTAGGTTTATTTGTGAAAACATATTCCAAGCATGTATGTTAAACACGGTAACTTGGCATTGCATTGGCAAATCTGGTTCCATATCATTTGGATCCCAGATTTCACAACATCTTACGCTCCACTCTCACAAAAAGCCAAAGGCAGTGTTTTTGTCAAGTGAGAAGGAGCGATATTCTGGGAGACAGGCGGCAGAGAATGCATAGCTGGCTGATTTCATTTGGAAGTAGATTGCAGGGATGAGGGCGTGGGGTTTGATTTTTTACAAAGTGCTGAAGGCTAACAAAACCCACCATTTCAAGTTTTCTTTATTTCTTATACAAAATAATAGTTTCCTGATTGCCATGAGACAGCACACTAAAGTGTGAAAATACTGTAGCAGCTGTGGTGGTGGCAACACATGTCATTTCTGTGCATACGCTGAGATTTTTCTCATGAGACTCTTAAATAGATGCAATGAAGCATTCAATACACACAGTTAATATCTAACAGTAATTCCTGCATGTGTTTGTGTGCTATGCTGGCAATATCTGGAATGACTGCCAGCTTTTACAAATAAAAGATAGGTATGACAATATCCTGCTAGGATTGAAATATATCCCAATCAAAACAGAAGGACTGATTTTGTTTCTATGGTCTTTGTTTGGCATTCCTTATGGAGAAAGTAATTAATACAATGAGGCAGGAGGACGAGGACTGTCTCGTGGGATACACAGTCCTTTTGTAACTTGATTCAATTATTTTTTTCCTGGCTATAATTCTTCAGTGAATGCTCCACCTTCTCTTCCTTGTGTTTTTATTAACATAAAAAAACCAAGCAAAAAAAAGAATGAAGTAAAATGTCAATGACACTGTCAGTGTGACTGTAAACTTCATGCTGAAAATTCATCCTGTGCATTAGGCAAATTCCCGCTGGAAAAGGGCAGCCGATCCTAGACATTATTCAGCAAGCTCCATTTGTATGTTCTTTCACTGGAACACATGCTAGTGAGATGGATGATTAAAATCTTACAAACCCTAGTGCTCTCCCTAGACTCAAACTCTGCTTTTGTTCTGCAGCTTTCAGAGCATTTCAGAACTAAATCAAAACAGTTGTGGCAGAAAGAAATGGAAGCTAAACCGTGTGCTGAGTGCTACCCTCTCTTAAAAGAGGTGAAAGAGAGGATGCAGGGTGAACACAGGGTGCAGAGCTCACCTAAAATCTTGAGGAGTAACCGTGTCACTGACCTCAGGATTTGGCTCTAGCATCACATTTTTTTTTATCACTTTTTAGGAAATAAGGTAACGTCTACTCTGTGCTAAATAGATCTCTGATTTTAAAAAATCATGTACAGCATCTAAGCTGATAAATAATTGAAACCTCTATCCCTTAAATTTCTCTACTCAGAGAATTTGCTGTCTACTGCCATATTCTCATGCTACAACTTCACTGGTCCCACTCGAGCCAATAATCTGTTTGACTCCAGCTGATTTTAAAACAGACAGAAAATTATTGCTGTCTTGAGTTTACATGTCATCATATATTTCAATCTACTTTGAAGCTAATATTAAATTCATTTCATTGTCTTAAATAATTCAATAGTAGGATTCTCTTGTGACTTTTGTCATGCTTTTTTGGTATTTTGGTTTGGTTTTGTTGTTTTTTTTTTGTTTGGTTTGTTTTTTGGTTTTTTTTGAGAAAGAAGCATTCAAACTTTTCAATTAAAAAAAACCCCAGCAAACCTCTAAGATACTTCTGTACCAAAGGGCAGACAAGTAACAGCTAAATCTAAAAATATTGTTCTGTAATGGGAATGAATTGTCATTTTTCTGATTTAAATTTATAAAAATCCACACATAATAGGAATGCTTATAATGTTAAATTGGCACCAGTCCATTCACACTACAAAGGATACAGACACCTTGATCACACTTTTATTACCCTCTGTAGCTTTGTGTATTTCATACGATTGAAAAAAACTCCAGATTTTGATACCAAACAAACAACCAAGTGTGGATGGTCATGCTCCAGAAAATAGTAGCTAAGTGTTTTAATAAGCTGCTTTAATATTCAGCATTAATCTTTGGAACTGGGCCCACACTACAGAATCTTGTGTGTCTGCTTTGTGAACCTCCAAAATCAGGAAGGCTCTGAGCAAAGTGATGTGCAAGGCTGGTTTGGGCTCTAAGTCTTAAGCATTCCTTGGTAGAATCACAATGAATACTGTTATTGTAGCCACACTTATTTAATAAAAAATGCACTTTTATTATCTAGCATGTCTGCAAGCCATCTGTGAATTGATGGGGTCTATTGAAAAAAAAAAAAAGAGAGAGGGAAAACTGAGCTGTCTATGAAAGTCCATTTTTAAAGGCCATAAAAATAATAGGCCAAATTTTGGTTCTTTCTGATTTTTGATCTTGAAAAGCTCCCTTGGTTTCAGTGGAGCTACACTGATTTTCATCTGCTACATATCCTTTCCTTAGCATATGCAAAACTTCTGTTACTTGTCTGCATTTCTCCCTTTTAAAGCTGAAACAGATTTAAAAAAAAATCCAAACCAAAGACATCCTTCCAAAGCAATGAAATTGTAATTATTGCTTTACCTTAAATCTGTTTACCTTTAAAATATAAATTCTACTTTTAAATTTTACAATAAGGTTTGATTTGTATGACCATATATCTGCCCAGAATGTTGTTTTAATATTTCACTATTATTTGCAGATGAATCACAGTTAGAAAAGGGCACTTGCTAAAGTCTGAAATTTTACCTATTCAGTTTTGGGAGTTTAGTGGGCAGCTACAAAATAAAATAATGTTCTTTTTTGGCACTTCAGTCTTGGAAGAAAATAAAACATTTCAATGTAAGGATGCCAAAGCATACATCACAACCAAAACTGATAGTGATTTTGTAATCATTCTGTCTATTTTATTGGCAGGCTACATTTCTGAGGGGTTTGTGAGGAATGCAACTCAATGACAAACTGAGCTCTGTCTATGAAAAATCAATTATTTTGATTGGATTTTTAAAAGGCATTTCAATATGGTACCATTGCACATCACTTACGAGGCTTGAAACGCACCAGAGCACAGCATTTCCCATTTAGCAAGCCAAGAAAATATCTGAGTGATAGTAGAAAAGTATTTCACTGCATTTGCAACTAGTTTTCAGGTGGAAGAAAGACAATCATTGATCTGGTTCACAGGCATCCTTCCTGAAAGGTCCTTCCCTGAGCATTCACATCACCCAGAGCTCACAAAAGCTCCCAAATCAGGGTCATAATTCTGCATACAGATGCATAAGTGTTAATTTTCCTGTCAGCTGCCCTATTGAAATAATTGATCATTCATGGACAAATTTTTCACTGGTGTACACCAGAGATAACCCATGTAAGTTTTTGCAAGAAGATGATCAAGGTGTAAATAATTTGCAGAGGGATGCATTTTGTTTTTGACACGGATTTTAAGATTAAGGGTAAGATGAGTCCACATAGGAGAGGGCAAATGAAGGTCAAGTTGTGAAACACCCAGTCTAAAGTATCTATAGGAATTGAAACAAGATGTCATAGACAGTATTTGATAGTCAACAAAGGATTAGCATTCAGATTCTTCAATTCATGGTTTCCAGCTCCTAGATATTAGTGCAAAAAATCTTGCAAGTATTAAAATATATGTAAATGGAGCCTTATTTTTTCTTATGTATTGAACCCTTGAAGTTCACATTTTCAAATTCACTGTAATCATTTCAAGAAGGCAGTTACTGAAAGAATAGATTTTCACACTGCAACAAGCCCTTAGAGACTTAAAAAAAATGCCAAGGTGCTGGAAGACTCATGACAGAACTGCTGGAACCTGGCTTGTGCAGAAAACTTGCAGAACAAAGTCCAATCCCCTGTTATTGCAGGTGGCCATCTCATAGAATCTGTTCAAAAATAGGATTAATCTCCATCTTAAAACTAATTAACTTCTTGCCCCCCTGACTCCCAGTGGGAGACTCTATTTTCCAGCATCTCATGACTCTGCCATTTAAACACTTCTTTATTTTCAACATATGTTGATCTGCACCCATTTTCTACTTAACAACTTCTCTAGTGATATTTTCCCTGAGCTCTTTTCCCATTTTTCCCATTTTCTTTTGCTTTTACAGAGAGCAGTTGTAAAGCCTCCTTTTTTAACCTTTCACATTTTGTCTAAGACAGCATCCTTCATTTTCTCCTCTTATAATATCTGTTATCTCTAATCACTGCAGTAGCTTTACTTTGCATCTCTCCTAGTCTAGGTTTTCTGAACCTGCATGAAGAGGACTGCACACTGTGTTCCAGTGAGAGCCTATCAGTGCCCTGCACAATGTCAGAAATTCCTGTCTCTATTACTAATATGATAAATAGTCACATCCTAGGGTCTCATTCTCAGGGCTACATCATTTTGATGGCTCAAACATCCTGGTGATGCTCAGAGGTACCTAAAACAACTTCTCCTCGGATATTTCCTTCTTATCGCAGATCCTTAAGGTCTTTCCATGTAATAACTTTGTCAACAGCAAAACTTGCCACTACATTATTATTTTTAATACTGAAAATATTAAATAATGCTGATCTTAACTCCTGAAGAATCCTGCTAATGAATGTATGATTTTTCTAATTTACCCATTATTATTTGCCTTTCATTCTGTTTCTAACTGCTTTGCAATCGCTCTGCTAAGCCCCTGTCTTCTCATGCTTCACCAATTACTTCTTACCAAATGCTTTAGTGAATCCAAACAAAGCACATAATAGAACTCCATTTATAAAATCATTTTGTATAATACATTTATATAACTTTTACCATATTTTCTCCTTAATCTTTTTTTTTCATATATTTTAATCTATATTTGCTCCAGAACCTTAACTAGGCTGATATGCAATCAGCAGGTCTGTTAGCTTTCATATCTCTCCTATTGAGGCCTTGGTTCTTGATGGTTCATCTGCTTGCAGAAGTTAATTTCCTTCATTTTTCAAACTTTGCCTCTCTGAAAATATTTAACATTCCATTTAATTTTGGCTGAATAAAATAATGACTGCTCAATTAGATACCACTGTGGCAACAGCTATAGAAAACAAAATATTTTGAAAATAAAACCTATAGAACTGATTGATAATTTAAGTGAAGAAATCTGTTGGCTGCCACTTGCAAGCATCACTGCATTGTCATTTCTTTTAATAGTAGAAGGATACAAAGTATTTCAGGAAAGTCAAGATATTTTACTGACGTACTGGAAAGGAATGCTTCCCAATATTTATCTGATCAATAATGCTACAGCTGATTCATATCTATATTCAGATCTGTCCTGTGAGAAACACCAAAAACTTTCCTGTCACTGTGCTTCCCCAAAGCAATCTTGATCTTAAAATGGTTCTATTTTATTCATCTTTCCCACTACTCCACAGTCAATAATTTTACTCAAATACATTTCCTTATTTCTGTCTTCCTTAACAACACATGATACTTTATTTTCCCTAAAGATAACCCTGTCATGCAACACAATGGGAAAATCTGGCTTTTTCTGGCCATCAGAGCTGAAATCTCTTCTTGGAACAAACACAACCCAGCTGAGCTTCATTACTTGAGGATTTTTGCCTTTTACTTCGCCCCTATTCCTTTACTGCCTACCATGTGAGGACCAGACTCCAACTAAAGAAGTGCTGGCCTCAGAAGGGCAAAGATAAATGAGCCAGACAAGCCCACACTCCCAGAAGGTCCCAGTCACAAGTTCAGTCAGAATACAGACATAGCAGTTCTTCCACACAAAGTCGACCTCGCTCTTCTGATCCCACCTGAAATCCTCCATCCTAGGTTCAAGTTTTGGCCTTTTCTTTTTAGGCTTTGATCAGAACATATTGACAAGTTTTTCTGATTTGTTTTTCTAGAGGAAATAGGCAGAGCACTACAACTCCCTGTTTTATTTATCCAGCTATTGATCTAGTAAATTTAGCACTTTGTCTCTTACACTCATTCCCTCTTCTTGTATCCTAAACTAGATGCAAAGATTATGCAGTCACTGCTGAATTCTTCCTCTTATTCCTTAAATTAAAGAGGCTCTTATCAACATCACAGAATTTGGCAGTAATGCTGTCTTTAGACATCCATCAGAAATTATCAGTTTAATCAGAGATTAAGAGAACTATCTTGCAAGAGAATATAGTGCCACTGGGATTTACCAGTGAGAATTAATTATATTACAAATTGTGTCAAATGACATTGGGAGTCCTAAACTTTATATTTCTATGTTGAAAGAAGCCATAGTAACACCAAAAAATTATGTTCAAAAAAACTCTCAAGTGAATAAGAGGAAATATCAAGCTCAGAAATATGTTAGAAGCAAATCTTCAGGAGAAAACATACTAGGAGTGACCGTGCCTGAAAGTTACATTCTGAATGACCTCGGGAGAATGTGTGCTGCTCAAAATAGAGTTAAGTACATGTCATCTAGCAAATGGAACCATTACAGAGAGGCATTACAGATACAGTGACACAGAAACATATTGGTTGCTAATTCCACACCCCTATTTATAGCTCCAGAGGTGAGAAGATCTCCCTTGCAGAGTAAATGCGCCTCATCTTTGCTGAGTGCAGCAAGGACCTCTCATTTTCCATATGGATGTGGGAATGGCTTCCACAATGACACCCCCACTGCTTGTACCCAGCTTTTCTCTGACCTTCTCAGGGGTGCCTTAGCAGCACTAATGCGGGTGGCAGAAATGCATTCTGCCAGGCATCTTCTAAGGAAGGAAAAGTGAGCTGTTCCAGGACTGTATCATTTAACTTTGCCTACATATCCATGCCTCAGGATTTGTTCAAGGGGTGCCTAGAGACACACTCTGCTGCGCAGGTAATATGACCTTATCTTGATCTGCTGTGAAAGGGAAATGCACTCCTATTCTTGAAGTGTCTTGGAAAACACAGAGACATACAAGTACTAAAACTTCCTTATAAGTATGCAAATGTGATGGAAAATGGAAAGGAAGTCTGCACTTTGTTGCTGAACCTGGTTTGCTTGATATATTTTGAAAATGAACAGTGACTCCATAGACTAGAATGCTCCCAAGAGGTAAAACCATAGTCAGGAACAAATTATTTGCATATTTGTGGAGATTTTCCCTCAGTAGGCTCGCCTTCACATCTCCTCTGGTCACTGCAGTATTTGGGGTTGGTATGAAGATCACGTAGCTTGTTGGTTTTCAGAGACTCTTGCTCATCCCAATATACGTACCACATCCTGATTGTGAATTGCTTCTCAATTTTGACACTCTAAAGGGGAGCAGAAATATCACATTATCTGTAAGGATGATTGAGACATTTGTGGTTCAACCTGCATACCAGGGGATCCTTGTTAGAGGAGGAAGGCATTTATTCAGTCCCATTCACTATTCATACACACTGAAAAGTGGCTAAAGTAATGATGTTATAAATATTATGCTCATGTATTCAAGCATGCTATAAAGGGAAGCCATTTTAAGCCAATGGATGCAAGAAGGAAGAAAAGAAGAAAAGAAAATATTTCAACTGCTGTTTTATTACTGTACAATTAAGATAGGATGATTAAAACGGGATGGCCTGATCATTTAATGAATAGATTACGTTCTGCTTTCCTGACTGTTAATTCTAAAATAATATATTTGTTACACACTATTTCTATTCACATACTTAATTAGAGCACCAATTAAAGTGTGCTGCAGAAAACACTGTGGAAAATGCACCCTCTACTGGCTCCTGAAAACATGTTATGGAATAGGAGTTTGGAACTTTTCTGAACTATCTTCCCAGAAAATATGCCTGGAAACAGAAAATTAATGACTTCACTTACAAGAACATGGTTCCTTGTAAAAGAGCAGCTAAAGATGTGTTACATACTAGAATTTATGAAAAGACACAAGCCAGAAGAATGTATTTTAGGAATACAAAGTACACTGTTTAAATGAAGATCGGCATATTGATGCAAAAATAATACTTGACACATATTTTATTGTGCATACAGCATAATGAAAATGGCCATGAAAACAGATTGGTAAGAGAAATGCTTCCTCTATCTATGATAGACAACAAACTTATCTATGATTCAGTAACCCTGCAGGGAGGAGGACAGGATTATATAGCCAAAAGAGAAAACTAAGTGCGTTTGGGGCAAATCAAACAAAGCACTGATTTTGATTCCTAAAATATAGAGGTATGACCTTTCTACACTTTCCTATTTCAGCAGGACAACACAATTTCTGCAGGCAGTATGGGTCTAGTTTTCTCCCCAGCCTGTTGTAAGTTGGGATAACTGAGCTCCCTTCATTCCCTGATGGCAGAAATATGACAGCCAGGTGTGTCCATTGCATGGTGTAACAGATTTGGTCTGTAGCAGTAGGTTCATATGTTCACTGCCTACCTATTTTCCACCACAGTGCAAGCACCTTTTGAAATCCACAGGCAATGTGCAGCCACCTGTGGTACTTCCCTCTCCAGTTGGTCACTTTGGCACAGAGGGGACAGGTCTGAACCCTTTGCAATTAAGCAGCAATTCTGCTTAAAGGAATACTCCCACTCCTGTGGGAATTTCATTTTTAAAAGAGCCCTGGGGCTTATCCCGGAGCAACTCCCTCTATTTAACAACTTCTAGCTAAGAAAGGATGTCAAGAGGAATCCCTGAGACATGAGTAACCCCTGCTGAAACACACTGGCAGACTGAGTGATGTCACTCTGGAGAGCTGTCACATTAGGAGTGTACCCTCCTCAATGGGCTGTGCAGCTGAAGATACTGTCTAATGGTGTGTTACCACATAATGGTAATGGTCTTCATGGAGTTTCTCTTTAATGATGTGTGTTACTTTATAATGATAATAGTCTTCTTGGAGACAGACTATAACTTTCATCTCACAACCCCACTGAGGAGGTTATACTCAAAGCATTACAACTCTTGTCCATGACCTCTGTGAGCAGCCTGCTCATCTGTGGGTAGTCATCAAAAAGAGCCTTCAAACAGAAAAATAGAATTCAAGTGGGAGGACACAAGCCTTCCCAGATTATAGGGAAAATATTACACAGAACAAAGATTAATATTTATATACTGATATAATATTTAAATTTATTTATAAGCTATTTCTATTTTTTATATATATATATACACACACACAAAATAATCTAGTTTTCCTCCACTAGGCTTGCTTCTTCTACCTCAAAAAGCACTTGAAGAATCTTAACTTTCTCTTTACCACATCAACATATTATGGTTTTCAGTTGGGATATGAGAGCAAATTGATATGAGCCTCACTGGAAATTTGACATTTTGTTTGTTGGAAAATCATGGTGTGACAAAAAAAATCTTTTGTGCTGATTTCTCTCCTCCATCGCTCAGTGAAAATTTTGGCCAGATGTGGAGTGAGGCTCAATAGTTCCCAGTACTTTTTGCAGATTCTTAGTCTCAAAAAGAACACAATAATTTTAATTGGCAGAACTTTTAGCCAGTATGGTAATAAGAGCGATTGCATAGTCCACAAAGACTTCTGACTCTGTTTAATTTGACATAATGCTTGTCCTATCGTTATATTTTAAATTAAAAATATAAAAAGATAAATCCAGCTCAAAACCCAAAGTCTACAAACAACAAACCCCCAACATTAAAGTCACAACAGTTAATTAGGTGGAAGGAAAAGCCTTGCAACTGAGCTATTTCTAAAATCCAACATCAAGACTGAAGACTGAAATCTACCCATTTTCCCTGCACCCAAATTTGTATCTTCTAATGTTTGTAGGTGTCTTCCCTCTGACATAAAACTGAAAAATTATGATAGCATCTGAAAGATTGTTTCCCAGCAGTTCTGTACCAACCACACACAGGAAAAATCCCTGGGCAATGTACTTAAAATAAATGACCTGGAGTAAATAAGAAGTGACCTTAATTCCTGTCCCTGAAACATTTCTGAAATAGTGTGGTCATCTAATCATGCATTATTTCAGTTCCATGATAACATTTCTCTAACAAGAATATTCTGATGACTCCTTCAATATGCATAAGTGTAAATGGAAATTATATGGGTAATCTAACAGATCCCACAGTTCAGCCAAGACAGTATTACAATGAGGACATGCTTTTCATATTTAAAATACCTTATCTGCTTATTCAAAGTAAACAGCACATCTAATTATTAAAAAACATACTTTTGCCTCTTCCTCTATAGGAAATAGACTACAATATATTTTCATATGAGAAAAGAAAATATGTGTCTGCCTTGAAATAGTACTGTAGCTTTCATAAGAAATTAAAAAGACAGACACTGGAAACCAATGAAAAGGGCAGAGATTCAATCACCAGCCTAGGTACTCTGAGAATTTTTCAAGCTAACCAAAACAAATTGGGCATCAGTGAACATCTGTTCCATATTCAGTGTAAGTCCTTCTCTTAGTTTATTTGGATAAGATTAATTTTGCTTAAATTTAGACTCATGTACCACAGGCAATTATACCTGAGTAAGTCATCAATGTCAACTCTGTCCTTACTTTTATTTATCCTTCTTTCTTTTTATCTGTTTAAATTTTCTGCATCTAAAAGACAGTCTTTAGCATACTCAAACTACTTTAATATAGCAATTGTGTCAGAAAAAGAAAAGCCCACAACTAACTCCACCCATGAAAAAACCCAGAGATTCTCACTCTTTTTAAAATTAATCTGTTTTACTCATGAGAAATTCACTTGAAACTTCAATTTCTCTCCTGTTGATACATAAGATCAAGGGCGAGACTAAAAAGTTCTGTGTACAGGATAGATATAACCAGATATAGCCTTAAGATTGCCTCAAGACTGTAGATCTGACCGTTAGAAACGCAGTAGTGATATTTGTAAACTGAGCAAATTCAATCAAGAACTATTGCTAAAGAACAGCATATCATTTAATTTTGCTTATTCACTCTTTAGGATTTAATAACACAATTTCAGTGATGATGCCAAGAATGAAACGTGATCATTTTGCATAGCTGATACCAATGACACACCAGCAGAGTTTAACAAACCCAGCATTATTCATTCCAAAACTTCAGCATTGCTACAACATGGAAACTTTAACTTAGACACCTACTGGAAAAAAAAAAAAAAAAAAGAGTCTTAATTATATTTTTTCCCCTGCTTTTGGTCCAGATTTTGTGTAATCACATCACTGTCTCAGAGGTATTCTCCAATATTCACTGAAAACTATTCAGGAAATCCTCTAAAGAGGATTTTATTATCTACGTAGCTTATTTTCTAAAATTTTTAGAAGATGACATAATAAATGGATAAGACATCAGGTTTCTTAACTGCATCCTAATTTTGAAGAACTAACTCTGCTGTGATCGAATGCCAACTAATTTTGGCAGATTTTGGAGATTTTAAGAGACACTACAAGCAATTCTGCATAAAATATATCAAACTTCTTGCACATCAAAACGAGCCTTTGCTGCAGTAAGCAAATAGCTTCTAAAATGGAATTGGTAGAGTAAGAATTTTATGTCTTCTGCTGTTGCCTCCTAGTACCTATTTTATTGCACATCACCAGAGGGAGCCACATTTTACAAAATTTTAGTACTGCTTTGTTGCTCTGAAACATAATTGGTGTCCCAAAACACTTCCAGTGTTTCTTGAGCAGAACACAGGTTCAGTCTTATTCTCCACTGGGTCTGAGTCAAAATGTGCTTTAGGATATAAATGGTGCAATGGTTTTTCCCAGTTTTTAGACAGACATCCCTACATCAGTGCTAATAGTTATTAAAATGAGTGAAAAGATTACTGCTTAAAGGATGCCCTTTCCCTGGGAGGTGGGAATTAGCTTTTACAGCTGAGTCACTGAGAGGTGCCTGCTTTTGATGCCCATGGCAGGTGGAGGGGAGCATGCGGCCACTTGCTCTCTTTGCTTGCCCACTTTTAGAGAAAGAGCAGCTGGCCAGGGCTTCTGCAGGAAGGCCAACAAGCTTTTTTGCCTTCTGCTGCTTCTCACATGAAGGTCAGCATCTGATGCCCCCCATCCCTGGAGAAGCACAGTCAACAAGGGAAGGCAGCAGACAGCACTTCCATAAGCTCCCTGGAGGTAAATGAGCAAGAGGTGGTAGGGCAGAAAAAGCCTCTTTGTTTCAGGATTGATCCTTCTCCTACCCTGTGAATAACTCAGCTCTCACATTTCATACAGCTAGTCAGAAGGAGTCCAAGAGGATCTTCCAGTAAATCACTGCTTTGCTCTCCTGACACTTTGGGACAAACAACCTTCTGCTACGAGTGAGGCAGAGGAACAGCACTGAGCTGGGAGAGCTAAGGCAGATTAGACACAGTAGACTGGAAATGTAGGATAAAATTGGTTGTTTGCCAGCACAGAAGCCTAGATGATAGCTCTGATAAACTTTTATTTTTACAGGCCACCAGGGCTTCTGGAAATATATGTCTGATTGAGTTAGCACACATCCAGTGGTAGCCTATAACCCATTGATGTTAAAACTAAACTAAATTTTTATTAAATTTCTGTCATGTATATTAATTTCTATCCATTCAACCAGGTATAATGCCTTATATATACTTTTTTTTTTTAGTAAGGAATGTCAGTACTCATTTTTCCTCCTTATTTTTATATATTGGTTTAGAATTTGGTGTAAGAAATACAACTCATGCCAAAATACTTCCACACAGTAAAGTCTATAAAATATCACTGTCCAGATTCTGAGGTCAGTAAGCATCTACATAATACTGTTCAAGGATTTGGTCTGTGAATGTTCCCAACTTAGATAATTTTTTCTCAGGTGTCAGACAGCACCCCCCTCCCTCCATTTTTACTTCCATATATCCCCTCCTGGGTTAGGTATTAGCCACAACCTTGGAGTGACTAAGAATTATTTATTTCTACATAGGCTCCTGTCTTAGGTTACAATGTAAGATGTAACCAAAAGTATGTATTCTATCACCACCTGTTAAAACCAGGTGGGGCAGGGTCCTTTATCTCTTCCATGACACATCCCTGATAACTCCCTCCAGAGTGATATCTTCTGTTAATGGGCTATCTAGCCTCACTGCATGACTCATAAAATTACACCATCCCATTGTGAGATGCTCCGCCCAGGGGGAGGAACCAAGCATTCCTACCTGGATGTAATCTGAGGTTTGGAACACCACAGCCAGCCCTACCTCCTGGATTCCCAGAGGACAAGAGCTACCACTGGACCTTCAGGTAAAGACCAAACCCTTCTGCAGGATCACCCCATCAACAGAACCACTTCATCTGGGCTGCTACCACCACCCTGACTAACAGGGTGTCAGGCTGTATCCTGACTCTGTCACAGTTCTTGTACTATTGCATTTATTTTAATCTTCCTATTAAATTATAATCCTGACTTGTGATCTCCCACTGGTTTGTTTTCAAACTAGTATAGCTTGTGATTTGTTGGTTTACCTTCAAGTTTTATTAGATCCCATTAAAAGTTGAGAGGAAACAATAAATTCTCTCACATGACTTTCCACTGAGATTGTCACCAGAGAAACATGGAGAGAGAAGTTACTCCCAAATGCAAGAACTGACCCTTGCCTCACAGTGACTATAAACTGCTTTTCTCTTTTTCTTTCTATATGTGCTCTAAAGTTATTATTGATATTTTTATTTCACATCATATGATGGAGATAAATAAAACATATGCAACTTGCCAGAAATCAGCACAGATACAATAACATAAAATTGGCACAGACCGCTGGAAAATCAAATTCCATAGCATGACTTGTCATATGAATAGACTAGAAACAGGTTCCAAACTACATCAACAGCTTCAACTATAGAACCACAGAATCATTTAGGCTGGAAAAGACCTTTAAGATTATCAAGTCTAATCATTAACCCAGCATTACCAAATTCACCACTAAACCATGTTCATCAGTTCCACACCTACATGTCCAAATATTGCAGCCTTTTGGGGTTAAGGAAGGGCAAAGTTGTTGCAGCCCCTTTGCAGTACCTACAATACAACTGGTTAGATCCTCCACCAAAGAGTAGTACACATCTTAACACTCTGGCCACCAGAACAGTTCTGGAGCATCATCTAAATTTACTTTCTCTCTTCCAGTCTCCTCTCAATAAAGACCATAGAACACATAACTACAAAGAAGATACTGCATTTGCACATGTTCCCAATTATTTAAAAAATACAAAAATTACTAGAGGCACTGTATGGCAATGTAGTCTCCACAAACTTTTACCTTTTCATAAATATGAACTCCACAGCAGGTAATACTTAGGCATCATATTCAGCATCTTCAAGTCAGATTTGTCCCTGGAGTAGGAGTAATGTTTGAAATCCTATGTTCATGGTTACATGGTGTTACCAGCATTTCTGCCCTACCCTGAGGTCTTCAGTGAGCCATGAGCTATTCTGGACTGACAAACACATGCTAAAATCGAGAAGAACGGAAAGCCTTAAGAAAATTAGCAACAGTTTTCCTGAAAGCTCTCTGAGAAAACTTTAAAATTTTAATCTAAAATTTCCAGTTCCACAAAGACCTTTTTCCTCACAGATGGAAAGAATTAAACCAAGGAAATCAAACTAAGTCAATAATTAAAGCAGCATTAGCAGTAAATTGACAGTTTGTTCAGTAATGAAAACCATCAATTGCCAACTGTAATGAAATGCATTATTAAAATCATAATGAGGGTGTAAATACATAATGCTGCATAAAGATACAATCTGAAGGAGTTACCCAGTATAGGAAATAATTAACCTGGAATAACAGCAGCAATACAAAACAACTGGGACCTACTACCAGCTGTAGATCAGAGGAAAAGGGAACACCTGTTGACTTTTTCCTCTATATTATGTTCCTGTGAATGCAGGAAGATGTGCCTTTTTGGGATGGCTTGCAGGGAAGTGGGCAATCTAGCCACTGCAGGCACTGAGTAAATGAGATTGACTAAGCTTTTCCACTTACAGCTCAAATTGTGGAACTGAGGCCAAGGAACAAACTTTTTTCCCAGCTGTCCTCTGCGCTGTAAACCACAATGCCTTCCACCCTATCAGGGTCCCCAAATTCAGGAGTTCCTTTACATTCAAGGGACTAACACTTTCCCTACTGAGAAGGTATCAGGTAGAGGATAGATGTGCTCTTCTTCTGTTAATCAGAACTCTTTAAAATACACATTCCCCTTCCTTTCCCATCCTCCCCAGATTCCAACTAACTCATGGCAACAAAAAGCTATTGACTTAAAGTGGATCGTTGACAGAGCTCTAGAAAATGCCATAACCATGATTTTGCTAAAGGTCTGTGTCCTTTGCACTCCTCTGCACAGGAGTGGTTGTGGAAAGCAGATTCCAGGAAGGAAGTGCTGTAGTAGGTAGCATGACAGTCTCATTTGGATAGACCAACTCAATCAGGTAGTAGTGTTAATCAGCTAATGTAAAGAGTCAGCTTGAAGCTAAAATACAGATGAGAAAAAAGGAAGACAGAAATCTGAGATTAACTTCGGAACCAGATGAGAAATGGTATGTAGAAGAATGAAAGAAGAAAGAGAGAAAATGCAAGAATCTAAACAAAGAAATCATGGAATCATAGAATGGGCCGGGTTGGAAGGGGCCTTAAAGATCATCTAAATCCAACCCTCCGGCCATGGGCAGGGACACCTTCCACTACACCAGGGTGCTCAGATGCTGAATTTAACATCATAATGGTGGTAAGATTTTAAAAACCTTTTGCTGGAAGCTGTATTTATGCAAACTGAAACTCTTACATAAAGGGTAACAAAGACGTAATCGAAACCACAGCTCTGTTATGACGCACATGTTTTCATTAGTGAAATAAGTCACACCCCTGATCTGTTTACCTTAGGATTGTTTAGAAAGCCGAGATTTTGAAGACAACAAAGGAAAATGAAACAAGGAAGAGTCACATTCAATCTAGATAAGCAACTTCCCACTGAACACTGAAGGGTAGTTGAGATTCTACAGCTAAGTTCATCCTGAAGCCAGCTCAGAAAAAAGAGGTGGGGAGGATTGAGAAGGGTAAAAATTTTTAAAATATGTGCTACTTGAAATAGGAATAGGTGGACAGTTTTATGAATGGACTGTGTTGGGAAGAAAATGAGACTACAGATGGCTTACCACTACCAGCACCCCAAGCAGAAATTCTTTCTTAAACACATCTTATTAAAGGCATATTTTGTCCATATAGCCAATGCAGTGCCCTGGTAACCCTTGGCAGAGCAGGGTATGAACTGCTGGTCACAGAGGGAACAGTAGGGCAGGTGTTCACTGTTGTTTAAGCCTGCTGGTGCAACCATAATCAACGCCCAGCCACAGGAACCGCGTGGGACAGCAGCTCGTGGGATCCCATGCCAGGAGCTCTGCAGCCTGAGGGAGGCAGTCCAGAGACACAGCAAGACTACTGCTACCTGGATAATCCTGAGGGCAAATGTTCCACCTACATAAATTCAGATTCATGTCTTTACAAATGTGCTGCCCTACTAATTTCCTTAGGACAATCACCTTGGCTTCAGTAATTTTCACCCCAAGAGACAAGGCAATGGCTCAGTATATGAAGATATGCTCAAATACGTGTTGCTGCACTGGCAACTTGCCCACCACAGAGAAGATATGAATAATCTGTGACAATAAAGGGGTAATATTATGTCATTTGAAAGGGGCATCTTTCAAAAATGCTTCATGTTATTTATGCCCAGATATAAAAAAGCGACTAGTTAATACAGTTAATAAACCATGACAAGTTTGCTTTAAATGAGTGGGATATCTACATCCGACATTATTTATTAGGCAATATGATTTTTTCTTGGTATTTATCCATCAAACATGGCACCCTTATTGCAAATGCATTATGCAAAATGTCAAATTAAAGCATTGCTTATAAAAATAAACATTTGTTACTGAAGTGATCCAAATGCTTGATTAGAATGTTATTTATGGAAGCTAATAAATATCTTTAACAAATCTTTTGAACAGAAGTGGGAAAGCATGTAAGAAAAATTTCTGGGGTCTCACCTCCTTGCTATTCCTTTGTCCAAGCAAACAATGAGATAGAGAATTAAAGTGTAAAGAAAAATGTCTCATGAAAGCTAATAAACCAAAGAACACATTATCTATTATGGCATCTGTCTTACAATGAGAAAAAGAACATAGTAACAACCAAAAGGACCTCTGCAGAAATTAGAGTGCAGGAAGTCATGAATGGAGAATGGAGTCTCTCTTTGGTTTCATTCCACACCATTATTTGACTTGCATTTTTCAGCTGGAGCAGGCTCAGTCTCCATAAATGCCCACTCATTAGGAAATGAGACCTGAAAAATGCTGAGAATAATTAATCCCCACAGGATTCAGCCAGAAGTAAAGACAGCCGCTGACCTCATGGCTTTTCAGGGAGAGATCAGGATTGAGCCTTTGAAAGATCCTGGAGAAAGCATCAAATTACTGTACATTCATAGCAGAAAGTTTATCTCCCAAAATTTGGCACTGTGGTACAGGTGTTAATTTGGCTTTTGCAGCCAGACTAGACACTACAAACACAAAGTTAAGTATTCTTTAAACACTTAAACCTGACTTGATCACCTTGGACAGAGTGATGAAGTGGTGGGGGTGGGGTGGAAAGGAGCAAAAAGAAAAAATATCCTGTTCATAAAATTTTGGGTGCAATTTCTCTTCACACTGGGACAAAGAGAAGGAATTTCTCCTATGGCATTAAGCTCTCAGAGGATATTGAATTGAAGTATAAATAATGAACAGAAATTAAATGGGTAAGTGCACGCATAAGCTGAGGAATGTACACGGTGAGCTTCCTGTATACAACCCATTTGTTACCATGATTATTAAATATATTTAGCTCTATTGAAAAACAACAAAAGTATTTACACTGGGAAACTGTACAGTCTCTGAGCCAGGATAAAATGCTTTTCCTTGAAGTAATATCAGTTATAGAAATAGTAAATAGTTACTTCACTCAATAAAAAATTACAAAATTTTATGGCAGTGAGAAGAGTCTTGTTCACTAAGTTCAACTTTTTATTTGGAAAAATAAAGTTGTATCAATGAGCAAGCAACAAGTTTCACAACACAAGAAAAAAGAATATTCCATTGCCAGAAGGGTTACAAATATGCTCCTTTAAAATAACCAAGTAACAGACCAAGCACAGTCTGGGGTAGCACTGCAGTGCAGCCAGCTAAACATGCAAAGCTTCAACAGTAGGAACCAATTTTGGGACTGTTTCTGAGAAAGCTGTCAAACTGCTGACTAGCAGAATGTGATCCAATATTGCAGCAGGCAAATATGTGTTAGCTTAAATTCTTAGAAGTACTTGCACAACTGTATTTTAAATTTCTACCCTTTTTATGTGGTTTCTGTGCAATCACATTAACTGAAAAAGCAAATAAAGTAGCCCTTCTTCACATGCAGGGCTTCTGTAAGCCTTTGAAATCACTTGAAGGATATAGTAGTAGAGTACAGCAAACATACTTGGATACAAGCTAACCAAGAGTATAATAAGTATTTCTGGCCCAGTATCTCAAATTCCAGAAGAACATCTGGTCTACACAAGATTACCTGTTTATTGTGTCCGTCTTTAGATTAAGTAATTGGTTCTTAGGCTGAAAATATAAATAACCTTTGATTTCCTGGCATTTATCCTGCTTTAAACATGATCAGGGAGTAGTTAATGAAGATACACATTTCACATTGATAAAAAACCATATCAGAAAAATCCAGAACACATTGAAAGACTCAGTGGATGTGGTTATTTGAAACAGAGCACATTGATTTAGCCACAGTTCCCATTAAAATTAGCTGCAGGCAGACTCCTAAAAATCACTGCATATTACAGGAAAATCACTGTAAATCACTCAGGCAGAGCAAGGTACTACAGGTACCAGATAGGTATTCCCAAGAACTTTCACTAAAGAAAAACTAAATATTCTTTTGAAAATTTGAAAATGGTTAGGTGCATTACAGTGTCACTTGATTGGTTTTAGTGAAGCTCTGTGAACTTACAATATTTGAAGCCTTTTGCCGCAATGATGAGCTTCCTTCTCAGAAAGACACGAGCAAATGTGTGAGGTTATGAAAATATTATTAAAATGCAAGTCAAATGAAATTTGATGAAGGTTACTGAAAGCAATATTCTTTACAGAAAAACCAAATGACAGAAAGCCCTGATTTACTATCACTCTTCCAGCAGTGAAAGCCAGATTTCTGTGTTAAATATTTCTCAGGGATTATCTCAAATCCCTGTTTTCTTGCATAAACCTGCCAGGATATCTGTGCTCCTCCATTTTACCATTATTTATTAAATCTAATGCAATGCAGAACACTACTATATAGCAAGACTTCGTATTTTAGAAAGCTATGGGCAGTTCAGGAGACTTTGTTGAGAATGCAAATATCACACACAGAGCAGAGAGAAAGGAGCAGAATTACTTCCATTCTACCCCATAGATTTATTACTTTGTCAAAATGTTCTGCTCAGAAAATGATCCAAAATTTTCACCCATTGCACCATGGTCTTACAAGCAATTTTTGTTTCATTTTCTACAAAAGTCTTAGAGAAGATCAAGAAAGGAAAACTAAAAAGGGAGGTTCTAATACCACAATATACCTGGAATACAGTTAATAATTCAGAAGTTGCATTTGACACTTTTACTGATGGTTACCTCAACTCAAACTTGGTAAAATTAACTGAGGTAAAGTTATTTTATCTGAAGATAGATTTTCTACGGATAATACCACAGAATTGTATTTGTTTCTTATAGTTTAAAGCTAAGCTAAAAAAAAGAAAAAAGGCAAAACAAAGGTCAGAAATATTTACTAAGAGCAAACAATTTGCAAATAACAGCAAACATTTAATACTACCAAATTGTTGAAAAACAATATCCCTATAACCTCGTAGTAGCCATACATAACCTATCTCTTAACTGCTGCTATTGCTCTACAAGTCACTCCTTTTCTAATTCAAGAGTCCTTTTCAGACTTTCTCCAAACAAACCAAAACACAACTATAATTAGTAAAATTATACTGGTTTTCCAACTAAAGATTACCCATTAAACCACTGCTCCAAAATGACACTTGGCTGTTTAGGGTAGAAACAGCACAGGGCTGTCTGGGAGGACATTAATAAACTGCACATGGCTTCATTTCATATATAATTTTAAGTACTTCCTTTATGGACAGAAAATTGAGGCCTGGCAGTTTCCTATGCTGAAGTGATGTGGAAAAGTGTGAAAAGCTCTCACGTCCCCAAAAACTTTTTTCAGTGTGGGAGAAAAATCTTAGCTCTACTACTCTGGTGTTCAGCATGAGGTCTGTCTGAGAAGCTCAGTGCATGAGTTGAACTCTGGCAAGACATTGGCTGCTCCAAGCTTAGTTTCCTTGCAGAAAAAAAATTATTCCTCCCTCATTTATCAAACCATTGACCTAAGTGGCATCTGTTCAATCGTCTTCAAGGCAGTAGTTGACAAGAATCTGATTCTTTGGACCTGCTCCTTCTTGGCACCGAAATGGTTTTATGATATCCTGGCAGAACACATTGGCTCTAAATCCATTTTGATTCACTGGGGGAACTTCCTCTTCAGAGAATCCTCAGATGACTTTTGAATTGGTCCCTTAGTCATATCCAGCATAACAACACCATGGTCCTCCTGGGGTTTCTAAATTATATTAATTTATATATTTCCAAATCCGACCAAAACCAGCCTATAGAATATTAGCACTAAAGTTGCCATTGTCTTCCAGTATTGGTGTACTAATTTCTGTCATTAGATTTACATCTTATTAGGCACATCATTCCAAAGCAATTCTAGATTCCATCCAATTTCTTTTGTTCAGATAACCTGGTTCACATTCTAGACTATATCCATAGTTTGAGAGTGAAAATGTTTTCCTAGAAATTGTGGGTTTGTCTTTTCAGCAGGTGATCTGAACTTTTTGAACTGAAATACCAAAAAAAAAGTTTCACTGGATTATTTAAAATAAGCTGTTCCAGTGCATAATACATTACAGAAATGTAGGGAAACCTTCCAAGCCTACCTGCCTTACTATTTATTGTTAGTGATACATGAAAAATGTAGCAGTTCAAATTTCATTGTCTCATGTAATTTTTTTTACTTCAATATCACATACTACCCTCTAGGTATCTTATTAATCCATTTTGACTTTTACCCCTGGCATTTGCTTGTTGGTAACCTACTGCTAGATTTTTAAATATTTAAAATTGCAGATTTGTGCAATAAGTAAAAAACAAACATTGGGGTAGCAGCTATGGAAAAAATCACTTGGGTATTTTCTATTATCTTAAAACAAACAAACAAACAAAAAACCAAGCCCTAAATGCACCTTAAGATTATAAACTTTAAACTATATCATGTTTTTAACACTACTGAATTTGTGTATTACTTTTGTATTGTTATTCCTCATTCTGACTGTAAATCTGGCAAGACTAGAGCAGTACCCTTTACAATGCTGCTTCAGGGTGTTCAGACTTCATACTTAATTGCTGGCTGTGACCTAAAACACCTTCACATTTGTAACTCTGAAAAGACCTCCCAAGCTCCATAGGAAGCTGCAGTCCATCTCACCTTCGACCTTTAGAGGGCACTGCTCCCTTTGGATACCCACAGATATTCCAGAAGGGCACGATGCTTCCATTACCTGAGAGAGGTAAAAATTGGAAGCAACAAAAGAAGTTTCAAAGGACAATACAATTTCTTGCTTTGCTGATATGGGGAAGGGAACCCATTCATCATGTGCCACACACTGGGTGAACCCTTTACATTTTGAAGGGCAGCAGGGACTTCAGGTTTTGTCAGAGTGGCTTTGACAATGACACTCAAGTGGCTGCTGAGAGGAGAATACCTACAGTGGAAAGGGAGGAGGGAAGTAGTCATAAAAATGAAATGTATCATACTCCTATCCCAGTTCAGTCTCATTTGCATGCAGACATTCAAACATGATCAAGGCCAGCACGGCTTCTATCTGAGCTATCAGCATACCTTAAAGAATCAATACTGTTTACAGAGTTACAGCTGCTTTTCCACGGCATTAAGGAAACTTCCCAGTGCGACCATTCACAAGATTGTCTGGCAGCCACATTCCCAAAGTCACAGATTTTCACTGCTGGGACCAAGGTGCCTTCCCAGGGGTGGCTCCAGTGACCTGACGGGTCCCGCTGGACTCCCTGCACACCCACTCACAGCCAGACCAGGTATCCTTACAGGCTCCATCCCAGGATTTCCACAGCAGGGTCACAAATGCCTCGTTCCACAAAGCCATTTATCCACAGTGCAGTAACACAGGAACAGCCTGAGCTGGTGCCTCCATGGAGAGACCCTGAACAAAGGAACCCCTGGGCTTTCATACACTCACAGTCCAAGCATGACAAAGTCTCGCTCTTCCTCCTGAGCCATCGAGCCAAGGGCTCCTGCCGTGCCTCTCAGTGCTGCTCACCTGGCTGTGCCACAGGTCCCTGTGCCCTTTGTTGTGCCAAGGGTGGCAGTTCATGGCCTCTTGCCTCAGGCTCCCACCCAGAGCTCAACCTGCAGCTCCATCTGCAGCTGTACTGAAGGTATTCCTCAAGAGTAAGAATGTACAGCTTTCCCAAAGCCTCCCTCAGAATGCCGTGAAGGGCAACAGTGTGGGGCGAGAATTTGTAAAAGGCCAAAAACTCAGCTAGTGAAAGACCTGCATTCTTTTTTTTATACATAGTTGACCCTCCAATATTGAGTAAACTATTCAGATTTATTGTTTAAAAGAAAAAAAAAATACAAACAAGTGCCAAAAAGCTGAGCAGAAAACCCCTACTGAGCCATTTAGAAACTCTGAGTCCTGAGAAGCAAATAAGCTCTGAAGAATATGAGAAATACAGCCTAAAAATCTGATCTCTCTTCTTCCTGACTGGTTAAGAACTGCACTTGCATGTTCTCCATGCTTCCTGATGCATAATTTCTTGCTTTAAAGAGCTGGCATAGTCAGGCAGTCTTACACATGCCAGAGAATTTCCATTAATAGAGCTACTTTCTCCAAAACAGGCTGGTTTGGAGAAAAAATTCAGTTTATCCCTCGAAGTAGCATCCTTTCTCAGGTGAGATCATGGAATGGGGACTTCACTACATGTGGCTTGCACTTTATTGCTGAGGCTACACTTGGAGCGCTGGGCACAGTCCTGGGCTCCCCACTACAGGCAAGACTGCGACACACTGGGACAGTCCAGGGAAGGCCAGAAAGATGATTAAAGGACTGATCTGTCCTAGGTGGAGAGGCTGAGAGAACTGTGACTGTCCAGCCCAGGGAAGAGAAGGCTCAGGGCTCTGATCCATGTGTCCAAACACCTGATGGGAGGAGCAAAGAAGAGGCAGCCAGGCTCTTGTCAGTGGTGCCCAGTGACAGAACAACAGGCAATGGGCACAAATGGGAATACAGGAAACTCCATGCCCAGCATCCTACCCTGCGCTGAGTCCTAATAAGCCACACATCACCCCACTGGGGATCCTTCATCTCCATCCCACGTCCAGGGCCTGCAGCAGTGCCTGGGGATGGTCAGGCTGTGGCCACTGCTGGTCATCACTCACGTCCCATCCTGACTGACCTCACTGGGGGCCACAGGACAGGGATGGTCGGGGAGGGAGGGCACTGCATTGTACCCCAACACCATCTTTCTTGAAGTTACTACCTGATCACAGTCTTCATCATTTTAGCATGTTTGAACAAGGTTTTATACCCTGTTCAAGTTACGCTTAAAAATGTTTTAAGTGCATCTTTAGACACAACTGATAAATGTCACAAAGCTTCTGCTTTGTCCTTGTGCTTCTTCCTGACACCACAAACACACAAAATCCTGGGTTTGAAATGAGTTCATCTGAAGGGTCTTCACATGTAGGATCTGGTTGTCATCTTGGATTTGACACCATGGCCTATGTTGCAGAGCTTTACTTATAAATGATATTGCTAGACACTGTAGTAAATTTGAATATGATTTTCAACAGGATTCAGATAAAACTATGGCCTTTCTTTCACAAGTAGCAAATTAGCACATAAATCTGTCCCTTTTCCTGTCATTCACACAAACTATATGGAATAATTTAGAGCCATAACAAGAGGTCACAAACTTTGCTGCTAAAATGCTTTTTTAACAGCTCTTTTCCCAGAGACATCATGGTTGTGTGCATGACATTTTGTGCCTGGTGGTCCAGGCTGAGGATGGTGCACAGGGTCTGTATTGTGGGCATCAGTACCTGAGAAGTTCATCCAAACCCACTTCATATTCACTGGGACAAACAGGGCTGTCTGGAGAGTCTTCTCCAGCACAGGAGGAACCACATCTGCAAGTGGCCAGGTACTTCATAAAATAAAAGGGACTGATCCCCCTCTTCTGACTGTAAAAAACAGCAGAGGATGGTTTCAACAGAAAGTATATAAGGTACTATGTTTTTTATACTATTTTTTTCTTAAATCTAATATGGCTCAGTAAATTAAATTTCACCAGTAAGAATGGCAAGATGTAAGAAACTAGACTTAGCAGACTTCTGAAAAACATTCATGAGGTGTTAGTCAGCAGCTATCATCACTTATAACACATGAACTGCATTTATACTTTTCAAGGTTAGGACCACAGGACAACTTGGAGTGGAAAGGATTTCAGGAAGTCTTGTCCACACTCCTGTTCAGAACAGGATGCTGGCATTGCCACAAAATGCAGTGCTTTATCCAGATTGCTTAGTAGGTAGGCATTATCCTCACCCTACTTGCTTGATGTGGCATCATGACCTTGATCACAAATGCATTTGTGCCATGATTGCTTTCACATTTAGGATGAAGCCTTACACATCCTTTGAATGTTCTTCCTTCAGCTAATAGCCATTCTGTGTGATCTCACAATGGTTTAAATCAACAGTCATCAAAGGAAAGCTATTTTGCTGCCATAACTTGAGGCCAAAGAAGTATTTTTAAGTAATGAAAAAACTCCACTAACATTTACCTTGATAAGTAGCCCCTAGCCAGGACCTAGTGTTCAGTCACAGAAATTCACATATAAAATCAAAATGTATTTTTAGCGAAAATCTGTTTAACTGATTAAGTGCAGATAACCTGCTTCTATGAGAAGCATGAATTTTAGATATTTGAGAATATGAACATCTTTTTTTTTTATTATTCTTTAGGTTTAGGTTATTGGTTCAAAACAAGTTAAAATGAGGCAGTATATTTCAACTCACAGTGCACGTTCACTTGTACTCATTGACAGACATTGAAAACAATCCATTTATTCATTAGAGAGTGCCAAAAATAACTCAGCAGTTTCTGTTTTGCTTCTATTCATAGATTTCCTCATTTCATGTTAATCACTGCTTTCAGCACTTGGCACCTTGCAAAAAAATTCAGAACATCTTGAATTATCAGTTGTTTACTGCATTCACAAAATAAAAATGAAAACATAATACTAACAGCAGTGCATAGCAAGTCCCATGAAATGAGACTGGACCATTTGAATCCTCTGTAATGTACCCTGCCATTTTGATTACCATAATGAATAATAAAGTAATGTCAAGAACATAGATGCATATTCAGATGTGTAAAGACAATGGCTATTTTAAGAATTTCTTGTTTAAATGTAGAATTGGAGAGTCTTAATTGTTATCTTAAATTATCATAATAATAGTTGAATTTTGTTTGCCTACTGTATCTCTTGATTAAGCCTCAAAGGTGTATCCATTTGTACATTTTTAGGATTCCATTTCATTATTAAATGACTGACATTTTAATAAGAGGCTGAAATTAAGCCATAGCAAAAATTGAAGCAGAAATGGTAACACTAACTTCCCCAGTAAATCCTGTCCCTAGGGCCTTTTTGAAGAGGGCTGTAGTTGCTGTCTCCTCAATTGTTTATTGAAGAGGTTTTACAGTAATGCAACAAATGAAATCCCATAGACAGCATTCTACTTCCCACGAATACTGAAAAACTGATATGAAAATTTCCAGTGTCATAGTTTATGGTGATCTTGTCCTGAATAAACTCATAAACACTTTATTCTGCCATTCAGTTTATATGTTGCTGTCTCACACTTGGATTGATGGTTGACAGCAGTGATGTATAAATTATGCATGCCAATTTACTGAACACCATTAAACCCAAAGAGTATGGGTAATTTCAATAATTATACATATAAATAGTATTATTAGCTCTGTCAAACTCAGTACCTGGATAGCATGTCAGTACATAATATCTACTAGGGATTCAAAAGGTTCAGGATTTTGCATAAGGCTGGTTACTGGAGAGGTTCCAGCTACCATTTCTACACAGCTCATACCTGTATATGCAAATAGACACCATGTTTAAGATGCAGAAAAGCTTTCCTGTTGGGTGATCTGTCCAGATCTGTGCTGTACTACTAGAAAGAAGAAGATAAGAACTGAAAAATAATTACTTTTAGTAGATACTGCACCAGGGGACTTTATATTACTGTCACCAAAGAACTGGAGAATTTTTCGTCTGTATTGCTGCAACTTTCAGGTACCTGTTAAATCCCAAAACTCCTCTCAAGGGATGTGCCTGGAAATGAATGCTTTCCATTCAGAGAGGAAAACTTCCAGTCTATTACTGTTCACCAGCTTCCCTTCAGTGCTGCCTACAGGCCCCACTATGGTAGATGTTGTGCAAACACATAAGGAGCAACAGCCACAGAAAACTACTTTAAATGGACAAGGAAGACAAAGGATTGGACAAACATCTGCCACATTTCCATTTTTATCAATTATTTCAGTGCCTGGTGTTCCTTAGATGCACTGCAAAGACAAGGCAGAGTCAGCCTATGCACACGGAATTCTAAATTTGCCAGGAATTTCCAAGTGTCTCACAGAAAGTTTCACAGAAACTGCTGCTAAACAACCTGGCATCCACTTTCAAAATCAGGAGTCTCAACAGAAGTGGTGGAAACAGCAGGTATGCCCAACTTTCATTTCAAAACTTAGCTCACATACAGACAGATAAAGTGATTTTCTTGTTCAGTGTGAGTGTATCAGCCTGACCACTGGAAATAATGGTGCAAAAGATATTTAATGTGAGCAACATTATGATTATTAATACCAGAGTTAAAAATACATATATCCTCTGCAATCATAATGTTTGAGCAGTGTTCTACACATCCTAATTGCATATTTACATAAAATGTTTTTACCAACATAGAATTCTGATTTTGCTTTACAATAACCTTTAGAATTCCATTAAAATATTTTCTTTACATTATTCACTACAGACACAACATCCTTTTGACTTTATTTTTTTTTTCCCATTGCTGCCAACGCGTCAGTTTCATCTTGACTCATTTTAGGACAATTTGTAGATAACAAAAAATATTTGAATTAAGTAGTGTAAATTGTCAAGCATGGAAAAAGAAGGAAAATATATAGTATGGAAAGCAACACACAACATAGCTTGTAAAAGGAGGTAAACATAACGGCCACGTATGATGTGCTATAAAACAGCTGCCAAGGGGGAAGAAACTCTTCAGAATTTACAGACTATCAGCAGCTCTTCTTCCAGTAGGAAAGTACCAGGGAAGCACAGGAAACTTTCTTTTTGGTCCCCTCAGTTTATAAAACACCCTTTCAGAAAAGCAGAGAGGATTCCTTACACTATGTGACCCTGAGGGGTAAGGATGGTAGTCGATGAAACAGGTTCCCCTCTTTTTCCTTCTTGACAGCAGCCCTCTGAAGCTTCTGTGCAGAGCTCCCATGCATTTTTTTGGAAAGCCCTAGAAAGCACTGAGCTTTTCCAGCCCATTTGTAATCCCTCTCTGCTACTAAAGCAGACAGTAAAATATCTCACCCACAGTTTTCTGGTCCCTTTTTTTTTTTATTATGTTACTAACTCCTGGCTAGGTTACACTGTCAGAGAGGGTCTGTTAATGAATTAAAACAAACCAAATGTTGCCACATGTTGTCATCTGATAGCAATAACTCATAATTACTACACCAAATGCCTTCAGCACCCACACCAGCATACACCACACAGCTGAAGTAGATCATCTAAGCCCTGCAGCCACCAGAACTACACTGAATTACACCAGTTCCAGATTTGGCCCTGCTTTTCGGAGCTTGGCCTGCGTGTCATGTTGTATCTTCTGACAAAGTGTAAGCACACTTGCAGAGCCATCTGCAAGGTCTCCTTTAGCAGGGCAGAAGTAATCTAAAGTTCCTCCTGTATCTTAGGGATCTCTTTGGAATGTGCTGAAGCACCAGTCCCTCAGAGACATTCTCCCAAAGCTGTGCCCTCTCTATCCTGCCCACAGATACCTTCAAACATTGCACCAACCAATAACAAGCTTTAAAAGGTAGTGAAACAACCAAGAAACACTTCTGTCTCTAGTTTTATTGTATGGAGATTACTATTTAGAACTGCCAAACCAAAAACAGACCTGCTGAAAGCACCACATGAAAGGCCTCTTGCTTCATGACGAGCTGGTTGTGCTCATCAACCACAGACACAAACCAGTGCATAGCATTCAAGGAAGTGCAGAATCATGCCCAGGCTTTGTGTAAACCATGGGACAGATTCAAGCTCCTAGTCAGACTGTAGCTTGTCCACTGAAAGTCATGAAAGAGTGATTGTTTTACTTCCTACAGTTTTCTGGCTGTATAACATTTTCACTCGAGTACTCTTATAGTCCAGATCACAGCAGCAGTCTTACCTCTTGCTGACTGTATAACAGGAATTTATTTTCAGCCTGTTTTTATGGCTTCCCTTAAGAATTTTCTTCTGGATAGGAAAAATAATCATACTTCCCTCTATGCCTGATTTACTTCACAGAAACATCACCACTAGGAACAGTCAGAAGCAAAAGCTCAATCCACAGAGCTGACACACTGCTCCCCAGCCCCTAGCAGATGATTACTGGCATGGTTGTGGGTCGCTGCCTCTGCTGTCCCTTCACAGTAGGAAGATTTCAAAGTGCTATTTTCTGTTGAAAAGATAGTCCAACAATCCCACATGCAAGTGTCTGCCTGCATACTCTCCTGCTCTACAGCATAACCACTTTAACCAGAGCCCACCAAGGCTGCAGCCAATAAAATGGGGGAGATTAATCAGAGTTGCAAAGTATTTATTGAATTATTTACCAGTTTTTCACCAGTTTGCAATTTTTAAGTATTAGTTTACTTCTTTTTGTAAAAATATCATGCTTTAGGAAAGTTCTTTTTGAAACTGAAAACTTAGAAGAAAAAATTTAAGCATGCATGCACATAATGTTCAGTGTACCAATTTTTCACATTACCCTATGAATAGTCCCACAAAAATAACACACCCAAATGCTTGTGACCATGTGGAAGCACTCAAGATGAAAAATGCCCAGACTGTTTTTCTAAAATGCTCTCTCTTCAGTGACTCTCACTGTTGCTCGTGCTTCCTCTTGTGTGATGGGCACTTTGGAATAAAGCCCTGCTGACTACTGAAAACTATTGCCCTATTTCAGCTCTTGGAGATAAAATCTGCAAGAGGCACAAGTCTGAAATGGCATTTTGGGAGGGCAGGGAGTAATGCTGTCTCTGAGTCCCTAGTTTCCAGGGAGCTTTAGCTAATTAAATGATATTTCTTCAGATAACTGGAAATCAGTGTAGATGGAACAGGTAAACTCAAACCCTAACCAGCAGACAAAATTAATGTTTATATTATGGAGTTTTTTAAACTTCTATTATTTTATGCATGCAACAGGTAGAATTTGGGATGGAAAGAGCACAAACATCACTATTATTCCCAGTTTTCACTTGTGAAAGTATGTGGACAAAAAGAACGGGCAGCAAAAATCCCATTTAGAAAGACAGAGGAAAGTGTAAAAAGTCAGACTTAGTAAATAAAAAGGAGAAAATAATAAAGAAAGAAATATTTGCAAATTTTAAGAGAATAAAAATCAAATTCAAAGCTATAAAATATTGTTTGGTGTTGTGATGTTAGTTAATATTAATAATAATAATCTGGAATATTGCGAGGGGTCACTTCACACTTGATTTGAACACACTTAGTTTCCATAGGAAGTAAAGAGACACAGCCAGATTCTAATCCCAAATATCCAGTCAGAAGTTACTCTGGGTAAGCAATGCATAAAGATTACACCCTTTTATTAGATAACAGGTATACTTCACTTGGCTTGAAGGAGTTTCCCTTGCCTGGTAGCTCTCAAGAGCACGAAGTCCTAAAGAAAACTTAGTATTTGAGTTCTATTTCATTTGTGAAAGTAAATTGGAATTTACATTATTGATGAAAATCACTTCTTCATTTATGTCCTAAATTAAAATCCAGTAGAGTAAAACTGGTATTTTCCTTCCTGTGGCAATTTTTCACTATTCCTTATGAATTTTTGGTCTGAGCCTAGTTTGAAAAAGGTCAGCTGAGCCCCACCAGCACAAGAGCCACTCTGAACTAAATCTAATTTTTTTCTTGTCTTAATGGCAATTGATCAATAATCTTTATGTAGATCCACAGGATGCTGAGAGGATAGAGAGAAGCTAGGCCAAAGGGAAACCAAAAGATGCTCCCTAAGTTATCTGTCTAATGAAATTATAATTATCCCAGAAGGGGATAAAAGGAGTTTCTCTCACTGAAAATACAAGAAGCTTTTCTAGCAAAACATGAACTAATTCAAAACATTTGGATGATAAGAGAATTCCTAAATGTTCTGAGTTTGACTCTGGATCTACCTGAGGTAGTCCTGAGACTTCCATTTGGACTTGGATCTGACCATCAATAAATTGGAAAGTTCTTCAGAGTAAGCATTGTCTTTGGATCTGAGTAAGAGTTACTCTGAGGGCTGCAGGTGAACTGGAGTTCTTTTAGCATATGAAACTGTCCAATCCAAGAGATTTATTTAGTATCCATTTGAATTATGCCATATCGAAAATCAGAGGAGTGCTCAAAAGCTAAACAGTAAACACATAGGAAAGCTTCTCACAAACTAATGCCACAAATAGCTTTAAAAAAGCAGCACATTTAGGACATTGTAAATGACCAGGAATGAGGCAAAGCAGTACAAAAGCTAAGAGCAAAGACCTGAATTATGCCCATCTCATTATCTCATTAAAGAGAAAGTTATCCTCATATCTTTTGTTTGCTTTATTCCATTACTTTTTCTTTTCTGTTACCAGTGCTGGCCTTCCCAGGGTCTATCAACCTGTTAGCACCTTGCACAACCCAGCTATGCCTCCTTTTATGATCCACTTTTCAAATATATTACCATCTGCCTGAGTTAATTTCCTCTTCATCAAGAAGACAATTCTAAAAATGCCCAATTTCTTGTAGCCCTAAACTTAGTCTTCCTTTGTTCATGGAGAAACAGGTGGTATCTATAACTTCCGGAACATCTGGAAGTACCTAGCACTGCATGAACATGCCATAAACAGGAGAGTGAATCATCACAGCACCCATCATGATGTTAAGGTGCTCTTCTTCCTGTTCCACTCTTTACTTACCGTGTTGACACAACAGATTATAACGAGATTGACATGAATTCTGACTACACGTAAGTGGTTGTCTTTCCTTTGTCCCCTGTTCACAACCCCTACAGGCTGTAGTCTCCTCTTTGTCTCTCCATTAACAAATAGGACTCTGTTTTGGCCTTTTTGTTTCCAGAGATAATTAAAAAAAAAAAAACGAAACAAAGCCAGTTAAATATTATTTAAAGTATAAGCAGTGACTGCAGTGGAAGAGGAAGCCAAACAGGGCTGGAACCCTGCTGGTGTATGAAAAGACAAAACTGTCTAACTGTACACCAAAACCAACTTCATGTGCAATAACTTCATGGAACAAAACCTGACCCACATCTTTGAAGAAAGCTGAATGGGAGTTTACATGGACTCATTCCTCATGCATCAAGGAAAGATTGCTAGTGGGGAAAATAAGAAGCCAATTCCATAGCCTTAAACAAAGTAGATGAGCCCTGTGCAACTGCAGGTAAGTCAGGGGTTAAAGCTCTCAGATAGCCAGAGGGTCCACAGCTGCTCCGAGTGTCTAATTCTCAGCATCTTCTCTCACATCCAGATTTATTGAGGAAAGCAGGGAGAATGCACCTTTTTCCTCTGGGGAAAAAAAGCATGCACATCTTGTGCTTATGTGAATGTACACACACTTATAAACATACACAGATGCATGCAGGAGGTGGCCTTGCGTGTAAAGCAGACAGACAGTTTTACCCTCTTAATGGATCTGTGCCTGGCTGGTGTTTCTGCATTGGATTTTTTCATTTTTACAACCAGGATAATATCTGGCAGCCAGCATATCTCAAAAGACTGTTATGTTGACAGTTACTTACTGTCTGTACAGAAATGTGAAAGACTAGGATGTGAAAGACTAGATACACTTGTCAATAAATGGACTGGATTAGATTTAACTTTTTAAAAATTTATTTATTTTACTGAAAATTGTTCCCCAAAGCATTTTTAAACACCTCTGACTGGGATATTTGCATACTCAATTTACTTTATGGAAGTACGATATGTTTTCTGGTATGTGCTCATGAGAAAGCAGCTAAACTACATACATTAGAAGCAATATAACACCACCAATGACCTCAGTCTTGGGAAAAGCAATAAAGGGAGCTCCCTTTGCATCTGCAAGGTACATTTAAGAAAGTGGCAGGGCCATGTAAAGGTGCTACTAGAGATTCCTCAGGTGCCCTCTGAAGATTTACACATTGGAGATATTTTTCACTGTGCCCTCTGCTATCCTTTGCACGGAACTCATGAAAAGGAAGTAAGAAAATGTACCTTTTTTCTGAAACTGAATTCAGAGTAGGTCCATTTTCTCCCTGATTTTATATGTAAGCCACTGCTCAAATAGTGTTTGCACTTCAACAGAGGGAAAATAAAAAGCTCACAAAAGGATAGAGTGAGAAAATACCCTCAGAAACAGGAAAGACTAATATGAACACTTGTTAGAATTTTGCAATCGGGACCAAAATTGACCTAAGAGAATACTTTTAAACTGCCTCTGAACTGCTGTAGCACAATTCACTTGATTTAGAAAAGAAATTGAATCCCAGATGACACAAAACCTGCTACGGATGTTTATATCTTGGAAAAGAGAAAACTTCTTCCTGCAGGGCTTGAATCAGTGTTGCTAATTCCCTTCCTCCCATACATCCAGCTGCCATAGAAAGCAGCATGTAGCAGCTTTCCCTCTTCCCCAAAAAAGCAATCCCAGTAAAAACTGCAGCAGAGATTTACTCTGTGCAAGAAAGATCCTTTCACCTTCAGGAAAACAAGGTTTGCTGCTGTTACTTTTAGGAACAACAAGGCTTTTATCTTAGCTGGAAAAGGAAGGAAAAGCTTGGAAAGAGTACTTAATATGCAAGGAATTACAGATGAAAAATACTTATTAGATCATTTAGATGACTCATTTTCCAGGGCAGGATATTCTCTACGGTAATGTAACAGGGATTTCATTGAAGGTACCCACTTAGTCTCACTAGCCAGAGCTTATCATTCCATGGAGTATTGCACTGGCAGGAAAAATTGTTCCCTCAGTCATCTTTATCAAGTGCTATCCAGAACAGACACAGATAAGGGTTGAACCACTGTGGCACTACACAACAGTGCTAGAAAAAAACAAGGAAGATATTTTTGCTTTGTGAATTGGGCTTTTAACATGACATAAAAAACCTCCTCAGGCCATCTGAAGGCAGGTACAAGATGTCTGCGTTACCACACAGCCTGCTGTAGTCAGTGGTCAAGTTGGATAATCTGCAATTTAACTGAAAGTGCAAAATGAGAAGGAAGGAAAAATGAACAAAAGAAAGATTAAGAAAATAATTTTTGCTTTACACTCTCAAGGTCTCTTTCGTGGTCCGTGGGAGGATCTTCCCATAAACCTCTTGATTGCTTCATTAAAATTCTCCTTTATAACTCTCTCTGAAAACAGCATGGCCGCTGACAAAACTGCCTGTCATAATGACAAATATTTTGCCATTTTTCCCCTTCATTTCGTCTTTAATTACTTCCTTTATTTATTGACTTACTTTTTCTTTCAACCCTACTAAGGGTACAGGCCACCCTTTGATTCTGTTTTTGTGCAGACCCCTAGAAAGTAATGTTCTGGTTACTGACTAGAGTGTCTAAAATGCACAGCAGTACAATATTGCCCTCCAATAATATAAAATTCTCCCCCAAAAGCACTACTAATTTTCCAGTTTTCCCCAGCATGATGAACAAACTCGGACACGTTTCAAAACCAGAAGCACTGTGGAATTGGGGTGCTTTTAAAAATCTTTGCATCATAAGAGGGGACTTTCAGTTGTGTACACAAAATAAAGTGTAGTTTTTCTAGGATTAGATATTCTTCATCAAGCCCTGATTTCATATTTCCATCAAGTTTCAAAGGTTACTATCAAGCTGTCAAATTGAGCTGGCTATGTAAGTCTACTCCACTAAAAGCATTTTTTTTACAAATAATTAAGTTTTCCTTACACATGTAAGTTACGTGTTAAAACAAATTTACCCTCTTAAGTGGCTGTGCCATTACACAGAAAAAATACCCAACCAACCAACCAAAAAATAGGTGGATCTGGGAATCTCAGGAACTTTCCCTATAGAAGTCCTGCAAGCAAAAACTTACATTGAATACTGTTAGTGGCCATGTTGTTATTGAAAATCTAATCTTCCAATATTTTAGGACAATGCTGAAGAATTTTCAGCCAGTGGAGGAAGCGTGACTTTAGCTACTAGAAAACAGCCTTTAGTTTGCTGCAGGTAAGGCACAGCTGGGGCCACCATAGGCAGATGTTTCTTTCCAGAAAGAGCACATGGTTTAGTGATACATCTTGCAATTTGAGTCTGGAGAGGATTCTTTGCCCTCCCCAAACAAGACAAAGAGAGTTTTCCTCTTACGTGCATAAAAGCTGGACATTTCTCAGGTAAAACAGTGTTTGGAACACCACATTTCATGACTGCATACAGATGTAATCTCACAGTAAATTTACAACAGGTTAGGAACATTGTTATGAATTTTGTGGCTTATCTCTAACTTAAAGTATTAATTGCTTTTCTTGCTTCTGGTTGCATATTGTTATGAGATTTAAATTAATCCATGTATTTTTTTCCACTTAGATGGAATGGACTTAATTAATTTTGTAGATCAGAAAGAACAACTGAGTTACATAAGGGGAGAAGCCTGTGTAACATCCACCTCAATAAAAGAAACAAACGCGAATGAGAAACATCTCATAACTTTGCTGATGAATCCCCCTCTCTGCTTCTAATCTTCAGTAAAAACCTGAACAACATAAAAACTGCTTCAGGGTTTAAAAAGGCTCGTGGTAGAGCATCACATGGCACTGTAGTAAAACTGTTTCATCTTGACCTCTCCTTTCAGAGCCACACATGAAAACACATTCTAACAAACCTCCAGTACATACCCGTATTTATACTGCATGCTTTCAGAAGCAAGTGGCAGAGATGCTAAAATTAGATTAAAACTGGTATTTCAATTACATTCCAAGATTATATGTGATCACATTTTTGAATCTTTTGGCTTTTTTCTTGCATTAACAGATTTATAGCACTGATAAATTATTCTTTCAATCAAATACCGTTTTGTGTACATTAAATCTGAAACATGATTACTGCACCTTTTGTATAGCCTTGTAGGAGAAGAGCAAGTTGTACAGTGTCAGTGTGAGTGCAAAGTAACTAACGAATATGTTTATTCATATCTTTCACATGCAATTAGATCCATATGTCTCCTGATAATAGGAATTTATTTGGTTCTCCTTTTGGGCCCATTCTCAAGGTGCAATGGCAGGAATCAATTCGGTTGCCTGGGATATCCCTGGTCCTTGGCCTCAGGGGTCCAGCTCCCCGATACAGTGCCCTGCACCTCTGCTCCAGTTAAAAACAAAGACCAGAAATAGCAAATCATTCAAACAGAACTAAATAAACTGTGAGTGCAGATATTTACCACCACTCTCAGCAAAACCCCAAAATGTTCAGCATGACCCCATGCTTCTTCCTCACCCTCTTGGAGCTCCTTAGGCCTTTGGTTGCCACATACACTGCCCACAGGCATTGAGCAAACAGATTTTCAAGACCCAGAAGCTTCATCCCTCCTCCTGCAGCAGTCTTAAAGGAATATTATGGTCTCCCCCTTGCTCAAGACAGAGTGACATGAAAAGCATCCATAAGGAAGCGGGAGCAGGAGGGGCTACAGGCATTGAATTACTCACTCCACAGAATAGAAAGTACATGAACAGCAGGGAAACAAAAGCAGAATACAATAACCCACTGTCAAAATGTCAGAGGAGTAAGCGGGGCTCAGATGATTTTATATCAGTTTGTGTAGGCAACTTGGCAACCTAGAAATACCCAGAAAGCACAAAGGGAATGGGAGTGCTATAAATGCTTACAAATTGGCACATAGTCTCAAGATACACTCACAGCAACTTTTACACAGAGAGGAGCTCTCTTAGATAATTGCAGGCACCACAATGCCTGCTTGCTTCTTGCTCTGTGTTAGAGATAAAAAAGATTTTCAGAGCACTGTAAGTGCTCACATGAACTATCACAAATAACTTCTTCAAAGTCCTACTCCTGCATTTAGAGCCAAAGGAAACTGAGCTTTTATCCACTGAATCATGTTTTCCACAGTGTTTGACACAGGGTTACTCCATCTTTTCAAAATATATCTGCATACCTTAGGAAAAATAGCACATACATTCATTCCCTATCATCGGGACCATAGCTAGGCTGCTATCATCCAATGTTCTCCATTTACAGGCTTTTCATGGGTTCAGGAAAGCATGTAAATGAAACATTTTAAGCATACAACAGGCTGGGTTTTAGTTTTGTCTATGCACCTCTAGGTTGCAGTCACACCAGTGACCTAAGAAAGACCAAATGAGAAAATCACAGGAAAAAAAAAAAAAAGAAGCTGGATTGGAGAAAAAAAAAAAGAGCCTACAGTCTTCCTTTTAGAAGCTCTTGAAAGCATGTATGCCCTCTTGTCTTTGGAAGTTCAAGCTAGAAGCCCTACTTGAAAAAAAAAATCTCTAAACAAATATGTTAAACAGTAGGAAAAAGAGATAATCTAGATGTTTTCAGGTCAGATTTAAATTCTACTTTTTCCTCAGTGTTTTTCTCCTAGTAGCATGTATGTATGCATTTAAGTTTGCTCAGAAAATACTGATTTTGGAAGTACTTGTAGAACCAGGTCCTTACCATGTCCCACTTTTAAATCACTTCCAAGCACTTTCTGGCATGTAACATGCAATTATTACAACCCAGAATTCCTCTAGTTTGAAAAAAATACTTGATGAAGCCCACAAAATTAATAATTATTTTGTGCAATAGCATGAATAGCTTTTCCACCATCACTGCAAATGTTCTACCATGAAACAGAGCAAGGGGAACACACATCAATCCTTCCCCAAAGTTGCACCTAAGAGAGAGGGCTGCTCTGAAAAGGGAAATATAACAGATTTTAACCATGTTTAACAAAGCAGGTTCTTCCTCATCTCCTGATGCAAAAATGCCAGGAGATGCTTCTTGAAGACTTTATTAACTTCTACACAAAAGGAAAGAAGGAATAGGCCTGCTTTCCAATTCCTTAAACCCCAAAATCACTGCTTCTCCACAGCATTACTTCAACATTGCTCACCATGGCTGATTGGTCTCACGTGAAGTAGGCCCTCTTAGATCTGTTTAATTTTTTATCCCTCTCAGCAGCAGAACCTTAATGGGTGGCAGGTTTTGGGGAGCAGGATCCTGTTTGCACACATTAAGGATGATGTGGGGTAGGATGCTGTAATTCCCCCAGCACAATGCATGTCATAAATTCCACCCACTAAGCGTTGCGTTACGGAGCGGCTCCATTAGAGACACGGCCCTTTCATTATGGAGCCAGGCTTTGCAAGCTCATAGGGCTATAAAGATATATAAATTTTATCAGAAAAATAGATTATATGTGGGACCATGACACCACTTTATAAGCTATGCTATTTAGACATGAAGTGATAAAATACATCAATGTCAAGTATTGCATTTCCATTGTGTAGCAATTTTTTTGTCTCTCTCCCCCTTATATCCTTACTCTCTGATCTGTTCAAATCCTATTGAATTCTACCAGTGTCATTTGGACTGCTTGATCTTAAATTCATTATATGACATAAGCAAATTTATATTCCGCTCTTCATCCCATCTTATGAGTCACTTGTAAGAAATGATTGTGGCCCTAAAACTAATCCTTGCAGTTCAGCCATTAGTGTTTTCTCTCTTATTTAAGAATGTTTCATTAATTTTTGCCAAGGACCTTTTCTTGGTTTCCTTTTTTTCACTTTAAGCATAAAATGGTTTCCCTGCATCTTCCTTTAAAGTACCACTGAAGATTCATGGGAAAACACAAATATTTTCACCTGCAAACTCTGGAAAACAATGGAAATTAAAAATAGCTTTTTCATGTGGGAATACTGACAGTGTCACCTTTTACAACTTTTCCATCACAAATAATTTTAAGTGTGTCAAAAATATTTAGCCAATTATTGCAAAGCTGACAGCTAATGTATAATTACTTATCAAGGTAAAATAAAAATTCATCTGTCTTTAAAAAAATCTTAATTTTGGCAGAATTTATTTGGAACGGTATGGATTTCATACAGTTTTGTCATTGCACCTCCCTTATGCAGTCTTGAAGCTTTATAATCAGCTCCCTCTTTCTGTACTTAACAGCAAATGAACATTTCTAAGTTTAGTATTTTAGAAGACAACAAAGAGCTCTCACTTAAATTTTATACTGACACTTGGTGAACCTTTCTTTGCTGGCCACAAAAATCCCTCAAATTCAGGCATTTTCATGTGTTGGACTGATGGCAATGAAAGCAGTATTTGAACACTCACGAAGAAAATAGAGGCTGGAAAACTGGACCAGTTCCCATGCTGGGTTCTAGGACAGAGGGAAAGATATCAGAGATGGAAAGGGTATGCACTGACAGGACAAAGGGGAATGGATTCAAACTGAGAGTAGGTTTAGACTAGATATTAGAAAGAACTTCTTCACTTTAGGGATGGTGAGGCCCTGGCACAGGCTGCCCAGAGAAGCTGGGGCTGCTCCATCCCTGAAAGCGTCCAAGGCCAGGTTGGATGAGGCTCTGAGCAACCTGGTCTAGAGGAAGGTGCCCCTGCCCATGGCAGGGGGTTAGAACAAGATGATCTTTAAGGTCCCCTTCCGACCCAAACCATTCTGTGAATCTGTGGAAAGTTAGAGTATTTGTAACCATCCAGAGGTAATTGGATGACATGAAACTGATTGGTTATTTCACAGTTACAAGTACCACAGCAAGAAAAACCCCACACTCTCTTCCCTGGACACTGAGGAACGGTCACCCAAGCATATTCTGCTTTTGTGGCTGATCCATTGTTTCATCCCATATGGCCAAAATAATGATAAAAAAGGCATTCTCAGGGAAGCTTCCATCCAGTCTTGTTCCTCTCAATTCCCCAGGATTTTCATGTCAGTTTTCTTCTTCCCTGAACAAGGCTAAATGTGCTACTGGTGGTCTGCATCAATGCCACCATTCCTGTGCACATGCTCTCTCCTCAGTGTCACTACCACACTACTGGTAGGATCCTCTTCCAGCTGTGTCCCTGTGGAACAGGAATTTGTGCCTCTGTGGCTGCCTGGTACGTGTGCACACATATTGTCCATGCTACACCTTTAATGTTACATTAAACTGACACAGCTGATGACAATTTAGCGAGAATTGCTTTAATGAAGTTAGTACAGCAGTAAACACATGCTTCTAGGCACAACAGAGACACCTAAATTAAATGGAAATGGATGAGATTAGTATGTTTACAGAAAAAAAAAAATTGGTGAAATATACATCTAAAATTTTTATATCCTATTAGCGCAGTTAAAGAAGATCTCAGCCCCCGGACACAGCACACACAACATTTTAAAGACCATTCTGTTAATAATTGTGCCTGTCTGGAATTCCTTTTCTCTCTTATCTCTCAAAGAGAAAGATTTTCCATAAACAAGAAGCTGATGGGCTGCTGTTTTATAGAGCACTATTCTGTGCTGAATGGACACTGACCTGCCAGTGGTTCCCTTTGGGAATGATCTAAATAATACTGAGAGGCTCAAGCTGGCAGCAAAGCAAGGCAAATCCCTTCCTGAAAACAGCTGGGATATTACCAAGAGAGACAGTAGCACCCTCAGAGCCCCGAAGGACAGTGTTTCTAATACAAGTGTATTTTCCCTGTCTTACAACTCCATGGAAATCAACAGCATTATACTGAAAATGACTAAGCTGTCTTGGTGGGATGACTTTTCAGCTTCCTTTAATGCACACAGAGAAATTTCTGTAAGACGATGCTAATAATAAGATGAAATTGTCATGTCTGAATGAACATCAGCATGTAGTTACAAAGGTGCACCTGTTTTGACCTCAGCTGTCATGTTGCACATGGCACTCTTTATGACGAATTGCCTTCAATCTTATGGGTTTTTTTCCTCCTTCTGTTTCTTTTCCTTCCTGCTGGGGAGTGTTTTTTATTCATTACTGGTTGCAGGCTTGTCCTCATTTTATTTTTTTCCTCCTGCTGAGGTGCAGTAAAATAAATTAGTTTAACACATTTTATAAAGGTAGTTGGTTTAATTTTCCCTTTGGTACCTCTGATGATACAACTACTTTAATAAATCAGTATTAAGATAGTTTGGTTTAAATGTTTTGTGATTTTCTACCTGCTGTGGAAGACGCCAAGTACTTTAGTCAAACATTTTTAGAAGTGCTGGAATCAATTTCTTTTCCCCTCATATTGCTGCCCTGAAGATACACATTTGGCACACTAAGGATTTATTTCTTGAAAATATGAAGCAGCAGTGTAGCCTGGTTGGTTTGATTGCTTTGATTCTAAGCTGCTCAGAGCTTAGAAATAAATTTCAACTGGGAAATACAGTCATTCTCTCAGAAAGAGAGCTTTTCATATCAGAATATCTATATCTAGATCTAGTTGTGATTTTTGTAAGGGTTTTGCTGTTTTTACCTGTTGGAGTGTTATGTACATTGAGAACAGTAAAAGCCTGACACAAAGAAGTATACAGAAATCCAAGTCCTGTTTCAGTGGGGATTTACATGCTTAGAGTAGAAAAGCAAGGGATTCAGGCCTGAAAGCTTTCCAGTTGTTCAGGCAAAATCTCTTAGTCAAGCAGCTCCACGTGGCACGTGCTCAGTCACCACTCAGAAATACCCACAGCAAGCAATGCTTTCAATAGCAGGGCCATAAACAAAACAGGTAGAAGAAGTCAGAGATCAATCTGGGATAAATAGCGGTGGCTTCTTGATTTTAATGTGGCTATGAACAATTAGCTTCCACGAGTATTTGTCCTGCAGAGAGAAGCAAGGGTACCACAAGTATCCCACATAGAAATTAATGACCTTCGTGAGGTAGCATAGAAAAAATATTTTTAAAATACTGTAAGAAGAGAAAAAGAAAAAGCTATGGTCTTCTTGAATATTTTTACCTCAAGCCTTTAGATTTGTGTACATTCAGAATAAAATACACAAAGGCAGCACAGAGCAGTTTGCTTCCTTTTGACTAAACAGGAGCATGCTCTCTGTCACTTAATGGCCTCATTACAGTTCTTTCCATGGTGGAAATAAAGCCATTCATGTGGAAACACAGGTAGAATGGGAGCTGAGGTATATAATACTTATGTTCAGGCTGATCTACAGACAAGATACGTAGTGATAAGCTAATGGGTGCTGGCAGTCTGCACCCATGCTCCGCCAGCATTTAAAAATTAAAATCTGTGACAAAGGAATCCATGAAGAACTGTAACCAAGCAGAGAAAAAGGAGATAAGAAAAAACAAACAAACAAACAAAAAACAAAAACACAAACAAAACCCATCCATTTCAGTTCTGTCACTTTTTTTCCAATACTGTAGGATAATGTAAAATATCAGAAGAGACTATGAGTCAAAAGTCTAATAGACAAAGCCTAGAATGAAAACTTTCATGAGAAAAAATGGGAAAAAGTTTAATCATGTGTCTTACCATACAAAATCATCAAGTTATTCTTTATTTGGATCCTATTCCAACAATGAAATCTAAGACACTTGAGTATATTTACATCTGGATGATAGCTACCTAGAGATCCAAGCCATAAATTAATTGGGATGCACTCTGAGGTACAAGGTCTAGCAGCAATTAACTGTATCACTAGAGTTCAGTTGTCCTGCTTCTGTCAACACCACTTTTTTTGGTAAATAATGATGCAATTATGCAAAACACGGAAAATCATGATGAAATACTCAAGACCAGATAGTGATAAATATTATTCATATACAGGCATGCAAACATTATGGAATGATTCCAAGTGTAGCCTAAACTCTCTTTATTTAATGATTTTATGACAGCCATGTTTATTTATAAGAAATAAATTATGCCAGACGTGTGTGTGCAAACATACAAATGTCATATTCTTAAGCACTTGTTTTAAATTCTATAGGATAAAGATATTCCTTCCCAAGTGATTTAGCAGAGTATAATGACTTAGCAGTTATTTTCATTCCTTTTAGAGAAGTAGAAGGTATTTCTTTCCTGAACATGATTTCTTTTCCCTGCTAACAATCTCCTGAGACATTTTTCTGCTGCCAGTACCAAAAAGACGTAAAGTTGAAAAGTACATTCCAGATTTTTCTATACCATCTGTCACACAGCCCCTGTTCTTGGCCTTCCCTCAGTGTCATGACAAATGTGCAGCACTGATATTTTATAAGAAACTGAACACCCACGCTGTGCTGTCAATATTTTTAGTCTCTTTGGCTTTCCAAGGGTGAATATTTGGCCCATCACTGCTGTCATCTTCGCCTGGGACATCCCTGAACAGTCCCCCAGTGGGACCCTCCTGGGATGGGCAGGCCCTGTCTCCCAGCAGGAGTTGATTAAGTCTCTCGTAGGATGGTCCTCTGTGGCTTTAAAATTCAATGACATTTGTGTAGAGGGAAGAGGTTTGAAAACTGTTAACATAAGCAGGGGAGGAAAAGTGCCATTATACTCAATTAATAGCAGATAAATATCATTTGCTATCATTAAGTTTGACTCTGTCTAACAAAAACATGTCAACAAAGCAGATGAGAATTTTTAGCAGCAACACATGCTGTCTGCAGCTCCAAGTGCATCTCTGATGTTTCAACTCTTCACCCCCTTTCCACTTCATTCTCCGCTCTACCACTGTTGTGCAGTAAGGGAAAAGAAACTGCTTTCTGGATTCTAGAGGTGACCAAAAGCAGCCTCTGAGGCATGTAATTAACATAATCTATTAATGGCACAAAAAGCACACTGCAAATGAGGTCTGGCTTCCCCCAAAGCAGTCAGATTGCCAGTAGTTCCTAAGAGCAATGGAAAGGTAAAAATCCCATGCAACAAACTCCGTCCAGCTTCACCAGGTACTCACCACTTCCCCAGATGAAACCAATAGACCTCAGTCAGAAATGCAGCATTTGTGATAATACTTGCACTGGAAGAATAGCTATGATAATGTCCAGATGATAAGGGAAAACATACATTAAAATCTCAGAGTAGAATATCAACTATTTTCTCATAACTTTTCAAAGCACTGTAATTTTCAGCTGTTTTTTCCATAAATTATCCTGTTTCTCTGACTTAGAATTAGCTTATCCCTGGACTTTTAGCTATGGCTTGATGGCTGGACTGAAGTGTAGTTTTAAAATAAGCAGCATAAATAATTTTAAAAGAAAGGTCATCTGGGAAACTGACATCTAGGGAACACTCTGCTGAAGATCAGATAGCTCAGTTTTCCTTTTGTGAATCCAGGAAAAAGGGTTGGTTATGTTTTTCTATTCTGTTCTTTTCTCTAAAGACAGACAAGGTCTTTTTAGATTAGTGTTTCAACACAGAGCAAAATTACTTTAGTGAACAGAAAATATGCAAATTAGTTGGTATTAGGAAAGCTTTTGACACCAAAGTAATTAATTTATTTTGGTTTTTATGTGCAAGTGCAAAGCCAAATCTAAAGTAGTCTTATTTACCCCAGATTTTAAAAATAAGGTGCCTTAAGTGGCACATATGACAGTTTGCACCGTAATTCACTGGTCACTCTTCATTCTCTATTCTGTCATTCCAGTTAGCATCACAGAGGAAAGAAAATAATTTGAAATTAATAATATTTTTAGATATTTGAAAACACAATTTAGCTCAGTTTTTATCTTTAGAAGTGGTTGAACCAGAAAAATAGAAAGGAATCTAAACCTCAAATTTTATCACTTGTTCTTTTTAATTAAAGCTCGCAATTAGTTTATGACAACCAGAGAAACTAATACAAACATAGTTATAAACTCAGGTCCAGTTTCAAATATGGGTCATATTGTGGCATCAGTTTGTGCAAATATTTATAACAAATTTTTTTTTTATGCACATGTTTGCAACAACTAACTTTATCATCTGCCTTCTCAATGCACTGGAAATAATTACATAAAATACATTCATGTCCCTAGGAGAACATTAGAAATACTTTCTAGTGGCTTTTGTGCACACTTTAGGAATATTATGAGCACAGCTTAGTGACCATTTATTAAGTACCATTTGTGGGGGATGCACAAAACTAGCATCTAAACCCGCAATTGTACAAACGCTCATGAAGTGGATAGATAAACAACTAATGGAACATAATGCATAAGGCAAGGCAATTTGTTGGGTTTTATTAGCATCTAGTTTTGTTATTCATTACACCAATGAATATGTCTTTTACTTTTTCAACCTCTTTTCCTGGTAGGATTACTGTTCAGCAAGAAGAAGCTCATCATGAGTCTCAGAGGATGACTGTCAGACAATACAAGGTATTTTCAGTTTTCTTATGTGGTAATCACCTTGCCAATTCCTCACCGCTTCTGACACAGAAAATATTTACTCAGATAAGGTTTGCTACTGCAGAGGCAGTAAAAGAGCTCACAAAAAGTTACTGGTTTTCTCAGCACAGTAACTCTACAATGCAAATGTTCATCTTTTATTCATTCGTTTTTAAACAACCTCATCCATAACCCCATAATTTCTCTTCCTGGGTGTTTCCTATCTACCTGTGCACTTGCATTTTCCCTTGGATTATACTGAAGTAAGGCCCTTGACTGTGACAGGGTTGCACAGGTTATAAATCAGAGGCTGGTGTAATTTGTGGATTTGCTTCCTTCCAGTGCAGCTAAGGCTGCTTAACTCAGGCAGGCACATCCCTACATTTCCCCTCCTTCAGTCTCTCTCTGCCCCAGGCAGAAACAAACCGAAGATGAATTCCCTGGTTAACATACAGAGATAGGGAAATATGCTGCTAATTACAGTGGTTAGAATTCCTAATGGGTAGGAGGGGGGGGGTCTCCCGAGACCACCCCATTCCACAGGCAATTCCCTTAGGTTGTTAAGTTTTCCTGCTCTTTTTCAGAAAATTTCTTAACAAAATTACTAGCAGCCTTTATCAAGCTGATATTGTAATTACTTTTGGGAAACAAATGGTATCTGAGGAAAAAGAAAACCACACTTCCATGCTTAATTTAGTAATGGGAAATTCAGAGAGAGAGAGAGCTCTAAATAAATTCTCATCTCTTTCACAAATGGGATGAAATAGGCCACTAAAAGCTTCATTTGGGAGGTTAATATTAACAAGCAGAACTGTGACCTTAAAAAGGTAAAAAAAAAAGCCTTTAGCCTTACAAGGCCTGAAAAAGTTTGACCAGTCACGGGAATCTGGGGAAGAGGAGTGTATATTCTCAACTGTCCACTTCCGATATTTCACTGCATCACAATCCTTTCCTTCTCTTTGTAGAAGCAAAAAGACTTCTCCTCTTTTCTTGTAGATGCTCCCATTCTGTCTGAAAAGCTCTTATAGATGATGAATAAAAAACCCCAGTCTGAACTCCTGCCCTGACCTTGCCCTCTCTTCTCATGTTAACGGTAGAGAGTGTGAGGAATTAATTCTTTGTTTTCTTACAAGCCTGGACAACACTTAATGAGGAAAACTGTATAGTTAGTCTGTAAGAATCAAGCCTATGAGCAAGAAAGGCAGGATCCCACTACAAAGCATAACAGAAGAGTTCTGTCTGTCCACACATCCTTGGAGTAGAAGCCCTACAGATCTTCCCTTTCCTTCCTTCAGCTTTGAAAAACTACAATCCTTTGATTGACGAAATCTGTAATCATTTCCATAACCTCCACTGCTCGATATCTAATGTAGAAGCTATCAGAGGTTTGAATCCTTAGTGTCTTGTTACTATTCCAGTTTGAACTTCAAACTCCTGAGCAGCTGATGCACATTATGGTCATAGATTAAGTACATGAAAATGCAGACTTCTTACAAGGAGATGTTGCACTTTGTAAGATTATGGACTGACAATTTCATGTTAAGAGTGGGTCTGAGCAGAGCACAAAGTCTCCTCCCACTGACATTAATACTGTGGTTCCCATCTCTTTAACATGAATGCAGTCCAGCACTGAGGGTTTTTACAAAACCCATTCACAAGTTAATTCTGGGTGCTCAAACACAGTAAGTTTGCGAAGCTGTGTTCAATGAGGCTACAATCACATCACCCATGGAAACTCAACCACCCTAAAATCAGCTGAAGCTGCAAGCCCTCTTTCGAGAAAGATGGCGCTAAAGAAGTGCCAAATGCCAGTTCCTAACCCTTCCTGGCACATATTTAAAATTTGGACCTCATCAGAGCTATACTGATTCACAACAGCTGGGGGACTGGCACTTGATGGTTTTAAGAGTTACACAGGGAGATCTCTGGTAACGACAACTGCATCTCACTGGTCGTGCTAAAATTAAAAGTGGGACCGCATATGAGCTCTGGGAAAGCATTGACCTTGCATTTGCAAGTTCACGATGCCATAAAAATGCTTTAAAATGTGCCAGAATGACACTTAATGTGCCAGTATGACAAAATTTTCTGAAGATCCTTAATGGAACTAAGGTACAATTAAATGATTAAAAAGAACTTTTAACAACAGAAATTAGCAGCAATAAACCGTCCCATTTTAGGGATTTGTCGTATTCAGAGCAAAATGTTCCTTTTTGTTATAAACCAACTGTTAACCTTTAAAAATGTTGCTTTTGTTAACATAGGAGGATAACGAGTCTTAATTTAGAAGATTGTTACATAAGTATAACCAAAAAATAGTCAAAGCATTTGCATAGAAATTCTGGGGGAAAAATCCTGCACTTAGATAACTATATTGAGAAAAAAAGCACTTGTTCATAGACACAGAATGTATGTAGGGCAGCAAAGTGGAACATAGCAAATTGAACTGCAGGAGAGAGAGTGATTTTAAGATCTATTGTCAACATATACTGCAGCTCTAAATAGTGACAGGTAAATTTCTGGAAACTTGGTTAGAGCATGCAGTAAATCTAAGTCAGAGATTGTAACACATTTCCCGAAGTCTTTTGTCTGCACAAGGGGTTGAAATTCTTATACAATTTTATCTTCTGCTTAATCTGGAGACTGTGAAATGATTCATCAACAGTCTTCTAAACACTAATTTTTTATAAAATACACATTCTCTGTATACTGCTGGAACATTCAAAATAGGGAAAATTATTTTTTCTTTAATTAAGAAATTGGGCTCATGCTTTATTCACTAAACATTTCAATGATAAAACTGTTAATGCCTTTGACTACTGGATAATATATTTGAATTTCTTCAAATTTTGTCTTTAGAAATTTTCTGAAATGCCTTTGGTATAAATGAAATTAGCATCCTAAGTGTCTATCCTTGCTTCAAGAGATGAGATTATGTTTTTAAAATAATCTGTGATTTTTAATCAAAAATACTTTGGGTGTGATCTACCGTTTTAGTAATCAGGGTTTTACACTAGTATGTCATCATTGCTATTGAAAATTATTAGAGTAACATCATCATGGCAAATGATTCTGAAAGTATTTTCCATTAAAAAAATCATGATTATCCTTGAGAGTGTTTAAAAATCCTGCCTTAATTTCCATGTTATTATAATATTGTCAAAATGAACAACTTGGAAATGAAGGAGCTGAACAGAAGACTTTGTTCATTGTTTAGTTTTAGTGTAGAGTTATTAATGCAGTAATACCTATCACCACACAAGGAATCCAATGTTTAGGAGTCCTGACCATCAAGGATTTATCAAACTTGTGAGGAGAAATAAAGATGTGGGGCTGATTTACATGACTGGAATGCTGTAGCATTCATGAAGCATCCAAGATGGCTTCCATGTGATTTTTCAGTTGTTTCCAGGTACTTCAGATACTCCACCACTGTTTACCAATGGAGAAAAGCTTGGATTCAGACCCCTACCTCTTGCCTGCAGAGGAATGGGATTGTATGTGGATAGGTGGATAAAGAGGCCCAAAGTCACTCCTCTGTTTCACAGGCAGAGTAGAAGTTGTTTCAGATTCCAGTTAGGAACATCTGTTTTGTTTTGAGGAAGCCACAACTTCCTCATCTCTGAAGAAGGCCACTATATAGTTTATTTATTCATACTTAAACCCTAATAGTAATATCAATCTGAGTGAAGAACTGAGTATTAAGTCTCCTGGCACAGGAGGGAATGGAAAGGTCCAGAAGCATGAAGAAACCCCTCAATTGGTCTATCTTTCTTTTTATAGTCTACTTACCTCCTTTATAGCCAAATATTGTATGGCTTACTAAGAAGGGAGCAGAACTGCTCAGCTGACACAAAGCTTTTTCTGGGATATGAGTTTTTAATCCACTATTTCCTTTCCTTTCCTTTCCTTTCCTTTCCTTTCCTTTCCTTTCCTTTCCTTTCCTTTCCTTTCCTTTCCTTTCCTTTCCTTTCCTTTCCTTTCCTTTCCTTTCCTTTCCTTCCTTTCCTTCCTTTCCTTTCCTTTCCTTTCCTTTCCTTTCCTTTCCTTTCCTTTCCTTTCCTTTCCTTTCCTTTCCTTTCCTTTCCTTTCCTTTCCTTTCCTTTCCTTTCCTTTCCTTTCCTTTCCTTCTGAGTACTGAGCTGCAGAAGTTTCTGCCCTTTCAATGATCACAAAACCACATCCTTGTCCCTCCCAGGTGACTATTCTTTGAAAATTAAAGATCAGAATATCTCTTGCGAAGAGAGGGTAGTAGTACCACAATGACAAACAAATCCATTTCCATGAACCAGTGTTATTGTTAGCTTGGGCTTGAAGAACTGCTAATGTCACAATTACCTATCACCCATCATGAGAGGATAATATCAATCTTTAATTAGTTTTTGACACTCTGAGGGATGAAAGGTGCTATCTAAACCACAAATTTATTCCACCTTAGAAGTAGAAGTGAGAGTTCTGTAAGTCAGTGTTCAAGCAAATGAAGTATGAGCTTGGGATATTCTTTGTTATCCTCAGTATGTTCAAAAATCCTCTTTGCTTCTTCCTTTTTTTTCTTAATTTTCTGTATAGCATCAGCCTGTATAGAATACCATTAACATGTTTAAAACCACATCACATAACAAAGACATAAAATTATCTGGAAAGTAAAGCCAGCACTCAGAGTTGTTTCCCAATCAACTGCTTCTATTTTATTGGAAATAAGAAAATTACACATATAAAATCCAAAGATTACTCATAGCAATAATCACAAGAGAGGAATGTGAATGAAAGGTTAATAAGCTGTACTTGAAGTTGCTTTAGAGCGTGTTCTAGATGTAATTTAGAAGACCAAATTTAGGAGCTTTCATTGCCTATGCAGTCACCAGTGAGAGAAAAGTGTCTCCAAGTGGCATCACACAGCACCCCACAGACTATAAAGCATCCCCCTGTAGATGACAAAGCTATCCCATTTCATCAGGGATAATGCTAAAGACTCTATTAATCATAGTCTTTTGTCCACACTTGTGAGAGTAAAGTGTTATCAAGTAATACATTAAAATGAGTATTTTGAATATGCCACGTTTCTATCTGTTAGTTTTTGTCCTTATTGAGTCCCTAGAAAACATTTTTATCTTTCTCCTTACTGTAATACTATATAATAAAATACTCCTGTGGCTGAATTGAGAGAAGAGAATTTAGATGCACCTACTGAGGCAAATAAAGAGCTTCTCATTGACTTCAATGGCATAGGGATCATCCATCCTTACATGACTTTGAACACATTCAGTGTAAGGATTTATTATAAAATGCAATCTATTTATGTTCATGCTAAAATCATATTCCAGCTTATTAAAAAAATACCTCTTATTATGGTAAAATATAATTAATTGGTTTTTTTTCATTTTTCAAATAAGTGAATATTTTAGTCACCAGTGGTAGGTTTTACCAGACAAACAGTCAGATACAAGTAGCAGTAAACAAAAGACATCTGTTTTATGTGCTCTTCAGGCACTTTATACACTGAGAAATAGAGAAAAGGTGATTGATTTCCAGAATATGAAATGCTATTAAGGAGATTCTGATCTTCATCATGTGACTTATTTTGCATGACATTAAAACAAATAATCCAATCATACTGGAGCTGTAACAGCAATCATGTGATGTCCATCATAGTAGATGTGAGGTTCCTATTCCCATAGCAACATCTGTAGCACTCACGCTAATCACTTTAAATTAACCTTGATACGAAAAAGTGCCCTAGGGATAATGCTGTTGTTGTGGTAGTTCACATGAGTAGCACGATTTTCTAATAAAACTTCAGAGCAAAAATAAGGGTGATAATGAGATGTCCTGTTAGGACATTTTTTTTAATATGCTTTAGTTAAACCAATACATTAGTACCAGCATCACGATAATTATGAGTATCCTAGATAATGAGCTGTCTTACTGATTACTGCCCTTTCATAACCCACTGTGGTTAATTCATAGTATGCACACAAACCAAACAACTTAGAAGGTACAAACCTGACATGGCATCTGAAAACATGCCTTGTATTTTAATAGCTCACCTCTTCTTCAATAAGAATAAAATAAGACCAAATGTGTCTACTAGTGTCTTTTGGTAAGATCCACACATTGCATGTACTAAGATAGAGGCCTGTGGGACTTCAGTACAACCCAAGAAGTCTTCAGATTTTGAGCTGAGCTTCTCTGGTGGGAAGTTGTCAGCTCAGAACAGCGGAGTATGAATGGACAGTTGCACATGGCGCTTGTTACTCCTTGAGTTGAAGACTTTTGAACTCTACAGAAAATTTTATGATGAAAAGTCTTTGCACACATGACTATATCTTTACATAAGAAGTATCTCAAAAGCCTGCTAGAAGATGCAGACTTGCACATATGGCAATGGTACCCATAGCAGAAATACATTGGGGCTCCTGGAGACAACTGAACGAACTGTTCAAAATGCTCAAACCAGAACTGTTTTGAATGCTAAAATCCAAGGTACACAGGCAGGCTGAAGGCAATAAGGTCCCTCAGCATGCTGGCCGCCCTCTGCTAGGGCTGGTGGTGTGGAGAGGATTGTGTGAGGCACTTCAGCCAGCCCTAGAGATCGTGCAGGAAGATCTGGAAGGAGGCTACAAGTACATGGAGGCACCCCTGGGCAGCCCTGCTACAAAACCAAGGCTGCCGTAACCCCAGCCTGGGCAGGTTGTTGGGGCCCAGCCAGGTCCCTGCCCACAGCTGAGTGAGGCCCCTTCCCCAACCCCAGCCCAGCTTCTGGGCTGCCTTCACAGCTTTTAGTTTTCTTTCCTGCCTTATAGTTAAATGTTAGTGTTTATTTTATATGCATTTATTCTTACTACATCAAGTTTACAGGCCTGTATTTCACAGTAGCTTTAAAATATGATGCTGTGGTACCCTACTGCCTTCTTTTATGGTGACTAGTTTTAATTAGAGAAGGAGAGCAGCAGCATTATTAGTCTACCAGAATAATGGTTATACTGCTTTCCATGAGAAAATATAGATACTTACCAACACCAGCTAGCTGTTAGGTTAACAAGGGAATGCACTGTAAGGTGGATACCTATAACAATGACAGCAATCCAATGTTAAAATTTTTCTTTTCAGTTCTTCTTCCATATCACTAGCCTTGGAGCAAGCAAGGCTATATAATGACTTCTCTTTTCTACCCCAATTCCATCCTGTGGAATTAAAATTGATTTTCTTTTAGCTCATGAAGATCCAGTGCTGGCTGTCTTTTCCCTGATGCAAAAGCAAGGGAACACTGCGGAGCCTGTCCATAAGCTTTAGTGGACATTGAGTCAACATGTAAATATGCACCAGTGACAATGACAGAAAACAGGGACAGCAGCATTTTGACTCTCAGCAGGGAATCTCAGTCTAAGAAAGCAGTGCCAAAGGCTTTCCGTAGTCAAGCTATTGAGAAAGCAAGAGACACAGTGTGAGCTGGAGTTTCTTGTTGTTAACGAACCATCTCTATAGCTTAAAACACAAACTTCAGTGGTGAAATTACCCCATCAGCAGCAGTGCCCTGGAGCTGCTGCCTGAGTAAACCTGAACTGCCAGCCAAAGCCCCCATCCTGCTTTCCTCCTGCTGTGCCAAATGACTGCTGATACAGCTGAAGCCCTCACTGCCCAGCCACAGTGACACACTTGAAAATCAACATTTTCTCTGCTCCCAGTCTTCCTGGGTCACACAGGGAGTCTCAAGAAACCAAGTTCTCAACAATCAGAGCGTAAGGCGGTTTTCATTCAGCCATATCTCAGGTAGGGATCTTTTGTTTATCAAAGTGGTTGTGCGGTGAGATTTTGAGCCATCATAAAGAAATTAGCAAGTCTCCCCCATTTTCTTCACTACTTGGAACACCTTGACAGCATTGACATGCAGTGCTGATAACAACTGCTGGTGTCAGATGTGGATTTTCCAATTAAAAAGACCCTTTTTAATTTCCTAAAAAGCTCCAAAATTTCTGGACTGAAATTTAGATAAGGTTTTACTGTTTTCATGTACACAAAAGAAATCACAGGTTTTAACTGAGATTCCATTCCTTGGACATGAAAAATTAAAAAAAAAAAAAAAAAGTTTGCCTTCATCTGGCTTATCTTCCATTTTCTAGGAAAAAACACATTTTATATCTACTAGAATAATTACTAACCTTAAAAGAAAATTTTCCAAAGTTCCATTTTTGAGCCTTAATACATACAAATAAAAGATTATATAGTTGATATATAAACCCAAGCTCTGAGGTTTAAACTGTAAGCTCCTTGGAGCCAGGAACTGATCACATTTATCTGTAAAGCACCAGACATACTTCCCAGTTTTCTATGAACAGCAAAGTAGCAGTGGGATCTTTTGGAGGACTTAACAAGGATGGTTTTTTGTTAGATTTCTTCCCTATCAGCTTAAGACAAATGAAAGCTAGAAAAACTCAGTTGCTTCCAGATAACAAAGTGCAAGTACTCACAACGACACACACCCATTTAAATAAAATGTTTTTTTGAAAATCAAACCAGTTTTCTGTTTATTTGTTTGTTTTAATAAAATGGTTCCTATGATTTGAACTCCTCCTTCCTGCACGTGGAGACCAATACCAATCAGACAGAATACTGTGGCAAAAAGAATAACTGTCTTATTTAGCAACATTAGAATTATGTGGATGTTGATAGGGTTTGCAAAATACAAATACACCAAATTCTTGTTGTTAAGGTATATAAGCTTTTTGTAACATTTTCAATTCTCTGAGTATACAAAGCAGTTGTCTTTCCCTCCTTGTTCATTACCTACAACACACTTCCTCTGATAGATGACCTTTTAAAAATATTGATAATGTCACCATGGCTATTGTGGCCTGCCAGAGGGACTGTGTAATTTGACAAGAATGAGAGATTTGCCCTGACTGACAAAGTAAATAAATTTTGTGAGGAGAACGTGACTGTATGTTTACTTTGGCTTCAGGCAGACTCTTGCATTTCAAGTGAGTGCTGTATGAAGGAGTATTCAGAACTTTTGGTGGAGTTTTTACTGTCAAGTCCTTCCTGAGACTATTGCACCCTGGAAAATATGTCTGTGTCCCAAAAAAATGCTAATTATTTATTAAACAAAAATAAATTTTGGAAAATCCACCCCTAAGTTGTATGTATGTTCTGAGTGAGTCTGATACTGGAACTTTTTTTTTTCCTGGGTGGTCAGTGGACTGCTGTCAAGCCAAAATTTATAAAGTGTTAGTGTTTGTAAAAGATGGTCGATAGAACAAAATATATGCATTGTTAGCAGTAGAGTGAGAGAAAAGCACATGCAGGTAAAAAAAGTGGGACAGGAGTAAAGGCAGGTGAAAAAATAGGACAGGAAATCATAAACAACAATTTTGCAATGGTATAACTGATGATGAAAATTTACCAGTCAGGTTTCCTTTCATGCTTTTGTTCTGTTTCTCTTACCTCCATGAAAGTAACATGGGCTGGTAAATTGTTGATCTTGATACAAATGAAATGGGTGGGAAAAAAAATCTGTCAGGAGTATCTAGCAACAAAAGTAGATAATTTGTCAAGATGGATAGCACAATTTTCAATAAATACATACAACAGAAGACAGATCTCAGAAGCTTCTATATACAGGTAATCATTTCATATTAAGTGCATTTTACAAACCCTTTCCTAAAATGGGACTAATTCATACTGAGAGAGTAGAAGTTTCAGATCATTACAGTAAGAGAGATGAAATAAAAAGGAATAGCCTCACTCTAAGTCCATCTTTACAAATAACAGCCAAATTATTCTACATGCTACTGCTTCCTGCAGCATGAGCTGTGCACCAGCCAAGGCTGATCTCTCAGAGACATGAGGCTTTTTTAGATAATATGTACTAAAAAACCATTCAACGTTACACTGAGGCTCTAGACAATCTGGTGAAGATTTGATTCCTAGATCAAACAAATTGATATTGCATGGCAATTATTTATGCTTTGTTCTGAACTCTACATGGTGCATAATAATCACATATGCTCTTGCTCAGTATCTTGTCACTTGAGTTAGTCATCAAAAGGGTGGGTCAGAAATAGAACAGCTAGAGCTGAAAACATATTTGTCTGTGTCACCTTCACACCATATGTGTAATTTTACTATTATTTATTCCACTTTTCTAGTTCTTGCTAAAATGCTTTCTGCAGATGTTGGAACTGCTGTCAGGAGAAGAGCACAGCCCAAGATCCTTATGCTCTTCAGGCTCTCCCACCATCAACAACCGACAGCAGTTACTAAGTACATGCCAAAATGTTAATTTTATTCCTAATGGGAGCCCCAGCACATGTGTTTCTTTGGCTTCACTTTTCTACAGATGCAGTGATCAAAAGAGAATCTCAATGTCTAAGACTAACGTAGGAAATAAACCAGGAAGGCAGATAACGAGATAATCACAAGGACAAATAACTAGATCTCCAAAATGCTTAAATATTTTCCCTTTGATATGCCAGCAAGGCCATATGAGGTGGTTCAGCAATTTACAGGCCATTCGTAGAAGAATAAATTTTACTTTTGAACTGCTATGCACTGAAAAAAAAGCTTATTTAATGTATCAAATCCTTCATTGTTACACTGGATAACCAAGCCTACAAAATATTTTTTATGTTTTTTTGGTGGGCTGACCTTGATTGAATGTCAGGTACCCACCAAGCCTCTCTATCACTCCCCTCCTCAGAAGGATGGGGAGTGGAGAAAAATAGTATGAATTACAAACCAACTCACAGGTCAAGATACAGGCAGTTAAATAAAGCAAAATCGAAGTTCATGTACAAAAACAAAGGAAAACAAAATAATTAATTTTCAAACAGAATCAGACAAGGCATATGAAACCCCTGTTGCTTTTGAGTACTTAATATCACTGTATTTACCCATAGTATTTAGGATATATGTGATTTTATAAACACACGTTCTCTCAGACTCTGGGGATTTTTTTTAGAGTTGTCTAATTGAAGAATTAACTGTGAACCTACATTTTTGAGAATATTGTCAGAAAAGAAACATTACAGCACAAGGACCTCACAGACTCCACTCATCCCTAAAGAACCCTTACTAAATGTACACACATATATATGAATTTGAAGGCAAAATAAGAAGGGTCAATATGGTTTCCTATGGGTTCAGGACATCTGAATTAATAAATAACTAAAAAAAATCAGCCTTAGAACTGAATGAACTGGATTTTTCATTTCCCAGCAATATTAACATTCAGCCATTGTAAGAATAATTGAGAGAATAGAACACACAATTCTCTTTAGAATTCCTTTCCATACAGTAATAGAGAAATGAAAAATAACTAATATATTCTTTGGAAAGCATTTTCAGAAGGATTCAGCAGTAGCCCAACAGACTTCAGGAGACTTCAGGTGACTTTAGAAGGTTGTTTGGTCAAACCTTAAAAAAAATACCTTGCACCACCCTTTTTTACCTTCTCCCAGAAACACAAGGGGAATGAAATCCTGGCCCTGTACAACACCATGGGAACTTTGCTACTGACTTCATCAGAGATAAAATTATTTTTACCATAGTTCATTTATGCTGATGGAAACGAGACAAATATGAGGAAACTCCAGTTATTCTACTTATTCACTGCTCTCTTCAAGAGAGACAGAAAATCAGGGCAAAAAGTATTGGGGACTGAATTGAATTATATAAGAAATCAGAAGTGTAGCTTTCTTTCCTACTTATAATTCCTGTTTGGTTGGTCTTGGGGGATTTTTTTGGTTGGTTGGTTTTGGGGTTGGTTTTTTTTGTTTGTTTGGGTGGGGTTTTTTGTTTTGTTTGTTTCTTTTTGTTGTTTTTGTTTTTTTGATTTTGTTTGGGTTTTTTTGTTTTATTTTCAGGTTCTTTTGGTTGGTTTTTTGGGTTTTTTTTGTTTGTGTTTGTTTGTTTGTTCTGGTTTTTTAGTTTTTGTGGGTTTTTTTTGTTTTGTTTTTTGCTTTTTATCCCAGCCTTTAAAAAAATTGGGACTGCAGGTAGACTCATTGTCTAAATAGAATTGTCACAATGTAGGATGTGATGAGAAGAATAAAGAACAACACACCCGAAATATTTCACTCTTGCCTGTGTGACTGCAAAAAACTCTTGGATACTCTGCCAGAAAAGGATTGACAAAACTGCCAAGTCGCAGAGGAGAAAGCACTGCTGAAAAGGAGGATTATACCCAGAACTATCTAGAAAAGACATTTTTGGAAAAAAGAAATTGAAGGCTGGGGAAAACCCTTCCTAACTCAGAATTAAAACTCAATGGTGCTCCTCAAGGGAAAGGTGCTCCTTAAGGGGAAGAAAGAAACTGGTCTGTCCCACTGAGAATTGGCCACTGATTTCCCTGTTGCCCTTGTTCAGGTACAACAGAGCTGCCTGCCCAGGAGCGGGTATCCAGGGACAGATAAGGAAGAAGGGATTCCCACAGGTCAAGATACCCCACTGACACAGGCTGGTGATCTCTAGGAAGCCCAGAAATGTAGCCCTGTGGAGCTCATCAGGCAGGAATAGGAGGTATGAGGTGGCATTAACGCCAGAGAGTCGGTTATCCTGTGATAATCTGTCACTGACTGAAAAAAAAGACTTGTTTGCAAGTCTTTTTGAGATGGGCAAAACTTGATTTTCTTTGGGCTGGAGTTACATCTAAAAACAATGAAGGCTTCTAGCAATTGCCAGAAGAGGAAAGCAGTGACACTGCTAGAAAGTCGGGCCTTTCCAGCACACTTTTTTTTTTTAGAAAAGTACAAAGTAATCAATAGACAGAGTGGCTCCTAATAACTTAAATTCCTTTCAGATTAGATAGAGCCCAACACTTTTTCCGAAACAAAATGGGTTGAGTTGGACTAATTTTTACATGTTGTCTACAATATGTCCCATCCTGAATCTAAGAAAACTCTAAATGCACTCTTTGCTTGCGCGTCTTTACTGCAACACTGTGAACTGCATGTTCACAGTGTTGCAGTGATACTGAGATATCATCTTCCTATGTGTCAAAAATAGCTAAAAAAAAGAATTGCTAACTAAATGTCATGTAGGCTCACTTTCATCCTTTATCTCAGAGACAACTGGACATTCCTGGATTTCTCTTATAAAAGAACCAACTGAGGCTAGAAATTTCTGTCTTATACCCCCAATTTGGGACAAAAAGACCAAACACAAAGGTGTTTTTTTCTTAAATCAGAAGTTCAGAAATCTTGCATGTCACAATACTTTTTCCTGAATCAGTTTAGTACCACAGAACATCCAGAGTTTGGTGCTCACTTGTTTCTTCATGTGCTGGGCTCTTTGATCAAATGACATCTACACTGCATCATCTTAAAACAGATTAATTTCCCTCATTCAAAGGACAGATGTAGCAGAGCTGGGAACCTTATGCGGAATGATATGGACTTGTAGCTCACTGGAGACACTCTGGCAGCCCCAACAAGTAGAAAATTGCAAGTGAAACTGATTCAGACTTTTAACTTCAGTTCAAAGAAACAGAAACAAAACAATCATGTAAAAATTGTCATTTCCCCACAGAAAGTATCAACTTTAAAAGGAAACCACAAACTCACAGTGGGAAAACACAAGTTCTGATTAGCTTTACTAATTACTAATGACTTAATAAATAAAACTGTAAAATATTATGTCTTACTTTTGCTTCACCAAAGTTACATGTATCTGCGTCCTAGAAGATACATGTGCTACTGACCTTTTATGTAGCCCTAGTTTCTACTGGGATTGTAGAACAAAGTTTATTGATAAGTTTTATATCCTAGTGATGAATTATCGATACAGCAATAGGTATTCTCAGTTCTTCTCTTTGAGGCAGCACAGCTTCACATGGCTGTGATTAGAAATGATCAATTAGCCTTTTTTTTTTAATGGTTTCTAACTCAAGTTTGAGAAATTCCTAATAAATAGCCAGGCAGAACCAGCAGAAATAAATGACTGCCTACACTAGTACTGTGGCTACTTTCAGATTTGTAGCACACTCTATTAGACTGTGTAGTGGGCTGAACCTGAGTTGATGGACAGTCTTTTAGACTAATGACACTTCTCACAATTTACATATTTAAACCACATGGAAACGTGGGAATTGCCTTTCGTTCCAGCTTGCCTGCAGGAAGGTGGGGGGCTCTGAGCCTCCGGGCTGGGGCCCCTGTCCCCACCTTTTCCCAACGCCGTGGCATGGACCCTGGGTTGGCGGTGGGGGGACTGTCCCAGAACCGCAGGCAGCTAAAACGAGCCATGGACTGCTCACAGCTAAACCCATCCTTCCTGGGACCGGCGAGTCCTTATCCTCTCCTCTCCATGCGGAGCAGGAGGAGCCAACAGCAGCCGGCAGAGCCTCCTGTCTGCAGCCAGCACACTTCGTGCTGAACTGAAGAGGACACCACGCAGCCAGCAGCACAAAGGGAGCGAGGCTTTCCCCACCGTAAAGCCCGAACAAGAACACTCTTCAACATGGCGGCGTCAGAGCCAGAGAGAAAGAGAAGTGAGTGACGTGGGACGGAGCTGAGCATGGCGACGGGAGAAAAGAGGGTGGCGCCGCGATTCTGGCGCCGAGCTTAAAAAACCTTCTTGCATGCCGTGGTAAGAAACTGTAATATCACAAACTGTCTCTTTAATCCATTTGAAATACATGGCAGGATGAAGAGTTCACGTGTGGCCCATGGAAATTGTGAAGAGTGCCTATGCCAGGCTATATAGAAGCATTGAGAGGCTTTTTAGAGACTTGTGGCGAAGAAAGCCTTTGTGTTCAGGTCAAAATAACTCATCCTTAAAAAGATTAATAACCCCATGTGATGACCCATGTTTGGCAGTGTGAAGGAACTGAGATTTTTCATGGAAGAGACTAGTTTTACACCACAGCAGATTGTTTCTTTCTGGGCGGGTCTGCTGTTGGTGTTAGTTTGGGAGCCATGTGCAGCTGAAGAAAACCCTTTTTTCCTTAAGCATATGAAAGAGACTTTTCAAGAACTGCAACACTGACTAAAATCCCATGTTCTGTTATCCTTTGTGTGAGCTGGGTAAAAGGAGGGAAGTGCTGGAAAGGGGGAGGGGATCTGCTTTAACTTTTTGTTATTTCTCTTTACTTTTAAGTCTGTTAGTAATAAAACTCTTTCTTTGTACTGCAACTGTTTAAGGTTTATGCCTGCTTTGCTTTCCCCTAATTCTTATTTCACAGAAGGAAAATAAGTAAGTAATGGATGGATATTTTGAACCAAACCACTACAGACTGTAAAAGTATGAAAGTATTAAACTGTTCATAGTGATTTGTTTTGTTTATTTAGGACATGATCTCTGTAAATGCCAAAGGAAAATGACCCTTAGTCTATCTATCAAAAGTTATTACCTCTGGGAACATACCTTGCTGGACTAAATCCAGTTGAAAATGACGGAGTATTTTACCAGTCACACAGGGTCTGGGAACAAAATAGGTATTTCTTTATTTTTACATTTTCTTTTTTTCTTTTTTTTTTTCCCTATTTCCTTGTAACTCTATGTGTTCCATTACCTATGTTCTTATTAGGATGATGCCATTTTCTTATTCATGTTACACTGTGGCTTTCATCTTTCTTAACTTCAGAGTACCAGCTCCACATTTGCCTTCTGGCCATGGCCCTAAATGCTTGTTCCAGAGCCAGAGAATATCTGTAACACAATAATGCTCTGGCTCTGCCTCCTTTTGTCTGTTCACCCAAGGACCAACCTAAGGAATCATCAACAAGTGAGTTAAACCAATCTTTAGGCTATCTTAAAATACCACAAGTCTGATGAAACAGTAGGGATAAGAGTTGGGGAAGATGTTTTATAATTATGTACATATAAAACTGATAGATGGGTATTTTCATATGTTTAGTAGGTACCACAGTTAAAAAAAATTCAGGAGAAGAAATCCTACTTTTCCCTCCTTCTTTCCTATGGCAGCATGGTAGTAGGACAAGCACATGATTTTGCTCATCTCTGTGCATCCTTTAGATGAAACAAGAATTTTCAGTGAAAGGAAAGACAAGGTGTCCTTGCTCCTGCCATGCATGACAGACAAGACTCAAGTAAAGTCAGCAGAGGGCTCCATATGGCTTCAGCAGAGGTCAGATGCAAGATGGTCCACACAAACCCTTAAAAAAAAATAGTTACTATATTAACAGTTCATTTTGTATATGTATACATATATATGTAGGCAGGAAGAAGAGGGATACTCAAAATTATGAAGTAAAACTGGATACTGACTTTATTTTGCTGTAATATAATCTTAAAAAAAAAAAAAAAAAGCTTTGCTCTTAAAACATGCTACAAACCCAACAGGTTTTATTGATTTTTAAACATTCTTTGGGCTACAGGAAATAATTTGGGGGTATAATACTAGACTTCCCATTTTGAAAAACCTTTGCTTGAAAATTATATTTGGGCTTCCAAAGTTTGTTTCCCTGAGTTTCAGTGATGCCTTTTCCTGGTCTTAAAATCAAGAGTCACGCACGGTTAGAAGGGGAAAAGGGATTTTACCTTGGTATTTATTTTAAGGATCCTTAGGTGCACATGTCCGGGTCAAATGCACTGAAATGCACCCCGCAAAATGCCCACCCCAAAAGATCTGGTGTAACATTATAGGTTTTACTAATTATCATATCTGTCAAAGATTCCCCAATGAGAGGCACAAATGAGCCCCCCCCTCCCCAAGGAGCCTTCCCCTGGATGGTTCTATCTTCATTTACAGAACATGTTCTGGAGAGGACCTTGGGGTCTGGGGCACACTGATCCCTAGCTACAAAGCTTCTAAAATGTTTAATCTCTCAGCTTGACAAACAAGTCCAAGAATGTAGGCAAAAAGCACTAAGAATACAGAAGTTGTAAAAAGGTATAACGGGGATATAAAAAAAAAAGGCAAAAAATCTTCATGGCATCATCAAAGACACTAAACACATGTCTGTTCACATTGCAGACAGAGGGTGAAGTCAGAATCAGCTGTGGGTAATAAGCATTTATGAAGAGCAGAGCACTAATTTATATGCCTATAAATGGACAGCAATTTAAATTAACTGTAGCTACCAACACTGGAAAATGCCTGCCCTGGATCACAAACATGAAAAAGACTCTAGGGATGCCATCAACTGAATTGACCTCTTGTGTGCATAATTGGCAGTAAGGCCAAAAAAGCCAATGACTGTACTTTTGGAAATTTAATTTAGTAAGGACAATAGAGGATGGTTTTGTTATGAACTTTTGATTATTATGAAAACACTGATTGCATGGCCTGTTTCCTTAGAAACTAACCAAAAGGTGACACATTCTGTTGACTTTCTATTATACATTCATAACATCATCCTTCAATGCTATGTCATAAAGAATTTATGTAGGACATTAATCATGCCTTAACTCAGACCATTAAATTGTTATCTCATTTCAGTGATAATTGTTTACTGCTATAAATGGCTCATGTTTTGTTCCAACAGTTGGACTGTGACTAAAATGTATCCTCAGAGCAGTGTTGGCAAAGGAGATTAACTTCTTCAGAGAAAAGGCGTTATGAAAGTAAGGGAGCATTTTATGACTGTGTATGAGAAAATATGACTTGTAAAAACTTGGTAATTCAATCAGCAAGTGGACCAAATGGAGCAGTGGCAATAAGAAAGCTGACCTGCTCACAGCTATGGGCATCTGATCAACAGTTCTAGGCAAAAGTTTTTGCAAAATCCTCATGTTAATAATGCACCTGAGCCCTTTCTGAAAATAAAATGAAGAGAGTATATTTTTTTTCCCTGTTTATAATTGTTTAAAACAATGTCAGCTGAATGTAATAAAAATTAGTTATGAAATATACGTGCAATTACGAAGAAAACACAGACTGAAAACTAAAAGTCAAGCATTTACAGAAAGGAATGGTCATAAAAAACAGTAAACCTGCCCCTCAGCATAACTCAGCTAATCAGAGTTATGCTGTGCAACACAATGATTTGTCACCTGCTTTTAGATTTCCCTATTGACTCCTGTGTGGAATAAGAATGGGATCAATTTAAAGCAGTCCTTTATTCCCCTGGGTGCCATCACTAATGCTGCTGTCTGTTACTGCTTTCTAAATGGAACCCAATGATATATTTTTCTGTAGCAAAGTGTCTACTTTATGAGCATAATAAATAGCAATGGCCCTTTAATGACAACTTTAGCTTTGGCCATTATAGTACATTTTAAGTGCTTAAAAACACTAATGGGAGCTATCCAGTGTTAATTATACTTAAGCTATGAGTGCTGTACACAAGAACTACTGCAACATTAAGTAAAACGGTTCTGCTAATCCTAATTACAGCCTGTATAGAAGAGATAAGAGAAATCAAGTGCTCCTTTACAGCAAGTTCCTAAAACAGCAGACAGGAAGGACAAATTGGCTGGAAAAGCACTGGAAGCACCTTCTAACATAGGACTTGATCCTTATTTACACCGTTTATATAAGCAGCTGCTTGCATAAGTTCTGCTGTTCTGGACTGGCCCTGTCATCATCACCCCTGTACAGGGCTAATCTGTGCCCAGCTGGCTGCAGCTGGGCTCTGTACAAACATGAATTAACACAGACACTAATCTGAACGAGCAGTCTGCAGACTTTAAGAAAACGGGGATAAAGGGCAGGCTGAACAGACCAGTCTAGAATAACCTTGACTAACGCTGTTTAACTCTGGTGCCTGAATTCAGATGGAAGCTGCTGGGCTAGATTTCCAGGGGTGATGCAGATTTTCCTGCAGCAGCTATTCATGCCTGTTTATCTCCACAGGAGAGACTAAGATGACTATGCTTCACTTTAGACAACTCAATAAAATGCCTAAAACTGGGTAAGGGCAAATGAATATTTGGCCTACCTGCTCACAAAAAGTTAGTGCTCACATCTTAGCTGAGTGTTTAAACACAGATAACTTCTCACTGGCTTACAAAAGTGTCTTGGGGTGACTTTATGATGTGTGTCCCATATCACTGCCCTATGCCCAGGAATTAATTTTGTGCCTTTCTACAAAAAGTCAAGGACTGCATATTTTGACTTTTTGAAGCATTTCAACAGGAGCAGAGGGGGAGCAGAAATCAGAAAAACTCTTGAAAAATACAAGTAAAATTAATTCAGATAAAGTCCACAAATACTTCAGGCATGAGCTCTGGAACAAATGTTGTTCAAATTACAATGTCTGTATGTTAGCACTGGTCTTTGCTTGTCTGTGTTTATGGCAAATGATAGAGACATACAGAGAAAATCATAACCTTCTCAGAAGGTCATGGGCATCTAACAGAAATAATTGAAATGCACAGAAAAGGAACGTGTTCAATCAAAGAAGTGTTTTAATGTATTGTTTTTTAATTCCACAAAGTTCACTTTGATGACTTAGTGTTTCAACACACTTATTTCCAGCCAGTTGAGGACTGAGTTGGCATCAGAAAGAACACAACTTAGAAACTTATCCTTAAAGTACTCTGAACCTTCAGCTACTTTATTAATTTGCAAATTAACCAGGAGAGAAAGTAACAAGAGACTTCAGCATACTAGTGATGTCCTGACTGGGACACTAGCAAAACCAAACCTGTCCCCTCTCTGTATCATTCAAATACAATTTTTGTAAACTCCATTTCTGTTCAGACTTTTGGTAACAGCTCTGTCTTGTTTACTATATCCATACTCAGCACTTAGAGTTATTTTGAGGGTAAGAGTCCCTGTTAGTCTTCTTGTTTTACAAAGGGCTCCTGAGTTTATCAGCAGCTCAGTCATCAGGATGAACTGGGACATTGGTTTCAAAATTAAAAGAGAGAATAATATAATCAACTGAAAGCAACTGTGTTGCTTGAAGCTAGGTCAGTCAGGTTTTTATGGCTACAGCTAAATGCTTTATCTACAAGTTTGCCAGCACTTGCTTGAAGGTAAATTACTGAAGAAGTCTTAAATTTAACTTCAAATAAGAATGCATTAAAAAAAGAAACAAACCAAAAACGCAATGAAAATGTGCCTGCGACTGATGTTATCTAATTACTGCGGATACAGATTGTGGTTTCCTGTTTTATAGATTTTTATTTCTCCTACTGTTCCTACTCTGCCAGTTCAGAGCCATGGGAATGTCTCCAACGTGATGCTTTTTAAGGGAAATATAGGCAGAGCTTAAGAGAGCAACCGTCACGTGCCGAGGTAACACCTGACAGGTTCACAGCTGTGAGACACAAATGCAGCCCCCACAGCCAGAGAGTCATGACAGACCAGTAAAACAATGTGCAACAGGAAAGCAGCAGCTCTGGGGAGGGCAAAGAGACAATCAAGACAGACGCATGCTTTTGTTCTCAATCTTAACAATGTCAATCACGATACTGACCTCCTCGGTAAAGCACTGAAAGTCTTACAGGGGATGTGTTACTGTTTTCATTTAAAGCTTTGAGTACAGTTTGAACGAGCCTGTTAGAGAAAGAAAGTGCTACAAACATGTTATTATTCTACATAGTAATAATAAAAAAGTTCCCATATCTTGCAAAGATTGCACTGCATCAGCCTTGATCTAAAACTGAAAAACAATGCATCTATTTTGCATCTTGCAGGTTTCTTCACACTGAGCATTCAAAAGAAGTGTCCTTTGAAGAATCCTTGTCAACTCAAACATCAGTCTTATAAACTGCAAAAATGTAAAAGCTGTTCTTCCTTCGCCATCTTTATGATCTAGTTTTTAAATATACTTACTTCCTCTTCAGATAGTAACAGATTTTCTTTTAGTGGTTGAGCTACAGCACAGAAAAAGGTGAAAGTGTTTTGACCGCTGAAATTTGATATTTCACAGTGCCTTGATAAAATGTCAGAAATCATCCTCATAATTTGTAATCCATCTAGGACTATTTTTGTAAAGCCTTTTCGACATGCAGTTTGTTACTGCTCTAGTCATTTCTTTGGTACTATTTCTACAAGGCTGTCAATATTTATTTTGCCAGGGTCAGATAGCTCTTATAAATATGGAGAATATATGTCCATTCCCTAAATCGACATTGACAATCCATAATATTTAAATAAAATTAGCATCACCAATTTTCAGTGTAGAGTATATTCAGTGAGCCTGCTGCAGAATGCACAGGATTCAGGATAATTAGCATATGAAGCTACTCTTGCCATTTCGCTCCTCTATTTATATTAGAACTCATTACTGTGCCATCATATTTCAGAAGTAGTGATGCAGAATTTGGATTTGACAACGATTCAGGAATGAGCCAGCCAGAAAATTACCTGTGGGGACTCACAGACCTTTCCATAATATCTGCCCACCTGGGCATCACTCCAAGTATCTGCATTTTCATGTCACTCAAGGGTGCTGCCTGCAAGTTAGAGAGCCAGCTGATCTGTATTGCAAATGGTACAAATTGTTTCATTCATAAGAGATAGAATTCATCCTGACAGAGTCAAAGGAGCCAAGGGAGCAGGGGCAGTCCCAGCCTCCACCTCTATCCTTGCCTAGCCCAACAGGGCTATGTTATAAAACAGAGACTGGGCTTGCTGGACCCTGTTCCCCAGGGCCCCTGGATTTATCCCTTTATCTACAGCTGTTGGTAGGTGCAAACAGTGCTGGTAAATCAAGGTAACAGACCAAAACATGGAGCTTCTTCAGAAGTTTCAGATATAAGAAAGAAATTATTTATGATAAAGGTGATAGGACATTGGCATAAGTTGCCCAGAGAAGCTGTGGATGCCCCATCCCTGGAAGTGTTCAAGCCCAGGCTGGATGGAGATGGAGTTCTGAATACCCTGGTCTAGAGGAAGGTGTCCCTGTCCACAGAAGGGGGGTTGGAATGAGATGACTTTTAAAGGTCCCTTCCAACCCAAACCATTCTGTGATTCTTTGATGCCAAGTTACAGCTGCTGGACTGCAGGGTCAGCAGTTATTTGTCACACTGGGGATGTGTACAGGTACACAATCAGCTTCTGGACATAATCCTAAATTGGGAGGTTCCAGCTATCCAAGGTCTTTTTTGTTCTATTCTCAGTCTAGGGCTGTAATTCATCATCCTTTCAGTTTTGTCTAACCATTTGCAGTACTGAACACTAAGCTGAATAATGAGTATCTGTCCTCTAACTTTGCATATATATATACACACACACATATATATGCATTCTGGAGGATTATTTCTGTACAGATCACTTCAGATTTGAATTGGCACAACTGAAGGAGGGGTGAGCTCTCCAGTCTGGAAGTGCACACCGAGAGGGACAGGATGCTGGCTTTCAAACTAGAGAAAATGTCTAAGCAATCAGCACCTTCACAGAAGGATGCCAAGAAAATAAGGGAGGCAGAAGCTACCAGGGGCTTAAGGGAAGAAGAGAGAAAGTTTCTTGTAACAGCGCAAATGCTGGAGAAGGTAGACTGGAAGTTTCTGAAAAGAAGACTTCTGTCTGCTGCTTGTTTAGACTAAGATCACAGAAATAGGGCTCGTTAAAAGTTTCTTGAAGTAAAGAGGGGTCCAAATTATTCTTAACTTCTGTTTTCAGTTTGCTTGCTTTGATAGTACATCTGAGAAACAGTAACATGCAGGACCTTACTTAACAATAACTCATTGAGACAGGCAGAAATATAATACTTATATCGACCTGATCTACACCACTGTATGATTTTGGTGTCACTGTCCTGGGGGGGTATGGGGGGGGGGGGGGGGGTGGGGAACCCACTTTATTTTGTCCTACCTCATATACTTACCAGTCATTACACCACAACACTGGAGGCTTGGTAACACTTAGTCCCATGCACAAGAAGTAAAGTTCTACTGCTAGCACCTTTCAAGCATGCCCTTCCCAAAGAAGCTGTTTCCTTTGGAATATGTAAGATTTGATCTCAAATTGTATATAAGCAATTCAATTATGTTGGCCAATTTCAGGCAGAATACCTCTTTTCTAGGATAATTCCTCTACTGAAATGGTTAAGCATTTATAGCTTGGGATGGAATTGCTGAAGGGATGTACCTGCAGGTCAACAGAGAACTTCACTCTGCAGTGCCATCAATCTCACAAGGACTGATTTCATGTAAATGAAAATAATGGATTGAGACCTCTTTTGTCTGCTAAAACTTCTGTGAGAAAAGCATGACAACACCTATGAGGTGTTCAGTACTCTCAGTGTCTTCATCTGCCCAAGTCAACAGCAGTTTCTGGCATCGAACACTACACAAGAATTTTGCAGCATCTTAAGACGCTCATTCTGCAGAAACAAATCTCAGTCTAAAGTCTTCCCCAAACGTGCAGAGCATCACTTATCCCCCTCATCTTCTCCTGACCAGTGACACTCTTGTGCTTAGCATATGTCATTTGAGATATCAGGGAAGTCAGTTTGAGAATTTACAAATGATGTCTGAATGGGAATTGTGGAAGGAATTATAACGCGGCATGCAAACGTTGAACAGAATGACCACCTCTCTCTCTCTCCATTTCAGACCCAGATTTTATTCTAAATTGTGTCTTTTTTCTTGCCTAGGTTGCACATAATTCTGGTGGAAGGTAATTAGTAAATAAAGATTTTTGTTAATAAAGATTTCCTTAGAGTTGATGACGTCAGTATTTTTTAACAGCTATGAAGAAAAGAAAAAGGTAGGCTATATCCCCTAATTATCATATAGCTACTAGCAAAGGCAATATCCAATAAAAATTAAATAATTTACTAAAAAATTACTTTATTAAAAAGAAGCAACCCTCTTCTGAAGAGGTCATGTTAAAGCACATTTAAAATATCTGCTTTTTATTCTAGGATGCTGGAGGTCACTATAGGCTTTCTCTTTTGGTCATCAGAGAAACGTGTCAGAGAGTCTCTTGTCCTCAAAACAAAAGTGCGAAGTCCATGTTTTCATGGGTTTATACTTTTCCAGCCAGTAGGTTTCCCAACAAAATGGATCTTTTGCGTTTACAATTAATTGGTACAGAAGTTTTGGCATTTCTGAGTATTAAAGGCATTTTTTTCTTACTTTTGTGGCCTAACCTTGAACACCTTTGAGGTACTTTATATCAAAATACTACTGTGTCTTTGCCAAATGTGGCTTCTGAAATATGGCAGATGAAGACAGAATTCTGGACCCAAGATACAAAATTTCAAAACACTTAATGCTCATATTTAATTTTTTTAAATAAAGAATAAAAAGATTACTCGTACATATAACAAGAATATTACAGACAAGAGTGGCATATATTCCACATTAGTACCATACATTATTGCTAATGCACTGAGTGTATGCTTGACTATGATGTGAATATTTGAGTAATAGTTTATCAAATCATACATTAAGATTCTTACAAAACCTTTAAAATGATTGATTACTACACTCTTGAAATATACTGCATTCAAAACTTTGAAACTATTAGGTACAGAAGTGGGACCACAAATTAAATTCACAAAAAAAAAAAAAAATCAATGAGGAATATTCTCATAAATGTGAAATCGATCAAAACGTCCACCTTTTCAATGTTGTAAGGGGGGCAAAAAGGAGTATTTATTTATCATTGCAAACTTTCATAACCATAAATCAGGATCAAAGAATGGTTGATACTGGATAGGACCTCTGAAGGTCATCTCATCCAACCCCTGCTCCGCTCAAGCAGAGCCACCTACAACCCAGGAAGTCGTCCAGGTGGCTTTCCAGTATGTCCAAGGATGGAGACACCACAGCCTGTCTAGGAAACCTGTGCCAGCTCTTGGTCACTATTATAGTGAAGAAGTGTTTCCTTATGCTCAGAAGGAGCCTCTTGTGTTTCAGTTTGTGCCGCTGGCTCAGGTCCTGTCACTGGAAGGAGCCTGGCTCCATCCCCTTTACCCACTCCCTTCAGGTATTTTTATACATAAATAGGTTCTACCCTGAGTCATCTCCAGTCCCGGCTGAGCAGTCCCAGATCTCAGCCTTTCCTCATTAAGAGGAAGATACTCCAGTCTCTAAATCCATGCCTATGGAAAACATGACATCCTTGCCTATTCAAGTTTCCATCTGGATGACATGGAACTGGCTGATTTACAAGGATGAAACTGTAATAAAGTCATTCTTTACAAACTAGTTGGACCTGCTCCTTCTTACTCAGAAAGATAATTGTCAAGGCCTGATGATTGTTATTTCTATTCATACAAATGGAAATTGCTAGGGTGTTTTTTTCTCTTTTTATAGTTTTATAAGTGAAATGTGGACAACCTTGTGTCTGAGAGAGAGATCAGAAGCATAAACTTGCCAAAGCTCTCATCTTATCTAATACACTTCCTGTGTTCCTGCTAAGCTGATTGAATTTTTCTCTGTTGGCACCAGTTTATGTGAGGAAACACCACTGTGTCCAAAGAGCGACACCAGTTTTCAAAGATTTGCTCAATTACCCTTTCAACACTCTTAAATATCTAATACTTGTATTTTATAACAAAGATCATAGATTATAAGCTTGACCTGTTATACTCTTTATTCATTCATAGCTACATAGTTAATGAATTTCCTCCTTTGTCTAGTCCCATCATGTGTCCCCCAAGGGAACTGACTGTTTAATTCCATGGCAGGTAATTATTTACTGCTTGCTGTACACTTGTTGTGGTTTTGGTTCTGGTCTTCTTCTGTTTCATTACATTCTGTGATGTGTCTCATTGAAAATCCTGATGATCCCCTGAGCTGAAAGTGATGGAGCCACTGAGAGCCTCAAGGCTAAAGCTGATAAATGGATGTACCACAAGAACAGGCTACTCTGAATTTTGGTTATGAGGAGCACTTGAGAGAGAAGATAGTGGTCTTAATTAAATGTTCATAAATATCATTAAATACAGACATCCTTTTCAGGAAAATGAAAATAAGCATTTTTTAATGTCTGCTCCCTGATTGCAACACATCTGTATCTTCCACTTTTTTACATTTTAACATCCTTTTTCCTCCCTAGGGTGTTTTTTTCTAAAGCTGTGTTGAAATAGCCACGCTGGTAAATTAAATAGATTCAAGGCATTTCTGTGATAGGAAGGATATTTAACATTGCAAGGCTTTTCCTTGTTTTATAGTTTTAACAGGTTCCTGCTCACCAAAGCAGAGCGAGTTAAAACGAAGACACTGTATTGCTACTGGGCAGCGTGTTTGACATCTACAGGCACTAGGAGGGTACAACTGCCCCCAGTGTGCCTTCTGGGACATCCCTTCCAAAAATCCAGAGGCAGGACATTCATCAGCATTGCTGATGTGCTTAAATTCCTGAGTGGTTTCTCGCTTTAAAAAAATTAATGGGATTTTTGCTCCTAAGTGATTAAGAACACTTGAAAATGAAATAGAAACCTGAAGGGTTGGTTGTTTTTTTTTTTTGGTTGGTTGGTTTTTTGTTTGTTTGTTTGTTTGGGTTTTTTGTTGTTTTGGTTTTTTAGGGTTTTTTGTTTGTTTGTTTTTTTGGTTTTAATTTGCACACTGGTACCTTGCATTTAATACAGTGGATGCATTTTTCCCTTTATTGTTAACTGCAGAGGAAAACCAGGTTTTTTGTTTCCTATTTCAGGTCACCTCTGGGAAGTATGGCTATTGGACAGCTTGGTCAACTATTGAATTAAGTTAGATTTCTATATATACAGTTTATTGATATGCATCAGGCACAACCACAAGAGTAATTGCATATCACAGGCTCCCCAGGGAAGCGGTCGTGGTCCCAAGCCTGACAGAGTCCAAGAAGCGTTTGGGCAATGCTCTCAGGTGCGTGGTGGGGTTCTTGGGGTGTTCTGTGCAGGGCCAGGGTTGGACTTTCATGATCCTTGTGGGTCCCCTCCCAATCAGGATACTCTAGGATTCTATATGTTCCTATAGTAAAACAGTCTTTAATCTATGCAGGGAAAGAAGCTTTGCAAAAGCATTTGTTTTCAAAGTAACTTTTGTAAAGCTTATCTACATGGGCACAGAGCCAAGACAGTAAAACACACCGTGCATGCCAGACCAAGCAAACACCACTGCCATCATTCTTAGATTCCAACAGTTTTGTTTTCTCTATGAACTCTGCTAAAAATTACAGTTATGGTAGAGGGTGGATGGATGAATGAATGAATGAATGGATGGATGATAAGCCTTTAGATGGACAGCTAGTGGCTAATGGATAATACTCATCCATAATGGAGCTCAGACAGCATTTTAATAAATCTGTAGGATGCAGGACTTGCCCATTCCGGAAGGAAGAGAAGAAAACAATCCAGTGGCACATTGTCATAAGTCTGTTGAGGTGGAACTGAATGGAATGGTATAACCATCACGCACTGGGCAGACTGTGACAGGTTACAGACAGCTGATAAAATGAAATTTTAAATAAAGGAGTAACCTTATTCTATTGTATCCTGCAATTAAAGCCATTAGGCAAAGGAAAGACCATTTTGATTTCCACCTTTATGATTCTGGAATGTATCTCTTCATTGTGCTGATAAAATATAATGTGTTATATATTTCACCATGACAAAATATAATTGATGTCATGAACAGTTTTAAATTATTGCTTGTATAATGTATCCTTTTAGCAGAAGTGTATTTATTATTGAAAAATTTCTGAAACTTGTTCTAAATTACCATGAAAAGCACCAGAGTGGAAGAAAAAGATTTGTCAATGACAAGACCAGTTATTTGAAAGATTTTAACTTTCAAGTCCATTTCACAATACTTTCAGTTCCTATCTTCTTTTTCTTAGGGGGAAGGAGAATAAAAGGGATAAGGGAAGAGAAATACCCATTACATTTATGAAACCAGATAAAAGCAGCAATAAAGAGAATGCTATATGTAATAGCAATAAAAGTTTAGAAGCGTGTAATTTCATGAAAACAGCATCTGTAAAAAAGAGTAAGAAGTAGAAAAGATTTTCATCACCAATACCAACATAAAAAAAATCAAGCCTCTTCCAAACTAATTAGACAATGTTATCTTTTACATTCATAGATGTGCCTGGCAATGACGCATTATCGCTCAGGCTTAAGCACTGGATCATTAACTGAGCAGAAATGTTACACGCATTTGTGTATACAAGATTAAATGCTATACATTCCTGCAATGTTCCATATTCGATTATATCATTTTGGCCGCTCTTTTATCTCTCTGTCACTTTCAATGAGCTGTAAATTTGATAGCATGTTTACAGATATTTTTCTTCCACTGACTAAACTATCAAAAGCCTGTGTGATGATTGTATCATTTCCTTGGCCCCTTAGGATTAGAATGTGCAATGTTCTAAAATGCATTTGTATGGAATGCCTACTCAACATATTCTGCACAGCCCTTTGGTCTCCCTTAGAAAGACATCTCCACACCTCCCAGACTGGTTGCTCTTGACTACAACAAATAAGACAGAAATCCATCAAAAATCATTCCCACATGGAACAGTATTTCAGATCAGGATGAACTGCAAAAGTACCTGAGGGGAAAGAGGTAAAAAAGTGATCATGAAAAAAACTTTGTCTAAAAGCTCCTAAATGCTCTAAGAAGTGAAGTGGGCATTTTAGAGCTGAATGCCTGGATATTCTAACCAGAGTCATCATCAGAGTAGATCTCACAATCTAGTGATTTAACAGCTGTAATAGTATATAACAGTACTACAGAATACCATTTTTCAGCTTATAAGAAGAAAAGAATCATAGACTATGCAATGTTCTACAAAATCAAATGACAAATATTTACAAAACACAGAACGGAAGGATGTTTTACCACCAATTTTAATGTTTTGCTGGCTGCTGAGCAACTCGGAAATGCAAAGCGCCACCAAACAGTTACACACAGAGCAAATTTTTGACTGGGAGACTGAGATTGCTCTACTGAGCAAGCTGGTCGAGTGCAAGGTATCCCTGCCTATGGCAGAGGGTTGGAACCAGATGATCTTTAAGGTCCCTTCCAACCCAAGCTAGTCTATGATTTTATGATGATTCTATTACCAACACTTTTTCACTTTGTCCCAGGATGTCCTGTGGTGAAGATACCAAACACATCTAGGTTCACACTTCAGTGCCTCTGCAGTAAGGACCAGTAATGCCAAATGAAGAATAAAATTATTATCCTAGGTCTCACAAAAAGCTATCTCCTAGCTCAGCCAAAACAATTAGAGTCTTGAGAGTGAAAATCACCATTTTCAGACACTATTACAGGAAACAAAGTACTTCTCTGCACAGATCACCTCTCTTCCCACTAGTGACTGATTACAGGACCAACCACAGCAATTCATTATCTGGAAAACAGATAACGGAAGGGTATTTAAAGTATTTTAAGCTGTCTTTTTAATCAAATTTAAAGCTGGGAATTAGAGAATCAGAATTATACCACTAGGCAGATTCACAGACCACCAGAGAAGTCTCCAGAGAACACAGAGTTCACCCTTGTTCTGGCAAAAAGCAAGACACAAGAGAGTTTAGTGACCACTGGAAAGATTTAAAAGCTGAATTTATCCTACCATGTGCACTGCAGAACAATTAGAAATCTGTGAAACACTAGGGAGAACAGCAGAAAATCGTATCTGTCCAGTACGGATTCAGCAAGTTAATAATAGGACAAGTACTATTTACAGGGAAAATATTTACACTTTAATATTTTCATGTGTACCAAAATATAAAGCTGTTTAATCACATTTAGATTGGATACAGAAACAAAGCTCATTGTTGCCTGCACATACAATTTATTTTATCCAGGCTTCAGTTTCCCCTTCAGTGACTAAAACGCAGTGTAAAGGTGTCTTTACATCTTTAAGAAGGCTTCCTAACCTACTGCCTCTACTTAGAAAAATACCATTTGATACTTTTGAAGCATTCGAAATAATTTTTTAATTTTGAAAAAGACCTGTTAGCATTATTGAATCACTGACTCTTCATTATAATCAGTAACTTTATGGGTTAACACCAGACAAGCAACAAAACAGAAGTTATTAAAATTTAACCCACCTAATAGTGCTTTCCCACATACAGCCAGATCTTATTTTCACTGGATGACCTGATTCAGACCTTGTTGGTTTTTTGATACTAAAAGGTGTTAAAAGGAATCCTACAGTCAAACAGATATATGGAATAAACTTAATGACAATATTGTAGATCAGATTTTTTTAAATGTTAGACAATGTAACTGGAATACTTTTGGCATCTACAAATGTTCTCAAGACCAAAAAATGAATAAAAACAGCTGTTTAATGCATATTTTTAAAATATGCCTGTAGACCAGGTAATTCTGAAGGTTTGGAGTATTAAATTATGAAAACATTTATAAACAATTCATCTCATTAAGAATTCTTTGCTGATGAGGAAATTTAGTTTTTATTCCCTAAGATTCAAGATGCAACATCAGGGAGAGAAAAAAATAGTGAGTTTAAAGGACATGTTTTCTGCCTCACATTAAGTATGTCAAAATATGAGCGAGCAGTGAAAGACAAGGTACATTTATTTTATATCTCTGGATTTCTCTGTAATTATGAGATGATATGGAGAAATTATGAAGGAAAAAAAAGAAAAAGTCAACTCTGAAAGTGCAGACACCATTAGGAGAAACACAGGGTTTCTGTCTGTCTAATTCTTTCAAAGGTTGATGAATAAGGACCAAAAGTAGAAGACTTTCACCGATTCCAGAGGTAATACTGATGAGAAATACACAATCTAGTTTTGTTTCCTGTGACACAGTTACATTAATAGATAAACTTTCAGGCCCCTTATAACTGCCTGGTGTCCAAAACGCAAGACTTCAGGCCACAGGTCAGCTGATGGAAGCAGGTCTGTGCCACAGTGGGTTATAGTGCACAAACCCTTCATGTACAAAGGATAGCTGTGTTTCTGCACCTGGAGTTGCTTTTCCCAACAGCATTGCCTGCATGAGAAGTCCTGGCTGGACTTGGTGAAGCACTGTGTGGCCTGAAGATGCCTCAGCCTCTTGCCCTTCATGCCAGACACTGAAGGATGGTGGTTCCACATGAGGCAAGGCTGGCATCTGCCACTGGGGAATCAATCTCACATGGGGAGAGAGCTGGTGCTGAGACCACAGCAGGCGACAGAGCCAGGCAGAGACAGAGGGATGAGAAGCGGGGTCAGGAGAGTGATTCTCACACAGACACACCAGTCTGAGCAAAAACTGTTCCAGTCCTGAACAAATCCTGAGTTGGGTTCTTCAAAGATAGACATGTCCCCGCTGCCAAAGCTTTGCTGTGCTGGATCTGAGCAGACAGCAGATTATGAGTGGATACACCATATATGCTCATTCTGTGTACTAATCCATCTTTTTCACACTGCCACATGAAGAGTCTTGAAAATACTCCTCACAGCTTAATACATTATGTTCTGAAGAGTGTGGCTGATTTTCCATTGCCTTGTGTTACCTATGATTAAGTACGGTTAAAATACTTCAAAATCAAGCATTTCACAGATAGAAGTCTTAAAAGCTTTAAAGACTATAAATCCTGGGAAATAATAGAAAAATCAATCCAAAATTATAGAGAATTCTTGGCTTGGGAATGTAAGCTTTAAAGAACTCAACTGTGAGGAGATCTATGTTTGTCCGAGGCAGGTCAGGCTGTTGTGTGAAGCACAAGCCTGTTTCTATACTCCAAAGGGAACTTGAACCAAAGTAAAGTTTGGAGTGTCGCAATTTTCAGCTAAAGAAGTGAGGACTCAAAAGTAAATGCTCTGTCTAGATTTATCCAAGTAAATAGGTTCATGGATTTCTCACTACATTCATAATTCATTGGGATTTTACCATTGTCAGCAGTTCACTTTAAATGTTCTTGCCATCTTTGAAGGACCAGCCAAACAAAATCCTCTTAACTAAGAAGAGAGCTGCTATTTAATATACTTTCTAAACTAAGCGAAACTATCTTTTTTTTTTCCTGTATAAGCTGTAATTTCCTATAACAACTTTCCTCAATTTATTCCTAGGGCTTTGGGGTTGGGAAGTTTGCTAATTTTTAAAGCAGATCTTAAGTATAGGACAGATTTTCCAGGTTCACAGATCTGATATACTGCTGCACTTTGTAAAAAAAGTTATGGGATTTCTGATATGTACACATTGCAAGGCTGCACCTTTCACAAAGTTTGTAGATTCAACATTCAGCCTTAATGATTACCAGCCTTTATTCCTAGATGGGAACACAGTACCTCCAGTTTCTGCTGTCATAAAGTGCTGAGTAATCTCACTGTATATTTCCTGATTTACATATTCACAACAGTGCATGTAATCATACTTTGATTAAAAACATGAGTGTAGCACAGAAACTGGGCTCTTCTGATTTCTACCAGACAAAAATCTCTTTATAATTCACTGCAATAATACAAATATAATCCTGAATAGCAATGAACTGATAAAAAGCAAGGAGAGAAGTTTGCAAACACCAGAGCTTTATGACTTTATTTCTAGGCAACAATCAAATTATTTCTTTCCCAAACAAGAAAAGGCACAAAATGACAGGAACTAATGTTCCATGTAGTGCAACTTCTTTTCTAAAGCAGTAGTCACTCAAGGAATTTAAATGTACACCATGTGGATCAATTATAAATTGATATCTTCCCAAAATCAAGGCAGTTAGTGTTTAAAGGCCATCCTCACTAGAAATTGCACCTAGCCATTACCTTTAACAGCCTCTCCAAGACCTAGCCAAGTTTTGGATGCAGTGACCTATAAAACAAGCCACATAACTTCTGTACTGTGAGGAGATAAAATAAGAAATTAAATTCCTTCTGGTTGGCAAATATTTAAAACAGGTAAAGCAAGAAGGCGCTTTAGCCTCTATTTCACCGGAATTCTGTGACTCTTTTTGTGTGGAGCCAGTAAGGAGGAATTTGAGCCTTTCATCTTCTGTCCAACATATTTATTTCTGGTGCTACTATCACTGTGGTATCCATGCAGATTTTAAAACACATTTCATCATGTACATTCCCCACTAAAAATATTAACATTCAAGGACATTGCATGGCTTTGAAAGAGCTTATTTGAGATTTACACAAAGGATTTTCAAAAGAAGACTCCTAGCTAGTTAGAATTAAATTCAAGTATTTGGGCCTGATTCACAGTTTCCTGTGGATTATTTAAACTAACATTGTTGTGCACTGCTGAAGCGGTGTATGTGGGCCTTTGTGTAAATGACAATTGGCCTCATATTTTGTCTAATGATGTGTTTATTACACATTGCCTTCTGACATTGTTCACTTCTATACCGAACAAAGAGGCTTCCTGCTTTTTGCTTCTAATCCAGTGCATGAAGCAATATGTGAAGACATGCAAACTGTTTATGAAAAATTAAACAACTGCAGCTTTTTATAACAAATGACGTGTTACAGCTGAAAAGCAGGTACGTGGCATGACTTTTGCTTCACTGACACGCATTTCCAGTGCCGTACGCTGCAGACGGCTGCAAAACATGCTGTTTTCTTTCAGGATGTTACCTTGTTTTGATGGCAAACATGACTTGACAGATGCCTCAGCAGAGGAATTGCATGATATCTGACCTTTTTGTGATATGTCATTTCTAGAAAGCCGTGGTGCAGGTGCTCCATCATGGGACACATAACAGAGATACACACCAGAGAATGACATGATTCAAAACCTTTTATCTGGTTTGTGACTTTCCTGTATTATATTTGTTTTAGAGCATGTCATCTACTGGCCTTTGTAAAAATGAGATGCCCAGTCTCTGGATACAATGTTTAGGACTGCATTATCCTAAATATTTGTATCTATTCTACTCCAGGGAAAATTTTCTTAGGTTTGTTTTTGGTTGCCTAATGATTTAATTCAGGCAAAGCTGAGGTTGAGTCTCAATTACTACGCTTCAGACAGAGATGGATAACTTTAAGCCCCTTCAAAGGTCACTTCATCCTGGAGCTGTTCAAGGCCCTGTCTGTCTGCTGTAAACAAATGCAGTGAAAAGCATTTCACATCTCCAAAAGCCACAGTACAAAGGGAATAGCAGTATTACCGTGCACTGTGACTGCACACCTTAACCCAGGCTTAAGTCGTGGGGGTAAGGATAATTAAACACACACTTTAGACTACACCTCCACTATTCACACCCCAAAGCAGATTGTTTTCTCTCTGGGGGAAATCCCTGCCTTTCTTAAAATCAAATTACACAGTTGTGAAGAAGTTCAGGGTTAAAAGAATAAACTCACTCTTCTTGTTAGCCCAGTACACATTGGCCTAATTTCTGATCACACCATGTATCTATTCAAGGCATGGAAAAAAACATAATTACATGGTTTTATTTTACCATGGAAAATAGATAATTATGGGTAATTAATGGTTCAATTAAGATGCAGGATAATTAGTACTCAAAGTAAGAAACACTGCCTGGAGATTATGGGGTAATCCGAGAGGAAGTTACACAATTTATTCTAGTGCACTCAATTTACTGGTTATTTGCTATATGTATGCTTTGATCAAGAATTAAAATATTAATGAAAGTGTGGCACACCTTTATTACACTTAGAGATACAGAAAAACAGTCCAAGAGATAACAGTTCTAGAATTTTGAGATCCCAATCTATTTCTTTAATCTACAGAAGTGTTAGATTAAGCGCATCACCCCAACTGTAAAAGTGCTCCTGACAACAGAATAAAAAAGAGAATTTGCTGACTTAAAGCAGGCCTTATAAACTTTCAAGTTCAGGAAGCCCACCTTACCTATCTCTAGACATGAATGCATGTGCTTTGCAATGTGGCCTACCAGCTCGACCCCCGTGAGAAAACACAACGGGACGTACGAGGAAATTAAACCATGGGTTGGTAGTTGGCATGGACCTGAAACACTTACCAGGGCTTTCAGACCTGGCATTACAGAGACATGGACATTTCAGCTCTAGAGCAAAAATATCAGAGAAAATGCACACAGCCTACAAAAAATACCTACATGAACACTGGAATGAGTCATAGAAAAGGAGCATTAGTCAAGCCTGTCTTGAGGATTTAGGCTACATTATTTAGAAATGTCTCTTATGCTAACGAAACAGAAAAGTGATTGCTTCCAGCCTTTGAAAGTATGAGATAAGGAGCTAAAAAAGGGGGGAAAAAAAAAAAAAAAGCATAAACATCCAGACCAAAGTCTGCAGAAAATACATATTGAAATAAAAACAATATGCTTTTCTCTGACCACAATCTCATTTGTGCAAACCAAATCCTGTGAGTATGGCCTGTATTCACTCCTTTTGATGAACTATTTCAATTCCTATACAGAAAAGTTGAAGGAAAGGCTCTCAAGCTTTTTGCTAAAGAGGTTTTTATGATAGAGCCTTTTAAAGTGAGGGGTTTCATTGTTACTCAGAAGAAAAACATTTAAAATGCAAGCCTGTCATGTTGGTGTTATTACTGTTTTTTAAAGAAAGGTTAGACCTGTGTATATTTCATGTTGTGTAGTCCAGTTGAAAACACATTCATCTGCCTACAAGAGATGGAAGTTACTCTGTGGGACTGGCTCCCGCTGCCCCTCCTGACAAAATGGCTTAGACAACAGAGGGTAAGAAAGGCAAGAGAGTGTAAGGAGGCTGAGAGACCTCAACACCCAGAATTCCAAGCATGTACAGTGTGGGGAGCCCCTAACCTGGTGTAGGTGTGCTGAGAGCTTTTGGGGATAAGGTACAGAAAGGATGCCTAGAAATTTCTAGGCATTACTTAACATTGCCAGAACGTTTAATATTGTGGTGCATTGGCTGAATTGGTGATATTAACACTCAGAGTTTCAGGATTGCTGGTTAAGTAGGTGTCATTAATAAGTCAATAAACTGCTTTGGTACTGATCTTATTAAAAGTATGTTAACTGACCATTTTTAGCCTGTGGTGCTACTCACAGGTTACCAGGAAATTAAACAGCATCTCTTGAAACCCTCAGGATGTGGGACATGACTATACCCCTTCACTGGTAGAATATATATGGTGTGACTTTGTTCCAGGCCAGGTGGTAATATCTGTTCTCTTTTTGTCTGGGTACAGTTAACTTTCTTCATTGTAGCTGTGCTCGGGATTTGTGCTGATAACACAGGGATGTTTTTGCTATCACTGAGCAGTGTTTCCACAGAGCCAAGACCTTTTCTGCCTCTCACACCACCCCACCAGCAAGTTAGACTGGAGCTGCATAAGGAGTTGGGAGGGGACACAGCTGAGACAGCTGAGCCCAGCTGACCACAGGGGTATAATAGCTAAAGAGAGTTAAACCAGGGAGGCATAGGGGCAGTTTCTCATCAGTTGGCCTCAGGAACTGGACTAGCATGTTTTTGCAGCCATGTTTAACTTACCAGTATAAACAGATCCCCAGTATTAAGAGAGAAAAAAATTTAACAGCATTAAGACAAATTTTTAGATCAAGAATTTTTGTCCCTCATTCTTGGAGGCAATCAAGACCTAAATGTAATTTTCACCTCTCTGACAGGGAATTGCAAATCTCTCCAAGTGCAGAAAATTGTGTTGCATGGGGCTGCTCTTGGTCTCCCACACAGATGGAAAACCCCAAAGGATCTGGTGAAAGAACAGCCTGCAGACTGTGGAACCAATCCCAGAAGGAAACTTGTTATATTTAATTAGCCTCATGGTCGTATTGAGAGAATTAACAATATTTTAATAAATTGCCATTGTACTCATGCTGTTTTAAAATGATAGTGTACAGCACCCTAAGTTCTATCTGAGAAGAGACCCTCAATAGAGCAGACTCATTAACAACACTGTTGTAGAAGTACAGTGGCCTTTAATTATAAAGCCACATGCAGTCTTCTGACAGTTTACTGTACACATGATAAACCAAGGACTTGCATTTTTCTTTTTTAGCCCAAATTTTGAGGCAGTTTTTACTGGTGTACACTGTAAGTACACTGTGTATTCAGAAACTGTTGATGTGTCTCCATTAAAATGACAACATACATCACCTGTGATGTCTTGGTCCCTAGGGTACCCACTTGGCTCTTTTCAATTCCCTCTATGTATGAAAATTAAAAGTTGACAAAAGCAGGTTTTCAGGTTTCCACAGAGATGAAAGGAGCCTAAGCAGGGAACACTGGGGTTAATAATAAAAGACCCTCATACTTTACCTCTGGAACTCACCAAAATAAATGGTTATTGCTTCAGTGTAGCAAATGGCACTGTTATGGAGTATTTATGCAGTTTGCTGCAACACACAGACTTTCTTGAAAGAAATTAACTTCACGAACTGATCTATGTTGCTCATACATTATTGCAGGATCTCAGAGGAAGCAATATTTCACAAGTCTGTATGATATTAATAAATTTTTGCTTTCTATCCCTTCTTATTGCTCTTTCTTTTTTTTTCCTATACAAAACAAGAAGAAATAGAACTGCCTGAAATAGCCTAAAATCATCGTTCAGGAGATCCAAGAGACAGTTGTGTGACAGCTGTGTGATGGAGCAGCTTGTACATCACAGGACCAGAAGTGTGTTGTTGACAGTGCCAGCTCCTCCACCACAGCACTTGTGTGAATAATGCTTCAGAGCTCCCTTTTGTGGCTTACACCAGGAAAAAAAAAGTGCTGTTTGGGGCAGAACATCTGTAATCAGCAGCAGCAAATACTGCCCCCCAAGCCAGCTGTGCCAGCCAGACACTCCTGTATAGCAGTGCTATTTTTTGACAGCAAAATGTTCTGCACGATCATGCATGTGGGTGATGAGCAGAGGCACTTGCGTTCCTGTTTGCTAATACTCTCTGTTCTCACCCTTGACACCACACAGCAAGGTGGGCACTGCCAATCTGAATTCAGCCCTGGGGGTTTAGACCCAAGGACTGCAGCTGGTTTGGCCTGAGCCAAATGCAGGAGAGAAAGAAAGGCACACTTGAGTAAGGTACGCTTTGCCCATTTATATTTTCTTGTAAAAAATCTGAATTGAACTAGAAGATATCTGCTCACTCACTTCTCTCAAATCATTAGCAATTATTATCTACCACTGATGCCTTAAGAGGCCTCCTAGACACAGAGACTGTACAAGAGTAAAATAAAATAGGTATTTATTTAAAAGGCCTTCAAAGGTACACCCCGGGAGCCAGAGGCTATTGACAAAAATAGACCCCAAGATGGATGACAGGTCATGAATTCTTCACTCTTTTATAGGTTTGGTTCATTTGCATATCAGGGTTAATTCTCCACTTAAAGCTTCAATTCAATGATGTAATTTCCCCTCCGCTTGCCCCCCTTAGAAGCTCTTTGGATTATACTTTTTGGGCCTAGGATGGTCTGGGTGACCTTGGAGAGCAGGCCTGGAGAGGCTTTGTTATGTCTACCTAGCACAAGTGAGCAGACATTAGCAAGCTACAAGAAACCTCAGAGTTACACTCGAAGCAGTAGAGAATCAGGAAAATTTAAAAGTTAAAACCTAGGTATCACCATGACTTTTGCACTATGAAGCCAAAGACAGGAGGGAGAATTTAGGTAAAAAATATATTTTGGCATATATATATATATATATATATATATATATATATATTTTCCATCCAGCAACTTAGTTTCATTTTGAGAAAGGCAGTTGTCTCCAGACTTCTACAAAGAGATTCCATCCACCATCCGAGTGTGCTGAGGCCAGGGCATAGCACAGACCATTAAAGAAAAAAAATCAGGGACAGATAAATAAACAGGGAATTGGTGTCATTCAAAGAACAATTTCTTTTTCTCCGGGAGAGCTTGTCAGCAAAAAACTCACATACACAGCAGTTTCCTGTCCATCTGTGAGACAGGTAACAGCAGTAATCTGATATCTCTGACAGAGTAACTACTGAAAACATCTTAAATGCCCTGCTGACAGTTCAGGGTGGCTTTCAGTATCTCCTAAGACAGACATGAACGTTTTTTGTTGTTTCCCTTAGCTAATTTTTCCCATAAAGTCATCACTCCTGCAGCCTTGTGATATTTAACAGCTTGCAAATTAGCTGAGTGCTTGACAATTTGTATGTCACATTACACACATGCTTTTCCAGCACTGTTGCAAAGACAATGGCTTATCTCACACCACATCAGGGAAATCAGGAAAGGGCCACTGCTTGGCCCTAGTTTTCCAGTTTACAAAAAGCACATATTATTAAACACCTTTCTCTTAAAAAAAAACCAAAAAAACAAGAAACTTGAAAAAGCGTGGCACTCGGCCTTCAGTGTCTCATGATTGCAGATACACTGAATGGAAAGACATTATTTTCAATAGAGACCACTTTTTTTGTGGTTGTCAGCCTTAAGTGTCTTCACTTTGAGAAGCCAGTAAGGCCCAAGCCTTCAACAACAATAACTGGATTACTCTGCTGGTGTCATTAAAAGAAAAAAAGAATGGCATATTTTTTGGCTACATGTTTTCCAATATACAAACCCCAGAAATTCCCCTAAGCAAATATAATACAGCACTTTTTGCCATGAAAAGGTATTCAATTTTAGGAGCATTTCTATCCTAATGACTTTTGATGGGTTATTTTTGTTTTCATCATGCCATTAATAAAAAGTGATAACTCTTTAGCTCTAATTAGACCACTATCATAGAGTCCATTAATAATTCAATACCTCCTTTATCTATTCCCTTCCCCTTCAGAGCTCTTCAATCAGGGCTTATGCAGCAGGTTGCATTTGCTCTGAAAACCCATTAGCCTTCTGCCTCACTTGTGGGCTTTCCAAGGGACGTAAATGGATAGATACATAATTTTATTTATTTATTTGTGTGCTTCTGCTTTTAGGTGAGATGTAAAACAATGGTGGCAGTGGTGAGGAGTGGGAAGAAGGGGCACATAATAATCTCTGGTGTCACAGCCTTACAGCTTAATTTGTCATCTTATTTTTCCACATGCAAGATTCTGACAGCATTGATCACCTGAATCTGTTAAACAATTTTTTCATGAGGCTGACACACTGCCCCAGTGCCTGCATCTATCAACATCTGCCTGATTTATTGGCTTAATAACTGAAAATCATTTGGTAGCCCAGCTCTATTTTGCCTGAACACTGACCTGTGACCTTAATTTGCTGCCTTTTGAGTTCCTTTGTTCTCCCATAACAGGTAGCTCACTAATAAGCAGAAACAGCTTTATAAACTTAGATAAATATTTAACTGAGATCTAGGACTATGAATGTTTAAATTATTCTTCCTGGAAAAGTATAAATAACTCAGACTAAACAGAACTAAGGAAAATCAAAGGCATGCTTGCAGAAAGGATGGGATTTGGAACACTTTTAATATTTCATGTCTTTCTCTGTTCTTATTTCAAAATATTGACAAACAGCTGTTATGAATTTCTGAAATAAAAGAAACACTTCTCTCCCTGCTAAGTCTTTATAACAAAATCCAGAAAGCAAACAGAGTGATTTGTTTTTTTCTTTGAGGTACCAGAGATAAGACTAATTCAATAAGGTGATGCAATAAGGTGGTGACAATTAGAATTGGTAGTCTCAGGTTACGGCAAAAATTTGGTAGTTTAGCAGAACAGAAACCTAATTTAAAGCATATCCTTGCATTTTATTTAAATAATGAAAACCATTAAAAATATTTTACTGTAGAAACATTTCCAGCCTTTCCAGGTCTCCACCCACTGATAAGCAGTGCACAGAAAACCACAAACTTTTTACAGGAAATATATTAGTTTAGGACTTGCTTTAAAACTTTATATAAGCACAAAACACATTTACCTATTTTTTTTTGCCAAACAACACACTGGCATTCAGAATCCCTTCAACATGCCTATGAAACAGCTGTATCTAATGTTGGGATGTGAATTTCCAGTCAGAAATTTTACTCACTTTGTGAAACGAAAACCAGCAGTTTTCTTCAATCATTCGGAAAATGATGACTAGTGTTTGGTAGTCCTTGAAAAAGCATTCTGTAGAGAATGGCCTGAGAAGGTGATTTATGGGGTGGGGACAAATGAGTAGAATACACATCCATTCAGACCTGTTTCTTCCCATCTCCCATTTTCCTGCTCCCTAAGCCACACTCAAAGTGGGACACAGCACAAAACAGCCTGGGTTATAAAACAGGGAGCCAACACTGTTCGTTAGCAATAGGAAAGGAATTTTTTCCCCATGCCAATTTGGCAGAGTAGCAGAACCCTTCTTGTTGTGACAGAAGACTTAAGAGAACTTGCAGAAGCCCATGGGAGTTGGGGGGTATTTCAGGAAGGTTGTTTTGTTGGGAGGAAAGACAGGAAAGTAGTTTTAAAAAAGAGAACCGCATTCACTCTAGCAGTGCGAGAATTAAAGAATAAGTCACCTATGGGACCACAAAGACTATATGGCAGATTTAGCCCTCAAATATGTAGGTAGCCTGTGAAATAACTGGAAAAGTAAGAGAAAAAGTTATCTTTAATTTCAAGACAAGACCAAATTCTAGCAAATCACCCAGGAAGAAAGTATTAGGTTCTTACTCATGTTTTATTTTCTACGATACAAAATTTCTCCTCTAACAACTTCAGAGATCTTAACACAAGCAAAACAGAAATTGGCTCAATTATTCCTGTAGACTAGGATTTACAAGGCTTCTATCTTAAGACAAAGCATACCTACATACACTTCAAAGGTTTGATGAGCTTGACAACAATATCTGCTATTTTTAAATATATTGAACATCTTTCCAGCAGCGTATTCAATGCTTCAATTTTTATTTAATTTTGATTGTAAAAGTATGAGAAGGAAATAACAAAGCCTAGCCTGTGGAGTTTATCAAAGCAAAGGATGATCTTCTTGGATATGGGTTAGTACTACAGCCAGCAGACCTGAACACACTTTTCATCCCTGTGGAAGGTTGGCTGGCCCTGAGGTCAGTGCTCAAGTCTAGGCAGTCATTTGTTATGGTACTTAAAGGGGAAAAGGAACACACTTCTAACAGTGACATCTTCAAAATTTTTCCTATAGTTAATTTCTGTAATATGCAAGTATCATGTTCATGGTCTGTTGTCAGTCAAATTAAGAGCATGTTATTTAATGCCTGTCATCTAGACTGCAAAAATAAGTGAAAACATCTTGTTTTGCTTCTTTTAGTTTATGTCAATTGTTTGCATAATATTTGAAGGTTAATAGTGTGACAATGATGGACCAAACTATGCAAAGAATATCTTTCTAACAATGGACAATTTCCCTGTGAAATGGATTGGAAAGAATGTGATAGTGTACAGAAGACTATATTAAAATTATGGCCCTTCAATCTGATGAAGAGTGGAAATGTTACTTGCTCAAAGGCACCATTAAAATTAGAAACATCTATCTACACATTGTCTCAAAAACTGCTGTAGACCTCTGCACACAGACTCACATGGATATTATTCTGTTTGAGAACTTGAATATATCTCACTTGTAGGATCTGCTTAGACAAGAAGCCATAAGAAGAAAAATCTGAATTCTTGTACTGGGAATTCTGCAGTAGTTCAAGCACAGCTTATAAACAACAACAACAATAGCAACAAAAAAGCCTGTGGCAAATAAGTTTCCCTATAAGACTGTCTTCCTTAATAAAAATGCCATTAACAAATGAAACTTCTAATACTTAAATGACAAAATATTGCTGCAAGATAATCTTAATTGAGATCTCAACCTCTGCACAATTTTTCTGTACTTAATGGAATCGGAAATATTTTAAGATCAATTAGCAATTATAAGAAGTATTTTGCTCCCCTAAGACTAAAGTTTTCTTCAAAAAAGCTCAGGTATTTTCGAGAAGCTTCAGGGAGCCTTATTGTGGCAATGTTCTGAGAAACCTTGTGGGTTTATCTGTTCCAGTGCATCTCCACTTTCATTAGAGCTCTCCACATATGGAACTGATAAATGACAGAAGCTTTATCCTCCTCCTGCATATGTAACTGCATCTTTCTAAATATATCAAAAATGAAACTGTGCTCTCCAAAGGCTTTCCCAGGATAACATTTTGTCTAATTTCTACAATAAAACACCGTTCTACCAGTTGGTTGATAAATTCTTACATTAAATCTTTAAAGACTCTACTCCTCGTATTATGAAAATTGAGGTGAAGTTTCAAACTTGAATATATAAATTAAACAGAATCTAAAAATCTTTTGCTAAAAACTCAAGATTATGACTATCAACCAAATGCCAAGACAAACTATCATTGTTATTTACTAGGAAGTGCATTAGCTGTTGGTCTTGGGACGAAAGAAACCCACACTGCTCAAAACATTCCACTGCACAAGTACACATTTTTAAGCAGGGATATTTGTGGGCAGCAGCAAAGAGAACCATTGCTGCTGCTGGACACAGAAGCAGGAGTAAATTCCAAACAGACATGCAGGGTTCTACAATTCTAGTTCAACATTGCCTAGGAAATTCATATAATTAATCATCTGGAGGTGGCCCAAAGGCCAGTTCAGTGCTAATGCTGACTAAGAAATCAATTGAGGAAACATTCAGATGAATTTTAAATTTTAAAATGAAATACAATCAAAAAACTACCCCTACCTTCTAAGCTGTAACACAAACCTGGGAACTTCATCTAGTGTTTCACAAAAGAAAATATCCCATAATGTTGTAAAAACAGTATTAACAGATAGATAGAAGGAGCGGGTTGGGTTTTTTTTTTGGGGCGGGGGGGTGTTTGGTCTTTTTCCACCTTTTTCCTGGGCCATCAGCTGAAATTGAGGCAGACTGTGACATTAAAAGTTCAAAGGAATCCAAACACAGTGCCCAGAGCTCACAGTCCCATCAACTCCATTGCCCTGAAGGCACCTACCATGGAGAGATGACAGAAGTGCTTTTGTCATCAGGTGCTGAAGGGAACCAGAGTAAAACCTCATCTAATGCAGTAAATGGGTTCTTCAAGGGGTGCCTATACTTACAGGCTTTGCCAAACACACAGATTATTAAAAGTGCTTACAGAGAGAAGGATGGCTGTGCTTTGCAAGGTTAACAGAGACTAACATATTCCAAGTGCTACGGGGAAAAGAAGGTGGGGAGAGAAGGGAGCAGTGTGGAGAGGATCAGCCAGAGAGCAGTTTAGAATAAATAAACAAAGCATAAGGAGAAACATGAACTGTATGTGAAAGAGGAAATCCTGATCAATAATTTAGGAAGGAGGGAACTGTGATCAGGGGAATGCAGTTGATAATGATGTCAACATTTGGATGTGCAGAAAGGGAGAAAACATTTGAAGTAGTGAAGATGAAATTAAAATGTATTGTAAAAAATGCTGAGATTTCAGCAGCAAAGATATAAAAGGATAAGAGAGAAGGAAAATGACAGGAGTTTGTGAAAAAACAAGCAGAACAATCTGGGGGTTTAGCTGAAGCTATGAGTGAACAATTGTCATGAGACTACTTAACTTTAGTTCATTACTGATTTTGCACTCAGAAAGGACAAATTTTTACTTAAACAAAAACTGTGTAGTTTTCAATATAAAAAGGAGCCATGATGTATCCATAACTAGTTTTCAGAAACCAGAAGGAAGAGAATGGATCTTTTATGTATTGACACCTGAGGGCTGGATCACTTAGAGATTACAGTGATCCCAGGGCAATGCATATGATGTTTTGTTTCTTTTGCTTCCCTCCAAGTAAAACCTAACTTTTATGGTGGCTTAGCCCACATTTGATGGTAATAACATAAAGACTTTCTAAAACACTCCATTAAGTAAGCCCAAAGGCCAATGCATAAAAGAGCTGATGTTCCACAACCATTGAATGGGCTTGGGTTGTTTACAAATGATGTGTAAAACACAGCACAAGCGATATAAAATCAGTGAGTGCTCTGCCCTCGGCACAGACCCTTCCCTTCCTCCCCAAGCACCTCCAGGAATAAATTGAGAAGCAATAAAAGCAAAGCCATTTCTGAGCTTCTATAGACGGAGGCAGACATTTTAATCTTTTTTTTTCTTTAACAATTCTTTTTTAATGTATGAAATACAATATATTTAATAAATTCCTTATTTCTCCCCCAACTATGGAATCTTACATAACATAACAATCGGTATAACCACATTTTATTGCACAGGCATTGTCTTAATAAGAGACTTTTCTTCTCCTGCTCTAGCATATTGCACTATGTAATTCCCTTTACAGTCTGCCTAGGAAAATTCCTCTTTCCTAGAAGTTACTGACCATATGTATCTAGGGAACAGAAAAGCAGACACAAAGACATGTTGCAGAGACAATGAAAATGTGGGCTTTTCTGAGGGTTTCAGAACGGACCACATAGGCTTTTTACAACCTAAAAAGCTACTAAAAGTCACAGGACTGAAAGCAAAGCTGAAGGAAATAATTTTCTCTGAAAGGAAACAGCAAGCAGGGAGAGAATTTTTTGCTAAATCTTCGATTTTAATTTCTTCTGTTTCACCCAAGTGAAATTTCTGTGTTTGAAAACTTCACAAGTTCATTTTCTGTTTAAGTAAAATCTTAACACAAGAGTTTTAAAAAGCTCCTTGGGTGTTTTTGGAATGCTTCTGTTAGGAAAAAATGTACAGGTGGGTCCACCTGACAGCCTTGTCAGCTCATCACAGCCTTTGCCAGCAACAGCAAGTGATGCAATCCAAGGGAGCAGATTTTCAGGGCAGTGCTGACAGCTGGGCGTGGGAAGACTGGCTCCAGTCTGGTCACACAAACTGAGTGCCCCCAGTCGCTGGAGCGATCAGGGGTGCTCCAGGACTGCTTCATCCAATTCATTTCCATCTAAAGGAATGCTAGTTTACCTGCCCTGGAGGCAACTGCACAATTCAAATAAAAAACGTGTCAAGTCAGATATCAGAAAAAGGAAAACAAAAGCAACAAGAAAAAGAAAGTTCAAACTGCAAACATACAAATTCCAAGTGCTTTAGATATGTAATTAGCAAGAAAAAAAAGAAGAAATTCCAACAAAAGCCTACCAAATAACATCTGGTTTTGAATTAATTTGATCATTGTACATCTTGGAAAAAAGATTACAGTATTTCCATCACCTATAACTTTTAGTGGAAGAAACACTCAAAAAACATCAAGAGAAAGAATATTGTCAAATCTTTATAAGTAACATTAGCTTGTCAATTAGTGCTGATTGTTGTACTGTTCACATGTGATGGGAAACAAGGCAAACATCCAGAATGTGCGTTGATCAGCACTGATGCAGTGTCCATACTATCTCATTGCTTAAATAATTCATTTTCAGCTTTCAAAATGAGGTGAAGTGACAAACTAGACCCATTTCTTGCCATGCTCTATTTAGTTCATCACAAAGTTTCACCAGTTATAGTAGCCCACAAGGCTGTGATGGAAAAAGCACTTTAAAAGAAGACTTTCAGTGTTCCCACAGAAGTCTCACAGTGCATGCAGATTACAGACTAAAACGAAACCTTTGGAGAGTCAAATTCGTTCTATTTCCTATGCACTGCTTGTAAAGACACAAGCTAGTTTATGAGATCTAGAAGCTGAGGTTAATAATAAGATGCCAGACAAAGCTGGATTGATAAATCTGGTAAAGACTGACCTCTGAATACTCCTTTTGTAGTGTAAATAAACAAACTTTCAAGCACATCAATTTCCCTCTGATCTGAGGAAACAGATCAGAGAGCCAAAGTAAGATGGTTATGCCTTACAGCATCTGGCACAACCACACGTCACAGACCACAGCTAGCAACACTTCCAATGCACATTAGATAAAAGAAAGTCAGTTTGTAAGAGGGGGTTATATTACATCAAGTATTAAAGATGTTTTACAAGACAAATATATTCTTGACTACCTTGTATTTCTTTATATAAAAATCTAAAAAAACCCCAAAATATAATGCACACACCTCTCTGATTATTGGATGCTCTCCTTTGTGAATAATGTGTTTTCCCTGAATAATTTAAGTTTATGCCATCAATGGGGCATAATTAAACTGGGACCTGAATTATCCTGCACTGCTTGCAAGGAATCAGCACTAGGTTTCTTCAGCTTTTCTCATCTGCTCACGCGATTTGATGTGCCTTTGTACTGGCTGAAATAACAAGTAAAACGCTATGTAAGTACTAGCACAACACCACAAGTCCTTCAATTTTGACTTAGTTTTAACATTTCTTCTCTCTGGTTCATTTAGCATTACTTAAAATTGGAATATTTCCATTGGAAGGCTAGTTGCATCAATAGAGGCAACTGCTTCTATTTTGAAACTTACTTTTATATAATTGTCCTACACATCTTCATCACAGCAGAATAGAAAAAAACCGAAGCCAAACCAAACTAAACAAGTCTGGCAGTCACTGAGGATACATTTGAACTGACAAGAAGTTGCAGCTGCGGTTTACTATCCCTTCTTTAAGCCCACCAAGGAATCTTTAGCTCCCCACTGGTACTGCCACACTCAAGGTCAAGGAGCTGAATCAGATCAAATGCTGTTCTTAAGCCGGCACTGTAGTGGGAGTTGTACTCAAGTACAATATTCTCCTTGTGTTGAAATCCTACAGAAACAACGTATCTTGGAGCTCTGAAGCACATGCCCTATTTCAAACCTCCAGATCACCTAATACTATACACTTCTGCCACCAAAATATTAAGACATGTACCACTATTTCACTATTTATTAGTTTTATGGAAGATTTCTACAGTGCTTTTTTTTTATTTCCCTCACTTACCTTTGACCTGATCTTTGCTAGACCAAAAAATATGGTTAACTGTGCACCCACTGCTAGAGGTTTTTGGGGTATTTTTGTTATTTTGGAGAGAGGCAGTTGTTTTATTTTTGTGGGGTTTTTTTGTTTGTTTGTTTTGTTTTTGGGGGGTTTTTTTGTAGCATGATTAATTTATTTAAACAAACCATACTTCTGACAAGAAACATTCAGCTTTCCTAATTTGAATTAACAGCTACTTTACACTCATTTTTGAGAAATGTTGGAAAATTTATGCATCTGTTTCCAGTAATCTGCAACTGGCATTATATGTGCAGTGAGAGAGATTTTTCTTCTTCAGTACTTGGACAAAAATATGGTCTTGGTTCAGGGAAAATCAGTCTCCTCAGCAAAGGTCTAGATAGGTCTATTTCTACTCTGAAAATACACTTTTAATATGTGGATACTGAAGATCACTTAATGAGAAAGACGACTCTAAATCCAACCTGCAATTGCCAAATTCAACCACTGCCTTTGAGAGTCAAATAACAGGCCCCACATGACAGGGCTGTTCAACAGACCTAGAGAACCTCATATTCACCACCAGACTAGAAAAAAATAATAAAACCACTCTGCAACTGTGGAATGCAGCAAAATAATGCTCAATCACACCTTGACAAAAACTTATAAAATCAGAATGGGGAACAGTAAGAAAGCAGAAATTTGGTTGTTTTTTGGGTATTTTTGTAGTTGTAGCTATTGATGGCTTCAAGTCTAGTGCCTTGTACCATAAACAAATTTATAAAACTTGCAGAGTGATCATTCCAGAAAAGCCTTGTAACATTTCTTGGGCTAGTAATGTCTGTCTGGTAGCCTCACCCATAAAGTGCATAATGAATAATAATGTCAGTCATCCATCAGACCAATAACCATTGGCACAATGTACTTCATCCACTAAATGCACAGAAACACCAATAAATCTCAGTGGATTTACAAAGGTACAAAGCTGAACTTTGAAATTGTCTCCCTTCTCCTCCTCCACACATACAACATCCATGACTTGTTTAATGTATTTACTTAATAAATTACAGAGGCTGAAGTTTTGCCTCATGTATCTTCAACAGATGCCATGGAAGCTCAGGCTCCCAGTGCTGGAGAGCAGAAATGGGGCAGCCTGTCCAGTTCCCAGCCAGCAAAGTCTTCCTACAGCACCATTTGATTTCAGGCTTCAGCTTGGCAGCACCATCCACACTTCCCCTTCAGAGGGAGCTCCACAAGTCACCAAACCTAATTATCCAAAGGTACTCATTCAGATTCAGGCAGGAGTTATAATTGCTTAATCTCATGTCATTATTACCATTAACTAGTCGCCCTAATGTGAAATTTCGTCTCCTTTCTTGTGTTTGCACTCTTCAGGCGGGGCTTTGCTGTTATCAAACCTTGTCGCATCTTGGCCAAAATGTGTCTGTCTAAAGGCTCTTTGAACCTTTGTCTTTCAAAGGAATCCCATTAGCTCTGCCACCAGTCACACTGCTGTGATCTTGCAGTTTGTCAATAACTTTTTGATAACAAGCTGTAGTGCTAAGACATTTGAACTTGGATGCTGCCCACAAGCTCTCAGTACAGGAAAAAAGCAGCAGGATGCAGCAGGATTGCTTCCTACAGCCCAAGCAGCCAGCACTGTCCATTAGAGGGGAAGGCAGTGGATTAATGAGAACAAGAGAGATGCTTCAGGGATTAAGAAGTCTTTGCATGAGGGTGAACCAATATTTTAGAGCCAATGGAAGTTTTTTTTTTTCCATAAAGGGGACCTAGCCTAAAGTTTCCAGTCAAATGGCAGCATGTAACAACATATGTTACCATATAAAATAGCATGCTATTGTACTTTTACCTTCATTAAAAGCATTGGTGGAATGTTCCTACTTTTTTTTTTTCCCTTAAATATTTTAAGAAGACAAGCTTAGAAACCCAGCTAAGTAATGGAGCAATATAATATCACCTGAAATCCCTCAAGTTTACTAGTCTATACCAGTCTGCTACAAAACACCATTTTTTGGTTAGTTACTACCTTTTTTTCCTTTTCTTTTTTCCTTTTTTTGGAATTATGATCTCAATTTTGCAACAGAAACAACTTTTTCACTTTGACCTATTTCTTCCACAGGGGTAAAAAATCTCTAAGAAAAATGATAAAGACCAGGACTCCAGAGGCCGTATATGTTTTCTAAATACATTTATTCCCCACCCATCAGAGTCATGCAGGGCAGATTATTTCAGATGGGCTTCATCTTAGTCCAATAACTCCACAAATATCTACTTTGAAACTGCTCACATGGATTCCTTTGCCCTGTTGCCTCTAAGGAGTGCAAGTCTGGGCACTGCTTGGTGTGCTCCAACACCAGGAGCCTTCACTGCCTTGTGCTCTGGAATGCTCTTCCTGTACATCTTGATGCTCCCAGGACAGAGGAGAAATCCCTTTCCCTGCACCTGGTTCACCTGAAATGGCACAGACCAGCCAGGACCAGTGAAACACCTTTTTTGCTCCTGTGTTTGGCTCTGCAGCCAGCCACCCTTAGTGAAGTGCAACCACCATTTCTTGCAGACAAAGAAAACAGATGCCATCTGCTACACACACCATAAATCTTTGTTGGATGGCTTGCACCACTTAAGATAATTAATTAAAAACCATTCAGGATAATTATTTTAAAATCAATGAATTCTAAATAATTGTTTTAAAATCACACAAACAAATTCCCACCTTAAGCAGCCATAAAATTTCGGAATCTGTGAATACATTCAAATGTTTTTATTTCAACCAGTTAACTTTTTGGGTTTTCTGAATTATGTAAGAGATGTTTCATCTGAAGAAATTATTTATTAATTATTAGCAACCTCTTTTCTCCCCATAAATGGAAACTGATAAATTTTAATTCATCAGAATACTTTATTTAAAAGAGGATGCAACTTAAATAACCTGCTAGAGAGGTAGCTCTGCACTATGCACACAGTAAAATAGAAAGCACTTGCTCAATACTTGAAAAACTTGATGCAAGTCCTTTCACAATTCCTTAGTCTCTCCCAAACATGAGGAATTCTGATGCACTGAGGAGTCCACTTGGTTAATTTATACAGATACATTCATGTTTCCTTTGTAAAGGATGGTGCATGAGCTGCAGAAGTCATCCAGCACAAAACACAGTACACTTCCAAATAATATTTCCCAGCACATGACTAAAAGTAAGGTTTTCAACTTCATTGTTTTGGATATCTGATGATGATGAAATTAAGAAAAGAATCTGTGAGGCAGTGATGAACACTAGGTTTCTAATTCCAAATGGAATGGTTATTACTTCTGATACAATCCCCACTTCCACACCCCACCTCTTCTATAGCACTCATCCATTAACCCATATTCTCGAGTCCAAGACAACATCTTGTGTTTCAAGCTGTGTCCATCTTTTCTAGCAACAGTACAGGTGAATGCACAGCTAAGTCAGAGAAAAATCCATTACTTGTTGGCTTTCTGAGAGCATTTTAGTAAGTACATTGAAAAAAAAGTATCCCATTCATTTAAAAACCACATTATCTTGTTATCTTTGTTACAATCATTCAGATGTTACACAGAATAAAATCCTTTCAAGATAGTTAGTGTGGCAAGTATACAAAATGGTTTTACATTCATGTTCTATTTTTATCCTGTACTTTTTTTGAAACACAAAATCTACTTTGCATATCCTGGTACCACGGCCTTTACATGAGAGCACGTATAATCTTGTGTCATGCATACTCCTACTGAGTGATCACACAAACGTCTCAAATAAATTAAACAACATTTTCAATAATATTTACTGAACAACCATGTAGATATCAGAAATATGAATTTTTCAAAGTTGCAATTATAGTATTTCTCCTCTGTATCAGAAATGGTCTGGAAGACTTTCTTTTTAATGAGAGAAGTATCTGTTATGAACCCAAAATGCATCTTTCCTAAATGTAGCGTCTGAATTAAAGATCTCCAATTTTCTTTGGCAGAATTGGCTCAAGATGTTGCCTTAAAACAACACATTGCACATGGAACTAAGTTAGGAAAATCACTTGAATGAAGCCTGTGGTCTCATTTCAGGTTTGTTAGCTTGCTCTGTTACATCTCATTGGAAATACTCCTACAATAAACATCCTTTAGGGGAGATGCATGATGCTTTATTCTGCACAGCACTAGAATGGACTACATACACAATTAAATTAATAAGAAAACTGCATTTTGCAATTTTGAAACATCTTTAATTGTTATAACAAAACCAACTGCTATAAAATAAAATGCACAAAGAATTTAAAGTGAAATTTGGCCCTCCTTGTCAAATATTAGAAGTTTATTCTTAGGATTTACTCATTAAAAAGTTATGCCTCATTTACAGTTTCTTGCTTTTTTATGACTCATGAGGCAGACCAGCACCATGCTCATACCGTGAGCTTTTCCTATCCATTAAAAAAAACCTTTCACCCCATGAGTAAGTGGTTTCATGCTGAGCCCCAAAGGTTTTTACAAACTAAAAAAAAGTATGTTTTGCTGGAGAAAAATATGAAAAGTAAAGAAAGGAACCTAAATGACACAGTTGCAACCAGTGGCCTTGCCATACAAGTGCCAACTTAATTCAATAAATTCAATAATAACCGCGTGTGTCATGAGAGGTTGAACACATCAATTTTCATGTTGACACCAAAATGGGAAAATTATAAAAAAACTGATTTAGTGGAAGTGTCCCTGCCCATGGCAGGGGGTTTGGGACTAGATGACCATTAAGATCCATTCCAACCCCTAAAGATTCTTTGATTCTGTGTGTTATTATTCAGGATTAGTCAAACTCTGAAGCTGCCTGGAAAATTTTGACTGAGACATACTTCAGTTTTTATTAAAAAAAACCCAAGCCAACTTTTAAATATTTGATCTAGAATACTTATTTATAAAAGAGTTTGATCCAAAATGTAAATGCAAAGAGATCCCAAATGTACACATTTTAGTATGAATACAAAGACTGAAATGCTGTGTGTATAGTTTGGAGCTACCACCTCAGTTGCTAAATAAATATAAATAAAGAGAAGTGATAGTTTTTGAAGGTTGAAGAAGTAGTATTCATGGGGATAAGAGTAGGTATTGTTAAGAGTACCTTTGTAGAAGGATATATAAGGTATGCTATTTGTTATGTGTTTAACAAGTTCCTGGAGATTACAATTCTACTGTTAAGGGCACTAATGCTGATATAAAATGCAAATAGATTTTACTTGCACACCCAAACACATGTGCACACTGCAAGAAATGCAACGTGTTCACTGTGGAATATTTTTAAAGAGTGCCCTGAAGAAGACATTTCTAATTAAAGCTCAAGCAGGCATCCTTCTTTAGATTTATTCAAACATGTGATATTACTCTGGCACACCACAAGCTTGGGATATATCCTCAGGCTGTGTAGAACACTATGCCAGAAAACAGTGACTAGGAAAGCTAAGTAATGTCCTTAAAAAAAACCCAAACAAAACAACAGAAACAAGATTCACAACAGATATATAGCCTAATTTAGATGTTAAATATGTTTTTTTAAAATGCTGTTTCTAGAACAAGTCATTTCTGTGCTGATAAATCTGTAAGGAGTTCCCTCACAAGGCACCTGCCTGTTCTCTTGGTCCTCAGGCATGAGGAGGGAAATCTGCCAGTTTGAAAAAAAGATTAATGTGCATATCCAAACCTTCAGTAGTCATCTCATCAAGCACCCTGACCTCTAAAGGAAGGTGATTAAAAACACCAACAAATTAGTAATAGGTATCTGGTTTAATTGAATGCTGTGATTTTCCTTCCTTGGGGTCTTTGGATTTAGAGATCTGCAGAAATAATTAAGAAAATCATGCCTATTGCCATGAGAGCAAATATAAGACAATTTTGCTCTTGGTAAAATTACTTTCTTAAGAAAAAATAGGTTTAACTACATTTTAGAGTTGTTTACAAACAATATGAGCTACTACGCCATACAGTTTGCTCAGAAAGTAATTAACAAAGCTTGAGCTGAGCCAGATTATGTGTTTTCACAGCAAGTATTGACCTAAAATGAACGTATACAATAGCTTGAGAGAATCCAGATTTAGCAAATTATATAGGGAAAAACTCAGTATTTACAGATAAGCAAAATATCTGACAGCAGGTAAAGTAACTTTACTCGGCAGATTACATCCGTGTGTGGAAATGTTAACTTCTAATTTATCAAACAGCAGGAATGACATGGTACTTTACTGGATTTCTGTTCCAGTTTCCAGTCCATATGATGGTTTAATTTCTCTGACTCATAACTGTAAATTCTTATTTATGGTACCACAAGAACCAGTGCTAATATTCAGAAAGCTTCTTTTTATTTTGTGTGTCTCCTATACTACCTGGAAAATACAATTGAAATCACAGCAGAAACTCAGCACTACCTTGGTTTATATATGGTATGCCACTAAAATATCAGTAATTAACAATGTGTTTGTAATATGCTCCCTTTTTAGAAAGGCTGCCCAAGAACTATGGCTACCGGTGGTCTTTGTGCACTGATGATCTGTAGAAGGAAAAAATTCCCCATGTCTTCCAGTGAGGGCCCCCCAAGGTCCAGAAGCAAGCAACCACAACAACTTGGTAAGAGTCTGTGGTCTCTCAAATTCATCCCAATAGGATTGCAAGGAAAACCATAGAACAGAAAGTCTATTAAAAATCATAGATTCAAACTCTAATTCTGAAAACTATACATATATTTATATTACAGCTTAAGTGCTCTTGCTTGAAGGTATCAGAGTTGCTTACTGTAAGAGACGGTCCGAAAATCCCTCATCTGCCTCACGATCATCGCCGAAGACAGAGACTGAACACAGCAGTCCTGGCCTGGCTGAGGTGGGATTGTCTGCCAAGTGTTGCCTACGGGTGTGCCCACTGGGAACTGGTACGCATTCCTGAGGAAAATTAGTGCAGGTCACAATGGACTGTGCCGTTCTTGCTGCCCAGGCGGGAAGGACTGCGCTGAAGCAGAAAGGAATGACCTGTCCTGTACACCTCTCCTGTACACCTGTCTTGTACGTCTGTCCTGTACCTGTTTCCCAAAACAACGAACCCCATAACAATGGCTGTAGATTCCCCAACCTCTTGGCCAGTTGCCCCTCGCTTCTGAAAAGGACTATAAAGGGACCTTCTAAAATAACCGAGTCCGAGATCTCCCCACGGAAAGAAGACGAATCTATTGGCGGAAGACCACGAGGACTTCGTCTCATCCGTTGGTAGCTATTGCCCCTCTTTTTTTTCTCTCTCTCTCTCTCTCTCTCTCTCTCTCTCTCTCTCTCTCTCTCTCTTCTATCGCATTACTGTGTTGTGGGCACTTAATAAAGGTGCACTGCTTTGATTAAAACTGAAATCCCTTGTGTCCTTTTACACTCTGAGATCAATAAACGAACCATCACGACCCCCGCTTGCATTAGCGGATCGTGACACTTACATAACCAAGATTCGTGTCACTGAAACAATTCCTGGCCTTTGAAGCATGGAATAACTTCTACAGAAAATTCACAAGTCCACTCCCAGACAGATGGCAATGTGGCTTTAAACTGTAGAAGCTTCATTAAAAGAAAAGAAAGGCTTGTGGATTGTTGTTTTGTTGCTTGGTTGGGTTTTTATTTTGGTGGTAGTGGTTTTTTGTTTCTTTGGGTTTTGGTTTTGTAATTTTTTGCTTGTGTGTATATGAAAAAGGGTCCAATTCAGATATTAACTAACTAGTTTGGGCAGTTTTTTTAACCCTTCAACCAGCCTGGACTTTTGAGAATGAGTGAGGAATGTGGAAATGAGGTCAGAATGATAGAGCTCAATAGTGTCCCTCCAACCAGGCAGGTGGAAGGGAAAGTCAGTCAAGGAGGCAACAAGAAAAAAAAGAACCTGAAATCAAAGCAAAACAGGGAATTTCAAAACCCCAGAAATGCAGGACACTGGAGGTGAAAGGCCTGAGACACCCACTTGTTATAACTGACTACACTACAGGGTTTTATTTAATCCATGAAAGGTGAAAAAATAATTTGCGTACATTTTCCAGGGTTTCAGTCTCTCCTGGGAAAACGTGTCTGATCAGTGGCTTTGAAGGACAGAAACAGCTTACTCAGTGCTGCTGAGGTTTCTGCAACTCTCCAAATGAATTATTTGCTCCTTCATAAAAAACATCCAAGACCACCCCGTGTTCTGAAATCCTTTTTTAAGCAAGATTGTAAAATTAGCAGTTTGCTTACAGTCTCGGGTAATATAAATTAATATCTTAGCAATCAATAGTGCCTAAGTTTTAAAGCTTGCTTTGTATGTACTTCAAATAAAAAGTTTTATTAAACTTTTAAATGTATTACCTTTCATGCTTTGAATAAGTCCTTTCTTCCACACTTCAGTGATAGAAAGAAACTGCTAAATAAAATACCCAAGGAATTAATCGCTCAGATAGCTCTGAGATTGTCATATGTAACTACATTTACAAATAATGTTAAAGTAGAACCTGTGATATAAAGGGGTTAGCAAATTTTTATGTTTCTCCTTAAGATGAATTATCAGCTCATTTTAGTTTTCAAAATCTCAAGAGAGTTTTGGTACCTTCATGAGAAACAGAATGGGTTACTTAAGCTTTATGTTTACATATAACCCTTGAATGTTCTTTAGTTTAATGGTATTTTGTAATATGTTTGAAATCCAGTGCTAAAAAGCCAATTTACAGCACTTAAAGTACTAGGAAAATAGAAAAATTTTATTCTATTTATGAATAAAAACCATAAATACCAATGCACAGTGGGAAGGTCTTTCAAAATACAAACTGTAACCAAGATAACTAAAGGAAAATTAGTGTTCTTAGGTATACTCCCATTTGTGTGCATGTTATAGAAACAAGTACTTAGAACTCATTTGCCTGAAGTGTCTCAGAAATTATAGGGAATTACTAACTGTTTTGGATAGATGTGTTTATGCTCCTTAATATAGTACCAAAAAACTTACGAGGGCAATTGAAGCAACACTTGTAAACACCCAGTTCTAATAGCTGGAGGTTTTTCACCCTCTCCATGTTGAAGACAATATTTGATTTTGTTTTCATAGGAGTTTACATTTCCATCAGGCACGGGCAGCTCGCATGTTTTCAGTTGATCTGCCGCACAAAGGAAGGCAGACTCTGTGCCCACATTCTCCTGCTCTTACCATGGACACTGTCTGGCACCCCAAAAGTGTGGGCTGGTGTTTACCAGGGAGTTTCAGAAAATGTTTAGCATGGACTCAACATGTTGAGTGCTCGGTCCTGATTTGATATTCAGTGTGAAGTCTACACAGGAGAACATGGGTCTGAAATTCCCCTGGTGCTGAAATAATACGTGACAATGTTCCCTACTCATTTGAAACATACAATTTTTCCAAGTTTTAATGATAAGTTTCCTATGCAGCTGGACATGGCTATAGTTCAGCTGCTCTCTGTAATGAAAGTGTGCACATGAATGTGTCATTGTCTTTCAGGACAGGGAGGTTTCAACTAACTCAGAGTGGGTGCTTTTTGGGGGGACAAAAAGCAGTGAGTCAATACAGCATCTGGACTATAAAGTGTCAGTAGCATCACTAAGCACTACAAATAGATCACAGAATCATAGAATCATTTGGGCTGGAAGGGACCTTAGATAACACCTCATTCCAACCCCCTGCCATGGGCAGGGACCCCTTCCACTAGACCAGGGTATTCAGAGCTCCATCCAGCCTGGCCTTGAACACTCCCAGGGATGGGGCAGCCACAGCTTCTCTGGGCAACCTGTGCCAGGGCCTCACCACTCTCACAGTAAAGAATTTTTTCCTAATATCTCATCTAAACCTACTTGCTTTCATTTTGAATCGATTCCCCCTTGACTTGTCACTACATGCCTTCGTAAAGTCTCTCTCCACCTTTCTGGGTCTACAACCAAAGTATATTTAGAAGCTGTGTTACTTCAAGCTTCTCTCTTGTGGATGTTTGTAGGACACTACCTATATTTGTACCTTATATTGACTATTAAAATTATTTATAATATTGCCCTTACTGAGAGCTTTGAGAATCAGAGCCAGGGTATTGCAGTATTTGGGCCCAACCTGGCTGTCACAACCCACGTTCGACAGAGCTCCAGCCTTCACTTGCAGTGTGCTGACTTCTACCAGTGATTCCCTTTAGGCTGCTTTCAGCCTGCCTTTTCTTTCTACAAAGAACACTACTCCTCATCACAGTACTCTTCCTTACCTTTACAAAGATACTGATTTATTTATAGTTGTATATAACAGCATTAAACCACAAAATTTCCACAGGAACAGAACAGCAACATCATTTGGGAAATAGAGGATGGGGGGGAAAAAATCAGCAGTCACTGTCTCAGCCCATACAAATAGTTAAAATATTGAAGTTTTGGTCCACAGTGAGTGCCTAAAGTCTGATACGTGAACTTCGTAAGTCTACAGCTATTCAGTGTCAGAATTATCTTGTGTGAATTCTCAGGATGCTATTGAGAGGTTAATTACAGATTATTAGCATGACTATGATTTTTAATTGTATACATTCTTAATATAATTAAATTTACACTCATATCAATTTAATCAACACTGATTTACTGGAAAAATGGTGATTTCAGAATTCAGATTGAAATAAATGTAAATAGATTTCAATCTATACCCAACTTTCTCTTTTGGGTCATCCAGTTCAGGTATGTGAACAGAGAAACTTGTTTTTCTAGTTAATTGCCACTGGGGATACAGACAGCTGGTATCTTGAAAAACTGCCTTTCAGGTAAGATTGAGAACAAAATGAAAAACAGAGAATAAAGATTGTGCTGTACTTCTGAAAATAAAACCAACAAATATCAAGTGAAAGGATAATCCTGTCCCCCCCACAAGCCCTAGGGGTCACTGAGGCTCATGTCTTGCAGCATTATCATGGCATGTAAACTGGTGTTAAGTAGATACTGTCAATTTAAGACATACATTGCCTTACAAAATGATAAAGAAACCCCTGCAGTAAAAATGCAAACAAAAGTTATTTTATAATGTTACAAAGGCTCAGTCATTTTCTTGTAGTTACCATTCAACAGTGTGAGGCTCAGATTTATCCCATTGCATTGGTGGTATATGAATACATTAAAGTTAAAACACTTGCAGTCCTCATCTGTGCCTTTATCATGGATTAACTCACTATTGTGTTAAGGTTTGAGTGAAACCCATAAACAGGTTTGCCACGTTAGATATGCCACATATAGTTTGAAAAAGTATTGTATTTGAACTTCATCTGTTATAATGTGCTGTTAGTGTTGTCCAGCGGGAAAAAAATGCATCAGAATTATGTATGGATATAGTAACCTTTAAAACGTTCATGTACTTAGACTGACAGACATTTTAATACCTGCTGACATCTAGGCTTGAAATCCTGATGGCAAAAGATTTGCAACATTTGAGGTCTAAGTGAAACCTCTTTACATTATTTAGTGACTCTGGAAAGCGTATCAGTGGAACTTTGAAATTATTTCCTGTTTATAAGAGAAACAAATTGTTGCTGCTGCAAGCCAGCCAATATTCTTTTGTTTTGGTTTAATCTTATGGTCCTATTCCCCCAGCTTAAGAGTTTTAGCAGCATTTTATAGATAAATCCTCTGAGGTAAAATCTGGTTTACCAAAACAAGGTAGTATAATTTTTAAATGGTTGTTCCTAGTACATAAAAATTCAGGGTTTATTATCACTTAAGTGCTCAGGAAGGACACTGTCAGTAATAATCCTGAAAATACTTGTGTTTAAAGATATAATTATCTATACAAAATAATATACCCAGAAACATTAGCTTATATTATCTAAACGAAATTGTGTTTTGAGGAGGACCACAAGCTAGTCAGAAGAAACTGAGAAGGAGATACACCTTTCCCATCCCATTTTTCCACACACTCCTAGGAAGAGAAGGCAGGTGCCCCTTCTACAGGCAAGGCTTATGAGGAAAAGGATGCCTCACCATGTCTGCTGGTGGAAAATTTCCCACTGGGCCCAGGTTTTCTTCAAATCAACCTGAAGACCCCTTAGATCAGGGGATAAAGGTGCCCTTTACACCCTCAAGGGATATTCCTCTCTACATCAAAATCCAGAAAGTTCTAGCAGAATGCAGACTTAAGCCAAATAAAATGAAATTGATTAGTTTTTTATTACTGAAATAGTGACTGGAATATTTTTAGCTGTAGTGAAATTCTATGCTAATAACCAATTATTTTTGTAGCAATAGATAACAACCCTTCTTTGGGCAGATCTTTGGATCCTCTATCCAAATAATTCTTTAGCAAATGTCTTCTTCTGTTAATTGTCTTCTGTAACATGTTTCAACATTCTGGACTTAATGAAATCATTAATGTTAGGTTAATGAAAGAGGGAATGACTCTGTGTGGAAGAATAAACTGGATTTTAGAAGAATGATCTAATTTAGATATTTTAATGAGTACTTTGGGAAGTGTTCCTGACTACTCAAATATGAAAATTTTTGTGTTCACTCTCTAAAGCCTACCAGATACCACTGTAAAATACACACCAGTAACACACTCTTGCTTATTGTTCCTTTAGACGTTATAAAGGCCACATATTCAAATTTTGTAAAACCAATAATATATACATATTTTTCAAAAGGAACACATTGAAAAGATTCTCAGTAATGATCTGTCTTGATTTTGAAAAACCACATTGAGCAAGTAACAGTGGTACAAGTTCCCTTCCAAAAGAAAGGCCATGTAAATATATGTCATAATCCACTGATTTTTATATCTCCACATCCTATCCATAAATTGAAAATGTCATTGCAATCTGAAAAAGTTTCTTAGAAAAATCCATGTACTTCAAAATGATCTGATTTTTTTTTTTTTTAATTGTGTCAGAAAAACTACTCTAAGAAGTTACTCAATAATGCCTTGCTACATATTTCTGGGTATTTAAAATTAAATCTTGGTTCTCAGAGTTATATTGATAAATCATAGCACCATTGCAACTGGAAGCAGAATGTGGAGGCCCATGTATTTCCATCTCACACAATAGTATGAAAACTTCTTGCAGCAGAAGCTCTTAACTAGCTCAGAGGTTTGTAACTCTCCCTGTTGCCACGACAGCAAAATGCAGACACATATAATCCTGCTCACTTGGATGAGGACAACTCTATACTTACCCTGTACCTTAAAAAAATAAAAACTTATCTGAAAAAATTATATATTGTGATCATCCCTGAACTATTAAAATAGACTGTATCAAAAGCTATTGTCAAGCAAAATTAAAATTATTTTATATCTCTACTGCAGACCATTTAGGAAAGACCTTTTTTTTTTTTCACACAGCAACTATGCAAAGAACACATTTGACATCTCTATAGCCTTCCACCTGCTTCTTAAATCTGGTCCTTCATCTTCCTTAGCTACACTAGTTGTAGACTGATAGTCTGATCACAGACCATCTCATGTTTCTCTTCTTTCTAGTAGTTCCATCTCAATTTTGTCATTTTTAAATTCATGGTCTTCTCAGTGCATGAACTTAATCACTTCATTACCATTATTGTTACTCACATAACACTCACCAGTGTGACATCTTATTCACAAGGAGGAAAGATTTAATTTTAAATACTGACAACCCCAGTGGATGGAACATAAACAAAAATGAGAGAAGCATGTGAGTCTCGTGAAGGTCTTTTCTCTGATCTCAGTGTTCTTTAGCAGGTTGCTTGAGGTTTTTTTCCCACATAAATGAAATGTAGTCAGAAGTGGAGGAACAAAACACTGATACTATTTCATGCCTGCCACTGCATGCTGTGCAAGCATATAAAAACCACTGCAATGGGTTTGGACCACCAGATGTATTTTAAAAGAGTTTTTCATAACTCAATGAAGTTCCCACTCCAGCTGTGCATTGGGAGAAATCATGGGGCTGGCAGTTCAGAATGGCTACTTTGAGTCACCTCCACAAAAATGACCTCTGGAAATTTATTGGCAGTACCTGTTTCCCACAAGAAAGTCTGTCCTTGCACCCTGGAGAATTATTTCTTGCTATCATCATAAGCATTGTTTAATGCCGTCATATAAACCATGGCCATGGGTCAATGTGTTCTCCAGCCAAATGGCAGAAGGGAACTAACAGGGATTTTAGAGCCTGGTTCTGGGAAACCTCTTTGGAAGGATAGATGGAATTAACTATGCACTTATAAATATATACTTGTGCATGCATATATGCAGATCTGTAAACACACAAGTACATACCAAGTATTTTTTATTTACGGAATATAAATTATTTAGATTGTGTTCTAAGTGAAATGAGCTTCTAAAAGCTCTTCCAAGTGCAGACAAAAGTTATTTTAAAAGGCCACATCACAGCAGCAGCTGATTCATATCCTCTGTAAATTGTTTATGTATCTTTAGTAAACACACAAGCCATTTCTATGTGTGTGTTTACATACAGAATATATACATGCATACAAATATATGTAATGCAACTACAAATGCAAATATATACAATTTTGTGATGATGCTACGGGTTTATCAGTTGCACCTATAATAAATATACAGCATCTGAACTTCTCTGCCAAACTCCTTATGAGGTATATATTGATTATTGAGCTTTACTACAGCTAGTATAAATAGCTACAGCGACCAGCCAGTTTAAAAGGGCTTTTCTATTATATATTATTGAACCAAGTACTCTTTCTGCACTTTGTATTAATAACTGCAAATGAGAATTCCGCTGTGTGTAAACTCTGTACCTCTGGCAAATTGGTATGGGAATGACAGGCAGAAAGAATGAGTCTGGAGCTGGAAAAGGCAAGAGCAGGCATGAACAGCAGGATGACTGATGGCAGGTCAATGGGCATGCAGCTTTAATGTGGGAAGGAAGCAGTCAAGGATATGCAGGGGACAGAAGATCTTGCAAGATGGTCACAGTCCCAGGACACTTCTCAGCTTTTTTTGCTAGCTGCCCCCTTTTCTCAAGCATAAACTTTTACTCTAGCCAGTCTCAAAACCAGATCCATCTTCTCACTAGACTGGTATCTTTCAATCCCTGCTTTTGATACTATTCTTGCTAACATTTACCTGGGAATGGACATGAAAAGTAGGAGGCTGAAACTTCCAGTGCAGCCAGGAGTTTGTCTTAATGCAATTTCCCTCACAGTCCCCTTGTGAAATGCAGCTGGTGTAAAGAAAGGAATTTCACTGACACAGAGGGAGTCATTCCTCACTCAGCTTCCACTGAGTCCTCGCCTCTAATTAAGCTTACCTGTCAGTGATCTCAAGGAAATCTCCACAAGTCATCAGTCAAATCTCATCCTCTGTGATAAACAAGGAAATTATGACACTGAGATTTAAATTCACAACAAAAGCTGCTCTGTAGCTGACTGGTATTTCCCTGTGAGCCCATTCCTGCTTGGGCCTCTCAGGTCCCCTTGCACTGACAGATCACTCGGGCACTTGTGAAACCTCCATTTGACTGCCCCATTTGGCACACAGTGCACATATCCTGCAATTATTCCTGTATATGTCACTTTTCTATAGGGGCATTACTGTTCCTCTTGGCATTTCTCTATTCAAGTGTTAGTTCAGCACTCTGATGAAGAGACCTCATGTGAGCCATATGCCAGTTACCTATCTTGCTGTTGCATTTTTTGATTTCATATGAGTGCTTTGGAAGTTGTTTCATATGAAATCATGCTATTTACTACCAAATGTGGGGCTGGTGACTTAGAGGATGCAGGAATACATTTTAAGTTCAGAACAAAACAGGTTGCTTTGTGTAGCTTTCCCAAGCTACACAACAGAAATTCGAATTGGGGGTTTAAGAGCAAGTCTTGGGAGCTCAGCAAAACACCATGAATATTTCTCATTGTCATTCCAAGACGAAGAAATCTGTCTGAGAGTTTCTACAAGAGAAAGCTCACGAATATCTTTTTCAGATACACTGATGGGTGCATTAGCAGGGACAGGTTGTCAGCTGTCTTTCAGGGAACACAAAGACAGTGGTTGTGCTTCATCCTTTTTTGGTCTGGTAAAGACAAGCCAAGATTATGTTTAAACTCTAAAACCACCGTCTGAACAGCCAGTGGAATTCTTGGTTATCTAGAGGCAGCTGAACATTGGATGCTCAGAAAACACCTCAGCAAATGAGAAAAAGATTGAGACTGAACTCTCCATCATCCTTCCAATGAAAGCACACAATGAGAGAGCTTGAAAAGAGGAAATGTACAGAAAGAAAAAAGCCAGAAAGAACAGCTGTATTTTTTCAGGGTTTCTCCAGAAAGCAAGTCGATATTTGTACATGGCAGAAAACGAAAAACCACTTCCTAGAGTGGGCAAAATGCCACACTAACAGATGGCAGAAGTGCAGGCATGCAAGAGAACAAGTTTATGAATTGATGCATGGGCATGTTTTCTGTCCAGGAATGTTGAAACAGCAGCTTTTGGAGAATTATTTCAACTCCTAAATTTACAGAACCATGTCATTACCAGCCTAGCTTCAAGCTTGCTTCAAATAGATATAGATTTTATTTCTTTAAAGATATTTTTGCTTTCAGTTACTTTGATAAACACTCAGACATTTCACATGCTACTATTTATTTGAATTAAAGAGAAGTTGTGCTTTGCTGTTACATCAATATTTTTGATATTTATTATTTTAAGGTATCTATACCTAAACACCATACATGAGATTTTTACCTGTATACAGGCCTATTTTACATGTGTATCAATGAGTTTGCACTGATTTTTAATGCATTTTGGAGCTCAGCATTATTTTAAAAACATCATATTCTATATATTTGTGCTTAGCTACAACCTGTTGCTGTATAGCTTTGGAAAACACAAGGGGAAAAATCAAAAGATGACTTTGTTGTCTCCTACCCAGTACAGCTTCATTAAGACAGCCACTTCGTCTGTTCACTCTTTATCAAAGTATGAAGCAAGTTGCAATTTGTTTTAATATTTAAGATATGAAATGCACTTGAAAAACATCTTCAGTCTGCTGCTTTACTGGTCTGCAACCTTAAAAACTTTTTAGACAGATGTTGTACTGCCTGATATGAAAGTATTTCTGCTCAAAAAAGGAGGCAAAATAAAAACACTTAAATGTCTCTGAAACCTGTTCTCACTCCTCTGAAAAGCCCTTACAGCATCTCCACTGTGGGGTGTGTTTGAGGTCAGCTGAACAGGCACCATTTCTTATGAACTTTGCTTGACTTACTGAAGAACTACATCTACTGCACATGAAAATTGACATTACTGCTTTAACTTAAATAATATTCTACATTTTTAGGGCACACAATTAGTCTGGAACAGGGTCTGCACAGGAACAGGCTCCTCTGGGAAATGATCACAGCACCAAGCCTGTGCTCAGGCAGAGATTAAGTGTTTGGACAATGCTCTCAGGAACAGGGTGGGATTTTTGGGGTGGCCTGAGCAGGGCCAGGAGTTGGACTTTGATGATCCCTGTGGGTCCCTTCCAAGTCAGGATACCCTAAAATTTAAAAACGCTGAAGACAGGCCTTAGCATTAGGATGAGCAGTATGTGAAGGCAAAGTGATCCTACAACAGCACAGGCAGAAGTACAAGGGCTGGAGCTCAGTGCTGAGAAAATGAAGTTCAGTTGTCTCAAAGATTGGAGGTGAACTATAAGTCCAGACTGATTAACATTTTAAGGAAAACAGAAGAGAAAGAATAGTATAGAAAGGAACACCACTTCCTTCTGATCAAAAAATGAAATAAAGTTACATTTTCTCTCTGAGGCTTATGTGGTAAAGTGCCACCCACATGCCAGTTTCAAATCCAGTTTTAAGTTTATCATAGTCCATCTACCTGAGGAGTAAATACAGATATAGGGAAAAATGAAGGTATTTAGGGAAGAAACAAACACAATGTCAGTGCAATCCCTGGTGTGTATGGTTTTAGTGAAATAAGAAAATAAAAGAGTCATATTCTCAGCGTTTATCTAGCTCATACCAGTCAAAGATATGGCACAGGTAACATTCCCACTCACCACAATGACTAACAAAAGCAAAAGTAACTCTGAAAGCAGCTAAAGAACTGCTGAGCAAAGGACTTCAAAGAGGAACTTCCCACTTGACTTTCAATTCAGAATTGGAAAATAATCTTCCATAGTTACTTCTAACAAGGTCTAGTTGCTCCCAATAGCATAAATACATAAATAATAATCTGAAAAGACCAAAAGAGTGGACATAAGATATTAATAAAGAGGATTACAGTATAGTTAGTTAAGTGACACCACAAAACTTGTTGTTTAGAGCATTTTCAGAACTCTTGAAACCAATCATGGTTAACCACTCACCTCAATAACCAAACCTGTCTTTTTTGTTGCTTGGCAGAGGCAAGGAGCAATCATATAACTGGGTAGTGTAAGGAGAGATGCCCAGAAAGGGGCTATTAACTTGTTGCATCCTGCAAGTCTTTTGGAAATACTTTAAGTTAAATAGTTACTCTAAGAGGCAGCATGGTTGAATATTTCTTCATGCATATTGGAGATGAAAAAGAAAGGCAAGAACAATTATAGAACAGAGCAAAGATACCTGAAAAACAGATTTAATTAATGATTGGGATACAGGAATATAATCTGGAATATATAGGTAGAGCTTTCAATTAGCTATAGCCCTTTGGATTAAAAGCAAAGTTTCTTTACATCACAGTGGGTGACAACCACAGGTGCAGAACTGGTCCAAGGGTCATTTTCTGTCCTCAAAGTCCTTTTACATCTCCTGGCCTAGCTGCCTCCAGCTGGCAGGCTCTGTGTGACCAGGGCTGGCATGTGATCTTCAAACCAGTGACGATGATGGGTAATAACCTGTGTCAATTTATGATGGTATTATTTGAGCCTAGGAAATTTAGGCTCCTGATACAGCTTCAAGATCTCCTCCTAGTAATTTTTTTTTTTTTCCCTCTTTGAGCTTATTGAAGAGTCAACCAACCACTGATATCCTTTAACTTCCTCTCCAGTAATACTGCTGGCACAGCAGGTAAGATTATTGATCTCAAGCTACCTCAAGATTTCCTCTGCAAAACTAATCTTCATGCTCACTTTGCAACAGGTCTTTCATCACTGTGCTACAGCTACATTAATAATGAATGAATCTGTTATGATCAATGGCTCGACAATGAATATCAAATGACTTCTCCATTATTAAGATCATTACAGGACACTAGAAGTAACTGTTCAGTGCCATTCACAGCAGTTTAGGTGTATGATCCCCTTCTCTCTTAATAGGATTTCTATGACTAAAAGACCCCAAATCACACTGAATATTTAACCTGGGGTTCAGTGATTTTACACCTTATACAATAAAACATCATGAATCAATAGGGCAGTAATACGTATCAGTGTCTCTTTGAGCAATTTAACATAATCTTGCTGTCTACACAGTGCCTATCAGCACCATCAAAAAGTGTTCTCTGAAGATCTGCAGCATGGATATTAATTGTACTAAATCTAACCAAAAATTAGCAACTGAACAGAACCACTCCAGTATTGTCTTTAAAAAGCTGCTCCTTTTAATTATGTTTTTGTTTATTTTCACCTACTTTCACATTAAATAATGCAACTGATTAAGAAATGAACACAGAACATTAATCATAGTGCTTAACGAGATATTTCCTAAAGGTCACCCCACTTTGAAAGACGGAGCTTTCCCATGTTCTGCCCTTGATTAATGGTCCATTTCCCGTCTCTCCCATGCACCCTTGGATCCCCACTCTGCAATTCTCCCTTGCTCCTGGCTCTCGTGCGAGTGGCGTGCCTGTCAAAGTGACATGAGAAATGACTGCATAACCTTTGCTGACATTCAGCAGTTCCCAGTCTCTCAGTTTTCGCTCGGCGCGGCTCTCCAAGAAGTCTGCTTTAGGTTTACAGTTTCCCAGGCAGAATTTGCAGTGACAGAAGAGAAATGATTGCTCCAGATTACATTGCCAACAGAGCTTTGACAAATGTTACACAGCTAAAAGATCTTGCCCAAGATAAATAGGTATCAGTGAATATTGTGGCTAGTTCTCACTCATGCAATCTCAATTTTAAATCTGCACTCAAGAATCAGCTTTGGTAACAGTACAGCAATGGAATATATTGAGGGGAGAGGGATTTGATGGGGAAGCATGATAGAAGGATTGATGATAGCACGTTCGAGAACAACCTAGTGTCTGGATTTGAGTCCCAAATGTGGTTTAAATGCTGTTTCTGAACAGACTCCTGTGTGGAATGGGGTTGCAGCAGCCCAGACACCTGGGTCTCCACCTATCCATGCATCTGCAATTTGTGCCTGAAATAGGTACACTGAAAGTTTTCTTTCATCTTTAATACATTTTAGGGACAGATAAATGCAAAAATCATACCCCTCAAATGTACATTGTTTTGCATCTCATTATAACCTATAAATATTTTGCAATTCAGAAAATCCACTAAGAGAGATCCCAATGGCTGAGTCAGGTGAGTTCTTAGGTCTCCACACCAGATACCAGCTCACAGGAAACTACCATTACAAAAAGGATGCATCTTTATTTCTCCAGGAAACAATGCACTCGTTCTCATGGGAAATATTACTTTTTTTCCCAGACCATGATAAACACTCTTGTAAGGAAGAAAAGAGAAATGCCAGAAATTATTGTGATTCCTTCCAACCATACAGAAAGATATGGCAAACCCAAAATGCAACCCATAATAATCTTTTACTCATAATGGTGATTACTTACATGAAATAGAGCTCTTTTGCTGCAAATTAACTAATTGACTAAAGTAGAGATGATGCCATTAGCAACAATTTGTCCATCAGCCTTTGATACTGAATAGGGGTCACGCAAGATAAGTTCCCTGTCTTCCTGTTTTCAGGAAAAGACACATTTCTATCAAAGCCCAATCATCTGTCTCTGCATTTGTATGCTGAAAAACATAAGCACAATTCCTAGACTTTTTCTCCAGTTGCTCTAAACAATTCTATCTCTCTTGGAGGGGAAAAAGCAACCAAACACACCAAAAACCTCTAGACAATTACAGTGATCTGTGTCTGGGAACATCATAGTTTCTGGTTGACAAAACATCTCACTGGTGCACAGCAAACCTCTTAATGAGTTTGAGAGCAGAGATTTAAGAGAGAAAGAAAGCTGGAGAATCATCTGGATTTTTTTTGTGTTGAGAAGTACTCCTGTAGAGAACACCTTTGCTTCAACTTCTTCACTGATTTTTTTGGTAAAGTATTGCATGCCAGGGTACCTCTCTGTGAGTAGCTTGGCAGACTTTTACTGAATTTGGTGCAAAGATATTGCCACAGAGACTGTGTGTCTGGGACTAGAGATATATTGAGTGATAGTTTACTACACCTGCAATCTCAGCCACATAATATATTTAGCAATGTGGAAAAGGAGAATCAGGACCTCTACTTCATACAAGGTTTGAATAGAGAATAATCTAGAAAAGTTGGCCACCATTGCTGCCGTATGTGGAGGCCCTAATCTTGAGTCACTTAAAGTGACACCAGACAGCAAAAGTTGAATCTTGCAAACAATCTACATTTTAACCCTTCCACCAAAGTTAAAGTTTATTCCACAAAGGAGGTGATCATGGCACCTATTCTTAAAAAATACTCACTAGGGAATTGCCCATGATTTATATAACGAGGATTTAGACAAACACACAAATGTTTCCCATTTCTCATTTCTTCAGGCTAAATCCTGAGAAATACTGAATGCTTTGGAGCACTCAGATGTTTCAAGTGCTCAGCTTTGTTAGTGCCCTTACACGTGTTCAGCAATAAAAAGTGACAAAAAAAAATGTCCGAAAGTACAATACAGAAGCTTATACTGATAATATTTCATGGTGGGATACTCCAAAATTATGTGGTTACTGATGTGATTAGTACATGGACTAGGAACAATTTGTTTTCCAGTATAAGTGATCACATTCAGAGTATTTGTGAAAAAAAATTAATCCTAATCGAAGTTATGTGTTAAAAACAACCAAACAAAGAAGCCTCCTAAACACAAACTGTCCATTTTGGACATAATTTTCCTAAATATAATTTCTAAATTCTCAAAATTCAGTTCCACTAAAACACTCCAAGGTTTAAGCACACAGGATTCTGACTTGGAATCAGGGTCCAGGAAAAATGCACATCAATAACAACATCAATGTTTATAAACTGAATGGTCTAGGAATTTCTCTAGCAAAGGCATTTTCAAAAGACAATTGAACTTCCTATATGAGCATTGCAAATGCATTCCAGAAACTGCAACATTAACTGTGTGGAACAAAAGTTTTATTTCATAGCATTGAAAAAGTAAAAAAATAGGAAAATTTTGAATATAGAATGATTAAAGTGTGTGTGCTGTTGCTATAACAGGATAGTTTTGCTGTCTATACATGGCCAGTTTAATTTCTCACTTAATTCTTGCCACCAAAAACAAAAGATATTTTTAGTAAAATTGTTCTAGCATATTAAAAAAAATTTTTTTTGTATTCTAAATAAAGATTTCATGGATCAGCTCTTGCATGCTGTTTATATGCAAGTTTCCTACATTTTGCATTGCTGAATAATTGAGAACATTAGCTCCCAAACCATCAAAAATTCATTTTATCATGATGTATTATTAATCAATTTAATTTACAATGATCTGAAGAGTCCCACTTTCCATTATGGTGCTTGAAGATATGTTTAGACAGTAGTTTGGTCTGCATAATACCACTATGTAACTTTTTCTCATCTGATAAACTTATCAAAGTGGGTCATACTGCACAAATATAGTAATGGATAAAATGGATAAAAGAGAAACAGTTGACATAATTTATTTGGACTTCAAAATCCTTTTGAAAAAAGTGTCACATAGAAAACCACTGAAAATTTAAGTAGCTGGAAAACAGAGCAAATTATCTGAAATTATCAAAAGCTGCTTAGCAGACAGAAAGGAAAACACTGCATTTAAAAAAAATGTTTAGTTCATAAAGATACTTAACTGTTATCATTTCAAGAAAATACTCTTTTACTATTTAAAGCACTTTTATTTTCACTACATAAACATATTATTATATTTCACCGAGTTTCAGCTAGTCTTTTAATGATTACTACAATTTTATTATAAGATAATCACTAAAAATCAGTTTGGAAAATAACAACTCTTGTTTAGAATTTATTTGTCTAGCATTAAAATAATGTCTTCATTCACTACAGCTTCACGGACTCCACTTTAATGCAAATTGAAAAGGGAAATTTGAATGATATACAAACTCTCACGACTTGGATTTATTCTTTGACATTTTGTGAAAAATCCCTACCTATTGAAGTCTCTGCTTATATGTCAGATGACAATTGTATCATCTGGCCATAAATATACACAATTAAAATGCAAGCTAATAATTGAGAACTGCTGATAAAAAGTAGAAAAATTTAGAAAAACTGTAAAGCTTGATCAAGAAGAAAGGTTATTAGAAACATCTGGTAAACATTGAATGCTAAAAAGGTCACACAGGGAAAACAATCTGTGTTTGGAGGTAGAAGCCTGAAACCCTCATTCACCTTAGAAGAGTTTAACGTAGCTGCAAAGGAAAGTGAAGTATCTTTGAGTTGGTGAGCACAAGGATGGGATGTGCTAAATGTGAATTTGAAAAAGTTGCATAAAAATCCATGTTTTTAGAACCAGAGACAATCCTGCAGGATGCTGCAAGCAGGTGAAATTTCACTGGAGCAAATCATGACCCCAGAAATGCCTGACTCAGACAGAGAATGTCTGAGAGCAGGCCACGAGAATAGTCCAGGGCATGCATGAACTCCCCTACAAGGAATAAACAACCAAGCCGGGATAATTTTGCTTAGAAAGGAGTTACATCTAAAGTGCAGAGGCACAATACAAAGGCATTAAACAATAAATGGCAGGGAAAGAGCATGGATTGCTGGTCTCCTGAATTTGTGGCACACAGAAAATGCTTTTTTCTTTTTATAGGAAATTTCAATGTGGGATACTCAGGGCAACAAAAAATCTGAACTAATTTGTGTAGACAAATAGTACAACACATCCTGCTGCCCCTAGAAATAAAAAGGGCAATATTAGAAAAAATTCACAGTGTTAAAATATTTATACAAATAGGCTGGGAAAAATTTCAGCAAAAAGCTGACAATTAGGCAAAATAACCGCGTGAATGAAATTAGGAAAGAATTTCAAACAGAAGTGTCTGGAAGGCTACTAAGACATGCTGACAGGCTGGGGGGCAGAGGGTGTGCCTCTGCCAGGGAGAAGCCCTGCTGTTCCTGGAGCTGGCACCACACTCAGGTGGCTGGGGAGGCTTCCGGCTGGGCTAAAAGCACCAGTAAGTGATCAGGGAGGGGGCAGCACTCTGAGGAGATTTTATTTAAAAAACAAGAGGGCTACAAGCCAGAAACCTACTCCTTAATGCAGCCCCTCCTCCATTCAAAGATGGCTTCATCACAAATTTGTACCTCCTTAAAAATAAAATGCTGGCATCAAACACATCTTGTCACATCTTACCTCCTAACAGAAATAGCTGCAGACCCTAATCTTTCTCTAGCTGCTTTTTTTGAAAAAGAAGAACAACATATGGCTAAAAAATGTGTTATAGATGGGAAAGCGGGAGTAAGCTCAGCAACTTGTGAAAGCAAAATATCAGCACTCCCTGGTTATTCCCAGGGGATGCTCCCAAGGTTTATCCCCATTTTCAGGAATGGTGGGAGCTCAGACTCTGCAAGGGATGGTCATCACTCTCATGTACTCACAGAGAGACAAAACACACCAGCTACTGCTTTCAGCCCTCCAGTACCTGAAGGGAGCCTACAAGGAAGCTGAAGAAGGACTTTTGGCAAGAGCATGCAGGGACAGGACAAGGGGTAAAGGATTTAAACTGAAAGAGGGGAGGTTTATTTCAGATGTTAGAAAGAGACTCTTTACTGTGAGGGTGGTAAAACACTGGAACAAGCTGTCCTGGAGAGGTGGTAGATGCCCCATTCCTGATAACATTCAAGGTCAAGTTGGACAGGGCTCTGAGCAACCTGATCTAGTTGTCCCTGCTCATTGCAGAAGGGTTGGACTAGATGACCTTTAAAAGTCCCTTCCAACTCAAAGCATTCTATAATTCTGTGATCTGATGAGAATAGCAGACTTCAGCCTTACAGTGAAGTATCAAAGGTTTGTGGTTATAAAATAAATACGAATCAAATATGCATTCCAGGGTGTGTACGTTCACAGCATTGTATCCCTTCATGAAAGGAAACCATTTGAAGGGCAGTTCTATGCGAGGCAGAATGGAGTTAATCACATTTCCTGTTCTGGATCTTTGTGCACAGGTTTGTTCACCTTTGGCAGCAATAAGATACTTAAGGTTAAAATAAAATCCTGCATTGGGTAAAAACATTGCAAGCTCACTGTCAAATTATTTGCACATCCACCTTAGGTATACAAGCCCATCTCTAAAAAGCATTACATGGCACCCTGAAGTTGTTGGCAAAGATACACAACTTCCCTGGATTATATAAAACTGACATTTGTGTTGCTTCAAGTCACAATATTCATATCTATTGGAGCAATCTACTTGTCTCTTCTTCTGTTGTCATTGTTTGGCAAAAATGTAACCAATAATATAATATGGTTAAAAAGTTTATTCCTATAACAGCAAGCAAAAGTTATCTATTACTGAAATACTAAAAAATCCCTGGAAAAACTTCTTCACTTTCACCAAGAAAAATAGTGATGTCTAATGATGCATATTAAGCCTCTGCTTCCCAGGATTCCTACAACTTACATATCACCAATTTATGCAAAAAAATACTGGAGCATTTCAATTACACTACTATAATTCCTACCACAATACACAAACACAGACACTTTTTTTTTTTTTTGAGAAATAAAGCACCTTTCTCCAAAAGAAACCCATGAATTTAATTGTGAAGGCAAAAGACAAATTAATTCCTGATAATTGCCAAGAAACTGTTAGATTATATCATTACATCCATTTCATATCCTAACTTCAATATGCAGTGAAATAAGTATGATTTCTAAATAATTCCTGTATTTCATTTGCCATCAAACATGCACAGTTGGGAATGGTTGTAATGGTTGTTGTTCATGACTCCTCACAGATGACCTTGAAAAACTTCCACGTCCAGAAATGTTTGCTAACACAATAGGATGAGATGTATTTTCAGCAGTACCATAGCACAACTACAAGTCAGCGTTGATTGGGAGATTACAGGACAGCTCAAAAAGTACTGACACTACCTGAAACAGATTTTTTTTTTTTACAGTTCTGTTGTATCTTTCCTGCTTGAAGACAAAACTGTTCAGCCCTTGGTGAAATCCTTCACGCTGGAAAAAGCCTGTGTTAAGTTACATTGCTTAGAAAAATGCTCCACCTTACCTGTCTCTGTAGCTTTGTAAATCCTTAGGTTATTTAGAAAACAAGAATGCCAAAATTGAGCCAGAGCTTGTCATTCTTGCTCCTTACCCAGGAAACACAAGCAGTAAGAACTGTGATGTGTTAATCCTATACCTGAAACCACAGAAATGTCTACATTTCCAAAGCTGTGATATCTTGGTAAAGGATTCAGCCCTTTTTACCTCCTCCCTATCAAATACTGCTACTAAACTCTACCATAAAAGTAGAATATAATAAAATGGAATATAAAAATAGGCTGTAGTGGCAAAGACAAATACCTGTGTCACAAAGCACTTTCTTTTGGCAAAGAATCCTGCAATAAGTGCCCACAAGAATATGGCCCACGGCCATATTTCTATCCCCCAAACACACTCTCCTAGCCACAGTCCTCTGTGTATCTGCCAAGGCAGCACATGGATGGCTGACAACAGCAGCTCATACTCTCAGCAGAGCAAAGAGGGACACTTGAACTGCTTCACTCCCACTATCACAGTCACAGAGAATCACACAATCACTAAGGCTTAAAAAGACCTGTGAGATCATCAAGTCCCACCTGGGACTGATCTCCACCTTGCCAACCAGACCATGGCACTGAGTTCTACATCCAGTTGTTTCTTCAACATGTCCAGGGATGGTGACTCCACCACTTCCCTGGGAAGTCCATTCCAATGTTTAACAGTCTTTTCTGTGAAGAAATTCCTCCCCATGTCCAGACTGAACCTTCCCTTTTGCAGCTTCTGTCCTCTTGTCCTGTCACTGGTGGCCTGGGAATAGAGACTGACCCCCACCTGGCTACAACAGCCACTGTACATTGTCTCTGTGGCCCCCAAAGACATCTATCAGTTGATAAGGACCTGGAGCTAATCCATCTCACAGCAAGTGCCATCCAAGATTTGCCTACTGCAATTTCAGTGCTCCAGCATTTGCACCAGTTTTCCCAAGAGCTGTTTTACTTCCTTACAAGGAAACTTGTGCCAGGTATAGAAGCTCCCTTGCCTCCTAAGTTCTGAGCCACCAGTATCAACTTGCAGCATTGTTCCCACGTTTCCACTTCCAGCAGGCAAATGTGAGAGTGGGGAATTCATTTTTTTAAGATAACCCTTCCTCTCCACCACTCAGAAGAGAAGTCTGCACATCACATAACATATGTGAGCATGCTATATGTCACACGCTTCACTGAGCAGTGCTTGTACAGAGCATTTATATGTGGTGCTTAATCAAACATGTAACAGGAAGCAACCCCAAATTATAATCCCCAGATCTAATAAAGCCCACAAGGCTGGCATTAGCACTGGCTGCATTACTAGCTGCAAGCTGACAGACAAAAGGTGAATGCTCAAAATACCCCAAGCCCCCTCCTCTTGTGGGGAATGTACCTGGTGCCCGTCACTCACCAGAGATGCAGTCAGTGACTCAGAAAAGCTCCTAGTAAAATATTCTTTCCATGTGCTACACCCACATCTATCATTGTCAACTCTGCATAACACAGAGCTATATTTTTTATTCTTCAGCTTAAAAAAAACCACAATTAATCCCAGGCTTTCAGTTGTACAGGACAAAACACCTTGAAAGATTATGTCACTAGAATGTTTCAAAATGGAAAAAAAAAATAAATAATGTGCTACTAATTGTAGGCTGGTATCAACCATCCTCTAGTCTTGAAAGTCACCTGATTTAGATTAGACATCTTTAGACTTTATCGTGGTTGTAAGATCATCTTTTCCAAATTCTGAGAAACTCACTATTCTCACTAACAAAACATTTTAAGAACATACCAGGATGAATATATTCATCCTTGACATTTTTATGTACCAAAAGCCAAGTGATTTAGGACACAATCTAAGCTATCAGCAGGTGGTTCTCTTTGAAATCAAACTGGAAGAGGAGATGCTATTATTTCATACACAAATCTGTATTATGACACTTTCTCCCCTCTTCCCATCATTGTGTTTTCTTTTGTTTTCCTGTACAGAGGAAAACAAATTACTTCTATTACCTTACAGAACAATGGGAGTGGGATGAAGGTCTCCCCAAAACAGGGAAGAAAAACAGAATACCTCCTGTGCAGCCATCCCTTTACAGGCTGTGATATTGCTAAAATAATTGTTCAGGAAGCCTGAACACATTTTATATCAAACTAAACTTCTTTCTCAAGCATACAAAAGGTTTTGCATAAAGGATTTAAGGGGAGAAAGATATCCTCTGCAGTGGAATCAGCTTTAAAATATCTGCAGCAGGGGAGGAAAAAAAACTGGTGCATTTCAGAAGATAATTGCTGGGGATAAGGAAGAGCGTCCTTCAAGTGCCTCCCAAACAAAGATTCCACAGCTGAATACAGAACAAAATATTTACACTGGGCATACTAGGAAGCACCCTGTGGAGCACAGAACTGATGAGTGAGTAAACACCTCAAGACAATCACCTGAGATATGTAAGCTGAGTAACAGATGATTTTGGGTTTGTTTGTTCATCTCCAAGGCATTGTATCACTTTCTTTCTGGTATCCTCTACCCTACAGTGTTCAGAAGAGAGTCAAGAAACCTCAAAGGGGGAAGCCCTGTGTCACAATAGCTCTACAACTTCTGTCAACTTCCTCACTTCTTCCCTGTAACAAAGAAAGAATGAAGTACAACTGATTTTCAATCTTTGAACAGAGTTGTTTACCATAGGATGAAAGAAAAAGAAATGGCAAGCCAGACTCCAGCCCAATTTAGCATTGCAAGAAGCAAGTATAAAGCTAATTGAAATCACTGGGCTATATATATTTTAAGTCAGTGGAGAAGAAAATGTAATACATAAACCAGAGGGTTTTTAATTTATTAGAGAGAGCTTACCACTTCCAAGTGAGGTCTATATATAGAAATTTTTATTGGCCACAGTACATTTTACTTGCAGTCAACATTTTAATTGTTTTGATGTTTAAGATTTAGCTTGATGCAATAAGCTCAGTTTGGGGGATTTTTTTGAAAGCTTCTTCACAGATTTTAGCTGGAATACATTTATGGATGCAACTGTAAGTAAAAGACTAATATTTTTCCGGATGAGTCCATTTTTAATGGAATTTTATCTACTGACTTGCACACACACTGACAAAGCTTTATGTATAAATGATGTGATCCTTTAACACCACCATTAGAGTGAACGACTGATGCAGTTTTAGCTGGGCAGACATGTGGGAGGTTTGATGTACAGCTATTGTTTCATGTTCCTTCTTGTGTCTACCCCCAGACTCCTGGCCAAGCTATTCTGGCTTAGCAGAGACTGGGCTACAAAAGGAGAAGTAGGTGTAGTGGAACGATCACACACTGTTTCATCTATCTACACCTAAGTGAAAGAACGGGGTCTGATGCAGAGCTGTGCTACAAGGGTAGCTATTGCCCTACGTAACATGAAAAAGCTACTGCCAGCACAGCCATCTGGCAGGCTCTAAAAAAATTCATCCTCTGGCTCTTCCAAGTCCTCCCCAGTTGCAAATGGAGGTGCCTATGACTACCAAAGGCATAATGCAAGCAGCAAAGTTCTGTGCATATCACTATTGAGCAATTAATTTATCTGTACCTCCTCAGGCTACCAGGATGCTCAGTGGGAGGTGATACGTTTTCACTTATTATGGAAAAGGTAACCGTAGTGCCAGGACTTTGACCTCAGAGTGATTTCTGTAGGTAATTCTCTGGCCTCAGGTCTTCCCTGGAGAGGAATATTCATCTATGTAAAAAGTTGAATTATAGTGTTTGGATGAAATCTATTTTCTGAAGAAAAAGAAAAGAATAGAAAATTTCCATTTTCTTCCAAATGATCTAAAGGTACTGATTTAAAACCAAAGTCCTCCCTCAAGAAAATCTCTGCTGAAAATGCACCGTGTCAAACTGCAAATGGCAGTTCTGAGCTGCCGAGGCCCTGACACATCTGCTCCAGAGATCTCCCCACACAGCCCCAGATCTCCATAGAATTTGCTTAAGCACATTTTCGATCTAGCTCAGCACTGCAGGCTGCTGAGCTTATTTAGGAACCCTGTTTGGGAGAGGCTGGCTGCTCTTTCCTGCAGGGGATGAACAAGTGTGTCTGCTCATTTGCAGAGGGCAGTGAAAGCAGGGGGCTGAGATAACCAGTTTCACTGCCCAGCCAGAACCCTCCCAGAGACAGCTTTGGGGCTCTGCTCAAACACAAATAGAAGGAATTAAAGAAAAAGACTCAACATTTCTGTAAAATCGGATTTTATGTCACTTTTTCAACTGAAACTCAACATTTTCCAAAGCCATCTCAATAAAGCTGGATTCAATTTCTGTAATTAGGCACTGAAAACTCCTATGCACAATGTACCACAATATACCTAATACACTCAACTATCCCAACATACCAAAATTGAAGGTTTTTACTGGATCCCCCCAGCTGTGTAGTGATTTCCAGCATACCATCAAAACTATTAAAATTAAAAAAAAAAAAAAAAGAAAAGAAAACCACTTCAAATCTGAATGATACAGGTTTGATCAGTAAAGAGAACAGATACTTCAAGATACAGTTTTCCATTTCTCTTTGAGGATACTTTTTCCTACCCAGTGGCACTCCACCTGCTCATCTAAATGTGCATTTCCATGGTTAGTAAAACAAACACATCAGGGTCTATGATAAGCAACCAAAACAACCAAAACATGCATCTGACTTCAACCCCTCACCCCCCCATTCTAATCAGCTGGTAAAGTAATTATGCATATTTTTCAGCATTTATTTGTTAATTTATTAATTGCTGGCCTTCCTAAATTAACACTTCTCACATGAAAGCCAAAGGGAAGTCTTGAGTGCTGGTTGTGACTCCAGTAAAACTCATCCCAGGACATTAAAACAGATAGATCATGCTTGTCTAAGGCCAAATTCAAGTGTTTAAAATCTGTATCTTTCTACACTGTCTGCAGAGAAGTTGAGGCATAATTTTATTTAGAACAGTTTAGTCTTCCAGTCACATAATTTCTGTCACTATTAGCTCCCTGACTATAACAGCATTAAACAGCTTTTTACCACATAATTTCCTTTCAATGCCTTGGAAAAATAAAGTCTGTCATAATATACACCTGCACTCAAAAAATCTATAGCATTAAAGGAAAAATAAAAGCCTTACAAACACAGCAAGTAAAACAGAATCTTAAGGTTATGAATAGTGAGTAACATTAGTACTTCTACATTAAAAAAATTGGTCATTTTACTGCTGAGAAATAGTGTGCATTCTTCTAAACTCATCACTTTTAAGTTTTGAAACATTACAAAGGAATTAAACTGGATTAAGTTAAATCAATATTCTCCTAATAAGAATTCTTTGTAGTTTTAAATTTCCAAGCTTTACATATTTCAGTAGTTCATGTTAAATGGATATTTGACATTTTGCCAGAGAAAGTTTCATTAAATCACAAGTAGGAAAATCATGATTATCTCATATTACCTCAGTGCAATGATATCATGTGTCTGGTGCTTTTAAAGATGAGACAAATAGGAGAAAAGTTTTCACCACATCAAAAATAAACTGCAGATATTTACAGCTCCTTTAAAGTAAAATTTCTCAAACACAGCTTGTTTCTACTTTATTTGCTTTATCAATAAATCATTACCCTATTTTTTTTTTTTTTTTGCATTTGCATTGAATTTTTGACCCAGCTCATTACTGCACTAATTGTGTTGCCAGTGAACTTTGAAGGACAGCATAAAGACCTCTTTCCAAAAGCCTAATCTAAATTATTGTTGGCACCTCATTCTGTCACCTGAAGCTGTCCTTGGTTTTTGCTGTAAGAGATACAGGGCACTGTACTGGAAACCATCTTGTCTCTGAGCTCCAGCAGCTCCATGCACAAGGAAGTGTTGCTACCAAGACAACAAGGAACAAAGTTCCTGCCATGTCAGTCCCAAGAGAACTTGGAGCAGTGCAGATGGCAGCTGAGGACAGGAAAGACTGAAGTGGATATCCTTCCAGTATGACCACAGGCCAAACATTCCGTCTCCCTGTCCCAGCTCAGTAAAACATTACAAGCACTGACAGCATGAAAGAGTTGTTGGGAGGATAAACACAGTGAGAATGTACAAGGCAAAAATTTAGATAAAGCTCCTGCAGCTCCTCTGTGCATATATAAAGAAGATTAGGAGATTCTTGCACATCACACTGCACATTCCTTCTGAAAGAATAAAAAATTACTGCATTTTCTGGATTTTTGTAATGGACAGATAACATCTGTGTATTCCTTTGGAGGTATTTGTGAAATAAAGGCTGAGCAATGATCAGAAAACATATTTGATGAGAGTGGTTGCATGAAAATTAACATTACACAAATTTGAAGATATTAAAAGAAAACTAACTGTAAACTTCATAAAATTGGTTTCCATGGAAAAAGCAACATTCTTAGTTTCATTAACCCATAAGCAAGATATAATGAATACCCTACATTCCATTAGAAATTAACAATATTCTGAAATACAAATTTCAATCGTGAATAATTGGGCTACAGAAATACACTACAACAGTTTTTATTTACAATTATTTTAAACAAGATGCTTTGAATCACAACTGAGATAAACAAAAACCTTGTTGGTTTTTTCTGTTTGTTTGTTTGTTTGTTAGTTGTTTTTCTTAAACAGAAAACTCTGGAAAGAACGTGAACTATGTAATCAACTGCTCAAGAGTAAGTCCATGCAGCTGGTAGAAATACAGTCTCTGTGTTCTGACAGGAAATTCAACCAGTTCAGGTTTGCTTTCATTCCAGTCTTTAGGGACACTCTGTGGTACTTCCCAACAGAAAGCATTTTTCAAAATTGGTCAGAAATTCTTCAATGAGGTGACACACCTTCACAACCCAGAGAGGTCCATTTCCAGTCTGCGGCATAATATTCCCGACCGTATACTCATGGCACCACTAAAGGCCACTTTGCTAACCAAGATCTGGGTGGAAATCTGCTAATGGGCATCGACTCTAATGATATTCTAAAAAGATATATTATTGCTGTTATTTTCAAACATCTAAATCACTTTAGAGTGTCATATGCACTTAGGAGTAATGAAAGTTGGAGAATACCTCAGCTTTAAAAAACAAAAGGATTGAAGGTTGACAGGCCCAGTGACTCAAAAACATGGATAAGCTTTATTTTCAAGAGTTTACCGTTGCATTTTCACTATGAAGTATTTTTTAGACTAATAACGGAAGCACCACAATAATGTTGTGCTAAACACATCACAAAGAGCCATTAATAATGTCAGAACACAGTTATTTCTGATATTTCTCACAGTTTTTTACAGTTTCTTAATTGAGAATGCATAAGAAAATTTACAGTAAAACATCCTAAAAATGCCAGCAAGGTTTTCATGGTTCTTATGCTCAGTTAATTTTTACGCAGGCATGTTTTTTACACTTTTAATGAGAAAAGGAGAGGGAGACTGAAATGATCATCAATGTATAATAGTTAAGAAATATATTTTCAACCTTATTAATACACATAAACTCAATCACTGTTCCAAACAATAAGATTTGTACAGGTGTCTAAACAGGATTACTAATAAGCCAGTCAAGATTATTATTCACCCTTGCTGTGCAGAAAAATGAGCTTGTAAGCCACAGAGCTGCAAAAATTTGACACAATGCAAAACCTGAGATCCTTAGGAGACTGTTATCCAAATACTCTTACTCTGGAGAAAGCATGTGCAATAATGTAGCTTGGAGGAGTAACATCAATTTTCTAACAAGTAATTAGGATTTGCATTATTAATGCAACGGATATTCTTGCAAATTATGTCTAAATATATGCAGATTTTAAAAAAAAAAGAAAACCTACAACATTTAATGACAGTGCTGTCATTTTTAAGTCTTTCTAATAAAACTATAGGTAAGAGCAATGCTGAGCTCACCATCTTGGTAAATTTTAATCATTACTTATAAACTGAATGCAGCTGCAGAAGGTTGTGTCAAACTGGGGCGATTAATTTCCACCCCATGCTCAACACAATGTATCTCTCAGCTGAAGCACAACCTAGTCCATTAAAAAACCAAAGTGCGTTGAAATCACTTTTGGAACATAATCTGCCTCACCATGTTATCGGTCTAAACAAATTAGAAACGGTTCATGTCACTCTCAGTCAATACTGAATGAAAGCAGATTTTACCCACCTTCGACTCAGTCTGGCATTTCCCCACTTTGACCTACTTAAACTAGATACCAAATTGCTGAGTTAAATAAAAACAAGCTCTTAGATCTACCAGTGGTACTGAAAGGGGCCCAAACGTAGGAAACTTTAACCTTGTTTTGGTGATAGGAAAGCTTTTTCACAGTTGGAAAATGCAGTTCTCCTCCTGCCTCCTGATTTATCACATCTCTCACTAATTTTACAAAGGATGTGCATGGACACAAAAACAGGGAGCAGTCGGTTTGGCATCCACTGGAAGGTGAAAGGAAAGCAGCTTAAATGAACAGAATTTTAACAAAGCATCTCATACACTCCATGCCTCAAAACTGAATAAAAGTGAGCAAAGAAAGGCAAGGTTGTGGGTAATTATTTAAGCATGCAAGGGATTTTAAAATTTATCCAACATTTTACATTCAATTGATAGAATAAACCCACTGCAAAGCCTACTTAGAGAACATAGAAATCTTCATACAGCTTTTTGCTTGTCTAAAGACCAGTTTAACTGGTAACTGAGCTTGAGAGAAGAATCCCAAAGCAAACGGCCTTGTATCTACACAGCTACACAATGGCTGTGCATGCACATATGTGGGTGGGTAATTAGCTTGTTTCTTTGGTAATCAAATGGAACATGGTGGTCCATCTTAGCCATTTTCTAGACCACTGACCGTCCTCCCTCTAGACAGACAAGCTCTCCCCTGAGGTGTGAGGATCAAAAGTAAGCAGGTGGCCTTTCCAGGCAGCAGCCACTGAATGAATGAATGAAGCCAATGAATACAATGAAGTATTTTCTATAAACTAAGAGAAGTACCACAAAAACTCAAGCGTCACCAGGCATCCTTTAGACAAAGAACAATTTGAAGCATAGAAACTGAAGACAGTTTCTTCTAACCTTTAAACGCATGCAAAATGAGAGTAGATTTTGCATGCACTTTTTTATTCTCCTGATACGGTCTAAGTACATCTATTTTAATACAAATATATAGTGACAGAGATGAAAGCAAAAAGAGATTAATGGCCAGGCTTCCCTCTGAAAAAATACTCTAACATTTCTATTTATACATGTCTTCAGAGCCTTCAAAGCAGAAAGTGCCCCTGACTTAAAAAATAATTTATTACTTTGGTAAATAAGATTAATACAAAGAAAAGCAAAGAGATATTGGCTTATATTTTATCTACAGTAACATAAAATGAAGAAGCAAAAGCAACTACACTGGATGTATAGCACTGATAGTATAAAATATCACAGTAATAAAAAGTATCTTAATAAATGAGTAAGTGTTGCCTGTGATACAATCTTTCCGCAGTAATATTAATATCCATTTCTAAGCACAAAAATAGCCCATTTTATCACTGTTGGAAGAAAATGTCATTGGAAAGCTACACTATTTGATACGTGCCCAGTTAGTCATTGTGTGTGCTAGTTGAATGAAACTTGTAAAAAAAGACAATGGAAATGTCATGACTGAAAAAACCAAACTTTTGCTCCCCACCAGAACAAACATCTTTATCTCAAAACTAGTAAGAATTTACATATTTTATCAGGTCTCACTGCTGCTACTTTCTACAGAAGACAGCAAAACTTCCTTCTTGCTAGCATGGTTAATCAAGTCCCAAAAGATCATGATCCTTAGCTTGGAACTTCCAGCCTTGGCTATTGCCCATGGTACTGCCCAGTAATGAACAAAGTCATTGTGGCCACCTGTGTATTTATTATCCAGAGTAATACCCAAGTTTCATTAACTGACTTCACCGTACTTGTTTTGGTGGTTTTCTGCAGGAACTAGGACCCTTTTAGTTGGATAGTTTATACAAATAGTTTATACAACAACAAAAAATGTTTTAGTATATAAAATATCATATTATATATGATGGACTAATATGCTTCATGTTACAATGGCAAAATAACAGAGCAGCTTTTGTGTTTACAGACCTTCCTCTGATGAGAAATAAATGCAGCAAGTGAAGATAAATACTGATTGGTAATGACTGGTTGGTGATCAGTTTGAGAGAGAAGCATCCTTAGCACTTCAGTTAACCTCTATTTCTGCCATACCATGGGCACAGGTGTAGGTACCATGTTAGCCCTGCAATATGTCAGCAATATAATGAGATAAAATAGAGAAGAAACTCCACTCCAGGTCCACACAGTGCAGAGATACGCAGACATCACACACTTCATATTCAAAACTTGGAATACCTCTCTGGTTTCCCACAAAACAACCATCATCCTTCACTAAATTATCTTTGGAAATGCCTGCATTTGTATCAATTAATCCTCACATTCATCACAAAAGTTGCACATTACTGAGCACCAATGTGCAACACATCTATGTCCAGCAACTTACCCCAAATAGTTGAGGAGGTTGTGTTATAGAACAGCCCCAGACACCACTGTTCTTAATTTTATAAGGAGTGCTAAGCACTTTTTTCACCAATCTGGAGAATTTTATATAATGAGGGCACCCACTGAAGAAATAGTTTCGCCTTAGGCAGAATAACACTATAGACATTATAGACAGAACAGTGCATTATAAAAAGGATGTTTTCACTGGGCACATCCCAGTGACAGTCACATCACACACGTCAAGAAACCTAAGCAGAAAGTCATTAAATAAATGCTGTCTCTCTGTAAAGATCACACACTTTGCAAGAAGCTCTCCAGCCTTCCAACAACCGCCCAAACTGCAGCAGACCATACCAGAGTCACAAAAGAAGTACAAAACTTGACTATTCTCTTTACCAGCTCTTTTGCTGTCTCCTTCCCTCTCTTCCCATCCCAACCAAGCTGATCCTGAGAAACCCAAGGATCCTGCAGAGGTTCCTTGCACTGCTGGGCTGAAAGGACACTGCTGAGCATTTCAAAGCCTGTTTTTCACCCTGCAGGTGAAATTAAAAAAAAAAAAAAAAAAAAAAAACACCCCACAGCTCTCTATATGAGAACAAGTTAAAAATCCAAAGTGGGTTTAGTTGGCTAAACATAGGCATATGGAGAGAGCCACTTGGACATCTCACAGGCTGCAGCCTTGGTTCAACCGCAAATCCATTTTATAGCAGTACATTCTCTGCAAAACTCCTCCCTCTTGGACTTTGCAGCTCTGGTCCCACAGAAAAGTTCGTAAATCCATAACTCTTCCAGACACTATGAATTCAAGAGAGTGCATTGCAATTTTTGTCACAACCTATTCCCAACAAATTCCAGAATACCTCAGGGAAAAACAATTACCCTTCTTTGTGTCATGAAGGTTTGCATACTTTGCATGTATCCTGCATCTGACATCCTTCTCTGTTCTGCATATTGCAACTTTCCTTTAAGATCTTCCAAGTGACTGATGCAATCTATTTATAAGTGGAACAATTCTTCCTAATTGTTTAGAAACTTGCTTATGTTACAAAGATGAAAAAACCCCGAGTCAGAAATCTGGTCTGCTCTTTTCTTTGTAATAGTTGTGAGATTTAAATCAATTTCTTGCTTTTAGGCAAAAATATAAAATTTATGCTTGCTGCCTTAGACTGAAGAATAAATATTGGTCTGTTGAATGGAGTACATGTATCTTTAATTCCAGTGTCTGCATATTCTTGACTGCTTTATTATGATTGAACGAAACTCGTACATTTAGAGGTTCCTTCTTCATCAATTATACATCATACACTTTATATTTGCTTGCCTTTTCAGTCCTTTCAGTCTGGAAGCATGTTCTGCCATCATGATGCTCCCCAAGGATTTGCACATGTGGTTTTCCCTGGGCTGAGCTGGGTCTAACGCACTCCCTGTAAATCAGGGAGCAGACACCAATTTCCTGAGTAGCAAGCAAAGTACTGTGCACAGATCAGGTAGCTTTCCAGAAAGCAAAATAAGGAGTTATCTGCTGAACTCGGGGGTGGGTGTTTATTTTGCCCTTTTATGTTTTATTAACCCTGTGCTGTATTTCACCTGACTTTAACAGTCTTGACTGGGAAAACAGAAAACATTTTTTACTTTGAATACATTCCTCTTGAATGCAGCTGAATGTAAGGCTGCATGCACAGAGAAAACATGTACATGGATTTATGAAAGATCCATTTCAACCACTTTCCAGACAAATCAGTGGTCTTCTGTGTTTTAAAACTGGTGCTCATCTGCCATTCAGCCTTGACTGGCTCATCATGCGTTTGAATCTGCCAGGTCTGCTGTGGTCAATACCACCATGAAATCTAAGTTCAAAAACCTGTCTCTTCTGGGAACAGCCCAAAGGAAAAAATCCTTCAAGCTCTGAAAAATCATTTTCTCCAGTCACAATATATACAGAGAGTACCCGAAACATAGTCTGGGGATAAGCTATTCTCATTTATGACATCTCTATTTCAGCAATATTCCTATACTGGAATATTGCTTTCTTGGTATTTTCTGTCTGGAATCATTATTTCAGTAAATATGGCTAATTCACTTTATAACAAATGTACTCAGCTAATTCCTACCCTTTATTTCCTCCAACAGCTTAGGTTTCAAACACTATACTTTTCTAGAGTGAACATAACTAACAAATGATCGGATCATCATTAACTCAGCAAATGCCTGGACTCACAGACAAACAAAAAAATGAAAACAAAACTACAAAATAATTTTGTTTCATCAGAATTTCAATTTTAATCCCAATTAGTAAGTATGTAGTAGTGATTTACATATAGTGATTAGTATTTTAAATTATATTATATACTTAGGTGGTATGAGATTCACAAAAGCAGAAGCAGCATTATACTATCAGTGTTTGCATATATGGTTTCCATAGAAGTGATGTCTAAACCATGATAAATTTCAGAGCTTGATGGGGCGTGCAGCACAGCACAGAAGAATGTGGTTTCACAGAGCAACTTTTCCATCATTAAGATTTTCTTTGTTAAAACCAAAGAAAGGAGCGGTGCCTGTCTACTAAACTGAATATCAGAAAGTTAAGAAATTATTCACAAAACATCAGCAATTAACTAAACATCAATAATCCATAATTACTTGGTGTATTTGAAGGTGAATGACTGAGATAAAAAGATAAAACTGGTCCTCAAAATTATCTTTTTAATATTTCTTACATTAATATTGGAGTTTAATTCACTTCAAAAGCAAAATGCATATTTTTTCAGTGTACTGATAAGGGAAAAGAATTTTCTTTTTAAATGAGGATTAGTTAAGTTGGAGTAACACCATCATAGACAGAAAACAGATTTGGTGCAGGATTTAGCACTCTGCTGCCTTTGACATGGACTGTATTTTTCTCCCAGTAGGAAAGATGTGGCAGCAACAGTTCCCATTGCATGGGTCCAACAGCAGGTCCACAAAAGCCTGTGGACTAGGCCATGGCCATGAGGTACTGAAGTATATTGTGTCCACTGGCCACCTCTTGCTCTGTGGGGTTCAATAAAGATGCTGGGAATAGCCCTTCATACCTGCATCTGCAGCTTCTCCAGGGCAAGAGAGTGGCCAAGGCTACTTAAAGCAGCTCTGCTCAGGTCAATAGAACAACGTAGTTATTAAAAGTAATGGTCTTCAGAGGTGTGGCACATTTTATGCTGTGGGTGCACACACAAGAAAGGGTAGACTCAAGGGAATTGCTTGTGGTGATTAACCCAAGTTGAACCCACACTTTCAGAGGTTGGTGGTTGAGCAGGATGGGACAGTTCTGATTTCTTGACTGCATTAGTGAGAGAAAGAAAATGGGTCCAGCATGGATTTGGGAAACTGCACAGAGAATTCCCACATAGCTTTGACCAAATCAGTTAGGGGCTAATTATCAAAATTAACTAGTCTTTTTGATTGTTGGCAGAACAAAGACCTGCCAAAATTGGATCTTCAGCACCATGTCCCTCAAATCCTCACCTATAACGGCACTTAGCGTACACCTGTATCAATAAATTGTGGGTATTAGGAAAAGTTTATTGGAAGATCAACATAATTTGTGTTAAGGCTTCCATGTAAGCACCATACACATTTGGGGAGGTTTTACCCAGAGTAACTCTAATCTCCTAGAAGTCTAGAAAAGATCACCTGTGCAAATTCAGCTACCTAAATGTAGGTGGTTATTTGTGTTTTTTGCCATGGGAAAAGAAGTGAGCTGGCATTTCAGACCGAAAAATCACTTTCAAATGTAGTAAATAGCAGCTGCAATTCCTCAGGTGTTCAGGAATGTAATCAGCTCATATATTCCTGAACAAAGATGTAAGTGCTTAACTTCAAACACCCCAAAATTTAAAATGCTCACCTAAATCTTGAAAGGAAATAAAATCAAAATAACACAGGGATTGATAAAGACATGCATATGTAGAAAGCACTCACATCTCACCTAGAAGACTCATTTACTGATCAAAGCAGAGCTCCAAACAGAAATGCTAGTTGAGCACAGGTATTTTAAGGTCACACCCTATCTTTTCTGTGCCAGTGCTTTGCTTTAACTTTCCTGGGTACAGAACAGCCAAAAATAGCTGATAGGAGGAAATCAGCAAGCTGATAAGCTTCTAAAATTTAAATCAGTAGTAGACTTTTCTACTGGGAACACTAGGTTGAACTGAGGTAAAAGATAATATCTTGTACTTTAAAAGCTCAAAAGAAAATATACTGAGATTTGAAATTATATGATGCTGCACTACATTGATAAGCCTTCAGGAATTAGCACGAAACAAATATGGGCAGAAATGTTATTCAACTCCCCATGGAGCTATTAATGTAGGATTACTGGAGATATACAGGAACACTTCTTATCCATCTTTAATGCAAAATGCCAAAATAAATATGACTAAACTTCTTACACAGAGTTTTTTCACATGATTCTTCAGAGAGTAATAATGACCAAGCCTCCTGAAGAGTTTTCCCAGTTGAAACAATTAATTGGTCTTTTAAGGAGCAGTGACCAATAATCTCTGCTACTAAAAAACACCCATGAAGATGGACTAAGGTAGAATAATTTAGCTTGGAACTTTTAGTGTGGTGCATACATTACAGATTCAGAAATAGTCATGTCTGTGTTTCTTAAAATCTTCCATATTCTTGGCTAAGAAATAATGGATATATCTGCTGATTTTGAAAGTAATGATGAGATTATTTAGTGAAAAATCAGGATTTCCCCCAAATCCAAATTTCATTGAACCATAAATTTTGAGGAACATGTTTGTATCCCCTATACTTTCCATTAAAAATTTAGCTTTTTAAAATAAAACTAGAACTATTTGACTTGTTATAGATAACAAAACAACAAAGAAACACAAATTTTATATAATGACATTTTTTTCATGCATTATTTTGCTGAAAACATTTTGAGTTATCCTTTTCTTTTTTTGAGTGATTTTAGTGCAGGTTTCATTGGATATAACTCGCATCAGCATACATAATATTACATACTACTGACGTCTAGACTTCTGTGTTTCTGAATTATTGGCATAATTGATACCACCTTTTAAATCTGGAATGAAATATTAAGCCAAAATTACACAATTCCTGAAGCAATAAAAAAATTATCAATTAAAAAATAAAATACAGTAATTACAAGATAGTTTCATTTACATATTCAGTTTTCTGCTGTAAATGTAAATATCTGTCCAAGATTTTTTCTTGTGTTTGGAACCTTGTAAATTCCATGTGCCTAATGTGTACTCTCACATCTAACATTTCATTCATTTGCTTTTAGAACCAAATAAATACCTTTTGTTTGGAATTTTCACAAGACTACATTAGAAAGCCATTTGATATTCCATCAACTTTAAACATGCAGCTCTCTTGCAAAATGCAACCCTGAATGACCAAAGAGAAGGATGCACATCCTAAGCTGCACTAAGGACCATTCTCTAGAACAGACATTACAGCCCAGGGTTCACAATGGCGGATCCCAAAATGTGGATCCCAAAATCAGCTCTATATTATTCCTGAGCACAGGGACTCAACTATCTTGAACTGAAGCTTATAAACCCATTTGCATGAAAAATTAAGGAAAATTTCTCAACAGAGTAAAAAAATATTTCTTTTTACAGTTGGTACTCTGAATTCTTTTAAATAAATAGAGCAGGCATATTAAGCTATCCATATGAGGAATTTACTTTATATATCTTTCTCTACTACATGTTCTTTCCATCTTCCATGAATGATCATGGCTCCTTCTCTCATTTGTATGGTGTCACTTTTGCCAGGCTCATTGTTCTACCTCTGCTGTATTTCTAGCTGTAACATAAATACAAAAACAAAAGCAGCTTTGAAATAATACCTACTCAATTCAGAGGCGGAGGCTTGCAGAAATTCATCAGCTGGCAGATCCTAAAACATGTGTGGTCAACAAATAAATACTAGTGGTAAATCAGTACATTTTGACATCTTCAGGAAGGTGTGCACATACAAATTCTCCCCTGAAGCTGATCCACTAGCAAATTACAGACATGCTGAGTCGCATAATTTAAATTTGGATACACATTTGCACAGCCTAGTGTGATTCTTTACTAACAAACACATATCCTAACCCAAACCCCACTAAAGTGAACAGAAACATTTCACTTTGCTGATCTGTTCCCTGCTGCAGTCAAGGAGAACAAAAATTCAGTATAAAAATAAAATAAAAATAACTTCAGAAAAAAAAAAGCTAGAGAAGCAACAGAATAAGAAGAGAGGGGATTACAAAAACAAAATTAACTTGTTCTCTTACAAAAATATCTTATTCCCTTTAGTTCATTATCCGTCTCAGGCTGTGCCAAATTTCCCCAGATAGCGTTCAATAGTCCTTTGATACATTTGATGCTTAACGCTCTCCTCATGTCTGCAGCAGCACTCCAGCTCTGAAAGCGATACTTGTCAGAAATAAACTTAATTGTTACAGCACCACTATTAATAGTAAGAGGGAAAAATGCTTCAAGGAAGGAAACTTCTGCACTTGAAACCACTCGTGTGGCTGTTTGATTAACAGGAAGTTACTGAGGATTGCTGTGAAGATTCCCTTCCCTACAGTTCTTATCCATGTCAAGGACAAATGCATAGCAACACACCTTAAAGATTTTTCTCCTTTATAGAGAACCATTTTTGAGAATGTTTTATGATAACCATTTGTTTGCTGTTTTACAAGAAATGGAAAGACCAACCTGGCATTCAAAACTGCATGGTTTACCTAACGTCTAAAACTCCATTACAGATTTCTCTGCCCACTAAGTTATCCATTCTATGCCATGCAATGTATGTGTGCTACACCAAAAATATCTCTGGAAACCTTTCTTGAGAGCTCACAAAGAATTTCTGCAGTTATTCCCAATCTGAAAATATATACAGACATAAAAACACTCCAAATACCCCTATGATACTTTTTATTCAAGAGTGAATTTCTTTATTTGCAGTGCTGTACTGATAAGAATTTTAGGAAATACAACTGAACTGATGGTAGGGCTAGTATAGTTGCATTTAAAGCAAATTTAAATAACTGCACAAACAGTTATATTTTTCCTCTTTTTTTTTTTTTTTTTTTTTGGCCAGGTAGTACATTATCTCCAATCACCCAAAGCTGAAGACATTGTTCTTGAGATTATTTAAATTTCATCACCTGCACTTCCTTTCTATTTTTTTGTAGTCTTGCCTGCACTGGAGATTTATACACTCACAGAGATATCTAATCACCCTTCTTATTATTGCGCACATTTTGGATGACAGACTAAAACATTGAAAAGAAAAAATAAAAAAAAGGACAAAAATAGAAAGAACAAATATACCAACTGCTTTCAAATCTGATAGGATTTAGAATAGCTATGCTACCAAAATTTTCAGAACAGTCATAAAGATAGTCATAAAGATGCTCTATTTCCAAACTGTAATAAACACTTCTAAAGTTAGAACAAGATTTTGCCTGAAATCACACAGTCTTTTCCATACAGCTGAAGTCCTGGCAAGGTCTACAGTACAAAATAAATAAATAAAATTCACAGTTGGAAATGAGATCCCCAGGTGAGGGCTGGTCCATAACTAAGGGAGAGTAAAGTTGGGAGAGCTGCATGTTTCTCTGCTGCCTTGTCTGCACTGTCCCTAACACAATCTCATAGCACTTACAAAAGCATCCTCAATATTTACACTGTCTCTGAGCCAGCCTACACCAGCACTGGCAGCTTTCAAATAAACTAAACCCACAGAAAGAGTAAGCAGATAGCAAACCTGCTTTAGGATTAGCTTTTAGCATCAGATAATGCTTGGGATGGCTTCACCTGCCATTGTCCTGAAATAATACTTGCACTGTATGTCAGCAGCTTCATCTAAGGATAAAAGGAAAAACAAATGGTGTTCACAAACTGTGAAATGAACAATGATGAATAAACCTGTCAGAGCACAGCTACTAGGTACCCATCATACTCAACATGTTAAACAATAATAAAGTGCAGGGATAAGAAAGAGTATATAGAATGCTTCAATATCCAAGCCCATAAGCTTCCTTCTTTTATATACTTCCTTTATCATGACTGACTTTCCAAGTCCATTTCTTTTATAAAAAACCTCCTTTATCAGGACAGTTTTTAAGTCTATATTGCATTTTTTTTCATGTTACCATATGCCTTTGCTTAGATCCCCCCCAGAAATTTAATTCCACACCTCGAGGTCGAAATGCAAAGGTAGTAGTTGAATGTTTTAATTTCTCCCAATTCCAGAATTTAAGGAACACAGCATTTGATAGTTCCCCAAGATAAATACCACGTCACATTTTTTTAAAGTATAAATTTTATCAGATTTTTCTGTCCCACTCCATATTTTACAAATGTCTACATGCATCTTTATTGCTGCATTTTCTATAAATACACCTCTAATCCAATACACGGTGCTCTTATGGCACACACTTAGTTCAACAAAATTGTAGATACAAGGAAAAGCTTTAATATTCAAGGGAGCAAAACCCATGATGTTTCCAAGCACTAGAAAGGCCTGCAATTTACCAGCTACTACTTCTTACATAAGTGCTGAAATGTGTAGGGTTGAGAGGTAGTATTTGGCACCACTATAATCCTCGAGGAAGATTAGACACAGATGAATTCCAAAAGATGAAGAACTAATAAAAACATGAACACCAGAAACCTGGGAACTTCTTCTATGTATTTGACAACTTTTGTAACAGATGGAAACCAACTATAAGAGATTGAGGCAGAAGGGGGAGGCATTTTGCATTTTCATGCAGAAAAATGAAATGGAAATACATCAAACCACATGATTTCTTTTTGTTGCTTCCATATTTTTCATATTTCCCATTTTCATAAATAATACATTACAAACATGCATTTGTTTATGTTATTTGGAAAGGGAGTGAAAGGAATTTTCAACTTGGGAGTGAATTTTTTTAAAATACTTGTACATTCATTCTTTTCTTGTAGAAGAAAATAAGCCTGCCCCTGTTACTGCTGAACTGTACATGATTGTTTTCAGTATCATAGAGTTGTTAGATCACCCAAATTCACAAAAATATAAGCAGAAAAAGAGCTGAGGAAAAGGATCACTGCCAAGAAAAGGATATTTATATGTAAAATAACAGGGCATTAACATCAACTTTTCTTTCAAATTTTAACCAAATGTTTCAGTGACAAGTTTAAAATTTTGGGAGGCAAGATTCAAGTATTAGATTTTGCTACTATATACGTACTATAATTTTTTAATTCATATCACCAGTGCTTCTATATCACATGCAGAGATGTATTAGAAATATTTTATTTAGATATTATTCCTAGAATAGTAGGCATAATAGCCTATAGACTCCATTAAAATAAAAAGATAAGAAGTTATAACCAACATTTAAGCCACTTAGAATTGTATTTTACTGCTTAACATGAAACAAACATTAAAAAGCTACTCCACAGCAACACTGCTGGAGACTACCTAGAAGGCTGAAGGATGTGGTACATGTCCTGGCTTCTGCCTCCTCCTCAGCCTCTCCCTCTTCACCGTTTCAGCAAAGGAGCACATTTCACAAGGACATTTTCCCCCTTGGAGGACTACAGGTAGCCTCCTCTTCTCAGTAATATTATTTTTCTTCTGCTCTCTTGTGAGTACTTCAGCAGAGATGAGAGGCACTGCTGCTCCCCCCCTGCATGGTGTGGGTACCTCACCAAGGCAGACATCCTTGTGAATTCCCACTTGATACATGCAAAGCTGCAGAAACAGTGGGGATTCCAGAGAAACCAGGAACGTGATATAATTAGTGTTGCCTGTAGAGATTTAATCCACTCACTTCAGTACTACCTCACCCAGTATAGGCCTGCAGTAGGAATCCCCACTTTCCTGGGTATTCCAATGCTTCACTCTTCCCACAGTCTGTCATTCATTAGCTGAACCATTCCCTGAATAGGATGCTCTCTGATACAGAGTGATGGGTCATGCTGGAGGTTGTATCACAGCATGTCTACAAGAGAGAGTGCCATATTCTCTGGGAAACTCTGCTTGGTGCTTGGCAAACATGCACACTTGAAATCCTGATACTCATCTAATAAAGTACTTTCCTTTTATATATGAAAGTGTCAAAGTTTTGAGTTGAGTGGTCATAGAAGGCTCTGTTTTCTGACCATGTGCATAATATTATTTCTTGAGGCAGGAGAAGAGGGAGGAAGAAGGGGTGATCTCTGTGCCTTGGGTTTCTGAGCAGGCCTCACACTGCAAATGCAACCAAAGCCACACACAGTGTAGGAAAATTGAGCTTTTAATTGTTTTATATGTACAACACAGAATTTCAACTCAGCTCCTGTGTGTTTTGTTTTGAAACTTTAATACACTTCAGAAGCTACTGTCCTTTTGCTTGCTATTCCCATAATTCTCCCCAACATTTCAATTAACGTTCGTGTATCTTTATGTGCACCCATATCCAGCTGTACACATAGATATGACAAAAAAAAGGGAACAATAGTGCAGGGTGTTGTACATCAGACAAACAGATAAAGTAGGAGGTTTTAAAAATAGTTCCCACAAAGGAAATGAGAAGAGAGTTTAGGAGATGTAAAAGAGTCATTCACCATTCTTGAGCCTGGGCTGGTGGCTACAGGTACATGAAGATAATTTGTCATTGAGGGGATTCCAGGAGATATCCTGAAGTAGGAAGATAGCCTGTGGTTGGTCATTGAACCTGAACTAGAGGATGGAGGTATCCAAGCTGACTGGGGCTGAGGGAGACCAAGAATGATCTCTTGTAGAACAATTAAAGCTCAAAGGGAGATGACAAAAATCTTCTACTGTTAACACCAAAAGAGGAGGAGAAGCAGACAAAGAGCAAATTTTGTTTGCAAAACTAAAGTAATAATTCAGACTTTGTCAAAACCTGGAGGTCAATTTTGCCATTTTTTATTATGCAGGTTATTTTTCTTAAGAAGTTTTAAAATTAAGCTTTCATGATCAGCAGGTACTAAAAAACCTGCCAGCATTAATAAAGGGCATTATTAGGCACTCACAACCAAAGCACTTGAAATAGATCTATACACCATGATAAGACATTTTAAATTATAACAACTTAATCTTTCATTTGTAGCTTCATACAATCTAAAAGTGGTCAGAGTTTGAACAGAAAACAGACCATGAGAAAAAAAACCCTGACCCAATAATTACATCTGCCATAAATAACAAATATGGGCAGACAGAAACACTTTTGAAAGAATGGAATCAGGAAGAACACAACTTTTTGTCTGTTGTCAGGAATAAAGATTGCAGTCTCCATGCCTTCATAAAAATAATTTATTAGTGTCAGATGGCTGTATCTCATCTCATTCCTGATTTACAAAGCAGACTGGTATCTGTGTGGAGACAGGAGAGGAAGAAGAGGACGAATCAAGTCATAGTTACTTTGGCTTTTAGAGAAAACCAAAAGAAAGGAACAAGTTCTGAGAGGCTTGATCTTGTCAGAGAGTCTGTAAGTAACACTTGGCCAAATATGAGATCAGCATGCATTTTCACCTCTTTGCAGAACATGTAAACCACTTTATACAAAGCAGATTGGGTGATTCCATTATTTTCATCATGTCCTTAAAATAACACCTTTGCTTCTCAGTGCATTTCCCCTCTCTTCATCTTACAGCAGCTGTGTACAGCCAATAATGCCTGACACAGTTGAAAAGCTGGGGGTGGATTGTTGAGGTTTTTTTTGAACATCTAAATTCTTGTTTTTCTGACAAGCCTGCTAATCCCAAGTGCTGTTTTTAGATACCAAAATTACATGTTAAAGAACAGATTCAGGATTTCCTTTTCAAACCCCCGTAAAGAGAAGATTGCACACCAAAAGAGAAAGAACAAGGGGAAAAAAAGAAGGTAATTTTCATACTGCTTAGTATTATTTCATGCATCCATGCATTTCAAGGATGGGAGAAATTTTAAGGATCTCTGGTAATAACACCATGTGCTGATTTTTCTCCTGTCACCTGCACCTTGAACAAAGTCGCAGGCAGGGTTGGCCAGTGGCCATGGAAAGCCTCCAGGCTGGTCAGTGCAAAACACCACCAGGCTCAGTGAAGTTGAGCCATTCTGGGATCAGGAAAAACATCACCCAGATGAAGGGAGGCCTCAGGTATCTTCATCTTCCTACACATGAAATTCTGTCAACTTCAAGAGAAACTCTTCATTATCAGTGCTGGAATCTTCTTCGCACAAAAAGTTAGGATGACAGTGAATTAGGAAGTATGAGCAGGTGTAATAAAGAATTAAAAGATACTATGCCAATTTATCTTTCCATTCATGGTTTTCCTCTATTCTAAACTTTTATGTAACCAGCAATACAAGGAAAATAAAAGGGATTGTTTTTACATAAAATGTCTTGAGAGTACCAGAAAGATTAAAAAATCCCCATGCTAGCAACCCTTATTACATTGTTTTTGGGCACTGTGAACTCCAGATACAACATGTGAAGGAGCAAACTGACAGGCACAAAATACTGCGGAAACAAAACTGCAGAAACAAAACTTGGAAAGAGACTTATCCTCTGCCTTCTACCTTCTGAGAATATTATGATGTTGTTCTTGAGCTTCCTGAAGTCCAATGTCCAAACCTTCTAATTCCCACCCTGAGCCTCGTGCTCAACCTGAATATTTGGGTGGATTTCAAATAATTGAATTATCTGCCCATAATAATAAGCATATTAAGGATTTAAAAAATTGCAGTAGAGCTTTATTTCACCTAGGCTTAGATATCAGAGGTGGACAGGCATTTCTGGGTTGCAGTTCAACTACCTGTTTTGTCAAACATGTTAAAAATTCCTAAAGCTTCCTACTGACTGGAGAAGGGAATCCAGGCTTAAGAGTTTAGAGTGTTGACATCCCTGCTGGAGGTACTAAAGGTAGGAAAGATAAATCCAATATCACACGTCCAAAGTTTGGTGTGTAAATTTGTGTTTACAAACAGAATAAAGAGGATGGATTGCAGTATGAAACAGGTTAAGTGATGTGCCTTTAACTAAGAACTAAAGGGCTTTTCTGCACTAGAGAAGAAAGAATAAAGAGATTATGCCTTTTATTAAATTTCTAGATTGCATTCAGCAACTAATCTTTTGAATAAATGTGAACTCAAACCCATTCTTTTATTTCACCGATATTTGTACCAAAGGTATTTGACACTACATGTACCAGAGAACAATGCAGCTGAAAAATACATGCAGAGGGAAATAACCAATATATTTGGCCCCAAAATGAAGACTTTCTCAATAAATTAATATGATACACCAGAAAGTTATTAAAAGTGGCAGGAAAGAATTCTCAAAGCTTTTAGAAATCCTTTAGGCTATGCATCTTAAAGTGGGTAGGCCAGTCAATTATCGAATGGTATTGTGAAAACTGTTTAGACAAATATTAAAAAAGTAAGGAATTTTATACAATCACTCTCTACACATGGTTTAGAATAAAGACATTACCGCTTCTTAAATTAGAAATCAACAGCAGAAACTTCAGAGAAAATCATAGACCATACTGGAAAGTGCAATATTTGAAAAATTTTGAAGCTTTCGAAAGCCTCTCATACAGAGATTCCTCTTGTGATGTTTTTTGAAATGGCCTTTTTTGGACCTCTGTGTTTTCCTTGTAGAAGCACACTGTAGAAATACAAGTCACAAAATTATTGTTTTAAGTTGTTCTTCAACAAACAATCTGTCTCCTGATTGGAATTAGGGAATTAATGTGACCCATAAACTTGCAAGTTCCCGTCTCTGGAGTTACTCTTACAGAAAACGCTCATAAAAGCAAACTACTTGCAGTAGGTTTTAAAACTGCCTGCAAGTTAGACGCTTTTATCCCTGAAAAATGAGGTCTGCTGCTCAGAACAAACTGGTCTGTCAGGCACAGCCTAAACTTTGGTTCTTGTACCACAAAGTAGGAAAAGCTGAAAAATACTAAGGCCACTGACCTGCCTGATTGCTTTTTGAAACACCCTGTAAAGGCACACCCTATTAACATGAAATTTCTTCAAAGTCTGCAAGTATATGGTTTGAGATACATACTGACTTCAATTTCTCCCAGGCAACACATTCTTAATTGTTTTAAAGTTGATTTTTTTTCTTTCAAAGGATAGATTTATGTGGGATGGTTAAGAAGAATCAGATTTTCATGTTCTGACCAACTATCATGAAATGTAGGAACAAGCAGAAGAATTCACAAATAGCTATGCAATCAAGATTTTCCAAGTCTGGGTGTGTCATTTCTTTCTAGATAACACTGATTTTCTTCAACTTTTTTCTCAGTCTCTGCTATACTATCTCTACTGCAAGACATTTTAACAACCTGTATTAGAACTGAAACAATACTAAGCAGTTATGTGGAGGATTAAATTGAAAAGCAAAGGTCACTATAAATTATATTTATAAATGCATTCCTAAATTTAATAAAGGGAGGAAAAGTAATGTTCTATTTTTTTACATGAGACTATCTGGCATTATTCTCCACAGAAGAGGCCTCTACAGATTCTAGACACATAAACAAAAGGTTTATTACTTACAATGAAATATACTTCTCAACTTATTTTATGCTTTTTCGATAGTAAGCTTTCCTTCTGGTCAGTTTTGATCAAAAGTAAATACCACTGATTACCAAAATTGCACTACAGAGCTTTGTAAATTAGCCAGTAAATACTGCAGAGTGCACCTCAGCACAGCGCTAAAAATGTTGGTGTTGCAGTATCAAGTTGAAACCTTTTTACTTGCGAAGGACGAGATTCCATTACCTCGTTTTATGTTGAGTAGCACCTTAATGAAGGAATACTCAACTGACCCCAGCAGGATTCACAGCTGTGTTTCATATGAAGGGATTTAGAATCCGAACCAGTGACAAATACAGTATTAAGAAACCTGCACCCTAAAGACAGCACAGAAATATGTGAGCATTCCAATCACGTGTCCACCTAAAGCATAACAAAAGTACACAATAAAATTTTATAACATTTTATAAAAATAAAAATGCACCTAAATCATTTACCAGAACTTAACTATAATTTTATTTTATATCTTACCTTTACGTTTCCTACAGAGCTTATCAATGTTAACAAGATGCCACTGACTTTTCTCCAGCTAAAGCTTTATCATTGAAACATAGACCAAGGCAAGATGGCAAATGCTGAGACCTGAACACTTCCTTGAGTCTAAATCAAACTCTGATATTGCTTCCTCTAAGGTTGAGGGAATTGAGCTTCTGATTTCTACCCCGAGCAGGGTCAGTGGGACACAGCTCAGCAGCTTGACCTGCAGGGCTCACCATCGCTCTGGGTGCCAAAGGCTCGAGGCTGGGCCAGGGCTCAAACCCCTGCTCTCAACTCAGTGAGTTTTGCACGGGCTGAGCACCATTACAGAAGCACTCTCAGTCTGCTGGCAGAAACCCTCGGAGCTTTACACAGATAATTACACCGCATAATCCCTCCTTTCACTTTTCCGCACTCTCACGGCTTCATCTACATGCTATGTGTGCAGTTTGCTTTGCAGCAACGTGCAATTGGTTTCTAGATGAGCCAGCTGAGGTGAAAAAGCAGCAGAAATGCAGGAGTGAGTTGCTCACCCACCCGAAAACTCAGGCTTGCTCCACAGAAACCACCTCAGCAATGGCAATAACAGCCAAACAAGGTCATATGAGCAACTTTCTGAAATCTACAGAAAGGTGCTCTAAGATAAACTTTTTCAGCTTTTTAAAATTTGTTTTCACCCATACGAACACCAGCACAGGAAACTTGAAACACTACCATTTAGGTAAGAAGTTACAATTATTTTTAAAGAATGAACATGTATTTTCAACTAGTATTAGTTAGTCTCTCACTATAAACCTACCTAAAATGTAAATGACTCTATGGGAACTTTAAGATCTGTGTGTGTGTAAATCTATTCAGTCTTGTACATACAATAATTTTGTAAAAATAAATCATCATAAACCAAAATAAAAACTCTCTTTATGCAATAATTGCTATCAATATTTCTAGAAGACCTTATTTTCATTTAATCTGTTTTATAAAAATGAGTAAAGTGCTGAACACCTAAACAGAATTTTTAAAAAAGATTTTATATTGCATACAGCTGAATCTTTCAAGATGCTGTAGACAGAAAAAAATCCACTTTATTATTTAACTTGATATTGCATGTTGAAGGAGTTAATCTTATTTTACACAAGCCACAAACTTATTAATGGAACCAGAAATTTAAAGCACATCATCATCATTAATCATGCAGCACTAGATCTATTAAAACATTTTTGCATACATGAGTGAGACTAAACAGGCAACAGTTTGTTTTATTATTTCATTTTGCTCGGAAAAAAATTAGTTTCCATGTTATAGGGACAGGTCCTTCACAGACGGTAAAGGATGCAAACCATGCCCTGACCGTCCTGGGATGAGTGTACCAGTGTCGCATTTTTTTGGCTCCCTCACAGTGCCAGAATCTATCCAGCTCCTTGAGGGTTTAGCCCACAAGACAGAGCCCTTTACTGTTGAGCAGGACATATCTAAGTTCAAACTACAAAAATATAATGATCCATCCACCCGTTTTGGAAACCTGAAGGACAGATGGGTGGGAAATAGGATAAGAGAAGGTGCTCAAGCAAGGGTTCTGGGGCATTGCCATGACAAAATCAGGAATGGAAGACCCAAGAGCAGTCCCCAGACAGCTCCTTGCAAAGTACACTTGCTTTTGGCATCACTCAGCATTTTGGAAGTAGGACTGCTCCAGACTTAATTATTATTTAGTTACAAGTAGCAGGCACAGACCACAAAGGTTCTAAGGATGTTGATATTTTAATCTTTCACTTGAGAAGCTTCCAACCCAGACCAAACTTATTTCTGATACAGATTATGTAAAACTCATCACAATGTGCAGAAAGGAGAAAAAAAATCTCTTTCCAATCTGCACAATTTCTTCACTCTTCCGGGAAGAAAATTGTTGCCTCTGTCCCATACACATGAACACTTAAAGACAGAATCACAAGGACCCCCATGTACACTATTTACCTGCTCTTATGACCAAAGGGAGGCTGCATCCCTCATGTACACAGAAGCAGTGACACTAATTCCAGCCCCTGTCTGGAGCTTCAGAGGAAAAAATGGTTATGCACAATACCACTGAGATCTCACACTTTTGTCATCTAATGCTCATGCTTTAGAAATAGAGACTTAAAAAGGGCTGGTGACAGAGAAAACTGTAAACTTTCCTTACTCTATTTTTTATCAGATTAGAGTTTTTATTTAATTCCCATCGAGTTTCACATTATTTTCAGCCCCACCATTTTTCATGAACTTCATACTTCCCATTTCTATTGTGCTTTGCAAAACTGAACCTAAAACCAGTAAATGAAGCTTTCAGTTCATCTTCTTTGATGCCAGCCTTCTAATCTTACAGCAGCAAGACACGACACAGTAAGCAACATCCATTTGCAGAGCTGCAGAATAACTGCATCGATCTACTAGTAAAAAAGCTCCTGCTGATATGGACTACGTCAATCTCTCTTCAAGAAAAACTTACACAGAGAGACCCCAAGAGATCATAAATTTACAGCCTGGTTTAAAATTATGGAATTTATAATAGACTTGCCATTTATTTAGTGAGAGGACTTTTAAGAAAACTGCTCAGATAGATTGCTTTTCCATTACTGAAACACAACCATCAACTGGGAAACAAACACACCCTACATTAACTACCATAATACGTGGATTGAAAATAATCAAGCAGGTCACAAACTGTACACTAGACTATTAATATGAAAAGGTACCTCAGATTTCTGTACCTACTCAGATTGATAGGTGCTCTTTTAAAGCTTAGAATGATGGAGAGTTCTGGAAGGTTTCCCACTGAATGCATCTTAATTTAAGGAAGCAAAATTATACATAGAGCAAAATGACAAAATCTTATTATTTAAGAGATGAAAATCCTTTGAGGCTTGTTCCAGATCTGGATAATGTCCTTGACTGTAGTGTGTGTGGTGTAACCAAATAATGTATAAAATACATATATAAAATATTTTATGAAGAAATATTTTATCCTATAGCAAAACAACATAAAACAAAGCTACTTAAAGAAAACCCATCCTGCTCCAGTTGATTGATTAACTAGAGGTTGGTTTCTTGCTCTGAAAACCTAAGCTGAAGTTGACATAACTTCTCCAGATCAATGATGGATAGGTAGAACAGTAAAAAAGTCAGGCTGCCACTTCTTTTTAGAGGACCAAATAGAGGGCAAAGAAGATTTTTATTTTTGCTTAAAATATAACATATGCACACGATGGGTTTTATTTATATTAAGCATTCTTACACTATTAAACTTCAGTTGAAAATTATCATTACCAGACTCACCAACTCTTTCTAACTAGCCTGAGAAAAGTTTCAAAATCTGAAGCTATTGGAGTGAAGTTCTGCCATATCACAGAATCTTAAAATGGCCTGGTTTGGAAAGGACTTTAAAGACCATCTTATGCCAATGCCCCTGTTGTGAGCAGAGACACCTTCCACAAAAATCAAATTGCTCAAAGCCCCATCTAATGTGGCCTTGAACACTTCCAGGGATGGGACATCCACAACAAGCACACGGGGGTTTCTGGGCTCCCAGAGCACACGGCCGGGGCATGTCCAGCCTCTCACCCACCAGCACCCCCAAGTCCTTCTCCCAGGGCTGCTCCGGATCTGCTCATCCCCAGCCTGGACTGATCCCAGGGGTTGCCCTGACCCAGGTGCAGCACCTTGGACTTGGCCCTGTTAAACTGCTAATTTGGATTGATAAGTCTTAGCATGAGAAGTTAGGTAAATTGGACCACTTCCAAATAATACATAGACTACATTGAATTTTTACTCTCTTATTAACTAATCTGAGGAGTATCGTTGCACTTTTTAACATTAAGAAATGATAAGCTTTCAAAAACCTATAGGAAATATCCACATATAAATTAATCTAGTAACATAAGTATATAAAAATATTTAACAATTTGATTAACAAAGTTTTTCATATCCATAAATGTGAAGTACCTAGAATGTCACCAAAAAAACCCCAAAACAACAAAACAAAATATAATTTGTAAGCAGTGGTAAACGTTTGCAAGGAATTGTGCTGGAATACTGATGTTTTTCTTTACCATTTAATTTTTTTACCTAAAGTAACAGAAAAATATGGAGTTGATAGTACAGCTTGCTTTCAGGTAGGCAATCTTTTGCTTAAGTGAACACAGAAGTCTTGTACTTCAGTGTAAGGTCATCCACTCTTCAACAGAAGTACATTCCTGTTTCTTCTTTCATTAGAAACACTTTCAGCTCGTCCTACTGCTTGAATTTGTAATAACTGTGCTTCCTTACTTGCTTGAAGAGGTGGCTGCTCTGTATAGACATTCCTTCACAGTGTAAAAGTAGACTAAGACCTATTAACTCTTTAGGAATCATGCCAAAACAGAGCCTGTAGACTCCAGCAGTTTGGATGCTATGCCAGAATGGTTTAAAATGTTGTACGATGATTTCCAGTAAAAAACCCCAAAAGCTGTGGGTTAAGACATTTAGGCCAAGTGAAGATGTGGAAAGGGATTTAAAACTCACAGTGGGTCTAATTTGTCCAGTTAGCAGACACACAACTGTGTGTCAGGCCAGTAACATCCCAGTTCACAATGAACATTTCAAATTAAACAGTATTTGGCCTAACTTCAAGGCTCAATTCTGCATACAACAGATTCTCCCCACCATGAGAAAAAAGGCCACAGGGAATCTCATCCTGCAAGGACCCTGGGTCTTCATCCTACTCCACCTCTTCACTGGAGAAAAGCCCTCTCTCCATACCTTATTTCTATGCTTTATTCCCTCTTGCAAGGCTTCAAGAAAGATAGAAAACCCTCAGGATCTGGGGCTGCATTAGGGGCAAATAGGACCAGCTCATTAGAAGTGGGGGTTGAAAATCACAGTTCCTCTAATTTGTCTGACAAAATCTGCCCAAGAGCAGCTCTGCTCTCTAACCTGCCTCCTCCCTCCATCCCTCAGCCCCACTGCTCCTTCCCCCCTCCAAAACTCAACAAAGCTGAACCCCCAGCCCGTATCACCTTCCTTCTTCCCTCAGAAGCATTTTGGTAAGATACTCCTGGATTTAGACCATCCAAGATGACCTAATACCTAAGCCACCAGTCCAGCAGGCAGCACCTTTGAGACCCAGTTTGATGCTTCCCAGCTGGGGAAAGAGGTGCAGAAATGAAGCAAGACAGTGCCTGGAGGCCACTCCTGCTTTCTCCAGCTTCCACAGCCTGTAAATCAGTGTGCTGTTCCACTTGCAGTAAACTACACCAGGAAATTTACCATCCCAAACCAAATGGAACAGTGTGAAAAAAGCATCCCCCCTAAAGAAAAACATGTCTCTTAAAAAGGCACTTATTTAGTAACTAATTCTTCCCTCCTATGTGCTTGTATATTTTACAGGTCACAAGATTTAATTTTTCTCTTTTTTAACCAAAGATCCTTGTTACAAATGATAGATGGGACAATCCTCACTCCACTAATTTCTCTTGAATTCTTTTGAAAGGCTATGAAATACATACCTCTTATTCTTCTTTAACTACATGAATTAAGACTTCAGTGTTGTACTTTGTCACTGAAAACCTTTTGAGGGTCTGGCATCTTTTATCTCTATTATTCAATGAATAGACCTTTTAAAAATAAAACATTATGCAAAGCTACTAAAGCATCAGTCTATAGCCCTTTCTATTTATCCAAGGACCAAATACTTTCTGACTATCCAAAGTACTTTCCCCATTGTTTGGTATCAATCCCTAGCACAGTTGATACTCGAGGCAGAGATTTTCAAAATGCTGCCTAAGGGATTTAAATGAGGATTATTTTTCTAAGTCTTCATTTTCTTCTTTCAAAGAGCACCCTCAGCCTCTACCCCCATCTATTTTCCATTCCACATTAACAGATTAGATTTCAAATTCCCTCTGGACAAAAAGATTCTGCATCTCAATTCAGACTGTCAAAGTTTCAGAGCCATGGAAGTTAGGAGGAAGGAACGCAGCTTCTAACTAGCAATTACACCTAACCCCTGCCACAGATTTTGGATCAGGAGCATCTCTTCTCCCCTCTCCTCTTCCAGACGAACAGCAACAGGATGAGAAGAAATAGCATGAAGCTGCACCAGGGGAGGTTCAGGCTGGACACCAGGAAGAATTTCTTCACTGAAGGGCTTGTCAAGCATTGGAAAGGGCTGCCCAGGGAGGTGGTGGAGTCACCACCCCTGGAAGTGTTCAAAAAACCCAGCTGGATGTGGCACTCAGTGCCGTGGTCTGGTTGACAAGGTGGTGATCAATCAAAGGTTGGACTCAAAGATCTTGGAGGTCTGTTCCAACCTAAATGATTCTGTGATCCTCCAATCCTTCAATTATGTTTGTTGAGAAAAGCACACAAGCAGATGCTTAATTTTAAGCACGAACTCACAGTTGAGCAAATAAGCAAAGATGGTTCCTTGATTTGATGCCCAAAGAAAATATTTGCAATATGCAGACACCTAAAGATGCAGATGAAGTCAAAGTAGGATTTTGTAGGGGAGCCTGGTCATTTCACTGTGATTAAGATCAATTAGAATTATTAATCTATGCACTTTTGAAAATTGCACCCATTTGCCACTTTGGGCACTTAAATAACTTAAGGGAAATGGACACTTTCCAGTAATTTCAGTCATTGAAAGTACTCAGCATTAAAAGGCATTCTTTGGCTGTTATAATTCTTCCAAATGCTCTGCTAATGGTTTTGGTTATGACTGTGGTCCTTGTCCAGAGAAGAACTGGAGAAGCTGCAGCTGAGTTACCTGATTTTCTGATCCAACCTTGATGGTCTATTTAAAACATCCATAAAAAATATCTTTATTTAGGTCATAGCTCTAATGTAGCAGATTATTTTCTACCAATTCTAAATTACACCAGCGCTTCTCTATGCCAACCACACAACACAAACTTATTTTAGGGCAGGGACTGCCTTTGTGGCAGGTGAGTGTGAAGAGAGGACTATCTGAAGCAGTGCCTAAAATACCCAAAACACTCACATGTCCCAAGGATAAGAAAGAAAACCTGGCGTAGGAATGAGAAGATTCCTGCTAGAAAAGCAGGCTGTGACTGTTTCAAGTAGCTGTTTGCAGTGAAATCTCAGGGATGATATTGCCTTTCTTTCAGATGCAGTTTGAGAGGAAATCACTTTGTTAATCAGCTTGGGTTTATATTTGTAATTACTGAAGCAAGCTGCTTGTTTGTCACTTTTGCCATTGCTTACTAAATGACCGAATATGATTTACAGTCTGCTATACTGGTAGCTGTACAACATGTATAGTTTTATTTTCAGTTTGCAGAAAAAACATGGTGAATCTTGTTCTGCTATGGGTAAACCATATTTCCTGAAAGGAATTACATAAAACAATGTAATTTCAAAATAGGGGGTTTATTTTGTTTTTGCATGTGTCTGATTCATAGCTCTTACATTGCAAAAAGTTGTAGATTAATTATAGAAGCTATTAATTTGATGAATTAAGAGAAAATGAAAAAAAAATTGAGAAAATGGGCCAGAGATTTGAGAAAGGGCTGTCTTCCATGGTCAGGGAACACTGGAAGAAAAAGAGAAAAAAGATATGACCCATGGGAGAGAAAAATCACAGTAGGTTGTAATGTATACTGTTATTAGTATGACATTTACTGGCATTTCACTCATATTTGAATTTTTCACCACTTGCCCTTGCCCTCTCCCCTAAGAATGACTGCTAGTCCTACTATTACAATTTGCTATCTCTGCAATGTGCAATTATATTTTGACACACATCCCTGATCCTTTTAATTATTATTATTTTTTCTAATTGGATGAATTTCTAATATAACCTAAAACTAATGGTTTATAACTGTGCATAGTTTGTAGCTGATTGGACAGCATAGGTGATCAATAATTTTAATAATCTTGGCTATATCTGCATGTCACTATTTTATACAATTAAATATAAAATGAAGGAAATTAAACCCACAAATCTCAGTCAATTACTGAAGCAGATTATCTGTTTTCAAAGAGAATGGGCCAGATGCTCAGCTAATTTAAAGCAGCTCAGCTCACTGATATTTACATCAAGAATCTGCCTCAGTATTTTAAATCCCTTTATCTCCAGTATGTAAAATACATAGAGATCTATTTGGGACAAAAACTGTTCTCGTGTGATTGCTAATTACACGAAAGGTTGTAGTGCATAGCAAGGTATTCACCACTACAGCAGGAAAGAAAACCTGCTTTCATATTTTTGTCATTTTTGGACTGAAATAAATATTATTATACATTACCAAAACTCATTTTAAGGCTATTTACCATCAGGGTGAAAATTACAATTTTACCATGAATTAATAGATTTTCAAACATAATTTTTGAAATGTACATTTGTGTAAGACAAAGTGTTAAAGAAAATACTAAAACCTTCATGGGAATGTTTAAGACTTCTCCTTAAAAGCCTAATTGCTCCCTTTGGAGACATAATAATCTATTGAGTAAATACTTATTTATAGACTTTTTAATTGGTAGATTACATTAACAGATATTAGGATATATTTTGAAGGCAAGTATATTGACCTTGTGGAGTCCAATGCCTCCTTATATTTAGCACATTTACTGGCAGAAAATTCTATAACTCTAATCATTAGTGAAATTGATTTTTACAACTTCTGCAAGATTGAGTTCACATATATTTAATGGAAATATGTGCAAACTGTGTCTTTTCCCTAATAAACCATTAGGGACAGTAGCATTTCAGTCCTACTTTCAGCATTCCCTAAGCAGTCAGAAACCCAGCTCTTTACTTTATCCTTAATCTCTGCACTGAACCAAAATAAAAATAATAAAAATAATAATAAAAATCTGTATTAGAATTCAAACTCAGCCTTTTGGAGTAAGCTCAGGAGGGAGAGCTGTCATTTTAAAAGAGGACAGAGGGAGCCTGGAGCTACCACTGCAGACCCACTGCATAACCTGCAGACAACCCCTTCACCATTTTAAATATTCTCATAAATGAAGAACAGATAATCAAGAGCATCAAGGCAGAGACAAGTTAAGAACAGGGGAGTAGCAGGACCCAACAACCCAAACACCAAAAACCTCAGAATATAAATAAGAGGAGCAAAGAGTATAGCCTGAGGTGGGAATACATATTTTTTTCCCTCATCATGTGTTTCCCTAGGGTTATGCTCTGCTGCTTTTTTTCAGATGCTACATCAACAGTTTTCTGTATGGGAAGCCCCTTTACTAATTAATTGTACTTTGGTGAAGAACAACTAGGGAATTGGCAATAGAGAGCCATTATAGGAAAGATATTTTTATTATTGTGCTGTAAGTGGCAGAGGCAGCACAATTTGGCAGATCACATAACCTCTGTATTTCTCAGATCTCTATGTAGTTACTAGATAAAACTCTCCCCAAGCAAGAGGGCTGTAAGGTTAAATTTACTTTTGCGGAGGAAGGGAATAAAAAAAATTATATTGGTAGCTGCTTAGAAGGGCAGATCCCCCTGTAAGTAGGACAAGCAAAAAATATCAGAGATGAGTCTGGACAGTAGGTTCCATCAAAGCTGGTAGAAAAGTTTGCAGACTGGTGGTTTTTCCTGCCTTTCAACAAAGCTAGACTTATAAATGGCATGGTCGAATAGATTCCACCAGCAGGTGGGAGTCAAAAATTAAAGCCCTGATTCCCAGCTTAGTCTTTCCTCTGTAGTAGCAAGCACCGGCAGTAGAGGTTATTGAACCGGATAAAAAGACAAATGTGTTGCTTCCTCACAGTCACAGTGAGTATTATGCATTACTGTCAAAAAACCTGAATAAAAGACCCTGTCTTGGTGTATAAATCCCCTGATGTCTGCACCACTCTCATGAAATTCTTGAGTGCAAAAATTGTGTGAAAAGTTACCACGTAAGAGAAAGATGGTTGGTTACGCAGCAACACCTGCTATGGCCAGCAACCTTGAAAATCAGCTGGGCTTGCCAATAGGGGCATCAGAGGCACTTCAAAATGCTTTCTGTAACTGAGAAACAGCAAAAAGAATAGGTAAGGAAGAAGCAGAATGAGTCACTGCTCACTCCTGCAGCCACCAGTTCAAAGCAGGAGTCTTGATATTGCCGTGCTTGAGCCACTCCTGAGCTGAGTGGCTGCGTGCTCACAGTCAAACCATGGTGGTTCCCAAGGCCTCCTTTTTCCTTCTCATTTCATTCTAAGTACAAGGTAGAGAGCAAATCCAAAATCACCAAGACAACCTTGGGGTTTCCACCTTGCCTTCCTCTTGGGCCCTAATTACTCTATGAAAGCAAGGAGGCAGAAATGGAAGCCAGATTTTACAACTGCTGGCTGGGAGCCAGAACAGCAGCTAATATTGCTAAAATCAGAGCCATGGTTTGATTAGATGGTAGAAATGCCTGTCCCCATTTTTTCTTTCCCTCGAGGTGAGCATACGTAGTTTTTTGAGTTGCAAGGCTTACTTATAAAATTACTTAGAACCTCATATATTGTGTATACATCATTTATATCACATACACATATATATATGCCATACATGTCACACCTAAGCATATGTGATCTTTCCACAAACCAAAGTGAGAAACAAGCAGGCAATCTGTAAAAACCATCTTCCACCCATGGATGGGATAATCAGTCTTATGGAGAAACATTCCCAAGGCAGCCACTTCTTCCACAAAGCCCATATAAGAGACTTTATAGAATGCAACAACTGGTTGCTTATGACATGATAAAGAAAAAGACATCCACGGAGGAAAAAGAAATGCGAATATGCAGAGGCAAAGATTTCTAATTAAAATGGGAAGAGAGGGGTTAGAGGCAGATAAGGCAGATCTTAAAGTGCAGATTTCATTTCCATCTATTCCCACATAATATTTGCTCATTAACTCTAGAAAGCAGTAAGTGTTGAACTATTTTGTCTTATGAGTTGCTGATGCCACAAGTTTCTGTTATGTTTTCTGGGTTTCATCTTGTTTTTTTCCTCTGGGTCTAGTTACATAACTTTTCAGGTTTTGATAAACACTCCTGAATGTGCTGCTTAGAAGATGCTATTAACATGCTAAGAACTTCTGGAAAAAGAACATTAACAGAAACAAAGAAAGAGAATCAATCCATAGCTACACAGGTTATATGTTAAAAATAACACCACTATTAATTTAGCACAGGTATGGATACACACCTCTGGGGGAATGAAGAGACTACCTTATGCCATGCAGATGCTTTCCACTGTTTGATGTTGCTGCATCTGTACAGCCTCAACCCATCATTAGAGCACCTTTTACTCTGTAATACTGTACCTTTTTTTTCTTTCTTTCTGAAAATGGTAAGAAAAGGCATCCATATGCTTCATTCCAAATGCCAGCATGTAATTTGTGTGTTTTATAGTGTATTGCATACAAAAATTTAAAAAAAAAAAAAGAAAAGACAATCAGGAGTTGCACAGTTTTTTTGTATCAAGTCTGAGCAAGTCTTTCTACTGTTTCCCTTTTCCATTCTTAGGCAAATTTGTTTCTTTTTTACAAACTGTTTGATGCAACAGTCTGCTTCTTTTTATGCTATAAGGGACCATGGACACTCATCTAGAGATTCACATATTTGTTATGATTCAAGTGTAATTTCTACTAGCCAAAATAATTTTTAAAAGGTGTATCTTATTTTCTTGATCTACATTCTAGTGTACATGGATATATTATATGAAAATAATAGCCTTTAAAGAGCAGTCAAAATTCAACAGCATGCAAATTTTAAATTAATAGGTACTCAAGTATTTGTTCTGTTAAGAATTCAAGATTACTTCAAGCTCCTCTGTGTTACTCTGGATTCTATGTCCAGTTCTGGACCAGGTTCTGCTGGGTGGTGCCCAGCAGTAGGGCAAGAGGTAACAGGCAGGAACTGATGCCCAGGAGATTCCACCTGAACATGAGGAAGAACTTCTTCCCTATGCAGCAACCGAGCACTGGAACAGACCACCCAGAGAGGGTGTGGAGTCCCTCACTGGAGATATTCCAGAACCATCTGGATGCAATCCTGTGCCATGTGCTCTGGGATGACCCTGCTTGAGCCAGGAAGTGGGACCAGATGACCCACTGTGGTCCCTTCCAACCCAACCCATTCTGGAATTCTGTTATACCTCCGTACTTACTTTCTAGTGCTATTGAAACAGGAAAAACCTAAGTCTCTTCAGATGCTGCATAGAAATGAAAATCAATGTTTTTACAATAAAAAGTTATGTAGTAGTTCTACACTGATCATCCTGGAATTATAATCCTTAGGTTTTCTCCACTGTCACTTGAATTTTGGAGGCAGGACACAGACAAGGCCCATGGGAAAAAAAATTCCTTCTCCTACCGATCAAGAGGGAACAAAGCACACTGTTTGCTTAAGGATGGTGCATCCTGCACTTTCCAGAAAGAGGAAATCCCCTGTGAGTAGTTCATTTTTTATAGTTTTCTGATGAATGAGTGATACACTGGTATAAAACATCAGCAAAAAACCCTCCCACTGATGTGCTTCCTCTGAGAAGTTGCAGCTATTACACCAACATTTCCTCCTCATCCCTCAGTGATTATTTCTGATATTTTCTGGTATTCTGTTCACAAAACCAAAAAAAGACGCAAATAGGAGTGCTAGATTAGAAAAGGGATCAAACTTTTAAATGTAGTACTTAATGTTACACTGCTTGCAGTTTAACTTAGTGCTGCTTCCAGCAGGCACTGCTGAAAGGGTCTGAGCACTCAGGCATGCAGCTGCCCCATCGCAGGTGATAGAGCTGCTTCAACATGATAAACTCTTTTAAAGACAAGTATAAAAAAGCTTTGATTCATATACACTGAAACTTGTTATAAGTAATGAATGATTTAGATGGAACACATTTAGCACTGTCTCAGAACGAACATTTATTACAAGCATACCACAACATCTAAAGCAGTGGCAGATAGCACGCCATCAATCAGAGCAGACCACCAAAACAAATCGTACCTCATAAACTACTTTAATATGTCACACAGCTTCCAAATATACATCACTGATCCATTTGTTACAAAGCCTAGGCTACTTTTTCACTGACAAGTCAATGACATTTGGTATTTTCATTTATGTGCGGTATCACAATGAATCTAAGGACTCCATTCCCCCAAAATTAGGTTCCTGCGAGCACTGGCCTTTAATGCTCCTCAGGCTTGCACAGTTCTGCACACATGGATCTTGGTAATGATGGCTGTCTACAAAGACCCATTTGCCAATGCACTTTGTCTGTATACTTTAGCAGCATCTTGCTAACTATTTCAGGTCCTCAAGCTGCAGTTCCCTCTACACCCATGCAAAATTTATGGCCCATACTCATAAGAGCAGGCAGCAGCACAGTAGTGGTTTTAAAGGGCATATGTTACGTGCTGGAGAACAGATTTTTTCAACTTATTTTGAAGAAGCAATTGAAGAAAGTGCATCTACTTCTTCTCTTTCAATATCAGCAGAAATGCCTATAAAATAATTCTGCCACAGAACAGCAAAAAATTACCTCATTATATATTTGGTCTGACAGCCTGCACAGGCTTAAAGCTTCTACATTTATATTTAAGGTCTGTACTAAAGCACAGCTAATATTAAAAAAAAAAGTTTATCTTCTAGTGTGAGGATTAATCAAACAGTGTAAACAACCAAAAATGAGCACATCATCCTCCATCTCAATGCACTTCTAGAGGTATAAATGATGAGCTGTGCTTCAGAAAAATATCTAAGTGCTGCAAACACAAATTTAAGAACAGGGATTTCAACCAGTTTTTAAGAAACCTATGCCAGAACAAAATTGGGTTAAGTGGAGGATTAAGAAGCTAAGAGTCTTGTTGTTTATTAGATATCCAAAATCTGTAATGCATTTCCTAGTCAAACATCTCTTATTGTCCCTCAAACAGGACTGGAAAGCATACAGTTCACAGAGTTTAACGTAAACATTCTTAAGGGATTTCCATCCCATAAATTCAGGGTGCAGGGATAATGAGCTACATGGTCTGATTTCTCCCTGCTAGATGCTAAATACTCTTTTTCCACTCTGCAAACTGCTGCTGTGTCAGACAGAGAACACATCTGAGGCAACGCAAGCTGGGTGGGACATACAGCACCAGCACAGGCTGCCCAGGGCTGTGAGTCAATGGGCAAAGCTTTGCTAGGTCAGTACCAGTGCTGTGGTGCAACAAAGACATATTTCACACAACTTTCAACTCATGTGTTTCCCAACAAATTCTCATTTTACATCTTAAACACAATTCTTTACCTGCTGCTTCTCCTGAATCGAGCGTTATAACTGTCTGAAATTTTAAGGAAGTTTGCATTTTTATCAGATACTTTTTAGTCCTGCTTGAAAGTCAGTGATTTTTGCCTCATTCATTTTTAAATATCAAATGTTACCATTTAAGCCCTATAATGTATCATTGATCTGCACGTTAAGTGTCCACTGAAATCAATGGCCTGTTCAGTGTACAAAAATCAATGGTAGGGTATAATCCTAAATAAGCATTCTACACACAAAACTCTGTGATGCCACCTTGATTTCAGTCTTTCATGTATGGCTACTCAAGACAAAACATTTAATAATGTAATACTAGTACAAAGAAGACAAGCAAACTGATAAAATTAATGGCAAGTACAGTGGCATTAGTGGTGTGAGTAGTGTAATTAATTAGTCAAAACACTTCTAACACTTTAAGAGTGTATTATAGGAATAAATAAGAAAAGACAAGCCATTATGATTTCCCTAAGTATGTGATAATAGTTCTGTATTCCCTAGATTTATGCCAAAGCCAACACAAAGTAACAACTAGCTAACACCTATTATGAAGGCAGAATAATTTTGAGATCCAAGAGAAAACTCATCTGCAATATGACAAGCCATCATGAAAATTTTGAGTTGTAAATCCTGAAAGAACCATAAATGGACAAAGAGACAAAGAACGTATCTGTTTAGGTTGTGTTTCACTGTCACTGCCACCTATGTGGACCTAAAGCATCCCCAGTGGGTATCCCCAGCAATTCTGCTTTTACAAGGGGTTTCATGAGCAACTCAGAGCTGCTCACAGCAGACAGAGGGAGTACACACAGCCCCGGTTCAAAAGCAACATAATATGTCATGACTTAATAGTGTTTGATTTCTCCCTAGTGGTTTTTAAGGCTAGAAAGTTGACCTCCTTCCTCCCTTGGTGCTTGACTGTTGACATCTTAATGTTCTTTCTTGATTAACCAAACCTCATCCGCCACTTTATTCCTTAAGCCTGATTTTTCAAAGAGTGCTCTTCCTGCTTAAGAAAAGGAAGAGAAAAGAATTGGACAAGGCAGCTACATAGAACACTTGGTGAGATGGGGGGCTAAAATCCCACACCAGGATTGGCAGCTGTGATAATGATGTATAATTTAATTGAAGCTATACTGTGAGCCTCAAAAGGACTTCAGACCTTTTCCCATGTTTATATATTATTCAGGCTAATGGCAACACTGAAATAGAAAAAGCTTCTTATCTCTTAAAACTTTTATTGCATTGAGTTCAAAATGCACAAAGCTGAGTGCTGGTCTGTCTGCTTTAATGCAAAGTGAAAGGAGGCCATTTCCAGCGCGCTTTTGCATCTCTGTCTTGGCAAAAAGACAGATGGGATTGGATGCCTTAGAAACCAGGGATACCATGGCATGCACAAGAAATTTAAAGGTTTGAGTTATTTCTAAACTTAAAATACGTTATCTATGTCTGGCCATTATTTGTTTTCACTTCTTTTTTCAACACAAGTTCATAGAAAAAATATAAATCCCATTAGACAAGACAAAAATCTATATCAATCAATACAAATGGCACCTCCTTTGCATTTTGTGCAAGTTAAATGACAGATCTTACTACACATTTAATGCTGTTACAAAAGCCTGTGTCTACAGGGTTTTTGAAAACTAACAGGATAATTTACGGAAGGATGACAAGTGGCTTATTAGCAGTTGAGTTGCCTGGTGCATATTCATCCTGCAGACCAAGCAGCAAAAAGGATCACTCTTCAAGCTGGTCTTCAGTCTATGCTCAACTTACATGTGCAAGGGAATAGAGGAATAAATCAGGAACCTTCATAGGAAGGTTTTTGCTTCCAGCCATTGTTTATACCATACTGCAAAACTGGAATTCAACATAATATGATACGAGTGCACATGCCCACATAAAAAATAATACACATATAATTAAATAACGTAACCCCAAATCACATCTGTGGAAGACAGTGGTCACAGAAAGCCAGTAAGGCATTCTTCAAAATATTTTCCTTTCAGAATGCATAGCAAAATTTCCCCCTGTGGTGACTGTCTATAGGTATTCTGGTGATCGATGAATCACACAGCTCATCTTGTGATCTTTCCCAATGTGCAAAGACAATGTAAGTGCCATTAAACCTATCAGTCACTGCTGAATTTCTGCTGGAGAGATTATGAACAGATACATTCAGAGCCAGCAACTGCCCTTGCCATGAATCAAAAATGTGTACTGCTAAACTGATTTAGGGCCTCAAACTACATTATCTGTAAAATGAAATTACCATATTCTTTGTTTGGAAAGGGAATTGAAAAGACCAATATAGATCAAGTAAATTTACATGCATAATACATTACATTATCCTGTGTTCTCAACACATCTCACTTTCTCTACATGAGGTGCACTTTTGAGAGCACATGCAAGCTTTTCTAACATAGCTTTTGCTTAAATTAGGCTTTAAGCAAGTTTATGAAGCAGTTATAAATGCCGGAGAATTCATGAAAGACAACACATCTTCTGCAACTTGAGTAGTACAAAAACTCTTACCAATCCCTGTGCTCCTTTCAGATTAAAGAGCAATAATATACCATCAAAGGGCACCAGAAAAGAAATTAGTCAAGATGCTGAGCCATATTTTCCCAAGAATATAAATTAAGCAAAGTATATTATCAGGAACAAAAATGTATCTACATGTTCCTCATGTGTTATATTGTCTCTAACTCTCTCTATAGGAATAATTCAAGGTAACATTTTTTATTAGTACTGTTCTTCTATTTAAATACACTGAAAAAGCAATTAAAACTGACTGAAAGAAATTAATAACTTTCTGATAAATAACCATTGTAGATAATCACATGTAAAAGGTCTTCTAAAAATTAGAAAACAATTGACAAGCAGAAGAAGCTGTGGACTGAATGTGAAGATCAAAGGAGATGAGAAACAATATAACCAACATACAGATAAAAGAATGCCAGTCACTGGTGCCCAGGAGCTGTAATGCAGAACAAGCTCCTAGGACAGCTCAAAGAGTGAAATTCTATTAATGTTGGATTTTAAAATATATCCTGAGCAGGGCTGCTGCAGAAAGAGTAAAGCAAGGCCATGTTAAACAGAGAATTTATCCTCCTCACAGTAATAGAGCCAATGCATTAACAAGTTAATTAGGAAGGGAAAAAAAAAAAGGAAGTAGAAAGAGTAGATGTTCTTCCTAAAACACAGAGAGATTGAAATTAAGTTTTATGTCATTATTATCCAAGAGGCTTTTTTCTCAAGACACCAAGCACTGAGTCTTTGTCCTGATACATGGCAGTGTCTCTGTCTCCACACACTGCACCAGGAGGCTCCACCACCAGCTTTAGAGAAGTTCCTTTATAACTCTGCTACAATTCAATTCTTCAATTCCCACAATCCTGGTCTTTAAAATATATTTTTCCTTCAAAACAATATTCAACAGCATGAAGAAATTGACTTAAGTGATGCAGATTTCTTCAGTTCTCCTCCTAATTCCCTTCTGCTGATCTTCAAAACTCAAAAGCAGATTGCAACTTTAAAAATAAAAATGGAAATAAAATTTCAGCAAAGCACAGAGATGTGGTTGGTTTTTTTTTCCCCAGAGTGATAACAAACAGCAAGAACATTACCCAGATTTTAAGACTGTCACTTTTTTAGAGCAGAAGCCAAAGAGTCTATCAGTGGGAAAAAAATCAAAATTGCAAAGTTGAAAACCAACTTTTGTCCAGATTTTTAATGGACTTTTTATCCTTCACCGTGATCTGTAACAAAGTATTTTAAGTATGAATCTGTTCATTATTAAACACATATTATTAATCTAAGTTTTATTGAATTTACTTTTACACATAAATTGAAAATTAATTGAATTAAGAGATTCTTGACATCAAAGCAGACAGTAATTCACTAAAACATGTTTTCTCTTCGAACAAACATGCACAAACCCATCTCAAGTCCATGGATAATCAGACAGATAACAATAAATAGCTCAGCCAGACCCATTGCAGGATGATGAATAGCAAATAAGGACTGTAGACAAATTCTCAAGTTTTACCACAATCACCAGCAGTATGAAATCACCGTAACTAGTGGGAACTGCATCAGTGTCACAATTTTTCCTCTGTCTTCATCAGCCTCAGGACTTTTCCATGCTCCCATCTTCAGATCAGTTTTTCCCCCAACTGATTTGATCTGTTTCTAGACAAGGACTACCTGGTAAGAACTGTCATCATTGATTATTAAATAGATGTTACCACAGCTAAGACTCAAAAGCAGATTTTCCCCTCATTTGAAGTGGCATAATCCTAGGAATTTCACTGGAATTAATCCTGTCCATAAGAAAGATGCTGAGTACATTCCAGATACTACCCCCAGACACACCCTGATATACAGAACAACACTGCAGTTCTTCTCAAGCAAGTACAAGAGAAAAGACGCAGTCTTAGATTTCTAGAAGACACTTAACCAGGGGCATCCCTCAAGGGCTATATTCTGTATAACATGCTACTCTTTTAAACCAGAAGCAGCAGATCTCATCTGCTTTCCAGAGAAATAGTGAACCTAATAAGTGAAAAACAGGCTCTCCCTACCTCTTCTCTGGAGATAAAAGAAATTAAGAACACTATCTTGTGGTTTCTTGAAGTAAGCACTAATTACACTATAATTATGATAATGGAATTCAAAATTTCAACATGTCAGTAAGACTTAAAAATATAACTAAAGAATGCTTTTTGAAATACACAATCTAAGACTTGGTATTGTTTTTATTTGGGTGTGTCTGCCACTGCTTTTCACTCATCCAGTCCTGCAGCAGCTTTCTCTAAGATTTCTAAGGAGCCTTTACCTTCATGGAGAAGAAAGCTCGTGACATGCTCAAATAGCATGAAAGTTTTCTTCCAATTTTTCTATAATTAAGCAGAGTAAAATCCTTCAATATGTCTCAAAAACATTTTCTCTAACTTTCAGAAAAAAATTGTTGGATTTTTTTTTTTTTTTTTTTTACGTAGACTTCCACTTCTTCTCCCAATAAGGTTCTAAGCAGTGGGCAAACCATTTGCTCCATTACTCCTATTTACAGAGCTAAGGATCCCTTTTTTCTGTTTTTCCAGTGTCAGTACAATGGACTTACAAACTAGGTTAAATTACCAAGCCAGAGGCACTAATCTCAAGCAGTGTGGTAAATCTGTGACTTTTCTCTCTCTAAACTTTCTGAAATTACACAGTGCACTTTTAATGTACAGACAAGGTCCAGCTGGTAGAAAGCTAATTGTTAACTAAAGCAATGTGTTGGAGATGTAAAAGCAATGTAAGGAGAAGCCTCCTCCATGGGGAAGACAGTGAAGAATTTGTTGTTCATTTGCCCCACCACAGACCTGTCCATGCTTGGAACCACAGCAGGAATGTCCCTGGTGATATCTTATCACAAATTATGTGAGCGTAGAAACCACAGGGTTGTGCCCAAGGCTGCAAGAAAACAGGGAGGCTGTGAGGAGTGCTGGTATTCACAGGATGTAGGAGCCCAGAGTAAAGAGGAAGGTTACACTTAGGCATATCAAAACTTTGATTTTTGTGAGGGCTGAGTGTCCTTGTCTCCAGGAGCTTTTGCTGAGTGATCAGCATCTCTAGAAACAAAACTGGATTTTGTCTCTCTCATTTTTTTCCATTATTTTAAGTTTGCTCATGCAATGAAACACAGTAATTAAAAACACTGGTTTTGAGGGAAAATCTTAGAAAAAGAAAAAAAAAATACTGCATTTTACTTCTCTGTGCAATATAATTCTGCAACCATGAAATTGTTTTACTATTTAGCTAGTGAGGCTGATGCAGTTTCAAACCTAGTAGCATGGACTCAGTGCTAGGAAGAGCGCTAACATGACAGTTCAGCCAAGAACAAGATTTGTGGATTCAGATATCAATGACTGAAAAAGTAATTTCTGTTAAAGATACTCTCACTATGGAACAGAAATTCTAAAACAAGAGCTTTACGTTGTTGTTGTTCAAGCAACATTTACCAAAACTAACTAATCTGTAAAAGCATCATACATCCCTGCCCCCCAATTTTGAACACACTAAGAAGTTTTCATGAGGTTATTTAGTAATGGCTCTTGAAAGAAGTAATGTATTCTGAGTATTCCTTAGATCATGCTTTGAAGTAAAAAATCAATAGTGTTTAACTGATGAACAACAATTTCTTTGAAAATTTGTAGAGAGGGAAAGCCAAAATAACATTTTCTCAGCCATTCTGGTATGTGTTTAAGCCTGTTCATCAGTTTGAAAGTGCATATCTGATCAGTGCTCTTTCAACACCTAAAGGCAATGTACATGTGTTCATTTAATTTGTGGACAAAAGTAAAGAGTTTGCTTGTGCTTGCTGGTTTTCTAATGTCAGTGATGTTTTATGGTTGTTCCAAAATCTGTTCAACACACAAAAAAATATGCCAATAACCAAAGGAGAGGAACATGTATGCATGGGGGGATGAAGTGTTATTTAAATATTCCTTCTGGTTTATAACTGTTTGATCAACATATTTTTTAATATGATAGCAAACATTTCAAGCAATGCTACAAGCACAGGATGTGGACATAGGATTCAAAGGAAGGCGCACCTTATTAATTTTTTTTTTTTTTTTTTGATAGTCTGGAGCTGCAAGGTGAAGTTATGTGCCAGCTTGAAGTACCCTAAATCGAGCCACAATCACAATCTCTTCGCTTGTGGCCATAGCCCTCTTCTGTACCAAGCTCCCCTGTAACCCGGGAGTGTGCAAACAAAGGGATCAGCGAAATGAATGCCATCCTCTCTTTTCGGGCCAATCCCTACCTGGATCAGCTCCTTGAGCAGGGGTTTCAGCAGATGTACCCAAGAACTGACACCAGTGGACGAGCTGGAGGGAGATCCTGCAGACAGGACTCTTGGAAGTTGAAGGAGACGGAAAACCTGGCTCAGGCTGACTCCATCTGCCAAAGAATGGCAGCCCCTTCTCAATGGTGGCTGGAAACACTCTTCCAGCCTATGTTTTATTCTCTTCTGTTTATTTCTGTCACAGCACTGGTCTGCTCTTAAGTAGATGTTATACTTCCCCCACATTTTCCCCCTTGTGACTGGAAAAGCCACATCATTTTCACTCCCTTGCAGCTGCAAAGAAAACTCTCACAAGCCTGGTTTTCTATTGCCCCCCATCTCCATTATCTCTGTGTGTATGAGACTGAATACAGGTTGCCAAACTTCTATAAAGTATTTCAAATGTCTTCAAAGGGATGAAAAATAGACAAGCATATATTCCATTTATTCCAACAAAATATGTGCAGGAAGCTTCGTGCATCCCCAGAGTCCTTTTGAATTCAGATTTTACTCAGAAGAAAGTGATGTAAAGGAAGGTGCAAAAATTTGTTAGTTATCATGGGATGGGGGCTAAATCTAGACTTTAAAGAAAATTGATGACTAAATAAAACCCAGTTAATTTCACAGTCACTCTGTAGCCAAATAAATACTCTTTCCCTTTTAAGAATATTCAAAGCAAAACTATTAGAACATCCTTTAGTACATCAAATCACATACTGTGTGTAGTCATATGCTTTATATACTTGCAGTCAAACTAAAACTGCAGATCCACACTTACAGTACTCAGTTTCTAAAATTAGACTTTTAGATCCTTAGCTATGCACAAGCCACCTCCTCAAATATATTGAGCTTCCTCTGAAGTTAAAAAAATTGTGAATTTCTTACTACTCAAAATCAGGTTGGTTCTATGAAACATAGGGAAATACTTTTAGGACCCTGAGTCTGAAACTTTTGGTCAGCCTTTCATAAGCTTTTCCAAGGTAAAAGAGCCTGGCAGCATATTTAATCTCGCATTACTTAAGAAATACTGTTAGTCATACAACATGATAACATATTAAAAAATACTTCATGCAGTTTATCCTTGAAATTACATAAAATAAATTACTTAAATTAGATAAATGGCAAACTATATAAAGTGTTATGCTTAAAATCACATAAAGTAAACAGTGAATCATCCCAGCACAGCTGGCTGTGCTCTGCAAGTGCTGCAACTCCACCACCACATCAAAAGCTCCACATCCAACCAGACCCCTCATGCCTCACAATAACTCACACTGAAGCCCAGGCTACCTGGGTCCATGTAAATGCCTCTACTTTCATTTATTTAACATTTAAACTAGAGTTGGTGTACTACATGCACCCTAAATAATACACGTGCTGATCAGTCTGCAGGGAGACTGAATCTGAGACACACAGCTTTGTATCACAGTAATACCGTGCCAGAGATACTTAAGGTTTCTAACACTGGTACCTTTTGCCATAAAAATGATTAAACTGCAATAGAGCTGAAATTGGAACTGAAATATAAGACTGGATCACTTGCATAATAAACTTTGATTTAGTCATTAAAGAGATTATTGCTTCACTTCCCTGTAGACAGTAAGGACAGGCAACACCCTCATCTAGTTCTGTGGGGTGATGCCCTGTGGTTGCATTTTATTTTTATTTCTCCAATTTGATCATAAGTAAATCAAATCATTCTAAGTTCTGAAAATGGAAATTCTTTCGGTGAAGTACAAAGGAGATCTGAACAAACTAGGTTTTGGGGAGAAGGCATTCTTTAACCTGAATTTCCCAGCCCTAGGTCTGGTCCTTTCCCTCTGAAGTCTTCTCATCTCCAACTCTTCTCCCCAGTCCTAAAGCACCTAAAACACCTTGGGAGGTGTTGCCAGCACTGCTGACAGATTACTCTTGTGCCAGGGCACCCCGGGGTGTGCACAGAGTCTCTGCGTGCTCCTCCTGAGGCTCAGCTGACCCCAAGGACCATCCCAGAGTGGCTCAGTCTGCCACCCCTCAGCTGGGGTGGGTGCTGACCTGGCAAAAGGACCAGATCCTGTTACAGAGACCACCATGTAAAGAGTCAGACCTTTCAAAGCTGCCCAGCAGCCTGAGTGGGCACAGTTTCCCCCACAGGGGAATGTGTGAGTTGTTTCCAAGATGAATAAGGGGTTTATGTCCTCCAGGAGTGGTGGCTGTCCTGATGGTCTCACCCCCTCTCTGAACCTTTTAGTCACACAGCCTTCCACACAGTTAAAAACACATGGGCAGCTTAATTCACAGTCTACAAATTCTCCCAGATGCCCCTGGACAGACACAAAACATATCCACATGCATTTGGCTGGGTACACTCAAACCTTTCCTCCCCCCCCCATATGTGTGACAAAGATACACAACAAAGTGAAAACATTGTTGAAAGAAATTCAGAAGGGGATAGGCCTTAGCAACACCTAAAATCTGCTTTCTGATTTAAGATAAACTCAAAACAATACTTAATCTTCTTTTCCTAGTTTTTTGGTCTCCCTATTATAAATCCTTCTCATAAACTTGAACCATGGTGTGTTATTTCAGTTTAAAGGGGAAAAGAAATTCCAGTTGATCTGTATTTCCAGGTTCTGCTTTTAGACTCCAGTCTATCTTGATCATTAGTTTATAAATCCCAGTTTAAAGCACATTTAGAGACTGCATTCCAATGAATCATTCTGAAAGGTTTTCTGGCATGCAGACTTAAAAACAGCTAGAAAAGAAAATGGCATCTTTATGTTTCTCTGGACCCACAAACAGGACTCATTTCACTCTCTGACATCTGACTTTGCACCTAAATCAGGAGCAGTTTTCTACCCATAAGTCCATTCTTTTAGTTGTATGTGAGTGGGTTTTCTTTTTAGTGAATTCCAAGAAGAAAAATACAGGTGAACAGAGATGGTTTTGTCATAAATACAGAATTACACAGCAAGACCACAGAAAACATGTTCTCAGAGCTTGTAACTCCAGCAATGGAGTTTTCATTAATTGCACCACAAAATGTTCGGATTCGTTAACTTGTACTGATCGTGACCAGGGCCCACACTGACACACAACCTACACAGATACCAACACTTTCCAAAGATGCCTACACTTTGCAGCACCTTGAGACAGGTGGTACGGAAAAGCTAGAGCATGGTCTAGCTCAGCTGTTGCTATCCACCATGCAACTGACTTCAGCACAGGTGATGCTGTGAGTCATACAATGCATTTCCAGCTGCACATGTCCAGCTTCACCCTTGCCCTCTGAACAACAGAGCTGGAAGTTGGTATGCAGGTCTCCGGCTGTCTGGAGCCTCTTAAAAACAAAAATTTAAAAAAAAACCCCAAACTCTGTTTCCATTTTGGGATGGGCTTCCCAGTGAGCTGCAGTGGAGAAGTTTGCGTGCTGACATCTCACCAAGCGACACCATGAATTCCATGCACACACCAACACAAAAAAACAACAGCACTGAGATATAAGCAAAAGCTGATCCTTAATGGTCAATGGAAAGGGGAGGTGCACACATTCTGTTTTGGAGATCAGAAATGCTCAGACTACATGACATTACAACTGTATTCTGACAGATCCTGAACTAGAGCTTTCCCAGAAAGCAGGCATCCTCTTCAAGTCACACAGCTCTCACAGTAATATCACGTATGAAACAAACCACTGGACAGCAGGTATGCCGAGTTTTTGCTGATTCAGAGCTCCGAGTAAGCAAGACAAATTGCTTGTTAGCCTCCTTGAAACAGGTATCTTCCTTATGTTCTGTTTCAGCTGCAAAAAACACTTTAAGAAAAGCAAAAGCCCATATTAAGATATTTTCTGCAGTCAGGTTCATAGGTTATTTTCTACCCATGATCAAAATTCAGCTCTTTGCCTCTGTCTGAGAGTAGGTAAGAGACCAAAGCAATACAGCCCTCATGTACCAGGCTTAATTGAAAATAGGAGAAAGGGAAAAAAGTTAAGAGCATTTCTTAAATCCCAGGAACTTGACAGTGACATATATTCCTAAGTCACATACCTCTGGGAAGAGGTCATGCTGCCCAGAGTAAATAACAGCTTGTAATTTGCAACGAGGATACCCAGCAGCAGCACTGTGAGATACACGTGATAATGTGATTTACAGGACCAGGAAATAATTTTCAGATACATGTGCTGCATTAACAATCCAGGTTAAGCGTCAGCTGCAACTTTTCCCTTGAAGGTACAGTAGGTGGAAGATTAAACGCAACAAAAGGAAATGTTGAGGGGGGAGGGAGGAGTCTCTCCTGCTGAGATGTTGTGATAAATTATTAAAACTTCTTTTTAATGTTGATGCTACTCTTTAACCTCAGATCACAATACTGACAGCAGAGAAAAACTGGAAGTGCTATTAAAGCTGTGATAAACATACCATGCTGTGGCAACACTTGTAAAGGGGGAAAAAAAAAGTAAAAAAATCCTGGGGGTGCCTCCAATCAGCAACATCAAGAAACAATCAGGGAGAAAATATCAAGCTATCTACAATCCACAGTCCCTCAGTCCAAATATTTATGAGATACCATTTATGCTCACTGAGCTATATTAGATTATGAGACCTCAATAACCCATGTTTTCCATAAACAAATGTCATGCAACGAAGCAAAACAAAGTGAACTTTATGAAAAGGCACATTTAGTGAACTGCTCACAGCACACACAGGGTAAATCTTCTCAGCAGTTTCTAACAGAAGAGGAAAATGGATTGCTGCCTTCAAAAATCATAAGTGTTTTCTCAACACAGCATTTTTTTCGATAAAGTTAATGCAATTTATCTTTATTAACACATCAACACTGACATAGCCAGTCAGCCAATTAGTGCTGCTGGCAGTGCATTTCACAACAACCATGTACTCTAAAAAAATGTCTGTCTAGTCATTTTTACCACATATACTAACAATTCTGCCCTCAAAATAGGCTTCTTGCTTTCTTTCTCTCTTCTTCTCCAATACTGTAGCCCCCTATGACAGGGGTAACATCACTTCCAATAAAGCCACGAGAGTCCCAGAGGCTCCATAACGAAAAGAACAATCTGAATTCTCACAATCCAAAAAAACCACTAAATTTCTAAATGGCATACATTTATCTGCATCAAGGCCTTAAATATTATTCTGCTAATAGTACAATGTAAAGCAAAATTCCCACAAGGAATGCATACCTTACACAGCATCAGCCAAGCAAACTAGCAAGAAAACAAATTAAACTCCATGCTCTCTTTTTAGCATCCCACTGCAAGCCCACACAGCAACCTGAAATCTGAGTCACTCAAAATAGCACAGGTATTCTCCTTAGATTACTTTTGATACAGCTTCTTAGAATCTTACCCAAACATCCATTACAAAACTTTTCCTTTCCACTTACCCCCCTTCCAGTGTTTGCCTTTGGTCCTGCTAAGCTTGCTCAGGGTTGGTCCAGAGAAGAGCAACATCAAAATGAAAAGAAGTTCAAGCATACTGATTTTCCCCCGTTTCAATGACAACAACATTTCCACAAGTTACTTAAAAAAAAAATATATATAAAAAAAAAATTTTAAAATCTCACATCTTCTCCCCCACTTTGTGTTTACTTAGGGAAGAGTGATTAATCATTGAAAAATTAGAGCAAGGAGTAGCTTTGCTCTTCTCAGACGGTGAAGTAATATTTCAATGATGTAGCCCTGAGGAAAGCCACATTTCTCACTGATCCGATTTCTCCCACACAACATGCAGCCAGCACCGCTGCTACTACAGCAGCTATAAAATAATTTCTGCTCCTCACTTTGGTTTCTGTGGGAATATATTCCTCAGCTTGCAGCGTGAGCTTGATTGAAAATGATAAATACAGTAATGCTTGTGTCCAGCAGAAAAGAGAAAAGATGTCAGGATTGTGAAAAAAGATGAGAAGCAGTTGTACTGACAGCTTTAAGCCTGACTGTCTGATCCTAATAGCTGTGCAACCAACCAAATTGCTCTTTTAAGAGTAATAAGGCTTCAGTGAAAGCTGGTGTCACTGCCACTTGGGTAGGTAGTGCAGGGCTTGAAAATCACCAAGGAACCTGCTGCAGATAACGACTGCCACGGTCCCAGCTCCGAACGCAGAGGGCTGAGCAGAATACAGTATGCACAGGGAGCATTTAATCTCTATTGTGTGCAGGAGATTTCCTGCTTTGCACTGTGCCACTGCTCAAGACTTCTCACTGCATTTTCTTAAGGCTTTACTTCATATTTTAAACTAAAATGCAAGCTTCAACACACTAATTACTTGCAGCATTTCTGAATTACTGCGTGGGAAGAACCCTGCATGCCTTTTTTTTTTTTTTTTTTAAGTAGCAAAGAGGAAGAACAAATCTTTAGCAGTAGCAGCAATCTTTTTGCTGCACAGAGCAGCTATGCATTTTATATTTTCACACTGCCTATCCTTAGGATCTCCAGAATCCAGGGGGCAAGAGTACAGGGTGGAGAGGGAAGGAAAGAGAAAAGGGACATTCAGAAGTGTACATATTTTCAAAATAATAGACTGCAGTCAATTTTTCCTTTAATAGGTGGTACTGCCACAGAAATAATAGAGCTACTACCTATATCTCCAAATGTTTGCATTTAAGAATGCTGAAGCTGGATCAGCAAACATAAGACTTTCTGTGAAAAATTTTGGATTTTCATGGAGGGTACTCTGAGAAAGATTCCTGACATTCAGACTGCTGAAACAGTCTTGAGATGCCCAGTGCTTGCTTAAGTGTGCCCAAAAGATTGAATTCATCTATAGTCTGGCACTTTGTTGTTTCCATATAAGCATGCAGTACTCAAATCAATGAGTCACAAACCTTGTGCTGTAGATTTATATAAATAAAAAAAAATCAATGTCTTTAGAATGACAAAGCAACCATGGTCACAAATTCCCTGAAGTTATCACATTTTCAACCACAGACATGATGCCCTTTTCAGTGCAACATTAAAAAGATGGTATTAATAAATCTGAAGCCTTACTTATTCATCTGAATAAAGAATGATATTTTGACTGGTGGAGACGATCATGAACATCTGATATATGTTCAGATATTTTTTTTTTAAACAAACAGCATGTAATGTCACAAACAAGAAAATATTAGGATTCCACCACCACCACATCAACAATGAAAGATCTTTTATTTTTAAGTTCTACAATATAATTATGGGCTTGTTAGAGGATGTAACATTTGCATTTAGACAGAAAACAAACACATGCTGATGTACAGTTTTTCATCCCTCTGTGCATTAATTTTTAAAAGTTATAAGACAGCTTACCAGATGCTGAGTCTGATACATCAAGGATGATGTTTATGGCTCTTAGTTGCCAAAAATTAGGTCAGTATCTATCACGTAGAGTCACTAAGCTGTGGCTTCTGTTAAATTTCTCCATCAAGCCATTCTTAATCACCAGTCTCTTTGCTAATAATTAAAACGCCATTTCTCCTATTTCTCTCCCAACTGTTACTGAAATGAAGCAGGCAGACACTTGTGTTTGTTTTACTTGCTAGCACCATGTGACATGTTGAAGAACTAAAAAAAACTTAGGAGTTCACAGAGGTTTCACGATTTTTACATCTGGATAATAAGATAACCTTAAACTAAACAACCACCAGCCTCACCCTCCTCAGGTACCACTCAGTAAATTCACTTTTGTCATCAGAAAGCAAACACCTTCAATACCCAAAACATGTGACAATATCAGTCACACTTTAGAACTTTTGACAGATCATTGTCTTGGCACTCGCTGCAGCCTTATGTCACTTTTACCTTCCACATCCTTTCTTCAGTCTCTGTCTAGCCTTCAAATCTTATAACCCCCTGAAAGTTTATCACACTATGCTGTTTCTACCCCTACCCATGAGTAAGTCAACTGCAATGGGGAAAACTGTTTCCAATGGTGGCAGGCATCCTTAAAAATACCTCCTTGGTCCCTATACTGCAGAAGAATTCAATCCAGCCTGGATACCTTGTATTCTCAGCATTAATGAAAGTAGTGGTTTTTACAAGGTATGATGAGTTTCTGTCAGCTTTCTGCCAGCTCCCACATGAGCCTCCAGTAGCTCAGCAGGATCAAGTACTGCCTGAGTAGCAGCTCAGGTGATATGGCAGGAGAAGGGAAGAACGACCAAGGAACATAAGGAAAACCACCAAGGTTGCTGGTCATGGGCATGTTTGGTTCAGTCTAATGCCTGAAGCACCCAGATTTTCACTCTGGTGATGGTTTTCTGGGTTATTTTACAAAAGATAAGTTATTGAATCCACTTAGGATTTTACTAGGAGTGAGCAGGCAGACCTTCAAGGAAACATAGAAAAAGTGTTGTCCCTTCTTATGAAATTTAGTGGATTTTTTAATGTCCTCATTTCTAGGTTCATAAGAATTTAATTTTTCCAGAGTTGAAATGCCCCCAGAGGAAAGATATAGCTTTAAGAAAGATTATACAAACATCATCGGATGAAACATCAGAAAGACAAATAAAAGAAACCCAACATTTATTTTTCTTTCAAGTATCATTATTTTTAAGTCAACATCATGTTTTAGATATGTAAAAGGAATGTTTTGTAATTCCATTTCATGCTTTGAATGTGCAGTAGTGGAAACAGAAAGAAAAGTAACCAGTCTGAAGTCCACCTTTATGTCTGTTACTATTAAAACTCCTCCGAGAGCTACAAGAAACAAAACAATCCCATGTCAGCTAAATGTCCTTGATGACTGTCTAGTTCCTTTTTTGAATCATTTATGCTTTGCTCTACACCCATAGGTCCTAGCAATGAGTTCCACATATTTAATTACTTCCTCTTGTTTCTTTGTAAAGTATATATGATCATTTTATTGAGATAATTTAGGGGTTTCCTCACTAAAAAAAGAAAATCCTCTTCACCTTTCCTCATATTATGGTTTTCCAACATACCCTTCAAACAACTTACTCCAGCAAAAAAAGTAATTTCTCAGACCAAAGATTCCCATACTCACAATTGTCCTTGCTGCCTTCACCTTAAGTATATCCAGTTCTAATTTAGTGTTTATGAGATGAAGTCAAGAGAAAAGCCTCCAGCATTCAAAATGAATTACCAGTTGTATATTCTCTTCCTCATTCTGCTCATGAAGCCAAAGGGCAGCAGCCACGATTAAGCTGAAGCTATGTTTATAAATGCCTACAACATTAATAAATACAGAGATTCTTTTTAATTAACAGAATTGTGGGATGTTTACTCAGAGTCAGTATACACCAGCAACCTAAATAACAAACCCCCCGGGGTGTGACTCAGGAAAAAATATGTCAAAGTTGGTTTAATCTGTAGTAGTTGGTATACCAACCAGCTACCTGGTCACCCTTCCCTTCTGTAGTTTCCTTCTTTTTACTAATCCCTGTCTGGCACAAAAGGCTACTGGTGTAAGCACTTGGTTAAAACCCCCATGCTTGAATAAATAGCAACAATAATTTCACAGAAGCTTGAATATCAGAGCCCTGAGCAGCATGGTCTTGTAAGCGTTATATTTTGGAGAGCTGTGCTGCTTTCAGACTGTAGGAGGCAAAGGCAGAAGCCTCGACTGCTTGCTTGCTGACATGTTCTTGGCGCCTTTTATTTGCCATCCAGATTCCATTTCACTACAGGGAAGATTATGGACTTCCTCAAGATCCTTCAGTAACTGCAAGAAATAACACCTCAATCAAACCCAACGTTCAGTAGCACAGGCATTTTTCATTGTATATCCTGGCACTTATAATTATAGAATTGTCTTAACACTTGGAGAAGCTCTGAAAGATTTGCAGCCTTCATTCTTCCAATTTCAGAACACTGGACTATCAAAATTAAAAATTTAAGAGCTTTCAGAAATAGATAGAAATGACTGTTTAGACAGTCACGACTAAGATGAGAAGGACTGGAGATAGAAGCTGAAATGTCCATCCCCTCCCCCCTAAGAAGTTACCAATATTTTATTTTTCCCTACCTCTCTCCTTCTCCATCATCCCAAAGTTCCAAACAGCCAGCATCGGGCAGCATGAAAATGCCCATGACTAAATGAACTTTGCAAAAGGAATATAATCAACACCAAACACTACAAGATGGAAATATCACATCCTTCACTGAAGGCATGAAGAATATTTTTCTGCTGTCTCCCTCACCATTTACAGAGGCCCAAGTCGCTATGAGCCATAATTAATTCAGTTCTTTTTAGGCATGAAAATTGTTTTGATTTTAAATACTTTCAGCTTAGGGCATTCTAAATATCTGTGGAAACCTCCTGGGGATTTCTGTTAGCCATGGACACCAATGGAAGCAACATTTTAGATACTTGTAACATAATAAAATGCCAAATAAATACAGAGCCTTCTTAAATCAAAAACGTATTTGAAATTTCTTCCAATTCATGTGATTTCCAGGGGTTAAGAAACCAGTGCTTGCCCAGAGCAGAGCCTGCACTTTCATTGCAGGTATTGTGAAAAATCATTTCTATTCCCCGTTCAAAAATATAACCAAGTGAGATGATGTTCTGACAGTCACTGCATGCCAGTCCCCAGATACTATGTTCATTTTGGTTTTTGCTGGTAATAAAGACCCAAAAAAGAGTGTCTCTCTTCATAACTAACCAGAAGCTTTGCCTCTTGCATAAGACAACATGAAAGCTTGATGTACAGCAATACGCTATAATAACAGCTTTAGTGCAGTAAAAGAAAGGCATCAATAAAACAAGGACAATAAATCCAAGATTCACATTTCTATACTGAGGGTTATTTCTTGTTTATGTGTAGAGGTCCAAGGCCTTTCTGATACTCTGCAAATTATATCATGTAGAACAAAGAAGTACATGAAATGTTTTTCATAATATTCTGCACTCATCAATCTGTATTTTTAGGAGGTCTACATTTAAGTATAATAGGAATCATAATAATTCACTTTGAATTTACCACTTATTTCAGTCTTAATTATGCAGAGTTTCAGTTCAAAAAGTATAAATTTTCTTAATGGAGCTTGTAGGCAACCAAAAACTGCTTATATATTTGATAAATAATGGGAAAAAACCCACCTTTTAGCTTTATCAATATTTTTAATAAAATTATTAACTTGGACCATCTTATCCACTATATTAAACACAAAGATTCTAAGATCTTTCAGCACTGACAAGATGCTATACTGTTACTTTGAAATGTAATTGCTAAACATGATCTATCAAAAAATGCTGCCTATGTTTAACAAACTTTACATACAATTAAACTTCAATATACTAATATATATATAGAATTATATGTAACAATTCACAATAAATATTACTTATTGAAAAATAACACAAATTGTTAAACAACATACATGTGCTGTTACCCAAGGAGCTGCTCTGGTAAGAAAAATACTATATGAAGTCATAAATCACAACAGGGGGTAAAACCACGAATGAGACTCTTTACTGTGTTTTGTGTTACAGACTGAAAATATATTTCTGGTTTTGACAAAGGGGAAATGGAAAAACCAAGAAGTTCTGGTCTTATTAAAAAACCCTTATATATGTTATCTTTTCATATTCTATTTTGCTCTATTTCCTGCCATGAAATAGAGCATTTATCCAAAACACAACTATGAAAATATCAGGAACAAAAAATTGGCACATGACACCTGTCCAACAGGAGCGGGGGGAAAGAGATTAATTGAAAGCAGAGCAACCTGAAGCTAGAAAAGATGCCAGGATTTATTTTCACAAGCTGTAAGTAGAGCAATAGGTATACCTTCAAAATACTTAATAAAATACTTCCAACTATCATACCAATTCTTTAAAAAAATTTTTGGCAGGGCTATTTCTGATGGCCATGATGAAGAAAGAGCAAAGCTTAAAAGCTGAAAGTACCAGTTCACACATATGGGAATCATAACCCACTTTCCATGACACTTAAAGGCTCTGATTTGTCAATAAACAAATTAAGGCTCTCATTCACTGTAAAATACATGTCCAGCTCACATTTCACTCATAAAACAGATTTTTAAATCTGAGAGCTTCAAATATTTTGTGTGTTTTCCAGTTTATTGACTTCTTTAGGAGTATTTTAGACGTATTCACTTTAAATTTCATTATGCACAGCTTTGAAGCCACAAAGTACTGATCTGGTCCTCTCCTCCAGCTTCCAATGAATTTTTGAAGCACTTTGGAACTGCAATACCCAGTAGCCCCATTAGGAAGAATCGACTAACACCAGTCAATCAAATGTCTCCCAATGTAATCAACAGAAATTAAACATGGAAAAGACAAGCTGAGTCATAGAATATCTCCACATAATAAAGACATAGGAAGGAGACAAGGTCTGTTGGAAAATGGTATTACATGGGATCTGAAATTTCAGATCAGAAAGAAAGGAGGACCAAGATACAACACAGATCATTCAGGAAATACTGCCAGTGACAAGAGATACATCTGCTTTCTCTGAACTTATATTGATCCAGTTGGTTTTACGCTCAGAATGCCTCCAGTGCTGCTGAAGGTGTCACATTTCAGGTGACTCGAAACAATGAAACTCTGACTAATTGCAGTTATTAAAGATATTAGCTTGCTTTTCCTTTTTGGTGGATTGAATTTTCCTTGAGGACACATTCAAGACAAAAGGTATAGCAGGGACTCCACAGCTCTACCTACAACTTCTGCAGTGCTCGAGTGAAGAAGCTCTTTAGTCAGCTGGGATTCCATGTAAAAAATCAAAACCACCAAGCGTTACCAGACAAAAGTGTAGCGTGTCAGTGTGAAAGCCATGCCAAAATGCCACACTGCTCATAAACCTGCAGCTTTAAATACCAGAATTATTTTTCTGTAGAGCCCCAGACTTGCAATCTGTTTGCAAAAGAAGGAAAAAGGTTTGGAAGTTTCTGTTGGGTTATTTGCTCACCACATTCAAGTCAAGAATTAATGTCTACAATGCAAAAAACAGCAACTGTGACGCACCTGCTTCCATAGTAGAATCCTAGAATATCCTGATTTGGAAGGGACCTGCAAGGATCATCCCAGTCTGACTCCTGGTCCTGCATAGGACAATCCCAAGAATCACAGTGCAAATGTCTGGCACTTTTAAGAAGTTTAAAAAAAAAAGAGTATTTTTTTCTAGTGGTTATTAAAACACAGTTAATATTTGCTAAATTTCCTGGATATAAAGGAAAACTTGAGAGTTTCTCTAACTCTAAGGATCTGTGTTTTTGAGAGACAGCAAGTATTGTATAATCAGCATTTGTCTGAAATACTGAGATAAGCACTAAACAGACTCCTGCTAAGCAGGTATCTGCTGTTGCATTTAAAATAATTGCACAATTGCAATTTATGTATTCAAACTATTTTTGTTTGCAACGGTGCAAAACCAATTGCTGATTAAGACCGTGTTCAAGTTCTACATTCATTCTTTCTTTTTCCATTTTTATTGCAGATATTGAGAAATATATATGTATCTATTCTGTAAAATAAGACCAAACCCCCTATTTTACAGTCTTCTGGTGCTATAAAATATTTGCACTTCAGTAATCATAGGCTGTATCTGCCCAGCTGTGTTACAGTAGGAGCCAAACCCAAACTGCCTGACAATCCAGGGTACCTGCTTATGTTGGGTCCAGTCTTGGTTTTTTTGGGAGACAGCCTGTCAGGCAGGGAGATCGTGCACCAGGCAGCAGGACAGGGTCAAATGCTTGCAGATGAAATGTAAGACATAGGTACTGCAAGACACCTCACCTGCCCCAACCACCACTGACAATCCTGAATTCAGTCATTCATACAATGTTACTTCTATTAGCACCGTAGAGCCCACACCAGAGAAACAAACTGGACTGCTTTGGAATGTAGCTCAGGCACTGCTTGATAATTACATTCCAATGCCAGGGCCGACCCTGCTGGCCTGTAACCAAGGCCAGAGGGTGCATACAGTGGCATTGGGTATAAATGAGGGCATCATCTGGCCTACAGAAATCTTTATAAGCAGTGCTGATTCACAAGGCAAAAAAACTTAGCAAGGCTGTAATCCTAGCCTCAGTCTGTTCAGTCTGATGTTAGCAAATACAACTTATTATTCATAAATAGAGAAAAACTTATATGTAAGTCCTTCTGAGATAAGCTTATCCCCAACCCCACCCTGCCACTCCATTGTCAGAGTATTCCATATTGGTCTGAGGCCACACTCCAAGCATGGTTTTGTAATAAAAGCATAATCTCTTCCTATGATGGCTTTTGTCATTACAATTAACTGCCTTCCACTCTCATTCAGCACATAAGAATGAATTTCCCTTCAAACAATTAGCATTACTAAACAACTACATAAACCTTTGACAGAAAGTGGCTTTCAGACAAGTTGTACAAAACCATTGCCTGGTTAAACAAAAAAAAATAATAAATCAAACAAAGAGGCAAAAAACTTTTGTTGCTATTAGAGGGTCAAATATGTGGAGCAAAATTAGAGTTGAGTTATTCCTCTCTACCTGGATGTCCTCTGCTGCAGGCTCAGTAGAGGTGGCATTATAAGCCTGACTGAATAAAACAATTTATAATAAGGTTTTTGCCTACAGCATCGTAGGGATGTGTTATAGCAGCACAGTAGGAAGAAATGTGATCTTTCATTGGTTTCACTTCGGTGACCAGGGGCCAGATGACAACAGATAATCAGCAAGGGCTGTAATTTATCATGGCACTGTAAGCCAGAGCAGCTTCCAAAGACAAGCCAGCACAGCAGCAGACCACCACCCAAGGAGGCAGAACAAGTTCTCCTCCAAGGCCCAGGTGCTCAAACAAGTGTGCTTGCATTTAAACACACAGACAACAGTGTGTGTCAAATCTCTGCTCTCCACATCTTGCTCAGGGTTGAGTGAAGCAACTGGGAATTTGCATACATATACATATTTCATTAAGGCACCTAAATTGTATAAATAAGGCAGCGCACTTCAGCAGCTTTTCCTGGTACACCGATTTTAATAAGGTCATTGCTTGTATGTAACAGCTAATAATTCTGCTCTTTCCCTCAGCATGGAAAATTCTGCCCAATGCAGAGCCAGCTCCTCTGGCTTCAAACAGCTCACTACAGATACACCTAACAGGAAAAAACTGCCTTCAGGTGAGGGAGGCAGGGTCTTAACAGGAACAGCACAAATGGCTAAAAGCAGCATTCCTTGTACCTGAGAAATACATTTTCGCTGCAAGCCTACTGCTGAGTACCAGAGGCCTTGCCAAGGCTCCACCCAAAGCCTGTGCATGCCAGCCCTGCCAGCCACCAGCCAAAGCCCGGGCAAGCACAGGGCGCTGACAGGAGCAGACCTCTCGCCTCACGCGCATCGAGGGGAATGGGAGCAATTTTATGCCGCGAGCTGAATCCTGACATCTGTACGAGCTCTCCTTTGTGCAGTGGGATGCAAAGGATTCTGTAACTCAGCACTGGACACTGCAATACCATCCCAACACACTTCTCCCGTTTAAACTGTATTGTGAATAGTAGTAAAAAGTCACAGATGCTGAGCTGCGATTCTTCCAGAGTTTCTGGTCAGTCAAAATCATCAGGTACTACCTGCACGAGCATTTAATGGGAACAGTCATACAGGCAATTGGTCTGATCTCAGATTTAGGCAGAGGCAAGCCCTGCTCTTCCTCTGAGAGTCTGGACAATTTTCACCTATTTATTCTGTTTTGTCACACTCTCCTTCACCCTTTTAGTAAGAGCCCCAAATCATTGTCCTGGCTGACCACCTTGAAAACCACATGAAATCTGTGAAAGCAAGTGGCATACACTCACTAACTTCCACAGAATTTAGATCAATCTTGCAACCTTCAGCTTAAAACTCACAATGTCATTTTCACTGCTAATTGTACAATTCAAAGCCCATCCTTCTAAGCTCATATTAAAAAGAAAAGGTTTTTTTCTTGTCCAAGTAGAGTTAGCTTTATCAGATTCAGCCCCCGTAAAACTTCCCTTTATCCCTGAAATCAATCGTCACATGCTTACTCCCAGCTTTGCCCACATCTGCCTTTAGCAATTTAAGTCTCATTCCCTCTGTGAAACAGGCAATAAATCACATCCACTGTATTGAGTGAAAAATAAATCATAAACTTTGAAGAAACAGAAGTTTGTAGAAGACTTTGAAGACATATTGCCTGTGATTTGTAAACCAAGGGGAAATCAAGTGTTGGGAAGGAGCTGGGGTCTTTGGATGCCATCAAAGGGCTCCTTAAATAGGTTTCTCTAAGGCTCTTGTTCTTAAATGCATGTACAGATGTGTCCTGAGGAAGCAAAGTCTGTCCTTACCTATCTTCAGCTTTTAAACACAGCCTCAACTTTTTTCTGACTTTTCTGCTTCTCCTCCACAAATGAAAATTAAAGTGATTTTTGACTACACAAACCATGCAAATAGTTTTCAAGTGATTTTAGCTGTGAGTTCTTTGACTTTTAAAGCTCTAAGGAAACTCTAATATATCTATAAAGCAGTAATTTCTTTTAAACTTAAACTGGGCCATGCACCCATCCCTGCATCAAAAGCCTGAAGCTGAGACTCCATTTTCTTGCTCCTTTGGAACACTAGACCATCAGAAACCCATATCTAAATATACACAGAAGAATTATTTTTCCATTGTTCTGACATTTTTTTTTAAGAACATTCATAAATAAAAAAGGTAGTCATACTACTAGCTTTTCATACCATTGCTATGTTTCTACAGTACATTTTTAAAGTTTGAGAAGGGACATCATATCCTTAAGCTTCATGAAGTGCACAGACTGTTGCCATAGATTTCTTCTAATTATGTTATCTTCTCGTCTATCCCTCCTACAGCTTAAGATAGTTCAACATAAAAATAAATAATTCTGAAATTAATCTGTTTCTACAAAATATAAAAAGACATATTTCAAAGGATTACATATTTTACCAAAATTGGTAATTCAATAAGATAGTCTGAAGTCGGGAATTAAACAGCAGAACATTCTCCAAAGAACAGCTTCTTTCTAATCCTCACCTCCGTATTTCACAAAGAAATATAAACATTAGAAGAAAACACATTGTCTGTGTCTAAAAACTATTTTTACAATAAGTAGTTTTGAGTTTTAGCATAGTCTTCCAAAATAAATTTGAAATTGTTATTCTGATTTAGCCACCTTCTTAGATTGCATCTGTAAGGCTAAAGATAGAAGTGACAATTATTCTAAGATTATTAAAAAATTAAAAATCCAGTGGAGTACTAGGTTTAAAAATTCTATTTGCATTTTATCTGTCACTGAATTTGCCCTAATTGTCCACTATTGTGATAATGTCTGAGTTGAATACTGTATGTCTATATGTATGCTAGCACCCAGCAATTAGCTCAGCAATAATTATATACTATTTCTGACCTCTTTGTGCAGCTGGCAGAGGGTGGGGTTTTTTAAATACATCTTCTGCAACTTTAAGTAATTTTAAAAAGCACAAAAATAGAGTTTAAGAATGATAGGAAACAATTACTAGATTTGCCATAATTCCTGATGTACTTGGAGAATTTGCATATACATTGTGATTACATGCAGTAAGTCTGAATTCTAACAGATACTCCTCAATAGTCTCTGTTCCTTTTATAGCTCATTAACTAATTCTTTGATTTCATAATTGATCCTGTGCAATCCATGAGGGACATTAATTTTTATCTTTTTTAAAGCAACTATTTATTAAATGCATTCCTATAAATGCATTCCTATAAACTAGACCGAGTACTTAAATGTTTTAAATCTTACAGTGTGTTTCTTCACTAAAATACCTTTCTTCACCATAGTGACATCAAATGACAGACACCCAGTGCCATGTACCTCAAACAATTGGCACAGGACTAAGACAATACAGGTAACATTTCTCAGTATTGCATTGGTGCAGTTGCCTACTTACTCCTCTGATATTTTATCAGTTTCTCAAATGAGAGATGCTACATGATTAGAAATATTTATAAACTAAGAAATGTAATTTCCCCCAAAGGTATATCCATGCAAGATTTGTCAAAGTTAATTGCCAAAAAGAATTAAAGATAAGAACCTTATTCTAGCAAAATTGTGAAAATCTCTATATTTGCACTTTTCTATATGCAAGCCATGTGTGGTTCATTAACATTATATGTCAGCTAGGTTGCAGGTCAGTTTAGAAATCCAATTGAAAATCAAGGGAAACTGCTTTCAAATGGCATCTGACTTGGCCTTCAAACCCTAATAATCTAGAGCAAATCAGATCGTTAAATTAGAAGCCTAAATTAAGTTTATGATTAATACAGTTCAAAAAATGAACTGCAACAGATAACTGGACTTCATCTGTAGATCACATCTCATCAGTAGATCACAACTCCACAGAATTTTTTGATGCAATGCTTTTAGCATCCTGTTAAACTTCCTAATCGATGCATCCTTGGTGAATCTGAAGTCCAGAATCTAATTGAGGTCTTACACTGAGGACACAAACAGGTTTCTTTGCACCAGTTGTCAGAGCCATGGCTTGGCACAGTTCCTGACATACCCACAGGTGGGACCCATGAAGTACCTACTTGAGCTGTCAGACCACTGTAGATGGTCTCATGCTGCAGAGGAGATTTCAGTCTATGTTCCAGTGCTCCTCATGAAGCATAAAAACCCCTTAAAACTCCTGTTTTCTGTGAGAAAGAACATTTCTCTCTTCAAATATGAGGCAACAGTTGGGCAATCCTAGGCAAATCCCTAGGCTTCTTTTTTCTGAAGTAAGCACAAGTAAAATAAGCAAAAACCTTGGAATCAATATCCCCATCAAGCAGAATTTATGGTTACAATATGGCATTCAGCTAATTTGTCAGCATTAGCAATAATTCTTTACAAGAGATTATTATTGCATGTCGGAGTATGGACAGCACTGTAAAGTGACATGGCTGAGTATTCAAAATAATGATACCACTTTCCATTGCAGGGGGGGAAGCCCACCAAAAACAAGAACCCCCCTCCCCCCATTATTGCAGAGCAGAATACATACCAGTCTGAGATAATACTGAAAAACTCTTATGCTGTGCCTATAAGACTTCCAGATGCAAACATATATGTAAATAAAACAACACTACCATGTGGCCACTTCAGAAAACAGAAAATTATGTAAGCTGAGTAAAAATGCAAACTGTAAGCAGATGTTTCCTGTAGGCTTGGAGTAAGGTAATGGCAGAAATACTTTAATAAGCACAAAAACCTTGTCAGATTTTGGCTGTTAACTCCTATCACTGTCGGAGCAGATGTCATTTTCCTCCATATGTTAATCTATTTACAGACTTATATAGCTTTTATCATTGAAGTACCTGCACAGCTTTTATTCCCTTAAGGTGTCGTTCTCACAACATGTGCAAGAAGAATGGGCGGTTTACAAACAAGCAGCTGAGGTGCAAACTGAGCTAAAGACTTGGGCAGTTTGTAGCTGAACCCATGATTTAGAGGAGGACTTTTAGAAATCAATCCCCACCATTAGCTACAAAGCATCTTACCCCAAGCCATCCACAGCTTTCATTTAAGGACACAGATTAACAAGTGCATGATAAACGCAAATCAGACTGTCAGCTCTATAATGAACAATTTAAGAGCTAGTTTATATTCACTGTTGGAGGTGACCTGTTTTAGGATATGTGCTTTAGTTCAGCCCAGAGCCTGAGATATAATGATGTTGCCACCTTATCCTACACAGCAGAGTGCCCTAATTTCAGGAATACTTAGAGCAGCTTGCAGTGTTCAAACAATGCAAAACCTTTTAAAACGGTTAATCTAAGTCTTTGGTATCTTCACACTACAGTACGTATTACCAGTATTTTTTAAGTATGCAAATTGCTGCAGCAATCCTAAAGGCTTATAAGGGCCCATGTGCTGATTATTCCAATGAATAGATTTTAAGGCAAGAAGGGACTTTTAGAATCATCCCTCACAGCACTTGTGGTTAATTGTGAGTAGATGCTCTTGTTTGAAATACCAGCCACACGAGAAAGAATCTAACTGGTGCAGGTTCAACCATTTCCAAGAAAATAACATAAAAATACTGATTTTCGTGGTAGTTAATAGATGCTTCCATTTTAGGGTTTGCTTTGGTACAAATTAAAAAAATTTACAAAATAATACAGAAGGAGCCAGGTTTACCATAAAAAATTGATAGGAAAAAATTCTTCCCTGTGAGGGTGGTGAGGCCCTGGCACAAGTTGCCCAGAGAAACTGTGGATGCCGCACCCCTGGAAGTGTTCAAGGCCAGGTTGGATGGGGCTCTGTGGAAAGCCATATTTTGGGTACTACGCTTGTATTTCATCCATGATCTTAACTTTGGCAACCAGATGAGCATGTAAACAATTCCATTTTATTGTCTTAAATTGGATATAGTGGCACTTTACAGTCAAAGGGAAATTATGAGCATGGCAGAGTAATCCCATCACAAGTCACCAGTGACATATATCACAGTGCACCTGTGGGTTTCCCTATGTCTCCCCTCCCTAATAAATCTGTTTTTTCCATCACCTTTTCCAAAACAAAAGGGTAGAAGAGAATATGACTACTGACGGGCCTGTAGAAAACCAAAGGTGGAAATCACAACACAGTGTTTGGACTCTTTCATCTTCCTAGAGACCTTTAAAGAATAGTCCACAACTAAAATATCACAAGATGTAGTTTGGAACAGACATACATATATATATATATATATATATGATATATCAGATAAATGGTTAAAATGGTTATCATGTGTCAACTGTTCTAACCAAATCAAAAAGGTTTTTATTTGCATTTAGAGGAATTTCAGAACATCTCTATATTCTAACAGAACAAATTCTACACCGTGCATTTATTATAGAGCCCTGTATATATACATTTAAAGACATACATATAGAAAGACTTTTGGGGGGGGGGGGATATCAGAGAATTTTTGTGGTACTAAAAATCTTCATATATCAAAGATAAAATTTAATTTTTTTACAAATAGTAGCAAAATTGCACACACAGTGTAATCCTACATATCTTTGCCTAGGCCTTTTACCTTTATTTTATTTTCCTTTCTTTCCTTTTCTAAGAGAAGGAATTAAAATCTTGTAGAGTAAAAGCATTTGAAATATTCTAAAATGCAGCATAATGCACTTAGGTATAGTGACACACCGGATATTTGACTTCGCTATAGGTCTGAAAATGAATACTTAAGTGAATATTCCTTAAATGCCCACAAGAATGCCAGGCCTTGATGCTAAACCTGTGTATTACAAGGTAAGAGAAGAAAGTGGGTTTGGGATCTCCGAAGGTGCAGGGGCATGCTGTGACACCATGAAGGCAACAGCTGTCCCTCTCCACCCCTTCCTTCCCTTCCAGCCCAGCAGCACTGAGGGCAATGAGCCAGACCAGGCTCAGATGTGCTCCTGCTTGACTCCACCAGGGCTGTGCTCAGGGGCAGCAACAGCAGAGAACAACCAACTGTGACAGCACAGGGGCCGCTGCAGGAGGTGCTGAGGGCAAGGTCTGGCTGCTGATCTAAGCACTCGCTCATGGCCAAGAATCCCCGGCACAAACAGAAGCAGGGAATTTAAGCAAGTCAAAGCAAAGAGAAGGTTTTCATCAGGTGAGACCTGGACATCCTCAATTCCTCTGGAGTTAGATATCACTAGCTGATATCACCACACCATCTGTCCCAGGAGGTCCTCACTCACCGTCAGATCTGAAAAGACCAGCAGCAATAAATGCAGCTAATAATTAACACACCCAAGACCTAATGGCAGTGCATTTATTTAGCACAAATAGCTGGTATTAAACTGAAAATTCATAATAAAGGAAAGCTAAATATCCTACAAGTGTCCCAGATAGCTTTCTTCCACAGTTATCAAAAATTTGCTGAGGTACGGCATAATTTATTTTAAACATAGATGAATTTTTTTTTAATATATTTTCTTTTCTATTCCTGTGCATAGTATTACTTTATGGTGCACATTTTCCTATCAATGAGAAGCTGAAGCCCTTAGATTGCTTGCAATATATTTTAAATGACAGCAGGAACCATTATTATTATTTATACTTGCAACAGTAATCACAGTTTAGTTACCCAGACTGGTGCTGTATTGCACAAATTCTGGAACAAAACCAGAAATAGCAAGACTCCACCCCAAACCCCTGGCAGGTTTCAAAATTTGCATGAGAGGTCTAAATTAGGACCCTGGTAGCCCAAACCTCCTTTTGTAATCAATGCTGAGAGGAGGACCCTGCTGGGGCACTACTCAGATCTCCAGCAGCCTGAACTTCTCAGTGTCTTTGTGATCATGGGGCTGCAGCTCCTGTACTACTTGTTAACTGAACAGCATATTTTTCATCTTCTCTATACTCATACCATTTCCTTCTGCCCTCAAACTCCCACTAATCTCACAGTGATGATTTCTGAAAAAAACTTCTTGCTCCGCTTTGCCTTTCCAATGCAAGATCAACACCAGTCTGTCTTTTCCATCCATAAAAGATTACAGCTATTTTTTTCCATTTCTTCTTCCTGTACCCTGCTAATCATAGAATCATAAAATGGCCTGGGTTGGAAAGGACCTTCAAGATCATCTTGTTCCAACCCCCTGCCATGGACAGGGACACCTTCCTCTAGATCAGGTTGCTCAGAGCCCCACCCAGCTTGTCCTTAAACACTTCCAGGGATGGAGCATCCACAGCTTCTCGGGGAAACCTGTGCCAGGGCCTCACTACCCTGACAGTAAAGAATTTCTTCCTGATATCTAATCTAAACCTACTCTCAGTCTGAAGCCGTTCCCCCTTGTCCTGTCACTCCAGGCCCTTGTAAATAGTCTCTCTCCATCTTTCCTGTTCTCCTTTCAGGTACTGGAAGGCTGAAATTAGGTCACCCTGAAGCTGCCTCTGTTCCAGGCTGAGCAATCCCAATTCTCTCAGCCTTTCCTCACAAAAGAGCTGCTCTATCCCTCTGATCATGTTGGTGGCCTCCTCTGGACTCACTCCAACATCTCCATGTCCTTCCTGTGCTGAGGACTCCAAAGTTGGACATAGCATTTCAGGTGCAGTCTCCCCAAACTGGAGCAGAGGGGCAGAATCTGCTGACTTTTCTTACCCACAAAGGGATCTAGCTGCATTTCTCATTGTTACTGCTTCCCCCAAACTAATTTCTCCCTGGCAGAAAGATGCACCCCTCCAGCAGTGTCCCCTCCATGTCGCCCTCCAGCCCCCTGGATAGCACAGAACACTGCTAAGCCCTACAGAAGCAAAGGCATTGTTCAGAGGACTGAACACACAATGCAAGCATATGGCTCCTAGTGCTAATTAATTATGCTGTGGGTTAAGGGGGACACTGAAATAATAATGCTAAATGAGATTGGAAAGATACTTCCTGTGCATTTAATTAGGGCAGTATCTCTCTGATTTCAGAGAGCACAATGTAACTCCAGAGGACCCTTCCTGCCCTCACAAAGGTCAAATGCCATAATTTAATCTGCCATAGTCAAATAATTAATACAAACAGCAGTGGCGAATTTCTCAACAATGGGCTAGGCACAAATTCAGCTTTATGAATAGCAGCAAAAAAGCCAGTTCACACAGCTGAATCGTTCTCTAGCAAAAATATGACTTGTCTACACTGATTCTACACAGACACACTCTAGTTTTGTTTCCAGGTGGGTTGGATTATCAACTGCTCTCTTTTTAGTGTTGAATAGTTTTATTCAGCAGAATAAAAAGATGCAGTTACACATGAATTAGCCCAACTTTCAGACATACAACTTTAAAATTAAACTACAACAGGTTTTTTTAGATTTCAATTAACAGATTCCAAAAAAAAAGCGTTCTAACCTTGTCCCTTGACTTGTTATTTATGAACTTTTCCATTTTCTTGCTTACAATTTATGAACAGGCTGCCTTTAATTTCCCACCAGTGTGATTATTTGAGGACAACCACACCCTCCTAGAGTGTCATTAAATGTATGATGAGGTAAGACTTTGTTCCAGAGAGGTTATGTTTGGATTCTTTGAAAAAATAAAAGCAGTTCCCTTTTAAACACTTATAGCTCTTGTACTGAAAAGTTGTTCCCATTTATTAAATGGTCACTGTCAGCCAGAAAAATCACATTAAGTTCAAGAACAGTCATAATTAGCAATGTCAATCAAAATGGTACAATAATAAGCACATTAACACAATAACATGTTGATGTATGAAGAAGCAAAGTTCTTGCTGCCTAAGGTAATGTTTTAGTCTGAAAAGAATAATTGCCAACTGCTTCGAAGTGCTATAGTGAATTAGGCTTGTTTATGGCATAATTAGAGAGTAAAAATGAATATATGCACGTGCCAGATTTCAAATTGGCTATTTTCTACCTGCAGTGCTCAGAATTTTCAAATGTATTCTGCAATGCATTGTATCTTGCTATTTTCAGGCACTATATCAAGTTCCATCACATCGTATCCTATTACATTAAACGATGTAACAATTCACCCCTAGGTATCACAATGCCAGAAATATAAAGGAAATAAAAATACACTCAGCAGAAGAGTTAATGAAATAAAACCTTAAAAAAAAAATAGAAATCTTTCAGTTAACCAGTTTTCAAAGTGCAGTTTACATAATCAATTTAGTTTCTTGGTTCTTATTCTTTGATCTCATTCTCCCATTCTTTGCTTAGCACAGGAATGATGCAGAGAGACCCAAGAGAAGGAAAGACACACTGCAAAGAAAAGCCAACAAGAACTGGAGGATTAACTGAAAGACAGTTTTTGAAAATCTAAGAGTTCACCACTAACTACTGTTGTCAAGAGTCCTTTCTAAAAAATAAGATTTATTTGACAAATGAGACTCCTGGGTTACTATAGGGAGAATTCTTGCTGAAATGCGTTCCCTAGTCTTAGAATATCTCTCAAAAGTTTCTTATTTTCCTTTTATAGCAACTTTGAAGCAATTTTTTAGGCAGAAGAGATCCATATCTATCATCTAAAAAATGTCCAAAGAGAGTTAATTATTTAAAGCTACTGCTTTACATTAAGCACAAATGTGATATTTCCATTAGCTTTAATTGTGAGGAGACATTAAAGAACTGCATCTCTCTCCACTAGCAAAACATTTCAAAAACAACTAAGAAAAAAGGAGTCTGACAGATGGAAAAATCTCTTAAAGTGCTTATTTAAAAGTAAATGTTAGGTCAATATAATTAAGAGATTCAGCAGCAAGTGCATCCTTAGCAGTTTTTTCAAAATCAAATATCATCATTATCTGAAGAACGTGCTGTTCATACATAAATAAGGAATCACTGCTTTTAATGCAATGGAAAACACAATCTTTACCATGACAATATAACTAGTATATCCTAATGGGCCATAATGTAGAAGTGTGATTTTGTTTTCAAGAACAGTTTTAAAATACTTTTATTTTGGAGACCTTGCACTTGATGGAGACTAAGATAGACCTGGACCCCACTCCTAACCATACAGATGATTTAGAATCTATCATTATTAAATAGGGGGGTGGAAATGTGTGTGTGTGTGTGTGTGTGTAGATAGATAGATATAATGCAATACCTTTTTAGAGGGGCTGGGAGACTCAGAACTGAAAGTGAAGGAAGTTAGCATGAAAATGAGTACCTGATTACTGAAACACTGCCATAGTCAGCAGCAGGCAAAAAGGAAGCTGTAGTGAAGGTTCAGCAGTTCTCCAGAGCACACCCACAGCCACATTAATTTTGAAATCTTTTGAAATGCTATTCCACATTCCCATGCAATCTAGCAGCAGTTGTGAAAACATCTTTCAATCATTTATAATAGCTTTAAAATTATATAGCACCTTTCATCTAAATGGATCTGAAAACGGGCTTCTATCTTTATTCACTAATTTTAGAATTTATAGTGCTTAAAACAAAGAACTCCGTTAGCTAACTTATAAATAGGCTAATTATCATAATGTGACCTAACTACTGTAAGTTGCCTAGACAGCAAAATATACAACTTTAAAGCTGCAAATCACCTGATTCTTTCCTTTATAAGAATCTGAGTTCATACACTTGCAGAAACATTAAGAAAAAGGAAAAACATACAGTGAATTTTCAATTAAGGGCTCGTTATAGACAATTCAGGGTTCTCTATTAAAAGGAATTTTTTTTCTGATTCATCAGAACTGCAGGTTGCATGAAGACACACCCTATCAGGCAGCAGCAGAAAACCAGAATGGTCTTGGATCCTTCCCTCTTTCACAGCCCACCACACCACCTTCCTAACAACTTCAGGAAGTTCCATCAATGTTTTCATTTTTGACTAACTAGTGCCTGTATGAGCCCCACCTTCAGTTTGTCCTCATATGACATCCCCAGGGAGAGCTGAGGCTTGGTTTGCCAAGGTACAAGAGAAGAGGCTTGTCCCAAGGCCCACAGCTGGAGAGGGAGGCTCAGCTGCCTCTCCCAGCAGCGAGATGTCCTTCCCCAGGCAGCTCAGCCCCCTCGTTGGCAGCTCTCCAGCAACTGAGATTTGCTGCCTTTTAAATTACTATTGAAGGCAACATTCCAAAAGGATTATTAATTTTAGGAACCTAGTCTTCTGTGTTCTTTACATGGTTTTGACAATCATTACTCTTCACTTTTACTTCTCTTTACCACAGCCAGTCTCACTCCTCCTTCTGTTATGTTTTGTCTTCTCAGTGGGAAGCAAAACTGAAGTAGGAACTGCTGTTTTTATCTCCTGTCTCACCAAGCCTATCACATGTGAGATTTCCATTGCTAATAAACTACATGTCTAAACAAAATCTCTTCAACAACTCTTTTTCCTTCTCTGACAGCATCCTTCAGATCAGAGAAATGAGTTGACAAAGCATGCAGTAACTAGTTATGTCTGAGTAGGTCTTAACACCAGCATGGATTATGTGCTTTTCCTTTTCACAACACATACGTTGTTTCGAGATACAAAATGTAAAATCAAGTCAATAACAGCAGAATAGTCATTCAGTTAGAAATAGTGAAACCCGGGATAGGTATGCAGCTGAGAACAGAAACTATTATATTAACTGCTAGCAGAGACTGTACAAGTTTAAATGAGTCTATTACTGTAAATGCAGAATGTGCAAATTAATTTGTGTCTGAGCCAAATTAAAATACAGCCTTGATTTTCTGCAAGATAAAATATTTGGCTTAATGCAAAATGTTTTGAACAGTTATGTTAGTAAATAAAATTTGCTATGGAAGTAAAAAAAGTGCCTTGACCAAAGCAGGGCCCGTTAAAGATTTTTAAAAAAAATTAAAAAAAAAAAAAATTAAAAGATATTCAAGGTATGTGAAGGGTTGAAAAGTAATAAGGTCTGAATGACTTAGTGATGGCTGTCATAAAAATCTGGCAGGGTATTCTATTTACAGTATGTAATAAAACTGTCACACGCAGAATTTATAAAAGCATTTGCCCTAGAAAGCTAAATCTTTTTGCCAAGGGCAAGTTAATAACCTCTACAGTTCATTTGAATATATGGGCAAAGAGATGTTTTGACTAATAGAGCATCACAAGGTGAGCACTAGGCAATCTAATAGATATTGTGAGAATAGGATGATCCAAAGATGATGACAACCTGTTAGAATACTGCTGAAAAATCTTGTGAACTTCACAGCAATTGTGCTCTGTCCTACTGAACGTATGCTGGGCATGTGTGTGCAAATGTGTGAGTTTTACTGATTGGGGATTACACACGCAGCAATTCCATGTCAGCTGACATTAAAATAATTCCTCCTCAAACACTCAGAGAAGATGCTGACTTGTGAAGTAGCAAATTGAATGCAGAGCTACTGCTCTTAAGATTATGCAGGGCTTAGTGGTTTGAGAGATTTAAGTCACTAACAGATCAGCTAAAATCCAGGATTTTTTTCCCTCATAAATTTTACACTTGTAAATTAACATATTTTTAAATTGAAGCCTCAATAATACAACTTAATTTAACTTGGAATGGTGTCCCAGAATATAAATTATGAATCAACCAGGAAAATACTTGGCCAAAGTACAAAGCTGCATGCAAGTTCATGGGGAACAAACAACTCAGTCCCATCTTTTTTAGGTGTAAATCCATATTCAGTGAGATAAGAGTCACTGTATTAGAAAAATACATTTTCTTCTGCCCAAGAACTAGGAATACTTTTCTGTTCTGAACACTGTCTTGCCACAGATTACTATTTCTACCTGAGCTAGCTAATTTGAAATTTATTTTGGATACCTCTAAAACACGCTGCCATCACTGCCGTGACTGCAGCTTAGGCTCCGTGACAAGTTATATTAGTTCCCCAATATATTTGCAGTGAAGCTCTGCCGAAAAAAAACAACCAGGACAGATTCCATTAGACCTACATGACTTAAACCCTGCTGCCAGGCAGTTTTGTGCAAGACCATTTGGTGCTCTTGCATGAGGGAGAGGGTCCAAATCAATGAGCTGAGCTTCAGATTACGTTTTAGCCATCTTCCTAAAAGATATGTTGAGGCAGCAGCTTTAAAGGTCTTGCGCCTCTGGCTGGTGGCATATCCCCACAACACAAAGGGAATTTTCCTGTCCTGCTAACGAAGTGTTCTGCCTGTGTATCTGTCTGTGCGGATTTTGCTGACTATTATTTGTCCTGGAGAAATGTTATTTTACCTTAAAACTTAAAGCCTTTACATCAGAAACCAATTTAAAAGTTCAGCTATCATATAGCTTTTATAAATGTCACTAACATATCATAGAAAAAGTCACAAAGCCAGAATGAGATGATTCTCCACTCCTGTAGCTGAAATTACTTGAATTATACCTTTCTTGCACTCTTATGTGAGTGACTGATATCCAGGTGTCTGATGAGCATTTGCAGTGGAAATTATATTAATAATCTCCCTATTTCTTTCACTCCAATCCATAGGAGAAACAATTATGATTGATATTTTATTCTTTTACTGCCCTAATGGAATGTCATTGCGTGAAGGACTCTCAGAGAGGAGTGTGTCAAATTTACTTAAACTTTACTCTGGAAAAGTGGCAATTTTTGTGGCCATTCAAATTTCCTCTACATCCAGCTTCAACATCTCAACTGCATGAACCTATAGCTGTTTTTCTGAGACTATAATCGTTTAGGATAGTTAATGGCAACAGAGGAAGAGGCAATGCCTCAGAGTGATAAGGCGGTCCTAAAGGAGCCATGATTTGGCAAAAAAAGATTAAGCAGCACACGTATTTGTGAAGTGATGCTGAGTGATGATTCTGTTACTATCAGGTTGTAACATATGTTCAGGTCAGCAGCATACGTATTGCATCCTCAATTTCAAAATTAATTTTTTGGGAAAAAGATCAGCACTCAATTTCTGAAAGCCAAAACTTCAGCTGTTTGAATTAGAGAAGCTGGCCCGGGTTGCAGGGGATTAGAAGTAACGTCTGCTGTGACACGTCTGCTGCCGCTCCTCATCTGCCTGCTAATGCACTGTGCCACGCAAATTTAGGAGGGAGCCCAGCTGATGCTGGCAGCACTCTGTGGTCCCTGTCCTTGCCATGTCCTTGGAATTCCACTCACCCGTCTTGAGAAAGCTGTGTCACTTGGCTACCCCTCAGTCCCAGCCAAGGCAGAGCTCCCGTTCCCCCAGCAGATCCCAGCCCTGCCCTGACAGGTGTCAGGGCTGCCCACACATCACTGCTTTACACGTGCTCCTCATTACAGCTACTGGTGCAGCAGCACCAGCACCCGAGGTGTGTGCCATCACTCTTTGGCAGCTGGCTCCTCATCAATCACCCCTCTCTAGCCAGCTTCCAACCTGCTGCTCCTGACCCACTGCCTTGTTATTACTCTGCTTCTTTCCTCCTCCAAGCATACTAGCTGTGGTCTTGGAAAATTACCCTTATTTTTCTCTACTCAGGGACTACAGACCTCTCTACTGGCTGGCTGCTACCAGCCACATGCTCTACTCACTGGTGAGATGCCCTTTCCCCCACATGGAGTAGAGCTATGGGTCTGGAGAATATTTTTTGTGCCTGCAGGGACCCAAAAACCAGCCTGAGAGCCAATACAGCAGCAACAGTAATAGAAACAATAATGGACTGAATGAATCCATGTAAGAAGTGACCTGAAGTGCTCCAGAATGGATAAAGAATATGAATCTTTGATTTATTTTGGATTTAAAGCAACAACAATGGAGCTGCTCAACACAGGCATACTCTTTATGATCCAAACAGGACTGAGCTAAATATAATTTCATGATAAATGTGAATGAATGAGGTTATAGATTTCTTGTCATACCACAAAAATACCCCAAAGTGATCCAGAAATATGCCTACAATGTAATGGATATTGGGGGATTGTCCGAATTCATAGACAAGTTGCCATAGTACCCAGACATTTCAAAAAGCAGTAAAAATGCCTCACATTTTTCTCCTGTGGAAATGCAATTGTGGGGACATATTGCAAAGGAATAAGAGAAACTGCTGCTGCATCAGTGTCACCCTATTTTCGTGTTAAAGTCTCAAATTGCAGTAAATTAAGAAACTGTCTCGCTATTTAAAAAAATCCACAACAAGTCACCACAAAAACTTGAACTGTCAAACCAAATCTAAAGTTGGAATAACATGACATCAATACGTACAGTAATCAGAACCAATGGCCATGCTGGTCCCCCATAAATTAATGCATCAAGGGATGTAAAATCATTGAAAAGTTAGTAGGAAAGTGCAATGCTACATTCAGTTGCAGTAGGTTTTAGCGCTGAGTTTTTAGGTTTTGCTGTTACTATTGAAAGTTCCCAACAACTGTAATGGAGAGAGGACATCCATCCAGCACACTCCTTGATGAGCAGTAGAGCAAAGAAAAGACCTACATTTACGACAATTATTCAAACAAAGTTTTTAAGTAAACAATACTGGTAGGAGAGGGAAGAAAAGCCACAACTGCCCTACAAGGCATTATTCTGATGGCAGAAAGCTGTGATTCCTGCTTTCACTGGGGTCACAGGTCCATAAAAACTCACCAAGGATGCTCTCTGTACTAAGAAAGAGAACAGATAAGTTTGGGCTCCACATACTGTCCTTTACTTGACAACCAGAGGGGGAGATTAATGAGCAAAAAGTACCTGTCCCATAAAAAAAGAAAAATAAATAAAAAATATCTGTAAAAGATTTTCCTTTCATGGGGAAAAAAACAGGAATTGAAGACATTCATCTTGAAGGAAAAGAGATGAAACAGAAGAATGGAGATGAACATTTCTTTTCTAGGTTTTAAACTGATAAAACATTTTGTTTGTTTGTTTAGGTTCAAGAAAGTAAATCTGGAATCAGATTTGGTTCAACTTCTAGTTTGCTTCCAAGCTTTGCTTACTTTTGCAATTTATTACAGATATTAATGCAAATATATACGGGGGCACTTTTGTCCTAATTATTGAAAAAATGCACAGGCTATATTTTAAAATAGCAAAGGCAACCTAAATGATATAAAATGTGACCTTTTAAACTAAAGCGCTGGATTAAGAACCAGTAAAAGAGAATTAGTAGCTTTCTATTGCTCTGAATTTTTCTACATATGACAAGCAAGACACAATGAAGATGTTTGGAGTGGATCAGAGAGGATACCCACTCCTAGAAAGGAGAAAGAAAAGGATGCTCATGGGGTCCCAAGAGGAGGTTGTAGTGAGGTGGGGGTCAGTACCTGCTCCAGGTAACAGGCAACAGGAAAAGAGGAAATTCTATGATTCTAAGGTTCCTGTGGTGACAAGAATGACTGTGTGTCTTTGTGGAGGTGACCTCACATACGGGAGTCACATAAAATAATGACCTCTCCACTATTTGGGGTAAAGAGAGAGGAGGAGAAAGCTGGGATAATGTAACTGAACCCAAACCTACAGGAACATCAACATCTAGTGGTATTTGTTAGTAGGAAACCCTACACCAAAAGCACTTCCAAATAATTTAAATGGACCTAAAAGTTTTTATTAAAATTAAAAAGCTTCTCTGTTTTTCTCTTTTTGGGAGTTACTTCAGGGTTAGAATCATAAGTCTTTGTTTATTTCTAGAGCACAGGCAAGAAATGCACTACAAAAAAATCCCATAAATCCCAACCTACAACTTTAGCATCAATGTTTCTTACTTTTTCATATTTTACTTCTACTCCTGGTACTAGAGTTACTGGATTCAGAATTCCCTCTTGCTGTTTTTTTAGCATAAATTCTAAAAACAGGAAAAAAAAAAAGAAAAAACCAAAGGGTGCACTGGCTATTCTAGCAGAATTGTTTGCTCTGCATTTCAAGAAGTGAAACACAAGCAAATACTTTGTTTCATGCAAAATGCAAAGCCTTCCTTTAAGGAGAGCTGGGTACATGGATGAGTGGCTCCCTCTCTTGTTTATGCTTCTCTGACTCAGATGCTTTTCAAAGTCCAGTTTCCACTCCCTTAAAGTCACACAGTAAAATACTTGCTGGTTTTGTTTGGAGCTGAGTGGTACAACAAGATTACTCTTTCCACTTGAATTTGGGACCAAGGAAATGAAATTCCAAAGCATGACCTTGAGCCCACATATTTTACATATTGGAGAAACACCTGGGTCCAAACCAGCTGGGAAGCTGGTTTGGATTTTTTTTTTTTTTAGTAACTTAATATGTGTTTCTGAAATGAAGTTTAACTCATCCTATGAAAGCAAAATATAATAAAAGTCTCATAAATTGTTCAATCCTGGACATATATATTGGTTCCAGCTACACGTAAAAAAACACAAACCCTGCCAGGATGTAAAACAAGAGTCTTATGGCACAATATGTTCTTGTTCATTTGTCTTCAAAAACTACATTAACCTTTTATATTCTCATTATGTTGTGATTTGTCTTATTTCCTAAGATTACAAGGAGTGACACAATTGGATTTTGCCATGTGTCTTGTCCACTGTTTCAAAAGTATTCAGCATCATTACAAATTAAATGACACAGTAACATGGTCAGTATTTCATTTACTGCTTCACAGCTGTTCGAAGGTGTTTTTCTGTGATCTCAAACCACAAGAGGGGCAGCCAAATCTCACTGGTGCCTCTTGGCTGCAGGTTATTCCAACATACATGGGTTATTACGAAAATATATTTAAATTATCTTCCCTCCTATCACTTGGATCCAATGCAATCTTTCACTGAAAGAAAACAGTTGGTAAACTATTTTCAAGGATTTTTTCTTTTTAAGCTGGATTTTTCTTTCCAAAAAATAAAACCAAGCAATTTTCAATAGGTTCATACCAGTTTTCCATCTATAAATATCAGCTTATCTCTGCAAGAGAAATACAAATATATGTACTTGAAAAACAGTGGTCAGGTATGGGCCTACCTTTGCTCTTGTGAGCTGAACCACAATCGGGCAGTTCTAGTCTAGAAATAACAGGGTGACCCTGCACTTACAGAGTTGCACAGACTCCTGCCCCTGATCTCTGAATTGACAAATAGGTCAGAACTCCCCCAAATGTAAAGTTTCCCCAAGTATACTGATATTTCATAAACTTCCCTGACACAGAAGTATCAATAAGCCTGGAAAAAGAAAGGTAAAGCAAAGGCTCCTTAGTATGCTATTAGAACAAACAGATTATTAAATTACAACTTTTGAATGCATCTTCTGGATCCATTTCCCCTATCCGTTCTAAGATAAAATAGGGATTCTACAATATCTTTACAAGTATTCATATGCATAGGTACCCAGCCATCCATGGAATATTCTTTCTGGTTATCGCTATAATAATGTGACATGTTGCACTAAATCAGTACCTTTGTGCTCCACCTTGCAGGCTTTACTGATACAGTGTGACAGTTCCAGCACCTCTTAAATAGCCTTCTAATCTTTTTTCACTTTGAATCACACGTGAAAATTTAATTATGTGCGATTCTTCCATCAAAGTTGTCCTAATCTACTACAGCCAATAATGTAATATTGTAAAAGGAAAAACCATTAAGTTTTACAAGATGGGTATTCAGGCAATCATTTTTTTTCTATGAGATATTTAATCATTATCTTAAACTCATATAGCTATTTGACATTTAACAGAAAGCAGTCCCATCTTGTAGAATCACAATGTTAACAAAAATGCAAGAGTTAAAATTGGAGCTGATCGTGTAAACATCTAACCTTATGAGGATTTTCTGCCACAGAAAAAAGATTAGCAGGAAATTTAGAATATGGTCTGTTTGGAAAGCTGCTTTGTATGATAGCACTTCCTTTTTAATATGCATCCCAAAGTATTTCTCTTAAACGCAGAAAATCCAGAAATCAATGGCTACAGAAGTCTCATTTTTTGTTTCAAACCTAACCTTCACTTCTTAAAAGTGATATTTCAAGCAATACAGCCACTTTTAGGAAAATACAGCAATAAATTGGATTATGAGATTTTAATAACGACTTTCATATCCTGATCAAAGCCAACATGAAGTGTTACACGACCATGATTGATAGCATTACCAAAGATTACATTACCAAAGATACATTACCAAAAATTACATTACCAAAGATAACCGTGCATGCGCACATTCACACATGCTTATATGTTCTTTCACATGAGTCTTTGCAGGTATTACAACACTGATATCGGGGCAGGGTTTGTACTGTCACACTCGGCTTTCCTGCAGCTAAGGACAGAACACCTTTTCTCATTGTGTCAGGAAAACACAAGAAAGTGTAGAGACTTTATATTTCCAGGAAATAAAAAAGGAATGTTAATTCTCTGCAGCAAGTAGATTTGCATCAGTTTCCTAAAACAAATTGTCCATCATAAAAAAAAAAAAAACAAAACCACTCTAATCTAGGGGTTTTTTACTACACCAGAAGAATTTTGGTGCAACAAGAACATTGATTCAGATCTGCTCTAGTTTTTATTAATATGCAAAGTATGTGAGAGTCGCTTGCCCCTGTCTCTGAAAAGAGAAGGACACTGGGCAGAGAATTGCTCAGAGAGTCACCCTACACTCCATTTTTGGAAGTTTGGACAAAGCTATTTTATACAGAATTATACTAAGAGAAACAGAGCCATTACATGTCCAAACAGGATCTGAGGCAAAGAACAGCAAGAAAATAAAATCAAGTTTCTCATTTGTGTAGTTCAAAAACCTGGCCTTTCTATAGGACTAATGCTCTGATGTTTTCTTCCTGATAGTAAAAGGATCTTAGCATGCCAAATCAGTGATGAGAACACAAGAACATGATTTTCATTAACTTTTACTTTTTAAAAAGTTGTCCACTAACATATCAAGTGGAAAATAATTCATTTTTCTAAAAGCAGTGATAAGTTTCTCATATCAGAGATGACTCAAACCAAAATGCTTTAAGCACCCCTAGTCAGTCACCAGGCCCTCTGTATAACATTTTATACTATCGAGAACAGTTTCAAACATGTCATTCCAGAATATCAGTGATAGAGTGTCAGAGCCATCTCAAATGCCAGAATTTATAAATTTCCTATATCCTTCAATAATGAATTAACTTTTTGCTTAATGACTAAAAGTTTAATTAATTTACTGAAAACAGGCACAACTAACCATTCCTTTAATTAAGGAAAACCATTAAAATCCACAATTATCTTTGAAAGTGTTTGAAGTTTAAATGTTACGTTATTTTATAAATGCTGATCTTTAATCAAGTTTAAGAAAAAGGACATAGTATTAAATTTAAAATGACAGAACTTATTTCAGGATTTCTTTTATGTGATGAACGCAGTATTTTAGCTCTCCCTTTATATTTCCCAAGAGATATGTGGACTCTTTGCATCCAAGATTAATACCATTAATTAAAAGCAGGTACTATTTACTAGCCACAAGTTTTGGTGGTTTTTTTTGTTTTTCTTTTCCCCAAAGGCTCTTTCTCACATGCAGGAATGGGTGGGGGGAAGATTACAACTCACTTGCACATATATAAAAAAGTAAAAATTAAGCGTGTTCACTTGGACAAAGCTGATTTCACTTTTTTATGAGCACATTAAAACTGCTCATGAACACAGGAGTACATTTCACATCCTTCAGTTTTCATTAGTAACTCAGATTTCATGCTCTATGATTTGCCTCTTCCCTTTCCAAGATACCTGAATTTTCTTCTAATGTGAAAAGGGACTGAAAAAAAAAGCAAATAAGTATTCTTGTTAAGTAGGCATATTAAAAACCTGAGGTTAGCATTACATCCCCTACCCTGAGGTCACTTCTGCCAATTTACTGACGTGTCAGAGTAAGATGTAGCACTGGTTCTACTGAAGTTGTAGTGTAAACACAAGCAGGTGCAGCTGTAACAGAAGCCAAAGACTTTAAACCATAAGCCTTTTCCAGGAGTATTAACACAATAATTTTGCCCACCTGACTAGTATGAAAAATCCTTCTATCTTCCAGTTACGCTTGAGCTGCACTGCTACTGCTCTGTTAATGAGAAACAGAAATGTTTCCCCTGAAGCTTGAAAACAGCTGAGAAATCCCAAAAACTGGGGAAGGTCCAGCAGTCTATTAGAATGGTAGCTCCAGCAGCAGTAGCTAATAGCACCCTTCAGCACAGTGAGACACACAACACTTCAAGAACATGAGTGAACAAACGTCATCTCAGGTCACTCTTGAATCCTGGTCTGACATAAAGAGCTTGGGGGTGGTGTGAAAAATACCCTAGTTTGATAGTCCTGGTAATACTATTTTAAAAACTAAAGACTTTTTTTTTTTTAGTCCAATTTTCAAGTTTTCAGAGACACATTGCCAAATGAAATATGTCAGAAGTGTGTCACGATTGCTACTGGTTAAAAGCATCATGAGGGAGTAATTTATTTTTGAGAAATAAAAAAACTAAGTGCCTATCACTTACAGAATGTGAGATGCTTCATCTGTTAAAATATAATGTGAAAAGACAAAAAAAAGCCTTTTCTTTGAAAATACCATTCATTAACATTCCCTGAACTGTACATAAAAGCCCACTGAACTGCTGTCAAAAATTGTCAAAAATTACCTGGAAAATGGAGCAAAAGTGAGATTACAAAGTTAGTTATGGCTACTTAATTATATTTAGTGTCAGTACAGTCAAGGGCTATCTATGAAACATAAAAGAAAGTTCCCACGTTTCCAGATAAGTCAGCATTAACGTAGCAGAGGATAATCACTGCAGATGAATGCCCCAGTTTAGTCCAGCATCTGAGAAATATATTCAGCATGGAGGAGCCTGAGTTTGGGCATTTATTCGATCAGCCTTTGATGAAAGAAAGCAATTTCTGGTGTTGGGATTTGCAAGCAAAGCACAGAAGACAAGAGAGGAGCTGCCTCTGTGGCAGCCTGCACGAGTCAGTACACAGCCACAGCCTGGATGCAGGGACCCTTTGGTTTCTCTGCATCTTAAGGGGATGCATGTACAGAACATATAGGGAAAAGGCAACCAACTGCAGTGTGAAGAACAACAAATATCCCTGGGAATCTTAAGCTTGGAAAATAGATTATGAGATATAGAGTTGATAGCAGTCAACTTAAGTCACGAATGGCATGGAGGAGGACAGCAACTGTAGAGTCCATCCTTCAACACAAGGATCAGGGGCATTACATGAAACTCAAAAAAGGTTGAAAGCCAGAGGTGGAGTTCTTCACACACTGGAGCGCTCAGATGTACCCTGGCTAGCTAACCAGTACTATTGCATTTCACACAATTTTAAATAGTGGATGAAGATGTTCTTGGAAGAAGAATACAAGTATTTACCTTCCTCAGCTGTAGATTGATAGAGATTGTTAGAAAATTCTGGAAAAATAATTTAATACCTCCTTTTATTGTACAATACTAGAAGTAGGACAATATGGCAGATGAGTCTGAGGCCTGACCTAGTATTCTCTATGTCATTATAATAATCCTAAAAACACTTGAAAATGAAACACTCTAAATAATAGTTATGGGTTAATTTATTCGTAAGATTTATTGTTGCATGAATATTCAGAATCTGAAATTGTGAAATGCCGCAGCATTCCAGCAAGCATTGAAAAACTCCTAAACTTCAGATTAGCCAAATTCTTTGACACAGCCAGGCTGCAATAAGCAGATTTCTTTTCCTATGGCAATCCTTATAATCTAGTGCAATCTCAAGTGCTAGCTCAGAGATCTACAGAAGCATCTTTTTTTTTTTTATATATATATATTTCAATAAAAGGCAAAATTTTAGAAAGTAACAGCAGAACACAACTGTGTAGATGTATAAAATTAACAGTGTAAACTTAGGAATTTAGTCAGCCTTGTCTTTTTCCTCCTTGTAAAGCAGAATGCAATGGTGTAAATTTAAATCCATTTGGAGCTCGGTTTCTTTACCAAAAGATCTGTATCTGCATGAGTTCCATAGGTTGCCATGCTATTTTGTTGGATTAATGACAAAAACCCCATGCATGTATAATCAGGGTAATGTGGTAGCACATTTCAGTTTCTACAGGTCATTTATAATTTATGCAATTTGTTCCCTCTTTTTTAATGGCAACATTTTTCATCCAAAGTTGTGCTTCCCTCAGCTGCAAAATGGAGAGCCATTCATTTAATGTATGCAGATGGAAAACAGAAAGAAGGTCAGACGAATTGCAGCCTTGTATTTGCAGGAAAAGTAGAATTCAACACTATTCCTGAAGAAAACACTCAGAAATACCCCTCAAAATATTGCTTACAACTACAGGAAAAAGATTTGTGAAAATTTTTACCCTATCGTTGTGTTGAAATAACTTGAAAAATAGTGTCACTTTCTTATATGGACTCCAGTGTCTATTCTGCTTATTTTGCGCTAATTTTGCTCTGGAAAGAGAAAAACAAAAATACAAAAGCCACATTCAAGGTGAAAAACAACACAAACACCAAAAGATATTAAAGACCCAAATCTCAAAATTATGTGTATTGTTCAGTTATGAAACATATTTTGAGGAAATATTACATCTCAAAGACATTCTAACTAAAGAGTCATAAAAACTTCTAATAGGTCAAATTAACTTATGAATGACCAAATGTTTTCCTGCTTTAATTCTTAAGGCTGGTTTGATAGTACTGAAAATACAGTAAATATTAAAATACTTGGTTCAATTTTTATATTTGCATCAATATAAAATACTTTAATTGATTTTATCCTCAATCTGGATGTCATTAAAGAAGATCAATACCAGATTTTTTTTTTTTAATAACTTTTATTGGCTTTATCAGAGCTGTCAACTGGTAAAGAAAATTACCCGGATACATACTTGTTATATTAATACATTAACAACTTGAAGGAAGGGATAGCTGTTTCCCTAAAGCATTTTTAAAAGGCTTGGTTGAAAATTGTAAGTGGAGCCCAACATTTCCATTTCACTAAAAAAACCCCCCAAAAACTCCAGTCATAGATTTGTCCATGAATACACGCAAAAGATAGACTTTTTTTTTTTCCCCTAAATAGAGCACAGCTTTTCAATGTTGCAAAGCCAATTGTAAGTCTTCCTGTTTGACTCCTTATTCAGTGGAACACAGTGGAAGGATTACAGGGTAAATCTCTGCCCTCATTTAGAGCCAAGTTTCTCAGTCACCTTGCAGAGAGCATTGTTACTAATATAGTTTTGTTATCTATTTGCAGTGGATCAGCTCTCAGAAATCCAGTGGTTTGATTATGTTCAGTGACCTTCTCAGAGAAAGGCATAGACATGCCTCCAGTCAAAAGTTTCTCTCTTTTTTTTAATATATCCTGTTCAATTCCAAGGAGATAGAGAAACAAAAGCAAAAAAAAAAAAAAAAAAAAAAAAGAAAAAAAAAATCATGACAGAACTGCCTTTATTAGAAAACTAAAGTTTCTGCACTTTATTTTTAGAACAGAATGTGTTCTTAAGTTTATGAAGGCTAAGAAAGGGGTATCTCTACTGAATCTATACTTTAAAGAAAGTTAAGCAGTAAAATGAGCTAAAAATACAATAGAATTTACATAATTATTAGCATAGCACTACTGAGCACTTGTCAGCAAAACTGCTTCTGTCAAAATCTTGGATACCATCCTTTTAAATTTCACTGGTTGCTTTTAATATTCAAGACTTGTGACTTTTTTGGATGACAGCACTTAAGTGGTGGTGTATCCAATGGTAAAGTAACTTCATTTAAAGTTCAAAGATGTGTTTCTGGGCTCATAAAATTCTGCTGAACTAAAAGTCAAACAATATTTTCATTGTGAGAAAACACCTTCTGCCAATTCCTCATCATACCTTTAAAACTATTTGATTTCCTGAAAAAGTGCATTTCAGCTCAATTTTCTAAGTGATTCAGATGAACAGAAGCAGAAGGAAAATATCAACAGCATTCAAGACTTTCTAGGATTAATTAACTCAATAGATACATGGACTCTGGAAAGCTATTCACAAAGGGACCATCAAGGCCCTGTGATATTGTGGTTTGCTACTCACAAAAAAACTCCAAAAAACCATGGGGAGTGAATCAAATTCTCTTTCTTCTTTATTCAAAGCAACAGCTTAAAGTAAAATTGCCCATGTCTCAGATGAGGCTAGCGGTACTCACCACAATTATCTGTGGTGTTCAGTCATAAAGTTATGGTGCAATGATAAGTTCCTAGAGTAGTCTTCCTGTTGTATTATTTTATGAAAAAGCTTCATATTCAGTAATTTTGACTATAAGCCTCTTTTTCTCACTTTTTACATATTCATTTTCCAAAGAGTATGTAAGCTAAAATCTCTGGGAGCTTAAGAATTCATCTCAGCTTAAGAATGCATCTCCTTTCAATATTTTAAAGATGTTTCCATTGTCATGTACAGAATTTTGTTTTCTGTTGTTCTGTTAAAAACTTCACGACATTATGCTACGTTCAGAGTAGGCCAAGAGCGTCTCATTCAAATGGATTGAACCCTGGCTATCTGTGATCTTTTATTCATAAACAGGGCGGGATATTTTTTTCCTATTACCTTACTACTACATAATTGTAGAATGTGGTGAAAAACACAGGGCTTTTTCCTTTCAAAATAGGTATAATTATGAGACATAAAATGGGTCCTTGAGAGAACAGGAGGCCTGTGCTGTAATGCCTGGATCTGAAGGCATCCTGGCTTTACAGTTCTCAAAATTCAAAGGATCAGCAGAGTCATTAACATTGCTATCAGGCAGCAAGCAGATAACATTCTGTGAAAAAGCTCATCTCTTGCAGAGTATAATGTATGTGTTCTGGACTTCAAGATAAAAAATGTGTAGCAGACTGATGGAGGGAATGTCAGAACTCATTTGCTTCGCCATGAGCAGAACTGTTGGACTATCAGGAGGAGTAATTCTGAAGTCAAGCTTCTAACGGGCCCCATACTACAGGTGTAGCTGGACTGGCAACACTGTGCCAGAGAAATCTGGAAATCTGTAAGACTGAGCTCTCTGCTTCTTTCTCTTCAGAGGGGGAAAAGCAGATTGAAAGCAACTAAAACAAGAACAGGCAGATGTGGAAGCCAGGGGCATCAAAAAGCAGAGCTGAGAACTTCCTCCTACAGAAGTCTCTGTGATTTCTTGAAATGGCAAAATATCTTTAATTCAACAACTAACTGATAGTGTGCAAAGAAACTATGAAAATTGATCTGATATGACTGACTGATGTTTGGATCTGCTGACTGAGATCCATGGTTGATTAAATATTCATTATGTTATTTGTAGGTTGCATTGAGCGTCTTAACAATAAAATCATTTCATTAACTATATTAATAAGGCTATGCAATTGTTACCAGGATAAATGCCATTTGAGACAATATTACAGCAGCAAAACATTTAATTTAACTCTTTATAGAACCACTTAAAGGACTGGGGACTTTTTAAGGATTCACATTTATTACATGTTAGCTCCTGAGATTTAATTTCATACATAGCAGCATATTATTTTAAAAGTAAATCATGATGAGGCCTTCAAATTGCAAAATAACATCTATTTGTCCATGTACAATATTTTCTAAATGTTTGCCAATCTCTTTTGTGAAGCATGCTTTTACCATATTTCATTAGGCCTCTCATCTACATTTTCCCTCACAAAATATGCTAAAATTTTGTTCATTTTTGAGAGGCTTAGCATGATTTCTGCCTTCCTACTCTTTTTATCACTTAAGAGGATGAACATGGGCATGAAGCACATTTTTTGAACTCATCGTGGATCAAACTATATGCCCTATGCATATTGGAAATTTAGGTCACCTCGCTGCCAAGAGTCCCAAGGGGCCTTTGGGACAGCTGTAAAATACTATAAAACACCATTTCCAGCAGCAGGAAATGAGTCTGGCAAAAGGACTGCCAGAAGGGCTGAGTGGGAAATTGCTGCACAAAGGTTGCCTTAGTAAGTGCCAGCACTTTTCACTGTCTCTTGCAGAAGAAGAAACACAAAGTGGCCACATTGGAAAGATTAAAGATATTTCACTCTCTTGGTGCATATTCTGAGAGACTGTTACCCAATTATCCAGTATTTTTAACAATTATTTTGGTGCTCTTCAGAGAAAAACTTCTCAGGTTTCCTGGATTTTGGGTGATTGCTATGCTAATAAACACAGACATGTACCACAGGGATTATTCTTAAGACTAAGTAGCAGAGTAGTCCAAAAGTATGATTCAAAGGACAGAGTCAGTAAATGAAGCTGATAAGTGCTGAGACCTCAGATTCACCTGCAAGGAACTAACTTTCAAGTCTTTCTATTGACACCAGTGAGGCAGTTCCAAAACAAAATCCCATACAATTTTATAATAATTTTGAGAATTTGTCCCTAATTTCCAGTTAACCCACCAGAAGTATTATTTTTGTAGAGTTCATTTACTGCATGCAAGTTTATAAAACAATACAAACAAGTTAAACGAGTTTCTGTTAAGTGAGCTCATATATATGATAGAGAAGCAAAATTATTTGATTACTACCACTGGCCAGCTAGGTGGCAAACTCTTCTAATGGTAATTGATTGCTATATCCATACCATTGCTATTCTGATTTTGTCCACATCAAAAATTGGCAATTTTTTTTTGGTAAATATTTATGATGCTCCTGACATTCATACTCTGGACTAATTAAGGTGGAAATTTGAATGCAGACTGTTAAACTGTAAAGCTAAGCATAAAATAACAAACAGTTACTTCTTTCTAATCTGTCTACTGTAAAAGTTTCATTAAGCCAGGGCAGTGAATCGGAGTTCCTTCCACACAAGTTCTTGGGTTTTCCTTTACTTGCTATTTCTATGAGGAAAGAAAAAGGAGAAAGAAGATGCTCAGCAGTTCATTAATATAATTAAATTACTAACACTTTTTAGCTTTACTAAGTACCATAACTCTAATCTTTAATTTACTACAGGTGACTAACACTTTCTTTTTTAATAAAGGTGAAGAAAAATTAAAACTGAAGTATTTGCTTACTCTAAAAGTACAACCACTACTTTGGAAATACAGATACTTTAAAATATAACTGTCCCTGTGTGACGAAAAAGTTTCGGGGTTGATTTTTTTAGGTATTTGGGTCTTTTTTTCAGTTTGAGGAGTTGTTTGTTTTTTCAATGACTTACAAATTAGCTGGGACTCTGCATATTCCTTGCTTGTTGTAGATTTCTTATTTGTTCAGCACTGATCTTCGGAAAACACATGCTACTTTTTTATTATACCCCCACAGGGAGCAATTTCTAAGAGTTAAAATCTCACTGAAAATGGCATCTTATTATCCAGTGATTAAAGTTATGTGACATTCCAGTGTTACACAGCTGGTCAAAAAATGTCATTAGTAAGAGTGCTCTAACACATATATTAAGAGTTTCAATATGAAAGATTTCAATGCAAAAACTCAGTTTATATTCACCATCATATCTAAAGAATGAAAAATATACGTACATTATCATGACTTCTTGCATGTGTTGCCAGTTGGCTAAGGAGGAATTATGATGGATAGGCATCAGTTCTTGTAAGTGTCATGTTTTTGTCACTTATCTTGCCAAATGTTATAAGTTTAGACAGGGACTATTTGTTTTATCTTCAAAAAAATATGTATTTAGTAACACAGAGGACTAAGCTAGATGTTTTATTCTCTCAGGAAATTAGAGACAATTGTGACTGACTTTGTTTTGTTTAGTCAGACATCTCATTGTTGTTGTTGTTTTATTAACTAATTATGTTAAAACCAAGGGACCGCTTGTCTAAATAACACAACGAGTTGGGGTTTCTTTGGGTGATTTTAAGCATATCATAACCTGAATTTATTTAAATATTTACTACTTCTAAAAGCTCCTAATTACTTACTAGTGGCATAAGTTTACTATCTTTCTTGCTTTGTAGTTCTTTTGCTCCTTTCCCTCACAAAATGTCATGATTTAAAATCAATACCTCTTGGAATCACTCTGCCGTGGCATCCTGGCAAATGATTAGCAGGGAAAATTAGTTTACCAGGACAAAAAAGCTTTATGGACAGGTTTCCTGGGTTGCACTACTGGGTTAGGATGAGACAATGCTAATTCAGCTCCATTCTGTCACTAATGCCCTGGGCCCCAGCCAAAACACAGGGCCTACAACTGGGGATGCTCTTATCGAAAATCAGTTTTGCTATCAAAGACTGATTTTACATATGCAAACTTGATATGGAGGAAAACTGACTATTCAATTAAATGTATTTCTGAGGGAGTGAATGTGTTTTTTGGGCTAAGATTGGGGTCAGAACTTTTTAACAGATCATGGAATTTGGCATAACACACCTTTTCCAACTGCATTGCAGGTATTTCCTAGATCTGTACTTTCAGAAAAAGTCTCAAATCTTGCTTTAGCAGCTATGTCATCGTAACGTTTGCATTTCTTCCACACCATGAGTTACCAAAGGCAATTTTATTTTTATTGACAGGTCTAAAGACAAGAGTGCTTGCAAAAGACGAGCAGCTGTCAACTGCCTAATTTGACTCATCACACATTTTGCAGTATTTTCCACTAAAGAATAAGAAACCATCAGGCATCCTGTATCACATCTTGATAGACTTAAACAAAATCTGACACCAACTTTTTATGTTTAAAAAAAATATGAGTGTATAATTTCACCAAGACTCAAGCAAATTATTTAAAGAGAACACAAACTTCACTTACATTTGGAGATGATTTATCATATTACGTGCCTTGCAATGTTAGGCCTTTTCATATCTGTGTAGTTACTTCATGGCTTACGTTTAAGCACAGAACAGTCCCAGTGGCTTTCAGGGCACTAGCCACTATGTCTGAAATTAAATACCTGTTACCATCTTCGCAAAACTATATTATCCCATCCTATCTTCTGCCAGCTTTTGAGACAATGGAGTCACTAACAAGCAATTTGTGACTTTCTGCATGTGCATAACGATACAGATCTGCCTGGAGGGCCCAGGATTTGCTATTTCCGCAACTTAGAAAAACTGGAGGTTCCTTCCGCTTTTTAAGAATGCTTGTCATTTCAGTATTTATAAGGGATACCTTCCCACTGCTTTTCTAAAAATGTGAACCACCTGTTAGGCACTGCATTTCAGAATCACTTTAAGTTTCAAACACAGAGCCTTTAGATCATCTTTGAATTTTTCTACCTTTCCTAAGGGTACCATGAAAGTTTAGAAATAAAATTTAACTTTATAACGACCAATCTTTAAATGTCATATGATAAGCTACAGACAAAAATTGCTATTTAAATTATTTTTTTTTAATTGACATATCTTTTACCCTCATAAATATTCCAATATATGCTGAAGTGCTACAGCTCTGAGAACAACACTTTCATAATTTTGCTATTATCCTTAGTCCTTGACTCATTCTATGAACCTTGGGTATGATTTCCATATTCTATTTACCATAATCTAGAGAGGTATTAAAGCTTGAAATAACACAAAATAATATAATAAATATTTCTAATTATTTCAGTCTGAAGTTTTCACAAAATGTTTTGTCAAGTTAATTAAATATAGTGAAGTTGAAATGCAAACAATTACTTAGCTTCCTAAAGATAGAGGAAATAAAAAGTCTGAACTGGCTTGTTATACTAACTGAAAGCAGAACATATGAAATAAAAGTGATATTCTTTTCTTCCTAAATTCTACTTTAAGAATGAATCATAAGTCCAGTAGGGGAAAAAAAATCTCATATTAATTGACCTATATTACATTTTTATAGTTGGAGCCCCAACCCACCACTTCCCCTAGCATGAAGGCAATTTATTTAAGGCAATTCATTATCTTTAAATCTGAGCTAAATCTCTGTTTTATTTTATTATTAAAAAAAAAAAAAGAAAAAAGAGCAAAACATTAGTCAAGGACTCATAAGACAACTTCACTGTAGAAACAATACATTTAGTAATATACATGGGATTATTCCAACAAGTCTACTCCTAATACTACTAATGTTAAAAAGAGTATGATCATTTATTTCACTGAAGCACTCAAATAAATTAACAAGAACATTTTTGTGTTTACACTGCCTTGATTCAACTGCAGTTTTTTGTGTCAGCCATTTCACTGCTTTTGAGGAAAGGGGGGAAGGTAAGTGGCCCCTTCCCCCCACAATGCCAGGTTTTGATTAGTAGTGCAAGGGATTTACCCCAATGCATAACAGGAAAACGTCTAATGTAAAGGCACCTTCCTTTCTGTAGATTTAGCATGTAACCTAAGTGGAACAGAATGAATATTAAACATAAAAATCCTAAAATCATCAATATATTTTAAGACAGGCATACTGTGAAGCTGTCAAACAAATTATGCTAATTACAGACCATCTCTAATTTTTAGAGCAGAGAATTCTTATACATACTTACACATACACTCTGCTCAGTAACATCAACGGGTGATCAGAGTGCTAAATTGTAAAAAAATATTTTAGATGAGAGTAAAGTGGGATATAGTTAAATTTCACACCATATTTCTATTAGCATGAGTGAAGCACAGAGGTTGTTAGGGCACTGAATTGGCTTTAGGGTTGCTCTCAATTTCTTCTCTTCTAACTTCATCTTCTCCTCACTTTCCTGTCACTGTGTTGCAGAAACAAGGCCTTGAGTCATCCAAAACATTTCCATTTGCATGCAGAGTGACTACATTATTCCAAGGACTGGATTCAGCCCCACTCCTTCAAATTTTTATCTTGTATTCATTTCAGGACTATCCCTAATAAATCCCCTTAACAGCAAAAAAGCAAATCAATACTTATTTCTGGCTCATTTGTTCTGCAATTATCAGCAAGTACTGAAGCAAAACACAGAGGTTACTAATTGGGGGGGGGGGGGAAGAGAAAGGAAGAATGCAAATAAACACAAATTCTGGAAAAGAGAGAAAGCAAGCAGAGAGCAGCAAGAGCAGCAGCCAGAGGTCACACTGCTCGTGCCAGCTGTGCCAAAGGAGACTGGGATCCAGCTGCCTGCTCAGCCAGCTCCAAATCCCACTTGGGTACTTCCTCCTCAACCCAGATCCACTGAGGGGGAGCAGGAAGAGCAGTGGGTGGCAGAAATCAGAAATGCTTTTCTGGTTTAGGTAGTTCTGTGCCCAGCATTATGTGGAATGGCAGCCGGCATAAGCACGATGCTTGTTGGATGGCACAAGAGCTAAATAGAATCTTATCTCTTGCATACTATGGTTTTTTATTCAAGAAATAATCATCCCTAAAACATCTGTTAGTAGCTTACTAGCACCCACCCTGTTGTGCTCACTAATGCAACAATAAAAATACTGTGTCAAAAGCTTAGTGATCTGCATTAATATATGTTCAGCTCTGTCACTAAAAAATTAGAGAAACATAAAAAACACCCCCATCTTTCCCATCCTTGAACACTCTGGCAGATTAGCATGTCTGAATTCATTTGAAGCCACAATTAACACGGCAAACATCAGCAGAAGGGAGGAGGGCCCTTCTAGCAGAGCACACCCCATCCTTGAGAACCAAGTGTCAGTAGGGAAGCCCTGATTTATACTAGCTGGAAATTTGACTCAGCATGTACAGAATTAGCCAGCTCCCTGTTGCTGGTCAACTGAGACAAAAATTCTTGGTTCATATCAACAAATGCTTTTCTTAGCATGACTCCATAAGCCCTTTTAAAATGGATTTTGCTTTGATTCTTCTATGGGAAATTCCCTTTGACCTATGAAAAAGTGCACTGGCCTCCTAGATGAAGTCTTCTTGTTCTTAATAGGAAACAACAGCTACATCACTCAACAACTGAAAGGCATTTTCTCCTGTGCACTTAATCCTATTGTTCAGTTGAGTAGAGGGGTAATAGATTTTCTATGTTTGCTTCTCCTTGTATCTAACTATTGTTATGGCTCACAAGAAAACAACTCATTTGGAAAACAAGTAGAGCATAGTAATTCCCAAACCCTCTGTTTTCCTTCAGCTCTATACTTTCAGTACATAGCAATACCTACAATATTAAATTCACATTTATCCCACTTCTTAAAGCAAAAGAAATAAAACAAGCATATCCCCAAAAACTATATCTAGGATAATGAAATCCATATGCAAACTATGGAATCTGTAAAATTGCACAGAGAATTTTCTAAGGACCCCTTTGGCTCTAATACATTTCTGTACAGCTTCATCAACAGACTAAAGTAGCTTTTTAAGTGGGGAGGAGCTTTTTGGCTTTAATATAATATAAACATGCCATACAGTATTTCTTTCCTACACACTCCTCTCAGAAGTGAGCCAAGTTCACAGCATGACTGTATCAACACCTCTACTGTATGTCTATGTTTTGGTATAAAGGGGAAAGGAGAGAGCTTCCGTTTCCTCCATCACACCCTGATCACAGGTTCCCTTTTTATCTGTTCTGGAAATCAAGTGTGCTCCAGCTGCAAAATGTTCTTGTTCAGAGCGCTCATTTTACCCTTTTTCCACCTGACGGAAACACACCTCGAGTGCACTCATCTGTGCTCAGCTGAGGGCTTCAAGGCTCCAAGGTCAGGTACAAAGCAAATCTGCACCTTTCAGCAAACCCAGCTGCTAATGTAGCCATGCTCTTCATGAGCCAGTGAGTGGATTAAAGTCTAATAATAATGTTAATATCTAGAAAAGAAGTGTTAATAGTAGATCAATCCTACAAATGTTCAATAGCTCCTTAAGTAATAAGAGTATTTCTTTACTCTTAGCTATACATGTTCAAACATAAGGTAAAAAAGCTTTTCTGTGGGAGTAAGCACATTGTAAATAAGTACATTGTAAATAACTTCTCCTGCTCCATGCTTACTAGTACCTTGGCTAACCACTGTTTGTTCTTCATGCAGTAGATAGATAAATGTGTGCATATTCAGGCCACCACCAGCCTGAACTGCAGCTCCACTGACAGCTGAAACACATCTCAATAAGCTCAACATCATCCCATCCTTACAGACTGGAAACCTAGATTAGAAAGAAGCAATCCTTAGCACCTTGCTGTATGGCTCTGCCTCATGCATTTATGGATAAATAACATCCTTGTCAGTACTCTGCTTCGCTCTGCTCTTAAGGGAAAATACAGATGGTCACAGAAGGTACAAAGCAATGTTACCCTCTACTCTGAAAGCGACTCTGAAAGGAAAGTCAAGGTTCTGTTCAACTACTCCCTCCTCTCAATCATTCAGAGCACATCAACAGGAGCAGAAAGAGTTGGCAGAGATTTTGTAACCCACTGATCCTTTTCCCTTGCTGATTGTCACAAGGTGGCAGAGCCCACACAAGAGAGTAAATCAGAGTACTATTTACCATATACTTTGGAGTTTGAATACAGATGCATCTACCTGCTAATCAGTAAATTAACAAACAAGCAAAGATTTGCCTTATAGAAATTCATGTTGTTCATTTGATAGGTATAAGCTAATTTAAAATATTTACCTGTTCACTGAATGCTAGTTTATATGCTGAAATACAGATCATAAAAATAACAGGGCCTTCACAATGGGCTCACACTACCGTAGGGGCTTCTTGAATCTTTGATAAGAAGTGTAGAGAAAATTGTATGCATATGAGAATAGCCCAACCTTGCTACATTATTTAACCATACTTTTTTGTTCTGTTATCAACAAAAACTGGATGAAAAAAGAGGCAGAGAAACAGTGCAGACCTTAAGTTTCACAGGTAATGCTATGCCATTCTATAATCAGAAAACATTAGACATAATCCATCTTATTTTACCAAACATTTTTGCTTTTCAGAATTTGAGAAACTTTTACAGTTGTTTACTGGAACAACAAATTAAAAAACTTGAATTAGATTTCATTTTATCTAGAGGCTATCTAGTTCTATGTTTTTGTATTCTAGCAAGGCAGCAGTGCACTGAGCCACCCAAAAAATCTGGAAGAATCCCTGAACAACAGCAGATTTCTAAGTCCTCCTCCTTCACTTACTGCAATGGATTTGGGTCACATTTTCGTGGTGTATATTCTTAACAAGAGATACAGGACATGGGTTCAGAACAAGCTGTGGTCCTTTAAATCTTTCTGCTGTCATCTCTCCTTGTGTTCTATAATGGCAAAGGTCCATAGCTAATTGTATGTAGGTGTACTTCTAGTGAATCACTTGACCCTCCTCCCCACAAATTATTCTCCACTCACACATCTTTCAAAGCACTAATTCCCTTTGTACCAAAGCAAACTTCCAAGTTATACCTGTTCAGCATTTAAACTTTAAAAAGTGCAATGTGAACACCTGTTTTAGTTGATAGCCATCTGTTTTCTCAAGGAATCAAAACCTTAATAACATGGAATTAACAGATGGAGAGTGAGGCCTAGACTGAGCAGGTTACTGTGTGTGTCAAGATAACATAAAAAGTGATATTTTTAATTAATCATTCACATCCTCCATTATTCTCTTCTCATCTATCTGGGCTGATAACCCATCACCATTCATTTGCTCCTTAAGGGACTTGCCATTCAAAGGCAATTGAAGATCTTTTAGGATTTGGCCCACACTAAATGGATACTTAACTGTTGAGAAGGCTGCCTGAAACAGGCAATTTCAGCAAAATCCCTGTGGCCAAATTCTAAAACTAATTGCTCAAAGATTTTTAGCAGGAGCACAAAATTGGATGTGGGTGTGCGTATGTGGAAAAAAAAGCTAAATAGCCTAATATATCAGTACACTGCAACTATATTTCCAAAAAAGAATGTCTTCAAACCTGTCAGCATCATAAGAAAATCTGCAAGCAGACACTCTTACTGTAATAAAAGTAGCTTTATTTTTTTCTTCTCTATCTATCACTGCTTCCATGACACAAAGCCCTCCACTGTAGAAGCAGAGTTTTGATTACCAGGACTGGAGCAGAGTGTGCTGGGCACACAGGAAGCCCAGGAGTGAGGTGACAGGAGTAGCCCATGCACAGACCAGTGGCAAGAGGCATGTGGCCAGTCCCACCAAAGCCACTGGCATATCTTCCTCAGTGAAACAGCTGAGGGACTGGGACCACATCCTCACATCTATGCAGCTCAGGTCCAAACAGCCAGTTCAACTTTTCCTATTCCCACAGAGTAAATTAAAGTGCTTTCAGAAAAGTTCCATTTAGAAAGAAATTTGGGGAAAGTATTGATTTGCCTTTTCTGAATGCTGAGGTAAATGCTAAATAAATTGGAGCAGCTGACAGAATAGGTAGAAATCAAGGCAAACTTGAGTACTATCCTAAAATTGCATTCACTGCAGTCTTTAGAACAGTGAATCAGACTCTACAAATATTTAAAAGTTTTAGATAGATTTTAAATTCTACCATGAGAATGAAAATACAACTCACTCTAAGCTAGGTCAACTTAAAAAAAAAAAAAAAAAAGTTTTTAGTTTGTTAGAGTTCCCACAGAGTTTTTCATTTCCAAAAATCCATAAATTTCAAACTGCTTCTACTCCAGGACTCAATGGATTTGAGTATTTAGCATTTGGGTATGTGACTGTCTACTTTTGTTCTCTAGGTTCCTGTATCCAGTTAAGTCCAGTTATGTTCTGCACAATGCATCAAAATAACAGTTATCTACTCAGAAAACTAAGACATAGAATAGGAACATAATGCATGTAAACACCACTTCCAAAAACACTTTAACCAAATTGATTTTTTTCCAATTTAAAAAGCCTCCAGCAAAATGACCTTCCTTACTCTACCAGTGTTTTCACTTCCAAAAAAACTTAGGTAATTAGAGCAGTCTAAAATAATTTGCAGTTTTTCAGTGGTGTGTATACGTATATTTGGCTTTTGTTGATTTACATGCCTGCATCCTAATCAGCTGGGCTTGTGGTCTACACTTAGCCATTAACACCATTAAACAGCTGTTAAATAGTACAATCGCCTGTTGTTATCCTGATGTAGATTCAATTCCAGTGTTAATTGCTCTCAATGTGCTGCTCATAAAACCATCCCATGCCATATTCTGTGCACTCTGCTTGGAGGAAATCTAAAGTGAAATGGACTGAATGGTACCTCAGTAGGAAAATTCAATTTAATGGAAAAGCCATACACTTAGGAGAGTTATGAACTGAATATTGATGTGGTCCCATTCTGAAACATCAAAAGAATTACAAGGCTGATTTGGAGTGAGCAGGTAACTTGGTTTCAAGCTAGAACTGAAATTGCCCATCTGCTTTTCAGGAGGTGTGCACAAAATCTATTCCTACAACATTTCAAGAAGTGAACAGTCTGAATCCAAAATATGCCTCATCTTACCTTTCTTACTTTTTTTATTATTTGAAATCAAAGTTCACGCACTTACTGGTGAGTAGAATGGTGGTGGGGTGTCCAAGTGGGTCAGTGCCCACTGCTGGAATCCCAACACCTCCTTTACCACGATGAGAAGTAGCTGCACCAATGCAACAGCAAAGCTTCAGGAAGGAAGACCAAATCTACCACGTGAAGAGAAAGTAATTCTTTTTCTTCATTCTAGATAGCTGAACATTTGATCCTGTTCTCTGAGTTTTGACTAGAATGAGAGAACTAATGGTCCTTCTTTAAAGTTCTGTTTCTGTTCCCTGCCCCACCTTTTTTTTTTTTTTGGAAACAAACTTTCTCCTCATCCTTGACAATCTTTAGGGGAAAGTGCTGCTGCCAACACACTTCCCACTGCTGCCATCAGGCAATTTTGATGCAGTAGGATAGAAAAGATGTGGTATGTGCATCTAAGATCAAAAGAAGTGCTGACTGTCTCTTGAGACACAGATCTTCCAACCCAGTTCCCCTCACCGTGACCCTCTCCACTGCACATGGTGCTGTTCCCTCCAGAAGTCAATATTGGCTACTAAAGTTAATGTGCTTCTGTAGAACTCTATTCTTAAATGGCTAGACTACAAGTGGGGATTGAAAGTGAATGAACACATCCAATTTTTAAGGAAAATTCCCTTTTAAAGTTTCAGAGAGAGATTAATAACTTTAGGTTTGCGTACTTGGCTATTACACTTACAATAATGCAATATTTAGAAGTTTAAGCATTTAGTGCTCACAGCTGTGCAATTCCTGTTAATTTTCTGGGCCTTATATAGAAATCTGATGGAATTACATCAGAATTATTAAAAGTACATCCCTTGATGAATAACAGAATTTGGGAACTTTTCCTTTTTTAAACAGAAAAAAAAATAGGGATGTTGATCATACACGGAAAATCCCTATACCAAGAAATAAGCACCAAAATGTAAGTACCAAAGCACTTTTCCGAATTAACTTTCATTTAAAAATAGAAAAGCCACCACTTCCTCCCAGCATACCTTTGCCAACTTAAGAACATATGCACATCCAAAAATGAAAAACAAAAAAAGAAACTTATTCCCTTGGGAAGAATATTTCAATAATTTCTAAATTACTATAAAAAAAGAAGGAAAAAGAAATACTTCTCTTTCCTCAGCAATACATCCCTGGCCATGCTTTTATTTTCTACAATAAATAGATCATTCAAGCTGTAAAGATGAAGTCCTGAAATCAACACAAAAAAAGCTGAAAGAATTTTTATTTATGATAGATACCTGCAAAAATAAGATATTCCTCAAATGTATTGGGTAAACTCAATGAAAACTTCTCCTATTGGTTATTTATTAATTATTCCCAGGTCTGTGTTTCTCCATCACTTTAAACAAACAAGTTTCTGGACAAGGACAACAAAGATCAGACCACACAGAGAAATACAATACAATAAGAAGTTTCATTTATTTGAAGTTTAATTTCCTTGAGGAAGAATAAATGTAGGTTTGAGGAGCCTCAAGAGGAGTGACCATCTGAAGCAATAATGAGAAGGCATTCTGTCAGAAGCAGAGCACACTTCTGTGAGACTTGTAGGAGAGCACTCTGCTCTGCTGGAATTCAAAGAATAGATGCAAAATCAGGAACTGTGCAACTACTGCAATGCAAAGTATTTGTCACACCTAACACTGTCAACTGCATCCTTTTGTTGCTAAAAAACGATGGAGAAAATCATCACATTATTATCCAATATTTCCTCTCCTTGCAAAGCAAAAGCACATCCCTTGTAAGTATCAATTCAACTATATGTCCAGTGTTACAATTGTAGCAACACGCTATAAAAAGACATAGCAAGGAACACTAAAAGTGAATGGCCTGGAATTTCTCATCTGTTCTATCTTTTCAGGGCAAACCCAAATTTTCAGTTAAGCTAAAAAACTGTTCAAAACATCTGGATATCTGTATTTCAGAGGATACACTTTAAATGGTCAAAAAATATTTTAAAGAAAATTATTTTCACAGATGTTTTGAAGAAAATAATCCAACTTTTTGAGTATCCTTCTGTATTGAGAACAATACTCCAACATTTGTAAATAAGTACATTTATACATTTGCAATGCTGTTCTTATAATTCATTTCTAAAAAAAGCCAAAACCATGAAAGCAGTTTTGCTTTCCAGGGGAGGCTAGAAATGATCCTGCAGTAGAATCCATTCAAGTCTTTTGCAGCATATACACATGTATAAGATTTAAGAAACAGAAGAAATGCTGGGCTGCTGCCATCTATAATTTTCAGTAATATCTATGTCCTATTAAAATTATGATCATCTGGAAATATCTTCTAAATAGCTACATTTATGAGACCAATAAAAAGAAGTTAAATCAAAAATGAGTGTCTGGCCCCATATTAAACACATATCACTCAAAGTATCGACATATTGATTTTAAATCATTTACAGTTCCAGATAATTGCAAACCTAGATTCCGAGTTGCTAATAATAGCAAAGTAATGCATTTTAAAATTCTTGTATAACCAAACTACCCATTGTTTTAGCTTCAATTCCAGCTATTAAAGTAACCCAAAAAATCCACACATCTCTTTTACTGCTCCATATTGCAGGAAGAAAAGAGACTTCATTACTTTTCAGACTGGCATGTCAATATTTATTTAAAGAACTTTGCAGTTGTCAAGAGAGCCCTTGAAGGGTGTCCAGAACTTAGAAATTAGAAATCATATTGCACCGTGAATCTCTTGTTAGTCTTATCCTGGGTTCCTGCAGAAATTCCAGTTTCATTAGGAGCACCCAGCAATGAGATGGGAGGCTGCAATGAGACAATGGTCTCTTACTCACAGAAAAACTGAAAGGAAGCAGAAGCAGCATTTGAAAGAGAAAAATTTTTCTAATTATCCTGCAGCAGTTTTCCCCACTAATGATTTGTATCAGTTATCTAAAAACAAATACAAAAAAAAACCCACTTAGCAATATGACAATAGTGTCTTCTCGAGTTTTATGTATCAATAAAATTAGGGAAAGCAGAGGGAAGACGATTGTTTTTTGTCATATGGATTTTTACAGTAACATCAGTGTATTTAGCCTTCTCTGCTCCAGGCTGAACAGTCCCAGGTCTCTCAGCCTCCTCTTGTGGGAGAGACGTTCCTGTTCTGCAATCATCTCTGTGCCCCTTCCCTGGGCTCACTCCAGGATCTATCTCCCTGTCCCTGGTACTGGGAGCCTAGCACTGGACCCAGCACTCCAGTGTGCCTCACCAGGGCTGAGAAGAGGAGAAACATCTCCTCCCTTACCCTGCTGGCAGCAGTCTGTACCCAGGGTTACACCCAGATCCCCCTTCCCACTCCTCCAAACTTCCCTCTTCACTGCAGAGCCCCTCATTTTAAGACGTGCTATTCTCCATCTTGTATCACATATTATTTTTAACAGCCCAAGCTCCCTCTATTGGAATTAAGTTTACTTCGATAAGTTATTTTCCTGTTGCAATGCCATTCTTTGGTGCTTTTCCAATAGATGTGTGTATTTAGTATCTATTTCTATTTGAATAAAATGATACTTTATGTATTAAATTTTTGAAAAGAAAACAGATGTATCTTTTTACTTTTTCTTTCTTTTTTTACTATTTTTAGGTGCTTTTACTATTATGTTAACATATATATGTTCTGAAAGCTTTTAGCATCTTGGTTGCTCACTTGACATCAAATGGCACTACTGATTCCTAGTCAAGCAGCTGTTTTTCACAGAATTTCTTGTTTCTAACACAGCAGCATTTAGTGGGGGTGGTAGGTTGTTAAGGAAAAAAAAAGTAACTCTCCCTTTCACTCAAGGTCGATAGATATCTCAACAAAAAATATTCCCAACCAAGTCAACGTATTGTAAAGCATCCCGTCGTGTTAACTTATTTCACATCCATTATCAATCAATTGTATATTAAAACTAGTTTTAGTGTATTCATGCCAAAATATTCCTCTGTTATATACTGTATATCTTCAAAATGTTGCAGAAACAAAAATCATAGATCTCCATATCAACCACCTAACAGACAACAAATCATAAATAAATAATAGCTACTAAGAATCCAATACTGAAAATTCTGTCCAGACTGTACATTAGTACATTTAAGTACTGTAAGGACAGATTTGTTTCACTCTTCACAGGAAAACAAAGGCTCTGACTTCAAAATCCTTGGCCACAATAATCTGTTCCTCTAGGAATGTCATTCCCTTTCAGGACTCTGTGTAAGCAGCAGTGTCAGTCTTTTATGATGCAGGGTTCTGTGCTGAACTCAGACAACACCGATAGAAAAGGGAAGTAATGGGAAAAGCATGAAAAGAAGAAAAAAAAAGAGCTAATAATTTCTTCTCTTTCTTTCTCCTACTTACCCAGCACGTTAACAACTTCTATTCTCCTTTAATCAAAATCCCCAAACTGTTGCTCTTCTATTTAAAGGTTGCCATTCTAGTGTGAGGAGAATGACTGACCAGCAGTGTTAAATAATTTTGCATTCTGCAGATGTGATTCACATTTTATAACACCATTATTTTGGGACTGTTGATTGTTCAATTACTACTTGAATACTCTTCATAGTTGCATCATGAGAACTTATTGTTGGTTTATTTTCATCTACTGTTGCTGAACTATATCTTAGATAATCTAGCTTCATTTTTTTTTATTCCTTTTTAACTATACTGTATATATTAGGCTACATAGATGCATCATGATGTATGAACTCTTGGATCTCAGCCCCCCAAATGCCACACTTCTCTTTTTTAAAGGCTTTCCATCAAGTTGAGAGTGAAAAACAGACACAAACAACATGAAGCAGAGCCACTGTCAGACACTGACAAGAGAGAGAAGTACAGACAGATAGATAACAGATCGTAGGGTACTAAGTACCCTACAATTTATTGAAGCAAATAGGGGAGAGTTGAGTGGCAAATTGCCTGTGCTGTTCACAAACCAGCAGGCGACCCTGTTTGCCAGCCGTCCAAATTGCTTCTGGGCAATTTGGCAAATTTTTACTATGTTGTGCTATTTCTTATGGCATGACTTTGAGTTTTGATCATTCCCTGTTGTGCAAGATCTTTCCAAACACTCATAAAACTTCTAAGAGTGATGGTAGGAACAATGGAACACATTGAAATCATTAGCCAATCAAACATTTAAAGTAATTTGAACTCAGACAAACAAATAACTGTTTTTAAAGGAATCAGAAGTTTATTAAATATCAAAAGAAAACAAAAGAAACAAAAAGCTCAACAAAACTCTCTACCAAAGCTGATAAGAGATTCCTATCTTAAAGAACAGAGCATAGGAAGTTTTTCAGGAAAGTATATGAGAAACAAAACCTTCTCTTGTATACTGAAAAGATAAATGTGAAGAAAAACACCAAAGATCCAAGGAAGATAAAATACAGTTTCATTTTGGGATCTTGTGTTTTTTGGGTTTTTTTTTCCTTCTTGACACATAAAAGGTCACTCTCAAGACAAGAGTGGCAAGAATTCTGCTGAATTCCAAATCAGGAATCCAGGAAAAGGAATTTCATAGCAAGAGTAATGTTGGACCTGCTGATATTTCTCAGCACTAACCTGATATGTACCTTTGTTCTGAGAAATTAAAGGAAGCTGCTTATATGAAACAAACTCCACTATAAATTTGTGATTGATTTCTATGCCTGATGCTGTCTATGTATTCCTATTGATACCAATATCATACACAGATTACAGGAGCAGGTAGACAGAAAAGCAGAAAAGAAACGTAATAGTGTTTAAATTTTAGGGAAAAAACCCAAAAAAAAACGAAGCAAACCAACAAGGTATAAAAACCCCAGATGTCTTCAAAAGATAAAAAGCCATCTAAAAGATGAAAATATTCAGACACAAAGAAGAGTTTATTCATAGACACTGTACCAGAGGCCCAATGGAAATGCATTCCACCTGTCCAAAAAGGTTTATGGGGATGATAAGAGACGCTCTCTCTAAAACGCCACGTAAGAAAGCTTTTGGAAGTAAGAAGGCTATTTTGTAGAAGGTGAAGTTATGCCTAAATCAAGCAACAGAGAGGATTATAAATGTTGACAGCTTAAATGCAAACACCAGGCTAGCCCAAAGGGATTGAAAAGTGATTTGAAGAAGACATGAAAATTAGTAACCATTTTTCTCAGGAAAACAGCATTGCTACAGAGGGCAAACAGATGATGATATTTAAAAGAAAAACAGAAGAACAAGCAGAGAAATAGAACACAGTAAGAAAACTGTAGCATTTTCTCATATTTGGATTTATCAAGCAGACGGCTTCTGTGCTAATTTTTTTTTTTTTTTTTTAAGAATGTGTTTGAGGAACTCTTTGAAATTAAAATACCAGTACAAATTCTGGTACAATAAACTGACAGATTGTACAGTGACTAATCATTATTTGCCTAAGTACTTTAAAAACTTGGGGATAAGATATCCAAGCTACTAATTCTATCAGGAACCTATCACATTGCTTTGATGGCAAACACGTAGCAATTTTTAATAGCTTTAGGGAAGATCCAGGAATGAGGAATGCCCCAAATAAAATAATGTAGATTGATATGATAATTAAGAAAGAGCCTAAGTACCTTTGGCAAAGGGCAGTCACGCTTTCCAAATATATTTCTCTGAAGGAGTCAATGAGCAAACAGACAAAGGAAAGTAAATGATATCTTCTATTTCCATACTTAAAAGACATGCAAATAAGGTCTCTTGCTGACACTCACCAAGGAGCTATAACAACAAACCAAGCCATATCTGATCATTCTACAGGTTCACCTGTCATATGACCCTGTGCCCATCAGGAGCTAAGTCTGTACCACAAGGCTGATATTCTTTTGTCCATACTTTTAATGCTTATTTGGCAATTCTTCTGATCTTAGTGACTTGACACTTATAATGTTAAATAGGCAATTAAAAAAATCTTTAAAAATTCTCTCTTTAACAAAAATTATGCTCCGCCTTAACACTTCTCTGGCTTTATTCTCACCCCCAGCTATGCACCAATTTTCCATAATCCAAACACAGATGTATGCAATTGTGTCACTGCAGCCACTCAAGAGTTTGGGAAAAGGAAAGAATATCCATGGTAAACAATAACACAGAACAGAAAATCACAAACCAACCAACTGAATAAAAGCAACTGGCAGAATGACAAAAACAAAAGATATTACAGGCAATGCATGCCAAAGACATATAAGAATATAGCACAAATCAAATTAATCTACCCTGATAAAAGTATGGGATTGGACCCGAGGTTATGGATATTACTCGCCCAAATAAAAGTAGCTGGATAAATTAGGCAATATGATTTTTCCACACACTGAAAGAGTTCAGGAGGAGACCTGCTGGCTAAAGGAGTATGTTAACAGCTAGTTAAAGAATCAGCCGCTGGTTTATTTGCAAATAGAACTAGGATACTTCCAGCATAATCCTGTCAAAGTATGCATATAAAGGATACACAAACCATTCATTTTGATTAGGAGTCACACTAGGAAATGAGGTGCTCAAGCAGTGTCATCTCTGGCAGAACGTAACCAAAGCAGCCAATCCCCCACCAAAAATTATGATATTGTCAGTTAAACACGCTTCTGTTGGCAACAGAAAAACTAGATCATAGTTGGACTAGCTGATCTCCAAAATCAGTAGGTTGGAACAGGAAGTTCAATCTTTGTATCAAAAGCTGAAAAAGCAGGCAGGGATTTTCTCTTTCCACTTAGCATTCTTAAAACACATTCTTTTGGCACTACCAAATCACAGATTTCAACATTCTCAAATTAAAACTTCCTCTTTCTTGAGCAGTTCATTGTTACACTGCTTCATTTCTTTAAGGATTTTTATTAGTCCAAATCAAAACCACCTTGGTTTTAAGATTTTTATAAAGCTAGCTCAAGATTTTTAGCACAATATTAGGTAAACATTACTTTCCCCTGTATTAGTGAATACAGAAGAGGGAATTATGTTTCCACTCCTTATGCTACTGCTTGTGGTCCTTCATAATGGAAATACAGAAGGAAAATTTTATAAAAGCACACACGCATATGAAATATACATATATATTTCCAATGGAAAACCTCATTGACCATAATGCAGCATGAATTATGATTTTATACACTTTAACTACACTATATAAAGGACTACAACCAACATACTCTTTTAATCTCTAATTTAAACCAGAACAACAGCCCATAAAAGGGTAAGAACAACACTGGTTGAAAACTAGCTGAATATTCTGGTTGGTCTCTCTGCTTTAAGAGGTGAGCAACTCTGCCTAACCTATTCCTGAAATATGCAACCATAACTTTTTCTTAAAATTCTCCTATACTGGAGGCACTTCAACAACCTCTAATTTTTCGCTGACATGGCGGTGAAAAGCCCCAACTGCTCCTCATGTTTGATATGGATATTTTGGGGTTCATTGCAAACCTACTACACTCCTTACCCCTTGCTTAGTCTAAAAAAAACCCCACAAAACAGTTATTTCCTTCCACCCCTGTAACCATTGAGGAGTGAGGAGGAATATTTCAAGTGTTACAAACTCCCTATCAGTCACCCCTCTACATCAAAGAAGACTTTTTGCTACAGCACTTCCTGTGGTCAGCTTTTTAAACTGGTATTTCTCAGTAGACCTCGTCCCCATCTGTCAGCACTTGCAGGGAGGGGTCAGAGCATGGACCAGGCTCTGCTCAGTGGTGCCCAACAATGGCACAAGAGGCCCTGGGCAGAAACTGATACCCAGGAAGTTCCACCTGAACATGAGGAAGAAATTCACCGTGCAGTGACCAAGCACTGGAACAGATCACCCAGAGAGGGTGTGGAGTCCCTCACTGGAGATATTCCAGAAGTGTCTGGATGCAATCCTGTACCATGTGCTCTGGGATGACCCTGCTTGAGCAGGGAGGTGGGACCTGATGACCCACTGTGGCTCCTTCCACCCTGCCCATTCTGGGACTGTGTGTTTTCTGGTTTGCACAGGTGCAGAATCTAAATCTGGCACAAGGATGTTTCAGCTTAGTGGTACTGAACAGAAGAGTGAAACTATGTCTCATGAGACACGAGTACTGCTTCCTCCATACAGGGATCTGATATTTTTGCACGTGTGGCACTGCCTGTGGGGGGGGTGCTCCCACTGCCCACCCTTGGCAAAACGTCCTGGGCAGCAACAGCATTTAAGACAAAGAAGTGAGTGAAAATACTAATGAGAAATCAAACACCCCAACTATGCTTGCCCTAAACCAATACTCTTAAGGAGAAAGGGATCCATCAACCCGGTTAAAAAGTGACCAGGGAAATGCAAGGGGACTCTTGAAACGAAGCAATCAGATTGAGAGAAAGTATAACGAAAGTACAAATACAGTGCACTCTTCATTCTTATTAGCTGAATCTTATTCTATTCTTTTACAGATCTTTTAATCATTTTTATCAAGATTATTTTAAATCCCAATCCTCTTTTACAGCATGTACAGCCACTCTGTAGCTATTCCATTTGTTCACTTAATAACCATATATACCAATCAACTACTCAAGCTGTTAGCAAAGCTACTCAATAATACCAGATCCTAAAAAGAACCAAGCTGAATCCCACTTGTAATTCATGCAATTTAAAATTGAAGTGTTGATAACTATTCTCTAGAAACAGTTTTATATTAATCTATTTTTCTGGGAACAGACTTTGGTGAGACAATGATTGCCAGGAATCTTCTACCATTTCAGTGTTTTAGCTACTGTCACAAACACATAACTAAATTAACAACAAGATAGATTGCTGCTATTTTAATATCCCCACTGGCCCTAAAATTCCCAGTTAGATATATGACAGACCCCAATATTTTAGGTGTTATATGAGTGCAGAACAAAGAATAAAGAACAAAATAAAAGACAAAAAAAAGAGTAAGGAACAAAAGAGATACACAAAGATGTGTTATTCCTGCAACAGGTGGTTGTCTGACTGCAGGAAGGATCCAACACTGTTATGAACAAGTTTCCCAGAGTTTGTGGACTCCTCATCCCTGGCAATATTCAAAGCCAGGCTGGATGGGGCTCTGAGCAACTTGGTCTAGTGGACGGTGTCCCTGACCATGGCAGGGAGGTTGGAACAGAATGAACCATAAGGTCTCTTCCAACCCAAATCATTCTGTGATTCTGTAAAGTCTGAGGAAACAAAGGAGGATGCCAAATTATCAGTCACAAAATCCAGATGTTGGAATTACTTTCACACTTACCATGAAAGGATAACATGACTAAGTATTTCATGTAACCTCATTAAAATAAAGTTTCAACCACTTGTAAGCTTAAATTATTGTATAATTCAGTCTATTTTATGGAACTTGTATGCAACATGCATATTTTTCAGAGAATTTTCTTAGGGAAAGCTCACATACCTAGCTTTTATCTAGGTGTTGACTCAAAATAGAGGAACAGCAGCTTCAGACTGAATGATAATGCTATTATCTCTCACCTCTACCTTTTCTACCCAAAAAGAGCTAATTTGGCACCTGTTTATACAGTTCTTTCTGTAGTTGTTACTTCTCAGGATAATCAAGCATCCCTCCCACCAAAACCATTTGCCGCTTTTTAGTCTTCCCTTTTCATCAATGCATTTGAGAGAAGACAGTGCACACCAGCACACACACGACAGCAGTGCATGTATGATTTGGTTTGTACCATGATTTCTTCATGCAGGAGTGGTTAAAGTAATTTTTTCATTAACAGTGTGATTAAAATCACAGCACTGTTATCTCAACACAAATCTACACATGCACAATATATTCCACAGAAATGTATCATTTCTTGACTTTTCTACAATGATACATTGGATTTCTTAAGTCTCAGATTTAAATAAGTTGCTAATGATGAATAAATTATTTCAAATTATTCATAATTTATGGTGTAGCAGTTTATGGCATGCCTGTATATCACATTATCCCAAGCAATATTAATTTCAAATAGAGAAATCTAATAAATAGTAGCTATTCTTTGAAACATGGAGGCCAGATATGAATCCAGTAACTGTTTGGCAAGTTCTGCTACTCACAGTGTCTGACAAAAGAACAGAAAGCACCAAAATAAAAGTAAGGTGGTTTCATCCACAGACATGTTACCTACAAAACGTCATCAGCTCTGGAAAGAAGTTTTATCTACCTTCTTTCTGGGCTGTGATGGTTCTTACTTAGGTGACAGCACAGGTAAAGTGAATAACTAATCAAAACTGAAATCAAAACCCCTCACCTGCAGTGGCAAAGAAAGGGATGCTCACGGATTAGCAGCTTGAAATAATACCATAGTTGATTGTTACACGATATAAAATAGTGGTCTGTGAAGACATAATACACCTACTAATTAGTATTCACTAGGAAAAAAATTGAGGTTTGTAACCATCAGACCCTGGAAGACTTGCTTTGAATTCTGGTCCCTCCCTTAAAACAGATAAAAGAAACAAGATCTCAGATTTTTAGTTCTGTGATGAGCTCAGGAACAGTGGCCAAGAATTTAGAATCATGCTGTTTTAATATTCAGGGTTCTTTTTTTCTTCCTTTAGTAAATTATGACAATCATTTCCTAAAAGCAATATTCCTAAAAATGTACAGTCAGTTTAACCACTCAGTAATATACATAAGGGAAGTATAGGATAATGCTGACATTCTTGAGGAGACTCATTACAGTTTCCCCTCATTCTGGTGCTTATCTAGGACAGGAGTTTAAGTAAGACACAAGAAAAAAATCATCCAAGGTATTTTTATTAAGGATTATTTTTATTAAAGACAAGTATTAAATCATATGTTCTGTAACAGTAATGCACTCTTTAGACAATGACATTTGAAAATCCTTGCTTCATATAATTTTAAACTCTGCAAAATCACTGACTGATCGTGTCTTATGGTTTGTACTTTACAGAGCCCCTGACTGCTATTACCTTCATTTATATGTGTCTATTGCATGAACTTGGCTATTCCTTTGGTCTGAACAAGTAGATCTTTACTTCTGGGAGTACTTTATATGGTTCTATTAGGTTCACCCTTTGGAAAGAGTAATCCTAAAGGACTTACTTGGCTAGAACAAATTGTAAAATATGGCCAGAAAAGATTATTAGATAGGACATTCAGACAGTCAAAGTACCAACAAGATAGTGGAGGTAAAAGAGTCTAGTCTAGCTTTACTAGCAAAATCAGTATTTTCTTTATTTCTTGTTTAACTGCAGGTCTACACAGAGCATACTAAAATAATTGTTTAAGAAACCACATACTCCAAGTATCTTTGTAGACAAATAGAATGAATAATGGCAATATTTTCAAGTGAAGAAACCCTGTTTCTATGCAGATTTTGTGTGTGATCTGCTGTGATTTGTAGCTGAGGTTGGTGTTATTTCATTCCTTTTTTTACACACACAAATTCACACACAGATTTTTAATAACTTACATTTGTTCATCACATAGACCAATTTAAAGCAGGGAGGGGGTGGGTTGAAATTGATGCCACTCACATTCTCTGTCAGTTTTCATACCTATTTTAGTACTTTATTTGATCTTTATCAATCAGGAATCTGAAGTTGCTCCAAAGCCTCAGCTTCTCAAAAAATAATATACCAGCCATAAAGGCGAACAGAAAAATCTGTCATTGCTGAACAATGTTACATTCATACAACTGTCATCCATTTAGTTTATCTATTAAAAACCACAGGAAGAATAATCATCTAATATGAGTTAGACTACTAAATTACAGCTCCATTTTTAGTTGCTATACATTTAGCTGAAGAAGTTAAAAAAAGATCTCTTGCAGTGAAAAAACACATACCAATAACCCCACAACGTGCCTGATGCAACTCCTTAACCTCAATTTGAGCCATGGCATATTTCAAATGTAATAAAAGCCTGTGGGGTTAGGGCAGACAACAGATATACCCACTAAAGGGTCTGAAGAGCTCTTTGCTTTACAAGGTTCCATAAGAAATGGTCCCGGAATCCTGTGCAGGCACGAGTGCTACAGCAGCCTTGTAGAAAAACTTACCTTTACCCAAATATACATACAGCCAACAAGAACATAAAAAACTTAAAATTTCATTTTACGTCTGAAGATCTCATCATCTTTCCCCTTTGCACGTGCATATGATGACATCCTCACCCGTGCTAACAACTCTGCACTATGAACATTCTTAGCAGGAGTCTGCAGACAAGGTTATGAAAACTTAATTTAACCCCCTAGAAGCAGGAAGAGGAGCAAAATGCAGATTATAATTTAGATGCAAGGTTTGCCAGTAAAAGGGAAAAACAAGACCAAACGGAATTATGGAAACCCAAATAACAAATAATCAATATAGGTCCATCTTGGTAAGGCCTCTGCCTCTACAGATGGGTTAAAATAGATCATACTCTATATAGCACCATCTCTCCAACAAGGTAATCTGCCCTGTTCACCTAACAAACTGATATTTATCAAGCTTTTTAATTTTTTCTGTTTGGGATATGGGATAGTTGCAACTCCTTACCCTTATTTAGGTATCTAATGCTCACAGCGATCCATCTTGCTCTCCCAAACGTGCATTTCTCCTCTCTATCTTAACTGAAGAAACAACTGAGAATGCTGGACATAACTTGATAACCATTGAAATAAATTTTAAAAACCCCAACAGCCAGGAATAACTTATATTATTCCTCTACCAACCTACCTTTTATAATAAGTGGCATTAGCAAATCTAAGGGAAGTGAACATCCACTCCCAACACAGGAATCACAAGGTGTGAACACAAGCTATGAAGCTCTTAACAAAATCACTCTAACTCAAGGCCAACACATCCAAAGTTGTGCAAAGTTTCATATTTTTCAAAAATAAAGCGTTTTTAGAGTTATTCCTACAATCACAGGGTCCCAACTGCAATTCTCAAGTCCACTGTGTAGAATAGATGCTGCAGTAAGGCTGGAAGAAGTATATCCAGCCCAAAGGAAGACATAACCCTCACTTTGGGAACAGCTATTTATTTCTGCAATTCCAGGCCCTGTTTGTTGTCTATTGCCTGGTAAGACTAGATCCCCAGCTGGCCAAAGCTTTCAGTTATGGAGTCTTTTCTAGACTGAACAAATCTAATCAAAATAGATCTCAAGGCTTTTATAATAAAAACAATAAACAAGGAGTTGGTGGGCTACTAATCAGAATAATTACCATTTTAAGATGGGAAAACTCGCCAAACCAGGACAAGCATTTGTTTCTAAATGTATTTTTTCCAAGTTTTAGTAAACCCTGCCTAGGTCTCTGTGGTCCAGACAAATCTGCCATGTCCTCTGTGGACTGAGGGGCTGCTCCTCACACCTTTCTGCACTTTATGTCCATTCACATGAGGCTCCTGCTCCCCTGGCCTCTTACACTCCACTGTCCCTTCTCCCCCTGGCACCAGATCAGTTATTGTCCAAGGCAAAGAAGAGTTTACTCCCTCCTGGGAAATCACTCCTCTCCACTGACTCAGCGAAAACATTTCTCAAACTAGTAAGAGAAATTGAAATAGATAAAATAGATGTCATCTGTCATACAGTGTTAAAACCTTTCAGTCTGTGGATGCAAATTTGTCCAGGAAAGCCTTGATGTCTAAAATTAGTGGGGTCTTCCTGCTGAGGAGGGATTGTCTGCCTGAGCAAGCTGAGGACTACTCATCCTGTTCTCAGCCTGCTCCAGACAGTTCTCCTTTCTATGGTGTGTGAGAACAAGCTCAAGACTGCAAATAGGCTTTGCACAACCAAGTCAGCCTCTCCTGCCACTAAGTTAAGCCAGTGGGAAGGATCTGCTGTCCTCAGCCCTTTGTGGCTGCTGCAGAGCATCAGGTATAAATACCTCACCCTGCTGCTACAGAGCATGAAGAATTTTGCTTCTCCTGCACTTCTTGCCTTGGCCCTTCATCTCAGGACGCTGTCCTTATATGGCTCAGTCTGTTTCCAAAATCATCTAAAAATCTTATTTTATTAAATCTCCAAGGCACTGTTATAAACCTAACAGAAATAGCACTTAGTCATGCTGCCTGTTTTCCCCTCTGCTTTACCTCAGAGGTACAGACTTTCACCTTTCAAAAGTGCTGTTGAATTTGCTGCTAGCACTGTGAGGGGTCTTTTATTATTATTATCATTCTGTAAAGGCTGACTGCCTGCAGGCTGCCTAAGGGCTAGAGTGTTGGGTTGCCTGGGTTACCCTTTCTTCCAAAACACAGCTAATGCAGAAGGACATTGTGAAAGAAGCGATAAATATTTTTAGTAGAATTAAAAGTGAACACCCAGGGCTCTAAGAAAATATTTTGCCTTGAGGTGTATGCAAGTACTACTGTTGCTGCTAAACACTCTTTACTCGAATTGGAGCAAACGGCCTTTCATGAATTGCAAATAGAAGAAATCCTTGCAGGAACCCCTCTGTTCTACCCCTCTTTCAAGGGCAGCAAGTGTCCATGAGGTGGACACTGATCTCCTGCTGCGGCCCTACATCCATGGCAGTACAATACCACTTATGATGGAAACAATTCCTGATAAATCAGCAAATTACATGCCAAGCCCCACTGCACACACATGCTTTTGTGCCCACACACTCAACACTACAGGGCTGGATCAATAGGACTGTGTCCTGCTAGAACACAGTTTAAGAGTCAGTTGCCCATTAGGAGCCCCACTGCCACCAAGTGATTCCTTGTTCGTTTTGTATCCAGTTTCAATCAATAGCCAAAAAATTCCAAATGCATTTTGGGATGGCATTTGGATGGCAATCACAACACTCTGGTTAATATGTAGGCACAAGTTTCAATGGACAGAGACATTTCACCTTGAGCTGTACACACCAAATCCATCATGCAGGGAGCAAGAAGTGAAAAAATGCTGGTAGCTTAGCTCTTGGCTGAGCTTTTATTTGATTTAACCTGTAAATAGACAAAACTACTTAATAAAACATATACATTAAGTTAACAGACATGTCCCACTCTGCAGCATTGGTCATTTTCATGTTAGTAAGGAAATTTGACTGTGGGACAAAAGTTTGCCAGCTGTCACATAGGTAAAAGATTTTTTTTTTTTCCCCTGAACCTTCAGTCTTCTCTACGCTTGTGATATTACAGTCTTTAATTATACAATTACAGATTTTTTTTTTTTTTTATTAACTAACTCATTTTCCATTTCATTATCCAATGATACTGCCTTGGAATAAATTAGAACTGTGTGGCAATAAGACATATCAACAGCATTCTTTCCTATTAAGGATTATGGCTATTCCTGTTGAGAATGATGATTACAAACAAAAAAATTGTAAAACTGAAAAGAAGAAAGAAAAATATGACTACAGTTAAAGCAGGTCTCAGGAATTGGGTTCTTTAATTAGATTCTGCTGTGTAAAGTTAGGAAAGTCCCCAAAATAAACTGGAAAAATTTCTTCATTTGATTTGTGGCCAAACCTTGATGTCCAGCTCCTGAATATTCTCAACAGAAAATTGTGTTAATGCCACCTGATTTCTGACTGATATACTGGTGTTTCACAGGGCAAAGTACACTGATATGTGGTCATACTTTCAGTGATTCAAAAGGGGTGCCCACTGGCTTTCAGTCTTACCACCTCATAACTGAACAAAACACCCACAATTATACTACTTTGACTTACAGACTTGTTGTAAAAAAGAAATATTTTTAAGTCAGATATTAGAAACACCACATGTAGTAAAGAAAAAATCCAGAAAAAAATTGGAATTCCACCTTCAGAGCAGGATTTGAACAGCAGCCTAGAAACTGAAATGAACATATGGAACTAGAAAGAAAAACCAAGAATGACAAATGGCTGCTTCTTAAAGATAATTTGTACATCAAGTGAGGCAAAAGAGAAAAAATATACACTACTTTAAAACACTTCAGAATGCAAATGTTTAAGTAAGCCCAAAGTCTGGCTTTGCCTTTTGAATACTCCAATTTGCGTTCCAAGTACAACATTAATATTCTTTTCCTTGATTTTGAGATTCAATAATACCATTCCCAGTGGAAAAGGGATGGCATCTAACTGCAAGAATTTCTTTTGCTTTGAGTATTAACTACCTGTTGCCACTTTATATGGACAGTACCAAGACAGCATTTTCTTCTGTTGCATGTTCACCAAAAGTTCATGTTCAGAGTATATAGTGCCTGTACTCAGGATGTACAAGTACAAAAATACCTTTTTCCTTTGTCAAATTAGTCTTTTCTGTGCTCCTTAGTGCCATTTTGACATGGTTGTAGAGGGTGGTAGCTGAGCTGCCCTTGAAACAGGATGATGTTTCTTGTAAATTCATCCAAGAGTCAAAGTTTTAATAGATTAATTAAACTTGTCAAACTCTTTAAAAGCATTTCTCCCCAAAGAAATTTATCACCTATGAAGTAATGAGCTAAAGTGCAATAGCTAATTACCTTCAGAACATCAGAAGTACAGAGCCTTTCACTGTAGGGTTACCCTGTTGCATTAGCCTATGAATCTGAAAAATAACCCATCATAATGTAGGAGATGCATTAAGGAGATATCTTAAAATAAGACTCCATAATACTCCTCCAAAAACAGTCATACTATAAGTTTTAGAAGAAACTAAATTTCAGATAGTACAACCACACCTAATTTAATTTTATCAAAATTTTGTTGCCCATAAGCATCCTTCGGTTGATAGCCTTCAAATTTGTCTATGTACGGTAGAGGTAAGGAAAGGCAAATTATATCTACTTGTCTCCTGTACTTTGTTCCAGCTTTAGACCCTTGTGAGGACCTACAAGCCATTTCATTTCTGAACACATTCATGGCTACTTTTGCTTTTTACCTCTTTCTGTAAAGAAAACTTTTTCATTGGAAGCCAAAACACAGCCAGACTACATGCCTGAGGTATGTTTCAGCTACAAAAATTCCCCCTCACACATGCAAAAAAAAAAAAAAAAAACAAAACCCCAAACCCACCAAACCAGAAAACCTACAAAATTGAAAGATTGCCTAAAACAAAAAAAAACCACCAAAAAATATCCCAAACCAAGTGGTCTTACTGGTTGAGTTACTGCATTTAAATCAACCACATTATTTCAGTCACTGACGCAGTTCACACTGTTGAGAGGTCTGCATGGAATACGTACCCGTTTTCCTCTCAAAGTCATTTAGGCTTTGCACACATTTGAGGCATCAATAAGTGTAAAGGTAAAAGGATATATAAAGTGCATCTTATCACTGAGTTGGTTAAAGAAATAAAAATCAAGGATTATATGCCAAGATGGCCTGTTTCTCTCTCGTTAAATGTAACATTAGACAACGTGTATGTCACATAGGGGTGGCACCATAAGAACACCTGCCACTTTTCATATTTTTGCTTTGACATAAACTAGCATTCAAATACAAATTAAATATATTAGCAATGTTATTAAATTCATATTTATTAACAGTGTCAAAAGTGTGGAGTTTTTTTTCCTCTCAGAGATATTTTAGGGATTCTCAACCTATTCATGCAACTGATACACATTTTACATGGTCTAATAAAAAAAAAATTGTTTCTGAAGCAGCTGCTTCATTTTTCATATCTCCCTACATTTCTGATTTCACTAGTACCAAGCTATTGGCAAGAAAAATACTAAGTTTTTATACAAACTTCTGCTCTGCATTGTAAAATGTACTTGTGAGAGATAATACATTTTAGTTAACAATATTTTACCCAGTATCCTCTGCACAAAAGTATTGCTTGAACAACACATTTTCTTAGCATTCCATTCAGATCTACTGATATTTCCTTGAGTGATGTTATTGATATCTGTTGTATTTTTCTATCCTATAAGCTTGCTCACACCTTGTTATGTAGCAGCAAGTTTTCTGCATTGTTTAAGCTCCAAACTATATTTTTTCCTAGAAAAAAACCTTTAGAATTGCTTCCTTATAAGGATTGATTATGCTTGCTGTCAATGGCAAGGAAAAAAAGCCCCACAGGTTGTACTGCTGAGCAAGCTTTAAGTGCAGCAGTTTAAAGAAGCTCTAATATCAAGCCTGAGGAACCACATGCTTAATTAAAAGTGAAATCTCATGCAATGTAATTTACTGTAAACATTGAGTTTTACTAGAGGGCATGCACAGCAATATTTACAACTTTTAATACAAAGCTGTTTAACATGATTAGCAAAGCAGACGAAAACTTTCCTGGTCTAGTTCCTAACCAAGAAGGAAGAAGTAGTACCTAAAGCAAGCAGGAACACCAGCACTTCACAAGGAAAGGACAACTGCTGCACACAAGTACCTCAACTAGGAGAATGTGTTTCGTGGGTTTTTTTAAACATTTTATCCAAACGTCCCAGGAGACAGAGGAATTTCATGCAAACAATCAGAAAATGAGCCCAAAGGCATGCTACAATATAAATAGGAAGGAAAGGGAAAGCAACAAATATAGAACTGAAGTGGTTAAAATCAAAGTACATAATCTTAAGATCAATACCAAAGGAACAATGGAAGGATGATATTTGAGTGGTCTCAACAGTTAAGCTCAGTAACTTAGGTGGCTGCACTCTATCCCTCAGGTCTGTAATTTAATGAAGTCAGCTATGAACAAACTGAGGCTTGAATTACAAACCCTTCCAATAAAGACACAGACATCCCATTTCTCTACTTGGTGAGTACAGAGCTCTTTCCTGCAAGAGCTGCAAAACATTTTTGTACGGCATTAATTCACCAGAAATATGTATCTAGCATAGGATATCTTCTTTCCATACAGGTTCCTGTTCTGAGCAGGTATCAGCCTGGCTTTTTAGCAGGAGCAGATTTAAACTGCTGACCAGTAACAATTCCATGTATCTCTCCAGTGTCTTCTACTACTGCACCTCACCTATTTTACATGTACACTCTGTGAGCAAGAGGAACCCCACAAAACCCAAACCCTGCTTTTTATTTCTGTTCTCCATTCCAAGCCCTGGGTCTCACAAAAACTTTCAGATACAATAAGATAACTTCTGCCCTTCTTTTTCCAATAAAAATCATATGAACATATGAGTTTAGATTAGCTGCCAGACCAGGTATTTCTATCATTAAGATAAACTGGAATTACAGGTGTTAAGGACAGATAGAGAAGATAAAGAAGGAGGAGGATGGAGTGGGGAGCAAATATTTTTTCAGTCAGCTTTCTGGACACTTGTTTTATAATGGAGATCAAGCAACAATGCCTAAAGAAGCTGAAGTAAACATAGGCTGAAATAGTGGAGCATGTTGGCAATGCCATTCCTCAGAGTATGGGTGAAAGAGCCAATGCACTCTGATTGTAAAGACCTTGAAGTGATTTGGTTTTATACAACTTCAGGTTGCTGCTGACATATCATAAATACTACTGGAGATAAATAGGAGAAGAAAAACAAAAAAGCAGGGAAAACCTATTCACAAGCCACAACTCACCACAAACTGCTCCTACAGAAAAAATGCAATTGAGTTTGTCTCAAAGAATTAGAATTTACAGCATGAGAAAATAGGAATTCTTTTTTTACATGCAACAACATATTCTCTTGCCTTTTAAGACTTTTTTCTTCTAAGTTGTTTATATGAGAAAAAAATTTGAGTGGGGCACATATATGTACTTCGCTCTGCTTAAATTAAAGGGATTACCTAAGATTCTTTCTTTTTTGATCTCTTCTCACAAAGAATGAACAGAAGTAATTTTTTTTCAGCTGTATCTGAAAAGTACACGGTCATTTCTGCATTTATAAAATGCATCTCAAAGTATGTCCTGCTTTTACCAGGCAGGAGCCTAATGGGAAAGAGAAGGAGGTCATGAAATAGCTGTGCTTTTCCACACAAGTCTGCAGAGACTTGATCTGGCCTCAGCATTCAGATCTCCAAGTGCACAGAGATTCACCCTTATCGGCATTTCTTGCAGACAATCAAATTTAAATCACCTTTTGTAATTACATTCTGAAATACTGTAACCTATTTTCTTTCTTTCTCCCTCCCTGCCACCACACAGAGCTGCCAATATGAGCACTTCCTTTATCAGGATTTTTACTCTTTCATAGCTATCAAATCCCTGACACTTGGCTATCCTTATGGACAGGAACTGCTCCAAGCAGTTACATTTGGAATCAAAAAGGAAAGTGTGTGCCCAGCTGCAGAGGTTCTGCCTTCAGTCACCACCACTCTTATTTACTTTGTATACACACACCAGACACACCTTCACAGGGAATTTGCAGGACACTAATTCACCGTTTCCAATAAAGCCTCAAAGTTAATCTACTTCTACTCTACATCATCTGACAGGTCTCTTCCTCCTAAATAGCTAATGAATCCCATTAATGTGATGAAAATTACGGGGATGATGCATGTACGCAGAGGTACTTGACATGAACAAGGACGACCAATAGCACCCAGAGAATATGCAGCAGCTGGGATGTGAGTAGTTTTATAATTCTCTGTTTAAGAGCCTTCACCACAAGATTATGCAGACATATCCACTAATATATGATATAAATGTATTTTGCAGCTACAGGTGTACATTGAGCAAACACACAAAGCCAATATGGCAAGTTATTTACCAAAATACTCAAATACTAGCCCAAACACAAATTTTTGTGCTAGTATTTCAGTATATCTAACACTCAGTTATACAAAACTAATTTTATTTCAGGCCCCTACACCCAAATTTGAGTACTTAAGTCTACAAGAGTCTAGATTTTTATTTAATTTTTAAATTCATTTCTAAAAAACTCAAGAGGGACTTTTCACAGGAGTGTATAGAGTGATAGGAAAAGGACGAAGTGCCTTAAGCGGAAGAAGGGTAGGTTTAAATCAGCTGTAAGGAAGAAGTTCCCTATTGTGCAAGTGGCAAGGCACCGGAAGAGGTTGCACAGAGAAGCTGCGGACTCATTCCTGGAAGTGTTCAAAGCCAGGTTGGATGGAGCTCTGAGCAACCTGGTCTAGTGGAAGGTGTCCCTGCCCAGTATACGGGGATTTTGGAACTAGATGAGCTTTAAGGTCCCTTTCAACCCAGACCAGCCCATGATTCTGTGAAATCAGGTTAGAAGATCCCAACTTTAATTCCTGCCACAGCGATAACTTTCCTATCAAAACCAAGAAGTAATTTTTAAACAGCAAGTAGAAGTCACACTCATTTACTGAAGCTGTCTTGCCTATTACCTGTTCTCCACAAAGTTGATAATCACGTTATTACTTTGTAAATCACTTACTAATTAGCAAAACCCCCTCCAAAAGTACCCCTGAAAACAACAAAGGAGATGCAGATTTTTTTCTGTAATGGATGTGATATTTCTACAACTTGATTCATGATATTACCTATGAGCTGTACACTAGATTATGAATATTCTTGTAATAAACAATATAAAATATACAGTGCATATAATTTTGTAATTATTATATAGATGTTATATGTTATATAGCATAGTTATGCAATATAGATTTCTACTTCATACAGATTTGGGGGGGTTTCTTTGCATAAATTTGTAAATAAATGCAAGCATTTAGAAGCCAAAAAATTAAAAGCATGTATCAAAACACACTAGTCAACAACAAAAGGGAAGAGTAAATAGCTCCAAAGTGGAAAGAAATCCCTTCTAAGAGCAGTAACTGAGTGAAGAAAGGACTGTTTTCTAGGAGGTCTAACATCAGGATTTGTTATCATTTAAACACGTGCTGTAATACATTTAGTGTTTTGTGCTGCGTTTCACAAGATTAAGTGATCATACAATCGTTCATCTCAACTCTTTATTGGAAATCTCACGACAAGCCTCTTTCTTGCCAAAACATTGTCCCATGGTTCATGCATAATGCTAATTCCAGCTGAATGAATAAATCTGTTTACCTAGGCATAACAGGAAAAGTGCTGTTCATCACTTAGAGGATTCCCCAAGGAACACCTTTATTTTTTTCCTGGACTTCCATCACTATTCTGAACAGTTGCAACTCTGCACCAAAAGTCTGGATTATGAAGTTCTAAGGCACTTTTGAGGCCTTTGACAGAATGGATAGAATTAGAAATTTGGTTTCCTTTACAGTCAAGGAGTTAAAAATCAAAGCACCTTATAAAAGGCACCAAGTTTTATAAGTATTAATTTAAAAGCAACTTTTCTTTTTAAACATTTCTAAATGAAGACTAGCAGTGCAAGTAGACTGAACACAGAGAGCTTCAAAGTACAGGTGAATGATGCACATACTAAATGTGAAAATAATACAAGCCTCCCCATATGTGGATCTCTGCCAACTCCTAAGTTACACCAAGAAGCAGCACAGGTGGGAATAGGACTCCATTTTTCAGTTTTTCATGCCTGCAGAAGAGAAATTCTACAAATATGACACCAGGAAGTAATTAATCACTTTTAGTGTGTCTTTAGCTAATACATCTTCTAAACCAGTTTCTACCCCAAAGCACTATAGCCCTGCCTTGGCTGTACCTGTTACAGTGACAAAGAGGGATCTTTAGTTTCTAGGCTGGATACATCAATTTTTCAAGTCTAGTCTCTTGCTGTATATTACATTCTGTTTATTTATTGATTTTTATGCCAATATGTTTAAAGGCTCAGATGCACCATTAAGTTACACAGGAATGTATGAGAGCAGCCACACTGAGGTCTTTGGAAAAAGTAACATAGACAATCAGTATCAGCCAGGGAATTTGTCATCATACTTCTATGTGGACATCAATTGCAGATAAACAATAATTAAATGTCTTTCATACTCCCAGTACACGTGATACTAGGAGCTGAGCTAAGTAACTATTTTGTTTGTGAAGGAAAAGCAGGGTAAATAACATGCTATGCTCTCTGAAAGTAAAATTCAAGTTAGCATAAATCTTCTTCAGCTGAGACTTCAATTCTAACAAGATCTAAACACAAGACTCCTTTTTTCTCAGGATTGAGCCTAAACTAATGTGTTGAAAAAATAACCCACGTCAGCATGCTGTTATCAGTGCTTTAAAAGTCAGTTCACCTACCCACTTCTAATGAAGGCAAAGTGCATTTAAACTTTGATATCAGACATTCAAGAACAATTTCCTAATCCTAATAGTTAATTTATTCAGGGTGATTTTCAGGATAGTTACCTGAAAAATGGATTCCAGACACTGCTGGAATATTTTCTTGCTATACAAAGGGACACTACAAGCGTTCAGACAAAAACCCAAACAGACTGATGATTTTAGCAGCCTGTTTAGGAGACGGATCCCATGCCCAGTGAGCATGCTCATTTCCAGACTACTGCATAAAGGGCAATGACACAGCAGCTTCTCAACCCTTCTTGTGTACCAGGCTGAGACTGCTCATGTGCCAAGAATAAATTTAGTTAAAACCCAAACCATTTTACATCTACTATAGTTTGAACCACACCTTTTCATATCCAGTCTTGCTTAAATAAAAACATTAAAAAAAAAAAAAAGGATTTTTGTTGCTGTTTGTGTGTTTTGAGGTGTTTTTTGCTGGTGGGAGTTTTTTTTTTTACTTTTGTGTTTGGTCTTGTTTAGATTTGGGGTTTGCCTTCCTCCCAGTTGTATGAATTGTGTGCTGGATCTCTGAATTCATCTTCACACACCTCCCAACTAGACCAAAACAAAGCTCCAACAGCAATGAAGGGAACATTTAGAAGCAGCTATATGAGAAATAGCTGTGGCTGGTATTCTGGCCTTGCTTTGGATAAATTCTTCTCTTTTTTTTTTAAAATACAGGCATGGCACTAGAATACATCCTGTTATTTTCAGCTTTTTCTGCAATCTGAACAGACCTCCTGGTATCACTCATTTGCCAGGCTATAAACCTCTAGGTTCTTTTAACATGTTTCCTGCTAGCATTTTGGAGAACTCTTCAAAGTCAGTTTCTTTTTCAAGATATTTTTCCATCCTCTACTATTATATTTTTTAATTAAATGAATTATATTAATCAGAGCTATAAAGTGTTCTTTGAAGAGTTTTATGACCTCTTCAATCATCAAATTACGTTCTTCATTTAACAGCAAGGTTTCTCCCAATAGTTTCACATTTTTATAGTATTCTTACTGTTAAAGTGTTTGTTAAACAATGTTTGCAGCCGATGTCCTCAAAATTTCTCTCAACAAACTCGTGCCTAGGCTGCATCAGTTGTGCTGTGCTTTTCTAGAAAATCTTTTTCCTTCGTTTAGCTTGAGGACCTAGGATGAAGAAAAGTGCCCAAGGTTGAACATATGATTTTTTCCCTGCATCAAACTATTCATAACCCCAAACCCAAGAAGTACACGATGCAAAACTCTGTGGTACAAGAAGCAATTCCTCGGAACACTTTGCAACAGACTATTTCCCTGGGGTCTGTTTCAGAAGGCAAATCAAAACTTTTCTCCGTGTCTCTAAAAGTCACCTTGAGCAGACCTCAAGCTGGATAATAGCATTCCCCTCTATTACCTGCTGCTCCTCCACTTTTCTTCAGCCCCTGCAGCCACCTGCCAATACTCCACTGAGGTGCAGACTCATGTTATTTTTGTTCCTTTTTCCTACACCTGGCTCTTCATTTTTAACTCACTCAACTTTGTAAGGCACTTTCAGATACATTTGATCTGGAAAACAGTGGTATTTAAAGGGGTTTGATATTGTTGGTTTATTGAGGGTTTGGTTTTTGTAGCTTTTTAAACTGGTTTTGTTTCCTTGTTTCTTTGAGAGCTTTTTTGGGAGCGTTTTTTGGTGGGGTTTTGTTGCTAGTATTGATATTTGGTTTTCTTAGCAGGTCAAATTCCAAAACAGAATGATATTTCACATGAGGCCTCAAGTCCAGAAAAGCACACCTGTTGCCTGCCAACCATATGGATCCACCTGTCTGAACAACTACCAAGAGAGTGCTGTTTCCATTGCTTCCTGATGCACAGGTTTTGCAATCAAAACAATCCAAGCCCCATTTCCATGACACAGTTGCCTAAAAGAGTTATTCCCCATTTGACTTTCTAATAAGTCATGTTAAGTGACAGACAGCAAAACATAGTATGGTGTCTTCGCCTGGCTCCATTTTAAATTTTGAATTTACAGAGAATTAAGAATGAAATTTAGAAGTGAAAATATGTATCTTCGAAAACAGAAGGGCTTGTGAATTCCTGAAGACAGGAAAACCACTGAATATAAAGTATTTAAAAGCGTTATTCATTTTATAAGACTACATTTGGAAGTACAATTCAAGATGTAGGGAAAGCACTAAACAGAATATGTCAAAATCAGCTAAAACATTTTAAAACTTCAGATACATTCTTTTTATTTACTTGAACCATTTCCAAATGCCAAATGTTTGGCAAACTTAATGAAGTTTCAATATCCCTAAATTTAAGTTTGCCCTAGAAATCCTCACAAATTCCTCCAAATTTAAAAAACTTCTGTCTTTCATGATGAGCTTTTGAACAGGAAGAAAACTTGTACCAAGTCACTCTGGGATGAGTCAGTCACCCTATACTTCAAATGACAACTCTTTTCCTTCACCGAGGCTGAAACAACACTTATCTGACAGAGCAGCATGCACCACTCTGCCTTAGTCTGTCAGATCTGAAAGGATTACCTTCAAATATATTTTTACATTCAGAACAACTGAAATACCGTGGTTTTGTGGGCAATCAAAAGATTTCAACTTAGTTAATATCAACTTAGACTTGAGTGATGCCTATAATATAATTTCAGAATCACATACTAATACTTGTTTTTGTAAGGACTTGATAAATATTACTAAATTCAGATTTCAAAGTCACTCAGTTTCCCCAGAATACCATGGTTTTGGATGTCTTTGTTCCAGCACCCTGACACCAAGTACTTAAATGCAAAGAAGCAATTGTGCTCCCTAAAAAAAGGGCATCTAAACCCCATGAGAATGAGACTTCATCTTCTGTGCAATTTACTTGTAATATGAAAAATGCAGTAAAAATAAGCAAAATGGTTTTCAACTCAAGTTAGAACTGACTTCATATGACAGAAAAACACCACAGATAATATTTTACAGAGTATCAAAAAATCTATTCCTTCCTATTTGGAGTCCTAAATTATGAAAGCAAACATCTTGGTTTAAGACAATTTAAGGGGGACACTCTAAAATGAGTTACCTACCCTTTAGTTTATCCAACCCTTTTCCACCATTAAGGGAAAGCTAATACCAGTAGATGTAAGTGAAAAAACAATAGTTTACTAAAAGAAAAAAGAAGAAATAACAGCAGACAAAAAATAACAGTAAACTTTTAGATACAAAATTGTTAAATATTACTAGCTCCCTGGGGAAAAAGGGAAAAATGGTGGACTGACCCTCAATTACCTCAGTCAAGGGCTAGAACTCCACTCACTCTGCCCCCGGTTCCACTTTCTGGCCACAGGCTCTCAGGGAGAGGGCAACAGTTTTGGGCACAGATTGACATGGGATGCAACAACATTTTGGGGTAGCCAGGATGGCAAACATCCCCTAAGCCCACGTCTGCTGTTCGACTGTGCCCATGGAGAATGTTATTCCCCCAAAAAGGGATCTGCTGTTTCACAGCCGCGACGGAACGCACGGTGTACTTGGCAATGAGGGTGCTGAGCAACGGCACCTCGCAAATTTAGCTGTGCTAGCAAAAGACATTATCGCCTTCAGCTGTCTTTTTTTGCCACCCTTCTGCAAGAGGTTGCTGCCCCCACAGCATAAGCCAGGGGAAGAGAGGACGCTGCTCACTTTGCCCACGCACGGGTGCAAAACCTGGAGCTGCTGCCAGCTCCCACTCATGAGCATCTCAAAACTCCAAAATCTGCGCTGCAGTGCAAGAGGTGCAGAGCCAGCTCCCCTAAGAGTTTGGGGGGTGCTGAGCTGTCCCTGTCAGTGTTGCTGGTATAGCTGTCTCTACCCTATGGATCAGCTGCCTGCTGACAACTTACAAGGGAGAAGGAAGACAAGTTTTTAGCACGTCTTCCACCCGCAGACCTTCTTCATGAAGCAGTAAGTCGGAACTTTCTTTTTCTGTGAACATCCTTTAGCTAAACACTTTTTTGTAGCAGGTCATGTTGATAAAAAGGCAAGATAGAGGAATTTTAAGGCTAGTAACTTTTTAATATACATTAGCATTTACATGAGTATTTCCTTAGCAACCTATAAAGCCTAATGAAACCAGAGCTAATCAAACCTGAATTCCATTTGTTATCCTCAAAACCCCAGCAGTCTTTCCTCTATTATATTATACTATATGATACTGTAATTATGATATATTATACTCTACTACAACAGTCTGTACCTGATAAAAAGATATATAGATATATATAGATATCTATATTAGAACTTTCTTTGTGAGTTTTTAATGCAAACTAAAATCTAAGTTTTCCCTATTGTTACTTATATTTTAAAGACATTCTGTCACTTTTCCTGCTCAAATAGATTTCATTAAACAGGAGCAAGGTCAGCTGCTGCATGAAATACGCAGTTGAGCTTCCTCTAAAATAGTATTTATCACAAAAAGAAAACTTGAACGAAGACTTACTTACAAGATATCTTGTCAGATATGTATGTGATATTAAAGCAGCACCGTAGCATATACTTGATTAGTAACTGTTAACAAACAGATTTAGTCACTCCAATTTTGCAGGTGGTGGGTTTTTTCAATAACTTTCCTCCTGAATGATCTGTGGTACCTGCCCTGTCCACTACACACACACAAATGGTATCAACAGCAGAGCAACGGCTATAAGTTAGGTGGCTACTTATTTATTGTCCTTTACTATTCACAAATGCAGTAATGGCATGGACACATCAAAAGGGAATAAAACAGACTTTTCATAAATATTTGGGCTTTGTCTCTTTAAAAATATTTTCCTTCTCTTCCTGGAAGAACAAGCCTGTAGATTAGTTTTTAATAAGACATTGTATCTAGTTGATTGGATCCTTTCAGCAGTCAAGAGACTGTATCTGCAAGAGATTCCCCTGAAGCTCATTTTGAAATTGAAAATATTTACTATAGAATTGAAATAATATTATGGGGCTCAGAGCAAAGATTTATCTATTATCTCCAATGGATGCAATCCTAAGTAGACCTTTATTTATTTCACATCAGTCACATTGCTTTATCACTGTGAGAGATACAGAATAAACTTATTTAAAAATATATCAGACTCTCACCCACCAACTACGTTTTCAAGAAAGCAGTTTAGTACATATATTCTTATATATCAACTAAAAAGGTATTGTTCTTGTCAGGCAAGTTTGGAACTGACTGGGTCTCAAATTCTCATTTGGAGATGGAAGGATGGGATTTTCCTACTGCTCATACAGAGAGGGGACTGAGAAATGTACCAGAAGTAACTAAAAAACTTCTAATATGCAGTGTGAAGACCCAGATCTGCTAATAGACAGGGAGAGGAAGACATAACTGCCTTTTTCCAGGCTGTGATTCCTTGGCAGCCACAGGCAGCCTCCCAGCCACTGCTGTGATCCTGCTTTCTGTCCCTGGCACTTATCTGTGAGGAGCTCTCCGAGTTTGCTAAGCCAAGATACTGACACAAAACTGTAAGTTCAGGTTTGCTTTCTGCTCACTCAGTGAACTGAAATGGTTTATTCAGGTTCAAAGAGGACAGAGTGAAAGGAGCAGAGGTTGCATTAAAGGTCAGTGTTTATTCTTGGCTTGTGCTGTTTGTGGGGTGATGGCCACATCCTAAGTAAGCAGAGACAGCGAGGGGTGACACAGCATAGGAGGAGCCCATGGCACAGCACACATGACATAATGCACCCCAACATTGCTGCTCCTCAGATACACTTTTGCTGAGGATTTCCTCTTGTTACACTGTCTTGTTTTCTTTTAAACAAAAAAAAAAAAAAAAAAAAAAAAAAAAGAAATTTCAGGTGCAAAAACTTCAGCAGCTCACCTTACATCAGAATATGACCTTCTAGTCTGATGCTCGGCACAGCTCAATAGATTTTTAAATAGCATGTAGGTAAGTGTAAGTAGATGGTCCAAGAGGTTCCTATTAGCATATCTTGGGTTGGTTTTGTTTTGTTTTTTTTTCCTCTTATTGTAAATGCCCTTTGCTTCCAGTATTGGTTGAAATTTTGCTAGGCATGGAAGAACACACATGTAAAAGATATTAGTTAAAACCATAGATGTCATCTCCCCACAGACTTCAGGGATGTTGTATTCAACACAACTCCCTACAGAGAGATTACAAATAAGTTCACATATATTACATTTATGATCTATCCACACATAGCAAGTTTCCTCTACATCCAGTACTAAAAGGATTACTGCTCTGCAGGAAAAATTATTTTAAAAACCCAAAAAAGGCTGTGCTGCTTTTGACTCCTACCATGACTTCTGTTTGCAGACACTCAGGTTTACCACATGGTATCCCAAACAGAAATCCCTAAAGGATGAAAACAATGCATTTGGGCCTCACCCATAACAGCACATACATCTGTGCTCTCCAGCCCCATGCAACCTCTCTCATGCCCGCTGCACTAAGGCCCCTGGTCCCCAGGCACAGAAGCAACAGCCACACTGGCCCCAGGACAGCCCCAGACTGTTACAACCCCCAGAATTCCTCAGGCACCTCTGGAAAAGCATCCAGTGATTTGGGTTGGAAAGAACCTTAAAGCTCATCTAGTCCCAACCCCACTGTGCCATGGACAGGGGCACCCTTCCACTAGACCAGGCTACCCTGAGCTGCATCCAGCCTGCCCTTGAACACCTCCAGGGATGAGGCCTGGACCAAAATCATGCCATAGATCATCCTAACAGTTAATAAAGTGACCAAATCAAAGACCAGTTCTCAAACTATACTTAAACCATATTTTTTGCTAATAAAGACATATCCTTGGTGCCTGCATACTAACAGCAAATTTGATTTTGGCAAGCTTTAAGTTTGGGGTTTTTTTTTTCTCCTCCTGCTTCTCCTCTTAAAATTTAAGAATGCTTTTCCACATTTTAGCCCTCTTCAAGGCCTCACATTAAAAGGCAGAGGTATCTCAGATACATAGAACTAAAGAGTACCCAGTTAAGTTCCCTCCATATTTATTTGATTCATTCCAAGCGAGTATGAGTCAGGGAGGGCAGGGAAAACAATAGGACTGAATCTGGTCCTTTTATATGCAGCATGATGAAAGCTTTTATGGTACACAGGAGTGAAAAGCAGTGATGTCTCACCAAAACACTGCAAGCTCCTACAGCTCTCAGCAGTAAATTCAAGAGCTGATGCACTGGGTGAATTCTATTGCCAACAATTGAAAGCACACCAATAGCTACTTTCAAGTAGGTACTTTGAAGTAACACACTTGGGCCTCTCAACAACTGTTGGCTTTGCTTTCCTGCTAGACACAGCCATAACTCCCATGCTTGTAAGAGATCTGATCTATGGAAACCTTAGAGCCTACTTTGCTGAAAACAGAGATCTATAGAAAACTACCACTTGAGAAGGTAGTTGCACTACAGACAATCATAGAGGAGAAACCAAGAGTTCCAAATGGAATTAAACTCAAGTATCAAGTATGATACTAAAATAAGTACACAGAAAAATCATCAGTGAGCTACATGCAGGGAGAAAACCATTAGGAATTTTTAATCTTAAATATTTACCTTCCCATTGTTCATTATCTTTGAGAAACTCCCCGTTCTTAAACAAGTTTGACATTTCTCTTTTGATACCATCAACATACTCTAGAAATTATTAATAGACTGTTTAGAAAAATAATTTAAAATAGTGAGGAAAAACCAGGAGAGGATTAAGACTGTCGATTTGAGTACCAGGTGTCCTACAAAAAGGTATTATTTTTTTGCTGGACATGTCCAGGGGCGGCTCAGTGCTAAAAACTCAACCCTCCCCCCACCTCCTCCTAACATTACTCAGCCCAACATCTTTTCCCTCATCAGGCTTATCCTTATCACCATCAATAATAATTTTCTGCACAGCAGAAGTATCACTAGGCTTGTAATCACTGCCAGGCTCTTCTGGCAGAAAAATCACTCTCTGACTCTAACAGCTTTAGAGAGGCTGTGACAAGCATGGCAGTGATATGTTGACAACCATTTTGAAATGTAAAGAGCTTGTTATGGACATACACTAAAAGAAAAATCCATTTACTTTTCTGCTTTAAAAACATTTATTTTTAAAGAAATATTATTCATAGTTAAGTCGGTAAAAAAAAGAAGTCTTTCCATCTGTAGCAAAGGAAAGCAGTTACAAAAAATGATGGAATAGGTTTGTAGAGTATGGTAGAAAAATATGTCTAGAACTAAATGGTTTTTTTTAGTGAGTAATACTGACTTTGTGGTGGGGAGGGAAGTGCACAATGTCATTTTAATGAAAAACTATTTGTTTGAGCAGGCTGACTGAATGGGGGATGGCTTGCTAACTCTACAACAAAAGAATATTCCCTTGACCAGAATTTCGGCTACAGCACTGAGGGGTCCAGGCAATGCCTGGGTACAGGAGCCAATATAGATTCAGAGGAAGGAACTGAGGAGCATCATAGGCAATGACAGTCACTGTTTCCTTGCATATTTCAGATGGAAGAGGCTAAATAAAGATGATTTCTATCACAGAGTTGAGATATGTGCCACTACAACATTTTCAGAGTTTGGGAAGAAACACACATCAGGCTATGAATCCTTTATGTCCCCTCAAATTTTGGCTAAAAAAAAAAAATTTAAAAATCTGTCTTATTTCTTCCAAACGAAGTAAGAGAAAATAAAAAAAGCTATGCTGAGGCATAAAATCAAGCTCTGCCCCGTATGTTGGACATTTGTCAATACCAACCCTAAGCCCATACCATCAAAGCCCTACAGTAGCACCTCTAGTAATTATTACTGATTTACCACAGTAGGCAGGTCTTTGTTGAGCACAGAAAAGTGTAACAAGGTTTTGGAGAATAATCACTGGGGTACTTATGGGCTTAGGCAGTGCAAAAACTGTGTAAAAGCTGGGAAAGAGTCAAGTATGAAGGGTCCATCAGAGGTATAACTACTAAACAATTCATCTGCGTAGCCAAATACAAGAGAAGAAAGTATCTCTCTGTTTATATATATTCTGAATGGAAGAAAATCTAATTTTCTTGCAAAATATTAAGACAAACAGATTTCCAAATTCTCCAAACATACTCAACCTATACAACAACCTTACCTAAAGATGACCTGAAGATTCTTTTAAAAAAGCTACAAACTGTTCTTAGATTCTGTTTTCTTTCATTTCAAAGATAGAAATTTTTTTTTCCTTTTCTCTCTTTCTTCTCACTTCTTAAATTTTTGGTATCCCAGTGGAAATAGCATTGAACATCCAGAAACTCATTATACCACAATTAAAAAACAGTTTCATTACCTATTTCTCACCATATGCTCAAGTAATTACAATCAGTGTTAAAATATTGTAATTATAGTTTGCAAAAAATTAACTGTATGACAGACACTTCTTTGCCTCATATTTTAGTAATGCTAGTTATTAATTATTTGCACTTCTGCAATGCCTAAAGGCCATTTCAGTAGGAAAATACATGTAGTAAAAAGACAGACCATGAGGGATCTCTTTTAAAAACTGGGCTGTATTTTTCTTAAATCCATCTCATCTGAGATCAGAGATATCAAGCTATACAATTACCATAAAGCATTAGTAAAGAATAAAGTTAGATTCTTATATTTTCATGTTTTGCCACATTTAGTTTGAATTAATTCTCAATTCTCTGACTTTAATACATGAAACATTAGAAGGACTTAGACCCCTAAGGCTACTTAAACCGCTACATTTCTCTCCTGGCCCTTAACTCTGTTGGGACCTTTTTCTCAAATTAAAGCAAAAATGTCCCTCTTCTGTATACATTTCCTCATTTTTTATTTTGCTTCTTTAAATTCATGTTATATTTTTTAGAGCTATAATAAATGGGGGGGGGGGGGGTGGAATTCCCCAATGTGTACCACTTTAGAGTCTCAAGAAACTACACGCATATACGTAGCACTGCACTATGCCATATGAACAAAAGCCTAGCCCCAATGAAGTTCTAAAATGTCTAACTGTTTTACTTTTTCCATAAATAAATGGAATTACCCTTCGCAGACTCGCTAGCAGAATCAAGAACTCACTTATCCTTTTGCACTCAAATTATAAATTAATTGTAAAAAAACCTTTAATGAAGATAAAGCATCAGTGACCATTGTAAACTATATGTTTCTCTCTAATTGTCAGACTCTGCAGAGAAATCCTTATGACATCTGAATGCAGGTTTCAGCATCTTTGTTTCATACAGATGTATTAAGTGGTAAGTTGTCATGGTGGATGACATGCTTTTAGCAGCAACACAGCACAAAATTATGTCTTCAGAGTTTGATTTTTAGCATAGACAAATTGTTCCAGAGAATGAAATCTCCTTCCTTCTAATGTTTGACAGTATTTCTAATATTTATCTACAGTATCTGCTTTTTTACCCCCATAGGTGGGTTAGAAGGGAGCGATGGTTGTTATTGTTTTAGTCTTAAATAACAAATGTCTAGGAAGACATTCCTTTTAAATATTTTCTGATATACCAATTTTTTCTGAATCATTTAGTGAAATTTTCTTAACACAAATGCATAAGAAGGTAATAGCAAAAGTTACCATGACACCTCTGCATGGACCCAATGAAATTTCTCTACACTGCAAAAAAATGAAGTAGCATTTTCTAATCTGCTTAGTCTTTAAAATTGTTTCCTATGCGTTGACCACACGTTGGCATATTCTTGCACACTCTTCTGTTAATTTTCACCACATTTCTGGCAGACACACTCTTGAAGTTGCATATATACATATAAGAATGTATCTATATAAGGTCCAATCACAACAGAAAGGACCATCACTTCAAAAATGAAACATATTCCAAGTTTTCCACTCTGAAATGAAGAGGTTAGCAAAAGCAAGATAAAGTCACTGAACTTTCCAGTACCTATAAAGACAGATTACCACCAAAACCTGTTCTTAATGATGTATGATAATTTTTAGTCATGACCTGATTCTGTAATCCTCCTAAACTCTGAACTCACAGCAGTTCTGGGAAACAATGTTCCTTTCCAGGCTTCATAAAACATCACTTGAAAACAGTTTAAAAATTGAAGATCATCAACTTAAAATTAAATTCTACCCTACATATCAATTATCTATGCCTAAAGAATAGGAAGCAAGGTACTCAATCCTTAATAGACACCTTAAAGACAACACATTTAAAAGACACCAAAAGCATTTAGTGCATTGCCTCCAAGATGCAGAATACATGAACCTGATCTTATGGTTACCTTATAATGAACTCCAGTTTCACTGTGGAATTAATAATTATTCACCATTCCATGAATTTAGGTTTAAAATCTTCACATGCATGCAATTTCATTTTAGTTATTTCTTTATTAGGTCCAATTTCATTTTCCCTTTGGAGTAAACTTTAGAAGCAGATATGAGTGTTCAATACCCCAAATTGGGGCTCAGGAGACCCTTCTAGTGTAGCAACAAGCTACACTAAAATGAGTACCAAAAGAGGAACAATATTCCAGGGAGGAAGATAACAGTGGTAGGGATGCAGTATGGAATGGCACAGCATCGCTGCATGGCTTTACTCTTGAGATGACCCCATGTCAGCATGGTCAGGTCCACTGAAGCTCCTGCACTGAAACAATTTACTGGGCCTTTCATTTCCCACAGAGAATTTCTCAAGAACCTCAGTGTCTAGGTTTTGACAGATGAAACTCAGTTCCTGAAATCAAAGACATCTCTGGAAATTGAAGTCTAGCACAAACCTACCACTGCAGCTCCTGGCACTGCAGATGAAATAAAAATAGGGAGCTGCTTGAAGGCCTCTGTCAGATTCCACTGCTTGCAGGGCTTGTCACCTTTCAAGAACAGAATCTTTGACGGGGAACACTGATATTTTGGGCTTTTCCATCTTCTTGCCCTTAGTAGAACTTGCCCTTCAGATATTTGGTTCTCGTTGTCTCAGACAGCAATAAGATAGTTTCTGACCATCATAGATGGTTGTTGGGTTCTTACATAAGAAAAACTGCACAGACAATCAAAGTGGGAACACAGAGCATTTAAAAGCTGTCCTTCACAGCCAGTAGTACCCGGGTCACCTTTTCAGTGATACCATAAGGCCAAGATGACCTGAGTAACTGTGTCAGAAACACCAGACTTGGGTATGGATTTACTAAAACTGGCAGAAAAGGAGCAAAAGTAATTATGGATAGATTAACTGGGAGAAGGACAAAGACAGGAAAATACAAAGGTGCTGAAAAGGAGAGTGAAAAAAGTAAGAAGTCTCTTGTAATCAGGGCTGTCTGAGGATACATGTGGCAACCCTGCGCTCCACCCCTACAGATTTAATAAGCACGACAAACCAAACCCACTGTTCTGATAATACCAGAGGGGCTGAACCCATTTCTGCAGTCAGGAGAATAAGCATCCTGCTGTCACCTCAACAGGATCAGTACTCACAGAACCAACATCTTCCCAGTCCTTTCCCATTACACTGCTGTATCCTGTCCACTTTTATGTTCTATATCTGTTAAAATCACACTTCAGGAAGGAGAGTGATATTACTGTCGTTAAAGCGGTTATGCTGTCACTACAAAAAAAAAAAAAGGGTAGTTAGATTTTCCATTTGATTTCCAGGTTGATTTGACATTCAGAGCATTTTCCTTGCTTTGGTTTATGATGGGACCACACTATATAGAATTGTCATTCAATGAATGACATATTACTGATTTAGTTTCATGATCTTCTATTGGATTATAAAGTCAGGAACACAGCATGAATTTTATGCTAGCTAATGAAGTATCTGGTCTATTAAAACAAGATTTCAATTAGAATTTCCCTTTTTTTTTTTTTTTGAAATGTACTCTTTTTAAGACTACATGCTTGAATTTACTTCCAATTTGCTTTTTAGTTTACTGTGTAACCATGGCTACTTCTATCTTAAATGGATTATTCCTGTATTTAATGGACAATACATATGACGTGGATCCTACAGTTTGCATGTTTTTCCTGATTAAGCACCCATAGATGTGAACAATCTTCTGACTAATTTTGCCAAAGATGCAGAGGATTACTTTGTTTTCTGTTGCAGACACTCTCAGGATGACCCTTTCATTGCAGAGTTAACCTATCTGAATTACCAACCCATTAAATTAAATGAATTGTCAAAGCTGAATCTGACAATCCTGTACAAAAAGCTATTCATCAAGAGATTTGTAATGCAAGTGAACAATGAGAACTTAAAGTAGCAATATTAAGGTCGGTAAAAGTAGTGCCAATTAGTGCTGTAATATTTCTAATGTCATACTTTTGCAGCTCCTAATAGTGCCATTCATTTAACATGTTCCGTAGGACATGGGCTTAACCTGAAAGCTTTATGGCAAACATCAGGAGCTTTGATATAGTTCAGACTGCAATTTTTCCAGTTTGTATTTTCAAAGATTAGCTAATCCTTCTATAAATTGCATGTTCAAATATAGCCTCTTAAGTACATGGACAGAAAACTCCCACAGCTGAATTATCCCTCAATATCCAGCCATAATACATGTAATTCCCACACTGCTCTGTAGTAACTCCAGCAACACATTAACTCTCCTTCCTACTGCCTCTCCTCAAAATGGTCCAGTTAGTCCAAAAATGTCTTCAAGACCACTTTGTTTTGTTTGAAATGTGGAAGCTACAAGCAAATGGGAGCGAACCCACACCTATATTGTTGCTCTTGACTTCTTTTCATTTCAGATACTGGAAGTACCTCATCTGCTTACTCCCGATTTTGTTGCCAGCCCCATCCAAAGACTGTTTATCAATCCTCCAGGTGTTGGTCTGAAGTCCTCAGCACTCATACAGTGCATCCTGATGGGAGTCAGTCCCAGGATCCTAAAGGGTTTGGTCACTGCAACCATTCCTAGGCCATGGACAACGTGATGTTTTTTTCATCACAGACATACATGGCACATGGGAACTGCCACTCTAAACATCAGTATTCTCAACTTCAGTACTGCTTTCACATCTTTTTGTCCCTCAGGAGACTCAAAACAGTAGATATCAAGTATTAGAATACGGTTCTATCTACCGAAAGATTAGACAATAGCACTGACTGCAAAATCTCACTCCTACTGATAACTCACTCTAAAACCATGGATGTTTCAAAGAGTTTAAGAGGAACTGAAACACAAGGGAATAATCTTGAGCCTTGACCATGCTCTACATATACCTCTGCATAGAAATGATGCTAGTGATTCAAACTGCTAATAATTTTCACCCAATTTACTCTAGTAGCAAAATAGTCTAGACTTTCCTAAAAAAAAGTCAGCACAAGTATCAATAGCCCTGTCTTAATGTACTTCAAGGATGATACACTGTGTGGTTGAACACACAGTGAGGAACGACAGGAAAATATTTAAGATTTAATCAGGCCACATTTTCCTTCCTGAGATTAGTTCATTAATCTCTTCATCTCTTCAAAGCTGTCACAACAGGATTTTTCTTCTCAACTGTTTATTTGTTTAAAGAACAAAGAGATATATAAATCATTATTTTCTTTTTCCCTCCTCCCCCCCAAGTTGTCCAGAATATTTATAGGTTCTTCCAGATCAGGCAGTGTGTCCTATAATCACTGAAGATATGTAAAATAAAGTCATCCTATTAAACTTTTACCTCTACATGCCTCTACAAGCTGCTTTGGTAAGCTCAAAATAAAACCAGACAAGAATAAAATGCATTAGTCCATCATATAAACAATGGAACATTTTGTTTCAAAAATTCTGAGCATTTCAGTAATACTTTTCAGGATTTTTTTTTTCTTTTTCATTCTGAGAAAGAGAAAAAATTTAATTTCATGTAAGAAAAAAAAACAAAGTTTCATACAGAACTCATGAAAACACCCAACAGAATTTCCACAAGACTTACTCTCTGCTGGGTTACCCAAAGACTTAAACATAAGCTAATAGAAAGATTTTGTAAAACTGTTAATAGACTAAGGTTTTTTTTTTTTAAATCATCAGCTAAAGCAAGCTTCCTTCTTCTGTTCATATTACAGGAAAACTGTGTACTTATATTATTTACTATTGCTATAATTTTTGTCATTAAACTACCATTTGATGTCTTCTAATTCTTGGTTTGGTTAGTGAACAAAAAAAATACAGAAATCATTTTTCATTTCAATACATCAGTTAAAAACTTGCTGAATTTCTGCATAATTTAATATAGAATATTTATAGCTTCAAATGAATTAATCACACAGGAAAATTACAGACATCATTAGTCAATTATGCATACCACCACAGGGCGTGCAAATGCAAGACTCCAATCATACAAGATGTCTTCAAGTGTTACTGATAAGAGCTTTAAAAACCATGGGCTAAAGTCATACTTGTCACAAATATCTGAAATTCCTTGAAGTTTACAGTATTGCTCTCCAGTGGAATGAAACAATTTACCCACTTACCTCTAAGCTTTTTGATAATTTCATTTCTAACAAATCTGATCTGTTTGTAGAATGTAAATACAATTAGCTCCTCGAGTACAGATTGTTTGGGGGGTTTGGGCACCAGAAGCTTTAGCTGTATATTTGATTAAATAATTATTTCCTTCACCTGTTGCACATTTCAGTGCAATGGCAGCTCTTTGGAGAAAAGTGGGGTTTGTGTCAGAAAAGATTTTTTTAAGATATCCCGTAGAGCCAAAAACTCATGGTTAGATGTGTGTAATTAAAATCTTTATCTAAAGGAAATAATTAAAAGTTTTGTTACTACAACATTAAATTTAAAAGCTGGGTACACAAGTAAAGACATTTAACTTTGCAGCATCACTACAAGTGCTGTATTCCACTAAATATAATCAATCAATTGGGGTCAGCAATTCCCTTGCTTGCTTTTTGGTGTTAAAATGTCTTTGGGTCACAGCCATAAGATCCAAAAATTGCAGTGCAGAGGTAGCTCATCCAATTTGGAGCAGGACAGAGGCAGGACCACACCAGGGCCCAAACCTGAGGCCACTTGCTCTGGTACATCCTCTGTACACTGATACAGATATACTTCTGCTTCTGAACCTAATCTTGTTGCAGTCAAGTGGTTTATTTCTGTATCCTGTTCCATATGTGCTGGCCTCAGCAGGATGCCCCATTGCAGGTGTCCTGCCACAGCACCGCTGCTCAGAGAGCAGCACTCTGCACACCAGCTACAACAGAGCATTCTGGCTGGCAGACCCTCCTAAAAGGCTGGGGATGTCAAGGATGGAGAAACCTTCACAAAGCACCTTATATGCAAGAATAAACTACCTCACAAGCAAGGAAATACAATCAACCTCTGCAAAAAAAAGAAATAACAAAAGCTGTGTTTGGCAGTGCAGCAGCACTAAAAGAAGAGATGATGAAAGAGTAAACTATGATTCAAATCTAAATGACACTACAAAACTTAGACTAAATTAATTTCATAATTTTTTTTTCCAGAGTTGACCTTGTTGCCATCATCTTGATCCTCACAGAAACACAATGAAATCTTTTGTGTCTTTAAGCGATCAAAACACCTCTCCACGGAAAAGGTTGTGGAACCATGGAATCATTGAGGGTAGAAAAGACCTCTAAAATCATCAAGACTAATTAGTGCTGCATCCAGAGACAGAAAACTCACATGACTAAGCTGAGATAGTCAGGTTGGCACTGGGTGTTGAACGTCTAAGCTGTGAGACAATACTAATTCTTCATGTTTTTCCTTAAGCTGTTTACATTAATATTTTCATAAATTATGCATCTATTGAGCAACATACTGATTTAACTTGTCTGGAGAAAGACAGATCTGTGTTTGTGGAAAACTCCTATTATAGTCTTCTTTTAATTATTCCTCAAATCCTCTCCTGTCACCACAGAAATAATTTGTAGTTGTTCGAGGAGTTTAAGGTCAAAACACCACAAAGCCACTCAGTCCTAATTCATTCTCTAGACTACACTTTTAACCTTTTTCTTTTGCTTCTACTACTCAAATTCAGATGAGTTTTAAAGCAATGATGTGGTCTTCTCTCTGTGGCACAATATAATTGTATTGAAGCCAAAGCACAGAAGCCCTCAATGAGATTAAATTCAGTTCTTCATTTAATCAATTTCACATGGAATAGATTTTTACCATCTTTCGTCTTTCTACTCTCTTCAGGTAAGTTTACTTTTTCTTTTCCCCCTATTATTTATATTATCAGCTATTTTTCTAGTCATATATCTAAATGTAAAAAGATAAAACAGTGAAGTTAGTGGCTGTCTGCCCAGTTCAGCTTCTGTATGAGACAGAATCATAAAGATTGGTTACATTGTGTACCTTTGCATTAGTATCTAGAAAAGCAACTAAGCATTCCAAGGAATTTGCATTTCCTTTGGTTACTTCTCTCTGGGCACAGACTTTTTCAGGTGTTTCAGAGTGACCAGGCAGAACTGAATGTTTTACATAAACTTGCCAACAGAATGTAACACTGACTCCTGAATTTGAAAACATACTACAAAGACAAAATTTCAAAGATTTTTCCTCTCACTTAATGCATAAGCCAATAAACCACTTAACATTAAAAATTATTCAGCCTAACTATGCTGCAGAGGAAGACACTAAATACCACTGCAACAATAAGTGTAAAAAATGAACTTGTTAAAGTTCACAGGAACAAGGAATTGAAGGTTGATAGCAGTGTTAGTACTGAGACCCTGCACACATCCACCAGCTGAGAGCACAGCTTAAAAGAGGCTATGTATAAAAAAAAAAAAAAAAAAGTAGCATAAGCACTGTGACAATTATTTTATGAGGTGCTTTCACATTCTGTATTCAAAATTAGATAAATCTATTAAGAAGACAAGGAGAAAGAGGGGGGGATGTCTTCATTTTGCATGATGTACCACTACAGACTTTGAGGAAAAAACTATAAAATTACCTGTTTCATACAAATTTTCTGAGTTTTGACATGTTTTAGGCACACTTGAAAGCACACAGCTAAGAAATAGCTTTGTGTAGCATCCACTCAGAATGGTGGAATTCACTATGAAGCCAAATGTCACTTTATTAGAAAAAAGGAACATGAACAGATTAAGAAGGAAGCTCAATAAGCTCATACTGTAACTATACAGATCTTACCACGCTGACTTTTCTTCAAGTGCAATCGTTGATAGAAAGAAAAAAAAGTTACAGAATAAGTTCATTGGTTGGGGAAGAAGGAAAAAAAAAATTACTAGAGGTGGTACTTTACTTGGGAAAGGTCCTATAAGGCATCAGATGGCATTCATATTTTCAATTACAAACTAGGATTTTTTTTACAAATAAAAAATTCAATTTCAAAATCTGGAAGTGCAAATATTTACAGGGAAGGTACCTGCCCTAGTATTTCTACCAAAGTTAGTCCTATTAAAAAGAAATTATAATAATGAAATAGTGACATTCTTTCATGTTAAACTCAAGCGAATCTCATCAAAAACACCACCCTGTAAAATATCTAGGGTTTTATATTGAAAGTTGAAGCGTTTGGGAATTTTAAGCTCAGCTTTGGCAACGAAGACCTTGAAAGCCTCCCTGCAACACCAGTTTGAATTTTCGAGCCTGGTCCTTAATTTAGCTGTCGACCAGGAGATGGCAGCAGTTCCCACTGAATTTATTTACATAGCTACGAAATTACAGCATATTAAATCCCAAACAAATACGGAGCATATGCAAATTATAAATATGAAATCATAAATCCTACAGATGCTCTTAAAATATAATTCTTCATCAGGGAACTGTATTATATGTGTATTTCTATTTTACTTGCATGGTGATCATTTGCTTCTGGGTCACCTTCAGAAATGAATTAAAAATTGATGTATTTTCATATGTGGTGGCATATTCTTTGCAAGTCAGAAACCGATGATTTATTCCCTTATTTATAGATTCAGTAATAATACACTGCAGAACATGGAGTGATTTGTGGGTAGTGGTGGATAAAACTTCTAAAGTGTGATTTACTGCTGTAAGGAAACATCCACAAAGTCAAGGATAAAGATAGGGTATGAGTCCTAGGTATGAGGGTGTTATCAGTCCAAAGAAACTGGACTGAGGGGCAATAGGGGAAACATAACTGCACTAGGGGAAATAAGGAGCAGCCAGAAAAAGTGAGGAGACCAAAACACAAAACAAAGGAGGAGCTCTGTAATCTCTCTCAAAGTTAAAAGCTCACACAAATCCCAAGAAATACAATTATTCCACAAACTTGGGCCAGCAGACTTTGTTGTGATTTTATTTTTCCACCTGTAGAAAGATCAGCAGCACAGTCCAGCTGAACCAGAAGTACAACTGCAGCTTTGTCACAGTAGGAACGTGAACCAAAGGCTGGCAATATTTAATGCATCTGTTCCCTTCTGATGGAAAGCACGGAAGAGTGGGATCATAACTGACCAAAGGGCTTTTTCCTCTCCTAACCCTAGACAGATAACCCTGGCTTTGCTCTCACACTGGCTGTTAGAAAGCAAAGAGTTCTGTGGAACAGAGGCAAAGCCATCCAGCAAGAAAGAAAAAAAAAAAAAAAAAATCTGTCTTTCAGCAATGGTGCAGACTTTTAAAACCCAAAGGCAGCCCCCAGCTCACAGAACAAGGACTGTTTCCCACTGACTCCCCATGGATAACACTGCTTTTGCATACCCCAGGTGTCTGAACTCTGATGATTCTCTATATGATTGCTCGAAACATGCCTTGGTATCAGCCTCTCACTGACCTAGATTTGCTCCCATGATATTCAGAGTCTTTTCTTGGTTAGAGCAGCTCTCTCAATGCACCAAATTTATGGATTTGGGGGGAAAAATAAAAACCAAACAAACAAAATATCCAACCAGGAAAGAAACTTACTTTGTTACAAGCTGCATCCCAGAGAACAGCAGACTAGAGAGTTTGTCTGTTACTTGCAGAAACAAACAAAAAAAAGGCAAATTACCAGAGAATCCAGTCTGTAATATTTCAGTTCCTTCCTTTCTGGCTCGTACAGTCTTTTTGGCTACTTAATTTAAGAAACTACTAACGATATTAACGTAAATGAGAACATGGAAATCAACCTTTAACAACTGAATGGTCTCCTATTTTACAAATTGTAGGTAGCAAGATAATTGTGTCTAACACAGGTTGGGAGGTTTAGCCATACTTGCAGATGGCATCTGATGAAAAATTATGTCTTCATGATGATATATCAGCGGTCACTCGCATTTGCTAAGAGTGCTAGACCTCCAAAAAAACCTGCAGAACAAAAAAAGAAATACTTCCACATCCTGCTGTCTTGATTTTTTAAAATCTATTTATATTTAAATCTGAGAGTGCCTAATCTGTCCTACCTGATGAGACTGAAAGCTTGTCACATTATTTCTTTACTAGTTAAATGAAGCAAACAAATGAAGAGCCTGCTATAACACGGGCTAGAAAACCACCAGTAATGTGACAAGAACAAATTTTTAAGGCCTCTTTCTCTGGCCTCAAAAGGAGACACTTCATTATTCTGGCAGAAAGAGAGGCCAAAAGAAGAGACGATCGGCTGACACACTGTGCAGATGACAGGAGGGTTATGCTGTGTAGGCAGGTGGAAGCATTCTGAAGAAGGGGCAGAACTTACAAGCACCACTTGTGAACACCACATGGTGAAAGCACCTGCCAGTCCCTCAGTAAAGCGATGTACATCTCTGTGCCTGTCAGATCTGTCTCAGTTTGTCTGGTCCCCTCCTTGCCACGCGAATTTATGCAACTACGAAATCTTGCAGCACCTTTACAAGGCCAAACCATCACGTGCTTTGTTTTGAGATTAGCCAGCTCCAGTGTACTCGGGACAATCCATAAATCCTGCTCAGCACTCCAGGTGGTGGAAGCAGAAGCAGCCTCACAGACAGCTGCAGCTGTGCAACAGGTATCAACCCAGCTACAAGGGAAGTTGAAGCTCACAATTACACATCGCGAATCAAAAAGGGGCTTTTGATACCTGGCTTATTCACATTAGCTAGAGTTGGCTAGTTTTTCCCAGAATGCCAAAGTTTTTCTCCCTATGAATAGGTTTGGTTTTCTTTCCAGCCCCCTGCCCCCATGTTTGCACAATACTATTATTTAGAATTATCTTATACACCAACACTGAGAAGAAACAAGAATTCTGAGAATTTTTACACTGTTACATTTTTTGCCAGAAATAGAACTTTTATAGTAAAGCTAATCTTCCATAATGCATCTCACAATGTTCTCATCAGCCGTTTATAATTACATGATTTCTGACACCTGCTGTTATTTGACTTCTGAGGTCAATATTTTCCATTTATAACACTTTACTGAAATAATCAAAGTATTATCTTCTACTGGAATATTTTGGCAGTTTATTATTATACTAGAAAAGTGACTTCAACAGATCCTAAGAAAGACTTTAAGAAGTTCCTCTCTTTGTTCTCTTGAAAGATTAAATATACTATGTTCACACATTTTGAATCTTGACCACTTGATAATGAGAACAATCTACTATACATTACTAATATTAGTAATTGGGGCTGAGGCACAGAAAATTTTGATAGTTTTTAAGTTTTACTTTTCAAACATAATACTAAACTCTTGGGGGGAATGCCAGGTGCCTACCAAAGTCACTGTCACTCCCTTCCTCATCTGGAAAGAGGAGAAAAAAAATGTAATAATAGGCTCCTTTTCCAGTTATCATCACAGGCAAAACAAACTCAACTTGGGGAAAATTATTCAAATTTATTACCAGAATAGGGTGATAAAAATTAAAACCAAATCTTAAAAAAATCTTTTCCCCCCAGCCCTCCTTCCTAGGCTCAATTTCACTCCCAATTTTCTCTGCCTCCTCCTCCCCAGAGGCACAGGAGGACAGAGGGGCTGTGGTCAGTTCATCACACATCTCTGCTGCTCCTCCTTCCACATGCTATTCTCCTGCTCCAGTGTGGAATCCCTCTCACAGGAGACACTCCTCCATCAACTTTTCATAATGATATGCAAATATGCAGACTTCTATGTCTGGGCACTTAAAGACTTTGGAATCACAAAAGCAGATGCTTTAATTTAAATTTCTGTCTCGAAAACAACACTTTTCTTTCCTTCCATCATTCTCCTCTCAATAACGAACAACACTTATGCGGGGCTTTGGCAGCTTTTGCTTCCAGAACCTTGATGTAAGGAGCCCAAGATCACAGAGATACTCAAATGGAAAAAGTAATTCCACCAAAACCTTAGGAGATCAATAGCTAGTTGTTTGCTTTCCTTGAGTAAAATGGCAAGTATCTGATTTATTCAAATGCAACAGGTAAGTGATAAGAGAAAATGTTCACTGTGAAACACATTGAGATCTTTCTTTGCTAGGAGGCAACTGCAGATATAAACAAGTGACTCAGCCTCCTGCTAAAAATGCTATTTTCATCCCTGCTTTTCAAAAGGAGCCTTTTGTACAAAATCCACACATTATTCAGCTTTACTAAAATGAAAAATAGATGCCCACTGTCATACAGCTATATTGATTATGAGTGAGAATGTGATCATTTTGCATTAACTTGCCCCACAGCACTGGAGCTCCATCAAAGCATCAGAAGGAAATTAATGCTTTCATATAGAGCCTGAGAAAAATATGAGATGTTGCTCACTTTGCCCTCTAGACAAAGAGGTATATGCCAGTAGCTGAGAGGTAATAGCTTTCAGAAAAGAACATGAACTCCAGACTTTTATTAAAATCATTATTTAATGTGCAAAAAATAATGAAGCCACAGCCTTGGCATTTAAAACAGCAATTTGTAGTCATTACATCTTAGATCATGAGGCTTATTTTGTAAAAAGCCAGTCTTTCTCAAATTAAAAATTCATCATCAACTCCCACAGATTATGTAGTCCTTTAAATGATGCCATTTCATACAGATTTATTCCAGCTAAACAAAGAGCCAGTAAAGTGGCACACATAAAACATCAATTTCACTGCTCTCTCTCTCTCTCCAGAAAGACCTATCTACTCCTTAGACTGTTAAGAAATTTCACAGAAGGGTTGACTAATGCATGGATATTTTAGTAATTTCACCTTCCAGGGACATTTTATATCTTAATTTGTCAGTCTCCTTACCCCCACTGTAGATTGAATGGTAAAAAGTAACATTCAACAGAAGGTTTCTTTCTTCTCTTTTCATACTTAGAATGGCAGTCCACGAAGTGAATGACAGTAAGAAGACATCAACTAGCCTAAGTGATCCCTTCTAAATGATGAGCATTTAATCCATTATGAATATTAGATTTTTGATGGAAGAAATAGGCAGTTAAAACTTGTTCCACTCCAGTAAAAATCCTGTTAAGAACTTGCCTAGCAAAATGATGCAGCCCTACATAACTGAAGTGTAATTCTGTTTGATTTTCTTTAAGCAAGAAGTGATTTTTATTAGATAAATCCTTTGGTCTGACAAGAAGTTGCAAGATCACACACCCTAATGCCTTACTAGTGGAAGATTTTACTTGGTAACTTGGAGAGGTGTAAATGAGATTTACATGTGTACCAGCAAGAGAACAAAAATGCACTGCACGTTTTCTCTCTTTCCTGCTTCAAGACTTCCTTTAATTACCATTTGAGCTATAACAGTGTCAAGAAGTTGGGATGTCTTTTGAAAAGAACATTGAAAGAGTCAGTTCCTCCCACAAATTATTTTAATATATGGACCTGAATCAGCACGTAACACCACCTGTAATTTAATTTTTGTGTTGAACAGGCATGCTGATTTCAATCCCACTCTTTTCAGCAGAAACAATACATTTAAATTAACGTGTTTCAGAGCACGTCCTCTACTGTCTTCCAAATGTCTACTCAAAACACCTCTCTCACAGATGGCAATGCAGTTTTTTCTATACCCTTCTGCAAACTCTACACCTACCAGATAAGATTGTAATTAGGGGCTAAGCAAGAGGCTAACAATGTTTTATCAAGGGACTACAACATTGCATTTGTTTCCATACTTTCTATCTAACTAAAGGGCTTCCTCTTTAGCTGTATCTGCCAACAGCTCTATCCTAGACTTACCTCCAAATGCCTGGGGCATAAACTTTCTATTAACCCTAGAGCAAAATTTTTACTCAAGTTTTGCAGAGTCCTATAACATTGCATGAAACTTCACAAAAATCCAAACTTACATTGCAAGGCCAACAGAAGCCACACTCACTAAACTGTTCTTTCCCTGGGATTTATGCACAATGCTATAATTCCAATTGGAAAATAACTTTTCAATAAAGAGAGAAGAGTGTGGGAATCTGGAAAAGGACTGCAATACATATGCAGCCTGTATGATGTAAAAACGTGCTTTGAAATGTGTTCTGCTTAGAAACAGGCTGTTGTACTTGTCATGACAACCATTTCAGGAAGTTTAAAAAAAAAAGGAAAGACCATCATGACAGACAGTTGGCTCAAAAATAATAAAATGAGGTCTCTGATAAGTTCCTATAATCAAATTATGCCAATGCCCATCCAAAACTAGAGTCTAAAAATCTCCTTGAAATACTTAATCAAATATACCACTTAAAGGAAAAGTGAAAGTTAAGAAATTTAATCAGTGCTGCCAATTGAAAAGATATAATCTCATGGTTACTCACAATACTTCAATTTGAACAATTTCAGAGTGAAGTTGACAGAACTCTGTACAGTCTCAGAATGCTACTCTACAGGCATCAATGAAATTTAGCTCCATGCTTTAATAATTCATTATCAATGAATCTTAGCATCTTTAAAGGAAAAAGGAATATCATAATTTTTATCCAAAAAACAATCAGAGAAATTATGAAAATAACCAGTACTTTGATTCAGGAAATGCTATCCTTAAGAGTTTGCTTAAAACCTAAAAGTCTAAAGTTTCTCTCTCCAAATTGTCCTCAATTATTCTCACCCTAATGGAAGCTTCACCTTCACCTTCCTGTATTTAACTGCAGAGCTAAGAAAAATATAATGAATATTGACACAATCTGTAGGATAGAAAAAGTAACCTCATCTGGAAGAGCCTGCAGAGGAGACTGGCAAGCCTGCCCCACTCTCAGAACACTTTAACATGTTCCTTACCCCTCCACCACAATGTTATCAAAAAAATCTTAGAAATCAAAGGACCTCTCCTGAATATATCTAACAGAGTGCTGAATCCTCCAAGATGAGCATCTATTTAAAGATTTTACATGCTGTTCCTCATACACACCTCCTAATTACCTCCAGTTATATCACCACAGACTGACGCAGGCAGTTGTACAAGAAGGCTGATGCTCATTTTTTAAAAGAAGCATCTTTATATGTAATCCAAACAGCAAACAGATAAAATTCTCCTTTCATATTGCATTATGGCTTGCTGGGTATTATTGATATGAACTTTAATGTTTAAATTCCAGCAAAATATTAAAAATCAGGCTCTTTTCACTATAGGAAGCTCTATTGTAGGATTTTTAAGCATAAAAATATGAAGAGCATTAACAGAGCTGTGCTGTAACAAAGGAAAAATGAAATTTTAGAACCATAAAAAGGGGTTATTCATTAAAAGTAAAACCACTGAACTGGTCAGACAGGTTTTTATTTTCACTTTACTCTTTCTACATTGAGCTCACCTTTTCTCCCCAAGCCCAACAAACATTTGAAATGATTATATATTCAAGAACAGTGTATTTGCTGAAAGACAGACAAATACTTCTCTAGCTTGAAACTCAATTTGTGGTTGAGTGATTAATGTCATCTAGGCCTTGCAATTACACAAGTTTGGATGTCACCCAGGGGGTTCAGGTTGTCATGCCAGTAGAAGTACCTATATTTCTTCTCAGTTCAGTGCACACCAGGGCACGTTTCCCTAGATGGAGTACAGGCTCCCTCTATAGTTACAGTCTCACAGCCAGCATTGCCTGGACCAACTGCAACAGCTTAAATTTAAGTTCCTGTTTCTTTATGGCAAAGCAAAAAGATGAGCAGCCACTCCTGTATAATCTCTGTTGTATCACCTGCCTTCCAATTACTACTCTCTGATTCCCATCACAATTACTTTTCCAGAGGTAGTTGCTAAATACTATCCAAAAATATACCACAATAAAAAGTGATTAATCAAATACAGAGTTTATATTTAGTAATTTCGATCAAGTCTTGCTTCACATTAACATTTCAGATGAACTCCTCTTTTATCTCAGCCTCATTAATATTCTGTTAATATCATCATCCTTAATTAACAAGTAGTACATACCTTTTGTTCTCTTCCCTGCAGTTTATTTTTTTTTGCATTTATGTTTTCACAAAGTGGATAGGATACTATTTGCATCTTCTATAGCAATCCTATCTTCTGTATGTGAAAACCTGTCACCCCACTTGTCTATTAGTCCGTTCCAGGCCAGGATCTTCAAACCAAATGTCTGGCCACTCCAAACCAGGTGTTTGCTCCTCTGCCAGGCTCTGACTGATAAGAGTGGCTGTGTTTCTACTAAGCTCAGCTTGAATTTTGAAGTGCAAAGTAACCTGCCTTAGCCTGGCTGTTTTCCAGGGGAACGAGTTTCCTACCCACATTTAACTTGCTAACCTCTGCACTTGAAGTTCCTTTTGCCATGCCAGGCAGGTGAACAAAAGTGGTGAATTTGCAGTGGCTCATGCCAGCTGTGCTTGCAATGAGCAACATGCAGAGGGACTGTGAGAAACACTGAAGAAAAATTTTCCTCATCTATATATCATCTGCCCTTTACAGCACGAGTGATTCAGTCCACTTCAATGCAAAAATCACATATACCAGGTTAAAACCCTTCTGACAGTTGTTGGTCTTTTCTCCAAGAAAGAAAAAGAAAGCATGTGCTTAGTTAGGGACAGCTAAACAGGTGTTTCAGGCACAGCTCCCAATTCCCGTGAGCAATCGCATGCTCCCTGAGGAGGGCCCTGGTGAGGGTGCTTGGAACTCCTTCCAGGACAAAGAGATCAGGCCTTTAAATAACTTCCTTGGCTTTGTCCTGCAGGGGCTTTAAAGTATTTACATACCAAATTCCTGGATCTCTGAGAGAAGCCCAAAACTCTCCTGCACCCAACAGGAGAAATTTGGATTCCCTCAGCTCCTCTCTCCCTCCCTCCCAGCTGGCAGCAGGAGCAGCGGGTTGGACAGCCTATGCAGATTCCCTGCCAGTATGAATCTCTGCCCACCCCAATTACCAAGCACCTCTTGATAAGGCATCTCTCACATGTTGGGTGCTGAGGCAGTCAAACACCAAATCCCTGCCCACAAAGCTGGTAAAGAGCTTCTGGGGCCACACCTGAAATAACACATCCCTCTGCAGCACCTCAGAGCCTTGCAAACCCTACTCACTGCCTCACAAAAAGCCTCCTGTACCACCAAGGCATTTACCCATTTGCTCTCCTTTGTCAGCTGCCATGTGAGCCAGTAAATCCCTTCCACACACAGTCTCAGCATAGATATCTGAAAAGACTCCTTGCTTGATCGGTTTTTATGGCTGAAGCACCTTCAGCATCATATCCATAAGAGACAAGAAGATAACTTAAGGCTCAGCTTAGGTATGCAGTCCTGCCTGAAACGTTATGAGTAACTTTGCATTCATTGATTAACCCTCTCAAATGATCTTTCTGTACTTCCAGGAACACCACTGACACAAACATGTCATGTGAAGGCACAGGAATGAGTTTTGAAACCCCAGCAATATTTTTAAAGAAAAGACTGAACAAAAAAATAAATTGTTTGCAATTGCCATTTCATTTGCTCCCTCACAATGAGGTAAAAATAGTAACATTTAAAACTTCAATTATAGAATCACAGAATGGCCTCATTTGGAAGAGACTTTAAATATCATCCAGTTATACCTCCTGTGCCATGGGCAGGGACACCTTCCACTAGACCAGGTTGCTCAGAGCTCCCTCCAACCCAGCCTTGAACACTTCCAGGGTTGGAAGCAAACACAGCTTCTCCAGGAAATATGTTCCAGCATCCTCATCATCCTCCCAGCAAAGAATTTTTTCCTCCCTTCAGGCACTGGAAGGCCTCAGGTGCTAATAGCTATCCTTTATTTATTGACTGTGCCCATTTCACTGAAGCCTAGGTACATTTATTGGATAGTGCAAAACTAACAAAAGTTGCAAGTTTATATATGTTCCAGTCCACCTTCCCACCCAAAAATATCAAGCTCCTTGAAGGTAATCCATTAATTTATTAGCAATGTTAGTATTTCAACTACTGCAGAATTGTAATTCCTAACAGTAATTGGAAGTATAACCAACTTGCTATTCATATATGGTGTGATTACCTTTAAAAGAAATATTGCAATAAAACCTACACACAGTACCACTAACAATAATAAGTGTCAAAGTGGAAAAAAAAAAAATCTGATTTAGGAGTGCTAATGTGGGTAATGGATCATCATCTACAACAAACAATAGCTAGCAAAATAAGTTTAATTTTATGACCTTCATCCATAAGACATCATCAAATAATCACCAAAACTTTTCAGGTTTGACCATAAGACAATATTCATTTTTATGGAAAAAAATCTAGGGGAAAAAAAAGGGTTTATAACTGGCATGCAGCTATTCTAAAAACCAAGAGCTCAGCAGCAGTCAGCTGTTGCAGCCTCGGGGTGGTCTGTATTCATGATTTCTGCAATGGAGACAAAAGTTTCATCTTTACACACAAAGCATGACATTTTTGCAGATTACACAAAACTGAGGAAGTGGCTGATTCACCAGAGGGTTGTGCTGCCATCCAGAAGGACCTCAACAGGCTGGAGAAATATGCTGACAGGAACTGTATGAATGGGAAATGCAAAGTCCTGGGGAGGAATAAAATCCCATGCACCTGTACTGACCAGCTGGAAACCAGATATCTTAAGAAGGTCCTGGGGGTCCTAGTGGACACCAACCCAAGCAGTGCAATCTTGGAGCAAAAAAGGACAAACAAAGAAGGATAAAACTCCTGAGCAGCTAGGCAGAGGGTAGAGATCCTTCCCCTCTGCTCAGCTCTGGTGAGAGATACCTGGAGTTCTGGGTCTAGTGCAAGACAAATTCTGGAGTGAGTCCAGGGAAAGACCAGAATGATTAAGGAACCAGAGCATCTATTCTACAAGGAAAGGCTGAGAGACCTGTGACTGTCCAGCCTGGAGCAGAAAAGGCTCAGGGGATCTGATCCTCGTGTGTTCATACCAGAAGGGGGCAAAAACGAAGAGGCAGCCAGGCTCTTGTTAGTGGTGCCCAGTGACAGGACAAGAAAAGATGGACATTAACTAAAATAGAAGCAATTTCACCTAAGCACAAGAAAGCACTTTCCTCCTGTGAAGGTGGTCAGACACCGGTAGAGGCTACTAGAGAAGTTGTAGAGCCTCCACCTCTGGAGATACTCAAAACCCAATGAGATATAGCCCAGAACAACTTGCTCCGAGCAAGCGGTTAGATTGTATGATCTCCAAAGGTGCCTTCCCGCCTCAAAAAAAAAAAAAAAAAAAAAAAAAAAAAAAAAAAAAAAAAAAAAAAAAAATCACACATTAAATGGTCATCTATCTCAGTTCACTCTTTTTCCTGCCCTGACAATAGTCACCAACTAAAGTAAAATAAACACACAGGCACACACCACCACCACCCAGGAAAAAACCCCACCAAAACAAAGCAATAAAAACAACAACAAAACCACAACCCAACCAAACAAAAAACCCTAACTAAAATGAAGGTAAAATCCACTGAAATTCAAGGAATCTTATCTCAAGTAGATGAACTTTTCTATTCAAGGACTGTAACTACTGTGCCAGGACAATTAGCCCCCTGATCATTTACACCTTTGAAAAGCCATGTAAGCAAGCAAAAGGTTCACTACTGAACAAAACCAGTACTTTTTTTCTTTCCGTTTACTACAATTCTGGTATTTGATCCAACTCAAGAAGAAAAACATTTACAGAAGATCTCTCTCTTAGCACTTTGAAGGAAGAATGAACATTATTAGCAGCTAAACATAAGCCATAAAACCCACCCAGACATCTAATAAAGTAAGAAGACTGTTCTTGCTGTACACATCGCTTTCCTTGGGAACTTCACTTACTGAAGCCTACTATAAAACAGACCTAATACCCAAAATTAGCCAACTGAGAATTACTTTTTCCCAAAGCAATAAATTGGTTTTTTACTCAAAAGCAGAGAAAGAGTTGTTCATGGTTTGAACCTCAACTCTTTAATATTTTCCTGTTTGCTTGGTGGGCTTTTTTTTTTATTATTCTTGCTTTCTGTTTGATGGCAAAGGTTGCAGATTCAGATCCATCGATGTGTTGATATTAGTAAGAATTTCTAGCTGATCCAAAACAATATTTCTCAATAATGACAACACAAACAAAAAAACATGCTCTACCTAACTGACTTGTTTCCAAAATATTGGCATCTAAAAGCATGGTTTAAAAAAGATGAAATTAAATACTTTTACCTGCCATCAAAAGCAGTTTAGCCATCTGAAGAGAGGAAAAGTAGTCCAAACCCCATCAACACCACCCTAGGTGGTATGTTTGTACACTGCCTGCAAATACACAGCATGGAGTAAGATTCTTTAGGCAATCCAGGATTATTCACTTGTTACATATAAAAATCCTCTCCTTCTTGTAATAGAGCATTGCTAAAAATATTGTTCGCTGCAAATACCAAACACTTATAATAATATGCCGTACTAAGCAATCTCATCACAGCAAAAGCAATGATAATAATATATTTACTCTTTCAGAGGTATCATCTTAAGTCATCTAGAAAACTTCATCTTCAAGATCTATGTTGTTATCAGTATACAACAAAGACAAAAAACCCCTAAAAATGCAGAGCATTGCAGCAAACAGGTGGAAGGTGCATTTGACAGAAGAAATATTGGCTGTTCCTGTGTCTGGAAATGCATTCAATAATCTTGCTTGATGATTAATACATCCCATGTGTGAAAGCCTGCATAAAAGACCAAGCAACAGCTGTAATTTACTGAAGGAGGTAGGACAGCTCAGCAGTAGAAGCCATCTAAGTTGTAAAATGACAGTGTATTAGTAGTTGCCATCCATTTAATTACAGTTTAAACTTTCCAATATGACATAGTAATAAATTGAAAAATGCTGCATTACTGGCTATTTTTTTCTTTTAGACAGATGTTGTACATGGTATATTGTGGACCTTTTCCATCTCTTCCTTTCTGGCTGGTTATTGCCTGGCTAACAGGATGTTTCATTTTAATGAAAAATACATTACTGCATTAAGATAAGGTCATCAGTTCTTAAGTTAAATGCAATTTCTGTAATAAAACTAATTGCATAACCTACATAAAAATTTTTTATGTGGGTTAAACACTTTTAATTACTACCTAAATTTTGTTCAACTCAACATTTAAATGGAGTATTCACCTATAAAAAGAATGCATACACTGTGAAATGCCTCTACAGTTCTTTACAGCATGCCTTCTGTATATTCTACTGTAATACATAATGTCAGCACTGTTAAATTCAACTCTTGAGCAAGGCTGAAGGGAAAGAGGCAAAGAAAAAAAAAAACCTACCAGTCTATGAAGTGCAAAAACTGGCTTTGAAGCTGCACCCGATTGCTCAGTGCCATGTCCAGTTGGCTTTGAGGTATTTTTAAGGATGGAAACCTCACAATCTGTCCAAGTATGCTCAAATACAACTTTATAGAGTAGAGAATCATAGAATATCCTGAGTTGGATAGGAACCACCAAAGGATCACCAAAGTCCAACTCCTGGCCCAGCTCAGGACCCAGAATCACCATGTGTGGTTATTTGTAAACCCTGTTCTGTCCCACATAAATAATTATTTAATATAATGTCATGGATTAGCAAAACATAGTCCCAGAAGTGATGTTCTTGCAAAGGGGTGCTTACAGCTCCTCCGTGACCTAACAGAACCCATCAGCTGGCCAGTTTGAATATGGACAATTCTTTAAGCCAATTAAAATTCTGACCGCCTCTGTGATCCACACTTAAGAACAGACACACCCCGGGCAGAGCCCTCTCTTGTTTCCGGTGCTGGGACAGGTGGCTGCGGGCCCCGTGTGGGGGCCAGCGGGCCCGGCCCAGGCCCTGCTCAGGCCGGGCCGGGCCACAGCCATCCTGGAGCCGATGGGCCCTGTTCCACCTGCAGAACCCCCCCACAGCCCTGCTGTGGGCAGATGGAGCGGTCCGGCTCTCCCCCCTCTCCAGTGCAGCCAAGATTCAGCTAAAGCTGCACCGCAGTCCAGCAAAAGATCATCTGACCAACAGCGATAAGTGACATTCCAGCTGCAAGGCCTAGGTGAGATTAACCCTTTTAGTGCTGTGAAGAGCTGAAAACCTGAGGGAAGAGAAAGAGGAGATGCTTAAAGCTGAAATTCTGTTGTAAAGCTACGATACATCAGAGTACCCATTGTAATTTCATGAAGGCAGGGGGGTGGAGCATTCAACTTGTACTTGTGAGCAAAAGCACCTGCGCTGAGATAGGCAGATGCTGACGCAGCTGTAATTTGATGAGAAGTTTGAACAGGGAGAGATGGAAGCAATGAGGACTCTTGCTCCAAATGGAAGACCTCAGTTCCTAGAGATGCTCCCAGAGATAGTCCTAGAGATGAAGATGAGGAGGACCCTTTGCTCCCCAGGAAGGAGAAGGGCCTCTGTTCTTAGAGGTGAAATGTTCCCAGAGATGGGTGAAGAGAACTTTTGTTTCTGAATGGCTCAACCTTAAAATTGTACCCCAGTAATTCAAGAGTGGACCCTCGAAAGCAGTTGTGGGAAAAGCTGCAAGTCGTGGGAAGGGACTCACATGCGAGCAGAGAACCAACCTTGGCGGCTGGCTCATTGTGATAATTTCTCCATAGCATGAGCAAGAGAGACTCCTCTTCCTAAACGGACTGAACAAGGTTATTCTGGAAGTGGTAAACAGACTGAACATCTCAAGTGTTGTCTTTTTACATTGTCAGTGGGAGAAGGGAGAAAGGTGGGGGGGGGGGGGGGGGTGGAGGAGAAGTGCTCTGAAGGCATGGTATAATTTTTTTTTCTTCTTTTGGTCTGTTAATAAACTTCTTTATATTCTCTCAAGTTTGGTGCCTGCTTTGCATCTCTCCTAATTCTTATCTCACAGAAGGTAAATAGTAATGAGTATTTTGGACCAAACCACAACACTAAATTGGTGCTTCTGCCCGGTTACAAACCGAACCCGCTACATATAAATATCAAACTGTCGCTACAACAGGAGCTAGAGCTCAGACAGAAGCAATCTTTGCTTATAAAAAAATTGGTATTTTCCCAGTAATGTTTGTACATGTAGCACAAAGATGAACAGCTCTCACATGAAAGACAACATCAGAAGGATTTTATCCCACTAGGTACAAAGTTCTTCTGATATGTGAAACAGCACTAATAAATTCTCCATCCATTCAAAAGCAGAGATATAACCCTGGGTCATCCCTGCCTTGGATTACTTAAATGGCTGTTACTTGAAACAACAGTCCCTTTTTAAAGTACTTACAACATGAATTTGTATAGGGTAAAAGATTTTTTTTTTCCCCCGTGAGAAGGAAAGGTTCTTCAAGAGAACTGAGTTTCAATCAGGATTAAAATTATTTATTTTTTTAAATTCAGCTCCTGAACCCCCAAAACCATAACCAGGTATTAATTCACTTCTAAGTCAGATGATACTGAACTCTGTAATGATAGGTCCTGGGACATGAAAAGTAGATTTATGAGTTAATTTAACATGCATGCTTTTTCTAGGATATTTTTAGTTTTATGCATATGCTCAAGGCATACTATTCAACCAATTGATTTATGAAAATAATATTCCTATACTAACTTAAATGTGGTTCCATACTTCAGAATCATGTTAAATTTGACATTTTACATTCTCTTCATTTCAACTGAACAAGATTTTGTCAACAGAAAAAATCACCTTACATAGAAAAAGTAAAATTTTCAGTGTGTTTTCATTAAAAGAAGATTTGGTAATACTTTCCTTTTATACCATCAAACTTAATAAATTGGTAGCTTAACTAAGTGAATGGATAATATTCTGTGGCAGAGAACTGGATACAAGCTTCTTTACAGTATTCCTCACTGTACTTTCTAAGTGTATTCTAGGTATTAAAAAAAAGAAACAGCCTGTCCCAACTCAAAGATAGTGGGGAACATGACTCCCTAATCCTACTCAGTCTGTAGTGAAAACCCCATTCCAGGAAATACACCTGGCAATATCCCAAAACCAGCAGTAAACTCATGTTTATTAGGTTCTTTCCTTTTCATGCATTTTTCAATAAATCAAGCCCATGGTTCCTTTCCTCTGACTTCAAGGCATTTTCAAGTTTTTATATTTTTGTTATACCTAGAAAATAATTTCTTAAATGTAAAACTAGTAAATTTTCCTCACAGTCTCAAATTTTGGATTACCTTTGACACATGGAATGCAAATTTGCATTCTATTGTCTTGAAAACAGGTTTCGAATGGGGTTTTTTTGGTTGTTTTTTTTTTTTTTTTTACAGAATCATCTTTATGGAGCACCTTCTTCCTTTGGTTGGCTTCTCTCAATCATTTTAATCAAATCAAAGTCAAATACACAAGTTTGAGGTAATGGTTTTGAAATTTTAGCTAAATTATTAAGTTGGAAACTAATGAACTAGAAGTTTATAGCAGCAGACAGCACTGCAATTATCAGCTATTTCAAAAATATTAGTCCTATGTAATATCATTAAATTGTTAAAACTCAACAAGTGTTTTAAAAATTGCTTATAAATATCATATTTAATAAGAAGTTTAAAGAGATAGCTATTCATTCAAAGGCTTTAAAAAACTGCACCCACATCCTTTTGGCTACAATATATTCTCATTCCCTTATCAAATTATTGTCATTTGGCTACTTTGTTTTGGTCCCTTGCCCAGAATAATCTATCCATCAAATGAAATTTCACAGGTGCAATATTTACAATGAAAAACATATTTTAGGCATTTCTAATCATATACAAACCTTCTCTCCAATAAGTTTTTTATTAAATTAAGCATATTTTGAATCCCCACATATTTTGCTAAACTTTGATTTTTTTGACCACGTATTGGGACCAATTTCTCTCTTCCTCTCACAGCTCTTTTTTATTGGGGCCATTGACACCTCTTTCCCGAGCAGAAAGATTTCAAGGCATTGCAACTCAGCTTCACAGGGGAGGACAACATAATCAATATGAATGAAGTTATATTTAAAGCACAAATATCCTTGGTTTCACATATATTCCTGTGGAAATTACACCCTCTGAAGATCTGCAAAATTTCCAAGAACCTGTGCCCAACACTCACCCCTTCAAGCTTGCCAGGCTTTCTTAAATTCCCCTTCACTTGTGGGGCGCTTTGTTTCCACTCACTTCAAATATAAACATGTACTGAGGAGCTGATAACAGCTCATTTGTTTTACTTCTGCAGGACAGAATTGGTTTTCCAGGGTAACAAAGAAATCCAAGCAGTTTCTCTAATGTGCATTAAAATGCAGTAAAAAGAGTGAATTTAGATGCAAAAAGAGTTGCAAAACAAACAGAAGGAAAAATGTAAAATATATAAAAATGACCAAGTGGCTCCTCAAGTGAGGATCCCACCAAATGCCAGAGTGACCTGATTTCCCCTTTATCTAGGGAAATCGGCTTCAGGTGTCAGATCAACCACACTACAGAAAGGTGAAAAAACCAGAAATCCTGTGAGAAGATCCTTTTTCGTCACTGCCATGAATTACAAGAGTATCCGTTTGCTTGGGCAGCCACTGCACAGCTAGGGGGGATATTTCCAGATGTCCTGCCCAGAGCTGGAGGGCTCGGAGCCACAGAAGCTCATGGCACACACTGTGCTTCCTGCAGGCACAAACACTCCAGGAGAACAGCTCCTGATGAGAAATTCCAGCCAGTGCTATCCTGCAGCTTATCTCACCAAGCTGACAGACCTTGCATAAATTGATATATTAGTTCTTAAAGAAAGTAATAGTTTTCTCTAGAGATATGACAAATTGTTCTCTTCTTTAACTTCCCATATATTTATGAGCATATTTGTTCAGGACAGGACTACAAATCTAAGTTTACAAGAGACTGTTTTAATTTCCCCAGTCTCCAAAGAGCAGCAAAGCTGGAAAACCTGATCACTCTGTCTTTGATCTTCTTTACTTGTAGACAAGCTGTAAGAGATTAAGCTCTTTTCCCATTACTTAATCATTTAAAGTGATACTCTACGATTCCCAAGGGTAAATGAATTAGGCTGCTGATCAGTTTAGGAACTTTAAAAAAAAAAAGATTGGAAGATTTATAGAATACAGTTAGCTTATGCAGTTCAGATTAGACTTTCAGAAATCCTTTGATAATTCAGGGGGATAACTTCTATTTAAACCAACATCTAGAGGGAATTAAAATGGCTACTTTTTAATATCATGTAAATTGCTTATTTTTATGATTAATCTTTCTCCCTGTGTTTCATATTATGGATGTACTTACGTTTTTAAGGCTACATGAAAATGTATGTAGAATCTGGAAAGGGAAGAGTCAGTCCTAAATTAAAATCCTTGATTACTGCTGTGCTGTAAAGCAACAGTTTAAGGTTTGCAAGAGTTGCACCACTTCCCTACATGCTCCACATCCACTGTACCCCAGATCCAACTATAGGAAGCCCTAGGAAATAATTGAATTCTTAAGGAAACTACCTGAACAGTTCCCAAGCTGTATATACATTTTTCAATTTAACTGCATTTATATCCTTCCAAAACCATTAAATTGTCCCCAAGGGAGCCACAGGTAGGCAAAGGAAACTTTCCAAAGGAAGGAGAGGTTTTTTTTTTTCCCCCCCAATACCAGACACTGTGACAACCATACAATATATGATAGTAAATATGTGGGATTACTGCCAGACTCATTCAAGACACTCTGATGTCTTCATCTAGTCAAATATGTTCTCCAAATAAAATTCTATTATGCAGAGCAAAATGAATGCTATATTATGGATTTTGGCATGAAACCACAGTGATTTTTAACTCAGTTGTCTTCCATGAATCAGGATATTAATTGGCATATAAATTGTACAGATGTACATTCTGCATTAAGTGACCTTTTCCTTTCAGGGTCTTACAAAATCATTTATCTCTAAAATGACCACTATGAAAAAAAACCCAACCTCACAATCAGTACTGCTTTGATTACAAATATCTGTACCACTTACTATTCTTAAAAATGTAAAGTATTCAAGCATTTCCAATGGCTTTTCAAATAGACATTAATTTACTGCAAGAGAAACACACTTCCTTTTTACAATTCTGATTACACCCTTAAAAGATCCTCCTTGAAAGGTATAAGCAGATAATTACTAAAATGTGCACCTATAAATTCCAGGTTTAGTGCTTGCAACGGAAGCTGACATAGTTATTCCTTTTTCTGGCTCCCTTGGGAGAACAAACTCATTTGGAATCCACTGCCTTCATCCTTTGTAAATTTAGCAATCAAATTTTTAGATTTCACTAATGATTTTTAGTATTTCTTTATCTGAACTTGAAATTTAGCCATACCTAGAAAAACTCTTCAGAACAATCCAAGACACTTTAAGGCCTATCATTATTATTATTATTCGTTTGCGTGTCATTATTTCCAGTGGCACAGAAATATTCTCAAAATATAAAGCCATACCTAAAACATGTATATCTCCTGCAGCATTGAATGTCTGTCTCAATGAAGGCTTTGGTGAGGGACAAAAGTGTACTCTTTATGGTAAATTTTAGAACCAAGAGTTCCTATGTTTCTAATAAATTAGTGCTACCACGTCTCATTTATCCCTACGTTAGGAAAAATGTGTGGAAATGACAACTGCATCAGAAGGGAGTCACCAAGTCATTATTCATTTGCTCTTCAAAAGGGAGCAAGAGGAAAACAAAACTATGCCAATTTAAGGTAAATAAAACACATTAACAGTGAGCAACCTTACCTTTAAAGAACAGATGTGTAACATTTAAAAAATGGAGAAACATGATACAGTCTCTCACAGTAACAGCTATGTAGTGTAAACTTCCAAAGCCCAAGCAAACCTTTAGCTCTGCTCCTATTTCTAAAACAATTGAGCAGTCCTTGTGCCAGATATTTCTATGAAAGTACCACAAACATTTACCTGTCCTATTTTACTGATTAAAAAAAAAATAACCTATTTCAAAACACAATACTCAGTTCTTAAGGAAAGATCATCAACATCTTTCAAATGTCAGCTGGAGTTGAGGGCTTGTTTTCTCTGCTGATTCTCTGACAAATCCATTGGAAGCCACTCTCCATATTCAGAAGTTATGCCAACTCCTCTTCCCTGCTTCCAAAGCATCAGTGAGGGAAAGATGGAGAGCACTGGTGGAAAAAAGCTCAGCCCAAGAGCTGGGGCTCTGGGTCAGCACCTGGATACAGCAGCCCAGAGAAAGCAGCACTTAAAAGCAAGTATGTGAATTCACACACCTGAAGTCCTTCTACTCATCCAAAATCAGATTTAAAATTGCTATGCCCTTTTAATTACCTAATTTTCCTCAAAAAATCTAAGACTGACATGTGATATAGTGATGATGGAGAGAGCACTTGTGGTTGTCTGAGATAATTTTTGAGATTGTTGGGGGTGGGGACAGTTTGTAAGGAAATTAAACATCCTGGAAACTTAAAAGGAGTCATCAGAAACACACACATATTCATTCACAAGGTGTTTGCAGCAATAAAAAAAGTCACAGAACAAGTAAAATTGGAAGAGACCATTAGCCTTCCCATCAAACTTTCATGGAAACTGCCAAGTATCTACCAAGATGACAGAGTAATGCTGGAGGAAAAAAAGGCAGGGTAGTGGAGGTAAGGGAAAATAAGATGCTTCCAAGATGAACAAAGTGAAACAAACAAAAAGACATTTTTTCTGGAAAATCCCTATCACTTTTAATAGCGATTTCAATAGTTTTCAGAAAGGGACAGTTAGACCTCATCTCCCTCCTGCCTGGACTATGCTTCCAGGCTGAGATAATTTCCCATTATGTCTGTTCAAATATCACAAAGCAGCACTTTACAAAAGCCACTTGCCTGTACCCAGTGATAACAGAGTACTTGCCACACATACAAGAACAGTGTGAAGGAAAAAAGCAGCACACATTCCAGAAGCAGAGATACTTTCAAGTAGAACTGAACTGCAATAACATGTTTCTCCTTCAGTTCCATACACAAGAGAGCAAATGTTTCATTTTGACAACACCAGAAGTTTGACTTATCTGAAAATGTTGAAGATGTACACTGATAGGAATATATTATATTCAATTACGAAAGGAGAAGATTTTTTTGATTCTTATACCCAGGCTGCCACAGAAATCACAATTTTTATTCTGGCCACTTAAGTGTCTCTCCTTAAGAAAGACCAAAATTGGAGTCTCTCTCTGTATTTTTTGTTATAAAACAAGAACACTATTTATTATGCTCGGATGACATCCTGTATGCACTCACAAAAATCAATCTTAATATAATTCTTATGTTCCTTAAAAATCTACTTCTGTGTCTGAGAAACCTTAATTTGATAAGATTTCTGATGGGCTGAGTCAAATAGATATTACTGTTTAATTATTTCTTTGTACTCTCTCATCTCTCTGCATCCTTTCCCCTCTTCTCACCACATACTTAGACAATGCAGGTCAAGGATCTGTATCAGAGGTGTCTGGAGTACTTCTGCATGTAGACAATTCTCACCGCACTGGTGTCCCTTCTCCCTGATTTGGATTATTTGGTTTACAGGAGTTCATAAAAGCAGTAACTGCAGTTTTAGAATTAACCACAGCATCACTCTAGAATGAATCAATATCTGGAGTGGAGGAGGCCGGACATACACAGAGCATATTTTAAATTAAAAAAAAAAAAATCATAACCTGGAGGATCAAATAACTAGTGTCTGCTTTTGTCATTAATTTAAGCTTTTTATTTCCCCTTCCTTTACTACATTGTCTTGCTACTTAACAGTTATTGGTGTGTAATTACAGGCACAGAGGAATACCTGTATTTCACGCAGCCCAGCTCTCCTTGGGGCTTCACAGAGATCTTGAATTAGCAACTGGTTCCTTCAAAAGGTAGTTGAGACAAAAAGAAGTGGTTTTTACAAATTGCTCTGCTCTCTGTTCATGTGCTCTCCTTGCTGCTCTTTCACTTCTAGGAACAGTCTCACTACTGTTCAAGCAAATTAAAAGAACATCAGCATCAGACAGGACCCAGTTCAGCTAAGGGCCTCAAGTGATCCTTTATTCTCTGCTCCGGCATTCAGTCTATTCCACAAGAAGACAAGGCATTGCTGAAGCACTATTTAAAAAGTTAAGTCAGCAGCTACCAGATAATAGCTTGAGAGATTTTTGATCAAGACCCGAACCAATAAGTCTACCATGAAATATTTCATGCTAATAAGCTTCCCTTTTATTTTCAGAGGAGATTTTATTATGCTTGGATCTAGAATGTTAAGACAATACAATTTTACCACTTTCTAAAATGTAAATGATTTATTGTTCTGTCACATTATTTTTTGGATAATATGATAAATTCAATACAATCCATTCCAGTATTCTATAAATATTGCAACAAATTATTAAAGCAATAAAACCTTGTGGCAGAAGTTTAATGAGATCATGTCACATTTGTGTTAAAGCCAAGTGATAAATTGCAGCATCTGCAGTGGATGTCACCACCTTAAAAGGGAAAGTCTGCACATTCTCCCAGCACAAGGCAAAGTTTAAATTTTTACTTGGAGCAACAAGACAAAAATTGCAACAAAATATTAAACATGTATTTCTAGTCACACACTACTCTTCCTTCTAGCGTTGTGTACCAATCCTGTCTGGATGCCATTTAGTATGAAATTCAAATATATGAATATTTGGTAGTATACAGTAGGGTATATTTACCCTACCAAGATTTATTTACAGATTTATTAGGTGACTTCTTAGTTTAACAGGCTTCAAATTACTGATTATATTTAGCCATTTTTGTGGGCAAATTTTTTTTAATATTGTTCCTGAATTTTCTTCTGCCAGATAAAGCTAATGCAGCCTACTGAAAAGTTAATCACTTATCCCATTATCATACAAGTCAAAACAAAAAAAAAACAAAAAAAAAAAAAAAAAAACAAACATATTTCACTGGGGGGGGAAAAAGCCATGGAAAGTACATAGAAAAAATGCCGCACTATTTATTTACAAGTTTGGAAAGGAATTTATATTTTTATGCATTACATTAAATAACAGTTGGTGGAACTGTTTAAGGGGCTGGTTACTTTTTTGTGTAGATGTGTTCAGATGCAAACACACACTTGCTTCAGATGTGCTTAACAATAAGTTGATATCAATTCTTACATGCAGCTGGTATTTCTTCCCCTCTTGTTCAGTTTTGTATGAACAATGAAGGTAGATTGTGTCTCAGTTTTACTGAAACACTTTAATAAATGAAAGAAGATGATTTATTATGTCTTAAGATTATTCAGGGTGAATACTAAATCTTTTACTATTAAATGTTTTCCTAATTGTCTCCTGGAGGAGTTCAAAGTTCCAGTGAGTCATTCAGAATCTCTTCCTACTTATTAAGAATCAAGTCCAGTAAAGGAGCCAGAGTGAACCACATGAATTAGAGACCCAATTCCCCACTGAGAAAACTCCTTTTGAAAAACAGGTTACACTCCATTCATTGGCTAATCAGCAAGGCCTAAATCACCTAATCACACTTCTTCACTTTATTGGATTGTAACAATAGAAAACTATCATACCTCTGTAAAGTGATTTCCAGAATGGAGTTTAGTGCATGCATTTATAAGCACATTACAATACTCAAGCAGGTGTTAATTGTACATACCTCAAGAAACAAGCTCTTTGAAGTCTCAAGGACTTTAAAAAACTAGCATTCAGGAAAAAAAAACAACAAACCAGTTGTGAAATGGCAGTAAACAAGAAATTATGCATTTAAAATTATATTTTATGTATTGATCATACTAAAAAGAAAATATTAAAGTGCTTTCTTCTTAATATGCAACTGAGAATTCTAAAAATCAATTTATTTGCTGCCTGTATTAATTGTACTAAAACTAAACTTCCAGATGAGTATTAATACTAGCAGCAGGCTGGCTCTTTGACCTAATCTTTTATCCAGGTAACACTGCAGCATATTTTTGTGCACCACACCAACTACCGGCCAGTTCTGTCCTCAGTGCTTTCAACAGAGCAGTAACTTCTATTCAGCAGTAAAACATCACCATCCATCACAAAAATTTTTGGATGCGAGAAAAGACCAACAATATTTCACCCTGAACCAAGTTTCTCTTCCTACATCCCTCAGCAAAGCCAGAAATTGTGAGCATGAGGTCCTAAGCTGTGGAAGTTGATACAAAACCTGAAGTTTGGGACATGTCCTCAGACACACCAGCTTGTACTTGCCCTCTCCCTAAAATCCACACAACCCAACCCTCACCAGTGTATCTGTAGCTCATGCTCTGGAGTTTCATTTTTTAATGTTGCCACCCTGTGGTCATTCATAGCGAAGACAAAATAGTTCTCCACGAAAAATGTGGAAAAATATGTTACGATTTCAAAGAGCAACACTTCACAGTTTAACAAGTTGAAAAATAAAGGTCTATCAGAACGTTATGTGAACTAATCCATAATATAAGAACAGTAATTTATCTTCTGAGTTCTGTAGAAATCTTATACTATGACTCCAGTCAAGCCAGAGACTTCTGTTTGCTCATCTCAGATACAGCAGCATCTGAGCATGCAGCACAAGTTATTCACAGAAACACTACCTCCAACATGGAGTTCATTACTTTACTTATGTAAGTTTTGCCATCAACTTTATCAACAGGTATAAATGAAGTAATAAAACTTTCACTTAACTTGCCATCTCCCAAGAAAACCAAATCTATATCGATCTTTGATTTCTTTCACACTAAAATTCCTTACTACACAATTTCAGCCATGAGCTCTTTATGGTCATGCTTCTTTCCCTTTCTGTATGCAAAGGGAATTGATATTGTCTCCTGTTCTAATAATTCAAAAATATCAAAAATAAATAATTTCATTTCTAACCACTCTAGGTATCACCCTAATTTTACAGCTTTTTGCGAAAATCTAGAGAGGGAGAAATAGTCATTTAGGAGTTGTAGCTAGTAATTTTTTAGGCACGAAAAAGCCTACTCAATTAGCATTTATTTTTATAATTGGTCACATTAAGTTATTTACTGTTATTACAGACTATCTTGCTGTTGCAAGTTTTACTTTTCAGATACTTGTTGAGATTCCTGAGTACAACAAGATGGAGGGTAAAAACATCCCACAAAACCTGACGCCCAAAGCTCAGTCCAATAGCAGTGTACACACCCGGAATCAGCTAAACCAGCAACATCCCGTCTACCTTCCTAATCTCCCTAAAAGGTCCAATGCAGGAAGCTGATTTCAATAGTTTTATTTTTCTCTTTTGTATTTTTGAAGCCTTCAAGTGTAGTCGTTAGGAAAATGAGCTCCCTGACAGCTAGTACACTCCTCCTAATCATGGGAGCAGAAACAGCCCTAAAACACCCACTATGGTCCCTTCCAAACTGACCCATTCTGGGATTCTGTTTTTCTCTGAAATTTGTAGCTGTATACCACCATGTCAGGACTAAGTTCTTTGGGGGGTTGTGAAAAGGAAAGCTGATACTCACATACTACACACAAACAGATTTATTTCAGCCTGGCTCAACATGGTAATTTTTAAAGTTCTCTGTCTACCTGCTGAACTGAAGGGTGAATCTCTTACAGTCTTACACTCCATGAATATTCTCTGCTGGTTCCATTGTCACAAGTTCTACAGAGTGAAGTGAATGATAGTCTGCCATATTTAATTTGTAAATCTCTATATAAGGATGTAGATCATTGAGTGAAAAGATCAAATGTCAGATACTTCCCTTTCTTCATTAACACAAAAAACACCTGATTCCATCTGCATAGCCAGACCAAATGAGCATCCTACATTTTTCAACATCAAGAGTTCACGTAATTTTAGGAAATTTGCATAGAAAGAAGAATGCAGTGAGCTTTTCACAAATCAGAAGGACTCTTAATATTACAAAAGCCATAGCAGATTTCTTTTTAGCTGAAATCAGGTTAATAACTGGCTCTCCTCTCATGCATTTTTATCAACTGTAAGTTTTTAAATATCTTCCTAATCCCCTAGTCATCATGAAGGTGCACTGACCCTCAGCTTTACCAAGCTGTAACTTCAATTACACTAGTCTGTGACAAAGTTAATTAGAATATACTTCCATAGCAGTAGAATATAAGTGGCAATATAAATGAGAACATAGAAAAAGGAGTTAGAAAAAAGAGACAGCAAAAAGGACTTTAAGAATTAATTAATCTGAAAACCACACAAAACAATCCATCATTGTTACAATATCAAATCCTTAACATTTCCATCACTTATTTCTGTAATGTTACCAGTAAACAGCCTCCTGGGTACTCAAACTCAGCCGTGTCTTGGAATGCAGCACATTGCATTCATATAAGCCATTCTTTATTTCTACCTATTTATCAGCCCTTCTCACTGATCTAAAATAGAAACCCTCATTCGAAACATTAACAAAGGATACCTATCATGTGTGGCTGATTAAGCTGATTGCTGAATCCAAATGAACAGCCAGCCAAGGCTCTGCTCCACGTAACTGGATGAATTGGATAGACTGGGAAAAAGGGGGTGCACAAGTAAAAGCTTTGGGGATTTGAGCCTCTGGACTCAGATGGTCTAAATTCAGTTGTGTTGCCAGCAGATTACAGACAACAGAGCCTAGACATAATGGTTAGTCACAGATTTAGCAAAAAATATTAGCTATTCCTGAAACACTATAGCTACAAACTTCTACGAAATATTATCTATGTTGCAGAAAATACCATGTAATTTACAGAACTCCAAAAGTGTGCTTTAATAGTAATTTCACAAATTTTGACAACAGGTAATTGCAGTCATTTTATGCCCCCTCTTCCCCCTTTTTTTCTGAAAATTTTTTTCTACTCTCATAACAGTACATTTGTCTCAGGGTAACACTACTTTCACAAAATAACACTGCATTCTATAAATTAACTTTTTTCATTGATTTATGTTTTTGCAATTGTATATATACAGTACACAGTAATATGACTGATATTCCTATCCAGAACCCAGCTATATTATTAGATGTACAACATGTTGATATCACAAACTTTGGAGCAAACAGGCAGCTAAAAGCAAAATGGAAGAAAAAAGGAGAAAAAAAGTATCTGGTGGAATGAGCACGCAATGAGACAAATGATAGAAGTTTAGTGTTCCCAGCAAAAATATTTTAAAAGAATGCTATCAAATTGAATTGTTACTTCACCAAGGAGAGGAGAAAGGCAAAGGACACTTGGTGAACATTAGCAAAAAAGCTGGCTTTAGTGGTGGACGACAGTGATCTACAGTTCTGCATAATAGGCTCCTCGCTCTATAAATCTGCTCCACTCCACAGCACTTCCCCAAGTAGGTGATATATTTCTAAAAAGTTCCATCTAAATGTCACCCTGAAAGCTTGCCATGCTGAGGACCATTCTAAATGTCAGAACAGTCTCATGCGACCTATGACAGAACTTAGGAGTAGTCTGTGCCACATCTTCCTAAAATGAATTTCTAAGACTAAGTTATGCCTTTGGAATTTGGATTCTGATCTGTGCTGTTACTCAGTCTCCTTGCCTTCAAAAGTACAGACTTTCAGTTTATCTCAGTTTTCAAGGCTCGATACACTTGGAAAAAGCAATGAGGAATGTTACTGTAGAACACATTCTTCTGACATCCTTTGAAAGAATTAATGTGAATCATGGCTGCGCTTTGGATTTTAATCTTTGCAGAAATACCAATTCTTTTACAGCATGCACAGAAAAGTAAATTCCATTAGCTCTACTGTACACAGAATTGAACATGAAGAGATACAAAAAGGATGGATCCCTACAGCTCTCATAACACAGAATCAGTCAGAATCTTTAAACACCTTTAAAGAAAAAAGTGAGTGGAATTCATTAGATATTTAAACTTGACCTAACCAAAATAAAGAGGCATTAAAATGAAGGCACAAGTATATAAAAGGGAAAAAAAGTTACAGAAAATAAGTATGAAATTAAAAACTTTCACAGTTCATAGTCACATGAAGGAGATTCATGCGTTAATTTATAGGACACCACCACCTGATTTTCAATGGATTTATAAAATGATTCACATTATATTCACATTTTAGGACTCCATTATCATTTGCACCCATTTACTCTTTAGTGTCAACTCATTTTATGTTAGTAATTGGAAAACCAAAGCAGGGAGAACCATTGACAGAGGAATGATTCATGGTCCATGTATAGGATACAAACACTAAATGTTTTCTGTGGTTTGGTGCATTCAAATATATTTCTTGATTAATTCTGTGGATTTTAGTAAGATGTAAGCTTTGGCTGAAGCTTCACCTTGGAGAAAATTGATGCTCTTTTACAAAAATATTTTCACATAGCTTGTAAGACATTCACAGCAAAAGTACCATTACCCAGAATGACAATCGAAGTTTAAAAGAAAAAAAGTTTCATTAATGAAGCTGACAGATTTAAAAAGATGCCTTCTGAGCCACATTGCACAAACATTTATATAGACTACATGAATGTTTTATTACAGAATATACGACCAATTAATCCAAGAGTAAATCTTGCACACCTCAAGGAGCACAGTTGGAGACTGCAATAGGCAGCTTCAGCTGCAGCAGCATCTGGTTCACAGCTACCAAAGTATACGAATATAAAGCACTTGGTTTTCTGAAGTGCTGTTCTTTCCTTGGAAAAAGTTGTTCCAACTGGACAAAACTAATACAATAACCTACTCTGAGCTTAATTATTGTACAAGATTTGCTAAATAAAATATCAAGCTCAGGCTTAAGTAGTACTTGAGGGAATCATAAGCCATGTGCTGGTCCTCTGGACCAAAATTAATTTCATCTTAAAGACTATATAGGTCATTGTCATAACAGTCTGGATGAGAAAATTAAATTAAGGGGGCAGTATTCATCTCATACTGCTAATAGTAGTCCTTACCACTTATTACTGCAATAAAAAGTAGCCCACAAACTAGAGGAAAGAGGTTAATAGCACAATCATCTAAGTGTACAGTTAGTACTCCGCCAAATTCACTGCATCAGATTTTATTTAGTGTTACTCTACTGCGTCCTGCATTACCAAGTGTAAAATAAATTGCACTTTTATAGCACACTGTAACTACTTTATGACTTCTATTTATTAGAAATACTTTTACTGTTTTCAGATGAAACAAATACTCAAAAAATGCCTATGTGTCTTACTTTTGTTATCAAATACTTAACACATACTTTGAAAATCTTGAGAATTTGCTTTGCTTGTTCTGTTGCACACCTGCACTGGGTAAAAGTGTTAGGTAATTCCACAAATTCTACCTGGAAATTTCATTGTGTTACTACAGAAATGCTGCCTGTGGTGTTTCACAAAGCCTTCAAGATTTCATTTCCATACTAAACCATCGAGTAGCTGTTCCTTATACACTGTCACACAGTCAGCATACCTGATGGATTAACAAACTCCACCATCAGCACTCACGTTAAACACATGAAGCTTTAAGAGAAGCTGAAAGCAGCATTCATGTTTATGCTGAAAAAACACCACACGGACAACTCAGTGGCTGGTCACAGCCTGCAGAGATTCATAAGAGGAAAGTCCTTCTTAAAAAAAACCTAATTTCCTTTTATGACAAGGTAACCCACCCAGCTGATCAAGGGAAGACAGCTGATGTGATCTTTCTGGATTTCACTAAAGCTTTTGATACTGTCTCTCCCAGGATCCTTCTGAACGAAATGTCCATCCCCCAGCTGGATAAACACATCATGGGATGGGTGAGCAACTGGCTCACGGGTCAGGCACAAAGGGTTACAGTGACTAGGGTGATATCAGACTGGTGACCTGTCACTAGGGGGGTTCCACAGGGCTCCATCCTCGGCCCTGCACTCTTCAACATCTTCATGAATGACCTGGACTCAGGACAGGAAAGGACACTAAGTTTGCCAAAGATACCAAATTGGGAGGAGCTGTTGACTCCCTCAACAAAGGCAAGTGCTGGATTCTGCTCCTGGGATGGGACAAGCCTGGATTTGCATCCACACTGAGGAAGGAAAGGCTGGAAAGCCATGCTGTGGGGAAAGGGCCAATGGCAAGTGGAATCTGAGTTAGCAGTTCCCTGGCAGCTGTGTCTGGGGCCTTCTATCTACTGCTTTGATTTCTGGCAAATCTCAGCCATCACACTCCAGCAACCCTTTTCAGTAAGGGGGTGGACCCATGCAGAAATAGAGGGAGGGCAGGTTGCAACAGAAGCAGCCAGCATCCCACTAATTCCTATGCTTTCCTCTCCTGGACCTCTTAAAGTCCCAATCTGCATTTCTTCTAGGATACTGTTGGCATAGGCACCTACACATTAACAAGGCTACAATCAAATAGGAGGGAGAATAAATCTTTGTGTCTTTGCTCTTATTAACAGTGTCACAAACTAATTCTAGAAGCACAGAACTACAGCCATGAAAAAGCGCATAGAAAGTGAGACGCTAAAAAAAATGCTCTCAAAAAAATTGACGTAAAGCTTGTACAGACTTTCACTGGGATTAGTTCATTTTCAGATATTACTTGACCCTCCTGATGCTCTCTGGGTGTTATGTGACAAGACACGCACAGAACTGCTCTAACCTGTCAAGTTTAAGTTGGGAAGATGTTACTGAAATGTCCCTGCTCATCAATCCATGGCAGTCATCTACCTGGGGACCCAAAGTCTGAGAGTTACAGGTCACGTTACTATACACGAGCACATGATCCATGCAATAGAAAGTGTCCAGCCAAACCTACCAATGTGCACACTGGAAAATAACCTACTCCCACCACCAAGAGAAAAAACACTGAACAAGTGACAGATGACTGACAGTCCAGATCATGTACCATATATTTTATGCACTTTTTTTTTGTTGGATCAGCATGCAGCTTCCAAGTATTTGCAGGTAAAATCTTAAATACTTTTGAAAGCAAATAGCTAAAAGAAATAGGAATCCTTACAAGGTAAATTTTCAGTATCATACTGGATGTGTAACAGGAGCTGTATAACAACTGATCTAGGGTGACCCTAAACTGTCTTTTTTTTAGCACTATGAAAACAGAACACAAACACACACACACCAGGTGACTGCACACTTCGGTTCAAAGCAGCAACTTCAACCTCACTGCCCCAACACAAGCCACACTGGTCAAGCTATGGGCTGTAGTCTGGTACTTTCCCCCCTACACCGCTCCCCAAGCTTCTCCTGTGAAAAACCTAGCTTGGTCTAGTGAGGAAGTAGCCTTTTTAAAACATACTGATTCACACCAAAAGGTTTTTCCTTACTAAACCACTGTATTTTCTATTGATCTTTAAGTTTCCAGCTGGTTCGGGGGCAGAGGGGTACATTTGAACTAGGTACTTTTGATTTGCAGGAAAATATTTGAATGCTAAATTAAGGATGGGCTTTGGAAGAGCTGGGAGGGTCTGGTTTTGTTGGGTTTTTACCCTGCAGGAGCTGCCAAGACTTGGAGAGACAGAAGACTCAGCTCAGGTCTATACTTCATCATCTGTTTTCAAATCCAAGGAACTTGGATTTAGTTAGGAGGAATATTTTTACTGGAGAACAAAGGAGAAAATCCATGCTGTTTTCAACCAAGGAAGCAGAAAATCCTCTTTAGCAGAGGCTGATGGCTGAAGAGTAGTAACTGCATTTTCTTGAGAGGTTAATACTGCCTGCTGGCCATGTTCCTGACAAAGTAGCAACTCCAGCTTACTCAAGAAAAAAACCCAAACTGTGCCAAGATACCAATAATTGCAAAACGGAGATAACTATAGTGAGGGGGGGATGTTTTTCCAGCAGCAGTAATGGGAAGACCAGAGAGATGAAGCAAAGCCTGGGAGAGGGAGCTTACCGCTCATTTCCCTGCAGGACATGGCTGCTCCCATCCCTGGCTCCCTGGTGGGCAGGGCCAGCCTCAGTGGGCACCCCAGCACCCTCACACTGGGGCACCCCAGGCCCATCTCAGCCTGCTGGGCACCCCCATGGCACAGCAAGCTACCTTTGGAACCTGTCTGCACTCATGTGAAGCAGAGATGCTGTCACCACCACCATCACCTCTCCCTGCACTCCAGGATTTCCCAGGAGAGAAAAGCACCTTTTCTACCTGCATAAAAAGTAATTTCATCTCAAACTCTTCCTTTAAAAGTAAGTGTAATATTTAAAATCTGTCTTTTCTTTTCTCATCAATTTTTATATTCCCTTAACTTCTTTCTAGATTCCTCCCAGGCTTTTCTTGAATCTTTTCATGACACAGTTTTTTCCCCTCTTATCAGCATCACATTTTTCACTTACTTGTTCATCCACCTTGGCCTTTTTTCACCTGCCTTTCTACCCATACTGTAGTTACAGCCCCATGGCATACAGCACCAGTGAGCAGCCATTAACTCATCTTTCAGTGCTTTGTTTCCTTCTGTGTTCCTTCTCTATGTTATGTTTCCCCCTTTAATTTTACCCAGCTCTGCAAATATCCATTCAGCATTTCCTCTCAAACTTCATCTGTCTAGTTCTTTATATTACTAAATGAAAAGCAAAACAGGTTTTGGTTACCTCTCCTGTGCATTCCCTGTCCTACAAAACATTGGTGTGACATTTCACTGTGCTCACCAGTCAGCTCTGTGCTCACTGCCTGGGCAGGGTGCCTTCAGGAGCAAACTTCTCTCCACCATCCCTTGCAACACAAAGAAAATACTACACTGGCAAGTAAAAGCACAAGAAAGCAAAGAAAGGAAAATGTAGAACAGTAAATATAAAGAACAAAATGGAAGGGCAAGAAATACAGAGAGGTAACAGGCTCAGCAATATTATCCTACAAATAGGACACACTTCTACCTTAAAGCAAAAACAAACAAAACCCCCCACAAAACCCAAAAGAACCCACACCACCTCAACTATGTATGAAAAAGCAAAGCCTAAAGAAAATTCATTGTAGAAATTCATGATTCAAAAACATTTTCTATTTTAAAATTTGGTTATAACACCACTGAATATATGTCATGCCAAGCTACTACAGTACCTCATGCTAATGACAACTGGGTCTTTACACCTCATTCTATGTTATGGACTTCTTACACTCTGCCAGCTTTTCCCAAGGGACACCTCTGACCAACAAGGGGCTCTGGCCTCTCTGTGCACCAGCCTGGAGCATCACCACAGCTGTCACCTACCATAGCAGCTGTGCTGACCCCACCACCATGTGCAACTCCCCAGCAGCCAAAGAGTCAAAACCAATCAGCTCTGTCTCTCCTTTTAAGTGCTGTGAGAACTATATTTGTACACTTCTAAAGAGAGTCTTTTATACCAATTCATACATTGTCTGTGTGGGTAGAGCTTGGTCATATGCTCAGATACTAACCAAGCTTCCAGTGTCTGGCAGCTCATACTTGATTCCTATTGTTGAGGCAGGGAGGAGCAATGAAAAACTGAATATTCCATCAAATCAATTAGATAAGTACTCTGGTTTTGCTTCTCTCTACTTCTAATTATCCCAGTCTGCCAATGTTGCCAGTGTCAGCACAGTATCACATACGAGATCATGATAATTAGCAGCACAAACTTCTGATCTCTGATGTAGGAATTTCCACCAATTAACAAGTTAACAGTTAATTAGGCTTAAGCCAAAAAAAAAAAAAAAATCTCATCATCTGGTGCTTGTGCAGTCTGAAATTCTCAATTACACTGTGGTAACTCAGTTGCAAGGAGCAAGGCAGGTGAGGAGCTGTGAAGCCAGGCAGATTGGGAACTCCAGCATCTGGGAGATACTGTGAAACAAAAGGCAGGTGCTGGCATTACAGCTGATAATGCTACCACAGAACTAATTTTCCCTTTCCTTAAAGGAAAGCTCCATCCAGGATTAGCATCCAAGTCATATTCTGTGTTTTGTTATATTTATTAAATCAACATCCATCTAAAGGAACAAGCCATCTGAACCAGAAGTCACATAAGACAACTCTTCATAACCAGAAGTTATCTAGCTGGAGATACCTCAAAATACCAAGTAACTGTAGTGACATGTTTAAGGTGCTATGCATTTTCGCAGTAGAAGTCAGGGTAGGCTAAATGAACGCAAATGGCAAACATAAAAAGGCTAATTATCAGAAAAAATAAGATGCTTTTGGTTTTACTTATAACTTGAATAGTCACATTTATCAAATATTCAAAAAACAAGGGAATTTTTTTAGTTTGTGAAATCTATCCTCTTTAAAAAAAAAAAAAAAATCAATTACAAGACCACTTCTAAGGTGAGTGGAGAAAAACAGCTCCACTACCAGCTCACACCCAAGTCACAATAAAGGAGACAAAGCAGCAGGCTTAGTCAATTCAGCTTGGGAAACAGCTGTTCTCTGTTGGGTTTTAGCAATCTGAAAAGTAAGACAAAAACAATGAAGCAAATAGTTTGCTCTAACTAATTATTTCTTTCCTTCATTAAGAAATTTAGACATGTCTTTCCCTGATAATGACTGATTTCCTCCAAATTCAGAAGGCTGCCTCTCAGGCACCCTTTCCTTCCCTTTCAGAAGAAATAATGGGTTTACATATTTAGCCTAACCTTGGTATCACTTTACAAATTTGGTAACTCCATAACACAAGCAGAATTTCAGTAGTTCACATGCAGGTCCCTAGAGCCACCACGCTGAAAAACCCCTGCACCATCTGCAAAGGGTCCTCAGCTTCACCAGGACTGCAGTCACCTACCTGAACTTCTGTCTGTGCTCCTTAAGTCCTCTTGCTGTGTTGCTAGAAAGCCTATGAGCACTCCTACATTTTCAGAGTCTGTTTTGCCAGTGCTTGACAAGTATACTTAAGTACAACGTATACATAAACAAGTATAACCCACCGGAAAAAAAAAAAATCAACATGTTCATATTGTATGGTATATTTAATGCCCGTTTCTCTCCTTAAATAAAGAGCTAAGTATCACATGATTTACAAGGTACTACAGGCATTAAGGCTTTGTTCCTTAGGACAAAAAAGGAGGGAAGATCTCTGTATGTCACCCTGCTCCATGCCAGCTGCTAACCACCCATGAATATGGTCTCCCCTCCATAACACCTCTTGACACACATGTGAGACAAATGAATATTTCAGGACTCCAGTGTGAGTACACGGAGCTTGGGTTGCAATGAGATCTGCCTGCTGTCACTGCCTAGGGGACAATGCCATAATGAGTTTCTATTACCATAGTTTCATTTCCAAGAGTGGCAAAAGGGTCTCTTTTACCACAATACACATGAATTTATGATTTTTATTTTAGCAAATGCCTTGTTAGCAAATTATAAAAGTAGCTTTCTAGTGTAAACCTTTCCAGCTATCACCACACAGAGTGTCTTGGTAAGGATCTGAAATTATACAAATCTGTAAAAGTTTCCAAATATAGGAACTAGTTCTTTGCATGCAAACTGCTGATCAACTAAAATGTTCATCTTCAGAGGTCCCACAGTATTATGACAGCAGCTATCATGTCCATCCAATCAAAATAAAAGGCAAGAGAAAATAAACCCCATAATCTTAGCTCCAAATTAACTTTCAACTTCATTTGGAGGGGGGGGGGGAAAAAGGGAAGAACTACTCCCTTAATTACAGACTTTCTTTCTAATTAACCAGAATAATTGAAGCATGACTTCTTAAAAGCCTTTTGCCTAGCATCTCCCACAGTGGAAGCTTTTTGCTATCTGCCAAACAGTATTAAGTCTTGAAAAACTTCTGGCTGGATAATCTGCTGGCTAATACTACTGCACAGGGTACACAGTATCTTAAAAGCCCTCATGACTTCAAAAAGTATAATTAAAGTTCTGTTTGTTTTTCAACTCTGAGTCTTCCAAATAGAATAACTACAGATTGCAAAAGAGAAAATATCCTCTCTTGGTAATTTGAGATTATAGAAGTACTATTTTAAATCTGCTCTCTTTATGCCTTTTATACTTTTTTTAAAAAAATCAAACATTGATGGTAATGCCATTATTTAATAAAAGGGATTTTTTAGGAACACATATTTCAGTCTCGGCATGGTTTTGCATCATCCTGTTAAGTAAAATGTAATAGTTCCATCCAGTGGTCTTGCCCAGCATTGCAGAACTAAGATCAGAAAATAAAGTGAAGACATCTTTGCACCAAACAAATTGCAAAAATGCCCTAACATCAATGGGAAAGGCAGAAGTGACTTGCTGAACTCACACAGTAAGTGCTTGCTAGTGTAGCAGCATGATCAGATCAGTTATAAAACAGCTTTCTATTTGTACAACACAACTGAAAGCGGATTTACCTGGTAACAAGTATTTTGAAATAGTAATGCAAAATAAAAATTTTACTTAATTTCTTAATTAGTCTAAAAATTCCTACTTCCATAGTGTGAGATTATAAGTAAATCTGAATGTCAAAAACCTGGCTTCCCTTTTTTAATTTTCATAATATTCAGCATCCAGAGGATCCAATACAGAGCTCACTATGCTAAAAAATACAACAGCACAGACAAAGAGACTCTCTCCTAGGAGCTCTCAGCATTGTTTATGCCCCCCAAACGTTTCAGCTGGAAGTGTCAATTCCAGATGTATTGGTCACAGATGACTGACAGCAACTTCTGTATCACAGATACAACCGGGAAAAATAAAAATCCAAACTTTTTTTATCGTCGCTCTGACCCACTGTTCCTTCAGCACTTGGGAAAAAAATAATGAACAGACATGTCAGTGGAGTCCATTTGGCATCTTAAATGACAGGGAAAATGTTTGTCGTGTGTGTGCGCACACAAGGGTCACAGAAAATACCAATGAATTCTGCCAAATTGCCCACGAATTAAAAAGGCAGAGCAGGAGCTGACGATGAGGTTCAGGTAGCACGCTACACATTTTGGTGTTGTGTTAGCAACTTTCACCACTGCATTCATAAATATTAGATTCTGTTAACTCTTCCTGGTGTTCTGGATAACCTTCCTCTGACAGCGACAGTTTCTGCTTGCCCTGTTCCAGGTCATTAAGATCAGTCAAATTCACAAGACAGAGATCTTGACCTTGTCAAATCCAGTCATTCAAAAGACAGCTTCAGTTTGTGAAAAAGCAGAATGTGAGCTGCTATTTTCACATTGCCTGTGCACTGCAGAGACACAGTGTCTTTGTTACTAAATAAGCATAATGCTCCCCACCCACAACTGGGCTTCTCTATTCCAGCAACCCATATGGTGCCGCTCATCTTTCCTCCCTCTCCTCTCGTGCTGTTTCCAAATCCGTAAGATCCAAGCACAGAATGCATTATGAACAAAGCTTCCTTCACGCTCCTTTCTCCATGTAAGTCCTGCCACTAACTTAGAAGCCATTTCTGTATTCAAACATCAGCAAAGTTCCCCAGACAGCCTAACCCTGCTCATGCTCCTGCTTTCATACCAGCAGCTCATCGTGGAGCAGTGACAGCAGCTGCTTGGCTTACAGGGCTGGAAACACTTCTCTTTCAGAAGAGAACCATCAAATGAACAGCACAGTCTGCCCCTGGATGCTCACTATGTCTCTGAGGCTTGCCACCATCCTAGATTTTACACTAGGGGGTACAGCAGACCAAAGCAAGGAAATATTCAAGGCTGCTTAAAGTTCAGTGCAAGTTTTTAGCTTGAGAATCTAGATTTGCCAAGTTCAGCCACTGGGAGGAGTGTGTCAGTGCAGGCTGGAGCAGCAGGGAGATGGAGAGAGAGGCTGAACTGCTAAAGGAACAAAATTGTACCACAAAAGCCATTAAAAAAATTACCAGTTATTGTCTCCTCTAGAGTGAGTGGCTTATTAGGATTTGAACAAAAAGCTATACACCTATACCAACAAATCCTTATCAACAAGCTGAGGCAGGTGGATTCTTGAAATTCAGAATTGGAGGAAGATCACCTTAGGACCTAAATTGTCCTACCAGTAGCACACCCCTATAGGAGTAGCTTCTCATGGCCCAAAACTCCAATTCTTAGTTCATTCCAAACTCCCGAGGGGGGTCCCACAGCTCTGGGATCCAGGCACCAAGCAGCCTTTGCATTTCTCATCTTTGTGCACTGCATCCCCAGCCCAGCAGCTGGGCATTTTACCATCTCACAACTACCTGTGACAGAAATACCTCTACCAAGCAGAGTATGAGGCACAGAGATGTTAAAGTGACATCCACAAGGGGCACATTCATTAAAATGCTCAGATCTGACAAGTCTAAGTGTTTTAAGCACATAGACACAGCACTGAAATGAGAGATGGTCAAAAAGCAACACAGACTTCAGCAATCAGTAGTCTGAGCAGGACTTTACCAGATATAGCTGATAGGAACCTCTAGTAAGTGTGTTTGAGCCCTCCAGATGTTAGCTTGCACATCTATTTCTGCAATACTGACCTACAGAAGCGAACCATGGACCTGTCTCTGAAAAAAGGCACATAAACACTTCAAAAAGCTTAAAAAGCATGAAGCCTTTAAACACAAATCTGGGGGAAGAAAGGGGACACAGACTTGTTAAATGCTACCACTATCACTGGAAGCAATCCAATAAAAATGAACTAAACATTGGACTAAACTTGAAACAGGGACTGAAGCTGAGTATTTCCCAATATGAAAAAGCCCCAAGCCATAAAGCTTACTATCTTTACTCAATCTCACAGCCCAATAAATATTTTCAAATTCCTTTTTATATTAAGCAGAACAGCTTCCATAGGCCTAACAGAGGGGGTAGCCAAAGAGTCTACCTGAAGCAGCACCCTGTGAGGGGAGTAATTTTTGGTGCACATGAGTAATACAGGGGAAGTAAACTCTGGGCCCCAGCTGACAAGATGGTGAACTTCAACCAAGCTTGAAGCTTTACCACCTATGATGTTGCCTATAAATGTTTATGGTTTCATTTTAAATTTAACTTGGTACATTTTGGTAAATGCATAGCTTGTCCAAAGGCTTCCAAATATGATTTTTATTGGTAAATCAGTAATGACTCAGCTCTGTAAGGCAAAAAGCTGGATTTATCAGGCAATGAGCTTCACACAGGAAGGTTCCATCTTATCCAGGGCAGAACAGGTATTCCGAGATGCTCCTGGAATTCAGTGGGTTGAGTAGTTAACCTTTCTGTAACAAGCACCATAATTTAATTTGCTTCCTTGGATTAAAAACAAAATCCTTCTGTCAACATCATGAAAAGCATTTTTGTAACAAATGCCTCCTCTGTAGTCAGGACTTCTTCTAGACAGTTGCTCTAGCTATGACACTGAAAATTAATTTCTGTTCATACTGATGCTTTGTGTTCACTCTAATTATTTGATTTAACTGGTTCAGAGACAAATTACATGTTCCACAGATCAGTTTTTACCTTCTTATCAAAACCTGAGTGAACAGCCTACAAATAGTTAGAAATTGGCAGTGTGCGGTATTATAAATATATTGGCATATAAATATCCACAAATTCATAACCTACTTGAATTGGGGAGCACTCATTTTTATTTCCTTAGAAAATGTGAAATTCTAGATTATTTTATTCTTTAAACAAATATGATTTAACTAGTGGTAATAAATCCAAACAATAGTACACCAAAGACTATTACTTTAACTTGAGTTTAACCTCTCCCCACCATATAAATAAGCACTAAAATATGGAAATAAAAGTCCAAAATTTAATAGTTTGTACCTAAAAAGAAATTTTAAAAAGTGACCATCCTGACCGTGTCTTGGATGTCTCAGACTTGGCACTCTGAAAAGAGAGGGGATATTTCATCTTGATCTCACTCTTCCTTTATTGCTAGCTTGTAAAAATAGATAAAACTTGCACAGCTCAAGGGTGTTGTGAAGGTAAATTAATTATTTTCAGAGAAGCTATTCAGATATTACAGTGATGAACATCATGAAAATCCCCTGAGGAAAAGAATCATTTTGACTTCATGGTAAGGGTCTGAATATAATGCAGGAAATGAGGCCTGAGGCCACATGTTGTACAAAATAGTGAACATCTGTTCATTAAACAAACTCTGTCCATCCAAAAATCTGAATAAGGCAAGAATAGTTTGGAACAAAAATAGCACAGGATAACATAATTAAGGATTACTGTACAGCATACAACTGGAGGCAAACTTCTGTTGCAAGACTCATTAACCATACTTAGACTAAACTCCTCATTTTTCTGTGAGCAGTATTTTTACTGCATGCAACACCTTTGTTTACTTCTTCAGAATTGAAACCAAATTCCACTTCTTTCACAACCAGTTTGCCCACTTATATTGTGTACAATATAAATAGACCTATTCCCCTTAAGCTGGGCGAGTAAATGGTAGGAGTTGTTACCCTGTGGGTTTTCAGGGATAGAATTGGCCAGAACAATTTCACACACTGGCTGACAGAGTCAAGAACATGAAGCATCGCTGTGGGCTCTGGAAGCCCACGCACTCTTGTGGCTACAGACTTGTCAAACTACTCAACTCTCCCAAATAAAACTACCTTCTATCACAAATCTGTATCGGTCCTGTGTTGTTTTTTCCCCCTTCTCAAATCTCAGTTTTCCAACTCTCTGCTTCCAATTAAAAGTTCAGGATCCCCTTCTAGTCTAACTCCATCCCCACTCTTTTGACCTACACCACCTAGCTCTCCTGTGAGATTCTTAGTTCCCTCTCCTGTGTTTCTCAGGCTAGACACCTTATATCCATCATTTTAACCTCCAGCAGTATTCTGTTCTTTTTTCCTAGGCACTAGCTTGCTCTGAGGATCAACACTCCAAACCTCAGTCACTCAAGGGCTTCCATTTATCCATGTTGAAATCAAGACACATTTCTGGTTTTCCCCCCCAACTCCTGTGCCTGCATTACACCTCCTTATCCCAGATATCTGACCATGCCATCTGGCTGCCACTGTTTATGGACATGTCAGATCTAATTCAGAGTCCATTACAAATTCCTTTCCAACTCAGCTTTCCTTCTCCTTTCTCTAGATCTGTTTTCTGTAGCCTTTATTTATATGGAGATCTCACACACTGTGAGGTGATTAAAGATAAACATCTTCCACCTAAGTACTGAAGTCAACTATTAGCTCACTACCTTCAGTATTTAACAAAATATTTAACTTCATCTCTGAACTAAAAAAAAGGCAAACATTTAAAGATATAAAATTAAGCTAAGAAGTAAACATATTTCCATTGTGGAAGCTTAAAATGCATGGGACTGTTTCACCTATACATACAAAACCTGAATTTTACTGATAGTTTTCAACGGGCCAACACAGACCATGAAGTGATGTTATCCCAAATGTAGCTGGAAATGTTAGAGCAGTCGAATTCACAATACTTCATCATTTCACGATGCTAAACCAGGCCTCAGAAGGAAGATGCTGCCTCAAAAACAATGCTGCAGCATCTCCTCAGGTGTGCATTGCTTTCACTGAACACCTGACCTTGTGAAAGGTGTCTCAAGCAGGTTCATGGGAACACCCAGCCCAGGTGAAAGGACTGTGCACTGCCTGAATATGAACAGGCACAAGACAGTGTGCCGGGACCTTTTGCTTAAAGACAAAACTCAGTGCTAAAAGCTGGTAGGAGCAAGGGGAAGCAGGTTTTGAACTCAGCAGGCAGTGGGAAGGTCCTGGGAGGTCACAGCCCCACACTGGCCTTCCCCCTGACCATCCTTCACTTCCTCAATGCCTAAAGCCCATTTTCCAAGTTAAACACCTCATCCCTTCAAGCGGAAAACCCTCAAGAATCCACTCGAGGAGACAGCTATGCCTTCTCCATGCCCTGGCCTGGGGCAGAGGGAAATTCCTGCTGTTCATCACTGTCATACAGCTGTGACAGCCAGAAGCTCCCAAACAGAGCCCTGGGGAAAAATCAAAGCTCCTGAAGGATCTTCAGACAGTGCAGCAGAGGAGTGTTGATAGGGCATATCAACACCAGCTGCTGTACTGCAGAGGCAATAGCAAGTACTACCTCCAGGAAACTCCTTCAGCTCTTCCTGGGGATTCCTGAATTTCAGAGGACTTAATTCACAGTAGAGTCAGGCATGACCAAATCAGATTAATATTGTGTTTCAGAGCATTCTAGCATCTTGCAAACAGACTTTACGCCTTTTAAAACAAGAACCTGAATAATTTAGAAGTTATTTAAAGCATAACTTGGTACAGAAAACCAAGCCAAAGACAGGAGATTTTACATTCTATAACTCATACAATGATGTCAGCAGTTTCTCTCTAATTTATATGAAGAATTTAGTTTTAGAACTCAGATACATTAACCCCACATTTCTTTTCAGGTTCTCAAGCCAAAACCTTGTAAAGTACTGGTTTGTACCTATGGAAACCTACAGCTTCAAGTGGCCAAGTATTTTTGGTCAAGCATTTAACATGACAGTGTGAAATCTAGGCAGATAGAGAAAAATTTCAGTAAGAAAAATTAAGAAGAAAGACTGGGCTCACACTTGTACTCAAGACTTCTTTTATCACAAAATTAGTCCCCTTGAAAAGTTTGAACCTCAATTTATATAGCACATTTTTTACAGCAAACACCTTAATTTTCACAACCCCAGACTTTGGTAGGTTTGGTCTTTTTCCCCTCTTCCTTGAGAAGTATTCCTTTTTAAAAAACTGGCTGAGAAGGCTGTCCTAATTAATATTCAGTTCAGTGATTAAGCACTCTCCCAAGTGACCTATATGTGTAATAGCATCAAGTACCACCTGCTCAAACTGTTGTTTTGCAGCGAAATATTAATCCCTTGTACCTTCTGTTACCAAGCTTGGATGCCATCTGAAACTCAAACGGGAATGATTCATTGCAGATGCTTTGTAAACTCACTGAAATTTATACAAAAATGTAGCAATTATGGACAAATAATTTGAAATAATGCAGTTCAAAAGGCAGGTTACAGAATTTTAGATAATTTCTCCCATTTGAAGTTCATTTCATATCATGTGATGTATAAAGTACAAGCAATTTTTAAATGGAAAACGATTTTTTCAGTTTTTTCTTTTAAGTAATCATTCCATATTTTCTGCAAACAAGTGTAAGGAATATAGTTCACTCCAATTGTTTGTCTCTGTTTTAAAATGTGTCAAGATAATATTTCATAAAAACCTATTGTTTCAAGAGTGCCGGTATGGAAAGATGCACTTTACACATTTGAATTGGTACCCAGAACAAAATACATTAATAACTACAGCATTTTTTCTATATACACTGTAAGTAGAAAAAGCATTATATTTCTGCCGACATTATACCTCTCATGCAAGCAAAATTGCACACTTCAGGCATGTTTGTGCTCTCGATGGCACACAAGTACAAGGCAGAAAAGAAACAGATTCAGATAATTGGCAGCTTAACAAATCCAAAGGTCAACATCTGACTTCACTGACTTCAAGTGAGAGGCTTCCTATTTCACACAAGTGTTTATTTAAAAAACAAAAAAAATCTTCACATGCTTTCTGTCTTTTGTCTACATATCTAAGGGACCTCTAGAATTCAGCTTCAGTAAATGTTGGTAAGCAACAGATCATACAGAAGATCTGACAGCAGAAAGTGAAACAGTTACGAGTACAAAGGAAATTTTGCAAGCAACCTAAGGAGTTCATAATGTAGAGAAAAAAATACTGTAACTTCTTTGAAAGTGTTCTCAATGTATTCATAAATATTTGTGCAACAACAAAGCTTTCCCTTGTCCTGTGTAAGCTGGGGGTCAAACAGAGGTAAATTAACTGTACATAAATTATACATAAACAGAATTTTAAAGACCTCAAGTTATTTGAGCCTGAACAAACTAGCAACATATTCTACAGTAAGAGAACATTTATTACAATTAAATAACAAATTAAAAAGTAATCCAACCTTTGAAATAGTCCCATTGTTTTTAAGATGACTCTTAATATGATGAGAGGAGGCTACAGGGCTCAAAAAGAAAACCAGACTGTCCAGGGCAACTTGCAAGTGGGCTCAGTTTTGGGCTTAGCACTGCCAACAGCATCAGTGTACCACAGTACAGAAGACAGGCCTCTAAAACCTGTACCAATATCACTTCAATTACTCAGTTCTCCTCTGTAAAATGGGTTGTACTGTACTTTGCCACCTTATGGGACAAAACCTTAAATGTTTGTGATGGATTCTGGCATTGCAGCAATGCATGCAGTATAAGCACCTGAGCCTTGCTGTATAAATGCCATATACAGAGGACATGTTTTCTTCTTACAGCTTTATCTCTTAACAGCTCACCTTTGAGAATTGCTGATGAAAGCCAAAATCTTGAAAAGCAGAACAAAAAAAAGCAAAGATTCTATGAGTGTCTTAACTAACGTTATCTTCCCACCATCCAACTAATGTATATTGACTTGTGTGTTCATAGGGCTCTAAATTTACGTGATTTTATAGAGGAAAATTGCAGGCTGGTTGCAAAACACCTGAAAAATAAAACTGCCCAACAGATTTTTGGACCCACGCATTTAAACACATTCTTATCATTTTGAATAGAAGCAACTGAATCAAATTATTGAGATGTAAAAAGACTTCTTTTTAAAATACATAAATGAGAATTACATAGACAGCTCTCAAAGGTTAATTGCAGCTGAATCCTTAACTATTTTGCCTTTCCTGAGTTGTGAATGGTGGTGACTGTACATTTCCACAAACTAAATGTATAAGGAAAGCAAAGGCTCTGCCCTGCTACCATGGCAGAGAAGACTGGTGGGGTGAATTCTCCCAGCCATCCCCACTCTTTGCTGAGCAAATGGACAAACAGCTCATTAAACAACCCTCTCATTTTCACTTTTGCTTATACCTCAAATATTCAAGGTAAATCATACCAGCTTCAGTTCAGCTAAATAGTATGTTTTAAACCATGAAGGTTGAGACAATACAATCCCTTACTGCCCACAGTAATTCCAGCAGAAGGGACAGTGAGACCCAAATTTGTTCCAAGATTCACTAAAACACTGATTTAGGAGTGTATTTCTTGTCATCTCAACATGGACTCATTTTTGTAGAATTTTTTTTTGCCCCTGAATAGTAGCAATGTCCTCCAGCTACATAAATAGTAGACATTCTGACTTCTGCATTAATAGCTAGGCAAGCTTATTTTCCACGTAAATAACACCACAATATTTGAAGTCTCCAGGCAGTACTGGCTTACGGAAGAGGAGAAAGTTTTGATCCGAAGAAGCCTCCAAACAAATTAGTATTAAAATAGACTTTATCAATTGCTTACCGTTATGGACTGAAACTAAAATCTAAGATAAATAAAAGAATGTATTAAGTATGTATTTAGTCAATGGGTTAAAGTTAATTTTCTTCCCAAGATACGTAAAATATGTACTCTGGACTTCCAAACTTATTTTAGTAAAAACTTGTAGTGGGTTGAACCTGAGTTGATGGACAGTCTTTTAGACTAATGACGCTTCTCACAATTTACATATTTAAACCACGCAGAAAGGCGGGATTTCCCTTTTGTTGGAGCTCGCCTGCAGGAAGGTGGGGGGGCTCCGTGCCTCCCGGCCCCGCCAGGCCGGGGCCACTGCCCCTTTCCCCCTTTTCCAACACCACGGCACGGACCCTGGGTCACTGCAGGGGGACTGTCCCAGAGCCGCAGGCAGCTAAAACCAGCCATGGACTGCTCACAGCTCAAACCAGCCATGGACTGCTCACAGCTAAACCCATCCAGCGCGGCTTCTGGGGACAGGCGGGGCCCTCTCCTCTCCATGCGGAGCCGGCGGAGTCAACGGGAGCCGGCAGAGCCTCCTGTCTGCAGCCAGCACACTTCGTGCTGAACTGAAGAGGACACCACGCAGCCAGCAGCACAAAGGGAGCGAGGCTTTCCCCACCGTAAAGCCCGAACAAGAACACCCTTCAACGTGGCGGCGTCAGAGCCAGAGAGAAAGAGAAGTGAGTCACGTGGGACGGAGCTGAGCATGGCGACGGGAGAAAAGAGGGCAGTGCCGCGATTCTGGCACGGAGCTTAAAAAGCTTCTTGCATGCTGTGGTAAGAAACTGTAATACCACAAACTGTTTGTCTCTTTAATCCATTTGAAGTACATGGGGGGATGGAGAATCCACGTGTGGCCTGTGAAGATTGTGAAGAGTGCCTATGCCAGGCTAGATAGAAGTAGTAAGAGGCTGTTAGAGACTTGTGACGAAGAAAAGCCTTTGTGTGCAGGCCAAAATAACTTATCCTTAAAAAGATGAATAACCCCATGTGATGGCCCATGTTTGGCAGTGTGAAGGAACTGTGAGATTTTTCATGGAAGAGATGCTTAACACCACAGCAGATTGTTTGTTTCCGGGCAGATCTGCTGTTAGTGGCAGTTTGGGAACCACGTGCAACTGAAGGAAACCCTTTTTTCCTTAAGCATAAGAGAGACTTTTCAAGAACTGCAACACTGACTAACATCCCATGTTCTGTTATCCCTTGTGCAAGTTGGGTAAAAGGAGAGAAGTGCTGGAAAGGGGGGTGGGGGAGATTTGCTTTAATTTCTTGTGATTTCTCTTTACTTTTAAGTCTGTTAGTAATAAAACTCATTGTACTGCAACTGTTTAAGGTTTGTGCCTGCTTTTCTTTCTCCTAATTCTTATCTCACAGAAGGAAAATAAGTAAGTAATGAATATTTTGAACCAAAATCACTACACTTAATTAGTGTTTCCGCCCGGTTTCAAACTCAACCCGCTACGAAACTAGAACTTGCAAAGTACATATTTGCTAGAACAAGATGAAAAGAGATGGGAAAGAAAAAGATCAGTTCTTATGTATTAGCTCATGCTGCATTCGAGTTTTGTCTGAAAAACTTGTTACAACTCATATTTGTTAGCTATCTGCTAGTTTTTATGAATACTAATTCAAGCAAAAGGCTTTACTTTCAATTAAATTTTCCCTTCTCTGTATATTTCAAAGAGCCAAAATACAAATAGTTCCGTTTTCTAATAAAATTGGATGCTAGAATGGAAGTTTCTGGAATATCTTGCCAATACTGATAACAAGACAGTTCTGTTCAAATAGTTCTAGTAGCTCACCAGTTGTCACCCAGGTGTATAAAAACCATGGCAGTCATTTAAACAGGTATTACCTTATTCCTGTCCAATGCAGCTATTTATATATTTGCATTATCCACTGCAAAGGCACAGGACTATCTTAGGGATAGCACTAAATATATCAGACTATACAACCAATTTTACCATTCAAAAGTTTGCTATGTTCATATTTCAGTTTTAGCAATGACTGAGGTAGAAGTATTTTCTATGATTGAGTCTGTTCTAATGCTAGTGTCAACCTTTCCCATCCAGTAGTGAAATCTGAGCAAAACACTCAGTAATGAAGTAGGAAAAAGGCTTTTCCTCACTCTCTGGCTTTCGTGGAATGCTGCAAACATTTTAGGAGAAATAAGCATTGTCATAAGAGAATTACCCACATGCAACCTGACACTACAGAGCTGTATCAAGCCCTACTGTGACTGACTTGAATAAAAGCTGAAACTTCTTCAAAGTCTACACTGGGGGGGGGGGGGGGGAGGTGAAGTCTGACAGTCACTATCTGCTGTGTAGATATTACAAACATCATGTAGGAGACAAGCTTAGAAGCACTGAAGAATGGTCTCTTCCCTACAGTTAATGCCTGACAGCTTTCTGTCCTTTTTACCTTAAACCAAAGCACAGATTGCATCTATAGGTTATATAGAGCTTCACAAAGATGGATACACTAATATTCCTCCTATTCCTAGTGCCTCACAATAAAGACTATAAAGTTTAGATATGTATACTTACATAATATTTTCCTGTATGGAAAATATATCCAATAAGAGGGCTTGAATTAAAAAAAAAAAAAAATATATATATATATAATTATTTCCCTGCAAAAAAGATCCATACCTCAGGAACGCTCACCCTACCACAAGGCACGTGCTTTAGTGTCACTGACATGGGGGTCAACCAAAAAGCTGGTTGCTGTATTTCATCTATAAGCCTGTAATTTGAATTCATTTTATGCTGATAAATCCTAAGTCTTATTATGCTAAATCACATACATTAAATGCAAGAGAAGTTACTGTGACAATCTGCCAAAATTCTTTAAAATCCAGGAGACAAAGGTAACCCCATTTTCATACTGTAATAATTTTATAGTGACTCTAAGTGACTATGAATGTCGCGATAGAGGGGAAACCCAGACGCTCAATATGAGTGATCAGCAGGAATCCAATTTATTGATTGTACCAGAACTCCTTATACACTAACAATAATAAGTTTTATGCATATTCGTAACGGCGCATTCTAAGTGGTTCATGTCGACTAAGCTGATTCTAAACCCCTCCTTAGACCCCCTTTCGTGGTCAGCAGTTCTGCCTTTTTCCCTGGCCTTCTAACCACAGATGTCTATTGTTATACTGCCAAAACCTAACCTTGCTGGCTCTGCAAATAAACCCATAGTTCAGCAGTAAGGCTCAATGGTGGTTCAGTTACTGAGCAAGATACATGTAATATTCTGTAACTTCAGTTGTTACACAGGATGTGTGGTGCATTGTCTTATGAGACCTTGCTCAGCTAGCTGCAAGGGCCTATGTACCCGTTCTCACGTAGCCAGCTCCTCAGATCAGTAAGCTGCAAAGAATCTGTATATCCTGAATCTATATGTTCCTTTTCATGTAACCAATCTCTCACAACTATTAACCGAGTGAAGTCAACAAAAAGATTCAGTTTAACTACGTGGGATGTTTCCATACCTGACAGAGAATCGTTAGACTCTTTCAATTAAAGTGGTTATCCCTTATTCCCTCCCCTTTGTAAAGATAGGTCTTGAAAATAAAGATGACCCCATCAGTCACTCAGTTTTGTGACTATACTCTAAACAAAGATGATCAAGTTCAAATTAAAATAATAAACTTACAGAAAAAGATTTTGGCATGAAAACATATTTTTTGAGTTTTCCCTCCAGTTCTTCACCCCTTTGTAACAGGCCATTTTCATAACACTTTGTACTTTCCAAGCACTTGAACATATATAATTATGACAAAAAATGAAGGTAAAAAAAGGATGTGTTCAGCACTGCTTTTTCCACCAGAAACACATCAGACCACAAAGAGAAGAGGTAACTTCAAGACAGGTATATTCACCCAGTAACCCACAGTATTAGATGGCATCTGCCAGTTAATAGGACCTCCCTCCCTGCCTTATTACATCACCACATTCACTACTGAAGTCCACATTTAATTCAGTAACTGAAGGGACCAAATAATGCATCACCTTTCCTTGCTTACAGTCACTTTTCATTTTCCAAATCATCTGGACCACTTGCTGTCCAGTGAATGCTGAGCTTTTCTGTTTTCCCTCTTTCTGCAAAGGAAGCAAAAAACTCCAACTTCCTCCAAAATTAGGAGGAACCAGTGCATCATAACATTGAGCACTCAGCTGCTACAGATCACTTTTGCATTCATCCCTCAATTATCAAGAGTCAGGAGAAAAGTATTTGCCTGAAACAGGAGAACTAATTCAAACCAGCATAAGCCATTTTACAATCAATTAGCCTGCACAGTTGGATTTATGTAGCTATTTCTCTCAAGGCTTCTCAACATTTCCCCATCACTTCAGTCTGAACACCTGCCACCTATAAAATCAACAACTGAGCAGTGCAGGAGTCCCAGAGCCACATTCACTGCATGACTATTATAGACCAGCCACCCGTTCAGAGATAGTGAGCTGTGCTCGTCGTGTTTACTGTTAGTAACACAATTTGGTTTGACTTCACTGTCTCCAGAGCAGGTCAAAGCAGATGGTGTATAAATTTCCCAGCACTGAAGGTGATCTTCAGAGGACGTGTTTTTAAATTGCAAAGTATTTTGATCACAACACACACTAAATGGAACAAGTTTTAGCATTCCTAAAGCAACTCTTGAACATCACTCACTACAGTCATAAAGACCCATTTTCTACTTCAATCTAAAATTCCAGACAATGCACATATTAGAAGTGCATTAAAATGCTCTTAACCTGATTGGATTTTTCAAGGGGGTGAAAGGTGAATAAATGGGTAAAACATATTACAGAGAAGTCTGAAAATTGAAATTCCAAATTTTGAATTATTTATGGGAAGTAGCATAGCAAATAAGTTGAGTAGCATTTCTTTCTAACTTGCAAAATTAACCTTGTTGGCAGTGTTCACAACTCAAGTCCAAGCCTACGTTTCCATCAAAGCAACTTCTCACACAAACTTCCCACAGCTCTGATGCTAAACAAAGAACAACAGCTCACAAAAAACAATGTCCTTTTGTTTGGCATTAGAGTTGGATACAGATCCTTGATGGGGAAAGAAGTCCCCCACGTTACAACCAAGGCCAGAGGATACCTCACAGCACAGCCACCAAAAGAGCAAACCCCAAGAGGTATCAGGCCGCTGGGGGAGACAAATGCCCTAAAAATCCTTGGGGGTTTATATCAGGTGCAATAGTTTCTAGCAGAGCCTTCAGGGCCCCCACTTGCACTGCTGATGAAAATTAAGAATAATTAATACTAGAAATTATTTCAACCTTTTCCAAAAACTGGATCTTTCTATTTCTGAAATAATATTTCTTATGTAACACCCTCTAGGAAAACATTTTCAAGGAACTTGCTACCTAAAAATACCCTTATTCATTTAAAGAAAAAACAGGCCTTACTTAAAATGTACTGTTTAACACTGTACTTAGTTTTTATTGAGAAAAAATGTTGTAAGGCTCTTTATCTGGAAAAGTAGGCACACCATCTAAGTTCTGCATTTTGCTTCCAAGACTTGTAAAGCCTTTCTTTGCAAAAAGGATACATTAATAAAAGCCTGTGTTAATTTTTGCATCAAGTAATACCATAAACTCTGTATAAGCTACGTTCAAATCCAAGTACAATTAGGTCCTTAGACACTTAAGATTTTTCTTTAAGTTCACTACAGCCATATTATGAATTGTTCATAAATGAGTCAAGTCCTTTTCTGTTAGATTCTGCCATCAGTTCCAGTCATGTAAGAGCATATTACAACTATTAAATCAAGCTTTACATAGCATGATTCATCAAGAGAATGTGCGGAGAGAGAATGAGAAAATAATACAAGATATGTGATATATGGATTCAGTTCTCCTCAACAATAGTTTTTGTTCTACTCAAAGATAAGAAACTCCACTCAACTGCTTTATTGTGGACCTGAATGTGTGAAGACCATTTTCTACTGTATTTCAAACAGAAAGGAAGTATCTGTAGACACACATCCACAGCAAGAAAGAGAGGACACCCAAGGGAAATGCTTTAGAAATGAATGTGTATTATCAGCTAGTGCAACAAGCTAAGTAAAAGCTGAGTTAAATAAATGGATTTTCAATATTTGTGGCTAGAGGCTTCTGAATTAGAATACCTCAGTAATTAGCTCAGATGAAATTTAATTACTCCTAGAATTACCAATGTCTTCATTAGTAACTGGCCCTTTGATATGGATTATCACATAAATCTTTTTCCATACCATCTCTAATTGAATGTAAACAAACCAAAGCCTGGTGTAAACCCAGTCAACATACACAAATTAAGCCAGTATTTATGCTAGATCTTATTTTCTCTGAACTCCAATACCCATTTAGAGTGCCTAATAAAGAATCAAATGCGACAGTAATGCTTAGCTGGTCCCCTGCCAAAACGCTTGATGGTGAGTCCCTGCCTAACTCAAGGATATAAATTGATACAGCAGATCCTCCAGCTCCAAACCTGAGGCAGCTACTTGGCCCCCTAATCGCAAGCTTTGTGTTACGAATTAAACATCAAGACATTTTCGAGACGGGCATGTGAGCAAAAGAGCTAAGGAAGCTCCAGGGTGGCGAGGGGAGCAGTGGTGCCACAGGATGCAAGGTGTCACACTGCCCTACAGTGCCAGCAGCCCTGTGCTATCCCAAGGGAAAGCCCATGCACAGGGAGATGTCCTGTCGGGAAGGTGGTCACACTGGCAGCTGCAGCAGGAGCTAAGCCACTGCCACACCAAGAGCCTTGGTCTCCTCAGGGAGAGGAGCTTCAGACTGCTGAAGGATGCTGCTGTACTTGGGCAAAAAATCTTCAGTAGTTTTGCACCTCTCTGTTCCCCCAAAATAAACACGAAACCCACACAGGGAAGAAAGGAGTGCAGTCCCATGCAATGGCTGGAGATGCCAGGTACAGGGAGCAACAGTGACATCCCAGTCTTAGGTACCACAGAAGGCAGCCAGCAAGGTCCTTCTGCTCCAGGAGATGGTACTAAACACCCAAGGCCAGGAGTCACTACTTTCAGACTGATTTGGTTTGAGGGCCTGGGGAGGAACAAATGCTGTGCCTTATTCATAACTTGGCCAAGTTGTTAAAACAGCAACTTAGGCAATAGCATTGCCCCAGGCTCTTCTAATACTGTGCATTTAGGAGACAGGACACAGCACTTTGCATCCTCCCACAAATACAAAATCATTTCTAGGACTCTAACTTCCTTAAGAAGCAAACATACTTCCTTACCTTTCTATTGTAATAATATGCAAATCCTGTCCACTGCATCCTACACATTGCACATTAACGGAGGAAGACAGACACATAGAAAATTTACCTTAAGATTATTTAAATAATTAAATTCTTCCTGTTCCTGGAGCTGTCTACCATTTATAGCACCTGTGCAATGCAATAAAATGAATTGTGTTTTATTATATGTGGGATTTCTCAGCATGATACAAGGAAAAGTTCCCCTGAAGAGGGGGCCTGCAGCCAATCTCAAAATAGAGGCATAGAATGGTTTGGGTTCAAGGGGCCTTAAAGATCACCCAGTTCCAACCCCCCTTTCATGGACAGGGACACCTTTCACTAGATCCAGTTGCCAGAGCCCACCCAGCCGGGCCTTGAACACTTCCAGGGATGGGGCATCAGTGATTTCTCTTGGGAATTTATGCCACTACTTATTTCAGTTTATAATCCAAACATTACTCTTAAGGCAAACCATATTACCATAGTTACAGAATTCCTTTTGCCCTCTAAAGAAAGGAAAATCCCCAAGCAGTTCCTTGTACATCATGGAGGAATGCTGTATAATGATGTGATGTTAGCACAACACACCGGTTGCCTCCATCCACATGGAAGTAAAATTTGTGTACTTCCACAAGGAAATTTCTAAGATGTGAGAAAAAAGTTTTAAAATACCCATCCCCATCCTTTATATGTACTTCTACTACAAATCTGACTAACTTATGTCTTGATATACTTACAAAGTACTTGCAGCTTCCTTTGATAATAATTTGATTCCTTGTCTGCCTCCTCATCCTTGGAGCAAAGTCATTATTACCTCTCAACAAGCTAAGCTAACCTAATACAAGTGCTCTAATGGAAATATCTGTTTTAACCTATGACAGTTATTACTGTGAAAACAAGAAGAATTAGAACCATTTGTTTTCATGCTTTTACAGTGAGAGGAGACTGCTGCCTTCAGCAAGCTTGTAAAGCATCCTCACTGAAATGCTTTCTGGATTTTTCTGTGGAATTCAATTAGAATGCATTACTTCCCAGCACCACCTCAGCAAGAGCCACCTCTTCTAACAACTGCTTAGTAACATTTTCACAGTATTAATGTATTTAGATGATCTGTATCCAAGTTAAGCAAAAAAATCACACACTGGAAGTTCCATACACTTTAAAATACAGACTCTGTTGAAGAAGTGTCCTAGAAGCTAATAATTTTATGCTGATTCTAGAAGTGTTCCCTGTGTCAGATCTAGAAAACACTGAGGAATATGCAGAATTTCTTCTTTTTAAGAGGAAAAATAATTCAAACATATGCAAACTGTTATCAGAAAGTCACAGGCCTTTTCAGTGGCTGGCCTTGTAAAGGACAAAGGACTCTATTAGACAGGATTCAAAAATGGTAAAATTTATGAGCCAGCTGGGTGGACAACATAAATCACTACTTTCCCTCAGAGCTGATGTGATGACTGTGCACAACAGAGGGCCCAAAAGTGGTCAAAAGCTTTGCTATTGAATTACAATCTCAGAATTGTAGCCAACTTTACACATTTAGGCTCTATTAATAAAAGTGTAGCTGTCCATCTTATTTGAGGGCTTACAAAGTTAAATCTTGCAGGTGCTCACTTACATATAGCCTGTGTTCACAACACCCTTCATCATATTCCCTGCATGTCACCCAGTTGCAGCTTGAAAACAGTAATGAAATTAGCTCTTTAGAAGGGTTTAGGTGAAGGAAAGCAGAATTTCTCCGGTAAAAATATACCACCACAAATAAAGCAGACAAAATGATAAAGCAATTTTCCATAGAATAAACAGATGCACCAACTGCACACAAGCGCCTGTTGAAGGCAGATTTAATACTTATACTATGAAAAACAGAAACAACACAAAGTCACACACAATAAATAGAGAAGATAAAGAGACCTTTTGCATACAATTTAATTTTTTTGACTTGTGGTTGTAAAGCTTTTTTTGACCAAGCTAAAATTCCATCAGATAGGGTGCCAATCTGGCCAAATATTCATGCCTACAGAGATTTGAACTGAGCTAGAACACCTAACTTGCCTGTTTTGCTGAGCAGGGGAAGGCTGTATGTGCTATGAATTCAGAATGTCTAAGCACACTGGAAGCTAAAACAAAGGATTCCTCACAACAAACACCTTACTCCACACACAGGGTCTATAAAGACAACAATTTGGAGGAGTGGGGGATTCTAAAGCTTCCACTGCATTTCAAGTCAGAGATAATGACAGTGACCTGCCAGATGAAGTTAGCAGTTTCACAGGAAGCCTGTCATGCTTGTGTTTATTTTTCTTAACAGACATTTATGAGCCCATGCTGTGTACAGTGGCACTTCAAGCACAGCATCTGCCTCCTGATTTGTACAAGAATGAACGTATTTGTTAAGCTCATTCTCCTGCTGATGGACAGCCCAGTGAAACAATCACAGTTTGCCTGTCACACACATGCATAAATTAATATGCAAAATTACATTTAGAATTACAAATGCCCTCCCCCTCATATTTTTAAGGTAGTCTACAGAGCAATAATAATTCTACATCTCCCAATTATTTGTATTGCAGAGGTGTCTGTACATGTTCCTGGGTTCCCTCTGCTAACTGAGCCTCCTTTGAGCAGGGAGGTTGGCACAGATGACCTTTACAACCTCAGCCATTCTGAGAACACCTGACCACTTTCTATACACTGCTCAACATCATCTTTGCTGCTTCAGCTGACATTTAAAAAAAAATGTGAAACGACTTTACACAGGACACTTGAACCCTTAGACTCAAGTGGACAGTGCTAAGTACAAACAATGTGAAACCTGAAGCCCCATGTTTCTCAAAATTCTCCTGGGAACTTTATACTAGTCTAAAGCAAAACATCTAAAAGTTTTATAGCATGTGATTTATGAGTCTTACCAGTGAAGACAAATTTTCAAAGTGCACTTCACTAACAGATCCCTCATGTAAATGGGATTACGCATTCATTTCAAATTAATAAATAATAAAATCTTGCAGCAAATCAAACCAGCAGGAAAGTGCTTGGCACATACACATGTATCTGCAATCTTACAATATACATGAAAAAGAATTGCCCTAGGCTACTTCTCTATAATAGAGAAATATCATAGGATTTATTACTGGCAATGATCAATGCCAGAGTTTTTTTAAAGAAACAGATTGCAGATAGATCATGAAGAGCATGGCATGCTTTGGACTCAAAATATGCAACACAGTATTTCTTTTCAGCAAAATAAAACTTCGGTTCTTCTCAGTAAGGTTTTGCTTTTAACTTATATGGTTGAAACATTTCTGTATTATTTGCCTGAACTTAGCAACAACAACAACAAAAAAAATCTATCACATGGTATTATCCCCTGCTTTTAACACAGACTGAGAAAATTGAGAATATTCACTTTCATAGTGATCGGTTTAAACAGATAAGAAATAATCTGCATTTTCTACTACATATTAGAATAATGGAAACAACATTCTTCCCCATGTATTTTTAATGATATGACCCTACAACTATGAAGCATAGGCACAAAGCAGTGAAACATCATTTAGCAAGATGAGAAAGCTGTGACTTATTTTATCTGATCCAGAAATGAGCTGTCAAAGTTAAATTGTTATGTAATTAATTGTGCATTTGCTGGCAATTTTTAAACTGTGAATGAAAGACTGTTCTGAAATTGCAAATCACTGAACACTTTCATCTAATGCATGAGATAATTCTTTGAAGACCACTTTCCCTGAACTGAGTGTTAATGAGAACTTCCTCACTTTAATAAAATGTCACCCAATAAGTATAACCAAACAATTTTCTTTTATAAAAAAATAGTATTTCTTAGACAGCCTTCACTGGATGGATTCCAGAACTGGTGTTGAGGTACAGAAAGATTCAAGACCTCCAGATAATTCCCCTCCAGGGTGAGCACTGAAATGGCCTACTTAGTTCTAGGCACAAATTGCAATTAACCAATTCACATGCAAGGCACTGCATAGGACACTCTGCCTTTATAGTCCTACAGACCTGCCATTAAATAGTCTTTGGTTGCTCTCAATTTTCTTCAAAGCAGAGCTAGAAGGGCTAAGTGATGACCTTTTATCTTTGCTTCACTCTTCATGAAGAGGATGCCACTTTCCACTTCTCCTGCTCTCTGCCCCTCCTTTATCCTCACATGATTCAGTAGTTACTGACCATCACTTGTTCCCATACATTTTGACAGTTCTCCCCAGATTTTCTCTTCTGGAAGGTGAGATTTGATGTCCCAAATACCAAAAGTGAAGTCAGCTTAAGATGACTTTTATTGGCTTTCTTCCAGTGAAGATTTGCCATTCCAAAACCTTTGCTGGGATTTATTTCTCTTGGAGAAGTGAGGATCTAAACAGAACAGCAAGTGGCAGCAAGAAAAAAAATGAGTATCTGTTCCCAAACATCAACCAGCCAGCACAGGAGCTGAAAGATGGGAAAAGGTTGTATTTGTAGGAAAGTAGCCATTAATGCTGGAACCCAGGCTGGGCATCCTCACTCTAATAAACCTTTCATAGCACTTGCTTATGGAGGGATCTGTTTTTAAAAAGGCTGAAAAGAATTTGCTGTTGGGTTTGTTTGGATCTTTTTTCTGTTTTGTTGTTGTTGAAAGAAATGAACCCCAAACAGCAACTGAAGAATAAAGGAAAACTTGGCTAAAAGCAAATATATTTCAATTACCAAAGATACCAAAAAAGCCTGTTTGAACTATGAGCTTCCTGCAATATCCTTTTAGAGGTTAATTTTAAGTCACCAAGATCTGACAGTTAATGGTTATGGTAACTTTTACAAATAAGTGTATAAAAAAATGGACAAAAAGACAACTGAATCCTAAAATACTTTCATTTAAAATGCAACATAAATAAAACTCCAAGCTCTATCTCAATAAATATACATTAGGACACTTAGTACTTGTACACATTCCAGGATAAAGTGTTTTATACTACATGCATTGTATCATTCTCCTTACTGCCAATTCTTACTATTTTTCATGAAGCTTACTACCACAGCGACTGCCAAGAACGTTTTTGAAGCCTCATACATTCTGTTAAAACATCAAGAACACCGTATTTTCCAAAATGAAAGACTTTAAATTATATAAAATGAAACATTTTAAATTGTATCACGTGGTGGTTTTATTCATATCCTGTCAACTAATAAGTAAATTTGCTCTTTGGAAAGGAAAATAAAAATTGTGTTTGAGTTTAATGATAGGATAATTATTAATTCCTACACAATGGGAAGTGAGTCCTGGTCCATCTGGAAGAAAAGTTGCCACAGCAGCACCACCAATTATCTGAATCATCAAAGCTTGTTTCCAGGTGATGACATCTGGGGGTCTCAACTACACACACATTCATTAGAAAGTTCTCATTATTCAAAACTAAAGTTTCCTGGAAAGCCGTTCTTGAGGATTTAAACTTGCAAATTGTAAACACTGAACTTTCTACCTAAAACAAACCAACCACACAAAGCACACACCTGTTCTCAGAAACATTCTTCCTATATAGCTATTTATGGCCCAGTAAATAGCATGATGTTAAAAAACTTTATCCATCTTGAATTGCATTAGGCCATTAATTCAAATGTTCAACATTGAGATTGTCTCAGTTTGTCTTAATTTTCCATGTAATAGAACATCTACTTTTGCAACTCAAGTTCTACTAAGAACGTAAAACTACACTCAGTACCTGCTCTCATTCTTTTCACTGATTTCTGGTTTGCCAAGCTATGAGAACTGAAGGCTAACAAGAGTTACCTGTGCTCTTTGTGTATGGAAGAGGAGACCTTTTATTATTCAGACATTCATCTCCTATATCAGGTCTAATTTCCTATGCATTGCTCCCCAATATGGAACAAATCATTTCCTGCTCCCCACAGAACCTCTTCAGCAAAAGGTTTTTCACCTCTCAAAGATGCAGACTAACAATCCTGGGGGAAAACAGCTACAGAAAGCACAGTCCACAGAAGAGAGATACTTTTCAGGTCATAAGAGAGTCATGTAAATAACCTCAGGCAAATTAATGCAAATTACTCATGAGGAAAACCTAAATTTATTCTTAGATAGTTCACATTTTTCATGAGAATTCTCAAGCCCTTTTATCACTTTCTACCAAAAATTTCACAGGTTTTTGTCACCTCAGTAATAAGAACCATTTTTCCTTGGCTGCTTAGCACTATTACCACCGATTTTCTACTTCCTCATTAATAATAGGTACTCTGCTTAAGTTATCTCCTCCTGTACTTAATGCTAAAAGTAATCTTACCGTCTGTTGCATAATTTCTGAGAATAACATTGCAGTGAAATCTGTAATGATGAGGTCTTATATTTAATTGTTTACTGTTTGAGTTACCTTGGATCTCTCTGAAATAGGCAAGACACAACATATTTTTTGATCATTGGCCACAAAGAGCAAAGTCTGCATGCTTAATAACTTATATTTTTTGTGAAAATCCATGAAGATAAATTCTAAAGAAAAACGCAGTATTTGTAGGTTGCATTAACTGTGCAGTGTCTTTGCCTGCAAGAAGGATTTCTGACAAATGGAAATATAATTGATTGAAAGTAAAGCATGCTTTGTGATCGAATTTAAATCCCACAGCCCATGCAGAAGTTCGGCTGCATTACAAGGTGGTATGTGCAGTGGCCTTTTTTCAGATTTCACTTTTCAATTAGCCAGTACCTGTGGCAGGTACATGCACAAGGAGAGAATACCCAAAAGAAACACTCTCCTGGTTTCTTTCCCATCAAGAGTTTCTGCAAAGGGTGTTGCCTACACAAATTAAGACCTCTTTTAAAAAAATGTAATATATTATTGATTAACAGCCTATTTTTTTAAAGCTACTTGCCAATTTTAAAGTGGCTACTATTAACCATTCCATTAAAAACAAAACAAATCCTCCCTTTGAAATACAGCGTTGCTATCCATTAGCAAAGCTGCAGAATGTATAAGATAGAAAGGTTAAGTACTAAATCATGTTCAATTGCTATAAAAAACTACTGGTACTTTGGTAGGGTAAAGGTACAGGCTGATACTGTGCTTTCAAATGTATTTTGAGAACATTATGATGAGACAAGCAGCAGTCACTTTGCATTAAGGCTGATGCTTCTTCCACTAAAGCTGAAGCCCTCCACTACAGGCTGCTGAACCAGAAACAAGACTTTGTTTTGCAGTTTGAATTTTTTTATCATGCACAGGTGTAGACACAAACCACCTTTCCACCTATAAAATGTAGCATCCAATTTGCATGGGCAGAAGTGAGAACATGAGTTTTAGGTGTGCCATTCACACACATCTCCTGTTCCTTCCAGCACAGTACATCTTGGTCTCAAGAACAAAAGTTTTGGGCTTGGTGTTTCCAAGAACTCACTCAAATGTCTCTAAATGCCTTCACACACCTACAGTGAGGATACAGACACAGGTCTAGCCCCATCATTACTCAGCTTCTTCATCACCTAACTCAAATATCCACTAGAATTCCACAGTGAGGAAGCATCAAGATAGAAGGAATAACTGCAATGTAACATAACCTGCCTGGAAAGCTTGGGTTGTTCTATCCCGAATTATTCTTACTATACCACCTGAACTTAAAATAGCTGACAGTGTGCAAGCAAAGACTGTTTAAACTTCTCATCTAAGTTTAATCTAGATTTGGATCCAAGCACAAGTCTGTCAAAGACTCAACGCAGGGGACCAAATGAGTGCTCACCAGCTCTCTGCAATAGAATCCTTCACAGGAGAACAGTACTGCTAAGTTTCATTTTGCTGGAATGAGCTTTGTTTTCATTCACAGGATATGAACTGATTACCTTAAAACAATTTCATATATTCTGCAATACATCCTGATAATCTTTGTAGAGACATTAAAAGTACTTATGTATTTCATTAGTATCTTCTTACCTAAAAGGAGATATGAATAGTAGGAGATTGTTTCCTTTAAATTGGAATATTACAGTATACTTAAATAGCATTGGGGTGTGATTAGACAGAGGTGTAGAAATGGGTACAGGAGTTTCTTCCAGAAATACCTTCTCCGCAGTTCTCATATCCCAAATGCTTGCTTTCAAGAGAAGAATTTTTTCCAGCATAAATAACAGAACACAATATTAGGGCTCCCACCTTGCTGTAGCTGTTGTGGGTACTGACTGGCTCCACAAATTTTTTCTTCTTGTGATAGCCTCATTTATACCAGATTATTCACAGGACACCTGCCCTAGTACACACATTCTCCAAAATGTGACATTTTTAAAATACATATCACATATGCATAGAAGATGTGTTCAAATATGCCAGCAAATGCATGTATCATTTTTAACGAACAATTGCAACTTTTCTTACTTATACTGCCAGGCCAAAAATATGAAATATTGTTTAATATTTCAGGGTGCCAGCATAGAGAGATACTCAGACTAGGAATGGAACTTTAACTTGGTCTGGTCCAGGAAGTCCACAAACCTATTCTGACTTTTTTAAACGTTTTTATCCCCCAGTTTCTGACGGTGTTTATCTTGTATTTGCTGCTCCTAATGAGAGGAAGTGAGGCTATTTAGAGATTCAAGAGGAATCACAACAGAGCCTTTTTTTGCCTTTCCCCTTCCCCATTTTGCCCAACAACAGTAGTGCATTGCCTTCTCACTGCAGTGCCACAGAGGGATCAGGAGACCAGCTTCAGGGTCAGCTGCTCTTGTGTGTGTTATGTACAATCTACTGCTACTCCAGCCCCACTGAGAGCAGAAATTCCAACCAACTTTTCATCTCAGAAAATTCTGAATGGGATTTCACATGGGATACACACATGCACAGTCTGAGAAAATGCCAAATCTCAAATGTCTGCTAGAAATAGTCAAGGTGGGACAATTCTTTCTGGGGAAGATGTTGAGCAACGCTAAGTATAAACTTGCCCAGCAGCTGATGCTCTAATCTGATGACCTGCCTGTAAATTGCAAAAAACAAACAAAAAAAAAAAAGTTTCTGCTTAAACATGATTGAAAAGGTAGCTTCTTCCAGGGAGTTACTGGGCTAAGATTTTACTGAATTTAGTGTAGTTGATGGGAGTTGCATTATATTGGTGGAATGTTAGGAAGCATATAATTTATCTTTTTTTTTTAAGGGGCAATTTTTCTGTAGTTAAACATTTTCATATCATCATGGAAAATGTTCAGGTTGGAAGAGAGCTCTGAAGGCTCCCAACCTCCTGCTCAAAGCTGGGCCATCTTCCATTGTACTCTTTTTAAAGCATTCATACATTACCTGCAGCTTTGCACATTTATTTATTTAAAGGTGAGTTCAAAAGATTGATGCAAGACAAGAGGACTGATTTTCAGATAGCAGAAATCACCATTAAAACAAAAGCCTGCAAGTCAGCTCGTATCAGACACCCAGAACAGATCTCAGCTTTCTTCCCCTGAGCATGAAAACCCATCCGACCCTGCTGGGCTATGCCACAGGCTCTGGATGGGCTCAGTGACCTGGAAGCCCGATGTGCACAAGGCTGGTCTGGGCAGCATCTCTGAGGCAGCAGTGCCACCTGGATCCCATTCCATGTCACCATGGGGCTGCTCCTCTTCCCATTGGGAGTCACAAGCCAGGTTACACACATGCACTTGGCAGATTTGGCAGTGCTGGATGCAAATCATGGCACCGCAGCACCCATGTACCATTTCAGGATTAGCTGAGGGGTGAAATTTGGAACCAGTTCCAAGACTCCATTTCTACAGCCAATTTTTATTTCTCTGGTGTTTTACATTTTTTAATGCCAAAATCACTGCCAGTCATTTAGTATCATAAACGACTGTATATGTGCACACATACACACTCTATATATACAAAATACTTTCCTTTACCTTGTCAGAGAGACAGCTGAGCTAGAGAAAGACACACAGCTGCTTTAGCCCACAGCAAAGTGCACTAGCTGAAAATAGATACCACAGCTTAGTATTCATAGCCAAAACATGTCACTAAGGATGGGTTCAGGAAGAAATCTCCGGTATCCTCAATCTGCCTTCCTTCCCACTACTAGCAAGCAACAATAATCTCAGGATTTCAGGACTGAGTGAAGACATTGTTATTCATTGCTTTTGGAGTATGCTTTGGGGAACATTTGGGTTTTTTCAGCAGCACAGACAAAAGAAGGTGAAATTGAGGCAATTTGAATGCTTGTTCTCAACTATAAGCTGCCACCTGACTCTGAAATCCAGCAAAGACTCCCTTTTTCTGTTCCTGAAGGTATATTGACATACACTCCTGTATATGCCAAGTTAGCCATAATTCTGGCTGAGCATGACCTACTTTACCATTGGTTAAAGTTACAAATATGCAAAAAGAAACCAAAAATATTACATACTTACATACAATACTGTTTAAATTCAAACATGTTTAAATTCTTACTAATACATACAACATGTTTAAGTTTTTCCCCCATTAGGCCTGTGTTGGGGGGAATAAAGTTCCTGCAGGCAGGGGGTCAGAGCTTGGCTAGCCAGCAACACCCACTGCTTTCTAGCACATTGTTTGAAGTCTCTTGGCTGTAGCACATTGTACAGCCTTTATGCTTGATCATTAAATAAAGCAACCTGTCAACACTGTACCCTGACAGCTCTGGGGGAAAAAAAAAAAAAAAAAAAAAAGATTTGAAAGGCTCTTCTTGGGCAGGAAGCATGCATCCAAGAACACCAGCATTACTGCCATGTTCTTCAGAGAGCAGACACTCTTTTATCCAGCAACTCCAGAGCTTCAAAGAGAGCACCTGCTTCATTTATACAGCAGTGAAATTCCAGATATTAAGCAACATCCACTTCTTTTACAAGTCTGAACATTATTAGATTCCAGGACTCCTTATTCATCTTCTGTCTTAAATATCAATACTAACACTATTTGTGGATATCACTGAACAGTAATTGCCTGCTTTTTGTTCAAGTAACTTCAGACTTCCAGATATATGATTTCTCCGAGTTCACCAAGAGAAACAAGTCTGTTTCAAAATACCCTTTAAATTACTCATGGCTCAATGTTAAAGAGGTAAGTATTTTTCTAAAGTTACTTATGTCTACAGAATATAGCCAACATATATTTACTCCTCTGAATACAGAGGAGTAAACCTGCAACATTCAGGTAAGTGAGAAAAGCAGAATGGATGCAAAACTCTAAAAATTACACATTTCTCTGTTTTGCAAGAGCGCAAAATAAATTAAAACAGTTTCTTCCTTACTCCAGTCTCTACTGGACGCTTACACTGGGTAGACTGAAGTATCTAGTCCTAAGCTACACATGAATAGAGCAAGGTGCAGCCCCACAGAGAATTCTTCCAGAACCAGAGAATTCTTGGGTTGGGTTAACGTGTACAAAGAGACAGATAGAAAGAGCTGTTGAAAACAAAGGGTTTTCAATCTGAGTTTACTATTCAGATTGGAAATGGAGGTGGAACAAATGTTGATTTCTTTCTAACTTCCATAGCAACCCACTCACGCTGAAGTTACGTGACTCAGAAGCTGTTTGCTTTAAATGCAGCCATATGGCTTTCAAACACTTTTGGTTTTATGCCCAGACACAGAATCATTATTTCTTCATTTTATTGTCCTGATAGACTCCAAATAACCAAACTTTATAATTAATATTAATTTTACTCAAATTAATCAGAAATTACATTTCTCGTGTTCCTGCAAGGCATGGCCAAAGGGCTTTACTTTTTACTTTAGAAAAATAAAGTGTTAACAGAAACCCACAGCAAAATTACGGCTGTATCCAGAAACCTAGAGGTTCTGCATTTTTTTAATACCCTGCATATATAATTATGCCAAAAAATACTTGTTCCTTGTTTATAATCTACTACTTTCTTATTATTACAAGTTCACATTTCTCAAGTGAAGGTTCAAACAGTGCACAGCAGTTGCAATAAGTGTATGCTCAAAAATCAACACTACACATCCATCAGAGTAGAGTACAAAGTCTATCAAGCCTGAAACACAGCCAGTTTTATTACACTAGACTTGCTTAGAGGTATTTAATATTCAAAAGCTTCATTACAACCTAGCAAAGTTATTTAAAATTAAAGCAAAATAACATGATGGTGGTTCATATCCCTTTTCCACTAAGGATTACTGCTAATTTTAGGAAGACATTTTGCATTATAGAATGGTTTGTTTTACTAGTTTCATTTTTCTACAATCATGTAGTTATTAGGTAGTTATGATTTGGTAATTATTAGAAAACAGAAACACACAGAACTACTTGACTAAAGGTCAGTTCACAGATCAAGACTATCTTGTCATCAGCCAGGAATTCACAAAGGGTTTACAACCACATAAAGAATATTTCACAGCACAAGTGCCCTCACATCACCCACTTTGAAAACAAACTCTTTCAAGATGCTGTATCTGTGTTTCTTTCCAGTGCCATTCACCAGTATTTCATAAAACTGAAATTTACCACACCCATCACATTTTAGCACAATACCACAAAATAGTCAGCCTTCAAATGTATCTGGTTTTCCAATTCAAAGACCATAGTATCAAAATGGACACTTTAGAAAAGCAGCACCCCTTTTTGTACAAATACAACTTATATCACAGAACAGCTGGTGACTCCCTGCAAAACACTCAATTCCCTGCTCAAGTCCTATACGGGCTGCCAGGTTGGCTTTGAGGATCTGTGGCATCAACACACAGCATTTCCACAGAAGTTTCCAGCAGAATTGCAGTGCACAATTTACAACCAATTCCTACCTCTAAAACTGCACCAAGCAAGAGTGAACACCATTATCCTTCCAACAGCCAAGAACTCTTCCTGCAGCCCAAACTTCCTGAGAAAATGGACCTAGCACAGGCTGCACACACTAACCAACATCATGCTTGTAGCCAGTGACTGGACTAAGAGGGAACAGACAGGCTGTAGCTGAAAAACATACATCATTTCCTAATTTACTTCTCAAGTGGGGGATGTGGAAATCTCAGCTCACATGTAACATGCATTTCCTGAAGGCCTGATAAAGGAATTACTCAAAAAGGAATGCCTATCCACTTCCCTTTAATTCAGTGCCTCAAAATTTTCAATGAGATTTTTCCCCCTTCCCAGTTTGACACAACACACAAGCATCTGTCATTCTAGGTATATATTAAAAACTACAACAGCCTGGTTTTACCTTTCTTGTTAGCAGCCCTCAGATACAGCCTTCAGATCAGAAACATGCAATAATGCTTCATTTTTCAAAATTGAAAACCCAAGAAGACTTTTTCTTTTGCCTGTCTGCATCCCTAAAGCTGTTATTATGCACCACCATCAGTGAGTGAGACAGGAATGCAACAGGGAGATTATTTATAGCATGGCCACAAAAGCCTTTATGAATATTGCAGGTTCACTGCAGATATCACAGCCAAACAGCACAAAGCATCCGTGCCTATAATCTCTTGAACAACTACTTCTCCACACCTGGAGAGCCAACAACAAATACAAAAGGAAGACTTATTTCAAGGCACACTTCAATCACTGAGCACATGAAAACAGATTCAAGCACCTGGATAATCCCTGAAGGCATCAAGACATCATTTTCCAAACAGCATTTGACTTCTCAACTGAAGTACTTCAGATTTTTATAATTTCTCATCAGCTGTTCACAGAAGTTCAGCACTTGATCACACACCCTCGTTCCTCCAACCAATACTGTGCCAATGGCAAACTGCAGTAAAAGATCTTCACTTACCTTGTCCTTGTCCACTGATCTGGTGACCCCACAGCATCAGAATTATTGCTAATATCCAGTGCATCCAGCCAACTACTCCGCCACTTCCTTGTCTTCCAGCCATTGCATTATTGGATGCTACACAAAGAAATATTATTTAATGTTTCAGTTATACCTCTTGGGAAATATACTTTTGGATGAAGGAAAGCAAAAAATTGCCGTAGATTTCCTCAGTACACATCTTCTATAACTCTACATTCAGATCCTCCCTGACTGTTTGCTCAAGACTGTCACCTCATAGGCTGCTACAAAATCAAAATAAGCTGCTTTGAAATGTTTGAACTTTTCTTTCATACAGAAAGCCCGAACTTCACCAAAAAAAAAAAAAACAAAAAAACAAAAAAACAAATCCAGCCAGGTCTAGAAGTCCTGAACAAGCAGCACTTCACTGAATCTCTTAGAAGTCTTATTGCATAGCACAGAAAATTTCCTGAGGCAAAACCCCACAATTAACTTAAAACTTGATTTTATTAAAACCTTGGGGTTTACAACGTTGAGATGTGTTATCAGTTGCTTTTCATTGTGGGTTTTTAGGGACCAACTGTGTCTTCCAGTTACCACATTTTTCACATTATAGAATGATTTGGGTTGGAAGGGACCTCAAAGCCCATCCCTTTCCACCCCCCTGCCATGGGAAGGGACACCTTCCACTATCCCAGGTTCCTTAGAGCTCCATCCAACCTGGCCTTGAACACTTCCAGGGATGGGGAATCCACAGCTTCTCTGGGCATCATCACTGGCATCAGCAACATTTACCTATTTATTACTCCCCAGCACACCTCCCCTTATAGCACTCTGACTCAGACCTGCTCCTTCAGAAGATCTGTTTAATCAAATACAGATTTGGCACAACTGTACCAATTACACAGGACTGAATGGAAAAAATAGAATGTCATTTCTAGTCTAAAGGCAACTGTCACAGAAATTAGTATATGAATATTTGGGAAATTCATCCAACATGTGAGAAATCTTGCATCAATAAGTAGTTTTTAAAAAGATGGTATTGTAAAAACTTCTTGTGCTTTTCTCCATTATAAAGAGCCTTAAAATTCTTGTCAATAGAACAATTTTTTAAAAAATCAACATAAAAAAAGAAAGGGAAAACACTACATAAACAGAAGTATATATTTACATATTGGCTGATTAAGCATACTTTCAATATTGCTATTACAGTAACTTTTCTTTTTAGAAAAGCTATTTTCCAAACTCATGGATGCAGCACCCATCCATAACAAAAGGTTTAACTGAAATTATAATTCTCAATTCTGATTGATAATCTCCAGTGAAAAATATCTCTGCTTTGTGAAACCTAAAACCCCAGTATTATTTACAGAATAAAAACCTAAGGAATGCTACAAAAGCAGACATGTAGAATACTATACTTCAGTTTCTCCCTTTCCCACCTACCCCCCCCCCACCGCCATGGAAGGAAGGCGGGCAGTGGAAGCTCCTACAAGAAGGGGCTTTGGTTGATTGGTTAAAGGGGAGGGGTAATTTTTCCTGTTTGCTGTGACTCTCAAACCTCCACTTTTGCATTTAATCAGTGCTCTAACCACCAGCCCAGATCACAAAACAGCTGCCCATGCACTTCTGCAGCTGCTCAGAATGAAAATCGTCCTTTGCTTCAAAACTGGGTGTGGAGGATAACCCTTTTGCACAGGGGAACCTCTCCATTGTTACAAACACCTTGATTTTCTTGTGAAGACCTTGTTTGAGGCCCCCTAGAGCAGCTGTTATTTCAGCAAAACAGTGCCCTCCCCATCCAGCACACACAGTTCCTCCCTGTCCCCTCTCAGGCATCTGGAGGGAAGAAAGGAAGGGATGATAAAAAGCTTTATTTGTTTTTGCCTTGTCTATTTTTGACTATTTAACCCCCAGAGGAAAGGAGAAGCAAACAACTGAATATGGGAACTCTAAAGCAAAAATGTAGAACAACAAATACAAATAAATGCCCTAAAAATATATGGACATTACCACTGCAAGGTCAAAGAAATAATTTTGTAGAATCAGGATCTTGGAAAAGAGATATTCTGTTTCATGAATATTCTTTCCTCAAACTAACAGACACATCCTTGATTCTCAGCCCAAGCAAACAGATGGTATTCAATTAGTTATTTACCTACTTTACAATTAATTAAAATGTCCAAGATAATTTTTGTTTTGACTGTGTCTACAGAAAGCTAGAGTTCCACAAAGAGCTGGCATTTGTAACTACAGCCCTACTAGCTGTAATATAAATATTACAACTAAGAAGGCATTAAGATGCTTTCCAGTACCTAAAGGTTTTTTCCAAGGGCACGTAAGGATAGAACAAGGGGGAATGGCCTCAGTGATGCCATCTGATTTTTTGTCTTTTCTTTTATACCCCTTTTATACTCTTTTTATAACTTCTGTATTCTTAGTGTTTTTTTAGCCTACATTCTTAGACTTGTTTGTCCAAGACTTGTTTAGGAGACTAAACATTTTAGAAGATTTGTAGTTAGGGATCAGTGTGCCCCAGACCCCAAGGTCCTCTCCAGAACACATTCTGTAAACTAAGATAGAACCATCCAGGGGAAGATTCCTTGGGGAGAGGGCTCACTCAAGCCTCTCATTGGGGAATCTTTGATAGATATGCTAATTAGCAACACCTATAATGTTATACTCAATCTATTGTGTGGTGTGCATTGAGGTGCATTCAACCTGGACATGGTGCACCTAAGGATCCTTAAAATAAATACAAAGGTAAAATCTTTTTTTCCTTTCTAACCATGTTTGATTCTTGATTCTAAGACCCAGACTGTAAGAGAGCAGGTTTAGATTAGATATTAGGAAGAAATTCTTTACTTTGAGGCTCTTGAGGCCCTGGCACAGGCTGCCCAGAGAAGCTGTGGCTGCCCCATCATCGGAAGTGTCCAAGGCCAGGTTGGATGAGGCTCTGAGTAACCTGGTCTAGTGGAAGGTGTCCCTACCCATGGCAGGGGGGTGGAACAAGATGATCTTTAAGGTCTCTTCCAACCCAGACCATTCTGTGAGAACATCAGAACCTCACCAGGAAATGTGTACATTTTAAAAAAGCCTTTTTGCCTTGAAAGTTCATAACTAGTAGACAGAAGCAAACAGCCATCTTACTAGGAGGAAGCCTAGACACCATATCCATAGTATTCCAATTGAAAACAAAAGAAGCAAGAAGTGTAAGGTTTTATTTTGGATCCAGGAGCCATTTTCTTCTCAACACAGGAACCATCCCTGAAAGAAAGAGTGAGGCAGAAGAGGCTGCAGGGACTGGGTGAAAGCAGTGCGCTTCACAACACAAAACTGCAAAGAGAGTGGGGGAATATAAGCTTTATAGATATTATTCCTATCATAGTTCTTGTCTTTTATTTGATAATTTGTAAAGGAAAAGAAGCAAAGAACAGTAACTGACACATATGTAACTGAAAGCTCAAACTACAGCTTCCATTTCCCAAGGAAAATTCAACAGGAGTCTTTCATTATAGAAGCAGAAAACTGTCTTGGATTCAAAACCATTAATCCCCTCTGAATCCTCAGCCTCACTTTTCACACAGGTGCAGGCAAACAGGTTTATCTCAAACAAACACATTTTTTAATTAAAGAACACTTCTTTTAATAGAGACTACATTGCAGTAAAAAAGCTTAACTATCAAGTCTGTAATTAACCTTTACAGCAGTTGGGTTTACACCAGTGCTGCTTCAGCCCCTCAAACAGAGGAATAAAATGACCAAGGACAGAATCAAGCCATAAGTATGTCAAAGCAATAGGAACAGCAGGTGAAACAGGTCAGGAGACACAGAGGACAGGAAAAAGTCCTTTTTTTTTCCACCATTTTCCTTCAGTTATCTTTTGAAGAGGTGAATAGAAATTACAATTATACAAAAAATAATTTAAAAGCAAGTTTTTGGTGTTGCAAGGCCTCTTGAAAGAAAAGCAAGATGCACAAATAACAATCTCAAATAGCACAAAAAAATTTATTAATTACTCTAACTCCATAGAGAAGACATTATTTTTATATTACCCTCCAAAGCTGCTACAAGAGAGAAAAACACCAGGCTAACAGGGAAATAAAAACTCACCTGGAAGACTTTCTCTCTCTTCTTTCTACACCAACAATTCTCCCTACACAAGTAGAAGAAAAGCCTAGGCCACCTCCCTCACCCTTTATAGCCCATCAAACCAGGCCTCAGCTGAATTAAATAACATCTCAACCTTACTGCAGCTGTGCTCACACATATCCTGCACCAAGACACACATGGGGAAAAAAAATAATAAAACAATTACCATCGCCTTCTATTTTACTCTTTTTTCTTTCTCCTCTAAACTTGCATGTATAACTCTACCTGATAAATAGCCATGAGACTCACCAGCTTCACAGCCAAAAGAAAAATGGCAAGAGGACCTTCTTCACATTTATTGACAATTAACTGTAAGTAATTTAGAGTGAACCAGGTGCAGTCAGTTGGCAGGAAATCAGGGAACACGGATAAATCTGTCATATAAAGGACTATAACAAAGTCTGAAGTTTGTTTTAGATGAGACTTCTGTTGAAGTAGTGTTGGCATGAAAAGCTGGGAGGCTTTCAGCTGTATTTCCAGAGATTTGTTGCCATCTCAATGGCATGATCCACTAAAACTCATGGCTTTGCAGAATTTGTTTTGGGGGTGGCAACAACTTACATGTTTTTTGCTTTCCTTCTGTTACTGCCTGGGTTATTTTATATGCTTTTGTCTTGTTTGAATCACTGAGTACATCAACTATGTGGACTTAAGTATCCTTTTTAGTATAATCAATTTATAAGTTTCTATACAAAGATATATTTTTAAAAAATAGTATTTATTCTATGCAAACATACACTCCATAAATCTTTAGCAAATGACAAAAAAAACATGCCAGCTTCCTGGCAAATCATGGGAATGTCACTTGCCTCATAAAAGTGGAAGTTACCATTGCAGATGAAGTAGAATTTAGCCACTTAGCTCTATATTTAAAGAACAGCTTTCCTCTCCACACAGCACCTATGAAATACCTGGTATAGACAGTAGGAAGCGATAAATGGCTTCTCTGGCCATTGTTAATGCCGCCAGCCTCACATATCAGCTGGATCTATCTCTCTGAAATGGCAACATGATACAAGAGTTTTAGCAGGTACATAAAATGTTTGGAGTTTCACAGTTGTGAAAAGAAAGGGGGAAAAAATCAAACCCCAAAATACTGTTTAAAAATCACCAAACTCAAAAAATATCCTATAAATATTTTGAATGTTGATGTCTAAGGAAAGTCCGAGGACAGACTAAATTTTTCTAATACAGATTATAGTCTAAAGTGGATGTATTTTTACATCCCTGAGACAAGATTCTTGTGGAAGGTATCTTTTCAGCTTTATACTGGCTAGCGCTTGTATTTCAATGCCTTAGAAAGCCTCGAGCAGCCTTGAGACGCAGCACGGGCGATCTAGCACTTTAGTAGCTCTAAAATCGGTACCTGAATCAGCTGCAGAGCAAATACCATCAGCAGAAGCAAAGAGGGAGAAATATAGCTCCCTGCTCGCTCAATTCCCTGCAGTTAGAAGCCTTCAAATGAGACAGACAACCAGAGATGTTCACAGGAAAGTTGCTGAGCTGAGAGAGAGGCGGAGCCTCCGCTTGACCATCTTTTATTAGGAGAAGGGGAAAGGGGAGGACTGGGGGTGGACCTGGGGTGACCGGCCAGTCACACACTGCTGAAGAGTCTGAATTACATTTGGCTTTGCCCGCGCTTGGAACAAAGGAGCTCGGAGCACATGGGCAGGGATCGCGTGTCTTTGGGAGGGGGAGGGGAAGCTCAGAGCAGGCAGCAACAGATTCTGACATTCCTTGCATGCACAAAAGTCTGTGGTACCAGCAGGCCTGTTTATATCCACGTAACTGAAATCAGAGCCTGGTCTGATGCATTTAAAATAATTGAATTTATCGCTGATGTCTTACTTTGCCTGTTACAAATACTGTATTTTTTAACCTCCTTTCTGTTAGTACATTACCAACGACTTATAAATACAAGCTCCCTCAGAGGGCTATCTGTGGAACCAGATACTATGTGATAGGACTTCCCTGCAGTATCAGGATTGTTTACACAATGTAATGATAAGATTTTGCCTGTTTAAATTCGGAGCCAGTACAAGAGCAGCTTAACAAGGTCCGTACCACACCAGAGGTTTCCAGTGCTGCCCTCGCTGGGCCAAAGTACTCCTGCTCCTCAATCCAAGCTGCCAGACACAACCTTTGTGCATAGAAGGTGAAAAGCCATGAACTCCCATGCAGAGCTGAACAGATAGCCGAGGACATCTGTCAGCTTGGAGGCATCCATGGTTCAACTGAGATGGCAAATCCATTGCTGGAACACAGATTCTTGTGACATTAGAAGGGAGGCCTCTGCAATTCATGGAATCATAGAACCTTAGAAGGGTTTGGGGTGGAAGGACCTGCCATGGGCAGGGACATCTTCCACCAAACCACATTGCTCACAGCCCCATCCAACCTGGCCTTGAACACTTCCAGGGATGGGGCAGCCACAGCTTTTCCTGTGCCAGTGCCTCACCAACCTCACAGCAAAGAATTTCTTCCTAATATCTAATCTAAACCTACTCTCTGTCAGTTTGAAGCCATTCCCCCTTGTCCTGTCACTCCAGGCCCTTGTAAATAGTCTCTCTCTGTCTTGCAGGCTGCCTGCAGGTGCTGGAAGGCCATAATTAGGTCACCCCAGAGCCTTCTCTTTCCCAGGCTGAACAATCCCAGTTCTCTCAGCCTTTCCTCATGGCAGAGCTGCTCCAGCCCTCTGATCACCTTGGTGCCTCCTCTGGGCTGGCTCCAGCAGGTCCCTGTCCTTGCTGTGCTGGGACCCCAGAGCTGGATGCAGCACTGCAGGTGGGGTCTCAGCAGAGCGGGGCAGAGGGGCAGAATCCCCTCTCTGCCCTGCTGCCCACGGGGCTTTGGATGCAGCCCAGCACACGGGGGTTTCTGGGCTCCCAGAGCACACGGCCGGGGCATGTCCAGCCTCTCACCCACCAGCACCCCCAAATCCTTCTCCCAGGGCTGCTCTGGATCTGTTCATGCCCAGCCTGGATTGGTACCAGGGTTTGCCCCAACCCAGGTGTAGCATCTTGGACTTGGTCTCATGAGATTCCCATGGGCCACTTCTCAAGCTTGTCCAATCCCTCTGGATGGCCCCGTCCTTCGGGAGTGTCAACAGCACCCCTCAGCTTGGTGTCATCTGCAAAACTTGCTGAGGGTGCTCTTGATCCACTGTCTGTGTCATTGATTATGTCTTCTTCAGTTCAGCATGCCTGTGGTGTAATTACAAACTTTCCAAAACATATTTAGTAAGAGTGATTCAGAACATCAGATAGCAATTATTGATTATCCAGTAATGTATTAAATCATTAAGTCACTAACTTATAATCAGGTTTGCTTTCAGAACCTTTCAAAGTAACCTTTAAGTAACTATTGATTCTTCCATACTCTCTGATTAAAATTTAAAGGGAAAAATGTAAGAGATGCAATATTTTTAAGATAGAATTTTTTTAACATCAGATTAATGTTATAAAGAAAACAACATATGTACTGTTAGGAGAAATAAAAATTACCTACAGACACACTGTAACTGTGAATTAATGATTCCTGAATGAAGGCAAATATGTTTCAAGGCCTTTAGAAAGATAGTTTCTTCCATTCTTTTGTGTATAGAAACTTACCAATTTCAGTTTTATGAAACACTATGAACCTTCATGGCAATTTCATTATAACTAAAAAGGGTTTTTTTCCCAAAATGAAAAAGAATACTTCCTTTGCAATAGAAAGTTTAAATATTGGATGACTTTAGCTTTTAAGATTTTTCATCCAGTTGTTCAGATGACAGGCTCTGATACAGGAATTGGCTGTACCACTATAGATAGCAGAAGATACTTGTGGAAACTGCAACCGTTTACTTTGCAGATGGTTAGACTAGATCACGTGAATGATCTGACTGGGGAATATCTGTGGGCTGCACTGGTCAATCTCACTAGGTTTGTATAACTTTTGTAACAATCCTAAAAGGAGAATATCAGCCACATTCAGTTGACACAGATATTTCAGTATTTAAGTCTGATTCACAAAAGAGAACAAATCCAAGGAGTAACTAGAACTGTGACCAATAAACATAAGTTCCCTAATTACAATCACTCATACAATCTGCTTTTACATTAACAGATCAAAATCAATATAATTGACGTGTGTTCCACACAACCATTTGTTTTGGTTTTCTTTGCTATCTCATACACTGAGAAGTAAACTTACAATGCATTAAGAAATTTCAGGTAACCGGCTCTGTCAATGCGGCATGAAGGATGAGGAAAAAGTGAGTAGAAGAGTAATACATTTTTCACAAAGTATTGGATCCCATGAACAAGTTAATGATGTTTTAAAGTGAGAAAATGTGTGGACCAAAAGTTTTCAAGTTACTGAGTGATAATAATGGGGCCATCTATTGTGCATCCATCACCTTGAAGTGCCTGACACATATTTTGGACTGTCTTCATGCATTTCCTTTATGATGATTAATAGTGGCATTGTACCCTCTGAAATAGCAGCCTATCACAAAGAGAAAGATGTACTAAGTTAAATTCAGATGATAACTATTTTGATCTCAAACACATATGGAGAATAATACTGGAAGATTAGAAAAAAAAAAAAACCAAAACCTTGTGAGAAACACTCATGTCTAAAATGAGGGTCCACAACAAACAAAGAGCAGAGAAAAAGGAGCAGGGACAAAATCCACTGTTAAAACATCAGCACTTCTTGGAAGCATTCATTATTCTGATCTCTTTTCCCCACTCTACATTTACATTAGAAAACAGTGAGGTTTAAGATGTATTTTCTTGTGTTACACTTCAAAGGAGAAAGGGGGGCACTACAGTAGATAACTAAATTTCTGTAAAAAGGAATAAATAAAAGATGTTGTGTATCACTTGCCCACCTTTCATGTCCTGGACATGCTGCTGTGGTCTGGTTTGTCTCTAACACACATCAGAAGCATGCAGAGGTTGATGTAACTTAATTTTTTCCTTATAGGATTTTGAACATTTTGGCTAAAGCATTTCTTCACTTTTTTTGTAGTGGATGGGGAAGGAAAATTAGAATAGAGACACTCCACCAGTGTGAGTGAGGCTGAAAGCAAGTCTTCCAAGCCCCCTAAGGTGACCAAAAAAACATAAAGACTTTTCAGTGCAAGTGTGCTTGTGCTGACACATTTTAGCCTACTGCTTAGAAGGATGAAGATACTATGCAGATACTATGGCTCAGCAAACAAGCTCTAACCCAAACTTTCTCTTTTCAGTGCTTGAATTTAGCAGGGGAATTTTCAAGGTGAGCCCTTTGCTCTGACTCAACAAGAAAAAATAAGGGGAAAAAAAAAATCTCTGTTCCCATCAGAAGAGTGGGTATAATGACTCTCTGCATGAGCGTCGTATGTATATTTAATGACTGGAAACCACTCTGAAATATCTGGATGCATCATACACAAACGGGAATGGTGAACTGCTGCTGGAACTCGCTCAGGAACCATGCAGTCCTGTGTTCTCAAGGGAGTGCAGAAGCACAACCACGTTCCAGCTCCCCCAGCATGGGAGCATGGCTGCAGAAATCAATTATTCAGTCTCTTACAGCAGCCAACAGACTTGCAAGTCTTCATGGAGAGCAGCTAAGGGATGGGAGATGCCAGGCTGACCTGGGGATCTGCTCAGGTGCATACCAGCAGGGTAGTAAAGTCTGAATAGGTTTGTCAAAGCCTGACACCTCTCCTAACCACCAACAAATGAGTACGTCCCAGTTGTGCTATTTGATATGCACAGGATTTCCTAATGTGCCTGAGAGCAACTTTGGTTCCTGCTGGTTTTTTTTGTATTTTTTTTTTTTTTGGTACAGTTACAAATGTTTGCAATAATATTGTACAGGACTGTTTGGAAAAACTAAATTAGCTGGAGGTTGATCTATTGAATACATTCCAATGAAGCATCACATAGTATAGCTAAGAAATCGGATCATGATTTAATGAGTTATTAAATTACAGTGTTTTCTATATACTACATATTTTTACATTATTACCACTAACAAGGAATACTAGCGCAGTTATTCTTGTAAATCCCCCCTGCCTGACCTAAAGTAATTTTGATGGACTTGGAAAAAAAAAAAAAAAATCAGGGCAGAATAACTGTGAAGAATGGGAAAAGTCAAAAAAACACCTAATTTTTTGAGTGGGAGTACCAACAAAGATGGAAACAGTTGGTTAGGGCTATTTTTCCTGTTATGTTGAGTATGCAAAATTCAAGTAGGCATAAATCCCAGGGGAATGAGACTGGTAATGTTCCACCCGTACCAGAAATCATACCTTCATATGTTCAGAGAGTGCATAATTTACCAAAAAGCGTTTGGAGAGTAGTCTAGAAGTTTTTAATATTTATTGGAATTTTGCTTACATCTCTTTCAAAGGATCTCTCCAGAGTTTAGCTATCTGGGCTTCCATAAGATAAAAAGCACGGTGGCTAGTAAATTTTAAAATCCTCAAGAACTTCTTTGAATAACTTTCCTATGCATAACCATGTTGCATCTCATGATTTTAAAGACCTGATCCATGAGAGCCAGAAACTTGTACCTTTAAGGGCAGACACCCTCTGTGACTTGAAGAGGTCTTTATTCTGACCAAGCTTCCTGAGAATGTGGCATCTTAAATCCATTGTTCAGCCAATATTTTATATCCCTGATTCTAGGCTCTAGCTAAGTGGGGTTCTGTGACAGAAATTTCTTGTTTAAGGGGTGAAGAGGGAAGGAAATACAGCCATTAGTTTCAATTTACTGCTGTGGGGCTTTTGTCTTCTGTTTAAAAGAAAAACTAGCATTGTTGGAGGCCTTGGGTTTTGAAAGCTGTCTTAATGAAAAAAAAAGCAAAGCTACTTTCCAAATCATGGTTTAAAACAGGTTAGAAAAGAAGAAAATATTATACTGTGAAAATCAACATAATATTTAATATTGGTTTTCCCACAGCCAAGGGCATGCTACCTTCCAGAAGCCCAGTCATGACTCCCAGTCAAACACCATGAAGCTGTGAGGTGCAGGGTAGAACTGATGAAGAAATTCTGCTGATTGAGAAGCAGACCAGCAGATAAAAGAAAAATCAATGCCTGAGCATCAGTACAGTGTAATAAAAGCAATATCTCATTTTGACACCTTGACTGAGGGGATTTTTTGGACAAAGACTGCCATTATTTTTCTACTTTCACCTAAGTTTAACCCCTGATGTCATGTTATGTTTTTCTGTGACTCCCGCCTCAGCTCCAATTGCAGCCACAGTGCTTGTTTCTGTCTTTCATAAAGGCTGATACTGTTCTGTCTTCTTCCAAGATTTTTCTCTCCCTCTAGAGTAAGCTAAACATACACTAGGAGATCAGTGTATGATCTCTAATGAGTGGAAACCACTCTGAAATATCTGGATGCATCATACACAAATGGGAATGGTGAACTGCTGCTGGAACTTGCTCAGGAACCATGCAGTCCTGTGTTCTAATAACTTCACTAAATATTGTGACTATGATACTCAGATAAACAGATATTTGGTTTCCCTCCAAAGGGGCAGACTGCTTTGTCCTTCTCACAAAATATTTTATCAGTACAGACTTCATAGGTGGTCATTTGTTGTTCCTTATAACTTCTAGCTGACCTTGGAACAGGTTCTCTTCATTCAAGGTTTAAAGACAAAGCCCTTGAGCTGAAGGCACTCCTAAGTTTTTTCATGGAGCTGAACTGTGGGTAAAGATTTAATCTGATGCCAATTCCCCACATTCATTAAGGTCAGTTATTCCACAGAAAAACCCAAATATTCCAAGGGAATTGATGTCAGATAAACTGTTTCTCCACTGCCCAGACAACCAACAAAGAAAAGCACCACTTCAAAACACTCTTTAAATAGATGACTTGGCTTTCAGCTTTGTAGGCGTGTTAAGAGATTTCAATTGCTACTTGTGAAAATGCCTGATGATGTCTCACAGTTGGGAAACTTAATTTTAGCACAAACAAGAAGTCAAGGAGGGACAAAGGAAGGTAATATCGCCCACCTAGTACTTGAACCTGCACAAAAATTCGCATTGGAAACATTAATCCAACTAAAATTCAGTTAAAACATAGTAAGAAATAGCTTTCATCCATAATGTTACTTCTTTTTCTTACTGTTTCTTTAAAAAATAAGATTGGTGGGATTCTTGTTCATATTTATTCTGATGCTTACAACCTACCTAATTAAGGAATTTTGGAATAAAGGGACTTTCAGTATAAGCATTTTTTTCTGTTGATTTTGAGAACCCTATTTGACATCAAAACAGATACCTTTTAATTAATTCTGAAGCCAGAGTAAAATGTGCAAATGAAATTCATAACTACTCAGAGAAACAGCAAACCATAACTACACTATAAGAACTCCAGCAGCTTGAGCAACACACGGATCACATGACAGTCCTCTGCATGCAGGCAAAGGTCATTTAAGAGAGGAAAGACACACACTTACACCCAATTGCTACATATTAACTAAAAAGAAACTATACGTCTGGTGTTTTGAGTTTTCCCCAATGGCACATGGGTTATTAATGTTACCAAGACTGACACCTAAATGTCCACTGTAACTGTTGGTTATAGCAACAACCTTGTGAATATCCTGTGCCCATATTAATCATTCTCATTCCATTAATCATTCAATCATTTCTCTGACTGACATTGCTGATGGAGCCTTGGATGGGAAGATGCAGGTAAACACCCCCTACTTGCACCAGATTTGAGCTGCAGTAGAGTGCACCTATTTCTCACTGCCCAGCAGGAGACATGAGACAAGGGAATTAATACTTTTAGAATTTTGCCTCTGTAGCTCTGGCTTACACTTTGTGTAATGACCAAAAGCAGCCACCTATGTACTTGCTATACACTACACTTGCTGTACAGTGTACACTTGCTGTACACTATATCCAGCTGTGCCAGAGAAATAGTGAAATGTGCACCAGGTATGAAGTACCTGAAATGTAACAAGTAACATGTAAGTCCAAAATTAGTTTCCATCATTAATTTCTATAACATTAGGAATAAAATATGGTTGGTTTTCCACAACTGTTTTAATTCATGAAGTTTATTTTATGTAGGTTATATCAGAAATTAGTAACCCAGTATCAACAACTTTAAATAGCAGGCCATAACTTTGGCTAGAAGGATAACTACTTCCCTGGATTTACAGCTGGTACCCTGCCTATTCTTGGCCCAAGATTTTTAACAATAAAGTTAGTTAGAGACTATTTTTGCAATCCTAGAGGCCTTTGTAAGGACCCATGTGAGTATTACTATTCCTTCTTGATCATAAATGCTTTATCTATAAAAGACATATGTATGCAGTGGATATATTGCCACTTATCTAAACTTATGAGAATGACCAAAAAAAAAAAAAAAAAAAAAAAGCCTCATTCTGAATTGGTTGCGCAGAGCTTAAATTTATCAGGCTGGGTTCTCTTTGGTGCAACATGCCTGTACTGAAGTGTCATCACACTCATTTGCATTTGTATTACTTCTCCCAAAGCTAATTGCAACTATCTTTCTTGCCTAACTTTTTTCTTAGTATTAACTTCAGCAAAATTTAATATATTATGCTAGTTCTAAATTAATAAAGGAAGTCTGCAATTTCCAGTTTACATACTGCACTCTAATACCTTTTATGAGCTGAACTGCTTGGTATATTGTGAACTATAATTTGAAATAACTGACATTTTCATGCATTAAATTGTAGGTAAAATAGGATAAACGAGCAAAACTCCGATGCTCTTTCTTCATGCCAGCACGTTCCTGACTGCTCCCTTAGCTTTGGCATTAGGATTCTGAGGGATGCCCAGAACAAGCCGAGCTGGAAGCACAGCTCAGCTTTGCACCAGGTGTTATCCCCGCTGCCCTTGAGCTCCGCGCCCCCGGCGCCCACCGACCTCTCCCGCTTTCCCACCCCCAGCCCCGGCCAAACTTGGGGAAGTGACCTGGCGGGAGGCACCTGCCGAGGGAGCAGCCGGCGCCGGGCGGGGCGGTGCAGGGACCGGGGGCTGCCTCTGCCCGGAGAGGCGCTGAAGGAGGAGGATGCTCCGCCGCGCCCGCCCCCCGGGGTGAGCCCCGGCCCGGCTCGGCCTGTGCTGGGTCTAAACCGCAGGATTCCGCCCCCATCCCCTTTTTTTTAATCTCTCAGCTTCTGCCCCCACCTCTTACCTGGGCGGCGGGAGCCCCGAAACGCGGTCCCGGGAGATGCGGGAGGCGCCCGAAGTTTGTCGGGGGAGGGAGGGGGCAGATCCCGCTGGAATTAAAGCCCCCGGAGTGCGCGGTCCGCAGTTTGCACAGCCCAGGAGGAGGAAGCTCACTTGCTCTGTTTAAAGGGGGTAAAAAAGAAGAAGGGGAGCGGATGGAGAGCGAGGGGAAGGCCCCCGTTCCTACGGGCTCCTGCAGCCGAAGGGAGGAGTTAGTTTAATTAGAGGCCGCGCTCCCGGGAAACGTGCCCGAGTGGGCGCACGGACGGGCGGGGCGCGAAAGTTGCGGCGCTCCGCAGCTCCAGCACCGCGGACAGCGGCACCCGGCCCGGCCCCGGGGCACCGGCAACAGCACATGGGCCAAACCCCGCCTGCTGGACCGTGCTGGAAGATCGGGCAAGCTGCTCCAGTCGTAAATTTTTATCATCCTTTGAAGATGGCATGCTATCTCTCCTGGGAATATGCCAAGTGGTTTCTGCCAGCAGTCTCTGAAAATAGGGATCAGCTCATGAGTGCCTGAAGAATCAGTGATATCCCCCCTAATACACAGAAATCATACTTTATTGCATGCATTCTGACAGATGAGTGATCCACTACCACTGGCTGGCAAATATTATTAACCTTATTCTGCAGCTGAGGACATTGGGATAGAGAGGTTAAGAAATGACTGAGGTTTCACACATAGAGCCAGATCCCTGTATGATTCCAGATGTGCATGTACTTAAACTGTAGAATGATTTTCCTCTTCAAATCATTCCTTTCCCTCCCCCTTGCTTCTTGTATTTAATCATGGAACCAAGAGAATCACAGAATAGTTTGGGTTGGAAGGGAACTTAATGGTCATCTCGTTCCACCCCCCTGCCATAGGCAGGGACACCTTCCTCTAGACCAGGTTGCTCAGAGCCCCATCCAGCCTTGGACACTCCTAGGGATGGGGCAGCCACAGCTTCTCTGGGAAGCTTTAAGTGTAGTGCCTCAATAACACTACCAGCTACAGCTTGGTTATCAACACTTGAAGTGTTTACAGAGCTTCTCCAAGCACTATTTCTCTGAGAAATATGACTTGAAGTCCTCCAGAAAATTGGTATTGTGAATGTAATGCCTGAAAATAAAGCAGCATAGTTTTGTGAGGAACAACCAACAAGGAGCATGAGACCAGAACCAGATTTTTTTTTCCACAGAGATGTCCATGAAGCAATTCAGATAAGAGTTCACATTTTAGGTGCTCTCAAGCAGAAAGGGAAGTATTCACCTTTTGTAAATCTCAGCAATAAAAATTTCCATAATTCCATAAATGCTTTTTATCTCAAGAGTATGTTAAATATTAAGTAAACATTCCAGGACAACAAAAAAGCTGTGTTTCAGCATTGTCAAAAAAACATTGCTAAGTTATTTTGGAAAAAAAAAATTATATTTTACATTGAGAAAGGAAATTTTCATTACTAACAATTCACATAAAGTGTAAACAAAAAGAACCCACCACTTGCTGTTTGTTGAAAATAGTTTAGTGATTGAAAAAAAAATAGAAGCAGACTTGGGGAAAGTTCATCAATGATCAAGAAAGACAAGGGGTAGGTACGGTTATCTTAGAAACAATATGCATGACCCTTCAGTTCATCAATATTTATATTATGTACTTTTGTGCATGTCTTTTCTAAGTACCTGTATGGCATGAGAATACAAATTACAGTTGTGGAAATGGAAGAGAGTATGGAAGGCTGGACAGACGGAAGTAATTAAATAATTATTTAATATGTATGCCTTTTATTTTAAATTATACATGCAATTCCTCACAGCCTGCCCAAGGTGTTTACTGTTTAACGTACATTTAAAAATGTCTTCTTTTTCTACTGAGCTTCCTTTTGTTGGCTAAGAAAATATTTTAAATATATGTATGTACATACACACACACGTGACAAAACCTAGAGCCAGGCATTTACAACATTTTACAAAATGGAGCAAAACTAGAGGAAGGACAGACCTTGAAATCTCAGGATCTGAGATGTAGACAGTAACATAAGCTTAGGAAAGGGCGTTTAGATCGCAACACACTTAAAATTGCATGGTGCAAGTTTCCCCAACAACAGCCTGAAAGCAGGTGTGCCAGTTAGGCTCCTCACAGATTGCACAGCGAAGACACAGGCCTCTTTAGTGGAAGTGTCTTGGAGCATATCCAGTACTGATCCATGACTATAGATATGACTGTGTCAAAACTCAGGCTGCTCTGGCTTTGCACTCAGAAGTCACCTTGCTGTACAGATGGTCTGAGAGATGAAGCATGGAAGAAGAGAGCTAAAATGCTGGTGGCAGAAGTCATGAACTGAATGGGACCAACTGCACGAAGCAATGTATGAAATATCCTGCTGTGGCAGAGAAGACTTTCTTTGCTGCCCTGGGCTAGCCACTAGCTCCCATTTAGGAAGCTCATTTAGGGTAGTGTCCAGTTGGGTATGCTCATTTTACGGGGCAATCAAAACCATCCTCATGGTTAACACCTGGCAGTGTGGGTAGCGCTGCTCTGACATGGCATGAGTTCTTGGCATCCATGGCCTCAGTGCAGTTTCCACCAGACAAAAATTTTTCTCAGATAGTGAAAAATCAAAATCAAACAAGGGCCAAACAGTTACTATGAGAAATTATCAAGGACTGAATAATGATCAGCTTAGAATGGAATTAAAATTACAAGATGCATATACATATTTTGAAGACGAGATCTTTGGCCTCCTCCGCTTTTGCTATAGAGCACACAGGGTCCTCTTATGTCAGACACAAACAAGTATGGGACAGCAACAGCAAAAATCTGCCTTCACTGAAGACCTTATAGTCTATTGAGGTAAAAGTCTGGAGAAGAATAATTACTGTGTGGGCAGCATAAGTTTTATGTGTTCTTAATTATTCATTTCTTTGCTGCTAAGTGCTTTGATTTAAAAATGATGTGATGTGTACATGCAGTGTTGATACTCAGATAACTTGTTTTGGTAATATAACAAGGCATATGATGTAATGTCAATAGACTGCACCTTGTGTGCATTACAGAGCTTTTCCATGTGGATGCTTATCCTCTAGTGACAGCTAATGATTCCTAATACGTGCACAGGGTAAAAAGAGACTGCTGTGATAGACACTTAATAAACAGTTAAACAGATTGCTGGGAGAGCCAAGAAAAAAGCCTCAAAATTTTGGCTTTGAACTGGTTTTGGAATTATATAAACAGATGCAACAGATTTGAATATGAAGAAAAGGAAAAGCCTGAGGGAGAAAGATACTGAACTACTGCAGATATTTGTTCATAATTACAAACCTATCATCTTCCCTTCCAAAAATATGCTCCAAGCAACACCAATTTTACAGTGTATTCCAAGGAGTAATCCAAGCTCAAAAATATTAGTTACTATAGGGCACAATGAATTTTCTTCTCCAGGTGTTTCAGTAAAGGAGTACAAAGTATCTAATTAAATGTAAACATCCAAGTGGGTATTCATGCCTTCCATCTGAATTACTGCCTAGGAAAAACTCTCTGTCGACTATACAGAAAAGCTACATTTCTGATCATATCACCTAAACAGTGATAAGTAGATGTCTTTCATTCTCTTTTTTTCTTTTTTTTTCCACATCCATTAGTTCTGAAGCAAAATAGAACTGGAAATACACAAAAGAGAGAGAAAGGGAAATAAAGTCTAGACAATTACTCTCATTATGGCTCGGCCACTCGGGAGTAGTAGCATTTATTGCTCAGGTCTTGAAGGAAGAGGATTTACACGGGACAGGTATCAATAGCTCACTGTTCAGAGCAAAGAGGAAATGCTCACCTTTATGCAATAACTGTGTGCTATGTAGTCTTTTTAAACACATATCGTCTATACTATTTACTGGGAGGGCAGTGAAGCACTGGAACAGGTTGCACAGACAAGCTGTGGATGCCCCATCCCTGGAAGTGTTCAAGGCCAGGTTGGATGGAGCTCTGGGCAATGTGGTCTAGTGGAAGGTGTCCCCACCCATAGCAAGAAGTTGAAATGAGATGAGCTTTAAATTCCCTTCCAACCCAGCCCACTCAGTCATTCTATAATCCAATGCAAGAACATTCATGTGAGAGTCATCCTAGTTCTGCTGTAAAGTGTGTCTTTCTGGACAGCTTGTGGGGTTTTTCTTGGTTTGAGTGTTGTTGGTTTAGTTTATTGTTTGGCGGGGGTTTTTTTTGTGTTTGGGATTTTGAAGATGTTAGTATTACTGATAGGTAGCAAAAAAGAGCAGGAAATCACCTCCTGTAGTCAAGATAGGAAGATTTATTAGAGCAACCATCTTTCTTCTCTGTCTCTATGAATATTTGTCCCATTGAAATTAGTATTTTGGCAGTAATTTCAGCAGAATTGGGATGTCATTAAACAATTTTAGTAGGTATGAGGTATGAAGGCGTCAACAAAATGAGAGGAGGATGGAGAATAGGCTGTAAATGTAACATCTCTAATTAAACCTATAATGAAATATAAGCAAATCACTATCATAACTACTGTGATTCACATTTTCTTTTTAGAAGCACATCTACTAATCCCTTTCTTTTCCCCAGTCAGCCTCAACTTAAGAGTCAGATTTACATTCTACTTGCCCAAAGTTCTTCACCAATTTGAAGGATTTCTGACACAGAAAACAGATGTGACAAATCAGAGCAAACCCATCATTGTGATATGAGACACGAGTTCAAAATAAAGTATTGGATTTTCAGGATGAACTAAGAGGTCATTCACCTTTTTCCAATTGCTCATCTTAACAATTAAGACTTTGAATGATAATTTAATTTGAGTTGTGTCAAAAATAGTTGTACTACTATAACAGTGCTGCATAATTACAAGTATAATCATGCTTTTGAGTGAAAATTAGCTCCTGAACTCCTTGTAGGGTAGAAGGTTAAGCACTTTGATTGCATCCTACCTAGAATCTGACCCAGAATCTCAGTTTCATAATGCCAGACCAATTTCTAATTGATTTTATATCACCATTGATTATTACAGCTATGTAAGACTTCATCCAATTGAGTTATAGAGGAGGGGAGGGGGAAAAATCTATCACAAAGATACAGAAGCATCCATCAAAGATGCATTTAGAGCAAATGGACAATGCACTTTTTTTTTTTTCTTTTTAAAGTTGTAATTGTATTCAAGGGAATGACATTTAGCAGCCATCCACTGTAGGTTATTGAAATATTCTGTGACCTTGGCTCCACTTCCAAATGGAAAGCAAAACCACAAGCAAAACTGCAGGGAATATAGAAATCAAATTTTGGTCTCAATTACATTGTTTTGAAAATGTTCAATAGTATGTTAACGATCTTAATTAGTCTCAGAGATACCAATTTTGGAATCAGTGCTTAGCCAAAAACCACATGTTGAATAAGCCCACAATCTTTAAATGGGCAGAGTTCAAATACATGAGTGAATCTGTACATATTTACTAGAGTAGCCCAACTATTTGGTGAGAGCAGAGTTTTTTCCCAAATAGTTGTACCAGCAGTCTTGTATAAGCCCAACACATACATGCAGAGCACATTATAGCTTAGTTCATTACTTTGTAAGATTAAATCATGGTGATACAGCTGCAGTCACATTGGATGGGCATTTTCCACCCTCCTATATCCTGGCAATTAGAGCAGTAAGCATGTGTTTAGCAGTAACGCTCTTTTTTTATTCATGTCACTACTTCTTGGAATCCAAAATCAGAGTCAAAATGAATTTTTTTTTTACTTTATTTCAGAAGAGACAGGAAAGCGTAGAAGTTGAAGGCCATCCCCTCAAGTGCCAGTCTCTTTAATAAAGAGTTATTTATTACAGCTTGAGTCTGTTCACTGAATTTAGCTGTTAAGTAAAGGAGTAGGAAGAGAGGAGAGAGAGAACAGAAGCTCTTTGCCTGACAGCAGTTGTTAGAACAGCACTCCTGATTATTGTAATGGGTTCACTTGCCAAATGCCTTTCATACCAAAAGCAAGGCTATTAAACGTGAAGTTGAGATGGGGGATGGCTTTTTCCCCAAAGTAAAAGTACTCTCCATATCAACCCCCCACCAATGAGCATTAAAAGCATTTTGATGCATGAGGGAGTCTTATTTGCAGGGGGACATCACAGCATCTACCTGTCCTTTGTGGCTTCTGAACACTTTGTTCATAACAATGACTCGGTACATAGGAGTCCTTTTAGACTTTACTAAAAACTAAGGTTTAGTTTTATCTCTTTTTGATCAGTAGCATTCATAAATAAGGTCTCTTTCTCACCTCCCACTCCCTGGAAACAATGTGACTGACTGAAGTGAAAGCCTTTGCTCATCTTTTCAGCTCTTTAGCAGCAAAATTCCTTTAAAAAAATCAAAGGTCAGTGTTGGTTTTTTATGAGCCAGTAATCTTCCCCCAAAACTACACAGTACTAAATGAATATTTGGATACTTTAAAATGGACAAACAAAAACCCTGCACTTCAAACACTTCCTCTACTGACTGAGAGGCAAAAAACTTTGAGCAGCATAGAAGAAAGCAAGCCTTTAATTCCTTTTAAAGGAACACTTCTCCCATGCCTTCGTCAGGGCACAGCTGTCACAAGTGGGGCTGCTGCAGGTTAAGTGACAGAGCACAGTGCTGGAGCAAATGCCAGTGGGAGGGAGAGAACTCCAGAGCTTCCCCCAGCCTGGGAGGTCTGGTGCTGGGAAAACACATTGCGAGGAACACATGGATAGGTGGGGAAAATCATAGCTGAAAAGACTGATGATTGCTCCTACGAAAAGTGCAGTGGAGGCAAATACTACACGCTTCCTGTCATGGAAGTGGAGTGATTTTAGACATCACAGTAGAACTGAAAACATGAAGATGCATCAAAAAGGAAGGAATTCATGGTCTTGCTGATCCTTTTCAGTAGGAAAATGATCCCTCAATGAAGGCAATTATTCACTGGGTATGTGGTAACCCAATTGGAAAGGGATTAGGAAAAATGAATCACCCCAGTGACTGGGATTCTGACACATAATTTTACATTAAAAACAACAATTAAAAATCCGCTTTTCGACTCTTTATTTTAGAAGGGGTGTTCTGACACCTCATCAGTGTTGCTAGGACCAAATTCACACACACAAGAATGTAAGGACAACTGGAACACTCAGTAAGGGGAGTCAAAATAGACTCTTTTTTTTTTTTTCAGACTATCATTGGTACAATTATTACTGCTAACATGTCCAGATAGGTGAAACCATGTTTGGAGAAGGGGGAGTGTTCTTTACCTTTCATGTTGGGCTGGGCAGATTGATTTTCTTCCTTTGGTGCAAAGCAAGTCATCTGCCTATATGCTGACTAGTTTCTTTCAGTCACAGAAAAGAACAAGTTTTGTGTGCCCCATAGATTTTTTAAAAAGCAACAATAATATTTTAGTTTACTATGTATGAAGGGAACAATTCAAATTGCATTTTAGAGCACAGATGAGTATACAGATGAGTACCTCAGCATTGCTTGAGCTTTATGGGAAAATAAAAATTATAATTATTGCTCCCAGCCTACCTAATTTATTAAAGTACCAATTTATGAGGCATTTATGTTGTCTTTTACGCCATCAAAACACCTGCAATTCACTTGAGCCGTCACAGACCTGCAGTTGTCTTTGCTGACACATTGTGCAAAGATTTTAAGTATAATATTCCATTAGAGATGCCTCAAGCCATCAGCCTGCTTGCAGAATTTAAAAGAAGTAGAAATAGGAATTTTAAAGGACAATTAAGAGGAGGAAGAGAACTCTGCGTGGAAATGACCCCCAAAATTGAAGTGAGATTTTTCAATTATTTTTCTAAAGCACTTTTAGGCAAGGAGACAAAGAGAATGAGCTGGTATATTCAAAGAAACCTCAACTCCTTTTACTACTGTTCTGTAATGGATGTACTCAAAAATCAGCAATATATGTCTGAAAGATGAGGAGTTGGAAATACAGCACCACAGTTATTGGTTGCCCTTTATTACAAAGTCAATGGATTGCTCCAGGTTTTCTTACCATCCATATTGAAAAAAAAAAAAAAATGGAAAAGCTGCAAAAAGGATTAATTCTGAAAAATAGCATACAGAAGTAGAAAAAGAAATCAATAGCAACAGGAATCTAGGGAATAGATTAAAAAAAAAAATCACAAGGACTGGAAGAGTTACTTATAAATGACAGATGAAAAGCATAAATCAATAGAAGGCTCTGAAGAAGGTATCACAGGAATAAATTAATATATTCTCCAGAAAAATGAATGGTTTGTGTATGGCAGACAAAACCAATGGAACCAATCATCATGAAATGGAAAAATGCCATCACATCCCATAACATTTTGTGATGACCTTGAGAGGAAGAAACTGGCTGCTGAGAAGTTACATCTCACTTAATTAGGCAGGATTTTGTGCAGATTTGAAAGCCTTTACTTGATCCCTGTCATGGTTTATCACCAGTCAGTAACCAAGTACCATGGAGCTGCCAGCTACTTTAACTACACCTTATTACCTGCAAACTCTTTGTAAGTTGACATCATGTCTTCCTCTGAATCAAGGCAAGACAGTGATAAACACTCTAATTCTCATATTTGTTGACTACCCTTTTACCACTTGAAGTGCATCATTGAAAATAGCACGTTGAGACAAAAGTGGTCAGAAAGCTACTGAGTCACTTTCTGATCTGGAAATGATGATTCAACATTTTTTCCTATTATATAACTTCCCAGAAAGTTTCATGACTATATCTTCTTTGAATTCCAAAGGGAATTTCTACTGCCAAGTGTGAATATACTGTAAGGCAGCTTAGAATAAGGAGGAAGCCAGGACATTTGCTCTGCTTAGATTTGACTCAGCAATGAACCTTTCATTCCAAAGCACATGAGAAAGATCCCTAAGAACAAGTGATCACTATCATTTTGTTCCTGTTCCTAATTACATTTGTGTTTTAAAGGACATGCAGCTAATATGGGAGAGAAGATGCTGCGTGTTGCTAATAAAGTTTAAGTCTAATGGGATTTAATGCAATAGGTTTTGTTTAGTTTCTTAAACCCCTCTTTTATATATTCTTGTTAGTTCATGTTAAAAGAAGACAAGCATATGTATAGCAACACATTTTCTGAAAGTTTCCCTTTTGTGGCACATTAAAGGACCTTAAAATGTGTGTAAAAATCACTTTAATGACTTTGATTTTGGTGCTGTGGTGTCTTGGTTCTTGCCTTGATGTTAACAATCAAAGGCAGCATGCTCTTCTTGCCTTGATCTGGCCCAGTGTTAGGACAGGGGTGATGACTGCCAGACAGGCCACCTAAACAAGGATGTCTTGAGCTAGATTTTGTCCCATAGCACCTGTTCTTTGTCTCAGTATAAGTATATATAAACTAGACAGACAAAAATGTAAACAACAAACTGGGGATTCTCCAGGTACTAATGATGCATCTAGAAACTTTTAGTCCGGAAAAAATTGCTCTCCAGCAGTCCTTAGCTGGGAAAGCAGCCTTTCAGGGATGGTAATTTGAGCAATTTAAATTAGACTGGACAGGGAAGCCTCCAAAAGGGTAAATGATAACACAGGCACCATGAAAAGTACCTCAGGATCACATACTTGGTGATATCTGTAACTCCTGAAATCTTAAATGGCTTTTTGGAGAATGCCAGTGTGGAGGATGCATGCTTCATATGCATGATTGTTGTATTTTTCTCTTCCTGAATCCTCTCTTGCTTTGCTGACCTCCTTTTCCTTGCATCTGGCTGTTCTATCCTTGGAAAAAGCAGAATTGGAAGTTCACATTTTGCTCTGGGGAAAGGGTAGAACTCAACAACTTGTGAAAAAATTCGGAAAATGAAGCAGAAAATTTTTTTCGTCCTCTGATCTTCCTTGGTACTCACATGCTCAGCTCTACCCAGCAGCCACTTGAGTTTGAACCACTTGGTACCTTACAATCCATTCCGTGTATTTTTGAGAGGTTTGAGCTTCTTCCATTCTCCTCCTATTAAGAAATGGTTCTGGACAAGCAAGGAAAGGAACCACAGAATCTTCAGATTTTACTCTTATTTCTTCTGAGTGTACACTTAAAAAAGATTGAAGTCAGATGATTCTTTATGGAAACCTTGCGAAAATATCTGCAGATTTCCAGTCTGACAAGGAAAAACACAAATGCTATTTCCTCAGTTCTTTAATCCATTCTTTATGCTGCTCTCACAGCTTTCTTTTTCATCTTTTAACATTGGTTCATACCTATATAATCTATCTATAGCTAGTATTCAGCTATATTGTACAAGCCTACAATATTGCCTCCCCTTGTTTCAAAAAGAATTCTGTACTACTGCCTCAGGCAATCTCTCTAACCTTCCCTTTCACATCAGTGTTTGAGAAGGCATTTTTCTCTCCTTTTCCCAACAACTTCTCAGCTGTACCCTTGACATATTTTAATCAGGGTTTCTCTCCGACCAAAGGACGGACACCTCTCTCTTCCAATTAGTTAATGGTTTCCTACTTTCTGCTGCTGCTGTTGTTGTTTCCATCTCACTTGCTGTCCTCCTTGACCTCACAGCAGCTGGAACTCTGAAATTAGATTAGACAGGTTCATGCAACTCTCTCAGCTGCACAGAGGCTGCTAGAGTAGTTTTGCTGTTTGTGTCTAGAAATGTGACTGAATTCGTATTTTTTAAATAAATTGCAGCAATGGCAGGTGTGTATTGATGGATATGACTATTTCAAATGAAAGTAGAAAAATACAAAGCAGAAGTAGGAGGCAGGTGCACTTTCTTTTGTAGCACAAACACATTTAAGACATATAAGCCTTCCCAAAGACTGTATTCAAAGCACTGTTCATTCAACACTGCCCTAGACACAGCCTTACAAAAGGAGAACTACTAATGATAATATATTCCAGTGATTAGGAATGGTTTATTATTAAAAATGATGTACTGATATTAGGACTGTTAAGGAGTTTTAAGTATGCTGTCGTTGTACTGCAAGGGTCATGGTAGTACCAGAGTCAAAGTGTAGGGGAAAAGGATTTTACACAGACAGACAAATCTCTATTTTTCTAATTCCTGCCTCTTGTGAAGAAACATTAACTCAGTTTGACTCAAGTATGCTCTCTAATTCTCAGTGCTTATATTTTACAAAAAACTTAAAGAGATGTGGGCTTTAGCAGAAAGTACTCACAAAGAGTCCTTTTCTGCAGGTCATTTGCCCAGTTTTGAAAAAGTGGAGTGAAGGTCATGCAAAGAAAACATCCCCTGAAAACTACAGACAGCAAGAGAAACAGAAGATAAAGCCATTGGTTGAAAATGCAAGTGAATGTGGTGGAACAAATTAACTGCTGTCCAGCAAGCAGCTGTCACTAACTAGAGTGCATGTGGCAGTGTCCATACTGCACACCATAGAGTTGTGGAATGGTTTGGTTTGAAGGGACCTTAAAGAGCATTTAGTTCCAAACCCCCTGCCATGGGCAGGGACACCTTCCTCTAGACCAGGTAGCTCAGAGCCCCATCCAACCTGGCCCTGAACACTTCCAAGGATGGGGCATCCATAACCTCTCTGGGCAACTTGTTCCAGCGCCTCAGCACCCTCATATGCACATTAATCATTGACCTATTAATTAAAAAAAGGAAAAATAATCAAGCCAGCAGAGGAAGAGGTAGCTATTTCTATTGTCTCATCTATTTTCTTCCTGCATGCTGGGAAAAAGGAACCCGTTGCTACTCTTTATAGAGCAAACATGATGGTGTGCTAAAGCTCTTCTGCTGCTTTTCTTAAGGAGCTATGTGATTTAAGTTTTACACTCCTAGCAACAGTTCCTTTTTCACTTTGATGCCTCTCTGCTGTTGAAGTAGGGCAGGATCAAAGAGAAATGTTTGTTAAACAGCTTCTCTAGCACCCTCATACTCAGTTTCAGTTCCTCTGACTGTGACATTTCAGTTTCATAGATAGAAAGGGTCAAATACAGACTGCCCAAGCTCTTTCTAAATGCTCAGGAAACATCCCACCATTCACACCTCCTCTTACTTCCGTTACATTCTGCCAAACAATGAGGAACCCACGCCTTAAATCAGCCAAGTGAGCTCTGAAGGGTGCATATGGTTGAATGTAGGAAAAGTAGGTCAGATGTTTCAACTCAAAGAGCCTAACTGCTATGCTAATTAATCTTTCTGAATCCTAATGAATAATTAGAGACTTCATTTCTATGATGTCATTACTTTCATTATTAAAGTAACATAAAATAATTTCCATTATTTTACCAATGCAACACAGTGCTTTATGCATGTTAAGGATTTCATCCTTACAGCAGTCCTGACAGATACATGTTACTATACAAGAAAGTGAATTACAAAGCTGTCGAGTTACAGTGTAAGTTAAGGGGAAAAAAAAACCAGAAAACCCAAACCAGACAAATAGAAAAAAAAACAAAAACAACCCAAGCAATAATAGCATTCTATGTCATAGAACATAGAATTCCTGACAGCTAATCTGCCACTCAGGAAACAGGAACTGATCTGAATAAAACACAGAAGGACTCTCTCCCATTGTCAGTCATAGCATGAAAGATATTCACCGAAAAGGCAAAAGTCCAGAAGTTTATATCTGTGTGACCAAAGAGGTACAGAATTGATCCTGCTAATTGTTTTCATCATCCATTGCAATGAAGCTAGGAGAAATCTATCCCCTCTGTGGGCTGCAGGACCAAACAAGTAGTGTCAGGTCAAGGCTACTGTGCATATCAAATGTTACTTGATAGAGTCCATAAACATCAATGTTATTTCATCACAAAAATGAATAATTGAATACATAAAGAGACCTCAACTCTACACCAAGATTCAAATTCATTAAAAATAACTGCAAGGACTTAACTTTGAGAGTCCATGTAGACAACCCTCCCTTACTCAGAAGTATCTATGGTTAGTAAATATAACATCATTTGGATTTATATCACTCTCCTGAGGTACATGATTATGTCTCCAACAGAAAATCAGTATTCCATTCGCTGCAAATGTATTACTGCTTGTTTAGGACCCTCCCTTCACTGCCACCTAACCCCTAATATGATGTATTTCAAAGCATTTTGCTGAGTTCAGTGCATTTTGATACTTCCTTTAAGTGTTTTGCACTTCCTTTTCAATTCTCTCCTTGCAGTGCATCAAACTTTGTTTATTATATTTCAAATACTGCAGCAGATAAATAGTGTCTGCCAAGATATACTTTCAATTGAGGATTGAAAGTGCCTGCTTAAAATTCCCTTTGAATAAATTGTTGTTTATAAAAAAGAAAGCTTTTTGGTAAGCCATTAATTATCACACAATTATTTGTGCTAGACAGTCATAAGAAGTGGATGTAGCACACACATTTTGTAATTAAATAGCAAAAAAGGTACTGACCATCTTTCCCAGTGAAGAATTTGTTGTGCAATCCTAAATAAATAACCTACATGTCCTATAAAAAGGATTTTAGGCACATTTTTCTGGACATACACACTGCTATAGGTCTGGCTGTTTCCTTTAAAACAAAGAGGCAGGATAAGCCATACTTCTTAATAGTTTGCACCTGTTGAATGATCAATTCCCAGGAGAAATTGTGAGGGATCTGCTGCTCCATCTGGATCCCTAAAAATCTATGTGGCCTGATGGGATTCATCCAAGAATCCTCCAATCGCTGGCTGATGTCGTTGCAAAACCTCTCTCGATAAATTTTTGAATGGTCTTGGAAATCCAGAGAGGTCTCAGCTGACTGGAAGCTGGTGAACATTGTCCTGATTTTCAAGAAGGGGGACTTTGGAAAAAAACTTCTAGAAGCTTGTCAGTCTCACTTCAGAGCTTGGCGAAGTTATGGAGAAGATTATTCTGGGAGGTGTTGAGAAGCAACTGGAAGACAACACAGTCATGGGTCACAGCCAGCACAGATTCATGAGAGGAAAGTCCTGCTTATCAAACCTGATCTCCTTTTATGACAAGGTAACCCACCCAGCTGATCAAGGGAAGACAGCTGATGTGATCTTTCTGGATTTCACTAAAGCTTTTGATACTGTCTCTCCCAGGATCCTTCTGAACGAAATGTCCATCCCCCAGCTGGATAAACACATCATGGGATGGGTGAGCAACTGGCTCACGGGTCGGGCACAAAGGGTTACAGTGACTGGGGTGACATCAGACTGGTGACCTGTCACTAGGGGGGTTCCACAGGGCTCCATCCTCAGCCCTGCACTCTTCAACACCTTCATAAACAATCTCTGCAGATAAATCCTAAAAATATTCAGAGAACTATTGAAAACTCTGTCCAGAAGCATCTTCAAGATGCATTTCAATAAGTCATCTTCAATATTTGACAATTAAAATTCTGTCTGATTCATACATTTGAGGTAGAAAACATCAGAAACTGGGCTTTGAACTTCTCTTATTCATACAGAACCCAATTAGGGATAAATATTGCTGAGTTTCTCCTACACTAGGGACATCAAAAAGTCACCATAGATACCCATCTTTGCTTTTTGTCCTGATCATGTTTTTTTCTGTACTTGGTTTGGCTGAAATTGAGTTAACTTTCTTCAGAGCAACCTGTATGTGTTGCTATGTTTTGGATTTGTGACTGAACAGTATTGATAACACATCAATATTTGGACTATTGCTGAGCAGTGCTTCCACAGAGTCAAGCTTTTTTTTGTGTGTGTGTGTGTTTTCCCTGAGCAAAAGAAGATGGGTAAGAAGAGTGGGTTGGACACAGCTGGGACAGCTGACCCAAATTGGTTGAAGGGATATTCTATGAACCATAATATCATGGGATACACAAAGAAAGGGCTGGACAGTTTGAGGGGATGGGGAGGGCAAGGAGAGTTGGCTTTCAAGGTGGCTGTTGCTCAGAGGTTTTTGGGCATCACTGCTGGCAGCAGGTGGTTCATGACTACTTTTCCTCAGTTTTTGTTTGTTTGTTTCCCCTGCCTCTTTCCCTCACCTATCAAACTGTCTCCATGTTGACACGTGAGCTTTCTCATCACAGGGAGAGGGAGAGGGAGCGAGCAGCAGTGTGGGTGCTTGGCAGCTGGCTGGGATCAACCCACAACACCTGCAAAGTTATTCCATGTATTTTCTCTTTTCCTGTATCCTTTCTTGCCTGCCCAGCAACCTGTTGCCCAGTCTTGATCAAGGTCCTTGCTTAGGGACAGAAGTGAAGGACACCATATGGAGAGCAATTCCCTCCTCTCTTAAGCTGTCTCATACTACACAATTCAAATAAGTGAAATGTGCTACACAGAACACCGAGTTTTTAATGAGGCTGAACATTTTGCAGCTGGAAGTATATGATGTAAACGGATCCTAGTGTCACCTTTTTAGTAAAGAGTTTTAAAACCAACAGAATTGTTTCCCTGAGAAAGGCAGTCGCACACTGCTCAATTCACACAATTAATTCCTCTTATATAAACTGATATTTCTAATGCAGAAACCCATACCTAAATCCTTCTTCCAGTGTCTGCCTGAAACAAAATCCAAACAGGAATTGCACTGTAACTTTAGTCTAGTTAATTTGGGTATTTGAAACAACCTAACCATACGAGAGTAGATTTAAGCTTTTATATTAACTCACCTGGAACCTCAGGGGAGGTGCTCAGCCAGGCAAACCCGTGTCTGTGCTCAGCATAGCCAGACAAACCCACCACAAAGTGTCTGGGCTAGGGGAAATTTCACTTTTAAAATCTCAGTGAAGCCATGACCTATATTAGATGTGATGACGCTGTATATGGACTTTCATAATAAAAAATACACAATTTATTCTACATATTTGCTCTGTTTGAAAGAATCTTTTTTTTTTCAGATCACAAAGCAAGAGAGACTATTTGCCCTATCCACTTGCCTGTGAAGTTTCATTAAATTCCTGGAGGAATTATTCAGATATTTGGAGAAAGAATATGATCATTGAAGACATTTCAGGAAAGACAGTCTGTAAACACTTATTGGCACAACATCTTCTAAAAGGTCACTGATTATTATCAACCATGTCTATTAAAATCCAATTTTATATGACATTTTAAGAAGTGCATTGGGCAATAAATTGCTGGATTGAAAGTGTTTTTCCAAAGAAGAGAAGGTAGCCACAAGGGCAGACATACATTGCAGACCAGTAATATTGCAATAAACTAAAGAACACCATCAATCTGCTGAATTAAAGCAGGGGGGGCTGATCCATTGTATTTGCTGAAATTTGTTGTCACAGAAAAAGTACATTGTTACAAGCTCGATAACTATTATCTTGATGAACACTAAAGGACAAGGCAGTCCTTTATATGCCCATGACACAGTTGATATGTAACTTGTTTCAGATTGGCCTGAAAAATATTTTTCCATTGCCCTTTTTTTCTTCCAAAGGGTTCTGGCATTATTGACCACTGCCATAAATGTAGGCCCAAAAAAGAGGGGTGAAGTTTCTCAGGATTCTTCCCCTACCACCCATCCTGCAACGAGCCTCATCCTGGTGCTGCTGGCAGGTGGGAAATCTACTGTTCACACATTAGAATAGGGAGAATTTTACAGGAATGGATTATTCAAACAGTCCCCCTGCAATTTTCAAAGATCCAATGCCTCTCTGGTATGCTTTTGTTTTCCTCCAGCTACACAAGGGAAATAATATTAACTCAGAGAAGTTCCTATTTACAAATCTGCTGATTTTCAGGAGCAACAAAGCTCAAGAAACCAGGTGTTGCATGATGTTGAACTCCCTGATGTGTAACAACTATATCTGAATTCTGGGAAATGTCTTCCTGTGAGTGAGGCACCGGTAACATCTTTCTCCCTTGTGGCTTCTCTGGCACTTAGTAAGGACTAAATTCACCCCACAACCTTTCTTTCCCTCAGGGTGAGTTAATAGTGTCTGTCTCTTCTCAGCACCTACTGTCAGAAAATACAAAACTACTTTCTCTAAGACCACAGTATCCTCCTTAACAGAAGACTTAGATTTTTCAAAGGAATGGCTGGATGGAAAAGCAGCCTGATACCATAACCTACAACCTCCTAGGAAACCCAGGTTTCCTACTACCTTCAGGGAAAGAAACATTCTTGTTATATTATTGTTTATACCTGATTTGGGCAAGTTTTATTTCTTTGAAATTTAGTTGTTAGAGTGCTACTAAGGCTAAATAATAGCTATTCCATATTTTACTAGTATAGAAACCGTAGGAATGGGGGAGTGAAAAAGCAAACAATTCTAGCAAATCACGTCCCACTAATGGCAACATAAATCTGCAGCTACCCAGTGGACCTCAATGAATCTACTTTACATTTATGCTGCTGTAGCCAAGCATGAAATTCATCCCAGTGATTTATTCCACAGATAGGGGAGATCTAGGTTGGACTCAGTTCTGCACTTAGAAAATGGTCCGTAGTTGAAAAATCCTGGTAATTAGAGATAGAATTCATGTTTGAGGAGTGTTTCCAGAGAAAAAACTTTTAAATGTGTCAGGGATGGAAGTATGAAGGGCCAGATGTATGCAGCCACCTGCGACATCAAGTGTACACGTTTCAGATATGAAACACTTCTTAGGACTCAGATTTAGGGGTAGATCTGTAAAGGTGATTGTTCCTCACATTTTAACAAAGGCTTCAACTTCATGTTGCATCATTCCTGTGTCTGTAATCAACTTCACACACCAAAACAAAAGTTATACCTAAAAAACAGAGTTGAAAAAGGAAATGGAATAAAACCGAACCAAAAATCTGTTGGTCACCTTATTCTCTGATTTAGAGATACAAATACTTAAAACCAGCTTTATCTTTATTACACAGACATTAGGGGCATAAAGAGGACAGAGACAGACTCTTCTCAGGGGTATCCAGTGACACAAGAAGAAGTAATAAGCAGTACAAATTGCAATACAGAATATTACACTTAAACATAAGGGGACTGCTCCAGCTATGAATGTTTAAGATTCCTATTAAGTTGTTGCAAGTTACTCAGCTACTCTTGATGTAAAGCAGTATTTTGACTTCAACCGAAGTCAAACCTTAATTTTTTTTTTTGCCTCACAGTTCACCAGCTTGGGGTTGTTGTTAAAATAGATCCATCTTTAGGAAATGAACTTTTGCTGTCCAGCTCTTATTCTGCTTCTGCAGAAAAACTAGAGGAACACTCACCCTCTGACATTGGTGGATCAGAGGATCAAGGTCATCTATAGAGAATCCTCCACCTCTTCCCCAAGAAATGCCTTTTAATTTATTGAATGTGGTTTATTATCTGAAAAAAACTGAATTAGTAAGAGTGTTGGACAATGTCTACTCTGACAAAACTTGGAAGGAATTTTCTGCCTCTTCCAAAAATTGGTCTGATCAGGAACTTATTTAAAAATAAAAAAAATATGTATTTCCGCTGATTTTAATCACTGCATTTGAGTAGGATACCATGTCAGAATCCATGAAAGAACTAGAAAAAAAATCAGGACAAGGTAAATTAAATGTTTTCCCCCTCAACTGACTACACTCTTCACCCTTTTCAGTAGTTGCACAATAGATGGTCTGTAACAAAGTTCAGAAGGAATTTACATACCCATCTGGATAAAATATAAAATTCATTAACACCTTATATTGTAGATGGAAATTGCAAATTTAAAACCTTTCTTCTTGTGACAAACTGAAGTCTTTTTTTGTCAGTAGTGTGAATTGATGTTTCCCATCTTTTACTTCAAGTGTTTGGTGGGAAATGTACAATTTGCACTTCAAAGACTCACTCCAGATTAGTCCTGTGCTTTGTGGCTGCAGGAAAGTCTTGCAATTGTATCATTAGAGTCAAGACATTTTCATATATTTAAGGTGACAGGCTTATATTTATTTAATTCCATAGGAAGCATTAGGCTGCACATCTGAGAAGCATTTCCATGTATTTGGATCACTGATCTATTAATTTAGTCATATAAATGATATGCTGGATGTCCTTTGCAATACAAAGTCTCATGTGTGTAAAATAGTTTACCAAATAAGCCTAAAACACGAGGCAAAATTAAACCTGGCTCCATGGCCCAAAGCAATCCTCTCAAAACTATTCCTTCTGCCTTAGGCCATTATTTGATTGTACAATTAGCTTTTTAATCCACGTGGTACCAGACTGAACCCTGGCAACTTTAGTCATTAAGTATTCCTGACGGGGAACGTCCATCACAAAGATTTTGTGTGAGAGGTCGTCAGGGCACCCATCATATCCTTCAAGCACCAAAAATTATTCCTGCTATGCATGTTTAGAGAAGCAGCTCTGTAATAGCATGGAGGCTCTGAAATGTTCGTGCTTCTGATTTTTATCTTACATGGAGAATATTTCTTCACAAAAGGATTTGGGAAATGCATGATCCATAAAGCACTGCCACAGCAAGTAGCTGAGATGGCCCTGCTCTCGGGGCTGCATCCCTCTGGAGCTGGCAGCCAGGTGATCCACACCCTGTGGCATTGTGCTCCTGGCACTGGAGCACCTGTGCCTCATGGCAGGGCACACACGTTGCTCCTACCAGCTATGGGCACGCTGAGCTGCTCATCTGCTGCTCACTGCTGTCTCCCCCTACATGGGAGTATATCAAAACCATAGAACTCAAGACACTGCTGCCTAGGAAGTGGGCTGAATATATCCTCTGGAAATGATCAAACCCTTGGGGGCACTATTTGCAATGAGTCTGTGACATTACATTTTATGGGAACTGTATCAAATTTGCCCAGTAGATAAAACTGTGCCAGGCACCCCGGCGGCAGTGACTGTGGTGCCTCCCCAACCAGCCACCTCCTCAGCAAGGTCCAAGAGGCCAGGGGAGGTGGCTGAGGCCAGGGGAGGTTGCTGGGGTCAGCCACAGCCCATCCATCCCCAGGCACTGCCTCAGGGAGAGATCCTGGATGGGATGGGGTCAGCTGCTGCTGGCATCCCCCAAGGCACTCAAGGCCTGGACACCAATATTTCCCCCAAGTGAAACCAGCTGATGTGTAGGGTTTTATTAGGCTTTTAAAGCTTTGATTCTGTGCTGCCTATGACAGCCTAACACCATCACCCTCCCCAAAATGGCACCCAAGTAGCAGAGACAGGGAGAAACTGCAGAGCTCTTCCACCAGCTCAGCAGTGCTGGTTTGAGTCCAGCCACTCTTCCAGGGTGGGAATGGCCACATTGCTGATCTTCCCATTACCAGGGCTGATTAACTTCCTCCTTGTAAAAACTGCAGCTACACCAGCAGCAGACAGAACTAGCCTCAAGCTACTATTTCCATTGGTTCCTAAGTATAATGTAAAAAGAAGTTAAATCCATGCTCTAGTGATGGTCAAGCAGTATGTCCATTCACAATAAAAGGCTGATCACAAAACCAAAGGAATCTTGCAAGGTAAAGGTCTTAATTTGCCATCAAGTCTAGCACAGCTCAGTCTAACTTGGAAATATTGATGGCACTTGTAATAAAAAAATAATAAAGGAAAAAGCAGACCTGTCTAAAATCTCTAGTACTAAAACACTGTCAGCTACAACTGATTGTTAAACTAAAATAAATGCTATGGAGAATTCTTCGATAGCAAAAAAGCCTGTTTCACAGGGCATTCCATCCCCTATACTTTTGCATTTCCCATCACTAAGTAGCAAGTTCTTCACAAGACTTAGAGCATTTATACCATTTCTGGAAGGCAGAGGAATACCCTTATTTTTCACTTTACAGATGGAGAGCTGAGACAGAGGCATAATTTTTTGGCTGCCAACATGTCAGCAAGGAAGGAACAGATTCTACAGAGATTTCTTCTGCAGGATTTGCCACAGAACTGTTCTCGGGAGCCGCCAGAAGACATGGCTAAAAACTCTTAGTTACTTACAGTTTCTGTGGCCAAACTGTCCTAAGCCACCACTATCAATGAAAACTTGGCACCAGCAGTAGGGAGAATCAGAATATGTCCATGAAATACTGCTTCTTTTTTCTGGACTTTCTTAAATGATTCTGAATTCCTTCCTTCTTCCAGACACATATTACTTCATTCCAGAATACATGAGAATTTTTTCCTCTACAGAAGAAAATAATGCAAAAAGATTACACAAACAAAATATTGCTGACTTTTCCACTGCCTTTTCCTGCAGCATTTTCTATGGAATGTTGTTCTCCCTGGACTTACACATTCACATTCATGGTGTAGCTGCATAGATAATATTTCTCCTATGCTCCCAGATTCTAAACTCTTCCTTGGTTTTTCTGTATTCTGTCATCTAGTCTCCTTGTCTGTAGGTTAAAATATTTTATTTTCAGAAGTCTGTTTTTCTAGTACAGAAAAATCATATAGATTTAATGAATTAACCACATTACTTTTGATAGGAACTTATTTAGTTAAACTGTTCATGTTCATAAAAACGCATTGCTTATGAATCCTTGATACAAGTGGATGCAATCAGAGGTAGTCATTGCTCCATTGATAATTTTAGCACTTCAGCTTCAAAAAAACCTGATTATAATGATCAGTCTCTTGGAGTTTGTTTTATAATTTCTGATCCTTTTGTTTTAACACTCTGTATGGCTCTAATAAGATAAAAGGAATGCCTACTTTAAATAGAAAACCATGTTTTCTGCTTTCTTCCTCTTTCAGAAACTGAAACTCCTCCAATGTATGACAGATAATTGAATAATGAAAATGATGTACTCGTTTTTAACTGAAAAAAACCAAACCCTCTTGCAGAGCAATTCAATTGGGGAAGTGAAAGATAAGAGGAGCTGTTATGCAGCATTCAGATAAGGTCCTTCCCAGTGCTTTGCAATCAGACAAAATTCCTACTTGTTTAATAGAAGTTTGAAGGAGGCTAAAGTTCTTGATACTGAAAGCTTTTACATATGAAAAGCATGGACATGAGAATGGAGGCTCCTTATTTAAAAAGAAAAGCACCTCATAAAGAACTCAACTGGAAAGGATAAAACTCAGGGAGAAGTAGATCTACTGTGATCTCTATGAGCTGTAGTGCCCTGAGTTTGAAAAATGTCATGAGACCATAACTTACACAGATTACTTTAGTAGATAACCCAACTGATCACTGATACCTGCACAATGAACAATTCTGAACTGAAAAGTTCCAATTTCATAGCTGAATGATGGTATTTCCTTACACATATCTTGACAGTTTACCTGCTGAAAAGTGTTTATAGTAAACAAATATTTATCTGCTTATATTGGCTTCAATAAGAACAGCTACAGATACGGGTTTTTTAAGTCAGAATTTGCTGACAGTAATTTTTAAAATTTGATCCAGAAAATCCTAAAATGTTGCAGTAGACTGAAAAAAATTAATTTTTTTTTCTGAGTTTATCTTCTTTTTATGTTCTTTTCCTATCATTACATGACATCTGAGCAGCAATAACTCCTACTGACATGTCATAATAATTGAGGTGTTCTGTTAGTCATACTCTCTTTCCGAAACCAACCAAACAGTTGAATATTATCTTCAGATCTGAGGACAAGAAGATTTATTATATTATTCGGAAATATGCCTCCTGTGTCTGCTGTAATGAAAACACTGCAACAGGCACATACTCAGCCCCTTTGTATTGATTCACCAAACTACTGCTATTTGTCATCTTGCTTTAATGATTCCAAAGAAAACCTAAAATACAGACTAAAGGAGTGCTTTAAAACATGTTTCTTTCTTGCAGTAGAAGCAGACCATTCTCATACTCACATTTTATTCTATCTCCCCTGAGTTATCTCATGTGATTGGTTGGAAGTCAGTGCAGTGAGACGGTGTGTCTGTAACTTACTGGGTTACAAATGTTTGAGAGATGTCTTTTAGCTTATTTTACCTCACAGGTTTTTCCACTGCTGAGTTCACCCTTTTGACAGTGTGCTGGCAGAAATTAGAAAGCAATAGATCATGAGGGTAGGGGAAAAAAAAATAAAAAGAAGTGGAGAAAAGATGTTTCAGAACATCTCAATTTAAGACAAGCAGCCAGACCAGAAAGCTTAAGTGCTGAAGAGACTGATGTGCAGAAAGCCTGACTCAACAGGTAAGATGGAAAACTGCTCCAACCACAGCAAGAATTTCCCAGATCCCAGGAGGTTTGCAGAGCATTCAGCAGCTGTGGTAGCATGACTCAGAACTAGCTGGCTTTGGGACAAGTAACTGGAGCCACAGCAGCCAGGAGCACAATTCAGCTAGAATTACTGTGTATGGGAGGATTCTACAAATTGAATCTGGGAATTGGGTTCTGCCAAAACTTCTTTCTGCTTTTGTTGCTATTATTTTCAAGCTTGTCTGTTCCCCGATTGAATTCAGCCATGTAGTGAAACCATAGTTTGAACATCACTTAGACAGGAGCTTCAGCTTTTTTCATTTTTAATTACTCAAAAAAATTAGGTGCGACAAGATCCAAATTAAGCAGATTGATGCAGGCGCAAGAACATTTCTTGAGAAAAAGATTTTGTAACCCTACATGCTTCTGAATAAGCACATATCCATAAATCTTCAAAACACTCAGGATGGAATACTTCACACCGTAAGCATACAAAGTAGGTAATTACTGGCTTGCTCACTCTTGCCATTCTGCAATTTTCATTTCACTTCGCCAAAATGCCTGGCAGGGAAATATGGAATGACAAAGAAAACAAACTTGAAGTGCCACCCTCAACAAGTTAGAAAGACATTAAGGATAGTTTTAATGATATTTTCTGGAATGACTGCAGTGTCAAAGCATATTGAAAGAAATTCATGAAGAGCTGTGGAATGGGCACATAATCGACACTCAAATCCCTAAACTTTGGACTGTGCAAGCATATAGTTAGGACAATGCTACATAATGAACACCAAGTAAGCCAGAATAATCACAAGGGGAATAACAAAATGAATAACAAAGCAGGGAACACAAAGGTATCTGCACACTGAAAAATACCATTAATTCAAAACAGTCTGTGTATGACTGCATACCTGAAAACCTATTTATTATCAAACTGGGCAGAGAGGGGGGAAAGGATGTAATAAAAACAACATCCTTGTTATAAACTTCTCCAACGGGGATGAAATTAATATATAGGCACTACATGACAAATTGTTTCACAAAAGACACAAAAAAATAACAAGAAAATAGAAAAGAAAAAAAGAAAATAGAGTAAGATTACCTATAATCAATTGTTTAAAATAAGAAGTTTAGGTCTGCTCACAGCCAAGATTGAACCTAAATACTTTAACATTAACCTGATGCATTAACAAGAAAATGTTTACTTTGCCTATGGAAATTCACTAAAAGTCTTCTTCCTGTGACTCGCTGATCACAGGCATCCAAACCATGGAGAGCAACAGCCTGCATCAAATAATAGTTACAACACCCTTTCTCTAACCAGTATCAATCCACCTTCTGCACATTCCTTTCTGCTTACATTTTAAGTTCTTAATTACTCTATCTAAAACAATTACGGCTATAAAAATGTCCTATTTTCCCAAACATGGAATGTTCTCATTCCCTTTGACTGGTAAATAAAGGCCTCATTCTCACGAGGTCTTAAAATTAATTTCACAAGGAATTTACTATATCAGTAGTAAAATTCACATCAGTTGGGACCTGTCCTGAAGAAGTACCCAGGTAGTTAAATTTAGTGCTGTACTTGTCACAGGAAACAAAACTTTAACCATTAATGAAAAACATGTGATTTTAACTGATTGCTTTTCACGGGGGAGTTATTTATAGAACAGAAATCCTTCAATTTCATCCAGCATCAGTGTTGCAACGTGACATACAACCTCTGGGTGCCTGTGAGTGCAAGGAGCCGATGAACTGGCAAATTCCCCTCTCGACAAAGTGATGGCATCAGCAATAGCACCGAGAGGGAAGAAAATAAGGTAAAAGAGAAGGACAAGATGCAAAGGCTATAGTTTAATTCGGCTGCAGCTTCATTAATTCTGGGATCATTTCTCAGCAGTAAATTGTTCCAACCATGACTGCCCCAATCCATTTGGGAGGGTGCTCATCACCCTGCTGACATGGTGGCAATCTTTCAGTCCCTCCTTGCCTAAAAATCAAAGGAGAGCTGATCACTCTTATTTGTTACCCTGTGACCTCACAGAAAATAGGTATTTTAATGCCCTTCACCCTCTTCCTGACAGCCCATTTCCAACCTAGCTTATCAGATAACAAGACCTTGTGGTTCTTTCTACCATGGATACAGTCAGAGAAAAATCAAAGCAGAATAAACCAAAGAAACTTGACCAGCCCAGTCTCCTAAGAAGAGAAAATTCCCCCCCTGTTGACTTTCAATTTCCTGCAGGGTGCAGCAGTCCTCAGCACGAATTTCTAAACACACAAACAGCAAGGTGGGTGCTGGTCACTTTTGCCATGTCTCAGGTGAAAGGATAAGAGGAAGCTGCCTCAAGTTGCGTCAGGGGAGATTCAGATTAGATATATAAAAAAAAAAATCACTGAAAGAATGGTTTTGCATTGGGATAATTGCCCAGGAACATGGTGGAGTCACTGTCTCTGGGAGTGTTCAAGAGGCATCTGGATGTGGCACTTGGGGATACTGTTTAGGGGTTTATTGTAGTGCGGGGTTGATGGTTGGGCTAGATGATCTTGAAGGTCTCTGGATTCTCCTAAATATTTACCTGTCTATTGTTTAAAGCTAGATGATAAATTAAATGTTGGAGTTCTATATTTTTGACAATGCATTATTTCTATAAAATGAAAAGTCAGAACAGAAAATAAAATACTATACTCAACAATATTGATCAGTATAAATTATGCATGACTCATTTTGAATTACTTCTATAACCCAATATTCTCATCTTGCTAGTGGAAATAAATTAATTATAACACTAGGAGCCATTGTACAAAGGTTAAAAACAGGCATGCATGCATTCATCTACAGAAAACGAAAAAGTTTAGGTTAATGAAATGTCTGAGGAAAAGAGTCTTATTAATTAGCAGGTTCACAGCATTCTTCACAGCTATATTTTAGAGATGCCAAACTGCAATATATTAAGGCTGTGGGCAAAATCTGCATCTCCATCATGAAAATCATTTCAAGCTTATTTTATTCAATCTTGGATCTTTCTTCTAGTCATTTGTATGCCTGAAAGCACTATCTCTTCTTCAAAGTCTTGTGTGAGACAGAAACCAAGTGCAATGTTTATAGCCCTGTAGATAATGGGATAAAACTACTGAAAGAGCTCTAGTTATAGTTATTTTTTAGAATGGATTGCATTTCCAAAGTTTCATTAACATTGTACCTCATGTAGGTAAGTGTTTATAGATTTTTTCCCCTTCATTGGTTTTAGATTTGATGTTGATATTATCACGCCTTTTTTTTTTTTGGTGGGGGGTAGTTGGGAGGGGGCTGGTCCAAACTTATTGCAATCAGGAGGAATTTTTCCACTGACTCTGCTGAATACTTCAAGACCTAGTAAACAAAAAAGAAGTACAGTACTGTGCAACTTAACAAATGTGGAGCTTTCTGCATAACATGCAGAGAAGGCATGGAGTGAGGAGTATTGGCACTAGCTACGATCCTGCTCCAGTCCTTTAATTGCAACCCAAAAGCCGTTCAGGAGCAGATAATGTAACGCTTCATTTTTTTCTCTTTTCAGCCATTGTGCTTTGAAGAGTGTCAATAATGTTATTGTTTATTGGGACTGGTTTTGTGTGATAGGTGTTTCTGTTTTTTAAACACCAAGGTTACTCTGTCACTGAGCATCACCTTTAAGAACCAAGCAGTGGAGTAGTGTTTGTGGTCCTGTGGGTTGTTTTTGTTGGGAGGAAAATTTGCTGCTGGAGAGAGGAGCAGGAATGGGTGAGTTGCCAGACTCACAGGCAGTTCCAGTGATAGCGACTTCTTGTTCTGGGCTTGAGTGGGCAGGGGAAGCAGGAGCTCACAGCTGAGCCAAGTTTGGGTGGCATGGCTCCCAGAAAAGAGTGTACCAGCATGGAGAGCTGCACTTTTTCAGCTGACAGACAGCTCAGGATCCAGCTCCGACTTTAAAACCCACTCATCTGAACTAGAATGAACCCCATCTGGCTCAGCCTGGTATAGAACTATGTCTATCAACAAAATCCCCAGTTTTTAGCAATTCAGAGTTATTTTCCCAGGTCACACTGTATCCCAAAGTCTCCCTCTTTTAACCTGGGCATGTTCCAGACCTTGTTTTTGTCATTTTGACTGTCTCCTTCTGAAAGACTTCCTTGGTCTGCCTTTATTTCTCTCACTTTACACAGCTGATCAGGTTGATGATTTGTGTTATTTTTCACCTCTGTTCTTTAAGACTTGTCACCCCTGTCCTTCTGGTAGTTACAATGTCCTCAAAGCTGTAAGTTTCCTATCTATCCCAATAAAGGTGACACAGTTGAGCTGAAGCAATTGAAACACAAGGTCTTTGACACCAGCCAGAATACAATGAGGTAGATGGAGCAGTAATAACATTTGCAGGAAAGGCAGATGGATTTACCTGGATATAAATCAGCATAAGCCCTTCACTTGATAGAGCTAAACATTCACCATTATATATTATATCATATATTAACTATATTTATTTTTAAAATGGTTCTAGTTTATGATTTTTTAAATGTAATCTTTCCACAACAAGGACACATGATTTCAAAGTGGGCGAATTTGCTGACCAGAACAGTCTTTCTCCTCTCTTTGTCCAGAAAGAAGGGAATGGAAAAATGAGAATGTAAAAAAAAATAAATCCAGTTATTGATAATTAAAGGATGGCCTAGGAATCCTAATGAAAATTTCTATGAGGGGAGAAATTTTTATTGTATTGTATTGGGTTTGTGTAGCCAGGTGTGACCCTGTAGGAAGCCCACACTGGAGCAGGCTCCTGGCAGGACCAGTGGCCCTGGGGAGAGAGGAGCCCACACTGGAGCTGGACTTGTGATCCTGTGGAGGACCCACTCTGGAGCGGTTTGTGAAGAACTGCAGACTTCAGTTGGAGGAGTTCATGTAGGATTGCCTCCCATGGAAGAGACCCCCCACGGGATCAGGGGAAGAGTGTGAGGAGCCCTCCCCTGCGGAGGAGGGAGTGGCAGAGACAACCTGTGGTGGACTGACCAGAGCCCCTGTTCCCCTTCCCCCTGTGCCAGTGCAGGCAAGGAGGTAGAGAATCCATGAGTGAAGTTAAGCCTGGGAAGAAGGGAGAGATGGGGGGAAGGGTTTTAAGATTTTGTTTTCTCTCTCATTGCCCTACCCTGATTTGATTGGCAATAAATTCAACTTATTTCCCCAGGCTGAGTCTGTTTAACCTGTGACAGTGACTGCTGAGTGGTCTCCCTGCCCTCATCTCGACCCACAAGCCTTTTGATGTATTTTCTCTCCTGTGTCCAGCTGTGGAGGGCAGTGACTGAGCAGCTTTGGTGGGCACCTGGCACCCAGGTGGGGTCAACCCACCACACATACATGTACAGAGACAAGGATAGAAGTCTGCTAACTCCCACCAGGCTCAGAAGGAAACATTTTAACTAACAAATAGAGTCATACTGTTCCTGGAAAATTTCCAATTTATATGTGTCTCTTCAATAACGTGGACCTACCAGGAACCCATGTGTTTTGCTAGTCAAAACATTGAGAGATATCCAAAATTCAGCTATCTTGAAGTAGGGTGATATACTGTGTTTGTTTCTTAACTGGAACAATGGCATAATATGCATATTATACACAAACTAAATATTTTATGATGTTTTTAAGTACTGAAATAATCTTCAATCTCTGAGAAAAAAGCACTTAATAGCTTGAGACTGCAATTAGGTAGGCTTCTGTTAAAGTGCTTAACTCTTATCTTAACCAATCACTTAAACCACTAGCATTTAAGTGCTTTGCTGAATCAAGATCTAAAAACTTCATTAACTGAGGTTGAGTCCTCACTCAGCCCAGTGTCTAGACCCAAATTCCCAGTCTAGATATTTGGCCTGGCCTGGCCTGGCCTTCCATTCGGAGTTCCTGATCCGTAGTCCAGCCCTGCCAGGAGCCAATTTACTTGCAAAGAGACACAGCCACAAGTTACTCCTTCCACTCAGGAACAAGAAATTAAAAAAAAAAAAAACAAACCCCAAACATCTACATAATCTCTTTATCAGTTCACAAATGATGCTCATTCAAATTTTGGCACTTTTCCCACTGCAGTGACAAATTCACTGGAATTGTTACAGACTAGTTGTAGCTGGAGCCTACTGACAGCAGTGAGTTCTGTAGGAAACCAGTGTAGTCTGCCAATTGTTTATGACATAAATTTCACTATTTGAAACAGTCTTAATGAACTACATATTGTATTTGAATAAATACTGAGACAGATTGATATGATTAAGAATACATTAATAAAGCATCATTCATTTAATTTTCTAGTTCTTTGTTCATTCTTAATCTAAAGATTGGCTTACTTCTCTGCAGTATTTATGCAAGCATCTTTTGTCCTTGATACCCAAAGTATTCAAAGTTCATTTCTCTTTAAACACAAATAAAACTAAAGAGAAGGATGATTTCGTTCCATTTGTTGACTCATCTTACAATCACTTCTAACTCTATTGTCTGAACATAACAGGAGAAAAATATTTCTACAAAGCCAGTCCTATGCCCTTTGAAGATAGCACAAAAGAGAAGCATTCTTGTTGTGTTCAAGTTTTGTGCATGTTCCAGTTTCCTTAACAAGGTTAACCCCACAGTGGCACGCATAACTCTAGTGAAAGGAATAATTTCAGGTGTTTTCTCTATTTTGTTGGTTTATAGTTTATGTGAAAAGGCTGCCCTCTTCTGACAACTTTTCAATTTCTTCGAAAATCTTGACACATTTTTCTAATCTCCATTTATGGTTTCTCCTTTGTTTCTCTGTACACTGCATCAGTAGGGCCGTTATCCCTACTCCTTATGCTCGTGTTCAGAATGATATAATATAGAAATGAGATTAAATACACCATGCAATTAATGTGTAAACTGCATGTATTTGATAAACATGATAAAAATCCCCACCTCTTCATACTCGAACAGTCAAGCAGGAAGCAAGAGGATGTCTGGTATTTTGAGCTGGGGTAAAATACTAACTGCCACAGTGTCACACTCCCACTTTTTAAACAGATGTCATCTTCCCAGTTTTCAGACACACTCATTGCATGGATCTCTTTATCCACAGCAGTGTGGCAGTATCTGCATAAGCCTTTTAGTCTGAATCCTGGCTTACCACATCCCACTTTGCATTGCAGACTGGTCTCAGAACAGGCAGAGTGGGTTGCTTCCAAATGAAATTAAATAGAAACATGCTTTCCAGGAGCACACCTAATGCATTCTGACCAGTGCTGGGGAGTCAGCTCTTACATTCCTACAGTACACAGAAGGACGCAAGGGCTGAAAATAAAACTCGATTTTGACGCCACAGTGCAGAGCCTCCTCAGCAGCTGCAGTAAATCCAGAGCTCTGTGGCAGCAGCCATGCAAGCTGCTTCTTACCTTGTAAGAAAGGACAGACAGTTCACTTGAAATTGACAACTGAACACAGAATTTTAGGAGTTACACATTGACCATTTAGTATGAAAATTATATTTACAGCCCCTGAAGTAAGGCCTGTCACCCAGGAGTCCCTCTCCCACTGCATACTCCAATTGCTGGGCTATCCTCTGCTTTCTCTGTCCCAGTAAGTCTGGGATTCTGGATACGCTCAAAAGAAAGCTTGGAAACTTCAAAGTGGAAAAACAAGTTGAGGTACCAGCTGAGTGCTGTCAGTGGCAGCTGTCACATGCAGAAGATGACTGTGGACTTACCCTGCTTTAGTACCTCTTTAGGACTCCATGTCTGAAACCTTCCTTCCTGACTCATATCAGCTGGGCTGTATTGACCCATCACTTTCCATCCGGACATTAATGCCTCATGTGATTATTCATTACCCTGAAATGCTCCTTTAGAAGTAACCTATAACTCTATTTACAAAACTTGCATAAAAAGAGTAATGTTTTTACAGTGCTTTCTTCTTCTTAAAAAGATACCTGACCTCCTTTCAGCATCTCCTTATTAAATTGCTTTCCACTTAGCTGCATATAAACTGAGCCCTGAATTCCACCATCATATATCTGCACTTCACCTTAAACAAATAAGTAATTCCAATGTGTAATCAATCCTTATCTGAGAGATCATAAACCACAGCCTTAACTCTATATAGCATCACTGAAATCAATAAAGCCATCCCAAATTAAGCTAGCAAATGGTCTTGTCCTACATGTCTTTGATCTAGACCATTTCAGCCTATAGTGAATTAAGATAGTGATGTAGCAAATCTCCTGATGTAGCATCTCCTGTCTTATATCCATTGTTTTTCATCCAAGTAAGCTCCTGCTTGCTCCAGTGACTCCTAGCACTTAATGAGTTCCTTGACATATCCTCCCTGTCATGCCATTCCAAACAGTATAAAGAAAAGATGAATTTATCAAATACTAAACAGGTCTTACACACACATAGGAAAAACAAGTTTTTATGAGTTTTTTAAACCTGCCACTTAACAATTTAATCTCCCTGTGACTACACACTAAATATAAAAACTGCATTAAGTCTCCCAAGCTTGTTGCATCTGATGGAACCAACTTAGAGCTCATTACTGCAAGTACACACTAATGAGATCCCTTTGGTGTCACTACAATACAGTGGTTAATTACAGAGCCTATATTTACCCACGGGATACATCTTTCTTCCCACGTATAGAGATTCTCCCGTACTGTTTAACAAACTAGATACAAGCAAATTTTGAAAATAATGTTAACAAATTTATCATCACAAATTGGTGTTTCCCTTTTACAGGTGAGAAAATCAAAGCCCAATGGCAAATCACCAGGCAACCCAACAGGGCTTATTGCCAAATACTGAACCAGGAGAAAACTGGAGCATTTAGGGCAGTTGTATAAGGCAAAAATTTAATTTCAAATCAAACTGGTCTGAAGTTACCTAATCCACCATTTGAGATTTTCTCAAAGGAAATGGATTTGGTGTTTTCAGCCGCTTCTGAATTTCCCCAATGACACATTTTTGTATTAAAATGAGCACTGTTAGTGGGTATTTTGTACTCTGAACACAAATGCTCAAGTGAACTGCAATGAGTCCAGCCTCTCTTCAGCTCTGATGCAGAAGTTTGCTCCACTGAGCCACCACCACCACTTGCTTCAGAACAGGGAACTCCCTGGAAGATTTTCATTTTCTGCCTGACTGTGGCATCCTCTGCTGAGTCTGAGGGAGCTGACACAATTAGTACAAAGTAGCATATGGCAGAGAGCCATAGAAAGCACTGCATTTCTGAACAATTACAGCCCATTTTGTTGGTGCTGGGAGACACAAGGCTACAGTCCAAGTGCTCAGCCACTTGAGAAGTGCAATTATGTGCTGGAAATGCACTGCCTGGAAGAGTCCCTCTTATGAAATAGAAATTACCAGCTAAAATTGGAAATAAGGAAAAGAAAATTTCTTTCTGTCTCGCGCTGTTTCTTGGAACCTCCAGAGTTATCAACCCCACTGCTTCTTTCCTTTTTACGCAAAGCCTGCAAAAATCAAGGCAAAAAAATCACTATTCCTGTCCCACATATTTCATATGGATGTTTAAAACGTGTGAAAATATAATTCCCTTTTTAAAATATTACCATTCCCTTATCACGGCACTGAGCAAAACTTAGTCATGTCTGTATGCCTTGCTGTATCAACAGGGAAAACATAAAAATTTTAGGAAGGTATCTCAGTCCAATATATTTTTATGCTTGAATATCTATGTCACACATTGAAAGATTCTATTTCCAGGCATTTTAAATCTAGTCTCAGGTCTCTGTCATTGTTTAAAGGGGTAGAAGTAGCAGGTATTTGGAGGCAAGGTGATGAAAGAAAGGAGACTCAGAGACCTGTTAAGGTCAGACTAAGATAGAGGAGATAAAGGCTGGACAAAAACCTGCAGAATGAAAGAAGAAGAGCAACAGTAGTTTCAAAAAACAAAAAAAGAGGAGAAATTTTAAAAATCCACCCCTTCATACACATGCATATAAGCAGATAAAAATGTCTTTTCCTGTGTGTCTCCTAATGACTCCCTCAGAGGAAAGGAACAAAGAATTATATAGTAAAATGCTAAAGCTGAGAAAGACACCACTTGACTATATCTATAGTAATTGCCTACAGTAATGTAATTGCTATCAATTTTTTTTTTTTTTTAAGAGTCAGTCCATAAGCATGTCTGTCCACAAGTCTGTATACTTTTGGTTTGTCCAGACAAGTAAAAGCATGTGCAGTGGCTGTTTCAGAGCTTTGCATGGACTCACCAGCATGCTGGAGCTGCCTCCGGCAGTGAAAACCTGCCTCCCCTGCCTTAGGACACTAAGTTCCATCTTCCTTACAACCCAGCTTTTGACTTGCAACAAAACATACAATTCACAGGTTTTGGACAACCCACTCCACTGACATTCAGATGAAATTGGTTAATAGGTTCAACCAAGCATTGCTGTCAAGCATAGGAACAGAGAGGGCACAGGAAAGAAAGGAAATGGATAATGTGTATAGGATGCATTTGCATGAGAAACTAGTATTGAACACATAAAACAGCCTCATAGAAGAAAAATACACCCATCTGTCCTCCAATCAGTTCCATCAGGAAATGCAGTCTGGGACAAGAGAACATTTTTTTCTGAACTGGAGGAGGGAATCTTTATGTAGCATTTATTCCTGCTCACATCTCAATAGGTGGAAAGCTGTCATCAGTCTCAACCCGAGCAGCAGCTCTAATTCCAAGAGACCCAAACAGAAACAAAAGGAAGGTACATTTATTTCACTTCTAGGTTATTCTCCTCAGAATAGACTTTAGAAATACTTTGTATCTGAAACAACACTACCCTGTCCATAGCTCTCCTTTAAAAAAAAATCCGAATGTCTGCAATAGCATTCCTCTACGATGAGCATAAAGACAACAGATTCAAATTGGAAAATTTACAAATGTGCTCAGAAATGTTATTGTTCCACTTCTCACACTGAGATATTATATAAAGAGAAAATGTGAATTCGTTTATCCAGTGAATACAGCACAGCAAAACTGTTGTGTATTAGATCCGTAGATCACATGTACAGTATATTAAATTCACTTAGTAGACAGATCATTATGTTTCCATGTAAAAGCCATTACAAATAATAAATATTTAAATATATGTATGACAAATAATGTGCCAGGATTATGCAGATAATTCATATTTAATTCAGTAGTTGCTTCATTGCTAACAAATAGTAATGACCAGACCACTGCATGTTCTCCACCATGATACATTTACTTTACTCAAATAATTTTCCAAACACATACATGTCTGAATTTTTCAATTAATTTAAGCCTAAGGCACTCAGAGCAAGTAATGAGTATTATCAGGTAGATTCTTGAAAATAAATCTAGCTTATCTCATTTCCTTTCTCATTGCAGTCTTTATCCTGAGGAAGCATCAAAATGTCACTGCTCTCAGAGAAATTAGGTTAGTAGTAGCTCTCTTTTCATGCACCCCTCTCAGAGCAAGGGATAGGTTTGAAGGTCAGTTCAGTGTTCTCCATCAGTACAAAATCATATCTGCACAGCTGCAGCCTACAAAAGCAGAAAAAGAAAAAAAAATTACACAACAGAAAAAGTTAACTTTAACAGAGAAATATTCCAGTGTTTGAATTATTAAACCTCCAGTATTTATCAGCTCTCAGAGACAGTACTCAGGACAAGAAGTGTCTCCTTGTCTAAGTTTATACCCTATTTCATGCATTCCTAGAATAGCTTTGGCAGACTGAAAAACAACCAAACATCAGCTGGATGGTGCAAAGAAGTGTATCACACTACTCTAAAGTACAAAGATGCAGAATTTCATCCATTACAGCTATTAATCTTCAAATTAACTCTTTAGCAGAATGACCCAACATCTGCACAACTCCTGTTAACTCCTGTTAAGGGCCTGAACAATTTATTTTGAATTCCATAGGTAGGAAAATTTCTCTGCTTTTATTTCACAGAAGAAAGTAAAGAACCACATCATAATATTTTCTCTTTCTCTTTCACTTGCAATGACAGCATGTGTAAGAAAGTTTAATGCAAGAAATTTTTCTTCTAAACATCCAGAAAACTCACAGCTGACTAATATTATATGAACAGTTAAAGAGGTCACAAAGGGAGCCATATATACAAGAAAATCGTGCTTTTTGAGGTCAACATAAATGCTCAGCCTTTTAGGGCAGAGGCAGGTCACAGACCTGCTTTTCGTGCACTGTTGTAATGTATGGGGAGAGCTGGTATGAACAGGCAAATGACTGACATACCCTCTGATGGCACCTCCATAGCATACAAGATATGAGATTTATTTTATTTAAAATTATCTTCTCTACTGCTCTGAACTCATAGATGTGGCTATACCACACAGTTCACCTCAGCCTGGGAGGTAGAATACAGTGAAACAGAAAAAGGAGAGAACAGCCCACCAGGCATTTCTGCTGTTGCCCATTATTATGAGATTTCCAACCTGTCTGTATGTGAAAGGACTGTCAGATTTCTACTTAAGAATGTGACACCTTCTAAGGTCTCCCAAAGTTATGACAGTAATTTTATGACTAAGAAGATCAAGACAAATTCTGGTGTTCTGTATAACTCAAAGCATAGAATTTCATCCAATCTTTCATCAACAATTTGTTTTGATTTGAATTCAATGTTTCACTATTATAGTATTTTTGTGTTATTATTTATATCTAACCACAGGGGACAAAACAGCAAACCATAATGCTGAATTCTAGAAATAAAAGCTTATGTTTTCCAACATATTGTATCTCATTTGAAGTGCAATCCATCTCCATCATGATTCTTGAGTAACAGGAAAGCCTCACAGAAGAGTAGACCTGAGCAGGGGGCAGATTCACCAATAAGGAGCAAAACACAAAATAATGCTTTTGTTAGGTGAGGCTTTTTTAACCCCTCACCCCATATGGCTTCTCTGCTGTCTACTAAAAAGCATGAGCATGCCACACTTGTTCAGTAGAGGTATTTACAAGGTCTTCTTTTTATTATTTCTGTTCTTGTTTTGGTCAAAAAACCCCAGAGGTGTCTGGGCTAAGTATCTTTGAGACATTCACCTTCCCCACCAATTGAGTTGGAACTGACTGACAGATTCACAAGCTTTTTTACGATGACTGACACATGGACACACACAAGTTAGCAAAGCTTTCTGGTTTTATTGGTGAGCAGAAATTATTTATCTCAGGGATCAGAAGAAGAGTATGAAAATTATGTGTACCTTTCAGCACTCCCATTTTCACACACCATACGTGTGAATAGTGGACCAGCCCAGCAGACAATTGTCAGTGATACTCCCCAGACTCCCACAGTTTGCTATTAACCCAGACCTGGGGAGACCGAGACTCCTATTGTCTTTTATCCCTGCATCTGTCCCCTGGCTTTTATCTACTTCTTTGTTAAGAATAATTTAAATGTAGCTTCTGGTTGATCATCCTGTATTCAAGTAATTGCTGTAATTATGTGTAAATAAGGTAAATATAGGTAGTTATAATGAGCAATTAGGTAATTATACCAACCAATAGCGCTGTAACATCTGCATTTAAGTTACGTTCACATGCTGATTCAATAGAGTATTTTTCACTGCTCTCTAGAAGTATCTAACATACCTCTACAGCTGCAATCTGATAAGGATCCACATGAAGGACTTTAGTCCTATATTAAAGCATCTCAAGTGCATCTTACTTTTAAACTAACAAGAGACAGACTAACAGGAATGAAAACTCAAACCCAGTAAGGGCTGTTCGCTGAAAATCTCTCTTGTTTGCTTGCTAGATCATTATCTGAGAAAGTCCCAAGTGCTGACAGGCTTACATGAAATATATCTTCTGATTTATCACCATTGGGCTGAGAAAAAAAATTGGAATATGATTTAGAACTTTTCACCCTCTCTCATCACCAAATGCTTTCAAATAAAATCATGCCATTTTCACCTGAGAGCTTGAAACTTATGGCTTTCAATAAATTAATACAGTCAAATGTAGGTACATTCTGGGGTACTATTTTGATTACTGAGTGTTTTGTTTCTTCCTAAGTCTCTCCCATACACCTCCTCCTCTTTCGCAGTAAATCTAAAATAGATTAATTTAAGAAGGTTTCATAAGTTTTGCAAAGTATCATAGCCAATTCCTACTAGGCTATTATCATACACCATATAAGGAATCCTCAAATGTTATATCTCAAGTTAATAAAATATACTCACTTAAGACTTACTAAGTATTGTAATATTACTCTCACTCATTACTCATTTGTTATTACTTATTTGATAAGCATTTTTAGGTTTTTATTTTAAATTCTGAATTTCTTGAATCTCTTTTCATAAGAAACAAATTAACAACTCTCAAATAAAGTACTCTTGCTACTCCTGTATATTTCTTAGCTATTCCATGTAATAAGATCTTTTCACAAGATGCAAATGCAAAATTTAATTGCTAGTATTACTGTATAAGTAAATTTGGAGAATTAAAAAATGAATGTATGGCAACACTGCTGAAATATTTTAAACTAGAATTAATAAAAGCTTATTAATTACACTCAATTACAAAAAAAAAAAAGCAGATTATTTAATTTTAAGTGTAAGCAGACACAGACTGTGTTCTGGTTTTAGAAGAACTTTACCTTCATCAAGAACAGATAAAATATTCCAGCCACACAAGCAGCTGAAGTGCTCCATTTCACACCTGAGTGTGAAAAGCTATGTACAAACACATGAGTAAAATCAGAAAATTGCTTAATAAAATTTATCCTGTGGGGGAGAAGTTGAGGAGGGGGAGTTACACCATGCAGGTGTAAGTCAGGCTGGTCCTTGAAAGCACAGCTGTGACAATATATGTGACGCCTCCATCTACAAGGTGCTGTGCACTAAATGTTAATGTACACAGCAGCTCTTCCACAAGACAAATTTGATCATCAGGAGGATGAGAAGAATATACATGCACTTAGGAAAATGCAATTTAAAAAATTAATGCAGGGAAATACACGTTACTGAGAAAACATACTGAGTAGCTTAGTTGATACCCAGCTGTGATACATAACACTCACCTGTTTGGGTTATTGAGAGATTTCAGCTTCATCTGAAGAATCCTAAGCTTGTGTTTTGGGCCTATCAACGTCTTCGTAGAAAAGGTCAAGGAGATTTTTGCTATTTTTTCAATGTCTTGGTGAAATCCAGTTAGTATTTTGACTCTTTTATATTGCTGAAATGTTGAAGCTTCACTAAAGAAAAATATTTAGTCAGGCTTTTGTTATCTGAGTAATATTCATTGTTGCTAAGCATTATTATTGAACTGGGAGATCTTGTGAGATGTATCAACTTTGAGCATTCAGAACAAGGACACCGGAACAGAATTCAAACCAGTACCAAGCAAGGACCTGGAAAAAGGATCATTTCAGTGTGAGGGCATTGCCCTGACACTGAGCCACAACCAGGAAATGATGCCATGGCCAAGTCTTAACAAACTCAGGATAGTTTTTCAACTTACAAGCTAAGAAGCTAAGAGGTTTAGAAAACTCAGCAAATTAGCCCTATAAAGTGTTAAAAAAAGATTTGAAGACAAAGCAAAACATACCTATTCATCTGTGACTCTACTGTGTTTCCAGCATAGTCTGTTATTTTAACTTTAATGAAACCTCTCCTAATGCTTTTATTCCAGGTAGTAATGTCCAGTAAGTAGTTATACACTGCAGAAAGAAATAGGAAATCATAAGCATCAAAGAATGATCTCAACAGGAAACACTTGGTATTACCACCCTGTTCAACTTATTCACTGGTAGATGATAGGAATAGTGACTCTACTTTTATGCTACCAGTCCAAAGGAGAATAAAAACTGACCTGCTCCTGACCTGCCCTGTGCCCTCAGAAACCCTGACCCGGCCTTCTGTAGCCATCACCAGTATAGGAACCACACACCTTTACCGCTCCCAGTCAGGACACCAATTAAAACTTTCTTTATTTTTTGGCATATTGATTATTACCATTCTCTCCTAAAAGACCAGCCCTCATATGAGGCCTTGTTTTGCTCAAGTTTACAATTTCACTTCTTTTTAAGACCTTTTGTTCATTTCTGTTTCCTCAGGTTTCCAATTATCTAAGAATTAAGGCTTTAATTAATAAATACACATTTTTCAGACTGGTTTCTTTTCCTTCTTGACTTTGCATACTTTTTTCTTCTTGATTTTGCATATTTTCCCTTAAATTTATACTGTCATTACAGTATTTTTTATTCTGCTCCATGTGTCTCCTCCTATCTTTGATAATATTTGTCTCCCTCTTTTTTCCCTTGTATCAGTACCAGAGAGGGGCAAGGGAGAACAATAGTAACAGTTTGGGTTGAGTTGAAAGACACTGGGAAGAGGAGTTATTTTATGTAAATTTTATGTAAAAAATGTATGTAAAATCCATCACTTCATTCACCTCTTCCTTTGGAAGATACAGTGATGACAGCAAGCATGACTGGGCTCATGTGTCCCTGGTCACAAAACTTGCCAAGATGGTGGACAAAACCAATGGGAAAACCTAATTTCACACAAATTCCCTATAAGCCTATCCCCATATCTCAAATCAAAGAACTTACACATAACTAATTAGAAGTGTGTATTGCACTTGTTCAGGGTGCTGAAGTCTTTTAATACAAACAAAAATTGGATGAGAATCTAGGATGGACCTGTATGGATAGGTAGATATCTAAACTGTGCATCTGGAGTCCCTGCCATGAGAGCTCATTCCCACAGAATATAACTCTGAAGCAGTCAGCTGAGTTTTCCCTTCACTGTTTTAATCCTGGGGAGACATGGTGTAGCTTTAGTTGACTTTGGGGTGATCTCCTCCGGGGGTGGAACATAGAGGAGTCTCTTTTTGTTCCCCACCCTGTGGATACAATATTACTGCTAGCAAGAATTTCTCTTGCTTCTTTCCAGTCCCGTGAGATACTTTTCTCTCTCACGAAGATGTTAGCTGAGTTCTATAAACTATGAACACCTGTGACCTTGCAAAGCCTTGTTTATGGTACAGTAGAAAAATATTTTGACAATGGATGTTTTAGGATTTTAGCCAATAGTCCCAAGGGGTGGCTGATCCTTTGACCAATTACACTGTGAAGAAAAAAGTCTATAAAAGAGTTGTAAAATAATTAAATAAATCAATCTTGCTGCACAATTCCTGCCTGTTGGATCTCTCTTTTCCTCCCTACCACTGCAGGATGCCGTGATACCACCCAAGGCAGTCTCGGTTCCCTTTCCTGCTCTCTGAAAACGGGAGCATCAATCCCATCTAAGCAGGTTCTATCAATCCAGCTTTTGCCCTCCCACTTGATTCTCATTATCTGTCTTCCTTCTTCCTCTTGGCAGTCCATCCCACTACTTTTAAAGTTACATTTCTTTCCCAGTTTACACAGTATTACTTTTTCCTCTGCCACCATCATTCTTCTTCCAGTCTGTGAACTGACCCTTAGCTCATGTTTTTTTACATCATTTTACACAGTGGCTCACACTAAGTTGCTACTTTTAACATGCCTCAGATCACTCCAGATCAGCTAAAAAATAACAGTCATAAATTTTTATAAAGAGGTTTTATGTATGTATTTAGTCACTCACTGCAGAACGGGTCTTGGTCTGAGGTATCAAAATAAGCTTTTGTTGGTGAACTATATGGTATCAGCAGTTTTTTCCATCTATCAGCATGATAACCTGAAATTCAAAGTTTAAATATTTCGTTTCAGACATTTAGTAAAATCATGATACACATATAATTACACAAAAAAAATCTCACACAAATTTGGCTTTAATTTTCCTAAATATCCTCTAAGAAAGAAAACTGACTAGAAAAATGAAGGAATCCTCTGAGTATAACAGACTGCAAGTACTTCATTCTTCTAATATATTAGTATCACTAAAATTATCATAATGTAATAGTAACCTCTTTAGTCTAGATACTAACTCCAAAAAGTAGTGCTTTTACACAGACTCCTTCAGAGGTAACAAAAAAAATCCAAAAATGTAGCCCACATATTTGCAGACAGCACCTACAGGACAGCTTTCCTTTCTTTCTTTTGAATCATTAAATATTTTTAAATTCTTTAGCCTATTTGTAGATATTGTTTAATAAAATCTAAAATACTCTGCATCACCCCTAAGCTTATGGATTTAATGTAGAAAGAAAATTATACAATTCCATGATTATTGTCTTTGGGGCTTGATAACAGTCCTTGTTCCTAGAATGGATGATGCTATTCTCCCCCTGTTAATCTCTCTACCTAGACTGGATGAGGAGGGCTAATTCCAGGCTGCACAGCTGCCACTGCAAAGCAGGAAGAAGGAAAGATTGCAGCAGAAGGGTGTTGCATCCCCACGCAGTTCCCAGACTCAGCAGCTGACTGGGGAAATATTTCTCGACCTCTTCCTTGGGAATTCTGTCCAAGTGCATCAGGCATGGCTAATAAACATGCTGGGGAAGTCCTGGAGTCTTTCTGTCCTACTGTAAAGGCTCATTATGGTTGGGGTTTTTTATAAAACAGCACACAGATCTGTCTATCTATGCTTTTTCTTCAAAATTGATCTAATTAATATAGGGCGTACACCCTTGTATAAGGATGTAAAAAAAGACAAGATACAAGTTGAAAGTCAGCTTCTAGTTATGCATTTTAAAAATTTCATTCTAAAGTAAAGCTTGCCAACAAAGAAATGCTCAGAAAATTGTAGCTCTTTTCAAGCTGCACCCAGATCCTCCCTAAAAGCAACAAACCCCCAAAACAACTAAAATCCCCTCCAAATAAAAGCTTGATGCCAAAGGAAGAGCCAGAGAAACCATGAAGTTGCTGTAAACATTATTACTCTTAAATAGGTACTCTAGGGATCATAAGACACTCTTAAAGCCTGAAGTGATGAACTAAGTACAAGCAGTTTCTCTCTAGAAAGGGGAAACACTGAGTCCATTCCACACTGGAAAGCATAGAGACCAAAGACTAGGAACATTCAGCACCTGCGCCTAGCAGAGGTAACTATAAAGTAGACAAACCCATGAACTTTAAACTACTTTAAAAGTAGTACTTTGACTTCCCAGGAAATCTCACCCAGCCCAGAAGAGATATGGTAACACTTACCCAGTACTGGGCAGGACATTGGCTGGAAAGCATCACAATCAACACATTTTCCTCTCTTGTAATCCAAGTAAGAGTCACAAGGATATGTTATTATGTCACACTTGGTTTTCAAAGATGATAAGAAGAGGAAGACAGATCTTTGATGGTCACATTTAAAATAATGTAATCCTTCAGGGAAACAAACAAAAAAAAGAAGTATAAAAAGAATATGTAATAATTTCTATTAATGAAAAAAAGGTGTTGTAAAAGTAGAATCACAGAATGGTTTGGGTTGGAAAGGACTTTAAATGTCATCTTGTTCCAACCCCTCTACCTTGGGCAGTGACACCTTCCACTAGACCAGGTTGCTCAAAGCCCAATCAAATCTGGCCTTGAACACTTCCACAGTTCATCCTGTGGTACATCCACAACTTCCCTGGGAAACCTGTGCCAGTGTTTTACCACTCTCTGAGTGACAGTCTTGGCAAAAAAAAATTACCATGAGGAACACTGCAGAGATTCTTCTCTCTAATTGTCTGGGAAAATAAATTCCTTCCTTTCCTGACAAAGCAAACTATGGGAATTGTAGAGATGAAGATGATGCTGGCTTAAGGGATTCTCCCATACACATACACACACACACACAAGTGGAAGTTTTATGCCTTTGCAGCAGCTCTAACTGGTAGCAGCACTGTGCAGATTAGTAATGGGAAACACTGACAGAAACAAAAGAGTAAACAAAAATAATTGCCAGCAACCTTGCCTGCGATTCATGGAGGTTGAAATAAGAAAAATTCTGCATCAAAAGATCATTTCATAAAACTGTTTTCATCCTAGAACCTAAAAGACATTTCCAAAACCAAAACCTTGCTCATCATTGCCAGCCAGGAGGAACCTAAAACATAGGGGGGATGTGGAAACCTTGCCTTCCATGTCATATGCAAGGAATCCTGCCCAAACCACAGGGACACAAACACCTTCCCCCATGCCTTGACCTACATAACCATGGAAAAACAATGATCAGTATTTTCAGGTTGTATATATAATACAATAACATAATTCCATCACACCAATATTAATGATATGATGGGATATATATGTTATAGCAAGATTATTTTCAAATATCTTTATTATTTTTCTTTTGCTGCATAGGGATGGAAAAGAAAGAATACAGTCTCAGCTCCCATATCACTGACGAAGTGCAGTGTACATTCAATTCAATTTAACCTTTTTTTTTGATCTCAAACTGTGTTTCTCATTAAATAAACACAATTTTATTTACCACTAAAAAATGTTTTTGGACAACCAGGCTGATCCATTCCTCCATTTGGATAGAAATCAATGGTTCCTAAAGGCTTCTTGAAACCTAGTGCTAAAGTAAAAAGATAATGAATGAAAAAAACCATAAACAGAATTATGAAGGCAATTATTTATCATCACATTCACTCCAAAAACCACATAGGTCTTAAAGAAAATTTTTGCAAGTATACCATACTTTTTGTACTGTAAATCAAAATTTATCTCATACTATGAAATAAATTCAAGGGTTTTTTTCTTCTTAAGAATATTATATATATGTAAAATACTGTACACAAATGTATACAAAATTGTGTAAGATTCCTACTGCTACAAAAGGGAAAGAACAGAAAAAGCTGTAACTGAGATATTATTTACATAAATAAATTTATGAAATTCATATTCTCTCCAGGAACCAAAATTCTTTCCCAATGCAATTTTCATTAGAGTACAATTTTCCATTTTTTGCAGGACATTGGATTCTGAATATTAGCAAATCAAAGTAAGAAAATCTGTATCTGTCCTATAAAAGTAAGCAAAATTCCATGAGTAAGAATTAATTCAATCTGACCTACCTTCCTTTTTACCACACATTATCTTTATTCACATAATAGGAACATTACAAAAATTGGTACTGTACAGACTCATACACAAATTTGTAAACTAAAATGCTTAATTTTTAATATTACTAAAGAAACTGATATGAAACTATACAAATAATGGGACAACTGTGGTGTGAAATGTTTACTTATGGTTTTTAAAGAAGAAATGAAACCAGATTAAAGCATAGATGAAGCAGATTTTCCAATGATCCTCTTTTTAACCTTACAGTAACACACTCTACAATTTTAAGCAGTGGCTCTGTGGTGTACTAAGCTGATACAGCAGAGCCTGGCTGTCTCAGAAGGGATTAATTCAGTGATAACCATGTGCTTGCAGCCTCTGTGTTCATACACACTTGCACAGCAAAAGAATGTTCGTGGTAACACAAAATATACTCCTGCAGCACTTCTTGGATGTTACTGAGATAGCTTATCCCTTCTCTTTTGCTTTCCTGCCTTTCCTCCAGCTGAAATAGGCAAGTCAAGGCTATGTCATTACCATCAGTATCTGAATGGATTACATCCACAAACTGTGCATCAGTAGGATCCAGTCTCTGCTCTGGTGGTTCTCCAGTGAATGAAGGGCCTGCTGGATCCAGACCTAAATAAAAACAATATTTGCATCATAAATCCTGGGCTCCTTCTGCAGATATATACGAAGACCAACATCTGAGCATTATTCAGCAGTGATTCTTCATTTTCCTGACATAAAATTTAAAAAATAGCACATTTCTTCTTGTTAAATTGTTAAGAAAAGCAAAGATTCCTACTACAAGACTGATCAACCCATATCTATGACTTTCTCTCTCTCCCTAACTAGATGTGCTCATATCCCATTTATTCAGATGACTATAAATCAACAGCATTGGGGATCAAATCAAGAGAATTCATTTTGTCCCTTTCCCCAGAAAATACCAGATCTATGATACACTTCATAAAACCAAAATGCACAATATAACTGCTCTCACCACCAGAACACAACTGTCAGACACTCAGGTAGCATATCATTTAACTTGAGTGGCTTTTAGATGTAGCACTCAATTTTCATTTGAGAGACTAGAGGTAACCAGGTTGGAAAATTTAATCTGTAATTTATTTCCTGAAGGCAGACTTTCCCAATTTCCTGAACTGCTATCAGGGCTATATTTTTCCTCATGTATGTCATTAAATATTCAGTTCTCGTTTGTCGATGTCTCAGTGCTCTGACAACAATACAAGGTACAATAGAATATGTGCACTGGGATTAAAAGCCTTACCTGTAATTCTGCCAAGTTTGCCATTATACTTCTGGCCAACAAAACCAGCTATATGAGCCCCAAGACTGACTCCAATCATATACACAGAGTCAAGAGAAGCTCCATCCACCTAGCAGGGGGGAAAAACACCAAAGCCATAGTCACACACATAATTAACTAAACAGAAATCACTAGAATTTTTTATTTTTGATTTTTTCTCAGTACTGTAAGTTATATTTCAAACCTTTTAGCTCTAAAAACAAATGGAAATTACAAAGTTCCTTTCAGTTTGCAATTCTATACTAGTTAAAGTGTAGTAATTATGAAAATTTTTAACTAGAAAAATGTAAAAAGGAAGTTCAAGTCACATTTCTCCTGAAATGTCGCACTAGTTAGAAGGGGAACAGGGAAGGGAAGAGGAAGACATTTATCAGATATAAGAAAGGTGACCCAAAACTATGAATGAGGAAACAAAAATCTTGCCCTGCTTTATCCTTCCAATAAAATAAATTAAAAACATAATACCATTAACAAATACTTATTCCACACAACTGCTGAATAATGGTACCAAATGCACAGCTCAAAATGCCCGTTCTACAAAGCAGGCAGTATTCAAAAAAACCCAAACCAAAACCTACTGAAGAACTCTAAAACAATGTCAGTGGACCAAGTTGGAATCCCTGCAAAAGGATGGGGTGACACACAGGATCTGGAATATTAATATGCCTCAAAATAAATTAACAAAGGCCTCACAACAGCTTGTAAGTGTGAAAGCGATAGCTGTGGGACACTACAGACACCCCTCCCACCACTTTCAGGACTCACACTGTCACTTCTGTAAACAGCAATTAATTTGGAGACTCTCCTTTATAGTCCTATTTAATTTTTTTTATTCCATAACAACAAATCTACTGTTGGCATAATTGCAAATTGCTATCACTGTATCTAGTCCCAGAGGACAGATTCTGATAGGCTTTCTCTCCTTTCACCTCAGTCTTTCTCAATATGCTGGATGTTTTTCTCAAATTCCACGTGAGTATTTTTTTACTGCACAGCATGCAAAATTTCTGAGAATGGCTGAGAAATAAGTGGTGAGAAAAGATGAAAATTCAAGTGACAAATCAGACAATGACATAAATAACATCATAACATGGTTTGTTCATTTGGTCAAGCAATAAATCTGAAGCCCAGTTAAGACCACTGGTATCAACTATTGTTTCAGCAACTGCCTCTAGAGACAAGAGGTTAATACCACTTTGGAATTAATATTTATATCTTTACCAGTGGTTTACTCCTCATTTTAAATCTTTATTTATAGTAGATTAACAGTGAAAAGAGTAGTGCAATGCCTTTGTAAAATGTTAGCACTGCATACTATTTGAACATCTCTCCCTTCCTCTCCCCACTGGTGAATTTACTCTTTCCAGAAGGCCTAAAACTTCCAGCTGGTTCAAGAAATAAGATGCACTTTCAGGCACATTTCAGTGAAAGGCAAGTAAGAACTCAGGTGAAGTTAAATATGTGCAATAATAACTGCATATAAAGTTAGTAATACCTTTATAAAGAAATGTGATTTGATATTGTTCACTGGACTTCTCTATAGATATATTTTGAATATCCACTCCCACTCAAACCGTGCTCTTTAAACTTATTCAGAACAGATGCAACGCTCTGCCTTACCAGCATCTGGTCAACATAATTCTTCAGTATTTCTGCAACTTTTCTGCAGTTTTCCACAGCAGTTATGTAATTCACAGTGGTAGCACCACGATTCCAATCAACTATAATGAGATTAATATCCTCTGAAGACAGTAAAAGCTTCTTCATGTCACCCAGCCATGCTGGAGGAGATCCTGTTGGCCTGAAGCCATGAATAACAAAGACAATTTTCTTGGTTGTATTAAGGTACTCAGATGCAGTAACGTTGTGTTCAATGAGTCTCTCAGAACAATTTTGATTTTCCCTTGTGTATAGGAGCAGCTGAACATGGAGTTCTGTTCCAGACAAAGCATTGCCTATGTTAAGATCTGTAAATTCGGGACATTTTTGTTCCTCATCTGAAAAAGATGAAAATGTTAAGACAGTCATTTGATGAGTTGGACTACCTGAAATACCACCTCTTCACTTTTCATATCTCCTTCTGCTGAAAGTGGACAACTTCCATTTTCTTCACTCTTGACCTTTGGATTGAGGTGTCAAAACATGCACTGAACATGTGGCAAGGAGCCACAGTTTAACTAATGACTCTGCAGATACCACTATGCTCCTCTGAACCCTTCAAATGTGAAATTACCCTAATTTTTCCTGAACAGTGTAGTTTCTCCTTATAGGTACTAATTAGTAGTCTGTGTTGATAAGATCCTTTACTTCACCATCAAATGCAGGTTCTCAGAATTTTTTCACAAGTGTGTGTTATATAAACAGGAAGGCTGTTGTGGTTGTTTCTTCCTCTTTGGGCCAGGGTGGCAGTGCTGCCAATCCTTAGACCTTATTTGCTTGATCTAGCAATAAGAAATAGCTGCGTGACAATACAGGGATAATCCAGAACCCTTTCCTAGCTTTGGATCACCATAATGACACCATTACCAAGAAACAAAGACAGAAGAAACAAAAGATCTTGTTCTGAGGTGGAAAAAATAAGAATTAAGGTCAGTGTACATAATGGCACAAGACGAACAGTAGGATTTAGAATTTCTGTCTGTTCTTGGACAGTTAGGGTGTACCAGGTTAAACTTGTCAACAAGAGGATGGAGATTTCAAAAGAGTCTAAAAAGACGAAACTTCTCCCTGTCTGGTTATCAACATCCAAAGTTCACACTTTAAAAATATCTTTTGGCTGCTGAGGTCACATGGTGTGGATAAACCACTTCAGGACTCTGGGCAGAACACCAACACCTGTCACAGTTCTTCTGCTGTGGCCTCTTCACCTTTCTTATGGTGTTAGCTGGGTTTTGGCCAGGAAAATCTGGGCCCATCTCTTGACTTCTAGTGGGCTATGTTATTTTACACAAGACTTTTGTCTCTCTGGTATTTGATGGCACCATTCTCAAGTCTTCTATCATTAAAGTCTTTGCAAAACAAGTAATATTCTAGAAAGCAGAAGTGAGAAGGAAAATAGTACCTTCTTAGTTCCTTAAAAATAATATAAAAAAATAAATTGAATTTCTCGGATTTTTGAATCATAAGAGAAGCAGTTCTAGCTCTTCTCCTTTTCCCAATGGGCAGGTCACAGGCAGAACCAAATCCACCACTTCTGAGATGGACAGCAAGCCTGCACTCCTTTCTAAAGCTGCAAAAGGCAAGTGTGGGTGGCCTACAAGGTATCTGAAATATGTGTTCATATTTCAATAAGTAAACGACGTGAATTATGGCACTCCAGGTGCAGTAAAGATGCTGCAAAGGCACTAAAGGCAATAATTCACTAATTTAGGGAACTAGACCAATCACCTCTAATGCCAAACCATGTATCTCCAAGTGATGCCTTAGGTTTTAACGTTCATGTTTTTCAAATCCTGTACTGCCTGGTGTGTAACTCTGAAGTTTCCTGTAGCCTGTTAACTTCTGCTCTCTCTTGCCTGCTCTCCAAGGACACCCTAGACTGTCCCAGGCCCAAAATGTGTAAACCAAAGCCCCTAAAGCAGGGGTCAAGCTTGGGGAAATTACATCATTAACTGAAGCTTTAATTGGAGAACTAACTCTGATATGCAAATGAACCAAACCTATAAAAGTGTGAAGAACTCATGACCTGTCATCCATCTTGGGGTCCATTTTGGCAATGGCCTCTGGCTCCCCAGGGGTACCTTTGAAGGCCCTTCAAATAAATACCTACCTTTATTCCCTTATTCTTGTCTAGCCTCTGTTTTTAAGTGGCTGCTTCAGTCATCACAAGGACTAGATTGGTCACCTCTCAACAGGACATCACAAAAAACCATTGGATATAGTCCAAACCAGAGCAGGCTTGAAGATACAGAGTGTTAAAAACAGACTGAAACTCCCTGCTGCAAATTGACCAGAAAAAACTTTCATGCCTATCATCATGTATGTTATGACAGTAACTGCAAATATTACATGGAGAAAAAGACAGAATTATATTTCAAAATAAATACCATTGTTTTCCTCATTTAAACGCTGAATAATATACATAAATTTTACTGAGATAACCAGACAGGTTATTAACTAAGTAGTGATACAAGAAGGCAACTCATTTCATCACTTGGACTTATCCAAGAAGTTCTGAAACTGAAAGGTTTTTGGCTGAAGTGGACTTGAATTTAGTGAAAATAATAATCAAGAACCTGGTAAAATGTCATGCATGTGACATGATACTAAGATATTAACAATATGTGTCCCATTTGATTTCTAGTTTTCATATATTTATATATGATGATAAAACTAGAATATAAATTACATTACACTAACTTCCTCTACAAAGTGGAAATAAAACCAATCACTTGATTATATTTTCAAAGGTACAACATGAAACTCTCAATTTTTCCTGATGTGGTCTTTAAATCCAAGTTTAATCACTGATCCTTAAAATTCACTCCTTCATATCTAATATATAAAAGATTCATGCTAAAATATTGCTCTGTATCCCTTTAAATATTTTGATTTTTTTTTAATCATTTGATTGGTAGAAATAAAAGTTATTTCTTCTAAAACCAGTGAAATGACAGTGAAATAAACCAGACACAGTCTGTTCCATGGGAGTGAGAAATCTATCACAAGGAAATCATTTTAACTGACAAACCTATTTACTAGCTGGCAAATGTCAAAGGAAAGCAACTCGTTTACTCTCGGCTGTGCAATGACAGAAGTTATTCTTTCAAAAGTAAATAGAGAAAAAAATGAAATGGCTATGTCTTTCTGTGGAATTAGATAAGACCTACAAATAGATTCATTTGAATTGTTTAGCAAGGAGTCATCGGGGGAAGTTTTTCAAACTCCTGTTTCTCATTGAATACTGGAAGCAATACCCAGCTGCCCTTTGTGCACCCTTGTTGGAGTACTCACTTTTTTCTGTACAATCAAAACATACATGTAGGCGTTGGGATGTTACACATTCAGTTTAAGCAAGTTAATGGATAATTTTAACTTTCCTGTGCACATTTGTAAGCATTTTAATCGTCTTCTGTGGTTGAAAAGGGGAAAATCTTAAGTGTACAGTCTTTTTTTTGTAACTAAAGTTTACTATTTAAAAATGTAACACATAACTTGAAGATCTAAGCACCTATCAAATCAGTAACAACCAACAAACTCACATTAGTATATTAAGACTATTTCATGATTACGTCTACTTTGTACAAAGTGCACATACCTGAGCAGGTCTCTGGGCAAAGTACAGCCTGAGATAAAGTATCAGGCTTGGTTCTATTTACTTTAAAATGAAAACATGTCTCAGTTTCAAAGTTATTGAATTCTTTTTACTAATAATCTGCCCCATTAGGCATAATTAATAAGATTTTATTTTAATCTTTTGGCCAATTTAAATGAAGGAATATTAATGTTTTTAATGTTTGATTAAAGCAAAGATCACAAGTAAGCTAATGGTTCTTACCTGATTTCACCCAGTATATCAAACAGATGAAGAAACACAATTTCAGCATGTGGAAGTGGAGAAAAAGTGATGTGCAATATCCACAGAAAAGTGGCAAATTGAGTGTTTCCTTATGCTAGATTTCTAACACCACTGAATGACACCAATGAAGTGAGTAGGAAGCAGAAAGTAAAGCTGTAGTCAAGCTTCTGCAACTTATGACTCCTCCTGTTGAGTGACTTCAGTGGGTAGAGTGGTTTCTGGGCTTTGAGGGTTGGGACTGGTTTTTAATCTATTTCCCTGTCTGGCTTTCAGCAGATTTACACGTAAGCAAGTGATGTCATGTATTACTGACAACTCCTGCATAGGTGGAGTTTAGGAAGTGGGGTAACTAGTGGTGCATCCCATTAAAGATCATAGTGTGGGGGGTTTTGATTGTGTCACTGTATTGCAACTAGTGGCACTGAGATGGGCAAAAGGAACCTAGAAGAAAAAGTCGTCCTGGTGACAAAAGGATATTCCTGTCAGAACTTGAAAATAATTCTGAGAACTGTGTCTCCAGAGTTAATTTTTCCATACAATTATCATCTGAGCTTTTCCAAGGATTCATTCTCTAATCTAGATTCTGAGATGGTCTGCAAAAGCATCTCTGGCAGAGAGATGGAGCTTAGAGCCCCACAAACCTCACCCAGACACTGATTTGCCATGTGTTTTTTAACCTCATTCCCTCTGTATCCCAGCTGCAAAACAAATGAAGAAATATTTATTTTTATGAAGCTCATTTATTTACAAATCACTTCCCTGGGTAAATACAAGAGTACAGACTACAGGTTTTTAAAGTTTATGGTGAGGCAAAGAGGCAGATAAGCCCTGCATTATTCATGTGTGAAGTGTGGATGCTCAGTTTGCCTATATCTGTGAACCAATTATTTCCAGTTCAGGAGAAAGAAAAACATACCATAACCATTCAAGTATGATGTAAATGCACCCTAGGAAGGTTAATTGTATAGTGTATCCTTCACAGTCCTTCTAAACATAAGGTCTAGGTTTCCTTTGTTTCCTTCCACTACAATTAAGGGGATGTTTGTGTATGTGTTTCATTACTTAATTTTGAGTGATCAGTCTCTTCAGCTTTATGAATCTGAGCAGCTCATCAAAGCTGTGGTGCACAAGTTTTTGCAACAGACAGCCTTTAGGAGGTGTCATCAAAGGTGTCTTCTCCACTTTGAATGCAGTCACAAGGAAAAAAAGACGCAGTGTATGTGCTGGTATGAAAATCAACTCAGCTCAACAAATGACCTTTAATTAATTTTTTGCTTCCATTTCTCAAATATGTCACTTTGTTTGGAGTAAAGTTCACTATAGCAGCTCTTGTAATTCCTTTGCACTCCCCTGTTGTCTCAAATCTTTGACACTTTCTCCAATATTACTACAAAAGCACAGCTTTACTGACAACACATACTGCTTAAAACAAGTAATGACAGGGTCCTCCCTCTCCCTACTTTTTAATCTAGGTTATTGTTACAACAAAAAACTTAGTGCACCAAAGAAACCTCCAGTCAGGGAGCCTCAGCATGCACTCCACCTACAGTACACAAGTCAAAGCATGGAGAGATCAACACCACTAAAACCAAACAGGTAATAGCCCTAGTAAAACATTTACTGGGCTTATTCAAGAGCCAATCACCTGATCTCAGAAGAAAATCTTACGTATGTACTTTTACATGTACTTAATGCCACTAGTTGTGAATAAACTGCTAACATTTGTTCTTTTACACAGAAACAGGGAAAAGAGAGGAAATTTCAAGTTTCTCTTGAACTGAAAACTGAAATAAGTCCATCTCACAGTAATGTTTATATAACCCCCCACAAAATGTTTTCAAAGCCCTCTGGAATCAGTGTAGGGAAAGGACTCCCATACCAAATCAGAAAGTTTTGTGGTATTAATCAGGGTGTTGAACTGCGGTGAGCTCATGTCTCTGTCATGTGACAAGGGAATTGTGCTCATCAACAGTGGCGCTTGTGCTTCTGAGAAATTCATAAATCTCAATTCCTGTTACTGGTTACACTGTAGGTTCTACTGCCGGCCCACTGCCAGGTAAATCCTTCATGGTGACTCCGAGTTTCAGGTACACTGACAAACAGATGCAACACTCCAAAGTTCAGCTATTTCCCATCCCGCTTCGCTGCATTGTTGTTATGCCCACTCATTATGCCTTGTGCTTTTCCCACAAGGATGCACTCCTTCTCCCGCTGAAATTCAGAGTTATCTGCTTCAAAAGTGCTTTACACAAACCAGTGGAGGATGCTGGCACTGCTTCTTCAGGACTTTGTCCCCCACAGTGCTCAGGACGGTCAGAGTAGCACCTGCTGAATGAACCCTGATACTTTTAGGGGAGCCCACAGACTGCCAGATACTAAAAAATTCTCAAGACTGGCCAAGTATTCAAGCTGAAAAAAAGATATAAAAACTTCATTTTACTACAGTACAAGATTGGTTTATCAATAAGAGAATGTCACTATTACAACTGAGTTTATCCCCAGAAGTTTTTGATAAAATAACATCTGGAAACATTAGAGTATGGTTTTCAAGATTAAGATCAAATTCTTACACAAGCCTTGATATGCTGATCTGTGGTCACATGCAAATGGTATTTCCCCTTCTAACCTTTTCTCTGCCCCCAGGGATTCCGTAGTGTTGGGAAATCCCATTCTCAGAACAACTCTCATTTCTCTTACGTCTCAAGCCACTTCTACAGAAAAATTCTTCTCTAACCGCTAAGTTTAAGAGCACTCCTCCCCTTCCAGGCATCAGGAAATCCCACCAGGCTTTTGCAATGCAGTATGTTTAACTATGAAAATAAGCTGTCTAAAGATTGCAAACAAAAAACTCTGACTTGTTGGAAGAAATTTAAGAGTTACTGTCTTCTAGAACACTGATGTTTGCAATTCCTGTAAATTGATAATCCCTTCCTTAACAGGCTTGAGAAGTTGGTAACTAATCCTCTGCCAGAAAATAATGGGCACTGAGGCAATGCACATCATTAATGCTTTGGAAAATAAATTCTTTAACGATTATTTTTCACACTGTTGTCATCAGGATGACTTCTGAAAACGCACTTCTTTGTAAAATAACACTTTAAAAATATACTTGGAATGCTGAATATGTGTACATGATTGAAACCTGTTTGTAGCAATCCGGCAGCTGTGGGTCATAAGGCAGGTGTAACTCCAGCTTTAAAGATCTCAATCATACTCCAGTAATTTTTATTGAGAAGTGAACAATATCCAACACTGTATATGTGTATTTTGTCAGAAATTGTCACAATGCTTTACCATACTGATGAGGGTGGAACGTGGGGAGTGCAGTTTCTCGACCCGATTTTCATATAATTGTGTAGTTTCCCACTAGTTATTCACTGCTCACTTGCAGTTTCACTCAGAGGAAAAGGAAATACCCTGTGGCACACACAATTCTTCCCAGGGCCTTGTTCCTGTGCCATGCATGCTTCCGCTGCGAGGCTTGACAACATCAACATTTTTCTCCCGTCAGCAGGGGAAATCCAGGAAAGAAAAACTGAACTGGGCACCTTAAAACATTGAAGTGTCATGCGACCACCACAACACAGCCCCCAGCTGGACCTGTGCCCACTGTGTCACTCTGTGCTCTCTCTCCCCCTCACGTCCAGCACACCCACAGAGTGTGCACCCCCTCACATGTCACTCTTTTCTGACCTATTTCTTTTTCCAATTGTACTAGTTGTTGGAGTAAAGTAGATCAGCTTTATTTTCAAACATTCAGTGGTTTTTTATAGTTTGTCGGTCCTGTAATTGTCTCAGCCATAATGCATGCAAAATTAAACTCTTCAGAACTTTCACAGTGTTAACAACTCAAGTTTCTAATTCTCTAGAAGTACCATTTTTTAGCGTGACAGCACATGGTAAAGCATCCATCAGGTCAACAATTTCCTTAACAGCAGATGCCTCCACCAGTGCCTCCAAATTTATAGTTTTGTCCTTACCAGAATCAAGGTGCAAATGTTAAGATTGTACAGAGCGCTCCTGAATTGGCCATGCCAAATTCAAGTGAATGTGAAAGGCAGCCAGTGATGAAAGAACCTCTGAAAGAATGAGAAAATGGCAAAGTTGTGACAATGACACATGAAGTACCAAAGATAACAAAAGGAGACAAACAGATCGTGGCTACAAGTCAAGAAAAAAACACGTTAATACTGGATAACTGGATTCATCTTTTCTTGTTTTCTATTTTGAGAGAAACTTTCATACCTTTGAACTTTATCAAAAAACGAATGTTCAAGATTCATATTATTTTTTAAATGTATTATGCATACAACAGCTACAGAATCACAGAATCTGCTGAGTTGAAAGGGACCCATCAGGATCATCGAGTCCAGCTCCTGGTCTCGCACAGGACCATCTCCAAGACTCACAGCCTGTGCCTGAGAGCGTTCACCAAACCCTTCTTGAATTCAGTCAGCCTCAGTGCTGTGCCCACTTCCCTGTGAGCCTGTTCCAGTGCCCAGCCACCCTCTGGATGAAGAAACTTTTCCTGATATCCAGCCTAAACCTCCCCGAGTCAGCTTCAGGCCGCTCCCTGGGCTGCTGTCACAGGATCACCCACAGCTGCCGGGGCTGGCGAACAGGACGGGGCCGGGAGGAGCTGCCCGGGGGAGGCTGAGGCGGGGCAGCGACGGCAGCACCGCCCTTCCCTCCCCTTCCCCGGTGGGGGCTGCTGGAGCCATGGCCGCCTCCCAAGGGCCGTGGCGGGGCCTCTACGAGCCGCTGGGGTCCCAGGACGGAGGTGACGGGGCCGGGGAGGATGGAGGAGGAGGAGGGAAGAGGGCTCTCGGTGAGGCTCCGGGCGGCTGCGGGACCCCGAGCGGTGCCCGCTGCCTCCCACGGCCGCCTCAAACCCGCCGGGATTCCGGGCTGGGTGCCTGATAGTCTGTCCCCTAAAAACGCAGCTGATGTCCTGGGGTGTATCCTTCGCATGGATAAGGAGGGAATAATCTTCAGGCCGCAGACAGGAGCAGGGTTTAAGCAGAGAAGGGCACGACCATGGGTGTTCTTCCACAGCCAAGCGCATCGTGCTGTGAGGGCGCGTAGGTGCAGGAGCGGGTGTGTTTGTCAGGGAACGGGGACATACATCTTTATCACCTGTTTGCAATCATTTGTCGCATTATCGTGTAACCATTCGGCATTTTACTGAAAGCACACCAAAAATTATTGTGGGAAACCAGAGGAGCGCCGGCTGTGTCGGTGGGTGTTTCACGGCACCTGCTGGAAAAGGCTGCAACTGCGCCCTCGGGCTGGGATGAATTTAAGCAGGTAGTGACCGAGGGGCAGGACTCACTCCTTGGGTGTCCTGCAGTCACTCCTGGGCGTGGATACACACCCATTCCTCGGGCACTACGGGAGAGTTCGTGTTTGTTTGCCTCTGTTACTCTTTATCTCCAATGCCTTATGAAATTGGCAGCAGTGCGCAAGCCTCATACTCTTTCCATTTATGTGCGCGGCTCGTGTTAGCGATGCTTTGTTTCATCGGGTGTCCTGAAAGGAGCCTGCTGTTCTTTAGGTATTAGTTTTTGATAACATCCAATAGCTGCATTATCAAATAGGGGAAAAAAAATAAACCCTGCAGAAATTTAACTGTCAAAGATTTAAGGAACCCAGCTAAGTTGTTCTGTTAATTCATGGAGCTGTAGACCTCTCTCATTCTTCATACATTGTGTTAGAGTGTGTTGGTGGGAGAAGGTGACAGGCAAAAAAAAGTTTTTGTACGTGTATTTCTAAGCCTTTTGATAGCTCAGAAATAAATATTTTCTAAAAACTACATGTTTAGAAGAGAACAAAAACACTGACAAGAACATCGTTCTTTCAAGTATCATTGATACTTTTTCCTTTGGTCTTTTTTAAACAGAAGTGCGACCCTGAAGAGAATGCTTCTTTCTTCAGTAAATTACCATATTCCTGGTTTAGCAGGTGAGAATTTATTAAACTGGTTGTGGTTGTTCATCGATGCTCACAGAATTGTAGACTGTGTACTTACATTCCACAACATCATTCTGGCTTGAGCCTGACTATGAGAGTGCTGGTAGCTTTTTGCACAAAAATCGAAGTTTGCAACATTTAGAGATCATATTCAAATATTTTGTGGAGTATGGTTTATACATAGTAACAGTCATTTTATGCATTATCTAGTGGCATTATTTAACAATGGCATCATAACAACTTTCTAGATCTCCAGGAACAAATATTCAGTAGTACATGTAAGGTATTTTCTGGGTAGCCAATTTCATGCTCATTTTCCTCCCTCTTTTATGGCAGGCCACAAGTTGTTATTGTCACTCACCCGCTCACATATACCAGGGACTCCCTCTGCTTCTTGGGAAATTTTCCACCAAAAAATAGGAACTGAAAGTTCAGCTCTATCAAGTCCTGCAACTTCCTGTCACTTAATATGTCCAGTGTTATTTCAAACAATTTTGTGCATTGTGTCTTGTGGCCATTACTAAATTTTAACACTTTTTTTCTTTGAAAAATTATTTGAGCCAGATGATATACACACTTCAAAAGTCTATGAGTGGGAAAAAAAATGTGAAAAGTGTCAGAACTGTTTCTTGCTTTATTCAATATTCTTAATTCTACAGATAACTGAAACTGGTATTTGCTATTAATAAGCTGATTCAAAACAATCAGACTGTTTCAAGGATTCAGAGTATTCAGTTAAACTCTGGTCCTGTTGAAGTTAGGAGTTCACCTTTGTATTTACCAGTCCTTACGTTCTACACCTTAAATACAAATGTTCCGTTTTTCTGGAAAGTTCTGCCGTGTACTGATTGCAGTGTTTTTGTATGACACTGATGCATTCTCTATGTCATGGTATTCACCCAAATTTTCAAGGCAGGCTATACTTTGTATCTTTTAACTAATTCTACAATGTCTAACAAAAGAAGAGAAGGAAAAAAAAACACCAACCAAAAAAGGTTTTTTCATTTATTTAGCTATGAAGGGAGGTTGTGGATGCCTCATCCTTGGAAGTATTCAGGTTGGATAAGGCCTTGAGCAACCTGGTCTAGGGGGAGGTGCCCATTGCAGAGGGGTTGGGACTGGATGGTTTTTAAGATGCATTCCCAGCCCTTAACATTCTATGATTCGGTGAAATTCACTTTGTATTGATGTTACAGCTTCACCCTTGGGGATAGCAAGGTCCACCCCCACCAGAGTTTTACAACCTCCAAAAAACCATTTCTGAGTCTTGTGTGCTGGACAATGCACCCACGGTAGCCCCAACACCATCATAGGAGTGACACACACTGGAAGGGCACACTGTGGAGATGGACACTGTGCTTGTGTCACAGCCCTCAAGGGCTTAGAGCTGACACTGGATGCACGCTCCAGTGTCCATGCCTGTGCCTCTGCTTGAGTCCCAGATGTTTGGGATGTTCTTTAAGTGAGAGTGCATTGTCAACATGAATCTTTTGGCATTTTCACCACCTCAGACATGGTATTGCACAGTTTGCTTTGAGTTGTCACAAAGCTGACATGCTTATCGAAAATTCCAAATACTTCTGTCATTGGTTCCTTTAGGCTCAGTGTATTCCTCAGCCCCGTTCTGCTGATTTAAGACCAGGTTTAGTTTTTGTTGACACTTAAGTGGATAAAAACACTTCATCAGAAGAAAAATTTAACAGCTGAAAGTCTGCTGTAAGGAGATTCTCATTGTATTTGTGCTGAAACCCAGCAGTGTGATGTGGTTTACCTTGCCTGAAGATGAGTTGCAGTGTAGTGAGTCGCCATCTCTGGGGGTATTTAAAAGATGTGACACTTAGAGACATCCTTCAGTGGTGGAGTTGGTAGTGTTAGGTTATTTATATCATCTTAAGGGTCTTTTCCAACCTAAATGATTCTAAGATTCAATGATAATGCCCTCCTGTGATAAAAAGGTATTTTATTCCAGATCAGAATAGTAAGTGGATTATGATACCACATGGGTTTTTTATGAAATAGTATATTTTTCTGTAAAAAATTACGAGATCAGAGATACAGACGGATTCTGAGGTATAAAGGTTCTTCAGAACCCTCTGTTCAGATGTGACAATCTCCATGGACTTTTCTTACTTCAGGTGAATTTCAGTGTACTGAAGGTAACTATTTAGTCTGTAGCTTTCATAGGATTACATCTATTACTTTGATTACAGAGTGTATTTATATGCACTAGATTATACCATTAGCTTTTTGAGTTAGCAGTCCTGCTTTTTTTGCCTGTTGTATTTCAGGATGTCTAAGTTAATTCCTTTCTTTCAGAATGATATCTCTAGGCTACAAGAAGCCACTGGAAAGGGATGACCTGTTTGAACTCAATCAAGGTGATTCACCATACAGTGTGTGTCCTAACTTTGAAAAGCAGTGGAGCAAAGAAGTCCAGAAGTCTGCTCCAGGATTAATGGTAGCTATAATTCTGACAACAGGCAATATCCTTTAATAAAGTTGAGTCTAGAAGCTGGAGAAGATTTTAAAAAATCCAACTGTTTATTGAACAGCCTACATTTTGTAGGATACAGAGGCCCCTCAGTGTTGGGATCAGTGATCTCTTGTATGGCTGTAGGATTTTTCTACAAATTGTTTAAGTTCAAACTTGCCTCTTAGAAAGACACCTGTTTACATTTCAACATGTCAAGTGATAAAGAATCTACTGTGACTGGTACAGAATGTACAGTGACTTTTACTTGATGATGGATTATCATTTTGTCAGAACTATCTAACTCTCTTCTCTTTGAACTTGTCTGTTTCCCTGTGTCTTTTCTTTGCATCTGTATTTCAGGTAGGTAGAGAAATCCATTATCAGTTTGCTGTCCATCATCACCATGATGATTAGGAAAGTGGTTTTTTTTTTTTTTTTGAGCCCTTTTAAGAATCTTCTCAATTGTTTGAGCTAAATTCAAACTGAAAAAAATTGTTGCTTGACAACTGAAAATATTCTGAAATAATAGAAGGGTTACTCAGCCTTAAAGTTGTTGTAAGCCTGCTATAAATAAGACGGCATTTATATTGAACCTTATCTCTATTTTTTCTGATACATTTTTTTTTGACCTGTGATAATAATTTGAGGATTAAGTATATTGTAATTATATTCGTGGATGATAGGGGCAACCTTAGGAATTGCATTTATCCTTTCGTGAATAACTACTAGCCAGGCTAAATAAAACCAGGCTTAATTTCTTACCCCAAAGCTTTTCTTTTATCTGTAGGAAATGTTCTGTTTCAGATAATAGTACCCTGATGGCTTTAGATGGACACTCTAATATTACATATTTTATATTGTAAATGTGGGTGAAGTTCAAAAATATTTTTTCTCTTAATTCTCTCTGTATTTTTGTAATCTTTCTGTCTTCTTGCATCCAAAAAGTGCTATTTAAGAAAACAAGTTTCCACAAACCATCTTTGATTTTGCCATTATGGCACACATTTAAATATTTATTGATTAAAGTTTCATTTCTGAAAGTTACAGCTGACATTCTGGATTTTAGGAGTCCTCAAGTAATGAAGTAAGTTTTTAATGTGTTTCATTTTATGTTCAAAGAACAATATTAATAATAAACCTAAAGGGTTACCAGTATCTAGACCTCCCTTCCCATGATTAGCTAAAAATGATCTAATGAAGGAAAGCTCAAAGAGATCAGGAATTTCGTAGCTAAAGAACTGAGACAAAATTAGTAAAAGTTCCACAATATTGTTTGTAAGTATTTAATGTACAAATATAAAATCAAATGCTAAGAAAAACAGACTAAAAACTATACTTAACTTTCCTTCTGTTTTGTCAATTTTTTTTCCCTCTCCACTTTTAAAAAACTCACATAAATACATAACATTTAATGACGTTTAATGGGAAACTGAAATGACTCTGTTATCATGTTGCTGGTACCGTGAGGTTGATAGAAGTGGTTTTTAGAAATTGTGCTTACCACAGACATGTTAAGAGATGGTCAAATACTTGAGTGATTATAAAGAAAAGAGTTAATGAGCAGAATTATTGTTTACCTCCAAAATATGTACTGAATCATTGTAATCCTGATCAAAATGGCTAACCATAAAATCTGTTTGAAGACATCATGGCTGATGGTAATTTAAGATAATCTTTTACTAAAAAAAAAGTCAGAATTTTCCTACAGATTTTTTTTCCTTTTTGCTCTCATGGTTGGTAGTTACAGTGTTTCTAAGTACAAATACCTATTTTTTTTTCTTTCATTAAATTATTTTCTTTTATTCTTCATTCGTACTCCATTGTCAAAGAAGTCAGCAATAGCACGTGCATGTTGAGATTTGTATTTGAGAATTGCTTCTGAGCCAACAGATTGGTAAACACAGGTAAAACCTGCCATTTTTAACATCAAATTTTGTTATCTTTCACCATATCTGGACCCAAGGTAGACTCAATTAAACAAGTTGCCAGTGTCTTGGTTTATGAAATGTTTATTGTTGGTAGTTGATTTAATGGATGGAATTTAAACTTAATTTTCTTTTATTTTCAGAGCAATGATAGTGGCCAGTGAAACCCAGCCTAGCTCATATGGGAGTGGCTGTGGCTATGCTATTGCCTGTTTTTTGTAGTTCCCTCACAAACTCTTCCCCATCAGTTATACCATCAGAACAACATCCTTACTGCAGTCAAAATCAAGACTGCAGTTGTTGGCCTGATCTACAAAAAGGTAATCATGTGTCCTTCTCTTTCAAAACAAAACCTAAAATACATACAGTGTAAAAAGACAACATGCTTACTTAGCCTGATCAAAACACAGGATGTTACACACTGGTGACAGACTAACAGACTGACACTGTATTTTGATGATGATTTATTTTTAATAATTTTGAATTTCAGCAGAATTTCTCTTGTAAGACTGTAATCCTGAAATTACACACTTTTTGTCAGCCACCTGTGCAGACATAATATTGGAAATACATGTAGAAACTAAACGCTTTCTATTTTGATTATGCGTTAATTTCCCAAATTTACCGAATGACATGGGAAAACTGTTTGGGTTGGATGTCTGGGGAAAAAGTAAGGATATGCAGGATCACTGTTTTTACTATGTAGTAGTAGTGAATATGAGAACCTGAATTTTGCCACACTGTCTCCTTCAAAGGTTACAGTTTCCCCTGATTTTAGTGAAATTGCTTTTGAGTTCAATACCCAGTAGTTTCATTGTTTTTCAGATGCCTAAAAGACGACTAACCACTGTGGAAATCTATCTATAACTTATCCCACCTTTAATAAGATATGCTGAGGCAGAAGCATTATTAGGTACAGGAAATGCAAGTGCTAATAACATAGAAGTAAAAGTAGTTGTGTGATCTATAAAAAATATTTACTATCATCTTAATATGTAGCACATAATGTGATAAAGAGTTGCAAGTCTGTTTCAACCGGTTCAGCTTTGCTCTAATTAATTGTTGTCCTTTTAGCAATCAAGGTTTTTGATTTTTGTGGCCTCTGTATTTTCTGGTTGCAGGCCTTTACTCTAGCAAGTTCCTCATGACAACAATATACAACTGGGCAGATTGTTAACCTGATGTCAGCAGCTGCTCAGCAGCTCCTGGAGCTTGCCATCAGTGTGAACCTGTTGTGGTGAGCACCTTTTCAGATCATCATGGCTGTTGTCTTCCTCTCTAAAGAACTCGGCCCCTCAGTCCTAGCAGGTGTTGCACTGCTGCTTTTGGCTATACCTATAAATGCACTCATTGCAGCCAAAGTAAGAAGACTGAAGGTGAGCTATTTAAATACATATCACAAGGAGAGGCTAAGTTGTCATAATACAGGAGTGAAGGGGGAGGTCAATTATGCATTTATTAGAATAGTGTTGTTGCATCTAAGCTAAACTCCAAGCAAATAAACAATGCCAAGCTGCAGCTCTTTCTCCAGGAGGGAAGAAGCGTAACTGCAGAAGTGGAGCCCTATGTTTGATAGCTAATCTAGTATGTAGGTTGGATACCTACAATTTTCATTATCCTGAAACAATACTTTTGTATTAATAAAAATCACTGTATGACTCGATTTAGGAAACAGCTGTGGTTTTGGATGTGAGCTAATTCCATTCAGTAAGGGATTTTGTAGGATTATGCTTCTCTTCCAGTTTTCCTATTCAGGCTAAGATGCTCACTAAAATGTAGCACATTCTCCTGAGATTACAGGAATTCCCCTGGAGGTACTGTGTGTGTAGTGACTTCTTTTCTGCTCCTCTGATGCTAACAGATCTCTTGACACTCTATTGCCTGTTACCATGACAATTTCCACTGGAAAAAAATACTACAACCCCAAATTTTGCATTGCTATCAAGGCAATTAGTTGTCTTATTCTACCTTTGATGGTGTAACACACAGTGAAGAATCTGGGTTCCCATTAATTCTTTTGTAAGGCTGTGACTGTTTAGGGACGTTGAAAAAAACACCAAAAACCTCTCTCACATCTTCTGCAGGTGAGGTGCAGCAACTACATATGCACTTAGATCCCTACTGTGATATGAGAGAGAGAAGAAATAAAAGGACTAAAAGTTTTCAACTTCCTGTCGTATATGAATAAGCCTCAAAACACTAAAGAGGATGGTAATGACTATTTTAGAAATGTGAGATGCAGAAGTGCCTAAGTGTAGTATAGGAGTGAGAATTTCTCTCTTAATTTGGTTCTTTAAGTAACAATGTATTAATAACAGAGGAAAGCTTTATACTAAATCCTGTATATATACATATATCTGTTGTATATATACATATACAGTGTTTCATATTGTATAGCATTACATATATATTCATGTGTGTGTATTTAGTGTTACACTAAATTGTTATTGAGTCTGTATTTACCTGCTTAGAGATTTTGAAGATTAAAACCATATTATATTTCCTGAACACCCTGGGAACTTGAAGCCTATTAAGATTTAAATTTAGTGTAAAGGAAAAAAAAAAGGAACAAAAATTGAAATGTGCTCTTTATGATATTTGAGGGTAAAATATTTATTTTAATGCATTTAATCCTTTGTGCTGTCTAATGATTTTTTTAAAATACTAAATATGTATCTGAAAATGCTGTAATTGTAGTATTAGTGTGTTTTTCATCAAGGTAAAAATAGCATTAAAGGTATTTATTGCCTCCAGTACACTGCATGTTTTGCTTTCCAAATACATTTGTTCATTGAAAAATTAAAACATTGCTGTCCTTTAACCAGAAAAGCCAAATGAAGTATTTGGATCAACAAGTCAAGCTACTAATTGAAATACTACATGGAATAAAGGTAATGCCACAACTAATAAGAGGTTTGGTTGTAAAGCTATTATTATTATATTATTACTATTATATATTATTATAAAGATATGGAAGTTATTTTAAAAACTAAGGTTTTATGAGTAATATTTCAGCTGAAAATAATAAAAGTTTAAAGAGAAAGTGTTTTAACATAATGTGCTTAAAGTGTTTTTGGAAAATATTTACTGGTTTAATATGATTTGAAAAGCTTACTAGCCATGATGCATGAATTTTACTACCACATTTTAATGAGAATGTAAAATATGTTAATAGATGTTCGGAAACCTTTAGCAAAGCGAGATTGTAGCATAGAAGTAAAGCACTTTTAAAAGTTGTCTTACTTTTGTTATTTTGCCGGTTTTGAAACCAGCTCGTCCTTTGTGATACGTAAGGGACACACTGAAATCTGAAGAATTAAGAGTGACTAGAGTACAACCTAATTTAGAGTTATATCAGGTCTGTCTTTCATTTGTAAAACATTCAGATTTTTGTAGTTTGGCATTGCTGAATACTTGAAAATGACACTTGGATATTAAGTTAATTTCTGAAACAGAGTCACTGCTTTTTTGTTGCATTAAAATGTGCTTATTTGATTATCTAGATCCTGAAACTTCACGCATGGGAACCTGCCTATCAAAGGAAGGTCATGAGGATTACAGAACATGAGGTGGATGTTTTGAAGTCATCTGGCTATCTGACAACTTACTCCATGCTGACCTTGATGTGTATTCCTTTTATGGTTGGTTTTTAAAATTTATTTAAATTTTAAATTTATTTCTATTTAAATTTATTTTAATTTAAATTTATGAATTTCTGCTGGACTGTTTCTTATGTTCCCTGTTGCTTTAGCAGCTCGCTGGGTCACAAGTGTTGCCTTGCAGTGCCTCAAAACAATAAATTTCTCAACACAATGTATTTGAATTTTCCGGTTCTAATGCTATGTGTATGACTAGAGAAGAAGGAGAAAGATTATGAATTGACCTGTGTTAGAAAGTCAGAAACCAAACCCAAAGCTCCTGAACCTCATGCCCTGCTTTAATCACACTGTTTCTTTTGCATAAAAATCAGCTACCTTCTTTATACTCCTTTTTCAGGTTTTTGGGGAGTGCATTTTCCATCTGTATTTTTTAGCTATCCCTTTTTAAACACTGAACTCTAAATACATGAAAGCTTTGCTTAAAGAAGGAACTCTTAAAGGTGCATGAACAGGCTGTCCCCATGTGCTAAAAGATGAGCTGAACAGAAAGCTTTGGCTGGAACTTGAGGGAAAAAAAGAGAGTTTAAGACCTTTGGAAGAAGACTCAGGCAACTTATGAGGACTGCAAGGATGTCGTTAGGGAGGGAGAAAATTAGAAGGGCCAAGATCCAACTAGAACTTAATCTGGCTACTGCCGTAAAAGACATAAAAATATTTCTATAAATACATCAACAGCAAAAGGGGAGCTAAAGAGAATCTCCATCCTTTGTTGCATGGGAAGGATACACAGTGACAAAGGCTAAGGGAAAGACTGAGGCACTTAATGCCCTCTGTTCCTCGATCTCAGTAGTGTAAGACCAGTTGTTCTCTGGAAAACAAAAATGGTATCTGTGTATAAATTTTAGTTTCAATGTAATTTTGCTTCTTAATATATCTTTTTCATTTTTTTATTTAAAAGGTCTCACTGGCTACATTTGGAGTCTTATCTAGACAAAGAGAATGTTTTAACAGCAACTAAAGTGTTCACATCTATTTCTTTATTCAACATTTTGCGACAGCCTTTGTTTGATTTACCATCTGTGATCTCTGCTGTAGCTCAGGTAAACCTATTATGAACAAGTGCTATAAAAGGCTCATTTTGTACTCTGTCGTATTTCAGCCATTTCTACGAGTGATTAAGTAGCTTAATTATTTTAAGTTACTATTTATTGAGGTGAAACTGCACAATTTTTTATGGAATGCAAAGCATGAAGGCTGTTTAAAGGATGTCTCTCAGTCTTCTAAGTAGAAGGAAAATTGGGTAGCACACCTAACTGAGCTTTCTGTCTCTCACTTTTCTTCCTTCAGTGGGCTGGACTCAGCTTCTGCTCCTACTCTCTCAACCTCTCTTCTTCATAGTCCACAGAAGATAAAGCATGAACACTTTGGGCTGCACAAGCCTAAATCACTCAGCCACTCTTAGATATTGGAGCCCTTGGTACCAGGTAGGGGAGACCTGTGGTGGACTATGCAAACAGTTTTTGTCAAGTCACCACTGAAGGAAGTGGAGAAAAAAGGACAGAGCTGCTGAGGATCCCATTTCAGCATCCTTCAGGCCTAATGGTACAGTAGTAGGGTTGCCACCTGAGTTGGGAACTCGTAGATTTTAACCTTCTTGTATGGGTATATCATACAAGCTCATGAATGTACTCACAGCAAAATGTTGTCTTTCTTCAATCTGTGAAGAAACATTTATCGTTCACTATTTCTTAACAAAAAAAAAAGCTAAACCACAGGTTTATGAAAACAAGCCAATTGAGTCAAAACTACACAGCAGTAGATCCTCAGGGAAAAAAATACACTTACTGATCACTTTAGATTGTTTAATACTTTAAGGAAAATATTTTTTAAACACCTAAACACCTTTTTTGTCTGGCTTCAAATAAAACAAGGAATATGTTTTTCCATATTATCTAAAACCTTAAAAATAATATTTAAACATTTAGGGAGCCCATGCATGTTATAAATACTTATATATATGTATGTGTGTGTGTGTGTGTATATACGTACATGTGTTCATTTTGTAGGCCAAAGTTTCTCTGAGCTGTTGAGAGGATTTTCTGTTTGCTGAGGATCTTAACCCTGAGGATGTCACTACAAACTACAGTGGAAGTAAGCAGTAGTTATTAATTTTTAATTAGTCTTGATTTTACGTGGAAGATCATTAAGAAATGCAACTGAGGGGATGGATAAACAACTCTTTGCTCTATTTTCTTTACTGCAACAGATCATCCTGTTGGTTTTATTGGTGCTTCTTTCCACTGGGAAAAAAATGGCTTACCAATCCTGAAAAAGTAAGATATTTGTTATTTATTTTTATGAGCTCCTTTGGCAGAATGTGATGTCTGTAGAGATTTTGATCAGCTTTGATGTATTCTGATTCAGAGTAGTTCATGATGATACATACCAAAAAGAACATGAAGTATTGTTTCTGAAGTATCCCATGTGATCAGTGTGCTCTGGAAAGTCTATGCAACAAATTTTTAACTTGTCAATTTTCCTGAATTGCATTCTGGAAAGAATTAATTGGGAAGATACCCTTTTGTTGGTGTAGCATTTTGTATTGCCTGCAAGTAGGCTCAGGTAGCTTATGCAGCCTTGCACTGAATACTATTCTTAAAATTGGGCCATGGCTTCCTTTGGAGAAAACTAACTAGCAAGAAGTTTGCTTTTCTCACAGTGGTCTTTCTTGCCTGAAACCACCCCTCATTTCGTTTGTCATTTCTTAACAAGGGTTTTCTTAGGTGTCAATTCAGGTATGTTTAAAGTGCTGTGCAATGAACACTTTGGAGTGTTAGTAAGGAAATGATATAGCCAGGTCCAGGGGTATAATGGAGAACCTGTTTGATAAGCTCTGTACAGCTGTTAAATTTTAGTAAGGCAGCTGAACAGGTTAAAACCTACCCAGTATAACCCTCTCACTACACTGTTTACACTGGTCCTCTCAGGGGTGGGGGAAACTTTCCATAACATAACAGTGAGCATCCATATCTCAACCACGACAGCCTGCAATTTAGGGGCCAGGAATGAGCTGCCTTCAGCAACCTCTAACCTGCAGACAAATAAGTTTATCCTTGAAGTCCTTATTGTAGTTCTTGAAATGGTACATGGTCAAAAGATGTGCAAACTGAAATACTAATGTCTCATAATTCCACGGGTAATACAGTCTTTCTCTCTTACAGTGACCATGATGGAGTATTTGCAGAGAGGATAACTAATTTGTCTTCTCAATATTTCCAGCTTGAGTGTCAGCATTTCTAAATGCTCTTAAGTTGCTGTTGTAGGACAGGTCGGATCTGGAAAGTCATCTTTTCTTTCTTCTTGGAGAAATGGAGAAACTTGAAGGAACAGTTCAGAGAGGAGTAAGATTGTCTGTCCATGTTCCCCTGCCCTTCCCACTCCACAATACCCCAGTTAAGCAGAACTAATGAACAGATTTTCAGAGGGCATGTAGCTTAATGTAAGAAAATATTTGGGAGCATTTCCAGCTATCATTCCTATCCTGCAATCTTATATTCTAAAGCTGACATGTTCCACATCATGTTATGTAAAAATACAGACCTGTATTTTGATGTCTATTTAATACAGACCCAGTTTCCTGCGTATAGATATTACAATGGATGCATGTTTGTCACTGTGATCTTTCCCTGGAAAACTTTGCTCTATATGTGCCCCAGCACTGTCAGTTTTATTTAAAGTCATATGTGCTTTTATGATAATGATAGGCTAGCTGTTATGGTGTAATATTCAGCAGAGTGTTTTTATTACCTGACTTAATAAAAATTTTAACAATGCTCAAATCATTCGTGACAAATTTTAATAGTGCTCAGGTTTGGAAGGAATTACTGGTTACATTGGGGCAAAGCTGGAATTTCAAATTTATTTTTAAATGCTGTTTCTTATGTTCAGAAAGCCCAAGTAAACCAAATTATTTCCAGTTCTTTTTAGGGTTCAGTGGCCTATGTTTCTCAGCAGGCCTGGATTCACAATGAGAGTTTACAGGAAAATACTGTCTTTGGTTCCAATCTAAACAGGCCATACTACAAACTTGTTTTAGAGTCTTGTGCTTTACTGCCAGATTTGGAACAGTTACCGAATGGAAATTGAACAGAGATTGGAGAAAGGGTGAGAATTTGAGGTGTCAGAAATTGTACAGTAAGATAAGCTATGGCTTCTATGGCTTTATGATTATCTGTTTGGTAATTGACACTGATGACTAATGTTTAGCCAAGTACATCCTGCTGATCTCCTTACTTAGGTTACTTACTTGGAACTTAAATTCTGATTGAATTCTGAACTCTTAATAATCCTGAACTCTTAATAATTTTGGAATAATTTTGGCTTTTTTCTATATAGAAGTTCACATCTGCCCTGTCCTGTTCTCCAGGGGTTTCCTCTATGCTGTAAAAATGTCTGTATGACTGTAAATAAAAGTTATTTTTTCATTTTCCAAAGTAACCTAGCATTTGCCCATTTTGGTATGGGAATAATCAACAGGGCCCAAGCTTTGCTCTAATTACTTGAAAATACAACTGTTACCTTTCTATTTTCATATGTAGTATAAAATCGACTTTGATTATCTGAGAAAATTAATGCCAAGACTGAGTATGATACACAGGTCTCCTTTAGGTCGTCTTCTTATTTCCTATTTAAATATGGATTGTTTTGCCTTTCTTTTCTTAGGGTGTCAATATAAGTGGAGGGCAGAAGCAGAGAGTGAGCCTTGCTAGAGCTGTGTACAGCAATGCTGACTTGTATCTCCTGGAAGACCCCCTGTCTGCTGTAGATGTACATGTTGGAAAACATCTTTTTGAGAAGCTAATTGGCCCTTCAGGTCTCCTAAAAAGCAAGGTAACATAGGATGGCTTCCTTTCAAATTGGGGATGGACTGCTTTTTACAGTCGTTCTGCAAAAGCTCATCTCTTACCTAACAGGTTGATGACAATTATTCCGAATAAAGAGGCTAAACAAAAAGCAGTACAGGGTACAGCCAGTACAGGTTATAGCATAAAAGGCTTCTTGTTGAACAAAGAAGTTCCTAAGGGAAAGTGGAATCTGAAGGAATAAATTCTCCCATTTAAAAACCATTCATGTGCGAAGGTAAGATTTGTTAAAATCTCAATGTTATGAATTAGTACAGATTATTCCCACTGCTGCTTCAAAACACATATATTAACATGAAATACCTACTATTGGGTCAACATTACTTACTTCACAGTTGTCTTTTCCTCTCTCCTTTCTCCCTGTTCTTAATTTGCCTGCTCCATGGCTTGTAAGTATCTGGCAGAAGCAAGAACTTCACTAATGGTAGACTTGTAAGCAGATTTTAATATTGGGACTGTCAAACTGCATGTAATATATTAAAACCTGGAGTATCTAAGTCTTTTCTTTACAACCTATTCTGAGCCATTCCTGAGTAGGGAACAGGTAAGAAACATTAAACATTAAGGAACAGGTAAGTACAAGTAATAGTAAGTATCTATAAGCTTATAGTTTGACATTACAATCAGCAATTAAAGGACTGATCTAGTAAAGTAGGCAATAAATTACAACAACAGCAGCAATAATAATAATAATGATAAAGTAGACAAATAAATGAGCAAAGTCACAGAAGAATTCCGTTATATTATTCCAGCTATCATAACAGAATATCTACTTCTAGTAAATGTTTATATTAAATGGCAAAATAGAAAATGTTGTGTTTCAGACTCGTGTATCGGTGACCCATAACCTCACTCTCCTACCTCACACTGATCTAATAACAGTGATGGAAGAGGGCAGAATAAGTCAAATGGGAACCTACCAAGAACTCATTTCAAGGAGAGCTAATTTTGCTGAGCTTGTTCAAGTCTTCAGTGCAGAGCATACAAGTGGAGAGACAAACTCAGTGGAAGGTGAGAAAATTTGTATACTGTGTTTGCTTAGTATTTTACTTTTCCTTCCAGCTTCTCAATATATTCCTTCTTCCTTTCCTGGAAATGAGTAAAAGAATTGCTGGAAAATTTCGAGCATTCCTTTCTACATTCTGCTACAGAATTATAGGCTATAAGCTGAAAAAGAAAACCCTTTTCAATTTTGGCTTCTTGTACTGTATGTATCTACTCATGGTATATGAATGCTGAAAGTACTTTTTTGGGTTTTTTTTCCATTGTAGTGAGTTCTTCAAAGGAAGAGGGTCAGCTGGGCAGGAGTCTGCAACAAAAAGGGCTGCTGAAACACAAAGAGCAGGTATTAAAAAGCCCCGAGCCGCTGCTTAACAGATGCAATGCTAGGACAACCCCAAGTGCTGAAGGCTGTGCCACCATGCTTTGCTGTGGAAACGTGGGTTCAGCCTGAGTGCACATTAGCAGTTGGCTGGAACATGTTGTGTCTGGAACTCATCTTCTGGATTCCCTTTATACCAAAGAAATCCAGTGAATGTGCCACATTCTAGGGGTTCAGTTCATGGGTTGCTTCACTGTGCAAACCAAAGTATGTTAAGCAGGAAAAATTTATGTGATTTCGTAGTATCCTTTTTTTCTTAGCAATAAATGCGTGTATTTGTTGATGATTCATAAGAAGATTTGAAAGTGCTTCTTGTTTGCAGGTCTTCCCCGATCAGTGGAAAATATTCACTAACAATAGAGAGAAAGTTGCTGCTGGTGGTGTAAGTATCACTGAAAGAAAAGCTTGGACATTTGTTTTCATAAAAATGTCTTCTTTTGCAGTTGCAGTTTTTTGTTTCTTACATCTCTCTACTGAATTTAAAATAATACCTTACGGGTTTTTACCAAATTTTAAGTGTGTTGTCCAAGACCTTCTATTTTGATGATGTGCTACTGGCTATAATTTTCTATTATATCGTAGTCCATCTAGTTTTGCATATCTGAGAAAGAAGAATATGAAGAAAGCTTTTACCACTGTTGGAAAAACATTCTGTCTTAGGAATTTTAAATAGTTTTGTGCTAGAGCACAGACTAGAAAATTTGCATGGTAATAGTGCTGCAGGATTGTCTTGTTAGAAGCACACTTTCTGCAGTCTCCTTTAAAAAAATCTGCCACTTGCAAGAGAGATGGAAAAGAGCAAGTGAAACAGTGTAGAGAAGGTCAAAACTTCTGGGAGGCTATAGTTTAATTGAAATAAGAGCAGTGGGGTGGAGAGGTGAAGAAAGTATGAATTTCTAGCAAGGTGGTAGAAATAGATGCTTGGAAAAAAGTGAGTTTACAGAAGAGACAGAACAGTTTGTGCCAACTACAACTCATTTCACTCCAGACCTTGTAATGAAATCCATGAACCTGCTTCTACCTGTTCTGCCTTTTAAGTGGCCTAGCTCAGTTTGACCCCATTAGTCCTTATCTGCTCCAAGATTGGGAACTGTCTTCTCCTGACACTAATTTCCTTGGCTCCAGTAGCCCAGAGTGGTAGTTCTAAAGTTTCTGCTCCTGTTGATAGGGTAAGATCTGCTTCATACAGCCAGGAATTGCACACTTGGTTGGCTCATTGGTTGGGCTTTTTTTAATTTTCTTTTTCTTTGTTTCTTTTGTATAATCTACGTATGTGGAAGTCTGACACTGGAAGCAAGCAAGATTGTCTATGTATCATTAAAGAACATTCTAGTGGGGGAGAGGAAACCTTTTCACCAGCACAATTTTATATACCTAATTTATCACATTTAATTAAGAAATTCTTTAGATTGATGCTGAATTTAATATATCCAGTTCCCATTATATAATGTGTATTTGCTTTCAACAATGGTAATTATTTTACAAGTAACTCCTTTTTCTTTTTTTCTTTTTTTCTTTTTAGATGAAAATGTCACTTGTTTTGAAATACTTGCAAGCCTTCGACTGGCGCTGGATGTGGCTGACCATAGCTGCTTATATAGGCCAGAATGCACTGGCCATTGGCCAAAATCATGGCTTAGCAGCTGGACTGTAGAAACAGCACAAGTTAGTGATTTCACCGAATGGAAACAATCACAGAACTATGAACTTGGTATCTATGGGCTCCTGGGATTCATTCAAGGCAAGGATGAGCATATATGACTGTTTTCTCACCATATGCCAAGTTTAATCTGCCTAAATGTTTTGGTGAAGAAATAATGCTGGTTGTTTCAGGGTGTGCAACACAGTATAATAGACCTGGGAAGAGCATGTATATACAGCCAGGTAGAGAAAATAATGTTTAATTTAGTGATACTTTGGGAATTCTGGGAGCATCCAAGTGTAATGTAATGAAGTTCTGTTGGCATCTCATTGAGGGGGGAAGCAGCATTGATACATAGTGGTATGTTTGCAGGAGAGAATGGCAGGAAAAACATTCTTACCAGGTAGTAAGATGTATCAACAAAATGCAAATACGTACATTTGTAAAACTGAGAGAGGAAGTGCACCTGTTGGACTGCTGACTGTGGTCGAGAACAGGGACAGAAACATGCTCCATCCCCTTTCCCACCCCAGCCTTTCATCCTGTCTTTCAATTTTTCCCTTCCCAAGGGCTTCTGGTTTGCTGTGGTGCCTGTGTGCTCACCAGGAGCTCCCTGTCTGCTTCCTGGGCCTTGCATCACCAGCTCTTGGACAACGTCTTGCACTTTCCTCTTCAGTGGTTTGAAACCAACCCAGCTGGGCAGATCATCAGTAGATTCACAAAGGTAAAACTTACGTGTATTTTCAGTTTTATCAAAATGAAGCTTGAGTGACTCAGTTGTAATTTATTACTATTAGAAAATCTCCAGGCTTCTTGAAAGGAAATTTGAATACTTCCTGAATATATCCTGTAATGCTTGGTAAACTTTAAAAACCTATGTGTTTCTTTTCATACCTTGCTTTTCCTCTGGAAGATACAATATGGATATAGATCCCAGCAATAAATCTGATGAGGTTACATGAAGAAGTGAGGTGTATACAATAGTGAAAGTTAAAAGTTGAAGGGTAACCCTAAAACAGCATAGGAATGATTTTTTCAGTGCATCAGTTATGCTACTGAAAAACCAAAAAGTAATGTTTCAGAAAGACTAATGGCCGCATCTCTGTTTCTTGATGCTCAGAGTATGGTCTGTGATTAAAGAGCATAAAGATTCTTAAAATCACAATATAGAGGAAGGAAGAGAGTGCCTGGATTCAGTCTCTGCTGAGGAGTTGAAATACAGACATCATTACATTGAAGAAATAAAGGCTGACTTGCATCTCAAAAAGACACAGGATATTTTAACTTGAAAGTTACATTGAAGTCTTGATTGTTATCTACCTCTTGTGGTACAGCACATTTTCAATAGAATTTGGAGATAATGTTATTTTATTTTAACCTTGCCAGTAATTTATATACTGCACTTATGTCATCGTTACAATGTTGGTGTGTCCCGAGAGACAGTAGGGCTTTTTTTCTATACTGTTTGTGAATACTTTTTTTCTGTGTAGACACTTTCAGCTTATTCCATATTGAAAATTTAGAGGGATTACTTACCAGAATCCGTGACTGGAACCTGTCTGTGCTGTTTCACTAGCACTACTACATCACGAGTTCCCGGCAAATCTGACGGCTGGCAGGAGCATCTCAGTCCCCAGTGATCTCCCACTTCAGTGAGACTCTGGCAGGGAGAATGACAATTCGAGCATTTGGCCACCAGGAGAGATTCATTAGGAAAAATAACGATGTTGTGTATGAGAACTTGGTTTGCTTCTACAACAACGTCATCTCAAACAGGTACTTGACAGCAGGTTTGTGTTTGTGACTAAACCTTCTTTTGTGGAGTTCAACAAGTCACTGTTTAGCTTTAGTCAGAGTAAAGCCGCTGAGAAACAGAGAAGTGTTTGGACAATACTTTCGGGCACATGGGGGGATTCTTGGGGATGGTCCTGTGCAGTGCCAGGAGTTGGACTCGATGATCCTTGTGGATCCCTTCCAACTCAGCACCGTCCATGATTCTGAGACAAGAGCAATTTATCCACCATTCTTTGTAATGAATGCATAGATAATGTTTAAGCACTAGGATTTCTTCTTTATCTGCCAGAAATTAGCAGGTTTATAGAAAATACACATATGCTGTCGGGGATGAGACTATTTAAAAAAAAAAACAGAACAAAAAAGACTTTTACCAAGAGGTCATAATCATGGACTACGCTGCATTTCAACTAACAGTTCCTCTTGCCAGTTTATGAACAAATTGAATTTATATTTCAGTAGTTCATGTGGAAGTAACCTGCTGTCTGTACTCACAGGCACCAGGGAGTTCTTGAGACTGAAATCTTGGGTTTAAGGAAATAAAGTCCATTTCCTCACCTTCCTTTGTGATTCAGTGCAGTTACAGTCACAGATGAGCAAAGAGATTCCTGGTCTGTTTTTCAGTCCTACATCTGAATCTTTTTCAGATAGGAGGAGCAGAAAAGCAGTATGAGGAGGGAAGGGAGTTGAGACACATGCATTTTGGTTTTAGTGGTGCTACCAGTTCCAGATATGTCATATTGACCCCCCAGTTAATCTGTAAAATGGGAATAATAGTACTTATCTATTTGTGAAGTGGGTAAATTGCTAATATAATGGTCTCAGAGTTCAATAGGCTATAAAAAAATTGGTGGTTAATTCCATTTTTTCTTTGCCTTGATTTACTACAGGTGGCTCAAGCTGTCAGGCTTGAGTTTCTGGGAAATGTAATGGTGTTCTTTGCTGCATTGTTTGTAGCACTGTCTGGAAATACGGTGAGTTCTTCTACAGTGGGTTTATCAATATCCTATGCTCTAAATATAAGTAATAGCACAAATTCTTGCTGTTAGCACATTGCATAGGAAAAGAGAAATGTAATGAAGTCGAGTAGGTGAATATACATGGAGGCAGCAATGACACCACATCCCTTGGGTAGGACAGAGTTTCCCTTTTAATTCCATTAATTCTGGGAAGCTTATGATAAATTACTTTCCAATTTTGAATGTAAATGGAATAATAATTATTAAAACATATTTTAAAATCAAGTTAATGAAAGTAGGTTTGTTTTTTAGTGTTTTGTTAAACCAAAGAAGCAGCATAGTCATGTACAATTATACTTCATATTTAATATCTTGTTCTTGTTCATTTACTGAATGTTATGTAGGAATGTTTACTTAAAAGTTCAGTAAAATAATTTACTTTGGCATTGCCCTTGCAAAGGTAATATATGAGAACCACATATTTGAAGTGTGTCTTAGTAAGGTAAGTTTTATTGATGAGTTGCTAGTTAGAATAAATCTCAAGTATTACGTAGACAGAAACTAAGCACCCAATTTTCTTTATTCTTGTGATCCTTAGGAGCCAGTGTTGTCCAGATTCTCACTATGGTAAGAGCTTCAGAAACACTGCTGACAGATATGAATGAATTAAAATTTTGAAAAATATAGAGCCAATTATCTGTCATGGCATATCCACACCCAGCCCAGCTTACAAGAGTTCCATTTGCTGTTCTTCAGATATAGAACAATCTCCTTTATCTCATCCTGTCCTTGGACAGTCACAGTTTTTCACCTTCATCTGTTGTCCGACTGACATGGTTCTTTCTTTAGCTGCAAACTATATTTCCAAAAGGCTGACCTTGAGAATCAGTTTGGCTCACTCTTTTCCTATAGAAGTGGAAATATTTAACCATGGGGGTTTGGAACTAGGTGATCTTTAAGGTCCTTTCTAAACCAGGCCATTCTATGATGATCCTGTCTGCAGAAGCATCCCCAGTGCTTGAAGGTGACAAATTTGGCAGAGCCAATAGATACCTCCATTACAAATCCATTGTTTGCATTGCTGTCTTGCTTTACCTAGGGAGTAGTACAATAATTGTAAACACAACATGAGCCATATATGTGTTTCCTTTCAAAATTTCATACAAATACTGCACACTTGCTGATGATCCTGAGGTAGTTTCCAGTATCTGGAGCTTTTACGTCAATGTAAATTACAAGAACCATTGGGCAGTTTGAAAGCAGACGAGAAGTGCTCAGAGGAACACTGAGATCAGGGATTTTCTAACCATTGGTTCATGTGATGTGCCAAAATGTTCTGTCTATCTTTTGGTTTCTGTGATTAACCATCCAACTTAGGAGCTAAGTTCAGGATAAGTTTTTGAATTAATGTTCTGAATTCTAGTGAGTCAAATTTTTTGTTCCTATTTTTGTATCTATTTCCCCAGGTGATTCAGATTCTAAATGTTTGGGTGCGTAGAGCATGTGAAATGGAGACCAATGCAGTTTCAATTGAAAGAATTTATGAATATGCAACAGTGGATAAAGAGGTGAGCATTCTTCCTGAATACTGAGCATTCATTTTGAATATTTCATTTCTGTGCATAGAAAATGACCAGTTAGATTGACTTTAATATTGGTGAGCGGTAATAGCAGGTAATTGTTAATAAATATTTTCTGGGGTTTGTGGGATTTTTATTTGAGAATAATATGTAGCTTCTTCATTACATTTGTAGTAGTTTTATAGCAGTTTTATTCCGATTTTGACCAGTAAATTTTTTGTCATCCTTCGTAGCAGTGGATTTTGTAGTTAGACTAATGCAGGTGCAGCTCAGGTGAACTCTCTGTGCTGTGCAACCAAGAGGAGCATTTGAAAAAGGTAAGAGAGGAAGAGAGGCCTGTCTGACCCATAACTCTTACCTCATGTGTGGGGAGACATGTCTTTCTAATCACTTTACCTTGGCTATTGTGCTTTTCTGAAAGTAGTGCCCATGTCAAACACAGAGGCATAAAAGCCCTTGGGAGCAGGACTCTTCTATTTCTTCATTCTCTTTTAGTCTTCTGCCAAGTTTATGTTTTAATTCCAGGAACCATGGATATTGTCTAAAAGACCACCAGTGGGCTGGCCTGATAGAGGAATTACAGAGTTGGTCAACTACAAGGCTCAGTATGGGAAGGATCTTGGTTTAGCCCTGAATGGAGTTTCTTTTCAGACACAGAGTAAAGAGAAGGTAATGTATGTAATAAGAAATAAATCAGAGGTATAAAATCCTGTTTCCCAACTTTCTACTTCAAAAATATTTCAGATAAGGAGACTCCAATACTAAATGCAACATCATGTTGAACAGGGAAGATGTTAAGTGGAGAATATAGTAAAGAAAAGACAAATGAGAAAAGGAAAAGTATTTTATAGAAATAAGTAGAAGTTCTTATCCCTGCAGGATACTGAAGTAATGTTTTATGAATTTGGCAGTTCTAAGGAAGAAGATCCAAATTTTAAGTTAAACCTCTTGTCCACTTTGCTGAATGTTTGTGCAGAGAAATAGGGTGCCAGGTTAGTGCTGATCAACACTGGGCTTGGGATCAAGGAACACCAGGTGAGACCTAGTTTTAAGTCATTGGTTTGAGCTGGGGAGTGCTGGAAAAAAGGGAGAGGAAAGGGAAAGGATTCCTTCTGAACCAGGCATGGGCTGTACAGCTGCTGGGAGAACTGGACTGGGAGCTGTGACACTGAATTCACTGTATCCTATAATTCCCTGTATCATTTTTCATTTAGAATGTGTAGCATGGAAAGTTACAGTTTCTATCATAAAACCTTCTGCTTCAGGTTGGAATTGTTGGAAGAACAGGAGCTGGTAAATCAACACTCACAAATTGCTTATTTAGAGTTCTGGAGGGGTGTGAAGGCAAAATAATTATTGATGGACTTGATATATCAACTATTGGACTCCATGACCTACATGGAAATCTTAACATTATTCCACAGGTGAGATGTGGTTGAGAGATAACTATTTTTTCTTTTTTGGCTAACACAAGACATTCAGTTTTTGGGAGAAATTATAACCTCAAAGTCCACAGGCTGCCAAGAGACAGAGGTATAACACTCCAGTGGAATTTTGGCAATGATATGGAAGAAGCTTCAAAACATGGAGACCATGAGTATGACATTAGGTTTTATAAGCTGTGTTTAGTTTAACAGTCTTACCTGGAATAGCTAGATTGGTGTTTTCAAGTCCCACCTGAGGGCTAAAATATTTTAAGATAGGTCCAACTATGTTTGAAGCCTCTAGGGACTAAAGTGATGTATACACAAATTATGTATTATGTATTTAAATCAATCTGCTATGATCTGTCACGTAGAGCTTACTTCTTACTTTAGAAGAGGGCAGGAAACTCAAGATGAGGTCGCGTATCATTAGGATTGTCTTCATGCTGGTAAACTGATTTATGTTGAAATGATCTAGTATAAGGTAAAACCTAGGACACAAATTCAATGGTCACCTGAAGTCTTTTTGCACATTCCCTGAATGCCATTCATACAAACATTTTTGTGAATGGATGATGTTAACATCACTTGCAATAAATTTATCTGACATTTTTCAAAGGGAGGGTTTGTTTTCTTTCTAGCCTTTTTGGAGCTTTAACCTTGGTAATACTTCCTGTGAGTCTCTACCCACAGACCATGCATAGGAATGATGCTAATATTTAAACCAAAATAGCTTGGGTCTTTCCAAGAAAGAGATTATTAAAAGAAAATACCTATAGATTCCTGCAAATCCTTAGCTGCTTTTCCTTTGAGAACTATATTTGCTCAGGGGAATAGCAAATTCACCATTTATATAATTTCTAATTTTGATATAGCTTTTTGATATAACTATATTCTCAAAAATGAGAATCCATGACCAAATTTGATTATGCCACAGGTCTTCAGAACACAATTCATACATACTTGGTTGTAACATTTGTCTTGCTTTAAGCAGCTAAAACTCTGTAAATCTGCACAACATCTGACAGATGTGAATTACACAGTATTTTCTCAACTGCAGCTGCAAGTCTGGTTTACTGTGGATGGAGTATATTGGATCCACAGCAGACAACTGAACTGAGAGAGGAACCCAATAGCGCAGTGAGCTTACAGGCTGGGATCAGAATAGAACTGAAAGGTGAAAAAAAGGGACTCTGAAGCTTACCATCTCTAGGAGCATTAGTTCTGTCTATAAATCTCTGCAGGTATTCTCGTTGCTGAATATGTCATCTTTCCTATAGGAAATGAAGGATATTTAACTTAGAGTCATAGCCTCCTACATTTTCTTAACAGCGCTCATGAATGTGGTAGCCAGTGCTTCACAAACCTAAGTACAGTAATAATTCATGTGTTGTGGCCGTTGCCAGGTGCTGGACAGGGCTTTAGTCAGCCACAGAACCAGAGCACAGAGAATGCACAAGAAATCTCTTGCTCTTTATATTTCACCTTAATGAAGAGCTGAGCTCACAGAGACCACACGTGATTTTTGTCCTCCCATTCACCAGCTTCAAACTGTTACAGTTTCCCTTGCAAAGCTCCATTTCCAAGATTATTTGTCTCAGTTCCTTCTGCTAATGTAAGGACAGGACTTATGACAGCCTGTTTTAGGATCATGTTGGAATTGTGCATTCACATTCTGGTGCTATTTAAGACCCCATCTTGTTTTCTGGGACACCGCAGTCAAATCTGGATCCACTTGGAAAACACTCTGATCTTGAACTGTGGGAGGTGCTGGGACTCTGTGACTTAAGCGATTTTGTCCAGTCACTGCCAAAGAAGCTCCTCCATGAGATTTCAGAAGGTGGTGAAAATCTCAGGTACATAATCAAAAAAGTGCTAATGGAGTTATTTTCGAGTACTTTAAAACTATGTGTTCCTTCCAGAGAATTTACTTCAGAAGGTATCAGCATAAAAATGACACTTCTCCTGTCATTCTTAATAGAACTATTCTGGTAGTGCAAGTTTCTTTGAGGTGATCAACTGGTCACAGTGGTATAAATTCTGATGGCCTGTGCTGTATGGGAAGCCAAGGGAGTAGGCTATTTTCAGCTCAAGTATATAAGTAAGTGTAAAGAAGGGAGGCGTGGTGCTGCAATTCATGCAGCACCTCATTAGATTTGGGTAGAAAAGTGCTCATTTATTTAAATTTAAAAAAATAAATCAATCCAGAAAAAAAAAAAAAACCAACCAAAAAAAAAGAAAACCCAACAAATTAAAAACCTACCAAAATGCAGAGAGCTTATTCTTTTGTTGTACTTGCTTAGGCAAAACAACTCAGTTTTAACTTGTAAAACATTAACCATAGTTATGCAGGGAGGGTGACACTTGAAATAGAAGAACTCTAAACTGAGGAGACAAATGTTGAAGCTTTTAGCAGCAAAGGGGCAGGTTTTAAATAGAGGGTACTGAATATCAACCTGGATTTTTTTGACAGACCATTTTCAGGAGGAGATTTCTAGAAGGCACACACTACAGCTAACATACAGAAGCATCCAAACTTTTACACTGAACATTATTAAAAAGTGGTTCAGCATTCAATCTGGCTCATTCAGAGTGCCCACTATAATGTGAATATAGAAACTGAAGACAAGGCTAGGCTTAAGATTCAAAGTTCAGCCATGGGTGTTGAGGAGTCCTACCTTAACTACTACTGATATGCTGAGCAAGAAGAAAGAAAATTCCAAGACAGGATGAACATATTTCAGTAGTCTTTGCAGAAGCATAAGGTGGTGTTAGGAAAGTAGTACAGACAGGCTCCATGGTAATCTCAGCTTTATCTTGTGCTCCCTTTCCTCCATGTGCCTGACTTGCCCTTCCCAAATGTATTTTTAACAGTGTTGAGCAGAGACAGCTGGTCTGTCCAGCCTGTGCTTTGCTACGAAAGACAAAAATCCTGGTCCTAGAAGAGGTGACAGCTTCTGTTGACATGGTGTAGTGGTCAACATAGTGCTAACCTATGGCACATGGAAACAGATAACTTTGTGCAGTCCACCATCAAAAGATTTTCACAACTGCTCAGTGTTAACTATAGCCCACAGGTTACACAAAGTCATGGATTCAGAAAGGTAAGTAAGTTTTGATAAGCCATTTGAAAAATAAATTACTTCCTTGAAATGCATTCCCATAATCCAGAGATACCTGTAGTAGAACTGGAAAATGTGGCTGAAGAAGCTGATTTTTCTTCTGTAATCTTTTTGCTCTTGTATTGTAGAGTGCTTGTTCTGGATGCAGGAAGGATTCTAGAATATGATACACCACAGAATTTGTTACAACAAAAAGGTGCCTTTTCTGAAGTGGTTGCAGAGGCTGGGATAAGAAGATAAAGAACACTAATGAGTGAATTCTTAAGGAATGCTCAAGGGACCTCTGGCATTCCATATATAAAGGTGCAATATTTTATATTCCATATAAAACAACTAGCTTACTCAAGAGCTCCTCACAGCATTGCTGTTTACTATATCTACAATCTGTATATATTGATCAGGTTTCTTCCAAAAACTTCTTGATTTTATACAAATCACTTGTTTTTATCATATTGGCACTGGGACAACATAATGAAGTAGGGATTTTCATGGCATTTGTTAAAACTGTTGCATTAGTAAAGACTGATGGAAAAATAAATCTTGCTGTTCACATGCTGGTCTTAATTAACTTGAACTACATTGCTCTGACATTATGCTCAGTTAATAATTCTTACTATGATTACACATTCAGGGAAAACAAAACTGCTTGTTGTGTGGACACAGAGACAGATGTCACTTGGGGCTGATTTTTAGGATATACATATTCCCATGTATACTTAGGTAGTTCTTGAGGCAATAAATGTGCCCCATTTAGTTTTCCTTTTATGATTTCTGAATAACTGAAAACCACATCTTACATATCCACTTGAGCATTACAAAATCCCATTGTGAAAGAATCCCAAAAAATGCAGTCAGGTGGAGTTGCCTCTTTGCTACTAAATATTAATGTAAACCTCCAGACTAATTACAGCAGCAGGACAGGTTATGTACACTTACTTGAAGTGTCAGCTAAATGTATCTGCTTCTGTAGGCCACATAAATAGTAATTTCCATTTTTATTGCAGTTCCTGAAGCTCCTGAAATTTAATACTAACACAACCAATGTAATCAATCTTCTCTTAAGATAAGATCCCCATCAAACTGCTAAAAAAACCCCAACAAACTGAATAAAGTTCCTGGCTACAGTCCTGTTACATTAGTTTAGCATTGACACCTGGTTTATATCAAGTACAATCTTAATTTCTTGCCCAGTAGAAAGTTTCGGGCACAGAGGCTAGGAGAGGTAGCCTTCAGTACGTCAGGGACCAATCCCTTTTGCAAGGTCCAGAGAAAACTGTCTGAGGAGAGGCATCAGTGCATGGTAATTTTTACTTTATTTACTTTTATTTGTGAGGAGGAGGGTTTTCTGTGTTTACTTCCAGGCCAACATAATCTTTCAGCTTCAAGATACCTTCAGACTGCAGCAGGGAGAGCTGCAGACTGAACAATGCCAAAGTCTGAGAGGAAAGAAGGTGCTGGACTAGCAAAGCCAAATAGCCATTCCTTCTCTTTCAGCAAGCTGTACCCCTCACATTTGACTATAACTTCAGAAAAGGGGGTGCAGAGGAGGCAGGAGTAGCAGGAAATGCTCCTGCTGTGTTTCCATGCAGCAGCAGCTTACCAAAGCAATCCCCCTAACAGGCTTAGGGTGGGCAAGGAAAGGCACTTTTGCCTTAAGCACATCAGCCAGGGTCTGTAGCCTTTCCTCTCCTCACACCCCTGATGTTGGAGACTCAGTTTAGGAAACCAGGAGGGGCCACTTGGCTGCGTTCAGAACTGACTCAACCCACCAACCAGGGCACCAGCCAGCACAAAGCCACGTGGGAGCTCTGCAGCTCGGCACACACCTCACCCCCCTGACCTTCCTCCTCCTCCAAACAGGAATTCGATGAGCCTCCTTGGTATTTGGGGATCAGGTTCCAGTCTTGTCCTGTGGGACCACTCATAGGAAGAGTGGGACAGGCAGGGGACCAGAGCAGACCTGAAGAATGAGGCTCATAAGGGCCCAGGACTCCAGCGTTCCTTATCACAAGGAATGAGCATGGAGCAGAACCCACTTAGGCTCTGCTCCCACTTCATTCCCCACAGCATTAAAAAATCCCACGTGCACCACCCTCTCAGGAGCTGTTTCCCTCAGCCCTGCTTGTTGCCCTTGTTTTACATTGTCCTGGCAGTGTATCACAGGAGAAACTGCAAAGAACTTGAGCAGGAACTCCCCCTTTCCCTCATAGGAAGAGACATTTCTGCTTTTTGCCAGCTTTGAAACATTTATGAAACACTGTAATTGTTCAGGCTCTCCAGACTTTACAACTCTCCAAGACAACACAGATCTAGAAACTCTCTCACAGCTGACACAACCTCATCTTCTACCCTTCAAAGGAATTTGAGGAAGACACAGAATTTCCTTGAGAAAGTGAAAGAAGACACATCCAAGGGATAGAAATTGCTTTTATTAAAAACATTCTAAAATGTTATTTATAAAATGCATTTCATTATCTGCACTGGGAAACAATTTAGGAACACACAACTGTTGAGGCCTCTTGATGCTTTCAGAATTTCAACTTGCTAAATAAGCCTTAGCTAGAGAAATTTGTTACAGACCTACCACCACAGGCAACCATAAGGATTATAGAGAAAGATTTCAGCCTTCAAATATCAACTTTTTTACAGAGAGACTTTTGGTAAGCAGCCCATGTGCATACCTGGAAATATCCACTTAGTGCAGTGGACTCGTCTTTAAAATCAATTGTTTGTGCCGAAATACCGTATTAAAAGTTACAAAATAAATAATTCAGAAAATTTAATAAATAAGGATGTATTGTGATATCCAATGTACACAGTAACTTCTCTGCTAAAAAATCCAACCTGTATAGAAATCTGAATAAATACCCTTTTGTGAATTTTTTTTTACAAGTAAAGAACCTGCCCTTCCCTTCCAGTTCCCAGATTAACAATGAAGCAGATTTAACTCCCCCAGCATGAAGGAGGATGTGAAAGAAAAAAGTACTTCCATTTGTTTTCCTTGAGAGTTTTAACAGCTCCTACCTAACTTGCCCCAAAACTGCAAAAGCTTTTAGTCATTTAACTTCACTGTGATGTGGTTCTGTTTCTATCCAGGTCTGCTTGTTTTACACAGTGCATTGAAGACATGAAGACCAAAGTCCTACTGTAACTCCAGTGGATTTTGAGATGAATTTACAGCAGCACAGAAGGAAAGGCCACAATGACTCTAAAGACATGGGTACAGATGTTGAACACACACACTTATATCTGCAAAGCAAAGGCCCCAACAGCAACTGAGGATTGTACTGGATATTGGCATTCATCCATGGTGTCACTAAAGAGGCACTTCTTTCACTGCAGGAGTTTTACTTACTGGAAGTAAGTAAAATACAGACTTAGTTGGGGTCACTTTCAAAGAGGCACAAAGGAAAAAAATAATCCTCAAATAAAAAAATCACTTTGGTTTTCAACTCAGGGAAATTAAACAGATGTTAGCAGTACCTTGGGAATTGTCTGTCAAGTTAAACAATGCTGATGGAATGGCTGTGTGCAACTATGATTCAATTTAAGAGGTTTTTAATCGGATTACTTCAAAGATGCATTTAGACAATAGCTATGCAAACAGCTGAATCAGCACAACTGATTTATGGCACTGCCATAAATCAGGCCTACTGCCAGGAGAGTAATAAGCCTATTTTAATATAGTCATAGGTTAAAACAATAAATCTGAGCCCCACACTTCATCTTAGCAAGGTTAATACAAACAAAAGGATTCTGGAAAAGACAAGAAAAATCCTTAAAGCCACCTGTTACTAGAGCTTACCTGATAAAGACTGGGCTGATGGATGTTGAAACCAGTCTTAGCTGAATGACATGTTTTTTTTGTAGGAAGTTCCATGGAGGTAACAGAATTAACTGGTGTTTGATTATTGCTTAATCCCTCCAAAGAGAGAACTGTCACCAATTCAGGTTTTTTTCAGATCAGTGACTTTGTTATCCTCACACATTTTCAAGATACCTGGATAGCAACCTATCTGCCTAAAAGAGAGTCCTAGGAAGTGCCACCTCAAACCCTGAGTTACACACACTGCTTCTTTCCCAATAGGACAGCTACAACCTCTGTTCAGTTTAGAGTGGGGATGTGACAAAACTTAAATCACGTAAGAGCTAAAAAGCACAAAGTAGTTGGGTCAATTTTCATTTACTGGGACTACAGGAACTACATTTCATCCAGACCATCCCTCCTGTCCCACACTTTCTCCCTGAGAACAGTATGGCTTGGAGTACTTCAGGGAGAAGATGTCACTCACTTGTAAATGCACAATGATGAAATTCGTGTTGGTCAAATTCAAGGGAAGACAGGCAGGTGTGGCTTCAAGATACATAAAATCACCGCAGTTTTAAAATAAGGCAGGGGCAGGTATGAATATTTGGCAATACACCCTCGTTCTCTGTGGAGAACATCAGTGGTAAAACAGCAGCACCTGTGTTTAACCATCACAGCCAGGTCAGGAATGCAGCCCTTGGAGACCAAGTAACTGCATTGGCAAGAGCTACGTTTTCAATAAGGTTTCCTAAACATGGGACAATTTGCCACAGAGGCTCAGCAATGCCATTATGCTGTTATGAACAGCAGAAGAATCAACTGAGTGCCTCAGTCTCATTTAAGCTGCAAGATGCCTTTTGGAAAGGTGCTTAAATGCTCAAATGGCTCAATCTAATAAGTAAGTATAAGCTGAACACTGCCAGTGCTCTGTGCGTTAACGCTGCTTCACAGTCCTTCCAAGTAAATACATTGGACCCCGGAATACCACAGTACCACATCATCTCAAACCTTTGGTCACACTCCCTTTATATTTTAAACACACACCACTCCAGGATTTGCTAATAAAATTTAGCAAGAAAATGTGGGTGTGTCATCACTGGCACTTTCATCATTTTCATCCAATATCCCATCTCCAAGTAAACACAGCACACTTCAGAACTCGTTTGTACCTTTACAGTAACATCAAGCTTTAGCACAGGTAGGTGTCCAGTAACACCTAACTGCAACAGGTGAAAATTGAATAGAATGCAGCTAAGATTAGGTTCCACTGCCAGTCAGATAAGCATGGATCCTTTTGGAGAGCTGGAATGCAACTGGGAAGAGTTTCTTTTCAGTTAAAATTAGTCTTCTGTAAATGCTTGTTAGGGATTTCTACAGCACTGACTTGGAGAGGCCAGGACCCAGCAAGAATTCCTGCTTGGATGGCTACGCCCGTCACAACGGCCAGGTCGGGATCTACAGAGGTGTTGGGTTCCTTTCCAAAGAAGTCCCGAATAACTTTACGTATTTTGGGAATCCGTGTGGAGCCTCCGACTAACACAATCTCGTCCACTTCTGCTTTGTGCAGGTGGCCTTCCTGCAACACTTGTTCAATGGGCACAAGAATCTTCTCAAAAAGGTCCTCATTTAACATCTCAAACAGCTCCCGAGAGATTTCTGTTTCAAACACAACTTTGACAAAGTTGTCATCTACTCTGGAAGTGTCTCCAAGATTTTTCAGGTCTTTTGTGTTTTGTGGGACCTCGCCTTCTAGTGCACTGCTTGTTTTTACCTGGCTTTGTGCAAGTTCTTTTGTAAGCTTGTTTGCTGGCAGAGTCAAGAGCACCCTCAGTGTAACTGCCTCGTGGACAGTCAGGTTTAATTTAGCTGCTTCCACGGCCTGTCTGAGGCGGTGAATCTCCTCTTTTTGTGTTGGCAGAGAACCATACGTTTGACGGAGCTCATCATATAAATACACCATCAACCTCTGATTGAAATCCTGTCCTCCAAGTTTGTTGTTACCTGTAAGATGAGAATAGAAAGCATCAGACAGAGCACCTTCAAAGCCTCAGAAAGCAGCACACTGATTCTCTTTCACTGGGAGATGGTGCTCAAGGGCCAGAACAATCACAGAAGAACCACAAGCACATGAGCTCTCAGAGCTGTGACAAAAGACAAAATTGTCCACTGCACACATGCTGGATAATAATTTCCACTGTTTTGTTTCGACTGAAAACAGTAACTCAGTGGACCTCTGTCTAACTAAATCAGAGTGAAGCTGCTGAATCTTTCTTGCTGTTCCACTCTAACTGTACTGAGCAGCAACAGCAGCTCACATCAGAAGTTGCTCTCTGAAGGCAACACAGGCAGCTGGCACTGCACTTCAGGGCTGTGTGCATGCAGGCCAGCTGAAACAAGGCTGTGTCTTCACTACACTCTGACCCAACATTGCTGCCAGAGTTCTGTGCCCAATGATGAATCATTCATACACCAATCACAAAACTTCTGGGTTAACACTCTGCCCATTCCCAAACCCTGCTCAACTGAACTGGCACCAAACATAAGGCAAGGATACACCAAAGCACTGGTCAGTGATTCGCCAAGTATTCCCAGTTTGGAAAAAGGTGACAGGAAGTTTTTTAACAACCCCACCCTGCCAAAAGTCCAGTGAAAGTAACTGTAATATGCACCAGCACTTTATTAGTGGGCACAGAGGTTAACAGCCGTGGATAAAATGAAACCACAACTTACCCCTCTGTGGTCTTAATTGCTGAAACCAGCCACAAACCTAATTTTGCATGAAAAGCAGCTGAGAATGCATTGGGGAAAACACTCTGTGATGTGGTTGGTATGTTTAAACAGCCCCTCCGATGGCAACTTCAGGCACCTTGCCTCCCACTCCTTGAGAAACAAAAGCGTCTTTCTCACCTGCCATGGCTCGTGTGATGAACATCCCTCCCATCTTGTTCAACAGAGACACATCCAAAGTTCCTCCACCCAAATCCACCACCAGAACATTAAACACATCAGCTTTGTGGAGTCCATAAGCCATAGCAGCAGCTGTGGGCTCATTGATTACTCGCAAAACGCTGAGCCCTATGAAGAGCAGAGACAACAAGCAACACTCAGGTACACTTCAGAAAACTGCAGTTCTTACATCAGAATGACATCTGCCATTACTTGTTGGGGTTTTTTAACCACACTCACCTTAAGTGTCAGATCTAAAGGAAGTAGTTTTCTAAGCAGTAATATCCAATGAACTCTTTTCCTTATTTAATCCTAAAATAGTACTGCTTCAACATCAGGGTGAAATCACGAACCATGATTTGCCCAAACACACTGCTTCCAGAGAAACCTTGCTAAGGAGATTTATTTCATGCATTCTATTTCTGTTTAAATTATTGTCCAAGGGTGTTCTATATAGTCTCCCTATTTGGAGATTATCAAAAAGACTATTTTCCCTGAAGTAAAGCTTACTTCTTCCAGCCATCTATGTCTGCATTAGCCAGCTGCACCTGTTGGTACTCAGAAGTTCTCAGCTGTTCCTCACAATAAATCCATTCTAAGCTTCTCTGTCACTTATTCACTGTTTCTGTATCCTCCAAAAAGACCTTACTGTCAGTGAAATAGACCTGAGAGTCTCCAAGAAAAACTCTGGAATAGAGAGACATCACCTGCAAAGTTAGCTGCTTTAATGGTAGAATTCCGCTGCCTTTCATCAAACTCTGCTGGCACGGAGATGACTGCCTTGGAAATGGACATGCCAAGGTTGGCTTCTGCCATTTTCTTCAGTTTCAGCAGCAGCTTAGAGCCAATGCGCTCTGGAGTGATGTGAAAGGTTTCATTAGTTGTCACAGAAAATTCAGCTAATCCATTGTTGTTGACAATCTAGAAGGATAAAGCGACACAACCTCCAAGTGAGAAATCTTTTTCCTATGCTACCCCACCCTGCTCCCACCAAATGTTTTATTTGCATGCAGTCTCTTTATTCTGGAAAAGTTTAAATGTGCTTTTGCCGTTTCTGGATCATTCTTATTCCTTGATTAGGAGGATTATGCAAAACATGCCACTTACAGGGTCCAAGTATATCCAAACAAGTGACACCCACTGTGCCCCAGTAAAACACATCAAAAAAAAGTTAGGACCTAGAAACTGTGCAATCAACTTCCAACATCACATTCAAAGACAGAAGGGATGCTTTTTTAATCATCAGATTACCTTTCAGGTTTCTGAAAGGAAACAAACAGCTTGGTACTGGAACAGCTTCTCTTAACAATATTAAAAAATTAAAAGGACTTCAAAGATCACTTGCACTACCTGAAATTTTTTATTTTTTCAACCAATTCTGCACCATGCTCATATAATGCAGGTTATTTTTTTTTAAAGCAACTTCCGAGTTCTGCTGCTGGTCAAGTAAGTAGTAAAGTGCTGAAGGAAAAAACACACTGGAAACAGAGAAGATGTGGCTTTTAAACTTGTCTGGGTTTTGGTTTTTTTTGGGGGGGAAGGTCTGTTGATTTCTGTTTGTTTGTTTGTGTTTTTATTTTACAATTTCAGGGAGAAGTAAAGTTTCAGAAAAGCACAGTTAGCATTTCAAGTTGAAATTTATCCTTTCAGAGAAGGCACTAGAAGGTTACCCAGAAACACATTTCTGAGTAGGAAAACACAGGGTCCTCTGGAAAATCATAATCAGCTCTCATGCAGAGGTACACAACTTCCACAACCATTTCCTTCCTCTCTCTGGATACCTCTTGTGGTTTTCAGGCATATCAGATTGAGCCAAATGACTCAAGGTCTGACAAGCCAATCACCCCCACAAATTTCAAGTGTCATAGAATTGGGTTGGAGAGGACCAGGGTCATGTAGTTCAACATCCCCTGCCATGGGCAGGGACACCTCTACTAGACCAGGTTGCTCAGAGCCCCATCCAGCCTGGCCTTGAACACTTCCAGTGATGTAGCATCCGCAGCTTCCCTGGGAAACCTGTTCCAGTGCCTCACCACACTCACAGTAAAGAACTTTCTTCCTAATCTCTAAACTAAATCTACTCTCTGTCAGTTTGAAGCCATTGCCCCTTGTTCTGCCACTATATGCCCTTGTAAATAGTCTCTCTCCATCTTTCTTGTGGGATCCCTTCAGGTGTTGGCCACAATTAGGTCACCCCAGAGCCTTCTCTTTTCCAGCCTGAACAATCCCAGTTCTCTCAGCCTTTCCTCATGGCAGAGCTGCTCCATCCCTCTGATCACCTTGGTGGCCTCCTCTGGGCTGGCTCCAGCAGGTCCCTGTCCTTGCTGTGCTGGGACCCCAGAGCTGGATGCAGCACTGCAGGTGGGGTCTCAGCAGAGCGGGGCAGAGGGGCAGAATCCCCTCCCTGCCCTGCTGCCCACGGGGCTTTGGATGCAGCCCAGCACACGGGGGTTTCTGGGCTCCCAGAGCACACGGCCGGGGCATGTCCAGCCTCTCACCCACCAGCACCCCCAAGTCCTTCTCCCAGGGCTGCTCTGGATCTGTTCATGCCCAGCCCAGGTTGTGTCCTGCACCTTACTGCTTGGAGGGAACTGAAGGGGGTGGCTGCTTACCTTAAAGGGATACCTGCTGCTTTCACTTTTCAGTTCTTCTGAAGTGAAAATTTTCCCAATGAATCTCTTGGCATCATATATGGTGTTCTGAGGATTGGCATCAGCCAGTTCCAGGCCTTCATAGCCCACATGCACCCCTGTGTCTGTGAAGGAGACGACACTGGGGATGCTGTTGTGCCCGTTCTCATCCGCGATAACCTTCACGTCCCCGGTGCCAGGCAGGAAGACGCCGACGGAGCAGTAGGTGGTGCCGAGGTCGATCCCAATCACTCTGGGGGTGGGCATGGGCAGATACTGCTGTGCCAGGTAGCTGGCTAAGAGCAGGGCCAGCACAGCAGAGCCTGGAACACAGAGTTGGGAACAGCAGAGTTAGAGGATGCACTCTGCAAGCCTACAAGTCAACACAAGTGACACCGTGTGACACCCTGCACCTTTATTTCACACTCCGGAGCCTGCTTAGCTACCTAATTAGTTTTTAATTTCTTTCTCAGTAGAGAGTGGCTAGAATTCAAGAATCTTAGGCATTAAATATTAAACTGATTAAGAAAAAAAACCCCAAGAGATGGCAAAGCTAAAAATATCAACACACTGTAATAATTCTATTTCTCTCTGCATGTTACTGCAATAACACAGCCTAATTAGTACTTGTGGGGGAGCTCCCTATGAATGACCCTGAAAGGACATCGAGTTAATGGGGCTGCACAAAATCGCAGTGAAACAACAAACTCCCAATTCCAACACCTCCAGCTTCGCCAGACGTCTAAAAATAAGGGGAGACAAACCCATGCTAATTCATTCTGTTTCAGCCATAGCTCCCAAAAAAGCATCTCCCCACACCTCTGAATCTTTTCCATACTTTGAAATCAAAGGGTAGACCAGTTTAAGTGCAGAAGAGTTCATTGTTTGATTGATTTTGTTTTAATTTTACTTATAATCAACATCCAGCATCAAGTAATGCGTCAGATGATTAACAAAAAAAAGCATCAACAAACAAAATCTCAACAAGAAATGTAAATAGCTTAAATTTCAAAGAGTGGGTGACCTCTTTTTTTCCCAGCAGGGAAGGGTGGGTCAGAAAGCCCTGGCTTGCTCTGGGCTGCAAATCTTCCCAGACATTTCTGAGCAATGTGCCACTGAGCACTTTGGCTTTCACAGAATCCCACGACGGGTTAGGTTGCAAAGGACCACAGTGGGTCATCTGGTCCAATCCCCCTGCTCAGGCAGGGTCATCCCAGAGCACACGGTACAGGATTGCATCCAGACACTTCTGGAATATCTCCAGTGAGGGCCTCCACACCCTCTCTGGGTGATCTGTTCCAGTGCTCGGTCACTGCACAGTGAATTTCTTCCTCATGTTCAGGTGGAACTTCCTGGGTATCAGTTTCTGCCCAGGGCCTCTTGTGCCATTACTGAGCAGAGCCTGGTCCATGCTCCGACCCCTCCCTGCAGACACTGACAGACATGGATGGGGTCCCCTCTCAGTCATCTCTTCTCGAGGCTGAAGAACCCCAGCCCCCTCAGCCTTTCCTTCTAAAAGGTCCAGTCCCCTCATCATCTTTTTTGCCCTCCGCTGGACTCGCTCCAGGAGTTCCATATCACTCCTCTACAGAGGAGCCCAGAATTGGACACAGCGGAACACACCGAGCACGGGAAGCCCGTGCCACCCTGGAGAGCCAATCCGGGGCGACACCGGCGGCAGAAAGACGCGAGAGCGGAAGCAAAATCCCCCACAACCCCCAGACCCCCCAGCCCAGCCGCGCCCCCGCCTCACCCAGCACAGCCATCTGCCCCGCCATGTCTGCCCGTGGCTCCTGCTGCTGACAGCTCTTTCCGGGCCGCGCGGGGCACGCTGGGAACGGTAGTACGCATGTTCCGCCCGCCCCGCTTACGTCAGCTGCTGCTGGGAGCAATAAAACCACAACTCCCGAAGCGCATCGCGGCGCGGCCGGTTCCGGCGGGTATCAGCCAATGGGCTGGGAGTCGCGTTACCCGTTAGCAGGGGAGGCGGTGTGTGCCCTCTCAGGGTCGCATGCGCGGGCCCGGGCGGGGCGGTCGCGGTGGCTGCTGGGAGCGGTAGTCCCGGGCCGCGGCGCCATGGAGCCCTGCGGTCTCCCGCCGGCGTGAGGCGTCAGAGACCGCGGCTGTGGCAATGCCGGAACAGTATATCTTCCTTTATCCCCCTCGGTTTTCAGCTAGAAAGTACCACCGAGTTCCCTCTTCTGCAAGGGTTTCGAGAGAGCCTGCCCGCGGTGTCTTTTACACGGACAAGAGCCAGGTTCGGGAAGGAGACACTGTTTTTCTTGCACAGGGTGCAAGCTTTCCACAAATCAAGCACACCGATTCACATAACTTTACACTAAATATGAATTTCAGCAAACAAAGACATCACAGTTCACTGGATACAAGTTACGTAGTTCTCTTATTAGTCAGAATACTACCTTCTCTTGGTTAAATGATTCTGTCGCGCTGCGTGCTAATTATCCACACATTCAGTCTTTTCCCCTTTGGAGTCATTGGGATTTTTGAGTCGGTGGCCCGTGAGCCTGAGGTGACAGTCCCGCAGCCAGACATGAAGTGCCACCAATCCCTTACATTATGGAGGGCACGGGGAGCTGTGGCACCAGCCAGATGACAGGGCACGCAGCAGGTGACCAGGGACAGCCAGGGGACACAGCGGGAGCCAAGAGACAGCCAGGAGACAGCGACACTGCAGGCAACAGAGCAGGAGGCAAGAGAGGACAAGAAACAACAGGAAGACCCCAGACTCTGCAGTAAAAGCCCGGGTGGTCCTTTGTTCTGAGCCCCTCCTCTGAGGCTGTGGTAAGGCCGGACCCTGTTGCATAACCCCCTTCTCATGCTCTGTTACTCTCTGGGCAAATTGTTAACTACTTCTGACTCTTGGAATGTCAGCATTACTCTCTTACCCCGTATCAGGAGAGAGCACTAAGGTCTCCTGTGCTGAAGGTACACTTTCCCCTTTAAAAATATTTGACCTCCTCTCTCTGGAGCTCTCTGATGCATTTTTGCAACCTTCTGGTGTTCTTTCAGTGCAATGGTTTTACAGTGACACAGCCACAGCAGCTTTTACCTCTTTATGCCAATGGTGAAGGGAGATTTTCTTCTTGCCCAACCTGGCATTTAGACAAGTAAGGAGAATGCAGGTGAAATCTGCCCCTTATATACATCCTGGAGGGGCAGAATTGGTAATCACTCCAAGAAATGCAGTGTGAAGTACACTTCTCATCAGTTGTCCTTCTCCTCTGCTCTGCTCTCCTCTCATAAGGAGTAATGGACTTTCAGGTTCTTGCAGCACAGGTTTCTGTTTCAAGCAGAAATTAGTTGTGAGAATACAATGTTTCCTTAATATAGTTTAAGTTAGAAGCTTTTTAATAGAAAATATTCATAGCTGGGAGCAAATAGCATAGTGAAAGAAAAGTTAGACTAAGTCCTATTGCAGTTACCATCTCCAGCATCTCTGTTTCTCCTAAGCGATGGAAAGACACGTAACTCAAAAGTAATTCCCAGGAGCTTATTTCTTAAAAGCTGCTTTTATATGCAAAGAAAGTGGCACCACTTTAACTTAATAGTAAAAAATGTATTCATGCTTCACTTATGGTTAACATATAGTGATGTGCTTCATTCTCAGAATGAGAAGGTAGGAACTCTTTGGAAAGTGAAGAGAAGGTTAAACCATTCATCCTCCTTAATGACTCATGATCTGACTGTTTTCTAATTACTTAGGTAACTTAATTTATTTTTTAAATTCCTTTTGGATACTTTAATCATGCTTCTTGAAGTCATTGTAATTGTGCTCATTCTTAAGTGGGGGGAAACTCATAATCATTGTTTACAGTATTTCTTTGTCCCTGTAACTCATGAGCAGGCACTTTGTGTTTTATGCCACTGTCAGTAGATGGTGAGCAGAAAAAAAGGTCTAGTGCAAATAGGGCGTGAAATCAAACTGGATTTTGCTCATGATTTGGATGTTTAATAGCAGTCTTTTTTAATACATAGGGACCATCTGAAATATGACGCTGCAGAGTGAAGATATGTAGGGATGTATTTTAAAAAATACTGACACAAACGCCTCATTTCAGAGATTTCTTCCTTTCCTGAAGTGTAGGCCAGGCTTTGGTTTTTGTTCTTGAGGTTAAACCTCTGAAAGCCTTTGGGATAACCTGGTACCATACCTTCCGAAGGACAGAACTCAAATGCCCTTTCCTCTATAATTTCCGTTCTATTTCTCCTAAGCAAAGCTGCTTAATGAATTCAGTGTGTCAGTCAAGGCCTCCCCACCTGACTGAGTCCCTGGAGGCCTTGCTTTTCTCTGCAGGATTACACAGCACAGGCCACCTGCCTGGGAGTCAAATCAAGGGGAGCATCTCAGCAGGCTTTCTGCCCTGCAGCAAAGCTTCTGCCAGAAGCTTCTGCAGAAGCCTCTGATTCCCCTGTAGCTGTTTCAGGCTGCTGCAGAATTTGAAGGCTCAGTCCACCACACATACTCTGTAGTCCCTTGAAGGCAACGTGTGCAGAGTCCAGAAGTGCCTAATTCTTTCCCTCCACATCTTCTCCATGACCTATTAGGACCTGCTCATGGATACTCCTGGACTCTGCACAGAGATGCCAGACTTGTCTTGCATCTGTGAAATAGGCAGAACTAATCCTAGTGATCTTTCCCTTGTGTTTTTGGGCTTTCCCACAGTGTCTTTTGTATCAGCTTTTTTTACCTGCTCTTGTTTGTGTGAGAGAGACCTGTCTCCATTTTCCTCCATTATCTGAGGGAGTGCTACACTCAGGAATGGGTTGTTCAGGAGCAAAAGGGAACATTCAGTGTTTCTGGAGAAAACGGCTTGATTTTGCCCAGCATAATTCAATATTCATTGGGCAGTAGAGGGAGAGGCTTATTTGACTGGGAGAGAAAGCTGTGGGTAGCCACTGCCCCACATACTGCCTCATGGAGGAAAGCATAAATGTGGTTAGGGGCAGACACTGGAAGGCTGGTCTTTGTCTTCCTGGAGTGCTGTGCTTCTGCCACTTCCCTGTAACAGCAGGCAAGGCACGTACGCCACGGTGAGCACCCTCACCTGAGGGTGGGCAGTGCAAGTTCAGACCTCTACAACTCCTCTGCAAAAGCTCTGATAAAGCTTCCCTGGATGCCCCTGAGTGAGGGGGCGTGAGGTGCTGCAGTGCCACAGGCTGCTAGCCCTGACCAGCCTCTGCTGGCTGCTTGCCTTGGATAGCTGGGCTGGGCCACATCAAGTGGCCCTTGGCCACCACACACCGGGGCTTTGACACCCACCTGCCTCTGGCATGAGTGTAAAGGGGGTGTGCAGCCAACTCCCTCCGAGGGGCTGGGCAAATGCTTGTTTATCCTTCTTAGAGCATCTGTTCGCTCTGGTAGTAAGCTGTTTATAACATTTCAAATGCTTTTTGGGGATTAATTTCCTTCAAGGGGCTGTTCTTTTCCCCTCGTGCTTTGATAGGTGGAGGTAAACAAGTTTTTGTCTGCAAGTAGCTTGAGGGAGAGAGCTGTCTTACAATGTAAGAGCAGAGGCTGGTTTTAAAATAGTCTCCCATCAGATGTGAACTGGTGTCTGCAGGAAGAATCCTGCTACACTGGGGAGTATCGCTCAAACCCTACACCTGTGATGTGCTAAACGCAGTTCAAGCATTCGGGGTGTGTGGAATCAAATACAGCTTGTTTTCATTTGCAGGATGCTTTGCATCAGCTGTATCCTTGCATTTGGAGAAAAGGGAATTGAGTTGCAAAGCATCCTCTTTTCTGCTGTTGTACAAAACAAGGTTTCCTCTTTCTAGGATTTACTCGGTGAGTGCTTTCTGCATTGTCTCAGTCATTTTAAAGCCAGTTCTAAAACTGAAACACAGGGTGCTGGGATGCGGTCAAAGCACAGTGCCATCCCATCAACCCAGGATGATCAAACTATGTTTTCCTACTATGAACAAGGAAAGGAGAGAGGGATTGAGATCCACTTTATAGGTAGAGAGTAGAATCAGTGTCTCTCTGAGAAGAGAGGTGATTGATGCTAGGAATCCAGGAGATGCTAGAATCTGAAATCTCATTTTCAGTTTTTAACTTAGGAAACAGTGCCTTATTGCGAGCATGTTCTCCAACTGCAGAGATCACTGATAGTTCCTTTCCCTAATTAAAACATTGATCTTCTCCTGCTGTATATGCTTGGGGAAGGGAAGGATTTCACCAGTGCCCAGCCTTCCTCTGACAGTTCAATGTCAGGCAGCTGGATAGAGGAGCATAGCCTTCAATTTAGATGCAAAAGTTTCCATTAAAATTCCAGCACACAGCCTAAAGATTTCTGGCTCCTTGAGTGGCTGACTGGCCATGGCTGGGAGGGATGTGCTGAATTCTCCACTAGCCACAAACTCACTCCCCAGCCAGAGGCAGCAGGAGCAGTGCAGGGCTGCTCCCAGGATCCACAGCTCCGAAGAGCTGAACCACGAGGTGTGGAAGGAGTGCAGGGAGCTCCCAGCAGATGTCTCTGCCATGCAACATTCCTTCCCCAGATCATTTTTGGTTTCTGACAGACACCTGCAGATTCATATAAAGCATATTAACCTTTAGCAGTAGTTATCCAAAGTCTTGTAAAGGAGTAAGTCATGAAAATGGTGCCACATTTTTCATTATGGTTTGTTTAATTGGTTTAACATACCCATTTCACCAAACCCTCTTGAAATAATTTTGAGGTTAACAATGAAATTACTACTTCCCCTTTCATGAATACAGTTGCAATGATACCGCTATAATGTAACCCAGTAGATGTCTAGGAAAAACAATCTGGAAGAGAAAAGAATTTTCACAGATTTTTTTCTCTGTTCCACTTCTCGATTTGAATTTCAGTTGGTCTGCATGATGATACAGCTTTCTGTGGTGTGAAAAATAATCATAAAAGCCAGAGACATTTTATTGAAGAGGCAAAGCAGTTTGGCACTTACTGGCCTGGTAACTGAGAGTTTCTCTTCCTGCTCGACCATGGTGAAGTGGGTCGGTGTTGCAAGGCTGAAAGGCAGCTGTGAGATTGGTTGAACTCTACCCAGCCACAGCAGTCTGGAGTAGTGGGCCTGAATTGTGGCTTGGTGTCTGGAAAACATCATCCACCTTCTGCTCAGCTTGGGTGTCCTGTGTGGGAGCAGGGAGAGTGGTACTGCACGGGGTGACAGGAAAAGTGATTGCTAATACCAGTGTTTGCAGCACCTTGCTGTGTGAAAGGCTGCAGAGCTCAAGGATGAGATCACTGGGAGTCTCATCATCTGCACCAATCATCATGGTGATAATGATAATGAACAAGAGTCCCAGCAGTCTCCCAGGAGGCCACTTTACCTCATTCATGTTGTTGCTGTGTATATGAAATCCATACAGATGTCAGTCAGGCTTGTCAGTTTGGTCTATTGTAAATGACAACAAAAGGATAAACACAAGAATGCACTCAAATATAGCTCAAATATGAACAGCGAGCTCCCCAGGCAAAGGAGAAGTTTTGCAATATGTGTGGATAGAGAAAAGTCTTGCTTTTCCTTTTTTTTGTAGAGTATTGAGGCTGAAGCATCAGAGTATCTGGTTTACATTTGTTCTTTTCCTGGAGAACAGTACCTCAGTGTGTTGGTACACTGGATAAGAACTTTTGGGCCTTTACTATGAATCTTTTGACTGGCACAGATGACCTGTTTCAGTCATCACTTAGAATTAGTGTTATGGTACTCCAGGAGCAACTATGTGCTGCCTATTTCCCTAGAAGACCTAGTTCTCTGGCCCATATTGTTTCCAATCTAGGAAGAAATAACAGGTAAGAGCATGTATTCCCCTTTACACTGTGAAGCAAAGGAACACTGAAGGTCAGTGACTCAAGAATAAATAACAAGGCTAGAGGGCCAATACAGTTTGAAAAAAAGATGTCTCAAACACTGTTCCAGAGAACTCCCAACATCAGCCTTCTTCCATTATTTTTAGGAATCTGTATTAAGCAGTATCACCAAAGATGTGATGGGAGAGAAGTGTCCTCATTTATAATTGCTCATTGGGCAAGGTGATAGGGGCATTTCCTAATGATCTTTATAGTACACATCTGTCCTGCAGGAACCAGAGTTGTCATTATTGTGTAAATGCCCATCATACTTCAGTTTAGTGGATTCATGGTTCAAATACAACTGAGATGTGAGCAAGCTCATCCAGCATTATACAAACTCAGTTTGGCGTCATTCTTGGGTGCCATATGTGAAACCAGTAGCACTTGACAGCATAGCCCACCATGCTTCCTTCATACTCCAGACCGTGTGAAATAGGGAAAGAAATGTTGAGAACACAGAAGAAAACTGTGTCATCAGCCTAAGTCAAGGTCCTTGGTGTTGCTTTGTACCTTCCCAGAACCTCTGGTCAATTGGCAACCACTTCGCATTAGTTTTTCCCTGTGCCAAGGCTTGCAACCTACCTGGAGGGCTCGTAAACCTCTTTCTGACAGTATTGATGGAATCATTCCGACATTACTCAGATTACTCCTACAAGACAAGCGAAGATGTCAGCCCCACCATGTCTTCTTTTTTCAGCATCACTCCCCCGTGCACTGGCGTGTGAGTAGCAAGTGTCTGTTTAGCCTGGAGAGAAGTTTGTTGGAAGCAGATACTGTAAAGTTAGAGCCATTCCAGAAGAAGTGTGCACAGCTAGGGAAAACGATCCATCCACAGAAGCAGAGATTAGCCTTTCTGTGCAATCACAATAAAATGAAAGTCCCATGCCAGTTTTCTCTCTCTTTCTTGAATGATTGCACTGTGTGTAGGTCTGCTGGACTGTATCAACACCTTCACTTAGCCCCTAATTCATTGCCATGCTTTGGCTTGGTCCTGCTGCTCAGATATGCAAGTGCTTGAAAAATCAGCTACTGCTTATGCACGCCCAAGCACAGGCGCAGACTTTACAAGATATGCAAAATCTGTGTGCCAGCATATTTGTGGGCACTGAGCCCTTAAGCTTCAGAATATTTTTACCAAATACAAAATACTGATAAAAATGCAACAGTATGTTTATGTCGTGGCTCTATGAAACATTTCTGACTGTGTGCAAACAGTCTCATTGGGCTGGACGGCTTTTTTTTATTTCTTCTGTTTGCAGTACACAGCACATGGAGGGCTCTGTGGCTGTCATCTTGCTGAGGTGCTCCCACAGCACCCACAGCTGCAATGAAACAGAGTGAGGGAGGGATTTCACAAGCTCAGATAGAGGTAGTAGAAGTATATCAATTTCTGCTGAATTGTTGGGACAGAGAATACATCTCCTCACATGGTCTGGAGAAGCCCCAAATATTTCCCATCTCAGTATAATGCTCTTCTCTTGTCAGTCAGTCCCAAAGTGAGCAGAGCTGACAGATGTCGATTCTTTCAGATTTTCCCTTTCCTAAGGACCCTGACAGCTTCAGCTGCTGAACCACAAACTAACTCCTTTTTTTTCTCCTTACCTGTTTACTGTTACTGTAGCTGTCCTCTCTCTCACAAGGAGATGTGATTCAGTTCACATCATGCAACATCAATACTTTACCCTCACTTGGCTGAAAAGGATCCAAGGAACAATACAACAAACTACCTGTCCTTTTCTGTCTGCTGTTTATTGCAGTCACCATCATCTGTGCTTTCATTTCAGAAGCAGTTAAGGTATGACAGAACCACTGTAGGATAGACACAGATATATTGTGCTGTGCCAGTCAAAAAAGTACAGTTAAAAATCCTGCAATACGCATATCAGCAAAATAAATACAAATGGAAAAGAAAGGCGTTGCAATTTCAGTAGTGATGAATAACCCAAATTGCAAGATCTGTCTGCATCCTTGTTGCTATTACATTCATTTAAAGCAAAACAATAGTTGTTTATCATGCTCTGTATGGCCACAGTTACTAATACATAGCTTTTTGAAGTTGGATTACACATTCTGGCTCAAAATACAGCATATCTGGATAGTTCCAAAGTGTATGGGATTGGGAGAAAAATAGTTAAAACTCTTTGGTTATTTGATTTTGCACAGTGGATCTCCCATAAAATAACACTGAGTTGTTTGTTATCTGCAGTCACTGAGGGTTAATAATTCATTCCCATTTTGTTTCTTCTTTCTGATTTCTGTGTGTGGGTAAAAATTCTGTGGATAAGCCTCTTTCTGTGTGACTTTTACATATTTTAGTTTTGAATTCTGTGACCCTAAAATCTGAGCAGGACAAGCAAAGACTTTTTTTTTTTTTTTTAATTAGACAAAAAGCTCTACTAGCTGAAACCTTTCCCCAGTTCTCAGAACTCCTCTTTACTTTTTTTTTTACTGCAAATTGATATATTTTAGTTCAAATATGTGATAAACAGGAGCAGAGCTCTTCCTGTAAAAGGCAGTCCTAAGAAAAATGCAGTTTAGTTTGCAGCCTGCGATAATGAGATAATTCATGGAGGGCCTGTCAGGAAAAACAGCTTGCCATCTCTATGCCATTTGTAAACAATGTGTATTATATTTCTTTTTTTCCTCCACTTTTACATAAATAGGAAGCTTTCTCTATCTTACACTGAGGGATGGCAATAGAAATGGGGGAAAAAAAAGCACTTTTCTTTTTAAACACAAACATTTTAATCGACTTGAGGGAAGTGATTTCTGTTGGATAATGGATTCACCTCTCTGCTCCTCCTGCTGCTGATCCCCATCCAGCTGGGTGCTTTGTAGCCTCCCTTGCACTGATGTTGTGTGGCAGCACTGGTGTGTGGCACCACTGGCTTTTCCAGCTGGTGGAGCATCAGCAGAGCCCTACACACGAACACAGTGACTCACGTTCCTGCCCCTCTGGGGGGAGTCCAGTAATGCTGTCTGGTAGCAGAGTCTTCAGGCCTCTTTTTCAGCAGTTAACCCCAAAGTCCATTGCAAACTCATCTGTGCAACAATATTTGGTGCTAAAAAACCTGAGAAAGACAGGACTGGGGAGAAAACTTTTCCTGATAGAAGAAAAAGCCTGCATTTGTTGGGTAGTGCTTTAAACCAGCCAAACTGTCTGGTTCAACCTGCTTTCTCTGCTGTTACGCCTTTTCCACATCTATTTTCCAGCTCTTATTTTTTTAATATAGAATAAATGTTCTGTCTGTAATTACATTTAAGTTATTCTATGAGATTATAACATTCTGCTTTTCTATCTGAGAGGGGTCTGTTCCATCTGAATTGCAAAACGGATATAGGATTGCAGTTGTTAGAGAAGGAAAAGCCGTATTAGACTGGAGTCCATCATCCTGTAAGGGTATGATATAACACTGTGACAGAGGCCATATCAGATATTAAATTGCTATAATACAGAAGTGTTTTACACTTTCTTAAATTATAATGAGAAAGAGCAGCCCAGGAGTGGATTTTTTATCAGTGCAAGACCTGGGTTTCCCTAAGAGCAAGAGGTAATGCAGAGACTATTAGAAGAAACAGTCTGCCAGGTTGGTTCATGTTATTAAACCTTCTCCAGCCTCAGCCCTGCACATTTGGGACCGTAAGGTCGTGAGTGACCTGTTCTTGTTCTTCCAAGCAGAAGGGCCTGGTTCTGTTCTTGGGTCTTGAAATAAAATATGTGAAAGCCCAGTGGGTCTTAGCCTGTTGTTTTGGAGCAAAGCAGTTCCCAGCTCTGCACTTCCCAGAGGCAGGAGAGGGCTCTGTGCCATGGTACATCCACTCTGTTCCCAGGAAGCTGCGTGCCCTCACAGGAGGCACTGGGCAGCTGGAAGTGGTGGGTTTGTACCTTAGCACCTGAAGGCAGCTCTGATGTTTTGCTGGAAGGATGAGAAATCCCATGGCTCGTTTGCACAGCAAGAGATAAAAACCTTTTGGCATCCTGGCTGGTCCCAAAATTCAGTGGCTCAATTCTGCTTAATTTCTCCTGCATTTCAATTGATGCAGCTGTAACTGGTACCTTGTTTCACCCAGACTGAAGTGGGCTTTGAAACAGCAGTCACCTCTATCCCCCCAAATGCCAAGTAAAACAGCATTTTAACACTTCTTCTTAACTGGTTCTGCACATTAATGCAGTTGTGGAAACTGTCACTGTACAAATATCCTCTTTCATAACCATTTTCTGTAGATTTGTTTTCAGCAGAGTGTGAAACTATGGAATAGAAATGCTTTTGTAGTTTTTTGCTTGTGGAGCTATTATTGAGAGGCAAGGAGTATCTTTAGTGCAGTGCTTTAAACTCTCACAACAGGTTTTTTTTTCTCTCAAAACACTTGTAACAAAAATACATTGCACCAGGTGCCCTGGTTTCATTTCTGCATGCTCTCTTCTCAGAGGTCTCACATAGCTCAGAAATGGAAAGTCAAGCTACACAGCGTGCATTTGCTGCTGATGGGCATATACACAGGGGCAGACTAATAAAAATACTGTATTTTTTCTCAATACAGTGTACATTTCCAGTGCTGAGTAAATACTGAACGCAATGGCTGAAAGATCCTGTTACTAAGGCAACCAACTCCCATGTTATCCTTAAATATATATACATAGTCCGTCTGCTACTTGAAAAGAAAAATTCTTGTCAAGATTTGCTGAACTGAATTCTTGATGAGGTCTGTCTTACAAAAGGCTAGATGTTGTGGGTGCCTCAGACCGGACTTTCAGGTAGACAGTAAGAGCAAGAACAGAAGCTGATGGAGAGGATAATGATTTTCGAGTTGCAGAGTTATGACCAACTTGTACAAAATGGTGGTAGGACAAAACTTTTCTAAGGCCTATGCATGCCATAAGTGACTTCAGAGAATTAATATATGTAAATATTTCATAGCACCTCCTTCTGACACAGCTTTTGTAGCTTGTTATGTTAGGCAGACCAGTGTATTTCTGTGGTAATTGCTGTAAGGAATGAGCCTAAGCAAAGCAATTCCCCATGGTGTGGAGGTGGTGTGCAGCCTGTACATCTTGCTGTTACTATTTATTTCCAAATACATGCTTTTGATATTAGAGCACATCATATCCTACAGCTGGTAAGAGTTCATTATTCAGTGCTCCAAAAGAGTGAAGAGTATCACTGAGGCACCACATGCACAGTAGAGCTTTCCCAGATTTCTCACCCATGACTGACTTTTATTTTTGCCATAAATGTTGATTTTGAGGGCCACTCAGCTGTAGTTTTTTACCCAAAGTGAAGAGTTCCCTCACTGAAGGTTTAGTTCTTATGCAGGTGCAGTTTACTTCAGGACTGAAAATAACTCAGCAGCAACACCTCTGCAGAGAGGGAGGCTGAAAGTCCAGAACTTCATGGCCTGACCTAAACCATCCTTGGAGGCAATCTTTGGTTTCATGCCATGGGGCCACAAATACTTTGGTGGACCACAAATACTTCGGTGGACCTTGGACTGGACAAGTTTGCAGCTTCGTATCCTCATCATGCTTTCAGTGAAGCACTACGGGTATGAATAAGTTCTGTATTCAGGCTTTAGGAGTTACCATAAAAAAAAAGAATATTTAAATAGCTCCAGCTTATTGCCTTATCCCAGCTTGGGATACTAAATGAAGTTATCTATGATGGTGTTAATCATCCCATGTGTCTGTGAAGAGCAGGTATAGAAGCAGAAATAAACGGAGTCACAGAGTAAGCTTGAGGAAAAGTGAAATGGTATTAGGTGAGACTTTCCCCTCCTAGTGAAGTCTTAACCCTCGTCTGTCTCTCAGAGACATAACTAGTGAGGCAATTCACAAATACTTTTTCCATCTTCTGTGTTAAGTCTAAGAATTTTTTGTCCAGAACTGGGGAAATTCACGTGTGGGGCACAAAGATCTCTCACTGCTTTGCTTTCCTTTTTTAACACTGAAGAAGTGTCTGTGCCTTCTCTCAAATCATGTAATAAGGCTAGGAGGTCCTTATCCATGTCCCTCAGCTGGGTTGTTCTCTCTCCATGGCTGGAGTCCAAGTACTTTCAGGTCTTTTCATCATCTCAGAAGTGACACCATTCTGTTCCCATTTTTAGAAAATACCAGGGATACTCTGAGGCTGAGAAAAATCCTTGCTCCTAAATAAGCTGTTTTGGATAAAACTTTCGTTGTCTCATTTCTTTCCCAGTCTTTTCAGAGGTTTCCCCAGTGTGGTCATAAAGGCGGTGCTTGTAATTAGGGAAACTCATCGTTCCAAGCACAATTGATCCAGTGCTTTTGTCAGTTATCCCCCAATAGGGATAATAGTATTTTAGCCTTAAATCCAGGGGTTAAAAGCGTTTTAACCAAAGTCCCTAAACCCGATGCTTAACTGCAACGTGTATGAGGTTCATCCCATACAGTCTTTCTGGCTCACCAGCAGATGCTCAAGGAATGCACCCTCCCCTTGGAGACCTCCATCCATCTGGAGTTCCCAAGCAGCCCTTAGGCCTCACTTCTCCCTTTTCATCAACAATAAGCTCCTTGGTCTCAAAACCTTCAGGGAATGTGGATTACACAGGCATGGAAATGGGATTTTTAGTAACAAGTGGCCAAATGTTCAGACATCTCCTCTAAAGACATTTGTGCTTCTAGTGAAAAAAAAGAGCCTGATCCCAATAAGGAGTCTATTTCTAAATTAATAATAATTTTTAAACCCCCTCAAGTCTGAGGTACATTAAAATACAAGGTGACATTTGAGTATGTGCTGTGGGTCAGACTCTGATGCTCTAAGGCACATTGAGTAGTGTTTTACTTGCAAGTAGTTCCATTAATTTCAGTGACCCAGTTACGGAGTAAGACACCGCTCAGCAAGAGAAGAGATGTTAAAAATCTGCCCACAATATCTGATGATAATTTGATTTCTGTACTGCCTTCCAGACCCACTCGCCCCATTCTGCTTTCACCATAGTGCAGCATCTCTTTCATAGATGCTGACATCTCTAGATGGCTGTCAGCCTTTGTGATGAAGAATATTAGAATAACACTGCAGCTGTGTCGAAAAAGCAGATATGCATCCATTCATGAAGAGGATATTTTTGAGCAATTCTTGTAAAATTCCTTGTTTTTTTCTCTTTTAAGTTGATATTCAGGTTTCTGTGACTATGGTAACTTCTGTGTATTTGCATATTGTAGGCTGTGCAGCCACAAAAGGAGATAATTGATTTTCTCCCCAAAGTAATTTGGTGCTCTTCACTTCAGAGATCATCCTTTGGATTATCGACTCCTTATTATTAGTCATTTGCAAAATTATTGCTGTGGCTATGAGGTTCATAGCCCTGTCAGACTTTTGGCTTCTTTTCCTCAGGGTTTTCTTCCTGACCAGGAAGGTTTTAATCCTCTTGTACTTGGAAAAAAGGAAAAAAAAAAAAAAGAAGAAGAAAAAAAAAGCCAGCCAGCTGTACTGGCACCTCCTCCCATAAGGCTGACATTTCAAATCAGTTCTTTATCAGCACATGCTTCTTGCTTGCCTTTATGATAGCCTCAAAAAAATGTTGCAAAGAGCTTGGTCAGTGGTGATAACCTCTCCAGAGCACTGACCTACAGCAAGGAGAGGAGTGTTTCTGAGCAGCTGTAGTATAGTAGCAAATAAGTAGTTTGTACTTGACTACACTGTCACTCTTTTCAGTGTTTCACATTTGGACTAACACTGTGCCTATGCCCACTTTTTTTTTTTCCTGTTTCAAATATATTTATAAAACTTCAGCATAAAGCCTCACTCCAGGCTAAATGGTACATCAACATTAATTGTATTATTTAGTCCAAAATTTTCAAAATTCTCAGAATAGCTTTTGAAGACTCAGACTAGACCTAGTGTGGAAGCCTTTTTGGTTTGGGTTGGACATTCTTTTAATGACAAAAGATGAAGTTAATGTTTTAGAAAAAATTCTCCAAATCTATTAATAGCACAGTGTTTACTTGTGTAATTTTAAAGCATTTAGGACTTCACAGAAGTGGTAGGGATAATACGAATTTAAGGTAATATTTGAGATTCAGACACAGATATTTCTCTGTTTGCACTCTATTTTCATAGTGGCATTTCTCAGGCTCTGCACTGTTCTAACACTGCAGGTAGCAGTGGGAGTGACTCAGTGCTTCCATTACCATCTGCGGTTCCCCGCCTGTGCCTTTGCTGATTTCTGGCTTGTAGTTAAGGTAACCACTGAGTAGAAAGGACCTGGTTTTGTGCAGTTGTATCTGAATTAGGCATAGAGGTGAAATGACAGATCTGTCACAGTAAGCCTCCGTGGCAGTGGCATGGTTGGCCATCCATGGCACTTCCATATCGTGTGTTATTTTGGTTGTAAATCAAGCTCTATGAGCTTCCTGCAAAGCTCATCCTCCTGTGGGAAAAATAATGTAGACATGGAACCCAAATATGTATGTACGGTTTTACTGATGTCCCAGTCATGACTTCCTTAGTGTTGGAGAAAGACTGATGTGGAGAGGTGGTGTTTTGAGACAAAACATGGAATAGCAATAAGGGCTGTGACTACTGATAGCATTTCTTTTGTTGTATAGTGTTAATTTCAGCAGTATTCATAAACATGCACATTCATGTGTATACACACATACCCCTCATTTTCCTTTCTGTTTGTTAGGACCCAACCTTGTCTGCCCATGAAGGGCTCAGGATCCCCTCTGTTCAGTGGAGAAGAGCTCTGGATTTCCTTAGTCTTAGCCAAGCCCTGACAGACAGGTCTCTTATCTCAGCCACATATTTCTCCAGTAAAGATGATTCTGCAAACTTTACTGTAAACTTGTTCCGTAGCCTAACTTCTCCAATAGTTACAACATTTGCCTATTATTTAATCTAAATTCCCCCTTGCTGCATCTTAAACCCATTGCTTCTTGTTCTGTTCTTGTTCTCTAATGAGAATAATTGGTCTATGTCATCTCTGTAACAGCCCTTTGCATATCTGTAGACAGTAATGCTTCCCCTCAGTCCTCTTTCCTCCAGACCAAGCAGTTCCTACTCTCGTAACCTTTTCTCAGAGGTCTTATTTACTAACTCTTAAATCATTTTTGTTGCTCTCATCTGAACTCTCTCCAGTGTCTCTGTCTGTTTTAAAATGCAGTGCCCCAAAATGAGCGTTGTTCTCCGAATGAGGCCTAGCTGGTGCTAAGTAGAGCAGAATAATTATCCTGCTTGTTTAACATGAGGTATTCCTCAGCATGGCTCTCGCCTCGGCTGCCAGAGCTCGGTGCCCCGGCCTCCCCATCCATTTGTTATCCTCTGCAACCCTGCAGAAAACAGGAGCTTTCTAATGCAATGTTTTTAGGGCAAAAAGAAATAAATTAAATCCCAATGTCTTAATTATTCCCCTTTTCAAAGGGGAGGCACTCCCCTCTTCATCTGCTCACAGCATGGAGGGGCTGGCAGTGTCTCCGCTGTCTCCCCACAGTTCCATGTTGGCTCTCGGATAAATCCAAGTGCTGAGCCCAGGGTGGCAGCTGCAGGCCCAGGGCACAGAGCTGTGTGTGGGCAGTGCTGACCCAGGGCTCACCTTTGGCTGAGATGCACCCCATAATTTTTAGTGTGGATGCACTGTTAACCTCTTGGCCAAGCCTTGTGACTCAGCCATTGTGTTTTCCCAGTCCACTGCAGCTCTGGAGACCTGCACAGGGGCTTTGTGTAGGTGGGAAGGACAGGTCTGGGGAGTGGGGAGTGGCTGCCCAGAAATAGCAGGGTCAGAGGAGGAGGAGCACATTAAGTTTTCCAGTCCCATTCAGTGAGTGGAGGATAACTTTAAAAAAAGTTATCAAGGCAACAGGTTTTATTTTCTTTTCATGTCCATACCAGGAACAATTTGCTGGAGCATCATTCCTGATATGTGTTTGGGCATGTGGTGTTTCACGCTTGAGGAGTGAGGCTGTCCAGCAGTATGGGAACTGCAGGGGCCTGTGGCCTCACAGGGGTGGCTCACTGCTGGTGACAAGCAGGCACTGATTCAAAGCTCACTTGCAGATAGAAGCTAAGAGGTTATTTCTGAATTCTGTGCTGGCTCACACCTGTGAGATCTGAGGTGCTGATACCCTCAGAGGTACATCATCCAACGAGAACATGGACAAACACAGGATATCACCCTTATCAGCCCGTACTGGCCACCACCATTTTGTGTAGGAGCCTTTAGCAAAACTTGTGTCACTTTATGTTACAATTTACACCCAAAATACAGGGACAGCGATACTTCCAATGAGTGCCATGTGACATACTTAAAATGTTTGACAGGGTTTGGAGCTGAATCCAGAGCCTTCTCTTTCAAACATCCCCTTTGACTTTGCAGAGCTTGGAGTTGGCCCTGGAGACCCTCTGACTGGAAACGCTGCTGAAGATGATTACTTCTTTCAGAGAGTAAGACAATACCTGCTGACACACTGTTTTGCCTGCAAAGAATTAAAAACTCAGTGAATGAATTCTGCATAAATGTTCCAGTCTGACTTCAAGAGAGAATGTGAGTGGTAAAAATACACCCACATCTCAGGCTCTGTGTTCAGCAAAGGCACTGGGCCAGAGCTTCAGCTTTGCTGAGTCCATGTTTGTTGAAGCAGAGTGAGAAACTGGTTATGACTTCCTGACTCTGTGTCTGGCTGCCAGCCCACACCAGGCTGGGGAAGCCGAGGAGCTGCTCTCGTGTAGCATCTAACAGCATGTCCAAGGCCTCAGTCCCGATGAATACGGATGGTATAACCTGGGCACATCCCCATGCCCTTCTTTCCCTTTCTTGTCTCTGTGTCCCCTGCTGACAGGGCCCTTGGAGCAAAGGTGGCAAAGGAGCAGCAGCACAATCTGAGGGAATATTTCAGTGCTGGCAATCAATTGTGCATGCAGGTAGCATAGCTTTTTTACCTCAGCACCTCTTAGGTGATGCAGAGAATGTGCCTGGGATTTACGAGGCTCGTGCTGAATGCAGCCAGCATCACTGCCTGCTACATTTTTCCACCTCGGTGCACCAGTATGCTGCTTAATAGACCTCTGGCATAATGTGCAAGAGTACCCAGCTCTGCACCTTAGAGCTAAAAATGAGGAGACAGGAAGAGATGAACAGCATAGCTGTTTTTCATGCTGCACAAAGGGAAATTACACAGGAAGTAAGTCACCTCCTGAAGAGACTAGACACAAGAGGAGTTATCTTTCTCCGTTAAATTAGAAAGAATGATTAAATGCCAGATAGTTCAAGCATGTCGAGAAGATACTGCACAAGCACTTTTCTTGCTAAGAAAGTACCCACCTAAGTTACTGACTTTAAAACAACTGAGAAATTGTAGTTGTAAAAAATCACTACTGCTAATTTACCTTCTGGCAGGTGTAGGAACCAGCTTTGGCTCGGAATAGTACTTCATGCAGTACTACAATACTGCAGCTTGTAAAGAGTGCGTGAACACGTGAGGACATGGTGTCTGGGTTGCTCCATGCTTGACTGCTGAACTTGAATGGCCCCACAAAAGCTTCACATATTGAGCAAAGAACTGTGAAACCCAGCCCCAGCTGAATGCATAGTCTGCTGTCTCTTTTGGCTTTGCAAAGGTATGCAACACTGGATTCACATAAACTGACTGAAGCTGGGGACACTGGAGCAAGGTATCCTCAAATCTCTTATCACATCCAGCATGTCTTTGGCATTTCTTGTTAGCCAGGGTCAATACACCTGCCAGAGGAAATCCTTTTCTCTTGCTGTCTCAACACTAACCCTGTTCTGTCTCAGTCACAGCAGGTAAACTAAACCAGAATGGTCCCTCTGAAGTGTTAGAGGTTTTCAGCACAGCCTACATAGCAAATATCTCCCTATCAGATCTTGTACCCAAGGAAAAAAAATTTTTCATCTTTCTATTTTCATCCCTTTTACTTCTCACCACCTAGCACATTAGTCATATTTAAAGGAAAAGTACAGTTCATTTTAAAGACTGTCCCCATCTGTATGAAAACCTTTCCATTCATCTCAGCAGATGTTGGCAAGTTGTAAAACTGACTACTAAAAGACAGTCCCATAGGGAAAGGGATTCATCCTGTCTCTAAGCACTCTGATTCTGGGGTTTAGCAATTTTCTTAGTGAAAATTGGTTTCCACCAAGAAATATGTGCAAGGGGTTTGTAATTGGGGTTTAACTGGAATTGATCTGTACAAAAACTTCCCCTTACAACCCTAGTTTCCTCATAAAGAGGAAAGAATTTCTACAGCAGAATAAAATGGTCTGCACAGAGACCTGGCACGGTACTGCTACCCCACATTGGCCATTTCATGCAATCAAGCCTTAAGTAACATCTCCAGGCCTTTCGGCTCCCCAGGCAGCGGGAAATTTGGGGGAACTTCCTCATAGACTCCTGCTCTTTCAAACTCCCAGCATTACCAAAAAGTGTCTGACTCAGTGGAATAGTAGTAAAAATAAAGTAGGGGGGGTGTGAACTTATCTCTCTAGTGTCCCAGGCTGGAGAGAGAAGCAGAAAAACTTTTTTATTCAGATCAGCTGCTTGTCTTTGGGTGTGGAGATACTCACAGCTTTTTACCGGCTAGGCCCATAGTTCAATGCCTTAGAAAGCCTCGGGCAGCCTAGAGAAGTAGCATGGGCAATCCAGCATTTCAGTAGCTCTAAAAGCAGCAATAGTAGCTGCAAAGCTGATACCACCAGCAGAAGCAAAGAGGGAGAAATACAGTCTTCAGCTTGCCTAATTCCTGCAATTAGAGCTTTCAGAGACAGAAGCACACAGATGTTTGCAGAAGAATTGCAAACCAAAGAGGGCGGGCCCCCTCGTGGGTCCTTCTTTTATTCAGAGAAGGGGAAAGGGGCGGACTGGGGGCGGACCCAGCGTGACTGGCCAATCAGGCACTGCTAAAGAGTTTGAGTTACATTCGATTTTGCCCGCGCTTGGAACAAAGGAGTTCAGAACACATGGCAGAGGCAAGGCCTGGCTTGTCTTGGGGAGGGGGAAGGGAAGCTGGGAACAGGCAGCAACATTTGGGTACTGCTCTGACTGCAGTCTGAGGGCAGTAGGGGCAGGAGAACAGCACAACCTATCATTTGCAGTTCGTGTCAAAAGCTGGCCAAGCCAACTCAGCCTCTTTCTCCCCCATCCTTGTAAATGATAGTGACAACTTTTATGGGATAGGATGAGAAGGGATCAAACAGTTGTTATTATACCTTGCTCCTTTGAAATATATACTTATAGTTGCGCATATATACTTTGCTACTCAGCTCCTAACAACATGATGGGCTATCTATAACCCTTTTTAAAAATAATCTTTGAAGGATGAGTGGGACAGAAAGCCCCCATATCTTTTAGAGACCAGCCCTAAAAGAGGATTCCTTCTAAATCCATCTATTCCAGTTAATAGGGCTTGGCACAGCCACTATGTCTACTATTCCAGACCTTAAAAGATAATTTATAACAGAACTTTGAATGTTTCCTGGCTCAATGCATTTTTTAATATACTGGATCATTTGCATTAGTGTCTCTGTTCACCTTATATTTCATGAGTAAGTAAATTGTGGAAGGTTAACCTCTTCTATAAAAAAATAGGACTTTATGTGGAAGTCAATATTGGCACAGTCTGGAGAAGAACTGTGTCTCAGCTGTCAGGGTGAATGTTTTGTCTGGCCTTTATTGCAATTCTTTTGGTTTTACTTAGTCTTTCTTTCCTTTTACTTTTTATTTTCTTTTTTTTCCCCCTAAAGCTAAGAAAAGAAATTTAATAAACCAACATTAGCATCAAATTCTCTAAATTGCCAAGTCATACTCTGGCTAGCTTTTCCCCCATGCTGTGCACCACAGTGAACATTTATGCTTACAGCATGTCCCTTCTTGAGTAATTTATAGCATTTAAAAGCTTAGTTGATCTTGTGGGCTGCTTGGTTCCTTGGTGCTTAAGTGGACTCTTGGCTCTGAGGCAGTGGCTCTAGGTCTAGCAGGCAGCAGTGCCCCCTCAGTGTTTGATTGCTCCCCTACTCATCCAAGGACATAACTAGCAGTATGAAAGATTTCTCCCAAGACTGATGCACACAATTAACTGAATTACTTCAACAGGGTGTAGATAGGATAGATTTAAAGTGGAACCTGTTACTGTGCCAGTGGCTGGATGAGGATCCTGCTGTGCCAGTCACGGGGGAAGAAAATCTTTCTCTGCCAGTTCTCAGGGAAAAAGTTCTTGCTGTGACAGCAGATCCAGCTCACACGCTTGATATAATGCCCTCAATTACCATATCTTTGTAATTATCATCCCTGTCTGATAAGTCTTGTGGAAACTATCAGATCTTGAGTAGAGGAGCTGGGAGACTTGTAAGAATATAATGTCTTGAATTGATCTGTCTGTTTAATGTTTCATCACTCTGCCACCAATTGATCATTCTTTGAATAAAATGATAGCATAGCTGTATGCCAACACTTGTGATTCATTCTCACTTAGCTAATCAAAATGTTGTTTCACAAGACCCTGATGATGTTCAGGATGCCTTTTAGGAGGTATTACCTTACACCATGCTGGCTGACTCAGGTGGTCTTTTTCTTACAATGTTACCCAGACCAAGCCCCATGATTTATGAGGCATGCTTTCCTCTAGCAAGTCCCTACGAGGGTGCAGAACTGTTCGATTGAAAAGTTTTTCAGCTAGAGAAAAATCATAGTAAACAGGATTTTTTTTGAGTTGAAGAAACTGCAACATCCCCACATATCCTGGATCAATAACTGAAAATTTCCTCTTTTTGCATGAAACTTAAGGATTATCTGAAGATTTCTGCCAGGTCTGTACAGATCACCCATTCATCATTAGCTAGACAAGCCAAGCATCTCTTTTCACTCCATCTCATGCTGAAACCACAGTGCTAAGATTCAGACAATGACTTGTTTTTAGGAGGTCTTCTTTTAGAAATGTGAAAAAATGAAAACTTCTTGCTGCATCTGTAGTCACGAACTGTGTTCATGTTTGTAGCTGAGCTTTGAAAGCACGCACCCATCAGCCAGGGAAGTGACTCTTACTTTTTTATGAATGCTAGTTGTTCTTTTTACTGCTGTAATCCTGATGAATGAAACAGTGTAATGCATTTTTGATGTTTGGTGTAACAATGAAGTGTTAAGTAAAAATCACCTCTAGGAAGAATTAAGCACTCAAGTAGGATGAAGCCGTGAGTCAGGATACTGTAATGTAGTTAAGAGTCTGCAGTTTTCAGACTACAATTGTAGGCAAGTATTTCATAAGCCTTAGGGACACAGGTGAATTTTACCCAGAAAACAAAGCCTTTTCCCACAGGTTTATGTCTGGTATAATTATGTTCTAAAGTTCTGGCTGTTTTTTGGGTTTTTTTGTTTGGTTGGTTTTTTGGGGTTTTTTTAATATTCTGTGAGCCTCAGTAGCACTAGCACTGGAAAAATTTCTCTGTAGCACTGAACACTGTCTGCCTACAGCAAAGGCAAAGTTCATAAAGGACAGAGAAAGCACAGAGCCCGTTAACCTTCTGAGAAGGAAGGTGTGTTTGTACGCGCCGAGAAAGCAATCTTTTTCCGCCTTAGGTCTTTGTACAGTCTCCTATGATTTCCTTCTAAAGAGAGAAGACACCACTGTAGTCATTTTGTAACTATCATCAGCTTCAAAAAGGCTGTAGAAGCATCTGGCAGGGCCAGAATTGTGATTCATCATGTCAGCCACTGCCTTGCCCATTATTTTTTAAGAACTGAGTTAAACGGCCTCTCAAACACTGACAGCTTGGATAGAAGCCTAACTCAATGGCTGGTGGCTGGAATGGCCACTGCAGAATGTCCTGCAAAGTGATCAATAATCCATATTGGTTTTTTGGGTTTTGGTTTGGTTTGGTTTTGGGGTTTATTTTTGTGTGTGTTTCTTTTCTGGTTTGTTTGCTTTTTTTTTTTCCTTTAATTTTTATTAACAATGTAAGGATTAACTTCTGAGAAAACCAGCATTTCTCTAAGTCGAGGGATTCACCTGTATTTTCAGGTGTGATTTATAATATTTAATGCCTCTCTCACAGACCAGTATGTCAGACTTCTAACCACTTGCCTTTGCTTTCTACAACATTGATGGCCTTTTGAGTTAGTGATGCTTGTGCAATTCCAGATGAGAGCTCCCAGTGCTCACGGGGTACCACTTCTTCCTGATTAAGCAGAACAAGTGAGCACCTGATTGACTTTTACCATAAATGCTGACATTCTGCTGCCAAAGGGGAGAGGAAGGAAAAAAACCCCTTTGATAGTGTTTAAAGCACACAGGCCATTTTCAGCAAGGATTTCCATTTCAAGAGATTTGTTAGTGTAGTCTTGGATTAGTGTATGCATCGAAAGCTTTACTTAGGAAGATTTTCATCCTTTGAGTCACACACACACCAAAGCTCTTTGTTGTTCTGAATCTATGATTATGTGCTGAATAATGAATATTTTTAAAAGCCTTATGCAGCCACACTGTGATACCTTGACAATTTCAGCCAATCTCTTGCTCTTTTTTTTTTTTTTTGACATTTCCTAACATAAAACTTTTAGCAAAGACTTTTAGCAATTTAGAAGTTCTTTGGTGCCAGGCAACCGAATTGCTGAGATGCTGATTTAAAAGAAAATGAAAGGTATCTTACGTTGATTTTGTTTTAGAACAAGCTGACTAGCTGCAATTGAGGTTAATTGACCTTTATAATGGATACACAGGACAGTGCTAAAGCTGTATACATAAACTGCAAGTTTATTTGATAGCAAATTGTGTTAATTGACATTCATTGTGCATCTTTCTGTTGTTTATTGCTAGTTGCTCATGTGAATAGTTTGTTGATATTATAGATAGGACAAACATTTGTTTCAGATAAATAGGATTTTCAGTTGAATAGGTTTTAATTAAATGATCCCCTGTATTCAATTTTGAAACTATGAAGTAATGTACAGTATGTACCTAAACCTCTTATCTAGGATCTTAGATTGTTGAATCATGTCTCACACAAATTTGTTTATTTTTGTCAAATAATGTCTAATTTCTCTGCCAGTCGGGCAAGATTTAGGTCTTTTGCCAGAGTAAACAACAAAATTACAGTGTTGGAGAGACTGAATTTATTCAAGAGCTGTAGGTGACTGGTCTGCATATGCTCATGCACAGCTCCTGTTCTGCTGGACACTCAGCCATCGTTTTCCTTTCACAGACCTCACTAAACAACTGTAGTGCTGACCCATCTAGCTACAGTCTTCATGCTTTTGACAACATACAATGGTTCTGATACCTTAACTACTTGTTAAATATATCTACAAATTCAGTCCAAACCAGTCAATTTCCCCTTTTTTTTTCCTCTAATGAAACTAGCTGACAAAGTCACTGGTAACACAGCCCCTTCCACTGATGATGGCTTTCTCTCCACTCTGAAAGCAAAATGAAAAAGCAACCCCTCCAAAGCCTTTTCTAGGTCACAAAGCACGTTTTTCTTAACCAAGCTAAAATAAGCAAAGATTGCTATTACATTTTGTCTGAAAAATAAAGCAGAACAAAGGCAGGTAGATGTCCTGCAGGCATGTACATACAACTGAGTGGTGCTCAGCTATTAGTTAGCTGTTGTGATCTTTTAGCTCCTTCTGATACTTCAGCGCTCTCTTTAAATAGCCATGTAGCTCAGAACATGAATAAGGAAGTATTTGCTGTATATTTTTACCACAGAGACATTTAAAGAGAAATAACTGTTCTTGAGTAAGTTACATTTTATTTTAATATGTTGGTGTAAATAATAATAGTCATTCACCTCTTATGTTGGAGATGAGAACAAACTTAGGAGGCAAAGTAGTTAGGTAATATACAGAGAGATTTCTTTAAAAGAGTGCAAGTTTCAGTTTTGCTGTATTCATTTTTCTCTAAAGTGTTTTTTTTCCCCACGAGTGGCTTTCTATTTCCACTTCTTTTACATTTGCGCTCTCTAAAGTCTAAGGTTATTGCCAATAGTGTTTTGAGAAGTGCCTTCCCTGGAGGATGTTTATTTGATAGGCAGCAAGGGACTGCTCTCAAATATGATGGTAAACATTTTAGAGAGATTTGTGATACAGTGTGCACCACAGGCACAAAGACCTTGTTTCTTTTCAAAGATAAGTGGCAAAAGGCTGGGGCCTGATTTTCAGCTTTGGCTGAGCTAACCAGCTGCAGGACCAGTCACTGAGAGCTGCACTGGGTACTGGGCATCAGAGCAAAGCAGGCCAGTAGTATCCAGATGAGGTGCTTCAGAAACTGGGAATAGAAGCAGCACAGGCTGTCTGTCCTGGTGGCAGAGTATACACTGTATTCAAACTCCACCCCAAGTCACTGAATAACCCTCAACACTTGTATGTTTGTTTGCATTCAGGGTAGCTACAATTCACAGTTTGGTTCCTTTGCAGGAAAGCTGAAGCTTGGGAAGGATTCAGGCTGAAGCCTTCCCGTGCCCTCCCCCCACCCTCAGTCATGACATGGCTGGTAACCAAAGGATGTCAACCAGCTTGGCCACAATCTGTCAAAATTACCTGATGGTCCTGCACAGTGCTGACCTGTCTCCATGTCCTAATGCTGAATTTTACAACACCTTTGATGTTCCACCCTAAAAACCTGTGTATGGCACACAGCATGAGAGCTCCTCCAGAAACCATGACTGAGGAAGAGAGGGAAGTATTCTGGATTGGCATGGGGAAAGGACCTTAGGAGCTGAGGACATGTGTGCTCTGCCCAGGGAACACACACACTGTAGGACACTGGCCGGGCTTAAATTAAGCACCCAAGGTATGTGAACTGTTAAGGAATACCACTTGCCCTCCAGCCCTCTTTTCCCTCATTTGTGTACGACTTCTTGGAACAGGCAGATTTTCTGTGCTCTTGCTGTCAGCAGACAGTTCTCATACCTTGCAGAGATTTCTGTGTGTTTCAGACCTAATTCTGCCTAGCCACAAAAAATAAAATGACCATCTCAGACCCTCCAAGCCTATCATAGATGTCCTCCCACCTGTGTCCTCCTTCTAGAGAATACATACTTCCCTGAATACATAATTCATGTTCATTGAAATGACTATTTTTTATGCATACATGATGAAACTCTGTAGATTCAACAGCTGTGTTTCCCTGAATTTGTTAGTTTTCCAGTCCCTTTTGCCCATGTGTTTGTAGTGGCGTTTGTTGGCCTTTCCTAGACAGGAGAAAATAGAAGGTTTGACACCTTCTGTTGGTCTTGCAGTGAACAGACCAGCCCTTCTTCTACGATCAGGTTATCACAGAATCATAGAATACTTTGGGTTGAAAGGAACCTTACAGATCATCTGTTCCAACCTCCAATCATGGACAGGGACACCTTTCAGAGGAACAGGTTGCTCAGAGCTCCATCCAACCTCACCTTGAACACTTCCAGGGATGGGGCATCTACAACTTCTCAGGGCAACCTGTTCCAATGCCTCACCACCCTCACAGCAAATAATTTTTTTCCTAATCTAATCTGAACCTACTCTCTGTCAGTTTGAAGCCATTCACCCTTGTCCTGTCACTCCAGGCCCTTGTAAATTGTCTCTCTCCATCTTTCCTGTGGGCTCCCTTCGGGTACTGAAAGGCCACAATTAGGTCACCCCAGAGCCTTCTCTTCTCTAGGCTGAAAATTCTCTCAGTCTTTCCTCACGGGGAAGCTGCTCCATCCCTCTGATCATCTTGATGGCCTCCTCTGGACTGGCTCCAACTGGTCCTTCCTGTGCTGGGAACACCAGAGCTAGGTTTAGTTTAAGGGTTGTCAGCCTGCAGGAAGAATTCCAGCCTGTGCCTCCAGCAAGGATTCCAGCCTGTGCCAGTCCTGTGGCAGATCCTCAGGACAACAGAGGCAGATGAGGAGCTGCAGGCTGATGGGTTCATCAGGTGATACTGGGGACATACAAACTGAATGCTCCATACAGCCATATTATAGCCTCTTCCACATTCTCCTCAGTCGTAGGCAAAAATCTGCTCATTGCCTACCAGGAACTGAGGATCAGGGACACAAATGAACATCTCATGGCAGGAACTCTTAAACCCAAGGAAATACTTGTACCATCCTACATCACCTATTCCTGGAGCCGCACAGAGGGTCACTGCACAAAGCAGTCCTACAACATACACAGCCAGCACACATCAGAGCATGATGCAAATAATCTCTTCAGAGGCTAACATAGCCCAAATCCTCGTCTCTGAGCTGTGAAAAAGAGGCAGAGTGTTTGCCATGCTGTTACTAGACATGTTGAGACCGTTTCTCTCTGACATAACAAAAGGCTCAGGCATCTGTAACACTGTGACTCAGTTGCACAACTGCCATCAGAGCTGTTTTAGGACAGATACCAAGCTGCCATTGTGACCCAAGGCACTGGGTCAGTCTGTGGCATGTCTTCCTTTACCTGTTGACCACAGATCAGTGCATGTTTGTGTGGGCAGAAAGAACTGTACTGACCTGGACTTGATGGAAAAGCTGATTTCCAGGCAAGGGGCAGGTTGTACTCATCCTGTGAACACAGTGACATCTAGAAACGTGCCTGTCTGTTTCACAGCACCCTTTTATCCTTTTTTTCTTTCAATATTGCCTTGTTATCTCTGCACCAGCCTTCTTTACAAATGGGTCTACCAGTGTGATGCAGCTCCATGACAATGCCAGAAATTATTTCAATTGCCACTGCGTGGGAGAAAGTGCTACGGTATAAAGGCGCCCTTTATATCACAGCAGGTGAGCTGTGGGCTTCCTCACATCACAGACCAGACACTCAGTGGAAGAATTGGTGAAGTGTGGGATGGAAAACTGAGTGGTAAGGTGGGTAGAAAATTGGGTGGACTGCTGGGCTCAGGGTTGTGTGAGTGCTGCAAAGTCCAGCTGGCGGCCTGTAGTTGGTTGAGTTCCTCCGAGATGAATCTTCTCCAGAATTTCCACAGAACTGTCCATGTTCTGCCTTGTGCTGCCTGTGCTCACAGGCACCTCAGCAAAATGAAAGCAAACCTCTCCTTGTTGGTATCCCCTACATGCTGCATTTATGCACTCTGACTTTTAGAAGTGTTGTTACAAACTCTGGAGAGCAGGACACTGTCTCCCGGGATCTGCAGGCTCATCCACATGGATCATAGGGCTGTGGCCTGGCACTCAGCTCCCTTCTTTGATGGTAGAGCAGCCCTCCTTTAACGTGATGCCAGCTATGGATGGCAGTCAAATGGGGCTGAGCATGGGGCAGCACTGTTAAACACTGCTAACTTTGACCAGAAATGGTTTTGCTTTGGGAGGAAGGGGCCTGCCACCACCTGAATTTTTTTTTTTTTTTTTGGGGGGAGGGGTGGGTCACCAAAGTCTTTCTGAGTTGTGGCTTTCTGCTGTGGGCAGCAGCAGCACACGTGTCAGCCCTGGGGGAGTCTGCTGCACCTGCACTGCAGCCCTGTGCAGCCAGGAAATCCCCACTGCCTAAAGGCTAGAAGGGCTGCCCTCCTTAGCTTTGCCTCTGCTGTTACTGACTGGTTTTGCACCTCTTTGTAACTGCAGGGAACAGGCTCCAAATAAGAGATTCACCAGTGTTTTAGTACTCCTTAATTGTAGAAGAAGGTTAATAAAAATGAAAAGGCACATGACACTCTTGAGCAAGTGACAGAGAAGAACAAAACCTCTACTGCTTTCCTCTCTTCCCTATCTCAGGGAAATTTTAAAGATTACTCAAAAGTCACTCAGATCTCCACCAGACTTTTTCCAAGAGTTCCTAGAATATTCTTTTATTCAGACTACCCAGCACTTAAACCAGTTGGAGAAATGCTTCTGCTTTTACTAACAGTTTAATCTGTGATCAGTGTGATTGATGAGACCACCAAGAGACGAAAGAAAGTTGGGTCTGCTTCTTGTAGGAAACACTTCTTTTTTTCTTTGTGTCACAAAATTTCCTCATTTTTTTTCTCAGAACAGAGAGGAAGTGTCTCAGTTTGAGATCTAATCTGCTCTGCCTTTGCAGGAAGTTACAAAAGTCTCAAACAAGCTTTCAGTTGATATATTTTTCTAAATAAGAAGCCCTGTGGACAAAGCCCTACTGATTAGAGACTGGAGGTGTTACAGCTCATGCCCTTCATTCCCAACTACTTAACTTTACATCAGTCCAATAGGCAGAATTTAATTCCTGTAAAACAAAGCACCTGTTGGGTATTTCGCTCAGCTTTGCCTGTCTCACTGCAACTAGCTAGGGAGGCCTATTTTCATTTGCAAACCTCTGCAAATTAACATTTCTCAGAGTATTTATATCATGGTACGGCTCTGGTCTCTGTGGTTGTTAGTCCTTGACCCAGCTGACTTAGCTGCTTCTTGACAGTCACAATTATATTTAAGCTCACCTCAACATACTTTTACAGGTTCAGCCATTTTGTAGATGTCTAGGTAGAACCTGAAGACTAAGTGCCTCTGCCACAAAGGCCAAAAGATAAGGCCCTCTCAGAGGAATTCAAGCTGCATTTAGTCCTTCTCTTGAATGAGGAGATGATAGAAGCCAATCCAAATCCATTACTTCAGAAGTCATATTAAGTAATGTCAGTACTGCATGTCATGACACACTACTGGCTGGAAAAGCATTAAGAAACAAATATAGCTGCTTGAAACAAGTTCTCACATCCTTCATCCCACCAAGTGTTCTGCATCCCCACCATGCCTGGCAGTATGGGGTCATTGCTGCTATATGATGACATTTGTTGCTGGTATGAAAAGTACATTAAAACCAGAAACAAATCATAGTAGCTCCCTTTCTGGTTTATTTTTCTAAACACCGTTTATTTACTCCAAATCTTTGAAACCTTACTAATGCAATTTTCTAAAATTGCAATGTTTATACTACAGCCTTCAAAGCAGATCTGTGCATTAAGAGTCTGACAGCAGTAGTCATTTGAGAAGTCATGAAAAGTACAGAAAACACACTGGGGAAAAGAAAAAGAAAACAAAAGGGAGAAAAGCTTTCCATTTGTTTATAGCTTCTTCAGAAATACTCTTTTCGGGGTGGAACTTTCTGTGTTTCATCTCTTCTGAAGGTGATTTTCTTTCAAGCTGTCAGCAATATGTGGAAACTTTTTAACATAAATGGGAAATACCTTAAATTATAAAAATTGTGTGGCTAATGAGTGAGTAAAAAGTCTCTCTATTGATTTGATACACAGATTATTATGCATGCTAAAAATGCTCAGTGGAGTTGCCATTTACTGTGTTAGTCTTAGAAGAGAGCAGTCTTTGAAATGTAATGACCACATTAAAAATCAAGTAGTTTTTAAACGGCTTAAACACATGATTTTGTTTATTATTGAAGGAAGTACTCTAAAAGAAGATAGGCAGTTAAAATGTGTATTCCAGTGTGAAATATAATGGGAAAAGACAATAAAATCTCATATGAAAGACAATCATGCACAATAACCATGTTAGCTTCCAAGTTTTTGTATACAAACAAATACTCTATTAACAAACTTCACACCACACACAAAAGGCAACATCTTCACAAAAAGTTATCATAAAAGCATAGCATTGATCCTGATTTTTTTTTTTTCTCTGAGGTTGCATTCTCTGTATAATGCTTGGGACAAATGAGAACAGGTGTGAAAAGAACCATAAAAAAAAATTGCCACTGCATAGGCCGTTCGGTTGGCTCTGTTCATCCACAAGATAAGGACCACAGAGAGCTGAATTCAGATTCACCCTGCAGTTCTCTCATGCTTCCAGGCAAAAGTACAGGAAATGACAGTCTACTTTGGAGCTCGTTTTGGAGAAAAGTGGTGTGAAACAGCTTCAATATTATAGAGAACTGGCTTGGTACTTTTCAAAGTCGGGTGTGACTGTATCCACCTTTTTGTTATGATGATATAGCAGTGAAAATACATTCTGTATATAAATCAGCAAAACAGCTGAAAATAGAGACAGTGTGATTAATCCATATATTTTTAAAATAAATATGTACAATATTTACATTTTGGACAGTTCCAGAAATAACATCTCCAGATTATGAACACTACCTAAAAAAATTTGTTATTATTATAGAAAATGCATTTGCTGTACAAATATTTATAAATACTTTTGTATAAACTTTTTCAGGGAAATACCTGTGGATTCATAGAAAAGAAAAACATGAAAAATTCTTATTATCAGTTAACATTGAGCTATCAAGTATCCACATATTAAACAGTTTAGAGCATCATGAATCAGACAAAAGTAGATTTTCAGTGTTGAGAATATTTTGTGTCCTGCTTCTGTGCCACCATACTGACAAATGTGATTGTTTTTTCTGAAAATCTGCAGAAAAGCAGCAGGACCAAATCAGTTTGACTCACTGATTGTTACTGACTGCACCATGTCAGACAGGGCTTCTGGGTCTGCTTCTTCTTTACCATTATCTGAATTTTCTGATGAGATGTAGCAGCCGGAATCTCTTGGACAGTCATTTAACTGTGATTTGTCAAAGCTCTCGTGAGGGCTTAAGTTCTGTGTCTCCTCACCACCCTCACTTTTCTGCTGCTGGTCAACTAGAAAGAACAGAAAAAGAAAGAAAAAATTGCCAAAATAAGTACCTTGGGAAAGAGTTGAGATAGCAGCATGACTGATCTTGAAGAACTTTGGAAACAGAGCTGGTAATCTACACATGACTACATCAATATCTTTTGTCCATCAGAAACAGAAACCTCAGCATGAGAGAACTAAAAATATGATTACACGAGTGTAACATCTGAGTTGACATTGAGGTTGGTCTTTTTCCTTCTAGGTGTTTCTCAGAGATGAATGCTGGAGGCTTTGGCCTGATCCTTTATGCTGAGGTCCTTCAGGCTGCGCACAGGTGCAGCAGTCACCGTGCATGGTCACCGTGCCCACAGCAGAGACGGAACCTTTCCACCTCCCACGCTCATATATCCCAGAGCCTGCTGTCTGAATTAATCATGGAGCCCACTGTGCCTTGTTTATAACACACTGCACTATAGATCTGTGTCTTTTGAATGCAACCCCCAACATCTCATGTGCTCTCTGCAGGGAGAGAGAATGCGCTGGCCTTCAGAAGTGCTTGGCACCAAGATGTGGTAACGAGCTTTTCTAAAGCACTGAGCTTTTCAGCAGGAGTGGGTGGCTGATGGAAACTTCCTAAGCTTAGCTTGATATCCAGAAGGTTATTTTCCAAAACACAGAGACCTCAGAGGAACCTAAGATGCCTAATTTCTGCTATATGGTTTCTGAACTCTGTTCCAAAACTAAGTAGAAGCAAATTATCTTGCACATAATTTGTCCTTGTTTAGCCGTGGTACGACTAATCTGTTCAAATTCAAAAATCTGCAACTCAGTGATAGTATCAACAGACCTCTCAAGAAAAGCTCAGCAAGACAGGACATACCTGTATATCATGACTCTAATATGTACTGGTTTAAAATTTCCTCTTCCTGTTTTCTGGCTGTGAAGTACATGTTACTCACAGTAAATTTCTTAAGAAAATAAACTTCAAAATACAAATCTTTCCCTTTCCAACTTCTTTTCTTGTGCTGTTATCAACCTCCTGTAGCTGTAGTTTTACTTCAGACTGTGTCTGGCTTTCCAAATAAAGTATAGGGAACACATCTCAGAGGAAACAGATGGTTTTGCTCCAGATTTTCAGCCCTTCAGAAAAATGGTACCTTTTTGCTTTTGCAAAGAAAGTTCCCTTCTTTCACTTGATTTGTTACTCCATGGTTAAACAGTCAGCTTTGGATCTTTAGTCATATTTAAACTGTCTCAATTCAAGTTCAGGCAGAATGGAAGTCCTAAGATATTAAGGATTTAGTGCTGTGTCAAAATCTAAATCTATTTTAGTTCCTCGAGTTTTAAGATTTCCACAAAGAACATTCATGCCAACTTTTGTTTCAGTTTTTGAGAATTATAACATCTGGTAAAATGGGAAAGATTTTAAATTTGATTTTTTAATCTTGTACTGAATAAGAAAGAATAAATTAGAAATGAAAACCTGAAATATTTCACTCTTTTAGAGCAAAATGGAACAGCTGGAGAGTTTCTTCTAGACTTCTTTCATTGTGTGAGATATCAACAAACTTATTTCACAAAGCATTCTGATATACTGAGAAACAGTTTGAGGTCTTGAGGGAAGTCTTGTACATTTGTTTGGCCTGATTAAATCTGCTTAATATTTTCTAACTTCCAATTGCCTAAATAAATTGAAAAACTAAGGCGATATTTGAAGAAAAGAATCCAAAGCCTCAACTTCATTATTTTTTAATAAAGTCTGAGGGTATAGGCATAACCAGATGTATTTAGAAGAATAATAAAAAAATATTACTTTAAATATTTTCCAAGGAATAGCAGTTCCACCTTGTTCCCAAATAAATTAATGGTTAATTGCACTTGTGTGGAAGAGTACACGTTGGAGCAAATTTAATTGATATCTCTAACTGTTTGATCTCCTTCTCACTTTACAGAACACAGTTTGTCATGTCAAGTGTTATCTCTCTCTTTGCAGGGAAAATATTTGATCATGTAGGGTCCAATTGATTTCTGATTGAAGTCAGGAAGGAATTACAAAGGCATCACACTGGTGAAGGTATTCCTGCTGCTACTGGCAGCACAGAAGTAGTTCAGCACAAATAACAGTGATGCCCCAGTAAAGCCTTGTCCTGAGTGTGTCTTTAGCAGCACCGTCCCACCAGGGCAAAGGGAACCAGGTCTTGTGCAGCACTGGGAGCCCTCCTGCTCTGCCGCCTCCCCCTAATCCCCTCAGCCGCCTAATGCCGCTTGCTGCCTTTTCATCTGCTGCTCCGGCATCATCTGCTGCCCTGGCAAGCACTGACCTAAAAAGTGCTAATCCTGTTTACATTTTCAAGGTCAGAGAGGAGCCTCCATCCACTTTGTTTGTTTTACAATGGAAAGAAGACCAAGTAACCAGTGGATTAAAAGGAAAATGCAGTCTCAGTCACTGTATTAGTGCCTTGTAACTGGTTGTCTAGATAATCTGAGAAGTTCCTACATGAACAACAGATCCTAAATTTTTTTTTAATCAATGTCTCCCTAGCGTGTTTCAGGGGAAAATGCACAGACAAGACTAGAACTGAGATTTCTTTTTTTTGAATCTGAATTTAGGTCAGTTAGGAAAATAAGAAATTTCTATTTAGAAAACATACATATATGTAAAACTTCCTGTAAAACTAGTTGAATTTTCTTACATGAAAAACTGAAAACTGAAACTATTCAGGTGTTTGAGACAGTAAAAATGTTGTATTTTCTATTTTTCATTCTAAGCAGAAAAAGTTGGAAGAACACCCCTCCCCCTCCATTTTTATGAAGAAAAGACTGAAAGCAAATTTTGGTGCCTTTTTTTCTCTTTAAAGCAGCCTGAATATTATGCAGTAACTACTAAACCACTTGAACAGGATGCTGAGTATTATAAATATACATAGCACGCAATTTTAGATATTGCTTCATGAGAAAAGCAAAGCAACTTTTGCTCTTTTTCTGATTTTTTTTTTTTTTTAAGCTTTTGGCTCTTCTGTTCTACGTAAGTCCTTTCTCTAACACATACATGCTCAAGTTCCACATTAGGAAAGGTAGGTTTGCTGCCTTAATCTTTGGATATCAGAAGAAAGCTACGCTGCACAGAAACCAGGAATTGATAAAATTGAACTGCCGTTAGATGTTGCGGAATCATCAGAAATAACTATCTTATCAACAAATGGAAGTCCTATCATTTTTCTACTGTAAAGCAGTTTCACATAAGATAAATGGCTCTCAGTCACTGTTGTCTATGATATGGCCAGAAGAGCCCAAGATATGCATCATTTTGACACATGTATTCCAGTACTCCTTTAGATGGTAGGATAATATTCAGACTTCTGAAAAAAATGTGAGGCCTTTAGCCTTGGTAAGAGGTGTGTGATGCATCTCTTATCTTCCTCACTATTTGGACCTTTAAAATGAGTTTTTGTTATTCAGTGACTTAGATATGCACAACACGTGCAAGGATAGGTTTCTTTTTTCCTTCACCAGCACCTTTCCCCTTTCTAATGAGGTTAAAGTCCTGATTAGGGAAGCACTTTAAGCTTGGGTTTAAGGGAATTCAACTCAAGAATGCACAGAGGTCACACTGACTCCTGTGCGGTTATGTCAGTTTAAACCAGATGAATGGCAGGAGGCTTAGATCTTGTCTTGGACAAAAAGAAGGTCACCCAAGAGCAAACCAAACTTCACGAGTGTGCCCTCTGAGAGTTTGCCTTTGTGAGTTTTGTCCAGAAGAACTGGGCTAGGAGCACCGTGCTTTAGGCTGAGTCACTTGCCTGCCCTCCTGGGAGGTGCAGCGGTGCTGTACTGAGCAGAACCTCTCAATAACTAAAGAGAATCACAAAATCACAGAACCACAGGATAGTTGGAACAGACCTCTGGAGGTCATCTGGTCCAACTCCCCTGCCAAGGTAGAGTCACCTGAAGCAGGTGATGCAGGAATGTGTCCAGATGGCTTTGGAATGAGAGAGGGAGACTCCATGCCCTCCCTGGGCAGCTGCTCCACTGCTCTGCCACCCTCAGTGTGAAGAAGTTCTTCCAAGGTGAGCTGAAACTTCTTCTGTTTTAGTTTATGGCCACTGCTCCTTGCCTGGTCACTGGGCCCCACTAAACAAAGTGAGACTTGAAGGATGAAGCCAGACCTCCTTTGTATGTACACAGGCCATGTATCACCTGTACCAGTTAGACCATCTAAGTGTGAAACTGAGATGAGAACTCACAAAGCATCAAACTCAGAAAGGAACATTTTGAACCAGTTAAGGGCGATAATTCTTGAAAAAGACACAGAGAAACCTGAAGTGGTTTGTGCAATGCTTTGGGCATTGAAAAAACTAAATATTTGTGGATATTTACAGACATGCAACTTAAAATGCTGCATTCACTGAAATCAGTGGCATAGCTTTTGTGGGAGGGAAAAGTTACTGAACTGATGTGAGAACTTGCGGTGAGAACAGAAATGAGAAGCTTCTTTTTTTATCTAAAATCTGGAAACAAACAGATGTGCCTGAAAAAAAGGTGAAAAATACTAATATTCATGCAAGGATGAGCTTCCTTGGGAAATCTGGCAGTATTATGTCCAGGCCAATGAGTTGTACCACAGTACAGAAAGGGAGACTGTCTTTGAGCACTGTTTGACCTTGACACGATACTGTGTGATCCCATGGATTGAAAGGGACTGCCCAGTGTAAAATGACACTCTTCGTGCCTGATTCTCACATAAGGAATGTGACTGAGAACTGAAAGTCGAGTCCTTATCTATCTCCTATCTTACTGTCCACGTACGATAAATAAAGAACAAACCTTATCTGGTATTAGTAGTGGAATTTAGAGTATGATCTGCACTTAAATATGAAAAGTAAGCTAAGGAAATGGATTAGGGGAGATAAGTATAAAATATTATCCCCCAAATTGCACATATTCACCTTTTGGGGTTTTTTCCATAAAATGAACTGTATGCACATATCCAATGAAGTCTCATTTTTCTTTAGTTCAGAATAGCTTCGGACTAATGTCACCCACTGGACTTCAGGGATGAACCTCTTGATTTAAATCATCTATGTGAGAAGGAATCAAGCCTATTTTGCACACACAAAAACGTGTGTCCTGGGAAGCGGTCAAGAAAAGAAGTTCCAAACTTCTTTTATTACTTTATTCATTAACCATCCAGCAACTGCTTCACTTTAAAAATAGCATCATACAAAAGCACAGACATCCATCTCCTGTCTGGAAGCCATCTGGGAGAAGAATGGAAAGTTATTAAGAAATACTTTATGAAAAAGCCTTTTTTTTTTTTTTTTCTCACAGAGATGAATTAACGGAAACCAAGAATTTTGCCCCAAATATATAGGTCTGACCAACTTCTAGAAAATCTAAAAAGATACCTGAGAAGCGGGGAAAGGTCATGAGGAGCTTACAAGTCCTTGTAGTTCTAGGGTAGCCTTGCTGCATGAAGTACTTGAAGATGATGAATTTGGGCCTGGACTCCCAGGAAAGTTAGAAAGAAGATAGAGCAATACTAGGAAGGAAAATTCTGCTTAAAAAACACTATGTGGTAGCATTTGCTAAATAAAAATTACTTTTTTAAATTCAGGGTATAAGATGGGTAAAATTTTTTCTTTCAAATTCATTCACTGTAAATCACATGTAAGATTAAAAAAATGGCACTGCCAGAAATCCTGTATTTTGCATGGTTGTAGGCTGCACATAATGTGGAAACTACTGCTGCAGGTCTTTTGGTTTGAAAACTCAATAAATGTTTATTCTGCAAAATGAATTATACACCACAACTATGTGTTATGAAGAAATTACTTAGTATAACATACAATAAATATCAAGAAAAAGCCAAGAAATGAAAAATGAATTTAAAGCCCTGTAAAAACCTCTGGACATCTCACAAGATCAGATTTCATATGAAAGAAATATGAAATCTTGTTTTACTACATTTATAGGAGGATCTAGTAAAATGAGGCTGTGTTCCAGCACACTTGGCTGTTCTGAATAATAGCAGAGTCACAAAAACTCAGAAACCCTTGTATTTCAACTCTGGGCCATACTTGACACTCCATCCATTAATCAAACACGTGCTTCATGGAAGCATGAATGGATTGCAGAGACATGGAAGTCTTCCAAGCTCTGTGAGAAAGACAGGCTTAGAACAGTAAATACAGTCTATGGCCTTAGCTTATTTTTTCATAAAGCAAGAAAGTGAACTTTTTACCCAGAAAGTGCTGAAATTCTATCTAGAATGCTCTTGCCCAGTAAACAGATTACTTTGTAGCTGTGGGTAATTATGCAGCTCACTTCTAAGCAGTGCACAAAATCAATTTTAATTAAAAAATCATTTATGCTGGGCTGAGCCCTGCCCATTTAGGAAAAAAAAAATATATTGACCCAGGAAAGTTCAGTCCAGATGCAGAATTCACTTTCACAGTAGCACCCAGCTCTTTCAACCCAATTTTCCAATCTGATTGACAGAAGGACAAAGAGGTCAAATGATTCGTACGATGCATGTGGAGCTTATCCACAAGATCATCTTGACGCCCTGTCTTTCGTTATAACAACTTAACAGATAGCTTCTATCCATTTTGGTCTTTAGTATCCTCCTTTCTAGAACAGGTTGTTCAATTCTGCCCCTACCAGTCATGTGACAAATGCTCTGATCCTTTTGCAACCAGACAAGGCAAGGATTCAAGAATCAAACTAGGACAGTATTTACTCATGGCTTACCTTAAAGTATACACGAGTCTTACAAAACTCAGCTAGACTTAAATGAATGCTTATAGCTGGTATGACACAAAAAGATGTTGTGGTTCTGGTCACTGTGAGCATTCATAAATTCTGGGAAAATTATTTGATTGAATTTGAGTACTGGAAAGATTTGCTCTACCTATCTAAAGGGCATGTGAAACAAATATTCATTTCATCTCTTGAAATAAGGCTACAGTGCCATCACTGATTTTGAAGCATGGACCACTTTATAAGATTTAATGTTATTATTCCCAGAACTGTTACAAGATTTTGAACTATTAGACTACCATGCAGATAACATCAGGGACACTGTTTTGCCTGGAGAAGTGACTTAATCGTATGCTGCCAGTGTAAGGAGAACCTGATTTGGATAATAAAGGTAAATTTATTCATTTTCAGTGTATGGGACATGTAAGGACCTTGTTAGGTTTGGTCCTTGCACAGGTGTATGTAGAATATTAAGTGTTAAGACACCTTCAGAAGAAAGGTTCAGTACTGAAAGCTGCTTGCCCTGCTTTTTGTTACCCAGCAAATATAAACAGCAAACCATATTCTCACCACTACAGAATAGTTTGGCTCTCGTGTGGTCTGTTAGAAACCACTGTGTTCCAGTCTGGCTTTCACACTCGTGCACAAGTGCAATCTTGCATTTTTATTTTCTGTATTTCTGGTTTTAAATATTTCAACATTCACAATAAAGGGTGCAGAAAGCACAGCAAGGCTGGTTTCCACAAAAAACACACTATACTCAGTATATACATTTTCAGAAGACTTCCAGGTTGATCGCTGCAATAAAACTCCTGCAAAATGTAACCCTTTTTTTTCTGGATTCACTCTTTCAATCGCTGCTTCTACGTAGACAGCCCTTCAAGAGTTCTTTTCAAACCTGTCATCTCACAAAGCTATAGACCAGAAAGAACTTCTGAATCTGGAGGGCAAAGAAAACCTTTCTAGTGCCACTCCAGCATGTTTGCAAGAGCCCTACCTTCCCCTGGAAGCTGAATAAGAACAGGAACAACTGAATGTACAAATGGGGCCCAAAAAAGGCCCAAACATTCAGCAAAAAACCTGAAAGCTGCCTACATACTGAGGAGATAATAAGTGGATGCCTGACAAAAATTGGTATTAAAATATCTCAGGAAGACATTGTTTTTGCTTCTCTCTCTTTCCTATCCTTCTCAACAGGAAGCACACATCTGATGACATGACTGCTCTGCATAGGGGGAGTATGCACAAATGTTGATGAAGACAAAACACCTCCTGTTTTAGCCGAATGTCTAATTAAGTAGATGCTTAGCTGTAGTTTCTACAGAATTGACATCAATTATTTAAAAGTCGAAGTCAGACTGGAAATACCATTAAAATACCATGAGAAAATGTTTTTTTCTGTTCTGTATCCTAGCTTTTCCACTCCCCACGAAAGGAACAAGTAAAGAAAACAAAATGGTGATCAATATACGTGCATATACACATCCTGTATGTTCAGCTTTTGGAAGCTCACCAGAAACACAAGTTAGATTAATTTTGAGAGAAGAATGCAAACCAGCTACAAGTGTGTATATATATATATATATGTATATATATATTTTTTTTTTTTTACAACACTTTCCTACCAAAAAAGCTAATTTGGATAAGGATTTAAGTGTGGGATGAAGTGAGGGGAGAAAAAAATTTGTAATTATCTGCAGAATGTTGTGTAAAAAATTAAAGAAAATTCTTTACTGGAGCTGTTTGAAATAAGCTCTGTTTTGGTTGAAATATTAGTGCATATGACTTTTAACAAAGCTTAAACACTTACTGTCACAGTCCTGGAGATTTTCAATTGCTGATAACAATCTTGCCCTGTCATCTGGGTTCGAAATATTTAATTCAATCAGGTGGCTTTCCTGTAGATCCTTTAAGTCCTCTAGAGTTTCATAGCCATTTAGCAAGAGGGTTGATGCATACTCCTACAAAAAGAAACAAGCAAATTCTCTCATGGAAACAAGCACTATGTTTACTGGAGGAAAAGGCACAATTTCACTTTTACTTTCTGGCCAGGATGAAATGGGCTCCGTTCTCCAGTCCAATTGACTCACCTTTGGCAGAGATGGAGAGCAAGAGGGGACAGAGGCAGACACGCCTGGGAGTCCTCCTGGCCATGCCAGCACCTGTGCCTGAACTCCATAGCACAGTCCAGCAGCAAACAGGACCAGGGCAGAGCTCTATCAGAAATTATTTAATCTGCTGAGTGTCTGGACTTTTGTGGGTCACTCCATGAGTGTCTCCCATGCTGAACCCAGGAGGGCCTCTGAGGAAAGGAGTGCTCTGCCCTTTGCACAGGAGGAGCCCCTCGATACAAGCAAGGGGAGAAGCTGAGGGAGCCCTTAGCCCTGCTGTGTCACACATGGTCCCCTTGAGCTGTGTGTCGAGTCAGTACAAACCTCTGTGCATGCTCCAGGGAATGGAATGTTTGCATCAGCAGCAAAGCAATTACCCTTATTAAAAATGTTACTTGTAAATCATGACCTCATTACACTTTGACACTCAGTCAAGATCTAGGGTTGCAGAGAGGGAGAAAGGCACAACCTGAGCACAGTGCAAAAACACTATTGCTCCCTAAAGATCACAAGAAATTAAGAGCACAAATTCTCAATTTTGACACTGGAGTCAGACTTCAGCCTTGTCCCTGAAGTGTGGCCAGAGCCACACATCTCCTATGCTTAGGGACACGGATGCAGTCAGGCTGACCTGACAAGTCACCAGTGTCCCTCTGAGTGGAGTCTCCTAGCTCAGCCACATGATAAGGTAAAATGCAGTTCTATAAGCCACTCACATCAGATAAAAGACAGACACGAGGTTGCTTTGCTTTGCTGACATCAAAACTGCTGAAACCTTCCTTTCTCCTCCTGCCTGTAAATGACATTCAAACCCGAGCGCACAGAAAGGGAACGTTTCAAGTAGAGCTGGGAAATGCGTTGGCTGACCTGCAGGTGGACACATTCCAGGAGCTCTTGCAATGTTTTAGGCTTGGTCCTTTTGCTTCTTCTGTGTGGGTTTATCTTTCTGGGTGCAGCTTCTTCTTCCAAGATAATATCCACGTAAATGAACTTGAAATTTCCTACTTTGTTGTTCAGCATGCCTGTCCATATGCCCATGGGAGTTTTGCAGATGATATCTATGATGTCTCCTTTCTAGAACAATAAAAAAAGCACACCACTTCTTGTAAGTCTGGTTTGTCATATGTAGCTTTTCCTCTATGGACCAAAACCAGCACTAATCAGTGAGAAGTAACTTCTTTTACTTACCTAGATTTAGTGCCTCTACTTTTATAAAATCCCAGGAAATAATTACAGAAAATGGAGCTATTTCTTATCTCTAAACCTTTGCAAAGGAGAGGTGAGCATAAGCAGCCCCTCTCACTATTTTTGTGCTCCACTTGGTCCCTGAAAAGGGATATGGTTTCATCAGCAATTAACTTTTGTCATGGCCAGTGGGCATAGATTTGGCAAAAAGCAAGGGATTACTGTAAGGTTATTTTCAAAATACGTGCCAAAGCGTTTACAGAATAATCTTATTATCTAGCCTCTCAAGGGTTGTCAAAAACAGATAGCTGATCTATGTGAAAGGTGGACTCTTACCCATTTTACAGTAAAAAGCACTGGCTACATTTCTCAAAGGTAATAACGAACATTAACTCCCTTAACAAATATGAGTGCTAAAAAGGGTGACAACACAGCTGCTTCAAGAGGGCTTTTTGGTAAAAGTGTTCACAGCCACACTGTGGGAACCAAGGTCTCAGCTCAGCAAAACAATCATTCTGAGTAATTCTCATAGTAAAAAGGCTCTTACAAAGTCATACACCCTACACAACTTGCTCCCAGGACCTCAAAAATGAGCCCTCTCTTCTTGGCACATACACAGAAAGATGTTGAAAGCCTTTAAAGAGTTATCCAACAAATGCCTACTTAATTTGGGATTCTGTTACAGTTAGAAATCAAACTCAGTTTGTTAAGATGTGTTCACAGCTCCAAGACTTAGATCTTTTCTGGTCTGGTCAAGGAATAGCAAGTCAAGTAGTCACCCTAGTTTTGGTACAAACCCAAGTACAAAATTGACTGTGAGCTGGTGACCCGGTTTAGTCAGAATATGGGGCTCAGAGCTGTGAGCACATTTGAAATGGAAACTAAAAAACATTTGTTTAAAGCTCTGTAAGCACATGTTATTCTACAAACTCATTCAGGCTCAGGAGCTTCAGATGTGGATACAGATCAGGATTAGGCAGTGGCTCTAAGCCAAGCTGAAGATACACTTTGAATTCAGACTCAGGGTACTGAAATTTTGTGTGATAAATATGGGGGAATTCAACCCTAAGTACTAGTTTATAATTCCGAAATACACTACCCTGGGGACTAAAACAGAAACTTACATGAGCCAGCAGATATTTGCCATTTCATGACCAGTTAAATAGTTGAAACAGTTAAACTGTATTAAAAGAAATGCCCTAGATGTGGGTGGAAGTGGAGGGCAAGTGCTGAAGACTGCAAGTACCAGCAGAACAACAGCTCTCATGTACGCCAGAGAGGAGGGGAGCAAGTCTGTGTGAGATACAGGTGAGGATTTGGCAAAAAGAAGAAGCTGGGAAGAAGAAAGGAGTCTGAAGTGTGAATATAATCTGGATATGAAGGTACTTAAAAAGAGGGAAAAGAAGTCCAGATTACAGACATGAATAGTCTGAAGGGCTGGGCTTTTTTTAGTAATGTTTAGCTGGGCCCCTGTTTGTTGCTCGTCTTCCTCACTCACACAGCCCAGACACCCCTGCCATGTCTGGGCTGAAGAAAGTTCACAGTTCAAAGGGAGGCTTAAAGAAAAGTTTAATGGAAAAGCAAGCTGTTTATATTAAATGCAATGGGTGCCACTGAGCTTTGGATATAGCCTAACTGTGACTTAGAAAGCTGGGGAGACAACTTCACATCCCATGAGACTTTACTCTTTCTTGCTACAGACCTTGTATGTGGGAAGCAACATACAAGGTTGCTTCTGAGGAAAGCTGGGGTATGTAGATAGATACTATGAAGAGGTTCCTACCTGGAATCTTTGCCTTAAAAAGCCTTTAGCAGCACTTGGCTTTGCAGTCTTGTGTGAACTAAGTCCTTACAGAAGCATTGTGAAACCAGATCGGCCTTACTTTTAGAGTGTTCCACATGCTTAAGCAGTTAAAAATTCATTATTAAATGTATTATTTACATGTAAAAAATGGTCCCTCTGGCATTGTTAGTGGGAAAGAAGGAATTCTGGTGGTTGTCTTACCTTGATTTTCAGTGAGTCAGTGTCATAAGGACTCGGTGTGAAGTCGGTGTGGACTTTGGCTCTGCCGCAGAAGGGCCCGTTGTAGGGGACCTCATCGTCAAAGCGGAGGCTGTCCCTGTTGCTCGTGCCATCAGAGCAGCTGGTCACCCCACCTGGGAGAGAGGCAGCTTGAGAGACCCCTGCACCAAATGCCCAGACATGCAACTCTGCACAGCAGCCAAGAGGAAAGTGTTCAAAACCACAGAATCAGAGACAGAGCATATTCTGTGTGGGTTTGACACGTCCCAGGATAACTACATTCAATAAAAATCATGCTATAAGAGACAGAAGAAAATGGGTAGGACATCTTTCATTAATATCTTCCCTACAGTAATCTTTTTCTGGTGATGATGCTAATAGACTACACATTTTACTTACAGACTTTTTGAAATATTACCTCTGCAGATTAATAAAATGTACCCTAAAAGTGCAATTTAGGGAATTAATTCTGCTGAACTTCTCCTGTTTATTCAGAGAAATGAAAACAAGTGTTGTAGAAGTTATTTTATTTCATTCCAGAGCTAGCTGAAACATCAAAGGAACCTGCATTGCAGAGGGAAATTTTAATCTTATCAACATTTCTGCCTGTCATTTTATCCAAGTTGAGCAATAAAATATCAGCAGAGTAATTCAAGCAAATTTGAGCAAGCTCTGCAATATCCCATCCAAATATGTTTTTAGATAAGAGCAGCAGTGTGTTGGAAGTAAACTCCCATATACGATTTTCACAAATCACGTCACAGAAAATGATCATAAAAATGGTTTTGTTTGAGGTGATTGCTTAAGTGCACAGTTCCATCTCAGGGCCAGATTAACTCTAAGTGCAAATGGTCTGGACTGCAGCTCCAGTCTGCACTCAGGGCTCGGGTGGTGCCTGCAAGGTGGCACAGCAGTGTCACCAGGGATAGCTGTGGCCTGCCACCCAGCAGATGTCCACAGCAGAGCAACACAGAGAGAGGTGGAGGCACATTTCTCATCAGAGACTCCTCTGCCCTCCGGCTGAGACCACCCTGATGGGGGAGGGTTTTCAGTGGGTTTCTGGTGGGCTGTGTCTCTCTGCATCATGTCCCAAAGCTGCCAGGTCAGACCCACATCCCCCACCATCTCAGAGAGACTTTGTCTGCCTCACATCTCCAGGGCAAAGGATGAACTCACAGCCAGTCCACCAGGAGAGGATGCTTGAGTGGCTGCACACAGTGATTGCAAACCCAGCACTATAGCAGTGATAACCCCACAAAAATTTATGGCATATATACCAGCAATATCCCCTATAATTTATGTTATTTTTTTTCTTCAGTTAGTATTTCCACTCTTAAAAACACTCAAGTTATTTCTGGAGAGATGTATATCTACCTTAGCTGCTACCCATTTAACCAAATTACACTTTCGTCTGCCAGAACGAAGAGCTCTCTACCATCACATTTTTGATCACCAGCTCTGATTCCACAGACATAAGCAATAACTATATTGATCCAGTGACTCAATAAGAAGTATAGGTGTCTTGTACTTACTAGATGAGCTCTGGCCACTGTTCAGACTATAGAGACTTTCCAAAGAGTCACTGGTTTTCAGGGAGACCTTCTCAGTGTGCGTTCCACCACCAGGATCACTGTCATCTTTTCCCTCTTCATTCTTTAACACAAAAATAAAATGTTAACCCAAGAAACATATTTTAGAGAAATATTTTTTGTTTGTTTGTTTTAAAGCATCACTGGAGATTATCTCATCATTGCACTTTATTAAGAACTACTTTGTGAGAGAAAGCATTTTAAAAGTTGATGCCTGCTACTAACCATACCCAACAATCACCCCCAAGTATTTTATGATCTTGGAGAAATTCCCTGTCTTGTTTCTGTCCCACTCACTTCATCCCATCCTTGTTCAAACAGATAAACTAGTAAGACTGCAATACACCATGGCAGCTGAAAGCTTATAACAGGAAATTAGTAGGCAGCCTGGTAAGATTTTGTCTGCTTGTCTCAGAGAAGGAAATATAAAGCTCATTTCTGAAAGCAGGTGGTGAAGAGCTGGCTGACACAGCTGTGTTTTACACTGAACTTCTGAAGATGGTGGTTACTTGGTGGCAGGCTGGGGACAGCATGCACACATGTAGGGCACTGGTGTGTTCTAGCAGCGTGCTCACCACGCTATCCAACATACACCCTGGCCTCAAAATCCAGTGCATTTCAGAATTAACAGGTGCATGTTTCTCTCACAAAGTCTAATGGTGTATGAAATTGGCCCCTTGAGTTTATACCAATAAATCACACCTCAGGAATCACAGCCTATTCAAAACAATAAGATCCATATTTCAGTCACATTTAAGTTAGAGACGATGTAACAAATGAAATAGGGATGATCTTTTAAAGGGAGGGATTTTTCAACAGAATTCATCATGTTGCCAGTGGGTGTGATATCCTGATGCACCTGAAACTTCCTTCAGCACATTGTATTTGGGGAAAAATTAATTATTCACCAGTTAGATGATGAAGTGAAGCAAAGATAACAGTGCTTGCATGAAGCAGAGACCCACTTGGGTACACATCAGGCAGAGCACTGAAATGAAGAACTATACTGGTTTTCAACAAGAACTGTGCTTGTTACACCAGCCAGCAGCATAACCCACTGATTAATCAGGAGGCTGCTATTGATTGTCATCAACTCCTGCAGGAATGAAGATCATGCTACATGTGTGTCCAACCAGATAATCCATTGAATTTCTGTCATGGGAATTGTGGCTTTAAATGTGCAGAAAGTAAATATAAAAATATAACAAACATAAAGTTCATTGATTGCATTTTAGAGAAAAAAAAAAAAAGCAAACTAAACTAATGAAATAGGGATCCTTGTCTTGGACCTCCAAAAACTATTTAAGGGTATCCTGTGAAACATTATTTTCTACTTGTGAGGTTCCTCATTTATGTTCCTTACTTACTTGATATTGACACATGTGGGATAGGATGCAGACTAGCTAGATTTTTTTAGGATTGTTAAGTGTGGCAAGTTTTTTCCTTATGTTTTTAAAATTTGGAACTTACACAATGTACTGAGAAAACAGGGTTTGCAGTATGTGCAAGATTATGGTTTTTTTATGTTTAATAAAGATGGTTTCACTAAGATTAGATAAGGTAGAAGGAGATAAGGCATATGAGTTGGAATTATCTAGGATGCTGCCTGACCTTTACAAAATGGACTTCAGAAATAATTCTTGAATTGGAAGATAAATTCTTCTAATGAAGCTTTTTGTAAACTGAGTATCAGATTGATGATGAGGTTCAACCGATACTCCCTTGTGTCCGCATGAGGAGGTTTTTTTTTTATGCTCATACACACATGCTCATACAAATGTTCCTTGAGGAAAAAGCAAAATTAAATGATGTAGAACTCCTGTGACTCTCTTGGGCCCTTACTACGTGATTTGTGTGTACACTAAAATGCACATGAAGGAACAGGTACGTACCAAAAGCTGGCTTAATTCAGTATGTGTTGTTACCCTGGTTATATGGTTTGTCACAACTGAGGACAGTTGAAACATGAATAGAAAAAAATGCACATAACATGTTTACTTCACATGTGTTTTCAACAAACGCGAGGCTCTTAGGCTGTATTTACCATCTCCTCAGAGAGTGCCTTGATGTATTTTTTACCCATCTTTTTCTTCATGGTAAGTGAAATGGCTCTCATCTTCTTACTCAAACTTCCTCCATTGTTTGCTGCTTTGGTTGGTACTGCTTCCCCAATGTCACTTATTGTCTCCAGCTCAGATACCTGTTTTGAAAGCAAAAAGTAACCAATAACTCGCCACAAAAATAAAATGCAGATATTGAAACAGGAATTACAGGGAAATATTAAGGACACTAACACAGTTAGCATGACAAAATTCAGTCACGGCCATTTGCCTTGGAAATTGTGTACCTAAACAGGTTGGCAGCACAGTACTCTATGTGTGAATGACAGAAAGAAAATATATTTTATGGTAGGAAATGTTGTTACCCATTATTAATTGTCCCTAATGCAAATTAGAATTGAGGCAATTTTTGCAGAGGTCTTGAAAACAAAAGTGAGACATCTGTGGGTTACTTGTAAAGTGCTGGTTACTTAGGGCATGCACCAAATTGAAGTGCACTTCTTTGTGGTTTTTTTTATAAATTGTTTCTAATTTTCACATCAAAGTGCCAAACTTTAGGTGTGAATCTCTTCTTCATTTTGGCAAGGCCTCAATCACTCAGACAGATCCAGGTACACAAGCAAAGTTCTCAGCATTGTAACATTTACACAATAGCTTCCCAGTGCTTTTGCATAACTGTCATGGGAAAGTGAACAGCAGAAATTTAAACTTTGTGTTCTACACACCTCAGCTGAATCATCTGTCTTTGATATTGAGTGATGCCTGAAACGGTCGAAGCTTCCAAAGCTGCTCGTGCGCTGTAAAAGAAGAGAAGACAAACCTTGACTCACTGGTGGTGTTTTGCTTTGTTCTAAGAATTAAAACTGTCAAGCCACCTGTTGGTGTCAAAATCCCTCCCGTATCAGTGGTCCATGAACAGCTACATCCAGCTAGAAACAAACTAAGAGATGACTGTAGGGCAAAAGAAATGGTGACTGCACAACCAGAAGTAGAAAAATGAGTAAGAGAAACAATATTGCTTCAAATACTAACTAGGCAATGGATATGATTATGAGTTCTTCTACATCTGTTTCACATCACTTATGTTATAGGTATGTAAATAGCCATGCATTATTTGCAGGTAAGAAAGACTGTTGTTTATGAGTTTCGAGGAAAAGGTATTTTCATAAATATGATACAAGCGATAGACTTGGGTTCGGTGGTGTAAATTGTGGCAATTTGTACAATGTACTTTTTCAGCTGGGGAGGCAATTTATGGTTCTTTACCATCAGGAACCAGCAAGGACTGCTGAGGATTATGAATACATCTAGTCCAAAATGCACACAGAGGGAGTAAGTAACAGAATAATCAGGCAGGCCTCATGCTTTTCTTCCCAATTTTCCAATTAGAAAGTCTGATTTTTAAACATAAATGGGTACAATTTTCCGCTGTGCCATAGCTTTATTTTGCATAACAAAGCTGCATCACCTGAGCTGTGCATTAAGAGACAGTGAATGGATGGCTCTGACTTCCTTCTAGTTTTTACTCTTTCTGCATGTGGTTAAATAACATGGGAAGCAGGGAAGTGGCACAGCAGATTTTGACGAGTGAGGTCATACAGAAATAGCATGCCCAGGCAGAGCTGCCTGACACTGCACTGCCATGGTGGCAAAATGAATAAAATTGGCATTGATGACAAGTCAGGAGTCTCTTTAAGTGTGGCGCTAATAACAGCCAGAATTTGGACATCTATCCACTCTACAGCATCTTCAAGAGCTTGTTTTTATGTCTTCCCCAATACTCACAGCTAAATCCAGAATGACTTGGGGTTTTTTAAGTATTTCCCTCTTCTATCCTAAATGAAAGTCTTTAATGCAGTATGAGAGTTCTTGAGCAGGGTTCACTATTATATATGAGGCAATATAATCTCAGACTATTTTTGAGTATTCAAAATCCCCTCTGGAGGAAAAAAGCACTGAACTAAAATAGCAAACCACAAAATAAATACATTCTGTCTAATTTAATAAGTAATTTCAGGCTATCTGGGCTACAGCTTTCCCTGTACTTATTCATCCTTTTACCTTGCCTATGTGATTTCAGCCAAACTAGTTCCTTGTTCCATTGATTTCTTCCCCCACCCCCAGCCACATGAGTCATCTTTTCATCTCCCCCAGGTTTCTAAAGCACCCACTGTGCACTCTTCACCTGGCATGTCCAGCTCCCTCCTTTTGCTGTCCATCCAGGAATTTCACAAGCCTCAAAAGGCCTGTGAGCTCCCAGCTTTCCAATCTTCTCCACCAGGCAAGAATTGTCATGAGGCAGCCTCAGAAGGAACAGAGGTAGATCATCCTTTGGGCAACAAAAGAGGAGCAAAGGACTGTTTTGGGAGCCAGTCCCTTTGCCTGCCTTCACACTGCAGGCACACTTAATGGACCTGCTTCCAGAGAAGTTAAGGAGAAATTCCTCTTTGATATATTTCCCTGTTTTCCCAAACTTATTTATTAAGCAACTCTGCCACCTCTCCCAAAAAATGAATGTGGACATAGCAGTGGGAGAGGCCTGAGGACAGTCAGATGAAAGAGGAAAGTGTACCCATATTTTTGCTCTCTATTCTAAGCAGTGTAGCTTAAAAGAAAAATAACATCCTTTTTCTTTTTCTTTTTTTTTTTCCCTCCTATATTTCTGGGCATATCTAACCTGAAAAATATTTCCAGCCAAAGGTTATTTGAAGAAACTGACCCAGATTTGTGAATATTTTTGGATAACTAGAGTGACATTTACTATTCACTGAAGGAAGAGGAAAAAAAAAGACAAAAATCACACAGCTTTCCTCTTAATTGTTTGTAAAATCTCTGTTGGCTAAATATTGTGGTTTATTGGTTTGTTTTTACATTGTGAAATTGAAAATTACAATCTGAATTGTACACTTAATTTTATCTAAAATTCCCATCAAGAACTTTGCTATTAAGTAGATGAAGAGCATCCTGTGACAAGGGGTTAGCTCAATAGTATGATATAAAAACACAGCCCTGAGGATTATGGTTCTATTAGACAGGATTAACACCTTTCGCTAGCTTGTCAACCCAGCCAAATGTGCCCTGCAGCACAGAGCATGAGGGAGAAGAAGGGAGCCTGGGATTCACAGCAATATTTGGAAAGTATAAGATTGTCTCAGCAATCCCTAAACATACACTGACCTTTCTGTTGCATTCCATCACTTCAATATGTCTAGTAGGAATAAGTGTATATTAAAGTGCATATGTGCTGGAAATCGTTTAAAAGGAACAAGAGGGAAAACATTGTTTAGTGTTGGTCTTACCTATAAACAGCTTGAGCACAGGGAAATCAGTTATTCTTTTTTGACCCTCGAAACAACCTTATATCCTACATGAGCAGGAGCCTTGGGCTATTTTGTAGTGTACTTCAATGTTGCTTCATCCGTATTAAATATTAATAAGGGTTACAGGATGATTTCCACTGTTCTAGATAATGGTCTTGCTGCACTGGAGAGCACTGAATAGGGCTGCTTCAGCAGTTCTCTACTAACTTTTTCCATTAAGTAATCAATAGGCACCACCTTTTAAAAATGTATCCAACCCCATTATACTGATAACGAAAAGCAGATTTAGGAGCTCCTGGCTGCAAAGGGAATGGGACTATTACTTCCCATAGTGTCAGTCACTGCATTAGTGTCAGGGAACACCTACTTTGTGAAGATATGGACAGGCCTTATTTCCAGGTGAAGGGAAGCTTTTAAAGTAAATGCAAAGCTACTATAGGAAAATTCACTGTTGACTTTTGATAACAGGATTCAGCATCCTATAAAGTTAGGTGGTTTTTCTGGCTCAATTCATGCAAGAGCTACTCAGGGATATGTTAAGCAAATACGAATTTGCTCAGTAAAATCTAATGGAGGCATGGGCAGAGAGAGAAACAACTGTGTTTTCTCAGACATGGACTGATCAATTAATTTCTATAAATCAATGCATTGACTTCCATCTCTTCCCATTCAGTATTCCAAACTAACATAATAGAAAATATCAAAGATACATTTAAGTATTTGAAAACCTTCTTCCATTTTCTCCTATATCATTTATTCCCTGAAATTTAGGAACTTTAAATAATCCTTTTAAAGGGATAAGTGCTATGTAATTGTTGTTTATTTTAATTTGGACAGTCTGCAGTTGATTGTCTGGTTTGTTGGTAAATAGCCTATAATTTTCCCTAGAAAATAATATGCTATGTATGCAAATAGTAAGACAACAACAGGTTCTGCAATCCATGTCTTTCTGTTACAAAACATCCTTCCCTTGTAGGACATATCATAGGAGAAGTAAGTTCTTGTCCGTGAAAAATTAGTCAGAGCTTCCCTGTGTCTAAAGACAACCCTTGAGCCAAAACTGACTGCAGTTATCCTGCTAAATAATCATTATGGGAGATATTCATCCCATATTTTTCTTTGGACAATTCACACTGCTCAGCAATCTGGTTCCCTGCTGTCAGAAATTCCGGCCCATTATATTTTGCTTCAAGTCCTATTCAAAATATCTTTCAAGTCCTGCATGTTGCAAAGGCTTTGTACTGACCCTCTCACACAAGTAAATCTCTTCAAATTCCTCCATGCATTTTAATTTTTAGCTTCCATTCATCCTTAGACTACCCAGACCATGTAAGCTGTATAGGGGCAAACGTGGTCACTGGAAGTAATAAAAAGGGAACTCAGCATATTGCTCAATTTCCTTGACTGCCACAGACACTTGTCTTCTTCCCTGTTTTTTGAAAGCAGCCACAGCAGCTCTCAAAAGAACAGCCTGTTCTTGCTGCTCTGATTGATGGAGATAAGTGGAGATCAGGATTTGATTCATTTCTTCTATTCTCTGATGGTTCTACTCCCTTCAGAAGGAGGAGACCACTCTGAGAATGAAAGAGTTACCAAGTAGGGATGAGTATTTCCACTCTGCTATCTTATCTTCTTGCATAGATAATCAAAAGAATTGTCTCTTACTTTCCCAGATGGCAAGATAGCAATTTATAGCTTTTGGGATGTTCTGTGGAAAAGAAAAACCCTCAAACCAAACACCACCAAAAAAATCCTCACTTCTGTATGAAGAATGAGAATTTGCATAAAAGATTAAGTAGCTCTCTGAAGGGTAAAGGAAGCAATGAAAGAGAAGACATCATGACCTCTCTACTACAGGGAATTTTTCCTATTTACACATTAGTTACACATATAGAACTTCTGACCACTAACCAACACATTAATATAACTTTATAGCCCACATGAAACACGGCCTAAACCTTGCACTTCACCAGTCAAAAGCAATAAAAAAGATACAGCTTGTTCCTGATAACTCAAATAGATCAATCTACTGAAATGGCATTTTTAACTGGCTTAAAAACGACTCTATAAAAGACTGGTTGTTATTGTGGCCTGGTGTTCAGTAGCTGCATGGAGGTGGGGAAAGAAGGGAGCAAAGTGAACTTTGAACAGAACTGCTGCCATGAACACCCTAATTTTAACAGTGAAAAAGGACTGGAAAAGAAAAGCTGAATTAAAAAATGAGTTAATCATACCTAACACTCCTCCAGGTGAACAAACCACGCTCTCCAAAGTAAACACTAAGCAGCTGTTTTATCAGTTCCTCTATCTGGTACCAGCCTCGGTACCTACTGACACAAGGCACATAGTTCCCAATAACCCAGTCATGCTTGCCAGGGGCACCTTGCACTGGGCAGGTGCTGGGGCAGCTGAGATCAAGGGCAGAGCTGCTGCTCCTGCAGCTAAAAGAGGGTGGGATCTTTTGCAAGGTCTGTAAGTATTCCTCTGGAAGGGGGCAGCCATGTAGGACATCTGAGCAATGAGGCAATTTCGTCTGGCAAAAAATGGGCTGTGTTGATTAAACAACTTTGTGAGGGACTAAATAAGGAAGCAATTTAGGAAACGCCAGTCTTAACACTCGGAAAGTTTTGTGCAAGTGAGTGTTGCAAAATGTGCGAGGGGGGGAAGGGATCTGACTCCACTTTCTTTAAATGCACATTGACCCTGAATTTTGAGCACTGTCGTTCCTGCCCAGTTGCTGCAGAGCACTCTCAGTTCCCAGTGAGAAAAGTCACTCCAAGTGCTCTTCTGGCAGTCTGTCCAATTCTGGGAGTGTGCACACAGGTATTTGCAGTAATTATGTAATTAAGACTTTATTATTTATATGACATTTAATTAAAAGTGACTTTCAGTGGCACACAAAACCATGAAAAGAAAATGACTTTAAAAGAAGGTTAAGGATGTGTGACAAACTCAGAGGAGCTATGAAAATGACAGTTAAGGATTTGGCATGATGTGCACTTGCACCTCCCTGCTATCCTTTTTTTACCCTTCATTTACACATGGGCCGAAACACCGAGGGATGAGCCTTGAAATCCACCCTCCACAAAACCGTCTCTGCAGTAGAGGGGAGCGCTGCCTGAGTAAAGGCTGGTTAAACACTACGTAAGCATTGCAGGCTTTGATCTTTAATCTCTTAAATACCAACTTCTTTCCTCTCCTGAAACTTCCTCCTCTTCAAAACAGCTGAATTCACAGACGAATTCTCACATTTTAAAACCATATCACCTAGCAGCTTCAATTAAAGTCCTTTCCCTGCTTACTTATATAGCATGATTTTAATAATGCCGTGTGTTATCTAGGTCCTGACCTTGCAGGGTTTGGCTGGATTTCCTGTGTAAGAGAAATTACTCACAAGCATGTTTGTTTTAAGTGAAGACAAAAATACATATGCCCAAAGAGGAGCTGAGAAGAATTCAGCCCCAAGGGCTCCATTTTACCCCCACGCCTGTCCAGCACACCCACAGTGGGGCAACCAGCGTGCTCCGGCAGAGGAGGTGGGAATGTGGCTGTTCACTGGAAGGTGCTCCTTCGAATGACCTTCCAGGTGAAAACAAGATTGAAAAAATAACCTCTAAGTCACAGTCAAGTCTGACCGTCCCAAAAGCTTGTTTGTTTTTTTTTCTGAAGAGTAAGCAAACTTCAGAAAGCCCTTACACGAGTTTTACTGCCCTACTGCAGTCTTACCCTTGATAACACGTAATGACCAACAATAAGCTAATTCAAAGAAACTTGGGGGAGGGGGGCAGAAAGAGAGTTAGTTTTTATTACTTTTAAATGAGTGTTTGATACATCATCTTGGTTCCCCTGATTAATGTTCTCAGAAAACTCAGCCATTGGAGTTGTAATGTTTCTGCAAGCTTCCCTACAGCAAAGCCTAGCCATTAATTCAGTGGCATATGTCAGCTCAGCAGAGCAAGGTCACTCTTCTCTTTCAAGGGGAACCTTTTTAGAAATAATAAAACTGACAGAAAGTTCTTTTTTGCATGCTTTATGTCACCTGAGGTTGAGTGCTGCAGTTAATATCACAGAGCTTATAAACATTCCCATCTTCAGCAGCCTCCAAACCCACTGGGCTCTTAGAACCTCAACATTTTTTTTTTTTTAAGTAATGTAGTGACAGCTTTATGTGGGGCAGATATACAGTATGTAATCCTAAATGAGTAAAAAGTAAGTAAAAAATGAACAAATCTTTTCTTGGGCATTTTAGAGGAGAAATTTTGGAAGACGCTAAGGACTGCTGATACTGCAGGATGTTAGTGCTTAGAGAAAAAGATGTAGGATTAGGGACTTTATCTCCATGGATGCTTGCATCTTTGGATAAAGGGAGGAAATTTTAAAATGCACCAGTCCACCTCGTTTCCATTTCACTGCTAACTGATAGTGCAGGCTGGAAATCTGTATAGGCATGTGATGTAAAGAGAACACAAAGCTAATTGATCTATTTATGGAATGATTTTGAATTTGCAAGTAAGGATGTCCTAGTCATCTGTTATGATAACTAATTGCAACTGGAACTTATTTATCGGGGTACAAGTACTATGGAGCATGATAAACAAAATAACTAGTTGAGGAATAAGATCCAAACAATAGGCCATTTTTCCCCCTCATTATCTCCCTTCAGACATCCTGACTACACTTGATTAATGAATCCATAGTGAGATTAGCTGAAATTGCCTTAATGGAGATGCACTACAGTAGAGAAGCAAAATTCACTGCAGTATCTATCATCAGTCACTGTGAATTTGAGTGCTTCATCAGATCTATATGTCCATTTATTTAAATTATTTTTATCTTGGAAAACAAAGCAAAAAAAACCAACAAAGAAAATACTATGCTCATTAGGGTGGGTTAACTTTTGGCTCCTTTGAAATGTAGATCAGGGTCACCATTTTTTATCTTTCTCATGTCCTCCCTTGTCAAACAGCTGTGTTTCAACGTTGCCTTATTGTCATCCACAGGCCAACATTATCCTTATTGTCCAGTTGAAGAAAGCACATGTGGCACTTCATTGCAGCTTCTCAGGCTTCGAAAACTGCACATGCTTGCACAATTTATGCCTGGGAATCCTAAATATGCTCCTTGTAATTTTGAACTCATGAAATAAGTTCAGCAAGCTTTTGGTTTTGTATGGAAGCTGAAGGAAGGTTGCCAGCTCAGGGTTTCCTCAGGAATTGGGACTGCCTGAAAATCCTTCTTAGTTTACAAGTTATAATGTATTAAATTCCATGTTTGCTTTGTAGTGTAAGCCCTATAATTGCAATCCTAGGGAAAAAAAAAATCTAGGAATACGAAGATATCATCCTGATTCTGTTCAGGTCACTCCAGAAAAGGAATTAATACAATCAATAGCTCACTGGGGTACCAGTAAGGGCACATCAATTCCTTTCTCTCCATTTGATTATCTCTGTGGCATGAGTTGTTGTGATCATAGCTCAGTGGAAAACTACAGCTTCATTTCATGAAAAACAAATGTACCAGGTGCATGAAGTGTGTTTTCATTCTGACACATGAGAAAAGTGAGACTGCGCTTTTCCCGCCTTCCCTGCTCTCCCAACCTCCATGAAACCCACACGTAGCTGAGAGACACTCACCAGTGAGATGCTGCTACTGAGGCAGCGACAGCAGCGAGGGCTTTGAGGTGTTCTTTGAACCCCAGATTTAAGGACATTCTCCAAATCCTACTGAAATCAGCCCTATCACTGCAAAGGGGACTGTGCCAACTACAAGATTTTAAGCTTTCATGAAGGGGTAGGAAGATGTTGCCTCTTCCCATTCCTTCAGATACTGGCTAAAATCCCAAACACAAATACATTTTCGAACATTTTACTACAATTACCAGCATATATTAGTCAAGCAAATATAAACTCCGTTACAGAGACAGGAAGAAAATAATGTAAACATGCCAATAGCCAACATGAGAAGAGCCCTGCCATGTGCTTGTGCTAGAGCTGAATGCCTGCTCTACCATCATCAGTCATTTCATGCACTCTCTCCACAGCTTCTTGAGCTGCTCATCCATCAGTGAACGATGTCCCCTTTCCAGCTTTTTGAAGCGGTTTTTGAACCTAACATCTGATCTTGAAGAAGGAGGCAGGAAGACAGAAGAGTAAGAGAAAAACAGCACAACTGTGGCAAGTGAAACAGTTCAAGAGTGATAGAGCCAAGCATCCCCTTTGCACAGGTGGAGGCAGCAGAGAAGCCGCGTGAGCTCACTCAGCTGTCTCGGCCACTGTGTCGTCTCCTCTTCCCACATCTGCTTTTGGCTGTGCTGTCGCTAAGTGAAGCTGATTTCTTTATCTTATAGCTGCAGCCTGTCAGTGACACAGCTCCATCTCTGCCTCAAACGTAATGGTAGAGGGAGGACATGACACTGCACCATGTTTTCTGGTTGAGCAGAACTCCTCTAGTGTTTATCTTCTCCCTGAAGAAGCCACGAGGAACACTGCAGAAAAACCTAAAGCCAAGTACTCAAATATTCAGGGACTCATATCCCACTTTGTCCTTCAACATACCTGGAAGAACAGCAAACCTACCACACCTTCTAATGAGGTCAGCATAGACAAGTAGAGGAACTTTCACTTCTTACAGTTCTCAAGGAAGTGACCATTCAGCACGTCATGGAAATCAAGTACAGCAGTGTTAGGTTACATGGTTGTTCTTGAGAAGATGATAAAAGAGATGAAGACATAGAAGGGGAGGAAAAGGACTAAAACTCCACCCAGAAGACATAATGGTGCAAAACACCAGATCACTGGAGCTTCTTCCCAGAGAAAACTTGTCAGGTTCAGTGATGGGTGATGATTAGAGGTAGAAGACCCTTTGCTCTTGACATTCAGCTTTCCAGAAAGGGGCCAGAAGATGTTATGACTGGCAATTAAGCAGTCTGAAGACTTCATACAGGTGAAGTCATTATCCAGCTTTCTGTGTATCCACAGAATAAAGCAAAGAAAGTATGGAGAGGAAAAGTGGCAGGAAGGTGTATATTATAGTCAAAGAAGTAACTTCCCTGAAGCAGTTTCCAAACTTTTCCCTAGGCTGAAATTTCACCCTCAAGTTTAAGAAGAAGAAAAATAGTAAGAACATGCTCTTGGGTGAACTGTAAGTGGAATAAGATTTTTAAAAGCTACAAGGGTAAGAGTAAGCACAAATACAGAAGAGATTTCCCTTGGGAAAAAGGTGGTCATTCATCTTCCTGTGGAATAACAACAGACATACAACACACCTCTATCTGATTCATGAAACAAAGCCATTAGGATGGTTTAAAGGATATATGATTTGCTGAATATTCAGAGCATATGTAATCTGTAGCCTGGTGCCAAGCAGCAAATGTTGAGCAAAACCACTGACACTGCCAATTTGTGGAAGAGAGTATAACTGTTTCTAACAACTGGAGTAACTCTGCTGTCTTTGTTGCAGCCTTTCAGAAGAGAAAACTTAAGGGATACTGTGATTACAGAGACCCAGAAGACTTTTTTTCCCTTTTCAGGAGTGGGTATTCCCAGCAGGTTCTGCCCACACAGCAAGGGGCTGGTTCTTCCAGCTGAAGTGTTTGTAGCCACCCTGAAAGTGCTTATACAGCTGCCAAGGGACGACTTTGTAACAGCTTTTGTCTGAATTTATGCTGTGACACAGATTACTAGAAGAATATTGAAGTACGGGAAGGATGTAGGCCACATCCTCTGCCAGTCCTGCCCATACATAGTTACTGCTTTTTCCCAGCAGTGACAGATATCCTGACCAATGTTTACTTTGGGGTATTTTGGTTTTCCTAGAAACACAGTACTGAAGTAAGTCAACTGCTCTTAAACATCTCTTAAAGGATTAGGAGGCAACTAATGCTGATTTATGTCACCTTGGTAGTTGTGCTACGTTATTTATCAGAGAGCACAGTTATAAATACTGTAGCTGATAGTCTGGTTTCTAAAAATGGCTGGATAAGGTGGTTCAGGCATACTCCTTGAAATGCCCCTACTTGCTTAAGAAAACAAACAAAAACCTGGATTTGTTACTCTAAGCAAAATGAATATTGATGTGTAAATATTCCCTTCAGCAGATTGCTCTCACTTGTTTTAAAATATTCTGCTCTTAAGGAATTAAGCCTGGCTAGTGAAGGAAACCAAGACAGGGAAGAAACAAGAAATTAAATGAGTATTGTGCAAAGCTGATGAAAATGTAAAAGATGTTGTAATCAAGGGAACACACAAAATCCATCAGTACTGGAACAAGCCACAGATAAAATTTTTACTTTGAAACAAATGCTAGCCATGAGTTGTGTGAGCCCTCAATGAGACTGTGTCTTGATGTGAGCATCAAAATGGAGAGTCTGGTCATCTTGATCACCTCCTGCCAAGAGGCAGGTGAGAGATGGCTGTTATTTCCTCACAAACACTCTGAATCTTTACTTTCTCCTGAGAAAACAAAATTCCTCAAATTTCAAGACCATTCTGGAAGAGATATGTTAACATATATGTTAAGACACAACTTTCTGAAGGTGCTCTTGAAAAGAAAGAATAATTAGCTGATGATTGAGAAGCATGATGATAATGTAAATAAAGAAAACATAGCAGAAGTAAGAGGAGCAGTAACATGCTTGTAGAACCGCCCACTCACACAAGGAAAATAACCCAAGGTTCACTCTAACCTTGTTCCAGTATTTTATGAAGCCTAGGGGAGACAGGAAACACCTTCTGAAGTGACACCTGCAATCCCTCTTATCCCCATCTACACACACATGTTTTTTACAAGTATCATTATTTCTTCCTCTGAACATTCCCCTCCTCCCCCACCCCCATAAAGGCCCACAGGTATTTACACCATAAACCAGGTTCTTAAAAATACTTCCCAGATGTTGTCATCTGTTCCTGCTTATTTACCAGAGTTCAAATGGATTTTGACAAACAGTCTTTCTTCAAGAGGCAATGCAGTAAAGACCTTTAATGACAGAACTATGTGTCATCTTTGCCTATAAGCATAAATTTGCACAGCGGGCAGTACGGTGAAAACAGCTTATCATCAACTCATCACCTCTCATCATTGTTAGAATGAAATGCAAATGGAAACGAACATCACTTCAGTCATGGTCGTGAAAATTAGCATCTGTGACATTAGCAGTGGCTCATTTATTATGCACTCGAAATTTCAGGGGGAAAGAAAAGAATATAAAACTTCAAAACTCCACCAGTCTTTACCTTTGAAATAAAATTAAAACCTTCAGCTTTCCCCACTCAAGGATAAATCCTAGTTAATATTCATTAACACTGAGCAATCTCTTCACTGCAGATCTTGTCCTACAGAAGATCTAATTATGTCTCAAATTATTTTTGGTGTTTAGGTTTGCTGTGCCTATTTTCTATTTTCTTTTCTTTAATAAGTATTCCCCATTGGTGAGGCACGAGCCACCATCTGAGAAAAGTGCAGCGCCAAAAAACTTGCTTATAGCATCTGTCTGCATTACAGGCTCCAAACACTTAGGCAAGCGATAAACTTTACTCAGATAATCCCACTGAAATCGATGGGATCGCAGCTAATTTATTCATTTAAGTCAGAATCAGGATCAGGCCTTCTGTGAAGAGTATATAAAAAGGTGAAATTCTGGCCTCAAGTCTATGGCAAAAATGTGCATTGATTTCTGCAATGTCAGGGTTTCATTTCAAGCTTATAAAAATTACTGGTATGAAATTGTACTAGGGAATAAATTTGAATATTAAAATGTTTCTTCCCATTGGATTTTCCACTCTTTTCTCATAATCCTGAAAACAAATAATGGTTACCTAAGTAAGCAAATATTGATTTAATTAGAAGCTTGGACGTATTTTTGCCTAAACAAAATGCAGAGGCATTGACCCTGAATTGTCTTACACACCAGAAGTAAGCTGAGTTTAAAGCACCAAGTGCATTTGGAAGCAGAATAAGGAAACAAAAACGTCTCAAACCTTTAGCATAAACATAGATCAACTGTCATGTAGAATAATGACACAAGACTTTCTTCAGTCAAGCCAGAAAAAATGGCACAAAGTCGTCTTTGCTTCATGTTGAAGTAAAGCCAAGAATCATCAGGGAGTTCTCAAGTTTGCTGTGTCCGGAGGAATGGCAGAGAGACAGAAAGGAGTAGGTTCTGCCCAGCACATTACATCGTGTGAAGTGGGCAAGACAATGCAGGGATGTTTTACAGATTATTTGCACCTGGACAAATGTGTAAAACAGTGCAAAGTGGAACGCAGAATAGCTGTGAAGTGTTTGAATGGGATTTTATCTGTATGGTGCTGCCTGAAGAGTGTACCCAAGAGAAGACTAGAATCTGTATTATTTCTTAGAGTGTTTTCTCTTACCATTATTCTAAGTTGCTTCATTCCACTCCCCAGATGCAGTGACATCTCTAACATCATAAGGCTCAAAGAGGCTAAAATGCAGGTGATTTCAGGGCTCTTTCCTTCATCCTCCAAGTCAACTGCTCTCCTGCTCCCCAGCTTTCTGAGGGGTGGTGGGACAGACAGCACAAACCCATAGCTGAAACACATCTAGGACAAGCATCCTTGCCCCACTTGCTTTCCTGCTCTGCAGTGCTGCAGGAATGCAGGAGCCACACACTGTCCCTGCAGTGAGCCACTCCAGCCATCAGCGTGACCATGGACCTCAGGGCTTTGTGCAAGACCTACTTTGTCTGACCTCACCTGCCCACAAATAATTCCTCAGCCCTGAACAGCTACACCATGTGAACCAAGCCATGTCTCATCTGGCAGAAATGAAAGGAGGGCAGGTAAGGACTCCCTAAAGGAAGGGTTGGGAGATGCACATGTTCTGCTGTGATAGAAAGTCATTTAAGGTCCTGGATAGACAGGTTAGATTAGATAGGCTTGAAATAGAGAGCTTAGCCCTTCAATGTGTTGAATTTCTTCAGCATTAAGCAGGGTATTTTTAACCTTTAGGAGTTTTCCTTTATAATTCAGCTACCTGAGCTCCTCAGATGATATACAAAGTATAAAAGTACACTAGTGTGTACAGCTACAATGATAAACATTTATAAAGGATTAGAATCCTTCCAGTATCTCTTTTGAATGCATTTCTCTCTCATTTCTCTCCCAGTTTTCTCTGGGGTGACACCAGGTTTAGATGTCTTTTTGCCTAACAATGAATGTTTATTTCTATAAATGCATTCAGTAGTTATATGCATATCCATGAATACGCAAAAGCCACCAGACATTCAGAGAAGTTATTAGCAAGGCTGCAGCACTACTGAAATCTTGCTGCATGACACAAAACCCCTGCAACACTATTCTTTGATGGAATAGATGAACTTTTTCATAGTGTACACACAATAGATTTTTGTCTATGCAGCATCTAACACATCTGCAGAAGTCCCTTAAGCACCACAATAATAAACAAGGTAAATGCATTGCACACAGTGAACAGTGAGATCCTGAACCTGTATTACTCTTGCATTGGTCATTGAATTGCCCATTGCCATGAGGGGTTTTCTACACAAACAGCAAATTGACTTGACAAAGGCTTTAACACCAGCCTTGTGTGATATTCATTCATCTTTATCAAAAGGCATCAATTCATGCCAATATTCTTCACATTAGAAAGTAATAAAACCAAAAGGGTTAAAAAGAAAATACTGGTGAAACACTCTAATTAATACACAGAAATTTGTACAGTTGTGATAAAGACAAGTAGCCACCATGGTTAAGATTCAGCTACCAAAAAAGGTCTTTTTGGTGTCCTCTTTGAGGGTCTAAGGCTGCAAACCTAATCTTCATTTAAGATTAAAAACAGGCCTTATGGCTCTCGCACAGGCCTGTGTGGCTGTGTTGGAGACACTGGGATGTCTAAGTGGCCTAAAGGCAAGGTGAGGTAGCCCAAGACCTGCCCAGTGGCAATGGTACTGTGCCCTGTGAGCATGAGGAGGTACCAACTGTTGCTGGCACAGAGCAGGGGCAGCCAGGATGTGATCTACAGAGGTCACTTGTGAAATCCTGTAACTTGTCCAAGAGGTGAGGTCCTGTGTCCCATCTTACCCGACTCAGCATTAAGCAACTTGAGTATTTACGTTGCTTCCCTGGGACAACTTTCGAAACATGCTACAACAAACCAAGATTCCTATTCTATGCAACGTGGGGCTGTCTTCTCCCCTGCCCTGACTGTGAGCAGCACATTCAGAAAAGGTGTTCTCCTCAGGGAAATTTTACACAGTTCTGTGCAGAAGTGAGCCTTTAAAAATAAAAATCAGACTGTTGTTAAGGAATGCCTTATTCTGGAAGAAGAGAGTGGCCAAAACTGGCTTTTGAAGATATTCTACAGACAGGGAAACAAAGCCCATCCACAGAGTCTTTTGTGCTCATTTCTTGTTTAATCAATAATGTAATCAGATATTAATTATAATTCTTCCCTTCCATTAAAACACAGTATAATGGTTGAGCAGAAAAAAATGCATGCCAAACCAACCAGTGCAATGCTTAAAAAAATATTAAAATGTGGGGGAAAATGGATTCAAAATCACTTCAAATCCATGAAAAAAGCCTTTAATTTTAACTGTTAATGAGTCATAGTCTAAAAGTGCAAGCACAATCCACAAAAGCCAATGCTGTGTAAAACCAGAAGGCATCCTTGCTGAAACAGTGTCTGCAGTAATCTCTTAGGACACAGAAGTCACTAAGGGAGGCGTATTCCCAAACAGTGAGAAGGTGGATCTGTAAATTGGGAGACACTGAGCTGTTGAGAGCAGAGAGATACTAAAAGGCTTTTCTAATCTCTTTGTTAAATTTTCAGCGCAGATAAATTGAGGCAGAAATGGAGACTGAAGTGCTCAGGTCGAGCAGTAGCCGTTGCACTGCAGCTTTACAATACTCTACAACACTTGTACAATGCAATGCACAGAGGTCATTTTGCACTCAGTCCAGGGACTGAAAATAAATTTCAAGCACTGGACACATCCTTATGCGTCTTGCAAAACTCTCACTTCCTTTCTTACAATTCCAGATTGTGGAAAGTGTCCAGTGTAGCACATAATCAATTTGTTAGAGTATTTCTTTCAGGCTGATATTTTAATAATTCCCAAAGAAATTAAGATGACGAACACTGATTGCCAAGTACCCTCTTCTCCTGTGGTTATGGTGAAGAGGGTACAGCACCAGAATTCTTTAGCACAGCTACAGCAGTTTCACAATGATGATTCCTTGAATTTAATCTTTATTATTATAAAGTGAGTATATACAAACAGATTCCTGAGATTATAGTGCTGAGGTACTTGCAAGCACATCAGGAAATCCTGAAGCTAGGATTTAAGAGGAAAGCCTCATACTAAAAATTGTTAAGAATTCTTGTTATTATTAACTGATGACAAAAATGAGACATTCTTACCTTTGGCTTTTGACTTTTCTCCTTATCAGACACATTAGATGGTTTTCTCTTCAGCATGTTTAACTCCCGTTAATCCACTGGATGTGCAACTGCTATGAATTTGCAACCAAACTAAGTGCAAGGGAGGGCAGTCCGGACGTGTACTTTGGTTATGCAGTTCCTTATTCTATCAGGATGTGACTTCACACGGCTGCCCTGTTGCATGGGGGAGTAAACTGAATTCTTCCTTTGGGGAGGGGGTGAGGAGGGAGGGGAGGAAGTGACGGGGGTAAGAAAGACAGAGGTGCACCAAGAAGATAAGCTGAAAATTAGGGCAGGCGTCAAAGTGAGAAATGCTTTAAAACTTATCTGCTGCTGGGTCACCATCAGGCCTCAGTAAGACTTTGGACAACCTCAAGAAAATCATCCTCTTTTCCTCTCTCAACTTTTCCCTCTCAGCCTTATGGCACTAAGTGGACCTTTATTTCCGCCCGTTCTGGGACGTTTGTGTGAAGAAGGTGTTGATATTCAGAGAACCAAGAGATAATATTGGTATCAGATGTGAGCTGCCCTGTGGGTGTAACTGGCCCCTAACTCCTCCATTCCTCTTGGCTTTCCAGCAATGCAATAAAAGCAATGAGATTAAAGGTTGCTGTTTGGTAGAGAAGGGAATTAGCTAAAGCCATCTTTTGCATGGTGGAATAATTTTTTTGCCATTCATCACAGAACTTGGACTCCCTGAAACAGCACTTTTCAGTCCTCCATTTTCCTTGATTTGCTGACAAAGTCACAGGGAGAAAAGGCAAGTCTTACAGAGACTTTAAACAAAGAGGCAGAGGGAAATGGCAGACGTCCTCTACAAGCTCTTGAAAAACAGCCCAAAAGCTAAAAGAAAGTAGAGCTATTAAAATAGCTTGAATTCCTGCTTCATTTTGCTTGAAATTTTTTATCTTAGAGAAACGAACAACAGTCTTGAGCATCCTAAGTATAACTTATTTGCTGTAAATCATAGGTCACACACCCTGAAACTATGAAATATTCCCAACTTTATGCTGAGTGATGGAGGCAAATTCTCAGTTTCAAACCCCAAACTTTCATGCTCCTCTCAGAGCTTCAATTAAATCTTAATTTATGATTACTACAAATGGAAAAGAAATATATTTCTTAGTAAGTTACAAGAAAAAGGTTCAGGAGTAACTGTCAAGAAAAAAACTTTGGTAATTTTTTTTTTCAAAATTTTGATATTTTTTCAATTTTTTTTTCCAAGCAAGTGTATTCTAAGCAGCCTTTACTGACAATCTTGGCATAAATAAAATCTCTTTTAAAAATACTCCTCTTCCTCCCCTACCATATGAATACTCCAAGGCAAGAAAAGACATGCTCATCAGATGAATTCCCATTTTGCTTTGCTATTTGGACTTCTCTTTAAATGTTTAAGAGAAGTTTTGGATAGTTTCTTGGATTCTGATGGATGGGCAACTGGATGGACTGAGACTGAATGATAAAGGAATAATTGTTATGTACTAATGGTATTATGAGATTTTCTTTTCCAGGCTAAGAAGAGGCTTGATAAGAAGAGGAGAAGGAACAAGGGTTAAGGTACTGAAATTCTGTCAAATATAACCCAAAACTCTCTAGGCTAGTGGGTTGCAGTGGAGTTTGTTTTGAATCTCAACCCAGGATGCTTCTCTTCACATATTAATCAGGACAAAACTAATTTAAACTAAAGCTGATTGTGGGGGTTTTATTATTGAAAATAGCATATCCATCAGAGTTCCTTATAATTGATATTATTAATAATAATTAATTAATAATAACGGTGAACTCAGAGATTTTTTTCCTGTATTTGGAAACACCACCTGAAACATCAGTGTAAGTTTCTAAGCAGAAGGAGGCTTTACCGTGGATATTTAATCCGCCTTGGTAGTTCAGTAGGGCCATAAGTTGTTACAAAAGCTGTATGTATGTTTAATAGTAATTAAACTTGATTATTATCTACATCGATTTACATTGCAGTATATTGGTTTTCTTTTTAATCTGATCCAAACGTGAGGATTAAATCAGCCTCTGCTGATCATTAGACTGTGATTTCCTGTCTCAGGCCGCTGTTAAAATGTTCATGATTAATAAAATGGGAACTCATCTGAAGTGTAATATATGAGCTTCCTTTCCGTAGAATATTTATTGTTAAACAGGAAGAAAGAGGCTATTTCAAGAGATATAGTGCCCACCCATATCTATTTCCTTTTCTCATTCACATATCAGAAAAATTATAGCAGCTTGAAGGCTGACCTGATTATGTTCTTGCCCTTGGAAGGTTGACCCACCAGTTTTAAAAAGTAACAAAGTGAAGAAAATCAAACATATATAACATTAAGTTCATTTAATTTAGTTAACCATTACATTTCAAAAGGATGTCTTCTGAATTAAAAATTAATAAGCTTGGTGCTTATATCCTCTGTATTTAAAGCTAATTTTTCAAAGGGGAATGACTGCCTGTGTAAAATTAAAAAAAAAAAATTCTTATACTTAGTTTTCTGTTGGACATGACTGCATGTAACTTATTCCATTTCCTTGCTGGACTTTGATCCAAATTCCAGTGAAATCAATAGAAGTTTTTCAGGTGAATTTTATGGGGCTTGGAGTGACTCCTCTATCCTGAAACAACCAGGCAATGTCACTCTTTTATATGGAAAGTCTTATGGGTAAAAAGGCTATCCACTTAAAAATAATTAAGATGACCCCATGAGAATGATTTCCATTGTCATTATATTTATAAAAGGCAACATGCCTTATAGCTCATTATTACCATTACTCAGTTTTAATGAATGGACCGTGATGAATGGTCCTGGATGTTCAAGTGCTTTATGTGCCTCCCTCCCACATGGTATCATATTCCCTCAGGGGCTCCATCCAGTTACCTTCTGAGAGGAGAGATCACTTCTAGACTAAACTACAAGAGTAAATTTGTCCTTTCAATATTTGATTACTTTGATAAAACTAGAAAGTAGGGTGTGAAGTAGATTGACGGGTTTAGCACACTGGCCACCTGTCAAAAAGCAAATGAAAGGAGACTTTCTCTGTTTTAGCAGCTCGTTTTTCTTTGTCCGTCAGACAAATCTGGTCCAAGTTTAACTGGAGACTCAAAGATACCTCGGGGCTCTACATTGCTTTCCCTAATGCTAAGCAAGCCCAGAGTGTCTTAGTCTGTTTATTTTAATTAAAAGAAGACATATTTTGAACAAGAAAGGAATCCTGCCTTCAGCCTGTGATTTTATGGCCATGGCTCTCCCTGTGCCATCTAACTCACTTAGATATTGCAGAAATCTCAGAATAGCAAGTGAAGCTGAGTGAATAATTTGCAGTGAATAATTTACTCAACAAATTTAATCTTTATTTCCTCAAGGAATGTTCGTGAGCAGAACACAATTTCCTCAAATGTATTAATTATGGGCCAGAATTTAGCTAGATACTTCCCTCTCCTGGTCTGATTTGAGCCAGCCACAGTTACATACAGTCTCTGTTAATCCTCAGCAGAGCTCTCTCCATGAACTACCACAGAAAAGACTCTTCAGAAACTAAAAAGAAAAAGTGTGGAAAAGTGAAGTTAAGCCCTCCTTCCCCTGACAACATCCCGTGAAAGAAGACAGAGGCTGCAGGCCGGGCTGTGTTTGTAACTATTTAAACAACACACTCTAATTTTAATGCCAAAGATCAAGGTTGTGATTTTCCACTGGGATGCTGGGGAATGGAACTGGAGACCCTTAAAGTCCCACACTCTTTAGGATCTTTAAGACTCCAACACCCTCTACAAACTCATCATCCAGAACTTTGCATTGAAAATTGGTCCAAAATACTTAGGGACGTCACGCAACAAGGTGTGTATGATTGCCTATTGAACAGGCTCCCCTGCGCCTTTCTCATCAGGAATAGAAAATGGAGAAGTTACAGAAACTCAGTCTTAGAGAGACAGGATATGATTAAAGAATATTTTAATCTTACAGTTTCGATTTGTGGCTGTGTTGAGCCTATATCAAGAAGACTCCTATCCCATACAAAGTATAATATTTATAAAACCTGGCTATGCAGCGAAGTGAATAACTAACATCTGAATTGTGCTTCAAAACCTTAATTTTTGCTAATTAATTTATATTGGGTGGATTTTTAATGACATAAATAAAATGAAAAGGCATAAGGCACCACAAAGAGTGGGAGTCTAAGCTTGTTTAAGGAGCCGTCAGGGTGCTGAGCAGCAGGAAACCCTCATCATGCTTGGTCCCAGGAAATGTGATTTTGGTCTCTCAGACTCTTGGGCTTTGTTCTTTTCCTGAAAAAATGTTACTATGATTCTTCTTTCTTTTATGCTAATCCTTTGCCTGTAAGGTCAATGGAGTCATGAAGAATTATGGCAGGGACAGGCTATGGAACACCACTACCAGAGCTTTAAAAGGTGTCTGGTCCAAAAAAGTGGTTGCTACTCTGTGAGTAAGAAAAAGTGTCTCATTGCCAGGCCCTCAGACTGTGTCCTTGGCATGTTCCCAACACCACCTGGCCTAAAGGGAAATTGAAGTACCAGGAACTTACCTCAAGCTTTGATCTCAACACATTCTCTTGCATTAGCAGTAGATGAACAGATCAGTCATAACTACACTATGTCAGGTTAGCACTAACACTAATAAAAATCTATACCACTGTGACATAAGGATTCTCAAGGAGATTGGCTTTCACCTATTGAACAAATCCCTTTCTTATTAGCTTGCAGAGTGAGAGCCAAAGTTGTGTCTATATCTTCTAGGTATTCCTGTTGAGAAAACTCGGAGTCAGCAAGGTTGGTGGTGTCTTGTAAAGCAGAAGCCACAGTCTTATCCAGCATCTGTGTAATAATTTCCTCCAGAAACGTGCGTCACTGGTGGTTTTGTGTGCAATTCCTGTATTCTGCAGGCAGAGTACACTTTACAGTCTGTGATGAACAGCAGAAAGCAACTGGCAGGATGCTGCTGCTGTGAGTTCAGACGTGCAGGGGAACAGCCACACTGTTTCTCAGAGTGAATGTTAAAATCAAAGGTACACTGCAGTGGTCATACCTAGAACATCTCAGTGGATTCCATTAGTGAACGCTGTGATTACTAAACAGCTACAAGGGCATTTTATCCCACGGAATTTGCAGGTTTGTATGACTTGCTTTATAGTCATCCAGCTGAAGCTCAGCCTCCCAGAAATGCATTTACAGATAAACAAGGACGGTTGCCTTGTACATCTATTAAAAAAGTTCAGATATGAGATTTTCAATAAAGGAAACTGATATAAAAATAAATTTAGGCTCTCTGTTTTAATCTCATACACAAAACATGACATGCTTCATTTGGTATCTAGAAGACCAGCTTAACACAGGAGCACTGACAGTGCAGCTGGGGATTTTTCAAGGTATGTACATGATGTCTGCCAGACTATCTCTGATTAGAATCAGGATCAACAGAAGTAAATTCTGATTAACTCTAATGCCAGCCTGCTATCAGTAAACTCTGCAGTTTGAACCATCTTTTACCAGTAAACATCTCCTACTGAATTCTTCTCTGGTGTCAGAGTGTCACATTGCTGAGCCATCACAGAGTTAGGATTGCTGTGCAAAGGCTAACAGGAAAAGGAATAACACAGCACACTGCATATTCATTTACTTGCAGGGCTTGGATTTCATACTGATTCTAGAGGAAAATGTTGTCCTCCCTTTCTCCTTTAATATGGTTTAAAGTAGGTGAAAATCATAATTTGGAAGTCACAGAGAGGGACAAGATGTCTTTATTTTTAACTGGTTTTAAAAATCTGTTTCTACCCATCTAAATGATAGCCATCAGAAACACAAAGAGTCTTCATCATTGAGAAAAGGCAATCGTTTGCAACCTTAATCTTCCCTTCCCTCCTCTTCTCCCCACGTTCTGTACCAGACCTGTGGGCTTACTATAGCAAAACTTAATTCAGGTGCTAAAGTTAATGGCAATACCTTCAAAATATGGCAGGATGTGGATCAAACTAGCTCCATCTTCAGACCTGCCAAATCACACACACTGGGAATGAGACTTGAGAGGCTGATTTTCTCTCACTTCCAGGTCTGAACATCAGTGTAGGGTGGCCTGGCTCATGCTCTGTGCATGTCTGGCAGGTGCAGGAGGTTAACTGGATCCATCAGCCACTTGCTCCAGGGTATGGGTGAGGGAGGGTGGGCAAGCTGCAGCCATGCTGAGCTCCCTGATGAAGAAGAGGAGATGCTTTTCCTGCTGGATTTGGGCACCGAGGACTGGCAAGGTGATTGCTGCACTCTGTGCTGCTCATGGCTCTGTGCCCCTCTTACCTCACTCAGGATTCCATGGGATGCTTCAGGCTGTGGCTGAATGGTCCCAACTGACTAAGCTGCCCCAGGTCAGCTGAGCCTCACTAGCAGGGTGGGGGCTTGCTCTTAGCCCATCAACAAGATGAAGTGAAGCACAGTCACATAAGTTTATTTCATTAAGGGTTTAAGATAACATGCTTTATCTTGGGCTGTAGGCTAAAAGCACTCACAGGGACAGTCACGGTGCTCAGTATGTTTAAGGTAATTACTTATGTGTCAGTAACTTGTCTTTGGGGAGACAAGAGAATGGAAATGGAAGGCTGTCTCCAAAACTGTGCTCTGTAGAAAGAGATTAATGCTTTGCCTCTTCACAAATATCCCACTTTTCTTCCATATTCCTTCCACCAATCTTTACCTTTTTCCAATCTATTATCAAACTCCTTCCCCTCCCACTTCCCACAAAGTGTGAGCTTTTGACTCACACCTTGCATACCTCTTCTCTAGAGAATTTTTTTTACCATCTATTCTTATCTATATGATCCTTTTTTCTTCTGTCACATGTATTATTATGTGTGGTTTCTGTCTCCTTTGCCTTACTGCTGCCACAGAAAGCAGAGGCTGATGAAGAGGGAACAAACCTTTCCCCTCCAACAGCTCCATGGTCTGCTAAAAGTTCTACTGAGCTACAGACAGCAAACTGGAGAGGATCCTCAATCCAGGAGCAGCAAAACTCTGAAAGCTAGATTTAGGCCTCACAGTTTACAACAACTTTTGGGGTTTTTTTAATATATGTACAAACTGGTGGAGAGAAATATTAATATTATGCTGCTCTAGTTTGTGAGGGGAAAGTTCACAAGAATCTTTGAAATATCTTTGGGTTCAAACACCCCTAGAAGTGGAAAAAATAATACCTAAACCCCTAAAAAATCAGCACCCTTATGTACCATACACACCCAAACTCATTAGATGAGGAAAACAAACTTTCGAAGCCAAGGGAAGGCAGAATTATTGCAATCTGTGATACCTGATTCTCACCCCTAAGCATGTGTGTTTCATGGTGCAGTTTTTAATAAGACAGCTTTAACATTTACCACATTTTCTCTACTGAATGTCTGTCTAATTTAGTGCAAACAATGAACCTGAATGAAAGTGTCAGAGCCTGCAAATAAACTGTCTGAACTGCTGCCCTTCTGGGGCACAAGCTGGAATGTGTATCCTTGCTCGTGCAACAACCATCTGATGTGTACAAGAACACACTCTCCCCATTTTGCAAATGAAGCCTGAGGCAGACAATTGAAGTGATTTGTCTAATTTCACACAAGAGGTCTGTAGTAGTGCAGGGAATTGAATCTGCATTATCTACATCCTTAATCACTGGATCATGATTCATGGGTTTAAAGAAGCTGCGCTGTTATAAGGAACTTGAATAAGGATTTATTTTGTCATTCTAGTTCAGGGGAGCACTAAGAAATTGTGTTAAAAGTTATTTACTTTGCAATTGATCATTCACTGCATGTAATTCTGAGGGTGTCACCCTGTGGTTAGATGTGCAGATAATTTGAGCAAATATAGCTGCAAGCAAAATTTGGGGAGTTTGATTTCAAGTCTTTCAGACTGGAAAATCTGAATAATATCCTGCCATAATTTTTAGGGGAATTATGTCAAAGCCTAAAAGTGAAGAAGGAAATCTAGGTATTAAAACACTTACACAATCTAGAACTAAATATAGAAACCCTAAAGATAATCTGCAAAAGTTTCTGTCTCATGATCTTAAACTATCTGAACTCTTGATTTTCCTACTTCCCACACAGTTTGTCATCATTTCTTGTGCTGTGCCATCAAAGATAAGTTGTAAGTAGACGTGAACAAGAAGTTTCATGTCATTTAACCTAATTAATTTGGTCCTTTTGTGAAAATTATTCAGTCAGATTTCTTCGAATGGATTGGAGTGTAAGCACCTCCAGCATGAATTATGTTATGTTCGAGTTTCCAATTTGCTTTCCTTGTGTATTAGGGAAGGTGAACTTCTTCAATCAATTAAATTTCTACAGAAAAATGGTTCATAAATTTCATCACCATAGGTGAATTCCTTTCAAAATAAAAGAGAATACGCAGATACAAATCACTGTCCAGTTCTTGCTGAAAAGCCCTGGTGTTTGTCTTTCATATACCTGTCCATATACCTGAAAGTATTTAAATAGCAGAATTACAGGTGTGTCCACTCTGTGTTCATTGCTTCATTTCCAGTCTTATTTTTCAGGCCCTATTCTTGTTCATTTCACCCACAAGTGTTTTTCCAAAGTTGGACGAACACACAGTTTTCACATTAAATTTTCAGTTTCTAAAAACAGATTTGGAATTATGCAAGACATGCCCTGCTTTTGGAGAATGTCACAACAGAAGTGCTTCTTTTAAAGGACTTTGAAATACATTCATTACAGTAATGCTCCTGCCCTGGAAACCTTAGTACCTTTCTGGCACTGGAAATCCTCACTCTTCCATTTGTGCCATTGCCGAGCACTGATATTGTGTGACTTTCCCTTCACTTCTGTGTGAGGGAGATGAAAACAGAACTAATTTATTCTGATTTATGAAAGGCTTATTTCACAAATAGGCTTTAGGGAGCACTTTAAAGCATACAAAAGTGACTTACCAAAGAGAATAACAAGTTAATCTACACTCACAAAAGAAGCAAGCAAACATAACCAGGTTCTGAGCCAGCTCAGGACTTCCAGAAAATCGATGTCCCCAAAAGAAGAGCCATTTGAATCAGCTAAAGGAGAAGACAAGGAGTATCAGGCATTAGGGTATGCACTGCTAGCCACCACTTAGGTATTCTTGTAACTTAAAATCAGTAAGGATCCTTGAGTCATCTTCAGTCGTGGTTTCGTAACCAAAGCCTCAAAATCCTTGTCTAATTAACCACATGGATAGCAATTTAATTTCAGCTTCATCAGGGACTCTGAGGAAATCTGAAGCTAAGCTTGCTCATTCTCCTGAATGAAGATGAGCACACACAAAGGGTGCACTGGGTTCATGCAAGCACAGTGAAGATTAAACATTTTGGCTACAAATGGGAAGCTTGTCACCAACTCAACAAGCACAAGGTCTAGAAAATGTTTGGGCTCCAAAAGTGAATCTACGCAGAAGTAAAACTGAGTTTGTGTGAGGAGATAAATTGCACTTTAAAAGTTTTAAAAGTTGCCTGATGGCTTTATTGGTCAAAATGTCCCTGCCAGCATTAGCACAACACAGCATGAAAACACAGCCTCTATTAGCTGATTCATTCAGCAGGAGCACCGATCAAGCAGAGTAAAGTGTAATTTTTTTTTTGTTTTTTGCTTTGTATGGTGTGTGGGAAGAAATTATAGCCTTCAATAAATATATTTAAATTAAAAAAAACAAAACAAAACAAAAGCAAGAGTCCTTTATACTGGAGTGACAGCAGATCCACATAAGGATGATATTGCCACAGAGTAAGTGCATAAAGCAGCAGACAGGCAATGCAATCTATTTCCTTCAGTATGCGAAAGTGCATCATTTTGGCAATTCTAAAGCAGGCTAACAGGAAGTCATCCTTTCACCAGGCAGTTTGTTACCAACAACTTCACTTAGCGTAATTATATTTTGACTCTTAATCATGTTTCATGAAGCAGGTAGCATGCCTCTTTGTCTATTGAGAATTCATATGCCATTTACGAAGAATAAGTCTAAGAAATGCACAGTTTTCCCCGCAATTTCAACAATCATATTCCCCTTCATACTACATTCATGACAATAATCCAAAATCTTTCATTTCTCTCTCTAGCTGTAGCTCTGCAGGGCCTAGCAGCTATGTCAGAAGCAAACCCATGAAATCTGCTGAGGTGAATTGCAAAGTTCTTCTGAAGTTGTCTGTAATGATATTAAAAATATTGTGGTATTCTGAAATATCTTTTAGTGCAAATAAATTCACTTCATGATCATTCTGCCTCATGTATACTAGCAAGTACTAGCAATCCAAATTCACAGAACAGCCCAGAAGTTTGTGGCAGAAAAAGTTGGGGAAGCTTTTTGGTAGAGTTAGGTATACATGCCTCTAAGATAAATGGAAAACATGATAACATTCCCTATATAGCTATGAAAATTCTAGTAAGGTATTAAAAATAAAAAATAGGACAAGAGTTACCATAGTGAAGAATAACAGCATCAGATTTTTCACATTTTTTAAAACCTGCTTTAAGACTGCATGGTCAAAGTCACCACAGATGAGGACACAAAATGTTTCACTATGCAGGGAAATAGCAAAAATCACTGTAGGAAGCAGAATGGTAGTGGCAGATATTTGCTATCAGCACAGTGCAATGGTGCAGCTTTAGAGAGGCTGGACACCCTCCCAGGCTCCTCTTTTCCCAGCACAAAGCTTGAGACATGAAGCCTTGCACTTTAGGAGATGATTTTCTCTCACTTTTTGTATGTAACTGAAGCAAGCCCTATAATATTTACCAACTTGTTGCTCTAATTGTTTCTTGAATAAAGGTCCCTGTGACAGGAGACAAAGTAAAACTCTACGGACTCTGAAGCATTAAGAAAATGAGTGTTCTTAAGTTCACTAGCATTTGTGTCTTTTTGTCTGAGTCCATATTTTTCTTGGTATTTCCAGGAGAAGTAAACACTGAAAATTTAGTCGTGGCTCTTGGCTTTTCACTAGTTTAAAAAACAAAGCCATTCAAATGTCACCAGCACTTTACTACAACAGATTTGCATAAATATATCTTAATCCCTACCCACTCACAAATCTTAAAATTCAAAATAAGTTTTCACGAGGTTCTGGAACAGGGTTTGAAAAGGGAAAAAATGAGTGCCTTTTTAGCACTGTTCCTTTTTGTCTATCAGTTCTTGTATATCTGATGTCTGCAGTCTGGGGAGCAGGGGGATGTTTCTAGCTGTCTCTTTACCTTGCAAGAGAGGTGCTAAATACAGAGGGAGAAAGGCTGAGCTGGTGGACTGATGGGGAGAGAGCAAGGGTAACAGCTGAAATTAGCTAGAATATTATAAAAAGCAACAGGAAACCTGTCAGCAGCCTTGTAAATGAAGATATGGCAAGATGAAAGAGAAGCAGCTGGGGACAGTTTCATATCTTAGAAAACAAATCCTGTTTTCGTGTCATAGCCACAGCTTGTCACCTGAACGTGCATATCATGGTCTTGATTGTTCTTGTTTATTGCCTTTCAGGTGCCCTTTATCTCTTCCCTGGGCAAAAACTTTGGGCTTCAGCTTGGCTACAGCTGAGCAGGACTCTCTAACACCCGTAGAAAATAGATTTATACTTGGTGAGGATCTGGCTTCCTACCTTGTCACTGAAATAGGAACAAGAGCTATAGCTTTTAAAAGGACCACTTATTACTGACAGTGAAGCAGCCAGAGTGACCAGAGCAGCTGGAAATTGGTGTCTCAGAAAAGCAATTTGGGGATTTCCAGGCATTCTTTTTAGTGCTATATTTGTGCCAAATGAGGACTCAAAATGCAATTGAGAAAGCTCTTCTAAGGCACGTTGAGGTGTCTCAACAGAAAGACATTAGCTGAAGAAAGGAAAAACTGCAGAAAACAGTCAAATTGCTTAAGATAATTGAGCAGTCAGATAGTCCATTAAAGCCCACAGCATTCTGGTGCGCAGCAGAAACTTCTGGCTGAAGTGGAGCAGAAATCTTCCCACAGCAATTCTCTGGGCAGTGCAAATACAACTTTTGGCTTCGGAGCACATTTTGCTAGAGAAGAACACTCTGCCCTGTTTGTTCATTACTGGCTGTCAGTACCCTTCCTCCCCACTCCACTAATCCAGGGAGCAGCAATCAGTCACTGGTATCACAGATACCCAATGCCTGCATAAACCTCCAGGCAATATGCAGCACGTTTTGGAGAACCAAAAGGATAGGAGCAGCAGGGAGGGTGCAGAGGGCAGGGTAAGAGCAACCACAGCAAGGAAGCTAGGCTGTCATGGGGCAACCCAGAACCAGAACCTATTATGTATAATGTGTCAGAAAAAGTTGGGGTAAGAAAATGTCCAAAAGCAGGGTTGACAATTAGAGTGTTTCTGCAATGAAAAAAATTAGCGTCAAGCTAGACAGGTCTCCTATGGGTCAAAGGGAGATGCTGAGAAATAACTTGTCTGACTAGGAAGCAAGCCAGACCAGGAGGAAAGGGAAAAGCCACAATGTCACTGAAATGGAAGAGAACCATGGCCAGTAACAGCAGAGCAAACATAATCATGATAAGACCATAACACTTTCCTGAGAGGAAGATGGAGAAAATGAACACAGGCATTGGCATAAAGTCTTTTGCAGTTTTCCCCAACTTTTTGTTAATTCCACCACAATGTAATACATCCATTTCAGATAGAAACCAATCTTCTGAAGCCTTCTAATCTCCTCTTAACCTGAAAATGGGAGAGAAAATGTATCTTCCTCTGCAATATCTTTAGATTTTTTTCTTTCTTTCTCCTCGTCAAAATCCCAGGTCTTTTTAGTCCTGGGAAATGTCCCTTGTATTTCATTCTCGCTGAATGCCAAACACAGGTTACACCAGATAAATATTCTTATGGTATCAATGACTAAATCCTTCTTCTGTAAAACTTAACCATGATGTTAAGAGGTGTGAAGAAGAGAAACCCACTTCCAGTAACTCTCTGCTGATTTGTCTCCAATAGAGGATGTTGTCTCCTCTCTCTTTCCGGTAAAGGAAGCCTGCGTGATTCTACAAACACATCTTCCATATTTCACAGATATTGGGAGTGGATGGGTCAGCCAGTGATGTAGCATGTTAAAGTATTGAGGGAGAGGAGAAAGGGACTCATTTGCTTTTTTTCTCTTTGTCGTAGACTGTCCAGGATAGTCTGGGAACCCTTTTGTGAAGAGGGCCTCAGTTGTGACCTCACTGTGCTCCACTGTGCCTTTCAGGTCCATTCAAGCTTAGCAGGCTCCTGTCATTTACAGCCTTCTGACTGTAGATTTTTCCTGCCTTATGAGGTTGCAAAAGTCTCATGGGATTGCACAGATTGAGAATACTACTTTGTTAGGACAGTGAGGGTCTTAGCATACAAATGACAGATGGGCAGCTCTTAGTAAACACACAAAAAAAAGAGAAAACGTAGTCTGAGACAGACAGCTTAACTGTTTTCTGCAGGGCTAAGCCTGAGGAATAAAAAGAAGTATAAAAACCCAATAACCTTTCCTGTTGGGGTCAAGTGGTTGTTAAACTGGTGTCTGGACAATATTTTCTTCCATCCTCTGCCTGCTTTTCAGCTGATTCATAACATCACAAGCATCAGCCCAGATATCCCCAATGTACTTCGTGGTAATAGAAAAATATGCAGCATAGTAGTTACTTTATCCAAGCATACAAGAATATTTTCTTTATTTTTTTTTCTCCTCAAGTATCCTGTGTTTTTTAAAATACATACTTCCACTTTCTAAGGAAGAACTATTTATAAATTACATATCTCTGGAAAGAGTACCAGTAACAATAATTTCACATGGCAAGCTTGACACACCAAAAAAAACAGTGCTCTATGTTGCCCTTAGCAAAAGTTTGACCAACCACTAATTATATTTTTAAAAGCTGAATGATAAAAAAAAAAAAATCTATATATATTAAGACCTGTGGCTAAGTTAACTGCACAAAGAATCTAATGGTGGCACCATGGCATGATGGGTGAAATGTGAGTGGTCTGGAATATCCCTGTGCCAGAGGCAGTCCAGCTAATGCAGGTGGTTATTGAGTGCTTAACTGGGGGAGACTGAAGGAAGAGTAGCTGGAGGAGCCTGTTGTAGCTGAAGATGGATATGGATTTTTGAGTCTGTTCTCACAGTCCTTTCCTAGATGACCTCTGCCAGCCTTTTTATTGGTTTTGGTCACAAAAAATGGCAATATGAAGCACCACAAGGGAGGCTGTGTAAAGTGCTGAGGCTGAAGAAAGGAAAAGGAAGAAAGGAGTCAAGGGAAGAAGATGGAGGAAGGGAATTAGGATTACTCATATTTTGTCTCTCTAAACAGCAATCTGTCATGAAGAGATCCTTGTCTTTCCTTGTGATTACAGGAGAGCACTATTTAATTTACTATCTGCCATCCAAGCTTTAATAACGGCCGGGCTCGATCAGCTTTGCGTGCGTTACCGAGATGCGTCTGGATAATATTTGTCTAATCTAGATATTTGTCTGTCCCCCAATCCAGATTAGCAGCAGTTTTCTGATGGAAAACAGACTCTTGGATCTTTGTCTTGCATCTACCAGCTTAGCCTCAATTCAGGACATACCAACAAGCATTTTGGTAGCCCATCTCCAGCTATCTCCTCCACACCTTGCTGCAGCAGACACAGCAGAGGAGTTGCCAAGTCGAGAAAATGAAACCACACCTTCTTTCTCACAGGATAAGGAAGAGTAATATGGAATATATTGGTTTTACTCTAATAAGTAAAACACCAGAAAGATCATCTGCATCATCCCCTCTGTCTGATCCTCTCATAACAAAACCATCAGTGTCTGCTTTTTGATCCTTAAACAGCAAAACTGAAAATCCACTTTGAAAAAACTTTGTAATCTTCAATTGAGCCAGTTGGTAGAACGCAGATGCAAAGAATGAGATGTCTTGCCATTGGCTGTAATCTAAATCTAAAGACACTAATCCCACAGAGATACATTAAAGTCAGAGAGCCCATCAGGAAGGCAGATGGCAAAATAAACAATTCCAAAAAAAAAAAGCACTAAACCCCTTGCTGGCACCTAACAGTAACATGGGTAGGACAAATCTCACCAGGGTGGGGAATGTTAATAGCTGTTTGTGACAAAGTGAAATAGAATGATTCGAGTTGACACTTATGCTCCCATAAATCTGCCCAACACCTCTGTTACTGTTTTGACCTGGGACTTCAGCCTTTGCTTGGGATGCTGAAAGCTGCTTGCATTAAGGAGTCTGGCATGTGATGGAGCCCAGCATCCCTGACACAATTCACTTGCTGCAGAGACTCCTATTTCCTGGCAGGCAGGGGGACTCACCTGACAGACCACAGCCTTTGTTCACAGCTCCCAGCCCATTTCTGCCAACGCTCTGCCCCGCAGGTCTGTCTGCAGGTGCTCTCCCTGGGCATGTGCAGGGCTGAGGCTGTCCAGGGTTTCATTGCTGCATCTCCCTCAGCTTTTTTGAGGGGTAGTTTCCTTTCTTTCTTTTTCTAATTATCCATCAATCAAAGTTTTAGACTCTGTTTTCTATGTCAAATCCCAGGAAAATCTGCAGCTAGATAAATCCCGTGTTTCAGGTCCTGCCTGATATGTCAGCTACTGTGTCATTGAAAAGGAACTGAATTGCTGCCTCCAGGAATTCAGAACTATGGCTGCTACACAGACCCACATCTATTACCTTTCTAATGCTATATGGGCACACGTTGCAGAACACGCTGTTCTCAGCAGGACACTCTCTGATCTAAGGTTGTTCTTGCTCAGGCCCCCATTTGAACACTCAGCTGGCCGGTTTCAGCAGGTGTCTCACCACCTGTGGTTTAGGTGCACTTTCCTGGGAGCTGGTCTTATTTCACAGTGAGAGACAGCTCTGTCCCTGGAGCACTGTAGAGGGAACAGGCATAAAGGGAAAAGTGTCTACTTTTTACTGCTTCTCTGATGTATTTCACTCAACCAGTCACCCTCCATGTGCTCACCACTATGTGGAGTGCCAGAAGACCTGCTGTGCCCAGTGAGGAGAGGGAGAAAAGCCTTGTTTCAGTGTCTATATTTTATATATCTCACCAAAATAAGTTTCTCTTGATTTTGTTCTTCTAGTTTTAAATATCCCTTTAAAAAACTGTCAGCAATTCAAATACTCCAGGGAGCTATCCAGGAAGATAATTTCAAACCAAGATTAAACTCTGCTTCTTTGTTTCTGTCCTTAAAATCTTCTTGCTGCCACAGGTAATGGCAAAAATAGACTCCACCAGCTAAGCTAATCAAGAAGGCAGAAACAGATACCTCTGCAACCTCTGACAATTGCCTAAATAACTCTAGTGTCCTTTACTAGTATTGCAGTGACCTCTAGAAGCCTACTCTAAGTCCATTGGCTTCATTGTCCCTTACTGATTTATCCCAGACTTCCAGAAAGTTTCCTAAGCCTGAAAGGATGAGTACAGTACCGATGAAAAAACTGAAAAAACATGAGTGTGCTGATGAGAAACAGAATAGCCTAGAGCCCTCCATCTCTAAGCTGCTGATGTCTGCATGGTTAAAAATGGACTACCTAGGGCTATACGAACCCCTGGTGTTAGCCTGAACAATGCATTCACATCCATTTACCTGAAATCTAAATTTGGTTTATAGCATTTCATAACCACACAGAAGATGACAGCATCTCTTTAATGCTGAATCAGAGCAAAAAGTTTCCAATTTTTATGCATATCAGCACAAAAGAAACCACTTCCACTTACCCAGGAGTACTGTAGATCCATATCAGTTAGGGAATATGTAAGATGTGGCTGATGAGAAGAGCAAGTACAGTTTTCCCATTCTTCTATTTTTGAAATTAAGAAGTCACAAGGGCAGAGCTGGTTGTCAGGAAACGGCTTCCAGTCACTCCACAAGTGAAATTCTGTTTCGGAATGAATTGAAATAGTTCCTAAGTTATTAAGTCTGGAAGTGTATGAGCGGCCCAGAGACGCAGAAATAAAATCCGTCCTGGTCTCAGTCTCTTCTTTTCTCCTTGTGTTTTCTTTCCATGTCTTCTTGTCCTGAGGTTTTGTCAGCTTCATGCAAGAAGTTAGCACTTCTTCATCCTCTTCAGAGAGATAAGCATCTTCTAAGGTATCTTTAAAAATGCAAATTCTTGTTATAGTATGTTGCAATTCATAGAGAAAGTAGCACGCTTTTTAAAAAAAAATTCTTTACTTCACTCTATATAATGAAAAAGCCAAGGACTCTATTAAAAAAAGAAATTAAAAAACCAAAAAAGCTTCCACAAACAACCAACCCCCCAACAAACCCAAAAGCAAATAATTATGATAATTAGGGAGATGGAAAGGATTTTGTACTTGGTCAGGCATCTGAGCCAAAAGTGAGATTTATTCTCCGTTTGGTACATTCATCTTGTTCCCTCAAAAGTGTAGAAAATTTTATTAGTTCTGCCCATGAAAATTTGCTAACTGAATGTCATATTTCTGATAGTTGCAGAGAGTATGAGTTCAGCTGGAAAAGTTCTGTAAGTTTTTTGGACTATTGTCCCCCGCCCCTTGTATGTATGTTGTAGTCCCTATTCCCTCATGTATTTCAGCCCAAGCAGTGATTTGGCTAGAGCAGTAGTTCATCAGGTAGTTTAAACTCATTTTGCTAACACTGCTTTATAAATAATCATATAAACAAATGCATTGTACAACAAATGCACGCACTGTTAAAATAACATTGGCAAAACAAATTCAGAGGAAGAACTGTTGCACAGTCAGATCAGAGATCTATAGGAGACTCCAGAAAATCAGCTGAGGCCAGAATCAGTTCAGAATTCCTGGCTCTTATGGCCCTAGGCACTCAGGTATGATGACAGACGGACTCACTTGTCATACCTCAGACCTTCCTGCACTCGCAGATGTTACTGACTCATGGACTAGCGCTAGAAGTTATCTTCCCATTCGTGAATTTTGCCTTTCTGACCTGAAATGTGATGCAAAACTAGGAAACCCAAAGTGTCCCCAGCACGGAGACCCTGCTGTTATACAATTCTATTTATCTAGAACCTCCACTTGCGAGATGCACTGTTACAAAACTCCAGCTAGTGTGACAGGAAACAGGTTTTCACACTATGAGGAAGTCAGCGCTGGAGTGGTATCACGGTAACATCTCAGTTGGGGGTTGATAGTCGTGGGTGGTGAATGACAGACCAGGACAGGATTGTTTACAGTTATGTTCAATCCAGTGTCATTTGCCAAATGTTGGAAAGAATGCTGATGTGATGCTGTACTTACTGAGAGGGACCAGAATGTGCTTGACATCTTCCAAGCTCTGTGTACTTGTTTTCTTTGTTCGGACCAATTTCTGCAATCGTTTTAATGTTCCTCTGGACTCGGCTTTATTGTCTGGTTCTGTACCCTGACCCAAAAAAAACCCAAACCAAAAATAAAAACAAGAAAGACATAAAATTATTCAAACCCTACAAATGAAAACTAAGGGTAACATGGTGTTTATCTTGAGAATGACAAAGTATTGGATTCAAAGAACTGATCATTGACACAATGCTTTAAAAGTTAGGCTCTTCCTTGCTTTGGACTAATAGGTAAAAAAGGGAAAAAGGCAACTCACAAGAGACATCAAGCTTAGGCCAGTATTCATATTGCTGTTTACATATCACTTTTCTTGAATACCTGAGTATTACTGAATACTTAATTCCAGAATTGTTCCAGAAAACATTTTAATATATGCGTCCACTTACATTATCTAGAAGCATTTTAAGTGTGCACAGAAATCCCAGATGTGGAGAGTTACTGCATTTAAATGTGTATGGGAGCATGTTCTGAAGTACTGGTGTCTTTCTCCAAGACCTTATTTCATGTCCTGGATTAAATGACAATAATGTAAAGGCCAATTCAAATCTGCAATTGTACACACCAACAAAGTCCTACTGAGAAACTCCGGGTTTAGATACTACAGCCCCCTGGAGCAGGAACTTGGTGAACATGCAGCCATCTCACATACTTTACATACTTACGTTAAACAAGCTGCCTGAAAATCACTCCAGAAACACTAAAGTTTCCTTCTAACCTGACTCTGAACTTCTCTTTGAGCTTCAGAGATAAATTTCATACTCTGACAGCAAGTAAGTTCTATTCCATAGTCATATGCTCTGTTTCATATAGGGTATGTGCTTTTCATTGAAACGAAACAAAGAAAAGCAAAAGTAGAAATGAGGAGACCAAAATACACCAGTGGCTGCTTTTTGGAACAATACTGTCTGGCTTCCCTGCATATTCAGATGTTTGATTTCAAACCTTGAAAGGGTTTGTACCAAATGATTTGCACAACCACTTCATCTTGCTCCAGCTATAAATTGGCATGTAGGTTTAATAGCTTACAGACTCTACTATATCCTCCTCATTTAAGAACAATGCACTAACACAATATTGGAAATTATCTTGAACCAAGCAGCACCTAGTGAAATAAACATATACCCACATGCCTAAAATTACACCCAAAAAAATCTGAAACTATTTTATTCTTTCTGGCACTGTTATGATAAAATACTCTTAGTTGCATAAAAACTTAGTAGTAGTAGTAGTAATAGTAATCTGTGTCTAGATACACCTTTCAGGGTTTCCTTCATGGGTGATATAAATCACATTGATGCTGATGGAGCCTGTGCTGACATCTTTCCTTAAGGATAGGACCTTAGGGGTCCTCCTTCTTTAATCACAGTAATGCAGAAGTTCCCATAGTGGATGGCATTTGGGTTTAGACTCCCTCCTTCTCGGCAGCATGTTACATTCCTCGTAATCTGCAGTGTCCTGGAAACTGGGAACCAACTGCAGGGACAGAGCAGGAAGCCAGAGAGTTGACACCTTTTCATGTGTCCAGTGTCTCTTGTAAGTCGTGGCTCAATTCTTGTCTTAGTTTTGCAGTGAATTTCACACCTGTAAGCTGCACTTCACTCTCAAAGTGCCACAAACTGAACTCGTCACAGATGAAATTAAAACAAAAGACACTTTCCAATTTCAGCTGATGAGCTCCAGCTTCTGGTTGGTGTCCAACAGAGAGGATGTGAACACAGGTAGACCTCCCATAAAACACAGTGTGGACATCAGCTTAGCAGCACCGACTGTTCTGTTGTGCTTTTGCTGTCCTTCATCTGTGTGTAGATTTCTTTCCTCTTCCAAATGCAAGATAGCAGGAGTACATTTTTACTTTAGCTAACGAGAGAAGCTGAGGTGCAATTTTTCAGTCTCTCATTGTGAGATGTCTTTGCAAAATAAATCACAGTGGTTTAAAATGCTAATATTGCTCTCATATTAGATCTCTTGTAGCAATAATAATTTGTTCACTTATAAGTAACGACACGAAAGCAACATGATGACTTTGATTTATGATCTGGGATTTCCATCATGGAGACATCAAGATAAATGGAAGATAATCTATTCAGATAATTTCATTAATGGCAAACTCTAATCCTCTTTTCCTTAAAAGCACTCATTTCATAGAGGCTATTGTTAGGGAAAAGTCATAAGTGCTTAAATAATAAATGCAGTAACCCCCTTTCATGGAGAAAAGAGTTCATGCAGTATCAGCTGGTGGTGAGACAGCTTTTAAATTTACAGTATTTTATTTTGGCTTACCTAAGCATTCAAATACAGAATTTTATCTGCCTAACCAAACATTCTTTGCTGTAGAAACCAGACAATCAGGTGAACTGTGCTTTTCCTCAATCTATAAGCAAAGCTATCTATAAGAAAAGTATTCCCACATGAACAAGAACCAAGAATATTATTGATTTCCCTACTTAATGGGTTTTAGTGATGAAAAATCATGTCACATCACAAATCAAAATGAATTGTGTAAAAAAATAAATCACAGGCTGCCCTTTAGTTGCAAATAATTTGCATGAAGTGTGCAGGAATACTTAAGCACAAAAATATACATTTGAAAAATGCACTTCTAAAATGCATTACAGAAGAAAGACCTAAATTGTGTCTGATAAACTGTTTCCAGTTTATCCGAAGGTATTTTAAATACCTTAGAAATCTTAGCACAGTGAGATGTTATGAGGATTAACCTGGTGACAGAAATGCAGCAATTTGGGAGCTAAGTGTAAAACACTGCTGGTCAGATTCCAGGAATCTCAGTCCTGTTGAGTACTCTCTTTCCTGGGTGTAACTGCATTAATTTCAATAAAACTACTTGCACAGCATGTCACTTCTCAGCATAAAGAATTTAGTCATGGCACAGTCTAATCTCTGTGATTTTTCTTCAACGGCTTTGCCTTTCCCAAAGAAGTGCAATGATTTAATCATGACTACAAATGCACTTAAATTCAGAGTACAGTGTAATACTGAGAAGACAAAAATTAGTGTGTGTTTACTGTGTCCACAGTGCTAATTGTTATGGTATCATAAAAATATTTGGAAAGTTTCAGTAATAACCTGGCTGCACATAATGAATATTAAAATAGTATATGATGATAGACAACTTTTTGCTCTGTTTAAAAGAGTTCTGTAAAATGCACTGAATTTGGATAAATCTTTTGTTAAAAAATGTCAGTAAAGCCATGGTCAACCAGTGTCTATACAAACTTCTTTCATGTGCTCCTGCCCATATATATCTGACCTTTAAATATTCCCATGATGCTGGTCTGGTACTCTATCTAGTTTAAAATGAGTGCAGAGTCAGACTAAGCAGCCTAGGATTATAGGCATATTCTGTCCTGGGAACCACAGCAATAACACAATATTCTATAAATGATAAAGAAATATCATGATTAGTAGCAGAGCAATAAAAGGTATTCTACAGAAGTCAAAGTTATATCATGATTAATAACATGGATATGAAAAAAGATCTTTCAGCTTTTGGAGAAGGAACATATAGCACAGGAAAAACCAGCCTGTTGTTCTCACTGCTGGTGAAAAAAAATGAACAATTCTCATGGCAACTCACCATTTCACTGTTACCAGGCACACCTGGATTGTGAACTCGTGGTGGAATCCATTGCTCATAGTTTATCACCTAGACAGTAAGAAAAGTAAAATAAAAAAACCAAATCAAAACAAAAACCTTACATGAGATAAATAATCACAATTAGTATCATGTAATTAAATATAGATGAGAGCTCAGCCATTTTTCAACCCGGTACTGTGTGGATATGAAAGTAAAAGACTGACATACACCAGCTGATACCCACTGAAATCGTTTTGGTATTGAGCTCTCTTGATTTCCTCAGTTTTCTGGGACTCAGTAACGTCTTGGAGACGTTACAGTCAAAAATGGTACCATGGCAGAGCTGTGCATTATAGTATGGGATCCTTGGATCTCATCCTAGATCTTGGCTTTCCTTGCTCAATAAGCAGGAAAGCCAGAGAAGACTTCCCTCAGCAGCAACCCCCAGCTGAGGAGCATCACTGATGCAGTTCTGAAAAGGCTCTTGCTTAGTTAACCTCATTTTTCCTGGGATGTTGAGCACCAGGGGTGTGAATTTGAACTGGGTTAACAATGTGGAGAAAATGGGATGATCCTCAGAACTAAGACAAGATTATTCACACTCTCATCTCCTGCCCATAAGCCATTTGTTGGTCACAGCATCCTCAAGAGAGGAACACAATGGGAATACACCTTCCCTGGGGCACTGCTGCTAGTGGGCAAGCCTGAGAGTGCCTACAGCTTATCAGGAAAGTAATGAACACTGGCCTGTTTTCTTCATGAATATGAATGACACGTTGAAGGCTGAATGCAACCTAAGAATTTACGTGAGAAATGAGGCATGAAACATTTCTGAAAATGTATTAGCCCAAAGACTGCATTACTTGATATTTTATGTCCTTCCCAATATGCTACAAAGGCTTCGAGCCATCAAGAGAGCCCTGCTAGACATGAGTAAATAAGAATAAAGGTATGAAAAATAAATGCAGAAAGTAAAGGTACTTTTTATGGTAAGGTACAATTATTGCAGTGATGCTCATGCTATATCCCTCAACCTGTACTTCTGTTTCAAGCCCCATTTTCCAGCACTTACAGAATGAATAGAATGAATGAATGTCAATTTAGGAAATGGAGAAGGATTAAAGCTTTTGTGAAGCACTCAGGGAAACTTATTTTCTTTCCCTTTTTTTTTTCCTTCAACAAGAGAAAAAAATCTAAGGTGTTCATCTGTGCTATTTACTCGTGCTTGTGAATTTGCCTTTTCCATGGCCCACAGAACCACATACTCCCACAGACCAGCTGAGGCAGGAATGCTGAGGATTGTCTAATGCAACCCCCTGCTCAGAACTGGTCACCAGAGCAAGTTGCATGGGTCTACCTCCTGACAGGAGTGTCTCCAAAGATGAACTTCTCTAGAAAGCTTCACCAGTGTCTGACCTCCCCTTATGCTAGAAAAGTGCTTTCTTTATGTTAAGTGAAATGTCCTGTGTCTCAGTTTGTGCCCATTGCTCCATCACATTCCTGCGAGTAGCCGCCTGTAATTCTCTGGACTTTCTGGGATAGCTCAGTGGTGTGACCTATCCCACCCAGTTCTGTGATCCTGAGGCTGCAGTTGTGCAGCTGCATGCAGACTTCGAATTCCTCCTGTCTGTTCCCCATGCTGTGTGCATCAAAAGGTCACTTATTTGTGCTGATTTTGCAGAAAAAGCTTTCCCCACAATGCTGTTCTCTCAGCATTTCCTTGTTTGTGTGCATAATATAGTGCAGCAAATGAATACAGCTTTAATCAGACTATTTTGGAAGCTTAAAGGAGAATTATATCAATGGTACCTTGATGATAATGAAGGCAAGAGGTAACAATCACTAAAATTCAAAATAACGTCATTAAACTTGAAATTTTTATAAAAGCAAGTGCAATAGGTCTTAAATTGATACCAAAGTTTGGAGGGATCTAAGGCCCTGTAGTCCATCATTCATGAACCCCAAAAAAGCATCTTCAAATACTTTGAGAAATCAAAAATAGAACTTTGCTTCTAAAATGAGGCAAGTGGTTCATGGGGAAAAGTTTTAAGGGATTTTATGGGAACTCATACTTAAAGCAAACATAGGCCTTATTCCCTTTTTCCCTCCAGAGTCTGTCATGTCTGAGGAATGACCTCCAGGATCTTTACCAGGAGCCAGTCCAAAAGCTGCCATGGTAGGATATGGGCAAAGCCAGAGATCCCTCACACTAAGGGAAGAACTATTGTAGGAAATTAAAGAATAAACTTTCTCCACAATACTTAGAAAATGGGAGGAAGAAATCAGAGAAAGAGAATGAGAGATGTAAAAGAAAAAGAGCTCTTTTCTCCTTTCCTTTCTCCTCAGCTACTCTTTTGGCATCTGGGAGAAGAGATAATCATGGGAGCAAACTAACAGTGTAGGGACAGATAAAACCCCGAGGGAAAGCAGGAGAAACCTGGGACACACTGACTTTCAAGGCACTGGTTTCCAATGCAGTTGTCTGTCCCCCGATATGCAGATAATTTGACTCTTTTTTTAACCCAGATCTTGACATTGTCCTATGCTGGAGCTGAGCACTGCCTAAACATTGGGTCTTCACAGTCCTCTGTCTTATCTCAGATGCCTTCAGGGTGATGAATGTGCATTTTTTTCTTGTTTTTAACCTAAACATCCAAAAGGGCTCCTGACATTGTATAGAAACAACAGAGGAAACTCAGCTCGGAGCCTTTTCTAAAGTTTAATGCTCGCCTTGAATTTAAAACTTTTCTGCAACGGAAAATGTAATAGATTTTTCAGCTTCTAAATAATTTTATGATATTAATTCCTCATTTAGAACACACACATATATACAGGTGTGTTACACATTTTTAGTCCCAAACTGGGCAAACTGTTATGTCCTGTTATGTGACATCAGCAGAGCTAAGCTGGTTTGCCACAGACAGGAACTGAAGTAGCACATTATCAGAGCAAACATTGGACTGGAAGTAAAATAAAACCCAAACACCAGTCATTCAAATTCCAGAGCTGCAAGTCTTTCTCCTCACCTCTGTTGTTCACCAGCTGATGGGTTGTTACCTACTTTTATGTTGTTGTTATGACTATACAAACCCAAGGGTCAGAATTCATTAATTGCCCGTGCCAGTGGGATGACTAATACAGATTTAGGAAGAGGAGATATGGTATATGTTTACAGAAATTCAGAAAGCATTAGAAGACATATGCCAATATGGATCATGCAAGACAGATCTAAACACTTAGTACAGATCTTGCCAGACACAGTTCTAGCACATCAATTTAGCAGAAATGTATTCACTCAGGGAAGGAAAAGGTTTTCTAGACAATGAAATCCATATGGCCTGCATAAGAAAAATCATGAACAACTTTGGAAGTCAGCTGAGTCTTCTTTTAAAATCAGTTTCTACAATACAGAGGCATACTGAAGTATAAAATTTAGGCTAGGTAAATGATGAATGGAAACAAGGAATGAAATTTTATTTGAATGAAATTTGAGATTCTGAAAAAAAGAGTAGTTGTTTCACCTGACATGCTGTTTCCTCTATCTTCTTTCCTTGCAGCAAATGTATTCCATCAGCAATAATATTATCTTCTGTGAATTATGACCAAAAAAGAGAAAACATGCTTTAAAATGTCCTGCTTTATGTTTTCATGAGGAATATAATTTGAATTGCACTTGATGTTTTGAGCTGACATTTTGACTCTCTGAAGTTAATCTTTTATCATTTAAGCATACATTTTATCTTAAACTGCTTTGAAGTGAGACTGCAGAACAAATTGGCAAACTGACTCACAGAAAGAAAACTCATTCATGCTCATTTCTGCTTCTGTACTTACTCCCGTTTACTAACCCAGAACCCCACTGAGATTTTCCTCTTGCCCTGCTAATTTACAGCAGCAAAGCCTAGAATATTCATATAAAACTTAAGGGCAAAAACGATCTTTTCAACTGAGATCTGTTTACCTTAGATTAGATTAGAAATTGCTTTCAAAGGATGGACATCCTCCGATCTCTTGCAATGAAGGAATGTTTGGATGGGAAGAGTATTAACCTTCGCTACAACAATGAGCAATAATAGGTCATACAAGTCTGAAAAAATTATTTTAAGCAAGCCTACTTTGAAAGATCTACTTTTACTCCCAATCTTAAGGCAAAGCACCCACCACTGTACAACTGTAGGACAGCCCTAGTGATTAGATTCCATCAGAACAGATATCAGGATCACTCAGATACTTTGCAGGGAGGAAAAAAAACATGAAGAAAAATATCTGCTAATCACACCACATTTTTGAAAGTCACTAGAAAACAGCAGGATTATGTTGCTTTGGTTGGGTTTTTTTTTCTCATTAATCCTAATTTGGCATCCGTATTGCTTCTGTGGAATACCTTACAGCATCAGTAGTTCTCCTGTTTGCAAAAGAACACCTTATTTAACATACAGATCCACAAAAACTAACTGTAGGCAGGCGAGACTGATTTCATTGTATTCTCTACAATTAACAGAAAAAGAGAGAGTAATTCAGTGAATAATTCTGAGTGATTTATATTCTTTGGATATCACATGGAAAAGTGTCTGAATGTGACCATTAAAATTTCTATTTAAAGAAGCACATAAGATCCTGTTCCAGATTTTGTCTTAAGCACCTACAAATCTCCCTGAAGTTCCTGAGGGCTTGGTGTCTGACAATCTGGTTGTTTATTTCATTATATAGCTAGCTGGACTTCCAGGAGCGCCATAACTCATGTTAAGCAGTGCTCATGCAACACCAGATTAATATAACTGGGTTCTTTCTGGTCCTCAGGATAACTTGTTTTCATCTCCTGCAGGCATCTCTGTACACTGCAGCCCCATGCTCTGTGAGTGTACTCTGGAAGTTAAATCTTGCAGTGTTCAGCCTTTTGCCCAAAGTCCTCCTGCAGTCTAATCCAAAATACTATTACTGAGTAGATGTGTGCAAATGAACCACAGAAAACTGTGGGGCAACATATATGTCCTTAACCTGAAAGACTACCCACAGTGACACTGCTTTGGATGGAATATTGTTCAAACACAAATTAGAACAGCAAATTATTAAAGCAAACCCTAGTGGTTCCCCTCAACCACTGTGTCTTTTGATAGCCGTAGTAACCTGCACCCACAATGCTCTTACATTTGGCTTAGATCAGCTCTCCAGCCCACTGAATTATGGAATAAGGTATTTGTGTAAAAAAACAACCAAACAACAACAACAACAAAAAAACATGCAAAAGATATAGATGAACTACAAAGAGAGCTGCAGTGTTCTTGTCTTCCTAGTCTGGCCATGGGTACCAGTCACCCTCCTGTGGAACGAATTAGGAGCAGTGGAGAACTACATCCACTGGCTCTGAGAGGTGTCAGTTCTTTCCTGTGAGTCTCCATAATGTTTCATGGAAGCCCAATGACTGTGACTTCCACAGTCAGCTTTTCAACAATGATGTTTTTAGGCTGGCAGATCTCATGCTGATGATTTGCGTTTGGCCTTGTGAGCAAAGGCAGGTGCTCCCACTATTGTGTCTGTGGGATAGATACATTTTCACTGCATTTTCAGCCTAGAAAACTTGGGTTTGTAGATGTAATAATACACATGCTGTCATCAAGGGCTTCATCCAAAGGCTGCCAGTGTCTGTGGATGCCTCTACATTGATTTCAGTGGGATTTGAGACGGGTCTGTGGATACAGCTCTGAAGTAAGCAGAGAAGTCTATGCTGACCACCACACGTGGCTTTTTAAATCTAACAGAAATTCATATTATGCAACAGACTTGCAGACCTTGAAGGATTATCTCTGCTAAGAGAAAAGTTTGATCAATAGTGACGAATTATCTTGATCGATAGTGATACACTGTAAATCTCCTTGCAAAGGTTTTCACCACTGTGTGAAGGGGACTTCCCTTGAAATAATTTTACTGCAGTAGGGGAAAGGGAGATTTTTATTTAGCTGCCAGCTTTGCTTTCTGTTCCCTCTGGGCCCCTGCCCTTCAATTACAACACTTGTCAGCTTTTAAAATGTGCACTGCTTCTTTTGCATGCTTTGGATATTTAAAAGGGTAGAAAATGCCTGGAGTAGAAAAGACTTTGGAGGAAGGTCAAAAAGTTCTGCTTTCTCATTCAGCCTCTCCCCACTTCCAATCTGGTAACCTCTGGAGTATCATTTGAAGAACCATTCCAAAATGGTTTTGGTTAGAAGCAAGACTTGTGCAGAGAGAACTGCCTAATATTTCTTTCACCTGTCATTAGAACCAGTTCCTTGCAAGCCACTGAGACCTACTGAAGGTCCCTTTTCCCCTCACTAGTTCAGCACAAGATCAGAATTCCTCTAAATCTTTCTGTCCTGTCTTATTTCTGGTTCTGGTTCAAGAAATCGAATTTGCCCATAGATGGGCAAATGCAATAGGTATTGAAATTTCCAGATTTCCAAACATTTAAGAGTTTAACTTCAAGTGGTGAACTGAAGAAAATCCAGAAGGAAAGTTGGTACCCTGTCCTTTGCTTTCTTTGACATATCCAGGTAATTGTGGAATCTTCTATCAGTGGATGATCTCTAGGCTATTTGTGCAGGAGATATTTCCAGTTTTTTGGTTTAAGTTGAGAACAAAACATACATCCACTTTAATCTCACATATCTTTGTTTTTGCTTCTGCTGAGCCTTGTCTGGTTTGGTCTGATTATGCAAGAGTAAGAGATCTACCTTAACTTTGAAAAGTACAAATATAAATGCCATTCCTGGAAGCAACATCAAGCAGATTATCAAAGCATTTTGATTTTTGAACTCCAGTTTGTGTTTAAATAGGCGAGATGACTGCTCACTTGTTAACACTCAATGTTATTTTAACGAATTTATATTGGTACTCTCTTAAACAGTGTCATTAGCAACTTCCCATATATTAGCTGTAAGGTTGTTTTAATAAAGTTGGTAAGAACAGGTTTAGAAAGAGAATCAAAGTACTTGCACCTAAAATTTTGCCAACTCTCCTTTGCACCTGCCACAAAAGGTTTTCTTCTGAGAAAAGTTGCGCCCTTTCCCTGATGGATATCTGGAGCAGTGTAAAATATCCAGGAAACATGGATTACTACAGCTGGCAAGCCCTGTACAACACAGCTATGGCAATTCACTGTAGGGAAAGTCTCCTTTGGCCCATGGACTACAGAGTGAATTGGTCACAGAGTGTGTTCTTAGCTTCCCAGTTTTGAGATAAGCTTTATTTTAACTACTTTTTCCCCCCTTGAGGACAAAATAAATCTCTAAAACACCTGACAAATTATTTAGCTGGATTATTGGTGAAAAATGAGAAATTTTCCTAGGTGCCCTTTTAAATACTTTGTGGAAAATGCAAAATCAGCTGAAATATGTTTAGCAATTACCTTCAAGCTGACAGTGCCTTCTGATGTACGAATCATTCTCCGGCTTCTTGGAACCCTGCCAAAGTGTGCCATTCACATTTTTCCTGTCTAAAGCAAAAGCACAGAGAGCATTCACCTGAATTCATAGCAAACCTGTGAAATAACAGGAAATTCCATAAAAATAGCATCAGAATGCAAATCAAACAAGCTTGCAGAACCCTGGAGCATCTGCTCAGATATGGAAATGAACTGATGATTTTGCAATATAGGAATTTGGATGGATGCATGGATAATATTTATTATGGTCAGACTTCAGGTTGTATCATCTTTTGCTGTGGTCTAATACATCATTTAGCACTGTTAACACATGATCAGAATGATTGTTATCTTAACCCTGGATTTAAGACCTATGATCCCACAGAACATCTGTGCCTTTGTTTTGCTTTCAGGAATTGTGGAATTATTATTATTTAAGTCTACCATTAATGAGCTAGAGTTTGCAAGGAATAGCATCAAAGATGCCCACAGTGATGCCCCATGGACTCCAAGGCTTGGACTGTCTCAGCCTGGATGGCAGAACTAGGCTGGCTTTGAGAAGGAGATGGTCATTCTCCTGCTCCCTCAGTGCTCATGCTTCACAACGTGTAGATCACTATTAGGGGTTTGTGCTTTCTGGGTTTGCTTGGTTTGGTTTTGTTGAGTTTTATTTAATGTTGGGTTTCAGTTTGACTATTATGTCAGAAAATTTTCTTTGTGAAATCTCTTGTTGATCCTGTCGGGTGCTGGGGATTCATTACAGCCTGTTTGCTGTAGACCAAATGATGCCATCCTGCGTGAAAGTCTTCCCAGTGCAGGGCTGCAGAGTGAAGCCTTAACACAGGAGAGCTTTCATCTGCCTGAGACACATTGTGAAATAGAGCCACATCATTACAGGCACACACAATAACCTTTTTACTCAGCAAGGACTAGATACAACAACTCAACAAAAACTCCAAAGAATAAATGAAAGCATGATGACAGGAAGCTCTCACTGAAAAAAAAAAATTTTACTTTTAAGAACCTGATAATTATTTCCTATAGAGGATTTACAGAATAGAACCCATTGAAACACAAGTGTAGATGATAATACACAGTGTTTAACAAAACCCCTGAATTTCCTTCTTGGTGAACTTGTTTGTGAAAACTCTCACAAAGTAGTTTAAAATGGGAAAGGGCAGGGACCTGAATTTTCTTAGATCAGAGACATTTCAGGGTTTTATTGAAATGATTAAAAGAAACACTGGACATGCTGAGTATTTCTAGTGCTGTGCCATAAAAGGTTCTTTATCTCAAAGTGGTTTCTGTGTTTAACAAGTTTGTTTTCAATATCTACCTACAAATGTGTGTGGAAAGCAGGGAAGAGGGGAGAATATATTGATAGCTTAATTCTATTTTTCCCTTTCCTTTGTATTTGCTCCAACAGCTGTAAAACAAATCAGACCCTTAATTAAAGTTGGCTCTCTGAGATTAGCAAGTAAACAGTAAATTATTTAAGCAGCTACTAACCAAATGCTTCATTTTCAGACATGGACTTCTGGATGGATCTAAAAGAATTAAAAGAATTTACCATTAGCTGAAAGTCAGAATGAAAAAATTAAAGCGTGTTTAATCAAATATGGGTATTTTCAAACTAATTCTTCAAAGCAGGGCAGAGGGATTTAGCTGTGCTATTCCCACTGGCTTTAATTGGAGTTACTTCTCTCACTCACCCAATCATCTACTCCCACATGCCACACAAAGCTCTGAAAGCATATGAGGTTTCATTCTGCAGGAATATGTGACTCAAGTGTCTATTTGAAATTAAGAATTCATGCTGGAATCAGGGGAACCCATCAGGGAGAAAAGAAGAGATACTTTCCTTTAGATATGATCTGAAGTGTCCCACAATTTTTAGAATTATTGCCTGAACTTTGGTGACATGATAATGGATTGAAACAAAGAGCTACATATGAACATACCATTCCTAGGACCTTGAGTGACATTTTATTGCCCCAGTAAACCTTGAGTTTTTTGCACATTTACATCAAGGATTAGTCCTATTTCATGCTTCCAGCTGTGGTCAGTAGTTTATAGAGGAAAGCTTGAAGAATAGACTAACTTATCAGAGGGAAAAAAAAAATCTTTGGATAAAGCTTAATTTGTTTCACTTCATCCATTAAAAGCCCAATGGAGAGTAGCTTATGAGCAGTGGATGAAGCCAAAAGGCAATAGTAGATGAACGCAGGGAATCTGTGACAATGATCAGCAGCAGGGAAAGAGCACAAAACCTTGGATCCCTCTCCCATCCTCACTCATGTAGGTGCTGAAGGGTTTCCTGAACTAGAGGGTGCAGCTGAACAGTTGTGGGCTTTTTAAGGAACTGGTCTGGACCCACTAGTTCATTTAAAAATCATTGGATTTTTTGATTCCAGAATTCCACAATTTAATTCTCATTGTCTAAACAAGGAATACTTCTGTTATTTCTGCTACTTTATATAATTTGGTGCTTCCTTGTTGCCCCATTGTAGGGAACAGAGAATGATCAATTCTTCACTCACTTCCTGCATATCTACAAGGAATGTCAATGGGAAAACTTCTGCATTATCCCTGGGAGTGTTGTGCCAGGATAGTGATGCCTGGACACAATGAAATAGTTTTCATTACAAAATCTTTTCAGGTTGACTCAAACTATTTTCTTCCAGCTTGCTCTTTTTTTTTTTTTCTTTGTTATTGATCAGTCAAATGATCTCAACAACCCTTCTAAATTCCTAAATTCTGATAATTTGTTTAGAATAGGATTAGGTTGCAAACAGAATAGTATTATTTACTTTGCAAAATTTGACATTTTAGCGACAGACTGCTCTTTTTATGCCTGGGGCAGACCTAGTTCTGATCTAAGCAGGACACTTCTAGGCCTCCAGGTGATTTCATCATATTTGATAGAGCTTGGTAAGGTCTACACAGTAGTTTGACTTCCTTTAAAGTGTAAAAGAATGATGAGAAATCCATGAGTAAGAGAGTTATGTCCATATCTTAATTAGTGAAATTTTGGGAGGAGTTTCACAGAGCCCTGGTTGGTGACATACAGTTGAGATCTCACAGATGAGTGCACACATCTCTGTGTTTGCAGCTGATAAGTTACCAGTGTTTTTATCAGATGACCAGAAATAGATTAAAACTCGTTTAAAACAAAAGAGCTCTTCATTTTCCTAGAAATCTTTACCCATTTTGAGATTTTTTAGCAACAGACACAGATAACATTGATGTTCTGAATTTAGTGGGGCCCCACCTACAAATGAAGAAAACAAAAACCGACAAAAACTCCAGGGATTTTCATGTCTGTCACAGCAGACAGATAAGATCTGTCTGTATCATTCCATTAGGCAGGATTTCAGATTTCATCTGAAGGGGACCATTTCAGTAATGCAATAGCCTTCAACCTGAAGCAAAAAAAGAATTTTCAAAATGAATTCCTCTGCCTGCTAATAAATATTGATCATTAGCCCAAACCATAGCATTGTGTCCATGAATGGATTCAAAACATGCTGCTGTCACAAAAATGATTCATAAAATAGTGGCTGACCTGCTTTATCCAAATCATTTTGCAAACTATTTTTTTTACTTGGATTAAAAACACAAACAAAATAAAAAAATGTCTTCAGGAGATTATCAGGTCAATGGTGCAAACATGCTAAAATAGGTTACCACTTCAATCTCTCAGAAAAGCAGACATATGGTTAAATCAAGCTTAGATTAAGTGCATTTGATTTTAGCTGTCCTGGTTCAGATATTTTGGAAGAAGGCTTTGTGGATATGAAAAAGGCATGGCAAAAGAGCTTCAGTAAAGCATTACAAGCTTGTTACGTGCTCTTCAACTGCAACATTAATACATGTACTCTATGAGAATGAAAGCAACATTGGCAAACATTCATAAAACAACAAGGATGAAAGGTACACACAAATATAGTGACACTGTGTAGACCTTGAACTGGTCTCAACTTACTTTCTTTTTTTGGTCAGTGTGTTCTCAAAGTCAGGAAACTCCTTTTAAAAAGATAGAGAAAAAGGTCTATGTAAATCAAAAATGTTTAATCCAAATATATTACTTTTGTCACTGAGAAGAAAATGAATTATATAATTTTGATGTGTGATTTTTAATATCCACTAACATTTCAGCCACAGCTGAAGCTGTGGAGGACACAGTGCAGCAGAGAATATATGTAGTTATGTGTCCTGATTTCAGGAGGCTTCAGTTATCCACGGCTCCCAGGAAGCTGACAACCATAACACCCCTGAAAAACCAGAGAACCATGATCATACCCCAAGAATGAATATCGTATTTCTTACATAATGTGATTCCTTTAGAACTTCATGGGGATTAAAATACCCACACGTTGCAAAGGGATGTGGTTTCCTGACAGACACAGGACACAGACTCTGTAAACCCAAACGTGCAGGGGAATGTAGAAGAGGAAAAGGAAACTGGAAATAAAATTGAAAGCTCTGAGGGGGAGCAAATCAGAATCAAACACTGGCCTGGAGGCAAGATCACACAGCCCCCCAAGGCCCAGACAATAAATATTTATACCCTGACAAGGTGTGGGAAGGAGGTGAAGTTACGTAGCTGTTGAAAGAGAGAAAAAAAAAGGTGTCTTGCTGGGCAAATAATGCCAAAACATGTCAATGCATGTTTGCTGTGCAGTTAACCATGCACTTAAAGGTTAATTTTAACTGTAGGAAAACCTGAGATGTCACGCTAGGACAGAAGAGATCTCTCTCCCTATGTTATTGTGATATCTCCTGAGACAGGATATCAAAGCACTGTATCAGTTTTGCATTTATTTCTTCAGGCCTGGAAAGCAGGAACTCAAATAAAAGTGTCCGTGATGATACCACTTCAATCTGTTGTGCAACAAGAGGAAATAAAAAAAATAATATAACCATTCATTATTTTATAAATCTTAAAACTTAGTGTATCTGGGCCTATTTCACATAATATTATGTTTCATTTATTTCCTTCTTGTAACTCTAACTACATCTGCATGATTCTGGCCATAGTAAGTTTAAAATATCATCCAGGTTGCATGATAAAAACCCAAAACCTGTATTACATAAAACCATGTAAGTGCATAATTGAGCGTTTTATACTTCTCCCCTCTTCTCAGTAAAACCCATCATAGATTTTTTTAAGCTTTTTCAGGGAGTGCATTAAGAAAAGGCTGTTTTCCTGCACTGAGTTATTTTAGCTGAGCGTAGGAGGTCCTTTTAGCATGTATATTTGTGAATGTTAATAATTGTATGCAGTTTCCACATCTTTTTTCTTGCCTGTGTCAATTTGTTCACAGATACAGATCAAAAGAGCATACAGAATTTGTACCTCTCTTTGAAATAATGTATGCAATGTAAGATAAATTTCCTGCTGAAAAATTGTCAGCATTTTAGTCTTGGGACAAGTCTTTTTGACAACTCAAATGACTTGATGAGGTGCACAAACACAGAGAAGTTAAAAAATGTTTAATAAGTGATTTTAAGGCTTATTTTAAAGGGTAGTTTCAAACTTTCATTGAAAAATATCAAATATTCGATTTCGAAGAGGTTTGTTAAAGGAAGCATTGTGCATGGAAGTCAGAGACCAAAGGATATTGTGACTTAAAATCTCTTAAAATGATCTAGAGAAAAAATTGGAGACAGCCCCCATTGTAGCCATACACCTAGAAAGACTCTATTCACATCTTCACATGCCAAACACCTGGTGGGGACCATGAAACAGGATTTAATCTTTTGCTCCACAACTTGAAACCTGAAATTCCTAAAGTCCAGCAAAGTTGCATTGATGACAGTACATCATATACTGAAGTGATGACTGATGTGAGTTCACAGGATATCATGGGATGCAGTGCCAAAATGAAATATGTGGTGGACTTAAATGACCATTTAAAAATGGCACCTTTCATTCAACACACTCTTCCTGCTATTTCTGAATTGGGTGGCTAAACTGGGGTACAAGAATAAATAACTGTGGTTTGTAATTTTTACAAGTATCTTTTCAGTATTGACTACATTTTAAATTGTATGTAACTTTAATGTGAAACTAGTTTTTAAAAACGTATTTTATCTTAGGATGTAAATTAGGGTTCACCTAGACTCTACTCTCCACATTCTCCAAAGAGCATAATTACCTTGTTTATGGGAACAACTCTTTCCTTCCTTATCCTAGATGTGTTTCCTCGAAACAAACTCCACATGGGGAAACCCAGCATGACGAAATTATTGATAAAGTCCTTTTCTTCCTGATTTTGTCAAATAACCCTGAATTAAGGAATAGAATTAAGCTCTCTGGTGTTTCCAAACCAGCTGAGAAAAGATAGAGCTCCTGTGCTGCAAACAGGGAAATGATCATTTCAGATAATCAGCCCTCTTCTTGCCCTCACAGGAATCAAAGGCCAATTATAACATTTCAGATTAAGGCAGGTATCAAAACGGATTATGATTTTCCTGGCAACAGCTTAGAATGACTGATAAATTTTTTGGCACTTTTCTGATACACAGGATAGTCAATCATATCATGGTCAGCAGTTCAAAAATATGTGGATCTTATGACATTTGGTGATTGCAGTCTGACAGGATATATATGAAAATGGTTCTAGTACTGAAGAGACTTTTCCTGAGAAGCTGGAGACAGCTCGTGAGGTAGAAGACTGTAACACCAGGTGACAAGAGGTGGAAATTCATTTAATAGCATAGTTACAGGCAAAGAGTACCCATATGATTCATTATGTGCTCATGGCTACCAGCTGTTTCTGAGGGAGGTCCAATTCAGATTTGCTATGCATGAAGTACAAAAACAACTCCATAAATCTAATTTTTTCTTTCTTTCTGAGAATATTACTGAAGCTGAGCAACGGGCAAAGTAACCACAAAGTTAGCAGGCCAATTCCCCAAGAGGATTGAAATCAAAAGGCAGGTGTGCATAACAGGCCCAGGATACTACCACAGGAACCCAGAGTGGAAACATCCCTGGCAAATAATTCAGAGTACTAAACAGTATTCAGAACAGTACATCTGGAGTTATGTGAAGGAGAAGAACAGTGTACATGAAAGACAGATTTTTCTTCATACAAGATGTGTCATTTGGGCAGATATTTGGCCAGGAGCAGAAAGAGCCATAGTCCAAAAAGGAGTGTCCAAAGAGTATGTTCAGTGAATGATGTCCTGCACAGCTCCAGTGACCACACTACCCTGCATTTCCCACGTCTCCAGAAGAACTTCACAGCTCAGCTATGATTAGGACAAATCATAACAGACAAGTTCACTGCAAGAAAATCACTACCTTGTTGCAGTACAAGGAAGAATTTTCTGTAGCCCTGATCACCCTTTTTAAGTGTGAGGGGAGCTGATCCTGGATCCCTACCCTGTTGATTTTGAAGTTGTAGAGGAAAAAGGAAGGGGCAAAGCCTCCTGAGGAGGAAGTGTGCCGTGCCAGGCTGCTCCACCGTTTGGAGATTTAACAGCTCTGTGGAACCTGCCGCACTTCAGCCAACCATTTAAACATTCACTTGAGTCCATACCTACTCAGCAGCGCACTTACATCCGTGCATTACTGGATAATGATGGATGGCTAAATGGAGCCAATAATGTTCTGAATTTATCATGCTGAGGGGGCTGCCCCGCAGCCTGGAACCGAGTGATGGAATTAAAAATGGAGAGAAGTACAAATGGGCTCAGTTAATAAGCTTAACGGCTTCATCCAAGGTGTAGCTCTAATAACTCACATGCCAGAAATAGCAGATAACATTACACACAGGCCTCTGGCCTTAGTGATATTTTTCCATAGGTCTTACTGCCGACACGTCATCACTAATCTTGTTTTCCATTTCTAGAAAGTATTTTATAAATAACCGTGTTGATTCTACGGCCAGCACAGTGACACAGCATCCAGCCATTATTTTTAGTTAAGTGTTGAGCTGAATATTCTCTCAAACCAGAAAATAAAACCCAGAGCCAGCCTTGGGAAGCTTCTTGTTAATACCTAGTGAGCCAGGTGTGCTTAACCCATTTAGTGTTGTTTTTATTGAGGATGAACTTTATATTTAATGATGAATAAATGGGCCATCACCATAATATCTCCTTTAAGAAAACAAAAATATATGACAAGAGGTAGCAGAAGCCAAAGAGCTGGATTCTTCTATTCACTGTTATACATGTATCTCCATGGACCATGCAGTGCCATCCCACAAAACACTGTGCGGTGCAAAAGACGTTTTGCTACAATTTGTTCAGATTAATGTACAGGATTTTCTAATCCTACACTAGTAGCAAATCTGCTTCTGCAGGCTGGCTCAAGGAAAACAAAGTTCTGTACTGGATAGGTTGATTATTTTTCTCTAGCCAAATAATTTATGAAGCCTAACTCTATAGCAGTAAAATGAAAAGTCTGAAGATGCTGCCAAATAAAAAGCAGACTAAAACAAGAAAAAGGAAGAAACAAAAAGCCTGATGTAAACAGCCACTGCAGTTTTAGTCTTACACATTGTGAAAACCATAGCAGAGCACAGTGCTATGGATGTATCTTTGCCACACCTTGAGAAAATAATTTGCTATTAGTTTTCTATTGCAAAGTTCGTTAGGCTATCATATGTCCTATTCTGGGTACAAACCAAAAAAACCAAATCTGCCTTTTTCATTTTCATTTTACTTTGTCTAAATACTGCTCCTACCAGATGAACATCTATTGGCCAACGAAATATTAGTGTAGCAGTCATTGAATATTAAGTTGGTTTGGCGTCACAGCAAAGGGGGAAAAGACTGAATGGATGCCGGAGCTGTAATATCATGTTCATCTTTAGACATTGGGCACGTATAATGGCATGCAGTTAACAAATAACTAGAGCTTCCCACAATGAAGACACTACAGTCATGCTAGGAGGAGGTTCCAGCCTTATTTCACAAACACAATTAAGCTCTCTTAACTGGAACACTGTAGAGGTGGCTCATTCTTAGAGTGACAAGGTCACAACCTGGTAAGGGGGAAAAATGCTGTCGTTCAGGAGAGCATCTCCCACCTATTGCAGGAAAATTATAATGTAGGGACATTTCAGAGCCCAGGCTCATAGATCTGTGCTGATGCTATGAGGAATCATCTTGAGATCTCTGCGCTGCTACCCTCTCAAAACCGGGACCATTATATAAAGTCTCAAGGTGATTATCTGGAAGAGAGGGACATGCACAGAGTGAGATGGTTACAGCAGAAGGGTCTAAAAAGAACAAGTTGTTTTCAGTCCTTTAGCAATTTAACAAGTGCATGCCACAATTCCCCAGCCATTCTTCTATCCCACCAGCTCCAGCACTTTCTCCAAGCAAATCTTGTGTGCAAACCTGCTGTGTGATATTGCAACACCAAAGGCCCAGCAGTCTCATAGGTACATAGTACCTAATCCAGAGAGCATGTGGGTAGAACCTGGCACAATATCTGAAGGGAGGCCAGTCTCCTCTGAATGATGAACATCCTGTTTTCCCCTTTATTCAATCACCACACTGCATCATACATTGAAATGGAAATAGTAATTATAAGCAAAGGCACATTGCAAAGCAGAGAACAGAGATTATGAAATTAATAAGATTATGAAATGTAATATACCATGTTAAATTATTTGTCAAAGCATCATATATTATACCAATAACACACAAATAGGAAAGGATTAAGTAGGGTAACATCATTTAGGAAGGAAAAAACCCCCAGAAGACAACCTTCTTCACATGTTTGCCTAATGAGGTCTTGTAAAATGTCAGATTTATTCCAGAGGCCATCAGATACAAAATTCATGCAACTCATGCTTTAGAAATGCACTTTTTTGTATTAATAAAAAGGACAACCAAGGACACCAACAGTATATTCTTTAGACACAAACCATACCAATATGTGTACCCAGAGCTTTCATATGCTGTTACTTGCAAAGAGAAATTCCCTTGTCCAGTGCAGCTGCACTAATCTCCCTTTGCTGCTCGCAGTAGAGGAACTCATGACCTGCTTTTCAAGTGTGCTTGTTAAGACTGGACAGAAATCAGGTCATTGGCTACAGAGATGAGATTTGAACAGTGGCATGGCTCTAAGGAGCCTAAATGGTTGAAACTGGCAGATAAGCCAGCAGAACACACATGTGCCCACGTAAAGAGCAACAGTTTTTTGCAAAATGCATTGCATGCTTTGCAATTAAATGTTACTTACCAAAGACAGAGACCTGTCAGGTGGCCCACAGTTTACATGTGTGCTCACTGGAGTGTCAGCCTGGCTGTCAGGAGTAGTTGTATCCTTGGCTTCCTGATGTTCTGGGACAGGCTCATACAAGCTGTCCATGGAGCCCTCCTAAAATACATTTAAACAGAGTTTCAAAGATGAACACTTGCAAACATATTAAATTAACAGTAATTTTAAAAGCAAGACATTTGTGTGATTTGCAGAATGGAGTGTGGTTTTCCTCCCCTGTCTTTTGAAATCCTTTATTTAGTTTTTTTCTCTAAAAAGGCATGCAGGAGCTGATTTTAGTAAGTACCCAAATGCTGGAGTTCCCAGTATCATGACTTAGATGCCACAGGTTGCCATGTGTAAAGCTGAGGGTACAGCAAAAAATGAATCTTATCTGCCCAGAAGGAGTAAAACCAGGTGTATATTTCCAATGGAACACTACATGAAAATTCCTGTGAAAACTATGAAAAACATATGCCATCAAAACTTTTATATGAACCACAGAAATGTTTTATAGTTAGTACTTCTATACAGGAAAAAAAAGTTAATTTGATGCAGAAGGGTAACCCCATTACTTAGAAACAGACTGAAACAATGCTGCCAGCTCCCAGAATTTCACAATGATGGTTTAGGCCCCCAAAATAATGATAATGGCTAGAATTAAAAATTCCATTTGCATTGAAAATTTTTAAGTGTGTTTAAATGCACATGTAAGGTTCTTTTTCTCCAAGCACCAAAAATATAAACATTTTAATAGAAACGAAGATTTTCGCATTTATCCCGCAACTCCAAGAGCCAGGATTACATATACACACTGCCATTTCATAATTCAAGAGTTAAGTGAAAGCAGATGGCAAAACTAAAGACACTCTAACTGATGATCCCAGATTTTAGATGTTGCCGTTTTGATCTGCACTGAATATTTTCCCAATGAATTTTGATTACTAATTGTAACTGCATTAATTAAGGAATAAATCAAATTTATAGCAGTGTGACTTTCAGCAGAGCAACACCATTGAAATTAACATGGTATATTATTATTTAAAGGCATTTGTTCCTTTAGTACAGAAGATAAACACAGATGTATATTTGAAGCTATATTATTAATATGTAAAGCTTTACAGGCAATATTTTTGACTGGTGGAGCAGCAGTTCAAAGACATCACTAATTTTTGCAAGCACAATGTTTATCAATGGATCTTTATTTGCCTCAGTCTGCTAGATTCTTGATAAACCAAAATAAATATTTTGGGAGAAATATTTCATGGTGAACTTCTTGAAAATACTCAAGTTACATACTTGAGCCTATTCTAGGAACTAATGAGTTAATGCTTCCTGGGAAATTGGTGCCTAGTTTATGAAACACATGGAAGCACTGAACATCCAGCTGAGCCTGGGTTTTGACAGCAACTGCATTTTTTTTATTACTGCATTTATTTTTTATCACTGTAAGTATTTTGCCATATAGCAGTAATGGTTCAGCCTCCCCATCTGAAGTTGTGGATTGAGCACTTCTAGACAAAAATGATGAGTTTAAAAACTTGTTACACACTTCCAAGATTCTGAAAAGTGAAATGCAACCATTTACTTCTCCTTCAATAGGGAATAATACACAACTTTGGTGAAGAGAATATTTATGAAGAGATGGAAGCATAAAGGAGAACTCATGTGAAAGAGAGAGTATGAGAGAGCTAAAAAAGGAGAGACAAGATAGGACAAGGAACAGTGAAAGGAGAGAGTGGTGGGGGGAGGAAAAGGATACACCAAAAGAACACAGAAAGAGAGAAGGGAAGAAGTGGGGAAAAGAGCAAGGATAAGAGAGGGAGGAGAGGGGGAAAGAGAAGAGGTGAAACAGAGAGAAAGGGAGAAAGAGCATAAGGGGGAGCATGTGAGAATTAGTACATGAAAAAGGAAAAATGTGAGAAAGGGCTCAAGCAAGAAAGAGAGAAATCTTGTGTGAGAAAGATGGAGCTCAAGGGTGTGAGAAAGGGTGGGCACATAAGAAAAAGCAAGTGTGCAGAAAAAAAGCAGGTCCATGTGAAAGAGTGAGGGCACAAGGAGAAGAATTATGAGGGCGTGAGGAAGAGGATGCATGCAAGTGGAGCACATGGGAAGGCATGACTGCTGTGAGGAAGAACACAAGAAAAAGTGAGTGCACAAGGAAGAGCCAGCACGCAAAACAGGGAGTGGCTGGAGGAGACAAAGAGATGAGGTAGCAAGAGAGAAAGACAGAATGTGTGAAAGTGAGAGGACCTATGAATGAGAGTGGGAGAGGACAAGAAAGAGAGCATGAGACAGAGATATGGGATGAGAAGTAAAGTTTCCCTGAGGAAGAGTGAACATAAGGGAATGGAAAGGGTGTGAGTGCAGGAGGAAGCACAGGAGTGTGTGGAGAGTAAGCACATGGGAAATAGCAAGTGTAGCTGAAGAGCCAGGGAATGGCAAAGAGCGAACATATGAGAGAGGGAGGGCACCAAAAAGATCAAGTGCAGGGAAATGAGCAAGGGTGTGACAAAGGAAGGACATGGACAAGAAAGCAAGCAAGAAAGTGAAAGCATGGGAAAGGGTGACCACAAGAAAGGAAAGCAAAAGGATGGGATAAAGCCCATGGTGTGTGGGAGAATGGCTGCAGGAGAAACTGCCAGCATGTGCAAGGAGGGTGCTGGAAAGAGGGAAGGCACATGAGAAGAGAGGCCACAAGAAAGGGGGAGCAATCTGGAGAGGGAATGCACAAGAAATAAAGAGGGACAAAGCACAAGGAGAGGGGCAGAGAAATGGAGTGAGAAAGCAAGCATCAAGATGTGAAAAGGATTAAGCACAAGGTTGTGAGAAAAGAGTGTGAGGGCACAAGAAAGGGAATGTGAGGGAAATCAAGGTGTGAGAAAAGGAGAGGGCATGAGAAAGTATCCCTGCATGCAAGAGTGAGATGTGAGAGAGGAAGTGTGCACGAGATAAAATAAGAAAGCAAATATGACTGTAAGACAGAGCAAGCCCACATCAGAGGGAATGCTCACATAAAAGAGAACACTCATGAGAAAGCAGGAGGGCAGAGGAAAGAGTGGGTACAAGCAAGGGCAGGGTTGACGGCAAGAGCAGGAGAGCACAAGAAAGAAATCACAAAGGGTAGAGCAAAGGTGCAAGAAAAGCACCATCATGACAAAGGGCACGTGCTTGAGAAAGGAAATGTGTGAAAAAGCACAAGCATGCACAAGCAAGGCTGCAAGAAAGTGCATGTGAGACAAAGACAAGAAAGAGAGTGTGAGAAAAAGGAAGAAAGAATGTGAGAAAGACCATGTGCTGGGAAAATATGGCATGCAAAAGAAAAAAGCAGACACAGAAAAGCAAGTGTGGGGGCATGAGAAGAAGAGAGTGTGAGGGTGCAGGAATGGATGTGAAGTCACAACAAAGGGCACAATGGTGCTAGAAAAGAAACACTGGCACAAGAAAAGATGGAATGGCCTTAGAAAAGGAGTAGGCACAACAAAGTAAGTGAATGGATGCTAGAGTGCCCATGAGAGGAAAAACTCAGGAAACAGAGTGGAAGAGCCAGAGAAGGCGAAGGGAGAATCAGTAGGAGAGGGAATCAGTAGGAGAGATCATGAAGCCATTTAAAAGGAGGGAGAGAGGTCTTGTGAATAGCACAGAGAAGGAGAATGAGGAAGAGATGGTGTGCAAAAGAGAGATTGCTCAAGAGAGAGAAGGCATGTGCAAGAAAGTGAGTGTGCAGACAGGAGAGACAGTGAGAATGATTTGTGAGGGAAGGCGTGAGGTCATGAGAATGGGGGAGACAGTGCAAGGCACGAGAAAGAGAGGCTGTGAGGAAGGGGATAAGACAGAGCAGGATAACTTGTGAGAAAGAGTGAATATGTGAGAATTGGTGGACAGGGAGTCCTTGTGACAAACACAGCTCTCAGGAAAGAGGGGGAAGAGTGCAAGAAAGTGAGCACCAGGGCATGAGATTGAGTGGCCATGAAGTATTAAGAAAGGGCATGAGGGTGCAGAAAAGAGAGTAAGGTCATGAGAAGAGAGAAAATGGGTGAGAGAGCAGAATCATGTATTCGAGACAAAAAGGATGAGTTTAAAACCTTGTCACATATTTCCAGGATTCTGCAATGTAAAGTGTAACCATACACTTCTCCCTCAACAGGGAATAATACATGACTTTGTTGAAGTAAGAGAGAAGCATAAAATGAGAGCTCATGTGAAAGAGAAGCATGAGAAAGATGAAAAGGGAGAGAAAAGAGAAAGCAAGGAACAGTGAAGCAGGGAGGAAGAAAAAAATAAAGAGCAACAAAACAATGGAAGGAGAGAAGGGGAGAAGGGAGGCTTTTGTGGCTCAGGTGAGTGCAGACACAAGAAAGAGTGAGCACACACAACAAAGAGGGAAAGGATGTGAGAGACAACAACCAGGAAAAGAAGTGCAAGAAAGAAAACTCACACCAAAAAAAAATCAACAAAAAACCAAAAAAACACAAGAGTGAGAAGGAGAGCACCCAAAAAAGAGAAAATACATCTTCAGTTTTCAAAATTGATTTCTTTGCTTACCGGTTTTATACTTTATAAGAGTATATTTTCCTTGTAGTAATTGACTTTCTTTGAGGGCAACTCAAAGTATTTAACTGAAATTGAAATTTTCTTGCTCCCTTCTATTTTATTTTATAGTTAAGTCTACTGTTATACCAAAACCTGCCAAGTCAGTGAAGTTTTTTTATTTTATATGTTAATTCTTTTAGTAGTCCTGAGCATAGGAGGAAATGAGGATAATGAGAGGAAAATGAGAGATAGCAGAATAAAATATGAACTTAATTCTGGAGTAGTTAGCACATTTTCTTTATCCTACATGGAATAAGAAAGCTTTCTGAAACTCTTTGCTTCAGGAGTTTTATGGGACAAAATGTCCTAGTTCAGATCTAGAAGCAAATAATTGCCTGTAGCTCTTTCCTTTGCATGATATTATTATCATCACGGCATGCAGAGACTAGAGTGATCATAAGGTAGAGAGGGAGCATTCAGTAATGCAGTCAGGTCATTTTCCATCTGAGGTTTAAGGGTGGAATCCTGTGTATGGTGGGATGATAGCAATCCAGCTAAAAGGAACAGGGACCATATGGAGATGATTACACAGGAAGCACTACACTTTTAATCACACTCCACTTTAGAGGAAGGTCTTTCCACATTCAGCTAATCCTTCTTTGTTAAAACATATTTTTAAGTCCAGTCCATTTCTAAGTACCATCATGTCCCTATAGTCATAGCAGCATTAGCACCTTTCTATTTATGCCATAGCTTCTTTAACATAGAGGCTCCAGCTAATTCATAAGTTATCCACTACATCACTTTTATTAATACTTATTCTCTCTCCATTTTGCATCATTGAAACATTAGCTTTTAGTGCCAAGGGCTGCTTCAGTTTATAACATTAGATGTAATACGTTTTACATTGTGCTGTCAGCACATCTTTAAACCAACAACCAAAATAAAACATAACTAGTGCAATGCTACTGCGAATCACTAAGAGGATTAGGCTTTCACTCAGTACTTAACTTTACATTTTACTAGAAAAAGTGGTGGTTAGAAAGGCACCATATGGGAAAGAAATAGACAAATAAAAGGGATCTTGTTTGGCTTAAATCCTAAGACCGGTGCTCAACTTGAACAACTGGTCTGAACAACACTGTGATTAAGAGTGTCACAGCCTTTCTCTACTGGTGTTCTTATACAGGTTTCTGCTATACAAGAGGTTGACACTTCTTAACTATCTGAAATTCTTCTGTGTCTTCATTAGTTCCATTACTAATGCCATTGTTCACTGCCAAATATATGGGATGTACTTGTTCAGTATTACCTTGTGTAAGGAGTACCTTGTCTCATCTCCCTCAGACCCACTTTCTTATGGAAACTTTACTGAAAGGCAGGGGGTGTGAGTATAAGTCAGGATAGGTTTAGCAGGTACTGTTCCAGGTGAATTGGTGCTAACCAAGTGTGTATATCCTCGATATTGGAGAGCCAGTTTAGGAAAATAATATAGGAAAAATATGCTACCTTAAATAAAGGACTTCACAATTCAACAATAAATTTGATTTCTCAGATTTGGAGGATTCTGATATGTATTAGGCAGTGTATCAAAAAAGGTGGGTTGGCAGCATACTTTCTTGCATTTCATACAAAAGCAGTGCTTGATTTGGGGCCCTCTCTATATATTGCCCATAATACAAAGAGTATTGTTCTGATTCAATTGCCTGACATGCTGAGCACCATGGGATGGAAAAGGCACTGCAAATTTAGGGTCTAAGGTTGACCTTTTAACATAATATACCTACAAAAAAGAAAAAAGATACATTTATCCTGTTGATCATTTTGTAAATAGAAAAGGAACACAAGGCTTTGAAGGCAAATCTAATTTGCCTGCAAATCTCTTGAGATCAAGGCAATGAGTCTGATGCGAAAAATAATCACAGTTAAGAAACCAAATCATTCTGAAGTCAACTCAGGACACAAAGTAGTGCTGGGGAAACACCCCATCCTGGAGCACTCACACTAGGAGATCAAAGGACTCCCAGGTGGTGACAGACTGGAGTAGTTCCCGTCTGCCTCCCTGGGAAGGGGAGAATCCAGTTCAGGCTCCAAAGCCCCATCACAACCATCTTGGGACTATTGTTTGTCTCCAGCCTACACATAACCACTTGCTACACTGGCCCATAGTATCGTGTCTCTCATGCTAGAACTATGTCTCAGTTTTATGGACAGGTATAAAAGCAAACCCGAATTAAAATTCAACAGTATGAACAGATGTTCCTCTAACTATCCTGATGTTTCACCACTTTGGATCAGCCAGAAGTCTGGTTAAACTTTGGTTTTAAACAGAATATTATAGTAATTCTCTCAGGTTGTAGATTACTTCAACCACTATATTCTGTAGGGTAGAAAACTATTTTCTGAGCTATAAACCAGTCTATTTAACAATATATGCATATGCACACACACATATACATACACACCCTCTTTGCAGTGTGAAATCTCGTCAGTCTACATGAGACAAATACTTCCATGAGAGTATTGTTTATTTTGTACAGCTTTTTTTTGTCTGTGAATAGTCTGAATTTCTCTTCCATGGTTTCAGGTTTAGCAGTTACTCCAGATGTTCACTTGATGTAAATCAGCCATGATTTCTATTCCTTGGTGGCTATTTCCATCTACTATGGAACTGTCTCCCATAGCACCTTTAAAAGTTGCCTTTAAATCCTAATTATGTGGTTGCTGTTCATTATTTCTGGCTTGACTGTCTTGAAGGGAAAAATACCCTTATATTGATACTACAACTGCTTTGTAGCCAGCTTTTTCATGGTCACAGGGTGACAGAGTAGAAGTGGCCAGTGCACATACTTGGATGACCAGCTCATTTCCAAGCTGGACAATCTGATTACTGAAAGCAGCTGTCCCATGTCACAGGCATAGGGAGGACTGCACAGGGCTCTTCCTTTTATGAAACACATTAATGACCTATAAATTATCTTTAGATGTTGATAACTTGTGAGGTGTTTTGCTGGGTGAGCAGAAGATTACCAAAGCGGACAGAATGGCTCCCATGTAAAGCTTGTAAAGAACGGAGGTTATCTTCTTAGCAGCAATCTTTAAACAGAACTAATTATGTCATTACAGAAAACTATTATGGCACCAGCTTTCACTTGTCTGAACCATCCATTATCACTGGAGTCATTACCTCTCCCACAGAAACCCTGGGTGCTGCATACTGAGTTTAACAGGGAAACTGGAACTTGACCTACTCTCACCCGCACAATCTACCTGACATTTCATCTAAATGTTGGTTTCTCAACCAATACAAGGCTCAACACCTTTTTCAAAAGTGAACTGCATAGAAAACAAGAAGCTGCTCCAACAGAACAGGAGAATATTGATAGAACAGTTCTTTCCCAAAGAACTTCTGAAATGAGTATTTTCAAGCTGTTACAGATTGTACCACGAAGCCATTGTTAACTTTGTACAAATACACAGGCATTCACACTGAACTATGATCAAAACTGTCATTGAGTTCCCAGGGAATTATTTTTCTGAGTGACTCTTGTCACAGAATCCTGAAATACCACTGCATTTTACTTTAAGTACAAACCAGCTTTTAATCCTTATGATCTGGAAAACACCAGGACTCTGCACTAAGATAGTATTAGCAATCAGGAGCAACGATTGACGCAAAGCAGTTGCCCTATTTGAGTTTGTATTAGTGCAGCTTGAATACTGATTTTTATTGTTCTTTCTAAATGTATGGGGAAGATATACTAAACATCTGCACAAAAGATGAAAAATGGGCAATCAGATCTACTGTGTTGTGTAAATACAGCAAAGATACTCAGCTAATTACCATTACTAATACTGAGCATTGGTATTGGCAGATGGTTAAGCTCTTAAAACAGAAACAGTTCCCGTGGATTTCCTATCCTGATTTACCTGTTCATTCTGAGCAGTTGCCTTGGGGCAAGGAAAGAGAAGAAAATAACAAACAAAAAAACCCCCAACAACAAACAAACAAACAGAAACCCAAAACCACCCCAAAACAAACAAACAAAAAAACCCCACAAAAAAACCCCAAAAAAAACCCACAAAAAAGAAAACTAAAAAAAAAATAAAAGCAACCCCCAACTAAAGAGGATCTTAAATCAAGTCCTCTGTCTGTGTACAAATATTGCCATGACTAAATTACCCCTGATGACTGTGTTTTCATGTTTGGCTAATAGAAAACTATTGCTTGAAAAGTTCTAGCAGTTCTCCCAAACTACTGAAGAAGGAAAATGGATACTATTATCTAAAAAAGAGAAAACCCTATTGTAAACCAAATTAAAACATATATATATTTAGTAATTTTATCTTACTTATGAGGTGTTTTACTGTATTTGGATTAAATGCCTCATAACTAAATCTGCATGGTTTGAAATAGTCACAGATAGTGCATGGCACATTTATTACACATTCTCTGTGTTATATTTTTACTGAATCATATTTTGCTACATACAATTTCTTATACAAAAACTCCTTCATCTAGGCTAGAGAGCCTCGCTGTTGTTATACAACCCTTGCACCGTTTGTGATATAAAACCTTCACTATTTTTCCGTAAAAGCACACCCACCAGTTCAGTTTATGAACTCAGTAACCCACTAAATAAAAACATGTCTGTGTACACTTACCAGAGAAAAACAGAAAAGATTCATGTTGGTATTGAGATCCACTCCAGCACCCTAAAATTCTGCTCCACAATCTCCCGCCGCACAATGCAGTTCCTTCTTGCTCTCCCAGCTGTTTGTACATTTCTCCCTGGAGATTACGGCAAGATAAAATCCCTGCAATAATCCACTGGATTCAGAGCCCATTATCAAGTGAGACAGGCTTCCCTAGGCCAGTAAAAACTGTTCTCTGAATTAAAAAAGCAATGTTTGCTAGCAAAACAAAAGCACGGTCTGAATGATTTCCATGAACTCAGAAAATGCTCTCTTGCAGGCTGTTGTTTCCATTAAAGTTTATCATCTAAGACAAAGAAAACTCTTTCTGTCTGAGTCTACTGGCACATACAAATCTTCTCTTCTTACTGAGATTATCAAAAGACAGAAATTATATTGAAATGCTGGTTTCCTATACACATGAATTAATATACGAAATTCAGTAATTATTATTGACTACATTTTGAATGGAAGCTTCTTACTTATAGACCTTGGGAAAAAAACTCCTGAGCCACAAACAAATTATTAAAAATATCCATAATCAACCAAACAACCAAAAACCAAGCAAAAACCTCAAACTGTACACCTGTACTCTAAAGAATAGTTATCAAACTGCTGCCTAACACATTGATTGCTTGATGATGAAGATTAGGATTAAATCAATTTTGCCATTCGAAAACATGGCAAATTTGGAAAATTAAAAAATTGGGAGTGGTCAAAGCTGATCCATGGGTTATAGTGAGAGTTATTACAATATATACTGATAAGCAAACAAAGGAGAAGTGATTGTAGCGAAAAACAGTAGTCTATGTCACCAGCTGATATAAATCAGGAAAATCCATCACCTGTAGTGGAGTAGAACTGTCTAAAAAAGAATTAAAGCTGAAAGTACTGTCAGCCTCAATTTTTTTTCAGATTATGAAATACCTGAAATTAGACTGTGTTTGAAATAATATTGCCTACCAACCCACAATTAATTTCCCATAAATTAATTTCCTACAGCTTTTATGTGAATGCTATGAAATATGATTTCATGAACAAGCAGCAGTTTGTACAGAAGAGAGAAGCTGAAATTCACCACAAATGGAGAGGCAGTGTCGTTTTGTGACAATGATCTTGATTTCCTTTCCTTCGGCCCACAGCTTCATATTTGTAAATGAGAGGCATCTCTTCCATCGCTCCTACTTCTGACTGTTTCAGTTTATTCTAGTAATTTTGCAGCCTGAATCTGCATCCCAGCAAATTCAAAATGTCTGTATCTTGGCAGGATAAATGCATTTTAACATAAGTTGGTTTCTACCATGAGCAAAACCCAAACAAGTCTCACACAAGCAAGCACAGATAAGATTCAGGATTTTAAAAGGAAAAATCCTTAACCTATACTTTTCCAGTTTGCTGTGAAGTATGTAAAAGTCTTCTTAAAGGTTTTTCCCAGGCCTCCTTTTCAGTTATAATTTCAGGTTGGTTTCACATATTAGTAAAGTAGGGTTGGCTGTGAAGAGCTTTATGACAAAAGTTATCATTTAGAAGCAAATTAATTAGAGACTTCTCATTTACTCCTCCTATAAACTTGAGGAACAGTAACAGATTTTTTCAATTACCACCTAGTGACACAAAAATAGACATTTGAGACACCAAGCTTGCCACAGATGTGCTTGCATTTGCTTTATGGCTCACTTGCTAGTTTCCTTGTGAGGGAGCAAGTTCTCATCCTTTCTGTGCCTCAGGTTCTCCAGCTGGAAAAACTAAACTAAGAGCACAAACCTCATGTGCAGAGCACAATGAAAGTAATGACCAAAAGCACCTTTCCCCAGCTACAGAGAATGACTTTATTCTTTTTTTATGCCTGTTTACAGTAATAGTTATCTGGAAAACTCCAGAAAGACTGAAGAGGTAAAATGACAATAAGTTAACCCAAGGGAATGTCTCTTTCATTCAGACTGATTTAATTTCTTGATTTTGGATTGTAGCTTTCGAGGTGATTTGGCTATTTACTCTAAAACCTTTAGGAAGAAATTACTTAATTTTATGCCACAGATGCTCCAGGTAAGAGTAACTAAAAGGGCAGACCTTACACTAAGCTATTAAGATTTCATTTTGCTTGTATTTGTAGACATATGTGGAAAAGAGAATTAATTTAAGAACAAACATTAAAATAGAAAAAACAGCCTGAATCTACAGTTACAGATACACATATATGGCAAGCAACTGTGTAGGAAGGCAAAAATGCACATGTTATTACATGTTTTTTTTGGGTACTGTCAGTGTTAAAACTCCTCTTATGAAAAAGTAACACTTTAGATGTTTATTATTCACTGATACAGCCCTCTGTAAGGGTCAAGTTTGTTGATAGGCCTAAACTAAAAATGACATTAGACTACTAGATAAATCACAAACTGTAAGGAAATACCTACTAGAATAATTAAAATAGGAAGCATCAGCTTATTATCAGGATGAATAATATAAATAAAATACTCAGCAAGAGTTCATAATGCCATTTGATATCACAGCTGTCTGTGGAAAGAATTTGAGCTTTGAAAATAATTAAAAAACAGTAACTAAATAGATCAGATTTGAAGGTAACATCAGTGTTGTGACCTCTATGTATATTTTATCTGGTATAAATAGAGCACTTCGCTGCAGCAGTAGCATAACAGAACAGCAAACCCACATTATAATGAAGGGACAGGAAAAAGTTTTTTATCAAACACTTGAACCTTCACTTCCCAGCTTTAATCTTGCATTATGTTTAGCATTTAATTCTCTTTCTTCACTGTTGCGTGATTTCTACATGTTTGGGCTTTACACCCTCAAAAAAAACCAAAAAAAAAGTTGCACAAATTGAGACTGTCATATATTGAGTTTTCTATTCCTGCACAATGAGTAAACTTCATAGCTGAGATCTCAAGGTATCCTTGGCCTTTTCAGGAGACTGGATTTCAGCTGTGCATTCATAGTAAGTGGCAATCCATAATCTAACGTGGCATACAAGCAGTAAAGGTCGAGCCGTGGTGCAGGTACTCACAATTGAGCCCTAGCTCCAGGCTCCCCTTCTAATGACAGCCACTCTACTGGTGCAGCTTCATCTGCCACTGGGAGAACTCATCAGCAGGGCTGTGTAGTTCACAGATTTCTTTGTTTCATGGACAAAGATAAAATACTGTATGAGTAGTTGTTAACTTGGATACCTTTCAGTAAATCAGGAAATAATATTTAATCCTATTTTCTTCCTCCTCTGTTTTTTTTCTCTTACAGCATATCAATCCTTAATTAAAATGTACATGTAATTCTCTTCTGATCATCATTTATTTGTCCTCTGAAAGTTTTCATACAGGTTTAAAACTAAAAGCAGCAATGCTACTTCCTGATATAATCTGAGTGTTAAACATGTAGCTACTCCTATGCTGAGTGGTCACTTTTCTCTATTCACTCCACATAAAAGGCTGAATTATTACTTTATCATCATTTCAAGGTAAACATAGTGCATTGCTACTATCTTGGTGCAAGTGGGGGATTTAGAAATTAAGTCAGAGGCTTCCTCTTGCTGTCCCATTTATTTGGAAAGAACTTTCAGCACTTACTTTCAGCCAGTGCCTACTCCATACCCCACATATATCCCTAACACATGAGGGCAATCCTGTAGGTGCACACTGGATAAAACCCCTGCCTCCTTTCACCTCCTCCTGTTCACTTCCAACAGGCAGGTGACAAAGCTGTTCTGTGCAGAGCTGTGTGACCCACAGCCCATGGCCAAGTGCTCGATGAGAAGCCCCTTTTTGAACCTGGGAGACTGCTCCTGTAAGACAAGTTTAACATTTTCTGTCATGCACATCCTCTGAAGACACTCCAAATGGTAGAAAGCTTCATTTCAGACCACAAACACAATAATGTCTCTGAGACAGAGCTACTAACATTTGATATTCCTGAATCAGATGTTCCAATCAGTGGCCCTAAATTACAGCTACTTAATAGTTTGGAAAGGACCCATGAAGTACCAACTAAAAAATCTGATTCCTTAAACGGTATTGATTTTTTTTTTCTTTTAGAATCTCCTTCAATTTAGAGGGAGCGTCTCAATTTCCTTCTTTTACATTCAGCAGCTAATTAAAAATTGGTAAGGAAAAAGTTTCACAGTCCTCCTCACCTCTGCCAAATTGCAATAGTCTGTTCCTCCTCTGAAAAGACAGCCTTACAGATGCAGGGATCAATTCAATACAGCAGTTTTTACACCTTTGCAACAAGGATTTTCAACAGTTTGGCTCAGTTAGAGATTATTTTAAGCTTACTCAACATAAAATGCTATAACATTTTAGCCCAGAAAATCAAGCAAATAAAGACAAGAAGAGCCAATATTCCCTAACTCAAAATCAAATAGGCAAGTAAAATGCTTTCACAGTTTCCAGGATCCAAGGGAAGCTCTGTGCCTATTAAAGTCACTGGCAAAATTCCCATCAAATTCGCTACGATCAGAATTTCACACACCTTCTCCTGCTAACTGGTCACATTTAATCACAGCATCATAAAAGCCCATGGTGTTTTCCATATGATTCATTGTAACATTCAGACATTCCTTGAGGCTAACATTCTTTTTAGGGTAAATAACCACATTGTTGATTCTCTTGTTCCAGAAGATTTAATTTTGTTTTTCAGAGCATTTGTATTTTAATCAAAGGAAAAACTGCATCTCTGTTTTAGAGAGGAAATGTATAATTCCTTAATAAGAGGGTCAAATCCTCTGCTCTGTAATTTACAGAAACTCCGTGAATCAGGCCCACACATTCTTTATTGCTATCTAGCACTATACTGCAATTTAGAGTGAAAACTGCTAACTTCTATCATCAGGTCAATTTATGTATTATCAGACAAAACTGATGTCTACAGTGAATTATGGGTATGGGAGTCATTATCTTCCCGGAGCACCTTGAAAACGAGATGTCTAATCTCAGTAATGTAAGTTTCCTGGTTAAATAAATCCCTTGTGCTTAGTAATTCTGTGCATTTATAGAAAAGATGTCACCCCCCCACATACCTCCTTAGACTTTAAAAAACATTTTAAATCCTCAAGGGGATTTGAATCCTCACTAAACAGAATTGATTTCTGTACTTACTATTTAGTATTCTTAATCACACACTTCATGCATTTTTGTTATGTAATGGATTGGGAAATTCAAAGAACTGGCCTGTTTTGCAAACATTTAGTTTTCCATCACCCCACTTCCCTTTTACTTTGATGGCTTTTTTTTTTTTTTTTAATATCAAGATGACAGCACCCTGCTGGAAACAGCTCCAAACAATCAGTGCTGCCCTTTAAATCTGCAGCTACCCAGGCCTGGTGTGAGCAGTTAGAACAGAATTTGGAAAGGCTAGCAGAGGTTTTCCAATCCACTCTGCAAGAAAGATTACCGCTGCACTCTTGCCTATGAGAATTCAGGTTAAGGCCTGTAGTCATCTAGTTCTTCCTTGAGCGTGTGATCCAAAGCTAAATGAAGCCAAAAGGAATCTATCTATCAATCTGAGCAGTTCTGGCAATTTAATTCAGAGTTCCTCTGAAATTTATATGTTATGTTGGACACAGCCTGAGGATTCATCTTTGTCGGCGACAGGACAGTGGAACTGAGTTCAATCTCAGCAGATTTGCTGAGAACACCGAGATGTGTGGAGCTGCGAACATGCTGGAGGGAAGAGATACCATCCAGATGGGCCTTGATAGGCTCAAGAGGTGTTGAACACCATGAGGTGTGAACCTCATGGAGTTCAACAAAGCCAAGTGCAAAGTCCTACACCTGGATCAAGGTAATCCCAAGCACAAAGATAGGCTGGGAAGAGAATGGATCCAGAGCAGCACTGGGGAGAAGGACTTGGGGGTGCCGGTGGGTGAGAGGCTGGACATGCCCCGGCCGTGTGCTCTGGGAGCCCAGAAACCCCCGTGTGCTGGGCTGCATCCAAAGCCCCGTGGGCAGCAGGGCAGGGAGGGGATTCTGCCCCTCTGCCCCGCTCTGCTGAGACCCCACCTGCAGTGCTGCATCCAGCTCTGGGGTCCCAGCACAGGAAGCACAGGGACCTGTTGGAGCCAGCCCAGAGGAGGCACCAAGGTGATCAGGGGGCTGGAGCAGCTCTGCCATGAGGAAAGGCTGAGAGAGTTGGGGCTGTTCTGCCTGAAGAAAAAAGTTCTGGGGAGACTTTAGAGTACCTTCCAGTACCTGAAGGGAGCCTACAAGACAGGCAGAGAGTTTACAAGAACTTGTGGTGACAGGACAAGGGAGAATACATTCAAACTGACAGAGAGTAGGTTTAGATTAGCTTTTAGGAAGAAATTCTTCCCTGCAAGGGTGGTGATGCCCTGGCACAGGTTGCCCAGAGAAGCTGTGGCTGCCCCATCCCTGGGAGTGTTCAAGGTCAGGTTGGATGGAGCTCTGAGCAACCTGGGATAGTGGAAGGTGTCCCTGCCCATGGCAGGGGGTTGGAATGAGATGATCTTTGAGGTCCCTTCCAACCCAAACCACTCTGTGATTCTATGATTCTAGGTCAGTCTATCCTAACTTGCCCCCTCTTCCTGTGGCCATAGGCACCTATTCCTGTACCCAAGCACTGCCTTATCTCCAGGACATACCCACAGATGGCTGCTGACAGCACCACGCTCCGAGTGAAACAGGAGCCAGCTGGTTCTCACATCCCACCCTCCGCCCCAACACCTCCATGAGTAGCCTCTCAACAGAATGTACTATTTTGCCCATAGCACCATATTTTCTGCTGTTTTCTGGGCTGGACCTGGTTCTTAGCCAGCCAGTTCAGATTTGCATCTGCCTTTATTTGTAGACGCAACACCAAATTAAAAATATTCTTATGTCCTCAGGAATCTTCCCTGAAACTCTTTGACACTCTCATACAAATCAGGAGAAACTCACTGGCAGACAGTGAGGCTGCAGCAGCATCAAAAAAAAAAAAAAAATAAAGCCTAACAATTACATTGGTGAGCTCCTGGCTTATATTCTCATTTTCTTGTCAGGTTTGTGTGAGACTCCCTTTTTTGGAAATCAAAATTAGGAACTCAGAAATTCCCCATTTAGTTTTCATTTACCTAACCCATGGATTCTTAGCTGATTTAGATATGTACCTGCTGCCTGCAGCCTGTTCTTTTATGTATCATTCCCAAAAAATTCTGCTGTACAAGCACCACATTTTGATTGCACTAATTCTAACTTAGATTCAGGGGCTCTACAAAACCATTTTGCTGATAAAACAGCAACTCTTTTATACAGCCTGTGAAGACCAGCAATCCATACCAGTTAAAGAGTACAACAGTGCAACAGTTGCTATTGCGTCAAATAAAGCTCTTCTCTAACATTCTGCAACGTAGATTTCCATCTCTACTTCGTAAAATCCAATGAGATTCTAATATTCTAGACCCCTTCCAAAATGTGAGTACCAATGCACCCAGGAAGTACAAAATTTGCTTGAAAGTGAACAGTCTAAACACTTAAAGGCTGAAAATATAGTTGTGAGCTGGAATAGACCATATAAAATAGTTCATGCTTCAGCAAGAAATAGATGCTGCCCACAGAGCACTTCTTCCCACCTTGCTGTTTTACACAGCTTAACAACTCCACACTGTTTGGATGGAACATTTATATTCTTTGAAGTTGCTCTGGATAGATCCTGAGCTGGTGGATACTAGCAAAGCTTCGTATTTCTCATCTGGGCTATGCCAGCTGATCCAGTGTCCCCAAGCAGTCACACCCGGGTAGCCAATCCTTAGGACAGTGTTATTTTTTAGAGGCAAGGAGACATCAGCTGACACGGCGGCAATTTGAGCTGTTTACATCCCTGTGCATGTGACTGCAGAGCCTCCAGCTTGGAGTGTCCTCGTTTTTTGACTATCCACGACCCTGCTACGCTGTCTTACTGCCTCTCCATGTGTTATAGCACTTTCCATCACTCCTACAAACATACTATGCCATGTGAGAGACAAACTGTATTTGCCTTTTATGGCCCCTTTGAAAAAATGGCAGTTCTCATGCCCGATGGCAACTCGTGCCTTTATGTACCTCCAAAATATGACCCGTCTGTACCAGCTATTACTGGCTTTTATTAAGGTAATCAAATATGCAGAAGAGGCCAATGTCAAGGGGAAGAAGTTCGTATACTACTGTCAGGACATGCTGTAAGAACAACACATGGTTGGCGTGTTCTAAAACATTTAGGGAAAACAAAATTTAAATTTGATTATCACATCCCATCAGTAAAAAATTGCCTCGGCTACACACTGTCTGCACCAGTCACATTAAACCAGGCTTATACAGTGGGAACAGTAGATGCCATCTGCAGCCCTAGAATAATCTTGGCAGCACACCAGCACATATTCATTTCTGTGGAGAACAGCCTTGCTTATGTAGCTGAGTCCTCATGGTACCTCAGATGGCCAAATTGTCTGAGAGCTAAGTAACTGGATATTATCACTCATTTAAATCATCCTAGTTTACCAAGATGCTTGGAGTTGGCAGTTCCAGAAACTTTATAAAGGTTGAGCAGCGTAACATTTCTTGCCCCCATGCCCTGATTTAGTAGAACATGATTACCTCAGGCAACTGACCAAAAGCCTGTGATGGATAACTTGAAAACTGGAACATACATGAAAAAAAAAAGTAGACAAAAAAGCCCCAAAACAATACAACCAAAAACCTGCTGCTGAGGAAATTTCAGTGTTTTTCTACTTTAAGTAGAACAGAGTCTTTCAACAGGACAATTAACATCATCCTAATGAATCACAGACGGATTGAGAGGGGAGACAGAAGAAAACGCAAGGCACTATTTCTGTGTTTGAATAGGAATTTCTACCTGGATAGGCTAACTTCTTTTAATTTATGAGAGCAAGGAACAACCAGGACAGTTCTTTAGGAAGACTGGCATCCAGCAATCTGCAAAAAGGGTGTGGACAACAGGCACAGTTACAGTTCAAAGGCTTGTACATCAAAGAGTGACCCATTCCCCTGTGACTCTCCCTGCTCTTATTTCACTCAAAGTCTTCAAAGTGGGATTCAGTGGAATAGATGACTGGTTTTTTTATCCTGGATAACCATGGAACAGCCAAGATTTACTCTAACTCTATTGAATCCACATGTAGTCCAAAACCCTGTTACCCTAATAACACCGAAAGGAAAACACTGCTGTATGCAGAAAGAAATGTTCACGAATAAACTCCAAATATCCATCAGGAATCACACACATATCGGTTTAGTGCTACAGACTTCTCAAAGCAGTTTTACCCAGGTGTGTAGGTGGGACTTCAGAGGTGGTGCTGCTGGCCATCCCTTCCCACCTTCACCACGAGCATTCCCATGGTACCAGTGGTATCAGATCTAAAACTTCACAATCTTTAGCACAGTTACCCGTTCAGCATCCCTATGGCAGGGAATGTAGCACTACACCAATGTTAACATACAGTTGAGCTTATTGCCTGTATCACTAAAAACCAAAATCCTATACACATCACCTAGCAGTCACTGATGAGGGGATGTCTGAAGCCAAAGTGCTGATTTTCAAATCTATAGTTTCAGTTGCTTCCTCACTCTTAAGATGCTTAAAGATACTTTGAAATGTGAAGTCTGTCTGTGAAAAAACTCAGATACTGTAGATTTCTTGACAATACTTAGCAGCTAGACAGCTACCCTACATTTAAGCTAAATTAGGATTTGTAATTTATGCATTCATGTTCCTATGATATTTCTGCATTGCTTTCTTCAGAGCAACCTCACCCAAGGAAGCTTTGTAGAGAATAAGGGTAGAGGAGTGGACAGGACTTGCCTATCCTGCTGCAATGCACCAGTCACAACATCTTCTCTCCCTAGGGTTCAAATTTTCTTCTTGTTTCTGTTCTCCTCTTCTGTGTGACTTTGACAACCACTAGGTGACTTTCTCCTTCTCCAGAACCTTGAATCAGCTGTTCTACTTTATGCAGATTAATTAGACACCAGTGGAGCTGAGGAGAGGTGTGTATATATGTGTAAGTATTCATGCATGACTCTTTGGCCTGGTTGCCAGAGCAGTCACTTGACAGAGGATACAATAAGGTTCCCCAGTCAGAGCTCCAATAAACATTAAATATTGACTTCACTGGAATAGAAATGAAAATTGTAGCATCAAGTAAAATAAAATGTTTTGGAGGACTGGCTCTGTGTGCTCAGGTAAGAAGTCTGCAGAAAACAGAAATTTGAACCACCAACCAGAGTTGAAGATTCGTGTACTGAGCATCCAGCAAACATACTTGGTCATCTTTGGAATAAAACTGAAAACAGTCTAAGTCTGCAGTTAGTTTGTAAACTGTGCAGTATATGTAATACAATTGCCAATCTCTTATTTTCTTTATTCATTCTAATGTGTGAGGATTCTCATCTAATTCTCTTGAGGAACAAAGGCTGGCATGCATCTTACTCTGTCATCTCCCTCTCCTCACTGCTTCCTTCCTTCCTCCAATCTCTGGGAACTTCCAGGAGAGAAACAGTGAGGGTGAGGAAGGAGCCATTTCAAAAAGGCAGTGGCAAGGCCAAATACAATGAGCTGATTTTTAGTAGCTTGCTGCTGTGTGTAGCATTAACCACAGGGAACTCAGTCTATTTTGTCAACAGTGCCTTGCTGGAAAAACCCAGTTGGATTGAGTGGATACAGGGACTCTTACTTGAGAGAAAATGATGGCAGTATGTGAAAATTGAATAGCAGAGGATAAATGTGTGTGCACATATCCTAGCCCAGAACTGGAAACTTTTACTGCTCCTGCAAGTGTTGTCAGCCATGACCAGTTTTGCTGGGTGTCAGTTTACACTTCCTTAAAGACAGCATATTATTTATCTCACAGACACCAAGCAAGGCATAATATATTATTAAGGGATTAGGTAGTCAAAAAGAAAAAACACAATGTGAGGGCTGGAACTATATTTCTGAATATGACTAGTAACAATTTCAGTTACTGCTGGAGATGGGATACTCATCTGTTCTTGACCAAAATCTCAGTACAGTGTGTCTGCTTGTGTGGTCTTGAGTACTTCAGAGATGCTTTCCCATTTTCAAATGGTATCCTAGATCTCCATGTTACCTGTAGATTTTGTACTAATTGTAGTAGCAGAAGATAAAATAAAGCCCAGCCTACAAAAAGCAACTGGGAGCAGAGATTAATAGAACAAAACCTAGTAGATGAGCAAGAGATCTGTAGCAAGAATTTTCAGTGGAAACTGAGACAAAAATACCCTGTAACAGGTTCAATGCAGATGTCTGAGCCATCCAGGCTTTCATGTAGAAATATTCCTGAATTTGATAGAAACACTTAATGGAAAAATTTTTAATCAACTTTCTACTTTCAGGATTAATTGCATACTCTTTTGGCAGATAAATCTTTGTGCATGTATATACACACACATATATATACAGAGAGAGAGAAAAAGACTGGATTCCATAAACTGGTTTGTGACAACATCTAGAAAACCTCCATGTACAGACCTGCTTTTCTCTTTTTTTTCTCTTTTTAAAAAATTTTTTTAATTAAAATGCATGCTATATTAATGGGTTTCTACTAACAGAATGAAGAACTACTCTGCAATGGCATCTTTACAGAAAAACCACTTGCCACTTGAGTATTACAACTTTGGATTTGTAGAAACCCAAAAATCATTGAAAAACTACTGTAGTCATAAAAGTCTGCTAAATCCAAGTGCACAGATTAAACAGGAGCGTCTAGAAAAATTGCCAAAGCATCCAAGTGAAAACAAACATGAGGGGGATATAATTACAAGGGATAACAAGACTTTGGGTTGTAATCTCTTGCATGTATTGGTATAATCAGCTGAATCTTTGGATCCAAAGGCTGCTAAATGTTAATGAGGGTATTCCTTCTGATTTTAATAGGTTCTGAACTAAATCCCAAACCATTTCAGTTGGGTGATGTGAAGCACAGTGTATGAACATAAACCTTGTGCGGCATTAAGTATCAAAACCAGGGTCTCATTATTTTTTATTTTTAATGTAGCAAAAAATAGCCTTTTTAGAAATAAAGACTCCAGATAACAAATTTTTCAGCAGTGCATTTCTTGAGTCCATGCACTTAAACTTTGGCTTAGCTGTACTATGATCAATATTTCCAGGTGAAGCAATTAATTTCCTCTGTTTGGCAGGTGAACAAAACTCTTGCAATGCAACTTTGACTTTCATTTTAGTTGCAGTCTGTTATTGCTAATGAAAAAAAAGACTTCTTAGCTTTTCTAACGTATCAGCTGGATAAATTGTTAACACTTAAGAACTCCCCAGGCAGTAATGAATGACACAGTTTTCTGTGTTATCCCTGATAAAGTTTAGGATATGGAAAACAGCTTAATCCTCTTTCTATACTCTCCCATCTGTGCTTTAGAGCTACCACAGTAAATTACTACATACTGAAGCACTGCTTCAGATGCAATTTCATATTTTCAAAGCTGAGATAATTTTACTCCACCGTGTATTTTTTAATCTTTGCAAAAAAAAAAGTAAAACATTTAAGGAAGCCAGGTCAGATAAAACTGTTGAATTTAAGAAATGGATGGTAGTTTTCAGTGAAGTAAACCTTTTATAAAGGTTACTTGGAATACAGAGTCAAGCCAAACAATTCACTTTGTTTACAGAAAATCTGCAGTGTGAAGTGTTAAGATTTAACTCAATTGTAATCTGTTGTTAATTATAAAACAGGAATAGTAGCTGACAAATATGGCTTGAGGCACTCCTTATTGTACCTTAAACATGCTCTTGCCTGTGTCTAATGTCTGTGATCCTGCTTTCATTTTGCAGAATGATTTTACTTTGTACAGTTTTGCCATTAACCTGCTCAGTCACAGTTAGGGCTCATTTCTTTCTCTGTGAGGAAAGCTTAAGTTTTGTGTTGGATTTCTCCACGTTTTGTCAGATGTGCCTTTTGCTGCTGTCTAATAATTAAGGATAAAGGGACTGATTTAGTATCTATTGGAGTAAATTGACTGACTCAGTTCAGAGGCTGAGCATAAGCAGCTGCTCCAAGAGTAGAAGTGAATGCAGTGAGAGATATTTTATAAACTTCTCTATCTTGCATTTTTCTGTATCCACATAAAACCCCACATTCAGGAAAACTGCAAAAATCTGTTAGCCCAGTGTCTTGCTCAGGTCACCATATGGTTGTAGAACAGCTGGTTCATGTTAAACCTTCACAAAATTGAGATTATACTTGCAGGAAGCAGCAGATACTTTGAAGAATCTGCAGGCACAGTTCAGCATCTAAAGCAGCCAGCCACAAATCATCAAAACACTCTGACAGAGAAAGATTTCCTCTGTAACCCCTTGTTACTTTGAATTTCAAAACAAAATCTTACTACCTATCCTGTGTCCTGGGACTAACCTGAAGAATAGAGGCCATCCCATCTGGTGACCTAAACCCTGCTAAGCAAACATCTGTCACCTTACAACCGGATTATGGCAATCCAGAACTTTCTCTAAAACCTGTCAATTGCTTCTAAGACTAAAAGTTGTCAAACCTGAGTTTAATCTCCTAATTCAGGGTGGAGAAAAGGGTCCGTGGATTTTCTGTGGGGTCAGGAAATCCTGCTCTGGAGAGAGCCTCCTGCTGACACTGAAACAGAGCCGCTTCCCCCTGCATATTCTCGGAAGAAACTCCTCCTGTTTATTTTCTTTAGGCCTTTGCCAAGTGCTGGCTGCTGAGATTGCAAAGGAACAGGGTCGCATCTCCATCACCCGACCCACACACATCTGCTCCTCCAGTGTGGTGTGGGTGGGTGGTGAGCAAAGAGCACCTGAGTGGGCAAACCCGGATTTGTGCTTGCCAGAGGAAGAAATGACACATGGGGTTGAAAGCAGCTTGGTAATGATGAAAAACTACCCATTGTGGCTAAATTGTAGTTGCATATTGTTGAAATAATAGTGAAGTGGCACAGCTGTGCTACTGTTAAGACGGAAGTTTCAGAAAGCTCTTGAGAAAATAAAAATACCTGAATATAAGGCATTCATGTGGTCTTAACTTTGCCCCTTTGGGTACCTGGTGTGATGTTATCAATAAAGACAGTAATCCAAGGGATCATGTAGGAGAAGCAGGGACAGGGTCTAAACCCTGCCTCGAAGAGGGAAGGAAAGCTCACTTCAAAGCTGGGGCCTCAAGAGGCAAGAAAATGGGTTCTTGAGCCAGACAAGGTCAGGGAATAGAGGGACCTGCTGGCAACATCCTGCCTCCCCCCTGCTTCTCTCCACACCTCGCTTCCAACACTTTCCTTGGGAACCCCAACAGCAGCCTCTGGGGTCTGCCTCCCACACAGCCCTGATCCTGAAGGACAGCATCGGCCCCCTCCCTCCCCCGGGGGGCTCTGGGGAACAGCAGGTGGAACAGAAAAAGGAACAGGACCTGGCTAATCTTCTGCAGTTTCACCTGAACATCGGTTCACAAAATTAAACAACAGATGCTTCTCAAGGGCATGACACGTAGAGGCCTCCTTGAAGGAGGGGAACAGCTAAAGCCTTCCAGCTAAGGCTGACAGATTTTCTGATAACACAAAATGAAGCAATCTAAAAATATGCTCTTCCAGCTACCCCTACAATCAGTTACAGGTAGCTCATAGCATATTTCATAAATGTCAAAGCAAGCTGTCCTGACATCATAAGTCCTTTATTTTAGACACTGATAGAAGGAGATAAGCTAATTATTTATGACTATTCAAAGGAAAAACAAAGCAGAGAAGCAGATTGATACGAACTCTTCATAACCTGATCCAAAGATAATTCATAGCTTCCAGTAGGTTTTTGGGGATAATGTGGCTAAGATACTTCTTGACTATGTGTTGTTTATTGTACTGCTGTATGCAGTAATGATTTAGAGATATACAAACAGAAAGCAAGCAGGCTAAAAATTAGCTAGTCTTTATAGTTTGCTGATAGAAAAACAGAAATACCATACTTGGTATAGCAGACATTAAGTTTAGGTCTTGGGTGGAAATATAGAGCAAGGCATATGGCTTTCTTAATGGAACAGTAAAATGAGTTTGCCTTTTAGTGAATTTGTGTGTGAGCTTGAAAATCATTGTAAACAAGGTAACTGAGATATTTTGGAACTGAGCATTCATATAAACTGCTAATGAAGTAATGCTGGAGCTTCTGAAGCGTGTGAAGTTACTGCTTGAATAACACTGTGATTCTGCAAACATCACAATATAGGAGAGATATAAATGAAACACTCAGCATCTCCAAAATAAGAAGTATTCACAGTATGTTGTGGAGCAAATGGATGGAAACTGGCAAACTGCATGATTTAGGCATAAAAGCAGCAGGGTTTCAGTTACAGGAGGATATATATCTTTGTCAAGTCTTGGGAAGACATTGAAATCCTGCCCAGATTGCAGAGGTCTTCTTAATTATAAAGAACATTAGTAATAAACAGTGTTTAACTTATATGTCGCTATGTCAACCACCAAGGGTACCATATTTCCTAATTTTATAACATTCATGGAACCATTTAGAAGGCAGAGCTGTATTCAGTAGCCATCAGAGAGATTCACCTGGTCTGCCATTATCTGACAATTGACACCTCTTCACTGGAGCTTGGGATACAGACAACCAGAACCTCACTGTGAAACCAGGATCTATGACATGAAAAGCTGAGAGGATGTCTAACAATTGAGTAAAAAGACAAGTAAGAGGGTTGTAGTAAACCTATGAAGAGAATTTGTGCTTTTTTTAAAGGAATATTGTGCTTCCTCTCAAAATGCTTTCAAGGAAATACTTATTTCCTAATCAGCTTAGTCATAAGTTATTATTAAGAGTCTTTTTTTCCTCCTTCTGACAATATAAAAAAAGGCAATTATATGACACAGACGTCACTTGTTCTCATGAGTGTGTCTAACTGTGCCAAAATAGTATTACCCATAAAAAACTGTAAGCAGCATTTTAAAATATTGGTGTAACCAGCCAGGGACAAATTACATTCATTCTCACAAAGAACAAGAGCAACAAGAAGGAAGGGGAGGGCGGGGGTGTTGGAGGAAGAAAGAGAAAAAGAGAACATGAGAGAGCTCCATTCATTCCCTGCCTTGAGTTTCCTTGCAGACACAAGGCCCAGTCTGGTTTTGCAGCTTTGTAGAAATGTCAAGTGTTGAGAGCAGCATCCATCATTTCAGCAAGGGGGACAGGGCTCTGACCCTATTCCCTGGCGCGCTGGCCCGCAGAGCTGGCTGTGCATGGACACTGTGCACTCTATTAAGGACACTCTGCCAGGGGCTACCTGGGGCCTTTCAGGCGAACTGTGGAATGTCTCTGATTCCCTCTGCTCCTTGGAGGTGGGGTAGCCAGCACAGACAGTCCCAAGAACCCCTGAACACCTTCCTGTCATTACTGCTGGGCTCTCCACACAGTGTGAGTAGCCAGCCTATACACCAGGTTAAATAATTGCCGTTAATCAGTGGCAGCCTTAATTAAACTTTTGCCAAGCAAATTTAGTTAATCGTTCAAAACACATTTGTGAGATTCTGCAAAATGAACAGCTTACCCTCCACCTTTGTGAAATTATGGTTAATCATTCACTAATGTCTGCATCATCCTATTTAAACCTTCCCCCTGTGGTTTTAGACTTCTTTCTGCTTGCTAATCCACCACAGGGGAGTAATATGTAAACATGCAAATACATTATTGTAGGCTTTTCCTATTTGTGGCGCTGGGTTCTATCAAGCCATATTTATAGCCTCACCAAGAATGATATATAATTCATTCGTCTCACATTCAATTGAATTAATTTAAAGGTATAATTCAATTTAACAAACATGCAGCTTGGTGTACTGAGCAGTGAGACACTGCAGCTGTTTCAGGCATGCTGCACTTCACCCCGTCTTTCTGCTCTCAGCCAGCCTCCTGGCTCCTCCTATTCTTATTTATCAAACCAAGTACCACATCAGAGCCACAATGGACCATAACAAGTCAACAACAGCTTTTGAACCTCCAAGTTGTGTAACTATTACCTGGATGTCCCAAACTTCTTTAAATTCTCCTTCTCCATGAAGATTATGTCCTTTACCGTGCAGCTATTTCAAAATCCTCTTGATATGAACTACTGTGCTCTTGCTCCTAACTCTGCTAAGTCCATTATAGACAACCCTTTCCTGTGATTTATGCCTCATTATAAAAATCAAATTTCTTGGTTGTCAAAAGTAAATTGACTGCAGCAAGCTGAAGGCACTAGATCCCTAGCATACAAAGCCATCACACCAGTCTAAGGGTGCAACTTCAAGTGTGATGGAAAGATATCCTATAAATACAGAGCTCTCGTAGAGAGGAAAGTGAAAAACCGATTATCAGGTTGAGTGAAGAAAGTGCAAACTGTCTCTCTCCTAACCTTAACCCCAGCCACCAGGATGGGCTGAGACTTGGCCCACACTCAAAAGCCATCACCCAGATGAAGAAACTGTCAGCAGAGAAAATGTTCTGCAGGTTATTGCTCCTTGTGCCAACCCTTTTGCAGCCCCACTGGAGATTTGCAGCCCCACAGCTGGAGATTTAGGCATTGTGTTTCTCCTATAATTAAACCTTATCTTTACTGTACTTTTAACCATAAGCCTAAAATGAATTGTGCTCTCAGCAATAGCCTAGGTCCCCAATATATGTTTGAGATGAAAAAGTTATTACAAAAGAAATAATTACATGATACCATCTGAAAGATCTCTGTGAAAAACTAAGAAAATTATGTGCAACTATTGTAAGTTCTGAGATGGCATTTCCAATTTTACATGTAAATCATTGATTTTTATGGCTAGTTATTTGCTGAATTAAAATCAGAAGCACAGTACATGTTCAACAGACCCTTCATTATATCTTTGTTCATTGATCTAATCAACTATTCCTCATCAATGCTGAAACGCTGCTTATAATCCAAACTTCCTTCCAACTATTGGCAATTCTAGCAAAAGAACAATTTTTAAATTGACTAAGATATACTGTAGGTGTCATACACTTAAAAGAAAAGATTCAGGTTTATGCTTTTCCTTTAAAAAACAGTGATGTTACCATGAATTTATTTTCTTGGCAATTTCTTCCATTAATGTTACTGACATTATTTAATTTCATAAAGATATGTAGTCTTTCTTACACACACATAAATATTACAGATTCTATCCCTCCAGCATATTCCTTAGATTTTGTGAATTTTCCTCAGCTATTTTGCAATTTTTTCCCATCTATTGTCAGCTTTAAACCACTATTTTCTTCTACTTACTTCGAGGTTATGCAAGTTGGCTGTTTGAGTGCACCAACACTGTCAGAGGTCCGTAGGCCACCCCATGTACCCCGAGACATTCCACCAGCTCCTGCAGCTAATACCAATGAAGGTATCATACAGCCACGTGCATTTTGGACTGTCTTTGACTTCCACACACATGGCCAAGAACCTTTTGTCAGCAAGGTCACTTGTGGGGCTGGATCTGGACAGAAGTATGAACCCACACCCTGCAGCTCTGCAGTGTAACTTAGCTAAGTCATTAATTAACTTTGATTAATATTTTTAAAAGTCTATCCTTCTGCTGCATGCATTAAATGGCAGTAGATGATGCAGAAATTTAGAATTTTTTTTTTTTGCTACTGTTTACTATATGTAGGAAATCTTAGCATACTTACACTATCTACATCGTTCCCCTTGTCCCCATAAATTCTCTTCTCTCTGTTCATGCCTGTGCATGTAAAACCCTTACTAGTTTTACCTTCTTTCCTTTCTGCTATTCTTGGCCATTACCAGTCTACCTCAGAACTTGGGAAAAGGAACATATTCCAGGTACTGCTCTGTGCATCCCACACCAACAGAGCAGCCTACATTAACAAAACAAGCACCACCCCAAAATCCTGAATATTCCAAATGCTCTGCATGAACAAACTGAAAAAGAAAGCATTTCCCCCAGATTTTTCTATTTTGATATTTCTAGCCTTGTCTCAAATAGAGGGGACCATATTTATACCCTGATATGGGATCCTTGTGTTGATGTGCCCCTTCAAACTTGGCCCTCTTAGCACAGATTCTGACTTTAGCAGAACCTGAAATTAGCAACTATACCAGGCTTTGGACAAAAATGGTTTATGAGTGGTCCATCCCCCACCCCCATCATATCTGAGGAATGTCATGGCCTTACAATGGCACACTTTTTGAACCCTTTCCAATTTCAGATATTTCCTTTCTCTTTTAATACCTCATTGCTTTTGCATCAATTACAGCCTGACCTAAAGCCACACTGGCAGTGAATGTGATATATAGTAGAATCCATTTAAATGAATTTCTGATGAAAGAATAAAACTGTTAAAAGAATGAATTTACTGCACAGATTTATACAAATCCTGTATATGCACTGAAATCCTCTTAAAGGAAAAACTGATGGAAGATTAAAATGTTAAATGAATTAAACCCCAGTATCCTAGCGAAATATAATGATTATTTGACCTATTAAATGAATAGGTCCACTGACCATATAATGGTAAGTATTCAAATATATGTCAATTTTAAATATGAAATGAAAAAATGTAAAGCAAACAGTGATCAATGAGAATATCTATTAAGACAATAAACCTACAGAACAGTAGGGAAATGTTCTTGAAAGGTCTTTGTTCACCCAGCCTTAAAGCTAGAAAGTCTTTAATTTCTGTTAAGAAAGAGAGAATTTTAATGATCATTAAAAGTTATTAACTGCACAACATAAATGTAAATTTTTCTTTGCTTAATTTCAGCATATTAAAACGTCTGAGAAAACATTCCCTTTCCTTTCAGCTGTGGTAAATTTTTAGGGGTTTGTTTTAAAAAAGATGTTGACCAACATCTGCCACTAGAGTAGTCTTAAAAAATACATAAAATGGAATGTATCTTGTAAAATTGTGCTATATCTATCATCACCAGCAACAACACACAAAACCACATATGTTGTGAACACTGTAATATTGATTTTAGCTTTTGTACTTTTAGTGTATGGTCAAGAACATAACATATAGACATATTTCCAAGAAATATTACATCCATGTATTTCAATGCTAAAACAAAAACTAGAGATTTTGTCTTTCCCATCAAAAGCACTATTCTGGTAACACTAAAGTTCTGTGAGGTGATCCCATTTTGGAAAAAAAAAAAAAAAGCTTTATCTGTCTATCTTGGTTTTGGCCAAATCTTCTAGTAACTGGTTTCAGGTTTAAATCCCAGCTTAAACTACTGAAAACGTGCACTCTAAATCCCCTGGCAATGAGTTGAGAACAGTTTTATACATCAGCTTCCTACCTGAGAAGAGTTGAGTTCATATTCAGTTTAGGTCATAGGTGAAATGAGTTTGTCAGTCACAATCCAGCCTGTAATAAATTTATATCTTGATCACAAAATTACTGTACTACCCAATTAAATATTGCCTGAAGGGACTGATCATTAGAGATGGAGACCCAACAATGGATATTAGGGACTGAAGTCCATTTTCAGTGCATGAAGAAGTGTAAAACCCCAAGAGAGTCCTGTCTCAGTAGCAAGAGACTATGCATGGAAAGGACATCCTTCCTCCTGTCGAGTCTTCACATTTGCACCATCTTGTGATTATGCAACCTTACAGATTTCAAAAATTCCACACGAAGAAATACTACAACCCTTGAGTCACAGCCTTCTCTGCAGAAAAGACTTTGCAGAAATTCAAGGGGGCTTTTAGTGACTCCTTAGCAACTGTGATTATTATCCTTTTGTCATTTAGCCCAAGTCCTGTATTTCTGAAGGATGCATGGATAAAGCCATCTCATTGTCAGAGGGGTCTGACTGGCAGTGAAGCATCCTGAAAGCTACAACTTCCCAATACCGAGGGAACAAGGAGTGTGTGTGAACTGCAGGCCACCAGAGGAATGCACCTGGAAAGGTACAAATGTGTCAGTCCTTTCCCACAAAAAAAAGATGTCTTCTGCCTGTTCCCCTCCTGAAATCAAAACCAGATGGATGTGAAAGGTTAGGAATGATACTTCAGCCCCCTAGGTAGGTTAACTTCAAGTCCTTTGAGTTTCCCCCTGATTCTCCCATGAGCTTGAAAAAAAAATTGAGGAAGGGAAAATTTGTTTACCTGACTGGCACAATACAAGAAAAATATGTCTTAGGAGATTTAACAGAGGAAACCTTTCAAGGTAGAATTTCTCCTTGATTTTCCCTTGTTACATGGGCAATATTCCCCTGATCTTACACTGAGATCAGATACTACAGAGAAATTTTTAATTTCCCAAAACTCCATCCACCATTATGTTCTGATAATCAATACACTGTAATATCCATAGGGAAGAGAGCTGGAAATAACTATGCAAAAACTTTAGTAATCCCAAAATTGTGCTCTACTGTACCTTGTAAAGCAACAATATACACTGAAAATACAAAGAGGTGGTAATAGGGAGACATGGGAGATTACTCTCCTGAATAAAAAAAAGAAACCTGGGTGGCTGGGCCCAGAGAGTGGCGATGAGTGGAGTTAAATCCAGTTGGCAGCCCGTCATTAGAGGTGCTCCCCAGAGCTCAGTATTCAGGACAATTCTATTTAATATCTTTACTGATGATCTGGATGATGGGATCAAGTGCAGCCTCAGTGTGCAGATGACACCAATTTGGGCTGGAGTGTTGATCTGCTGGAGGGAAGGAAGGCTCTGCAGAGAGACCTGAACAGTCTGGATCCATGGGCTGAGTTTCAGCAAGGCCAAGTGCTGAGGCCTGCACTTGGATCACAAAAACCCCAGGCAGAGAGAGCTACAGGCTGGGGCAGAGTGGCTGGAAAGACTCTTGATGGAAAAGAACCGGGGGGTGCTGGTCAGCAGCAGCTGAACATGAGCCAGCAGTGCCCAGGTGGCCAGGAGGGCCAATGGCACCTGGCCTGTATCAGCAATAGTGTGGCAGCAGGACCAGGGCAGCGACTGTCCCCCTGTGCTGGGCACTGCTGAGGTCACACTTCAAATCCTGTGTCCCACTCTGGGCCCCTCACTACAAGAAGGACATTGAGGATCTGGAGTGTGTCCAGAGAAGGGCAACAGAGCTGGGGAAGGGTCTGGAGCACAAGTCCTGTGAGGAGCAGCCGAGGGAGCTGGGGGGGCTCAGCCTGGGGAAAAGGAGATTCAGGGGGGACCTTATCACTCTCTACAACTCCCTGACAGGAGGGTGGAGCCAGGTGGGAGTTGGTCCCTTCTCCCAAGTAACAAGAACTGGACAACAGGAAATGGCCTCAAGTTGTTCCAGCAGGGATTTAGATCGGGTATTAGAAAAAATTCCTTCATGGAAAGCATTGTCAAGCACTTGAACAGGCTGCCCAGGGAAGTGGGGGCATCACCAAAGCTGGAAGCACTTAGAAGACATGCAGATGTGGCACTTAAGGACACAATTTAGTGGTGGACTTGACAGTGTTAACAGCAGAACTCGATCTTAAAGGTCTTTTCCAACCCAAATGAATACACACATATAGGGTCAGGGTTTTGCAAATTAGAAGTTTGATAAAGAGATGATTATTTTAAGTTTGACACTCATGTTAAGATAGTCTGTGAGACTGCCTAGTTGAGAAATGCAAAGTAGTTTAGAGCTGGGAAATGAAGAGCTTTTGTGGATGAGACAACCACTAAAAAGAACAGGAGATGGCTGCATAAGAACCAGAGTATCCAAGGCCAATCTGTAGTCAGCATGGCTAAGATGAGAAGCTGAATGTGAGATATAGTCAGAGAACACTGTTTTGGTAAAGGTTCTACTGGGCCTGACAGAAAGAGCCCTTTTTCTTAATGATGTGATGATGACCTAGTTGAAGAGTGAAGCCCTTCAAAGCAAGGCAGGAGAGAATGCTACACATACATGCAAGGCTAAATACCTTTTGAGAGATATACAAATGTTATTGGCTTTATGGGACAGCAGAAAAATATAAGAGTAAGGAAGGTCTTGATTGTTCCTTTGCCATACATAAATAACAGCTTGTAATAATCCAATATGCACACTAAAATCTTTGGCCACACACCAGAGAAAAACCACAGTTCCATCCTTGTCTCTTGGGAATCCTCTTCTGTAAGACTTCTCCTTTTTTAACAATTCAGCCCACATCTCTATTAGTCAGCTCACCACATCTGATTATCCTTCTCAGTGAACGCTCAGAACAGGTGACTGCAACCTGTCCTATAACCCTTTATTTGCCAGATTTTTCACTTACATCCTTGTTTTTTACAAAGACAAAAAGAAAAGACTGAATTAATAGAAGAAGAACTTAAAAGATTTTAGCTTCAGGAAAAGAAATAATTGCATCAGGAACTGAAGCTATGTTTAGTGGGTTAATCTGTTTTAATCCATGAAAATCAGACTCAAGCCATGCTCATTAAGAGGAATTTAATTTTGTTTTCTGATATTTCAACAACCTAGGAAACATCTGACCTTCCTGCCAATAATTTCTCTGTACTATTTATAAGCATTTTTGAAGGTGCTGATTACAGTGCTGAATGTCAATAGGATTCTGTCTACTATTAATGTTATTACTATTGCTGTAGAACTTCAGGCAGCAATTATGGAGCAAGACCTGACTGAGCTACAGGATACACAGATCCAGAGTACCAGACAGGTACTGCCACAAGAGCAATAGGAGTAACATTAAGAGTTAACATGGATCTACATGTGGAAAACTGAGACAGTGTTGGTCAGCAAGGCAGAGAGGAGCTGGGTCACCAATGCCTTCATTGACAAGAATTTTAAAGAAGATTTGAAGCATGATAAGATAATAAACATGACAATTTGCAGGTATTTATTGGGACTATCACCCAAGAATGAGAGACATCATGAGAAAGGTTTGATATATTTGATAGCTGATATGAACGTAATTGATGTGTCAAGAAGAATAAGCCCTGAGTAACAGTCCTGGCCTTTTCTGGGAGAAAAGGTTTTAGTGACCTCAGTGGGATATCTCTGATGAAGCAAAAGGGAAAGAAACGTGAGGATATAATTGGAAAAGTAGACCTTCAAAGATCTAAATTGCACCTTCAGTTGCACATAAATGAGAAGGAGAAAGGAGAACACATAAAGGCACATGAAGCTAAGGGTGCATATACAATTTGTACTAGGAAAGACTGAAGCATGATTGTACTGTGAAGGGAAAAGCTGGAGCATTATAAGAGAAAGGAGGGAAAGGAGGGAAAACATAGATACAGACTGAAAACAAAACAGGATGGCTTTGAGACCACTGGAGATGATTAGAGAAGGAGCATGACTTGGGAACTTCCACCTGAATCAGGGGAGAAGACGACACAGAATCTTTACAAATACTGCAAAGCAATCTGGGAAGCTCAAATGGTCTTTTCAGGGAGGAAGGTATATACAGTTTTCACTGGAATAAACTGCTGAAACTCATCCAGAGAAGTCAAGAATAAAGGTGTGGAAGGTTTTGAAACAGGATGCAGGCTGGGAAAAATGTGATTGGGATTGTAAGCATGGAATTTCAGCTGGAAGAGAAAAACTGGTCAGGAAGACTCTAGAATGGCAATAGGAGAGAAAGTATTTTGTAGCAGGAGGAGACAAGTGGAGAAGCAGATTTCATTGTAACTCTGCAGCGTACAGACGCAAGTGCTGCAAGGTGAGCACCAAAAGAAATTCTAAACTGCAGCTTAATAGGGCAGACCATGCAATTAGAAAACACATTGAAGGAAATAATGGTAAAAAAAGAGTGAAATGAAAATAGTGCATCAATGTAAAAGTTAAAGAACAAGCAGCAAACCAGATCCACACACAGCCTCCAAAAGAAAAAAAAGCCAAAAAAAATCTATCCCGAACCAGAAGAAAAGCCTGAGAGTGGATGAAAAAATATCTGCTATTGCCTGTAAGAAATGATGGGGAAAAAGATCAAGCAAGAAGGCCTGTGGGTAGCTGATCTCAGTACCTTGAGAATAAATACTTTCTTACAATGTGTCCTCCAGGGTGAATAAATTCCACACTGCAGATGAATTCTATTAATGCAGAACAGGCATGTGCAATGATTAAATGATTTGTGTGGGGTAACACAGAAATCAGAGCCAAACGTTGACCCCAAGACCCCTGAATCCCAGGTCAGAAAGCTTGTGAGCTAAGAACTGTCTCTTAGGTACAGACTGAAGTCTGATATCCCCCTGCTCTCTGCAGAGCCTCTCTTTATATGTCTGCTAATGGAAGTGCATCTTGTGAGATGCTGTTCAAGATAAACAGCAGATTATGTCTCCAAATATTTTAAGTTTCTCAGTGTTCTGTAAGCACTATGAACTATTAAATTGTAGGAACAAAGGCACACCCAGAAATGGCTCACTTTTTTAATGTGCTGATAGTTGGGCAGCGGGGCAAAGAAAACTACACCCCATCACATCATAGAATTTAATGCTTCCCATAGCACAGAGAAGCAAAAAGTAAAAATTCACTACTTGTGAAGCATCTACCTGTGCTGACAGCTAATTTAGGCCCAATATACATGCTATGCAGAGAAAATAAATTCTTATGACATGTCAAGTCTGGAATCCAAGGAAGCCTGGCAATGATCTTGAAGCAACATGCTGTTTGCATACTGATTTCTGTGGTACCAGTCTTTGTTTTGAAAAAACATATTTATGCAGTTTCACTGGGAACATAGGTACCGTATTCAAATAAATGAGAAAATCCAACCACAGTCACGAGTTTGTTAACAGTTCATCCTATCACTAGACAGAAATTCCTTCTAGGGTTTTGGGGTTTGGATTCTGGTTTGCTAAATGAAAATTAGAGTCTGTATATCCCGTAGACACATTTCATATACAATTTTGATCTACCAATCGTTCACTGAACATTTAGAAAGAACATAATTCACTAGCTTCTAATTTCTTTTTTGAATGATTTTTGAGACTTTTTATCTGCTTCTTAGCTAAGTGCTTCTTTAGCCCCGTGTGTTCAGTATTTTGAGAGCTTCTTTTAATAGACCTGCTCTTGCACGCACTTCATCTGCAGAACTCCTCCTCAAGAAACCTACAGCACAATAAATAAATAACAGAACTTCATCTCAGCGTATCTCCTTAGTGGTTTTGCGTGACTTTTACTTCACCTCTTGAACCTCTTCAACACACTGTCAAACTGACTGCTCTCTGCTTATCTGAGATTACTTTCTCTGCACCAAAATGCAGTTCATTACTTTCTTCAATGGAATTCCAAATCTGCTCTCTAATAGATTTCTAATCCTCAGCAAACCCATGCATTACGAAGCAAGCACTGTGCTCGCCATATGGTTAACCTGATTTTCAGTGACCCTGCCACATAATTTTCATTAAGAGCATGTGATTAGGAAAATACCACACCAACAAGAATGTGATTCCCATTTCCGGCTTCCCCTTATTGTTCTGGGGGGATTCTGATTATCACACACCCCTAAGTCTCTGTTACAGAGAATTGCAGTTGCTTCCCCTCAGAAATCTGTTATTACTTTTAGGTATATTCAAGAGTGTCATAGACTGCTTCTCAAGCTCAGAGCAATGGATGCACAGTTCCCTCGACATTGCACTTCACTTGCTTGTAGAAGAATCAATAGATCAATAGATTTGTGATCTCTTACAGCAAGGATGGTACCATACCATGAAGTGTGTTTTCTTACTAGCACACTGTTAAAATAAAAATGGTGGGTTATTTTTATCCCATTTCTGACCATGCAAAACATTTTGACCCCTTGTGCTCATTAATAATCTTGTGTAGCTTTTCACATCAAAATTTCCTTGGAGAATTCCTGCTTAAGTAACTCTATATCACCTAACCATATCCTTATTTCACTAACTGGGGGTTTCTAGCTCACATCCTGTTACAAGCTGTTCTGAGATCATACTGAATATTTTTCAGTAGCAGCAACCATCAACCTCCAAATTACAGGAGTTCTGGTGTTGGAAAGAGAATAAAAATACATACACATCAGAGAACGTGTAAAAATCAGTGATTTTTAAGTATCTGTTGCAATACGTAGGAAAGATTCTTTAGTATTCATAGCAACTAAAATACAAACAAAGCATGTTTAGACTGAGGGAGTTTGAGACTTTTGGGAGGAAGACTTTATATAAATGTGGATATTTTCATGTTTTGCATTAGGGGGGTTTTGATGATTTATTATGATGTGGAGATTTTTCTTTAATGAATTACTTAATTTTAGAGATACTTCCTAATGCTAGGCTGTATCAGGCACCTTGGGAATGAGGCTTGCTGAAGACAGACATTTAGAAAGTAACAACCACTCAGGTGGGTGAACATGCTGTTCTTTTCACACTTAAATATACACAACTTGTTTTCAATTAATATCCTGTCACCATGGCAGAACAACTCCCCTTGATGTTCTATACACACTGGAGTCATGACTGTAATGGTGGTACCAGCGTGACACAGCCCCAAACGACGATACAAACACGCGATGTCGCAGTGCTTGAGTAAACTCCTCTCTCGGCACTTTTTGCATCATCAGCTATTTATTTCAATATTCTGCAGGTCATCAGTGCTTTGGCAGCCCATTTTTTTTCTTTTTAATACTCCTTGTGTATAAACAGCACATATAAAAGTTCCGTCTTGGAACAGTTCATTAATCTTAACTTGTTAAAGTCTGGGCTGGTAAATGCCTCATTTGTGCTATGACATCACCCCAACTTGTGACAGTAAATGCCATAAGAATTTGTATCAAGGTGTTATAAGTCTTGCATTTATATGTTTGACTGATAATTTCACAGTGGAAAAATATCTGGGTCATCATTTTCCAGAGGCACCAGTGTCTGTGTTTCTATTCCTGGTCAACATCAGAACGTGTTCCAGTGCCTGCTCAAGTGGTGTTTTCCCTGCTGACACAACTAGATAGACAGAACTGTAAATGTTATTGTGAGACACAGCAATTTCCATGTGGGAGAAGGGCTGATAAGTTTTAATCTATCTTCTTTTGGCCTAAAGAAGCCTTGAGTGCTTTTATTATACCCTCTTGATTTAGCTGTTTCTGTTGAAAGGGCAGGCTCTGACCTCCTACGAGTGCTGTAAACAAGCTGCATACAGGATTTTAAAGATGCTTCCAGTTTGGGAGCATGTACGAAATCCATGTCAGCTGCTTGATTTACCTGTAACTTCAGTGGGTGAAAACCAGCCCCAGACCGTCTGAAGTGGCTCAGTTTCAATATTAAAGTGAGATTGAAAACTAGCAATGACGCATTTTTTTCTGCACCTTTGAATTGACTATTGATCTCACTGACTGTAGTGAAGGAGGTGCCAGCACTGAAAGCTGGTTATGGAGAAACACCTCCTTAGAGAGACAGGAATGTTTCTCTGTCCCTTCTTGCTTCATTAACATTTCACTGAACTCAGCTGGGACAAGAGCCTCCAGAGCCCACTTCTCTTGGAAAAAATGTAGCCTTTCAGAACCTGACATTTCCCAGCTGGAACAGGATCTGTTTCTATGAAATTCGAAAAGCAAGTGTAGCTCATGGCTATTAAAGTGTAATTTTTTTGATGTGCATCCATCATTCAAGTTGGTGACCCAAACCCGGTAAAGTCAATTGGAGAGAAGAAAAGAAGACAATTCACAAGACCCTAAAAGACCCACACATCTGCTCAGAATTCTTCCACAGTGCTCCTTGCACAAGTTAAAATGTGAAGTACTGGCAGGAGGAATTTGACAAATAATTTAAAGTAAGGAAGAGTTGAGAAAACTGTGACCTCTTCCACAGACAGTTTATGAAGAAATGAACAGAAAAAGAAACATCCACTATTTACATAATTCAGAAATAATTACTTTTTTAGTTCTCTTTTCAGTCCATACATTACCAGGGAGGGACATGCCATAACCACAGCCATGTGTTTTTTCTATTGTTTAATGTTTTTATCTCCTGTGTTCTTCAGAAGTGTTGCCAGTTTTGCAACCAGTGCAAGCAGGCATGTCTCACTGAGTTCAGCTATGTGATTTACACCAGCAAGGACCTCCAGCTCTGCTTCTCTGTCTTCTTAATTCATCAACTTGCATAAAGCATTAGTTGACTCACAAGCACAATCTCACTGAATTATTCACCAGAGTAAGTAAAAGTTACCTGATTAGGCTCACTGAATTAGGTTTTTAATATCACTTTAGTTACAGACTTTCTTTTCATTTCCAAAGTGTCATTCAGGCCCACAGCACTGGTAGCCATCCAGCCACAGAGAAGCACACAGCAGCCTGGGTTCAAACCTGTACAATGCTGACAGCTGCATTCAGCTGAACTCCAGATGTACTTTACCTGCAACCTTTGGTTCCCCTCCTCCTCACTGGGGTGCATAAAACCTAATAAACATCACAATGAGAAACAGGTCTTTTATCTAACTCTCTTGAGGGAGTTCTACGCTTCTGGGAGCCTCTGAAAACAGCCAGTCCTATGGCCCTGCAGTAACAAGGAAGCCACAGATAGCAGAGAACTAGAGATTCATGTTCATAAATTATCAGGCCAGAAGGAGAAGCTACACTAAGGAGGCAAAGCCCTGCTTAGGTAAGATAACCATCCCTGTCACTGAGCTATCCATGTAATGAGCCCCCTCATCAACACATTTTCCAGAAAAGCACTAAACCACCCCCATATGCCCCCATCCCTCCAGCATTACCTTTGGTGATATTGCTCAGGGAAGAGGATCACAGGATTAACAGATTATAAAACCAGGAGCTGCTTGGAGAAACTGAAATACAAAGCTGAGCTCCAGACCCTGAGCTGCAGGTGAAGACTCCTAATCAAGCTAGGGCAGTTTTAAGATCTCTTGAAGCTACACTGCCTTTTTTTTAGTGTCAGTGTATCTCAGAGCTATTTTAAATTGGAGTCTGACAAAACCTCCAAGGGGGCATTATGACAGAGATCACCAATGAATAAAGATTTCTGGAATGCCCCTTTTATAAAACTCGCCGCAGGGTTGTAGGATGAAAATTAAGGACACTATCTCCTTAAAGCTCTCCCACATTTTCTGACTTTTCAGATAATATTTCTCTTCTCCAAATCCCTTTATCATTTTATCTCATTTCCCCTGGCTCCTTCCATTGGCCTCACCCCTGGTTTGTTCTACAGTTTGCTTCCTTCCCTTCTCATGTTGCCCTCAGCAGCTCAGTTTCTCTCTGAAAGCCCTCTCCAGTACTAGATTTCAGCTTTGCCTGGTATGCTTTAGGCCACTGTCAGCTTTCCTCACACTCAAGACTCATCTTTCTTCCTGCTCCCCATGTCTTTCCCCCTCCCCCAGCAAGTGCCATGAGCTGCTATGAGTTTTCACATGGATTTACTTCCCTCATGAGCTTCTTCAGCATATGACCTGAAGTTCCTTTCACTTTATCCCTAATTAGTTTCAACAACCTATATTTCCTCTTCCCAGACTGTATGCACCATCAGATGCCCACTTCACCCATCAGAACGATTCATCCTCCAAATTCCTTTTTGTTTCATTTTCTGTAGTGATCTTCAAAATTATCAGTCATCTTGAAACACTCCTTAAAGTCCTGCTGTCTCCTGTAATTTCAATTTTCTTTAATGAAGAGGTTGGTGTTGGAATAAACCTTTAATTTACCTGTACTAGTCATGTTTCAGCAGCCTCAGTTCTATTCTGTTTCCAATGAGAAGTTATATTCTGAAGCATGTACTGTATTTGCATTTTTCTTCAAATGTAGTATCTCAGCTGTAAAGTCAAGCATGTTTTCCTCTTCCCTTTCAAATCAGAGAAACTTTCATTCCCTGTCCTATGATCTGAAAGTACTCTCCCTCTTTTTCTCACTTTTCTTATCACTGCTAGTCGGAATATAGATGTCCTAGTAGAAAGTTGCCCCAACAGACACCAAATGAGACAGAAGTTACACCAGCAAAAATAAGAAAATAAAGCAGACAAACCCCTGCTTAGTTAGAAACATAAAAAAAAACCAAACAAACCAAACCAGAAAACTAAAAACAAAAAAACCCCAAGCAAACAAACAAAAAAAACCCAACAACACCAAAACCACTAAATGACAAAAATACCCAACAAACTCTACTTGCCCCATCTATCTTAGCTCTTCTTGAAGCCCTCTACCAGTTGTGGTGGCAAAATACCTTAGAGTAGTTTCCCAAAGGTCAACACAATGCTGCAGAAATATTTCCTTTCCTTCAGTGGATTTATGGTATCAACCCTTGTTCTCTGCCTCAGCAAAACAGCCTCATCTCTTTTCTCTATTTAGCTCTTGTAGGGCTGAATCCTGCAGCAGCAGTCCCAACGAAGTCGGTAGGAGTGCTGACTCTGTAAGAAGCAGGTGTGTCCCATTGAATAATTATCCAGGGCTGAATGAGCTCCCACAAGGTGTGTGTTAAGACAAGCATCCACATTGAGAGGTTGTTAACCAAAGCAGGAGTCCCACTAAAACAACCTTCCCCACTGCCTCCCAGTAATGCCCTCACTGACCTCTTCAAATAAATATTTCCCCTAAAAACCCCAAAAAGATAGAGATAAGATTTCAACAAAGAGAAATGATATTATTAAAAAACAGGTTGGAGCGCTAAACCTTTCCCAGCTGTAAGTCAATTTGGTCTTTCAACAGAGGTCAGCTGGGTTTTTTCTGCTCTAGAAACACATGCAAACCTTCCGAGTAGAAATGCACTTTCTGAAGTTTTAATAAAAGTATGCCAGAGCCATAGGAAGGTGGAGGTCTTATTACTATTGAGGAGTATTCAGTAACCACAGGATTTAGCAATTTAACTACTAAAGCAATATCCTATTGACACCTAGTTGCTGCCTTATTGCTGCCGATTTTCTAGCTTATTTTCCACATTTTTCTTTCCAGCCACTGAAGATATATTCTGTGTGAAAAACAGGGGAAGAAATTGTTCTCCAGGTGAACTCAGTGAAGACTTAGTGTCTTATTTTAATAAGTATTTAAAATTTACAATCAAGTGTTAAAGGCAGTCTTCAAATATTAAAATATTCTTTCTGGTAAAAAATAGCATGAACTAAGGCCTGAAACAGTCAGAAAGAGTTTCAAAGATTCCATGCCTAACATCTTAGTGATGATGAACAACTCAGTGGTAGGTAAGGGCACCATTCATCTCTTTTTTTCCCTAGTTCTTTTAGGAGATGAAAACCAATAACCCAGAAGAAGAACCCTGTGCCACTGGTGGGATAGAGGAGAATATGGAGAGAGATCTAGAATTCTGAAGGTTCATTCAAGGCACAAAATGCTTTTTGTAGCCTTTCTGGCCAGGACCCACTGTTTTCCAGGGGTTGAACATTGGTGCACTACACTTTTGCTCAGGGAAGAGGAACTTCATACCTTTTTCCAAGAAAGGAAGAGAAACAGGCAAAAAATACAGTGCTTATTAAAAGCCCTGTTTCCTGAAGGAGTCTGCTTGCAAATTAATGTCTTTGGGTCTTTGACTTGCCACCCTGAGCCCAACTGGATCTTGTATTGCAAACCAGAGATTCTTCCAACTTCCACAGCTTTAGTTAAGCTGATGTAACAAATCCATGTTGTCAGAAGATCTGCATGGCAAAGGAATAAAGAATTTTTTTCTTTCTACTCAACTGGGTTTTTTGATTTCTGTCTTTCCTGCAAAGCCCATAAGGTGTATGGGTCTGAGCTTGCCATGGGTTCTGACTCAGCTTCAGCCATGAACATTGGATTCATTAAACACAAATATTTAAGCCAGTAGAAAACGTCTCTAGAAAGCCAATGGGACATTTTGCACCATCACTTACCCTGCCATTGTCAGCTGACTGGCACTCTGTAATTGCACTTGAATTAAAACTTACAGGAGCTCTTCCATTTTGGTTTTTTTTTCCAAAAATCTCCATAAATAAGATAAAAAAGGTAAAAAAACACCAGAGCAAATTGTGCAGGGAGACTCAAATTAGTTCTGCTGACAAACCCAGGAGTGTATTACTCCAACAGTGTCAGGTACTGTGGTGGAAGGGAACAGGAGGTGGTCTTCTCCCATCACTAACAAAGTGCCCCAATGAAACTCGTAGTGGGACAGGTGAGTTAAAACTGGAGCTTGGATTTCAGATGAGACATTATCGATCCTTCTCTGGCTTACCTTGAAAGCAGGGGCTAAGAGTCACACCAACCATGGAGACACAGCTCAGCATGGAAGAATAAGGCTTTGATGTTATCCTGATCAAAGTGGCATCCCAGCCACAGGGAGCAGGGGAAAAGGTTGGACTTGATGATCTTGGAGGTTTTTTCCAACCTAAATGATGTTGTGTGGTTCTGTGTAGGGGGAAGGCTGGCTGGCCCTGGGGAGTGGTCGTGACTCAGGTTCATTCTCCGACCTCTTTCTGGGGCAGGCTGGTATAATCCAGCCCTTTATATGTCAGTGACTGGGGGAGAGCACTATAAATATGGAACATCAAAATGTCATTTGCACAGTCACTTTAAACAGATATGTCCGAGCACTCCCTTCTGTGCAGGAAAAATAATAATCTGTTAAACTTTCTCCTGGAACCGTATTCCAGCATTTTAATTAAAGACCCAACACATGCACTAAACACACTCTCACTAAAGGGCACGCCTCAGTAAAGTCAGTACATTGTGCTGCTGTGACCCAGGAAGGTCAGTGCCTGCGAGGAATCGCCAACGAGCCCACTGGCTCCGTGCCAGGACACCGGCAGGGGACGGGGACCGGCCCGGGATGCCGCCGCCGCTGCTGGGGCAGGCAGGGAGGGAACTGCTGCCACCGATCCCCACCAGCGCTCCTCCACAGGACAGCTGAGCGACTGAAATGCAGTTATTGCTTCTGATGGAGGCTGCTCCTGGGCTGCTGGTGGTGCTGCCGCTGGCCACGAGTGTCCCGGGAAAGCCCGAGCCTTTCCCCCTCCTTTGAGCACTGTCTCCCTCTGCTGTCCTGCCGCAGCTCTGCGCTGGGGAGACGCAAGGTGACCTCTGAGCAACAACCCAAGTACAAAACTTGGACAAACGCCTTGAAAATTTTTTGCTTGACGCTATTTAGTTTCACAAGGAACACTTTAATATCTGGAAGTATCAGTCCGAAGCACTGGAGGCTTCACAGTGGAAAATACATAAATAAAGACCAGCTGGGAAATGCATTTTCTCCATATGGAGCTGCCCAATCAGGTTCCTATTACTAGTAAGAAGAAATAACTAGTAACAGCTTCTTCTCTGAGAGAGAACTAACATGAATTTCTAAGCAGCAGAGATTCTCTGAAGAGAGTAGAATATGAAAAATATTCTCAGCCTTTACTTTTTGATGGGAGGAAAACATGGGGCAAACATCGGACTGGGGCTGGGGCAGCCTTTGCACGTCCCTGTATCCACTGCAAGATATCAGGATTCAGAAGGCCAGTTCTGAAGGGAGCCCATGAGGTGTGTGGGACTGAACAGCACCTCTGAGAAATCTGAAAGTTTGAATAAAAACATCCATTTTCATTGGCACGGATGATTTGAGCTTGGTGATCTTTATCCCTCTCAGACAGCATGTGGTCAGCCTCTCCAACAGGCTCTGGGCTCTTCTTTGTGTGCAGATCAGCAGAACTTTTAAGCCAGTCAGTTCTGAAAGGTAAAGTGCCAATGAAGCTAGGATTTTGGTTTTTCCAATATTTCCATGAGAAAATCCAAAAGTTCATTTCCTTCCATAAACCCATAATGAGTATAATATTCTTGAAGCAGTAAGGTGAGCTCACAGTACGTTTGCAGCGTCAACAGCTATTTTTATGTTCTCCATGAATGAGCCACGACAATACTTTCCCGTATGACAAAACATGTATTAAATCAAGGATTGCAAGCATGATCCTACAGTCTCAATGCTTTTCCAAACACAACAATTTGCTGAGTGAGCTGCTTTGAATTCTTGCAGGCACTGTATTAAGTTCTACAGCGATTTAACAGGGGCCGAAATTTGCTCCTGTTTGGTTGTGGTCTTTCAGCAGTCAGTGTACGCACGAGGGCACATTTTGCCTCTTTCTATTTAATGTACACATTACAGTGCAAATCCTTCTTTTAAATGTACTTAGTGTGAGACACACTGAATGATATTTTATTTACACTAGTAGTGGGAGAGGTGTTGAAATTTTTATTATTCCAGTTTTTAACCATGTTGAAAAAGGAATGTCACGTTTCTCAGTCAGCACCTTTTTTTTTTTCCTGTGACCTCTAAGTAGAAGAAATTTGCTCCATACAAATTAGGAGAGAGACTGGAGGAGAGGTTCAGCATCATTCTGTAGCTCTATGCAGTACCTCGTGCATCCAATTAACTAAAGAAACCTGAATGAAGGGGGGGGGGAAGTAAAAATCTTTTTTTCTTCATAACATTCCCAGTTTGCAGCAGACAAGTGTGGCACTGCCCTGTTAGAGTTACAGTGTAAAGTAATAAACCAGGCTGCAGTGTAAGACTAGAGAGAAACCTGACCCACAGACATTAATCTGGGTGTATGGGTCCAGGAGAACAAGGAGTTTTCAAAATCCTCTGTCTTGTTATGGATCCCCATGGCTCCTTGGCAGAAGTCCAGACCCATGCATCAGCCATCTCAGAACAGCTTCCTCAGGTTTCCAGTGCCCAAATAATCTGATAATATTGTGCTCTTTCTGGCACTAAAAAGCCTTCCCTAAAATCATATGTCTTTAAATTCAGGTATTGGTTGACTGGTTTAGCAATTCTACTTTTACCTCAGCCTGCACATAATTCCAGAAAACTATAAACCAAGAACAGAAGGGCAACAATTACACTGTGTCCCTGATATACATGGACCCAACATCTACACACTCCCAAATTAGTATACTAATGATGTTACTGCTTTAATTAACCATGCTACTGTGCCTGTACTGGACTCTTTCCCAAGAACTGTTCAGGTTACTGCATAAGGCAAGGACACTGACTTCCTTTAATGCTTTTTTTTTTTTTTTTCTCTTTATTGACAGGACTGCCAAGTTCACAGAAGAATCAATAGCCAAGGATATTCACATAGGATAAGATTTACAAAGCATGTTTCACAGACAGTAACAACTGGGACCTCAGAGCACTTACTGGAACCAACAAAATGACAACTGATATGTCCTCCAGTGAATCTATGTTAAGACGTTCTGTCTGCAGTAATTAAAAACTAGGTAATGTCACCTGTGTGAAAAGCCCACCATAAAATCAGCTCCACTTAGGAGTGTAACTTGACATGTTGACTTTTTCCATCAGCAGCTCTGTCCTCTAAGCCAGCCTCTGGCCCTGCTATGCTGAGTAGCACCTTCCTTAACTTATATCAACCAAAGTAACACACTCTTGTGATCCCTTTTATTTTCCCTACCATCTCTTTCCTTCAGTATTCTGTGTGTAACAGTCTGGTAACTCATTAATTACACCTGGGCAAATTACCCCTCAGTGAATACACAATATATTTTTTCACACAGCTCTTTTTGTCATACATCGATTTCAGAGCAATTATATCTCTTTCAATTCTTTGAGCTTATTTAATAGTCAGCAAAGTGATCTTGTGCCAGTAAAATACCCAAGTTTTCTGTTGTATACTTCTAGCTGGGCAAGACCTAGATATCACTAAGCACAAGGATTCCCTGGGTATTCATAGCATATAGTATAAATCAAATTGATTCTACTTCTTCCTATACTCCAGAAACACCTAAACTTCTAGCAAAATCATAACACACACACACAGACCCTGAAACAAGTCTTTTCCATGCTTTTTTTCATACACATATTTGTACTGACTTCATGCAGCAACTTTTATGCAGAGAAATAATGACAGGAAAAAAAAAAGGAACTAACCTTATCATAGGCTATTGCATGTAGGAAGTATTATAAATATTATTAATTGCTTGGCTCTCTTCCTTCTCTGTCATATTTCCCTCAGGTCTCTCTTCCATGCTCAAGGCCATTATTTGATGGGGGAGGTATAAAGTCATAACAGGCTGATGTAAATTTCCTTTGAGATGCCTTATATATCACAGATTCCACGAGGGAGATGAAACAGCAATTTTGTTCCTGCTCATAAGTAAGGGTGGAAGAAATGCTTCTTGTGAAGAGAACTAAACTCATGCCTATTCTCTAATTGAGGCCAGTATAGTATATTATTCTTCAGGAAAACCTTTGATAACACTTATTGCCTTTTGCAGGTAGATCTTTGATTACACTTATTGCCTTTTCCAAGACCCCTTCTGTAAGGAGGGCTTGTAATTCTGAGGAGGAAATGAACAACTCCACAACTCCAAAACTGAGGGAGATAAAGAAGATGTCTGTGTCAAGAGTCTTAGACATGGCCCATCAGCTGAATTGTATGTTTCTGATAAATTAAAATCAGAAACTCATTACAGAAAATGAAACAAGAAAGTAGTTCAGGCAGTCACTTTTTAAGATCACCATCAGCCTCTGAACAGCTGAGAAGCCATTTGTGCAGATCTACTACTCTGACAGTGTTGGTGTCAGGACTCTCCTGAGCATGCCAAGAAAGCCACTTATTGACCTTAAAAAGCTTAGTTTAGCTGGGCAAATGATGATAAAAACCTGGGAGAATACTCATTTCACAAATATTATAATGGGAAATAAGGGAAATAAGATAACACTTAGGTGTGCATGTTCCATGTCCAGTATCTGCTTCATCTCCACACACTGCCTTTAGAAATCACCTATTATTTAAGATGTCAGGTGACCTTTTAATAAAACACCAATGAAGTGACATTTTAAAATATTTCCAACTTAACCACAGTCCCTAGCTTTTGACCAGCAGCACGTTTGTGCAGTTCAACTGGTAACCTGATGTTTTCCTCCCAAGGAATTTTACCATCCAAAGGAGCAACAAAACAGAACATGTGCGGATGCCAGTTTTTGCAAATCTGCTGTAGACAAGGGAGGAACAGTGGTTTTTTACACCATTCAAGGTTCTATTCCAGAAAGGATTTAGGCTTTGATTCCCTTGCAACTGTCACAATTCTGTTTTCAGATGAGCCAGCTCAGTTAAATAAATTGGAAGAGGTAAATGACACAGGCTCTCCTACGGCTGTCTTCAAAGCTGGATGATGAACAGCACTTTTGCTACATCAATAAATGCCATTAAAATCACAAAGCACATCTCAAGAGGAAAAGCATTTGCTGAAATCCAACTCTTGTTCACACATGGACATGAAGGTGCTTTTACACACCTTTTTTACAGGTTTTGATCACAGCAGTTTAATCAGTAAGGCAGCAGTATCTTTGCTCAGCTAAAGCTATCTGACTTCTGATGGGAAGGACTGTTACCTATGCAGCATATACAGAAATAATCACAGTATTTTACCATCAAAATCAGTGGCAACACTTTTAAGCAGAGTAAAACTAAGGATGAGAATGGGTGTCAAAATCTAAGTGGGTAGTATCAGCTGAAAAGTAGGAGGGAGAGGAACTACACAGTCATTTAAAATAGAGAGAGCATCAGGGATTGATGAGGAATGAGTTGAAGAGCCAGGAAAATGTCTCTAGCAGAAGTTGGCAAAGCTGATAATTGAAGTCAAGAAGATAAAATATAGATGTATATTTCCTGGAGAATGGGTTTCCCAGAATTTTGTGTGCTATTGATTTTTTGTTCACTTAAGTGACATATTTGATTTTCAAAACTGCTTTCACTGAGACTCTGTAGTGGTAAAACCAGAACTGGCTTTAAAAAAAAAAAGAGAGGAAAAAAAATAAAGGAAAAAAAGCAGTGATGCACTCAAATATGACAGCAAAACGGACCTGCACAGTCAGAAACTGGCAATGTTGTAGATATTCTTAAAATTTCAAGGGTCAGGCTATGCCAACACATTTAATCCTATTAATTTCAGTAGAAGTCTTCACTGATAAAGATACTAATCAGTAAAACTATGGAGAACAGCAACCAGCCCTTAAAGGGAATGGCATCACTGTAAGAGTTCTACCCTTCTGGGACTATTGCAGGGTCATTGTAACAGTGGTAACACATTTATCTTTCTTGGTATATAACATTTTTTAAATTACTTTACCTTCCATTATCGAGGTCTTAACCCTATATATTTGGAATCTCAAAATTTATCTTTCATGCTAAACATGTTTTGCTGTCTGATGCTGAACTGTAGAGGACTATTGTATCTCTGTCTTCGAGACATACTTTCAAAATGCTGATAATACTGTATGATAAGACTGTCATATTTAATTACCAGGCTAGCAGTTATGAGGACATTGCTATCTGATTCCCTTAGGTCTACAAATACATGACCATAATGTTGCAAACAGCTGTCCATCAACAGCTCTGCTTATCAACATCGATGTGGAAGGGTTTAAATGTCTTCTCACAGTGCTTCTGAGCTAATATTCTCTGCTGCATTTTCTGCAGCACATAAGGCTGGTCTATCTGCCAATCCATGCTCTAATCTCAGTGAAACCAGAGGGGAAAAAAGCCAACAAAACTTACTGCACTGTCTTTAGAAAGATAGTGAAGGTCAGACTAATCAATCTCAAATAAAAATTACTCTACATGAAAATTCCCATTTTACCTGAATCCATATTAATTCTTCCCTATCAGAACACTGATGTCCTGTTTCACCAAGCAAGTTTGTAGGACAGTACTTGCAGCTCTTCTATAATCAGCTGCTGAAATTTCCCCCTAGTTTATTCAGTGCCCGTACTCATTCATCCCATTCCATACAAAATGCTGCGTTCCTTGCAGTGTCACACAGCATCATCTATTTCAGTCGCATTGCTAACAACATTTTCTCCTGTTTTGGAATCCATGTAAGTATAAAGTCATGCAGGAATATGATCCTGTTGGTGTATAACAGCCAGGCAGCCCACAGCTCCTCATACTTTTAGTAAAATAGTTACTCAGAACAGTAACAAGATCAATTCCTTTAAACATGCATTTATAAAACTGTTACATTTTTACAGCTAACTCTTAGCTGGTGTGAATTAGCAAGGATTGATTGACTTTGTGTTAATTCAACTCATTGCCTTAATAGAATGATGCTAACTGGGGACTGACCCTGAGCAGCTGATCCTCTGGAAGCCACAGAACCACACTAGAAAAAGGACAGCCCTCAGAAAGACTTAAAGTTTAAAAAAAAGAAAGGCACAGCAGCAGGTTGATGAGAGGACTTGGAGAGTGGGATGGGCAGAACAGAATTCACCTGTTAGGCCGCAGCAGAGTTCACATCAGAAACACAACAAGATGCACCCCAGAGCAAGGCTTTCATTAAAGACCTGCTTAGGCTCAAGTGAATCCAACCACCAGGAACCAAGCCCGTGAGAATCAGGCTCTGGAGTTTTACCACCTGCAGGTTTGCCTCTTATGTTACCTTTTCATTGTTTGTTTTGATCAAGAAAATTTAACTCATGTTAGTTACCATGAAAAACAGCCTTCCATTTGGGTTCTTCCTTTGGGTTCCTTGAAACATTGTCCCCTGTGGGTGTAACACAACTTCCACCCCTGTTAGAGTTGCTTACAAAACTCTTTCCCGTTTTCAGCATTTTTAGTGCATTTTGAAATCTATTTCTGTAATAACACTGAAGTCCTGGCTTGGCAATTTATGAAGAGCTTCCTTAAAATTCAGATAAATTATGAGCTGTCAGTGTCAATCTTGAGTGTAATCTTATCAAAAAACTTGAGGTTAATTAGGAAGGATCTCATCCTTCTAAATCCATATAAGCTTAACATAATAATTGAGAGTTGAGATCAATTACTCATGGTATGTCAAGGGTATGAACTTATATGGTAATGATTGAGTGCTTGGCCTGAATGCTCAAAAGTCAAGGTCAGGAAGCACATCAAATGCACATTTAAAGTTTCTTGAAGTCACAAGTGGTGGGGAAAGGAAAGGATTGAAAATCTTATGTGTACATAGCTAGGGTGCATACTGATGTGAAGAGGCCAAATTCAAAAAACATTGAAATAGTAAATACAGGGAGAGGCTGGGAATGACTGCATCTGAAAATGGGATTGGCAATAGTTTGGAAGCATTTTCATGGAGCAATTCAGAAGCTCCATTTCACGAACACATATCTAGTTTTCTCAGTGGGTTAGCAACTTTAACTAAAGTAAAAGTAAGGCCCTCTGTCCAGTGCAGTGCATGAGACTTTCCTTGTGTCACAGACTCACCTTAACGTGACACTGACGGTCTCTTGCAAGCACAATCTTCCTAACATTCTCCAGTCCTCTGGAAACATACTGCCACTCCTACTTTAATCACTTCAAGACAAGGAGAAAACAAGAGTCCTAGAGCTGCCCTATTCACCCCGGGAGGCAACAATGAAAAATCCTGAAAGAAAATTGGCCTTGTTACTCTTTTACTTTTTTTTTTCTTTAAGACAAACCCACAGCTGAAAAAATATTATTGCCAGTACTCTTGAAGGAGCTGCCTCCCAGGTGAACCACTGAAACAGAAACTGGACTAGATGTGCATGAGATGTGCATGAGTGTATCTCTCTCATTGCACCAGAAGTCCAGAATAAAATGTTCAAGAAGAGGATGCAAAATTACAGTAAATTACTTACAGCCTTGCATATGACACTAGATAGATTGCAGCTGCCTAAAGCAGGCTCTGTAGGCTTACTTTGTACGTCAGAGGAGGTATGGACTTGCAGAGAGTTCATCCCAAACCTCTCAGATGCTGTGGCACTCACGGTTTGTGTGTAAATCCCCCCGTGCTTAAAATGGGATGGTCTCACAGTGAGACTGAGAGACTAAACACATGGAGAGGATCTCCCCACTGATACAAGGCTGTGTACTGTGAAAGATTAGAATCAGACCTGAGCAAGCCAGCTCGGTTACCAGGAGCAATATAAACGTGTTAATGCAGCATTGCCCTGGGCTGGTTTGCACAATCGGCAAATCCCCATTCTGCAGAGCACTGCTAGGCAGGGCTGAGCATTCCTGGTCCCAGGCTGGCCCAGTGAGGTGCCCCATCCCTCCAAGATGGCTGTGCAGTGCTGGCAGAGGCTTTAAAGAGTGTGGAGCTCCAGTTCTGCAGCATGTGGGTAACGTAAGGCAGCATGAGTACGCGTGAACATTTCAAACATTTCTGCAATCATACCCAAAACCTGTGCACAAAGGAGCATTCCCTGGAAGGTAGGGCTTCTCCCCCAGTATGCTTACAAAACCTGTGCCACTTGAGGCCACCGCCCTGGAGAGTGTTATGGCTGCAGCCAGTTCAGCAGCCCTTATTATGTGTAGGCTACTACAGCTCCAGCTTTTTGTTAGCTAAGCTGACTTGCACAGTGTGAGCTGAGGATGTGGCCACACAAGAGCCCAGGACTGTGGATTTCTGACTTCATTCCAGCTGTGCTGATGCAACTCCTGGTTCTGTGTTCCCACGTGTGGCAGGAGTTTCCCTTTGTATTTGCCGTCAGCCAGGAATGCACAGTGGTGGCACAGTTGGTGCCATGTAATTTGTCAAGCACAGTAACTGCATCATGTGTTTGCACTGCAGGGAGCGTGGAGAACAAAGGAAAACTGCAGTGGAAGGAAAGTGGTACAAGCTTGAGAACAGGAATCAGGGGTGAATGACAAAAGGTAAGAAATTAAGAACACCATGTCAGAAAAGTGATGGAGCTAAGAGATGAAAACTTCCTGGCAAGTGCATATGAACCAGCTCTGAAGCAATACCCAAGGAGCTCTCCATCACTAGAGGTTTTCTTTCTGTTTCTTTTTGCCCTACAAATATAATCACTGCATTTGATTCCCACCTTCATTTCCAAATCCATTACTTCAAACCATATAAACACTTAAATACTTACAAGAATGCAAACTCAGATGAGGCAAAGCTCTAAAAGCCTTTTTGGAAATTCAGACAATAAATTTATCACACTGCTGCGTGAAGGCCTTTTTGAGAGTCTATATCCTGCTGGTATCATTACAAATCCTTAGTCTCTAGCTTGGCTTGCTGAAGATCTCAAGCAGGTATTTATTGATACACTACCCAGAGACCCAGATTACTCTGCAGAGTAACTGAATTTCCTGAGCAGTCAGCTACCACATATAACATTGTTATGCATATCCTTTGCAATTAGGCGGAATCTTTAGTGATCACCTGTGGCTCAGTGTCCTTTTTGTCAGTTCCTCAAAGTCAGAAGGTGTATTTTTGTCATGTACTAGCTCCACAGTTGCCAGCCTCCAGCTTGATAAGTTATTTAAAGCCTGCAAAATGGTTTTTGAATGCTGTCCCATGCTAATGCTTGATAACCACAGTTGTCATGACTACTCAGCCCCTATGTGGGGGCTGTGTTGGGCAGCTATTGCAATGATTCCCTGGCATTTTCCCTAACATTAGTGTCCTTTCCTCAGAGGCTTCTCCTGTTGTCTCTGGGAGATGAGGCACAGAGGCAATCTTGCCATCCAACGGAGGAGACACTGCAATGCCAACTCGAAGCTGACCACTGGGCCTGCCCGTGAGGCTCCTGTGGCAATGGCATGGAGCTAAAGAGCATTTTCCTGGTAGCAACACAATGCAAAGTCCCCACAGAGAGCCAAAATGCTGCTCTGACCAGTCCCACCTGCCATGCTTAGCACACAGACTACCAGAACCAGAGGGGATCATGGCACTTCTCTGCAAACTTGCCATTCACTCTAGAAGTGTGTGCCAGCATGTGCAAGTGAGTCAAGTTAAAAGCCTACAGTGTGAGGCTTGCCTGGTAGAGAGAGAGCCTTTCTTATTTCCTTAAATAAGGTCAGTTACAAAATGGTCACAACCTTTCCCTATGTTCATTCCCCAGCTTTTATTCCCATCATTTCAGAAACTAAGCCACGTAACTCACCCCACAAATCCTTTCTGTCTTCCAGAGACAGAGCACAGTGAAAATAACCTAGAGCCTTAAGTTCAAGATGAATATTTTGATGCTAGAAGTAACAGCAGAACTGTGCTCCATTTTGTTGCCTCTAGAGAGGGTTTTGACACTAACTTAATAGTGGTTGACTCACAAATCAAAGACTGTCTTTGAGAAAACTTTCTGCGAGGTTGATAGACAGCTAGCATACTCCAAGGCATTTTCCTCTGCATTACTTGGCAGGAAGCCTGAGACAATTTGAACAACACTGTGCAGAACGTGCCCAGCTCAGCCAAAACTCATTAAGGGCCTTGTCTTCTCTTGTGCTCTTTGTGAAGCACATTACTGCACCCCTGATGGGCAGCAGTTATGCTAAGATTAAAGATCACCGAATACCTTTAATGTACCAGTCAAATTGCATTTCTCAGTTGTGTATACACTGGTAAATGTTCTGCTGCTTTACCAGATGAAGGATGAAGATGTAATGGCTGCTCTCCAGCTACTGAGCTTGGTTAAGGAATTGCTCTGAAAGAGGTTTCATGGGATGATAATCTCAGCAAAATGTGAGACAGCTGCTGAAAGATGCTCAAGTTCATGACTGCATTAACTCTGGTTGCTATTGAAAGACTCCTCCCTGGTGAACAATGTAACACACATGCATCTTTGATCACTTTGAAATATATTTTTAAAGAGTTGCTCTGGATTTTGCCTTGGGAGTTTCTCTGATTTGTGAGGCAATCACTTTAGTCAGAACTCCATTCACAGTGAGTGTGAGAGCATGTCTAACCCACAGCATTACAGACTGAAGGGAGAATGCACTTCTGCATTTCTGCTAACTGGGTGTTACAAGTACCCTCTTTCCTCCTTCATGTACTTTCCTTTCTCTCTTTCTCAGTTGGTGGGAGTATTCAGCCAGTGTGATATTTGCTGTCTGGTTTCCTTGGTTTAACATTGCCAAACAACAACTGCCACCACCCTACTTTCAGATGTTTACAGAAGTAAACTTCCCTATGGCAGCCAGTTCATGACAGAGGCCTTTAGCAGAAACAGCCTTTTGATAAAGGGTAGATGCCAGATCTTGGCATGATAACTTGATCCATTTTTAACTGCAAGACATAAAAGAAAAAACACTTCCGGAACTGAAACCTTCCTCTGTTTGACTTATATGAATATAAAACGTGGTTAAAGGTGGTGAACACTCAGCTCAGCAGATATTCGTGGGACAATAGGTCACAATATGGAGTTAAGAATAAGATGAATTTCAGAAACAGAAGTGGATGGATTTGCCTTTTGTAAACTCTGTACCTGCTAATACAAAGGACAAAAGAGCAGATGAACTGGAGGAGTGCAGCAGAGGGAATACATTCTGCCAGAGGGATTTGCTTTACCATCCTTACTCTTCCTATTTTCACTACTGCAAATTCGCTTTCCCCCTGCCCTCCCATCTACATCTCAGCTGAGGTAAGGAGCAACTACAGGAACTGTCACCTTGATAGCTCCAAATTCCTGTTTTTCTGTTAGGAAAATAACATAGGCCTGGTCCTTCACTGAGTGAATCTATACCGGTTAACATTGATCATAACATTCCATAAGCACCATTCACACACAATGATGCTACTAGTGGTAAATAAGGAGAATAATTCAATGAGTGCTCAAATACTATGAAAATGACAGATGAAAGCAGCCTCTGCTTGAGGTAGCAGAGGAAATATTTTTACCTTGACTGGCTAAATCATGAAACAGAGAGATGAAAAACAGCTACAAGACATCTAATGCAAGACTTGCCAAGAAGTGGACAAGATTCAAGACAAGTCAAGGGTATGTACAACATGAAAAGATTTTGGCCAAATATGGGTAGCTCAAGAAGAGACAGAAATTATGACAAACATTTTTAAGAACAGATTTGACAAGGATCTTCAATGCACACCACCTTCATCAGTAGCTGATAAGAGTCCTGACAAAGCCAAGTAGTGACAGGCTTTCTTCACCCTGCAACTCAAAGGCACCTCTCTCCCAGCAGAAGTAGGCTGAGACGAAGTGCCTATAGAGCTTATCAGGTTAATCAAACAGTTCCAAAATGAATCAAGTTTGAAGGAAAATCAGCTAGAGAAAATTCTGTTACTAAAATTGTTCTAAATTAACCAGACTAGGAAAGGAAGAGAGGAAAGGAAAGCATCATTGTTTAAATTATACAAGCATTTAGCAGGGCTTTGGACTTAAGAGACTTTCCCTGCATTAGAGTAATCAATTAGCAACAGAAGGTAAAAAGAATTATTGGGATTAGTAGCTGCACTCACCAGTCAGTTTGGAGATGTGCATGAAAGCAACAACAGAGATGCAGTTTAAAAATCGCACACAAGATGGCATGAGGATGCTCCACCAGAATTAACTGAGCATTTGGTCCACCAACCCCAATGCCCTCACATGACTCTTCTGTTGGAAACACACGAGGACAGGAGCTTAAAGAATAAGCTGTTTACTCAGAGCTGTACCCTGGTTAACAAACATACATCCAGTAACATCCTGAAACTACCTTGACCTTTAACCAAGATGCTCTGTTATGTTTGAGAGATCCAAGCTCATCTTTTGCAAGCACAGCTAACCCCAGCTTGTGTTTTGTCTATAGGCTATAAGAATGTCCTTCTCAACACAGAACCATGGGATGCATTAGGCAAAGTCTTGGATGTGAAAACCCTTAATTTTTATATTGCACAATTTTTAATGGTCTCATGAAATCATTTTGCAAATTAAGTAGAGCAAAGAGGACATAGAAATAATTGACTACTCCAAGAGGATTAAACTTGGAAAATGAAAAAATGAGCATCTGCAAACACAAGTAAGTCTGCTGGAACAAGGAAAAATGCATTAAGAGAGTAAGCTTTGAGTACAGATAGAGCTTCTGCCCCATGAATCTAGGTCATTGATGTTAAGTGCTATCAGACCCAGGACTGACCCCTGGAATACACCACTAAGGACTGGCCTCCAGCTGGACTTTGCACCACTGATTACATGAAAGAAGAATGCACCAGTGAACAAGGATAGTTATTACAGTCAGCATTGGAAAGTTGCTGATACTTTGGAAGCAATTCTGAAAAACACTTGGTTTTTCCAGTCATTATTTCTGCAAAAGACCCGAATGTATTGCCCTCAAATATCACTTAAATCAAATGCGTTAAACAACAATGTCAGAATTTGTAAAAAAAAAAAAGACACAAATGGATTGGCCAAAAATACTGAGTACAAGCACATGGGCACGTGTCTTTTACCTCAGAAAATGCTAAGCTTTCAACAGAAACGAGTATGTCCTCTACAGTTTTAGGCAGCAATAAATTTCTTGGTTATTCACCAGGTAGCCGTTTTCCCCAAAAACGATTATCACTATAGTCAGATTAAATGGCAAGACTTGGAGACCTCAGGAAACATATGGATTTTATAATCAGAGCAAAAACATCAAGTGACTTATTCACATTTAATTCCCAGTAAGGGTTATAAATTTAATAGAAAAAAATAAGGTTATTAACTACAGCAACATAATTTTCCATGTGCATCAGTGAACTGTGTAAAACATCTGAAGGGAAACTTGCTACAGAGGAGATTGCAGGATAGATACTTGGAGAAATTTTGTGCTGTCCTTGCCTACCTATCCTTTAATCAGGTCTGCCTCACATCACTAAAACATAAAATAGAAGTGTTGTTATTTAATTAGTTTGGGAATATTTGTAACTGGAGATGAAGGAAAGGAAAATTTGTGGGAAGTTAATGTGCACCAGAAGAGTCAAGAAAGGAAGGATGAAAATGAAACCATGAGGTAAAAGCACTTTAATCTACACCAATTTTTTTTCACTGCCCACAGCAACATAAGAACACCCTGCACTTAAAAGGGTGGTTTTGTGAAATTTGGACATCCATGACATTTGGACATCTGTGACGAGGCCAGTTTACAGACCTGCCACTCCCTCCACCCTTTCCACCAGCTCTGTTCTCATCTCCAGTCCCCATCCATTCCTTGGTTACCCAAGATGTGCTGATACATGGGCACATTTTGATCACCTTTCTGACCCAGGACAGAAAGCACTTGGCCCTGAAGAACTTCAGCATCACTCCCAGCTTCACTGAGAGGTCAGTAATAATGCAGAGCTTGGGAAAGGCAGGGACTTGTTGAGCTGAGACTACATCTGTGAAGCTACACCATAAGCATCAACAGGCCAATGTCGATCACAAAAGTCTGGGCAACAAAAGACCTCCAGCTGACAGGTGTCAGCTCAGATTTAAGAGGCAACTAAAACAAGATTCAACCTAAAACCTGAACTTTGCAGATGTTGGCAGTAGATTCTCAGGCACACTGAAGCAGGAAATATTCCTGAAAACATGAAGGGACTTAGGCATCCTGCCCTCCTTCCTTTCAGGAATGCTCCACACTCCTACTTGTTCTGCCAAGGAGAGAAGGAATTAGTCCTTATTTCTCTTTGCCTCGGTTAGTTTGACTGAATACATCTCTGCAATGTGGGAAAGCCCTGCTCCTCCCTGGAGCAGGGATTGTAACCTCGATGATCTCAATGATGATGACATCACCACTGACCTTCACTTATTTTTAGACAGATTGTTGTCAGTCTCACTTGTCCATTTTGTACAGAATACTCAGAGATTTCCTGAGCCAAGGACAGGGTTAGGTTAACACAGTACTGGGTAGCTCTGGATACTGATCTCTGCTCAGTGTTTGACTCAGACAGGAAAGTCCCTCTGCAAGTCAATCCTGACATGACACAGGCTATTGCTTAACTGCTTCTGTAGCTTGAAGCACATTTTGGTACCAACCACAAACTCCTACTCTGTGAAGATTTCCTGAATTGAGAGTACCACTGACAAATCTGTTAATCTGTACTTTAATTTCATACTTAGCTGAAGATTAGACATTAACCAATTGTAAGATTGAGAAAGGTAGCAATCCAAAACTTAGAGAAATTTCTGTATCACACCCTTACCAATCAAAACAGAATGACAAGCCAGAACTGGAACAAACTTTTCTTCAGTCACACGTAAGATTTGAATAAAGCTGTACTTTAGTACTTACCAAAAAGTGATGTAAATAAGTGGGACCTACTCCATTTTGGTTGGTACAAAAGTTATCAGATGTAGTTAATAGGAGTTCAAAAACACTTGTCTTGAGCCAGAATTGCCTACCTAGATGTACAATTGCTCTTGAACTTGCTGTATCTCCAGAGAACACCATCAAGAAGGAATGGGCAGGTCTCTGACTTCAGTCCACACTGCCTGACCACATATTTGAGTCCAAAGTACAATGCAACTGGCTAAAGATACAGGTAATCAGCATCACAGGAACAGGAGGGGGAAAAAGTAACATGGAAAGAATCATACCTTAGAGACAGCCCCCAGCCAACCGCTACTCTCCAAGGCTGCTCCTGAGGGAGGATGATTTATGGAACTCAGGCTTTAGGACAAAGGTATTATTGTAGGCTGTTGCCCCTTCTGTAGTATAGGAGTTTCAGTTTTCTTCTAGTTATCCCTGTAATTTCCAAACTTTCAGCTGAACTTGATTCAATCAGTTCTCCATCTCTAGCACAGAGATCCCCTCTCTTCTCACACCCTTTGCAGTCACTTAAGTACAAACTCAAGAGTCTCCCATTCCTCCCTAACAAGAACAAAGAACACTCTGTGTATCCCTCATTTGCAATCTCTGTTCCAGTTCCTCCTCTCCAGCAGCTGTCAACACTCCTGAAGTCTAATGAGTCAGATCTTCTGCTAATTCTCAGAAGTCAGTAGAAGTTCAGAGGAAATTCCTACCTATTCCTCTTTATTCCTACATAATCCTCTTTATGACTTCTCTGCCTGGGGAACTTGGTGAAATAGGAGCATTTGTCTGATTGTCTTCCCAGTGCTCTTTCCTAAACATCTGGCTTCTCTCCTGCTGTCTCCACCAAAGCTGTTTCTTAAGTCCTCCTTTATTTTGCTGTCCTCCTCTGAAGAGTCTTTGAAGGTCTCTCTTATTCATCTTTGCTTCTCTTTCTCCCTTTCTCTTTGGAAAGAGATAGTAAAATTTCCCTGTCTGGAACTATGTTCCACCCATGGCAGACTTCCCCTTGGAGTCATGCCAGCATCAGATCTTCCACCTGCTGAGCACTGGAGCCACACAACTCAATTCCCAGGGACTGCTTGTCATCTTTTCAGTGCTTTCTCTTAAAGAGGCCACAACATGGACTTTCTACCCTAGATCCTCGAGGGTCTAAAGAAAATCCCATTAAGGGACATGGTTGGCAACTTAGGCAGAGTCTACTCATTTGAATTAGTCACCTAGACTCAGTTAAATTTAATGGAGTGGAAAAAAGTGTTTCAGCAGCAATTCATTTCATCCAGAAATAGATATCTAAATATGATTAGGTGATTTGAACTCTAAAAGCTCTTATTTACTACTCAAAAGGCCCTGTACAGTGGCTGGCTTAGATGAATACCTCAGTACTGCAGAGGAATGAAAGGAATGGCATAGTAACCTGAAGAAAAGTTCTACCACTGTCATCAGAGTATTGTCTTTTACGTGAGTGATCTTATTTCATTCTCTTTCCTCGTTCAGCTCTGCATATCCTAGAAGAGATGGCAGAAACATTTAAATTATCTTAATTGCTCCAGGAGAATAGGGATGCATTTTTTGTAATTGTTTTTGGCATTTTTTTTCAAGTAACTCTGTACACTACCATATATGCAGCACTGGTTGAGTACTTGTAAACACATTCCCTGCTTTATTTTATGTCTTTATAACAATCTTTATTCACCAGCAGATGTTATGCCACGTGAGTATTCCAGATACCCATCTGTCCCACGTTCGTTTCTAAAGAACACAAGTCAAAGGCTGAGTGCTCCCACCAGTGTGGATACACAAGGTCGTGGCTAAGATGTTACTACTGTTACTTTTAAGCAAACACATTTAGACATGAACATGGATTACAAGGCATTTATGTAAAAGTGGCTGGTTTAAGCCTGGATGCTTTGCAAATGTAAAGTTTTTGCAGTGCAGATGTAACTTGGTTCCCAAAGCCAGTGGAAGTTTCACCAAAGACTTCTTGAATAATCAGAATTCTGACAAACGTGACCCTTGGGAGAATACAGAAAGAACCAGGTTTGTTTAGCCTAGAAAACTGAGGACTAAGAGGTGACTTGATAACAGCTTTCTATTATGTCAAATGTTGCTATGGAAAAAGAGGGAATTATACTCTTCTTCTTATCCATTTTGGAGAGGACAAAAATAATGGGCTTAAATTGCACCAAGGAAATTTCAGCTCCCAAGAAAAGCTTTTTTTTCCAAGTGCAAAGGCACATTGCCTGGGTGGGCCACTAAATCCTCATGCTGGCAGTTTTTAAGAACAGACCGGACAAAGCATCTCTCGGGGTGCTTTAAGTAGGACTGATCCAGTCTCAGGACAGAGGGAATGACCCTTCAAGATCCTTTCCAGCTCTGTTTTTCATCAATTTATAAATCACTGAGAACCAGCATTAAGTAAAATCTTCTTGGGAAATCTTACTATAGTATTTATTCATCTACCAACACTATTGTGTTTCATTAATTAAATATTTCATCGGACAAGCATTAACCTGACTGCAATACAAAACAAAAACAGTTGCCACAAAGGAGTCACCTATTTGTTGAACATGCAGCAATCCATGTCCATGGAGCTCAGCAACTCTCAGCCCACTTTTCTCCCTGCTGGAGATGCTCAGAGAGCACAAGAAGGCTGTTAAATAAGAGATGCTGTCCCCAAGAAGATAGATAATAAGATAGAAATTCTCAAATACTATTATGAGATCCGGTCCTATAAAATCCTCATGATGCTCCTCTGGCTTCTTTATGATCTCCAAACATCCATTTTAATTTCCATAGCAAATTTCCCTCAAATGGAAGGCAAATGCATCACACGAACCAGACTATTTACACTCATATGAATATTACTTTGTAGTGTTCTTTGTTTCTCAGGCATCTTTGGGTTTGCAATGAGGAATTTGAAGGATAAAATAAAAACTCTTAATGCCAGGCACAGCAAAGTGCTCTGAATTCAGAGTTAAATTATTCTACTGTGTCTTTTCTTAAGAAATGGATCACATGCAGTTCAGTGACAGAAATACTGTCTCTTAAACTCATTTTATAATGCAATCAGACTGACCTCTCCTACACACAGTAATTGGGAAAAAAAGGAAGAGACTCCAACAGACTAAACAGAAGCTACCCTAGTTTTTAATCAATAGGCCTATTCCCACTGGCTATGTATTTCAGTTCAGAACATTGTAATTATAGTGATGAGCTGCATTTCTTTATGAATGAAATCACTTGCTCTCATTTATTTATATATATGTATATATATATAAAATAGGCTATAAAGTATTTACAGACAAAATCCAATAACGTTGAGTCTAAACAAAGTAAAAAATGTAAGAAGTGAGATTTTGTTAGAAACGTTAAAGGAGAAAATCCCCTTAATTTGCTCATCTCATGGGGTCTTCAGAATACTGGAAGGATATTAGTACTTTTATTCAGACATAACATAACATATTATAAAAATAATAATATAAAATGCCACTTAAAATTAGACTCGGGACCCTAAGGATAACTGATGTCATCATATTCCACCAAGTGCTCCCACTGACTCCCTGTCATCTACTTACAAGATTAAGGTGAATAGGGTCCAGTCCTATACAGATATTTTGAACTTATTTTCCTTTGAAATACAAAGCTTTAAAAGAATGTCCAAGCCCAGGCAGTAATACTGGAAAGTTCACATACAATCTACCATTTTGCCCATAGGCAGTTTATGATATTGTAATTAGAACTACCATTGCTTAACAATCACAGACACAGAAGTACTGAAATACTCAGGAAACAACTGCATTTCTAATAAAGTTTCACCACTTCGTGTTAATAGAAAAAACTGTGATTTGTCCTCAGAAATGGGAGAATAAAATCCTTGTAATTTTGCTATTTAAAAAAAAATTAAAGCTGAAAATCCATATGAAGGTTCTCTGAAGACAAGAATATCTTCATCCTAATCCTCAGTGATTAGTAGCACATCTACAGTGATTCTGCTTTGCATAAGAATATCCTTTTGCCCTTGACTTTATGGCAGGCTAAAGTTAATGGGCCAAATGCATCCGTTGACTAAAATGGTCTTACTCCAAGGATAAGTTTGGCTAACCATACAGAACACGGTTGAGAGCAGCCTAGAGAACATCATAATAAGAAATAAACCTACATCCTGCTACCATCTCTTAAGAATGTTGCTTGACTTAGAGGCATATTCAAGGTCAAATATGCAGATTAGAATGAACAAATGCTGTTTTCAAACTATTACTTCTTGGTTTAGCAAGCAATTTACTTGGTTTTTTCAGCTCTAAGCCACTTGGAGCCAAATGTTTCATACCAAGAGATCAATTCTGTAAGTATGACATGCACAGAAGCACCTGCAAAGACAAATTGCATTAAGGAAATTAAAGGGATAGCTTTACCCCAAATTAGACATATCATATGCTGTTTTATGCCACTCCTAATATCACTTTGATAATAGTGCAAAGTAAATAGCACCTTCTACCAGATGTGTGTCCCACGAGAGAATTTATTCAGCCAAATCTGCCTCAATCTGTGCTGCAGGTACCTCCACTGAAAAGCTTCAGTAGTTTGTCACAATGGAAAGTTCAAAATACTCCAAGTGATGCCAGCAACAGCTACTTTATAAAAGAGAAGGGAAGTGTAAAGAATATATTTTTCTCCAATCTAACAAAGGAGCCAATGGATATTGGACTATTTATTAAAGGATAAAGCAGCACTTAAATGGATACCTAAGTTAGGACACTGAAGCCTCTCTGTGGTACTTGTGAGTCAGCTTAAGATTTTGTGTGAAAGACTGGATGTTCAGAAGGAGTTGTTTTCTTATTTAAAAGGAAGAGAAGAAGGTTCTGGAAAGATTTTGCAGAAGAACACACTACAGGGTAAAAGCACCATCGTGCAAAACTTAGTTCCATGGCTAAGGGCATTCCTTTGCTCAAAACACAAAGCCTTGCTGGTTCAGCTGTAAAACAAAATGTGCTACACATCTCAGAGGGCAAGCTGACATAGAGGATCACCTCACAGAAGAATCCACTTAGCTCAGTGAACAACCAGCAGACTCTTCTAGGGCTGTCTGAGATCTGGCAAGTCAAACCAGCAGAGTCTGTGCTGTGCCATAATAATAACGCAAATTACATCTATGACCCTTTGAAAAAAAAACAGGTTTATGTCCAGCAACATACCAAAGCTCTTGGCAAAACATACCACATGATTGCTGCTTTTGATAAATATATGTTTATAGTAGTTTTACTATATAAAATAGGTTTCTTAAACTATTATAACTTTTTATAGCAATTATTTAGTTTCTTGAGTAAGAGGATCAAGAAACAAAAGTCACATATGGCTCTTAGAACTGCTACAACAGAGTTGTATCTCTGTTAGAGATTTTCTATCACAGTGAACAGCAGTTCAGCCTGATATCCTTGGGAAAAATCCCCCACTTTTTCCATCTTTGGATGTACCTAAGGTCAGTCAGCAGGGCTAATGAACATACTCTGGTGATCAGACTGATGAGACCTATTCCAGGGTGCTATATACAGATCTAATACTTACATTCTAAAGCCAGAACACACACACACAAAAAAAAAAAAAAAAAAAAAAAAAAAAAGGTATATGAGGTAAAGAGAAGAGGCCATACACTAAGAAACCATTTCATCTCTTGTTTGGACAAGAAAGATAAGGAGCAGATCCGAATGCGCTTTAAAGCACCTTACTGGGAAGAAGGTACTTGTAGCATAGGGGATCACCAATTTAGCAAAGAAAGTAATAAAAAAAACCAAACATAAAACCAAACCAAAGGCTGAGATCTCAAGACTATCTAATTCCAGTTAGGAATAAAGAACATGGTGTTGAAAGTGAAATTAGTCAGTACCCTGTGCAGACCTATGGTAGATTCTCCTCCTTCTGATGCCTTTCAGAACATGTTCATTGCCCACATGAAAGTTGTTCTTCATTTAATACAAACTATTGGGCTTGTATCAAAAAGTACTGTGTGGCCCAAGCTGGCAAAATGGATTGAGTTGAAAGTGCCTAGACCTATTCAGGTACCCTAAAACTAAATGCTCAGCTCCCTCAGGTATTATTAAAACAGAACCATTAACTTTTTAGATAGAGAATAACCTCAGCCACTGAGAAGGGTATTGAAGGATTTACCAAGAGGTCCCCCTTCTACCTGCGCCATCCTTAGAGGCAGGTCCTGCTTTCAGTCTTTTTCAGTGATTTTTCGAGTGCTGCAAATTCCTACTGTTGCATGGAATAATGTTTCTATTCCTCTGAAGAGAGCTCTGTGGATACTTCCTCTCCAGCCACTCCCTGGGACTGGGACAGGCTGCACTGTGCCTTCTTATGGATTTTAAATACTGAAATAAACAGAGAGTCTCTAGAACATAAATACAAACTTCTGGAGGCAGATCATCTAAACATTGCTGCTTGTGGAGGGAGTTAACACCCCTCCACAGCTAACAGCAGTAGTGCGCAGTCATTCCTCAGTGGAACAACCACCAAAGGAAAGTGCTGTGCACACCTAGCAGGACTTTTATCATAATAATATATCTGAACCTGTATACATCTATCTACTGTGGAACCCTGAACTGTTTTTGTTCCTTTGTCTGATCAGAGCACGCTGCCTCTTCTGCTTACTTCCCCATCGGAAGATGGCATTTCCAGTGAACCATGAACCCGCTTTGGCATAACAAATTTTCCTGGATGTTTCTCAAAATGTGTCACAAAGTGAACATCCTTTGTCGACTCCAATTATATCAGCATTGTTCCCTTCTTCTAGCTGTCATTTGAATATCTTCTGTTTGCAACCTTTCTTCTAAGCATTCCGGCCTTTCTTCCTGAATCACCCCGTTCGTGTCTGATCACAGAAAAGAGTCACCACGCTGTGTGATGAAATAAGGGGAGGTTGCCATTTCCTCACCCTTTGTTATATCTTTTCCATGGAGAAGAATCTGATCCTGCATTACTAATGGATCAAAGGTCTCCCAGTGACTTCAGTCAGAATTTCTAAATCTAAAAATTAATCCAGACAGAGACCATAAATCTGCCTATTCATTTTGAGTCAGCCAAGTAGAGTTAGATATTCGAGATACTTGTCAGAAGAATATTTTCCCCTAAGAGAAGAACTTGTACAAACAAGAGAGGACTTGGAATAATGCAATATTTCTAACAATGGAGTCATATTTACACATCCATTTCAGTCTTATTTACACTGAATTAGTTCACTTAGCTCTGTTACAAGAAAAAAAATGTTTAATTCAAAGTGCAGGCCTTGTTGTCACAGTATGGCTTGGGAAAGTCTTTGCAACTGCAATGCCATGACTACTACATATTATTGGGGGCCCACCAAAATCATGGACCAAGGGCTGGGGAGAAGAGAGAGGAGGTGATCTGGATATCTCAGCAATCATTTTCCTGTGGAAGGGATATGGAGGCTAACAGAAATTTTTCTTTTCTCCCCCTCTATGCACACGCATTTGTACAACAGCTCTGAGAAAACTCAAGACTACTATTGTGTTTCTTGCTATAATAGTTTGTTGCACACACCAGTTCAGTGAACTGACCCCAGCCCCTGGAATTCCCTGCTGTGGGGATAACCACAATCCTCCTGGCAGAAGGGTTGCTGTAGCTTGCAGGTCTCAAAGCTCTGCAGAGCTATGTGACAAGGAAGGACAGGAGAGAGCAGGAGTAACTCTTCCACACATTCTCATAATCCACATCCCTAAGACAAGGCAGGCAGAAGGGCACACAGAGTTTTAGGGTCATCCTGCTCAGCTGAGTCCAGCAGGCCAGAACCTGCTATTCCACACATTCGACTGTCCCATGTACCACTACATGCTGCAGTAAAGGAGCTTTTCCTGCACCAATCATGAGGAATGCCTCAAACCCCAATATGTGGCCATCCACACTTCAAAACACCTGCACAGATCTTCCAGAGTTCCTCAGTACACACAGAACAGCCCCCCCAGAACCCTCCTCTGCCCCTCTGAATCCTGAGCCTTCCCAGCTGCAAGCTCAGGCCCTCTGTTTCATCCTGGTGCACCTTGACACAAGACAGACCTGTAGCAAAACAATAGGAAGGTTTATTTAACCTGGTTTGAAGCCAAGGTTCAGAGGTATGCAAGCAAGGGCTGGAAAAAAAAAAAGGGCTACAAGAAAATCATAAAAAAATGGTGCTTGCAATACTTCCCACTCCTTAAGGATATTGGGCCAAAACTATTCTCTAGACAGCCGATCACTAATTTCTGTATGCTTCCCACATTCTCAGCTCATTGTCTATATTATTTCCTCCAGTGCCCTTTTTGAGGGCTTTTCCTGGAGACTTACACTTCAGAGACCCCTTCACATTCTTTCCCTTTTTGCTTTATTTCAGATTAAGATCCCTCCCACAGGCTCTCGTGACTAATACGCAACCATAAGAACCTTTGAGCTGAAAAGCATCACATACTATGAACTGCATGTGTTGTCCCTGTATTTTGTCAAACAATTCCAGACATAAAAATGAGAGCCTTGATGAGACATGCCTCAAACAGACGGCTTCCTATGGCTCTAATTTCCTGTTAGTTTTTGCAGATTTCTAGAGAAACCAGTGAGGTAGTAGATACCGCAAAAAATCAGTTATTTCTTTTTGAAATAAAACCATCTGATTTATGCCCATATTTAATAATATTTAAAGCTTTAAATGCTTCAATTGTTAATTTATCTCATTTGCAATTCTTATATTCAGACAACTTCCCTTCACAGCTATTTTATTTCCTTGTTTTCTAGAACACCTGAAGCATATGTTATAATTAATTAAAATAGAATGAATATGTTAACAGCTCCTCTGTGTGACATATTTCTCTAACATCCTGCTTTAAAACTAAAGAGGAATGGCACATACATAATGAAAGACCCTTCATTACTCAGTTTTGCTCTGTAAACTCTATCAAACATTTTTGCAAGAAAACAGGAGAAAGTGAATTCTCCAGAATGCTAAAGGTTTCAGGCTTTCTATAAAATGAGTTATTTCCTGAAGCTGCAGGCTTGTAAAAGAGTCCTTTTCACCAAAAGGTTTAGACGTCAGTACAGGCAGCCCTGCGTCACATTTCCTGTGCTGCAAAGGTTATGATATGGCAGCTAGAATCAACACAGAGTCAAACTGCAAATTAGATTACAGAGCTGAAAATAATTAAGCAATAATGATAGAGGAACAGGGTATTTCCTGGGGCTTAATGACCTGCTGGGAGGAGCTGAAGTCTTTAATGTTACTTTCAGCTAAACACCAGGAAGAAAAGTGCTATAGTATATTTTTTACTGGTCCTTTCATGTACAAAGGGCAATGCCACACTGTAGCCACTCCCAGAGAATTAATGCTCGCACCACTAGTCAATCAGATTTATTTATCTGCCACCAGACACAGTCTGGGGCACTGCAGGTCCCTGTCTATGGCAAAGTAATTGGAGACAAGACAATAGGAAGACGACTGTCTTGGCCAGTTTCTCTTGTGCAGGGGCACAGGGATCAAATCAGTTGTCCATGGAAAGCGTTCCTGCTACACTGCATGGGTGGCTCCAGCCATCTCTTCTCATCTCTGTACAAAAGAAGTTCCACTGTCTCATCCTCAGGCACCTCAGACCTTTCTCTCAATCCCATAATCTAGAAAGTCTCAAATTCATCATATTTGTGTTCCCAGTTAGTTCTATCCCTCTCCTCTGTGCCTTTCTCTTCTACCCTCCCACACTGAAAATCAGCAGTTCCCTGTTTGGTGTCCCACTGTTCAAGGCAGAAAAGGCTCTCTGGCTCCCCCAGCCTCTGCCAGCTCAAACCCACACCAGGCTCTCTTTGTACCTCCTCTGTGGGGTGCTCAGAAGAACATCCCCTCCCATTGCTTATCCTTACCCAGTAAGCCAAAGGAACCCAATTCCTATCTTGTGTTTGTTGCAGAATTGTATTTGTGTTTTCAGCAGGGAATGATACTACAGAGGAAGGCATAGCTAACACAGTACATTCATTTTATCTTCTGATTTTGCTGCCATTTACAGTCTTATGTTTACTGTACAATGTATAGAAAGCAGATGAAATACACTTTTTTCTTTTTTTCTTTTTTTTCAGGTAAACAACGTCTATTCCAGCTCCAGTTAATGTCAATGGGAAAAAAAATGGGAAAAAAAATACAAAAGTAACAAAAACAAACAAACAAACCCACACAGGAATAAGATTCCACCCAAATACTAATTTTTTATCCCTAATCAAAATAGACTTATTCTGCAGAATTCATGAACTACAGTCATCTCTTGTGCAACCATGCTGGAGTCAAAGGAGTCACCCTGGGAACAGATTTGGCCCATTCTGTGGAAAATAGAACTCAAAGGGCAGGGTGACCTGTTTTGCAGCAAGAATGTAAACACAAATGATGGAGTATTTTTTTTTTATTTTAATGACTAAGCTGCAGAACAGGAATCTAATTTCTAGACGTGGAACTTTGTTCAATGAGGCTCAGCAACATAAGCACAAGATTTTCTTCATATTGTACAAGAAATCAGTAGTAAACTGCACATCAAAACATGCATCATAATCTCTTTTTATCAAACTATTATTACTATTACTGAAAGATAAATATTATTGAGTACTATTTAACACACCTGGATCTACAAAGTGTTTCACAAACTGGATGAACAAACTGTACAGCAGAAATCTCACTGCCTATTTCTAAAATGCAGCCACTTCTGTAACAAAAACCAGCAGCTGTTAACACTACACAGCTGCACCAGACAAAACCTTGGGGCATAAAATGAACATGATGACTCTACTTATCCAAAATTGCAAGTGAAGTGTAAGTAGGTAGAAAGCATGGTAATAATCCAAATAGAGAGAGTGATACACTTCTACTCTCTTGCCAGAAGCAGGAGATTGTACTTACAAGGACATCAGTCTTATCCAAAACCCCTGCAGATCTTCGCCCACTACTGTCAAAGGCAGTCTCCAGCTGTAAAGGGAAGGTCACAGTATCCAGCCTGCCAACTGCATCTTCTTTCTAGAGCATCTCGAGCTTTTCCCAAGAGGGCTGCTTAAAACTGGTCCCTTTAAACCAGGAGTTCTCACAGGTGTTGCAGCAGGTCACAAAAATCCAGCTTTCTCATGAACAAAATGTGTTTCCCACTTCCCTCTTACCACAAGCCTCTTCCTTTGTTTGTTAATTTGGATGTTTAAAGGCGATGGGACTGATGAAGACTCCTTTTCATATTTTCCAAGCTCTTTCCCTACAAAGGAAAAATTACTTGCTGAGAAAGAGTGACAGCATAAAAAGTCTGCCATCTTTCTTCTTCATTAAATCACTTACCTCATAGTAATATAGCAAGAGATTGTGTTAAAGATTGCCACGCATGTATGTACTCTAAATGCCCCATAAGTACACCGTGCTTCATCTTCCAGCCAGGACTGCAGGCCTTGCTTCTGATATCTGTTTTGTCACAACAGAAAAGAAGATTCTCCAGTAAATTCAATGCCTTTAGACTATTTTTTTAACTATAAAGTATTTTTCAACCTCATTTGCAATAGCAGACTGTTCTATAATCAACCAAAGTTCACATTAGCATGTGCCATCTCCAGATGCAAATTACATAACATGGTATTTTTTCTGGCTCTCTTCAGATCGTGGTTGTCATGAATAACTGTCAACTGGCTCACAAGAGGAGAAAAATACAAAAGCCCAGGAATGTTTTCATCATCAGAGACACAAGCTTTCTAGATGTTCCTGTAACATACAATATTCCCCTAAATTCTCTTTTCTTCCCTCCCCAGTGGCCCTGAAGCCTCTGGAGAGACCCTGTCCTCTCTCTGTCTCACTGATGGATATCCCCACAGTGGGGGATATATAACCATTAAGCAGACTATTAAAAAAATCTGCCTGCCATGATAACAACAAGAAGAAAGGGAAGATTTGCCTAAGATCCCAGAAATGGATGAAAATGTCCTTGGATTGTCAGGTTGCAGTGAAGAAAATGCCTTACAGCCAAAAAGAGAAAAGGGAGAAGCAAGGATGCCAAGCCAGCAGGTGAGAGCAAAGGCTTTTTACTTCATGTCTCCCAGGAACAGGATAGAAAGATACACATTTCTCAATGGGTTTTGTTCCCTTCTCCCTTGTTTATGCACCTCCAGCTGACCTGATTATGTCAATGCCTCCTGAAACTTGTTATAACAAGTTCTCCCCATTGCAGTGACACTTCCAATGAAAGCAACATTGAGCTGACCCGGGGAGCGGCAGCAGATTCCTGGAACTGGCTGTGGCTCCTGTGCCACCGTGAACTTTACAGATCTGGGTTTGCTACCCTAAAAGGAGCAAATGGCAGCACACTCAGGGAGAGTTCAGGGCTGGGCTCATCACCTCTGGGAGAAAAGGCAGGCTCAGGGCTGTCCTAACAAAGTTTTCATACAGTGCTTTCTGTATTCTTCCTTTTCCCGTTTCTTCCTTGGGGAAGAGTGTTTACATGAGGTGTATCAGTGCTAGAAACAGAACATGAAGTCCCTTATAACACTAAAACTACTGTTCTACAGGGGACAGGGTATTAGTTTACAAAAACATCTTATGGCCCAACACAAATGCACTTTTTTCAAATGTTAAATGTGGTGTGTATCTGCCAGCAAAGCAAGCACGTCAAATTTACAACTGTGACTAGCAGAGACTAGAGGATTTTTTTGCTTAGGTGGTAATGTGCTTTAAAAGGAGAGTGAATCTGCATTTCTTGGGAGGGAAAGCTGGGATACAGCCAGAATTCCAGCCAAATGATGACTCCTGATGTTCTTTCACTGGCTCAGACTCTCAGCTCCTCTTTTCCATTTTGTTGAACTTTCCCTTTTACTACCATTTACCTCAATTTCCTTAAATAGTGAGAACTTAGGAAACACCAGTTGTTTAATTTGTTTCTTCTCTGACTTTGACAATATGTGATGCTGGATAAATATTAATTCATTATAACCATGTATTTCCAGAACATAATAAGGGTCCTTTACAAGAGGAAGGAAAGCATATATTTCTGAGCTACCTGCAGCAATTTTTCAGTAACACAGAATTGATATAATCTTTTCTGTTATACTTGTGACCACTGATTTTGTGGTATCCTCACCATGGTCACAGACAACTTTTTTGTGCTTTGATTTAACTTTTGTGGCAGGTCAAAAAATGGAGCCTTGGGAACAGTAATAAACATCCAAAATCCCACACATACAAACAAGTATTGCTATAGTACAGTAACCAGCAGTCCTGATGGTCCTATGGCCAGTAAGGTGGGATGTTAGGCTGAGATTTTAGCATTTTATCATATGAATTAGGCTATGCACTTATGCCTCAAGATGCTTTTTTTGTAAATTGATGAGACTGAAACAAACAAAATTTTTATAAGAACAAAAATCTGATCAGTTGTGATTTATTCATTTTCTATTCAATATGTCTTCATTTGAAGCCTGAACACTTCTTTTGCTATTTGTTTTCCTGTTCACTGGCACCTCTGATTTAAACACTTATTCTTCTAAAATAAAGTTACCTGTCTTTTGGCCCCACCCAAGGAACTGCACCAAAGAACACAAGAATACATTTCATTATCTGGCTTTGATTAGGCACAAGGCGTGATACAAAAACATGCTTTGATCGTTACTCTGTGTAGAATAAAGAAGAAGTCCCACTGCTGAGAGAAAAAAAGAATAAGCAAATTATAAGAAATGTGAACATGAAGACAAAAAAGACCATTAATGGGTCCCTCCTTCTGCATAGTTCTATAGTTTATCCAATGGAGTGTAATATGATCTCTCTTCCAGGCAAGAAAATACCATTCAAGGGAGGAAGATTCCTCAGCCAGAAGCCAGCTTAGCCAACAAGGTCTGAAATGTAATTGGTAACCTGAGTGGAATGCTCTTCTGTTAAACTGTTGGAGGTACAACCATGGCACAGAAGAGAAAAAGAAACAGGAGAGAACATGTTTACCCTGGTGTCGGCTTATGAGAAGTTCAGCTTTATAGGATGAGCTTCAATCTTAAAGCTTCCTTTGATTTGTACACCAGTTTCTGCTTGGCTACTTCACAAACTTTAGGAACTTAATTTTTAACACCTGTAGCAATGGATCAATCCCACAGACCTACTTTCATGGAAAAAACCCTCAACCAAACCGAAAACTTTTTCCAACCCACCATAAAGAAAGAAGGTTTTAATAAGCATGCAGTTTGTTTTTCTAATAAAACTCCTGCTCAGCCTACATCTATTCACCATTGTCTCCTGTCATCCTTCATGATCAATTCCCAAATTTGATTGCAAGCAGTTTTCAGCAGGGATCACGTCTTCTTCATCCCTGTGGACATTCAGATGTCTTCTCTGCAGAGTCATAAACTAATAAAAACAAACACACACATCCATCAGCTAACCTGGCATAAGTAGTAGTCACTACAGACAAATCTTTGCATGTTGTTAGACCTACAAATAATCTAAGAGAGCAACAGCTGAGGAATGAAAATGAGCCAAGGTGAGATTTTCCAAGCTTGACTTTAAGAAACACAAGAAGGACATGAAACACACACCTTCAGAAGAGCCTGATTTCTGGCTGCCAAGGAATCACTTCCTGAATTTCCTGTATGGCTCCTTTTTATTGCCAAAGTTTTCTCCTTGCACTCCTTCTTGAAACCCCTCCTCCTGTTGGGGACTGTAAGTCAGGGTCTTCCCAAGGCTGCATGATTGTTTGGTGTGAGGGGTAAAAGGGGCGCCAAGGGACATCAGTGAAAGAATCTTGCAGGAGAAAGTTTTAATAGGATCAGGTTCTACAACAGAATTGGTGTTTGGCCCTCAACTCATCAGTCAGCCCCTCTGAGCTTTGCTTGAACCAGTCAAGGGCAGCTGCAGGCACAGCAGAACTGTGCCAGGACAGGATGGATGTGGCCACTGCCAGTTGCTGCTGCTGATATTCTTACCCTGACTAACATGCCTAGAGCTAGGGGTGGCCTTCCCATTTGGCTCTAGTATGTAGGGTGCTATCCCCCCTGAATGCCCAAGCAGGGTTTATAATTCAGTTACATCTCCTCTCTGTCCCTCACCTTGACCAGAATTAGGCTGTAAGAATCCCTTTGCAAGCTGGAGCAGGTGTTTTAATTCCTCTTCCTTCCTTCCACGCAATACATTTCAGCCTTGGGCATTTGGTTTGAAGGACTCAAGGGCAGAGTGTGTGGGATGTGACATTTACCAGGACTCCTCTTTCATTCTTGTTTCAATGTGCAGGGCCAGGTGAGAAGTTTGCTGTCCAATTTTTATAAACTCTGTCCACCACACACCCATGCAGAAAGCAGAGAAAAAAAAAGCTACCTATATTCAGCATGAAACCTAAGGGCTGAGTGCAGGACTGACAACAACACTTTGAGTTTGAAAACTTTATCCTGACATGGTTTCATACTGAAACCGTTGAACTTTTGGTCTCCACTTAAACAAAGATGATAATAAATATTTGGTTTATATTTTATCTCTTTCCATAATATCTGCATGCTCCATTCAGGAAAAAAAAAAAAAATACTAAAACAGAAAACCAGTGTAGTTTTGTCCCAACAATATCTTCCTGTATCATAAAATTACCTCCTGAAGAGCCCTCTATGTGCTGTACACACAAACTCATGTGCACATGGACACTTTCCATCCATCCCACACTCACATGCAAACACACTCATGCTGATTTTACATGTTCTGGCTCCATGTGGGAACTGTGAGATTGCAGGAGGGGCTGGTAGCAAGGTTTCCCAATGCTTGTTATGATAAACACCCTGCTATCAGTTGCCTGTAACTTTGCCAAACTTCTCCTGTCTAGCTCCAGCTGAAATTTTCTGTGCCAACCATATACTGCAAGCTGAATGCTTTTTGGAAAAAAACGCTGCACTAAAGCAGTTCAGTGATCTGGATCAGGGAAAAACACACTGTTGTGTCTGTGCTGAAAAACAAATAAAATCTGGGTAACCTGCTAGGATCGATGCTCTTATTAACCTCATACTTTTCAGCATGGATTTAAGCTTGTCTGGGGGACTTGAGCCTCTGTTCTAAGAGTGCTTTTTGCAATCCACATGAAAAAATGCCCACTTTGGCCTAGTGACCAGACTTTGAAGCCTCCTACCTTGCAGGTGAAAATCTGGAAAATCTTCAGAGCTCAAAGTTGCAAAGGGAGCAGAGAAATCCTGCACAGCCTATGGATTGCTTGATGCTGCTGGTGCAGCAGGGGATGGACCAGCTCGGCCAAGCATAAGACTTTGCCATGGTTTTCATGCTCTCCTCCCAGGAAGGCACAAGGAAAGGATTTGCTCTACTCTGCAAGTGGAACAGTAGAAAGCTGGCTTTTATAAGCAGATCCCTATCTCCCTTTCACCATGCTCTGAAGAGGTGGCCATGTCCCCATCCAAGACATGAGAAAATTCATGTTTACGTTTGAGAAAAAGAAATTTTATTAATTTTCTTATATGTAGCAATTTGAGTGTTCTTCCCTCCTCTGTGGTTTTTTGACTAATACTGTACAAGCATCAGGTTCTGGTACACTCACAGTTTCACTTCACAGACCTATCTGAATTGTGTCACACTACCTGTTAATGAAGACAATATTTGTAAACAGTTGAAAAGCAAAGCAAAACAATAGAAAACCAGGCTGATTAGTGGCTTTCCAAGTAGATGCACATTTTTGCCAAAATTTTCAAGAGTTCTTTTCCTCTGGGACATAGGGGATGATCCCCTAAACAACAATTTGATTTGTGTGGGGGTTTTTTTCAGTGTTCAGCTGATTTTAATCAAGAGGTTTGAAAAATCTTCCAAATTCAACACTTTCAAGGTGCATGCATCCATACCTGCCATAACAACTAGCCTGCCTCAAGATTTTTCTGCTAATCTAATAATCTTAATAAAGCAATTTCATGCTCTGGCACATCTGCTTCCAAAAAACATTTTGCATTATTTTTTTTATTGTGTTTCTGCAGCTAAAGAAAACTAAAATGAATGTTACAATTTACACTGAACACTGTTGAGTTCCTAGTGGAGATGACAAAAAACTTGTTGTGATTGGACACACCAAAATATGCAATAAACATTTAGGGAGCTGTAAGACATAAACTCACTTGTGTTCTTCGTTTCTTATGGTTAAAAAATTGAGAGGATACCGACATTTTGTCCCAGAAGCTTACAGCTTTCTCTTTCAGGAAATATTTTCATCCAATATTCTTTGTTGGCTTTTCTGACTACATGGATTCACAATAGTTCTATTTTACACCCAAATAACACTAATGCTGGGAAGTTTAAGTGAAAATTTTACAGCTTCCCACACAGTTCCCCAGACTAGTTCATAGTAAATAGTATCTCTGACAAACAACTGATCACAGATAATCTCCATCTTGCTGAGAAAAGAAGCAAAGATTTTTTTTTCCTTTCATTTATATTGTAGGTATGAGGAAGTACAATTTATATCCTTAAATACAGAATTCACAATGCTACTTGTTTGATTATTTCCTAGTCAGTAAATCCATAATCTCCTGGGCTGCTGAGTATCACTATTTCAAATACTTGAGGAAGCAAAGCCCATTTGGAGAAAGAGATAAAACACCTCCACTCTGTAAGGAAAATTTTGCTGAGGGGCAACACTAAGACACTGGTGTATGTCCTAAAGGTAAAACCCAGCATGGTCTGAATTACAAACCCTGCTGCAATGCCCAACAGATTCATGGCTGCTTCTCCCTTTGCTTGTCTACTGTACTTGCCAGTTCCTGGAAAAGAGTTGTCTCTGTCACTTTTTGTATGCAAACAATATCCCCCTAGAGTTTTAGCTGCTACACAAATAGAAATATGACATAAAGGACAAAGGATAATTTTGGCCTGCTGACAGTTTTCGTGTCCGTGGGTTAAAGAAAGTTAATAAGAGAGTTTACTGTGTGTACCACTTGAACACTAAAAACGTTCCTCAAGAGGTTAAAAGTTCAAAGTTGAGTCAAAGTCTGCACTGCCTCCACTCTTCCCTTTTAATTATCTGAGGTCAGGAAGTTAATAATACCAGAAATCCCCAGTAGAGACCTCTTGCTCAGTGTATGAACTTTAAACTTGTTCAGCTTTTTTCAAAGGGTAAAAAGTTCAGTGAAAACACAGTGGATTTTCCCTCTGGTCTCCACCAATTCAACCTCAAGGGTTAAAAGTTTAACTGTAAAAGAGGAACCTTTGTTCTCTGAGCTACGTTTACAGAGTTCACTTATTAAAAGGTAAAGATTTCAAACAGCAGCTAAAGTCCAAAGTGATTCTTTTCCATAATGATGAAAATATCGCAATAAAAGCAAGTCCTTTGATCTGTTATCACTTCCCTCAGAAGTGACTGTCAAAACTTATTTTTCCCTTTATTTTGAACTTTGGATGAGTAGTGGAGCCACATGGGTCCCTAAGGCCACGTATATCTGTTAAACAGCAACATGCTGCATTTGTGAATTTGGTCTACATTTTTCAGGCAGACAGTATCTTTTCCCTACTGAAACATTTGCTGCAGATGTTTCTCCACCAGGACTTTTTGCACAGTTTATTTCACACAAGCTCAGGTTCACAGTTCTGACAATGGTGAATGTGTCAAATATAGGTGTTCTCACTATCTTCATTCTCTAAAGACAAAGATCCCCCTGCTGATCCTTTGGAAACTATGCTGCTAGAAAATCTGAAAAACAGGTAATCTAAAATGTATCTGGTTTTATATAACAGCTGAGATTTGAGCTATGGGAGTTCCCTGGGGGGTATTCAATAGGTGCAAAGTGTCTGATATTAATCGGTGTGGGTCGGAGGTTTCCAAAAAGAGGAAAAACCAACAAAAAGGTTACTTTTGTTTTCAGTATTTGTCCCGTGTCTAATGGCCAGGGTAAGTATTTATGCAACTGAAATAGGAAATGCCCTTGGCTTGGAAGATAATAGATTGCTACGCATAAATTTGAAAATCTTTAAAAACAACAGATTCTAATTTGGGTCTCCCTTAGGGAAACTCTTATGAGTTTTGGATTGCAATGGTGTGAGTGGCCTTTTTATTAAAGACCAGCTTATTAAAGTTCAAATATTCCCAGAACAGCTCATTTCCCAGTCCTGCTTCATTTATGAAGAAGTTGAAGTTCAGCATTTCAGCCTTGCTGTACCCACAAGCAAAAAGCCCTCACCGTGTACCTGAAAGTGTGGCTCTGACCGATACCTGTGACCCTGTTCTTTGATACCAACCTCAGCAAAATCAATACAAGCTCTCACTTCGGAATGCTTTAGGCCTGCCCATCTCACTCTCAGAACAGAACTCAAGATCGTTCTACTCCACCTGACCCATGCCTGGGAGGACTACTCAGTTTTGAGAAACGAGGTTTTAAATTTAGGTCCGCTCTAGAATTTTTTTAACTGGGATGTAACCCACACTTTGCTTTTCCAGACCTTTCTCAGAGAACAATATTCACTACTGTGTCTATAAAATGCACTTTGCAACAAACCTGCAGGTTTCTAAATTACCCTCTCAGTTTTTAATTTTGCTACAGACTTTGCATGACCTGATATTCAATTTAACCTATCATTCATCAAGCATTTATACAAGCATCTCTTCTTTATCAGTCTGGTCCCTTGTTTGCACTGTCAGATGAAGACCAGAGCAAAGATAAGCTTTTCTTGATTATTCCAAGAAACATTTTCTCTCTCCTTTACATGACCAACTCTTGAGCTCTTTCAAGTTCAGTTCAGCAGGAAATGTTTGCTGTTCTGGCAGAACTACATTACTAGGCCCAATGGTTCCAAAGTTCAGCTAAAGATGGTGACCTTAGGTGAGGGTCTAGTTGGGCCAGCCCTGCTGTGTTTTCACCAGGCTCTCTGAAGAGTGTGCTTGGCATTAACTCTGTGTGACCCTCTCAGCAAGCTCCATTTGGACCACAAACTCACAAATTAACAACAGATTCTGTAGGTTACAGGCCATCGAGAGAGAGGAAAGGATGACTGGATCTGATTATGGAGCCACTTACGGGACTTGCAATAGGTAGCATTGCATAATTTTTTTTGGAAGAGGTCCCTTTTGGACATAATTGCCATTTTACTCAACTAATTATAATTATGCTTAATACCAAAAAAAAGCACAGACTGTTCAATACAGCTGACACTGACAATATTTGTGCAAAGCATGACTGTTTCACAAATATAATCTGAGTTCAAGTGATTCCAGGACTCAATTGAATACCTGGCAATCAGACCTCCATAAATTATCATTTTAAATGGACCGTACACTTTCAGATTCAGTGAGATATGAACTATTCTAGTTTACTTTTGCTTCTCTATCAGTCTCCACATATGCCCTTTTGTCTTTAACTATAGCTAATCCATGTTTCTATGGCCTAACTTAAACAGGCTTTGGCTGTGTCTTAACCTTCAGGCTAAAAAATTACTTTTCTTTGCAGTGAAAGAGACTTCCCATGCAAAACTGCTAACACATACTGTACTCTTTTGAAACTGGGTTGCTGGGGTTTTTTTGACAGTGCATTTGTAGCCACAGAGTTCAAAACCAGTACTTCAGAGTGTTTCTTTACTCATTCCTGCCATCGTGTCACCCCCTTCACGCATCTATACAAAAGCACTTCTGAGTGCAAAATTCACCCTCTGACAACCAGGGTAGGACAAGTGCTTTCTAGAACAACAGCTCTGACCTGAGAGCACCATCAAGTTGCACTGGGAAGACTAGCCCTCCTGGCTGGCAATACAGTCAAGTGTGTCCACCCTCCTGTTGTCTCATTCTCCTGCTCTGTGTATTAATATACCATGCAGAAGTTTAATTTAAACAAATCAGCCACAATCTGTGGTAGTTTATACACAATCACACGTTCAGATCTGTTGCCTTGGCATTGAGGGTGGTGACCTCCCCACTGAGGAACAGGGAAAGATGATAACTTTTGAAATTTCTCCAAAAGGAGTTACTGGCACTGGCAAGAAGAACCCTGAATGAGAGGAGCCCTGAATGACACACTGTATTGGGGGGTGGGGTGAGGGGCAGGCACCGGGTGTTTTCATCATCTCTACACTTTGCCAGGACTCTACTGTGGTTTGTTTCATTTGCTATTCCTCCTTTTCATTCTCTGCTAAGTCATTCTGCAGCACTTGTGCCCTTTTACTGTAAGCCCAACTGACAGAGCTCTGTCCCTTGCCCTGCAGGAACATACTGCCATGATGGATACCAGGAAAAATCAAAGTAATTTGAATGTCTTTCCTACAGAGAAAGCTCTTCTGGATTTGCTGCTCCTCATGACATATTCAGTATGAGAAGAGAAGGAGAGAACATAGATTCAACCACCATATGCTACAAGAAAGCCACCCACAGATAGCACATAATCTGATGCTATAGCCCCTAAGTTTAGACCTAATGGGTCCTTTTAAACAAATGGATCTTGCCTCATAATGTAGCCCCTGCTCATCTAAAATGGAAAGAGCCAAGAAAAATAGCTGGATGCCAGATGCCCACAGTACATTTCACATGAAACTTGTGAAAAAACTCAGTCACAGTGAAGAGCAAACTACCTACAGACAGCTCTAACAAGCACTCTGGGCTCTTATTATTCTTTTATTGTAGCATTTTCATGTCTATTATTTTACTGGGCTGGACCCAATTAATAAAAGGATAATGTATCTTGTAAGGAAATTATCAGATTATCTGTCTGATAGCTGCAGACAAAGGTAATGTGAAAAGGGAAAGAGCCTCCCCTTCTGCACCCAAATCCTTCTGGAGGTGATTCATTTGCAGTCTCTGTAGCCACAAACAACAAATCTTACAGGAATGGTAGGATTAATGTCAATTTTACTAATTCAGAGGAGAGAAAATCTCTTCTCACCATATAAGTACAGAATCTCCTGAGCTCAGACTCTGGTGTGCTGACCACCATTAGGCTCACAGTTACATGCCAGAATTGTGTCCTATGACACCAAGAGAAATGAAAGGTCATAAAACTTACAGTTTCCAAATAATCCCTCAAGACCCAGACCCCTAAAGTACTAAGCCTTTTGTCCTTTCAAGAACAGCAACAAACGGAAATTCTTCAGCGTGTGAAAAAAGTCTGGAGCAAGCTTTGCAAATGAAAACACATGGCACGGCTCTCATCCCCCATGCAGGGAGCACACATGGAGGGAACAACTTGGTCCAGCTTGGAATGTACTGGCCATTGAAACACAGTTTTTGCTAAAGATACATCTGACTTAGAAGAATGAGCACAGAACAAGAGAAGGGTGAGGACAGAACACTATAAAAATGGCTACATACTCTCATCAGAACCAACTATGGGATGAGTAGCCCTAAAACAATGGGGTTTTTCAAAAAACCCCCACAAATTAACTTAAACACACTTCTTTTGAAACCAGCTTGTGTGCTAGCCCTCTCTTTCCTTTTAGAAAGAACATTGAAGGTTGTTACAGCAAAGAGCTCCAGGCAAATTTCTCAAAGTTCACAGCACCTCATGAAGACGATTCACTTTGGTGAATTATTGGGTGATAACTAATACGAATTCTGAAAAGATTTGGGCAGTACCCAGTGGGAAAAAAAAAATCTGCTTTGAACTATCCAAAAAATATGAGTAAGCCGTGTAGAAATAATTAATCATATACAACCCATTATAATTAAAAGTGTATTCTTAAATAGCTTCTTGATTGAGAACAAATGCCTCATTAATCTGGGACATACTGACTTAGGAACACAAGAAATGTCAAGCAGAGAATGATGACCAAGATGACATGGGACTGCACATGCTGCATGTGCCCCATCTCAGAGGCTCACAGAGAACGCTCAGTGCAAAGGTCAGTGAACGTGGTGACTTGGAAAAAAACTCCACTGACATCTGATTCTTTTTAAAGTCAAGTTATTTTCATTGTAGACCACTAAACATTATAGGAGTTCGAAGTGGCTGCATTATCATCCCATCTGTCATACCTTGTACTCCAGTATTTCTCCAGGAACATTTCTACTGCTCCTACTTTTACTAAAACAAAAGTACACTGTTGCAGCTGCATCTCACTCTATATCCACATGCCATTTTCTGGAGTTTGCTCTGTCCATGACAGAGGTGAATTAAGAGGGGCGCAACTACAGTGGCATAACCCCAACCCTGATACATCTTCCCTCACAGCAGGCTTTACTGCCCTGGGCTTGGTACCCTGTTATTCAGCTGGCCCAACACAAAGCAAGCCCTTTGAAAGCTCCTTTCTGGACTGATACTTGCTTTAAAAAGGCTTCATCCTTCAATTTTGTAAAACTTTATTGCTGATTTTCAAAGACTATAGTCTAAAAACAATCTCTCATTATTAAAATGCTGTAATTTAGACAAAAAATTTCATTACATTAATATTTTTCAGTAGAATCTCTGGTGCAAATAACATAATTTATTCTTTTTCCACAGAGAATTAATTTTGTTGGTAGATTTCACCCAGGGAGGCAGAACTGGCTCAAGTGGCGAAGCCAAGCTTTTCAGGTCTTTACACCATCAGCAGGTAGCAGAACTGCACCAGACCACTTTCAGCTGTGACTTTGCTGAGACAGTTGGGCTGTTTGAGCTCAACACCAGTTTGAAATGAAGAAGGATTTTATAGAGCAGCTTTGCAACTTTGAAAACTCAGTTAGCACCTCTTTTTTTCCTGCAGTCTGCATAAGGAAGGCCCTGTCACCATGACCATTAAGCCAATTTCCTTCCATGGAAAGACATCACCTTTGATAAAAACGCAGATGCAAGTCATGTTTCCAGTTTCTCAAAAGAAAGGAAACTTTCTGAAAAAAACCAAAATCATATGTAGAGAAAATATTGATTTTGCTGAAAAGTTGTTTGCTGGTTCAGAAATAGCTCCACTGTACTAACATTGTCCCTCTGGCTGAACTGCAGCAATGGGTCACAGGAGTTATCTTGTGAGTTGTTTATGGGAGCTTATGATGATCTGTCCCATATCTTGCTTCTCCTCTATGCCCCAGATTGTATTTTCTATAATACAGAGTGGAGTTCAGGAGACTTTTTGGACAGGGGTTAAACCTGCAACTCTTTCAAAATGTTTTAAGATTTATTCCAATTCAATTTTTGTGCAGTGTAAACTGTACAGATATGTATGAAATCATGATAAATAGCCAGAAAAGCAGTTTTACAGACAAAACCAAAATTTACAAGCATGGGGGAGTGTCTTGCTTGCACCAGCTGTCAGATCAGAGGATAATTCAATATAGCATAATTTACCTTTCACATGTAACCAACAGGACTTTAGAAAAAAGTACTGAAAATCTCATTGAAAGCTTAATTTAAATGAGAAAAATTGAAGTTATACTTTGCCAAGTAATTCTGAACAACAAATGCCTTAAAGGACATCACAGACTTCACTGAGCTATTCCATGGACAGAAAAGATTTACATTCACTAAATAAAATACTCATTGCATGTTAAGTTCTACGTCTCCAGATATTCACCTTCACTTTTCGGTAACATAGTTAAAAATGTTTAAGTACATATTCCTAGAATAATACCATAATTGGATCATGGTGTTGATTTTACTGTAGTTCATCTGATCTGGTTGTCCCTTATGCTTTCCCAGCCTGGCAACTGCCCTTGGGGAGAGACTTAGCTCCCAACGCTCACCATTATAGAGGCTGCTAAGTTTTCACTGGTCATCAGAAATATGAGAAAAATTTGTCAGGAATGCTGTATTCTGAGAATGCTGGGTGTAGGTGGAAAGATTCCCAGAAAAAGTTGGGCAGCTCCACACTGTCAGGTAAAATGTGGGACCACAACAGGGTAGCTATGAGTTTTATCAGTCACACATCCACGCTCTGATCAGTGTGAGGAGCCCAGATAACCATGCAGAGGATGGCAGGGAAAAAGTGGATGATTGGGTCAGTGTCCAGTCAGGACACAACAGGGCTCAACTCACACAATTTTTCCTTTCAGCGGCAGATCACATACGTCATGCTCACGTGGTTCCAGAGCAAACAAAACAGCATGGCAATAAATAGAGGCTGGGGTCACTATGACCGGACGATCAGCAGTGGCAGGGTGTTGTGAACTGGGATGAGATAACACATGCTGAGCCAAGCCCTTGACTCTGAGCCAGCCTCCCGAGCATCCCCTCCCCCTCACACTGGGTGCCATTGTAGAGGATATATTTTCAGATGCACAGCAGGAAAAGTGACTGAAATTCTGTGACCTGTTCTGTGGCGGTGTAGGGGGCTCCAGCCAGCCTGTCTCCTAAGGAACACTCAGACATCCAGCTGCGGTGGTCAGCAACCCAAGTGTAGCCTGTAACTTGCAGTCAGGATGAGAACCAATGATTCCCTTGTTCTGCCTTTTGCATGTTTTCTCTCCATTGGTTAATGTTTTCCCCTCCTTATTTTATGTATGAAGTTATGTATATTCATTTTCCTTCGTTAATGTGTGTCAGTTCTAGAAAGTTCTTTGTTCCTCGACACCCCATTGGATCCTTCCCTAAGTCCCGCCTATGTGTTGTTCTCACTGGTTCCCTTGCTGTAAACCCCACCTGCTTGTCTCTATCCCATTGGCTGTGATTCCTTTCCCTGCCTATTCTGTACCCAGCATAAGATCCCTGGACCGTCCCACCAATTGTCCCTGTCATTTCACTGGAATAAACCTGAATGGAACACAAAGGGAGAGTCCCCTCTCTTTCTTTTTTACCTCTGCTACTGCATGCCTACTCAACCACCTTAGAGGGACGCTCCCTCGGGTGAGGAGCTCAACTCCATCAGCCTGCTTTACTTGTGGGTGTGTGACTGCTGTAGCATGGACGGGACCATGGCTAGACCTCCGGGCCCCTTTTTAGCTAGCACGCAGCTCCCTGTCACTGTTCCATATCTCTTTATCCGTAACAATCCCCTTTGTGTATTGGATCAAACTCTCTCGTATCCTTGCTCTTCTCTACTTGCAAATAACGAACATCAAAACATTGTCCTTCCTCTTACAGCACCATATGATGCCCAGTGGTTATCTCTGGTTTGTGGTAGTCCCATCAGTTCATCATCATCATTGATCAGCTGATCAATTATCTGCCGTATGACTCCACCAAATTCTAATAACATTTGTCAGTCATTTAAATATGTGCTCATATTTTCAAAACACATTTCATTTTCACACAAACTTTCTTAGGTTATAGCTTAAAACAAATCCTCAGATTATCACTTACTCCAATTAAATTTAATCCTTTAAATAAACTGCAGCAGATGAGAGGCAAAGGTGAGAAGGCTGCTGAGGTAAAAGAAAGTCTATAGGGGGATGATACGCAAAGAAACTCGTAACAAAAACTTTCCCATGGACTACCCACATGTGCCATTTGCACAGTTACTGAATGAAGGTCTGGGCTGGGGTTTTTCTGTTATTTGAGTTACAAGGAAACCATATTTTACAGAATTTAGAAATGCATTCCTTGTACATAACAATGCTGCCAGTGGTCCTTGGGTGGATCCAAATTTGGTCCTGCTGAACAGAGTGTACAGCTCCCACCTCTGTCCATGCAGACTGCCCCTCGAACAGCACAGACATGTACGTCCCCCTCACCAGAAAGGATCAGGCTGCAGCATTTTTAGAGACCAGTCTGGGCTTTGCAGTTTTAGTCACCTCCTTATAATTTTGCTAATATGAATTTTAAGAGGTGACACAGATTTTTTTCATATTGAAAATCATCTTTTGGTACTGAACTGTCTTCTTTTTGCTGACACTGTCTCAGAGTTGGCCTAAACTTTATTAATAACTTTGGTTTCATCATGGTAACATCAATAATGAAGGACTCATTTGGTATAAATCTAGATGCCATATACATATTTGTAGAAATTCCATTGAAATCCCACAGTAGTTTACTGTTCCTGCCAATTCTGATTGAATATTTCAGCACTACAGCACAAAAATAATTCTGAGTATTGTTGAAGTCTTTGGTACACTCTGCATACTTGCTAAGAAGTTTAATGACTATTGTTATTGTTTTTATTAATTTGCTTAAAATGTATTTCAGCTGTCTCATAAACATTAAACGGTCTCCCATTACTTGCATCACAGTAACATAAGCATGATTATCTAATGCTTAAACTGCTTTTAACAGCAGTTTGAACTAATCCAGCTAACTTTATACCCAGGCAATTTAGGAGAATTCACGCCCCTTCTGAGGTAGCTCTGCTCTCTGATGTAGCTTGGGTGCAGTGGACAGTAGCATCTTAAACATGCATGGTTTGCAGCCCCTGGCTGAGCACAACCTCAGGCTCCTTTTAAATCTAAAATCTTAAACATCTGGTTTAAAAACTCAGACTTCAAGTAATGTTCCAGATGTCTTTCAGAAAACCAAGATCTTAAGAACTGACTGGCCTCAAATGAAATTGATAATTTCTTACCTTTTCTCTTGTTCCTCTCAAATCTACTTAATAGTATTTCTCTATAAATCCAGGAATAAAATGGATTTTAAAAAACTTATGGTACAGGTGTTACAGTGCCTCTCACTACCTTTCATATGAATTTCTAACAGGGTTAAAGGGGAGGATTTCCATTTTCTAATTGGATTTCTTTCATAATAGCATTGTCTCAATAACAAAGCCTACATGGCACATTATGACAGCATGACAGTGGAGTAAGGGAAGACGTGGCCATGGAGTAGGAGTCAGGAAAAATAGATCTCAGTTAGAGACTTCTTGTGGTTATGATTCGTTCAACCATGCAGCTCTTTCGTGTGCCACATATTTTGCCATCTAAAATGAAGAAGAAAATACGTTGAACTTGTGGAGTTTCCATACATCTGTCAGAGTGGATGATCAAGCTTCTGCACCTAACAGTCCATAAAATTCAAGTGCAAGCTCATGTGGCACCTTGAAAGAAGCATGGTCAGTGTTCTACAAATGCTTCAAAGGAATCAGCCAGGCTTAAACAAGCCATGGTATTTCACATCTAGTCCCATTCAGAGTAATAAAACCCAGCACTGCATAAAGACCACAGTCCAGCTTCTGCCTTATGACATTATAGCTTAACCCTGGTGTCCTGAATTGTACCATGTCCTAGTCTAGAGACACCAACAAACAGAACAAACCTCACTTTTTGACCTTTTGCTACCTGATGCCCTTACAGTTAACTCACCACAGCTCAAACTTAGAGCAAAATGCAGCTAAAAACTTTTACATCTCAGAAAATACATCAGAACAAAACTGCCTAGTATTCTCTCCAGGTCTGTGAATAAATGCCACTGAATTTTTCGTTTTTTGTAGCTATGAAACGGGGCAGGAACAATTGTCTCTTGGCTAGCCATACTCTTGGTACCAACAAAATGAAGTCACAAGAAGAAAGAATTCTATGCTCTAGACCTCCCTTACATGACTGCTTGTGATGAATTATTTCTACTATCTCCAGAACCATTTATGCTTTCTAAATACAGAAACTTGTACACCCAGGTTAAAAAAAAATAAAAAATCACAACCCTGAAATAGAAAGAAAACCCATTATTTTCGTGTGTGAAAACATGTATTATGTTGGACCACTGAAAGTGTTTCTATAGCAGACTCAGAAAGCATAATCCAACTGTGAGGAAGACTGACAGCTGACATCAATACTCACCAGAAAATATTTAGCTGCACAATTAACTTTGGCTGGACAGCAAATTTTCAGATAGCCAAATAAAAAGAAAATTAATTCCTCCCTAAGTCTCTTCTCTGTAATTCAAGATTGTATCCACCTGAGCCTGCCAAGAAAAGCATGCTCAGAAAGAAACCTATTCTCTCCCCCTCAGTTCAGCAGTGGTGGAAAGTCCCTACCAGAAAGACAGTTATGTCACTAAAATCACACTGTCTTGTAAAAAAACAGAAAAAAACCCCATAGTTTATCAGGGAAAAGGCTAATGAATGATTCAGTGAAATAACAATAAGATTTTTAGGAAGTCTTGCATGAAAACATACATTAAAAAGAACAGTGTTATCATAGTGATAGTGTATAATTATCCCTTCACATTTATCTTGCCTCAAATAGACTTACTAAAGAAGGCAAGAACTAATACCCTCATTTTACAGCTACGTATCTCAGAGCAAAATACCCCTCTCAAAGTTGAGCAGGAGAGCCCGTAGTGGATTCAGGCATCCTGCATAACTTTGCTTTTATTATATAATTCTATTTCAGTTAAAGAAACAACCAACCAGCCAAAACAAAACAAAAGAACCACCAAAACAACAACAACAACAACAACAAAAAACCCAAACAAAAAACCCCCATATGAGATTCTTTGCAGAAGAAGAAAATAGTGTTCTATGGATCTCTGACTGCATGATGCATTGAAGCCTTACTACAGAATTCTGTAACCTCAAGTATCTGTTTGCCAGGCTTCAGAGTCCAGGGAAAAGTAACAGTTTAAAAATGGTAAGAGGTGAAAAGAATCATTTTATCAAATTTCTAAAGTTGTTTCAGGACTAATAAAATTTATAAAACAACACCCATCTACCCCAGTACTTGCACACAAACTTAGACTTTATGTGACACAGCTATTCAGGGACCCCACTCTCAGTGTATACTAAGATATTCACATACATCAACCTGCTTGCTGTATTTCCAGAAATGTTGTGTGAAGATTTATACTTCCCATATTTATTGAAAGTGCTGTGAGTTTCCCAGCTAGATAAACATGAACACATAGATACGCACCCGTGGCATTACAGAAGTAAACAAAAAGGTGAATAACCAGCTGCATTTCTGGACTGGAGGACTGCAAAATGTGACTTGTTTTGCTTAGAACTTTGCAATTTTGGCGGGGGTCTAAGCGCTGTACCAAGGGATAGCCTCATTTTGAATAAGTATATCCTTACTGGGGGATGTGGTAACGCGCCATCCGTGGCAGCTGAGGACACACCAGGAGGCATGTGCCTCCCAGCAACCTGGAGACTCATGGGAAGTCCAGTATGGAGACAGATCATCCTAAACAACAGGCCACGGGGTTATAGGCCTGAGGCGGGGATTTGGGACATGTCACAACCCACAAGGAAGGGCTTGAATTACAGTGAGCAAGAAAACGCTAAGACTGAACTGTATTTTAAGCATGTAATCTCCCATCATGTGGTATTACTCAGGAAGCTGCTTGAGCCTTGGCAGGGCTTATTCTCTTAGTGAGAGCTGGTGCGTTAGCGGGAGATTATTGCGGGGCAGGGAACAGAAAAGGAAAAGGATTGCAGTGCCTGTGACGTAGGAGGGAAAGGAGGTTACGCAGCATGAGCTGGAGAAGGGAAAAGATCCACAGGAGCAATGGGAGGGGCATGTGACAGTCCCTGTGCCTGATAATGGAAGGGCTGACAGCCTCTCTGGCAATAAAAATCAGTTGTTTAAAGTTGAAACCTGAATCCCAAAGCAAGAAGTCACTGAACATCCATTTTGAAGGGGAAAAAAAACCTGTTCACTGTGAAATATATATTAGATTAGTAGCTGTGGGATTAAGCTAAGCGTTCCTGTACAGTTTGCTGTACAGGAATTATTCATCCAGATATGCAAAACCTGCTCACTTGATAGATGGCTGAAGTCCTCAAAAGCAAGCTGGATAAGCTGATTCTGTTGCTTTCACTAGGGCTGAACCCGTGCCAACCTTTTTCAGAATCAATACCTAGAGATGCTTCCAAGGCATCACAATAAAGTGTTGGCATTGTTACAAATGAGAAAGCACCCTCTCCAGATCTGCATGTGCCTGCTGCCTTTTGGACAGGTTTGAGCTTCTAAATCTTTGATCCCTCTTGCAGCAACACAAAAGAACTACTGTGCACTTACGGCAACCAGTGGGGGTAGGGAAGGAATTTAATAAGGTTCACTGCAGTTTCAACACCCAATTTATACTTTTCCAAATGAGATAAAAAGTAATAAGGCTGAAAATCCCTCTAGTTAAGACTGTCACATCTCTGTATGCACATAAGAGCAAGCAGCTGCTAATTCAAGTCACTGATTTACATTTAGCAGACATATGAAAGGCTAGATATTTTTTTTCTAAAAAAATCAATACATGAATTAGTAAGGGTTTGGGGCGCACAGGCTGTTGTCATGGTCATTCCAAGTGCTCTTTTGTCATCTTGTCAGGTGGAAATCAAGTAAAAAATGGTTATTATTCTTTTTTATTGGAAAAGGCAGCAACAGAAGCAGTATGCCTGTTCCTTCTCTAGGGATTTTTTACATGTATTTTCTATCTTTGATTTTCAGTATTTCACTTTTGCACTGATCTTCCGTTGTAATTCTTCTACATTTTCTGCTTTATGTTCTTCTGGGCTCAGTAAGTGTTATGACACCAGTCCCTCTTTTTTAAGGACCTGCAGAGTTTTTAGTACTGTAGGTGGCTTCCAAAACTTCATTAGTGCTTCCTGACCACACTAGGCTTAAAAACCCAGATCCCATAAGCTACACGTAAATCTATTATGAAAAGCTGTTTGAAAAAATACTTTAAAAAAACCTTTGCAAAATCTGAGACTGCTGTTGATAGCTCCTCCATACACCTTAGCTGTTACTGTTCTAGATATTAAATATGACCATAATGCCCCTTACTGGGCTTTCTCGGGTGCCATGTCTAACCAGTCAACTCAGGTGTTGTTTTGGAGGGTGGAAAGATAAAGGCAGAAGGGCGGGAGAGCAGGGCAGTGCAAGGATAAATAGGAGAAAGCATGGAAGAGATCCCTAACATAGGAACTTCAGCCACTATAATTACCAGAGCCCCAATTTAACTGCACTACACTGATTTTTGCAAAAAGAGCTTCTTATCTATTAAAGATGAAGCTGAGAGCTTCAGTTCAATGGCCTAGTTCCTTTCTAAGGCTATCTCCAGAGATGCAGCCTTCCTGGTAACCGCACCATTCCATCAGTTTCTTTAAATCTTGGATATTTCTCTTCGTATTACCTCCATTATCAAGTTGCTTTGTTCAGCAGCTTTGAAATATTATATAACACCAATCTCCCTTGTCCCCTTGAATACAAAATATTACTATTAATCCTTTTGTAACTGTGAATCTAGGTTATGTAATTTCTTCTATAGACTTTTACTAAAGTTGACAGAAAATGCAGAAGAGGTCTTTTCCTGATTTAAATTCTAGAACTTGTTCCAAATGAAAAACTACTCTATTGGCCTTTAGGCAGTATATCAACTGAGGCAGACATATTTAAGCAAAACAAAGGATGCACTGAAACAGATAAGGTGCTGATAAAGTCTTCTAGGCATTTTCAAATCTGTAGACTGAAACTGTTATAGAACTGAGACATGTATCAAAAATATAAGTCTGAACTTTGTAATGAGGAGCTTGGCGGTTTTATGCCATGGTATTTTACAGACTCTAACTTCAGTGTTTATCGCTTCTTGCAAATTACTCAGAAGTTACTCAGGTAAAAGAAAATAAACATCCAGTCTAGATGTCTCTGACACGTGAAATACATGCTAAACTTTCGTGAAATACTGTGAGAAGGTTAACAGCTAGACGCTCTACATTCACATTCAGAAGCATCGTAGCTAAGTAATTTAACCAGAAATGATAAAATAAATTATATTCTTTTTAAGGCTATGCACCTAAAAGCTGCTAAATGAAAAGTGACTTTTACTCAGTGGGAAGAGCTGTTAGATGAGTTTCAAGTCCTGCAGATTAAAAAAAAAAAAAAAAAAAGAAGAAGAAGAAGAAGAAGAAATGTTATCTTTCTCTGTGCATTGAATTTAATTCAGATTCCCATTCAGGTCTGAATAAACTCAGTGGGCATTCTCCATTTATCTTCAGCGAGCTACAGAACAAGCTCAGGAATCATGTTACACCCCAAGAAGAGATACTATTGTATTGCCATTGTCTCTGCTGATGTAACAAACCAGCAGCTGAATAAGCTTCCTTTCTGAAATTTCATAGACTGATAGAACAACTATAACACTCCTAATTTAATAACTGAGAAAAATTAAAATCAGAAAAGTCCATTCTAGAAATGAAAAAAAGAAAAGCTATATTTTATCTTACTTTATTTTATTGTATGGGACCTGTTGTGCTCTGTTGAAGGGGAACCTCCTGTGCTTAAGTTTGTGCTCACTGCCTCTTGTACTGGTACTGAAAAGAGCCTGCCACTTTTTCTTTGTATCTTGTTCTAGATACTTAAATATGTTGACAAGAACCCCCTGAACCTTCTCTTCAGCTAGGCTGCACAGTCACAGCCCTCTCAGCACCTCGAGCCTCTCTCCTATGAGGAAAGGCTGAGAGAGTTAGGATTGTTCAGCCTGGAAAAGACAAGGCTTTGGGGAGACCTTAAAGCACCTTCCAGTGCCAAAAGGAGCCCACAGGAGAGATGGAGAGGGGCTTTTTACAAGAACTTGTGGTGACAGGACAGGGGGGAATGGCTTCAAACTGAAGGATGACAGATTTAGATTTGATATTAGGAAGAAATTCTTCTCTGTGAGGGTGGTGAGGCCGTGGCACAGGTTGCCCAGAGAAGCTGTGGCTGCCCCTGGATCCCTGGAAGTGTTCAAGGCCAGGTTAGATGGGGCTCTGAGCACCCTGGGATAATGGGAGGTGTCCCTGCCAATGGCAGGGAGTTGGAACCCCAGACGATCTTTAAAGTCCTTTCCAACCTAAATAATTTTATGATTCATCAGAAGAACAAGAAACAATCAAAGTGTTCACTCATCATTGTGCAAATTAGCTACTATGGCTCCACTGCCTCTTCAAATTAATCTGCTACTTGACACAGGTAACCCTGGGAAAAAGAAACACCCTTCTAGGAAAAGCTTCATGATTTACTTCCTCTCGTGCTGAATAGCCTTGAAAGCCCACAAAAACCATGAGACAGCATGAGAAAATATCAGCCACAGCTATACTACATATTCTGCTGAAATAGAAGAACCTGAAGCTGTGGGTTTAGGAGCAGATTAGGAGTGTGTTCACACTGCACAGAAAACAGGGAAGAGGTATTTGCCCCTCTCACTGGTACAGCATGGCTCGCTATCCCACTGCCTGGGGAGCATGAAGACACTTCTGGCCTTTTGCTGCTGACTTTATTAAAATCCTCCATTTTCTAAGCTTTCACCTGTAATCTTGATAAATGAGATCTTGCTGGGTATGTTCAATGATTTCAGTAAGATCTATGTCTAATCAGGGCAGGAGTAACCTGTAAACACTAAAAATGTCATTTTTAAGGGGGAAAAAAAAAAGAGAATGCATTTTCCCCTAGTATACAGGATATTTGCTAGCTATTTAATGTTGCTGCTATGGTCTTGATTCTGACAGAATTTTTAAAATAGGGGCAAATATTCTCCCCCCCCCTTTTTTTTTTTTTTAAAGAATTGGGAAGAACAACAGCAAATGCCAATGCTTATGGAGATCTAGAAAAAGTATATTCGTGATTAAATTATTAACCAGGACTTTCTATACTGGGAAGGTGTGACTGGAAGTATCTAGGCTGAGACAGACATTCCTCTGCTTAAAATTCAGTGTGAAACATATGGAAAGTGATACACCAGGATGAATTTTGAAATACTTGTACAGAATAATGTGGAAGCCAACCAGCTGCTGTTTAATTTAGATTGTGCAGTGAATAACCGGTGTCACCTGGCTACAATAGCAAAATAAAAGGTTAATAAAACTCACTACAGCCAAGTATTACAAGAAGGAAACTTTCCTGCATTCCTCTGTCAGTGTAAATATTGGTTCTTTCAACCCCTTTGCTTAACTGGAGATTTCACTACTAGATACAACAAAATATGTAACTTTGAACCAGTTCTAGAAATGAAGTACTAACACAATGTGAACTGAAATAAAGAGCAACTTGATTCAAGAACAGTTACAGGAACTTGCCCACAATGACAATGCATTTCAGGAGATTGCGTGAATACATAAAAGGAATTTAAACTTAGGCATTTTTTCAGTTATGTGAAGAATTCACAAATTTGAGTGAAATGTGTGAACACATGTTAGAATTCCTCACTCTTAATTGAATCACTGGGCTGCAATTAAAAGCCTGGACCCTAGAAAATAGGTATAAAACATAGCATGCAATGTTTTTTACATCTATTTTTGGAAAAAGCAATGTTTTTAAGAATCCCCACAGAAAGTAATTTTCTGGCATGCACAACCATCAGGCATCATATCTCTTTGCTTATGAGAGCGTTTTCATACCAAGCTTTCACATTTGGTGTGGTTGATTGCATTCAATCCAGCATTTCCCATTGATTTCTAAGGGCTCTGGAGAAGGCCATCAGTGACCTAATGTTTTCTACCTCTTCTGTTTAAGTTTCTTTGAAGCTAAAAATAGATTTTTCAGTAGAACATCTTTCCTCCTTATACTTCAGTTATATTATTCTAAGCCAATAATACTTTACATTGAAAATACGTACAGCTGTGATACTTCCAGAAGCTGTGGCATTCTGTTGACACACACCTTCAATTTTATTAAAGAACTTACGAAAACTTACCCTGATTTCTCAGTGTTAGATGCTAAGCTGTGGTTACAAGGCTGAGTTTTTAGTTTTATCCCAGGAAATGTGCTTCTGTAAATAGAATATGACTTGTTATTTTCCAGTTGTTCTGTAACTTAAAACACAGCAGTACTTATTTCTGCAGAACAACAAACTCAATAAATTGGAGTACTTCTTGTTTCTGTCACTAAGGAGCCTATGTGGTCCACAGCAGGATAACTGAGAAAAAGGTTTGCTGATCTCTGGTTTAGATATCTACTGAATGACAACAAAGATCATGGTCTTATACTTGCAAACTACTGATAATCTGAACTAAAGCAGACCAGCATTAGACAGCATTTGACCAGTGAATTCATATGACACATGCCATGATGCTCCCTACATAAACTGAACTGATATGCTCTGAGGATACAATTACACTTATGATCCTAAAATACATAACCTTGGAGAGAGTTCCTAGGAAGGAAAACAAGAAAAATGAGTAATCAACATTTCCACTGGGAAAAAAAAATCTCACTTTAGTCTGCAGTCTCCACCAAATATTCCCACAACCAACTTTAGCCTGGTTTGGAGGTTCACAAACAAGTCTAAAAAGTACTCTTAAAAAACCCAAACAAATAAATAAACCATAACCAAACCAAAACTGAACAAAACAGGTCACATATTTATTTTACCACCTAATGACAAGTACTAGTACTACATTACTTGACAAAACTAGAATGGATTTATGCATCTGTGAAGCACAAGTTTCCTTCTGAGATCTCAGAACTTGGATTTTACTTTTAACTGCTTATGACTCAGTCTCAAGTTCATATTCAGACATATGGAATTGGAGAATCCATTTTTGTCTGGTCTCTAGTATGGAAAGTTGTACTTTGAACCAGCCACAAGAAAAGAGACCACATGAGTGGCTAAAAGAAGTGGTATTATATTATACCGAAATTACTGATCCACACAGAATTATGATAAAGGCAACAATTAATGGAAGATACCACTGAAGTCCAGTTTATGCTTCAGTATCAGAGTTTAGAAAGTTTCTATCTTAGTTTTCAGCACATTTCTCTCTTAATATTTGCACAGCAATATTTTCTTTTCCATCCATGACCTGTCTCAGAACTTTTCTGCTTGTTCACTCATTTCTGTTGAGAAGTACATCTAAAATACTTAATCCAGATTTGACCCTTCTCAAATTTAAATCTCAGCTTCCAACTGGTGACAAATTTTAAAATGCTGATTTTTTTCTCTCACACTAAGACCAAAGAAATTGCTCCTTCAGTGTGGCTGTTCAGACCCAGAGTGCTTTTCAAAAACCTGAGGGAGTCTTTAGAAGGATTAAAAAACTATAATAGGATAACCCCTCAGAAATCAATAAACAAACATCTAATAATGTAATGCACACCACTCAACATTTCTATATCAGGTGAAACATTTCTCAGTAATTGAATTTACCTCAGATCCTTTAGGAATGTTGATGATCCACACGGCTGCCTGAAATTAAAAATTGGAATATGATTCTAAGTAATTTTATTTAATACACAATAGAAATTTATCACCGAAAGACTTGTGTCAAGGGTCCTACAGCATCTTATCTGAAAGGATTGTGATGAATTTTCACTTGATTCAGCAGTTGCCTATGTTTTTATTACTAAAGCCTCCAAAATACCCGGTGAAAGCACCACTGACATGATGAAGTATCACATAGTGTGAGTGTTTCTGCATACTAAAGGAAACTCAGACTGGGGTGTGTCCCCAGTGCAAAACTCTCAGGCCAATTCTCTGCTAACCTACTGCTGCTTTCTGTGCATTTTAACATGTCAATGAAGACATGCTCTCTAATTCCTGACCTTACAGATGGATTGGAGGTGAAAAGAAAGTAAAATGTTGCATTTTGGTTTTTCGTACTTCAAAGAATACTTTTTTTTTTCCTGTAGAGCTACTACTTAGAGATAGGAAAGCAAGGAACAACCTGGTAGGATTGTACTATTAACTATTGTCCGTTGAAATAAATCTGTGCCTTTTTTCCCCAGAAAATGCAGTTTTACAAAAGCTGTTGTTTTCCACAGCATCAGCCTTTCCTTGCTGCTGCATACAATGTATTTTCAGAAACTCTATTTTAGCAAAAAGCTATGCTATTACATTTACCCTGCTAACTGAAAAGGGAGGCACCAGAGGTATCAATCAGCTGATGTGAACCAAAGGAAAGATCCTGTTGCCAGCCTATTAGCCAAGACTTTCATCCCAGTAACTGTGTTTCATGACTGTGTACCTTTGGCACACATAGAACGAGCTGTTTGAGAGAGCTGCTCTGGGAAATCCATAATGATTTTTGCTCAAGGCAAGAGGCATAACAAACAACCACCCTTTCAGCAGCCAGAAAAGGCAGGGGTGGACACTGCCCAGTGAGGAAGAGCAGCAAACCTGTGCAGTGGATTCCTACAAAGACACAGCCTCAGGTTCTGCTACTTCCACAGGATGGACGTGACCACTGCACTTCAACATGGGAGCTGAGCAAAACTAACAAGGAACAAAACCAAATCTGGTGCCTTTAGAAATGAAGTCATGGCCTACTTTTACTTCCTGACCCCAGGCAAATGATTGACATTGGAGCAGACTGTGACCTGTTTAGACTGGTTTAGTGTGTCAACTGCCACCTGGTTTTATGTCATTGAACATGTAATGAGGCTCACTAAATAAGGCAGACCTAACCTAGAAAACTGCATTAGTCTTCACTTATATTTTTAGGGCAATTTTTTTCTCAAATAAATTTAAATACCAACCTGAGTCATTCACTGTGAAAGTCTGTACAAGCTTCCCTATCAAGAGAGATTAAGAATTCTTAGCCAGTTACTTGGTGTCACTTTATTCTGGCTTGGGTGATTTTTCTTTCTTTTTTTTTTTTTTTTTTTTTTTTTTTTGTTTTTTTTTGTTTTGTTTTTTTGTTTTGTTTTTTTTAATGAACTCTCATGTTATGTGTTGAAAACCTGCAGAGAAAGGGCGTGCCAGAACCAGGAGCTTCTGTGTTCTCAGGAGAGAGGAAATACCAACACAAAAAGGGAGAATTCATGTGCCAGCTCCAGTAACTGGCCGATGCTGTTGCTCTTCCCCAGTAACAAGTTAACATAAAGTATTTTTATTACTAGCACTGGACCCAGGTGAGGAAGCACGTTTTCCTAAAGGTGACCAGGGCAGTTGTTTCTGACAGGACTGTCCCAGCCTGCTGCATTTCTGAGTGCCCTGCTGAGAGAGCCATTATCACCCTGGAGCTCACCTACACTGCCCAGGGGAAGCTGAACACTTGCTGCCTTTCCTTCTCCACACTAACAGTGAATCAGCCTTGTCACAGGGCAGGTTTGTGGTAGCCCTAGCTGTGGGCAGGCTCTGCCCTTGCATGAAGCAGCTGGTGGGCAGGACTGAGCTGGGGGAAGTATTGTGGCCCCACACAAGCCCCAAGATGGGCCATAACAGTGCGACTCCGAGGCCAAAACCAAGCTTCATGCTTGGCTTGCTCTCACAGAGATGTATTCCTACTGCTGTCCCTAGTAAGCTCACATGAGAAGTAGGGCATGTGTCAGCTGAAGCTTAACCCTTTTAAATTTTTTCCCCTGACTGAACACTTCTTAAAAGAGGGTGATGATTTAGTCTCATTTTCGATATTACTGCAGCATTGGAAGGTCTTGGATTAGGCTTTTGGATGTTCAGTCGACTTCTGGATCTGCTGCAAAGCAATGGCTTTAGGCAGTGCCTATGTTTTGAAAAATATGCAGATACTTTCTGTGAGTTGTTCAAACTGCAGTGCTAGGTCTAAACTCACTGACCTACTTTAACTTGTTTTTTGAGTGGCTGAGTTTCAGACTTATCTTCATTTTATCTGGATGTCAAATACTGCTCAGTTTTCAGAATTATTGTGCATGTCTCTGTCTGTAGTTGATCTCTTCTCTGGGTAGGTGGTTTCCTGCCCTAAATTTTCATTGCTAATTGTAGTCATTCCTAATGCACACAAAAAACACTGTTCCAGGCTACAGTATCACCAGTGCATGCTCTCATCCCCGAGAGGCCTTCAGACATCTGGGGCATTATGCAGTTAAGTATTTTCACATCTGAACATACTGAAACAAGCACATGTCAAAAAATAATACTTGCAAAGTGTTTGTTGCCTTAAAACAGAACAGCTGGCAGGCTATCAGAGCCCCAAGTCCATTTGCAGGGGTGGAAACCAAGTGTTTGAGGAAAGAGCAGCCACCAGGAGTCACACATGATTGGGCTGTCAAATTGCAGGAGAGAGACGCACCTCTTTGAAGGCTCCCCATTCACAGAGGCAGCTGCCCAGACTCTGTCAGTTCATTTCATTTGTTGGAAAACATGGCTCCAGATCTTGGTTCCTGGTGGGCAGATGTTGCTATTCCCGCGTGGCGCTGCCGTTCCCTTCCTGGGAGCCGTCTGTCGGCATCTCTGCTCTGTGACACGCGCCAACTGCTGCCACGAGCTTTCCTTGCGAGGAATTTTCGTGCTTCTCTGCAGCCACAGTTGCGCAGTTTCACCGACGTGAAAAAAGAACAGCAGAAACGTCCTCTCCCTTGGCTGCGTGCGTTTCAGCCTCTGTCACGTGCTTGGTTTGTGGAGTGGCTGAGATCCCCCCAGATGGTGACACTGATGACAGGCTGTGCTGCCATTTCTCCACACATGGCATACCTTGCTCTAGGAGGGAAAGGGCTGTGGAGCCCTTAGGTGGAAGCCAGCATCGGCTTGTGCACTGTCTCCTGTATTGTGCTAGTGTCATACTCCAAATTTATCCATGACAGCTCTAGCAAGTTCACATTTCCTTAGACTCCCTTCACTCTGAGTAACTCGTAGATGTGGGCACAGTGTAGATGCCACACCAGTCACAGTATTTTTACTTTGTCCTAGCAGCACCTCAAGACACTGTGTTGGTGGTGATCCAGCTGGCTGCCAGGTTTTATTGAGTCATTGGCGGAGGAGAGCTGCCATCAGCAGAAGCACTCTCCTCATGCCCCATCTCCTTCTTTCGGAGCAATGCCCACGTGCCCCTGAGAGTCCTGGCTCCCAGAGCCCTCTCCTGTGACATGGCACAGTCCTTCTGTTCTCCCAGGACTGGGTGAAGTGCCCACAACCAGCACCTGTTTGGTTTTAGTGTGTGCATCATACCTGACGGGGCTGGAGCAGCAGCATGACCCAGCCAGAGCAGAACATCAGTACACTTGGTGCCAGGATAAGAGGGTGAAAACGGCTTTGACACAATCCAGGCAGGCCCAAAATAATCTCAGCTCTTGGCAGAGCTGACGCAATTTGTATGAGGAGACCTCAGGCTAGTCAGAACTCGTCAGCAGACACAATAGGTCTGCTTTTTAAAAATGCATTTGAAACGTGTGAAAAGTTCCTCTTCTTCAACTTGGGGCTGTTCCCCCCTGCCCTCCATTTTTGGATTTACAAAAGTATGTCAGGGGATAATGCAGATCTTGCATGCAAATTCCATATATTTTCCAGATGTTTGGAATATATATATATATGGCCCTCAGATGTCACCACCAAATGCCCTGCCTGGGCCCCTACCCTGTGCTCCTCCTGAACAAGGAGAATTGCCTCCTCTGAGTGCACAACAGACATTATTTCTCCTACTCCCATCACAGCACAGGGTCACTCCAGCAGGGCATGGTGGGGCCTCACAGGCAGTTCTGTCCCACCATCTCCATGGGGAGCAGAGATGGCTTGGGAGCAGGACCAGCTCTGCCATGAGGGAGGCAAGGGACAGTGACAGCCTGTCCTGATGCCAGGGCCCTGCCACACGCACCAACAGTCTTGGTTATATGTATTTTTAAACAAACAACTTCACAGAAGAAAATACTGGAAATTTAGCACGTGCAAGGACTCATCCTGTCCCATAACCTGATGGCCAACACAAATTTGGTACAGCAACAGAGCCTGCTCCTCTGCTTCAAGCTACCTCCGTGTGCTTGCAGAAATAGAAGTTAATGGGTTGACTTAAAATCCTCCTCCTGGTAAAATCCTTGCTCCCTACAATGTAGCTGTTTCACCATGCCAGATGCAAACCCTTGCTCCCTTGCTACACTGAAGCCCTGATTTTTTTTTTTTTTTTTTTTTTTAAGTAGGACCATAAACAGAAGCTTCTTCAGCAAACCGTAAAGTTTCAAAAATATGCATGTTATGAATGCTTGCCCACTGCTCCTGCAGATACCTTGTTTCCCAAAAGGGCTGCACAGGGCACAGGACTGGACAGCTACTGGTGCTGTGCCTTCCCCTGGATCATTGCCTTCATTGGTCCTGGAACCAATTGCTTGTCTACAAAAATGGGTGATGGTCTGATTAAAACAAAACATAAAAACACTTACTACCCCTCCTTTGCAATGCTTGCACGGTCTCTACATTCCCCAGTGCAGGTGTGCCTAACTTGGCTTTTAAAAAGACCTTCTCTCAAGTGGTAAATGATGCAGATTCATTTGGAACACACTGGATTTAGATATGCACATTCAAAAGACCACAGTTGTTTTTGCAAGAGACCTCTGGTTTCCCTGGAACAGAGACACAGGCTCAGGCCCTGCCCAGGCAAAGCCAGATGCAAGAACCAGGAGCTACTCACAAGAATGCCTGAGATCAGAATTTCAGGGGCTCCGTCCTGGCAGCACAGCTGCGTGCTGGACTTTTTTTAACTTGATAAGAATCAATCACAAGAGTTTATCAAATAATTTCTTGTTTACAGAGCTGTAATTTATTTTGATATAAAAACATAAGCCCCAGAAGTGTTCGCAAATTTAATGTTGTGTTCTTTTCTTTGTTTAAGCTGGAACAATAACAACTTGCATTAAAACCTTAGGAACAGTTCAGAGTGACACTGTACCATTACAAAAAAAAAAAAAAAACAAAACAAACCACCAAGAAAGCCACCATGGGAATTATAAAAGATGGGGCTGGCCCTGGGAGATGAAATTCACAGGCACGGCTAAGTTTGAAGTTGTCATGGTACCACTGCTACTACGTGTGAATCACAGCACCATCAGACCACCCTCTGAAAAGCAGCAGTTTTGCCTGCATACAAAGCAAGCAAAACCTCAGAACAAACTGTTCTGTTCAAACACCTCCCAGGAACTCAGTGTTCACTCTGATCTAGTTGTCTGGATCCAAAATTTAAAAAAGTGGTGAGATTTTGGAAAAATTAGTAATTTTCTGCAAGCCAGGCTGGACTCCACCTTGCCATGACATTATAGAGTTGCAATTCTACAACCTGTGGGTAAAGTCAGAAGCACCAGAAACAAGTACCTTGTCCATGGCAATAATAAAAATGAGCAGAATCCCTGTCAGTAATCAATGCTTTTATTGCTATTAGCCCTTTTGTGCTCTGCTACACCTTGTAGCGTGGATAATTCATCACTATCTTGTTAAACTTATTTTGCAAATTTTTACTGGAATGTGTGGGCTAAGGTTTGTTCCCTTTATTGCTATGCTCCTAATAATAGTGTGCAGCCAAGTGTAAAAGATCTTCTGTCTTCTCAATTAACAGACTATTAAGCTTTCCCCTAAGAGTAATAAACTCCTGAAAACTAGCAGGGGCAGCAGCCCACAGATACATCTTCTTCCCCAAACTGCAGGTTTCTCTTTCCAGATCTGTATGGAATATTCTAAGCCAGGTTTTGCTGAGGAGACACACAGAATGTATATTCACACTAACTAACATGCTAAACAGGTGAAAAGTCATCTGGTATACAAGTAAATATTTCAAAATATTTACTCATGGTACATGAATAATCTTTAGAGACTCTTTCTCAACAACAGATATTTTTCAAGTAGGGCCACAGGGTCTCTGAGCATCCCCGGAAGAGACAGCTGGAAAAAGCAAGTATGTTGTCAGGATGGTTGAATTCACTAACTTAGAAGCATCTGCACTGTTATGAAATAAATGTAGGAGGCCATAAATTCCAGGACCCTTGCTCTGAATTGAAGACTTGGGGAATGGAGAAACTGAAGATAATGGCAAACTCTCCCTCCCCGCTCCCAAATGCATAGTCAGGTATCTGGGAAACAACACGTAGTTTACCTATATTTGTAACTAAATGCACTGTTCTTCAGCCCAAGTCTCGATCTCCCCACACAAAATGTAAGCCAGGTCAGGCTGCAGAGGTGAGGTGTTACCACACTCATTAAGTTACACCACAGGAGAGCCAAAGATCACACCCAAAAGCAACGAAGCTGCTCTGTTTTCACTGTGCAAAAGTTAAGGCTGGGCATTCACAGCTTAACAGGCCCAGGGTCAGAAGATGTTCTTACACAGTTTTTAAAAAGGATAAAGAATTCCTTCCTGAAATTTATGCTCTGAAGACTTGGAAGGAAGACCATCTGCCCCTCCTCTCCCTGTTTTGCTGTAGACAGCAGTCAGGATCATCTGCTACCTGTAACCTGGCTCCTGTGTGAGTGTGCAGCCTGAGTGCACAGTAATAATATGGAAAAAGAGAATGTGAAAGGGGTTTCTTTTACAACTTACAGAGTAGGTAAGGTTTTTTACTTCATCAAACTCTGTTTAAAACCACAGCTAGTTTGAAACCTGCCCAATAGCCATGCTATACTAGCCACAATTTGTTACTATGTTGTCCCTTGCAACCAGAAAACAGGAAAATTCCCTCAAATTCACTACTAGGAAGTCCCATTGCATTTTTTTTTCAGCTTGCTGTGATAAGATGGTATTGTCAGCACTAACCTTTAACTAAGCAAAGCCTAGCCTTGGGTTCTGTGTTGGGACCACCCCCCCACCAGGATATACTTCTCTGTTAGTTAAAACCAACTCAGTGTAAACAAAGGGAGGCACCTGGGGACTCGGAGTCAGCTCCCTCCATATAGCCTTTCCTGCTGTTACCTCACTACTACTCATTTTTCAGATCCAGATGACACTTCAATTTTTTTTTTTTTTTCCCTTCTCCAGGCAATTTAATAAGCAACTTCTTTTTCATCCCACCTTTGATCTTCCCTTTTCTTTCTTCATACTTATTGGGTTCATAGATGTATTTTTTTAAGGTATTACTGGACAACCCCAAAGCAATAGGTCCCCTTCTGTTTTCTGATCACCACCATGACACAGGCCATAGATAATCATTCTTGTTTTAAATTAAGAAACAACACACTCCCAAAATAAGGATAACCAATGCCCAGGTAAGGAATTAATTAAATAAAGCTTTCTCCTCCTCTACTCTTGTTTTATTTACAATTTTTCTACATTTCGTATAGAAATGGATTGACTCAGCTGCCAAAACCATCTCAGTACCATCTGTAACCAGATTAGCTCCAATCAAGCTCAGTTGTCATCTTGTAGTTCCATACATCCAAATTATTTCCTCTTTCCCTCTTATCTTCCCCTCACCGTGATCTTCTGAAGCTCCTTCAATTCCCACCATAAAATCTTTCCTTCCAGTCCAACCTGCCTCAGTTTTCTCCTCCTTCCCCCAATTGCCTCTTCAAGTGGGAAGTCATCTTTCTCCAGTGTCAAGGATAAAATTCACCCTACGCAGAGGGGTTGGTGTCAGGTCCACTTAAGTTTTCCAAAGAATTTCACCTCAGATGACTTTCCTCTCTCCTCCTCCTCCAGACTCATTGCTTTCACAATGCTTTTCAACAATGACCTCAGCCAGATTCCCTCACTACTGCTAAATTGTACCAGCACTTAATGTACTTTATGTGCCTGCAGTGGTTTTTTCTGAGTTTGTAATAGGCTGAAAATTCCTTGAAGCATGTCTCATTATATTTTTGTATAGCTCCACTCACTCTGCCTCTACTTAATAAATAATGGCTACTCTACAAGAATGCTCACTACACACCCCTCCTGCTTTAAATACCAGCCCTTGCATTGTCAGCTTTCTTAATTTTTCTTTTGTCTGCATGAGTCATTGTAGCCATGTTCTCTGTGTGTTTACGTACACATTCATGCTCATTGACATTTCTCTCCACAAAAAGAAATGCTAAGGTAACCCTCAGCACCAAAATTTCTTTGCACATATGTGCAAAATTTGCACATAAATCTAAACATTTTGATTTAGCTGTAGAGTGTCAGCTTCAAAGATTTTCCACTTTTTTATTCTTTCTAGAAAAGTTCCCCTTCCCTCCCAAAAAAAAAACCTAACCAGAGAGTATAAAAGCACTGTTTGTGTTCTCCAAGAAAAGCTATTTTAAACACGAGACCCCATGTTTAACTTGCCCTGCTGTTGCTATAAGAAATATATGGCAGATGATAAACAAACAACATGCTAAAAATACACAGAAATCTTGAACACTGGAACTAAGCCTAAGTGAAAGAGCTTTATGTTGAGGAGAACACAGTGAGGTGTAGCCTGGCTGAGAAAAACACTGGCTCCCACAAGCAAAGTCACAATAAGGCACTTTCACTGCTGCAAGTTCTTATTTACTTGTCCAAGTCTATTAGGGGTTAGACCTGCTCTACAACTGCAAGCCTGGGGTCAGCTTTCACAGGTTGCAGGTACAAATTACAGCCAGTGCCCTGTTTCTGCTTCGATCAGTCACTGGCTTCAGAAACCTTTCTCCCATTTTCTTCATTCACATTGGCTTTTAAATTTGCTCATTTAATGCACTGCAAGTGAGTTATGTTTCCAAAATTTTTCTCTTGCAAGTACATTTTAACCTAGTTTTACTCAAAGGTCTCAGGTGAGATAACCCAAGCAGGGCAGGGTTAGAGAATGTGATTAAAATAACTGATGCTGCATCAGAGTTGTGGAGTTTACTGTCTGCTCTGTGATCTGTCACTTGGCAAGACGTTTCTGACCAACAGGGTACCAGATCATAGCAGTCCCATCATCACCAGGGATGTTGCCATCTGATAGGAATCTTCACATTCAGGTGCTGTAAATTCAAAGGCCAACCCACATTCTATGCATTTTAACATACCAAAACTTGAAATATGGCTAATTGTACTCTCTTGTCTATCTCAGATATACGTGCAGCTGATACTCCACTAGCATTGAAGTCTCTCTAAAACAAAAACTCTTTTTTGGCCTATCTAGCAGAGAAATCCTGAGACATAGGGTCATAAGGATTCCATAAGTCCCACCTGAAATTTCATCAAACCCCACAGTCAACTGCAATGCAAATCTGGGGTTCCTCAGTAATAATTTGTGGACCCCCCCTATTCTCCTCTCTGTGAGGATCGTGGTAGGAAATACAACCAGTCATGACAGGTTACAGACAACCCCTGAAAGCAGTACAGCTGTCTGTTTTATACAGATGTTGTGGGAAGAGCCACTCTTGCTCATGGCAGCAAAACTGCAGCAATTGCTGCAGAGCCCAAGTAAGCGGAGATGAGGGAGCAGCTGTAACTTCTGCTGTGGAAAAAGAAACCCCGGCAAACAGAATCCCTGCTTTCACAGGAGTCTCACAATTTTGGCTTTGTAAACTGACCTTTGTTTTCTCAGATGCTGAAGCTGGTAACGTGGGAACCTAGAATGCAGAGAATATTTCTCTGCCTGCTTTGAAAGGTTTTACCCCCCTGGACAGTACTGTTTTTGACCTTTGTCCATGGGAAAATTTGCTTAGCCTCTGGGAAGAATTTGAATCTACAATGGTGTGAATTAGGTGATAGGATATTATGTGAGATTATCACAGGGTGAAAAATTTAGAGGTTTTAGGTCTATTTGCATAGTAAATGGATAGAAGTAGAAAACCTCAAAATGGAGGATAAGTTGTAGTTAAAAGCTCCTTTCTCCTTCTTCACTAACTCCATATTTTGCAGCAACAGTGGTTTGGGATGATCGGATACAGAATTCTGCAGTTCCTGTCTACGTGATTTAGGAACTTGTTGGACATTGGTAAAAAAGTGAAAATATCTTGTGTTTTAAGCTTTCAAGGCTTTAAGCCTTTAAAAAGGCTGTGAGATCTTGATAAGTTGTCTTCTCTGCTGCATTCTCTGCTCTGTGCTATGTCTAGGCCACGCCAGTGGCTTGTACTCCTTAGATAAGAATTAATAAACACCTGTCTGGAGACTGAGAAGCATGAAGTCCCATTCCCCTCCTTTTCTCTCCTGGCAAAAATCTGAACATCTCCCCCATCAGGGAAGACAGCAATTAATGACACAGACAGCGTTAGGTAACACAATACTCCTCCTGAGGTCCTTTTCCGTATTTCCCTCTCATGCTGGAGTCTCAGCAAGCCCCACCCAGCCATCCTTCCCTCCAGACTCAGGATGGATCATCTACCCAGCTGGCCACTGTGCATCCCCCGACCCCACTGAGCAGCTGTAGCCACTATGGCCAACAAGGCTCCATTACACTGCCCTTTGTTAGCACCTCTTTTAATCCCTGTCAGGCCTCAGGATTTTGAATAGTAGATAAAAAAGAGTCTCTTTCTAAGCACTCCTTTGGCCAGTATACTACTGCAGCTGTGTCCTGGCCTTGATGCATTTCTGAACAGAGGTTTCTGTGCTTCATCACCTTCTGATCTGGTCCTCTCTCCAGGGACAGAGTTTTGCCCCACAAACGCTGTTCTCATTCATCTGACCCTTCCACTCCTGGCTCCCACTCCAGAATAGTTGAGCAGAGAAGGAGCATGAACTCCATGCATTTGGAGTGAAACTGCAAAAAACAAGAAGCCGTGCCCTGCCCTACAGATGTTTCCACAGTTGTGAAGAATTTGATCTCCTATGCTGAACCCTCTACTTCCCTGCAAGGCATAGCATTCCATGCCACAGGCAGCCAGGCTCCACATCAAAAGGGACAGCACTGTCTACAGCTCCTGTGGAATTGTGTTTGCTTTAGGCCAACTGGGCACAGGCTCAAAGGGTGACACTGGCACAGCTGCACCATTAATGCAGGCTAGCAGGAATATAGAAGATGACTGGAAACCAGCTGCTACTTCTGCAGCCCATAACGTACTGCCAAAAATCTCCGTATCCCCTTGATCCAAACTGGGAGACAGAAAAACTGAACTAGGCAGAAATTTATATAGTGCTCAGAATCGCGTATGACCAACATTACCAAATACTGCTCCAGGCGCCCCAGGAGCGAGGCACGACTTAGCCTGGCTCAGAAGAGACTTCTCTTCCATGCAGGAGGTTCCTGGGACTGTCAGGAGACATTTTGCAGCAGCATGGTACTGTGTTACAGGCATAATTTGAAATCAAACAAGAGATAGCAAGCCATATAGTTCTAGTGTAAGCACAAAAAAATTTTTTTTGTAAAGAAAAGAGATAAAGGTGGCAGGAAAACTGGAATAGTACTTTTCTGACTAAAGGGAACCAAATTTTCAAGTACTAGGCAGATGCTGGAAGACAATGAAAAAATCTGTTGAAGCCACTGAATACATAAAAAGTTTTATTTTTTTTTATGTAACTAGCTTTATCCCAAGACCTTTTAAGTTTTGAAGAGTGAGATGTATTCAATACAGTCACTGCTGTCAGTTTCTAGACAATTATTCCTTTCACTTCTAAATTAATAACTGCAAATCTATGCCATGCAAAAATACAGGGTGATTCTTTGGGATGTGAACATTTTCAGCAGGGGATTTCGGTGCCCTTTCTTCCTCTATCAGGAGCTGCCACTGTATTGTCCGTGTTGAGAGCAGCCGCCACCAGCTCCCAGCTCTCTGCGTCAGATCATTGCAAATGACAAAATTTGGGATTGCTTCCCCTGGGAAGCAGCCACTGCCTGCACCACCATAGAGCCTTCCCTCTGAGAAACAGGTGGTGGGACAGAATGGGGAGCAGGCAACAGGCTGCCAAGTGGACCATGCTGAGGACACTTTAAAAAAATAAAAATTTCCCTCTCCTTTTCCTTCTCCGACCTTGAACCTGCAGTTTTTCTTCTGTGCCATTTTCAAAAGAGAATTTTTTTTGGTGGAAAAAAGGCTTTGTGTCATACACCTTGCTTCTTTCTGCCACAGTAAGCAGCATTCTAAAATAAAGGGGGTACTGGGGGTAGGTGCTGTTAGATGTCATCACTTCTCCTCTCAGTGTGCAGGCACTATGCAATGCCTTGGGTGAATACTTTCAGAGGAGAGACTAAGACACAGCTTTCAATACAGTCAATGCATAACGCAGTACCTTAGGCAAACACTTATTTCAAAGGAGTTGTCTAAAAATATATACTTCTTTTTTCTCCTCTGCCCTTCATGGGTGATGACTGGGCTCCTGTGTAGTTTAAAGATGAGATGAAAGGACTCAAAATAATAGGTACGAGGAAGGGCGAAAATGGCATGAGAGTTAACAGTTCCTTATACAGGAGACAGACATCACTGTATGCAAGGATTACCTAGACTGTTCTTTTCAGACTTTTAAACATACTTACATGCCAACCAACCAGCTCTTGGTACTTGTTCATAATGAAATGTAAAGCTTCTTTAGATTTTGGACTAGGAAGTAAGCAAAGATATTACTGCATCAGTAATACTCCATGATTTAAGTTAGAGGCAAACATGGCAAACTCAGGCAAACATGTCCTGGGCTCATCCAAAGCCCCGTGGGCAGCAGGGCAGGGAGGGGATTCTGCCCCTCTGCCCCGCTCTGCTGAGACCCCACCTGCAGTGCTGCATCCAGCTCTGGGGTCCCAGCACAGCAAGGACAGGGACCTGTTGGAGCCAGCCCAGAGGAGGCACCGAGGTGATCAGAGGGCTGGAGCAGCTCTGCTTTGAGGAAAGGCTGAGGAAGCTAGGGTTGTTCAGTCCAGAGAAGGCTATGGGAAGACCCTAGAGCACCTTCCAGTGCCTAAAGGGGCTACAAGAGAGCTGGAAAGGGACTTTTTACAAGGGCATATAGCGATAGGACAGAGGGAATGGCTTTAAGATGAAGGAAGGTAAATTTAGATTTGAAATTTGGAAGAAATTTTTTGCTGTGAGGGTGCTGAGGCCCTGGAACAGGTTGCCCAGAGAAGTTGTGGCTGCCCCATCCTTGGAAGTGTTCCAGGCGAGGTTGGTCTAGTGGAAGGTGTCCGTGCCCATGGCAGGAGGGTTGGAATGAAATTATCTTTAAGCTCCTTCCCAAGTCAAGCCATTCTATGAGTCTACTACCTATGACATGAATACACAAGATTTTTGTTTCCTGGATTTATCTAATTCTTGCTGGAAATGCTAATGAGGATTTTTTCACCATGACCACATTAAATAGCAGAAAATTAAGTGGGATTAGAAAGTAAAAGGCACTTGAGAATAATGTCTTGTAGTTTGCCATCTTGAGATTCCCCTTCACTCTCTTTCTTCCTTCTCCACTTAAAATAATTGTGGCACAAAAGGTAAGACCCACAAGTCACTGGTTCACTACCACACACACAGAGGACAGGCACACAGATACACTCGTGTGGGGACAGCATGGAGCACCTGAAGGGACACAGGCTCCCTGGATGTCCAAAGGTGAATCACATGCTGAGCCATTTGTGAGGCTTCTTGAAAAAAACCCAACACCAAACCAAAGGTTTCTTTCAGAGTAAAAGGTGAATTCAGGAAAAAAAAGAAATGCACAATTATATCAGCTATTGGAGGAACTTCCATCTTCCACAGAAACCCTAGCAAAGCATTTCCCAAGTCATGGCATACAAGAGACTGAGCACCAGGGCATCAAACTTCAAATCATCCTTGAATTTCATCACTTCTCTCAGTACCTGTGATGAGATTTGGGCATGGAGTCTGGTCAGGCAGATGTAGAGAGGTAACAACAGACTCGATGTATCTGTCTCAGTGGCTACCCACAACTCATCTGCAGAAGTAACCTTTGAGCTCTGTACTGAAATTTTCAAAGGAATTTGAGCATGCAAAAGGGTGTGACACCAAAAATCAACACCAGCTTCAGTACGGACTGGGGCCAGAGAGCCCCCACTAACTTACAGAGTAGCCCACTTTGCCTCCCATTTAGTGAGGAATTTTCACAACCTCCCCAAACCAGACTGGATGAAGAGAATCCAGATCCGTACTGTGAAGGAGGTCACAGTTCTTTCTCCATCTCTCCCTAACACACCACGAGGTATTGAAGGCACACGCTGACTTGAGCTGTAGAAACAGGCATCAAGTTTGTCTAACTGGCATATCCACAAGTCAATTATGTTTTGTTTTGCATTCAGCTAAATTATGAGTAATTAACCAGGAAAGTAATCTGGAAATAGTGACAAATCTCTTTATTCATTAAGAGCAAGCATTCGTTAGAAAGCCAAATCAAAGTGGGCTGCTGTGAGCTCGGATCAGCATATGCTCCTTCATTAGCAGCACTGATAGTTACCAGCAGAGAGGATTTTTATGCCCCAAGTTTGTGCCATGCTCCCTTCGAGTCACTCTGACAATCAAAAGGAAATAAAAATATCATCAGCAATTACTGCCTGCATATCCTAGCCACTGCTCTAGGCTCATATCAAGTCCCTACAGACATTCCCATGGGTGTATTCCACAGCTCTAATGTGCCAAGCTGTGCCATACAGCAGAACATTGTCATTGCATTCTTTAGTTTCAAACCCACATTTTTCTTGGCAAGTTTACAGTCAATGAAGAATAATTTGCTTTTCTTGTGTAAAGATGTTTGTATTACTGCAATAAATTTCTCTACTCTTATAAAGGCTTCCACAATGCACGTCCCTGCAAATGATCTATCAGAGTCCACACCTGTCCTTGACACCCACAATGATAAAATTCATTTCACTGAGGAGCAGAGAAGACGGGGGTGCCAAGTCCCGTGAACATAATTGCTATCCCTCCCCATTTGGAAATCCCTGAAGCAGAAATGAAAATTTCTTCATTCAGCAGCTGTTTAATGAAAAAAACCCATCAACATCACATCCAACTTTCATTTTGTGAGGAAAAAGCTGGAGACCAAGAAGATTCTGTGTGACCACAGTTCTGTCTGCAAAGAGTTCACTGGCAGTGTGAGGCACTTTTGGGTGAGTTCATTCTGAATCACCAAGCAAATGCTGTTAACATTCACCCAGAGGGGAATGTTTCTTGGGATATCAGACCCATTCCACATCCTCATGACCCCACAGGCTGTTCAGCACACCAGATGCTCAGCTCTGCAGCCCTGCTTGTTCTGGTAGACACTCTGTAAGCTCTACTTGGTGTTGCAGCACAACCGAATAAATATAGTGAATTTACAAGAGTCTGAACCCACCACCAACCAATACAAGAAAAGTCAGAGATATTCAGGTGCTCCATGGAACTGTCTTAGGGCATCACCACTGGAGAAACAGAGGCATAGTGTTGGCTTTGCCTGGTGGCAGACTCAAAACTGAAAGAAACACAGCACTGAGGAAAGCACAAGGAATATTCCGAGAAAATATTTCCAAGCTGCACTGCCATTAGATTAGATTGGCTCCTTAAGGACGTTGCTTTTTCAGGTGGCTGCATTTTGGCTCAGCCATTGATCCCTCACACCAAGCCTACTTACAGAGAGAAGAGCCTGTGCAGAAGCTGGGTCAGGGTCCTTCCCCTCTGAAGCACAGTTGAGCATCACTGGTGGCATTACATCCATACTACAAGGTGATGTATCCAAAGAGAGACAGCATCCCTATCCCATTCTACTTTGGATACCAAACAATTAAAATGCTCAGTTATATAGTTCAGGAAGCCCTAGTTGAGATCTATGAACTCAGAATTATTGTTTTAAAATTACCTTTATGTATTGCACTTTCTGCTTTCCAGAATGTTTCCAAAGAACTTCAGGTGCACAATTTATTGCTGAGACCAGGAAGTGCAGGATGATTCATGAGAACAGCTGTTCGTGTTCCCCAAGACACTCATGACCTATCCTATGTGCTTGCTTGCAACTGTACAGCTCCAGACACTGTGTCTGGACACCCTGGAACAAAAATTTTCTGGAGAAACAGCACTTGCACTAAGGCTGCAGCCCATCATTTGCACTAATGTCATAAGCTGACTTAAAAACTCCATAATATGATGGAAGTGCACCATTAAACCTTTGTGTGGGCTTCATGGGGAAATAGTGTTTACTTATTCTACATGTTTGCTTAAGAACATAAATAGAATAAACTGAGAAGTCTTCTTTGTGATATGAACCAAAGTAGATTTTAGTGTGAAGACAGGTATTTCTGCCCTACACAAGGGACCTGAACAATGTTTCAACATTTAAAATTATTTTCACATGAGAACTCCCATTTAGAGGTTCCCAGTTTATGGTCACTGATTTCAAGTTAATAAGCAGAAGGGTATTTAAATAAAACATAATACAGAGCTTTGTGAAGTAAAGCTGTTAATCTGATTTAGATTGTTTCATTTCCAGCTCCACAACTCTCAGTTTCCAGTCAGTAGCCTTGCTGAAGGCTATGTGTACCTAAGTTCCTTGAGGTACTTTTGTTGTCAGAAATTTGTATCAACAGCACTGATGCAAAAAGCCCACTAACATTCCAAGAATGGAAAGTACACATGAAATAAAGCAGATTTAAAAACCATCAAGACAATGCATTTTTCTCATTTATTCAAATCTTCTGCAGGAAGTAAACACTGAAAGATTTAAAAAAACTTCACACTGCAGTATGTACAGTTTTGTGACATCACATGAGGAAATTAATTTCTAATAAAAAAATGAGACCAGTTAAATTACTGAAGACACATCACAATAAAATTGGTTGTGGTAAAATCCCGAATTCTTATGTATGGCAATGAGAATCAATACTCCTTTGTTTTACAGGGATGGAATAGTCCTGGTACAATATTTCAATTATGCAAAATGGAGTCCTGAACTTACATGATTTATTATAGTTGTATGAGCACTTCATGTTTTAAAAGTAGGTTTGCATTTTTTTTTTTCCAGACCCTTTTGATTTGAAGCACATTCTTTCACAAAGCTAAAATACCACAGCAGAAGTCATGTCCAGAAGTGGAATACTGTTGTGTTTTGAACTGACCTGACTTGTTAAGACATTTTTTTTTTTTTGCCAACGCACAGATGCACAGGGTCCCCCATGCACTTTTCATGCAGCAGGTAATCACAACTTTAAATAAAAGAATTTTTCTATACATTCTTCCAGACTTGCAACTGTATACATACATGCAAAAGTTTTTAAACCTATGTGATCATATTTACACTTATACATGGAATATACATAACAAAAAAGATTAAAAGGTTTTTTTCCTTTGCATTAGAACAATACAAAATATGTATTTTTCATTAAGGAAACCACTATTTACATCACCTTTTAAAAACCAATTTCAACATATTATAGGCGTAACAAGTCAACATATTTACATTATATATAAATATATATATAATATATACTTACCAGTTTACTCCTCTGTAAGATGTGGCAGAGAACAAACTGGTAATATCATGTCACTGACGTCAATGAGAGCTGTAATACTTTCACCAACATTTAACAGGGAAAATTTAAACCACTCATTTCTATCCTTTAAAAACATTTGTAAATTAAAAATTTAAAAACATCACTAAGAGTAAATGGCTAAGAAAAGTGAAAGTTATGGCTGAATTCCCTTTTGATCTCATATAAACTTCTCAAACTGAGCTGCCCAGCTATGTGGAATCAGTAGAGAAGCCCTCCAGCTCTCCACCTTTGATTCTGCGGTCATGCTTAACCCACCATCATTTCCTCAAGCTTTGGCAGAGGAGACACTAGAAACCTGGATATCTGAGTCCCAGACACTTCCCTCTGGAAAGAAAAGGCATATCTGCGTGGCAATTCCAAGTCAATCCCCAAATCCAGCTGGCTTGGGCACTCCACCAAGTGCTGGGGACGCCCCCTTGAGCAAGGCACCGGGCACTCCACAACCCAACTGCTTCAGCCCCAGCCCTTCCCAGCTAAGTGGGGCTAAAGTTAATTCAGGTTTAACTTCCCAGGGTCTGCAACTGCAGCTCTAAGCGTGGTGTGGAGACAATTCCCTAACTCACTTCCTCACTGCTCTGAGAGCTGGAGGCAGCTTTCCCCCAGCAGTCTCAGCTGGCTGTAACTGGGGTGTGTTCTCCCCTCCCCCCTGCTCCTTTGATGGTGGGATCACACACCAGCACCCATGGATCCTGCACCACTCTGCCCATACAGCTGCTGCTGCCAAGATCTGCCAAGACCCCATTTTGCTTCAAATCTATAGTCTAAAAGGCCTAGAGGAGACAGGAGTTGCTGAGAGTACTGAGTGCTACTCAAGAAATGACCCTGGTTTGCAATCCATCTATGGGGGTTAGTGGAAATCAGGGACTTTAGAGTTGCTTGGGAAAATGTAGCCAGCCCTACCAGTCTCTCCTGGGGCAACAAACCCAGCTCCTCTTCTCTGATGGAAAAGTCTCCAAGGCAAAAAACAGGAACTCCTTCTTACTCACCCATGCTACAAGACAAAAAATAACTCAAGAGCCTTTGGTCCTAAGGTGTACATGCTGTAAATGTGGATGGGGTAGATTCAAAGAAGACCTCTCTTTCCTAGGGAGAGGGTAACACCAGTGATTATAATAACCACTGGAGAATTTCGTATAGGAGGAGGCTGCTGCCCTCTTAGCAGCTGACTGAGCAGTCCCTTGGCATGTCCTGCCCTCTCTCAAGGGCCTCGGTGTTGTTACCTGCTGTTTGAGATTGCAATGTCTGCAAGAGATAAGATTCTTCCATGAACACCATGTCCTGAACTTAAATTCTTGTATATTAGAGTTTACTGACGTCTGTGAGAATGGCAATACCCTTTCATTAACATCAACTAAAAAGAAAGCTAAATCCTTAACTGGTCAAACTGTTAACATTTTAACTTAACTGTTTTATAAAACTTCCAAAACTAAATGTTCAAAAGTATATATTATAACAATAGACTACCCTAGAATAAATACAAAGGTCAGCACATTGCTCGATCTCAATATTATTTTTTGTTAGGGTCAGAATCTCTTCCCCACTCTTCATCTCAACTTAACTTTGAAGAAGTTTTTTCAACCAGATAATTCCACATCCTCTCATGCTGCATTTTTCTGTGGAGCCCTTCAAGCAAATTATAGCCCTGTATTTAGTCTGGGGACCATCTATTATTCTATATTGTATATATTTCCTACCTATATACACATTGTTTCAAGAAAAATAATCAATTAAGACTTTAAAAGACATTTAATGGATGGAACAAATACCATCTTTTTAATATTTCTGCTGGGTTGACTCATATAAAAAGAATTCAGTTCCACTGTCAATCCAAAATATACTTTATCTCATTAATGATTATTCTATGAGACATCTGAATTGTCATTGGGCCACTTATAAATGCAATATTAAAGACAAACAAAATTTTATTTTTATATTATACTTCAGACAATGACATTTAAAATGATACTAGATTTGTGTGAAGGTTTTAAAATATAAATCTTCTTTGTACAGCCCATTAATATATTATGCTTCACTGAAATAACATAAAAATATATCTTTAAATTGCTCTGTTATTTCTCATAAAAACCAGGGGGAATGTTTTTTATCGGATACTGCCAAATATTTGTGTTCCCTAAAAGAAGGTATCCCCCGGAGGGAGGCAAAACAGAATAGTGGTGCATTTTCCAGCTGTCAGACAGGAGAAGTCCCTCTCAGTAGGAACTGCACTGGGAAGAGGAGGAACTGATCTCAGGCTGGGGACAGGGGAAAGAGGGGGACAACAGCTTGCTCTGTCTCAGCAAGCCAGAAGTCTGGGAAAAGCATCTCTGAAACCAAACCAGACGGGAAAAGAGCAAAATGCCCCGTCACTCATCTCTGCTATGCAGACATGAGATGGACAGAAACAGCAGTTTTGTCATGTCATCGGCTTGCAATGGTGAAAACAGACAAAATTAAACCCAAGTGTAGCTTCCATTATTTGTGCAAGCCAACTGCTTAGGTGCTTGCTCATGGCAGAGAGGATTATCAGTGAAATCAAGAAGCCACAGAGAACTTTTAGGGGAGTAAAAAGTTCAGCAGAACTTCTGCTTGCCAATAATTCATATAATTTAGAGGAACTGGATTTTGTCCTCCTCCTCCCAACAGAGAAATAAGGGCTGCAAATGGAGTTAACACTGACAGTGCTAACGGGAAAGCAGAGCCACATGGCTCTTCCCCAGCCAGCAATTCTTTTAAGGTGTCTCAGCTTTGACTGCAATTTTCAGTTCCTCCCATCTCAGGCTTGTATTGCCAGATGTTACAAATCACAGCACAGGTGGGGATTGAGGAAAAGGGCAGAGAAGGATTTCTCAGACATATCCCACTATCCATTACAGAACATGACAAAACCACAGTTTTATCCTCAGTGCTATCTGGAAAATTATTCTAAAGCCAGATTTTCTGCAGTGAAAGGGGAGTGCATTAAACCATGCATCGGCTGTTCAGAGAGTAATAAATATTGGCAGATTATAGATTCTTTTCCCTGGTTGTAGGAAGAGGCCAACACATTTTTCATTAAAATCCTATTCCATCTTTGAGTGAAAGTCTGATTTAGTACAGTTGGTATTCTTCCACAGGGAAGCAGGATGGTGCTGAACAGACAATTCCACTCATCCCCCTCACAAGCTTTCCAGCATCTCCTCACTGAATACATATACTAAGCCTTATCCATCACACTACTCCAAGAGGCATTTTGGCTTTCCCCTTTTAGGCAGGGAAGCAACAGGAATGTGCCGACAAAAGGACTCATGCAGTACTTGCATGGCCTATGAAAATCTGCCTTTTTTATAAAAACCTAGAAAAAACCCTTAATCGTAACTAGTAACTCATAACTATGGCTAAGAATTCTGAGGAAGGCATTTGTCAAGAGCAGGGCAAGGAAGAAAAATAGATTTTACACCACTATTCTGGCAGGACCACAAACAAGATTTAAAAATAACAATACAAATTTTGGAAGCACTAAAAAATACATTTCAGTGCACTTAAATTATTAACACTGATGCAGGTTTTCCAATATGACAAGATAATACCTTGGATGGACTGCTCCATTTCTTAAAAGTTATTCTTAAAATTTCACAAAACATATTAAAACATTCAAAAAAAAAAAAAAGTACACTGTCTCTATGCTCAGGCTTCAAAAAAAGAAGGATTATTTTACAGGGAGGGAGGAAACGCAGCATTACCACCACCTAGGCTGTACGCTTACACGTTATGTTATACCAAAAGCTTGCAGATCCAAATAAGACTCTGATCAAAGAGTACTCATAACTTAATCTGATACATACAGAAACTTCTTGTACAAATTACAACCCTTCTATTTTCCTTGTGACAATCTACTGTAAAGCAAATTTTATCTACATGTATTTTAAATAACATCAACAGAAAAATAAAAAGTTTATCAAATGAAAACATGTTTCAATTAGACCATGCTTTTTTTTCTTAAAATCATGCTCAATTTATACAGTAGTCAAGTTCATACTCATTTTTCTTTTTTCTTTTTTTTTTTTTTTTTAAACAAAGATTCAAAACCACTGATTGTAAACTCACTGAGGAGGCTGCAGTTTATTCTGGCTCTTTTTTGATTGTTCGCACTTTTTCCAGAAGTCCATGCGCTTCTCCATTCATACCACCATGCTGATGAGAGGTGTTACTCCCCATATGGCTGTTGTAAGGGCTTCTTAAGTTACTAAAAGGAGTTTTAAGCTCTGCGTCAGACGTCAACTCCTCTTTGATTGTAACATGAGTTGAACTCTCAGTAAATGAAGGTTCATTCCAAATTTCTTTGTCATGTGCTTCTTGGCTGCTGACAGGGTTGCCGCCTTTCTGTAGCATGTAGTACAATATTGGATTGGTTTTGGTCAGTCTTGGAGAGTCTTTCTCATAATCATTCTTGTCCATGCCTGTGATCACCCATCTGATGGGCCCTTTCTCACTGGGCATGGAACACATGCTAAACTGGTCGGGCTCGAGTCTGGACACTGTACTCCCCAAATGTTCAGGGAAGGGGGAGCTGGCAGGACTTTTTACTGCTACAGGATACTGAAATGTTCTGTGATCTACACAATTGTTCTGTTGCACAGGGCTTCCCATCAATGATCTTACAGAAGAAATGGTGAATTCAGGTTTATTCATTGTTGCACTGGTTTTGTTTCCTTTTTTCTTGCCCTCTGTTAGTATGTTATTCCTATGCTGTGACAGATCTCTCTCACAGTTTTCTGAGAGAAGCAGCTGTTTCAACACATTAAAGCCTTTACTATCTCTAGACCAACTCCTATTTTCAGTTTCACTATTTGAACCATGACTTACAGCATATTTAAATTCAGCATCACTTCTGCTGAATTTCAGTTCTTGCTGGTTAAGCAAAGGCCCATACAGTGCCTCAGTAGGAGAAGCGTGATTGTTTGCAGCATCAGACACATTACTTTTCATCTTTTTTAATGGGCTTTCCAAAGGCTCAGCATGAAGCTTCCTCTTCTTCGGTACCGTGCAAAGACTCCTGGATTCAAGGTGTGTCAGCTCGTTGTTTCGGTGACTCCTGTCCAGCTCATCTGCAGGGTAATTGTCTTGATTCTGTCTCAGCAACCTACTTAGCAGGCCATTTTTGGAAAAGGAGAAATCTTGAGGTGAAAGAGGCTCAGTTTTCAACTCCTCGGATGCAGGAGAAGCAGCTGTGTTTCTCTGCAGTGAATGAACAAACCCTTGGAATTTGTTACCCTTGCATTCTCTTACTTGTTGTGCATTTGAATTATAAGGAACATTTGATTCTTCAGATGGTTCGGTTTTTATTTTCACCGTCAATATTTGCTCATTCAAAGCCTTGTCTGTCTGTTCTTGAGAACTTTCATCTCTTAAAAGCATCCTCTCTTTCTTTTCACTTTTACCTTTACTGGGAGTTCCCAGAAGCAGCTGAAGGACAGTGCGCCTTTCAAGGAGATTTTCTATTTCCGAACCTGGAAGTCCTTGTTCAGTGGGTGCAGGCTGACAACTGAGTATTTTGTTATTTTCTTCATGCATACTCAATTTATTCGTAAGCAGAGGGCTGTTCAATCTATCAATCAAGCCCACAGGTTTATCCATGTTCCCTGCCAGCAGCTGTTTGCTAGCTCTTTGTTCCTCACTCGACATGGAAGTCTGCATGCCACACTGAGCCAGGTTCTGCAGCAGCTTGCTGGCACTGAATGCCGAGGAGTTCTGGGGACTGTCGGTCCTGCTCAGCTTAGCTCCTTGAATTTCTTTGCTTTTGGACAGGTCTATCAAGTGTTTAGATGCGGGATTCATCAGTCTGTCCGGCTGGATGCTGCAGGCATAGGGTGGTGAGCTCCGCTTGACAGCCAGGGACTGGTGTGAGAGATTTATAGGAGAGTCTGCTTTTGCAGAAGCCAGCAAAGGTGGAGTGCTTAACGGAGTCATGCGGTTGGCACTGGGACTGTCAGTAACAGGAGTCCTTTTCCCAGTCTGTACAGTGAATTTTGCCACATCAGCTGTACTGTGTGGTCCCTGAGGGTCATTACTCTTGTCTACCTGTTCTTCACTCTTATGCCCGAGTAACAGCTGAAGTAGTGTTACTTTCTGGTGGGGATTCAGCTTAGAAGCTTTCGGAGTGTCTTTCTCTTCCTTGTTCTCTGGACAGGAAACTTTTGGATCCCAGTTATGAAGCAAGGACTGAGTCAGGTTATCCAGTGATGCAGGTGGACCTACATCTGGTTTATCTGTCCTCTGTTTAAAGGATAGGTCTATAGGAAGACAGTTAGAATGGGAGCTTTCATCATCACTGCTGTCTTCTGTAAAACTGGGATTGTTGTCTGAATACTCATCAACAGTTGTTGGTGTGCTGCTGTCTTCAAAAAGGCTGGCTCTCTCACTCTGCTCACGCCCTTTCAAGTGCTTGGTGGTATTCTGGCTTTTCAGCAAATGTAAGAGCAAACTGTTGCTGGGAGACGTTTTCAGGTTACTCCTTTCCACAGTACTTTTGTATCCCATGGTTTTGGGAGGCGAATGCATGATTCCCACTGAACTCTGAAATGGTGCCATGTTGCCTTTGCTAGTGACTGTTTTAGGGGATGATCCTGCTTGACCATTGAGATGGCTTGTCATTCCTTTTGCCAAACCGAATTGGCCTATGTCCTTCTGAGCACTTTCTTGTAATCTGGCCATTGCTGCAAGTCTCTCGCTTGCAATCTGATTGGCATTTTGTGCTTTTAAAGCATGTTCCCTGGAGTACTGCTGCAAGTGGGCTTCACTGGAAAGGAGCAAGGCCAGCTGGCTGCATGCTACGCTGGGCTTGGGCGAAGCAGCAGGACTGGATCGTTTCTCTACCATGCTTGCAACAGCTTGTAATCTTGCAGCACATGACAGGGGCTCGTTCATCACCTTAGGGCTGCTCTGCACCGCATGAGGAGATTCTATAAACCTCTCTTTGGGCAGGTTTTTAGTTATGTCAGGCAGGCTGTTGTCCAGCTTCTGATCTTTTGCTTTGCTCTTCTTCAGCAGAGTCTTCAGGTGACTGGATGCAACACCATAGCACCTTAAATCTTTCTCCACTTGTAAAGAATCATGGCTAAGGGAATACCCTTGCTCCTTAAGACTCTGTCTAATCTGCTGTGACAGAGCAACACTCTGCAGCCTAGAGCTGAACGACTGAAGCAAAGAGGCAAGTAATGTGCTATCCTGTTTGCCTTTAGGCACATTTTCAACCATGCCAGCCAACAAAGCTTCCTTTTTTCCATCTAAATCCACAATGGAATCAGACAACCGCCTTCTCTTTGCTGCATTCCAGTCTTCTGAAGACTGCAACAATCTTGCTTTTTTGAGGTGCAGCATACCAGATCCCCGATATGTACTTGTGTTAAGAACTGGACCATTACTTTGACAGCTGGGAAATAGATTTCCTGAAATCTTAAAGTTTTGATCCTCCCCACTATGCCCAGTGGACTTTTTGTCAACTGCAGTACCTGAGCCTCCTGCTGCTTGATGCATTAGTAATCCCTCTAGGTAAGTTAGAACAACAGAATCCTGGTGCATCTCAGAGCCAAGCTCTTCTCCATGAGTCATGTTCAATAAAAGTTTCCAAAAGGCTCTGGTTCTGTTCACTTCAAAGACTAGTTTCGCTGAATCAAGATGCAGAGTTAATAACAGGTAGATGTCTATAGTGTTTTCTTACAGACTTTCAGAAACAATAGAAAATGTATTATCCTAGGCAGGCTTCTCCCAGTGTACACTGTTTGGTGAGCCAGGTTTCCAATCATAGCAATCAGCTGATATCTAGGATATTTATGGACAACGTCTAGGAGGAGCACTCAAAACATGGTTCCACAGAAACAAAGTTCCATTAAGTATTTGCCACCTTCTTTCTTCAGGAGACCAGCTTGCTTTTCTTCCTTTTCCATTTCCACCAAGCTCATAAAATTCCTAAGTCAGAAACACAAAAGACAGAAAGAGGATATTTAGGATAAGATATAATTGCATAAGACTTTTTTTCCTTAAAAAAAAAAAATCAATCCAAACCCAACTCCCCACACATTGTCTTAGGCAGAAATTCAGGATCCGTAAACAACAAACACATTCCAGAAGAAACAAAAAATCAAATAAGGACAAAACACATAGTAACCAATTTAAAGAATTTAATGAAAACAATTCTGAGACAAAGTCTTATATAAAAATTAAGCTTGCTTCTCATAAGCACAGCTACTACAAGCCTTCACTGAATTTCGCTATTCTGCAGCTAAAAATAAGGACTAGCAAACCTGCAAGGAAAATCTTGAATCACTCTAAACACAGTTTTTTAAGAATTCCATTGAATTTTACTTCACAGTTGTATGAACTTTTCTTCTGTAAATGTAAATACACAGGACACGCAGGCTACCACTCTAAAATAGAACTAACAGGAAAAGGCAGGCCTAAAATCAATGTTTAGTTTCATGTTGAGTATGTTTTCAAATAACAGAATAGGCAGCATCATATATACGAGTACATTTTTGTTTGGCAGGGGGATGATATTGCTGAAAGTAGAAACCAAGTCGTTAGTGCTGCCCAGGACTATGCACTAATGCAAAGTCCAGTATGGTAACACAACGGGGGTGAAATCTGTTCTTCTTGCAGCACCCAACAACCACAAGTCATTAGAACAATCATGTGATAAGAGTGGTGAAAAGGTTGCTTATGCTCCTGATGCAATATAAATCCTGGCATCAAAACCCTCCCTTTCCTGGAGGATTTTCACCTTTATGTTCTATCTGTACATGAAACATATGATGGCAAAACTAAACCAAACCAGTTCTTCCCTGAAGTCTTGTTATTCTTCAAGAGTGAGTAGTATCTCTACTAAATACTCCCTTGGATGGGGCAATGTGGTATAAAAAGCTGTTTTAAAATGCACAGCAATGGTGCTTGTGCTGGATGCGTCTCTTCAGTTTCACTTACAGGGCTGGGCTGGGTCAATGGGCAGCACGAGCAGTTCAGTCACCACAGCTCAATAATGAGATCATCACACCACACATGCCTCCTCCTTCACTCATTCAATACTGAACTGGCATAAATATTCAACATGAGCAAAGGTAAGTGTCCTTCTGCATACTGAACTCTGCAATTTGCTTTCACTAGCTAAAACTCCATTGAAAACTTGTATTTACAAGTTTAAAAGGGATGTACACAGATGAAATCCTTGCCTCCTCCTAAAGTGAATGAATATTTTATGATTGATTTCCCAGAAGCTAGCTTTTAATTCAAAACCTACAGGCAACTAGAAGTCAGAAAAGAATCAGATCTTAAAAAAGTAAAGAATAAGAACTACTAAATAGCTGTCATGTTAACAGTCCTAATCTCCCAGGGCAAAGATTCCCTTATTAGGTTTTAAGTAATCTAGAAAAACTCTAAAAATGGAGCTATCCTTAAAAAAACCGCCCAAAACAAACCCAAACAAAAAAATCTAACCAGCAATGCCTTGTATTGTAAATGTGTACACCCATGCATTTAAATATCAAATGCAAAGGTGTTAGCTATTATTAAGGTCTCAGTACTTCTCTCAGAAATTCATGCCCACATTAACCAGTATTTACACAATTACTGGTAGAAGACACAGTATTCCTTCAAACATGAAACAACTTAGATGTGGATTCATCTAACTGAAAACTACTGATATCTTACTGTTCCTTCAAAAACCTCTGTACCTCTGGGTGGGCTTTTGCAGAGTTTCAACCCAAAACCAGAATAAAAATCACAAATAACAAATCCTTTAAAAATAAAATCAAGATTTCAAATGAAAACATCAAACATCCAGCAACAGTAACAGCAATACAATTAGACTAATTTCCTCAAAGATTTGGGAATGCACTTTATCTGGAGAATATATTTTTCCAGCTTCCAAAAGTAAACTGTTTGTCTGCAACCAAATGTTCATGTTTCAAAAGGAAATGAAGCTGACAGTGTGCTGTTACTAAAAAAGAAGCAAGTAGCACTTGATATGCTCTGTACCACATTTAAGATAATAAAATTGAAATTTTGTCAGGATTTCTGACTATCTGAGAAAAGCAGGGCTTGCAGGTCACCTTTAAGATAGAGTCCCAAACAAGTGCACCATTAAGCCAATATTCAGTACAACTTTACTCATTACACGTTTGGGTAATTCAAAAAAGACCACACAAATCCCTCGGGTACTTAAAAAGCCTCTTGTAGGAGATGACACTTGTAGCCAGTACAGTTTACATACAATAACCATTTCCAGAAGTGTTTTGCCCCCTTTTTCATTTTTTAAATTTTATTTTAGTTACCCAGTGCTAGCGAAATACTGATAAACTTAATGAAATTGGGTAGCTGCAAAGAAGTTTCTTTAAAGAGAATGAAATCTGGAAAGCACTTAACACATAAGAACAGGACATCAGCAATCCTTTTAAAAAGCCTCTTCTGATCTAGTGAAGCAAAAGGTATTATTACAGTGTTAAAATCTCACATGATAATGTCCATCTGAAGTGTAGTCACGCCAAATCCAAACCAGCTTTGGAAATAAACGTTCAGCAGGACACTGAGGCAACCATTCAGCAACTTTTAAAAAGTACATATAAACTGTACAAAAGAACTTCACTTCCCAGGACCCAGTGAAATGTTAATTTTTTTTTAAATTAAATATTTAAGAAATTAGTGGAGCAGTGGTAATGAAAAAGAAAAGAAAGTTAACGAAAAAGGCAGAAGAAAGAGAAAGGAGAAATCATATAGCAACAGATCTCTTTTATTTCCCAGTAAGGGCTGAAGCAACTGCTAAGATCTATGAATCTCTAGACCTAAATATTATATTTAATTACTGTGACAAAACAAATTGATAAGTTGATGTGCTTTCCTGACCACAACTACTCTAAATGCACGCTTTTTTTGTAACTTCCACTATCTTCTCCCAGACTTCTGTATCCTGAGAAATAAACAACCCAACTGTTTTGCAGAACGTCCAGGAGCACCCACTGATTACAGCTCATTAAGTCATGTTTTACCTAGACAAAACTAAAGCAGCAGCAGAATCCACAGCACAAATGCTGTGACGTGGTGAGACACTCCCCAAGTGAAGCACACCATGAGAAATCAGTCCTACAGCCTTTTAAAATGTGCCTAGGGAGAAACTGTAGGCACAATAGGGAAGATAAGGGAATATTAAAATGTTCACTGAACTGTATACGTCCAGAATATTAATTCCACTTTTGCACTTGAAGTTTTTCTTTGTTTGCAAACTACAAATATATTTATCCACCAATAGCAACAAACTTTAAGATCCTTTGCCTACCATAAAATATTACTGCTGCAAAAGATAATGAAATCTGCGAACACAGGTTCTAGTATGTTAAAGCACAACAACAGAACCAATGGCTTTTTGCTCCTGAATATTTGTTTTTGATTTTTAAGGAATTCTTTGAATGAATGAAAACTTCACCTGCAAAACCTAACTGGAGACTCCAAACAAACAGCAGACTTGTAGTTCACCCAATAGATATGCAGTTCCTGCTATTTAAGAAATTATAGACAGTTCCCAATTTAACTAGCAAAATTACATCCATATTGAATTTTTCCAATATCCCAGACTAGTATTTCTAGTTAAATCCTTTTGCTAAATGGAACAGAGAGCCACAGTGAATTAACAACACTAGACTAGCATTATTTGAATAGGAGGGTTACATAATCTATTGGGTAACTCAAAAAACTTGGTATTATCAAGGTGTCTTCTTCTGCACTCTTAATTCAAGATCACTGGAAAAAAACCTTACAGAAACCATTAAGGTAATCATTTAGGAAACTGGCAATGGCTAGCAGATTGCCCACATGAACATTCATTAGAAGAGAGATTACCCAAACTCATGCACATGGTTAGAATCATTAATAGAAGTTGAGATTAGTATTTATTCACACAGATAAAACATTTTTATTAACTGCATTTCAGAGTTTTTTCATGACGATTAAATTCCTGTAGCAATTTTATGCTCCATTTTTAAGTTGAGATGAATCAAAACATGCATTTGTAAAGCTAAAATCAAACTGGTCTGTGAAATAAAAATCTCCAGTTATTTAATAAATTTGGTGTTCTAATGCTTAACTACTACTGGAAGAGCCAGAAAAATTCTCCCACTAGCTTCACTGCCTTCCCATTCTCATATTCCCAAGTGTAAAGGCTCCAGCCCACCACATCAACCAACAGCTCAGACTGTCGTTTTAATTCTTACAGATTTGAGGAATGCAGTACAGTGATTACAGTGGCAGCTTGGGATCCAGGGGTCCAATTACTCACTGTGCTGCAGACAGGCTGTCTGACTTCTGGTTTTACTTCTCTGTACCCTGTTTTCCCAGATAGAGTAATAATAGATGGAAACTTCAGAAAGATAATTGAGGATAAATATATTAAAGGCTGTGTGTTGCTCAGCAGCTCCAGCACCAGCACTGAAAAAGTACCTAAAACACAGGATTTTAAGTGATTCCCCATTATTTATGCCTGCCTGCAGTAAAATGCTGACGAGCACAATGAAATCAGGATCTCAAAAAAAATTCCTAGATGCACTGGAAATTGCAGCAGAATCTTGCAGTGAACTAAGAATGAGTGGGGGTAGTGAGACTTGCTGTCCCAGAACTATTTTGCTATTAAGCTCAATTTGCACACCTTTGATTTCAGCAGGAAGGATGTTTTCAGAGCAGTGGTAAAAGCACTTCAGTGTTTAGTTGGCTCTTTTTGCAAAGGTTCTGAGCAGTGAAACAGCCCTGATCAACAACCCCGACACCAAATGCACAGAGCTGCACAAACGAGCAGGTACTTCAATGGTACTTAAGCACGTGCTTTAAGAGAATCAAGTATTTGAGTGCTTTGCTTTCCAAAATCCATGCTTTGTGTCAGAAATCTGTTGAGATGAATGGAGCAGCTGAGACCTCTTCACAGTTTTGATACAGGCAGCCAAGACATTTTGAAGGTTCCCTTTGCAAATGTAATTTAGAAAAAGGCAAAAGTAAAAAGAAAAAAACAAAAAGCAAAAATGATCAGATGGGGGAGAAAAACTCAGCAATAAGTGGGTGAATTACCCATGGCTGCACTCAAAAGAACTTGGGAATCCAGAAGCCTGTTTTTACAACTAATTCAATTTAAATAAAATAAATCAGGCTCCTCTCCTACAACTGTAGGGTATCGGTCTGAGAAAGAAAAAATAAGCTTCTTCTCAGGAGCTTGGCACATTACTCACTCCTCGTAGGCCTGCTGACTGACTCCAAAAGACATTTTAAACATGGGATAGCCTATCCCTTTTAGACAGCTCAGTCAGGAGAGGGCTCATGAGGAATCGTGTTGCAGCAGCAGCAGGAGCTCCTGCTGCTACCAGGAATTCTGAAGGGGGCTCCAGAGACTCCAACCCCACCAGAGCTGGCATTCCCCATCCTGAGTTGGGGCTGTTCCCTCCAGGCTGGCAAGGAGCACACGGCAGCATCGCTCTCTCTGCAAAATACCCCCTCAGATAATGCAGGGTTAGCGACAGCCACGGCTCCACGGCCAAATTCTGCACAAGCACACAAATGGAAAAGCCTTTTCCCCCATGATTTTTTAAGCTGTGTGCTGCCAGACCCAGCCCCGACCTGACCTTAAGTTTTAAACAACAGAGAGGTGTTGTTTTCTACAGTGTGGGGATGGGGCAGCAGTGGGAGGGGGTGTGTAGAAAGGAACAGACCCAAACCGCCCTGATCAAAACCTTTTGATTATTTTAGCAGTTTCAATAATAGGATTTTGAAGAATACTATAGCAAACCAATTCCATAACAGATGATGAAACAGCTCAAAGAGATGCAAAATCTACCGTTTTACAAAAGCGCACAAGCCCCACATACCTGAGAAGCCTGTAAGTCACACAAAATTGACAGGAATGCAGAACCAAGAGCACAGCAGGCACGAGACAGTTTTTCCTCTGAGAATAAGACCTGACAGACCACTGGACTGAAATGTTAGCCAACCAACAACTGAGTGGAGAAGAAAAAAATCCCAAGTGTTCTCGTGGTAGAGACTATTTACTTCAGCTTTTAAAAGACCACTAATATGTAAATGCAGATTACTGTTCTTGTTAACAGTAGCACCAGAGGCACATAAGAAAGGGGAGGCTGTTCCTAAACATTCCATTTGGGGTGTGGAAAGGGGGATTCGGTCACCTCAAGTGTCCCTCCACTCCTCAGATTTCACATGGGATTCACCAGTCCGGGAATCTGTGACTCACTCAGACCACAGAATACCACAACGAGGAGCTTTGGGATGGTACGTAATATATCAAGGGGGAACACAACATTTCTACTGTGTGCTGAAATGAGGTGTGGAAATGTCAGGGACATTTCCATATCCACGCAGAGGGCTGCTCGGGGAGGCAGCAAGGCGAGGCTGCGCACTCTGCCAGGAGGGGGAAAGAAAGTGAAAATAAGGAAAAAAAAAGGCCGTAACAAAATACCAAATCAACCAACCAAAACCCTACCCGAGAAATAAAAAAATCCCTCATCCAACATCACCCCAAATCCAATGAAACCCCCAAAAGAGCACATGGGAAGGGGAAAACGGGGAGCAGACAATTGCCATGAAAGCTGAGTTTGTGAAAGCCTTAGTAGCAGCTCTCCAAGGTTTATAAGTACACTTAAGCACCATATACAGCTTAATCCAAATCTGGCGTGCACATCAAAACCTCCTGCTGGAAAGTTCTGCAAAGTTCAGAGACGAAACACATGTGGCCATTTTTCATGCTGTGACACTCTTCAAACAATAGCTCAGCCTACCTTAAATAAGTATTTCTTATTTTAACAAGTAAAAGAACAGAGCATCACAGAAATAATCACTCCTAGATGCAGAAAATCCCATGCTGTTCATATAACCATGATTCACCTGGTGTTCCATAGAAATTTCAGTCAATTCCTTACCCAGGCTCATGCACATATATTTCTGCTTACAAATACTACTGGAGAAATATTTATATTTTGTTCTCTAATGGTACTGTAAAGGACATCTTTGAATTCATTTCTTGATCATGATCTGCTAACACTCAAGGCATGAACTTAGAAACACACTCTCTGCCAAGTCTTTGCTAATTGTAAGGAATGAGGAAGAACAGACATTCAGCTTACAACCACCACCTGTGAAGGAATCAAGTATTTGACATCTAAACCTGTCCCGTCAGTCACTGCTCAATGGTCTTCTGCTACTGAGGAAAAAAAAGGCAGAAACTAAAAGATACTGCAGCGAAATTACAACCCCACCCCACATCCATTAAGGGCAAGGATCCAGAAACAGCATGTATCACTAAATCTCAACTAACTTGGGTAATGGTGTTGATCCAAGCTCAGAAATACAGTGAGCAGAAAGTTTTCGGTTAATTCAGTCTTCTTATTCAAGAGACCAAGAGCAAAAACCACACAGAAATCTATACAAAGACTTGTTTTCAGAATAGAGGAGTAGATAATATGCAACAGAATGGACAGATCTTCCAATCTTTGGTAAACCACTTGCCTACAAATAAGCAATTAAAAGGAAACTCAACCAGATTGTCATTCCCTCTCACACCTACAAAACCAAATCACTGATTATGCATTTAACTCTACGTCAACTCCCCAAGAATGAAACTTGATTAATATACAGTGAAGAAATCAATGTCCTCTCCTGGGCAATCATGCTTCTGAGTTATGATCAATGCATGCAGATAATGCATTTCCACACAACTCTGACCTTCTGCTTGTTGGAGGGATCTAAAGATACAGGCATTTATTGATAGCAGTGCACTAAAGCTGTGTATTTCTTGGAATAACTGTATGTTAGGTGGTTTGGCATACTTTAAATCATTTTATGTTATTTTAACCAAGCACTGGTTTCAGATGTCAAAGTGCAACAAAGGACTAAAGAGTAATGCCCAGTATTTTACTGACAGTAATGGCTGTGTTTCACTTGGGACCAGGCATCTCACGGTTATGAATGAAAGCCACTTTGTAGACTTCCCAACAGAACAGGCTTCAGCTAACTGAACACAAACACACAGTAATTCCAGGCAAAGTGAAATACAGGATCACAGTCACATAGCATCCAACTGTATGTAAAAGCCCCATAAATCCATGTTAGAAGCCCAGATGATTTGTGGTTTGGGTTTGTTTTGTTGTGTGTGTGTGGTTTTTTTTTGGGGTTTTTTTTTTTTTTTTTTTGTGGAAAGGACACTACAGCTTCTGTTGTAATAAGAGATTTCAGCTTATTGTTGTTGATGTTTCCAAAGGTTGTTGTGGACATAGAGAAGGCTCATATAACTACATTTAAGTGGGAAAGGAAAAATCCACATTAACAAGATGGTCTCTACTAGCTCAATTCAAACAAAAAATTACAATTTTTTCCTCTCCAGAACAGCAATAAAACCAAGTGAAATTCAAGATAAAACATAAGAATCAACTTCAGTGAAACCTTGAGAGAAGCTCATAACATCCTATAAAGACAAAAGGACAGAGTCCTTACCTTATCACTATGCCAGAGTTAATCTAAAAACATTCACAACGTAAATCCCTAAGTAAAATACTGAAAGGACTTTAAGTCATATAGATGAATACAGAGATGATCATCTGACCCTCACACATAAAGAACAGGACTGCAACCCACTCCTAGCTACGAGTCAAATCGGAACAATTAAAATACCAACTTAACTCAAAACCAGAGAAAGAGGTATTTACTGCCACAAAGGCGTGGTAAAAACAATGGATAGCTGGCAAGGGGAAGTGTTAAACTATCCCTCACTGTAAGGATATACACTTTGAAATAATTTCTCAAAATTTATGTTGATAAAGGTGCCATGCATTTTAAGAAGATAATATGCCATCACAAAGTTGTGGAAAGGAAACCTTCTGTATCTGTTTTTAATGAGTTCTTCATGAAGAAAATAATTGCAAGAGCAGAAAAAAAAAAAGCTACTTATTATTACTGCTTGTTCCATTACTGTCAGGAGAGTTGAAACAGGTGCTTATGCCAAATTAAAAACTGTATAAAACAAAGCAACATAGATGTGTGACCGACTTTTGAAGAAAGCATGTGATTTTCTACATAAAACAACACCACCCCAGAAATAAAAGACCTATTAAAAATAAATCGATTACTCCATACTTGCATATAAGTATTAGCTAATTTGGGATCCTATTTCACAGTGCCTGTGAAAACAACAGCCTCACTAAGGCTTTATGAAGCCCAAAGTGCTGGTGTTATACCAACCAACTCTGCTGCCCTGTTTGCACATGTTTAAAGTAAGGGCTGTGCTCAAGAACCTGCTGAAGTCGTGTGGCACAGAGCTCCTACAAGGCAAGCCAGACTAAGGACCTCGTCACAGTCCAAAGAAACCCCAAAGACCCTGCCAAGCGTCTGTTCTGCAGTTCTCCATGTGGGAATGCGGGATTACAAATGGCGTGAGGAAGGACAAAGAGCCGGGACTACTTTCACTGCTGAACCTCACTTAATGCCACACAAAAGCACAGCCACTGCTGAGGTGCTTGAAAAGAAAACCCCACCTCCAGGCAGAACGCCTGTGCTGAATTTAGGAGAGTTTATTGGTGACTTAAAGACATGTTTGTAAGAACCACCTCCTAAACAGAACTAAAAGAACAACAACAACAACAAAAAGTCAGTATCTTCAAATACACTGAAATCTTAAAAGATGACTGAAAATTTAACTGATCCAAATATTTTAATTTTTATATTTTACTAAGGTATCCTGTGAAACTGGAGTATAAATCCTTTTAAACTGAACTTAGTTTGTCCATCCCTAAAATAGATTTGACATACAAACACAAACACAAGGTCAAGGTCACAGATCAGCAAGAAAGATTACAGAGAGGACTGATGTCAGAGCTGGCATTTGATCAAAGCTCCTGGATGTATCTTTTTTTTAGTACACTTACCAGAAATACCACTACCCTACATTTTCTTCACATAGGTACATTACATGTTTTAAGTATTCCCTACCCTTAAGAGCAGCTGCTCTGTCCTTATTTTGATAAGAACTGTTAGGCAGCATAGCAAATAAACTAAGGAAAAGCTCTTATGTTAAATGAAAAGGAAGGGAAAGACTTTTTGCCATCTTTTTCACTCTATTCAGCCATTGCTAATATATATAAACCACAAATCTAAAAGGAAAACCCACTCAAACACACGGCAAGACCAGAGTCAGGACCTTGGGTTTTAACTTGGTGCAGTCCAAGATACTTATCTTAATATAACAATTGTATATTTGAATGTGCACTTCCAAGCACAACACTTGCTTATTTACACTAATTATCTGTGTGCACAGCATATATTTCTCAATGAACAACAACAACAAAAAGAACAATACAAGGTCTGTGCAGAACACAATCAAACTAACCTCTTCTGTAATCAGGACAACATTTACCTCCTAGAAAGCTTCTCTAATGTTGAATGCTGAGTAAGTGAGCAGATTAAACACAGTAGCAACAGTTGAAAGACTCATTAAAACCCAGCTGCTGAAAATAGTTAGCAATGAAAGTCATTTACTGATCTATCCACCCATTGACGCATTCTCAAAGCTTTGGACACATGCAGGAGAGTATTTAGCTTTACAGGTCACGTCTACCACATGTACCCCTCTGATGCCTGAACATGAACAAGAGGTGTCTTGGGTGACACAATGTCACATGGCATTCAAAGCTGCACTGCTGCCACAAAGTTTACATGCTCATTGTAATAAGTAGTAATTTAAAGAATAGTGTGGCTTGTACTCTTAATTCTTAACCCCCGCTTTCAACACCAGCACTGCTCTGATGTTAGTCTAGACATGACTGGGAGCCGTTTATCTTTAGACAGACGGATATGTCTATAAATAGGGCTGTTTGTGTTAGTATTAAAGCTTTTATTGGAACCCATTTGGGGTGACCTGCATAGCTCACTCATATGTGGGCATCTTGGACACTGCCAGTAAAACCTTCAGGCCATCACACACCCTCCTGCATCTTGTTTCAGCTATTTAACATTTGTTTACTGATTTTCCTCCATTTTTGTAGAGGTAGTACATTTGCAGCTCTCTGCCTGTAAGACTGGGTTGTCTCAGCTACTAACAAAAAGGCCTCAAATGAAAAAAAGATGGGGAAAAAAAGGTTTAAAAAAGGTTTAAAAACTTGTCTCCTTTTTGAAAACATCCTTCACAAGAATTAGGTTGTCACCCTTTTAAGCTATAGTATTGCCTGAGCTACTAGGGCCAGACACAAATCACCCCTGAAGCCTGGGATGTCAGCTTCTCAGCACTGTGGTATAGGTGCTTTTAACTCTGATAGTGATTCATCAGATCTTAAAACAGTCACTGGTTTAAGATCAAATTGAGTTAAGTTGTAGACCTCAGGGCAATGCAATTCTGGTCTTCCTTAGTCCTCCTTTTCTAAGCCCTTCCAGCAAAATGGGAGAAAAGGGAAGGTTGGTTAGTTGGTTTTTTTTTTTTTCCTAGGTGGAATTTCTATCCTTCCTACTTTGTGAAAAGCTGATAACGCTTCTTACTGCAATGAAGAGCTAGGAAGGGAAAAATAAAAAAAAATGTAAATCAGGCAATGATTACAACAGACCAACAGAATTTCCTTTGTTATCCACAAACAAATCAGCAGCTTACTCTGAGAACCAAACACACATGAAAACGTGTATACAGGACATGTCACAACCAAAAACATTCTAGGAAACACATCAGCTTATTAGCAGTACAGCTACCCAACCTGTGAAAGCCTAAAGCAAGTACATTTGGAGTCATGCACCTTTTTTAAGTTTACAAACATGGAAACTCAAATGTGTGAAAAAGCCTTTGCTTTAATTCAGCTGTATTACAGTGAATAACTGTTCATTCCGTGTCATGGCAAGTCTTCTCTCAAGCTTATACTATAAATACCCTCTTCAATCTTCATGACCAAACCTTTGATAAAACAAGTCAGCAGCAGTTGTGGGTTTGGGTTTCTTCCCGTTAAATACAAGCTCAGACTCTTTACATACATAAGCTATAGAAGCAAGTTCTGCTTGTTCTGAACTTTGGATCAAATCACCCACTCTTCAAGCAGCAGGGATGTGGCAGGCTGCTATCAGCAGCCAGTGGTGGTTTTGGCTGTGACACCATGTAGACAGTATCTGAAATCCAGTCCTTATCCATTCCTCTTTGGAGAGCTGGAACAGGCATCTTTCCACACAGTGATCCAAATGTAAAGCATTTCAAGAGTGCTGTCTTTTAAGAGGGGGTAATGACAAACTGCAGTAAACAACCAGCCACTGCAGCAATGACAATAAATATGACAGCTAGCACAAAGTACTTCTGGTCAATTTAGTAGTCTAGTCCACAACAATGGATTATGTTGAAGAACTGGAAGGTTGTCAATGCCCAATTCTGTAAAGGTACAATTTTCACTTATTTTTTAGAAAAAATATTGTCTGTGGTCATATTTACATGTGTGAAATGTCAAATTAAGTTTTTAAAAATCTTAAAATACCATATCGATGAATAGTGTAGTAGTAAGTCCTTGAACGTTGTACTTTCTTTTTACTTATTTATTTTCCCTTACATAAGTAGACCTATGAATTTTACAGGGCAATGAAATAATGGCAAGGTTATGCACACATGCAGATGAGTGCATGAGAACGGCATATTGAAGTTGCAGATGTATCCATAGGACAGATGGGTATCTACAATGCTAAAACCCAGTAACACATCACCAGTTTAAGCATCAGGACTACTAAAAGCAAACTAGTTTACATTTAAAATTTCAATATTCTACCATTCAGGACACAGCATAGGATTTTTGAGATGTGCAACATCAGTTATTCCAGCGTTACCATTCCTCAAGTTGTTTAGCAAACAGCAACCACTGCAGGTGATTTGGTTTCCCATACACTGGAATTTGATATCAATTCATCATCTAATAAAATTGGTAACAATGAAAGGCAGTGGCAGGTAGGTGGTGAACTTCTCTCTGTAAATCTTGTCTCAGCTTTGGGGGGAATATCTCAAAATTATAGTTTTAATCTATTCACTTAATGATTACGGTGAGTGGGGGAAATTGTCATAAAAAAAGAACTAAAGTCAAGAATCTAGCAAATAAACAAGCAAAACTGCACCACAGTATCTCAAACCATGTATGACGTAGTATAAAGTAATTATCTGATAGTTATTATCTATAACCACAGCTCTATAGATTCAGCTGGTCGGGGTACGTAATATTTCCAGCTTCCCCTGCCATAACAGAGATTTGAGCATGGCTGACAGGTCACAAACCATGTCCTTTGTGTTATATAAAGCCATCTTTCCTTGATGTAACTGGAAGAGTCATTTCCCAGTTCAATGTAACATCAATAAGTAACTCCAGTGTTTTCTAAATCAATACATAGTAAGGCCTTGTCAATAACCTGAAGAAGTTTCATTGACTGCCTACATTATTACTAAACCACATTTTTTGGTTTCTTCTCTTTTTCAGTCTACACATAATCTTGCTAAAGAAGAATGGTTTTGTTCAAATTTTGTTGCTCAGTTTCATCAGTGAGTGAGACCAAAAGAACTGCACTGAACATATTCATGTGATTGCATTCAACAGCAGTTAAGACTTGTGAGTATCTGCAGAATCTTACAGAACAACAAACAACTCCCAAATACCAAATAAATGCTGAAGCAAATCATACTGGAAACGGAGGTACAAGCCAAAGAGGACAACAAAGCAATACCAGAGGGGAAAAAAGCCCATAAAAAACCCACAACCCAAAACATCTTCTCAATGGACTACATGCTCTTAAAAGCATGCAATTTAAAATCCATCTGTTGAGAAAAAGCCAGAAGTTCTGGTGGGCAAGTGAACATGTCTTCAGCCTCTCAGGAAACTCGGCAGATTGTTACCTTGGCACCCTAGATAGCAATCTCAGGAGAACGAGATCAGGACTATACAGGGATGTGAAATGAACCATCTTCTGACTAGGGATTCGTAAGCGGGGTAAGGACCAAAGCTACTGTGAGTGAGACAAAGTTACCACTCCATGACCCGGGTGAGAAAAAATAGAGGTTAATAAACTTTTCAAGTTCATAGCAGAAACTCATACCTTTCAAGTGTCAATGCAGGATCTTTGTGAATCTGCTTTTCACTCCTCCCTGCCAAAAATAAATATATTATAATCAGGATGCAGAAACTTACGGTGGAAAATAATTATATTTCTACAGTAACAGGAAACTCATTCTGTTAATTCAGTGTTAGCTCATGAAAGGGAGCCTGTCTTACTTCTTAATGAGGTTTCAAAGCTAAAATTAAGTTTCCCCCCAAAGTTGGTTATACTTGTGGTCGATTTGTGAGAGTATCAGAGCTTGACAAATGGCACTGAGCTGAGCAAGGTGGTAAAGGTAACCTGCCAGGAGAGAGGGGATAGGTCTCCTTGCCTGGTTAATACTACCCACTTTGTGAAAAAATGCTGTCATCGGGAGATTATCTTTATTCTAACACTCCCACTATCCGTTTACCCACCATGACTAAAAAAAGCCCCAAACAAACAACCAAAAAGAAACCAAGAACACGCAACACACCCTTGGCATTGCATTCTGCTTCTCTAAAATCTTACTCATTTTCTTCTGCTATTATCATCATTATTCTCATTCAGTCGTCCCTCAGCTCCCCACTTCCACAACCCACACTCGTGTAACGTTAATGACATCCAAAGACCATTCCACACTACACAAAACACAGCTGTTATTGTAATCTTTCCCCTGAAGACACTCTGTTCATATAACCCTTTACTTCAACTTTTCAATTGTTTTTCTCTTGCACTAGATTAAGTTTAAAATTTCTCATCTGAGTTCTATGGACATTAATAACTTTCATTTCTATCCACATAACCTAACCACTTATTGTGTCCTTTTTCCTTACCCTTTTGTTTCCACAAACATTCATTTTTGCTGCAATACTCAGGCACCTCTCACACAGGAAATTCCATTATGCTTCTGCACTGCTCCCCAGGCGAAGATCATCTACACTCTGGAGGCTCTTTCTTCCTCTCCTCCACAGTAAATTACCAGACCAAAATTAATCCAAATCCACCAAAATACCTCCTGCAAGACCACAAGCCAAAACACAAACGATGTATGTTGCTTGCCTTTCCTCACAGACTTGTTTGTTCCCTTTCTCTCATCACAGACTATATGAAGTTTAAAACAAATACATCTGCACCTGTGAGATGCTGACAAGTTCAGCTGGACAGCAATTAAATGAAGCCCTAGAGCAACACTGGCCTCCAAAATAAGTATGTTTTCTTTTCCTCTTACAGAAGAAAAAATGCATTTATTGGTTTTGCAGTACAACAATATGTGCTGCTGTAGTAACACAGTTTTCACCCAATACCTTTCTTTTACTACATATGATTGGAAGGGAAGGAAAGAATGATATACACTAAAAGATCAACAGAACACAAAGATTAATGATAGGGAGAAAGGGGTACAAAAGACCTAAAATATAATGTAGAAGGGCTAAAATATAGCATCAAAGGGCTCCCCCTTCTCTTGAGCTGCTACTTTTAAAAAACTAGTGAAAGCTCTTTCACTTCTCCAGCTGGTACAATGACAATATCCCTACCCTGATGCAATCTGCTTTCACTTCAGAGGGGACAGAGGCACAGAAGACCAGAGAATGAAAAAATACTGCTCCTAGGAAAGAAAGGAGATACTTCTTTTCAGAGAGACCATAGCTATTCACTTAATCATGACAACAAATGATGACATCGATGAGGAAACTTCTGAGGAGCAAGGTGAAGGCTGAGAGAGCACCTGTCCCACAGACCAGCTAAGCATAAACCCAGACCTCCTTTGATGAAACAAAGGAAGCTTTCTGTTTCTCAGCTGCCTTAATGAAATAATCTTCCGAGCCCAAACAGCAGACTTAATACTGCAAGTTCTCCATTTTTTTGGAACATAAGTTCTCCTCCTCAAACCAGAGGGGTTTGATTTACTGGGTCTACATCTGAATTCTGTTTTACTGCAAACAAAACATAACCCTCACTTCCAAAGTCGCTTCGGTATCTCTCTCCTAAATCATGTAAACCAGAGCTTGCTTGTAGCACTTTGGAAGGGAACAGTTTGGGTGACCAAGAATAACCAACCAGGATGCAAATTCCACTTGTCTTCTTTATATGCTGCCAGCTTTATGAGAGCAAGTCTGTCTGTGCTTGATATTTGGCGTAATTACTATTGTAAAATGTTTTATATTCATGTAAATTCAGACGATGACCCCGAAGTGCTTACAAACTTCGATGAGACGGAGAGATAACGAAGCAGAAAAGGAAGGACTGTAGGGAAAAAGTATGTATAAGGAGGATGAAAAGCATCAATACCAGGAGAAGATAGTGAGGCTATTCAAGCTGCCTAGGACACTGCCCCACCAGCATGAAGTCCTGAACAGTAAAAAACAGAAGAGCAGAAACGAGATGATGTCAGATACTGCACACGTAAAACATTATAATCAACGTGCTTCGCTAAAATATAAGGCCGGAGCTGAAATTCTAGGTAGCATGGTCCCTAAAACACCAGCTGTATTTGTCCACTATGTTGTAGGAAGCATTTCCACTGAACTGCAGTAAGCATTGTCACAATGCATATGGATGGAAAGTCCAAAATTTTCAGGAGTTTACAATATTTTTACTGTGATTTTGACCAATGGAACAAGAGGAAGGATTGGAAGATCTAAAACATCTTGACTCTAATCTGCTGCTGAAAAACAGGTGGGAGGGAAAGAAGGTGAAAAACCAGTAAATTACTGTCTATCCATCACCACTCAGGACCAAAAGCTCCACTTATATCAGGGAATGGGGACTAAGATTCCAAAATGAAAATTAACAGACTTAAACTGCTCTTGCAATTCACTTCTACATATAAGATACAAAGCATGCACCGAATGCAACTTATTTTTGCTAGCTGCTTGGCAAGATGTAGATGATTCAAGAACATGGAGTAACAACAAGCTCCTTTTTGCTAATGTATCTGAAAACATCTTTCTCAAGTTTTTCCATGAATTCTTGTATTTCACTTTAATTACTTTACTTAAAGCAAATGCGTATTTTTTAAGATCAAGCATGATCCATGTTCCTCACACATAATGATCACAAGAAATCTAATAGTGTTTATGACAGTCTTTCTAATACACATCCAGAAAACCCAGACTACTTGATAGGGATATGTATGCACAATCTTTGCCACTTCAGGTACTAAAATCTCTCTTGTTTAACATTTATTTTTGTTTAATTGGCAAATTTGATTATGAGTTTAATTTTTGAACAGTAAAGCTCATCCAGCCATTTTTGATTTCAAATTGGCTTGCACTCCATCATGCTTAGCTGAATGCTACAAAAACCTTTGACATTGTGACCTCATAAATCTTGGAGAACAGAAGAAATTCTCGTAGGAGCAGGGAACTGTTGGTAAGATACTTCTTCCACCGTTGACTGTACTCTGTCAGCTGTAACTGTGTGCAAGTGTCCACACTTGCAAATTACACAAAACATGCATCTGAACTACCCTTCCATGAAATTATTTTCTCTGGTGAAATGACAGTCACAGGTAGAAAAGCTGAGAAGAAGAAAATGTTTGAAGTTGACTAAGTATTGGGGTTTTTTTTCGATGAAACATACAACCATAATTTAAAAACTTAATAATACCAATAAAAAAATAATCTTGATGTACTCCACCACCAAGCTGCAGAGTATAAGCAACATCCTAAGAACAGAAAGGACTTTCATAGACTTAGCCGTTCACTACATGAATATGGAAATAAAATCCCAAACTATTTTGGATTTGAGTGAACTACGGAATTAAGTTCCATATTTCTAATACATAAACTGAGGTCATTAAAAAAAAACCCACTCACAAGCAAACTAACAAGTAAGAGGCATTTCAGTTACCAAAGACCTATTTCAATCTGACATCTAAATATCTGATGTTAGATGGCTGCTGCTATTTACAGACTGATCATAGTAATTTCACTCCTCCGTTGTTCACCAGGACCTCTCATTACGTGCACTGCGTGGGTCTAAACCATGTTGGAGGCTACTGGGTACTGTCAAAATTGCAAGAAAAAAAAAGAGATTCCACCTTGGAACAAAACAGAACACTTTAGGAACATCCATGAATGTATCACACCAGTGCTTTGGAATATTGCTGCTCTACACATGAGGAACAGCAATGAGGACAGGAGAAGTTTAAGCCACTTGCCAAGTAACACGTGAGCCCCATATCCATTGCAAATGAAGAAAGATTTTCTGAATTTCAGCTGAATTACAAGATATTCTCTCTCTACAATTTGTGGGCATTTTGATTTTTGGTTTTTTTTTCCCCCTACTAGTGAAACAAAACAACAATTGGATACCCTAAACTTAACGAAATAACGGTGCTTACTACTAAAGGAGTAGGAATTGCACACTACAGTAAATGCCTTTCTCTTCCAAAATAAGAAAAATTACTGGCACTCCCATCACCCTCAGATGGAGATGTGTGTCAGTCAAATACAGTCAATATGGGTATTCCACTATACCTGCTGAAACAATGTTCCCTCCAAGAAAACACCAGTACTGAACTAAAGTATCACCATCAGTACTGAACTAAACACGAATGATAGCATTATCGACAAAAATATAATTCCACAAACTTTCCCTATTTCTCAGGGATCTAACATGATGAAGCAGTCTTAATGAGCTGGGCAAGAACATGGATTGGAGCTGCAAAGACCACTGCACAGCAGAAGCTCTTCTGATCTACTGCCCAGTTTCAATCTCTTTCCTAACCAAGAACAATGAAGTCCTTTTTACCCTGAAGCAAGGGTCTCTCATAGCAAAGTATGAATGTCTGTACACATACATAAGCACTTCCTTCCCAAACAGGTCCATTTTTAATTCCTTGCTTTTGAAAGCTTTTAAAACCTGCCTTTTACCAGTCTAATTCAGCTGTAATACACTCGCAGCTCAGAGGGACACAGGGTGTGCATTCATCCCAGGTTACACCAGCAAAAAGGCAGAACTGCAGCAGCCTGTGCCAGCAGCAGGGCAGTGAAGGAACTGATGCTGCAGCTGCCAAGTGACTCCACACACAGAGCTTTTTTTTGCATGTGCTGAACTGCTCGGTGGTTCCCATCCTCTGGAATCCTGAATTACACCAAGCCCGACTGAGCCTCCTCTGCAAATCTCCTAACTAGTAACTAGTAACTCCTAACTAGTAACTAGTAACTAGAACTAAGCCTGCAGAAATGAGTTTGCTCCCCCTTAGTAATCGATATTAGCATTTTTCCTAATGAGCTTGTACAAACTCAAATTCTAGCTTCAAAAGCTGGAAGTTTCCAAACTGACCAAACTCAGTAAATAACTTGGCTCCTATACCTATTCATTTGTAGAACTCACAGATACCTGCCATACTCCGTACTCTTTGCCAGAGTGAGAGAAAAATGGATCAAGCAGTTGCCAGTGACTTAAACATCTAAGTCTGGGAGGAGGGGAGGCATCCAAAACTTCTAATTGCTAATAGTCAGTGCCACCTACAGCTGATGCTGCAGAAACAAAGATCCAAACAAAGAAAAAAAAAAAAAAAAAAGGTATTTGGAACTTTGGAACTTTTAACAAGGTTTTACAAATGGCTTCAGGAGAACAGATTAGACAAAAAATGACTAATAATTTTCATCTATTCTAGACCATTTACCACCATTGCCCTAGGTAAGGCACTAGTATCAAAACAAGGTCCAAATTCTTTACATGATCTTACAACAAAAACATCTAAAAAACACTGAGTTTCAAGTGCGGCTTTCTATTTTCTTATCTTACCACACTCATCTCCTCAAGCAAAATTAATCTTATTTTTATTAACAGCTCCATTTCAACCGTTCAACCTGGCTCTGCTGCTGCAGATGCTTTGTCCAGTGGTCAGGAAAAAGATGCCAGAGTTGTTTCATCAGGCCTTGCAAAATCCTCCCCTGTCACCCCAACAAAGTATCAGCAACACACTTTATTTTCAGGGAAAGTTAACCAACACGATAGACACAATAATTCCCTCCAGAGGTTTCGCAGCAGTCTCAGTTCAGTACACAAGGCCGTTAATTACACAACTGCCTTTAGCATTAGCAGGATTCTGGTAGTGACAGCACTGCTTGAGTTAAGGCTGCCTTCAGTATCTGCACAGAAAATCTATTTACTTGAAGTTACGCAACACCTCCACTTCCTCTCTACTATGGTAGAGCACGTTAACAGAAAGAAAAGCGGTGGAGATGGGGAACAAGCATTTCACAATCTCAAGCAGAGCACAGCCACCCTTCAAAAATAGATCTAATCTGGAATTCACCTCTAAAATCTGCCTAAATTGATAATAACACTCAAGCATCAACTCTTACTTAACACTTGATTAAGTATTTCCAGAGGAAAAGCTGTGTGATACAGCTAACCAATACTGGAATCAACTGCATACCTCCAAAATAAGCAAGAACTGTTTTTAAAATCCAACTTATTTGGGTAAGGTTGTGTTTGGGTTTTCTTCCTCATTTGGTTTCTTCTTCACCACCTCATCCACAATATAGCAGTCTACCCCAGAACAAGCTGTATTCCAAAATTCTCATCAAGATTCTAATGTCATCAGTCATGCTCATTCAGTAAAGTTGGCAGTAAAATTTTTAATTCGGCAGACATCCTTCTACTTTCCATTAAAAAAAAGAAAACAAGGAAAAATCATGGGCTACCGAAGCTGGTATATTTCATGGCACTAAGAAAATCAAGACAAAATGAAAAATAACACATCATCAGTCTTCTTTTAACTATGATCTGCAGAGTCTACCTCATATCTCTAATGATACGCTGAGAATTGACAAAAAACAAAACTAAGCAAAACCCACAACAACTCTCAAAACTGGCTTTTTTTCTACAGAGGAATTATAAGAAGACCCAAGGCAGTCACAGGATTCTTGACTGGTAAAATGTTTTCAAGAACTTGGATTTAATCACATGTCATTCATTTTCTTTTCCTCTGATCATTTATTTAAAGTCATAGGTTGAATTATTTATGAACAAAAGTTAATTGCATTGAAATGCAGTAACAACCTGTATTTACCTAACACTTTCTTCAGAACTCAACCTCCTGTCACTAACTGGTTAAAATCTACAAAAAATGAATTCAGAATTTGAGGTAAGAATTAACCATTTCTATAGCATTACTGAAATTCACTTCCAAAACCTGGTTAAATATGGTGAAGTCCCTGGATCCTCCCATCTGCTGTGTAAATTGTGCAACTGTTTTTAACAACTTCTGGTTTTGTTACAACATGTGTTTATGTTGAAAAAAAGAAAAAGTAATTCAGGGGGAAGAATAGCTTACTCACAAAATATTTGGTTTGAACAAGTAAGTTTTGACTAATTATTTGCAACTAAAGTCATCATATTAGAGTTCAAACAGTCACATCACAAAGCCTCCCGAACTGGAGTTCTTAGAAATTTTCTTAGCTGCCTAAGGATCTCGAAGATCAACAACTTGCATGTATAAGGCTGTATTCACACTCCTTGAAAGGTGTAAAATGTAAGCTCAAGGGTACACCCATATAAATATACCCCGCATCCATAAAGTGTTAATCTTAAGTCAGCAAGGCCATATGACAGAAGTAACTATTACAGTGCATGACTGCTGCTCAGCAGTGAGCATTTTCCAAGTCCCTCATTTCCTTAAAGCAACTCATTTACTTGTCACCTGCCAGGACAAAGAGCAGAGAGAGGATTTCACAAATACCTCTGTGGCTTGTGTGTGGTGATAACACACCAGGAAAAGATGGATTTTCATTTTCTCATCAAGTTATTAGATTAGGTTTACACGCAGATTTAAATGCCCAGGAGGAGTCTGCCACCTGTCCTAAACTTAATTAGTCAGGAATGTCTGCATGACAAGAGCAGATACTTCAGATGTTTTGGAGTGACCACAACCAAACATCCAAATAATCACCACCACAATTTCAGTGATGCCAAGAATGAAGCACTAAGCACAGCCCTCTGTGAAACAGCCTGAGTTTTATTAATGGAGTGCTTCATACTTCCCACACAACTGACATCAGCTGAGCATCTGTAAAACCAGAGAATCAACTATGTAAAGTCTACAACTGGGTTAAGGAAACGAAGAGCCCTAGATTTCCCACTAAAATAAGGGTGCATATTTATGCATTACTAAGAGGGGTGGTGGTGGGGGTGTGTGTGTGTGAGATATGAAGACTCAAATCCTGTAAGACTTTTCCTCAGCTTTGTTCTCGTGCCGTTTATCACAGCATCACATCTAAGATTTGCTGGTTTTTATACCTCCCCTCACCCCCTCACATACCCCCCTCACAAACACGTAGGACCAGCACAGCAGATTGATAACTAGGAAAAAACAACACAGTTTCGCATTTAAAGAGGCAAACACATCCATGTTCAAGTATATTTCATATTTATCATCTTGCTAAAAGCTAAATCAAAACCCCCTTAAAACATTAATTAGAATTTTATCTGTGTAGGTACGTAGCAACTACTGACACTGATGTAACTGAATATAATACAGAGAATTCAGTTAATCTTCTCCTTACGTTGCCATTGGCACATAAATTTGTCTCATTAGCAGGGGCTACTTAGTTCGCTGTAGTAAACAAAGCTGCCGATACGACAGCCTCGCACACTTTTCATTCATTCACGTATTTTTCTTTCCTCAGACTGCTAGCGTGTGTCATAGAAGAGCCGAATGTTAAACATTCCTGGAGTGTCACAATATGTAATACAATAAAACAGATTACAACCATACCTTTCTTTCACAGCAGTGGTGCCAAGCACAGGTACACTGTAGCAATCAATTTGTTCTGCAGACAGTAAGGCTTTCATAGAATACTAATGCAAAATCTCTTTTCTTTCTCCTTCGACTTGACTCCCCAATGCCTGGGTCCCGACCAATACAAGGAGGAGGGCAGAATGTCTTCTGCTGAGATAACCACAACTACTAATCAAGTATACGCGTACAAGGGCACAGGATTAAACCTCCACCAGGCTTGACTCGGGCACCGAGAGCAGCTCAACACATGCACAGCAAGGTCAGAATTAAACACACACGCACGCACGCGCATCTACTTGAGTGAACTAATTTATCACACTTTACCACTGACGGCTTTTTACCTCGGGGGAGTAAAATTACATCCCGGTGAACTGACGAGGTTCAGACACAACAGCTTCCCACAACAAATCAGATCTCTCGGAGAAGGGAACTGGGCTCAGAGGTGAACGCTCCTCTCCCGGCTCCTCAGAACTCCGTGCACACCACGCGTGTCTGCATGTTTGTGAATGTGTCTCTGTGTGTGTGTGTGTGCAGGCTTGTGCACACACGTGTGTGAGATGCAGCACCAGGCATTGGCTAAACCAGAACCACAGCGGCAAAGTTCAAAAACAGGCACTAACTCCCCTTCGAGAGAGTTCTCTTTCAGATTGTATTTATCTTTACCTCTTAACATAATCAATCTATCAAGTCTAATTACTCCAGAAGAAAGCATTTTATTATTGTCTAACATAGCAAATGTCAAACAAGCTGTTCATTTACCTTGAAGTTTATTAGCATAGAAATGCAACATGAAGATGCTCTCAAAACATTGTCACTTGTATTCACAACGTTTTCGAAAACCCACTTAGCAGGTTTTTATTGCCTGGCATAGTTGGATACTGTTTTAGTTCTTAAAATAGGCAGGGCATTATCTTAACTGTATCACCCTTGAGCTGATATAAGACCTTTTCTTTAAATATCCAATTTATATTTAACTTTTCTCTTTGGTTCTCTTTAAATGAACGCTTTTCCGACATTCCAGTCAGCTGTACATACGTGGATACATGTGTTTTCATAAAGGTTCATATATGTGCCTTTGAAGGAGTGAAAAGTGAAACACTGAAATTTCAAAGCAGGGATTTTTCCCCCCATCAAGTTCTGCCCTGTCATGCATCCTTCCTGGCATTTTCCTTCCAGTACAGCCAGATGAACATTTTACCAAAACCATCAAGATGAACCCTACAAATTATCATTGGTGGGGTTTTAAAAACACTGCTTTTGCATGTGATGTGTATTGAGAAGAAAGCACTGCACAAATGCTCCCCTAAGTAACCCCCAAAATAACGCCCGGCACTTTACCTAGGACAAATTAGCAAAATATTTTTGAAATACCAGTGGCTTCACAGAGACACCAGCAAAAAGCAGCGTTAATCAATACTGATGAGCTTGTCCTTGACATACTGACCGTGTCATCGGGCTATTGTCATGTGATACCATGTCATTTCCCCACCTGGCTCATGACCTTGTCCTTTAAATGACCCAAAGCTTCCCTCAAGTAGCAGGAGGCCCCTCCCCGCTGCCTCAGCAAGGTCGAACGGGTCAGCGTGTCCTCATCTATAATCCACCACCATTTGTCAGCAGGGAGGCTGGAGGAGGCAGGCTTGCTACAAGGGGAGAATGCCCAATTAGGCAGCTGTCACACAAAGCATAGGCTGCAAAATTATCCCCTGTCAAAAGAAAGAGCAGCTGCGGGTGCCAATTACAGCAACCTTTCAACCCTTTAGGTACTGGAAACTACACAGAAGTAAATGAAGTACAATTAGTGATAACAAATCGATGAATTAGGACAGTAAATTAGAAATTACTAGCAGGTGAGCTTAGGTCTCCCATAATATTAAGGGCACAGCACACCCCAGGCAAGGGCAGGAATATACAGATTTCACAGAGCACATCAGTTTTTTCTTATCCGTGTCTTCCTTGTGTGGAGCCTGTTTCCCTCTGTCGTTTTCTTCTCACAAGCCAGACAGTGCAGGGAAAGGAAAAAAAAAAAAGGCAGCCCAAAGAGGAAAGAAGTTGTAGCACCCAATCTGCCCTCTTTATCCTGGCAAATGCAGTTTCCTCCTTTCTCAGGAGGACCTCAGAGCCAGCACAATCTCTTTCTAGTAAGTACACTCCATTTGACATTTGCTGCACCACAAGTTCCAACTGAACAACATTTACCCCGGGGAAAAAAAATGAACCAAGAACAAATACAACCAGAAAAATTAAACCCCCTAATAAATTTTATGTCAGTTACTCTTGAAGCACTTAAATCTGAGTTAAGTGCTAGATTTTTGATGAGAGGGGAAGACTAATTTCTCCACATTTCAGTTCTCACACAAATCATGCAGTGGCATCTCTGAGCATATATAGAGCCTAAAGTTTGCAAGCAAAGTTACTACTCCATGATTTTTTTGCCTTTTACACCTTAGTGAAAAACTCACAAGTGGTTTGTTGCCCTATTTTATTAAGCGGACAGCCTGTGAAGTTACTGTGTGCTGGCACCAAAAGGCAGGTCCTACAGACCACAGTAAATCCAGCTTCTCCTCCAGTGCATCAGGTCAACCCTTTAAACAGGCGAGGGCTACCCATGGATACCTGGGGCTCTGCATGCCCAAGGCAACCACAGATGGGTGGTCACCTTACTAGTCCCTGGCATTTACAGAGTAAGAAGCCTAGAAAACAGAATAAGGAAAATAGGAGGATAGGATTAAAAGTATGAATAATTAACATACAGCCACGTCAAACCATGGTCGAGACAGTGGTACCAACACCTTTGTATTTAGGTGCTTTGAGTCAAAGTGACAGTCAAATTAGAAGAACAAAATTCAAATTCCAAGATGCCGTCTCCTCTTCCCAGCCAGCTCACAGTCATTTCAAACTAAGTGAAGTTGCCATTTCTTGTCAATTCTCTCCTTTCATTTCTCATTCCCTAATCCCAAACCCACCTTTAATATGTTCTTATGCCTTGAAACCACGTTGAGCACTGAGGACAGGAGTCCAGATTCCTCCCAGAGGCAGCTCTGAATAATACCTGTATACTTGCACTATAATTCATACATGTACTCACACATGAGTACATATATTTATGCTAATACATTCATCAAAATATGAGATGGAGCAGAAATTAAGCCACTGATCTCCAACAAGCAATTTCCTATAGCTATCTCTTGATCTATAACCACTGAGTATTCCACTGTTTTAAAAAAAATCTTGCTGTCGTAACTCTGATAAGAGACAGGATAATAGAACACTAACTATAAATAGATGTAAAAATGCTCATTTAACAGCAGTTGCAATAATGGCTCATCAAATTTGACATTTTCTTTGAGTAGCATATGGAAACCGTAGAGTACTGAAAGAGTTAATGTGTTTAGAATTCAGTTTCCATCATACTTGGGTGACTATCTCTTTAAATAATTTAAATCCTCTCCATCAACTACAAAGCTGTTTTGAAGCCATTTAGCTTTGTTCTTTACATGTGTTCTAATTAAGAAATGACCTTGTCATCACACACACCAGAAATCCTGGATTATTTCCTGCAGCAAAAATCTACGAAGCCAAAAAAAAAAAAAAAAAAAAAAGACAAAAAGAAAAAAAAATGTATACACTTCTTCCTTTAGTGAGGAACTGAGGAAGTTGTTGGTTGGCTGAATGCTGAAGCAGTTTCACCGCATAATTTTTGTGTGTGTGTGTGTCGTTGAATGTCACAGGGCGGGTTAGCGTGACCTTGAGCTGCATCAGCAGCACAGCAAGGGTCGAGATGCCTGCAGGCGCCCTTGTACTGGATTTGCAAGACAAAAACCTTCAAACTGGCTGAAGGACATCTTAAATCTCTTCAAAGGTTTTCCCGAACTAATCTGGGCTGCTCTTAGCCGGATCTGTGCCAGTGTGAGAGGCAAAATTAAAAACAAGGTCTCTGACAGGATGTTGTCTCCTCTTAACCCTTCCCGTGCAGGCGGCAATGCTGGAGGGACGCTCTCGAATGCACCGAGGGAGGCTCAACCCGCAGCAATTCTTTCATAACCAAATTATGTAAGGCACCACTTACTCGGAACGGGGCTCTTCCTCCCGCCGAGCACCCAGACGGCTCCCTGGCACCGCCAGCCCATCCCTCGCCTCCCCCGCAGCTGGAAATGCCATTTTTCCAGCACTCTGTGGGGACAGACCCAGCTCGCAGGATGCACAGAGGAGCTCGGTGCCTCTGCTCCCTCCACAAATATCCCGGGTGAAGATGCTTTTTCCAAGTGGAAGCAGTAGCACCCACCACAGCATGTTGAGCATGTTAAGGCCAGGCAGGTAAGGAGGAGGGGGGGGTCAGGAACACACAGAGGGTTGCTGTGGCAGGCATCAGACATGTTTTATGAGAAGAAATTAAAAAGTGACCACTTCTCATCCTAACCTGTGATTTCCTTCCCAGTCATCCCAAGCCAAGCAGGAAGCACAGCAGAGGATATTAACATGCGACGGGCCTACCAAGAGTTGGAGAGCATGACTGTACACACAGGGGAAACAAAAACAAATAAACCAACTGCCCAGCCTGCCTGCGACTGCTCATCATCTCACAAGTGACACAGAGGCAGAGATAACCTCTAGGAAAGGCCCTAGGAACACATGGTTACTCTATGAAACCACAAGTTTACCCAATGGATTTAGCAGCGTTATTCAAATACAACTATCGGCATATCGAAGGGATGGGTGCTTTCTCCAGAAGTGTATTTGCACATAGAATCGCCAACTCCACCTCCAGTAAAATTTTGCCAAGTTAGGAGTATGCTTAGTTAGAAAGCAACATGGATCCCCACATCTGAACGAGAAGAAAAAGGCATCACCACCTTCTCCCCGTCTGTTTTAGCGGTGGTATGTTATTGGTCAGATTAAACTGTCAATTTCTACAAGGGGAAAAAAAATAAACACAAATGGGTTAAAATAACCTCAAAGCTTAATCAAAAGGAGCCAGCATCACACTTCAGAATTACCTTTTACTGTTTCTAGGATATCCACCAGGCAAGTCCTTGAGGAGAAAAGGAAGGAGTCACTCGTACCAGCAGAGGGTGTTGTGATTCTTCTCTGCTTGAGCACAGAAGGCTTCGTTTATTCTGGTTTTGTACAGTCATTTTCTAAGCACTATAGTCTGTTACACGGTAACAAAACACATTTAAGTTTACTGAAGAAGGATACAGCTTTGCAGTTATGTCGCAACTGCTATAACACTACCCTTCACCTACCACTAAAATAGATTCACTCCCAAGAACCACAGCTCTTCTCACAAAGCACCCTCCTTGTTAGAAGGCTTTAACAATTTCATGCATTAGTTTTTCAGTAACATCAGTGACCATGCCTTCTGCATCAGCAGAGGAGGAACTTGCACCATACAGATGCTTTTCCACAGGCCTAGGGTTTCCAAGGCATTTGTTACACCTGGACAGAAGGCCACGGTGTTCCCATAGCACCTGGTTGTCAGAAGGACCCCCGAGATTACCCAGAGCAGTCTCAGGGACTGTTCTGCCCCAGAGGCCCCGGCATCTCTGCTCTGCAGCCCCAGGGAAGCAGGAGGCTGGAGGCGGCACACACCTCATGTGCCTTTTCCACCACATCACAGACCCTGGCAAATGGAGACTGATACAACCCACACATGAGGATTCACTGATCTTCCTGCACAAAGGTGTTCTTTTTGCAGCCTTTCAATGACAGGATGCCATCCAGGCAGCCAACTGTGGGGGCTTACAAAAAAAAAAAGGCAAATAAAGTTTAGCCACTTAGCCTATTACACAATGATTGTAGTACTGGGTCCTTGTGCTGTGCTTCCTAGAAAACTTTCCAGTTTACCCCAATTATCAGGAAGAGGGATTAAAAGAGACCAGTAGAAGTAGTTCCCATGTTACATGTTAACCTAGCAGAAAACACTAAAATGAATTTTCATGGTATGACCATGCAACATCTGTGATTTCTTAAGTTTCTCCAATGTGTAACAAGACAAAAATATATTATGGGTTTTCCAAACACCGAGTGTTGTGAAAACCCCCAAAACAAAAACAAAGAACTCCTATTGCAATGTTCCAGCTGAGCAGGGTGACTCAAAGATGCAACAAAAGCTTTCAAGCCACACAGTCGTTGCTGCCAAGTATGGGACACATTGTGTGGCCCTGCCAAAACTAGAAGCCAAAAGCCAAAAATACAAATTAGCAGCTTTCTTCCAGGGGCCACAACAGTTCAGTAAAAACTTTCCAAATCAGGCTGTCCCTAGGAGGTTCAGACAGAAGCGGTGAGTGCAGTTATACAGCACCTGGCCACAACTCCAAGCCTACAGCAGCTCCCAGCACACCCATCCACCCGAACCACAGCCTTTGTGACAATGTCACATCTGTGGAGTTGGACAGTCACTCATTTCTACCCATCCGATGAAAGTGGTCTTTGTGGCTACAATTTCTCACGGGTGGCAAGCTACAGAGTTAGGTAAGCGTGTTCCCTGCCTGTTCCTACCACAGGCATACTCACACCAGCACACACAAGCCCTTTCTATAAAGGGCAGGATAAGCATTTTACAGACCACCCAAATACAGGCTGCCTGCTCAATCTTAATTCTGCCATCTTCTAACTTTTGATTCTGAATACACAACATTCATATTCTTTAAACACAAGAGTTATTTTGCACGCAGTGTACCTCAGTGCAGCAGAGAAAAAGAAGGGGTAAAAATGGCAGAAGTTACTATAACATATTCTCTTTTCACTTGGATGCCGTTATTAAATCAAAAAATATCTGCTAAGGATGCTACTGACAAAAACTTTCTCTTGGGACCATACATCCCATTTGCATTAGCAGAAAAAGCTGAAAAATCATATTGTGACTGACCACATTTCCCAACATTTCTGGCCTAACTTCCCAGCAGTACCCAAAGCAGCCCTTGGTCTGGCAGAAAAATGAAAATTAATGCTACTACAAAATATTAGGTGTATCTACTTTGTAAGAAGCTTTATCAGTAGTGTATTAGTTTTAAGTATGCTTGATATAGCTGGCCTTCTTATACTAGTATGCAATAAATTACTTATACTAGTATAAAATAAATTAATATTATAACTACTACTTGACAGCAACAGGTAAGGGCAAGAAGTACTGAATAATGTAGATTAAAGTGATCAATTACTGTGATCCTTTTCATATTCTCCATATGGAGAACATCTAGAGGAGGGCCACAAGGATGGTGAAGGGTGTGAAGGGGAAGACATATGGGGAGTGGTCTGTTTAGCCTGGAGGAGACTGAGGGGGAGACTTCATTGTGGTCTTCAACATCCTCATGAAGGGAAGAGGAGACGCAGACACTGTGGTGAACAGTGACAGGACCCAAGAGAAGGGCATGAAACTGTATTGGAGAGGTTTAGGTTGGATATTAGAAAAAGGTTCTTCACCCAGAGGATAGTTAGGCACTGGAAGAGGCTCCCCAGGGAAGTGGTCACAACACCAAATCTGAGAGAGCCCAAGAAGCTTTTGGACAACACTCTCAGGCACATCGCTGCATCCAGCTCTGGGGTCCCAGCACAGGAAGAACAGGAACCTGGTGGAGCCAGTCCAGAGGAGGCCACCAAGGTGATCAGAGGGCTGGAGCAGCTCTGCTATGAGGAAAGGCTGAGAGAACTGGGATTGCTCAGCCTGGAGCAGGGAAGGCTTTGGGGTGAACTAATTGCAGCCTTCCAGTACCTGAAGGGAGCCTGCAAGGCGGAGAGAGACTATTTACAAAGGTCTGGAGTGACAGGACAAGGGGCAATGGCTTCAAACTGACAGTAAATACCTTTAGACTAAATAATAGGAAGAAATTCTTCACTGTTGAGGGTGGTGAAGCACTGGAACAGATTTCCCTGAGAAGTTGTGGATACCACATCCCTAGATTGTTCAAGGCCAGGTTGGATGGGGCTCTGAGCTACCTGGTCTAGTGAAAGGTGTCCTTGCTCATGGCAGGGGGGTATAATGAGATGATCTTTAAGATCCCTTCCAGCCCAGGCTGTTCTATGATTCTGTGGTACAAATTAAATAACCTTATTCTGCTGAGATCTCAACTAACACCCAGGCATCTTCCACAACTTGCTAGTAAAGCCGGATGTCTAATTTAGGTCTCCCAACAACTCTCAAATTCTCACCACAGCAATCTCCTGCAGATGTTTTGTCAAATACAGTAACTTCCAAACCTGGCACACCTTTCCAAAAAGTGCATCTCAGAAAAACAAGGCTGATGACCTGCCCAGATAACACCATTCATATTTGGGGGGTTCATTTCCTGCTTCAAGCATCTCAGATACTAACTTAAGGACATTATCAACACTTCATACTACGTACACTCACAAATATGTCCTATTCTAATATTTAACTTGTGTCCTGATCATGAATTACACGAGCATTTGCAGAAGAATAAGGACTGTATCTGTGTTTAAGACTGTATTTTGCTGAATCAGGACCCTGAACCTTAATGCAGGTTTTTCTCACTGCTGTGCCAGTTTATTTTATTCAGTACAAAGCCACCAACAGCCTTTGAGTTCTTCTGCTCAAGGTCATTTTTAACATTCACAAGCACAGCTTTTTGGCTGTCTGCACAGCACAGAATTTTTTTTAAAGTGCATCTCAGAGCAAAGTGATGTCTGGAAACATCTTTAAATAGTGAAAACCACCCTTTAAAGTTGCCTTAATCAGTTGCCTGTTAATAATTCTACTTGGCTACCTTTAATACCACAGGCTCTAATTTCGTCTCCATTTCTGCACCCACCCATATCTGGAAGGTATAAACATGATATAAAATCAGTTTCAACTTCTGCAATCTCAACGTCTAAGCTACACCTCCCACTCTTAGCCTTTGAAGGCATCCAGTACAGAATCAGGTCCTTGAGCTCCTTCCCCTGTTCCGCCAGACACAACATTTTCTAAATTTGCACTTAAAAGGGGGGGGTAGGGTGGGGAGCTACCTACATTCAACAATAATTTGCAATATTAAAAAAAAAAAAATTCAGAAGTTTGTTTATATTATGTTTTATAAAGTTAAACACAATTCCTTATTCCTCAGTCATCTTCTTTCATCACCCCAACTAACCTCCTTAAGCTTCTGTATCACTTCTTTCTTCTTATAATTAAGGATGTGGGATTGAAGGGGGTAATATAAGGAAGCACTTATTTTATTTACAGTTCTCATTGTGCTGTATTAAATATTATTCGTATTTTGTCAGCACCTGACTGATGAAGAAATATCACAAGCCTAAGAAATGAAGACAACAGTATGTTTTGGGTTTTTTTAAAACAAATATGTCAGTCTCTGCATCACCACTGAAACGCTACATTGCCAATGTTCACCTTCAAATACTCATTTAAATACTCTTACTTTGTCTGTGCAAATCTCAGTACAAAGCAAGAAGCAGCATACTGATTACAGAAAATACAGCTAGCCATGAAAATTGAAAAGATGGAAGTGTCTGGCAGGCAGGCATGTGTTGTATACATGTTTTGTATACACTGCATTTCCACATGTGCACATCTACACTAGACATGAACACCTCATCCTGGTACCCCAGGCCATTGAGAAGAGAATTAAGAAGCTGACAACCAGATAAGCCCAACAGAAGAGTGAATTACACTTGTAGGGTTCCAGCCATGATCACACTGTAATACTGTTTTCTGTGTGTCCAACAAAATAGCTGAAGCCAACAGCAGTCAGCAGCGATTCCTGGTTAAGTGTATTCGCGTGCTCAGTTGCCAACAGCACTTCCTTCTCCAAAACAGGCTTCATTAATCCCCAGGTCGTGCAGTGCCTCAAACTCTCTTGCTCTCCAGCTACCAAGGGTGTCAGAAAGCCGCCCATAGCAAGTGTTCTCTTGCCATTTTGTTATTTCATTTTACAACAGTCTCAATGTAGAATTACAGGTGTTTTTGTGCTGTACTCAAGCCAGAGATTCCCACTTTACTGCACACATCTAAATTCACAACATATTAGGTGCTCTTTTTTTTTCTTTTAGCCTTAAAAATCCAATTGGTTATGAATCTCTAATACATTTATAAGTTTCAGGACTCTTGACTATTTCTTAGCATTGAACTCAAAAGTGGTATCAAATCTCATATTAAAGTTAACAGAAACTTTAGTAGAAGGAAGTGAGATTTATCCTGTTCCTAGTCAAGCCATAAGCTTAAGTAAGGACCACTTCCTCATTTACTTAAGAACCAGTAGCGTTTTAAAATAAATAGTAACAGAAATAACAAAAAGTAATGGAAAAAGAGTTCCTAGGCAATTATCCTGAACTGCTCCCCTCCCTTTCTCAGAAACACTAGATAGATTCTTTTAGAAACAAAGCCTTTGATCTGTCTTGTAGCAAACATAACCCCTCAACCCAAACACAATGCCTCTATAAAATGAATACACAACAGCTCCACACTCTCAGCAATTTTTTTGAACTACAGCAAGTTTTGCCAAACTACTGGCTTAGGAAAACACAGAGCACACTAAAATTGTTCTGCTTTTTCAGAAGACACATCAGGTTTCTGTTTAGTGCATACAACAAAACGTAAGTCCAGTTTCTCAAGGTGTGCAATGGTCCATTCAAGTTTGTCTAACTCTTAGTACTTTGCCAATAGTACAATTGTTACCACCACCACCCCCAGGCTGGCTGATTTAAAGAATCAGAAATATGAATTAAAGAATCAGAAATATGAAGCTTTCACAACTTTTTAAATGCACCCAGAGATTTCAAAACATTTACAAAACCCCTGTCACTTTTCAATTATTTTCATTTACGGATGACTAACAGTATGTCTGTGCCAAACACAGACATAAAACGCATTCTTCAAGAGGCATGAATATACATAAAAACACAGATTTGCCAAATTAAAATACTGTGAGAACAACTATTTACCTCAAACAAAAACAAAAAACAACTTAAAATTAGTCAGCTTTCCAAACTTTCATTAACATCACAAAAATTGTTTGAGTTATTAGAAATGTACATAATCATAAAAAACAACATTATTCCATTGTTTCATCTTTCCTGCTGTACAAGTGAACCACAATTGAGAAACCATGGATAAGCAGAAATGCAGCATTGGGAGAAGGCAAACAGAGTACAAACTTGAAAAAGATAAAGAAGATGCAGTGTTACTACTCTAAATAAAACTTACATAATTTATAAAATAGTTGCATAGATAAATATCAGATGTCCTCCTACAGGTTGTCTTAACTGTGGGGTTAATGGATCAGCCATAAAGAAAATTGACACGAAACTCTAAACCTTTCCTCCTTGCTATGTTTATGTGTTAGTACCAACAAGCATCAAACACAGCATCAACAACAAAGTACTATCCACATAAAATAAAAGAACCCAGTCTATTTGCTCACAAGAGCAAAACAAACATTACAGTACTCTCCAAAAGCATAAGATGAACAACAAAAACAACTGTACATAGAGTTCACCTCCACAGATGGCTCTATGTTGTGTGTCTCCACATCACCCAAAGGATCTCCCATGCTCATGAGGCAGCCTTCTCCTCTCATCTGTCACACTGACACTGGGAATGTAAAGAACAGAAAAGAAATGTATATGGGAAGAACCACACGGAAAATTTCCTTCCCTTAATTCTTTTCTTATGTATGAAGTTTTCCACAGGAAGAGAAATTTGGGTATGGAATATTCATGCTCACTACCACCTGACATCAAGGTTCATTTCTCTCTGAAAGAGTCTCCAAAGGATAATAAAGCAAAAGCCTGAACACTTGCAAGAAGCATGTAACAATGCAGAGAGGCAGTAAAGATTACTCCCGCCCTGAGCAAAGGGAATAAATAGATAATCATGGAAAAGAAACTACTAAGATCTTCCAAAAGCCTGCTACTTAAGAACACAGGAAGAACCTGGTCTTTCAACGTTAACAGCCATCAACATCTAACATACATCTTTCAGAGCAAGCTCAAGTCATATAAATTCATATAAACCTTTTCTTTTTTGTGATCCAAACCAGAATGCCCGAGCTGCAGCCTGCTGGCCAGATCCAATCCACTGCAACAATTCATCTGGCCAGCTGCCCACTCCTTGCTGTCCTCCCCAATGGCTAATTAGATATAGGAAGGAAGCAGGCAAGGGCTTGGGGAATTGCCCTCACATCTGATTTCCCACCACTATGTTTCATAAGCACCTGCAGCCTCTGCTCCATCAAAAAACAGGGCGGAAATTACCACATGTAGTGATGGTGTTCATGTAACTCCATATGCCTGTTAATAAATGTGAATTTTGCTCCATGTCTGCTAGCACTACCAGCCCTGTGTCAGCACAGCTGCGGGTTGCCCATACATTTCTGTTACAACACTGTACACACCCTACCACAGTTGTCCACACCTCTACACACATTGTCATCTGCAGTCCAGACCCTGTGCCACCAATGCAGCTCCCTGGAAAAGCTGGACGCTAGTTCTCCAAACCAAAAGGCTTCACACCAATCCAGGCAAGAAATGTCTTGAACTGGGGTGAGTTTCTCCCAGAACAAGCCCAGCTCACAGAGGAAGGCTCTCCGTGCTCCCCGAGTAACATCCAGTTCTAAGCTGAGAGTGACTGCTAGCTGCCACCACAACTCCATCAGGGCATGCATACTAATGCTCTTGGACTGTTGCCATATCATCCATATATGCTTTATTACAGCTCATCTCCTTAATGTGCAAGACATTTATCTTTGATTCTTTCAAAATGAGAAAGAAAAAAAAAATCCTGATACTGTAGAACTTGTTTTAGTACTGTTCAGACCATTTAAACTGGGTCACTGTAAGCTCTTCAAGCAGATGTTTCTTTGTCATCACATACAAGTAACAGCACCAAGTCATTTTTTGCCTTATTAACAAACTTTTCTGGATTGTAAGGGCTAGAATTTTTAATAATGATCAGGTAAGCTTCTAGCCACAGTTTTTCCATTTATCAGCAGGAAATTTCAACACTAAAAATACAGAAAGAGCAGGTTAATCAAATGAATCAAACTACCAGCCTCAATACTAGCCAGTCATGGGGGGGGGGGGAACGACAGATGGGTGACGGGACAAACACAGAACTTGCAAAATTGAGTCCACAAATTCAAAGGCAGATCAATGACCATGACGGACACAGAAAAATAAGTAGATCTCAAAGACACCAGTCAACCATGCTCAGAAATATGAAGCTCTTCCCATTCCTTAGGTACACAGTGAGATCAAGGAATGCAACTGAGAAATAGCATCATTTCAACAGCAATGCAGTCTCACTGATATGTGCATTTGGAACAAAGGTACTGGACTAGATTATGTTATTTTAAAATAGTGAAACTCTTTCCCAATACCGTTTTATTTCAAGGATGAACTGCATGACATGTCCTGCAAAAACATGACCTGTCCTACAAACCTGAGAATTAGTGGTGTGGAAAAAGAAGAAAACAAACCAAACCAACATACTTGAAATGCATACTTTAATTAACTTGACCAATTATTCATAAAAATTTACCAACCCACCTGAAAACAGGATTTGCTAGTTTTTCATAATGATAAAGAACATTCTCTGGTCCTGCTCCCCCCAGCTTGTTGCCAAAAAATGTATAGCACAAAACATCCCCACACTCTTTAAAAAAAATTTTAGACGTTTAACAAGCAATGACTGTAACTTGCAGAACTACAGGCTCTGTAAAAGATTTTACCCCTTTAGTCAGATATAAGACATCTTAACTCTAGTTCTGTGGATGTAAACAAAAACACTGAGTAGACAGTCTTCTACTCTCAAAATAGGATTCATTTAAGAAAGAAAGTGCTCTTGGCAGTTGTTACCTTGGGAGGGAAGCTATGCCAGATGATGAAGCTGCTTCCCGTGGAGGCTGGCAGGTAAGAGGTGAGCCCTGGGACCTGCTGGTCCCCCCTCCAGAGCAGCCACTAGTACAGCTGAGCACGCAGGCCACTTCTTTCTCTCATGGCAGCCAAAGAGAACAGCAGAAGCCAAACTGCAGAGTTACAGTTCTCCACCAAGTTTTGTCTCACTTAACAAAACTTTTGCAATAGGCATGCACAGTTGCAAAACCCCCAAAGAAACTCAAGACTTTTGCCACGCCAAACTTGGCTTTTCATCACTGAATTTTTCTTTTGTTTTTTCCCACAAGTTTATGGAAAAAACTTTGTCTAGGAGAAGGTAAGAGAGGGAGGATATTTTAAATAATCCACACTAAATTTTAAAAAACCCCAAAAGTGGATGGATATAGATTTCGAGGGCAAACTGGAAAAATTACTGGTTCTCCTTTATGGTCTAAAGAATGATGAAACGTCAACAAAACACAAAAAAGGTGATATGTGACCTCAGACATTTGTAATAAAGAGTTTAAAGTACCTATGTTGATTTCTCATCAAGAGAGATGACATTATGAAATGACAGATTTTCAAAGTACTGACTGAAAACACATTAAATAGATCAGTCCTGCAGAAGTATTTAATGCTAAGGGTGGTAGAATGAATGACTGCAGGTGGTGACTGAAACAGAACGTTTGCAGAAGTTCAAGAAAGACCAAAGTTAGTTTCCAAGTTAATGATGGAGCAGTAGCTTCAAATACAGTCACTTTGCTTTTTGTTCATGCAAGGTAAATCTTATTACTACATGCCATCATTTTAGTGCGCCTTCTAAGTCTTTAATATTGTACACCATTTGCCTTTTTTAATAAAGTAGGTTGTACATCCATTTCATTAAGATGTAACAGTGATTAATCTCAAGTAGGAAACACTGACACCATACCAAACGTGCAGCACTCATACATGGATCAGACTGGCCTTCACAAAAATCATATTTTGTATGGATTCAAGCCACCTCAGACCTCAGATATGAGTGAAAGGCATTCTGAGAAGGATGAGCCCTGGTACTACAGCTCCCCCAAGCTGAATCCCACATACCCAGCCAAGTCTGATGTCTTTCCCACCTCATTTTCCCTCCCTCTGTTACACAAGAGGAATCATTACAAAGTCCAAGGCTGTGAGACTATTTTAGCATTAATCTGTGCCTGCAAGACAACATGAACACAGACATCCAGGGCTATGCTGGGCTTGGGCACTGTCAGAAGTTTGTCCTAAACTCTCAAAACACTTGATGTTGCTTCTATCATTTTCAAGACCTGACTGAAGAATATCTCTTTGAATATGCCTTGAAAGAGATGCAGAGGATATACAGCAAAGTAAACACTGCTTAGGGATAAGGCATAAATAAAGAAAAAAAAAATTTTAAGAAGAAACAACCCAAGAAAAAGCACCCAGCCCAGATTTAAAAGGAAAAAATGGCAAGGATTCAGAAAAAAAACCAAAAAACCCAACCCAGACAAAAAACATCAAGAGAGCCCATCATCCCAAACAAATAAAATAAGTAATAACAAAATGAAAAGCAGAGAGATTAAGAACTAAAAAAGTAAATCAGATTTAAGCCAGATACTTTTGGTCAGTCATGTTATATTATTTCCTACATTTCAATCAGCACGCACACACTCACCCAAATAAACTGCATCTTAATCCACATCAACTTGGTTTTGCTACTCAGCTCCAGATTACACCCTTGTCCTTCCCAGAACGGAGAGATTTTGTTAGGGTTTGGTCATACAGCCTGGCTCATCACTCTGTGCACTTTTTGGATCAACAGAGGCACCTCCTCTCAAACCTCTCCAACCTCCCCCGGAAGCATCTTCTTCAAACTCTTCAAAGTCAGTGCGCCTGGGTCACTCACAGCCCCAGTACAAGAGCAATTCCTCAGTGGTTGTAGGCCAGAAAACACACATGAGGATGGGGAGAAGACTTGTGGAGGGCAGGGGAGCAGGAAACAGGGAAAAAAAATACTGGAAGAAAAAAAGGAGGGCAAAAAGAAAAGTGGTATTTCCAAATATGAAGTGCCAATTAGGGAGGGGAAAAAAAAGTGAGAACCACCTCTTTCAAAATATAACTTTAAGATTTAAAATACATTAAAGGTGAAGAATCAGCCTTACTAGTCAATTAGCTATAGATTTGCTGGGTATGAATTCAGCTGCTAGTATTGCCTGAGCTTTCTCCACCCCCACCCTCCTCCCCCCAATCACTGTTTCATTGTGAAAGAATTTAATTATTATTTTCATTACCAGATGCATACATTATAAAATGAGCCTGCACAGAGACAATGAGCCCTTTAAGAAAGTAGGTGTAATAATGAGAATGATATGTTTACATTTTTCTGCAATAAAAATGAAGACATTCTCAACAAGGCTACTTTTTAAAATATACTTGAATAAAATAATTCATAATAGTCATAACACTAAACGTGACACTCCTCCTTTTCTTAAAAAAGGATTAGTCCAGTGCCTTGAATTTTAAAGCAACTTAAAATCAAATTAAAACAGGAGTTTTATTAACTTCTCTATCAAAAACTTCCAGAAAAATTTAACTTGAACACATTTCACAATGATGAAATAGTAAAGCTTTTCTGCTTTGTTCTTGAAAAAAAAAGTAATAATAATAAAAAAAATCTGTTCCAGAGACATCAATTATACTGCATACTCAAGGAAAGAATACTGCAGCCACCACATAATATGCTGGTATTCCAAATACACCACCAAAAAATTCAAGATGAAAAAAACAGTTTTCAAATGAAATACAGATACATGTATTTATTTATTTAGGAGTTTCGCAGCATAAACAAAAATCTCAAAGCCATGAAGCAATAAAAACACATTTGTATGGATACAATAGAAACAACACAATGGTAACATCTGCATATTACTTATTGTCTAAAATTACTGACTTGGGAACAACACAACCTGAGTTCTTGTGCTTTATGTGACCCTATTTAACAACACAGGGCAACACTCCAATTTCACCCAGGAACCAGGTTCAATAAATCATTTGCTGCTCATGGCCCACCAAGCACGCACTGGGTGATATAGAGGTAAGCACCAGGGCTGTCACCAGCACAGACCCCCCGCTCTCAGTAACAGTGTCCCTGTGGAGTTCAGCGTGTGACCACCTGTCACATCCACACACGCTCACCTGTAAATCCGTCACTGCTACGGGGGGACGTTCAACAATCCACTGCTTCCAGCTCTTGGAAGGTTCCCCCTGCTCAGGAGCTGGGGGAACCATCCACATGCACTCACATCTCACCAGGACTGTGCCTCGTAGCCGGGACCTACCCCTGGTGTCCACGGGCACCAACACCAGAGGAGCACAGAGTCATGGCATCGCTCCTGCTGCCCATGCAGAGATGGCACAAGGGCGATGCCCTTGCAATGCCTCAGCATGAATCTGCCCTACCTGGGCAGACCTCTGGAGGCCCTGGAATGCCAACTTCCATTTTGGAAAGGTGTTGAGTCTTTACTCAAGTAGGATGGAGGGCATCTGACACTTAACCACAAGCCATAATAACAGAGCACTCTTGTTTTCCCATTCTCAGATGTGGATGCCAAGCCAGGATTCACCTGACCAAATGAAGATGTTTACAGTGTAGGTGTCTGTATCTGAACAGGTCATGTTGGTCTCCCTTTACAGCCCATGGGAAGAACCAGGCTCTTTGACTGAACTCCTCCTACAGAACATGTCAAAAGGAGGTCAAATGAATCACATCCTACAACTGCCCGCTTATGTTCCCCGCCTGACAGGAGTTCTCCAGGATTCCTGTTTCTCTTTGCTGGATACGTTTAGGATCTTCCCTCCATTTCCACTCAAGAGTTAGACCTTAGTAACACAGGTGAGACAAAACCCACACTGTCCTAGCACCAGCTTAATCCTCCCAGTTTAAAAATTACTAACGAAGCACTGATTGTGTAAATTCCCAGCATCTCCCACTCAATCCAGTGGGTGCCTGCTCCCGGGTAACACCAGTCCTTCACATAACTGCTTTTAGTCACATGACACCAATTAGTGTGTTTATTTCAACATTATTTGTCAGCTTGCACTTGGTCCTTCAGTACTTTTCCTCTCAGATGTTACAAGAATTGCCTGACTCTGGGTAGTAACTCTTCTCATTAGCAAAGAAACTTCCTCTCTTTGTTGACAGTCTTCAAAAAAGACTTACCAAAAGATCTTTCTTTAGGTATGACCTATATATTTTCTTCTACTTTATTTCCTTAAGTGATTGATTTCTTAAGCCTTTTCTCTTTTGTTCTACACTTAAAAATATTATCCAATATCTGCTGAAACCTGTGAGTCTTCATTTGACTTTGAAACAAGCCACCTGCTCAGGTTTATCACCTCCATTATCTCTTATTTTTGCTTGTAGACACCTCATGTTTATTAGATAGAAAGAACTAAAGCAATGAATATTCTCAAGTTCCCTAATTCTACTTCTGATTTATTTCCTCATCTTTCCCAGAAACAAGTTACTTTTTTCCCTTACTTCTAGCCTCTAATTCCTCTTCTTTCTTCTCCTAAACCATACTCCCAAAGCTATCCAGAATCGAGACTGACAGGAAAAGGGTTAAAATGTGTTCAGAAAAGGGAGGTAAGTAATTTATTTTCTATCCTGTCCAAAGCAGACATGTCAAGCTGAACTCCCTCACCCTGTAGGGCCAGGCAGTCTCTTACCTGAGCAAAAAGAGACATGATATTGATGTACTGTTAGAAATTGGTTCCACACTGAACTAACGAGTCTTAATTGCTTAAGGCTTAAGATGAAATTTACCTCCCCTCTTCCTTCCTTATATCCTTCTATAACCAGAGTCATCTTGGTTGGCTGTTGGGCATTTGCCAACAAACCTTCAGACATCTCACAGCAGTTGTAGAACAGAGCTTTTCCAGGCCAAAGTTTTGACTGTATTTATATTCCAACAGTTTGTCACTCCAGCTTTGGCATGCAGTTGCCATGCAGCACTCCAGACAAAGTCCCTCCTCCTCAAAGCTACTTTTGATCCTGAACACTTTGCTTCAACAAACTGATCAACCTCATCGGAAATGTCACAGCTAAGAAAAAAAGCACCAAACACCTTCCCCTGGGGCAAAGCGGGCCCTATGACAGCCTGTTCAGCTGTGAAACTTGGGGATGGTGCTTTAAGCTTAAAGCACTTGGTGATGGTTTTAATGGTTTGACAAATCTCCTCCCTCAGAAGGAAGGAAGCTTTCCATGCCTGGCTGTAGAGTCTTCCACAAAGCTGAAAGAAAAATGCACTTCTCTAAATTTAACTTGCCATACTTTCAAACTGGTCTGTGTGAGGAAACGTCTTTTGCTTTTATTTCACGCAAAACATACAATTAAATTCTCTCAGGAGAAAAGCCCTTATGAATTAAGGCATGTACGCTATTTTTTCTTTCACATATATTTCACTTATCTTCCCACATGGCTCAAGTGGAAAAATCTTGGTGTAGTGATTTTAAACTCACATTAACCTGCCCTTCCTCAGGGGCAAAGAAGAACAGGAGAAGCACTGAGCCATTCCTCATCTCCATAGGCAAAGAAATAAGATAGGCCTGGCACTGAGCCCACCCAGCAAGCCGACTCCACCAGACCAGGTTGGGAGCACATTCCACAGGCAGAAGTACTTCTCGAAGAACTTCCTGCCAATAGCTACTTGACATTAAAAACTAGGATGATCTAGGTCAAGTATCCCAGTTGACATTAATTGCTATGTTGGATCAAAAAAAAAGCAGGCAGCCTCTCAGCCGGAGCTCAAGTCACATTAGGCTTAAAAGTAACTGAGGCCAAAACCTTGAGTTGGACCCAGAAGCCAAAAGGAAGCCAAGCAGCTGTTGAAGAACTGCCCCAGCATGTTCTTACCACTCCTGCCTCGCTGTGCGCAGCTGCCGACCGAAGCTGGGGAGCACTGACCAAGGACCGGCGATTCCGTGGCCTCGCACAGAGGCCACAGAGTCACAGACAGCCCCCGGGACACGCCACCTCTTGAGTGCATTTCTGCATTCTGATGCAGAAAGCTGGGGGCCTGCTGGCTGTACCTACCTCAGAAAACCAGCAAATTACAAAACACTTAGATAAAAGGACAGGCAAAACACTCCAGAGGCTGGTAAACTATAGTAGCACCTGCCTTTAGTGCTTTATCTCTGTTTGCTGCTTCTTTTTATCTCTACGAACTCTGAAGGCAAAGCATGTGCCATGTCCAGCTGGAAAGGAAAGATTACCTGGAAAAGCAAGTCATCTTTTTATTGATCAGAGCACAAGACCAGGTGACTCTTGGTTAACCAGAAAATCCAATGAGTTCTTCAGAACACCATGCCTGAGAGTGCTGGCTGGAGAGTAGTCAAAGCTATCACTGTTGACAAGTTAAAAACCAGAATAAAGGATTTAAAAACTGGGGAAGTTCATCTGGTATCAAAGACCTCAGATGATTTTTATTTATTTTTAAGGGAAGATGATTGATTAGGACCAGTAGTAATTTTGAGAAAGCACTTTAATTCAAACAAGAAAGAGAGAATTAATATTCACATTTTCAATCCCAGAGTTATCATCAGGGCCAAGGCTGAGAAGGTCAGGTTCTGGAACAACTGCTACCATGCGGAGGGTATCTCCTTCCAGATATTCCTCCAATTATTTCCAAAAATGTCTTACAGTAGATGAAGACAATTTTCAGGTACATGATGAGTTCATGACAAGAAGAAACAACTCCACAAGCCCTTTCAATTAATGTAGCTACAGCTGAAACAGAAAACAACTATGGGCTCATCTTACTTATCCACACATCTTGAACAATACAGCCTTTTATACAACAGGCATAAAAGGAACAAATTAATTTTTAAAGAGCAAAAGATTAAAATATATAGCTGTACTCCATAACTCATAGCAGGCTTCCAAATTGCAATCAGTATTTTCTTTTGCATTTAAGAACTTCTGAATCTTAATGCTTTTTAGACATCCAAGTGCCAGAAATAATAATTTTATTATAGATAACTGTCTGTGATTAGAATCTGACTATAGTTTTTGAAGTTCTCTGCAAAGCCTATATGGGTTAAGTGCCCATTTGTATTTTTATAAAACTTCTTTACAGTGCTGTAGTACAATACTCAAGCAGCAGACCCTGGGCTAATATTTAGCATACAACCTGAGAACCTCATGTAGACCTGAATACAGCTGGAAAACCTAAAGTCTACAGCAAGTCCAACAATATTTGTATTATTTTATTCAAAAGTTTAAAAATACAGATGTCAACTTCTCAAAGCAGGAACAGTATTTTGGAAAAGTAACTTATAGTAACTTATCAGTCCATTGAATTATTCAGCAATTACTGCACGTGCAGTACTACAGACCATTGACAGCTCATTTAGTTCAATGACAACATAAAAAGGCTTTCTTTCCCCCACATACAAGCTCTTTAGCCAGTAAAGATAACTAGCACTTTGTCCAAATTTTCCAAATAACAGTCTGGGGCCAAATACAAAACTGTGTCAAGGATAATCTTCTAAAAACTTAGCCAGTGCCATTTAAAAATAAATAATTGAAATCAAATCAACAACAACAACACAACCTCAACATGAAACATCTAAAACATATTTACTTAAGAAGCTGGGGTGCTTTTTCTACTTTACAGACCAGATCCAGGTGGGCCATAAAACGTTCAAATATTATGACAGTCGAAATTAACCCTAAATGTACTTGTAGGAGGAAGTGCATAGCATTTCTCCATGTAAGCCAACAGGAAGCACCACAGTCTGCTTGTATTACTGGGAGAAAGTCTGGTGACTCTCCCAGCAATTATGGACTAGAGCAGATCTTTCCCATGCCCATTTGGACATTAAGAAAAGGTTGTTCATGGAAAGGACAGTCAGTCAGTAGAACAGGCTCACAGGGAAGTGGTCATGGCACCAAGCCTGCCCGAGTTCAAGGAGCCTCTGAGGACACTCTCAGCCACATGGTTCAGTGTTAGGTAGTCCTGCAAGGAGCAGGGACTCGGACTCAACGAGCCTTATGGATCCCTTCCAAATCAAGATATTGTATGAGTTTATACACATATTTTCAGTCATCAAAATGTTGATAACCTATTAAGACTTCTCAAAAGGCTTTTTTTTTTATTTGGCAATATCCAATAGTGCTTTTTTTACTCCTTCATTCACAGAAAGACATCAGTACTTTTTGATAGGTCTCCTGCAGTGTTCAGAGCAAAGCTCTGGAACACCATGTATTGGACGGGGGTTACCTACAGAAATTCCTAATGCAGACAACTAATCAGCTGCACAGATTAAAGATTGAAACGAGTGGTCTTTGTTAATTCTTTTTTGTTTTTCTGAGTTGGTTTTGTTTGTTTAAACTAGTTTCAACTACCAAATGAATTCAGAAGTTACTGTAGCAATATTTGCCTTTTCATCCAAAACTAGGGTAGAATAGTCATTTATTAACCATGGCAGACTTGTATTTTACAATGAAAGAATGTAAAACATATGAGTCAGGGCTTCTGTTTTAATTATGTTTTAATTTCCTTTAGCAAAACTGGAGTAGAGTTTCTCATAAACCTGATTCAGAAACATCCTCTACCTAAATACTTATGTCTTTTCTTTACTTTGGAGAAGTGCTAAAAATAACTAAAACTGGAAAAGGAAGACAAAATAAAGAGGGCAACACTGACACAGTCTCTCAGAAGGAAACAGTTATCTTTTTGTTCAGAGAATTACCTATGTTACTCTTTATTTATTAACTTTTATTTAACCCATCTCTTGCTGCTGTTCTTGATTACCTGAAAGGAGGCTCAGGTGAGCCTACTTGAGGAGGGAGGCAGCGATAAAATATACAAAAATCATCACTTCCAGTCTCGTGCTTTCCTTTACTTCCACTTGTGCTCTCTTGCAAAGCTTTCCTTAGATATCCTCCAGCTCTCCCAACCTCTGATCAGTAACACCACTCTTTCCTCATCCTGCAGCAGGCTCAGGAAATAAAGATGGCACAAACGTTTCTGCTTTTCATATGAAAAATAACTGCACCTCTTTGAAACTGCTCCCACGAGGGCAATACCACAGCCCATGCCTGTACCAATGAAGTGGCAGGACTGAAACCGAGCCGTAATATCAATCTGTGTACTTTATGTGTAAGGAGTCACTCTTGCTATTCTCTTGTATTTCCATATCTAATTGAGTATGCCCAAGCTTTCCCTCACATGTGCAATGCCAGCCTTTGTGCAAGCAGAATCTCTCATGATTTGACAGCGGTTTAAAACAAAAATTCATTAGTGGGGGTTCAACAACTGGCACTGGTAATACAATCCTGACTGTATCATTCATTCACACAGGCAGCAGTGCTTCTGCCTCCATATGATGAGCTCAAGTAAGAGGGGTACTTTAATTTCTCAGACTAAAGCACAGGTGAGGTACCTGTTGCCTTTTAATCTCCAAGCATAGCAAGAAAAAACATAAAGATAAAAACCAAAGTAGGGGATATTTTTTCTATTTGTTTCTGAATAAAGACTGTCTGGTGAGAGGGTTACCTGTTGTCTCACCTGGCCTTAATTTTGTCCCTGTCTGCTCCACAGGCTAATCTCATGCAATGCACTGCCAGGAAGATGTTACCCTTCTTGCTAGTTCTATGCAAGCACCTTTTTCCAGTATTCTGTTGTTAAATAATGCCTCCATGCAATTACAACCCATGTGTTCGTCAGTGCTAGACTGAAGTAATGCGGACATAAGCCTGTGGGACCCTGGGATGCCTCTCTTGCCACAGATTTCCCTTCTGGATGCTCTGGCCAGCTTATTACCCCACACATTTTAGCCTGTCAAATTTTAACAGTCCCATTCTTACCCTGTTTTAGTGTGTGCCTGTGGTTTTCTGCTCCAAAACACAGTGGAGTGCTATTTCCAGCCACCATTTCTGGGCTCCTGTGTTACAAAACAATCATTAGCATAGGAAATGAAAACCACAGTCAGACTTGGGGCGGGGGGGGTGTGTGTGTGTGTGTGTGTGTGTGTGTGTGTGTGTGGAATCACTTGTTCCCTAAATATAATCTACTCCTTCCAGCAAAAGGAAACAACAATAACCAAACCACCAACTCACAGAAGACCCTACAGTTCCACCAATTTTCACATTAAGCTCCCCCTGGAATCAGAACATGGTATGGAGTTAAGAGACTGACTCCTCCTTGGAAAAGTCACATTTACTGCAATACAGCCATTAAAATGAACAACTAAAATAAATGTTAGTTAGCATATCAGAAACAGTGTTAACTGGTCACAAACTCAACCTTTACCTCTAAAAAGAGCTCACTTTGTGCCGGCAGTAGGGCTATTTCCCCTAAATTTAGGTGTGTTCCACTTAAGCCTGATGTTTTCTCACCCTCAGTGTCAAAGCTTATGAGAGCAGGAAGCACCGAAAGCGAACCAGGACAGGTTTCCTCCAGAAACTGAATAAATACTTTTAAGCATCATAAACATGCAATTTGGCATGTTGAAAGAGATGCAAACAGATATCCCTTTAAAAAGCCCCTTTTAGGACCAAAATAGTTTATGTTCCCTTTCTCACAGCTATATGTTCACATGCCCTAATCTATTTTTAGAATGTCCTTCCTAGATTAATTTTTAAACTCAAGTCTGGACACTTTTCCCCCTCTCTCTGCCCAGATATCCCTGTTGAGTCTGTTCCACTACTGGAGGCTGCAAGGACATGGAAGTCAGCCTGCCATGGGTTTGCATCCCACCCTTTCCCACAAAAAGCAGAAAAAGACAACACAGGGATGGAGAGCCTGTAGAGAGAGGAACAGGGCACAGCACTTACAGGGCAAGAGCCATAACTTCCTACAGCAGGCATGCTATTATATGTACTTTCTGTCACAGCAGATGATGACTTAAAGCCATCTCATGAAATGCTGCAAGGCTTAAAAAGAAGGAAAAAACCAGCTGTTCCCCAACTTCCAAAGAAAAGAGTATAAATAAGCATACCTGCCTTCATCCATGAAGTAGCCAGCCCACACTTAGGCTTGACAGCATCTCTCTAAGAGAATAAACCCACCATAGACTTTACAGGATAAATACATAACTAAACCTTCTGGCAGTTCTCTTTACCAGATACAATTCTACAGCTTTAGCTACATTAGCTCACAAATGTGACAATTTTAACCCAAGGGTATTTATATGCTTTTATTTAGAAGGGTCTTGTACCTGAAAGTCTGCATACATCACAAATCTTTTGAAAGGAAACAGATTACAGACAACCACTGATGTCAGTGTGAACTATTTAAGGATTAGTAAGTTGCTTTGGACTAAGCCAGTTCTTCCCATTCCACTTACTAACAGCTGGGAAAAACAATGTAATGGTGATTAAAAAGGAGGGAGTAGGGGGGAGGAATTTAACCAGCTACTTTACATAAGATGATCAATGAGCAATTTCTGTGGACTAAAATTTAATCTGACATTAGTTCAGACTTCCGTTATTTACGTCTGTAGTCCCAAGGAGTGGTAAACAGCACTTGTAAACTGAGAGGAAGCTGTGCCCACAGACCACAGCGTATCAAAATATCCAGTGCTGGTCAAATCCAGTGGGAGACAAATCTCCCAGCCATACCATGGTCACTGAACTCCTCAAACAAACCACTTCTGCATTTCCAGACAAAAATGTGTTCCCCACGTTACACAGGAGCAATCTGCAAAGACCAAAGAGCACACATGAGGTAACAAAAGAGAGCTAGTAAGATATTACAGATATTACACCTTTTTCTTCTCTTCTGTGATCTCATTTTAGCAATCACCAGTTATTTCTACATATCTTAAAGAGACTCACTTGTAAATAAAAAATACAGAAACACAGTGCTGCAACACACCAGCACTCGTACAGGGAGTTAGAACTCAGGAAAGTGAGTTTACGAATTATGTTTACACATTTTTAATATAGTCTAATGATTAAATCAAAAAGGAAAATAGTAAGGGTATTTGCCCTTATCTTAATTAGCAAGGCTGTTTATGCAGGCTGAAAGGTAAGCATGTGTTTATTTCTCCATCTCATTTTTATGTATTACAACTGAAGAGCATTGCGTTATTTGCACTCTTGAAATTGTAGAAGCCTCCAAACAATTTCTGCAGAAATGATACTTAAAAATTTCACATTTGATCCATCCAATCAAGAGCTATTTTACCCAGAAAGATTAAGGCTCTCACTTACCAGAAAGATTCAAACACTTGCAAAATAAACACAATTTATACCCTTCCCAAACTTCTATCAATACAATTTTCCCCCTAAAATTTCTACAAGTAAATCTCATCACTAAAAAGTTCAATTATGTCATGAAGTGATTGCCCTAATTCTTCCAAACAAGAATGTATGGAGTCATTTGATACATATCTTAACTACAGAATCTAAATTGGGATTGAAAACCAACCAGCAAAACACAACCCCAAAACTGACACCATCTAAAAAGCTGACCACAGTAGGTGCTTTATCCCAGACAGACGGAAGAGATTCAGGAACTGTAAAAATGGTTTCCATCCATTACTTTCCTCTCAGTCTTCGAAGTATTTGCTGTTCCCAGTATTACCAGCTCTGCTATACCTGTTGTTATATGCTCTTTCACACAGTCTCTCTCCTGTCTACATTATATCTGCAATATTCAGAAATATTGCACTATCTTAAATTACTTTCCTGGATTATTTAAATAACCACTCCTATTTCTACAATCCAGGCCATTGTGCATGAGTTTTCTGAATCCTGAAGATGATCTCCATGAGACATAGGCAAGTTTTTAGATTTAAAAAAAAAAAAGAGAATTAAAAAAAAAAACACACATAGGACAGCTGCATCTCCAAGCAACTCACTTCGCTCAGCAAGGAAGAGAAGCAAGTGAGGAGACAACACACCCTGACTTGTGCCATCCCCCTGCAGGGAAGGGACCTTCTGCAGAGGAATGGAACAGGTCACCAGGGTCAGCAGCACCGCCAAGGATAAACCTGACAAAGTCCACCTGCCACAGCACCAAGCAATAAGCTAACAAAAATTAGATCAGATAGCAGACCTCCAAGTGTTTATAGCCCATGACTCAACTTTCCCTCCTGTACAGTGACCTTTACAGAGGACAGGAAAAAGAGGCAAGCATGCTTATATGTTAAATTCATACAATCCATTATCCAAAAGAGTAACTGATATCAGAGGCTCTAAATCTACTTAAGAAGCAGAACAGCAGTGGCCTACGATATGCCCAGAAGGCCAGAACAGAGGAAATTTGATTGGTTTTGTGCTCCTGGTATCTTGTGAAACATGTGCAATTTTTCTCAAAGAACATAGTAATAAGGTAGAAGACACAGAAGTAGTGCGATCATCAGCATAAAGAGGATATTTTAAGACCTGCTTTAATGCTCAAGTTCAGTTTTGCAGAGACAGAATACAGCTGACATTTGCCTGGACAAGACATCAGAGCTGGAGGAACTATACAGCATTGCAACCCAAAATACTCAGCATTACCCCAAAAATAGTGTCCAAATACTGCTCACTTCCTCTATCACATGTTAGAATACTCTGAAAACAAAACCAGAGCAGGGTAAGGCAAAAGTGAAATTGCCTGGAAAGCCTGAAGGGCACACTGAACAGACCCTTTTTTTCACTTAGGAAATTCACAGTAGAGTATCACCAATGGTAAAACTTGAAGTCCAGAAGATAAAGTTCGACCAAGTGACCTTTTACGCATTTCAGATCAAAAACCAGTTGGGTCATATGCATGCTGAGATAGCCTTGGGCATATGACAAACAAGCTTAAAAAAAAACTTTGTGAGCAAGCACTCAAGACAGCTGTGTTCAAGAGCTATATCCAAGAGACACAATCAAACTTTCATGTTTGATATTGTAATCTAAAGACGAGCCAGAGTTCAGTAAACAGTAAATGTGATTCTGCACAACCTTGTTATCTTTTCATCTCAACAGTTAAACCTATATGAGGGAGTGCAAAGAGGTTACAAAATACTATCAGCACAGTTTATTAAATGGTCCTTTTGCATTTATTTTGTAGCAGGATAAAATTTAAGGTAGCAGAGACTTAAACACCGGTAAGTTAGAGGACCAGGACTGATTCTTTAAAAATCCTTTGGACCTCCACAGGCAAATTTCTTCACAAAATATTGCACTCTTATGTGGCCACTGTTTACCAGATTGGAGCAGTTTTGCTTTTAGTATGTTAGCTAAGCAAAACCGAATGGCAAAGGTGCATAGATTTTTCCCTGTTTTCCATAAATAGGCCCTAAAGTAACAGATTAAGGTGAATTTTGTCTGGGTTTTGCCTTTCCTCCCCACAGCCATACACCTCTAGAGATCCATGATTCTGGGAGTTCTAGAACTTTTAACATATGATCTTGGAATTCAGGTAAAATTTTGGACTACAGAACTCAACAGCATCACTCCTGATTTCAAAACTGAAGGATTTCACACTTATCTGTGGTCCACCTCCCCAACTCCCCCAATCCTTTTGGACCATTATATTCTGGTTTGAACTTTAGCTTCTTACCCTCTTCACATCTCACTCAGGGATTTTGCTGTCCACCTTCTGAAAGCACCTTTAGATCGCTTCAATTTATAGTAGTTACTATAAATTCAAGAAAGGACAATAGCTTGGTTTATCTCCACACTTAGGAAGCAGAGAATAAAACCTGAAACCTTCAACTCTTACAAAAACGGGAGGGTTGGGGAGGTGAACACCTCATAAGTAGGAAATCCTTCAGCTTCGAGATCGGGAGTGATGCTGTTGAGTTCTGCAAGGGTGCTTTTGGGTTTGAGTGACAGGGTATCGCCACAATCCAGAAACAGTTAAATAAGACTGTGCATTGAACTAATGAGTGTTTGAAGTATATTCTCATTGTTGCACAATTTATGTTGCACATAAAATTCAAGTAATTCAGAAGAAAGTTAGCTACCTCAACAGCGAGGAGCCCACATCCTTCTCTTGTTAGATGAGAGAAAATACAAAACCAAGTATTCTACAAAACAAACACAGCCAGCAGTTCTTGTTACCCAGATGGATCTAGAAAGCTGTACAGAAAGTTGTGTCCACATTTCACATAGCTTTGTCCTTCCCCACCAAACTCAGTACAGTACAGGACTGGCAGAACACCCTTGCTTGGATCCCCCACCCCAGGCAGGATGTCTGCTTCTCCATCTGGGAGCTGCATTCCTCAAAAAACACCATGAGATTAAAAAGGTGTGGGAAAAAGTTTTTTGGGTGTCTTTTTGTTCTGTTTGATATGACACTTGTCACGTACTCATCTCTTTGCCAACTACAAAAACTTCTGAGTGGAGGGAAAAAACAAAAACAAAACCACAACCCACTCAGGCAAGCAATTTTTTCCATAAATGATAAGCAAAACAACTATAGCCAAACAAAGTTGAAGGCTACTGACAAGAAAATAGAGACCTAGGCCCTGTTCTTTCTATTGCCTGAGAAATGAAGGCAGAAACCAGTATCTTGATGTTCTTCCCTGCTGTTTCACGCTGCTTTTTCTCTGTATTTCTGCAGCAGTGGGAATAAAGACAAAAGAAGCACCAAAGAACAAAGCACGAATCTCATTCTGGCAAAAACAGGGAGGGGGAACAAAGGACAGAGTGGAAGTGGATGGACTACTTATAGCAATTATTGTCAAACATTTTTGCACTTCCTTCCTTAATGTAGCTCCTTTTGTACACAAAGGCCTCCAAATAGTTCTGAGAGGTTCCCTTTGTAAAACAAGGAGAAAGGAAAACTGTAATAAGACTATGCAATGAAGATAAATTTTCCCAATAATGCAAGCTACAGGAAACACATGGAGGTCAAATAAAACTATTATTTACCTTTTCAAACACTATTTTCTTCAGCTGCTAAATAAAAACATTATGAAGCCATTTTACACAGTAAAATTTAACCTTCTATTAACCTTCCATATTAAGTAAACAAACCTTTCTAGCCAATAAGCATCATTGTGAACTCTCCGAGATGATAAGCAATACCTTAATTACATTCATTTACATGACTTTGAAATTGTTCCAGACCAAAGTCAACAACTACAAGGTCAAAGAGTATGGAAATCTAAAATAAGGAGAAATCCATACTCGGCCAGTTTACAAGGATGGTGCAGCATCCTTTCTAACCCAGTTTGCAAAGGGTCAGGGATCCCAACCAAGTAGTCGTTTTTCATCAATTACATTTAAAAAGCAAACCCTCTGAAGCACCAAAGAGAAAGTCCATCCTTTCTTTTTTTTTTTTTGAAGACTATTCAAAGTTGAAAGCAATGGACACTTCAGAATTGTTTTTGACGCCTAATGGCCAATCAAGCTGTATGAATACCTTATGCAAATGTCTTACAATATTCTAAATGAAAGCCACAACACAAAAGATACTTTTAAAAAATACATCCATACCACTGACAGCTAGTGAATATTTGATATAGTACCTTTATACTTGGGAATGCTACACTGACAAGTTTACAACTTTTAGAATGCTGCATGAAAACCTTCATTATTTCATCCCTGCTACACTTAGAACAGGAAATAATAATAATGCCCAAACAGCAATTATAAAAAAACTTTTAACAATGACTGTTGCAAGAAACTTCATAAAATATGTTCTGCCCTGAAACAGCAGAAAAGTAGACACAGAATCCACCCATTCCCAAGATATTAGATAATGGCTCAGGTATGATCAATAGCAATCAAATTAGCCAAAATAGAGCATACATGCATGCTGCACTAATGGATCATTTCAGGATTACATTTTGTGTATTATGGCCATGAAATTATTACAAATATATATATAAAAAAATCTAAAGTACAGCTTTTGGATTTAGGCAGTCCCATATCAATAGACTGAAGCTGACAACATTTTCTTAGTATTAAATTAGATAAATCTCCCCGCACCCTACTTTACTAGCCAAGCACTTTTTATACAACTCTCAAGCCAACAACCTTCTGCAATTTAAGTATGATTTAGTGCAAGAGAAGCAATGAGTATTATAAAATTTACGCTTGTTCACCTTCTCTCCCCACAGAGAAGGGCAAGACGTTTTTTCATGTAAATATGTATTAGATCCAAATCATTTAAATAGATATTATTCCATAGAGAACATGATGCTGCATATGCCCATTTCAGCTCCATGTTACTAAATAAACTGCAAGATAATGATGCTGCCTTGCTCATCCTAAAGGACACTGAAAATATTTCTAGGCATTTCAAACAGAAGTAAAAGGAAGAGACTTTCAGAAGAAAAAAAGAAAAACTAGGGTGGCTCTTACAAAGCTTCCTAAAGTAAAGATAAATTACTGGCAAATTAGGAAATCTCTTTAGGAACAGGTCACAGCTGCCACAGGAAAAAATATAGCTCAGGTACATAGAATCTTTATAGTATGAATAGCACATCATTGTTATCAACCACTTTCATTTCTTTTAAATGGAGAAGGGAAAGATAATCACGTTTGCAAGGAGAAAACCAAGAAACTTTAGACAGGTGACTAATCCGAAAAGTTAATGTAGAAATGCTAAATGCAAGGTGCCAAATGCTAATTTGTCTCTAATATGTCTCAGCTATATTTAGCTACAAGTGTCACTGCTTGAATGGAAAAGAGACAGAATAGGGAAAATTTAAACAGTGTCTTAAAAATGAGAGCTTTAAGCATTCCTTTCAGGTGAATGCATATACATCTCCCTGCTTTTCACAAAATGCACCAGAAGTTAATCAGCATGTTACACAAAATGCATTTTAAGTTAACAATTTATTTCTAAATCATGTCTATATTAAGTGAGGAAGACTGTCATTTGACTTGAAGCTATCACATACCATTTGGGCCACAGTCAGTTATCTTACAATACAGTCTGACCTCTACTTGATTTTAAAATAGGATCATCACCTTCAACTGTGTATGAACCTTGAACATTATCAAAACCAGTTTTATTGCATCAACGATTTATTAATAGTCTTTTATTAATAGTAATGTAACTTTGACTTTACAAAGTCATAAAGATGACGAGAAACACAGTCAAGACTTATTGTGCTACCTATTTTATTTTAGGCTTCTAAGGCAACCTCATGACACAATCAGAAAAACTATCCTGAAAGTAAGAGCTACAAAGGAAAAACAACAGAATAGGCATGTATCGTCCCAGTTCAACAGTAGAGCAGGAAGGATACAGACGGCATAATGAGTTCAGACAAATGCTGAAACCTTTCAAGTACCAAAATTGTCCTGTAGCCAACTGTGCTTGGAACTGGAGAACTGCTCGTGCTGAGACAGGTAACTTCTGGACAAGCACACGAGCAGCGACTGCAGCAAGGAAGAGGCGTGAGCCTTACGTGGGAATGCGCTAAGCCAGATTCCACTTCCAAGCAAAGCACTACAGAACGCCCAAAGCCTACAGGCTCTCATTCAAAACAAACCTGAGGAAGGAGGAAATGTTCCTCCCAGAGTGTTTCTGGTTCCAAACACTCACCATGGCACCCCTGCTGTGCGGTCACTTTTAGAGCTGCTGGCCCCACTGCACCACAATTTAAACAAAGAGCGGCTAAGTTATATTCTATAACTGGCATTTACAGCATCAGCCTTGGACTCCTAATCTTTACCAGACGGGCACACAAATCAATCTATCAGCTCATAAAGGTATGCTTTTTAACCTCTAAAACAGATGGGATTGCCCAGAAACGTCTGGCATGTCAAACTGCTAATCACGGCTGCCCTTTGCACAAAATAACCCACTTAAGTTGAGGCATGGTTGCACTGTAACAGACATTAGTCTGTGGGAAACCCATTTAACTGTCACAGACTCCCGCCACTCTTGCTCTCCCTTAATTAAGCCTAATGCCTTATGCTTTGACCTTTTGTTCTAGCCTATTAACCCTATCTAGTACAAGTTCAAATATGTTAAACTTAAAAGTTTGCTGTAAAATATTAAATGCCAAGCTACAGAAGGAGTGAGGGACGCTTCTCTACCCTGCAAGTTACCAACCCCTTTTCCAAATTTCGAAGGACTACGTTAGTCCCCAAAGACAAAATATGTCCAAACGCTAATCAGTTTCACAACAAAAAAAGTGGAGTTTCTTCCACTGGCATAGCCTGCTTTTTCTTCTTCGGAGGAGAGAGGAGGGTGAGGAAAAAAAAAAGAAGTGAAAACTTCTGTTTGCAACTTCATGTCCTCAGGCTTTTGTGTTTTTATCCAACAAGAAAAGCACATGCTATCAGCCAAGATCATACTGCACTCATTTGCTGTTCTCTGAAACCCATCATTAAAAATAAGACATAATTGGTTTACAGTGACCAATTTCTCCTCAATTAAAGGCTGCCTCTGCCAACCCTCCTCACACTGAGTCACCATCTTGTTCTTTTGACAAGATAGTTACACTTACTATTAGACTGTAATTCTCATCTGCATCTCCAGGCGAGTTGCATCCTTTGAAGTGTCTCAGACTTGCATAGACTTAAACAAGGACATAATGTATACATTCTAGCTACACACTTTTCGTTTTATGCAAGCTCAACTAAAGCATGGCTGCCTTCTGCTCCACTGTCTCTTAATTCATGAAGGGTACACAGCACCAACAAGACCAGCAGTTATGTTTCTAGAGCAGGACTCTTCTGGAGAAAGTCTACCCTAAGGGTCCAGAACTCTGACTTAAACAAGAACTCTCATTCCAGCAACAATAACAAACCTCTGATCAAGACACTACTGCACTCCTCAGTAAAGCTATTTATGTATGCAATGCAAGCTTGGTATACCAACAGAGGTATTTCACAATTAGTGCTCATAACTAGTAAACAAACCTATTCCCCACTCCAAAAAAAAAAGAATGATAAAGCTCATAACTGCTTTATAATATTGGTAAGAAACAGAAAACAGAATGCAAACCGTTGGGATTACCAGCCATGTATATACACTGACAAACATGTTCTCAAATGTTTAGCTTAACCACCTTACTGACAAGCTGAATACGTGGTGCAACATCCTTGTTTACAGCTCATGCTTCTGCAACCCTGACTAAATAGAACTGCTTTAAAAAGAGGCAACAATCTTGAACCAAAGCTTTGGATTACTTTAACTGTTTTTGAAGATGTGAGAGATTTCAAAAAGCTTGTTGCCACAAAAGCCATTGTCTACTAAGTTCTATGAAAGCTGTATAAGAGACCATCTGCTGCTGATCACAACAATTCTCCAGTTTCACATTGCTAATTAATTACTTGTGTTTTAATTCCAAAGTGCCTGTCTTACTGATTCTAAGACCAGCAAGTAATACCATTAACTTTTCTGTATACACAATTGCTCAGGCAACTAAGATGCACTACAGTAACACTCAACTCCTTTTTTTTTTTTTGAAAAGTCAAATAGAAAACGTTGTGGGGAAAAATGGATCTCTCATATCAATTTCTGATTATTTCCAAAGCACTGCTTTTGGTTAAATCCAAATCCCTACAATTTAAGAAGCACATATATTTTCATATTTTCTAATGATTTCAACTTGGCCATATTTTATTGTGTTGGAGATGCTCAAACTGCACTACACAGACCAATACTGTATTCAAGTAAAGTCATGCAACACATGGATTTATTAAAAAAAAAAAAGATAAAAATATATCCTTGCATCTGCAATCTGTGTCATTACAATGGATATGAGAAGTTCTGCAGGCTGGGATTTGGTATGACTTCCTCCAGCTTCTAGACCTTCCCTACTAATGCTCGCAAAAGTTGCCACTGGAGGCAATGCAAATGAGTCCTAAGAGAGACCAGAAACAAAACAACAACTGCTTGTCAACCATTACATGCCCAAATTATATTCTTTATGCTCATCAGCATTCTCAAGTTCTTAGGCACGCATGTAGGCCCACCGAGGACAGTGGGGCTACTCAAGTGAATAAAATGACTCACAAACCAAAGTGCATATACATAAGCAATCACTGGACAACACTCAGGGAATTATTCCCTGGTATCAAAGAAAAATAGGATTTAGGAAATGGGAACCAAGGGAGCAGATCCGAACAAAATGACAGTGATGCTAAATGTCTACAAGCCATTGCAATGTAGTATCTAATAATGATTTTACGGTGACGGTCCCTTGCCACACAAGCTCAATTTGGATCTGTTTTATTTAAAAAATAAGAGAGATGGTAACACAGTAAGTGTTATTTAATCTTCTCTTTCACTCAGAAATTACATGTAAATCAAGCTCTTCACTGTTTAGACACCTCACAAACGTGGGCTAAACTTTCAGAACTTAACAGAAAATTACAAAAAGTTCAGACGTTACAAAAATATTTATTTCTCTTTAATCAGCATACATATAAAAAAACCCCCAACTCTTACAGAAAAAGAGAGAGATTACCTTGAACATTTATCACTTCAAAACATATTATAATCCTAAAAGGCTTATACATGGCACACAGTTGTCTGACAGCTTTGGCAAGACAAAGAACAAACCCCAAACCAAAGAGACAAGCTAAACAACCCAAACAAATTATTTACCTTGAATGTGGTTCCATTAGGAAAGGTCTTCCTTCAGGAGTCCAAGGACGCATCAATTTTCTTCCTCAAAAATTTCATGCTTGATCTGAAAAAAACAGCAGAAATCACCCTATGAAAGTCTGCACATCATTTTTTCCTACCTAATATGCCTCTATCTACTTTCTTACTGGTGGTGAAACAGAAAGCAGTGCTTTATTTTGGCTAGTATGAACTGCAAGTAACATTTTTATTTCAGAAGAAAAATATCGTTCTGAACTTCAGAAATCAAAATCTTCCAGACAGAACCACGAGTAAAACTAGTAGAAACAACTCATGTTGTCTAGACTTGTACTGACTAAGGGGACATTATTTCTGCAAGAACAAAATCCACATTCAACTCTAAGCCAGAGTCCTCTTTTCCATCCTTTCATTCAAAAAACAGCTGTCACATGAAAGCCCTCCTTCCTATGTAGTGGTTACTGCTTAACACTTCAAACTTGCACCCATGAACATCAAAATCAGTTTTTAAAGAGCCTCTATTAATTTACATATACATAAGGAAAAGACAAGAGTGTAGTGTAACAGGTGAGCGTAATGCTAAATGCCACAAAATTAGTTAGAAAAAATAAACCAGTAGAAATTGTAATATTTGCTTTTGAGAGATTTAAGAATAGTATGCAACACTATTTTATTTTAGTTAGAAAATGTTATCCATTACAATCACAAACTTAAAAGTTCTCAGCACTTGTCTACTATTCTTAAATGAAATGTTGCTAAAGGTTGCAAACTAACGGCTAGCCCAGATCATTCTTATTTCTACTGTTTCAGCCTTGTTGCTGTGACAAGCCTCACTATTAAAGGTCATCAAGGTACCACCCAAGAAGCAAGCTTATTAGTTAAATTTAAACACAATAAAATACACTTTAAAGAATGAAATAAAATAGACTTTCTCCACCACCAAGCTGAACTCCCCCCCTCTCCTGCTTGGCAATGGGAGAGTTCCTCTCCTTATCTCAACACCTTTTGCTTCTGTTCCCACAAAAATGCACACAAAAGCTTTTTAAACACTGAGGACCCCACAGGTGGGTAGGATAGAGAGGGAAGAGTGGGAAGTGTGTTTGCTGGGGACACATCTGAGCATTTCTTCCTCCACAAAACCACTTGGGTTCAAGCCAGATTAGAGAAAACATCTAACTCTGACCACTGCAATGTGCTTGCTAACTGGGAAAAAAGATACAGGTGTTGATCAATGGGTCATCATCCAAAAAAACACCTATTCAAAGCTTTCAGATACATGAAATAACAGCAGCATGCTGGACTACTGCCAGCACCAAGACCCAACAAAAGATGCCCAACAAAAGAGCCAATTAAGCTGAAAAATAAGTAAATACTCCAGAAAACTATATGCAGACACTATTTTAAATCTTTCTTCCATATACATCACAAAATGAAAAGGTAAGTTGCACCACAGAAGGGGCGCAATCCTCAACATTTGTATTCAATTGGGGGGGAAAAAAATCGACCACCACAGTAAAAATAAATGGAGACATGACAGGTACAGTGACAAAGGTGCTAATAAACATATTTCAAAGCCTTCTCAACTGCATTTTACTGAAAGGGTAAATAAGCTGGATGTGCAATCTTTTGTGGCCAATGAAAAACAGGACAAGAGATCCCACAGAGCAGAAGAAAGCAGCACTATTAAAAAAACATACTCATCTTTTCAAGTCACCTGAATTTGAGAAAAATAGTTAATTTCAGTATTATTATTCTATACTATAGAGGTAGACAAAGTGTTTGTCACCACTGACAAATGGGTGAATTTAATCATTCCTACTTCCAAGAGAAGACAGATTGCTATCTAGTAGGGAAAAAACACAAAACAACGCACAAAAACCCACTCCATACAGTATTGCCATCAAGGTTCAACATATAGATGGGATTTCTTTAGGTCAGCATTAAATAGTCTTTTTTGTGTTGTTCCAAGTGACTACAAAAGGTTTATGAGACTTCAGTTCAAAGACAACAAAATTTGCTACTTCGGGGAAAAAAAAAATCCATATTCCTTCAATATGTTTTAAAAATTGAGGAGAAAAAAAAAAAACCAAAAACTTTTCTATAATACTTCATTCCCAAACACTTCACATCTGGACCACTTGCTTTACAAACCTTATAGTTTTTGGAATGTTGATTTGTTTTGTATTATGGACTACCAGATGAAGGATAGGTGATGACACAAACACCACCACCAAGGCCATCTCCTAGAGCAAGAACCATCATTTCTTTCTACACCTGAGGCAAGCCCTGCTTTTGCCATCACTGAAAAGGCCTTTTCAGTTCACTTTCCCTCTCTTTTTACAGTGGGATGGGCACAGAGAAGAAGCAGAAAGCAGGTAGCTATGAATCTTAAAGTTTGCTATGGAAAAAAAATCAGAACAGCAATACCAAGTCTAGGACCAATGAGATCAGAAATACTGTTCATCTGTGAGCAGGACTTACTGCTTGGACACATTTCAACACACTGAAGTCAACTTCATTGCCTACTTTTTGGAACAAATTAAATACTCCCTTATTTGTTTTCAAATAATAATTTCATCCAAGACTGGAACACATTTTACATCTAGTGCCTGATCTCTTCACGAGGACTCCCTCAACTTCTTTTTTGAGAGGAGGAAGATCATCCCCCCAGAAGTCTTTCACAACACCGAGCTTCCTTCCTACATTAAACTCAGCCTCTTAGAAACCAGTGACTAAAACAGAAGATCTGTAGCTTCTGCTTTTAATCTGATTTTGTCTATAAGCAAAATTGGTTTTCCTCTGCTGAAAGCAATGGTATTTAGAAATAAGTGGTATGAAAACAAAATTTCACTCAAGACAGGCAATTAAACAAGAGCAATGAGCTCCAATAACAATTTAAGTATGAGAAGACTATGCCAGGAGGGGGTTGACCCAAGCTAAGATGTCTAGCAACTGCTTCTTCCCCTTTGTACACATGAATATTTATTTACATGAGTTTTAGTTCCTATTCTCCTTCTTCAACCATCAAGCCAAGTGACCTGCAACAGACAGCCAAATAAATTACCAAATTAATTCTTTCAAGTGCTAAATAGGTCCGCTAGCATTTCCAAGTATTTGAAATAAATAATCCAGAAACCCTAAAGAGCAGGCATTCATCTTTACCAAAAGAATACCTCTGCTCAGTTTTCCCAAGGAATATCTTCCCACTGGGAAACAGGAAAGTTTTCATGTGATCCCAGATGTTCACCCAAAGCACTGCCTGCCAACCCTCGTATGCTGTTTTCTAATGCAGTGTTTTCTAAAGTAACTAGTGAAACCCTAACAGCAAAATATCCAAAAGCAATGCCACAATCCTGTTAAATAATTTCCCCTTAGCTCTCCCCCTCTTTGCTGCAGGAAGGCCAGCACAGCTCAGAGTTACTGTTCTTATCATTTTGGCCTGTTGGCAGGAAGAAAGAGCAAACCACAAATGCTGTTACCATTAGCCTTTTTGTCTTTAGTTCAAGACTGTTTAGACAGACTGTCCAATTTATGGTTTTTATCTTTATTGTACATTTATGCATATTCTTTTCACACCACCTCCTCCTGTTCAGGCTTCATTCCCTACCTATGTACCTTTCCGCTTGCCTGTCATTGCCTGCCCTCCTGAGCTGCAATGCAAAATTTGCACTTCTTAAATACCCAAAAGGGTATTTATCCTTTTTAATCCATAGGATAGCTATCCTATTCACCCTGCCTCCTGCTCATCGCTCAGCACGTGGGAGATGAGCCCTGCCCTGCCTGCAGGCCCCATGCGTGGGACGGCAGCCACCAAACCCCCTCTGGAAGAGGGGCTTGTGCTCCCAAACCAGGCACCCAGCTGGGAACCCCACGCTCTCCCCAGGCTCCCTTCTGGATCCCCTCCACTCCCTGTACATTCACATAAAGGAAAAAGAAACACAACCACAAGACTTTTGGGGTTTGAGGTACAGGCAAGCTCTGAAGATCTATTCTAAAATGATAATTCATAAAAATATTATGGTCTTCATGTCTTCTCTGATAGCCCTGCAAGGAGGTGTCAAGCACAGCCCTAGAGCAGGACAGCTGACTGGGGGAAATGCGACTCCCTGGCTTTGCCTTGGGCAAGTTTATACATGTGCTTGGCACAATGCAAAACAGAGTTTATCTTTTATTATAGTCATGTCCCACACTGTCAATGGTAGAATTAACAGTGTTCCCACTAACAGTGATAATAAAGCTGACATTATATAAACTTTTTGCCAATGTTCAAAGCCTGAAAAATAAAGTTAGCTCTGAAGAGACAAAATAAGCTTTAAGCAAGCAAGACTTTGTCAATTCTTTTAAGCAAATCCCGCAATAAGCAAAACTACAGGCAAATACGATCACCATAAAGTTAATTCACGTTTGAGTTCTACAATCTTTACTGAGTCACTTAAAAAATTTTTCCTTGATACCTTTTACAGAACAAATTTACCCCGAACACAACTATGAAACACCACAGGTGATGCAGCCAGTGATTAGATCACCCTTTTAAGTTTACAATATAAAAACATTATTTACTTTTACTTCTTTATTAACATCGTTTTTATGACTGTAATAAATTCTGGTTAGCACATCTTTCACTTTATAAAATGAAACAAGTATGGGGAGCAGAGAAGAAGAGCATGTTTTCATCTGCAATTTTCTACCTCAAGGCTAACGGGGGAAAAAACCCCAAAACCTCAATCCAGCATGGTTTGGCATTTGACTGCATGCTGTACTCTCTGCATGCATGGCCTAGAAAAACCTGAAAGCCATTGATAGCTCTTGCTCATTAGATGACCCAGAAGCACAGGGCAATCTAGCAGCAGGTCAGATTTCACCCCTGCCCAAAACATGCAGTCACTACTCCTCACCTCTTCCATCCCACTCACAGAACACAAACACCCTTACATATGCACTTCACTCACAACTAACTCACTGCTTGCTTTGGAGTCCATGTCAACTCTATCTCAGGAGACCACTGACAGAACAACAAGTAAAACTTCTCAACCACAAGTTTGGGAAGACAGCTGCCTCAGACAGCAAAAACCCCAAACCTGCCTGAACACCGTTCTCTATCAGAACTTTTGCCTTCCAAGATGTTAGCTACTGATGCCCATATAGTAAGAATTATTCAGATGCCATTAAATCTGATCCCAAGCACAAAATACCCTCAGCTCAGAGAGCTTTTGTCATCTGGCATCCTTATGTGTCACTCTCTCATGTGTTCAGTCAGCCCTAGAAACAGTAAATAACGTTTGAGTATTAAAGAAAACGTTTCCTACTTGCTCAGGAATACACCACCCCCCTTCCACAAGTGACTGCTTCCTCCCCATAGGTCTTCACAGATTGGATTCGCACTCTTTGTTAAATAAAGCTTTACGGTATCTCTGAACATTTATAGTGCCATGACTCAGTTAAATTCTAATCAGCCTGTGAGCTGTCTGACACTGCAGCAGGTCCCCTCAAAATAAAACAAGGAATAATATAGTCTACAGATTCCAGAAAGACGAGACAAAAGAGGAAAACTTCCACTTCAGCCTTAACAACAACATAATCCCAAAGCCAGAAATCCCACTGTTTTTTCCAACACCTTCAACACGTGTCAAGCATTTTAGCTGAATCCTTCTTTAAATTAAAAGCCCAGTAAATCACCAGGATACACAAGACAGATGAAGAAAGGTGCAGCACAGACACAAGGCTGGCTGCTCACTACAACGCTGCCCCTCGTTCTGCCCATACTACGTTCCCTTAGGTTTCACTACCTTCCAACTTAATCACCCACTGGCACTTAAAAAGAAGAGCCCCAAACAACGTGTTCCGTAGGGAAAAACGGAAGGTGGAAGTGCGGGGGAGAAAAAATTTTAAAATTCACCTTTAGAGGGCTTCGGGGACACAAAAAAACCCCCCAAGAAAACCACGTCTGGAAAAGTAACCTTTAGTCTAGAAGGGAAACAGCGACGTCCCTAAGGAGCCCGAAGCGATGAGAAGGCATCTTTGGGGGGCGCAGGGAGCCGAGCCTGAGCCGCGGCCGAGCGGGGACGGCGGCGGCAGCCCCGGGCTGGCTGCGGGCCCGCAGGTGGCGGCGGGAGGGCAGCGCCAGGGCCGGGGAGGCGGCGGGGGCGGCGTGGCCTTGCCCGCAGCCCCGGGAGCGAGGCCGTGTGCCCGCGCCGCCGCAGCCGCTGCGCACCGAGCGTGCGGCCCCGGGGATCGCTCACACCGGGAGGGGTCCCTGCGAAAGGGGGGCCCGGGCGTGCGGCCGGCGTTCGGCGAAACACTCGCGGGTCCCGGGGGGACGGACTAGTAACTTTTCCGTTCCGGCGGCTCCCCCGAACCCACCGCGGCCGGGCAAACTTTCCGCCTGCACCGGGGGTGCCGCGGGGCGGGCGCCGCCGCCGCGCCGGGCTCACCTCGGCATTGTTCCCCGGTGCCGCCACCCGGCAGCGCGGCCCCGGCCCGCCCCGCTCGGCCATTTCCCCGGCGGAACAGCGCCGCACTCACCCCGCAGCCGCCGCGGTTTCTCCCGGGCGGGCTGCCCGAGCCCCCCGGAGCCGCTCCGGCCGCAGCCGCCGCGCACGCCGCCCTGGTACCGGCGCTGAGCTCCGGGGAGCGACGGCTGCCGGAGCCGAGGCGAGCGGAGGGGTGCCCGCGGCTGGAGGACAGGACAGGGCTGGACAGGGCAGGACGCGCCGCCTCCCGCCACCCCCGAGTCCGCGCGTCTCCCCCCCGCCCCGAGCATCCCCGTGCACATACAGGGCGAGCCGAGCTCCGCTGCGCTGCTCTCCGCGGCTCGGGGCTCTGCTGCAATGCCTGCGAGGCTGACTTTCAAAGCCTAACCCGCAGCCGCGATCCTCCCTCTCCGCCTTCCACCTCGCCCGCCGCGGCGCAGCCCGGCTCCTCCCCGCGCCGCGCCATTCATCTCTCCAGCCAAGTTTCTTAACCCTTTTGTAACCCCCGGCGCGGGGAGGGCGGCAGGGAGGCAGGGCGGGATGCGGGCATTCAGGGATGCGCCCCCCGCCCCGGCGAGGGCAGGGCAGGGCAAGGGCGGCCGCACCGCACGTACGCGAATCGCATCCCCTCCTGCCCTCTCTAATTAATCTGACTGAAGGCGCAGAGCCCCCGGGAAACAAACTTACGAGCGACAGCACCGGAGGACCCGTACCTAATGAAAACGGCGGTGGCTTAAAAATAACACTTTTCTTTTTGTTTTTTCTTTTTCCTTTCCCCCTTCGGCTGCCTTGTAATAATGGGGGGGGAGGGGGGGGAAGGGCCGCTTCCACTACTGGCGACACCAGTACTTGTCGGTTTAGAGCTTATGTTTTCAGCCTTTCCTCCGAAAAACACGCGCTAGAAACATTATTATTATTATTATTATTATTATTATTATTATTATTATTATTATTATTATTACTGCTATTTTGAAGGAAAAGCCGGGATGCTCCCGGCAGCGGTCGGCGGCACGGGAAGGGCAGCAGCCCCGGCACCTGCGGCTGCTCCCGGGCTGGCGCTGCCCCCCCCCGGCTCCCAGCACGTCTCCTTATCCTCGGCCCCAGCCTCCCAGGCCACCGGGAGCGGGGAGCATCCCTGGCGGCTGTGCCAGAGCGCCCGGCGGCTGTGCCAGGGCTGAGCCGCGGGGGAAGGAGGGCAAGCGGGGGGAAGCGCTTCCAGGATCGGGAGCAAACCGGCTCATCAAAGCCATGCTGTCTGCCCACGTGGCAAATAAATACAGTTTGGGAGGAAGAAAAAAAAAACAGAGTTGGGCAGTGCTTCCCGAGAAGAGTCAGCCCTCCATTTTGGTAGGCGACATCCCCCAAACCTCTGCTGTCAGAAATTGCACTAAATGTCAAGTTGTTCTTTAGACTTTGCTGCCACCAAAGAAGAGAGTACGCAGAGATACAGGCTGAACTTGGCTGTATAAACGAAGCTACAAAGTGCATGCGACCTTCATCACACCTCCTGTGTGCCTGTGTTTAACAAACGTCTCGACGTGTCGCACGCTGTCTGCCAAACGCTTTACAGAACGCTTCGTGATACTTTACTTCTACGAGTCAAAGACTGGGGAAAGAGAAACACATTTGTTTGCAAGTCACATATAAACTGCGTGGTAATTACTGCATTAACACATGCCAACGTTTTAGTTTTAAAACTCAGGTAAAATAAATGATCTATTCAAGCGTCTTTCTAGTAAGAGACTAATATGGTTAAAGAGCACAGGAATTTCCCCTTTAAAGAAAGCAAAAGGGAGTCACATTTATGAAAAGCTAAATATTTTAACCGAGAGATACCATGAATGAAAGTAGATATAGGAATGTTAACCAAAACCTCTTTCACTTTGGAATGTATGGATTGTGTACAGGCTTAGAGTGGAGCTAGTAATGTATTACTTGACCTATTTTTTAAGCCAATGAAAGATTTAGGTTAACTTCATCATGTGTTTTTAACCACTTTCTTCCAGACATGCAGCAGCATTTTCTAAAGCCATTGCATGTCACAGTGTTTATACAAGTCTCTTTTATTGAGAGCATAAGTCTCATAATACAGCCTGATCGTACTTCCATTAAAATAATGGGTTTGCTCTTCATTTCCATAGTAGTCTCATTAGCAAATTCTGATCATAAAGAAATTATCCTTAATTTCTTTATTTCACAAAGAATCTTCATCTCAATTTTTTTTTCAATGCTAAGCAGCTGAGTTATCTAGGGAAAAGGAAATTTTCTCATTACTGCAGCAATTTATCTGCTATTTCAATCAAGAGTGTCTGTAGTAGAGACCTCTTTCATTCTTAACCTTAGGGAACGTATTGCGTAGATGAGAGACCTACAAAATGAGGAATCTTGGACAAGCAACAGAAAAAAACGTGTGTGTGGAGTATTTGTTAAAATGATTGTTGTCAGGTAACATATAGTTGCTTGAGGAGACAAGTTTCAGTAAGATACAATCAACTGAGACTGTGTTAAACGATACAACATATAGATTTAGTACGTTATTTCCACCACTTAATAGTTGTATCACAATGAGTTGTGCCACTAGTCCATGTTTACTTAACTATGAGAATTCAAACAATATACTAAATAAACACCCTGTACAAGAAGAGGAACAATTCCATCACACAGTGAAATCCATTACTCAAGAAGTATGAAAGTACTGATGTGTATTGGTTGGTCCTTCCTGAACATTCTTCAACCAAACCTAAACACACCCTCACACCCCAAGCATAAAAGATGAGCACCCATGGCTGTACCTATCTACCATCTGTGGGTGGTGTCTATACCTTTTTTTTCTTATATTGCAAAGCAGGACACTTGTTCAATTTTTTTTTTTCAAAGGGAATTCATCACTATAAGATGCTGTTAAATGGAAGGCCAATTGTGACAGGAAAGCATAAACTACCTTTGCATCAGTCTTGGAAAGGAAAAACATATTTATAGAGCTTACATTAGAACTTACTCCCAGAATTGCAAGCACTTAGTGGAGAGCTACTGCTGTTGTACTTTGGTAATATCAGAGAACCACTTCTTTTTATATATATAAAAATATATAATAATGCACTCCCTCCTTTAAAAGACAGAAAGTTATATTTTTGACCTAGGAAGACTTTAATCAAAACCAAAATACAACAGTGATTCTGACATTCTTGAAGAACAAAATGAATCTCTGTCACCATTTAAAACATGGTTAAATAAATAGTTGATGTACCTACAACTTTCCTTTGATAATTTTGATGATTACAATAATGTGTTTAAAAATTATGAGCAAAGCTACGTCTTCAGTAACAAACTTGGTCTTTTACTTGCTGAAGCAAAACACATAGGTCTGTGCCATATGGTAAAAAGACACATACTATTATCAAAAAGAAAATGCAAATGCTTTTTTATTATTCCCAAACATTTTTAAGCTAATGCTAGCTTATTTTTAAATCACATAAGGTGCTTTGAAGAGCTTGGGGGAACTACAGTTGCTTTTATTTTGATTTTCCTTGAAGGTTATCTCAGCCTCTCAAAAAGCTAACCACTCTGAAACTACCTTTTTCAATCACAATAATTAAGGCCTTGCTTTACGGCATCCAATCATGATATGAGAGGCTTAGGATGTGGTCGAGGAACTAGGTACCTTTACAGAAATGCATTTCCAGACTAAATCTTCCTCTAAAATAGTTTGTCAGCCTTACATGGACAAATAATGAAATTCCATCCTTGACTCAGCCTGGTTCAATTCACGTAATATGTCAGATTACCCACCATTTCAAAGGTGCCTTCATAGAGGATTAAATCATCTAGTTGTTCCAGAACTTAGGTACATACACCCCCCCCCCCCCCCAAAGATAGAAAATAAAAAGAAAAAAAGGAATTATTATGACTCCTGTTTATTCAATAAAGGATTTAAAAGGAGGTTTGCCTAAATTAATGATCATCATATAACAGCGTTCATCCATAAATCTGAAGTAGTAAGGTGCAAAAGTCTGGTGTTCTTCAGGAGTACTATCTGGGAATAACTGAAATCAGTGGGAACCCTGCAAGTGTTATCAGAGGAATGAGTGGTCCAGGGAAGGGTTCCTGCAGGGGGTACCATAGGGCATATCCTGTTTTCCTCATGACAGCAGGAAGTCTGCAACTGTTGGTGGTGGAGTTGAATTACACAATAACATGTAAAGGGAAGAGTAATACACTCTATAGCTGAAAGTTATAAAAACTACACACCACTGCTTTTTCATCCACCTACATTTAAAATTATAAAGGTATTTGTATGCATACATATATCATTCCCTACTGGAGCTGTTTTCCACTTCCTTTTTTTTTTTTTTTTTTTAAATTACAGAGTCTACTTCCATTTTTACAAGTACTTCCAAGCAGGTCATCTGAGAGGAATGTACCCTTAGCAGCTCAAATTAATTTTTTTTCCTGCATTATTTAAAAGTAGACTTCAGATCGTGACTATTTGTTCTAAGAGTAATAAGCAAAGGACCAGATGCTAGAGTCTTTTCAATTACAGAAACATTTAAAGACAGCTGTACCATATAAACTCTCATGGAGGAATCATATGCTTGCAGCATCTGGTGAGTTTTGGCCATGCCTCCAGCACGTCGTATCTGTTCTGAGGCACGAGCTAGGGTGAGGCTTACTTCACCATATGTGTTTTTGGGGTAGGGGTGTGCAGTTTTTTGACCCTAAATGAGGACTAACACTTCAGGTCTTACATTTAGTGGCAGGAAATAAACACTGCTTTCAGCCCCTGTAACACCTTTCATAGAAGAGTGAAAGGGGCTGGTGCTAAGTTGATATGACTACGTTACATTACATTAATTATTTTACCAGAATAAAACACCAGGGTTTTTATCCAGAAGAGAGCATCCTGTACTTGTGAATTTTCTGCAATTTCATCCCACGTGCACAAACATGAAGAATATATTTCTGAGAGCATTGTTCTGATGAGTCACGTTCCTGGTAGTGTGAAAGCACATCCAGAAAACAACAATGCTGGAGTCACTACTCATAAACTGGCATGAGAAAGTACCAGTAGAGCAGGTATTACACTACAGAAGCACTGCTCCTACTTGTGGGTCGATGGCCATGCAAAGATAACATTTGAGAAGGTTATAGGCATGTAGCTGAAACTGTTCAGAATGTTCATTTTCCTTTCAGAATTTGTATTTGCCTCCTTTCTCTCACAAAGGTGTTCCCCATGTCAGCAGTAACAGACTGAAAGAGGACTGAAGAATCATGCCCTCTCTCACATTCTGCTTTCAGAAGTTAGTCTCAGTAACAATTTTGTTTCACAGCCCCGTTTTTCTGGCTGGCTAACATGAGCTCTGGGTAACCCTTTGTCGAGGTTCTCATGATGACACAAGCCATGTTGTTGAAACAGTATGTTCTAAAATGAAATGAACAGTACGTACAAATTATACACACGCGAGCTGGCAGCCAGTACCACGCTGCAAATGAATAAAGTTCTGGAAAGGACCATTAGGAAGTACCTAAAAAAGCAATGCTTACGTGTCCTGTGTTTGCCCTTCAAAATAACACGGGTGCTGGACAAATGTTTTAAAATATATGAACACTTTAATTACATATTAAAATTGCAATAATATTCTTTAGTACAAATGATACTAAGAGCTCTGACTCAAGTACAGGAAACTGCTGTGTTAAGCCAAACTGTGCATCTCATGTATTTTTATTAAATCTATTTCCTTCCCCACATATCAGCTTATGTACAACTAAGAAATTCTGAGGAAAATCTGGCTTCTTTGTCTAGGTACCTAAAAGGGGACTGTTTAGAAAACTTGGTTCCAGTTCTTAGGATGAAATATTCTCAAAAAATTGTTGCTTACCTACCTAGCATCACAAATTTAGTCACAAGTGATTAATTTTTGTTTCTGTTTACATACAGATGCCTAGTGAGAAAAGCCATTTAAATTGTGTATCAAAAAACTTAAGGAACTCAAATCACTGGGCCATGTAAGGTTAGATAAGTTTCTGCTTGATTGTATTTTACATGAAGAGTTTATCAGAATCATATTAGCTGTGCTTTTATAAGTGATCCAACTATATATCTTTGCATATTTTTATTAGCATACAAATATCTAGGTTTTATTAGGAGACATTAGCTCCACTAAATGTTAGGTATGTAACATATCCAGCTTTGATGCCGTTGATCATAATACCAGTAGTTTGCATCTGACATAAAACTGTCAGAAGCATGGGAGTGACTCAAGTCACCATAAACCACAAAGCAACAGCTCTGTTCACATAAGTTACATCCCCTAGTAGAGCTGGGAAATTTCCCTTGCCACTTTTTGCATATATTTTAGAGAGCTGCCTAGCCAGGACTGCCCTTGCTTTAAAAGGAGTGGGAACATGAGGATACTGCCATATATGAACAGCAGATACTACACCCTGTTTCCATATATGAAATTCTAATTTTGGAATAATTGCACCTCTTTTTTTCTTGTTTGATATATGATTAAAACAAAAAAAGGGTGGAAGTATTTTTCTGTGGAGAAGAAAATTCATTCTAGGTTTTGATGACTTAGCACAGAGAATATCTGGGTTACATTCTTAATTTGAACAATATCCATTTTGCTGCATTACAGTGGCCAAAACAACTACTTTAAAATAAAAGCTTGATTAGAGAAAATAATTACATTTTGTTAATAATTTGAAATTTTTGTTTCATGTTTATTTGGTTTTGAAACAACATTTAAAGTCTAACCTGTTGTGCCTACTTTTTGCTTTATTATTTTATTTAAGCAGAATACTATCATCTTATACAAAATGCAAATGGATCCATGTTTTTCTGAAAAACTCCTTTTAAATTTATTCCATCCCCTAAAATCCCTTCTTTAATGTAAACAATACTGAAACTCTTGATACATCAGTTCCACAACACTATTGTTAACTTTCTTAATATAAGGGTAAGGACTCACATGGCTCCTTACAGGCAGCTCCTAAAATATGTTACGTTCTACATCCCTAGTAACTCTTAAATATTTCAAAGGCCTGGCCCATTGTCTACCAGCAGAAACATACAGAAACAGTTACTTGAAAAAATGTGTTTGAAAAAAAGGAATTGTCTGTGTGGTTTGCCTAGAGCAGATTTAAACTCTTGAAAAGGTGATCAATAGTCACAATTATTTAACAAATAATTATTAAGCAGTTAAATTGGCCAGGTTGAGACAACAAATAATAATTAAATCCATAAACATTTTTTCACCTCTCCCAAGCTACTTTATGTACCAGTTATTTGTAATTTTCCCCTCATGCTGTCCAATTGATGTTGCTCATATGGATGCTTAAAGAAAGCTAATAAATGACACAACAAATCAGATAAATTCTTGGATTTTTGAAACAAATAGTTTCATATGTTTTCCAGAGTTATTACTTCAATCGCAAATAGATTTTTTGTTCATGTTCTTTCTATAAAGAAAAAGAAAAGGTATAAACAATTTACTTTATTATGATTCTCACTATTCTCTACTGAAATTCTCTTTCCCAGTATCAGAGATGTACTGCAATTCCAGTAATAAGCTGTACTTGGATTTATGAGCAAAACACAGTGTAAATCATGACATGAAGACATGTAATTCTGTTTTCTATGACTCATCAGCTTTTTTCCAGTTCCCACCTTCATATCCAAAAAAACCACTTCTTTTTTTCCATTATTTATTTATTTTTTTTAACTTGTAGGATAAATTGCATGGCCCAGACACTACAAAAGAGAATATTTTCCTCCTATTGCACAGATGTTCTCTTCTGAGTTTTCATTCTTTCTTTCCCCTATCTCTTCTCTGAGAGTTGAAATATCACTGAACATTTTCATTGACATTTTCTGATCCTGCTAGAATGCTTCTGGTAGAAAGAAAATCTATAAACCAGAAAATAAAAACTTACCTATTGAATTTCTCTTAAATTCTCAAAAATTGATTAAAAAATCATGATTTGCAGAACCTGTCATCCCATTATTAAGTTTAATTGTCTTTTTATTGTCCCTTCTGGTCTTAAACAAAAAAATAGTAGCAATAAGCATTATTCAGTTGCTCGAATCCAGAAGAAAGCAAGAAGTGCCACACCATACACTAATTCTGTTTGTTGCAAGTTGATACACGACACGAAGCATAAAATCCCTCCAAGAATTTCTAAGTTATTTTACATCCCCTGAAACCAGCATCACCAAAAGACATAAAGGATTTGCTTTTGACTTCAGTGAGTATGGAAACAGATTCTGTATTTTGGGTGGGGTTTCCACTACTTAAAATTTTCAGCAGGACAGCAATGAGATGTAACCTTCTCCTAAAGACAGGCTCTCATATCCCAGCTACTCTCATTTTGCTAGATCTTGATGTTCTTCTTGAATGCCTGAGGAACTTTATCTTCCTGTTTGGCACAGTACTAAATTGGCTTAAATCATATTTATCCAACTTTTACCTGCATTATATTTTCAAGGGTAATTTGTGTCCTTCTCCTAAAGCATTTATTTTTTGTGCTCTGTAGGGTTCCACTCTGGCCCTCTTCTTACTCAGCAATCTGAAGCTTTCTGTGAGCAGTGTTGGTCACTGGCATGATGCTGAATTTCATTTCTATGCCGACAAGACACAGATATTGTCAACCAAACCAGCAATTCCAGACGGTGCTATTACCATATTGACAAGCTGGTAAGCGTAAAAGCCTCTACAAACATCAATTTTCTTCAGTTAAAATCAGAGAAAAACCCTGAGCTGTTCATGGCTGGCTCTTGCCATCAACCCAAACCCACTTGAACTTCTAACCCAGCTTTAAAATTCAATGTAGGTTCATTGGTTAAAAACTCTGTATGTTTTATGATTGCAAACTCTTCTTTCAGTGTTGCAGTCAAAAGATTAAGGCTTTCTATTATTAATTGAACTAAATATGCTTTGCTTATTGCTCACTCATGCTTTTATGTTCCCTAGGCTAGATTATTTTAATGCCCAGCTTGTTGATCCGCCGAGGAGGCCAATTATCAAATTTCATCTTTTGTAGCAAGTGCTGTTTCCAGAGCAAGTATTGTACAGACTAATGCATGTTTCATACCTGCTGTTCTCTCACAGTGGCTACTAATACACCACAAAATCTATTTAAGCTATGGCTGCTCTTTCACTACCAAGTTTTTTCATGAACTTTGACTTATTATAAGAGATATTTGTCAGCGTGGCTGATTCTACCAGGTTAAGCATTCTGGAAGGGGATTCCGTTCCAGGTTAACGGAAGCTTTATCATTGACTTCAGAAAAACAAAAACAAAGAGATGTAAACCCACATACTCTCTACTGGTGTTCTTAAAGCTATTGCATGGGCACTGGGTGGTGGATTTCTGCTTGTATCCCATACATATTTCAGAAAGTGTTGGTGTATCCCAACTGGCAGATTCAGAAGCACTTTTCAGCTCCTGAATCCTGGTGCTTGTGCACTATAGCTATAGCCCACATATTGAAATAAAACTAGGTATAGGCACTGTTTCTATGCAAACTCTGAGTTTCTTCTAAAGGAAACACTAGTATGTCATCACCCTTCCACCAGGCTGATCAGAGCACCTGGACTGACAGAGGCAGTCTGGGCTCCTCTGCCTGATGATGGTCTGAGTATGCTCGCAATTTGCATTGTTTTCTGAGGGGTTCTGGCTTCAGCTATGTCTGTCAGCTGCCATGAAATGCTTAATAAGTGTTTCATGTCTAAACTGTTTAATTTTATTTTGGGCTTTCCTGTGAAAAAGAAAACTTTAAGAGTTTTGTCCCCAGGACTTGGCTTTTAAATGACCAGAAATCAAACCTACCAGAATAGTGTCATTAGAAGCTTTCCTGAGAACACAGAGCTTCAAGGGTGAGTGGTGGGGAGTGAGAGGATTTATAACTCTCTAGCACTGACAACGAAGGTAATTTCACAACAGACTGCATAATTTACTTGTTTATAGAAAGTCCTTACAAGAGCAAGAATTTCTGCACAAAGGAGTGCCACCATTTAAGAGGAAAAGAGCAGTTATAGAACCCCTAAAATTGTAGCTAAGAATATGGGCCTACAGGGATTTCACTGAAGATTAAAGTATTTTGGCTCTTGTGACTGCTGTAATGAGAATACATATGGAGATAAACTGACAGAACTGAAAAGTATTTAATTTAGATGGCAGCGTACAAAAATTAATGTGAAAATGAGAATTGCTTAGGGGTAATAGATTGAGGGTACAAGATTCATCTTTTAAGTGTTAACCTTTTACATGACAGTGTGATACTGTAATTAAAATGGCAGCATTCTTTGTTTGGGGAAATTTATTTTACCTTCCTAATTGTTTTGTAATTCCTGGGTTATTTTTTTTTCCCAGCAATTTTTGACTGACAGAAGTCGAGGATTTTTCACAGCAATACAATGGAATGAATGAGCTTCGTTGTACTGAGCAAAAGATTAAGCAGCAACTTGTTTTAATTGTTGTAAATTATTAAATTAAACTGTTCTTGAATATTAATATTTGTTCTGGTCTATCGTGAATATGAACGTGGAAATTCAATTGATTTCTTTCTAGTAACTAGATCCTTAAGAACTTACCCCAAACTTTGAGCCACTTTGATGTTCAAAGGCTGAGATCAGAGATGAGAAGAAAAAGAATGGGGACCTCTTCACTATATTTTTACCTTTGAAGTCTCAGGTTAAAAGCACTATTTCTGTGTGCTTAAACAAGCAAGAGAATGAAGGATAAGATCATGAATTATGATAACAGACAAGTGACAAATGTTTTTCATGAAGTACTTTTCCTTGTCAGGAGAGAGAATGTTCTTCTAAGAGATTTCCGAAGAGATTGGCAATTTGTAGAGTCAATTATTGGGAGGGAAGAGATATATACTGTATTTGGGTTTAACTGTTTAAGTGGGAATAAAGGATTCATTTGGAACTTTTCCCCTTGTTTCCCTCTACATGTCATACAAGTGGTAGCAAACATGCACATTATCCAACTGTCAACAAATCCCCTAGACTCAAGGCTGGAACAGTACATCCCATGTCTCCCCCCAAAAGTCTTTCATGAAAGCTCCTCTGTCATTCAAGATCATGCTATTCCCTCGTCTATTTATTTCTAAGTGTCACTCAGCTCCATTCCACCAGCTTGGAAAAACGTCAAGAACTTTTATCTTCAGAGTCAGTTGCCAGTTCTGTTTAGTGAACAAGCCAGCAGGGACCTCTGGTGCCATCAATGCAGCTCCGTCAGTACCCCTCTCTTTAGGGATGGAGTATATCATTATTCCGATGGCTGGACAGAAAAAAGCTGCATTTTTAGAATAGTTCTCAGGGAGCAGTTACTGGAAATCTCCTCCCTTGAGACAGACTATTGGCAACAAGTTTTGCTGCTGTGACATGAGGTATTGCATCAAGGCCCAATCCTGCCGCTAATAAAGTTAGTGGGAAATGTGCCATTCTTTTCAAGTGAAGGCAACAGGATTAGTGTAGCAAATCAGGGCTAGAAAACGTACCTTGCATCTACAAATGCAAATGGAAAGTCATATCCCAAGTGAGGATGTCATTTTATGTCTGGTTTCAGAATCTGGCGGTGTGTCAAATCAGAGTAAGTCCCTTCCCCAAGTTTAAAATTGACATTATAGCAAATGGTAGTTTTATTTTCACATTGCAACACTTCCATTTTTGGTTTTGGGGGTGTTTATTTAAGTTTGCTTCTAAAGTAAGCCAAGAACAGACTGTTTCAGTGTTGGATTTCTTTTTCCTCTTTAAAAAAACAATTAGTTTCCTCTAATACAAGGCATAGGATTTGTAGAGATTTTAATTCTTAACAAAACTATTTTCTGATAGAAAATGGTTCACTTTATGCTTTTCCTTAACCAGCTCTAGCAGACTCTTTTAATTACTAACAGACACATTACACAGCTGTGCTAGGAAACATTTCTTAACCTGCTCAGCCTGAATGGAGAATTTCTGTTGAGGTCAGCTGTTAGACCCACAGGTTCTTGACTGCACTAACAGGTAACAGTCCCACTCTCTTGGCAAGGGCCCTTTTCCTATAGAGAAATAACATGGTGCTAGGTTATTTTAATTTGTATATGTGTGTATGTGCGTGTGTGTTGGTTCTTCTTTTTTTTTTTTTTCTTTTTTTTTTTGGTAAGATATTATTATACTTGGCAATACTGGCTTTAATTCTACTTAAAATGACAGAACTGGATTGTCATCATTTTTCATGGGTAAAATCTATGCAGTTCATCAGAGGTGCTGTAAAATCTAATCAGAAATTAGGCTGTAAAATTAATAGGCCTATATTCCCTATAATGCTGTTTTATAAATCTGGAACTGTAGCAGATATGGAGTTCCACATACGGTGCAATTCAGCAGTGGTGGAATCTTCAGTTTAAACAAATAACATGTGCAATAACTGGTACCCCATGCTAAAGAGCTACTGGCTGTGTTTTACTTTGAGCAGTAGGGTACCAAATCCTTTAATTCCATGTCTGGGCTTTCATTTGAGTGTATTTCTATACCACAGCTATAAGCCATGGGATAACTTCCCCCCAGTTTATTTTTGCACATCAGAGGTTAAGAATGGCTGTAAGACACTGGTTTTGACCGCGCAGCCCTTGTGTGTGAGTATCCAGGTGACTGAAGGGCAGTGCTAACTTACCCCTGTTAGTCAGAGAGGAATGACGGGGGGAAGTGGACAGGAGAGGCACAAGGAACGCTGAGAAAGGAGCCGGTGAACAGCGCTGTGGAAAAGGGGAGCAGAGCCAGCAGCTCCCCAGCGCTGCCCAGCCCCGGCGTGCGGAGCCCGGCGTGGGGAGGGAGATGGGCGATGGCTGCCAGCATCTCCTCCTCCCTGCGCTTGGCACAGGCACACGCACGGAGGCACAGAGCCTGGGCCGAGGTTTCCCCTTCTCAAAAGCCCGATGGGAAAATCCCAAGCGGGACTCCGCAGGATTCCCCCCCCCGTGAGAGCAGCAGGGGGGCGAGCCGTGCGTGGAGCCTCCCCTGCCCCCGGCAGGATCGGGCAATCTGGCGGGACATATGTGACATATGTGACATTATGTAAGGAGCGGCTGCTGCCGGCGGTGAGCGATGGCAGGGCGGCAAGAAGAGACAGCAAACCCTCCTTCCCTGGGCTGGAATGAGTCACTTCCAATGGTAATTTGCACCATTTTAACGCCGAGTACCTCCCGTGTAATGATTATACAGTGTTACTATAAAACCTCAGGGCTCATCTGCAGAAACATTTCTTATGCTGCAGTTCTCTGCGGAGACATACTTATAAAAATTGGTGTGAGGGGAAGATTAAATAGATAAGAGCATAAAAACAGATTATAAAATAAATACAGTCTTGTAGATCGGTTCAGTGGGGAGACAGGAGCTCACACTCCTGATTCTCCCGACGGATTCTGTAATACTGGGCAGATTCCTTCACCACTTTTCCCACCTCAGTTTCCCAGATTTGAAATGCCTATTTCAGCTCTTTCTCTACCTTAGCTAAATGCTGTAATACAACAGAAATACCTTCACTGCTGTCTAGTCTATAGAATCTGGATCTCAGTTTAGTCTTCAAACTTGGAACAAACCATTATCAACATATAAATATGCTTCTTTTTGGTTACAAATTGTGTTCTTTTTTCTTGTACATCCTGCTATTCATGCCATTGCTATCTCCATCCCAAGAAAAAAGTGTTTGCCGAAGGCAAAAGAGCAAAATCTTTTTTTAACAACCTGATAGAGAATAAATCACAGTGAAAAAGAGACTTTTTAAAAATCCAGTTTTAAAAAAATCTTCACTAATTTTTTTTTTATATTAATAAAGCCACTCCCAGAAGTAATCATGTCTTACACCATTAGTGCACAGCAATACAAAACAAGGTGGAAACCTTTGAAAAGGTACTTAAAGGAATAAATCTGTAATGAGGAATACACTTTCTCTCTGTCATAATTGCACATTTAAGAGGCCTCTGCTTTACCAGGGGCAATTCAAAGTGACAATGCCTGGCTTAGTGCTGTTGTCTTTCAGCTACTATTATAGAAATTGTAGCTGCACAATTTTCAAAGCGAGCAATTTTATGAAGTTAATTGTGTAACATTGTTTATGAATTTAAACCACACAATTAATGTATTATTTACAGACGTGCATAATGGCCTCTTTGTATTGAATGATGGTTTAAGAAAAAATGTAACTGATTTTGGGGCTACAGTGATTGATTTATGAGGTAAAATTAAAAGTGCTAAGTATGTATTACTAAGCTAAGTGGATGGGGGTGGTATGAAAAATATTTATGTACACTAATTGCAATGCATGGATATCAAGGAATCAGAGAATTTATTTAAGCAAAGCAAAAGGATTAACCTAGAAGTAAATGGTGAAGATTTAAGAAAGGCAATTGGCTATCAAGGGAAACCAGACAAGAATTAGATGTTCTTGCCTATAAAAATCTTCTCTAATGTAAGGTAATGGAGGCTTTATTCTTAGAAATTTTAAAACAGCTGGATCGAACAATATCAAATTAAAAGACAGCACTCCAGTAACATCTCTCATTAATATCTTGCTTTTTAAGTAATGGTGGGACTTTAAATGAAATGGTACCGAATATGAATAATGGAAACTACCTGCCTCTAATGAAGAAAGGACCTCTGAGGTACCAAGGGATCTGACTTCTTGGTACTTACCAAGAAGTACTGGAAGTACTTTCCATTTTTAATTCATTTGGAAGGAGAAAAAAAAAAATGTATCATTATACATGGTGAATGTCATACGAGTTCACGGGCAGTTCCATTAGAGAGCCTTAAACCAAGTAAAAAGTTTAGTTAGTTTATATATAAAGCATGCCCTGCTGTTCTGCTGCAGCTCTTTATACTAACAGATTTTAACTGAACAACAAATTGAAGAAGGTACTTGTTTTATTACATTCTGCGAGCTGACAGTTTAACAAAAGCAGGTAAAGTTGTATTACTGCACGGGACCAATTTGGAAGAAACACAGCGAAGCAATGGACTAAACTTGCTGCTTCCACCATCCTTTTCACTTCTGCTTAGCAAAGGAGAGTCTCAATTCACTGTTAGCTAAATCCCATGAACATCTTGCTAGCCCTTATCTGAGCTAGCCTGCTTCAGCGAAAAGGAAACTATCTACAGGAAAACTACTCTAGTAAAGGACAGTTCCTCTTGTCAAAGGGCAGGAGATGGGTTTAGCAAGGAAGTACGTATAATTTAATGAGAAAGTTAATCTAAGTGTTTCCATATTGATGGGTCTTGATTTAAGCCTAAAATTAAGGAAGGTTCACATTACTGTGAAACAGCCATGAACAGAATATACTAAAACTTACCTTTAAGCCTGAGCAAAATAACAAGTACATTTTTCCTAGATTGGCAACTGTCAAACATTTTGACATAGAAACAGGGCAGATGGACTACTTATTACTTTCATTTTGGATACCTAATTCCATCAAAATATTACAAAGTAAAAACATTGCATCAGGAAATTTTTATCCCTGAATTTTTGGTGGGCAAAATTAAATAAAATTCACCCAGATCTTGTGGCTTTTATTTTCTGTTGAACACACACACGTATAAGAATTTCTATGCTACACCATCTTTGTGTATAAACAATGTAACATATATAGCATATATGAAGACAGTTTTCTTTTCTCTCAGATTCACATTATTGTCTATTCCATATTACTTGTAACTGGTTAAGTATCAACTTCAGTTCATTTTACAGCTCAGCTTTGTACTCCTCCATTTATTCTCCTGCCAAAGCAACCTGACCCTTCTTCCACCCGAACATTAACACACATTATAAGTTTCAATTTTTCCTCTTTCTGGAAATTTATCTTCATACTTTGTGAACTTTGTAACTCATATTTTCATCAAGTTTCAGTCAAGACACTCTCATAGGTCTGAGTGACTGCATTTTGAGTGTGTGTTTACACTCTTATGTCATGTGTGCTAGAATGACATTACGAACTCCCATAAAAAAAAGCAGATCATGCATACAGTATATCAAAAATGTTTATAACATTTCATATAGAAATGAAATGGAAGTTCTGACACTATTGCCTTTCCTGGTGTAATTTATTGGACTTGTGGCCACCAATTAGAAATGTTTATACATGCTAACAGTTCTGTTCACCCACTCCACTGGCTCAGATATGGTGATATTCTCCCTAAGAAAGGATGGCCATTAAGCACAGCATGATAACTAATGGAAAGTAAAAGCTCACATTTAGCAATCTAGAAAAATACTAATAGAAGACCAGTTTACAAATAAATAGCTGAGGTTGTCATAAATTAAAAAAAAGAACAACACCCAAATTTATCTGCTAGATTTCATTTGTTATTGACTAAATTAGAGTACTCTCTACTACAGATGACCTGGTGGCTGTCTAGCATTACAGATTGGAGCATGGGCTATCCAGCCTAAAGGTTAGGGCCTGTGTCCAGAACTGGGAAATGAGCCGAATGTTCATGGCCAAAAACCAGGAATCAGAAAGTCAAACCAAGGGTCAGCAGCCAGAGATAGGAATAAGCATCTGCCCAGGAATCACGACCTGAAATCAGAAACCCACAAGAAGAAACTGCAACCACAGGGCACAGTGCAGAGGTGGTTCTGAAAATATACACTCTGATGTGTGAGAGGATGCACCGGCATTCCACCTCGAAGACCTGCTCCTGAGCCATGGCTGATGCGCTCTGGCTAATGGGTCCAAACTGCAGAGACCCTGACTTACTACTACAGAAGAAGCTCTTATCACAGAATGGCAAATTTTACCTGAAAAACATGGCAAATAAACCAGCCTTCTATACTTTGAAACTCTCTGGATGTTGAGAAAGATGGATATTCTTTTCTCAGTATCACACATATTTCGGTAGATCCATAGAAGCCTTACAGCGCTGCTGCAGCCAACCCAGCAAGTTGCAGACACATTACATCCACATAACACTCCTAAATTTTGTACTAAGATGCAACTTCCAAGCCTGTTACAAGCAGGAATGAGTTAAAACAAAGGTATCAGAGTATGGCTCCTTAGAGTTTTGATAATCCTATGACCTTCCTAAGGGTTTTTCACAGTATCACTGGAGAGAGCGGTGCCAAATGGTCAGACTGGACTTCTACCTGTAATTGTGTATGCCTGAGGCAGCAGCGCAGGAAGGTTGCATGGAACAGGGCCTGGTGTGACCAATCGGATCAAAAGATAAGTAGAATAGGTTGGGTTGGAGGTCATCTAGTCCAACCCCCTGCAGCAAGCAGGGACATCTTCAACTAGACCAGGTTGCTCAGAGCTCCATCCAACCTGACCTTGGATCAACTTCCAGGGATGGGGCCTCTACCACCTCTCTGGGCAATCTGTAACAGTGTTTCACCACCCTCATCATATAGAATTTCTTTCTTATCTCTAGTTTCAATCTGCCCTCTTTTAGTTTAAAACCATTACATCTTGTCCTATCTCAACAAACCCTGCTAAAAAGTCTGTCCCCGTCTTTCTTGTAAGTCACCTTATAGTGCTAAAAGGCCACTATAAGGTCTCCCCAGAGTCCTTTCTTCTCCAGAGGCCCAAATTCTCTCAGCACATCTTCATCTACCCAATCTTGCTTAGGCATTAAAGGATATCTTAGGCACATAAGAATTTAAATATGCAAATATTGTGCAGCAGGTCAGAGCACCCACATATTTCTTAGAAAAAGATCATGTTGAGGATTTTGCTATGACCTCACCCTATTTTTCTATGTGAAAGAAAAATATTGTCTGACTTCCTTCATAGCATATTCTACATCTTATTGACAAATCACTTATGACACTAATTTATTAGCATAGAAATATTACTACACTCAAGACAGCCTGCTTTGATTTACTGCATCAGGGTTTTTCATATGCCAAGGTCCTATCATCTCTGCTGGATCATTAAAAGTCCCTTGGTTTTTTTTGGTGGTTTTTTTTTTTTTTATGCAACATAAGAGTTTTGCCCTGTGGCCCTGGCTACAATCCTGAGTATTGGAATGGATTTGCAGCTCAAAGGAAGATTCACTGAGCTGATGCTTAAGAAATACAGGGTATGTTTATCAAAACCATCTTTACATTAGCTCCATAAAAGTCAATGGCAAAGAAGGGGAAAAAAAAGGGGGCATAAATGCAGAAAAGTAAAATCCAACAACAATTAGAGACAAGCTGCTTGAACTGCAACACTGTTTTAACCTCCTTGTGTGAAAACTACATTTGTGACACGCAAAGGGAAGGAATGAAACTAAATCCATCTATCCCTTTTCCATACAGTTAGTGTTCCAGGGGCTGGTATCTGCTTAGTTTTGTGAAAACATCAACACCATTTTACAGGGTCCACTGACTCTGTATCCAGAAGCACCTGCTGAATTCCACAGAGATGTGAAGAATTGTAGGATTCAAGAGTCTTTTTGCCATCACCATTATATGACTAGGAAGCTGGGTGGCTTCATAAGCTTTCATAAGCTGTTGTTCCAAGTTTTTTCTCTCTTCCATGGCTGTGGCCTCCCCTTCAGCAGCTTTATTTCACCGTGTGCACAACCAGTGACTGACTACTGGTCCTAGTCAAAGTAAGCAAGCCCTGCATCACCAGTATTCCAGACTACAGGAGTCCATTCAGAAAGCACATTAAAAACAGAAAACTGAGACTGAAATTAAAACTTAAGCTCTGTCCCTCACATAAATTGATTGTGTATTTTGAAAAAGAAATCAAAGTCTCATTGGCCTAAAGCTTGTGGCTCAGATAAAATCCATGGAAAATCAACTGGCTTATTTTTAATTCAAGGATATTTCCTAGAAAAAGAAAAAAGTGCATCTTAACACCTAACTGAAGATAACCAATTATTTTATCTTGTCTCCACTTCTTCTGAAACCAAATAAGCCCAAACAATTTCATTGTTATTTAAAAATGAACTATTGAAATGGGATATGAATAAAAAAAGTGGACACATTTTCAAGTCTTTCTTGCATCCTCAGTTTTTTATATGTATTTCAGCAAATGCTATTTTAGCTGTAGCAATAAATCTGAACACCTGTTGTTTGTGTAATGTGTACCTACTAGTCTCTCAGACAGACCAGATCATTCTATAATATAATTCCAAAGAGCATGTTCTTATTTTGTCTGAAAAGTAAACAATTCATCTGCTTACAAGAAAACAAGTCTGCTTGTCAACACAGAAAACAAATGCATGGTGATGCTATATATGCGGCATAAAAAATAGCACAGAGTTTTGAAATAAAAATAAATATATCAAAATAGCCTACATGTATAAGTTCAATTAACGTAAACAAGCAATAGCTAATTAGTGAATATTTCAGCTGCATTATGGAAAATAGACTACACATGCAGGCACACACCTTGAGGTCTGTGAGAGCACACTTGCTCCTTTTTGGTCATCACACCACCCACCAGCATGGCTGATAAGGCACTGAAATGCCCTGATGTTTTCCCCCCCCTCTCCAGCAGATATGGAAGCACGGTGGAGATACCCAGCTGCGTCAAACTATCGCTGGGAAGCAAAATCTTCACTAGGAACTTTGTACCCGTATATATCAAAGAGTCAACACAGCTCATTGTCGCATTAGGGAGCTGCTGCTGTCCCAGGATTGCTGAGATACTTGGCAAGACAGACAGGCAGCCTCTCTGTCTCCCCAACGGCGTCTGCCTTGCTCCAGATTTGTCATGCAATTCATCGACTTGAACTGAGCACATAAATTTTCAGTTATGACTAAAAAGTTAGAAAATTCTCCACAGATAGTCAGGCTGCTGATAGTCAGGCAGGGAGCACTTTGGGAACAAGAGCAGGAACAAAGGATCTCCCAGAGCACGAGGGTGACTTAGAGAAAGGAAGAACAAGCTAAAAGTAACACTGGCAAGAAACAAATTCAGTGTTAACTCTAGAAGATCCTTCTACATTCATTCATTTTCCAGTCAAAACATCATTAAATATTTAAATCACTCCCACATAGGTGGCAGTTTATTGGGATTTGTTTTTGAGAATTGAGAGTTCAGTAAACCAAAAGTTTCTACCACAGTCTCAACTCTGAATTTAAAAGCAGCATCTTCACAATAAACCACTGATCTCCACCCTTAACTACGGCAAGCCAGCAGCCAGAAACACAACAGAGAGATCATGCAGTATCCACTTAACACAGAAGCAATGCAAATCTGGATTTTCATATAAAATCTCATGTCAGACAGAAAGACCAAAAAGAACAAGGTCCTTTCGTAATAAAAACTCAAACCTTTCTCATATATGAAGTATATCAGAATTCACACCTTGTAGGCAAATTTGATTATTTTACCCTTTTTTCTTTTCTTAGAAAAGCTTCTTTTCATTCAATATTTTACACAGTGTAGGCCATGTTCTATGACTGAAGTGCAAAAACCTGAGAGAAAGACTCAACCTAAATATGAGGAAACAAACATTACTGTTTGAACAACTCTTTTGAAAAAGCTTGTCAAAGTCCTTACACATTAAATATAAGCAGACCTATAAAAATAACTTCATTTTAATTCACTCTTTCCTTCTAATTTTGTAACAATGTGTGCAACTCAACTAACGTGCTAGTTGCATTATCACCAACATACAAAGTAGTGAGCTACTCAGAGACCTCTTCTAGTTTTAACATTTACCCAGGGTGCTTCTTATTTTATTTGAAATACGATTTTTAAAAAAAATTGGTGAAGTCCTAGTGTGCAAACAGTTTTACTGAATATGACACCAAATGATCGATGTCAATTTGCTTTAGAGAGCACTGTAAGTATCTGTACAAGTACCTTCTTGCTGATATAACACAACCTGCCTTAGGGAGAAGCAATGGGTGGTGGAAAGTTTGCCTTAACTACCCCAGGAGAATAAAGCAGTAAAACTGCAGCTGCAGACAAGCCTCTTACTCTACCCAGCCAGTGTGGTGAAGACTGAATGTAGAAGACACACAGAAAAGAAAGTTCTGAAGAGGAGAGCAAAACCAAAAAAAATAATGAGACACAAATAAAAATGCCTTTTGGACTGCTCTGGTTTGGTTTTTTTCAGTATTCCTGCCAAAGGAAATCCTCCTGCATTTTCTTAAGACACCTAAATTTGCATGAGAAGGAGGAAGCTAGATGAGAGAGTTTTCTGATAGCCTTACCTGAACGGGTTTGAAGCAGGGACTAGGGAGTGTGTAAACTGAGAAGAAAACATTTCACAGGCACAGATTCTTAGGGGAAAGATACAGATTTAAAAATATCCTGCAGGTCATATTTGCATGCATATGCCTTCTTCTGGCCACTTTTTTTTTTTCAGAAGGGGCAATAGCACTCTTCTCTTCTAGGAGTCTCAGCACCTTGAATGAACTCCAAGTTTTACTTACCTGTTAGATCTCTCTCAATACTAGGATCCCAGTAGATCTGCAACCAACTAGTATGGCACAGTCCTTCTCTGGGATCTGGTTCTTGGTTCAGGCAGGCAACAGGTGGGATGATTCTCAAACTATCTGCTGAGAAAGAAAATAGGCAGCTTTAAACAAAAGCAGGTACACCCAGGCAAAAATCTAAAATAAAACAAAAAGGAAAAAAGTAAAAGAGAGAAAAAGTAAAGAAGCAGAAAAGGAAAAACAAGAATTGACCTGCAAGTAATTTTTCTGTTTATTCTTGTATTTCTAACTGGAGCCAGGTGACACAGGGACAGAGGACTCTGATGCAAATGGGGGGAGCGGAAGGCAAAAGGGAGATGCAAACATTCACCTGTCTACTTCAGTGGAGCCAACAACCAGCATAGTTGCTACCTTGCAAAGCCAGTCCCAGTTCCTGTTTTGTTTGATTTGGACTATGTACCTGAACTTCAGCCTACTGCCCTGGCCCGTGAAACCTCACTAACCACAGGGCTACAGGCACTCTCCTCCTTCCTCCCATTATACCTTCCCCTGCAAATATATTATTATTAATATGTGGTCAATGCCAACAGAAAGGAATGAAGGAATCCCACTCCACACACCAGTAATGGCCTGACAGGGCTCATCTTTTTGGATGAGGCAAGCCAAGGCTCAAATCTGCAGTCACTACCCAGAACAGCGGTATCACCTGAAGGACTTTTATCAGTGCAGCAAGCAATGTACATATTTTATAGCTGTTAACTTTATCATCTTCTCCCCTGAAAAAAATACTGAAAATTTTGCATATTTTCAGTAGCCAGAAGTGCTGGGGAGGGTAGTGACACCAGTCAGAGTTCCTTAGGAAATGAAGATTCCAAAGCCAGGTATAATCAGCCTAGCAAAGAGAGGCCAGAGACTTGGGTGGAACTTCGGCAGTAGGAGCAACATAAAATGTTACTCTCCATTGCTGCTATGTCAGGGATTTGCATCAGTGCAGACCAAATGAACTAATTATGGATGTGCTCTGCCACAGTCACTACTTCCAACAGTGTCTCAATGACTCGGTCTGTTCACTGCAGTAGTTACACACAGACAGCAAAGAGTAGCAGGAAACCCGCCCCTCCTCCCCCCCACCCCAAATATTCCTGAGTTTCCACAGTCCAGGACAGGAATGGAACATCACAGGTGCAGTTCCTGTTATTTCTGTTTCTCAACATTCTCTCAGGAAGGGTTCAGCCAATATAACACATTATTGTGGATCTGTGGACCTTGGCTGACATTCTTTTTTCCCCGCTTCTTTTTAAGCATTGAGTAGCTCATGCTCTCTTCTGAGCCCTCACAAGCCATGGTCTGGAGTGTTCACTGAAGGGTCTTTGTTAGTTTCTTAAATATATTGCTCAGAAAGGGAAGGTCAGGCCTGAAGTAATAACAAAAGCACAGGACTAACTCATCAGAGGAAGGCTCCTCTGGTCCTTGGTGGACTCATGAATATTTGCAGGAGAGAAAAAAAATTGTCAATTCTAAACATACAGATCTTTTGGTCCAGAACTCATTTTTTTGGCTACTACAGTCCTTCTGTCAATCCTGGCTTTAATTGTGGCTCTCAATAATTACATTTATTGAACCCAGACATATAGAAGCTGTGATACAACGGGGGCAGACTTCTGATGTCTGAGAAAGTTTTCTGAACATCCATGTTCCTTTCAGTGAGGTGAGATGACAGCAGCCTTCTCAGACCTGCAGCACGCTGTGGGCACTGAGCACTGATGACTTGGTTTACCACCCATGGTTTACCATCCTTTCCATGATAAAGGATGTGGCAACAGATAGGAAACTTTCCTCTGTCTGTAATACAGCTACAGCATTGCCTGAAATATAAATTCCTCCAAGGGTGTTTGTACCATCCTTTGCTCTCAGCTGTCAGTCTCCATTCTCACTCAGGGTCTGTGCTGGGGTACAGCAGCCTTTGATATGACCACAGCTAATCAAAAAGGCTGCACAGGTGGGGTTTTCAGCCCTTATGAATAAGACAGTTGGGGTTAACTTCGAAAAAGCCTCTGAAGGAGGTGAAAAAGGAGGATTTGAAAGCAGGATATCCAGACATATTAAGTTCTCTTCACCCCCATGGTGTGGAACAGCGTTACTGTGACACAAAGGAAAAACAGGGACTAGCTTTTTTCTTTCTTGTTTCTTTTTTTAAAGAGTTGTTTCATCTCTTTGGATATAGAGAATTTGCTGTTCATTTTGCCTCATTTAAATAAATCTCAGGAGGAAGGAGAACACACACGGGCACTACTTCCCACATGCACCATTTTCCCAGTCTGCTCCTTCAGTGGGGTTTGGTGAGGTCAGTCCATTATGCAGCACATTATATTTAAACACTTCAGCAACTCCTTCCAAAATGTTCTCTCTTTAATGAAATCTGACACATCAGAAAAGGGAATGGGAAGTTTTTGTTGGTTGTACTTACAATCTTAAGCCAACTGTTGCTTATCCTGAGTGTGTCAGACAGCAGGGCCAGGGGCCAGCAAGGCTTCAGCCACTGACCTCTGAACCTCGGCCGGACCTTGCCCCGGTCAGCTCCATGACAGGAAAGCTGGCAGACTTTGAACCCAGGCTTTGGGGCTGTGAGCAGGGGAACAGCTGCACTTTGCAACACGAACTTTGTACTTCGACACATGGACATTTAATCTCCATAAAAGAGCCTTTGTTTCATTACTTATTAACATCTCCTCCTTGAGTAAAGTTCTTTGTTAATGAGGCTTTAAAGCATGGTCTGAGGGTTTTTTCCCCACCTTCCCATGCCCAAAAAATAAAACCCACCAGCAACTTGATAGGATTACATTAAATGTTAAAGAGTGCAAAAAAAAAACAAACCCAAAGCATCAACTTAGACTTCATGCACCTTCTGAATACTGTGGATAGTTGCTATGTGCTCTCTTCTGAGTGAGCAGTTGTAATAACCAGAGCTAAATACAGAAATCAGGCAGTGTTCTGAGGCCTGTCTTTGCAGAGATCACTTTTTGAGATGATACCTACAGTAATTCAACCCCACAGCGACATTCAACCTTACTTAATAAATCAGCTAAAAAGGTGAAATAGTAGGAAAGTGTCAGCCCATCCACACTAAAAAGCCCTGCTTTATGACAGTGTCATGAGTTTTATAGTTGCACAGCTTTTTGCTACCAGTTTTACTTTGGAGCAGTGTCAGTGCTTGGCTTTCGTGTATTTCATCATAAAATATGCTAACACACACAGCCCAGCAAATTTGAGGAGAAGACACTTGTGCCCTGTCCTTCACTAAAATAAATCTTCGATCAGGAACAGACACCTACCTAAACATCAAATGAAAACCTCAAGACAAAGGCCACCTAAGATGCTTTAATAATTTCTGTACCAACAGTAAAAGCTGAAGATGCCCAAATGCATTTACTGTAACAAAACCAAGTGACAGAGAAGTACTGGAAGATCCTGGTAATGCCCTATTATGTCTGTGTTGTCATAACAATATGGAGCAGCAAAAGAAGATTAAGAAAGTAAAGGTTTCCTGAACATTTCTTCATCTGCAACTAGAATAAAAGAAATACTTGGAAGTATAATATTTGTTACAGCCTGTTAGAAAGAAATTATCCACAGACAGAGGGATCACAGTCACACTCTTCCTATTGTTCATCACTACCATCTTTTCAACATGAATCTCCTTCCATGCCTCTCTGGTAAGCTTTTTTCTCTTCCATATGATGGGGGGACACCCTCACACACACCTGACCCAGTTTTCCTTCATTTTCATTAACAGTATGATACAAAAAAAGGATATTTCCAACTAGCAAGTCAGGGGGGCAAAGAATCAACCAAGTGAAGTGGTATCAAAGCACTCCCTTGCATGAGGCTGGGCTAGCAGGACTCGGAAGTGATCGGATGAGGATGGTCAGCTCCTGCTGTTCCCTGAGAAGGCCATGACTTTTCTTATTTGGATGTATTTGTTTACCCCCCCCCCCCCCACACCTTCAGGGCACTGCTTTGTCAGCATCACCACTCATCTAATCCCAGAATCTGTGACTTGCATTCTTCGCAGAGAGTGGACTGACAGAAAATGACACAATTACTTTTTTTCTGTTACTACATTTTGGGTAAGAGTACTTCTGCCCTGCTATGACTGCAGAGCAGCTGGCACAGCTACAACTGTGTTACACCTTATTGTTTCCCTCTGTGTATCCAGCAAACTGTGACTTCTCCTCGAGAAGCCCCCCCATGATAAGGCAGGCATTATGCATTCCTTATCACCTCCACCCTGGAACACGGCCCTCCAGTCACACGGGCCTACCATCATGATCATAAGATTTAGCTGTTGCTAAGAATAGGCATGATCGTTTGGAAGAGATCCTGCTTTATTCCTGGGTACAGCTTCTGAATGGTGTTAGACAATAAAACCTTTAGGCTGGATTCTGGATGGCACCTGCCTGCTCTTTCCATCAGCTCAGGCGTATCAGACCTCTCTCTGTGAGGGCAGGCATGAAGATCTGTGCCATTTGCTTAGTTAGGGACAGCTGCAGACGTGCACAGGAAACCATAATGTCTCTGGGAATAAAGCAGGAAAGCCTCTGGGAAATGACAATACCTTTAATTTAAATAAATAAATAAATAAAAATAAATATGCTTGGAAAGAGAGCTGAGAAGAATAACAAGAATGATTTCGTTCCGGAGGAAAAAAAAACCCAACTCCTTGCAGTGAGACATTGAACTAAATGTATTTTGCTTCAAAGAGAAGATTATAATCTTTAAGGGACTAGACAAGAAGATATTTCATGAGACTCCAAATTAGTGGGCAGACACACAACAGAATCCAATATTTGCAAGTTCAATCTGAAGATAAAAAGCACGTTTTAAGTATAATTAGCTACTGAGATGAATTGTCAAAAGATGCAGTAAATTCTCCATCACTAAGAAACTATTTTAATTATTATATGCTTACCTTCCACTAGAGCCCAGAAGTCTCAGACAACACAGGCCCAATAATCTCTAAGTTTATCTAACTTCTAGCACAAGCCACCCCCTCTGTCTGAAAATTGTTCCTGTTGCTAATTCCAATGGGATTATTTTTTCCCCAAGAAATTCAAGGTGGGAGAATTATGACAAGTGGATAATTAGGGCATACAACATCAGGTCACGTAGACATTGTTTATGTAATAGTAGCATTCCTCAGTTCAGTGCTTCCAGGGAAAAAAAATAAAAGAAAAGGTATTCCCTAGTGTCTCATTCAGGTTAGAACACCAAAATAACAACAGCAACAAAACCCCAACCAAACAAAAAAGGACTATCACTTTAGAGATAAACTTTAAAATATACAATATTGTGTATAGTATTGTGATATGCTTTTATCAGTTCCAGAATCCATCAAAGAGAATCATAGAATGACCTGAGTTGGAAGGGACCTTAAAGATCATCTAATTCAGCCCCCCTGCCATGGGCAGGGACACCTTCCTCTAGACCAGGTTGGTCAGAGCCCCATCCAGCCTGGCCTTGGACACTCCCAGGGATGGGGAACCCCAGCCTTCTCTGGGAAATCTGTTCCAGTGTCTCAGCACCCTCACAGTAAAGATTTTTTCCCTAAAATCTAATCTAATCTGAACCTGCTCTCTTTCAATTTTAACCCATTCCTCCTTGTTCTGTCCCTACATGCTCTTGTATATAAGAATATTTACAGTATTTAGGTAAAGAGAGGAAAGGTTTCAGAGTGGCGCTATCAGTCACTCTTACCAATTCCCTCCTGGAACATTTTAGCATTGTTCTATACCCTAAACAAAAAAACACAGTTAGCAGCACATTATTTCTCCTTTGGTCCTCTAGGAGTTTACATGGGTAGCTCCTATTAACACTAATCAGAGCTAAGGGCAGAAATCCCCCATGGACAGCCATGTTGTCTGGGGATATGTCCATAATTAATGTGTTCTTCGAGTCTAATTTTGAAACAAAGTAATCAGGCTTAAGATGAGTTCTATTAAGAGCAATAAACCTGTGACTGCATATTTGACTATATATATATATATACACACTGTATCCAATGTCAGACCAACGTATAGTTCACAAGACAACTTCTGACAAAACAAGCTCTATCTTAGCTCAGTTTGGGAGCATGATATGTGAATATGCAAGAAGAGAAAAACACAGTGAGGTTTGTCTTCTTTCTGACTCTTTTTTGCAGCACATCGTTATTATAAATGTTAATGCTCATCATTGTTCTTCTTCACATTGTAGTTCCCAGGCTCAGCAAAGCTAACATAATCCTAGCACTTCTGATGTTACAAATTAAAATTAACCATGCAGCACCATGGGAATATTTGTAATAGGAAAGATATGGAATGGGGACTTTGTGACAAGTACGTGGAGGAGAGAAGAGGAAGCTAGATGGCTTGAACATGAGTGGTTTTGTAAGTAAGAGATTATGTAATGGGACAAGGAATACAAAATAAAATTATGCCAACAGAATTTGGTTTCAGTATTATTTAGGATTTCTGTCACTGGAAGAGACATTTTCAAGTCTGTGATTGCTGATGCTGCAGCACAATTGATGTCCAAGTCATACATAATGTAATGTACAACACGGTATATTAACTCAGCTTCAAAGTGTTAATATGTCATGAAACTTAATTCAGATATCACAGATTATGCAAAGGAGATAGAGATGTGGAGACACACTCTCGTTTCTCAGAGGTGTCGGCCAGACAGCTTTGTGTCCCCCAGTCCAGGAGAATACGGCAGCAGCTTGCTCTAAAGCTTTTTCACAAGGTGAGGGCTGCGTGGTTCTTCACCCCAGTGCTTTTGACAGAGAAATACCATGCCAAGGGCAAAACTATGCATTAAAAAAAAAAAAAAAAAAGGCAGAAGCATTTGAACACAAGAAAACAGCCCAGGTTTTGCAGTGTCCCAGCTGCTAATATATTTTACATTGCAGATGTGAAAACTGTATAATATAAGCACAGAAGAATTTATCATTTTCTTTACCTACAATACGGCCAAGTCCTAGCTTTAGTTCTGTATGGGTAGAAAAATCCAACTGTGCTCCCTGAATGCCCATGAATAGATAGCAGCAATGGAGACAAACTCTTTTCCTGGTCAGATGCTGGGAATAAAGATTACAAACTTTCCACAAAGTTGGGACTGGAGTTGCATGGAGACTTATCCAGTGCCTCTATCAGCTGGGAATGGAGCCCACGACAACCCACAGATCTCAAAATGGAGGTAGAGACCTTCTTCCATTTCCACACACGCTGTTCTTGTGAGTCTAACTGCTCTCTCCCTGAGCAATTCTATGCTTCACACAAGCTGCTACTAAAGGAGACCATAAACAACACCTGCCAAAATTGCATTGGAAGCAACAGAGGAAAGCATCCACAGGAAGCTTTTGCTCATGGTATGAAGCTTTCAAAATCCCCTTTGCAGGCAGTTCAACTGAGGAAAGAGGAATGTCATCTATGCCTAAAAGTGAAGTTTAGCTCCTGACACTGCCATATTATTTTTGCATGAACTTGGGCCCTGATGCTTTTAAAAACAAGTAGGAAAGGATATATCTAATTGTCTCAGTGTTCCACTTCATCTGTAGAAAAGGGATAACAGATGACAATTTTCTGCCTATAGAGATAATATAGGTGGATAATATTAAGCATTGAAATATTAAGATACTATGGACATATACTAAGTCTTCATTAGACTGTCCTCTAATATCTATCATCTCTCTGGGTGTTCAACTCAACGTAATATAATGCAATTAGAAAATACTCTTATGCAAAATACTTAATGATTTTATTCAGAAATTCTGTAGAACTCCCATTACTTGAAGCAAAAATTCAAACTATTAACCAGAGGTGGCTAGATAAGTGCATTTTTTTTTGCTAGGAAAAAAAATTCCACCTATTTTTAATTAAAAGGCAACTCTGTCTCAGAAACCACACATGCTCACGCACAAAAGAAGCCAAAGCAAAATAACCTCATCCTAACTCTTAAAACTTTGAGGAATCTACTTTTAGTAAATGAACTGGGGGGGTTTAAGCCTTCATGATTATCTAGGTTATGGATTTCTTTGTATTGTCTGTACTAAGCCGAGAGGAAAAAGGGATGCTTTCATTATTCAGACTTAATGAACGCACTCAATTTAAACTAGCTAGACAATCCAGTGCATTTGGAAGCAAAGAAAAATAAACTAGGAAAACATATGAAGTCCAGGATTCTCTGGAAGAAAAACCAGCTTGCAGGGCTGATCACAGCCCTGTACACCAACTGAAGCAGGACATGTGCCTCCTCAGTGACCACTTTGGGGAGGACGGGAAGTAATGAAAAAAAGCAAGTCTGTAGAAGAGGGTCCACACACATAGTAGAGAAATCTTTCTATCATTTAATACTGAGAAGTAAAGGAGTTGCATTCTGTATACTTCCATAATTTACTAAATACATTCCTTCTGCAAGATCAACGTCTGGTGCTACCAGTCCCCCAAAATAACAATTCCTTGAACATACACTCAAGAAAACACCATTCATGGTGGCTGACAAACAATCTGGGAGCCTGTTAAGCCATCCTGTGACAAATTCACACCACCAATGTAGAGTTAAACATTTTTTTTTAAATGACAAAACAGTAAAGTACATCACCAAGTCATATTTGACCATCACTTTCTCCCTTAGCTACTTCGGGGGCATGCAGCCTGCACTCACCAACTTACTTCTGTCCCATTCCGTGGTGGCAGGAACCCCAGGTTCTCCTCATCTCCTCTTGGCCACGTTAGAGCACCCTGATGTCTCTCAGGTGCTCCTCATGAGGGCTCACTTCCTACTTTCTCCTCTAATGGCAAATCTTGTTCCAGAGCTTCTGCCAAATATGGCTGTGAAGGCTTAGTTTTCCCATCCCCTGTTTTCTACCATTAAGCTCAGGATATAATGGAGGGCTTAGGATATGTAATTAAGGCTTAGGTTGTAATAAAGGGACGCTCTTTTGTTTAAATTCTCTGCCTTACTGTGGCTGCTTTAAATTTGTATTTCTATCATTCTCTAATTAGTATCTCTCTTCTGTCTTTAGGCTGGCTTTTCCTGTTTATGAGGCTGTAGTAAAACATCATAAATCATTTAACCTAGAAAAAAGTGATTGTACCAACAGCTTACCAAAGCAACAATTATCAGTTTGCTCTCAATACTACCTAGAGAATACAGATGACAACAATTCTAACAGAAAATGAGTGTGAGAAAGGGGTTACAGGAATGATTTAACCTCTTCTTCCTACACAGACAGCACAACTTCTGGGGACTTCCTCACAGTAAATAAAAATACCTCTCTGCAGATAATTAGTTCAGGTGTGGCAGCAGTTTAGAAGGTGGTTCACCTGGAATCACTTCAGGTATTCACCCGCTACCAAACAACATGAACATATTTTCCCCATCTCTCATCCTTGTCTCAGCAAGCATCCTACCATGCAGGGACAGCCAAATGCACAGGAGCCAACACAGCAGGCTCACCAAGACTAAGAGCAACCCATTAAAATATATATAAAAGTCAGATGAGTGGTAATGAGGAACTCATAGGAGTCATTTCCCTCTAGTTCCTCTGCCCATCCATTTTCACACATCCTTCCCCTCATTCTTCTGGGACAGCTCTTCAGGTTCTGTTCTAGTTTACCCTGCGGAGAGCTTGGTTACAGCGGCCTGCCAACATATTGGCATGTGCCTGCACTCAGAACACAAAACTGGGGAGAACCTAGGTTGGTTCTCCCAGGATCAGAAACTGTGAAAGGAAGAAAAGCTGCAAAGCAAGTCAGCTGTCAGCTTTACAGCAGGGTCCTGCAAAACACTAATTCCTTCTCCACCCTTTGTTTCAGTTCCACAACACTCTCATGTTCTGCACTCTCATGCGCTCCTCAGAGAAGTAAAAAGAATTACTGTCCAACACACACAGACTCTCTTTTTCCATTTAAAAAACACACATTTTCAAATTCTGTCCTCTTCTGCACCAAGGAAGGCATGTGAAGCTAACTACATCCTAAAATGGGCTTTTGGTTCAAAATAACCCAAACATAGCATATTTACTTTCAGTGTTATGGTAAGTCAGTCAACTAGGCATTAAGCACTGCTCAACAGGTGTTCACAATAGATTACACAAAAGAAATAAAAAAATCCCCATCGACTTCTGCATTGTGAGATGAGTCCCAGTTCTTTGAGCCATGGGCCATGCAGCAAAGAATCTATTATGCATCCTTGATCCTGCATTCCAGCCTCTGCCAACAAATCCACTTTGAAGATACTCCTAATGTTCCAAGTCCTGAGAACCTTTAGTCTGTATTAATTAATTAAAAAAGGAAAAAAATTAAACAGATATCCATGTGCCTTAGGGCGATATTCAGCCTGCTCCCTCTGACAGCTTTCCTTATGACTTTGAAATCTATTACCTGCTGCAAGAGTAGGAGCTTTGTGACAACCTTCAAAAAAAAGCTTCTGCCTTCCATGCAGGAACTGTATTTGCTTCAGTGGGAGATCAAGGTCTCCATGTGGTACAGAACAGCAATTACCCCATGAATATAACAAATATGCCAGCAAGCATGTAGGAAAAGAAGTATATGCAAAGTCAGAAGCTAGTCAAAACTCAGCCCAGAAACTTTCTTTGAGCAAAAGTTCATGGGAGAGGGGAAGGGAGAATTAAAACAAGTCTGGCTGCACATCTTGAACTTGCTGAAATCTGAAGACATTTAAACCAAACATAGTAATTTACTCACAAGAGGCTGAGTTCTTGTTTGTACAATGACTGGATGGGGAAGGAACAGAACACTCCTGCTAAGAATTCCTTCTCCTGGGTCAACTGGACCTAAAAGGACTTCAGAGAAATTGGATACCTGCTCTAAGGAAAGCCATTACTGCAAAAGCTCTTCCAACCTGTAGACTTAGGAGAGCTGTGACCCCATTTATGGATGCTAGACCAGAACATTGGGCACAGACTCCTTTGTAAACCTGCTACAAGAAGAACTGCCCCTTTAGCAAGGTACAGACTCTAAACCCCACACAGCCAACAAAACAGATGCCAAAACCTGCCAAAAACTTCCCAGAACTTCTCATTGTTCAGAGGAGGAGGTGATTTAGATTGGGTCAAACCTAAGCATGTCTTCCATTCACTCAACATGAGCATGCTTACCTGCCTGCCTTCCTTTCTGTCTGAGCTGCAGTACCCATTGTGGGCTTTCCACCTCTCAGTATGTGTCTGTCAGTAAGGATGGGTGGATCACTGTGGCAGCCTTCTCCCTCTGCCCATCATCTTTTCCAAAACACAGGAAACAGCTGTCAGGTCAGTTCTGAAAGCTGGTTAATAATTACACAGACTAATTATTTGCCTTTCATCTTAATAATTAGCATTTCAAAAGTATTTTATTAATCAGTCTTGTTACAGGTAAGGACCATTGTAAGTTTTGGATTTTCATTTTTTTTTAATGCTTTTAGAGTCTTTTTTTCATTATTAAATCACCATTGAGGTTTCCAGAGGTGCTGTTACAGAGCTTGTAATAGCTTGACACCCTCCACCCCTCTTTCAATTCCAATTCACTATCTAGGTGAATGACTATCTAAAATTATCATCATACTCTCCAGATATCACTATCTAGAATAATCTGGCTTCTAAGGCTTAGCAGATACAGTAATAACATACCTAATTTTTAACTTTCATGATAGGGTTCCCCTGGGACAGAATAGAAGGAAGACTGATTTATTATTAATATTATAAATAATTAAAATTAATGAAATGCACGAAAAGTGGAAAGTGTGAACCAAAGGAAGAACTAGCACACAAGCCTTAATGTAAATTATTGTCTCTGTGTCTATACTACCAGTCTGTAGTCCTTTACATCCGTGCAAAGCATGCATAAAATCTTACTAGAACAAAATGATATAATTTCCCACTCACTTTCCACACATAGAAGTATCTACAGAAGGTGCAAGGCAGGGGAGAGAGTGGTCAGTCAATCGTGTTTTAATTTACAGCTATTTTTGTCTAAGCCCTGAATGGCCTGCCAATTATGAACAGTACCAGCTGGGCTGTCAGGAGAGCAGACTAAGAAGGACACACAGATAAAGAAAACAATCATAATGTGAAAATGAAGAGCAGGAGAAAAGTTTGGAGTGGGGAAGACCCGATGGGGAGCCCAGCTCTGGTTTTAAAATGCCTCACTACAGTCCTGTCTTCCACAACCCCCCAAATGAAAACATGATTGTGATCATCATCATTATCTGGACATAGGCCTGTAACACAGCTAGGACTATATTTTTGACTTCTTGGGGCATAATTCAGATTGCTATTAGTTACAAAAATTGTGACTTTGTGTGCTTAAATAAGCAGCGAAAATAAGAATTTCGTATGATGAGGAGGATGAGAATCTTTAAAGGGTCTTCTTTCCATTTTTCAAATAAGTAACAAAGCCTCACTAGTTTCTTTCTTTTTATTTAACACAATAATTTTACAGAAGTTTTAAGCAAAATATAAAATAAAAGTTGAGATTTTCAGTAAAATGGCAGCTCTTCTGTTTCCAGAACCTCCTTTCCCCCGACTCTCGCACAGGGACAACATAGAAAACAATTCTTCTAAACAAAACCTGACGAATGCTTATCAGTGGAGTCATGTTTTGAGCAGCTATTGAGGGAACAAGGAATAAGCACAGGCATTAAAAGACAATTTTATTCCATTGCTATTAGGATGTCAGTGATGGACCACACTGGTGTATATATAGAAATGTTGCATTTGGGAAAGGAGCAGTTTTGGAAGCTGATCTGCTTTTCATGACTGCTCTTCTCTGTGAAAAAAATTAAGAGATTTACCCCATACTTTATTATAATCTGCTTATTTGTGGATGCAGAGCAGTTTAAAAAGGAGAAGTATATTTATACTCATGCACTTCGCTGTATATCAGCATCACACTGACAAATTCTACAATATCCTCCCCTCCACTCCTTTCCATAGCCTTGTAGGAGAGGCAAGGCAGACAAGGCAGTCTGAAAAGCCAGCAGGCCATAACTCCTCTCCTCTAGACGAGCGACAATTAATCAAATTTGCCAGCGAGGCAGGTACCTCTTGTCCTTTAACACTGAAGGAAACATAAAGCTCTTTTCTCTGAGCACTGATTGTCCAGTTGATACTGGAGCTCTCAGGAGCAGCTACTGAGCTGCCGAGATGCTGAAAAACAAGGTAACCCAAGACCTAAATATGCCACTCTTCTGCTGTTTTATTAATCCTTATTTTTCAAGGGAGCAATGAAAGAACAACCAGCGGCTGGAGTATAATGTTTTTCACCATTTTTCCCTGCAAGGTCATGAGTTGCTCCTCCCCTTCCAGTGGTTCAAGGCCCCAGGGGTCATTCAGGCTCTGACCACAGCAGCCCTGCTCAAAGGGAGCCATCCCCACTCATGTCTGTGGGAGTGCAGCACCAGGGGTGAAGAGACATCCCCTCCTTCGGAATAAGAAAGAAGAGAACAAGCCACAAGACCATCAAATATGTCTACTGGGGAACTAAGAAGAAAAGGATTATTGCTTTTTTTTTGGTTTTGCTCTCAAGCAACTAACCTTTCTGTTTTAGTTTTCTTCATATAAGCGTAACTCATTGATTAATTCTGACAATTATATAAAGCTTTTGAAGTGCAAAGAGAGACCAAAGAGCATATCCAAAATCTGGGACAGCCATAGCTCATCTGTTTCTTATGGTTCCCTAGCACAGGTTTTATTTCCAAGTAAGTCAGTCACATTTCAGTCAGTGCAAGAGATATTTTCACAACCCTTGCAAAAACCCTTCCACTAAGATGCAATTATGTCCCCCTTGGAGGGGGAAGGGATGACAGATATAATTTCAGGGGACTATACAAAAATGTTAAGATTAACTGTGGAATCTCTCCTTCAGTCACTCAGCATCATCCAAGCACTTAGAAACGAACCTTCTTGGAAAAAAAGATAAGAGTCTTCTTATTTTAGTTGCAGAAGATTATTTAACCCAGAATTGCTGAATTAAAAAACTTTTACATTGCAATGTGATCCCCAGGTTGAGGGAGCCCCTTGTTGGCTTTGCTAACTCAAGTGTAATCCCAGTGAAAGAAGAGAACTGCAGTAAGGACGCGTGAAACGAGAAGGCTTGTTTGCTGTAGAAGTACCCTCATCTCACTTTCACACAGGCTCCAGCCTCCTGTTGACTGAAAAGCTGACGAAAGGAACATTCCAAGCATGTAAGCCAGAAGTGTAGGCAGAAATGGGTGATGATTGGGGCATGTCAATCATGTCACACCGCTGGAAAGCTGCCCAGTACGTGGTGAACAGCTGCTCTCCCAATGACTAATCACACTGGAGGAGGGAGATCATAAAATTCTCCATTTTCAGAGAGGAAGGTACTGCTCCTCCTGATGTCACCTCTTATAATGAGCTTCTCCTTGTCTTTCCAGGTCCATGTTGTAGTAGTCCAGCCACAATGTTTACAGCAAAGACATCTCATGCCAGTGTTTTGCCTTCAAAAAATTATCTGTCAGCAGTGCTGTACTGCAGATGTGGAATGATCAGTGATCAGTGAATTAATTTCAGAAGTTCTGAAAACAAAAGCAATTTATAAGAGCAGTTTATAAGTATTCTTACTACTACTGTTTGGTTACAGACAAGAATACAGCGATGTTGTTGAGTTCTAACAAACCCAACTCAAAGTTCAGTGCTCTTCTATTGAAATGATCACTTCAGTAAAGGACTCACAAAAGCCTAGAGCCAAAGATGCCCCAAGGTGGTAGAAACCAAGACACAAGGTACATCAGTTTGGATCTACCTCATCTGTGCAACCACAAATTCTGAGAGGAAATAAAATTTAAAATTTCAGAATAAAATGCAGGAAATTATTTTTATTTTATTTAGAAATCCTGAGTTAGTCCACTTAAATGCAATGCAATTTCCCAGATGCTTAAAGATGATAGCAGGCAGGATAACATCCATAAAACAAGACAGAATACAGCTTTCATTATCTCAAGTGTTCGAAAGCCCAGCCCATACCAGGACAAAATGGCTGGTGTTTGCCTCTAACCATTCCAGTCATCCTGTTTTTGAGGATTGCAGTGATAAACAATTCCCTGAAGTATACTGTAATTCTGCAGCACTGATGAGCCCAATATCAATGCCTGTGTTAAGGGCAAGTTCAAAGACTCTCCAGTGTTTGCTTGATAAGCTTCTCAGAGAGGTCATTAACTAGGACAGTTCGTGTACTGTACTCTTCATGCAAATTTTCTGGGTTCTTTTTCTTGGTTTTGTTTTTAATATCTTTATCATCAAAATCCTATTTTAGGGCACCTTCCCCAGCTGCCTAGGAACATCTAAAGGGAAAGGCACACATGTAGCTGAAGTTGACACACACATACTATGGCCTGTGAGTCTAAAGCATGTTTTTGTTTAAGGACTCTTATCACACATGAGACCCAGAAAGGTTTTAACTGGGTGAAGCATAAAGCTCTTACAGGACTGAAGACAAGAGAGGAATGGAGTAGAAAATATTTGCAAGACTTAGATCCAGTAAGAAAGTTATTATAGGAGATGCTTAGGGTAGCTCCTGGTGATTCTCATCTCTAGTACTTGAGCATTAGCAATAAACAAAACCAACCAGATGAGAACCTTGTTGGTACCTCATCCTCCGGAGCTAACTGCTGCTGCTTAAATCTCTAAAATCACTGATGGTGTGGTGTTGTCATCCTGGCCCTGCAGATGGCAGGTAGTGGAGGTGACCAGGCTCAGTCCCACGGATGCAGTGCTGCACAAAGCATCCATCAGGACAGCTCTGGCTGTCACAGTCAGCTTGGGACAACTGTTCCTCAGCCAACTCCTTCCAGCAAGCCATCTACAGAGTCTGAAACAGTTCCAGAAGAGGCCCTCACTGACACAGGAATGCTGTTCTACCACACCAGCATTTTTCACTTAATGGAGGAACAAGACAGAAGCAATTGCTGCTGTCAGTGAACCATTCCAAAAAAGCTGCTCCAGTAAAAAGTTTCAACTGCATCCAGGCAAGGATGTCGGACAACACCAATTCCCCTAGCCAAGAGCGAGACAGGCCTGCCCAAGTCCATCATAGCTCTAGAGGTCTGAATTAATGGCAGCTTTGCAGGGAATCAGCTGCTGTCTAATACAGGGCCCAGAGGCTCCAGCAAAGATCTTTTAGCAGATCTAAGACCCAGAAGCAACCAGAGTTGCCTGAAGCCATCGCAAGCATCAGACACAGACTAAGACTCCAAGAAGTCCCAGAGTCCCCAGCTGTCTCTGAAGGGTTGTTGTTGGCTGTTCCCCAGCCCTGTGGAGCAGAGACAGGAGCAGGATCCAGAGGTGCCATGATTCAGAACCACCAGGAGAAACAGCTACCTGAGCGGGTGCTCTAAACAGGAAAGACAAAAGTTAAAACCCGAAAATTTTCATAGCCAGCTTTTCAGTTTCATAGCAGAAATTAATTCAAGCAGGGGGACAAGTCAGCTGACCAAACCAGCAGGATAGCGTTAAAGAGACAGGAAGAAACACAGCTGGTGGGCATCTCCCTCCTCCACAGCGGTGGAGGGGCAAGAGGGGTGGTGGCAGTGGGAGTGCCCAGGATGGCTCTGAAGGGCCCCATCTGCACCTGTGTCTTGCCACAGAAATTTCAGCTTTAGGAGTCCTGTCAGAACACAAGCAGAGTTCTGGCCCCAGAGAGAAGACCAAGGATAGATCTCTTTGTTTCTTCTTTTGTTTGTCAACAGTTTCTTTTAGACTGTGCACTCCTTCCCCAAGTCTAGCTGCTGAGTAACCAGACAGAGCAAATAGATCAGATCTCACACACAAATAGTTTTCATCTCAGCAGATCCCACTCGGGCAATGTCATCAAGTGCCAAGGTTTTGGCATGAAACTTTACCCTCCTAGCACCCATATTTGTAGCTGGAGGATATGTAGGGAGAAGAAATATACAGATATGTAAATATGGGGGACGAAATTCTTTACTGTAAGGGTGGCGAGGCACTGGCACAGGTTGCTAAGAGAAATTGTGGATGCCTCAATCCTGAAACTGTTTAAGGCCAGGCTGGAGAGGGCCCTGACCAACCTGGCCTAGTGGCAGGTGTCTCTGCCCCTCGGACTCTTTAACTCACTTCTGATAAGTATCATCATCTTCTCCATGTGTAGGCTTTTTCTTGTTTTGTTGTTTGCTTGTTTGTTTTTAATTTAAACTGATCTTTGCAGTACCAACTGCACTTGAAAAAACTTTCTCAAGTGTATAAACGATGGGTAAAAAGCTATTTCAAACAACCTACAGCTACTCTGGGCAATCTGTTTAGCTCAGCTGATTGTTAGGTACTCCAGGAGTTCAGGTTTACGTAGATAGTCATTGCCAGTATAAAAGATAGTGATGTCAGCCTGTCTCATTTATTCAAATATCCCCAACCCTGTGAGCCTCAGATGTTCCCTTACAGGAAGAGAAATGAAAACAAGGGGGGAAAAGGAGAGGAAAGGAAAACCATCCTGATACACACTTCTCTTTTGACTTCCCAACAGATGCTTCTCAGAGAGGGGCTGACCAAGCCTGACTACTGGAACAGCCAAGCATTTTTAAATATGTATTTATTTATAATTAGGATTATAGAATATTCTAAGTTGGAAGGGACCCACAAGGATCACCAAGCCCAACTCTTAAGTGAATGGCCCATACAGAGATCAAACCCATGACCTTGGCATTATTAGCACCAGGCCCTGACCAGAAGAGCTACAGAACCTTACCAGACATCAGAAAATATGGATGCAAAGGAACAAGACATCTACCCAGGAAGGCAGCATTCTGACCACCCTTGAAGCTGTGGAATATTTTTAAATTCACAAAATTTCCACTGTATGTATATTTTGAGGTTTCAAAATGTAATACTACATTTCCCATTTCTAAAGCAATATCAACAACAATGAAAGCTTAACAATTTGGAAAAAAATACATAGCCAAAATTGAAGCACAGCAAATCAGCTTTCCTGGATTTTACTGGTGGGGGGATGAAAAGGATTGAGAGGGGACATGCTGTTGATTTTTTTTTTTCCCCTGGCCCTTCAGCTAATGCTATAAAAGAAACATTTTTTGAAATCTCCACAACTCTTACACAATAGGGAAGAAAAAGAGCACAACCAAATCAATCACCCTCCAGCTGATACCACTGCAGAATGAAATCCATTCAGAGATCTCCTAGAAGCAGAACAACACTTCTGAGTTGCAGCAAATCAAATCTGGTGATAAAGGGGCTGCTCTCGCTTCCTCCCTCCATGACAAACAGAGGCACAGGTTATCTGCTCCAGCATAGTCAGAGCAGCTGGAATTAAGCTAGTCAGTTTTTATTATCAGTCCACCTTCCCGAGGAAGCCACTTTATACAACTGCCTCTACAGGTGCTTCTATCCATTTGTCTATCTTGCAAAATAACTTCCAGTTTTCCAGGGCAGTTTCAATGAGGTTTTGACAGAATGGTAGCAGTTATAAAAATACTGTCTGATCAAGTTCTGTACATGTATGGATGGTAGGGCAGGGGAAAGATAATGTTCCTGCAGAGGGAAATTTCCTATGTTAATTTATTGGACACAAGAAAATTCACACATTCAGCACAAAGCTATAGGAAATCAGATCTCATAACTTCTACTCATTATGGCACTACTTTTTTCCTACAGTTGTGAGATACTGAAAGATTGCAGAACCTCAGGGAAACAGAAAGATGCATTTTGCAGTGTCTCAGCACTGCCTTTTTTATCTAAAATACCACCTTTGGAATATAAAAGTAGCTGGGGTGACAGTAATTTAACAAGTCTGCAATGAAAACACATACACCTGATGAAATTAGAGGAGGGTCCAACAACAAAATCTCTACTTGGATTTTATGCCTTCCAGTGACTCTATGTATGTTTTTATCAAGGATTTAGCTTAGAACAATCTTTGCTGTGCATATAGGATATCAGAGGGAATGAGTGTGGAATATACATCAAAATGATGACAGTAGTCACATCTCTGGCAGGTGTCACTTTTCACTTACCAACATGTTTCCTTAAACCTGTCCAAATTTTTATTCTGAGTGAAGTTTTGGTGTATAAAATGGAAACCATATCTTTTATTAGGTCTTTAGCCTCTAAGTTAACACTATTTTACTGTGTCTCTGAATATGTTGTAAGTAGGAAAAACCAAAAAGAACTAAATGCATTTTTAGTTTGAATTTCAATAAAAGAGTTGCATTTCTCAACAAGATTGTGAATATTGGGCTGCAAATTATTACAGAAGGTTGCATTTCTTTTTATTCCCTCTGCAGGTTACTGGGTGAAGATATTTGATTTTTGTATTCTAACAATAATTGTATTTTGTCTGCTGAAAAAAACCCAAGTTCTTTTAGCTAAAGACAAGGTTATCTAACCATCCTTTATTTGGGGCAATCAGCCATCACAAAACAATTCCTGGGAGTAAACACCATAGTTAGAGACATGCAAACAAAAACTAGCATTATAAATGATAGCACCACACATGAAAGAAAAAGGAATCAAAGACATTACTACATGAAGCAAATCTGTATTATGCCTCCCACTGAGCTGTAATATTTTTGCTGTACTCTGCTTTGGGGGGTTGGTGTTTGTACGTTTTTCTTGTTTGGGTTTGTTTTTTTTCTTAAGCAAAACGACGTGCACCAAGAGGGTAAATCAGGTAAAACCAATTTTTTATTTTAAGTTTTGGAAATGGCACAAACTTTTGTGTCTACCTCTCTTCCAGCATGCCAATGTAATAAGTCCCTCAACATAGATATCAAGAAGAATTATTAGAATATAAAAAAGGCCCCACACAACAAAAACCAGTGCCACACACACATTTTAAGATTTTGTCAAGTGGTTTAAATTCTGGAAAACAACCAACCAAACAACCAAACACTGCCAGTCGCATAAAATCAAGTATAACTTTCCTATTAATTTGTGACAAGGTGGCCTCTATGCAGTCAATTAAAGCCTTAGGTTTGGGAATGGGCATTACTTTGCTACAGACAATGAAGCAGTGCTGATCTGCACCAGTATTTGATTTGGCCAAATATTTGGAAGAGGCAATTGCTACCTCAAAACAAGAGGTCTCTTTGCTGAAAGGAGGGGATCCTGTTGAAAAGTTACTAGCTGAGCAGCACCTCATTTCTAAGTTTTATGCATGAATCAGCCTCAGGGAAGATTCACAAATATACCCTAAATTAAATGCTTTTCCATTATTCCAACAGCCTAAAAACATAAAGAGAGGAATTAATTACATAGGGACAGACCTTGAATCCATTAGTTGTTAGGGATGTCCTGTGTATCAAAGATTAGATACAATACATAAAATAGCATTAACATCATTAAAGCTTAGAGTCATTTCAGCTACTGGTAAAAGTTAAGAAAATATAATGAAAAAGCACATTCCCTGAGAAATGTAAATGGATTTGCTTTCTCAAAGACTGGTGTGAACCTACATGTAATCAATCAGCTCAGTTGCTACAGCTGCACTGTCAGAAGCGTAAGGGTAGATTTACTGTAGGAAGGTACCGAGAAAAAGCCGTGACAACGGCACGAAGATGCACCAGAAGCTCTTTTCCCCACGTATGGCCTCCATCAATTAAAGCCACAATTCACCAGCAACATCAATAACAAAGTAACACTCCTGAAAATCCAGGAGGAAAGTGGAACACAAAGTGGATGCTGTAAAACAGAATCCTTCTGCAGTGAGGCATAGCAGCCCCATAAAAGCTATGGAGTACCAGGGACTGCACTGCTGTAATTCACTTGTCCCTCCCTTTCTCTTAATACTGTCTTTATATATTGGTGTAAGCTATATATCCATCATATAAGGGAGAAATGTAGTTTTCTGGGGATGGGATAATCTATTTTATTATATGTTCTTATGTTCTCCGGTTTCTTCTTCCCACATCTGTTTTTCTTGGCTCTGTGTGTACAACAGCTGCATATTTGGGGAGACCAATTTCAAACAAAGGAGAAGTATTCCTTACTTTTCTCATAAATCACCCTTCAGATGGTATACAACTCCAGAAATTCAGACAATTAGGCCAAAATATCAGGGTTTTTTTCACAACAAAACAAATCAGCACCATTTCCCTAGTGATATCCCCCCTCTACCTAGAAAACCAACCAGATAAGTGCGCTTAGAAATCCAGTTGTTTACATCCACTTCTGCCCCATGATTTAGTGTCCAGCCTTTCATACAACTCATTTCATGCTCATATCATTACTACTTTCTGGACTGGAAAGAACCTGAACAAACAATAGGAATTATGGTCTTAAAACAAAAGGAATGGAAATACACTGTGGTCCATAGAGAGGATGGCAGGATCCACTTTCCTTCCCTGAAGAAGGATAAAGATATTGACCCCAGAGCAATTTCAGCCAGCTTGATGCTGTTGCTTCTCAAAAGGCAATTCTCAAGCACAGAGAGTGAACATGACAGGAGCACGTCACCATCAACACAGAAGAGCTGACGGAGCATCAGCTCCTCTGTATTCCTCATTTGCTAAACCCTAAACTTTTCATTCAAGCCACATTACTGCTCAGCTTAAAAGGAACTACCATCAAGGAGATACACAGCAAGGTTTTAATGACAAAGCAGAATATGCAAACACCACATGTGCCATAGCATTAATAATTCTGTAATTGAAACCAAATAATATATAGTTCACATTTCCATGCTTAACCATTTCATATTTAAACCACAAAGTGAAGATACTGCGAAAATGTTACACAAATAGTTTCTCCTGTTCATTAGATGTACATGAGACATGAGTTAAGAATGTAAGAAGAATGTGAAATTAAAACCAGTAAACCCTGTGCCAAATGTTATGGATTCCATCAGTTTAACACCCTTTCCAAGATCTTTCATAAAAATCACAATGCAGCTTCACACCCAATCCATTAATTGCCCCTCTTTTGCTAAACACTAGGAAGCCTGCAGGCCTTCTGTTTGTCTGTTTATTCTTAATTCAGACACCGATGGGGCATCTGAGGTGGTTTAATAACAGCCCTGTGCACAATCTAACTTTTCCAGTCTATAGTTTGACTGTTTATTTTTTTGAGGGGATGAGTGGTGTTCTTTGAGTTTACTTGTAATAAAACATGGCCAGTGCTCATTAGACAAGTACAGCAAAATATTTGGTTTTAAAAGACAGTACTGACCAGACTATTCTCTGCATGAAGTGGCTGCTGGACATGGTAGGAGCACAGCAGCAGTACAGTTTGCCTGCACATGTCTGACATGCAGATTTTCAAACTGAGTGCATCCATTATAAAGCCATGTACAACGAGCACCAGGTGAAACCTCAAAACCTGTCTGAAGAAGGAAATTTTAGGCAGCCCCATATGTGTGTGCTCAGCCCGGTGCTTTTGTAATCCTGCTATTACTTAGAAGAGACCATACTTCACCACAAACCTGTGTGAAGCACCATGGGTGGTCTCTAACTCCCCAAGATGCTAAAAGCGGCTTGCAAGCAGGTCTGCTGGCTCCATTCAAGCAAACAAACAAACAAACAAACAACTCCCTAATAGTCTGTATCTTCTGGTACCATCAAGACAGACCCATAGAAGGTCTTAACTAATGCCAAATACCAATGGCCTTTGCACTGCAAAATCCCCAAAGGCAACCACAAAACCAACCCGATCACATTAAAACTAAAAAAAAAAAAAAAAAAGAAAGAAAGAAGCCAAGTCCAAAACTTTCTTGGCAATGGCACTGCGGATGGGCTGGAAAGGAGAAAAGGTGAGGGATTTCTGCTCTGCCATTTGCCTAACCCTCATTCCCTCTTGCCAGACAATGGCTTTGCCTTTCAGCATGCATAGTACAGTATTTTGCAGCTGCTCAGAGAGAAACTTCCCTCCTCGAATAGTGCACACCAACAGTAGCTGGGAAGTTCTGGGAAGTAGCAGCTGGGGGGATCAGTGCTGGCGGGCTGAGCTGAAATGCATCTCTCATCACAACTGTGCAGAGCCAGATCCCAGGGCTGTTAATCAAGCACAAGTCAACGGGAGCTTTGCCCAATTAAGTAACAGAGTCTGGCTTATTCCAGCACAGAATTACACCACAAAAGCAGAAGCCCTTCAGTACCCAACACTGAGGCCAACACCCTCCTTTCCTCTACTGGTTAACTCCCTTCCTTTATCTTCTTCTCCCATAGTCCTGAATAAGAGGGTTTAAAGCTAAACTGTGAAGTGATGCCGAGAAAAGCAGGGATGCAGTCCAAAGGAACAAGGGGCATTTGGGTTTTAGTTCTCTTTATCTCAGTTTTACTACCTGCCCCATTTGTACCATGAAGATCCCTCTTCTCCTCCTCTCCCCAAATAATTAGAAAACAACAGCATTTATGTCCACGCTGAAGCATAACTCTGGCATACTCAGGTGTGCTCCAAACCCCTGTGTAGCCTCCCAGTCACATACAGCTTGGATCAGCTTGTGTTTCCCCTCCTGAGATCTTTCTCTTTCCCTCCAAAGAGTCTCTCACTAAGGTTGGCTGACCTGCTAAAGCCTGATGTGTCTGCTCTTGCTCAAATCCAGTCTCTGTCTCTTTGCAAGATGTGGAACTTTCCCTCCCTTTGTTAAGGGAGGGAAAAAATTTACTTATCCAAGAAATGAAAATATTAACACAGAATTAAAAAAACAATCAATGTATCCAATTGAGTGGCTGAAGTGTTCAGTCAGCATCCCAAACTGCAGAGAACATCATGAGATAGTATCCTAGTCAGGAAAGCATATACTGCAGAAAGAAGTGCCATGACGTATTTGCTCTAATCTCACATTACCCTCTTGGATCTTTGATTATTGGAAAGATTGCTTTCATTCAAGAACCTGAAGATCTGATCTTACATGACAAGACACAAGGGCACAGTAAAATTAGAACAGGTGCAGTGAGCAAATCAGTAATTCTCATCAAAATAATTTTTTTGTTGAGTGTCTATCACTAGTCACTGAGAAGCTAAGACTTAAAACTTTTATGATCAACTTTATTTTGCTGCAAAATTTGTTTAAAACCAATAGCAGTTTTGCAATAATGCCTGAATGCAGGATTTTCAAGCTCTATTATCAAGAGAAGATGTTTCTTGTCCCTTCTCCCCTTAAATAGGAAGGCTGAATAACCAGATATACATTTAAATCTATTTTCTATTTACCCTGAATTTCAGAAAAGAGTGCCACGATGATTTACATGTACACATTGCCTGTGGTCCCGCTGAAACCAGTGAGATTATTCTCAGAGTTCTCTCTAGAGAATCAAGGATGTGCATAAATCTTTGCAGGATCTCAGCCAAAGAGGCTGTTTTATTGGGAAACAATAAAGCGACACAGGCTTGTGGTAACTCCGTGAGCCAAACCTTCCTCAGAATCACGTTCGTTTCTCTTTGGGGGTGTGGAGTTCAAGCACCCAGACATGGGAAGTGAGGCAGAGACAAGCATGAGCCCCTCCACCTGCAGAGAGGAGAGTTGGAGTTCATGAAGAAGCTCCTCACTGTGCTGGTGTAATTCAGGTGCAGTTTTGGCTTAACACTCCAGGAAAACATAATCCTCTGTGGTCTCCTTGGTGTTCCATGGTTCTCATTGCTATGGGGGTCACATAACAGGAATGTATCTAGGTAGGCTTGAGAAGCACGTGCAACTTTTTATAAAGGATAATGGATAGCCTACATTATTCATAACATAACTGATTTCAATTGCATTATGCTTTACTTTCCAGATTTTCAAGCAAGGACATCCTAATAGGACTGTACAGGTATATTTCTTCTAAAATTCATGCACTGATGAATTAGATGTCTTCCACCAAAATTGTTATTAAAATTAGCACTACACATCCTTAGATTGGGGCCTAAAATGTCATGGTTAAAATATTATCTACAACACTTACATCTTCTATTTCTTTAAGAGAAACATAGAGAATAACACAAAATTTTAAATTAATAACCAGGACAAAAATATTTCTCCAAAAAACAAGAAGCAATACAGATCTAAAAGCTCTTTAAGTTTTATGTTTTATGGTTGCTAAATGAAATACAATAAAAATAAATAAAATAAAAATATGTTTCTGAATTACCCCAAACCATCTGTGAAACAGTAAAATGGAATGGAAAAAAGCCCAAAACAAACCCAACAACAGAATTGCCAGGGCAATGGGGAATGGCTGGGAGAGGATATGAATTTATTCTCTCCCTTCAAATTCATAACCATGTTTTTCTTCCCCAGAGATAGTCTTCATGCACAGTGCCTTCACAACATTTCCTTTAGAAAAAGAAAACCTTGCACGTAAACACACTTGCATTTGCCACTGTCTACACTGGGACACAGCTAATTCAGTACATCTGTTCTAGAGGCTATCACTGACAATCCACAGAGAAGAAAATGCTGATTTTCATCTTGAACCAAAACCTGACATGACCTTTTGTCCCTTCTATTGGAAGGAAACCCACCACAACCGCCCTCAGACCCCAAATCAAACTATCCACCATGGTAATTGCAGACTGCCACACAAAGAGAAAACAGAGCTGAACTAGATTCTTCATTCTGGACACCCAAAAATCTGTTCTCTTCCCAGTATTAAGGTAGAATTTTCCTTGAAAAACAAAGCAGAAGGGAGTGTTCTTACTAGGTATTATCACTTGCTCACACTGTATTTCAAGAAGTGCTGTTTTAAGACTACCAAGTTGGGGATTTTTTCTTTCCTTACATTCACAAGACAATATTAGATGTTGATTAAAACCAGCTCAATCAACTGGAAAGTGTCCATCAACGTCAGCATCACAAAAACAGGCCCTGAGACCCTGTTCTGCAGTGCTGGAGAAGAAAAAGAGACTCCTTTAAAATCATCCAAGCAAAAAAAAAAAAAAAAAAAAAAAAAAAGAAGTAAAAATAGGTATTCATGAAATGTTATTGTCCAAGATAGAATAGTAGAGGCTGAGGAGAACAAACAATATAAATAGAGAACACATTTTTCTTTGCCTGCTTTACAATAGCTAAGATTCTTTAAAAAAAAGAATAGGTAGAAAGATAAGACATGCATGCCTGATACTGAAGAAAAGACTGTTTGTACCCAGCACAGTGGATAAATTGTTCTAGAACAGTTCAGCCATGTCAAGAAATGACCCTTTCATGCTGCCAAGGTCAATCAGACCCATAGCCAGTGTTAGTCAAAAAGGTCATCACCACTCATATATTTAAAATAAATTCACCTGTTTTCTCCTAGAACTTCACACAGTACAGACCAGTCAGGTAGGAGATGTTAGGTGTGGTGTGGTATATGTGCTCTATTGATGGATCAAGAGCTGCAGGCAATATTTGGCCCAGTCCTAAGACTGTCACAAAGCCTGTATGCTGCTGCTGCAGCCCCCAGTTACAGGTAGAAGCAGGAGGGTGACAGATATACCAAGAAAAGGGGAGGCCTGACCCCTAAACTCCTAATTCTTGGTTAAAATTTCACTTCACTCCTGGTGTTCAAGACAACACTTGTTTTAATCTCAGCCTGATCTCTGGAAGACCCCCATAACATAGCAAGGAAGAATTCACATAAGCCTATTCCCATGGAAATACATTATACAGGTGTTTCCTAAGAAGTAGCATACTTGAACAAGAAAAACAACATTAAGATGTAAATTAAATGTATGATTGTATTTAGTCTTCTACTCAAGCAATTCCCATTGTTATTTTGACTTACTGATCATCAGAGAAATGCTGGAAAGCAGAAGCTTTTAAACATCTGCTAATCAATTATATTATTTCTCTAATTCCATAGTTTCATTTAAAACTACTGATTTCAGGGGAAGTTTATAGCTAAAATATTCTTATCCTTGCATTCAAATGGGGATGGATCTCATTGTGGCAAAAATTAGATAAATAGTTTTGTGGTCCTCACCTGTGTGCATAAAAAGTTAATAAATAAACAAATAAATAGGAACAGTTGAAACATCCAGTGGGAGTTACTTCACAGATTCACCTTCTTTCCAAATTTATAAGCTGCTCTTTTGAGACAGTTGCCTTGCAGAGAATATAGGGAAGAGAAAGCTCAGCTGGAATGCCTCTCACACAACGTGAGAGAAATAACATTCAGCTATAGCGTGATCCCCAGTGTTTTTTCACAACAGCTCTGGCAAAGAGTCCCAATTCTTACAGAATTGTTGCCTGCAGACAGTAACATTTCTGTTCCTGAAGTTGCCTTGTTTTTCCAAAGGAGACCTATGTGTAATTATGCCCACACTTCCACTGCATACACTAAGGAGGCAGGATCCCTGTCCAGAGCAGAGCAGAGCTCAGGGCAGGCAGCAGAATTATACCACAAAGCTGTAGCTTTGTCCCATGATGTCTAGTCAACAGATACGCATCATTGCTAATTAGCTGTCCGGTCTCATCTGTCCACAGTTGAGAGATAAAAGTGTAAAACAAACTCCTCTAGATTTTAAGGCCAGAAGAGACTAAAGTTCAATTCATTTTCATGTGGGTTTTTTCCAGTGTTTTCAGAACCTGAATACTGAGCAGGTTTCTCCTGAACCCTTTTAAGAAACTTCCTGTAGAAGCTTCCTCCCCCAACGAACTCATTGAAACCCTACCCACTTAAAAACATTTAAAAAAATAAAGTGAATAAATAAATAAAGCACCCTGGAAATCACAGATCTCTTTTGTGTTCCACAGTTTGCCAGCAGTTAATGACATTTCAATGGCTTAGGTGAGAGAGTAATAGCATATTCAGTGCTCAATAGAGAAACAAAGAGAATGGAGAGGGAGGGAAAAGAACCTTTTCTTCAGTGAACAAAAATGATGACAGAAATCAAAGTGAAACTAAATCAAAATGTGCTGGGAACCTGTAGTATTTGCAAAAATTGCAGAACCCAGGTACTCCTGTCCTGAATCCAGGCCTTCTGATTTTCCAGATTTTCTATTAACTGCACCTGCCAATGATTACTCATTGAGCGAATTCTGTATTCATACTAGAACTAAAGTGATTGTACTGTGCACTTACTGTCCTGCCTCAAGAGTGACCTGGTAGAGTTCAAGGCTTGAACAAGCAGTGCTGAGACTCACTCTACCTTTCCCAGATACAGGCTGGAAGCACCTTCCTGTGCTGCTGGAGCACAGGGATGCAGAGGGTGCTGAACATCCCGCACTTGTGTTCCTCTGCTGCGTGCACACAGCTCTTGTTTACTTTGAACAATGACTTCTGGCTTAAAGCTTGAGAGCCAGCCCAGGCCACTTTCTGCTCCCAAGCCAGGACACCCAGTTCTCTGCACCACTGAGCTGCAGAAGCCAGCACAGGTGGTGTCCCATATCAGAGGCCCTGTCAGTGCTACCCTTCCCACCTCCTCTCCTCCCAACATCTGTGGGCACACAGCTGTGAGCAACCCTCACTGAACACACACTAAGGCAGGAAAAGCAAAGAGGCCTTTTTAAGCCTATGAATATCTGGAGAAACTGAGAGGAGGCTGAGGAGCACAGCCTGTGGAGGGATCCAGTGTCCAGCTGCCTGTATGGACAGGGCAGTGATGGAGGAGATGGAGCCATACTCTCACATCAGTGTCTGGCAGGATGAGACACTACAACTGAAAGCTGAAACAAGAGAGTCAGGCTGGATATAAAGAGCAATTTGCTGTCCATGAGGGCAGGCAGGCAGTGGAAGAAATCATCCAGACAGGCTGTGTAGGCTCTCCTGATGGAGGCTTTCAAGAGCTGCCTGGACAAAGGCTTGAGTAACATAATCTGGTCTCATAGGTGACCCTACTTTGAGCTGGAGCTTCAACAACAGACCTTTTGATGTCCATTCCAACCTAAATGCCTGTATGGTCCTTTTGAAAGAAGTAAATTCAAGACTTTGGTTTACATGAAGACCTGCCTTCTCTCTGGTACCTCAGAGATGTGATTTCAGGACAAAACAGATATTTTCTTCTTCAAAGTACTCCCAGTCCTGCATGCTTTGTAAAGGTGAAGGCTTGGGCGCCCCAGTCCCCTGTGTGGGAGCAGATGAAGAGCTTTCAGAAGGCCAGGTCATGCCATTTTGAAACATGGGCAAGCTCTGGCTGCTGTCACATGCACGGTGACCTCGCTGTAGTGCAGTGCAAGATCTTCTTGGCATTGCCAGGCAGTCATGCCATTTGTTGCTGTTAACAAAACAGAACCTAGACCTGTCACAGGCAAAGGCCTTAGAGGCTTTTTGTTTAATTTGTTTGTTTAATGGCAAGATTCTCAGAAAACACCTCGTAACACAATAAAAATGCGTTTTTAAGGCACCTCTGAGATACAGTATTTAAAAATGGCCTCCACACGAAAAGTACTTGCAGATGCCTACACACCATGTCAATTAAAATGTAAACAGACATAAAACTATTTAAGTGGAAAATACAATGTATTTTTGAATGGCTCATAACTTAAGATTAAAAACATGAGAGCAACTGTAGGGCTTACAGCCTGACACTGGTTTGAATTCAAGTAACTATTAACAAAGTTGGTTGTCTCAATTCAGCAAGTCTCATGCTGTTCCTCACCTATCTTATGGATCCCACCATTGCACTTGATCTCTTTGCCATTATTCTCCACAGAATCATAGGATGATTTGGGTTGGAAGAGGACCTTGAAGATCATCTAGTTCTAACCTCTCTGCTGTGAGCAGGAATGCCTTCAAATAGACCAGGTTGCTCAGAAAAACCCAGAAACCAAAAAGCCAGAGGCTTGAAAAGGCAAAGTGGTTTAAGTGCCACATCTAGGGTGTAGCAAAACCAAAACAAGGTCTGGTTTGGTGTCAAGGGAGATTTGAATCAGTTTTCTGTCCACTTCATTTATTTGATGGGTGAACACAGGTCCCCATGTTCCTGACATGGACTCTGAACACAAACATGTTCTCTGGTAAACCTCAAAATGAGTGAAGGGGCTCTCCACAATTCAGGCCAGAAAAACATAATTTTTTGTACGTAAGACTTTGAAATCTCTCTTTAGAAACAGTCTTCTTTTAAAGCCCCAGATCAATATCATTAGTGGACAATACAACTATTACTGTTTGAGACTCTTCATTTTTACATGTATTTTGTCTCCTTGATTACTGTGTGCAGTTTTGGTCACCACAATATAAAAAAAAGACAATTATTAGAGGGTGTGCAAAGGAGGGCCACAAGGATGGTGAAGGGCCTTGAGTGGAAGCCATATGGGGAGCATCTGAGGGCACTTGATCTGTTCAGCCCAGAGAAGCCTGAGGGGAGACCTCATTGCAGTCTTCAACATGAGAGGAAGTAGAGAGGCAGGAACTGATTTCTCCTCTCTGTGATCAATGACAGGAGGAAATGGCCTGAAGCTGTGTCAAGGGAAGTTTAGGTTCAAATCCGGAAAAGGTTCTTCCCTCAGAGGGTGGTTGTGCACTGGAACAGGGTCCTCAAGGAAGTGGAGACAGCACCAAGCCTGACTGAGTTCAAGAAGCTTTTGGACAATGCTCTTGGGCACATGGTGGGATTCTTGGGGATGTTCCTGTGCAGGGCCCAGAGCTGGACTCGATGATCCTGATGGGTCCCTTCCAACTCAGCATATTCTGTGATTCTATGAAAAGAATGTACTCTGAAAGGGTGAGGGGGAAGCTATCCCTTACAAGCACATAACATGATCACCAGGTATCTTCAGGGGAGGTATTAGTCATGTTTCAAAAACCAAACCAAGCCCCGCAGTGCATCCATCTCCTAAGGACAGCTGCAGGTGGGTGAGCTGCCCACCAACACACACCCAGCGGGTGCTCAAAGCACCTCCCACCCAACCTGCCCTGGCGTGAGGGAGGTTTTGGGGTGCACTGGCTCTGCCTCCCTGGCTGTAGGGGGTGAGGGCTGGAGGCTGGTGGGCACTGCCTGTCTGGTACCCACACGCTGGCTGGGGGGCTCTGTGCCAGCTCCATAAAACTCCATCAGACAAACTGCAAGCATGCACCTGGGGATCACACAGAGCAGCACAACCAGGTAACAGAGTTCGGTATAACTCGTAAGGGAGCCTAATACCTTTGAGGCTGAAAAAATTACCACTCATTATGCTAAGTAATGCCTTATATCAGCATGTAAATAACTTTTCTTTGTAAGCAATCACCAAAGCATTCTCAACAGAAAATTAATATATCTGATTTGTTTATGTATTCACCTAATTTAGGGTAGAAAGATTTTTAAACTGAAACTAGATACGAAAGTGCATCACCAAAATTCTTCTGAGCTACGTGTACAGATCCATTTATATTTATACTTATACAGACACACACACAAAATTACACGTTCTGTCTCTGTGATAGGCTGCATCAGATACGATGTTAAATATACAGTCCTGTGCTGTATGTTACAAGAGATTTCACTCATCTTCCTGTTTCTGACAGCCATCGTTTTGGTGGGAGATTAAAAGTTAATTTTGTTTTTTTGTCCTTTTGTCTTTTTCCTTATCAGCAGTGCCTCCAAGGCATGCTAAAGTATTCTGAAAGTGACCTTCATTTTACTCATATCATCCTGACACAAGTGATTTAGCCTCCATACTTGTAGGAGTAAACATAAGAAACACCCACTGACTGACAAATATTTCATCAGAATTCAGCCATGCAATTGTTCCTGGGCATGGAGGGGAAGGTGTGTTAGATGATGACCTCATTTAGAACGGCATCATCATTTAAGTTCACCACCAGTATATGGACATTACCATTACCTTTTGCACTCCCAATCTGCATCTTCCTATCTTCCTTTAAGGGTTGCTGTATTTTGTGGCCCATTCCACGTGCAGCTGCCAGGCACTGATGTTGCTGTGATTTCCAAGGTGGACACAGATCTTTTAACCAAACCTGACTGGGACAAGGATTTACCCATTTCTCAAACATACTTCCAGAGCAAGCAGGCAAGCAAATTTTGAACGCTTAAACATATAGAAGCTAGACAAATAATGTAGGGAAGAGCACAGCCATGCATCCAGCTCTGCTCGGGCTTGTGTTTTCCTGGACAGTAGTGGCACCATTGCTCACAATGGCCAAAAGCCCTGAGCCATTAAATCCAGTGAGAAAATCTATGCCCTCACAGCTACTCTCACATAGACGTCCTTTGCTGGACTGGAGTCTGGAGTGCAGTTGGAACAGCTTTCAATATATTAATTACTTGTGACTTGCACTTGTGAGGTAGTGGTGGTAGCTTAATAGATACAGTACAAATGTGAAAAGCAACAGAGATGGAAAAAAAATTGATGGAGATAAGGGCTTTAGGAGATAAGGGATTTAGTCATAGACTGGGGAAGAAAAATCTTAAGAAAAGGAAACAAAAATCTGGCATGTAGCAATAAACTTAGTCAAACAGGCTCTTGAAGAGATAGGACAACTTTTTCTGAAAGAATTTAATACCTGAAGCATCAGAGAATGTGTTCTGGGTTTTACAGAACAGAAGTCACAGGATTAGTAAGAAAGGTGATTTCAGCAGTACCATATTACACAGACCTGAGCTAGACAACCATGTGAAAAAGTGAAGGACTATTGTGGCAGACATGGCAAAGGCCATGAGGTTACATATACAGAAGGAAGAACACATGCACTGGAGATGCTCTATGAGTGCTTTTAGTATAGTACCAAAAAAATAAGAGTGCATATGAAAAATAATGAAAAAAACACCTCAGAGACACCACATTCAAGAGAAGCTTAAGACAGCACTCAAACAGCAACCAAATGAAAACTCAGCTTTGACTGCAGATGACACCCCCACAAACAATTTGTCCATTTAAGGTGAGGGCACACACACACTACCGCAGTCCTGGGCAGAGAGCTGCTGCAGCACCCATCTGCATGACACCAAAATTACTGGATTTTTGAAAGAACTTCATCGTCCCCACAGGAGAATGGGCAATAGCTAGTTCTTACATTTGGCTTGGTGATTTAGTGTGCTGCTCACAGCTGCCCATGATGTTGTGCCTCATCTCCGTGCATTACCTCCCCTGCTGACTCCACAGCAGACAAGAACTAACCCAGCTGGAAGTGCCCGCTCACTCCTGGCTTAGCAAGAGTGCCCCAGATGACTCCCTGGACACGGAGTCAAAGCAAGAAGCTTACAGAATAGGCCCACTGCTCATTTAAGTCTGTCTCCTCTTTGCTAATAGGATCTCCCACCTTCTCCAGAAAGCTTTGATAGAGGGTGCAGAGTTCACATCTCTTTCAAAAATACCTCGTCATGTAGCACCTTTCTGTCACATACAGTGGAAAAGAAAAATCACGCAGGTTCATGTGAACCTCTCTTTCTGACTCACATTTACCCACTTCCAGGCCTTTGCAGGCTGTTGTGGATCTTGACAAGCTATTCTCATTTTCACTTTAGATCTGTGTTTTGACTCAACACCAGCAGAAAATAGGTCACAGAAAATGACCTGGATACTCAACCACCTGAAGGAGATTTCTCACTGAATTTTAGGGGAGGAAAAAACGTAGGCACTGGCCATTTAAAATAAAATAAAAATTAAAGAAATCTTCCAAACAGCAGGAGCTATCAGTGACCCATTACAACACAAGTGATACAAGAAAATCAGGTGACTTGGATTTACACTCGGTTTAGCACACTTTGAATGCAGATCTACCTCACAAGGGAGACAAAATGCAATGACAGTTTTATCATTCAACAATATTGCACGTGGGGTTTTTTTCCCTTCTTATCAAGGAAAAAAGACCACCTTGTGAAAAACATATCTTAAAGATGTTGTACCTACCAGAGCCATCTCATCCAGTATGGTGAGAACATAATTCAAGACCTGGCCAGGCAGATACAGCAGTTAGGAACATGAGTCAACTTCATGAACTTAAATGAGATTGCACTACAGCTTAAAGTATTTGAAGGACCTGAGGCTAAATCAGCTGATCCCTAGAAAACCTGAACTCTTTGGTTGCAAAGCCTCTGGTTGCTATTTTGACATCGATATTTAGAAAGAAAGAAAAAGGCCAAGCAATAAACCCTGCAGGTATGTAGGTGCCATGTCAGAGAGCATAAGCATATACTTCAATCCTGCTGGAAGGACCAGCATATCAGAAAGCAAGAAAGACTTCAGCCTATGGAAGTGACTTCCCAAATCAGGGCACAGAGTGTGCACACAAAGAGCCACTTGGTGTTTCAATACACAGCTGCTCTGGGAGCACCTCTGTCCTTGTGTGTGCACCCCCAACTACACAGACAGGTCTCCTGCAGTAACAGGACCTGTCACGAGAAGGAATCAAATTGGAGTTTGAGGATGTTTTTTTTTTTTTTTTTAAAACTCAGACCTAGTCTTGGCTTTGTGAACTTGAACCAGAATCCAATTTCTATTAATCCAGTTAGGGATCAAAACCAGAGCCTGTAACTAATCTGTGTAATTTAACTTGTAGCTTTAGTTTTGAATATTATATTCCTCCAACAAATACTTGTTTGCAAAAATTGTTTAGCAAGTCCTGCTATGTAGCACATAAATCATACTGAAGTGGAAGCAAAACTAATGAAGGACTAATAGCCAACAAATTAGTCACTGAGCTCTATCCAATGCTTTCTCTCCAACAAAACAAAGTACTACATATGAATAATGATGATACTTCTTTCCGCTCTCCTTGTTTTGTCTTCCTTTAAGGGAGAGGTTTGGTTGATACATCATCATTTCACTAGTTAAAACATATTTAATTGCATTATATATACTCTTTATGCATACATATCTCTTAAATATAAGCACATAGCACATACAAACACACACTCTGTATTTTCACCTCCGTTTCGAAGACATCATCTACAAATTCTTGCTTTGTAAGCACTTGAATTTCTGAATGGTTTCTTCTTCTTTCTCTGACACCTGTCACATTCCTGAAGGGTTTATGCTTTGTAGAGGGCCAATACAACTGCAAAAGCTATAATTTCAAATATTTTGACATATATATATAGCACTCAAATCCAACTTAATTGGATCTGAAAATTTCATATCGACTCCCTTAGGAATTACTTTTAAAAATTTAGATTTACATGGGAAAGAGCAGAATAAATTATATTTAAGAGCTCATCTAATACATTAAAAAAATAATAGCTAACTTTATTGAAAAATCATATTTAAAGCCCATGTAATAGATCAAAAATTCCAACCATCCTTATTAATGCTTTTAGTCCTTCTACCCAGTTTTTCCTCTTTCATCCACATTTCTTCCACTTGCTTTACACTTTGCATCCGTGCTTCTTTTCCCTCTGCTGAACTAATTCTGCACACCTCCATATATTAACTATTGCCCTTCTTAAAAGCCTTCTCTTCTTGCTTCCCTCTATCTTTTGAATTATTTTCAGCCCTTTTTCCTTGGCCTGTCTTCTGTGGTATCTCCCAGGTTAGGGACCAGCCTGCACGGGATGGACTCCTCGCACAGCCCTGTGGGACCACAGGGCAGGAGGTCCCTGCAGGGTGCCCTGGCCATGCTGCTGCCAGCCCTCCAGGCTGGCTTTGGGTCAGGAGCACCAGCTGCACACACTGGTTTCCTTCTGCACGTGGCCAGGGCAGGAGCCCTTCTGCTTGACCCGAACAAGAGAAGGAATGTTGTAAGGGATGGTGCTGTGGACTACCCCAGCCCTGCAGACACAAGGGTTGAGTCTCAGGCTCCAATTTCAAGATTTATTCTTTCAGTCCTTGCGTTGCTCTAGCTCTGGTTTAATTTTCTCTTCACAAACCCATTCTGTACCTCATGGATTGTCTCACAAAAAGGCACAAGCATTAGCAGCAGCTTTAAGGTGCAAGCCCTGTGTTATTACATGACCTGCAGGAACACAGGGAGCATCCTTCCCTGGCCTCTTGGAGAGAGACTTGTCTGTCCCATAGTCTAGCACACATTTCATACATGAGGAGTATTTCGGAAACTCAGGGGGCATGCTCAGAAAAAGGGGCTGGGTGATTGTGCCCATCTCAGCTCTGAGACCACAAATGCCACTGGATCTAAGACACTGTCCCTGCTTTGAAGGGATACAGAGACATCAATAGTGGCACTTCCTTACTTAGCTGAATCCTTGTGGAGATGTGCCAGTTTTGCAAAATGTTGCCTGGAACTGGGCTGAGGAAGTAAACCCCTCAGCTTCAGGCTGACCAGAATGCAGTATGCTGTTCCTTACCTCCAGCCCTCCCAGTAAAAGCTCTCATACACTTGCAGGCACAGTGGTGTTTGCCACACTGGCTTTGTAGGCAAGAGCTCCAGGGACAGTTTCCACACACAGAAGTAGAAGCTGGAGAGCACTAAGCCAGAGGACTCTCCTCATGCTCAGCCTCAGTGAAAGCCCTGCTATTTTGTCTATTTATGGCATGTCCAAGCCACCCATCACCATGGCAGCTAAGCACAGAGAGGAAAACGCTGCAGACTGGAGCAGATCAGACAGCAGCACTTATAAGACATAACCACAAGACTGTATGTCACATCCTCCCCTGGCTGCTACCATGACCCATTTATGATTTCTACCTGAAAGCTGTACACTATGAAAAAGTTTTATTAACATACCCAAACTATGCTCTTCAAAGGCCCTACACTAGCAGTACAGGAAGCCAGAACATAAAAGCAGGCCAGAAAAAGGAAAAATAACATTCAAACTAAAATAGAAAACAAATCTCATTGAAATTAACATTGTAAAATACACTGCAGTGAGCCAAGGTAAGAAGAATGCATTCAGCTCACACCGTGCCTCAAGCAACTTCAAAGGGGGAAAAAATAACACATTTAAAGTATATACAGAAGCAGCTCAGGTTTGTCATCAGCACAGAAAACTGAAGAGTGAGAATTTGGTCCAAAATCAAAACCACTGAGAGTTTTCAGCCTCCCTCCAGCTTATTGACTTAAGTTACACTTCTTCCTCCTTTTATATGCATTGACATTCCATCAACACAAAGTTAAACATGTTAATAATACTTAATGTTTTATTTGGCCATTTCCAACAGGGAACACATGATCTGACAACCAGACATTGCTGAGTACAGAGCTGTAGTGACCCATTTCTGTAAGAACCAGCACCTGTGACCAAAAAGGGAAACACCACCATTTGTGAACAAACAAGTCAGAAATGCCTTCTTGAAGGTTTCCTGAAAATGACTAAAGTCTAAAATTATAATGAGGCTTCCCTTTTTTTGGTGGGACTGACCTTTTCCCCATGCAGCAAATAAAGAGACTGATCTCTGTTGATCACACATTCTTATAAAATTTGGGAAAGACACAGCACATGAAACCTGAGGTGCCAAAGGTCCAGGGTGGTTTCTACAGTCCGTGACACTCCAATTTCCTAAGCAAATACATCAGACTGGTACTCCCTGCCCCAAGTAGCTACAGGTCTTCAGATACAAGCAGAAGATATCCTAACCCTGATCAACCCCTCTTTCTGCCTCTCTTACTAGGAAAAAGGATTAACTGGTGGGATAATCAGACATTGTTTACTCTCCTGAAGCCCACACAGAAAAGAATAAGGCCAACCCCTGATGGCAGGGGGGTTGGAACTAGATGAACTTCAAGGTCCCATTCTGTGATTCTGTGAAGGCTTTAGCAAGTGGGAACCTAAAGTTAGTAAGTCCATACTGAAGCACTTAAATGATCTGATTTTTTTTTTTTTTTTATACCACTGACCTCTCTGTAACTCTCTGAATGAATACCCTCTGATAATTCAAGCTTTATATGTCTTGAGCCAAGATTAAAAGTGTTATTTGAGTAAGAAAATTATCCTAAGGAAAAATTAAAAGTTTGGAAAGAGTTAAGAATAGACAATAGCACTCCTATAACACCGAGTCAAAACTCCAAGCAAAGCAAAAGAGCAAGGAGAAGGAACAGTGAAATATTAAATGCAGTTGCTTCTTCTATTTGCAGATTAATAATTCAAGGCCTATATTTATTTATTCATACTAATTGACCGATGAAGTTATGCTGTGGAATAGCTGAAGAGAAACTAATTGCTGTCTCATTTTATTTTAATAGTATATTAAAACACAGGCTAGACTGGAGACCTCTTCTCGACTTGTGCTGATGTTATCTGCCCTGAGACACTGGCAACAGGCCAGGGACTTGCCTACACTGATATTTAGGGCTAACCTTAGGAGTCAGATTAGGTGATTGTGCCTTTGTCTATAATGGACCACAGATGTGAAGCTAATTCTTTTTGAGATCAATCTTTCCTCCTTTCTATTTTTTTTTTTTTGTGTCCACTTAAGTTGTGTTATCATTTGTTCAGCCTGTGCAAGGGGCCCATAAAGTAGATGTAAATGAATTTTGCAAAACCCACACAGGACCCCTTAATGCCACTGGAACAACTGGGGCTTAACTGCAGTGAGTCCTGTAGCACACTAAATACAGGCATCCCCAAGTATTTCTACAGGCTCATAATTAACACTCCCACAAGAAAAATGAGACCAAAAATGAGACAAAAAATGTGCAATACGCATTCTGTCACAGAGTCCTCTGTCAGTTCCTGATCCTTCAGTGTTTTCCCCGCTTCCCAACTTCTATGCTCTCCTGGTAACTCTGTTGATGGTACTCTCTTTGGTGTGGAGAGGCCTTTTTCCTTTCCTTCCCTCTGGGACCCCCCAGCATACCCTTCCCATCTCCCACCCCAGCCTAATTCCTGCACATTCCCAGCCTCGTTCATTGGCAGGAAGGCTGCTACCATGGCTAAGGGTGGAGACCTCATGCACAGCAGCTCTTCTGCTCAGCTGCAGGGGCATCACCCCTGCTGCCACAGCATGAGGGGGAGCAGTGGGGCAGGCAGAAGGACAGAGCCACAGTCCCTGCACCACAGGCCTTGGCACAGGAGCCAACAAGCCACACCAAAAATCTGTCAGTGTTCCAGTGTCTCCTCTCACACAAGTTTGTAGTTGCACTGTTATGGGTACACCATGCAAAACCCCCTTAGCAGAACAGCACAACAGGGCACCATCAGGTGGGACAGGAAAGTCCCCCTGCATTCAGAGCCCAGCATTTAGGCTGGTTCGCCCCATGCAGCCAAACAACAAACCGCTGAACTGGAGCCCTGGCAATTTACATATCCTTTGCATAGATACAAATAAGCTCAGAAGGTGAAAGGCAACAGAGGAGCAGGTCCTTTGAGTGCAGATCCTTTCATCTTGGAGTTTGCTAAGGACAGATGTAAAGGCAGCTTACGATCCCAGTTGTGCACATTCCTCCTTTGAAGCTCTACCCCTCTCCCAGCCCAAACTTTGCCATTTAGCACTCTCATTACCTTGTAAGATCTGCTCCTCCCTTCAGCATTTCGTCCCTCTGCAGAGCAGCAAGCTGTTTCCCTCCCTTCCCAGGCATCTTAATTAACACACTTTTTTCCCTGTGTGTTTCTTTCCCCCCCACACTCCTTCAGACATACCAGTAGCTTCACTCAGGTTTGTTTCAATGTTTTCAAAGTTATCTTTAATTGTATTTGTTTTGCATAGGTCACAAGCTGACCTTCACATAAAACATAATGTGGAGCAGAATTTGAGGGCTTGTTTTGTCTGCACAGGGTAACATGCAGAGCTACACCTGTACTGCTAATTTGGACAGCGATGGTTCTTTTAAACTATGATGATTCCATACTTACATGGGGCCACATCTTTCATTCCTCTATCCATATTCACATGATGCCAAATCTTCCTATCATCTTTTCAGCCCTAATACTTCATTGACTGACCCAAAAAGGCTTCCCTGGTTCATCATTGTTTGATTTCCTTCTAGCCAGCTGATTCACATCAATTCCAAAGATCACTCCATTAGGACTGCACCTAATAATTTAAAGATACAGGAACCTCTTCCTGTTTGAGGTCCAGACGGGACCTGAGGGAGGATGGATGGATGTACACGGACTAAGCCTGTTCCATGGCTCTGAATTTGCGCTTGCCAGCTCAGCAAGCAGGCAGAACAAGTGCAGGACAGCTTGTACAGTCATATAAACTTGCTTGCACACATATCTTATCACCCTTTTGTTTTTACATGTCTTGTTCCTTTTTTCCTTTGACCTCTGGGAGCTGTGGCAACCTTCCCTGGGAATTGCTCTGATGGGAGCAGAGAGTTGCCACCTCTGCCTCTGGAGCCCTGTGTTATCTCCCTTCTGATACCAGCAATGGGGTGAAGAATCTGGACATTCATCCAGGAGGCAAATAAATAACCTAAAATCCCTCTGACCTACAACTTCTGCTCGAAACCATAGCAACAGCTCTTCCCCAGGACCCAAAATGACCACTGAGTGGGGCTGGGGAGGGGGCTGAGGAGCAGTTCTGTGCCCTCCCCCGGGTTGTGCCCAGCTGACAAATGAGACCTTGACTCCCAAGTCCCTGTAAAATCAGCCAACAAAAACAAGTTATTAGGGGTATATTCGCTCACAGAAAGCAGATTACAAATTACCCACATGCAGCACTTGGAAACAAGATTATTTGTGACATAACAGATTGTCACCATTGTAATCCAAAGCCTGTAAACACTGGTTAGCCATCCACAGGCAAATGCAGATCTGTGCCAGTGTAGCTGTTTTTAGGTAGAGGTGATCTCGAAATACCAGATGCTAACATCTGAACCCTTTTCTGTGCCACTAATACTGTTCCCTGAATGCTTTCCCTGCTGACCTTAACCTAAATGTTTCCTGCACCTTCAATGGCCCCAGGACTGTATCTTTGGGGAATTCTTTTATAAACCAAAATTAGGCACTATAATAGTAAGTGGAATTTTAGAAGGGAAAAGTTATTTCTAAAATTGTATTAAGTAGACTTGATTAACTTGTCCTTAGTTCCAAGAACCTGTTGACTATATTGTTAAATGATTAAAAAAAATAATAATTAAAGTAAGAAATCAACATTTTATAACTGGCATGTAAGGCATCTTCAAACAGTTCTTCCAGCACTTCATTCCCAAATGAACAAATTTCAAGGGCTGACTGAGTGCAGGGTGGCATCTCAGGATTGTGATAAATTGCAAAATCACACACCAACAGCAAACCCCTGCAGAACACCCAATTTTCCAAGCCATCCTGTAAAGCTGAAGTGAGAAGCCCCTGCAGGGGAAGTCTGGGTACACGGACACCTCGCCACGGAGATCTACGCAACAGTTTCACTGAGAGGGTTATGGATTGGCAGCTGTGCAAACACAGACATTTTCCCTTAAAGAAGGCCAGAACCAAGGCAAGGAGGGACTCTGCAGGGCAACACAACACAAACATGAAGGGGATAATCATATCTGTTTAATAAAACAGATATTACTAGCTTATGAAAATGATGAGGTGGGAATCAAAGGCTTCTAACCAAGGCTTTGGCACTCATTATGAAAATAGAACAGCAACAACACCATCAAAAGCATTTTCCAGCAATCACTCCGTGCTCTCACCGCCACACTGCCCATCTCTGGGGAGCAGAGGATTCCAACAAGCTGATAAAGGAAGAGCTGGTTCCTGCTCAACTCACAGAACCACACTCGGGCCCAGCACTCTGAGAATGGTAGAACTTGCTTATGTTTTCATTATTAAGGCTTTGTGGGAAATTTTGCATGACACCAGAGGATGTAGGAACATGAGAATTATGTTTTTAAGTCATGATTAAGTCACAGTGAAACACTCACACAGCATATGCATTTGCAGAAGTAATGGGCCATGAGAAAAGGTCTCCTGTATAAGTCCCTTAAAAGGCTGGGTTAATTCCTTCTGTCTCAGAGATTCTGGCACCGAGTTATCCTCAAAAGCAGTGTGAGCAGAGTGGAGGAGGTAACTCCAAAACAAGAGTACATACATGTTCTGCTGTACCAACTGCTAGCTTGAGAGACAAGGCAATGCACTTACGCTCTTACAAGGAATTTCTCATTTACTTGCTTGATAGCAGTTTTAATACATTTGTAAACCTGGAGAAGCTCAAGTAACCTATTGCAGGGAACGATAAAATACTGCAATTGCATGTAAGATTTTTGGATAATGCACATGTATATAATTGATTAATTTGGATCTCATATCACCCCCAGCTCAAGAGCAGTTCAAATCTTGTAAATGCATATTTCTTATTTTTCAGAGCACACAACACAACTGATGCCACCCGGAAGCAGCTCAGCAAGGAATACATTTTTCAGCTACCTGAAAGTTTTCCTCACCCTGAGCTCATTGTTTCTTGGCCTGGCCCCTGGTAGCAGACGCCAGGAGCCTCATGGGGCCAGTGTGTTGTCCGAGGGGTGCCGTGACACACGCCCGACCCTCTCTGCAAGGGCAGCTGGGTGGCTCTTTCTGCAGCTGAACCAGCACAAGACCTTTCTGCTGCTGCCCAAGGATTCCCCTCCGCTGGGAGGTTTCTCCCAGGGCCAGGTTGGCAGGCAGCAGCAGGAAACAGTCCCAACGTGCTGTGAAACTAGGGCCGTAATATGTTAATGTGAAGACTTTTTCCAAGTAATCTTTACCATCTGTTGTCTCACACTGATGTTAGTATTAATAATTTATAGGCCTTCTCCTAAGGCTGAGGAGGAAGCAGAATGCTAAGCTCTAAGACAGAGACAGTATCCTTTTATTTTTTTTTTTTTAATGAGATTGATGTTGCTTCATAGGATCGCCTCACCCAGGGAATATATGGTGCTGTTCAGCTTTCTGTTGCTGTTGCTTTTGTAAGCCTTTTACTGAAAATAGCAGTGGCAAGATATTTATTTTAGTCCATTCCTCTGTTGCTTCTTTCTTTCTAAAATAAGGCATGCAGCCTATGTGGTACATAAGCAAAGTGCATGTAAAGGTCAGAGGCAAAGCATAAGCTGACAATATAAGTCATGTTATAGGATGCAGTTACTGCCAGGCAAGAGCAGGCAGGGCTCCTTCTTGTGCTATCCGAGGCACTGTTAGGCTGAAGGAGCACAGTTGTGCTACCAGTTTAAGCCAGCAGAATCTCCTTGCTATATTTAACCTTGATTTCCTCAGAGACCAAATATGCAAATGACAAAATGCGATGCACAGCAAACACTGCTTTCATAAGGGAGAGCTGAGTTATAGTCCCAAACAATCAAATCAGCCTTTCCTACTCACAAGGCTTCACTTTAATCCCTTATTAACAGGATTAATAGCAGACTTACAGTTCATACCATCCTACTCCCCTTTTACACAAACCAATCTAGCTGCTTTCACAGGGGGACAGGTGGATTAATAGTCTTAGTCAAAAACTATGGCGATAATGCAGAAAATCAGCCGAAGGGAGGGATTCCAGGGTGGAAATGGACAGCTGGAAGATTGCTATCAAAGCCATGCAGTGACTTCACCCGCAGATAGAAATGTGAAATGCGTGGGATACCCTTCTGCTTCTAAATTGAAAAATAAAACAAACCCCCTGAAAGATAAACAAGTACAGTAAAGGAATAAGTCTCTCTATTAATAAATGCTTACCAGAGGATAAACAAGTAAAGGGATAAGGAACCTGTGAAGCTCAGAAATGTGGAGGCATTCGCTGAAACATAACTCCGCTAAGAAATGCAAAGCTCTGACAGACTGTTATACAATCTTTGATTTCTTTTAATAACAGTTGAAGGTCAGATGCCGCAGCTCTTCCTGGAAATCCTAAAAAGACTGGGTGGCTCCCCAAGTTAGAAAGGAACTGCCACATCGTATGTTGTGCAACACAGAGCTATTGACTGAGGTATATTACATTACCTCCACCAGCTGACTCAGCCCCAGTTGTTATAAAAGGCTTTGGCACCCGGGCGAGCAGCACGTAGCAGTCACACGCCCAGGGGCGGCCGGAGCCCGGGAGGGCTGGGGCTGGGCAAGGTCGGGGGGGTCAAGCTGATTTACCCCGGCATCCCCCCAGCGCAGGGCTCAGCTGGGTTACCCGAGTTCACACCGAGCTATTGACAGGCAGCGGCATTGCTTACTCATTACCGGATCAGCAGGGGACTGTCTGGGGCGGAAAAGTTAACCCTTCCCCTGCCCCAGGCAGCAAAGAAAAAGTCCGTAAAGCACAGGACTAGGAAGCCCGGGCTGGTGGAGCCCCCGGGGTTGGACCTCTGCCGAGGCAGCTTTGCTCCTTAGAAAGGGAGCGATGGAGGTAGGGGGGAAAAGAGGGGCTATTCCTGAGGTGGGAATTCACTCTAAAAAGGCAGGAGAAATGACACCTACAGCCAGTTTTCACACCACCAGTTAATTCCTCGTTCCCATCTCCTGGGTTAAGGTAAGCAGGGACACAGTAGGGATGCACACTGTTGGGTAAAGCACATTTCCCACCATGACCCAACCCAGGTGTCACTCCATTAAGATGCCTGTGCCCGTGCTGTCACTCTCAGTTTCACCAGTGTTCATGAAATTATTGCAAATCTTGTAATTGCACTTTTTTCTTAATAATTCCGACCTTCACTGTCCAGACCCTGGCTGGGGTCTTGTGTCTGGCTCTGGCCCCCAACATAAGCAGGACATGGACCTGCAGGAGTGAGTCCTGAGGAGGCACAAAGGGCTGAAGCATCTCTCCTTTGGAGGGGCGGAGAGAATTTGGCTTGTTCAGCCTGGAGAAGGGAAGGTGTTGGGGAGAACTTGGAGCCCCTTCCAGTGCCTAAAGGGTGGTGAAGCACTGGCACAGGTTGCCCCAAGAAGCTGTGGATGCCCCATCCCTGGAAATGTTCAAGGCCAGGCTGGATGGGGCTCTGAGCAACTTGGTCTAGTGGAAGGTGCCCCTGCCCATGGCAGGGGGGGTTGGAACTCAATGATCTGTAAGGTCCCTTCCGACCCAAAACCATTCTGTGATTCTCTGTGAAAACCTTAGTACATGTTTCAGGTAATTTCCAGTGCTTGTGGCTTCACCTTTTAGAGCCCATAAGCAAGATTAAGCATAAAAAGACTTCAAAAGGTGAGGGGAGGGAATTATTGTTGGTCCCTCACAGCCCTGTTAGTCAGTACTATGATTTCCTGGTAATGGCATCCTAATTTATGCCTTCTGAAGTTAGAAGTCATCTAATATATCATCACAGCCCACTAAGAGATAGTAAGTTTGTTTTATTTGGTACTTACAAACAAAATAAAAATATTTCTGCAGTATAATAAAAAGTGCAATTCTACCTTTTCCATCAAGTCAAAATCCTCTGTAAAGAGAGCAGTATCATTCTATCACAGAGAACAGATGGTGAATAGCAGGTATGCAAAATGTTCATACTACTCTTCTTTATTTCACCTTCCACTGTAATTATATTTCATGCCAGACTCCAAATGAAGTATTGAATTCATACATCAGAATTTGGTAGAGATTAATTTTGCAAAGCTTTAAACATTAGTTCAATTTTTTGACATTTTGAGTGTAATTCATACACATTTCAAAGCATGCCAGGTACTTAGAGGTACATCAAAAAATGCAAAGGTCTTATCACAGCTTATAATCACAAATGAAACTCTCAAATAAACAATGAAATACAAGTAAAAAAGCAGTGAGGTTTGCTTGCATCTGGCTAATGCCTCCATTAATCTTCATTAGTAATTTCTAATATTAAGAGCAGGCAAGGTAGGATTTATAGCTCTTTCCAAAGAAGAGCCAGTAAAAATTAGTTGGATTGGGCCAGTGGATCAGTACCAAGAACAGAGAAAGAAAAGACAGGACAGAGTCTTTAAAAGTGGCAAATGAAGGGTTTCTGCAGATGAAGTGTACTAGAAGGAGATACAGAAAGACATAAAGATGTGCATGTCCATGAAGGCAAGAGGGAAAAAAATTAAATTTAATAGGAAGGTCAGTGAAAGAACTTGAAGAAGAATGGGATTTGATCCAAGTGAAAGGTAAGATAGAAATCAGCTTAGGAAAAATATCAGGAGCCAAAAGAGAATGTATTGCTTATGTATAACTTTTGAAGTGCTGGTATATTTGTTTGTTGGAGATTGTAGAGAAAATACAATTGTGCGAATTTTAAGACTGATAGTGGAAAAAGCTGGATAAGAAACAGTAAGTCAGAAAAAGGATATACTTACAAGCTTAACAAGCATCAAGGAAGAGAAGGAACTTTAATTAAAGTTCTTGTGTTTCACAGTTTGTTGGCATGTGGTTTTCCTTCTGCAGAGGATATTGAGGAAGTTCAGCTGGCGAGGGAAAGGCAAGCTGTGAGCAAAGCAGAGTGGAAATGAAGAAGTTAAATCCCTGAGTTTGTAACGGGTGGTTGAAGATGTGGAAATGTGTCATGACATGGGAATGGAGGGAAACAAGAAGCGTATGGTGTTTCTGAAAGCTGGAGAACAGGTGGTTTTCAGGAAGGGAGGGTGTGCAGTCACCCTACAGCGGAAGGGAGGATGAGCTTGCTGGTGACTTTCCTGGCAATGCCGTAAGCCATTTCTGTGGACGAGGGGGAAAAGAAAGCAGATTTTACAGGGGGAGAGAGAATTGACTGAGTAGGGTCACAACACTTGAGATTGTGGTTTTCTCTAATTTTTTTTTTTTTTTTTAACATGTTTAAGACATATGGAGGCGAAGAAAGGAAGCATATGGAGAGGCACTTGAAAATAGGGCTGGGGTCAAGAGAGATGGTAGGGGAAACAATAACATGTTTCAGAAGCAGAGAAGGGTGGTTGAAGATGTCTCATTGTTTCTTCATGCTCCTCCATCTGCCAATATCCATCTGTTGGGTTTTTGTTGTATGCTCAAATGTCAACTCCAGTAACTGTTTAATGTCAAATGGATAATCATGTCTGTCTCCCTTTCTCACTGATTTTTGGAGGAATATAAAAACCATATCTTCCACACAGCACTGGAAGGGTGGGAAAGATCCATCCACTTCTTCTGTGCAGCCCAGAGGCTGTTGATTAAAAGATGCTGTTCTGGGAAGCAGAAAAGGTCAGATGTGAATCCATAAACCTGAGAAGGCCCCTGAACTTGTGAAGGGGGCACACTGAAGCCCATTGAAGTGCTTAACTCTGTTCTATAAAAGGCACCAATATCATAACCAAATCCTAAAGGAAAAGCGTAACAGGAGAATGAGCACTGGAGAAGATATTCCCTAACTCCCTGCAGCCTGGTGCTTGGTGCCAAGCTCATCCAGGAGGTGAGATGCTGAAGACACCTGGTCTTGGTGTCTCTCCACATCTGCTCTCTCCTGGGTGCCCTGACTGCTTCTGAAGGCCTCCAAGTGATTTTGTGGATGGCGGTTTATGAACCCAGGTGGAGAAACAGCATCGCCACTGGCTGTCCATCTCCTGCCTTGGCTGTGGGTCACCTCTTGCACTGCAGAGGTGGATCGTGAAGGTGTGTGCTGGCTACTTGAGGGGAAGGGACACCTTTTTGTGAGAGACAGGTAGGGGAGCAGAGCATGTGGAGGATGGTGATGTGCAGCATAAGCCCAGCTTGATCCACTGGAACCACTTGTCTCTGCCACAAGTCGCAGGAGCAAGGAAGGCAAGAAAGGCCTTGGCTTTTCTCTGTGAGGAAGGCACTTGCCCACCTTCAGGGGTCACTACACTGTGGAAGGTAAGAGATGAGCCTCTGCATCACCCTCTTCTGGCAATGACCCACTGGGAATACCCACCCCACCAGTCATTTTCCCTCCTGGCAAAACACAGCGGTCACAGCAGCACAGAGCTGAGTCAGTCTTTCCCAGGTCACCAGGAATCAGTCCCTGCCTGCTGCATCCCCAATCTGCAGTGACATATCTGTAATTATGCTTTTCACTGTTATGCTCATGATATTAGTATTTTTCTTGCTCTAGCCAAGACTCCTACTCTTCGTTCATGCATGAGCCTGTCATGCTATACAATTACAGTGGAGTCAGGGCCTGATCTGTACTATAATTATAACTGAGTCAGTTACACCAGGCTTGTCTCCTGACCTGCTTCCAAAATAACCCCATATTTTTTAAAGCAAATGGGATTTTAGGTGTATTCTTCAACCACGTTAATGCACTACTCTCATCTTGGATTTAAACCGGGCTCATTTCTGATAAAGCAACCCTTTTTTTAGCATAAGCAGGAAATGGTCCAAACTGGCTGTTCATTTGCATTCACTGTCAGCTTCAAGCACCCTCTCTGAATGTCAGATATTTCCCGTTTGCATTCCCTCCCCACTTTGTGTGTTTGCTACTTCCTGGCATCCTTATCATATAGTAATGAATCATGCTGGAGTGAAGATGTCGAATTGAGATACAGAGTGGGACTAGTTTGGCCAGTCCTTGGTAATCAGGCCTCTTAACAGGGAAATGCATTTAAATAGGTCAATGAATCTTGCATGTCTGTGCATCAGGAATTATCAGCAACGAAGACCTTGCAGTCAGGGGAGAAATTCTCTTTCAAGCAAAAGTTCATTGAGCAGCAAACATTTCATTTACATTTACATTTAAAATGATGGTTTGCCTTCGTGGGTTGTTGGGGGTCTTTGTCTTTCAAACTGTAGTAAAAGATTCTTTATTTTTACTTCTTTTTTCTTAATATACAAAATATTTCAAATTAACTATGCAATCCTGTTAGAGCTAGAAAAATACTTATGTAATCTCCCATCTTCCAAAATGCAGTTGTAATTCCTAGTCTTTATTTTTCCCTCGTGCCTTTTTTGGTGATGGCAATACTGTGAAATCATGCATTACAAAGGTAATGAAATTACTAATGGAGGAAAGCTTGTCCCTTGCTCCATTCTTTTAGGGTTTCTATAGGTAATATCTGCTAAGGCTCTTTCTGGAAGCCCCTCCAAAAAATGGGGGTGGTGGCAGCTACAAGGATCTATTCCTGACTTCAAGCCCAGTTCCCCAGCTGTTAGTCCAGGATGGCAGTATATGAAAGTATTTAAAACCTTATGGTCTGTTTTGGATTTTTAGGCATTTAATGATGAATGCACAAGTGTGGTGCACTTACATCAGTTAAAGTTTTCGTCAACTCCACTTCATCTTCTACATTTCATTTTGGGCAAGACCTCTGAAATTACTGACATTTGAAGGATAAAGTCAGGCTTTTTGTTGACAATCTTTATTTTGCATTCAGTTCAATACAACTCTTGCAGAAGAGATTCAGGATAAGTCTTCAGAATGAGTTTACCAAAAGCCCAATCCTGTATTCAGATTCTAAAGGTTGAGTTTGCTGTAAAGATACCTCTCTGACATTACTTAAATTTACCTGTCTTGCATAACATTTGTCTGAGGCTGTGTACACCTTAAAAAAAAAAAAAAAAAAAAAAAAAAAAAAAAAAAAAAATCTTTTCCAGGAATAAGTGCTTAAAAGCTGGACTAAGATAAGACTATTTTTATGAGTTCACCAGTAAAAGCAGAAGAGCTGTAATCTACCCATGAAATTAGGTATGCATATGTTCAAATGTTTATAATATACAAGTTATTAGAATTCAGCTCTATATTCCATGGTGGTATGATCCATTCTTCACCATGCAGAATGTACAAACCAGTAGTTTTTAACTTGTGCTCCATTAGCTGCTCTTAAATGGCGTGTGAAAATGAACTCAAAAAGCAAACCTATTGTCATTAGGCTCAAATCTGTTATATGTTGTTTGCCCTTCTCTCAGAAAATGTTTGAACTAAAAACTAGAAAGGACCAAAAGCAGACAGAACAGTACTAATGCTGAACCAGAAAGGAGGCAATGGACACTGATCGTAGCAAGATTCTTGCTGTCTGCTGGCCAGTCCTACCATCCTTAATTTGCAGGATGCTCAGCTTCCAAATAAGTGAGGTACAGGTTTGCACTATCCCTCAGAGCTGATGCCCCAGGATGCAGCTGCAACTCTCTCCTCGAATCCAGCTCCAGGGAAAGCTGGCAGTGGGTACACAGGGGAGTCTGCTCCCCCTCCTGATCTGTGCTGTTGTTTTCTTGTAGTCCCCACTCTACCTGCTCAGGCTTCTCATGTCTTTGCTGGATAATTGGATAGCACTCGCTTGTCCTTCCTGTGTATACATTTTGCATAATGGGATCCTGGTCCATAAAAGGAACTGCAGTAAAGCAAACAACATCACCACCAGAAAAGATACAATCCTTTAATGGTGAGTACGCTTGTTGAAGTCGATATATGAGGGAAACACATGTTGGTGTCCACAGAGCTCTTGGCATAGTGTGGAGGTATATGAGGCCATGTGGGTACTCCAGGAGCTTTCTCGTCTCCACAAAGGAGATTTCTTCCTGTGTAGTTTTGATCCAGTGTATTTTGAAACAATGCAGCCCCAAAACTAAGCTGGATAAATACTTTACCCTCCCTGAGTGCTGTGGTTCACACATAGGAGCTTCCTGCAGCAAGCCCTGTTGTTGCTGCTGATGTGGTTGCTCCCCCCAGCCAGTCATGTCAGGACCACAGTAATGTTTCTTAGGCTTGCCCAGGGTACCTATTTAAATTATAGATCTGGACTACCACTGGCTCCCCTCCAAATCTCTGATCTAGTAGCTGTTTTTAATGATAAATTACATATGTTTAATAGCTCAGCTATTTTGTTTGGTTCCTTCAGAACTTTGAGATGAATAGGCTCCAGTCTCAGTGATTTATTGCAATTTAATTTGTCAAGTTGTTTCAGCACTTTTTCTTATGCTCCTCTGACAGCAGTTCACCTTCACAAACCAAAGATAGGTATTTCCCTTTTCTCCTCAGAGTGAAGACCCACACAGAAACTATTTGGCAGCCTCTGAGAGTTCTTTCTCCTCTTTGACCTCTTTTTCTCTGGCTCAGCTGATTAAATTTAGGGATTTTCCTGTGAGCATCCAGTGTTCAAATCCTATATCACCGCAATTGTGTCGTCCCATCCTTTTCATAAGCTGATTGATCACCAGTTTAATAGTAGGTACACTTTTTGCCTGGATTTTTCTGGAGATTCTCTGTTCTACATTTTCTTTTGATCTCACATTTACTTGTGACTTTTCTCTTTCCTCAATCATTGCCCATATCTCTTTCATCTGAAATAACCTTTCCTGGGCATGGATGGTCAGATGCCCAGAATTCCAAGTGAGGCTGCCGAGTCCCGTCTAGGATTGGTTGCATTTCTCTCTTTCATGACTGTGTTATGCAAGGGCCTTGTATTTATGCAGAAAGAAGAGCTGTAACAAAGTCTGTAGGGTACTCAGCTGGTTTCCACTTGAAAGTTCCCAATTTATAAGAGATTTCTGCTACTTGTCCCTGAAGCATGTCACCTTGCAGTTAGTATAATTGAATTTAATCCAATTTATATTGCTCCATTTGTCATTTATTTCTTTCCATGTGATATCTTAATAGTCCTCTGTATTAATAGAACCTCAACATTAACATTGTGATCAGCAAATTTCATTTGTGCATTCCTACCTGTGTGCCAAGAACGTTAGAGAATGATTGGTAGGTTTCAAGACCTTTCCTTGCACCATTCTCCTGCATCCTCATACTTTCTATTTTGACACTCTTTAGAAAGGTCTTTAACTATATCTACAACATGGCTACTAGCATGGGCTTTCTTTAGTTTACTGTCTGGGGAAACATGTGGAACTCCTTGTTAAAATCTAGATACTTAAATTCTGCCGTATTCTCCCTTATAGATGTATATTTTTACTCTTTTGCCCCTTTACTACCTGACAAAACCCCCCTTAAAAATTGTTACGGTAACATTAATGCATCTATTTCTTCAGTAACATCAGCAACTCCTTAGATTTATTTTTAAGAAGTCTTAAGTGATGGGTTGCTCCCTGTGCTTGATTTTTCTTCAGCGTGTGGGGTTTTTCAGAACTGTATGTGGTGTTAAGGTAGTGTCTCAGTCTTTGCTGAGTTGTGATCACTGTGAGTGAGAGCTTTGTGTTAGTGTGCAAAGAGAAAATACGTACCCTGTTGGTTCAGGCTGTAGCTGTTTTCTCCTCCATTTCCTAATTCTTCTGTTTTATTGGTCTGGCATAAGCTGACTTTGATGTAACCGTAACGGAGTTTTCTTAAGAATCCTCCAGGTTTAATTCCGTTGCATATTGATTCCTACATTTGCATGAAGAAAAAGCTAATGGTTTAATCCCCATCAAGTGTATCATAATTTTGGGGGAGACTTTCTCCAGAAGGACATCAGGGTTGCAGACCACTGTCACGGGGAAGTCTCTGAGGCCTGGCAGGAGAACTTGCACCTATCATAAACAAGAAACACTCCCAACCCTCTGCAAGGCTGGCAGACTTTTAATTGCAACATAGAGGAGATGAATCAGTTGTGTGTCAATTGCCTTGGGAACCTTCTGGGTGACTAAACCTCTGTCAGATGAGGTGACAACAGGGAATAGGTGAGAAATGCCCTGACAGTTGGGAGACATTCCCTAAAGGAGAAGATGAACAGCTAAATGGGTCACTGAAGGAAAGGTGGTGGGCTGAAGGGGAAACAGAGAGTGAGGGATGGTCTGCAAACCTTTTCCTGAGAGTGAGAGATGACCCATGACAACTTCACTGGTGCCTTGAAGTGTGGTGCTGACTTCCTGAATAAGCTTCCTGTATAACTTATTTGCTTTTAACTGGACACTGTGGAGATTTCTTAGTAAATGGTCTTCAAAGAATTCTCTCGGGAAGCCACCCCCATCTCTTTCCTATTAAAGATTCTATTCTTTGCAACCTGTTTGGAAATATGTCTCTAAATCTCATTGTACGTTCAAAATTGTGGATTGGTTTGTGCTTTTATTTTTTATTTTATTGAATAGAACCACAAGTTGGGTAATAGGAATTGGGAAACTTGAGGAGAAAAGCAAAGATTTGATCAGTTGTTAAAAAGCATTAATTGAAACAGTATAGAAAACTAGCAACTGGGTCAACTTTGAACACTAAGTTGTGCAAATAACTCTCTGAGGTCAAGGTATTTTGCAAAATCATTCCCCTCCCTTCATATAATGATCATGGTTACAGTGCAAATGCCTGTCTTAGGTCTAGAAAACCATCACTCTTTGAGACAAGAATCACTGCATGTCCTGCCTGTGTGATGTGGGACTGGAAGTATGTTTTAATATTCATACGCCTGAAGCCTTCAAGGGAAACTCCAGAAGGTTACAAAGGTACCTTCTGAGGAGAGGAGGTACACACTGTGTTTTTCTCTTCCATCAGGAAGCAGAAGCCATTGCAGAATATCAAACCTGAGATCTGTGGCAAGGCAGGAGGTCCTTGTCCTTTCTTTTCCAGTTTTCTCCTGTTTCTGACACCTGAGACCTGTCAATGTCCAGACTCTTTTATTTCCTTCCCATGCTATGGCCCTGCCCTGGCCTGAGATGTGGATTTTTCCTACTGCCATCCTTGATGTTGAACTGAAACAGCACTGTGTGAGAAACTAGTGAGAAAACATTTTGTTTGTCTGCCCATAATGGGTAGATCTACCACAATATAGCAGAGATGCCATAGAATGTCACCTTTCTGGTCACTTCATAACCTCTGTCTACTCCCAGCTTGTAAACACATATGGTCAGAAACTCCAGGAATCTGAAGAGCAGCCCCTGGCTCAGGAGGAGCTGAAGCAATAAAGGTGCTGTGGTGATGTGCCATGAGAATGCATCAAATACCCCTGACTCACAAGAGGCTGTAGGCAGCTAAATGAGTCCTGTTTAAAGCCCAGGATAGGGAGAAGGTGTTCTGCTCCAGTGCCTGCTGTGCAGGTAGCTTGTGATGGCTGCAGTGGCTGCTCTGGAATGGGCAGAGGGGATCACTGCTCCTCATTTTACGTCCTCAGGGCATGCAGCTGTCCAGGAAAGGCACAGGCAGAGTGTTGTGTGTGCTTTGCAGTGTGGGAGCCTTCCCTGACTCCTGCTAGGGAATGTGTCTTTATTTTGTGTATTGCAGCGTGTGTGCTCTCTCTGACCTCCCAACAGGGGATGTCTTACTTCAAATGGAGAGCTGCTGTTCCTTGCATCCAGGCAGAATTTGGGAAGGGAAAAGCTCTTTATCATGTAAGTTGTTATCCAAACACCACAGGTAAGCTCTTTTAACTGGGAAAAAGGAGACAGAATAAATGAGCCACCACCAGCACCACTGTATGGACACCCACGGCCACCTCTCACATAAACTTCTCCAAGACGAACCCTTCCTTATGACTTTGTCAGCCAGTGTTTATATTACAGCCTTGGCAAATAAATCTTGTATCATTAAATAGGAAATAGTTTAACACTTTACCAATGCTATCATAATGAATTAATTTGATATTCATGGGAATACCACATGTGCTTTCCTAGGTGTCCTACTACCATTTCACTTTCACTAATGGGCACTTGAGTCATACTGATTTTTCCCCAAAGCCACATAATGATCTATAATATTCCTGAATAATTGCGCTTTAAGTGGAAGCTAACAGGGTTGACTACTCCCAGAAATATGTCAAAATATTTTTACTATTATAAGTAGGAATGTGAATATTAACCGGACCCGCCAGTACATTTAAATATGTGGAAAAGTTTTACAAAAGAAAGTTCTGGAATGTTTTTTGAAGGTTAAAAAGTCCTCAAATTATTTCTTTTCCTGAATAATTTTTATGGCCATCTGCAGAATAGCAGAATTGCTAAATTGTGCTAAGGATTAAAAAAAGAAAAAGAAAAGCAAGCATAAAGTCATGTGATACCAAAATATAATTATTTAATAGTAGCTAAAATAACTTCACAGCCGCATTTATGCCATTGCTTGAAAATAAATGTTAGTTGCAGGTATTCTAATACCAGGCTGGTATATGCAATTTGTGGGGAAAAAAAAGCCTTAAAAAAGAGTCTCCTTTTTGAATGAATAAACTTTGCTGCCTTTCTCATGAATAGGTATTCTGGGGAGCTTTGCATCTACAGGGTAGCTCTGTTTCGAGTCTGAGTTTGCCCTGTGTTTGCCCTGCAGAGCCTGTGGGAAGGTTCTGGGCTCCCTGGGCAGTTGAGGCTGGACCCCAGAGCAGTGGGGGTCAGAGCCCCTCCCAGAGCAGTCAGCGGGGGCTTCAGCCTCACCTCAGGACCACCGTGAAGCACCAGCTGTGCAAACATCTATTTCATCAACTCTGCTCAGGATGTCATTACAACCCCTGTTTGTTTGTGCCCTTGGCTTGGCCACACGAGAAAGTGAATACCTGGCGTACACAAGGTGTGCTCCGCAGAGAATGTCTGCTGTGTTCCACCTGCTTCTGGGTGCAGCAAAAGCCAGGGATGGAGGGGAGAGGCGGATGGAAATTATTTGCTGTGAGGCAAATCACAGCAGGCACAAGGAACCCTCAGGGGTGGGAGCTCTGCCTCATCTGTGCGGCTTTTGCATCCTGGCCACCATGGAGTCACCAGGGAGAGCACAGAGAAGCTGCTGCAGCTGTGTCCTTGAGTGACCCCCAATTGTCAGGTCAGACCTTGAATGTGAATGAGCCAAGAGCCACCCTGTCATGCTCACGTTAATGAAAAGGAGGAGGTCCAGGAATAGGACTGGGTAGGAGAAGTGGAGCAGGACATCTGTGTCCTCAGGAGGATCCTGTGGTTCCAGAAGGAGCCACTGAAATACGTAAGGCTTCTTTAATTAAAGGATTTACCTGTAGTCTCAGAATGGAAATGACGTGCTTTGTTGTGCCTAACTGGGAGGCTGCTCTCCAGAGTCACGGCACCAACTCCCGAGTGCGCAGAGAAATTTCTACGTGCAAAGCTCACCACAAACCAAACTGTCGTGGCAGCCCCTTACACAGCAGTAGCTAAGAAACATCTAATTTTTATCTGATTAGGAACTGTAAAAAATGAGGGCAGGAGCCTTACTCATGCATTATTGAAACGTCTGCAGTGACGCTGGCGGGATGGCAGAGTGTGCCTGCCGATGCTGGAGCAATGGAGGCTCCGTCTGGCGGGATGCAGGGAGCCCTGGAGAGTGGTGGGTGCCTCGGCTGTGGGGTCTGAGGAGGCTCTGAGTGCCCCTGAGCTCTCTGCGGGTGGAGGATATGGGGCAAACAGCATCAATGTGCTGCATCCCAGGAGGTTTGGCCTGATCCAAAGGGAAATGCTGCAGGAGACGGCTATTGGTGTGTTTTCCTCTGCTTTGGGTTAGTGTTGGATTTGGGCTGGCAGCAGCTCTCCTCTGCTACAAGACTTGTCACCATATAAAATATTGCCTCCCTTTTGAATCACAGCAATTAAAAATGTGGGCATCCAATCCACTCCATTTGACAAATTCACATCTCCTTCCTCTCCTCCAGCCCTCTCCACCTCAAAATACTTTTACTCTTCAGACGGCTAATTAACCCTTTCCTGCTTAGTTCTCTTTTTTGGAGCAATCCCCAGATTTGAGGCATCAGTAGGTATCAGTAAAAAACATCTTCAGCCAGAAGTTCCCTACCAGCTCTAATTTGAAGTGAAGGCTGGTGACAAACCTTCGCAGGTGCATTTAGACAGAATCCCATAAATGATATGTGTAATGGTGCAGTGTAACATACATGGCTCTGAAAAATCAGAAATATAAGACTCTGAGTTGGAATCCATGTTGGACTTTGCCGGGGTCTTTGCCGTGTGTCCTCTTCTCCCAGACAAGGCCGTGGGGTGGGCTGGATGCACCAGGGTTCATGCTGTGCAAATTAAAGTCTGGCAAATTAAAATGACAGAAGAGGCAATTTAAGTTAATATGCTGGGTCATGAACTCTGCTGGCAGAGGTACAGACAGGATGCCTGTCCTCCTGTGCTGACTTGTGATGGTGACTTGGAGTGGCCTTTGGGACAGGGACAGGGCAGGCAACTGGCAGTGATAACCTCTTCAGCCATCCCTGCTCTGTCTGATGGGAACTGAGAGTCCCAATCTGTTTTGCATCACTTGGTGAGATAAAGCAAAATTGTTAATAAAACAACTGCCCTTTTGCAGTATGTCTACAAAACATCCTTGAGTGATGGAGGACCTTGAAGGGAAGTTTTGTTAAACCAAACAAGTGAAATTTAGCTTGGGGCAACTAAGTAATCTGTTCTTGCATTTATAAGGTTTCAGGAGGTTTGTCAATGGTTTAGACTGCACCTAGGCTGGTAAATTCTGTTCTTCCCCATACTCCTTACACCTCTGAACTAAAGTGTCACTGAAGGCTCCATCTCTGAAACAAAGGCACAAGATAAATTTTGTCTTTCCAGACTTACTCTATGAACTACTGCTGTATTTATGCAGCTTTTTGAAGCCCTGTTTTTTGCCTCATTTACCTTTGGCACTACAGGACTGCAGTTCTATGCCTGGGCAAACTAGTTTTTGACTGTATGTTGGGGCCTTTTCATTTTTTGGAGTAGTGTTCAGTCCTTGGTGAAGCTATTTTGGTGAGGAGTTACTCCTCTTTTCCCATCTTGTGTTCTGCTGTTGTAACATAATCATAGTGATTTGGAGTAGAGGACCAATCCTGAATGGTTAGCAGCTGAACTGAGGAGCCTGGCAGCAATTCCCAGTGTATCCAGTTGCACATTCAGCTTAGGTTTGGGAGCCCACTCCTTGGTTTCCGTGGAAAGGAAATCCAGTTTCAGGGGCTGCACGGGAGCTGCTGTGCCACGCAGTCTGGGCAGCTGGGGGATGGGAGTCCTGTATGGAAATCAGAATGTCCCTGTGACCTGGTGTCTTCCATCTCAAATCTGGTTTTTCATTTTAAATTCCCCAAAATGGCCTGAACTCAGTAGACCCAAGCAAAATACTACAGATCTATGTTCCCCTATTCCTGCATGCATCAGTTTAAATACAGAGTTTAAGCTGGAGGCATTAATGCTGTATAATCAGGATTCTTAAAACCAAAAGAACTCAAGACACATTGCAAATTTCAATTTTCCACCTAATCAGAGCACTTCTTTCAATTTCACAAACAAGCATATTTCAACTCTACTACTTTAAATGACCCCCCTGATATTATTCGTTTATCAGTCAACTCTGATAGGCCAAAATGCATTAAATTATATATAGAGAATATTAAGCAAATTTAAATGCAAGTCCAAGTAGAATATATGTAATTTCTATTTTAAATTAATAATAATGTTAGACATTTTCCCATTAAGCTACATTTGCAAAGTTAGCCTGAAGAAATAGTTTTAAGTATCTCACCAGAGCAATTCAGTGCTCAGTTGACAAAACAGACAAATGTAACACTTCCCATATAACAGCATCCATAAAAGAAATTACTAAATTCTTTGCTACTATGAATCAACAGCTTTATTGAATGGAAACATTCCAGTTGACACCAGTGCCTTGATGATAATATTTAAGGTAAAGAGAATCAATCCCCTAAAGCATGTCAACAATCAGAATTCACTGTTGGGGTGGAAATGTGGGGTTGTATTTGCTTGTGGTTTTTTCAAGTCAGTAACTGAGAGATACTCGATGTGAGTTTGGAAAGAGGCGCAGATGTCAGTGTGAGCTCTGAAACACAGCTTTTCTGGTCTCTGATCCAGTTCCTGGCCCTGGTCAAAAAAATCCAAGGAGCTGCTTTACGTTATGTTCTCTTTAAATCAAGGAAACACACCTCGGTTGCAAGCCTTTTTTCTGAATCATTCCTCCCTCCTTGCCTGCAGATGTCTGAGCGGCAGCTGGGAATCCCCAAAGACAGGAGTGTTCATGGGAGTCTGCTTCTTTGACATTTAGGGTAGACAAACAGCTCCAAGGATCTGGGACAAAGAGATCCAAAAGCTGGGTCTGGGCGTAACACTGAAAAATTGCTGCACAATGGGTTATTCTGCCTATTTTTGTGTGTAGCATGGGAATGAGAACTGGATTAGGAGGCCTGGGGGGTTGAATGGATTACAAACAAAAAGCATTAAGCTAATCACAGGAGTGATGTTCCTTAAGGGCAAGGGTGAACTAATGGCTGGATTTCCTTCGTCCCTGTATTACAACCATGGAAGAGTAAAACAGCCAAACCAGTGGCTGTTTCCAAGCCAGGTCTGATACATTATGCATTTCTATAAGTTTTATAAATATAGGTGTTGCTTAACATGAATTGCTTGCACGATCTTGGATGTACTCATAGAAAGGGAATTCAAGGTCAGCAGTCCCCGAAGGCTGTCAAACTATTTACAAGTTTGCTATTTATAAGGACTAGTCTGGGAGTCCTAGAAGCAATAAGTTCTTAGGCAAGCAGTTTAATTTCTTCATGACACAGAAGAGCTGCTCTTTCTGTATCAGTGCCTAGATGCCATTACAGTTCTCTTAAACTATCTTAAAAATCACTTCTACTTTGTTATCTAGATTCTAGTGGTGTCAGGCTCACCCCTAACCACTCCATATAACCTGAAAAACAAAGAGAGCAAGAAATATCAGTACAGCCACTGTTCTGTGCAAGTTCCATAAGGGTTCAGGGATGGCAAGAGTTAATCAGAAGTGTAATGATTAATACAGAATATTAATCGATTGACCTTGGGAGTACAGCATGTTATAAAGTAGCAGGCTGGAGGATTCATTGCGTTTCTACAGAACACTCTCTGAAGAAAAAAATTTTCTTTTCTAAGGAAAGTGAAAAGTAGGGCATACTGGTTTCTGCAGACCAGAAAAAGCACACTGCTTGCTCTCGTATTAGGCTTTGGAACACTCAAGTGAGGTGGAAAATGTAGAGAAAAATTTGTGACTGAACTGCAAACATCGCAGACTCAGAAGAACTGGTGTACTGAATTCAGATAAGCCTCTCATGAAGAGAGAGACTAGTTGTTCCTTCCTCAGCAGTGTTACCCATGAATATGTACATACTGTGCCTTTTGTTCTTTTTGGGTAAGTGGATGGTACATCCTAGAAGGGCATCACTCATTCTAGGAAGTGAAAGTTTGGAAGTCATCTCTTCTGGCTGTAGTACCTGAATGAAAGCAGTGTTGAGTGCTCTTGATCTAACACCATACATTGTCTAGACTCAGAGCACTCTCCCCATATTTGCAAAACAAAAACAAAACCTTAAGCCCTGCAATCCCTCCCTCACCTTCAAAATGTGAAAACCCTTGAAGAGGCATCTGGACTTGCACATTACTTTATCTGCTCAAAGTTTCACAAAGGAATATTTTTTAAACGCTCTGTGCTTCTTTCAAGATGACAGTTTGCATCATGCTAAAGCAGCAGGGAGATGGTAAACAGAAAAGGGAATGCAATACAAATGCTGGCAAAAATCAAGGAAAGCAAGGTGGGAGCAATATCGCTCAAGCTGTCGGCTCTGTGAGCAAGCCTTGTGAACCAGCTGAGTTGTGGCAAACTCCTGCTATGAGGGAATTGCAGTAACTGAGCCTTGCACTCAAACATTTATAAGGGTGTCCTGGGATAAATAAAGGTGCAGCCTCTGTAAACTCTGCCATGAAAACAAACACCTTTGAAGCAAACCGGTTACAAAGCTCTATAAAGAATGGGCATTGCTGATGTTAATTGTAAGATTTGTGTCTTGGTTTTCTATCTGGAGAACAACAGCTTGAGTTTTCTTGGCTGGCAAGGAGTTAAATGCATGGCCCTGGCCCGAGCTGCTGCAGAAGGCAGGGCTGGTGCTACTGCAGTATCCCTGTTGGCATAGGAGTGCGCTCAGTTCAGGGTCTCCACTGGAATATACAACAAAATAGTAAAACCTCTTTGATTCCTAGGCAAAGCCTCTGCCTTCCAGGGCCAGACCTTCCTAAAACGGTGGTTATATTTTGTCAGGTAGAAGACACTCAGCTTATTTTAAGATCATACCTCATGCACTCAGACACTGCTGTGTGTCACATTGAGCTCTGTTTAGAAGCCTGGTCTGGATTATAGAGGCATTTCAGAAATCATGCGCTTATCAAAAGTTTGAATCAGACTTGCTGTCTATAACCAAACTCAATAATCAGACTCTTGAACCATGTAATGGGTTAGCAAAAGAGCAGGGGACATGCAGGGAGACAATGATTTAGCAGAATTTCACTCGGCATTCAAGCATGCTAGCATGTCTGAAAATAAGGGATACATTATTAATTAGTTAATGTTTGCAAAGTATTTTGACTCTGGAACGTGCCAAGTGTTCTTCTTCATTAATTTTCAGTAAATATATGACTAAGCAGTATATGTAATAAGGACACAAAATGTGGTAAGTAGACGAAAGACCTGAAAACACACAAAACATTTTAAAAAGAGAGATGCTATCAACTGGGGGGAAAAAAGTGTTCAGACCAGTAGAGCAAATATTGTGATGATGCAGCTACCAGTTATTTATTAACTCAGCACTAATGTAGGGGTATGCCTGACAGCAGTGACGAACAGTGGAGACAGCCAACGTCCTACAAGACCTGTGAAGCTGACCTCTATCACCTTTTCTCCTCAAGTGCTAAATTTGGCACAGCCAGTACTCAGCAGACCTTCTCTTACCTTCTGGGGCTGCCTAACGCCTGCTTTAGGAGCTGCGTGTGCTTCTGCAGCTTTAATAATGTCTGGAAAACCACTTCTCGGTGGCGGTCACAACCCCTGAGCGGCTGCGGGGAGGTGTGCTCACACCAGGGCCCGGCAGCACAAGCTGCTGCACGCTCTTCCCCTCCCTGGTCGTTCTCACATCCCCATCTGTTCCTTTCCAGTCTCTCAAATGGGAAATAAACTGAGTTAGAGTCAAACTGTCAAACTCATAATATTCAAGTGGGTTGAATGTCACAGCAGCAGAATTCATGCAATCCATATTTCATTCAGCGCAATGAATATGCAGTCTTGCACAGATCTTAGAAATCAATTATCCTTTTTTCAGGAAGGTTTGAAGAAACAGTAGGGGCACTTCAGCAAAATGATTTCTTGCCTTCTTTTCCAGTGAAGTAACTTTTTAGTGTTATGATTGCAAGGTCTCGATTCCTGAAAACAAGCTCATAAGTGCGTGCCTCGGCCATCTGCTCCTGCCCTTAAGTCAAAGTCATGGTCCTCAGTTTACAACATCATACTTGGAAGTTTATGACGTTACAAATACAGGATTGACACTTTTGTTGACAGCTAGCCAATAAGATCAAATGAATTAAGCAACAAGCCATGTCCTTGAAAACTTTGGCTGTAAAGATGAAGACCAAGTGGAAGCCCTTCTCACTGGAAGGAGCTAGCACTGCCCTCACAGGTGGTTAGTGTATCAGAAATTTGTCATGAGCACTCTAAAAATAGCTAGGAATGATCTTGTAGCTTTCTGAAATACTTTTAATTATTTTTTTTAAACATATTTTCTCTTTCCATGTCAGCTGTTCTGCACATTCAGTTAGATACATGCGTGATAGTTTTGACCTCGGCTAAGGGATCGAACGATAAATCAAATTCTAAGGCCAGACACACAGCTGGTGTAAGTGGACTTTACATTTATGCAGTCAAGGGAGCTAAGCCAAATTTCTCCCAGCTCTGGCCACCATGATATGCTTCTCATGCAGCAGGATTCTCCGTGGCTTCAACTTTTATCATATGTGAAATATTCCAGTTAGTGGCAAAACACCGACCGATCCCACGATGCAGAGCATAACCTGTGTCTATCAATGTGACAAGTATTTAGTAAGAGTAGTTTGAGCCCCTCCAAAAATCTACAGAAAGTCCCTCAGCTGCAAGAAATCAGCAAAATGTTGCTCTTTTTTTACTGTTTAAAAGTCTAGATATGGGCCAGGGTCCCAGTGGTTTTACTCTGTCCAAGAGAAATCATGCCCCTGCAGCTGCCCCCATTGACTTTTTGAAAGTACAGAATTTTTCACTGTGTTTTAATGAACCAGCAGATAATTTTGAAAAACATAACATGCAGCAGCTCAGGGGTGTTTTACTGGTGCCAGGAATCTCCCTGGACAGCATCACCTACAGAACAGGGGGCACAGTCCAGCAGTGAAGACCAGGGCAAATCCAACATCAGCTGGGCATGGAGACCAGCCTTGGGAGCAGACCTTGGAAGGTTACAGTCCTGGAAGTTAGAGATTTCTGTGAGGGATTTTAAGCAAGGATGTTGGATCATTCATTGTTTGAAACTGTTTTGAAGCTACTGTCAACATGTTTCCCCTTACAGAGCTGTTTCTATTAACAAGAAACATTATCCTATTTTGACCTACAGGTCAAAACAAAAGAAGTGTAAGGCAGAGAACAATTTTATTTATCTTTCTAGAATGAATTACTCCACTCTGTTACTATTATTTTGAGGGACACAATTATTAGTTTTCTAGGAGAAAAAAAAAACCATTTCCAAATATATTTAATTGCCCAAATAACTTCATAGAAAAAAAGAAATAACAGCCTTTAGCTATGATCCCCACTCTAAAAGATAGAAAGTCTGCTTTGTTTTTGGGAAGAGCTTGAGAGCTTGAATAGATTTTTTTTGGGGGGGGGGGGTGGGGTATAACTTAGAAATAACATTTTATTTTGATAAAAAAAAATCATTCAAACAAAAATTTAATGAGTCAAATGCCTGTAGCTATTTCTAGCAGAAGCAGGTTTGCTTTTATGGAAAAGTGCAAGCTGATGCTAAATAGTAAGTCATTGGTCCTATGCCATTTTGAAGTTTTATTTGATGGCTTCAATGTAAAGTCAAGCTACAGTGAAAGAGATAGGGACCAAAGGAGGGTAGGATTTTGGTTTTGAGTTTAATTTGGCTGCAGTAAAATGTACTTGTGATTCACTTACTGACAAAGGAAGAAAGGTCCTGTTGCAGGACCATAACAGGGATTTTTCTTGTCTGGCTGTTGTTAGTGGGCAGGTACTGTGCTGGTCTAATCAGCAGAGAGTTATTGCTGTTTTCTGTCTGTTCTGGAGTGTCAGGGATGGGACTGTATGTGGGAGGGTATTTTTTAAACAGAAGGAGTAATATTTTGAAAAGTGAAATGGGAGCCTATCCCTCCTTGCAAAAATGTCCTAAGTTCTTTGTTCCTAGAAATTAAATTCCAATTTCACTTCTGAAATTGAGGCTCTGAGTTCCTACATGACTGGAGGACTTTTAAATATTTGACCTACCAAGTCCTGCTCCAGTCCCATGTTCCTCCAAAGCTGAATTTGCATGGCAAACTCCAGGTTTAAGCTTTTTTTAAAAAGTGGCTCAATTTGAATGATATATTTAGCAACCAATAGGCATTGCTGCAAACCCCCCAGCATCTCAGGCAATGTCACTGTCTCCACGATCTGCATGTGGGGCAGATGTGTTGAATGCATCAGCATTTACAATGTGAGTCTCCTGTGGCCATGGGAGGTGCAGTGTGAGATGGGCTCTCCTCAGAGCCAGGGCTGACTTCGTTCTGTCTGCACGATGTCTAACTCACAGGGGGTCCTGAGCTGTGACTGGGCTCCAAAATGCTGTGAAACAGTACAGTATTAAAATAACATCAGTTTCATGTACATGCTACAAAGAGGCATCTATTGCAAGCCTTAGAAAGAAAAAAAAGAAAGACCAGGAAGGAGGTAAGGGAAGCAGCAGAAGGCTCTTTTTTCTACATCACAAGCCACCCAGAGAATATGTCTGTGTGTTTCACTTGGTTATTTATTTTGCATTATGATATCTGACATATCAGAAAACATGAAAGGCATTTGCAAGCCTAAGACAAAAAGTAAAATGGCGCTTGAAAATGATTCTTTGTGAAGGCTTATTTTTGTTTTGTTGCACATGAGACTAGTCAAACAGACAGGTTTATTTTAACTCTCTAACAAAATTTAGCAACTGGAGACAAACAATTGTCTGCTATTATCATTCCTGCCGCCAAAATTCATTAGGTTCAGGAACATCAACTAAATCGTGTGCTAGAAGGGAGCCCACAGCCACCTACACTATTGCTGGAGACATGACCCCTGGAGCCAGTGTGGTGTCCACATACATCCAGGAGACTCCCACCCTACGCTATTAAGAAGTAAAATATCTCAAACCATGGCCTTCCTGCAATTCATTGTGAGCAGGCTCTTTTTGCAGCTGCACTTTTCTGTCTGCAAAAGCCCTTGCTGTCTGTCATGAACTTTGTATCCAGCTTAGCTTTTTAAGGTCTGTACTTCATCAAAAAGTAAATGCATTCTCCAACATGCTGGTATTTGGTTGCCAGCCTGAGAGAGGCAGGAGGCTGATGGGGCTGGGTACATAGAGTTAAAAGGTGCCCTTTTAACATGAGTTACACTGATTTTTATTTCTTCTGAGATCTCAGCTGTGGAGAAAGGAAGCTAGCTGGAAAAGTCAGCCTGGCCTCAGCAAATTTAGAAATGTAGGCCCAGATCCTTGGGATGTATCTGACTCATGAAATGAATTTGAGTAAAAGAAAACTGTTTAAAAACGTTTCTGCTTTTTGTTCTCCAAAGTAGTCAGGGCCTAGTTTGGCTAATGACAACTGTAAAAATCAGATAGCTCTGAGTGGTATTGATTCATTATGTGGCTGGGGGTTTTTTTCAGTTATTCTGTTACAGCAGTTTTCCATCATCTTGGCATCAGAGAGATGTGAAGCAACAGCAGCATAATTTGGAACCCAGTATTTTAAAAACCATGGAGAGTAGGGGTATATTCATGTTTGTTGTATCTGCAACCTCTGGGAAGCTGGTGGAGTTGCTGAGCTGGAATCTATTGGAGTGAACTATTTGGAAATCCATGGAACTTTTTAAAATCCATGTAAAGTGAATATATAAAAGTAATCACTTAAAAGGAGTTCTGTTTGGGGAGTGGCTGAAGAAGATAAAGGAGAAAGGTAATCTGGCATTAGAGTTTGGTGCTTCTGGAGAAGAGATTAAGACCTGGGTGATGTCAGCTCCTGCAAGCCCAGAGAAGAATCAAGAAGGCGTGTCCAAAGGGTGATTCAGACTCCTTACAAATGGAGCCAAGTTGGGGATGGCACCATCTGCCCACAGAGATGTTCTGGAAATGCCCAGCTTGCCAGTAAGAGTGACAATAATGCCTGCTGGAACAAGCAATGAGCTGACATCACACGTCACGGTGGTGATGCTGGGGGACTGTGGGACAATATCCAACTGGAGACACTCCTCAAGCTGTCCCTGACACCCATCCCTGTGCAAGATAACCTCCTGCTTGTATCGAAGCAGCTGCGTGGACGTCAACTGTGTGGAAACACAGAAAGGGAGGCAGCAACTGGGGCAAAAAGAGAGGTGGAACATGCTAAAGCCATCCATATGGGTGCTGGGTTAGCCTCTGAAACTGGGAACCTAAAGTGTAATAAAAATGAAGAAATCAAAGGTCAACTTGTACATCAGGAGATGTTGGCCAAAAATTTGTTTCCCCTAACAAAGCTAAATATACTATCCCCAATAACAATATCATGGCAGGGGTGGATTGTTTCCTTCAAGAAGCCTTCAGTTTTAATTAATTTTATATATACATGCACACATGTAAATATTTGTGTTTGAGTTGCACATGGACCAAAGAGACATTAAAATAATCAATCAATCAACAAAAAATTAAAAAGGGCTTTCAGAGTCTCACCAATAGTCGTAGAGAACCAGAAAATATACAGGACACCAGGCTTTATGAACAGCCCCTAGGAGTACATCTACACTGTGTGACTGATGCTTTATACTTAGGGCCAAGAATAGTTTAAAAAAAAAAACCAAAACAGTGCAAAAATTACACAGGTATTTCCATCACTCTGTAGATTACAACAAATACTCTGTGTTTGCCGAGGCTGTGGAACAGCTATTAGCAGATGCTGACTGTATGATGATGACCACTGTAAGTGGATGCTTATTTAAGGGACGTTTTCAGGAAACAGCCTGCTCTTAGGAGCAGTCTATAAGTGAAAATGCACTTTGCAAGATTTTTACATCTTGCTGGCTTGCCTTTTGCCATTTTACAGCAAAGGAAATGTTAATGTGTAATAGAATTAGCATTTAGGAGAGGCCTAGAATACTGTTCTTTATAAAATAGCCTGGTATTATTATTCAAGACGGGTCTTCTCGTCAGCAATTTAAGCCCCCCAAAATTACCCATCATTACACAGACAGTCCATTTAACATTCTGAAGCTAATCATACAACAACCTACCCTTTCAGAGGAGATACAAAACCTTGCTTGGGTTTTAAGTTCTGATTACAAGATGAGGTTCCAATTGAGAATTTCAGCTATAAACCAAATGACCTTCAATGACCGTAGACTGGAAAACCTGGTGACTAATCTAAATAGATTTCCAGGCAGGAGGAAAAAAACACCACCCAGCTCTTGTTTCTAGTCCTCTGCATTATTAGGAGAATGACAAAGACAAGCAGAATGTGAAAAAAGTCATGACTCCAGTGACCTTCATCTCTTTGTCCCAGAGAGGTCAGGAGTAATCTGCAAAACTTTAACTAGAGTTCAAATTCAGTTTTGCTGTCCTTAGAGGCTGGTAAAATTAAATATTCTGTTCTTGTGCTCTGAAAACAGCCACAGTAATTGGTGATGTTTCCCAGCATTGGCTATGAAGATGTATTGGCATGAGCTGAAATTCAGAGAGAGACAGTATGTTACATGGTATATATGGCAGATATAACCAAATCCTGATTTCAGCTTGTAATGCTAGAAATCACAATCACATTCCTGAAAATGAGATCATACCAGGATATGAGAGCATGCCAGAACATGTAGGACATGACTTTACAGTTTGTCAAGCTTGTCATCCAAGGCAAAACACCTATTGTCAATATCTGGAAAAAATCCCATGAAACAGAAAGGCATCAGGCAAGTCGAAGTCTGGAGGAGAAAGCCATGCAAAAATAGAAAATACGGTGAGTAATCTAGAATAGAGCTCATAGGGACTTTCTGACCTTGACCTGGAATGCTTTGTCCCTTTCCTCCTTTTGCATGTCACAAGAAGACTCGTTTATTTATTGAATATCCATCCTGATTAGATCTATAGGAATCACCATGTTGGATCAGACCGCAGGAGTCCATGATTTCCAGCAACCTACCTTTAGTAAGCAGAAGTTTAGAGAAAGTATAAAGGAACTAAGGAAGGAATAAACATACATTCTTGGGGAAAAATCTCCTCCTTGCTCTTGATCAGGAATTGCCTTATGCCTTACCATTTAGGAAGATACAACTTCTCCAGTAGGACTTTTAGAAACCCTGGGTTAATACCTTGGGAGTTTCCTGTTGCCTACATGAATATTTTGTCAGATTTTGAATCCTGGTGAACATCTGACACAAATTATGGCCTCAGGAAACAATGCAATAGACTAATTTTGAGTGAAGGTATGAATACACCCATATTATTTTGTTTATCATTTGTGTAGTTACCCACCTGTTCTGATTCAAAGGTTTCTATGCAGCACCTTGTGTTTTGCATTCTTCTCTTCAGTCAATCTTCACAATAAGTATCCAAGTGCCTGGCAGTTCTTCATTTCCCATTTGTGAACCTCCTTACTGTGGGCTTTTGGGGGATGGGAAGCCAGCACATGTAAGTATAAAAGTCTGTAATTGATTTTTTATATACCAGCATGTACTGGTGTCAACACATTTCTTGAATCCTGTAGGAAACATTAAAAATGAAAAGCAAGTTTCAAAATTAAGTAAAGGATCCATTAAATGCTCTCTCCTCCTCCAGAAACTTAAAAAATAATGCACTTACCTTGAACTCTAAAAGGCTCCTTCCTTCTTATGCATTCAGATATTGAGTTGCATTTCCTGCGTCTTGAAACGTAATGAGAGTGGACACCCTGTGCTGCACAGTAAAATTGCAGCTGTCAGTGTGAGACACCTGCAATATCCAGTTTTAGAGATGTTAAAATGGTGACCAGCATTTCTGAAAAATGTAGAATTTGGGAAGAGTGAGAGATTCTGTTCCAGGATTCTAAATCAATATCTGCATACTCTGCTTTGAGCCCTGCTGATTTCAGTGAGTGCACATGAAGTAAAATGTCATTTATCATAAATAAAGGTGACAAAGCCAATCTTCTGGGCATGCTCTACTACTGTTAGTATCTGCACATTCTGAAGACACATTTGGTAACCAGGACTTCCCCAGCAAAAATGTTTTGTGTGTTGGACAATGGGAAAAGTATTTCAGCTTTTCCTTGCGTGTATCTCTCTTGAGGGAAACAGGGTGAGAACATCTGAAATACAACAGGGTAAAAGTGTGAAGAGACATCAAGGGACAGGGACAAAATATCTCCCTTTAGCCTTCCAGCTGTCACTCTACCTCTGCTCTCTGTAGGTGATGAAGGCAATATTGGATCAAAGTATATATACATTATATATACATATGTATATACACACACACTCTAGATATAAAAAATATATATAATATATTATATTTATATTGACCCTATTGGTTCAGAGGTAGCCACTGTGATATAAATACCTGTTCGACACATTTCCCAAAAATTATTTTAGGAAAGTGATTGGGTATTAACTAATACATCCAGTAATATAAAGATAATAAGTTCTGCACAGTGTCATTACAGTTATAAATATCAATATAGTATAAACTGTAAAAAAAAAAAAATACTGTTTCATTAACATTTCTTACAGTGCCACATGTAAATAAATCTCAAGATCTGTAATAAAGAAAATAACAATAACAGTAAGGAAATGAATAAAATTAGTTATTACTTAAAATGGCATTTCCTTTAAAATGCCAGAGTGAAATTGTTAAGATCTTACTAAGGAGAGACAGACAGGAATGTTCCTAGGAATGACATCACAAACTTTATCTGTCCTCTTTAGCTTCCTCAATTTAGGAAGAAATTTAATATTGTTTTGCATCTACTACTGCATGCAGTCTTTGCCCAATGCATTATCCTATGCTGAAAGTAGGTTTTTGATGAAGTTCAGATATTCACAGAGAAATAAAAGATGCTCATATCCTAATGGTGGCTTTAATTCTCAGGAAGCTAACCATGCTCTTCTTATAGTTGAGAGCTATCAATGCTAAATAATTTTGTAATCATTGAAGATCGCACTCCAGTACTGTCTAGAAAAACAATGTAGTCTCACCAGATTTAAATATTTAGCAAAAAATCAGGATTTAATTACATTACATGATTAAATGATTATGAAACCACTTTAGGACAGGAACTTCAGTTCTGGATAATGGCTAGATCCTAGAGTTTTAGCCTTCTTTTATCTCCAGGCACCACAGAAACAAGAAACCATTACAACAGGACAAAAGATCACCATTACAGTGTTATTAGAAGGGGCAGGAACATCAGGAACATGCTGGTGTTCTGTTTTTAAAAACAAATGACCCATTAATTCACAAAAACAACCCCATTACTGCAGTAACAAACTTAGTTTACGCAAATGTCCCTATCAACATTATTCAAGCCCAAACTTGATTTAATTTGGAAAAGGAATGAATAAAGCTTAGGGTAATGGCAACCTCTTAGACCATGCAGACCTTAATAATACATTTAACAAAGTGTGCTGAGAGAGTGACACGAACATCAGAAGAGAAACCAAGAGAATGAACTGCAGAATAAAGGAGAATTTCTATCTGAAATCGTACCAGAGAAGGCAGAAGGAGCAACACAGGCAGAAGGAGCACGTGCCTAACTATGAGTGAGGGAGAATAATCGCATTGATGACTGTTTCCCTACATAGTTTCCGTTTGTTTCTTTATCCTATTTTTACTGAATCTGATTTCTATTCAGGTTCAATTAATAATAATGAGCCTAAAATTAATTTGCATTATCATTTACAATGGATGCTTTGATCATGTATGTAGTTGGAACTATAATGCATACATTACCATATTATGCAAATTGCATTTTCAGCATCAGCTACATCTGTAGATCATTCCTTCACACCACAGTTCTGTGCCTTGTTTCTTTGTGTGCAGCCCTGTAGAGGGAGAATCTCAGGAGGTACGACCAGGGGAAATACTGCTGCAGGTGTGCCCTTCTATTATGTTCTCTCTCTAAACACCCAGCATTGGCATCAAACAGGGGAGAACTTTAACACAGATGGCTTGTTTGTGTCCTTTATGAAATTACTCTCCTGCATTGAGCCCACACAGGCAACCAAGCACGTACAAAAAGCCCAAGTACTACCTTTTTTTTGATCTTAACACAAGTGTCTCTCAAGCAGAACTTGTAACTGCTTGCAGCATAAATCTGATGAGAATCTGACTTGAAAAAGAAAGCTGAGCCAGTACCACAATGTACATAAAGATCTGATTTTTAGGTCAAACTTATGCATTCATGACACTAAACATGCTGGGAGAAATGTTGCACATCAATGGTTAATGGAGCCACTCAACTCTCTCTCGGCTGACTACTTTTTGCCACTGGCCAAATTTTGTATTGCAGTGAGCAGGCCCAAAAGTATTAGTAGTTTACATTTTCGTATTGCCTTTCATCTTCTGAAATACTCCCTTGCTTTACAAGTTGATACAGAAACCATATAATGATTGTTTAATCTATTACAGTGCTGAAACTTTGTGGTGAAACACAGGAAGGATTTAGCAGCTTAGAATAAGAGAGCTGTTTCAGAGAGGAAATGAAGACTATAGTGTCCACTTGAAACAAAGATGGGAGAACATAATTTTTAAGCTTGGCATCTGGCCAGGCTACCAGAGTTAACACACTTTACAGATATAATTACTGCAGTGGGATCTTTAATGAACAAGGTGGTCAGAGCTTTGCTTTAACATGTCACCCAAAAATGCACTTGGGTCACACCTTGCATCTTCTCATCATGCTGACTCATGGGCTGACAAGCAGATGAGATCCTCTTCATTCATTTCTCTCTATGAGTTAGAGCCCTAGGTAACTCTCAAAAATGAATCAAACAGCCAAACACTGTCAAAAGAAAATTTTATGCTGCTTTCAATTTCATGAAAATTTTGCATGAAAACCTGTCCCTCCAGCCAAGCTGAGGATCATATAAGTTTAGATTCTTTCTCCCACAGATAAATTACTTCGGAGTTGCCCTACAGGCTTGATCATGCCTTCCAAAGAGATGATGGTGAAATTCCTCCTGTGAGGTCACTAGGCCCCCAGAAGATGATTCACTTGGCCATTTTACTGTGCTTAGTCTGTTTGACAGGAGATAAGAGCAGTGCCCGAGGAAAGGGAAGGGGATGAGTGGGACTGCCCTTTTTTCTTGCCAGCATGTTTTTTGCTTGCATCATCCTGTCTTTTGAAACTTCTTAGCTAAGCACTGGGTCTATTTGCACTGCTACTTTCCTTCCCAGGATACACTGGGATGTGATGCATACAGTATCTTCCAGGTGAAGGAATTTAGCTTGGTGTTATCTGGTGAATGACAAACGTTTAGTATTGTCAGAATGACGTATTCCTGGGAGTCCTCAGCAAAGTGTTAATCTGATTAAACTCCTAAAAATTGATAGACATTAAACAGAAGAGCATATTAATACTGTCAACAAAATTCAGGTCTTAGTCACTCAAACGCAAATGTCAGATAGTTGTTGCTCCGTATGCAATTAAAAATGATCTGATCACCCTCCAAGCAGAGAACTGACAAAAACATGGGGTGAGGAAACATTTTTGGTTTGTCTGCATACAGGAAGATGCAGATAAGAGGGGAGAATCATTTTAGTTCTGCATAGATAAAAAGATCACTCTTGGCAGAACAGATTAATGTACCTGTCTATACAAGCATAGAGGAAGAATGAAGAAGGGAAATAGATTAGTACTGTGCTGCACATGGGACAATCAAATATGATCTTTGGATTGGCAACTGGACTAATAATAATTACTGTAATAAACCAGGGCCTTTATACCTGTGATGTGCAGCATTAGCTAAAAGATATCTGCTTCTTAGCAATAATGAGCTGGAGTCTTCATCACTCATCACCTTGTGTAATTATTGCTATGAGTTCAAAATAAATCCATTGTGCTATCAATCAGATTTTTTTTTCCTTTCGTGTTGTGCTTTTCTTGCATGGGCATAATGACTACTCAGAGTGTAGACAATGAAGAACCAGCCTAAATATATTTCTTTTCTATATAAGAATAAGGAAAATGTAAGAGATCTAATGGACAAGTGCAATAGCTTGGGCAAGATCTGTTATTTAAAGTTTAGGTACTTCAGTGTTGCCAGAGCCAACCCTGTGGTTAAAGAACTCCAAAGAAGATAGAGAAATTGATAAAAAAAGCAGCCTGGCTTAATACCAAATAATACTTTTTCTTCTCCTCTCATAATGATTTATTAGCAGTTGTGTTAGTAAAAGCATGCACAGCAGTATTGAATAATATTAAGACAAGTAAACTGCAACCAACTTAGTAAATTAAAACTCAAAACATCGGATCAAGAAGCATCTTAAATCAGATGGTTTTTTATTGGCCGATTTGGTTTTAGTTGAATTTTTTTCTAAAGTACTTCATAGCTGAAGTGAGGATAATCAAGGTAAATTATGAAAATAACATAGCTATATGGTAAAGGTCAACAGAAAGCCTTGTTAAGGTCTGTTTTTATGAAGACATCCTGTCTGTATTGTCAAAATGGATTAACATTATAACAAAACAGAGCCTGTCAATTGGAAGAAAAAGAAGTATTAGCACAAAGATACTTGTCACAATTAAAATTAGGTTTTGGTTTGGACTATGAAAGCAAGAAAATATCACCACCTCATTAGCTCATCTCTCCATTTATACTTTTCTAGCACAGGTCACAAGAAGGTGCAGAGATGTTCACTTTTTGTTGTTGTTAGCTTGTGGACAGGAACTTTAGCCTTGACCACAGCAACTGCTAGATTTGTAACTATTTCTGCAAGGGGAATTTTCCTGTCTAATTCTTACCACATGAACTACACTAAGCTTTAGAGTTAATGTGGCTTTCAAACACTGGCACTGAACTGGGAGTGGAGGATGAAGGAGTTGCCCACATGTTTCTGTAACCATCTATTTTCTGGGGTTACTGACTATGTAAATAAAAGTTGCTCTGTGAACGTGAACAGTCTTGGACTCATTTGTTTGTCTTCCAGCCCAAAACTACAAAGGGACCTTCCTCTCAGGGAAGTAAAAACAAAGATTTAGTTATTTTCCCACAATATTGTGTATGCTGAGGACGCCAATATATGAAAAATGTATTAGTTAGAGCTGAATATTTTGAGGGAGCTTCACTGTTATTGTGTCAGTGGCAGTAAAGCCAAGGCAGAGACCTCAGTCTTAAGAATCCTTCTAAATGTTCTTGCATGGTCAAGTCCCACTGGCAATTATGCCAAGAGTTACCAATGATGTTCCAAAGAAACTTGATCCAGGAATAAAAAAACCCACTTGCATTTCAAAACACTCACAGGCCTTGAATTGAACAAAACAAAAGCTGGGAAAGAATGCTCATTTACCCTATGGCCATGCTGTGAAGGACTTTGGTGTCTTCATGTCTGTGAGGGCTTTTACCTTCAGTGATGATTTGAAACCCTGGAAAGACATACCTGTGACTGAAGTGATCTGAGACATAAATCTGACAGGACAAAATATGGCATGCAGTATAACCCTCAATACCCTCTACATAAATTAGAATCTGTCTGAGCCCATTGAGTTTAAAGCACTTCCCACACATTTTCAGCTCTTGCTACTTAAAAACCACAGCAAATACCAAGTATGGAAGTTTTCTGTACTCACCAGCTGCTTCGCCCTGAGTGGCCACCTGAAATTGTAACAGCATCAAAAGCATCCTAAATGCATCACCACACTCTGCCAGAAGGCTAACCAAAAAGTCAGCTTTTCATCCTGCCTCAATCTCGGAAGAGGACAGTGCAAACTGTAAAGAGGGTCCCCAAATTAGTGAGAGGTCTGATCAGCATGTTAAGCAGGGTTTAACGTTACCGAGAACAGTTTCCACAAAAACACAGCCTCACTTTTCTGGCCATTTAACCAAAAAAACTGCACAAACACGTAGGTGCCTGATCTGCAAGAGCTAGCACCTTCTGTAATTTTCCAGTGACATAAAACCAGTTAGTAGCAGCTGAAATACATTAGCAGCTTCAGTAATTAGTAGGCATAGCCATATCTTGTCAGTTCTACGGGCCATATCCTCAGCTGGCGTAAATCAATGACACTCCGGGCGCTGGAACTGTATTACTTTACTCACCTTGAAATAGTTATGCATACTAATTACTGCCTTACCCATTACTGCTCTTGTCAATTCAGACACCTGATTTACACCAGGTGAGTTTGTTCCATATATTTAAAAGTTTCTGCACATTCCTTCAAGAATCTGTAGTGTCAAATAAACTTTCCAAATAAGCCAGGCACATGCTTTCCATTATCTATCAAATCAATGTTCAATGAAGTGACACCCTTGCACATAAATCATGACTGCAATTACTAAATCAAGCTGAGTTTGTATTGTGTTTCTTCCACTGTTGGGTAGAATTAACCACGGGAGAACAGGAGAATGGGCATGTCAGGATTGCTGGGATGGAAGAAGGAGTTAAAAGCCCCACCCAAGCTCTCACAACCTAACCTTTGGAGCGTGCAGCTGATAATGTGAAACAGAACATAATGCCCCGGAGGAGATACATCTGGAGGTCAGCTCAGTCAGATACTGTGGAGCTGTTCCAACAAAGCAATCAAATATCTAGCAAAACCTATAAAAAACAAAATCACATCTTTGGTATATAGGCATCCAACCTGAGCTGGACGAGGGTAGAGAAGCCTGATTTCATTTTCATACCCCTGTCAGGCAACCTTAGAGCTGAGTTTTCTCTCCACAAACACAAAGTGAGGTTTTTAACTGCAGCTTATTAAGGCTCAGTTTGTCTAACCCAAGCATAATAAATTTATGTGTCAAGATCGAAGCTGATTGTTCATCAGAGAAAAATGAGACAAGATAATCCACTTTGCTGCAAACGTAATGCTTTAGGAATGTTACAAACTACTGCAAATGTTTAACTCCGTGCCTCATGGGTGGTTATATAACAAAACACCCATTCAGGGGCTGATTCTTATCTCTCGCTTGCATAAGGCCGTGTCTAGACAAGGATTTGAAGGTGTGTTGTTTGAAAGTGTTCACAGAGTGGTCTAGTTGGCAGATCAGGAAGCCTCCCCCTTCCTCCCCCCCACTTCCTGATCTTTCATGCATGTAGAATGGGTGAAGTGTGGGTCCCTCTCCCTCAATTTTTGGCTCAATTAATTTAGCAGCCGAGGGTGGCGATCTGTCCACCCTGGAGTCAGAATGTGATTTCAGAGGGTTGTGGGAGCCAAGGGTCATCTCTCTGCCCACATCTAAACTAGAGCTTTCAAAAGGTCTAAGGATTTGCATGTCTTCAGCAGTACTTCCATATATCCACCTGCATGTCACACAGATGACATACATAGGTATCCCACATAAGTTTGGATGGTACTTTGCCTTTGTGAAGCAGTACTAGAGAGAAAGGATGATTTTCCAGTGATGGTCAACCCTTTGACAGCCTCCCCTTTACAGGAAAATGCTTCCAGTGCTGATTTCATTTTCCATTGTACCTACCCAGGTATAATATTTTTGTTTCTTTATTACCCCATTTCCAATGAACTTGACTCAGCCCTCCACTCCTATTCCACATATACCTCACGTTGTTGGGAGAAGTATTCAGTGGAAAAGCAAGAAAATTTACACAAAGGTCTCTATAACGTGAACTAGGCTGCTAAGAATGCATCTCACTCAATTTCTTTTAAAACATTACATTTAATATACAGTCTGTGGTTCCTCCATCTCTGATTTGCCCCCTTTTATATCAGCAGCAGCAGCAGCATTTGACAATGGTGAGAATCCTTACAGAGACATGCCCACCACGTGCCCATCTGTGGCTTGCTCCGTGCAATGTTATTATTCTCACAAGCAAGTTCTAAGAGCAGCAACATTTTTAACACTCACTTTTTGCAGATTTTCCCTTCTCTTTTTGTTCTTTTTTTTTTTCTTTCTACCTAAGTATTTCAAATTTACTTTTGTAGATTATTTTATTTTTACTTTAAGTTTCAAGTGTACCTAAGAGGATTCATGAAAAATAGCTATTTTATTTATGGCTAATACTCTACTCTAGTTTTAAAATTTATAAAGACACATTTCCAGTAGATGAAGGTAAAAAACTGTGGCTGTGTAAATGTAGAGTTTTTCTTTTTAGAATCACAGTTAATTAATTATGTTTTCACATTTACAAAACAAGAAGTAGGGGGAAAAAAGAACTGGGTAAAGTTTAAACCACATTCAGAGGGAAATCAGGTAAGAGATCAAACTGCTGATGAGAAATATGAGAAAACCTGCCCTCCTGAAATACATGGGAAGGTAATTATTTTCCAAGTGCCAGGAATTTACCCCTTGTTTCTTATAAATGAAATGCATACAGATATGTAGATACACATGTGTGTATGTTTGGTTTTCTTCTGTAATAAAGTAAGAATGGCCAGGCCAATTGTGACAATTCTCTTTGTAATGGAGTTTTCTATATGCACACAATTTAAATCTGGTTTGATAACCAATGGTTTACAGTATAAATAGGAAGACTGAGACTGTGAGGAAACTTTTAAGAAATGTGGTCTGCAGCCATGTCTGGAACATATCAACTCTCAGTAGAAATATATTTTTAATAAAGAGAAGTGCTTTAGAGGTTTCTCTCCTGATCTAGGCCTAAGTTCAGCAAGCTAAGTTCAATCACACAGCTGACTTCTAGCCTTCCAGTACACAATAGGGTTTTAATGTTTAAAGTTAGGTGCGTGTTTCAGAATGGTACTGAAAAGGAGTCAGAGTGAAAACATCTTTCATTTAAGATGAAAATTCCTGCTTTAAATTTTCTTCCTTGAACTCTGGCTCCAATTTGTGAATGCAGTGGTGATGTTCAGGTTTCTGTGTGGAGCCCAGCAGGAACGTCAGCAGTTCTGCTTCACTGCCGAGTATCAATAGTGCTCAGAGATCAGAGCTCAGAGCCAGCACTTAGGAGGGGCAACCTTGTCAGTCAGTACTTGACTGCTTTGCTCTGTTCTTGACCAGCCCATGCAATTCACATCGCCCTCAAGGTAAGATGAGTGGGTGGATCATGGAAGTGTACAAACAGCCTTCAGGATGATAATTCAACTCCTGTCCTTTTACCTTGAAGCAGTATATTTCCGCACACAATCAAGGTGCATAAGACAATATTCAATTTAAAGAGGTGCTCAGACTAGGACGGGTTGTATTTAAAAGGCAGAGAGCAGTATGCTTTTATAAATAATGCAATGGCTTGTGGTTGTAAGACAAGCCCTGGATTTACAGACAAATGATGTAGAATTCCTGGCCTGTCCGCAGGCTGCTGTGAGTGAAAGCTCATGAACTGACTGAGCAGATGAAGAGATAGGTACCTCTGCTGAGCCTGTACTCTCCCTGAGTACAAGAGCTGCTTCTGGTCTTGCCAGAGTGGTGGAAGATTGGGAATGGGCTGCAGCAGAGTCTCTTTTGCACTTGGGTTAGCGGATGGAAAGAGTTGGGCTCTTGTGTGGCAGAAATGGGGCAGGAACCCTGCCTCCCCGGTGAGGAATCTGTCTTCAAGGCACGATACAGCCCTTCCTCTGAATTGGAATTTCAAACTTTCTGACCTTCAGCACAAGGAAAAGTCAGCAGATGACCAATATATACTAGGAGACCTCTACATTAAAGATTTCTTAACTCCCTCTCTCTAACTTATGGAAATACTTAAAGGAAAAATATCACCACTTGTCACAACTTTTGTGTTCCCCTTTCAGTTGCAGTAGCTGACAAACATTTAGAAGTTGCTCACTAAAAGTGAGTAACTGCTTCAATGTAGTGTAACACTCTACAAAAAGATCACCTCAAATCTGATTCTGCCTGTCACAGTCACCAGTTATGCTGCTCATCTCATACTGACCATGTGTCTTCAACATCCATGTCCCTGAGCTGTCTATTAACACATCAACAGGTAGGACAGAAGGAAAATATGAAGAAAAAAAGTCCTGCAGCAAATAACAACTGCTAAAATATTTATGAGAGGTTTAATGTGTGCTTTTTAAAAATAATAATATTAAATAACTCATGTGTAATTAAATGTGATATGGAAATCATGCTGTTTGCTAGAGCTATTGACTTCACTGTTCTCATTCTCCCAAACTTAATATAAAATTAATCATTAATTTTCAAGCCAGTAACTTTTTCACCAATTCAAACACTGGTTGTTTAGGTCTGAGTCAGTGAGATATTAACACCACAATGACAATAGATTTATATTGTCATAAAGTCATTAAACTCAAAATGTGACTCCTTTTTAATAAAATTGCCTGTATTTTTGAGCTCCATCACAGCCAAAGCTCAATGCTCAAAAGCTTTTTACCAGTCTCACAGTCAATATAAATTGTCTGTTCTCATTACACTTACTTGTCTTGGCAAACTGTGGGTCCAAACCCTCAGCAGGCACAACCAGAGCCCTCAGAGCTGATCAGCTTGGATCTGTGGTAGATGTAGCCCCTTCCTATGGATTTCCTGCTTGAATAAACTGTTGTGTGTTGAGAATACTAGGCATAATCCAAGTTACTCTGGGGACTAGAACTCACACGAGGTTTATCTAGTATTAACAGTTATTTGACCTTTCTTGGCAGAGCAAGAAGAAAATGCTCTTTTACATACTCTTATGCAAACCTCTTAAATATTAAATGAGCCGTGCACAGAACTTTTCTTGTGTGCGGGACCAATAATGCTTTGGACCTCACTTGAAATCTGGGTCACTTTGACCTTGTGTAAATGAAATCTTGCATTTCACCAATTTTTCACATGCTTGTTCCGTCTTGAGCAAAAGCTCAGAATCAAATAAGCACCAGCTTCAATATAGAGGATGATTAACTTAAGGAGTTCTTGGCTTCTTCTTCAAGAAGGTTAACATGACCTTGGATGGCAGGAGAATGTTACGGATTTGTATTGTTGAATCTTATGAGGGCTGTTGTTATAAGAAGTTCACATACAAACTTTATTTTTAAGTCCTAACAAAGAGACATTTCTCTCCCACTGTTTTCTTGAGATTATTAGTCCATCTACAGACTGAAAAGAATCAGTCAGTTGGCTCTTTTCTACCCTGCTGATATTCAGCCAAATTCATGCACATATTTCCCATTTGCTTCAGCAAGAGTTTTGTCAATGGCAGTGCTATAAATTCTACCTCCACCTTCTCTCTAATTGGCACCAACATCAAATGCTAAAGGATGTCCTTGGAAAATCAAGAAACCAGGAAGTGAAAATACACAGCTAAATCCAGTTATCCCCTGTACATATAGCTGTCTATTAATTTCTTTGAGCCTATTCCACATCAGGCTCTGTTCTTTCCTTTAATTTAAAGTCATCAGTAGAAATCATGTTAACATGAATGGGGCAAAATTGGGCATACAAGTGAAAGTGAAGTCAAAGCTTATCTGACAAATTCCCATTTAGGACTTACAGCTTGACACAGTGGTCACTGAAGCATTTCTAAAGGTCATTGTCTGATATCTTTTCGTAATTGTTAGTGAAATGAAGGCATCTTTATTCTGCTCTGCTTACTAGCAATGCTTATATAAAACGTGGATTATTCACAGCTCCTTTCCTTCTGAAAATGGGCATTTTTATTTTTTTCTTTTAGGGAGAAGTAAGGCACGCCCAGTGTGAATCAAACTGAAAAGAATTGGTTGAGCTTTACATGCCAGCCAAACAGTGCCACTTGTACTTTCCAGTTGTAATTTGTATAGAAGGTCTATTTTGAGCAGCAGCGCCATCAGTTTAGGGAGAAAAAAAATCCCAGAAGTTAAATCCTATTGATAATGGAAGAATAGAAATGATTCCAAATCATGGTAATGCCCTTAATTCTGTGTCAATAGCCATTCTAGTCATAGGTGCATCCTCGTAGCTCTTCCTTGAGGAAAAACATTCTGCTGTTGTGGCACTGGGAAAACATACTTCTTGATATAGCTGCATGTAAGTGCAATGTCCTTTCAGTTGAAAAGTGGAAAAACAGATTTTTTTCAATCCACACCTATTTAACTTCTGATAAGAGCCTTCTTCACATTTTTTTCTAACCTTATTTGTGCACTGCTGAATTCCTCATTAGAGGGAAAATGAAAATACACTTTATTAAGCTGACTTTAAGAAAACAACCTTCTTGACCTGGAAATTTCAGAATGTTTAACACACTTAATAGTCTGCCAAAATTGTCATGGATGTTGTTGAATGTATTTATGTAATAATAGTATTGATGAGCACTGGCTATAGCTGAAACCCTCACTATGCACTAAAAATCTATCTAAAGTGGTCAAAGTCCTCTGTTAGAATCTGTTATGGAGTGTAAAAACTTCTCCTAAGAAGGCAAGTACTTATCCTAAGGAGAAAAACAAGAGGTGCAAAAGAGAAAAATTAAATAAAGTATTAGAAGGAAAAGAAGACAATGAATCCATCTGGTCTATGGGAAAGCTGAGAAGAGAAATAAAAACTCTGCAGTTTGTTTACTCGGACTAAGTCTCAAGCCAGTGAGTAGATTCAGTGAAGTCAACAACACACCTCACACCCTCACAGTAATGCATTTACATAAGTCCACCGCAGGACTGATTAATCTTGCATGTTTGAGGACATATTCTAGAGCTCTCAAGACAAATCATCTGAAACTAAAACAGATGGGGTTGATAAATCAGAGGTAGAGATCTAGGTGCAATTTTGTGTGTCTCATGATAATTTGCATGTAATCAAACTGACTTTTCAAGTTACAGTTATTCCAATATTCATACAAATATTCCATGTAAAAAATGCATTTACAATTTCTGTGTGGGGGTTACCTGATAAGAAGGTATTTGATTAAAATGGGCCTGCTGACAGGGAGGATTCTACCAGAGTCACTGTCTGAAAGTTGATTGTTTATTTCCACAATGTGATTTATCAGGCCAGTTCTCAGGAGAAAAGTAACAGTTTTCAGAAGCAGATTCATTGTTTTCAACAATTAAAAAAAAATTCTTAAGAGAATAAACGTGTTGGATCTGAAAGCATGTTAGTGTGACTGCAAGTTTGAACAGCTTTAGGAAATTTTGCCCATGTTAGCACTCTCATCTCAATACTGCAAGCCTAGTTCCTTCTTGGCCAAAAATGAAAGGACTTTGGACACTTTGATTTGAAACCTGCAATAGTGTGTGTTAGACAAAGTAGGTCATGATTTCTACATGCAACTGGAAGGGCTAACTTTTCTGTAACCAATATTCATTTCATTTGCCTGCAAACAGTATAAAGATTAAAAAAAATTTATGAGCATTCCTTCATTGAAACAATTGCTAGCAGCTTTCAGATTTGAAAACACAGGAGTTTTGTTGATTTTTTTTTCTTTTTTAAGAAAGTGTGTGTTCTGGTAGGATTCTGGACCAATAAAGATCATCTGGATCTTTTAGGAGGGTAATTCACATAGTTAAGCCAGTTAGCAGCTGTTTGGCTTTTGTGATTTTTTTTCACAGCCAGTAGCTGAGGCAGCAAAACTGTCTCCATCTTTTTTTGTCTTCTACCAAATTGATGGAGTAAGGCACTGTACATGCATGTGCTCACAGGTGGCTGCCTGGAGATGCTTCTGTTGGCTTTCTTGGAGTGAAGTATGAGTGGATGTGGGATTGGGGCCTAAAGGACTCTGGGAGCTCTGATTTGAATGAAAAGTAATATGTCTTATACAGCTCTTTTCTCAGAAGTACCTCATTTTTTTTTCTAGCTCTAACATGTTGCCTCCAGCTGCTTTAACAGCCTCACTTTTGGTTATTAGAAAGGCTGTAATCCAGAATTACACAGCTGAGCACAGAACTTTTTTCCAGAAGTAGGAAGGGGTTTGTTTAAGAGGAACAGAAGAAGAAGCAAAGAGATGGGGCATTAATGAATGGCACAATGGGCCACTGATATGGCCCTGCAGAAACAAAGGGCTCTCTGCAAGAATTCCCTCCTTTGGCATGTGATAGACCTTCTGACCTGGGATCACAATGGCTCACAGACAGAAACAAGAGAGGAAGCAAGAAATCTCATAATTTCTTTTCCCCGTGGAATAAACAACATTTTATTCTACCTTTAACCCTGGCGGGAGACACCGCCACTTAGCAAGCAAATCTATATTAAGTGCACTTGCTGGAATTATTTACAGCATCATTTGTTCCAGAAAATGACACTAATAATATATTGCTGAATTCAGAAAATGGAATTTGACATGAATATAGCCTTCTGAGTAGTAAAAAGCATCTTTCCTTAATCATCATCCCTTATTAAGGAATTCCCTGTTTTCCTGTCCCCAAAGAGAAGGAAAATACCATTGTTCTCCTACAATAGCCTTTTTTGACTCAAAGGCAAGCTACTTTTGGCACTCTGGCTTTAACAATACATGACTCTACAAAAAGCAAGAACAATTCTCCTGCACCTTCATAATATATTTCTGAGAAAAGCAAAAGCTCCACTCCATGTTTCAGAGATCACTTTGTCTGCTGACAGAAGGGTTCATATGCACAGCTTTCACCAATGGAGAACACTGTGCAGGCGTTTACCTCTCATATCAAATAATATTACGTGTTAACCAGTGAAAATGGAGACTGTCACATCAAAAATTGAGCAAAAATGTGGGGGTCTTTTTCAGAGTATCCCCAGAATTAATGTCTTTTCATTGCTTCTTCTTCCAGTTTCCAGATCTGCCTGTATAACTTAACTTTCATGTAGTCTGTCAGGAGTTTATTCAGGAAATAGAGATGTCCTGCTGGCCAAATCTGTTTTTGTAATGGTAACCCTGCAGGTTGTAAGCTACTAGCACAGTTTTTATGCCAAGAAGTTCCTGCATTAAATGGGGGAGGTTAAAAGTCAGTCCTGCCTTGCAGCTGCTTTTAGTGAGCTTTGGCAAAGGTTCACCAGTCTGTCCATAAATGTACGGTGTCATTGCTATACGGGAACATTAATCAATGTTATCTGCCGCAGAACTGTCTTGCATTGTGATTTTGACAGGAACTGCAGACAGGATCACATGTTCCCATTATTTCTCATATTTTTAGTAAAGCAGCTGTAAACATTACTTTAGGCTTATTTCAAGAGTTAATTTCAACAGGGAGCATTCTTTCAGCAGAGCTTAAGAAAATGACCCTGGTTTTACTTCCTCTCCAGAAACTCCTTTTATGAATAGTACAAGGTGATACCAATTATCTCTCTCTGTTTTAGAAGGTTTAGATTTTTTTGTTATTTAAATAATGTCCAGCTGCAGTAAGGGTTTCTTAAAATATACAGTTACAAGAAGATAAAATATACAACAGAGTATGCTTTTTGTGTATGATAGTTTTATAGAAGACTGTGCTTTCCCACTGCAAAATGGAGGCAACACAAGATAAACATTAGATTTTTTTACAAAGAAAGAAAGCCACTGGTGATTTTCAGGTCTACACTTTTAACATATGACAAATATTCTTTCTATCTACTGTCTCAGTTAATGTTGGGATCTACTTCAGGAAAACTCCATTTATCCTCATGGATATATAGGAACCCAGGGATCTTGATATAGATAGCTTGAGCAGCACCCCACTGATACCTAAAGCAGCCAAGTGAAGTCACTGACCCAGCTGTCACTTTTTTGAGAGTGAGAGGAAGAGGAAAGGTTTCATCAGAAGCTGTATTCACCTCATATTTCTAAGAAAGCTATAGTAGAATGCCATGTTCAGCAGGTGGCAGTGATATAGCATGAGTATAAATGGACAGAGTTTTCAGAAGATGGGGAGCCGAAGTCCTGTGTCCATTGGAGGACATATGGTTGTTGAGCTGCAAGAATGATAAAGGACATAGTCATATGTAGATGGACAAATTACACAATCTGCTTATGTCTTTAGAGCAGAGACATAATTTTTGCCATGATCTGAACACCCAGGTTCCAGAAAAAGCCATTTTTCTCCTTTTGTGGTCTAAGTTGATCAAATATAATATTGTTTTGCATCTTAGTGTGTATCATAGCACTTGTGTGCTTGACATACTTATGTAGAATTTATGTATTTCTTTCCAAGCATTAAAAAAACCCCAACACTTTCAATTCTTCTATTCTATTCTATTCTCCTTATTCTTGTTTTTGTTATTGTTATTGATTTAATCTTGTAATCTTATAAACCAGTACTTCAGTAATGTTGGTCATGTACAAACTGATAGTCCCTGACATGAGTGACTTACATTTTAATTGGATGGTTCCTGTCTTGTGAAAAAAATTATATTTATGCTCCAACATCACCATCTTTCTTTTAGTTCACCAGTAACATCCTACTAAGACATGCCAAAATGATTTTCAAATAGTGCTGAATCAGCCATTCCTCTTCCATAGCCATTCTTGCAGCTGAACCCAACCTGCACAATGCCAGCAGCCTGCCTTTCTTCCCCCAGGATTTGAAAGAAGGTCACACAGGTTAGGGCAAGCCCTGCTGCCCCTTTACACAAGGTGGAAACAACCAAATCCACATTCAACAGCAAAGTGGGAGCAGAGAAATCCAAACAAGGTGGAGTTAAGTGATGGGAGACCTGACTGCAGCTGGTGCTCACTGAAACTTCTGCTTGAAGAGGGAAAAATTCTGTGTTAGGTTCAGCTTGTACCTTTATCCAATGAAAGCAGTATTTAGCCTGTATGGATGCAGAAAGGAGAGGTTCTTGTGTTCTGGAAACCTTTCATAAAGAAACTTACGCCCTTGAAAATAAAAGGGAGCTTGAGTCTGTGTCCTTCAATATCAACCTCTTTCCATTGCAAATGACAGTGAGCCCTCCTTGTTTTGTGTTCTGTAACAGAACTCAATTACATGTAAGGAAAATAGATCTGTTTTCAAAATTAAATGTATTACCTGTAATAAGAAGCTTTCTGTTCTTTGACTAGAGAAAGATAATAGATTCTTCTAATGTCCTGTACTTTGTTGAGGCCACAGTCTAGCAGTGCTGTCTGGTTGGGGCAGAACAAAAGGTTAAGCCTTCTTCAGCATCTCTCTGTTCTTGTGTAGAGACCAGAAATTGGTGCTTCTTTCGGATGAAAATGTTGCAAATGAGGTTTTGCCAGAGAACAGATCTTGACTTAAACCTTATCTCTAGAACGGAGGACCTGCTGCTCTGTTTTGCCTCCTCATAACCTGTTTTACAATCTTCTTATAACAAGAATTTGATTTTGAAAGGTTTTCCTGGCTACATTGTCATATTCTTTGTTCCTAATTCATTGTACTGTTTATTCCTAATTCGCTTCATCAGTCTTGCCATGAATCAGGAATTACCATTGCATCAATCTGTGTGGTCCTAATGATACAGACAGGACTATGATTCAGTATTTGTCCCTGTGATATGTATAATGCTGTATTAAGCATCTCAGAGAAATATATTAATCTTAAATGCTTGAAACAATGGTTCAGCCAGCTTGTCTGTCAATGCCACTTTGCCGCATTTTTAAATTAAAAAAAAAATAGCTGGTCTTAGCAGTGTTTTTGTTAGCCATACAATCATGATGCTAATTTGAAACTTTTATTGCCTTAACAAACCTGAAATTTGCTGACCAAAAAAGGGTGTGGTTTTACCTGTAGGGCTGACCTGGTCAAGAAAAGAAATGAATGGAAAGATGGACCTGGTGCAAACATTTATCATGTCCTCAGATGACGCCTTGACTCTCCTATACCAAAAGTTTCCTAACCTTCATATATACCAGTATTTAGCAAATTAAATATTTAATCTTTCAATTGTGGCAGAACATGGGGCATAGCAAGTACAACTCATTCCACTCATACTTGCTGAAAGTTATCTGCTGCAAAGGATTAGCTGCTGTATTCAACAATAACGAAGCTCTTGTTTTCAAATAAAGAGGTTAATTGGCTTTGTACAAAATATGCTTATACAGCGCGTATGACTAATATTGGTTTTGTGAAGGCTCATTGCAAAGGAATCTAAAATTGTCTTTTATTACCATTTTTTACAATAATCTGTCCTTGACCAAAAGTTATACTTAGACAGCCCATATTAGCTTGTCATTACAACTGCTTAACTAGTCACTGGCAACCTCAGTGGTTCTGTTGTTACACTCCAATTGTGTTTCCAGGTGTAGGCCTTTGAGTTGCTTCTTCCTTTTCTGTTTGGTTTTTTTTTGTCATTAGTGTCATGGCAGCATTGATGATCTTCCACTTGCTTAGACTGTGAGCACAACAGGCTATGAACAGGGTTCTAAAAAATTCTCATTGATATAAAAATCTTTTGCATCAGTTTAAGAAAGATGTGTGTGTCTCATTGTATACTCATGTAAAATCTAAATAAAGACACACACTATACATCTGCTTGCCAACTGAGAAACACACACTTGCAACTTCTATTTAATATTTCATGGGTACACATACATGCCTTTTGGCAAAGATTTTAACAGTTTTGGCACTGAGATGGTGGTGTCTGCCGATATGTGTTGTTGTTTTACCATAGCTCTCTGCAGGCACATAAAAGCTTGGCTTGGCACAGAATTGGCTGGAACTATTCTATATTTGTCTGAAAATCTTCCTAGAATTTGTCCATGGCAATAAAATTAACTATGTTTACAAAAATACATGTCGTTTATGCAAATTTTATCAGTGATCATGGATCTTTGTGATTCTAAGTACTCAATTCCCACTGTTGGTACCTCAAGAGTTTTGAGAAATTCTACTCTAGAGAAATTTTTCTAGATTCTCTAGCTCCTCTATTTTTGTTCCTAATTTTCATCTTAATTGTGATGGGTTTTAGGTTTCCCTAATTAATGTACTATTATGTCTCATCCAACTACTTTGCTAGATTATGTCTTGGATTAATTCGTATCAAGTAGCTTAGTGATACTTTTTTATTTTATTGTTTTTAGCTCATTTCAAATAATGTTAGGTTGCTGATCGTAAATAATGTATATTTTCTCAAGTTTGTCTCCAGTGCAGTATGATGAATAGTAATGAAGTGTTAATTTTATTTTCTCTATACATAACTGTATTACTGGAAAAATCTCAAAAAAAAAAATAAAACCTCATTTAGAGAGTTGAAGAATGAGCAACATCAGAGTTCTCCAAGCATTAGATTTGTCACTGGTGAAAACTATCCCTTTCTTTCACAGTCTATGAAACTTTCAGGGCAACCTCTACCCATGTCATATAAAAGCCACAGGCGTCGTGAAATTTTATTATCAGCAAAAAATGGGCCAAATCCTCAGGATATTGAGATTTGTCGCAGCTCCATCTATGCTAATGAAGCTTTACAGCTCACAGCAGCCACAGGTCTGGCCCATTGCTTTCAGGATGATGATATTTCACAGTTATTAGATTTTATAGAATTAGCTATTCTAATTTTAGCTTCTTGTGTACCTAGATTCATCCCTGCAACAAATAAAAAGAGGAAGGAAAGAAGAGATTAAAAATGTTTAAGTAGTGAGTGCTGCAGGGTAGGCAATAATGTTGAATAGTCACTATTCCTGCTGGTTCCACCCCAGGTTAGTAGGGAAGTGTGGATAAGTGCTGGAAACATCTGTATGACCAGCTTGCTCTCTGACTTTCTGTGTGGTTGTGGCTAAAGGGCAACTCAGACTGTACAAACTGAGAGGGCAGCCAAAACCATTTTTTTCAGCCAGTCACAGTGTGGATATGGTTTAAGGATGTGTGCGTGGATATGGTTTAAGCACTCTAGTTCTTCCTTCTGACAAAACTCCAGTCAGGTAGGTGTCTCTTCTCTGTTTACCTAAGTCAGGATCTGTGTTGGCTGATTGAAGTCCAAGATTTCTCTTTCATGTAAGGCCAGAATTATTTTTATAGTGAATTTCCTTTTAAAACCATCTTAGAAAAAAGTGAGAACTAGATCCAAGTTTTTCCTCTAAGTGTATCCTGTCGACAAGACCCTGGAGTTCAATGGTATAAGGATTGAGAGAGGTCAGTAAAAAATAGCAAGCAACTTAACCAGCTTAGTTGATCCTTTAAAAAAATTCTTTGCACTTAGAAAGAAGCACATTATTTCTAAATAAATTAGAACCAGAACACAAAGGGATATTTACTGCCACATGAAAGGAGAAAATGAACTGAAAGGGCAATACGCTGTACTAAGACTATTTGAATATATGCATTTTTAATGACAGTTCTAAACCGGCAACTGTTCAATTAAATACAATCTGTCATGGTGGAGAGAGAAGGAGGCAATGATGCTAAAGAAAGACATTTTATGACGAATGGTAACTTATCACTGACTTAAAACGTGTGTGTGTGGTGTTTAAATAACATTAGACAATTACAGAAATTTAAAAATTATGAGCTTGTAAGTGGATTTTCTTTCTATTATTCATTCCGTTTTAGGCTGTTTCTGCAGTGCAGAACACACATTTTCCTTTATTTGCCCTTTCAATTCTTGGAGAATATTTGTCTTTGTGGAAGTTAAGCAATAAAGTTATATTTGCTTACAGTTCACCAATAATTACAGCTGAGAGAAACTCCTATCCTATTCAGATATTCAGGGCTTGACGGTTTTTTACCTGTTCTGCTCTGCATGTTTGTGCAGCATTATACAGTATAGTGCTCTACATTTTCTTCATACCTTGGGGTCAGTTAGTATTCACTGTATAAAGAGTGTTTTTCACATGAAGAAGTCATAGGCGTTCCATAAAGGCATTGCAATCTAAAAAGCACCAAGTATAGTTTAAAGAAGAAAAGATAGCAAGGAGTGTAGGGGTAGAAATAAAAGACCATGATGTTCCTAAGAGCTAAGGGAATCACGTATCTCAAGGAGGATTATATTATAGGTGCCAGAAGTTAAAAATAATTGGCATTCAATAGAAAATGGAAGCAGGGAATAGAAACCTTTTTTGGGGGCTTATTCTTATAAGTACACAACAGTAAAACCCCATTATACCTACTTACCATTTTTGTGCAATTTGGAATGTGTCTACCATTAGCAAAACCAGCCAGCTTAATCACATTAGACCAAAGCTTTTGGGGGACATTTAAGTCTTCATATCTCTCAAGTGTCCTGATTTAATTGGGACATCCTGAACTTTCATAGTAAATCAGAATTCCAGCTGTCCTTGAACCAGCAGGCAAATTCTCACTTTACCTTATTCTCCCCCTATGCTGGCACTTTCCAGAGCGTAAACAGAGGTCTGGTAAGACATGGACATAGAAATGTCAGATGTCACTCTATTTAAATACAAAGACGTTTTAAGGTTGGTTACTTTGGGCAGAACTGCTTGTGCATATAAATTGACAGTTCCAGTGGATTAAAAGCAAGAAAAATACTGTTTGGATTAATATATATGCAATTCAATTACACTTTCACTTTAAAACCACTCTAGGAGCTTCTGTTTTCCATGCTTTGTGCTTGGAAACAATGCTGATTCAACATGCCAAGTCCATTTACTTCTTGTCTAATTTCAATGATTATTTGTATGAAACTTACTGAGAATTTTTGATTGACTTTTTTTCATTAGAAAGTGCCTAGTCATAGAAAGTTGTGCCAAGAAGTATCTGTTTCAATGACAGCTTATTCAGGAAACATTTCTCAGTTTATGGCGGGGAAGAACATTTGGTCAAGAGTAGAAATAGAGCTTAGAGTAACCAAAAGCACACCAGAATTTGAAACCTTACCACTCCAAGCATTCCATTCTAAGGTTTCTTATATTTGAAAGAGGACCTTCATTTTACTGGCAGTTTTGAGGCGTTCCTGTAATTTTTCTATGGAATATCATTGGAATATGGTCTTAAAATACACACACACATATAAAAAAATATTTTTAGGAAGAGGAATCCATTTTACATGCAGCTTCTGAAGATTTTTAGCTGTGGGATTGACTTTTGTGTTCAGTGGAAGCCCCTGTGGTTGAGTACTATCACTTTTTAACCATGTGCCTCTTGGCAAAAAGCACTTACAAACATGGAGCATGGAAATTCGACTTCAGTACAACACAAGCAGTAGAGGATGTGAAGTACAAAGTGGAGGAGCAACAAATAGTAATAAATAAATATAGATATTTAGTGTGGAAACCTATCCAAGGGGGTTCATCCACTGTTAATACAATGAAGATTCTTCCTCCGTGAATGTTTCTTGTGACTGATCATATTTCTCTTAAGTTACACTACATATGGTTGTTTTTCAACTGCACCAAGGATCACAGCAGCTTTACTTCTTGCTCTGTGTAAGTAGGAAGAGCTAGAGAAGCTCTGAGATAGGTGAATCATGTCCCAGAGGATTGGGAAGTGCCCACCCAGCTGGGTTTCACTGCAGTATTTGTGCAGCCGCTTAGAGCCTGGCGTTGTTTCCAGGCTGCAGAGCTGTCACCCAGGAGCAGTTGCTTCTTTCCCTCCAACTGCTGCACTATAAACATGCACATGTCCAGGAGAGCTGGAGTTGCTGCCTACAGGGGGTTGTGCCTCTTGGCAGCCACCTGCAGAGCAGGATGAGGTGCCAGCATGGTCACTAACCCTGCAGGAGGGAGCCTGCCCTGCCCTGTCACAACTTCCAGCCGTAAGGTCCAGTGCACTCCAAAGATGGGACAGGTGAAATGGGGCAGGGAGGAAAGGGGCCACGTTTTTGTGGTCAAACCCACTAGTGCAGTAGTTTTAGATGTACTATAGAATCCTTGAAAGCAGATCTTGGACAGCCCCAACTGAGTATTTACTGCATTTTTAGGGGTGATTCTGCTGCTGAGAATGCTGATCCGATACTGAAAGCAGTGGTCGGGACTATAAATTCCCACCCTTTACATGCTGGTCTTGTTTGTAAGGTTCTAGAACTCAGTTTAAAATAGACAGTTTCTGCCTCTCAGGAAATAAATGTTCAGTGGATAAATTATTAAAGCGTCTCAGTCTAAGTGAGGATTTAAGAGGCCTTCTCTAGGCAATGAAGATTCTCCTCTTGAGCTGTCTGTAGCTCCATCTGTGGAATTGCATTCTCCTGTTTTCTGAAGTGTACTCTTCTTCTGCCACTTTTACTCTATGGTTAAATGCTTGGCTATTTAACTTTCCTCATAAAACACTTTAAATTTTTTAGTTCAAGATGTAAGGTTATATAATTGTTTGTGATTTTCTTTTATCTTCAGTGTTCAGCCAGGCAAGTGTAATATTTGTTGTAGATTATATTGCATTTTCTTTTGCTTATCATTCTTTTTATATTAAATATTCAATGTAATGATGCATTTCAGTAATTAGCTTAAAGGTACCACAGGCTCTAACTATATTACATCCATTATTGATGTTTCATTGCATGATCTAAAAGCAGAAATGTGCATCTTTCCTGATGCCCTTCACTGCTTTTTGTATTGCTCCGAAGTTTGAGCCGAAATCAGTCATCCTTTTGTTAACTGAAATAATAGTATTTATTTGTCTTGTCTATTAGGATCTAGATAAGTTGATTCTTTCTGCCTTTTGCCCTTTTAGCTTTCCCACTTTATTTTTCAGAGTTTTTAAGATAAGAAATACAAGTAATCCTAGTAGAAAAAGTGGTAATTTATATATTTGATCATGTTCTCCTTAGCTTTAGGAAAGCATTGAATATAAGGTTGCATTTTCACTGGGAAGTAAAAAAAACCCACAGAACCACCACAAGATAAAAAGCTTAGTTTTTCATTGGAATCACATTTTCTTAGATTTTGGTAGCTGGCCATGGTATTTCTGAACTGTTCAAGATAACATGGCACATCCTTGACCATATCGGTAATACTGTATTGGTCCACCTGGGGACATAAGATTGTGCCACCTGTCTCTCAACTGTACAAACTATGGTCTATATTCACTGAAAGTGAAAAGAACAGAAGTTGAGGATGCCTAATTTGTGTATAAACATTGAACTTACTGTTGAATTAAGATTTTTGATTCAATGAGGATCATTATAGGAAGCGACATCATCACCCATTGAATCTTACCAGGAAAGCAGAACTAGGTCCTGATGATCCTACAGATCAGTGACTCTCCTTTCAACCCAGTGGATATTAAGAGGCACTTGTCTGTCTTTAAAGAGTATGCCTTTGGTAAATTTGCTGGCTAGATTCCTGGGGAAGTATTAAAGAAAAAGTTTGTGTGATTGTGGCAGTTCTTCATTCTCTGAGCATGATGGTACCAGCTCCATGTGTGCAGTGAATCCTGCCTTTCCTCAGAGAGGAATACTCACTTTCAGCAGCTTAAAGAGCTTCACTTGATCTTAGTAAATGAAATGTCTTGCAGGATGCAATAGCATGAGTCCTCTTAAGGGCAGGACAGGGTAGGGAGTATGAAGGGTGTCAGCAAGAAATCTGTGATGTTGATAGAGGGGTTCTTCTTCTTTGTTGGGCTTGAACTGTACCTCCAAACCATAGCTGGAATGGATTAATCCTGACCTTTCTTAAAAGCTTGATTGATTTTCTTTATATCAGGAATATGTGTATAGCAAGGAATGGTTATTACTACAATCTAGTTCCAAAATTGTGGTTTGGGATCAATTAGTAGGTCATGAAGAGTTTCTGGAAGGATATGGCTCAGCACAGCTTCCTAGTAAAGCATACTGTCTGTATTCCAAAGGTGCGAGTGCCCTCCTGCTCCCTGGCAATAAAATACCCACTTCACATAGCCTATGTCAAATAGCTGTTTATTACAGTGGCACTTTCCTCTACTAAACCTGATACAATCAATCTTTTGGGTTTTAAAAGCCTTCATTTTTTAATTAACATTAGTGCCAATCTACCTGGAAGAAATGTGGAATTTTCCTTGCCATTTAATCTTATGCAATGTTCGCAGTGTAAAAACCAAACAGCGAGTATTCTGCAAGTTGTTAGAGCACAGGACTTGTCCCTGACCAATACAGTAAGATCAGACTTTGAAAATGAATGGGAAGGGATATTACATTCTAAATTTTCTTTTTCCTTTGAAAGAAAAAATAAACCCAAACCAAAAGTCTGTGTGGTTGTTTTTTCCCCTCCAAACCAAGATTATTTGCACAACTGTGCTGAAAGATATAATTCAGGCAAGTCACATTATTCACAAGCCAGAAATGACACTTTTCCTGAGCACTGTAGGAAGAGCAGGCTTTCATCTGCAGCCTGCTATTTATTTCTATAATCCACACAAGAAACAGCTATCACCCAGCTCTGTGAAAAGTGCCTTAGCATTGCATACAAGACACACTGAAAAAGAAGCAATTGCTGCTGCCTTCCCAGGGAATATGACACCCTTTACAGGACACAATCATATGATAATGATGCAGATTATCTGAGACAGTCAGTTTAATGTATTCTATTCATCTCTTTGAGGTGTCAGTCTTGAAATCTAATGGTGACAGTCAAGTTTAGGCATGTTCTACAGCAAGACCTTATTCAGAGTCATCCTACCTGAAAAATACAAGACGGAAAGATGCATTATGGGCTTGGCACAGCTTCTTACCATCTCTGTCCTTTCCCCAGCTTGGTTTCACCCTTTTGCTGCAAAGTCCTGAGCAAGAAGGAATGACCTTTGGCCAGACAGTAAAATAGCAATGAGGAAGCACAGCCCTTGTGAAAGGATTTTAAGAATTTGAAATTTGCTGTCAAATCTTGTTTTGAATCTATCTGCTTTAATACGTCATGCTTTGAGAAGCAGAATGGTGATCCAAATGTGACCATGCACATGGGTGCAGGTTGCTATTAGTGCCATTAGTGGTATGAGTAAGGATACTCTACTGGTTTGCTTTTCTCTCCTTGATATCCTTTGAGCCATACCTGCTGGCAGTGTAATTTCATACAACATCATCAGTGCAAATATATCTAAATTGAGTGGCACTGAGAATCATGTTTTATTTCAGTAGCTTCTAGAGACAAAGAAAGGGATTATCTTGATCTTTTGAGCAAGAATTTGTTAGAAACTTGTGACGAAAATCCTTTTAGTAAATGTTGTTTGTCTCTAGGATACAATGATTGCACATCTCACAGTGCTTCTTTGTCTCACAATGTTTCTGTGTTAAATTAACCTGGATTAGCTGAAGTTTTAATTGCTTCTGATACGTTACCATTGCTATCATTCAACCTTATTTTGCTTGCCTTGCTTGTGTGGTTTGTTAGCCCAAGATAAAAAGTGCAGTGATTTGAAGGGCCATGCTGAGCATTCTGTATCACATCTGGAAAGCCATGCCACTGAACATCCCTGACCTTTAAAAAAAAAAAAAAAATCTGAAAACAAACCAACAAACAAACAAGCCCATCACATCTATACCAGACTTGGGTCTTGCTTACTTTCTGCATTCTTCAAAGAGAAGTGTAGTGATTGGGTAAACTGGATGCAAAACGAACAAACTATATTTTTGCTTTGGTCTCACCTTAATTGCCTCTGCCTGTGTGAAACATGACACAGGTTTGAGTCATTCAGAACTGTCACTTCTATAATTAAAAAGAACTGTTACCAAAAGAGTAGATTCACTGCTGGGATTGAATTGCAGAGCGTGTTTAATTATCATCCCTTCTTTCTAGTTATTATAATATTAATTCAGTTTCTCAAAATATCGTTTTCATTTACAGCCATTGATGGAATAAAATGTGACACAATTTGTTTTCTTTTCTGCTAAGTAGATGATGTACTCTAACAAGAGCAGGTCGACATGACCTTAGCTGTAGTTATACCACATGATAACTACAATAGGGCCTTATCAGAATCTCCTACTCTTTTATGTGCTTGAAAATTCCAAAAAAGAAATGAATGTGTTTGAGTAGACCCTCTCCCCTGAGAACAAAACAATAAAAATACAAATGTAGTTATGAATTGTTGGATAATATCTGTCTGAGATTCTTCCTAGGTGAAGTTACAAGTAGAAGAAAAAGAAATTTAGTAAAAGGAACATGAGAAATAAATGCAAGAAGCTGTTTGAGTAATCATATAACTTTCAAACTACGTAGACAATAGTATGTGTTTATGTTTTTGCCATTCAACATTTTTATTTTCTGTGTGTTTTGTTTGTTTTGTTTTGTTTTCCTTCTTTCTTTCTTTATCTTTTTTTTTTTTAATGGTAATGTGCTTTATACAGCCTTTTGAACTGTGACCAATTTTCTGTTCTTTTGAACTTTATAATATAGAACAGTCATAGGCAATCCTAGCTTATAACTAACTTAACTAAACTCTCATCTGGTATAAATCAGTAGGATTGTGCTACCATTAAACCAAATTTTTGTACCATCCAAAGAGTCTGAGAAGAGAGGTGGATAGACCTAATTTGGCAACGGTTTCCTGGCACCAGGCACACAGGTAAAATTACTATCTTTACATCCAGATTACTTTTTATTCCCTTTGATGCAATGGAAAGCTGCACCTTATGGAGATGTCAACTCCCAGGAACAACACCAGCTCTGAGTGCAGCATTTGAGGAATTATTCACTGTTAGTTAAGCACTGACAATCTTTTCTGTGCAGTTGATAAAGGTATAGTAAAATAGTCTGTGTCCCAAAGATTTTCCACTCAGATGGGTGGATAATTCAAATGTCCTTGAACACCTGGGGACTGATCTCAGCCAGGGATCTCAGCTGACTCCCGGTCCCACTCCAGTGACTGATGTTGATGACTGATGTTGATATTAGCCATCCCACTGAAAAAGAGAAATAAACACTCGGTGCACCTCCATTCCTTCCTTCCTTCCTTCCTTCCTTCCTTCCTTCCTTCCTTCCTTCCTTCCTTCCTTCCTTCCTTCCTTCCTTCCTTCCTTCCTTCCTTCCTTCCTTCCTTCCGCCCCCTCTCCCTCCCTCCCTCCCTCCCCCCCTTTTTTTCTGGGCTGATAGCTGGAAGCTGAGAAGGATAACACCAAGCAACCGTAGGAAATGCTGGAGAGCAATGGATTCTAATTTTCTTTTGAGTTCACAATTTCTTATTGATCTTGTCTTTGACTCTACACATTTCCTAATACAGAGTTTAAGAATATTTGTTTTATGATCTCAAGTTTGGTCTTGAAGAACTTTAAGTATGGTGCTCATGACATAGAAAAGGAGGAGCTAAAAAAATAGTGTTATTCTGGGAATTAGTGAGGATTTCCCTCTTTCTTTTACTACCTGAAGAATATACTCACAAAAGTGCCCTTTTCCAACTGATTACCTGAAACATAGGCTTTCAGATTTATGGAGGTACAATGGAACATGAGAAAGAATGAGAGAGAATTATTTAAATAGAAAGTATCAGTGAGGACCAAAGCCTACAGGGATTGTCCAGTGAAGCCTCACAGTTCTGGGAACCCCATGTCCAGAAAGATCAGTTCTACCCTGTTTCTTTGGCACTGACACCACCTAGCACAGAATCTGCCTGTCTATATTATAATTCTCTCATGGTCTTCAGAACAGGATGGCTGCATTTTGTTCAGTGAGATACGGCAGTCAGCAATACACTGAGGATCCACCCTCAGGATCTGCTTGGGAATTCTCTGGGACAGTGCAAGGTGGCCCAGAACAAAATCAAGCCACATACAAACTAACTTTATAAGCAATTGAATTTTAGTGTCCAGACAATACTTAAATTACTAATCTAGATACAGTCAAAGAGAATCAGTGAATCAAATTACACGTAGGGGAGGGTTTTGCCTGTGTTTTTAAAAAAAAATCGAGCACTTTAAATCCACAACACAGTACTGGTATAACTTCTCAATAGAATAAAAAGCAAGCTGGTCATGCTTTGTGATTTTCATGCACAGAAATCTTTTCTTGCTGTAGCAATATAAAGGAAGAAAAAAGAATCCCAGTAAAAATGGCTGTATTTCAGCAAGTGCATATGCTTTACACATAAATCTATCAAGAAAAGCTGTCATTTCCTAATGTAAAATCTCGTTATTTTTTCATTATGCACCACTGAGTCCTCATTCATTGTGGAGCAAGTAAAGATCAGCCTTAAGCCCAGGACAGGAAGCTATTTGATATCTGAGACATCTTACAGATGGTGTTGAAGACTCAGATGCTTCCTTCTTATCTGTTAGAATTGAGATATGCTGTGCATTGCTGGTTATTGTTGAGTTGAGCTGATGTTAGTGATTTACACTGTTCCTGACACCATGCAAGTTATTAAACCACTGAAATAACAACAAAAATAAAGGAAAAGAAGCAATGCCTTAATGTTTAAATAATTTTTTGCATTGAATCAACATTTCAGTTAGGAAGGGCTAAAAAAGAATAAGAGGGAAAAAATAACTCTTGTAAAGTCCAGGAAAGTTTGAATTAGAGATTCTCTTTGGGAATAAAATCTGGTGTGAATGTTTAAAAGCAAAGAGCTGTGTCCTTTTAAACATTCAGTTTTGCTTTTGGTCTTAATGAACTGATGTAATCAGACATACCACTGTAGCCACTGAGTTCATCCAGGAAACAATTCTTGCTTCCTTCCTGTGTGTCTGACTGTGCCTGTTCTCATGCTGCCATTGGGCTGTCTTTTCTTCATCCACCCTACTTAATTGAAGATTGTTGATATTTTAAATAAACATTTTATATAATTGTTAGTTTATATTAAGCCCAGACAAGGTCCAGAGACAACACCCCCTGCCACACCCCAGGCCGTGCACCCATAAGGCTTGGGGAAAAGTACAGGAGGACTGTTTGGAGATGCTGATGAATGTTATGGACTGGAAATTCAGTCATAAGAACTAATGACTGTCTCACTGACAGTAAAATTCTGAAATTTAAGAGCATTATTTCAAGTTTATTACAGAAGATCCAAACAATAAATTATTACCCCCAGTTTTTAGAATGAGCATCTCTCTTCCTGATAAATGAATAGCCCTTTGAGGTTTATGCACCTTTTCATACTCATCATTATAGTAGGGGTCATAAAAAGGGATTGTGATGGCAGTGTGCTTTAGATGTTAAATATTTATAAAAAAATGCATTGTATAATTTTGTGTGCACTCGCCTTTTAGGGGAAAAAAATGGCATCCTTATATACAGCTTCACTGCCTGTGTAAACTATGGATCACCTACTCTTCCAGTTCATGTGAGCCTGGTTTTCCTCACGTGAAATAAAAAAATGCTATCCTACAACTACTGAGGATCAGGCCTGGTCCATTTGATCCATGAAGTAATGAATTTCTTATTGTTCAGGGGCTGTATTTGTTTCTGGGTTTGCATCACACTCTTTGGAACCCTTCATGTTTACCTCTGGCCTCTCTTTTGTCTTCCCTTTAGTCCCAGCCCTTTCAATTCTGCTTCCTGTACTAATACAAGCCTTTGTGTCATTGAAAATTAACAATACCAAAGTGGTGCCCTGCCAGAGCAGAGCAGATCAATGACCCAGGAGCAGCATGTTCCAGCTCAATGGTGCACAAGTCATTTTAACTTCCACTCTCCAGTGCTCAGCTTCCAAAGGAGCAACCCTGTTGCCCGGTATATTAACTTCTGGAAACTCCTTGTTAGTCACTCTATATGCAGTTCCTACTCTGAATTTTCTGCTAAGACCTGAGTGCAGCTTTTCATCAGGCTAGACCACTTTTCTTCTGCCTTTCTTTCCATCTCGTCGTGTGCTGTGAGACAGATCAGCAGTACTGCTGTGGTGTTCTGCACAGCCGTGCTGGGATACAGCACTGACAGTCATGTTTGCCTTATGGAAACCAAGATAACTCTTGGAAAATAAGAATTCTAACAGTGTGTCACAGCGTAAAGTGACAGCCCTTAACTAACAGGACCAATCTTACATTTAAAGAGAAAAAAAAATAAGAGCCATATATTCAATGTTCTCCAAAATATGAAGAAAAATAGTGTAATCAGTGATAATAGTATTGCCAAACTTCTTCTTTGTTGGCCTTTTTAGAAAGAATACGGTATTCTAATCTAATATTAGAAGGATGAAATATCTAAAGGCAGTAATTAAAATTTTGCATGTAGTCTTTCACTAAGGTTTACTGATGGGATTAAAGTCAGAATGATCCCTAGACTTAAAGGGTGCAGGGTCTTCCCATGGCTTTGGAATTATCACATAATAGTCTGGCACATGGGTTCAGGAGACTCTTGGTTTGGAATTATGCCTTTCTTTGCTGTTATTCCTGAAGTCTGCCTCCTTTCATCAGGTAATTCACTGAGATGGGGGGGAGGGGAGGGTTGATGTGAATGCAGAAGCAGTTTAACCACTGAGGCAGGAACTTTTCGTCTCTAGTATTTCAAACTATAATTTCTTTCCTACAAAAAAGGAAGTTATGGATTTAGTCTGGGGAAATGTCCCAACCTTTTTCTCAAGAAAAAAATTCCTTTTTATGGTACAAGTGGGATTTATCATTGCAAGAAGGAACAACTGGGACTCTAGAGAAAGATGTAATGCTGTTTCATGGAGGATTTGGATATTTTGAAATTTGATCTTGCTCCAAGTCAGAAGGAAAACAAAAGTGTTTAAGTTTTCATGAAAGAAAAGCAAAAGCTGCTGCCAGGAAAGTCTGTTAAAGCTCTGACATTCTCCTTCTGAAGCTGACCGACAAGAAATGGGACGGATTTCCACCACGCCTTTGCTGAGCTGGACTATTCGTCTCAAGCATTAACAAAATAACAAGATAGGAGAATTCCAAGGAGGAAGAATTGTCTATGGAAATTTATTGACCACAGTGCGAACAGAGCTTTTCACTGAAATCACAAGATACTCTTTTCCTCGGGGGAAATTAGAGCTTTTCACACATTCTTTAGTGGGGTGCTGAAAGAGGCAGGAGAAACAGAGGTCTGTCACATTTATAAATAGCTGAACTGAAAAAAACAAACCCATCACACAACAACACATAGTTTAGAGACATGTCATCTTCCTTCCACTACAGTGGCCTCATTTCCAGCCAGGGATGGTTGGTGGGAATGTCCAGGCAGCACAGGCGAGTCACAGTATGTGGCACCAGGCTGTAGTCGTCATCCCAATCCCTGGCAGCCTCCCTGCCCTGGGAAAACCTTTTTTGGTCATATTTATTGCCACAGTTTAAAGCAGCCACATTGTTTTGCCAGGATGTGGATTTTTTCCAACAGATTTCTGTCAGTATTTCTCTCTGGTTTGAGCAGAGGCCCAGAGTGGAGGGAGCTGTGGGGTCACAGGTGGTGTGGTGCCCTTCCTCCACTAACGGTCCCATCCCACAGCTCCCAGATGGGCTTGACAAGAGCCCCTGACCAGGGATGGCACCAGCCTGGCCATCTCCCTGCCTGAGGGAAGCCTTCCAATGCCCCTGGAAACACCATGGCCGTTGGTGGATCCTGTGGAGAAACCACAAACCCAACGGAGGACAAAGAAATCCATCATTAGCTTCGGATCAAGAATAAATAATATTAATAATACATAAAGAGCATCAACTGGATGTGGAGAGGAACTGCCACTTCACTATGAAGGATGGTCTTGGATATGCAAAAGCATAATTCACAACGATATCCTTAGAAAGATAGAAAGAATTTAAATGCATGTGTATGCTTCGGTATTTAATGCACTATGCAGGCATCGTATTTCTTTCATATTTTAAACACAAATCATAGCATCTTCTTTAATGGGCAGAGATCCGTGGCAATGATGGATTTTTATGGCAAATAGCACTACTGTGCCATGCTTCTTCATTAAAGCCCTGATTCAGCAAAGCAATTAAACATATGCTTAAATTTAAACATCTGAGTAATCCCCAAACTTTCTGGCGCTGTGCATGTGCTTAATATTCGGTAGATCCATAAGGAATTTGCTTGAAGTGGGTCATTCACACCAAATATAATAGCTCAGTATATACAGGATATCTTGCCTAAAAGAACTGGTTAAAACATTAGATGCTTTATTAGGTCTGCATTAGTAATTCAAATTTTCAGTGCCTCTTTGATTGTGAAGAATGAATGTGTGTGCACATATGAAGTCAAGACCTGAGAAAATGATGAAGGTAAAAAAAAAAAAAATAAAGGGACATTGTGGGTTCAGGACATCTATAATAAACTCAAGCTTCATCAGCATTTCTAAGTTTTTAAACCAAGAAATATTGATTCATGTTTATTATATTTTATGGCACTTTACAACAATTTATAACACTTACATTAAAGAATAGATGGGCCGGGATAAAAGCCAATGTGAGTATGAAAAAGATGAAGTGCTGTCAGGAATAACAACTTTCAAGTATCAGGTACAGCCCTTGTTTTTACATTTTATCTCACCTATTTAATATAGGATGGAATCCTTTAATGATAAATTTTAAAATACAAATTCTAGAAAAAGACTTGCTGTAGAATGGCCACCTAAAGAGCACCTTAACAACAGTACTGCTTCAATAGAAAGCCATGTGTAAAATATGCTCAAGGTATCTGTAACTAATGAATGTAGCTGTAATAAATATTGTGCTGAACCCAGTTGAAAATGTTCAAGAAATGGCGAGCTTGGGTTACAAAGACAGACTAACCACTTAAATTTGTTTTTCCACCAGAGCTGATAATCTTAGAAATCAAGATAAATTAGTTAGAAAACCAGTTTTGTGGACAAAATCCCTTGTTGCTATGTTACCATAGGTACTTATACAAAAGAAAGTCTCCCACTGTGAGTCAGAATCTGTTCATTGAAATATTCATAAGCCAGGTAAAACAAAGAAGCAAATAAGAATATATAGAGTCTCCACCAGGTGTTTCCTTTACTCTGTGCAGTTGCCTAGTGCAGCTGCTCTAGGACCAGCAGCCAGACCCATTCATTTCTGAGCTAAATGTTGAGGATTTCTTCTTCTGCCATCCCAGCTCATGGGCATGGTCCAGGCTCCCAGCAGTTCTGGAAGTGCTGAAGGATCATGTGAAGCTGAAATACAGACTGAGGCTTCTTTGTGAGCCTATCCATGGAACAATGAAGAACTCCCAAGTTATGGGCAACACTTTAAAAACAGATGCAGTACATCACTGTCTAATTTTGTGTGCTACTGCTGTTCCCCATTATTCAGTTGAGAATTCCCTCTCTGTGAGAGAGGCACTGTGATAATCCCAAGGTGATTAAGCAGGAAAGAAACATATCTGCTGTTATGGTTTGAAGGAGTGGATTGGTAACTGCAGGTATTAGAAAAAGCTTGTAAAAGTTGAAAGCCCCAATCTGTAGCATATGTTGTCCCTCATTTTCCAAGATTGCTGATTTAATTCTTTAACATTCCTTGATATGCTTTCTGTAGGGACACTGGATTTTTCCTTTGAGTTTTGCCAATCTATTTGTCCCTTTTCTGTGGACATCTTTTGTTAATTCTTCACCCTTGCACATCTTTCTGGAGGCTTATAGGGAAAAAGATATGAATGTTGGGCATTTTCCAATGTGGAAAATGCTAAACAAACCGGACCCTTATAGGCTTGTTGCCCTCTGGAGAGACTATGCTTTATGCATGCAAACATATAACAAAATGATGAAGAAATGGTCATGTGATCACATGGCTCATGATTCATCAGTTTGAAGGCATATATTCTGGGATAATGATAAGTTTTGATAAGGCATGAAACAACAATGAACTGATGTTTTAGATTGTTACAGTGATAAAAAATCAGCTGAAGACAACAAATGTAAAAAAAGGGAAGACATGAGATCCACTCACAGCCACCTGACACAGGCAGCCATGTGGGTTGTCCTTTGACAGTGTCCTTTGTGTTGCTATGATGTCCACCTCTCCATTTCCTCACCTTCCTGTCACTCCTCTACTCATCACTGCAATAATTTTATCTAGGGAGGGTATTTCATATCTTCTTAGTTGTGATGATGGCTGGTGCCGGCTCTTCAGCAGGGTGTGTGAGCAAGCATCTATCACACAATCTATAACAGCACCAAGTGCATCTTAATCAGAGACACCTCACCCATTTGACACAATCAATCAGCAGCATACAAATTATAAATTATTTGCCTGAATGTATTGCCAAAAGCTGTCTTTAAAATTATTACAGCAGTGCAAGTTTGGGTCCTAGTCCTGCAGCCTGATCAGCGCACTCAGGAGTCTTGCATCTGTTCACGGTCGTATTATTTTTTCTCAGTCACAGCAGTTCAGTGGTCCACCTACACGGAGCAGAATGTAAGACCGGGGCCCAAATTTATGTACCATCTGCCCTTGGTCATGCATGCCAACTTTTATAAAAATCAATCACTTAGTCTCTCTGAAGAGCTCCCACATGGAAAATTCCCCCATGTAAGTTTGGAACTTAGAATTATACTTTTTTTTTTTAATTATATGTTTTTACTGGGGTTTTGTGTGTTTGTGTGTGTGTGTGCTAATACTCAATATGACATTATTTTAGTGGAAGATGGCAACTCAGCCTGAGGCATGACAAAATAGTCAGAAACACACCACCTGCTGTGCCCCATTGCTTTAGTATTGTACTGTTTAATAAGAAAATGACCCCAAGTGTTTGGATGACAAGTCTAAAATGGACCATAAATATTCTGTACATAAGGAAAAGCTGAAAGCTAAAGTACACTGCCTAATATCGCTATGGTGCAAAAGGGAATAGGAATACATTCAATTTGCCTAAGTATCTAGTAGTGACAGCCACTAACATTTGTTTAGGACTAACACCAAGTGGATGTCTGTTTGTTAATAAATGAAGGAAAAGAAATATGGGTTACTGTGCAAATGGACATCAGAGGAGCACAGATTTTGGTTTGATGTATAAGACACATAAAGAACCCAATTCTGGGCACTGCTAAGTGGTTCTTGCAAAATGCTGAGCCCCTGCTAATTTCAGTAGGAGTTGAGCAAGCTCAGCACCTGGCAAGGATGGGTCTATCTATATTTAAATACGGAACGAACACTCATCCAAGTGGATTCACTTATGATAAGCTGATGCAGCCTGGAAATTACATGTTTGGTTAAATTGGGGTAATCACAAAGAGGGAGAAGCTCAAATAGGCAGTGATAATTGGTACAACAATGTCTGTTTCCTCCTTCTGATCTTGTGTCCTCCCTGAGGGTTTTCTCCTAGCCTGCATTAATTAAGAGAAGGCATGTGACTTTTCTTACAGCCTTTGACACCAAGATGACCTTTCCCTAGGTTGCTCATGAACCCCTGCTGACATCAAACATGCTTTTTACTGTACAGGACCCTTTATCCACCAGACATTCATAAAAAGTATTGAATAATATCCCTGAACAATTAAGATGCACAGAAAAAAGTTATGCTGTTATAACAAATGACTGAATAGTTCATAGGGAATAATTTGTTTGACTAACAGGAGCTTTTATTTCAGCGATCCAAGGACTTTTTAAAAAATTTATTCCCCACTTGAAATCATGAATTTTCTTGCTGCAAATAAGTATTGGCATTAGAGTTTTCTCCAGACATCTGTCATGAGTGTGTGGCATTTAAACCTTCTGGACAGAAGGCCCATGGACCTGGGTTTTGCTTCCTGAGTGGCTACTGCAACTCTTTTGAATCTAGCTCAGCATGAGAAAGTTGGTTCACTTTGCTGTTCTTTCATGCTTTATCAGATTCTTTTGCAAAAAAATTTGAAAATATCAATGTCAAGTCTTGCAAAGCCTTTTCTTAGAACATTCAGGGAAATTAAAACCAGAAAGAGCACAGATGTAGTCAAGACAGATGGAACTCTTATCTTTTTTCCCAAACACCTACAGAGAAGTTTCTGACGTATCTACCTCTGTTTAATCAGTCACATTCTCAACACTTTATTACTCTGAGAGTTTGAAATGGCATGGTGTTGCACATTGGGAGAAACGCCCCAAACTTTCAACTCCCACTGAAATTACAAGTCCAAGTTCCATTATTTCACACACATACACACACAAAATCAAAAAACAAAAAGGAAAAAAGTCCCACAAAAAACCCAACAGCTGAGGAAAAGCAAATATGTATGTAGCTGCATACCTAAGTACTCCCTCAGAGTATCTGTGTAGCCAGCAAACACAAGGCACTGGCATCTGCTGTGGGAACACGAGGCCTGAGCGTAGGCAAACTGGAAGGGGCCATGTGAGGCCAGAGCTCATGTTGCTGGTGCTGGTGAATCTTTGCAGGATGCCTAGACTCCGGGTTACCTCAGAACAGTACACACACTGCTTGGTACATGTTCCCAGTATGCCAGAGAGTACAAAAAACATAGTGTGGTGAGAGGCATGAGAGAGGCAGTATTAAGCTACCCTGAAGTATATTCTCTTTGCAGATATAAGTCTTTTGGCTCTGTGTGCCTAGTGATGGGTGGCATCACAGAGGTAAGCAATATAAAGTACCTGTTGATAAAACAAGAATAAAAGCAGACAGTTAAGACATTGCTGCTTCTGCTTGAATTTACTTTTAATTCTGTAGATGCTGGCCCCTGCAACATACAGCTTTCCATAGACTGTAGCTGGTTATCCTCATTAAACTCCTCCCTGCAATGATTTGCGGGGCATTTACACTGCAATTTTTCCTCTTTGTCATTCTTGTTTGTGTTATCTGAGGGTCAAGCCAGCTTTATGTAAAGCCAGAGAGGAACATTGGTAAGGCTGTGGTCAGTTCCAGTTCCCAGGGGTCTTTCCTGGTCCCTGAACTTCTGAGCTCTGCCTTGGAGCCGTGCTCAGCATAGTCCCTGCAGCGCTGTGGTGCAGAGCCCCAGTGTAAGAGAGCTTCATGCCATGCCATTGGAGGGAGGAGTGGGTGCATTCCACCTCTGCACAGGCATACAAGGACAGGGACATCCCAGTGCCAAAGGACAGAGGTCTCCACTGAAACCTGAGATAGCCTTGGGTCACAGGCTGGACTCTTGCCCTCACAAATGTTGGTGCTGAGGGAGGAACATGAGCCCATGCAGCTGAAAGGCCCCAGTTAGACCAACAGCATCCAAAACATGCCCAGAAAGTATCCCCTGTGACCATTTCTATGCGTTTTTCCATTCCAGTCTTCTCTTAAATCATTTCCCTGTTAGATTCTCTGATATTCAGTTGGACATTACTGTACTGTAAACGCTTTCTGGCACATAAGTCAGGTTAGGGAGAGTCAGTGTAACAAAATGGCTCAATGACAGGGGACTGATATCCCTCTTGCATTGTGCTGCTATTCCAGTGAATACACCAGCAAAGAAATTTGTGTGGGTGGGATTTGCATTGCCCTTTTACCTCTGTTTTCTCCTCTGTGGGCTCCACTCCTGATCCACAGCATTCCTGCTGTGGGCATCATCCCTCCTTATTGCAGGCCTGCTTGCTTGAATGTAGCTGCTTTATTTTAGCATCTTTTCTAGAGATTCTCACTTGCTCCCCATTCTGCTTGCCTTTGACAACTCCAGTATATGCCGACTCTTCTGTGCCAGTGCCTTTTATCCCAAACCACTCCACCTTTTCACTTGTTGGTTTGTTTCCTTTTTTTTGGTTTGTTTCTTTTATTCCCTCCAGTACCCCATGGCAGGTCACTTGCATTAGAGAAGAACTCCTCTACTTCCATCACTACATGGCACAAAGCCAGTTCAACAAGGCCTTTCTAGATTTGAGCATAGATAGCTGGTATCTCCATCTTTGCTGGAAATAACTGGCACAAACAAATTCTCAAAGGAAGTTCTTAATGAGATTTGAGCCGAAAGGCTCCTCTTTGTGCCTATGCACATTTTGTCAGTACATATTGTCACAAAAGCTGTATGGTCACAAAGAGCCATTGATGAGCCTCACACGGCCACTTGATCACTTATTTTACTATTATCTTCATTCTCAAGAAGAAAAAAAAATAAAAATGACATGGCTATTTTAAAATTGCACAAGTACAGAAAGGTACATTCTGAGTGGTTTAAAACCATTCTTTTAAAATCATATATAAATTAAAAGCTGCTTAATTTAAGAATGCATCCTTGGCTGAGGTACTTCATGTTGAAAAGTGGTTACTCAGCATATAAAGTACCATAAGTACTTTTCATGAAAATTTTTATGACATAACAAATTTTTAAAAATGGTTATTTACACAATATTTCTGATGGCCATTATAGTTTATCAGATCAATAGCCAATGTTCCTAAAAGTCACTTAATTCAGATTTATGTAATCCACATTATAGAAAAGATCAGTCAATGTATATTTACATCAGATAGCTTAATAACTCCCTTAAAATTGTTAAGGTGCTCTTCTCGCAGTGCTGTGCATTTCTATGAAGGCTTTTGCTTTATCTAAATCCCTTAAAACTCAAAGAAATTCATGCCAAACTTCACTGAGCTGCTGACAAGTCATCTGTGATGATAAGCACTTTTGACAAGTTCTTGAATAGTGAGGGGGACAGGGTGAGACACAGATTTACCTTTAAGAATTTGTCAGACTGAAAGATGTGGCTTTATAGCTTTTTTGTTTTCCCCTGATTCCACTGTGCTGCAGTGCTAGGTCACAACTGCTGGGTTTTCAGTTGTATGGTTTCACGGACTGTGCTTTGTTCATCAACTGAATTTTAATTAATGGCAAGAATGCCTACTGCCCAACTAGGTACTCTTTGAAGTTTTAAATTAAAATACCTTAGATATTTGGCTTAATAACAATTTAGTGCCTTAAAATTACAGACTTCATGTTTATACTACAAGCTCTGTCATGCTACAGTTGAATATACCTATTAGCATGAGTGGAGCAGTGTGTTACTTCAAGAAAGATCTTTTTCACAGTAAGAATTTGATCCTAAACTCTGCAGTCATGAGAGAGCAGTTCCATTTGGTTTTAGTGGGTTTGAGTAGGTGACTAGTGATACTTGTGGGGACACTGCAGGGTCAGGTCTTGTTTTGGTTGCTGTTTAAACGTCAGCTTTTGTCAACAGTTACAGCAGCAGTATTAGGGACCTGTACATTTTCCTTAAAATAAGGATACTTCTACTCTATCTTAGCCTTTGAAATGTTTATTGAGGTCTGAGACTGCAGGCACCTGAGTGTTTCTTTTAGATGTGCAGCAGTCATGTTTGCTAACATCATGCTGTTGAAATTTTGAATGTACAAAAATGGAGAGGAAAAAACAGAAGGAAAAAAGCTTTGGTTTGGGGTGCTGGTTTTTTCCGTTGTTTTTTTGTTTGTCTGACTGTGTTTTTTTCCCAATAGCAACTGTAATTGCCACTGTGGATGAGTCTATAGCAAAGATGTGCAGGCACATAGTGGGAAGCAGAATCTCACACAGCCTTGGCGGGGGTTTCGGTTCAATTCAGGCTGAAGTGAGCCATGCAGAAAGAGGAAGCCCTGGCTTGTGTCAGCCCAGGCCCTCACAGTTCACGTGGCTCTAGGAATGCTTTGGCCTCAAAATGAGTTTGGTCAGCTGACTTGACTGCAAACTGATTAGGGAAAGGGATGTGTGCAAATGGGGAGAGAGGTAAAATTGGGTAATGGTTCTGTGACTGAGACGCCCTTCTGGGGACTGCTGAGAAAATGGAAGCAAGCTGTAAATGCACAGACTCTAGAAGAGAAAGCCAAGGGAACAGGGGTTGTTTGACCTGCAGGGGAAGGCATGTGTAAGAGAAAGACCTTAACTTGCTGTTGGTTCAAATTCAGGGATTACTTCAGAAGGGTTAGGAAATGTAATCGATAAAGTGCACAAGTGCCATATTTTTATGTGTTTGGATGTTTCTTGAGGCAAGCTGATGTAAGATACAATTGGAGTTTAGAACCCTTCAAAGGTCATATTTCTGTTTGTTTCTGTTGCCACATGTCCCAAAAGAATGGACTGTAATCCTGGTTTATCCTGGGTAAACACAGTTGTGGAGCCTAAAACTATCTAAACCCTGTAGTCCAGTCCTTCTGCAGGTGTTACAGACCCATACTCAGAATGCCACCAATGAAGTGATGATGCAGAGAGTGAGGCGAAACAGTGATGCCACCAAAGCAGGTTCAGACTAGACAGCATCTGAGATCCCTTCCTCTGAGTACAGGCAGGGCGTGCCCCACAGTGGAAATCTCCCCGGGGAAGTGACTGGAGCTTTAAGAGACAAAAAAAGTTGAAAAAAAAGAACAAATCTGTGGCTTCAGGAAACCTGTCTCCAAGTAGTGTTTGACACTGCTTGGATCCCACACTATACAGAGCAACTGTTTCCCCCATAGTCATTTATATAATTATAACCTTGCTTCATCCTTTCACCTTCAGAGTGGGAGGTTTTGTAATTCTTGCTAATTTCAGACAGATCTCCCACCGTTTCATGAGGAACACTTTATATAACACAAGTATTGCTGTGTGGCTAATGTTTTTAAAGCTGTGTTTGAATATTTCATGGATGGTAGGTTATTTTCTTTCCTTCAGCAGTTGAAAGTAAACCAAAGATTTTGTACTGCTCACAGTTAAAATTTGGCCATTACAGGAAGCAGATGTGACAGGGGCTGGGCCTAATGGGCACTTTACTGGTGGCTGGGTGGTCAGTGCTTGAGTCAGTGAATTATTAAACAGACATCAATTGCAACAAAGATAGTGGGACCTGATGGTCACATAAACTCATCCTCAGGTTCGAACATGACTTGCTCAGCAAAGTCAGGCTACATGTATATATATATGTTTTCACTTCAAAAACAAGGTTTAAGTGCTGATAGTTTTCCAGATTTATTTCTTCTTTAAAACCAGGCTGTGGTTTCTTGTCTAGTTTTTGACTTCTCCAGCAATTCATTAAATATTTTGTTTGTCTTCCCTGCTTTGGCAGCACTTTATCAGTGCTTGAATGAAGATGACATCCAGGAAAACCTTATTTTTGCTACTAGTTTGCCAGGAGCTGAAACCAGCTTTCTGGTATGATATCAATAAAACCTGTAATTGGAGAAAAGGTACCCAAAAGGACATTTTTTCACTTTGTGAACAAATAAGAGATGTGAAGAGGTAGGCAGAAAACAGTCAAGTGCACTATGAATCACTGCAGGGGTGCAAACAAAATTCCTTAATGACAGAGTTCTCACTGACAAATTCTGTTTGCTTTTGCCTCTAGAGCTGTCTGTGCTAATGACAAGCAACTCTGCTTGGAACTTATTTGCATGAAGTATTGTACAGTGCACACTGTGCATGAGTGGATGAAAGAAAGGAGTCAAGGCTACCCAGGGATTGTATCCCCATGACAACCCCACTTAATGAATTACTAAGAACCAGGAGAATATTGAGCAAAATGTCCCTTCCAGTACAGCTAGAGGAGTACCAGTGTGGACATTGTCACACAGCATGGCTGGGAAGAAAGATTTGAGGAAAGACCTATGGATGGGGTTAGTCTGATTAAATGTAGGTTTCAACCTCTGAGTTAGTCAACTTTGGCTCCATTTAGTAGTGCGAAACACATGAGTTCATTTTGCCAGATAAATTTCCTATTGAAGAAAATCATAAAGGGAGTTTTTTCAGATTGGTTCAGATTCAAACATTTCAACTGAAGATACCTAAAGTAAGGTGTCATAAATACTTAATCCCCATTGTATATTCTCTGCTATGCTGGAATATAACTACACAAAAATTCAGAGACAATAAAGCTCTTTTGAACAAAGGAAAAGTCATATCATGTCAATGGGATTGTTATACTCAATTAGAGCCTCCTTTCCCTCAGACTGCTGATAACCTAAGTGAGAAAAGTTCCCTCACTGTAAAACAATGCACATGAACACCCAGAAAATGAAATGTCCATTTCATTTTGAATAATTGGTGTGTCAGTGATTCACAGCCCACTATGAATTGAGATGTATTTATTTAATGGCTTAATCATTTTAATGATTCATTTTACTTTAGATTAGAAATTCAATTCAATGTCTGTGTGACACTTCAGACTCAGAAGTAACTGGTTGCAATGTTTTGTTCTCACACTTGACAGGTCAGAGCCCCAAGATGTTTCGACAAGTAGCTCTGTTGTGACAGGTGGGACTGCTGAAAATAGGAGAAGCAAAGCTGGGCTTTGTACAGTTATTTAAATGACATTCAGGTGCTTAATGGATTGATAGGCTATGTCTAAACTGTGGGATGTGGAGCTGGTGTCTAACTCTGCCTGGACTCCACATCAGAATGAAATCCAGGTGTGCAAGTTTCTGCCTCAGTCTGAACAGCACCCTGGTGCCTGTTGGAAGAGGGGAAGTTGGAAACTGGGGTGCTTTCTCACTGGTCCCCGCCATAAAGCACTCAGGATGTGGGCAGAAAAATGCATCATCTTGCAGGTTTTGTTGTGTTGTAGACTGAACTTTTGTGTTCATGATCATGTGGTAATAAGTAGCTTTCGTTTGAAATCTGGATGTGTAAAAGCAATTAGATTTAAAATTAATTTTCTCTCAGATGGGCTGGTGTCTGTAGCACATTCATACACAAACAAATCACTGCAGCAGCAGTGACTAAGAAGACAAGCAAGCATTTAATGAATCACAAGTATTAATTTTTCCCATAGACATGCTGTGTTTGGTCTGGAGAAGGCTTGGAGCAGGAGGGGAGAAACTAAAGAAAAGTTTGGGTTGTATGGTAAAAGGAAACATCTTTGTATTCAGAACTCTTGGGCTGCCAGCCTCCTTAAACACTAAGTGAAAAAAAAAAATTTAACTCAGCTTTTTTTTTAAAGAAAAATGAAAGCCAGTAAATTGCAGGGCAAGAACTGATCCATAATCAGCAGGATTTTTCAGTTGTACTAAATCTCACTGGCATAAGTCAAAACAAGTAATCATAGTTGTAATGTGAAGATTCCCCAACCTGGAGTTCATCCAGCACCTGCAAGTGGAGTTCTGCATTTCCAGATTCCCTCTTCCTTTAGTATCCATCCAGTATCCCATCTTACAAAAGAGCTTCTTCTCTAGGCACCCATGTTGAGGCAGAGGAAAATGAAACTGATATTAAACCCTCATATTCAGGGGATTGGGCAGTTCATTCCTGTGCAACTAGCCTGGAAGCTATCATGATGAACTACTGTTTATGAACTCTAAAGGAACTTATTTCAGTTAGATAATGGTTAATTTACAGCCAGAGCTTAAAAGGGCAGAAAAAGATAGCAGCACAATTGGGTTCAGTGCATGATGGGGAAAAATAAATATCTCACAGAAAGAGATTTCTGAAATTCAGATCACATTGAGATGCAAAGAAAGCTGTGAAAAGCAGTAGGAGGGTGATTGTATTCCAATTAGATTTCTTCTGCTCATATAAAACAGGCTTGGACTGAAAGTTAATCATCTGATTTATGGATCTTGGGAGGAGTGAAACCCTACGAACTCCTGAACAATGAGAGGCAAATGAGACAGAGGGGAAGAAAAATTGCATATTTCTGAGACTGTGCTTCTGGGGAAAAACAAAGACAAAAGGCCAAACATGCTCTTGGTTTACAAATTTACCTTGGTACTGTCCTCTTACACTCATGTTCATGTTATACAAAAACACTGCCTTTTTGAGCAAAGCAGTCAAAAGCAACTCACGATTTCGCATGTCACAATCTTTTGGGCACATGATAAATATATTTCTACAAGGTTCCTGCAAGACCTTCCAGAGTTATGTTGCTGTGGCAGATTGGTTCATTTATATGATTGGTCATGAGCAATCTGACATCTGATCTGAGCTTGTGTCACATGTAAAAGTGTGTCCATTCCTTAGCGGAATCCTTTAAAAGCATTCCATGTGTGAGTTGTATGAAAATTACTGCCAGCCAAAGGGGAACAGCAGGATTCATGTTACAGCCATGCTCGGTGACAGGGTTTGGAGCACTATCAGGTCAGTGACAGGAGTACTGCCTGCCACCAGCTAGTATCCACTTATGTGCTCTTGTTTTTCCTTCAATTAATCCATCAGTAACTGGCTCTCAGAAATATAATACCAGGGCATTTGTGAAAGGACCGAAAGAAGAGATGTGATGATGTATCACAGATGCCATTTCTTTCTGCCATTCTTGAGTTTCGGGCTTCTGCCCAGACCTGCTGCTGGGACTGATGCAGCAAAGCTCAGCCCAAGCAGGACAAAGATGGTAATGGTAAACAGGACATTACTCTCAAAACGTTTCAGCTTTTTTTCCTTCATATGAAGACATATGGTAAGTCACATCCATGGTTAGGTCACTTGTGTAGCATTTTCCACCAAGACAGATAAAATACTTTTCTTCATCAGCCTGTGCTAATGCTTCTAGTTCAACACAAAGCCAGGCTATCTCTAATCTAGAGTCCCCTTTACACTACACTTCAGTCCTCCAAGCGTCAGCCTGAACTCTCAATGGGTTTTTTTAGCTGAATTATAGTGCAGGATGAATGTCTGGCCCAGACACCCAGTTAGAACCTCAAATTTTGCAAGCTGACATCTGTGCATCAGTTATTAGTACCTTTTATACCTTTAGTGGACATGTTCCAACATGAAGTTCTTTACAGCCTCCAGGTGGTGGGGAATGCTGTCTGTTTACCAATAAAGGCCCTTTCCCCTGGTTTCTGTGTTAGTTTGCACAGAGTGCTGAGACAAGGTCATAATCTGGATCCTGGTTTTCATTTCCTGGTCTGCATACCAAATACATAAACCTTTTCCAAAGAGCTGTTGATAATCTTCTATCTTAACCTACAGACCCAGTGCAGCTTCCCACCTTTCAGTGGGAAAGGACTGGTATCTCTTTCCCAGCCAGCAACAAACACTGACATATATGTTAACATTTTTCTGCTGCTGCTCTGCTCCTGTGAAACAGGAAGCAGAGTCTATTCCCTAATTGATTATTTCTATATTCTTAATAGGGATATTTATGGTCTGAAATTGTCTTTAGCTGCCATCTGTTCCTTATGCTGCTCCATACATGCCCTCATCCCTGACCTGAAGTAACCATCCTTTCTTCAAGCAAAGGAGATTTAAATATTCATGCTGGCTAGGTCTTGAAGAAACACTTAATTGGTATCACAATCTCCCACACAGAAGTGGTTTATTCCTCCTTTAGACTCTCAGCATTTGAAATATTTACTATAGTCAATGAGGACACATCTCACAGGAGATAAAATCTACTTCTTGAAAAAATTTCATGTGTTCAGGCTTGCATTTCTGAAGAACACTGAAACTTCCACTACTTGAAATGCAAAATGAGACATACCCAAGACAGCACTGTTGGCATGTGAGGCTCATTTGGTATTTCTTGCAAACGTGACCGTGTTGCCATTGGGGTCACAACAGGGAAGGTGTAGAAATCCTGGTGATGGGAAAGCTACATTCACTCCTGTTTTGAACTCCTGAGTTTACTCATCCATTCTTTCTGGTGGCTGAGAACTGAGGACTTGACCCAGGACCTTGTGCACTGGTATCCTGCACTATTTGAGATGCCCTAAGGTTGGTATCCAGCCTGGGATTCAAGTGCCACTCCATAAGACCCCCAGTCCTCAGCCAGATCTTCCAGCTTTGCAGGATGTTCCCAACAACCCACACTGAACTGAACAGTAAACCCTGAACCCTCTTCCCCCAGCTGCACTACCTCATCTCCTGCTCTTCAAATGGAACAACAGACACAAAGAGCTAAAATGTTGGTGCAATTCATGAGCTTCCTTCTTCAAAAGAAATAGTACACCCCACCACCTAGTCATAGCAATCTGCTGAGCAAGCACCTAGTGTAGACCAATAAACGAAAGGAAACTCAGGGGTCAGTACAGGTCATTATTTTCACATACCTTTGAATAATGAGGGCATCACATGTCAGCCAGAGGAGAACAAAATGTCACATTCTCTAGCTAAAGGTCATCATCGGTCATAGGTCATGGAAGGGAGGCCAGGAAATAACCTATGAGGTTAGGATGAGTGCACAAAGAAAGGGCAACAAATGTCAATGAAAGCATGCAGCTGTTGTGAGATGAAACAACTGAGGCACCCTTTTGTGCTGACACAGGCTTAAAAAATGTCTTTGCTGACATTTTTTTTTTAGCTGGCACTTTTATAGGACATTGACATTAATGTACCCAGCCCTGAATTAGCCTTTTCTGAAAGCAACAGTTTGGAAGTTAAGTGCAGCATTTTCCAAAGAATCATAAGCATGACATTTTTATTTCAAGTGATTGATGTTACAGTGGACTTCTAGCACCAAATTCTAGTTTGATTCTCAATCATTGCATCTGTGTAGTGTGATAGCAATCAGAAACAAATGGAGATGGCAGTCTGAATTGCAGGAAAGGTCTTCTGGAAATTCTTTCTGCCTTTACCGACAGCCAGATGTGTCATTTCATGTTTAATATATTGCATTGCATTTATCTGATTGTTTTAATTTATGGATTTTAAAAAAGGTTGATTTCAGGTTTGCCCCTGCAGTGGTGACAAGCACTTGCAGGGCAATCATACAGGAAAATAATAATGAACAGTTCAGGAATGTGTGGAAATACATTCAAACTCAGAGACAATTTCTGATGAGTGAGCTGCACACTTGACTCATCTGTCTTTTGCTTTCTCTTTTGCTGAACAGCAGCACAATACCATTTTCTCTTGTCATTGTGGGTATAAACCTGACAGTCTGCATGGAATAACATGATGATGCCAGGAATGCATGTCAGATGAAGGATTTCTGCATCTCCCATGCCTATCTTCCCAGAAAACTCATGCAAAGAGACTGTCAAAAAAACCTCACCAAATCAGGAACACTTTGCATTGATATCTTCACTGTGGCTGGGCAACTTTGCAGGGTGAAAGCCTTCAGAAATGGCTTAACTCATGAGGAGATGCCCATTATGAAATATTGTATATTTACATTAAATTACAGAAAAGTAAGTGAGTGTGATCCAGAGAAAGGAGAATGGTAAACTGGAATATAAAATTACTGCCTTTTAAAAAAAAATTCTTCCAGTTGGTTATTTTATGACATAAGAGTGAGATAAAGACCCTCTCTCTGCTTCAGTACTGCTTCCTGATCAAAGAACACTGACATCTGGTATAGTCTCTTTGGAAATTCTCAGGTGATACTAACTTTCAAATTATTCCTGTTGCTGACTTGGCAGTCAAGTTTTTGTTCAGAGATTCAATAGGTGAGGTGAATAGTTGGTTTCTTGGTTCACTTTTTATTTATGAAATTGTTTAAAAATAAAACAAGAAAGCATCCCAACTCAAGGGTTCCAATTTTGTTCTTTACACTCATCATTGACTGCAGTTTCTAATCTGAATCACACCACTCACACCCCTTTTTTTTTTTTGATAAATTTCCAAACCCTGTTTGTTTGTTTGTAGGTTTGTAGGGATTTTTAATGAGGTCAGACTTAGCTCTGCAAAGATGCAAACGCCTGCTCAGGTTTGTACACCACTAATAGCCCTAGGGAAGCCACAGATATAACTAAATGCAAGCCCTCCAAAATCTGGACGTCGATGCTTTGGTCTCTGTAAAAGGAAATTTAAGGTATTTTTCCCTGGAAATTTCAGCAGAAGCAGAGTGCATAAGAATGAGGCATCTATGCAAATTGTAACAGACTGAATAATCATTTCATCAGACTATATTCTGACTGGGCTTATTTACAAGGGGCATTTATTTTAATTATGTTTTCTACCTATTCACTCTTCCTTATTTTGGGTGTGTAATTGGCCACCTAAGAAACATGCCATTTTTTCAGCTGCCAGGTTGACTGAGCTAGAGAAACCACTTCTCAGGCAGGTTTGAATGAAGTGTGTTTGCAAGAGTATTTGAGTTTGGAATACACTTTCTCCAACATTCCTTTAAACAAAAGCCACTCTGATTAATGTTAACAGAGAAGATGCTGAAACATGTTCAAATGTGGCTGAATTGGAGTTTCAGAGTTTACGAACACTCCCACAAAGCATTTACCCATTACTCCTTGCATCTATGTGTAATTCTACTCTCAGTAAGCTTAAAGGTTCTAGGGCTTTTTTATTCTGAGTATGTGCAAAGCAGTATCCAAGAAATCTCCTTTCCTATCACAGTTCTGTGTTTTCCCTACTCTGTTTAAACAGATCAGTTAAATCACAAGCAAAATGAATTGGCTTTAGGGTGTCTGAAGTTAATAGCCCACGCATCAGAGATTTACTTTTCTTTTTATTACTTAAGACAAAAATAAGTTAATTTTGGTTAGAAATATTTTAGAAAAATACTCTCCAAATCCCAGAGGGTTATTAATTTACCTTTTTTATTTTTTTGAGAATAAGCTTTGCCAAGCTTGAATTCTGATTCAGCAGAATCAATAAATAAAGAAGATTGTCTTTAGGTTGCAGAAAACTGCAATCAGTGTGCTGCTGTGACCCATCGAACAAGCAAAGGGCACCGGCCAATGCAGTCCATTTCATTGTCATTACTGGTATTATGGTGACTCTGGGCAACACCCAAGGAAGGTGAGTCAGAACTCTACAATAAATATTGTAGATCGAATGCTGAAAGAGGCTTTGCCCTTACAAGTACATTATATAATACTAAATATATATACGCAAGTGCTGAGTTAAAAAGAAGTCAGGGACTTTAACATGTCATATCTATATAGAGGTCATTGAACCTTCTTTGAAAAGTCTTTTTTTTCTAATGTCATCTGCTTTTCTCGTGATTTTTGCCCCCCTCAACCCACATAAAATGGATGTGTATTCAATCTTGAACTAAGCATGCTTGCAATGATTGAGAAATATCTAAGGTCAGAGCTTACAAAAAATTCATAAGGGAAGCAGCAGGCAAAAAAGAGATGGGTTTTTTTAAAGAGTTCAGGAGCCTCTCTATGAATTGGGCATGACATATTCATGTTACTGACTTCATTTATTTAATGTGGCTCCAAATAATTGATACCAGTACAGTGATAAAAGTACAGAGACTTCACTGCCAGAATTGTGATAATGAAGAGCCTCCCTGCTGATTTCATTCATGGGGCTGTTAGTCTGCTGGGAAGGACCTCTGATGAAAACTGGGCTGCAGCAAATGCCATAAAATAACCAAAGACACAGAGCCCTTTACCTGAGGGCAGCTCGGTCAGGGAGTGATTCAGGACAGCAGAGGGAAAAGAGGGAAAATTGCATTCACTGACAAACCAGGCACAAGTTTTAAAAATCTGATCCAAAATGTGAGCACTGCATTATGTACAGAAATCTACAACATCTTTGGAACAGATCCAATTACGTGGCTCCAACAGTTAGTTAACTGGTATATCAACAGTGCTTCTTACCTTACTGAATGCAGTCCAAACTTTATCCTCATCTACCACCCATTTGTTCCCTCTGCCTCAGACTGTGAGCTCTCAGAAGCATCGGCTGTCTTTTGTTATGTGCTTAGCACAATGGGCTCCCTGTTTGGGCTATAGAAAACAAGCCTGTAGGCTCAAGACAGCCATACAGTGCTGAAACACAGTTAATGTCGAGAATCCTAGAAAGGAACTGAATATTAATATGAATCTAAAATCCTTTCTAAGCAAAGACCTCATTTGTTAACTCTGCTCAATTGTTTCACTTCATGTAAGTGTGTCAATGGTTGATTAAAATTCATAAATGTGCAGCAGAGTTACTGGATAAATGTTGAGTTATTGTTTACTTATCAGAGTGCAGTGAAGGCAGAAGCCTGGATGTGGAAAACTGTGTCAGGAGGAAAGGGCCATGGTATGAGTCACTGCCAGGACAGACTCACCAAACAATCCACAATGTCCCTGTGTAAATTCTGCTAGAGATTAATTATCTGTTACAACACAAAAAAAAAAAAAAAAAAAAAAGTCTCTTACTTATAGCCCATGTTTACTTGAGCTTCAGCTTCCAGTGACTGCATGTCTTGATGATTTTTTCCTACTAGATTAAAGCTTCTGCCATCAGAAATCTCTTGCTTGTGTGGGTTATCGAGAATTATCAAGTTGCCTAAATTCCCCTTGCTCTGCTTTCTCTTTATTACACCTATGTTACCCAGCTGTCTTTATGTCTTCAGATGCAAAATCTGGGTCACAGCACTCTGTGTCTTCCAATCTTGAAGTTATTTTGCAGTGTTTAAGGATAGCTCCATCCCTTGTCTTCAGCTACTCGTCCAAAACTGCTACATCAGCAGCTCTAGTAAAAACTTGTCATGAATAATCCCTTACTAATCTTAAAACAACAGGCACTTCAGGTGAGCTCACAGGCACCTACAACTCCTTCTGCGAAAGGGATGTGCCCGTAGAAGCCAAAGTCACAGCTGTTGAGTGCAGTCATGTGTCACACATACTGAAGTGGATGCAGAATTAGAAAAGGCTTCCTGCTCCTGGAGTTTAACTTGATTCTTTAATCATGTACCTTGGTTTGCAGCGTTCTTTTGATTGGACAGATGGACAACTGCGGAATAGTGCCATATCTATGCTTGCAACAGAGTCTGAAAATGGTGTGAACAGAAGTAGCCTCTGGGATGAAAAGGACGGAGCTATTGCAAATGTGGATCAGAAATGCCATTTGCACCTGTTCTTTGGGAAAGGGATTCAGAGAGAGCTGTTTACAGAGCTGAATCTCAGTATGGGACAGAACTGCAGCTAACATCGAGACACCTTCCCACAGCTGAGTGAAAACAAAAACATCAACACAAATAGGCAACAGTGAACACTGTGTGCCACCCAAGTATTGCCACTAACACTGTGCTGGCTGTACTTCTGTTGTCAGAGCTTTCTAATACAGGAGGGAGCAAATTTGGACAACAAAGGCACAGTGAGATGTGCATGTAATGATACTGTTCTTCTCATCTCTGTTCTTTAAAAGGAAGAAACTTAGACACTTTTTCCCACTAGTTAAGTTGTTGCACTTCCTACGACCTGGGCCTTGCACAGAGTGAAGATTTATATTGCTGAGTAAAAGAGGGCCAGAGAGCAGCTAAGCACAGGCTCCAGACTGGGGATGCTGCTGAACTGCTCGTTCACATCTGTCTCTGTCTGGGACCTCTCCAATGAGCTCTGCCCAGGGACAGTTTGGATTCTCTTTGGGAGGTTGCTCACCCCAGTGCTCTTGGCTAACAATGACCTCACTGCACTGAGTCTGACTTCCTCCAGCCTACACAGTCCTCTGCTGTACCTTTACACACTCCAGTACCACAACTCTGTACCAAATCAGCCCTTGGGTGGTCTGTGGCACTCCTGCACATGCTTTGAACCAGTGTCTCTGTCCCAAACAGCACAAGAGGCACCCCACAGGGCTGGGGACAGAGCACCAAGCACTGTGTAGTGATGGAACAGCCAGTCTGCTGTGGTGGGCCTATAGCCCTAATGAGTTTAGGAGCGAGCCAGTCAGTGCCACTCAACCTTTGGTAGTCCCCTGGCTCTCTTTTGCTTGGGTGTGCAGAATGATCCGAACAGTCCGAAGGCCAAACTCAAAACTCCATGGCTATCCAGCAAGAAGGTCTGTGTTCAATGAGTACATCTGGGGTTAGGCATTCACCTGATAGCAAGAACATTCTCAAAGAGAACTTAATTATTATGTTATGATACTGTGCCTATTCCTAGTCCAGCCAGGAGAATTGTAATGGTTAATTTACAGTGATGTGGGCTGAAAGTTTTCATTAAAGCCATTTCTCCCTGGCAAATCTAATTATGACAAATTATTTGAATAGATAATGAGAAATAAATTATGTTATTTGAATAAATAACAATAATGTAATGGTAACAATTGCAATTGAAAAGCAAAAGAACACCATAGCAAAACAATGCCTTGCTTTTGATATATTATGCACAAAATGTTTTGCTTTATTTAAAAAACCAGCCGGTATTAGAAAATAAAAGGATCCAAGGAAGAACCAAATGTCAATATATTTGGATTTAAACATTTCGGGCAAAGTAATTATCTTCAGTACTTAATTTTTCCCAGTGTTTGGATTATATTTTGGGTTTGTCCCCACTTAATTTAATGTGGATACTTAATATGATCTTTTATATGTCGAAATTTTTCAATCCTGACATTTTTAATGGAATGGAAAATCCATTTGACAATCGACTTTAATTTGTACACTTTTGAATTGTTGTATCAGCTTTTGGCTTCTCACTCATAATGTCACTTAGCGGTGGCACTCTTCGTTCTTGAAAGAGCAACTATTACAAATACACAATACTTTTAAAACACCAAAGGGTAGGTGAGCACCGTCTGTGTTCCCTAGCATAAACTGTCTGCAGAAACAGGGCACAGGGAAAAACAAAAACACCAGCTAGAAGGCTTCTCCAGGGCAAGCTCCTGTCCATTTGCACTTGCTGTGCTCACTCCTTGAGCAGGAGCAGTCAACAGAAGTCAGCTCCAAGGAAATCACTGCCACTATCAGGCTGGCTAACATCTAACTGGTACCCTACAGATTAAGAGCCTGATGCAATTTCATCTTGAAAATGACTAAGTCAGGACTTGGAGTGATTGCTCTGGAAAGCAGAGGTTCAGCTAAAACTAGCTCCAGTTGCCAGTAATGTATTGATTTAGTATGCCAGCTATAGCATCGATTATCTTCTGCCTGATTCAGCCCTCAGATTTCTATCTACTGGAAGAGCAGAAAACCCTCTCTAGTGTAAATTATTTCTGCATCCTCCCACCAAATAAGCCCCCTCCAAATTTAAGGAATGCTTCACTCTGACTATAGTCAGAATCACTTCAAATGACTGGAGCTTCATGTTTCTCAAGTGAGGTTTCCAGCAAGGGTTGCACATATTAATAGGGTCAACTGAGGGCACACCTGCAAATGCAAGGGTATTGACTACAGGCAAGTTAACCTCTCTGGGCATGGTCTAACCCATCTAATCCACTGCCCTTTTCCCCCTTAGTAATAAGGCAGCTGGACTCCTAAAGGCATTTGTTTTAATTTCTTTTACATTATGGACATTTACCTCCTGATGTTACTATATGTTAGGTTTGCTAAACATGAGTGCAGTAGTTAGATCATTTTTAAAAGCTAATTGTATTTCTCATGCTAATGAATTATTCATAGATAATCATATAAATCCACTCTCCACATTGATGTTTTATTTTGCATACTAATCTGAACATTTTGCATTTTCCAGGTTTTGATCTACAGATGATCTTTCATATTGACCTATTCATGAATATAGGGGTTCAGTTGCCCTTAGTGTTCTGGTTTTTTAATGCAGCCAAATAGTGAATAAATTTCATTATTATATGACACAGGCTTTGTCTCAGGACTTCTTGTCTGACAAACTCTCTGGCTGTTACTTACCAAGGGCCTTCGAGAGATTTGGTAAGGACTGGTGTAGATATCTCTGCAGGTGACACACAATACCTGTGTACCAGATTTCACACCCATACTTTTAGTCTGCAGTTTTTTCTACTAATTTAATGGATTCAGAAGCCCTGGAAAGTAATAGAAAGGAAAAGATGCTACCTTAATCTAGGGAACAAAGCACTGGCAGTTGTATAATGCTAGGGGCAGACTGAACATCACCATACAATTGAGGCAATGCATGTAGTCATTATGTCCAATACCTGGTCTCTCCTGTGCTAGAAATAGTTTATGTTTTCAAGGTTCTCAGCAGCTTCAATCAATACAATGGCTTAAAATTCAAATAGTGAACAAGGTATGTTGTCTAATTATAATTTTCTAGGATTCTTCATTGGATGACAGTGAGTTAAAGTTGTGTCAAGGGAAGCAATTTTGTAGGAATTTGACCAGTAAGCCTGCTTTTGCAGCAGTTTTGTTATTTGCAAACCTCAGTCACAGCAAGCTTTGTCCATGAGGATTCCTACTGGAACTACTTAATATTACCAAGCTGGTGGTTAAAAGATATGCTGAAAATTACACCATAATTTTGAAAATTTGCACCATGACTTCAAGCCGTGTTGAAAGCAGACTATTTCTTACGAATACGGGGATAAGTTTATTTTAATAAGAATAATTAATCTTGAAGAATAGTGAGACCATTGTCCAACAAGGCCTCACTGAAGTAAGGAGATTTCCTAGAGGAAATCTGCTGTCAGCCTGAGGAGCTGAGGTGTATACAGTCCATGAGGTGAAGAAATAGAAAGTGAGCTTTCCTTGAAGCAAGCTGTGAAATCCTGACCTGGTGTCGTTGCTAGAAGGCTGCTCCTGACTTCTGAAAATGAAAACCTGACTCTGTATAGGACAATTGCTTTGCTTACTAAAAAAGTATAATTATCTCAGAGGGACAAATTTTTAGGGGAATTGAAAGATTTGATGGTCTTTCAGACCAGTCACTTGTAATTTTCAGGACTGAAGTCTTGCACCCCTCAGAAATATCAGGAGAGATTTTGCAGAGTTGGAAAATCACTGCTACACAGCTGGCTAGGTGAACAATATCTGATGCAACTTCTGCTAACATGCACAGATTTTATGATCATGCCTATAACCAGGGGGCTGAGGGGAAAATGTTAATTAATCTGAAGGAAAAAAGTATTGCCAGAGGCCAGCTGCTGTCTGAATTGATAGAGTAGCTACAGCACTGTAATTTGCAAACTGGAGATCCGGCAAGACTCGTCTCCGCAGTTTTATCTCCCAGGCGCCCCAGGAGTGCTTTAACTGATATCAGGGAAAAGCTCAATTCCAACAATAACTTTTTTGGTTTAGAGACTGGCCAGAGTAAGTCTCTGTCTGCAATGTGGCTGTAAACTGGCTGGGGGTGTAGGCTTTGTCTCACTATGAACTGTGTGCTATTGTTAGCAAATACCCTGTGAACTTGTATCAGGGTTTGGAATTCAGTCCCAAGACCTTCCCCTCATTCACCAGGCCCAGAAAAACAGGAGGTATGGGAAAAAAGAGGGGATGCAGTAATGATGATGAGGCTGCACCTCTGTCATACAGAGATCTGTTTTGCTTAAAGAACTTCCTCTGCAGAATGTGGTGTCTGAGAGCAAAGTGCCTCAGACACCAAGGTCCCTCAGGAGCACTGCTAAAGAGATATATCTTGTCAGTGAAGTTTGGCATCGTTCAGACTAAATATAGATGTTTGATTGCAGGTTTAAGCGTTTTCTTTTCAGACTTCAGTTCTAATTCTTAGACTTTTTATCCTTAATTCTGCCCTTTGTGCAGTTGTGTCAAGCACAGCACTAAACAATTCACTAGCTATTTTAATAATATGGTTTCTCTAATTACTGAAACAAATGAGCTGAAGTAACTTTCAATTTAACTTTGATCCTTATCTTTCAGCTTGCTTAAACTTCCTAATCCTGGGCCTTTCCAACATCAAGAACTCTATGCCTAAAGGAGCTACAATTCAAAGACACATCTGGATCAGAGAAGCTTATCTCCTTAACACAATACCTGCCATATTGGTAAGCCAAAAGTTACATATATTTTGATAAGTATACATCCTATAAACAAATTTTAAAACATTTGAAATTTAACCGTTCCAAGCATTTGAATTTTTTTCTGATAATTTATCACCTAATCTTGTATGATGAACTGTTGGAAGGATCTAAATATGTAGTAATTAGTCTAATATCTAATCTAATATTGCATCATTATTTTAATATATGACAAGGGTTGTGTGTTAAAGCTTTTTCTGTCTTCTCAGAGGGGCTTGTTTATAGGATTTACAGAAGGAGAAGGAAGGGCCATGCAATCAATGGCTTTGAAGCTGAGAAAGAGTCACCATGAGGTCACTCTTCGACAGATAAATGATGAATTTTTAAGGGTGATGCTTTATTCTGCAACCTTTTGACTTTCAGAACTGCCCTGGTAGCAGAGAGCCACGAGCTTCAGCAAATAAGTGAAATGTGAAAAACAGAAAACAAGGCTTATTATTTTGTTAGGAAAAGCTTTTTGTGTGCGGACTATGTAAATCCTTGGGTTGGGGCTGTTGCTTTCTTACTAGCATCAGAAAATAAAGCTCGCATTGTGTCAAACTCATCCTAATGACTAGGACTCCTCATGTCCGTGTAAAAGCCACACAGTTTGACTAGGACCATGAGGTAATGTACAGTAAATAGAGGATGATGTTAGAGAAGAGATCTTGCTGACAGGAATAATGTGATTCAGCTGCTAATGACTCAGGGCTTTAAGAAGTGTTTTGGAGTCGACTTCAATTTACAATTCTCCTTTGAATTGCACTTGCTTATCATTAAACCCTCCCAGCTGAAAGCCTCTCTCGTACACCTCAGGACAGGATAGCATCTTGCCAGGAAGAGATGTGGATAATGTTTCACTCAGAGTGATAAATATTCCCACACGTATCATAAAGCCCCAGTTGCCATGGATGGACTCTCCCCTGGGCCACCCAAGGTGATGGCCAGCCCCTCCTCCCACAGTCCTGCCAGGGACTGTGTGCCTGGAACCAGGGTACATCTGGCTGCTCCCCTTGGCATTTCTAAACTTTGGTCATCTTCAAAAACAGTCCCTGGTGTGTGTCCATTTTTCCTGTCCAAATCTGAGGATTATTACTCCATCTTGAGTCTCTCTTCTGGAAACTGGGAAGCCTACTGGCTGCTAGGGAGGCTAATGGGGCTTTCGTGCTTTTCCCTTCAGTTCTCCCAGTCTCAGCACTTTTATTTCCAGCGCAGGCCTGGATGCTCTCTGGTCTCTCAGCCTTGCCTCTCACACTGGTGTCATGCACATGTCTGAGAGGTGAAATAGGCACTCCTAGTGATTTTGGTTGGTGTTTTTTGTATCCAGCATTTCCAGTGTCCTGTATTTTCCAAAGTTGGTTATTGCATACCAAAAAAAAAGGGAACCAAAGCCTCCCTAAAGGCTGAGCAGGAACAGAAGAAGACTGAAATGAAATATTTCTGTCCTGCAGAGCAATTCCAGTATTTCAGATTTTTTTGTCCATTCCTGATACAAGAACTGCACATACTGAAGTTCCCTGCAGAATATGTGTTTCCAACCCCGACAAACAATTGAGAGAAACTAAAATATGTACTTCCTGATTACCTAACTAAATAATTTCTAACACTTCTTTTTATTGCATCTTACCGAGCTGCTCCTACAAGACCAAAAGCCTTTCAAGTTTAAGCTGAGACCTTTCATTCTTCTTAATTTTAGTGAGACTTCTCTCAGGTCCTGCAAAAATGGAGACTAGAGATATTGAAAAACTTCTGCTACAGCCTGGGTTTCCGGGCTCCCAACCATTCTGCAAAACCCTCAAAATTTTGTGGTCTCCTAAGTCTGTGGCAGTCCATATGGAAGGACCATCCTGGAAATCTTGACCATAGAAATCTGGATTCCTTAGTAGCCTGTAGGCAGGAAGAAAAGCAGTTTCCAGTGGCCACCTTTTCTAGCAGAGCTTCAGCTAAACTCATATATTTCTGAAAAATATCCTGCTATGGGCAATTTTACATATTTAATAGAAAAGGAAACCAGACCTGATTATATGGAAATTCCCAGACATCTCTATGCATTTCCTGGCTCAGGATGGAAAAGAACTATGAAAGTCTGCAAAATCAGAGACCAACTTTTGAAATCTTCCTCACAATAACAATGCTTCAGTTTGCCTATCTATAAATTGTGAACAATTTAGATGAACATTGCACCTCTCAACCTCATTAATATCTGAAGAGCAGTTGAGAGTCTCTGGATGTGCAAAGAATGTCTCTTCTCATGCCTGCAGTGGGAGATGCCTTGTTTGTGATGTTCTATGAACCTCCAGACTTCATTCGTCTGACTTAAAACTGTAGTTGGGTGGTTTTGATGTCTTAGGGAGATAACTCAAACTCCCCAAAGTAGAAAATCAAGTTGAAACTTATTTCTTTCATGTGGTGTCTTATGAATACATGCTGTGGGTGTTACGTTTAAGTACAGGAGACTGATACTTTTGGAAAATACTTTTAGCACACACTGTGTGGGTGAGAATGATTTCCCTGCAATCTTTGATTCTCTTATTTTTCTCAACCAATTATGGTCTTCTAAGATGAGACCATGCCAATGGGCATTCTTGAAAGTTGGGAAAGTTCCTGTTCTGTGCTCAAGAGAGATGTGTTTCCTTCCTTTCTTTCTTTCTTTAAGGGCTAAGCAGTTACTTGGATAACACAGAAGTCCTCAATTATAATCAATTTTCTCTCCATCAAGAAGTAAAATTTGTGAATCTCATCTGCATTGAGTCAAAGATCATATGTGATTCACTCCTGAACAGGAGACAAAGGGGAAAAGCAGCATTCCTGTAGTAGTTACAGTTACCAAATTCCCTGCAAATTCTCCAACTCTAATTTCTTTAAATTTGTTAGGAACAAGCTCTACCTTTCTGCCTGTATGTATCTTCAGGTTGTAAAGGCAAAAGAAGGATTGCACTTCCTTCTTTTCTGCAAACTCAGCTTCCTCTCAGTCCCTTCTGATGGAGGTCTTTGGGCAACACAATATATAAATATTTATTGCTCTGCCATAGAAAAGAGTTTATTTGTCTTCCCAGGGGCACTGGCCCCATGAAACATTATGAGTTTCGAATATTTTACTGCACAGTTACTCAACTACACATTCCAGCTCTCTTCATTATACAGCAGCTGAACATTACATTCCTCCTCAGGGATGCTGAAGTGTTCTCATGCTTTTCTAGAGCATGTTTTTCAGGAGTCACACAAAGTTATTTTTTTACTAACTAGAGGTTATAAACATCAGTGTGCCAACAGACTTCAAGGCCAGGTGTCTAAATTTGACCAAAGCGAGCAAACCATCTTCAGAACCTATTGCAATGAAGTTTGTAGTTATGCAGAGCTTTTGTTTCACTGTACAGTCAGCCAAGTCTTACACAGAGAGACTTTTGCTTCAAAAAACCAAGGGCTGCCTACTCACTCAAGAAGAACTTCCATATTGCTGTTGGAGTCTTTGAGACTGTTCTTCTGGGCAGGAGTCAGTGGTGCTACAGTCACCTTCGCCAGTCTGCAACAGTTTTACTGCAAGAAGGACAAGGACTGCTCCAGTCCTTGCTGCAGACTTGCTCAGAATGTATGGCTTTAAATAAACTCAGCAGGCCACTGTTTTCTGGCACGCCTCATAAATCTGCCTATATAAGTCTCAGTACATTCTGCCATCTATTACTCATGTCCATATTAGAGATAAAGTAATTCTCTTTGAAATTCCACCGCTGCCAAAAAAAAGTACATCATAATGCAGAATAAATACTTGTTCATGTTACACATCCTTTATTTTTGTGTTTGACCCTTGCGTGGGAAAAGGTAGGAAAAGGTGGGAAAAAGCTGACAACTTCTCGTGCTTTTTGGGATGGCTCCTGCAAACTTTGTGAGCCCAGGTGGAAAGGGAGGAAACTGATTTTGCAACACCTTGTGAAGTGAGTTATATCTTTAGCACAATATTTTGGAATAATTCTTGCTCCTTTGCTACACACCCTGGCACAAACCTGTGCCAAATTAAAATAAATTAGCAACATTTGTGGGTGAATTATAAAAATATCAGTTGCTTACACAAGCTTTAAGTAAGGCTTTGCATCTTTGATACAAACACTGCACTTGTCTAGAGACTTTGGGATAACCTTTGATGGAAGTTCTCATTTGGAAATTTTCTTACTTAATTTCAGGTTTCTTTCATCCCTCACAGTTTGAGGACACCTCGCCTTTTCTCTGAGCCCAGTAGCCTGCAGACAGAGGCTGCAGATGGACATCAGGAAAGCAGGCAGTGCTGTACAGGTACTGAAAAATTAATCTAATCACTTTTGGGATCCATTTTAGACGACTAGACAAAGCTTCAGCCATTTCCCTTGCTTGGGCCAGTGTGCTTTCTCTAATTAGAGAGGTAGGTTAAGTTATCTTCTCATTGCAGCAATTAACACTTGCAGTAACTGCCAGACAATTTTGTAATGATTCAGGAAAAGCATCCAACTTCAGAGAGTGTTCCTATAGTTCTTTGTCAGAGATGAAAGTTCACATTTCAGTGAGGAACAAGCCACTCCAGAGTGCCATTAGACCATCCTTGCTCATAGTGCACATCATGCTGTATATTAATGTTCTTGCTATAAATATAGCATTCAGTTTATCCCATACATCTGATTTTCACATCTAAGCAAACAGCCTTGGGTTAGAGTTGGGCATGTAGACAAAAAGCGTCACAGCAAAGGTAGACAATAGAGTACTCCACTTAATTCAGTGCATATTAATCTTTCCTGTAGCTGTTCGCTGCAGTGAAATTCACCCATTTGGCTGCCCTATAAACACTGAGACTGCATGTAGCAATGCTAATGAATAGTTTCAGGCACTTATTTACAGAACCTAAATAAAAGAAAAACCAAATAAAATGTCTGCACACTTGCCATTTTTGTTGTATTTGAATGCTAGACAGCTTCCTGTCTCCTGCAGCCTCAGCAGTGATTCTGAATGTCAAGCAATAGAAGCAGGGGTGCATTGCTTCCTCACCATGGCATACATGTTTGATAAGCCACTTGTGTTCCACGTTACTCTTCTTTTCAAGAGATTTTAAGGGGAATCATTTCAGATACATGCAGCTGCTGTCCTGCTTCTTCATGGATTACCTTTTCTAGCTTTTGTCTTTATTCACTGTGTGTCAGAGCATACTTCTCCTCACATGCTTCTCTTTCTAGGAGAGGTATGAACCACAATTAGGTGTATGTGGCAATAGCCCGCTGTTAAGATATGTTTACACATTAACTTTTCAAAAATACAAACATATAGCATGATTTTATACCAGGAAAATAGGCTGCATCACTTTTTATTTTCATTTGTTTCAGTGTGACTTAACATTACCTGCAATCAGCCCAATTAAATAAAGCTGAACAAATTTTAAACTTAACTAAGTGTTTACATACGTACTTGTATGGGTTTATCTGGATTGTTTAAAACTCTGCATCCCGGTCAAGGCTTCTGTTAATCCTGTACAATCCCAATGAACTCTGTAGGCACAAGTGAGAGAAGAATGTGGCCTGTGACATTGTATTGGCAAAAAGAAAAGGATTGTTGGAAATAAATTCTGAATAAAAATGCAAATAAAAACTGAAACCAGTCATCTTTTAGTAGACACTGGTCTGGAAATCCTTAACCCCCAAAGTAACAAGCAAGTAAAGGCAGGATTGTAATGGAATCATAACCAAAGCTTCTGCAATTTGCCAAATAGATAACACTTAATAACATGAAGTGACAGCAATCTTGAAATTCTAATCATTTAAAGCCATCCACATTCAGAAGCAGGTTAAAAAATAGCAGCACAAATTGATATGATTCATGTAAAATTCTCCTGGTCTGTCTGTAAAGAGTATCCTGTTAAATGAAATATCATTAAAAGCCCCCTGCTAAGAAGCAGCCATGTGATACACAGGGTCTAGCCATATTTTAAAAATACATCCTCTACTTAGAATGGAATTCAATGAACATGGTTAATTCACTGTATATTCCTAAATAGCTAGACTGTGTCCCTAATGCAAACAGTGGAGGGCACATGGAAAAGCTGCAGTAGTCAAGTCAGACAAAAAAAATATGGATTAAAGTTTTAGCAAGTGGGCTAGAAAGAGCATAGGTCTCAGCCCAGCTAGATTCCAAAGACAGTAGTAAGACACTTTAATTACATGATTGATGTGGGCTTCAAAAGCAGGTACCAAATCCACAATGACCCCAAGGTCACAAGCATTATCTGAAGGATAAAAGAAATACCACAAATGGAAACTACCACAGATGACACCTGAGACCTCTGCGCCAGTGAACTAATCAATAGCAACTCAGTTTTGTCTGTGTTAAGTTTAACAAAATTTGAAGTTACCCATGATTAAATATCACAGAGGCAATTACACAAAACATCAAACTTCTTTGTAGGCTCTGAAGGGACTCAGAGGACATCCGAATATCGTCTGCATACAAATGACACAGAAAACAGGGCAGCTGAATACTGTTAAGTAAGAGAAGTATATAAATAGAAATCAAAATTGAAACCATAGGAGAATCACAGCCTTCCTAAAGAATGGATTCCCTCCAGCAGAAGTGAATTTTGTCAATACGTATAAAACAGCGAAGACAAACTAGTCCAAGCTCCCAAATGGAATTAAAGAAAGGCCTGATAAATAGTCACTGGAAAGTCAACATCTAGTAAAATATATGAGCTGCTAAGTAATTTAAATATTTTATTCACCTTCATTAATACTTCTGGAAGCAAGAGCTCCCAGTGAAAGAAGTGGTTGTATTCCATTTAAAAGGAAAAGCTTAATCCATGTAGATGAATCAGTGATGTGCTTGGCCTCTCTCCGTAGGCATCCGAAAAATTGTTGAATTTCAAGAACCCACTAATATGGGACGACAATCTCCGATCAATGATTTTGTCTCTGAAAGGCAGGGCAGCAATGGCTTCCAGCATCTCATCTACCTCTGGAATTAGAAAAAGGCCAGACACTGACAGAAAGTGGAGTTAGGTCACGGTTGAAGGAGTGAGAGTAACTTTGTGCACACATTCAGGCCAGATGGAAGCTCCACTTGACAGGGAAAACATCAGGACAAGAGTAAGACGAACAAGCAAAGGTCTGGAAGTGGGAAAAGTTCCAGACAAACGGTGGCAATGGCCAAAAAAATCTAGGCCATTTCCAAAATTTAACGTGGGAATTAATAATGATTTATGGCTGTAAAACTGACGTTAATTAAAGCAATTTTAGCAGTATCCTTATCGCTTCAATTTGATGCTATTACAGCTAGCTGGGAAGAGCATACAAATTACCCAGAGAAGGACTTTTAGCTCACCTATGGGGTTTTTTTTCCCATCTTGTTTGCATTTCTTGACCATGTTAGTGCAGGATCTGAGCCAAAAGCAGTCACAATGGAATATGAATAGAGGATGAAAACTTACTAAAACACAGAGGGATTGCAAGCAAGGACTGTAACAGAGTTCAACAGAAGGCAATATCAGGGACGAGAGCTTAAAATGATCTCTGAAGCAAAAAAATTCAGAATATCAGGTACCTAAATTGAAACCTGTGTATAAAGGTATACTGGGGATTTTATGTGTGCTTTTGTTTGGGCTTAGTTTTGGGCGGGTTTGTTTGTTTGTTTGTTTGTTTTTAGACAGATCTAACTGATCCCAAATACCAAATACAGAGAAAATAGATGCAAAGACAGTTGTTCATAAAAATCAATTCTTGGTTTCTAATAAATCAGGACAGGGAGGAGGAATCAAACATGGACCATATGTTTCTTCTGCCACCTTGATTTAGTGGCAAAAAAAATGACCTTTGCCCTTGGGTTCAAAAGTCCAGGCCTTCTGTGAGCTTCCATAATGAGATGTCAGCTGTAAGGCAATAACATAATGAAACTCAGGTGTGGATTTAGCAGGACAGCCAAGGGGGATGTGACCTTCTCCTCTTCCTGCCATTACCCCTCTCCCCTGCTCCTACTTCATGCATTCTGCCTGCCCACCCCCATGCCAACACTGGGAATGGGGTTGCCTGCCTCTGGGTCCTTCTGTGAGTCCAGCAAGGAGGCAGGAGTGGCCTAGACCCTGCAGGAGAAGATCCAGGGCTCAGTTCTCCTGTGTAGTTCAGGTAGTGCCTGCCCTTGGAATGGTGCTATCAGCCTCTGTTGTCTACAGGATTAGGTGCAGGAATGGGCTGTGGGAGCCTGCTGGAAATACTTCCCATGCTACAAATATTGACTGCAGAATGTGAAGTTTTGCTTCCCACCCCTGCCTCAATGGCCTGATGCCCATAGGAAGGAAACTCCAGAAGGTGCATGGAGGGTTCGACTTGCTCAGGTCAGGTCCCAGGTCTGGACAATCGGTGCTTGTGGAGATGCAGCCACGGTGGGTGAAAACGTCTGTGTGAGATCCCATATGAGTAACAAAAAAACAAGTGAAAGAATTAGTAACTTGATAAAAATTGTCTACATTTTGCATGTGAAATAGAAGGTTTTGGACAGTAAAGACTGAGACAAACCCACTCTATGTCCTCAGGAACTCCTGTACAGAACAAGATCCTAGTTATACTACCTGATTGCAAAAAAATCCAAACCTGCATCATCGCTAGACCAGGGAACAACCTTAACTGCACGCGTACATGGTTTGAAATATATCCTTATTTTAACTGTTGTGAGTAGTTACAATGATCACCACTTCTTCCTCTATTTTTTTATGGAATTTTCCCTTTGTTTTCAGTTTTATGTTTGGATTTTTTCTTATTTGGTTTGTTTTGAAAGGTTTGGGCGGTTTTTTTCTGCGACATCATCAGAAATACAACTCTAGTATTTGCATTTGAATCCCTTCTTGAAGTTCCCTCCTGGCTATGTGGCATATAAAAACAGCTCTTAACTCTTTCTAAAAGCTTTGCCAGGTCACTAATTCTTTCATAACATTCTGGTCTTTCTATAAGACATAAAATATAATGCAGACGTGAGTGTTTCACATTGTCTCCTCACCACCAGTATTACATGGACAAAATACATGGCCCCAGAATGACCTTCTGGTTAGTCCTTATTGGTGTAGCCATACTTTCTGGTTAAATATTATTTAGATCAGAAATAAGACATGCAAACACTGGTATTCATGAAACGCTTCTAAATTTTTTACACACCACTTTCACATCTCTGATTTTGGAATTTTGAGACACTTAGGCTTCAGAAAGTTGAGAATTAGGCTGTCCTGTTTTGTAAATCTGGGAGAAATAGTTTCTGCTAGTTTTCAGCAATATCTATATGCTTATGCTGCTACGAATTTTTTACATGTGTATCTTTGATCCTATGGTTGGGGCTGATGAGCTGATTACTCTTCAGTGGGAGAAGTGGATTTGGAGCAGTTCTTATTTCTCTTCTTTACCATGTTTTCATATTTTTGGGAAGAAATACACTAAGAGATTCCTTTAAAAGCTGTATTGTTTGAGTAGGAGTCATACAGGTGACCTCTGCCAGGTGTAGTTACCGTGGCCTGAGACAGCAGCCCAGCTGCAAACAGCTTATTACTTGCAGCAGAGGTTGCAAGAGCAAATATTTGCAGGTTCTCCACTGGCAGCAGTTCACAGTCCAACATGCAGGAGGCAAGAGGCATTGAGCATTGACAGCTCAGGGGCAGCTAGGTAGGGTTTAGAAAGCCAGAAAGTCAGTTTTCTGTTTTCCGTATCAAAAATGCCATAAAAGAAAGGACTTTTCTAGTTCAAATCCATCCTGACAGGACTGGTGTGCTGGAAAGAGATACTCTACCTTTCTCTATCAGCATGGCCACAAGGTTGCAAGCTTTTTCACCCCTCTATTTTGTCCATTTTCACCAAAAATTCTTGCCTACCCTTCAGTGCAAGCTCCAGAGCTTCTGTAGCATCTCTTTCTCTTTGGACACTGACACCAGACCCTGGCCATTATGTTTACAGGCAGCAGTTACAGCAGATGCCATTGCAGTCGAGACAGAACCTAGCCCCAGGCCAAACCCAGCTGTATGGGGCACCCATACACATCAGCTCTGCTGGGGAAAGCTTAACATTTCCCTTCCTTGCCTTGGAGCTCTTGCCGAACACACCTGTGTGTGCTGGTCCCTTCTTGCCTTCTCCATGTGGCCCACAGTGTGCAGGGAGCCAATGCCAAGCCTCAGTGCAGCCGTATCCTTTCCCGGCCCTGCCAGGCACAGACACATGCTGCTGCTGCTATTTCTGTTGCTCAAGAGAGAGGCAAAAATAGCACATGGTACTTGTAATGCCAAGATTCCCGGGGCATTTTGGCCTGCCCGTGGCATGGCACTTTTTATGAAGCTATTTCCTGGGTCACCAGTTGACCTTGGAAAAGGAAAGCTGGCCCTGTCTAAGCGAACTGCCCCAAAATATTTCTGCCATGAGGCAGGGCTGGTGGCCTGGTATGCACAGGGCAGACAAGCAGGGAGCTGTCTAGAATACCAGTGACACGTGCTGGCAGAAAATCACCACTGCATGCTTTTGCTAATTTGGCTATGCCTCCTTGTGCTCATTTCTGAACTGGCTTAGACCTGCCTTGCCTGGTAATCCAGCCAGTCATGACTCTGATACCTGGATCATGGAGCCATGGCTGGTAAGGGCTGCTGCAAGAGCTTCCAGTGGCTTCTCTTCCCAGCAGAACTTGCACCATGACTTTTCAAAGCTGTCACTAATTTTTCGTTCCTGTAATGCATGCACGAGGCTGCTATTCTTTCTTCTAGTGACACAGGTAACTTTCACAGGTAATATAGAGAAATTTTATCCTTCCTGGTAGTCAGGTTAGTTAATGCACTCCATGGTAAAAGACTTGTGATTTTTTTCATTTTTTTGAATCTTTCACAGCTCCACTGTTTGCTGTAAGGCTTTGATATCTAGCAAAAAGAAATACCTTCGAGTATCAGAAGTCTTTTTTTCTCTAAAACTCTCTTCTGCTACAACTGAGCTACAGGTATTAAAGAAGTTAACACATTTCCTTCTCTTGAACATGTACATCATAAATACAAATTATAATTTTAACCTCACTTGAAATATTCCTGATTATGTAATTTCACTATTGTGCTGGTTTTGTCTGGGTTAGAGTTAATTTTCTTCACCGTGGCTGGTGTGGGGCTGTGTTTTGGATCTGTGCTGAACACAGGGTTGATAATATAGACATGTTCCTGTTATTGCTGAGCACAGCTTGCACAGAGCCAAAGCCTTTTTTGCTTTTTGTATTGCCACACTGGAGAAGAAACTGTGGCTAAATGGGAAGTTGGGAGGAGACACGGCTGGGACAGGTGACCCAAACTGACTAAAGGGATGTTCCAGACCACATGGCATCACTCAGCATATAAGTGGGGGGACAAAAGGGAGAAGCAGGGATGTTTGGATTGATGGCATTTTGTCTTCTGAGTAACTGTTGCTTTGCTTACATGCATGCCTTTAGTTTTCCCTATTAAATTGTTTTTGTTTCAACCTACAAGTTTCCTGGCTTTTACTCTTCTGATTCTCTCCCTGATCTCATGGTGGGGGAATGAGTGAGTGGCTGCTGGGGCCTGGATGGGTTAAACCACAACAGCTATAATTAAAATTGAAGCTGCAAAATAAAGTACTAAAAAGTTGGAGAATGATGCAATCAAGGTTGGCTGTGCAATCATAGGCGGTCTCTAGTCAATAGGAATTCTGGTACTATTTGAAATAATCTGTTTGAAATTGCTGATCTTTCTTCTGACAGCAGGATCCCCTGCACCACAGAGCTCACAGATCAAAACAGAATTTGCCTGAGAAATAGTGACTCCCTCATCTCATGGTCTTCAAGTCTGGTTCTTTAGGACTGAAGAGGGGTCAGATTAAGAGAAGTAGACTGAATTTTTGCTTGCTTGTTTTATACATGATATTAATTTCTCTGCTGGGGGATAGAATAATATTGCTTTCGAACATGTCAGTGCTGTGGACCAACAGGCTCCAATCTCAGTCATACTGACTTGTCTGCCCACAGATCATAAGCCCTGTCTTGACAGCTGCATATCCACCCTTAAGGCAACATTGTAAACTAAAAAAGCCCCTCAAATTCTAACCCCTGTGAGCGTTGGCCAAAGCATATCACCTTTATTCCCTGCTTTTCCACTATGGACTACAAGTATCGGTTATTTTCATTTAAAAGATTTGTATGCACCTACCATCATAGTATTTGGATGCATGACAGTACCATTCTCAGCTAGAAAAGAATCCAAATAGGACCAAAGAGAATATGATGGAGCAGCCAAGAAAAATTTCAACCTCTTAAATTTGTTACTTTTGTAGATTTTTTTGTTAGGGTGAAGATCTTTTAAGCCAGGCTTGCTGGCAAAACGCATGATAGCCATACAAATTGTAAAGCCTGGCAAAAGTGCTTCCAAATTAAAGAGTTTGAAATCAAGACATGATGAATATAGATCACACTCAGATCCTTCAAACATTTGCAGTTTCAGAAGCTAACCTGGGCATACCCTAAAGCATAAGTCTTTAATTTCTCATTAGACACTAAGGACTATAGGTGATTATTAGAGAATAATGCTGTACTGAATGCATTCTGAATGGCTTGGATGCATTGCATCCACCAAACCAATGTGAGAAGGAAATGAAGGCCTTGTCCTGTTTTCAGAATACCAAAGCCAGGTACCTTTGTGTTGATAGTTTCAGGAGTATGAAAATTACCACACAAATGACAGTTCTTTAAAAAAAAATCATATAATAATAATAATTATAATAATAATAACAGAAATAATAATGAATGTCTGTGGCAGCTAACCTGGGACCCAACAGCAACATGTGCTTTTTTCTCACTGTGAAACATTTGTACTTTCTGCACTCAGCTGGATATGCTTGTGCCACAAATTTGAGGCACCCGAGGCTCTGATTCCCATGACCTATTAAGAATCATGCAAAGCAAAGTACTTGTATAGCACAACAAATTCCTGTCTTTGTATTTCCTTCCTGACAGGCAGGGCCAGAGAGTTAGAGCTCTTGTGCTGCTTACAGGGCTTTTCATGCAGGAGTTATTCTCAAGAGGCTCTTTGCATAATGTTTAAGATCCTTTTAGATAGAAGAGTGGCTAAAAAAAAAAAATTCTTAACATAATTGAAGGTAAGGTTTGTCGTATAGCTTGGAAAACACTAAGACACCAAAGTATTTAAGAATTAAGGGCAGCAACAAATTTGTACATTAAATTTTGAGCATGGCTATATTCCAGCACTGAAAAATAAATATTGTCAGTGACAATACAATTATGACCATTGAATAAAAAAGATCAGGATGTCTCAGGTATTACTGACCAAATGCAATGTAATAAGGATATCTTCATTTTGAAACATGATATGCAAGAATGGTAAGAAAATCCACTCATTACTCCAAATAAGAAAATCTTTGGTTTTTATAATTGATAACAATGTTACTTAGAACTTGAACTTCTTCCCTTGAGATTCCAACAGACACCAAGTCAGTTTCACATTACCCACATCAATTGGTTTCAGCCACAGCTTTATAACCAAACCCCAGAACTGGTGCTGATGTAATCAAAGCTGCTATTTCTATGAGTATGAAAAAGGATTCTCCCAGGTTTATATGCCAAAAAAGCAGGCAAGACTTTAATCAGTGATGCAAACAGTTTATGGCAAGCATCTGACAACAGACAATTTATATAGGTAAGAGAGAAATTACACCAAAGAAAATCATAATAATTAATGGTCATAGCATGTTAATAATCTAATTATCAACATCGATGGCAAGAGAGAGAGCTTTGATATAAACATGGAGTACACCAGTGGATATTAAATAGACAAGTATTACAGAAAGAGTGTGGCTGGATTTAGGCATGTATTGGCTGCAATACTTACAAATTCTTAACAAAGTATCTCGTGTCGGCATAAAGCATGACCATATGCTGAGACAAATCTGTCAGAAGAAACTTTAAGTGGTACATAACTATAATCCTAAGGATTCTTAGAGGAGGAGCTGCCAGTTTTGATCAGCTAGAACCGCCTGGTTTACTGGTAATGAAGTAAAAGTCAGAAGCACAACCCTCAGCTCATGCAAGATCACTCTTAAGAAAGAGTTTGGCTTTCCATCCTATACACACACACACCACTGAGGGGGTCTGACACCAGTTGTAAAGTCAGAAATGCCCGTCTACAAAATATCAGCAGGAAAACAGGCTTTTGTGGTTGGAGATTCTTAGAAAGCAACTCTCTGAGAGAGATCTGGGAAGAACAGTGTGGGACAAATTCATTAACATGTCTCTCAACAGGCATAAAGGTTTTAATGGTTGCTACTTAGAAGCTCATTCAAGATGCTAGATGAGCCCATTTGTACACTACTGACTGACCTGTAGGTCCTGGGCTGGTTTTTGTTGCCTATTTTCTGCCTGTATTGGGGCCAGCAGAGTGCATCTGAATGGATCTCAGGTTCTCTGAACTTCCACTGAGCTTCACTCTGGGCTCCAATGAGCAGGAGTGGAGCAATGCAGTTCAATTATAGGATCATCCACGTGCAGTCTCCATGAGAGACACACATGAGATCCACCCAAGGAAAAGGTGAATAAGCAACTAATTTCTTAAGCTGCACAAGGCCAGTTATGGAAGGGCAGAAAGAAAAAACGAGAGGCTGTGTAGCCAGGTGTCAGTTGTTTAGTTATACATGTTAAACTGATGCACTCCAAAGCTGTCTTTGATTTGGGTGAAGTCTAGCCCACTCTTTCCTTGCCTTCCCCACTGTGCAGCTTCTTGGAACAGGTACCCTGCGGGAGTAGAGCCTTGTGAAGTAGTTCCAAACCTAGGACTTCCTCTTTCCAAACCTCAGCCACATGAGCAATTTGAGTCTGCTTTAGGCTGTCCATGGCTAGGTAGCACTTACAGCTTATAACACAAAGGCCTTTCAAAAGAGATTCTGGACTGATTGTTCTTTCTTTTGCTACCATAACAGACAATAAATCCTGAGAAAATAGTGCAGGTCCTCTATGCATCCCCATGCTTTCACCTCCTCAATTTCTGGAGGAAATGAAAAGGCTGAGGCAGAAATTTTCCAGGTTCTTTCCTTTCTTCTCTCCCTCTTACATGTGCCTCTCTGCTGGTCTCTGGAATCTGCTCTCTTTTGGGAAACCAGCCTATTATTTCTGCTTCAGCTCTCTAAAACAGCTTCCTAGGCTTTGGTCTCTTTCTTGTATCGGTAGGTTCTCATCAGCTTTTGCTCCCTGGAAACTGATCCAACAACAAGGAGCAAACTCCCCTGAGTTAGTTTTAAGGGCCAATGATTTTTTAATGGCAGTATTTCACACAAAATGGGCATCTTTGAGCAAGATGGTGAGAAATCATAAGAGGAAAGAGACAAAAACCTACAGAAAATAAATGCTGCTTTCCACTTATTGCATTGTATTTATTTACAGTTTATATTCTTACATTTGCATTATGGAGAAGAACAGAGCTATGTGTTGTGATTAAGAGCATATTGAGCTGAAGATTCAGCAGCATCTTTGTGAGGGCATAAACATGCTGGTGTCACCCTGCCACAGCCTGGGGCTCCTTGAGAGCTCCTGGGGCCAGGACAAGCTCTGTCAGAGCACGAGGGGCTGCCAGCAGCAGGCTGTGACACCCTTGGTGCAAGGGGTTGATGTCATGAGTAACTTCTGGTGGCAGAATGGACATGGCTCTGAGCAGCCAGTGAAGATGTGGATTCAGAGAAATGCTTGTGGAAAGAGGGCAGAGGAGACTTAGGAAAGAGACTGCATTAATCAGTATTTCTGTTTGCACTGAGGGAGATCCAGACTGGAAAGCCTCTGCACTGCCTTCTTTGAGGCTGCTTATTTCTTTTAATTACTAATTACTCACACTAATGAAGAGAAGGAAGATACGCTTCCAAGTATGATTAGAAAGTGCTTGGGAGCTAACTCAATGGACCTGCAATGACTTTCCTGATTTCTTAGTAAGAAATTGGATACCTCTGGTCACCTTTTTATGGTGTGCTTCTGAAGAATTTATGGGAGCTAAAATGAAATAAAATATTAACCTTACTGAGAAAAAAATATTAGGCTGAAACAATCATATGAAAGATATCCACAAACTGTCTGGTTCTCTGTGGAAGCTTACTTCAAGAACATATATTTATCTAGAGGTTTTAAATGCAATGCTTATATTTGATATATGAATCCTAAATAGCATTTACTTGTTTTTCCTCTAAATGCAAGGAAGTAACAGCGAAGACAAGAAAATTTAGCAGAAAATGCCTAATTCCAGGAAGGGTAGCTGCAACTTATACCATGTTTACTGGTTTTACCATATCCAACTATTACAGTCATCTGGCAGTCAGTTGCTGCCAGAGAAGAGGGGAATGAGGATATGTGAGAGGTTCTACTCTGCAGACACACAGGAGACCCGTGAGCCTCTCACTATATTTTGCTCTCCCCTGTCCAGTTGACGAGGTGAGTGACAGAGTGACTTTGGCCACTGGCACCTGGTGTCCACCCAGGGACAACCCACCACACCGTCCTAGTTGCATTTCCAAAGCAACAGAAGAAAATACACATTGAGTTTAGCTTCTAAATTTCTTTTGGAATGTTTGGAATATTAAATGAAAGATTTTGATGTCTGGTCTTTGAAAGTGACTGCAGCAGAAGTCATTGACAGGAAAAAAAAACAACCCTACAATGAAATTTGCTGTTTGGCAGGTACCAAGCACTCTCAGCTTTCAGTCACCTGTGCAGCCAAGTGGAGAGAAGGGCATAGCCTTCCTCAGGCAGGTAGTGCCTGGTGCAGTTCTGGCCAGAGACAGGGAGCAGAGTGACACCTTGCTCATCATGTTGCTTGATCTGGTGCCCATGTGGAGAGGACAACATCAGAAGTGGTGAGATACTTGCTTTTAACGCTTGGCTATGAATCACACTTTAGTTGTTGGGATATTTTTGTCACCCTTTTCTCCCTTGTGCTGCTTTTTTTTCTGTTAAGGCTCTTAGATCATAGCTCTGAGACACAAACAATCAGTTATGGTATATCTTTACAATGTCTAATACAATGATATTCTGAATATAGCCTAATATTTCATTTACTACAGTATAAATTATACTACTCTAACAAATTTTGGGACTATGAAGGAAGATCCATTATTTCTGTGTTATCTCAGCTAAAATTCTTGTGCTGCATTAAACTCCATTTCTCATCCCTGTTATTTAAAGTAATTTACAACAAATGTGATGTGAAACTTCAGAGAAATCCCAAGCAATGCATTTTATGTTCTCTGACAGCAAAGAAAACTGCATTAATTTGAAAATCCAAATAACATAATCTGCTCCTAGTGCATATAAAGTTCAAATAAATGCTCCTCTTTGTACAGTGAAAAACCCCGAAGTGGCTAGATCTTCTTATTTACCATGAAGAAGGGCCTACTGACCTAAAAGCCTTCTATCTCAGCATGTCCATACTGACCATTTGCCCATCCTCTGGAAGTAGTTGAGCTGCAAAGGGACAAGCAAAGGGACAAGCTGTCAGTATCTCGGTACCCTCTGCACCTGCACAGCTCCCAGCACGGACTAGGAGGTGAGACAAGTGTGATTAGTGAATAGGAACATTCTCCCACCTCAGTAAAGGTCTTAGAGGCCTGCACTGCCTCTCTGTCCCTCTACTAGATGTGTACATTGTTTGAAGAATTCAAGCTCACTCTCTGCCCATTCAATTATTAAAGGAAATGAGAAAATCCTCTGTGTGGACCATCATTTTCATTTTTATAGTACTTACAAATAGACACAGTGGAGTAATCCTGACAAAGCTAGGTATCACCAATGCAGGAAGAACAAATAAGGAAAGCTATGGAAGAGTTAAGAGTGTTTGTTCCTGTGCTTTGATGGAGTAGAGGAAGTGTGGGTCTCTTGTAAAGTATGCTCGTGTACTTGGATTCTTGCTCACTCCTCTGCAATCTGCTTACCATTACAAAAGTCACCAGAGATGCAAAGTGCTGTGATAATGAGAGAGCTGTAGGTAACTTCCAATCAGTCCCCTGTGGCATATTTGGAGTTTACTAGCCATAGGATATAGTGATTGCTCCATGCAATTGCCTCTGACTCCACACTTCTCCTTCAGTAAATACATGCAACCATTGAAAAATGAAATTCAGGTTTACCTTAAAAGAGTGCTGAGCACATCCCTCTTTGTGTTTCTCATGTTTATCCATCTTGCAATCTTGGGAAATCAGAGTATTGGCTTTTGTTATAATAATCTCACTGCTGGAAGCAAGCATCATTTGGCTATTGGAAATTTTATGTAATTAGTAATTTATTGCTCCTAATTTTCTAAGATACCTTTTGCAAGTGAAGCTGCAAATAGCATCATACTAAATATCAAAACTCTGGATGCAGCGTATGCAACCTTTCTCAGACCAAAATTATACCTCTTTAGGAGTTTTACTCCCCTAACAATTGTTTCTTAAGAATGATTTCTCTGTATGCAAAGTGCTGGCATAAATTGTAATATAGTAAATTTTATAATTAATGATACATTTTAATTACATGGTTTTATCACAATTACATTTTTATCAATTAGTGAATGTATTACTGCATTAATAGTTTTATTCCTCCTAAGACACACACTTGAAATTACTTCATGGGATGAAGTTTTAGAAGCTATGTTACATGTTTCTTTTTTTCAGCTGTTCTTTGCAAGCTGCCCAGGTTACCTCTGGTAACCCTCTATGCAAGATAGAGAGATGTGAAACCCTTTCAGCCATCTCGTGACATTACCCTTAAATTATCGTTCCCGTTTTCAAGAGAAAGAGGAATGTGTTTAACATTTCCTTTCATTTTGTTCTGCTTTTAAGTATCCCTAACACTGTGCCAGAATTAAAGTCAAAAGTTAACACCATACTAATGGGGTTAATGTGTGGTCAAAGTCTGCATTTTTTCTGCCAGAAAAGCATTTGACATTATTCTTGTTGAATAAAGACAGTCAGCAGTGATATGTTACAAGCCTGCAGCTCTGAAAATGAAAACCAGGCTGTTTGCACACACTGATTGCTGTATTTCTTTGTTCCAGGCAGGGCAGGCTGTGCCAAGAGGTGGATTTTCCGTACTTCCAAGTGCCATGCTGCTGCTTTGCAGTGCAAGGAGCACTTTGGAGGCACAAGGGCCTCAGGTATAAATATAATGATGTGACTGTTTATTCTCTGTGTTGATCCACTGTAGCTCTATTCCAACTTTATCCCAGCTGATTTCCATGGTGTTATATTGCCATCGGCCTGGCAGCAGCATGGTGATGGATCAGGAATTCTTTTCACCGGTTTGTAGTGCACAACAGTGAATTTTCTAGGTAGCCTGTTCGGAGACCTCTGCATTCCCTTATGCTGTAAGACAGATGAGGATGAACAGGAGCCAAAATGAAAGGCAAAACCTAGAGAGAAGCCATCTGCCCTCTTTTCACCTCCTCACGGAAGTATCCTGGTAGTGATGCTGTGAGCTCTGGACCTGGCTAGAAAGGGTCAGCTGAGCTTAAGAAGGAAACATTTTGCAATGCATGGTTCCCCATTAGGAACTCAGTAGAAAAGGGAGACAACAGTGATGATGTTCCTCTAGTTTGCTTTCTCTCCTGGCTCCTGCCCAGAGGGAGAATTGGGAGAGATGAAGGTGCAGCCATGGCACTGGGAATCAAGGGGAGGGCCGATGTCTGTGGCCTCAAGGACATGAGGGTGGGGAGTCAGGGTATCTGTACAGCTGTTAGGAAATTCCCATGGCTCCAGGAGGTCCTACAGCCAAATGCTTTAAATTATTTTTGCCTTTCAAGGACTGGCAAGTGTCACCTACAGTACTGACACCTGCTCTCTCTTTTCAGCATGAGATTCACAGGTCCTGGAGTCAGACTCTTTCAGCTCTGTGCCCAATTATTTTAGAGAAAACATCAGCCACAGGCCATATTAGCTGTACATAGAAGGGGTTTTGAGAAGCTAATGTGTGTGCTTCTCAGATCTTCATCTTGCCCTTAAAGCAGAATTGATTATTTAATCAAATCAGACATACGCAGGTTCTCTCCATTGAGGGCTTTGCTGTGGGAGTGTGGATTTGGACCAGAAGGGAGCACCAGGCCACCTCTTTGACCAACCCTGTCCTGCAGACCCCAGCAAGATGGGCCAGGCTGGGCTTGGGATGGTGACCAAGGTCAGCCAGAGCCCAGCCATCCATAGGCACCCTGGGGCTCAGCCAGGAAAGGATCCCCTGGTATGGAACGGGATGGGGACAGCATTAGGGCAGTGCTGGCTCAGGGGGGCCCAGGGCCAGGCGGGGTCAGGGCTGCAGCTCCCAGTCTGCATATCAAAGAAGTTCTCATTACTAAATGAAACAGTATGTTTTGGTTAATCCAGTAGAGAAGGGGTACTTAATTAATTTCTACTGAGGTCTGCTGGGAAATTCTTCTAAGGTCTGTTAATTCTTACTGAGATTTGATCAGCAGGAAGCAATGCACTGGTTCTGCTCTGCCTTCATGATTTGCAGCCACTATCTGAGGGAGCAGGGTCATGGAAGGAACTCCCTGGCTGCCTGCAGGTAAGGTGAGGTTTGGGTAAAATGTGCTCACAAGCTGGATGAGAAGCTGCTATTTGAGTACCAGAACAGCACTATGTCTTCAGAGATGTAAATGGAAGTTACAGGTGAGAGCACAAATAAAAATGAATGGTTGGTTCCACATTATAACTTTTTCCAGCAGAAAATCCTGCTTAGCAGGTTCCTGATCTCTCCCTTGTCTCATGTCCATCAAGGCAATGACCACCACAATTTCCCAGCCCTTCAGTCAAGCTGCTGCATCTCTTTGTGGAGACACTCCTTGAACCCAGTCAGTCAAATCATTAATTTTTTGAAACAAATTAGGAAAAGAAAAAGGAACTATTTCAAGTGTAGCCACATATGGAGCACGCTGAGCACTTACAGAACCGTGGTTCAGGGGAAGTGGAACAGGGCAAACAGTTGTAAAAGGCTTCTATGAGCCTCAGAGCAACCTGGCACAGAAACACCCAAATGACCACAGCTCCCTACAGAAATTTCTCCAGATCATTGTATCACCATGGCTGCGACATGCTTTCCATTATAAAACCCAATATTCTGTTGTTTTTCAAAATCACTGGACTTCCTCCAAGCAGACCAGAACTGCAGATGCTGGAAGGATGAATCTGCTGAAAATTATTCATCTACAATAACTCAGGTGTTTCCAAACACAACGGATGCTTGGGTTTAACCCTATGAAACTGTTCTAGCAGCCTTTTATTTGGGGAAGGTTTCAAATTCAAAATTCCCCTGTCTTACAGAATCCTGATTCACACCCCACACAGGTACCAGGGGCCAAGGAATTGAGGCACATATAGAGACAGCCCTATTAAGGTTACATGGGCAGCATTAATTCTGTTATTTCCTAGCTTTTGCATTTTTACCTGAACGAGCATGATCTATTGCCCTGTGGGCTGCTGGAGGGAACCAGAACTCAGTCACCCAGTCTTTCTGTCTTCACATAACTTCATTAGCTCTGCATGCCTGTTATAGAAATGTCTAAATCCAGGTTGTTCATGTGAAGAGAAAGCAACTGCTTTAACTGAAAGCAAACTTTCTCTGATCACATACAAGATTATCTACATGTAAGTTAAACACAACTGCAGTTATCAATATATCTAGTGACAACTCATTACACTGTCCAATTGGTTTGGTTGCTTTGTTACAAGAGCCAGCCAGGAGCTAAATTAATCCAGGTAACATTGCTTGTACTTTTAATCTGATCCAAAAGCTGAATTTCAGACTTTTAAAGGTGAAAGGCAAGCATCTATCCATCAGTGGTACTACCTAACTGCCCATACTGGGTAACTGTGGAAATAATAGCAGACAATACATTTAATTTCTAAGGCTGAACAATCAGGAACCATTACAGGAATATGGAAGACACGAGTAAAGCAATTAAGATAAGTGGAATGTCTTTCATTACTTGTATCAAACAAGTGAAGTATTCAGAAGGATGGGCCAAGTTGGCGAACTTGCTCAAAATAAATGACCGATGCAACTTTCCATGTGTGCTTACTGAAACTCAGACATTGCTAGCCGGGATGGCTCCTTGTCAGCCTGCTCCCGTGGCACTCAGCTCCTGTTTAAATAAGAACATTGCTTGTTTTGAGTGAAATGAAAGTTAAACTGACAGTCACAAATGTAAAGTAAATGACTAAATTTTGTTTGTAGAGAAAGCTGAGCACTTATTCGCAAACACATAAGGAAGAAGTGGCTTCTGTTCAGTGGGACTGTTCCAATGTGGGTAGTTACTCATTTGCTGAAGTGTTCACAAGATCAGATCACAACATCCAGAAACTCAGCTGCTACACCCAAACATTTTTCCCACAGCACCCAGTTCTTAGTCATCGCTCTCCAGGGAGAGCAGACGGTGTAGAGCAGAAGTCATTGTGGTCAGTTTGTGGCTTATTTAGTAAAAGAACTTATCTTGCTCATTTTCCATGATTCATATTTCAAGACTGCATTATTAATTTCTGTCAGACTAGATTTATACTAAACCAAGAGCTGCAGAAAGGCTTTTCATTTGTTCTAAAGCCTAGTGTGAGAACACTGACCTCACATATATACAGGGTAACACTTAATTTGGGATCAATCGTTTTAAGTTTATCAATGATCAGTATTTTCAAAAGGTACAAATGATTTGGGATAGCTGCATCACAGAGATTCCTTCAGTGTAATACTCAAAAAGAAGGTCCTTCACCCTTCTGAAATGCCAGTGGCTCCCTGAGATGTGTCAGAAGGTTCAGACCCTGTGCCGTTTTGGAATATCTTTGCCAGTTATTTTAGTTTTCCTGGAGAGAAAGTGCCCTGTCTAATTTGCTGCTGTTTGCTACCACCACCATGGAGCCTGCAGTGCTTTTGGAGGTGGGAAAATAATGACATTATTCCCTGCCATAATGTTTATTTAGCAGTAGTTAACCGACTGGTAGTGCGCAGTCTTAAGACCAATGTTCATTCAATTCAAGAGCCTTTCTGCCTTCTCATTGCTGCCCGGAGAACCTCCCTGACCCCCAGGGCTCTTGGTAAGAACTGAGGGGAGAAGCCGTTCCAGCAGCTTACAGGAGCCACTGGCCCTGCAGAAAGCAGTGAGATGCCTTCATTAAACAATGCAAAATTTACACTACAAAACAACTAGGAGAGCTGTGGAAAAAAATGCAGTAACATTTTTTAAATACCTCAGTCAATTCATTCAAAAAATATACATTGGCAGGAGGAGGGGAAGTAGTTTAATAATTTTAATGGCCAATACTTAAGAAAAGATTAAAGGTCTAATACATTAAAAAGGAAACTCTGCTGATGGTAATCAGTTTTGCTGCTTTTATGCAACATTTTGTTCCGTGTTTGTGTATGAAATGAGGTGGGGAGGCGGGGTGGGAGAAATTTGAAGATTTAGGGAGATTACTGCTTTCATGGGAGTGTTTTATTGCACTTTGGCAGTTCTGGGTTTAACCAGAAAATCCAATTGTGGAAAAAGGATGAAACAATCTGTTTTTCCTCTAATCAATCACAAGGTTGCAGGACACATTAAAATAAATTTGCGACCACCATTCTTCTTCCTTCCCACTGCTGTCATAGCAAATGATGATTCAAAAGCTAACTGACAATTCCCATATCAGCCCTGATGCCTGCTGCCCTCCTCCTTTTACCAATTCTTATGATTACAAACAAATAACTTCAGAGCTGTTGCAAGAACATGGAGAAAAGTCTTCTGGCAGATAAAGCATTTTAATACTAATAAAAATTTAACCCAAAAATATCAGCAAAATTACAATCAGTCACATGAAGCAGTATGAACAGAGTAACAAATACTGCGCAGTATTCCTCCTAGCTTTTGCCAGCAGCTGCCTGTTATTCCTAAGCTGGTTGTTACCTCAGATAAAGCAACCAGCAATGAAAATCAAAAGCAGTATGCTCAGATCAATTCTGATTGCAGAATCATTCCCTACCATTGCAACAAACAGGAGCAGTGCAAGCCACCGTGCTCCTGTGCAAAGTCTCAAATCCAAGGTAAGTAAAATTTAACGTCCCAATTCAGGACACCAGAAATGTGCATCACATGTAGACCACTGGCAGACTGCTTGTGGTACCAAATCAAGCTGGTTTCTGTGACTGCCATGGAAATACCAGTGCTGAGGTACAACTCATCATCTAGAGGAATCATCTACAGGAATCTAGACTGGAATCATCTAGGCTATAAAGGGAGTGTTACAGGCACTACAGCCAATCCTTGCTGAAGAAGCTTTCTTTTCTGCTGAGCCCAGGTATAGAATAGACAATTGGATTTTAGGAAGTTAAATTTAGATTAATTCCATCCAACATTGACTTTTAGGAGAAGCAGTTATTTAGTAACTACTGTGTCAGTGATCCAAATTGAGACCTTTGCAAGTACGGAAGATTACAGACTCAGTTTTAGTTGATTGAGGTAATTAACACCATCTTTGGACAGCAATTTAGAGTACCTTGCTAATTACTATGAACAATTTCCCCCTGTCCACCAGAGACAGATCCCTGAACCCGTTCACAAGAGAAAGGTCCTCCCACACTTTTTTTTTTCCTGCGAACTGATTCTGTCAAAGTTTGTGGACTTGAACTCACTGCAGCATCCAGAGCCCAATTGCAACATCTGCACCTGGGCTGGACACCTGTGACATGAATGAAACAAAATCCCTTGGAGCACTCCAGGAATAAAGAAACCCATCTAGGCATACATACAGCACCCATAGTCAAAGGCTCCATTCTATGTCCTGACAAGAAGTCATTAGGATTTGTGAGGCCTCATATCCATGCCTGTGAGCATTGATATTAGATGGTACCAAGCAATTTTGGTTTTGTAACATAATTAGATAACAATTAATTGGGAGAGTGAAACCATTGGTTGGTATGGAAAAAAGTGCTGCGTTAGATTCTGTGTGGTGTTTGCTTTGTGCCATGTTTTCTAGAGCCTTCTCATTTATCTTTTCTCCAGTGCCTTTTATGAGCCCACTATAAAAGTGGTGTACAAAGGTTAAAAATATACAGTCTCTCATGCTTCAATGAAAATGTTCAGGTGTAATACTGAAAAAAGTGGTTGAAAAAAATCTTTGCTTTCCAGCATGGAAATGAATGCTGTATAAGAAGATAGTTAAGCAAAATACTATGGCCTGTTGCTCATCAAAAGTAAAGAAGCAGCGGTCAGGAAGGTTTTGCTGAGTAACATTTTAGTGAAGGAGAGGAAGGCAAACTGAAAAAGAAGCAGCAGACCATACAGAGACAGCTTAAAGAGGCACTGGAAATGTGGCCTTGAGAGAAGTCTTCAGACAAGATTCTGGGCTGAGAGCTGAGTAGCAGAGGGCTGAGAACACAAAAAAAAAATCACCTGATTGAATTCTCCCATCTGCAAATGAATGGCTGTGGTACGTGTTTTGTGTAAAATTCACACACAAAAAAAATTATCAGCAAAGATAACAACTCTGAGGATCATGTCTAGTTCTAATTCAGTCACATCCTTGAAAATTAAGTAAACTTTCAGGCAAAAGGGGTAAGACCAAACTGTTATCATAAATATGGCTTTATATGGGACAAAATTTTTCTACTGTTCATTCACTACAATCTTATGCTTGTTTGTATCTTTAATAAAAACAATAAAGATGCCCCAAGTTTTCATCATATGGATATATGGTGAATGTATGTTACTTCTAAAGTGCTGACCACATAAATATTTATCATACACATTTTTTTTTCTGTGCAAGAATTGCATTTAACTTCATCAATTCAATTTCATTTAAAAAAGACTAAGCCAGCATATTGAGCTGATTTCTGGCACAATGGTAAGATTTTTTTTCTTTACTGTCATTTTAATTCATTATATTACTGTGCTATTTTTAAAAGGTCCCATTTATATTGTACATTGCAGTTCCATAGATTAACAGTTGGAAACTAAAGATTAATTTACAGGAAATGCAAGAAAGATAGCAAAGTGTAGTGATACAAGTTATCTTTACAGTTATTTTGGATAACATACCACAAGATCTTTACCATGGCACATTCTGTGAAGTTTTGATTTTAAACTTCTAAAGGCAGGCGCTAACTATTCTTCATACTTCTGTGAAATAACATAAGTGTACTGTGCCTTATGCTAAATTACAGCTTCATTCTATTTTATCAAATACATCGCATGGTAAATTCTGGTTACAATTTAAAAAGGGGAAATGAATTGCTCTAAAGTACCAATAATAAAGCTCAGAGTAGAACATTACAATATTTCAGTTACAATTACAAAAGCGAACCCAGTGCAGGTGAACAGCAGCTGAAATTTATCACCACCTGATGGCTGTTCAGTGGACCATGTGAAGGGAATTAACTTGTCTGTCCAGTTTGGAGCTGAAAACTCTCTGTATTCTAGAACCTGCCACCAAACCTGGCATACTCATTGGCAGAGATCAAGGGTTAGGTGGGTGTTGGCGACACAAGTATTGCTGTGCTTTTACCTGCTGACAGACTAAGTGCAGAACTTGATTTGCCAGAAACGATGGCAAAAACATTCAGAAGTTTTTAAAGAGCCCAAGAAACAAACAAACAAATTCACAAACAACTAGCAGACAGTTACAGAATTTGCACAAATTTTCCCAATTCTTTTTTACTTGGAGTCTTGGGCCTGGGCACTGAAAAAATATCTGTCTCTAAAAGAATTATATTCACACAAGCACAGGTTATGGTCTTGGGGCAGAAATTAATGGGTGAGATTCTCTGGCCTCTGTGATACAAGAGGTTAGACAAAGCGATCACGATGGTCCCTCTGGCCTTTTAAATCTAGGAATCTGTGATCAGTAGATGGAAATCAAACTGTTTGCAAAACCAGGCAATATCGCTTTTTGTTTGGTCTACACAGTGCCATCTGCGTTTGACATTTTATGCTGTAAAATAATACAGAGGTGAATATGCTATTCTGCATGTGTGTGGCCATTATCCATTCCCACAGAAAGCTTTTTGCATCACAGACTGTATCACACGACCTGGTTTAGGTCCCCTTCTGCTGTCAGTATGGCAGACAGCACTTTATCACTTGAGTAATGAAACTGCAAGAGGAAGTAAAATAGATCCGTCAGTGCTCTGTGGATTTTAGGCGTGCACTTGAGGAGTACATGAGCAAAGGCAAGGTTATTCTCTCTCCCTCCCTCTTCTTAGTCTCTCTTCTCTCACTCTGATGTATGATCAGGCTCCTTGCATCACCAAAATAAACAAGAAGCAATATCCCCACCAGGATTAGGAAAGGCTGGATGGGGCTCTGATCACCCTGGTCTGGTGGAAGTTGTTCCAGCCCACGGCACAGGGGTGGGGACTAGACGATCTTTAAGGCCCCTTCCAACCCAGGCCATTCTATGGTTCTATGATTCTGTGACTATACATGTGTACAGAACAACCAATTTTCCAACCATCGTCAAAAAAAATTTAAGTTTACCAGTCCTCCTGACTGTTCTGTTGGTCATGATGGAGTGGCATCAAAAACTGACACATGTAGTTTGGAGAAGCTGGATTTTCTTTTACTAAGGCTTTGATTTTCTTCAAATGAGAAAAATTCCATAAAAAAAAAAAAAAAAGCCATAATACCATCAGTTGGATAGAAGATAGCACTGCAAACACAAATTGATAGACTACCTATCCAAGTGAAGCATACAATTAGTTCTGAATACCTTTCTTTCAAAATTATACTGATAATTGGCAATCTTATTCACCTGAGTTTGCATTTGGCTAAATGACAGAGAATTCTATTAACTGATGCATTTTTTTAAAGTTCATTTGCAAATAGCAGGATTTACTATTTGTGAGAGGCCAGATTTCTTTCTATTAAAAAAAGAGAAAATTATTAAAACAGTTCTTAAGGCATGATTCCCACTCCTAGCACAGTGTTTATCACAAGATTTAGGATTGTGGAATAGGCTTAGGAGTTGCTACTCAAGCTATGTGAACAGCAATACCTCCCTGTATTTTCTTAACCACCTTTTTTTTTCTCTTAGTTCCTGCTTATTTCTTTTCCTCCTCCCTGTGTGCTGGCAACTCTCTGCATCTGGTCACGTTGGGAAACAGCCTTAGAGAACGGACAGGGCTTAAAAACCCAACCTAAATGAACAATAAAACCCCAACAGTAAAAGGGGAAAAAAAGAAAGCTCTTTTCAAAACTTATTTTCCAGGATCAGAGCCCTTGTGGGGCAATGGATAGAGACATTCTGGCAGAGCAGAGGAAGGTGACACACAGGGCAGGACTCCTGTGATCTGCTCCAGTCATCACCTCTGCCTGGAAAGAAAGTGTCTGGACTGTCTTCAGGCTCAGTGAGTGACTTATGTAAGGAGATAATTTCAGCCTCTCTAGTTTTGCATGACAGGTATTCACTCTCTCTGCACTTGGGTAACTGGGCCATTTTCTGCTTACCCTCACTATCCCATGACAGTTTGCCACAAGTAGGTTCAGAATTTGATGGTAAAGTTATTCTTTGTAATGTACTTTATGGCCACCAATGAAAACCCCAAAAAGTAGGAAAGATCTGCACTGCGTACTAGATGTGGTGAAGTAGAGAATAAACCCCCCAGGACAGGATAGAACCAGCTATTACCTCTCCAAACTCTTCTCAATGTCTTCTGTTAGTCTGGAAGAGAACAGGATAATGCAAAGTTTTGGGTTTAGCAAAATAACATCTCTGAGGAACAGTTTTTCATATCAGAAGCTTGGCTTCTGTTTCCCCTCTTAGAACACATGGCCATATGATGACCTATGCCAGGTACTTCCTGGGAAGGTGTGAGGGGGAAAGTGTTAAAGCCTATTTTAGTCTTTCCCCTTGGTGACACTTCATTGTTTTAGACTTGTAGTGATAAATGTGATAATGAGTAATGACATCTATTCATGGAACATCTGAAAGCAGGTCTGAAATGTCAGGATTTAGCGTGAGGAAAATGTGTCTCCAGCAAGGTCAGCTGCATTGACTTACTTCAGCCCATCCCTCATTAAAACACAGCCTGGATTTCTCGTAAGTCTGGGCAGAGCACATTCTCAGTCTCTCTGTCTCCTTCCCCCTGTGCCTGCAGTTTTTTTAGATGGTACTCAAAGGCCAAATTATGGGAATTTTCAAACTCATTGTTCCCCATTAAAATGCTAATTCTGCCTGTGATTCCTATTGTTTAATCCCTTGAGTGCTCTAGGACACGCAAGACAGAGTGCACATTCAGTGAAAGAGTGCTCACCCCGTGTGTTTCCCCGTCCCACTGCCAACAGCTAGCCAGGACAAATGGTGTGGCTTGGCGAGGGGACAAGAGGCTTCAGCAAGGTGCAGCAAACGAGCTGAACCCACTTGTCACACTGACTGTGCTTCTTGTATTACATGGATGCACCTCTTCTGCTCCAAGCTGACTTGCAGTGCCCATCACGAGAGTGCCTGAGTGCTTTCTGATAGTGCAGCAACCAGAGCAGCCAACATCTGTCACGTCCTTCTCCTCTCACCCTGCCCCCAGGAAGAGAGCCTGTGTAGCGAAAAACCTTTGGTAAAGAGAATTCTTTTTTATGAGAGCAAGATAGGGAAGCAGGATTGCTTTTAAAGTCTTTATTAGTGCATATGTCGTTGTAAATTTATATGGGGCAGGGGCGGTGGTCCAAAAATGTACTCGGAGAAGAAGGTTATGAAGGGATATGATGGTTCACAGCCTCTGGAGCATTTGACTCTACAAGGTTGGTGGACTCTTGTGGAAAGCCTTGATCTGAACATCGCTGTGCCACAGACTTAAAAGTGCCAACCACAGTCCTGGTGTACTGGAGTAAGACCAAGATTTTAAATCTGACACCCAAAATATTACCAGACATCAGCACCAACAGCAGCAAGCTGACCCTGTGTGGGTAACTACTGCCAGATGACATTATTGTGCTTCTCCATTGGTTTTGGTTTAGCTTTTGTAGACCTTAAGGCAGGTGAAACTAGACACTGACCTTTGCTTCCAAAAGAAAAGGAAGATTTGACATTTCCAGCTAGAAAACAGGATCTTTCCACTTACCATGACCAGGAAAGGACTTCATTTGCCACCTATGCATGTGTCTGGCAGAAAGAAAGATGCCTTCATTGCAAGAAGAGGAAGGGAACCACAGATAATGAATTAAAAGCTCCATGACTGAACTACTTTCTGCAAGACTGTGTATTCTCATTTTCATTCTGATACCTTTCACTGTAGAAGACATCTTTGTTCTACTGTACAATATTTTGCCAAAATAGGACTAGTGTTGTTTACAACCATGATCTAATGATACAAGTGAGTAAAGGGAGAGAATGTAACATTTATTAAGTCAAATAATGTTCTGGGAATTATGCTTTTGGATTTTGGCCTTGAGATATGACAAGTCCAAAAGCATGTCCATTTTATGCAATTCTATCAGTTTGTCTAGGAAAATATGTACTTTCTTCCAAAATACTGCCATTAAGTTCTACTTATATTTTTTGTGACTGTATCTAGTTTTTTAGGTCCCTGTTAAACACTGACAGTTCTTTCTGCTCCTCTGACTTCAGTAATTTCTTTATACTTCCTGAATCATTTGGTTTTTATTCCACGATAAAATTACCATCCATGCTTGGCAGACATTGCCTGAGAAGACTGCAATACTGCATACATGCTCACTAGCTAGTTTAAAACTTTAAAATTTTGACCACACTGAATGGTTTATTGTGTATTTTTTATTTGCTTTATATTAATTCATTCTGATTATTGCTGCCTTAAATTAACATTCAGGAACTTTGGCTATATACAGCTAAAATTATATTTGTTCATATGCAAGTAGGCAGATAACAGAATTTAGTTCTTAAGTTTGAACCTCACTCAAGGAGCCTTGCAATTGGATTGTGTTGCTCTCTGGAAGTGTGCACTCTTTTATTCTGTGACTTCCTTGAATTTGTCCATAGGACCATCCCTTTCTAAGCTGTGCCCATTGTACAGACCGTCCAGTCATCCAGCATCAGTAATTAACACTAAGGTGATCAGCCTGACTTTTAACAATGAAAGATATCCTCTTCTTAAGTTCATCAAGAAGAAAGACAAATTACTTAATTAGTATTGTAAGGTAGGGGTAATTATTTGCTTTCTCTAAGCTTAGGTCTGCCTTTTGAAGATCTTTTTGGTTTTTATCAGTATTTTTCAAAAGCAATTACAAGAAAAAAGGCAGAAAATCACATTTAGCAGTAAATATTTTACATATTTTATTATGCTGCTGAAGGCATAAACATCTGTAAAATTGTTGTATACAAATATATCACCCTTGAAAGACAAAAAATATACAGAATGTTAAACCATTGTTTTTGTTGTTGTATTTCACATGTTTTATTGCATTAATTATCATTCCTTTCTTGTTAACTGCAGTTAGGACATGGTAACAAATCTGTTAGACACCGGAAAAACATCCAACCATCACTGTGTTTGTGACTTGGCTATATCCATAGCCCATATTAGTGAAACAGGGTCTGGCTTTAACATAAATGTACCAGAGGTGTACGTAAGAAGTTATAACTTGAATATATACAGCAGACATTGCTCAATCAAGTGTCTGTGCTACTCAGTTTGTACAAACTGATGGATTCACAATATATTGGCTTCCTAATATTCAATGACTGCACTCCTTGAGTACTATAGTTTGTAGTGTCATAGGGAACAGCCACCTGACTCTAATGTTCATGGGGAGGAATAAAAAAAAAAAGGCAAACCCAAGTTTGCCAGCACATCTTTTATTGGTCTAATCCTCTCAGGCCACCTGTTCTGTAGCTGCATAAAACCAAACAGCTGTGAACCCAGCGAACTCCAGGAAAGTGCATGAATCCAACATTGCAGATCAGGAGCCTTGATGTGACCTAACTCCACTTTCAGAAACAAAACAAATAAAAACCAAAGTGGTGTTTGCATGACATTTTTAGTGGCCTGAAAATCTGCCATATCATTTTGCACCTAATCTGCAGCTGACAGCAAGTCCTGATCCTGCCCTGCCCTCCCAGCCAGCCCCACGGTACCCCCAGCTCCCTGGCAGAGAACCCAGTGCTCTAGCACCAGTTTCAGCGGGTTTTGTTCGGGTTGAGCCAGGTGATTAATTCAGCTCACCTTGCAGCCACACAATCATTATATCTGCTGGAGGAAAGGCAGAGGGAACACACAGCCAGGTACAAGCAGATTGATGGGGGACATTAGCCCTTTCATTAGCATTTCCCCATTAAATGGGGCAGGTTAACATGAAAATGGATGCTGAGAAAAAGCAACACTTCATTTCCCTGGTGGTTCAATAATCTGTATAAAGCACTAACAAATTCCCACACTCACTAAAGTCAAAATGAAACAATGTGGTCACAGGTGAGAATCATGTTTGGTAAACTTTTGAGTGTGAATGTGTCAAAACCACGGCAGAATGATAGAAAAAGGTGAAGATATGTTCTAGAGTGCAACAGTATGTATAAAATATTACGCATGTGTCAAAACAGAGTGAGATTTTCCATGCACTTCAGTTCAATCTCACAGCTTGCTTAATTGATTTGGATGCTGCTTTAAAAATCTGCTTCCCATTTAAAGTTAAAGACGGAAATTTGAGACTTCACACGAGTCCCTCAGCATTGACCTCATTCACACGTTTTATAAAGTAACCACTCCGCCAGCAAGGACCGAAGGACAGGGTCCCAAAGTCTTTATGTGAGAGCTGAGCGTGTCATTTGAAAGAAAAGAGAGTCCTCTAGTGGAGAATTCCGATTTTTACTCTCCACGTAGCATTTGAGGGATTTCACTTTTAACTGGGTTTGTGATACAAAAAATACCCCATCTTACAAGCCCGTACTGAAAGTACAGCCAACATTTTAAATCCTACAAGTTCATGCTCATTGTCAGCTTCTTCGACAAAGTTTCTGGCTCTTTTTACTCGGGCTTTTATTTTTCTTTGCTTGTTTATTTGTTTTGATTTGGTTTTAAGGAGATTACAGTTGTACTAGGAATCAAAAAATGCATACATGCTTTAGTAATCTTACTTTTTTTTGCGATTAAAAAAGAAGTGTCATCTGATAAAAAAGGGGAAGGAATCACTTGTTTTATGTGACTCTCTCAACAACATGAACGATCAAATGGAGTGTCGGGAAATTGCTCAAACACTCTTGCAAACAGCAAATGTGCTTCCAGGAACAAGAATCAGTTCACAAGTAATGTACCAGTAGCAGAAAGTTAAATTAGCAATGAATATCAATCACAACGAAGCACTCAACCAGCTCTCGATGTGACACAACCTGAAGGGACACAATGTACTTTGAAAGGGCACTGATGTAATAGGATGAGACACGGTGACCTTTGTATGGTTGCCTTATTTGCTACACGGGCAGCAATCAAGCAACTATAAACAGCCTTGAGATTTTGTTCCTGACCTCTCCTGAACATTTTTCATTTAATAACGTGTCAGTGGCTTTTACATTGTCCCTTCCTGTTTGGACTGCACAGAGGTGGGGAAAAAAGAGACCAAGACAGATGGCAAAAGCCTGATCTCATGGACACAGGCTTTTGCCTGTGAAAGACCTCTGTGAGTTACCAGGGTTTAGGAGACAGAACCTGTGCTCGTGTCAAGAAGAGGAGCCAAAGCAGTTCAGTTCATATTCTCTTAGTTTCCTCTGACATATTTTATCTTAGTCTGATATTCCTGTTACCAGTCTTCTATCTATCTTACACCAGACATGGAATTTCCTGTGCAGGGTGCAGCCTTTATTGTACCTAATGTACTGACAACGCTTGCAAATATATCCCAAGACTTGCAATTTCTGGAAGTATTTCCAGAGACCAGCTTCCAGACCATAAAATTTCAAAAGAATGTCAGCTTTTATTTAAGGAAAAAAGGGGAAAGTAAAAAAAAACCAAAAAACAAAAAACAACCCCCCCCCCAAAAAAAAAACAAGTTGAAGTCTCCAAATCTAGAGCATAAATGCAAAAATACAGAATATATTACTCTAAGTATGTTTCATACTTTTTAAAGCCCTGTGGCACTGCTCTGAGGCTCGAGCTGTGATTTCTGAATGTCTGGAGCTGTCAGTTCTGTGCCTGTGATAATTTCTCATGTAGAGACTTTATTCTCTGCCACACAGCTCTGGCCACTTCTGAGTTGCAGGGCACAAAGTGAATTTGGCAGACAGCAAGATCTGTCTGTGTTTGTCAATCACACTTACTAAAATGTCTCTCCTTATTCATTACATCCAAATGCTTTGTGAGTAAACTAAGAGTGAATCGCAGAGCAGAGGATGTTCTAGTGTTCTAGTGGTTGGAGGGCACAGTTTGGAGTAGGAACAGCTAATTCTCACAGTATTTTTTTTCCTCCTGGCCTCAAATGCTGAAGCACTGGGAAACAATCTTCAGCAGTATTCCTGCACATTTCCTTTCTAGTATTGTACCTGTGCTATCTCTCCTTTCATTTTCTGCCAGGGTAGCAATATGCAATTGCTCATCTGGGCAGAAGTATTAGAAAATCTGAAAATGCAAAGACAAAATAAGTGTAAAACAGAATTTTTCTTCTAAGTTCAATGATGATTAAATAAGATAAAAAAAAACCCATTATAAATACTGTTTTTATATGATGTTTCTTCAACTGTATTCCAAATATTTTGCATCCTTTTCTTCTTTCTTATATTCTAGCAGATGGCATCTCTGGGTGGATGTGCAGAGACACAGGACTCTGGCAGTAACCTGTGTTCAGTCTCATTTATTGTCCTGAAAATTCTCATTAGGGTTAATTTCATCCAACAAGAAAATTGAAACTACCTTAAATTACATGAGATTTCTCAAGTAAATTTTAGTTGGCAACAAAGTACACTGCCATTCCCATGGCTTCTCACTGGGTTTTCAGCTCATGAGTTTTCTGGGTCTCAAGCATTTCCAAAAGTACTAACTTCACCCTAGCAGGCCTCATCTCCCCATTCAAAGCAGGAATAGCAGCAATTCTTCATTAACCCATCATTACCTTAATATGCTAAGCTTATGCCCTGCTTAATACTTCATTAGGAATGGAAGGCACACATAACCTATGGGGGCAGAGAAGAAGAAAAAGGATCTAAAATGCTTTGAATAAATTGCAGAAAATGTACTTTGAGTTTTTTGAAGCCTAGTGAAGAATAATTGTGCTGTGCTTCTAAGAGACTTGGAGGGCTTTTCCCACGGATCCTCTGAAGACTTGATCACTAAAAAGAAGGTAAATTAGACTATAGCATAAAGTGAAGTCTGCATTTAGTGCTTTGGGAACTGCTTGTTACACGGTGCCAGAGGTTTCCACAAGAGTGAGCAAGCCGTGAATGCAGCATTATCACAGAAAGCAATATAAGCACAGCAGACAGAGTTGTTAAGAGACAGCAAAGCTGATTTCAGGTCTTTTTCTCAATTTCTTAATATGGTTTTCTTCAGAGAAAGATAACCACTTTTCTCCAGTGAAAGATAAACCCCAGCTTTTACTGCTAGTGCCCTAAAAGCACCAGAAACTACTCCCTTGAACTCTGTTTTAATCCACTGGAATGCTCTCACCATCACCTCCTGGTGATGACAGCTTTTCTACAAGCACTCCTAGACTGAGGCATAGAAAGGGGAAAAATCAATTTTCAGTATGAAAGAGGGTTGTAAGCCTAAGTTTCAGTGGTGGACTGGTGTTGGGGGTTAGTGGTTTTTTTTCTTTTTCTCAGAGAATTTTCTTCCTATTTGTTGTCAGGGAGATGGTGAATGGACAACAACCAAGAGACGAGACATGGCCAAGCTGGAATGGTTCTGGGGAGGAAGTGGGGTGGTTTTAGCAGTTTCTTGGCTGGGTGGTGGGTAGTTTTTGCCTGGTTGGGAGCAGGGATGGTTGTGTGGTGCTTCTTCACGTTGGACCTCTCCTGTGCAGCAGTTTTCAACACTGCCATGGAGCTCTGCCTGCCACTGGCTTGAGAGCCTGCTGCTTGCAAGAGAGGACGAGAGTTCTGGCTGCTCCATTGTCTGAGACTTCGCTGGCTGCCAGCGCTGAGAAACCAGCCCAGTCCATGTGGGTGCCTGGGGAAGTTGTCCCCCTCCCCAAGAGCTGCAGCATGAAAGGCTGCCTGGAGGCAGAGCAGCACCTCTGCCAGACCTCTTCTCTTGAGATGAGGGAGAGGCTCTATCAAGGACTATCCCAGGGGAGGAGAAGGAAGATGATGATGATGATGACGACACTGAGAACAGTTATGTGTGAAGAACCAATTTAATTTTTACTTATACCTCAACATTTTCCAGGCTTAATATTATAAATCCATTTTCTGACATGGGGTGGAAAGTTACTATTCCTGTACACATGCAGGGAGCTTTAACAGGTGCCACGTACAGGAGGCAGCTCGGACATGTGAGGGGGGAGGAGACCACTGACATTAGGGCCTCTAAGCAGACAACCCTTTTAGAGAATGGAGGGAAGCTCTGTCTCTGGGGGGACTTCGCCTGACAGCCGATCAGGGGAGAGAAAACTTCCACCACTGGGCTGCAAGCCACTCCCCATAGAGGCGAGGAAACTCTGTTGCCTGGGAAGTTTCCTATAGAAGCAGTTCACTGTGCCACACCGGGGTTCCCGCCGTTTTGGCTTCTTGAAGCGAGCGGGGGCTCACCTGGAGGTTCAGCTCATTCAGCCCCGCCACAGCTCGCCTTTTCTCCCTGCGGTCCTGCTTCTTCCCTGCCTGTCCTTCCCGTCCACACCTGTCCGTGTGCCCTGCTTTGCTGCTTCCCCGAGACAGCCCGTCGCTGCTACACCCTGCTCCGCCGTTTCCCCGCCACCGCCGGGCCGCGGCCGCAGCCACCGGCTTCGGCACCGACTGCCGCCCCGCCGCTCACGGCCGCTTCTCCTGCGCTGCCCAGCACCAGCCCACAGCAGCCAGCCCGCAGCCGTCGCCCGCCGACAGGGCAGACACGCAGCCGGCGGCTGCTGCTGCTGCTGCTGCTGCTCGGAAGTCGCGCCCAGCCGGTCACAGGAGCCGCGCAGGCTCGCAGCACACGCTCCACCTGCCGAGCAGCCGCCGACGGGGCGAACCGGGGTTGCGGCGGTGGCGTCCTGTCCCTGTCTCGTTTCTCTCTCCGTCTCTTTTTTCCCCTCTCTGCTCTCTTTTCTGTCCCACTTCGGTAGGAACACTCACTTTTCTTTATCAATAAACAGCTCTCAGGTATAATATTTGCTGCATTTGCGCTTTATTTCGTCTGAGAAATCTGTTAAAGAGAATCCCTTGCGATTCCCTTACAGTGGAACGTGACAACATGACACCCTCCATACGGCCTTAAAAACGATTATAACACCCCCTAGGTGTGGGTGCAGAGCGGTGCAGTGGAAGAGCAAATAGGTTGTAAAAACCCCTGCTGCCTGCCTCACTCACGGGCCTCCCACACGTTTGAACACGGCGCCAGAAAAAAGAGGTCCAGATCCAGAAGGGCAAAGGAAATGTTTAGAAGCGTTAGTTGACTTACCTTGCAAAGCAGGTGTTAGAAATGCACTGCAGCACCGTCCTGTTGGTGTTCCTGTTGGAAGTGTAAGGTTTCTGATAAGGAACTTTCAGGCAGGTAAAAAGCCGCTTCTGATAATTGTGAATTTCAGCGAGGTCTATGAACAGAAGGTGACAATTTGCATCTGTGCAATATGCAGTGCTACAATATCTACAGAATGAACTTGGTTACTACTATTACTTAATATGCTTTTTCAACTGGAACACCTTTTTTCAATAAAGAGAAAGCACAAATGTGGGGAAAATCACATTAGATACTTTCACCTGTTAATTCAACTGACTTCTAATCCACTAAAAAGTACCTGAAGTGACTGATGTGAGTACCTGATTCTACAAGCAGTGTGCATAGGCTCAACTGGTATCAAAGAGACTAATTATACATATGTATTTTAAGTCTTTGCATAGATGTTTTCAGAATGGTGGCTTATATGTATTGCTTCAGTTTCAAATTCAATAAAAAAGAAAGTAAGATACAGTTAGTTAAGACATATCATATTTTACCAGTACCATTGTAGCTATCAAAATTAGCCTGGCTAGAAATGTCAAAGCTTCATTTCCTAATGCGTGAATGCACAACATGAAATATTGCTCAGCTCTGAGCCACAGTTTCTTTTTGAAAGTTATTGTAGTTAGACTGAAGAGTTCAATAAATTTTTATACAGTATTTCAGAACCTGTTTTTTTTCTTTTTGGCCATATAGCATGTGTGGAACTAGTTGCTGATGGAGTCTTTTTCTGCTTCTGAGCCTTACTAGTTTAGAATATGGAATACTTGCTTCACAGAGTTGTACGTTTTGATACGTAACTGAAATAAATTTTAAAAACACTGGTTTATATCCTTTATGGACCTCAGTTTGGCATCAAAATGCTGCCGCTGAATTAGTTCTTGTGTGTTTTCAGTCATCAAATTTAATCCAGTAATTCAACTCTTAAACAAAGATGCTTTTTAGGGACTTGACAGCACAGGGTCATAAGCAGAACATGTAAACTTTGGCAATAACAAAATTTAAACCTCTTCTCTGTACAGTAGTGTGACATTGTGATAAAGCCCTGTCCTTTTTTGTTGTTGTTGTTTGTCTGTCTTGTTATTTATATAGAGATACATATTCTAGTAAAGAACTGTTACTCCTTTTCCTGTATCTTTGCCTGGAAGCCCCATCATTTCAAAGTTATAATAATTTGGAGGGAGGGGGTCATCTTTCCATTCCAGGAAGGTTCCCACCTTCCTTGGCAGACATCTGTCTTTTAAACCAGGACAACTGGCTAATGGGGATGCCTGTGTGCCTCTTATCATTCCTACTGCAGTCCACTTTATCCCCAAAAGCAGGACAGGCTGTTGCTATGACCTTCTTCATTTCAACTTTTGCAGATCCTTTAGGTATCTGATCTAGTATGCAAGAGGGAAAAAAAGCTTTTTTTATCCCAGTAGACCTATGCACTCAGAAAAATACATAAAGCACACAAAATTTCACATGTACTAACATATCTCTTAAAACTATGTAGCGCTTTACATCACCACATTTGCAAAAATTGTACAGTGATACAGGTTAGTTTATTAGTAAAGCAGACCCCCTAAGTAACATGTATCACCTTTTTATTTGGATTGCCCCTTTGACCACACAAAATATTGTCTTCCCTTGATACTGGCAGCCTATAATTAGATCTGTCCACAGGTCATTTTTTTGGTCATTTTAGGTTTAGGGTGTATTGGTCTTTTTTTGTAAGACAGTTCTAGGTCAGTTGCTCAAGTGGAGTGCAGAAAACATTGAATGGTTTGAACACATGTTTTTACACCTTGTGCTGGGAGTACTTGCTTTTCTGGGGTGACCTATCCGTATTTCATGTGCTTCTAAAACAGAGCTGGATTATTCCCAACCCTTATAGGCAAAACCAGGAGCAATATGGAAGATTCTCCCATGCTGGGTCTTACATTTTTGATTTGAAGCCCCTGCTGAGAGGACCTATAAAGGTTATGGTTACTGGAAATTTTCCTCTGGTTTTTCAGAGGTAGAAAGCATGAGCTTTGTGCATCTGTAGACAGTCAAATCTGTTTGGGCTGAATCATCAGATCATTGGTAATCATGCTGACCAGCTTCATGCTCACTCTTTCCTCTTGCTAGTCTGACCGTTCCTAAACATTTATCCTTTTTGTTTAATACTGAGATAGGGGAAGGAAGCGCTTTTTTACTTTTGGGTCTTTTTCCATTGAATTGCATTCCAGTCTTCACATACAACAGGGTCCTAACACAGTACAATAGTATTATTAACAAATAGTGCAGTTTGGCCAAGATGAAGTACATGCAACGAGAAAAAAATCACGTATCAGGCAATTCTGACAGATTATTAGCTCCTAATGTACATCAACTGCTTGAAATATGTAAAGAAAATGAGTGCCTTATGAATGGTTTTCTAAAGACATACCATCAATTGTTCATTTCCTCAAATATATTATAAAGAAACCAGAATCACAATGTTTTAAGATAACTTGCTGACAAAGGAAGCAACCCCAAAGTTCAGTCTCTGGCAACAAACAAGGAAATGTGTCCTGTCCCATCCATCCATCCATCCATCCATCCATCCATCCATCCATCCATCCACCCATTCTTCCCCCTCCTTGTCTCCACCAGCTGATGAAAATCAAACTTCTGTAGCAGGAAAGCTAAATTTAATTGCCTTATTTTCTGTCCTCTTTTTTTTTCTCCTTAGTTACAGGGATGCAGAAAACTTCTATGGTATGAATGCTTTGGGCAAAATACAAATGCTTTGTGATAAAAAAGAAATGCATAGGTAAGGAATCTGGGCTGAAAAAGTGTCCCTGCAAAAAGTTATCAGTCTTAAAGCTTATGAGATACAAACTAGAGGAAGTGATGGGTTTACAAGAGATTATCTCAGACAACCCCTTATGCAGGCAGTGTACAGGGGGACTTTTAATCAGTTCAAAGGTGGCTCAGTATTTTTATATAAACAACTTGTTTCCATTTCCAGCTAGCTGAGTGCTCCTGCTGCTGGGCACTAAAGGAAGCTCAGCAAGGGCACAGATGTTGAGAACTGTGGCAAGGTAGCCTCAAATGATTTAATATCTGTACTGTAAGAGAAGTTAATTTATCATGTGAGAATGAATTCAGAAAAGAACTTATTTCTGCTAATAAAATATCTTCTTACTAGAAACCTAGTTTAGGTTTTTCATGCAGGCAGCAATTTTTATTAATCTCTACCATTTGACTGACACATATTTCAATTTTCAGATGATTTTTCTGCAGTGCTGGAACAGTATATTAGCTGAAAAATACACTCTGGAATGTGAGTGTAAAGTATGCATCCATTATGCAGCAGCATCAAGGCAGAATTAGACTGCACTTTGAGACAAGATATAGTATCTGTCGCTCCTGTGAATGAGCCTTGATTAAATTAAATTCCCTACAGGGACAAAGGTTCAAAAGTTCCTGGTTTAATAAAACATACGGCAGAAAATGTGGGAAATAGTCAAGTATGTGAAGTGTTAGCACTGTAAATGGATCTGTTTCCCAAGTATGTGCATTTTCTCTGTACACAGCTACAAATACTTTGTTCTTAAATAACTCAGTGTTTGCACTACTGACAGAACATGTGTGAAATACCCCACAGTGGGCATAGGTACAGCTTTGTGTACACTTTGAATGAGGAATGGAAATTTCAAGATACCACTGCAATCTGGAAATTCTGGGATCTTTTATTTAACTGAAATATATTTGAAAATGTAAAAGCCATATATTACTCATTTTGCTATTCAGTTCAACATAACTGTACCCAGATTTTCAGCCTTTAGAGAGCTGTGTTATCTTCTCTGAAATCTTTAATAGAAAACGCCTGAAAGTAGAGCTGAACTATTTGTAGCTTGGGAAGGTGATGGGAGGTAATTATCAGAGTTCAGGGTATGGTTTTCACATGAGCATTTGATAGTGTTGAGCAAATATAAAACCATTATATAAACCAAATTATATAAATTATATAATTGTATAAACCAAAATACAAACCCATTCCAGGTCCTGGAATGGAGGATGACCTGCTCAGAGACAGTACTGAGAATCCCCATGCTACAATAGTTGGATGCATAAATGGAAGGAGATGACAGAGGTTTATGGTTTTAACCATTTGAACTGAAAGTGTGGCCAATTGTAGTGCATGTTGCTGCACTTTTCCTGATTTTTCCATCCTAAGGACTCAAATTGTTTGGTAGTGTCTTCTGGGAAAAAACCGAATTGTTTTGATAAAGGAAATAGCACTTCAAACTACTCATAATTTTCATGGACTGCTTTTCAAACTTGTTCATATATCTGAATTTTGAGTCAAGTGGTTCAAGGAAAAAAGAAGTTTATTTCTCATTTTTGCTAAGAGACAAAAATCCCACCCAGAACAACAACCACCACATAGAAACAAAATCCTTCCACAGGCTTGTATTGAGACACAACACCACCAAACACAAGAACTGAGTGAATAATTTTATACACCTTTTAAATGTACGTTTCCACAATTCTTTTTCCTTTCAATGAGCATAGGAGCATGATTTCAGAAGGAAGGATAAAACCAGCAGATTCATCTTCCACAGAAGAGCATAACTGATCACCACATCCCCTGTGAATTCTGTCAGGACACTGTCAGCACTAACAGGTCTTAATTGTCCTGACCAGCTTAGCTTCCCTGGGACACCCCCACAGACCGCCCCTGCCCCTGTTCCCTAACAGGGCTTCCCTGGTGGATCTCAGGTTCATGTCGTCACCTTGTCTCCAATCCTGCCTTCAGCCTCGGCTCCTGTCTCATTCCTGCTGCCCCTGGATGGCCCTGGCCCTGGTTCATGCCCTCTCCTGTGTCTGGGCTCCTGACAGATGCTGTCACAAGCCTCTGGCTCTGCTGACCCCATCCGGTGAGGGCATTGCCTGTGCTAGAGCTACCCTTGGCCCCTGGCTCATCCTCCCTTGGGAGTAGCCCCACTGTCACTGTTCCCTGACAAACAGGACAAAAGTTTACTGAACTTACAGCAAGGGAAGTTCTGGATAACCATTAAGAAAATTTCCCAACTGTGACCTGTTTTTAAGGCTCCTTCTAGTCCTCATTTCCCTGAACCTGTGAGGTGCTTGCAACAGCCACAATTGAATCTAAATTCACTGGTTATAAAGCTAAGGGGTTTTGTTTTAGTTTGGGTTGTTTGTTTTTTTTTTTTTTTCCTCCTGAGTAGCTCCAGGAGAAAAACAATACTCCAGGGTGTATTTGCATGGTTCTTCACAATTACAGCTGACACCTCCTCTTCAAAACTCTGCGGAATTGCTGCTCTGTAGCAGACCTGTAACTGATCTTATAATAAAATTTCAGTCAGCTGTCAGCTTTGGCACCAGTGGTGGTCCCACTAACCCAGCAACTCCTCTTTAGATTTTCTCACACAGAAATACAAGTGCATCTACAGACAATCTGCTCTTGATGCCAGTAAGTGCATCTTGAGACTTTTCTATCAGCCACTAAGGTATATTCTGGCCGTTTTCAGAAAAAAATGTAGACTAGAAAAGCCCATATGGAATTCTTAAAATATCTGTAACATTCCAGAGTAACAGATTTTGCTATTTTGCAAAATACCACTGCAAGCTTTCCTGTACAATGCATTTTGTATGAGGCATGAAAAAATTCCTGATACTGAGATGCCCAGCTGGGGTGTCTCAGGCCACAGCTTGTGTGACACAGCACCATGGCATTAACATGACGGCTGCCTCCGGACAAACATGTTAAATTAAAATAATCATGAGCACAAAGTGGAAAATAAATGAGTTAGCTCTGTATTTGCAATGGAAATCAACCAGGGCACACGAGAGCTTTCACTTTGATGTTCTCCCAGATTTGTATAATAGCTGTTTTGATGTTTGCCTGAGACGTGCCTCCATATTTTTCCAGCCCTGTATCAGGAAGGTGAATACAAATGTAACAGCTGACTCTCTCTTCTCCTTCACTTAAGACTTCCATTGTGTATTAACACAAGGAAAGTGACCCAAAAGCTGTATTACTTCAATTAAAGAAGTCATGTACAGGCAATATAATGGAGTAGGAGATAAGAACTATGTGTATGGTCAGAGGAACTATTCCGGTTACAGCTGAGCTCAATTGAAATTTTATTGACACCACCCACACACAAACACCCCCTCACCTCCACAGAGCTGCTTGTTCTCACCTTTAACTTCTGCCTTGGCCAGAGATCCCTGTCATTGGGTTTGGGTTTCATTTGTTCTGCTTTGAATAGGTTGAGGTTTGCAGGCTCTAAATCAGTTCTGAGAAATGACCCAACTGAAAACCCTCTTCATAAGAAAAGGGTTGTTTCAAGCCAACTCAATCTATAGGCTAGAGATCAATTAGGCAAATGCTTAAATGAATAGTACTGAGAGGTGAAATCTCTGTTGGCCTTGAGGTGTGGAAGGAGCAAGGGGTCGGGGAGATAAAACACTTCCCTGAATCTGCTGCCTGCAGCACAGCTCTGGTCCCCATTCCATAAGGTAAAAAGCATTAGCTAAAATAGAGAAATCAGAAGGAGATTCCCTCCTTTACAGCACCCTCACTAGCTGTCTTATTCTCAAATGACTGAAAGGACTGATTAAATCCTGATTAAATCAGTTTTAAGACACCATTAAAAAAGTCAGCTCTACTAGTGGGTCAGCTCTATCAGCGTGGGGTTTTTCTGTAACTAAGAAGTTGAATCCAAGTGTTGCTAAATGAAGATTTTTATGAAGTTGCTTTAGATTATGTTTATTATCAGGAATTTGGTATCTCCTGGTTTAGCCTCTCCTTTTTGAAGTGACATGCTTTTAAACTTGTCAAGAAAAATCCTTATAATTTAAAAAAATCTCTAAGAACTAACACACCTGTAATTACTAGAGTTCTGTGTTCTGCATCTTACTGCCTGCCTTCCATGTCTTGTTTGATGGAGTTTTCTCTAACATTCATAAAAAATTGAAACTCTTGATGATTTTTCTTAAAGTATGACATCTATCAAAGACCTTAAGATAATGGCAAAGATAAAATAGCATAGTATAGTTTCTTAGCCAGAGGAGAAACAAAAAATTCCAATTCCTGAAGATGCATACTGGCTAGGGTAGATTTTTCATTAGTATTATTAACTTCCTCTTTTGTCTGTCTTCCTTTCTGTTTTTTCTTTGGTTGGTTGGTTTTGGGTTGTTGATTTTTTTTTAACAGTATGCAGGTTTGATCACTCCTGTTTATAAGCAAGGCAACACTTGAACCCTCCAGCACATTTGGGGTTCTGGCTTTTGTAGAAATATGAAGTAAATTTTTCCTGGAAAGAATTCTTCTCAGGAAGAATTTCTTCATGGAAGGGGTTGTCAAGCATCGGAACAGATTGCCAACAAGTGGAGTCACCATCCCTGGAGGTGTTCAGGAAATGACTGGACATGGCACTCAGTGCCATGGTCTAGTTTTCAGGCTGGAGATCTATCAAAGGCTGGACTCAATGATCTTGGAAGTCTTTTCCAGCATAAATGATTCTGTGATCCTGCATGGAAAGGTTAAATTTTTTGCCACTAAACTGAAAGGAAGAAGGGCCTGATCTAGCCTATTTTCCTGTCAAAGTAGAAAACTCACTCTTGTAAGCTATGACTTTGGGCTTCATAAAAATGGGCCTGACTGTTTTCCTAAGGTGAACAGTTCCTTATCACTGGCCTGGGACCAACACATAGGCTCACTTTCCACTGCATCATGTGAATACCCTGGTACTGCCCACTTGCTTGGGTATGAGTGGGTCTCTTCTATTTCAGAGCAGTGTATTAATATTTCTAGCTTGGCCTTTGAAGACAATCTAGGTATTAAGTGTCACTTGTTTCCTCTGCTGTTTATCCTGAACTAGATCCTTTTCATGACTGACCCTGTGCCTGAAAGTGAAGGGCTAGCCTGTATCGGTTCCAGCAAGAGATACACTGGCTGCCAAGTTTCATCACACAGTTGCAGGCGCTGCACACTAAGGAAGGAGGACAAAAGTTACAAGATTCATACACTCCACAAACTCACTGAAGTCTTAGATTAGCTATGAAAATTTAATCTGGCCATCAAAAAAATGTGCAGCTTCTTGAGGAGATCACTGACTTAATTGGTTCATCTACAACCTACACTGTGGTTTAATTTACCAAAAAAAAAGCACTGTCGAATTGAGGGTAGCCTCTGGTAGTTGCTACCACCTCAGGGGAGAAAAGGATTACGAAGCAATTCAAGAAGATTGGGTGCACCTGCAAGGTGTCTGTAATACTGTAAGTCAGGGATAAGAACCTGAAATCAGGTGCAGGGCAGTATTTGCAGGCCTATGTCCAAAAAAGGACACAGACTTTGTATGCTAAAATTGTGAGTAAGGTTTTAGAAGAGCCCTCTTCTGGAACCAAACAGGTCTAGCATTATGAAAGGCAATTTTTTTTTTTTTTTTTTTCTGATTAGAAAGTGCTATATTGACAGACAGTATAATTGTCCTAAGATAAGACAGCCCCAGTGCTCCACTGTATGAGGAAGGAGATATTACTCAGGAGGTGGTGTGGGGTTTTCATTTGGCTGATTTGTTTTGTTTTCTCTGCCCCAGTCGTGAGATCACTGTCAAATGCTGTGTCCAATTCTGATATTAGTGCCTCAGAAAAGATGCTGAAAAATTCAGAATGGCCTCAGAGAAGGGCTCTGAGAGTGACTGGATCTGGAAAGGTCCAAGAAAGAAAAAAAAAAAAAGAAAACGAAAAACTGTAGTATCAGTAAGTATATGCTGAGCTTGCACTTCAGTAGAGAAGACTACTGAAGTTGCATACAGATAAATGAAACCAAAGGTTTGTTTTGTTTGTCTTTACAGGAAAAAAAGCCAACTTACCCAGGATTTCCCATACCAAGCAAAAATTCAGTTGTTTTCAGTCCCTGATGTTACCTCAAATGGGAACTGTGGCTTTGTGAAGAAACAGCTGGGGTGGGACGCAGAGGATCAAAGGCCAGGGCTGCATCGCAGTGCAGGCGAGAGGCTCGGGGCAGCTCCTGCAGGTCACTGGCCGGGCATGGCAGGACACCGGGGCCGGCCTGTAGCGATCCTGAACGCAGGACAACTGCTCCCAACACCTGGTGTGGGGCCACACCTGGGCACGAGGGTAGCGGATGGCTGCTCCAGACGTAAGGAAAGGGTTCAGCTGTGTCTTTGTTGCCTTTTCCTCAGCCTTCCTTGCCCAGCTACTGCCATGGCTTGTCTCCAGGTGCTGGGCTGGGAAGAAACAGCGGCACGGGAGGGCTTTGTCAGGGCAGCCCCGTGACAGGGCAGAAGGGCTGAACCACGGCTCTCTTCCTCCCTCTGTGTTCACTCACCCCAAACAAACTGATCAGGGATCCTGTTCACCCTTACAACCCGCAAGGCTGGCTGTAAATCAGTGAGCCTGAGCTGATTTACGAAAGCTTTAAATGTGTAGTAGGCAAGTATTTCCTTGGTGGATTGACTTAGCGGAATTAACCACAAACACAGCTGCCCCTGAAGCGCCTTAGCAAACACTGCGGAGGGTGACAGGCAGCTGTACGCTCCGCGGAAATTACCAGCCACGCGTTCGGCGGAATCAGCAGCGAATCCCAAATCGTGCTGGCCCGACCGGGATCGTGAGGGTACCACCACACCCCGCCACTGCCGCAGCTGTCTCGGAGCTCGCCCAAAACTGGTGTCAGGCGGCTGCCCCGGCTTTCCTCTGGGTGTGCTTTCCCAAAAGCGGCTGCTTCCCGCGGCCGGCGGCTGCTCCACCACGAGGCGGCGGCCCAGGCCGGGCTGTGGGGCGGGGACCGCCCTCCCTGACCGCCCTTTTCCCGCCGGGACCGCCCTTCGCCCTCCAGGACTGGTTGGGCCCTGCCCCTGTCCCTGTCCCTGCTCCTGCTCCTACTCCTACCCCTGTCCCTGCCCGTGCCCTCAGCACGGAACCGCCCGTGGGAGGAGGAGCCGGGCCCGCCTCGCTGCGAGCCCCATGCGGAGCGCGGAGCGCAGAGCGGGAGCGCCCTGTGGGCTCGGTAACTGAGCGGGGCGTGCGTTTCAAATCGCAGAATCACGGCACGGTTCGGGTTGGAAAGCACCTCTGAGATCTCCCGCTCCAAACGCCCTGCCCAGGCAGGGTCACCTGGAGCAGGTGACACAGGAAGGTGTCCAAGTGGGTTTGGAGTGTCTCCAGAGAGGGAGACTCTGCGCCCTCCCTGAGTAGCTGTTCCAGTGCTCTGCCACCCTCAGTGCAAAGTTCTTCCTCATGATGAGGTGGAGTTTCTTGTGTTTTAGTTACAGTCATTGCTCCTTGTCCTGTCACTGGGCACCACTGAAAAGAGTCTGGCACCATCCTCTTGGCACCCACCTTGGAGAAACTTACATGCATTAAATGAGGTCCTCTCTCAACCTTCTCTAGACTGAATGTTGTCCTCATAAGAGAGATGCTTCAGACCCATCATCAGATTTAGTCAGATAGTTACTGACCCATAATTATTTTTTTGTAAACTATTTAGAGGATTGAAGATGTCAGATTTTTGAGGCAATAAATACTCTTTTACTATGGTGCCATTAGAATACTGCCTCGGGGAGATGCAAATGTAGAGAGCTAGCTTGTGTAAATTCCTCATGGTAGTGTATTTAGCTGGATTAGTTCCTTTAAACAAATCTCCTTAGGCTTCAGTTTTAAATTAAGGTAGCAAGCAGCCCTGCTGAAGTTGGGGAAATAGACAATTTGGTATGGAAATTTATTGAATCAGGACTAGCCTATATATTCAGTCTCTTTGGAACATCTTTGAAATGTGGGTGGAAAACGCCTATACCTGTTTTACCTTTGGATTTTCCCAGTGTGCCTGTACCCACAGCACAACTCGTCAGCCTGCCAAAATGTGTGAAGAAAAGTAAAGATGCTGCCATGAGATGTGGTTCTGCCTCAGTGTGACCTTAGACATTTGTTGGCTTTAGCAAAGTTCTGCTCAATACAAATGAAGATCTGAAAGGGATAGAGGTATTAATAATTTATTATAAATCTGTTATCAATGGCAAGAAAAGCAAGCTGTCTAAAAATCAAGGCAAGCCATGGTGTTTGTCTAAAAGATTTTATGACTCAAGCTAAGATAGCAACAAAGCACTTTGAAGGTTAATTATGGACCATATGATGGCAGCAACAGGTGAGATGTGGTAATCATGTCATCACCACAGATGCTTTAGAGACTTACGTTTCCAAAGGTCTATATTTAAAAGATGAAGGGAGATGATGCAAAAGCTAGGAAGTGGTGAGAGAGAAAGCATGAAGAAAAACTCACCAAGTGAGCAGTTAGAAGTGACTCTTGAGTCAGTGAAATACCATTCTGCTTGTGTAGCATTGGACATTCCATTTTAGCATTGGACATTCCATTTTAGCATATAAAGGAATTCAGGTGTCAGAATGAGTCTACAAAAAAGAGATTAAACAACTAAACTTCATTCACACTTTCTGTTGCTAAGGAGAATATATGCTGATTTATAGTGACTATTAAAAATTGCCATATTATTTTGATGGCTTATATATGGTTCTAGCCCTTTATTGCTGACCACAAATCTCAATTCCTAAGATAATTTTAAAGTCAGTTTCCCATGAGGAAGGAAGTCTTGTCAGATGTTAGATGGAGCCTGACTAATTAAGAAACTGCTTTCAGGCTCTGCTAGAAGATCAGAGATTGTTCTTGATTTGCATCTTAATAAGAAATCATTGATGGTGTAAAGAGTTCCTTTGGTTATTAAAATATGACCTGAATATTGCAACCTGTTACAGATAAGCACATGTTGATATGCAAGTGGCACAGAGAGGAAAAATTCATTACACTTTTCTATTTTTTTAGTTGTTTCCAGTTCATACCATCTCTGCAAATCAAATTAAAGGACTTTAGCATTCTTATTAAATTTACTGGTCAGGAGCTGAGGAACATTATTAAGTGCTTTCATTTGCTGCTTGAAATATGGCAAGAAGCAAAGATGTGTAAAACACCAGTAAAGAGCAATTTTATGCCTGGTGCTTTCAAGCTCACCTCTTTAAATACTATTTACATGTCATCACTAGTCCCTCTTCATGTTCTTGTTGTCACCTGCAGAAGAGAAGACACATACAGCACAGGCAGAGGGGAATAAATCATAAAAGGGATGAAATTCAAGTGGAGGAGGAGGCAGAGTAATAATGAGATTTTATATAATGCTCTTTATCTTGAGTACTTCTTAAAGCTGAAGTGAACACTAACTGTAAACGAGGTGTTGCTTCCTTCCCTAGCTTAGAAATCCCTAAACTGTAGCACTATTAGGTGTCAGTCAGACTGTGGCATGAATCCCTAATCTGTCTCTGAAGCCCTGTGCATGTGTTACGCACGGAGGGTAATGTTACTAAGAGGTTACTCATATTCTTCTTTCACATGATGTAATTAATACAGAGAAGTGACTTCAAAACCTAACAGCAGCCAGAGTGGAGTAATTGTGGATCATCCCAAATCTCAAAGAATGTGTGAGTGGATGGTGTTAATAGCCTGATTATGTAGCAGCAAGGGTTTAAACATTGATTAGGAGGCACATAATTTTATTCATTAAGGGGCAGCTAGTTTGACAGTGAGAACCTTGTGGGGGAAGATGGCCTTCTAGAGGAGCTGTGGGACTGAGCAGCTTTTATTTCAGGGAGCACATGAGTCCTGTTGGATGCTACAAGTATTCATGCCTGTTCTGTAGTGCTCTGAGAGCATTTCCAGGCACCCTGACTCACCAGGGTGTCTCCTGCTCTTACTCTTTTTTAGGGCTTAGTGTTTTAGGAAAAAAAAGTTCTGCATTGTTTATACCACTACTGTATCTGTAGCAATATTTGTATCAGATGTCACAGGCTCACTCCTTAGAAATCTCGCATAGCAGACATTTATGTTTCAGAGGAATGGCACTTGGAAAAATCAGCTCCAAAAACTTCGTTGACCTTCTGTGAATTATGTTAAATGACCTGTATTAGAACAGAAAACCAACAGTAATTGTGTGCTCAGTTTTAGCTGTACAAGAAAAGGTGTGATCATACAGGTACACAGAAGGAGTCTGAGAAGACTATTCCTATAAAGTTTTAAGTTTCTTAAAATTTTCCTTTCCAGTTATTGATGATATCTGCTTTGGAAGGTTGTAATTGTTTATAACATAATTTCTGTTCAATAACATTGCCTCAATTCCCTCACTGTCAGAGATTCCTAAAGCACAGTTGTGTTTAATACTATAGAAACACAACCATGCGACAATTACTCTTTCAGAGAAAGTTCAGCTTTATTTGGGCTGAATAGCTGGAAAAAATTTAGATACTGTATGATTTGCAAAACATTTCTGGGTTTTCCTCTTTTTTTTTTTTTTTTTTTTTAATTCATCTGATAGCTGCACAATAAACTAAATTATTATAACACCAGGAATCAATCAGAAATCATTTCAAGATACAAGGAGACTGTATATATGCAAATATCTCACAAGATATTTCGTAACAACCCTTTCAAAATTGTAATTTGCAACTTGAAAGACTAAATAATCTGATTTTCTTAGAAGTGTATTTCAAATGCTTCTTGATTTGGAGAAACTGATACCTCCTAATTTGAGGGACCTTTTCAAGTCTGGACTAATCCCCATTTCCTTTTTAAAACCAGAGAGAATGCGTAGGAGTTGTTGCTGTGAAGATGCATTACCATCTTAAAAGCTACTGTTAAGACATTATTTAGAAATAATAAACTGGAGTTATCAATACTTGAACTAGCTTTAATTTAGCCATTGAAGTATTGGAAGTGGCAATACAAGAATTTGATAGGAGTAATTGGCTCTCAGCAGGTAAGCTGGCTAAAACTCTGTTCCTTCTTGCCATGGATGGCCTTTAATATAAACTTCTCACACTTGACCAGTTTCAAATTAACTTGGCTATCTCTACAGTGCTGCCCTAGCTAAGTTCTCTTTGTGTGATAACTGCTGTAAGTTTCTGGCCTAAAAGGGTTTCTGAATCCTCTTTTCTTTCTTTCTCCTTCATTCCAAAATAATAGTAATACATGCTCATTAACACAGCAAGACTTATTTTTCTTTTAGGAGCATGGTATTTAGTTTCTGTAGTCCAAGCCTATCTTGTATAAAAGTTCAATTCCCATAGATTAAAACCTTGCCTTTCTTTCAGCTGACTGGAGGGATTCAAATCTTCCATCCTTGAGATCACCACCTCGAGACTCAACACTGGAGATATCTAGAAACAGCAGATGGATTTCTTACTGTGCCAGAAGAAGCAGAATGAGTTATGTATTGTGCCAAGGTAGATAACCTGTTTTAAGACATGTATTTTATGTCAAATGACCCCTAGCATTATACTCAAGTAATAGTCAATTACTGCTATCAAGAGTGTTTACCACACTGCAGTATGTAGTGGTTTCTATTCCATATGCTTAGAAAATAGGTCCAAAGACAGACATTCTCATGAAAAATGTCCAGATTTTTATTGCTGTGCCATCTGTGCTGGATAATTCTCTAGTTTCTGGTTTACATTAATGGTATCGTGAAAACTGATGACAAAGAGCAGGGAAATAAGCACAGGTTATTCAAAATAATTCCTGCAATAGCTGAAGTCTGTGGATTTGTCAGATAATATTTGAACATTTGTCTCAAGGACAGTTAACATTTTGAGCAATGGTTTGTATGGAAGAGCAGGCCACAGATGTGGCTGAGAAGTGAATGGACCAATCTGAGCTGTGCTGTTCAGGTATTGTGGTACCCATTATATTCCCTCAGAGCCTGTCCCTGCTGATTTTAAATTCTTCAAATGTCATTTTCCTTTTCTCCCCTGTGAGACTGAGGAAAAAACTGTATGTAGGTATATGGTGTGTGTGTCTAGAACAGCTTAGTGGAAATCTTAATTAAAGAAATGAGAATTTAGTGAGAAATTTCACTGGTATGAGATGAGATTTAGTCATCCACTTTTGCAGAAAAGGCTTCCAAAGTATGAATCCAGTTATTGGAAAAGTTCTTTTCCTTGCCATGATCCTTTCTGTAAGAAGGATGCCATGATATATTTGTAGCTTTCTTTAAATTCAGAAAAAAATTTGCAGATACAGAATTGCAGTTATTTAGAAAGATCCAAAATATTGTTGTATGGGCTTGGGAAGGCATGGCTAGGTCTCAGAGTTATGATGATATCATCATTGCTTTTAGTTTCAGCAAAGTAGAAAAAAGGGGTTGTGTAACCCTTAATTATACCTATTAATTTCATTTATCTTTCGCTTTCATTTCTACTTAAATAAGTAACAAAAGTTAAGTAGAGTTTTAGAAATTCTTGTGGAAGTTTGAAATGTTTGCCATAGTCTCTGCAATGCTTTTTCTACAGGTGGGGTAGTGGAGAAATTTCTTTTTAAAAAGGAATGCTTTACGAAGATCAGTGCTTTGTAACCAGGGGTAGGACAGAGCCCAGCACAGTGAGAGAAGATTCTCCCACAGGAACTACCTGATGTTGTTTAACAACCTGGAGAATAATCTTGCTTGGTTGTGGGTCTTTTGCACTCAGAGTTTGGAATTTGGATTTCTAGCTTGTTAATGATAATGCTAATTACACAAAGAGGATATGTAACAAGTAGAATCATAGGTTTCAAGGGGTTTCGATATTATTTTTTCCATAAATTCATAATGGCTATGGTGTTATGTTGCTGAAAAAGCTCAGAGTATTTGGGCCATAAATTACTCTCTGTACACTGCCTTAAAGAGTGTAGAGAGTGTACAGTGAGCTACAAGCTGCTGGCAGAGTGGCTGGAAAGCTGCCCAGCAGAAAAGGACCTGGGAGTGCTGGTCAGCAGTAGCTGAACATGAGCCAGCAGTGCCCAGGTGGCCAGGAGGGCCAATGGCACCTGGCCTGTATCAGCAATAGTGTGGCAGCAGGACCAGGGCAGCGACTGTCCCCCTGTGCTGGGCACTGGTGAGGCCACACCACCAATCCTGTGCTCATTCAGTTTTGGGGCCCTCATTACAAGAAGGACATTGAAGGGCTGGAGAGTGTCCAGAGAAGGGCAGTGGAGTTGGGGAAGGGTCTGGAGCACAAGTCCTGTGAGGAGCAGCCGAGGGAGCTGGGGGGGCTCAGCCTGGGGAAAAGGAGATTCAGGGGGAACCTTATCACTCTCTAGAACTCCCTGACAGGAGGGTGGAGCCAGGTGGGAGTTGGCCTATTCTCCCAATGATTAAGCAATAGGAAAAGAAGAAATGGCCTCAAGTTGCTCCAGGGAAGGTTTCGATCAGGTATGAGGAAACATTTCTTCACAGAAAGGGTTGTCAAGCATTGGAATAGGCTGCCCAGGGAAGGGGTGGAGTCACCATCCCTGGAGGTATTTAAAAGATGTGCAGATGTGGCACTGAGGGACGTGGTTTAATGGCAGCCTCAGCAGTGCTGGGTTAATGGTTGGACTCAAAAATCTTAAAGGTCTTTTCTAACCTTAACAATACCATGGTTCTATCTGGGGAAGAATTGACCAGACGGAAGTATGTGAAGCCAGAACCTGTAATATCAGTTTTTATCCTGAAGTCAGGTACTCCAGACAGTTCTAGACACCTCATTTCAGTGCTGAAAACTAGACAGGTAATCTCTCACACTGGCTAATGAAGAGCTCAGTGTTCTGGACTAAAAAGATTAGAGCTCCTTCAGGAGTCTCTCTCTTGTCACTCCGTAGCAGGATCTAGCTGACTAGATACCATTTATTGATCACAAATGAGGTACAACTATCTTGTAAACCTTGAAATAACTCCACAATCAAAAAAACCCCAAGGAGAATGCATTTATAAATAATGTCAAAAGTACTGCATTTGATATATTTTATTCTACACTAAGCTGTATCTTTAAACAAAAAGGTTACAGAGGTAAACACTATCTCAATTTTAACATTGTAGTTACAGAGAAACCTGTCAACTGATGTTTTACAAATGCCGTCATTTTAGGAGAGGGAGGGGACAGAGGCAATAATGAGAAAAGAGAGATGTATCTGCAGTATCTGACTGCTGGGAAATAAATATATCCCATTGATTCCTCCTTATACCATATTTCAGCAAGGTGACTGCCTTTTTCCCTGCGTGTTAATTAAAGAGTTGTCGTAGAGGCAGTGAAGGCCCAGCCTACCCACCACACTGTCTCATGGGGTTTATGCAGAGGGCAGGATTAGACGTGGCTGATCTCACATCTTGTCCTGCTCTGAGTTGTAACATCGTCACAGCTTCAGAGCACACAATATGTGGGACTAGTGAGTGTCATTGCCAGACTTTGCCCATGAGAAACCTGGAGATATCAGCATGTCCAGTTCTGTTCTTCCTTGTTCGGGCTTTCTCCGCAGTCTTCTATCCCAACCTTGAATGTTGCTGTAGTGTTTCAGAAAGCTGCTTCACGTGAATATGGCCTGGCCTCTGCTAATTACAATAGCTCCTTGTTCTGCTGCCAGGAAAATAGCATCATCAACTACTTGGATTATCCAGACTATTACAGAGTAAAGACAACAACAGAAATACACTGTTATTTTTCCTTTCTTATATCCTGCCTTGTGACAGGAATCCCTCCCCCTGCTAAGTTCATTGGTTAACAATAAACAAAGATGCTTTTAACAGCTGTCTCACTATAGTCTCTGTCCTCTGTGGAGAGTAATACACTAGAGCCATGATAGTATTTAAAAACTGGCTTACCATCATAGTTTGGATTTTTTAGTAAATTTCATTTGATTTATAACCTCTCCTAAACAGAGATGATACACAATGGAACATCTACAGATCAAATATTAAAGAATAGCTTAAATAATTTTTAAACCATTTTATTAGCATCGGCAGAGATAATTGTTCACTGAAGAGGTACAGTGTCACCACAAAACTCCAGAAGTGATAAGAACTTGTAGTTTAACTTGGAGATTCGGGCTTGCTTCTGCCTTTCATTCCTATTAATAGAAGGTATTGTTTCCTCAATGTTTTTGGAAATTATGTAAATGTATTTGGCTGAATATCAAATACTGATTTATTAGAAACACTTTTTTAAAAAAAAAACTTAAAAAATTGTCTACTTTGCCCAAGGGAAATGCTTTGAGGAAAGGATAAGGACTTCACTTTCCCTAGCTGTAGGTCACTTTTAGTGGGGGGAGGGGGGGTGGGTCCTGAGTGCTGAAGAGCTGGCCAGATAAACGACACAGACACCGATACGGTTTGAGCATCATTCTCCCCTTTATCGTTTACCTATACAAGCTTATATCTACTTTGCAAAGATTCACGCCCTAGTCCCTCTAGACAGCCCCGAGTCCGTGGGGGAGCGGACCAGTGTAGAACTCTGCCAAGGACTTTCAAGGCTGTCTGCAGCCAGGTGTTATCCAGGCTTGCCTGCAGCCGCGGGCCAGTTCAGCGGTTTTTCCTCAGCAACCCTCATATGCCCCTGTTCCACATAGAATCCCTCTACAGTCACTAATTTTGGTCAACAAAATTCAGATTTTAATTTCCAAGGACACCCTCTACAGTCCACAGAGAGGAAGTGGATCTCACAGGGAATTCCTGATCAGAAGTGTATCTCAGATACTCTGTGCCACCCTTCACAGGGGGCTTGTGGGAGAGAGGAGAGGAAGTGGAGAGGGAAAACTGTCTCAGACATGCTCTGCAGTATGTAAGGGGTGGATGTGCCTTGGTGGTCCCAGATTTTCAGTGCTGGAGGCCTGCTGGGGGCTTTCCTGACAGGCTGCCATGCACAGATGCAGAGGGAGGTGCCAATTTCACCTGCTGTTGTGCCCTGTCTCCTCCAGAGCTGCTGCAGAAAGGATGGTGAGCTGGAACATCTTGTGAGCCCAGTACCTGAATTTTGGGCCACCAGTTCAGCCACCTTTTGTTTGGAATATCAGTCCATCCTTTCTCTTCTCTTTACAGTTTCTTGTTACACCTGTCTTTTGTTTTTCAAAAATATTGTAGATGAAGTATCTGACATTTTGGGGCAAGGTCTTCTTGCTACGGCAAGCAAATTACGTGGCATTAAGTTCTGACTAATGCTTTGTTCCGATTGTGGTTGTCAGCTGTGGGTGATAATGCCTGCATTTGGAAAGCACTTACTGTGCCTTTGCACATGAACAGTGGTCTCAGGAACATGCTCCAGCACTGCAGCCCCTCTGCCATGCCACGTGCTGTCCCCACAGCTGTCTCAGGCTGCCCATGAGGAGCCTGGTCACCTGGATTTATGAGAATGGAGTTGCTCAGTTGTTTAAAGTTGTGGGTGCATATTCACCCATATCCTGGGTTCAGATATTCAAAACTTCACAGTTTTGGATGAACCAAAAACTGGAGTTCAGGGGAGTCACCAAGAGACTTCAAGGTGCACTGACTGATTTAGACAATTCTCTAGGTGGGCATTGACCTCCTGCATCTCTGTGATGAAAGTCCTGCAATTTGATGTTCTTTTGCACTGCGCTGCTCCATTTTCTTACTTTTTATTAAACTTTTACTCAGAATGTTTTAAGCATCTGGATCTTGAAATTCATTGCTGTATTGTTTAGTATTCATCATTCTCACCTGATAAAATTGCTCAGCTCGTCTACAGCAATTGAGACATATAAAACTTCCTTGATTCTGAAACTTTGGTGGGTACAGAAGTCAGAAGGTTACTCTCTCTTCTGACTGTAATGGCTGTGCAGTTGCTTTTGCTGTCACCAGTGTTTATTTTTATTAATAGATACTACGGGTCTTTTTTTTCTCATTTAGCCTGGTAGCCTAATGTTTAAAGTAGTTGAGAATCAGATTTTACTTGAAGAACATTTCATTTATTGAAGGCTATTTGAAATTACTGGTTTAATGAATGTATTGCAACTTAGCCAATAACCAATAACCTCATCTTCTTTCTGTGCAGTTCCAATTCTGCATAACAAAGAGAGGGCCATATGTATCCAGGGGAAACTGAATCACTGAAGCAGAAAATAAAGCCTGTCAAAACACTACATAAATGCTGTTACATGCATCTTTTTTAATTGAGTTGGGTAAATTGAGAGATTTCCAGTATATTCTGAATGTCTAATCCCTGGACCAAGTCAAAAAATGATCTGCCACTCCTCAAGCTAAAATGCAAGTCACAAGTCAAACCATTAGTCCTTTAAAGGAGCAGTGAATATGTGCAAAATGGTGATGGTTTTAGAGCTCCTTGATTCAAGTCATCTCACGAATTTAGTTTACTGATTAAGAAATGCTGCATCAGGAGCTTCACTGCCACCCTCCCCACAGAGATGGAACCTAATGTTCTGAAGTACAGGCTGAATGAAAAGGGTGTGAGGTTTACAGAGCTAAGCAGAGGTGTGCCTGTATCCAAGAGTAGCTCTTATGGTACAATTGGTGATAGGGGATACACATCATAAGTCACCCCAAGACACACATGTAAAAGACCTCCAATATTTCTGTCTTGTAATGAGGGCTTTAAAAACCTATTCTCATAAGGAAAAGACTTGAAGGGAGGGGAAGAAGCTTCTTAGTGATTCCTTTCAGTGGGTCACTGCTCTGCAGTGGCTCTCTAAGCTGCTATGGATTAAAACATTTTCTCAAGCACAGCTGGGCTATTTTTTTTTTTTTCCCTGGCATTTCTCATTCAGATATAAATAGCTACTAGAGCAATATTACCAAGAATATCTTTAAAGAAATAACTGATGAAGCCATAAAATAATCTTGAACTAAAGCTTTCCAGAATGACTGCTATCATTTTCGTGTCTCTGTTCTGAGTGCTCATGAATCTATCTAGGAACTGTAAATTTAGGGAAAGAAATAGAAAGGTGTATGATGAGTACAGCAGATGGGATATTTAGTGTATCTTTTTCAGAGATTCTTTTTCTTAACGCAGCATTATTTCTGTCAAAATTGAAATGCTTTGAAAAATATGCTAAGTTGATATAAGTCTGTTCAAAGGAGAACTGATAAAGCATTAAAAAGTCCAGCAAAGAATATTTTGGCCATGTAAAATTTTTTTTTATGTGAAATTTGTTATTTAAAATAATAAAAGAAATCTAAACTCTAGGAAATGTCTTGCAACATCAGAACAACAAAACATATTGGGTTTAAATGGGAAAAAATTGAAATTGGGAGAAAAAATTTCTGTGAAACAGAAAATTCAGTTCCCGGCCAGGTCTGTTTAGTGACAATTTCCTAAATCTGCAAATACTTTTGATTCATAGAATCATGAGTCATGATTCTGTAAATACTTTTGATTGATGGTTTTAAAGAGAGAGAAGATTCTTAAATGTCAACTCACAATTGCAAGTGGATTAAGATCTCCTGAGCCACCTGCTGGTTTTAGTGGGGACGGCTTGAACATTGTGTGGAAGCCCTGTTCCACATGTTCCTCGAAATGGTGCCTCAGCACTGAAGCTTAGTTGTGCCCTTCTCTGAAAACTGGGTGAAGAGATTTTCCTAAGCTGTAAATATCAATGGTCTCAGACTAATTATGCTTTTGCAAAGCATAAGGCTGTCAATTACCTGAAATGTAGGTTGCTGTTGTGCAGGAGGAAGGAGAAATGTTTGGAGTGATGGTGTTTTGTCTTGCCAAGTTTCGTGTGATGGAGCCCAGCGTTCCTGGGGATGGCTGGACACCTGCCCATGGGCAGTGGTGAATGAATTTCTTGTTTTGCTTTGCTTGTGCACATGGCTTTTGCTTTCCCCATTAAACTGTCTTTATCTCAACCCACAAGTGTTCTCACTTTTACCCTTCTGATTCTCTCCCCCATCCCACTGAGGGGGAGGGAGCACGTGGCTGTGCAGTGCTTAGGTGCTGGCTGGGGTTAAACTTCTGTATATTTAAAACTGGATATTACCTTTGAAGCCTAAAGAACATGTCAGATAGGCTGTTACCACATCTCACATGTCACCACGGAGTGCTGCAAGGTAGGTCTCACTGGGAGCTGGCCAGGGCTGGCAGCAGAAAGCTGGGAAACTGTTGTTATAAAGAAAAGACCACCTTCATAACTGGGAGAAGTGTTGGCGGAGGCAGAAGCTTTTAGTGTGAACCAAGCAGAGCCCATTCACTAGCTCTTCCTGCTATGTGGAAATTCAAACATGGAATAAAAAGGACTAGTACTTTGCAACTAGTTGCTGTGCAATGAGCATTGCACCATGCTTTGACTACAACACCCACCAAGTGTAATAACTATCTATTGGCCAGATTTTTTTTTTTCCTCTGGGGATTTTGACCAATTTCCTGTCGAAACAGATTTTTCTCGTGTCACATCCATGTATTTCTCATTACTCTGTAAATTGAAGTAGAAATATAGTCTGACAAATTAATTAGCTAGAATCCTATGTAGGAGACCATGTAGGAGGAGTGTGTAGACCTTAGAGGAGTATTTGTCACCAAATGAGCATGTCTGTGCTAGTTCAAAATGCCCTTCAAGCTATGTCTGAATTACTTCTCTGTTCAAATGAGTTACTCCTTCTTGTAGGTGGAATCAAGAATCTTGTCCTTCATCTTAATTTGCATACAGCAGATTCATGGCAGTGTAACTTAGTCACATGAAGGAATGCAGATAACACCTCCCCTGTACACCATGCAGAGCTGTTGTAAGCCAAGGAGTTGTACACCTAACAGACTAGTAAAACCAGGCCTGGAATGTCTACCAAAACAATCAGGTTGCAAACTCTGCACAATCAAGTTAAAAATCTAATTTAGGTATTTGTATGGGTTCTTAGTCATACATGTAATGTGTGCAAGTTCACATTAAAGTTAATTACATCTTGCAACTCATCCATCTAAATGAACAATGCTTTGCTTAATGCAGCTTTGTTTTTATAAATGTCCTCCCATTATGCAGCAACTGAATATTCCTGTTTTACCATGGCTTTTGTGTGTGGGAGAGGCACTCTGGAAACTAAATATATCCAGTATTAATTAAACTATGTATCTCGGAAGGACAGCAGGATAATTCTTCTTTATAGTTTTATAATGAGATTTGTCTGTACATGAAAAAAGCTCAGCCATTCAACATTTTTAGTTCAATTTTAGATCTATCTTTACACCAGTGAGAGTGAGCAACAATTGGCTCCTGTATTTTACAACCTGGTACTTAGGAAAAAAGACTGGTTTTGAATTGAGTTTTGCAAATACTCAGAAAACAGGAAGAAACAATGCACAGGGAAAGGGGAAATGGAGAACAAAACATGGAGGAAATAACAGACATTTTTGGCATCTAAAGAAATGGGAAGGAGAGAAATGTCTGTGAAATAGAAATCTGAACATGAAAGTCTTGCTGGATCCTAAGAATGACTTGCAGTATGTTAGATCATAATTTTCCTTCTCTGTTATGTCTCTTGCCCTGTTAATACCCCACATATCCCACATCTGATGGCCTTTGTGCTTACCTCCCTTCCTTGTGCCCCATACAAGCCAGCAAACTTACCCTGGCTCCCCTTGAAGCCCACAAAGCTGGCACATCCCATGTTTTGTGCCGTGAGCTGTCTGCAGAGGGTTTCCATCACCCAGGCTACAGCTGGTGGCTCTGACTCAGAAATGCAGAACATGAGGGCCAGTTTTTGCTTTCAGTTGTCCGCAGTAACCATAGAAAGGTTTCACTTCTACCCTGGATTCAACAGAATGCCACCACACCTGGAGGTGTTGTGAACTGAATGCTCTGAACTCAATTGACTGGAATTTTCCCACTGAATTACTCTACTTAGAAATGAGAGAAATCCCCAGGTTAATTCACCAGTCACACAGGTACCCTGTTATTCATAACACTTGTGTTTATTCCTTGAACAAAGCAGTTTAGCCACTCCTGTAGCCCAGGGACGAGCACAGGGGACAGCCTTGCAAATCACGCTGAGGTTGTTAAGAGGCAGAACCCCTCCAGCTGTTTCGTCTGTCCTGTCCCTGCCACAGCTGGCTTGGAGGGGTGGAGCACCTGCACGTGTCTCAGTACAAAGTCTTCTTTCTTGGCCCAAACCAGCTTTTGTCAGCACTTTAAAGAAAATTGCTGGACTTTGCATCTGAGTCATGTACACACAGCGCCAGCAGCTGCTTTTCTGCGGGGATGGTTTTCCCTGGCAAACATGTGATAGCAAACTGTGGAGGGCCTAGAAACAGAAGAAGGAAATAATTCATGAGTTTGCAAAGACTTCCAGACTTTTTTCCGTGGTATTTCAGAGGTCAATTCTTAGCCCCATATAACAGACAACAGATATTTATGACAAACATTCTCAACCAAATGAAAAAATACATGGTAAGCAAGCACCAAAGATTTCAAATATATATTTTGCAAAACTGCCTGTAATTATGCAAAGTAAATTTTATGCAAAAAGCGGCGCCACCTAAATGGCAACATAACATATGCACACGTTCAAAAAAGACAAAAAAGTATTTTCAAACAAACTATTGCCACAGTCATGCAATAGCTGGAGTCTTCAATTACAAGTTAATCTATCCTAGTAAAATGAATTCTTTAATGTGGTGATTTTTTGTTTTGTTTTGTTTTTCACTACTAAGAGTTTCTACTCTTCCAAGTTGAAACAGTAAAGAGGAATTACAGGAGAAGGTAGAAGTACCTCCATGTGTGGCAATATGACAGTAGTTTTGCTGCAGCTTTCCACTTGGCAGGTTAAAAAATCCAGCATTAGATGTCTCAGATGTTACCAAAGCAGGCATTAATTTCTCACCTTAAACTCAGGCACAAGTAGTAACTTTTGTACTAGCAACAACCCTGATAGTTATGGTTTTCTCCAAATTACCCTCTTTTCTGTGTTTCCTGGCAAGTAGAATTGGTCTTGTGGCATCGGGTTGCAGCTTTGCTGCAGACCCAGAAAGAGCAGGACTGTTCCAGCCGTGTCAGTTCATATGTGCTGCCTGCTCTTGTACCATGGTGCATTTTCTTCACGCAGCCTCCCCAGAGAGCTGGACTAAAGATACAGCTTGTGGTTCAGAGTGAAACTGCCTTGAAGAGCAGGAGACAAGGTTATATAGGTTGTGAACCCAGATGTCCATTATCTAGTTGGTGCAACAAGCTAGCTGGCTTTGTACTGCCTGGGTTTTGAAAGGTTCCAGAACAGTCCATGGAAAGGGTTTTAGACGTGTTGGCACAGGTGCAGTGATAGCTGTGTCAGAACCAGAAGGTGTTGCAACTTTCTAAGTAGTAATAATAGATGGGTTGATGCCATCTACTTCCCTAGTTTGTCTTTTCCTGGTCTGTCATAAGGGTGTCTGTCTAGAAGGGCTAAAAAGCGGAAGACTCTTCTGTTTTGAAATATTTGCAATTGTAAGCAGACAAGAAGGAAATGAGTACTAACTCTTGACAGAGGCAGAGTGCTACCCTGCAGTCTGAGTGACAAGCTGGGGTCCAAGCTCCACTACACAGAAGGGGTAGTAGTGGTTTTGAAAGTTGAGTCTCTATTGGCCTTTATAAGTTCTCCTGGTCATCTGTGAAAGTCTTAGGGATGTGACCGTCAGTAAAGACATAGCATTCACGAACCTAAGTTTAGATCACTTTAAAAAGTATAGCAAGCATGAAGAATGGATCAAAATTGAATATATCAGAAGAAGTGACACTGGTCCTGAGAAAATACCTTCATCTAGGGCCGTTCAACACTGATTCTGAGGAAATAGATGCCTTCATCTAGGGGCTTTCTAGATGAGTCCTCAAATCCATGACCACTTGAGTCAAAATTGGCTCTACAGTCCATAAAACCTGGTGTTAAAGTAAAGATCCAAGAGCCAAAGTTTTCCTTCCACTGAATTCACCTAGTGAAGATCCAAACTCATGTCATTGTGTGAATTAGTAAATACACCCTTTGAATCAAAGAACCTTACACTAAGATGTTGAATTTGTCTATTACATTGATCCACGTCTCTCCTCTGCAGTGACCAGAGTCCACTGGAATAAAGAACAATTTGAATTATTTTTTATCATATAGCTGAAAGAAAACAAACAACAACAACAGCAACAAAACTCCCGTATCATAAAGATGTGTTTACCTGAACTTCTCACCTTACTATAGATGCACAGTTTGTGGGATGGGGAGTCCTGAGTCTCTTGTCCTGTTTCCCTTGCTCTGTCACCATGTGTGTGAAACTCGTATTTCCAGTGCAGCATTGTGACTTTTTGGCAGGCCATGGAGGTGTATTTGCAAAGGCTCCCAGTGTGGTGGGACACTGTGTCCTGGCCACTTCCCACACTGCACTCTGCACAGCTTCCACACCAGTCACCTGCCTAACCTGGTGTAGAGAGCTGCTTGCCCTCATAGTGTGTGGTTTTCCCCACAGTCCCTCCTTGTGATTGTGTCCTCCTGCAGTTAATGCTTTGCCATTCCTGAGCTCTGTTTAGGCATTCCATGTCCCAGCCTTGGTTAATAAAAGTAGAGCCCTCAGAATGAACAGCTTTGCCTACATTTCTACATGGACAACTAAACTAAGTGTATGAAACTTTACCTCCCTGACCACCTACTAATAATAAACCTTCTCTGTCTCTGCCTTCATGCTTAGATAATCAGTCCCCATCCTTTTCACGTGATGAACAATTTTATTGTCTCAATTTTGTCTATTTTTATAACAAACACTTCCCTTAGGTTTTTGCCTTTGGAGTTTTTCTTTTTTCATTGACTCTCTGGAATACTATATTGAGCTTATTTTAAATTGCAAAGTGTGCCCATGTGTAGTGTGCCTCAATGAAACATGCATGAAGTGCTGTTCCGAGCAGCTCCTGCTGTCAATCTGTACGCAGTGTTTCTGAGGAGGCTGCTGCTCCCAGGTTCCCCAAAAGCACTGCCTGATGTCACCACCTCAGTTCCTGTCTCCTTTTAAAGCCATGGATTCTCCCTCTCCAGAGCTAACCCTTGCTTTAGCTGTTCAGCACGGAGTCCTAGCTAGTGTAGCACTCCCCGCCTTCTGCACATTCAGTTCCATGGCAGCAAAGCTTACCCCGAGGATGGTTTTCCTTGGAAACGTGTACCAAATGTGTAATAGTGTAAGAAGCTGAATAGAGTTTTACCAGTGAATACTAAAGATCATCAATGAAAGTCACCACTGAGAAGCAAGTGCCACTGGAGATCATTTCTCAAACAGTATGACTAATGCAATTTATGACCCTGTCTCATCTCCTCAGGCTCCTGTTTAGCTAATGTGTCATCCTTTCAATCTTATGTTTCACCCCAGCTGTCCGTGTTTTTACATTTAAAGGCTTTGCATGTGCTGTGCCTGACACTGTAGTAGTAAAGGTCACTAAGCTGACTTTACTATTAGGTGGGTTTCATTTTTATATACCAAACGTGATGAGGAAGAGTCACAGTGAAATCTGTAGACAAGATCAGCTTTAAATGTTGAACATATTAAATGACTTTGCTTTCAGTTGCTCTTCTCAGGACAAGGGGGACTGGAAATCTCATTAGAATATATAAAGTGACAGATTTTGTGGTGCCAAGTGTACTCTTGGAGCCCAATACTGTTCCCCATGTGAATACACAAAGAGTAAAGTTGCACATTCATTTGGAGGTTGTCCTACAGCTGTTTCTAGAGCAGCCACTGACAACAGCCACAACCACCCTCAATGCATCTCTAAGAGGGTTAACGGCAATAAAGGGGTCTTAAAGTGCTATTATATATTGATTAAAAACTTCCTTTTGCTTTCTTTCTGGTAGGTAACCTCCCCAGAATTAATTATTAGAACAATAACTTTTTAATCACTCAGGTGAACACTACATTCAGATAAACCAAGTCAAGTATGTCAGGTGAAATGGTCTGCAACTGTCAGCATTCTTCTGTACCATTTAGGTGAAGTAGGCTTGCTGGTTAAAACCATGAGAAGAAAACAAAACCCTTTTTTGTTTTCTCTTATGCCTTCTGCCTTACAAAACTGCTATTGTTGAAGACAGTAAATGTGGTGAGACACCATGGGTCGTTGAAGTAACATGCAGAACACATTCATTTCTGCCAAAATATATTTTAGAAAGCATTTAGTTTCTACATGCAGGTAAAAAATACACGATGGTGTGAGCCTGACCATGCAAACCTCAGTAATATTTTGTATTACTTGATTTTTTACATATAATATGGTACAGTCAGTAATAAGATACAAACCAAACTGGCACTTAATCAAGAAAATGAAGGACATTTTGTCCCATGACTGGATATAAAAGAGAGAAAACCACTCAGGGAATGCAAAAATGTAAACACTCAGTTCCTTTTGAGGAAATTTCTACACCGTTTACTCAGTAGCTTCGTGTGATCCAGACTGAGAGCTATTAAGTTAAAAAAAATATATTTAAATAGGCTGAGGGCATGAAAATTTTAGGCTATAAAAATCCTATAAGATCCTATTAAAATCCTTTCTTGGGAAAAAAAAAAAAAAAAGAAAAAGCTGTAATTAAATCCTGCTATGGAAGTCATAGTCATTTGTGAGGGACTGCCTGATCTTTCCTTAACTTTTTTTTGGGATGAATACAATGAAACTTGCTCACCATGGCCTATAGAAAACTGCCTGTCTACAGCCAGTTCAACTGAAAATTAAGATTTATAAGGGAAAAAATCCCTCCCCACAAAAAAAGGCTAACTCCCATCTAAATTTTTAAACAAACAAATTGTCACCAGAAAAGTTTCCTAAGTGCTGAGGAAGCTCTTTCTGTGTGTGTGCTTCAACCCTGCCAGGGCTGAATACCTAGGAACATTCCCTAAAAGGGAAGCAGTGGTATTCCCCAGTTCATCTTCCCAGAGAGCACTTGATAGCTGAGCTCCGAGCATGCTGATGGGGTGAATCAACATGGCATGCAGAGCCTTGGGTTCTTCATTTAAAAATACAGCCACTGAGGAAGGCAGTAATGATGTTTGTTCCTTACTTAAGCTCCTCGTATTTACTGTCCCTTGAGTTCTGCTCCCTCCTACACTAGCAGGGGTTTGGTGTCCACATTCCCCTCATTCCAGAGGAGTGGCCAGACAAGGAGGCTGGACCCCAGGCTGTGATAAGGACATGGGGTGGTTGGACCTGAGCAAGGATCATTAAGCTTTAGTTGTGAAACATGAATCCCTATGTAAAGCATCTTTCCACCCATTCAGAAGTATCTTCCCTGTCCGTAGCAGGGGTAGGATATTAGGCACGTGTCTCCCTCAGCAATTTAGCAGGTCGTAGGTTGCTGGATGTTGTGGATCCCAGCTTGAAGCATCCAAGGCCATTCCATACCTAGGACAGGGAACTTGGGTAACTAGCTGAGGTATTTTAATATCACCCTGAGAACTCAGTACCTGAAACCTATGTGAAATTATGCACTACAGTGGTCTGGGGCCTTTCATTTCTTTGAGTAGCAGATTATGGGTAACTAGAAAGAAGGGCATACAAAATGACAGAAGCAAAATATGGGAATTTTGTACAGTCCTGTCAGTTTTGACCCCTAGTTTTATGTGTGGACTACAGGATCCTGATGGAGAGCAACCCTGTTTATCCACAAAGACCATCAAATGTATGGTCATTGGCTAAGAAAGCAATCGTGTGTCATTATTTATTTAAGGAAGAGTGCAGCATGCATTTACATGACTGCATGTATGGGAATCTCATCCGGGAGTTGTGATAGGTTGTCATCACGGTCAATGAGCATTTGCTTCAACAAAAAGCAAGAAATGACTGAGAAATTGAATGGAAGAGAAGAACAGGAAGTTTGCATGCAAAGTAAGAATAGGGGAAAAAAAATACATAGAACTGACTTGATTGCTTTGTAATCCAAAATAAATTGTTTAGACCTTGAATATGACAGTTACACATTTATGGTACTAAAAGTTATAAATGTTTGAGCTCAAATAGTTTCAAAATAAACATCAGAAGTAATCACTAGGTAAAGTCCAAACCAGGGGGAATGTTAATTATTATTTTGCTTAAAATGAATTCAGTGGAAATAGTGATTTGTTGTGAAACATGCTTATTTAAATGACAGAAAGAAGTATTTTGGAAACAGCTCTGTAACTTTCTACTCCTTGACAAACAGTGGCTAATGCCTACTGGAAGGACTAGTAGTCATTGCTGAGCTCTAAATTGCTTTCAGCCTCATACTGTTATGGCCTCTCAGGAAAACTGTGTGAAATAATATGATCAATGTGCAAGGGTGGTCAAGAAAGTAAATAAAATGTGAAGATGGCTAGGGTAAAAAGGGCACTTTAAAGGTTCTTTTAAAATCCGTAAATTCTATGAAATTCAGCTGCAGTTACATGAAGTCAAGATTTTAAATCTGGGAATTTTTATTTTGAATGTAGTACCTGACTTTAAGAAGGCACGTGAATAGACATCTGCTGTCAGAAAGCAATTGGAAGGTCAGGGACCTTCAATTTAAGATCTATTAACAATGGAATATGAAGTTGTGTTTTGTAGAGCAACAAAACCTACATTCATGTCATTTTAGTTTTACTTTTCAAAAGGCTTTCAGATGACAATAGCTCTCTTTCCTGTGTTACAGCTTTGGTTAGTTTTTGTTTTGGCTCCCTTGGGTAATAACCACCAGGAGGTTTTGCAGTGCCAAAGCAATGTTTGAATGGTTACCAGTGACACAGAGAGTAATTGCCAAATGATGATTTCAAAAGTGTCATGCTATAAAAGCTGCTGGAATGGCCGTGGTTTTGTCAGTTGGCTGAACTATTTACTGCAGAGCCAAAAGGCCTAAGTGAAAGTGCGCCGAGATGGGGTTTATAAATGTGAATCCAGGGCAGCTCTTGTCCAGGCTTAATTACAGAATGTGTGTTTGTAGCGTTCACTGCGCTTTTTGAAGCAGTGCTTTCTCATCCCCAGTACAGCAGGTTACACATTTGGGAAAAGAAAACCAAGAAGCCCTGACTTGTACTTCCCCAGCTGTAACTTATGCAGCCATAGTCTAATTAAAGCGCTAAATAAACGTTGCACTTAATTAAAGACAAACCCAAGTCTATTGAAAATGGAGGGAAATAATGAGCTATTTCTTGTTGTACATGGTCTTTGTATACAATAAAACATGTGCTGAAGTGTTTTGTGGTTGGCTGATGTTTTGGCTGCTCTTTTCAAAAATGGGAAAACAAGGATTCCCGTGAGCAGGCACAGGCTTTCCCTCCAAGTGGCAGTGTGCATATCAGGAAGGCGCGATCACTTACTGATTTGAGAGATAGGTGAAATGAAACTTGATGGATACCATCGCTGAGCCCATGTCACCCTCTCTTCTGGGCCAGCACAGTTGTTCCTGCAGCCAGTCAGTGAACCATTTTGGGGAACTGATCTAGCAGAAGAAAACAACCAGTTTAGGGGGGAGGGGAGCCTGTGCTTTTATTTCAGGTGAATCACTTCTCCAGCACTGCTGGTGAGGAGGACGTGCAGACAGGGGGAGCCTTGCTCAGGGGACCAAGCAGCTGGAGGCAGTGGTTGTGCAACGTGTCACCAATTGTTTAACAATAAAATCATGTCTGGTAACAGCCAAACCCTGTAGTATTGTTAAAAGCTGAGGTGCAACTAAGGGGAAACCTGACAAACTTCTGCAGAAATGTGCATATATATATATGTATATATATATATATATAATTAAGATATTAAGGGATGGTAAGGAGTATTAGTAGCATCAAGTCAAGAGCTCTTCCTAAACTGTGGCCCTGAGAAAAGCATTAGTGTTTTCTGATGAGGTAAAAATTCCAGTCTTGTGCTCAATCTACTTCATACAGAGCTTGTGCTGCAAACAGAACAGGGAAATCTGCTCCCTGTGGTTCCCAGCAGCACCATAAGTACGACAGAATCCTAATTTGCATGGCTATGGTTCAGATTATGTATTTCAATGGCAAATCACTGTCTCAGGATTGGATTGCTCAGCCTTTTTTTATTTTAAAGAAAGTTAGGAAGTGGGAGCCCTTAAAAGTGATAATTTTATTGGGGGAGGGGAATTTAATGGAAGGTGATACTTTGTCATCCTATCCTGATGTAAAGAGAATTGAACAAAACATACGATTTATTCTTTCTTTTTGGACACATTTTATTTTTGGACATGGAAAGCTATTAAATGAAACAGTGAAAACACTTGAAAAAATATTGCAAGACAAATGTATTTCATTTAAATGCTAATTTGTTTATAATATTTTCAAATAATGTAAATAATAGTTTTGATGAAAATTATCTGAACATAGAACATGTCAAAAACACAGTGAAGAAGCTGTAAAAATGTATAAGGAAAAGCATGGTTATATATTGGAAGAGGACAGAGGAATTGGGCTAGCACTCCTGCACAACTGCTACAGAAAACTTTTTTTAAAAAAGCCCCAAGCTGCTACTGTTGTCTTTCTTACATGTAGCCATCAGTCTGAGCAGAGAGAATTTCCGCTCCTATCTCCAGAAAAGCAATTTGAAAGCCATTTCTGATCTCATTATATTATCTGCATACTCTCTTGTCTTTTGCACAATAAATTCTTTGGGAACATTAATTTTAAAAATCGCCTCACATATTGCAGCATAAAAGGCAAAAAACATTAAAACTGATACAATCTGTGAGCAACAAACCTGAGGAGTGCAAATATTGATCACATTGCAACATCTCCTGCACAGAAGCTACAGTGAAATAAAGCAGTGGTTGCAGGTTGTCATGAGCTGTGCTCGTGTTTTACCTAAAGTCCAGGATCTGCCAGCGATGTTATTACCTGATAACCTCAGTTTTAAAAAGATCCGTACTCTACTGTGGGGAGAGGAGGGCCTTGAATTACAGAGTCATAAAGGCTGTGCGTGACAGACAAGCAGCAGCCACAATTCATTTTGTTGCATTAGGCTCCCAGCTCATGTTTTTTAGGTACTCGGGGCTCTCAGAACTGTGCTGCTCTCCTCAGCTTTTCCTACAGACAGTTTTGCCAGCCTTGGAAATGTAGCTGGGACACAGGTACCATGCATTGGGCAGGCATTCAAAATGTGAGGTGGGCTTCTCTGCTGCCTTTCACCTGCTTCTGGTCAAATGTGTTTTGGCCAGCCGAGTCTCTCTGCCCTGCCTATGCTGATGCCCAAAGCGGAGTCCTTTCTCATCCTTTCCTTGACACCCCAGAGCAGGGTGACAGAGAGACAATCTCTTCCCTAATACTGTTTATCTGTGGTGCCAAAATTCACTGTGGGCTGCCAAGACCTGCTACCCTCCACATACATTAATGACGTGAATGCTGAACACCATCACCTCGCAGCCCACGCAGTCAAACCCAGCCAAACCTCAGGGAAGGGGAAGACCTAAAACTTTAGGTTGCACCATTACTGTGTCTAGTTCTGGGCTCATCAAGGAGCTCCTGGCGAGGGTCCAGCAGAGGCCACAAAGGTGGTAAGGGTCTGGAGCACCTCTCTTATGAGAAGAGCTGGGCCTGGTTAGTCTGGAGAAGGCTGAGAGGGGATCTCGTTAATTCATACAAGTATCTCAAAGGTGGGTGCCAAGAGGATGGTGCCAGACTCTTTTCAGTGGTGCCCAGTGACAGGGCAAGGAGCAGTGGCCATAAACTAAAACATCTCAAGACGAGGAAAAACTTTTTTCCGTTGAGGGTGGCAGAGCACTGAACAGCTGCCCAGGGAGGGCGCAGAGTCTCCCTCTCTGGAGACACTCCAAACCCACTTGGACACGTTCCTGTGTCACCTGCTCATGGTGACCTCGCCTTGACAAGAGGTTGGGGCGGGTGATCTCTAGAGGTCCCTTCCAACCCGAACCATCCTTTGATTCTCTGATTTATTTGGTGATACGGTTTGTTGTCGCTACGAGCAGCGACAGCGCTGGAAGCGCTCAGAAATCGCTGGCGATCCCCTGGAGAGCGGCGCCGGTCCGAGCTGCTCTCGGTTCGCCCACAGCGGGGCAAACTTCGCCTTCCGCGGGGACGCGGCGGGGCCGCCCCTGCATCCGGCGAAGGACGCGGAGCCCTTCCCGGGGGAGGAGCGGGGCGGCCGCGGGGACTCGACGGGGCCGCCCCGCTCCCGCCGGGAGCTCTCAAGATGGAGGCGGGCGGTGTGACGGGGCGGGGAAGGGGCCGGACGGGGGTTGCGCCCGGGGCAGGTGCGCGGGGCGGCGCCGCCGGGAGCCGCAGCCGGGCCGAGGGCGGCGCTCGGCGCTCCGGGAGTGGCAGCGGGGCCGGAGCGGGGCTGCGCTGCCCCCCCGCCGGGCGGTGACTCGGGCTCCCCTCCCGCCCCGCCTCCCGCCCCGCTCGCCCAGCCCGGGCCCGGCCCAGCTGCCGCCGCACGGCGCCGCCGACACCCGCCGAGCCCGGGGCGCCGCCGGGAGCCGCGCGGGGGCCATGACGGTGGAGCAGAACGTGCTGCAGCCCGGCGGCGCCGCCAAGGTGAGTCTCCGGCGGGGCCCGGCCTGGAGCGGCTCCGCGTCCCCGCCGCGCCCGGGCCTGGCCGCGCCCGCTCCGACCGCCGCCGCCGCTGCTCGTGCCCGTGCCGAGCTTCTCCCGGGCCTTGCCCGCGCCGCGGCCTCGCCCGGGCCCCGCCGCTCCGGCGACCGCGGAGCCGCAGCGGGGGCCTCCGCCGGCCCGGCCCCGGGTCGTCTCGGCCCCGGGCTTGGCGCTGCCCTCGGGAGAGCCCCGGCGCGCTCCCCGCGGCCCCGGGCGGGCCTGTTGCGCTTGCAGACTGCCGGGGAGAGCGGGGGTATCGGGGCTGGGCAGGAGAAGCGCGGGGTCCCGGCCGAGCCCCCCGTGGGCCCGGGGGGAGATGCTGCACATGCCCGGCGTGACCCTGCAGCGCCGGCATCCGCGCCTGCCAAAGGTGAACGCTATTTCCAGCGAGTGACGCGCTCCTGCTGGAGTGAAAAAGTGCCGGGTTTAGGGACTCGTGTTAACGTGCATCATGGAACGGGGTTAAGGGAATGACGGCGCTTACCAAGCTTTTACTGTGCGCCTGGACGCGCGGAGAGTGTTTCTCTGTGAAAAGAAGGAAAAAAAAAGATACTTTCTAAAGCTTTCCTTCGCTTGAACTGAACTGTCAAGAGAAATGTCTGAAATTAAATTGCAGTGCTTTTAAAATAATAAGGTTTAAAGCTAACTTGTAGGTTAATGCAACTCTTGTGGTTAGTGGTATGACTGTTGCCTCATCCCTGATTTTTATTAATGTTTTAGTGGTGCGGGGTAAAGGTGTATAATGCTTTGGTATAGTCGGTGTGGAAGTTAAATGGCTGCAGCCGTAAGAGTGGACAGTGGAAATGTGCTGATTAAGGGATAATTGGTTAAAGTGGTACAATTCATATTTAAGAAGCTTTTTTGGAGGGAGGGCGTGTCTGGCCGAGGACTGCTCTCCTAGTTGGAAGTAGTTAGCAGCAATTTTGGCTGCTTCAGCAGGAAGGTAAGGGCTGAACAGACTGATTTTGTTCCTCTGTCTGTTTTCAGCTGGGGTGTGCTCGCAAGTTAATATAGCAGATTTGCTGCTACATGTGTCTGCTGTGTTTGAAAACTGATGTTGCTGCTGTGCATCTGGACTTTCGTGAGCAAGATTATCTTTTACAAAACCTCTTGTCAGTGGTTCACTTAATAAATCGTAATAATCACATCAGATACTTTGTTACATGATGCATTGTGGACCCTGATCAGTGCTGCCTTTTTGTGCTTTCTGACAATAATCCTGAAGGAGAAATGTTAGTTTTCAGCTAAACTAGGAGAATCCTTAATTTTCAGCTAAACTACTGGTTGTGGGTCAGTAGTTCAGGATTACTTGAGCTTCAAATCAAGGACAAGCCCAAAAGGAAGTTGAAGATTGATTGAGTTATATGCCAGGTAATCCATGCTGCAGTAAAAAACAAAGCTAGCAGTAGTTGTGAAGTTGTAATCAGCATGCGGGTGATGGTCACTTCTCTAAGTGTCTAGAGAAACTGGATAAAATATCAAGGTTTTTTCATGGCAGGATTTTTTTTTTTTTAATTTCTGTTGATTATTTTATTATCTGAAATTGTTTGTTACCTGTTTTATCCCTAATTGCATGCATTTAGGGAATGAGGGAAAGGCAGATCTTGAGAGTACCTTGTAAAAAAGCTTTTTTTGACTCCAAAGTGAGTATCTCATTGCTTAGCGAGACTAATGACTAGCTAATTGGATGACAGACTTTAACATTGATCAGGTATTTGCCTGTAAGAAGGCAACTCGTGAAAGTGCAGTGGGCTGATGCATGGATGAAAGGTGGAGAGGCTACCATAGCACTAACTCATTGTCTCCTCTTGAAAGAGGAGAATTCCAATCTCCACAAATAAGGGAGTTTGTTCTGGAGACCTCAAAGTTTGTTGCAATTGTTTTCTGTTAGTGTGAAGAAACCACATACAAGCAGAAATATATTAGGTTTACAAGAGATGCCTGAGTCATCAGCATACCTTATTCAGAACTGTGGTTCCCAACATTGTTCATTAGATGTTTTCTTACTGTCATACAGGAAGTGTGTGTCAAACTTCACCAGCACTTGGAGATCTAGGTTTGTATTAATGAATGCTCCAACTACAAACAGCCCGTTTCCCACTGAAGCTATCTTTAGTTTATTGTGTAGTTAAAGCAGCTTCATCAGGTTAAAAGAAGGTTTTCTTTCATCTCTACTGGTCATCTTGACCCTTAGTTAAAACTTGTCATTTATGTCCTGAAGCAGATAATGAATCATAATATTCTTGTTGCTCATGGCCCTTGTGTGCTTCTCTGACATCGTTTGGTGTCTGGAAGTTACAGGTAATGTTCACAGTAATCAGTTAACAGTTCTCATGGTGTGCAGACCCTTCCCTCGGCCAGTGTCCCCTACACAATGGGTTCAGGGGCTGGGTGAATGGTGATTTTTCTGGTAACTGGAAGTTATGATGTGGGGAGGTCAAACGTGTTTCAGCATTGTCTCAGCTCTGATAATTACTGTGATGGTCATCTCAGACCAGCAGATTGAAGAAGCTGGGTTTTAATTGCTGGCACTTAGCTGGCCTCTCAGCAATGTGTGTTATCGAGTTCTACTGCTTTTGGAGAGAGCCTGACATTTGGTTGATACATGAATTTAAAGGCTGTTATATCTGTTCTTTGGTTTCCCACACCCACTGTTATTTCAGACCTGTAATTCAGCAGTGCATTGGCAGTGTAAACTCAGGAATAGTAAAGTTAGGCATGTCAACTCAGCTCATTTTTCTTTTTCTGAAAGAAGCACAAACTTTTAAGGATATTTACCACTTGAAATAATGCCTGGCTTAAAGCAAGGTCTGATACTAAATTCATCTCTCTTGCTCTTTTTTGGGGTAAAAAAGTGAAAATTGTGCTAGCTCATGTGTGTTTCTACTCTGCTCGTCCCATGATTTTGATGTACTTATTATTTAAAAATTTATCTAATAACATGGCACTGAGTGCTTTTCTTTGCTGAAAGCAACAGCCACTTCATGCAGAGGATGATAGAGTCGCCTGTCTCCACCAATTGACATGATGCAGCCCTGAATGGCAGGAAGTGATTGCAAAGTTTCTACTGAGCACTTGGTATGCAAGGAAGGTATCTTGGGAGCTTTTTTTTCCCCCATCTTAATAGGTGGCAACCTTCCAAGGATTTAAAATTCAAACCTTTAAAATCTCTGTATTGTTGCCTGGTGGATCCAAGGGGCTGAAGACTCCCTCTCTCATCACAAGGCCAGAGCCACTCTTTCCTGTGACCAACGTGCAGGTGTCCCTCTGCACCTTAGAAATGGCCCCTGGGTCATGGAATGAGGATGGGTTATGCATCTCCCCATGAATGGGAAGCTGTCTGTGTTTGCACTGTGTGACAGCCGGGCTCCGTGAATGGAGGGCTCGAATATGGGGAGTTACAGCTGCCAGTGCTGGTACCCAGAGCTTTGCTTCGTCTTTGGCCAGGATGAGCAGAATAACAACACTGAAGGTGTTTGCACCAACTACCAAGTAATTTGCAAACACACCTTGTTCTGTATTTAAGAAAAGAGTTCTTATCAAAAAACTTTATAATACTTATAGTTACACCTTTGATGCAGATTCCTGTTGGTATTTCTGAAAGTTAGAGCAACGTGCAAGGGCCAGTTACTCAAAATAATTTTGAAAGTCCTCATCAAACTGGTCTGCTGAATGCTTCCTGGTTTTGTGACTGTTCTGATGGATTTTTGGTGGGAGTGGGTGGAGGTATGCATGGTTAGTTTTGTTTCTTTTGTCTTTTTGTCTTTTTTTTTTTTTTTTTTTTTTTTTGTTTGGTGTCTATGCAAGCCTGCTGGATCTTGGAGGGTTGTGTTTATTGGTATAACATTATATGAATCAGCAACCTTATGAAACCTTTAACAGCAGTTTAAAACTTTTTGCTTTCAGAAAACCCTTCACAGAAATTCAGTAATGATTTCGGTTGTGGTTGCAGGAGTTTACAAGTGTAGTACTATCATTAGAATTTATCTGAAATAATGTCTTTAAGTATGTTCAGTCCACACCTCGAAAGAAAAATATTGCTTCAGAATATGAAAGTGTAAACTTTATAGATTTTCCTGGTAACATTTTGTAATATTATTTTAAAATATCTTTAGTAAATAATTAACGCACATTCCCCCCACACCCTGCCCCCAATATTTTTAGGATAACTGTATTCACAGCTACTATGAGCAGCAGCAATAAAAGATGATAAAACTCATCAGCTTCTATGAAAAGGTCAAAAAAACAAATTACCCGTGTCTTAAAATAGAAAAGTATTTTCCATTTCTTAAAGTGCTTCATAAAGATAAGTGGAAGGATAAGTGAACAGTTGCTTTTCTTACACTCCTGTGCCTGAGAAGATACATTGTGGCTGGCATCTCCTTAATTCTGTGAGATCAGCTGGTGTTTGTGGACTTGGGTAACTGAAGGGGAAAGAAAAGTAGAATAAAAGATGGGATTTCTGTTCTGTTTCTGGCTAAATCTTCTTTTCTTCCTTGCCGAAGAACCTAGCCCAGTTTTTCAGTCCCTGAGAAGCTGGCTCCACAGCTCCAGTGATGTGAATGGTTAGGTTGAGGGATGTCCCAGGTGCTGGGGACCAAGTGGCCAGGTTAGTGGATCACCCTGAGGCCCCAGTAGACTTGGGAGATGCCTTTTCAGGATGGGCTGAGATTTTTGCAGAACCAGCAGGGAGGTCTCTGACCCTCACCTGTGCCAGGAGTTGTCTGGGGAGCTGCACCAGTGACCCCCTTACAGCCATTGCTGGCAGTGCCAGTGATGGGGGGATTATTGAGGTGCCCAGAGGTGCCTAAAGATATATTAATATTGCTTTTCACTTTCTGTAGTGAAGATACTGATTTGCAATTCCCAGCTGATCATCTGGCAAAAGCTAAGAGTCAAATGTGACATTCCTGGTATTCCTTAGCATAAAAAGTAAACAAAAAGCTTAAGAGCTACATGTTTTTGTGTAGGAAAAAATTCCTTTAAAGGGCTGAATTTTTGGTTTTGTTTAGTTGGTTGTGTTTTTGGTTTTTTTTAAAATTGATTTTGTGTACTTGTTATGGAACAGAGCTCTTAAAAATCTGAGGGGGGGGGGTGTGTGGGAGTTGCTGGGACCTGACTGAGAGAGAAAAGTCTTTTCTACTTCCTCTGACTAGAAAAGCCGCAGGTGTGGGAGCAGATTTTCTTGGAAATGAAAGTATCCTGAGTGCTTTCACTTTCTAGTTCTCTTGTGATAACCACTGCGATTATTTTAAAGTGGGTAAAGGTTGCCTTGAATCACAGTGAAGGGTTGTGTGTGTGTTGTTTTTATTTTGTATAGTTGTTTTTTGTTTCTTTGTTTGCTTGGGGTTTTTTTAGCTGGCTTTGTTAAACTTCCCCATCAAACCCGGGTGACTAAGTTACCAATGGGATGGTCTTGAGTCAGTGGATAGACACCTTTAAATTGAGGGAATTCAGGTTCTCAGCAGGGGCCTGTTGACTCCTGCCTGGGGTAGCAGTGTAGTATCACGATTCAAATCACAAGTTGAGTGTTAGGTGAGTAATGTAGGAGAGGCTGTTGTGACAGTGTATTTCAGAAGGATTTTATGAATTCAGGGAAGAGTTCAGTCTTTTATTCACATCATGAAATAGAGACGGCTTCTGTTAGCTAATGATTACACTTTATCAGTTGGGGTGCTGTTAAAGAAGTCAGCATCTGCCAAGAGTGGAAAATATCAGACTGGACTGAGCATGGGTTCAGTTTCAGTGGTGGAGTGAAAGTAATGTCACTCACGTGTGACTTCTGCCAGGGAGCTGAGTGTGTGACACATGGGATGAAAGCTCCCTCTGTTCCCTTTGGGACTATGATATGTCCAATGTTCTGGTTCATGAGTGGTCAAGCATAATTAATAGGGAAAAGCTGATACTGTGAATCACAGGAGTTGGTTGCATGCAAAACTGTGCAAGTTGAAAGTTTTCTATAAGCTCATCTTTTTTATTATTTAAAAAAGGGAGACATACTAAAGCTGTGAGGCTTTAGTGTTGAGGTGGTGAGGTGAGGTGGTGAGATGTCTTCCTGCAGAGCATTCCTTGCATGACAGTACAAACTCAGGCTTTGTGCCAAGCAAAAGGAAATAGTTTTTCCTGTTTCCTCAGGTAGGCAGATGCCATTTCTTGCTGTACTTGGTGAACACTTGTATCTCTTAATTTGGCAACATAGTGTGTTCTGGACAGCACGTCAGATTTTTCCCTGTTACCTTACTTTAATACTGTGCTGAATATAGATGTTATCATAAGCTGTATTGTGCCTGCACACCTCAGCCAAACTTTCAGGTAAAATGGGGAGCAGTGTGTGCTGTGGTGACCATCTGAAATGTTACTTTCTTCCAGCACTGCAATTTGCTCTCTCATACTGTATTGCATTTCTTTATTGCTAGATTTCTGTAGGACTTCAAAACCTGGAATTGACTAAGAGCTCTACAGACCCTTAGTGGAAAATTTTCATGAAACTTTTTTGAATGGTCCTGTCCATACCACCTTTGTGCTCTGTTACCACCCCATTTTTCAGAAGTGGATAAAGTGTCTCTTGGCTGCAGAGGGTTACACCTCCCCTGCCTCAGTATTTGAGGCGAGTACACCAGCCTGTGTTCTGGAGTGGCTGTGGGGGTGTGCTGACTCCTGCTGACGCTCACAGGGCTCTATCTTCTGGGAGAGAGGTGGTTTTCTCATACTGAACTACACAGTAATTTTCCTGGTGAGCGTGGTGCAGAATCTGTGGGTTTAGGCTTTAGCATGAATGAAATGTTAAGCAACATTGACTCAAAATGTTGAGGTTGCTGTGAAATGCTGTGAAGCTGGGTCCTAAGATGGTGTAAAGGGCAGATTGACACAAAATGTCATGAGCTGGACACTGATGACTTCGGTCATTGGTGGGAGGCTTTCTGAGTTCTTGTCTGTTTAATTATAGAGTGGTTTCCTCATGTATTTAGTTCAGTAACATCATTCATTCCAAGCATTTGAAAATCACAATGAGCATATCAATCTATTCAGACTAGACTCTTGCAATTTAAGAAGGCACTGATTTTTTTTTTTTTTTTCAGTTGGGTTTCGTAGTTTTCATTGTTTTGTAAATGTCATTAGCTTTTCTTTGCCACAAAGGATGAAATTCAGGAGCGCATTGAAAGCCATCAGCATGAGAGTTCCCCTGAAATCTGGTGTTACTTGGTGATGGGACTTTAACAGGAACAGCCCTGTTGTGAGCAGTAGCACCACTGAGTGTCCACAGTTTTAAGGTATCTCTCCTTCTAAGGGTGTTGGAGAGGTGGAATCCAAAGGACATGTGATGTGGAACAGCTTGAAGGCTGGAGTTGCAACTAGGTTAACTTTGAAAACATCGTCTGACACAGATTTGTGTATGTAAACCACTTTTTTTAAGGGCATCAGAAATATTGGTATGCAAATCCTAGCAGGTTTTATTCTGAGATTCACAGTTTTGACTTGATGCTTTTGTTTATAGCTGGTTTCTGAATTATTTTACCTGGTGGATTCTTGCTGAAAAAAATTATACTCTGAACAGCATTTCTTTAAAAATGTTTCTGTTGTACGCTAATTGGCAACAGTCAAGCTTATCAAAGTTTAGGTGCCAAGAAAATGCAGATTGTGCTTAAAATATCCTTGACTAAAGCTTTTTTAGCCATCAGGTGAAAGCATATTTTCAGCTTTACGGTAAGCAGAGGTAGACAGAACAATGTATTTAATAAAAGCTTGTCAGAGAGACAATAGTGTTTTCAAGGCATGATCTGGAACTATTTAAATCTAATTGACCCTTGTATCTTACTATACACAGAATTTGTGGAAATGAATGCATGTGATATAATGGCATTCCACCTCCCTGTGGCCTCTTCCTGCCAATTGTAATCATTTCACTGGTGTTGTACCCCAAAATCTAGAGGGCTCCCTTTAGAAGAGGATGTTCACTTGACATTAGGGTCTGAGGTGTAAAATTTTTGAATTGTGAATTATGTAGCTGTATTTCATGACAACTTTTACTTTTGTTGAATAGTAAGTGGTAGGCTTGAAGTCACACATGGTTTGTGTGATAACTGTCTGTCTCAAAGCTGTGTGACTAAGGAAAATCAGATACCTGTGCTTGAAATTTCTATGCCTATTCTCATACCAAAAATTATGCTGATTTTCAATCAAATTTCAATTAAAACATAAAGCCATTTTGAGAAGTTGAATTTAGCTGTGTTTTTACTGGGATTAAGCCAGAAAAAAAAAAAAAAGGAGAGTGTCACATGGAAGTTGAAAATAGTATTCATTTACGTTCAGGTGTGTGCTTTGAGAGTGCTTTAAAGTAAGCATCTGGAAAAGGCTGGGTATGCCTTGGCACTCGACGTTCCTCATTCTTTTCAGAAGAGGAGGTGACGGGAACAGACTCCTACTTCACTTTCCTTTTGTTTTTGGTTTCATTTTATTCTCCTGAAAGTTAGTTACTTTGGAAAAGAAATTTCTCCTGGGACTACAGCTGTTGTAAGAGTACTTTTCTCTTTTTCCCCTACATTTTCCAGTATGTAGGTATAAATGGCCTGGTTAGAGGACTGAATACCATGCTGTATCCCAGAAATCTTAGGTTATGACTGAGAAAGCATTCTTATACTTCGCAGATTTTAACTTTTGCTTTGTTTTGATACAGAACCATGGGAGAATATATGAGAATGTTTTTAAGCTTATAAATATGAATTTGTTTTAAAGCTAAATGGCTTTATAGACGGTTTACACAGGGGTTTCCCTTCTTGGTATTACCTATTTTCCCATCTGTCAGCTTCTTTACTTCAAAATCTGCTTCTATCTCCACCTCTTTGAGGACCATGTTTTTTTTGTTTAGAGACTTTCCCACTACTGTGTAGTTTTCTTACATTAGAACCTTTTAATTATTTGGTGGTAGTAATTAGTAAGTTTTATTTAATTCTGGCATCTAAGCTTATAACTTTTTTTTTTAATGGGATACTAGAATTAAGTCTTCTCTGTCTGTATTCCATTACTTGTTTGGAAATTAAAAAATAACCAACAGCTTACCAGCAACTTCTAAAAGTTCCCCCGGTCTTGCACGTGTTTTACAGGACATAGTGCTGAAAGCCACAGAATGTGTCTTGTGACAGCCCTGTCTGGACCACTGTTGTCCCCCCTCCTGAAGCTGCTTGGGCTGCCTTTTTGAGTACAGTCTGCTGGTCTAGAGGATAACCTCTGGATTTATCAATGGTGAAGACAGCCAGATTTCCCCATCATAACCAGTTCCAGCTCTTGCTAAGTTGCTGTGTTGCCTTGAAGCTTTTTCTGGGGCTGATTGTAAGGTGACTGGTGAATGTGCCACCTACTGCAAGTGCTGAGTGGAGGGTGTGTGCAGTGCACAGGCTCTGCTGAGTTGTTAGAGGCCAGGGAAGGTACTGAATGCTTTATGACCCAACTGAGTAGAAAAGGATTGAAGATTTTAGTATCAGAGTTTATCATCTGTCATTTAATGGAAAATGTCCTGGCATAATGCTGCTGCTAGGAAGGCAGCACAGAATTTAAGGTTTTGTTTCAAATAATTTTCCAAAAATGCGAACTCATTAGAGGAGTATTTTGTACCCCTTTTATTCAAGTCAGCTTATGAAGCTTCAGGTAGGTATGTGGTGATGGCAGAAAGTCATTCTTGGTGATACTATTATGACACTACTGAGACAGGGAAAACTGGCAGGGCTAAATTGCAGCAAACTGTGCTTATGAACCAAAGTTGTAAATTTCTTGAGACTGTGTCCGAATGTATTAGAATAACCACCTTTCTGTGGGAGGTGAGGCAAATGTGTGTTTCAATATAATGTAATTCAAAGTCCATTAAAAAAAAACCCCAAAACTTTAAGCATTATCTTTTTGTTCTTTCTCCTTGAAAGAAAATGGCCTAGAAAATGTCAGTTGCCCTCTGTGGAGTGCAGTGCTGAATTTACTGTTTCTTTAATTGTGAGGTACTAAAATTACATGCTGATCCCTAGTACAAATCTTACCATGTCTTTGAATACCGTAGTGTCTCTGTTGTGTTTGAGGTTCGTTTCAATTCTAATATCACCTGCATCCATGGAGGTTATTACCCAATGCAAGTGAAAGCTGTTGGCTGCCCTTCACAGTCCGTGGTGTGGCAGTGGCCTTTCCGCAGGGACACAGCACACGCCAGCGCATTCCTGGTGCTTGACCCAGGAAAAGCTGTCTTCCCTCAGAAGCTGAAACTGCTGTCAGAAGCCTGTCACCTTCCAGGTGACCTGTTAAACACTACCCCAGATTTCGCGTGGCTTAATGTTATCTGTAGGCTGTTCTTCTGCGGAGTTGTGCCTTGTGTCTGTCCCTGCCCCCACTCCCCTCCCCAGGCTAAGAACATGTGTCTCTTCATACGATTTCTTTTTAAATGATTAGTGGGGGCAGGATAAGCTCTCAAATCATTTTACTGAATGCTGAAAATAGGGTTATGTGGCTTTTCTGATGTAATTTTGTCTTCCAATGCACCAACAGTTGGGGAGGGGGTGACCAGTTGAGGCTGTGGGATGAGTTCACCTCTGGCAGACCTCACTGCAGTGGAGTGGAGGTGTTCCCCCTCTGTTCTTCTTCCAAGCCCGCTGTGTTGTCTCTTACTTATTGTGGGCAAGAGCAGGCAAGTGTGATGAGGAGCTACACTCTGGCTGGCCAGCATGCCAGGGAGCCTGGGGGTGCTGTGGAGGCTTTTGGGGATCCCTGGGGTCAGGCCAAGCTGCTGGAGGTGGCTTTGAGCTGTCAGGGATGTTGCTTTTGAGAGACAGGAGGGCAGACATGCCTGGGTACGTGCCCACTCTGTGATTACAAGGCCTGTTTCTGTAGGAAATTGTTACTAATTTTTTTTTTTAATAGGACTAAAGGGAAGAACCTTTATTGAAAGGCTTTCTGTTAAGTTTGGTTGGTTTTTGTTTTTTTCTTTTTTCCTTCTTATTCAAAACAGACAGCTGAGCTTTTTCCCCAAATGTGTCCCTTCTATTGAATACAGTGGACTTACAGACCTGTCTGTAAAAAAGTTCAATTTAAATTTTATTTACAATTTCTCTGCTGTACTATGCTGAATTTTGTGTGGAAAAACTGTGAAATCTTCCTGGTATCACTTACCTAGGGCACGTAGCAGAGTTGTTTGAGGTGAAGTGGAAGCTTTGATCTTTGTGCCATCAACAGCTGCAGTAAGTGAAATCCTTCTGGATGTGCACACCTAAAGCAGGGAGTGGAGAACAGCGTATGGCATTTCAGCTGGTGCAGGAGTGGGTCTGATTGTGCATGTTCACTTGTGAGAAGTGTACATCAGGAGCACCACATCTCTGTCACTGTAAGAATTTTAATTCACCTCCTGTTGGTGTAAGTTTTCAGCAATGCTGCCTAAGTAGGATGGGGAATGCGGGAGGCTTTTTCCCCTGTCAGTTTCTCTCACTGATTAAAAGAAGGATTAAAATAATGGCAGAGAAACAACTCATTCTTAAAAGGTTGCTGCTCCACAACAGTTGAATCCAGTGGAAATCGGTGCAGTCTTTGTCTTATCCTGTCCCTTCTCCCACCCCTGGCTCTCACTAAGTTGGCAGGAAATTACTGAATGTGGAGAGCGACTCTGATGGTTTATTGAGAGCCTGGCCTGGCTTGCCAGAGGTTTGGGTGGGTGAGTGGTGGTGCTTGATCCAAGGGAGGAGTGGCATCTGGCAACACCAGCCTGGGCTGCCCGGCGCTGGCAGGAGCTACAGCCTGGGAAGAGCAGCTGGCTCCTTAGAAGCTGCTTGTGGTCTGACAGCCCGTGTGAGTGTTACTGTTTGTAAGTATTACGGAGCCTGGGATCCCATTGATCTGAGGACACTTGGAATTTCCAGAGCTGGTTTGTTTGCTCCTAGAATAGTTGCCCTTGTTATCATAACGGCAGTGTGAGGAGGAATGGGGCTAGCTTGGTGTTTCCTTGGGAGCTCTTCTGTGTTGTGCAGAGCAGGGTGATGTTTATGCATGATGGTAAATATGTGTGAACACAAGAATAAAATTAAGAAGTAAACTTTTAGAACAGTAAGTAGCCAGGAGTGATTGGAAAAATATCATAGAATCATAGAATGATCTGGGTTGGAAGGGACCTTAAAGCTCATTTTATTCCACCCCCCTGCCATGGGCAGGGATACCTTCCACTATCCCAGGTTGCTCAGAGCTCCATCCTGCCTGGCCTTGAACACTCCCAGGGATCAGGCATCCGGAGCTTCTCTGGGCAACCTGTGCCAGGGCCTCACTGCCCTGACAGTAGAGAATTTCTTCCTCATATTAATCTACACCTACTCTCAGTGTGAAGCCATTCCCCCTTGTACTGTCACTCCAGGCCCTTGTAAATAGTCTCTCTCCATCTTTCCTGTAGGCTCCCTCCAGGTGCTGAAAGGCCACAATTAGGTCATCCCAAAGCCTTCTCTTTTTCAGCCTGAATAGCCCCATTTCTCTCAGCCTTTCCTCATGTGTGTATGTATATCTTGCTTTCGCAGGGTGTTGGATTAGATGATCTCCAGAAGCCTCTTCCAACCCCCTACCCCTGTGGTTCTGTATGCGTGGATTTATGTACACACAGTTTGCTGTGTGTTTGTCATCCTCCAGCCTTCTTCTCCTTTCTATTTGTATAACATTGCATCTGACTGAGCCCGCTGGCTTCAGTTTGCCGTGGCTTGTGCATGCTTTTGGCAGGTGTCTTGGTGCTGAGGTGGGACTAGGGCTGTGAACCACTGGGACTGTGGCAGTGCCCAGCTGTTGTCCGTGGGTGGGCTCTTGGAGGAATCCTCCTGAACTTTATATGTAGTTTACAGATAATAGTGCTGGTGCTTTGAATGACCTGCCCTGCTGCCACCAGTAACTAATCACCCAACAGACTTGAATTGGAGCAGAGAGATTTTTGCTAATTACTGTCACAGTTACTGGAGTATGTAAGAATCAAAAGTGATTTTTGTGAAGCAGGTTTTCCCATGGTGTTTCCAGCGAATACAACCTGAAGTTTAATTTGTGTCTAGTTAAGTGAAACTGGAGATCTCATTGGTTTTACTGTAGTTAATTAATTTTAGAGCTGCTGTCATTACTACTGGGAAGCTCACTGTTATGCTGAGCAGGGTATGGAGAAATCATGATGCTTTAAAACACACAGATCTCAAAATTCACAGTAATTTTACATTTCTGACACCTTTTTGTTTTCAGTAAGTACTAAGGCTCCTTTCTTGATTATCATCCTGTCACTGAGGCTCATTTCAGAGTAGCTATCAGTAACAACTAGAAACTCAAGCAAGTGTTCATAAATCAGTTCTTAGACTAATTTTAAAATTCCCCCCTTTGAACTGAGCAGGTGGTTTTCCTGCTCATTGCAAGAATATTCCCCATGCAGGTGATGATTTGGCTCATAATTTCTGGATGCTTTTTTGTAAATAACTGTCAGAGGTGAGTTTGTGTTATATTTAGTGTCAGAGAATACAAACCAAACTCCTCAAGTCTCTCCTTAAAATCTCATTTCAAAATTTTTAACTGTAGCTTGAATAAAGACAAATGCATATGCTGAGAGTGAAAAAGATTGGTTTTTTTGGCCACATATGAGGCTCAAAATAGTGAGTGTTTATATGAATGCATGGTCTCATGTTGTGTAGAAACCTTAATATCAAACTGTAAAATTCATTGAAATGTCACTTGAAGCATGGAAAGCATAGAAGTATGGTGAGAGTATTTTGTGTGTTGTCTAGGATCAATATGGGTTACATAAAGCTATGATTATGTAGAATCCTTCATTTAATTTTTGAGAGATGAGTGTATGTACCTAAGTAGTGCACTCAATCCTTTTCCCCCTTAAAGTTTTATTTGGGCTAGGCTGTGGTTGGCTGGAAGTTCCTACCATACACTGTGTCCTTTTGCCTCCTTGAAGTAAGTTTTTGCTCTCAGTCCAGTTGCACTTTGTACAAGCTGCTGCTGTAATTGTCAGATTTTGGCAGCTTGTGCAGAGCAGTCCTGGACTGAAAATCTGCTGTCTTTGTGCATGTCCTTTGTTCTCCACAGGTGATTTTTGTCTGAGCCAAGCTGAGGTGCATTTTGCATCTGTGTGTGTATAAAAATATATCTTTACCTACTTTCTTAGAGGATACAATGTCATGTAAGAGGTTTCTCTTTTCATACCTGAACAAAAGGAAGCTCAGTTAGCAGATGCTGGGCAAGGGAACCTATTTCTGTTATGCTTTAAGGAACACCTTACAGCTGGTGCAGAGATTTAACTTCGTCTTTGCACTAGCAAAATAGTGCTTTTAAAAATATATGTATACATATAACCACTTTCTAATTTATATATTTTTATAAATACATTTATTCTGCATAAACATGGGGAAAAACCATGAGAGCTGGGAAGAGCAAAGACGTTCAACAAAGCCTTCTGGAGCTGACTGCATGTTTTCCCTGTGCTTCAACTCAGTATTTTCATGGAAGGAGTTAGCTTTTATTTGCCTATTTGGAACTTGACCAACAGTATATTTAGAAAATGCTTAATGTATCTGTGTTGCTGGAAGCTATAATGTACAGCAGTGTCTGTGGGCCTTTTAACTATTCCTGGGAGATATGATTAATGTGGCAGAAAATGATATTCACAGCAGTAATTGAGGGTCTTTAGTATGCTTGTCCTTTGTATGTTAAACTATTTGTTTGTTTGTAGCAGAAACTTAAAGCCTGTTTATAGAGGATTATATTCCTCTAAGCTCTCAGTGTTCTTCTCATTACAGCAGCATCATATGAGGAAACCAGCTTATTAGCTACTTGTCTGCAAGCAGTGCCATTAGCAGGTCCTCTGCGGCTCAGGCTTCATTAGAATTGTCTTTAATATAAAATATATTTGCGATGTCATTTGAGTTTTCCTCCAACAAATAGGTCTTATAAATGAGCGTTGCACTTGAAAGTAAAGAAAGTATGACTTGTGTGGAGGGCCTGAGTCAAGATGCCATTCTCAGCATTTGTATTCTTTTTTTCTTTCTTTCTTTTTGCCTCTAATAAAAGTATTCATCCCTCAGGTATCAGAATCATGGCCTGGGTTGGAAGGTACCTGAAAGATCATATGTATGGTTCCCACCCCCCTGCTGTGGGCAGGACACCTTCCACTACCCCAGAGTAGCAGAGCCCCATCCAGCCTGGCCTGGGACACTTCCAGGAATGTGTAATCCACAACCTCCCAGGGCAACCTGTTCCAGTGCCTCACCACCCTCAAAGTAAAGAATTTTTCCTGATACACAATCTAAACCTACTCTGTTAGTTGGAAGCTGTTCTGCCTTGTCCTGTCGCTGCAGGCCCTTGTAAATAATCTCAGTTTTTCGTGTAGGCTCCTGTTACGTGGTAGAAGGCTGCAAGTCACCCCTAAGCCATCTCTGTTCCAGGCTGAACAGTCCCAATTCTCTCAGCCTTTCCCCATAGGAGAGGTGCTCCATACTTCTAATCAGCTTGGTGCCCCTAGTACATTTTCATTATGTACTATTGAAATGTGAACTGTGTAGTAAGGCCATGGATCCTGTTTTCTCCTGCTAATGGTTGGATCATCTCATTCATTCCTGAACATACAACTTTATCTGTGCTTGGAAATGGAAGAGAGTTGTTTTATCTTCTGAGTTTGTAAATGCTTGTGTTGCAAATGCAAACATTTGGATGTTGCCATGAATAAAGCCAAAGTTTACGTGTGCTTCGTCAGAAGCTACAGAGAGGAGAAAATAAACAGATCAAAAGGTGGCTAATTTTCTCCCCAAATTTATCTTCACTATAATTCAGTATTAGTCAGTTTATGAGATTTGCCTTGTCCAAAAAAAGAATTTGTGTAATTTAGCTTTTTGCTCTGATTGTAGGAAGTTATCAGAGTTTACAGTACTGTCGTGGAACTAATTTGGGCACAGTATCTCCCTAAGCTGATTGTAGTGTAGATTTTTTCTGCTTCACTGGTGCTGGCACAGCTACTGAATATGCTATTGTGTGAGGTTATAAACCAGATAATCTTAATTGGGCATTTCCTGACAGCAAGGGAGGGATGGCTGAAAAAGGAGAGAATTGGAAATAAGGGCATGCATTCCTAATACACAAATTTGGCTTCTCTCTGGGAAAATGGGAGAATTTCCTGTTAGTTAAAATCATCCAAGAGCTGAAAGCCTGAAGATACATAGTGCATACCTCAGGGATCCAGAGGAAAGGGAAAGGCTGGGAATAGCTCATGCATGAAAGCCCCAAGGGAACAGACTGCTGTGTGATATGGTGGGAGTGAGTGGTGTGAGCAGCTGGATCCAAGGGCAGCCATAGCATCAGTGAACCATTCCTTTGTGTGGCCAAGGATTTGGGGTACCCTGCAACAGCTGTAGCAGCACAGTCTGGTGGTGTAGTTCAGGTCCTGGGGGCTTCTTAGAGTTAAGTCAAATGCTGTTGAGGCTCCATGGAGAATGGGCGTGTGTATGACCTATGTGCACATATGTCCTAGCACTGCAGATATTCTTGGAGTCTTGACTCACTAAACTGGAGGATCTCTGCTAGTGAAAAGATATGGAATCAGTCATGTAAATTTAAAGATAGGATGGCAAACAGTAGTGGGTACAGGCAAGTTTGAAAGAATGGGGGTGAATTTCTTAGCACCTGTAGGTGCACCTGGTTCTGTTGGAATGGTCTGGTTTGTGTCTCCATTTGAAAAGAAAGGCTGCTTATTAAACTGAATTAAAGTACAGTTAGTTATAATTCAGAATTTGAACCTCTGCTGAGGCAAGTTTGGAAAAACTAGGGAATCAGGAAAGAGCCGCTTTGAAAAAATACGGCAGCTTTTTTACGTTAGAACTGGTAGTTGTGATCTGAATCTTCCCTCACTGACTTGATTTTATGAGCATACATTGGTGTAGGTACTTCAGACACTTGTAAATACTTGTCTGCTGCCTTCTTAATTTTTTATCTTCGTTTTAGTGTAGGGTGAGTTCTTTTGGGTATTATTGGGTATAGCCTTTGAATGAATTATGATTATAATTGTTTAATATATCTATGTGTTTTTAGACATTAGAGGTTCTATATGCTAGTCACTTCAGCTCTAGTTAGCCCAAGCTTCACGAAAAGTAAAGCTTTTAGAGTAAATGTAATCAGAATGAGCATTAATAGGCATGAGGAGGGTGGCTTGCTTCATATGTAGAAGTCTGTCTGTAGTGTTGTATTAAGTATTTCTTATCATACAGAAGAGACTTAACTGTTTAGCAGTTGCATTAGAAATTGATCTCCAAGCTTCAGTCATGGGTAATAGTAAAATAAGTTTCCTGTATGCCACAATAACCAGAGCTAAAGGAATATTATTTAAAAAAAAAAGAAATTTACTCATTTTGACTTTTGCAGAGTAATACAGATGCACTAAATGAAGTCACATCAGGAATTAAGTAATACTAGCTCTCTGAATATGGTTGCAGTTGTTTCATAAGCATATTAAGTGAAAAGAAAAGCAGAAAGAAATTTGAATTTCAGCCCCTGATAGTCAATGAGGAAAGAGTTTGATAGTAGCTGCCTGCTCAGTCACTTAAAATGAAAAGAAATAGAATTACCTGTGTTAATATAGTTTCATGGGTGATAAGAAACTGTCATTAAAACAGTGAAGGAGAATAGTGACAAGTTAAACATCCAGTTGCAAGAAAGGTCAGTACACAGTAAAGATGCAATTACATCAGATTTGAGAGGATGAGGGCAGATGGTGAATTTGTGGAAAAGAAGGCCACCAGTTGGAGGTTTTAGCTCCTTTATGCAGTTTTACAATTGTTTCTGAAGATCTGTTAGTCTGTTAGCAGGTATTAAAAGAACACGTTGATCGGGTGGAAACAATTTCAATTTTACTTCTTCTAGAAAGGGAATGTATCCATTCTTTAAATTCTGCATGATTTGAAATAAGTCAATTAGAAATTAATGGCAACTTGTCCACACGTAGCTGAAAAAACCAGCAATGTCTAAACCAGACAAATGCCCCAAAGCTCCATTTAAGGTATTCAGGAGAACTGTTAATTTTCCTCTTAGTTCCTGTCACTTCTAACTAGGGTGATTATGAATTCTCCATGTTGTTCTTTTAATTACCAGTTAGAAATTCTGAAGCTGAGTGCCTTAAACTTTTGGCCTTAAAAAGAAGTATACTTAAATACTTAAATCATCTCCTGATGAGAAGGAGCATCTCTGGGCCTGGTTCTGATCTGTTAAATGTAAGGGGACCTTGAAGCACAGCTTTTACACTGGAATACTGAAATGTGGATATAAACTACAGATGTCTAAGTTTATAAGTCACAGCTGTGCTCATAAATTAACAGCCAGTATTTTGAACTGCTAAGAGATTGTTTGTTGGTAAACTGTCTCTTCTGCCTTTTCCCAGTCTCTGTGAACAATGAAGATCCTCCAGTCAGCCTTTCCAAGTGTTGTATATATTGTGGAAGATACAGAAATCTGTTACAACTTGTTGTTGTAATAATTTACAGTGAAACTATTTTCTGTTTTGTTCACCATCATGTTGGTGGCAAATAAGAAAACAAATCTACTTTACCGTCATGCCCTTGGATTGCTGCTGCCAATTTTAATGCTGTTGTAATTATTTTTCCCAAATACTTTGTTTCTTTTCTTTGATTCTTTCCAGACATAGGGGCAGGAAAGCAACTTTATAGGCGAAACAAGTCATGGCTTTGTACAGTGCTATGAAATGCACAGAGTAAACAAACGAGTGGGTGAGGGATGGGGATAGAGTGGGAGTTTGTTTTCCTGCATCACTTCACTTCTCTTGTGCCAACAGAAGGGTTTTTAAAAGGAAAAGAAAAAAGAAAGAGGCAAATTGGATTGTTAGCAGTGTCTCTTAGGATCATAAATGAAGGGAAGATTGTGTATGTAATTCATAAGCATCCTGAACTATACGCCTTCTATTTCAACTTATTAGGGCATGAAGTAGTGCCTGCCAGGTTAATTTCACACTGGGGAATTCAGCATTCATGCAGCTCTTAATTTCCTCCTCTATACAAAGCAGTGATAAGGAGAGAATAAGGGTATTTGAGTATTTGATTCCAAATAATTCACTTTAAAGATAAGTATTTTAGAAGTAGCCACAAGACAATTATAGTTGCTATTTTAAATTGAATTTGGAGAGTAGCAGGAGAATGTTTATTTATTCCCGATAGGAAATATGTTTTTTGTCTTGCAAACAAAACCCTGTACTTTACAAAAATCTTCTCTTTCATAGATTAAATTACTGTTTGGAGTTCAGGATGTGGTGGGCAAAGAATTAAAAAGAAAAACCACTTGAAAATATCTTTTCTCCATTTCCCATCTGCCAAAGGAACAATTAAATTTGTTAGTATGGAACAATGGTCAGTGCTCTGTGTTTTCATGGTTTTAATGGTTAAGATGCTTTTAATGGTTAACAGGAATTCAAGGATTGTTCCAGCTTAGTGCCTGCTTTTTGCTTCTGTGATGTGATAGCTGAGCATGAACAGAGTGAATCATCTGTTGGCTCTAAACAGGGGTGGGACGAGGTTTTTATTTAAATAAAACAAAACCAAGACACAAAGTTCTTATGGAATGAGTATTTAAGAGACCCAGGACCTCTTGTTCTTTTTCTAGTTCCAAATGTTACTTTAAACTCAGTCATGGGTGCTGACTAATGTGATTTGGGAGAGTTGGATACAACTGGTCAAGGAAGGCAGTTTGGATGGATTCCTGAAGTTCTGTTTCAGTATCAAGAAACTGTTTTGTTTGGAGTTTTAAATAGAATTTCTCTTCAAACACCTCAGTGATCAGTAAAGTTGAATTTCCTGGTTTTGTGGTTGGAATGACTAGGAATTATTTACGTTAAGGAAATAATGGGGTTGAGAGTAACTGGGAGTTAAAGAAGTTGGTTTTGATGGGAGTTCAGTCAGCTATTTCCCCTACTGCCTTTGGAGACCAAAGCTGCGGAGTTTTATTTGTTTAGAAGGGCCCATTGTGGCTTTATATAGGCTAGTTGCATCCATGTTGCCTAAGGTTACCCATTTTTTTGTTTAAAAAAATCCAAAACCAAGCAAGCCCACGAAAATGCAAAATCATAACATTTGGGAATTAGAAGTGCCTGAATTGCAGAAACTAAGACAAACTCGAGTAATGAAGGTTCTACCCCTTTTTGGTGCATAAACTTCAAATGGAGATGCCTTTAATATTTGTGGAGGAGTGTGCTTTTGTAAGTAATTGGTTTTGCTGTTATTTGGCTCTAATCTTATTTTGATGATGTTTTTTTGTTTTAGCACCAGCAAACATTTTTAAATCAGCTGAGGGAGATCACTGGTATCAATGACATCCAAGTACTACAACAGGCACTGAAGGTAAGATAACTGGCTTGTAGCTGAATGCGCCTGAATGTATCTTAACTGCCTGTGAAAGCCATAAATCCCACCCTTTCTTACTCTTGTCCCTCCCTTCCTTCCCAGCTTGAATTTATTTCAGGGGAAATGATGGCTTGTTCACTTTACAAGGAATCTTGTTCTCGTTTGGTACTGACATAAAAATTAATCCAGTGTTCAAACATGAAAAGACAGGAATGTTACGACTTGGCTTTAACCTTTGTGTGAATTGTTCTGGGATACATTGGTGCTGCTACAGCTGGTCAGCTGCTGAGGAATCAAGTGGTGTTTTCTTGTCAAGGTGTGGTTGTTTTCTATCATGCACACGCCTTGCTCATTGTGCCAAATGAAGAACTCTGCTTAAACTTGCCAGCCTTTGCTAACTTGGTATTGTTTCACTGTTTTTTCAACCACAGTAATTTATTCTACAGCACAGAAGAGTTCTTTGATGCAAGTAAAGAATGGCAGGTCTCTCTGTATTCTATTTCCATATACTTAAATAGATATAAAAAATTTTAAAAATGCTTTGTCTCTCTCAAGCAGAACTATTTAGCCATTTATACATGGTAGGTGAGAATTTAGTAATTTAAATCAAATATATATATATACACACACAAAAAATAGATAGTTGTTTTTAGCATAAGTCATGTGCACAACTGCTCTTCAAAAACCAGGATCTCTGGCTTTAAAAATGAAACTGTAGATTTTCAGAAAAATTCATCTGACTGCTTTTGAGAAGCCTGTGAATGTGCTGGTTGTGTTGTTGAGAGGTTGACCTACACTACAAGATGGTGTTTTGGTTTGGTTTTTTTTTTCTGAAATAAGTGAAACTTCACCAAAACAAGTTTTTATAAGATCTTTTATCTTTATTTTGGTTAAAAATAGTGAAATATGCAGAATATGTCAAGTTTGGAAACTTTATTTTCTAGTCAGTATTTTTACCTGACAGTACAATGGCTATTGACCTGAAGTTGCTAATCATGTAGTTTGCTTTTAAGAAAAATTATAAAAAGAGTGAGGGGACTCTCACTTCTCGTGGCTTTTTTTATGCTTAAAGGACAGCAATGGTAATCTGGAGTTGGCTGTGGCTTTTCTCACCGCGAAGAATGCCAAAGTTCCCCAACTAGAGGAGGCAACTTACTACCAAACAGCCCTTCCTGGGAATGACAGATATATCAGCGTGGGCAGCCAGGCAGACACCAGTAGGTATTTTTTCTTTTCATAAGTTTAGTGTAAAGGCATGGGAAATAAAACTTGCCTGTGACAAAACTGTTAATCTGCAGATAATTCTTACTTATCAATTCTTTGATTAATATCTGTTCTTTCCTTTCTTATTTCAGTGGGGGGTGTTTTGTTTTGTTTTGTTTTGTTTTTTTTTATTTGAGCTATCTTTAAGCATTACCTTTATTTTGGGGTCATGCAGTAAAGATTTAAGGCAAAAGCTGGGTACTCCTCCATCAAAACATAATTGGAGAAGAGTCTGTCATTGTCTGCCTTGATATGCTAAAGCTTAATAACCTTAAGAGTAGTTTCTCCCTGACAGGAATGACTTTCCCAAAGGGAGAAGTGGGAGGTTAAGTGTGAACTTTGTAATAAAAGAGTAGGTATTTTATATATGAAATTAGCATTAAATATACCTGATTTTAAACAGTTTAATTTAGTTGATATGGAGGTCCCACAACCTGCATTTCGCTAAGTTGTGCAGGTTCTAGTCCTCTGCTTTAGTGTAGTTTTTTTTATGGGAGAAAAAAATTAAATGTGTTCTGCAAATAAATACAGGAAATAACATAGAAATAAAAGTCAAAGGAAGTTTTGTAGTGGGATTGATATCTGTAAAATCTGAGTTTCTTGATGCTATAGTTACTTTATTCATGGTGCAGTGGAGAATAATTATGTATCAGTTCTTTGGCCATATATGTAGTACATCTATGTAGATTTTATTAAACAAGTAGAATTATTTAGTGTCTCCTGCAGTAGGATTTTCCCCCCTTTATTTTGCTCATGGTGGCTTCAATGTAAAGAAGTTTAGTTAGATCTCCTTATCAATTGTACAATTATCTTTTGTCTGTAGAAGGTTGACACGAACTTTTTAAACTTTTTTTTTTTTAAATTAGTGATGAATTTATTCTCAGCATGTCAGATCTGAAAATGGCATTTAAATCCTTGGTATTACTAGCAACCCTGTATAAAATGTCCCCAGTGCATTATAGGCAGTTGTGTTATCCCTGCACTAAGTTGTGGTGGGTGGCTTGGGGTTTTTTGTGTGTTTTTTCTTTTCGCTCCTTTGGAAAGAAAACACACACAAGCTTCCCCATGTGTTTAATTTTCAATGTCAGGAAATTGCCACTGAGGAAATGAAGGCTTTTAAGAACAAACTCACCACTGTGTTATATTTTCTGGTACTGACAACCTACTATGGCAGTGGAATAGTAAGCTAGATTCTCTTGGAGTCTGTGTTTAATTAGATTTAAGAGTAATCCCATTAATAGAAGTATTTAGTTTTGCTGTCACTCACTGTGCTGTACAACCTTACTGAAGAAATGAGGGACAATGGAAAGGGATATGAATCAAACCTGCAAGAGCATACATTGCCCATAGCTGATGGTCAAACTGAGAAGAGTAGGTCTTGAGTTGTACATTCCAAGGTGAATTTCAGGATTGTCTTCTCTTTTCTGGAGGGCTGAAGTGCAGACACAGGTTTCTTAGAGTTACACAGCATGACTAAGTCAGTTATCAAGAAGCACCAACTGCTGTGGGAAAAATAGATTTTTAAAATTTTTTTTAACATCATTGGGTGTCTGGTCAGTTCCTCACTGGCAACAAAGTTGAGAGCCCTTGGCCACCCTTTGTTGTTTTAGTTAGACTGAAAACACATTATGAGATAAAGGCATCTTTGTCAACTTTTCATCATATTGGGGGACTTACAAGGCAAGAACTGAACACCTACAGCAGAACAAAAGCCTAAAGCAGTGTGATCATGGAGCCCTCTCCAGGCCCCCAGAGATCTAGTGAAAGCTTCTGGAAGAAACCCACACTTTCCTTGTAATGTGCTTGCCTGTAATTATTTGGATTCTAGACTTAAAAGCCTAGTGCACCTAAAAGGCCAAGTCTCAGGGCCCTGTGTTAGTAAACGCTGTCGTGCAAGGGAGTATGAAAGAGCAATGACTTGTGAGGAGAGAATGGAAGGGTGTGCACAGGATGGAACACCTTCCTCAGTGATGGCTTTGACCATCACCGCTCCCTTCTGCAAAAGAACTCTTATTAGCAGTTCTCAGTGGCTACGCTGAGTTGCTGACAGGATCTTGTCTCTCAAATTGGACTCCCTTTATTATCCCACATAGGTATAATTACATGAATTAATTATAACTCACCCTTACTGTTCCTTACTGCTTAACTACCTGTGTGTTTGGAACTCGGGATGTTATGAGTCACCGAACTTTGCAGTCCCACCAAGTTAAAGCATCCAAACTGGGAATGAGAGAGTCACAGACAAATACCAGGGCTGCTTTTTATGCCACAGAAAAACCTGCAGCCATTTACAAAGGCTGTTGAATGTATTCCTTGCGTAAAGATACATCAGATGTGTTCTGTGAGCTTGACTGACTGCATTTGTTTGACGTGGTTACTTAGTTAAGGGGTAAAATGAAAATGTTAATGTGTACCATAACAGCCAGTGATTAGTATGAATTGTTAACTGGCTCTTCCAAAAGTGACAGTGGTCATAAGTGGGGTGAGAGTTGCATCCTGGATGGTAGGAGGTATAAGGAAACCTGGTTTGTATTATTACAAAATGCAACATTTTGACAGCTGCAAAAATATTAATGGATTTGCATAAAATCTACTTCATCTTTTAAATAAAGACTGACTTGCACAATCAGTGTTACTCACAATGCTTGCCTTTTTGTCTGTTCAAAATGGCATGTGCAAGCACCTGCAAATGTAGTATTTTCACATCAACAGTGATGCAAGCTTAATCTGATCCATTTGCAAAGGTGGTTTTAATAGTTTGACTTTCTTTTCCTTCCTGCAATCTGTGAAGAGAAAGTGCTTAAACAATAGGCTTGCAATGTACAGATGCACACTTTTTAATCTAAGGTAATTTTAATGTTCCACTTGCTAGAGTAAATCCTAGGCATTGTGCTTAAAGAAAAACGAAAGAAGTTGAGTAGTACTTTCAAATATTTTCACTTTATTGATTTCTCCAGAAACCTTTTTATTCCCATTTGAAGTAATTTTGTGTATTTCCATCTTACGGCTGCACAGCAGAACTGTTGGATTGCTAAGAATGTATCCATTTTCTTGTTATTATTGAAGGAACTTGAAGAACCCAGGGTTAAAGGAAGCAGCTGAATGTAGAGATGTATTTTGGAAGTTGTGTTGTGTTCCAATGAAACAGCTGTCAGGACAAATTCTCTCCCTCCCTTCTTTTGAAAACTCAGTTATTTTTCATTAAAACTGAATTATTAGTCTTTGCAATTGCACATTCCATAGCCAAAACAAAAGATTTCAAGCCCTTTTATAAGGGCATAGTACAGTGTAACTGTTTCGTGTGGCATTTCATAATTTGAGGATTGTAGACTTCATGGCTTCTGGCTTTTTATATCTTCCTGTTCTTAGTTTGAGCCTTTGCATATGTTTCAAAAGTCATTCAGTCAGCCCTTTCCAGTAAGGTAGAGTTTAGATTCAGCTGTACCTAAATCCTTTTGAAGTGGTGTTTATAAAACATTTCTTACTGTTCCATTCTAGAGACTCTGAAAAGTTTATGGGGTAATTTGTTTTGGAGCTTCACTGTCCCTACTTTTTAGACTCCTAGTGTCTTGCCTAAATTCCTTTTGCTTCAGGTTAAGTCCTTTACTCCTTGTGTGTCCCCTGTGGAAATTATAGTAAACTTCATTCCTTTTATCTCAAAGTGTTGTGTGCTTGAAGACAGTGTATTATAAGACTTCTCTCAGATCTAAATGACACAGCCTAAATTCCTTCCAAGTATTTGGATGCATTTCCTATACCTACTGTCATTTTTTTTTTTTCTTCTCCTCTAGACCTTCTTTAGTCTGCTTTTTTTCTGAGCTCTGGCACTTGAAACAGTAATGAAGACATCACCTTAGTTCTAAAGAAAAATAGGTGAATCTCTATAAATACCTATGTAGTACTCTGACAGAAGTGTAACACTTCCTATTTTCTTCAGTGCTGCGATGATGTGAATTGCAGATTGAACATGAGTCGGCTGTAGCTCCTGAAGCCTTCTTGGCACAAGTCCTAGTCAGTCCTCATTCTCTAGCTGTTCACTTATTGTTTCTGTGAGGAGAATTTGACAGTGGCTTCTTCTGTCACCTTACCTGACTCAGCCATCGCTATGATTCTTCATTACATTTCCTTCTATTTCAGGGATTACTTGTGTCATCTCTATCCAGGTTCCTGGGAGTTTGGCCAGCTTGGTATGTCAAGGTCCCTGCTTCAAAATGTCAGGAGTCTTGTACCTTGAGGTCGTCTTCTCATCTTACAGATTCACTTGTTGCTTTGTGTCATGATTACCTCTCCCCATCGGTGTGAGAGTTGTCAGTTTAAGGTGTTATAATCGTAGGATGTTGTAAATGCAGCTGAGATGGGGAAGCTGTGGGATAGTGGTGGCTAATATTTACAAGCTCCTGCACCAGTACAGCAGGTTGACCTGGCTGAATAGCTGGAGGGGTGCTGGGTGCTCTCCTCCCATCCAGTTTAAACCAAAATTGGCATATACAGCCCCCTAAATTCTTTTAAATCTTCATGTTGGGAGCCTGAGACCACTGTGAATTTAACATCACAGAATAGGTGGCAGTATATAGGATCTTGCATAGCCCTGCTTGTAATAAATAAACCAGATGTAGTCTCAACTTTCTTTTTTACATCTTTATATTCTTGATGTGTTGAAATTGGAATCTTGCTGCTGGATTTTAATACTTGGCACCACTCCGTTGAACCCATTAAGGCTGCCCTTTCATTTTTTCTCTTCCTGTTCCAGTTGTTGCATCACTGTGGATGTTCTACTGCCTGTCCCTGAGTTCAATTGCTACTTCTGATCTGTCCCTCATGCTGAGTTTCCCAGCCTACTTAAGTTTGAAGTTTCTACTCTCTGCCTCCTCCTCATATAAGTACCGAGTCAACAACACAGTAATTACTTTAATGACCTAGGCAATAACCAAGTAAGAACCATTTATTTAGATGATGATAGAAACTTCCTAAGTAAACAGATTAATAAGTGCTTAGGAAAAAAGGAAGATCTGTGGGGATAGATATAGTGAGTGCATTTATTATACATACACTATTATATTTGCCACAAATTTCAATATAAAATTTAAAATTGCTTTGCAGAATTACAAACGATGTCAAACTCTCTGAATCTAATGTATCAGGACACATAATTTTATAATAATATTGTAAACCAAGAATACATTTCTTTGTAAAACAAGTGATTAATTATGAATGCTAATTTTGTTTGAATAAACACGAATGCACTAAGCCAGACTGTGTTGGTGAGCAGTTTCTTCACTCATATAGAACTTTTTCATAAGCAAACTTTATTTACTAGTCATGGCCCGGTTAAGAATGTTTACATTTTCTAAGGCTATTTGACATTACAGTAATAAGTACCTTTATGAGGATGAGCCAGTGAGAACTGAAGTGTTCTGTGGGCTAAATGAGAGGAGTGTTACAAAACTGCTAAATGTAAATTAAAGTCAGGTAACTAAATTTGGACAAGTGGCATTATTCTTACACCTTTCTGAAATGCATCCTTCAGCCTATCACAGAAAAAACTTGTGTGTCTGAGAAACTTTGCGTAAAAGTAATCTTTTTCTTCAAACTCACACTCAGAGAAGTCTGTTGGTCAGATAGGAAACTTCAGTAGCTCAGTTTCATGAATGAGTACTACTGTTAATAGCTGTAACATTAACATCCCCATGCAAGAATTTATAAAACATGAAGATATTTTAAAACAAAAACAAGAAAAAAAACCTTCTTGAACTTCATGTATTGTATGTACTCTTGTATAATCTATAACCTTCTGACAGGAATACAAACTGTGCAGACAAGGTAGCATATATATAAATGTATATATTTATTCTTGGTTTTATAGATAGAAGGGTTTAGTCTCAGACTGTTACCCTTCTTTTATGACTTCTATTGAAGTCTTCTTTAGCGTCTTATGATTTAGGATTCAAGTCGTATGTGAGGTGTTGCAGCTTAATGAGTTACTGTGTCAGCTGAGATGCTGAAAAAGACCTTGAACCTGCTCCAAGTACAGCAAGCATGAGCTAAAATACATTATCTTAAATCTCAAAACCATTTTTATTTTACATTTCCTGTGGACTAAAAGCTTGCGTGAAGTAGATTACCATGGATTAGATGATATTTATAAATGTAGTTTTTGACATAAATTATGCTAGGTAAACCCTCTGTGACATGAATTGATTGCACCACTCCCATGTAGTGGTAGTATCTGGCAGCAGGTCTTCACACTATTGTCTTTTTTTCATGCAGAGCAGGAGTGATGTATTAAGAGAATATTTCTGAAGAGAATCCTATAGGGTCTACTACAAAACCCTAGCATGCCAGAACAAACTCTTTTGGCTCATCTGCTTTTGGAAAGCAAACAGTAATAAAAGATTTTGGGTTTTAATATTAAAATTATGTAATCACTGGTAATATGAATGGTAATAAACTTCTAAACACATAGGGTGGTGGTATAGATTAATGAAAATTAGAGACCTAGGGAGGTGCAAAGAAGTTGAATATTTTAATGGAAGTGTGAGTTGGAGTTGATCCAGATAGATTTTTATATAATGGGGGAGGTTTTGTTAAATACATAATTTTCACCTACATTAAGAGTTCTTTTCTAGAAAATATTGTCCATATAGGGAAACTGACTTCTTAATCTAATTTCCTTTATTGTCATATAAAAATTTCATCACTCTTCCCTGACTAGAGAATAGCTCAAGGAACATTCCTCTCCATAAGGAAGTGACCAGAGTAATCCTGTACTTGTCCATCAACATGTGTGGCTGCTGGGTTGTGACCACTATTGCTACTTTGAGAAATGCAGCTTGGCTCCAGGGGAGATGAGGTGCTGTGTGTGGCTCCTTGTAAATGCGCAGAAAATACAACACAACCACCACATTTTAGAGCATAATAGGTAGTGTGTATGTGTGGTGAGGGGATCCTCATATCTCTGTCAACCTTTCTAGTCTCCTCCTTCTCTGAGGCTGTAGGACAGAGCCAGGTTTGCCTGTGACCCAGGCTGAGGTGGTATTTTTGCCCAAATTATGTTGTTCTCAGCATGGCAGCTTATTTATCAAAACTTCTCTCGGGGAGACTTCTGCTGGTGGTGGTTGTAATTGCTTCAGTACTTCTGAAGGAGAATTTCAGGCATCTGAGTTGAAGCACCCTTCTGTTATGCTGGAAGATCTGAGCTGACTGTAGAAGGCCTAAGAATAAAATTAGGAAGTCCTGCTTTTATAGTAATAGTGTTTTTCCATACTTCTAGATCATGACAGATTGCCCAGTGCACTCTGCAGGTAAGAGTGCTTCCTTTAAAGGCCCACTAAATAAAATAGAAATTCAACCATTATTTGGAGGAAGCAGGGCTGAGTTTAAAACTAGGTTTTGAAGATGCTGGTGTTAACGGAAAAGTTTCTTTACAACTTCTTTCTGTTTTCAGCTTTCTGCCAGGACAAGTCATCCCATTTTCTGTTCATGCATGGCTGTGGCAATGATTCTTGTATACTGAGTTCAGTATTTTGTTCTGATCCAATGAGAAACGTCCCAAAAAAAGAAAGCTCAGGGAAACAGGGGATGCTACAGTCTCTACAGTGAGCCAGCCCATGCAGGAGAGAAGTCCGTACCTAGACAGACAAGCTCTTTGGGGTAATTGGGTTGGCCTGTGGAAGGAGAAATGCTGACAAACCTCTTGTCTCTCTTTGTGAGCAATTGCCAGTTTCAAATCTGTATCTCTTTCTCCTAGAGCCTTTCAGCTTCTGATGGCCAAACCCCAGGCTGGAGACAAGTGCCTTTCGTAACTCTTTGGGTAAACTTTGCATTGGAAGAGGGAGACTCAAACCAGCCCATGCTCCCTGTGCGTGTCTGTCTGGTATTGCACGCAGAAGTCTCTTTTGCACTTTTCCTCTCTGTCTGTCTGACTTGGAAAACGAGACTTTTGACCCTAGAAATGGTGACAGTAACCTTGACTTTTCTGAAGGTCATGTGCAGATGATGGACATTCCTGTAGGCTCTAGCTGCTCTAAAAGCTTGCCTGTACCTGATAGGGACATAATTTGTGTTGTGGTGTGTAGTAGGTTCCCACCTGAATCAGGAGCAGGGGTGTTGTTGCTGCCCTCAGGAAATAAGTTTATGCGGGATGTCAGTATTTGATCCTTTAGATAAGAAGAGGTGGTAAAGAAAGCAGAAGTAGGGCTGTTTTCAGTCAGTAAATACAGTCCATCCAGCATTCCCCATGTATCCAAGTATGGATTCTCAATTTGTCTCCAGTATTTGTTTTCATGTTGAGATGCAATACTTCCAGTACACGAAATTGGATTTAAATATGTTCAGAAAAGGAATGCACAGACCGGATAGAAAATAATTAGGTTGAATAAGGAAATCTCCCGCTTGTTATGAAGCTGTGTGAAATATTTGGCTCACCAGGGTACAGAAATACTTGTAGAATTTGGGGCTGTGTTGGGAAAACTCCGTTACATTGTTTCTTCATGAGGAGAAAAATTAACTATGCTCGATTAAGGTGTCCTTTTTAAGTAAGGTCCTCTTCATTATGTGTTCCCTGAAGCAACTGATCTCAGTAGCTGAAGTAATGCATTTAAGTGTATTGCTTTAAGAAGGCTTTCAGAAAACATGGATTCCTAAATTTGTCCCATAGCTTTGTGACACTTAAGAGTATTAGGAGCAGGGAGAACTACAGCCCATCATATCAAGAGCAAGCTGCTGAGGTTTTTATCTGGCTTGGAGGCAGAAGGGAGCTGTTAGCAGGGTTAGTGGTTGGAAGAGCATAGTGCACAGGAGGGATGGACTGGAATGGTGCTCAGCAATCCACGTGGGCTCTCTCCTCTACAGTAAGACTTACCTTTCATTCTGTTTCACTTTTAATTTTGAGAAAGATAGTTTTGCTTTTCAGATGTGATTGATCTCACTGGAGATGATAAAGATGATCTTCAGAGGGCAATTGCCTTGAGTTTGGAGGAATCAAACAGGGCATTCAGGGAGACTGGAATAACAGATGAGGAACAAGCCATTAGCAGGTAAACAACCAACTTATATAAAGCAGAAATTAAATTAAAGAGTTGGAGATTGGCCTGTATTGCTTTTTAAACTTTTAACAAAGAATAACTTGTTTACTTTTACTTGTGCTACTGATATGCCTGGCTTCAGGATGTTGCTTTAATGTATTGTATGTTCTACACTGGAAAATAGTCTATTATGTGTGGACTAAGATTTAATAGTATGTTTCATATTGATATATTTGTTTAAATATGGAGGAAGTGGATGGAGATAGAGAATATGTGGTCATATTTAAATAGGACCTAAACCCCAAAGCTTCTCTTGTGTACCAGGTAAAAAGCAACAAAACCAAAATATAATTAAGAAGCTAATAAATACTTTATCCTGTTTTTTGCAGTGTTCTTTTTACAATAACGTTTTCTTCCCTCTGTGCAAAGGCTGAGATTGAGGGACTGGGTATTAATATTATGGCTTGAGTATACTAAGAGCAGCTGCTCTATTTTAGCAGATGATGAATGTTATTAACCTATTTAACAAATAAGATTTATAAGCTTTGAGTGAAGTTCTGGATTTAAAGTTTTATAAACTTAATTCTCTCAATTTGGGTGTGATAAGAGTCTTTGAGTTAACTTTTGATCAGATTTTATGATAACTTTTTTGTACAGTTTGTTTTTTGGTAATGTTGTTACAATTATGACATGTTTGGGACTTGAACTAAGCCTGGGTGTAGGGTTGTGTGGGAGGGTTGTTGTTTCTTTTTTCCATCTGTAACTGGCCTTGGGAGGAATGTTGAGTTTTTCGTTTGTGGCTGGCCTTGTTCTAAGGGAAACAGGCAATGATTTGATCCTTGATAGGACGCAAAGTACTGCCTCCTTGTAAAAGACCAATTTTATAGAAAAATAATTTAGATGGTGGAGATTAACCACAATTACTCTTTTTCTCAGTTCATTGTGTTTGACAGGCTAAATGACTAATTAGAAAATTCCGTCTCTGAGAATATGGATATTTTATTGCTTTATTTATATTACTTTATCAACAGTAATTTTCTTTTTCCTTTTGAAAAATAAATGTGCTAATTGTAAGAATAAACATACCCTTCCACCCCCCCATCTATGATAAAAGCCATCTTGTTATATGAATTTAAGATAACATATTTTAGGAGGAAAAGGTAGGATGAGAGGGATTTATATTCTCATTAATAAGTGTAAGAAGTGTTTAAGGGGTTGCTTTTTTCTAAGACCTTGGTATGTGCATCTGTACAGGAGGATGGTGGAAGTTCTCTCCAGTCTTTTTTTCAGAAGGTCAGCTCTCACTTGTTCTTTTTTGAAGGTCAGAATTGTCATAATTACAGAATTGTGATTTAGGCAGGCACTCAGAAAGATGGACCTATTTCTGGGGATGGAAAATTTTTTCCCTCTTCTTCCTTTCCCAAGCCTTGACTGCTTGTGCTGTGCTCAATTCTTGGGAGCCTTGAAGATTTAGGATATTTGCTGAAGACTTTGTTTTTCAATTTTGAAACTAAAAACTTCTCTTTGGTCTTATCTGCTTAGCCCATAACTTAGCCCATAAATGCTTTCTACTTAAATTACAGTGTATATTTTTCTGGCTGCAGGAAATAACAAAGTATGCCTTTTTTTCTATATGTACAAAGGCATGTAGACAATCTGTTTGGTTATTTGCAAAGAAAATGTTGGTCTTGTGAAATAGAGACTTGCATCTAATGGCAAAATTGCACACAGTAATATGTGCAATGTCAAATGAAGAGCTTATTGCAGGTCATGATCCCCTTGGTGCACTGCACCACATTTTCTATGCTTCCTGGAGTGTTCTTTGGACCATTTGTTGCACAAATACATTTCACAAAGCCATACAAAAATATTCACTGAAGGATCCTTAGTATTTCATGACACAAGGAATGGAGTGGGACTTTGTGAATGGATGGAGAGATGAGGGAGGATCTTGAAGGTTTTGGCAGTATTGAGACATTAGATCAACTCAGTAACGTGGAAGCACTCTGAGCTGATGGCAAATTATGTCAGTGTTGAACAAATATAGAAAGTTCAGAATTCTTGATCCGAACTTTTCAATCAGTTTCGTTAAGGACAGAATTTCAGACTGGTTTTATTACAACCCCCCCCCAAAAAACCCCCACAAAACAAAACAAAAAAACCCCCACTTTGTAGTTAATACACCGCAGAAGAATGTTGGCATTCCAATAGAAAGTGCAGGATCTGTGCAGAACTTCTCAAAACAAAAAGTAGAACACTGTGTTTGTAAACAAGTCAAGCTGCAGCTAGATGCTTTTGATTTTCTAGATAAAACAAGAAGCAGAAATCAAATAGGAGGTCAATAATAAGCAAATTCTAACTGTGGAAATATTTCATTTTTAAAAATTCCGGCCATGTGCATATTTAAATAGTTTTTGGTGTGGAGAATATTTTTTCAAAGGTATTCATAGTGGTTTGGAACCTAATTTGCACAGATTTTGTTAGGGTTTCCAAGTGAGAATTAATGGAATTTCTCGACTTGTGTAATTAATGTTGTAATGCATGTAGAATTTGTGTTCCTGAATGTAATTGCTTTAGGCTGCATAATGAGGACAGATCTGATTACTGTGTAGGTGTTGAGAGGAGTGCATCTGAAATGTTCAAGTGTCCGAGCTGAACATCTCGTACATGGCACGCTTAAAGTCTTTTCCTGTTTCCTCTTTACATCTCCCAGAGAAATGTGCATGATCAATGTACTTCCTGTTGTGAGAAAGTGTCTTCTGTTTATATTACTTTTCCTGGATTGAAGGAGTCTGAAACGGGCCAAATAGGGCTTCACTAAGGAAGGCAGTGAGATATTACTGGAAGGAGAAGTCAGCTGGCCTGTGTTGTGCCTGCAGTAATGCCCATATAAAAATGAGTCCAGGCTGTCAGGGCATAAAGGATGCACAATCCCTGGGCTTTTTTTTAAATCACAGTCACTGAAACTGCTAGGAACTCTGCACTGTGGTTAAGCACTGTGTGTGTAGATCCAAGGTGGGATTGTGGAATGTTGTAGAGTCAGGGATATATTCCTGGATGTCCAGCTGTAAGACAGTCGCAGTACAAATAGCTTCCCATGCTCTTTTAGCTGAGTAACCTGACAGAGTGGGCTTTTCTGCAGCATGTTGAGTGGGCTTCCTCAGAGTGGTTTGACTGAATCTTTGTGCTGTGGACTCGCCTTGCCCTGGGGTTTTTGCTTTGGTGAGCCCTGTGCTGTTCTGCAAAGCTGCTTGGATGTGCCCATCTTGTTACAGAGAAATAAAAAACTGCTTTCAAGTCTCATGCCAAGGCTGGCACTAACTAACCCTTGCTACAGCGTTTCACTCCAAACAAGATTCCAGCCTCAGAGGTGCGGGAGGCATAGGTCCTGTGAGGCCGGGGGGATGCCAAGCCCTGCACGTAGCTGATGGCTGTGTGCTGGAGACTGTCCCCGAGGGTCACCAAGTGTGGGGCTTCAGCTCTGTCATCAGAATTGCTAAATCCTTGTAATAACTCTCTGGAAGGATGCTCATTTCGTCAAGCAATGTAAGATTCTTGATCCAGGTGATGTCCCAAATTGTGGCTCTATGAATGTAAGACAGTGAACATTTTATATGAGATATCTCACTGTGCTAGTAAATACATTTATTTATGTAGCTTTTGAGCCGATCATTAGGTTCCTATTTACTGTGCTCCCTACACTTTATTTCACTTTTCATTTTTGATTTAACTGCATCACAGCTATCATTATATCTGAAAATTAATTCAGCACATAGAATGTGCAGTTATTGCTTGTGCTCTCTGAGGACAGATAATATTATGAGTAGAATTAAGGAAAAAATACTATGACGCCTTCGGAATCAAATACTTTATTAACACATGGAAACACATTTCAGGTCGAGCTAGAGATAAGTAAATCTCTTACCTGCTAAAGAAACACAGATTCAAATACAAGAAAGAAATTTTAGTAGGTAATTAAGCTGATGAATGGTAATACTCATGGAGTCAAGGAACTGTTTCAGTTTGAGAATGTTTATTTTTCTGAACTTGAATCTTGAAATACCTTGAAATATTCTTGAGCTTGTGGGGGGAACAAAAAAAGGGAAGTTTGACTGTTACCATGAAACCCAATGGTGTGAAGTAGGTATTGTAGTCCTGTTACAAAATCATTTAAATTTATTCCAGTCTGTCAGTCTTCCTGTCAGTTTTAAAGGTCCCTTCAATTTAATTTAAACAAGATTTTAAGCAATTCTACATGCATGAGAAATTATTTGAACTATGTATGATATTTTTTAATTGATTTTTAATGTCCTCAATGACAACTTCTGCTCTCAAAGCAAAGATACACTGGTCATCTAACACTTTTGAAGGACTGTATTGGTGAAAAGGGAAATGAATTTGACGGTTTCTTTACATTTTGGGGTTTTCTTAATAGAAAACACTATCAGAAAAGACTCTTAGAACAATCAGAGTCAGGTTCCATCCCTGTGCACTGTTTGAAGAGACGTCAGAACAGAAGGTCTTAGTGGATTATGTGCCTGTCCTTTCAATGCTGTCTACAAGGTGGTGTAAAAAACTAAATTGGTTAATCCTTAGGAAATTACCAGTTTTATGTTCTTTCTGAGACAGATGCATACAAAAATGGTATTTGTATCAAATGGTCTCTCAAATTTAGAATGCCTCTCTTTTACTGTATTTTTTCCAAAATAAGTATCAATGACAAATTAGTATGTTCCCCAGGGCAGTTATCTGCAGTAAATTAATGTGATGCTTCACAGGTCTTGGTAAGATAGCTTTTCTTTCTTTAACAGGAACATAGCTTGAAATAAAGGTGTAGTTAGGAAACTGAGGGATTATGGGGTGGGGGGTTGTCCACTTCTATGTTTTTTCTAAGATGTTCAAACTTTATCCTTTAGGAGCTCCCTTTACAGACTAACCTAAGCCTGGCCTTTCTTTTGTGTTTAGTGAGTCTAGAACTGAAAGGGGGCAACTCTTCATGCTGCTCAGACTGCCTAGACGCTTGTGATGCAGCTTGTGAAATCCTGTGCTTGGTGTTGGAGAGCAGCTCAGCATTTTTTTTTGTTTCAGAGTTGGACTGGATGGCTGGGGACAGTGACTACTGTGTTAGTAGTGCACACACCTGGCTCTTGTCATATGAGTTAGAGCCACTGTTACATGACCTCAGTGCATCCACCTCCATCTTGCTATATAGAATATACCTGGCCACAAAAGTGTACTTTGTTGCCAGGCTGGGCATACGTGCTGATACAGAAATAATGTGTTGAGTGAAGCTTGAGTTGGAGAGCTTCACACCCATCAGGTTTTACTGTCATGTGAAATACAGATATTCAGCATAAATCGCATAGGAACAGTTTCCAGCAAAGAAAGTGGACATTGAAGCATACAAATTAGAGTGTTGGGTGGCATTTGAAAAATTGCAGGGAGATGTCTCTCCATGGCTCATAAAGTAATTACTTGCCATGTGAAGGGATTAGCCACAGTTGCATGAGTTGCAAAAGTGGAAACTAAGAAAACTGCGGTCATTTTTGAAAGTTGCCTAGCTAGCTTTGGCTTCCTGTCAGTAAGTGGAAGATTGGCGACTTTGTGCTTTGCACAGCAATAAAAGCATTTGTAGATGAAAGCACTGTACTATTAGCGCTGCCTAAAATTTATCCATCCTGTTTGAATCTGGTTCTTAAATAATTGATGACTTGTAGACATGGCTCTTGTAATCTAGAGATCTCACAGGAGATTAATGCACTCACTGATACCATTTTCCAAAAGGTAATGGAATTGCTGTAGCATAGCTAAAATTAAAATAGCATTTTGAAGACATGTTATTGCATATAATATAATATATTGCATATATTGCTCAGCAGCAATACGTGAATGATGTCATCATCATGTCTATATTACTACCTGAATGTATTTTACTACTTGGTGGGGGGGGGGTTTGTTTGTTTTTCTTGGGGTTTTTGTTTTTTTTCTCACATTTTTCCCCTCCCTTCTGTTCCTGAAGAGTTCTAGAAGCCAGTATTGCAGAAAATAAAGCAAGTTTAAAGAGGACGCATCCAGAGGTATGGAGTGACTCTCCAAACCCTTATGATCGAAAGCGGCAAGACAACTGCCCAGTAGGATTAAAGAATGTTGGCAACACGTGCTGGTTTAGTGCTGTCATTCAGGTAAGCACTCTTCAATTAGCTATGTGCACTCTTCATTGTATCTATTGGGAGGTGAGTTAGCTCATTTTAAGTGAATAACTTAAAATCATCTCTTTTCCTGGGAAGTTCAGGCCACTGCATGAGACGTTTATGAGCATTACTTATTTATTGAATCTCTTAATGTGTCGGCCCATAAGTCAGATTGAAGTGTAGAAAGTACTAGTAGCATATCTAAGTGAAGCTTCAAAATGTTTCTTATTAAGAAGTTGTTGAAGACAAGGAGTTGGCTCTCTGAAGATCCTGGGTGTGTGCAGCTGATGCTGACATCAGTGGCAATTGTGGATGCCAAAGAGCATGGGAGAATGGGGTTACGGAACTGACTTTTTGTATTAAAAGGAGCACATGCAAATGACTGAAAGGGGATGGCTGACAATGGAGGTAGGTAGAAGAGTGGAGATACTCAGTCATGGAGTGCTTACTCGAATGGCTACAAGGGGATACACATAGCTGGGTAAGGTAAAAGGAATAACTGATAAAGAAGGAAACTTCAGAAGAATGAAGGGGAAGGTCTGATGGATGCAATTGCAACTGGTTTTGATTGTTTTATGTAATACAATCAATATGTATGCTTTTTTTATAAAAAGATAGGGTGAGTAGGGAAATGAGTACGGATACTGCAACTTGCATACTGAAAGCTAACTTTCTAATATCAATAATTGATGTACATAAACTTTATGAATTCATCTTTTAGGAGATGTATGTTTTTGTAAATAATCGGTAGATCTACTGAAAAGCATTTTGACCTACAGAAAGCTGAGCATGAAACTGGAATACAATAGTGGGAAATTTTTTTTTAGTCTACAAGAAACAAATGCAGAGTATTGTAACTTTTCATAGTCTGAGGTTTTGAGAGGAAGAAAATAAAATATTTAATACCCCTTTTTAACAAATTGGTATCAGGCTGAAGCACTTCAGACAAACTAATACTGTTACTTTCATACTGGCTGTTGAAAGATGACTGTTGTACTTCAGGCTGAGTCCATTTAGATCAATGTTCTGCCCAGCAGTTTCCACAGATGGGTGCTTACAGAAGAGTGTAAACAGTACTCAGGATATTGCTAGTAAAACACTCCTGAGCCTCCCACTACTTTTATCTTGGAAGGTTTTTTTTAATCCTTTGCAGTTTATTTAGTTTGTAAGCCCCAGGGGACCTCCATTGTATGTACTTGTCTTCCTTGAACCTTGCAAAATTTTGCACCCATAGGGTCCTTTGGGGAGAAATTCCAGAGTTGTGCTTCCTATTGCATGAAGAACTGCCTCAGTTTCATGTGGTTTTTTTTGAACCTGGCTCCCACTATCTTTTTCCAGTAGCCTCCCTGTCTCCTGGTGGACCAAACAGAAGTTGATTGCCATTATGGTTCTGTGGGCTGCTCTCCTACTCTCAACACCTCAGTGGTCTTTTTTTTTTCCAGGCTGGATGCTGAACTGCCACCTGTAGAATCTATTCTAAGCCCTGATCTGCTTTGTTGCTGTTCCCCAGATCTTTTCTAGCTCTAGTAGCATTTTAGTTGGGGGATGAGGAAAGCTCTTAAGATGTGAGTGTGCTGTCAGTTGGAGGTGGTATGAGGGAGAGATACAGGCTCCTCAGGAAAGACAAGTAGGGATGACAAGGAGAGGCACTGCCTTCCTCCTGAAGGAGTAGCTCAAATGTGTGTGGTACTTGTGTGGGACAAGGTGACAGTTTAAGATGAGAGTCTGTGGATCAGGATCAGAGGAGAGGCTGGTAGAAGTGTGCCATTATGATTAATCTGCTACAGACTACCCACCTCAGGATGAGGATGTGCACACAGCCTTCTTGAAAGTCAGGGAAGTCTCTGGATTACAGTCTGTGGTTCCCATGGGAAACTTTAATAAACATCCTGACTTGCTGGTTCCAACACAGCAGGACACAAGCAAACCAGATTTCTGGAGGGTTTGAGGAATCACTTCTTGGTATGAGCACTGATGGGCCAACTAGGGGTGATGCACAGCTGAATCTGCTCTTCCCCAAAAATGGGAGAACTAGAGGTAGAGTAATGTGGGTACTCTTGAGTGCAGCAACTGTGAAATAGTAGAGTTCAAGATGCTAATTTGACCCATAAAAGTCCACAGGACCCACTGAGCTATGTCCAGTGGTGATTAGAGACAGTGGGAAAAAGTCTTAGCAAGGCAACTCTCTCATTTTTGAAAAGTCATGGAGAATAAAAGAGGTTTCTGATTTACTGGAGCTAGGCTTTTTAGAGCAGTGCATATTGGGAGGGTGAGAGGTAATAGGAGTCATTGAGATAAGGAAGATTAAGCCTGGATATAAGAAGCATTTTTTCCCATGAAGACAGGTAGGCAGTGGAGGTTGCCCAGAGAGGCTGTGCAGGGTCTGTCAAACCTTGGAAAGTTTTAAGATGTCTGAAAAAAAGCCCTGAGTATCCTGGTGTGATCTCACAGGTGACCTCCTGTGAGGTCAAGTGGGAGGCTTGACAAGAGACTTCCATCAGTATCTTCTGAGCTGAATTACCCTGTTATTCTATACTAATGTTTTCTGTTTCATTCTGTCTTCCCTTCCTAATTGTTTTACTCTGCTTTTAACTATGATTCTGCTTCATGTATTGATCTGATACTTTCATGGAACCATCTGGAATAAATTCAAAGTTTTGAATAATGCTAGTTAGTTTGGTGCTCATCATTATCTATAAATTCCAGAGTTGCTTTCCACCATGGACCTCACCGTACACATAGCAGTTTTGAATTTAGCTTTCTTCTTACATAGATACTCAGTCTCATGTGATGTTTCTGTCAGTTCATGTTTGCCAACTCTTGCTTTTACTACACTGCATATCTCTTTACTGAGTAAACCTGGTCAAAACTTGCTGTCCTTTTTAGATCTCTTCTGGATTTTACTTACCAGCGCAGAGTTTGTGAATTTGCAGTGACCTCCCTTCAGGCTGGAACAGATGTTTGGCTCTTGCTCCTCTCTTAATTTTTGATTGCCTATTTGTTTGTGCCTGGACCTTCCATCTCACCTCACTGGCGCTTAGTTAAAAGCTTTCATTGAATGACTTCTTTAGAAATTGCCCTGAAATCCCAGTAGACTACATACATTGGATTACTGTTACCCATGTTCTGCCTGACTTGGAGGTTTTTGGTTTTGTTTGTGGTGGGTCGTTTTGTTTGTTGCTTTGGTTTTGTTTTTTAACAGGAAGGATTTACTTACCTGCAGGTTGCGTGTAGGTAACGCTGTGGATAATGAAATGGAAAGATTTAATTGTTCTATGACCCCTCCTTCATATTGAAGTTTTTATGTTCTTAGGCCTCTTTAGGCATTTAGTAAACTAACAGGTGTTAAAAATTTCTGTGTTCCTAGAGATCTTTTCATGTTTCCCTTGTTCATCTCTCTTCCTTTCCTTATTCCTTTGCATGCATAGCTCTTTTTGCAATAGCAGAAACATTGTCCTAGCAGAAGCAAACATTTTATTTTCATTAAGATCTTTATGGAGATAATGTGACTTGGTGTTTTATCTTCTCTATTGTGTAATCAGATTTTACATTCCTAGTAGTCCCAAATTTATAGATGACTGATTTTGTGTGTGTGCATTTCTGTAAATGACTTTTATATATAGGAAACTGCAAATATTTAAATAAATGTTTTCATGGAAACTTGAATTTTTAATTCATTAACCACAGAGGTAAGAGCAGAGGGCAGAGAATGTAAAAACCTCTGCTAGACCTATGATCTCATGTTATTTATACCCAGTGTGCAACTTTATACCTTGAAAACAGATTTGAAAGAGACCTAGCTAGTTCTTATGGTCACCAGCCATACCATGTGAAAAGTCTGTGGTGTCTGGAATTATAATGGCTTGATCCTAAAAGATAGTGAAACTTCTGGAGTTAGGTCTATGGAATGTACTTCAAGCAAACCATTGAAAGATTTATAACTTCAGTTGGTTGAAAATTTAGGTTATTAATATTATTTGTCAGCCAGGAAGATTTATGTTTCAAGCAACCATCCCAGGAAATTTAATGCATGTTAATTTAGAACATGAGCTAATACCATATTTATTTATTCCCAGGGCAGATTGACTACTTGGGTTGCATTGACTATGTAGAAATATTTTCTTGCTTTCTTTGGGACGCTTTCGTAACCTGACACGTTGCTTAGGTCAACAATATCTAAATGTTAACTACTGTCAGTCACAATGATATATTGTGTAATATAATCTAAAACTAAATTGCAAAGAAAGAAAAATCTTCCTTCTATTTAAGGGGTGCTTGTTAAGGAAAAAAAAAAAAGATTTTGACATTTTTATGCTTTCCTTTTGCAATGTATGTACCAATTAACTGACTTAGTGAAATGCAGTCATAAATGGTTTGTGTATTTGCATTAAGAGCATGAAATTCCTCCAGAGACATTTGTAGTGAGTGACAGCAAGCTCTAACAAGATTCAAATATCGCTGGAAATGTTGCCTTTAACCTGTATTTATTTTGCCTTGGAGAAGTAGGCACATGTGGAAGTCATCCTCTTCTGCAGGTGAAGAGGGGAGTCTCTCTTCAGAGAGCTCCAAAACAAAGTTTTGCTTTCAACAGTTACAATCAGCAGCATTAGAATGAGCAGTAATATTTCTCCCGCAGTGTAGCTTCTAAAAATCTGCCCTGCTGTTGAGGACTTCTGACTTGATAATAACAATTTAAAACTGAGTCCCCAAGACAATATGTCGAAACAAAACTGTATTAAATCACGTTCATTTCTTCCTCACCTGCCAAGAAATGAATCAAGTTCCTTAATGATTTTTCTACCTCTTCTTGAACTTGTAATAAACTTACACGTGGGACAGGAGTTCACCCATGCATGCTTTTGCTACTGTTTAGTTAGATGAAGGACCCATAAATCTTGAGGCTTTAGAGTATTTCTGTGTTGGCTGTGTGTTGTTTATTTATTAATTTTTTAAAATTCTCATTATTGTAACTACATATGTCTGCTCTTGAAACAGAACTTAAGACATCAAGTTCTTTAAAGAAACAAAACACAAACATACCACTGTATGTTTTTACTTTTCTGCAGTAGATTTTAGTGGCTCCCTTGTGAAAAGGTAACGTCACAGTTTTCTTGGCTGTAAGAGTTTATAGCTTGAAAATGACTTAGAAATAATAGATTTATGGAGCCTGTGGAGCAGTTCCTTTGTGTCACGCTGAGCACAAGTTAAGAGTTTGGAGGATTTGGGATGTAGAAGGCAAGTAACACAGGACATGGATGAGTTGTTGGAATCATGTCTTAAGCTTGCTGGCTGTGCAAGTTCTCCCCTAGATGTTTTGGTTTCAGACATTGCACTAGACTAACTTTATCTTTTGGAGTCCCAGGTAGGGTTCTGGTCATGTGCAAGAAGTAATGTCCTGGCAGGACCTGCCCTGTGGAAAGGGTGCCATGGGAGATGATGCCCAGGTTGTTTAGAGAATGTCACAGACTCGGTGTGCCGAGGCAGATTTCTGTGGGAGGAGGAAAGTGTGTGGGGAATCAGTGAAAAGTGTACTGTAAATGCTGCTGTTTCCCCTTTCTCCAGTCCTATTCCTTGCGTACCATGTGCACTCCCCTCCCCATCTCATGACTTCCAGAGGGCCAGATTGCAGCCCCTCCTTTTACCAAATGAGGTATCCCAACAGGACAGCTGGGGCTTGGCATCTCCACACTCTTTTCTCTGTGAGTCTGTCAGAGTCCGATGAGATTTTTTTCTTCCCCAAAAGTGCATAGCTTGCTGAATGAAGTTAACAAGCATAAATCTCCAAGGGTGCTCTTTAACTTTTATTTTCAGGGTCCCTAACACCACTTCTGGCATTTTACTCTGTAGTTTTATGTTTGGGAGCAGCCTTCTTGTTTTCCTGATGTCAATATATATGAGGTTAGGATCTCCTCTGTTCTTACCAATATTGTTCTTCTTTAAAGCAGCCTACCACAAGTATCTAACTTGTACATTATTTTATGTTTCTCATTTGTCACGATGAATGGGAAGGATTGTGATGGATGATGTGGTAGTGCATTAATACCAAAAAGACTAGGATTATATAATTAAATGTGCACATATATACGTTGTACATGAGCCCCTTGCTTCCCTCAGCATGCAGTGCAAGGCTGTAGGCTAAAGAACATTCAGTGCTCAATCCCCATATGAGTTAAAATGGTCATTGATGGAATATTTTCTTTCCACTCTTTTCACTGTGGAGCAGCCTGGGGCAGGGGTTGGTGGGGGGTATAGATATAAACCGTTCTGTAGAGTTTCATGGGCAGAGGAATGATGATGTTGGAAATCTAGTTTCTTGCTTTCCATTCCTCTGTCATTCCCTCTGTTGCCCTGTAAAGTGAACCTGTCCCTTCCAAATTCAGTCATCCTATGATATTTGCTGACAGGGTATTCCTTTTCCTGCTTTTTGTGCTTCTGTAGTCTCTGGTTCCCTCAGGTTGTGTGATACTTCAAACTCTTACCATATATTTACTGATGTGTAATACTGCAAAATTTGTTGCAAAGGTATGGAAAGCTTTAATGAATCCTGGCTTTCACTTTGACTCATAAATAGTTGCCCATTTAGTTAGAATAAAGGATACAGGATGCATAGTTTAGGTGTGTTATTTAAATTTATGTCACTTCATTTAGGCAAGAAGTTGAAAACTGTAACCATGTAAGGACAAGTTGGCTGTTGTTTTATGTCCTAACAGATTTTTTTTTCTTGCTTTGACCATGTAATAGAGGAGTGGTTGAACGGCATTTTTTAGTATGTGCCAAGACACAAGCGTAAAGCAAATTCTTCTGGACACATATCATACTTAGCTGTCTTCTAAATTGCAGTAGTGTTCTGAGTTTGTTGCTATAAACAAGTAAATGTTCTCTAAATGCAGGCTGGTAATGCCATAGTGAGCTGTTTAAAATGTTGACTTAACCCAAGCCTTCTAGAGGTCTTAGTTTGACTTTCTATCTCCAACAGTATGCAAGCTGTTTTCCATCTTGTTCCATGTTGCACCTCAGCCTTTTAGAGATGTAAGACATGATGGCTTAAAACTGCATTTCATACCTAGGTTTTCAGCAGTTTGGAAAGCTAATTGGTTTGTTGGTTGTAAGTAAAAATGTCCTTTTAGAGGTATTTTCCAAAACTTTTGAGACCTGGGATTGAATTGCTCTGTGATTCTGAAATTGCTAAATGTTTTCCTGGTCACTGCCACTGTACACGTGGGGTGGTTGTGCTGAAGTTCAGCCGTCGGGCAGTGTCATATCTGTCTGTATGAGTTTTGGTTTCAGCGGGAAAGAGAAAAAGAAAACTCTTCTTCCTATACTTCCACAGTGAAGTTTGAACAGGAACCTGCTCAAGTCCTAGGCTGAAGCTGCTTTCCTCACTTCCTTTCTGTCTTTCTCACATGAAGTTTTCTAAAGAATGTGAGAGAAGCTTTGGACTGTGCCAAATCCTCAGTGTATATAAAGAAGCACAAAACTATGTTTTGGGTGACTTCCTAATTTTCTTAATGCCTGTCATTAGTCTCTATTCTGGAAGCAGGATTTATGACTTAACAGGGATAAGACACGAACATGTGGAGTGGGAGACAACCCCAGAGTAATTTAGAGTAAGTTATAAGGAGGAGCAGGATAGAAGGGAACATTGGGCCAAGCAGAGCAACTGGTGCAGCCACTTTATGGACTTTGTTGTGAGAAAGTAGGTTCAAGAATATGAACCAAAAAGGAGAAAAAAAAAATTCAATAAATAGAAAAAGTGGAAAGCCTTAAAGAGGAGAGAGAAGTGATTCTCCCAAGTTAGAACCATAGAATGGCCTGGGTGATAGAGGGGATCTTAAAGATTATCTGCTTCCTCCCGCCTGCCATGGGAAGGGACACCTTCCACTAGACCGGGTTGCTCTGAGCCCCATCCAGCCTGGCCTTGAACACTTCCAGTGTTCCACTGTGCCAGTGCCTTGTCCTCTTCACAGTAAAGAGTTTCTTCCTAATATCTGATCTAAACCTACTCTGTGAGTGTGAATCCATTCTCTCTTTTCCTGTCACTCCAGGATAGTCTCTGTCCATCTTTCCTGTAGGCTTACTTAAGGTATTGGAAGGCCACAGTTGGTCACCCTGAAGCCTTCTTCAGGCTGAACAGTCCCAATTCTCTCAAGATACAGTGATGTAGAGTCCAAAAGGCTTGCATGTTGGTGAGAACTGGACTCAGCTGTCAGTGAAGTTGCTCATGTTTTTGCAATATGGGGCTTTGGACACTAATATTCAATTGGAGACATGCAGGAGTATTAAATCACTAATTTGTGCAGTACTTAGGAGTACTTTTACTTTGAACCTTAGCACTTCAAATATTGGTAACTAGTAAATTTCAAGTGCTTTATTCTATTGGAGGAAACATGGCAATGCACGCAGATAGGACCATATATTCCATAGCTCTGTGTTTTTCTTTGATTTGAGTTACTAACATGAATAAAATGTTAACTCTAATAATAGCCAATCTGCCCTACTAAAACTGTCTCTATATACCTTAAATCACCAAAATTGTTTATAAAATGAAGTAAGAACATAAATCTAATTTGTCACGTTGGCAGAGGCAAACTATTCCAATTAATATACTTTATGACATAGGGCTCTATTTTTGCATTTTATTTTTAGAACAGTAATAATGTATTCACTATTTAAGATTGCTCTCTGCTTGTTACACAAAATGAAGGTAGATATGGTCTTGGCTTTGTGGCTTTAAATAAAAAATGAAATAAATAAATGTCAAATTGGAAATGCATGAAAGGCCCTAGATGACTAAATGAGGCAAATGGGTGTTGTGATGTGCTAATACATCTAAGTTTTCAACTTATGCAAGATCATGTTTTAGCTAAATGCCAGTACCTAAAGGAATTTGTTTAGGAGCTCTGTAGGAATGCATGCTTTTCTCCTTCCTTACCAAGAGTTGCTTTTCAAGCTCTTTGGGTTGCTCTTTCAGGCTTTTTGGGTTTTTTCCTTCTGTTCTGTCTTCCTTCTGTCCTTCCAAGCTTAACCTTTGCAAATTCAGTGGGAAGCTGTCTGTGTTTGTGGTATTCTGAACTTTGTATTTCACACAAACGTGTATAGAGGTGATGCATATTAATAATGCACAGTTCTTGTGGACAATTTTTTGCCTTTTTCTTGTTTTTTGTTCTCAGTGCTGGAAACGAATACAAAATTTGTAGCCAAAGAGAACCAAATGTTTTCAACAATCTGTTAGTGAAACAGCTGGTTTTAGTGCCTGATGCTTACAAACTTGCAAGAATCCATCAGAGAACCTGTCTGAAGCTTTCTGCAGCAGCTTGTTGGCTCATCTTTTATCTAGACTCAGAAGTTGTGTTTTCCTACTCTCTAAGTGTTATTGATGTCAGGAACTTTATTAATTTAGGACTCTGCTGGTGGCTTTTAATGACCTGTGTTGCATGCCAGGCATTTATAATGTAATATGCTGACTAATTTCTATTCTTGCAGCATTAATGCAGCATCACAGTTCTTGAATGTTAAGACTTAACCCTTCACGCAGTCAACCTAAATTTTGCCAAGGTCCTTACGTTTGATAATCCTAGGGGGAGAAAGGGATAAGCAGAGTGTTTTAAGGGAAGCCAAGGTGACTTAAATTCAGAAATTGTGTTTGGACTCAATGTAAGTAAGCGTTACTCAGAAAAGTGAATGTTTTAGTATAGAAGTATAGGAGCTACAACTCTACCTACTTCTCTCTGGCATGACTGAAAATACATCATAACCACCGATAGCAGGGGAAAGGCACAATATGTCTGTTGCCATTCAGCATTGTTGGTGTGAATGCCTTAAACTGACACTAGATTTCTGTTCTTGTTTATTCTCATTTATTTTTACTGTCTTGTTCACCCCCCAAAATTGACAGAGTACAAGGCAGTATTCCAAAAATCTGTTGATTTTCACAGTGATTTGAATTGGTATAACTTAGCTTGACTTGGTCAAGTTTCCAGGTGACAGCTTTTAAATGGTTTAAATACACTGGGGAAAAAAACCCCACAAACCCACCTTGTAGAGAGTTTTTGTTTCATGTATAAGTTTTGCATACTTTAGTAAATTGTAAAGGTATTTGATCAAGTATGGTAGATGTGAAGTATCTGCCTTTTGGATCCTGCCTGTTTTCTTGCACTGGGACTCCTGACACCTTTGTGCAGCTGAAGCCAAGTGGGTAAGAGGTGAGGTGCCACTTCATGCAGTGTGTTTGGAAAGCAAATGTGTTTGGAGCTTTAGGCTGGAGCCAGTGAGTGGCACTTGGGCCAGAGACAGTCTCTGCTGTGTCTCTTGGTGGCTGCTGAAGAGCAGCTTCTGCCTCATGGGCCACTTACTCTGGGTGCAGGGAGCCTGGACAGAAGTTGGTTCAGCAAACTGGAAATTGTTTTGCCTCACCCCTTTCTGGGCTTTGGAGGGGTTGGCCTTGGAGGTCTCTGCTGGGCTTAAGTGAGCTCATTTTTGTCTCCTTACCTTAGGAAGAACTACAGGTTCCCCACTGAGGTACTTCAGGCACAAAAATAGCTGGTTTCGGGCACTTGTTTACACTTACACTGGGAAATTCATCTTTTTTTGGTGAAGGTAGAAGCTTTCTTGAGTTGATTTAGCTCGGTATAGGAGAGCTACGACATGACACTGTCCTGTGTGCATTAGTGGTGTTGGCAGCAGATGAACTGTGAGGGTTCTGCTGCAACTCAAAACAGCCATGCACAGTGTAACCTGCTCTGGAGAGAAGTTTAATAACTAAACATCTTGCATAAGAAATTTTGAATAGTACAAGGCTGAAGAAGAAAAGACAAAATTGGACAATCCTCTTAATTACACTCAGCAGATTGCACGGATAGGTTTGTGCAGGTCAGTTGGAAAGCATGGAGTTATGATCAGTAGAGTTCTGAATTAAAGAAACAGAATTTTTGTGAGAAAACTTGTTGGTTTGAATGCCAGGCAAAAATGCTAAACTTGAATACAGTTTTCTGTACATAATTTGTATGTTTGTATTATGAAATTGGCCTGCTCAGCTGCTTGGCACTTTGATGGCACTTGGATTAGTTATGGAGAGAATTCAGCCTTTGGACATTATATTTCAGCAGCTGGTTTATTTTGTACATAAAACATTGCTATGTTTTGCTTGATGAAGAGCCCACCAGTGGAATGCTGTTACATCATGAGACATAACTTCAATTAGTATCAGCTTCTAGACTGACACTTGAATTAAATATTAACATTTTCTATGCTTTGAGTAAGTAAACAAAGAACTCTGTTTTAATCTTCCTTCTCTGCAAGGATGGATAAAAGGGGAACATGCATTTTGAACAGCAAAACAGGAAAAAAGTTGGACTACTCAGTTGTCTGCCTTGATTCAGCAAGGTCAGAAAGGTCTTTTTTCAACTGATGTTTTTGATACTTTTTAAATCTAAAAAGAAGTGTGACAACAGTAGCCTCTTCGTTTTGTTGGGGGTGCCATATGCTGTGGGGTATGGGAAAAGGTTAGGCTCCGTACAGGATCTTTCACAAAGAGAGTCAGGAACATGGCAATTCTTCATAACCTTTTTTTTTCCTATCAGTATGTTCTAAATTACTGGCATAAGTGCAGAGCCTCTTCACAATATGGGTTTCACTCACTTGGCAGTGTGGTGTTGAAAACCTATTAAACCTGTTGTGATCTGTGACTTAAGTCTTTACATGGGTAGGACAAGTTCTGGGATCAAAGTCTATTGCTGGGGTAAGCAAACTCTGCCTTTCCAAAACAAATAGTTAAGATATGTGATGGAGTGGGAGGAGAGTTAATCATAGATTGTAAACCCAAGAAGGTACAAATAGGAAGGCAAATCTTTCCTGTGCTTCTCTGATGAGCATGTTTAAGTTACTTCCAACCTTTCCTGCTACCCTGTCTTCATCAAAATGCTCTTCTGTAATGAAGCGATTTTAGTTAAGATGCTTTTTGCCTGTATAGAAAAGCAGTGATGCAGTTCCATAGGTGCTGAGGCCTCCAGTTCTCAGCCAATGCTTTGGACTTCTGTTTTTTGCAACCCAGAGTCATCTTGCTCTTTTATTCTTGGCTCCAGGCTCTGTGTTACACTGTGGAGTTCTTTGTGGGTATGCCTGCAGACACCTGTTTTCATGTCCTAGACAGACAGACAGTCTTTTCATGTGTCCATAAAATGGGAATGTTATCAGTGCCTTACCTGCAAAGCTGTATAACCCAATTTCCTTACTCTAATGTGCATCCCTCAGATTATATCGGAATGGGAGGGGAGAACGGAATGCAAAATGTCCAGCTAATTGCAAGTGGAATTAAGTTGCATATGCAGAGAGGTACTCTCTGTGCACTGAGGAGTAGATGATAGAGGGCCTACAAGATGAATTTTAGGTGGCTAAACAGTATTTCATGTCAATTTTGAAAACTGACAGTTACACAATTAATAAAATTCTTGTTGTAAAACGTAATTTGCCTATCATGTAAAGTATTGTTCCTTTTATGTGATTAAGTGCAGAGATATTTTATTACACTGTTTTCTTGGCAAAAATAATTGTCTTCTGATGAAAATATGTTTAGCAATAATCTTCCTTCTGAAATAAAACTTAACATTGCATATGTTTAACACTCCATTTGTTTTGCTAAGGCTTATTTGGATGAGTTTTTTATTGTTTGTAGAAGAGCTTAAAGATTTTCTTAATTTTTTCTTTTCAGTCATTATTTAACCTACTGGAGTTTCGAAGACTAGTTTTGAATTTCAATCCTCCTGCAAATGCTCAAGATTTGCCCCGAAACCAAAAGGTAAAACAAGAAGCCAACTTCCCCTTGTGGCTTATGAGGGCATTTCTGTCTTGTACTTGAATTTTGCACTGTTCTCTAGCTCAAGTCATCGTGGGTTTTAGAGGTGCCATTTAACAGTTCTCTGAGCTTCCTTAGATAAATGGCATCAGCCTCGCAGCAGAGTATGGGGCAAGGTGCTGAGAGAGGCAGAACATTTCTCATGTGTATAGCTTGTCTTAGCAAATTTATTTTATTCCAGTTCCCTCCCACTCATGATCTGAGATTGAGCTTTTGGTTATTAGCTTGTCTCTTCTGGCTTTTTCAGGAGGTGATTATAAGCATAAATTTTCTGATCTTTATCCTGGTACTCGTATAGGATTGGGGAGGGGATGGCCTTGGCTTAGGATTCTTGTGACTTCAGACTGGCAAGGGGGAATGGTCATGGAGTGAGGGATGAAACAGACCAGTATTTCTGCCTTCATGGGCATCCTTTGAGGAGAGATATAATGGGGCCCCTTGGTTTCTATGCTAAGAAATGGAAAGGAAGAAATGGGAAAAGGAAGTGGCTGTATGAAATGTGAAGACACTTGGTAGCCTGATTTTTAGCAAGAACTTATGGAGCAATGAATTTTTGCATATCAAGGAATTAGAATCATGGAATGGTTTAGGTTGAAAGGAAACTTAAAGATGAATTAGTTCCAACCCCTGTGCCCTGGAGAGGGGCACCTTCCACTAGACCAGGTTGCTCAGAGCTCCATCCAAACTGGCCTTGAGCACTCCCAGGGATGGGACATCCACAGCTTCTTTGGGCAACCTGTTCCAGTGCCTCACCACCCTCACAGTAAATTAGACTTTTGTTTCCCCTTTCTTGTCAGATTTAAAGAAGGGAGTGTGTTGTTAGCCTGTTCTTAGTTGCTTGTCCCTTCAGGCTTGTCTGGAATGTTCACTAGCAAAAGTAAGAGCTGTAATTAGAGAAGCAAAAGAAAACAGACAAAGGGAAGACAGTGTCCATTTTCTAAACCTCTGGGCATGTACCATAAAAGGCAAGTTGAATGTTCAGTCAGGACTGGATAATTTCTCCCCTACCTTGCCCCCTTCTTTCTCTACCACATTCAAAGTGCAAGAAGTCACTTATTTTGGTAGGAAAGCATATTTGCACTAGGTCATGAGATTGGTGTGAAAATAAAACATGGGTAGTGTTCCCAACACAAGGTGGGGATGGGGCAGTGTATTATAATAAGAAAGTCATGCTTTACCAAAGAGTTGTACTAAAATATTTTTATTTTTAGATTGACTTGCTGCCCACTATTTAATTTTTCATCATATAATTTTTTAGTAATATCCTTCAGTACTCAGAAATTGTGTTCATTTTTCAGCATGTAAAAAGCAATTGGCATCTAAAAGGTGGTGTGAAATAGCTAATAAGAAGCTGTTGTTTACAAAAACATCCAGCCCAAGCATTGACACTTGCAGCCAAATGCCTTTAGCAGTTCCAAAGTGCCATATATTAGAAATTCTGACCATGACAGACAATGATAATAATAAGTTTGTGTGAAATGGTGTGACTCCAGGCAAGTGCGTGGATTTGTGCAGAAACCTTGCTTTCTGCAGGCTTTCTGGAAAGAATCTCTGGCAGTAGTTTGTGTCCTCTCCTTTCATTCCAGAATGAAGTAACGTTATTACTTGGTGTACTCAGCTGTCTTATCTACAGCTGAAAAACAATTAGGATAAGGGATCACTTCACTAGTTGGAATTTAGATAGAAGACATAACCATGCATGCCCCCAAATATGGTGCCTTTATATCTTTATAAGTGAAGGCAATTAGAGGCAGATTGATTAAAAGTTGTAATATAAGTTACCTGTTGACAATAAAAAAAAAAAAAAAAAAACAGTAAAGCCCTGGAATTTACTTCTGACTGCTTACTTATTTTAAAACCATTTTGCCTTAGTTTTGGTTTTGTTTTTATTTTTGTTCTAATATTAACTACCATATGTGACTGACATTCTCCAGGATCAAATTTCCTTGCTAATAAGGGACATGTTTTAATAATCCCAGATTTTGAATACTTGAGTTTACATCCTGTTGTTCTTCCAGTTGGTGGGAATTAGAGTTTAATGCTGGGGTCATGACTATCTCTTGATTTAGCATTAAAGCATGTGGTTGTACTTCAGGGAATATTGCAGAGCAGGGTGTTTGTTCTTTCCCATCAATATGTTGAATCCAAATGCTATGAATAATTTGGCATGTAAACTTTTTAATCCAGAAGTCATTGGTATAAATTTTTACTTCAAAAAACCCTCAAACAAACAACAGCCCCACCCTATTTGTCTCAGATAATTGGTCTTTGATTTTCTGGATTTGGGCATACACTTAAAATCTCCAATTTGATCTTGCTCTTTTTAGTTTGAAAATAATTTTTCTCCCTTGGTTTCTTTCTGTAAAACAAATGCAGTTCTCTGTAGTTACTGCAGCTTCTTTGCTGTCCCAGTTCTCTTAGCTCTTGAACATGAACAGTGTGTACGCACATTTTTGCTGTACACAGTGAGACCAGCTAAATATTTGGCCTCAGTGATATCTTCAGGAAACATTTTTTAACCAGAGGAAGGGGGTTACTGCCCTACAGGTTTGCACATCCTTCTGCCTGTTCTGGTATTACTATAATCTTATCATTATCTCACTCTCCTGGTGAACTGATTGGCTGCAATGAATGTTTGCTATGTATTAAATATGTGGACTGCTTTATAAGCATTTATAATAGTAAGTTGTTCCAACATGTATTAAGAAATTATTTATGTAGGCAGGATAGGTGATAAAATAGAGAATGGTCTTAGATTATGAGATTTCCATGCAGTGTTTAGTTAAAAACTGATTTTAGGGGTCCTTTGTGTTGGTGTACAGGATGCTTTAGAGGTGAGAGCTGTATGCTGTGCTGTGATCACTTCATCAGTTCTTTGTTTTAATGTGAAAGTCTTTTTGTGGAACTCAATACCTTTTCTTGGGGACTGGCCCACCTTACTTTGAGGATTTTAGGGTTTGTTCTTGTCAAGGATCATGTCTAATGCATTAAATGGAGCTTTTTCAAAAAGCAGCAAGAATTTCCCTAGTTTTAGAGAACTTTGGTAGCCTTTGTAGATACTTGTTCCAAATAATCCTACTGACATTAGTAGCCAGTTGTTCAAGCTAAGGCTACAAGTATGGCTAAAATTCAGCCAAATTAGTGGTGTAAATTTGGGTAATGCAGTAATGTACTATGCACATTATAATAATGCCTATGTACTTCACATTTAACAAAAATAAGGTAAGATCTAGAGTATTCTATGGCTAATGATCTACATTATTATTATATTATCACCAGTATTGAAGCATCTTGATAAAATGTTACCTAAAATTTGAAATTCTGTTCATTTTATTAGATTACTTTATGAAAGCAGCAAGAAAAATACAACTTTTGCAATTCGTTTCCTTCTTTTGTTGTTTCATAGTGCTTTAAGTGTCTAAATGGGAGACTGATTTTGTTCTGAAATTAGGATGATTTAATGCTGAATTAGGGTGGCATGTGAAGTCTTCAGCCTTTTCTGTGAACAAACAGTGTTTATAGCTGGCAGGTGTTTATAATTGCAAGGTGGACTAGCAGAGCAAGTTAAATTCAGAGATTTACATGACTAGAAGTATTTTCTAGGTATTATGTGGAACATGTTGACTCACTGTGCAGTTTTTAAAGCTGAAATAAACCCGATTTTACATACAAAAAGCTTTATGCCTACTGGATTGACACAGGAGCGACTAAACAAGTCTGTCGTTCAATGAGCATGTGAAATAGTTTGTCATCAAGCAATTCCAGTTTGACCAGCATCAGACATCTGTGCTGCCTTTGAATGATACTTTGTTCTAAACACAAGTGGATATTACATGGGGTTTAATTTCACAAGCATTTGCCAACTATCTACTCAGGAGTAGATATCTGATCTCCACAGCATTGGTAACCTGTGATTAAATCTATGGCATTTGTGTTTCAGTTTGTTTGTTTTTCATTATACAGGCAGAAAGTATTTCTTCTCTTCTGGAAACCAGAAAAAGAATGCCATAGTCACATGAAGTGTACTTCAAATTAGGTAGAAAGGAGAGCAAGCTATTTTATTTGTGTCAAGAGAAAAATAAAGGTTAATGTAGACCTTAGAAATCTAGTCTTCAGTAAAAATTAAGCTTAAAAAAGGTGCTGAATAGTGTGTAGGCTCACATGAAATTCTGCTAGAGGTATAGAGGAATACTAATTTCAGTAAAATAATGCATATTGCTGTGATGTATTACTTAAGGCTTTGTAAGTCTTGAGAGAAACATTTCTGTCCTAAATGCAACTCCTCTTGTCCAGTTGTCAGTTCAGGCCCATTTCAGGAAAAACAGCATCACCTAGATATGATTTCAGGGAGCTTTTAGTTTCTGAAATGTAATTTTCTTGTCAGAGAACTGCATTATTTTGTAAAACTGACAAGTAAAAGGCATACCTTGCACTACGTTGGTAGTACTACAAGTAACCTTGCATATTATTATGGCATTATACACTCAGTTTATTGGGTAACGCTTCTGTACAGTAGATTTCTGCTATCACTTTGTTCAATATTTTCATTCTTCACCTACAGGAACATAGGAATCTGCCTTTCATGCGGGAATTGAGGTACCTGTTTGCACTTCTAGTTGGTTCAAAGCGAAAATATGTTGATCCATCAAGAGCGGTTGAAATTCTTAAAGATGCTTTTAAATCAAATGATTCCCAACAGGTAATTTCCATGTATTTTTAATCAAGTTTATGCATGTTTTCATATGGTCATATTGTATTAGGAAATACTTACAGTGAGCAACAGAATTTCAAAATGTCCACAGGAAAGCACCTTCTGATTATCGTAGTCTTTGTGCTTTTCCTACAATATTATGTGATTTCTAGTTACTTTTATTAGAAAGATTAAAAAAAAAAATTCCAGACAGCAGAGCTATTTTATTCAATGCACTTTCTTCCTATTATCATAGAAATTAACTAATAGTTCAACATTCTTGCCTTTAGGATGTAGCTTAGCTTCTAAGTCTGGGGGTTTTTGAAAGAAAAATACTCTTCTGATATAACAGTACATCCAGGGCTAGTACAATCCTATTATGTTGCTTGTCTAGATGTTGTTTTGGAGGATTTAAATATTCATATTCAAGATGATTACCCAAATCATAATGTGCGTATTCTGCTTTTTTTTTGAGAAACATTTTGTTTCTTCAGATACTTTGTTTTCCCACATAAGGTTACGTGGCTGAGGTGTTCAATTACAACAGCGCACTGAATTTAGTGCTCGATGGAAGTAATAATAGTCACCACTTGTTAGATACCAAAGGGTTTGAACAATGGGATTCACGAGATGCCTTTGGACTTGCATGGTGTGAAAGCTGAGCCCAAGTAACAAGGATCACAGGACAGTGTCACTGCTGAGGAACACCAGAGCCACTCATAAAAAACCAATCATGGCATAGTCTTAGACATAGTGTGATTTTGGAACGCTGTTGGAGGGGAAGGGATTTCTGCTAAATAGGTCTTGTAAGGTGACACTTCATTGTGTTCTGTTACATATGTGAACTGATCACTTTATGTTTAACAGCAAGACGTTAGTGAATTCACACACAAATTATTAGATTGGCTAGAAGATGCCTTCCAAATTAAAGCTGAAGAAGAGAGGTAAGATTTTTTTCTAGCTCTGTATGTTGAACATTTGGATGAGGGAAAAGCAAACCATATGACCAAAAATGCACTTCTCTGTATGGCTGAAAAAATTTTGACTCTGTAGCTTTAGTTCAAGTGTGTTTTTTCCATACATGTCAATACTTCCGGGTTTTTTCCATGAGTTGTCTTTTTTCACCCTCTTATTTCATGTTAGCAATCTAGCTCAATGAAGTCCAGAGTATATAAAGAGTAGAAATGTTTTGTAGATAATCAATTAGGCTTTTTTTAATTTGAATGCCTTTTTGCTTTTTGATCCTGTAGTTGAAATACTTCAAAACCTCCCTCCTCTTTCTCATCTCAGGAGTTTGTATTAACGAGCATCTGGAAACTCTTCTGAATACATAATTTTTTCTAGGATGTTGCAAGAAATAGTTTTTACAAGGGTTTTGTACAGTTTAACCACTCACAAATTGAATCTGATTTGCACAGATTGTCCTAGAATGAAACACTTCTGAATATTAGTTTTCAGAATATACTTCTCCCTGCAAATAACTGAATCATTGTTATTAGAGGAAAGTACAAAAATAAATTAACACTGAAATGGGCAACATTTCTATAATGAGTTCAGAATAGTCTGTTCATAGTTTTATAAATCAAAGGTTGTAGCTTTGACTTTGATTTTATTTTTTTTGTGCACTAACATAGTTCCTGTTTTTTAGGGATGGAGAGAAACCAAAGAATCCAATGGTGGAGTTGTTTTATGGGCGATTTCTAGCCGTAGGTGTACTTGAAGGTATGCATCAGAATTTACTTGGACTTCTCTGGTCATGTCTGTTCAGTGCTTGTCCAAGCACACAAGTGACTGATGCAGTTGTAGGATTTTAGCTACTTCTGCAGAAGCAGATGTGGAGAACACACAGACATACATCTGTCTGTGACAAATACGGTTTGTCAAGTATGAGACTGAAGAGAAATGCAGCGAGCTGCAGGGATCCACGAAGACTGCTGCACTGAGAACATACACTCAGCTCCTGAAGGTTATGAAAACAGAAGTTGGGGTGAAATGCTGAGGGGAAAATGCTTGGAAGAAATTATGAAGGCAGTGTTACCGCTTACTGATGGTGTACAGAAGGCAAGATACTGTATTTCACTGAGCTGTTCTCTCATGCTCTCTCTGATTCATTTAATGCAATTTAAAACGTCATTACTGTATTTCCTTCTGCACAATTTCTTGTATGGAAAACTCACCAGTTTTTTGGAAAACCAGTCAGTGAAAACCTGCTCAAGGGCAGTGTCAGAGAGAGCACTAAGGAGGAAGAGACCGTACAACAAGCTTGCCTTTATCTTATCTGTATGTAGTTAGTAGATCTGCAGAACTGTACTGTTCTCTATTTCCAAGAGGCTATGAAAATACTTTTGAGTCATTTTAATGTTGGTGATTCTGCCCTCCATCCAAGTGAATGACTTTTACATTTGAATGAAGCAGGTATAGTCTTTTAAGTGGCTTCCAGGTTATTCTGTGACCTTGAACATGTTTCTAATGAGCTGTTGTCAGATTTTAGAACCATTTGGCAGATTCCTTGCTAGGAGCTAGCATTCTCGCTCCTTTACGTTTAGCTACTTTCATCCCTTACATTCTCATTTTAACAGAGGAGATATATAAAAATCAAGTAAATGAAAAACTAGGAGATGCAAGACTTGTTACTGACTTTGGGTTGAAATAAATTGAAATCCTAGGTTGAAATCACTTGTCCCCCATATTTCTCCTCATGTTTGCTCTTACATCTTTATACAGTGTTACCAAATTATAATCTTGTTTTCAGGACAGAAATCATGAATGTTTTCTTTTGTGGTTTATTTCTGCAAAATGCACTTATACAAAGGTCTCTTTCATACCAGCAATTCTACTGACTTCGCTGATACAACATACGTTTGTATTATTAAGCTCCTATCTGCAGGAGGAGAACTTTGATTTATATGTGTGAAACTTCCCATATGTCCGTGCTCCAAAGTAATTTTGAGTTTGCTTATTACCAGAAGATGCTAAAACAATACAAAAAATGGGCTGAAGAGGAAAATACAGTAATTTTCAATATTGTTTGAGCAACATTTTTGCATAAATTGTCTTTGGCCATATAATTAAATTGTTCGATAAGAAAGTGTGTGTGTATTGTTCAGTAGACTAGGTCAATTGACTGAGGTTAGATAGGGTTTCTTTCAAGTAAATGTTTGTTTCTAAAACATTATCTGTTTAATTTTTCATGTGAAGGTAAAAAATTTGAAAACACAGAAATGTTTGGCCAGTATCCACTGCAGGTTAATGGCTTTAAAGATCTGCATGAGTGCCTAGAAGCTGCAATGATTGAAGGGGAAATTGAATCTCTCCATTCAGAAAACTCTGCAAAGTCTGGCCAGGAGGTGAGTTAAGTGCTTCTGTGGACTTCTCTTAGTATCTTGTTGTAGTGCCCTTTATTTTTCTTTGGGTTTCTTGTCTGGTTTTTATGGTTCATGGCACCTGCTGTCTATGTGGGAATCGTTACTGCCTGTAAAGGCTGAGCTGTTTCTCTTTACCCAGCTGTTCATGTTTCATCACAGTTATTTTAAAGATTGGAAATTGTAGGAGGTTTTTTCCTACTTGCGTAAAAAGTTCAGGTATAATTTCTTCCTTGATGTCAATCTCTTGCAGTAATGAAGTTTTGCTTCCTTTAATCGTATCATAGTACACACAGGGTTTAACTGTGAAGCCTAGTGACGCACACTGAAATCATCCTCCAGTCTGAAGTTCTGGTGCCAATTTTGTGTTTTACAACAAATGTTTTATACCATCCCTTTTACAATGAGCATATTTCCTGAAATATAATTTGAAGAAAACAAAATCTCATAAATTTCTTGGTACAATCCCAAGTTTAGTTTCTTCATGCTAGGTGAAACCTTGTATGTACCTGCTACAAGAGCCCAGTTGTTCATCTTACGAAGTTACAGTTAAAACCTGTGTGTATTCTTGCATAAAATGTCAGTTATGTTATAAATGCTTGACTAGAAATGTCAGACTTGGGTGTTTTGGTGTTTTTGGTTTGGTTTTGAGGCTTTTTTAACTTGTAATGCTGGGAAGGTGGGAAACAGCAGGATAGTGATGTACAGGTCTTATACTATTAAGCTTTGAGTTCTGTGAAATTGTTGGCTTGGCTTCGTAGCATATGGAAATAGAAGTCATACAACAGACTGGCAGTGGTGGAAAACCAAGAACAGTAATGTATTAAGTCCTATTCTAGAAGAACATTGCTGCATTATTACCATGGAAAAGTAAATTGGTTATGTTTCCCTGAAATAATCCATAATAATATTGCTTCTTTTAGTCGTTACATTTAAATACAATGTCTGAAAGATGTTACAATGCATTGGAAGGTTTGGAAGTACTAAAGAACTCTGAATTTATTGTAGCTTTAACAGGGTCTCCCTTAACTGATCTTCAAAGTAGTGTTGCATTTCTTCTCCTTATTCCCACCATTGCCTCTAATGGGTTATTTAGCTTGTTCACTTTTATTATTATTATTGTTGTTGTTGTTGTTACTGTTATCATGATGTCTAAAAGCCTCAGTCACAGAGCAGGGTGTCAGTAAGTGAGCTAATGGAGAAACAGAAAAGGGAGACATTCCCTGTCCTGAGGAATTTAAATCATGCTTCAAGACGATTTTAGCCATGAGCACATGAAAAAAAGGCTGTTTGCCAGGTATTGTATGAAAAGACTATTCAAGATATTTGGCTGGATAGGAGAACTTGAAGTGAGCCCTGAGTCAAATGCCACGTCTGGACTATGGCATTGATGACAAATATGTGCCAGTGGTGTCTGCAGCAATCAGAGAAACTTCAGGTGATGGTCAGATACCCATAAGTTATTAAATGGGTAGACTGTGGTTGTTACATTTGACAATGGAGAGGAAAAAAAAGATCTCCAGTACTGGAACTGGATTTGTATTGTAGTTGAGAAGCAATGTATGTAAAAAAAGAAATGAAGTCTCATGTGGATAGACCTCTACTGAGTAGTCAAAGTCAAATGGGATGAGATGATGATGGCAGTGATTAGAGACATGAGCAGAAACGTCAAGCTGTTAATATGGAGGAAATGTCAAACACTTGCTGATCCTGTTTCAGAGGGGGTCATTAGAAACTTTAAATGATACCAGGTGAATGAAAGGATCAGGAAGTTGAGTCTGGGAGAACTGTAGCAGGAAGAGCACTTGCTAGCAGTGAAAACAACCCTTTCATGTCACTGAGGAGTGAAGAGAACAGAACAGTTGGCAAGGCAGGTAGGTTCATGCATGAGCTGACTTTTGTATGAGTGAGATAAATGTGAGTGGAACAAGCCTTTCTGCTTCCTCTGCTGGAACACAGCAAAGCTTTGATGCACCATGGGCAACAAATGGTCTGTGTTTACAGTTAAGGGAGAAGATGGGAACTTCAGAAATTTTATGTTGACCCACCTTCTAAAACCAATTTCTCTCACAGCTGTGTCAGAGTGCAGGTATTGTACCATTATTACTGAATTTCTGCTATTGGAAGGCATTAATGTTAGGGGTTTCTGTTTTTTGTTTTTTTGTGTTTTTTTTTTTTTTTTTTATCCAGCATTGGTTCACAGAGCTTCCTCCTGTCTTAACTTTTGAGCTATCAAGATTTGAGTTTAATCAGGCTTTGGGGAGACCAGAGAAGATACACAACAAATTAGAATTTCCTCCAATTTTGTATCTAGACAGGTATGGTATGATATTATCAATGAAATCTTAGTATGAACATGAAATAAATCTTGTGAGTTTGTTAAAGTTGATTATGTTTTTCATGCTCACTTAAATCACAGTAAATTTATGTTCTATTTATACAAGTTAGAGTTTTCATGGGTTTCATCTGTTTCAGAAAATACACATAGATAACAATTTAAGACATACTGCTCCTTTGTGTCAAAAACCTGTTTCCACTTTGATTTATTGCTAGCTACTTGTGTACACAGGCAAAATACTTTGAAAAATCACACTGTTTATGGGTCCATTTGGGAAAGAGGGTGACAAGTTGGGTATTTCGTGGTGTTCCAGATACTCTTCAAACATGCAGTCAATTTTCAGCATGAGTGGATGCAGTTTCTCTGTAGAGCAGAAATATCAGGATGGCTTTCAGTTAGCTGCTGAATGTTGTTTGTGAACCTAAACAATGAAACAAGAGTGTTGCTCTGTGGTTGCTACTTAAACCACTTAATTTAGACTTTCTCTAATAGTAGCTTTCTATTACATGTTTGTCATCCATGATATGAACAGAGATTTTGACACTGGGGAAAAAGCATCTTCTGAAAGTTGTGGAAGGGAAGGCTTATTTTCTTCTCAGTTCTGTTTTAGTGCTGAGGTATGTTGTAGGTTCTAGAGGGTGTGAGCTTTTATTAGCACTATGCAGTGTGGTTGATGGGGACAGACCTCAGTTTCACTGTTGGGATACTGTGGGCTGATACTACTTTCTAAATTTCATGTTTTACAGGTATATGCACAAAAACAGAGAAATAACAAGAATTAAACGAGATGAAATCAAGAGACTCAAAGAGTACCTCACAGTTTTACAGCAGAGATTAGAACGGTACTATAGATAACTGTGTAAATGCAAATAGTATTATGGGCTACATAAAATAACTCTTTGCAATTATACACCTTGTATACTTACTGGAGATTTCCTTTCTATATCTCTTTTCTTTTCTCCTTTCTTTGGAAGCTGTGTATAAGTGTTGTAATTCTGATTCATGAAACATGCTAGGAGAGGCTTGCTTTAATTAATTGCAGTCAACAAAAAAAAAAAAAAACCAAAGAAATTTTTTTCTTTTTAATCTTTTTTTTTTAATATCTGTGAGTCATGGCATTAATACGTTTTGTGGTTAACAGATATTTAAGCTATGGTTCTGGTCCTAAACGATTCCCCTTGGTAGATGTCCTGCAGTATGCCCTGGAGTTCGCCTCCAGCAAGCCGGTGTGCACGTCCCCCGTGGATGACCTGGGTGCCAGTGCCCCCGCCAGCGGCACACTGCCGCCACAGATCCCCCCCAGGTAAGGGCTGCCTTCTGCTCCCTGGGGCAGAGGCCAGAGCAAACCAGCCTCTGGGAGAGAGGGAGCACGTTCAGCTGCTTTGTTCACCAGATCAATAAAACCAGGCGTCTCCTAAGGGGGGTAAAGTTTCTGCTCTTTTCTTTCAGCACGGCAGGCTTGAATAAACAAAAATGTTAATGACCTGAGTTTGTCTCATGCACTTACAAAAATGTCTTCACAAGGAGATTACCATTTTCAAGCACAGCCCAATCTACAATTCTAAATAGACAGAAGATCTGGTGAGGTCACTGATTCCAATGTGTATTGTTTAAGAATCTGAATTGGGCAGAGTGTGTGTGCTGCATAGCGTCACAGTTTCTGGTGTGCAGTTCATCTCTTTACTTCTTGCCTGGGAGCTAAGCTCTTTTCTGCCATGCAGTTTACGTATTCTACCAAGTTTGTCAGGAACCTAATAATCTGACTTCTTAAAAGCCGAGTAGCTAAAGTACCAGAACCATAAATGTCCAATAATGTTGTTTTTCTCTCTCTTTAAGCTAGTAACTCGGTATAGGGGATTGAGTGTAGGCTTAGTCAGTTTGCAGATGATGCCCAACAGAAAAGGACCTGGGGGTGCTGGTCAGCAGCAGCTGAACATGAGCCAGCAGTGCCCAGGTGGCCAGGAGGGCCAATGGCACCTGGCCTGTATCAGCAATAGTGTGGCAGCAGGACCAGGGCAGCGACTGTCCCCCTGTGCTGGGCACTGCTGAGGTCACACTTCAAATCCTGTGTCCCACTCTGGGCCCCTCACTGCAAGAAGAACATTGAGGTACTGGAGCATGTGCAGAGAAGGGCAGTGGAGCTGGGGAAGGGTCTGGAGCACAAATCTGAGGAGGAGCAGCCAAGGAAGCTGGGGGGACTTAACCTGGAGAAAAGGAAGCTCAGGGGAGACCTTATATCACTTTCTACAACTCCCTGATAGGACGTCATAGCCAGATGGGAGCTGGCCTCTTCTCCCAGGTAACAAGTGACAGGACACAAGGAATCGGCCTCAAGTTGTGCTAGAGGAGGTTTAGATTGGATACTAAGAAACATTTTTTCACAGAAAGGGTTGTCAAAGGTTGGAACAAGCTGCCCAGGGCAGTGTTGGAGTCATCCCTGTAGGGATTTAAAATACATGTAGATGTGGCACTGAGGGACATGGTTTAGTGGTGGACTTGGCAGTGCTGGGTTAACGGTTGGACTTGATCATCTTAGAAGTTTTCTCCAACCTAAATAATTCTATGGTAATAGAGTATAACTTTGGATAAGTGGAATTTATAACAGTTTATAACATAGCTTTGTATATTGTATTTGGACAGTGGGGTTCTGTCTTCTGGCTCAGTCAAGTTTAAATTTTTTGTTCAGAGAAGTGAAGTACATGAATTTAAAAAGACTTTAAAACGATATCAAATGTCTTACTGATATAATGCCAGCAGAAATAATGATGATTGATAAGAGAAGACAAACTTTTAAAAGTTACCATTGCTTGCATGAAATGCAGTATCAAAAGTAAGACACTGTTGAAACTTCTTCAAATAGCAAGTTTGTTCTGTAGAAATGTAAGTATTGTGGCTTTTTTGTACATCCATAGAAACACATGGTATATGGAGTGACATTTTCAGCTCTGAAAGTTCTCAGAACTTTCTAAACTCCTGAAGAATCCAGGTTCCTCAGGCTGCGTTATGATGCTGTACACAAAAGTTCAGTAGCTTGCAAGGAAGATCTTCACATTCCTGTTCTTCAGTGTAATTATATATAGGTGATCTTGCTGATGGAAAGAAAAAAATTTGTTACAAGTCCTCATTTTTATTACCCTGCTGCTCTTGCAGAATTCTCCTAAGATGGCTGCTTTGCAGCTTGACTTAGAGTGGTTTGGAACGAATTTAGATCAGTTGGTAGCTCATATCCAGTGTGCCATAAATATCAGAGGTCCCTTCATTATTGCTGTTCACCTAACTTAAGTTGTAGGTAGGACATTAGAAAAAGTATGTCTGCTAGGCATAAGACACATTAAGAAGTTATTAAACTGAGAATTTGTGCTTATTGGATTTTATGGTCAGTTGGCCATAAGACAAACTGCTGTGACTTCTCTCTCTGCCATTTAGCTGTAAATGTTTCAAACCAGTTACTTACTTGTATGACGTGATTTGAAATTGTTCAGTAGTGTTTCAAATAAAGCCAACTGTTGTTGTGCTAATATGTAATATACCACAAAGCTTTCAGAATTTACATACTGATTCCATATTGCTATTGTAGTTAGCTGTCCTGAACTGCACTGTAGGAAATTGTTACCTTTAAAATGCCCATTTTCAGATTAAAAGCTTGTTTTTATGGTAAAACTTTTGGTCTGTCTATGTGATGATTCAATTTTTGTATTTCATGTTTTGAATGAATGCAGCACAATAGAACAGCAGGGGCCCTCATCTTCAGATGTCCCAAGCACATCTCCTGTACAAAGATCAGTAATACATAAACCATTCACACAATCACGGATTCCACCTGACCTGCCGATGCATCCGGCACCAAGGCACATCACGGAGGAGGAGCTGTCTGTCCTGGAGGGCTGCTTGCATCGCTGGAGGACTGAAGTAGAGAATGACACAAGAGGTAATGCCACACACTGGGGAATGCATTTGCTGCAGGAAAGGATTGGTGCAAGGCGGGGAAATCTTTCATCCAGGAAAGTTTAGCGTTTGGCATGTAGACGGGCGTAGCACGTGTGAAACCCACCCCTGTTTGGCTTTTTGTGAGAGAAAATAGAGATGCAGCCATGTGCAATTATACAGCCTTGTGGAAGAGAGGTTCTTTCTTCTCTTTGTCTTTCAGATTTACAAGAAAGTATATCTAGAATACATCGGACAATTGAATTGATGTACTCTGACAAAACAATGGTCCAAGTAAGTACAGTTTTGATGTGAGATAATTGAAAATAGATCCTTTTTGTCACTTTTTAGAAGTTCTTAGATGCTTGAAAACAGAGCAAGTGTACAACAATTATCTAGTGTTTTGGGAAATTTCATTGGAAAGTCATAATGGGTTTTGCAAGCCCTGTAGTTGTGCGCAGTCAGATGAAAGACAGCATTACAATATTTTGCAGGTGACAAGCTTAAATTCAAGCAACTGTGATGAAAAGCCCAAATATGTTCTATCTCTGATCCCCGTTTTTCACCTGAATGCAGTTTTGCACAACAAAATTTTCTTGCCCTGATTTGTCCATATTGCTCAGTAACCTTATGGCTTTAAGGTGTTGAAGCATTAGACACAGGAAAGTACTACTTACTTTGCTGCTTACTGCCACTGTGTATTGCAACTTCCATGCTAATATGTGGAAATTCAAGGTTCCTGATTGGGATTTGTAGTTAATTCCAGTGAGTGGTTTTGTTGTTGTTGGCTTGGCTTTTTGTTGCTGTTTTAAACTGTCTGGGTTTGGTATCAGTCACAACCCTGATTATTAGTCTAAGCTGTCTTTTATCAAATTCTCCTTCTGTGTAATCTGAACAGTGCTTTTAGAATGTTTTACTGTGGAGTTGTGGCTCCTCTGCTGTTTCTTATGTTCATATACTCATGTTCTCTCACTCTGACAGGTTTTAAGGTTAAGGATTACTTCCTCTGTTACTTTCTGTTAGTAGTAAGAACTATTTTCATTCCAAGTAAGATCTGTTCAGCTTACAGTTTTCCTTGAGGTATGTTTTCATTTTGTACATGGCTTGTAGTAGTTCCTGGCAGCTGAACTCTGATGTTAAGGATTTCAGGCAGATTTGCCTAGATGACTTTCTTTAAGCTTGCTACTGGTAGGCAGTTTTTTTTCCTTAATACTTGTTTTATAACAAGAAGGCCACAGGCTACATGTCATCTAACAGCAAAATTAATTAATTTGGTAACTTGCATCCCAGTAGTCTACCTGTGTTGGCTTAGGTGTTGCAGGAGGAAATACCTCTGGATAGCAAACATACAAGTCAGCTGTCATTACAAAAGAAGAAGGAGATTACTTAGTAAAACACTAGCAGGTGCTGAACCCATCTGTGAAATCACAGGCTGGAAGGGAAGCTGCCCTTCTGCAGCTCAGCTGGTTTGTCCCTGTGGCTGTTTAGGCACAATAGGAAGGAGGCAGGTACGCACAGCTGTCTGCTTTTCCCTGCCTGTCTCTGTCTCTGGGTGATTGATAGCCAGGTATTGCTGCATCCCCTGGGAGCAGTTTCACAGTATTGATGTTCCTCTCTGGACAATACAATTGCAGGATTGAAAGCTTTTCTCTTGCAAGTCAAGTTCTAGGTGCATAAAATTAGACACATTTTTAAGATGAACCTATAATATTTGCAGGATGCTTCCTAGTATATTTATGAACTGTTTGAGAAGCTCTGTGTCTTCTCCTTTTGTTCTTTTTGATTCTAAGGAGACTACAATAGTCCATAAAACCTTTGTCAAGTGGTCATATGAAATACATTCCCAAAATCTTTACTGTTTCATTCTCTTGAATGAAACATCAGCTGCTTCTTTATTTCCTTTCTTCTGCGAACTTCCTGCTGGGAAAGAGACACAACTGTTTTTTCTGTGGGAGTTCATCTTGAATATAGCAGCTTCGACATACCTGTTCTGTAGCTACATGTGATGGAGTTGGTGAAGCTCCATTCCTGGTTAAAGTGAGTGTGAGTGTAAACTACAAAGTTTAATGCCACCTGTGTTTGTGTTGCCTTGTACTGTTGATTACGGTTGATGTAATGGTTTATCACAGGAGATGCCTGTTGGCACTGAACTCGCCTGTACCCTGGTCACAGAGCTCTGTGGGGAACCTTCCTGAAAGCTTGGCGAGGATGACTGACAGCTGCTTCTCCTGACTTGGAGGAGAGGGTGGGGACCCTCAAGCTGACCCAGTTAGCATGGTTTTAAGTTAAACAATTTAAATTCAATGGGGATTTTTAGTGCCTGATTTTAGGGTGAGAAAATTTTATTCTGTCAAAGTCTAAAGAGACACCTTTTTTTGAAATCAGGATCTGCATGCATTTTTTGTGCATATACACAGGCTTGCAACCATTTTAAGGAGACTTTCACACTGATTTAATAACCAATGTTAAAATCCCCAGAGCATTCAGATTTAAGGACTTTTCAGGATTTCTTCTGTATATACTTCTTGTGTTTGGGAGGTTCAGAGTACAGTTTGGTCTCTGGAATGACAGGCTGTTTGATTCCAGCTGCTGTGCAGTCACTCAGCTTTACAGTTCAAGGGGAGTTGCAAAATCTCCAGCACTTGCATATAGCCTGGAAGGGAATGATAAAGTTAAAAATAACTTCAGGGAGTTTCTCAAGTCACAGTTATGTGTGTATTTATGATTGTTGCAGTACTTAAATGGTACTTGCAAAAGGTACTGAGTACACCTTGAGTTAGAGAGACTGCTTATCTTCAGTCCAGATTGTGACACCAGTACAAGCTGGTTTTGGATTTTTCATCCCAGCTGAGCTGTTGTCATTCAGGCACACTGTGCATAGCAGGGAAGCTCAGTTTTCCCTTTTATGTTTCATGTGCTATTCCAGCAGGTTAAAATGAGGCAATCTGTAAGATGCATTCAAAAGACTTGTAAGGAAGGAAGAACTCATTCATTCTGCTTCTCTCTCTCCTTCAGATTTCCAGCTACTTAGACAGAAACTAAGTTTCCCAATCTTCTTACTTGTTGGTTTACAAATGTAGCCTGGAATTCTTTTTACACTGATCCTGGAAACTGCTATCACCCTTTGCCTCAGGAGGAGGAGAGGACCTCTTCAGGTCTTCCATGCTTTACTTAGCAATGCTTTTCCTGATACATTTAAAATACTAGTTGTGTTCCTATTCTACTGTAGGAATTTTGGTTTTGGGTAACTGAAGTATTTAACTCACAGATATCAATTTCAATAAATTCTCTTACTGTCACACAGAAAACACTGAGTTTATTACCTTGAATTTGCATGTGCCTTTCCAGACTTTTTGACAGGTTTTCCAGGTTGGAACTGAAGCAAATCACAGGCAGTCAAGGCTGACTTATTTGAGGGGTTTTTTGGTAGATACAATGAAGGTAGGAATATTAAGCAATTTAGAAAAAATGATGCGTGGCAGTAAAGACAGCAGAGTAGAATTTATGTTCTACACTGACTAATATTTTTAAGATCTCATGTAACTATTAGTGGTAAGTAACAGTTTCAAGCCCTTATGTTTAGTGAGTTGCTAGTTTTACTTGTTTGTTTTTCTTCTGTGTTGTGTTTTGATCCTGATTAACTTTAGTTCAGTTACTTTTATTTCATGTAGCAATTATTGCTGGCATACAGTAGGAACTAAATGCTGTTAAGGAGGGTTTGTTGACATTTGTTGTATTTTCTGTTTTGTTTTTTTAAGGTTCCTTATAGGTTGCATGCTGTGCTAGTTCATGAGGGTCAGGCGAATGCAGGACACTACTGGGCATATATTTATGACCACCACCAGAACAGATGGATGAAATATAATGATATTTCTGTGACAAAGTCAACTTGGGAAGAGTTGGAACGAGATTCTTTTGGTGGTTACAGGAATGCCAGTGCATATTGTCTAATGTATATCAATGACAAGGAGCAATACTTGATACAAGGTAATGTTATCGACATGGATTCTGCATGATATAGAATAGCTAAATGCATTGGTAAAGCAAACTTCTTTCACATGGATTTCCAGATTTTTGAAATGTTTTTAATAGTTATTGAAAGTTTTATTCCTGCCCCTAACTGTTAGATTGTTTTTGTGGGTGGAACAATTGCTGTTCAACTTTTAGATCAATAAAGACAATGCCAGTGTTTCAGCAGTATTAAGATAAAAAAAATAAACTGTTTGCTAATTTGTGAATATTTTAGACAAGTGATTGCAGAATTTTGGAGGGTTTATGTCAAGATTAGAGGAGAAATACAGAAACAGAGAAGTGAGCCTTTTGACATTAAAATTCTTATGTAGCTGCTTTTTTTCCCTAAGCTTCAGAGCTCTGATGCACTCTACTGGAGCGTGGAAACTTGAAAGCTTATGCAGTAAATTGAAATGTGAATAACTTAGCCCTACCAACCACACATCAAATCTAACTAATACATGGATTGGGAAATTTTTTTCAGGTCATGTAGTAATATGCAGCTATAAGGCTTTGTATGGAAGTGTTTGAAGAGAGGACAGAGAGCCCTTAGCATGAAGGTTTTGATAATGGCAGACAGAGAGCTGTCTGTGAAAGTGTCCAGAGATTCAGTAGTAGGTCAGGGAAAATATTCAGGTTCCTGTTTTCACATAGGGCAGAAGGCTCAAGTGCTCATTTGTTCAGTTTTTGAATGAGAGCCAATATTACCCTTGGCATTCCTAGATGGCCAAGGTTGGTCACGCACTTGCAGCCATAGGGTGTTTGGGCCCTGTAGGCTGCCTGTGCCATTCCAGTTTAGTCTGAGGCTTGTTCACTGTGGGACAGTTACAGCTGATGGATCCCCTGGGATCTGGCATACCTCTGCACAGACCATTCTCAAAACAAAAGGAAGATTACTCAGTTTAGCTGGTGTTCTTATCAGCTGACTTTCTGAATTCCTGTAGGCCTGCTCTCCTTCCCCTTTTCTCTTGGGAAGTTCAGCTGTGTCCAGCTCTCTGTGGCAGTAATACTGTAAAGAAGTGGTGGGGGGGTTTGTTACTATTCTCTGAATGTTCACATAGAGTGCTCAACAGATAGTAAAACCAGTTAAAACTAACATAGTTTGGGGGGTTTGGTGTTACACCGTACATTTCTGATAATTCACTTGAGGAAATCTGTTGAACATACTTTCTTCTGTCCTATTCTTTCTTTTTCTGAAACTTACATTTCATGTTACCACAGAGGAATTTAACAAAGAAACAGGACAGATCCTTGTTGGAATGGACACGCTGCCTTCTGATCTAAGGGATTATGTCAAGGAAGACAATAAACGTTTTGAAAAAGAGCTTGAAGAATGGGATGCAGAACTTGCTCAGAAGGCACAGCAGGAGAAATTGTTATCTCAGATACCCAGGGCACCAGCACCCTCTCCTGCTCCAGGTTAGCTGCTTCTACCTATTTGTAAAGGGAGTAGGACCAAAAATCACTGGGGATTGTACATCTCATTTTGCAACTTAACAAAGGAAGAAGTTAATTTGTGTAATCTTGAATTACAGCCATTTACTTGGCTAAGGTAACTGTACTTGAAGTTTAGCCTTGTTGGGGTGGCTTTTTGCATTTCATTTTTTATTTAAAGAAAATAATTATTCATTGGTTCTTTTGCCTTTTCCCTCCCAGTTCCTGAGTTTTTTTTGTTTTTTTTTTTTCCCCTGTAGAAATGGAAGCTTTTTAAGATAGGTCTCACCAGTCTGTTTTGAGGGTCTGTTAGTCTGTAAATGATATATTTCTTCTATTCAGGATGATTTAGTGTGAGACCTTCATTCACATTTTAAATTAGAACAGCATTTAGAGCTGAAGAGCAGAATAATTTATTTGGTGTTGTACAGTGAATAGATATAACAATAGTAGGGCGTGATTAAGAAATTACTGTGTGGAAATGAAGGTGTTAAAACTGTGGAAAAGATTCTGAGCAGCAGCTGTGAGGCCAATGCTTGTAGGAACCCAGCTAATAAGGACCACTGGCAATCTGATTATAAACGAGAGCTGCTTTGACACTTAAAAACCTGCCAGGTATTTGGTAACATCCACCTTTTGCTCCATTGCAGTGGGCTGTATATATTACATGAAAGATGACATGATGATTATCTGTCCAGATGTTCTCATTGCTGTATTTGAGTCCTAAAGATTGAGCATATATTTCTCATAACTATGTGTGACTGCAAAATGAGTGTAAGAAGTGCAGTGATTTAATGGCATTGCTTGTTTTGCAAACTCTGCAGAGAGTTACTTCATCATTTTCTAAGTTTTGAGTTCACAAACACTTTGAGACTCATGCTCTTTCTTTTGTTAGTAATGGAAAGTACAAAATGAATGTTTTATTTGTCTGCCAAAATTTGGTTTCATCATGTAAGGAATATAAGACACTATTTGTACTAATCAATTTATTGCTCTCAAGTGGAGGAGACTGAGATTTCCCTTAAGGCAGAAAAATATAATGTGTTTATTATTTTACAAAGTAAAAATAAATCTTGCACTCAAGTGGCTGGAGGTCATTCCATATGTTGATTCTGTATCCCACAGAAACTCCAGCTAGAATCTCATCTTTGTTCTCAATCATCCCTGATGATTGATTGATGAACACCCTCACTCAAGAGCTTTAATGGGTCTATAGACAGGACAGGTCTATTGTTCCCGATATAAAATCAGAGATACATTCACAGGGAAGTGTTGAAGATGGCATGAGACACAGACTGGTGTAAAGTTGTATTTGTGAACTGTGTGACCTACCCTGCATTTTCTGTGTGGTTACCTTGTCTATGAGACAGTGATCCAAATAAAACGAATCAATTTAAAATTCATCCTTATGTTAACACACAAAATTGTTATCTTATTTCTGTCACTAAGTTCAAGCAGGAGAACCAGAGTATTTAGAGCAGCCATCAAGAACTGATATTTCAAAGCACTTAAAAGAAGATTCTGTACAAGCAATCAATAAAGCTTTAGCTGAACAAGAAGATAGAGGTCCAGAAGCTATAATGGATACGGTGAGGACATTTTGAAGCTTGAAATACTTCTTTTGCTTTTATTTTACAAGTGAAAATGATACAAACACTGATAAAAGGGTGTGAGTCTGGAAACTTTGAACTGCAAATTGCTTTATCTTCAGGGATTGTCCAACACTAAAGTCCCTTCAGAAAGTGTGTACAACAGTAATGGGTGTAGTGCAAAAAAAATACTAAAATAGGTATTCTCTATGGGATTAAAACGCTTGTCAGGAGTACAGCATATTGTTCAAATTACAATCAGCTGTTTGTGCCCACCATCTTTTAAAAATGTTAGATGATCCCATGTATTTTTGAGGAGTAAACATTGACAGACCATGTAAAAGACTTGAAAAGTACTGCTTTAGACATTTAGGTTTTTATCTGAGAAATATAAGAATATAATTGAGTTCCTTTGACAGACCTGTGAAAGTTAATGTAGATTTGAAAAATAAGGGGGTTTTCAGCAGTGTTCTGTAGCTTTAATGCAGATTCACAACTTGATGAAAATCGTTTTTTGTGTTTCATAGGATGCCTATATCAACTTAAAATGTCTCTAATCATCACTGTTGGTTGTTTCCGTTTTCACCTTGTACAAAATGTACTAAGAGGAATGGGACATCACCTATTTTATGGGTTATTAATGAAACTCATATTTGACTTTTTTTTTTCAGCAAATATTTTTTTCCTTCCCTATAAGTATGTAGATAAATGACAAATGTGTTTGCCACAAAACCAAGGACCATTAAAACAACATACGCACATGTCTTGAAACTATATCCATAAATGTACAGTATGGCTTCCTTAGGCATCCCTAGAAACCACTAGACCTCTAAACAATTTAGATCTCTGCAGAATGCTTCCTAAGATCAGGTGTGAGCCCTCATTAAACAGAAGCAGTCTGGCCCCAGATATCTTAAAATCTTTGAAAATTATGTGACTGCTTGTTGACACCCTGTTGACCTGCTGTGTTTTTCATCCCTCCTGTAGTGTCAGGAAAGCAGGGAAGCATGCTTCCTCTGCTAAACTGAAATCAAAGCGAACAGGGAAACTCATCTAACCCTGGATGAAAAAATGCTCTGCCATAAAGGCTTAGGCTGCTGCATATTGGCCTTTTTTGAGTTCTCAGAAAAGCTTAGTGGGAGGCTGTTTAATACGTGTCACTCCAGCTGAAGAGGTGGCTATGAAGATGCCAAAACACATTATGAAATGTCTTTCATAATGCTGTCCTCTTTCCAGGGTTTGTGGGCACCATCCCGGTGGGATGTGAGAGAATCTTGGACTTTTTTCCATGGATCAAGCGTTGTAGTTCAGGATAATGACACTTGACACTCTGGTCAGCCTTAGGACTTCACAAGACTGTGGTTGGGGAACACCGCGATCTGTTTAATGAGACAAAAGAAAAAAAACAAATCATGCAAGCATAATTTAGAAACAAATGTACTTCAGCTGTTAAAATGTAAAGTAAATTTCTAGTTAATGTGAAGGTACTCTGTTAATGTTTAAAAGCTGCTCTCTGTATCCCCAAATTTCATTTAGGCAGAACTGTTCTTCCTTCTCACTATATCAGCATGCTTTCTAATTATTCTACTTCCATATGCATTCAGACATGCAGGCATATATTCCATTCATTCACTTTTTGTTTGTCCATTTTTAAAAGGAAAGCCAACATCAGCGCATGTAACAGGATTGTAGGTTATTCACCACATTTTCATTTTGTCCATTTTCTGCCTTTTGTCCTTTTTTTTTTCTGCCCTCTGATTGCACAGTCTTCCTTTGTATTTGTACAGTGTTGGGTGTAAATAGATACTGAGTATGTTTTTGGAATCTTTGTTAAAAAGTGAGACTGTTGTTATAATTGCAGAACAAGTAGCATGGCATTTTGTGATTGCTTGGATTAGAGCCAAGGTTTAAGTTCTGCAAATGTTGTAAACTGCCTATTATTCTGTGATAGACCATAGGAGCCAAGATTTGTCTCCATTGTTTAAAACTTACTTTAACGTAGCAAGAATTTTAGTGACTAGGATAATCTTCTCCTGGTTTTCTGTTTAATTGCTCTCCTAAAAACCAAACCAGTTGAATGTAATGCTCCTTTAAATATTCTTTAAAATATCTTGATTGTTAGAAGCTTTTTTTGGGTTTTTTTTTTTTTTTTTCCTCTCAGAGCATCAGGGAATGTTAGCTTTTAGCTTGTTTCTATCCTTTAGTGTGACTTCATCAGGTATTTCAGATAAGAAGTATCTGACCTGGCCCTCTTCAAGGCCAGACTGGATGGGGCCTGGAGCAGCCTGATCTAGTGGGTGGCATCTTTAGGACTAGATGATCTTTGAGGCCCCTTCCTAAACTTTTCTGTTATTTTATGATATACTTAGTAATTTTGGGGTGAAATGTACAAAAAATGGTGGTTCACAGACTCATCCTTTACCAAGCGCCTTAAATTTGTAATGGATATTAGAGTTTCAATACTGGTATACTAACCTGTAAAGATAGCATTAGTGAATAAAGAACAAATGAAATAATTTTAGTAATTATGGCTTAATTTTAAAATGTATTGCTTAAAAAATTATAAATATCACTTGTATTCTCTAAATAGATACAGTTTCTGAATTTTTTCAGAATTTCAGCAGTGCACATCATTGTACTAGATCAGCCTGTTAGTTTGCATCTCTCCATAATTTTACTGTCTTTGATGATGATGATGATGATTGTCCTTTTTTTCCCCAGACACATACTGATAATGGTTTTCTTCTGCAGAGCTCTGCTAATGCCCCAGCTCAAGCAGCTCCTACCCAGCGAGTGGTAGAGGTGGCGATCCCTGATGTAGGGACTTTTGTCATTGAGTCAGAGGAGGGGGGTTATGACGATGAGGTACCTCTGATTGCAGTTGTGTGCACCGCTCCTCCTCGGTGCTTTCTTGTGCTGCCTGATAAGAATTTTTGGCATGTTTGCACACTGTGACACCTAACAGACTTCTGCAAAACTAAATGCTTAGCGATTTGTAATCTTTACCAATGTCATAGTTTGTCATGAAATATGAAAGGAAAGCACTACAAACTCTAATTTGGCACGCTTTGCATGGTACCATTTACACTGAAGGTGTATTTGTCTCTTCAGCTGTGGAGGTTGAATGTTTATATTAGGCCAGGTAGCCTTCAAAATGCTGATGATAGACTGCACACTGCTGCATTATTTAAAAAGTGACAGGACTCTGAGGGATGTTCTTAATGTTTGTGCTTTCTTGTCAGTCTAGTAAAGCTAATGTTCAAGTCTGATCTCTTATTTGCCAAGGTTAAGCTTTTCAGGCTTTGGGGATTAAATTAGCCATGAAAGTAACCTGAAAGTGCTATGGCTGGTAGAACTTACTCTTGCAAATCTTATAAAAAAAAAAAAAAATTCAGACTCAGGGTGAGACATGTACCTGGTACAACTTGAGGAATAATTGAGAGGCTCGTTGTTACTCTTAGAGGCATTATTTTTTGCTGCCCAGTTTCAGCAGTAGAAAGCAACGCTGCAGGTCATCAAACTGCCCTCCCTTGTCACTGCTTACTCCGTGTTTGTTGTGGTTGGGAACAGGGTTGGTGCAGCCATATTCTCAGGGGTCTGAATGTGGGTTCTTGGAGGGCATTAGCTTCCCTAGGGAAATGGATATTTCAGGTCATTCTGCCCTGGAAGTGTGATCAGTTAGAACTGGGAGTATGGGGTGGGGAATAAAATGGTTTAATTGACATCATCACACTGAGTTTAGCTTCTCACAGATGTGTAGTCTCCAGCTTGAAAGAAATGAGGATTTAAGCTCATATAATGACTTGCTTGTTAGTTTATTTCTTTTTACTTTTGTCCCCATGACATTGTCTTCCTAGAGGATAACTTTCTTGCCTATTTCCCTGTTCATTTTGTAAGTGTATTCACTTTTTTAAAATGTTATGTGTGGGAGACTTGCAGGGAGTTTAAGATCTTTCATCTTTTGTTGCTGTGCCAGCAGTACCTTGGGCAGGGAGAGAGGGAGTGTTTTTCTTTGCTTACAGATAAAAAAGGAGAAAGGCTTTTCTGAATAGCTTGGATGTATCAAACTGTGTGTAACTGATGTGAATAGCAGTGAGAGATGGCTTGTGTTTGGCTTGGTGTTTGTTAATTGTTTTGGGTTTGCTGTTTAAGGAATTTTCTGCAGATGCTTCAGGGATTGATTGCATTTGCAGCAGTGAGTCTCTTATTTTGACCTTGAAATATGCATAAAATACAGGTTTTATAGTTTACCATGGGTTTAGTGCAGTATATCTGAAGTGTGACTGGGTGATTTTTCTAGTTAAATTTTTTTTTTTTAAATCGTTAGATGGCCATGGGTAGCACTCATTCAGTGTGCAGTTTCTGCTTGGTACTAATGCTGAACTGTGCGTGTTTCTTTCCTGGGAAGTTTGGTCCATGTAACTTTTTTGACACAGTTTTCTTACTTCTTTTTTTTAATCTTATTTTTTGTAAGATTCCTTTAATGTTGTTACACTAAAACTACATATACACATGCCATGATTTGATTTGCAGAATATGCTCACCAGGTCTGTATTGAAATGTGCCATTTTGACGTATGCATGCATTAAGTTGCTTTTTCATCTTGCATGAGACTAAAAGCATATTGAATTTAATCATTAAAATATTAATTATTCAAAACTTTTACCTTCAATCCCTTGTGGCAGGTCATGCTGACCCCGAACATGCAAGGTATTATCATGGCTATAGGTAAAGCCAGGAATGTTTATGACAGGTGTGGGCCAGAAGCAGGGTTCTTTAAGGTATAACTAACATTTTCAACTTTTTCTCCTCTTGACTTTTCCTGTTAGATATGCTACTCTCTCAACCCCTTTCTGTATATAAAGTCTTTTCCAGAATTTATACATACTTCTTTATATCAGTCCTTCACTCAGATATTTCTCCCTTGAAAAATATACAGATATTTGCCCTCGTTGATATCAGTAGCTCGTATACCTTTCTGCATCTTAGCTTTTTAATAATAGTAGCGAGTAACATACTCGTAACACGAAACCTAGATGTGTAATCAGTAAAAATCCGTGGGTTTTTTCTCCTGTTAGTAATAAAACCCATGCCTTTGCTAGACTGTGGGACATCACGTTTTTTTTTTTGCCCAGGACTTTAGTGTTTAGTCATTTGTTGTTTATTTCAACGATATGTTCTTGGTTTGTACTTCTTAAAATATTTTTAATAAATTGCTTGCTTTTGTGTAACTGCATGGGTGTCAATAATATTTATTTAGGCAGTTTTTTATTACTGGGAATTAGATGTTAGGCTTTTTGCGGTGATTAGTCTTCACTGTGATACCAGACTTAAGAATATGTTCATTTTCTTAAATACACAAACTTCTGAGCACTTTTAGCTCGTGACCTCTTGAATTTCCAGGATATTAGAAAGGGAATTGCTTTGACATGGTATAAAATGAAAAATCCTCTCAAACGTGATTTGGAGAGGGGAAAGAAGTTTCTTGCTTTTCATTGAGTAGTGGTCTGTTTTCTTCTTAATTGTTATGGCGTACTTCCACTGGAAGAAATTGTAAAAGCCACAAAACCCCCAAACAAACAACAGGCTAACAAACAAAAAACCCTACCATCACCAACAAAAAGTTTGCAACCCCTTGGCAAGGAAATTGAAACCTGATGGGTTGGTTGGTTTGTCTGTTTGTGTGGGTGTTTGAAGTGGATACTTACAGAAGGATTATAACCATGACATGTTTGCAGGGTTGTCTCTCTTAACTGTGCCTGATCTCAGGGAGGGGAGAGGCACCTGCCACAGCCTCTGTTGAGTGAAATGGGGTTTGTTTGGGATTCAGTCCTGGTTGCTCTTTTTTTCAAATTTATTAATGAAAATATGACAATTATTTTTTAAGTTGAAAAAAATCCTCATTTGATCAAGTCACTCCTTATGAGAAAGTTCAATTATATCTAATTATATTTTTTAATATGAAGGGTGTTTTGATAGCTTTAAAACAGAAAATTACTTCAAAATAAAATTAATGCATCAGAGTTATCAAAACAATGCTCAGTTGAAATTATTTTCACTCTTTAATTTCGAATGCTTAAACATTTAGGCTTTATGGGGGCAGAATGTCTTTGAGTGAGAAAATGTTTTGACATAAAGTAGAAAACATTCCTTACTCATTTTCTACTGAAGTGTGTTTGCAATACTTAGAAGAGGTGAAACATGGTTCGTTTTGAAGGAATACATTTGTATGAACGGATACAGATGAAGTGGTCCTTTTTAGGAGCAAAATTTTTGTTTTGGGATGCATCGGATTAAATCTCATGTTTTCCCATAACTTACTGTAAAAGCTTCTGTGATATCATTTAATACTGTTACTGTGTTCCTTCATGTGGTTTTTTTAAAATTAAATTAGTGTTTTCAGAAAACTGGGGTGGGAGTTTCTATATCTTCATTTTAATTTAACTCAGGTGAAACCCCTTTGTGTGGGTCATTGTTGCATTGCCAAGGTTTCACTCCCCCTCTAGATCTCAGGTTTAAGACATGACTAACATTCAGATATTTCTTGGTCAGTGGTCTCTTCAAATCATTGTTCTTTAACCTTTATAGACAACTCCTTGCAGAATGTTTCCATTAAGATCTTTATATAATACCCTGAGTGAGAAAATGAAGGCATATAATACTTTTCTCTGCTGTCCCTTTTTCCTGTGTTCTGTGTAGAGAAATAGTGTTCTTACTTCATTTTGCATAAGATTTCTGAATCTGTAGAATATCACAGTATTTTAAAAATTAATACAAAAATACAGGGTTTGTGTTGTATTTTTCCTCCTCCTAAGTAATTATATGAAAAATTAAATGCCTAATAGCAGTTTATTTTTGTTTCCTCAATAAACAGGGTTTCATTGTTAGCAATGTGGACTTTCTAATGGTAGAACTTAAGATGTAAGAGAATAGAAACTTGGTGGCTTTTGGCATTTATGATGTTGTCCTAAACATTCTTTTTAATGGTAATGCATATCATGAGTATTTAAAGATATTGATGCAGAATATTCCATTCTCCTAAGTTGTAAAGGTCTCCACATGCTCTATGTTTAAACCTGTATGATTATTATCCTGCATGCTTAGTCCTGAAACAAAATGTGTTATTAGCAGAGGATGGGAGCCTAAATTTCTGATAGTTAAACGCCCGGTATTACAGCATAAAGGCATCTGAAATACTGAACAGGTTGTTTTGTTTTTTTCCTAACTGCTTTGGTGTTTTATTTTGTGCATACATTGTATTGTACTGAAAATTCGCTAATGTGTTAGCAAACCATCTGATAACCTGGAATGTATGTTAACATTTGTCACCATTTTTCTAATTATTTTTCTTGTTGCTGTTGTTTATGCTGTATAGTTTCAGTGAAAAAAATATAATGAACATATCAAAAGATGTTCATTAAAACCTAATGTGCTGGCAAAGCTGGAAAAGTAAATGCTTCTGATGACCTCTAAAGTTTATCTAAAATATTCAGTGAGGGCTGCATCCTGCCCTATAGGGCAGTACTGTTCATATTGAATTACTATTTTCTTTAGAAATCCTATCATTTGTTTTTCATTGAAAGACATATTTCATTCCCACTTATTATTTTCCAAATCATACATATTCACTAAAATTTGTCTAGGATATTTTTTATTCATGTCTTTGCATTTAACCATGTATTAGAGGTACTTTTTTTACCTTATGAGACTTCAGAAAATTTCTTTAGGTCAAGCATCTGAAATCTTATACTTGTCTTGAGCTTAAAGAAAATCTGAGGACTGGATAAATCTCCTTTCAGGGAGACATAGCACAGGACAGAAACTACTTTTGAAGGGAGGGTTTACTTGGGATTTTGTCAGGCTTGACAGGGGAGAGAAAGGACCAACTTGACAGTTTATCTGTTTGTTTTCTGTTTGTTTGCTTTTTTAAAAAGTTTAATAGTTCAGACTTCTTAGAAGGGTGGTCTGTGGAACTGTTAAAAAATTTTGTAGGCAAAATGTGATGGGATGTAAATTATCTTGTGTCTGTGATGTTTGAGTTAGAAGCCAGAAGGAATAATGTCTATTTTTTAAAATTATGTAGGCAATTAAATTGGAATACACACGTCTGCTAAAATTAGCCCAAGAAGATCCACCACCTGAATGTGATTATCGTTTGCGTCATGCAATTGTTTACTTCATCCAAAACCAGGCACCAAAGAAGATAATTGAGAGAACATTACTGGAGCAGTTTGGAGATCACAATCTCAGCTTTGATGAAAGGTAATAAGATCTGCACATCTCATTTCCTGTGTTCATGAATGTTCTCTGATGTGTGGAAACACCCCTTCATATTTGGCTGGTGTGTTTAGCTTTATCTCCTAGTTAATAGCTTGCAAGTTCACTTTGTAAAACAAATCATCTTTATAAAAATCCCTGTTAAAAGAGTAATCAAGAAGTTGCATTTATACTCATCTAAAATAAGTGGAAATGCTCAGTGTTCATAATTTTGCACATAGACTTCTGTACCTTCTTTCACTGTGTGTTTCCTCACTGCCCTGAAAGGCAGCAGTAGACAGCAGAGCCTTTCCAGCTGGGTGAGTGACTGACTTAAGAGCAAGACAATGTCTCTCTTCCACTCGAAATTCCATCTACTTACTTACATAAATAGGTAAATTAAAAGTTAGAAAACATTAGTCTGATTTCTGTGTAGGGAATAATCTTCTAAACTTCTGCAAAGTAAGTGTCAGGGAGTTTCAAGCTATCTGAAATTTAAAATTAAAAGAAGGACTGAGCAATGTGGCAATTTAGCAAAATAAAAGAAGTAATCCTTTAAATAGCACAGGCCTCCATCACACATACTTCAGAAGTATGCTTTCTCCTGCTGATTATACCATGCATAATAAAATGTACATTTTCCACAGCATTTTCATACTCGTTTGCATAAGGCTGTAGCTCATACTGTTTGAGGCTCCTGTCTTTGTAAGGATAATACCCTCTGTGAATTTCCAGTAATATTTCGTGATTTTTTTATTGCTTTTTGTTAGGTGCCGTAACATCATGAAAGTTGCTCAAGCCAAACTTGAAATGATAAAGCCAGATGAAGTAAACATGGAGGAATATGAGGTCAGTATTTCTTATGCTTTAAATTCAGTTGTAATGTGAAAGAGTTATCGGTAAAGCTGAATTTTGTCTACACAAATTTCTTCTTGTCTCAGACCAAGAAGTTAAAACTGGCTATTTATTTAAACACCCCTTATTTGTCCAAAGGCTGCTCTTGAGCTAAAGCTGTTTTTTCCACATCTGTAGTTCCAGTGTTTGAACCATAAATTAGTGTCAGGTTGGAGTCTGTCCTTACTTTGTTAACGAGTCTTGACGTCACTAAGACCATTTTGTAATTTATCACCACATGAGCCACATGGCTTTCTCTATGCAGACACAGCTGGCAGGGAAGGAGGAGAGTGGGCTGTGCCCAGCCTTGCTCCTCTTGAGAGCTGCGTAGCAGGCACAGTCCCGTTTGTGCTTTTCCTCCAGCTGTCTCTGCAGCCATTCCCATTTTCTTAGGAGCAGCAGATTCTTTTCTTTGCCGAGACCATGCATAACCAGCTTATGCATTTAATTTTTCCTCCTGTGTTTAGAAAAACTTGGAGGGAAAGTGCGAATGAATCTTGGACATTAAATAATCGTGACTAATAATTGCTAAAATAATCATCTCACATCTAAAACTAAGCCTGTAGCTGGTTTTCCAGTATCAGTTTCAAGTCTGAGTAATTCTGGTCATTAAGACCTCCTAACAGTGGATATTTATGTCCTGGGCAGGTCCCAGTGCACCACCTATACCTCCTTGTTGTGCTGTTAGGTCCAAACAACTTGATCAGAAGGATAATGGCAGTAATCTTTCCCTCACAAGTCCAGTGACAAATATTCTAATTGCCATTTCTCATTACCTGGTTTAGGACCTACAGTAGATGCTGCTACATTAGTGTGCCTCCCTAGTCCCTGATAGGGAAGGACCCTCAGAGTGGCATTCTGGTTGCATTTTCTTGGCTGTGCAGGGCTGAACATTTTACCGTTTTCTAAATGATGCTGCACAAAGAGAGCAAACAATTTTGGACTTACCCCCACTCCCCACTCTTAGAGCTATCTTCTGTTCTTCTGCAGAAAAGTGCCCCTTTTATAGCTCCTGCAATAGGTAGTTGGGGATTTCTCCATAGGTTGTGTCAGTCTGGTATAGTGAGTTGGCATTTTATGGATGCTTTCTCAAGGTCTTTCTGTTGAATCTGCAAGTGGCTGTGTCTTACGGGGTGATGTCCCCTATTTTATCTTTAATGCACAATTGCAAGTCAGCAATTAACCCTCTGTAGAGAAAGTGCCTTTCTCACCTGGAGCATTTACCGGTAAAGTGAACCAGGAGTCACTTTGTATAAATGGTGATGCAGTAAGATAAATGTTCTGCTCCAGTGCCAACATCTCATCTGAGTTGCATTTGGGATTTTTTAGCACATCCCATGTAAAGTGTTGAGGTTTTTTCTATGTCATTCTTGTATTGAAAATTGAGCTTAATATCTTAATATGCACTTGCTATGACTATTGGACACAAAATTTAAGTGGGGGGGGGTGTGTTTAAAAAAATTAATTATATTTCATTTCTGTGGATGAAGTTCTATTTACCCTTTCTTACATGCAGAGATGGCATCAAGACTATAGACATTTCAGGGAAACAACCATGTTTCTCATGGTAGGATTGGAGTTTTTCCAAAAAAAGAGGTAAGTGGTAGTACAGAACACAAATGCAGTAGAACGATGAAAAGGCAAAATGTAATATTGATAAGTAAAGCTATTTTTTAAATTTAGAAGTGTTTAATGTATTCTTCATTTCAGTTAAGCATTTGTTCAGTCTACTGATGTCTTCAGTCTTGCATCTTCCTATTCATAATTTCCATTTCCAATCTCATTTCCAATTTCCATTATCAAGCCATGTGTTCTTTTCAGAGCACCCTCCACATGCACCCCTGTTCTTCCTTCTGTTCTACTCTTGAGTGCTCTGGGTATCCCTCAGCCCTCCTTCTCTGGCAGCACCTGTACACATACATTTATCTGCTTTTATCAGCAGACACAATTAGTCAAGCCGCTGTCAAGCAGTTTTACCTTCTGCATGAGTCTGAGCCAAAACTCCTCCTATGATGGGCTCCAAAGGTCAGGAAAACAGAACATATTTGAGAAAAACTATCATGTATAACTGTCATAATTGTAGCTGATTGTCCTTAACTCCGTGGTGATTCATTCCCTTCTCTTTTTGAACCAAGTAAGAAATCGTGGCTGTATAAAATGGGTGACATTTATGTACTTAATTCAAAACAGCTCAGATTTATTCTGATCTACACATGCAACAATAATGGTGATTACAGTATAAATGTAGTCAATCACTGATTTTTCATGTATAAAACAATAGGTAGGGAAATTTATAGTGGGAATCAAATTTAATTTTTTGTCTCTTTGTTGTGTAGTAAATTGCTTCATATTTCTCTTTCTTGTCTTGTATCCTCCCAAAAAAGAAAGGCCCCAAACAATACAGGAAAATTTATTGCAAAAGACACAGCCTTGCCTTTGTGACAAGACACGTTTTTATACTGGCTGACACAATGAGCCCAGTCTTGGGTTGTCGTGGAGTTACCACCATGTAATAAACAGTACATTTATTAATAATCTAAATTGAAATATGCTACACTATTGGCCTTAAACAGTTCATGTACAAAGGCTAGTCAGAAGATTGCCTGGCTTATTTGAAAAATAAACACTCTGGTGTTGCTTCATCCCTTAAAGAGGCAAAAATATCACAGGCATTGGTGTGGTTTATAGGAACCCCTGTGCTTCATGCAGTCTAAGCTTGCAGGCAGGTGTGAAACATCTTCAAGTTCCTTGGCACTGGAACTCCAGAGTGGCACCTTCAATTGTAAAATACCAATGTTTTCAGTAAATTTCTTCTTGCCATAACATATTCTGATTATGCCATAGAGGAGAGAGGGAAGCACAGGTTTCTGCTATGTGCCTAAAAAAGTTCTCCATTATTTACAATAACTTGCAGAATTAGGGTGAGGTGTTCATTACAAAACATTCTCATAATTTAGAAAACAAGCTTATGATCACCAATCTTACACTCTAATATAGGTCAGAAATAAAAAGTACAATTTCAGAAGTGTTTCAAGAAGTGCTTGATACAAAGATGGTAGGGCTGAAGTATAGTTAGTGGATGAGTGAGGATCTGGGTATCCAGTGACCCACTCCAAAGGCATCTTGGGCAAATGCTTTCCTGTGTTTCAGCTTCAGGTTCCCAAAGGACTCAGAGATTTACTGAGGTTCCTGCCTTGCACACGAGAGGGCAATGGTACCATCCTTATGCTGGAAATGAGACTAAATTGCTGATCCCTGTCAGTTCCTTTAACACTGAAATCATAAAAACGTAACTTTAAAAATATTTATGAAAGGATAGACTTTCATAGTAGAAATGTGATTTTCATTAGTAGGACTGTTTTGAGGCTTTTTTCCCCTGCAAACCCATGTCTCGACCAACTTTCTTTAGCTTCAATAACACTAAGTGGTAACCTAGCAGTGCTCAATGTCTTGATGGAGCTAAAAGTCGACCTTCATTCAAGTAGTCTCTGATTTCTTTAATTGTATTGTGTTGAACAAACACAAAAATCAACATTAAAGTAGTTTGGTGTATCTTTTTCATGCCTACTTACAGTGGTCATTCGTGATCCCTGATGGTGGGTGACAAGGGCCACTTTTCACTGCAGGTGAAGGATTAAGGGGTCTTTCAGGCAGATCTCCTCTGACTGTAGTTTGGAGTGAGATGTAGTCTGGCTGAGATGAACCTAGCCAGATAATGAGCCTTGGTAGGAGTTTTGCTTGCAGGTCACTCTTCTGGCAGCAACTTAAAAGTGAACAAACTGTAGGTTTTACCAGTTGCCTTTTAAGATTCCTGGAAAGCCAATACAGCTTTTCAGTTTTCACTAAAATGCCTTTTTCAAAGCATTGCTAAAATTTTTCCATTCTGTGCTTTCTGCTTTTTTCCAAAGCCTTGACCCAGTGAGCTCCAGAATTTTGTGAGCAGCTTCAGTGATCTTAGGCTTAGGCTGCACAGGCTTGAGCTTATGTGCAGTTCTGGTGTGAGAAGGCAGAAAGCCAGCCATGTTCTGGGCTGCATCCAAAGCCCCGTGGGCAGCAGGGCAGGGAGGGGATTCTGCCCCTCTGCCCCGCTCTGCTGAGACCCCACCTGCAGTGCTGCATCCAGCTCTGGGGTCCCAGCACAGGAAGGACAGGGACCTGTTGGAGCCAGCCCAGAGGCGGCACCAAGGTGATCAGAGGGATGGAGCACCTGCCTGATTAAGACAGGATGAGAAGGTTGGGGCTGTTCAGACTGAAGGAAGAGAAGGTTGCGTGGGAACTTGAAAGCAACCTTTGACTGAGTATCTGAAAGGAGCCTACAAGAAAGATGGAGAGAAACTTTTTACAAGAACATGGAGTGACAGGGCAAGAGGGAATGGCTTCAAACTGGCAGAGAGGAGGTTTGGGTTAGTTATCAGGAAGAAATTCTTTACAGTGAGGGTAGTGAGGCCCTGGCACAGGTTGCCCAGAGAAGCAGTGGAGGCTCCATCCCTGGAAGTGTTCACAGCCAGGTTGGATGGGGCTCTGAGCAACCTGGTGTAGTGGAAGGTGTCCCTGTCCATGGCACAGGGGTTGGAAATAAATGACCCTCGAGGTCCCTTTCCAACCCAGGCCACCCTATGATTCTATGGATCTGTTTGCTAATTTACGCTGTAGTCCCATTCCTCAGACCCAAGATATATAAGGAGTCTGAGCTTGGATGTACAATCATGATAATCTAAAATAATTTACCTTGCTGTTACATGGCACCACAGTTGTTTCAGGAAAGGGTCACGCACAAGTGAGGGGAGAAGCAAGAAGAGAGCGACTGGAAATAAGGCCACTGCCACCACTGAGTTTTAATTTGCATCAACAGAGCTGTTGACACTAGCTTCATCCTGCAGTTTCACAAATAACTGAACTAAGAATGGAAGAAAAGGTCCTCCTTCTCTGGCTTTATAACCAGCAGTTTCAGTTCTTGTAATCATCTTTTCTTCCCCTTTCCTCCTCCTACATTAAATTTTCAGCTGTTTGATCAGTTTCATTGGTGACCAGTGGTATGAAGAACTTTCATGGGTAGGAAAAATGGACTTGAGGAGACGGTAATAGGACTACTTTTTAAATGAAAGCATCGTTTTTTATTTTTAGGACAAAATGTTGGTGAACTGTAACTCTACTTCTACTACTTAAGCAATAAATATTTCTGATTGCAGGAACTATGAGCAGATCTCATGGTGGAAAACATAGCTTCCAGTAGATTCTGAAATTGTAATGTTGGGATTCATCTTGTTCTTCTAAACAGGGGTATTAGAGGATTAAGCTTTAAGGAACCATTGAGATTTCAATTTTCCCTTATTTTTATATTGTCTCATTGGGAGGTATTACCTCAAGTCTTGAGTTTTTTACTTTGGAAAACTCTTGACATGTATTGAGGTACGCTCTGTGTGCGTACATAATTTTTAGCCTTTTTCAGTAGCTTGGTAATTTGGTTTTGGTAGTTTCAACTTGACCCATGAGCTCATACTCTCATCAGGTGTGAGTGCATGCACAATATCATGTTCCTTTAACCACTCCCTTAGGAAATTTCTCTTCCTATATTTTTTTTTTTATTTGAATAAAAATGAGATATCAAACTGCCTGTTTTTAGGGTAGCTGCCTGAACTGCTTTCAGTGTTTGTCTGTCATAACTGGGTCTCTGTAAATCAAAGAATTGACCATTTCAGGTGTTTGCAGGGGATGGTGTGCAGCAGTACGAGGGGAGACTGTTCATCTGTGCGTGAAAGGATCTCTGTCAATGATTAACTGATAGGTTCTTGGGTCCCCTCTTATTCCTTTTCTACCAATTAGCCTTGCATTTATCTACTGCATTCGGACTAAAGACAGACATATCAACAGTCTAACAGCACTTCTGCTTTTGAAATGCTGTGATGGCTTCTTCCATCACATGAGATTTCAAGCAACTTGGAAGAACTTAGAGTTAATGAAGCTTAAAAATTCACAGTTTTTGTTTTAGAAATAAGGTGACCGCTTTAAGTCTTACTTGCTGAGGTGTAGAACGGTATCAAGATAATTATGGCAACAGAAGCTCAAACCCAATGTGACAAATGCACTCAGGAAAAACTAAGTTTTCATGGATGCTCAAGGCCAATCTAAAGCTAGTTTTGAAGTGAGTGAAATGATACTCATTGGTTTCAGTGAGCTTTGGATCAGAGTTCAGGTGCAATGATCTAACCTAATAATAAAGTAATTTGTTCTAATCTCTGTAAAAGACAAAACTGTATGGTTTAAAAAAACATTATGAAGAGATTGGTGGGGAGGGGTGGACTTGCTGTCCAGCAAGTGGAATTACCTGTTCTTTGAGGAACACAGTTGTTACCTTGATGCAGGTGGTACGTGGATGTTGCATCTAATACTTTTGTTTCTTCACTTCAGCTACATGGAAGCCTTGCTCTATCTTATCTATGCTTACCAGAATAACAAAGAACTCTTGTCCAAAGGCCCGTACAGAGGGCACGATGAAGAGCTGATATCTCACTACAGACGAGAGTGTTTGCTAGTAAGTGAAGGGGGAAGTATATGTCTCAAAAAGTTAAGTTTGCTGCGTAGCTTTAATAAAATTAATTAGTAAAAGAGTGTTGCCATCACGTACAACAAACCCCAAACCTCCCTCCATTAGCAGTTTAATACTGAGGCTTGTAAAAAAAAGCAAAAGTAAAAAAGAAAACATTATTCCCCGCTCTTTCTTTTTTTAATAGCCAATCATTTTCTTTATGATTATAAATAGTGTGCTCACTGCCATCATGTCTGGGCTAGGTAAGAGCAGTGGCTGACAGTGTTGCTGAGCAGACTCACCCTGCTGCCGTGGTTTGATGGGCAGACAAATATTGGGAAAGGCATCAGTAATGATGTTGTGCCTGAAACAAGGGATTTTTTCCTTGTTATGTCACTTTTAACAATAGTGAAAAAGTGAAAGCAGGTGATGGAATCTCAGTCTTAACAAAACAGCTGCAAAATTGGAGTTGGCAGGTATGAAATGAAGTGGCTTGAGGAACAGCACAAGTTCAAGTGCATTAGTAGAGCATATGCATCATGCTGTAAATGTTGAAACAGCTGTGGTTAATACAAATTGCCACGTAATTCTGTAGGAAGACTGTGCTTTAAAATAAACTGATAACAATGCATGGTAGAATGTGAAATGCTGTGTACTTAAAGGCTTTCCTTTTTTTGTGGTGGTTTCTGAAGAAACTAAATGAACATGCTGCAGCACTGTTTGAGTCGGGAGATGATCAGGAGGTAAATAATGGCCTGATCATTATGAACGAGCTTATTGTCCCGTGTTTGCCATTACTACTGGTGGATGAAATGGAAGAGAAAGATATTGTTGCTGTGGAAGATATGAGAAACCGTTGGTGTTCCTATCTTGGACAAGAAATGGAACGTAAGTCATTTATTCTTAAGGCAAAATGCCCTTGTGCACCTCTTTTATAAGTATGATGTTGTCAACGTCTGGAATTAAACCTGTATCTTTGGTACTGTGGTAATGCTTTTTGAGCTACCCTGACTTTTGAATAATCCTGTACACATTTAAATAAAAAGTTTTTCCATGTCTTGCACTGGGGTATCAGGCTGTAAAAGAGACATGCTTTTTGAATGGAAAAGCATTTGTGTTGTTAGACCATCCAAAGGGATATTTATATCAATATGTTACTAGGAATTGATATGTCCTAGTTATTGCTGGTAGGTCTAGAGAATCTGAATTATTCCAAGTGAAACTCCTCCTCTTCCACCCACTAATAAAAAAAAAAGTCAGCATTGGGCAGAAAAAGGACAATTCCACATGCAGACATAAATGCTTATGTTTGTTTTTCTGGTTTGATTTGCAGCCAACTTGCAAGAAAAACTAACAGATTTCCTGCCAAAACTGCTAGATTGTTCTACAGAGATCAAAGGTTTCAATGACCCGCCAAAGTTACCCTCCTACTCCACACATGAACTGTGTGAAAGATACGCCCGAATCATGTTGTCACTCAGTCGAACTCCAGCCGATGGAAGATAAATTCTGCAGACCTTCCTAAGCACATTGTATAAACTTTTTTAGTTCTTAAACCTTGCCTTCCTGTCACAGGGTTTGCTTGTTGCTGCTATAGTTTTTAACTTTTTTATTTTAATAACTGCAAAAGAGAAATGACTGTACAAACTTTAGCCAGACTGCAAACAATTAAAGCTGAGAATCGCATGGCGCTCAGTCGTTTCAACCAGAATTGATGCAACATGCAAGTCTGATCATTATGGCAAAACTGCTTTTTTGCCATTTATCTGTTACAGTATTACTTTGCTTTTATCTTAAGATCCTTTACTTTATCAACAGCTGTCTGGATCATTTTGTGACTGCAACTACTTTAAGTGTCCAGTGCTGTGTAAATACATGGTACTTGGTAGCTTGTAAATGAAAAGAAAGAATAAAGTTTTATTTATGGCTACTTCTGTGTTTGCAAGCAGATACCTTGTATATTATTGTAAAATACGGGTATTTTTAGAAGAGATATGGTATATTGATGGGTTACTCAATTTTATAGACAAGGTTCTTCAGGATTTATGGCCAGTTTCCTTTCAGGTAGTTGGAGGTTACTGTATGTGAATATATTGAAAAACTGTCACAGTATTATACACAATGGTGTTTTGTATATTCTTCACTGGTCTGTATGATACTGCACCTGAGCACTTTAGTGTGCACGTGAATGGCCATGCCAAATCTTTTCTAATAGTAGGGACTGGCTTCTGAAGCAAAACAATAATGGCACCTTCCTTCTATTCTTAGAAAAAAATGGAAGTAAAAAAAATTAAAAGTATTTTCAGTATAAATATATTGCACCCTCTGAGCAAAACTTCTAAAAATTGATTTAGGTAGAGAAAATAAAGGTTTTAAAAAATGGAATTTATGAGGCTTAAGGATTAATCCATTTTTAATTGGTATTTTAGTCATGTAATTGACCAGAAATAAAATCTTAGCGTTAATTCTTTACTTGAAATGGGTTGCTATTGTTGCAACAAAATATCTCAGAAATCTTTTATCTGTCTTAATTAAATTTCTTTTGGAAGTAAAAGAACATATCTATTTGGCTTGTTTTGTAGAACTGAAACACTGTCTGGTTTTAATGAAGAAACTTAATTATTTTGTGGAAAAAGAGATTTAATGCGTCCCTAAGTAATCCTGTTACCTGACACTATTTTGATTCCTTCTCTTTTTAGAAAACGTTTTGTGTTAGATCAGTAAAATATGTGAATATTTATTTGTGTTTTTATTGGAGCAACACAACTTTTCCTTACAGGCTTTCAAGTGGTGTGAATATCTGTTAATAAAGGCCACAGAGGGAGGGGTAGGAGTGATGAAGTTCAGACCACCTAGAAATGCAGTGGGCAGAAATGTGGGCATCTCATATGCAAGAAGCAGCAGAGTTCAATCTCGGCATGTATCAGTCTGAGAAGTTTTTCACTCTGGAGAGACACTGGATCACAGTGTACTGGGAGTAGAATGTGGCCTTCAATTCAGAATCTGTTCAGGGCTGTTCTCCACTCCTCTCTTCAGTATTGCAGTGCTTCATGCTTTTTCAAACTACCCATTTATTTTATCAAATTCTTTTTTTAAAAAAGAATATTGATATTGACCTTTTACAAGTGAAATACTGCACAGGAGCCTTATTTTAGGTCTGAGACTGTTGATGTGTGAAATATCCCTCTTAAGAAAAAAAAGGTATGCTTACCATGAAATGGGAGAGAATACATTTTAAAAGCTTTCACATTTTGCCCCTGTTCCACTTTGATTTGAAACTCAAGAATATGCCTACTTAGCGCTGTATTTTTGAACAAGGTTTTGAACAGATCGCTTCCCACTTTTTCAATAATAGTAAAAGGAGTTAGTTGTGAAAGAGCAACTTTGTTTTGTTATGGCTAACAGGTTTTGAGTTTGCATGTTTGTGGAAGCTTTTAAGGAAAGCTCCCCTCTTACCCTGAAAGAGCCAGTTACCCTCATCTGGTTAATCTTTCATGACAAACACATGGGGAAAGGCACTCTTTCTAAGGTAAAAAGAGAAACTATTTCATTTGGGAAGAATACCTAAGATATTTTAATTGAAGCAAGAAAGGATGAGGTTTGTTCTTTGTTGCAGTTTTTTTTGTTTTCAGTTTCTGAAAGTATGAAAATAATCCATTGAAGTTCATTGTACTGAAGATAAATGTGTATTCCCTTGCAAAGAAACTATTGAGTTGAATTGAGAAGGCAGTAGAGCAGAAATAAATATATATGTATTTTGCAATTTCTATATATTTTAAATATATGAGTTTAAACTTTCAGCAAAATCGTTAATTTTGTCTTAAAAGCCTTGCTTTTCTCACTGCAGTAAGGCAGTTGATAGTTTGGATTCACAATGCCCAGCACTAAACATCTACAAGTAACTGCAAGGTAGTAAAACACACAGTCCATTTGGCTACCTGATACTCTGGGACTGAATTATGTAAGGAGATATGGTCTCTTTGGTATTGTGAAGGTCCTTATCAGGGTTTCTTTTTTCAGTTAATAGAACACAAAAAGATTAAGGAAACTTAACCAAAATTCATTTACAAAATCACCTGCACCATCAGGTGAAAGATGGTGTTTTTTCCAGATGTTGCTTCATACTGAGAAAGACCCTGAGGTGGTCCTTTTTTAGTTAATTGCCTTTTTTTATCCTGCCCAAGCATGTGTCTTCATTTTAGCTTCCCAATTCTATTGCTGTACTTGAAGTGATATTTTGGTAGTATCAAGAATGCTGTTGTTTCTAGTTCAAGCTGCCATAGCAGGTCTGTTAGCCTCAGCCTAGCAGAAGGCTATGAGCAACAGCAGAATTGAGCTGAACAAGTGGAGAGGATGGCAGGAGTCAGTTTGTACTTCTAAGATGTGGTGGTGTTTGGAATCACACCGGACACCAAAACTTGACCTTCGCTATTGAATCAGCTTTGTGGACAGTCTGTGCTTTACTGCAGGAACAGCTTTGCTCTAGAAAACCTGAAGTATGAGCAGAGCCAAAAGCACATGCTTCGTGTTCAAGCATTAACATACCAAAATTTTGTAATGTCTGTATTAAGTATCTTTCAGGTTACTTTTAGGCTACTCCTGTGAAGATTGCAGCTCCAGAAAGGACCTGGACACCAACACACAAGAGACAGCTGGATACTGTCCAACAAACGTAAAGGTTCATAAAGGGAGACAATGGTTGCTGCCCATATTCTTCATTTGTCACGTTTCCTTCTTTCAAGCTCCAGTGAGTCCAAATATCTGTGGGAGGCCTTATATAAGCACAAGGTAAAGAATTTTGATGGAACAATACACCAAGTCTGCCGTGAGTCACTCATCTGTGCAGCATTTTTCAACATAAACGCGTTTTTTTAAAAAATACATATTCTAGGTTTGAATCTAGAAGAATGCCAAAAAAGTGAGTATCAGTCTTGGCAGTGAGAGGAAAGTGGTTTGCATCTTTCCATTTCTTGTTTCTGGAGAGGAGATTAATACAGATACGAAAATGCTCTCATCTAAAGAGGTCTTCTAGCAAAATGCAGTAGATGGAATTCCAAAGGGGAGTGAGTGATTCAAGTGAAACAACTATTTTTCATGTTATTTTAAGCCAGTGTTTCTTTACGTACTGTGTGCTTGAAGATCTTTTGAAGTCCTGATCTTGGTGGATAAGTTATTCACTGAAAACACTTCTAACTGCTAAAGAGCATCTTTTTTTATAGGCAAGAACCAGCAGAACATTCCTGCTTGGTTCAGCATTTCTATTCCCGTTCTGATCCATATGGGAGCAAAGCCCCCGAACTTTTGCAGACACGTCTGTTGCTGCTGTACACACATGTGCTCCAGCTTTATTGTCATGCCCTTAAAATCTTGGACTTGGCTGTGGAATGTTCTCAATTATGAAATTCAGATCTTTGCTGTAAGTAGCAGGAAAGGACTCTTGCCTCTCAAAAACCTCTTTCTTGAGGTAGCACTTTGAAAGAACAGCTTGACTTGCTTTCTGGTGATTGGGATCAACCCAAATCCACTTCTCGCAGGCTGGGAAATGCACAGTGGGAAAGGCTTGTTTTCAGGATGATGGTCACAGGATGGATTTATCATGAGTATTAGGATATGGTCATTCTTCATCACTCTCTTCATATCTAAACTGACGTACCTCTTAAAGTTTGGGCTCCATGGTTCATTCTTTCACTTTTTATTTCCCTCTCCCCTGTTCCCCAGTGAAGTCACCTGAATATTAATTTTCCAGGCTTTGTAGTTGGTTAAGTCTTTGATTCACCATCACCTTGAACTAACCACTGTGCCTTCACCACCAGGATACAGAACCAGGATTCCTCTGCTTCCATCTGATTAGTGTGGGCTTCAGGTTTTGTCTTGCTTTTCCTGGAAATGCCTGTTCAGGATCTGTGGGCTGAATAACACCATCCACATGTATACTGTCTGGCAGCTTAGCATTTGAGAGCCTGAAAGAGGGAAGTTATGGATAGTTAGCCAGAGTTAACTAAACTGCAGAGTTCTTCTGTACCATGACTTTACTGAGCACTTTAGGAGTGTGAGGGGTGTCTTGTGTACTGTATCAGCACTGTCCTGGTTTATGAAGGTTGTAGACGCTGTTCCTCATGTGCAATAATCTTCAGTTTACCCTGATCTTTATACTTTGTCTTGAATTATTAAAACTGCAGTCAAACATAACTTCTGGTAAAAAGCAGCTTTTCCTGCTGTGCTGATTTCAGTTGGTAACTGCAGTCCTTACCCATGTTTGTGCTCTGTGTCTGGGTGTTTCCTATCACTGTTCAGGACCATATCTGCTTTTTTATCTGTGTTAAAGTTCCCTGGACCCATTTGCACTTCGTGGATATACAGGCAATAGGGGAAGGGCAGTAATTGCTCTAGATACTGTTCAAGAAACAAAGTGTTCATTTTGTCTGTGACCTTTAATCTGTAACAGTAAAACTTTCAGCTGAATGTGGACTAAGGTCTTGGGAAGCCTGTGGGAGTCTGGGGAGGGGTTGCTTAAAAACTATCAATAATAGAGGATCATGAGCTGGAGGGAATTGCTATGTAAACATAGTAAACTTTTATGTGGATTAGAAAAAAAATACATTTGTTGAAGTAAGTTTTAAGCAAAGAAGTCAGTGTTATATAATGCAATTTGAAGAAAACCTCCTGTGTTCTTAGGGAAGATGTTGGAGTGATTGGCTTTGGTAAGGAACCTTGATTGGTGAAACCAAAAAACTTGTAAGTTTAAATAGTTCAAGGTAAAGTACATTCTTGTAAGCTGGTTATGAAGCTCTTTTGTCTGGAAAGTAAAAAAAAAAAAAAAAAACCAAAACAACAAAAACAAACTGCCCCCACAAAATCAAATAATCCCCCTATTCCTCCAGGAAGATAATACTGTTCTGCACAGTCCAAGTTGAGTTTGGATGTCCAAAAAACTTCTTATTTCCTCCCTCCCTTGCTCAGTCTGTTTGAACAAGTACATTGTTTTGAAATGCATATAATTTCTCTTTGAATTTCTGAAGGAAAATTTGTCATCTCCATTATTTTTCAACGTGAGATTAAAACCTGTCATTGTACTTGGCACTGGCACTTGTTCCACCCTCAGCTGATGGTGATTTTTAGTTTTGTGGTTGTTGCAAGATGCTTGAACAGATGATATATCACTTCAGTTTCCTTCTGTAGGATGTAATCCTCAACATTCTTTGCATACAAAGGTTTATACTGCTGTGTTTTAGGAATTTACTCCCCTCCCCCCTTATCTTGGTTCAATTTAAGGCTGTTACTCAAATGCTTTGTAGGGAGAAAGTGAAACAGCACTGATTCTGTTCACCATTGGTCTACTCCACTGGAGACAGTGACATCCCTGTGCTACTTGGACTTACGAGATTTTATGGTGCTTTGTGCTCTGTGAATTTGTTTGAAATGGAATGTGATGGAGTTAATTACCTGTTGGTTGCAGCTGACAGAGAAGAGCCATAATGTTGTTTTCTGTTTAATAACAAAGTAAAATGACATTATTTCTCCCTTAACACAGTTCCCCACAAGATTAGGAAAGCTGCGTATCTTTTCTAAGAAAGTAGAAGTTTCTAGGTAAGATCTGGTAAGTGTTCAAACTGGTCATAATCCCTTCGGGAAGGCACTTTCATGCATAGTGTGTTTGTTCTCGTCTTTGTTCCTGGAGTAGGCACACAGCTAAGCACACTGATTTAAAAGTATGTAGGGTGGATTTTTATCTGCTCTGTAGTAATTTTATATGTTTTCTTTGGATAGGCTTGTTTTGTAAATGTCTAATGTCAGTTCTTGGTAAGCAATAAAGAACGGTGCATTCCAATGAGAATTTTCTGTCAGTTCAGCGAAGTTGTGAAACTTTGCAGTAATTATCCTCAGTAATGTCTATGCTATTACCTGGCTAACTGCCTACTGTCCCCAACCAAGGCACTTCTGAAACTAAGTAGTGGGCTCAGGGCAGACTATCATTTTCTTGATTGCTTGGTTGTTTATTTTTTTTTCCTTTGTTTGTTTTTTTCAAGGAAAAGATGAGTTGTGTGGCAAAGAGAGCTACAAGAGGTTTAAGATAGATACCAAATACTGGTAAGCTCTGGCTAAGAGGGGAAGAGACACAAGTACTACAGTCAGGTTTAAACTAATCTGTCTTGAGTTATTTCTGCTATTAAGACTGAATGATTTGGAGTGGTTGCACATGCTATTCACAAGCCATCTATAAAAGGGTGCTGTGCAAACTGCAAACAGTGTCTACAGGGAAGTGCTGGACAATGAGTAAATGTTGAGGGCTTTTAAGTACTGTACTTCTAACACCTCTTTCCAGAGAGAGAGTATTGTGGAGTTTGGTCCCTGCAGACTTCAGAAAAGACATGACAGGTATTGTCAGCTACAGAGACGCTCAGAGCTATGAGCAGACAGAGATCTTTCATCAGGATTTTTGCAGGTGGCTTTGTTCCCTGTTCCTGGGTTTGAACAGACTCTTTGCCCAGAGGAGACTCAGTGCTTCTTAATAATGTAGGCAAAGCTGGATTAGTCCATGAGAAATGATGGAGTGGGGCTCCCTACTGTAGAAGAGGGGAAACAGGTGTATTTTGGACAGGAACTGTGGGCTGTGGGACCGGCATGCTTTTTTTTGGAATAGGGACAGCTGAAAACAGTTGGGCAAAGCCCCATCTTTTCCACCAGAGTCACTGTCTGCACTCTGGCTGTTCCCCTCCTTGTCACCAGCTGAGTCTCTCAGCTGTCTCCTTCCTCGGCTGAGTGCCAGCTTTGCCATACTCCTGTGTAGTGTCACACCTGCGAGCTCATTTTCACTTCAAGTCCTTTCTGAGCCTCTCCTTTCTAGGGTACAAGCCCTGTTGGATAAGGGAAGGATGGCCTTACTTTCTAACAGTGAAGAGGACTATCCTATTTTAAACCTGCACTCAACTGAATCCAGCTTACTGAGTACTCAGCTATATTGTGATTGACTGACTGACTCATGGCAAAGTGTATCCTTCAGGTTTTACAGCATTTTTGTATTTCTGTAGTCATTGCTTATATTTCTGCTCCCTGATGAAGAGCTTTTTGCAGGATGTGTGTGACTCCTTCCCTTCACTAGTAGTGCTTCCTCTGGAAAGAAGTTTCCAGTAAGAAGAAACCTCTCCTGTTATGACATCACAAAACTGCCCATGGAATAAACAAAAAAGCTGTGTGCCCTGTGGCCAAGAAGGCAAATGGTGCCCTGGGGTGCATTAGGAAGAGCATTGCCAGCAGGTCAGGGAGTGATCGTGCCCCTCTGCACAGCCCTGATGAGGCACATTTGGGGTGCTGTGTCCAGTTCTGGGCTCCTCAGCACAGGAGAGACATGGAGCTCCTGGAGCAGCTCCAGTGGAGGTTACAGAGATGATGAAGGGATGGAGCATTTCTCTTATGAGGAAAGGCTGAGGGAGCTGGGGCTGTTCAGCCTCGAGAAGAGATGACTGAGAGGGGACCTCATCCATGTCTGTCAGTGTCTGCAGGGAGGGGTCAGAGCATGGACCAGGTTCTGCTCAGTGGTGCCCAACAATGGCACAAGAGGCCCTGGGCAGAAACTGATGCCCAGGAAGTTCCACCTGAACATGAGGAAGAAATTCACTGTGCAGTGACCGAGCACTGGAACAGATCACCCAGAGAGGGTGTGGAGTCCCTCACTGGAGATATTCCAGAAGTGTCTGGATGCAATCCTGTACCGTGTGCTCTGGGATGGCCCTGCTTGAGCAGGGAGGTGGGACCAGATGACCCACTGTGGTTCCAAACTTACCAGTCTGTGATTCTGCGATAAATCATAAATTTTGGTCTTGTGGCCATCTCAGACAGCATTAAAAGACGTGAGATTGTAATGGGAAAGCTCCTTTGGTAATCAGTGGTCTCCCTGAAGGGAATGATGGTGCTTCATGCAGCACCCGGCAGAGTTGGACTTGGCACTAGGCTTTCTTTGACACCAGCACAGTGTGCTCTCACTGAACAGCCTTCACAGCTCTGCAGTGATAGCAAATGTTCCAACAGCATGTGCAGCAGGATTGCATGTGGGAATCTACTTTTACATGTTAAGCCCCAGAGTTAAAAATTTCAGCATCAGTCCTACCGATTCAGGCCTCCTACACCGGAGAAAGATAAAAATGTTAAAATGACGTCAGACACACTGCAAATGAACACGGATGTGATGAAACTGAAACTTTTGCTGTCTGAAAATCTTAACATGGTGACAGCCTAGCGATGAGGAATGCAGCTAAAATACTTGAAGTTCAGTTTTGATCAAGCTCTTACTGTATTACAATATTTTAAAAGTTTCTATTTCTTATATGGCCTATCTCCTTAAAGAGTCTGGAAGGTTTCAGTGGAGTGCTTAGTGGCAGTGTACATACTTTTTAATCTATTTTTTCCAAATTTGTTGAGCTTTTTCTCTGACCTGCATAGGAAATTATTTTAAATGAATGCATTAATTTGGACAGCTTTTCTCCTGTAAATATATGGAACGTGTGCTATTGACAATGCTTTTATGTTGCTGACTTTACAGAGCCTGGGGTTTTTCTGGGTTGGAGTTGGTTTGCTTTATACCTTTCTATGTTTTCTGAAGAGCCTAATGCTGGCAGTGATCCCTTCAGAGCCTCTGATGCTGCACTGTCCCGGGGAACAGGGGCTGCCAAGGGATAAAGTGTATCTCTGCCGTGCTTCATGAAAAACGTGAACGCTGCCCTCAGCCATGGACACAGCTGCCATCTGAGAGGGCTGTGGGGACCTCTAGGGTAAAAGGATTCTGGAATACTCTGAATTTGTTCCGTCTATGTATATTTACTGAGAGTACCTCAGTGTGGATTTGGATGATGAGAACTGTGGGCTGCCCAGGCAGCTTGTACACTCCCCATTGCTGGCAGCGTTCAGAGCCAGGCTGGATGCGGCTCTGGGCACCCTGGTGCGGTGGGAGGCGTCCCTGCCCGTGGCCGGGATGGAGCTGGGCGCTGTTCCAGGTCCCGGGCAGCCCAGGCCGCTCCCGTTCCCTGCCCGTGGCCGGGATGGAGCTGGGCGCTGTTCCAGGTCCCGGGCAGCCCAGGCCGCTCCCGTTCCCTGCCCGTGGCCGGGATGGAGCTGGGCGCTGTTCCAGGTCCCGGGCAGCCCAGGCCGCTCCCGCTCCCGGGCAGCGCGGGCATGGCGGGGCCTCCCGCGGGGCCGCAGCGGCACCTGCCGGGCCGCGGCCTCCACTGCAGGCCGGGATCCCGCGGTCCGTGAGGGGCCGAGCTCCGGGATGGTTCTGCGGGAGCACCAGAGCCCTGCGAGCCCGTCGGGACCCGGGGGGGGCTGTGTAAATAAACGTAGGCACTTGGAGTTTCCCGCAGTGAACGCTCTGCCGAGCAGAAGGGCTCCGGAGAGGTCCCGTGGAAGCCTTTTTTCCTCTCAGGGCACTTAAGACCTGCAGCAAGGGAAAAGTAATTTTACACTTTTAGTTGCGTGTTCCTGTGAATCTGAACAATTCCTTTCTTCCCTTCGGCTGGAAATGAGATGTAGATTTTACCAGGGGAAGCCTGAAGTGATTAGAGACTGTTTTAGGACAGGCAGCTTCTTTCAGTAGTTTGTTGTAATGGCTGCAGTTCCTGTGGCAGATTCATACTAATCTGCTTTCTGAATTTAAAACAGCCTGGGGCGGTGTTCTTAGCAACTGGTCCTTTTCCTCTGAAATTCACTTTGTCATTGGTACCAGTGCCATGGCTGTGGCAAGATGTACCAGCTCCCAGGAAGCATTCCTAGGAAAATCAGTGGGGCTTTTTGAGACTCAGGTGTGCCTGTGAACAAGAGAATTCAGGATAGTTTATTAGCAGATGTTTAAAAATAATTTGACATATTGTGAATTTAGCCTTTCTACCTTTAAGGTTGTGTATAAATGGGAGATTCAGGAGAGCTACACACTGGAAATTTTCAGGAGCTTTTGTTGTAGGTTATTTTGGTTTTGCTTAAATTTCTATGAAAATAGTAATTTTGCTTATTTATATATTCACATTTTGTCTGCTAGTGATGTCTAGCAGGAAAGAGAAAGAATAGTTTATGAAATAATGAAATAAGATTTCAGTTGGATGCCTAGAGCAAGTTAACTACTAATTAGTGGGTTAGTAACTAACTGATGGGTTACCTGCTTCTTTGGAAGTGTGTACATGTGAAAAAGCAACAGTGGATACAAGATGACCTGGCTTAGTTGAGGTCACAAAGGAAAAGTTCCACAGAGATACCTGAGTGAGAAATAAAATTGCCAATTTTTTTTTACTGCTACTCTTCCTAGCAAATCAGATAATTTTGACATCCTGTGCCCAAGAATGGCAAAAATAGCAAGTGTAGCAGTGCTTGTCAGGACTGAAGTATCAGCATCGTGATATCATGACAGTGGAACACAAAGTTTGTGGCTTGAGCTTTTCTGCTGGATTTGAACTTCAGAGCAAGTTCAAACCTGAGCTTGATCAGGTCATTCTGGTGCCCACCTGAAAACTGAGGCATTCAGGGGCTCCAGCATCCCCTTTGCTACCTGCAAAAGAATGAAGAACAGATTAATCTTTATTGTGCTCACCTAGTTTGAGATTCAGTAGGCAGACCAAAGATTGCTTTAGCTAATTAGGCCCTCTAATTGGATTTAAAAAGTTATTAACCTTTTAAATAGGTTCTCCAGAGTGGCATGTCAGCATGTTCTGAGCTAATGTGCAGCCAGCTATTGGTTCCACTTGCAGGGCTGACAAGCAGAGGGCAGGCAGGGTTGAGTTGCTCCTTGGGGAAAGGAGGGCAGGGAAAACTCTGTGTCCCTGCTTTGCCATGTCAGGGCTACAGGAGAGGAAGGTGGTGCAGGTTCTCAGGATGCCCAAGTAGCTGCTGCCTTGTCTTCTCCATCACTTCCTGCTTATGGAACCAGCTGGGATTTTATCAGGAGGCTGAAAGAAGAAATAAAACTCTCACAAAGCGCTTTTTTTTCTCCTTTGATGCTGTCTTGCCTTTGTTTTTGTCCCTCCTGTGGCATATATTACATTTCTTCATCCCACAGACTGGAAGGGGTTCCCCCTGAGATGCGCATTACAGAGTACTGAGAATGACTGGACAAACTGGAGGGGGGTGTGTGTGTGTGTATGAAAAGCTAAAAAATAGAATGATGTTATTTTCTGGGCATATTGGAAGGTATGATTAGTCTTTTAAAATATTTGGACCAGCTCTGTTGGTGACTTTTTAATTCTTGATGAATTAAAGTGGTGTACAGTGTTTGTGCTTCTGTGCCACTCAGTGCCACGTGTGCAAGACCAAAATAGCACTACATGAACATGTCAGAGATAACCTGAGATGTTTAGATACCGTGACTTGTGGTCAAAGTTATAGAGATGGATGAATTTGTGTTGCTGTAGCATATCTACAAGATCTTTCCTGCAGGCATTTCTTCTTACCCAATGTGCTTTAGGACTTACAAAATTTTCTTTTTTTCCGAATGTGCAATGTATGAGGTCATATGGGCAAGAAAGAAGATAGATGCGTGTTTACACAAAGTTGCCCTATGAAACAGAAACCAACGTACAGCAGAAATGCTCTCTGATACCCAGTTTTCGTATAATGAGGAGTTTAAAGCCCCCCACTCTCACGACCCATTGCATTTTTCTTTCTAGCCATCAAAATTACTTTTCCATGGCTTGTGAGAGCTGGAAACCTAAGGCCAGCACTGAGCCATTTGTGTTCATGCTAAAGAGCTGCCATTTGATGGATTTAATTAACACAGCAGCTGCTCCGTGCTTGCTGCTCCCCTTCCTGCTGTCTGGAGCAAAGCTGATGCTCTACCTGCTCCAGAGAGCTCAGCCTGACTGTCCCAGCTGTGTCACACCGTGCCTTGCTGGCAGCATGTCACAGGGCTGCCAGCCTGGTGACGATGGACTTCTGTCACTGCTCAGAGCTCCAGGGCTGACAGCAGTCCCCAGCTGCCAGCCTGGTCTCTAGCGCAGAACAGAAGGAAGTATGTCATGCTTCTGGTGCTGAACTTTTTCCATGGTTCCACTTCCAAATGCTTTGCTGAGAAGCATCAGGAACTTTCTTCAGCTGCACATCGTACTCGTTGTGAAATATTCAGAGAGAAGCTTTGCCAAAAGTCAAGGATGGAGTTAATATGTGCAGCAGTTGTACTCAGTGATAAGGCTCATGCCTTATTCATGCAAATTTTCCAGGTTCCACTTCGAGTGAGAAACCTGTAGCTATGGAATTTCAGACTGAGGTAAGGAATTTTTCTTAATGGAGTACCACCTACAGTGGTGGAAGTAGTAAAATAAAAAGGGCAATTTCCTTAATATAAACTCAAAATCCCCAGTACTTTGCCTGCCCTTACATTATTTCCAGCTGTATTGGTGCCTTGTTGTAGAACCAAAGCATGCAGTAAATTGGTTTTTTGCCATGGTAGTCCTTGTTCTTGCAGTTGCTAAACTCTTTCTAGATTACACCGGGAGATTTCTGAACTGATTAGTTGTCCTGTGTGTTAAAACTAACATAGTGCAGTGGTATCCCCCCCTCACATATCAAGGCTTGTAAGTCTTCTGTGTGGTTCATTCAGCAGAGGTTATGCTGTAATGGAAATGTTCACTGGGGATATGTAGTTGTGACCTGTACAGTCTGAAATGACGCACACTTGGAAAAAATCTTAATGTGGTACGTTGTCATGAGGGGTTATAAAAGCATGAAAAATAGATTGCTGCCCTATTCCTCCTCTGAAAGATTGATTATACGCTTCTTGGAAATGTGGTTTCAATTTTGGAAGCCAAGTCGTGGTTTATGAGCAGGTACCCCAGAGCAAACCCAGCCCTGCAGCAATTGGACCTGACACTCACTTAAGGCAGGGAGGGACACAAGACTTGGGGATGTGTAGTCTCACCATCACCTTCTGGTTTGTGTTAGAATATGTTCTTGAAACCCCAGCTGAGAGAAAAGTTCTGCTGTTAGCATATTAAAATCAGAGATGGTAAAAGTGAATAATGATCTTGAACATCTTTTAATTTTAAAAGACAGAGTGGAGAAAGATGTGTCCTCCCCAATGTGTGGAAAGGAAGTTGAGCAGAAATAAAAGAAGGGTAAGGTTGGGCCCTGTGTTTGAGGTCTGTATTTCTGTTTGGGGGAGTGAGTCTTCCTTCTAGAACCACAAGCTTCTAGTGAAGCTGGTTGAATGCTCCTTTCCCACTCAGGAAAACTGAAAATATGTTTAAAAGAAGTCTTGATTATGTTCTATCAAGTCAGTCTTCATCTGTTCCTCCTATAGATGAGACAGAACAGTTGCTGTCTGTAATCTGGGATTGGCACAAATGTGTGTGTATGGATAGACATATATGTATACATGTGTTTGTGTGTTTATTACGATTCTTCCTCCACAAAGGAGAAAATGGAATATGCTGTATGTTCAGAAAAAAGGCAAAACCCTTCAGACTCATGTTTTAACAAGTTCTGGATGTCTGTAGGCTGCCACTCAAGCAGATTTGTTTGCAAGGGCTTGGTAGTTCCGCCTTGAAAGCTGATAATCAATATTTCAGTTCAAAGCTACTCAGACTTCTGCAGACATGCAACCTTAAAATAACCTTAAAGTTTTTTTGTTTATTTTGACTTCTGAAAAATTAATATGTCTAAAAATCACTTTCAAAGTAATGAACCATATAAAGAGCATAAAAGAAACTGAAAAAATCTATAGAGATCATAGGTCAAATGTGATTGTCCAGGTTTTAGAGTGCTGTGTGGACCCAACACTCTCCCGAACATATTAGTTACCCAGGGTATCCGATATGTTCACATCACAAGTCTTGAATAATATTGTCACTTTATAAAGAAAATGTTACTTATGACTTAGTTGAAAGCAGAATAAGACTCATTTTAAGGTAACTGTAACATCAAAGTCAATTAAAATTCAGCTTTATTATGCCGATATTAAAACTATTGGAGAGAGTGCACCGTGGGGAATTATTCACCTATTAGCCAGTTCTGTGCTAAATGGAACTTCAAAAAAAGCTATTTCTGGGAGGTAAGTGCTAAAGATAAAAGTGGACTTAAGCTGTCATTTTCAGCTTCTCATTTTTACCTTTTTTCCTCTCTGTTAATGCCTTTGTGTTCCAAGTGAACTGTAAGATTCCAGAGGTCACGAGTGTTTTGTGTGTGGCTTTTTGCATGGCTACCATGGATCACTGTTTGCACAAACAGCAGCAGCCGCCGCTTGGATACCAATGCAAAACACCCTTGCTCAAATGACCATTTAGTGGCAACTCCTCCTAGGATCCAGCTTTTAGTCCTTATTTAGTTGTACTTCTCCTGAGGGAAGAAGAGGGAAAGAGGTTTTCTGTCATCACTCGTGTCAGAATGAGCTGCTTTCCAGTCCTCTGTCCTGTTTCAGATTGCACAGAATATTGTGAGTTGGAAGGGACCCACGACAATCAATCAAGTCCAGCTCTTATGTGTATGGCCTGGGCAGGGATCAAAACCACAACCTTGGTGTTATTAACACCGTGCTCTGCCCAGCTGAGCTACTATCAGGGTCTCATAGTAAATCAAACCACTGTGCAAGCTCCTCTTGGGAGCAGGTGGAATAAAGAAGTCCACAATAGACAACTCCCATCCCATGATCCCTGGGAAGTTGAGAGGACAGAGAATTGAATTGAGAGTTGATGGCATGGTACTGCAGAAACCAGAGAGGCTCATGGGAGATGCTTTCACACAGTGGATGCTTCCTTGCAAAAAATCTTCAGCACTGTGCTGCACAATTGCTGGTAGCAGTAGTGCAATCATAGTAATAGTAATTGCATTTAATTAAGTAATTAATAGTAAGGCCCGTTGCCCCACCAGGACTCCTGTGGGACTGACAAGTAAGGAAGATGGGCCTTAGCAGTCTTTAGCCCTGATAGTTTTTGGTGCCATGTGCTCCTTGTAAACTAATAGTAGTAATATTGATAAAAGTTATAACCATTTTGCTTTACAAACCAGTGCTGAGTGTACTCCTTTAAATCCCTCCTCCAGCTAAATGCCCTGCTTGGTTTGGAAGTGGAGGAAACATGCAGTTTTTGAATCCTAGTTTTGGAAATCCTGTTCTTTTTTAATATCATGGAAGGCAGAGAGCAACATTAGACACATGTGTAAAACATGACTTTGTTTTCCTTTCTCTGGTGCAGTCCCAACTGCTTTTTCTAAAATCCTTTCAGCACCTTGAGGAAAAGTTATAAGTGCCTGAACAATTCAACCACAAGCTAAAAAGTGTTTGTAAAAGGGGTGTCAAAACTAGGAAACTGTGTAACAGCAGCAGTATGAAACTATGGATATATTGCTGCTGTGTTTTCTCTAGCTGGCACTCTGATTACTATTACTCATACAAGATTATATTTCTTGCTGTAAAAAAAGATCATTAGAAAATAAATGCTATTACTTTGCTATCAGAAGTGACTGATGCACTGAGGTTTTTATCTCTCATTGCTGCAAAATAATTTTGGGTGCCCAAGTTATACCCCACCTATTTTTTTTTTTTTTGTTTGGGTGGGGGTTTTTCTGTATGTTTTTGGGGTTTGTTTGTTTTTGTTTGTTTGTTTTATTTTGTTTTGGGTTTTGGTTTTGTTTTATTTTGTTTTGGGTTTTGGTTTTTACAGCTGTCTCCTAAGTAAATTTTTACATGATGAGGTTGCTTTTGTTTGGTTTAGGCATTTAAGTACTGTGAAAAAGATGGATAAGGACGGTGAAGAATGAATACTAATGATTGCTACATCTATGTCTATGCCTTTCACATTTTCTTTTGAATTTAAGATGAGCTTCCAAAAGAGACACTACTTCAGTAAAGACCTTAGTGTCATTGACATTGGGGAGCAGTACTAAATTTCCTTAAACCTTTGAAAATCCAAATATTTTGTAGGAGATTAAGAAGTGTTTAAGCAACAGGATGTATGAAAACCATCTGCTCTTCCTTTAAAAACAAGAATGCAATCTATAATGCTTTCATAAATTTGTTCCTCTTATGTAGATCTGCAAGTTTTTATAATACCTAAACAATGTGGGTGTGCTGTTTTATGGTGTTGATGTGAATGTACCCATCTTCTAACAATAATGGAGTGCAGAGGAACTGTGGCTGTACTGTTTAAAATATTGGTTTTTTTTCAACTGTTCACTTGGGCATCTGAAAGTCAGGCTTGAAATGTGCTTTTAAACATTGACTTTTCAGAGCCTCAGTCAATCATTTGCAGACATTGAGGAATTTTATTACATAGGTTTGGGAAACACTGTACCCTTGATATGTCTACAATATTGTGTTTTACTAGTAGTCCAAAAATCTGGTAATCCTATTCCTTAAAAAGGGTTTGGGGTTGAGTTTGTTTGTTTTTCACAGAAGACTGAGGAGACACTAGGAAAAATGGAGCAGTTTTAATAGAGGAAAATTTGCTCTTCTGATGAATATATTTTCTTGCTCATCTAATATGAAACAGGTGTTCATTAGCAGTGTAAACAGACAGTTTTTGTTCTCATATGCTTCAGGTAAAATATCTTATGGGGTTTTTTGCTAATAGAAGATGGAATTGGGCATTCCTTGATCCTACATAACAAAACATTTGCCTGTTCAACAAACTGAGACCTCAGAATATACCTGCATGATTTCTGGGAAGTTAAAATTACTTTGGAGCATTTGCAGTGAATCAGTGAACCTGATCATGGTATTAAAATAGCCCAACTTTGTTAAGTTTCTGCTATAAGCAAACATTTAATAATGTTTTTATTACATCATCTTAAGGCTTCATATTGTATAACATATAGCCACAGTTGTTTAATTGTTGGCCTCCCACCAACTGCTTCATAAGGTGTCACATGCTTTGCTTCAGTTTCCAAAGAAAGACTCCTCTTCCTAAATGTGTTGAGTGGTGATGAGATTATCTGATCTAACTTCTTCAGTTTTCCCCTCCAGCTGAAGTCTTTGCTCTGTGAGGGACTTTTCTCTTACTGAGGTGGAGAGAAATGAATCCTGTAAGTCCAGGAGGGCTTTAGCCCTGCTATAGGCCTGCAAAGAAATGCCTGTTGGCTCAATAAGCCCCAAGGGTGCAGGTTGGAAGCTGGGAGCAAAGAGTAGAGCAAAAAATCATGGTGTGCTTGCCTGTGTTACCCCTAGGACAGCATTTGGGACAGGATATGGGGCTGGAAGAACTTTTGACCCAGGCCAGTAGAGCCCTTTTAATGTTGTTACCTGAGGGGTCTGAGCTGTCCTGCCTGCCTTACCCTGCAGCGTGGACTTTTGTGGCAGGGCCTCTGACACACCTTGGGATCCCCCCAGAAGGGCTGGGATGGGAAGCCTCCCCGCACCTTCTGTGGCTGTTCTCTGCCCATTTCTGCAAGAGCAGGTGCACCTGTGCTCACTCTTCTGTCCAATTTGCTGACCCTCCATCAACAAGTGATTCCCTGCAAGAAGCTTGGGTAGGGGAGGAACAGAAAACAGTTAAATTGAGAAACTTCTGTGTCAGCTGTGCTTTGCAGTGCCTCTCAGTAGAAAGCATTTTTTTGTCTTTCTCCTGTCTAAACTAAGGCTGAAATTTAATTCGAATGTCTTCTGGTCGTGCAGTACCCTGGGAATTAATCTTATAAAACAAAATGTAGACCTGCTTAGTCTGAATGAGCTTTAACTTCGTTATGTTAGTACAGAATAATTAGCAGACAACCGAAATGCAATTTTGTCTAAAAGAATGGTGGTTCTGGGGCTTTACCTCACCTATAGCCTTGCAAGGCTTTTAGTGTCCTGTCAAGCAATCTGTCAGAGCAGGAATGTTGAGTGCATTCATTTTTTACTTCAGTTCTTTTCTTACAGGAGCTCAAGTGACTCCACTGCAACTCTGGCATTTATCACAGACAAAATTAGGTCAGAAGAGAGCACAGAGGTACTGAACTGAAAAGAGATAAATTCATCTTAGAAGAAAAAAGAAAGTCTCAAACTGCAAACTTGGGTTTAATTTGTCTCCTCCACATAAGGTAAGACTTTTCTTAAGGGATTTTCCAGGCAAGCTAATGGTGACTTTGATATACATATACAATTAAGTTTTGTAGGAAGAATATTTATAAGTTTTTTGTTGAGCTGTATAACTTAAAGTAACTGAAGAACAGTATTTTTCCTAAAAGTAAACAAAAGCAGCCTAGGGAAGACTTTGTCCCAGTTTGGTCTTGTGGTTAGTGTCCAGTTGTGGAAGCTGCTGAGCATGTTTAGGTAGCAGCAGGAGTGGTGGGATTTATTTGTCATCATTATTTGCAGGACACAAGTACTTGTATTCTGGTTACTGCCAGTCTGGTGATAAAGCTGATAGATAAAATGTGATTGTATGTATGACTGACTGATGGTGTGACATTATCTTCTGAGAAAAATTGCAGCTTTCCAATTTGCATTTAAGGACACAAATATTAGCATCTTTGCTATAGAACATTTTCCTTGATTGCATATGCTGTTACGGTGTAGATAAGGTTTGAATTTTTTGCTGGGCCTGATGGAATATGTAAATACAGAAATATCACACTGCTAGGAAATAGCCTCTTGAAGAAGATGCCTCTAGTTTTACCTAAATATCTTTCAGAACACATTGGTGTATTTGCCACTTGCTCTTTATCTCATGTACCTCTGATGTTACCCAGATATATTTTTCTACAGGGATTCTTCTTGTCTAAAAGCTTTTGCAAGCAATTAATTCTCGTGTGAATTCACTATCTAAAGCCATAACACTATTGCCTCTATCAATAAACTGAGTGAGAATCGGTAACTCCAGATTTATCAGTTACTTATGATACAAACCTCCCAGTAGTTATTGAAAACTTTCTTACAACCACTGTACAACTCTCTGCAAGAGGGGCATCATGTGGTTCACACCATACAGCACTACATCATTTAATAGTCCTGGTGAATCAGTCTTTTGCAGCAGAGGGGATGTGGGGAAGGAGATTGGAAAGGGCAGGCAGGATGCACAGGAGATGGTTTCTGACGAATTTTCTATTGGTAATAATGTATTACATTATGTAGTGTGTGCCAGTTAGAATATTTAAATCCAGCATGAAGAAATTCAGGAAAACACATGTGGTTCCAGACATTCTGTGCTTTGTATCAAATCAAGGTTATTAAGACAGCCCACACAGTGAAAATAGAATAGAAGAAAATTTGACATTTGGACCTTAATACTGATTCCTCATAGCTGGGGCTAAGTATAGTGGTGTCTAGAAAACCACCTAGACCTATTTGAATGCAAAGTAGATGCTAGTTAAAAAAAGAGAAAGAAATCTATCTGAATGAAGATCTTTTTTTCCCTTATCTCCTAACAAAACTGCGTAGGAATGTACTGCTGCTATGCAAATTGTATTTGACAAAAGCAGTAGGTGTCTGTTTAACAGCATCTGTTATCACTAAGTCATTTCTAATAATAGCTTAACTTTTGATACTCCTGATATTACAAATACTTTTCATAAATATTTTATAACAAATTGTCAAATCCTTATGTAAAAGCATTTACTGTGTTTGCAGCCATATCTTGGGGTGTAAGACGCTAACTTTTTTAGCTAATTTATTTTAAGAATTATTATTCTCATTTAGCACATCCCACAGTAAAGTCAGATTCTGAAAGGTAAGGGCAGACTTTTTATAAGGTTGGTAAATCAAAGTTAGTCTGTCAAGATCCTACTGTTATTGCTAGAACATTTAATTAACCAGCTTCTAAAGAATTACCACATCTGCATATGGGAAGAATAAATCACTGAGGTAGAAAGCACAAGACCTTCTTAATGTCCTTGTAAATAACATGGAAAATCTGAAGATTTGCCTGGAAGCTGTTGTAAAAGAAAAATCTAGTTTAATGTGCTGACCTGATTCTGTTCCTCTTGGTAACCTTGCTATAAGGTTTTAAGTCAGATGGAGCATATCTGAGAATCTAATAGAAAGCAGGACGGATAATGAAGTGTTTTAAATGAAATGCAGAGAAATATTGGTAACTCTCAGTTTGGGGTTGGGATTTTATTTTTGTTGTTGGGATTTTTGGCCTTTCAAGTATGGTAAATGATTTTAGAGCATAAGTATGTACATCAAAGTGTGTTTGTTTTCATATGCTGTCACTTAAATTTAAAAAAGAAAAACCTGTGGTTTTGTGCATTGGCATACATATGTATGACTGTACACACACATTATATTTCATTGAGATGGAAGATAATGATTGTTTTCTTAAGGATAACAGATTGCATTTTAACACAAACTTTAAGAACTTAATGATGTTTTTTATCTATTCCTACCCCAAATGGATGCAGCTATTATTTTCTTCAGATTTAATGAAAAGAAATACATTAAACCACCTTTTCTTCATCTTCAGTATCGGCCTTGTTAGGTACCACAGCTTAAAAATAGGACTGAGAAAATTAAGCTGTGTGTCTCGCTAAGGAATAGTACATTTTCAAAGAAGATGATAATGGGGAATTACAGTAGCTCAAACTGCTTTCTCTGATACCAAATGCTAGAGCATTTCTCTTTGAAATGCTCCCAAAGCTGCAGTTGCTCAACGGCTATAAGGGGCAATCATTTGAGACAAGGACAAGTCAAATGTCTCTTTTGAAGTGCCAAATTGTATTTTTTCAAGCAGTATTCTCAAAATGGAAGATAAAAGTTCAGAGTCTTTCGCAAGAGAGCTTCAGTGCGATGTGCACTTTGGAGGAAAGTCACTGTGGTTTAAGTTTGAGTGATAAGGACTTTCGCTGTATGAAATGAAAGAGCAGGACTTCAAAGTTCAGTGTTTGCCTTGCAACAATTGCTTGTTTCTGATGTCCAGGCTCTCAAGTGAGGTTGATCTTTGCTCTCAAAATTACTCATTTTGTCTCAGAGGTTGAAATTGTCAGGGAGAAGCCAGACCCCCCCCTAAAGCTGAATTCTAGCTTTCATTTCAGCAGACTGCTTCCAGGTAGGAATTGTCAGGATGCCTACACAGCTCTGCCTTGTACGAGTGGAGCTGATGGGAAATTTTCTAGTTAAAGAAACCTGATCTGATTCATAAGAAATCTTCCTGACCACCCTGTGGGTGAGTGGAAGAGGAGAAGAGAGAAAGGTTGGGCTGCCATGTAGCAAGTAACACCACTGTGAAAACTCCTACCAGGAAGCTGAGGTTCATGTTGAGGTTTCTGTCTTGCCTGCATGAGTGGAGGGGCTCCCCAGCCACCAGCTGTCCAGGCAGCGTCTCCTTGTGCTGTTTATACAAAGGGGCATAGCTCCAGCAGAGCCAGAGGAACTTTCTCCAAAATAACTGGTGATCAGGTTACAGCTTTGGGATCTTGGAGATCAGAGTTCAAAACCCCTTTCTGAATCACTGAGACGAATTAACTTCTGGAACAGCTTGAACACAATGTTTCTCTGTCATGTAAAATCCCACTCTGAGCAAATCAGATGTGTGAGTCTCTGTCTCAGAAGGCCAGATGAGCCCCGAGAACCAGGATGTTCTGAATCTGGGCCCATAATTGTGAATAAAATTTGAAACTCCTTGGTTTCTCTCCTGATGAGACTCTTGTTGTTTAAGTGTTGACCTTCCACAGGATTTCTCTGTTAGTTTGTAGGGCAGTCTGTAATAACACCACATGGGTATTGCTGGCCGGGTGAAATGGGTGTGTGACCATATGACCCTCTCTTACCTCCCTGCTAGCTCTTGCAGAATGCTTGCTAAATGCCAGGCATTGCTGCCTTCACCTGCAAAGAGTGAATCAGGGCTGTGGAGCAAGTTAGACTGTCTGTGAGATCTCAGCTTTGGCCTGAAAGGTGTGGAGGTAATGAGGGAACTGCAAAAGGAGGGACGTGCAAAAGAAGGCAAAGAAGTACAGATAATTTAAATATTATCCCACATAACAGTGAATTAAAAATTTCTGTCTAAAATGAGTGTGGTCCCCACTAAGTGAGCTACAAATTGGCTGGCTAAATAGAGGATGACTGCATGACAGTGAGCTTTTGTGAGCTGATTGTTATTTCAGTGACAGGGACCCGCTGTCCCATAGATCAGTCTGTTGCGAGACATCCATGTGACTTTAGCCTTGTTTTCTTGTCTTCTTCATTGCCTCCTCCTTGCTTTATTCCCTCACTGTCCACTCCAGCCCTCCTATCAAACTGCTGCCACCTGCTCCTTGCCTCCTTGTCTGTCCTGCCTGTGCTACAGCCGTCAAGGGCCACCAAGCTGATCAAAGGGATGCAGCACCTCTCTTATGAAGAAATGCTGAGTGAATTGGGATTGTTCAGTCTGGGAAGGCTCTGAGGTGATCTAATTCAGCCTTCTGGTACCTGAAGGGAGCCTACAGAAAGGATGGGGGACTATTTACAAGAGTATGTAGTGACAGCACAAGGGGGAATGGCTTCAAACTGACAGAGAGTAGGTTTAGATCAGATAGTAGGAAATACTTATTTGCTTTGTAAGTGGTGAGGCACTGGAACAGATTGTCCAGGGGACTTTGTGGATGCCCCATCTCTGGAAGTGTTCAAGGCCAGGTTGGATGGGGCTCTGAGGTTGGGGTTCTGATTTAGTGAAAGGTGTCCCTGTCCCTGGCCAGGGGCTTGAAGCAAGATGAGCTTTAAGGTCCTTTCCAACCCAGACTATGAGATCAGACTAAACATGATTTGCCCATGCTGTGCCCAGGTGTGTGTTCAGGTATGCTTCAGAAGGGGAGCCAGTGATAGCAACAAAATTAAATGAAATTGTTTCATTTTAAGTTGCAGAGAATTTGTAGATCAGTCAGGCTTGCAGTCTTGCTAAGGCAGGCCTATTTGGAAAATTACCTTTAAATATTTTTAAATGTGAATGTATACACCTAGATGAAAACATATTTCTTGCACTCAGATGAGCATGTATTCCAGAACATATTGAAAAAAACCTCAATGCAGTAAATGCAGTTCTCTGACATATGAGAATAAAGGCAGCAGTGTTAGCTGCATGTGCAGTGTGTGTGTGATTGCAGGACTGTAACCAGTCCAAGGTTACTGGAACCACAGAGCCCAGCATTCCATCCCTGGCAGTTGCCAGCACTGGCTGCTGAAGGAAGAAAGTGTAACATATCAGCAAACAGTAAAACTTCCCAGGAGTTATCCCAGGATAATTTTCCTAACCTTCAACAATTTGTAGTTCAGGAACTTTCTGAATCAAGGGTAGTGACTCTGCAGTGAAAAATTGAATAGCTACACATTGAGTATTTGTAATGAGGGAGTGAACACTCATTTAGCAAATGTTATATATGCACATAAAGAAACCCTGTTCAGTCTGTACATACGAATGAGATGGGGAATTAATTTCCCCATTTCCTGCTTTATGAAAGTTTTATTTAAGAACATTTATACTATTTTTAGTGAAGTTCTGAAAACAAGGGTGAAGTCCCATGGTAATGAGCGATTTGATAGGGAAAATCAGAGTGATATTAAAAAAAAACCATTAAGAAATGTTCTGGATATTGTGAACAGTGTTTCCTATTCCTGTTGCAACTCCAGTGTTTAAAGGTGAGCAAATTCTTTTAAATCTTGGGGCCTGGTCATTCATTCACAGATGAATCAGTTTAACATTACTAGGACATTTAATCCATCATGTAAGCCAATAATACAGAAGTGAGGATGACTAATTATTTCATTTATGCAATTTCATTGTAGGCACTGATACACATCTCTGGAGAATACTTTCAGGCTGTTTCATGCAAAATTTCCTCGTGTGCTGTCTCTGAGAATCTTCTGCCAAATAGATATCTATTTTTAGTTCATTACTGTTCAAGCTTTTATGTAAAAAATATTCAACACAGAACTATTTCTTTGTTGTTATTACTGCTATTGCGGAGCTACAATAAAAAATAATAAGATTAAGTTTGGGGTTTTTTTGAGAGCAGGATGTAGAAAATGCATGGAATTTAATTCCTAATGCAAGTCTTTCTGTATATTGCAGTGAGTGATCACTTTTGTGATCCAGTTTTAGACCATGCTCCTTAAAATTCAACCATAAAAGATCATAGTAAGAATAGTCTGGGAATCTGGTGCTTTCAACTCTGAACAAACACTTGGAAAGTCGGTTCAGGAAATCTTTTTTAGAGATGCCTGGTGATCTTTCCAACTTAGCCTATCTGGAATCTGGATCTTATATAGCAGGAAGATTTGTTCCAGGCCTCACTTCAATGGTGACTATTTATACATTAGTCTGGTGTCTAAAAAGTAGAAGTAATATTGGAGTTTTAATGAGTTTAAATTATCTTTCCTTCCTGCACAGGAATGGCAAAAGGCCAGGTCCTCCTGCCAGCAAACCTTACAGATCCACCAGTTTTCATCTCCTGACTGCACACTAGTGCGGGATGGAAAACACTCCTGGTGGGAAGGGCGTTCACTTGGATTGTAAGAGTTTATTGTAAGATGTGTGTGTGCCTGGAATCCAATTGTTTCAATGCCTAAAAAGTGGTCTAAACACGATTCCCTTTCCACAAAAGAGAGATGCTGTTGGCTTCCATTTCTCTGAGTGGCACAGATAGAGATTCAGGTGTTGGTACAGGATTATTCCTGAACCATCCTTTTGAACTTGTGTGTGCCTAAATTATAGTTCCTGTTTTGTTTTTTTTTTTCCCTTTAGGTAGCTAAATTGTCAGATTTGGCCTTCAGTCTGCTGTGATAACTCTTGTTCATGACAAAGTCCCTCTCCTCACACTTTGGAGTTGTTCCGTGAACGCTTGTAGATGTGACCGATTTATGTTAAATTTGTGTGATTAATTTCTGTATTACCACAACCTCTTGTGGCTGGTTTATTTGTGACTATTAAGCTTCTGTCAATGAAGAATTTTAGACTAATACAGGAAAACCATAACACTTAGAAACCTGCAAGGTGATGTGAATGGTCTGAGGCTGTAGTGCTCCCATTTCCACGGTTGTTTGCCAATCTCCTATCTTCTCTAATTGGAGCATAACAACCCTGGCCATTTATCATTAAGCATTGTGACATCAGTCTCTGGCCTTTTGCTGAACTCTGAAGAATTGTGACTTTTCTTTGAACTCTCAGCTTTTAGTTCCACCGACCCTATGGCCCATTTATAACTGCTGTGCCATTTATCACTCTAGGGCTTAGAAATATGGTTGGGGAAAAAGACTCAAGTGCAATCATTCACACCTATGGTCTCTTTGTATTTGGACTTCACAGTTTCTGTGTAGTGTAACTGATAGGGAGAGATTAGTTACAAAACTGTAATTCCATTGAAGGATTGTGATAATACCCTACCATAAACTGTATATGATGCTCAAGAGGTTTGACATCATTGGGGTTCTGAGATTAAGTTACAGCATCTACTATTAATCTCTGTCAGTGTCTGTTTTAGAAGAGGGTTTTTGTGCAACCCCAGTGTAAAATATAGGATATTTTCTGAGTTAGGAGACTTGCTGTTGCATTAATCGTCTCAGAGTCCTGTTAATAGTTAAACTATAGCATGACATAAAACAGATTTGGTACAAAAGGACAGAAATATTTATTTTTCCATGTTACAGAGGAATTCTCTGTAGTGACTGCTAACAAGGTCTTGGGATATCAGTTTGAATCAGAACTTCTTTGGCATTTTAACTGTTTTGTCTTCGTAAAAAAAAAAGAGCAAGCAACATATAAAACTCAGAAAGAGTTACTGGTGAGCCTGAAGTGTCATTTCTGGAAAGAAATCAGTGTCTATTTTACAAGCAAAACAAACTGACTCCTTTTTATTCTTTTACATTATTCTTTCCCTGTATAGCTGCTGCTATTTACACAGACACACATACACATTTACTGTTCCTGTGCCCCTCGGAAACTGTGGTTTCCCCTTCTTTAAACTTTTCTTTACATCTTTCTTTTATCTCATTCTATTTCATTTCTCTATCCCTCTGCCTTTTCTTGTAAATTTTTCCATCACTTATGAGAGAAACAGTTGAGTATGTTGTGCTTTAATGTGATTTTGGCCAAAGAATGATTATTTTTAAAGTGATTTGTTCTTGTGTAGAAGAAATTAGGAATTACTTTAAAACTCCATCAAGGTATGATGTTGTGCATATGGGTGAGAGATCTTTTCACAATTCATATAAGGGAAACTAGATAAAGGAGGAGTTCAGTCAGAATAGCTCCAGGACTTTGGGAAGAACTTTCTTCTTCTGAGAATAACTTCCCTGTTATGAGAAAAAAGATCAGGATATTATATCAAGGTTTGGAATTTCATGCCATGGGGAAAAACCAAAATGTTTTCTTTGAAATGAGAGAAATGTTTGTTTATTTATTTCTTCACTACATTGTGAACCACTCAGAAAGAGAATTATTAGAATAATTATTTCACTCGGTGTTCTCTAATCAAAGACTCCCATTTTTATGCAAGAGTTTAACAAGTTTATTCACTGTTCTTCCTTATGCTTTTTTTTTTTGCCTTCCATGTCCAGACTTCCTGCTTGGGTGGCGCCTCCTGCCACTCCTTCCCTTCATGAAGACAACATTCCTGTGCCGTGTTATGATGTAGGATGGAACGAAGGCTGCACAGGAGCCTGAACCCTTTTCCTAGTGCCTGCTATCAGTGTACCTCTTTAGGACAGAGAAATATTAAGTTCTGACAAAGATTTCAATTTATGCCCAAAAAGTAATAAAACAAAATATTTTGAGATATATGTCCAATTTGACAGTAAAACTGTGCCAAGGCATCTGACAACTTTCCTTGCATTTTCAAATCCACCTCTCTCCTTACTATAGAACATGGCTTCCTCTCTGGTGCAACTTGGTTTTAGTGTGAATTTTATGGAAATTTCCAAGTTTATTAGAAGGAAAAAAACAAGTGATAAGAGATGAGCTATTAAAAGGACCAATCAGCCAGAAATTCTCAAGCCACAAGAAAAAGTTCCGGAAAAATTGTGGACAAAATTTTTCTTTTTCAGCTTTGGATCCCCAGTGCATATAGATACTTTCTTGAAATTCTGATTAAAATATCTAATGTCCAGGTGAGATGTAAGACTGGAGAGATGGGGTTCTTTCTTCAGTCTCAGCACTTCCTGTTACTCAGGTGTAAGTAGTTACATGCCAATATTCAAATTTTGCCTCCTCAGCCTTACATTAAGCTTTGTAGTAATTACCATTTAGAAAAAATAAATGTTGTGGTATCCCAATGCAGCCATTGGTTAGGGTGCAGAGCCACTTGTGTTTAATTAGCAGATAATTGGTCATTAGTAATTGTAAATGTTGTATGTACTGCAAGCCTTTGCTGTGTTGAAAGGGTTTCAATTTTCATCCATTCAGGATAAGGTACTTAAGCCACTTTGTCTCTGTATTCAAAGTTAGTACTCAAACGAAGCCCTGTAAATCTTTGTTCCCCTCAGAGGGGAAAATGTAAATGACACGAACCAGTCACCATGAAATGTTTTAGTGCTGGCCTGTTCAAGATGATGTCGTTTATAAAGTGTTTCATAAATCAGTTGGGTTTTAGTGTCGTTTTAAAATACTCCATTTAGTTTTAAAACTAAACTGAAGCAGAGACGTAGAAGAAAGGGAAGGTTATTCTGGTTTAAATGTAAAAAAACTGGTCAGTTGTTTGATTCTTCCATTATATACTGGAAGCTTCTCTAGCACTTCCTTGCTCTCTTAAGTATTGTTCAGCAGTATTTTGTTCATATTTTTTTAAATTGCTATTTCACAAAGATTGAGACAAACATTTTGGTGGAAGCTTCAATAGATTTTTTTTGGAGCTTATGTATTACGTGTAAAACAGAGTTAGTGTTACTCCTCTTCTCTAAACAATAAGACACCGTGTCCTCTCATAAAAACAAAACAGAAGAAAATGAATATTCTTCTAGAGTTTGGAAAAGGGATCTTAATTTATTTTTGTGGACAATTGATTGAGGATTCGATTTAGTTACCTAAGAGGTGTCTCTCCACAAGAGAGCTGATTGCATAACTCTGCCTCTGTAAAAAAATTTATTGTCTGTCTAAGAAGTAGATGCATGTGTGAAGTGAGTAGGTGCTGGGTGAAGTGAGTTTTAGTTTTTCCTGAACAGTTCAGAGACCACTGTGTGTCATAGTGATATAACTTCATACTCTTCAGATAGCCTCTTCTGTTTGGGGGTAACATTAACTTTTTTATACCTGAGACAGTAAACCCCAGGGAATTTCCCTCCCAAGTGTACAGAAGGAAAAATCAGGACAATTAACTTGCTTTTATTTTTGGTTAGTTTTTTTCTTAGTGAGTTATGAAAAATTAAATAGTTAAAATTGGACTGTATATAATATACTGAGCTTTCTCTGCTGAGAGGTGCAATGTTGTCCTTCTCAGTAGGAGGACAATTTAGGCTGTAAATAAAATGAGTTCGCTGACTTGTCCAGGGACTGAAGGGACGAGTGGGAAAGGAGGGACCAGCACAACCTGCACAGACCCAATTTTTATTCACCAAACCTACCCTTGTTTCTGCAGCTCCACACAATTTAAAGACATATTGTAGCATGTACATGTGGATTCTATTGAATAAACTCCATATCTGGTGATGTGGGGTTTTTTTAATATGGTTTATATGATCTGTAATAGATAGCCTTACCCCTTCCTCTCATGTTTGAAAAAAAATTGTAGTGGCTGCTGATGCTGTTTTGTAATGTGCTTTTTTAACATCCTGTTCTTCAAATGTGAAGCTCAGGAAAAAATCTTTTATTTTAGTGGCAGCAAAATGCCTGAAGCTTGGATTCCTTGAAAAAGTGAAAATGCTTTGTGACATGAATGCAATTTACCCTTAACATTCTCTGTACAGTGCTCTCTGATCTGTTTGCTTCCCACGTACTTTGAACCCCATTGAAAATGCCTTTAGGTCCCACTTGGTAACACTCGTGAGCCAAAGTGTGCTGAACTTCTGGAAGATGATCAGAATGGTCTACAAAAAAATCACACACCTGAGCGTTCAGAAAGGCTTGGGAGCGATTGCTTTTTTCCAGAGCTGGCTTGCAATTTCAGATTTGATTACGGTTTCCCTGCTTGGATTTATGTGTACATATTGAGGATTCATTTTTGGCAGGTCTCTACTTCTGAATATTACAGAACATGCGAATTCAGACATGAAAATATATTTTGAAAGGTGGTATTTTGATTGATATTTCCTTGAGTTAAGTTATTGTATGAGAGCAAAAGGAAGAAGAATAATGATGAAGCAAAAATGATCCTACAGATATATGTAGGAAGTTGTGAGGAGGAGATGCTGACTTAAGGGGAAAAAAAGGAAAAAAAATCTAGTAATGGTGCACCTGATTTTGGGTCTTTTTGTTGGGGTTTTTTGTTTGTTTCATTTTTCTATAGTTGCATAACTTGGTGTAAGGTATGACTATGATTTTGCATATGATTTTCTTCTCTTTTAAATTTTTGTGGAAAAATTAGACCATTTGGATAATTTTCCTTTAGTCAATTTCATTAGAAGCAGCCTATGCTAATTGCTCCCGAGGAGGGAACAGATGCTGTAAATACAGTAGCACATGTTTAAATACAATACATCAGGGAAGGATGGCTATTTTATGTGTAATAGCATTACGTAGAAATAAGTAATGAAGAAGGAAATTACGTAGAAATAAGCAAGACTGTCCACTTGAAACAATTTGAGCACTGTCAGTGTTGTGTTGCCCACAGGTGTGCTCTCAGGACCACTTTGTGCTTGCCTTGAATGTTCTTATAGCTTATCACAGGCTCTGTCCTGTGACCTACACCCAAGTTCAGCTGTATTTAGGAAGTCTTTTGTTCCCCTCTGCAAGGCAGTTCAGTGTACAGACAACATGTTGTCTAAAGCATATATTCTGTAACCAGTTACAAATTATTCATCTTTTGTGCTGAGACTGAAACAATTTGTCAGTGTCCACTGTCAAAACATTTTGTTTTACTACATGCCTTATATGATTTCCTTCAAGCCTTGTGACCCTTAAGAAAAAGTAATGAACAGAAAGGACTAGAGTGGTATTTTTATTGTAGTTGTGCTTGAAAACTCCACCCACAATTATGGTTCTGCTCTCTCACTTTGTGTGTGGAAAGAGGCAAAACTTGATCTTCTTAAAGTCTCGTTACACAAGACTCTGAGATTAAAAAAAAATAGTATTGCTTGTTTTGCAGAGAGAGTAGAATGAAACTCAGAAGAAAAAAAACCCAAACACACAGAGAGGAAATTTTCATTGCCTCAACACAAGGAGTTTAGATGTTTAAAATTTTACAATTTCAGGTTCTGAACAGTCATCCTTAAGTGTCCCCATGGCAGTGGGCTACCTATGTATATCTTCTCTGTATTTCAATCATCTAATAATTGATGGACAAATTTGATGATGCCGGCTGAGGATTTTAAGTTTTGGGTATTGGGATATGTGCTTGTAGTTGATTTAATAAAGGTTACATAAGAAATCTTTGGCAGAGGTGGGAAAAACCTGAGTTTCAGTGTGTAGTTCAAAGCATCTCTTCTCTGTGTCCCCTTGGTTTTCCATGTAGTTTAAATCTATGCCATGATCACTGGATTGTTGGAAAACATTTGTTCAGTTTGGGGCTCCTACTGGTAGAGGACCACTCTAAGACATAACCCACATCTTATATTACAGCTGGTACATAAGGAATTGTGGCTTGGCTTCTAGCTTTGGATCTTATTGTTTGAACTTGAAAAAAACTTTTCACATTTAAATATAATATACTGTTCTTTTTCAAAGTTGTTTATCATGTGTATTTAAAGTATAAATGGTACTATTTCGTTAAGCTATTCTGGTCTAGAACCTTTATTTGTACCTTGCCCAAATCTTACTGTTACAAGTCAAAAAAAAGAAACAACCCACTTGAATAACCCATCCTTGGAAATAAGACATGACTTTGAAATGTTTTTTAGGCCTCAAAAGTATTTGTATTAATCTATTTGCCATTAAATATACATTTTTGACACTATAGTGGGAATAACTTTCATGCCAATATTGTAAATTAGTAGCAGGAATTTTATTGTGATCTGTATAGACACAGAAAGGCATTACTTCCTAATAATCTTCTCTTCCCTTGTATGCCCACTGTTATGTTCTTTGCTCCTGTGGAATTCTTATCCTGCAGACTGTGAGAATCTTTTCTCCACAATACCCTTGTGCAGCAAGTTGGCTGCATCATGTTTATAAATAGAGACTGTTGCAGCACAGTCTGAGTCTCCAGAGCTTCTGTCTACTAATGTGAGCCTTGGCCATCACTTCTCTTGCTTCTTATCACTGACTACTTATCAAACACTTCCGCTGGATTTGTAAATTTTCAGGGGAGAAACTGTTTCAGTTCAAGAAATAGTGCAAAATTGGTCTGAGACTTGAAAGGGTTTTTTTTTCCTTTCTTCTTTGCCAAATGCAGTAAAATTTTACCATGTGTATATTTTTGAGATTCTTCAACTTGCAAAGTCTGAAAAGGCACATGAACTCTTTGCTGTGAGAGCTGGTCCCTCTCTTTAGGAAGATACCGGAATGTCAGTCGTGGGGGTGCTTGGATAGGCTTAGAGTAATAAAGTGTGAAAGGAACCACCACGAATATGCTTGTTATTAAAAAAATAAGGATTTAGCACCTGCTTGTACTCCATTGGAAATCTGGTGCCTGAGCCTAACTTGTGTGGCTGGCTCACACTGGACATGCCTCCCAGATCTTCCAGATCCCCGTCTCCAGCTCTGTCCTTAGCACATCACCAAGCAGGTCCTTTGGGAAAGCCATGCTTGGCTCCAAGTCTCCTTGTATTTAGCACTCGGTGGAAAGTGGAAAGCCTCTCTTCTTGCCTGGCTCGGCAGGAATGCCAGATGTGGGGCCACGGGTGCACGTCAGGAGTTTGCCCTCGAGCCTTTGGTGCAGCACATGGAGCTGCTCCCAGGCGTGTTCCCTCTGCTCGGCACGAATACCTGCCCATGGTGCCCTCTGGAGTGATGTGTGGCTCCATGGGGAGCCACAGTGTGTCTGCTGCTTCCCTCAAAGGCCGATATTTGGCTTTGTGTTGTTTTCCAGTGGGTTCTCACAGGAATCACTCCCTCTGGAGCATGAGGGGGAAAGGTATGCAGAGCAAGTCATATTCTCAGGGGCATGGGGCTCTGTGGGTTGCTGAAGGCCTTATTTTCTGTAAGAAATAGCTGTTGTGAATGAAACTAACAGATATAGAAAGAATTAAGTCTGAATAGCTTTTTTTGTTGCCTGTCATCTGGGGAATTTTTTGGTTTTCCCCTATTGCTAAGCCAGTTAGAGAAACAAGGGTCTCTGACTCTCCCTTATGGATATTTTGTATAACCCATCAGACCTGAAGTTGTGCTATTCTAATGTAAGAATCACTTTATTTTTCTGTTTCACATCTCTTCCCATGCTTTCTTTTCAATGACATCTGAAAATTTCCAGATTTAAATGGCAAAATCTGTAGTGTAGGAGCTTATTAAATACAAAACAAAAGGACTATATATATTGTTTTGAAGCTATTACAAGGTAACCAAATACTATAATCCCTATTTATGTGATGGAGAAATGGAGACACAGACTTGTGCAAAACTGTAAAGAGTTTTGGGATGCTACAGATTTGGAACACAGAAGTTTTCTTGGCCCTATGCCCCAACCACCAATAAATAAGGCTTTTTCTTATTAGAGCTCAAATATAACTTGAGCTTTTGATCTAGCACTGAAGGAGAATCCTGGCCTTGATTTGAAGATGCATTTAGTAACCTTGTGTTCTTCCATAACTTATTTGTGACAAGCAGATTTATCACCTTATGTTATGTAAGAAGAAAGCTGGCATGTGAGATGCTCCATAAGTTGTAAGGGTAGGAAGGAGATCCCCCCACTCCCAGTTCAGCCTTCAAAGTGCCAGATTTGTCTGTGGGAGAATATGCAGCGTTTGGGGATGCACCAATATGAGCTTTTTCCTGCATGTGCCATTTAAATATTAGGTTACATCCAGTCATTCCATTCTGTTAAAGTAATTCTGGTTTCAATGCTGTTCTTGTCAAATGCCCCTGTCAGAAAGGTTCTTGCTCTCTGCCAAAGCTCTGGTTTCTGCAGCAGGCCAAGCCCTAGTTTTTCTAACAGCCCTATGTGCTGTGCTATGTCCAGACTTTGTGTTGTTGCATGTTCCAGATGGCTTCAGGTGGCTTTGATTGATAGTATGCAGAGTACACGCTTCCCTGTGTGGTTAGGGAGTGCTCAGTGTGTGCATTACTACAGGATCCTCCCTTTTCTGCTTCTCATAGTCACAGAATCACTTAGGTTGGAAAAGATCTCCAGGATCATCAATTTAAACCTTTGATTGATCTCCACCTTGTCAACCAGACCATGACACCAAGTGCTATGTGCAGTCATTTCTTGAACATCTCCATTGAAGGATGACTCCCCCACCTCCCTGGGCAGCCCATTCCAGTGCTTAGCAATCCTTTCTGTGGGAAGAAATTCCTCCTGGTGTCCAACCTCAACCTTCCCTGGTGCAGCTTGAGGCCATGTCCTCTTTCCCTGTCCCTGGTTGCCTGGGAGAAGAGACTGCCCCCCATTTTTCTACACCTGCTTTTCAGGTAGTTGTAGAGAGTGATAAGATGTCCCTAAGACTCCTTTTCTCCAGGCTGAACAATCCCAGCTCCCTCAGCTGCTCCTCATAGGACTTACATCTACCTTGAGTGTCTGTCTTCTCGTGGGTCCCTGGAGCTGTCATGGTTTGCACCAGCTGAGACCTCACCTGGTATGTACTGATTTTGCAAGAGCAGTCCCAGCTGGGGCGGTGAGTTCTGGCTGTCTATGTGTCTGATACAAGCAGAGTAGAACACTTCTAAATTTGACTCACCTATAGCAATTGCTTTAGCAAACACCAAAATAGCTCAAAATACTAGAAAAGTTTTACAAGCTATTCACAGGCTTAAAATGCTTTTATGTACTGAAAAAAATAGTGAGCCTAAATGCAGCCATTCTGGGAATTTTGATGTACTCCTAATGTTTTACCAAAGATGTGGTTGCACTGAAATGCAGAACTACACATTTCAATTGCAGTTTCCAGGCATTAAATTTTCTAACCTCTTCCAGGGTTTGTCGTAAGGGAATTGTGCAGCATTTGTGATTTCTTGTACGGACCTGGAAGGGTTAATAACTCTTTTGTAAGTACCTGAGATTTTAGTAGATGATAATTTTCTTGCCTATTTCTGAATGCCACTTTGAACTTCAGATTAATCTCCTAAACACTAAGGGCTTTAGGAACTCCTGGGATGCGAATATTTGTACCTATTGTGGCTTATTTTTTCATTCCCTTTATGGACATTCAAAAATGAATACGGATAAATGATCAGATTAAAAGCGAGTGTGACTGAGCCTTCTATATGGTCGGGGAAGATACAACCCAGCTGTAGAGGTGAGCTTATTGCAAAGTACTTTTATTTACATGCTCTTTAGTTGCTGGTACTATTGCAGCTCTCTGCTATTACCTGTAGTGTCTTGTAATTAAAGTAGGAAAGATGCTGGGAAGTACTTTTTGCATCTTTAAATTATTAGTTCTGAGTTTGCTGGTGTTCCACAATTTAATCCTGCAAATGCTGAGGTTTCCAGTAGAGGTCAGGATGACATTGTCAGATATTTTGTAAACGCATTTACCTGAATAGGAACCAACCAAGACTTACTCTCACAGGCAAAACGTTTGGGTGGGGTTTGTTTTACCTTTTTAACATGCAGATAAAGCACTGTATAATTAGTTTGGTTTCCTCTGGACTTCGTCAGCAACTTTGTAAAGTTTGATGGCATACATTTCTAGCTTCTTCAGAAACTGTGATAGTTGGGAATAAGGAAAAACAGCGGGAAGGGGATGAGCCTGGACTAATGCTGCTGTTGAGGTGAAGGTCTGTTACAGTGCAAATGTTAAGACTAGGGGGCCTGAGAAATTGGTTTAGAATAGTTTTAATTTTTTATACTGTATGTAAATTTTTACATAATACTTGTATATATGCATATATACATGCATATCACACATACCTACACAGATGTATTTATATATATCAGCATACATGTATTTCTGTCTAAGACTGTGCTACACACACACAGCAACAGCACTTAAGCAGCTTTTGCTTTGGCAACTCATCTCTGCTTTTTCATTGTACCTACTGTCTCCTGGCTTTAGTCAAATAACAGATCTGGCTGAAAAAGTAACCCTATGGAGTAGAGGAAAAAAGATATGTTTGGGGCTTTTTTTTCAGCCACATCAATTATGTCATTGGCTTTGCAGCACAGCCATGCAAATAAATATATCCACCCAGTGCACTGTGCTGCTGGTGGAATAAGAGATGCCTAAGCTGTCTTGATGACTGGAAAGAGCTAGGGAACGTAGTTTGTATTTTGAAAAATTAAATCTTCTTCTAGACTCTGGAAAACAGTTTTCTGACTGGGGTAGATTTTGTGGCAGGTTCTATAATGCAGAACCACAAAGTCTGTGTAGCCTTGTGTGCTTGCGCTCTGACGTAACACTGTGGATGTGCTTGTGCACAGGCATACTGCAGAACAGCTTCACTTCATTTGTTTTGCACAGTTCACTGCTGGCTGGCATTGCAGTATATGTTTCTATTTTCAGGTTTATGTTGCATTAAGATCTCAAATAGGTCTACAGATGTGCTCGTGCACACACTACACACAAGTTACCTGTGTTGTATTTAATGCCGCCTTGTGGTTACAAGGCTGTGGCATTCGGGCTCCACGTACTCACTGGCACACTGATTAGTGGCACATCAGCAATTTACAGGTTTCACACATAAACCCTTTTGTAAAATGTGTGTTGTTCTTCTCTGGATGTATGTAGGGATCAGCTCTTGCAATCCAGCCTTCAGTGGGCATCCACTGCAGGTGCACTCATGTCACCACTGTTCAGCATCTGTGTTCCAAAAGAGCTGGAGCAGCTTGTTTTTACTGCCCATTAGACAAAATGGCTTTCTCCACTTTCGGTAGAAACCATCTACAAAAACACATGAAAATTCCAGGCCCCAAAATATGGCTTGGTTACCTAGACAGGACAAAATCACGTTCACCATCTCTGAGTGTATAAAGCATTATGGAGGAAAAAAAATAGCTGAAGGTGAGGTGCAATAAGATGACTATGAAATGAAGTCTGTTTTTCCTGATGTCTGTTCTAAATTATCTTGGCTTTAAAGGTTTTATCAGACTATGACATACTTTCCAAGAGATGTAGTGAAAGTTCATATTGCTGGTGACATTAATAGCTAGACTGGAAAAATCACTTTGAATGCTTATAGGGAATAAACCGAAAAGTTCAGTGAGACATACGAGGTTGCTCAGTTGGTCTTTTTTGATCTCTTTATTGTGACAAAATCAAATATCATGCTTTGTCACTCCTGTATTAGGAATTATTTTGTGTTTACATAGATGTTTCATCTTTGAATTGGAAAAAGGATATTTTGAAATCAAACAGTTCTGGACCAAGATGGCAGCAAATGAAATTAAACAATGCTGTCTCACATTATCTACTCCATAATTTATCATAATAGGGAAGCACGGTTTACAAATTGCAAGGTCACCTTGCATTTTAGGGGTTTTCTTACCAAAAAGGGGCTCTCTTTCCTCCTAGTGATTTTTACCATTTAAGAAGCCTGCCTAACTGAGTGATGAAAACATACTTATTTTCACATAAATCCTTAGAGAAGGTCATTGCCCTACTGGGCATTAAATACAGTTATTGGGTGAAGAACAGTATTTCCCTTAAACTCAAGGATGTTCAGCCCATTAAGACTAAACTACTTCTTCTGAGATGAAAAATGTCTGGGTGCTTGAAATTCAGGTTTATCTCGACTAATCAACTGTTAAAAAAAGCAATTCTGTATCAGAAGTACATGGCAGGCTTTATTTACTTATTTTGCTTAAGTGTATTTTTAAAAGAGGTGTTGCTAGTAGATATTTCAGTGGCCCTTGGGCTACTTAGGCTTTATAAAGAGCTCCACCTGAGACATCTTTAGGGTGTTTAGCCCAGTTGTTTTTTAGTTCTTGTCTGTCTCTGCCTGGTGTTTGCCCTCAGTGTAGGAATACAAAGCTCTCTCAGGTACTGCCAGCTTTTATTCTGTTGGGTTTAAGCAGGCTGTGTTCCTGCAGAGGCCTCCCAGAAGAGTCCCACAACTCCCCTGCTTCCCCTGATAGCTATTTTCTGTCACCAGCCCAGCTTTAACTCATCTTCCCCATAAATGGCACACTTTCAGATGGCCTCGCACAGCGGCACTCCTCCTGTGTTGTTGCAGGCCCAGCTGGCTCTGAGCAAGGCAATGTTGATGGTTACAGTACTCTGTCAAATGGGTACCAGTACTCGAGTCCTCCTTGCCGTTATTTTCCTGACTAGCTGCCTTCTTCTATGCCTGAGTACATGGCCTTTTGTCTGACTATAAAGCTATCATCCCATATTCACCATTTGGAGGCCTTGATCTCTCGTAATACTCCAGGTAAACATTTTCCATGGTAACTGGCATCATGCACATCTTGGCAGCACCTAGCACATAAGATAAGGAAGAAGGTTCTGTTTCAACTTTGCCAGCTTCTAATCTTGCTGACCAAGTTCTCCTCTCTTCTTGACTCTTGGGTAGGCTTTTTTTGTGGTTGGTTGTGTGATTTTTTTTCTCATTTTATGCCAGTAGCTAGGAAACAACTCACTCTAGGTTGTTTGGGATGTATAAAGATGAAGCATGTATTTTCCTTCCTGGTTAAAGCACCGAGTTAACATATCGATGAAGAAGATATTAAAGAAATAAAGCTCAAAAATATTTGTAAAAGAGTTCTACTTCATTCTGGAAAAAAATACCCACTTATTTCTGCAATATACAAAGTACCTGTTTTCCAGGGTAGGGTTTTAGGAATGTTCTCTCTTGAGGAAACACCTACTGTAATTATAGTTATTGTGGTTATTGCTGAGTAGTTACTCAGCACTGTTCATCTTCTGATTCAAATTCAAAGATCTGATTTATACTTGAGTTTTGTTACATATACATTGCAGTCTTACTTCACTTTTCTGAATTCCTTTGCAGAGAAGCAACAACACTTACATTCTTATTATTTTTAGTTTGTTTTTGAAATATAAACTGAAAATGACACAGACCATCAAGGGAACAGACTCAGCTCCTATCCTGTTTTTTCTTCCCAGATCCCTAATTTGTAATTTTGAATATGGCCTCTTATATTTCAGATCCACAAAGTAGTCACCCTTTTTTACCTCTTATGTCCTAATAGCATCCACTGAAGTATTTCTAAAGACAGGTTTTTTCTGAAATAATATACTCTTTCACACATGAAACAGTAGTCTCCTCTTATCCTGCTTTCAAATTCAGTTTGTTTAGTACATCAGATTTTTAATAACCAAAAAGTTGTGCATAAGTGGCACCATTTTGATAAAAAGAATATAGTCTTTATCACTATTCTCAGATCATGTTTTGGACAACAAATGTAAGCTATATGTCTTAAATCTTGAATGTTTGAGTGCATTTTTGTGGGGAACCTTATGAGCATAAAAAAATATTAAATTCCATTGTGTCCAGATCTGCGTTGAGCTCTTATTGTGTTTACTGTTGCCCCATTCCATATGCTTCCTATTTCTGTGCATCTGCCTCCCAGTTAAATGTTCATTAATATGTACATCTGCAGAGGCTCTGCTTGCTTTCATCCAATGTGAAGGATTAGATGTTTTAAACCATATACATTTTTAGCTTACTTTTCTTCTGAACTGCCAAAAGAAGCACAGAATTAATGGAAAACTCAGAAGTGAAAAGAGATTACAGTATTGGAAAAACTTTGAGACGCAGAAGTCTTTTTAATTTTGGAATGGCTTCTGTTTTATTTGCATTTGTTTTTCATTGTTTTGTATTCATTGCAAATGTAAATGTGTATGACAATTTTCATTATACAGTATGGGACTGAATGTTGTCTGGAGTAGTTGATGTTCTTCCAAGAAAGCTCCTTGTTAGTAAGTGAACCTCTTCAAAAGTCTGCCAATTGTGGAACTGATTACAATGGGAAGCAAGTGATCCACTTTACCACTGTGCTCAAGGACAATAAATTTACCCCTGCCATTGACACCTTAAGTAAATCATGGGCTGTACGTGTTGTGTCTGTCTTCAAATGAACTCGCACTGAAAATCTGACTGTGTAAGAAGATGTAACAAATGCTCACTGGTATAATGATTGGTCTCTGTTCAGTACTAGAAGCACAGAACTAATGCCTAGAATACAGAGGCTGAATTGTTACTCCTAAGGACAGAAAAAAGAAGAAATATAACCATTACTTCAGGTCACCACTAAGGTCACTGACAGCACAGCATGGGGGATTCAAGTAGAGCAGCATGACTGTGACTCGCTCATGGCTGTGAAAGAGATCTTTAGTCCCCATTGCCACTATGTGATTAAATTGGAAGAAGAGAGAATACATTCTTTTGTATTTATTTACTTTTTAAAAAGGAAAAAGAAAATTTGAAAAATGAAATTTGAAAAGAACCCATTATAAATTAACATTGCTGTTGGTCCTGCTGTTTACTGTTCCATGAAGATGTTGTCTGTTAAATTAAAATCAGGGGTGAGTGGGTTGGTGGGTGGACCCCTCTGCAATCTATGCACTGCTTGCTTTAATAATTAGATATGGTCCTGTTGTCACACTGGAGTCCAGCTTTTATCATTCTTGGCAGACAGAGCAGAGCAACACTCTGGCACTTGACCTGCCCATAAAAACTTGAACAGGAAACAGCAATAAATAATCCATTCAAAAGGCCCTTGAGAAAAGCATTACACTTGGTTCCTTATAGGAATTGCACATTAGTCCAGTGAGAAAGTAGGCTCTTTCAAAACACAAGCTTTGTATTGCTAGCACTTTAAAAAAATTTTTTTTTTAATGATCAAATGTCCTAATGGTAGCTTGGAAGATAAATTTTTTGTATATAGAAGGTTCAAATTGTTCCCAGTTTTATTCCTTTTAAACACAGAAATAAACTTACGGCCTATATACACACATTCAAACAGCATTTCAAACAAAGAGCAAACCAGCCAACATCTTCCTCCAGAGTTGGTCTTTGCGTCTTTCACATGAGGACCTTGATTCTTCTTGTTCCACTTTCCATGGCAACCTTCATCCTGCTGAAGTGACCTAAGAGTTTGACCCCAAATCCCCTCACCTCAGTCAGAACACCTCTGTTAACTTGGGGCCTGTTCATTGAAATTGGCATGAGGTGCAAACACTGCTCCATTTTCTCTGGAAATTTCTTTCCTCAGTTTTTGAAGGAAGTGGCAGAGTATTTAATTTCCTGCTCTAGCCTGAAAGAAAAGACTGATTCTGTTTGTATTTATTGCAACCTATTTATAGTCTTTGACGATGTGATCCGTTCCACAAGCATTTGCTTTAATCTTTATCTTTTCTCATGAAGTGAATTAGAGAACTAAGGACATCATTTGTAGTGGGTTTAGTCACACAGTAATTTTTTTCATGTGTGTACAATAATCTATTTTTCATGTTCATTTCAGTGCCCTGAATGAATCTATACTACTTGGTAAAGGAAAAGGAAAATGTTTAATATTTGCCAAGAATAATTTGAGACAAAAGAGTTTGGAAAGACTACTATCACGCTTATTACCTTTATTAAATTGAAATTTTATTACTAAAATACAGAGTTGTTTTGTTGGGTTTTTCAATTATTATTTCCACTCATGACTCATGTAGTCTTTGTTTCCAGCTCTGCTAACTTTTAACTGTAGACTTGGAAATTTTGGAAAAAAAACCAAACGAAGCTTTTTTTTTTTTTTAAGGTTTATTTTTAATGAGATTAAACGATAATCATTTTTTCCCCTCTTTAGAAGCCAAACTCCTAGATTTTTGGCTGTTTAGATGGGTCAGGCTTATTGAAATTATTCTCTTGGCTTGCTGAAGATACATGTATTTAAAGATCAGGACAGTGATTGCTCAAACCAGAAATTCCATGAAATATTTTTTCAGTTTGGCAGGAATGCTATATTTGAGAAAGGAACAGTGCGAGATACAGAGAAGATTGATAAAGTTCTAGATCTTCCAGTCTTGGTCTGGTCTGAGTTCAAAAGTTGCAAACCTAAATGATCATATATCTTGTCTTAGAGAGGAACAGAAACCAATGTCTCTATTTGTTTGTACTTTTTTTTTTTTCATTTATTTCTGTACTTAAGCCTCCCAAAAAGCCCCTAGAGTAACTAATGCAGAAAGGTACTTAGGACCAGGTTAACAGTGTCACAGTTTCAAATAGTTGGATAAGTTGATTAATTTCTGCAATGTTATGATTTCTAATATGGTGCACATTCAAGGTGACAGCGAGGCCCGCACTCAAATGGGCTTTGAACCATCTGAGGTCTTTAGCTGGCAATGGGGTCCATCTTCTGACTGTCCTTGCAGACCAGGTGGAAATAGATACTCAGTACCACAGGATTCTTGGGGTGTCCTGTGCAGGGCCAGGAGCTGGACTCGATGACCCTTGTGGGTCCCTTCCAACTCAGTGTGTTCTGTGATTATGGGACTTGCATGAATTTGCCTATTTTGCATAGGGGCATGAAAGTGGTGCTAGCCAAAGATAAGGTGGTCTATGGTCACCACTTGCACCCTCAGTGAGCAGCCTCGTCCCAGCCATGTCCCTGCTGAGATTTGCTGGTAGGGCTGTATTAGTGCACTAAAATATTGCATTTATGTGCTTCACTGCTCTCTCCTTCTTCTTTTTCTTAAGCAGAATATTATGAACAGCTTGAATGCCTTGAAATTCTGGTAGTCTGTATGGTTTTCAACCAGAATTAAATGCATGACTGATTTGGTAGCAAGGACAGGTAAAACCATTGTATTCTGCCTAGTATATATTTGTTAGCATGTTAGTTATGTATTTAATTTTTCAAAATTTCCATTAAATGTTTAAAAACATTTGTGTTTGTGGCTTTTGCAAACATCTACCCTTGATATATATCTAATTTATTTTTTTGAGAGGTTTACCCTTCTACCAAGTATTTACTTGCCTACATGGAATTCATAGGTTAGTGGAGAACTCATTTGTTTATTTACTAATTTTCTTGGTTATTGACTATGCAAAAGTTTCCACTAATGAGAATTCTTCCCTGTTGTGAATCATTAATACATTAAGTACACTTCAGATTCCTCCAGTAATGATACAATGAGAATTGCTTAGCTGATTTAAATGACACAGATGTAGTACTAATTATACATTTTAAATTGGCAACAAACACAATTAATTTACTGATTATCAAAAACAAAAGTAAACTATTTTTATCACAGTAATTTGGTATCATTTATCACACAACCATTTTCTTTGTGTAATATTTATGCATTTGACAAACCTACAAAGAAATATGTAATTAGACCTGTTTCATCCATCGCTGGCTGCCTTTTAACCAGAGGTTTTACGTGAAAATCTTACAAAGACACTACGAAATTAACCAAATCATAGTGGTGCCATCTATTAAACCAACAAATGGAATTTTTTTGTTAGTAATTTATGTGGATTATCAAAATTGAATTTTTTTAATTTAACTTAGGTTCCTGAAGGTATTTTCCATAGCTCTTGTTTGGGTGGTGGTTTGTTTGATTGTAGTTTAGCAGAACTGTCTGTGTCCGATTGCAAATTGTTTTGTAAAAACTCTAAACAAAATTAATTTATAGGCATTTTTGAAGAGAAATGCCTCAAACAATACTGCACAAAATAAAAATACCTCTCCCCATAGTAGCAACAATCCCCTCTCTTAAATGCTTTGTGCTTGGGAAAGTTTGGAATTATTTGTCCACGGATTTGGGAAATCAGAGTGAGGCCAATGTTTGATTTTCATTTAAGCCTAGATTGTGGGCACTAAAAATCAGCAAGCATCAGAAATCTCCATATGAAGCCCTGTTATCAAGTTATTTATTAAACACTGTCTTTAGAGAGCTTTATCCTGGTGTCCACAGTGCCATGGAAACTTGCCAGGTGTATGGCATCATTAAAGTAGTCTTTGAAGTCTATATTAATACAGGATAGACATGAATATCTTGGAAGAGGTTTTAATTGTTGGCTCTGGTATAATTCTTTACACTGACTGTAGAACCAGGAATTAAAAACAACAAGCCACAAACCAAGCCCCCACCTTTCAGATTCCCCCTCCTCAATCCAACAGAGGCAAAACTCCCTCTCTTAGATGCTTATTCTGTATTTTCATGTCACTGGTCTTTCTAGAGGAAAGGTCTATGAGTCATGTTTTTATGGACTGAAAGGTCTTTCAGTTCATTTAAAAATGGTGTACATTTTCAGGTAGTGGCTAGAAAAGCAAATTTTACCAGAACACATGATGTTGCTTGATCTGTGCCTTCATCATGCTTGAGATCCTCATTTTAGTTGAGAACTCGGTTTTGTTTTCCGTTGAGTTTTTCTAAGTCAAAAATGTTGCTGCTTGATTTTTCTAGGTGTGTGATGGGTGCAAGGGGATTATGAAATCCCCTATTTGGAATGGAATTTGAAGACAAAAAATCCTACTCATCAAGATTTTTTTTCCACTCTGGACATTATAATTAATTTACAGAAAACAGTAATGTATCTAAGTGGAGCATGGGATCTCCTGAAGAGAGTACAGAATTTAGTTTCTTTGGACACCATCAACAGCAGTGCTAGTGATGACAAGTGCCAGCAGCAGCAGCAGAGTTCTTGTCCCAGGTGAGCCCAGGTGCATTTGAAGGAGGTGCTCATCCATTCTCTCTTCTAGCATGTTTATTTGCCCCTTATCATCTATCTGCATCTAGAATCACAGCCATGTACCAAGAACCATTTTTCCATCTGTTTTCTCAAAGTATTCTTAAAAAACCCCAGACAACGGTCCCCCCCCCCCCCCCACCAACTTGTCTTACATTTTCAACAATGAATCACCTACTCAGGGAGGAAAAGCATTTATTTCTGTTTTATAAAATATTTATTTCTGCATTTATTTATTTCTGCTTTGTTAAATGTGAGTCAGGTGGTGGGCACTTCCACAATGTGTTTTCTTCCTAAATGTAATTTATTTATCCTTGTTTTTTTATTTCTTTTTAATTTTTTTTTTTTAATCAGGAGGGAAGATGGATAGTGGCAAGTGTACAGGTGGGGACATGCACTTATCTGGAAACAATTAATATTCCCTTTTAAAAGTAGAAAATAGCAACTTCATTATGTAATAAAATTTCACTGTGCTATAGCTTTAAAAAGAAATATGCAGTTGTTCTTGAACTATTAAACTATATGTATCACTGATTTATCCTGTTACCAAAAGGATTTCATGTGTCACTTGGCAGAATGACAGCTTTTCTTCCCAGTCTATTGTATAATTGTGTTTTGTTAGCTGTTTTTGTTTTATAAATACTGTGCTGAAGGGATCTCTGAAGATCAAGATTTTTGAAGCACTATTTTACTTTGCTGTTCTTTGATGTTGACCTTCCTCCACTCCCCTCACAGCAACAAGCACAATATTTTGTTCTCAAAAAGTTACCAATTCTATGTCAGGAAAAAAAACCATCTATTTTTCACATCAGAGTTTTTGCAAGCAGGCCGACTCCATTCCAGCAGATTCCTCACTGAAACTCTCCTGAAACAATTTTCCCAGAAAAAAGTAGGCTCATGAAAATTTTCTTTGCTCGAAAATCTGCAGAGAGGCTCCAGTGCTATCATTCTTCATGTGCCTGACTACACAAGCTTGGAACACTGGCATTGGTATTTGTTATATTTCCTTCCGACAATTTCCCCTTCTAGCAAAAGCAGTGACACAGAGTCTCTGCCTGTACATTTAGAATGAGAAACTTCTCCTGTAATATTTAATTGAAATCCTTCTTATTGAAAAATAATTGAATAAGTTCTTATCTTGTATTTTGGTAGTTACGGAGAGAAATTATTTGTTGACTGCTTTAAAACAAATTCTTAATATTGTTCTTAAAAACTCTGCTTCTAAGCCTTTGCTTCTCTTTATCTTGTCTTCATCATACTGAACATATCCAGTTCCCTTAACCCGTCTGCCCAGATCCTGCTTGTGAAACATCTTGTCAGTCTTAAGGCTTCCCTCGGGGTTCTCTGCAGCCTCTCTGCCTTTCTTGCAGAGAAATGGTCCAACCCAATAGTGTTTCAGCTGAACCTCCTCATTGCCAGGAGAGAAGAAAACTTCCCATGTCTTTCCCATGACACTTGAAAAACAATTTTTCAGATTGACATTTTACTAGTTTTGCACCGGCATTCAGTTTTTTGCTTCTGCTCAGTTGGAGCTGCTGTAACATCAACATTGTTTCAACTACTGCTTAGCCAGGTAGCTAACATTTCATATTATGTTTTCATTTTTTTGAAGTGAAATATTTGATTTTTGCCTTCATTGAATTGAATCCCATTGCTATTACTGCTCTGACCCGATTTCTGGAATTAGTGTGAAATCTAATCCTGCTCTTGAGGCTGCCTGCAACCCCTCCCAGTTCAGTGACAGCCATAAATGTTGTAACTTATCTTCTATCCAAGTTGTTAATGAAAATATTTAAAGTTTACCAGATTTTTGCCAAGACCTTGCATGGTACAACCCTCAGGTTTGGCAGTGAACCCTTCCTTTGGGAACTGCTCCTCAAATTATGGTGAATGGCTTAGCTTTTCTAATGGCTCAGAATTAGATGCATGTATATTCTATTTTGTACTTCTTTAAAGAGGTGCACCTGAGCAGGTGAGGTGCAAGCCTCAGAACATTTGTGCTGGCAGTGCCTGAGCATGCTGAGCTGGAGGGAACCTCTGGAGAGGGAGCAAGCACAGAACTGCTCCTAAGAGGTATGCCATAACAAGTGCAGGAGAGGCCTGTTTGCCAGTCTGGCTTCCCAGTGTGACCACTTTCTGTGGTTTCACGTGTTGCAAAAACTTCATACCTGGTCTCTCCTGGGCCCTTACAAAAGTGGCATCTGGTGGCTGGAAGTTGTCAGCCCTGCCTATTATTGTTGAATTTATACACTAAGAGGAGCAGTTGTGAGCTTTAGAAATTTGTTATGCTGTAGACATAAATGTTTTATGAGATTTTTCTGACTACACCAAATGTAGTCTTCTCTAGAGAGATTCTCCAAAGCTTTGATCAGGGCCAGAGCCTGGTGTGGGATATAAAGACTTGAGGAGTTAGGGAGAAACCCTTGCACAAAGTTACCCTTGCCTGGAAACATGCTCTGCATTGTCTCATCCCAGTGGGACAGTGGGGCAGGGAGGGAGCTGGGGAAGGAGTCAGCATTTTCCAGCCTTCTTGCTTAGTGGACACCAGTGGATGACTTTTTCAGTCAGGATAACTTCCTGTTATTGAGTCGATGTTTAAACTATCTTCTAAGACATTGAGGGTAAATCAGAATGTGAAATTATATTCTAATTATATTCTGAAAACACTTGCAGCTGTCCTGGCGTCTTCAAGGTTACAATATTTGTCTCAAACCATTCAATCAAAAATGCTTGACCTGATGAGAGTTTGTGTGTTCTCACAAATAAACTATAATTTATACAAGAATATATTCTCAGCACATTTGAAAACTAAATAATCAAAATTATCTAAGCATAGGAAATTAATAGTCTGGCTTAGCTGTTGTCTTCTGGAATCTGGGTTTGCAACCTGATAGATTTTATAGCTCAGCTGACTAACTGATATAATGACATGGCCTTTTAGAATTGCCAGCTGTAGAACTAATTTTGGCTGGAGGAGTGGCCAGATGTATTCCTCACTGTCCTCAGTCTGAGCTGGGTTAGCAGGGACTATAAATAGCTTCATAAATGTTTTACTATGTCTACATTTTTGCACTGATGTAAAAGATAGGAGGATAGATTGTTCAGGTTCCTTGTGAGTAACACCAAACATGGTCAATTAAAAAAAAATTACCCTTTCTTTAAATAATTCCATTTTCTAATACTTCTGTAATGTCTCCCTTTTGGGCTGGCCAATGCTTGGTAATAGCACCATCCCTCTCTTCTTCAACTGATGTTGGTGCTGAAAAAATGACCAAAAAAAACCCGGTGGTTGCTTTGACTTCAGCCAAGAAAAGACTTTTATCATGGATGATTTTCTTGTCCGTGTGGTATTAACTTGAGAAGGACATGAACTACAGAAGTACCGTTGTTCAAACAAAAAGGGAATATTCTGTATTTCTTGCTTTTTTATCTGCTGATCTGAGCAGGAACCTCTGTTCTGGATTTAAATGCTGGCTTTCAACTGAAGAGAGATGAGTCTATGTTCTCAGTCCAAGTGCTTCCATCAGCCTTTGCCCAAGATGATTGCAGGTGTGCCATTAACTTAAACTCTAAGGTTGTTCATTGGCAATTTATGAATAGATGACAATATAGAAATCAAAAATTAATCTACTTTCATTTGAGTCCCATGGCTGCAAGAGAGAAGAATTTATGTTGGTTTGAGTCAGGGCGTCTTTTTCTCACAATGTTAAAAAACACCAAAAACCAACCAAACAAAAAACCCAATCAAAACCAGGAAAAATAAAAAGAAGTACCCCCCAAACATTTCTTCCTGCTATTCTGGGTACAAAACTGGGAATTTTAACTGGTAATCTACTTACTTTTCATTTTATTAATTCTTTCAAATAAAGCTAGCTTGCTTGTGCTCATTTGTACTTGTTTTAGGCAAATATAAGAGGTATTTTAAGGCTTTATGACTAGAAAAATCTGCAGCAATTAGTGACATAAGGTTCCTGATCTAAGTTTTGACTATAGCAAACTGAGCACTGTTCATTCCCTTCAAAAATCAGGAAGCCTTTACCTCAGTTTTACTGTGGTAAAGAGAGTTTAAGCATATTCTCAAAATGTGGTGTATGGGAAAGTGCTTTGCTCATTTATAAATACAGCCCTTAACTTCCAGTGTGCAGCTGCCCATCCTACTTATTATTCAGAGCAGAGATGGGATCTGTGACAGGTACAGGCCACAAAATCTGATTTCGTTTCATTCAAGTAACCATTTGGCTGTGCCATATTTATAATCAGATGGATTAGTGTTCCTTGGCTTTGCTCTTGGGTAGAAATCAGTCATCTTTTTAAAGACTCCTTGCCTGCTCTACAATTCTTGGAGAAGGCCAAAAACCCCACAAACAATTATCTTTGCTTTCCCTCCCTGCAAGCTGCACCGGCCTGTGTCACGGGTGTAACACTGGGACAAAAGTTATCCCTCTTTTCTGTCATATTTGAATGCCTTTTTTTATGTGTTAAAAGCACTGTCTCCTGCTCCAGTCAAAAGTGTTGAGGAAGAAGAGAAAGAGAGAAAGCTTTTTGGGTCATTTTCAGTGAAACAATTCTCATACCATCTATATATTACCACCTCCCATGGGTTTTGATCTGAGATTTTGTAAAGTTTCAGTTGTTTCAGATAATTTAGTTTCAAACTAGGAACACCCAACATCCAGGGGTCTCTGATGGATGACTTAAATTGAATAGTGAATGTATTTAATTTGTAACTCTCTCTATGTATGTTTTTCTTTGGAGCACTGTGATCAGGATTTCAAATGAAGGAAAATACAACTTATAAAATTTCTTATGTAAACTACATGCATTTTTCTTTTCTAAAGACAGCCTTTTGTCACTCAGACCTGATTTTCTTTATGCCTGTTCTTTTTCTTAATGTTATACCACTAAGACGCTGATGTCTTTGAACATTCTTGGTTTAGTCCTATAAAATAAAACAGATTATTTGCAATAGTTTCACATAATTAAAAATGACTATTATCCCATTTTTGGATAACTATTCAACTGAAATTTCATCCAGCTTCAGTTGAACTTATTTCAACTGAAATAAGTTGGTTAAAGTTGACTGTTTAAAAGCTTAATTTTTCCGATTTGACTATTTTACTATATCTTAAAGCAATGAAACAAAGAGTGAAAAGAAAGAAAACAGGCACAGGTCTGGTTCTTGGTGCCTCATATTGTGGAACAGGGAACCAAGACCAACAGCAGGTACTGGACTGGACATCATAGGGATAGTTCTTCCATCAGGTTGCACTGGTAATAGGAATGAAGAAAATGCTGTGATAGTCTAGAAGGTTTCTATCTGAATATTTAGCTGCTAAAAATGTCTTAAAATTGTTTGAATCAGATATACGCACATAGTACTGACAGGACTCCTGAAAATACCTCTGAATATTGCTTTGCTGATTGGAAGCAGTGTCTTTTCAACTGTTTATTTTGCTTCTTCTTGAGAGATTCATGCAGCTGGGGGTGGAGAAGGAGGTTAAGGGATTTTTGCAGATGTCTGGTCTCAAACCTATATTCTGTCAAACAACAGCTGGAACTTCTTTAGTGTTCCCTGGGGCTAAAAAGATGCAAAGAGCTCTCTGAGCTAGTGGAACTTCACCAATATCAGAGCTCAAATTATTCTAACCCCTCAGCTGTTTCCAAGCACGTGGAAGTCTCTTGAGCAATAGAACTAAAGCATCAGATCTAGGCTGGCAATTTTTTTCTCTTAATAATATAAGTAGAACATAACATGTATTTTGCACACAATGAATAAACACTATTTTATATAGGTTGATCTGTGTGTTCTTTTCTTGAAGAAAAACTCACCAGATCTCAAGAAAAAAATGAATGTTTGTCTTACAACTGTGGTGACTGTTAAGTAAAGGAATAGGAAACACCTTTTCCATGAATCAAATGGACAATCGGCAGCGTTTTTTACAAATAAAAATGTAACTAGTATATGACTTATTTCATAACCACACCAAGAAAAAGGTTTTCCATCAAGTACAGCTACTTACTACAAGCCTAGACAAAATCTGAAGAAGAACAAGTAATTCATAAATCTTATCACATGGAGATTCTCAAGGTTGTACAGAACTGTCCCTTATCTTTTGTTACTACTGATCAGAGTTGTACCACAGTAGCATCAGAAGAAAGAGAAGTCAGGAGGGGACTTTACTCTATTTTCTATGATACAATGATTTTAAAATAAGCCATAGAAGTGTCGTCAACATTTCAAAACTGAAAAAAGAGGAGATATCTTTCTGAAGAAGTTTCAGTCTCTGGTAGTGGACTGGCGCTGTGTTAATGAAGCATGAGCCAGTGTCAGATAGACTTTTAATTAATTGACAGTAACATATATATTTCCTATCTCTGGCATGAAGCAGTCAGTTTAATTTTGTAGAATAAGATGGAAAAAAATGATTATTAGTTGGGAGGATTCTCGTTTAGGAATCCACTGTTGGGCAGCAGCCTCATGAAGGGGAGGTTACAGTACAGTTCTTAAAATCTTCTTCCACAAATGGTTTCTGTTTCCAAAAATAAAAAAAAAAAACTAATCTAAAATTTATTTAGTAGCCCTACATTGGAAACTATGACTTGAAGCTAAATAATAACAGCACAGAGAAAGGAGAAATTCTTCATAGAACAACATTGGGATTTGAGGACCGCAACAGACTATTTTTGTAGTTCTTGTTCAGAAAGTGTTATAAGAATGAAAAAAGAAGATTAAAGAGGAGCATAAAAAGAAATAAGAAGGAACAATATATGAAGACTAAGACAGCAATGTAAATGTCAGGCAGGGTCCAGACTATGTGTACTTGGTTTTCTGGTTGGTCTTTCCTGGTTGTTTGGGATGTTTTGCTTTGGTTTTTTGTGTTGACGTTTACATTTTGTTTGTTTGTTTGTTTTGATTGTTTGTGGGGTTTTCGTTTTTCAAAAATATATAGGGTTTACTGAAATTAACTTGCCCATTAGGAACTACTTTGGATATAAACTGGAAAATTTTCAGAACATGGATTTTGATTTTTTGGGTAATGAAAAAAACTCTAATGAGCCTTTTTCCAACACAGAATGAGTGGTGGAGATAAAAAGGAGGGGGAACTGTGGGAAGATATAAAGGCTCATGGATCCAAGTTTTGTGTTCAGTCCTAATAAACACAAGTCTGAGACCTAAAGAGTGTTTTTTTTAGCATTTCAGGTATTCAGAGCCTTCTAGGTTTCTTAAAAAGACAAGCCAGTTGGAAAACAGTTATGCCACAGAGACAGGTATTATTTGGAGATGAGCTTAGGATATTTTTTTATTTACTTTTTCGATTTATCTTTATTGCTTTAAAACAATAACAAACTCACAAGAAAGCAATTTTCTGAGGCATATGTAACTCTCTACCTGGAGAAAAATATAATTTATCCTTTAATTCTTTCTGCAGTATTGCTCATAGATTGATTCTCTCTCTTTCTATGAAACTTTGCTGATGTTGTTGGTTTTTTTATAATACACTTTACAGCAGTATTTGATATTACTTCTGTAAGGTGAATTTGGGCTGAACTCAGAATTGTGCTGCAGTCTTTAAACTGATATAGGACCTCTGTTATCATGCACTTCACTGAAAATAAGTCCAGCTTCTGCTTTTAGTTTAACCTTCTCCATTTCTTTGCATTTTCAGGGGTTTGGTTCCACCTTCCATTATTGTTTGTTTATTTATTTAGTTAACATTTTTTATTTCTGCAGTATCTTGAGGCCAAGGACCTGTTGTGTACAGGGTCCTGGACAAATGCAGAGTTGATTACTGAACTTACTGGAGCTGCAGACTGTGTTATCAGTCCATGAGGAGAATGGAGTCCACTAGTTTAAAACAAGCTCTGCATTTCCTTTCATTTCAACCCTTTTCCCCATTCCCTGGAAGACTGAATTCCATGCAGCTTTCCTTTGCACTCAGAATCTCCTCCCCCTTTTTTCTTTAACATCCTCTTGCTGGGCCCCACTGCAGCCCACAGGTTCCATCGGCACAGAGTGAGGGAGCTGTATTGCCACCCCTTTCTTGCTGAGACTTGTTCTCCTGGCTGGATGCCTCTCTTTCTATCTAACAACCTTTTTCTCATTTCCAGCTCTGTCCAGAGGATTTGATTACCAGATGTGTGCACTTATTTTCACTCATCTAACTGCATTTATGGATGTGTAGCGGTAACCTCAACAGGTTTTCAAGTAAAATGTTCTTCTCGGGTAGTGGCAGGGGGCAGGGGAAAGGAAGGAAGGATTGTTCATTTGCTCTGTCTTGAATGCACACAGTTACTTGGGACAAAACAATCCCTCTCTTTGTGGTGATCTTACAAAATGGTTGGATATGCTTTTTTATTAACCTTCTAATACCATGACTGGCAAGTACAACCATTTCCAGACAATATGGTTCATCCAGCACTTCACTGGTACATTTATGGTACACTGTGATATGAGTAGCATGGTGGATAAAGGCAATTATTACTGCAGAACAAGATAGATCTAGGTTGGGCTTTTTTTCCTTTCATTTCCATTTTAAGTGAAAGCAATTCTGGCTCCCTATTAGACGGTCCATGTCAGGAAAAGTCGAGTGTTACACCTTCTCATCATGTTTCCTGGTTTGCTAGAGTGTTATAATGAAAACTCTCAGAAGTTAATGCAGCACTTGAAACTTTGACACTATTCAGAGTTCAAAAAATAATAAAGAATCGTGTTCCAGTGGGTGTCATCAGTTATCAACAGCACAATAAAAATGTAGCAACAAGAATAGCGACACTGTCCATGTATCTTGCACTTCACTTCAGCTGGTTTGAGTTACTTTTAACTCTTATGTAAAGGATTTAATAGCTGAAAGCATTTTGCTGCTTGTGGTATTTGTTAGAAATGTAATCTGAACTGCTGCAATGGAGGAACACCTGATCAAATTTTCAGTGACAAGAGACCAACTGTTTCAGTTTTGAAGTCAGCCTTGACTTTTCAGCATGGGAAAACAAAGATGAAGTAATCCCTTGTTGGGTGTTCGCAAACAGCAGAGTGTAGCTTTCCAAACAGCGTCGGGGCAATGGGATGTGACACTTGAGAGGACATGGTTTGTGGCCATGTGAGACAGGAGGTGTTTTGAAGCTGGGCTGTGTAAATTTCCACACCAAAAGGCTGCACAGTGTTCCTCTGGAGATGTGTGCATAAGACAACAGATGACATATGTGCCATGTATGTCATCTGACAATAATTAAGGGAACATGTTCACTTTTTTTCTGTCAAGGTTTTGCAAGATTTGACCACTGTCCACTGCTTTATTTACATTTGTAATGTGGAGTTGCTCTGTTTTCCTGCACACAGCAAAAATTTATCCTGTAAGGGAGCTTTCTTGAGTGGCTTTAACCAGGCACACTTGGGTTTGAAGTATGACTTGGTGTCTGGTACTAAGTATTAAAAGGGAGGTGTAACACTGCCTTTCTCCTTTACCCACCTTCCACAGTAAAACAAGAAGAGTTTCTTGTACATTGAGTGCAGTGTGTGGGAGGAAAGGAGAACACCAAACTGCTGGAGTGCTTTCTGAAAAAAAAAATTGTTATTACTTTATTACTTCAAGTTCCAGAATTTGAGACGATATTCCTTTCATTTGGAATATCATCTGTAGGAAAAATCTGGGATCAATCATGTCTAAACATTATTTTTTATTCATGTGCTTCTGAAGCAAATCTTATCATTTACTGTCTCAGTTTCCATGCATAACACACAAAAACATGCACCTTTTCCTGACAGCAATACCCACTGGAGGTTTTTCAGTCCAACTCTAATCTTTTCCTTGCACATAAACGAGTGTGTTTTGTGTTGCTGTGTATAAATATTATCATTCCTGATATTTTTATTTGGAAATACATAGAATCTTAGTCCTGGAACTTAATATTCTGCATCATGGAAATTGCTGGCGAGATGAGATGTATTCGTGGAAATGATTAGTTTTGGTTTACTGAAAAAAAAAAAAAGGCAGGAAAAAAAACCCAGAAAAAAAAAATGCACGAATCCTGTACTCCTCAGTGGGTTTAGCATTTGTTATTGGTTGGAAAGTGTCTCTGTATAAATGCTCACAAAATCTTCAGAAAAAAGGCACCTGAAAGCAACAGTGGTATCAGTGTTATTTATCTAACACTACTGTGATATAGCTTGTCAGAGGCCACGGGATGTCTTGTTTGAATTAATGCAGATTATCCTATGGAACAGTTGTATCAAGCAGGGCGAAATCTCGTTCCTGGAAAATCAAGTTTTGTCATCCCAAGTTAGGGGCCAGAATCAGACCACTTCAGCTTCTGAAAAGCAGAGTTAAAATAGAAAAGATGGAAATAGAGGGCCAAGTAGATCAGAGCCCTTGAGAATTTTGTTTCCCTCCATTGCAAGAGAGGGAACACATTCAAATCTCTGTGTTGCTTTTATGGAAAGAAAGTATGTGCTGTGTTTCTCATCATTATATTTTAACAGAATGTGTATCAAAGACTTGTGTTGATTTAGGCAATAAGCTAAATCCTCTTTGACCATGGGACAATTCTCAGTACTGTTCTGCCAAAAAGAACAAGACCCTGGTACCTGATAATCTCTTTCCTAGGTGATTATGCTTAAGAATGGGAGGATATTTAACGTCCATCTTCTCTAAGGGGGGGAAAAAAGTGCTGGAGTGTCAGCATATGGGACAGAGAGCAGGCAGCACAATCAATTCCATGTCATTCCTTGAGGTACTGAAACCCATATAAAGGGGTTCGCTTACTGCAGCAAGCCATAGACTCAGACATGGCACAGCAACACAGCACACATTAGTTTCATGCTCTGATTTTAACTTGGAACGATGTGTTTCATCTCCACAGCCCATTTGTATGTCTCATGTGCATCTTGTTCATTTGGTCTTTACTTAAGGGTTCTTTATGTGCTCATATTGCCTATGTAGATTTCATGTCTGAAAGCCTATTTTTTTGCAGAGGCAGTACTCCAGATATATTAGTACTAAGGTGAAATGGCTATAACATAAGATGTGCATTTGCATGTCATATATGTGTTGAAGACTACTAATTCTTGATTTTTTTTTTTTTACTAAATTGCAAACTAGTGCTTTAAATAGTAGTAGAAATAGAATTCTTAGCATAAAACTCCCTGTTACCTAAGGTTTTTATCAAACCTTAGTACTAGCTAAAGTTAGTACTAACTAAAAGCTTGATTGTGAGGTGCTGAAAAGAATACAAATAACATGAGGTTTTGTTCCCTGAATTTTCTGAATTTTTAGGAGGTCCTTCATAATTTTTCCCTAAGAAGTAGAAAGATATGAATGTTATAATTGGTGGGAAATGAAGCTTAATCGTACCATATTAAGTTCTCCGGTGGTTTTCCTTGCTTTAATGCTCTGGGCAGGCCGACACTTAAAGTGCACATTGCACGTATTTCTATGCTTGCATTTTGCCAAGTGTACAGTGATGGCATGAAGTGACACGTGAATGCACCTGAGAGCCCAGCAGGGCAGGCAGCATTGCCATCATATCAGAACCTCTATCCTGCCACTGCTTCTCTTTAAACCTTTTGTTAACCTCCCTGGCTGGAGACATAGGGGTAAAGACAAATTCAGAGCAGTTCTGTGCTCCTCCCAACACCGAGATGCATGTTTTCAAAGTGTTGTATAGCTAAATCCCTAAACATCCTCCACTGACACTAATGGGAATCCCACAGTGAAATCCCCAAATCTTTCCTTGAGCATGTATTCATTAGGACTTCTTCTCCTGCCCTTTCTCTCCCACTGCTGTTTCAAATAGAGGGCCAAGAGGTCTCTTGAAGCACAGCAAATGAACAAGGCAAGAGTTAAGACAGACATTGCCTTCTGAGTGACATAACTGTGCAATTATGAAAGTCCTTGTAGTGACATCTTTCGTTTGGTGTGGGAGTCAATAACTTAAAGAGCTACGGCAAAGAAAGTGAATTTCTTATGTGCCTTGTGTGTTATATTTGAGGATCATTGTGTACTAATTTTGTCAAGGATAGGCTTGTCAAGGATTTCAGCATCACCTAGGCTTGTTAAATCAAGGAGCAGGCTGTGATGCAGACTGGGACAATGAACATTGTGGGGAAGGTTGCTGTTGTGCAGAGAGCACAGTTTGACTTGGGAACAATCCAAATCCTTCCTCCAACTATCAGTACATTTCAAACAGCAGCTTGTGCTGAATACACACTTATTTATACTGGGAAACCTATAATTTATTAATCCTAGCTATTAAAGTAATACATAGGGTTCTTTGATTGATGCCTGGCTCTGGTTCCTAAGAATTATGCAAAGGGAGAAGACCTATTATAATAGATATGAAAGTTTTCTCCTTGGTACAAAGGAAGTGTCCCCACCTGGATATTCCCATGGCTATCTATGTGAGTTTGAGATGGTCAGCATTTTTTGTCCATTGCCACTTAAAGTAGGCATAATTTCAATTGTTGTTCCTTTCCTCAGCAGCACTCCTTGTTTGAAGTCTGTGGAGCCTGTCCATGCTCAGACCTTTGGGCCCAGGGAGAGCAGCTGCTGACAGTGAAAGCTGGTTTTGTTTCTGCTTTCAAAGGGCTGTCCCTGCTCCTCTGTTTCAGATTCATAACTAGAGGTTGTAACCCCTTAGATCACCTCAGCTAGTAATTGCCAGAGAAGCTAGAGGCAGCAAGGTTTTGAGCAATTGTTGTCAGAGTTTTGTTTTTTACATCTCCAGCTTTGTGGAGGTGAGACAGCAGCAAGGGTTTCTTGTGTCTGCGTGCACATTAAGTTTAACTGCTGGACAGAAAATGGTGTTTATATGTGTTTTGGCTTGAAAGCTGTCTGAGGGTACCTGTCTGTGGAAAACTAAGTCACTCTGTAGAGAAACTTGTGCTTGAGGTGAAAAGCCATATACACTGTAGCTACTACGCAGCAGCGCTTCTCTTGGGCAAACCATGAACGCTCTGTGTGTGCTCATTTAAGCACAGCACTAGTTGAGGACACACGTGTGTCTGACTGCTGACACTCTTCAGTCCAGAAAGCAGCAACAAAGTACACTGGGCACAAGTGTCCAGGGACTGGCTGGGCAGCAGTTCCAGCCAACCCAGCAACACACACTGGTGAGCCCCGTGGCCATGGTGGGGTGCCTCGGGGACAGCCTGGGTAAGGGAGGGCAGAACCTGCCTGGTGCTGAGGGGAAACACGTGAGAAACAGCCCTAAGAGCCCTGAGTGAGAGGAGGGAGAGTAGTTACTCCAGGTGTCCCTGCAGAGATCTGCTGTAGCCCTGGAGAGAATGTGCTGGAGCAGCTATTCCCCTGCAGCGACTGGAGAAACCATCGTGGATCAGGTATCCACACTGCAGTCTCTGAGGACCCCACACTGGAGCAGGTAGATGTTTCCTGAAAGGACTTCAGCCTGTGGATTAGTCACACAGGAGCAGGTTTATCCTGAAGGACTGCAGCCTGTGCAAAAGACCCTCAGTGGAGTAGGGGAATGGGAAGAGTGTGAGGAAGAAGGAGCAGCAGAGAATAGCTGTTATGGACAGACCACAGTCCCTATTTCTCATCCCCTCTGTGCACTGAGGGATGGCAATGAATTAAATTTTCCCCAAGCCAACTCTGTTTTTCCAGTGATGAGAACTGGTGAACGATCTCTCTGTCTTTATCTTGACCCGTAAACTTTTGCGTTTTATTTTCTCCCTCTTGACTGCTTCAAGACCAGTTTTGTTAGAAAGGTGAAGGTAAACTCTGAGGACGGCATTCAGTATTTTAAAACTTTGAATTTTAAGCACTGGTAGGAATCCATGCCTTTTCCATATGCTGGGCAGCAAACACACAGGACTCATGGGTCTGTTGCCTTTTCCTGGTCTTAAAATCAAGAATCAAACACGGTTAGAAAGGAAAAAAGGATTTTACCTTTGTATTTATTTTAAGGATCCTTAGGTGCACCATGTCCATTGAATGCACCTCAATGCACACCACACAATAGATTGAGTATAACATTATAGGTGTTACTAATTAGCATATCTATCAAAGATTCCCCAATGAGAGGCTTGAGTGAGCCCCCTCTCCAAGGAATCTTCCCCTGGATGGTTCTATCTTAGTTTACAGAATGTGTTCTGGAGAGGACCTTGATGTCTGGAGCATTCTGATCCCTAACTCTGAAGCTTCTAAAATGTTTAGTCTCTCAGCTTGACAAATGAGTCCAAGAATGTAGGCAAAAGGCACTAAGAATACAGAAATTATAAAAAAGTATCAAAGGGGTATAAAAGAAAAGGCAAAAAATCATCATGGCATCAGTTCCCCCATCCTGGGAGGCCAGGGGGCATTAAGTTTTTTAACACTGAACACAGACCACCAAATCCTGCTGTGATTGCTGGCTTGTAAGGTGCAATGTGTGTGTTACTTACTAAAGGATGGAGGTTTTCTGTATTTTAGGGCAGGTGGTGGAACTTCCTTGTGTAACAACGTGTCAGAGGTACCTGTCAGCAGCTGTCCTTCATTGCTTGCTGCTTTCATCAGTGACCCCTGATAGCCCAGACTGACATTGCCTCCCTGAGAGATTTCACATGTGGACTCAGAGGGCTGTCATCTTGCTTTTGACATCTTGTACTTAATGTTTAGACACCTTGTGCTTAAAGGACTTCCTAACTTTGAATTTTATTTCAAATACAGTATCTGTTTTCTGTATTTGAGGAGAGTTAACCTGAGGTTACAAAACAGTTGGCAAGTAAGTGGAGTTACAACTGAGTAGGATGGTCTTTCTGCTTGATTGCTGGCTGCATGATGTGCTGAAATATTACCCAAAATATGCTCCATTAAAGGTAGTCTCTCAAGTTCAGTGTAGATTAAGAAAATCCAAGTGTGTCCCAGGTGTCTATATTTAATACAACAAAAACCCTCCATGATGAAGATGGGTGTGTTCAGTCCTCTGTGCAGCAACGCTACCTCCTCATGAACAAACAGATGAATACAACTGAAAATTATTACCTTTGTCTCTGGGTGCTGGTAATTCAAACATTCAACAGTGTTGTAGCATTTCCCAGCTTTCAGATAGAGCCACTTTATCTTAAGATGACACAACATGTGGAAGTAGATCCATCGTATTGTATGTGGTTGCTTTAGTACTTGTATCAAATGATAAACCCCAGAGTGTTTGCTCTTGGAAATGAACATTTATTGAGGTTTACTTATTGCATGTGCAATAAAAAGAAGAAAAACTATGTTAAAATCAGCAATTTAGTTCAGCTAACTCAGTTACAGCTGCAGCTTATGGTAGGCTGTGAACATACAACAGGTCAAATACAGCTCATGTAGCATCACCCAGAGTATCCTGTTCCCAAATAAATGGAAGACAGTAAGTGAAATGAGGTTTATGGTGGGTGGGGTACTGCACGGTAGAAGTGCTTACAGCACCGAAGCCACTGTGGAGAAATAGACTCTTAATCGTGTGTTTACATGCTTCTACAATCAGTTTAATTAAATTACTGTCACAAGCGTATCATTCAATTTTAGCTCTTTAGGAGAACTAAATACAGCCTGAGGAAAAGAAGAATTCTGAATAAGAAGATGCAACTGAGTAGGAAATTAGGGTTAACATAACCCTAAGATAAGTTTCTTCAAGAGGTAAATGAAGATGAGTTTTTCACTAGAATGGAACATGCTTTTAAGTGACAAAGACTTTAGGCAAACATTTTTTATGCATTTTAAAAATATGTTCATGAAAAAAATTCCTAAATGTAATTCCTCAGTGACACTTAAAAGGCTCAGTCATTTTTACATCCATTAATTTAAATAATAAATGAATTAAAATATTAAGAAATGTGTAAAATTCCCCAAATAATATACTAAACACTGCATGCACACAGGTTATGAACCTACCCCAAAATAACACACCTTTACCTACTTTTATGAATCAAGTTTTTAAAATTTTAGGCTCTGTACTTACTGTGTGTAGCCTAAAAAAATTTCCTGGAAAATCTGAATTAATAAATGGATTAAAAAATACTATCATTGTTCCCACGTAGGGTTGTTTGGCTGAATATTGCCATAAAGATACAACAGTGGAAATCTTTCAGTGAAGGATTTAGTTTGTGTTTCTCTGTTGGTGCTCTAATATCAGAGTAGTTTACAGCTGAACTCGTTAGGCCCTGGGCAATGAATTTCCAAGTTTTTAGCACTTCTTCTGATCCAGATGTTAAATCATAGCTAACTTCTCTTACTGAAACTTCTTCTAGAGACCTGGTATTTTACATCAACCCACTACTATTCTTGTGCTGCCCCAAATTTAAGTACTAATCTTGAGTGCTACATTTTTCACCACTTAGGCTGTTGTTGCTTTTCCTTGGAACATTACAAGCCCAAGCCTGGAAAGCTCTATTTCATCATCAGAGCATTTGGGATTGTTAGAGTTACGTAAAAGAAAAAGATCAGGTCAATATTTGTATCAGGTCCCCTTATGAAAGCAAAGTGTTTGACATCTGCATCGTATTAAGGCAGTCCAGTTAATGGGAGCTCCTGTAGGGTATAACTGAGCTGCAGGTTTCTGGCAGTTCTGCATGTTAGACTACCTGCTTATTTAGCATCTAAAATTTCAGTTCTGTGGTGATTTTCATGTGTGAAGCTCATAGCAGGGCCAGAGTTTAAGCATGGATGTCAGAGCCTGAGTGTTGTTTGAAAATCTGGACCGTAATTCAGAAGCAGGAAGATGTAGCAAGTAAATACAACAAATATCATAATAATTAATACTGTTGACAGAGCATGGGGTATTCTGGGAATTTATAAGAGCTTGAATAAAGGGCTGAGGCTGATAGCACTACATGCAATGAAAATGCAGAGCAAAAGGTGATCATTTGTAAAGAAAACAGCAATCGAAATTATAGAAGGGGATAGAAAACTGATGTGACATGTGATGCTTTCCTAGAATAAGAAACCTTATTCTAAACATAGATGTATTTTTAAACTATTGTCAAATTTCATTTTATGCCAGATATAAAAAATAATATTTTTGCTGAAATTTCTTAATTTATACAGTTGTTGCAAATGTTTGCTCTGCTGGAATGAGTTAAAAAAAAAATTCAGTACAGTAGGGATTATAAAATAAGACAAGAATATGCCCATGTTAAGAGATATGTGATTTCATTTTCTTCAATACAGCACTTGAAATTTGGTGGGTTCATTGCTACAAACAAGAAACATATGCATTTTTCTGTCTCAGTGAACACAGAAAACAACATTATATATTTTCTTTAAGAAACCTGCCTCAAATTCTTCCACGGATACTTGAAGTTTTCTGATGTTATCCTCTAACAAAAGCTTCAAATTAGCACTAATGTACTTGACATTATGGAGTGGGGTTCTTGAATAGAGGCCACGCTAAAGTTTCTAAAAGGGTCATACCTTAAAAATTATGTCACCATTCTGCTCTCTAAAGGCTTCCCTTTTAGCAGTGAAGCTAATTTTTGTGCTATATGATGTCACAACCCAGACATTTATGCTAAAGGAGAAAATTAATAATTAGCTCACAGATTTACAGTTGCTGGAGTTTGAATTTTAGGTAAAGAAAAAGAAGCTCATTGTTGATAGCTTTTTGTTTTGACAGAGACACTAACAGTGATTTGGGTGAAGAAACGTGTTTTAGCTAATATTGCTGGGTTTATTTTTTTTAGTACTTCTTTTGCTTTATTTTTTTTTTAAATCTACTTTAGAGAATCAAAAGCAATTTCTTGAGCTTATTTTAAAATATAATTTCAATATTGCTAGTTGAATCCATAATAATATCTTATAAAATATCAATCAGCTTTTAAATACGTTATTTATAATGCAATGTACAATATAATTTCTGTCATTACAAAAATGTTACTGCATGACTGCATTGAAGGGCTGTAATTCAAAGAAATATATAGTATACAAATGTAAATAAAAAAACCCTTCTTTTTTGTTTTCTGAGTAGTATTGGATAGAATATTTTGTGAAAACTGATATACAACAAGGCTTGACAAACACTGCCATTACATTAAAATTTTCCTTGCAAAAATTAATTTTTTTCACTTTGCTATCTGTAATACTATCTTTATCAAATGTAGGAAGATGTAGGGGAAAACAGGCATCTGTAGGTATTGTTATCTGGCTATTATAAGGAAATTTGGGCTGTTTTGAGTGGCAGATACCAGAGAGATAAACAAACATTTCAGAAATTATTATACTAAAGGCATAAAAGGGAAAAGGTTACAGTATGCATAATGTGTTTGTTTACACGAAATTGTTATCCAAATCAAGGTGCACTATGTTTACAATACTGCCTGAATTATCTTTCCTCTAGTGACTTTTTTTTTCTTTAAAAACAATAGAATCTGAAAGTCACTCAGAGGATATATTTTATTAGATTTGGAAAATATGCAGTTCTAATAAGTTGGGTAAAAAACATCTCTGGTAACGAAGAACACCAGCTTTCCTGGGAAAGGTATAGTTCCCTAATTCAAAGTAGGCATTAGAACAGGAAATCAAGATTTTTTAAATATCAACTGGAATTTCTATTCCTTTCTGATTCTTCAGCATTTTTGTGCACTCCTGGATGAATATGTCCTAAGCATTCTTAAACTGATAATGGTCTCTAATGCAAAGGCAAAACTTGCAGAACATTGGGCACCAAGTGGAAAATGATTTTATTTCAGCTACAGTGGCTGATTACTAATAACACAGACTTACTTTGCCTTCGTGATCAGAATACTTACATGCTTTTGTAAGCCGTCTACCCAGAATTTATAAATAGGAAAGAAAATAACCCTCGAAAGCCAAACAACTTCTTCTCCTTGTCGCCATATGCTGCATCTTTTCCCTCTAGGTTTTGTATACTCTGTGTGCTGAAGAATGGTGTCTTTTCTTTTCACGTTGCTCTGTCGGCGGTCATAACAGCTATTCTCTTCATGAATATGTAAATCCCATGCATAAAATCAGAAAAATTAGCATGGCGATTCCCACTATAGAATGTGCCCAATTATGTCTGCTAATACGTGGATAGAGATGATTTAATCTTTGGACTATATGAGCAGATTCAGGTACAGTTACAAGAGCTGCAGTAATTACAGAGGACCCAAACACACAAGCTGGTGCGTGCACATGCTGGGGGATCATCGGGCTTTAATAGGAACTGGGCATCCGATGCCTGGCTATGATGGAGTGCTCGCAGATTCATTTACAGGCGCTTTCTCTGATGGGTAGTGACAAGGGAGAAAAATGCCCTAGGTCTGCAATACCCTTCCCTTCCTAACTGACACTCATTTGCATTTGAATTTTTTTTTTTTTTCTTTTTTAGTTCCTACTGAATGCTTGCAATTAGAATAGAACGAATAAAAGTTTGGATAAATAAAGGGAGAAAAATGGTGACCGCATTTGCTCGGCGTCCTTAACTCACTTGGTTTATCAGGAATGGGTGTGGAAGGGGGGAGGAAGGACATGCAGAAAACAAAACCAAAAAGGCACCACCAGCAATTGATGCATTTTTGTATTTAAATAAGCAGGCGTGCTCATGCATATTTATATGACGTGCATGCCTATGCGCCGCTCTGAGCAGTGGCTCTGCGGCTCGGCTGCAGTAATTAGGCTGATGTAATTATAGCAAAACAAAGCAAGCTTAGGCTGATGGTGGGTTTTTTTCCCATACAGCGGGAACATTTAAGACATATGCATATTCCAGAGTACAAAAAATGAACCTGCACCGCTGTCGGAGGCTAGGAGGACAGTGTGGCCAGTGCACCTATTGTGTCACTGCTGTAGAAAGCAGCTTAGCGATTGGCCACTGTCTGCAGCACATAATACTGACTGGTTATAAAGGACTTGTCTAGAGGAAAGCCTGTAGGTACTCCATTGTCTGGCAAAGTTGATATGACTGCATTCTTTTTGCAGGGGGTCAGACAGCTGAACTGTAAAAGCTGCACAGATTTTTTTTTTTTTTTTTTGTCTTCTTCCTCTGTCTCTCTGTCTCTGTCTCTTCCATACAGCATTTTTCTTTCATGCCCTGTCTCAGTTTGCATAGTTAAAGAGAATGCTAATTAAGATCCCTTGCCTTAACCTGAAAATAATGACTTGGATGTAAATAGAAAACTGGCGATAGTCTAAAATATTCTTGCGTAGCACCAAGATATCGGTTACCGTTCTAGGGGAAAAAAGGAAGAATTATTTTTTTTTGTAATCAAGGTAAACAAAGAAGAGTTGCTGCTTCTCTTTCTTCCTTTCTTTAATTATTTCCTTTTTTTTTCCTATTTTTTTTAAACAATGATGTTATACTATTGCAAGTCAGATAATATTTTATTTCAGAAAGCGTGCTAGCTACATAATTTAAAAGTCCACAAATCAGTTGCAATTTAGTGCTTATTAATCCTTCTTAGGATGTAATTTGGTGAAAGAACTGCTTTAAAAAAATTCTTTTCTGTATTATTGACGGATCTAACAACGCAGTCTGGGCTCCGTGCCAAAGGCTGGTATTTCACAGCAGCGACCGCCTTACAGATGAGCTGTGGGAAGCAGGAGGGAGACTCTCTTAGGGTGCCACTACTATGGAGACACAGCTGGGCTGAACAAGATTTGCTTCAAACGACAACAAGAGAGACAGAAAGAGTCTGGTTCGACCGCTGCCCAAGCAGGCAGTAACCAGAAGAGCTAGCAGCCAATCCGGCCATGCTGCACTGTTCGAAACCAGCTCTACATCCCAGCCAATCAGTGACATCACTGGTGAGAAACTCATTTACATCATGCAGTAATGAACTTTGTTTAACGTAGCCTTTTTTCTTTTCCTTTTTTTTTTTTTCCTCACAGAGATTAGGTCCTCCATTAATTATTCTGCCAGCATAATTTGAATCGCTATGCAAAACGATGGCTACAATTTCTTGATTTTTTTTTAACTGTGTGCTGTCTCTGCAGGTAACCATGGGCATTGTTCCACTTTTTTTTTCTGTTGGCCCCATAAAACCTTTAAAAGTGTCTTTAATTGTTAATATTGTGCATATATTTTTCTTTCATGTATGTTTGTCTCCTTGTAGTCCTTACCTAATGTGGTACTGCTTCCTCCAGTTATAGCCTGAGATTACCTTTAACTGTCTTGGAAGGTAAAAAGGGTGTTGCTGCAGCATTGAGTTTGCATCTTTAGCTGCCATCACGGTCTAAGTACTTATTCTAATGCTTCAGAAATCATTTCGCTGTGGCCGTTTTACATATCTGGCTTTCTCTGAAGGTTCTTACGTGCATCTGTTACAACTCAGTAAAGTTCAGTACTGTTATATTTCATTCTTCACCACTTTCAGTCAAGATGTCATTTTATTAATGAATAGAACTGAGATCATTTCTGAACAAATTTCACCCCCTTCCTTCCACCTCGACACAATGCACCTGATTTGCATCCATTTACCAGAATAACTGAATACAAGAGCCAGTATGAAAGGAAGTCAAGGGAGAGCTTGCATACTGCTTCAGGGTATGTTGTAGCAAAGCGAAATATAGAATTTTTGTTTAGAATGTGCTTAATCTACACAGAAAAGATTAGATCCTAGATTGAAAAACTCTTATCTAGCCAGCTTTTCATATTAGGAAATAGGTTTGCTGTGGGGGTTTTGGGTGTTTTTTTTATTTCTCTTTAAATAATAAACATGCACATTTTCTTGAGATGTGTTCAATTATAAATGAATAACACTTGGGCAAGCAACATTGTGTTGAACATTTCGATTTACTTCTTTGTGGGTAAAGTAATTTGTTGTGCGAACAATTTAAAACCAGCCCAGGATACTGTGGAATGCAGAGATTTCAGACTGCATAATCTAATGAGGCAACATTTTGCTCTTCAGTATTCTAACAGCTGAAACAGAATCAGATATGAGACAAATTCAATATTGTGTTATTAAATTAAAGCTATAACTGTTGCTAGTGGGCTTCAAGAGGTCAAGTCTTTGGTAAAGCAAAATTTTATTTAAAGAAGTAGCCTGAAATAGAATTTTTGTTACAACATGTTAACTTCCCCTCTCCTTACACACAATAATCTACAATTTGTTTACAGTGCTTCAGTTATATATTGATCCTCCTAGTCACTTTGAAAATACAGAGGATTTAAACACTAAAGCACAGCTCTTTCAATGCATGACGCATTCCATCATCCCATCATCAGTATTCTGTGTGCGGCTGTCCTGATTCAGCCACTGGCTCCCCTGCTGCAGATCCTGTAATTTGAATCATGCGTAATAATATATTATCCTACTGGGGGCCTTCTTTCAGTAGGAGAGTGGTTTTATACCTTCTGCTCTAAGAGAACTGTTGGCTCCTTGCCATCTCATAGCCATTATTCACGGAGGCAATCAAGATAGTCTTCCTTAAGGAATAACATCTGCACAACTGCATGTGCCAGAAATATGAAGCCTCCCCTCACGTTATAAATTTGGTTTTCTTGGGAGCAGGAATATTTGAGAATACTGAAGCAGAAAAGCTGGAAATTTACAGGAATTCATCAAAAGTGTATTGAATGTGCCATGTGCTGAAATCCAGGCTGTGAGGACATTTGGACTAGCTAAGAGAGGCAGAGGAGAAGAAAATAGAAGCTGGCAGCTATTCTGTGATTTTTGATAATATTTAATCCAACTCATGTTTTTGACTTAGCTGATGATTACTGCTGTATTAAAAATGTGATGTTTGCCTTGCTGACAAGGTGATTTTATAACTAGGATGTTGATGGGATGGTGTCAGCTGGGACTGGAGCTGCATTTCCCAGGTTGAGAATCTAACTTGATTTGATGCATTCAACAGGATGGAGTGTCAGTAGTGAATGAAAAACAGATACCAAAAGGGACCAAGAGGGTAGAAAATATGAACATTTCATAACAAAGTAGCAAATCTCAGAAATGCAGAATCTGAACACATGAATTGTGTTCATGCAACATGAATTGTAGCTGCTGGTAAAAGCTCTGTAGGGTGTCCAAAGGTGAGTGAAAGCAGCTGCTTAGGGCAGAGAAAGAGGAACCTCAGATCCCTGCAGGTCTTTCAGCTATAATATGTGGACTGCTGCCACATGTAGGAGATACACCGGCACCATGGCCTACAATTTTCTTTCCTTCACAAAAATGTCACCCCTAAAACACAAAAAAAAAAAAATCCTGAGATCTTATTTTTACAAATATTCCTTTTATGTAAGCATATGGAGGAGTGATATTCTCTGTCCTGTACAAATTGTATGAACATTCCTGTTAACAGTAACAGATTTGTAATTTTTGATTTAGGGAAGAGAGAGGGGAAGTGCTGGGGAGAGAAAGAAGCAAAATCTGATTTAGCATGATTATTTCATCCTGAAGCTTACATCTTTTTCATTGAAGAACAGCAATACAACTGTAGTAACTAACCCTATACAAGCTGTGTTTATTTCAGTACTGTTGAGGTGTATATAGCAGGGGAGAGTCTTCTTGTCACCATCTCTTGTTTTACCTTCTGGAAGACAGAAATGAAGTCTGCAACCTGGCTGAAAATAAAAAGTGCTAATATTTAGGAACTGAAGTTCTTCTGAGACTATAGGAATGATAGTTAAATAGGGCACACCTGGTGGCTGACTTTGAAAGAAGCTTCTTAGAGGGAAGACACTCAACACCTGAATAACCTGTCGTATTTAAAATACTGTACAAAAAAAAATCAGAATTCTTTCAATAAACAAGGGAAGTCCAGTAATGTGGCTTAGAAATAAGATAGAATTGCAAATAAGGCAAACAGGTTGGTGACTGCAGCTTTCTTCCTGACTCATTCCATCTGGAAGAGAGGAAGAGAGCTTCACAGGCCATTGATGCTCCATTGAAGAACATTCTCCATGTAGTTATTAAGTTTTCAATAATAGGGATCAATAGAAAAAACAATATAAAAAGTCATCATGATTTGATGAATCACAGGTAGACAAATCACCTTAATGACAGCTGAACTCTGACATGAGGAAACAGACTGAGCAGAGAATGGTATTTGCCATAGTTCAACCTATTTAAAAGAAGAGTTGTGTCATTCTGAAGGATGAGCCAGCAAGTAACAGCCACCGGAAATTGCAACATATTTCTCTTCTACTTCTGTGAACAAATACATTGTACTTGACTCTGTTCTTCTGTGGTACCATTTCTGCTTTCTGGTAAAAGTCCTAACAAAAAGTCCATTCCACGGATTTCTTATTTCAAAAGACTATTATTTCAATAGCTGATGTTTCCATTCCATGAAGAGAGTATGGACACTTAAATTTGTTTTCTGCCATGGCTTAGTGTATAAACAACCTAGTTTTTACAGTTCAAGCTATACCATTTATAAAGAAAACAATGAGACTGAACAGCAGAGGTGACACTAATAGTGAATGGCTCCATGTAAATTTTTATGTAATATCAATTACTTTTTTACTTTATGAGAAGGTTCCTCTTTTCTTAAATGGTCAATATTTAAACAAACAGTTTAATTAAATCAGTTTTTAGAATTAAGGGTGACAATACTAGGAAAACACACTGTCATGGTTTAACCCCAGCCAGCATCCAAGCACCACACAGGTGCTTGCTCATTCCCCAACCAGTAAGATGGGGAAGAAAATCAGAAGGGTAAAAGTGAGAAAACTTGTGGCTGAGATAAAGGCAGTTATAGGTAAGAAAAACACACACAAGTAAGCAAACAAGGAATCCATTCACTGCTTCCCATGGGCAGGCAGGTGTTCAGCATTCCCAGGAAAGCAGGGCTCCATCACACGTAATGGTGACTGAGAAGACAAGTATCGTCACTGTGAACATCTTCCCTCCCTCCTTCTTCCCCCAGCTTTATAGGCTGAGCATGGCTCTGTATGGTCTGGGATATCCCTTTGGTCAGATGGGATCAGCTCCCAACTTCGTGTGCATCCCCAGCCCACTCACTGGTGGGATCACGTGAGAGACAGAAAAGGCCCTGACTCTCTGATCACTGCCCAGCGACAACAAAAACATCCCGGTATTATCAACACTGTTTCCATCACTAATCCAAAACACAGCCCCACACCAGCCACAATGAGGGAAATTACCCCAGCCAAACCCAGCACATGCTCTAAGGAGTCAGTGACACTGTTACCCTTTAAAAGGGCTGCACATCCCCTCTTTTTGCATCATGCGAGGTTGAATGAGCTTCAGTACTCCAGATAAATCAAGACTAGAATACCCTGTATATATTTATTTAAAGGCAAAGGATATTGAGCTTTCTGGCTTCTTTTATAGTCTACAGCAAAAGGATAGAAATAGTAGAAAACTGTAGAAGAATGTCTGCCTTGCTGAGTTTGGTCTAAAAATCTCGAAGTACATACATATGTATTTTGCTTGGGCATATAAATATTCTTTGAGTATAGATTTTTTATTACCCTGATTTTGTTTTAGCCATTACTGAGATACACACTTGTCTAAGACTGCGTAGGAAAGAGCTTATTTATGGGGTACTTTAATACTGAATCAAAATATGATCTTGGGTAAACAAGGTCAGTTACTATTTTACTGTGACACTGCAGCTTTCCTCACTTTAAATTAGGTTGTGGGAAATGGAGTGTGGTAGCTCTTCTCTGTATGAGAAAAAGCCTGGAAGGGATCCAAAACAGTTTTCTAGAAGCAAGTACAAAAAGACTGGTGAATATAGATATAGGAGTTATCAGTTGTTCAAGGATAGTCCTACAATATTTTAAGGCCTGGTACCAGAATAGGGGCTCTTTCTTGGCCTAAATGCTGCCCTGAACTGTCCTTATTTTCCTCGTGGCTAATGGGAGGGCAGCTGAGCAGTGCCTGCTGCACTACGTCACCCTGAAGGCCATCAGACAGGGGCTTTGATGTGCAAGGCAGCAAACTGCTGACTTCTGGGGTTGTGTTTTTATTTCTTCATGCAGTTGTTTTCATTTTTCATGTTAGATGTCAATGCTGTATTGCTCTTAGTGGAAATTCTGGAATCTAGACATGTTTATAGTTTTTCCTTTTATTCCTGCATTTAAATGAAAAGAGAAAACTTCTTATAAGAAAATCCATAAAGTGATAAATTAAGACAATTGTTTTCTCCAAGGGAATTTGAGCTCTGTGTTACTATTCAGCAATTATAAAATTAAGCACCAAGACTTTGTTATGAAAACTATCACTTAATGTTTCTGGAAACTTTCTTTAGAGGGATTAAAAAAGTCATACTGGGTGAAGTGAAAATCGTAGAATGCCATGATTTATAACAGCTTATATTTGTGACCTCATTTGAGTTCATGGAGAAATGAAAGCTGTCTCTGAAGGGCTGGATTTCTTTTAACATGAATAAACAAGTCCAAAAGGCCCAATGACATGGACATTTTAAAAACCCCCTTAGATTGGCAAGATAATTATTAAAAAATATTCAGGTAATCTCAGGGAATGTATAACCATAGAAAGGGGGAGAAGCAGACCAAAACAGCATGGAGAGAAGGGTACAGTTCTGATTAACTATCAGCTGCAACATGAACCAAGTTACCTTGATAATGGAAGCAGACTTGATTTGTTAACAAGGTATAAGCTAATTTACCTTTGCAGCCAGCTAATTAGCCGAGATAGATCCCTCATGCAGTTGAAAAGAGAGGCTAAAGAGAGGGTCACAAAAGCCGAAATGATCTTCAAAGTCAAAAACCAACCCTCATTCTTACATCAAAGTGATTGGAATGAGAAGGAATGAGAAGGAATTTTCTTCAGAAAGGTCACATTTTATAAATATTTTATATGACATGCACAGACTTCCAATTCTGGCTGGCAGTGTCCTGGTTCTGGAAGAGTATATGTTTTGTGCAGAATTTTACTTGGAAAAAGAAAAGTGGAGAACATTAACTTTGAGGGCAGAAAGCTGGAACTGAACCACCAGGGAACGTAACTGTGCTGCAAGAGGCTATGAGTGCGATGTCATTGTTTTGAAATCTATTGCTAAACACATCAAAAGCTGTTTTTACACTATTTGAATCCTTGATGTTGAATGCTTTCAGAGCTGGAAATAAGTTTAATAAGTATGTATGGAGATAGAAAAATGCCCCGATCACAACCTGCTCCGTATCTCAGAGGTGTAATCAAGTCTTCTTGTTCACTGCAAAGATAAATTGGTATTTTTTGTCTCTAAATCTGTTCTTCTGTTGGTAGTTTGGAGGACTCTCAGAGGAGCAAGAAGCTTTGGGCTGAGGCAGCAAGGTGAGGATGACTGACCTCTCATATGGGGTTGTAGCAAAGAAGCCAGGCTTGCCTGCTCCTGTTATTAGCTGCTTGATCCTTGGGATTAAACTTTGCCCAGCCACTAAAAAATCTAAGGGATTATTCTTTTATATACATCTTAAAGGAGATACAGATTATGGGGCTGTCATGCTTTACAGAGAGGCCAAGTGGCAATAAGAAACATATTTAAAACGTTTTGGGTTTTCCAGGGAAGGTGGAGTGGTGTTTGGTAAGACTTGTCCTGAAAATCATGCTGATTTGTGACCATTTTAGTGCATGTGATCTAGTGTGCAGAATTTGTGATGTTTGTACCTGGTAGAGTGGGTGGGGATTTTATACTTGTGCAATGAAAATTGCTGTTTTTGTAAAATCTGAGCTGGCTTTGGGTGATGTTTTTTACCAAAAATTTTCAAATGTAACACAGGTAAGGAATGGAAAAATTATATTCCACCCCAGGTCAACTCTCCCCAAAACCAATAAAAAAATCACCTAATAGAAACTTTGCTTTTGATCTGGACTGACAAAAGTGAATGTAGCAAGTTCCATTTTAGCATGTCATATTATCAGAAGAGTAGTTGGGCTTATTTTGTCCTTTATGATCCATGCTAAAACAAGGAACAGGAGATATATTAATATGTACACACAAAAAGTGGTACAATGGAAAATTTCACTTTAGGACACTCCTGACTACAAAAATTATCTTTGTTCCAAAAATTACCTTTCTTCAGAGTGTTCAGTCAAATTCATGGATGAAAAACCTGTGAAGAACTGTTAAACACATTGGTATTACCTCTAACTCAGGAAATCCCTGACGTGAATTGCTGCAGACTAGGAAGTTATAGCTGGGAAATATGTCTGTGTTTGTGTGTCGTTACTTTTTTCTCTTAGACATCCATTTAAATTTTCCTCAGTCCCATCTTCAGGAATCAACTGGCTTTAGCTATAACAAATAAAATACACTTGAGCACATGGTAAGTGTACAAACCCGAAAACAGCTAACCACTAAATTGCTCTTTTTAGGGAATTTTGATGATGCATAAAGTAAAGCATGTGGAAACACTTTTGTCAATTAAAACAAGGTATTTTGATTTCTTGAATGCTCAGAGGTGTTTACAATTTATTGGCAAAGTTGAAATATTTCTGCATTTTTAAATCCTTTTGGAATGTCCCATTCAACACCAAATTTTTGAATTTGCCATACTTTGATGATCTTGGTAATGAAAGAAAATCCAAATGGTAAAACACCTTTCAATGTAAAAACTTCTTATGTTGATAATTTTCAGCAGGCTGCTATATTAGAGTGTAAGGCTGTATTTCCCTTTTCTATTAACTGAAGGATGCTGACTTGTCCTAAAGCCTGCCCATCAAATACCTATGAAACAACCACTGTGTGTGTGAAACAGCTTCTTCTTAGATTCCCATTAATTTCTCCCAGGAAATCTATATTCTATGGCTGTTTTCTGTAGATTACTTCAATTAGTCTAAGACGTTCAGTGAGAGGCAGTTATAATGCTTTGGGTCTTTAAGTTATTAACATATCATTCATGGTAATACATGCAAAATCTTGACAATGATGTAGATTTACTGTCCAAGCAGAATGGGCTAAGTACATGTAAATGTACATATTTTTAGTAAAAGCTGTCATTGTTAAACCAGCTGCTTTAATTGGTCTACAAAACTGAAATTATTTCCCTTTGTTTCTTGTCTTGAGAAATATGGGCATAGAGTTAAAACTATGATAATGATGATTGCGATGCTAAAAAAATATTTACATTGTAAACAACACCCAAGCAGTACTTAAAGCTGAAAACAAGAATATAAGGAATGACAGCCTGTTGGTGTTTTGTAACAAAATATATTTCCACTTAAATCACTAAAAACCAACAAAATGCTAAGCGTAGTTTCCACAATTTTTAGAAAGTTAAAATGATCAGAGAGATCTGGAAAATTCTGGGGTTTAATGCTTCTGTGTAGATGTTTCTAAATAGTCAACATTGTGTTCTTGTAAAAAATTATAATAATTGCATTTGTAAATTGTTTTGTGAGTTCTTTTTGAAGACACTCTGTGGTTTTGCTTTCAATCCAAATTTGGAAGCCAACATCAACATGAATGTTGATGTGAATGCAAACCATTATGTCGATAGAGTTACATAATTTGATTATGCATATTCATTTTCTGGCATGTATTTGAAACTGTATTTGTGTCTTTTGTAAAAAATTTGACTTAGCTGACTACATAAAGTCCTGCCCCACAGCTGTGTTTTCCTGTGCCATTCTGATACATATCAGAGATTGCCTGGGATTTTCTTTCATTATCAGTCATTTTCCCTGTAGGGCACAATGATAACCACCTGTCCCTTACTGGCCTGTCTGGAAGTTGTGAGATATTTGAGACAAAACTTGCCTTCCTATGCTGTGTGTTTGTTCAGAGCCCAGAGCAGGCGGCCAGGGGAGCATCTATAGGTTCACACTGTGCAAGTCACAGCTGTGCTGATGTCCAGGGAAATGGGCACAGTAGGTGGAGTAATGGAGTAAAGAAGGTTATTTCCAAAACTCTGCCTACTTTCTTCGGTGCTTCTGGCAGACAGTCTTTTAGAAATATGGCTACGACAGGATGTGGAGACAGCCTGAAATGCCAGCCCAAGCAAGGGCTGAGCAGCCACTGTGATCCCTGTCCCTTGTCTGAAGTCACAGGTCTCCAGCTGCACATGAGCAGGTGTTGGGAGTGGTGGGTATGTGAGACATTGTGTTGCTGGCAACTCCATGTGTAGCCTGAATTACAGTATTTCTTTCCCTCCTTAATTTACCTGCTCAGCCTCCTTTTAGCATTGTTTCTTTTGCATCAGTATCTGTGCAATACAGAAACGTATGTCCTCACTAAAATCTGTCTCTAAGAGAGCTGGGTAGAAATTTTGTGCACCTCACAACTAGTTGCCTCATATCCCTAATAGTTAGGTTCTCCTAACTGGTAGATAGATTATTTCTTTTCTCTCAATTCTTTTCACAGTTCCTGTTATCTGTAGTTCTTGTTATATTATTGCTTATTTAATAAGTGTGACTTATTAAAATTTTTCAAAGACTTCTTTGTAACTGTCAACCCCTCATGCCTTCCTACCAATGCTGTTGTTATTTGAATCTTGAATTCATTGTAGCAATCAGAGCAATGTCTTGATGTCACAGCAGACCTAAAGGAATCAGGAGCTTGTGTTGCTCAACAATTATTTAGACAAAAATCCTGTCCAAATGACAAAAAACAAAAAAAAAAGTAAAAAAGAAACAAAAGCAATGCAGTGCAGTGTATTAAGAATAGAATGTTAAGGGTTGGAATGGACCTTAAATCTCATCTCGTTCCAATTCCCTGTCACAGGCAAGGACAACTTCCACTAGACCAGGTTGCTCAGAGCCCCATCCAATGTGCCTTGAACACTTCCAGGGATGGAGCAGCCACAGCTGCTCTGGGAAACCTGTTCTAGTCCCTCACCACCATCATGATAAAGACTTTCTTCCTAATATTTAGCCGAAATTCAATTCCACCTTTTTCATTTCACACCCATTACTCCTTGTTCTATTACTGCAATTCCTGGTGAAGCCCCTCTCCACCTTCCCTGTAGGCCCCTTCAGATACTCCAAGGCAGCTCTCAGGTCTCCACACAATCTTAGTATTTCTGTTACAGCAAACTCTGTCACTTTCAGTACATAAATCTCACTTCATTTTTTTAAAATATGGACATTCTGTTGTTTAACATTAGCATTGTACAAAAACGTGTAGATTCTTCTGTACAATCATGTTAATAACTTGTCCCTGGAAGTGGTGTTATTTTGCTCTATTCAAAAGCTTTTAAAAATAGAGTTGGTCACACATTTCCTAAGTGCAAGGATGTAAATCGAGGATGTTTGACTCACAGTGCTGAAGGATACAGAATCACCTGTAATCAGACATCTCTCTGCTTATCTATTTTCTGATCTATGTTAGTGAGGAGCACTCTGGAAAAGTGGTACAAATATACAGAGACAATTACTTTGAAGAATTCAACCAGTCATAAACAAACATCCTTTACCACATTTGGGAAAGGAGGAAATGGAAAATACAGAACTGATTTTTAAAGAATTAGCTCTTGAGATAATCCATTTATCAGCTCTTCTTCAACCTTTATATAAAGCTAAAGAATTAGACAATTTGCTCTCTTCTTTGTACTCAGCATATTCTAAACTTTGATAATAGTTTATTTCCCACTGTACTTAAACAAATTCAGTCCATTGGTTCTGTCCTCCCTCTTGGTGGGTCATTTTAGCAAGTCTCTCAGCGTGCATTTTCACTTTGATCATGCCCTTTCCATCCAGTTTAAGGGAATTAGATGGCTTCTCAAGGGACCTCAAGTAACTCTTCAGATTGGTTTTGTTGAGGTAATTCACTCATTGGTGAAAAAATGGAATACCAACCAGGAAATATAGGAGCATACTCGGATTCCTTTTTCACTGGGATAATCCTTGAAAATAAAGCCTTGTATGATGTAAATTCGTACAGAATCATAGAACTATGTGCACCTGGTAAGCAACAGGCAGCAAGTCAGCTCAGGAAAAAGTGTATTTACTGCAAGCAAAGGTCCTATGAATTGCTTACTTAATATAAAACAGTTTAAGTGGCCTCCAAGGATATGTTTGGAAGAAAGAAGAGTTTATGTCACAAGTCAGTTTGAAAAGTTTTGGTGGGGTTTTTTTTTGTCTCTCTGACTTGATAATTCGAAGTATTAGCAACCTCTTTCAGTATGGAAATCTCGGTGTTAGACGCTTTCTCCAGTACCTAAGTTAACTTCTGTTGAGCTATTTCTATGTATTAAACTTGCAAGGATTCACACTCCTTGTTTCCTGGACCTCCAGGAAATGGGCCTCCAAGTTTCAATATTCCTTGCTGCATAGATAACCTTAACATTTATTTTTTTGCTACTTAACCCTGATAGGCAGCTTAAGCTATTGTTTATCCTGTGTATTTGTGGCCAGATGCTAGGAATCCTGATAAAATCCCACCGCTAGAATCTTTAAAAAATAATGAATGAACGTGCAGTTCTAGCGGCGTGCTTTCCCATTGTATGTGGATAAAACACTTTAAAGGACCTAAAAGATTTCAACTGGCTGCACAGACCACACTTGCATGATAAAAAATAAGCTATGTGTTCACATTTATTGCAAGAATTAACATATATTTGGTATTCACTAATTTCCATTCCAACTCCTGTTACTCTGAATAGTGAGTCAGTTGCATCCTTTCTGTCCAAATCTGGGGTGGGTTAACCAGCCACTGGGAGCTGGCAGAAGGGGGTTTTACCCCTCACGTGCCGACACAAAGACGCCCGGAGGTCAACGCTGAAACCCCTCTGGAGGCGGCACTCAGTGCCCAACGCACAATGAAAATGGGGTAGAGCTCCTCACCCAGAAGGGGCTGTATCTCCCTGTCACTGTTAAGCAGGCACGCAGGTGAAGGCAAAGAAGAAAGAGAGGGGACTCTCCATACATGTTCCATGCAGGCTTACTCCGATGAAATGACAGGGACAAAGAGGCCAGTTGGTAGGAGGGTCCAGGGATCTTATACTGGGTACAGAATAGGTGGGGAAAGGGATCTCAACCAATGGGATAGGGGCAAGCAGGTGGGGTTTACAGCAAGGGAACCAGTGAGAACAACACATAGGAGGGATTTAGGGAAGGATCCAATGGGGTGTCGAGGAACAAAGAACTTTCTAGAACTGATACACGTTAAAGAAGGAAAATGAATGTATGTAACTTCATACATAAAACAGGGAGGGGAAAACATGCAAAAAGCAGAACAAGAGAATCATGGATTCTCACCATGACTGCAAGTTACATGCTAAACGGGGGTTGCTGGCCACCGCAGCTGGATGTCTGAGTTCTCCTCAGGAGACAAAGTGGCTGGAGCCACCTGCACTGCCACACTGGGGCTTTTAGGATCTTGGAAAAGGAAGTGTTCTTTAAAGGAACTATTATAGAATCACAGAGTGGTTTGTGTTGGGAAGGACCTTAAAAATCATCTTATTCCAACACCGCTGCCATGGGCAGAGACACCTTCCGCTAGACGAGGTTGCTCAGAGCCCCATCCAACCTGGCCTTGAACACTTCCATGTTTTCCCTCAGTCTTGTTTTAAACTCCCTTGTTGTCAACCCTTTGCTTCACAGTGGTTGAAAAAAGTGTTCCATTCGTGGGGTAACCTCAAATGTATTCAGTGACTCTTTATTACAGCAACACGCAACAGACATCTGTTAGGAGGAAGAAACCAGTGAATTTTGCTAAATTAGCTATTGGATTTGCCTGGCCCAACCAGACAGGAGGCTTCAATATCACTTGTGAGAGTGCTGGGAAGTGCTATTTAGAGAAATAAGCTCATTTTCTCAGCTGTTACGTGGCCATACATAATTTTTATAGCAGCACCTAAACACATTAATGAATTTCACAGATGAGTTTATTTCTTTGGTTTTATTGCAAAGATAATGCAATTTGTTAGCTGTTCCTTGGTGACTTCTCTGTTCAGAGATGAGTTTTGGAGATTACACCAGGTATTGCTATCTTCTGTTAGAGGAAGATTGCTATTTTTGCTCGTGCCTCTTGTTTGTCTTGTGTGTTCTTTTTATTTATTTTTTGTTTTTATTGAATTTACTGTTATGGACAGTTGGTGAATAAGAGCCAGCCTTTAACAGTGCTAGAAATATGTCTCCATGTAGATTTTTATGGTTATGTATAAAAATACATTGTGTCTGGCTTTTGCATTTAAAATTACAGTATATTGAGAAAGGATACTTGAAATATTTTTTGCATGTATGTGTTTACAATATTCATGTTCTTTAATAATACTTAAAAGCACAGGTGAAGGAGCATCTGGTATTGAAGACGGCCAATTTTCTACAAGTAGGAATTTTGTTTGGAAATATAGGGCGAATGCGTGTTGTTAGGGGAATCACAGGCAATAGTCCTGTGATTTTTTGGTTTCGTTTTTTATTTAGTGGAAATAGACTATGAAAACAGTTTAAACTTGATTTGTGCCAAGAGACCGGGTAGAAGTGGAAAGTCAGTGAAGACCTGCATTGGTTTTGTACAGAAACCTAATCAGACTCATGTTTGGCATGCACACTCTGTATGAGTATTATGTGATGCTAAGAACTTCTTAGTTCTCATTTCCTGACTTGCTCCGTAGTACAGTGCACTGTCTTGATGTGTTTTCTGGGAAAATAGTGCTTGAAATCTTTTGCACAAGCTTTTTTTCCCGGGCTACATTGGCCTAGAAAAGAAAGAATCCTAGAAATTTTTGGAACATTTGAAAATTCTTCCAGCCTGAGAGAAAACACTGTATTTATAGAGAACTTACTGAAAAACCTAAAAAAACCCGCAAACTATGATGAGCTGCAAGAATTAGTTGAGAAAATACTTGGAGAAAATATGGGACAAAAAAGCCCAGGACAATGCCTGTGTGTGACTTGCTCAACTTTTTCCTTCCCAAAAGAAAGAAACAATCAAAAATTCTATGCAAAAAGTTCTCAAAACTTTTAAGGAAAAAATTTGGCCCAAATTAAATATTTGGGTGTTTTTATAGATACCAGATAGCAAGGTAAAGAGAATCTTTACTAGAGACACATTTTAATTCATTAATTGACGTGTTTCTTCTTTCAGGTTTTTGGGTTTTTTTTTTCAATCAGAAATTGAGTGTATTTTGTTCAGTTCTGCTATGTGGAGGCTAAAATGTGAAGGGAATTGTAGGACTTATTAGAAATCTTTGGATAAGATCCTATAGGCGATTTACCACCACATAATATCTTTATGGCTAGTAATTCAGTGATGAAAGGGATATATTTCTTCAGAAAGAGTCTAAAATATTTCTCTTATGACACTGTGCAGCATTTCAGATGAAGCACAAAAAGTTGTGGTGGGTAAATGAGCACAGAAAGATTGGGAAAAGTGGCTAAGCCTTTGTGTAGTCTTAGTCTATGTTTGGCTGCATATCTAATGTTTTTGGGGAGTGGTTGTTAAGTTTTAATGCTCTTAGGAAGATGGACCAAGGGATACCAGAACTCCTGTGCAGGAGGCAGTTTCGGGGGTGAAGAGCAAACCACTGTAGCAAAACAGTTGGACTCCAAGGCCTCTTCTATGCACAGGTCTGTCACGGGTAGACTTGTGGATTAAAATAAAGGATTTCTGCATGTGGAAGTAGTGTCATTTTATGTAAGAACTTTGACTTCTGACTTCCTTGTTCTTCCCATTCTACTGGGAAACCCCAATGTTCACACTTAGATTGAATCCCTTTTGGAAATTTCAACACAACTATAAAGCAGCTTCTGACTAGTGAAAACAAGTTGTGGTTCTCATATAAGAGAGTGAAGCTCATTGAGGTCAAAAGGCAAATTCAACTTCCTGCAGCAAAGCTTTTTTGATCTGAGGGCTGTTCAGGATATGAGCACAGCTTTCCCTTGAAGTGTATGTTGAAGTAAGAGATGTCTTCTAGCCAAAAATATCCACAGAACCTTCACTAATACGCTTTTACTTTGTGACTGTGTTTTGAGATTTGTTTGTATTTGAAATCTTCTGTGAATGTAAGATTTTTATATTGTACAGCAAAAAAAGCTAAAAAAATGGGGAAAGTGAAATCAAGAAACATGATTTGATAGGAAAATGATTACTGAATAACATAGAAAAAGGGTTTGGGAAGAGATAAAAAGACAAATTTCCACCAGAAATCAGAGCTACTAGCAAAGAAATAATGTCAGAGCTGGAAGTAGTAAAATTATTAATTTACATTGTTTTGGAAGTTGTTTCTATAGATTTTATCATAAACTCTCCTAATGCACTCTGATTCTGCTGTTTTCACTACAGTCTCTGGCTCTAATTAAAGCAAGAAGATTTGATTTTGGAACCTGATTGTTACCTTGGAGTTGTTCTTCTGGACTCTGTTAAGGGTTTGTCAAAACCTTGTTTAATATGCTGAACTTCGCAAGAAATCTTGTGGGAAGCTGTTCCTTGTTACGGGATTTTGGCATCTGTTCTTCATCCTCAGGAGCAAAAAGTGCTGAGACCATGAAAGAAAGCTGGAAGTCAGGTTAGGTAGATGGGAGAGAGACACATTTTTCTCATATAGAGAGTATCCCTCTTTTTCCCTGTGTGCAACTTGCAGACACTGCTGGCAGGAAAATGGATGTTTCAGCAAAGCACCCAAGGGCTCTCTGTCTCTGGGGGCACAAAATTACCTTCTTATGTTCTACAGGTGGTTCCTCCATCAGTGTCAGGGAATGTAATTTAGTGAGCAAACCTGGTAACTTGGAGCTGTGTGCTACTACTGCATTGACTCAAAAATACTCATATTTCACAAAGTGCTGGAGTAAAACTGTTATTTTTAAAGGGTAATTTGGGGAGGTCTTTGTTTTGTTATAGAGGGTCATGCCTTGGAAAAGCCTTCTCTTTCTCCTTTTGTTTTTTGCTCTTGTTAAGAAGAGAGGGAGAGACAGGGAGATGAAGTGGTGGCTTCAGACCAAAAATGCTATTAGTTTATCCTTTCTTCTCAAGATAAGTGACTGCATAAGTACTATTTATTTTTTTGTGAATCCAACCACTGTAGACTGTGGCTTTCTTGGCTGGATCCAAAGTTGGGTTTAATTGCTATTATGGTTTTTAATTACTGATTTCACTTTTATTTGTTGAAGTCACTGCTTTTTGTATTTATCAAAGAAAGGCTGCATGAAGAGATCATAGCAGACATAAGAGATTAAACCCCCAGTCTCAATTCAGTGAAACAATGCACATATTGTCACTAAAACTGTTTGTTTTCTCCTCTTTGATTTGCTGCACCTAAGTAATTATAATGTGCAGGCAAGAAAAATCCCCAGCTTTTTTTATTAAGCTTTGTAAATTAGGGCCTTACTCTACCACTTCATCTCACTCTGAACAGTCCCTTTACACAAGTAATTGTACTGTTGCAGTGATTGGGATTACTCACGTGGCAAGGAGGATGTTTGATTCCAGACTTGAATAATGCGATGAGATGCTTCAAAAATGTTTAACTAGGTGGGTAGTGTGGCAATTTTTACAGGTGTTTCATGCAGAAGTTAAAGCACTCATTATTTGAAAAGCAAAAGACAAGTGCCTTCAACTTGGAAGGGCATTCCTGAATGCTTCCAGCATTGGTCTCACTCTATTTGTTGTGAAGTGGGAATCCAGGTGATGATCATTGAAATCAAATAATCCGACTTTCTATTTCCATTCATAGCAAGTAGAATACACGATGGAAAACCTGTTAGGACAGTTATATTCATCTGTTACATTTTGAGAAAACGGAGCATTCTAGTCCTTCCATCCTTTCTCATGTGTGCCCATAGGCAGGCATGTCATTTCACTGACTCCACCTGCCTCATGCTTCCCTTATCCATTCAAGTTTAACTGGCTGCTGGAAAACTTTCACTGGTAATGGTGACTATTGAGAAGTGTGATGGACTGATAATTAGAGTCATGTGGGCAATGTTCCCTTTTAAATCTAAGGCAGGTTTGCTCAAAGTTTAGCCATCTTCTGCCAAGCTTACCAGCTGTGTAAGGCTTCCACCTGGAAGAGGTGGCTGAGTGTTTTCAGTTTGCTTTGGTTTCTTTGAGAGCATTTGGCAGAATTCTTGGTTTCTTGGATTTTTCACAGCACCATCTTTCTAAAATCACCATAGTAGCTCTTGAATTAGGTGCTGAGATTGAGGTCCTTTCTAGCTCTGAATTTAATTTGCAAAGTGATAAAAATACAGACCTTTATTGTTAAGACTTGATAGTAATGTAGAAATCTCTTCCGGAGCTGTGGCATTTTTAGTTCAATCTGTAGGGTTAATATTGCTGGTTTTGCCAGGTATCCTTATGGAAAAAGAAATCCAACTTTACATGCAAGTCTGGTGATAGAATGACTAAACACATGCTGGAAAGGGCTATAACTTGTATTCCTGGAGGTATTCCCCTTGAGGTTCAGACTGCCCTATAGCTACCCTTGCTATTATACACCCTACTCCTCTTAAGATTCCCGTTTTTTTCTGGAGGTACAAAATCAGGTTAATTCATAGTCTTTCTGTTTATTCATAATCATGAAGTTTTGCAAATGAAATGCCACAAAGTGTGATAGGTCCTCAGAAAAGCACTGCATTTATGAAAAACAGTTTAAACATGACTTCCTTATTATATATGCAAGTGATATGCATTGGAAGAACTGGCATCAAGTTCCTGACTGCATTTGAAGTGGCTCCTTCTATAGTCTCTTAAAGAATAAGTAAGTAAAAGGGATTTAAGATTGCATTATTAGGGCTCACAGTGCCTAGCAGTCCCTTTTTTTAAAGAAATGGGCCTATTGTATGTTTTTTCTTGGAAACCATAAGCAGAATATAGCAACTGTGCTATTAACACTTCCAAAACTGTTATTATATTAAATAAAAGTAAACAAAAGAATGACCACATGCAATTTATTTTTTACAAGGGGACTGTGTGTGGTCCACTAAGAAAAAATAATATCCAAAATAAAAAAACCTTCTAATAATCATACCGGATCTAGTGGAGGTGCTGGCACATATTAATCTTTCTGCCTCACAGGTTGTTAGTAAGAGAAATTAAGCTCTGCTACTTTGATTTTTTCTTAATGTTATTGAAGGGTTTGTAAGTAGGAACGTGTGCATTTATCACATGGTTCCATAACAGCTCCCTTTAGAATACCCAAACCATTTCAACAAACTTACATTCAACAAATGTACAAATCTTTGCATTCTAAAGTGTTCCTTGATTACAATGACGGGGCCTCTTACCTCCCAAATTTTCAGGTCAGGAGTCATGAGCCTTTTACATTTTAGAGGCTCTGGAGCCTCTAGCTGCGTGCTGCTCTAGGACCAAGGTACCTGCTCTTCACAATAACTTGGGTAACCCTTTTCTGGGCTTACAGGACAGTCTTAGTTTGAACTACCACATGTAGTAGAGCCATAAACTAACAGGCATTCAGTCTTTGTTCCAAACAAAAAGTCACTTTTATTTCAAACAGTGTAAGAGAGAAAGTAGTGTATTTCCACACCTCGTTCCATCACACCTCACAGTGAAAAAGCCAGAACTGATTATGGCACCAAGAAGTTTTCATTTGTCTTTATCAGTGTCTTCTAGAATGTGATTTCTCCAGTCATATTTCTCCTTCTGTCCTTTAAAGAAAAAGGAAACCATCACCTCACTTTATAAATTCTAGTGATTTTTTGTTAGATGACCTTCTGACTGGTCTTATCAGATGATTAAAAAATACCTAATTATCTAAAGTATTGCTAAACACCACTCTTGTGCAACAAAAATCGGGAGGAGATGCTACTACTGCTATCCTAAAGGATGTTCAATAAATTATTCAAAGAAGCTTTTGTCCAAACAGTATTCATGAAGATTTACTGTTCCCTCTCTGCCAACCTGTCTCATTTATCCCATGGTCGGAAATTTTCTTTTGGTTTGATGCAATGTTTGCAAGGCCAACACAGAAGACAAATGTGTTTCATTCAAAAAGAATTTCTCAGGGGCAGGTACACAGAACTGATGTGGTCAGAGAAGTCAAGCTGTCATTAAGGAAACTTGCATGAATATGCAGGAATACTTCAATGGCCTGTGCGGATGAAGAAGAAGCTCCTGGACAAACTCAAATGCAAAAAGGAAGTCTGTAGAGGGCAAGGACAGAGGTAGCCTGGGAGAAATACAGAGAAATTGTCTGAGCCACCAGGGGTCAGGTTAGGAAAGCTAAAGCCCTGATAGAATTAAATCTGGTCAGGGACATCAAGGGCAACAAGAAAAGTTTGTAAACTCCTAAAAACAGCTATAGTTATGGGTCCAAAGGTTTAAGCTCTGACAAGTTGCATTAGTGTTTGGAATTGTTTCTTTACCGCTGCATTAGCAGCTCTTCTTAACACTGGTGTCTTACCACAGTGAGGCTGCACTGGTGTAAACTGGTGTGCCCAGACTGTGAGGACAGACCCAGACACTCAGCAGTGGTGGGAGATTCTCTTCTGAAAGTGCTGTTCACATTGAGCAGACTGTGGAGCAGAGACCACATCTGATGAATGAAGAACAACCTCTCTTCCTCTTAGGTCAGGGGTTAGGAAAGATGCAAAGTCTTGTAGCCTCACCTTTTTTCTTACACTGTAATGAGATTTCACCAACTTTAGCTCTTAGGACATTGCAGATACTATGCAAATCATCTGCATAAAATATATCAACCAAACTTTACTTTGAAATAACAAATTACAAATTAAAAGAATTAGTACAGAATGGGGTTGGCTGCCAATGAGTGTCCTCTATCTTCTACATCTCATTTTGAGACATAGATTAGTGTTTTTTGTGGCAATCCAGCCTTCCAACACGTACATCTCAAAAGGTCACTTTCCTGATTAACCTTCATTTGCTCAAAAGGAAGGCTCCAGCACTGGCCACCGCTCAAACTGAATATTTCATATACTGATAGTAGAAAACATAACTATCAAATCTCTTCCATAGTGATCATTAATCTATGTCCTGGATTACTCCTGACTTAGAACAATTACCCTTTTTATGTACTACTCCTATCGAGACAAGAACTCGAACAGGTTTTATTATGAAGTTGCATGTGTTTCAAGGCATGATTGCTGTCACAGTGAAAAGTGAAGACTGTCTTGGTCTGTTCTAGACACATTTGTGTGATAATGTGTGTGTTGTTATTTGAGTAAACTTCCATGTGTATCAGGCTTTAGTATTTTTTATAATTTCATTTTTTAATAATTTCATCATGCCTCTGTTCTTTAGACTAAAGAGTAGCTTAACCAGTAGACCCAGAGCTGAGGATGCTCGTGGTTTGTATAGTGGCCATGCACTGTGATAGCACTACTGTTCTCTCCCTTCTGCCTTTGTATTTATGCACTTGTTTTTGGCAGATCTTGAGCTTCGACAGCATTTGGTCCACCACTTTTCATTTGGATCTGCCTGCCACTTTGTTTTATTTCAATACTGGTTTCTACTTTACTCAGCAGCTATGCATGTGCCTGTCCCAAATTAATGCATTGGAAAGGCCTTTCCATCAATGATTTTTTTCCAATTGCAACAATCCTGAAATGTGGAGGGGTGAAATTGCATTTTCACATAGTCTAGAAAGTTGCTAAAGAGACTGAAAAACTTTGCTCAGCATTCTCTTTTAAGCATATTTCACTGTGATTACTTCAGTCTTCCCCTGCTCACTGTGATAAGTTGCTTAACCCCACATTGCTTATTAAGCATTCTGCCACTTGTAATTTCTAGTTCTAAACAGTACAGATACAAACTTAATGCTCTTGGAAATAGCTGCATTTGCTTGTGCCTACATGTGATGCTGTGAGTAACAAGTTATTTTTGTTCTTAACTTCACAAGTAAAATTTCTACCTGATCTAAAGAATCCATGCTTGAATACCAAAACTTCCACATTCAGTAAAAAAACCCAACAGCTGCCAGTTGTGTCATTGCTAATACATGTGTCTTTCTCTTAGTTTCCCTTCCTATATATCATCTATTTAGTATTCCCCACCAAGCTGATGAAAGACAGCATTTTATTTCTTGTTTCTGTGCCCACAAGTGAGCTTCCAGTGTGTCAGACAATTTGCTTCATGCTAAGGTAGTCAGAAGCAGGAAATTAAAGCAAGTAATTCTGTTTGGTTTTAGAATAAAAAGTCAAATTGTGTTTATGTGCAAAGAAATCAGGATCACTTCTAAGTAAACAGAATATTTCCTTTCAGATATTTCCAAACAGAAATGATCCTGCCAGTGTAGGATAGAGGGTATCAGCTTACTCAGGACTTCTAAAGACGTGGTGCCTCTCAGTCTTGCTGGACTGGCTGGGTGCTGGTTTCAGATATCTGTGAACCACAGGCTAATCTGGGCAGCTTTGGCACTCCACTAATGTTGTGTTTAAACTCCTGAAAGCACATAACAAATTTCTGATATCTGCTGGCAGGGAGGTAATTTTCAACTTTTCTACTTTATGTCCATATTAATAAATGAAATAGGATTGGGTTGTTTTTTTTTAGTTCAGGCATGCAATTGTCCATGCTGTTTAATTGTTTGTGTGCTCCCTGACACAGTTTTGGCTTCTGGCTCAATCTGTCTTAAGCAATAGCACAGGCCAAGTAATATGATATGACAGTATGGATATGCATCCTATTTTTAGTGACCAGAATTAAGTGTACAGTTGTGAGTCTCGCCATTCTGTCCTCTGGAGCTCGGGCTTTCCCGTTAAGACGATGCAATGCTTCCTTTGGTCTTTCAGTGCCCCTCTCATGGAGCTAACAGGCTGGGCTGGCAGGGCAATGGCTAGACTTGATCTGTCCTCCAGGGTTCTTGATCCACAGCACAGAGCCTCAATCCCAAGGAGGTTTTTTGCATAGGAACCTTCTGGGGAATTGTTGGAAATCAACTTGCACTTCCTCAGAAGTTTGCTTAAATTCATGGTGTTTGTGTGAGTTTCTTTGTTTGGTTGGTTTTTTGGGTTTTTTTTTATTTAATCTATTTTGCTTTCATAAATTGTTTTTTAAAAGGAACTTCTGTTTTCTTTTGCAATTCCAAACAGCAACATTACTCATCTCATGACAGTCCTGCTGAGAGTGACGTGTTGAAGTATTCTCTTCAGGTTATTGATTTTTGAATAGACAGTGCCAGCAAGAAAAGAAGCTTCCCGGAAGTGATCATTTTCATTTTGTAGATCTGACACCACCAGCTATCTTACCTAAACATGGGAAAGTCTATTTGCTGCTGGAAAATAATTTCTGACATTTTCTAGACAACATCAAATGAGTAAGAAAAGGCACTAGAACAAATTAGGCCTTCCTCTCCCTTGTGGAGATAAACCCATCTCCAGCACTGAGTCCCAGCTTATCAAGGCTCACCCACTAATACTGCCACAGCACTGCATATGGCATTGTAACTCAACTGAATTTTTTCTGAAAGGACAGAAGACCTGAGTCAGTCTGTTTTCCAAAATTGTACATGAAATTTACAGCCAAGTATCTTTGCAAAACAGTGGGCAAAAAGAAAAACATCCACCCTTCTTCTATGATCAGCTCCCTGAGAGGAAAGGATAAGAAATATCAGCATAAACTAAAAATAATTTTAAAAAAGAAGAGCAAACAAAACCCTCAAATCCACAAAGCATTTCAAACATCAAGGTTTAAAGTTAGTCACAGCTTAAGTAAATGTTAGACTCTCAGAGATGCTGACCACCCACAGCTCCTAAAAGATTTTAATCAGCAGTTTTACTCAGAAGTGGTTTCCACTTGATTTTCAAGTTTAAGCAGTACTGTTTTAAATGTGGTATGAAAAACTTAAATCAAGTTCCCAGATTTTTATGTTTCTATAATATACAAGAATCTATATCCAGATGTTGATAAAATGCAGTAACCTGTTTAATAATTAACTATAAAATATCTTACACAAGACAGTGAAACCATTAAAGTAATGTTTAAAGTTCCAAAAACTTCATGAATAAAGGCTGAACATCATGAACATGTATGACTTTGAGAGCAGGAAACAAAGTCCTTTGCCTTGGAACTATAACATAGATATGTAAGACATTTGCTTCTCTTTTTCTAAACAAGGATGCCAACCTGCCAAGGTTTAGCTGTGGAGAATTTTATTCTCACAGCTGCATATGTAAGTATAAAATGAGGACCTCTTATGCGCCATTTAAACTTGTGTCTTAAGAGCAGAACTATGCCCAGGAAACCTCATGTTTATGTTAGGTAACAGAATTGAAAGGAATTTGAGGGTTTTGGTGTCCAAACCAAGCTGTGACAGGAAATAAGATGGCAAATATGTTGTAAATGGATCTGCATTGAATTTAATTATGTTAGAATGGGACCCATTGCATTCTTTTCTTGCTTCTTGTTACAGAAGTTGTCTTCTACCTCATGTGGCTGTATTGACAGTGCTTTTAGTGAACTTTTGATTGGAACTTTGCACTGAAACGGACAGTAAGTGCTCAAATTGAGGTTCACCACTTGAGAGGACATGCTCAGCAGATGAGCTTGGAACTTTGTTTCCATATTGCACCTGAGTTCATGCAGCATTGGTTAATTTTTCCTGGATGCACAGTCCAAGCAAAAACTGTGATGATTTGTGTATAGCAGCAGGGTCTCTAAGTTCAACTGATATGTCCATATTAGATTCACCTTTAAGCTTTCATTATACTTCTGGTTTTTTCTGAAGTAACTTTTTATAAGCAGTTAATTGCCTCTGATTTGGGCAGCTTTCAACTACAATTTTTTCACATTGTTCTGTCATATTCTCCATTAATCCTTACAATGAACATATAGAGTAATCTAAAAATGCTGTCTTGGGATATACTTCTACAGTGTTTTCTAGAAGAAATGTCTCATTGAACAAGTAATAACCATGTTGGGAAGGGGAGCTATTTAAATTAGAATCTCAAAGATCCAATAAAAGAAAACGAATCAAAACCCTTGCAGGTTTTAAAGGCTGACACATGATTTCTGCCACATTTTCTTTCCTGCTGCAGTTGCGCTCCACATACCTTTGTATGAGTCTTGTTTCAAATAAGAGACAATCTCTTGATGTATAGACCTGTTTCTCCATAATCCCATCACTTTTTTACCAGCAAGGGAGCATTCTGCTCTTCATTTTACCTTAATGATTCTTTTATTTTCAAATAATGTTTTCCTTTGTTACTTAAAGTTCTATAAAAGTTTTTCTCCAAAACAAATTAGATCTACTATAACTTTAAAGTCATCCACTTTCTGCACTTCACTTTGAAATTCAGAGTAAAACCAATACTTTGAGCTCTGTTTATATGTGGCATGATATACCAACACTGGCTCTGAGAAAATTTTAAAGGTAAACTATATAACAAATCAGAGATGGCTCTGAGCCCTATTAAACATTGACTTCCATTCACAGCAACCTTGTGCACTTTTGGAGCTTGTCAATCTCCAGAGAAAGAAATAGATCCCGCAAATTACTGTGAATTGCTTTTCCAAATCTGTTTCTACTTGATCTTGCTCACTTTATTTGAATGTAAACTTGCTTTCCTTGTCAATTCAATTTCTTTAGTAGTCTTCTTTTGGCTTGTTTTCTCTGGTTACATTTTAAGTATCTTGTGTGGGTAACACTTCCTCAGAATCTTCTCCAGACTGTGGGGTTTGCAATTCAGATTTAGCAAATGTATGTCTGTTTTATACCCCTCCTTTTATTTTTTAAATTTTCTTTCCTCTTCTTTTTTAGGGGCCAGAGAATAGCTAAACGTGCTGCAGAAGATTCTGCCTTGGCTATTTCACTCTTAAAACCATTTGTCTGTTTGGCACTTAAGGACTAGTCTGTACATCTTTAGGCCTGTGGATAGTTGCATAGAATTCATCCCACTTTGGAAGGAGAGGGAGTAACAGTAAAATTACCTAAAACTTCATTAGATTATTTTTCATTGCAAGTAAGTAAGATTCATTCCTGTTTACTTCATTTGCATTAACATATTGCCTTAAAACCTAAGCTGTATTATGGTACAAATGCATGAATTGAACTCATAGGATTGTAAAGGGACATTGCTCTAATTGGAGGTTGGTAGCTGTTTCATCCAATAAGTCTGAAAATAAATCAAACCCCCAGAAAGTGGAAAAAACCTGTTCTGTGAATTTAGAGAAGAATATAAAAGGGGCTGTCCACAAGATCGTTGCAGCTGATGATAATTTTATCATAGATGTATAACGTAATACAGTTTGAAAGGGGCCTCCTGAGGTCAGTTAGTCCAACTACCTGCTCAAAGCAGGGTTAAATCCTATTTTTCCCTTAAATTTCTACAAAAGTTCTAGACAATAACAGAATCTTTCCTTGAAAATAATTTCTAACAGATTCCAAAAGATTGCTGACAATGTTCTGTCACAGTTCAATATTAGAATGAAAAGTTTCAAATATGACTCATCTCTTTTGTAATGAAGGGATTCAAAACAATTTCATAGCTTCTGAACACAATCCATTATCAGAGTTGAAGCTGCCATTCATCTCTTGATATTTAGTGCCACTAAATAAGGTCCACTCTTTCGGATGTAGTTTTATTTTTATGTGCTTTATATACTGTCAGGGAGGGAAGGATATTGGAGAGATGGGAAAGGTGGAACAATGAGTGTTGGAGTTGAGTATCTACACTGAGTACTGCTTTTCTCTTCTCTATGCTCATACTGACTCAAGAATTATGGGTAAGGCAAGGCTTTTACACAGATATCTGGGCATGCCTGTGTAGTTTACAGATTGCTTCAACCGTTAAGGATAAATGCATTTGGAAAACCACTGGAACAAGTTGACCAGAGAGGTCGTCGATGTCCCATCCCAGAAAAAATTCAAGGTCATTTTGGATGAGGCTGTGAGAAACCCGTTTTAGTTGAAGATGTCCCTGCTCATTGCAGGTGGGACTACATGACCTTTAAAGGTCCCTTCCAACCCAAATCATTCTACAATCCTTTGGTTTGATTTCAATCCAACATGGAACTTAGGTTTTCATGTTAAGTATTCTAGTTGTCCCAGGAGAAAATACAATTTCTAACTGCTTAGGACAAACAAGATCTCAGAGCCACTCCCCCATGTGACATTCTTGTAGGGTTTAGAACTGGTTTCATGAGACCTGGAAGAGGAGAATCATATCCGTACCCAGCAATCCTAATAAAAACCGATTGGCTTATTTTTGACTGTACATGGAATAACTTATGCCATTATACACTTATTAATAGGTTTAGGGTGTCTCATCTCCTACTTGGCTATAGTTATCAAAATTATACAAGTGTCTTTGAATTAATCCTTTTCCACTGGTAATAACCTGAACTTGTTCTCTCGCATCCTTGATTTCACTGTAATAACAAAAAGTTTATTTAACTTTACATGTTCACTCACTAGTCAATTCAAAAGGAAGATCAGCTGGAAATACCTCTTGAACCTTTAACTCTTCAGGATTCACTAAGTTCTTTTTATTTTTAGTTTTTAATTTTTTTTATTTATTTATTTTACAAAGGCTGTGCAGGGTGTCAAGGACAAATGGAAAAGCAATGAGGTTTTTGAGATACTATCTAGATGGAATTTAGAGCAACATCCATGTTTATGTACACCCAGTGCAGTTCAAGGCTAGCAGTTCTTATTAATTTAAGCCCATTATGACTTCTGGATTTGATTCCTGAACTTTTGCCTGAACTGTCTTTTCAGGCAAAAGATCTTTGATTTCTCAGGTAAAGCCAGTAGGCAGAAGAAATAAAACACATTCATCAAATTCATCCAGTGGTACCAGTAACTGTGAGATTTTGAAATATCTTTTCCTTTCAATACATGGCTTATTTTTAATTAAATTGGCAAGACTTCAATTATCTTTAGTAACTAAATAAATTATGTGTTCATTTAGAGACCCTATATTGAGGCTTAGTGTGTGAGTTGTACTCATTTTGACAAATTTTAGGCGGAAAATTTCTCAGGGGAGTCCTGCTTTCTGTCATTCAAAAAGCTTTTATAATCATTTAGTCCAAAATGGTGATGTAGGCCGAAGTTTGAATCCCTGGCATATTGCTATAATGCTGCATTAGCTTAATCCTTCATTTTCTTGTCAATTAAGGACTTATCTTTATTCACAGATTCACTTATCTGTTATTCTTAGAGTATTTTAATGCTAGTAGTTAAAATCCCTTTGTTTATGGCAATAAGGCACCATTCAGTTTGTGAACTTTATAAAACCAACCTCTGCCAATTTTGCTGTTTGAGAATTGCTGTAAAGAAGTGTTCCCACAGTAATTACTTATTCCAGAGATGTTCACTAAAGAATGAAGTAAGGGGAAAGTGTATAAAACAATTGTGCACCAACTGAGGCAAGTTTTACCCAGCACCTTCCCAGCAACTACAGGGCATTAAAAAAAAAAAAAAATCCTTGCAAAACAGTACACAAAAATCTGTTGTCTTTAATGCAGTTGCATATAGTGACTTTACAAATATTGGCAATTACTTAAGGTATTCACATTTAAATTAGATCTGGCCAAAAGGTTGGGAAAAAGTGAGGGAGGAGGAGCACGGGGGGTTGGCAACAGCTTTTCAACGTGCGGCTCAGCTGCCCATCATTACTCACTTTCAATGGTTTGGGTCATGGTTAGTGTCACTCATTTTAATATGCACTTAGTGACATTGAAGTAGGAGTGGTGAGGCTGAGATAAAGAAATATACGATAAGCAAAAATTGTCACAAAATCTTTCCTGTTGGGTATTTCTTATGGCACATGAGCTGTTCTTTTTTTTTTAAACTTTGTTGCATTTGAAAATGTATTTTAATTTCAAGTGTGGAATAGGAAGGAAGTGTACTATTAATATTCAGTGGCAATTGTGGAAAAGTGCCATAAGTTTGTTCTTGGAGCATTTAATTTCAGCAGAACTGGTAGAATGCATTTAGGCCAGCAAACTGTTTTTGAAAGCTTTGTGAAAACTTTAATGAGACCAGGATTCTACCCATGGCAACTGCCCCAGTCACTTGAAGCATCACTTCTGAGAAACAGCTATCAAATCTGGAAGTTTCTATTTTTGTACTACCTGAGCAGATCTGATAAAAAAAAAAAAAGTGCAAAACAATATTTTACTTCAAAAATGGAGAAAATTCTGCCTTGGAGACTCTCAGTGTAAATGCATCATCTTTAGTGTAACATAGGAAAGAAAGAAAAAAACCCCAAGTCTATTAAATTCTATTCACATCCAATTTTTAGTATTAATAAAGAGATAGATGTGTTCTGCTTCTCAGACTGCAGGGGCCATATTTCTTCATGGGCAATAAGGAGCTTGTCTTACAAATTCTGAGGTGATTCAATCATCTTGCTTTTGCCTAAGTGAAGAAGAAAATAAGAGGAAGAGTGTGCCCATTCTAGTGACGTTGTTCATCTGAAGTTGATGAAGATTTCTCCTGATAAGCTGCAACACTATGACTAAGCAAAAAAAAAAAAAAGCTTTGTAATTAGTCAAATCCTGAAGCCTCGCAAGAAACTATGCGAAGATCCATTTTCAACACTAATTTTCCTCAAGGAAAAGCTTTGCATGCTAGTTTTAAAGACCAAACTTAATAGATACCTTCTACTTTTCAAAATATTTCATAACTGAGTAGTAACTGGACTTTAACCTAGAAAACTCTGTTCTCTCATTATTGGTTTTTGCCAAGGATGAACCATTATTCTGTCATTCACTTTTTTGCCTACAGGTTAATGGCAGAGGATGACCTGATGCTACATTTTCTGCAAGATGGGAATTGTCAGCAGAGAGATCATGGTTTAAAACTGATTCCTTCTGTCTGACTATCTGGTATGCTGCTTGAGACTAAATTAGTGTCTTTTTTGAGAGTGTCTGGTTTTGAGAGCTGTTATATACCTGTCATACCAGACAGACAGACATTCTGTCTTTGTTGTGAACCACAGTGATCTCTAACCAACAGAGATTACTGAGAAAATGTATGGCTGCTGGTTCCAAGTGACCTGTATACTAAACCCTGAGCCCTGTGCTCATCTTCCTGGTGAACTCTGACTCTAACTCTGCATTCCTCCCATGTTATTTAAAAATGACATTTGCCTGCCAGAAGCACAGCATGAGCAATAGCTGTAAAATGTTGCCTAAGGATGGAAATGTTACTGAGAGAGTTTCACAATTGGGTTAACTTTTCTCTTGCAAGGAAAATATTTTGTATGGCATGTGCTTGAAAACAGGCACTGTCTGTTAGGATTGCTCTTGCCTTTTAATGATTATTTTTAACTGTTTTTGTGAAACCTGGGTTCATGTGGACTCTCCTTCTATTTTAATTATTGAATGTCTCCATATGTATATTGCTTCCCAAGTTTTAATCTCTGGCTTGTTTTGGAAGGCATTAACATACACTTGTTTTACATTACATAACACCAGTACTGTGTAAAAGCAGGTGATCTTGTGCATATGCAGCTACCCCATTTTGCAGAATTTTTTATGCCATTCCTTCTGTGGAATACTATGTTAAATGTTATTCTGGCAATGAAAGTGTAGATTGTAAACTATAATCTCCTCAGCCACGTCATGCTTCAGATTCCATTAAATGATCCCCATCTTATCTTTTATATGATCAGCACAGCAAATATTTAACTCTAAACTTCTGGATAATTCAGTTGTCATAAGCAATCATTCATAAACTGATTCTTCTCCAGTCTGTGGAGCGGTGAATGCATCTGGGTCCTGCTATTAAGCGCTATGCAGTAATCCAAATGCTAGGACAGGAGACAACTTGAGCAGAACTTGATAAGTTAATGCACTTGCTAAGTGCATCTTTCCTCGCTGTATCGAAGGTGGGTTTTATTCCTTTATTGAATGATGAGTGGTCAGCAGAAACAAGCTGGCAGTTAATGAAATTTGCTTTTGACAAGGTAGGGGGTGCATGTCCTAAGAATTCATATTGATCGTCAGTTAGATCAGCCAAGAATTTGCATTACCTAAATGAGCAATAGTTGAACCCAGGTGTTGATGCTAGAGAGTGGGAAGAAGCTCACTAAGGGCTTTCTGCAGTGCAGTCACAGAGTAGCTGTGTGCAAGGGCAGCCATCAGGCCTCAGAACTTGGCCAAGAAGAAGATCTGCAGCTCAGAATTCTTTCCTAACAGAACACTTTTCAGCAAGGTGCAGAGTCTAACTGTGAATAAAACCCAGCTGCCTGAAACTGTAAGGTGCATGTTGTCTTAGAATTGTACTATCTGTTTGCTGGGATAGTATGGGCAAATCTGGCACTGGAAATAGATAATATTTTTCTTTCTCTGCTGTGGATCTCAAAATCTAATGAGTGAGTGAACCATTTTTGAGAGTCTAAGCAAGAGCATTGATTTGTTTCTAATAACTCCTAAATGATAAGTAGCTTCCAAAAGATCTAACAGACAGAAGTGCAGCACTAAGAAAGCACCTAGTGATGTTAAAACTCATGATAACATATGATTTTTGAGAGAAGGTCTCAGTGACTTTCAGTGGAGAAGTGTAGAACCTGAATTTGAGAGGATGTTATCAATGCTTTGGAAAGCCCTTTAAACACCTAACCTTCAAACTCATAAATATGCTTTTCTATGCCTTAAATATGCTTCTTCTGGCACCTCTGCATCTTATGAATTGCAGTTACAAGGATTATATCCCTGGCAAGGTCATATAAAAGATGTTATTCCATGTCTTATATATAAGTGAAATACAGACATATGTTGGAGCCACAGATGTCCATGGCTAGATCATTTTACTACATGCAAATATAATAAATGCAGTAGATTCTTCTGTCTGGCTGCCTTTGTCAGACCTCACTATACCTTACAAATAGAACTGCAGTAGTTCAGATACAGGTAATGTCTTTGTCCCATGCTTTACAGTGCATAACTTTAACATCAGGAAATGCAGCACATTTATAATGAAAGCAGCATGTTTGGCACTTGCTCTGAGATGAAACAAGCGCATAAAGGGCTTTTTTAATATTGATTTTATATTTTGAATTTATTAAAGTTCGCATTTCTTCCACTTTTATGACACAAAGATATGTTTCCCAATGACATAATGAAGTTCCCTTTTTTGTCAGTAGTTTCTTGAAAAAGATACTCTAGCTTCACTTTCTGTTCTCTTGCAATACATATAAACTTTAGAGTATCTGGGTTTGTGTTAAGCAGTTTTAGAGGCATATGGCTCTCCTGTCCAATGGATGTGAGATTTCCCAGATATTTTTTTCATAGTTCAGCCTGAACAACGCTAGAGCTCAAACTTTTCCCTGCTCAAACTTTTCCTTCAGGTGTACTCTTGTTGTGGATTTGGTTACACCTACTTAAATATATTAGATATGTGCAGGCCGATATCTAGCCAATTAGTAAGATTACTCTTCTGAATAGAAAATGAAATGGTAGCAAGGCTGTGCAGATTTCCCAAAGTAGCAAAATTGGATTGTGAAAAGTATGGGTATTCTAACACGTATTCTGAAAACATGCTATATTCTTGTAGGTTTTTGAAGAATGTTTCCACTTCCTAGATATTTTAGCATATCTTTTAAAAAAGTATTTTACTACTTGTTTTTTTAAAAAGAATAATTTGATCAAGTGTTTTGTTTGGGTCCAAGCTGAATTTGGTATGTATGTATGTAAGAAAAGAGCCCAGACCAAACAAATCAAACCAAAGGTCCTGTCCTCTTTCTGATCCGGATAAATGTCCAAAAAGTAGTATGTAACATATTCTACTGTGAAAGGCTTGTGATTGAACATCCCCCTTTGGGGAAGACAGGAGAACCTATAAATGTGGTCCCTCTAAATGGGTGATTTAAGATAATATTAGCCTTGTGAAAGCAGGGTCATGGAATATTGATTAAAGCTGAGGTAATTTGGGGGTGGGGGAGGTGTTCATGAGTAAAGGCCGAGCTGTACAGCTTTCATTTCATTCAGTGAAGACACTGAATGTTTGTTTTTCTGTTTAACAAACTTTCCAGTCCCAGTACTGAGTCTGTGGTACACCCTTACACTCCTGAAAATTCTGTAAACCTCTTTACTAAGTCAGTGGAATACTCACACATTTGGGAAAGGTTTTCTGGTGTGAAGAACAGAAGCAGATGAGACATGAGACGTCAACCATATAAACTTCAGCATAATGTCTCCCCTTCACAAGGGAACTGAATTTGTTTGCTTTTAGTATTCATGGGGCTGACTGTTTTCTGAGTGATTTACTATACTGATATTATTTTGTTGTTGTTAAAGAATATGGGATAAAATTTCCTTTGTCAAAGCAGGTAGAATATGTCTAATATTTGCTAGGCAGCAATAAAGTGTGTCAGCCTGTCTGCTCTACAGAGTCAGTAGGAACTCAAGTGCCTTTTCTCCACCATGAACATTCCATTTTATATTGTAAAATTTGTACTTAAAGTTTTCCCAACATCACCAGACCAGCATCAAATCAAGTCTGTTACAAAACAAAGGTTCGATAACCATTCTTTTATTAAAAGGATGAGTTTATCCAGTCTTTGTCAAACTTTGAAAAAGTAGAATTGTATCTTTACTGACAAGGAAAAAAAAAAGAAAGAAAATACACACACACGAAAAAAAGACAAAAAACAAAACAAAAACCCCAAAAAAGCCAAGAGATAGTTCAAAGTAACTGTATTTTTACACTTGGATGATAACATTTTGAAGGTACTGGATCTCTGCCTGTGAAAAGGTAGTTTGCTTTCAGCAGACTATTATGTTCACAGCACATTTATATGAACAAAAAAAAAAATAACAATATTTCAGTAATTACTGACTGTGCTCAGCTTAATACTGGGTTGCAGTCATGGCTAAGATGTCCTTTGTATGTAATGGAATGATGAGCTAGTCTTTCTGTGGGCAAGCACGAATTATTGCTTTATGGTTTTGGTGCATTTTTTTCTTCCGCTGGTTTTGGTGATGATGCTCCTGCTGTTCTGTAACATTCTGGTAATAGTTACAAACCTCACCATGGAGGTTTAAACTCCACTCTAGCAAAGGCTGTAGAAATTTCAGCTAGAAGCCCTTTTTAAGTTTATATGATTCCTTAATCTCTCTGAAGCTTGCAAGAACTCTAATGAATGGTGCTTAGCTCTGCTCTGGTTAGCTGGCAAAGCTGCAGCAATACAGACTTGAGTATGGAGCAGTTTTACCTCTTTGAAAGGGAGTCCCAACCCATCTGTGGCCACCTGTGAACTTTTCATGGAGGTATTTCTACTGAAGGAATAATAGGTCATGCTACCAGTAGCATTAACAGAGCTTTAATAATTCGTTAAGAATCAATCTGTAAGTGCATTTTTCAGCACATGGGTGTCAATAAGGTAAAGCAGTGGTTATAAAGAGATGTTCAGTTCTTCATGTCATTGTTATGTGCATAGGATTATCACAGTATTATTTATAAGCTGTGCTTTTTTCACTGCTCCATCTCTAAAAGTCTTAGAGGTCAGCATTGCAAGGTGAAATATAAAGATAATAAGAAAACATAAAATCTACCAGGTGAAAATTACCAAGTAATTTAGAAAGGAATAAATACAAACACTTTTCTTGGATTACTCTGGGATGCTGAAAGACCATCACTGAATTTTGTAGGAAGTGGCAGATTAGGAAGGATGCTGTGAATGTTTGGTGATTACAGTAGTAGCAATAAAGTATGAACTATTTGTGATGGGTAAAGTAATTTGTAGGCTACAAACATAAGCTTACATGGAGAAGACAAGTAAAATAAAACCTTACAGAGCTAAAGAATGGAAAACATGAGGAATTGGTCAGGTAAATAGTGATGTTTCTTCATCCTTTCTGTACTTGCTCGTTCGTTATGGATCAAGCAGTTGACTGTCCTAAACCAGAGGTCATATCTGTGTCTTTGTGTTATTAGGCTGTGATTTGCCTTCTTGCAGATATTTGCAACCTTTTTCTTGGTAACATTTACGCTTATTAAAGTGTTCTGTGGCAATGAATTCCAGGATCTAGATATAAGCTGTATGGAAATGTACTTCTCTTGTAGTTTTTAAAGCTGCAGCCTAATAATTGTATTTGAGGCTCCCTAATGGAGAAGAGGGAATAATCATTACCACATTCTCTATCCTCGTAGCAATTTTGTAGCTTTTAAATTTATTTTATGTTCTTACACCATACGTCATCCTCTTTGCTTTTGTCTTGTAGACTTCTGGTACATCTTTTTTGGCAAAGTTACCGGAGTTGTGCCTGGATTTTATCATGTCTTTTGTTGCTTATTCTTTTTAAGTTTCTAATATTCTATTTGTCTTTTTGCCTCCCCCTGTGCATATATTTGTATTCTTATAGGTATGTAGACAATAACAGTCTATAGTTGTAGTAACCAATTAAGTTTGCATCATTTTGTGTGTGTATATTTAATTAGGTACAGAGGGTATGTATGCACTTATATACATACATGCATATATATGCATAAAAATGTATATGTGCTATGTCATGACCTTATTTGAAGTCTGATTAAAATTTGAGAGTAAGTGTTTGGTCTCCTGCCACACTGTGTCTTTACCAGAAGTGTCTCTTGGTTTTCACTGCACCGAAATATAAAAGAAGGTTTGTAAGACTACATCAGCAATGCATGTGACCTGTGCCATGTGTTTAAAAATTAATTGTCAGGGTTCCTTGATAGGAGTGCAGGTTAAGTGCTTGAAGGATAGTTGTCACTGCAGAAGTAATTTTGTTTGTTTTCCTGTGAATTTTTTGTTTGCTCCATCTAGAGCGATGTGACAGACAACTGCTCTCAGCACACCACACTTGGTGTGTGTCTCGCGGGTCTGGTGGACGTCAGGAATACTTACATTTATCTACTTCTCTTCACTGATGGGTACATCAGGCACCCTCGGGCAGCAGAGTCTGAGATTGCTGGAGTGCCACTCATGGTGGCCAGGTCATGGCTAATCCACAGACACATGGTGGCTTAGTCATTGCTGCTGGCACGGTGCTCTCCTGCCTCTAACTGCATCCAAGCAGAAATGGGAGAAAACCGAGTCACACTTTCCTTTCATGAGAAGACAGGCAAATACAGTCTGCTTTAAAACATGGCAAAGCTTCCCTTAAATTATCCTCTGTAGAAACCCAAGGTAAATTTGAAAATTTTATTTCAAAATATTACCCATCAGGACATGACTAATTTTAAGCTTTGCCTGGGAGTCAAACATAGTCACTTTTATAAATATACTGGCTGCACTTGACCATATTGCTGTCATACCTGTCAAAATATGCTACTTTTTTTCCTAATCCAGGCATGGTTGGAATGTGTTAGACTATTAAGAGTAGTCCAGGTGAATGTGCTCTGTTTTGATGTGTTTGGAGGGCAAATGCTGCCTGAGAGAAGGCAGCCAGCCAAAAGAAAAGAGCACAGTTGTGAGGCTGGAGCCATCCTCCCCACCAAACCCAGTGTATCTTGCCCACATTTCTCATCTTGCAGTTCCTAAGGTGACCATCTCTGATTCCAAGTGCAATCCTCATGGGCTGTAAAACATTAGGCACTTGTGCTTTGCCTTCTAGTTCCTTGACCTTGCTGTGTGATTTATGCCCTAACAAACTAATTTATGTTTTCAGCCAGTGTGTACCCACCATAGGCTTTTTACTTTCCTCAGTCCCAGCTCATAATAATAGCATAGAGAGCCAAACTTCAGTCAGCATCTGTACCAAATTCTCTAAATTTCCCAAGCAGTTAAAGTGGGAAACTCTTACTGGGCAATTCTTTATATATACTTTTAATATTTATTTATTTATTTGTTTGATTGCTTATTTATTTGGTTGGTTGGTAGGTTATTTATTTGTTTATTTTTAACCACAATGAGATTGTTTTATGGTCTGGGGAAATGGCAAGTTCATGTGATTGCTCTTTTTTCTTTTGCATTTGTCCCTTTTTTTTTTTTTTTGCACCGCAGGCTGATTAGAATGTAGCGTGGCTGTTGTTTAAGTGAAGTGGCTACAAGTTTAATGCAAATGCAACACACTTCAGAGTTGTGAACACAGTCCTTTCAAACTGGTTGGATTTGCAGAATGTTTTGGTTTGTTTTCATCTGGAGTTTTTTGTGGGTGTTTGGGGAGTATTGTGGTGTTTGGTTTTTTTGTTTGTATGTTTGGGGGGGAGGGGGGAGGATCCGTTTCTTTTATTATTGTTTTCTTACAAGCCAAAGCACAGCTGATGATGAGGGTGATCCAGAGTAGAGAGGGAAAAAAGACTCTGCGCTACTCAGGACCTAGAAGAGAACTGTCTCCCATTCAGTCTGACATGGAGGCATAAAGGAGACCGGAAAAATATCCTTCATCTTCTGAGTACCCTTCTGGCTTCTGCCCGTTTCCCCTGGTTCCTGATTTCCCTCCGTCTTCCAGAAGATTCTTGTTCCCGGGGGACGCAGGGGCTTCCCGAGGCGCTGGCCGCTAGAGGATGCTCCTGGTCCGGCGCTGGAGAGCAGCGCGCCCGGGCTGGGCATCCTCCTCCCTCCCGGCACGGCTCCCAGCCGGGCTCCCGGGAGAGGACATCGCCTGTCGGGCCTCACCCGTACAGCCTGGGGTGTACAAACCGCAGCTTTGTGCTGCGGAGAGCCGGGATGGTTCCTCTGTCCAAATGGGAAAGAAAATCCATCCAATTCGCAGGCAAAACTGCAGAATGCTAATGACAACCAGAGAAACACACTGTAGGAATTGGAGTATGTTTCTTATGGTGAAGTTCTTGGGCTTATTTAGATGACACTATTAATGGCATGTTTGCAGTGTGCCCCAGAGTGTCAGAGTCCTGCTGTGGATGGTCCCACTCTGGACGTGATTTAGATGTTCAGCTAGCTTTCATTTTTTGTCCAATCTTTTTAAGTGATCCAAATCTCAGTGCTTAAATGAGGCTTGAGGCTTATTTTTCAATAAATATCATGGAAAATGCATTCTTCATTTAAAAAAGAGGACTATTTAGAATGTGTAGTTTTTCAAGAAAAGCACACACATGAAATTAATTCCATATTTTCAATAAAACACAACAAATATCCTCCCCCCAAAAAACCCTGACCAATCAAACAAAAATCTAATGAAACTAACATTGCCTCTAAGTAAAAAGCAAAGCATGAAGCTAAAAAAAGTTATATATGGAAATGTCCCTTTAGTCCTCTATTGCCCTTCCAAAATTCTGTTGTAGCATAAACAAGTTCTCTGGCTCATAAAACACAGGATTTCATATGGCAGTAGCATGAAAAAAAATAATGTAGAAAGAGTATTTTTAAGGTACCAAAGTGGAGTACTCAAAGGTTAAGAAAATGGCAGATTTGAGGTCATTTAAGATGGCTCATTTGTTCACGTGCACTACAGCACAGTCTTTATAATTGTCTACTGCCTCTTTCTCTCTCCCTGTGTGCTCACCTCCTGTGGGATTTCTGCCTTATCCAGACCCCAAGTTACACCTGCCCAGGGATACCTAGGCTTGTGCAGTGGAAGAGACTGTTCATTTCTTGCAGTTGGATGGCATGTAGTAGATAAATCAAAGACTTCAGGAAAGGAAATATATAGGTGAGAAGCTAGATAAGACTCTGAAAAATCGAGCTGTAGTCTTGTCCCTGCCACTGATGTTTAGCAAAGTCAGTAAATTTTTCATGTCATGCATGTATTCCCCAGCTTCTGCGTGCTGACTGCGAGATCCTACACTCTGATTAAACAGAAACTTGAACACCCACATCTAGTCCTGAAGTCACTAGAGAGTTGTTTTGAGTCTACAGAATAATGAGTAGTGCTATCTACTCTTGCAGCTCGTGTGCCAGATGTCTCTGATTTGGTGTACCTGTGTCTCTCTCCCTGCACATCTTTGTCATCTGTATGAGATGGATGCTGACTTTTTCCAGGCTGCAGTAAAAATAATATGGCTGAATCACTTGTATCCTATGATGATGAGCACCAAACAACCGCCTGGGCAAAGTAAATAAATTTGTCTTCAGAACAGATTTTCAGCCCCATATAGGAAATAAAGGGTGCTGCAAAGGATTGCAATATGAGTAATGGAACAAAACAAAGTAGTGAACTGCTCTTGAAATGAGCATTATCTTTCTTGTGCATTAAATGAAGCAACATTAATGCTGTGTGTTAAAGACTATCATAAGCTATTTATTAATCAAGTCCAGATAAAGGCTGAGTTTAAATTGCACATTAATTCTGCAATTTCCAAATACGTACATACCGAATTCTGTATCTGGACTGATATGGCTTTGCAGTGTGTGTAGAGTAAAAAAACAAAACAACCCAAGTACCCTCACTAACAGAAGGCTAATGTTTTCTACTGAGGAAGTTTGTGCAGCTCCAGGTAAGCTTCTAAAATATGGTTTAATTACAAGTTTTTCCTTTTCTACTTAGTTCCTTGAGTAAATTGCATAAAAGTGAAATCCATTTCCTGCTACAGGAATGAAAGAACTTGGCTCTTTTTAGAGCAAAAACTTATGTAGGAATGGGCCTGTTTTCTCAGCTTGAGGAACCTGTCACTATCCTTAACATGATGTTTCTAATGAAGAAGAACAGAGTTCCTCTGTCCCGTCCCTTATTTCTGTGTTTCACTGCCTGCAAATAAAACAAATGATAATTTCAAAGGGGGTTCCTGAGCTTCCGTTACATATACTTGTCTTTTGCTATAAAAATAAACTGGAATATACCTGCAATCTAAATAGAGATAAATAAAAATGTTAGGAGACCAAATAAGCAAGAAGCTGAATTTATCTTCTCAAGTGATTTAGGAACCATACTCTAATTCACTGCTCAAATTGTGTTTACAAAGACATTTATCTCCTAATTCATTCCCACTCACCAGGAAACCTTTCCAAGAGGTGTAAAAGAATGGCGGTGGCTGTGGAACTTATTAAAGTACTGTTATTATTTAAAGTAATTTTTCAACAAATTGTAGATTCATTCCTTGAACTTCAACTTAGAATTAGAAAAAATGCTGGAGGCTTTTGAAATTTCACATCACAGAGGAAAAAAAATAAGGAGGCTGCAGAGCAGGATAGATTTCTTAAATCAGGTTAGGAAATTTCCATCAGTACCTAACACTTTGAAAGCTACTAAGGTCGAAGTTACTTTTATTACTTTTGTGTTTTTCTGCAGTGATAGCATTTTGTTACACTATTGAGTGAGTTACAGTATGTTTCCCTGGCCTTTTATGTTTGGTTTGATTTCAGTGTCTTGGCTTGAGGTTGAATATATCTTTAATAATGTCTTTTTTTAACATGTCCATTTTTTATGAGTAAAAGTATTTGAACAACCTTTACTCTAATCAAGTGAAACTTTTGCGAAAGGATATATAGAACTGAAATTTGGTCCTCTTCATGGTCTCAGAGCTGTGAAAGGTAGTGAGGCAGGAGGGCAGCATGGGATCAAACACAGATAGTCAGCACTGCCTTGTACTTCCCAGGGTAAGGTGTTAGTGCTGGTGTTTTACAAATGTCTTGTTTGGGGAGCTTGGTCAAAGTGATTTCAAGAAGATTTCACCTCTGGCAGAGGTGAGTGACTGCTCGGGGGTGGAGACCTGGCTGGGGCACCATGGCATCAGCTCATCCTGGTGGTGTCTGCTGATAGGCAGTGGTGACTGTGGGAGCCCTGTTTCTCCATTTGTTTCCTTGGTTAATTCCAGGGAAAACTTGTTAGTCAGAATGGTCCTCTTGGTAATTTATGATGTCATGTGCAACCAAATATGCACTTTGGCCATTTTTTATGCGTTTTGCTAATGGTGGGTCACAGTTTCACTCGAAGGTTTTAAAGATTAAAGTCATCAGAAAAGGCAGCCCTGGTGACTGATATTCTCTGACCCCATGACCTACCAAAGGCCACAGTGCCACACTAAATAAAGCTGTCTCAAGCTTATCACTTCTGTTGGGCTCTAACACAGAGTTTAAAAAGATGATCAGGTTTGACTTAAAGACTTTCAGGATTTATCTAGCATGTCCATAAACAGGCAGCTTTAATTAAAATGTATTCTTTGTGTTAAAAATATCATTCCTCTAATAGGAATTTGTCCAGTTTTCTCTTGCAACAGATTATTTTCTATAAGTAGTGTTTTCTCACCTACATACCAGAAGGTACTCGTTGACTGGATTAAATTTATTTTTTAATATATACAGCTCTCTATTATACATAGAATGTGATCTGGTAGCAAAATGTCCCTCTTTTTTATGATATAGTGAAGTCCTCCTTGTGAAGTACAGGATATCTGAGAAAACTGGTGGGCTTCTCCCATCTGTGCAAGTAAAGACCAGTCCCAAAGGTTGCAATTCAGCACGACAGTTTCTGTGCCTTCTTTCTGTATAAAAGGCATTGGAACAGCACTCCTCAGCTCAGTCCTCAAGAAACAAGAATAATAAAATCCTTTTGATTTTCATTCTTTGTTGCCTGATATCTTAGCAAAGATAGATGTAAAATGCTGGCATATCATCGTGAGTCACCAGCAAAGTGGGCACATCAGGTGCCAAAAAGAGCAGACTAAGCTCCACCTGTAACACTCAGGAATCCCAGCAATCATGTCATGCTGGAATGGACAGGATTACAACAAACGGAATGTGCCAATTTTCATGTGTCCCTTTGAGTTGTCTTAAACCTGGCCCCAATATGAGCAGGGAGCACCTCCTGGTTTTGCTTGGCTGTGGGGTGCTTTGAATGTCAGGAGCAAGGGGAACACAAAAGTCCCCAGCTGCTTTCTCATGCCCTTCTGCATGTGGCACTCACTCAGAAAGCTTTATTTTTTATTATATTTTTATTTACTAGCTTAGCTAACTTAACTCTTAGATATCAGTCTTTACTGTATAGCTGTTCTTCAGTGGGAGCCCATTATATTGTGACTCTTCATACAACATACAATATATATTTAGCCCTGAAGATTGCACTCCTTGTCACTCTAGCTTTTTAATTTACTGTGTTTCTTGCTGCTGGCACCTTTGAAACTCAATGGAGCCCTGCAGGCATGTCTCAATCTCCTGTTTCCTATCTCCTTTGAGCTATTGCATTACAATCATCTGTCAAAGATGAGCGCGAGTCAAGGAAATGGAGCACCTCAAGTGGCTGGCATGGCTGAGCAGATATCCTTCTATTTTTGCTGAGTGTTTACATACCTCTAGAGTACGGATGTGGCTGAGCTGGGTTAGATGCACAGAAAGTTTGTAACACCTTCTTCATCTTGGAATAACAGCAGTTCTGATTGTATATGAAAATGATACAATTTTAACAACTGCTATGACCTCTACATACAATTCCTTTACAATTCCTTCCATGTGTGCAGTCATGAGGTTTTCTTATCCCAGGCATAACTGTGTGTGCACTGTGGTTGTGCTCATTTAATGCAGTTAAACAAAAGCTATTGCAGCTCTTGAGGATTAGGTAAGGAATCAGTCTGAGAAGGAGGAGTCCATACATACTGTTTGCATCCCATATCCATTCCATAGCAGCATCAGGAATGAGAATATAGGGAAAAAGGAACTATCACAGGGTGCTGCTCCCAGTGGTAGTGACTGTCACTGGAATCAATTCTGTAGGACCTATGGTAAGTATTTGGCAGAAGTTTAGCTAGTAAAAGTGATGATTGCAGCTTAAGGGAAATATACACTGGAATACCACAGAATACACTTTACTAACAGCAGTGAAAGTTCAGCTGCTGCAGGTATCCTATGGCCTACAATGCCACATACTTTTCAAGTAATACTCTCTTTTTTCTCATTGTTTTGTCGAGGTGGGTTTATTAAATTAGATGGAAGAAGACTTTACAACTATGTATTTTTTCTTATTCTAAAATAAACCACAAATTTCCTGCTCATGTCTTAAAAATTTTGAAGTGGCCGAAGATTTGTTGACTCCCTGGTTCTAAACCCAGTATTTTGTTGGAATCCCCAGTTAAGTCAATTTCTTCCATGATTCATTTCACTTGGCAACAGAAATGTAAGCTCTGGCCTCTGGCCCTAATGAAATCCTTTAAATGCAGTCTACATAGGAAGAGGTGAAGGGGGCAAGGCACAGTTTAATTTCCCAATAAGACTTTATGGCAGGCTTTGTAAATGTACTTGCTTCTGGAGTTTCTAACACCCCTCCCTCTGAAACTGTAGTCAATTTGCAGCCGAGAAGTTGCTGTATTCAAATTGCTTACATGAGAGAGGTTGGAGGGCAGTGCAACACAGGACCTTCCTGCTAAATTGCTAATCCAAATTGGGCCTTAGTCAATCCTGGACAGAGTTGTCAACATCCAGTGACCTATAGGAAATGAGTTGGGAGCTTCAGTCCAGCTCCCAGAGAGGTGTGCACATCACAGGAGCAATCGGCTGGCACTAATTGGCACCCTGTGTAGCAGCCTCAGCACAGAGGCAAAGGTCTGCAGGGGAACTGAGACTGAAGTGCTCTCTCAACCTCAAAGATGATCCCTCTGGGGTGGAGTTTAGGGCACGTTTGTAATGTCATATGTGGAATTTTGCTGTGCCTCTTGCAGTGCTAGACTGGAGCTGTGGCTTGGGAACTGCACTTCCCAGAGGGTTCATAGGGCATTTTGAATGCCGCAGGGCTTTTTAAACCCTGAAATCACTTCAGCTTTCCTTCAGGTATAAAGAGAACATTCACTAAGCATTAACCTGATAGTCTGAGGTGTCAGGTGACACCTGAGGGATTTCACTGGAAAAGGGAAAGAGAGGGAGTGTGTATTCTTTCAAGACAAAACTTTCTCATGTCCATGCCCAACATGCATACGTACTTTTGCTCTGCCAATTTTTTTCACCTGTTGTCCTCAGAAAGATTATAAATTACTGCTGCTTAAATATTAAAAATATACTTTCTCATGAGTAGGATTGTGAAGTTCTATTCATTATAAAAGCATAGTAACACATGGCCTTCCTACACTTGGAATTGTTCCCAGACCGTAATAATTTCAGAAAGTTTATTGTGGGTATTATCTTCCCAACAGCCTTGAATTTAAGAAGTTTATTTCTTGTTTTGTTGTTCTGTTTGCATAGTTTCAGTCACCCACGCAAGGTAAAAATAATGTCATAGAGCCATCAGTCCATTCAACAGGAATAGGTTCCATGAAGAAGCCCTAAATTAAGAAATGAGTGATGTACCTACCTAGCATTTAAAGCCAGATAGTCAGAGGTGATAAAATATATTGTCTGAATTGGAAGTTGAGCAAATTCTCTTGAACATACAAATGAATAAGGAGCAGCAATGACAAATGTTTTTTTGACTGTAGATGTGTGCTAAGAAGAATAAAATAGGTTTGTGCGATGGAGGTTAGTTTGTTTCACAAAACGTTTGGTGTCTTCAGAGAGCAGTTTTTGTCTGTACTCATAGAGATGACAGGAAGGCCTGCATAGAGCGTGTAGACTTCCAGAAATCAGAGGGTACTTCTTTCCTTTATAGCTTTGCACGACTGAAGTCACCAATGACCTGCTGCAACTTTTCTCCCGCTCTATCAGATAACAAAAGAAAGCAGGATTACAGCCATAACTGAAATGATAACTGAGTTCTGAAAGTAACACCCTTTTCCAGTCATACAGCAGCTCCCTTTCACTACCTCCATGCTCTCTCTCTGCATGATGTGGTGCACATTCATCTGACGGACAGAGATTGGAACAGCACAGAAAGTAAGGCATCCCTGAGTTTGGGATCATCGGCTGTTACAAAAGGTCAGGGAGATAGACTCTACTCCGAATATTGCTGCAACACAATGCAAAAAATCACCCTGAAAAATGTTGTATTCTTGTGTTTTAATGGTCTGCGCTGAAACACAGTGGTGCTCTAAGTGTATAAAGTGTTGCCATTTGCAAATTCCCACCTGTTGCTTCTGTTTCCGGAAACAGTATCCCTGGCTGCAGTCTGGACGTTGCCCCGGGTGGTGTCTGACTCTTAACCCAAATCAAATAGTAATTGTTCAGACACTGTCTGGCTCATGCAGTGGGCAGGGAAGGCACAGTAGCTCTCTAGTTACCTCTTAGGAAGCCCAGGCAAGGATTTCCCTCAGGGAATCTTCAGCCTGTTGTGCTCATAGACCTTTGGTGTAAGGTTTCAGGTCGCAATCCCCCTTGACTATCTTGCCTCCCCCCTCCCTGCTGCAGCAGGGTCCAGCACAGTGATGAGCAGACTACAGGATGTGAAAGACTAGGACATAGGAATGAAACCGTGAAAAGGACAAGATTAGATTTCCTTTTTGCTTTTGCTGCCAGTACCTTCTTAATGTAAACCTAGGAGTGCCCAGACTACAACACTGGAGCTGTAAATGGTTTGCCAGCAGCTGAGATGGTGTTGTCACTTTATCTCCTAATGCCACTGAGGGGATGCAGTTATTGCAGGGTAGCTCAGATCCCTGGCTGCCGAAACAGAAACCCCAGCAGGTTCCTCTGAGTCTGCCTGCAGAACTGCTGCAGGTCCCAGCTGTACACTTCCCTTGACTCCTTCTCCTGCATCATTCCTGCAAGTTCTGATCATACCTTCTCACAAGTCACCCCTGGATGCCCCCATCCCATCAGTTCCTCAAGGCATGGGGCTGGATTCAGCCTGGCTTGCAGAATCAGGAACTCTCCTCCCAAGTTATTAAACCAAAACTGTGAAACACTGACAATTCCTTGAGAGCTACTGGCTCAATCCCAGTAAGCCTGTCCAACTTGTGATATTGCAAGACATGACACTCCCCATGCCTACAAAATCTGAAAAGTTCTAGTTAAGGACCAAAGGGAAGGCTTAAAGTCTGGCAGAGTGCTTGAAAGTTTGTGCACACAGCGACAAGCACTCCAGGCATTATGGACTGCCCTGTTTGACTGAACCAAAGTGTATCTCTGCCTTCCAAGGGTGGGATATGGTATGGATTTTGTGCCTGAGACTCCCATTTATTTGATGCTGACTTGAACCTATTAATTTGGCCTTTTAGGTTGAAGTTGCACTGTTGTCGTCTTTGGACTCAATGAAAATAGTGACTTTTATACTGAGGACCTGAGCAACAGGTCCATGAAAAGGGGCAGAGAAGCTCTTTAAAAACTTAAGTAGTTCAGTGTTATGAGAACCAAAGAACAATTCAGTTTTTTAATTTGATGGAGAATAGTTAGAGTTATAACTAGTAGTTCAGTAAAGAAATTATATGCACATCTTTGAAAAATATTTTTTGTTAGTAAGAACAGTTACAGGGAGAACTGAGGTGATGATGGACTGTCTGGAAGATGGAACCAGCTAACAAGAGGGATTTCCAATACCTGTGATTATGAAATTTTACTCTCTTCTGGAACAGTTTAAAGTCTTATTTTTGAATGCTAGATAGTTTAATTGTTCTAGTTCACTTTACTGGGTCACTAAACTAAGCAATATAGCTTTGAATTTCCAGATTTTTGTATGGACCCCATACCATCTCTCAAAATGAATTTTAATCCTAGGGAGGAGGAAAAAGAATCTGCTAACATATGCACACTGCCAAAATAAATGATGTCCAGATTCCTGAGCTAATCTTTGCCTTTCATCACGTGTATCAGAAAATTCATTTGCTAAAGTAGTGATGAAAAGATTTCTGATCATTCTGAAGTATCAGCTGCAAATAACCTAGACTTTTTGATTTTCAAGATACACCAGGAAATGTGGAGTATTTTCCTCCCTTTTCAGTTCTTAGTAGTCTCCACAGAAAGCTTTATAAAAAGTGATTCAGAGAGTAGCAGTAGCCCTTCCTTTTCTGGCATCATTGCCTTATGTGAGAAATTGTGTGACATGTTGTGTCAGTGTGGGGATATCTGACTGTGTTGTTACCTCTGAAAGTAATGGCAGAAGGAGATGGCAACTTTTATTCTTATGGTTTTTCCTCATTTGCTATGTTTTGTTTTTTTTTCTTTTTCCTTGTTCTACCAAAAAGTTCACAACAGACAGTATTTCTGTGCTCACAGAAAATAACATGAAAGCACAGAAATGACACATGGTCGTGTCTGTCTTGCGGTGAGTTTCCAGCATGGAACTTGGTCTATTTTTGGTACACTCTACACAAAAGAACCATCAAATAGCATTGCTTTGGTTTTTGCTGATTTTGCTTTGATGGTTCCCTCACTTGCTTTTTTGTTGTATGAAACCTTCCTGCTTTTTGCACTGTCCATTCACTTTATATTTTCATATATATTTATGATTATGTGTTTTAACTGATTTATGTGGATTTTTCAATACTGTAGAACATACCTTTCCATTCTTCATATGTATAGAAGTTTTGGTGTACATTTGCAGAAATCACAGAAACTTGATTTTTGAGTCTGTATTAGATCCTTTCTGAGGAGGGTGGGGTTTTTAAATTTTATTTTTGGGTCATTGCAAGTTTGGTTTTTTAGGTAAAACACAGCCTGTTTTTTTGCAAAACACCTTCTTGTTTGCACTGACCAGCACTTTCTTGTTTCAGTACTTTCTGATGTATATAGCCACACATGGGAACAAAACTGAAAGGCTTTTACTGGTTATTGCATAAAGCCTATGTGATAATGAAGTCCATATTATACACTCTAGATGGAGATTTTCAGATGAGAAACTGGGGTAGAGAGTCTTTCGCTGAAGATTAAGGAGCCCAGATGGAGCTCTGCCTAAATCTTGAGCGTATTTCTTACAAGTGTAGATCATCATGGGCTTATCTGCTAGGGTACAAAACACAGTTATAGGGGAAAAAGTCCAAGTTCTCAACATCCTGAGGAGAAATTACTGTAAGAGCTGCCATGAATCTATTATTTCTTTTGTTAGGATGTTCTGTCTCTGCCCTGTTGTGATCAATGGCATCCAGGAATGTGATAAAGACCCGAACTAAACCCACCAAACAGTCCCATCCCTTTCTCCAGAGCACCTGCAGGCAGAGAGAACAGATGGGGAAGGCCCACACAGCTTCTAACCAGCCCCTGCACCTTACCTTTTTGCTGCACGGGGTGTGAAGGCACTTCCAGGATATCAGAGTGCTGCCAGGTGGAGGCAGGGTCACCTCAGGAAGGCGGGAGGGTGGGAGCAGTTTCCACAGGTGCCACAAGGTACACAAGAAGAGAAGGCAAGGACTTCCAGCTGAGGGTTGTAGCCTTGCTCTGGCCTTGACGAGAGGAGGACAAGGGCACCCCTGCTGCACATCTGAAGCCCAGAAATGGCTTAGTAGTTTCTGCAGTTGTTGCAATTTGGGATGACATCTCCAAGCTGGAAAGCTGATTTCCTTGTCACTGAGTGTGGATCACCTTCAGATTGTAAACCTGAGTTGATGTTGTCCCAGATTGCTGCCCACTGCCAAGCTGTATGGAGAAGGTGTGCTTTTGCATGCACTGGAACACCACAGCAATGAAAACCTTTAAAAAAAATCAGTAGTAATTAAAATAATTTTAAGCATAATCAGCACTCTATTAATAAAGAATGGTTTCTTATTATTCTGTACAAGTGTGCTTGATAGATATCAGGTGGATAAAATATATCTGCTTGTGGTGTCTTTGTCCCCTTTTTAGTTTTTTCATTTAGCTCATGATTTTATTTAATGGAAGAGACACTTCTCACATATTGGCTTGACAATTTACAAGCATTTGTTTGTGCTGAATTAAGCACATTTTTAAACTTTGTGTGTTGCTGCTGACAGTTTGGGGATTGATTTTTATCCCTAGAGAGATGCCTTTTTGTCTTTAAGGCAAATTGAAGTTGACTGCTGGAGCATTCCCTGGTAAGAGAAAGAATCTACTTTAGGGATATTTTTCTACTGAGAATTCATTTTTAACTCAGAAGCTTCAGCAAGGTCATGTTTTTTCCTGACACTTAAAAAGTAAAGAAGTTCACAGACAAAGAAGTAGCATTAACTTCAGAGAAAATAAATCGGAGCAAGTATTACCAAGCTTTTTCCCATTGTAGTTCTCTGTCGGGGAGTTGTGCCTAAATATGCAGTAGGTAAAAATTCCAGACTTTTCTTCTGAAAACAATGTTAAATGCTGGTGTGGGCAATGGCAGAAGAAGGTTTTACCCCTCTGTGTGTTTCCATGTATGTTATTAAATTAAGTTTTAAAACTTCTGTAACATCTTTTAAGAAATTCAGATTTTTTCAAGAACAGATTGGTTGCTTGTCCACATTGGCAGCATGGGATGGGGTTTGCAGACATGAAAGGATTAATGTAATGAGATGTGTGTGAGGATGCAGAATCTCCACCAAACAGGTGCTTTAGGAAGTCTTCATTCATGTCAAGTACAGCTAAATGCTTCTTTTTAAACAGCAGGGTCTGTGGCTGGACATACTGGGCTAGGGTTACACCCTGAACTTTGTCCAACCTATATTCACCCACCCCCCAGGCAGCCTGGCACAGTTTTTGTGTTATATTGTTGTTATATTGACAGGAATGCTTGGAATTCATTTATGTATCTTTCCCTTCAAGGTCTTTTTTGGCACTAGATTTGTTTTATAGGTCTATTTTGTACAAATATAAATACAGCTAAAATAAGTAGTGCCTGTGTATATATCTGGTCTGGTTCTGTGCTCCAAATGAATGGCACCTCTCACCTGAAAAACAAAGCTGAATCAAACCATCCTGGCCAGTGGGCAGGTCTAGTGAGGGCTTTTGTGGTTCTACCTGGCAGGTTACTGGTGAGGTGATGGACAGACCCCATTAAAATCTCATTTAATGCTTGTCTCTGGAATGACTCACTCTCTTTAATCTCTGTCTTTGTATTCACTCATACTTCTAAGACCCAAGTGACTTAAAAAATAAATAAATAACCTTAGTCCTTCAATAAGGTTCCAAATGACAAATTTACACCCACTTGTTTTACGTTCTAGGAAATCAAACCAGCTGAAGCAAGGTTTTTACCACAGTGAATCTAAACATGTTTTAAGAACCAATTTCTTCAGGAAACTTTTATTTTGCTGGTTATAAAATCTTCTTAAAGGAGATGCACACCTGTGTAGTCTTCCTTTAAACCTTCTTTGGGATGTTCTCATTGGATTTTTCACACATTTGAGTCATAAATGTTTGCAGTTGTCTCAGTATGTTTTTGAAAGCCTGGCTATCAATTGCCAGAATTTTCATTTACCTCTTTATTTTTTTTTTTCCTTCTCAGATTCCTCCTGCAGTATTTGTGACATTCTCTCTTAGTAGTGACTGTACTAAGACATTTTGCAAAATCCAAGAAGCAAAACTTTTAATATTCTTTGCACTATAAAGAAAAAAGTGAAAACCTGTACCTTCAAAATTGAGCACGTGTCTTGCATACACAGCAGAAAGCACTTGGCTGGTGTTTAGGATAGGGTAGGTGAGGGGTGAGAGGAAGCAGGGACTGACGTTTTTGGTTGCAGCTGGTGAGCAGCATCCCAGAGCTACCCCCTTACAGCAAGGAACTCACACTTTCTGCCATGTTCTCACTTCCAGCATCTCATTAATTAACTTCTAAAGTTTTTGCTCTCATTCACCTTGGAATTTGGATCTTTTTTCAAATTAAGTTATCTTTAAATTAGAACATAACATTTATTAATAGCAGGAAATTCCAAGTAATTATATTGTCCTACTTTCTCCCTCTATTTTTTATTAGAGCTAGATGTTGATTGTTGTGAACTGTACCTTTTCTACCCTAATCAATCTTGTTTCTCTTTTGTCCTTTAGCCTGAAGACTTCTGGTGTTTAGAATTAACTTTGTTTTTAGTCCTTTTCCATTTTGTGCACAATTATGCACCTAATTAGAGTTAGTTGTTTCCTTGTTCCTACAGCATCAGCCAAGCAAGTAAATCTCAGCTACATCTGAGGGATACAAGGAATTTCCATCCTTGAAAAAGTGCAGCAAAGACTTTGGTAATTTAGTATTTCTCTCTGGCATGTTTGTTGTTCTGTATCTATATGAAACATGCCTTAGATGTGTTTCACCTGCTACAACAAGCTGTGGAAATCATGGAAACCTGGCTGTTTTTAGCCAAGGAATAGCAGCATGAATGTTCCAATGCTGTCACAAAGGTTGTTGATCAGGATGCTTTTTTTAATCAAAGCTTTAACGTTTATTAGCTTTGTGTCAGGTTCTCTCTTGGGTTTTATTTGTAATTAAGAATAAATGCATCATTTTACTGATTTTACTGCAAATTTTTCAAACTTCAGAATTCCAGGAATGAATTCTTATCTGTTATCTGGGACTCAGAAAAGGTATTTAACTGATCATGGCAAAATGAAAATTGTCACTAATTAAGTTTGTAATTGTGTAGCAGGAATGAGAACAATTTACAGGAGTGGGGTAGGAGAAGAACTTTAAGTAGCAGTGCATGGCGAATGAGATGCACAGCTTCCATTATCACCAGGAGCTGCATGGCTAATCCAGCAGCCTCAGCACTGGGGAAAATGTACCCTGGGATGTCAGGTGTTAAGGGGAAGAATGGGCCTCTCACGTTCTTTGCACTTACAAGCCGGCTGTAACCTTTTGACTCTCGCTCTCTTTCTCTTCTTGAGTTTTGTTTCCTGAAAGGAAAAGGGGGTGGGGGAATGCAGGGGAAGAAGGCTTTAAGAGTGGAAGATCTGTTTCAAAGTACTGTAGTATTTTTGAAAGCTGGTTTTGTTTTTATTTTTTTAATGGAATGAGTTTTATTTTATTTCTTAAAGAAGCATTGCTTTTAATGTAGAACATTTAGAGCATGACTTAAAATATGAATGTCTGCTGAGTACCAGTATCAACACTGTAAACTTTACACTTGTGATTCTGCCACAAGTGTTTTGCACATAGTTTGTTTATCTTTCTAACTAAAATGAATGTAATCTCATTTAAGAGCATAACAGAGGAGGGGACCTAGTTCTGTGAATTTATGTTGCTTTTCCTACTGACCAGTGCAGAAAAACAACTCCCAAATAACAAGAAATCCCTTTTATTCTCAAAGGATCCCTTAATGTAGCATGATCATATATTGATCACATTGAACTTGGGTGTATTCCAGGTCTGAAGATCTGCATATACAAAGAAAAACTTGTAAAATTCTCACACATTTAATCTCCTTGCTAGCTCTGAGTTAGTAAGTGTGAAAATACCTTGGTGCAAGGAGCCGAACATTTACTTAGTCTAAAAGAACATGCGACAAATAAGGGGAAAAAAAAGGTGGCTAGTTAAGGTAGATCTCTCCAAATTTCATTACTTCTGAGGAAAAAGAGCAGAATGTGGAAAAATATATGAAAACTTGTATTATCCTTTTTTGAAATAGTCTGTGCTGGGCTGATCCTTCTTAGAATGCAAACGTGGAAACACTAAAGGTGGTGGTTACTTCCATTAATAAAAAGGAATCTCGCTCATAGCACAGCACCCTGAGAATGTTAAAGGAGTTTAGTATATTCCTGCTTGCCCTCTTTGGTTTGAGGATCTCATTCGATTTCAAACTTTCTGTCTTTCTGTGTTAGGGATAATTTTGAACTGGCTCACATTGCCTTTGCATGGCTGAAGTGTGGCAGCAATGGAGTGGAGCCAATGGAGGGGTAATTTTACAGCCAGCGATCAGGAAAAGGAAGAGTCCTTAGCCAGGGGACTCAACAGTGCCAGGAGAAGCCATTATTCTATTATTATTTCTAGTGTGGAAGCATTGTTTTAAGTTAAATTAAAAACATCCTTTACGTTTCTTTGTTATTTGTGTTGTAAATGTTCCATATCACCTTTTCCAAAGAAAGGTGTGAATGTATATAGAAGTGGGCTGCTGGGGATTCATCTTGCTTTAGAAATTGTGGGTTAAAGGGAAACCTGAAATCAATGGCAATTCCTCTGATTTAGCCTGGAAGTTGACAGAGACTAGTCAAAGATGGAGTGAGTTCTCCTTTTCTTAACACTTTCTGGGAGTGACACTCTAGGCAGCCTGTCTCCTCACAGGCACTGTCCTCCCATTTTTTTCTACTATTAGGGAGTCCAACCTTTTGTGTTTTAAGGGCCCAACCCTGTAAGCTTTCCAGGAACCTTACACTTAGAGGGCTAAAGGGGGAAGAATGAAGCGTCATTCGTGTGTATGGACTTGTTCTTATTGTCCTGGCGATTGCACAGATATTGAAGGCTATGACGGATTTGAATGAGGTTTCAGAAGATTTGCTGTAGATAGCTTCCTTGTTTTCAGTTATTGAGAAGTCCAGTGTCAGTAAATATTTTATATTCAATGCTGCTTTAATTCCTCTATGCAGAGCATGTGTTGAGAACCAGTATTGAAGGGATTTGCACACTGAAGATTATTATCATCATCCATTTTTTATTGATAAACTTCGAGGAGGTGGAGGCCTTACAGCTGCAAGACAAGTGCCATTTGACATAAATGCAGAAATCGAAGCAATGTCTCCCAAATCATTTGGGTCATTTGAGACACAAATGGGAACAGAACACAAATATCCTAAATTCCAGTCCAGCATCTTAATCCCGAGCCCATTATTTCTTTCAAAATTAAAGTTTCTGTGATTATTATTTCTACTGTCAGGCATTTCCAAGGATTTGAATGTGACCTAATTTTTTAAATGGTGTCTTACGTGCAAGACAGGCAAAATCCTTACCCCAGGGCACTTACTCAGTGGTCCTGATTCTGCAATCTGATCTCTTGAATGAATGTCTGGACTAACACGAGCCCTGCTGCCTGTTCTGAGATTTTGGCTGGGATTTTAATAGACAAGGGACATGGAGATTGCAGGTTGTCTACAACACCCGCACTCAACTTCACCACATGGTTACATGTTTCCCTGAGTCCTCTATGAGCTTTTGTGTAGCTGTTGCTCAGTTACCTTCAGTAGATGGTGAAGTTTGGGATGAACTGTTGTTTCTTCTGTGTATAAGCCTTGATCTGTGGCACTACTTAAAGATGCTTTGCGATGCACCTTGAGATGAAAGTGCACCGCCCCTGCAGTGCATTGATCTCGCCTGGCCCAGAAAGGGGTTGTCATAGATCTGCTTTTCAAATCAGGACTCCCTCATGGGTTTTTCGAAGGCATCATCTCCATGTCATTGGGTTGGCAGGATATGAAGCTGAGGGTCTTTTTGAAGTTTTCCTCCACACCAAGGGGTATATACTTGTTGTGTGGGAATCATGGCAAGTTACACCCTCTCCTCCCTGTGTGTTCAGGGCAGGATAACTTAATGCAGTGCTCAAATATTCCAGACCTTTTCTAAAAGTAAATTGTTCAATTTGTTATGTTGGGCAATTAAAATGAAGAATGGAATCTGAATGCTGAGAACTAGTTTCTTGCAGAGGACTGAAAAACCTCTGCAAGAAGGGATGAACGTCATTAATTAATTAAATAGTCCTGTAAACATCTATACCATTACAGCTACACGCAATAGTCTTATTTTAAGAAACATGAGCATGTGCTTCGTCAAATATCACTCAGGCTAGTTTTATTTAATTTTTGCATAATCATAAATACTGCTTTAAAATCTGCTTATGCATCTCACATTTCATTCTATTTCTTCTTTTTTTTAAAGTATATAAAAAAATTAGTTTCCTGCGTCAAATGATTTGTTATTGGAAAAGCAAAGCAAAACAACCTTTGTGCAAAACTCTTCTTCCTTCAAAACTGTGGTACATGGAAAGTATTTTCCAGTTTTCAGAGTTTATTTGATTTTGAGCACTTTTGGTTATGTAAGTTTTAATAAGTAGCTTTGGTGTACCCCTAAAGGCACACCCCACACACTTATGTTGTGTGACCTAGGGTCACAAGTAATGGCTGCAAGCTAATTGATTGAGAAAGGCTTGTCTGACTGGGCCCCTTTGAGTCCTCCCTTTACATTCCTAAATTTCTGTAAAGGAGGCACTGGCAGCTTCGCCTGGTGAGAGGAGGGGTTGGGGGAAAGGGAGGAAGTTTCTCAGTTTCTGATTATGCGCAGAGTTTCCTTGTACTGAGCTTATGTTCTCCACCCACTACTTAGTAAGAACTCCTTAACAACTTAAAGCTTTATCCCTGTGAGTACCAGAAAAGTGATCTGAGTATTTATTGAGAAGGGAGAACAAACTGCTTGCTCCAGACAGGGAGAAAGCTTATGGAAATGATATTAGACCTTCAGCAAAGTGCACAGCTGCATCATACAGAAGCTGAGACTCAAACTGACAGGCAAATAAGCCAGATCACGGAAGGGGCCTCTGTGTGGCAGCTCTGAGCTACCAAGTGTTGGACAACTAGGCAAAAAGTGCAGTGGAACAGGGCAGAAAATAACACACTAACTTCAGGCAACTGTTGCTTATTCATGGTGAGTCCAGATTTGAAATGTTGTTTGAAATGTAGCTATTTTTGTTGTCTCTAAAAACCCTTCCATTTTACCACAGCGATCCTTCTGCAGAGCTCATTGTGTTCCAGATTATTTGTCCGGATGTGCACTTCAGTTCTGAACGATACAGAAATGCACAGGGATAGCCCTTTCCTTGCTGCTTGCTCTCTTGTGCTTTTCTTGCTTCAGGAGACAGGTCCTGTTTCTAAAAGCACACTGCATGGCTTCTGATTTGGAAAGAAATCGTTTTGCAGCCAGCACTGGGTGTGCAGCTGCATGGAGGTGAATAAGTGAGCACAATTTCTGAGCAGTTTTCTGCAGTTTGAGCTTTGTGGCACCTCTCCATTGCTCCTTATTTCGCTGCCTTATCTTGAGAATGTATGGCACGGTCACTATGAAAAGAGCTTTGTGTTTGAATTCCTGGTGAGTCGAAGGGTCAGGGCCTATGAGTTATCTGCCTGCCAGCAAGACTCATTGCTGTGTCCCTTTATTTTTCAAGCTGAAATAGAAAAAACATGTGTCCTCATCCCTTTTTTATAAATGTATTTTGAATTCAGGTTTTACATGCTGTTTGTGTGTGCTTTGTTCTTTTCACAAACTCGGGGTTTGGGAGGAAGCCAGTTTTATTCTATCCATATTTATTTTATTTATTCAAGCTTTCCTGCAGCTTTTCTGAATTCCTTTGTTGTGATGCACATAATTTTTTCTTAAAACAATATTCTGAGATTCTGATTTCTGCTGAGAGAAAAAGGATTTATACTCTGATACATATTTCCAAAAATACCAGGGAGCTATCTGAATTTTAGGTAAGTTGCACAATTATACAGAAGATAAGGCTGTTATAAAATTTGAGTCGGTTAAGGAGGGAAACAATACTTGTGGATAAGTTCTTGAACAGATTGTATTAGATACACTAGTCATCTAGGGTAATGGTAATAAATATGATCTGAGCTGTAATGTTATTTCAGTTACTGGGTTTGAAAAAGCTGCTTCATTAGTACAGCAACAGAATTAAACATCGCATGTTGACAGTAATGTTAGAAATATGTTTGTGAAAACTGCTGAGTGGATGAAATTTAGAGTAATAAATCATCAAGGCGTGTCAAAGTTACTCTATATGTGAGGTTTTAAGATGTCTGTAATTTAGAGGAGAAGTGAGTTTGTTTTTCCTCAAGCAGAAGTGTGATTCTGTACAAAATTATTTTCATCATATAATTCAGATGCATGAAAAATCTTAAAATTATGTGGCAGTTATTTGGAGCTAAATGGAAAATGCCCATTTGATAGAATAATTCTAATATGCAATGTAAGAAGTTGGTCAGATGAACTCTGCACAGAGGGTATGTTACTACTTGTTTCTTGATCTGTCTTTCTGTTTTTATGCTCACCTAACAATTAGCAGAATGCTTGCTTAAAAAAATAAGATGAGCTTCAGATCTGAGTTGATCTGATGTTATAGTCTTTTTCAGGTGCAGAAGTTCATGTTGTTCATGTATTGTGTTCTTTTTTATTTGCCAGTTTGAGCTCTTGAGTTTACCCATCAATTTTGAAAATGGTTTTAAATAAAGAGGGGGGGATTTTGCCAGAGAAATGCTAAGAAATACAGATTAGAACGCAATGCTGCAATGTAAGGTGATCTAAATGGACCTCATATTTTGTGGTTTTTTATTGTGAATTGAATTTCTGTATATTTTGACTTGGGCTAAACATTACTTTCCACAAGAAAATCTTTGACTGTGTTCTTAGTTCAGTTAAGGGTGTTCTTTTCTTTTAGGAGTTTCAGGCTTGCTCTGAGGGAAAGAAATATGTTCTCTCCAGTAACATAAATGTATAATTTCCTTCTTGGCAATGCTGTGAGGGAGGAATACCTGCTGAAGTGTTCTTTACACCTTTAAAAACTGAAAGTAAAAGAAACTTTGAGGAGGTGGTATTCTTCCAGCTTTGTAGGCCTGGGCAGCTGGGGGCTCACCCACCTCCTGCTGGTCACGAGGTCCTTGGGGAGCAGGGAAAGGTGGGTGCTCACACGGGGCTGCCTCTTCCACAGTCACACGAGCAGAGGATCAATCCTTTCTGGATTTCTGGCATTTCCACTGGCAAAATAATGCACCAGTGGTGTTGTGACACTAGACTCGCGGATTATGAAACATTTCTTCATGCTCTGATGATCAGCCTGATGAAGGGGAAAAGGTTTAATGAGGAAGAGAAGAATTTACTGAGGATTTTATGCTTATATCTATTATTGAAAGCAGAATATCTGCTCACAGTAGTTGTGTTCCGTGATTCAAGGAAACCCGGCAATAATGATGATTAGATGTGGTGTTCTCACTGACTGACTGAGGACTGACAGAACTTAATGTGACTGGCAGGAAGCTTAAACATCAGTAGTATATTTCCAAATACTACTATTCTCTCTTAGAGAAAGTCAAAGAATCATGAGCTCAGACTGAAATAATTATACCATTTTTTTAGTTCTCTCTGACAGCAGTGAGAGAAAAAAAAATTAGTTTTGAAAAGATTAAAATGTTTGAAAGGTTTGTATTTAACATCTTTAATGTTTTTCAAGGAGTAACCAGATTTGTTTTGGGAATCACATAGAAAGTGATTTTGGTTGTTCACTTTTAGGTTTGTTTTGTTGTTCTGTATGGAAGAAGGAAACCTTTTCTTTACTAGATCTGTTCCTTTTATTGACATCTGTATATTAACAGAAACAGGTCTGCATGACACCTATGGATATCTTTAGAGTCACATGAGAAATCATGGAAATTCAAGACTAATAGTTGATTTTTCTTTCGAAGAGAGGAACTAGTTTGAGCTGTCATGACAAGGTGATGTCTAAAACAATAGATGAAGGAAAATTGACAGGTATAAGAGAATTGTAGCATTCATGGAGTCAGTGAATCACAGTGTTGTTAGGATGAATTTAAAAGAAAAAAAAATTAAGTTATATCCTAGTAAATTTGAAATAATTTTTTAAAAGAATTTAAAAAAACAAAGACAAAAATTTCTTTTATCTTCTCAGCTACAACTCATGATCACATGGAATGTGATCTTTGGAATACCCAAACTGACTTTCAGTTCATTTTTCCTTTCCAACAACTTACTCAAACCATGAGCAGAAGACTGTCCCAGGTGGTGATGATGAAGGTAAAAGAAGAACAGATAAAAGGAGAAACATTTGGCCTATGAAGTGATTAAGTGACTGTAATATGTGGGTAAAAGCAAATGATTGCAGAGAAGAAGCAGAAGTGAGGATAGGAGCAGTAATAAGAGAGGCAGAACTTAAAAAGCAAACCAGATGAGATATAAAGGTAGAGGAAGCATGGCATGATAGAGGAAACCCAACCTGTCTAAAATGATTTGTCAGTCACTGAGATGAGCCTTGGGACCTGTGCTGTCTTTCTCTGGATTTGTTCAGAAGCATTTCCACTGCTGGCAGCCAGTTTTATACCTGAAGTTATAAATTCACCCGAGAAAGTAGGCTGTTCCTTCCAAAATTATGACCACAGAGAGGGGGATGTGAGATGGAGCCTCTCTTTTCCACCTAACATCCTCTTAAATTTCTATCCTCTTTTATACTTCTCTCTGTCTAGCAGTGAAGGTAGAGGTAAGGATAGATGGTTACATCTGCTGTGACTGTTTTTTGAGCACAGGTTAAGTTTCTTATTTCAACTCCAACAAGATCTCTGTAACTTTTTAAAAATTCTTGTCCTTTGGAAGGACTTTTGGCAATTCTTATTCTTGGGTCTGGGGGAGATGGGTGAGAAATATCAATGGACTTTCCTCTGCCTCTCCTCTGAACAAGCCATCCACTTTAAATTCTTTTAATCACCCATGACTTTATTCAGGACTTTGTCAAAGGTCCTACTGACTTTGGTAGGGATTGGGTGAGACCAGTGGGGGAGTTCAAAACTGTGGTCAGGATGATTTTCAGTGTAGGAATGTGGCACCATAATGGTTTAAGATTCCTCAGTATTCTGCTGGAAATGACACCAGACTCCACAACCATGGAAGTATATATAGTGCTACCTCCAGTTTCTGAAATACCTACCTCTCTGTTACAGAAATGTTTGGTGATTCAGGAAATAACTAGATAAACTTCCCAATTCTGATATTAGCTTTAAAACCCAAAGATTGTATTAGTATTAATTATGTAATCTCAGTTTATTTAGCAATATGATAGAGGTGGGTAACAAATACAACTTCAAGTACTGCAAAAAGCACTCTCTTCTCCCTCTTTTAAGCTGTTTTGGGTGACAGTATTCCATTTGTTTCATCAACTGTCCACATCTCCTCTTAACCTAAAAGATATTCCATGGACAATAAATTTCCTGTGAAAGACCTGCAATTGGTTCAGTTTTGAACAGAGTACATTTAATGGTGTTAAACCATAAAGGAAAAGATAAATTAAAGAGAAGGCCATACCATGAAATACATGGTCCCATTATTGTTGGGAATTTTTGGTATTTCCAAAATGCAGCACCAGCTGAAGATATCCTCCTAAGATTAGTCCTCTGTGGCAGAGCTGGTTGAAGGTAACCCAGTGCTGTCTCACTCCTTCTTCTCCCACTTCTCTGCTAACCAGAACTGTATAGGTAGTTATGGCCAGGCTGGTGGAAGTACCTTCAAAGTGCCTTTCCTAAGGTGACCTGACTTTGCAGTCCCTCTGGATTGAGGATCAATGTCCTCTGAAAATACTGCCTGTGGTTTTGGTCTGTGTTTTATAGGTTGTTCGTGATTGTGGCCTGTTGTCACTGCGCTTCTGTTATTTTGGCCTGTGTGTAATAATTTCCTGAAATAAAAATCTGTGTCCTTAGTAGGGGAGAGTAAGTTATAACATGTAAACAATGAAAATGGAGGAGAAAGTGATTGGCACAGAACTTTGTTCAAAAAAAATACAAAATGTGACACAGCAGCATGACAGAATCAGCCTGTTTTGGAAATACCTTTGAATTGCATGAAAATCAGAATGCGCTTTCTATGATCCCCATAAAGCTTCTTTCAAGCTCTGGCTGAAAATTCACAAGGAAGGTTTTTTCCAGAAGTTCCCAGTGGAGGCCCAACTATCCTTCCACTGACATCAAGAAGAATTACATCAGTATTAGGCAAAAACTGTAAAAATGGATAGTTCATGCTATAAAAAAAGTAGTATTCCTCAAATTCTTTCCTTTGTGGTTTGTTTTTACTCTTCATTTATAATCTACTGCCAGGATCTGGAAGAAGACCAAGAAATTTGTCAGGATCTGGTAACTTAATCATGTTTTAAGTTATATCAAGGCATTTGCTTTCTATCACTTTGCTCTTCTTTTAACTGTATTTTTTGGCCTGAAATTTTCCATTGTGTACTCCCAAACCACAGGTGATTCTTTTGTTTGTTTGTTTTCTTTCTTTTTTTTCTTGTTAGAGGAAGTTTGTTGAAATTATTTTAAGCAGCAGAAGTAGGAATGCATTATATTTTTCCTTTTAAAAATGAAGTAAACAAAACCAACTCAACAAAAGTCTTTGAAAAACAGCCTTTGGAACAATGCAATCAACAGGTGGTTTGTGGACTATTTTTAAAGGTCTTGACATACAAAGAGATCTAAATTGTTATATATTGGAGATGGTAAATTATAGCTACTTTTTACATGCGTTTTGGCAATAGATGTGAAGGTAGACTGATTTTTTTATTTGCTACGAGAATCTTAAGACAAGCTGGGCATTGCATATGGATAGCACTGAGTGTCCTGTCCTTAAAGACCACAATGCTGCAAGTACTTGGCATGAGCATGTACCCAGGGTTGACTTAGCTGGGTGCTGGGAAGTAAAAACACAGGAAGCAAGATTGACATCTTGGAGCAGCTCACAGGGACAAGGAATGAATGCTCTCTCCATCTTCTTTTTCATGAAGCCTTCCCAGACTGTAGCTTCAGCAGCACCTGGCTGTGTTAATTAAAAATGTACTGATGTGTTGGGTTTTTTTTTCCCTCTTTGTCTCCTGCACTATATACTCAATTGCAATAACTCAATCGCTTCTGCATCTCTCCTGACATCGCCACCAGGTGATTCTCAACAGTGCTGTGAACTGATGGGTACAGTTTGAAAGAGGGGAAATTTAGGTTAGATTGAAAAAAGAAATTTTTTACTGTGGGGGTGGTGAGAAGCTGCAACAGGTTGCCCTGGGAGTTGCCAGCCCGGGTGGATGTCCAACCCTGGAACTGTTCAGGGCTGGGTTGCATAAGGCCTTGAGCAACCTGCTCTGGTGGGAGGTGACTCTGCACATGGTAAGGGGTTGGGACTAGAGGATCTTTCTGGTCCCTCCATGATTCTGTGATTCTATGACTCCTTGGTAGACATAGCTCAGCTAATTGGCCCTGTGCACTCGCCTGCAGGACAGGCAGTAGCCGCCTCCCAGTTCTTAACTCAAAGCTAGCACTGTTTTAAGTTTCTTTCTTTTTTTCATCCACTTATATTCAAAAACCTATTGGGTTTTTTCTGGTTTTTCTGTTTTTTTTTTTAAATCAAGCCATAGTCTGCTAGATTTTGGAGTAAATGCACATTGTATTTTTGCATACCAGCAGGTCATAGCAAATACAGCTTTTTAATTGCTTTTTGAATAGAAATACAGAAAATTCTATAGAAATTCTCTGCAGCAATACTTATTTATAATTAATATTTATGTATTAGGGAATGACATGCTTGTGACATGCAGAATCTTGACTTCATTCCATCTATTCCATCTTTTATATCATTGGGAATTCAGTCTTGTTGGATTTTTTTTTGGAGGCTTTATTTCCTGTATTGAATCCACCACTCTCTTGCGTAAAATTTGGCCAAAACGACTCCTTTCCAAAGCATGTCTTTTAGAAAAAATCTCAAAAAAGATGATGAGCAAAAGCAATACATGACAGTGTTCAGTCATTGGGGATGGACTCTGAAAGGGAAACTTTTACACCAGTTGTTTTGACCTGGCCAAAACTGAAACATTAGAAACTTTGGATGAAAATTTGACTCTTTTATCTACATTGAGCTACATATGTATAGTTGCACATCCAACTGATTTTCAGGTGGAGGAGTTTGTTCTTAAGACAGTCCAGTTATGAACTGATGGAAAGAACTTCCAACTTCAGATACCGACTTATCAGTTGAACACCTTAATTTCAGTTTAACTATTTGAAAAGGTAACAATTTTATGGGGGTTTAGTTACAGAAACATAGTACACAGTGGCATTGCATCCATCTCTGTCATTCTGGGTTTATTCAGAGTTTACCACAGCATTAAGAAGTTCTAAAAGTTTCAATCTACCTCTGGATATAGAAATCTCAAGGTGTCATCTAACTGCTTTGTACCTTTGGGCAAATCACTTAAAACATGTAATTTCTTACTGCTAAAATATTTTTAGAATTTCTATTTATTTTATAAATGAATGTGTTTCTTTTTATCTACAAGTACATTAACTTGACAGTATCCATCTAGAAGGGTTTTTTTGTTTGTTTTTAACTTTGCAGGTCTATTTACCTGTGGTCTGTGAGTAGTTTTTTTCATCTGGTTGGATGCATTTGTAGGTGATCATTGGAATAGCTAAAGTCAGGAAGTGAGAGTGCTGTAGTTTAAAGTGCTAATTAAGGTGCACATCACATTAAAAGTAAGATGCTGTATTCCTGCTGTATTGGAAGCAGGGTCACTCATCTCAGTTCTTAAAACAGATTTAAGAGCGTAATCTTAGAGTCTTTTAAAAAAATCCCAAACAACCCAAACTGGATTTCACAGAGCTGTCACATTAGTGTAATTCTTAGGTCTTTGTTGTTACTCTCATTTTCTAAGTGAGACTTCTACTAAGGTTTGCATGTTCTCCCTTTTTATTTCCCTCTGTCATGTGTTTTGAACTATTTTGTGTCTCTCAGTTAAATCTGAAAGGCGAAATTCTCAATGAATATCATGTTTTATGAAAATCTGTGAGTGTATGGAGGAAAAAAAACCCCATGATTGGTGCCAATTTTGAGGAAGAGGCAGGCAGAACATAGCTGTTATACATTCTGTTTGGCAGTGGCTCAGTGGCCAAACAAAATGTGTGCAGTCCCAGACTCATCATAGAACAGTTTCTCCTGCTGGGTGATAGTGTAATAAGCAATGTGGGGAGATATGGCCATTTGCAGTGAGAAGAAAGAATTACAGAGCAAAGAGCAGAAATCTGCAGGAAAACAGGTTTCATCCAATCTGGTGCTTACAGGACACCTTGGGTTTGCTATTGCAAAAGAATAAAGGACCAAATGCCAGAAGATCTTAAAAGGATGTAAATTGCTTGCTATAGGCAAACAAGAACATCTTGTTTGCTTTTTTTTTTCCTATTTACGGAGCGTTTTATAGTGCATGGAAAAATCACATACTATTTCAGTCATCACAGACTTCACTGAACACATGAGATTCCTACTAATCTTTCATATGAGACGGCCAACTGCAGTTAAATTCTGTATAAATAGTAAAATAGGGATGCCGAGGTATGAAATATGGTAATAAACTTTAAATTGGAGGAAACCTACTTTTTCCAAGTGTGAATTTAGCCAGAACTTGTTTCTTTACTTGGCTCTGTTGAAGTCAGCATAGATGTGTTTAGATGAGGATAAAAACCTGATTTTAAAGCAGTTCAGTATTTTCTATTTTGCACTTAAAATGCCTACATATCCCATCTTACCTTGGGCAAATTGCAAATTGCTTCTGTAAACTTGGGATTAGTCTTTTCTAAAGATGAGAATGTTAATACTGAAAATATTAATGCTTGCCCATTATTGTTACTTAAATAATATTTTTAAAGAGCATTTCAATTCTCAACCAAACAAGGTTCATCAATGGAAATTAATTATTACTGCCTTTTATGATGTTATTGATTATGTAGATTTGGTTTTCTAAAATGCTGTAGCTCGTGTAAGATAATTTCTTTCTCCTAATGTCATTCAAGAGAAGGGAAAATGCCAACTCATTTTTATTACTATGCTTTTTGTTTTACAAGCTGAATGAGCATCAATGCCAGATGATGATCATCAGCAATCGTTAGTTTATTTATTACAGAAAAATAGAAACATTTCACATTTGAGGATCAGTTGTCTTTTATGGATTGTTTTGGAAAGGTACTACTAAATCTTCATTTTTCAAGAAATGGGAATGTTACCATTTCAACAGGAAATCTTAATGATTTGGGTCACTGTGGGCAGAAGTCCATTCAGCAACATCTTTTGGATGGAATTTGCAGCTGAATTTAAATGGTTGCTAGCAATTAGGATGTACTCTGTGCTTTGAAATGCTGGATAACAGATGGATTTAGCCACAGCAGCCAGTCTCCAATATCTGCCATGCATACAAGTTCAGTGCTCAGCACACAAGTCTTTTCCCCTCTTCAGGGCTTTTAGAGTTTGAGGAACTTCCTTGGAGCATCTTCCATTCTTGCACCTGGCAAAGCAGACTATAAAGGCCTCTGTGGCATTGGAAGGCCTTTCTGTTGCTCCTTTGTGGGTATTTTTGAACATCTTTTTTGGTGGAAAAACCCTGGCAATTCTCTGAAGGAAAACATTCTGAGTACATGCAATAGCCAGTACTGCTTTGAAGCAAGGAGTTCTTTTCCCTTTCAGGGCTCTCCCATTCCATGTCCGCCCAGTAACAAGGGGCCAGACCAGTAGTGTGCTTTTCCTTTTAGCAGCATGTTGTGATGTTAGAACTTCCTGCAAAATCATGTGTTTCATATGTTTTTTATATTTTAATCACGTTTTTTAAAGTGCTTCCAGATGTAAGCACATATTTGGTTACAGCTTACTGCATGTGCTTACGCACCAATAAAGTGGAAAGGCCTGCGTCCCACAGCCTTGAAATCCATGTGTGACTTTGTGCGTGACTTCCAAAAGCTCTGGCTCTGGATGTTGGAAGTCAGGAGGTTCAGGCTGCAGGTTTTCTCAGAGGTGTTCAGTAGCAGTTAGTGCAATACTTACAGTAGCTTAGTAATGTGAAAAGTCCCACTGCAAGAGAAAATGCTTTTCTTTCTTCTTCTCCTTCCTCCTCCATGAATCAGACATCTACTCATGCTTCAGCTGGCTCTTGCCAAAGATAGATGAAGTGCCCAGTCAATCAGAGAGGCTGGTTATGTGCTTAGGACTCCCATATATCTGTGCAAGGTACACTGATGCACACAGAGTGAGGCTAATGTGTCCTGGGCTTAGGAAATCGTCATGCAAGTGCACTGTGTGTGCCGATACAGCAGGCAAAATCACTTGATTAAATTTCTCTTTTCCCCTCTTCACATCTGTTCATGGCATCCCTTATCCAGAGGCCCTTGCTGTTTTCCCAACAGGCAGTTCTGCTGGGCACAAGGAATGCCTCTAAGGGAAGCAGGCCACTGGAAAAGGATGAGGTGACTTTCCCACATAATGCAGTAAGTGACAGAAAGTCATGTGAGGTAGGTGAAACATGTAAGCATTGAAGGCTCAGTCCTACTTGTGCCTCACATGTTTCCTTTCGAAGCAGGAATCATTAGCACAATAAAACCCCAGCAGTTCCTTTTTTGCTAATTCCAGTTTTATGGTAGCTCAAGAAGACCTGCATGGAAAGGTGAAAGACATAAAGCAGCTCTGTGTAGCACCCCTTGAGTGCAGGTGGTGAGAGAGATGAAACTGCTTATTTTATCGTGTAGAACCCCTCTTGAAAACCTCCTGGGATGTGGGAGAAGAGACCTTTGAGTGTCCTGAAAAAGAGGAAAGCCATGAGATAGGTACTTAATAGGTTTTCTGGAAGTAGAGGCTTTGAGACAGATAAAATTTCTCAGAACTTCATATGATGAAAAAATCAAGGACTTGGAAGCTTTTCACAAAGATAAAATTGGAATATTTTTAAAGTCTCAGTGAGTGAAGGCTGAGAAAAAGAGTCTTAACTAGATATATATATATCTATCCATAATCAACAATAAATTGGGATAATGAGAAACAGATTGATGCTGAAGTCTGCTCAGGTCATGCCATGCAGGGGCAATACTTGGTAGCTTGAGGGAAACATTAAAAAAAACCCCAAGGTTTGTGTGAGAGATGCACAGAAATGCCCATAATTTATCTGAATAACTTAAATGTGGTAAGTTGAACTCAGTCTTGGCTTCATGCTGCTTGAGTTTTAAAAAAAGAAGAATTTATTTGGTTCACTTGGGACGTCTCAAATGTTGATAAACTGGAAAGAGCTGTGCCAGAACTTCTGTCATATGGTGACAGAGAAAAACATGCACAACAGAAACGTACTGTGCAATGAATCAAGTAACACAGTTTCTATTCACATCACAGCCCTGAGGGTAGATTATATAGGGAGTAATTTTAGCCCTCTTAGAAGTGTGTTGCTAGAATTACTCTATAAAGAGCAGAAATAACAGAAGCCTGGCAATTAAACATGCTGAATTTTAAAAAAATTGGAGCAAAAATATTTATTGCAATAAGATTGAAACACTTAAAATCTTTTCAGCTAGAGTCTCACATTAGCCTTTGTGCACCAGTGGCATTTAAATTAAAACCAGTGTGCTTCCATAAATAGAAAAGTTGGTTTTGATGAAGGCAGAATTTGTGATTAAAACAGCCTCCATTTGAAATCCCTGATAAAGCAACTCCTTTGAACAGTATCCTGCTGTCATACTGTTGATGACAATAAAGCTAAATATAAGTACAGGGAGTATCTGCAAATGTGTGCTTCCAGTTATATATTTATATATGTAACTGAAGCACTTGGGAAATTTGACTTATTTTATTCAAATGCAGACATAATCTTATGATCCCTTTCCCCCAAACCTGGTCTTGTAATAAGGGAGGAACCATTGCTTGTTTGAAACCTCATCCTTTTTAAAGATGAATAGTGGTAAAATTACAAAGACAAACATAAATTGGCAGTCTGAATTCATCCCTGGTGTTGCCTGCTTATGTAGCATGTATTCAGAGAAACCTGTAAAGTCCCTCTGTAAGTATTTTCACTCAGTTGTGCTTGATGGCAAGATCTATAAAAGATGCTGTCTTCAGATTTTTTTTCATTATTCTTCTTTTTCTATGTTGTACCTACAACCATATCTTATTGTGCATCCATGCAGAGCATGAATTTTAGCCCAGTGTAGATGTCTTTCATAGAAATACATAGACTATATGTATATATATGTATATATATACAAGCAAGAGATCATCTCAAAAAGACCGTCTCAAAATGTCATCTGGTTTCTGTAGTCCTTGCTAGCTGAAGGTAGCTGAACACATGCTAAATGGAGCAGAAATGAGAGAGCAGAAAATGGCAATTGTCAATTTAATCAATAATCTAGACCACAGTGCAAATACCTGTTGACATTTGTGGTGTCTGGGATAATGGGGAAAGGTTTAGTTCTGCTTCTTCTTTGCAATGTTTTAGCAATGCTTGTAGCCATAAACCTGCCCTAAAACACCAATTAAAGAGGGTTTATGAGTGCTTTGTGTTACTGGAGTGATGCAACAGATCAACACATGTCAATGAAAACAGCCTGTTGTTTTGCCATTTTTGAAATAATAAACCTGAATAACGTAAAGTAATCTGAGTGCTTTGTCTAAAAGCAACATGTCCCACATATTGGATGGTCCTCTCTCTCTCCCTGTAAATTAAGAAGTTTTTTGAGTTAACTACTTGGTTATAGACTTTTTGGCCTGTAGCATCCATTTGAATGACCTAGCAGCTGGAGCATGGAGATGCTGGAGACTCAGGGTGAGAAGTGGAGAACAGCTGGGAAAGGCCTCGGGTGGCAAGAAAAGGAGACAGCAGCTGGAGAGTATAAGCAGGGACCTGACAGGGAAGCTTTAGACGAGGAGAAAATCTGCAGCTGGCTTTGTGAAGCTTTACCTTGGTGGTAGCTGCTCCTAGACTGAGTTTTTCCTCAAGAACTTTTATTTGGTCACTCTTACATCTTCTCATCCACCCCTTTTCCACATCTGTATATATGAGTGCAGTGTATGCCATATTTTGTATGCTGTAATTCCTCTATTTGTGGTATTCTTTGCCATTCCATTAATTTAAAGCAGAAGAAGGAAAAAGGTATCTTTAGTATTCAACTCACCAATATGGAAACTGCATCATGTTAAGGAACCAGTATTACCATGAACAGTACTTTTCAACTGTGACTCATGAGTGAGGCTTTTCAGGCTGTTTTACAAAGCCTATTGAATTGCATAAGCCTAAGTATATGATATCATACATAAATATCATTATGTGTGGGTGCTTGTAGATTAAAAAGAAAAAGCAGAACCAGAAAAGTGAGATCATTCAGGTTAACACTGTGTGTGTAATCTAAATGTATTCCTGTTGGAAGTAGGATTTTCAGAATGCAGAGTCCAATCTTGATTTAAAAGGGTAAAGGACAGAGAACATGTCAGCATCCTTGGGAAGGTGTTCCAGTGGTGAAGTACTGCTGTGGTGCACCAGGTACCCTGTGTACCTGCATCATATAAATCTATATCTGTATCTAATCTATATCTGTATAATCTGAATTTTACTGCTGGAACTTGTTTGTAGTGTTGTCTTTTACCTGTACGAACCTTCTGTCAAAACTGATTTAGACAGTGATCCATTCAGACATAATTTTTGAGGATAAATGAAATTGTGTTAAAGAGTTTCTTCTGGTCCTTCACTTATGAGGCTGTTTAGTGAGTCTCTTAAATTGTGCACACCAGACATTGATACAGCCTTCCAACACCAGATGCTTGACTGCCAAGTATACAGTTAATCCAAGTTCTTCAATCCTTTTCAGGCTTCTTCCACAGAGGCCTCTGGGGATGCATTTTTCCCTTCAGCCCTGACAGTACATCGGGAGCTCATGTTTGGCGGAGTCATGTCCACTCTTAGTGCCAAGCCTTTTTAAGAAATGTTGCCCCCAGCATAAACTCTCTCACTCTGCCAAGAGAACCCTACTCTCTTGTTTAATTTGTAGATATATAAATTGGTTATCAGAGTGAATGGACATACCCAGAGGCTCTCAGAGTCTGGGAGGAGCAATCAGGCTCCTAAATATCATACTATGTCCTTGCCAATGGACTGGTAATTTACTTGTTTCTTCCTCTGTACTTTGTGTGACTGCATATTTGCATTTTTCTCCTTCATGTGCTGAAGCTGTACATGCTCTTTCTTTTAGGTTTGATCTAGTTTCATCTGGTGAACAGAGTATACTTTAGGGATTGCATTGTGATAATGCTGTTTCTCTAATCATGTTTATTATTATTACTATAAAATGTTATCTATGGGGTTAATTATTTCCTGTAGTTGTGTGGCTAATAAAATATTCATCTCGAGTACATTATGAAATGCCTCCCATCTTGTTTAACTTAAGATTAAATTTCTTTCGTTGCTGCTGAGCCCTGTTCAGGGTGGTACTCCTTCCCTGCTATCTCTGGAGAGCTGATATCATGCTGGTTTGGAATATTCATTAGCAGCCCAACCCTTTTTCCAGGGATAACTCTGTTTATGCCCATTTCAAATGCTTCTGCTTTTAAAAAGTGCATCAAAAAATGAATTATTGCAAGGAAAAGGGGCTTGAACCTGAAATCTACTTCTTGGGCTGGCTACAGAGGAGGAAGAGAGAGCCCCTCTCTTCTTGAAATGGATCGATGCTACCAGCATGACACTCTTGCACCAAGGGCAGAAGCTATTGTTTCCCTTTCCAGATGTAAGAACACTATTCCCTGGTGCTAAGTAGAAGAGAAAGACTTTTATACTTTTAGGATTACTCTGTATTTAAAAGCGTCTATTTGAAAGGAGCAAGTGTTTTATTGGAAAAAAAAAAAAGAAAAACAAAACAAAATAACCTGATTTCTCAAGATATCAAATTGTATGTTAAAGTAGAAACAAATCTGAAGAAGAGCTGAACTAACTTGATGTCAGTAGGTATTCTTAGGAATTTTTTGAACTGCTGTTTGCCTTTCTTGAAATGAAGGTGTCCTCTTTATAATTTTTAGTTATACTTTTCTCTTGAAATCCTTCAATAAAGCAGTTGTCTGGTGTGAGTTATAGGGGTTGCAGCTGTGCTGGGTCCCACCAAGTGGCCAGGCAGCGAGTGTGGCCAGCAGGGAGTTGTGCCAGTGTGAGAGGCAGCAGTGTGGCACCTGATGTTGGCAGTGACTCCCTGTTCCTGGCCACCTGGCATCCAGGATGGACTTCAGGTCTCTGACACCTGGAGGGGCAGAATTGTTGCACATGGTTATGCACTTTCCAGCAGCAGCAGGGTTGAAACTTCACCAGGGCTACTGGCTTGTGCCATGAAGGAGTTGTGCACATGGAGAGAGAGGGGAAGCTGCTGTGTTGAGGGGAAGCAAGAAAGTCTCCAGTTTTGTGAGGCCAATGGGCCACCACAGAATCATAAAATATGCAGAGTTGAAGGGGACCCATCAGTATCATCGAGTCCAACTCCTGGCCCTGCACAGGACACCCCAAAAATCCCACCATTTTCCCAAGAGAGTTGTCCAAACGCTTCTTGAACTCAGTCAGGTTGGGTGCTGTGACCACTTCCCTGGGGTGCCTGTTCCAGTGCCCAGCCACCCTCTGGGGAAGAATCTTTTCCTGATATCCAACCTAAACCTCCCCTGACATGATTTCCTGCCATTTCCTTGAGTCCCATCACTGGTCACAAGAGTGAAGAGATCAGTGCCTCCCCCTCAGCTTCTCCTCATGAGGATGATGAAGACTGCCATACCATGCCATGCCCTGAAGCAGTGTGACATGGGTACTCATCACCTGGAGTTTGGATTGCTCCCTCTGGATCCTTCTGGTGGTGGCTAATGGTGACAGTGGAGGGTGCTCTCTTGGAGCTCAGGCACATTCCATGCTGGGTCTGGAGGAGCTGCCACAGCCCCATGTTGTGTTCCCTCAGGGGGTTCCAGCTGCCGGCAGTGGTGAGGCATCCTCAGCCCTGTGATGGGCACCAGGCCTGCAGTGCTGCAGGCCAGACAGAAAATGCCTTCAGCAGCCTCAGTGGTAGCCAAAGGTGGTCCCAGCATGTGCTGGCTTTGCTTGCCCACAATGCAGGGAACTGGAATGGGACAGTGTTCCTCTTTGCCCTGCAATGCAGGGACCAAACCTCCATATCCCCCTGCTCTGACCTGGGCCATTCTCAGGAAGGGAACACAGCACAAGGTATTTAGAAAGAGCAAGACCAGCAGCCTCTTGTAAAATATCTCAGTTACTGGGCTGGAGGGTGTGAAGTGATTTCTTGTAGCAGTTCTTGAGCTGAAAAGCAGATGGTATCTATGTGCTATGGTGTAAGTGCAGCAGAAGCACTCGGAGGATTAAAATGATGACTCATTGGAGCAAAGCAGGTCACGGAGATGAACAATTGGAAGAGATGGCGTTAGTCAATACAAAGTTGTTGGCTTTTTGAGGCATGCAAAAATGTATTTTACACTACTGAGAAGCAGTAAGTTTTCAAAGTTGTAAATCTGCTCTCCAGACTGTATGTTAAACTAAATAAAATCAGTTTTTAATTTTTTTTTATACTTTAGCTTTATGTTTTGTCTATCATCCAGCAAGTAATGAGTCCTTATGAAATTAGAAAAGCAATCCTCCTCTGGCTTGGGTAAATAGAAAGATTGGCTTGTCCTTAAATGATTGATTACTTCTAAATTACTGTGAAAGCTCTTTTTAAATAGGTCAATGTAAGTGACAAAGTAAGCAAAGCTACTCCTTTTCCCCTCTCTGTTGGAGGTATCTTTAACATTTTCAGCATACACTCATGGTGTGGAACTTAGGATAACACACCTCTAACACACTGCCTAAATGATACGCTGTTGTTGTGAATGCAATAGAAATAATACATGTAGTGAAATTTGATGAGTTTCCCAGTTTTTCATTTAGATACAGTATCTGAGGGGTTGTACCTTCTGTGAAGCTCAGAAGCTGAAGTGTTTCCTGCTTTAAAAAGTGAGGTTTTGTTGCTGTTGGGTTATTTGATTCAGATTTTTTGTTTGTTTTGGTTTGGCTTTAAAGAAGAAATTGGATGACAATTATAGCATCTCTGATTCAGAGACAAGGGAGAAAAATACAATATTTTAACAGTTACTTTGTGGTTTTTTGGTTTTTTTTTACCTGCTTTTTGAAAATTTCTGCAGCTAAAATGGGAGAGATGAACCAATTTTGACAGGGAATTCTGTAAATGTTCATGATGAGACTGAGTTTTGTTTTAGTGCATTGTGAACTACTAAACTTGGACAGTACAGTTTAATGATAAACATTCAAGCTGCTCAGCTAAAAAGTCTGCTAAGAATACTCGTAGACTGAGTTAGCTCCATGTTGGAAAGGCAGAATTTGATATAACCCTAGGAATTAGTCACTGGAAGGCAGCATCAGCAGAAGATGTAAAGCATACCGAGGGCTCAGGTAAAGGTTTTGCATTTTAAAACTCATCATTGCTCCTCCTTACAGTTTATCATAGAATAATAAGTAGTCCTACTGCAAGGTCCTAGCTCTGCAGAACAGCCTATCTAGTGACTTAATTTATGACACCAGCATTTAATAGAAGAGTCAAGCATGTCAATTGATACAATCTAAAGTTTCTGAATAATTTGACTATGTACTGTTGACATTTTGTGGCTGGGCTGTGCTGCCATGGAATAATTTACACCACTTGAAGTAACTTGTGTAGTAATCTGTCCTCACATCTAAGGATAGCACAAAGTTTCTGTTTTAAAACTAAGGAAAAGTATTTTATAGAACAAGTCTATTTTCTGAGCCTGTGTGTGTTTGACTTGTCATAACACCAACAAAATAGAGGAGATAGGCACACCCATAGATATGCTATGAAACCAAATTTTAATTTGCTGGTATACCATAAAAGTTTGATAACTTTGGAGAACTGTCTAAAAAGTCTAATGTAACAGAAAATATACATGAACTTCCAAGAATCAGAAGTGTGAGGGGAGCTAAATCTACTGAGAGAAAGATAAAAATCAGTGCAGTTGACTAACCTCCCTGTAGAACCCTTTGATATATATATATATATTTTTTTTGATATATATATATTTCTTTTCTTCTAAATCAATCCTAGTGTGTCCTGTTTTGTGGGCAGCACAGGTACATTTCTTCAGAACTGCCTTTGGTCATTGGTGGCTCTTCTCCAGAGCAACACCTGCTGATCCCTGGTGTCTTTCCAGAAGAGAGGGACCATGACAGAGGGAATTTGTGCAGCTTGTGACTTCACATGTGTGGAAACGCTTACAAAGGGTATGGGTTCATTCCCAACCCAAAAGTCAAAGGTGATTTTATGAGGACACAAAAAAATTAAGTGGCTGCAGCTCATGTGGGCCTCCCGGAGGCAGCCAAGGGCTGACATATTTGGCCTTGCATCTTGCCAAAGAGCTAATGGCTGCAGGACGAGGATTAAGGAGAATGGATAAATATTTGGGGAGTGCAGGAGTGGAATGAGTCTCCTTTGCTGTGTAACTTGTTTAAAGGACACGGTTTGGCAGCCAGAACTGTGTTTAGGCCAGCCGGCTGCCCCGTGGGGAGTCCAGAGCACCTTCATGCAGTGAGTCGTTCCTGCCTGGCTGAAGTCCTGTTTGTCCCAGATGTTTGGCATACAGATATCTTTACTAATGACTTATGTCTAGCTAAGGCTGTAATTCTGGCTCTCAGAAGAGAAACACTTTCAAAAATGTGTTTGTAAAAAGCTCAGAAACAACTGAATATTAATTTCAAAAATCTCACTTCTATTCAGTTTGACTTATATGGCTGATGGCCCCAGGAGTTTTGTTCGTATTTTTGTGGCTGAGGTTTCAGTGGACTATGCCAGAAACATAATGGTTGCCCACACCAAGAAGTACCACTGGATCCTAGTGATGGCTCAGGCCAAATCACCCTTGAATAAACTTTAATAAATGTCCATTTGTTTAAACCTCTTAGGTTTGCTTCATATGTCTGAAACCAAACTAAAGATTTGGCAGTACACTTGCACTACATCTTTGTGGGAACAGCTGCACTATGCTGAAAGCTTATCAAGATCCTAAAATTTTAAATGTATCTCTTCAGAATAAATCATAGTTAAAATTGGATGCCTCAGTTTGCTTGTTTACATTAGCAAATATTAGAGTGCAATAGAAGCAAATCTGAAAAGCAAAACATTTTGTGCTGTGGACCTGATGTCCACATGTGGGGGCACTTTTGAGGTTTTTACTTTAGTTTAGTTCAATCTAGTTCTATGTATGGAATGTTCATTTATTATCAGAGAGTACATTTTTCATAAACTACCAGCCCCATCCTTTTTTTATTTTGCTCTTTTTAAAAAAAATATTTAATATGTGAGGTTTTTCTCTGTCAGCAGGTGCCTATGATGTTCTGATATAGGTTAGGGTTACGTGCTTGACATATACTAGGTTAGCACAATAAAATGCAAATTAAACTTCTGTTGATTCAAGAAGGTTTCAAAATGAGATCCTACTTTACAAATATCACACATTTTGGTGAGGTTTCACTACATATTTTACTGAAATTAATGTTTTAGGGCCATGGAGATTGCAAGCTGAAACAGGTTGCAGGCCATCTGCTCAATATGTTTTCCGTGATGGCAGCCAGTTCCAGGTGCTTAGGAGCTTAGAAGCCCCTATATTAGATGGCTGTGGAATAAAATAGCCCCAGGGCAATGTCTCTGAGATCCATAACAGGTTCTCTGTTTGTTCTATTACCTTAAGCAAAATATTTTGAAAACATCTTACTTTGAAAACAAATATGGTTTACTTCATGCAAATCAAGACATTGGCAATTCGACGGATTTCTCTGTGTCCAAGCTTTAGGTACAGATGACTTAGAAACTTCACCACAATTGTCTTTAAATGGCTTAGAATATGCTTGGTAGAGATGATCTGCAAGTTATAAGTGTCCTGAAATTGATTGGGTTTTTTTTATTTGTGAAAGAAGTTCTATTCAGCTATATTTTTTTTCATTTTGCAAGTAGATGTGTCCCTCAAGCTATTGGGTCCAAACCAGCTCTGGAACTGCATTATCCATATTTACCTTCCAAAATAGGTTCTCATTTGTAAATATTAATAAAATAAAGATTTGTGCTCTATCCCAGAATAGAATTTTTGTAGTTATTGCAGTCCTTTTTGCAGTCCAGTAGATATCTTGAATCTTGGATTATGCTTTCCAAAGTTGAAACTAGGGCATTTGAAAATAATATTTGAATGACTGGGGGAAAAAGACCCAACTTACATAAGTTCAGTGAGATGGGCTTTCAAACAATTGCAGTCATAATTTTATTCTTTTTTTTTTTTTAATATATATGATATTTCACAGTACACTGAGACTCTGTATTTAAATATTATTTGTATATCTTCTTTTGCCACTGGCAACATTTCTTTCTCCTGTTCACTTCAGTGTGCATTTATGAACAAGCACATTTCATTAGACTTCTCTTTGATATTTGTGTTTTGTTTTGTTTTTTTTTTTTTTTTAAACTGGAAATACAGTAACTTGTCACTAAAACCCCTGCAGAAGACCTGATTTTGCTCCATCTGTTCCTCCCAGACTGATAGGGAACAGCAGGATGGCTGGCAGGTATCACTTCTAAAACCCGAGCTGGCTCTCACAAAACACAGTGCCCAAGACAGCAGTGAAACTTTCCAATTGGAGCACAGGGGCAGCATTTTTCTGGTCTTGTCCTTCCTCTGCTTCACGCAAGTGTTGGACAGCATTCACTGGACAGCTGGCTTAGCTGTCAATGGAGAAGAGATGTGGAAAACTAAAGCAGCTGGTTTTTAGGAACCCTTTTTTTTGTGTGTGAAAATGGGGCTGAACGCAAAGAGTTTCTATTTTAGTGTGAGTATGGTGTATAAACCAGAATGAAACTGGAAGTTGTGTGTATGGCACACTGCCTACATCTCTGCCCACCTTCCTGTTCCTATTCTCCAAGCTCAAGTGAAAACATCCTGAAAAAATCCAGTTCTACCCAAACCTTACAATTTTATATTCTGTTAGAGCCTACTTGACATTTGGACTGTCAGTAAAGTACTCTGCAAGTCTTCTAGCTGGGCTTTTTGTTTTCTTTATCTGTTCTTCTTGTCACTCTTCTCCCAGTAAGTACCCTCACACTCATCCAAAACTGGTTTAAACTTTTGCTTGCTCAGAAAAATCACTCCAGAGGTTCTTATTTCAATAATATTAACAAAGCTGTCTTTGAAGAAAGGCAAAGCCTGTAATAAGGAGCAATGCCAGGAGTTGTCCTAGTTCCAATACCGAAACCAACATGAAAATAAAATTACTTTTCACTTTACTTTGGGAGGGGATGAAGAATAAGTCTTTACAGTGTGATTACTTAAGTAAAAAGTGCAGGAGGAGTAATAATTTCATTCAGTTGAATAAATAAACCAAAAAGCTCCACCTTCTTATCAAGTGACTCTTTGGAGAACTGGCACTTGGAAATTCACAACAGGGGATTTTTATTCATGTGTCTCTTACTAAGCATGTATATTTTGAATTCTCTAAAGCAATAATATAGAGGTGAGAAATTAATAGCTTGCTTTGGAACCTTTGCTGTGCGTTTCTTGCAGTGGATCTTGATTTCTTTTTAATATATCCAGGAATGGTAGTGAGCCAGAAGTTGGTAGTGAGAGGCCTGAGCAGTGACAGGAGGACCCCTCCTGTCCCTTCCACAAAGTTTTAGCCTGTTGCAGAGAGCTGATTTCTGCCTGCCACACATACTGTCTGATGCTGAGTGGATGACCCTTCCTGCTCTACACGCTCCCTCTCGAGGAGACCACACTTCCTAAGGGCAGCCTTGAATTGGAAACAACTTTATGGACTTGCTTTTGTTATGCGAATTAACTCCTGAATTACTTGCCTTTCTACTGTGTTTATGGACTTGCCTGTTTCTTATAGAAACCGGTTTAATTAGCTGTGTCAGTTCCAGTGCTTGCAGAAAGATTTACATGGTTGATCTTTGCTGATATTTCCTCTATGCAGTCTCCACTTTAAGTAGTGTTAGCACTCCACAAGGACATAAATGGAGATCATGCTGTGGTAATTTCTTATGGATTCTGGCATTGGGATGTGTGTGTGTTGATGTGTGTGCATTCCTTGCCCTTATAGCTAATCATTATCTGTAAGTATTATAGCTACATAAGAAGCATTAAAGCTATAATAGAAATTATGTTATTTTTTGATTAATTCTCCTTCAATTAATTTGACTTCAGTTATTGGTTGTTCATACCGTGCTATTTAGGGGGAATAACATCTGCTGAACATCACAAGTAAAATGCTAATTTAAGAAAGACAGAGAATATTTTGAAATAGTAACTGTTACAGGTATTGCTTTAATTATACAGTATTCAGAGTCCAAATTACTGTTTAAAATCTCTTATCGATTACTTGAAATATACACCTAGTTTAAAAATAAAAACAAACAGGAACACTGGGTTTCTACAACAATTTCCGTCAGAACTATAAATATTTTTCTTACTTTTGATTTTTCTCCCTCTTTATCCTTTTGGATGCCCTGAGTTCCAGCCTTCCTGCCCAGCAGGTCCCAAAACAGAATTTAGGTTTTGAAGGTGTATAAGGGAAAACAATTATCTTGTAGCTTCTTTTGGAGTCTGATTCCTCCATATTCTGTGAAACTCATTAGCTGAGACTGTTGTGTGGACAAAAGAGATGTTCTGATATGTTATAAAAAGATTGTAGGCCAGTGTATTTATCTTGTAACTAAAGAGATTTTATAATCAGAATCTGTAGTGGAGACAACCTTAATCATTATTTCAAGTGATAATGGAAGTATCGTTCTGCTCAGTGTAAAGTGGTAAGTTAGGGAATTTTTCAATATTAAGCCAGATGAAACTTTAAACAACATAGACTTTTAAAACATTTTTTTTAGCTCTGAGGAGAAAGGTCGGGAAAAAAACAACAGTCAAAACTGTTCTTAACTTTCGTGTGGCACATCTCACCTACTTTAATACGTAAGTTTACAAAAAGAAATATGAAGAGTGTGTTAATTAAGTAAATATGGGATAGTTTAACATTCAAATTAATTGTTTACTAGTAGCCTTAGAACTATCTGTGCTAAAAGACAAGGATAAATGCAAAGGTAGTATTATCAGTGCCTTATCAAAAAGGAGGACATTGAAGAAACGTGGGAATGCCTCATTCCTAAACAACATTGTTGGTGTGAGTTCAGCCCAAGCACTTGAAGGTGACTGTGAACACAACATTTGGCATGTGATGTGGCATTTTAATGCTGCCAGGTTACCTTTTATGAGTGCAATAGTATTGAAAATTCAGAAGGTGTCAATTCCAGCCTTGTTTAAATAGCCTCCCACCGATGTGTTCAGCTAGATCTCAAACCAGGAATCACACAAAATTAACAGATCTTCAGTCAGACTCAGTACAAAAACACATGCTTTTCTAACTGCATTTTATTGGCTTCCTTTTCTAGGTCTTTAGCAATTTTACACTGCATATCTGGAAAAACAAATCCCTGTTTAAAAATTAAGTCTGCAGCTTGAATGGTAAGGGGTAGCCGCATTAATTACTGTGTGGTTATTACTCAATTAGTGTGAAGCTGATGACTTGGATGGAGGGAATGCAGTTCTAGTTTCTTTGCTTGGAACTTTTGTGTTTTAAGTCAATATATTCCCCAAAGAATAATTTTTAAAAAAACACATAAAGCAAAGCACAGTTTTTAAACACTTCCATGCTTATAACTAGGAGCTTGCTGCCAAGGAAGGTGAAGAGACTTATCAGCTCCCGTTGAACTCACCACTATTCTTGGACCTTTTATATGAACTTTCTGTTATATACATTTGTACTTCTTTATGTATTCAATGTTTTAAAGTATTCTTTATATGCTTCCTTAGGACTTTTTTTTGTCCTGTCCAGGTTTGCAATGATTTTGCCTGCAGTCTGGCAAGTATTGTCTCTGAATGGCACCTAGCCTTTTGCATTCTAAAATCCTACTTTCAATCTATTTCTGGAAAGCTGTGAATTTTTTAAGTTAAAATGATCCATCTTCTTCTCTCCTTTGTTTCCTTTTCCACCAGAAGGATTCAGAAATTTAGAGGAAACCCATCTTTCTTCCAATATTTAGGCAGCCTGTTACAGAAAGTATATTCTGCCCTTCTTCTACTGCAGCAGGGCAGAAGGGAAGGTGCCTTTTATATTCCAACAAAAATTTCTCACATCTGCCCAGGTAGCAAGTGTTCAGAACAACTGAGCCTGGAAAACCTGAAGCAGAGAGCTCTAGGCCTCTGCAGCTGAAGAGTCTGTATTCTTTCCACATTATGAAAACAACTTAGGACTGAGCAGAATATTTGCTGCTTCAATCAGGACCTGCTTCAGGTAAATAGGAATTTTGGCATAGAAGCCTCAAACCAAGAGCAGGTTGACTGTACCTTTTCTGGGCTTTCAGTGAATGTGCTTCTGGGTTTGGCTCGAGTGCAAACTAGACATGGAGGGCAGTTAATTGGGTTGGTATCATTTGAGAGATAATTATACATGGAAAGCGGCCCCAGAACTGCAGTTATGCTTAAGAAGCTGACAAGTACAAGAGCACATAAAATTAAGGTTGCCCTTAGAAAGAGAAATTTGTATTACAGTTACTCTGAACCAAAAATCAGATTTTTTTTCTTCAGAATTAATTGCAATTACTTATAGCACAGAATTAATTGTAGTTATTTATAGCACTCAGTGTATGTTTTCAGTTTGGTGTGGTGATAATTACAACACTGGTATAAAATAGCAGAGCTTCAATACACTGAAGCTTGAACAACTGGCAAGCAGTAATATGCATGAAGAGTACAGATCATTTCTCATTGTTTCAGATCCATTCCAAATTTCCTGAAGGAAAAGTAGTCCATGGGTTTCCAAAGGGGTCTGCTGTGGTACTTCATAGAAGTGCTCTAGACTTTTAATTTCACATTTTAGTAGGTCTCACAGGGCCTCAGTTGGTCTCTTTTAGGTTTCAGTGGGTCTCTGAATACTTCAGAGACCCTGGCATTTTTCATATTCCTCTTGTTGGCCTGAGCATACCATGGTGAACTCTGACACTGGCTCTCTGATCTCTCCAGTGTAACCAGCCCACCAGTCAGGGGAATACTGAGGAAACAAGGTTCAGAACCTTCAGCTATTTCTTTAACTTATGTCTGAGTGAAAGGATGAGCAAAAGATAGAAGAGAAAGGATCACAGAGATAAGGATTGGCAAAAATTGGTTGCCTAAGTGATTACAACTGGTTTATTCACATCACTTAGTGCGTAAATTAGCAGAAAAATAAGGGTCCATTTGGAAGCTTAGGGTGAAAAGGATTAAAAGAGAAAATTTCATTAAAGTGTCCTAAAAATATTATTAAACATCCACAGAGAGTAGATGCCTTCAATTGATTTTTAAGAATAAAATATCTGACCTTCTCCTATGGGTGCTTGTATATGAAGCTTCTGGATACCCAATTTATCTTGAGTCTTGTTTCATGACAAGCTGGCCCTTTCAAAGAGGCTTCTTAGATATTAAAGATAGTACGAAACATGCAATTTCCTTCAGAATAGCCTGGGAATACAAGACCAGTAAAAAGCAAACAAGAAAGGCTGGAAATTAATCTTTTGGAAGAAAAGCCCAATAGGAAAGAATGAAGATGCCCATCTTAACTCCCTAGTAAAAGATGTGCAGGATGATGCCTGCAAGGGATTGCTAGGCAGAGGAAAGCTCATGGATGACATTTGGAATTTATTTCTCTCAAACAAAAAATGTAACCTAAAACTCATGCCCTGAAGAAAATTAACTCCACCTCATAGGAACTCTCTAAACATTAGCCAGTGAATTAAACCACTGATTTAAAGGTTTCTCAGGTAGCTAAAAAATATATGAAGTCTTCAGGGCAGCAAAATCTTTTCTAATAAATTTGTATGTCATCAAGCACAGTGCCAAGAAGTGCTGTTTCCATTTATGCTGGTAAGAGTGTAGTATGAAAACTTCTTTGGATGTCTGTAGTTTAATTTCCTTTTAGGGTCATTTCTACCAAAAAATGTTTTGTTATACAGCTGGTTTAATTTTTATTTTTTTATGTGAATTTGGTCTTAAGATTTTTTGGAGAAAACCAAAGTAACAGTTCATATAGCATCTAGAATCCAATGTAAAGGGGCACAACACTTCTGTCTACCTGGCATCTAGAGCACAAAGGATCAGTAAACAGTTAAAAATCCCTTTTGTGTGGGGGATTGTTAAATGCCAGTGTTTATCTAGGGAAAAGACCTGGAACAGACAAGTGGTCTTTAAGAGGATTCAAGGAATGATGAAGTTCAAGGAAAAATAGGAAAGCATGTCTATCTATTTCAGACCTGTTTTCTCCATATTTTTTCCCCCTATGAACAAATAGCATAGCACTCTGAGGGGTTTGTCCTCATCACTGACTGCTGTGTTATCAGTCCCAGTGGGAGAAAACCTGGACCTAAGTGGAATCAGTTGAGGTATGTATGGAGGAAGTAATCCCCAGCCTGGTTTGAGGGGAGGAGGTCTCAGCATGAACATGACAGAGGTAGATGCTGATTTGAGATCTAAATCCTGCTGTTGCAGGGCATGTCTGTACTGTGGAACTGGTTAAAGTGCAAAGGAAGCTCCACTGCCAGTTTCTTGTCCACCCAGCACGGTGCTGTGCAGGCTTCCTGGCATTCCTGTGGGAGAAGGGGAGCTCCCTTTATATTGACAGGAAGAGAGGACAGAGTCTTAAACTGTGCCTGGGAAGGTTCAGGTTGGACATTAAGAAGGTTTTCTTCACATAAAAGGTGATTAGACACTGGAATGGACTTCCCAGGGAGGTGGTGGAGTCACTGTCCCTGGAGGTATTTAAGGAAAGACTGGATGTGGCACTGAGGGACATGATCTAATTGACGTGGTGGTGTTTGGTCACAGGCTGGACTCGATGATCTCAGAGGTCTTTTTCACCCTCATTGTTTGTGTGATTCAGTGATTGTGCCAAGGCTGAAGTGAGGAAGGCTTTTCTTGCATTGGCACTGTACTTATGGACAGAGCCATGGCCAGGCAGCAGCTGAGCTGATTTCAAATATCTGCTGAGAACATCCCCTCGCTCTTGGGGTTCTGCCATCAGTGAGGGTATCCGGCACTTGTACTTATCCAGGGGTTGTACTTGTGGGGGTTGCTGTAATTACTCAACAAATGTTAGAAGGATATTGCAACAACCAGTTTCATGTTCTGTCCCTCCCCAGGCCACCACCCAACACATGTTTGTTAAATATTTTCAGGATTCTTCTCTGGCATTAATAACATTTTTTTTGGTTGGTTGGTTTGCTTTGCTTTGTTTTGTTGGTGTAAGTTCTCTTCATAATACTGATGTATCTTGTAGTACATCCAAGAACCTTCACCAGGAGTTAGATAACACTTGGTTATGTGTGTCTGTGAGGAAAAAACCCACTGTGTTGACAGAGTGACAGTGAAAGGTATAAATGACATATGACTTCAGAAGTGAAAATCTTGCCGTCTTGTTTGTGTAGCTTGTTATGTGGTTAATAAAATGTAAAGTAAGTTTCAGTTATGGAAGTTTTCCAAAGCGATCTTTGATAACTAATGAAACATCTTGCTGATCGTTTTGCAGAGTAACCCGTTTGAAAGAGAAGTTTGTTGTCTTTTGTGACATTCATTCTTTTATTCTTTTAACTTTCATCAAGAGCAAAGAGTTACAAGCTCTTGTACTCCATGTACTTATACTTGGAGAGTTGCCTAAGAAATACATACTTAGTCTTTCTGCAGTCATTGTGATTGCAGCATCACAGTATAAAAGAGGCTGGAGGGGCCTCCAGAAACAGATCTAAATAGATCTGGTTGCTCAGAGCTGTGTCCAGTTGTGTCTTGAATTCCTCCACTGAATTCCTTCATGAGGAGATTCCACAGCCTGTCTGGACACCTGTGTCAGTGTTTGACCACTCTCATGGTAGAACAACAAACAAAGGAATTAAAGTTGTTATATATATAATCGGAATTTCCCATGTTCTGACTTATGATTGTTCTAGTTCCACTGTGAAGCTGCAAGGAGGGTATGGCCCTGTCTTCTCTGTATCCTCTGGTCAGACTGTTGTAGACAGGAATATGTTCTCCCCTGAGCCTTCCATCCTGTGGGCTGAAGAGGCCCAGCTCCCTCCGCCTCTCCTTTTTTCTTTTATGGATGATACACATCTGTCTTCACTTTATAGCTTTCTCTTGTGGATATATATACACTTATCTAACTTCAAATTTGTTTTGATTTCTTTTCTTTTTCCTCAAGCCTGGATAATTTAATAGAAATAGTTCTGGTAGCAATGCTTATCCTAGTACAACCCAGGATGTCAGCGTGTGGCAAGGGCACGTTGCTGGCTCATGATGGATTTGGTGTCCATCAGGTCACAAGGTTCTTTCCTGAAGAGCTCACTTCATGCTGGTCAGGCCTCAGTGTGTAGTGCTGTCTGGGGTTATTCCTCCCCCAGTTCTGGACTTTGTATTTTCCATTGTTGAACTTCATGAGGTTCCTGTTGGCCCATTTCTCTGCTACTCTGAATGGCACAACTCTTTGGCATATCAGCCTCTTCTGCCACTCTTGCATCATCAGCAAACTCCCTGGGTGTCTGTTCCGTCCCATCACCTATGCCACTGAGGCAGAGAATTAAAAAATATTATCCTTGAGATCAAGCCCAGGGGTAGACCACTGGGGACTGTCCTCCAGATGGACTTTGTGCTGATCACAACCCTTGGAGCTTGGCAGTTCAGCCAGCTGTCCGTCCACCTCACTGTCCACTTACCTAGTCCACATTTCATTCCTTTGTCTATGGGGATGTTATGAGGCCATGTAAAATCAAGATGAACATTCAGAGCTCATTTCATCATAGGAGGCTCTCGGGTTAATTCAGCATGATTTTCCCTTTTCCTATGCTTATTATGCCTATCATTTCCTTGTCTGCAATACATCTGGAATATTTTTCTGGTGGGTTTTTCCCAGGGTCTGAGGTGAGGTGAGCAGCCTGTAGTTCCCTGGATCCTTCTTCTGACCCTATTGAAAGATGGGGCTGATATTTTTTTTCTTCCAGTTCTCTGGAGCCTGTTCAAGTCACAGCCACCTTTCAGAGGCTACTGAGGATGGCCTTGCAGGGACATCAGCCCATTCCCTCATCACTCATAGATAGATCCCATCAGGTCTCAGGGATTTGTTTATGTCTACTTTAGTTCCTTTAAATGTTCCCTAACCTGATCCCCCTCCACTGAATCTAAGACTTCCTTGCTCCAGATTTAAAATATAAACTTGGACTGTTGAAAATATATGATGTAAAAATGATTTATGTTAAAATTAAGCACCCCAAACCCCTCCATAGCATAAATATTCAACATAACAAATATGATGGTAATGACTGTGATGTAACTACAATTTTTTTTTCCAGGAAAAGCTTTACCTAGATATTTTTTCATGTTCTGTATGGAACATGCTTGAACTGCCAGTGGGTGATAGGCAGCATGTTTTGTTTGTTATGTATTTGTCTTTGTTTCCTTCTTTTTCCTACTGAGTTGATAAAGACAAGGTTAACTTGTGATCCATAGGTCCTTAAGTAAATTTTCCAGCTTTCTCTGATTATTACAATTAATGTTTTTAGTCATGTTTTATTTAAACAATGGTCAGATATTGGAGTAGGTACGAAGTGCACTTCAGTATTTCTTAAATATGTTTGAACCACTTACAAATATTCCGACCACATTTTGTTTGATAAATAAAAATGTCTTTCTTTTGGCCCCAGACTTCGTAGGCAGAAAAAAAACCCAGATTGCCTTTGGAAAAGGCTTTATCTCACTCTTTTAGGGTATAAGCATATGCTAAGAAGCATATCCCTGGCATACTGAAGTAGTCTCAAGTTTACAGATATCTTTATCTGTTCTGCCTTCATAAACAAAAGCTGATACACAGGTAGGTCTCTTGTTGGTCCTTCTGTAAGTGACAGAAGCTTTTAATCTTTATCTTAATTTAGTTTGTGTTATTCTGCATGTTTTTTTGATATTGTCAGCCCAATGCTGACGTTGAAGTTGGGTAATTCCTGCCTACTTATTATCCTCTTGAAAGCTCTTAAGTGGATGTGGTTTCACTGTATTTATGAAGAGGATCAATTAAGATAATCTTGGATTAATCCCATTACACTCTTTGGTTTTGTTTATGGCTTTCTTTTCAGCAAATTCACACAAACCGTGAAAAGACATTATTCTGTTTGTGGTACTGTCATTATCATTTATTATGGAATTTCTTCCCTAAAAAAATGTAAATGTGTCCCTCATTGCATTCCACTGTTCACAGATACACAAAACAGACACACAAGATTTTGATTATGTTACTTTTTAAATATTTTCTTTTAGGCACTGATCTAACACATAGTACTATTTATATGGTTACCTTGAAACAATCCTGTCAAATTTGTGGTGCTGTTAAGAAAATTAACTTTAGTTTCACACTGGAGTTTTAGGATGTTCAAGAGGTTAAAAAAAATGGGGCTTTCACCTGACAGCTTCTAGAGATCTTATGAAATTAATCTATGCATAGCAGGTAACATAAGGTGCATTTACCTATCTCAGTTCAAAACTATTAGCACATCATTTATTGGATCATAAAAAATACTTCTTGTTGAATGAGTGCTTTGATGAGGAAACCTGCTAAGAGCATTGGAGTGTATGGTATGCACTGTAATATCAAGTTGATCTGTAATCATAATTTTTTGATGTGTCAATATGTGGGGGAGTAATCTGTCTCATTAAAAAAAAAAAAAAGTGAGTCTGATTCATTTTCACTGGGTCAATTGCTGTTCCTAATCCAGAGTCTTTGTCAGCTTGCAGGCTTTCTTGTGTGTTGTGTTTTTACACTTTTGCTTAAAAGGCAGGTAAGATGATACTGTTAACACTTTCTGCTCTTGTTTTTTTTACTTGGAACAATAATGTGATAGACTTAAAATAGCTGCTTTTAGCAAATTCTATTTTTCACATGGGGAGACAGATGGCCAGAGAAGGATAGAAAGACTTTGATTTATTTGCATTAACAATTTTTTTTCTTCTGTTTATGGTGCTGTCTTTAGAGTCATATAAATTCATTCATGAAATAAAAACTTTGATAGTCCTGGAGAAAAAATATTAGTTGTGCCCTCTGAAACATGGCACAAATGTTATAGAAATGTAGCTTATTGTGCTGTTTTGAAGGAAAAAAATGTCACTTTGTGCTCTGAATATTTAACGGAAGGAAGATTTCTCAGGAATGTCCTGTCCACAGTATGAGTCCACAGTATAAACCATCTCCTGTGGTTTATATTTGGGTTGCAGGAATGATTCTTTCGTGCAACTTCGTGCATATTTCCTAGTGGAATTTCTTTGCTCTATTTCTTCTTACTCGTATCATGTGGCTTTAAATTTGGCATTCTAATTCTTCCTATTTCAGGCCAGATTTTTTTGTCAATATTTCTTAACAAAATTTCATACATACTCAAGTAATGAGTCTCTGGCTATGGGTGGGTGTGCTGTCCTGAGGTATGCAGGGAAGTAACTGCTGACTGCCTTAGACTTGCAGTGAAACCTCATCTAATAGTATTGCTCCTAGCACCTGCCATACAAGAATATTCCAGGATTGGGTTCTGCAGGCAGTCAACATGATAAAGAGGATTAATTCCAGTAAATGAACATACACATAAGGACTAAGATCTTTGGTAGTCGTGTACTGCTTGTGTGTGCATAAACACTTCATAATGATTTTGTCTCCTAGATATTCTTTTCAGTGTTTCAAACCACTACAGCATTGGGGAAACTATTTGTGTATTCCAACTCTAGTACTTAAAACAGGTGGAGTCCTCAGAGAACTAAAACTGCAGAGTCCGTAGAGCCTGGCATTGCTTTTTTGTTTGTCTTAGACAGAATATTTTAAATCATGATTAAAGCTGCTCTTTTTCTTCACTTTGGTAAGAAGGTTTTGATGTTTTAGTGAGCCTTGAATTTTGACCAAGAGGCAAACCCCAAACTGTACGTTACTCTTTAAAGGATTCAAAAACGAAAGTGTAGTGGGAAGAGCAACCCCGTCTAATCCCATGTGGAGGGAAAAAAAAAAAATTAAGAAAACCCACGAAAAAAACCCCAACAACCAAAGCAATGTTTTCCCCCGCTTCTCCCAGGCCAGCCGGAGCAAGCTGAAGCATCTCCTGCCCTCTGGCCCGGCCTGTGTCTGGCGGTACCGAAGGTGGGATGCAGGAGGTGCAGCCCCGGCTCTCCCGGGCAGGGCGGTGCTGCCGCCGGCGCTGCCAGGGGCGGTGGGCCGGAGCGGAGCACAGCGGGCAGGCTCTGCTCTCTGCCCTTCCCGGCCCTTCCCGGCCCTTCCCGGCCTTTCCCGGCCTTTCCCGGCCTTCCCCGCCCTTCCCTGGCAGAGTCCCCCGGCGGGTCCCGGCCGGACTCGGTGCAGCGCTCCTCGGCCCTCCGCCCAGCCAGCGGGGGTCGGCTTTGCTCCCCTTTCGCTCGTCCCTCTCCTCAGCGCACGGGCGGCTTGGGAATCGGAAATGATCTTAATTAAATGTTTTCTGTACTAAAACAAGCGGGCGCTTTTTGTGCGGGAGGCGAAGGCAGCAGACCTTATCACAAAAGACAAAAGCAAATATTTATCAGGGAACAAAAGATGTCCACGGTTGCTTGCAGCGGGGGAGATTTTTCTCTCTCTCCCGGTGAAGATGTTTAACAGCGTAAGATGTTTATCGGGTCTCCTTGTTGAAATTCTTTGTTTCCCAGCAAGATCTACAAATGAAACTGTTTTTCTTTCTGTGAAGCACATAATGAAGCCCTTGAGTTAAACTGCAGAGAATGCAAACACCTGCTTGTCCCTCTGTTGACTTTGCATTTCAAGAAGGTCTTTTCTGTTCCACACGGTAATGGTTTGGGGGCTTGGTTTTGTTTAGTTTTTTGTTTATTCTGTGTGGAGAGAAATGGTCATCTTGCCTGTCTTCACTTTATGTCACTTCTGATGCAGCAATTGTCTCTATTAAAGGAATACCATGTTGTTAAAAGTATTCCTTCTTCAGAATCTTTGAGACTATTTGTGGTTAAATTTATTCACATGGCAAATGTTCAGTGTCATAATAAGCATTGTAAGTTGATGTTATTGCACAGATTTCTGGTACTGGACAACATAATTCATAGTAGCACCTATGATCAGTATTTGGGTTTTTTTTTATAGTTCACAGGATTTAAGAAATACTTTAAAACACCTTTCCACAACAATTTAGAATAGAGCTTTACAATGACATATTTAAGTACAATGCTGTAAAGTAAAAGTACTGTGTCATAACAGAAGTGTTATACCCAGACAGGGCTTGTTTGCTGTTTTATTGTATTTCATAAATATTGGGGGCAGGGGGCATGCTTGATTCTTCACATGACTATACTTGTAGATAGTCCTATTTGTCTGGGAAAATACATTCAAAGTGGTGGGACTCCTGGGAGCAAGCACTTGTGGAATCGAAACCTTTCTATTTCATATACATAGTTACATTTTAAATTAATAATGTAAAATAAAGCTTTGTATTGGGAAACAGATTGAAGTACTGGTTTTGCTTCTTTATTCATGACCATAATATTTTTCTCAAACTTCTCTGAAACTTCACAGAACTGCCAGTTTTAGAAGAACAGTTCCTAGGTGTGCTCATAAATTATTTACCTTTGTACAGACCTTAAGGTTTTAATAAAATTATTTTACTTCTAATTTAACATAATAGTTCTTAGATAAAGATGCTCTAGGACTCTTTATTTTCATGTGTCTATTTCAATTCTGATTACAGAGCTTGTATTCTATTCTTCTTTTTTTTACTGAGTTCAGAGAGTTTTATACTCTTTTCTTAAAGTTGTATAGAGAATCAGCAAATTAGATGGTCTCCCACTGCAACACAGGACTTTCTTAAAACAGATAAAAACATCCTTTGCTATTTTTCCTTTCTCAGTTCAGGGTTTTTTCTTTACCAGATATAGAGCATTTTCTATGATAATTTGAAAAATTTCCGTCTTATACTAAGGCTTTTTGTATTTCTGATAATACTAGAGTATATTTCTGGAAACGAAAAAAATAGAATATGTAGTATTACAGTTTTCTCCGTTTCATCGAATAAAATGATTATCTAGGCTACCTTGGATTAAATGACTATCCCTTTCTCAGGTTCTTTGGCAAGACATAAGTACTTCAGTAGAGAGAGGTTTATTCTTCAGAAACACTGAGTACATTCTGTAGACATATATTCTGTAAAATATTAAATGCCATATACTTCTGGACTGCTTTTGGCCTCAAGATAAGTTTTCTTCTTAAAAAAAAAGAAACTGAGACTGCTCCAACTTTCTTTTCTAACAGCACATGCATTACTCGAGCATTTTATTGTTTTGAGTTTTATAAATATTGTGGTGAATTATTATTTCTGCAGAAGCAGGAAAGTAGAAAGTGTGGGGGGGAAGCATATATGCTAAGTTCAGAGAAAAAGCTCATCTTTTAAGATAACCTAATTATTTCATAATAATATTATGAAATAATATTTCTTTTATCTATATATAAGAGAATTCATTATGGTTAATATGGTCAACTCAGAAATAATGAAAGCCATACTGCTGTGGAAATAAACTCACTCCAACATTAGGAAGTCATTTGTACAATGGTAATTCACTGTTGCTGATGATAGCAATGCTGACCATGCTGTAGGGTGGTTGGTGGTAAAAAACCAAATTTAAAATTTATTTTCCAATGCAAGTGAAGTATTTAGAGATGAAAGAGAAGGATATTAAAATATGAGTATTTTTGATACAGTTTTGTACAGATGGGACTGTAATTGGTTACATGGGAATAGTATATATACTGAAATATTTGAAATGCTAATTCATTTTTTGTGTCAGTTTTCCAACTGCCAGCTGTAATTATGGATCTCATTTAACAGATGCTAACACAGGGAGTAACTTTACTCCTGGAATAGTCCCACTGAGACATGGAAGTAAAGTTAAGGATCAGGTGCTTTGGCATTGGTGTAGATACAGTTCTAGGGATTCATTGAATGCTGCTGTTAAGGACCGTCTGGTGCCTAGGTTATAAACCATTTGCATTTTGAATATATTTAGTTATACATAAACTAAGTTATGCATTGATATTCTTTAGCAAGGTTAATGGAAGCCTTTAGATATAAATTTACCACTGTTTACAATCCTTAAAATTTCATTATTTGTTGACAGAGGTGAATGAATCTGAAGTGTTTTTTAGCTCCACAGAGGTGTCATAAAATTTGAGATATGGATGTGAAATGGTTTATGAAACTATTTCAATTAGTTTTATATTATTTTCCAGTGGGATGTATTTTATACAAAGAAGTGTTCTAATAACAGTAAGTGTCTCTAAATTTCCTCAAGTCTTCTTTTTGAATTTTAAAAAACATATGAATAAAGCATCTGTTTAAAAGAAGTTCTATATGAGCAAGGACTCAGTTGGCAGAATGAACTGAAATAAAAACTTAAGGCTTTCATCAGTGTCTTCCCTCTGTGAAAATGATACAAACACATTAAAAAGACAACCTGTTTTAGTCTATTTATTGTTAAAATATAAAATTAACTAAATACACAGACTAAATTTTGTTGTTTGCTTGTTGTGTTTTTTCCTCTTATCAATATTTAAATATATACTGTTTATAGTTCTGTTTTATTTATCGGAAAAACTGAATTTCAGTTCAATGGGAAACCCTCTATTTTTCAATCCAGTCTGGAAATTTAATATTGAACTTTCAGGTCAAATTAAATGTCTTTGTAATTGTAAAATTAAAAATCATTAATATCTTGAATGACTTCAGTCCCACAGGACTTTTCAACAAGAATTTAGTAGGAATGGATCCAAAAATGTTCTGTATAATATTAATAGAAATTACTTTAAATTCTTTGTTGTGTAACAGGAACTATGTTCCTTTTCTAGCATTTTCTGGCTGTTGAACAATTCTTCGAGAATTTGTAATAGCGATACGATTTTGTAAATTCTGGGGCAGGTTAATATTTTTTCCTTCACTGTAAGGACAGAAAATCCTTACAGGACAAAGAAGTAAAACCCCGAAGGAATGCACTACACAGTAGAACAAATCCTCCTCAATTCCTGAAAAGGAACTAAGCTTATTATCTTGTGGTGTTGTAGTTTTTGTTTTTGCTGTTGTTGTTATTATTATTATTTTCCAAAGTGATTTTAAGATGCTTTAAAGGTTAATGAGAAAACAGAAAGCACATTTTGAAGCAACTTCTGAATGCTTCAGAATAAATGAAAGAACAGCCTGGTTCTGTGCTTCCTTTTGAAACTTAAACTTGGACAAAAGTGTTTTTGCATTTGTTCAGATACCTTTTTTCTTCTTGCTTTGAAAAGACTGTAACTGAGTAGGGATTTGTTTTGATAAGAACTAATAGAAGTGTAATTATAAAAGGGCGAGTAGAGATTACAAAAGATTGTGTTGTTTCAGGTTTTCTAAGTTATTCAGTCAGTATTTTTTAAATGTTTTTGCTTTCCTTATGCCAATGCAAAAAAAATGAGCGTGTGAATAATGCAGTACTTAGAAGGTTGAGGTGAATTTTCAGGCTGAATGCGAAAGCAATGAAAAGTATAACAGGAAACGTCATATTGCTTCACATTATTGTTCAGGGCCAGACCATAACTATGAGAAGGATAACAGAGTGGGAAGTAATTTGCTGTCTTATGTGGTTTTTTTGAAAGACACCACATACTATCTTTTGAGGCATTAATAGCGATTAAGTAAAAAAAAAAAATCCTTGCTTTGCCAACCAATGCAATTTATTTGCTTGATTTTTTTCATGCATTTTCCAAGATTGTTTCCTGTGCAAACTCAGAGACGGAGACTGGAACTGAGGTGGCTAATTAGTCACATAGTTTTATGGAGGATAACCTTCCCTTTTCAGTCCTTTGTCCCTTACATCTCTTACATTGCTAGTTCTTATTTTGATACTTAGTTGTTAGAGCCAAACAAACACAGGAGAGATCTGCATCTTGCCCCTGTGCTTTGCTTTATACAGTCATGTTTGTTTTCTTGGTGTGTGAGTGGAAGATGGCAGCAGATTAATCAAATCAGTGTACGATGGACTCTGGAAGGCTTTGGCCTTTCACTTATTTCTTGAAAAGAAGGACTAATCCCATACCTGCAGCATCTGGGTACAAAAGGCACAAGAATACTCACCTCTTGGGTGAGATTTCATACCAGTGGCAACCTATTCAAGCCAGAAGGGAAGAGACTCCCTGTGTGGAGCTTTGGAATGACCTTAAAACTCCAGGAAATGGTTTTGGTGAAAAGGCAGGAAGCCAGGGCAGGAGAAATTCCAAGGTGTTTGCCTTGCTGTGAGGAGGACTTTGTTTCAATAATGGGAATGGGACAACAATAGAGGAAGGATCCAGGCATTTATTTTGTATGTAGTCTGAGTAATACCAGAAAGGTGTTCCTGTTTTGTATGCAACATCAGGAACAGAATAAATGTATTTGGCTTAAGGATGTCACTAGTAGATCTATTGTAGTGAAAGATGTTTGTTAAAAAACTTCCTGTTGTGGATAAAATTAGTTTTAAATTGATTTGTTTTCAAATTGGTTTAGCCATTCAGATTCAATTTTATCTAAGACATTGAGGGGTTTCTAGACAACTCTTTCCTGAATAACACTATGGAGTTTTTTGGCATTATACCCAAATTAACAGCATGCTGCGTCATTAAAAAATAAAAGAGCTGCAATTTTTTGTCGGCATAGATTTCTGCAAAGCAATAAAAGTCTCCCTATGTTGATCACAAATATTGTAGTGTTTATCTTGCTCTATAAAATTGGAGCATTTCATGTTTGGATATATTGTATGTGGCCTCTTAAGACCTTTTTCATTTTTCTGCTTGTATCTTGTTTGATGAGGGTTTCAGGTCTCATGCAAGAGAGAATTTTGAAGGACAAAACCAGTGTGCCTGCAGGAAAAGCAAATGCAATGAAGGCATTTGTAGGCAGGATACACATACATTAAGAATCTTGCCTTTAGTTAATACCTACTGGTTTAGTGATGGAAAGTTGCAGTTTTCCAGTGCCCTCATTTCTCCATATTTTAAAAAAGAATAAGATTGACCTGGCACGTGAACAAGTAGTGCTCTTCTTTGTTGCTACATTGAAATACTAGAATTTATTTGCTGTTAGAGATTTGCCCATTATTAGACCAAACACAAGTTTCTCTTTTTCCTGTTTTAAAGTTATACAGAGAAATCTCCAAGCTTCATACATTCTAGGTGTTCCCACCTCTCAAAATTATTAATTGAAGAACCCCACGCAACTTCCCAGTGAAGTCCGTGTGCACCGAACCTCTTCCTGCATAATCCCATATGAGCACGAAACTTTCCCAACCAGAAACTTCAGGTCCTATGAATTGTAAAAATGGTTTCCAGCTGGCTAAAAGCTTCTCAGAAGTATTGATAAAAACGTCTTTTGCTGGCTCAGTAACAAAGGAAAAGGCAAGGGTGGACTATCCCTGCCTCGGGCAGGAGAGGAGCTGGCACTGGGCTTGTTTTGTGGGGCAGTGCAGGGAATGTATTTCTCAAGTATTGGACTTTAGTCACTCACCAGAGCTGGCTGAAAGCCAAGAATTTATTTTCACAAAATAGTTTTGTGCTGTTTAATTTTGCTTTTGCATTTCATTGCAACAGAAACAAGGTTTTCATGCCTTTTGGTGTAGCACATGGGTAAAGGGTGCACCATATGGGAATAGGAGAAGCCATAGTGGAATAGTTGGTGGGCTAGAATCCCATCCTGTTTATGCCTCCTACTGTGCATGACCAGGGCAGAGATATAGATCTGAATCACCAATTTTGTTTTCTGTTCTGAAAATGAAGAAGTTCTACTTTATAAAATATGTTCTTAACAAATGCTCATATTTTTACTTGTATAACTAATTATTTTACTGGTTCATTGTTGGTTGCATTCAGTGGATCCCTTTTATGCCATATCCTACTGCAATGCAGGATTATTTTCCAGATATCTTTCATGTTGAATAACACACAATGTCAGACAGAATTGACATTTATGAAAAATAGAAATATGAGTGCTAATGTTCTTAATGTGAAATTCTGGAGGCAGTTAGTAAGAAAGTTTAATCAACCATTAAATAATCAATAGTTACTAGTTCACAGAAGGTTTATCAAAATTTTAATTTCTTTGGTTCCAGGATATTGGAAAATATAATTTTCAACAGCCTTAGGGAGTTAGAAGTCTCACTCCCATTGAATTTAAAAGTAATTTGAACTTTTTATTACCTCAGGCTTCCTTGATAATCCCAGCATGCACGGGTTGCATCTGTTGTTCTTTTATCACTGAAAGCAATGAATTGTGGATTCTAAATTTCTAGTTCTTCAGAAAAACATGGATGTGGATAACAAGAAATGAAACATTCCCAGGTAAACTTTGAGTTCTTAGAAAACTTTGTGGAGGGACTTTTGTCTCATATTGAGTAAATTCAATTTAATTTTTCTTCTTGCTTTCTCTTTTCTCTCATCCAAAAAGACCATGTGTTAAGGATTTCATAACCTTTTTCTTTTTGTTGGTTGCATAATTTAGATAAGAGAACTCCTTTTACTGGGAAATATTTGTGATGTGAAGACTCTTTACTAAAAAATATATATTTTTTCTGTTCATAGTGCCAACAGAAAAAGTACTTGTTGTCTCTCTCTCTAGATATCTAAATTTATCTTTGGACTGCTATCTTGAATTAGTCTGGAAAATATTCAGACTAACTTAATAGTCAGCACTGTTTTGTTTTATTTTATTTTATTATTTTTTATTATATTGAGTTAATCAGTCTAAATTTTCTGGGAAAAGTATTTTCAGTGAATAAAATTTTCTGAGTATATTTGTTACTTTCACTTTTACTATCATATGACTAACAATTCAGCCACCTTTCTCAACTCCTTGACTCTTATGTCTTCTAGGTTATTCATAGATCCATAGTCTTCCTTAACTTCAGAAGCAGTTCATATGGATCTATGTGAAACATGCTTGCAGAAAAAAAATAATTTATTATTGTGCTTTGGGTTTTGGTCACATGAATCAATTTCATTTCAGATGAAACAAAAGTGGGAGACCCTCCCCAGCTCGGCATTCAAACCACAGAGGCAAACTAGAATTGTTCATAGCATGGGCATCAGGTCCTCAGTACCAAGATGCAGCCAGAATCACCTTGTAGCCTGGCATCTGGAGCATTTTCTTGAAAAGGGGCTTGTGTGTATTGACCCCTTCATGCACAGAAAAGAAATAGCTTAACCATCATACTGTCTGAGCAACTGGTCAAATAGTCTATTTCTGTTTTTAAAATAAGAGAAGGAGTTGGAGGAATGAGCCAACAGCATTGCTCTTCCTCTTCAATGGTTAGCATGACTTGCAAAGGAAAAATGGTGAGGTGGAAGGAAACACTGATGAAATCTGGCCCCTGTACATCATCTCCTGAACAAAGGTGCCCTCCTATAGCTCTGAGTGAAGCGTATGAGGGGTAGGATTAAGTCATGTCCTTAGTATTCCCTATTGCCTGACTCGAGACACTGGTCTGATAAACATGCCAAGGACTTTTGTACTGTCTTCTTCCCTCCCTCCCTTCCTTCCTTCCCATCTCCCTCTCTTCCTTCCTCCCTCTGTCCCATCCAGCCTTTACTTCTGTAAAGTATAGCTGAAGGACAGAAGGGAGAAGGAGGAGGAGTTCTCACCCTTTTCCCCAGGCTGAGACAAGCTCTTCAATCCCTGGCTGTGGGAGCATTACCTCTTGCTGTACACCAACATCCCAGCTCCAGCTTGCTTGGCCTCCTGGGAATCTGACTGGCACATGAGGTAGCTCAGCCTGCTGTGCCATCCTGAGATTTCAAGATGTTTGTGCTGGGTCGTTCCTATGGAATGAGCAGGAGGTGAGTTGAGGGTCAAACTCCAGATTTAGAAATGCACAGTCCTAGTCAGAGAACAGCCTTGGTCTCCACAGAATATAGAGACTCCTGAGTAATGGTAAAATAGGAACAGCCCACCATTACCAGGCAATAGGATGAGATCTGCAGGGAGGGCAGTTTTCTCCCATCAGGAGATGGGATGTGTTCAGCATGGATAGGGAACAACTGTGCTAGGCTGTGAATCTGCTGTGGTAAGCCAGAAGTTCCATCACCAGATTCTATCATGTAGAAACTCTTAAAAAAGGCTTAAGTGTCCTTCCATCTGCTCTGCTCCACAGTTCAAACTAAAACACACTGCAGAAGACTATGCATCTTGTCAGGAGTTAGCATTTTTAAAAGCAAAAAGTAGTAATATAAGAATGATTTGTCTCTCAAGAAACATTTCCTTTTGATGATTAGATAACAGTAGAAGAGACATCTTTCAAAGCTTTTATGCAAAACTTATTATTAAGCCCCACATGTAGTCTAAATTCAAAAGGCAGGATTGGGGTGCTTTAACTTCCTCTGTTTGCACTGTGGTTTGTGTATCACAAGATGACAGCTGTAGATCAGAGGACAGACGTGCTCCTGGCCAGTGATGGGTGTTTGTGAGCAGGAACTTCCTGGGAGATATTGACCGGGTCACGGGCAGCTGCTCGGAAATTTGTTAAGTAATCTATCTAATATGTCCAAGGAGTAGCACATCTGAATCAATCCATCCAAATGCCTCAGGAATATCAATAAAGAGATAATAAATCTGATAATTCTCTGTGATCTGCTCTGGTGTGAAGCTACCAGGGAAGCCTTGTACAATATGAAGATTAATTCTAGTACACATTTGTTAGGGTGACAAATGCTCCATGCCAGAACTGTGGCTGGTGAAAAATTCATTTCAAATTAATTTCAAACTCTATTTTCTGCAATAATCTGCTGTCATAAAACTGAATGGCAACAAATGGCAGTTGCTGAGGATGTTTTCAAAAGGGAAATAGACCCCAGGTTTACAGAATGAGTTTTCCAGCTTTTTTTCTTTTGTGAATATCCCACTTAATTTTTTTTAACCCATTTTTTCTTTGCTATTGTTCTAAATTTTAAACCACAGTAATGATAACAATAAGCCATTAAGTATAACATACTAAATACAAAGGCTAAAGATTTAATAAATATATTTAGGTAGTTAATATCCTCCCCCAATTAGGTATATTAGTTCTAAGTCCTTTGTGAGAAAGAAAGAAAAAAATGTCCCATTAGGCACAGTCATGAAAGTCAAAATTTTTTTGTTTCCTTTGACTGTGGTATGTATAAAATCAAGTATATAATCTAGAAATTATGCCATATATAATTTATTTACTATTTTTCCATTTGTCACACCATCTCAAACACCTTTAAGAAAGAATCCCAGCACTTCTGCTTCTGACTTAATGATGTGAGAGAAGAAACCTTTCTCAGGGCAAACTGGCACTCTGGGAATTTTTTTGGAATGTTTGAAAAACTCAGAATTCTGTTTGTGAGCTTCATTCTAAAAATTATCAAAATTACCTGCATCTTTTCAAATTAACTCCAGATGCTTTGAACATCAAGACTAGTACTTTAGCCATCTATGTCTTGGTCAGGGAAAGAAATTCATATTTATTTTAAAAATAAAGAGCAGAAAGTAGGAGTTGAAGTTTCAGTTTACAAAGATAAAAGCTGAGGAACTATTAATTCAAACAAAATGCTATTTTCACAATTTGGATTGTAGACTTTAAAAACTTTATAGATTTTTTTTTTCTATATTCCTACATTTTTGCTGGACAAAAATCTGACTGTGCCTTAAAATCTAACAGAATACACTTTGTCCTCTTTGTTCATACCACCATCCTATGAGAATATCTACTCTTGTAAATCTAGATAAGGAAAAATTTATGTTGAAAGCAAAGTAGATGATAGAATCCAAGCATCCCCCTACCTCTGTCAGTGAAGTCCTGTTCCTCAGAAACACAGGTTCTGCTGATGCCACTTTGTAGGCTCTTTCACACTGACTCTTGGAAAAGAGCAAGAGCCCCTATAATGCCTGTTCAGCCCAGTGGAGGCTGTTCAGCCCTGTACCGAATGTATTTTTTGGAACATCCATTTCCCCCCATTTTATACGCAATTTTTTGGACAGATCTGTGATCTTCTTTTCTTTTCTGCACACTTTGGAAATATCTCACCCTCTATCCCTCAGGTGCTGGTCTGGGAACTGGCTGAGTAGGTGCAGCCCTGAGAACATGGTGTTGAGGGTCCACCTCTCCAAGAGAACAACTGATACAGGACAGGGTCACAAGATGGTTTGAAGTCGGACTATGGTGGGAGCAGAACCTTACTGCATCTTTCCTTTGCCAAGTGGTTACAACATATTAGGCAGAGTTTGATGATTTTAACTTTTATCTTAGTGTGGAAAGCAGCAGGCCATGGATATTTCATGGCATTTTGTTCCTATTACACTTACCTCATATAAGAGGATGTTCTCATTCCCTATCCAAGGGAAGAACTATAATAGCATTTAGCAATTAATGTCTAAGTATCATAAAATTTTGTTTTGGTATTTTTTTCCCATTCCATGAGCTCTGTTTTCTCTCAGAGGAGTTGGTTTTGTTTTGCTTTAGGAACAAAAAGTTTGATTCCCATTGTAGCTCTTCTGACACCCCACAAAACATTGTTTTCAGAGAGGTGTTTTACAGCCCCTTATTAAAGATTTGCACTTTATAATTTTGAGCATAACTTATAGCTTATTATTCTATGGACTTTGATCCATCTTCATAATTTATATATTAGAAGCAAAGTTTGCTCAGCTGTGAAGTAGAGAGTGCTGGTGGTGGACCTCAATTCAGCACATTCAAAGTGGATTAGACCAAAATTCCTTGACACAGGTGAATTTTTATCAAGTATTCTTCATAACTGCTTTTCCCCAAAAAGATCTGATTTATTTTAGGGCAGAAGTACGTGTTTCGGGTTACTCTGTGCTTTTTATTAAGAGTGGCTATCACTGTGAATGTGAATAAGGACATCAGGTTATGCAAAGTGGTAATGAAGGAGAATGTCCTACTATGCTATGAGTTTTACATTGAATGGCTACCAGCTGAGGAAATGAAATTTCCATTTACTCTTTAAGCCACGTAGCAAAAACATCACCAGTGCCTGATGGCATCAAAATATGTATTTCAAAGGCTAGAAATGTTATGTGAAAAGTAGTTGAAGCCTAAGAATTTTACTTGTGCATGAGTTTGTATGTGGAGATGTCTGTGTATGCTAATAAAGAAAACTAATAAGCCTGTCAGGCTTGTTTTCATATTTGGATCTCATCTTCAGTGTGTCTGTGTCTGATGGTTTGAACCACAGGTCTCATGTGGTTTGGTCTTGTATCCATGTAAATAGAGATCCAGACATGGCAAACACATCACCAGTGTTATTTAATATCTCCATTAATGACAAAGGCAAAGGGACTGAGTGCACCCTCAACAAGTTTAGCAGATGACACCAAGCTGAGGGGTGTGGGTGACACACCTGAATGATGGGATGCCATCCAGAGGGACTTGGACAAGCTCAAGAAGTGGCCCATGGGAATCTCATGAGACCAAGTCCAAGATGCTACACCTGGGTTGGGGCAAACCCTGGTACCAATCCAGGCTGGGAATGAACAGATCCAGAGCAGCCCTGGGAGAAGGACTTGGGGGTGCTGGTGGGTGAGAGGCTGGACATGCCCCGGCCGTGTGCTCTGGGAGCCCAGAAACCCCCGTGTGCTGGGCTGCATCCAAAGCCCCGTGGGCAGCAGGGCAGGGAGGGGATTCTGCCCCTCTGCCCCGCTCTGCTGAGACCCCACCTGCAGTGCTGCATCCAGCTCTGGGGTCCCAGCACAGCAAGGACAGGGACCTGCTGGAGCCAGCCCAGAGGAGGCCACCAAGGTGATCAGAGGGCTGGAGCAGCTCTGCCATGAGGAAAGGCTGAGAAAACTGGGATTGTTCAGGCTGGAAAAGAGAAGGCTCTGGGGTGACCTCATTGTGGCCTTTCAGTACCTGAAGGGAGCCCACAGGAAAGATGGAGAGAGACAATTTACAAGGGTCTGAAGTGACAAGACAAAGGGGAATGCGTTCAAGCTGACACAGAACAGAGAATTAGATTAGAGATCAGGAAGAAACTCTTTCCTATGAGGATGGTGAGGCCCTGGCACAGGTTTCCCAGAGAAGCTCTGGCTGCCCCATCCCTGGAAGGCCAGGTTGGATGGAGCTGTGAGCAACCTGGTCTGGTGGAAGGTGTCCCTGCCTATGACAGGGAACTGGAACGAGATGATCATTAACATCCCTTTCCAAACCAGGCCGTTCTATGATTCTCTGATAATTTAACTTTTGAGATTCATGAAAGGGATTAATATTACATTGGGATCGTTTGCTTTGTATTTGCGCATACCTAAAATATGTATTGCTTTCAACTGAAAAAGAAATTTATCTTGTGGGAATAATTATTTAATCTCAGACACATCAATTATAAGGAAAAATATTTTATTTCTGTTCTGGCACCTGGTTCACAAAACTTCTTCTTAAAATAGCTTATTGGAAAATATTTCTTTTCTGTCTTCAGTCATGGAAAGAACTTCAAACTCAGAAAGACACTTTATGGCAAAATATTTTCTTCTTCTCTTAAAGTGATATAATTTAACTGTGGTCTGCATGCCTTTAATTAAAACAGAGTGCTAGTGGGGTTCTGCTGCTCCAGACAAAGACAGTAAGGGAGACATGAAGTCATTTGTACTTAATACAATAAAGTATTAAATTAGTCTCTTGTAAACTTGATTGTCACTCCATTGAAATTATATGTTTACAAACTATCTTAAGTTTGGCTCAAAACCTTTTGAAAAGGGAATGACTGAAGATAATGTTTATACATTTTGTATATTTTTTTTAATTAGGGATTGTATTTCTTGTGGTCTCAGCTTGCACTAAAATAATCAGCTCCTCCCTCTCCATTTCCCTTTCTCTGTGTGTTCATATTGATTGTATACAAGTCTGTGTGGATTTAGGGGCAGAAGTCAGTTTCCACTTTGGTTGATGCATTACCAGAGAAATTAATGAAATTCCAGTTGTATGGCCATCAACTTTACTGACATAGATCTCTTTACTTCACTTTTGTCTAATCCTACAGTGCTTATCTTCACACTTCTACAATTAGGTGGTGGAGTCACCATCCCTTGAAGTGTTCAAGGCACAACTGGATGTGCCATGGTCTAGTTGACAAAGTGGTGATTAGTTTTCTATCATAAATGGTTCTGTGGGATATTTTGAAACTGCTGTCATGGTAGTCAACATTCTATTGTATACTGGATACTTGGCAAATACATGAAAGCTTATAAATATTCTCTTTACTCTTTACTTCTAAACTATTATAAACACTTCTAAACTGTGAAAATCAGTTTTTTAAAAAAGGTTCTTTGTTCTATTTGTAAATAAAAGCCATGAAAACATGGCTTGAACTCTAGCAGTTCAGTTCATTTTGCCAGTTTGAGGAGGGGGGAAGGTTTTTTTTGTTTCTCCATTTGTTTTTGTTGTTGTTTTTCTAATTCTTTTTTCGCGTTTGTGAAACATCAGACTTAAAAAGGGTGACTTGTGTTAAGATAATCTTGGAATTATACAGTGAAGTGTTTTTACGGGGTCTTTGTTTCTGAAAGAACTGTGATTTTTTTTTTTTTTTATTTTACAGGACTGAAAAGTAATATTTTCCATAGATTTCAGCTTCTGTCTGCTGTGATGCTCCACTCTGAGTGACGCCACATGCAGCACTGAATAGTACTGGCAAAGGAGAGTGGCTTCTTGTAATAAGGTAGGTTTCATTCTTTCCCACAAGACCTGATGAAGTTCTTCATAGCTACTTTTCTGTTTAAAAAGTGAAGTCAGACAGGTATTCCAAGTCCAAATTCACCTTGACTTGTCATTGGTTTTGGTGGCTTCCTCTGTGTTGGTATTTACCCAACAGAGTTATTAATGAGTCCAGGTGTTGTAGTGGGCTACAGTGTTTCATGAGCTTTCATTTGTGTCACAATTTTGTTCCAAAGCTTTCTTGGGCTGTTGTGACTGTTACCTGTGACTACGGGTATACTCTGTAGTCCCTGTGCATGTGTCATCAGAAAGAGCATATCTTAGTTAGCCTTCCACAGCCAAGATTATTTCCTAACAGAATGGTTTCAGGAGAGTGATTAGAGGAAGGTTTGCATATTATTTATGATATTATTATTATTATTATTATTAGACATAATCTCTGGTCAAAGTGCAGTGCAATGAATAAGTACTGCCTAACAGCCTTGGTTCTCCTTTACTATTTTCTCACTGGTGTTAAAAGACATATTGAGGTGAGAGTTTGTTACTTAAACATGGGACTGGTAAATATGACACAAAACATGCAATAGACCCACAGCCATCTGGAATGGCAGCTGAGCCCTTGGCAGGATAATGTAGGGTATGCAAAATGCATGAGTTGCCTATGCTTAGCAGTCCTATCCTATATGTTAGATTTCTCTTTCAGGAAACTGTAAAAACTTGTTTAGTTTGGATTGTGATAGATCCTAATCCCAGATTCAGAAGTGATGTTGGAAGTGAGGGGTGCCTGGAGACCTGCAAGGAAAGAAGGGCTGCAACGAAGCAAGTAAGGCACCAAACAGGAAGGTGTTGGACAGCAAGGGGGGCTTAATTTATCTTATTTTCCATTGATTGCTTTGCCTACTTATACTCTTCATGAGCTAGCAACTCACCACCTTCAAGTGAGTGACATCTTTTCTGAGTTGTTCTGTCATGCATTATTTCATGAAAAGAAATGTATTAATTGCTGTATGCTGTACTGCACCCCCTCATTGTGTACCAAGTGCAAGGGAAAATATTACAGTCGGTATCTGACATGTGGAACTAATTTGCCTCCGTTGGAGTTCAGGGAGAGGTCTTGGCTATTACAGTGGATGAAAACATTAGGAATTATAGGCACCTCACCTCATGGTGCTTCATTTGTAGTTTACATTTGTGATGATATACTATGTATAAAATATGGGGACCATATCCTGGCCCCATTGAAATCAGTAGGAGTTTTTCTCTTAATTTCAACTAGGCCGTGACCCTGAGAATCTCTACTGGCTCCTAGCGAAAGATTTGTTCTATTCATGCCCCTAACTAGACCCCCTCTGAGGACTTAGTTTTTAATATTGCTACCAAATCTGCTCCTTAGGTAATAATTCTCTCTTATTGAAGTTTATTTGTACTTGATTTGGGATATCCTATGCTCAAAGGAAAACATGTTTCTATACCTATATTTTTTTATCCTTAAATATGACTGTATAGTTATGGGTAATTGTAGACTGAATCTCAGGAAACAGTATCTGATGAAAAGAGAAAGGACTTCAGAACAATTTACCAAAGGATAGGGTGACAATCCTACAGGTAAGATACTATTATGTGAAAACTGCAAGAAACAAGGCTTGACTCTGAGAGGAAAGACTAGATCACTTAATAGCTCTTTAATATCATCAGTTTCTATGAATGCAAATTCTTTCATTGAGCATATTGTGGATTTTCCCTTACTAACAGTTTGGATTTGATAAGCTTATCTTTGTGCATGGATGAAAAGATGTACTTTAGTATTATTTTTGCTTTAGTAATAGACTCTTCCATGATCCCACGGCTGGAGTATGTACCAGCTGCAGGTCATTCATAACTTACAAATCCTTTGACTAAAGGGCACCATAATTCTTATTTTCTACATAATATTTCTTTTCTATTGGCTGATCAGTGGAGCTCTTTGCTCTAATGTATTCCACTCATTGTATAGTGCAGGCATAAGAGTATATTAAAATTGTTGTTAACTGATATAGTGCAGGCATATGAGTACATTAAAATCGTTGTGAATTGACATATGAATTCAAATTTTGATTGCCAAAAACATTAATGCTACACCAAAGCTATTTCTGACTCTGAGATATTTTCTTAATGCAAGTATTCATTGTTTCTGAAAAAGGGATAGATATGAAATGCTGAGAGTGATATCATCTGATACCTGATTTATCTGTTTCAGTATCTCAGGTTCACCAGGTCCTAATGGAAGTTTCATTCTATTGGTGTACCTCGTTTTAGGAATTTTATGATGTTTTCATTAGAAACCTTTCCAGTTTGGACTGGGTTTTAAGAAGTACACAGTTTATACGGTGTATGTGTCCATATGCATCTATATGCTCAAGTGTCTCTGTTGGGGGTTTGAAGCTGAGTAGTAGAGATTTTAGAAATCTTCTGCATGTTCAGGCCCAAGTGTCCAATAAGAATGTTCTGTTATGCTTTGTTACACAAAGTTATGCCAGGAAGGAAGGCCATGAAGGTATTAAGCCATTTATTGCCTAGTCCTATGGTGCTAATTTACCACTTTATGCTCCCTGCATTTTGCATTGTTCCTTTAAAACTGTGTAAAAAGCATATTTTCCGTCTTGAATTCCTTTGCCTTTACTCTCATAGATAAGTATCCTGGATCTGGCACTGCCTCGTGTCTAAGATGATTAACATTGCAGAGGGGATGGGGGTAAGGTATTTTCACTGGGGAAGAAACATGATGTCTGTCTACCATGGGTGTTGCTGCATTTAGTTCCCTGTGCTCTTCCTGGTGTCATTGTCACCTTCACTACTGAACTGTGAGAGATGTTTAGGGCAGTCATGTTAAGTACATGAATATGATATAAATAATGAACCAAAATATTCAATCTCACTAGTTCCTGTTAATTTTGGAGCAACTCACTGAATCAGTATTAACACTTTGCTTTGTTAATTAACTTGCCAAAGCAAACCACTTATTCACCTGAAAGAGTACCAAGAAAACAAGACCCTAGTATTCTTCTCACAGTTGCCCCAGTTGTTCAAGTATTTGAAGTATCCTGTAGCTATAGTCGTACATTAATTTGTAAAGAACGTAGTATAAGTAAATCCATTTTTTTTATACAAGATTTTATAGTGATAAGAATGTTTGATGGAAGGAAAATGATTCAGTGCAATTTGTAAATTGGAAAACATAATACATTTGACTCCTTTTTCTGTATAATACAAAGAGTTCATCTGTTGCACAATGTTCATTTTTAATTAAACATTTTATCATTGCACAGTCTTTTATTGACATTCCTCATAATAGAGCTGATAAGATCTTGACCTACTCTTCAATATAGCAACGTAGAACTCAATACTCTGGCACACACTGTTCCCTTCAGAATTAAACACATGATTTTCTAATTTAATTTTAAAGTCTTATGTACTTTTAGTCCCATTTATTTACTTTAACTTCCTAGATTTATGCCCCTTTTGACTTATGCATTTTGGATGAAACCATTTCTTGGGCTACCACTCCTGTTTGCTCAAGCTGTTAGCTAGCTGGACCACTTTATTGAATCTTTTTCGCCTTTCTTTCACTTCTTTTTCTAAATTTGCAATAAAAGGTGATTTATCACCTAATCTTATTTCCTACTGTACCTTTAGAGTACAGTTTTGATTAGGTGTGCTAACTTCACTCACTATTGCCTTAATCACAGGTATATAGAATTTCTGCTACCACAGAAATTCCTTAAGATACTTCATGGGAAGAGATTCCTGAGAATGTCCCCAAAGATGAATTATGAAGCTGATGCCTGTCAGTAACCTTAACAAACTATGTGATATAAAGGTTCCCGGGATCATGTGCTTACCCAGACAGATAAACATCCCCGTAGCTTGGCAGGATTTTGTCACCTCCAGCAGACCTGCATCAAGGGAGTGGGAACCAATCCCTTAAACTGGTAATGGCTGCTGTGGTGCTGCTGACACAGGGCAGATCTGGGGATGGGCTGGCCACAGAGCAGCATCCGGAGGGAATGAGCCTAAAGTACATTTCCAGGGGTTGCTGTTTCCTACATTAGGTTTTAGTATTCCTCTAGATGGGAAAACCAGAATTCTCTAATACTTTACTGCAGCAAATTATCCCTTCTGAGTTGAGCACCCACCATAATCACCTAAATTTCTGAAGACCATCAGGTGTTACAAGACCAAATTTCTCAGTAATCTCCTCACCTCTTGCTATATCAGCTGTCTCAGATGAAAATCACTCAACTACCCCGTGCTTCTCTTTCATACTTCGTAGTCAGCTTTGCTGTTCATCCTTCTCATACTCCAGGCCTGCCACTGTTCACTGTAAATATATACTGATTTGAGCTGATAATTTTGACGTAATTTAATACCCATTTGAAATTACTTCGTGTAATAAATTGCAGAAATTGCAGAACTATCTTGCAGCTGAGAAGAGCTTTAAAGATGGGGGAATACTCAACTACTGAGGATGTTTTCTTACACCACGGCAGGCTTTTAAATTTTGCTTGGTCAGCATAGCAGGAGTTAAAAATCACACAGGACCTCTGACAGTAGGAAGTTACAATGTGCCAGATGTTCATCTTACAAAGTTAAGCTTTCCAAGGTCTTTGGTCTTCAACAAGATCCAGATCTTCATGGATAAATAGGTATGTAATAAATTTAAACAAATACTTATTAGATGCCTGAAGTAAACCTAGATTTCTGATTTAGTTTGGGGTTTTTTTGGCGCTTTTCTCCAAACCTACAAGAAAATATACTGCCATATTATTGGAAACATAGAGGAGTGTGTGACTTGAAAAAGACAGTGTATTAGGCTTTATTAATTGTTCTAAGAGGGAATAGTTTATGAAAAAGGAGTAACTCTAACACCATATGTGGCAAGTTCATGGCCAGCTACACCTAGCTGAGTTGGAGAATGGTGAAAACACAATCAAGGTGTGCCTGGGAGTGTGTCACCACAGGGGCCACAAGCCACGGGTGCCTCTCTGTCTTGGTTACCTCTGCCATCCAAGCTGGATAGATTAAGGCAAATCAGGGAAATGCCAGCAGAGGCCCAGGGCATTGTGTGCAGTGCAAACACAACTGATGCATTACAAGTGCAGGGCCTCACCATCACAACACAGAAGGGACAATGACAAGAGAGAGGACGAAAAACGATGAAACTGTTGCATTTATCCCCGAAAGCTCACTTGTTTAAACCAGACCTAAGTCATATCAGATGAAGCTTCCAGTTACATTAGAAATACTGGACATTGCCAGTGAAATAAAGATACTGAATTTTGATCATATGGTGGAGTAGAGAGGCTCAATTTATGGATATCCTGCATAAATTCTGCATCTATCCTTTAGCTGCAGTGATGCTCATGAACTTGTTTGCTCTCCCTTGCTCTCCCACCCTGGGCAGCCCTGCAGCTGACATGAAGAACAGGGAGGAGTAACACTGGTGTTTTTCTTTCTCACCTTGTTTTATTGGGTTTTCTTGGCTTATACTTCGGCAACTTCAGGCTGGCTCACAGGGCTTGAAGAAAATGTGCAAGCTAGGACGGTGACTGGTTGCTCCACAGATGCATTGATATTAATTTTTCCCAGCTTTTTACTACAAGCAGTCCTCTAAGTCTTTTCTAGAATTAATAAAATAATATCCTGATTTTTAAACATACTTAAAATATGCTAGAAAAAATAATCTGTTGTATTTGCTGGTGAACATTTGTGTACATGTTCCCTTGTTTGTAGAGAACTAATAGGCACATAATTTCCCCCCATATTTATACATAAAGTAAAATATTTATAGGAAAATAAACCCTGCTAACATCTACTTCGAATGTCATCAGTATAAATTTTGATAAGTATTTTCAAATGTTCATGTGTTCATGGACACCATTTTAAAAGCAAAAGTTACATTGTGTTTTTACTGACAGAACTCAAAGAAACCTAGATGTTATTTCTCCAAAAAGAAATATTTTATATAGTTAAAAAAAAAAAAAGCTTGCCTAGCTGTGGTTTTGTTATTCAAAGACACACCAGAGGGAAGGTGCAAGTGGGATTGAACTAAATCTATAATCTCATTTCAAGAGATGTGTTCAAACTTATGTCAATTAGTGTTTTGAATCCACGTCCTTGGTCACACTGTTCACATCCCCTGTGCAGTGTAGAGGCTGGCACAGGTAGCAAAACCATGGAAGGACAAGTCCACAATGGGCCACAGCGGCTGAGATTGGCTTTGTTGCTGCCAAATTATCAGCTTTCTGAAACTCATGAAAATTCACACCCACTTCGTGTAAAGTCTAATTTGCTTCTGCATACATTTAAGACAGGAAAAAAAGCATGTTTTAAGAAGAGAGGAGTTAGGTAGCATTGTTGTTTCTGTGTATATTTGTTTAGTGCTTTAGATTTTTTTGAAAGACAAAGTCTGTTGACTGTGTGCTTTGGTTACATTCTGCTGCTTAAGAAGGGATGTGTTTTGTTTATCAGCTTATTAGCTGACAAAATAGCAGTCAGTGTTAATTTTAGAGAACATTATTGGAATATTCCAAGTACATTATTTAAAATGAGGGGATCAGCCTTATTTTGTTGATTTTTTTTGGGGTTGACCCATTGTAAATCTCACTATTTTATAGAAAACACTTTAATGACTCCTGAAGTACCAAAGTTAATTGCTTTGATACCGATATCAAACTCCTATAAAAATAAATCTATTTAGTCTAATAATTTAAATCTAGTACATTATTAATACAGACATTTAGAGTGCTCTCTTACATTAAAAAAAAGGAACCAACCCACCTCAGTATTTGAAACTGTTAAAGTTCACAGACAGTCATGTAGGGAATACCTACTAGAGAATGTATATGTAAGATAATGTAGGAAATAGGAAGATATTTGAGAAATCTGGCTGTTTAGTTAAGGCATTTAGCTAGAACTTGCAAGGTGTGAGTTAATTTGCTGAATTCTACTGTGAAAAATCTAACATTTTTCATGATTGCCCATTCAAGATGGATACTTTAATCTCCTGGGAGAAAATAAGTGAGAATTTTAACAGATTGTTTTGCAGAGACTGCGATTTAGTAGACCTGCCTTGTTTTTATACGATGTGGTTAGTTTTCTGTCATTTTTTTCTACACCTTTCCTCTTAGCTTTATTTTATGGCAAAAGCCTCTTAGAACTGTCAAATTTGTTATTTCAAATTGGATAAAGATAACAGATTTTAGCTATGAGCTGTATATAAATGATGCATAATTTTTATGCAACTTCCTGCTAGGATGTTCTCCTCCTCTCTGTACCCACATGCACACTGAATTGCAGTTTTGGTCTGTATTTAATGAGAGGACATTCTTCTGCTCTGCAGTTGCTCTCAGTTGTTGTTTTTAGTGGTGTGATATGGCAGCTTTCACTGTATCCATAAAATATGAGCAAGCATCAATAAACTGTCCAAGAGAAAGGAGTTTTAAGGAAGTATTTGAATGAGGAGAGGGTGGCTGTACAAAAAAAAAAAAAAAAACCCAGAAGGGAAGTTCTCCCAGTTTATACTCAGGTAAAAAAGGAAGCTGTCATTCCGGCAAGAAGGCCTGTAAACATCCTGTCACATGGGTAGATGATGTGTTGAAATTGTAAATTCCACATGGCATTTGGTGTGTTCTGCGAGTGTGCACATATTGGTGTAAGGGAGTTCATCCTCTGTTCCCTTTGCAGCTCTCCAGGGATTCACAGTGTGAAGTCACAGCCACGCTCACCAGCCACAAGATTGTGTGGGGAAAAAACCAACCTGCAACAAGTATTTGCTGGAAAGTCCCACTTGAACAAAGCGTTTTAACTGACTCCTGAGGCAGTTGCAAGCATTTGTGGAGCATTAACAAACAGAAAAGGCCTTCTTTTCTCCCCAGCCAGGAAAAGAGCACAGTTTTGTGCTTTAAGTGGCCAGTCACGCATCACAAATAACGAATAGTGATTGTTCCTATCGGTCAGTTAAAAATTGTGTCACAGGGTCAAATATGTTTGCATACACTGCTCAAGGACTTGTGGCTAATGAAGTAATTAATAACACCCGTGACCTATTTGCAGACACCTGGTGAACAGATTTAAGAGCTCTATCCATTGGCTGGATTTCCTAAGGAGCAATTCCACCAGCCCTAGCTAAAAATGTGTAAAATCTAGACTAGAACAAAACCAGTTTAATCATGTAATAGCAACATCCATCCTCAGCACCTGCTGCGATATATCCTTTATTGATAGGAATATTACAGATGATGGATTCTGGTTTTGTGAGCCCACTCAGTCTGAACCAGGAGACCGCCAGGCCTCCAGAACCTTGAGATACCTGTATTATTTTTAAATCAGCTTTTGAGTATGAGATACTGTCACAATAATGATATTCTTTGACTAATAATATGCAGTAATGATTCAGACTAGCACTGTTCAGAGGCAGGCCAAGGTCTAATCTGCCTTTCCAGGAGTTTGTACCTACTGAAAGTTCAAGTTGTTTGTAGTTGCCGGGCAGAAAAGGAAGACTTGGTGAGTGAAATGATGAGCAGGATTGGTCCCAGAGACTCAGCTTCAGCCTTAAAACTTTCCTCATTCCAGTGATTGCTGCAAACAGAAATGTCTTCCCAAATGAGTGTGAGGAGAAGGAGGGCGTGGAGGCCAGGACTGGGAGCATGCAAAACTCAGAACCACAAGATTTTAAATTCCATTGTATATTTAGTGCAGTTTTTGTTTTTCTGGGGCTGATGTGCTGCTCTAAAGAGCAAATGAAAACTGCATCAATCTCTGTGTAATTGCATCTCACACAGATTTTACTTTAATACTCTATTATATTTTGTACCTCCAAAAGAAAAAAAAAAAGTTTTGAGGAAGGAGTAAAGGGAGAGTTTTCACAAGGAAACAGCATGTAAACTTTATGATGTCTAGTTTGTAAAATCTTCAGTGTCTCTTTTGCTTTTTGTTCTGTAATTGATTACTAGCACCCCCTTTAACCCACCTTAAAGGGCAAGCAGGAAATTCATGTTTTCGTTCATCAGCCCATCCCTCTGAAAAGCGTTCAATATTAAACCAGTTTGCAAGGAGCAAAGGCAGAAGAAACAAGAGGCCCAGTTAGACCGTGGCAAGGTTAGGAGATGCATGTCTGGTGCCTGCAGCAAATATCAGCTCTTGTTCCTGTACAATTTGTGCATGGGGAGACCAAGTTAATTGGGGTATGGCTCTGTTCTTTCCTTTATGTGTGACCTTTTATTATCTCTGTGGCCCTGCAGTTCATGCAGTGTCATAAAGCTGTGGGAAAGTCTTGCAGCTGCTGTTATCAGCTGTTGGAAATTAACTTAAAAATTGAAATATTTGTGTTTCCTTTTGCTTGAAGGTGTCTGGGAGTCTTTAAATTGCTATGAAGGTGGAATTATTGTGGTTGTGATTTTGCTGAGCATTGCTGGCGCATCCTCTTCCCTTCTTTCTCTCCCCTTCTTTCCCCCCACTGCTTTTTAGTTCGAGCTGTGGGCTGGCAATCAGGTGTTGTGCTGGGGAAGGGGGGTTACTTTAGGAGGGGGGTTACATGGCATAATTCCCACGAATGTAGGAGGAGGATGAAAAAGATAAAGAAATTTTGTTTTTCTGAGCTGGAGGATTCTCTGCATGACTTCCCCACTGATGGGATCATGTGCTTTCAGGCTGAGATTTTATTAACAATTCAAATGGAAATTGAGGGCACAGGAGGAGCAGATTCTCACATAAACTTGATCTGTCCATGAATGCAGTTCTCTGTTTGCCCTGACCCTGCATGGCTTAAGACACTGCCTGTGAGGCCTGAGTGCCAGACACAAAGACCGAAATGAAAAGCAAGCACATTCCAGTAGTCTGCACAAAGGCAATGGAGCAGTTTCTAGCCGTCTCCCCAGGGAGAGATCTTATCTCCTTGCAGCTAAAACCCTTTAGAGTGTTTATTTGTACTCTAGCACCCGAGGTTTATGAATTGATATGGATGCTGATTAAACTGTAAGTTTGCTCGGTGGGTCTTTTTGGGAGGCACAGAGGTGTTCCACGTGTGTTTTCTTTCCCGAACACCTTTCGATATTTATCAAAAGGTTGCTTGGCTTTCCTGGAGAGCGGGCGCAGGCAAGTGCTGAGGGAAGAGAGAGCCCAGAAAGCACGTTCGTTAACAAAAGTCATCCCCAGCCTTAGGAGAGCTCTGCAGAACTTTGTCGTGAGGACTCATCCCCTGTGCCTGGCGTTTAAAGCAGCGCAGGGGGTCAGCAGCGCCGGGCGCTTGTGCGCGGCAGCGCTCGGGAGGCTGCCCTGAGTGGCTGTACCGATGAAATGCTGTGTGCAGCTGCGTGACCTTGTGCTACCAAGGCACAGGGAGGACGTGGGGCGAGGCTGCTGTGGCCACATCTGCAGGGCCATCGCTTTCCGCCAATGGCAGGCAGCGCGCGATGCTGCCTGCCGGGAATTCTGCCGGGCAGCAGAGCCGGGCGTGGATGACAGGGCTTTGCTGGGGGTTTTGTCACTTCTTTTTGAGGCTGGAGGTGGGAAAGGCTAGGAACATATCCCAGTGCAAGACTATAATTCATACTTCCTGTCACCACTTGATGTTAATATTGTGTCAGTATATTGTTAATAGTTTCAGTAAATACTGGAGATTCCTTAATCAAACTACTAAACATTGATATTTCTAGCTCTCCTAAACAGGCTTCCTCTTATGAAAACTACCTAAAACAGTAGGAAAACTGTAAAGACCCAAATGTTTTGACTGTGTTAATTCCAAAGAGTCACAATATTAATTGCCCTAGTTTTCCTTATTTTCACTCACAAAAGAAAAGGAAAATAGCCCCAAAGCGAAAGCTAGCAACTTTTAGATAGGAAATCATAACCACATGTTTTTCCATTTCTCTTACGGAATTTAAAAGTTTCAAACATTTTGATACTCCTGAAAGTATTTAAATTAGTGGCAAGAGATTATCAAGAGATATTGATTCAAATAGTTTTGGTCCCTTAATTTTATGGGTTTATATTATCCAAAATTAATGGTCGTACTTAGGCAAATTGTCAGTAATTGGTGACAAAATTGCTTTATCGCTTTTCTTTCATTTGATGCTAATTAATGGCCTTACATTATTAAGTTCAAGCCTCTCCTGTATTTCTCCTTCTCCATAAATATTCTTAGTGATAATTTGTCAGGCTAAACTTTTTTCTTCAGTGTATGCAATAATTGCCTTATAGAAATGTGACAACAAACAGATTTCTGGCATGATTTATAGAAATGTGATAACAAACACATTTCTGGCATTTTTTTTCCTGAAAGAATATAAATATTATTGCTCAAGAGCTTGAAATCATTTCTATAGAAAAGAAACTTTAGTAACATAATATCTTAATTGATTAATGTGGTGAAACAATATTTTTTCATATCAAAGTACTTCTTAGTAACTTACCCAGCAGCTACTTTATAAAATCTGAACTTTGCTTTGTTTTACCAGTTAAGACCCCCTTACCTCTCTCTTATTTTAGAGTGTGTTTGACAAAAAAGGGTTTTTTTCAGTGGACTAGAATAACACCACAGAATTTTTCATCATATTTTCCACCTGTTAATGTAACTGGTATTCGGTACAGAGCAGTATTTATCCATGTTTCTCCAAAATAAATTATTTTAATGATACATAAATATTTTAAAGTCTAGAATAGACGCAGTAAATAAAAGGCACTTCTAGTTTTTTTATACAAGATCTATGGAAAAACCAGATGGTGTGTATTATTTGTTTGTTTTCTAAGAATTTAAAAGAAAAGTAATGAATATTTGTCACAAACTTTGATATTTTTAAGAGCATATGCTAAAGTAAACTAGTGAAACTAAATATCAAAATGACTGTTAAAAGGGACTTCTAGTGGCTTTGTAAGAATAATTTAGTAAAAATTATTAAAAGCCAAAAGGTTTTCAAAATATTGGAGGAATTAGACTCTAAGCTTTTATAGTTTCACAAATGATACTTATTTCTCTGCCATCTTATCCTGTAGTACTTAACTGAGAGAATGGTATCTTTCACTGGTAGAGGATAGCACCAATGATAAAATATTGTCTCTGTTATTGTTGACAAAGTTCTCTTTATCTTTAATCTCAGGTATACACAGAAAGTTTTCAAAATTGTGATTTACTAATCCTTGAAGTGTTTTATCTTTTGTCATGAGTTATGCTTAAATTATTTTCTATTTATATATGAATGAATATTTATTAACATTTTTTAATATTTCAGTCATGGTGGTATTATTTAAATAAATCTTTAGAATCACTGACTTTATAAACAAATGGTTACCTCTTTTTGGCATGATTGTTTAAAACGTGTTGCCCCCAAAAAGAAATTTTGAGGGAGAAAATTTACATTTAGTTTTGCTTGAACGTGAAGAAGATGGTGTTGCTGGACTTCAAACTTCTATGTTTGTGTGCTCTGAGTTTGACCTCTGGAGGGAAATAGGTACTCCCTTGCAGTGCCTACACAGAGACTTTATGTCCTAAACTGATGTTTAAGTTTCATCATAGATAATAAGTTAACCTCAGGTATGACTTCTCCTTACAAGTAAACAAAAGGAAAAGGAGAATAACTAGAATCACTAGAATTAGGTAGAACAGTGGCAGTCTGTAGTATAAAAACGTGAATTTAATCTTGCCAGAGAATCTGCCCACAGCATTTACTTCTCAGTGCCTGAAGTAATGTAGTCTTAGGCTGCCATTTGAGCAGCCATTTATGCTGCTTTGCTAAACTAGCCACACTGAAAATTAGCAAAAAGAAAGGGATAGTTCTTTGAGGAGGGGAATAGTCTTCATGACAAAGATGGCCTTTGAATGATAGCTGAGCGTGTTTATGTAGGTTACTAGAAAGCACAATGACACTTCTGTAAGTTGATGTTGATGAGGGATTAAATTTATGTTTGTTTATGAGCTGTGATGAAATACAGACTCAGTTGATGAAACATTTTATTGTAAACCACTGAGAAATTTACCATGTGGATGGAAGTGATTGAGGAGAAGGCTCGGTCTTCATATGGAAACCTGTGAAATTTGCAAATGTTCTTGGAAATCCCAAATCTTCTAAATGTAACTTAAAAATGAAGTAAATTAGAATTTCCTTAGACTTGCCTTCCATTTCTTATGGCATATTTGGGAGCTATCTTGAGTAATTCATACAGTACTTGTCTTAAATAGTGTCTGGTTTGTACTTGGTGTGTTTCTTCAGCTTTTGTCTATGGTTCTGTCCACTGATACGAGCAAGGGAAGAGGAAGAAAAGAAGCCTGTTGCCCTCAGCCCCCAGTCTACAGTGCCCCTTTTGTAGATGGAAAATTTTATGTTTTCCCTGGCTTCATAGAGTGGGCTCCAGGGTAAAATATGTGCTGTTAGGTCTGTTTGCTCTTCACAGCAGTGCAAGTGCTCCAGAGGGGCAACCTCATCATCCTGCTTCAGGTACTCAAATTGAATACCTAATCTGGGCTTTTTCCAAGAGAGTCTGGGCATCCTTCTTTTGACTTTCCATTTTAGAGTAGCCTTTTTTTTCTCACTGACTGTGTAGGCACCCTGAAGTCTTGGTGTTGGTACTTCCATGAAACTGTGGCATTAGGACTTTCCATATTACTTCCCTTCAGTGAATGTTGCCAGCTTTTCTGGCAAATTCTATGATTTTGATGTCTAGTATTTAATATTGGCCATATCCTAACAAGGCATTATCTGCTCTATGTAAGAGCATAGAGAAATGTGTAAGACATTTCATCACTGATTTCTGTGATTGGAAGTTTTCAATGATACCTTAGTTATTTTTGGCTTTTCAGCAGTAATTTTTAAGGAAAATATATTAATCTTAACAAGTCCCAGATGGTCTGGGTGAGTATAGCCTCAGGGGACAGCCATCAAATTAAAAAATCTCTTTTACTTTGATTTTTCTATTGATAATTCAGGTTTAGATACTGTCCTGAAAGATGAGAAGTATATGCAGACTTTTTTTCAATATACTTCTGATAACACCGCCTATTTAGTGATCATTAATGTAATTTTTCTGTAAATTGGGTATATTATTCAAAATTAGTTCCCTTTGGGTCTGCTGTGTAAATATACTTTCTAAAAAGAAAAAAAAACAACTGAAACTAAAGTGGTTACGTGCTTAAATTTGTTAAATAGGGATGACTTGAGGAAACCTTGAGAAGTCACGACTGTCTGTCTCCTACCTCCAGTCAAGTCATATTTGATTGTTGGTACATGAAGAAAAGATAGAAAAAAAGAGATAGACTAAGCATGGACGTAATAATGAAGAAACAATGCAATGTAGTCAACCAGGCATGAAGAATTATGTATTGAAGCTAAGAGGCCAAGTGTCTCATCAGCCGGATTTTAATAGTGCCTGGCAGAAGTGCTTATACTTGTACAGCAATTGTTTTAGTATCCAATTGTGTTTCAAGTTGAAATATGACAGTCTGTCTTGAAACATGAAGAGAATATTTCCTGTGATGCAATGTCTGAGCATTTCTTTACGTACTAAACTGAGACCAGAAAATTGGTGATACTTATGTTTTCAGATTCCAGGAGCTTTCTAATTATGCATAACTAAAGCTGTATCCTGTGCAGTTTTACTATTGTTAACTCTTTCCTCTTCCTGTCTTTATAAGTCATCTTGTTTACTGTATTCACTTGATGAGGCTTGTTCCTTTTGTTGTTGTGGGTTTTATTAATACTGTTAGCTGCTGCATTTGCTAGTTAGCAGATTACCTGGTTTTGCTTGGGGAGTTTCGCTACAACAGCAATGTAGCTTTTAAATATAAAAGTGACTCCAAAACTGACGTCTGAATTGTGCTTCTGATAATCTAGCATTACCCTTACAAGGTCAGGAGTAAAAGATCATCATAATCGAAGGTTAGGAAAAAAAGAGGAGTTTGAAAAAAGCTTACATTTTTACTTAGCATGCATACTGAAATGGATGCAATACTCAAAGTATAGCCTGGTTTTGAAATGGGCTTTTTTCATATTATTTCCCATGATCGATTGGTATGAGAAGCTGGAGCTTTTCAGGAAAAGTCTGGGATTATGAGTGCGTCAGCCTCTGCTTTTAGCACAGCAATGAGGTTATCAATAATGCATTGGAGATCTCAGAATCCTTGAACATGGGGAACTCACAGCTGGTGTGGGTTTATTGTTGAAATTGCAGATTTGCGCCAAGAGGTCACGACAACTGCATGTCAGACGGTCACACACACGCACACAGACATGTCTTGGGGGAATGAGGGGAATAATATCTGAAGAATTGCCAGTGCCTATGTTATTTAGAAACTCTTCATATGTTTCTATAGTTCGGCTTTAAAAGCAGCATATTTAATGCTGCTTGCAGCGGCCTTTTGACATTTTGGCCTTTCCCAGTATTGTAAGTTTTATTGTTTTCCTGACAAGTTTATTCATATACTAACAGCTTGCTTGGCAGCAATGTTCAGACTCAATACTTAGGCTTTCTGGTCACGGTGATGGCTGGCAGTAATAGAGAGGGAGAATAAGTGAGTGTGGAAATGCAAAGCTGTCTCTTGTTACATTTTATCGATCTCATTCTGGTGTCATTCAATTAAGACAGAAATGTGATGGATAGTGTCTGCATAGATCCCTACTTTGCTTTCCAGCCACTCTATATAAAGCTTTTTGAGGGGAGGGAGGAGGAAAGAGAGTGTGAGGGGAGGAGGGGGTAGCAAATCAAAGATACAGTGTGATTTGAATTACAGATCAAACTTATCTTTTAAAAAAATCATTATTCTAAAGCTATGCTGAAAAGCAATATTAGCAGAGCTAGCACTCTCTGTTGACTTGCTAATAAGTATCTGTAAATGTCCAGCACATTGTTCATTGCAGTTGAAGTAATGTTGTTGGATTTTTTTTTTGGTCCAGATCTTGTCTACGGTTTATGAATAAACACTTGATTCTTCTGAATTTAATACACAGATAGAAATGAAAGGATTTACTTGCATAAGAGAGTTGCCTGCATGCTGTAGGGCAGTAATTCCAGATAAACATCTGAAGATAAGAGTTGTTCATTTCAGCCCATTGTTTACTTTAAATATGGTGAAAAAAACCCCATTGAGAAGCTCTGTCAGTGTAGTACAAAAACATAGAAATTAGCTCCATGGGCTTAAGCAGACCTACATCAATTCACAACCAAACCTCTTGCACAATCTTCACACAGTGGTAGCTTCAGAACTAATAAATTACTTTCAATCTAACTCACAGTTTTCTGCCTAAAATGTGAATGAGACAATCCTAGAATGCATGGGTGATTCCCAGACATGTTTCTTGTCATCGGGCTTCCTTAGGCTGTGAGGAAAGCCTTGATAAATCTCATCTAGTGGTTTTCCTTCCCATCTTCTCTGTTTGGAGGTAGGAGGGCTGTCTATCCAGTTCTCCTCTGTTCCCATGAAACTCACAGGGGAAGGGTTTGTAACTCAAAAACCTATGTCCAGGGCAGGTTTGGGATTCTCTGCCAAAATGAGGTTACCTGGGCAAAAGCCAGTTCACCAGAACCAAAGTACTTCATAGATGTATACTGGCCATTCCAACTATCACAAACAAGAAAAGACCAATCGACCAAAACAAAAGAGCAAACCAATCTGTGCCATGTGCAGTATGTAGGGTTGGTATTCCTGGCTTTCCAGCCATTGGGGCTGCTGACAGTGTTCCACCTTTCACAGTCTGGCTGTCTCCCAACATCCCTTTTCCTGACCTGGGGAGCACAGGAGTCCTAGGAGCCACATTTTAACAATGAGCCTTGGGTCTTTGATGTTCAGGACTGTATTTCCTTGTAACTGCCACTATTGAATCCACAGTTACCACTGTGGAAGGCATTAATTACTAACTAAAAAATAATTATGTTTTGAAGTTTTAAGGTACTTAACATTAAGCCACATTTTACATGTGACTAGGCTAAGATTTTAGAAATGAAAGCACACTTCTGTTACTCATTCAGATAAGTATTCTGAGTGCTTGTTTGTGATTGCTGTGTTCCTCAGGTTAACAGTAGTTACTCGGTCCTCTGTAGAACCTACAACAGAGTTATGGGCCTCATTTCTGGATTCATGGGCTTGAAGATCAAACATCAACTGGGGTTTGAGTTTTCAGAACTACAGAATTTCAGATGAGAGGTTAGGGCTGAGATGAAACAAGGTTTCTCAGAATAACTTGATATTATGCTATTAATTAGATGCTTCTGCTGAATCAATCAGGAATGGTTATGCTGTCATGAGTATAGTGTCTTCCCTTTGTGCAGGAGTTCTACTAGGGATCTATAACTTGTCTTCTGAGGACTTTTGGAAAGGAAATGTGAGCAAAGTATGGCCTCCCAGACATGAGGATGCAAGAAGGGCCTCAGGCCCTTCCAGTCATTGCTGGTTTTTTGCCTGAGAGCAAAGATAGGTATGCTCAGGACTCTAAATAGTTGTTGGACCTGCTCTTTGAGGGCTGATCTGTAGTGGAGATGCTGCTTAGGTGAATCATGGATATTTTATTCCCACTGCAGTTCTTGAAGTCTGGGGGATACCGAGCATATACAGCTTGAATACTTGCTCCATTGCCAATATCTTTTGAAATTACTTTTAAAGAAAGACAAGAGAGGTGGACTCTTGTTACGCTTCTATCCCCCCCTCAAAGTAATGGTTTTATTATTAAAGTTAAATCGTGGTATAACATGTTGTAGCAAAGACAGCATAGTTTGTGCAACATCCCCTCTTTGTTGAAGAGCCTTTCAGTGCTGAACCATTTGATAAATCATGCATTTGCCACTCAGGTATGAAACCAAAAATATTCACATGCATTTAAAGCAAGTAGTGTTGCTCAGATTTTACAGGCAATCTCACAGCCAGTGCTGTTGGTATAACTTCTTAACATAAAGCACTTAAAGTGATTTCTTCATTTAACATCCTGACTCAGCACAGGTTTCTGTTTCTTTCTGCACTCCAAACAAAGAGTTTGCTTTGCTCCTTCCTGGCTTTACGGGCTCACATAATGTAACATATAAAATAGCCTTGAATTTTTAATTAATGTTGATTTCACTGCAGGAAGGAAAATATTTGTGGTATTAAAAAAAAGAAGAAAAATTTTTTTTTAAATAATGTGACTTTGTGGGAGGAGGCTAAGGGGCCTTGCAGTAGCAATCTAAAATATTTGTGACCAATGTAAAATCTGACCATGATTTTTAAAATTTGGTGATCTGGATTTTTTCAATGCTTCATTGAATTATATCAGGTTCTAACAGCCATAAGTAAAATAACGTTAGGAAAGACAACCAGTCTTTAAAATAAGCACTACTAATAAGCTCTACAAGGCAACTTTTAATATAATTTCTCCACCACAAACTTCTCTTTTCCCTGACCTGAAGAAAGTTCATTGAGGTGTACTTTTGGATAAATTCAATGCACTGACAGCTATCTCTGGAGGCGAAACTGAACAGGCATTAAGTTTATAAAACGTGAGTTAGATGGTTTTGTGTCAGTGTCACACTTTTTGTAGATGTCTGCATTTCATAGTTCCAGAAGTACTACCACAAGAACTACTTGTTTTGTACAGTATTTTAATCTCAGAAGGAAACAGCTATAACACAAACCAAACTTGTTTTAAGACATACACTTGAATTTCCAGTTTTGTTTCTAGACTTCAGAAATTCACTGAAGATTGACAAGAGGAGGGAGGGAGGTTTCCTAAGCATAAGCATGCAAGTGGTTGTGGCCTATTGTACTTTTTTTAGAATTGAAATATTTCAATAGTTTGAAAATGAGCCAGACAGACTGTGTATTATGAATGGGAAAAAAAAAAAAGGATAGAAATAAATAAAGAGCAGCTGCAGTTCTGTTAGCAGTGCAACAGAGTTAAAAGAGACCTGAAAAATTATAGCTGACATTATGTATACAAATCTAGGAGAAAAGAACCCTAAAGTATATCAAATCTTGTCATATTCTGTTCTGCTCTGAGCTGATCTTAGGGTTCAGTGTTTAACATATGGGCAACAAATTTTTTCAAGTGCTTATAAAGAATTAGAATTAAATATATAAGACACAAGGCAGAGCTTTAAACAGCTTGAGAACAGAAAAAAATAAGTCAGTATCTGAGTCAGATATGTTTTTGACTATTATCAGCTGTAGCAAGAATTTACAAGTAATTGTCTCCAACATGAGGGTAGAAAATATTAGTATTGTTTAAGAAAAATTACTTTTTGTATTGGAATTCTTTTTGGGATTCTCAGATTCCTGGGTGTTACTCCTTCTCGACATTTAGCTCTTGGTGGAGCGGACAATCACATTTTTCCCATGTGGAATTCACCTTTATCACTTCAATATACAGAGAATGTCTAAGTATTGTTACATTATTTGGTAATTAGAACACTTTAAGTGAGAAAAAGAGAGATGTATACAGAGTCTGCTTGAATTTGGGACATGTGGCTCCAGAGTATGGCAAACATTCATTCAATCTCTGTGTGAAGGTTGAATAAATAAACACCATTTGTCTTTATTGCACTTTATCCAGTAAACTAAAGATAGTAGAATAGCCCTGTTTATCCTTGCCTTTTGATTTTTTCAGTATTAAGTAGTCTTCTCCATTAACCAGAAATGGGGCAGTCTTTCACAGACAGTGTTCTAACTGAAGAGGAATCGATGGTGTTTATGCTTCTATTCCACCTGAAGTTCAGTATTTAAGACATGTAGTAATTCTGATTGTCAGAAAATGTCAGATGGTAGATGTAAAAGAACCATATGCTAGAGAAGAGTAAACTGAGTTTAATCTTGAAAAGTATCCATAAATAAAGGTGGAATGCTTTATGAATTTAGTCCTAATAAAGATTAGATGTGGTAATGGTGATTACCAAGGTTTTGGAAGTAAATTCAGGAATACAGTCATATTAACTTGCTTTAAGGAAGACGAACAAATCTCTCATCATCAGTTTTTGGGTTGGAACAAGTGGCAAAGTCCTTTCTACTGTTTTTTTATGTGCAATTCCAAAAATCTGTTTTTGTAATTCTGGGTAATTGGAAATAGAGAGAAGTAGTGGAGCAAGTCATGTTAGCAATCATTAAATCGTCATAGAAACAGAATGATTTGGGTTGGAAGGGACCTTAAAGATCATCTCACTCCAGCTGCCCTGCCATGGGCAGGGAAACCTTCCACTACACCAGGTTGCTCCGACATCCATCCAACCCGATCTTTAACACTTCCAGGGATGGGGCATCCACAGCTTCTCTGGGAAACCTGTTCCAGTGCCTCACCACACTCACAGTAAAGAATTTCTTCCTAATATCTAATCTAAATCTACCTAGTTTTAACTTAAAACTATTCTCCCTCTTCTCCTACTGTGTGCCCTTATAAAAAGTCTCTCTCTCCAGCCTTTTTGTAGGCTCCCTTTGGGTACTGTAAGGGGTTCTAATGTCTTCCTGGGGCTTTCTTTTCTCTGGGCTGAAAAACCCCAATTTTCTCAGCCTTTCCTCATGGCAGAGCTGCTCCATCCCTCTGATCACCTTGGTGGCCTCCTCTGGGCTGGCTCCAGCAGGTCCCTGTCCTTGCTGTGCTGGGACCCCAGAGCTGGATGCAGCACTGCAGGTGGGGTCTCAGCAGAGCGGGGCAGAGGGGCAGAATCCCCTCCCTGCCCTGCTGCCCACGGGGCTTTGGATGCAGCCCAGCACACGGGGGTTTCTGGGCTCCCAGAGCACACGGCCGGGGCATGTTGAGCTTATGTGGACATTAATAATGATTATGGAAGATATAGCTGTGATCAATGTACCCATTCCATATCTTTATATTCTAGTAGAAATATTGCCTCTTTATTTCAATTTTAATAGAACACCTCTAATTCTCAGTGGTCAGTGTGTGTTTCTACCCTGTGCTCCAAGTGTTGGCAAACAATGGGAGGTGCAAATCTATGTGGTGGTGCCTTTGTCCTGAAAAATTGTAGTTTCCAGCACCATGGAAAGGGACCTGGGGGTCCTGGTCCATGGCCAGTTGAACATGAGTCAGCAGTGCCCTGGCAGCCAGGAGGGCCAACCATGTCCTGGGGGGCATCAGGAACAGTATCACCAGCCAGGCAAGGGAAGGAGTGTCCCGCTCTGCTCTGCACTGGGGCAGTCTCACCTTGAGTCCTGGGGTCAGTTTTTGGTGCCACAATATAAGAAAGACCTTAAGATATTAGAGCGTGTCCAAAGGAGGGTCATGAGGATGGTGAAGCGTCAGGAGGGGAAGCTGTATGAGGAGTGGCTGAGGGCACTTGGTCTGTTCAGTTTGGAGGAGACTGAGGGGAGACCTCATTGTGGTCTTCAACATGAGGGGGAGAGGCAGACCCAGATCTCTTCCCTGTGGTGGCCAGAGATAGGATCTGAGGGAACAACCTGAAGCTGAGTTAGGTTGGAGAAAGGTTCTTCACTGAGAGGGTGGTGAAACTGAAACAGGCTCCCAGGGAAGTGGTCACAGCACCAAGCCTGAGAGAGTTTGGACAATGCTCTCAGGATGCTGGACAACACTCTTAGGCACATGGTGGGACTCTTGCGGTGTCCTGTACAGGGCCAGGAGCTGGGCTTAATGATCCCTTCCAACTCAGCTTATTCTATGATTCTATGGTTTTTCCACAAACATGGTACTGTGGTGCTATTTTGATTAAAGGTGGTGTCCACTCTGGAAACTACAATAAAGATCTCCCATTTAAAAGGCAGGATAGACTTTTTTAGGTTCTCCGGTTTTTTTGACAGCTCTCTTCTAGCACTAGGGATTCCAAAATCTAAATTGTATCTTTCCAGCAAATGTCAGATGCTGACAGTAAATTTGAAAACAAGATAAGCTACTTATATTTATAGGTAAACAAAGTCTAGCTTCTAATACAATGGGTGAGAATTTTCCTGTGAGGAAAAATTGAAAGGAAAAATTTTAAAGGATACATGCCCCAAATATGCATCACTATGTGTATTTCTGCTTATGTAATTTGGGAACTCTTGAAGCTCTTTGTAGTTTAGGGTATCTTCTCCCAGGCAAGAACAAGAGAGCACAGCCTCAAGCTGCACCAGGGGAGGTTCAGGTTGGACATCAGGAAGAATTTCTTCATGGAAAGAGTTGTTAAACATGAGAATGGACTGCCCAGGTTGATGGAGTCACCATTCCTGGAGATGTTCAAGAAATAACTGGCCGTGGCTCTTAGTTCCATGGTTTGGTTGGCAAGGTGCTGATCCGTCAAAAGCTGGACTCAATGATGTTGGAGGTCTTTTCCAGTCTAAATGATTCTGTGATTCAGGACAGCTTAGGATGGTTTCTAATGATCAGTATCCTGTATGCTTCCCAAAAAGAATTTTTGGATTTCAGTTTTGTAAGGCAGTCCTTCAAGGATTGTTTTTAAATGGAGTTAGTGGCCAGCTGACCGGTGATTGTGTATATCGAAATCATTTGTAGAGGAACCAGAAATAAAAAAAACAGAATAAAAAATAGCGCACAGTAAAAATTTAAACCTTTTCCTGACCAGCAAACACCTTGTTTGTTCTTGAAGGAGACAAAGAGATGAAGCCTTATTTGTCCTGCTGGAGAAAGATCAAATATTTTTGTAATTTTCCTCTGAAGAAGAGAACTTGTAATTGTCTTTTTCTGAATTCAGAGCAGTCATTACAGAACATTATGTGATGTTCTTGCATGAGCACTCCTTGGTTCTTAGTAGTTAATCTTTCTTGAGCTGCTACATTCTCTTATGCTGTGTAATGTCAGTCCCTGAGGAACATGGGGTAACTTTGTGAGTTAAATCCCTGAAGAGGTGTCCAAAATTATCAGGAAGTTTTGCTCATGCCTTTTATGATTGCTTGATTCACAGAAAAGCAGATACTTAAAAATAAAAGTGTGGGCAACCTTAGTGGCTGTTGCTCAAGAGGATTGCATTTCATTTTCCCAACAGCACTGCTGTCTCCTAAATAATTGCACAACTTCGTAAGGGACACAGGAGCAAAAGGGCACATGAACCTCACCAAGTCCTGACGAAAGGAAAGAGTGTTGTCTTTTTGCAGGAATTTAGGGATAAGTGCTGGAAGAAAAATACAGCTGTTTCCTAGCTGTTGTCAAGAATGAGATCTTTAGTCAGGGGCTTCTCTGAGGAGATGAGAGGGGGATTTTTTTCTGTTTAATTTAATTTTCTGCTACTTGGGCTTGTGTTCTGTCACTGTGCTGTGTGGCCTGCTTGTAAAGTGGTGTGAAGCTTCTGCAGTTGTAAAGTGTTTGGGCATGCTCTTTTTCATTGGTCTGCTTTCCTGAAATTCAGACTATGTTTTGAAGATTTTATTTCCAGAATAGTGACATCTTGCCAAAATGAAATAAATTATTCTTGCTAGTTTCATAGTTGTAGAGGGGAAATAAAATCAGTGACCTTTTACTTTTTCTGCTTTTCTGTTTGGCGATGTTACAAGCAAAATCCGAAGACTCCAAGATCATCTTCAGAGAATTAAAAAGAAAAAGAGATTCTGTTTTTAAAATTTGTAATTGGAACACTTTCCTTGAAATTGCTGAGAAGAGAGATTTAAGTTTCTTTTAAGACTGAGATGCTGTCAAACTGCTAAGGTAGGTGGGCAAGTATATTGTTGTAGACTAATAGGCGTCTTTAGGTTGGAAAAGACCTTTAAGATCATTGAGTCCAACCAATTAACCCAGCACTGCCAAGGCCGCCACTTAACCAAGTGCCTCAGTGCCACATCTGCACATCTAAATACATCCAGGGATGGTGGCTCCAGCACTTCCCTGGGCAGCCTGTTCCAATACTTCATAACTGTTTTTGTGAAGAAATTTTTTCCTAATATCGAATCTAGACATTCCCTGGTGTAATTAGAGGTCATTTCCCTGTATATTGTTGCTTGTTATGTGGGAGAAGAGCCTGACCCCTGCCTGGCTACACCCTACTTTTGGGGAGCTGTAGAGAGTGATAAGCCTCCACTCTGAGCCTCCTTTTCTCGAGGATGACCCCCCAGTTCCTCAACTCTCCTCACCACACTTGTGCTCCTGACTCTTCCCCAGCTCTGTTCCCTTGTCTGGACAAGCTCCAGGTCCTCAATGTCCTTCTTGAAGTGAGGAGCCCAAAACTGAATACAGGATTCAAGGTGTGGCCTCACCAGTGCTGAGTACAGGGAGCTGATCATGGATACAAGCCAGGTGCCATTGGCTTCTTGGCCACCTGATCATACCTGGGCTCATGTTCAGCTGCTGTTGGTCAGCACGCCCAGGTCCTTTTCTACCAAGAATCCTTCCAGCTGCTTTTCCCCAGTCCTGTTGAACCTCATACAGTTGTCCTCAGCCCATGGATGCAGCCTTTCCAGATCCCTCTGTAGAGCCTTCCTGCCTTCCAGCAGATGAGCACTCCTGCCCAACTTGATGTCCTCTGAAAACTGACTGAGGGTGCACTTGATCCTCTCATCCAGATCATCAATAAAGATATTAAACGTCAACAGCCTTTCCTTCATCTGCTATGTTGGTCAAGCAGGACCTGCCTTTCACAAACCCTTATTGGCTGGAGCTGATCCCCTGATTGTCCTGCCCCTGCCACATCATGGCACTCGCTACTGAGAACCTCACATATTAGTCCTGTACTGCATAAATTTCTTCTATGTCTAAGTATATTCTAAATAGTTTTGAGGAAATGTGGAAAACAAACTGAAGTATAAAGGACTGTGCCTTTTCAAAGAAATGAAAACATGGGGCCAAACTTTGTGCTTTGCTGTTTGTGCTTCCTTCACTTGAATGTTGTTCAGACTATGTACATTAGATTTCTTTCAAATGTCTTGGAGTGGTGGACAGATGGATGGATGGATAGATTGATGTGCCTGTGGATACAAATTGTGTTTATAGGATCATAGTCAACATTTCTGGTCATTATTATAATACCATATCACATTAATGTGTTATCTATACCTGATTCTATTTTATGCAGAGGGAAAAAATTAATACACCCAACTCAAAAAAAGTAGTCCTACATTTGTTTCTTTGTGTATATGAGAATATATTAATTCCCTCAAAGAAATAATTGAAGTCTGTTTAACAGTAAAATTTGTGTTGGTCAACTACAGGGATGACAGAGGTTCTGTTGAGCATTTCCAGATAAAGGAGAGCTTGGATTGATTAATTTCCATTATTAAGGGTACCAAGATTCAGCCTCCCTAGGCCTTTCCTCTTTCTCTATATACTTTAGGTGGTTATATCTAATTGATCATTGACCTTTTTTCTTGACAAACCAGAAAATCCTGAACTAGTTATATTTAAATGTAAAACAATGGGATGAATAATCTCTTTCTTACAAATTGGGTGGTCTGTAGCAATCAGACTTGAAAACTTTTTATTTCTTGGAAAAAGGCAGAGGCTGAGTTCTATATAGCAATGAAATAAAATTTGTGGATATTCCCAGAAGTTTGATAGTGGCATGTAAATACAGATCAGATATCATCAGGTGTTCTAAATGACATGGATATCAGAGCTCTGGTCCCCCGGTCTGGCAAAGGGAAATTGAAGTCTGAGATTTTTGAGTGTTGATCTATTTTTCTTCTTTTGTTGATTATTTCTCATTTTTTGATTAATTTTGCGTATGAAATCTTGACTCACAGTATAAGTCCAAAAATTATGAATGAAAAAGATGTGGGTAGGAGCCTTCTAGATTATCATGCTATAATATCATTTAATATTTGTGGTCCAGGAATGTAATACCTTATCACAGAGTTTAATCACATGAGTATTATTAATTCATTTCCTAAAAAATCATTTCCCCCTTGCATGGAGTTTTGAAATGGCTATATATAATCGAAGAGCAGTAATGTATCTTTAGGAAACCAAGTCATCCTGGAAAGTAAATACTAAATGACAGAATATTGCATGAATAATAAGTATGTAATACTGTCTTTAAGATCCTAAGGAAATAGCAAGTGACTAGATGAGATCAGGACAGTAGTTTAAATGCCCAGGGTTCTAGGAAGTGACTTTATCTTTTTGGATTTCTGCCTGAATTCAGAGTTGGCTGAATGAACATAGAAATATGCAATCAGATGCTGCACTGCAGCTGCTCTGTTTAGGGGACTCAAGAGCACATCTTTTCTGACTTCAAGTGGGCAGTAAATTATTTTCAATAATTCCATCTCCTGGTGCTTCCATAAGTGGTAGAGGAGACATTTGTAGTTGTTCGATCAATTTTTACCTGCTTAGGTAAGCCATTGATCACTGACCTGTGCTATGTGACTTTTTGCCAAACAAAAAAGTAAAGTGGACTTTAACATCCTTGTGGTGGTGGTGACGGGGATTTCTTCTACTGTGGTAGTTTTATGACTGCTATAAACTTTTTTATTTTTTTGGTTCGGTTCCAGTTGCACTTGCATGCTGGTTTTGTTCTGGAGTCTCTGAATAGAGTTATTGATGATAAGGATATGATGATATAAAATTATTTCTTAGAAGGGACTTTTGGACTTTTTCTATCATGTTGGGCCATCCAAATAAAGCAGGAAGTTATGAAATGGAAATTATTTGCTTTGTTCAAGGATTGATATGTATCAGTCTTGCTGCCTGTTGATATGCTCTTGTCTTACCACAACAAGCTTTCCTAAAAACGGGACCATATTCTGCAACAAATTAGTTACTTGGTATGTATGAAGAGAAAAGGCTATAATGATTTCCACATGTTTTTTTAACCTGGAAGGAGAACTAATGGATGTAGAATAGAATGGAATATTCTTTCACTTTTATTTTTAAAATACTTCAGAGTGCATTAGAATAATCACTTAGTTACTGGTAATGGAATGAGGATAAACAAGGCCGGTTTTATGGTATGGCAAATTAGACATCAATTATGTGGCCAAGCATCACTGAAGGATGCAGCAGACTGGGAATTAAGCTGTAGTGTTAATTGATTATGAAATCATTTGATAGCCTTTGGTTTTATTGAAATGATTCTGAGAGTGCATCATAAACTCAAAATCCATTATAGGAGAGGCACCACATTCTGTACTGAGGGTAATGTCAGTAGTGGGCCAACTTCTGACAACAGTGAAAAACTGACTTTGATTTTTGCAGCTATTTTGCATAAAATGATTAGGGAATTGTGCATCTTTCTGGCCATAACTATGAGTACAATTTGAATCTACATCCTTTAGTTTTACAACATGAATATCTTTGTTTCAGCCACTGGTATATCTAGTTAAATGACACGTACTCTTCATCTTTTATGTATATATAATTTGCTTCCTTAAATGAGAGGTAAGTGTGCTGAGTACTTCTACTTGAAGAGGCAAGATGATACAGCATTAGCTGATTAATACTATCTAGCCTCTGTGAAGGGTGAAAGCTACCAGTTTCTTTTAAATTTCAATTTAAAGAACACTGCACTTTTTGGTCTATTTTTATACCCTTTCCCAAGGTTTTTTGTCCTTGGGTTGCATGGAAGAGCACCAGATGGCAAGGTGGACCATTGGCAACCTACTGTCCCTTTGGGTGTTTCAATGTCTGTTCTTAGGCCAGATTTCGTGCCTGCTTTCCCAGGTTGCCCACTCCTTTTTTCCTACTGTATTTTGGTAGGTCTTGCTTTGTCTTCTTCTCCAGTTCAACCTCAAAGCAGCTGCACCTTTTTAATTTCAAAGTTAGAGAATGACTGCCATAAATTCATAACACTTAAGTTCCAAGTGGTTTATAACCTTCTAACAGCTTTCTCTCTTGCTGCTCCTAATGCAGGAGTCCCTGCCTTTTGCTCATGGAAGGTCTGACCAGTTTGACAGCCATACTTTTTTTACTGCCTCACCTCTGCCTTGCACACTTCTCTTTTTGCTGCTTTCTGCTTTTTTCTCCTAAGGCCATGGGACCCAGGGCTCTGGAGAAGTCAGAATGTAAAGATAAAAGGAAGGTGAAATGGGGAAAAACAGTAGTCTGCAGTGCAAAAAACATAAAGGGGCAGACTATAAATCTGCAGCACAGGTTGGGGAAGACAGAGGTGAATTACGTGGCCATTCAGGATAGCTGCACAGTTGTGCTCTGTGCAGAGTTTTGCTGTTTCAGGTGACTTTTGACATTCAGTTTTACTTATTTTTGAGAACAAATATTGTCCTAGGCACTACAGATAAAGTCCATTTTGCTGGGACATATCAAGAGGTTTCAAGTTCTGCTCAGGCAGCTGCTGGAGATTGGCAAAAGGGATCTCATTTTGTTGACTAACATGAAGAAAAAAAAGAAAGAAACCCTATCAAAAAACACACCATGAGAAACTTTTGTCCCCCCTAATTCTGCTGAATAATGTTACCTCTTCATATGAACTTGTACTGAGCCATAAGACTTCTGGGTGTATGGGATGAGGTGGAAGGCAATTGAGCCAGTCTGACATTATTTGGTCACTAGTGCATAAAAATACTCTTCTAGTGCCACTTATACATAGGTACCATACATTTCTTTAATGGTATTTAATTGAGATTAAAAAAGCTGTTGGAATGGATGCTGTGAATGCATATTAGGAATATTACTTAAAACCATAAGCCTTGATATGATAAACCATAACAAGTCTGAAGGACTCATAATGGCTTATCATGTCAATAAAATGCACTTAAAAATCCCCAAGTGATTAGAAGGAGCCATTTCAGTCTATTATATCAATTGTTATATGCTGAGAGCATGAGAGATTTATTTTTCTTTTCCATCCTCTGTTTAAAAAAAAAGAAAGGAGGAAATTAAATCATAATAAGCTATGCTCAAATAGAATCAAGGTACTAAAATAAACCCACAGAAGGTGATTTATAAATTAAGGAAGGCAGTAAAAATTTCTTTCCAAGCAGAGAATACTCTCATGTTACACTTTGTCTCTCATTTTTAAGCACCACAGGATGGATGATGCATAGAGTGTGTTCTTGCACCAAAGATGTTCCTGTTGAACTGGCAAGAAGTGTAAATTAAACATATTGTCACAAGAAATCAGACTAATTTTGGCACTTATACCAAGTGATGGCCTCCAGCACTTGTGCACGGGGAAAACTGAATTGACTTTGCAACCCCATGTGGTAGTAAATGCTTGGCAATGGCTGTAGCAGAAGAGGGTGGTGATATTTTCCTAACCTCATACTTTTCCTGACTGATTTTTCCAGGCATCTTCTTCAGGGGATGGAAAAAGGTTAAGGACATAACCCCCAAGCTCTTGAGCGTAACAGGGGCCCTGATGTTTGTTGTTACCACTCTGACAGCTTCATCCAGGGGCAATGGCTCTGAAGCAGCTGCTTGGGGGTGCACTTCCATCCTGGAGAAGGTCTGTCAGACTGTGTTTTCCCCACGTGTAACTCTGCCTGTTGTCCATTTGGTCTTGTCACCTGGACTGGCCTGTGAGGCTCATGTAGATCCAGCAGGCTTTGGGAGATGGCAGGAGGAGCTGCCCTAACAAATAACCTTTTGTGAGAGGGACAAGCTGATTTTGGAGGTAGTTACTGCACTGGTCCAGTGTGCATTTTAGCCAGGGGAAAGCCTTGTTTGTCAATTTACACAGCTGAGTCAGGAAAGCTTTGGATTGTTTTCTGCTATTAATAAATAAATATCCCTTATATCGCTTATTTGCAGGCTCTGAACTGGATTCCGCAGCCGTTCCGTAGCATTTCAGACAGACCTGAGCAGGCTCTCTGGGGCCAGCTTTGCAGATGGGTCTGGGACGGTCTTCAAATAGCCCCTGGGGGCAGATTGCTGGTGAAATTGGTGTCACGGCTCCCCAGGCTGGCGCAGTAGTCAGAGGGAGAGGTGAGGGCTGCTGAGCAGCTCGGTGTCCTGCTCTCAGCTGACAAGCTTAACCTCTGCGGCACACACGTTTTAGCTGTTTAATGTCTGAATAGATGGAGAGCATTCTGGGAAAGTGAATTTTTCTCTCCCAACAGTATCCCTGCTATCTCACTTGCAGATATTACATCCTACATTTAATGCAATCCTTCCAAACTGTCCAGCTTCGTGTTCTCAAAGCCTGAGTCGTTCCTCTTCCTACCTGTACAGAATTAACCTGTTCAGTCCTGCATCCCACTCACACGCTCAGGGCGCCCCTAGCACAGGGATGTGTGGGGCTGCAGATTTTGGGGGATCCTTCAGCACTGCTGCTGGCAGGCAGGAGAAAGAAAATAAACAGGTTCAGGAGTTGGAGAAAAATGAGCTGGTGGAAGCCAGGGGAGGGAAGCAGTGGCAAGTAAACACAGCTGAACAAGAGGAAAAAGATGTTTATGTGCTTGGTTAAGGTTTGCAGTGGGGGTAACTGCAAGTCTGCCAGGATAGTTTCTCCCCTCACAGTGCTGTGAACCCTTCACCTATTTACATGCTGTTATGTGTGAGTAAGAAATTTGGCATTATGCAATTTTCTTTATGACTGAAATGAATCCAGTGAGGTTTGGCAGAGGTATATGTAAATGGTTCAAAAGAGCCCCAGTTGGAGGCTCAGCTGAAATAACAAGGCAGAACAGGCACATTCCCACCTGTACATGCACACGTATGTACGTATGTGTGTGCAGTGCTGGCTTCTACCCAAGAGAGGAGGTTGCTAATTGAATCACCACTTGGCAGGGACAGCAATTTAAGAGCAACTTAAAAACATATATTGGATTAAAAAAGGAGATGGCACCCTAAGAAACACCCAGAGATTACATATCTCAAATTATCAAAGCTGAGGAAATGTTGGACACAGAAACACAGCCTCTGTGTTGTTAGTCAACATCGGGCTGCACATTCTGGAGCAATATTCCAAGACTCATTTTTCATTTTCTGATATCTTGCTGGGGAGGGAGACATCTAGTTGAAAAAAGTGATCAATAAAAGAACAAATAAGGAACAAATGCTAAGAATATTCAAGACAGGGTTTTATTGTGCAGAAATCTCTGAACAGGACATTTTTCAATCTGTTCTGTTATCTTTTCCATATTTTTTTGACAGGCTTAGGTTTCAGGCAGCCAGAAAGATAAAGTAATGTTTTAAAACCCCAAAAAATACTAAGATGCAGGAGAAAATAAGTTGAGAAAGTAGGCTGGGAATAAAAGAAAGCCAGCAAAATAAACCTGAATAAATAAATTAAAATTACCATATATAAACGTACTGTTTGGAGTTTTGCAATTATAAAATCTGGTAGTATGTCTAGATTTTAATATGTTGAACTAGAAGTGTTAAAAAAATTATGAACATTTAAACCCTTTATAAAAATGGCTAAATTTCATCTGTCCAAATGATCATAGCAAATTCTTTGAGAATGTAGGGAAAGACATTTATAATATTTTAGAGTTTTTAAATACCTTGCCTTTGTGTCCCCTAGGAACTTCAAAAAAGTGTTATGAGGGAGAGAAAAATGAGAGGATCATGTTTACAAGTATTTGTAAGGTGATAAAAAATAGTTGTTTAAGACAGAGTGCTTAAATACATCGTCTACATTCATCACATGTGTCTGCGTGTGCAGATGTTGTAGAGTTTATGTACCATGTAGTCCTGTCTTATTGCAGTTGTAGAAATATTCATGGCTCAGTGTGACTTAGGCACATAAAACTGTTCTTTAATAGATAATTTGTCTTATTTACCAAAGAGCAATACTTACACAACGGCGTAGTATCAGTAAATTAGTTTTTGCTTTGTTTTGGTTTATGCTTTGGGCTAAAAACAGGTGAAGCCAGGATAAGTTTGTTTGTGAAAGCTTGGTGAATACTAATGAGAAGAAAAATCCTCCCAGTCAAACTGAATAAATTCTGTGGATAGTATGAAGGATTTTCAGCGATCCATATTGTCCTTGGACTTGGCTGTTGCATTGTACTTTAAATGGAATTGATTGTGTGGTTGTAATGAAAGTAACGGATTGATTTCTATACAGAGTTACACAGAGTAAATAGAAAAATGTTCTTGTCTTGACCTGCATTCATAAACTAAAAATCAGTGGCTTTTGACCTAATCCTTAATAAAAAATGCAAATGAAATATAGGAAATTGGAAGGTTTCTTTAATTCTTAGAAAATCTACTGTTTATCAGGTTTTTCTTGTGTGCTTTCTTGGATTTTAATTAATTTTGTTTAGGAATTCTAGTAACTGTAATCTATTTTCTCTGCAAGGAACTTGTACTTTTTGCTGTTCACATAATTTTGGAAAATATATTTGACTCTTTCCTTTCTTATTATTCCTTTTGCCTTAACTACACAGCATTTTCCTTTATCTGGGTAGGATATTTATGACTTTTAGTACCTTCTCTGTTGAACAGTGTTAGCATAGCATTTTTGTGAGCGTGTGACCCATATATTTTTGGGTTGCTACTACATGCACTATCACAGATTATTTCTAAAAGATAGTGGTTTCTGAACTAAATATGCAGATTAACATCTTTATGTTGTAATAAAGGGAGGAAAGCTGTTGATTGAAATAAGGTGCAACATTCTTTCTATTTGAATAAGCCTAACAAATGTTTATATTATTGCAATGATTATCTCAGTAAAAGGCCACAGAGATATTTATGAGCAACATCTATTACTCTTTTCTTTTCTTTTTGCATGTATGAGATCGCGGTTCGGGCCCCAGTAAAATGCACAATCCAGCTGGTAAATTCTCTCATTGAGCTGTAAACCAGGACTGCAACAAGCAAGATCCGAGTTACTGCATTCATCAGTTTCTCGGTGAATTTTGTGACTTTATTTTTGGTGCTTAGAGTTTAATTTCTCGCTGAAGTAGAGCAGCACATTGTGGCGCCACACAAACAAGAAGAGCAAAACAATAGAAACCCCAATGCACCGACGGCCACCGCTACTCCATTGTAGCTTCCAAAGGCACTCTATTCTTCCCAGCCCACTTGATATCCTGCAGGTTGTGGCAGTACAATTCAGAGGAAAAGCTTAGACATTGAGCTTGCACGCTTTTTGACTCCATTTTAAACCCTTTGTTCACACCGGGGTGGCATTTTTTCACACCACATGTGGCAGCTTTGACTCCTATCCAGCTTGTCGTATAGAATCAAAGTCTGTGATTTCTTACATTCCCAGTGTTGTCTTCTGAGTTGCTATATTCTTTGTAGCTCCCAAAATATTACAAATCTTAATTTCAGTCATAGGTTTTCAAAGCTTTATAGGCTATGGGATGAGACAACTGTACCTGCACACTTAGATTTGGTTAAAATCAAAGCTGTTTGGGGAGGGGAAGAGCTCTTTTTCCCCTCCCTCTTCTTTTAAAAAAACCTCAACACTGGCAACTAAAAACTATGTGGTGAATTTGATATATATTAATTCTGCCTGATGTATGTTTTGCAGAAAAGAATTAAAATAATGTGTAATACTATATATCTTTGGATTTGTAAGTCATATGAGTGCTTGTACTTTGTTTCAGTATTAAAACATTATTCATCTTAAGAGATTCTTTTGTTGCACACAGGCATCATTGTGCTCTCTTTTCCCTACTTTTCCAAAGACAACCTTCATCTACAATTTTGCTGAAAGTTTTATGTGCCGTGTCAATAATAAATTCTACTTCAAACTAATTTTGAAGAAAACAAAACAAGTCTACTGATATGACTGCCCCTAAAATAAACATTTTTGAAAGCTTATTAATAGAAGATATATTGCTTAAATTGATGTCATTCAGTATAGCTAAAATGCCACTTGACTTCTGAAACAAATACTAAAGTATATATTTCTTACTAAGAAACTTTACGATGGATTGCAAGTGCAAAGTGACAGGGCAACAATAACATTTGGATAAAAATTGTCACAGGAATTAATGTAACTTGTACTTCACACTTTTTGATATATTTTTCAAATGATCAATGAAAATTAAATGGTTGTACAATTTGAAAGAACATTCTCAGTTCCATGTATATTTACAAATCTGTACATTCATTGTTGCTGGTTCACTCAGCTGAAGATAATAGAATAATTTCTCCTTGGCACATATGCTAGCCTGTACATTGACATGACACCCTAATAAATATTTTGACTCCAGAGCTGTTGTTTGTTGCTGTTTGTCAGGTGGTTAGAATGGTCTTTTGGCTGCCGCTCCTCTCGCGAACTAAAATATTAAAATCTATGCTTTCAATCCAGCAGCTTTCTTACTGCATCTTATACATTTTTCTGACTGCTTATTCTTTCTTTAAAATATAGTACTGCTGTGTGCTTAATGCATGCTGCTTATTCGCCAAAATCCACCTAATTGCTTATGGTGTTTAATAAATACTTACATTGGTTTTATGTTTGCTTTTAAGAACGGCATGAAATTGTATTACGTAAGAGAATAGTTCAGTAACTACCTCTAGAAAGACAAAACGACAGTGTTCTTTTCTGGTTTAGAAAATATAATTAATAATAATTCCATGTGCTTGTTTTTATGCCATTTCCTTGCTGTTTGTTTATGGAACATTAGATGTTAAGTTGTTAAATCGTCTTAACTGCTCTGACATGTAGCAGCACTGAATAAGAGAAAGACTGTTCCAATTAATCTTTATTTTTTATTTCAGTCCAAAATCTCAAATATATAGACTAACCCCTAGTAATAAATATCCTTTTAGAAACACAGTTTTATTAGCTCTGCTCCTAAGCAGTTATTGTGTAATTTTAAAAACCCTAAATATATGAAAATAAACATTTAACTCATGGTTGTTTGAGGTTTTTTTGTCTGTGATTTTTCAAAAAAGATGAACACTCAAAGAACACATTTAGAATCCATGTCTAAAAATAGTTTTATTTTGCAAACTGAATTATAAAAAATTTATAGAAATGTTCTCTGAGATCAATAAATACTTTAATAAAATTACATTAAAATGGAATTTTAAAAGTTACCTATTACTTTAAAAAGTAATTAATCTAAATTAAAAATTCTGTAGACAAAATGGGACATTGTTTATTTCTTTTTTGCCAAGCATCTTAGCATTTTCTGCAGTTTAACTAGCTAAAAAGTCCAGGCATTCTGAATACAATTTTAGATCATAAAAAAAGAGTTGTTTTATGAAAACTGAAACTATAAAAAGATTAAACCTTTCAGAATGCAATACAGTAATTTGTGCTAAGCACTTTTTTTACAAAGCATATTAAAAGGAAACAAACATAAAATACTCATGCAAGTTTACCCATTTACTGTTTAAATATTAAAACAGTGACTCAGAAAAGCAATGTACACACACTAAGCAGAAACTTGTTTTACTATCACAGTTATCTACATCTAAACTTGACATCACACAGCATTTTTAGAAGACACTCAAGTATGAATTTCTCAGAAGCAAGACAAGTTCAGTAAGTGTATCAAAATTAGTTTACCTACTTTCACAGCGCATAATTACTGAAGAAAAGGCATGATCTTATTTCATTTTAGTTTCATGAAGCAGAAATATAGAATAAGCATTTGTTAATATCCATTCCAGAAAATCCCAACTTTTATTTCTCCGCATTTCTTACTTTTCCCCATGTTTCTTCAGACCCTCTTCATATTATTTCTTCTATTTCCAGAAAAGAGAAAGTGGGGGGTCGGGGGGGTGGGGGGAACCCCAACAACAAAACCCCACAAACAATCAGCAAAAGCATAATTGGTTTATATTGCCTTTCAGCTTGTGGCCTGTCCTTGTATTATTAAATCAGATCATACATACTCCCCTAAAATTCAGCTTGGAGTAATCCTCTGCTACTTAAGGCTGGATGAAAAGAGTACTCATTGTGAATTATGTTTCATCTGTCACAATAACCTTCTTTATTCTTTAGTGCACCTCCCCTTTGCCTGCGGCAATTAGAGAAAATAGGTATGCCTTGAAGTATGAGATAGTGGTATCTCAAAAATATATATACTGATGTCATATATAGAAAACCCTGGGTTAGCAGCACCCTGAAGAATATATAAGCCCTTTTTGATGCAGTCCAAATTTTGTTAGAACAGAGTAGAGGCTCACATATTGTACAACGAGTAGGTGCTGATGGCTTTCAGTAGATTATTGTTTTTTTGACAAGCAGTGATCAGAGATTTTACCGTTACATCAAAAGAAGAGTAAAAACTTGCTTACCGACTGATATAATTTTCCATGTTAGCTACAATTCTGTTTGGGTATTTTTTTAATTCGAAGGTGTTAGAAAATCTTTTTCTTCACTCTTCCCTGAAATTCCTGGAGTTCTGTTGAACTCTTTGACTGAACATTTCAGCTACAGTTTCTCAGTGGTTTAGCCTGATTTTCATAATTTCTTGCAGTGGTGCAGACATTTAACTGTTTCATCTTGAAAATAAAATACATATTAAAAAAAAAGGTTGACCTGTGAATATCAAAAATGTTTTTGCACTAGTACAGAAGAGCAAAAATCCATGTTATCAGAAACTCATTTTCCAAATTTTTTGTCTTTCTGTATCAAGAGAAAAAAATAATATAAACTCTTTTAGGGTTCTAGTCACCACTGCCAGGTTATTTTGTCTATTAGAATATCTGTCTTTTCTCTAAGACTATCTAATTTATTGTATTTAACAAACAAACAAAATGCAATTTTTTTTTATTTTTTACTTTCTGAATTTATCTTGGAAGCTTTCTAAGTTTACATTTGTTTTTCTTCTGTGTTATTTTTAAAGCCTTATGGCAGAAAACCTCCAGTCAGTATCTTGTTTTGAAACCCCTCACGATTCTGGGCTGTTCATACTGATTCCAAATCAGCCTCCCTTGCACTTTAAGGGGGCTGATATTCAACTGGGAATGACTAAAAGAGAAAGCACCTTTAAAAAAAAAATTAAAAATTAAGTGCTAAATCAAGCAAGTTAAAACAAATAGATTCTCCTATGAGGCTGGTCTAACATTAAGACACCGTTTTTAAAGTTCCTGAGAAATTACTATACTACAAAAACCAACAATACTTGTGAATAAAGGAGGAGAGTTTGGCCCACTGCACAGGTTTGGGCACAAAAGTGCTTGCTAAGCTATCTATTTCACACATGCAACGACAGAAGGTTCGATATTCATTCGATCGATGACTGAAAAGGCACAATGGCAAAATCGGACGGACTTCTTTTCAAATACAGATCTCCGATGTCCCCCTACAGTCTGCAGTCGCACGGCTGGTGGTGTGGCACAGACGGAGCAAGGGTTACATCAAGGCTGTTCTCTGGACCGTGCAAACGGTCTAGACCAATGACCTGCAGCATCGTGCCCTTTGAAGAAGAGGCAAGTTCAGTCACGACGAAGAAAAATCAAGGCGTACCCCTTTTAACAATAGGGAGCAGCTCGTGGCTGCAAAGAGGTAAGCAGGGGTAAGCAAAAAAGGCATCTGCTTCCATGGTTACAGGCCAAGCATGGGAACCTTGCTTTTGAAGGGGGACGGTTCTCAGGCTCCCTCACAGGCTATGTCATGCATTCTAAGCAAAGGCAGGTTGAGCTGAAATCCGCAGAGTTATTTCAGAGTAAAATGATACGCGAGCACATGGCTGTTAGCAAAAAAAAGTCACATGACTGTTTAGAAGCAGCCTTGCACTGTTTCTGAATCGAGCCTTTCGTTTGGGGCAGTTTCTTCTTCTTTTCTTTTTTTGTTGTCTTTTAGTTTTTTTTCCTCCGCTTTTGCAGCAAACTAAGAAAATTCGGAGAAGATTTATACAAAACAAACATTTGTTTGATACACAAGATTCTGGCTATTCTCCTTCTCTAAAGTGAAAAAAGGTCAAGGGTCAATGTTTTTTCGTGACAGGGCCACAAATCCTTTTGTTAGCGTAGCTTTAGCAAATGCTATTTAAAATAAGATTTTGCTTTTCTTTCCAAGTGCACATTATTATAAGTTTGACAGAGTATTAAAGAAATGAATTTCTGTCTCTCTGCAATAACTTTTTTGTTCCAACATTTTGCCAGGTTTTTTTCTTCATTTTTTGGCTCTACAATTCCAGTTTTTAAGATTTGCACTTCTAGACAAGACAACTGAAAATGCACACAAAATCAACACATAATAGTCCTGCCATATTCAGGGGGGGAAAAAAAAGAGAATTATCTGCAGGCACAGGTAGTAAAAATGTGATCAGTGACTATAAGCCTGTGGTGTAACCATTAACCTTTGAGAATCGTTATGTTTGCACTTGTTTCTTTATGCTTTGTTATTCCTTTAGCTGCGACGCGTTACATTTTCTCCTGAAAAATTAAAATGTGCAGTGTATTTGCCTTGGCATAGGTGTGCCTGATTTTTAAATTGTGTTTATTACATTTGTTCTGTGATATTTTAACTGTTTGTGGTTGTTTGTAAATTTTGATGGCTTACTATTTTATTAGAATTTTACTGTTAAAAGAGTTTGCTTTAGTAGCTTCTGTTACATACTTACTATGTGATGGTCTGTATTATTACAAGCTACAGCATTTGTCTTCTTATTATCAATATGAGATTAATTTTATTCCAACTATTCTTGTTAAAACTGGGGGGGGGAAGGTGACAGGGGGGGCAGTGGGAGGGAAATATCTGACAAACTGTGGAACAGAGTTAAAAGTTCCAGAAACACTAATAATTACTCACATCATTTCCATCAGTATTTTTTCCTGCAGTGACCTGTGGTACTTGGTAGAATTTGTATTGCTATCCTATAAATGTAATTAATATTTATGAGTGTATCGAGGGCAGTATTTTCTCAGGGTGTATTCTGAACTTTTGTTGATCTTTAGGACGGTTTAACTCCAGACTGAGGACTGTGTATTTGAAATGAAAGCATGTGTGTGAACTAAATGTAAGTTGCCCTCAAATAACAACAGGCTTTTTTGAAAAAAAGTTTTTGGCCTACCCTGCACATTTATGGGCCAAAATTATCCAAGAAAAAACCCCCAGATTTGCATAGGAAAATATAAACATGCACAGGAAAATATAAATATGCAGCATAAGCAATTAAATGTTAACAGTAAAAAGTAGGAATCCCATTATCTTAAAATGGTCACAATCTGGACTAATTGGATTCATTCTGGATAATTTATGCCCTGCATACTAATTCAGTTTTCAGCTGGACTTTGACATGATTGCAAGCTGTACCTTTTCTCCAGAATGTCCATTAACTAGTCCCATTACCTTAAGAGAAGAATCTGTTTGCTGATCTTTTGTGTAAGCTGTTGGATATAATAAGACATTTTGATATTCCTGCTGAACTATAGATGCATGTTAATGATGGCAGCCATTTTCATATACTCACTGCAGTTTACAAAATCATACACTGTGTGGAAATGTTTTGTGTTCAGCCTTATTGAGGCTATGTGAAATCCTCTTCATTTTTATGACAATGCAATGATAAATTAAAAGATTAAATAATCTGTCATATGTATGGCATAAACAGTGCAAAAGACAGTGCTGTTGTATTTGGTATTCAAACACTGCTTGAAATTATTCTCGTGCTAATAAAACATTCAGTTTAATTTTTTTTTTTAAAGAAGGAGATTTTCTATTGGAAGGGAGATTTTTTTTTTAAGTGGAAGGCTTTCCTCTTGTCCATTTTAATGTAATTGATAAAATAATTTCTAGATTCACAGAAGTCTGCACAGTTTACCAAGGGGAGGATCTGATCTTAATTATATTTGTGATCATTTCTTGAAATAATTACTCTCCTCCTGTAAGGAGCTGAGGAATGAAAGATGTGTAAAACTTGGTGTTGAAGGGAAAAGTTGCATCTCCATGAACAATGAAAACATGATTGTGAAACCATTAATTTTTATTCCTGTTGGTGTTGTTGTAGGGTGGATTTTTACCATGTGTTGATGTCTTGCCCCAAAGTACACATTGTCCTCTCCCTCTTGTGTTGTTGATACTGAGATTCTGAAAAAAAATTGGGCTGTTGCTTGAGCCATGTGCCAACTTCGCACCTGGTTCATTCAAGCTAAAGTTCAGGCTGCCAGTTTGAGGCCTTTTACTTCATTTCAGCCAGTGGTGACTAAGAGCCAGAGATTCCTCTTTATTTTTCCCTTTTGGGCCATTCATTTAAATGAAGGAGTAAATAATCTAAACATCGTATTCCCCTTCTTAAATACTTTAAAGATCCTCAAGAATCACCACTGTTTTCTAACCTCCACTGTGATATAGAAGCCAATTCAGCTTCTCTGAATGAAGGTAGAAACCAGGGGGAAGGAGGGGTTTGTTGCTTGTTTTTTAATACTGAAGATTCCTGGATGTTGGGAAGTTCTGTGGTTTGCATAAAAAGGGTTGTCAGACACAATTTCTTTCATAATCAATGCAATTCATGCCTTTGTTATCTTCAGAATGAATTTCTTTTTTTTTTTTTTTTCACTAGAGAAGTAGACAAAGATTTTGCATGGTTTGCTCTAGGCAAGGTTTGCTGTGTCACCAGCTTATTTTAGGGTAGTTTTAGATTGAATTGCTCACTTGAATGAAAAAAAAAGTGTCATCTCTGTCATAGTATGCCAAACGAGGACAAAGAGACCATGATACTCTTGCTCAGTGGAGATGAGAGTTCTGCAGTTTGGGACCACCTTTAAGTAATTTGCACTCTGGCTTTAAGCAATTTTGACGCTGTACTTTTTTATGATATGCAATAATGCTGTAAATCACCATTTCAAGGACAGTAGTTTATTGTGTTGCACATCCTAATAATCTACTAGATAAAGTAAAGGCAGCAAAAACCAGATGAAACCCCAGGTTTTAATCTGGTGATACAAGATGAATTACAGTTGACTGAAATTTAATGAAAAGGCACCTTTTAAACCCAAGGTTTCTAAAAGTGCTTCCAGGTTAATTCCCACTAAAACTCCTTTGATTTTCTTCTCCAGATAATCCTTTTCTACATTATCTTAATGAACCAGAATATTCAAACCTGACTGTGACTTGCTAAGAGCAAGGACTTGGACAAACCCATGGAGCAAAGAATCATCAAAGCTTAAACCACGTGTGTTGCAGCGGGGATTACTGCAACACGCATATATCAAACCAGGAGTCTCGTGGAAAGTGAAGTATATATGGACAGATTCGTGGTAGATGTTTCAGAGGTGTTTATTTCTCCAGCCGCATGGCTGGGGCTCAGCTCAGGAACTCTGCAGTCACGGGACCCGAGGGTCCTTGGCGTTATCAGCACCAGGGAACCCAAACCAACCAATGGGGAATGAAGCTGACCAGGGGCAGGGAAACCCCGTGTCTCCCCCCCAGGGCCCCTCTCCCAGGGCTCCATGGCAGGGGGAGGGACCCCAACACATGTGATTTGAATTTTGGTAGCATTTGAAAGCCTCTAGACTTTCCCCCTCAAAACCAAGAGCATTGATAGATCAGTTAAGTCAGCAAAAGTTATTTGGTTTTGGTACTGTACATGGATTTGCTCTGTTATGAACTTGGGAATGACTAACTGCATCAGCTTTGATTTAAGGTACAAAAAAAATTAAGTCTCTCTGGCTCTTGAGTATTCTTCTTGGTCTATAATCCCCACCACAAAAAGCATTAGAAAGTCTGATTAAGTTGTTGCCCCTTATTCAAGGCTCCTTCCAAATGCATTGAATATAAATAACAGATGCAAGATGAACTCTGAAATGATCAGAAAGTCACATTTTCTCACTCAGTGTCGTAGTTCCGTGACGTTTTGAAATGGAAGTTAGTCTGATTCCAGGAGCATCTCAAGTGTATGAGGTTCTTTTCAGGCCTGTCGTTTTCTGAGCCTCTGTTGTTGATAAGTAGAAGTCCCTTTAATGCTTATATCCTGTTCAAAGAAAAGGAAGCTTTAGCATTACTGAAATAATGTTAGTCCAAAATAACCTGATATTTCTGGTAGCTTTTTAACAGAGACATGTAGAACAATGGCAATAACAGCTTTGTTCTTGTGTAGACCCTGTCTAAGTTAAAATCACAATCACAAGTCATATGATCTTCGGGTAAAAAATATTTATTGCAAAGAGCTGGTCATGCCAAGGTTCATAAAATAGTTTTGGCAGGAGGAGACATGAAATATCACAGAATTACAGAATATTCTGAGTTGGAAGGGACCCACAAGGATCACCAAAGTCCACCCCTAAAGTGAGTGGTCTATACAGGGATCAAACTCATGGCCTTGGCAATATTAACACCATGCTCTGACCAACTGAGCTCCTCTCAGGGTCAAGACGATGTTGTTCCAACCTCCCTGCCATGAGCAGGGACACCTTCCACTAGACCAGGTTGCTCAGTGTCCCATCCGACCTGGCCTTGGACGTTGTCAGGGATGGAGCATCCACAGCTTCTCTGGGCAACCTGTGCCAGTGTCTCACCACCTTCATAATGAAGAATTTCTTCCTGTCCTTACAAGCCTTTGTAAAAAGTCACTTCCAGCTTTCTAAACCTCTTCAAGTATTGAAAGGCCATAGTAAGGTTTCCCCCAAGCCTTCTCTCCTCCAGGCCTGCCAATTGCTATTCTATCATCTTGTCTTCATAAGAGAGTTGCTCCAGCCCTCTGATCATCTTTGTCGCCTCCTCTGGGCTCTCTCCAATAAGTCCACCTCTGTATTGTTCTGAGAGCCCCAGAGCTGGACACAATATGCCAGGTGGAGTCTCATGAGAGTGGAGTACCGGGCAAAAGTCACCTGCCGGCCACACTGCTTTGATGCAGCCCAAAATATCATTTGCTTTCCGGTCTTCAAGAAGATTCATTGTCCTAAAGTAGAAAACAAGTAGTAAATAATGGAAAACAAGTAGGAAACATGGTTGCTTTTGCCTTTCTAACATTTTCAGAAGACCATTACAATGATTCTTCTTACTTAAAACATGCCTTTTTCTCAGCATTTGCTTCTTCCTTTTTTAATTTCTTTTTCATATTTGATTTTTCCGTTCCTTAACTAAAGAGTTAGTTGTGAAAGAGGGAGTTTTCAGGAATAAAAATTGTCTATTTTATATATAGATATGCCTATGGTAAAATTATTACATCCTGTTTCAGAATCAGGAGTGGAAATTTGCCTTGTATTTGTATCTATTGAAGAGCTCTGGAAGTTATACATTACTGATAAGAATTATTTGTGAAGAAATCTTGTAATGCATGTACGCTTGTGAGTAAGGTACTTTGCAAACTAGAACAAGCATCCAAAGTTTTTTGCTTAACAATATGTGAAAGAATACATAGTAGACTGCAAAATGAGACCAGTCATTTCAGAAAAGAGATACTTTGAAAAGATCAGTGTATATGATTAATAATGCCACTGTCAAGGACATGTTCATGAGAGTTCTGACCCAAGAAAATAGAATTTTCATCAAGCATGAAAAATCTGATGGTTTTTGGTTTATGAAGGGCATGATGGTTGATGGTCTGACATTAAAAAAGTTTCAGAAATTTCATTCTGAAAAAATCTTTCATATTTCTGTGAAACAAGATCCCTTTGAACCTGCTGTGACTGGGGTTTTGGGTCTGAATGGTAATCCATTTCCCTTGTAGTCCCTTGGCATGCATCATTTTTGGATGTGTGAGGCTAGAGGGAACATCCTACTTGTACTCTTCAGTATCTGTTTATGGACATCCTGTCCATGAATTTGTCCATGAGCCTGAACTATCTGGAATTGAATCCTTTTGGCATTGTGGTTCAAAAAGTGAAGTTGTTCGGTGTTTGCTCTTCTGAGAGTTATTCTGATTTTTGGTTTCTGAGCACCAAGTAGGATAACAAGTGTTCATGATAACTTCTGCTTTGGTGAGTAACTCTACTTTGAATTGTTTGTGCAATTGGTGAAATGTGAAGAAAACCTTCATGACTTTGTATTGGCCAAATCAAACTCCTGAGATACTCAGCCCAACATGTTACTTGCTGCAAAACCTGTTTATCTGTAAAACCTCTTTATCTGTACTAGCACTTCCTTCACGAAGGAAAGAAAAAGTGGTATAGTGGTTACACTTTTTTCTCTTTTATAGCTTATGTTAGGAGGATTTCTGGTAAATTCTTGAGATTCAATGGTAGTCAATTTTTAAATATTAATCCACTGTGAGATCATATAGTACAGTAACTAACTTTATTTGTCTCTGGAGGTGAGGGAAAGTATCAGATTCCTTCTGATTTTAATCTGTTCTTTGTGCAGAAAAATTCTGTAATCATTCAGCTGGAGAAGATGATGATAGAAATATATATTTATGCTTGTTTTTTTTTAAATTTTAATGTTTATCTTTTACTATTCAAACATTTCAAGCTTTTTGCTTAGAGGATGCAGCTAATGAGGTTCAATAGAGATGACAAAAAAGCATCCTGCCTACTTCCCCAAGTCTACATCCTTTTATTTATGATTGATTAAAATTCAACATATTTTGAAATACCTGTTCCTCTTTCTCATGTGCTAGTCTAGAATATCAATTGTCAAACTGTAATTCTGTCAAATCATTACATAAGCACTTGGTTTCTGAGGGGAAACCTTGGTACCTCTAGTTACTGCGGGTTTTAAAAGTGTACTAGAAGAGCCATTTTCAATATGTGATTCGAATGTACCATCAATGAATAATCCAGAGCAAACTTCATAACCAAGAGACGATGGGGAATAGAAACAGGATGAAGTCTGAAAACTTAATTATGTACATGGTGATGATCACTTCTGCTATTATCTGCTATCACAAGATTTTTTAAAGGAAACGAAGGAGCTGACTGTATTAATAAACAACAAAACAAGCTCTTCAGCTGATTCCGTCTAGCTCTCTCCAACTGAGGCATTTGTTTAGGCATGGTCAGTGAAGAGTATTTCTAGAGCACAACAGATTTCATCCAGTCAGAATCTCTAAAAATAAATCAGATGAGTCATGCTGTGAAGTGTCTCTCTGATTCTAAAGGACCTGCAGTGACTAGCTCAGAGATGCTGCTTAAAACTAGGTAAGAGGAATTTAATCCAAAATAACTGCAACACCAGTGATCTGATATGTCCATGAGCAAGTTTATGCCATTTAATGTAGTATCAAGTTAGACCTTTCAGGTAATGAAATAAAATTATTAATGTTTCCATGTGAGGCACCGCAGCAACCTCCCCAGGAATTCCGCCAAGTATTCGGAGTGCCCAGGTGTAGGAAGCATGAACTTAGGTGTAGCAAACAGAGAAGCAATGGGACTAAAACAAACAGTGGGAAGGGAAAGGTTATTGTGAGGGTACTAAAAGTTTTTATTTCTCTTCAATAAAATAAAGGTCAAGAGAAAAGGTACACAGTTGGAGCAGGACAATTGTGAGTGAAGGAGAGCAATCTAATCTGGAGAACAATGCTGGGACAGAAATAATTGGTAGAAAATCAGACTGGAAGTTAGAAGATTTCTAGCCATCAAAGCAGTAGTATTCTGGAGGAGACTCCTAATCAAGTGGTCAGGTTTTGTTTTTCCATACGTGCCTAACTGTTGCAAGGTGGAAAATGATACATTTATGAAAGGGAATGTGAAACACGGTTGCCTCTCATACAGGAGCTTGGACTGAGTATGCCACAACTCTGATCCTAGAAGGCGATGTGTATGCATGACTGCACTTATTGAAGTGACAGTAATTATGCTGTAGATATGCCTATACTATCAATGTGAATATGTTGTGGTGCTTCTTTAAACTTGTAATTAATACTAATTGAGCTCTCAGAAACTGAAGGGTTCCTCGTTTAAAAATCCTGTGCTTTCTCTGAGTGTAACAACAGTTTGCTAACTTATCCCACTTCTTGAAAAACTCCATGCTAATGAAAGAAAGGCACTAAATATGATCTGTTGATTACAAACAGCTCAGAGGATTTCTTACTGGGTAAGATAAATATCTTTTGCCAGAATAGTGGTTCTGCTGCATGTGTTTTCTCTTAGTATTGTATTTATTGTACTGGACATGTGATTGTAGATTAATACTTTCCCTATACATTCTGTTAAATGCAACTTTGTGTTTGCTGTGAAGATGTTAGTATGAATGAGAAAAAATATAGGTTTTGTACATGAATTCATTCTATATGTTTTCTAACAATCCACAAAGAGAAAACAGAATTCTTGGGTGCTAAAATTCAGTCTAGGAAGAGTTGGTTACTTTATAAAAGTAATGAAATCGTGAATTTATTTGCATGCAAAGCTCAGCACACAACTAAATGTGCATCCAGCAAGAGAGTCCCCCCAGTTTGAGATGTGCTGAAAGGTTGTAGGGCCTGCAAGACAGAAGATGTTGTACCACCTTACTTTGTTGTTTCAGCTACAGGTATATGACAATTCCCTTAAATTTGTAAACTTGTTAAAGTTCATCAAGTCTTGTAAAAAAAAAAAAAAGCTACCTCTTTTTTGTCTTTATATTGTGTATGTGTGGGATATAACACTATGTCTTTCTTTGAAACAGGTTTCCTTTTGGAATACCAGGTGAAACTCAGATAGTTTATTGTACGAGTCCTGTATCCCTGTTCTGATGTGCTGTGTCTCTTCCAGGTGTACAGCTGCCATTCCATCTCACAGCAGGACTGTGTTTGCTGCTCCACAAACTGCAGGTAAGCCCTGAGCCCACTGCCCAAAGTTTGTGTCCCAGTCACCATGACCAGCCCCTGGCACGTGAAGCTGAGGGCAGGGCAGCTGCTCTCCATCCCACAGCGGCTTTCCCAGGACAGCGAGGGGACGCTCCCTCTGCGTTTCAAATGGCTCCCAAGGAGCTCAGTCATGGTGCCTCTCCTCACAAAGCAGGGCTGGGTTTTGAATCAAAATGGGGCATTGGACCATGTAGTTTAAACTCTCAAGGTTTTACATTTTGTGCTGTTATACTCCCTTGCATTTTGTCTTTGCAGCAAGAAATTGTTTTTATTTAATCCACTATTTATCTTCATAGCAAGAGTGCTCATTTCATGAAATGAAGTATCAAAATTTGTGCCTTTTACCAGATTTAAATTTGACCAGCTTCAGCTTTGAGCCATTGTTCCATTGTTTTCTGCTGGCAGTTATAGGTGGTATTTGTTTTCCTATGATTACTGCTACATGTTTGTTCAAGTCAGCTGAAATATATCTGACATCTCCCAAGACTTTCACTGTAACGTGTTCTCCAGTATTCAGTACTTGTGCCTCTTCCTTCACCTCTATTTTTCCCATATCATTTTCAAAATATGCAGAATTCTCTAAATGTAACTGTAGGATTATTACTGATGCTTCAGTTGGAGGAAAAAGCAGTTGTCTGTCACTGCTACTTCACCATCCCTCGGAACATCACACGGTTGTGCTAAACTTTCTATGCTGGGACTTTATGTTGAATGGTGAATGCCTGTGTTTACTCTGTGTTTACTTTGTCCTCTTCAACAATGACTCATTCAGTTTCTCCTTCCAAGCCAAGGATGGATTTTGAGTTCATGGTTATTCACAAAGTTTTGCATTCTCCACTTCAAATAATTTTGGTTAGGTTCATACTAAAGATTACTTGATACCTTTATTTTTCCTCTTCCTTCAGGAAGAGGACATGTCATAAGAATGACTTATTTTTATGGTGGATTCTGCTCATCCTTTCAGCTGATGTGAATATATAATCTCAGAAGCCATAATGAAAAGTTTATGAACAGGTCTCTTGAACTAAAAAATATCTTGAGAACATCTTCAGTTCAAATGTCACTGGTTTGGGATACTGCTCATCCAGGATACATCCATGTAAATGGGATTTGCATTTTGGTATTAAAAGTGAAATATTCAGAAATATTACCCATGAGTGTGAAAGACAAGTATAAATGGCTGCTTAATGTTTAATTAGTAGAATGTAGTTATATCACTTTTTGCTTTATTTTTATGGTCTTTTCTTTCCATTACTGTACTTACTTGTATTGTATAGCTAGAGAAAATTTTACTCTACTTTCTGCTGAAAAACAACATGGGAAGAAAAAAAAAAGGGATCTAAATCCCTGCTTGTAGGATGGTGGAAGCCAGCTGTCCAAACAGACTGCATATTTGGTCATAAATTTATTGGAAGAGTGTGTTTTATTAATAAGAATGTGCGCTTTTGATATTATCTTTGCAGTCAGAATAAAGCTGAATATAAACCCAGTTAATCACTCTGAATACTAATATTAGTAGAATGGGAGGGAAGTTCTCTTTTTATAATATGGAACATTTTCTTCTGGAAAATTTCTTTCAAAAAATTATAAGTTAAAGAAATGAAAAGGGAACAATGATCTTTTGGTTAGAATCAACGGATCAGTTGCTCCTAGAGCTGGATATCCTACAGAGCAGTCCCCATCCACCAGATTACATTGTTTTTTATGGTGTCTGGACTATGTTGACAAAAACTTTCCTGCTTTTGCCAGTAGAAGAAATTGTCAGCTCCCATATTAAAGGCAATTTAGCCTGTGTATGTAATATGTACTGGCTGCAATATTTTTGCTGCAGATGTTACCCTGGGCTTTTATAAGTCAAGAAATATGCACACTGAAAACTTTTGTCAAAAAATTATGCAAAAGGTGTTTATAATTTCCCCTCCTTCTTTGGAGTCCTTTAGTCTCTTTAATCATTAACATATATTGTAAAAGTTCATTTATTATGCAGTTGAAAGTTACCCAGTTATTTCTGTTTGGGAATTATTCTTGGAAAAAGACAATGATTGGAAATAATACCTGTACTTCTCCAATTTGACAAAATTACAGCACACTGAAAAAGAATAATATGGAATGATAAGTGTTTAAAAAACGTTGTAGGATATACTGATCAAAGTTGAGCTTAGCTATTAGTAGAACACTTTTCCATTAAATAGAAGGAAACTGAAATAACTCTACTGTACCTGTTCAAAAAGCCAGCTTTCCTTCTTAAGGAAAACCCCAAATATATAGTATGCCATTGTTTGCTGCGCCTGTGGTGACCAGTTCAGGTTATATTAAGTTGAAGTTACTGCCATCTGGTGGGGAAAAGAGTGTTATAGCCCAACCCTTGGCAGCATTTCTGTCAGGATTACATCCTCTGCACCTGTGTGAATGATGTGTTCGTGTGTCTATAAACAGAGATAGATATATCTATATATAATATTAGCATTTTGTTGCTGATTTTGAAAGAAATTTCAAATATTCAGTGATACAGAATGACCTGCTGAATTGGAAATTAGTCAAGTGTAGAGAAATATGGGAAAGAAAATAGGTATGCAATATGTGGGCTGTGGTCCTGCCAGTGTGCCCAAACTCCTGGACTAGATTAATACCAATAATCACACAAAAGCCTTGTTCCCAGAATATTTCTTCACAGCTGGAGATTTTACACTTTGCGCAGTGTTTCATGTGGCACTTCCTATCATCATTTCATAGAATCATAGAATGGCCTGGGTTGGAAGGGACCTTAAAGATCATTTAGTTCTGACGCCTGCCATGGGCAGGGACACCTCCCACTATCCCAGGTTGCTCAGAGCCCCATCCAACCTGGCCTTGAACGCTTCCAGGGATGGGGCATCCACATCCACAGCTTCTCTGGGCAACCTGTGCCAGTGCCTCTCCACCCTCACAGTAAAGAATTTCTTCCTTATCTCTGATCTACACCTGTCAATTTGAAGCCATTCCCCCTTGTCCTGTCACTACATGGTCATTCTCTCCATTTTTCCTGTAGACTCCCTTCAGGTACTGGAAAGCTACAACTAGATCACCCCAAAGCCTTCTCTTTTCCAGACTGAACAACTCCAGTTCTGTCAGCCTTTCCTCACATGAGAGGTGCTCCATCCTGCCGATAAATTTGGACTCTGCATTAGAGATGACCACTAAACAGCTGCAAAAATATCTGTGCTAATTCTGCCTCCATTCTTTGCTTAGACTTCCTCTTTGGTGCTGCAGATTTGGTCCTCCTTGACATATACCTATGTAAACTATTGCCTGTTTCTTGAAGGATCAGCCCAACAGGAATGGAATCATATGAGTAGAACATCAGGGGAGTCTGTGGGGCATTTTATGCATATTAAATTATTTAGGTTTTCTCGAGCTAAAACTCTTACATAGGATGTAACAGTTAGTAAAGTGAATGAAAAGTGATTCTTGTATATTTTGTTTAAAATTATTTTTCACTTGGTTGGTCTTTGCTGCCTGTTGTCATTCTTTGTTTCTTTTTGTCTTTTTCCTTTTTCTGCACACTCTAGGAGCCAGAATCCTGCCCAGATAAGATCTGTCAAAAGGAAAACCATTGACCTTGTAATCCTGTCATTCTGCTTTTAAGACTACATTGCACATGCAGGTGTCTGATTTCTTCATAGGCTTTAGAGGAAGTACTTTTTCATGACTTTGCAATGTCATTGCCTAATGGTTTTTCAAGGAGACAAACACTTTGCACATAGCAAGGCTCTTACTGGGAAGGTTTCACAGCAAGAGTGCTGGGTGGTTACATGAACACATATTAAGTGCTTCGAACTCAAGCCCACAGCTTGAACCATCCAGTGCAAAGAACTCTCTCTGACTCAGTCTAGTTTGTGCAAAACAGAAAAGTGAACAGCTTTCAGGGGAAAAATGATCCCTGGTTCTCTCTTCCAGCCTTCAGCTCAACATAAAGTTTACTTTGAGCTGTATGAAAGGAGCACCTAAGTTGATTATCTCTTGATTACAAAACTGGCTGCTTTTTATTTTCTGCTTCTGGTAAAATGACCAGCAGTGAAGTGTTTGAAATCTCAGTGACACTGATGTGCAAGCCTTCTGGAGTATCTTGTTTTTTTTGTATACTGATGTCTTTTTTTTTTTTCATTTTCCTCTCTCTTTCCCCTTTTACCCCCTGCCCCTGGATAACTTCACATGTTTATTTATAATCACCATTTATAAGCAATTTGAGTGCTAGATGGTAATTGCTCTCTATGCTTAGGATAGCTAAACTGTAAGAGAAGGTCTTGCAGGAAAAGATGAAATAATGAGTGACAAAGTTAGGAGGATATATCTTCTGAACCAAAAATGACCATATTCTAGAGTGTTTGTTAGGGTGGGATAGAGTTTAAGGCTATATAATATGAGTTATAAAGTCAGAATGTGGAATGAATTGAAGTATCTCAAATTTCACTTCTTTAAATCAAAACTGTTTATAGACATGTCCTTACTCAATGAGAAGTTGATACAGAAATGAGTGAGTCCAGCTCTTTGAGTTCATTATGGAGGAAACCAGAACAGAGCACCACAATGATCACAGCTACCTTTACAAATCTATGAGGAAGTGGATGCACTTTTCCAGGAACACTGATTGATAGATGTGATATTTGTATTTGATAATTGCATCTCCATTCTTGGTTCAGGACATGCCTAGATAAGCTGCTGAAAAACCTGCTCTCAGACCTGCTTCAGATGACTCTTTGATCTTCATTAATGACGTGGACAAAGGGATTGAGTGCACCCTCAGCAAGTCTGAAGATGACAACAAGCTGAGGGGTGTGGGTGACACACCTGAATGATGGGATGCTGTCCAGAGGGATCTGGACAGGCTTGAAATCTGAGGCCATAGGAATCTCATGAGATTTAACAGACCAAGTCCAGGGTGCTGCACCTGGGCTGGGGCAACCCGCAGTACCAATCCAGGCTGGGGATGAACAGATCCAGAGCAGCCCTGGGAGAAGGACTTGGGGGTGCTGGTGGGTGAGAGGCTGGACATGCCCCAGCCGTGTGCTCTGGGAGCCCAGAAACCCCCGTGTGCTGGGCTGCATCCAAAGCCCCGTGGGCAGCAGGGCAGGGAGGGGATTCTGCCCCTCTGCCCCGCTCTGCTGAGACCCCACCTGCAGTGCTGCATCCAGCTCTGGGGTCCCAGCACAGGAAGGACAGGGACCTGTTGGAGCCAGCCCAGAGGAGGCCACCAAGGTGATCAGAGGGCTGGAGCAGCTCTGCCATGAGGAAAGGCTGAGAGAATTGGGATTGTTCAGCCTCGAAAAGAGAAGGCTCTGGGGTGATCTAATTGCAGTTTTCAAGTACCTGAAGGAATCCTACAGGAAAGATGGAGAGAGACTGTTTACAAGGGCTTGGAGTGACAGGACAAGGGTGAATGGCTTCAAACTGACAGAGAGTAGGTTTAGATTAGAGATTGGGAAAAAATTCTCCTGTGAGGTTGATGAGGCCCTGGCACAGGTTGCCCTGAGAAGCTGTGGCTACCCCATCCTTGGCAAATGTTCAAGGCCAGGTTGGACGGACCTTTGTGTAACCTGGTCTGGTGGAAGGTGTCCCTGCCCCTGACAGGGGTGTTGGAACTAAATGATCTTTATGTTCCTTTCCAACCCAGGCCATTTTATGATGTGACTTCAATATCCCTTCCAAACTCATTTATTCTGTGATTCCATTATATGAAAACTTAGCCTTCTAAAGACAAGATTTTCCCAAAGAATAAAGATTCCAGTATGAGATCATACTTATTGAAGGCGATGACTGGCTGAAGCTACTTTTAAAAAATTACCTTAATTTTGAGGTAGAAAATCACTGCAATGAACACAGTTTATGCACACTGAAACTTTTTAGACCCTTTATAAAGCTTGTCTCCTCAGCCTTTCTAAGAACTGTTTGGGGTGGTTGGGAGCCACTTCCTATAGAAATTCAAGTGGAAGGCACAATTCTTTTACATAGCTTTGTCTCTGACACAAACACAGAAGTATGTATATGCATTTACTAAAATAATAAAAGAGAAGAAACCTTATCAAAACATGTTATTTTATACTTTGTTTTCCCCTTAGAGAAAGAGGAAATGAACCAAGTGTGACAGACACTACTTCTAGTTCTTAATAGACTGCTGAGGGTACCTTGATAACCTGGTGCTAAAGGTAGTAAAAAGACTATACTTCTAATAGAACACTCAATATTTTTAATGGATGTCTTTTTTTTTTTTTTTTAAGCAAATTAATTTAAATACCTTAGAGCTTTCAGACTACCAGTGCTTTATTTGAAAATTCTGTGTGATAGCAATCTGAAGATCAGTAAAATGCAAACAATAGTTTCTGAAATCATCTCTGGTTTAGAGGGAACACCCTCTCTCTGGGGTAGAAAAGTAATTTAGTGTAGGACACTAAGCAATTTTGGCTGCTCTTGAACAAATATCTCAAGTAAAACAAACTCTTCTGTATTTCATGCTCTTCTTATTCCTGTAATATTCAGGGAACTTCAAATCTTAAGTTGTTCAGGTTAGTTTAATCTGAGAAGCACTTTAAATTGACATCTTGTTTTCTACAGATGGGATTAGGTTAAGTTTCAAAAATGTGTCACCATGATGATATTCCTTTCCCTAGAGTGTTGCCCTTCCATTTAGAGAGGGATGCACAAGACCTCTAACTTTTATTTTACCTGATTTTTAGTCTTGCATCTTAATCTAGAATGGTCTTTATGCTTCAAATTAGTGTTTTATTTATGTACTGCTTTAAAACTGCTGAACAGAAGATGTAGGATTGAGATCTTTTATGCAGTTTATGTTTTTATTTTGCATATCTTTCCCTGCCCTCAGAATCAGAGACCATTCTGAGTTGGAAGGGATCCACAAGGATCATCAAGTCTGATTCTTTAGTGAGTAGCCCACTCCATTCCTTATTTCCAGAGTACTTAAGGGAAGTACTTGTAGTATCCAGTGCAACACCTGAGAACTCTCACAACTGAAGCAGAAGAAAATAGGGGGGATGTGTTTTGAAAGTACAGAAATAGGTACTCTGAAAAACATCAGTTCATTAGCGGTTTGTTTCAGGTGCCCAAAATGAAGTAACCTTGATAATTTTCTGCCGGTTAAATGGAAGTGCGATGGTGCCTTCCCACACAATGATCACACATATGGATGTGCTGTGTTCTTCTATCTAAAGTGAAGAAGTTAGGACAGTATTTGCCAAAAAAACAACTTTCATAAATTAATAATTGCATGTGAAAATTCAAGTAATTTGAAACGTATCTTCAGTAAAGGAGTGATAAGACCAAAAAGATGTGCTGAAAAGGTATTTAGACAATGACAACTGCTGTTCCTGGGCACTGAGCAATGTCTCTATTTAGATTATAAATTATGTATTGTCCTGGAAAGACTGTTTTGCAATAAGAATATAAACCAAGAGTTACCATACAGGATTTCTTTTTTTTGTTGTGTTTTTTTTTTTTAAAATGTGTTTTCGTAGTAAAATATGTGTGTGTATTATATATGAAATGTATATCAATGTGTCTTTATATCAAACAGCAAAACCTCGTATTTTGAAGCTACTTTGAGGTTACAAAGTTGAGCAGCAGAAAATAGCCTATAAATAGGCACATCTGAAAATTAAGATGTATTATATTTTAAAATTTTTAATATAATGAATGCTTTGATGCATAATTTTTCTTCTCATGAATATTATATTGGCACTCAGACATAAATTCTAAATTTTGTCTGCACATGATTACTTTTCCAAGACCCTTTGGAATCTGTGGTTTTCATCAGCTTTACTATAGGCTTAATTTTGAGAATCTTCTTAGAAATGATGGTTGAATATGATATCAAATAAAAATTTGGAAGAAAACAAGTTTGTTTGTTGGGGTGTTTTGAGGTTTCAAGTCTTCCAGGAAGGTTATGTTCCTTACTGTAAAGTTTAGTATTTTGATTTCTGAATGGTCTTCAAAATTTTGTGATTTAATTCAGCTCAGCATAGTTGTAGTGTAATGGGTGTCAATAGAATGATTTTTAAGGGATTATTTCAAGGTCAATATGTTTATGCATATATAGGCTCTAACATCAGCATGCTATAAAATCTCTACAAATAAATGCCTCATCATTTTTTATTGTTTTTTCCTTTATTCACTGGTATATACAGAGATATCATTGTCTTATTCCAGAGTGATCTTTGTAATTATTATTGACATGGCATTCCAACTTTGCAAAACCAAAATGAAGGCTCACTCATGAAATAAGTCATGGAGGAAAAATGAGGAACCATTAAAAGAGTAGGACATTAGGTGAAAAATGGAAACATTTTATAACCTAAGTTAGGCACTTTTCCTTCTTTATTTCATTCACAAGAAGGTCACAGTGCAGAAAGAATGGGAAAGTTTGATCGTTTGTCTGATTTTGCTGAAGAGCTCTTTTCATGGAAGACTGCTGAATTTAGAGCTCTGAAAAAACAGACCTAAATGTAATCTAAATGATAATAAATGTCAGTGGAAGAGGACACACAGCTGGCCATGGTCTAGTGCTATAAGCAGTCTGAGCATCCATTTGGCACAACTGTTCTCTCAATTTTTGCAGTTATGGTAAATAAAAATGTTAAAAAATCATGACATTATGCTGAGAGAATCTCTGGTGGGAGAAAGCGATAGCAGGCCAAAACACAGGTAAAGTTGCTTTTACAGCTGTAACTCTCTAGCACGATGGGAAGCATGTGAAGTAATAGAGAAAAAACTCAGATGGGTTTGAGCATAAAGGTTTGTCAAAGGCAGAAAAGGATGACATGACATAACTGACACATAATATTTTGAAACATTTGGTTGAGGATAAAGATGAGAAAGGCCATACCTACAAGTATCCTACCTATAAAAGCATAGAAGGAAATTCATTAGTCCTATCAGTGAAGGCCAGCTGTTAAAGGTTTTAGAAAAATTGAAAAGGATTCTATGGAAGAGACTTCTGTGAGACCAAGTTTTAAATTTTTGTTTTAGTGATGCACAGCTTGAGTCGATGGCCAGATGTTCATAGAGAGATAACTGAAAAGTAGTGTTTTTAATTTGGATAGAGGAATGCTCCTTCTAAAAGATTAAATAGAGTGGGGGATGGTATGAGTGTGTGAGTTGCAAGCTGGCTGTCTCCATGTATACTTTACAGACTTGAAGTGTTGCATATGTTTGCTTTTTCACTGATGTGAGTGACATCTAGTTCATTTTTTGATTGATCTTCTTGGAAGCCAGGTGGAGTTTGAGAGACATCTAATAAAAATGAATTAATCAATACTTGCTTTATAAGCTAAGAAATATTTACACAGACTAAAAAAAGTCCCCTTCTTAATGTTAGGAAGACCAGATGAGAATTTTCTAGAGGAAAGCTGTTTCCTTGAAGAGTAAAAAATAAGTTCTGAATAATGATTAATGAGAAAACATGTGAGGTAGTTTGGTTTTAAACCTTGTGGCATTGACTGTGCAATCCTCTTCATTCTGAGCTGTTGGGAAATGGCACAGACAGTGAGATGTGGGGCAGTACCCGGTGACAATTTGAAGGAAAAACAGAGCAGGTAATCAGCCATCTGATTTACCAGCAATTTTGTGTTTTCATGTAGATAGCCAGTGCTGTTTAGAATGGGAAAATGCCTGGTGCTGACATATATTAATCCTTTCAAATGGGGTACAGAAGATTGCTGGGTTTGGGTTAATTTTTCAGGAAGATGTTAGTGTAAATGTTAGAGAAGAGTTGCTTGTCTGTTTTCAGCAAAGCTAATTTTCCAGATCTGAGCTCTGTTAGCTTCAGTTATTGGAAGTGAATACCAGATAACCACAAAAAGCACAAGAATTCAGTGTTTTATAAGAAATCAGTTCGAATTCATTTAACTGCATTTGGTTTCATTTAACTATATTTGAAAACTCTAAAGCTGAGGCTAATAGACCAGTACCAAACTTTGAGTCTTTCTGATTTATATTAAACATACATAAACTATATATAAACAATTGGGTTAATTTTTTTTTTTCCTTTTCCCCTGCCCCTCTCTCCCCTCCACCCAATACGGCAAAATATCCAGTCCTGGCAACAGTGAGACGATTACTTCGTTTCTTGTTATTGCTTGGCTATCCAAATTCACTCTCAGCATCCAAGCAAGTTATTCCACTGTGGCAAAGTAAAAAGAGTCTCAGCTGCTTCATTGATGTTTTTGTGTTCCTTACATTTAAACAGATTTTCAGCATAGTTCCACAGAAATAATGGGATTTAATTTCTGTATCCTTGTGTGAGTGGTCAGAAGGTAACTGAAGGTGGCTAAGGCTATCAGCAGCTTTTATAGCCTCCATTTCCTTTACAGAGGTTCTTTGGGAGCAGTGAGCAGTACCACTATTCAGTAATTTTCAGGAGGTTTGCTCTCTAAGGGAAGTAGTATAAAGACCATGCTAAAGAGACAATACAAAATGTGAAAAGTCAGTATAGGATGTCAGTTGTATGTAAAACATTTTTTAGTTTGTTGCGTTGCTGTGCTGAGCTGTGATATACATTTGGGTGGGGTCGCTTTCATCCTAGAAACCAGTCTTGGCATTAGCTTCTGTAGGACTCAGCCAGCTGCAGTCACCTCCAGTAAGAAAGAGGAAAGGACTCTTGGTTGCTCTGCTTGTGGGCACTGAGGACATAAATGCAGAGACTGACTGATGGAGTGGCAGATGTATTCTGGATCACTGCATTTTATGAATATTGTATTGTTCCAGTCTTAGTTGTCATCTGTTCTCTATCCTTCATCTCCTCAGTGTTTTCATAGATAACAAACATTGTCCAGAGGGACTTTGGAAACATATCTCATCTTTGAACTTTGTGTTGAGTACAAGATGGTCATCTGAAGCTGAGTGTGTTAACGCTTTGAAGATACAGTGTTTAAAAAGCATAGGTAGGAACTGTGCTGAAGAGGCAGAACTAAAATAGAAAATAGGATACTTCACTCAAGAGTAGTGAAAACTTGAAGCAGCAATAATGACAATCATAGGGGAAGCTGCTGTTTAAAATGAACAACATCAGCCTGGATAACTGCATGACACTGGAAGCAAAGAGTCTTTTTTCTTTTATGGGGGAAAAATGCAGAATGGCAGAAATTCATCATTTGAGGGAAACAAGTGAAAGAGACCATTGACTACTGATACAAATATTTTTAAAGCCTTCTCAGAGCACCCTGGTGAGCTACTGTGTGATTTCTCTTCCAGATTTTCAGTGAAGTCTGGGGGTTGCCTATTTTGCATTAATTAAGCTATTTATGGCTTTTTTCACCTACGTTTATATAAACTTATACGACAGGATTACTAGACCTTTTTTATTGACTTAGAGAAAAGTTAAAGGAAGGAAGGAAGGAAGGAAGGAAGGAAGGAAGGAAGGAAGGAAGGAAGGAAGGAAGGAAGGAAGGAAGGAAGGAAGGCTGAGATCTTCAAAGTACACACCATAAGGAAAGGTTTTGGTACCTTGCTGGTTTATGTATCTGTGGTCTGAGGGTCAGGTGACAGCTGACAAAGTGGTCTGGACTTGAATTAGGGGTTCAATCTACATCTGCCATCTTAAGGCTGGTGCCATAACCAGGAAGTCTTCTTTTTGAGTTTTTGTTGTGTTGATCATATATTCTTCCTATAAAATTAGTTTCAAAGTGCGTTTGCTGGTGTACTATAATAGTTGCCATTTGGCTTGGTATTTTTTTTCCAGATGGATTTCTCTAGAATATATGAAAAATTTTTGCCAAAATAATTAATTCAAGATTATGTCCAAACATGAATAGAGAAAAAATTCCAAATGTGTGGATGCTAGCAGAGGAATTCTCCTGTGAAACTTTCCTTTCTCATAAGAAAGCAGTTAGAGAAATTCAGCTTCTCACAGCCTCTTTGTGAAAGCTTTCGTTCTCATGCAAACTGGATGGACAACAACTTGCAGGTGTAGAAACGGTTTACATTCTCTCAAACTGTTGTTGGAATAAGTTTTCCAAAACAGATTCTGAAGATTCATCTTCTTTATAGTTTCTACCTCAAATTAATTATTATTTTCTTACAAGACAGTGTAAGACAAGACAATTCATGATGCAGGTTGAACTACCTGACCTGTTAATAAAAATTGTATAAAGTAGGCAGCTGTTTTATGGTTTGGGGGGAATAAAGACCAACTTTGTCACAACTTTATTTCCTGCACAAAGCACATTGTTAAACTCTGAATAACTGAACACTTTAAATTCAGATGGACCCCTTTACAATAATAATGCCTTAATATTTTAGGTTTCCTACACCAATTTTTGCTGGTGTGAACATTATGGATAATTATGAAAATTTTTATATTTGGAAAACTTGCTTGCTGTATGCAATGGTTATTAAAATATGTTCTGTAGTATAGGTGAAGTAAAGATGAGTGGCATAACACACCTAATAGCTATTTGGTGGCATTTCCTAAGAGGAGATGTAACCTGAAAAGGAATGGTAGAATTCTAGTTTCCTTTGTTGATAAAGTTTGTTTCCTAGAGCAAGACAACAGAATTACTACAGTTGTACCAATGCTGTACTACATTCCAATTAGTCTGTCTTTAATGAGGAGAAAAGGAAGGAGCAAGGCAGTGTGATGAGACTTGCTGTTGCAGCAGCCACTATTAACTTCTGAGACCTTTATCTAACACTTTTTTCTTCATTCTCCAGCCTAAAACCTTCATAGCCATCTCTGGTCTGTGGTGTTTCAAGCAGACATCTGAGCTGCAAGCCTTCATCCAATTTGCAGATCCCAAACCTTAAAAAGTATTAAAAATTAAATTAATTAATTAATGCATGCTTTTAATTCAAATGTACATTTCTGAATCCATCCAGCACAGACTGTGGTATGTTTACATCCTTTGCCATGGAGCATCTCTAACAGAATAACACATTGTATAATGTCTGTATGCCTACACTGCACAGAAGATGAGTTTTGCTTTCAGATGTGTGCATTTGGCTTGTGTAATGTAAGAAAATTTCTTCTCAAGACAAATATGCCACTGCTTGCCTTTTGAAAAATACTCATGGAAGGCCTGAAAGGGTACAGAGAAAATTTTCCCAGCACAAACAAAATTCTTGTTATGTAATTTCTTTGGCTTCAAAAATCAAGCAAGCTGTTTGGGTCTGTACTGGGATTTTGAACCTGCCAACTCTGACAGCTCCACATAATCATGTAACTGTTGTTTGGTGGTGTCACAGCAAACCTCTCTGCTTAGTTTGCTTCAACCTTGTCCTCCAGATGAGATTCAAAAATTTCTTCCTCTTCAAAGGTGTATCTGTCAGCAATTAATGTGAAAGTCATATCATCTGTGCTCCTATAGAACAAGCTACATATGGTTTTTGTTATAAGTAAAAAGTAGGCAAGATTTTGAGATTATGAATAAAAGGAACAAAAGGAGAAGAGAATTTCAGGCCCTTTTGCGTAGAGATTTGTGAGGTTTTGGTTTGTCAATATGGCATATAAAAATATTACTAAAGTATATAAAAATTTATAGTTATTTGTAAGTGAATTCAGAAATTTTTATGGCAATTACTCTAAATGTTTTCTGTTCTGAATCATGCACATACCACCATTTCATAAAAAGGGCTTCATTAAAATACTTACATGTGGTGCTGGGTGGGTGAAGGAGGAACTTATTTTTTACAAAATTACTTTTTCTACTTTTGTCTTTAAAAGGTGCTGTAAGCAGCAGTTGTGTTATATACAATTATAATAATATTCTAGGCACCCCGCCATAGATTTCAAATAAATATCTCCTTGTTAAATGTCCTTCCCAGCATCCCAAAATGTGATTTACTTTTAGCTCTTTTAAAAGAAGTAAGTGTCATAGTTCTAAATTAGTATTGTTTTATCTTTTCTCATTTTCTAATTACCATATTATTCTCCATAATTTTATTTATTCCAGATTAATTTATTTAACTTTTGGTCAGTATCCTCATCAGCACTGTTTAATATCTCAGGAGACCAAGTCCTTAGACCTACTTTAAAATAAACACAGGGAAAGGTCCTTATCAGCCAAAAGTTGGGTTTTGGTTGGTTTGTTGCCTTTTTCCGGTTTTAAACTGACTAAACTCTTCCCACATGGGTGTGCCTCTAAATCCTGTCCAAATTAAACACAGAGATATAAAACCAGTATGCAAACAATAGCAATAGAAGTGCATCTTATGTATCCCTTCTTGCTTTTCTCCATGAGGATCCTTAAGTGTGGCCTTCAAATATTCTAGAAGAGAGAAATGCACTTAGATGCACATCCTATTTTCCCATGTGACCTGTTTTGATTAGAGTTTTAATTGTAACCATTTAACAATAGAACACTGGTTCCTAATCTTCCTTGAAGTTGTCATCTTTGGAGGGATCTTGATTAGAAACATATTTTAACCCATCAATTTCTTTCCTTAATTCTGGGGGGAAAGTAAATAGTGGTTCAACTTGCTTTTAGAACTTTTGATCTCTAAACATACATGGTTATGTAGCTTTTTCCCATACTCCAAACTGGTCCTTTAAACCCCTTCCTCACCCATCCAGAGACTATGTTGCCTGTCTTACCGTTATACTATTAATACAAATAATTTTCTCATTGTAATGATAGGAATGAAAATAAGACCTATTCCAAACCCTATAGAGCTGAACACATCATATAGCTTTTTGTGTAAAAGTATAATCCATGAAATTGTTAATTAACTTCAGGAATATTAGTTTAATCTAGCTGTGAATTCTCATTGCAGCCAACATCAAAGGCATGAAATTAGTTGTAGTATTTCTACATGTGTGTATTTGTCTGTAGGCATAAATACATGGCAACTGAAGGTTTCCAAGTCTTTAATTACTGTTTGAGGGGCTTTTTCCTCCTCAAATGTGATATGATCAGATCCTGTACTATTGAAGAAAAGCAGCAAAAACCAGAAGCCTTAGAAGATGTTGATAAACAAGTAACAGAACAGTCAAGATTTACTTCCTTACTATGACCACAATGATTTCCCAGGCTGGTATATAAGTGGAGTTTTGGAGGACTCTTGGACAGTTGCCACTAGTTAAGAATAAAATCATTCAAAACGAGGAATAATCACAAATATTATGCTAAACCTTTCAAATTATCTAGCCATGGTATGCTGGAAGGAGAAGGTGACTGTGCATTATAATATTGCAACTTTTTAAAAGAAAGTGCCTGGAGCTGACAAACCAGATTGGTGGTTTTTAATGAAAGCGAATACGGTTAATCTGTGTATACTTTCATTGACAAGGTTCTGCACTTAGGAGTACAGCACAGATGGTATAAGCAATGAATACTTATGTCTGACTGTAATTGATCCTATCAACAATGACATACCTTTAACTGGGTTGTATCACTTTACGTCACATATGGTTAATTAAGTAAGAAGGGGCCAAATACGCTAAGGAGATTTTTATGTTTATACTTAGGAAAACAGTCTAGACAGGTGTTAATGTAAATGAAGTTAGTACTTGTCAAAGGTGAAATTCTCCATATGTAGCCCTGCTTCAGTCTCCAAATAAATATAATTTGGCTATGTCTACATTAGCAAGTAGTGAGGAGCAATAGGACCTGATCTGCAGAGTGAAACAGTTTGTGCTGAGGATCCTGCTTCCCCCACCGTAGGGATCAGTGGGAGAAGGGAGTTTGCTTCAGTCTGGCTCTGTTCTGATCCCACTGACTGGAGGTCATGGCTGGGTGCAGTCTTGGAGGGGGTCATTTGGCTTAGGTTCATTCCCTGTATTTACTACCTTATGTGTATCTTGGGTAGTTACATTTTTTCATCTTTAAAACAAAGCTTTCCCTTAATTTCCAACATCCTTCAATCTCAATAGGAAGAGCTTTTCTTCCTGAAATATTCCCTCCTTGCATGCTTCCTGATTTGCCATCACAGACATGAATTGTCTTTCACTATGTGTAGGTGTCTGCCCCATGATGTAGTAGAGTTTGTTACATTATTTTTTTGCATGTGCATATATTTGGATTGGCCCTTAGCTGCGTAGTCTGTCTCTACTGTTGGAAAAATTACATGCCCTAACTTCTTTCCTTTTATGGACTGTATTTTCTACTGCCAAGCACACCTTCCCTTTGCTTTGTCCAATATGGAAAATTATATGACAAAATACAATTGATGTGTTCCAATTCTGGTCCTGGAGATCTCCACAGGTACAAATTCTTTATAGCAAAATTCCCTTATCTCTGTATTCACCTTATTTCTGTGCTACATTTGAAATTATCTGCAATAGTTTTACCTGTAAGTCACTGAATGTGTAGTTCAGCTTCCACATCAGAATCCACTGGCCACAGCTGGGTGTCCCAGAAGAAAATCTCAACCATTTTCTGAGATGCACCTACAGTAAATGCTCTTGGCCTTTAAATGACTGCTGAACTACACAACCTCATTGGATGATTTTTCTCCCAAAACAAGTATTCCTGCAAAGATTCTTTTCTATATTATGAAAAAAAAAAAAAAAAGAAAATTTAATCAAACCCTTTCAGACCTTACATGTACTGTTCTAGAAAGAACAATGTTTTATGCCACCCAATCCTTCTCTTTAATGTCAAAGTAGGTTTTTGTTTTACTTTTTTCTGCTGGACATAATTTTACTTTTGCTTTTCCCTAGTTTGTTCCCCTTCCTTTCAGAGCAAAATCCTGTTTCTGTCTCTCTTCATCCTTAGCCCAATTATATGTTCTGAAAGAGATCTCTGCTTCACCTCATGTGATTTTTATCAACTTTTCCCCCTTGCAAACATTCAAGCAGCTGCTTGAAAACCTTAATTTTTCACTCATGAAACACATACTTTGTGGATGTCATGCTTAAACTTTCCCATCCATCCCAGTGGCTGTGTAATTTCCACATTTTGATTAGCATCATCAGTTTTGGAAACAGAAATGTTGATGTCATTCTTAAGCTGACATTAACTTAGCTGTGATAACCATTAGCCTATTGCCAACATTTGACTGATCCAACATTTCTCTGAACATTGTCAACATAATAAATTGATATGAAAAAGTTGTGCTAAAAATTATTTTAATAACACCTTGAATTAAGCAGTCTGCTTATTTATAAAGTGAAAACATACACAGTTGCTTTGGTTACTATTGCATTCAGATTTAAAACATATAATGTCAGAAACGTTATGAAATAGGACACACAAGATTATAGTGGTACATGGGATCTCGGGTATACTAGAGAACATCAGTTACCCAATAAAAAGTCCAAACTCCTTCTACCCTTTAAGAAACTGAGGTTAAGTAATTATGTGCTGTCATAGAAAGGATTTTTTTCCAAGAGAATATAATTTAATATGTTGAAAAATAGTTGGTTGTGTATTTCTCTTTAACTTAAAGACTAGCTTAAGCATCACAGAACATTGACGCAGAATTTAGAAATAAAAGAAGTAAGCCCTAAAAAGGGAATAGGCTCCTAAAGGCACATTTTCATTCCTGCTTATTGTAGACTGTTTTAGATTTAGCTCTTTTATTTCCATTTGTGTTTTTATGCCTAAAATTAAAGCAAAAGCTCTATTTTTCTTCTTCTCTGTAAATTTTGTAAAAATAGCTGGCATTTTGTCAAAGCTTGTTGTAGTGTTGCTTGTACACAGTAAAAGAATAGCAAGCATAGCAACCTAAAAAAATGGACTGAAGTAAATCAATTCCAGATTTAATAGGATGTTTTGATACACAGCCTGGAAAAGAAAAGATTTTGGGGTGACCTAATTGTGGACTTCCACTACCTGAAGGGAGCCCACAAGAAAGATGGAGAAAGACTATTTAAAGGCACATGGAGTGACAGGCCAATGGAAAATAGCTTCAAAGTGACAGAGTCCTACAATATTGTTATTTCTTTCAGATATTTTTCAGACAGCTTTTAATCATTTCCTAGTTGGACTGCTTGCATACTATAAAATATGCACTAAAGTATCTTGATAAATAAGAGTTTAAATTGAAAGTTTTGGGAAGTCTCTTAGTAGTACCTGAGCTCTAAGTATTTCAAAACAACAAGTCCTAAATTCTATAAAACACTTCTTTATGTTGTGTTACTGTGGGTTCAATCCTTCTGTGCCTTGTTCCCATTGAAGCAGTGTCTCCACTTTAAGTTTCGAAATAACCTGAGGAATAATATCAGCCAGAACCATCAGCACAGTGTAGCACTATTTCTTAAGGAATGGTTCATGTATGCTCATAAGAGGCTGGCAGTGGGGTGGGAGGGGAAAATTATTCTGGTATAATTTTTCTTCCATGGGAAGTACTTTTTTTTCTCTCCTTAAAGATGACCACTTAATTGACAAATCCTTGTGAGTCTTGTGATCTTTGATACAAAAAGCAGGTTTGTAAATAGAGCAACAGACACGTGGGACAAGTTTCATATTTATATTAGATTATTCTGTAAAATATTTTGTTGTTCATGAGTAGCAAAATCACTCTACATGTATATGTTATCAGATGACACAAAGAAACTATGAGAATGCTATCAAAGTTGAAACCAAACATTATTAGCCATGCTACAAGATTTTCTCTGCAGTGCTTATGAAGATAAAAAAAGGTCAATTCAATGCAAAAGTACAGTCAGGAATAAGAGCAGCAGCTTTTGAGTGGAAAGATAAGTCTGTGGAGGTCATTAACAAATAGAGGAAAAACAACAAGCATATTTGTCTATTAAGCATTTATTATGATTTATTTGGTGCAATATGATACTTGTGTTCCTTTGACTCATGTTAGAAAGAGTGGAAATCTGGGAATTACATCTATTTTTAAAAAAAGTAGGCTCAAGTAGCCTGGCTAATCTTAAATACTATTCCATGTATCTGTTAAAGATATTGTAGATTTGAAATTTACAAAATCATTAATTTTGCTTTGTCATATTTTCTCATTTTGTCCATTCTGTTCCAGTAAAAATAGAAATATTTTCCCAGTATTGTGTGTGTGTGTTGATAAGTAAACAATTGATAGCAAAATAAGGAAGGCTTTTACATATATTTATATGTATATATATTTATATACATACTTGTATATATTTTTATATATAAATATATTCTCATGAAGTTGCACGTGCAGTTTGCTTTTATATACCTTTGTATAAAAACAACTTCCACCTAATTATTAAGGGAGTTCACACTGTTTGAAGAGAGAAGATTCTTTAAAGAACTGATAAAGAAAGGAAATAAGTAAATAGAAACAGTGCTAAGAAGAAATATCTATAGGGCCTTTAACATTTGTATTTATTGCTCATCAATTCTGTCTAGAAAAGAAAGAAACTTCATGTGGAAATCTAAACAATTTTGTTAAATGAAATATTAACTTCTTAGCAGGTAAAGGGAAGGGCGTTATAAAGCTTCAAAGCTAGATGTCAATTTTAATTAAAAAAAAGCAACAAACCCCAAAATCTCCAAAATTTCCCAACACATAAAATGATGAATAATAGTAACTGGTTAAAACAAGATTTTCTCAGAACTTGAACATGAAATTTCATAATGTTTTAGGAAATAATTTTTTTTTAGAAGTTGACACCTTAACTCAGGCTCCACTTTCACAGGCTTCTTCACCATTCCAGCTTCTCTCCACCTTGAGTCATTGTACCTTGGTTACATTTTCTGCATGTAGCTGCAAAAATCAGCACCTCTTGTTCTGCCAGTGCCTTCTGCCCTCTGCTTGATTCCCTTCCATTAACAAGAATGTTACTGTTGTGCAGCAAGATCCCTAAAACCTCTTCTTTAAAATACTTTTAAGCTCACTTACAGTACAGACTCCACCAAAATGCATAATGTCATCGCAAACATGGAACTGCCATTTATTGCAATGTTTGGCAATTATTTGTGCTGTTAATTCCAAAGTGGTCCATTTTAAAGCTTTGTGATTCGCAAGGAATAAACTTAAATTTCATGAGTGAACTGAAGAGGCAAACAAACTAAACCCTTTTGTTTCTCATTTTCACCACTAAAATTTGAAATTACTTGGTTTTATTGGTCTTGATTGTATTCTGTCACAGTACTGCATTCACAGTCAGCTCTGGAGGCTGCTTGACTATGGTCTGCAGAATGGTCTTCCAGGTTCTTAGTTTCCAGGACAATTCCTTTGTGTCTGCCACCATGCTGAAAGTGTAAATCCGATGAGTAATAGACTCTCGCCCCATGTTTATAAGATTTAGTCAGGAATACATCAATCCTGGCAATGCCCCTTTTATATATTTTCCAAATGGTGAAATAACTAAGTTTGGCCTATAGCAACAAAAAAGGAGTTCTATAAAATTGCATACTGACGTAGATGGCCCTTAATAAATGAGCAAACCCCTCCCCTACACCTCTAGTTTGAGAAGGAGCAGGTTTGTGGACTCTTTCATTAAAAAAAGTAGTTCATAAATCATATGCAGTTGACTAAATCACTAAAGTTGCAGCCTCAGGACTTTCTTTTATGTATGAAGAGAAGTAATTTCAGCTATTATATTCATATTTCAGTCATACATGATTCATAGTCTTTTAGTTTACCTGAAATAACATTTTTCAGACTACAGTAGTCTTTTGTCCTTTTTTTTTAATATGAAAATTAAGACTAATACAATGCAGTACTCAGTACAGGAAGGAACACAGTAATGCTACGTTTGGAAATTGAATTTACAGTTGCTACTTTTTGTCCTGTTTCCTCCCTTCCTCTCTATTCACCCTCCCAGTCCCAGTTTTAGCAAACTGTTTATTGTTAGGTATAAAATAAAACAGTGTTTATAGTTAAATATAAATTTAAGTGAAATAAAACATCAAGTTTAGAAAGTCACGCTTAAATACATTAGGGTTCACATAAAACCTAAAAAATATCTTTTCAAGATACTGATGGAAGAACGGTCCCAGAACTGTTTGGTGTTTTTATCTTGTTGTCATTGTATGTTGAATCCTGTTTGATAAAACTATCAGAGAACCACTTTCTTAGGTTCTTTTTATGTTAATTCATTTCATGCAGAATGGTTTTGGTGGAGGAATGGCAGGAAATAGTTTTTAATTTCTTTTTCAAAATTTTCTAGAAATTCCTAGGACATATATCTAATTTTAAAACTCAAGTACAATTGAACCATTGAGACTATTCCATATGAATGCTGTGACTCACAAAAGTAGTGAGAAATGTAACATTAGTTTTAGATCTAAAACATTGCTTCTGTTTGTCATTCTGCACTTGATGGATTGTCAGCCTCTATTGTAAACCATATTTGCAGAGGTTTAAGAACTTGACCAAAAAAATTTACTTTGGGTGAAAAACTAGCATTCCAAGCTCTAGCATTTAGAATGAAGTTACCCAAATTTTGAAAAAATTTGTGGGTATGAATTCTGTAGCAGCTCAGGATGCTATTTAGTGTTTCTATAACTCAGAAATATATGAACATTGATTTTTTTTGTTAGTTTTACCACATGAAAGATTTCTTCCTCTTGCACTCAGTATATTGAATAATCAGTAATGGCAATAGAAATTCCAGTCATAAATCAAGAGAATGACAGTATTTAGACTTAAGCAGTTGCCTAACTCTTTAAAGACTGGAATAAGACAGCTGTCTTTTCTTCACTAGATACATGTTTAGTACTGCAAACAAATGTTTTCTGGCAAACCAGGGGTAGAGTATGTTCCTCAGAGAGCTATCTTTGCTGCTGCATTGTTGCAATGTTATTGACGAAAACTTTCAATATGCTGAGCTGTCATTACCTGTTGGGGATGATCTGTCTTTCAAACCAGTGTAAAAATGCCTGAAATTGGTTGTGATCACGTTTGGACATCCTGGGAGGCAAAGGCAGATCCTAACTGGTTGTTCACTTTCAGCACAGGGATCTAGTCCCTCCCATTTTCCAGCTGAAACAGTCTGGGTCTGCTCTCCAGGCTGAAGTGCAAACAGATGAGTAAGCCAGGGGTGGAAGAGAAACCTTTGAACTTGACCAATATCCTTCCATGAACTGCCTTCCCTCTTCTACCAAGCTTATTAGGTTGTGTCTGTTGATCAAAGAATGTGGATTATCTTGATGGCAGGAAATGTAAAGCACTCTCACAAGTATATGCTGCAGAATTAATACTGTGCTGGTAACATTAATGACATATATTTTTATTAAATTTTTTCTCTTAAATTTTAAAAGTGCCCATGAACTCTTTCTTAGTAAATCCTCATGGAATTCTTTTAGTTTGTTTCTTCCCAAAGAAATTAACCCTGTGTTATACTAGAATGAATACCATGCTAGAATGAATATCAAGTTCATAACAGGTATTAAAATTTTCATATATAGATTAAAAAAGAATAATTTTTATGGCAGCATTTCTGAAGTTTAAAATTAATTATAGTTACGGGTTTACTTACTGATTTAGTTGCTGACCTTAAAAATATCACTAAAAAAGTTTCTATTGGGAGAGTAATACTCTGAAGTAAACAAAGTATCATTTGGGTTGGCTTCTTACTGCTATTGAAGGGGTTTCTTTAAAGTTTTAACTTCACAGGCAAATGATTTTACACATGACGCTGCCATCAAGTGGCTATTGAGTAGAACCTCTGTGTTACCCATCTCTAATTTAAATGTTTTTCTTCTTTTTAATTAACTGCATGGTTTGAAAGAAGGAAATATTCTATACTTGCTAATTGAAAGGGGAAAAAAAAAAGTTTACTGCGCTCTGGACCAGAGTTGTAGAGGTAGATGCTCAAAGACACTTTGAAAGAATGGGATTTCAGTAACATCAAATTTTGTTGACATTGACTTTTATATCAGCTTCAACAGACTTTAGGAATCCCTCTGGTCACTTTGTAAACTATTCTGAATATCTATTTGCATTTTCAGGCACCTTAACATGCAGTTAAATCTTCTCTTTTAAGGTCTCATTTTAATCCATTCCATCTGAACTCCAAAATGTAGATGCACTCTGTAGACTTGGGCAGGGACTTTAACGTGCTGGATCTAAAAGACTAGAATTAACATAGATCCTAAACTTCAAGAAATTTTCCCTTGAATCAAGAAGCTAATGTGTGAATAAAATCATATCTTTATGACAGTCCAGCAATAGCATTTCCTAAAGTAGACAAAATCTTTAGATTTTCAGGTTTTGGGGGGGGTAAAGGCGTCAACCGATCCCTGAATGACCATTTGCAGTTCATCGGAACCCAAATATTGGCATTCACCAGCTAGCCCCAGTTCACTTCCAGTGGTATGGGGCTGTTAACCAATTTTAGGCAAGTAATGATAAACATCCCCATTCTCCTGAAGATCATTTGCCTTCTTTCACCCTCTAGAAATAATAATAGAAAATCATGTGCACATTTGCATTTGTATTTACTGCGTTTGAATTAAAGCTGCAAACAGCTCTGATTCACTAATAACTGATGAAAGTGTCTCATTATTGAGCTACAAAACCTCCAACAAATTAATGGAAATTGCAAATCACCTTGAAAATTGCAGGCTCTTTAGTCCTATATTGAGTGCTGAGAAAACTGCATAAATAGCTTTGTTGCTTAACTCTTTCTTTTGAAAAATAGTTTTCTTATTACATTTTTTTTAAAAAACATGGCTTAGTAATTAAGGCATGGCTAAACAACATCTTTTTTTGTTGTTGTGTTTTGTTTTCTGTACATGGACATTTAACAGTATATTATTGTTAAATATTACTATGTTTGGTTCCATCTCTTCCATATAATATTTAGGACCATGGATTCTCTGCCTCTGATGTTAAGCAAATATTTTGGCTGATTTTCTCTCATGCCCCAAATTAAAGTACAGGATTTTGCATGTCCTAATTCTTTTTTGTACATTATGAAATTTTAAATATATACACCCATGATGTTTTCCTACAAAATTAAAGCTTAATTAGAAGAAAGTATTTCATGAAAAGGAAAAAAAGTCACACCGTGTATTTCTTTGTTCTCTCTTTGTTTCATTTTTATTTTTTCTGCCTAACTCTGAATCTAAAACTAGTGCATGTTCCTTGTTAGGAGAAAATAATGTATAGGAGGTGATCTCCAGCTGGTATAAAATTTTGTAGCCTCATAGTCATGGAAATGGACTTCAACTGATACTCTTATCAGTTGAAGTTCTCTAAAAGATAGAACGATTTCTGCAAAGTCCTAGGTTCTCTTATATCCCCCCCACATCCCTGAAATAAACCTATTTAGTTTAAAGGAACATATTTCAGTTTAACACAGATTCAGAATAAAAAATCAGCAATTTGTAATTTTGTCCATTTTTGCCAATATATGAGTCATCATTAAGCTTGTGATGAGTAATTTGTCATAGTTTTTTGCAAACAATAGAGATTTTTAAAAATTTTATACGGCACAGCAGACAATCTTTTTGTATGTAAAGCTTCATATAACATTTGTGCTAGTGTAGTGTAACTATGGAGGCACAGAATGGGCACTTAAAGACATTTTTTCTTCTATATCTGAAGTCACTTTGTTTACTGGAATACCAAAAGTGTCGTGTGCTGAAGTACCCTCTAGTTATTGCTAAGAGAAATTCCAAAATTTAACAAAATCTTTGAACCTCCAGGGACACAACTACTGCTATTAGTTGGCAGGTGCCTTTTACTAGGAAAGCTTTCCTGTGACTTTCCAAATTGGTTCATTCCTAGGACTGAATGACCTGTGAGACGTCCATCATTAGCTCTGTCCAACAATAGAACTTGAAGCAGCAAAGAATTGAAGTTTCTGTTTTTCCTGCCTCATTGTTGCAGGCTTGATGAGCAAGGAAAAAAAGGTCCCTTTCATTTTCTCTTCTTCTTTCTATTCCATCTAAACCACCACCTTCTGTCTTTTTCCCTTTTGTACTTTCTTGGTATTATTAGTGATGTATCCACAATTCTTGCTCATCATTCCATTCTACTCCACCACCCCAATTTTGGTCCTATTGCCCTTGAGCATTATCCTTACATTTGAAAGCAGCTTTCTAGGCTTTTGCACCAAATGATGAAAGATGAACTATTACTCCATTACTCCCCCTCCAGTCTGGGGACTCAATTACTACCCCCCAAAAGCTGTGAAAACATTAATTCTTTTGTTTGAAGCCCAGAAAAAAGTTTTCCTTTGTTCTGTTTCTATGTCATCTCTTCTGTGTTCTCTCCATTGCTTAGTCAGATGAGCAGTGGATACTTGAAGCTCTTGAAACACCATTTAACTGAAGAAAATTAGTCAGCTTACTTTCCAGATCTTCGCATGCACTTGTCACTGTTTTGAAGTAGTTTTTGTTAAATATGCTGAGCATATGTAGAAACCACATGCACCTGGAGGTACCATCATTTCCAGCATCAGTTTGAGTGCAGGTGAATTCAAACTGAGCAGACTGCTGTCTTTCTTTTCTTCTTACTGTAGGGAAATTTTTTTATTTTGTAGAGAATACAATATTTGAGAAAGATTTGGCATGTGTAGAAGTTTGTGAAACCCATTCCTCAAATATTGGCTCCTTAAATATTGTGATGTTAGAGGGACTGTAACATACTGAGTTTCTACATTTTGAATGTACCCAGAGTAATAAACAAAAACTCTACATTTGATTGTTCATGATACGTGATTACTCAGGAGACTCCAGTAGTAAGCATGTGCTCCCCATCAGGACTTGCATCAGCTTTCTAATGCTGATGGAAACTATATGTGTTGAGCAGATGGGACAGACCATGCTCACAACTTGAAAAAGGCTTTGCAAGGCCTTCGTCATAAGTGAATTCCAGTTTTCTGGGTTTCACATTGGAATGGTAATTTAACTTCATATAGAGTAAATGTAAACCAACTTGTGATGATGTGACTAACTGCAAATTACTTTTCATAGCTGCTACTTTTTCAGCTGGGATGCAGAAGTTGACTTAGATTAAACTTGAAACTTCTCCAGTGACAGTAAAGTGCTGTCTAAAATAACTAATAAAATGCAGATGGGCGTGGAATAAAAGCAGGGTTTATACATAAGGAGGCATTGTATCAAGAAAGGTAGTCTCTATGCAGAGGTTAATGTTTGTATAAACAACTGTTATTGAATATGATGTATGAATTTAATCTATGCGAGTCATTGTATTTCATGGAACTTTCACTTGACAGTTAGTGGTAGTCATGAAAATGCAGAACATCAAAATACTATGACAAAACTTATTAAGTACATTTTCCAGCACTGTATTTTATTGCTGTTGTTTTGATGAATGATCAATTACATTGCTTTCCTCTACTTTGTGTCTTTGTAAAATCTATTCTGCTGTACCACAGACCTAAGAAAAACCATGTAATGTTATGATTTTTTTTTACCTAGTCAAGAGGCTGGAGCTGGTGGTCTTTTCTCTTGGGCCTTCATAGATGTGCAATAATAGCAGGTAATAGCTAAGCTTCATTATCCACTGCTTATTTGTTTAGGTAATTGTTGGCAAAGACTAAAGCATTCTAGAGATGTACCATTTGTCTAGTGTTGGATTTGGAAGGACAAGGCTCTAGACAGCCAGTGTTGCATGAAGAATACAGTAATAGTATTATATATGTTATTTCAGTTGCATGTTATGTTTCTTCTACAGGCAATTTACAGGTGGATTTATATTATGCAAATAAAGGCTTTAATTTCCAAACCCTCTGATGTAATATTTTGGAAACCTAGCTATTTTGGTGTAGGATGCACATGAAGACCAGCTATTTTGATGTGGGATAGCTGAAGAATTTCTCTCCTGTTGCCAGGTTTAATTTTGGTTGTGCCTAAGTGTGCAGCAGAAGAAATTCCTGCTGAGCAGGATTTTGAAATCATCAGCGTATGCAAATCCCAAGTGCCTTTTTTCCTCTCCAGAGGCTGGAATAGAACACAACACACAGGTTTTTTCAATCTCCTGGTGTAGCTGGTAGGCTCTTCTGATTGATATTAATAGTCAGTACCATCATGACTCCTAAATGAGGTGATTCCTTCTGTAAATCATTAAAAGGCTGATAAACAGGCCCTCCCCCAGACAAGAGCTATGCATCCATCTGTGCTGTGTCAGCTGTACTTAAACAGGTGAGACTGAAAAACCAGGACCTGGTAACTTCTCTCCATTTTGGTTGTGTAGGATCCTTGTTCTCTAAGAGAAATTTTTGTCTGAAAAGTTTATATTAAGGAGTGAAAATATTTAAAGAGTCAACACAGCATTGACTTAAAGGCATAGGCATTGGCAGAGTGGTTGGTTGTTTAAGCTTTGCAGTGAAGCAGGTAGTTTAAAACTCCAGACATTAGTGCTTAGGACTATCTTTGAGAAGTATGCAGTGAAAAACTAAATCTGATGCCCTGTCTCTCCAATTTACACAAAAACAGCACTTCAACCAACCACAAGTTTATTCTGGATATTCAATTGAACCTTGTTTAATATTTATTTCTACTCTAGACGAACATTACAGGCAATGAAAAATTGAGAAAAATTACAGGCTCAGAAATTGAGTTTAGTTTACATTAATTTATGATCAAATAGTTTCTTTGATTGCTTCAAAGGTGGATCTTAAATCACTTAGAAAGAATTAATATTTTTCATATTAATACATTATTACTTGATTAGAAATCAGTAGGAATATTGTCTGCCACAATTTAAGAGAAATTAAGATGTAGACAACCAAAGGCTTGACTTTGCATGTCCTTTCACATGCCTTTTGAGCCTTGTGCCTTTTCATCAGCTGAAATCAGTGGAGAAATAAGCACCAATAATCCAGATCTCTAGTCACCTTGAGCTGCTGTCGCACACTCCCCCTAGAAATGCTCGCATCTCAGTACTGTGCAATGCTGTAAATGGTAGTGTTTGGAGGGGTTCATTACCAAAAAAACTTCATTATTTTATTTTTCTTGCTGCTAATTTTTGGGTTTTTTTTTCCCTTTATCCTGTTTAATCTCTTATTAGAGAAAGTAATAGAAAGTAAGTCCATGCAAGGTATTTACCCACAGAGGAAAAACTGGGAAATGTCTCCCTTTTTCGGAAGTCATAACTGCAAAAGAAATTATGGTGGTGGGAGAACAGAGCTAAGCTTGTGTATGAGCTCAGGGATCTTATGTGCCAATGGTGAATTTGACTGACAAAATAGTAGGATGATGTTTGAGACAAGAACTGCCTTTTTGTCTGGCAACACAATAGGATCTTCTTCCTTGATGGATTCTCAGCACTCCTCAGTATAATAACATGATAATTGGTCCCAAAGAAGGAATGAGTAAGATTGGATGGTGGTCTTTGGGGGCCCAGTTGTGTTATATCTAATTTAATTATGTTTGATACTGACTTTTTAATACATATGGTAGCTATTTCCTTGGCTTGGAACTGAGGCTTATATGCAAGCTTGATATTTGCTTGTTCTCTGCTCTAAAAGCAGACAATTTTTTTTCTTGGGAGAAACCCCAACTATATCTGTCTCATGTCATGCAGTATTCTAATTCAAAACTAAAACTGATTTGTTCCAGAAGATGTCTTGAAGCATAAATATGTTGTGGCTTGTGGAAATGTGGGAGGTGTGATGGAAAGAGCAAATGTCTATAGATTGTACTTCAAAAAACCACTGCAACTTGCTACAGAAAAGACATAGTAAGTTATTGCTGCCTTGGAGCAACAATCCACAGCAGGCATTCACCCTTTTGCATGGGACAATATAAACATTTTAGTGGATTTATGAGCATAAAGGAGCATCTGGAGATGATGAGATTGTGTAAGACTAATTTTAGAGTCTGAATTAAACTAACTCCATAGCTAGAAAAATCACTGCCATGTTTTCTGCTCTTGTTTAAAAGGTCTATGGACAACAGCAAGCCCATATTTCCTAACAAAATGGAACTGAAAAGTCTAGTGCACTACTGCTGGTGGTGGTGTGGTGGGCACTGGCTTATTGAGAGGATTACAAAAATCCTTCATGAAAGGTAGTTATGCAATCAAATTTCTGAGGCAAGTTTCTTCTCAGCTGTTAGCATCTGGGTTCCATTTTGCCATGAATAGGTGACTGCCTCTTGGATTTATTTGTTTCTTACTTTTTAATAGGGAGTATAGCATGTATTCCTGTTTGCTAGGAGGCAGCTGTTGCTTTTTTTTCTTTTTCTTTTTCCTCTTGTATTTTACCATTGTCTTCCAGCTTCAAATAAACATATTATAAATGAAACATACTAATAACGTTAGTGCTGTGTGATGTGCTAATGCAGTAGGTAGGGAAATAAATTTGTCTGAAGTCAGTTTCAGTTTTGGAAATTTAACTTACTCCCCTGAAGTATCTGAAACAATGAAATGTACATTCTGTTTTGTGTTTAATTTCTTCTTTTTCCTCTTTCCCCAGTGACTCTTACTAGTGAAAGGCTTCCAGCCTAGAAGTGATGGTTATTGAAAGTTCAAATAATAGAAGGCTCAGTATGTGAAGAAACGCACAGCCTTTTAGGAGCTCAGAGCCTCCAGTGCCATTGACTTAGAGTGTAGTGTCATAGTTTTGGCCATCATCTCTTCCAGAAGTGACTGATGCACAAGTGGAAGCTGGAAGTTACTGATCACCTCACACCGATTAATAGGTAGATCACAACCTGCACAGTGCTCTAGATCATCATTTTCTGGGACCTCCTGGCAATATACGTAAGGCTTGGGGATGAAAAGGATAAAACCCTTTTAAATCAATTAGAATTTTGTCATTGACATGAAGTGGGGAATCATATGGTCATAAAGTACCAGGCCAAAACTGTGCTTCTAAACATAGAAAAAATAAGGTTGAAAATAAGTTACTCTAATTGAGTAGTTGAAATCAAAATGCAAAACAAACAAAAGAAACCTTTGGACAATACGTTCAATATACTTTCTACCAGCTCCCCAGTAAAACAAAGGTAGTTCACAACCAGTGAAGCCTGTTTTCCTGTGAAACCATTTTTTGAGGTTAACTTTGGTATTTAAAATAGTATGTGAGTCTGGTGGAAGCTTTCTCCATCACGTAATGAAGCAATTAGGTCTTTTTCTTCCACAGATTTTCCATATTTACTCATGGGAATGCCAAGAAAATTTTACTCCTCTATTCATTTGACCTATATTTTTTATGGAATGGAGATCCCAACACTACTGAGTTTCTATAAAATACACCTGAAACCTCTGATCATAACTTTGATCAATATTGGCCAACAATTTGAAGAGGTTAGGTTGGCATAGATGCCCATGGTTTAATCACATACACACTCAGCTTCCCAACCTCAAAATCAAGGGAAAAAAATGAATGTGTTATTTCTAACAGAAAACCCTTTTAAGAACAAACAGAGATTTTATACAACAGGAACTGCAAATATGCTTAGTTGTAATAATGCTTCATTTATTAGATAATAAGAATTCAAAACAGTTTTCTAGAAGGAAAGAGATTTGTATTTGTCAGAAAAGCTCTACTAGTTACTGGTTCCAGTGCTTCCCTATGTTTCTTAATGCATTGCCCAAAGCAGAAAAAAGTTTGTTTAAAAATGAAAGAAATGCCAGACACCACCCTCCTCTCCTGCAGCCACCCTGCAGCAATTCTGACAATAGGACCCATCTTTACAAACTGAGACAGGAATAAATTTTCAATTGAATCTTCAAGAAGGAGAAGGTTGTGCAAGATTTCTGCTAGTTATACTGTGTTTGAATGAAAAGTGTTTGTGTTCCACACTTAAGTGTATAGTCTTGTCTTTTTTTATGACTGGGTTTAGAGTGTCTATCCACCATAATTTATCTGCATCCTAATCTTGTCCTGTCTTGGATATATTCCTTGCTGGCTTCACTGAGAACATCCTTCCCTTCCTGTCATTTTCAAATTTTGTCTGTTGATTTGGCCTTCTCTTCTGCCTCAAGGAACTGGCAAAGCTTCACTCCAGCCTGTATTTTGTTTTTTATCTGTACTTCTGTTCTTTTCCAGCCATGATAAGTTCAGTGCTGTTAAAGTCTTTCTAGAGCTATTGCTGTGGTTTTGTCTTTAGTGCCGGGCAACGTGAGGTGTGAGTTCCCAGAACAAACACCTGAGGAGTCACATTTTCTTTAGGGGGCCTGCAAAATAATCTTGTGATAAACATTTGTCTGGAGAGAGAGAGAGAGGAGAAGGACTGCAAAAACTGTTGTGTTTGCCTCACCTATCTGCTATGTTAAGATTTCAGACTTCTCAGGTGTAGGTAACTGCATTTCTTGTAGCAATCACATTCTTTCATGGTGTTTCAGGCATAGTACAGGTCTGCTCTTCCATTTCAATTCCCATGTTAGATAGGAACGTTGACATTTGTTGTGCTAGCCATTAGTCATTCCATTTGTAACATATATTCATTTTATGGTGGATTATTTAAGATCCTTTCCAGGATTTTTTCTTAAACTGTTAATGTACTTGAGGACAAGTTAGAGGGGAGGGTAGTTAGTGAGATTTAAGCTTTTGCGATATGAATGATTTCCACCGGTTTTTGGTAGGAGGCTGTTGCACAGATCATGGAAATCTGTTGGTGCCAACAGCCTGTGACAGAGCAACAGGCTCAGCTTTTACAGAATAGATTTTTTTGTGGGTTTTTTCATATTATTTTTTTTCCATTTCTGTTTAGTAATTTTTTTCTCCATTATCTCTGTTGAGTATACATATTGAATTGGAGATACCCAGCAGTGCTTACTGAAGGCATTCACATGTCAGGAGCCAGACCTTCCACACACTTTTATATTGACTATAAGGGTTGGGTTCATTCTCTGTGCCTTTTGCTTTTAGGTGGGTATATTCTTCTGATTTTTTTTTTACTGATTGCAGATGTTATCATGACATGCAGTTTTTGAGACTAGCCAGCAGCCTTCTCTGGCAAGGTGAGAGGAAACAAAGTTTTGGCTTAAGTACTGTGCATGAGTTTAGGTGTAAATACTAAAAACCTGTAGGTGCCATGTTAGACTGTGCAACATGCCCAGTGCTTCAGAAGCCTCCATTGATTTTAAATGTGTATGAGCTTTGTTTCTGTTGCTGCGACCCTGACTTTTTTTGAATTAGAAAAGACGTGCCAACCTCCATGCCATGCGCCTGTTACTACTAATGCCTACGGGGTTTTTTCAGTCTCATATGCTTTCATATGTAAATTGGCTATCGAGTTCCACCTTCAGTTTTAACCAGTAATAACTTCATTGCTTGCAGTGCAATTTGCACTGGTGTAATTTAGATCAGAATCTGGATGCATAGGTAAATGTGTGCATGTATGCACACATGTAATGCCTGCTTTTTTGCGTATATATATAAGCACTTTCCTTTTACAGTTGAAAATGAGAGGGAGAATCTGTTGATTAATTATATACTGATCAATTTTAGAGCAAATAACAGGAGGAAAATAAATCATTTTAAGTAGTAGGTGGATTTTGGAATCATGTACACACACACACCTTTACAATGTATTTCAATTCTTGTCTGTCACAAGCAGGAACTTTTTCTTCTTCCCCTGACTTTCAATTCTGAATTTTTTGCAAGCCCCAAATCTCATTTTTAGTTGACTTTGGGGAAAATGGTGGCAGAGATATTATAAAAAAAAAAAAAAAGAAGAAAGGGAAGAAAACCCCCCTCGAAACAGCTACGCCAGCCCCCACTTCTATACCACCAGCACAAACATGGAACACATTTTAGCAGAAGTGCCCCAGCTCTATCATATGTGCTGTGCAGAGTCATCATGGCCATGGTGCATAGCTGAGAGCCGGAAAGCAAACAGCTGCTGTAGCCTGATTTGAGTTAAAATAGTGTCAGTGTTTAGTCTGGCGCAGTGCTTCAGGAGAGATTGGCAGCTGGGTCAAACAAAGTCATTCCATTGGCTCCCTTCCCAGTAAGCTTCTGCTAGTATTTAGGTACTAGTGCAGCCTAGGCCCCTTTTCTCAGGGATAGCCTAACATCTGACCGCACCCTCTTTGCTTTTTAAAAAATGCCTTTTCACTCTTTAAGATAAATCGTCTATTATACAATCTGCCACTAATTGTATGTTAAGACTGTTTTTCTCTCGAAAGCTGACGCATCCTGCTCTCAACGTGGTGTAGAAAGCGGGCTGTTACAGTGCTGGATTAATAAAAGGGGCCTTTATGGTTTGTGAAAGAATATCTCTGTGCTTAGGCAGGAAACTTTTTGATCCACAGAAAAGCCAGACGACATCTAGGTAAGGCCGTGTATCAAATCTGCTTTTATGGGAGAGTGGGGCAGCGAGCGCTGTTAATTGCAATTGCTTCAAGTTTGCATGCCCATTTTGATAAGCTTTTTAGAAAGTTTAGGAAATAGCTGCTCCTGCGTCTCGAGCCCTTTCTCTCCTCCCTCCTCCTCACTCCTCCTATGCCTTTACTGCTTGCAAAAGCTTGTAATGATCTGCTTAGTTTTGGCTGGAATACACGCGGACGCTTCGCTTCTTTTTGGAGAGGGGTTTCTTGCAGAGGCAAAAAAGTTCTGCTGTTGGATCCAAATGCTGTTAGAAGTGGAGTGGCTGGGGAGAATTTACAGGGAAAGCTTTCCACTGTTACAGACTGCCTGTGCAATCATTTAAAAGTAGTTGAAAACTGCTTTGAACTAACAAGGGTTTAATTACGGAAAAGTTTAACGTGGCGATGGAAGGAATATTAAGTAAGTTGTCTTTGTCTCATACTTTTTAATTTTAGTTGTTGCTTTAGCCTGTTGGGTCACATTTTTTGTCAGCACTGAAGGCTGCCATGAATTGGTAATGAGGGCCCCTTTTGCACATGATTTTGGCACTTGGCCAAAATCAACTTCCCAAGGCAAGCTTTCTCTAAAAGAACCTGAAGCATTTTTTTGTGATTAGGAATCATGTCTGAAAGCTGCCACAACCAGTTGTGTAGGCATGTCAAAATGACTTTATACAGTATATCTGAAGCATTTGGGGGGGAGGGTCTGTTTTTTCCTCTTGTACCAAATTGTTGCTATTATCATTCTAAATTTCCGCAGCTTACGCACCTCCAAAAACCAGGCTACAGAGAGCTAAGGCATAATGAGGATCGTTGGTATCTTTGTATTTTTCAACATGCCAAAGCAGCACTAATTGTCACATTTAAGCAAGATACAGTATTAGGGGTTGCTTAAAACACTTGTAGACTTAAAGCAGATGAATCTTTAAACTTTTAATCTCAGTAAATTATGCTCATTGAACAGTAAGTAATGATATTTTCGAGAAGTTTCTCTGTTTGAATTGTATGAGTGGAGCTTTTTGATATATCTATTTAAAAAATACATGCCTGGATCCACTGGGGGGAAATTTGCAAGGAAAATCTTGGATGTACCTTTGGATTTATTCCATTTCCTTGAAATCTGGGTATGGGTCTGATCTGTGAGACGGGGAACAGGAGCTGGGTAGTCCTTTGTTGTTCAAAAGGGGGAAAGGGAGTTAGTCTAAACATTAATAAGGAGCTGCAAAAGTTCACGTTTCAAGTGTGCTCAAAGTTCTGAAATTTGTGGAGATCATCAGTGCAATAAATGGGTGATTATTCCTCACTGATATTATATAAACAAGTTTGGCACTGTAGGTGAATACATTATTATTGTAAACTTGAACGTTCTGTGAATTTAATCTGTGAATTGGAAATTAAGGACCTCCTATTACATGCTGTGTATGCCCTACCCCAGTGTCGTTTCGACATGTGTTCAATGTAAAGACAAAATGCATTAGGCAGCAATTTTGGCAGGTATTTTTATTTTAGATTTCTGCACTTGTGGCTGTAGCCGAGGAGTTGCTCGTTCCTTCCTATGTGTGTTGTTCATTTATAAGCAACACCATCTTTCGGCAGCAATATCGATACGGAACAGCCTTTTCGCACCTTCCCCTGCCCCCTGCCCCCAGCCTTGATCCCTTTTGTTGCTGTTAAAATGGGCTTTACAGGTATTGTGTTTCTTCTGTTAAACTGTATTTTCTGTAAGATGTTGGGGGGGTGTGTGTGTGTGTGTGTGTGTGTTTTTCCTTTATTACATAATGCAAGACACAGCTACACTGGGAGACAACTCGAGCTTTACAGACTCCCTGAATCAGTACTTTCATGTAACTTGGCTGGGAGAGTTTGTTCATTGTTACATTGCAGCAGACTGAGTTACAGTACTCAAAAGTCTCCTACAAGTTTAACTATAGCAAGTTGTATTTGTGATGAAAATAAGCAGACAAGATGAACATGTTGCAAACGAATAGATGGAGAACATTAGTAAAATAAAACTCATATAACTTAATTGCATTTTTCTGGGGCTTTTGTAAAGTTTTACAACAGGGGAAAAATATGTCACTGTTGAATCCTATTTTAATGTAAAGCATTGCCAGAAAATGATCATACTTGGTGCAAATGTAAATGTGATAGTAGAGTTTTTGCAAATCATTATGGAATTTATTTGCTGGTGTGTGGAAGTAGTTTCTCCTGAGTTACTGAATTAGGTACTCTTAATTTAAAATATGCACAAACCCACCTTGTTACTGTAAAACTAACTTTAAAACGTTTTACTATGATATTCCTAGTTTTGCCTAGAAGGCTTTACTGTGAAATAATGAACACATCCTAGTGTACTACTTCTAGAGGTTTTCTTTTCTATTTTGGTTGGTGAAGGGCTGTATTTTAAATCACAGCAAGTTATTCTCCAAAAATTTTGTGAACAGTTTTTAAATCCAGAATATTTTTTTTCTGGTAGCATGACTGAAATGTAAAACCTAATATATGAAGTAACAAGGTTTTTCTTAAAAAATTAAAAAATTAAAACTTTATAAATTTGGCTTTTGATTGCAGACACCAAATAAACATTTTCCTTCATCAAGAAATCTATTGTCGGTATGAACATAAAAAAGTCATGTTTTCATCAGATAAATCAGCATTCTGTATTCAGAAGTTTAAAATGCATAGACACTGCATTCTATTTTAAAATCCAAAACCAGTAGATTAATGTTTCTTTATAAATAGGCTGATAAATAACTGGTTAGTTACTTTTCCTGAGATTACAAAAAGTGAAGAATATAAAGTATTGTCCATTGTGCCATTTTCATTTTTAACAGCCCTCAGGAATAATGTGTCTCTAATCTTCCTACTTGGAGGGTTTTATGTTTTCTATTTGTTTGCAAACATATTGAGAAAGAGTGCAATTATAAAACTTAACTTCGTTGTAATTTTGTATCTTAGATTTTGCTCCATAGAACTGCTGAACTCTCAGTTACCCATTTCAGTGCAGTAAATCAATATATTTTCCATTCAGAAAACAAATTCTTGCTTTTTAGTTGGTATTTTTATTGATCATTAGACATTCATATTTTAGTAGTGCAGTGTAAGTGGTACATATTGTTATGCTTTTGAATAAAAGTTACAAATGTATTTATAAAATACTTTCACTTACATGAAAGAAAAAGAACCCTAAACATCGTGGAATACTTTCAGTTTATCAAAACATTGGTCTTGTAAAAATAGCTTTATTTCTCAGTAGATTCTGCTGCATGTTTTAAAACTTTAGAAATGAAACAGGGCTGTTTTATTTTGTCTTATGGGTTTGTTGTTTTTTTAGCATGGATTTCTTTCATATAAACTAAGCACTTTGTTCTATATGTTCTAAATTCCAGCAATGAGATAAATAAATTGCTGGATTGGATGGAACATAATTATTGAATTTTGGCAGAACTTCAGTGAACTCTGCCATGAAAGATTAATGTGCACAGTGCTCTCTTAGATTCTAAAGTAACAGAGTAAGATAAGGGGAGTGCATAACAGGCTCCAACCTTTGTGGTTTAGAGAAAATAGAAAACCATGGGCAAATGTTAACTTTTGGTATAAGCTGCTAATGATAATATTTTGTCATCTGGGTGATAAAAACTACAGGAGTAGACAAGAAAATCCAATTTAACACAAATTCTCTCCACTTCTTTCTTGCTCTGCTTCCCATTTTTCAGTATTAGAATAGCCACGGTTGCTCTATGTTCCTAGGAAAAGGAGAACAGAGCAGGCAGGGTGCTTACGGTATCCAGTAATGTAATGTCCTTATGGAATCCCTCCACATCTGCATGTGTTGTATGTGGGTTTTCACTACAGGCATGTTTTTGGTTTGTGATTATGGTGCATTGATTTCAGAATACAAGTAAAATTGTACTGGCTGGATGAAGGCTACATGTAGTCATAGTAGTGGTTGTTATTATTCCTTCTCTCGTCTGTCTCTATCAAACCTTGATTTGTTAAAACATTTGCTTCAATTGAGAAATTGTGGTTATAATCACAAAATCTTTTTCCTGTTGGCTTTTAAATAATTACTGCCCCCAAATAATGTTTTTAATTGAGAACAAAGATGCATTGTCCTGCCAGTCAGGCTCCGCTGGCAGGACCAATAGGATTGCAAAGACTTTTTAGTATTTTCAGTCAGTTCGCTATAGGGGAGAACAGGCACGACATCCACCCTGCTCTGGGGAAAGCACTGCCTCTTTGCCGACTGCTCCCTGCTCCTGGGAGCAATCCCTCTGCCTGCTTGGCCTCTCCAGCACCCTGAACCTGAGCCCACATGTTTTCCTTTCCTCAGATATGTGCAGCCCCAAGCACCAGCCCCTGCACCTGGCCCCAGAGCTGGTTTCCAGCAGGGCTCAGGGATGGCAGCACGATGGGCAGGCTCCAGCATGGTTGCAGACGTGGGGGCTGCCTGACTGGCTGGGCATGGGAGGATGGCTCAGTGCACCCAAAATGACTGGAATCAGAGGGAGTGAGGCAGGGAGGATGCATCCGTGGTAGGATTTTTCCTCTGTTTGCTCCTTGCTTCCCGACTGTTAACCTGATGCTAAGGCCGAGTGTGCTCGGCTGAGTGTTTTAAAATGGCAGGTGTCCAGAATCTTGGATGTATTTCGTGACTTCAAAGACATTTCTTCTCTCCTTCCCAGTCACATCCTTAAGCTCATGATGACAGCATTACAAGTGGGATAGTTAAAGAGGAATAAGGGCAAGGGACTGATCCAGTGCCCATTGCAGTCAGCAGAGAGAATCCCCCTGACTACGTGTCTTTGGATCCCACACCCTGTGACCTGGTTGCTCTTCCCCCTTAGTTCCTGATGTCACTAGCATGACTGTCATTGCCATCCTAACTCAAGCAGCTTCCTTGTCTTCGTTGGCACTCCTCAAAGAGGGAGGTTTACTGAATAAAAGGCTTGAATGTGCCGTCCTTGTGTTGTAAAGAAGCAGTCTGAGTATTTACAGTCCTTTCCCTTGTCCTTCTCCCCTTCTAGAAACGACTCTTGTTCCTGACCTTGATTTATCAATTCATATCACCATTTCAAGTGGAGTTCAGTATGTGCAGCTACCTGTCTTCTAGTGCATTCCCATTAAAATGCTACATTTGTGTATATCCAAGATGAAATGAATTTACATTCTAGGCCTATTGTTTGGATAGTCAGGCATAATTTTCTTTCAGCAAGGTTGGTTCCAAAATACCTTCATCTTCAAACAAAAAAAAGGATATTTTTATCTTTTTTAGAGTACCGTAGGGTGCTTCAGTCTTTGTTTGCCCTATAAATGTGTTTAGTTGGGAAATCTTTAACAAGTTATATTCAGAGTGTGTCTTATTTTAAAGTAGACAATGATCCTTTTTTCTTTAAATTAATTCATAGAAATGAACATTTTTTTAGCAATGTTAAAATGTTACCACAGAAAACTAAAGAATAGTAGAAGGAATATTGTGACTTCTTTGCATGGGTAATAAATGTATTTGCAGTGTGAAATTAAGTTGTGCTTTTACAGCAGTGGGGTTACGGACAGTTGAAATACTCAATCTTAGAATATTATAGATGCTTCTGCAAAAGTATCTATACTTTTCACTGACCCAGTGAACACCCCCTATATAATTTTAATGCCTTTTAATTTTGGCTGAATGTTGAAACGCCTACCAGGTGTCGTGTGTGAGGCCCCGAGATGACCAAACAAAAAGGTGCATTAAAGCAGAGCCTGCTGTTCCCCCTCTGCTGACCCAGAGAGTCCTGCCTACCGCAGGAGAAGCAGCTCCCAGGGGTGCTGAGCCAGGGGCTCTGGGCCCCGCTGCCCCGGAGCAGCTGCGCGGAGCAAGGCGGGAGAGAGAACGGAGCGAGGGCAGGAGCGAAGCCAAGGCACTTGTGACTGTACAGAGCATTTGTTCTGCCTGGTAGAGAGGGAGCACAGTGGCTGGTTTAGGATCTGAGCTCTGCTCTGAGCCTTTCTCAAAGTGGGGCCAGTGTCTTGCAGCTGTGATCCCAGAGCCCTTGGCAGAGTGCAGAGAAGTTATGCGGGCAGAGCACTGGGAGAAGGCTTAGTCCTGTGAGGGAGCCTCTGGGGCTTCATGAGTTACAGCAAAATTTAAGACCTGAATTATAGGCTGAAAATATGAGACAGGTGAATGTGGGTTCTTATATATATATATAACTATGTGGAAACCTTCCTTTCAAGCATAGTAATGGATTATTAAGCAGAATAAATTATACTGAAGACATATTTGGGTGCTCTTTAAGTTACCTGCACATTGTGCAGGTCAGCAGAGCAAATTATCCTAAAACATAATCTGTAAAATGGTGTACTTTGTGTTTTACAAATTTGCACATCCCAGTGTCCATTTCTGAGCAGTCTGTCCCTGGGCATGCCACATCTCCCAAGGGCTGAGTGTTACAAATGTTTGATCTTTCCCTTCCACCGAGACGTACAAAATCTTGCATGTCAACATTGCAGTCTTCCAAAATATAGAAAGAGTCTTGTGAAGAAGAGTTTTGCAGACATCTGAAACTTTTTTTTAATTGTGAGAAATGAGGAACAGTGATGTAAAAAAACCTGTTATACTTGAGTGGGGCAACGGGGAGTAAGGGAGGAAGGTTTGAGTTTAGAAAACCCAACCTAGTGGTGTAGCTCACAGTGTTTGCAGCCTATGAAAATATTGATGACAGAATTGAAATTGTGTTATGCTGGCAGATCACAGCTGAAATTTCTTTTCTGTGGTCTCAGAGCACGGCTGAAGCAGCCGAGTCTTTGACTAAAATACCACTGTATTAATAGTAGGAAAGAAACAAACACTGGAAAGGAATTCCAAATACTTACAAGGTATCTCATTTAGGGACATGCATTAGTTTGGTAAATGTCAATTCCCAGACTGGTAATAATGATTGTTACTGTATCCCCTTTATGACTTTCAGAGCAAGAGAAGCCAACTTGAGGACCATGCATATTGTGATACCCGCAGTGGTAAGTACCCTAACTGCAATCAAGTTTATTACATTTTTGTAGAGTAGAGGCCTTTTCAAGACCACACTTGATGCAGCTTAGTCACACAACAGCTTCAAATGGCATTCTGGAATAATAGGGCAGTAATGTGATACAGTCTATAATGAAAATCAGTGTAAAGCACAGGTGGTTGCAAGTATTTGTGTGGTCAGATATAAAACCTTTGCTATGGGTACAAGCTACTGCTGTCCCATGTGAGGAAAGCATAATTAAAAGTGGTTTCCAGATGTGCTGGCACACATCTGCCGCTTTTAAAAGGGAATTTTGCAATTACAAGTTGAATTGTATTGCATTCATCGTTATGAAGTTGTTGATGGTTTTTCAGGTAATAAAAAAGCTGGAGGCATCAACACCCCCACTGTAAAATTGAGGCGTCTTTAGACAACAGCATTTTGTGTTCACATTGTGTTCTTAGGATTTTTTCTGTGGGTAGTTCATAGTTGAGCTGTAGCAAATATGCAAAATTTTTCTGGACAAAAGTTAACACTTATTTCATGAAAACATGAGAGTTCATTCCATGCTAATGATTTCATTTTTTACCAGGTAGATCTAGCAAATTTGTATGGTTTTGTTTGTTTGATTGTTTTCAGTGCAGTTAATAAATGATATTGTAAAAGATTAAGATTTCGTTTCTTTAAACAAATTTTCAAGATGAGGTAATAATCAGGAAACAAGAAAAATACGATATGTTAAAAATAGACCTTTAATTTTGTTTCACACAGAAAGCAGAAAATCTCTACTTATAGGCTTCCATGATGCATCCTTAATTGAGCTATCTGGAAGAAAATAAATCAGGAAAAAAATTAGAGAATGTGCTAGGCTTTAAAATATTGCTAAGAGAAGATTTCAGGCCTTTTGTTTTAGCTAAATAAGCAACATGTTTGCCCTAACATCCCACTAATTTTGTTAAAGCTAGTATTTCCCCTGGAAATGTTGCTATTAAAATAAAATCCCTGTTTCAGAAGTAAGTTTTTGCAGTTCTAGAAGTTTTAATTACTGCTGCTGCTTGGAACAAGCACAAGGGAAGAATGCTGTGCCTGCCACCTTCTTACTGACTCTTCTTCTAGCACTGCAGTTACTCATAACTATGATTTTGAGTTGATTTTGAAAAAAATGAAGGATGTGATGTACTGCTCTGGGGGTCTTGGACTGGTGGCCAGGCTGCTAAATGACAAGAGAAGATTTTCTAGGATGTCCTGTGTAATATTGCTTGATGTTTGCACAGGTTTTCTTTACTTCCACAGACATGACTTGTAGCCTCCCTTTTCAAGTGAGAGTCTAATCCTTAGCAATTGTCTTAGGGAAATATTGGCACTGAGTAAATCAAATGGATTTCTGGATATTTCCTCTTAGTTGGACTCTTTCATAAAGCAGTTGTTTTTTCCATTTAAATCTTTCTTTCTTGACTAAGCAGAATCTAAACTCTCTTTTGAAGTATGTGAATATCAGAATAATATGCAGAAGATTTAGTCAGAAAAATGGCCTCTGAGACCAAATAATTTTTAATTTAAAACTTTACATGTAGTCTGTACTTAAGTTTTTGGATTAGCTTTTCTGTCTGACACCTTGTAAGTTCTTACAAAAGCATTGGTGGATTCAGTGAGGGATGCAAAAAGCAACCTTGGTAGCAAATTGCCCTTTGTGTTTGATTTTTATGGAAGAACATAATAACTTGCTGTGGTCCTGGTGCTGCTAAACAAGAGTGCTCTGACTTTAATAATTTCATGCCTCTGAGACAAAGGGTCCAGATCAGCTCATTGCATCTTGTCTGTGAATGGGGATACACTGACGATACAATGAAATGGATGATAATCAACAAGAAGAATATTAATAATGTCATAGTGAAAATGCTGATTTTGTCAATACTGGCTACTAGCACATCTGATGGTTTTTTTAATATATATACATTGTGATGGCTATGGCATATTATAAATGCTCTATTGTGGCATAAAGACTTCATATTTGTGCTTTCAGTGACAGTTTTACAAGGATGTATTTACTAACACATGCACATACATTTAATATTAAACCCCATTTAAATCACTCTTTGCCCAGGCGGTAGGATTTTAGCACTGAACCGTTATAAGTTTGGGTATTTTTCTGGAAAAATGCCATTTGACATCAAACTTAGAAAGGTCTAAAAGAATACAGACATTCAGATGTGAAAATGTGCAAAATGAACACTACCTGGCACTTAAATCACACTCTGCTGCAATTAAGACTTGTTAATAGTCACTCCTCTGAACTGGCTGCTCACATCAGAGACCAGCCCTGGCCAGACCCTCACGGTTTTGTACATGACCATTTTGTATAAAGGGTCAGCTTCCACAGAAGGTCAGCTGGGATAGTAAAAAGAAATAGTTTACTGAAAAAATAGGTTATTTAAATATTGGGGAGGTTGCATCCTTGGCAACCTGCAGAATTTTGAGTGCTTTTTGATTATTCACATACCTATTACTTCAAAAGCAAAAGGCTGCCCTGAATGGGGGAGATGTCAAAAAGGCTTTTGGGGCACGAAAATTGTTTTGGGGTGTTTTTGTGCATCAAGGGGCACAACAAAGGCGCTTTATTGGAGGGTGAAGATCCTGCCCTGACTGATAGATGTAGGAGACAGCCTCCCAAAGTGTATCACCCCCCAAGGGCAGCAAATCTGTCCAGTGTAGCTCAAACAGATGAGACACTGCTCCTCTGGGGTATAAACCTCTGCCAGATATACAGTACAATTCTATAAGAGGCCAGGGAGTTGATGACTGTGAGTGGAGAATCTGTTACCATTGCTCCTATGTATTTCCAATTTTGCAAGGATTTCCTCTTCTGAAAATCTATGTCCTGTTTTTTGGGTAGTATTCCAGATTCAACAAGTGCAGTGCTCCTTATTTCACCCAGAAAAGAACCAAGAGTCCCTGCTTCATGCTGCATTTTATCTCTATTTAGAATGTATTTTTTTTTGTCTTGGGCTTTGAAATGTTGATTTTAATATTTTCTTGTAAATCAGGAGCACTACCAGCACTTTTTATGCTTCCCAGATGCCCATTCTTCACCTTAAATTAACGACTTCTGGATGTGACTTCACAATCAGTTGCTATAAGAATATGGTCTATACTGTTAGAAGTCATTGGCTAAGGACTTGGGAAGACTAAGCCACAGCAAAAAAAAAAAATACTCTTTAATATTAAGACTGATTTTTAAAAAGTATGTCCCTAAGATGAAAAAATTCAGGGAGGAGAAAGAAAGACACATCCAAAATATTGCTACAAGTATTCATCAAATATTTTGATTAAATGACTTTACAGAATTGAAGATAGATCAAAAGTAATTATCATGTGTGTCAAGATTTTTTTGAAGCTTCAGAACTTTCTGCTCTCTGAAATAGAAAAAAGATAAACTATCATTTAGCTTATAAATAAAGGTCAAGGAAAGGTGAATCAGATGAAATTATATACTTGCTATCAGCATATATTGAAATATTTCATTTTGACTTGCTTTTCTACATCTATATTAGTCTTTGGGAGGAAGAAAACCAAAAAGATAATTTTGAACTTAAAACTAGAACTTTTTAATCTTGAAAGTATCTAAATAGAATATTTGAGCAATTTCAAAATGCTCTCTGCTTTTTTAAATGAAAAGCAAATTGACACATTTCCTTGCAAATAACTTTATTTTTAAAGAAAGGGCCTTTTTTGAGGCAAAATTGTCTAAAATATTTCCTGCTTACTCTATCATGTGACAAACATATATTTTGCACTTCTTCAATTGTTGTGCTTGTGATTTTGTACAATGTGAAGCATTGTACAAAAATTATCATTTTAAGCTGTGAGTTTTCATGTTCATTCTTAAAGAGAAAGAAGTACGTGATAGCAGAGATATATGGAAAATCTAGTTTCAAAGGCTTTGGCTGTGAATAAGTCTCATACACTCATGGAAATAAGAGCACTGAAAGCACCAGAAGTTGTGTGCTTAGTGATTTACTTGAGGTCAGTGTGTGTTACGCCATTATGAATACATTACATAAGACCTGCACATAGATAGTTACACTGCAAATAATTTTGAATACAGCCATGCAGTAATTGCTGCCCTGAGCTTTCACCTCCTTTGGGTTTTCCCCTGGTGCCTGGGAAGCCTGTGCAGTGCATGTCTTGAGCCAGAGCAGTGTGAACAGCAGCAAGACAGAGTCCTTGGGATACCAGGGGTGTTCTCTGAGGAGGCCTCATATTCTACTGCCAGCTGGGTGACTGATCACTTGCCTTCTCCCAGCATCAGCCCTCCATTTAACTGGGGGGAAATCCCTTGGTATTTTGCTACTTCCTAATATCATCGTGTTGAAATGTTTCAGTGTTGTTTCAGGAAGGCTTAAAGGCACAGCTCTTAATAGCATTGTCATTCAAACTGGTTATACCTTGCTTTTTTACAGTTCTTGTGAAGGAATATCTGCTTTCAGCCAGAAATGTGAGCACTGTGCCTTCTATTCTTGTGCAGGGTCATCAGCTGTGGCAGTAGCACTGAAGACAAATATATCCCCTCCTCTCCTGTCTTGCATAACCTTTTCTATTGTTTGCTAATTGAGTGCTTCAGAGTTGAGGTTGCTTCTGATCAGTGCTGGCTCAATTACTAGACATACAGAAGGGTAAATATGTTCTGAATATTATTTTCACTTTTCTGTGATGCAGCTAGGAGAGGTTTTTATTTTGAGCTATCCAGTCTCTTGTTAGACCTGCCTTCCAAGTCTGGATGATTAAAGGGATATTGTATATCTCTGAGAAAAGAGCTTTAGCTGTTCAGGGTCAGAACATGAGTTTCTGTCAGTAGCTCAGTTAAAATGCATGTCTGTGCAGTGTGTGCAGTTGCTGTTGACAGACACTCCCTGTTAGCTGGGACTGTGTTGGTAGTCTGGAGCATTATATCCCATTTTGGGCACTCAACAGCAAGAAGGGGGCAGAGTACAGTGACAATAATCAGAGATCCTGATTTACAAGGAGGTCTGATTTACAAGGAATGTTTGAATCAAGTGGAGTCATTAGCAAAATGTGTTAGGAAGGACGAGAATAACTGGTGGTGCATTGTGGACACACAGAGTGTGATTCCATGTGTTCTCTTCAGCCTATCCTCCCATTCCCTCTACCATTTTCCACATGCTCCTATTACTGCCCACCCCAACACATACAGTTTTCTAACTTGTCAGGGGGAATTCATGCACAGTGCTTCTTGTTGTTAAGTTTATAAAGAGTTGGTTGGGAAAATTTAACTTCTTTCGTTACAATTAACGTCTCACGTTAGGCAAACTGATTTGTATGGCAAGAACTACTTTAGCATTGCTAAAAGAAGTCTTTTCAGCCTTTATCATTGCTCCTATTTCCAACTGTATTTCCTGGTGTAGTGCCTGAATACTTCCACTGCTTTCTGAAATAACAAGGAACAACCTTCTTGGAGCTCTTAGTCTGAGAGCAAATTCTCTCTGCCTTATTTTTATCTCCATCCCATGGGCATCTGCAATGTGCCACTGAAAATTCAGTGTGAAAGTCTTGCTTCAGAAAAGTGTAAATAGTGAGAAGTTCTTATCTAGCAAATTCTGGATAGATGAGGAAAAAAAACCCAAAACAAACAAAAAAAACCCAAACAACCCCAAACCCCAAATCCTTAACCAATTATAAATATTTTGGCTTCAGCATGGCAGCTTCCTAAATGGTAAGAAAGTGCCCATGGGAAGATCCTGTACTTACAGAATAGTTGAAGATAAATTGGAATTTGAACATTGTGGTAATTTTGTTTGGCTTTTACTTTAGCCTTTTCTTACCACTAAGTGAAACAGACATGTACAATGCTAAGAATGTGTGTCTAATGCTAAACAAATCCCTTTGTACATAAACCATGTGTACATGGAGTCTATTTTTCCAATGCATTCGGTAACATACTATAATTAAGCTTTGAGAACACACAAATGGCAAACCCTTGACAAAAATGGTGAGCTGTAAAGTCATACTGTGTAAGTTAGAGCTGCACCAGGATACTGTATCTTCCTTTAAAATATGACGGATATTGGACACTGAGAAATTAATCAAATGTCATCAAAGTTATATAGGTAATTTCTTGTCAAAACTGTTCAAAGTAATGTTCAGATTTTCTCTTTTGATGCGGACTGGGGAGTTTGTAGGGCAGAATATGTCCCATTATATGATAAAAACCACCTGTTCCTCCTGAGCTACCAGGTGTCTTCCTCACTAAGTGCTGACTGTTTGCCTCAGTGCTCTATAAAGCAAATTTACAGACCCTGTCTGCCAGGAAGTTCTCAAACTGGAAAGCAAACATAGGATGGAGACAAAATACACCGGGGCATCCAAACCAAGTCTGGTAGAGCAAATAGAAAACACCAACAAAAATAGATGGAGTGAGGGAGCAGAGGGTGTGTTGGAGATGTTTGTTTTCTTGAAGAAAATGAAGAAAATTCCAATTTGCGGTGTTTTGAATACAAGTGAGAAAAAAAAAAGGAGGAAAAAGAAAACCCAACTCTGTGAAACACAGGAAAGGAGGTACTAAAGTAAAACAATATAATTTATGATGGAGTGAAGGCCATGTGGTCTTAAAATATAGCAAGAAATGGGCAAGATAAGGATTCTAGAAAGCAAGTTTAGGTAGAAGCAGGTTTCATATTACCTACAGATCACTAGGAACTGTGAGGTTACTGAGTAGAAGGTGTGCACTAAAATCTCTGTGTGCACTGAAAACTAGAGTTTTCAAAGGCAAATTGAACTCTTTGCAGTTAAAGGCATATCTAGATTACATTAAAATATGACCAGCCGATGACCAGATCCTGGTTCATAGTTGGAGGTAAATTTGTTAAAATTCGTCCTGTTGAAACTGTGCAGTAGTATCACAGAATGTCAAGAGGAATCTTAGAAAAGAGCTTTTCTAGTCAGTATCTGCTTATTTTTAAGCAGTGTAATCCACTGGTGTGATGTGGTCTTTGAAACCTCATTTTTCTTTTTATCTTCTCAGCTAGAAATTTTTCAGTTTCCTTGGATTTAAAAAAAAAAGGAAAAAAAAGAAACTATTTCCTTTCATAAACTGATTGCTTATCAGCTATAGTCCTCCCAAGTTGTTCCAGCTTTTCACCGTTGAATTAAGCACAGATGCTTTTTTTTCAGGTGTTAGACAACACATTTGATGTTGCCTGCACCCTGACTTTTTCTGGTGTGGTTGATTTGCCAAGGTGCTGAAAACTTCTATTTGAACACCTTAAAGATGACAAACAAGGTCAAAATTGTGATACAGCAAGTGTAGGAATGAGGCAGTATCTGGTCTTTCTGCTGCCGTTCTGTGCTGGGCTTGTATTTCACTCAAAGCATAATTTGTCTTCTGAGCACAAAACAACTGATTTTTTTTTTTTTTTTTTTTTTTTTTTTTTTTTGGTAGCAAACTGTTACTTTTATATTGTTTTAAAAATCAAGAAAATGCTGAGAAGAATTGTTATTGCCAAAAAAAATCTCACAGCGGATCAATATCCAAGGAATCAGAACTTAGAAATCTGAGCTTACTCTGGGAATTGAAGGACACAGGAGTATCTACAATAGATGTCAGGCTTGTGATGAGATTGCAGAAATCGAGGAGCAGAGAAGGAAACAAATAGGGGTCTGTTGTGACCAAAGTTATGAAACAGAGAGCAGGAAGGGACACCACAAGGAGGTGGATAATCCTGGGTAAGGTTTCAAAGTTTTCAGAGCACTCCCAAATCAAATCTCTGTGGTCCCTGACATTTTGCCTGTTACAAACCAGTGCAACGTTCCATCCGAGAAGTGTCGGTTGAAAAATGTGTTTTAAACTGGAATACTTTGTTAGAGCGTGTTCCTGAGTAATGAGCCAGTAAGGGGTGAGGAATCTATGACACAGCCCAGGAAGTGATTATGGTGGCATGGGAGACTAATGATGTACAGCTCTCAGACCAGAATAACTGGTGGATGAAATTAGAAGTGAAATTGCTGCTTTACTTCATCTCTGAGGTGGCATTTCTGCAAAACAATATAAACCAAGTGTTTTGGTACTAAGAACCTGAAATATGCTTCCCCCTGCCCTCCAAATCTCAAGTTAAATGTCAATATTGCTTTCAGAGATACAAATTTTTAAATGTCCTGGAGTGGATCACGTGTCATCTTACAGATAATCTTCCAGCCAGACCAAAGTCACTTTCCACCTTATACACAATATGGTTAATGAGACAACTGAGAACAGGAAAACAGCTTTCAATGGGAAATAAAGGAAATACTTGAAAAAATATTTACAAAACAGAAGAGGAGGCATCAGGCCCATTATCCTAGAATTACAGTACTCATTCAGCAGTTTTCTGTTTATTTTCTAGTAATGAACATTCATTTCTGTTTTTCTTCTTGCTAGCTATACATACCCCAAGTCTCAGTTAAAACAAGAAAACAGACTCTGGTTTTTTTTGTTCTGTTGATTGTGCAACAACGGTTCACTTCTCAGCAGTTTAATGTGATGTCACAATAGTTAGAAAAATGGCCCAGATAAGATTGTGTGCACCATAACCTGGTGGAAAATACACCAGAATAAAATTGAAAGGATTTATTTCCAATGCGCTGCTTGAGAAGAGGTTAGGAAGGAATAGCGGTCTTGTTATACAGATGATTTTCATTTATTTGGGTCTGCTGATGGTCAAACACTTCAGGCTTTACCTCTGAGAACACAAAAGTGATATCAAAGTGATTTTCACCACCTTCTTAGCAGCAGGCAAGCAAAAGACCTCAGTCTTAAAATAAGAATTCAGTTTTGAAATAGAAGATTTCTGTGTATAATTCCTATGGGTTTTTTATGAGAACTTTTTTCTGTTTTCCCCTGTAACTTACTGGTTTAGTTACTGTTCTTTTGTTTTTCTTTAGAGCTCTATCTCCAAAAGGACAGTGCATTTAAAATTCAGCATTATATAAATAAAAGCCTGTCACTCTAGAAATCTGTAGTCGCATCAAACTTGGGTTATTTCTGTTTGCCACATCTTCATTTTGAAATCCAGTTGGGAAGTTGTTTTCCTGGATATTGAAATTGTCCAATGCTCCCTGTAATGCCACTTTTGGGGTATCTCATTTTTGTCCTGCTTACACCTTGGTCTGTTCTGCTCAATTCCCTCCTATTGCTCATTCCCAGTGGTGTTCCTGACTCTTTTTCTGTGTTGGAAACACAGGCTAACCTTTGTATCACACATACACTGGGCACTTCTCTCTTTCTTTATGGACCTTTGATGATTGCTTTTGCTAATAGTGGTTATGAGGCATAGTTTTGGTTTCTTTTAAATAAAGAAGTGGCATCCTGTCATAAGGCTTTTCTGTTCAATTAAGTTATTTGAAGTTTATGTTGATGCAGGTAATTAAATGAGATCCTTGTGTGTTTTTCTTACAGTGTTTTATCTCATCTGGGTCTGTCTTTACTCATGCAGCACAGTATTTTCTAACAGTTTGAATTAATTCCTTACTCTTATAGTTCAGTTGTAGATTTGAAAAATTTCCTATGGTTTCTAGGATAAACAGTTTACTTACTGCCTCCTCAGTGGAGACAAAGAAGAAAAAATTAATAATCGTTCACTGAAATATTTTATCTTGTGATATGATTCTCAGGCACCCATTCTTGGGGAGTTCGGGGCATATTCTGTAATCTGACGTTAAAAGACATTTCAGAAAATGAGACAATTGGAGTTTCCCTTTGGAAAAGCCCTCTCTGTCCATTGATGGGCATGGAAATGTGCCTTCTTAAATGAGTAGATTAGGTACCAAAAGCCGAGCTATAGGAAAATCACTGCCCTTCATTTTGAGCGCTTGTAACGTGTGTCATTAAGCTTGAGGAAAATTAGAGGATTCTCATAACTGGCCTGAAGTAAGTTTCAAAATTCCCACCTGACTCTCTTCTCCAGGAGTTGAAGTAGTGCATAGTCTTCTTATGCTTTGAAATCTGCATTGTTTTTTATTTAGGGACAGTCCTGCATGACCCCAAACAATGACCTTCTGTATTTTAATCCGGAAAGAACAAGTTCTGTGTCCCAGAGAACATATTGCCCCATGATATTTGCTGAAAGTTTGTACTTTGCAAGATTCTCATTTGTGTATCTCGATATAAATTTTAGTCAGTTGTGTTCCTGGTGACCAACTCCTACATCATTATAACTTCTATTGAAAACCTAAGAAAATGTCAGTATTCCATCTGAAGGATGAAGCTAAATACAGAAGTTGGGTTGTGCCTTTACACATGCAATGCTCGTCATATGAAGGATGCAAAAGCTGCCATTTTTGTGTGTTTCAAAAAATAGCCCAAGTATATAAAATAAGAGTTGAATGGGATATTTGTACTCAAAGGATTGTCCTTTGCTCTTCCCACTTAAATTTCATTCCCACTTTTTTTCTGCTTGTTAGGAATACACAAATGGCATCCTGCAAAACCTTCTGTAATGCATTTTTTCTGAATGCCAGTCAGATAATACATTAAGAGCTCTGCTACATATCAGAGGTGGGACTGGAGGTGAAAACCAGACATGGTTGGAATTGCTCTTGTGTAGATCCAGAATGGCATTTCAGAGCAAGTTGGCCTCATGAGAACCTGGGAGCACATTTACAGTATCTTTAGGCAGCATCTCTCTCTAGGAACAGTGATTCTCTGTTTCTTTGAAAGAAGCTGCTCTATTGTTTGTACAGAATTTCTACTATTTTGTTCCTCTGATCTAAAAAAATAAGTAATTCTTCTTTAGGCCTGAAGGTAGAATGTAAAACATAAGAGGTGCAGGTATGGGTAAATAACACATTACAAACTGCAATTTGCAATTGCTAAATAATCAAGCAAACTATATAAAAATTTGGGAGTGGCGGGAAAGTTACTGAGCCGCTGAGGTGTGTATATATATATTTATATATATTGCTTCAGCAGTATTTGCTTGATTTTTTCCCATAAAAATCAGTGTTTTTGAGATAGTTTAAAATAATGGATATGCAGAACATATTATATGGATTCTTGGAAGTCAAATCAGCACATATTTTTGGAAGTTGAATTTTTATGTTATAATGTCATGATGTGTGTGATGACTTTCAAGTTGTTACAGGTACAGGTAAGGCAGTAGATAGAGCTTGTAGCTGTACTAAATTTTCATAAATCCTATAGCAATAATTAAAGCTGATCTGTTTTTTCATGCCAAACATGGTTCTGGGACTTCAGTAAGTAGTGAAGCATTGACTTCATAAGCAGTCATGTGTTTCTAATTCAGCAGTTTTAATTGCAGGAAATTTAACGATAATGAATAGTAACAAAAAATAAAATATAAAAGAAAAAAGACAAAAGAGAACTTAGTTTCCATCCCAAGAAAAGAAGCCTTTTGGTAATAAGCTGGTGCCTTTACACTGGAAAATTCATTTGTTGTACTTAGAGAATATATGCTAACTGTTAGCAGTAGTCCTTTATTTTGTTTTTGCTTTCCTTTTTATTTCTTCTTTGGTTCCCTTTTTATGGCTATAAATATCTATTTAATAATTGGGAAAACATGATGGTAAGGCATGATCCTAAACAGGAAGGCAGCTGGTGCCTTAAGAGTTTGGTAATAGGATATCAGATTTTGTCACTGCCATAAAATCAGTAATAAACTTAGGCAAGTTTTTGGCCTTGCTCAACAAGGGTTTTGCCATTGATTTCAGTAGAGTCAAAATTTCAGTGCTGGGGTGTGATAAGTAACAGCCTGAGTCAGTCTGTGGCAAGCAGAGGAAAGCTGCCTCTTTGGCTTGCCTTGGTAGAAATGTTTGTAGTCCCTGTGTCTGTATCATAGCAGGATCCAACCCCTGCCACTTGTGCCTTTCCCAGCAGACTATCTGATGATGTGCCACAGTTTGACATGATGGGACAGGCAGAAAGGTATGTAGTCTTCTCTTGGGTTGGATTACTTTTGTTTTCCAGAAGCGGTGGAAAAACAGTTTGAAGGAGTTGTTGATGCTATGTCCTCTCTGCTTTAACTTTTAGTAAATAAGACTTCAGTATACCAGTTTTGTAGGACTTCAAAGAATGAAATAACTAAGAAAGTCTCAGCAATTGGCACCAAATTAAGCATAAGGATGATAATGTGTAGGATCCTAGGCCTGGAAAGCTGGCCAGTTAAAATACCAAATGATTCAATTAAAAATAAAAACCAAATACATACTATTGTTGGGGAACTGTGGAGGTCATTCTTTCATGGTGATTTATTTGGCCAAGAGCAGCAACAGCGTACATTAGACAGATTTAATTCAAAATTATCTTTGATATAGAGCATAATCAATTAACCATGGTGATCCTCATGTCAAATGTTATAGCTAATGAATTAGCTTTACCTAACCCCATTGGTAGATTTATTTATGGGCTGCATATCCTGGCAACATACATAGATTTAGGACATTAATAAAAAAGTGAACTGCTCAGTGGTGTAGCCACTTGTCTGGTAGCCACTTTTTTGCAAATAGAATCAATCAAGTTTCAAAAGTACAAACTTTCAAAAGACTGCAAATTCCAAGTAGTGTCTGACAATCACATTCCTAATTTTCCACACCTTTATTAAAAACATCTATTGAATTAATTTTGAAATTGACTGAAGCTTCCTTTTAACTTCAGTGTAATTATACTTCCAGTTTAAGAGATGTTTCTTCATAGCCCTTCTTATGGAATGTTCAGTTGCGACAAAGATGTTCGAAACTTTAAATACAGTAAAATTTTGAAACCTATTTTGTAGTCCACAGTGTTGCTTAAAGAACAAATGAAAACCTAAAGGGCTTGCTTTTCACACCTGGAATGCCTTAGGTTTTATAGTGATCTCAGTGCTCTCCTTTGAAACTTATAAAAAAATTCTGGTATTTTTAAACCCCGAGGATCTAAACTGAATCGCACCCAGTCATTTCTGGTTTCTCTGTGCATACTTACGAGCAAAGATCAGGAGATGAAGATAATAAGAATTTCTGCCATCTTTAAGTTAGAACATCTTGATTTGTTTCCTTATTTTGTTGTTCTTGGTGTCATGCCCTCAACTGCATGCTAAAAATTAACTAGGAAGATGGGAAGGCATGTTTGCAAGCTAATGAACTTTAGTCATTTTAGTTTCTCATGTTTAAATACAGCACATTATGTGCATGATATGTGTACAAAACTAATGTGATACAGTACAGAAGATGGAGCCAGGCTCTTCTCAGTGGTATTCAGTGAAAAGTTGATAAGCAATTCTATTTAAAGGTAATATGAAAAAATCACAGCTTTTTACCTGGGAGTGGTCAGCACTAAAGCAGGATGCTCAGAGACACTGTGGAGACTCCATCATCGGAGGTATTTTAAATCTAATGGGCATAGCCCTGAGCAACCTGCTCTGGCTGACACTGTTCTGAGCTGTGTTGGCCCAGGCAACCTCCAGAGGTGCCTTCCTGCTTCAGTTTTCTGTGTGAATCTGTAATACAGTCTTGGCTAATGTAATAACTTTTAAAAATGTAGGAGATGTTAAGCTAATAATCTTTACAGAAACACAAATCAACCAGAATCTGAAATTGTATTATTTGCACTTACATTATATAAAATATATAGATAATATGTATTAAGGGTAGTATTCAAAGCCAACCTTAAAACAGAACTTGGTAGCTCTGTTACTAAATTAAAAATTGAACTATTTTTAATTGTCATCATAAACAAGAGGATTCTGAAGAGTAAAATCATAGAGGTTGAAAAACCAGAGAAGTCACAATATTAATACCGTGTTTAAAACCATGTCCTGGAGGCAGACATTAACCTGCTGAAAAGCATGTAAATTAGGATCTTTTAAAATGCTGAGTTGCACAGATCATTCATAAAATTGTTGTAGGCTGACTTTCCACCTTTTTTTCTTTCTTCTATTAAAAGCCTGTTTTCACCTTGAAGCTGCCCCAGTCTTTTAGGAGATGTGCTCTGTCCCTGATTCAGACAACTTTGGTGTGTGTTTATGTGGAGAGCTAAAGATTTCAGTGGGGTCCAAGTGTGATATGACAATGTTGTTAACAGGTTTATTTCTTGTACTGGGATGGCATTCAGAGCCTGAGCTCAGAGCCCCTCACTGTGTTAGGTGCCCTCAGCACAGAGCAGGAGACTTTCCTGCCCAAGGAGCTTCTCCTCAAGCACACAGTCAGGGTGAACTCCCCAACAGCTTCCATGTGTGACATTGGTATGTCACACATTCCCTCAGCTTTCTAAGGGGCACTTTGGGGTATATCTTCCCTCGGATTAATTATAATTTTTTAGGGAAACTGTTCCTGAAGGTAAAAGGGACACAGAAGAGAGGAAAATAAATTAAGAAATGGAGTTATGACACATTTGGAGCACCAGAATGAGCAGGTGGAGGAGTGTGTCTGATATCTAACACTTGGATAGTGTATTTGCATGCCAAAAACTGTTTTTAAAAAGATTAATTGTTATTGATAATGCAAAAATGGATTCTTTTTTTTTTTCTTTCTTTCTTTTTCTTTTCTTTTCTTTTTTGATTCATTGGCACTATATGCCAATAGCTGTGTGAGACATGGCTTCTAAAATGGTGCCCTTCACTGCATCATTATCTTAATGTCCTTTTCAGTAAAAAAAGAAAAAATCCCAAATTTATAAACGGTTCTTTTGCCTTTAAATTAGCATTGCATATTTAGTATGTGTTTGTTTACCTATTTTCTTTTTTTCTTTTTAATTTTTTTTATTTTTGGAATTAAGTTTAAAGCAATAAACCGAAGCTTTGAATAACATGCATGGACATGTTTTAATATATTCATGAGTGATCAAAATACAGTACAGAAATCACATATGCTGCTCTGTTGCAACTTTCAAGGTTCAATCCATCATTCTGGAACCCAGGGGGCTGAGATTTGACATCCTGCCTAGAAACCATACTTCAGATTGGCTGGAACTGTGCCATCTTATGTTCAGGTTAAAAGAGCAGCTGTAATTTGTCTGGGTAGCACTTTAACTATGCACAGCAAATTGTAAAACCCATTCTCAGTAATAAACTGGAAGATAAAATAGGTCCATTTGCTTCATTTCCTGATCTGTACAAGATTTTCATCATTTTGATACGATACCACTTGGAGTTTGATCTTATAATGTTGTAGATTTCTGTAACAATCTTTCTCAGATTAGCAGTTTTATTCAGCCTATATACACTATGTAGAAGATTTCTCTTTTGACATTTAGTGGAAGCCTTTTTCTATTGTTCTTTGGAACTGAAAATATGAGAATAATTTCATAGTAGGAGTTAAGTTTATATGTGATTGCCACCATAAATAAACCCTGATTGTAGTCTTTTTCAATTGTAAATACCAGATGTGAAAATACTCTATCCTGTTCTCTTTTTCCCCTTTTATGTCTTAGTATGGCTTGCTTGCAAGGGAGTAGCAAATGTAAGTATTCCCAGCAACACAGTGAGATGTTTTATATGTATATATGTATGTGTATATAGATGTCTCTCTCTCTATATATAATTTTTATTTATGGCTTTGGTTTGTAATGATTTTATATTTCAACATTTAGTGTTTGCAAGTGTGACTTTGTTGAGTAGCAAGAAGGGAGGGGAAGGGAGTTTTCTGTGTAATTTAGGAACACAAGAGAACTCATCCCAGGATAGACTTTCCTCAAGGGATTTGCCAATGAGCCCAGTTGTGGGGAACCTGAGCACAGGCAGCCCTACTCACCTGAACATGGAGGCTGTGGATTTTGTTTCAATTACTTTTGGATGTTGCATAGTTTGTGTTCCAGCTCTTGATTTTGATACAAGTCTGCAGAAGCTTTGTGTGCCCATAGACTGTAAAAAACAGCTTTAAATACCATTCTACTTCAGTAGGCAAGTAATGGCTTGACCATTAAATAATTAGTCCTCTCTGAATCCTTGGTACATTTACTTCACCAGCCTTCCTTTAAGTGCCAGATTTCTGGGTTCTCATTTTCACAGAGCTGTTTCTCTACCTGCATTTCTACTTGGACTTCTCTCTTTCAGATCCACAGACCTCCCTCTTTTTGGGTATGTTCTCAAGTCTTAGAGTTTGCTAAACCAAAAGGAGAACCCCATGTCACTCCTCCTAATCCCTGAGCCCCACCTCTGAGCTGAGGAGTCCCATTCACAGACACATCTCTGGGTGCTGCCCATGCATCACCACTGTAGCACCAGGGAAGGCTCCTTCCCTTACCCTCCCCTCAATACCACAGGGCTTTTTGACACTGTTGACAAGACGCTTGTCTCTGTTACTCCATTTTTGTAGCTCAGCCTCCCCCACTGAAAATATATTCTTGCAAGAGGTTTGTTTCCTTTAGCCCTTTGAAAATGCCTCTGGATTAAGAATTTATGCAACTACAGTGTACTTGTATTAGGCATGTAATTTGCTGGGGTAGCCAAGCCAGGGATAATGAAATGTGTTCCTGTATATTCCATCTTCCCCTACCACAGCGAAGCGAGAGCAGGCTGCAGGGATAGCATTGTGTGTCTTGGTGGCCACACAAGCACTTGGTATTCACTGGAGACTTGGAGGTACGACAGCTGCATATAAATATGCATAGTTGGAGAGATTCGTGCTTGTGCCTCGTTCTAGGGCTGATTGGCTGTGGTGCTGCCACTGCAAATCAGTGAGCATTTCCCTCGTCTATCAGCTGCTCCCTTGCTTGGAAGCAGACAAAATGGTTAAAACACCAACAGCCCACAGAGGGTTCCTGAGTGAGGGAGACTTGTTTGCTACAGCACTCAAAACATTTCCCTGAATCTACAGTAGCTCTCAGTAGATGAATTTAGCACTCAGCAGATTAATTTAGCTCCCAGTGTGCTGGATTTAGAAAGAAAAACTAATATAGATGAATACATTCTGTTCAGCCAGCATATTTTGTTTTGCAACAATACACATGTCTTATTTGAACTGCAATCTGGTTGGAAAGCATTTTGCGAATAGCGCATTGGTCATAAAAATGAGTCATGCTTGCTCATTTTTTAAAAAGCTCTCATCTACTGCAGATTGAGGAAAAAGGTATTGAGCAATTCACTGGAGAAAGTATTGGAATTTCAGCCATCTCTGATGAGCTCAGGGCAGATTTGAAGGTAGACTTTCATAGTGTTGCAAAAATGTAGCAGCTGTTACCTGCAAATCCCTTTGTCACCTGCAAATCTCAGTATGTGATGTGCACCACCCTGCTCATTGTGGCTTGGCTCATCTGCCTTGTGGGCAGGGCTTCCTTGGAAGGATTTGCAGGCTGGAAGCTGAAGGTATGGCTAATGGCTGTTGGGAAGAGCTCTTGAATAGGATAAAACCAAGACACAAAATCCATCATGACTTCATTATAACCTTTAGCTTTCTTCCTTAACCTGGAACATGTCACAAGGAAAGTGGGACTAGATTGCTTATGCATGATAACAGGGTGGTTAGCTTGCTTATCATAACAGTAATGGTTACTATTTCAGGAGCTGGGAAACTGAATAAGAAGATAAAGATATAAAATAAAGATATTTAAAAAAAAAAAACCAAACAGGAGCTGATGAGATCATTTGAACAATTTTATTTGAACATAAAATGGTCAGGGAAATGAAAAGAAAACTGCTGTGATATGACAAACTGGCTTTCTAAAATACTATCCTCCATAAATGAGTATCTTATAAGAAAGACTAGCTCCCAACACACCTTCCAGAGCTTTTCTTGACAAAGTATTTCCACTACCAGCAGCAGAATGATGATTATAAAACTTTCTTTCAGTCTCTCAACATTTTTAAAAGAAAAAAAAAAACACATTAAAGAATGGGTTGAAGAGCAAATAGCTCCTTTCAATTGAGTTGGTGCTGTACTGTGCAGATCTAATTTACTCGGGAGGTTCTCTGCTGCTACAGTGATGATTGCTTTATAGTAGTGATTCCCAATCCTATTTAATCAAAGGACTACTGAACGTTTTGGGGAACACAAACCAAAGCCCTTCCTCTTAATGATAGTGCAGTGGTTTTCTTTTACCAATAGATAAAAATGAAGCAAAACTTTGGAAGCTCTTATGAGGTTTGTTTTCCCCACTTGTTTGTGTACTGGCTTGCATGTGCAGAGATATGCGTATGTTTTCTTCTCTGTTTTTAAATCCTACTATATTTTTGGAGTTTATCTTGTGATATCTTACAGGCTACCAGCAGCTTTTAGTCAGTATGTCGAGGAGTGCTGCAAGGAAGACCACAGAAGGCTGGAGGCCTGGTTCCTATGTTTGCCAGGAGCCTTGCCCACCAAACCACAAAGCATTCTGTGCACAGTTGCTCTTTCTTCTAGATGGTAAATTCTGCTTTCAGTAGGAGACTGCAAAGTGGAAATCTCTCAGGCATCATGTGGGATTTTACCAGTTCTCCTGTGTGGAGGATGAGGCGAAGTGGTGCATCTGGAGGGCATGCAGGTAGGCAGTGGTGATTCACCATGCCTTCTGGCTCCTCTCTTCCAGGAGGACAGGGAATGTGTTAGGAGTAAATCCTCCTACTGGAAGAGAGAGTGAGCAACCACTATCCCGCATGGACCTCACTGGGAGCTGCAGGAAGGGGCTGGAGAGGGATTGGGACCACACTACCCTGGCAATCCCTTGTCCCTGGCTTTGACCCTGCAGCCTCCAACCCCAGTGAAAAAGGGATGAAGATGAAGAAGACAGTTCTTTGTTGCAGCAATGTTTGGGTCACACTGGAAGCAAGGAGAGTCTTCTGCTGACTGAGGTCCAGCTTTTTCTTGGTGCTAGTTTTGAGTCACGCCATCTTTTCTTTTCCTTGGCTATGTTAAGATGGTTTTGTAGATAAATAGGAATCATGGAAAGCTAATGGTGAGTCACAAAGATGCAACTGTACTTCTACAAGGGCTTTGCGAGTGCTGCAAGGCTGAGTATCCTAGAGCATTTAGCCTCTACATATATATTGAGGGGAAATTAGCAGTTAGCTTTTCTTTCAATAGTCTGAGATTTTTTGCATAGAGACCCAACTTCAGTGTCTTCTCCTCTGCCATGGGGTCACACCAGAACATCCTGCTGCTGCAAATCCTTACCTTCCACAACCCACTTCACTCATCTCTCCTTTCAAGGTTTTTGTGTTCTTGGCAACAGCTACAGAGGAAATTAAAAGCTTTATTTCCAGACCATGTTCAAACATGGAGGCTAGTTTTTGAATATCCAGTTCTAAAAGCTTCAGCTTGTATTGTTTTCTGTGCTTCCCTGCCAAGATCTCCTTGTTGTGGCAAAATACTGCCATCTGTAAGATATATCAAGCTAGTTATATTTTAGTGTGTCGGTACTTGAGAATGCCATACGCTCATCCATGGCTTTGTCATGGTTTAAGATTGTGCCAGACTTCACGGCATGCAGAGCCTTGTTTTATATGTTTGGTTCGTTGGTTGTGGTTTTTTCCCTTTTGATTCAGTGTGGCCCAGCTTAAAAGTTGCAGTGTGGGACACATCCACCAGTTAGGGTAATTTCAGATGGATCTATTATACATAAATGGACATTGTGGCTCTAAATGTGTACATGGAAACAAGGGATATCATATATTGGTAGAACTGACTTGTCTGTACATTGTAAAAGTATAATGTGGCCCCAGCAGTGCAGCAGTGGTGGTCCTATAGATTCTCATAAAGAATATTTGCTGCTATAGTATTTCTAGAAGTTAATTGATCTCAAAATTTCCTCCAGATCATCCTCCAGATATTACTATATTTATACTTTTATACAAAAACAGTTTCATGGTCATATTAAATGAGTTAGCAACACATTTAGTTATTTCTTCCCTGGAGCACAACTGGCCATTTCTTCCTATTCCTGTGATAAAATTTTAAGCTGCTATTTTAAACATTCTTGATATTGCTCAGTAGGTTTTAAATGATGAAGTGAGCTAGATAAGAGATGTTTCACCTGTGCTTTGTTATGGTAACAGGACCAAACAACAAATATAGATGCAGTCTAAGTTGTTTAAACGGTCTCACCATCATCAGGTATTATCTTCTTCTTACTTTGAGAAACTTGGAGAATAAACAATGGACTAAGGTTGACTAGCTCATACGTGGGATGTGGTAAGTATTTAGTATCAGCAAAGCAGATATCCTGTTTAACAAAGTTGCTGCTAATTAGAAAGAAATTTGGTTTGTTTTGAAATTCATATAAACTTGGGTATAGGGGTTTTACAGTTTCAGTCCTAGGAAACAGAAATTTTGTTTGATGAGGAACAAAAACATTTTAGCTCCTGAAGTTTTACTGGTTCACTGGAAATCATTTTTATTTATGATTTTGTCTGCATTAGGCACATGATTTATGAGCAGTGTTTGCCTTCATCACCTTTTCCTCTTCATTCTCCTGTCTCTTCCCCTCACTTCAGCAGACTTACCTGTCTGATAGAGATAATAATTTGTAATAACTCTGTATCTGAGGAGTTGTACTGGCAAAGTCATAGTGGCTACCTCTGGCTGCTATCTCTGTGTAAGCAGTATTTCTTCATGATATAGTGGAGCTATCTCATTTAAGCAGACTCAGGTGCAGGGAGAAAATCCCAGTCTTCAGTAAAGAAAGTGGCTATCATTGTCCCAAACAGAGCAATGTTTAGAATTTTTACTTTTTGCTCCATATTTGATGAAAGCTTTGAAAAAGGGTGTGGAGCAGTACGGTGTGACGGGACATAATTTTTCGAGGAATTAAGAAGAACACGGATTTCACAGTTGCTTTGGAATTCTGTACAGAAACCACACATAACATGTTTCTTTCTTCTCTCCTTTCTTCTTTTTTTTTTGTTTTTGCTTTTCTTTAACTGCATGTGTGAATAGCTATAGGAACATCAATTTTTGTATCAAAGACTAAAAAATGTTGCACACAGCAAAATACTACTGGCTAACTAGTTTCTGGCTGAAGGCGTATACAGGGAGGAAAAGACACCATTTTTTGTGTTCAAGCCAGCCAAGATAGCTCATCTATGCACAGAACATTCCAAGGGCAGCAGGGGAAAATCCACATACATAAGATTTGCTGAACCCTTATCACTCAGGAAGTGGGAGGAATGGTCTTTAGATTGGCATTCTAGTCTGGGTTATCAGAGACTTAGTCATGGTTCCTGAGTTATCGCCGATATCCCGATGTTAAGTAGCATAAGTAGTTTTCCTATGCCTCAGTTCCCCATCAGGTAAAAATAGGGATCTCTTACAGGGCTGTTGTGGGGATAAATACCTAAAGCTTGTTAAGTGCTTGGATTATTCAGTAATGAAGCTTGTCTAAGTACCTCAAAGCACAGTTTAGGCTGGAATGTGTATACGCTATATCCATGCACCAGGGACTTCCTTAATAGCTTGGAGGACAGAGGGCCAATGCACCTTAGAGGATGGAAGGATCAGCGATGCACTGCTCAGCTCTCGTGTAAGAACCAAGGGACACTTCTTGGTGGAAGGCAGTTCTGCAAGATGTGGCTGGACATGATCTAAGTAGAAAATGATTGAATTGCTTGGTCCAAAGAGATGCTGGGGAATGACAGAAAGCTCTTATGAAATTCTCCATTGAGAGAGGAGGAAGTGGAGGAGCAACACAAGCAAGTACTTTATAAGAGGGAATATTTCTAGAACTGATGCTTCTTTTTGGAAGTCAGATATACAGGAACAAAAAATGGAAGAAAATCAGGAAACAGGATATAAGAAGAACAGAAGGATGTTTCTTCTGGCAAATTATATAGCTCAACACAAAACTGAGGAGTTGGAAAAGGAGAGGAAGAATATGTTGGAGAAGAGGGAGAGAGTAACAGTAGCAGCTACTGGAATGCTGATGTCAATTTATTGTATTTGACTGGTGAAACACTAGTGTTGTGGATGAAGCTGTGCAGAGGAGGACATCACAGAAGGATCAGAAAACAGAAGAGTTATAGTTTGCAGCAAAGAAAAACATTTTGTGTGAGAAGATTACTGCATTAGAATAGTCAGAGGAAGAATAATTATTGAAGTACTTCTCTCCAGCTGAAAAACCTCTGCAAGGAATCTGTTTTAGCAGAGGGAAGAAGGGTGCTTTAGAGATAACAGAGCTTTCTCAAGGTTAAAGGCAGAGGTCACGGTGGTGCTGTAAATTCCACCAGCTCCAGTTGTCTGCACCAGGCCCTGGGAGGAGACCTCAGGCTGGCTGTGAGAGGGAGCCAGGCTGTCCATGGGCGACGGAATCACGGCTTGTTCCTTAGTCAGGATAGTGCAAAGTGCATCGTAAGTAAGTATTTGGCCATGGAAGCAACAGGTTCCTCATGTAAAAATAGTTATGGGTGGGGGATGTGACTTGTGTGGAAAAATACTGAGAGATGAGGCAGTCAACAAAAGGGAAAGCAGCAGGAATACTGAATCTGTACCGGGAAAGATGAGCTGGAATTTTTCTAGGAACAGATATCAAAATTTTAAGGCAGAGAATAATCTTTAGGATAAAGTGTAAGTATAGAGAGTTTCTGACTGGATTTGGAAGATGTAATATTCAAGTACTATCTTGGAGACTCTCATGGATTAGAGGTTTTTTCCTTGTTTTGTGCTTTTATTTTCTTTGCTTTGCTAAAACCATTCAGATTCATAGGAAAAAGCCAAAAGTACAGAGTGACGTGTCATCCCATCTCACCTCCTGTATAACACTATATTTGGATAGATTTGCTATCTGAAGTTTTTGTTTGGTTTGTTTGAGGGGGTGAGCAGCAAACAGAATATAAATTTCTCCTGTTTAGTCACACTAGTGAAAAAATGAGCAATTTGGCGTTTAACTGTCAGGTTTATGTACTGTTCCTGTACAAACCTTGTTTAAGAAGGATTTAAGTAAATACAAATGAAGTATTGAAAGCATAAAACATCTGGAACATTTTAAAGATGCAGTGAAACATAATATGATTATTTTCTATTGAGTTAATTATACCTATTATGAATTAAAAAACATTCTACTTTGCAGCCTTTGTTATGTAACTTGTGGCTTTTCTGTTCTTTGAAATTCAGCTTTCCATTCATGTGGTATATTAAAAAATGTTACAAGACAAATTACAAAGCTCAACTGAAATAATGCCAAGAATCTTAACCAAGTTACTCTACTAGATAAATAACTAATATAGTTCTTAATGGTTTGCTTTTTTTTTTTCTTAATCAAAAAGAAATGATAATGTAATAAGCCAGTGCTGAGTGGGATGTATTTTGTTCTTTCTGGTGTATGGTTTAATGGAGTTGCTCTGCACCTATAGTGAGGTATTTCAGATCAGTTTGCGAGCCACTATTCCTGTGTAGTATTTTGTATTCACCAGTCTGGAACAGGTATGTAGGACATTTTTGCCTCCTACTGGCATTTGGATGAGGGGTTTCTTCTCCATGGGGAGACACTTTGGACTCTGGAGAAGCTGCAGGGAACAACAGGGAAGCAGAAATTTGCTGTTTGCCTACTGAAGGCAGATGAAGAGGGTGATTTCCAGGGTGGTTGCCTGGCTGTAGATCTGCTCCAAGTGCCCCACAAAGTGGCTGCAATGGAAAGTGAGCTGCAGGGGATGGTGACTCCGTGGGAAGTGTGGATGTGTCTTCCAATCCTCCTCCAAACACGATAGAGGTTTTACTTCTCTCTTTTTCTGCTATAATGGCTTTAGAGCACAATCCAACCCCTAGCAAATATATTACAATCAATGCTGGTTTAAATATTTTAGGAGTAAAAAAGACTTAGAAGACATTGTCCTTTCTTTTTTTAGCAGTGAGTGAAACTACTACTAACAAAATGAAAACAATTATATAAGCTTTGTGTTGATAAATTGATCATAGTTTGGGTATTGTGGAATCTGACTGCAAATAGCAGAGCCAATGCTTGAGTCTAGTTTTACCCCTAATTTATGAACTGATCTTGAAAGTAGAATCGATCTCACTGGGGAAAAAAGAGTTAAGTTTCTGCCCCCAAATCAGTAATAATTTGCAAAAACTTGAAGAACTCAAATTCATTTAATGAAGTGTTTGGTTCATTTTTCTTTATTATGCTTTTGAGACATAACCATTCACAAAATATTTTTTTTAAACTTGAAAATTCATACAATTAAAATCCCTCTAAAAAGTTTGTGGTTTTTTTCACACAAATGCATGAGAAAGGCAGAAAGAGAGTTTGGTTCTTCTCATACCTCAGTATTTACCTGAAATACAAAAAATACCACGAACACTTTTTTTCCCTACAAAATTATCCAGTCCAGGTTTACTGGTATCTGAGGTATTGGTAGGTGACTTCTTAATGTTTTTTTTGAATTAAATATGACTTCTCAGTCTTTTCAGATTGACTATGTTCAGCTAGAAACATGCATTTCAAAAAGGGGTATTTTTTTAAACATTTCAATTCATGACAATTCAACAATTGTCAGCATTTTTGATGAAATTTAGAGGATTTCGTTTGCTGTATGGGCATGCACTTATTACCATCTCTAGTATTATTAATCTTTTCCTCCTGAAAAATGTAAGTTTTTTGGTTTTTGGGGTTTTTTTTAATCAAATAGTTTTATTTGAAATATCACTTTTTTAGGCTGTTTTATACTGTTGAGTTCTGCACCATGAACTATAACTTTAATTTTTGGTAGCTTCTCTGTGGGGTCAGACCTAGTCTTGTTTGACAAACATGCTGTCATTCAGTTGGGAGAGTGGGTGTGTGTCCTTCTTGGATGCTGTCTTGCATGTTGGTTGCATTATCTCTATTGCAAACAGCGAAAATATGTTTGCCAGAGCTCTGCCTGCTGAGCAAGATGAACCCATTTAGGTGGGGTTTTGGTGTTGAGGTGTTGCTGGTCTCTCCCAGGCCCTCAAGAGCTGCCACAGTGAGGGTTCTGTCTGCAGCACCAGCTGGAGTCACCCCTCACCCTTGGCAGCATTCAGCTCCAGCCTGCCTCAGTTGTAAAGCCTGAGCATCCCTCACTCCATTGAGCTACGTTTCCATTTCATGGGAGCTTTAGCCAGTCTGAGGTCCATCTCCAACCTGTCTCTTCCCTTCACTCTTGGCAGTGTAGGGCTGCTATCCCTCCCAGCAGAACTGAGGTAGAGAAACCAGCATCTCTGCCTTGTGTCACTGCATGCTGAGTAGAGCTGCCAGGGTCCTAGGAGCACTGGGGGCACCCTGTTAACACTTGTTAGGTTCAATTGGTTGTATTCTAGGGTAGTGCTACAGATAAAAACTGGGGAAATAAACATCATGCCCCCAAGAGTGATGCACCACGGTGTATCTGAATCCACCTTGAGAACAGGAACCCGATTCCAAGCTGGAAAGCCGTGGGTAGCTGACACGGGTTAAAACAGTTGCATGCTGAAAGGCAGGAATTTGCAGCTTTCAAAATTCAGTGGACATATTTGTTCTTGTGTTTGTAACCAGCCAAGTATGTTGGTGGTATAAGATGCATGAAGCCCACTGCAGTATTAGACAAAAAAAAGGCCATAAAAACACTGCAATGAAATCTGTGCCATCCTGAAATGCCTTGATGCTACCACAAAGGTATTCAGATGGGATGCTTCCCATTTCCACAACTGTTTAAAGCAGGCATATAAACTGAGAGGTTTCTCTTATCCATGGTTAGATGGAGGATTTGCAAAGCCATTTTTTATAGGAAGACTTGAGTCCATAATAATAAAATAAGGTCGATTTTAATACTTCAAAATTCCTTACTTTAATTATCTAGTTTGCATTTCTGTTGGCCCTCTGTTCTTATTTCTTTTCCTTTCTTCACATAAATTGGTGTGGAATGGGATGGGAGAACTTCAGGCATTATAATGTGCATTCCAGGATTGTTTGTGCTGAGCTGACTTTAATGTCTACAGGACTAGGGTCAGAAAAGCCAGTTTAATTATGTACAAACATCCAAGAGCTATAGACAAGAACTCCAGCTACTGATAAGAGTAACCCCAGCACTGATGAGTGTTGCAAAATAAAGATCCCCCAGAAACCCAGTTAATGGCATCTTTGTTCCTAACCCATGGCTTTGTAGAAATCCTGATACTTTGGGTTTAAATATCAACAATGGAGACCTGAAGTGAAAATAATACTTTGGAAGCAGGGATGAAACAAACTCTTCCCTTTTCATCTTTCCCCAATGATTTGCAGGCAAACACCACCCCAGGCAACTTCCGAACTTCCATAATTGCATGGAATTCCTTGTTAATTGGGCTTTTCTCTTGCTTTTGAGCTCTTTCTTGAGTAATGCCTGCTTTATAATGATTTGTGTGCAGACAATAAATGTAGAGATTTAATAGGATGAAGGCTCCATCTAACAATATTTAGCCCTTAACTCCCATTGAAATCAATACCTTTCCAAATCTCATTATGACTTAAGATTAATATGCATAAAATAGGATTATTATTAAATGTTTGAGGGATAAAAAGAGAATAAAAACACTATTCTCCTCTAAAGGGATTGTGAAAATTGTATCTTTAGAATTGCATAATTGTCCCAGTAACTTGATGCTTTTTACATCATATGTGCTCAGTTTGAAAATAAGAATTTGGTGACTGTGTCTGCAAACTAGAAGGGAAACTTGCTTCATTTCTTCCTTGGATTTCATCACAAATAAAAAACCCAGTCTTTCATCAGACTCTTTATGATGCCTGTTCCTCCAGAGAAAGTGAGGATAACAGTTTGTGATTCACCAGAAGGTAAAGAATCTAAATTATTTTCTCTAAGCAATGCAGAGATAAGCTGACTGAGGAGGACTGAGCAGTATCTTTTGCTCTGACACAAATAATGAAGGAAGTGGAGCTGCTGCTTTTTTTTTCCAGAGCAGAGTCCAGCTTTTGGCTGGTTCAGGAGTGCTGGCAGCAATGCCAGCATCAGCAGGGATGGGCGGCCATCACAATTCTGAGACCTGGCCAAATCAGCAAATTGCATCCTGTATCTCATCAATGCATTAACTCTTGTGAGTTTTCGTGTACGTCCTGTTGTTACTGAAAGGAACAGCAAAAGTACCCAGAAGCCTAACAGGGAAAGATTGCTCTCTAATGCCAAACAAATGTAATCATCAGGAGCATCCATGCTTGGTTCTGGAGTCTAACCATGAGTGATTGAGGTTGGTGGGACATAACTGGTGACATAAAAACACTGTCAGGAAAAAAGGGAGACGAACAGTTATCGGCAAAGGCCGTTGTCTTTTAGTACACATAGTGATAGTCTTTCTCAGGCAAAAATGGCTTTCTCAAACTATACAGATTCTGGTTATGTTTTCTGTTGGTTTTACATTAGGGGGCTTTTGGTTGTTTTTTTCATAGTAAAACTCATTCCACTCCCATGTAGGACCTCAGAGTAAAGGATTACGTACAGCAAATCTTACAAAACCACAGTGTCCAGTTTAATTTATCATTTATCCGGTCATCAGTCATCTTTTCACTGTTTTTGCATTTGCTCAAACTCTCTTGATGTTAAAATGCTTCCCTGCTATTAGATCTGAGCAGAGAAACTGTTTTATCTACAGTTACATTCACAGTCCAGTGGTGCAAACCCAGTAACAGGGCTGGGGTTAGGACTTGTGATAAATCTTTCTGAAATGAGATAGATGTTCCCAAAAGTCACAAACAGACAGGTGGCTAAGGAAATAGTGAGGACATGACTCTTTCAGTTCAAAGTTGTTTGACCCAAATCACAGTTTTTAAATTAAGATAAACTAGCCTGACTACATCAGAAGGCTGCTAATGTAACAAGAGATACCTTTATTTAAGCAGGACACACTCTGGGGTTTGCTGCATACTGATCTGATTTGACAGGGTTTGCACTTTGTCTGTACCTTTTCTTGTTCCTGTTTATTGGTCCATCCCAAAATTCTCAGCATCATGGTTGGTGGTTTCACTTTTAGTGAAAAACATAAGGCGCGTTGGCCAATACAAGTACATGGAATGATGCCAGAAACTGCTGTCTCTGATGACTGGTAGAGAGGTGATAGAACTCTCTTTCTGTGTCATCATAATATTTTTTTCAAGAGTCTCTTGTTGGCATTGTTTTTGACACTTGTAGTTATAAGCTCAGTTTCCAGAGTCTAGGATTAAAACTGTGTTTGTTTCTTTGGGGTCAATAAGCGTCTAGTGAAATGCTCCCAAAAACCCCTTCTGCCATACCAGTTTGCAGAAAGGATGGAATGTGCTGTCAGTTATTCCCTGACCTTGAGGAGGATCATCTACATCTTCCAGCACTGGAGCTGGTAATAGAGGTTGGCGGATACCATTCTTCCTAACAGAATCTCTGAAGATTTTATCCAATCCAAGCACACTGATTAGAAATTTACTTATCAAGAGAATTATTTGCAACGTGCCTGGTGTTTGTTTGCAACTGAAACCTTTGAGCAGGGCCTTGAATATATAAAGTCTGGTGTAATGCTGACTTGTCTGAAAAAAATGAGTCCATGTGACTCAAATTAAGTATTCACTTTTCAGCTTGATCTCTTGGCACTGAGGAACTCATCTGGGACAATGTTATTCCTGCAAAGGAATTTGCTGAACTTGAGTTGTGCAGTGTTTGCAACACAGTCAAAGCATTCATGATTAGATTATATGGGCCATAGCAAAATTATCACCTTTTTTTCTATGAAGATTTGAATACTACTTGTTTAATGTCTCTCAGACCACACGTTAATCAATGAAATTTACACAAAATATCAGTACTTGAACTTCTTGAATGTCTGTTTGTGCATGGGCTGAAGAGGAGTTCCCATGGAAATACTGTGTGACTAATTAACAGCTGTAGCATATTCTGTACTCATTGAAGAAATAAAAGTTGCTCAGGAAGGCTAACTCTTGGCATTTTCTGACATTAATATTCATCACATTACAGTCTTAATAATGTTCTTTTGGCATGGTGTTTGTTTGAAATGCTATAGAAAGTAAATTAACTCTGTATTTTTCAGTGCCTGAAGAACATTTAATGAGAAATAGATGCTTTTTTATTTCACCAGTTGAACATCTGAGTATCCTTTATAATGACAGTTATACATTTGGATTTGAATAAAAATACACAAAGGTTGATACCACCTATAAAACAAGAGAGTCGTAAACCTTTTTTTGGATAGCATGACTTGAATGATTTTGCTGCTTGCAATTTCTATATAAGAGTAACCACTCATTACTAAATTTTTCCATCAAAAATATGAGAGAGATAAATAAATTATAATTAAACTTGTTTTTCCTCTTTGCAGGTTTCTTTTACAATTCAGCTCAGGCCAGTGAATTTTGTTTAACTGACCAGGTAAGCAAATATGCATAGTTTTTTTTCACAGAAATGTTTTCCAGACACTTGACAACTGAGAGGCTGGTGTTCTGAATTGTTGGAGAAAATTTGCAAAATCTGTTATAAATATTTTCAAAATGTCTTTGTTAGTTTGTAATTAAAAAAAAAGTTGGAATTTGAAGAGTTCTACCCTTTTCATTTAGACAATTTTCCACATTTTCCAGATGTTTGTATTTTTATTCTTTCTCTCCATTCTTTTCTTTTGTACTTGTTTTGTCACATTTTACATTGGTGGGTTTTTTTTGTTTTCTTCAAAGTCTTACAAGTGGAACTTTTTTTTTGCTATCAATTTCCCTCTACCTACCACTTTCAGCACTGCAAATAAAACTGTTTGCTGAGAACTTAAAGGATGATATTTTAATGCCATGGGAATGGCAAAGCAATGCTTCAGTGACTGTTGGAAAGTAGAGATGGCTTTAGAAATTTATTAACAAAATGCAATTCAGAAATTAATGAAATTGCAGCTAATGATATGGCTTGATTGGCACCAAAACAATTAAGGTAAAGCACCAAACTGTACTCCTACTGTGCCCAGGTTTGTAGGCAGGATTCTGTGTTTTACCTATGGAATTTCAGTTTGGATGTGTTGTTGTAGGTAGTTTGCAGAAAACACTTTTTGTCCATCTCTTTTACCAGTATGGGTTTTAATGAGGGAGTTGGGCAATCTAATTTACATGCAGTGCAGCTTTAATATTGCCTACACAAATTTGATAATTTTTGATATTTTTTAATAGAGTGATGTGGAGAAAATGAATTAAAGTTGCTATTTTGAACGGAATATTACGTTCACAGTATATAGATGTGGTTTGCCTTAGCTGAAAAGTTTTTGTGCTTTTTTATAGGCTTTTCCTAGCCCTGTCTAGAATAACCAAATACAGCCAAAATAGTAAATAAGATCATGGTGTTCCTTTGCAAGTCTTTCTCTTATTTCACATTAAAGTGTTCCATAGCTCTAACTTTTTATCAGTACTGTTCATCTCACCTTTAATTTAGATAAACTGTTCTTTGATCATCCTCTCATCATTCTACCTTCTTGACATTGGGTTTTTCTGTGGTGCTGCCAACACTTAGAAAGCTTTCTCAGTCTCAGTTCACCAAGGAGAAATTTCTTCCATTTGGATCTTCTGAAAATTTGTTTCAGACCCATTGGTCCCAGTACCCTTTATTTCCTTTAGAAAAATGGATGTCTGCTTCAGCTAGTGCTGCCTTTTGGGTTTGCCTAGTCTGATATTCCTGGGTTTTGTTTGCAAATTAGTCTGCAATCACCCTTGCAAGGAAGGAGAAAATCTTGGTTTAAAAATACCTAGTGATTTCAAATGCTAGTCTTGAGAACTTCTCAAAAGCACTTAATATTAAAAGTTTGGACAAGTGATCAAAGAATAAAACAATTTTAATTTTTTTTCCCCAACAACTGTGCACTCTTTTTCTGGATCTTTGGCTTATCCAAATCAGTCATTTCTCCAAGACCCATTATTCTGCAGACTTCAAATTTTCTTTATGGTATTTTGTTCAAAACACTGAAAGATAAAATGATCAACAGTAAATGAATCTATTAATAATATAATTTTAATAGCTGTAGCAAAAAGATGGCTGTTGATATTGTCTGATCTTTTTATTCTCATATCAAGGTGTCTCCTGCAGAACTCGTCATGGTGTTTGCAATACAGATATAAATTGTAATGAAATTGTAATGCTTGGATTTATTTGGAATAATAATTGGTTTATTCATCAATATGAGATATCCAAGAAAACAAATCATTCTGGTTCAAATAACTAATTTAATTTTTTTAAGTCTCTGTTTCTTTAAATATCATTAATCATTTTTCTGAAACAAAAATCAATGTAATTTAGTAAGATTTCACCAAATATGTCTTTGACAGGACAATTTTTTAAAATTATTTTAATTAAAAGACTGAAATAAAATTCATCATGAGAACTTTATTTTTTGTGAATAAATTATTTTCTCCCACCTCATGCCAGCACCTTCCATACTCTTTTTTCTTTGTCAGCCACTCTCAAAGACTGCCTGGTCTATGTTTCTGGATAAAATATGTCTGGCAGTCAGTGACATTTTTTTCAAGAAAACAAGTCCAAAGGCAGAGATTAGATCCTCAAAAAAAGTTTCATACAAACTGGACAAGCTCAAGCAGTGGCCCATGAGAATTCCATGGGGTTTAACAGACCAAGTCCAAGGTGCTGCACCTGCGTCAGGGCAACCCCTGGTACCAATCCAGGCTGGGAATGAACAGATCCAGAGCAGCCCTGGGAGAAGGACTTGGGGGTGCTGGTGGGTGAGAGGCTGGACATGCCCTGGCCGTGTGCTCTGGGAGCCCAGAAACCCCCGTGTGCTGGGCTGCATCCAAAGCCCCGTGGGCAGCAGGGCAGGGAGGGGATTCTGCCCCTCTGCCCCGCTCTGCTGAGACCCCACCTGCAGTGCTGCATCCAGCTCTGGGGTCCCAGCACAGGAAGGACAGGGACCTGCTGGAGCCAGCCCAGAGGAGGCCACCAAGGTGATCAGAGGGCTGGAGCAGCTCTGCCATGAGGAAAGGCTGAGAGAACTGGGATTGTTCAGTCTGGAAAAGAGAAGGCTTTGGGGTGACCTAATTGGGGCCTTCCAGTACCTGAAGGAAGCCTGCAAGATGGAGAGAGACTATTTACAAGGGCCTGGAGTGACAGGGCAAAGGGGGAATGGCTTCAAACTGACAGAGAGTAGGTTTGGATTAGATATTAGGAAGAAGATTTTTACTGTGAGGATGGTGAGGCCCTGGCACAGGTTGCCCTGAGAAGCAGTGGAGGGTCCCTGGAAGTGTTCAAGGCCAGGTTGAATGGGGCTTTGAGCCACCTGGTCTAGTGGAAGATGTCCCTGCCTATGGCAGGAGTGTTGGAACAAGATGAACTTTGAGATCCCTTCCAACCCAAACCATCCTATGATTCTAAGAACTGTTTTCTCTCTTTACCAGCTTCATTTATGGCCATCTTTGACCTTAATGGTGGGGATTGTAGGTTTTATGAAGTAGAAAAAATGAGCTAAAATAGATACTTCTGCTCCATGGACATAATATGTCTTTGGACGTATTCCGTACATTTCCATGAATTAATTGTATCCCAGCTAATGAACAAGTCTGTGATGAAGTAACGGGCTTGGCTGAATACAGGTGATGATCAGCAGCTCAACGTGGAGGGTAATGCTGGTCTTTAATACTAGTATTGAAATGGAAGCTGATTTGGCACCTTTCATATCTCTTTACCAACTTAAAATGGGAATCAAAGTATTTTAAAGATTATTCATGTTTTTGATGAGGCCCCTATTCTGTTGATATTTGTGGGGTAGGATGCTGTGAGCCTGCACGACTGCCTGGTGACTGAGATATTGGGTTGCTCTTGCAATACTGTGCAAGAGCAGAATTTTCCATAGATATTTGATAGGCAACAATTCTTACAAGAATTAACTGTCTGGCAAAAAGCTGTATTTTAAAGTTTACCAGGCCACTGGCATTCTCAGAGGCTTTGAAAGCCTGCTAAAAGTATGGCTGCATTGTTATTATACAATTTCTGTGCAGTACACAAATTGTGAACCAGGAATTATCTATATGGACATAGAAAATGAACCAGGAAAAGGCTTATTTTTAATATTTTAATTTTAAATCTTTTGAGCAACTAGTGGCATCTTATATTTCCATTACTAGGAGTAAATTTGGGTTCTGTATGGAAGAATAAAAGCTCTAAATAGCTATTTTGAGGCAAAAAAGTATCATAGAAGTGTCTTCCATGAGAGCTCTGGTAAATGTCACGGCAATTTTTTCAGAAGCTATTTGTACTCTGACAGTGCCTCTTTGAAATGTTCAGAAGTTTTAGCAAGTTAGGACTGTTGTAGCACATCAAGTTACTGGCAGATACAGAAAAAATTATAAGGAACAGCCATCGGGGGTGAAAATTGGATTCAGAGTTTTCACAAGCGGAATCTGGTTGCCAGTGTTACACTTGAACAAAACCACAGGATTCACCAAATTTCTCTTCACTCAGGTCTCAAATACGTAAGGAGATCTATTCACAAGCTATAAACCAAAAGGTATGCAAGCTGGAATTAAATAAACCAGTGGTTCTCTATTAATTGTGCTTCACATAAACCTTCTTGGAAATACCTGGTCCTGGCTCTCTCAGAAACTCTGTACTGGACTTACAAGCCTCAGGTTTCATCTCATGTGGTGGTTTCTATATTGTTGTTGTTTTGAAGTCATGTATGGCATAAAACTGTGTGTTTCTGTGCACAGGGATGAGTTTCATACAGGATCAGTACAGAAGAAATAATTTCAGTTTGCCCCTAAAAATTAACAAACAGGAGTAGTTTCTTTACTAAGTCTAGGGCTTTGCATGCATTTGTACTCAGAATTCCACAAATCTCTGGCTGAGTGAAAAAAGTCCTTTAAAAGGCAGTGTTTTTATTAAAAAAATGCAATTTCATTCATGTGCTAAGAATTTCAATTATTGAAAATAACTTAATTCAGAGAAATTTTTAATAATTCCCAGCAGTAAATAATTGCTCTTCTGGACCCTTTGTTTTAATTGGTGACAAGAACATATGAATATGTGCATTTTTGAGAGAGGCTTAAATTTGTTAGAAGGGCTGTTTCTTTTTCAGCTTGGGTGTGCAAGAATATGGACTTTAGTACAAGTGATTATAAAAAGGTTTCCTGTGGGTTTTGCTGTTGTGGCATTTTGATTTGCTAAGAGGGTACTTCTCTTCAGTTTATATCGGTAATGGAAGACCCCAGAACTCACATTACGTTTGCACATATATTTTTGTTTGCAGTATTTTTATTTAACTAGTCCTATATTCACTTGCATTTTCCCTTCTTATGTAGTAATATCTGCTGGTCAGCTATGCTAAATCCTGAGGATGACTTGTACGGCAAATCTCTCCACATTTTTTCTGCTCCTGAGTGACTTTCTTCAGGGTGTTAACACATATATCTGCCTTTTCCCAGCAGGAGGTTATCACCAGAAATTCCCCCTCACTTTGCTCACATGTCAGGTCCTGCACCCACACAGTTAAACACAACTTTAGTTCAGGTGGACCCCACCTGTCCTGTGCAGATCTCACCTAGGCAGGAAGAGGAGCCACCCCTGAAGAATAAAAGTAGTGTGTGCTTCCGTCCTTGGGAGAGAGATGCTTAGGGAAGGGAAATCCAGCCTTCATTCCCAGATCAGGGCTGCTGTCCTGGCCCACTGTGTACACTTGAGAAGTCAGGATCCAAACCTCTGTCTCCCTTCAAGTAGCTCTGCCACTTTCCTTTTTTAAAGGAAAATGAGATTATTTTGAGATCATTTGAAATTAAATACAAGCCTTGGAACAATAGGTTCTGACGGGTATGGAATAGAAGGTGTCCTAGCATTTTGTGCTAGGTCTATAGACCTGGGAAAGCCTAACCATAAGGCTTTAAGCTAACTAACCAATTAAAATATTTTTTTATATTCCTTATGCAAAGCTCTCATACAAAGTTGTCAGCGTACACATATATGGGCTCTTCTCTTGGAGTTACATCCAGACAGAAGAAGCCCTTGTTTTCAGAAAATGCAGATTTTGACAGATCTTTGTATGAGTACAGGAGGCCACTTGCAGGGTCAGGCTCTCAGCAAACTTGGGAATTCTTTTTGTCCTGCCATCAATCTTGCAAAGTTTGATAATTTCATTAATGCTTCAGAGGTTGGGTGTGAGTGTGAAAGAACTCCTCCTTTCATGCTCTCTTTAACTTTGTAGTTTAACTTTGCCTTAGTAGTTAGAGAGGATGATTTTAAAGACTCATTCTAACTTCAGACTTCGAACAGAGTTTATAAAAGAAAGAATATCCAAGACACAAAATTAAGCACCAAGTTGTTTTGGTTTTTTTTAAATGTCATCATCTATGCAGTATTCTTGCAATCATGGCTCCAAGGAGAAAGAAGTCTGAAAAATAATTTCATACCTTTTAAACAATTGTAAAGCAAGTATTTAAGGCAATTGCTTGTTATGACTTTTTTCTTCATTCTATATTTTCTTATTTTCATAAGGAAGTGGCAAATGAAACATAAATTATTGGTTACTTGAAGTGTTAAGATTTCAGCAGAAATATCTCATTGATTTAGTTCTGTAGAGCTTCCAATTTACTTTTATAAATTAGTCAGACATGTAAAAATAGGATAGTGTTATGTGATTTTTTTTTTCCTCAAATATCTTCAGGCAGTAGAATGTCAGAAGTTACAGGAGCTGAGAGCTACAAGCCTCATCTTGGAACAGTAGAGATACAACTATTGTGGCTTTGGCATTTTCTCAAAATGAATAACTGGATGAGATACTAACTTGCTTCATTTTTACAGCATCTTAAAAACTGTCATATGTCCAAAGGCTTAGTTTTAAGTAGTTTTTCCTGGAACATTTAAGGGAAATTTCATCTAAATATACTTGCGGTATTATTTTGTAGTTTGAACTGGTATTTTCAAGATGCTATTTTTGTTATTGCATCTTTTATGTCTGAAGTTTTTTGATTACTTTTCATAATATATAGCAAAAATGAACAGCTGTTCTACAATTTTCTCATGATTTCTCAACTGTTTCAGTTTTTATACCCTCTCTGGGGATAGTTTTTACACAGTATTGACAACTTTTTTTTCTGATCTACTTGAATACAATTAAGCAAACAGTAAAGAAGAAAATTCTAGAAAGGATGGGGAGGGATGGCTTGATAAAAATGAGTTAAAATATTTTCCAACCTTTCTACAACTGCCCTGTTGGAAAGACCAACAGCTATAATAAATTAAAGAAGGGAGATTATAGAGCTTTTCTGCCAACTGTCTTTTAAGATGTTAATATGTCCTAAAGACTTTGTATCCTATTAGCTTACAAAAGTTTTAAAACAAAACAAAATGTTTTCTAGCAGGAGCATCTAATTCTTCTTAAACAGAAACTACACTGTGAAGAAATTTTGTTCTAAGGAAGTTGCTTGTGTTACAAGGGGAAACATATGAAAGCAAGTGAATGGCAGATTTACAGGTCTAAATCTGCTCTCCATGTGTCACTCTGAAGACCTAAGGTGGAAGGGACTTGCTAGAAAATTATGGCGCTCAAATTCATACTCGTATGTGTATCTTAGTCTCCTTGAGTCTCAGTGACTGTAATGTTCCCTTCATGCTTTTAAGAGTAAACAGAGTAGAAACCTTAAATATTGCAGGTGTTTTTATGTGCAGGGTGCCTTTAATGGTGTGGCATATAGCAAAAGAAAAACATCATGGATCTGTCAGCCTGAGCTTACAGGATCTGTGGTACAACTCCTGCTTCCCACTGCAAATGGGTATCAAACTGAAGTCCAAAATGCCATCACCTAGAAGAGAAGACTTTGTTCATATGTATAATGAGATCAGACACACACAACTCTGGGTTTTTTTTGTCTATTTCTGTTGAGCATTGAACTGTCTCGGCACAATCCTGTGCCACGTGCACTGGGATAACCCTGCTTGAGCAGGGAGCTTGGACCAGATGACCCTTTGTGGTCCCTTCCAACCTGACCTATTCCGTGAATAAAAAGCATAATATTTTTAAAACTGGAGAAAAAAAATTACAGCCACATTTCACGTGCATCTAATGATGTAATTCCTAGGGAAAAGTGTAGAGTGCAGAATGAAAGAGTTAAAAATGTGCTAGGAACTATATAACACCAAGCACTAAGGGCATATATGGAGCATTATGCTTTGCTTTATTGTTCTTCATCACTGAGGTTTTTTGTTTGGGTTTTTTTTAAACTTCCCCGTCCTATTTCTAAACTATTCTGTACTCCTTTCTTTCTCACCTCTTCTGCAGGTTGAAACAGACTTTGGACTTTGAGTACTTAGGCATCATCCAGAGGAAGAAGAGTAATTTAAGAAATAATATATTTGAGGAAGGGGCAGAAGGTGTCTTGGGACAACCCTTCACATGGCAACACATAGGTTTCCTAGAACATGATGTGTTTGGAGGCTTTCAGTTTTTCCCCCACAAACTTCATCCCTGTCTGGGTTGTCTTGCTTTTGAGCCACTTGCTAAATTGAGACTCCAAATGTCTGCGATAAAGAGATGCAAGTGTGCTAGACTGGGCCCATTGAATGTACAGATGCCAGACTTATTGGGAGTGACACTGTGAAATTAATATGTACACACTGCAATTTAAAGGATAATATTATGCAAATATTCCTAAGCATGACATGTTAAAAAGTAGTTACATTTTAGACACATCCATTAATATTTTCTCTTGAATATCAAGTACTTCCTCCCACCTGCCATCTCTTCCATGTTTTCACATGCTATGATGGTTAAATGTCATAAAGCTGTCATAACGCTGTGACTAGGCTTTTTGGTTAGTAGAATCTAGCACAGTCTGCATTTATATTGTGCTCAGCACTTTAAAAATAGATTATACATTTCAAGCATTACCAAAAAGACATATTTTTAATATCAATTTCTTCCTATGGGGCAGGTTCTGAACTGCTTTTGCTGTTTCTTGCATACAGCACTACTATGTTTTGCCCCTAAGCAGCATATGGGAGGAAAAAAGGGTTTAATTCTGAGTCCTTCTTGTACTCCCACTTCAGACTTACCTTTATGCATATGATACTGTCACTCACTTTGGAAAAGAAGCAGCAATTCTAGGTGCTCAGGGTTAGGCCATACCTTCCTACTCCCCCCCTTCTCCCACCAGTCTCTCACAAACATCATAGTTTTTGAACTGTTCTTAACACATGGATTTAAATGCCAGAATTCCACACTACAGCTAAGCAAGCAAATGAATTGCCAAAGTCTGCAAACAATCACAGCTTTTGTAGAATCTTGGTAGCATCTGAAAGTCAGTATTTCATTTTTCTGATCAAGGCTTCCCATTAATAGCAGTGTACCTGTGCCCTGTAGTGCTAGCATTTCTTCTCCCCATTTGTGAACCTATTTTTATCGTGAAGTACTGCAGAATATTGCTCATGTTCTGTTTACATGGACATTCTAGGCTTCAATTCATGTGTGTTCTTTTCGACAAATTATATAAAAGCAATTGTAGTTTAAAAACACCACTTTGATTCGAATTAGGAAATCTACTGGCAGTGAAGAAGTCTTGCTTGGAGACTTAATAAATTAACCAACACACTTGGCTATAAGCATGTAGTTGTAATGGCAATACTACGAAAATATCACCAGCAACATCATGGTTATGTATCTTCAGTTTAAGCAGGAAAAATATCCTCTTACACACTTAAAGTGATTGAATTTAATTCTGAAATGAGCAAAATATTTTATGTGGAGTATTGCATTTTCTAATGTTTCTCTATCCAAATTTGTTAAAAATGTACTGCTCACAGACCTGCTCATTCCTCTAGGAAAAAAAAAAATAGGTACTCTAGAAAAAGCACAGTTCTGAATAAAACCAAATAAAATTACATCTATGAAATACTTATTTAAGGTTATTGAAAATATGTAAAAATGTAATAGGTATATACATGTAGGATATAGATATAAGATTATTACTTATGTTTAAACTTTATAATCTATTCCCTTAATTCAAAAAAATGCAACAGTTTTTTACTTTACATATACTGAGATTTCTTGTTTTGTATTCCAATTAGAAAGTAGGAATCTTTAGGAACTGATATCAGGAGAAGTTAAAATCTGATAGAAATCTAGATCATTAAGTACATTTGACACTCTGAAGTGAGAAGAGCAAAAGGAGGAAGAAAATATTTAGATTAGATTATATTCCAACAAGAAAAGGCAAACTGAAGTAAGGAGAGCAAATGGACCTGTCTAATCCAAATAAAACATTTTACCAATGAGAAATTATGAAATACAGGTCACATGGATTATGGAACAGTATTTTTTTTCCCTGCACCCAACTTTTTAGCAGTAACAAGCAGACAAATTACACCTCATTTTAGAATAAAGAGTAGGTATTTGTGTGGTTAAGTGTTTGAATGGCAATTAAATATTCCTAGAAGTTGCTATCAATATAATAGACTTGATTATACAGAGGAAAAGAATTCCTGTTAATGATGCTGTTATTTAAATAGTACATCATAGGTGTACTTCTAGGAAATAAGTTCCCTCAAAGCACAAAAATCCACACTGGGAGAGAAGATCAGAAGGAACAATGATTTAGTTTATTCCACATAGGATATGATACAGTTCTTGTCATCATAATATCTGATTACTTTCTGGTGGTGCATTACACTATGGGATTAGCATTTGCTGTTTAGCACTCTGCCATTGCAGGACGAGACCTGTAGACTTGGGGGAAGGAGGAGTAGGAAAGATGCGAAAACTTGCTTAAATATGAAAAAATTCTACATGTGGAAATACTAAATGAGAGAAGGAAAGAGCAGGAATGAAAATGATGCCTGACTGGGTGAAAGAAAACACATTGACATTTGCTGGCTAACACAGCAAAGACTTTTGGAAGTTTAGGCTATCAAGAAGTTGATGTTTGGCCCATGAAGGTTGGTATCTGTTTCAAGAGTAGTTCAGAAATGTCTGATAGGTTGTTCGAAGGTATTACAACCGACAGAAAATGCCAGAATTTTCAACTCTTGGATTTTAATCAACTCAATATTGGAAAGGAAAAAAAGTTTCCAGAATATAGTATCCTTGTAGCTCTTCTGTGGGATTATTCCCAGGGCAGACAGAGTTTTGGAGACCCTAACCTTTGGTGAATGCTCCTGTGCCCAGCAAGGATTGTTGTACCTGGGAAACCTGTGACCTTGTGCTCTCACTGAGTGATGCTGGAGAGGTACCCAGACAAACTGCAATCAGAATATACTCAAAGAAAGATTTATAGGGAGACTAAGCAAATGCAATTAAGCTAAAAAAATAAAAATAAAAAATAAAATAAAAAAATAAAAAAAGGACAAAACTAAAACAAACAAAAACCCCCCAAAACCAAAACCAAACCAAACCAACAATAAAAACCAATCCCCCCCAAAAAACCCAACAAAAATAAGACTGTATTCTGTGCCCAGAAAAAGAAAGAAGATGAAAATATATAAGCAGTAAGGCTGAGAGGCTTCTGTAAATAAATACAAGCTAGAAAACTATGGATTAGAAATATATTAAACAATTGAAAGGACTCTTTCTATCAAATATAAACTGAGTTTTATGATATTTAAAAAAACCTCTGCAATCCTGATGTATTTTTGTGTCAGTTTCTGCAGGAAGGTCCAAGAAAATTTTAGGTTTACAGTAATTGTTTCAATGAAGAAAATTTCTGAAGAATTTCTAAATTTATATATTTAAAATACGCATGTACAGTATGTGTTAAAGGAATTCCCAGCTAATTAAATGGATAATTCTTCATCTGTATCAGACTTCAAAATTAATTGATCAGTTTATTTTAATCCATGTCTAATTGCTTACAAACCTGTTATTTGCAAAAGGAGTCTGAAGCATGTTGAGAACAGGATGTCCTTGCATTGTTTTTATTTTGTGTCACAGGTTATTTTGTAAATGTTGCAACTGTCTTTCTCATGGCCATTACAGAGTTCAGAGTTATGTCAAATATCAAATGGATGTTTCATTTTGCAAATTTTCTTTAACTAGAAAGAGCACAGCATCTGAAATACCAGTGTTCACCCTGCTCTAGGTTAAATTCAGAAAATAATACATGGCTTGGATTTAGTCTCAGGTATCATTTAAAATTGTGCTGGATTTTTACCTAAAGCAGTTTATGAACAAACGTGTTTTCACAAATCCTGAAAAGGCAAAGCTACATATTTTCCTCGTTGTAATATGCATTATTTGCTGATTTGAGTGACTTGGGATATTTAAGGGGTCAGATAAGAGTAGTTTAACCCAGACTATAGGTGGAAAAGGCATGTTATCAACAGGCAGATGCATCAGTTGTTAAGCATCATATGTGAACAGTACCTCTAGGAACTCGCAGTTTGACCTTACCTGAAGCTGGAATTGTTTCTGCAGAAATATTTTTGCAGACTTTATGATTTACATTGCACAACATGATGTCAGTTGTAGAATCTGTTTTCTCAACTGCAGCAGCCTACCAATTACCCTCTCTCTCCAGAAGTGAATTTTCTTAGTTGCAGTTTCTTACAGTACTGTGGGGACAATGCCAAAAGCAGACAAAAATTGATTAGTTATCTGTAAAGAGCTTTAATTTTTTATAGCACCCACAAATCCGTACTAGTCTCCCTTGTGTCCTTTGCTCCAGAACCTCGTTCCAAAGAGCGCCTCATGAGAGAAAGATGGGGTGTGAGAGAGGTGAAGTATTTATTCTGTCATGCACTGGACTCAAGACAGTAATGCATGCATTTCACTGCCAAGCAATATTTTCACAAGGGTTCTTTGACTACACATGTGTCTGAGTGTACACACACACTGCAGTATCTACAGAGTCACTCAGGATGGGCCAGACAACTGCAGAACAGAAGTCACTCTTGGCAAGTAACTCCCTAATACTCAAAGTAAATGGGGGCTTGGTCACATCACATTCACTCAAAAGGTACTGACTTTTTGGGAGGAGTTGCCAAAATAAAGAAGGGAAATAGTTTGTTATGTACAAGGTTGCAATGCATAATTTGTCTCCCACAGGAAAAAAAAAAAGAGGTTTGCAGAATGAAAATCACAAAAAGAGGTTAAAACAAAATAATGCTGTGGTAGGAAGTCTTTTTTTTGGAGGAAATGCTATTTCTTGTGATAAGCTTGATTTACAAACACTTTGAGATTAGGATTTACATTATGGCCAAAAATGCATGCAAATACTATATTGGTTTTCTTTCTCATTATTAGGTACAGCTAGTATGTTGCCAAATCCTTTGAGAGCAAAGCAGTACTCTAGCCTTATTTATTTAGATTGTTGGTGTATCTCAGGCTCTTCATTAGGCATCCAGATATACAGTTATGTCCTGAACAAGAAAGATTGCTGATACTTTTGAAGACAGAAATGGAGGAGGAGATTCAAGTAGACACTGCTCATGTCAAAAACAAATTTTTGGCATGTGGATAAGGAGGCAATTTATTAGGAGATCCTCCATATATGTAGGAAAAGCCACTTGGCTAGTTATTTGAAACTTGTACAAGTTGTCAGTAGATACCAGCATAAGATAATGATCTGAGGTGGACTATGACATGTTGATGGATATTTTGATTCATCTTAATGTTCTATGTTGCTGTTTTGATCATCACAAAAGACCTCAATAAAGTATTTTAAAGGGAATTCACTACACTGATTCTTTGTTCATGTAATTAAGCCTAATATCTGTTGTAGGTGGCTTTGTTTTCAAGGCTCCCGTACTCAATAAAGCTCTGCGGACTCGCTCACGTTCATATGGATGGTTCTAATTTCAATGAGAGGGCTAATTCTACAGATTAATAAAGTGCAAGAGTTTGCATGATTAAGGCCTAGAGACATTATACAGCCCCACTCCTCTCCCAGAACATGGAAATAAAAGGTTTATCATGGGAAATACTGGGTGAAGACAAGGTTTCTGCATGCTCTGTGCACAGCATTACATTCAATCAGGTGTTTATCATTCAAATTGATACAGGATGTTTGTGTTCCTTGTGAAAGTTTATTTCTCTTGAATTAGGAAAAAAGTTCTTTACTGTGAGGGTGGTGAGGCACTGGAACATGTTTTCCAGAGAAGCTGTGGCTGCCCCATCCCTGGAAGTGTTCAAGGCCAGGTCGGATGGAATTCTGAGCAACCTGGTCTAGTGGAAGGTGTCTCTGCCCATGGCAGGGGGTTGGAATGAGATGAGCTTTAAGGTCCCTTCCAACCCAAATCATTCTGTGATTCTGTGAATTCACAATCTCATGGCTGTTTTATCTCTGAGGACAGAACTAGGTTCTGCTTACAGAACTAAACCAGGGGACTAAGTTGCTTTTGAGGGGACTCTTGCCTACATATTGCATTCTGCTTCTTTCCCACTAGATAAAAGCTATCCAGAAATGCATTCCAGAAATCTTGTTGCTTGGTTTCATGCTCTGTGAGCATTGGTTACCATAGTGTTTTAGAAAAATACCTTTTCACGAAGCAGAAGCATAATCAAATATAGTCCACTGCAGTTGTGGTGAATGAACCATCTGTTAACAAATTGAAAGCAATGCATTTATAGATTTAATGATTACTAAACTTTAATTTCCTGCTACAGTCAGAAAAATATAAAAAAGATGGCATGTCAGTAAGTCCAGAAGTATCCCTCTAGGTACCCTGCAGCTGCCAACCCTTTGAACGTATATCTTATGATTGTCCTGTGACTGCTATAAACTGACTCTCTTCAAGCAACCAAGTCTTTCTGAAAAGCAAACCCAGACAGTTCCCTCCACCCAAACTGTAGACATTTCTGTAGATCCTTATCTCTGAGCCACTGGAATGAGCCCTGCCTCCCAGTTTTTAAGCCAGGATATGCCTGGTACTGATCAAAAAGTGTTATATTCATACTGGATTCCTCTTGTCCAAATTTTGCTTTACATGTCTTTATTGTAATAAAAAAATGCAAATTCTTGACTTTGATCCCAAAGACCCAGGTAATGTGCAAGTTTAAAGTAAAAACATTTTAATGTTCTTAAGTTCATGTAGTCTGTGTAAACCAGCAGTTCAGAATTCCAGGCAGAAGTTGAAAGACAGCTGAGGACTCTTGTCACAATTTGAAATAAGAAATAAAGGTCTTCTACTTATTACTAGGAAAGAAAAAAACATCATTTAGGTGCATGACCCTTGTTGGTCCTCTGAAATCTACTTTATGCTGGTCATTCATCCAGTACTGAAAATTTCAAAACAATGACTCTGCTGTCTGGTTTTGGTTAATGGTTCAGCATATTTCAGGTTCTTCAATAATCATTCTGTGCTTATTTACATGTCACCCTTTGTCCAAATCTGCAACTTGCTGTCGAGTGTGAACTAGAACCATCTCTCAAAGTCAGATCCGTTTTCAACAACACTATGGTAATGTTGGCTGTGATGAGGCTCCTCCACCAAAAAGAAAATTTGGATATTAACATGAAATTCACAGTGTGTGAATATGTCTGGGGCAGCAGAAATATGTAATATCATGAAATTCAATGAGCTGTGGAGTCACAAGTTACGTGAATTCACATATCACGACTGAATCTGTTCATTGCTGAATTCTTTATTAATGCACATGTAATGTTTGGTATTTATTTTTATGTAGTTATTCAGGATTTTCTGAGTAAATGTTTTTAACTGATTGACCAAATCAAAACCTGAGGGCAATACTTCCTTTTTTTTAGGAAAAATTTAATTAGAAATGTTTTGTCCAGTACAGAACTTAATTCTGATAGAGATGGATAATCAAGTAACCAAGGATCTGGTAGCTAAGATACTCAACTGATTGCATGAAAGCTGATCTCAGTGCTGATTTGAGTATCCTGTATGGGAAGATGTGAAAACTCTTGTGGAAGGAAGTTTGGTTGTACACAGGAATATTACCAAAATTTGTGAGACAAAAGCTAAAGAAATGCCCTGATATGACTGCACAGTGTAAATTTCATATAGATACTGTGGAACTGTAACTTGATAACGAGATAAAGGACTCTCGTATGAGAAAAAGCTGAGAGAATTGGGATTGTTCAGCCTGGAAAAAAGAAGGCTCCGGGGTGACCCAGTTGTGGCCTTCTAGCACCTGAAGGGAACCTTCAAGAAAGATGGAGAGAGACAATTTACAAGGGCCTGGAGTGACAGGACAGGGGGGAATGGCTTCACACTGACAGAGAGTAGGTTTAGATTAGGGATTAGGAAGACATTGTTTACAGTGAGGGTGATGAGGCCCTGGCACAGGTTGCCCAGAGAAGCTGTGGGTGCCCCATCCCTGAAAGTGTTCAAGGCGAGGTTGGATGAAGCTCTGAGGAACCTGATCTAGTGGAAGGTGCCCATAACAGGGATTTGGAACAAGAAGAGCTTTAAGGTCCCTTCCGACCCAAACCATTCTGTGATTCTTTGATTTTATGTTGTGCTAAATTTTTTCAAGATTAAGTTAATATAATTAGTATATCGTTACTCAGAAAGTGATTTTTCCATTATTCCTGTGAATTATCACTTCCAAACAACACAATATCTTCTCTGTGATGACATGCACCAGCCATAGCATGCCTTTTTATTTGTTTGATTTTGTCAAAAAGTGACAGTACATTGAAAAGAAAGCTGCTTGTATTAACAGCATTTCCTATTGGAAAAGGGGATTTTAAAAGATACTGCCTATATATTTTCAACAACCAAAGTTAATTTTTGTATTTCAAATAACTTTTCAGGCCTGTAAACTATATTTAGTGTAAAAATAGTTCCCCTCTCTACAAGTCAATAACCTGTAAATTATACATGTATAGTGGAAGTAGGAGTTAAGATCCAGAGTCCTCTCTTCCCTGCCTTTGATCACTCATAGCCTGCTCAATCTTACAAGAAGGCTCTGTGCCTTTGATCTCCTCTGCCTCTATCTCTGTGTTCTTCAGGTTATCTGGGGATGTTGATTATTTTGAAGTGTATGTTTTCCTCACAAAATTAAGTAAATTCAAACTAAAATAACCTGAAAACGTAGCCATTTGTACTAAAAACACTGAAGAAGTCAAAATCTAGAATGAATATTTAAAATATTTCAATGTATGAAGTGTTAATTTCTTAAATATGAAAGTGCTTTAAAATCTAGATTTGAGGGTTTGTGCTGTTTGGGGCGAGATTACTTTGCAGAATCAAGAATTCACAGAAGGGAAATTGAAAAGTGCTATATTGAAAACTGTTATAATCGTTCTTACTTCAAAACTACTTGATCCTTTGGTCTGCTGAATCAAAAACACACCTTGCAGAGAACTATAATGCACAAGTTCTTTCTTTAAACTAAGATTTATGACCTGATCAGGGTTTTTAAGGCTAATAGAACTCAACCTGCTGGGAATGTAACCCAGCAAAGTGCATGCACAGGTCCCATATTATTTTGTAATTAAAATAAGAAAATGTGTAGGATATTCCTGGACACATGTACATATATATCTACCAGCAAAACATTCTGATGTTTTGGAAGGTACTGTCCAGAACTGTAGGAATATAAGGACATAAAGACGCATGCAATTTCTGTCCGGAACTAGTTATGTTTCAAAAATTTGTATTTTCTCTTTCTGCCAATGTACTCTGCCATATTGAGGTGTAAGACTGTGTCATCTATAGCAGTCAGGGGATAGGTGACACACAGTTTGTGTTCCACTTTTGGTTCAACGCAGCGAAGCAAAATGCTCCTCTTAAATAACATTAACAATAAGATTTTTAGGTGTAAGCAGCCAGGATTCATACATGTTCATATAGGAAAAGTATGAAGTAAAAAGAAACCCAACTCTTTATCACTGATAAATCAATGGTACAAAGAATGCCTCTCTGACATCCTTTCTATTACTGGTCTGTATTCAGGTCAAGAATGAGTCCTAGTCCTAAGTGGCCCTGGGGGACACTTGCTACCTAAGTTGCCAGGCAGTAGGGAGCAAGAAATCATCTGGGCTTTCTGCTGAGTTTCATCTCTGCAACCCCAGGCCCCTGACGATTTTTCCTTCTGAAGCTTGGGAGAGGATTGTTGTTGTGATGGCATTCTCTGCACATGGGTGGGAACTCAACAAAGCATTGCTGCAGTTTTTGAAGGGTATCATTGGGATGGGACTTACACTGGGACAGGTTTAGGCATGCTGCTAAATCAGGAATCAGCAAAAGTTTCTGGTTTCCATTCTGGCTATATGTGTCCTTGTTTTGAAAGGAAAAGAAGGAACATTAGGAAAAGAAGCAGACATTGCTTTGTTTATCACAAGTAGAAGGCTGTCAGGAGTTTTTGTTTGCCTTCTTTGCTAGCTGATTTGCTATGTGCACTGTTCTCCTACTCTAATGACCAGGAACTATACCAAGGTATCTTCAGATTTCAATTTTCAAAGGTAGTGGTCAAGTTGCTGCAAACCCTGTGGGTGGCATTTAGAAATTATCTAATTCAAGATAGTACTTATGACTCAGTGAGGTGTACTTAACACTGAGCAATGTCAGGTATTCTGTGATCAGTACAGCAACGCTGCTTTGGAAAACAAGTTACTTTTTGGTTCCTTTGGCTCTAGAACTGGTAAAAACATTTAACTGTCACACTACCTAGGAATTTTGAGGAGTGATGTGCTAAAAGCTTTTAAATTTAGGGAACAAAAAGATGTTTCAGATTATTTCACCCACTGAATGGTGATGACAATGCTCAGTCATATTTGCACTTAGACCCAGAAGAGACAAACAAGGTAAAGAGAATATAAGAAGTGTTTTTCTACATCTAAGATTGGGTGTATGTGAGAGGATTGAATGTTTTACCTCTTGCTGTGAACTGACATGATGTTTCTGGAGTGACAGTAGTGAAATAAACTGCAGCTGAAACAAGTATGTTGAAGGAATTATCTGTGGCAAAGATCTTCCTAGCATCAGGTTTGGTTTGATAGAACACCATGGCATTTTTATCTGTCTGAGTCACTGTGTGGGTGCTTGTGGAGAAAGGGCCATATTTCTTTGTGCCTGAATTATCACCTGTAAAAGGCTAAGTTATTTTAAGAGATGGTGAGTAGCGATAGAGCCTGGCTTTTGCTCGGGCCTTGCTATGAACTCATCTCCAAACCATCTCTCCAGCAGCCATGCTGTTTATTCTACCATAACTGTGCTTCCCTCTGAAGAAGAGAAGGGTGTCTCCTGTTTGCTCCTGGTACTTTCTTTATACCATGCAAAGGTTACTGGAAAAGGCTCACCTGAATTTTCAGTGTTGCAGTGGCTAAGCCCACTTTACACCCCCCAAGTTGCCTTAAAAGTGGTCTCTCCTTACAACACGGTGCTAGAAAGTTCTCCCTTTGTCTAGATTCTGCTGGTCACTGGCCCTCTCCCCCTCCCATCCCTTTTCCCATTGGCCCCTGTTATGTCATTCAACCTTAGCCCTCAGACTATTGGTTTTGGATGCTCTGCCCACCTTTGGGAGTTTTGGGGATAAAACGGGCGTGGGCTTTCGGTTTGGTTTTTCTTTCTTGCCACTGTTCCCTTTGGGGTGTTGCCATTAAACGCCTCAGAATTGCACGCAGACAATCCCTCTCACCTCTCTGTCTCCAGTTCATGCACAGACTGTGTATGTGAGCGGCTGTTCACGACCACCTGTGAAGGTGAGATTGTTTGCGCGCGTAGGTGCTGGCAGAGTGCCACCCAAGCGTGTCCATGAGGGACCCTGTAGGGACAAATGCGGCATCAATCCACCGAAGCCCTCTTCCATATTTCAGTAGCGGTTTAGTTTCATTTTATTTGTACCCTTTGTTATTTATGAATATCTGCACACTTAAGGGAAGAGCTAGTCTTAAAAAATCCATGAACAAGGCTTTTCTTGCATGAACAAGAGCATTGGGTGAGCATTATTCAGTTTTCTATTGCGATGTATTACTAAAGGCTTTCTTAATCCCATAGCAAAGCAGAAAGAAGGTTGTGAAGATCTGGCACCCAGCCACACAGCCAAAGGCCAAAAGTTAAATAAGTTTCAAATAACACAATGAAAAGTTTACAGAAGGAGTTTAAAACAAGATGGTTCATGGAAATTTCGGAAAGGGGAAAATTACACTTAAATTTAAGAGGAATGACATATTTGGCTCTTACCACAGAGCATCTTGCTTAAGTCTCTTAATTTGGTGCTGTTAACCTTAAGGCAGAAAAAAACAGAAGGCATAGTGCCATTTGGGGATAAAATTAAAGTAGCAAGCAGATGATAACTTTTAATTTGCATGCATTTTACAAATAATCTTTGTCACCTCTATATACTAGGGCCTTTGAGAATGTGATCTGTGGGGCAAGACCATTTAGTTCTAAAGTGTTACGCCGTGCAGTATAGTATGTTAAAGTTATCCAGAAATGTGCAATATATCCAGCACTTGCATATCCTCTTCATTTTGTGTGTGTTTCAACTTTTAAGTTGTAGTTTTAAAGTTTTAAACTTGCTAGGTTTGGTTTCATGTTCAAGAATAGCCATGTAAAAGAGCAGAGATTCCCTTCATCCCTCTCCCTTTACACCGGCACAGTTGTTGTGTTTCTTTCCCATTCTCTCTCAGATTTTCCCACAGAAACAACTTTTTGGTTCCCTTTGTGTTGCCCTTGCATTAGTTCATAGGCTAAGGACTCTGAGGCTCATCTGCATCTCTAATTGTTGTCAGGCACTTATGCAAGTGGTATTTTAACAGCTTTTTAACATCCTTCTTGAATATTGGTGAAGTCAGTACTCATTACTGAGGGCTAGCCACATGTTGAAGTGTTTTTCCACACATGGAAAATGAAAAAGACTGTAGGATGCTGTGCCTGTCACCCCTCAAAAGCTGCTGGTCAGATTTGCCCAGCTCAGACTATCTATTATATGTAATTATTTGCAAATTTTCTTCTGAGATCTGAAAGTCAGACCATTCTCTTGTCCTTTTCACATATCACCACTAAATAATAGTAGTAAATTTGAACAGGATATTAATTCATTGTTGTTTAGTTGAAGGTTTCTACTCAATTCTAATGAAATCCTTATTTTTCACTGTGGTGCAAAATGCACCTGGGTATGTGGGTGGTTCCGCTGGAGATGTATTATGGCCTGAACATTTTTATGGTTAATGGTAAAATGTAAGGTGGGACGAACTGAACTTGAGTCCCAGGTTCTCTATTAGAAAAAAAAATTTAAAACTCTGGTTTGATTTTTGCTCAAATCAATAAGAAAACTACTGAAGTGATATAAATGGAATATCAAGTTTCAGTTTCTGCATAATTGTTAATTAAAGATATTTGGCTTTCTGAGTTTTCTGAGTCTGGAGAAATTAATTAAGTTCTAAATAATCTTAAAGATATATTATTAAATCTCAAAGACCTTTATGGAAGAATCCCCTCATTAATCATTCTTATGGCTGAGGGGTAATAACATGCAGAATTTGTTTGTGGTCCTTGGAGGTCAGTGTGCTCCCTATGGTCCAAGTCATGGGTCTTGTGAAAAGTAGCTGGAGTGATAAACAGCATTTCCACTCACTGGCAGCACCTACTCAGCAATCTTTAGCTCACAGGGAAAAGAAAAGGATGTCTGGATTCAAAACCATGCACATGGCATCACACTCTGGAAGACCATTTGAGAGAGTTTACACCATGTCACTGCATCAGAGGGCTTTCCTCCAGCTGATGGCTCTTGAAAACCTCCAAAGATGGAAAAGAGGCAAACTAAGCCATGAACTGATTTTCTGGGGCCATAGCAAGTTTCTCTTCTGACAGACAGCTCCCACCAGTTGACCAGAGTGGGGCTGACCCCATGTACACTGGCTCAGCAGATGTAGCAGGGCCACTTCCTTCCCCTGATGTTGTACCCAGCACCTCCTGCTGACCCCTTGCCACTGTTGTACCTTCTCCCCATCCTCTGGGTCCCACCAGTATCGCCGCCGCCATCTGTAGAGGCCGCCCCGAGTGTTCTCCTCCTCCCAGTGACACCTGCCTTCCCAGAAACCCGGGTGCCAGCCGCCAGGATGTGCCAGGAGCAAGGCAGGGTGCGACCTGGGCTGCCAGGCTGCCATTTGCACTGTCCCAGTCCCAGCTGGAGGACAGCCCCAGGACCTCCCTCTGAGGGCTGTGCCACCATCATAACCATCTTCCTCTACTTCAAAGCCCCCTTTCTCACACTTCCTTCCTTCGGTAATGAACCTTCAATTTCCTCCAGGTAAATAAAGTGAAACTGGAAAGAACTGTAAAACAAAACATGAAAGTAGCTGAGCTGGAGAGTTATGGCCTGCAGTGTCCCTGGGAATGGGTTTTCCTGTCCTCCCACTGCAGTTTCTAATCTGTTGTCTCCTACTTTGCTTGCCTTTTCTTCCCAGATTTTAGCTATAAGCTCTCTAGCATGCAACCTCCTCTTCACAGGAGCATTTGGAAACGTGCTAATAGGTAGAGAGACTCCTCCCAAAGCTCTGTTTTTATTAATGGGAGGATCAGAGAAATTGCCACGTTTTTAACGTTGCTTTTTGCAATAGCTGTTAAAGTTCATGGTGTAGAAACAGTGAGCTCATTTGTTCACAACACAGAGCTCTGAGGTCAGTTCTTCTGTATGAGGTTTTCAGGTGCTGGGAGAGCATGTGTTTGTTGCTCAGTAGGTTATGTGGTATTTTCATTTGGAAATGACATTTTACGTGACATTTTACTTTAGAACAATAGCTGGGCAAAATTGAAATTTCAGGTCTGTAGCAGAAGAGTAATGTCTATTACTTAGTCTATATAGTAACTTGTATCATTTATAAATTCTGCCCGACTGCATCTCTTTTCACAAGATCCAGTTTAAATGCGTTTTGAAGAAGGGAGGGTGCTGACTGGTTTCAAATGTGCTGGTTTGCAAACTTGCAGACCAGCTGTCCTACTCACTGGTGAAGATAAGAGGGCTCAGATGAAGGGGTTTGTGCTGCTGGAAACCCAAGCAGTTTTCTCAGGAGACTGCTTTGAGGGAGATTGCAGCAATATTGCAGCCCCACTGTTACTGGTGGGTATTGCCGCACACATGTATAATTTGTGTTAGATAAAATCAGAAGGTAATAAAAACAGGTAAAAAGAAGGGTTGAGAGATCTGCTATGTAGGGTTTTTCCTTTATTTTTCTTTTTTTTCTTAGGGAGAAAAAAATGTCCAGGGGATGCCACATTAATTTGGGGAGAAGCAAGTGCTGCTTTAAATCAGAAAACTTGTGTTATACCAAGTGCTTTATTTTGGGAACAATTTCAGTGTGTTATGAAGGAAAGTTGCAGACTAGGCATGTTTACTAGACCTTTAATTGCTACATTTAGGAGAAAGGAGCTTTTTTTTTCTTCTACCCTCCCCCCTCCCCTTTTTAACGACAAGAAGCCAGAGTTTGCTGTGCAAATGAAGCAGGCTTTGCAAGAATCAGATTCACTTTGGACGATTCTTCACATTCCTCGTCATCATTACATTAGGCAGCACAATTCCATCTCTGGTTGATGGGCAGAAAAAGTGGGCAGCCTGCCAGGTAGACGTTTCCATGGCTCCCAACCCCCAAAGGTGATGCGTTTTTCAGCTAATTCAATGAAGAGTGGGCTGAACTTTGGGTATAAACTAGACAATAGCTGCCTTCGCAGTATCAGCAGAATGGTTTATGGGAATGCGCTCCACATTTGGCAGAGCGTCATGTGACCTTACGGCTGAGATTTTGTGATGGTGCCAACGGAGACTTGGAAAGCGGTGCCCGTTCTGACTCTTTTCCTCTTTTCTTACATGGCTCAGAAAATGGTGGATCTTAATACTTGACTTTAGCCAGACTCAGCAAGCGATTGAGCTTTGAAGCACAACTTTGCCTTTATTCTGGCTTTTTTGGCACACCACCAGGAGGCTGTCCCTTTCACGCCTGATAAATTCTGCTTCTTATCTCCAGATAGAAAAAAGAAAGAAAGAAAATATAAGCAGAATAATTATACTTCATAACTGCATTTTAGAACTACACATTTTATTTTTTTATTGGTAATGTGTAGTTTAGAACGGCCCTCCTGAGTGTCTGAAGGATAAAAGTTTTATTTTTTTTAATTTTCTGGGCATTTTTTTCGTTGTTTTTTTTTTTTCCTTCCTCCTGTTTAATGAACAGGCGTTTGAACTGGGCAAGCGGGGTGACAGCATTGAACATGAGATCATTGCAGCCTAGTGTAGCAAACTGGCACCCTGCCTTTTCACCCCTTTGCTCCGGCACATTTGTGCAATCCCCATTTATAAAACCGGCACAGGGGCGAGGTGAATTTTCTGGTCTCTCCCCACCTCTTGTCCTGGGCAGGCAGTTGCGGCAAGGATTGGTGCAGCATTTGCGCAGTGCTTTGTGCCTGGAATTCCGAGAAGAGCGAGAGAGAGAGAAGACAGGCATCCTGGTCTTCTTCCGAGAAATAACAGGAGCCCTAAGAAGAAGAAGCAAATCTGAGTTTGTCCTACATACAAGAGTACAGAAAAAAAAAGTGACTCTCCTGCTTCCAAAAAAAAAAATCTGGCATGTTTCACTACAGAGGCATCAGGACGTGTTAGAGCTTCTTAAAACTGTGTAACAAAATGAGCATGGGAGATTGTTTCTTTAAGTAAAAAAAAAAAGAAAACAGAAAGATGGAATTAATTTTTTTGTTTGTTTGCTTGTTTTTTTCACTATTGCTCACATAGCAGTATTTGGCACTGGGTGAACACGTACCTTTCATATCAGGTATAGCTTCTGTTTCTTTTTTTCTTCTTTTTCTTTTTTTTAAGACGTTTTAAACGTTGTTTTGCAACTGAGTTCTTGTGTATTAATTTTAACGTAGTCATCTCTTCACACTTTTAAAAACTAACTTTTTGGGGGTGTGTTTGATCTAATGCTGCTAAAAATAGAAAGTAAACAAAAAATCGAGGGTCTATAGAAATAAGTGGTTAGGCACATTTTGTCTTAGCTAAGCACTGGAGTTATGCAAAGACCTTAATGTTACATTTACTCAGTCTAAGCTTTGGTTATCTCTAAGAAAGTTGTGGGTATTTAGATCTGGTTGCTAAGGAAATTAAATTCTTTTTTTACAGTGTGACTCATGCTTTCAGTTTTTAAAGAGGAGAAGTGAAAAAAAACCGTGTTAAGCTGCAGAAAAGGATCGCTCTTGTAGCCTGTATATTAAAGTTGTTACTGAGTTAATTCATATATGAGTTCCTTACAGTTTGTATCTAAATCCATTACAAAGAAATCAGTGTGATAAACACTGGAATAAAAGGCACATTATTGGGACATTCATGAAGCACGCCTGGTTTGCAGCCAGTAACAGTAACTATTTTAAGATATTTGGAAAAGCAGCACTTGTCCAGGAATAGCTGAAAACAGTATTTAAGATACCCATTCAGGATGTTTGTGATAAGTGCATGTACAGTTAAAGTAAGTTTTGAGCATATGACGCTTTAGTAGTGACTTTTTCTTAAGGCACTTCTCTGTCTGTTGTAACATATTCCTAGGCAATTAGAAGAGTGTGTAACAAAATTCATTCTGACTGACAGATTTTGAAAAGCTTGGCCAAATCGGTGTTTTATGTAGTTTGGTTTTTTTTTTTTAATATTTTCCTAGTCTTTTTAATTTATGTTAAAAATACAGATGTCCTCGTCTAGAAATTACTTTGAAAGTCCAGTGTCTCTGTCATCAGAAACTCTTACATTTGTTTGGATTTTTCCAAAATGTTCTTTATATGTGTATGTCTAATAAAAGGATTTATAAATATGACTTTACGAACTAGAATTGTTTTAAGATGTTCTCTACTTTTTATACATTACTGATAAGAGAGTAGTTTCTAAGAGTCTATGCAAATTTTGCTACTTTATATTTTTGTTGTTCTGCAATGAATTCTGGGAAATTGCTGAATGAAGACCTTATATATATGACACATACACCTCCATATACCCATTTTGTGCCAGAAAGTGTTTCTTGTATTTATGACGATACTGCCCTCCCCAATAGTTTGTTTGAATAGTTTTGTTTGTCATTCATACCTAAGCCTGTTGAGAAACCAAGGCTTGCATTAGCTTAAAATAACTTTTAAAATTTCTCTATCTGGTCAGACTAATCACTTTTTTTTTTTGCCCATAAATTTTTTGCAAATGTTTCTTGATTTAAGTCACTTCGTTTATCCCCGTGTTTTTCTGAAGTTCCGTACCAAATTACCTCATTATGTTCACTGCTTGATAAAAAATACTCCCTTTTGTTAAGTTTGCCCCCTCTCTCCTGAAATTCCTAATAGAAATTAAGTATTTGTAGGTTGAAAAAAAGGCTAGAAAATAGTAAAAGAAAGAGTCCCTTTGCCAAAGCATGCTTGTTCACAGCATGTCTTCCCATGGCCCTGAGGAGGGGCGTCAGCAGTGTCGGGTTTATATATTAAAAGCATAATTACTAATTTTGTGTATGTTTCATGTTCAGAAAACACTCACATAAAACAGATATTTCAAAATCTTTCTCACTGTTTTTTGGTTTTGTTTCTTTTATTTTAGTGAAAGAAAAATTAAAATGAAAAAGGAAAATGAAGAAGTTAATTATACCAGAATTCAGCGAAGGTAATACAGTGATCTTAAATACTTTTTTTTTTTTGCTATACAATAAAGCTATTGCCAAGAAGATGAAACAGTTTAACTTCAAACAAAAAAAAAATTTCCTTAAGACAGACTACAAATATAATTTCAGAGATATGTATTAAACTTTTTAAATCATTACTTGGTGCTGGGAATGTTGCAGTTTGTGTACCTGTAGACACATAAAGCTGAAGCTTTATACTGTATGTTTACATGAAGCTTAAGAATTAACTGAAAAATCAAAACATAATTTGTTCTTTGGTTATGCCTAGCAAATATATAAGACATATCATATATGTAAGGCATATATTTACTAGTATACTCATATTACTAGTACATTTGTAGTACATATATCTAGTTGTTACTACGTAACTATAATGCAGTGACCAATTATTTTTCAAATGTGGAATATATCTTCCATTCACAAAAAGAAAAAAGAAAGAAAATTGGTAATGGAATTTTATAGCACTTTTTACAATCATTTAGTAAGTTGTATATGCAGTCTGCATATTTATTTCTGATACTAGGATAGCTATTGTAGTTTGAGGGCTTGTCTCTACATATTCTCTTCAGTGTCAGCAGAAAGTAGTCATAAAAATATCATTCCTTCTGAATGCTGAAGTGTTGCATATAATGTAAAAGCAGGTTTAAAAGAGACTTTTCTAGAAAATAAATTAAAGTTATTTTAAAATGCAAGAGGGTGTGAACATGCAAGATTTAATCCACTAAATTAAAAAAGAAAAGGGAAGGAAAAGGTAATTCACTAATGCTCAGTTGTCATTACTGAACCAGAAATACATGTTCAAGTCTGAAAGAAAATGAAGCCTTGCCTTGATGAAAAAACTTTGCTATTGACAAACATTTATGCTTTTGAAAGGTGTTTTGCCCAACTAACAATGGCAGAATTAGGACTATGGTGGGAGCTAGTGGAAAAAAGGCATTAAAATTTTGTTCAGACACAGATTTCAGTAACCTGCTCAAATCAAAATACCCCTTTCTATACTGCCTGGTTTTATAATGATACCTGCATCTCCTGGCTGTATTTTACAAATGCCTTGGCAGTTATAGTGTTGCAAGTTATTCTGATGTGTCAGGTGTTGTGCTTAAAGGTGCAGTGTTTATCAGTGCTCTTGGTTAGAGTATGAAAGTTATAAAACTGTGTCTGTGTGTCACCTTTCTGAATTACTGGGTTATGCCCCAAAGGAGTTGTTTTCTGTCTGTTGTGTAGGATACCCTATTCTCAGTGTGCGATAATTTTTATTGGATTGCTTGCCGGTCACAAGAAGGATGAGTTTGTTGTAGGTGTTAACCCTGAAGTTTTGCAAGATTGCATTTCCACTTGCATTCTTATTTCTAGGGAATTGCACTGATGGGAGGGCTAGTGAATAAAATAGACAAATTAACTTCTTTGCTTTTATTAGTCACTGTTTAATCAACAAGTTATTGTCAAGCAGTACTTTAGCTGTGGTGTAACGTGAGGAAATAGCTACGCAGTTTTCACAATGCTGTATGGGAGCGGCACTCGATTCTGCCTCATTGCCTCTTGGATTTGGTGGGGTGGATTTTATTTTGAGTTGTAGTACATGATATGAGCTCAGACACAAAGGAAAACCTATATTGTTCACTTCTGTGTGATGTCCAGTTTTTGATTCTAGTCGAGCACACCATAGTCAGATGCAAGCTGGGAGTTGAGAGTTCATAAGTAAGGCAAAGAGCACACAAAAGGACATTAGTTCCTGCTGAAGACAAAAAAATCTTTCGCCATTAATCTGTTAAAAAAAAAAATTCTTCCATTTTCAAAAAGAAACTAGTCACAAATCTTTGGCTTGTTTGTTGCCCCCACCATTTATGCAGTTAAGCTTGGAGGAGTTAAGCAACCTTCTTTGCAATAGATGGTAATGTTTTCGCTCTGGAATACTCGTTCTCACATCACATTGTATGTTTGTTTGTTTAAAGTCTTCTGCACTCCCTGTAAAAGGAAAATCCTAACCAGCGATGCCAATTGGCATAAACCCGTAGATCCGATCTTGTGTTGAAACGCACTGCACAAGCTCGCTTCTATGGGTCTGTGTCAGTGTGGTGATCTGGCAAAACTTCATGCAGCACCCACTGCAGTGGTGTTTGACAACAAGCCCAAATGACTGTACAAAACAATGTACTGATTTTGGAATGCTTCTCTTGTCCATTGCCTTCCGACTTGATTAAGGGATTTGTTTTCTATAGGTTGCTTTAAACATCTTTGTCTTAATATCTTCTTAAAATTCAGCAAGAGGTGTGAGGGAATTGTAGGCATTTCCAATGAGGGAGTGTAGGGTATAGAATTTCCTGGCCTTATTAAATATGCCATTCCCTGGTATTACACTCAAAAAGAAATAAGGTATTTATATTTTATTCTTATGGTAAAATAAGGCCAAGTACTCATTTCTTTCCAGAAATGTTCTGGGCTGGCATCATCCCTATCAAATATGTATGTATATATATATGCACACAACACACATATATATCTTTATACGTATGTCAACAGGATAGAACAGAAGTTCTACCTCTGCAGTAGAAAAATCTATCTAAGAATATGCCTTATTGTCTGAAAAGAGGGGAATAACTGCAGTTGAAAGCCTACCCCCATGGGAAATATGTAGGCCAGTGGCTGCTGTCACATTTCAAAGAAAGGCTGAAGAAATGAAGAAGACTTTATGGTCACCGTTGGAAGCTGTGTGTATCCGGGTTGAGGTAGTAGGTTGTATGGTTTAGAGTTACACCCTGGGAGTTAACTGTACAACCTTCTAGCTTTCCTTGGAGCACACTTGAGCCATCGAGGAATTCATCACCACTTTAATCTGATCAGGGAAATATGGAAAAAGGTATTGTTTCATGGCTGTACATAATGATCACTCTGAGGCTTTATTGATGTTGAAATAGTCCTGATGACTTGATTATTTCATTTAAATCCTGTATGAACAATGCTGACACATTGCCTTAATGGACTGTGACTATGTACTGCAGACACTTAAGGAAAGAATTATGATTATTTTAATTCCATTAACAGGAAAGCTTTAAAAGTTACTTTGGTTTATAAACTCAGGAAAATACCAAGTATTTAATGCTTTTTTCTTTCTTCAGGGAATAGCTTATCCTATGCAGTTGATTTTTGTTGCTGGCATTATATAGGTCTATATTTTTTGAAAAGGAAAAGAACAATTTCATTTGTCCTTAAAATACTTTCCAGAAAATATTTCATGCTGCTGTTTGGGTAGCAGTGGCAACGTCACAAGTTGATCCTGGTCTTCCCTGGATTTATGATATTATTTCTTTGTGCCTGAACAACTCAGTGTTATGAGCACAGATCCAAATGACCTGCAGGCCCACCTCTGTTCCCACCTTCCTGTGATTCACTCACTCAGCCCAGCACCACTCTGGGGTCTCAGCACCTGTGTCCTTACACAGCATGTCAGGCTGAACCTGACCCACGATGCCCTTGTCTTTTTTGATCCTTGATTCATCTTTCTAACACAGCAAGACCTGGAGAAGTCACATTCCCTGTGTGAATAGTTTCCAAAGCACTGGAAACTGCCTCCAGTGTCAGGTCCCAGCGCTGGGTGCCTCCACCCATGTAGGATGGGTGCCATAGACAAGATTATCCCTCCTCAACCCTGGTGTTCTCTGTATGTCTGCGTGGTTGTTTTTTTTTTTTTTTTCTTGCCCTTTTTTTTTTTAAAGGCAATACCAGAATGCAGCAAGGCAAAAGAAAAAAGTGTATTTGATCCCCATCTGACTATGGAGACCAAGTTGGGCTTGTGGAGTTTTTATGCCCTAATTTGTGTGACCCCATTTCAATCTGGCTTGCAGTCTTCCTCATCCAGTCTGGAAAAACAAAGAAATCCTTTAATATGTACATCCCATGATCAAGTATCCTAACAAAAAAAGAAAAATAGAGTGAGCTATGAAGCAAGAGAGAAAAGAACTGTGCCTGTATATTCACCATGATTTTTTAAGAGAGGGCTACTTCTGGAACTGACCTCAAAGATGAGGCCTCCCCAGTGAGATGGAACACACATTACTGCCAAAGTCAGAGCATCTGGACCAGACAGTGATGCTCATTCCAAAATAGTTGGGATAAACTGATACTTTTTCCACATACTTTTCCATAAAAAGTGAAAAGGAGTATTAATTTCAAGAATAATAGTTTATCATTAAAGACAGCAATAGGGATAATTTTGCTGGAAAGCGATTTCAGTTTGTTGCTAAAGCAAAAGAGAGGAGCAATGCCCCTGTGGTGCTGTGGTCAGGGGCAGATCTGACTCCTACAGGATGAGGAGAGGCTGAAATGTGGCTGTTGCACATAGGGATGAGGGCTCTGCTCCTGGAGCTCCCAAGTTACCAGCAAAGAGTTCTTTCTTCTGGGTATTTTGAAGCCATGAATTTCTGACTTTACTTTTATTGGAGGTGAACATAACAAGATGTCTGATATTTCCAATGTTTAGTTGTTTTATGTTTTGCATCAGCAAGGACAGTTAAGAATGTTTAAGTGGATTTGAAAGTTGAAGGTGTTTTGGTTGTTGTTTTCTTTCCATGTCTGTCTATTCAAAAAACCACTTGCTCACAGGTCCCTATGTTTGTTTCCTATCAGTTTAAGGTTTACCTGAACCCTTTCCTAGACAAGGAATCACAGAAGGAGATGAAAATTGATTTAGTTTGCCTTTATAACAGCACTTATTTTCAGTGATTAAGGATTGTGATAGGAAATTGATAAAGAGGATCTGCCTGAGGGGTGGATCCAGACTGAATTTTCAGCCTGTCTTACAGTATATGGGACAGAGGGGAGATGAGGTTGAGTGAATCAGAATTGCTCCAAGCTGATGGAAAACACTTAAGGGAGCAGTGGCTAAATGGGAGGATAGAGGGGAGACCTCCATCAACCAGTGAAGCCTAGCAGGGACTACTCACAATCTGAGTAAAAACTGCAGTGTCCTCTGTGGATTCAAAAAGGGTCTGGTCACCAGTACATTTTCTTTTGCTATTTTAATTTTTTTCTTTTGTAGTTTACGTTCACTGGAAAGAAACTTTGTAATTGCTGGTTTCTGCCAGCAGAGCAACAGGTGTTCAATCCTTTTATATTAATTCTTCAATTAGTTGCAAAATAAGGGGAATTGTTTATACAAAGCTGAACTGAATAGAAATGACTGATGCAGAAAATGTGGGAATGTTTCATCTGTCCTTCAAAGGCATGATAAATTTTTAATTCTATCACGCCTAGTTGCAGGTTGCTGTGCAAATTTTCATTGCAGCATCACCAGCTTTAATGAATATACATTTTCTCTATTTCTTTCTCTGTTCTTTACTTTAGGTTTCTGCCCTGTCATGTGCAATACATTGTTTTGGTAAGAGTTATCAAGTTACAAGCAAAAATGAATGAGACTGTGAGGTAATTTTGAAGCGGATTAAGGTAGAGAATGAAAAACAAAGGGGGAAAAAAAGCTCTATTAAGAACAGCTGGATGGAGTTAGGTCTTCTGTGATTTCATTTTAAAGTCATAGAACATATTGTCTGTTTTAGGTGGAGTCTGATAGTTTTTATCTTTGCAGTGTGGTTGGAATACAAGTATGTCTCCTAGACTCAGCATTACACTGATGCGATGCTTCTGTAAGAAATAAATGCAGTATGTGACATGGCTAAATGTGGATGTGTTCCAACCTAGGGCCCGTCTGAGAGTGCTTATTCCTGTAAGTAAGGCAGAGCATCATCATTCTTGTGCCTTTACTTTGCTTCTTGCACTTGGAGGAAATCTCCATTAAGATATTCAGGGAAAATCTTGAGGTTCTGTGGATATGCAACTCCCAGTGGTTCTTCTGGGAGACAGGTCCTCAGTGTTTCAAAACTTTGGTCCTAAAGAAAAACTGCAGAGGCTCTGACCCACCCAGCACCCTTTAGCTTGCCACAATTTCCTTGGTAAAGATTAAGTCTGATCCAAGATTAGCCCTGGTTCCCAACAAAGGAATTACAGCAAGGAAAAAACCCACTGCAGTACCACGTTCTGCCTGTCTTAAGAGCTAAGTCACTTCAGAGAGCTGGGGAGAATTTGTATTTCCTTCTGCAGCCCACAGTGTCTTTGTCCAGAGGCACATCCAAAGAAAACAGACTTAAAAGGAAATTTATGAGTTAACAGCCATGATTTGGAAGCACTAACAGAACTTGGGTATTTTGAGTGCAGCCATTTTGGGACCTTTCCCTGTTCCAAAGCTGCCACTAATCCAGTTTACCTGAGGAGGTAAAGTAAGTTATTAGTAGTTTTGTGCTGTTGAAATAGCACAGAGTAGTCAAAAACATATGAGCAAATTTCTGGTTTTGTTATTCTACTCAGCAGAAGAAAATGCTGAGTTTCACTTGATCTCATCTGTTTAACTTCCTTGTCTTCAAAACAGTTGAAGTTCTTCAGAGATTTTTAGGTAAAGAATGTGTTAAAATACTTAAAAGCAATCCCAGAAAAGGTTTTGCTTGCAAATCTGTCCCTAAAACATGACAAAAAGCCTTTAGTAATCTCCAAAACTTGTTTATTGAAACTCTTCAGCAAACCTGGGATAGGTTGCCTAACTGATAAAGTTGGAATAGAAGTGCACTTGAAATTTTTCAAATTTTTTGGATGTGGTTTCATGTGACATTCATTTATATATTAAGAGCAGCTTCTGGTATTTTTAATAAAACTAACATTAAATACATCTGGCAGTCCCTGCTTAAATGTGGGTATTGCTTTTATAGCACAGTTAAATACAAGTTTGAAAAGCTAGTACTTTTGTATTACACAGTACAGAAGAATGAAATTGTTCCAGCTTTGTCCATCACAAAGTAAAGATATTTACATCAGAGTGATCTTTTTGGTAGAATTTAATTTTGCATAAGGCTTCTGGATATTTCAGTTTTATTTCATTGTAAAATATATAATTTATATGAAAATTTCAGGCAATCTTTGTTGGTTTTTTTTTTCCTCCACCTCTTCTTTCACGCCACTTCTAGAAACAGTAAGAGCAAGCCTCATGTTGATGAAGTCTTTTCAAGAATACTTGCAAAATCTGAGTAAAAAGTCAAAGATCAGGCCTCTTTTTTTTTTTTTTTTCCTAGGATGACATCCTCATGTGCAGGAATTCCTGTCTCCTTATCTCTTCTTTTACAAATATGATTGGCATGGTATTTGATCTTACAGCAAAATAGGCATGGATCCCTTTTCTCTATATGGGCTTTGTTGCACCTCCTTTTGAATGGAAAGATCCTCCCCATAAACACCTGTACTTGGAGGTTTTCTGGATAAGGCAGTTGTCTGGCTTGAGTAAGACTGGCTGGGACATACACCAACCCTTGCACCAGGAGCCTCAGCAAAAGGACACAAATACAGAGCAGCAGACTAACCATTTTTCTGAGAGTCACAACAGCCTGGTGTACTGCTTTGCTTTCATAGTTGGGGGAAAAGGGGGTGGTGAACACTTTTATTTTCTTGCATGTAGTTAACATATATATATTATGGTTTTATTGTCTTTATCTGAATGTTATGAGTCACCTCAACTAAACTTTATGTCCATGGTTGAGAGTGATTTATCACGGTTAATCTGCAGTTTATCTGGGAAATGCAGCTTCCTTCCTTTTACTTTCGGTCTCCACACATTTTTCCACTGGTCCTTTTTTGATTCTTCATTTCCTGACATCATGATAATCCTGGCAATGAATGTAGAATGTTGCAGATATACTAGCAACAGGGATGAATTGGGAATGCCCTGATGGCTGGAGGGAAGAATGAAATTGCTGTCATGTTTCTAACGTTAGCAGAAACCAAAATTTACTCAAAACATATTCTCCATGAGTCCTTTCTGTCATGACCCTTCAGCTTGGGAAGGAGAATAAAGCTGTTACTATCACCTTTGTAGGTCTGCCTTGAGACCATGGGGTTGAATTTGCTCAAACTCTGTGTGATTCTCATTTGTCAAAGTCCCTCGACAATAAAAGCAGTCTAAGGCTCACTTTTCCCTGACGAACACCCAGGCTTGTGGTTACAGCAATATCAAAGCAGATTTGCATGTCTGAGAAAAGATGACTGTCAGTCACATGTATCTTTATGTATATTTGCAGTCAGGGATTTTTGCTTGGCACTACACTGAAATGAACAAAAGAACAAAATCCCAAAATTCTCTGTCTCATCCACTGCAATTAGTTTGCTGAGACAAATTTGTTCATTTCCCATGTTAGGAAGAAACCATTAGATGGGAACTAGACTATGATAACTTCACTGCTGCTTGAAAGAACTTCCACTTTAGACTATGGATAGCATTTGGAGCATGCTAAATCCATGTAAATGGCTGTTTTCCTGGGAAGTTACCCAAGAAAGATATTCTGTCCGGACCAGGAAGTAGATTCCGTGGTAGCCTATGATCAGCAGAGATAGAGGCATGGCTTGGAAGTGCCTCTGGTATTCAAGTGTCCTGGGCTGAGGATCATTGGCTGCTATTCTATATCACAGCTTGTCCTACAAATCTTGCACTTTTAGAGAGTATTTCCATCTCCACCTCTTCAAAAAGCCTAAGTGCATTTAGTTTGCACAACTGAAGGGGATTTATTCCATAAGTTCCTTGAACCTGCTGATTTGCCTGTGTTGAGCCTTTTATTGGGAAGATTTTTTTGGGTGTAGAATTTTTAATAAAATATGATCCATACTATGTTGAGCTCAGTTGTTTGAGGGTTGCTGCTGAGGCTGATGTCGCTGTAAGAGTACATCTCTGTGAGCTGGGGAACAGGAAGCAGTTCAGCTCTATGCTAAGTAATGTTCTTTGCTCCTTTGTCCAAACGTTAACTTTTGATCCTTAGGCTAGATTTTTCCAACACGAGGTATTTTACCATATTCACTTCTAATATCCTCAGCTCTACTGCCCAAATATCTATTTCCAGGTTGTGTATCGTAAAGGACTAAGTGCAGACCACCTAAATGATGCATTGCAATTGTGTCTCATCACTGCCTGGATAGGAAGGCAGTGTCTGAAAATTCTCTGCTGTTTATGGCCCACCAACACTTGGAGACAAGACTGCAAGCTTGAGTCCATCTGAGGTACCACAGCTGGCAGTTTGGCCACAGCCCTAGGGAGGTTTTTGTCTGAGAAAGTATTTTTGTATTTAGATGACATTTACTCAGGATGTGACTGGTGAAGTACATGATTCCTGCGGTGATAAAGGCATTTTTGAGAGCCATTATTATTAAATACTGTAAAGTCTGTTGCTCTTCTGGAATGTTTATCTTCTGTACAGGAAGAATTTAGAGGTATTTTTATCATTATTTCAGTTTTGAATTGTAGCTGTAACAGAATGGCCAAAATGTAAATTTTAGTGATGAGTCTAAGAACCTAACTTTTACTTAGTATAACATTTTGAAGCAATCCTGCTTTTTTTCCCAAAATATCTTGGGCATTTAAGAGCCAGAATCCTGTTGATTTACAACATCTGGGCAAGTTTTAAAAGAGAAACCTCAGGTGAAAAGGCATTTTTACAGCTTTTTGACCCAATGACAGGATGTTGAATATATAAAGGGGTTGGAGCTGCCTCTAGGTTGTGCTTCAGTATGTGAGACACTTAAACATGGAGTGCCAATACATTCTTAGCCATTTTAATGAGATAATAGTGCCTTAATTTCTCTCCTCTGGCTGTTGTAAAGAAAGGCAATATAAACAATGCAGTCAGAGAAAACAGACACAGCTTGCACACCTGATACTCCTATTGATGCTGCTGCCAGCCGTGCAGGTGCTCCAAGAGGACATAGGACTCCTTTCCTCCCTTTGCCCTGCACTGCAGGAGGAGCTGTCTGCCATGGGAGACAGAGCTGTCCCCAGCCTCATGTTTTTAGGGCAGTGCTGTCAGGGAATGCTGTCAGGGAATGCTGCCAGGCATTCCTGCCTCCATTCTCAGCACCAGCAGGCACTGTCCTACCAGGGGCACCCGGGAGCCTTCATGCGCTTTTGGGGCAGGGGTGGCTCTCACTGTAAGAGGCTGCAACCACCACCCCACCAAGGACAGGGACATGCAGTGTCATGCCCAAAAGGAAAAAATTAAGTGTAGCATTGAGTCAGTTTGGGTTTTTTGGCTAAAAAATCCAAGTGTTGGTCTGTGGAAGTAAACACGCAGTCTGCCTGATGAATGTACTATTTATTAGCTGGGTGAGCTGCTGGAAATGCCAAAGCGGATAACGGCTGTGATTCAAGGCCACGGGGCTGGGCCCACACAGCTCCCTAAGCCAGGAGCCAAGGACGTGGGAATCCTCACCAAGGGGCGACCCTGGAAGCCCAGAGCGAGTGGCAGGCTGTGTGCTCATCTCCAGGCAAGAGGAGGTTTGTGTTAAGGATCCTTCTCATCCGTGAGGAGCGGCTGTTGTTTGTTATTGTGTAATTTGATTTGACTCTAATTTAATGACAGTTCTTAGTAGGCAACATGATTTGCAAGGCTGATTTCCATTTTTATTGATTGGGCCTTTAATTTACTTGGACTTGCACTCAGAAGCTTCATCAGAGATTTAATGAAAGTCTGCAAAACCAGCTTGGTAAGGAATTTTTTGATGGAACTTGAACTCAAATGCTTCAATAACAAGTCAGTGAGGTGCAGTGTGAAAATATTTTAAGAAAGAAATTTCTTAGTTAAACTTCACTTTTTAAATCGTGGATTGGCAAATCCATTATTTAAACGCCACCTTTCTTGTGGATTTTTTCCTCCGAACTCAATATCTATTCAAAGGTAAATTAAAGATTTCATTTTTAGAGTTTTGCATAATGGGCTTTTAAAGGGGACATCTTGGAGATTATAATTGCAAAACTTTCACTGAAAATAAGTTATAACTTCTGGAATTCTATCATTTCATTCATTAGTAACAAGTTTACCAAATGCAGAACAAATTCTGTAAAAGTAGCTGCAGCAGTCTCCTAGTTATTTTCAAGCTGTGGGTATTTTTCAAAGTAAAGATTGCAAAGCATAAAATAATAGATTATATGATTTTGAAATCTATCAGTAATTTTATAAATACAAGCTTTCTTTCTTTTTAATATTTACAAATTAATATTCATAAATTTTAGAAATGAATTCTCCAAACACAGAGGAGCTAGGAAGAGGTTAATTAATGATAATTTTTGTTACCTTTTCCAAAACCAAACCTTTGCACTTTAACTAATGAATGAAAAAAGCAGCAAGAGACACAGAGTGTATCTGTATGGGAAGAAGGAAGGAATAATGAGGATGAATTATTATGTGATAAGAAGTGTAAAAGGATGTAAGAGAAGGAAGGAAATTGAAGCTGCACGTGGAATAAGAGAGAGGCTACAAGGAATGGGACTGCAGTCACTGTGCATATGCTTTGGGCATGTAGGCACAGGAGTTCAGGAAGGTGGAAGAAACAAAGGAACTTGAAAGAATGGGGAAAGGACATGAGAGTGTTGTAGCTTCACATTGCTGTGCTTCATCCACTTTGGTTCATCTTGGTAACTGTGAAATATTAAAAGAAAGAAGGATTTACAGGCAAAGCTTTATATTTGTAAATAAACAGAATATTCCCTCCTGGGACTAAGTTTTTGTATTTCCCGGTCAATTCCTATTTCTTTTATAAGCAGAAACCCCATTATAATATAGAAATTTGGAGGGTAGTAACTCTGAGAAGTATTATCTGAGGGTAGTACGCATTTCAGATGTATTGAAACCATCTCAAAATTATCCCCCACTACTGAGAATTAGGAACCCAAAAATTTAAATCTAAGGATAAACTGAAAATCCAGCACTAGGGCACACTGATAGCCATAACTCTGACTAATACTGACATAGGCAATGTATCTAATGATGCTGGTTAGTTCAGTTTAGTCTAAGACAACAAACACTAAAATGTGATTATATTAGGGCCATACTATAACTGCACAATATCCTCATAAGGGAGAACTAACTCATTTGTGTGCTCTTCCCTTGGTGTCTGCTCAGTTTATTTTCATAAATGAGAAATATAATACTCTCAAAAGCCTGAATCAAAAAGAATAAGATAACCCCAGATTTTATGTCAACTGTAATTAATTTGCAGCCTGTTACCACAAAACTTAATTTAGGGAAATTCCTAGTTAGAACCAAGTACGCTAAACATTTGTGTGAATAAGAACAGTATGTGCAGTGGCGCTAGAAGTAGCAATATTTCTGATTCAAACCATGCACTGAAGAGTTGTTGAGGTTACAGAACTTCTTTCCTTTTAAAATTATGAGAGAATGAAGTTTATTGACTGCTGATCGCTTCCAGACACCGAACAGTGGTCTCTTAGTCCCTTTCAGAGTGTAATAGCAGTTCCACATGACACAAATTAATGGAATATCTCATTAATTCCCTAAATGTCACTAAACTGGCCATCATTATAAGTTTCCATCTCCTTGAAGTAAATTTAGCTGCTTCCAATTTTTCAGTTCTGTGAAAACATCTGCAGAATATGGAATCTGTTAAAAGAGCAGGGTCTACATTGGGAGATACCAAGATCTTAACCTCAGCTTTTTCTATGATGGAGATCAGATCATTTAGCACCCAAAAGGACCTTGAAGATTTACATTCAAGCTTGTTTTGAGGAGAATTTGTGCCTCTCTGTTCTATACATGAATACTTAATTTCTCTATCCAGTAAAAGGAGGAAATATGAATATTTATGGTATGAGATATACAATAATATTATTATGTATTTTCAAATTTGAGTTTTGCATTACAAGGTTATTTACTTGTTAAGTAAAATGACTAATCAGTAAAACAGGCTTTTGCTATGGTTACGAAATGGTGATTTGTTCTTTGCCTTAATCTTCACATAAAGTATCCTCAAAGGCTTTGTTTTAAACAAAAAGTAGTATAACAAAAAGTGAAGTGAATCATATTCATAGGCAGTTTTGAGGACGAAAATAAAAAAATATTTAAACAGTATTGTCTTCTAAAAGACAATCCTAATTTACCAGACAGTAATTTCTCATTAGAGAGAATTACAGTAATTTTACAATGTTTTTAACGTGGCATTAGAGGATTGTACTGGCTTGTCTGATCATCATCAGTTGTTTCTCTTCTTTCCGTTTGATAGAACTACAATATACCAGTCAAACCTCCATTTAGTGTTGCTTTCTGTCAGTGCATTTTATATACTGCATCTCCAACACAGCTTCCCAAATGTGATGCTACATTTTTAAGACCTGATAGTAAATTTCTCCCTGAGTGAAGTCTTGAGTGAATATTTATTTCAGAACTAGTGATCATGAAAACAGGATCCCTGCATAAAGAGGAGTGTTAGCTAATGTGATTCTATAGTGCAATTAACATGTATGAAATATGACTGAGAAAGTCAAATTCTCTAAAATGTATTAAGTACATTGCTTTCATTTATGTAATTTTTCTCTCACAGCTTTTCTTTTAAAATGGGAGTAGATCCACAACAATACCCTAAAATACCTTAAAAACCAGAAAACCTCACTATAAGAAGAAATAAATAAAATCCTTGCTGATGTTAAAATATTCAAATAAATTCAGTCCCAGTCACTTTTATCAGTAGTGTCCATATCATGGTATTGGAAATACGGGAAATGTAACTATCTTTCTTAAGTGCAATTGCATTTGAAAATACTTGTTCTAAAAATTGCTCTATGGCTTCAGAACTGCAGGGGACTTCAGAAGCTTTAAAGCTGCTTTAAGCTTTAAATCTGTGGATTGAAGCAAATGTGTAGAAATGTATTTGACAAAGAGTTAAGTGTGTTCATTAATGAGAGCATGCACATTGTAACTCTCTGGTATATAAGGGAGCGAGAGCATTTCCTAATGTATATAGGTGTGGGGGGGGGTTGTTTATTTTTTGGTTGATTGGTTGAGTTTTTTAGTTGTTGTTACTTGGTTTGGTTTGTTTTTTTGTTTGGTTTGGGTTTTTTTTTTATTTTCCCCAACCTTGAGCTTGAGGATTTGTAAAGAATCTAAAAAAGTTCTTAAAAAATGGTGGTAAATGATGTAACCAAAAGGCTACAAGGATGCAAATTCATGTAATTTATTTTAAATTTTAGAATCTCCGTGTTTCTTATGAATTTAAAGCTATTTAATAAAAAACAGTGTTTGTTCCAGGGTGAAATTTTCATGAATATAGTTTCACCAATTCATTACTTTGTTAGTATAAAAGTTTCTTCATTTATTCTTAGATAAAAACAAGGCAAATGATAAATGATGGAGGGAATATGGTGGATTCTTGTCCCTTTCTAAGTGCTTCTCTATGAAACTGGGGGTAAGAGTTCCCCCAGATATTGTGAATCAGTTGCATGCAGACAGACAATAGCTTTGTGTTTTATGGAAATAGTTAAGTGAAGACTAAATAAAGAACATTATTGAGGAAAAAATAAAAGTATAGAAAGTGTACAAATGAAGTCTTAACAATGTCAAGTCCTTCTGGGGACAAAATAATTGTTCAATTTAACTTTAAAAAAAAAAAGTAAATGGAAAAAAAGTATTTACAAAAAAACCTAACAGACCGCCAAGAGAAATGGGCCTTGTTGATAGCCATAGGAGTAGCCAAGGAGAAAAGAGAAATAAATCATTAATGACCATCTATTAGACAAAGAAAATTATCCCACAATACTTGACTCAGTAATCCTAAAAGTCCCTGTACTTATGTGTCTTAGCATCTTTGGAATAACATTGTCCAGGGAGTGTAAATATTAGTGTTCATTTGAAAGTGCACACAACCAGTTCAAATTAATTGAACAGAAGAACATGAAGGAAAAGGGAATAAATATAAAATAGAAAGCATAATGTAAATCGTCTTTATAATTATTCAGCAGGTAATGTTTGCCAACTAGTTGTCTGAACTGTTGCCTTTTCGCTAATCTACATATTTTGTGGGATAAAATCTATTATCTAAAAGTAAGCCAGCTTTATATATAGCAGTTCAATGGCATCCTCTTAAAAATATTACTATCACCAGTATATGGGAAAAAACTAAATCTATTTACTGCAAGGACTACAAGCCACAGCACTTCGAGAAATTCAATGGATTCACAAATTTCATTAGAATAAGTATGATGCATCTTTAAGTGATACACATCCATGAATATGACATTACAATTACATTCATCAAGTGCTAGGGAATAGTTAGAAAAACAGGGAAATACACAATCTTTCAAAAGTCTCTCCTCTTCCATGATAACCTCACTGAAGTCCTTAAGGGCATTTGTACTCAGGAAAGCATTCAGATTTGCTTTGAAAGGAAAGGTCCTTGCTCCTTACCTCTATTTAATAATTTTCCACAGACAACTTCTAACAAACAGGATGTACCTAGGAGTGTGACATCCTTTTGTGACATGATACCCACGGTGAAAAGCAGGAGCTCTGGACAATTTAATAGTTTGTTCAAGTTCATGCTAGATGTCATGGTCAGCATTGGGATCAAGGGATGAGCCTTCGAGTTTGCCAAAATGATGACTAGTCCAAAATACATATTTATGAAAGTTCTTTCCAGGCAGTACATTAAAGGCCTAGCCCCTGTGATCTGAGTTAAAAAGCACCATCTCACAGTTTGAAAGCTGTGTATCACATTGGAATGTGTTTTCTCTATCAGTGTGATGTTTTCACATTGTGTTTTATAATGTAGTAATTACACAGCTTGCCCCACAGTTCTTCTTGAAATTAATGTATCTCTTGTATTTAATAATAACACACATTTAATAAGACTATTTTATTGTCATAAATATTAAAAGCTACATAATATATGCACATATAAAGACTGCAATAATGAAGGTGTTTAAAATAAACAACACTGATTAAAATTCAAGTGCTGAAGCTCAGAGGATCCTGAAAGTAAAAGTAGCTGTACAAATAAAACTAAAATTTCCCTTGTTGATCTTCATTGTCTAAGAGGAGAGGAATATGGCATATGGACAAGGAGGGTGAAGAGTGATGGGAAGTTCAAACTTTTTTCTTTAAATAATCTGCAGCATTGACTTTTCATTAAGGAAGCTGAAGAAATGCCCTTGCCAACAGCATCTGACTTCACCTGTTCTCTACCCTCTGTGTCCTGGCCCTTTTCCTGTGGAAAGGACCACTAGACCTGCCAGACATAGCCCTAAGAGCTCCAGGTCCATCTAGGGAAGAACTCTGCTGTGGAGGGAAGCAAGGAAATAGCCATTAGGCTGTTTTCCAGGCAAACCCTGAGGCTGCAGAACTTGGAGTGTGCCAGGCACTGCTGGAAAAACCCCAGCCATCACTACTGGAGCTCATGGGCAGCTGAGCATTCCCTGCTCAGACCTAGGCAGACTCAAAGAGACAACTGAATTATGTGAGGAGATGCAGAGCAGCCCAGGATAGAGAAGGCTCAAAATTGGATTAAATCCATTTTACTTCCACTTGCCACAAGGTGTGAACTGTATGCTCTGCACCTTAGGAATGACAAGTTTAAAGTATTTATGTGAGCATTGTTCTCTTCACTCTTTAAAGTATGTGGCAAAAAACCCCTACATAACCTCAAATTGCAGTATTCAGATACGAATTTCAAGAATCCCGCAGCTGTGGGGGTAATGGTTGACACTTGTGTGGGAAAGGGTTTAGCTGTAAAATTCTCAGTTCAATATTATAAAAGTAGAAGTTCAGAAAGGTTGAGATCAAAAAATATCTAGGCGTGTGGATTTTTATTCTGATTTGAATGGCTTTGCTTGCTGTATTTGGATGTAAATTAAATTAAAAGGTCTCAATTTCTCTGGTCTGTGAAAGTGACAATACCTCTCACTTCTTGCTTTAAAGAGATTTACTTTTTGGAATCATGTGATAAAGTATATAAACATTTCCTATTTATATGTGGCCATGTTTTAGTTTCTCTGTTGACAAATCCAAGAGTGAAGGTTCTTCAGTACTGAAGAATTTAATAGTACTGTGACAAGTTTTCAGAAAACTGTTAATCTAGTGAAGTATATTCTGCACAATAGGAAGAAATAGAGACTGGGAATTAGAGGAGGCTCTATTTAGAGTAAGATGCTGAAATGCTAATATCATAGCTACCAGCTCTTTTTTTGGAAAAGAAATTAATTCCTCACTATTCTATTAGCTCTTTTATTTGTGCCTTTTCTTTTTTTAACCAACTATTTGAAAAGAAGGGAAAAATGAATCAGTCAACATACTATTTGGACTGCAAAAATTTTCTCCACAGGAGCAGCTGTTAAGGAAGCTAAGTAGTCACTGGGGGAGAGGAAAATCCTCATCATGGGGTGAAAATGCCTAGATGACAAAGTCTAGAGTAAAAATATATAGCCATCCTCCTCTGTGGCTGAAAGATTAGAGTGGGCTGCTCCACTGCTTCATGATATGATGTTTGTTATTTAATACATGGAAATAATGGAAATAAAGTTAGGCAATGAGATGGCAGCATCTGCAAATGTCACAATTAGCTGGGTTACTGAAATCCAAAACACACTATGTGGGGAACTTCAAAAGGGAGCCCTGAGATCTACAGCAGTGGATGACACAATGTCAAACAAAATTCAACGGTATGAAAGCTAGCAGGCATTGAAAGAAGTAATTTGAACTATTTATGACCTCTCTTGGGTTCTAAATTAATTTAGAAATACCAGAAAAAGAGATCAAGTCATTGTGGACAACTCAATAAAACCTGTGATCTCCGTTAAGGTTTCAGCAACCTTTCTCCTCCCCTTATAAATTCTCCAAATAAAAGAATCCCCTCATCACAAAACAAGAATCAATGACAAGAAGACCTTGTCTGTGCAATAAACTACATGCAGTACAGCTGATAGTGTATAATGCAGCATTATCTCATATTCTGACTGCTGTGATAGAGAAGAAATATGCAATAAGAAGAATAAAACAGCCTATGTCTTAACAAATACGTTGTGCCTCTTTCTAAAGTAGAATGAGTAAAGGTTTGGCAAAAGTGAGGAGACACAAGTTTTATGTATGCAGAAACAACATTGTTTTGTTCATTAAGTAAGTAACTAAATGCTAGTCAATGCAAGAAGGTTCCAAACTTGTAGGTGCTTAGATTTGGGAAGGCAATTGAGATGTGTAAAGCCAAACTCAGATAAAAGTGCTTTTAATATCAACCCTTTCAGGGTGCTGAGTATCCCATAGAGACTTTTCTTCTTTCTCAGAAATTCAGAGAGGGGAGGTGTCAGTGAAGGTCTTAATTGAGCCCTTCTGTCCTGATGTTCCCTCTGTGGGGCAAGATTTACCCTGTCTTTGCCACAGTTGAAAGAGCTGAGGGATTCCTTTTTCCTTGCTTATATTTCAGTTACTTAGCACAGCTAAGGTTTACAGAGTTACCCCTGTAATTAGCCAGACTGCATCCTCTGCAACTGCTGGGCTACAGGTATCTCTCTCCAGTCCAAAGGTAAGGTTAATAGGAAATCTCATGCTATAAAAAAATTAACTATATGGTTGTACAAGAACTATGCCAGTGTTACCATGGACAGTCACACAGCCACAACAGGGATCTTTACACAGTGTACCTCCAAGTAGAACACGTGGGAGGAGAGGAAGGAAAAAGTAAAATAAGCATCCATTTTTTTTTAGTATTATGTACAGAACTGATTAAAATAGATTTCAAGGAGAAAAGATAGTTGTGCAGTTACTCAAACAACTGTGCTTTTAAAAATATTTGGAAAATAGTGGATTTGTAGAAATCCATTAAAAGGTGTTCATTAAGGTGGCTGTGATTCATTCTGCTGATGGAACTTCTGGTGCCAAGGATTTCACAGGGGCAGAGGTAGGAGGTCGGATGCTGCCCAGGGAGGTGGTTGAGTCACTGTTCCTGGAGATATGGCACTGAGGGACATGGTTTAGTGGTGGACTTGGCAGGGCTGGGTTAACAGTTGGACCTGGTGATCTTAAAGGACTTTTCCAACCTAGATGATTCTCTGATGCTCTGATTCTATACTCTTTTACTAAATTTGTTTGAACTTCGTATGAGTTGAAGATGCTGACATATATCTATTGTTCAGCATAAAGAAAAGGTACAGATTTCACCTACAGTTAAATTGCTATCTCAACTTTTGCCAGGTTGTTCCATATCACAATTGCAGCAAAGAATCTCAGAAAAACCCCAAACCAAAGAAATTAATTTAAGTCTTTTGATAGTTACTCTTAACTCCAAGGTAAATCCACGTACTAATCTATTCTTTGTCTTCTTTTCTTCTTTCTGGTAGTTTTATCTTGTCCTATGTTCTTTTATATACTTGAAAATTCCTCTAAATTCCTGAATTTTTTTCGAGATCAAAAGGCTTTCATCATTCTTTTGTCATTGAATAGTCCTCTTACTCTGTAATTACTTCCTGTTCTCTTCCACAGTTTACAATATTTTCATATCCTTATAAAAACCTCAATTTCCTGGAAGGGCAGGTTGCAGCGTTCTCACTGTGATGTTGCTGTTGTGGTTTTCTTTCAGTCCCTATCAAGGCAGATGAAACCTTGAACTGCTGCCATGCTCTCAGGTACCTCCTTTCTGTTGATTCTCACCAGTGATGTCACTCTTTGACTTCTTTATTTTTGTGTGGAAGCCCGTAAGAGCTAGAGCTAAAAATGATCCATTATGCTTTCTGAGCCAGTGAAGGATTAGTCCCTACCTGTGTTTGGTGTAAGCTAGTTTTTCACACATTAGCCATTATCTTGAAATAGAGTGTCATTGTGAAAAAGAATTCCTTCTTACACAAATAGAAATTCTTATTTCTATCTCGCTTCTATGTAGAACTCTTTATGGAAAAACTCTGCACTTTTTCTGTGGAGGTATTGCCCAAAAATACTTGTAGGCTGTTGTGCAAATGCTTAAAACATTCACCTCTCTTGACAGTTCTTCAGGCTATGTTGGCCTAATCACAACTCCTTTTTTTTTTTTTCTGAAATCCTTCCTCATATTCAAAGTGTTTCTGATAACAGGATGGCCAGAATGGGATGAGCTAATGAAAATTCATTTGACTGGTACATCTCATTTTAGGCTAATTTTGGCTGTACGCTGGTAGCAATGGTAAATGAGAAAATATTTTCCTACACTTCGTTTGCATATAGGTTACACCAGTGGAGAAAATTCATATAGGAAAAATGTGTAGTGCAAACTTTCTGTTCAAAGCCAATTTGGGTAAATTCTGACTGTAGTCCTGAAGCAGAGGAGCCAGTAGACCTTAATGAATTACATGCCTGGGTTTATATGGAAAAACCCTTTGCTTGAGATCCGTTTCCTTGATTTATTTTAAAGTGAAAGGGTGGTCTGTGAAAGAAATGTTATTGTTCCATCAAGTCTATTTTAACCCTTTGGGTAATAAACTGAAATGTTGCATAGATTCTGTGGATTTCACTCCCACAACTAAGAACATCATATTTGAAACTCTTACAATTCAAAAGAAAACTCCTGTATTCAGATTAAACAAAGAGTCGAATAAATTTTGCCTGTTAAGAGCAGAATACAACCTGGAGTAACATAGAGTGAGAGGATTCCAGGGTTCACAATCATGAGTACTAATAATGATACCAAGAGTCCAAATGAATGAATGTGGAGTGTCATCTGATACTGTTTTGTTTGGGTTGGGTTTTTTTTCCTTCAAATGAATGTTGGTTTTAAAGGAATGCAAGACATTGTATTTTTCTTTTTTCAAAAATGATAGAAAAGTATTAATAGATTAACAATGAACTGAATTTTTCAGTGTTTCTTCAGCCAAAAAATCTGGGAATACAAGAGTATGAGTCCTAAGTTTGAGAAGCAGTTTTCCTTGTGAACAAGGAGAAGCTGTGCTGATGTAGTGTAACTTGCTGCACATTTATTGAGGTGTGAATGCCTCGTATTTAAAATTAACAGCTGCTGCTATGAGTTCACTAGCTAAAGTAGCGACAGGAGTGCAGAAGACAATTTTAAAAAACTGAAATCTGTAAGAATTGATGGAGAGGTTGAAGTTATAAGCCTGTCCTCATGTATTTCCCTCATGCGTTCTGATGCTTCTCACTGAGTAATGAAAATGCCTGTTGACTTAACTTGCTGAATTTTGAGAGTGAAGCAGCTGCAAAGACACTGTTTGGCAGGCTGAAAAAATACTGTGCTTCAACTTGCGTTTAAAGAACTCTGATATAATCAAGGATTCAGAGGGCCACTTTTCTATGGAAAAAGATCACGTGACACTTCTCTTGCAGGTAGATTTAGGAAAGCAGCCTTCTGCATTGCAATGAACCACTTCATAAATCTGGGGACTTAGACATTTGGCTAGATCACAGGTTTTTGTTTTCAGCCGAGGAAGACTGCAGTTACCTAATTAAATCCACAGAAAATTTTGGTAATTAATTTTTCAAACAACTATGCTTATGGTGTCTGTACCCTGTCCAGAGGTATAATGTTTGTGTCTAATAAAGGAAACAGTATAAGAACTCAGACTATAAGACTCTCAGTTGTTGGCTCAAGGCTTTATGAAGAACTTTTATGCCTCAGAAATGTAACATAGTAGTATATTTACTGAGTATCCTGTACATTTTATTAGCGGAGTATCTCTCTTTGAAGTTGTCAGTTGTGCACTTGTTGACACGTAGGGGACAATAGCTTTTAACTATGCTTATCAGACTCACCTAGAGACTGTATCTTCAAAGTGGCTTTCTGAACTTTCTAGATGCAGTTGAAATATGTGATCTTGTCATTAGGAGTTTATTTGTAGCTTTTCTTTCTTTTCAAAACTCCCAAGATGGATTCCAAAGGATCCCTGGATAGAGAGAAAAAAGCCCAAAAGTAATTATTAAACATAATTTTTCTCTGTTAGCTGTCGTTGTTGGGTTTTGTTGGCTTTGCTTATTTGTCATCTGGGTACCTACACTCAGCAGACTCCAGGGTCTGACTGATGAAGCAGTTCACATTTTGGTAACAACATAGTCCTTGCACCAGAGAGCTGATGTTCAACGGCAGTGCAGTTACCACTGCTCATGTTGAACAGAGTGTGGAATTTGACCTTTCTGAAAGAATTGCAAAGAGGCTTTGAAATCACTGTAATGATATCCATGGAAAACAGAGAGGACCTGGGAACAGGGAAGTTTTAGTAAGTTTCGGAGAACAGCATGTTATCCCCTTCCCTGTCCTATGCACCCTCTGCCACTCTTCAATTCCTGAAAAAATGTTACTAAAAAATTCTGTGATATTTCATTTTTCCCACTTGGAGTCTCTCTTAATAATATACAAACCTGTTCCTTTTCCTTATAGTCACCTCACAGTCTCTTGTTAGAAGGATCATCTGTGCTTGTCTCATTCAAAGGAAGACCTTTGGCATCTATTTATATGCAGTGTTGAAGACAGGATACTGAGCAAGAAGGCTCTTGGATTTAACCCATTATGGCCATTTTTATGCTACATAAGGGATTGAGAGTTACATTCCTCCTATTGCTGGTTATCCTACAGGCATCTCTCCTGCTAGCATGGGAGCATGTGTTTTCAAAGTGCAGCACAGCTTTCTGCTCTTCATGGAGAAAACTGGTATATTAAGAAGGATTTGCTCAATATCCTTGTGTTGCTGTCCTAAACTGAAGTTTTGGGCTCTGGGAAGGCAAGGCTTCGTACAGATGGATTTCACACAGGTGCCATTGCAACCTAATAGTCAAAAAAGAAGAAGAGATAGGAAAGATACCTGTATTCTCTGATGCCTACATCTCCCTAGGATTATGCTCAAGGACATATTCTCTTGAGGATATGCAAATGAAGTGCTTTGAGCCAACATTAGAGGTCAAATTTACTTTATCAAAATGAGTTATGTTTTGGGGGCTATCTTAAAGGTAACTGGGCATGGACATGGGAAGCTTATTTTCTGTCTGTGCAATAATTCTTAAAGCTGCCTGGTAACAAAAGTTGCTGGTCTCTTCCAGCCAGCTGGTGGGTTCCCAGGCAGAGTCTGTCACATGCTCCTGTCACATGGAATCCCCATGCACTTGCAAATGCTGTGATCCCTGGAGAGGCATGGTCCTTTGGGGGCTGAAATGCTCAGTCGTTGCGCTGAGATGTTCTGCTTAGGAATTCAGGGCACAACGTAAACCTAGCTGTGGATTGTGCCATTCCACCTCTTTTTTTTTTTTTTTTTTTCATAAGTCCTGTATGTGATGTGTTTCACAATGATATGTTTCGTCTTATGTTGTTGCTCTCAGATTGCATGTGTGAGAACACAGCATCTCGGAAATGATTTACAAACATGGGTGCGGTGGCTGATGGCACTTTATTTGTGAAAAAAAAGGCATATGTTTGCTGTGTGGTGTGTGCCTGTGGTTCAAAATCCAATGAAAAGTGAACTGACTACATCAGTAATAGGCGTGTTACTTACCCACAAAAAAAAAGGCAGGAAAATGCTGAATGCTATGTGGAGACAACATACAATTTATTGATTTTCTCTGTATGCTTTATGGATATAATGGGCTTTATGAAAACCCCAAGCCTGTCCATTTTATCTTTGTAAATAATTGACTGAGAACACTGTTCTAAATTGGATAAGTGGAATGAGATACATGCAAGGAGAAGACTGTACAAGTAATTACATATATATGGTACATTTCAGCCTGTTTTGGCAAAGTTCAAAGAAATTTCTTCATAGTGTCTGAAAATTGGAGATCTAATTTTTGGCTCAAGTCTGTTGTCACAACTACTCTTAGCTCTACTGTAATCTGCATTTCGAGTGTACTGGAATCTCTGAGCACCGGTTCTGTGTGTTGTATGATTACTGTTAATACCTGATTTCACAGTTACTTACAGCCTTGATGTATTGCTTGACTGTTGCTAATATCTCATTTACTATTCTGACCACCCTGAGCAGCCCTTCTACATGATACTTCTTGGAGTGTCTCATCTTTTATCCCCTGGCTTCTAATTTCTCTCTGGCTGTACATCAGTCTCATACCTTTGCATCAGAAAGTATTTTTAGTTTTGTGTTGCAGGGCTCAACACGGATGCCTGGGAGCGTAGCAACACTAATTCATGGTCAGAAGATGGGGAATTTTAGTATCCTAAAGGCCAAAAGGCCTCCTTGGAGAGGCCCTGGTTCATACAGCTCCTGGTTCCAGCTAGGTGTAAGGCCACATACATTCTGCATAAGTTAAGGTTGCCACTGAAAGAAGAACTCCATCCTCTTGCTGGTGGCATTCATTTCCACCTGGCTTTTTGTGCTGGCACTTAGTTTATGTGACTGCTAAACGAGCCAGATGAAGGATTGATCTGCTGCAAACTAATCTTTTATTTCTTCTGGCTGGCTTTTTGGGACAGTTCCTTAACCTGCTTTAGGATGCAGCTGTGAGAGTGCCAGCACAAACAAGGTGGAGGAACAAATGAGTGAGCTCAAGTGGGAGAGCAGAAAGGACCACCACTTCTGGCAGATGTCCTGATTTATGCTACAGGTCTTGGCCCGCGCACTCACTGGGAACTGGCAAATGGGAATTGCTACCTTGTGTGGGAGCAGGAGTTTGCCAAAAAAGTGATTGTGAACATCACTCATCTTTAAATGGCAGCAGCTTCTGTCCCCCTGTTTGGTTCCCATTAACAAGCTCTGTCTTTAATGCAGGAGATGTATGTGAAGTCTGGCACTCCAGGCTTTGTAAGCTGTTCATCCCTGCTACAAGCACCCAGTGGTACAGGTTACATAAACTACTCTCTACAATGTAATCTGGCACAAGTAAATGCCTTATAGAAGATAAGCATAATTATCCAAACCCTTAGGTAGAAGCACCCATAATGTTTGCCAAACGAAAATTCAGATAATTGGAATATCTGGCTTAGCACATTCTGAAATTGGCCTTCGGGATCCCAAAATCCCTGATTTGGTCTTCCTAGTTTGGTGAGTTGGATTTCCAGTTGGGCAATTCTTTCAGCAGAGCTTAGGTTTAAACCAGATATATATTAAAACTTCCAAAGCCATGGCCTCAGGATCTGCCATGGGAGTTATATTCCTAGATAAATCAGAGTACTATCTGTACTGCCAACTGCAGTGTGAGAGAGCTAAGCGAGGTCTTTTAAGTAACCAAAGGCAGCTGACAGAAATAGGCTACTTTACTTTTCCTAGACTGTCACAGGCCTCCAAAGGGTGTATTTCAGACCATGACTTAAAGCTACCCAAATCTAACTTACCTGAAACCCTAGGCAGCCAGGCAGGAAACATGCAACGTCACATCATGGACCATAGATGATGTTTGAACTAGATAATAACTCCTGATAGAAATTTATTATCCATTTGCCTATTGAGTCAAATAGTTCTGACAAGACAGAATCTGAACTACAGAAGGGTGCTGCTGGTGAAACAAAAGAACTGGGTGAATGGGTGGTAAATGAAGTTTATGCTGTTGAATCGTGCTGATGATTTTGACAAACTTGATCATGGCAAGCCCTGCAAAGCCTCACTCACTGGGCACTGATGGCTTCTGTTCTGACAAAATTCACTTCCTTTTGTGATATTTACACTGGTTAACAAGCAAAAACTCAACCACAGTTATGGGTAAATATACATTAGGAACTGAAGGGAGAAAGCTTTCCAAAAACATTGCAATTAACTGAAAACTAGATACTTTTAATTTTAGAATATTTATGTGAATCTATACATGTTAATGGACAGAAATGCATGTCTAAATACTCTGAAGTTTGCCCTGGAGTGATGTGGTAATTATGTGGTTATGAGTTGTGCATGTTGATTTCTGCAGGTGATTTATCTGGTTTATCTGGCTTTTAAAGACATTATATCTTCCTTCTTTATTTTTTTTTTTAATGCACCTATTTCCACAACAGAGCACAGATAGCATTCCTATAATTATGAGTGAAGGGGGAAAGTGCAGGCAAGAGTTGACAAGGAGAAGCAAGAGCTGAAGGTGAGGTAGCTACTCAGTTAATCTGTGAGGAGAGATAACTGGCAATAACATGAAGCAGTGAAGAGATGTGGCCAGAGAGGCAAGCAGAATGGATACTTTTATCAGCATTGTTTCAAAGCAGCTATTACAGTAAGTACTAAAAGAGGAAAAGAAGCAATTACAGTAGTGAAGCCTAACTGAATTTTGAAATGCCTTTTAATAATGTGCAGGACAGGGACTACGTCTTTACCTGAGCAACTGGGGCATGTTCTGGATGTGTCTTGCTTACCTGCTTTCAAGAGAAACACAAATACAGAGACAAATTCTAGCTGAATTTGTAATTGAGAGCACATGGTTATGAATTTTTAAATAAGACCTACCATCAAAACTTTCAACTTTGCAAATATTTTTGATAGTGTGGCCTGGGCTAGGCACAAACCCCTTCCTTGTAAATGTGCTTAGGTGCTTGTTTTGTCGGAAAAGTAATCAAAGGTACAGATTATACAAGCCTTTAATATTCATTGTTATTTACCTCTGAAAGATTCTGTTGGTTTTCTTTGTGATTGCTTTTCTAAAAGAAATGCTGCATTGTAATCAATTTTCTTTGTGCAGTTTAAAATGTCAGGGACATTTTTGTTCTTTAACCTGCAGACTCAGTATGGGTATGCAGTATGGGATGAGGCAGACTTTTTGAAGTAAGGCTATTTTAAGGACTAACTTCTAAGAGATTTCAGGTTCAGCATATACAAGCATAGTATATGCTTTTTTATCCTTTGCTTTCTTTTTAATTTAAAGTCGAGATGCATTTCAGGCAGCAGCTAAGATGCATTAATTGAGGTATATTTTTTTTTCATTCCACTGATATTTGTCTGGTCTTTCTTTTAAATGTGATAAATACACATGCCATTGACTGTGATCACTTTTGAGTATTGACATTGTTTGAAAGTTCTTGGGAAATACTAAATATCTCTTTGTTATCAAAATACATATTTGAATGTAGAATTCAATTAAAAAGTCATAATCAAAAATAGTTAAGGAAGCAAACTGCTCTATGTACTAATATGAAAAAAAAACTTATAAAATGGAACTCTGTGGAGCTTTTGTAGATATGTAGGCCTCTCTTCACTGTTGGTTGAGTTTATTTAAAGAGCTTTTCTAGTCACCTTTGAACCTAAATGATTTCTCCAGATGTACAGAAGTGAACAATGTAAAAATCTTGCTGCTTCAGCAGAACAGGATCCAGCTGGCAGGGAACTGGATCTGCAAGTCATTGGTTACAGCTGTGTTTCGATTTATGTGATGGTTGAAAAAATAAATTACTGGATTAAATGGCTAGAAAGAGGACTCTTTGTTTAGCCCTTGTGTGGGGACTGAAAGTGTTTATGGTGCTGTTTTCTTCGGAGCCTTTGCAAAGTAAGCTGGACAAATAGACTTATTCAAAACTTGTCTGAAATGTTGTGCATTCAGCTTTATTTCTTTACAGAAGAAACTGTATGTTTTTGTATAATGCTGTCAGCCAGCAACCATTTTTAAGGTCTCTTGGCCTTTGAGAGTGGCAGTAGGATTTTAGCAATGTCTTGTAGGCACTGCAGTTTATCACTGGAAGGCAGTTTCCTTTTGTTAAAGGTTTTCAAATGCATTTCTTGGCATGAACACAAATACATGTAGGGACTCTGTCAAACTCATAACTTTTTAATGGGTTTAATATTTCAGCTTTGTATACCACTTACCTTTTGCTCTACATAATAGTGCTGATGTAATTGTAAATTGGGTGCACAATAATTTACAGAGCAGGGACAATGAAATCAGAAACTAATGCCAGGTGTTTGGATTATCACATATCTTATTTTAATGTGTAACGATGGTGATTATGTCTTATTACCTGATATCCTGATTCTGCAAAGATTTACATGCTTAATTTTATTGAACAGTTCCACTCTGCTTGATAGGACTGAGTGGTGCATAGAGTTCATCACAGCTTTGTTAGCTATTTTGATAAGAAATGTGTTGGGTTTTTAAAAGCTTTATACAATTAGGGTCCTTTGAAATCTCACAAGCTGCTTTTTCTACTGCAGGTATCTTGGGTTGAAGGAGTTGAGATTGACATCTTCCAGTGAAGTCCCAACTCCACTGAAGTCACTGGGCATTTTTCCACTGGCTTCTCTTAGGCTACAATTTCACTTTTAAGACTGGATTTTAATGCTTTTACTTATAACCAATATCCCAAGACCCACAAGTGATTTTTCTTAAGTAGTGAAACTGCTAGTGAAGTGATAGGCTACAAAATGTGAACAAAAGATTTGATATTAGACCAACAGGAGTTTTGAAGGCTTCCTTCAGGAACTGTGGAGAGCAAAATAATAGCACAGAACTTTCAGTCATGGCAGGCAGTGAGCATATAGTGCATTTTTTAAAGCTTTAGCTGGCTTTCAGCATAATAGTTTGCAAAGCCAGGAGCTTTTCAGCACTTATATCTGTTTATTCAGCAATATTTCCTAGTAATTATTTTAGGCTGACCATTAGTTTCCTTTTACAGTCATAAAGCAGTCGGTAGCTGTAGCTGAGTATCAGTTACATCCTATTTATTAAAACATTTCTAAAACAGTGCATAAAAGTGGAAAATTATGGTTGTGATTAGATCATAACTGTTGTCCTATCAAGATCTAATTACTTTTTTAAAAACAGTTTGCACAAATTGTTTTCAAAGGATCGCCTTTTTAAAATCGTACAAAACGCTGACCAAGGAGAGCTAAATACCAGAACAGGAGTTCCAAGGCAAAAATGAAATCAGACAAGTTGGCCAAGTTCCATCATAAGCCACCCTCAGAAATACCAGAGGGAGCCTTAAAATATTTTAAATAGAACATTTCCCCTCCCCCCTTTTCTTTTATTGTTGTCCCCGAGCAGCATTATTGCATTAAGAGCCATGCGACAGAAAGTCGTGGTGATGCAGAATAAATAACCATAATGTATCAAAAGCAGACAAAGGTGTGATTGATCTGTCTGGAATTGGCAGACTCTTTCGCTGTGTCAGGCTGTTTCTTTGATCAATGAAGGTATAGCCTCTGACCTTTAAAAAAAATCAATGAGATTGATTGAAAGGAGAGAGAGAACTATGAGAATGCAGGATAGCTTTAACCTTCACTGTCTAGAAAATTTAAAATATTCCGGTTTTGCAGGCATTGAACTTATTTTGTATTTTCTTCTTAAAATGCTTTGCTTTTCCCCAGACCTCTTAAACCTCTAAAAACAAGATTGTAGAAATGGTGTGTCTGGATGTTTCTCACAAATTTTTATCTTCAGATTACATTGTTAAGAAAATAAGTGTTTTTTTCCTACATCAGAAGTCTGTACATTCTCGTAGTGTTTGCAGCATGTTACCAAATGCCCTTAATTTCCTTTTACAAACTTGGATTTTTATGTGGCAAATACACATCCAGGAACCAGTGCTCGGAGAAATGGCTCAGGTCTTTTCAGAGACATTATCCATCCAAATAAAGGGACTAGTATTGCCCTATTTCAGAATCAGGCCCACTGGTGGTTGCAACAATAGTGTGTAACCAGCATGGAGGGGTGACTTCTGGGGATAAACAGCATATTTTGGTGATCTAGTTCTATGTAATCTTGTGTTTTTATCAATTGTATATATATGTGTGTGTGTGTGTGTGTGTGTGTGTGTGTAAGTAGGTATACCTGCATGTAAGGACACAGTAAAAATGTCAGACTGGAAAATTTATGAAGCGGGATTTTTAAAATAGTGCTTGGCACTTTGTGTCTTTCTTATTTTTCTTATTGAACAGACTGCGAATGCAGACCTGACTGTTTAGGCAAAACCAGGTTTTTGAACAGTTGGAATTTCATTTTAGTACTGGGCCCTTCCTTTCTTCACATTGTGCTGATGCTGTATTAAGTAGTAACACAAAGCAATTAGTGAAGTATAAAAAGTGCACATAAATAGAAAAGTTAACTCATTCATTATTTCATGCTTTCACAGCTCAAGGAAACAGGTCAAAAAAAGTATAATATCATAGTGGTTTGTTTTCACAATCAATTACTTTTTTAATTGAAAGTGTTGGTAAAATCAAGGTCTATTGAACAGTATTCACACACAAAGTAATTCAAACTGCAATAATTTCTGCTGTCATATGTCTGTGTTTTAATAAAGGGCAGGTAAATTGACAAGTCAGCAAGGAGATGGTATAATAGCATTTCTCGAGCAAGATGGAGCTTGCGTAGGAAGAGAAGGATATTGCTGTTTCTCTGTAATTTTATTTCTGTGATTTCCTTTCTGTAGTAGATTGTGTAGGCTATATATATTTTTAATACTTCATGATCAGGTGGGAATTTCAGCTAAGTTAAAAAAGGCACTCGTACTAAATTGCAAGATGAATTCTGGATGTAGCATTTCTAAACAACAAAATAGGAGGGTAGATTTTTTTAAGGTAGATCTGGGACTAGAGAGCTGTGGGAATTTTCTGAAGTCTTTATCTCCTTGCTGTTCATCAGTGAGGTGAGAAGGTGTTATGGATAATCATACAGAACTATGATGTAGGTCATTCTAGGCATGGGTCATTCTAACAGTGTCACTCTTCTAAGTCATTTAAATGCTACATTAAGAGAATATTTATTTTATGAATATCCTTTCCATGTGCACTGTGATGAAGAAACTTTTGCTTCTAGAAAAAGGAAAGGGATGAGCACATTATGTCCCAGTTGGTGCATGCTGAGGATATGAAGATGAGAACGGTAAAATCAGAATAACATTTGTTATTAGTGCATACATCTCTTCCTGTTAGATACCTTCTGAGTTTGCTCCAATGGTATCTAATTCTTGTCATCACATTCTATTAACATTACTATCTGTCATTCCAGAGAGTCCTTATCTGTCACACAAATTTTGCCTTAGCATTGCAGATCACCTCACTCTTGCTGTTTAAGAAACAAAAGGCTCATCCCGTATTTGAGCAGGTTCTGGTATCTGACATGCATATCCAGCCTCACCTCTCCTCCCTCTCCATCCAGAAGTAATAATCCAGGAAACGCCTTCTTTTTTCTTCTCTCTCTTTTTTTTTTTATTTTTTTAATTTTTGGGTGCTTTCAGCAATGGCTGCTTCCCTGTCTGTTCCTCACAGACACAAACTGCATCTTTCCAGTGTGGATGTGGATGCTGTCCCCTTGTGGATGATGCTCACAGTCTGAGCTGATGCCTGCAAAACTGAGCAGTGCCCTTCAGACAGTTTAAGGTGGTGTCTGGTGCAGTGCATTCATTTAGCATTACTGAAGGACAAAATTAAGGTTCTTTTTGTTTCTCATCCCCCTGCCAGCTAAAGCTTTCCCAGAAAAGGGGCAAAGCTGAGGTCATTTTTTTTTTCCATCTGTGAGGGGTCAGTGACTGCAACCAAGCTGTTCCTGGCTGAGGTATGAGCCTGTTAAAAAGCACCTATGCTAGCAGCTGAATCATTTTCGAGACCAATTTTTTATATTTCTACTAATGAAAACAGCTGGGTCATTAAATCCAGCAGTCGATCTCCAATTATAACCTGTCTTGGACAGCATGGAGCTCTGCCCAGACAGATCCCCAACCTTGGCCTCTGCCTCAGCTGTGAGACCCCTATTTGCTGCCCCTGTCCCATACCCACTGCTAGCATCTCTAGGAGCACAAGTTCCTTCCCAAAATACCATTGCCACAGCTAATTCTGCTATTTGGTATTCTCAGTGCTGCCTGGGCTGGGGCTCTGCGTTCAGTCTTTCCAGATGAGAAGCAGATCTATGGTTAAAAAAGGTGTGGTTCTGCTTAGAAACAGAGGCAATGTGTACAGGCAGTGATGTAAGTGTAAATGTACCAGCGTTTTCTTTCACTATTATTATTTAAGTCTGACAGAATAAATCAGGTTTAAGAGTCTTAAATTCTGGATACCTGCTACCTGGATTCTTTCCTTCCTCCTGAGAAAATAAGAGACGGATATGTGAGAATTGCTGGAGCATTTTTATGGAAAGCTCTTAGATCTTTTCCTGCACAGGAACTAAAAAAAAAAAGTTTAATGGTTGACATTTAATCTTCATACAGCAAATAATAATTGCAGGCAAGAATTTAAAGTGGTTCCGCTCATAGTCAAGCCTGATGGTTCTTTTCTCCTTGCATTGCATGAGGATTTACTGTACTGTGAATGCAAAATGTAAATGATGGGCAATTCCGTGAAATTCAGACATGCACACAAAACTGTCTTTCCAACTTTTTCACACTTACCTTCAAACTGAAAATGGATTTTCCTGGTGGCTGATTAACCAGAAATGAGTTGTTTCTAACTTGGTTGAGGGGAGGAGGGTTCTGTAATATTGGATTAGTGAAAGGAGTGAACAGCTTCAGTTTAATTCAACTAGTCTTCTATTTTTAATCTCCAAGGAAACAGCTGAGTTGAATGTTAATTAAACAGCAGTCTTTGATCCACCCAGCCACTCCCGGAGGCATAATAATAATATATAAGTGCACAGCAGCACATATATAATAGGTACACTTAAAGGAGTGCATCCAATCTCACCATATTCACATTTAAAATATTTCTTGCTGACCCACTCTTATATTTTTTAAATAGGGAAAGGAAAAAAAGGGGAAAATGCTAAGCTAAACTTTGATGGTCTGAAGGTAGGGCAGCAGAGCAAGTGTGGGTTCCTATTATGAGGATGTATAAGGGTTAATGATTAGAAGAGTGGAATCAGGAAAGACCTTAAGCCCAGATCTATGACAGTGGTAATTGAGCTGATTGATTACGACATCTCGTTTCAGACGACTATTGATTTAATCTAGTCTGCAGTCCCATTGGCCCCAGAGGTACTCCCAAGTGAGGCTCAGCACTTGAACCTGGGTACTCTTCCCTACTCACTGTTTGGTTATAAATTTCCAGAATCTGCAGCTGTTTATAATTTTCACTCATCTTCATCCTTTTATTCAGAAGCTTCTAATTTCATCAGGCTAATGTTTTTAACCACTGAGGGGACAGGCACAGGGAAAATGAAGTGGCACAGACTGCAAAGGGTGGGTTTTTTGAAAAAAAAGGCAAGGAAGAGAGCTGGGGCTCTGTGGCCAGTATTTGCATCTGTTGTCTCTGATTCGCAGAGCTAGCAAAGGCTGCTTTTGGAGGCAGTCCACAAAGCTGGGCTATCAGTAGGCAGTTTGCTGTACGCGCACGTTCAATTATTAAAATAGTAGACTTTTTTTTCTGTCTGATAGCCGTAGCGAGGTCATGACATTAATTTATCCAGGGTATTGTGGGTAACTATACAGAAAAAAAGCATAAAGGGCACAGATGCTGGAGCAGCAAAAAATGGATGGGTCTGAGCAAAAGGAGATTAAGAGGCGATGACCAATCTAATGTACGTATAGCAGTAAGAAGCCGGCATCCGTCACAGGCTGTTGATGGCAATAAGTATTTTAAGCCATGCTGTGCATGTGGTAATTTTTTTCTTTTTTTTTTATACCTCAGTAAATGCTAAGCTGAATGCTGTAATCCTGTATTTTTTCAGTTTCCCAAATCTGATTTTGGTCTTGTTTTTGTTGTCTCATGCTTGGCGTTCTTCGCTCGCTCTCTGTCTGTGGGTGTGTGTCTGTCTCCGTCTCTCCCTTTCTCTGAGATTACAAACTTAACTGTTTCCTAATTGTCTACTTTCCTCCATCCTTCTCCCAAGAAATTAATCACCATCACCACGGCTGATCCCAAGTGCGCACTAACCGGGCTTAGGGCGTGTACCTGGCATTTTGGCTTCCTTCCTTTACTTTGGGGCTGTGTGGTATTTTCTTTTGGACCTTTCCTGCAAGTGGATGCCCTTCCCATTTGCTGCTGCTGCCATAAGGTTGCCAAAAGGCTACCTGAGCCGGGACTGCAGCGCTGCATCCTGGGACCTGCCCGCCCGGCTATGCCGAGGGCTTCCACAGCACCAGGCAGCTCTGAGAATTGGCTGGTGAATTGCGTATCACCTGTCCCCCCCCCCGGTAAATAATTTCTATACCGCGAATCACAGTGGTGTGGTATTGTCTGGAAAAGTAATTCCCAAATACTGTTGGCGTAAAAAAGGGAAAAGCCGAAAGACTGTCAACACCGTAAGCCATTAAAGTCCCTTGCCTTAAGAACAAAGGAACAAGGTAAAAATGCACACAATAATTACGCTCTGTGGATTTTCATAGCCTGTCAGACAACTCGTGCCTGTGTTTCAGTTATCAGCCTTTGTGCTTTGTTTTGTGTTGTGTATGTTCTATACGCGTCTTGAGTTTCTCTGTGTGTGTATTCGGTGTATGTGTATGCTTTCAGACTTCTCTACCAAAACGGAGCAAATACCATACAGAAAAATACACAAGTAGGGCTCGAACATGCATTTTCAGTACTCAGTGTGGTGGTGCGGGTGTATTGCCATTGTTCTGTTGCAGTGCTCCCTCTGACGCAAGCAGCTTCTATTTTTTATTTTATTTTAACTAAGAAGTCTAAAATAAAAGAGAAAAAAAAAAAGAGGAAAAAATTTGCTTAGTCCAGTTAAATGCCAATTGAAGCCCAGAAACTCACGATTTCAGCACAGTGAATGGTGATTCAGACCCTGGCAGGGTTTTGGCTATGAGACAATTCCTACTTATAAAGAGTACAATGAAGGCGGGGGGAAGATAGCATTAATTTTGGGGAAGATTAATATTAGTCTTTTAATGTTCATTATTTTCTGAAGAAATGAATCCTTGTAGCTTTTGAGAGCTAGTTTGTCCTTCCCACTGGTATTTATTCGAGCAAAGGAAAAAATGAAGAAGGCGTAGAATAAACTCCTAAGACTGTTCAAGAATTACTGGCATTATTTCTCTCTACATCACGTGTGAGCCTGGCTTGCCTGCTATTCCTGAGGCAGAGGATCGAGGATGAAAGTCTGTGTGTCAGAGCCTGTTTTCACAACTGCATTTGGAGATCTGTCTTATTGATTAGGAAAAAAAGGGGGTGGGAATAGGAGTGTGAGGTGAGGGGAGGACCGACTGACTACTGGCTTATTGCAGCTCAAGACATTTTCTTCCGGAAAGATGTCAAACAACTGAGACACAGCAACAGAGGAAGTAGAAAGGTGGAAAAATAAGAAGAGGGACCCTTTGGAAGAAATGAAGGCATTCCTTATGAGAGCCTTGAGGTTTTTTTTTTTTCTTCTAACATCTGACCCACAAGGGCTAGAGTGACAGCGTCATGCAAATGCTGCAGTCCAGCAGGTCTGAGAGAGGGTGGATGCTAGAGAGTGAGTTAATGTTAATGATGAGTGCAGTGAAAATACCAGCCGATACCACCCCCTCCACACACAACTGCTCTGAGTCAGCATCCGCTGCTTTGCCGTGCCTTTCTGTGCGTGTGTGTGTGTGTGTGTGCGCATGTGTGTGTGTGTGCGTGTGTGTGCTGTGACCGTGTGTGTGCATGGAAGGTAAAGCCAGTCAGTCAGTGAGAAGCAAAGGTACGTTTGAGAGCAACTAAAATCTGACTGATTTCCATCTTCAGAGCATCAGATGTATTCCCTAAAGAGGATGGGTCTATGCGATGGGGGTGGTATAATTATGTTAATGTCATATTTATAGAGGGGAGAGATTTTTCATTCTAATTATTGATTTGAAAGCTGTGGTCAAAATTGTTTGTTAAATCATGATCAGCTTTAAAAAAAGAAATTGAATGAAATCTAGGGACTGCTATACATATATATCTCTCTCTTATATATATATTTTGTTTCATTTAACTATTTTGTGTCTGAGGCATAACTGATTGAATGGTGCACAGTGACAAAGAAACGGCTCTTATATAATGTTGCATTATATCATCAGCTGAAATAATATTGTAAATAATCCAAAATGTTCTGAAATCTGAAGTATCAGTCTGGAGGGGAGGGTGAAGGGCAGGGGTGGGGGTGGGGGGCACTGGCAAATCTTTTCTTCAGCAGAGCACTCTGTACAGCTTTCTTGTAAATGGATGGTTCACCTGTTCGACCAGCAGAGATTCTAATTCTTCCCCCCCTTCTCTTTTTTTCTTCCTTTTTAAAGCTGAACGGCTTCCCGAAGAGCACTGAGTTTTCTATGCCAGATTCTGCTCCAGTGGCTAGGACCTTTATGGCTGCAGTTTCTTTTGCTCTGGGATCTGATGGAGGAAAAAAAAAAAGCCACGATGGATCCTGTCCCTAAAGTAGAAATTTTCTTTTTCATTCTGCAAACAAGGCTAAAGATCGGAGGAGAATGAATGCAAAAGTAGTTCAGGATTGTGGTTGTGCCATTAAAAGTGTTCGGCTTCAGAACAAAATTATTTGGGAAATCCGAGCATTTCTTCTTACTGTATCGACAGTATTTGAAAGTTATGTGTGCTTTAAGTAATCTGGTTCAAGTGACAACAATCTCTGCATGTCAATGTTTTCTGCAGCTTATGGAGTGAAGGCTAGTTTTGCCATTGGAAAGGAAGAAGCTTTTTCTAGCAGTCTGTAGAAGGATTAAATGTTGAACGTGGGGAAGAGGCAAAAAGTGAATACACGCCCAAAGGTTATCCTTGCATCGTGAATGGGTTTAAAGTACTCTGCAACCCAGGGCCCACCTGAACAGTAGGACTAAAAGTATAATGGGGAACTATTTCAATTAGAACCCCCTTAACAAGCATTTAATCCTTCTTTCAGGCATTAAGGAAATAGAATAAAATTGTTACTGTACAAATCTGCTGGAAGCAGATTTTAACCCATTTGTAGACGCTTCCCTCTGATGCATTATAGTAACACAGCTACTTGCGAGACAAGGCAGTGAAGATTTTTTTCCTGTGTTCCTTGGTTTTTCTTTTCAAAAGTTAAGGACTATACTCTCAGAAAAGTCTGTTCGGTCAGCTGATACATTGTTTGAATGTATGTATGTGTCTTGCCTGCTTATTTGATCTTTTCTGCCCCCTACTTGAAACTGTGGTTTGTTTATTTGGGGGGAAGGAGGTGGTGGTGATTTGGGGGGGTGGGGGACATTGTTTTTAGGGTTTCTTTCGGGTTTGGTTTTTTTTCTATTTAACAATAGCAGTGAAAGTTTTGCTGACAGCGATTATGACTACTAAACAATTCAGTTTATTGGAAGACGAATTCTACTGGATCATATCGGACTTTTCCTAGTCCCTGAGACCCTAACTTGTGAGGTTTTTAGCAACAATCACAAGTCAGGCTCTTGGGACCTAGGCGGAGGGGAACCAGCAGCTTTGGACTGTGATTGTTTCTCTGCAGAATTTAGAGAACCAAAGGAGCTTTCCTTGCCTGGAAGGGTAAAAAGGAAAATATACCTATTTCAAATGTTAAGCATCAGAACTGTTCCTAAAAGAAAAAAAAAGAAAAAAAATCTGAACAACTGTTACCCATTGTGCAACACTAGGATGTTACATATTTATATGTTTAGAAAACTGGACTAGATGTCCAGTAATATTTAGAATTAAAATTTAACCTGAATGTTAGTTTGCACCTAAACCCCCCCCCAAACAACAAAAACAACAAAACCCCCACTCAAAAGAGATACTAAAATATACAGAAGACTTCCAGCCATAATATTACTACTATTATTATTATTGTAGACAATTCTGATATATAACTACCGCAAAGTATATATTCATCCTTACTGTTACAGCATCAAGTGATTTTTAAAACATAAAACATAGACACTGATGTTTAAGGCCTAGAAAACATTCATTCTATTGTTTGAATAATGATTTCAGTCTACAGGAAAACTGTTGCTTAGCTTTTCCTGTAACATGGGACAAAGAGGATTTTGTAGTTAGTTGCCATTCCTTTTCTTTGTTCTAGTGGGAACACAATATGGCATTTAGTATATTCTCTCATTTAATTTACATTTTAAACTGAAAGAGAATATTGGTTTAAAAATCATACTGCAACATTAAAATCCCTTTGCACTCAGAACCATATTTCTTGTACCTGTTCTATTTAAAGTGAACCCACAATGCTCTAAGCCGCAGTCTCAACTTCTAACTTCTCCATCACTTCTTGTATTTTTTACCTCTCTGAAAAAAGCCAGTGTGAGCTTTAGCTTGTCCCTCATGTGTTAAGTACCTCACTGACTTTGCGTAAGAAGATTCACAAGCACGAGTTATTCTGCACTGCTTATTTTTCTCAAACTTCTGATCTAAAACACATCATTTGATATGTATTTCTTAATATTTTATAAGTGAGTTAGTTCTGAATCATTTTTCTCTGTTTCCTGTGTCTAACCAAGATGCTGCAGGACCTTGTTGATACATCAGACTTCAATGAAACAAAGGCTTCACACAGATCAGGCATCTAAACTATTTGTTCATTTCAAAAGTCGTATTTTGGCTGCAGTATATTTTTTCCACTTGTGTGGGAGGAATTGTGTTTTATTGTAAGCATCAACACTATTGTTAAAATAAATTGCTCTTATCTGTTAGTATAATACTTTTTCTTCTTGTCTTGTTTTCTTAAGAGACAGAAACTATGCACAGTACATAGTTTTCAAGTTGCTCAAGATATAATTAGTCTTTAAATAGTCATAAAAAATATTGCCTTAGCAATTTCAGTGATGATACAGTTCCTGTAAATATGTAATTCTTTTCTTCGTAAACTGTCAATCCCACATGCTAAGAACACCCAAAAGAGCTACATGTAAAAATTTAGATATTGAGGTAACTTTTTTAACACAGACGTGATATTCAACGTTGGCTTCTGTTTAGGCAATATTGGAAAAGTAGATCTGAATGTGTATAGGAAAGACAAATGGACTCAGATAGGTGCTACACTCGTGAAGCACTTTGTTAGAAATTTACACATATTCTGTAGCAGTTTTCAATACTGAAAACAGGTTATTTAAGATACTGGGCAGGTGAACACATATTCTGTTCATTCAAGCTATATAATGAGATAAAACTATATAGTGTGTTGGTATATACATCTATATACAATTTAAATTTCCCATAGTATTTATCAAAATAAAGATCCTTATAGATTTAATCAGCTGTACGATGCACCCATCTATGCATATTAAAGATTGTCATTGCATTTATTTCTCAATCAGCAAAATTTACTTGAATGAGGATAGTTCACATTCAGCACTCTGAAATAATTTTGCATTTAGCACTGTATGTACAATGAAGGTGAAACTGTGGTGTGAAACGTTTTGTCTCTGTCAGCCTGAAGATTTCAACTACACTCTGCCCTGCATTGAGAGTGAGAAGAAAATGAGTCATTAGAAACCCCTGCCTGGCTTATTTGGTGCTCCAGCAAAAGTCGTAAATATGCAGCTCTGCCTCTGCATTACTGCTTGAACTGGGATGACTCCAGTGGCTCCGCTCTGCCCATCATACTCATTGCTGCCCCTTGCCACAGTGATGGGAAAGTTGGCGCACTGCCTTCCTCTTTTCCTGCTCCCCCTTCTTCCCCAGTCTCCCCACAGCCAGCCCAACCTCAGGTACACAGGTAGGGCAGGGGTAGATGAAGGGGAAGGAGAAGCAGGGTCTTCACTCAGGCAGGATTTCCACCAAGATCAACAAGGTGTTTCCATGTCCTGGGACTACGTGACAACGCCTACAGAGACCATGCAGCAAGCAGTCCCATTTACCCAGTGACAGTACATGAAAGCTGTCTCTATTAGCACAAATAAATAGAAAGCATCATCTTCAGTATGTTATGCTTAGATATATGTACAGAATTTGTATCTATTTCCATGTATAGGAATCATATATTTCTATATGACTTGATGTTGTTTCAGTGCAAAATGCATTTAAATGCCCTTTAATATGTGATTTTGGAGTAATCAGCTTGTGCTACAACAAAAACAAAAAACAAAAACACAGGCTCTTGCAAAGGGGGAGGAAGAGAGAGAGAGAGTGAAAAAGATGTGTGGTGCATACAAAAAAGGACTGATATTAACAATTCGATGGGTTCCTAGTTGGTAGAGCAGACTGAGCCAGACGCATATATTAGCGGCTGTCTGCTGCTGATGGGAGCCTGCTCAATGCGGTGGAAATGAAGGATCACCTAGGCTCTGACACCAGCTTATTTGTACGTTTTAATTTTAAAAAGGAAAATCACTGTTTTACATAAACATCTTAACCCCTACATGATTTTTTTTTCTTTTTTCCTCCCTCATATTGTTTGCTAATTTACTGTCAACTTAAAGTGCTGTTTAGCTACAGCCCAACAAAACATCAGTCAAAAAGCAGAGGGAAGTATTAGCTTCTCTTTTGTCTGCCATGTACAATTGAGTTATTATTATGCTAATTGTCTACTTTAATTTTTAGTCTTCATGGGAGATGCAACAATTTTCTGGAGCTTCATTTTTGAGGCATTTTAAGTTTCAGCAATATAGCATTTCATATTTCACCCAAACAATAAAAAAAAAAAAAAAAAAAAGCTCATAGCTCAAGTTGGGGTGATTTGATCAATTCTTTTCATTAGCCTGAAAGTCCTTAGCACCTTCATATAGTATTACATATATGGGACAGGATTCCTTTTCAAACCATATAAACTCTAGGATCCATTAATACAGTGCTGAAGACTGCTACATGAGTCAAGGGAATTCCAATCCAAGTTAATTACTGTTGGAATTAGAGGGAAGAATATTTTACTCGAAGTTGTATAACTAAAGAATCTACAATTATCACATTTCAGGGCATTGCTCTATTCACTTGATGAAAAATGTCAGTGAGGTTTAACAGAAGATGTTCTGCATTTCCGTGGGTAATGAAAATCAGCACATCCACGATAAGCTAACACAACATTTTCAGTGTGTTAATATGCAGTGCAGCAGAAATTTCTGTAGGCAGTAAATGTAGCCATCATTTCGATTCGCCCATGTGATGATTATGCTCAATTCCTGACTAGGTACATAATTTCACACTGAAAAGCAGTCATCTCCTCTTAGGGACCAAATGTAGCCTACAAAAAAGAAAAATAAGAAAGAAAGAACGACTGCTGTCTGAGGTCTATGACTAGCTACGTAGTCACACAATAGAAAAAACATATCTGGAATACTATAAAAATGCCAGCTGAAACTGTATCACTCAGTTAAAAGCAGATTTATTTTATTATGTTCATGTAAAGTGGTTTTATCCAAACAATGTATCTGAGGCATTCATCACCTTGTTAAGTTTTTTCATTGTTTGATGATTATAATAGGCATCTTCAGAGTTGGTTGGATGCTGTGTTGTTGCACTCCTTGGCAACACTAGAGTGATTCTTTTGGTGAGTTATATTCTGACCAGAATCCAGCTCAATTGGTTGATGAGCTTCACTTGCAGTGCCTGAGCAGCAACAAGTGGATGGAGTATGGAAGCCTTAGAGAGTAAGTGAACGTCAGATTAATAAAATCAACACTAATAAAATTATTTCATCTTTAAAAACATTTTTAACCTATTAAGCAGGATTTAAAACTAATTGCAGAATCTTACAGTTGATTATAGACTAAAGTTTATCTGGTAGGCTTTCAGAAGTGCCTGTTCCTACTTATTTAGGAGTTAAGGATTAGTTGTAATTGTGGGATAAACTAGATATGGCAATGATAGTTTGAGCAATATGAGCATCCTATAGGGAACAAGGCAGATAATATTCTGTACTTTTACTCATTAGCTGTTGCACTGGGGCTGTGATTCTCTACAAAGAGCATGTTCATTTATTTAAATGGCCAAGCAAATCAACAGGGTTGTGCTGAGTAGTTTAGGGCTGGTAATTTTGGTTTTGGTTTTGGGTGGTTTTCTTCCACCACCACCACCCCCAACTTCTTTTCTTGGATGTGTGCGTGTCATGCATGGGAAGGTATGAAGGAAAAACAGCTATTCAGCAGAGACACATCCCACCCCTTTAATTAAGCTTTTCCTGGACTATGTAAAAACACTGGCAAAGTGTAAATCCCATTTGTGTGTTTGTTATTATTATTTTAACAGATTCCTAAGTATTATATTAAGATACCTCAGTGATGAAATACATATGAAAATAGTTGCATTAGTAAGTCACCGGATACTGAAAGGGTTGGATGGTATCGGCACAGAGCCAACTGGAAGATTTTTTTTTTTCTCATTTAATTCCTTTCACCTAGTAGGCTCCCTAAGCATTAAGCAGAACTCAGTATGTGGCTAAGTTATTGCTCTAGTGTTCATCACACAAAAAGCACAGTCTTAGCATTTGTAAATTTTCTTCAGGGAGGTTTCTAATCTAGACAGCATTTGCGTTTGGGGATTACACCACAGTCTGTTCCCCACCACCTCCCCCTCTAACATGTAGCCCTTTCAACTTCTTCAAAGAAGTGGGGAAAAGTAGGTTCTTTTATTAATAGCAGAAAACAAACCGACTGCTGGACTTCCGTGGCAGAGCTCACATAATGCAGCAGGGTGGGAACTGTAACAAAGAATGCTTGAATGCACTAAACGTATAGTGAAACCCCATTTACATTCACTGATGGGGCTTAAAGTACAATAAATGAGAAGTTTAAAGTAGAAATAACCAGGGACATGAAAAGACTTCAGTGAAGGTAGATACTTCTTGAAAAGTTTAGCACGGGATTTAATTTCAAACTCAAGCATTTCCTAGTAGAATGCATTTCTTCATAGTGTATCACTTTATTCAAAGCATTTCCATCGGATGACAATAAATCAGATGAAGTGAGTGCCTTCAATGCATAAAAAAATAGATTCTGTTTATCCGATTTATATACTGATTTTCATACAAGTGAGACAGTTAGCAGATGAAAAGTCTTCATGGTTCACTGTCTGTTCCTCTACACTCTCTCTCCTCTGCAAACTGCCTTTGAAGTGCAAGGGAAAACTTTGTGTCTAGAAAAAGTTTGATTGTGGGATCCTCACTTACTCTCTACTTCTAAAATGCTTCTGTCCATGTGGGTGTAGGTACAGCAGAGAATTGGACAAGGTGGTTGCTTTTCTTCTGCTAAAGTTATTCTGTGAAATAGAATCACAATATTACTAGTGAGTAACAATCACCTCTCCTCCTCTTCTCTTCATCTCTTTGTTTCAGCCCCTTCCACAGCCCCACGGTAAGGCCCTACAAGATGCTGGCTTTGTTCTCCTAAGAGTTTAAATTAGCCTTTCTCCCATTGTTTGCATTTCTCTCCACAGTGGTTCATCTTGAAGGACGTATAAATTGCCCCTACCTGTAAATATTTGCAGAATCTGCATCTCCTGCCTTGGCCCCATTCAGAAACAACCAGCAGTCAGAGGTTATGTATTAGGTTGCTGGTTGCAGTTTTCCAGATAAAGCTCTTCTTTCTCCTTTTCTTTTGAAGAATGGCATGATACTCCTGATCTCTGCACAATCAGAATGGAGGTTCATTTGTGGAACATCAGATTTAATAGCTGTGATTGGGGAAGCAGGCTATGGGACAATTTTCTGCTGTTCTCTTCAGCAGGGGTAGCTTCTGCTGGTGATGTGCATGAAACTTGTGCTACCAGCATTCAGCCAGATTCATATTTCCAGAAGTTTTGACAGTGGGCCCTTGCTCTCAGGGAGCCTAGTTCTGCTTTGGGCATACAGGAGGCAGGTCCATAAACTCACACAGTGCAGCCATCCTGCAGCAGCTGGCATGAGCCTAATCCAGACACGGCACCTCTCCATCCCTATGGCATGGTGTCCCAACAGCACAGGAATCAGCACTCAGCAAGCCCAGCACGTGAAATGGCTGGCACAGCCATTTTGTGGTGGGATTTATAGCTTTCCACTGCAAACACAGGGTTCATCCCTCTGTTGGGAAGATTTGTCACAAGTCTGAGGATACACAGTGCTTATAGCTCTTGCTGGTATATTTATATACACACACTGGGGTATTCAGGGAGTTAGATTTACTGTTAGATTTTAAATAAACGTAGGAGACTGTGCTTTTCTGTTGTTTATTATGTTGGCATATTATTTTGGATCTTAATTCTCAAACTTATGTATCCTTCTGAAATAGAGGAGTATGGTCAAAATATTGATGTTTTAGGAGCCATCGAGGCACCCGCTTTTTAAACAATGGCTGGATGTTTAGAAGTGAAGCAGGTTACCAGTGCAGCATTGGAAACCTCTCCTGGCTGACTCAGAGGGTTAGATTTCTTGTGGGTGTTGCCAGTATCTGAGTGTTGAGGTTTGGTAGTCTTTTATGAGTTAATAAATTCCAAAGGCTGCAGCTTGGCTTTCTGAAATTTGGTAATCATTCCCTAAATGCTAGTGGGAAATCAAAATTACTACATGCAATAACTAACACTTTTAAAACCGTTTGAAATGTTTCCAAACTGCTGCCTACGTGCTCGTCTTTGCTGCATCGATGGCTAAAGATTCAGGGTCGCTTCCTGGCACCCAGCATGAATACAGACAAGTTCCCTCGAGCCTTTACTTTCCTTCCCTGCCATTTTCCCAGTGCTGTCCAGGCAGACCATGGACTCTTTCATGTGAGGGACACCACTCACTAATGGGAGTGCAGTGACTGTCACAGGGGGACCTTTTATTGGAGCTCTGAGACCTCTGTATAAAGCAAATATTAGCAAAGCAGAAGGTCATGATTTAGTGTGGCAGTGTGAGGGAACATTTTATACATTTCTTTTACCATCTTCTTTCTGCTGTTTGTCCTTCATTTGTTCACAGTAACTTACTGAAGTGGTTGGAAAGAGAGAGAGTTGCATCTGGACAAGCTATGGGATCCATTTAAATTCTACAGATTTGTTTTGACATGCACATTTACATTTTTTAGATTAATATTTTTAATGGTCCCAATGATCTTCTGTCGTAGCCAGTAAGAAAGAAATTGCAAAGAAGTAGCTCCGCAGAAAGTCTCTGGCTCATCATTTTTGTATGAAGCAGTCTAATGTGTGTGTCTCAATCCTGGGTGGTTTTACCATGGTGAAAAAATCCTTCAGCTTGGATTATGAAATGACAGCAGAATTTAATACCTGCAGTAGTCTTCTGAGAGGACTTGCAGACTCTTCTGCCTGTGGTAAAACCTATGGCTGAATGCCATCCATGAGTGCCATGGATGCCATCCTATATCCTCTCTGCTTCCAGCTACCATGTGCCATTCAATAAACCAGGAAACTTGGTACCACACAGGACTTGCACCTTACATGGACTAGGCAAGAAACTAGCTTGCTTGCTTGCTTGCTTGCTTGCTTGCTTTCTTTCTCTTTCTTTCTTTTTCTTTTTCTTTCTTTCTTTCTTTCTTTCTTTCTTTCTTTCTTCTTTTTTCTTTTTTCTTTCTTTCTTTCTTTTTTCTTTCTTTCTTTCTTTCTTTCTTTCTTTCTTTCTTTCTTTCTTTCTTTCTTTCTTTCTTTCTTTCTTTCTTTTCTTTCTTTTCTTTCTTTTCTTTCTTCCTTTCCTCCTTTCTTCCTTTCTTCCCTTTCTTTCTTTCCTTCCTTTCTTCCCTTTCTTCCTTTCTTTTCTTTCTTTCCCTCCTTTTCCCTCCCCCTTGCTCTCCTTCCTTGTGTCTCCCACACACAGCAGAAATATCCTGTCCGCTGCCAAGGCAAACTCAATCATCCAGTCTGACTTCCTCCATAAAACATGCCAAAGCATTCACCAAGCAACTCCCACGTCAACACCAACAATTTCTGTTTGGTTAGCATGTATATTTATAATTTGGGATGGCAGAGAATAACCCCCTGGAACAGTGTCCCAGTAGTCTACTACATCAATATTAAAAACATAGGCATTATTTCTAATTAGAATATGTTTAGCATCAGTTTCCAGCTACAAAAAATTTTCCTGACAATTTAAATGGTCATTTGCTTCCTTCCTCCTCTTAGGATTTTCACTGAAAAGCGAATGAGATTGTCTTCATTGTCTTACTCTAAGTTTTGTGGGAAGATCAGACCATGTTGCTTGTTCTTGTTTGAGTCTTTCCCTTTTTGTCAATATCCTCTGCAAATATGCATAGTAAAATGAGTGAGCTGATGCCAGGAATGGTATGACTAGCTAGCTAGTAATTCCTCTTTTGTTTGACTTACTTGCTCATTTATCTTATTGTTTCTCTTCTTTGCTTCACTATACTCAGAGCACAAGTATAGCTAAAGGAATAAAGAGAGAAAAAGATTTGTAAAAGTCTTGTTTGAGGTATTTGAAGGTGCCCAATTCCAGCAAAAATTAGTAGGTGTTTATCACCTAAACTGTTAAGTACTTCTGTTGCCTTTATTTAAGCAAAACCTTATGTCAATGGGAGAAATAACAGAATTAGCTTATCATTCTTTGAGTAATTAGTAACCAGGTAGGTTTTGACCTCCATTAATCTATTTATTGAACAAATTGTGTTTAATTTCAGAAGGAAATGACAGCAGCTCTATTATTCTTACTATTGAAAGCTTAGTTGGTTTCAGCATTTTCTGTGTTCTTGTATGCTTGAGTTACAGAAATAGATCCTACAGATGGATTAAAACATACCCATGTGTTGAAGCCAGGCAATCAGTCTCACATTTTACAGGTATCCATCCAAACAACTAGGATGTAGCTAGCTAAAGGATTATTTTTAATGTGTTTCTCCAGAGTTCTGTAACCCAGTCCCTTCACAAGGCTTATTTGTCTGATCTCAGTATATCTGCAACCCTATATGTTTTATCATTTTCCTATCATGTGTTTGGGGAGCAGGGACGGGGGGGAAAGACTGACCTTAGATAAGCAATGCAAGTTGGTTAAGAAAGGAGGAAGCTGTCATCTGTAGCCTTTCCAGACACGGCAGTACAGTTCCAGACAGTCACCTGAGTATTATCACTCTGCCTCAACTATAAATCACAGTCCGGTAATGGCCAAGGCTGACACCCTGACATTTTCAAGAAGAGTAAAAGACCTGATTTGAATGGAAATCAATTTCATTTCACAAATCTTGGGATACTCCAAACATGGTCCTTTTTTTGTGCCTTATTCAGAATTTCCATGATTTTGTTGAAGGATTAGTTGGCTGGACAACAACTCTGTTTTCCTACGTACAGTGCAAGATTACAGAAATACACATGTGTGCAGTGCATCACAGGACCTGGTATCATGGAGAAAGAAACTCCCTTTTCTGACAGCCTGCTGAAGGTGATGGGCACAGCTCCTGGACCTACCTTACCTTTTTCCCACCTCCAAAGGCAGTAGCTGTCCTGCACTGGAAGGATGAAAAGGCAGGCTCAAAGCATGTGATGCCACAGCCCTGCTGTCCTGCATGTGAATTCCTGTGGGGTACTCCAAAGGGGTGGCAGTATTGGCACACCAGGAGTTCCCATTGTGCAATAAATTTTCATGATTGTAACAGCCTTTCTGTAACAAAAATGGCCCAGAAGTTCTAAAGATTTCAGCTGTACTTTTTATTTTGTTTTTCTTTTGCCTGATCTATAAGAATGTACTGTAAAGACGAGATATTCCCCATTCAAGGAGGGAGGGGAATGAGCTTAGTGATTGTAGTACCCATGAAACTGTTGCACTAACCAGTGTAAGTAAATACTATCCCAAGCTTCCTTCACTTCAACTGCTCTGATATGTAGCACAACACCCCTTTTGGAGCAAGGCCACTGCCCAAGGTGAAGGCTTTGAAATGGCATCAGACCTCCAGTGACTGAAGGTCCAAAACCAACCTGGAAATGTTCTTTCCAGTAGTTTTATGAGGAGCTACCACGTTGTGCAAAATTTCAGTTTTCTTACTTGGCAAAACAAAATCATCTAGAGGACACTGGTTAAAAAAAGGAAGGTGGCGTAAGGTAATGCATGTATGAGAATCTATGCCAATGAGTAAGCTGTGCCTAAATTTGCCAACAGATGCATTCCTATGTGAAACTAAGAAAGGAAAAGCATCCTTAGCATACAGAGGATTAAAAATATCTGATGGCCATTCCATGTTTAAGCCCCTTAAACAGGATAGTGTGAAACACGTTGCAGTGTCTGTAGCAACAGGTGTGAAATCAAAGGTAAGGATTTCTCTCTCTTTGTGTGTCTCTTGCCTGCTGCACAGTACTCCTGGAAAACCTGTAAGAAACTCATTAAAACCATGCATGTGTAACACAGCCCCAAGTGCATCAAATGACTTTGAAAGGCCGTAGCTCTGTGCTGTGTCTAGACACTGTCCATGGGCTTTATTGCAGCACATCTTAAGGAGCAGTAAAACATTTCTGGCGTGGAAAGAAATGCTAACAATCTAGCAGATTGCTAGCATCTAGCCCAGAATCCTTTCCCTCTGACAATAGCCACTAGGACATGCCCAGGGAAAGGGATAAGATCAGGACAAGTAAAGTGATACTTCTCTGTTGTGGGGGTTTTTTTCTGTCTCCTGAGGAATTCAATGCAGTGACTAATAGCTGGTACCAACATATTTAAGCACCCTTGGCAGAATTTTTCCTTTCTTTTGTGCATGTGTTTAATTACTTGTGCTTTAATTTTCTGAACTTTTGGTGTGATAACAATGGTATCTTTTCTTGATTACAAATACCTCCATGTTCTGCAGATTCATTTGCATCCAAGGAAGACTGAGAAAATGTTGGAGCTATGAGTAAGTGGTTTTCATGGATTTCCAAGGTGCAATGCCTCTGTGTAACCTGCAACATTATGCTCACCTAATATGTTTTCTCTAAGTGTTTTCTTGGCAGAGAGAATTTTAATGTTCAGTTATATGACAGATTTTACCTGGGGCCAATGTTTTTTTCTGATGCATGTAGCTTACTGGCAAACTTTTCCAGACACACACTGTTCTGTGCAATGGAGGGACTTAAAGGTGGATTAGATCAGAACTGTGACATTTGGCACTGTGATGTTTTTATCAGTACAAAGCATGTTCTGGAAGACAGAGGTACCTTGCAGCCTTGTAGTTTCTGTAAAGGAATTCTTTGACCTTGTTAAAGTCAAGGCGAGCCTTTGGCTTCAGGCACTAAAATGTCATCATCAAATTTAAACATTTTGAAGAGTGGCCACCATCCTTACAAAACACTTTCTTAAACTATTTCCACTTTCAAAAGGCTCCATACTATGAGGTGGATCCTTTTGCACTTAACATATTCCCAAATTACATGAGGAACTATGTAGTGAACCCTGGAAAGCATTTCCCTTGTCAGAACATCATTCCTACCTAGTTACAGGTTTCAAGAACAAGATGAGAAGTTTACATTGAAGACTGTACAAAAGCAGAATGCTAGCTCTGGAAAAAAGAGTCTAAATTGTCTATATTCCAAGACTGAAAGGTTCTGTTTAGATTCAAGCAAAGAAATGTAATGTTCAGCTGGTTTGCTCAGGATCTAAAAACTGCAACAAAAATGGAAACAAATCAAGTGGCCTCACTGTTTATCATTTAACTTGATGCAAAACTATCCTGGCATATTTTTAATGGAACATGAGTTTAAATATTAACTGCTTAGTTTAAACAGAGATTTTAGCTTTTAATATAGCAGCTTTATTGGATAATTCATGTCAGCTATTTGTAACTTTTTTAAAGGAACTATAGCATCAAAATTTGTAAATTGTATGATATTACCAAAAACTCTACCTGAAGTAATTCACAATTCTCATTTTTTAATATAGTGATTGAATTCTCATTTTTAGAACAAAATTTAACATCTAATAGTAAGTGCTGATTTTAGGAGGGTTAGACTAAATAAAGCCACTCCGCAGTATAATGCCAGTTTGTTAGGAGAAATTACAGTGCAGCTGATGAGACAAATCAAAATGGATTCATGTGGTTACTTGGTATTTCTTTCAGACCTGGATCAAATTTAGTGCTTGGGACTTTGGAGGAGCTGTAAGTCATTAGAAATGTTTAGAAAATGTAAAGTTACAGTTGCCATTTGCCTCAGGGCATCCTACTGGTGGTACTCCCAAAGATGGCAAGTCCATTGGGACTGTGTGACATATCTGCCAGCCTCATACTGGTGTCTCAGATGCTTCAAATCATTACAAAAGGCAACAGACACTTAATACATAGGAAACCAAATCCTGTGTTACCTGTCCCATTCCATTGTAATCTGGAGAACTTCAAACTATTTTGTTCAGAAAATTAAAATACTGCCTTAAAATACTCCATTGTGATTATTACAACCAGCTTCATTTTTTTGAGTTTGTATTTTCAGGATGTTGGATAAAAACACAGATTAATAAAATTGGTGTAGCTCAGGTTTATGAAAGCTGGAGTTTCATACAGGGACACAAGACAGCATTTGACCACAGTTACTGCTATAATGGTCAGGTCATGGCTTCTCTTTCTTTAATTTCTTCTTTATGTTTTTTTTAATGTTGATGTTAAAAGGTAGACTTTTTAACCAATAGCTGTCTGTAATGCTTCTGCCACTACAAAATGGTGCTCTCATTTTTCATTAATTGGTCTTTTTTTTGTCTGTTTTCAACAAATGTCAGAACACCAACTGAGGCACACGTTTGGATTTCAGCTGTGTAAACATATCAGTACTCTAGCTTACCCCTTTCATAGCTGCAATGAGCAGCTTAAAGTGTACAATCCAGGGATTTGTTAGTGATAAGTGTGCTGCCAGCATCACAGGTGAGGGTGGGTGATTCTTTCCCGAAAAAGCTGCAGCTGTAAGAGTGGCCCTGTCAGACTCACAGCGAGCACAGAGGTTCTGCAGACCCACACTGCGACTCTCCTTTGCTTCATCCCCAGGATGAGCCTGTCTCTCCTCAGCAGACCCTTGTAAGTGAGAGGGAAAGGGACGTCCACTGGTTTTGGAAGTGCTGTCTCAGGATGTCTGCAGGCTCAGGTGGGAAACAAAGCACATTTGAGTAGCAAAATCAAGACTTTTTTCCTTTTACCATGTGTGAAGACCAGGGTCTTTTTCAGTTTAGTTTTTTAAATGGAAGCAGAATTTCTGTTCCCTGTGCTGAAGTTAATACCTTTTCCCAATAATTTTTCTCTTCTTTTGCATTATTTGCATGCCTCTGAATTTGCTGTGAGAGTGATCCTTGTAGAAAAGAATCAGAGGCCTTGTTGGGAAATTTCTCTCAAAAATGAGTTACCTTTTTACATCGATTCCTTGAAGGCTGAAAACTGGTGTATTAAAGCCAATTTCCAGCAGTTACAGAAGACATTTTCCTAAAAAATCCTTTAAACAATTTAAAAATACTAAGCACAATTCTCAGACTGGTACAAAAACAAGTTGCTAAAATTTCAGAAACACAGATATCAATGAAAGAAAAGCACGAGGTCATTCATATTTTCCATGATGAAAATCAGACCAAATTAATGACCACCCTAATCACGTTTGGACCTGCAGACCTTAGGAGACCTTATGTATGCCAAGTGTCAGGCTGGCTCATTGAAAATATTGCTATGGACATCCTTTGATCTGCATTATTGCTGACAAAAACTGTGCAGGTGTAGAAAGGTCGTGCTGCACTTCTCTGTCGATACCAGACACATCTACTACCTCAACTGAACTACTCATGGAGTGGGTACTAAGGGTAAATATTTACAAGATCAGGATGCTGGTGTCAAACTATATGGAGATATGAAGATCTACATGATATGTTGACTGTGGAGTTTTGTGGAGTTTTGGTTGTTTTTTTGGTGGGGTTTTTTTTGCATTTTTTATTCAAAAAACTAGAATGCCAATAACATGCTGCTGAATGAATATTCCTTTTTTTTCATTACACATACACAGCACTGTTCAGTAATGATTGATACATAACCTTCTTCAGAAGGCACTATACTTAAATGAGTATTTTTTATTCAGACAGCATTATTACTAGAATAAAAGCTTTTTTTCTGGAAAAGAAATGTCAAATCTGGTCTTCAGTTGCCCAGTCAGAAGAAAGCAAGCCTGTGCAGAGTAAAAATATGAGGACAATAACATTTCCTGGTCACATTCTCAGGTTGGAAACGATTTTTCTATCTTGACCATCTGAAATACTGTAATTTTTTCAGAAGTCTCTAGCAATTAATAATGGCAAGAACATTTTGAGTCTGAATAGCATGTCTATGTGAGAGTCTGAAACCATGTACTTTCCAGCATCTGGGAGTGAAGTCTCACTGTTCAGCAAGCTGCTCTGAAAAGCACAGATAGCTCTGGCAGCCAGCTGGAAACACCGATACAGAAGTGCCAAATAAGTGGCTTATTTGCTTTAATTATACTGTTCTAACCATGATGTTTCACTTCCAATCTCTGTCTTTAATACACATAAACAGATATATGTTCTTTCACAGAATCACTGCTGATCTTTCCGACATCAAATCTGCATCTCTGACCAAAACGAACAGAGATTGGTTTTGTGGTCCTCGCAGCAGTAAGCAATATGTGCACATATATATATGTATAGATATATGACTTTTTGAATATATATTTCAAAGCACAATTTGATTTTGTGTTTGGTACGCACTTGTGTCTGATTTGCCATAAACTTTTTTTCAGCTGTGACGAGGGGCCTGGCAGAGCAGGGTGCTGGTGGTCCACAGCTGAGCTGCTGGTCTGTGCCCATGTGCCCGACCACCTCAGCGAGCAATCCAAGGATGATGTCCTTTGTTTTGCTGCCTGGAGGGCTTCAGCTGGAAAAAGCCCCACATCCAGCACCAGCTTTGCTTGAGGATGCTATGCTCAGCTCCCAATAGGAGCATGCTGGGAGGATGGGATCCCTTGACCCCTGGCTTCCAGGAGCATGGGTCCATTGTGGTGTGCTCTTACTTATTGTGTGTCTCATGTAAGGGGCCACGCTCAGGACGTTTTTCTGTGAGCTCTAAACTCAAGCTGCCTGTAACTTCACGTAGTTCAGACATTGCAGTCCACAAAGCGAGATCTCTATGCTTTGCTCTACTGAACTTTTCCCTTGTCTGTAACGGATTGTGGATGGAAGAGGGAGGAGGGGAAGGTGATAGGGAAAAGCAAGGGTTTGATTGGCATGCAGTGATTTTGGACTAGCAGAAAGCAGGCGTCTATGCTCTCCAGCCCCCACATACTTCTCAGTCCATGAGTGTTGAGAGGGGAAAGAAACCGATATTGTTCCCTCTAAAATTAATTCCCAGTTAGCCAGTTACTCCTGGTTTTTAGCTCAGAGCACACTGTAATTGCATTTTTCATTTCAGTAATTATAGAGGATATTAAAGTGGATTGACAGTTGTAGCAATCTGGCTCTTTAGACATATCCACTTGTCCAAGATCAAACGGCTACAGCATATTTAGGGTTACAGTCTCCTTCTTTTCCTTCTTGTTCTCTACTGCAGTGCATTTTTTTTCGGCGTTACCATGACAACACTATATCTGGCTGCCAGCTCTGTCGTAAGTTATTGAACTGAGACTGGCTTTTGGTTTAGCAGATAATTAGGTTCTGTCTCACAGGTTCATTTTCCTGTGACTGGGACATGAATATGACCTACAGCTGGCCTCAATTTCAGTGTCACAGACAAAACTTTAACCCTTCCTAGTCCCGCCACTACTGTACCCGCTGCGGCAGTTGGTGACAATTCCAAACCTTTTCCTGGGGGTGCTGGACACAGCACACCCTCCTGAGTCCTCAGGGCTCGTTGCCCAGGCTGTGTTAATCCCCAGGGAGGAGGAGGACAGTCCGGCTTGCACCCCTGTGCTGGGCGGGCGGGGAAAGGGTACCGCTAGCACCAGATGAATATTGATTGTCTGGTATGGAGATTTGTCGGAAAGGTAAGTTCACTGCTTGATTAGTGACCCTTTAAATAATAGAAATGCACAGGGTGGTGACAGGCCTTCTTTGCTTGTCTCAGGAATATGAAATATTTACAAGAGGTCTGGTTTTAGCACACAGTGCCCCATCTTAGGTACCTGCAGCAAGGGAGCAAAGCTACGAGGAACTGACATATTGTTTCTGTAGATGCCTCCCTGATTTTCCTTTTCTCCCCAGGAGGAAGGGGGGTCCAACCTGGAGGCGCTGGGCATCTGCCACCAAAACATATCAGGGCCCAGCACCCTGGCCCTGGGGTAGGTGCAGGCAGAGCAGCACCTCACCATATGGACCTTCGAGTGAACAAAATCAGGCTGGAGAAGGAGGAATATCCACCATTTTCTTCAGTCCAGTTTTCAAATGTGCTTTTTCCCAAGATTTATATGCAGTGTAACATGGTCGTGCAATTTTAGTGATTTCAAGCCAGGACATAAACCCCTCTTCTTTCTATGAAAAACTCACAATTAATGTTACTGATGGAAGGGATAATCAATGAAATTTCAATAACAGTTATTTACTTAATTTGTCCATGGGTTTTTCATACCTTTAAAAGAGCAAGGGAGGTTTCTCTCCCAAAGCTGGCAGATCCCAGAGGGTGTTCCAGAGAAGCACAGGACTGTTGATGCAGGATTTGTGTTTCTATTTTTCAGAGGCTGCAGATTCTTGGCATCTGGCAGTGCACACCATAGTGCTGCTGGGACTCATCCCACCTGTGGTTCCTATTGGCACTATTCTTTCTGCGGAATCTCGCCATTTAAAAAAAAAGAGGCTGGCTGTAAAAATTGATGGACTTGCACCACTATCCATCACAGGGCTCTTGCATACAGCTCTGTGCATTCTATGGCAGGGTGGACACTTCTTCTCAGCTTCCCTCCCCTTTCCCCACCAAATTATTTGTGCCAAGGTCTCTTGATTAGAAGGTCAAAGTGTAGAAGGCGCATCCGTCTTGCCGCTATGGAACGTGTCCTTCTGAGCTAATCTGCCAGCCTGCGTTTGTTGATAATGTTTGAAACCTGCCTATTATACCAGACAAAGAAAATGGCATTTCATGAACCAGAGATGGAGACTTCCTACTGAGGATAATGCAGAAAGCTGCAGATTTAGCATATATGTATAACCAAAACCATCCAAAAAGGCCCTGGAGGTATTCCTTGGTTAGCGTATTTAGTGTGGATTAGACATCCTTGCAATGATAGCATAAAAGTTTTGCTGTGGAGTTAAACTCAGAGTGGGAGTGAGCTGGAGGGGAAGGTCCCCCTTGAATTACAGACGAGCGGTGTGAAACTCTGCGTGCTGGGTGGCTGATAAACTATCCAGCTGCTGGGTGTTAATAAACATTGCCCCATCTGAGACCCCACAGCTCTGGTTGATACCACATCAGCAGCATGTTACAATATAGCAGTGGTATGTTGCTATTTAATAGATTTATTTCTTTATATAAAAAACTTTTATGGGGTTTTTAGGGTTATTCCCATCCCCCTACCATTTTTTTTCTTTTTTTTAAGATTTTATAATGAAAATACAGACTACATAGTTTCAGTTTTTGTTTAGAGCTGGTTTTGATGCCTGGCCCTCATAGCCTGGCATAGTCCTGTAATGTTTCATCTGTGATCAATGTTTTAAAGACAAATGAAACACTGTTTTCATTGGAACCACTAGAGAAATCAAGCCAATATTGCCAGTGGGATTAAGTTTTATAAAAATAGATGAGAAATCTCATTGTTTGGCCTGAAGCAACCTGACATTGTCCCAACAATATTTGCAAATGAGGGCATGTAAACCAGATCACAAGGAAAGCAGGGAGGGGCAGGGGGAAGATGATGACTAAGAGAAAATTATTTCATGATTAGCAGTTTGAGTGCTTATACTGGGAACCATTATTGTAGGTAATTAAACCCACTACCCAGCCCAGTATATACTGTTTACCACAACTGGCAGCAAATTAGTCTCTTCCCAAGGATGCAAAGCTGTCAAGTCCTTCTGAGTCCCCAAAGTCCTTCCACAGCTGATCCTCTCTAATGTGAAAGACAAACGCTTGCAGGATCTCTCCTGCTCTCAGGTGCTGAGACCAATACACTCACTTCCCTTTATTGCCAGAACAATTGCTAAAAATGGAACAGTAGAACTTCAGGCTAGAAAGAGGAAATTACAGCATTTCTTGCATTCTAGCAATCAGTAAATGCCCTGTAAATTTATCTTGAATGTAAGACTTTCTTTTCTGTTTAGAACTAAATAATGTTCTTTACTATCCTCTGACACATTATTGCCTCTGTTGTACGTTGGCTGCTAAACTTCATTATGTGGAATCATGTCTGAGTTATGTACCTTGAGTAAGCTGTGAGAATACCTCCTCAAGTGTGCCTCACCCTTTTGATTTCTCATCACATTTTACCCTTATGAGGTACTTGAACAGGGGAGCAAAAATAAGTCCCTTAATTTAAATATTTCATTGCGGCAGCAAAGTCAAAAGTGCTTCGGATACTCTGATCAGTTCCTCAGAGCCATAACAGACTAACAGGAATAAAAAATATTCTGGTTTAAAATCTGAAATGCTTTTTCTTTTCCTCTGGCTCTTTAAATTTTTAACTTTATTTTTTCTTTTTTTTTTGTACTGAGGTTATCAGGCAGATTACAAAAAATTGTGTCATAAAAAATAGTATCACGGACTTAAAGAAACATAAAATGACATAAATAAGGAAGAATATATCTTACAGTATTGTCAAATTACAACATATACCAAGAATGAGAGGAGTGTGATCTTTAAAGATTAAACTTTAGATTAATGATATAACTTTAAAAATTGGCTACAGCTCAATTCATTTCAAAAGAAAGATGTTTTTTTCCAAAACCAAAGTGTTGTTTCCATTCAATATTTGATAATTTGCCTAGTAGGACCCATGAGATGATGCCTCAGCAAGCAGAACTGTAGCTTGTTATCTGTGTAATGAAAAATGATTTTTTTTAATTTTTCATTTTTACAGGTTTTCTGAAACCTCTTTTTTATTAAAAATGAAATCGGCACAAAGAAGACACCATTTTTTTCAACTCTGAAGAATAGAAGTAATTTTTCACTGTAAAAGAAGCAAAATGGTGATAACTAACAAAACTAATAATAAAATTTGAAGTACCCATTCCTAACCCAAACAGATGTTTGACCCAGAGAGCACTGGTGTCTCTTGCCTGTACACTGGTGCAGAACATATGTTTACTTCTTTGGCCTTCCTAAATCCTGGAAGACTGTGGCAGAGGAATCACTCAGAGGAAGGGAAAACGGGCACTTCCCAATGCTGATGCTTGTTTTGGGTTTGGACAAACATCACCATGAAAGTCTCCTGATGTGGGTACAGTGGCTCAAACACTGAGTTCTCCCAGCTGCTGTGGCAGACCTTGGCCAGAGTGGAACTTCACCTGAGCAAGGAGGTCCTTTTCAATTTTTAAAATGTACACTTTATATTTAAAGGCATGATGGGAGAACTTACTTATTTATTAAAAAGTGAATTACAAGCTGTATGGTTGCCACCTTGATCACTCAAATCTAATCATTCTTACTAGCTCCATGGGTGTGACCTTTTCTAAAATAATTTCCATGCAATAATAGGAATAAGATACTTTAGGCAGTGCATTTCTGGGAATCACTGCACTTCTCAGGTGACTGAAGTCACTTATTCTTCATCCTCATGCTTCACAACACATCTGAGGCATGAAATTATTCCCTTCCAATGTGATGCCTTCTCCTACTCTTATTGCTTAAATGATTCTTAAGGATTAGTGTGTTCAATGCATTGTGAGAAATTCGGGGGGGGGAGGCATGGGGGGGGAAGGAGAAGATAATATTTTACATTAGAGTTATCAACCTGATCCACATTTCGGTGATTTTTATTCCAATCAGAAGAGTCTGGATCTAATACACATCCATGTTATGGGCTAGCAAAAATATGGAGGACATAGTAACTTCCTTGACAGTGCGCTGTGAACAAAAACTGTCACATATAGCAGAAACTACCAGAATTTAGAAGGTTTTTTATTTGGAAGAATAAAGAGAATTGCATTCTCTGTCCACGGATGGGTATTGCCAGCTGTCTCCTGCATGCAGGTACCATTCTTTGTTCCCAGGATTTTACGCATTCAGCTGTGATTTCTCTCTAAATCCTTTTACCATATCTTGATTGGTTTGCAGGCAGAATACAAATTCTCTTGAGACAAATGCACCATTACAATTTTAAATTGTAATCTTTTTCAGAAAATGTTGTTGGATTTTTGTCATTAACATTTGAGAACAAAAGACTGAAGTTTCAACATTTGTTGCCACCCATGGGGCTTTTACTCATATAAGGTTCTAGCTGCAATATGAGGAAACAACATTAGTTTCATGTCCTTTGCAAAACAGTGTGTAGACAATCACAGAAACTTGCCTTCTGTGCATTTATTTTACTGTGAGCAAGGACTGTAAAACACTAGCATGCATTTTAGCTAGAGGACTACAGAAGTAATATGTAGTTACTGCAGTAATCTGCAGTCAATGTTGGGGAAATGGTGTATTTACTAAGTCATTGCTTAGTAAAGTCCTTATTTACAAAGCCCTGGTGAGCACTAATCTCAAGCTGAAATTTATAAACATAGCTGCATGCTCTGATGAATCAAAATTTTAGCTGTTTCCGTTTCAGCCTCAGTGACAAACTTCATTTATTGCAAGAAAATGCTAGAGCTATTAATAAAAATAAAAGATCTGTTCGACATCCGAGGCTGCATCACCGAGCTGCCTGTCCCCCAGTTTGAAATCATGTATATTTGTAATCAAATATTTATCAGTAAAACCTTGCAGCATCAAATTCAGCTAAAATGATTTTATACTCTCATGCAATCCGTCATTCATATATACATAGCAAATGCCATGTGATAGATAATATACAGTATATAATGTATATAGGATATGTTTAAAATACTTTTTTTTCCAAAAATATATTATTCCTATTTATTCTCTTCTCCTTCCTGCTGTACCCACACTGAAAACACTTTCATATACCGGTAAAGTAGCAAAAAGCAGTGAGAAAACATGATTGCTTTTCTATTTCACTAAGGGCCTTTGTTAAAATTGTCTCCCCTCTTTATATGATGAAATGTGTAAATCTTTATAGCTTGTATTTTATATATCTTGTGTGTGTAGGGCATGATCACTGCTTATGGCACTTTTCCGCACAAGCGAGATGAAAATGTAATCCTCAATATCAGCAAAAACTGGTCTCTTTCTTCTCACAGGTGAGAGGCAGCATCCATGAAAGGCAGGCTAACCCCAGTTATATGTGCTGTAAGTCTCATGCATATGCCATGCCTTATGTAGAGGGTGTGACAGCGATGTCTTGCAGAAAAAAATCTTTAGTTAAAGACTGGAGAATTGTCAAAGTTCTTTCAAGCTTGTTCTGCAGGTCATTGCATTACATTCCTTTCTGGAAGCCTCACTGAGAAGTTTGTGATGGTTTGTTTGAGACAGCTACTGTGTCAGTTCTGGTCCCAGTGGGCACATACATTGCCTTTTACAAACACTGAAGGAACTGGGAAATAAAAATGTTCTCAAGAAGCAGGAAAGAGTCTAGGATAGATCCAGGAAGGACCACTGTGGTATTTGTAACATAATTTTCCCATTTTCTGATTCATTTTTTAAGTAATACATAAGTTATAGGCATATAAGGCAGCCTATCAGTGAATAGCAGACTCACTGGATTTCAAGCAAATTTTACTGTTGTGTCTTTCAGAAATTTTAATTCTTTTTAACCCTCTGGTTTTGAAAAGTAATTCATCCTGCTTTTGGTTCAGATGTGCTCAGCCTGAATACTGGAAATAGTAGTAAAAAACTTCATAAGCTCTCTTGTCCCACTCTACTGACCTTAACAGTTTAGACAACTCGGAAAGGACTTTCATCTTCTAGGTCCAAGCTGAGTGGCAATTCTAAACACTATGAATCCAAATCCTTTGCCTCTCGCTGCTCTGAATGACCATAGTATTTAACATGCTGTGGGTTGCAGTGTTATGAAATGAAAGCAATCCCATATGACTCAGTGGTTTGATTCTGTGCACACCTGGGAGAGGTTTGGGAGAGATACACATGTGTTTCACATCTATTGGTTTCTGTAATTTTGATGCAGTGGTCTTTGACTTGTTCTTTGCCCATTCATATTGTACCTATTTAAACTCCAGATGTGAACAAGAAAAATTAATTTCTTCCTATCCCATCTTTTAATACTGTCAGATGAATATGAATCTCAGCTCCCTGGAATATATTACACAGAATTTTCATTTTGTTTAGTGATTATTAATACTTCTATAGCTGTGAACCTAGGCATATTTCTTTTTTAGGCTTCACACAGCATATTACATCTCCTGGGATGTGAATTTTCTGCATGTCATTTTATAATCAATAGCAGTTGTTATTTACATTTTCTTTCTGACCATTTTTGTATATTATGCTTATTATTCCTAGCTAGAAAATGCCAGCATAATTTTATTTTCAACAACTGACATTTTGATAGGAAAAAAGTACTTAGTTAAGTATTTTTAAATTATTCTTGGTTTGTTTTCCTTTTCTTTGTAATACCAGATATCACCTTTGATTAATAACAATCATATATAGGCTTTGTTCCTCTTATCTGGATGTCAGCAGTAATTGGAACCCATATCCATATCCTACCTTGCAATCATGCTGCAAAAGGCCAATAAATTCCCGCTGAGTGTGTTACTTGTTAAATTTAGTGCATTACATTCAGGGTAATGAATAAAAGCACTGGGCCGTTACTGTCTGGTTGGCAGAGGAGGAGTAAGAACAGCCAGACTCCCCTGAGGCCCCGAGCAGGCTTAAAACTGTGACAGGCAGAATCAAGGGACTCCCTAAGCATCACAGTTCAGTTTGTCTCCCTTAATTTCCTCTTCTACCAAGATTTTTAGGGGAAATGGAGGTGAGATAATCTTGCACCGAAGTACAAAATGCACTTTGCTGGTATACCAGGACTCCCTCGTGCAGATTCTCTTCTAGGCAAGTAATGCATCTGCATTAAATATTCAGCTGATGATAGGTTTGACTTTGCTTTAAGAGATGCATGTATCATAAATATATATGTATATAAATATTCTTTTATAGACAGATAGATAAATAAAATATACACATAAAAGTAGGATTCTAACCAATCTGTGTAAACCCTCTGTTGGACTGCTGACTGATAAAAATAAACTCTCAGACTTTTGGATGTCTGAGCACTGCTTTGGCTGACACAGGAGCAGCTGTGTGTCTCTAACTGCGGGAAGAAACAATATGTACTTCAGTTCTGAACCTGGGCCTGGGAAGTTCATGAATTTCAGTTCCTCCTGGTTGGCAGGCAAATTTACCGTGTTAAAATGATGAGACTCTGATAAATAATGTTATGGAAGAACTGAAGTAACAAGACAGAATCTCAGTGAAAGGATACACAAATCTATTTTGAGGAGGCTGGGAAGGAGTTTCGCACTTTGTCTGCAACCTCCTTTTTGGTTTTTCAGTGCCTTTGAGTGAACTCCTTGTCTTGAAAGTGTGACTCGGGCTCCTCTGGTGCCTCTGCAGACCCCAAAGTTAGGAGTGTGGAGATTCGTATGCCCACACATGGCTCTGCAGGAGAAAAGTGGCATGTCCAGCTACAGCTGAAAAGATGCCCTGGAGCCTTTCCCTCTCATTTTCGTGCCAGTTCCCTATTCCTTTGGGAGACCATGAAAGGGAGACTAGGATGATCACACTCAGACCCAGTTTTTTCTGCAGCTATGAAATGATGAATTTTGTCAAGATTTGGATGTTTACAGTAGTTGCACTCCTTTCAGGGGCACCTGTCATGGCCAAAAATCTCCTGAACTGGAAATACTGGTACTATGTCAATGTGTATCATGTAGATCCCAACCATATGTTATATTTTCAAGTGAATCCAAATCCACCCAACAGAACAAAGTTACAGAGGAGATCTGATCTCTGCTGGAGTCAGCGGCAAAGGTTTTACTTCAGGATATTATCAGTTTGGAGCTGCTTTATCGAGTCCATCTGAAGTAGTACTTTTTTTTCTGCATTTTGTCACTCCAGCAAATTCTTCCTCTTATCCTTCAAGAGCAGATTTTCAAAATTACTGAGGAAGCATAGGTTCTTTGGGGTAAACCCACCATAGGATTCAGGATAGCCAGCTCTTCTTCTAACTGTCCCTGGTGGGGACAGTATTTTTTTTTTTTTCCTTTTTGTGGTTTTGGTATTAGTGTAGTTTGATATTGGCTGAAATAATTTGCTTGATGGTGAGAAAAACATCTTGCAAGAAGAAGACTGGAAGGAAGAGAATAAACCATACAGCCTCCATATCTGCATATAAGATGTGCTAGGGTGTTCCTTTCTTTTAGGGCTTTGAAGAGTCTAGATTTAAAGTAAGATTACTTTGTTGTATAAAATTACAGACATGGGATATCTGTACTCTGGGATTGGACTGTATATTCAATTCCAGAAGTAACTGTGTCTGGCAGTTCCAAACTAAGGAAAGCCTCTGTCACCAGAGGGAAAAATAAGATCCTTGCAGTACAAGGTACTGCATCAACTGCATCAAATAACTGCTCCAAGTTGTTAGAGTTTAACGTAAACCTTTCCCAACATGAAAAGTAGTATTGTGTTTTAGAAAAGGGTAATCTTTTGATATGGGTGATCTCGTACAAAATGAAATATTTGGTGTTGCCCTGTTTTAAAGAAGAACATGGCTTATGCTGCTGCTAGGAAAAGCTCTTTCTTGAAATTGCCCTGTTCATTATCTTAACCTTATGCTATATCATGGTTCTGTCTGGCAACTGTATTAAAACTTAAAATGATAAATCAACATTTCTAAAGCACAAACACACATGCCTATGGACCATATCCATAGAGAGAGGTTTTAAGATCACTTCATGGGGAAGACAGTTCTGGCTTCTGATGGGGTCTTGTGGGAAGCCTCCTAAGTAGTTTACATTTCATTAGAGAATGCAAACAGGTCCTTGATTCTCTCATTGTTGAACTGGAAAATTCTGCAGATGAGCCCAGATCCTCCAAAGAAATCCTTCTGAATCATCACTAAAGGGAGGCTGGGAATATTTGCTACATTCTGAAAAGTTCCACATGTCTGAGAGCTCCAGTCCCCGATCGCAGGTCAGGCAGTGGTTTTGCTGTGTGCCAACCACTGACATTTGTTGTTGATGGATTTTTATTTCATCTTCTCATGTTCAGCATTCCTTTCAGCTGGAACATTTAGTTTAAGGCTATCTGGGTGCCATGGATAGAATCATCTTTAATCTTCTTACCATCAGAAATTGTGCAGGAGCAGATCCAGGTGCAACGGCTGTTGACTGGCTAGACTTTTTTATATCATCCCATTAATTTCTGCAGATGGTTTGTGGGTTTTGTTTTTCTTTTAATATGTACTAGTTTGGGCTCTTCTCATCTCTACCTTTTTAGTCCCATTGCTCTGGGGGCAAAATAAACTATGCCAACAATGTTGGAAGTAACAGCTCTATGAAAACTTTGATTGTTTTAAAGGTCCGTTGTCTGACATGAAGACTTCATGTTTTTCAAGTATTTTCTTACTTTCTGTACAATGTGTGCCACTTACGTCATATAAGTAGAGCCAAACCAATATATCTGGACAAGTAATCAACCACAGTACTGTATTTGTGTCGTTTCCAAAAAAACTAGTCTATTGCCTCTACTGCCAAGATCTGGCAGGTAGCTTTGAGGAGATTAATGGCCCTGGTGATTGTTACTATTTGTGCCTTTTTTCCCCTTCCTACACTTAAATTATTACATTCCAAATGCTTATTTACTGGATAACATGAATGTGCTGGAAAAAAACCCCAAACAGTCTAGTATACGGCATGTTGTGATCTGATCTTGTATTTGTTTATAAATTTATGTTCTTCAAGGTACTGGACTAACACTGCCCTCTGAAGTGCTCAAGGGATCAAAATCAGTGGTCCTTTCAGAAGCAGTCTATCAGTCATGTAAAGGTTATTCCAGTCCTGCTGGTATGGAAATGGATTTGCTGGACATTGACTCACTCACCACTGACAAAGGTGGAGTTGAAATTACTGGCAAATCTCATGTGTTAGATTTTCATGTCTAACTTGCTTTGATCAACCAACATTGCTGCCAGGATGAGGTCAGATTGCACTTATCATCATCTTTGCTTCTTAGTTTGGCGGTTGGTTCCCCTTTCTATTTTCAAAAGGCTGGAGTGTTTTCTCTTCTGAAAACTTTTGTGTGATAAGTTCATCATGTGGGGAAAGAATTAAATAAAATCATATTATTTGGATCATAGTTGAAAAAAATATCCAGTGAACTGTATCCTGTTTTTTGTCAAAAGCTACCATGAACAAATATGAACTGAACAAGTAAAGAAGTCTGTGCAAGTACTTGGAGTTTCTTTTCTATTTCAGCATACTTTTTTGCATGGCTTTTTGATGTGGTGGAAAAAGACTTTGGTCTTCTGGAAATCTTTGTGAAGCATATTTCCTAGCCCACATGAAGATGTGTCTGTGGCTACTGGCTGAATAATTTAAAGAACAGCATACCAAAACAGGTGGAGATATACACTCTGTGTTGTTAGTAGTTTATTTTATAATGACTGCTTTTTTCTGGGTGCTTTCCTTTTTCTACAAGCTTTCATTATTCAAATAACTCGTATCATTAAAGGACAGCCTTCAGAACTTCACTTAATAGTTCCCAAAGCATGGTACCTTACCAAGGAATCTTCTTCAAGCAGTTCTCTTAAAATTCATGCAAAGTGAAAAATATCGGGGTTTTTGTTTGTTTTTATTACTATTATTTCTGAATCTGGCCATATTCTCACTTTTCTTACTATTTACTCTATAACAGGGTCTTGAGTAGGCCCTAATGGCTCTAACCAGCCCTGCTTGGGGCCCTCACCCACGTTCCCAACTGTGGACCTACCAGCTCTATATGAACTCATGCTCCTACTATGGGGGACTTTTGCAGTCTGGAAAGCTTAATTTTGGTGCTGAGCTTTGGCCCATCAAATGGAAGTTAAGGGAAGCATTATCTTCCTTAGAGAATGGTGGGTACAACTGCATGTTGGAGTTCTTCATGAAGAGGAACCTACCAACAGCCTGTTCAGAGGCCCTGTCTGAAGAGCCCTTTTACCTCTAAAAGATCCTCTGCAGAAAGTAGTTGTTTTCACTGTAGGTGCTTTAGTTAAGATCTGTAGAAGTGCCATGTGTTCTGTTGCATGGTATGAAGTCTTTGAGCCTTCTATTGGGGGAAAAAGCAGAAGGAAAATATTTTCCTATTTTATTTAGATTTTTTTCCTTATTCTTCCTTTAAGTGAAAATTCAGGAGAGCATAGGAAACTGATAGTGGCACAGCCTGTTTTAAATAGCTTGTTTCTCTGTTCAAGATTTATTTTTTCCATTAAATAAAGACTTCGAAGTATCTTAGAAAACTAATAATAAAATAATAATGAACTTTGTTTATGGGACTATCTGATGGAAGTACAACAGAAGGAATCAAAAAGGGAACAAATGAAGAGAGACTTCTTAATAACTGGGTGAACTGCTTTTATCTTGGGATAAGTTGAATCGTCTCTTTATAAGTTTAGATAAACCCTGGTGTTGTTATGGGCGTTTTGGCCCTCACTAAGAAGTCTGAGTTTTGCAGATGAAAATAATATAGGAAAGGGTTAGGAAATGTCTCTCAATAATAGACCTTCTGGTGGTCATAGTCTGTGATGTCAGATGACACAGAAAGTTTCCTCCGAAAGAAGTAGTAATTGGAAGAACCAAAGAATCCTGCATGAGTACACAGGGGAAGAAAAATGGCACATGAGAGTCTTGTGAAAACTTGTACTTGGAAGAGCACTGAAATATACCTCTGCACATTAATTCAGTCTACAGATGTAGAGGCTGAGCTGGACAGTTCTGATACAGATTTTGCTGGACTGGAAAACTTGAGGTGCTAAATGATTTCTGGCCTAGCTGAGAAAGCACAAATATGGTCATTGGTTACCTGTAAAATTATTATCTAATGATTCCTCTTCAAGCTTGTAAGGAAGAGCAAGAACACCACACAGTAAGAGATTGTTGTTTTTTATGCCTACCCCAAAAGGAAGCAGGATGCTTTAGCAAGACAAGGAAAAGAACTGAATCATCTTTTCTGAAAAAAATATAAGTATAGAATAATAAAAAAGAATGACTGTGGAAATACTTTGTGTGACAGAGTCCTGTTAAAAGATGGATTAATCTAAGCTCAGGTCTCATACTAGGCTTACTTTCAAAAACTATGCCAGTCCAAAAGGAGGAGCAAGTGTGACAGAGACTCTTCATTTCCCTTGGGTGTGTGAGGCATCCTCCCTCTGTGTAGTTGAGTGGTATTTTAATTAATTGTTAGGTTTGGTCAGAAATGTCCCTGACACAATGCTACAAGCAAATGGACATCAGTACAAGCGTAGCTGGAATGTGTGCTTACAGCTTATTTATATTATCAATCACTGCAATGATGGTTTGTGTATATATAAAGGAAACTATCCCTCAAAGATAATTGGATAAAGTGAGTTTGGAGGATGAGAACAAAGTTAACTTGGGGAGAAAAAGAACAATATAGATACTAAGTTTTGATTTGTGATTCCAAAGGTTTGTTTATAATAGGAAATACCATGATAGAGTTGGCTCGACCTGGGACAGATTTTTGGCTTCTTTTTTTTTTTATACTTTTGGCTGTAGAGCTTGCTCAAAGAAAGAAACAGTACTGAACTGAAAAACAGTCTTGGAACAGTAAGCTTAGAGTTTTTGCAAGAGCTCTACAAACTTTCTTCACAACAGATGAGGAGCTGAGTTGTTTGATTACTTGGTTGTTAGTGTGATTGATTTACATTTGCTTCTTAAGCTATGATTGGCCTTGTTATGGAAATCCCTGAGTGAGGCTACCTACCAACTTGAAACGTGGAGATTATGCCTTCAGAATTATCAAACACTTATATCAAAAACACCTGGCAGAAATAATCTGCCAAAAATGATTTTATTATCCTGACACTTTAAGTTATCACAGAATTGTTTCGTTTGGAACAGTTCTTTAAAGTCATCGAGTCCAACCATTAACCCAGCACTGCCAAGCCCACCACTAAACCATGTCCCCAAGTGCTACATCTACACGGCTTTTAAATCCCTGCAGGCATGGTGACTCCACTTCCCTGGGCAGCCTGTTCCAAAGCTTGACAGCCATTGCCACTAAGAATTTCTTTCAATTTCTACATCTCTCCTGGTGCAAACTGAGGCTGTTTTATTATCCTATCAACTACTACCTAGGAAAAGAAACTGACCCCCACCTGGCTACAACCTCCTTTCAGGCAGTTGTCCAGAGTGATATAAAGTTCCCCCAAGCCTCCTTTTCTCCAGGCTAAACACTCCCAGCTCCTCTGCTGCTCCTCATCAGACTTGTGCTCCAGACCCTTCCCCAGCTCTGTTGCCCTCCTCTGGACTCACTCCAGCACCTCAATGTCCTCCTTTTAGGGAGAGGCCCAAAACTAAACACAGAATTTGAGGTACACCAACTTCTGTGCCAAGTACAGGGAAACAATCACAAAATGTGCTCAGCTGCAGATCTGTATGCATCAAATGGAAACTTCAAATGTCTTCCAATATTTTTTCGTGATGAAAATATCTAAATCTATGGGTGAGGGTACTTGTGAAACCTGGATGACATCTCAGACTTGTGTAGTAGTGGCTGTTCACTGCCAAAACCATCAGTGTGGCATTGCAAATGTAACTGAAAGCTTTGCTCCGATGTGGCATGGAGGAGGGGATGGATCTTGCTCCCAGGGTTATGCTGAAATCCAGACACAAATGTCTTCTGTGCAATTTTTGTAGATACAGATAGAGCTATGTGATCATGCAGTGAAAGTTTACTCCCATTTTCCAGATCCTGGGGAGAATTAAAACACAGCTAAAACCATACAGAATGTGTGGCTCAAGTCCTTGTTGAGGTATGTGGTCTCATTTGGGAAAGTATCCCGTTCACGAGAATATTCCGAAGCTGTGCTGCCTACTGCCAGTGTTTCCTTCCCCATTAGAAGTGGTGGACAATCATGAAGACTATCCATATAGAAATAAAATATTCTTCTTCAAGTAACATTTGTGACTTGATGAAAGTCAGGAAGGGCATGTTAAAACTCTTAGAATCCACACTGAAGTGAGAAACAACATTTCAGCTGGGATCTATTCAGCTGGCAATGAATTTATAAGGTAGTTTGGCTGATATAGTCGAGACTATACAACAGAATTGTGAGAAATATAAAGAGAATGGTCCTGAAACCAAAGTTTACTGTCAATATATTGCATTGTCAGCAAAAGCAGAGTTGCAAGACAAAACTTGAGACAATTTGAGTTAAATAAGAAATGTAGAAGGGTGTAACTAACGATCACAGTGTTGTATTTTCAAAATTGGTGGATGAGTTGATGAAAACAGTTTATCATGAACATGTGGGTGTGGTGAGTAGAAGGGAGAGCAAAAGTGAGCATGTTTTAAAGAAGGTAATCAGGTTGATATTGAAGGGGGGTAACGGAGAGTTTAAGAAAATAAAAGAAGAGGAAAGAATAAAAGAACAAAACATTAGGAATGGACTTCCATTTGCTGACTATCACAGCAAAGCTAAAAGCAGATCTGAAATGTGTAACCCCAGTATACGCCAATAAAGGGAATTAAGAAAGAAAAAGTAAATGCTAAGTCTCTGATGAGGATACAATTCTAGTTTTTTGCATTTGCACATGGAAACCACCTTTCCTGTACAGAGCTGCTTCCCATCCCACAGTTAGCACTCCAGAATTGTAAATGCCTTCCACAGGCCATATGCAAGCAGGAGACACTCCTTTTGAAGTACTTCAGAAATGCAAGCATATGGAAATGTGTGTGAGGACCACTTCCATTGCTGGTTTGAACTTGGCGACACTCTAGCAAATGGGATTTACAAATGTTACCACATAATTTTATAGCTTCGACAAGTTCTTTAGAGGAATACCACCCCCCAGCATGTGTTGGGTACCTTTAAAGTTCACTAGGGAAAACCCCCACATCAGATTTCAAGCTTTACTTTCCTGTTTCAGCAACTACTTCAAATTTTCAAGGAATATGACAGAACGTGGTAGGACAAAATGTTCAATGATATTTAAGTCAGGGGCATGATACAGGTGTAAACAAAATTTAATCAAATATTTCAAGTAAGTTAAATTGAAAGAAAGGTCTAGTCAAGGCCAGACTGGTCTTACAAAGATCTTAAAAAGGCTCCCCAGTAGCCATTCTCTTGTTTCTTCTCTTTTTCTCTTTTTTTTTTTTTTTGCACATTCTTTCACAAGGAGTCGTAAAATATATATAACTGACTTAGTATTATAGATACTAATATTTATTTATTTAATCTTGTGATTTCTTGAGAAAAGTTTAATTGTTGGGGCTTAAATTGCTTGACCTGTTCTGCTCTCTTCCATAGAATCTCTATAGCTGCTTGCATTGATAGCTGGTTTTTGAGATGACAGCTTACCTTGTGTCATCAAGGTCTAGACAAGAGTGGTACTTAAGTTTATGGGAAAAAAATAATCTTACAAAAAAGTGGCACTGAACTCCATAAATCCTCATTTCTTATTAATGTTTGTGGAGTGAGTATGGTACAGCAAAATTTGACAGGATTTCTTTTTTCCAACCAATAATGCACTTCTTATGTGCTTATTTCTTCTGAGGAGTTAAAGGTTGCATGAGACAGCTGGTGAAATGAAAGAGGAGTTAAAAGCATATGTTACATCTTCATTTACTTTTAAGAGCAGAACAATGAACTCTGAAACTTCTTAGGTTTTTTCATACATATTACCTTTATTACCCTGGATGCTACCTGTTTGTGGTTTTTTAACCTCACCATTTTCTAAATTTCACTTTCCTCTGCCCAGGGACAGTGATTCATAAATAACACCTTAGCACTCTATAGAAATTTTTTTGTCTTTCATGCTGTTAAAGCACATTTTAAAAAGGATGGTGAGTATCATTATGTCCATCATATAGGCAGAAAATCTGTAGCAGGAAAAGGTTAAATTACTTGCCAGAAGGCACACAGAAAAGCAGAAGTAGCAGACAACCACGCACAAGTCCAAGGATAATTCTGTTGCTTAGTACTATAGTTCTGGAAGGTAGAAGTACTACACAGCCTCCTCTGCAAGATGTCTTTTCACAACATGGCTAAGTTTGGCTCTCACTGCTCTTTCCTGCTTAGCTGATACTGTTTCAGCTTTTACAGCCATATGTGGTAAGAGCTAACCTTAACATCTATAGAAATTGGTACTTAAAGGACTTTGTACTGATGTTATTAATAGAAGAAGAATTTGGAAGATCCCACTGTTGAGTGTCATCTTTGCTAGAAAAAGTTTCTTCCTGAACTTAACTACCATGGAAGTGAATAAAAAGACTGGAAAAAAACCCTATTTTACCTCACACTTAATGATTTAAATGAATTTTTGCAGGCAGCTAGAAGACAGCAGCAAAACAAAACAGTAAACAGAGTTTTTCATTCTAAAGAAATTTAACGAATATCTGTAACAGAGTAACAGCAGATGTTATATACTGACTTTCAAGAAGGTTTTAGTAGCATTTTTTGTGCTACTAAACTGTAGCACATAACAAATTAGAGGGACCTACATGAAAAAATTAAAAGGCAAAGAAACTACTTGGGAAGCCACTGTTCATAACACTATCAAGATGGAAAGATCTTTCAAAGTTTCTGCAGTTGCCTGTTCAGCTCCAGGTAGGAAGGGATTGCCAGAGTGGTGAAAGACAGTTTTGGAGCTTAAAATTATTTCAAAAATGGGAGAAATTTTCTTGGAGCTTAGTGGGGATAGGATGAATGTCAGTAGGGACAACTGCAGAATGCAAAGTTTAGGTAGGAATAATCTACCATACTAAGGCAGGTGGAGAACAGCCAGGTAAATTGTTTATGGAAAGGGACCTGCAAATTGTTGAGACTAAAACCAGAAGTAAAGATAATTATACTGCTGAAAACCAGGAAAATATATACCAGGGTGTACCAACAGGTTTGGTTTATAAGATACACTCATCTTACAGAACAGGAAGAAGCACAACTGAATCATTGTGCTCAGTCTCGGCCACTGCTCTTCCAGATTCATTGAAGAGAATCTGGAGTGAAGTAAGGAAATTGGGAAGTCCATATAATTTCATTTGCAGGGTAAAATTATATATTTTAAATATGAGAAGTCTGATGAGAAACATGACATTAATCTTTAAGAATGCACAGAAGAAAGGAATGATCTGTTCCCTATCTTCATGACAAATATGCCAAGAAGGAAGTAATGGACTTCATTTTCAGTAAGAAACCTAAAATTTAAACATTAGATAATCTTTATATCAGGAAGGAAAGTAAAACACTGCAGCAGCAAGTTTAAGGATGCTCCATTGCTGAATATGTCTTGGGAAATGTTAGACAAGTGCTGTGACCCTTTCTGAAGCTGAGGGGGGCCTGGGTAAATCCTAGGATTCTGCTCTGTCCCTAGCCAGTGGTTTTGGCATGAGACATTCCAAACAAAAGCCTTAAGGCCCAAATAGTGCAATCCGCAACAGAGCATAAGATCTGGAGTTTCAAGATTTCTATCATCTCATTAAAGTACAAAATATTTACAACTGTCACAAACTTAACAAAAAGCATAAACCTTCCAGCTGCTTTTATTAGTACTTCTGCAGACATCATGAAACAGCATTGCAGAGGCATGACCAGCAAATTTCATCCTGAGGATGGAAATCTGTGGTAACACGGGGTAAAAATCATGGGAGTATCATCTGAGGCATGCTTAGGTCTTACCTGTGCAAATAACATAAGCGGGTGAACAGGTTCTTTCTGCGCCTGTTTATGGTTAGCTTTGCTACAGTGTTTATTTTGTACACCTTTAGCTTAGTTAAAATTTAGCAAATGTATGTTAGAATCAAGAGCAGGTAAATTAAAGCATTTCTGGTGGAAAGCCTACTGAAGCAAGTATACATTTCCTATTCTCTCTGTGTTGCCGTTTGTCTGTATGGGTACACACTGAAGCAGGTACGTGGGCAACTTTCAGAAATTTCTGAGCTGGATTTGGTATGCTGGGTTATTCCCTGCTTTCATGGGTCTTCAGTGTAATCAGGCTGATTTATGTCAGCTGAAAATGTGATGCTTTATTTTTAGCATTTAAACACACAGAAAGAATTCATGTTCTTGGTTTAATCCACAGGAACACTGGGATTTAGTGAAAAGCTTGTGTAGAGATGACAGGACTACTGGCTACATAAGCAGTGGAAGGTGAGGGGGAGGAACGTGCAAAGAATGATTTTGAGAAGTAGATTAACTTTGGACTTTTAACATGCATTTATTATTGAACAAATAAACGAGGAAATTCTGTTCAGAAGGGAAGATTTTTTTCATTTTCACAAATAATCAGTCTGTTTCTGTAAAATTAATGGGGTGCTGTCAGGACTTTTTTGCATGGTTTGTTAGTATGCTTTCATTTCTTCAGTGAGATAGGGGAATTATCTAAGGGAGGATGGAAAGGAAGCTGGTTCTGAGTAAAGTTTCTCAAATGAGCTTAGTGAGCTAAACTTCATTGCCAAAATACAATTTATAGTACATACACCTGACAGAATATTGTTTGCTCCATACTTCTGTTTCAAAGTGTAATAAATTAGACAGCATGGAGCTAATAATGAACAAAATTGGCCTATTCTACATTTTGGCATCCCTATGCTCTTCCTTCACTCTGGTTTATGTCCCCACTAGGACAGCTAGAGTATTTTTTATTACTTAGCTATCTTCTTGCTGTTTGAGTTCAGCCAGGACCAGTCTAGTTTCAGTTAGGCTTGCATGCAAGGACAGTAAAATCAAATTGCTGGAAGCCTTGAATGTCCTTAGGCTAGCCTATTTCCAGTGAGATAGGAGCTCAGGAACCTCTTACAGCAGAAACATTTGTTACATGACCGTGGGCAGGTGACTATATGTGTTTGTGGCCTCCCCACTGGCCATTGCACTCAGATTGACCACTGGCTTCAGAAGAACAGCAAGAATCTGAGAGTTCAGCTAGCAAGGATTGTCAAGAAGCAGCCCTCTCCTGTATATTTACAGAGAACCCATTTCAGGAAAACAGCATGGTTTGTGTTAGTTTCCAGCAGTAAGAACAGCTTCCTTCGAGGGGTATTTGGTCCTGTGACACCAATCCTGGACTACGGTGCATGCAAGGGCAGCAAGTTGGCTGCAGATGGCCTGGGTTATCTCTCAGAGCAGGAGAAGCAATTCTTGCAACAAAAGCCCAAGCTGAGGCAATAGGAGTCTGAGAGGGCTGAAAAGAAACAGGTTTCTAAAAGCCCTTTTTTGGTTCTACAAATATCATAGCATGTTATGAAGTGCATTTCAGAGTACCAGCAAGGCAACATGCAAGGTATTCCCTGGAGCATTTACTCACATGTAGATTAGATCATTACAGCTGTACAAAGGCATTTCAGTTCTTGCCCTTAAACAAAACCTAGTATTGCTCTTAGGCAATGAACTCTAAGGAAGAAAAAAAATATTTTGTGGGATAATTCCATGAAAATACATATCAGTATGAAGACATTGTCAGCAATCATTTCAAAACTCCATTTATTTCACAGTGAACTTTGTGCATGACTTCAGGGGGTATGAAATGGAAAGATAGGGAAAGCAATTTACTAAATCCAAACTGTGCCAAGCATAGAGGCCTTGTCACCCATCCCTCAGTGGGGAGCTTTGCCCTTCCACTAACACCAAATGTCACTGTCCTGGTGAATGACATATTATATACAGTGCTGAGCTCACTTTAGTCTGCCTAAAGAAACTTTCTCTGCTCCCTGTTCCCATTTCTTCTGCTAGAAGAGACACTTGCACCAGTGCCAAGTGGCCTGATAATCGGTCCTGCTTCTCCCACAGCCCAAAGTGAACACACCCCATTACTTGTAAGAGTAATTTGCTGTTTTCTCAGACCTGCAAGGTGCCTATAGACAGTCAGGGTCAGTGGATCCTCAGGAATGCTGGAATGAGACAGCACAGGTTGGGATCCATCTCATCTAGTTTAGTTTAGATCATAGTATTATCATAGCAGGATTTCTGTGCAGTAGTTGCTAAACCTGTATTTAACTCATACTTCATTTTCCTCCTTTTTCAGTAAAAAAAGCTTTTAAAAAGGAGTAATAAGAAAATTTTCATACTCAAATAAAAGACAACTTTCCCTAGCATTCTGGGGATAAAAAGCCTTGAAATATTCATGTTGTGTTGCGTCGACTGCCCATGAAATATGCATGAAAACTATACAAGTACTGGAAAAATAATGTACCACTGGAAATTGAATCTTTATTTTAAAAGACAAGTCTTTATCTAGCAAGAAAAGCTAGAAAGAATATAGTAAGAGCTGGACATGTCCCTTGTAAGTGTCATCTTGGAGAAGGCTGACTGCTGGCTCTGCAAGGCTGACTGAACCTGTGCCTTCCAGCCACCAGAGAGCTGCTGTCTCATGCTTACACAGGTGTTATGTAACACCTAACGTGCTCTGAAAATACCAGGTGGAGACACTGTTTAGCAGGCACTAACCAACTTGTGAAAGAGCACCAGCTTCACTTCCTTCAGCCAAATGTAATTGCTCTGATGGTGGTTAAACCATTTTGTTGAATATCCAGTTGTCCAATAAAAGTCATTATCAGTCAGGATAGCATCTGGCAGGTGACTTCCCGCAGAATAATGAGTATAGTATCCATGCCTTTGCCATGCTCTCAAAACAAACCTCATAGAAAAAAAATTACCCTGCGCATTTAGGACAGGTTCCTCCCAGAGCCGCAGGAACAGCAGCAGATTAAGAGCACAAGGGATCCCTTGCTCATTGGAAATCATGTAGCTGCTTTTACCCCAAAATTCCAACCTAGCTATTAGTCATTAGCCTACAAATATGATGGGGGCAGATCCATTGATAAGAGAGATGTGTTTTCATTAAGAAAGTCTTATCAGCCAGATGATAAAACCTGCCAGCCTGTAGGACACTATTGGGGTGTCTGCACAAAAGTGGCTCCCAAATTGCACTGAGGCAACAAATGGTGTCTATGATCATATTCTTTGTATTGTTGTCCTCTGTCCTTTGAGCTCACACATTTTCTAATATACTGGTTGATCTGGAAAGGCCTACATTGACAGGGCATCTTCAAAACCCTTTTGTTTCATTAAGAAAGCCCAAATTTTCTTACCTGTGTACTACCATCGACAATAGTGATGATCTCATTACAGATGTCCCAAGCTGACATGTCCTGATCTTTCTTCACTTCTACTACTCTGGCTGATAGATGAGTCTCTGTGTTTTGTTAAATGTTGCCAAGCAGAGCAGCTTAGCTGACCATCTGCATCTGGCCCTGAATTTTGGGCAGTGGCTTGGGGAGATATTATCCCAAGGAACTTCCTTCCAGCTATGTTTGTGCCTTGTCCCCTTGTTGTGGCTGCAGATGGGCCAATCACTGCTCTGTGACCAGGCTCTAGCTTGGCTTTGGCAGGCTGGCATTCTGCAGCTGCCCTGGGCCCTGGCAAAGCTCCAAATATACCTCCAGATGCCCTTTTTCTGGTAACCACAAAAGCTGCACCAGTTCCACTTGGGTGGCTGGTCTGGGTGGGGGTACTGCCAGAATGGGAGGAGGAGATGGATTATTGCATGGCAGGAGAGGGATCAGAGGACTGGTAAATGTGCTTTGTTTGTTTGTTGCTGTGGTTTGAAGTGGACAGCAGGTGAAATTCTGCAATGCTGATGGGCTGGTAGGGGGGAAAGGAACGTGGAGTATGGTCATGTAATGCCTAATGTCAAGAAAATCCCCCCAACTCTGAAAGCAGTTATTTGCACTGTAGATGTGAGCCAGCTGGCTGCGTGGCCATGGCTGCAGTGTAACATTAAATATGCAGCAGCTACTGAACTGCAGCTCGCTGGGAATGATACACCTCCCCATTATCCCTTCTTGTGTCGACAAGCCCAGAAAGAGGAAAAAAAAACCAAAAAAGAAAGATAAAAAAAGCTGAGCTGAGTGTTCAGTCTACTTAAATGCTTTCAAAAGAGTGCATGCCAGTCTGTTTTGGGCTTCAAAAATTTTCAATTTAAAGGTTAGATTTTTTTTTCCCTCTCACATTTCAATAAAGAAAAATTATATTAGGGTGATTCACATGCAGACAATTACAGGCTCCCTTCTAGATGTCTTGAGATGCATACATACATACCACAGAATACAAAAGTTTACCATGTTTAGGCATAAGTTACAGTCCTTTGTACATAATAAAAGTATTTTCCTTATGATAAAGAAAATTGAGTACTGAATATGCCTCTCATTCTACTTAATTGCTTTCTTTGCAGACCAAGACATCACTTAGATTAAGAAAATTATGTACAAAAATTTATCTTACAATCTGTTTGTGGGAAAAATAATTTTAAAAAAGATTTTATGGTGCAATGGCATGGTTTTATATAGTGGTATTATAGTTATACTCACTCTGAATATAGAGTTGTAGTCATGGGAGAAGAAAGTAAGACAAAGGGAGGAGAAAATTATATGAGTTTGCTGGGAAATTCTGTGTATTTCATGGGGTTTTTTCACTCTTGGTAATAAGTTTAACTGTTACGATGCATCATGGTGAAGGTACTTAATGAAATTTCTAAAATTTTAGTAAATTTTAAGATCACAACAGACTTCATGTCACACATCTGAAATACTATTTCTCTGCTGATAAAGGTAATGGTTAAATTTAGGAAGGGGAGGAATTCTATTTTTCATATTTTTCTAATATTTTCTATATAACCAATTTCAATGGCTTCCTATCTTGTTTTGCTCTGAGGCTTTTTTAGTGTCTGTTGTTTTTTGTTTCTTTTTTTATTTTAAATTACTACTACTATTACTTTTTTGGTTCTGATAGGGGATATATATACCTATACCAGTGTCTTTATTAACACAAAAAAATTTACAGAACTCAAAAGCATATGTCATCATTGAAACTACAAAGAATGTTTCAGTTTGAAATAAGTATGAAATGATTGAAACATTGAAATGTTTGTGGAGGGACTTCCATATCAGCTGATAGTTATCTTCCTCTTACACTGAAATTTTAAAAATGTATTTAAATATATTTAAATTTCATAAGGGCAGGGATAGTAATAACCTGTTTAACCCATGCTGCTCCATGCAGACCCAGGAAAGCGCCTTTCCTATGGCCAGACTGAGTGACTCCTTTTGGGACATGGGATGAGTCAAGTTTCCAGTCAGAAATTAAACACTCTTTAATTAAAAAGTAGTTTTTCTAAAATGTAATATGTGCTCATCCAGTATATGCTGCTCTTAATGTGGCAATGCGTTTACTCAATATTTGGTAGTTTCTTGCTATTATTGCTATGTAATATCTGAGTTATGGCAGGGCATGTGCTGGCAACAAAATTTTGTTTCCACTTGCACAATTCTCAGAGTCATAAATTGGTGGAAAGACCTTTTTTTTTCTCTCAAGGGAGGTTCTTTCCTAATGTCCCTTATAAAAAATCTATGGCGAGTATCTTAGTGATTTCAGAGGAAACTAGATGGAGTCCTTATGAGCCTCTTGAAAAATTCCTTTAAAATATTTTTAATGTGATTCTGTTTCAGTAATGCCTCCTCTGTTAGCTTTTGTCTTGACTGGAAATAAATATTTTAAATTGCTCTGCATGAATGTAAGGTTTGACAAATAGAAATTGGATCATCTTTCTTTTGACAGTTGGTATGTCCTTTTCATAGCTGCACAATTTTTTTAACAAAATCTACTCCTCTGTCCCTCCTAGCTCACACCTTTTTTTTTCTTCTGTTGCATTGAGCACTTACTGGCTCACAATTTTTTAATGCATGTGCCCTATGAAAATTCACCACTTTGCAAAACTGCAAGTAAGAAAAACAACTGAATCTGTGACTTTAGTGTCGGGTCAATAGACAGAGATGTATAATCTGAAGGCTGGAACTGCATCTCCATTCTGCAGTTTAACATTGAGGCAATAATTTGGTCAGGAGCTGGCTGTGGTCTGGGATATTGCAAGGCATGGCTGTATATTCCATGTACCTGAAGCATGTAAAGGCTTAATGGAGCCCCTAATTACTCTCCCATCTCTTGCTGCACACTAAAGGCAGCAATTTTAAAAGACTACAACTATGACTGTAAGAAAGGAAAGTCTGGAAATAAAAAACAATGTAGGTAAGTAAGAAGAAGAGGCTGATTCTAGGCAGTTTAACATGGGTCTTGTGGTCTGCTGAAAAAAATGGGCCTTGTGGTCTTACTTGTATGGAGTAGTTACAGTAAGAGCTGACAATGTCATTTCTTCCAGCCTGGGATTTACAAAGCCATATATATATATATATATTCCCCCCCCCCAAAGCTTTGAGTATGAGTATAAAGGGGTTTTGTTAACCTGAGACAGGTAAACCCACTAACTACACAGAAAGAAGAAAATCATAGACAGTGAAAGATGAAATGCAAAAAAACTGACTTGTAGGTTGGACTAAAAGATAGTTTGATGCTCTTTGAAACACATCTACCTGGTACTATGTCTAAGGCATTAAAATGGATGCTGCATATGGATGAATTGATAATTTTCTGTATGTTAAAATGAGTCATAAGAGGGCATTTGCTCTGATGCAGCCCTGGGTCACTTGCCAGGTGAGTGTCTTGTGCCGATTGTGTCTGACCAGGGGAGCCTTTACTACGTTCAAGGCAGCAAGTGCTTCTTCTGATGGCGCCTGTGCTGTGGGCAAAGTCACATGTAGAGTGTTGGAATGTTGAATTCTGGGGACTGGTTCTATCAAAGAGGTTTGAAGGACTCTAGCCCAGCTTGATGTTCCATAACTAGGTGGCTGAGGGTCAAGCCCTGGTTTTTATTACAATAAAACAAATTCAGTCCAAAACCACTGCAATGTAAACACTAATTGTATTCTTGCTCTCTGATACTTCCTGTAAATTGTTTAGGTCCTTATCTCCTTCTTTTGTTGTTTTCTGGCTGAATTTTTATTGTCTTTGCTTCACTGGGATGTGTAATACACTAGGACAGGGAAATTATTTATAGAATTAGATATTGGATCTGCATGGTTGTAATTCCTAATTTGTTTGGTTGGTTTTTCAGTACTGAAGTGTCCAGACTTTGTTCTGCACATGAAGTGATGAACTTCAAACATATTTCCACAGTTCAAGCTGAATGTTATGTCTGCACCACTACGAAAACAAATTTTTAGTGTGATATTTAGTGCTTAAAGATCAGCTAATGTTGAAGTCTTTATTGTATGCCTCCACAGGAAATCTCTATTTGAGTTTAGTAAGCATCACTTCTAACTTTGTTTTAATACATTGAAAATAAAAATTGGAGCAGCTCATATCTCAGTTCATGGTTTCCCATTGTATTCCATAGTGCCATGGATAAAGGACCAGCTTGGAGGAAAAGTGAAGATAGTTGATGGTGGGAATAAAAATCTGGTTATAAATTATTAAAAAAAACAGAAAAAAAGACAAAGAAGAGTGCCAAAGTCTGTACTGAGGTGATTAAGTAGATGCCCTTATGTGGTTTAGAGGGTTTGAGGGAGGGTGATTGACCCATACAGCTCAGTGGGACTTCATGCAAGTACAACTGTGCCCCCACGTGGAGATAAAAGAGCTCAGGGCTCACACCGCTCCTCCCAGAGTTGCCCACACCCCAAAAGTCCTGCTGGTTTCAGTGAAGGTGGAAATATGTCTGGCAATTTTTGCTTTGAAGAGCCCTTCAGACATGGATTTTGCTGTGCGCTCTGGTTGCAGCTAAAAGACAGAAGACTTATACGATGAGAAATAGGGGGTTGCTGTATTTCTTGGTTTTGTTTTGGTTTTTTTGTTGTTTATTTTTTGTTGATGGCTGTTCTTGATTTCCAGTGTAGATGCAGATGCTGGTGCTCTTTTTATTTAACCAAACTGCTTTTTTCCTCTAGCTTGCACCCTATATTTTCAACTACTTCTGCTTCATTTCTTAATAATAGCCCAGCTGCCTCTTGTTTTTCTGTGTCTTTGTTGATGCATTACCTAGTTATGCCTCCTGAGAGTTTGCTTGCTGAGCCTTTATAATACCCAATGGAAACAGTTTTAGGGAATATATCATTTTACAGAGCAACACCTATTTAGCTTCCCTTCCATATCATTGAAAGTGCCTTTTGAACAACTTCAGCTTAAGAATAAATTTAGAAGCAGAGGGTGTGACATTAAGTTAAAGAGTGAAACAAGATCGTGGCCTGGAATTTAAAAATATGCACAAAGAAAAATTCAGTGGGTGCTGTGACAGTCTCTGTTAACAACAAAGTTACATCCTTGATGATGTGCATGACTCCAGTATCAAGTACCAGAGTGTGCTCTGCTTATCTTGATATCTATGGCTGGATGAAAATAGCAGCTGAGGTTTTGACCAAAAACCCCTCCAAACTGGAGCAGTGTAGGAATGTTAGAAAAATCTCAAATCGATGACGAACCATCCTACACGGTTGTCTCTCGAAGACCTTTTATATAAGAGCAAAGTTGTGGGCATTTGGAAAAACCTGCATGGAGAGCAATTTCTGTTTGTACTACAAAGAAGGGGAGGGAGAACCCCCCTTCCTTTCAGCCTTACGAGCCTAAAGGGAGTTTATTTAAAATAAATCAAAAGGAGAAATATGAAAAAAATCGTAAGAGAAATTAAATATTTCTCTACTCCTAAGAGAACAAGAGTCTTCATTTCTGGTTTGCAAGCTTTCCCGCTGAATAGATTTGTGTTCATATAAAACTATGCATTTCCAAATATAAATAGGTAACTATTGGCAGGGTTCTGGTATGATTTTTTTTTAACCTGGGCCAAGCAAGTGAGCGGCACTAAATATGTGAGCTTTTCTCAGCGAGCCCAGAGGGACCCCTTTGCCAAGGTTTCAAACTCGGCAGCTTTGTTGACATTACTCCAAAGAGGGACATCTAAAGTACAAAAGGACCCATGGATTCAGCTTAGGAGAGAATTGATAATATCTTATATTTCTACCTTCCTGTTTCAAACAGAGTATTTTTGAGGTACTGAAAACTAAACCCAGTAACTATTTAAAATTCAAAGACAGAGGCCTCTTTACCCTGTGAAGGCTAGGAACAGCGGTGAAATTATGTAAAAAAACACTTGTGCTCTGGCTTGAAGGGAAATTGATTATTTTTCAGCCCAAAAATCAGTACAAGTGGAATTGTGAACATGCCAGCCAGATGACTACATTTAAGTGTGTAGGTTTATTTCTACTTAAGTCTGCCTTGATGGTCAAATAGTTACTCAACTATTTTTTCTCATCTAGAGAAACACAGAGGACTCTACCAGTACTTCTCAAAACAGTAGGTAAAAATGCGACAAAAATAGTTAAAAATCAATGTATATGTACCATCTATTTTTCCATTTTCTTCAGGTGTGGCTAACTACCTCAGAAAACAATTTGAACTTCTGATGATCTGCAGTAGTATTTGGAATGCAATGAGAATTTCTTTGCTGCTAAACTTTTGGTAACATTTGTGTAAAGACTGGTCGAAATTATTTAGACTGTAAGGGTAAATTACTTTGGCAGTGGGGGCTGCTTAATGAAAGCAAGCCTGAGATAAGGAGTGAGCCCTGCAGAGTCATGATGATAACACAGATCTCTTAAAATTATTTTATTTCAATTTCTTACCCCATAGACTATAAAATATAAACATTTTAGCTTGAGTTTTGAGTCTATTTTAGAATAGAAAATGGAAGCATCCACTTCTGGTTGTCCCATGATCCCATCATGAAATTTTCAATTTCCTCCCACTACTTTCTATTATACTGGGGAATATGAATTGTAAGTCTTGTCTTCAGAGGTCACACTGGAGTCCAGTTGTTGCTCAGTAGATATGGTTTGTGTAAACTGCACCAGAGTTTTGAGCCTTTGGTAGCTTCAGTCTGAGTATCCTCAGTTCTGGGATTCACCTGTTTCATTGCCACACGGATCTTTGAGAAACACACAACTTGCTACCGCCTCCCTTCTTTCTGTAAAGGTATCATCCATTTATTCACAGAGAACTTCTGGTTGCCCAAGGAAAGCTTCTCATTGTGACAGCATGGTTTCTTTTGTGGTATCTTTGTATTTTTTTGTTTCTTGTTGCAGATGTAAGCTTAATTTAGGAACAATAAAGTAAATCCTAAGACATTGGATCATTCAATATCTTCTTGTTTTCTGCAAAAAGGAAAAGTCAGCAAAACTTTCAATAGTGTCATTCTGAAATTCAAGAGAGTATAGCAAAACCTGTAGCTCTTTTAAATCTATATGTTTTAATATTTTAAAAACATTTGCTGTTTGCCTTATGGGTTAAAGATGATGACGTCTAGCTGTGGCATGCATGATCTTTTACTGCTAAGTGCCCAATAAAATGCTCATCAAGTGAGAGTCACTGTGAAATGCATTTTAACAAGATGCATTCGGTGAAAGAAGGCTCTGTCTAACTGCAGTAACTCCCATTAAGGCTACCTCGGAAAAGTGAGAACACTGATCTAGGATAGTCATAGCTATATTTTTTCCAGCTATTGTTATCCAACTGTTAGCATACTTTGTGTCAGGGCAGCCTTTCCTTCACTATTTTCACATGAAGTTCTTTCTCCATTTGGTTCATACTTTAACAAATACCCCAATTTCACAGTAGCACTGTTCCTTTTTCTCACCTCTTCTCTTTGATTTTCTTTCAATTCCTCTGTGGCTTCTGCTCTTCTTTTACATAAAGGAGCAGAATTACCCAGTCTTCATGTGGTTACAAAAAATGCCTTTAACAATGAAAGCTTCTCTTTAAGTTCCTAACAAAAGGAAGAAATATGCTGATCCAACCACCTTATTTGAATAACCATGTTCACTTCCTGGAAGTGATTTGGTGGAAGTTTTGATAATCTATCTTTGACTGGGCATGCCCTTCCTCTGCCTCTCACATATTTTGTTTCACCCTTTTTTCATCTGTACCATCAGAAGCTGTAGCTGCATGTGCATCCTGTGTAATACAGAGCAAGTGTTATTTGGAGGAAATGGGATATCCCAGTTCAGGGGTCTGCTAAGATTATAGCAAACCTCCCTGAGTGTTGAAGGCCTTCTGGGCTTTTAGTGCAGCCAGCCATTCCAAACTCTTTTTGAACTTATCGATAGCAAAACACCATCTTTGTTACATATTCCTTTACTATTTACAAATATGCACATTATTTTGCTTAAGTATATAATATTTCCTATGTGTTAGATTTTTGTAATGTGTAAATTTGCATCAAGAATATGTCAGCATCATATGAATCACAAGATGGCTGGGTTTCTACAGCCCTTCTACTCTGTCTTGTGAGTTTCTGTTTTTCAAGGATGACTTCTGTAAACTCCTTAGTTCTAGTCTGCTACCTCTTTTTGAATGCAATCTTGTTGCAGTTGAGAATATTGTTATTGATTCATAATTGTTAACTAAATGGTTTATCAGTGTAATTGATGAATTGTTCTCTTCTGATAAAATTATCTTTCTGTCTGGTTATCTGTGCACTGAATTTCAGACTTAAATTCAGAGGAGAAAAATGGCTACACATTGTAAGTCCTGTATTTTATCTATTTATTTGACTGGACCACAAGATAATATTAACAGCAGATTTATTTGGGAACTTGTGCTCAGCCTAAAATCCATAAATAATCTCTGCCTTTTTTTGGCTAATGATCAGTCCACCTTACCTGGTGTGCCCTCATGTGCCTATAGCCTGCACACGATGACCCTTTCAGCTCTCATCCACTGCATCTTGGCTTGTGGTATTGCCTTGGCATGTGCTGCTCCACGTGGTGTTGCTTGGGGTTTGAAATATAGAACCTTGTGTGCTTTTTGCTTTTGATTTATTTCACTGAAACTGTGGGGGAGGCAAAATTCAGAAAGCAGTATTTCTAAAACACATTGTTTATTTTCCATGAATGCTGCTCTGAATGCATGGGTTACTTTGAGGAATGGTTAAATATGGCTCTTAGAGTAGTTTCCAGTAGCCTTTTCACATCTTCTAGGCTTTCTTGGGGTGACTTTATGATGTGTATCCCATATCACTGCCCTATGCCTAGAAATTAATTTTTTGCCTTTTCTGTTCCTTTAAACTGAGCCTGAGAGGGGAGAGAGAGAAAAAAACCAGCAAAACTTTCAAAGCAGTTTTGTTTCAAGGACACACAGACTCCTCTGCTTTTCTGCGGTAGAGAGCGGAGGAAGCACGCTGCTTGCTTTCCAGCCAGCTTTTGGCTTTTTTTTCTCCGGAGAGAGATGGAGAGTTGAACTTTTGTTTTCCTGGAACTTTGTTTTTTTCCCTTTCTCTCTGCTGGACTGTTTCAGCATTAGAATACATTGGGAGAAATTTCCACTGAGGCTTTGGCCCTGGAGGTGGGCCCACCACGACCCAGCTCCAAGGAGGGGGAGAGAGAGATCTACGGAAGGACTCTGAAATTTTCCCAGGTTTTTCTCTCCAGAGAGAGAAGTTTTATTATTATTTAGTATTATTATCCTTTTCCCGTGTGTTTGTTAAATAAATAGTTTTTATCTCTTTCACTTTACTTTGAGGAAAATTTCTTTTTTCCCAAACCTGGTAGGGGAGGGATGGTTGTTACCTGCCTTCTCTCAGAGGATATATTTCCAATTTTGCCCAAACCAGCACAGAGGTGTAACATCAAATATTGTTGACAGTATCACCCTTTGCCAGGACATGCTCTTACAGGTCCAAATCTTGACTTATTTGGACTTCATAAATCTGTACTAATATTCTAAATAGATCATTTCACTAACTGTAATTGTTGCTTATCTTATTCTTTACTGTATTGTCTCTGCAGAGATCACCCAGTGTCTAAAATGTGTGGCAAAATCATCTTAAAGCGTAAAGGTAAAATGATGCAGCTTTCAGTGATTTAACTATTTTTGTACTATATGTTGTGCAGGCTGACATACCATCATTGGCAGTTACATAAAGGGACCCTATTGATTTGTGAACAAGGGATTTAAGCAGAAGAATAGCTTTCTAACTTTTGGCTGAAAAATGGGTCTTTATCCTGATATTTTTCATTTTGGGGTTTACTGGTTTTTTATGTGGGTTTTTCTGTTTGTTTGAGTTTTGTGCATTTTTTTTTGTTTGGTTTTTTTGTTAAGAAAGCTTATTATCTTTTTGTAAGACAGTTTGCACTACATGTTGGAAGCATGAGGTTGGGCTGTCTGACTTCGCTGGTAGCAATTATTGATGAGGTTTCAGTGGCAGCATCTCTGACCTCTGGTAGAGCACAGAGACCTTCGGTGTATTTTTGAAAATACACAGCCTCCTTGGGGTCTCCTGCAGTGGTTTGATGTTGTCCTGTCAGAAGTATATAATCCAAGATTTAAGACAATAGTAGAAAAGTGAGTTGGGAATAGGAAGAAATGAGATGTACCTGGGGCGTTTCTAAGTCCCCTGGCAAATCTTGTCCACCTTTCAGTTTTTCTTTTCTTTGCTGACATATTGATTTTGAATGTAGAGGAAGAAAATGGAGAATAGGGCCAAAAAAGACTTATTAATTATTTAGGGCCACCCTTGCTCTCCCCCTAATCCTGATGGTACTGGTAAATGGCAAAACTCTTTTTTACCTAATAATTTGTTCTTTATTTTGGGGCGGATTAGAATTATTATTCCAATCACCAAATTCCTACATATTTTTTGTTACATGCTTTTTTTTTCTTTTTTTAAGTATCCAGTCTTTGCCCTTGACTTGAATGTTTACTCAAAGGACAAAACTCTTCTGTCTGGAAGAATCTTCAGTTCAGCTTTGAGAGTTCCTCCTTGGGTTTGGCTGATCAGGTTCATGACTTATCAGCATCTTGTAAAGAAATGCAAGTCTGGGGCATTGGCTGCTTACAGAAGGACTTGAGAGATCCACTTCATTAAAAAGGACAATTTCTCACACTTTATATTATCAGTGGTTTTCTTGTTTTCTGATTTTTTTTCTCTATCCTAATGTATATTTTACTGGTTTCCTATGCAACAAAGATTTCTCTTATATTGACCTTGTTTATGTCTGTATTTCCTTTGTTCCAGCCTACATTTTTTCTGCTGCTTCATTGGGAACTGTAGCCATTTCAGTGCTGTAATTATGCAATGTTTTTTCTACTGCTGTTTTCTACAGCCACAGAAGTGAGGTGGTAAAGTTGAGTTAAAGATGGGAGAGAAAGGAAACAGACCAAAAAATTGTGATCCATATGTTTCTCCAGAATCCCAATTTCTCTTCAGAGTGTTTTCCTTGCACTAAGAGGAGCTTTATCTACTTTTAGCTTAATTTTCATCTTGTATGTTAGTTTACAGCTTTGATCCCATTTTCAGTCTCGTATAACAAATAGATGGGACTTTCATCAGTAGTACCTAATCTTATGAAGAATGCATAAATCAAAAACTTTCCAGTGGAGAAAGAGATTTCCTTCAGCAATTTTAGTTTGCTGAATATAGGCTTGCTCTCTTAGTTCTTGCAGGCAGGTGTAATCTGCTGGCTTCTGGGAGCTCATAGTTGGGACCTAAGAACTACTTGTCATTCACCATCTAATGTTGTGGAGTAGTAAACAGTAAATTTGTGCACATCTTCAAATTCAGGTGCCTATATTTATAGGTAATCTAGGCATATTTTGCCCATATTTTCATACATGCAGCATTTGGAGTGCTCTATGTGCTCATTTTCTCCTTGAGAGGTTCAGCTGCTCCTGTGGAAATCAATACAGAGGCAGTAAACAGCATCAGGTTTGCCATTTTCGACATCAGTATGCCTGGGAAATGTATATCTAAAGTACTCATTAGCTGTGTGGTCAGAGATACAAAATCTTCAAGTACTGCAGTCTGAAATCATTGAATTTTATCTCTGTCCTGTGAAAGCAGGCCTGTTTGAAGATAGATAATTTCTCTTGTTTCTTGGAAGCCTTTCTATTGCTCTGTACAGTGCATGAAGGATTGAAAAATACTGACTTCAAAAATTTTTTTTAAAGATGGCACTTGTGTACTTTGTCCTTGACATTTTCTTGAATTTGTTACTAAGCAAAACAGTTCATTCCCCAAGCTTGAGAATCAGGTCTATGAACCTTTAATTTTATTTATGATCAAGAATATAATTCAAAGGTAGATAATATTATTTATCAAAATATTATTTAGAAACTTCATCCTAAACTAAAATAGAAAGAACATACAAGGTACATAAACCCCATGTAACAGTGTAATAAACTTTCTTGCATATCAAGTATATATTGAATTAACTTGAGATGATCATCAAGATGCATTGAACCAAGTGGTAAATATTGATTGACTCAAGGCTGAGATTAATATTTACCTCAAGGGTCGATAAATTTTGATGTTGACTGAAATGTGAAGTCAATACATATATATTGTTAATACATTCTGAACGCATTCAGAAGAAATATCTCAAAATCTGTTCTATAACCCTGGAGATCCCCAGGGACACCCTCCTTCCAGCTAGTACTGCAAAGGAAAAACAAAACATGGAAGAAAATGACCCAGTTTTAATTAGTAAGTCAAATATATATGCGCACACACACACTCCATATCTAGTGGTCAGACAGGTGGAGCAAGAACTTTCTAGACAATAGGTACAAACAAATTCAACATCTCTGCAAACCCCTAGGGAATCACCAACCCCCACTCTGCTTTGGTTTCATGGATAAAGTATGCTTATTTGGCTGTGCTTTATGTATCATAAACATAAATTAATAAATGCTAAAAAAATCCAGCTATCTCCTGTCATTCCTCCTGAATACTATGGCATATATTGGTATCTCTGGAGAGAGAAGAATGGGACAGGTTTATATCAGGAAGAGCTGCTTTTGAGCTGGGCCAGAAGAGGGCCACAAAGATTCTCTTAGTGCTGGAGCTCCTTTTCTGCAGACAGGTTGAGAGAACAGGGGTTGTTCAGAGGAAGAGAAGAGAGGCAAAGCTCTGGGGACACCTCATTGTGGCCTTCCAGAACCTAGAGGGGACTTCTGAAAAATAGGGAGAGTGACTTTTTACACAAGCAGATAATGGATAAGAGGCAAAATGGTATTAAACTAAAAGAAGAGAGATTTAGATTAGAGGTTAGGAAGGCATTCTTTGCTCAGAAGGTAGTGAGGCACTGGAACAGGTTGCCCAGAGAAGTTCTGGATGCCTCATCCTTGGAAATGTTCAAGGCTGGATTGGGTGGGACCTTGAGCAATCTGGTTTAGTAGAAGATGTGTGTTGGAACTCAATGAGCTTTGAGATCCCTTCCCACTCAAGCCGTTCTATGATTTTTGTGATACTCAGTGTATTATTAGCAGTTGAACAAGCAAAACTACTATGGATGTTATTCTTGCCAAACTGATTCAGCCAATCAAGATAGTTTTATCCCTTTGTTTCATATAAATAACTAGGGGAAGGCCTTCATGCGCCTGATTTGAATGACACTGAGACATATTCATGTGGAAAGAGAACAGAAGAGCTATACCTTCCCTCCCCATGTGTAAAATGAGTTGTCAAGTCTGGATTTTTCTGAGTCTATTTGTGTGTGAGAAACCTGTGTACCATTTTTTTTCTCCATACATCTGTTTATTTGTTACTAATCTAGAAAAAAAACCACATTTTATAAAACTTGTTCAGTCTTCTGTTGGAAATGGGCATCTGTCTTATGCATAGCTTTGGAAAACTCCCAATCTGTTACACAGCGTGGCTGGGTTTTTTTCCTGGACTCATAGTTTTTATCAAGTTGTGGTACTAAGAAAATTTTTAAAAATTTATAGAATAACATTTCTTATTGATGTTTAAGATAGTGATAGAAAGAATTTCAGGTTAAGTCTTTGCTAGTCTAGTTCTTGCAAATCATTTGCTCTGTCTGTTTACCAATGGGGTGTGACAGTTGCAGTGTGCAGGCACAAACGAAAGAAAAAACTCAGCTTTGGCTTTGAATTGCCCTCTTTCTAAGGTTAAGTCTCACATAATGGTATTTTAATGAATAGTTTGTATCTAATACAGTTTCATTTGAATAAGCAATGTAGTGATGTAATTGCAGCATTGCTGAACATTCCTGCTATTTCCATCTCTCATTAAAATAATAAAATAAAGTCATGAACTGTTGCTAAGGATAGAACTTTGCTCAGAATGAGATACTCATTCAGCATCTCATGAGTTATGCTGCACCAGAATGGCATCACATTCCTTGCAAAAACCAGAAGAATAGGCAAAGGAAACCTTTGAATCTTGCTTGTGTGGTGTGGAAGGAGAAATAAGTGCAGTTCAAAGATCCAGTGGGAGCAAAGCCCAGCCTGCTTTAGCACAGTGAAGAGCTAGAAAATATTTCAATGACTACAGTCTAGTTAATTTTTCACTTTGTGCCTGTAAGCCTTCTTGAAACAGATTTAAAGGAGCTGGAGCTCCCAATTTTTATTTTGGTCTTTTTTAAGGCCTGTTTGCTTACTTTTCATTTGCTCTTGTTTGTTGTCCTCTTAATGTATGCACTCACATTAACTCCTAAAAGATACTTCATGCTTTTTGAAGACTATGTCCTGAGCTATGCAGCCAGACCTTCTTCTATTAAAACAGCCAAGGTTTTCTTTACAGACTTAGCTGAAGATATCAGAATCACAAAAGTTATTTCTTCCTGTCTTGGTTTTGAAAGACAGATGTCTGCTAAGAAAGGCAGAAGCCTCCCTTGAAGTGGCAGATATAACCCCTTTCCCTCTGAGTTATTATATTTTGAAATCAAGGGCCTTTAGGCAAAGATGTGGGAAATAGGAATAACAGTTCTTTACTATATATATATATATATATATATATATATATATATAACCAGTCAAACAAAACAACAACAACTATGGCAGTAACAGCAAACACAAACCCAGTCCCAGCCTTCTCGGCTGTCGGGCCCTTTCCCCTCGGGTGCAGTTCCCCTCGCAGCCGGCAGGGGCGCTGGCGGCTCCCGGTGAGCAGGGCAGGTGCGATGGTTCCCCCGCGCTGCAGGGGGCGCTCCGGAGCGAGCTCGGGGAGCACGCGGCACCGGTGGCCTGGGATCCCGGGAAGGGATGGAACAAAGGCTTCACAAACCGCTGGGCAGCCGATCCCGGACTCTCAGGAACAGCAGGCTGGAATGGCAGGCTGGAACGGCAGGCTGGAACGGCAGGCTGGAGTAGCAGGCTGGAGCAGCAGGCTAGAACAGCAGGCTAGAACAGCAGGCTGGAGCGGCAGGCACAAACACAAATCCTGGGTGGCAGACGAGATGTATCCAAAAGGGGGAACCCCCCGGAGGTCCAGGCAGGCAGGGTGAGCACGACTACAACGCAGCGAAAGCTCGAAGCAGCAGCAGGGCAGGGCGGCCACAGCCTGGCCTCCAGCAGGGCAGGAAAGCGGTTTTTGGGATCCCGGCATTGTTTCCAGCAGAAAGAAAAACGGACGAAAAAAAGAACCAGCAGCTCCTTTCTTTGCAGCTTCTCTCTCCCAACGCTGAGAGCGAACTGACCCCACACCCAGGTGTAAACAAAGGAGTAGCCAGGCCCGTCCCACCCCTCTTTTGTCTTTCTTAAATACAGCTATTTGTCCCCTAGCAACATGCATATGGGAGAAAATTCCTTTAACAGGAAAAAAAACTAAAACTAAACTAAAACCCCAACACTTCCACTTACTGTTTCATGCTTATTCAGGTACTTTACTGGAGGTTTGTGGGAGACAGAGGAGTAGAAACTCCTGCAATTAAAGGAGGCTTTGATTTACAACCCTGGAAGAGACTAGGTCTGGCTTAATTGACAGAGATTTGTGGACTTTAAGCAAAAGGATTACAAACTTGTGTTCCTATCATTATAAGTAAAATTGTACACTGGGTGTTTTGGTGAAGGGTTTTAAAATAGAATAGTGTGGTTTTATATAGTTTAAGTTAAGAATGTAGATGGTATAAGAGAGACAACTGTGTGTACGTGACATGAGAAGTTATTGGTCAAGACATAGCTGCACTGCAGTGAGAGGTGCCACAGGTGATAGGTCATTAATCTAAAACAAAGTGTCGTTTTAAGTATCTATTGGATTAGAAAATTATAAATTACGATGTAACCCTAAATCTTGTGATTAGTTGCCATTACTCAGAGGTGTTGTAAAATCTCACACCTCGACTGATGCGTTTGTTATTTTAAACAATAAATTCGTGTAATTGCATAGTCCCATCCCTTAAAGTTATTTTCCTCCGACACGTGAAGCGCGGAAAACGGACAAGTGGTGCCCGGTGTGCGGCGGATTTACAGCGCAGAGGTCGGAGTAGGATGAAGAGGATTCCCCCCGTCAACATGAGTTAGCCAAACCCTGAAACGAAGGGTGATCCGGCGGGAGCTAAAGCTGAAAGGAAGCTTAAACAAAGGGTCGAGGGCCAATTTCTCCAAAGCACGCCGGTAGGAGAACTGTCTTCAACGTTGAGTGAAGGCAGGGCCCGGGGAGGTTAAGAGATGGGTGAGAATATTTCAAAAGAACGAAGGGATGTTTATAATAAGTTAGATGCCTTGCTGAAGTTACATTCTGAGCCTCTTCCCAGCAAAGAAGTGAAAGATTTATTGCTTTGGGTTTTCCGTAATTGCCCTGATGTTGATTTTGACCTTCTTCTTACTAAATCAGTTTGGGACGATATCACAACTAGACTTTATGATCTTGCTTCAAAACGCGATAAGGCGGCGGCTATGTTAATCCCTGCTTGCCGGGTGGTGATAGAATTGTTGAACAGCTCGGTGATTAATGGCGGCTCTCAAATTTTAACTGCGCCACGGGCTCCCTCGCAGTCGCCCCCTCCGGCCGCTTGTGATATTGCACCCGAAAGGAGGGGTGGTGAAGAAAAGAAGGGGGAGCCCTTGGAAGTGATGTATGGTGCCGGAGGGCGGGAGGCCCCGGAAATTACATCTCAGGAAATGACATCTTCAGAAGTGATGAAAGCAAAGATGGATGGCCCCATGACACCTCGGAGGGTTGCCGGTAGCACAGCAGATGTGCAAACTCAGGATGAGTGTTTACCATCAGTGGATGAATCTAATTTAAGCCTTCAAGGTATGAATAGGCTTTCCTCTGCCGATAAGCAGAGAGAAATAAATCTAAGAGAAAAGCCTGTTTTAACAAATTGGAATGTTATACATCGGGAGGTATCTAAAGAGGATGATCTTGTCCCAGCTCGTAAATCATTGTTAGCTTGCCGGTGAGATATGAGAGAAGAGGAGCAAACCCGAGATGGAGGAAGTTCGTGACAGTGTTGTAACAGAGATTAAAAGGGCTGGACTTGAGATTTCTACGTCAAAAATACAGGAAACTCCACCGTGGAAATATTTGGGATGGAAAATGACAGAACAGTCAATAAGGCCACAGGAAATACAGCTTCGAATTAAAGTTCATACTTTACAAGATTTGCAGCAGCTTTTGGGAGAGATAAATTGGATTAGAGTTATTTTAGGGATTACTAATGATGAACTTGCTCCAGTTTTTGATTTGTTAAAGGGAGATTGTGACATTACATCCCCAAGAACCCTCACACCTGAAGCTCTAAAGGCACTTGACAGAGTAACCGAGGCTTTACAGAAAAGACAAGCACATCATTGTGTAGATTCACAACCATTCTTCCTTGCAGTACTGGGGGAAAAAATGCAATTGTATGGTCTTATATTTCAATGGGATGCTTCTGCCAAAGATCCCTTATTGATAATAGAATGGGTCTTTTTGCCTTACAGATCTCCAAAAACAATCTTCACAACGATGGAAATGTTAGCTCAGATTATAATCAGAGGCAGGTCAAGGTTGTTAACTATGGCAGGGAAAGAGTTTGCTATAATTTATTTGCCTCTGAAGAAGCAATATTTTGATTGGGCATTACTAAACTCAGAAGAACTTCAGATAGCATTATTGAATTATCCAGGTACTTGTTCTGTTCATTTCCCTAGTCACAAATTATTTCAGGCAAAATTAAGCTTTAGAGAAAGACCACTGTTAAGTGAAGTGCCTTTGGATGCTGTGACAATTTTTAATGATGGATCAGGAAAGACACATTGTTCAGTGGTAACGTGGCAAGACCCAGAAACTAAAACATGGAAACAGAATATTCAAATAGTAGAGGGTTCGACCCAGGTAGTAGATCTTGCAGCAGTAGTTAGAGCATTTCAGCTTTTCCCGGAGCCTTTTAACTTGATTACAGATTCTGCTTATGTTGCTAATATAGTTAAGAGAATAGAAGGATCAGTTTTGAAGGATGTTAGCAATAATGCTTTGTATCGTTATCTTAAATGTCTTTATACACTTGTGCAAGATAGAACTAATCAATATTTTGTCTCCCATATTAGAGCTCATTCTTCACTTCCAGGATTCCTGGCAGAGGGCAACTCCAGGGCTGATAAATTAACAGTTGCCATAGTGAACACCTTGCCAAATATTTTTGAACAAGCAAAGTTGAGTCATGCCTTTTTTCATCAGAATGCACAAGCTCTTATGAGAATGTTTCGTCTTCCCAGAGATCAGGCTAGAGCAATTGTAAATACCTGCCCAGATTGCCAACTGGTGCAGCCTCCTGTTTCCATGGGAGCAGTAAACCCTTGAGGGCTACAGAGTTTGCAATTGTGGCAAACGGATATTACTAAGTATCCGTCTTTTGGAAAATATAAAAATATCCATCTGTCAGTGGATACATTTTCCAATGCAGTTTTTGCTTCTGTACACACAGGAGAGACAGCAAATCATGTGTGTCAGCATTTTTTGCAAGCTTTCGCTTCCTTGGGGGTGCCTCAAGAAATAAAAACAGATAATGGTCCTGCTTATACAGCCCAGAAAGTAGCCACATTTTTGATGAATTGGGGTGTTCGCCATACTTTTGGCATTCCTTATTCGCCCATGAGTCAGGCAATTGTAGAAAGGACACATCATTCCTTGAAGCGTATTTTAGATCAGCAAAAGGGAGATCTAGCACAAGCAACACCACAGATGCGATTAAGTAAGGCTTTGTATGTTTATAACTTTTTGAATAGTTCTTCTACAGAGCCTGATCCTCCAATATTTAGGCATTTCTCTAATAGCACACACGCAAGATTGAAAGAAAATCCTTTGGTTCTGATTAGAAATCCAGAAACAGGACAAATAGAAGGTCCATTCCCATTAATAACCTGGGGCAAAGGGTTTGCTTGTGTTTCTACAGGTACGGGACCTAGGTGGATTCCTGCGAAGAATGTGAAACCATATCACGCACAGAAAGAAGCTGACAACTCTACGAGTAGAGAAGAGAGTACGCAGACGTGAACTTCGCAGCCCATACCTGCAATCTTTTGTTTTATTGTTAAAGCTGTAAATTTTAGGTTTTAGATTGATGTAAGAGTGCATAAGCAAATGTGTTGTAAAGATCTTTTGGCAAATAATCCTCATTTTTTTATTTAAAGAAGGTATAAAATATTTTTGTGCTTCATCATTAGATGAAGTGAAAGAAAAATTGGGAAATACAAAATACTCTTATAAATTCATTTAGAGATTGAGATCTGAGAAGGAGTCTTTTGCCAAGAGAACTTTCAAGAAACATGAAATTTAATCAAATGTTAAGTTTGTTTTTTGCTTTGTTTGTCTTGTTTGTTTTCAGTGGGATAGCTTTGCTGGTCGATCAACCTAAGACCAATGTTTGGGTGACTTTAGCTAATGCTTCACAGTTGGATACTCTATGTCTGTCTGCCACAACTCCAGAAAATCCATTTTCAACTTGTCTAGTCAATGTTCCAATAGAGAATTGGCCAATCCCAGAGAAAATTGACAGGGCCTTACGAGGTACCTTTGCAGGATCAAAAGTTTGGGAACACTATACTCCAGTAAATATATGGGAATGGTGGACTCCCTATCTTCCTAAAACCTCTGATGAACCTGAAGAATTGGAAATCCTTGGTTCTGTAAAAGTGAAATTCTGTGTTGAGTTCCATTCTACAAACATTAATCAATCACTGATGAGAGATGTTTCTCCATATCACCCTGTCTATAAGAACCACTCCTTTTGGTGTAATAGTACTTTTGTAGTTTCATCTGCACCTAGCTCTATTCCTCTGCAATTACCAAGAGGAATGTTTTTTGTATGTGGAGACAGGGCATGGCCAGCTATCCCTTCAAACATTAAGGGTGGTCTGTGTACTTTGGGAGAGCTTACATTATTTACTCCTAATATGAAGACAATTGCCAACATGAGACACAGACAAAAAAGATCTGCTCCACATCAATATGGACCAGATTGCAAAGATGATTTTACCCCATGGGGCTATGGAAAAAGGCTTGTAACATCTCTTCTTATGCCACCAGTTGCCTCAGTAGTTGCGTTAAAGCAGTTGGATCGGTTGGGATGTTGGCTGAGTAAACAATCTAACGCCACATCCCTTGCACTAAGTGGCCTCTTAGCAGATGTCAAAAATGTAAGGCATGCAACTTTGCAAAATAGAGCAGCCATTGATTTTCTTTTACTAGCCCATGGACATGGATGCAAAGACTTTGAGGGGATGTGCTGTGTGAATCTGTCTGACCACTCAGAGTCTATTTATAAGAGCATACAACCACTTAAAGAGGGTGTGCTGAAAAGTAAGAATCGATGATGGAACTTGGCTGGATAATTTGTTTAGTGGATGGGGTTTAGCATCGTGGGTAAAGAAATGTCTTACAACAGGCCTATACACTTTGGCAGTCATAGTAATAGTTCTCATAATGGTGCCTTGTCTGTTTCAATGTGTACAGCGAATGATTGATAAATCCATCAAAGGAGTTTTTTTGGTGCAGAAAGGAGGGGGAGATGTGGGAGACAGAGGAGTAGAAACTCCTGCAATTAAAGGAGGCTTTGATTTACAACCCTGGAAGAGACTAGGTCTGGCTTAATTGACAGAGATTTGTGGACTTTAAGCAAAAGGATTACAAACTTGTGTTCCTATCATTATAAGTAAAATTGTACACTGGGTGTTTTGGTGAAGGGTTTTAAAATAGAATAGTGTGGTTTTATATAGTTTAAGTTAAGAATGTAGATGGTATAAGAGAGACAACTGTGTGTACATGACATGAGAAGTTATTGGTCAAGACATAGCTGCATTGCAGTGAGAAGTGCCACAGGTGACAGGTCATTAATCTAAAACAAAGTGTCATTTTAAGTATCTATTGGATTAGAAAGTTATAAATTACGATGTAACCCTAAATCTTGTGACTAGTCGCCATTACTCAGAGGTGTTGTAAAATCTCACGCCTCGACTGATGCGTTTGTTATTTTAAACAATAAATTCGTGTAATTGCATAGTCCCATCCCTTAAAGTTATTTTCCTCCGACACGTGAAGCGCAGGAAACGGACAGAGGTTCAAGTGTAGGACCAATGAGAATTTGTCCAAAGAGTTTGACCAGTAGAAACAAAGTGAAACCCATTTGAGTTATATATGTTAATCTTTTCCTCCTGTGGTGAAGTTTTTTGATTAAGTTACCATTCCTAAGATAGTAAGTTTAGTAACCTAAGAACTTCATGGCACAAAGGTGAATAAGTGAACTTGTCAGCACATTTTCAGGACATTTGGGTGTTCTTTCTACTTTGTCATCTTGCTGCGTCATTTTCCTTCTCCAAAGCATTCCTTTGTTTTATGGGAGAGATGGTATTGTGGTTACTTATTACATCTAGAAAGTCCTTTTTTTTCTGTTCTCCCTCCTTAATTTTTGGTTGTTTGTTTTTAAGACAATGGGAGTATTGTACTTCAGCAGGAATTTGTCATTTTGTACATCTTTTTTAAAGGAAGCTTGTTAAGATACCACTGCTCTAAGTCAGAAATATTTTTGGTTATGGTCAAAAATAACTGGTAACTAGAGAGACTGAATTTCACCTGTTATGCAGAGAGCATTCAGTTGTTTGAACTCTAGTTCTGCATTGATGAGCAATCTGTTTGTTTTTTCTGGTTGAGTTGTTAGACGTAGATCACACTGTCAGGTTGTCATGGTTTACTTGGAGTCAGAGCTCATAGGAATGACCAGTAAGATAAAGCAATCTATGAACAGAAAGAGCAGTGTTTTTCCCTTGTTCTTGTTGGATAAAGCCCTGCAAGCTTTCCTTTCATAGTTCATTTTTCAAAGGGGGGAAGTGGACCTGCTCTGTTCATATACAGTCTGTTCAGTATGAGCCCCCTATGACACCAACAACCCCTTTCCTTTCATGCAGTTTTTAAGTATTTCTGCCTTTTAAATTCTTGCTATTTGCCTGTTGTTTGACTGATGGCAACATAACTCAGCCAGCGGCCTCTGGAATGTGTTGCCAACCTGTGAGGTTAAGATGACTTTGAAGAGTAATATTGTTAATGCAAATTTGATTTCAACAAATGCATCTTAGATCAAAACCTGATTTTTGTTTCATTCTATTTCTTAAGTAGTCAGATTGACAATTCCCAGCGATTATGGTAGTATGTTTTCAATTCAGTTATAAAAGGAAGATGAAAAGTTTGACTCTTGAAAACAATTTTCTTCCTAATTTCTAGGGGGTGAATCTGTTGATATAACTTGTCCAGCAGCTAACTTTTCCAGCCATGCTGCTCGATCCATGGGACAATTACCCTAACTGACTGACTTTTCCAAGGGAGAAATCGGGGGGAAGGGGGGAATACTAAGACATCCTTATGATGATTAAAAGTCTTCTAAAGGCTTACCAATGTAGTACAGATAGCATTTTCTACAGGTGAATTTCACTGATTATTTTCTGCTTTCAGTTGGTCCTCTGTTTTAAATCTAAACAATGATTTTGTGAAAAATTGAAGCTGCAGAGAAACAACAAGACCATCTGTCAGACATTGTTTATAATGCAGTTTTCTTACTGTAAGTGACAAAGTTCAGGAAGAAATTCTAGATGAAAAACCCAAAAGCTTTTATTGAAGACCTTGAGGTGCTATCCCTGGCATCAGTTTGGAGGAAAAGAATAAAATCAGGTCCTATAATAAAATAATAGAGGTAACATTCCATTGTCAAGACTTAAGTTTTAGCAATTTTAGTGCAACTGTTTTCTTACTCTTTGCCCTCAAATAATGAAGAATTACACTGAATTATGTTACTTATTTTAGACTGGCTTGGCTAGTTTCAACCTTCTACAGGTATTGTTAATGTGGGGTAGGTCTATGTTTGTGAGCAAATGTATGTTGATTGATTGAAGGAGGAGAGAATGGCATGTATTTATGCATACAGAAGTCTTCTGCATTGCACCTGACACAATGGATATGATCTACTGGTGCTCAGTTGTTCATAATCTAATTTTTCCTTCTAGCAAAACAAAAACTCATAAGAAATTGCTTCTGCAGAACTTCCCAAGGTGAGCGTGAATCCCAGTACAGTCTTCTAGAAAGACATTGCTGCTAGTTTCCAAAGACATCACTCCAAAGGCATTATCAATATTGTTAGGTCCAGAAGCACCAGACAGCATTAAATGCCTTTGGGATCCATGGTGAAATTACAGAACATCAACAGTGTTTACATAACAGAAGTAACTGTATTAACTACTAATGCAATGTATACCCTGAGGCAATATATTCAGACTTGGAATGACTTGTAGAAGCAGCTTTTCATACCATTCAGAGGACGGGGGCAGCCAAAAATAATCTCAGTGACAGTGTGAGTCTGTCACTGATCTTCAAATGTATCAAGTTGTCTCTACTGTTCAAGCCTGTCTCTAAAATAAGGTCACTGAAGACTTTTGAATGTGTCGTTCTGGTTATTGCTTTCCAAGATATGCAGAATCTGCAGTCATGAGAAATACTGTGGGTTGTGCAATATGTCCGTATGGAGTTAGAGCTTGGTCTCCAGCAGGAAGAAGGAAAGGGAGCATGAAACAGCTATAGAAACAAGGACAATTTGAAAACTAAATCACTATAGTGGTGTTGAAATGCAAAATAAGGTGATCAATTAAACCATTGTGTTGTCTGCGCATGAGAAACCTCCTGGGCTCTGCCTCAGCTGGGATGAGCCAGGAATTACAATTTAGAGTATGAGGCTATTTCTGCAAATCTTTTGGAGTGCTTCGTTATTGCACTGCCTTGATTCTAAATTTTCAAATGTGTTGATTCAGGATGGATAAATATTATTTGCGAACCAAGCTTAAGGGTAAAACCTGAAATATTTTATGAGCTATATCTCTGACAATAAACCATGTATAAGTGTTTCTCTTCCTAACAACTTGTTCTGATATAGGGAATTATATAGGGTTAGCATGAAATGAACATGCAGAGAGATATATGTATAGCACTGTGGTCCCAGTCTATTGTATTATTAAGATTTTCTTTAATATTATTTTCTCTGACTCAGGACTATGAAAGGGAAGAACTGGTGTAGAACCAGGGAGTTATTCTGTTCTTATTTTAAGAAGTTAGCCTTTCAAGTGCAGGTACTGAGATTAATTAAACAGTCCTAAAATCCCTTGTGTTACTCCAACCTTTTCAGTTGCATGGTAGTCACCAGAGCCCTGTACTCTTCCAGATGGTACTTTAAACCCCAAACCCCATCTGGGATAAGGATGGGTGAAAAGTGCTCCCAATGCAGCACTGTAGCCATCTCTCAGAAAAAGTCACATTGCAGCTTTTATAAATTGCTGGTGCAATAAGTCCTGCTAATTGTGATTTTACAAAGGAGAAAATAGTGGTAAAACAAACTTACCTGTCAGGATTTTAGCTTGATGTTTCCATTCTGAAATCAGTGTAATGCCCAATATTGTGAGCAGTAGGAGATATCCAACTGCAGGTGTGTGCTATCAGATTTAATTACATTTTTCCTTTCATCTGCATTCACTGCTCTACTCAAGGTAACACACATATTACAGTGTTTAAATTTCCAAAAGATAAATTTTAGGTCATAACTTAAAAGGACAAAATTAACCTCAAATGGCCAAAGTTATTTCCCATAAAACTGCCTTCAAGAATTACAAAGTATGAACCCTACATGTTTAGTATCTTCCTGGTTTTGCCCAGATCTCAATTTATAGCAGGGAAGGTCCAAGTTTAGCAATTTTTCATGAAAAACTTTTTCATGGAAAAAACAGTGTGCAGCTCCCGTTGCTGTGATTTTTTTGGGGTTTTTTTTCTGCTTCATCCTGGTATTGGTTACTCTGAAATGTTCCAAGTATTTCATTGTTTCTTTTAATACATACCATATATAAACTTCAGCTAAGCTGTGAGCTGCAGCACCAATGTTTTTTAATGAGTCAGAAGGAGATGAGATGAATCAATTTATTTCATTATGGGCTTTTTTGGCATTGGTGCTCACACCTCAGTTAGTGGAAACGAGTACACTAATCCATTTATTTCTAGTTTCTATGTGATCTGCCTAAAGACCCTGAAAAGGAATTCATAATATTTTCATTTTTTTAAAATTCCCAGTACCTAGAGCAAATCACCCCAAAAATTACTATTGCACTGTTCTTGCAGTATTTTGATCTTTATAGTTCAAAGTAAAGAGTAAACATGCTATTTGCCAAATGTGTAAAAAGGATACAGTTTTCTTTAATTTTGTTATCTCACACTACTAAATGTTTGCAATGTGCCATCATAAGGGCGCACAAAAATATATGTATTTGCTGTTCTAATTCAATGACACAAAATTCAAGATCTCTGAGGTGAGGTTAAGCAGGAGCCAATGTAGTCAGGGTTGAAATTCAGACACTGCAGATATAATCCATCTCCCTGACACATGCAGTGCCTCATTGTGAGACTGCCAGACACAGTCTGCTGAGATGGGAATGTCACAGAATACCAAAACAGGGGGAGACGCAGTTTTGTTCATCATTGCTTTTATCTGCGAATATCCATCTAGCAGTCTACATGCATAGCTATTGCCAGACAGAGAAATATGAATGCAGCATGGAGATGCAGCAGCTAACACTCAGAAAAGTATATGGAGCATATGCTAGGAGCTCAGAATTACCTGAAGATAATCTGGGCAGTTAATCAGGTTAATTGCTTATCGCTAAGGCAATATTTCAGTACAGACGCTGAGTCACCACCTCAGTTGTCTAGCAGAGATCAATGAAAGGCCTGGTTGTCTACATCTTCTAGTGAATTCTGAGCCTAAATGACAAAAGGGACCCTGAAGGCAAAGAAACTGCACTGTCATCACTGGGGATGCAGGCAGGCAGGCAGAAAGAGCTGCAGTGGCGGAAAGGAAAAAAAAGCTTTTTCAAAAATATCAAGCACTGCTAGTTTTACAATTACTTCTCTGTTATTCCCACTCCATTATACACTTGAAATTTCCATTCTGGGGACAAAGGAGGGAAACCTCTGAACCAGTATATAGGAATTAAGGTTCCAAAATGAGAGATAAAAGTGGTTGTATTTTTCAGTCATACAGATTTCAGTGCATTTTCAAATGCACATGTCAGGCAGCATAATACTAAGTGCTTGAGTGCCTGGCCTGTAGTGGTTTCTACCTGGCATGAGCACAGGCAGTTCTTCTGTAAACTGTTGGGATCCCTGAATAATTATGGCTCTAATCCGAAAAGGAGGAAAGCTTCCAGGGCCCTGAAAAAATACACCCTTGCCACAGACTTGGCAGAAACCAGGTTGACCATATGACCAACAGGGCTGGAGGGACATGACTGTCTGGGTTTATGTCTGGACATATGGCAAGATTTGCATAGTGATTAAATATTGTTGACTCTAGCTTTAAAAGTGTGTTTTTATTTGAAATAGCGCATCCTGTTCTAGGTGTACTGAGCAACGTCTCTGTATAGGCATTTTTCTGCCCAGTTGTAAAAGGCAGCCTTTAGCTAAAAGCACCATCTGTGACATGAATCAGCAGTTCAATGACGCAGCTGAGGAGCTTGGAGCAGTGGGATGGATGGAAGTAAAGGGCATGTTTCAAAGTTAGAATATAACTATTTTAGGGATGCTAATATTTCCCAGGTTTGTGGCAGAAGTGTCATGAGGAACCTGCAAGCAATTAAAGGTTTTGGAGCAGTTGCAGCAGGTGGGCTGTCTGTGAGGGAAGAGGGAGCTAAAAGTTAGGTTAGAAATTTTGGCATTTGTTTAGCAACACACATATATCCCCTCCAGCTCAGTTCCTGTAATAAGTTATTTAACTCTGTTTGCATTGTGATGGTTATCAGTGCCCCCACTGAATTCCCTCCCTCCAGCCCAGTACAAAGCCCTGGCCTTTGCAAAGTGCTCTACACCACTATGGAGCAAACCCAGGGCAGGAAAACTTGCTATTTCAATTTTTTTTTTTGTCATTTCTACTATTACTTGGGTATGATTTCTCTTTACACTGTCTTGCTCTGGACCCCTTGCTTACCTATTATAACTGCAAGTTTCAGGGCTGGAGGGAAACACCATCACCCCACTTCAGTTTCCTTTTTCACTTCTGAGGAGAATAGTGACAATCACACCAACAGTGTAAAGCTGTGCTGTTCTTTGTCTTGATTCTTCCACCTGCACTTATCTCACATGGGCCTGGGATCTCCAGTGATAACAAATTCCCAGGAGCCTCATTTCATATATCTTCAATTTCCTACAGGTGCACATTTTCCCCAAAACCTACTGGCACATTGAATTACTGGGCAAAAAATCAAAGGCTAACCTGCTACTGTCACTTAGAAATGAATTAGACCTATCTATGGTACTACGAAACAAAGCTGAATATTTCATTTGGTCTTCATCTCACATCTGTACATTTTGGGTAAATCTGAATTTTGTTCGGTGTGGAAGAAATAATATATTTCTGCATATCTTGGTTTTGTATTTCCATATCTAGTAAAAAGTGCAGAAAAAGTCTGCATGATATTTCTGAGCAGCTGACAGTGAGAAATACAGGTATCATAAGAGTTTTGCCGTTTTTCTTTTTTTAATTAATTTCAGGGAATCAGAGAAAAATGTTTTAATCCAAATTCTATAGATACAAATCTTTTTATCAGTTCATCATCTTTAGCTTTATCATCAGTTTTTACTTTTGTGATCTATGAAAGGTTCTTTTTGTAGTTTTGCCTCTTGGAAGAGAGTGAACATGTGGCAAATATAATATGTATTTTTTACATATTACATAGGAAAAAAGAATTCTCCATTTTGAAAACTTCCAGTAAAAAATGGCATACATTTTTTTCACAAATAAATGGGTAAGAGTTCCTGTTCTACCAGTTCTGTTAAGCAATTGGTTTTTAACCACTAAAACTCAAGATCCCACTGCAGTTTTTCAAACTTAACCTCAAATTCAACTTTTTTTCATTCTATTCTAAAACTAGACTAAAAGCCTAGTTTTACAATACAAAAAGGAGTTTTGTATTTATAAATAAGAATTAAATTGATATTAAAGTTGCCCTCTAGGGATTTAAATTTTTATACTTCAGCTGCTTCATTAATACAGGGTACGATGCACAGGATATTTTGAGCTTTAATTCTTTAACCATCCTGTCTACCTGTAACACTTTTGACAGAAAGTAAGTACTTAATGCCTTGTTTTGCTTCAACATCTTTAAAGAATAACCTTTCTCTACTAGCAATGCCTTTTCCCATGTTGCTTGATCGTCTGGTAGAAGGGAACCAGCATTGCCTACATATTTATGCACATAAAGTCATACATATGAACCCATAATGAAGTCCAGTTAACATAGGTTTCAGTGTGACTTCTTCATATATTTGAACATGCATTCTAGAAACCCACAGAGATTAGAAATTCTTAAGGAAAAATCAGGCAGTAAAGATATTGCCCAAGTGATATCTTACACCAGGGTGGAACCAGCAGATCCAGTGTACATTCAATAATTTATGCAACCACTCTGTCAAACATTTACACTAATTCTTGGTTCTCACTGTCTAAAGTGTTTTGAAAGTTTAATTGTCAAAACTTTTTTGTTTCTGCTTTATGATCCACATCTCCTAGAAATGGCCTTTAGGAAGTACAGGGATTTCAAGTGGCTTTGAACCTGAGGGAGCTAAATGTACTTGTGTCGTTATACTTCACCTTGGTTGTTTTTGACTCACAGTATTGCTGTTAAACCCAAGTGGACATAAAAAAAAAAATCAAAAGGCTCCTTTTTTTTATTAAGTTCTCTGATGAGAATATGTATCAAGAAAAACTAATTCATCAAAAAGAGAGTGTGATGGTGGGTCATTCTTTGGTTTGGAAAGTTGGGTCCTAAATGTGGTGTGTCAGGTGTGTCAGCCTTCTGAAAAACACATTTGAAGCACCATCTTCCTGCTTGCTTAAGGCTCCTGTATAGTTGCCAAAAAGCTGTGGAAAAGCCAAGAAATTGAAACTGTCATGGAGTATGTTTCACTCTAATTATCACAGTTCATGAAATGTTGGCTGTTTCTAACAGATCTTTACAGATATTTTAATCTGTGCATTTTTGTCTGTCATGTGCAGGTTGTTTGTTGAAGGAGCTTTTACATAAAGAGAGACTGAAAATAGCACCAGTAAAACAATTAATAGTGCTCTAAAAATGCTCTTTAAAATAGTCTTGTCTGTAAGTTATACCTGACAGAGAGAATTGGGAAGGCACACTAGAAACGCATTTGTATTTGTCTTGACTGGCAGTTGATGCTCTTATTTTTGGTATGAATATTGACATGTTTTAATGGTAGGGCGTTGTCTAGGTTTTGTCAGCTGCTGTGTTGCTGCCTCGCAGGTAGCATGAATATGTACCTGTCTTTTGGGGTGACCCCACATTGTTGGGGTTTTTACGCAGGCAAGTACTTGTATGAAAATTAAAATACTCACAGGCTTGACCTTTTTCTGCTAATTGGTTTTCTTCTGATTTCCTCTTGACATTAATTGTTCCACAAAACTACACTGGACAATATATTTAAAACTAATAATAAAACAAGGAAAACTACCTGGAGAGAGTCCTTAATAGAAATAAAGTTTGGAAAATAGTGGAGAGTCAAAGACAAAGCATCAGTCTACTTGTTCTGAAGCAGCTGCTGTGTCACATGAGCCAGCAGCCGCCAAGGCCTTCGACTTGGAGGAATTCTGCCATAATTATCCTGACTCATTACAAACTTCACCTGGCTTTAATTCACCAATATAACCTACATAACATTTCCATTGAGATGTCCTGAGTGTGTAAGCACAGCAGGGATTAATTTGGGGACATCTGAGTTTTTTCCTCCTTTTCTACACTTTTTTCTCTTTTCTTACACTAAAGGGCAACAAAGTTCTTGCCACAAGTAAGCGTAACCATCACATGAACATCAACAGAATACAGCACGTTGTTTTAAAAACAAATGGTGAGTAAAGCAATAATGATTTGCTGGTTATTGTAAAGCTTTGCCAATTTAGCTATTTGCTATGCTCTGAGGATTTACATGGGCTCCTCACCAAGGCTTTAGAAAGACTATCAGCAGTGTGGCATGTTGATTCCTTCCTCTCTCTGGTTTGTCTGTGCATTGACTGTTGCACATGGTTTCCATATGCAGTTGCCTAAAGTACACTATTTTTGAGGATTTCAGCTGATCAGAGCAACTGTAGGTAGACCCTAATGCTGGTTTTGGAACATGATATAAAACTGTGGGGTGTTTTATGCTGAAACATCACTGTTATATTAATTTTTAAAGAAGGTGCTAACCATCTTGTAGTCAAACGTCTTTATGTCTTATTTCTCTTTTCCATCACTTCTGGCAGCTTATTTTGATTTCAGATCTGCATTTTGTGGATGTGAAAAAGGGTTGTTTTTTTTTCTTGAAGTATATCTCAACACAAAGATTTATTTATTTCATAGTCCCAGTTTAAACAAAATTTAAGTTTGAATTGATATCTTAGATTTAAATTCTCTTGCAGAGGACTTAGGATATAGGCATTTGGCACAGCAATTTATGAGAGAGATGTTAAGGGAAGTGTTACTTATATTAATGGATGTTGTCGTTGTTTTAAGAGGTCTGAAGGGTTTTAGTTGTTGAATTTAGTGGAGTTTTTTTTTGTTTGGTTTGGTTTTGGGCTGCATTTTTTTTGGTTTAGATGTTCTATTTTTTTTGTTTGTTTGTTTTGTGTGTTTTTTTAAGCCAGCTGAGGATAAACGTGTATGGGTGCCTAAGGAAACAACAACATTAAAAGTATACTATTTACTACTGAAAACTACCTTGAAACATGCTCTACCTCTCAAATTTGAAATATCTTCATTGATCCTTCCAGTTAATGCTAAGAGCCAATGGTAGCTCACAGAATGGTAGTGCAGAGAGATTAACTGTCTTTATATTTGCATCTCTACTATTTCTATTTGTGGCTCTTCATTGCGTGTATCAGAGCAATTATATTCTATTTTGCACAGTAACATTAGGTTCTTTTAATTAATTATTTAGTAGTTTTAAAAATTTAAGTGTTGGGTCTATTTCTTGCATATATTTGTGGTCCTGATGCATAGAATCACAGAATCATTTAGGCTGGAAAATATCTCTGAGATAATTGAGTCCAACCTTTGACCAAACACCACCTGGTCAACAGGACCACGGCACCAACTGCCACATCCAGGTGTTTCTTGGAGCCACCATCCCTTGAGATGTTTACCACCTCCCTGGGTGGTCTGTTCCAAAGTTAACAGCCCTTTTCATTAAGAAATCCTTCCTGTTGTCCAACCTGACCCTCTCCTGGTGTGGCATGAGGCCATTTCCTCTTGTCCTGTCGCTGGTTGCCTTGGAGAAGAGGCTGACCCCCAAAGCTCACTGAAGTCAGAGGAAAGACTTCGCAGATCTTTCTTTCCTTCATTGTTTTGGTGTTTGATTTTTTTTTCTCTCTCCACTGAGTGGATTGTGAAGGCAGCAAGGTTTTGTTGACAAGTAACAGGATGATTCATGAAAAATTGACAGAAATAAGAGAGACTGGCCCTTGTACTTTGTACCTGATATTTGAGGCTGTAAAAGCACACAAGAATTGAGCCATAAGCAGAAATATGCAAGCAAAATCTGATGACAAGCTGCAGAACAGGTCTGAGGAGTTGTACAGAAGGTGCAGGTCCTTAGAATCTCCCCAACCAGGTCCCAAAGACGGGCATCCTTTTGTTGGGCTGGCACACTTGGCTGCTTAGGAAGGGTTTGTTAATTCACTGAATACCAAACCAAAAGTGCCCAAATGAGAGAATGCCAAAGGTGATCAGCTTGCCAAAAGGTTTTGATTTCAAATATATGTCTCTAGAATGGTGTGGACTTTAAGGAGAGGAGGAGCTTTTGTATAGCTGAGACACCAGCACCAGGTCTGTAGCTGCTTCTTGTTCTTGCTCTCTATTCCCCTTGTTTTATGTTTTATGCTCAGCAGTAGCCATTAAAATCTTTCCTGTTGCTGTCAACCTTGTAGTAATTCACTGTGCACTGTGACATTAAAGCTGGAGAATACTGAAATACAACTAATTAGGCCAAAGAAAGAATAGTGAATATTTTCGTAGTTGCTATTGCAAATGGCTGTTGCAGATAGAAGCAGTCTTAAAGTTGCAAAAAATTGTTAGGGCATATTCTCACCTCTTTCTACTCCCTCTCCTAATGTGAAAATTGGCATTTTTGTACTCACACTTTACATGAAGCAATTTGTTTTAAATATAGTTATACTTATCTGACAAATATATGTATAAATGCATGTATAAAATGTTCACAATTATTTCAAATTATCCCTAATAGAAATCTGGTGTTACCTGAAAAAAACTATGAACACTGTTATTTTGAGTGCTTTTCTTGAAATTTTTTTTATAATAATCTGCTAAGAGAACTGAGAAATTGAAACAATTTAAGAAAAATATAAAAATATTTTAGCACTGATTTTTTTTCTAAATTTCTATTTTCAAAGACAGATAATCATTTGTAGAGACTGTTCTGATGGTGGTCTCTTGTTAGGAGGGTATCTGTGGGGCAAAATGGATTTGCATACAGGTTAAAATTTATATTGAAAGTAATTTTGAAAGGTATTTCTATGTATATTTTGGTGCCTTATTCCTAAAATGTGCTAGATGCTAACATGTCATATATATTCCTGCTATTTTCCCAATTAAAATAAGTATTAATTTTAAAAAATCATGTTGTCTTTGTTTCTATGACTAACTTTATTTGAGAAAATAATATTTCTTTGTGCATCATGATGCAGCACAAGTTCCTCAGAGGTGATGCACTGTTTCTACTGAAGAACAGGTAAAGGCAAATACTGCTCTTTACCTCCAAATTTAGCAGACCTTTGGCAGGTTCCTTCTGTTCTGTGGGACAGAGACACCTTGGAAAGATTGAAGAGGCACCATGGGGGTGAGCATGATAAATTAATAAATCTTTTCTGGTTCCTCTTCATTCAAGGTTGTTTGTTAGAAGCAGGAGCATGAGAGACTGTTCAGGGCTGTCTGCAGAAGATGCTGAAAATTAGGTAGAGACTGACCCTGCAGAAAATGTAGAAAAGGTGGGGGCACAGTCATGTGAAAAGGCTACCTGCAAAAGTAAGCATGTGGCTTGACTACATTTCATTCCATGTCCTAGTTATTGCTGGATCGTCTTGGAAAACCATCAGGTCACAGAAACAAGTCAATGATGAGTTACAATTTACCCCAAGCTCCATCAGCAAGAACTTAAAAATAAATATATAATTTTTTTTAAAAAAGAAAGTTCAGCTTTTTTTAGGTATTTGGTTTGTTTTGCTGAGGGAAAGAAGGCAATCAGGAACAAAGGCACTGCAGTTTAGTGGCATAAGCTTACTTTGTGGAAGTGTACAGCTGTAAAAGTGGCAATTGGGAAAGCCATTTGAAGAGGGAGAGAAACTGAAACTGCTTAGGGAATAAATATATCCATAGCAGGTAGAGACTGTGCTAGGGACATCCCAGCTGTTAGTTATATCCAGGAGCAGAAATAAACACACATTTTATGGATCAATTAAAAGGTTTAGTAAAAAGCACTGGGGTTCTTTTATCTAATCCTTTGTGCACCATCTAGATCTAGTTCCCAAATAGTCTTAAGAGAATACAAACCATCTTGCAAATTCCCTTCTGATACTTGTGGGTTTCAGGACACTTAAGCAGAGGACACATGCCCTGGGGTCTGTCACGACTCTGAAAGTATTTTTCTGCTTTTTCCTGTGTGTAATGGCACATGATCTCAGACATTTATTTTCTTTTCCTCTAATGAATGTTCCTTTCAGAATAATGTTTGAATAAGGATAGAAGCAATCACTTTTCCTTTTTTCTTTTGTTTCTAGGGTTTTTTTTTTTCTTCTCATCAGTGATTCTTTTCTTCCTTTATTATTTATATAATTAGCAAGCAGGCAGCACAATAGGCCAAAATGTCTCTTAACATCATAAATTGAGAAATTCATCACCAGCTTATATAGTTTCTACTCATTCTGTTGGCTATTTGTTTTATTTCTGAATTACTTTTCTGTTTTTAGAACTAAAAACATGGATAAATTCCTGTAATTATGCAGGAAGATCCCAATTTTTTTCCGTAAGAATTTTTTTTCCCCTGTCCCAATTCATACTTTCCCTACAGTTAATGAAAGTTACATGCAGAATATATTCCCAAAGGATTTACTGGAAAATTTGACAATGCTAAAATAAACAGAGGGTTGTGGCAACATGCTCTGGTGAAAATAAATGCTGTCTCTGTTAGCTCAGCTGCTTGGGTGCAGGAAAGCAGTTCTCTTCCAGAGGCTCTTGTCAGATGCCTGTAGGGCTTTGGCTCATTTACCATTTAACCTTTCCACTGTGCTTGGCAGAAAATCCACACCACTGCCAAAATGTGATCAGATATTGAGGAAGTCCAGGTCCCTTCCAGTCTCTTGCCTTTGCTTGAGGAATCTGAATCAGGGCAATCCAACGTGGATTTAAGGCATGTGCAGAGAACACAAGTTTAAGTAGGGATTGTGGCTATGTATAGAACACACATTTGTCTTATTTTTTCTGATCATTTATAGTGACTTTGTTTTCCTCCAGAGACCAGCAATTGTAAACTGTAACCTATAAGATCTTGGGGAAGGGAGCAGAGATTGAACCTTCCTGGTTTCCATTCAGATGCACTTGGGCTGCTCAGTGTTCCCAAGGAGTAGCTGAACGATGTAGTGGAACTGGGCATTTGCTCTGGGCATGCTGTGACTCTCTGTACAGATGGTATGTATATGCTGCCTCACAGAGGTTACCTCTGTATCCTAATCCAGTCATTCCAGACTCAAAGACCGGGATTGTTTTATTTTATATTTTTATGTTGTATAAAAAAGGCTGGTGTTGGAGGCTGAAACAATGAAAAGTGAAGAAAGAAAAAAGAAATAATGAAGAAAAATATTGTTGTGTCATTTTCAAAGATATTATTCTCCTTCTTTATTTCCTTTCTACCTGCAACACTAATGTGTAATGAATATACTATTTCGGTGAAATAGATTTTCTTTACCTACTCAAATATACCGAATAAGTCAGAGTTGAAGTTGATACAGCCAGCCTGGGGTTTTTTGTTTGTTTGTTTGTTTTTTTAATCTGAGATAGACAGCAACACTGTCCTAGGAATCTTGTTGGCAAATTTTTAGCATTTACAGAAAAAATGGATCCTTTTCTGTTTCAGCAGTGTTGCAGGGCTTTGCTGTAGTTCTGCTGCCACAGTACTACGTGCTGATATCTAGCTCAGTAGATAGCAGGAGAAAAGCCAGTGTATTCATGGAAACGGTGCTTTCTCAGACAAGAGATAATCAGCCTAGTGTCAGTGTCATGCTGCAATCAGACTCTGACAAGGTTTGCAAATATCTTGAAAGGAACTGCTCATCTTCAAATGCTGTAGCTCAAAGCCCAAGTGGAACAAGCCCCGAGTTTGCTGCATGTCAGCTGCAGAGCTCTGTTGATGAGCACAGCACGTATAAACAGAGGCCACTGCTATCATCACTGGCAGGAACAGCCAGATGCACTGGGCTGGTCGACTACTTAAAATCTTGCTGCATAACCACAGAAACTAAAAATGGAGCTTAAAAACCCATTACACAGCTCCAGAGCCATAGACTGTCTTTTTAAAGCTTCAAGGCCATTTTTAATCAGTGCCAAAGACTTTTTTTAGACATGTCTGTTCTCAGGAACTTCTGTCTGGTTTTTACCATTCATGAGAACAGAATGAGTCCTGGGGAGGGATAGGGCGTAGGACAGTGGTTCAAGCAGCGGGATAGTCCCTCCCAGCTCTGCCACAGATGTGCATGCTCTGCAACTGGGAAAGTCATTTGCTCTCTTCGTGCACTTATTTTTCCAGCTGTGAAATGGGGGCAATACCTCATCTATAACTGCAACACAAGGCCTTATTCATTAATGTGCTCCCAGTGCATTTTAAGCTCTCTGGGATGAATAGCGAGCACCCTGCAGGAAAAAAAACAGCCAGAAGGATAAAATATAGTTTGTTATGTGCTGGGCTATCTCTCTGGATACTGTGGTTTTGAGGCAAAGCAATTTGCTTTTTTCTGCTGTAGTCTCTCCTATCTTTGAGGATTAAGGGTTTGGGGAAGGCTAAAGCAGGATTCTCCATGCATTGGCAGCTCTGCCACCGTTGTGGTATGGTGAAGCCAGTCTGCAGTGGAAGGGCCATGTCATGCGCATTACACCTGCTTTCTGTGGGTCTAAAATGACTTTCATAATGGGCCATACTGAAATTAAAACATGTCATAGCCAGAAAGGACCTAATCTGCTGTTGTCTGCACCTAGGGCTACAGAATCTCTCCCAGTGGTGTTGTGCAAAGCCCCAAAAGCCTGTCTTAGATGTACATTTACTTCCCTGGTGTGGAGGGAGGCAGTGGCAGCCTGGCTGGCATGTAGGGCAGGGAAGCCTTTGTCTTCATCTATGAAACACAATCAGTATTGCAGTTTGAAATGGCAGACTGTAATGCCACTATTTGACAATTTTAGGCAACGAGTCAAATATAAAAGACAAAAAAAGAGCCCAGCAAGTAAAATTTTACATGAGGTTTGATGTCCTGCTTTTTTTTAAAGACAGTGTTTTCCCTTTTCTCTATACTTCCCTTGCAATGTTAAATACGGAAGTTACGCAGTGAGAACATTTCTTTCTCAGAAAAACATAAATCCCCTAAGAATCACATAGAGAGAAGCCTCTAAACCAATGGGGTTTTTGTTCTGCAAGCTAATTAGTAGCTTTTTATCTTATAATGAGCCCTGTGGGTCTGCAGTTGGTCGGTATTTCCATTTGGGCACATTCACAGGTGGAAGACCTTCCTGGAGCTTGCCAGGTTCCCAACTGAATCCCCTAGATCCTTGCTCAGGTAGAGCAGTATGATGAGAGAGTGAGTGCATTTATTACCTCAGTTATAGCTGTGCTCTCACACTCCATCAGTTCTTAGAGTCTAAAAGGACCAGAGATTCCACAAAGGCTTCCAAGCCAAACAGAAGGGACGCACCCTCCAAGAGCAGTGGGAATGTCCAAAGCCCCATGGTCACTCACAGGATTGCAACAGGTGCAGAATCCATCCTTCTGTTCTGCTTTGCAAGTTTGCAGATTTAAAAACCTGTATTTAAAATTTTGCCCAGTACTTTCTGTTAGTTGTAGAGCCAATAACACTCAGCATCAGGCGGTCTTGGAAAGAGGTTAATAGACCATATCCCAGGACTTCATTGCCAGATCCCGGAAAGTCTGAATTTTCATACCCTTGCAGGTCACACTAATTTTCAGTAATTGTGAGGATTTTAGTATTGTTATGATAATTTAGGAATAGAAAGTAAAAACTGACATATGGAGTCTGGTTCAAATAAATTAGAAATTTGTTCCTGGAGACCTGTTGCAGTGCTAGGTTTGGTTTAGCAAGCTGCAGCTTTCCCAGAGAGCTCAGCGGTGTTGCTTAGGGCAGAGCAGCCATTTCTGCCCTCCCGTAGTCCTTTTTGGATGGCCCCGCACTCTTGCTCCGGCCAGCTGTCAGCTCAGCAGCACAGTGATAGCAAAGGAAGCGAGAAGGGTCTCTCCATGAGGGCTTCCGAGGACCTTCAATGTTACATCATGCTGTTCAGGTGGCTCCCAGAGGCAGAGAGACCTCGTGATCCCAGCACAGGGGGGTTTTCTCAGGGGCTCAGGGGCGGTCCATGGGCAGAGTTGGGGTACAGGAACCAATAGGGAGAGCCTGAGGGAGTGGCCAGGACTAGGGGCAGGGGAAAGTGGGGGGGGAACAATGTGAAAGGCATTTAATAAGTGAATCAGTGGGAAATACAACACCACAGAGACTTCCCTCTGAAATAATTGCAAGACATAATATTCCACTTTACAATTTCCAGCTTTTGTTTACATTCATGAATTATGGTGAGACTGCAGCTCCAGGTCTTTATAGTGAAACAGATCAAATTTGATTCTAAAATAAGGAACGACATAAAGATCTGGACTAAAATTCATTTAAAAGAAAGAAGTAGTACCCTAGAGAAATTAAAATCATAGTTAAAGCTAGTTCAAACAAGCTTTACCGATGTTTTTCTGTGATTACTGGTGTATTTAGCTTTTTATATATTTATGCTGAAAAATACGATGTTTCTTTCTGAACAATTGAATGTCATTGAATTTTGTCCATGAATAAATTAATCTCTTTTCAATAATCTATCCCTGCTAGGACAGTACCATAACAGGAGACCTCAGCTTTTGTGCATGCTATGGATCTTGTCTGGCTCAGGAGAGCAGATTAAACATCTTTGTTTTACGTGTGTTATTTTCCTGAAGCCTGAAGGACTACCTAGTTATAAATATGCAGGGAAAATCTGTTCCAGTACATATATACCTTCTCTGCATTATATCTCTAATAGAAAATGATTGGGAACTGACATACACTGACCTCCAGCAGGTAATTATCTGATAAAATTGATACTTCACTTCAAAATGCCTAAAAAATTATACTGTCAGATTGATGTTTATTCCTAACAGCATTCTGGAGAATTTCCCTTGATCTTAGATCAGTCCATTGTCAGATTCCTTAAAGGCCACATCATTTATAAATGATATGAACTGCAGATGTATAATTCATGTGGAACATAAGGCTTAAAACATTTGTATTAAAAAGGTAAGGTGATCCTATATTAAATCATATTTATGGCCTAATTTTAAAGTATGGAATCCTTCTGACTGAAGTTTAGCACTTCTTACTTTTTATTTTTTAGAATTTATTTGAGAAAGAGGTAACTGTGACAATGATGTTGGCAGACAAGTGCTCTCTTTCTAAAGTCCTTGTGTTGATCTGTCATATTATTTTCCATTAGCTCCCCCTATGCTTTCTGCAGATTGCTTTCAGCCATATTTTTACTAACTGTTTTTGGAAGTGCAAACTGCAGATTTCACCATCATTGTTTTGACATTGCAAGCTCAAGGTTAATGGAATTTCTTAGTGGATAAAAAGAAAAATAACTACATTTTAACTTAAATCATCTCGTGGGTATAGCCAAATTGCAGGAATCCTAGAAACCATTACCATTAGAAATATATATTTTAAAAGAATATTCTGGATATATTTTGCTATTTTTTTCTTCCTTCTGATTAAGGTCTAAAAAACACCTAAAATTTGCATTTCTTTTCCTACTGCATAAGCCCAACTTTGTTGCTATCATCTCTTCTCAAACATCTTTTAATAAATTCTGAGAAGTATGACAATGGTATTTGGTAGGATTATAATATTTTTAAAACCTTAGCCTTGATCTCAATATTACACTTTTATCAATAGAAATAGAAAGTAAAAATTGACATGTAGAGTCTGGTTCAAATGAATTTGAAGTTTGCTCCTGAAGACCTCTCTCTAGCAAAACATAAATATTTGCCACTGTCTAAGTTCATAAATGACCTTAATTGTTTAAAAGCCATGTCTTTAATTACACTTTTGAAGACCTGCAAGCATTTCCTAATATGATACTGAGCAGTGTTTTGGCAGAATTCTCTCTGAGATTTGTTTTCTTTGAAGTTTTAGCTAGAGTTACGTTTGCTGTCCTTTAATAATGAAGAAAAGTAGCAACAGTAATTGTTTTCTTGTAATACATGATGGACTTTTCTTTCCACTTTGCCTCAGTAATGGGAATTGTCTGGAAGTTTGCTTTTATAGTTCATGGGTGCTAGAAGTTAATGATCTTAAGTGAAAACAGGCAAACTTTTGGGTGCTTCAGAAGCGTCTTACCTGAAAAACTTTTGATGCAGTTATTTCATCCCCCTTTAGGCACTTGCTCTCAGCACACACAAGTGGGCACAGAACAGCCCCATTGCTGGAATGTAGCTCTCTAAGCGGGGGAAAAGCCGGGCTGCTGCTACAGCTCCCAAACTGACCATACAACTCCTTTAGTGCAGGAGGAATTTTGCCACTAAAAAATTTTGCTTTCCTTCTTTTCCCCTTTACTCTGCTGTAAGTCTTGCTTCTCCTTGTTCCCAGAACAAGCAAGCACCTTATTGTCATATCTTGCTCTTCCATACCATGCCCAGTGTGCTGTTTTCTTGCTTTCCTCCTTCTTTACTCCTTTGCCACATGTTACCTTTCCTCACACATAAGCAGTGGCTATGGAGTACTGTTTAGTCATTAAGATACTTTGCAGAAGTGCTTCCCAGGTGACAATATCAATAATAACAACACTAATTTTAAGGCTGAAAGTTTAGTATTTTAAAAATGTATTTCTCTTTTCCTAAGTGTCACTACTGCATTTGTAATTTGACTGTGCTACCGAGCAATAATACTGGGGCTAGAAAAATATGCAATATGTAGAAGAACCAACAACAGACTTGCCGTGACCTAGCTTTTATAGGTGTGGCATTTCTACCATTCCTCTTCAGAAAACTCTTCTCATTCATTGTCCCTAGTTTAGGATGGGAAGCCAAAATTTTTGAAGTTACTTTGTTCAACTTCACCATCAAATTCTTAATCTGCCTCAGTAATTTCCCTCAATATGATTATTTCCTGAAACAGTAACTGAAATACGATAGCAAATAAAAAAAAGGGGAATGTAGCACTGCATGTGTTTATTAAAGTATGATCACATCAGATAACCTGATATTTTCATTAAATTAGGACTTTAAGTAACTGATTTCATAGGCAAGGAAAATGTTAGATTTTAGTCTGTGGGGACTTTTGTAAGGAATTTGAAATGGTACTATGCAGAAAATTAGCTTTGTTTAAGAAGATGGAGATAATAAGCAGAAATTTGAGATCAATAACAAATTGTCAAAAGTTTTGGTCTTAGATCTGAAGAAGTTTACCAATGAAGTTCCCTTAGGATCACTCCTGAGGTTTTTCTTACTCACCATTTCATTAATATTTTTCACATAGGGAGCATGCTAGTGACAACTGTTCATGATGTTAAGTGGTGTTGACGGTATACTGGAGAGCAAAGATTTCATTCATACTGGAAGAAATTTCGTACTGGATGAACTGGATAATCCCAAGGAATGGCAATACATGGGAAGAATAGACTTTTTCACTGCAAGAAGGTTGTCTTTTTGGGGCCAATATAAAAAGAATTCCCATTTTCAGGTAGGAGTGAACCATTTGGAAGTGATGAAAAGTATGTGTGCATATAGTTTTGGGGACAATTATGTGCTGGCCTTGTAGTACAACTACAAAATAGGGAAATGGGACTCCAAGGGTTACAAAGCGAAGGGCTTGCTGTTGTGCCTGGAAAAATTTAACTCTGTTGTTCAAAGACCTGTGAGATTTAACTTGAAGTAGCATTGAATCATCTAAAATAGTTAGAATTTCAGCTGTGTAATTGACAGAGAGGACACAATCACCAGCAGTCTTTTTATTTTTGGAAAACAGTGAAAAAAAAAGTGATTTACAAGAAGCAAAATTGGCAGTTTTCTGTGATGCTTGTGAAAGGCACCAGATGAGCTGAGCAGGTTCCTATGGAATTACACTCTCAGGACAGACATGAAGTGGCACACACTGGTTTGGTGTGAGTCTTTGCAGAGTCTTCACTCACCTTTGTTACCATGCCCCGACCATTCCTGCTCTCAGAGAACAGGAATGTTCTGCTTCAGTCTGCTCAACCCAGGTCTTGCCACAGGGCTTTATGAACCTCTTTCTAAAGTGTTACCTCATGCCTGCAGAACTAGACTATTTTTAATAAAGGTTTTAATTACAGAGATGTGATAATATTATTTTTCCATGTAAAACAAGTAAATACAGACTTATATTTTGGTGCTCCTACAAATGTGTTCTTTGTTTCTGCCTTTATACAGGTGACTACACAGACTGTAGGAATGTGAAAATAATTTAATTTTCAAGGCCATTCTTCTCCTTCTGATCTCTACTGCAAATATTGTGATCAGTGCTGCTTTTTGTAGTAATTTTCTACTGGGAGAAACAAACAGGTGACCCAGGAGATAATATTTTACTAGACCCTGATTCAACACTACAAATTCATTTATTTTTAGGCTGCCAATCACTATGATCTTACAACTTTCATGTGGTTTGAACAAAAATATTGCTCTCCGCAGCCACAAATCTCTCATAAACAGCTCCGTGCCATCTAGTGTGTTTTGAGGAAAAAAAAAAATGTGCATATAGAGAGAATGAATACAGGTGTTTTCCCAGTTCAAATGAAGTTAGCATAAGTTAGATTATGTACTTAAACCCATTGTAGTTTGTACTTTCTTAAATGAGACACTTTACATTTTGGGAGATGTTGCATCACAAGCATCCTTAGGTGTCTTACCCCTCACTGATGAAGTTGAGCAAAATGCAAACCATGAGGGGAAAGTGAGGAGCTGGTGTTTGAGCACCTCTTGCAGGCATCTTTGTGAAACAATTTCAGAGTCAGTTCACAAGGGGGTCACTGGCTGTTCTGCTCTTTTGAATGTGCAAGGGTGATGTAAACTTGAAAGAGGAAAAGTTGAAGAAAAATGGTGTATTGTCTTCCCCCTGCCCCAGCTCTCTTTCAAATGATAAGAGAGGAATCATCAGTTTCTCTGGAACTAGCCTTACTTCAGTATTAAATCAGACAGAAATTTTGGCTGTTTACCCTGGAGTGGGCAGGGAGGCCATCTGGTTCTGCCAAGAATAAATCATAGATGGTGATAATAAGATTAATATTAATATTAAAGCATGCATTCCAAAGAGCAACAGCATTCGGGTTTGCATCACCACCAAGAGACAACATGTCAAGCTGGCTTTTATGGGATGTTCCTCCAAATGAAACTATCAGGAAATACTCCATGGGTGTGGGAAAGACCACACTGGATGAAGTGAAGTAAATAAAGCTATTTTGTTGAAGTCTTCATGACTTGAATAAGCATGTGTTTGGAAGACACAAACAGATGGGCAAAGTAACAATTGTTTTCAATGCAGGTTTGAATCTGCTTATGGTTTATGCTTTTTGGATTAGCTTTAAATGAGCAAAGACTCTATCTTTATCATCATAATTATTATCCTTTTTCATCATTCTGCACTTCCTCCTCCGTGACTAACAATTCCTAAGTATAGTTTAAGAGGGAAAGGGGCCTTTTCCCTATCTATATGGAGAGGAAAATCTGCCAAATTCTCCTAAGTGTAGCTTAAAGGAAAGGAATTTTGATGGAGAAGGAATGGGTAAGAACATTAACATAAAAATAACATTCTTTGCAGCAACCCCTGCAATGATGGAAAAAGAAAATATACAGATAAAATACTTTGATAGTGAAGGACCTGGGCTAACAGCAAATTGACATTGTCACCATCATCAAGAAGAGTTCATCCTGCTGTTGTTGTACAGTACAAAGAAAGTCAGGAATGATAAACATACCCTATGTTTACAAATCAATTACTTAAATTAAATTCCTTTGTATCTCTTCACTTTTGTTCTCACCTCTTTTTATTCACCGTCTTCCATATGTATATTAGCAGAGACATGCATATCTGGGGTTTTTTTCCCCCAATAAGGCTTGTTTTCAGTGGAGAAGTTATCCCTGAATGCATTCAGCATTCATAGACTTAATATTCCCATAACTGATAACAGATTAATTGGAGCTAAAGTGCTTTCTTCCCCGTTCTCTCAAACACACATGTGACAGGATATTTCTTTAAAGTATTTTAAATATTGCTTTCATAATTTTAGGTCTTAATTATCCTAACTTTATCTGTGCTCAGAAAAAGCTACTTCTGTGAACCTCTGGATAAACCAACAGTGACACTTCCGTGCTTGTCCCTCTCCTTTGCTTTCTCCTCCTCCTTCTACTTGTTCTGGGATCCAGAGGCCATTCAAGGAGGAAGGGGAAGACCAAGAGAAGAGAGGCTTTGAGGAAAAGTCGGCTTGTATCAGAATATACTAGGACTGTTCCTTAATTTAATTGATGAAGCGGGAGCTGAATTCATTAGGACATTTAGCCTCTACCATATGTGGAATAAAAATTCTTTTCCCCACTCTTTTTATGTCTTAAAATTATAATCTTCTACTTCATGTATACATGCAGTGTGTACTCTTATGAGGATAAACCCTTTCTTTCTTTTTTATTTTTCACCCTGTTAGATTGGGTTTATATCTTCTCGGCTCAAACATTCCTTTGAAGCTTCTGCAATCAATATGAAATTACTTTCTACTAACTGAAACAATATATATATGAAGTGAGTATAATCTGAGCACAATACATTGTTCTAAGCAGCAGCAACTGCAAAGTATTGTTTACTGCAGCACAAGGGAAGTGATTAGTGCCTATGGTATCCATTCAGCTGGTATTTACTCAAATAGTGTTAAGAACACTTTAGCCAAAACCAAATTTGAAAGGCCAAACAGGAGAGTAAGAGTGAATATAAAAGACATGAGAGAGGGAGGGAAGAGGAAAGGCTGACAAAACTAGGGAAGTGAAATGGATAGACTTGTGAAAAGGGGAGGCAGACTAAAGAAGATGGCTGGCAAGGAAAAGGAAGGTGAATGGGAAGAAAGAATAGTTTTTATGTGTATGTTTGAAATAATGTTTGATGCCATGTTTATTTCAGATACTATTCCCTTTAAATACACATAGACAGGCTTATATTACACAGAATTGAAGTGGTGCAGTGAATGCCTAAAAACATCAGTTAATATAACTTTTGCTATAAATTTACAGAATCCTAAATTCTTACATAGAGAAAATGAGGTGACACAGACCTGTGAAAATTAAGTGGAAGGAATTAATGTGGAGTCTGTATTTTCTGAGAGACTTTTATTTCAAGATGCAAAATCATTCTCGTAATGTACAGTTTTCCTCCACCACTTCACTCACCCAGTCCTAGCATTTTGCTACTGTTTCACTGCCTTCTCACAGGCTGCTGTTTCCTCTTTGCTTCTGACAGCTAGACCCCGTGGTGGGATCCCATGAACTCCCTTAAAATGCTGGAATGGGAGAATCCACGTTCTCTGCTTTCATAGTAATGCGAGCTTGCACGTTACGTGAAGATTTAAAGAGCCCTTTGTACATGCTCGTCATTAATTCAATCCATCAGAAAATAAACGTGCATGTGAACTCTATCCTATTACATTCTGTGGGGATTTTAATCTGGAATATGCTGGTAAAATCTATTTGTATCTTTGAAATTCCAGTGAAAATCCTCTCTCCTGCATAACTGGTAGTACCAGTTACCAATTATTTAAGGAACTAGGTACTTTAATCATAACAGCTAACTACTTTTGTGACTTTTTTAAGGTCTCTCCTAGTTATGTCCTTTTTGAAGATAAGAAGTAGGGCTTATACCAGCCCACAAATCCTGGAAATTAATTTCCTGAAAGATCTCCCATAGATGCATTGAATTTTTTGAACAACATGTTTAGAAACTGCCAGCATTCTAGGTGTTAAATAGCATTCTGGTCATTGATAAAGCTTCCACTTATAATTGTACAAGGTATACATGCTAATAAATAATGGCTGAAGCCTTTGAAAATACAAACCTGTCTGTGTGAATTGGGGCTTTGTGCAGAATTGTCTCATAACATGTTGTGCCACCTATTTTTATCCTCACCTCCATAAGCAACATTCAGCCAAAGTCTAACAAGGTGATTTTTTGTTAGGTGGTGTCTTGCTATTTGTATTGGGGGTTGTGGGTAGTTTGTAACTGTCCTGCAAAGTGATGATCACATGGTGATTGGTCATGGGAATCTTGTTTGTGCAGGGCTGGGAGAAACCACTGGTTGATTTGTAAAACACCCACAGAAGTTCAGTTGCTCAGTTGCTAAGACTGCAGAGAGGAAAAAACCTGGTTTGGTCCTCCTGGAAAGCTGACTTATTTTTATTTTAGTTAGTTTTTGTGGCCATGTATACCCTCAGGCAAAATAATGAAAGAAAAGGAGAGAGTATCTGAAATTTACCCTTCAAAAAGCAATTTAGTTGGAATAATTGTTAGTTCAGTGCCAGAACTAAGGTTCAGAGAGGGAAGCAATTGGCCTCCATGTGTATGTGTAAAATTTGGGGTTTTGGGGATGTAATTTTCTTTCTTAATGGATACACATTCAGTAAAATGCCAGTTTAATGAAGGGAGAATTGTAAACAATTATATGTTTAGAGCTTCTCAAAGATTTTTTTAGGTTGAGTCTGTGGGTCAAAACTAATTGTGATGACTAGGAACAGGTTAGATTTCTTTTTTTGCCTTGCCAGTGTTGCTTCTTGAGCTTACCTAAATATTCCTAGGCTGACTCTTATCCTGTTCTCAACTGAACAAAAACTGTTTGTAAACCAAACATGTCAAGTACATCAGATTTTCACTCTCTTTCTGTGTCTATGCTTAATACTCAAGGAAAAGAATGGTATTGTTTCTGAAACAGGATTTTATTTCTTTGTAAAGATTGTTATTTGAAGCTGCTCTGGATTTGTAGAATTGGGGAATCAGTTAGTGGCCAGAGTGAGGTTAAATGGAGCAATAAATCTGAAGTTATGATTAGGCATGCAGACTGAGTTTCTTCAGAGCAACATATGCAACACAAATATACAGCCTCTATAAAATGGAATGGGAGCTGTGTAGTTGCAACTCCAGCACAGTTTTGAAGGTTTATGGCACTATTTTAAATCAATCTTGCAATTCTTCTGTTTCTTTTTGCTACAGCTGATCACAGGCTTATTTTCCTTTGCAAGTTGTGATTGGCTTCAAACCTTCCAGAGCCTTCTACATTCTGGATCAAATTTAAGATGTAAAAATACGTAACTTTTGAAATGCCATGGCTTTAAGAACAGTAAAAGACAGAGGGTAGGAATGAAAACAAGGTCATGATCTGGATTAGCCATGCTTTTGATATATGAAGTTTATTTCAGTAGTTTGGGCCTCTTTGGAATGGAGACTAGAGAAATTCACTGGGTTTTTTTTCAAAAGGTCCCATTTTCTGCAACTTCATTCTGGTCTGCTTTCTTCCTGTCATTGTCTCCTTGGTCTCAAGAAAGACTACCTGACTTGTTTATGTAAACATGATGACAGAATTTGGACAAACAGGAAAGTAAGGAAATCGCTATGTTCTCAATCTAGGAGAAAGGCAAATATATTCCATATTTCAAGCAACATTTGGCTTTAATAATCATTCTACAAAGGGAAGAGACGTTGCCCAGACAGAAAGAAGCATTCATGGGGAGAGAATCAGAAACGTGGAGAAGGTATATTCAATCCTTTGAGATTTATGTTTGCAAAAGTTAGCTGAAATGGAAAACAGAAACTACATATTGCTGGATAATTTTTTAATAGCCGTAGCTTAGCCAAATCCCTAAGGTTACAATGTTTAAAGAAAATAAGCAACAAAAGAAATAAAATTAAAACAAAATACTCTCAAGTGCTCTGTAAAACAATCTTGAAGACTATCCAGAAAGTACATCTGTTGCTGGATGATGGAAAAGTACATGATAAACAACAAAAGAGCAGTGCCACTGGCATGGAAGGATACATTTTCAGATAGTAAAGATAAAGTTGTGAAACAGTAATACCTTCTTCTCGTGTTTGTAGAATTCAGTGCTTTAAAGGATAAAACCACGAAAAAATAAAATCCCTTTCAAGGTGGAGAAAACCAACACACAGGCACAATCTACATAAGATGTGTATGAGAGCCCTAACACCGCTGGAAATTGAACCAAAGTCCCCTATGCCCAGACTGGTGCCTCATCTGATAGGTCATATCTCTCCACAGCATATCGGGGCAAAGCTCTGTCAAGCTTTTTGTAAGTGTATTTACTTATCTGCCTTTTCTTGAAGATTAGAGCTCCTGGAGAGAGAATGCAGAAGTGTTTTTCTTTCTGCCATCATGTGCAAAATTATTAGGGTTATAGTTGTACTCAGCTGGTATTATCAGTTTAGTATTTCCTAGGTATTTACAAAGAGCCCAATACCTGTTTCAGTTATTTTTTCATAGTGGCAGCAAGATTAGCCCAATGTGTGCATGTAGGATGTTTAAACCTGGGAATTCAGCTGGTGGAAGGGGATCATGGCAAGCAAAGAGCTAGAATGGCTAACGAGTGTGTGTCCCTGTCCCAGCCCATAGTCTCAGAGGATGGTGAGGAGGTGGATGGACACATGGAGATGGTGTTACAGCATTGGAATGTGCTACATCCCTCAGGGTGATTCCAATCTGCCCAAGGGGCCAAACCCCTACAGAAACTCAGATAAAATAAGTCCACATCAGCCCTTGTACTCCTCCTTTTTAAACCACTCATGCAAACTCTTGAGTCTTTTGACTCTTCAGTCGGGACTAGGGGCATAGGACAATGGTAAAGGATGAATCATCCTCTTCAAATTTAAGATTATTTATACAGGTCACGTGATGTGTTAGTGTAAATATCCGAAAAGCAGGCACCCAAATAAAGAGTGTACAAACATCTAATCTAAACTTTTGTATGTTTTAGTAATGCTTATGTATTTAGTTTCTTTCAAAGAACAAGGGGGAGATATTTTTTAGCTGGAAATATGGGCTCTCCATGTGGACAAATTGCTGCAGAATGACCTGCAGTCCAGGGAACCTGCACTGTGAGCATCCCAGTACCTCGATCAGCCCAAGTATGTTCATGATCAGGATGTGCTGGAGTTACTACTACTGAAGCAAATACATTTGAAACAGGTTTGCTCTGATTTAGTACTGTCATAGACCTGCATGTGCACTATAAGCCAAGCTTAGACACCAGCCTTATTTTCACCATGCTAAGTTGGTGTTTGCTTTTGAACAGGGGGTAGGAGCAAGCTGCATTTCAGTAGCATGTAACTGTTTAATATTCAGACAGACATAGTTAACTGGCAAGGCCAGAATGTTGCATGTCAAGGTTTAATCCTCTGCTGTACAATAAAATTTCTAGACAGCTTGCCAAAAATCACAGAGGAATAGAGCCATAAAGCTTCTCTAGTCAACAGTTTAGATCTGGAGTGACAATGCCAGGAGTCTGCTAAGTGTTAAGGTTTCCTGTGAGATGCATGGATTCAGCAACCATTGTCTTCAGTTCTCTACTTCAGCCAGGCTTTTGTAGTTGTCTGTGGAGAGAAGATACAAGAAGTCTACTCCTGACTCATAGTTTGGATTCAACTTATAGCCTACCCAACAGGTAGAGAAGGAAGGATCCAGATTTAAGCCCATTCTTTCCTGGATCCATTTTTATCCCCTGTGAGAGGGTGATGGTGTCTGCCAGCAGTAACTATTTGATCTCCCACTTTGAAGTTGTTCCTTTGCATGCACTCACTAAAACAGGACTAGATGCTGGTCTCCTGGGTGAATGCCTTCAGCAGTGGTCAGGCAGAGACTCCTTTTTACTTTTGCTTCAGATATTTCTGTGCTTTAGACAGAGCTGAACACAAAAGATTAGGAGTAAATGTGAAAGTTGTTGAAGTATGTGCACTGAGCATCAGGAGCAAGGTACCTCTGTGCACATTACCAAGGAAATTTGAACGCATCAGCCTTGTTGATGGAGGCTTAGCTCTGCAGGGACTTTATGTGCCTATGGATAAGGAAATGTCTGAACCAGAATATAAAGTTTTGAGTACATAAAGGTTCAGACCTCAAATCGAGAGTCTTTAGTTGTTGGTTTTTTCCCCTCCACAGGTGAAATTGTTGGATAAATATATCTCCAAAAGTTGGATTATTTTACTTTAATAAGTCACAAATGTATTGTAACTATCTTCTGCCTGTGATCCTACTTGTCTGTTCTTTTAGTACTACTTTTAATATTTTGCACACTGGGTAGCACATCTTTCTGATTCAAAGGAGGGAAGTTATGCAGCTGGGAATTTATGCAGCTTGTGACTGCAGAGACCTGTGTTTCCAAAATTCCTTGGAAAGTATTTACCTTCTGCCGGTAATGATGTGCTAATATTCAGTGGTGACATATCCTCACATATTAACTGATTCAATGCTGCAAAACACGTGCTACAGAAGAAAAAATAAAGAAACTGCTTGTTAGGATTGGAGGCAGGCAATAATCAGGTTGTATTGCTATGAGTAATGAAAGCTGTGTGTACTGGTTCACTGACAACTTGGTCATCTGGAATTTTTAGCATGTTGGTAGGAATTAGTGGGTATTTCTCTGTATTTAAAATGAGAAGAATAATACCTCCATGTTCAGTGAAGTTATTCGTTCAGGGGATTATGCTGGATGGAGTAAATTGAGATAGGAAGGAAAATGGTCATAGCCAAATTCTGCTGCTTCATTAGAGACTTGAGATCAATATAACAGGTAAATGAAAATTAAGCAGAAATCCAATGCTGAATTGCAAATACATATCTTGGAATTAGTTTTTTTGTTAAGATGTCTGTGAATACCTTATTTCCTGTTATTCAGCTGGGTTTTTGTTTTATGAAAGACGACCAATCCCTTCTTCGAGGGGATGAGGGAAAAACAAGGACCCTGTCATCTTGTGTACAGTCAAGGGTATGACCCAGAAAACTGCATGTGTAGATTTACAGCTTCACTTAGAGATAGTAAATTTGTGGTGAAATGAAAAGGGATTTGTAAATTATTTGGTAGAGGAGATGATGCTATTTAAATAATTGCTTAGCACTTGGAGACAAAAAATAAAAGATATAAAAAGTATTTAGCAGAAAGAGCAGGCAATGAAGTAGATGTGATGGTCTTGAGGTTATGACCCTGTTTTCTGAAGGTCTGAGTTGAATGGGTGCTCTATCAAATACATTTAAAACTGAAAAAGAGAAAAGTTGGTGTGTCCTCTAATTTTATTGTGGTCTTTAGGAACTATGATAGGTTCTCTGTTCTGTTAGCATGAAGACCACTTAATTTTGTTAGGATATTGCTGTTACTGAGACATTAAGTGCTGATGGATAATAGCAAACCAAAAAAGGAACTATTCATGGTTTCTAGAGCTCTTGCACTTCCCCCCTAGCGTCCTGTGTCTCTCTGGAGCTGTCAATAACTGAAGGGAAAAGCTGAAGAGCTGCTTATGAGCTACTTCAAAAAGAGCAGCAGTAGAAATCAACAAGCTGAACCTTCCACCAGATAAATGAACTGTTGATAGGTTAAATAATAATGAGATTTTTTTTCCTTTGATATTTCCAAATACCATCAGACACCCTGCCCCTTCCAAAAAAAGCCCCAAAAACCAGCATTAGGTTATTGTACTCTGACATCACTTTCATTCATGTGTTCTGTAATTAGCTTACAAGGAGTTTTATACATAAACATGGGAATTGCCATGATTTTTTCTGAACTGACAATGCTCCCTGTTCTTACAGAGTTTCTGCAGCTAGTCCAGAATAAGAATTTTGGGAAGGATGAAAAAGGACCGTTTGCAGCTATTTCTGACCTCTCTGGACGACAAAAGCAGGAGAATAAAAAGGAAAATAAAAAGGCAACCAGGATGGAATTCTTGGATTTATGCTTTACTGCCAGTGTAGACTTTCCACTCTACGTACAACTACAAAAGATGTGTCAGTGTCAAAAGGAAGGAAATTCCAGTAGACACATCGGTGCAGCTGTGTTTTCAATAAACTTACAAAGAGGTAAAATTGTTGTATTCTATTTGCATTGCATAGGAAATAGGCTTTTGGACAAGGAAAATCCTTACCTAGAACTAGAGCTATTAAGAAACAGGTTTTGGAGAAATAATTGCTTGTAAGGAGAGATCCATGAGGTTGGGATTTGCAATAAATACTTAAGAAAAAGCAGAAATAGATTATAACAAAATATTGGAGTTTGGTTTGTCTGTGATGTCACAGACCTGCTGAAGTTGAGGGGTCCTTGACAGTGAGTATCTACCCCTCAAAAAAAAAAGAATCTGAATTTGAATTCAAAACATTAGAAAAACCGGTAAAATTGAGACAAATGAGAAGCTTTTATTTGTCTGAGACAGCATCGGTTAGGAATTTTAAAAGGAGGTAATAATAATTTAAGGCATCTTTTAAAAGTACAAAACAAATCAATCTCTTTGTAGAAAAGCAAATTTGTGGAGCTGAAAAAAAATAAGAAAAAAGGGGAAAAGCATTAAGAGAAATAGCTCTAAAGGAGAATAAAAATGGAAATAAAGGGTAAATAGAAGCATGTTATACAGTGTTATGGGCTTGTCAGCAACAGAGTTGACATGACAGATACAGCCATGGTCATGCCATGCAGGACAGTGCCTTCTTCTAGAGGAGGAGGCCTTTAATGCCAACAGTAAACTGGCCTGGCAAGTATGGAAATTTCTATAGAAGCAAATACTCTTTTAAGAGAAAGATGGCTTTCTTGTTTGTTTTTCTTTTGTTTGGTTGAGGGTTTTTGTTGTTGTTGGTTTTGTTTTTTTAATTTTGAGTCCTTCTATGTGTCTAGAACTGGAAATACAAAATATTATCAAAAAAGGTATCATTAACAATGCTTCTGGATAATAAAAGTGAGAGTGGGGGTAAATTTTTCAACTGTTTGAACTGTTTGAACCAGTTCCTTTTCAAGTAAGAATGTTTATCAAAACAATTGACCCTTTTTGTCTAGAATTGACTCGTTACCATTGCTTTAAATATCTTTCTTTCTGCAATGATTTTCTTTAAATTCTGAGTTCTGTTTCAATCCTGAATGCAAAGCAAGATAACATGATATACTTGTTCTCTGCTTGTACTCATCATTCTTTTGTGTATCTTAGCTCCAGTGCACGAGAGATCTTATTTACAGAAAGTACACAGACATTTGATTTCACAGCCAATGTTGTATGTCAATATGAAGGCAAGACACTTAAATTCAGTTCTCAGCTATTCAGATTGTAATTCTAATGCCCTGGTTTTAAGTTCCGTGCATAATATTAATTTTCTTGACATTTATTTATGAAAAAATTATTGATGTTTATATAATCTGTAACTAGAGAAATGTAAATTAGTCAGTCAGGAATGTTGGTCAGTTTTGGCTTCAATTATTCAATCATAATATTTTTATTTGGTAGAGGTTTAATTATAACATGCATGTTAGCTATAGCTTGAGAAGCACATCCGTATGACAGTCTTACATCTACACTCTAGTCCCACTATTGTTTGTTTGACCAACATCAGTAATATTACAAGCATATTATGCTTAAGAGCTGTATTTGTGATAATTGAAATATATGATGTATAACTGTATCTATGGAGCTCTAATTACAGAACAAGGAGAAATGAAAATAATGTATTTTTATCGTCAGTCAGATGTAGATTCTCCTGAGGAAATTAATCAAAATCCTATTTCAAATTCCCTAATTGCCCAGAAGACATTTTTCAGTCCTTCTCAATCCTCAGGTTTCTGTCTTTGTTTGCTCTGGGGAGTGGTAAAGGAGAGAAGTCAGAGAAAGGTAAGAAGGGACACTGTCTTCTTGTCTGAAGACAGTTCAGTGGGATTACCTGAGTGGAATGTAATATTCTGTGAATATAACCTGCAGATATGAAAACTGCTTAAGGAGTAGTAAGTTCTTGGTGACATCATCAGTGTCAGGTAAAGCATTTCTAGAAAGCCTTTGGTGTTCGACCTTGATGCAAAAATATATGAAGGGATTTTATGTGCCTTTTTGTGCTTATATTTTCATGTAACCTTGTAAATCTGTGGCTCCAAATGTGCTGCATTTGCTTTTTTGTCATGACATGAGATGCAAAGTGATTTCAAATTAACTGGTCAATACTAGTGCATTAATGCATGAAAAAGAACCACACACTTCCTGGATTCTAAAGACTGCAGAGCAAGGCTCCATGCTAAGGGATAATCAGACCTGCAACTCCTCTTTAAGCTGCACTAGCTAAAAAACTGCCAATTCAAAATATTCTTGCCTTAGGGACAGGCTCCTGTGGCAAAAGCAAAATAAAATCCCCAAATCCCAGCAACCAAAAAACCCCACAATACCCAAACAAGATAATCAGAGCTAATCAAACATTAAAAAAGTATTCACATCAGGTTTACAGTCTGAATAAGAGCTCAAAGCCATCATAGTGTAGTCTTTCATGCAAACCTGAAATTTTTGGGCTTGCTTTGGACTGGGATTTTTTAGATTTTTTTAGAGAGTGGATCTTTTTAGTTGTGTATCTCCCTGAAATAAGTACCACCTGATCAACAGCTCTATTATATAGAATTTCTGTGTCTGTAGATTTTAATGCAGCAGACATGAGACAGACAGAAATGCACAGTCTAGTCATTTTGGAGCAGTGGTAACAAATAGAGAGGGTGGGATGAAAGCAGGTGGTTGCTGCAGCAGTTTCTTGACTCTAAAGGTTTTGCATGAGTCACCTCTGCTTTGCACAGCAGCTTCAGAGTTGCTGATTTAGGGCTATAGGGCATGTGAGTTTCCTAATGGGGACTGTACCTGCCACCCATGGCTAATGCCATGTCCTGGGCCACTTTTCCTGTATAGATCTGGCCTTCACAAGGTGCCTTCAGGAGCTCCCACACCCTGTCTCACCATCCCAACTCCTGCAGTGAAACTGCAGCAGTCCAGCTCTGAAAGCAATGTAGAAAACTGCATCTAAACAGCAGCATTCAGACAACTAAATGACTGCTCATTTAAATACCCTCTGTCATCCTGGGGACTGATTCTTTTTACAGACCAGCTCCACTCAAGACAATAGCATGGACTACATGATTGTAAAATCGGTGCAAATGGGATCAGAAGCAGATCCATTAATTCTAATTAGGGAATATGGTGTGATCTTATTTCAGTGCACTATATACAGCCTCTGTGGCTGTTATTTCAAGTGACAGACATTTGTTTTCCAGCACTTAATTTGCACATAGAATTAATGGTAATGCATCCAAGAACTGGTATTACTAATATGCAGCATTAGCATAGCTTGCTCTGTCCCAAGCTTCTGCTGAGAAAAGGATTCCAAAAAGACAGAAAAAGAGCTCAGACCCACTGGAATAATGATATTTTCTGTCTTCTATAGTGAAGCATTTCAGCCCAATGAGTGTTGAAAATAGAGACTATTATTTCATTTTCATAGTAGTGCAAACCATTTTCAATGGATTGCACATTTCCAACAGGGCATAACATTTGCTCCTCCTAAAAGCAGGAAAATTCTGCAGACAGATTTTTGCCTGCCTTTAAACCCCTGACCAGATGACTAACCCCCAAGGTTTAATAGCTGGTAGGAGTCTGTAGGCAAAAGTAAAAGAAATGAGTTCATCAAGGAACTATATCATGCTTCCAACATGTGGCAACATGAGTGCCTCTTCACCATCTGTTATTTGTGTGAGGATTTTATTATGTAAATGACGGTACACACTGCACTCTAAACAAAGGAAGATGATTCTCCTTACAGTATGTTGCGACTGCCAGGCTTCTGTGTCACCCCGAAACAAATAATGAAAGCAGCAGAGCCATGGCAGGCAGAATATCTTGGGTTCTTCTACTTCTCCTCTCAAAAGGGAGCAAATATCTTGATGAATAATTTGGTTTTTGCATGTATTGTGACTCATAAAGGCAGGTAGTCAATGGAACAGTGAACAGTAGACAGATGCAACTAAATTGAGGTGAGGTTTGAAGACTTAAAATAGATTGAAGAAACAATCCTGCAAAACTGTGGAGATTTCTAAACTCTCTGGTCTTGCTGAGAGCCAAAAATAAGAAACTGGCCTCCTAAATCATCTGCAACAGACAAGAGGTGTTGTGGGATAGGGTTGGAAGTAAAATCCTGCCCTACATCCTAGTTTAAAATTTTCCATTAAATTACCAATTTAAATTGACATGTAATTATCTTAACTGGCATATTTTTGGCAGTTGTAATGAGAAGAAAAAAAAAAGAAAAAAAATCCCTATGCTACACTGGATCAAGTAAAAGCCCATAGGAGTTCTAGCACTGGCCCTTAATCAAAGTCTGCAGAGACACAAAAGCTTTGAGCTAATCTATGCCAAGCCATGTTGGACAGTATGGCACTGCCTAGAGCATCCTTCTGGTGGCATTTAAAGCACCTGGTGCCCTAGGAAAAGAAATCATATCCAAAGCTGTAAATTCTCTGTTTTCCTTATACCCATCTACCGACCAACAGGGGTTGCTGTGATAGCAGCACAATATTGCATGGGAAAGAGAACACACCATTATTTTTATTACATTAATTTATATAATGTGTAGCACACAAGTAGTTATCTGTGCACACACCCTTACTGGGTGTTTCATGTGGTTTAATATAATTAAAACACTGCTGCATTTATTGGTTTAACACAAATATTAATTTGATAACTGGAAAAGATATGCATTAGGGATTAATTTTTATTCCAGATTAATTTAGAAGTAACTGAAAGCAGTGTCAGAATTGACCAAATTGATGATTTTAGGGTGCTTGGTTGCTTCTATTGCATTGTTTTTGTGTGATTTCTTACACTTGTATTTGTCAGCTTTTCCTGACTTAATTATGATTAAGTGTTGAACTTTACAGATGGCCAACTGCTAGTACTGCTGTATTGATCAGTTGGTTTTATTAATGTGTTAAATTTTGTGGTTGTAGCAAGATCATATTTTGTGATAGAACAGCTAATAGCTAGAGAACTCTTCCATGAAAGTCCCAAGCAGCCCAGCCTTAGCAGGTATTAATTTTTCTTCAATTTATGTTTTTTTCTAATTTATTTATTCATTAACATCTAACTTCATTAAAGATACATCTGGAATGTTTTCATGCTAAAAGACAAACCTGTGTTACTTTTTAACAGATAGCAGCGAAATAACAGAAAGTGTACAGAAAGAATCCAGCTACCACTGACACCTGGAAGCACAAGTGCAACTGGCTTTTTTTTTCCTGAGCTCCTCAAAATCAAAGTCGATATTTTCTGTGAGAACTTGTTGTCATGGGGCTTTTTTCAGAATTATAAATCAATGGCAACTGTAATCTAATTCCTCAAGTCAAACAATTTGGTTCAAGTTTGCAAATGTGAAATAAGCTTGCTTTCATCATTGCAGGTGTCAGAACCAGTTCAAAATAAATTAGGATATTGATGAATATTTCTGTGTCCTAATCTTTTCCCCTCATAATGTATGTCTAAAATTCAGACATCATTTGAAGATAAATTTTTACATAGATGGTATTCAAAACAGCCTAAAAGATTTTTGTGATGTGGAATAGTACTGAAAGTTAGGAAGAAGTGTGAAATACATATAGATTTTTTCATCACGCTTTTTAAATCACTACTTACTTCCTACACATTTCTGAGCCTGTTCTCCTCTTATTCTATGAACAGTAATATTTTCATAAGTATCATGGATAAATTTTTAAATGTTGTGTCCAATTTGCTGCCATTTGAAGTTATGCCTTCCAAAGTGTCCTCTGCAGACAGACTCCTTCCTTATAGCATAAAATTGAATTAAACTGTAACTATAGAGTTTCTGTCTTTTATCCAACAAATGTTATTTTATACATCACATATACTTATATGAAATTGGTAATTATTTTATATTCTGAAACTTAGAAGTGACCTTTCAAACAGGAATGCCAATATTATTTTTCTTGAGATACAACATATTACATTGTAACTATAATTATTCATTCCTATGTAAATGTTTTTCTCTACCAGTTTGTGTATATATATACATAAACTAATGGGGAGCAGTTACATAATAAACACTCTGTAGGGCTGAAATCTGCATAACCTTAGAAGCCTGGAAGTGACATTATTATTATGCCATGCAATGTTTTATCAGGTCATCTGTTTTCTGTTTCTCAGAGCTCTTCGGCTCAGGCAAAGGAGCCCAACTTGTGCACTACTCCCTGATTTGAACAGGAGCTGAAAAATCATCCCACTCTGCCCTTGGTCACAGCAACAGGACTTCAGTCCAAGGCAGGTTGTGCCCTGCAGCTGCTCCTGAAGGTCAGCAGAGAGAGGGCACAGCCACCACTCTGTGAGAGTGAAGGGTTTGCCACAGCCCCCGGCACTGCTGGGATGGCACAAGTGAGATGCCAGTAGATGCCTTAGCAGGGTGCTAAGCTCAACCCCAGCTGTCAGGAATGCCTTCCAAACCCTTTGGTCAAACAACAGGGGGTCTTAGGAAGTGTTAAAAGTATTGGCCAGCCTTCTGGCCTAGGGTTGTGGAAAAGCATCTCAGAAGAAAATATTTCGGTCCTGGTTTTTGGACTCCAGGGAAAGTAAAACATGAAGCTGTGGCTCGAATTTAGTAGTTGGTTATGCTATTTGCACATGCAAAACTCCAGAGAAAAAACCACGAGCAAAATGAAAACAGAGAGCTGTAAAGGCAAGACCTTTCCATTCAAATTATTCCTCCAGAATGCCAAACGAAGGTATAGCAACAACAATTACACAACGTGAATAATTTTTCTATCTTTAGTTCCTGTAAATTCAAGCTGACAGTCACACCTCACCTAAATTCTGATACATGTCTCCTCTTGATTTACATGTGCTAGGTTTTGCAAAACAAATTTAATTCCTGATTGCTGCTTGATGGTGCAATCTGTTGGTGTTTCTTCTCTTACTTTCTGATACCTGTTCATTTTTGTGTTGCTGCCCAGACTCCCCTTCTCCCATGTAACCAATCATTTAAATCCTTGTTTTAACACTGTCTAATTTATTATTTCTTTCACAGTGCTTTCTTTTCTTTCTTTTCTTTCTTTTTGTTTTGTTAGTGTACAATCTCCAAGGTATCTAGCAACTCTTGGGATAGATTGAATAGATAGAGTGTGGTGGACTGGATGTCTGAGAGTTAATATTCTTTGTAACTGCCAATAGTTTTGAGCATGTCAGTTTGTCATTCAATATTTTTATTTTTGCTCTCCTCATTTCTAATAATGCAGAGAGAGTGATCCCCCTTCAGAGCAAAATACCATGATGTTCACAAGAGCTATATAGATAGAAAATGGTGCTGGTAGCAGCAAAAGAGGAAAGCTTTCATCATCAGAACGACATGGACCTAAAGGTGTTGTAAACTAAAGGCCAATTATTCCCTAAGGTCCATGAGGGGGGCCACTTCCACTATAATCAGTCTTGTGAATGTGAAGGCAGAAGAGGACCTTGACTGTCTGTATCTGGACTTTGTCAGGCCATTTGTTTTGTGACCAGAATTGTGTCATTACTGTGGTTTTCAATAAAGGGATGTTCACTGAGGCATCACGTTGATATTTTTGAAGTATGTTCCACATTTTCAAAGGAACAAATTTATCAGCATAGAATTGAAATGTCTAGCTGCTTCCGTATGCTATTGAGATTCCACATCACTGATGTGCAAGGGCATTCATTTTTCACCTACTGGATTTAAGGGGAATGGACCCCCAACCGGATTGCTGCATCCAGCCCTGGAGGGCCCAGCAGAGGAAGGACATGGACCTGTTGGACCAAGGCCACTAAGATGATCAGAGGGATGGAGCAGCTCTCCTATGAGGAACAGCTGAGAGATTTCAGATTCTTCAGCTTGGAAAAGAGAAGTCTTTGGGGTGACCTAATTGCAGCCTTCCCGTACCTGAAAGGGCCCACAAGAAAGACAGGAAGAGACAATTTACAAGGGCCTGAAGTGACAGGACAAGGGGGAATGGCTTCACATTGACAGAGAGTAGGTTTAGATCAGATATTAGGAGGGGTGATGAGGCCCCAGCACAGGTTTCCCAGAGAAGCTGTGGATGCCCCATCCCTGGAAGTGTTCAAGGCCAGGTTGGATGCGGCTCTGAGCAACCTGGTCTAGTGGAAGATGGCCCTGTCCCCAGCTGGGGGTTTGGAACTAGATGATCTTTGAGTCCCTTCCAACCCAAATCATTCTGTGATTCTATGATTTTCAACAAGTGAAGACATGTTAAAAAGGAGATGATTTGGCCAAACCTTGTTCTTTTTTTCAAAGAAATTTTGTGGAAAATCTTCTTAGGCTTTCATCTCTGAGTCCTGTACTAAGCCAACCCTTTGCGGGTGTTTTAAGTCTTCTGATGTTTCTGCAAAATATGGCCTTTAACAATGACCTTTGGACCTTCCATTGAGTATGTTCACAAAATCTGAAGAGGAATCCTGTTTTGGCTGACACATGTGACTCACGAGCCTGAGAGCTGAAGTGGTTCCTGCAGGGCCATGCAGCCAACCAAGATGATTCCTTGGGCACTGAATCTCTGGCATCACTTGCTAAATATGCTACAGAAAGCAACAGTTGAAGCTGTGTAGTTACTCTGCAACATCAATTCTTCTTCTAGGATCTATGGAAAATGGATGAGTGAGCCCAGTCTAGCTCTTTGCTGACAGGCCAATTGGAATAATTGGTGTCTTTTTTTGCAGCACTTCTCAGCAAAAAAAAAAGCAAGGCTGGGGCTGAAAGGAGGAAAAATCTCTTCATTGAGTGTTTTTTGAAGGATTTAAGTCCCAAATAGAAATGAAATATCCAACCAGCTATTATAGCTATTGGGAGATGGAGGAACAAAAAGCAGAGAAGAGGGAAAGGGAAACACTTCCAGAGAAGGTGATGCTGTTTGGAAAAAATGTCTCTTACAGTTTGGCATCTAGCTGTTAACATGCTCTTGCCAACCTGTGAGTTCATTTGAGGTTTATAGCAAGTTACAGGAAGAATAAAAAGTTAATCATGTGCAGAGCCTTGGTGTTGTATTCTTGCCATCCGTTTCAATAGCAGTAATAACCTACAGACTACGAAGTGATTAAAGAATGGCACAAGCCGCTTTCTACTTGAGTTTGCAAATGTATCTCCATTAAAAGCTTAATTTGTGTGGTTTTCATCCAAATTTAAAAAGATAATGTGAGGTCTAAGAACGCTATATATGGGTTGGATCTGGGGTCAGAGTCTTCTATCAGTTTTTACCTGGGATAGACATGGGGACTTTTCTCCCTCTATCTAAAAACAAACCAGTATTTTATTGAGGTTCAAACACACAAAAAGAAATAAAAGGAAAAGTGGGAGATCTCAGTTAGGAAGATGGTTGCTCAACAGAAAATTTAACTACATGTTGTATCCTGTATCTTTTTAACAAATCCCAAAAGTTCCTATTAAATATTTTGAGGATTTGAACCTGAGGAAACCTATTGAAATACTGTCTGGACCTGGATTAGCACTCCAGACTAAAGATTGATTTAATTTTCTTTTTAAGATTTGTAATTCTTTTTCTTTCTTTTAAATTTTTAACTATGGACTTTACTGTCATCAGCTGAGATAAAAGTTCTTAATGCATCTAAAATTATCATTGCTACTTACAATGAACAAATAAGCTTCTCAGTAATAAAACATGGACTAGGAAGACTTTTTAGTGGATTAAACATTTTCTTTTCTGTTTCTGAAATACTTTTGAGTGGTAATCACTTCCCTGAAAATCTGCACCTTTTTTGTTGTATATGGCTGCAAACTGGACAGAGGCTTTTTTGTTCTTTGCTCTCACACTACACAAATGGAGTGGCAAATTTTACCCATGGCATATACGTGCCTTTAACTACATTAACATCTTTATTAGCATATTAGCATGCATCTGAGTGATCCTGGTACATTATAAACACACTGGAACTGAGGTATATAGCAACATATAAAGATTTATTATTTTATTTAAAGGACTTAAAATTCAGCAAGAACATGCTGTAGGTGAGTGACCCTACTTATTAGGGATGACTTTTAACAACTTCAGTCCACAAATTTCTACTGTCATTTGGGGAAAACAAAGAAATTGATTTTAGAAAAAATGTCTTTTCATTCTTTTATTTCTTGTCATTTTTTCTTTGTTTCATATATCAGTTTCTTGTACAATGCTTTCTCTCCTTGTTTATCAAAGTTATTAATTTATGGTCTATTGATGCAGAACAGTCGTTTAAGCTGAGACTTAGTACTTGGCTGTCAGTAAGAAAGATGAGAGGCAAAAGTGTGAAGGATTTTCCCAGGGTAGAGCAAGAGTTACAGCCATGTCTCTAAGTGGAAAACTTAGGCAGGTGTAAAAAGTTGGATTGCAGAAAAGTAGGACAAGGCTGTCATTTTTTCTTGGGAGATAGTGTAGTTAGATTTATGTGTTTAAAATAGTTATTAAGACTAGTTTATATTCAACTGCTTTGAATTTTCCAACACTTTCACTACATATAATAGTGAGACTCTGCGATTTATTTGGGTTTTGTCTTGCCAACTGGCCTGCCTCCTTCCCTTCCCTCTTTCTCCTCTTGCCTCTTTTGCAGTGTTATGCTAGATATGGGAGTGAACGTTTTGCACTTATCCTGATTAGAAGAGTTTTCTCTAAATGCTAGTTCTTTGTCTTTTAACCTTGAATTATTTGCTCAGTAATGGTTGAATTGCTTTTTTTTTTTTTCTTGAAGGAGAGCATAAGATTTGTGCAATGGTGCTAATGTCTGGTCTAACCTAAGTTTACCAAGATTTCTGGGCACAATCTAATATTATTTGTGTGTATGTACCCTTCTTATCTGCATGAAGATTAAACTGGCCTTGCCACAGTACTGATTTCACTAGAAATATGTTGACTGTAAGTACCAGTATGCTCAGGTTCTAAAAAGAGTTGGTTAATAATTTGAATTTCTATGTGAAAGACAAGGGAGGGAGAACATTAAAACTTTGTGGAATAACTTCTTTTCTTCAGTGTTGTAACTTAAAAAATTAAAACTTGAATATTGATGCTCCTTTCCACTCCCCCAAGAAAATTTTATACTTCAGAAAGGGCCTGAAGGCTTAGTGGGAGTTTAGTAAGAATGCAGGAAGGTCACCATCTTTCTTGATGAAGGTTTATCTCATAAAGTTCTGCCTTGTTCTTTAAAATGAGGAGGAAGTTTGTCTCTCTAGGTCTGTGATTTACACGTGCATTGATTTTACATTCATCTAAACTACAATGCTATGCCTGTCAGTTGGTTCCTTGATGCCAGTGTGGTTATACTGCTGTCCTGAAGGGAAGGCATGTGGATTCCTTGTAGCTCCAGCACTGCAGGTAGGAATATCAAGCGTATGATTTCTCTTATTTGGAGTTACCAAAATGCTGGAAGAAGAGGTCAATGCCAAATAGATAGGCTGATTAATTATGTTTAATTTCTCCCCTAGAAGATTGGTTATATCAACAAGAAATGCTGAAAACCTGTCTTTAAAAGGAGCAATATTTATGGAGCCAGACAAATGTAAAGTACAGATTGTCTGGTTCTCTGAAATCTAGACTGATAGATAAATATGAGGTGAGCTGCTGTGACTGTGGTGAGACAGCTGAGTTTCAGAAGTAAAACACACTAGACTATTGTTTCAGTGCTAGAGGAATGTGTACATTTTTCTCATAAATTTCTAGGGGGTAAAAAAGCATCTTGTGCATGCTGTCCTCAGTTTGAAATTATATAACTAAATTTGTAAAATTAAATAAATTTTAAAAGAGTATTTCTATGCTAAGATGTTGCCATGACAGTATTGCTCCTGATATATACTTGAATATTATCATCATAATACTGTTCAGTGCTGTATATTTATGTATTTATTATACATATTCATTATTTTTACATTGACTATGTGGAATAATTCAGCTTTTGTAATTTATTTTGCTAAAAAATAAACTTGTTTTATAACTATTAATGGATGTACATACAATTTATAAATTTAAAACTCTAAAATAATTTATTTCTGATTTTTAACTTCTGCTGAAACCATAGTGTAATGATGGTATATACAGAGTAATATCCTTGCACTTCCTGAGGCCTTAGCTGGCAGAGTTGTCAAATTAAACTGGAACGTTTTGTAAGTGTATCTTTAATAAATACATATGTCTGTCATGCTTCCCTACTCAGTCTTATAAATCAGACTGTATCTAGCTGTCAGATACTCTCAACCTGGTTGTCCTAATCTGTCAAGTAAAAATTATAGCATGTAGGCTCCCATCCTTCTCTGAAAATATTTATTTATACCAGTGACATGTCAAGGACACACCATGTTATGAATTTATTTTTTTCCCCAGCAACAAAACCATTAACAGCTGGTTCAAGTCCATGCCAGGAAGGCAGTGGTTAATACATAAAGGGAACTTATAATGTAGGAACACCCCAGCCAAGCAAAATAAATGCTGCACAGCATTTTAAAAAATTTTGCTACATGCCAGATATGGAGCATTCAGCCTTGTTTTACTCAGAGTACAATAGTAATTTTAGGCCATTTATCATCCTCACCCCCATTCATCTACAGATGAGCCTCCACTCCTCTGTTGCAAAGAGGCTGTCTCCAGGTTCGGTGTCTCTGCAGTGTCTGGTGATTAACCATTACAGTTCTAATGACATGTCAGACACATCATAAACTATTACTATAGCTTGAGAAAAGGATTTAAACAAGCCACAGAGAGTAACAAAGCTATTGATTGTTCTGGTTCCATCAGCTCTCCCTGAACAGAGAGTAAAACATCAGAAGTTGAGAGCTGGGGGAGATGGAGGTGTGGGAAAAGGATGAAGGAATCCTTGGTATTTTTAAAAGAATAAGTCTTTTTATTCCATATGCATGAACAGATGTTGGAGAACATTGCTTTTCACTTGTCTTTTTTAAACTGCATTCCACTTAAAATTACTGTTGAACCTCACCTGCCTTCAGTCTGACAGGAAGAAAATGAACCTTAACTCTTTGAAATCTTTACCCAAATAATTAAAGAATAAAAATCCCAGTTTATTTACTTGTGACTCATTCTAGTAATCCTAAAATGATTTTTCATTTTTCTTTTAATTATCTCTGAGTAAATTCTAAATAATTTTTTTTTGAAGTGTGATTGGTTCACCCTTATTTTGAGCCTATGTATTCATGTTATCTAGTTTCTGTGGTAGTCTGAATTGTTTTGACTAAAGGATTGCAATGTCCCACAAAATAAGAAAATGTAATTTCCTCCCTTTTTGCTATACTAAAATAGACACTTGCCAATTGCCCAAAATGAAGTTATAAAAATCTATAGATAAAAAAGTTGGATTCCAGTTTGATATAGTATGTGAAGCTACTGAAGTTTCAGATTTCTTATTCTGGATATGCTGTAGGAAGTATTGACAAGAGAGAAGAAGGCCTTCTCCAGAAATCAGAAGGTCTCTCATGAGCCAAGGATCAGCCGGACAGGACACGATGTGAGGGACATGAGGGAGGGACATGAGTATCGGGACATTCTCTAGAAATCTGCCACAGCTTGTCTTGATCCCTGTGTAAACACGGCCACAAGTCTGCTTTCTACAGGACTAATTGCTGAAGGAACTGCTTTCAGAAGAGTGATACTTTCTCAATAATAATGACTGTTGCCTCAGTGCCAGAAGTGAGTGGAACTTGAGTCAATGTGCTGCACATGGGAAAACAGTGGGGATAGCCTGGGGGGGCAGCACATTGCCTTGCAATCATGAAAAAGAGTTAATCACTTTGGAATTCCCCCAGGTGTATGACAGGGAATTGTACTTATCACAAATGAAATCTTTCATCAGTGGCATTTAAGTAGTTATCTCCTTCTCTGACAGGCTGTCTTGTTTAACAGAAAATGGAGTCCCTTTTTAAACTCCTTTACAGTTGTTTTAATAATATTATTTATAATGAGCTTTTGGAGAATTGAAATATGATAGATGAAGTGAAAAAAAAATTCTGAAAGTAAAATGTTTTTAAAAACCACAGGGCAGAAACTGTATAATGAATGTTGGTTTGGCTTCCCTAGTGTGGGTAACCTTTAAACTGATATAGCTGTTTGTTTGCTTTTCCTAAAAGCCCCAGGCTAGTTCAAGAATAACCATTCAATTTAAGCAGAGTCTGATGAAGAGCAGTCCCATGGACTGTGCTAGACTGTGATGGATGTTCACTGTGATCCTTTCTGCCCTTGAGATCTGTATGTATCTGAACGAGCCACAGACAGTCCATGAGAGTTTTGAAACCAGATAATTAAATGACTGCAGTGCTGGTAGGTAACAAGTAGCAAAAATGTGGATGCAAAGCTAGGGGATGTGGGTGAAAAACATCTTCAATCTCTCAAGCCATAAGTTTGAGAAATTTAAATAAAAATTACGAGAGACTGATAAGGGAAAGAAACCTTGGATTTCAGTCTGATGAAATCAGTATGAAAAACAACAGCAACAGCAATGAAGTTTGGATGACTTTTATGTTCAGAAAATGAGAGATAAGATAAAAGCCACTTTCCTTCTTGATATCTGGATAGTAGTAAAGCATTAAAGTACTTTAACTTAAAAAGGTATAGGTCAAATGTTACTTGATTTGTCCCCGCGTGTGAACTTTCCTTACAATTTTACAAGGAAACACATCAAAAGTGGGCTGAAGAAAGGCTTATTGTAGATCCAGACATATAAGCAAGCAAGAAGAGAATGATCAACTCGGGGAACTCTACTGCTTTTCTTGAGGTAACAGCATTTCTCCTCTGGTTTTAAGAAATCTAATTCCTTTTTGTTATACTCTCATAAATGTGTGGTAATAGTAACTTTAAAGGGCACTATATGGATTTACACTCTTGAACCTTTTTCATAATGTTTCATACAAGTATTTTTGCTAAAAAAAAACCATTAATGGTCTTACATAGAATTTACTTGGTGATTAAATTGAAGGTATTAGTTGCAGCAAATTCACCATTAACCTTCTCTAGAGAAGGGTGCAGTACTTAAATGCACATAGTGAATTAATCATGAGCTTGTTTCTCTGAACAAAAGCAGTATTTAAAAGAATTTATTGTGAAAGAAGTTTTATCATCCATAATGAAGTGTTATAAGAGTCCTGAATGATTTCAAGTGACTAACCCCACATTAGGCTCTGGGAAATGTGTGCTTGGAACAGCTAGAAGTACAGAGGGCCTGATATAAAGCATGTTGAAGTCGACGACTATTTTCCATTGTCTGCAGTGGACATAAGGTTGTTCAATTTCATGGGACGGAAAAAATTTATTTTATGGAACACACATGCACAAAGAAACAGAACTCGTTCCCTAAATACATGTGCTTGCTTCCTGATGGTTTTTAATGGGAAACACGTGTGCAGTGTGAGGTGAGCACATTGAATTACCCAGCTTTTTGTAGGGAATTAGTCTCTTTTGCAGGGGAATCAATATCCAATAACAGGAGCTGATCAACAGTGTTTCAATTCGGTTGAACATGCCAAAAAGGTGCTGTGAGATATGAGCTTTCATTGGTTTTCTGACTTTAAAAACTAGGGGCTGGGGGAGTTAGACTGTCTAAGAATCAAGCATTGAATTTATGTCTTATTTTTCTAAATTGGGAAATGGGACAGTGAAAAGCATTTCTGTATAGTGAGTGTATACTCCTTCAGCTGCTGATGTAGGAGAAAAAAAATTAAAATATGGTTGCAACCTGCATAAGGCTTAAGCAATGAGAAAGATCTCTAGCAAACTGATGATTGTATACAATAAAATATTAAAATTCACTAATTTTTGTGTCCTGAGGAACTGTTTATTCCTCCAGACTATAAATCCCGTCATGGAGATCAATTGCAGTAAGATAAATAACTGTCATTCGATATAAAGAAAGAATTTCAATATTTAATATTCACTCCTTAGGCATAATGATTGTTTTAAGCATTTTCTTTATGATGGACAGAGCCCATGCCTTACCATAGTGTGTTATACACAAAGGGAGCATCTTTAACAACTAGCTAACCCTCCAGCTCTCTTTAATGAATTATTGAAAAACTGCTGTTGCAATTGTCCTCTTGCACAGATTGCAGCTGTCCAAAGGGTTTTTTAATGTATATCTAGAACCACAACTGCTAAATATAAATATATCTGTGTTAATAATAAGCTTGTATATATTTATAGCTAGTGAAAAATGTTATTCAAAACAGAGACATCTCTGTTCATACAATTAGTGTCCACACATGTTGGGGTTTTTTACATGAGTCTTTGATGTCCACACTGGATTCTCCCATTTGTAGTGTCTTTGCAATTATGTTAACAGGTTTTGGAGTCACTTCGACTGGAGTACTGATTTTGGCTGGCCTAGAGTTAATTTTCTTCATAGTAGCTACGTTTGGTACTTGTGCTGAAAGCAGTGTTGATAACACAGGGATGTTCAAGCTGTTTCTGAGCAGTGTTTGGACAGAGACAAAGCCTTTTCTGCTTCTCACTGAGGAGGCTGGGGGTGTGCAAGGAGCTGGATGGGGACACGGGGCAAAGGGATATGTCATACCCCTTTGTTGTAGTGCTCAGCAATAAAAGTTGGAAGAAAGGAATGGGGGATGTTTGGAGATTGGGATTTATCTTTTTGGATGTTGGGATTTATCTTTCCAAGTCATAATTATATGTTAAGAAGCCCTGCTTTCCTGGAAATGGCTGAACACCTGCCCATGGGAAGTGGGGACTTACTTCCTTGTTTTGCTCTGCTTATACATGTGGCTTCTGCTTTACCTTCTAAACTCCTTTCAACTCAACCTCAAACCATGACACCTGGCCACAGTACAGCCCTCGAGGATCTCTGATATAGATGTCTTCTCACATCATCAGCACGACAAGCTGACTTTGGGTTGTGACACACAGTTTTAACACTATCACCTCAGGGGAAGAAAGAAACAAACTCCGGTAAGTTTTGCAGAGAACTAAGCAGCCAAGGGGTACAACATATTTTCTCTTAATGTAAAATTATTTTTAAATGAACAGTGTAACTAATAATCAGCTGCTAGTTCAGGCTATTTAATATTATTACAAAGCAAAATGAGTAAGTTAAAATCAAGGACTAGAGTACAAGTGGAACAAGCAAGAAAAAACAAGAGAAAGCAAAAGGCAACACTGAATTTGAAATAGAGTGAAGAAAAAATCATAAACATTCTTTTCTCTCTCGTATTCTTTCTCTCTTACAGCATTTAAAAAGTCCTGTAAGGTAGCCTTCTTTTACAATGAATCTTACAAATTGAGAGGATTTGCTTTTAATTCTTCTAGATGGTGTGGGAGAAGAGCAGCAACTTTAGTGCTTCATTTCCTGACCCTATAAACACTTAAGGATTTTGCTTGCTTTCAAGTGCAAAGGCCCACTGACACGCAGAGGGACTACACAGAGGCTTAAACTTAAGCAGGTATGTAAGTGCTTGTGGAACTAGGGCTTTTTTATATTTATTGACTGACAGGTTCATTGCCCTACAGGGAGTACTTCACCAGAGTACTTGCAGTGACTTTTTTTCTTTTGGAAAGCACACTTTTGGTCTCGCCCTAGTTACAGCTCCACAGATTTATGCTGTGGGAAGACCTGGAGCAGTACCACCAAAGGTAGGCTTTGCACAAGGCTGTTGGATCAGCTGTGGCCTCATTGAGGGCTGCAGGGAGGGATTCCTTGTGCTGTCAAAATGTGTGTTGCAGGTATTTCATGGCATCCGCAGCCCACCCTGAGAAATACGCTCCTGTCTGTGTTAGGAGAGGAGCTTCTGGGACAGCTTTGAAGACACCAGATAAAAGAGAAGTCTGAGAATGGGTTAGGGCAGAGGATGCTGATAATGGCATTGTTTATAGTTCTTTGGGCAGAGAACTATAGGGCTGCAAGAGGTGCCCCAGATTTTGCTTTGGAGAAAAGCTGACCTGCATTTTGGGTCCAGGGGGACCTTCAACGCTGCAACCCCTTCTACAGAACTACATTTTCTGGCTTTAGGCTGATACACGTGAGGGGGGAAACACATCCTTGTTTTTACACAGGCTTTGCTTGTGTGATCTGTAGAAAAATCCCAGATTTCTTAGGATTACCTTTATCTTTTGAGGGGATTTTCCCTCTCTTTTGTGAAATCAGAATTTGTGCTCTTTTTAATAGCTCCTAGAAGGCCATCTTCATACTGTGCTCTGAGTGACATGCATTAAAAGATCCTGTAGTTTATAGAATTTGCATGTGCACTTCCTCTTACTAATATTATGCCCTTAGTCCACTCACTACCATTGATGGAATTTATTAATCCATTGAATTCTGTTCCTAAACTTCTTTGGAGTTAAAATGACTCTATGCAAAACATCAGCTATTAAAATTAATGAAGACTTAAACAAGTCTGATTTATGGAAGAAGGTGTTGTATTTCTCTTTGGTGAAAATCTAAAATCAGATGGTCTATGAGAAATTGTATGCTAAATAGACTGCTCTTATGATCTACTGTTTGGTCTTTTGGCATGAATATTTCTCTCAAATTGTACATTCACCTTGTTAGGTTCATTCTTTCCTAATTACCTTAGAGTGTTATTAGAAGTGCTCCTGTTAAAATACACCTTTTTATTATAGAATGGTCTGCTATTATAGCTACAGCAAAAAATCATCACCCTTTCCATTATAAATATAAATCTCTATTTTCAGGGACTTTAAGCTCTGCTATAAATACTCATTCCAGGATAACATTTGGCATGTAAAGCTAGGTGCCTGTAGGAACAACAAAGCTAGTTATTATTAAATTACTTTAGCCATTTGAATACATCTTAAAGCAGACAAAGTAGAAATAGTTGCAAGAGGGGGTTTTGTTGCTCTTTTTTTTTCCTCTGATATATTTCTAGAGTATGAGAAGCTGGGAAGGGAGGAAGGTGCTGGGGAAGGAGGGCTGGGTAGTGTTTCCTGCTGGTGCCAAGTCACGTCCCTTCACTGTCTGGTTCTGCCCAGGCCAGGCTGAATTCAAGGGGCATTTCATCTTTGGTTTTTTGGGGGTATGGGAGCCTTTTCAACTACTGGATTTCTGCTATAGTCTTCCCAAGGCACATTAATGTCTTACTTGAAAAATTACTTCTGACACCCTGTCAAATTTTTCATATGAAAAGCAAATGTTTTTATGTTACTTCTGCTCCCATGAGCTCCTCAAAGATCTGAACTCTGGAACCAAGTGTATGTGAGGACCTAGTGTGTGTGAGGTAAAGTTTGAGATGGGCTTATCTTCACATCAGACGAGTAAAACTGCCCAAGCTCGCCAAGTCCTTTGGCTATACCCAGTGCTGAAATTTAACATCTTTCTGAACATTAGTACAGTTCTCACTATTACTGAAAAAACAACAACAAAAAAGTGGTTTCAGACATATTTGACATATTTCAGGTTGTTGTTGTGTTTCATGATCATTTTAGACTGCCCTGGGTAGCAGCTCTTGCTGAAAGCAGTTAGTTGTGGCACTTGTCCTTCCTGTCCTGGGAGCTTCTGCAGTTCCTGTGTTTGCATGGTCAGTCAAGCAGACCCAGAAAAAAACATGGGTGTGAGTTGGATTTGGGACAGACAAACTCCCTGTCCACCACATCAGGTGACCCACAGGGACGATGCCCATGCTCAGCAGGGCACTGGGAAATCAGACTGTCCCCCTCTCACCTGTCCTGCTTTGCTTCACATGAAACAGTGAAACTGCAGCAGATGATGCTTAAATGACTCATTGAAAATCTTCCAGAGAGCGATTCCTTGCAGTAGGAAGGAATGCTTAAAAGGATTTTCTGAAGTTTTTGTTTCCTTGGAATGTCCACAGGAATAAAATGCCTTGAGGTCCAGGTGCCTGTAGGAAAAAAAAAGCCCCATCACCAGGACAACATTGAGCAAATTGCAAATATTTAGTCTAGGAGCAACAAAGGCTTGATAGCAATAGCCTGCCTGTGTTTGACAGCACTGCAGACAGCCTTGGTCAGACGAAAGCCTGTGCAAGAGGATCTGGAGGAGAGGGAATGAGCAGGTATTCCTGATCACTCATAGCCTGGAAATGCACGAGCTGAGAGGAGACCTAGAGAAGACAAACCCTTCAGACTGCAAACCAAGTCACAAGTGGATGGGCTCATAGGCTTTTTTGCTTTTTAATGACAATTTGCTGGGCCAGCAGTGGCAAACAGTTTGCACAAGTAGTTGGTAGCATCAGAAAAGAGCATGTGTGGGATATCTGTGGTTGCTAAAAGCAACCTGCTTTAGCAGGAAATATTTTATTATGCTCAAAGCTTTATTCTCAAAGCCCCAGGGTTTATTAATTGAAAAGCAAAACAATACCAGAAAAGCCCCTGTGCCCTCTCACAATTAGCTGTGAAATTTCTGAGGCCTTGCTTTCACCTGTGCCTGCTGAGGTGGTCTCACTGGGCCTTGGCATCACCTCAAGGTCTGACCATGCCTCAGTTCTGCCAGCCCACTTCTCACATCCAGGAGAGTGAAGGCAGCACTGATATTAGAGGGAAACTCTTTCTGACTGGCATTAGCCCTTACACCCTCTTAATTGTAATACATTTTTCTCTTCAGCTTCTTCTTGATATTCCAATACTTCTTTTTCTCCCTGAAAGCTCTTGCTCCTATGTCTCTTCCCCACTCACTCCCTGTGTCCATGTGCCTCTATTGTTGGGTTCTCCTAACTCTTTTATCTGGTTTCCAACTTTACCAGGACTTCTTCAGTGGAAACTGCAGACTCCTTCCTGAATGCTGAGAAGGGGGAAAAGAAAAGGTGATGTGGTTAATTCAGAAATGAGTGATATAAAGGTTGCAGGGCCTTGAATATGTGAGTGTGGTGACAGTGGAGAAGTAAAGGTTATGTTAAATAAATCTGAGACATTTAAAAGATTTGAGGGTTGGTTTTTTCTTACTCTTCTTTTTTTTCTTATCAGTTATTGATAAAAGCTGGATAAGGAAACAGGACAGCTAAATAAGATTTGCTTTATCTTGAAAAAAAGCAACTATAAAGCAATTGTTAACAAAAAACCCTTTTTGTACCACCATTGAAATTTTGTTCAAAATTATGTTCTGTTTGACACTTCAAAAAAAGAGAAAGTGAAAATACATTCATGAAGGGTAAGCATTCTGCATTTCAGACTTGGTCTATGCACCTTTTTGATCAGTCCAGCTCACATGGACTCGTGCTTCATATGGGTAAGACTTATTATGTTATTATTTGAGTTTATCATCAAGTAAGTGAGACAGGGAGTTATTCATGGGACCACCCTGTTTAAGCCATTTCTTGTCTTAAGGAAACCAAGCCAGTATATTCCCACAAGTATTGAATGTGCTGCTGCTTTGACTGCAGTAAAAGACCACCTCTGTTAAGAAGTGATTTATTTTTTCTGTCAGTCTCTTGGGTGACCACTGATGGCAGATTTTCCTGTGTTTCCTATGGTAGAAGCAATATGTTCTGAAATATTTTGATTGTGTTTAAAGTATATGTATGAAAATGTGATATATGGTAAAGTAATGTGTGGCAAAAAATAATATTGATATGCATATTGGATATATCAAGAGGAAATGTGGAAGATATTTTCATAAGCATATGTTCTACTTTATTTGAGAGAGGAATATTGGAAGGCATGGGAATACTTATGAAAATGTATAGAGGCCTTTTATAGAGTGTTGAAGCAATTTTTCTGATAAATGTTTGGAAAATATCCAAAGGTGTTATGGTACATAAAGAAAGCAATATGTAACTTTTAAAAAATTATTCTTAATATGGTTAATTTATGTTCATTTACTTTAGAATATATTGGAACCATATTTCATAAATATTAAACTTATTTTGTGCTGCCTATGCACAGTATTGAAATTCACTTGATCTTCATGAAACACAGAAATGTATTTCTCCCGATTTATAAATATCTGTGAAATATGCAGTACATATATTTGGAGAGAAAAGGACACATTTATACAGATTTTTACTAGTCTATCTTGTGCTCAGGACAACACTCACAGAGTAAATAGTGCTTTAATATGCCCACGGAATCTTTACAGGTTTATGCATATACTTACATTCCTCTATACAGGCCATAGTTGTAAGCAGTATTTTCACAAACTATATCTATCCTTTTTTGGCTTTGTAAGAGTCTTGGAGAAAATTTGCTGAAGAGAGAAATTTCTTCCTACTAAACAAGGACACACCAAAATAAAAGTTGGTGTCTCTTCAAAACCGTTACTTAAAATTTCTCTTTCATTTTTACAAGTACCTCAAAAGTAGACCTTCTCTGTTGACAGATCAATGCCAAATTTCATCTGTGGAACTAAGGGCAGAGACCTCTTCTGATGATGACTTTTTGACACGTCTCCCATTCAAAGAGTGTACTGATGGCAGTAGATTAGGACTTGTTTTGCTTCCTTACATTTCTAGAAACCTTTTCTATGCTGCTATTTTGCTTTGCACTGCTTTATGAAATTATATGTTAAACTTACATGTGGTTTCCCTCTGTTGAGAATTGCTTTGGTTTGTTTCTATAAGAGACACTGTTCTAGGATGAATAGAAAATTGCAGTGGCAACTTTCCAGAGCCTGAGGAAGACATCTCAATTGATACTCATTTGCACAATGTATTCATGCCTTTCCATTAGAGTCCCTTAGACTAGGACATTTAAAAGACTAAAATACACTAAGAAATGAAAGAATTACATTTAGATCTACTTTCTTCTTCTCCTTTTTTCTCATTTTTTCTGTCCAGCCACCTCTTTTTTTTCTCTTTCTATCTCTCATATTTCCACTTTCAAACTATGGCACCCTTTCATCCTTTTCAAGTCCAGAAAGAGCAACTTGAAAGAAGTGTTAACAGGAAAGAAACTCACAAGGAATTTAGGGGTTGGCCTTTGCATAATAATCTGCTATTAGCATATGAACCCACTATTTGGGATACTTTAAATTAATAAGGAAAGGGAAAGGAAAGGCCTTACTTTTGATTTCAGTACTTCAGAAAGATACGTTTTATAGTTTCCCAGGAGTTACAAAAACAGCACCTTTAGAAACCTTGATTTCCTAACCCTATGGAAGTTCTTTTTGAAATTTGTTTCATTCTAGAAATGTCAAACTTTCTTGACACTTGAGAGTGCTTCTGGGAACAGAGAAGTGCTGGAGTTGCTCAGGAGGGGTATTCTCAAAGCCCAGCTTCTGCCTAGAAAGGCCAGTCATCTCCCTTACCCTCTACTGTCAATGGAGTGACCAAGAGTCTCCTCCAGGGATGATGCAGAGATCCTAGAACTGGTATTCTCACTTAGCCCTTGGAGGACACTTGTGTCTGTAGAGACTACAGGAGGAAGCTTGGCACACTAGCACCTCCCAAGCCTTTATGATTCCCATTTTGGCATACATGGAGACAAGGACTTCAAAGGGTCTGAAAAACAGGTTAAAAAAGAGATAATTTTCCAGTGTTAAGTGTTTTATTTAACTAGTCTTGGGGGATTTTTCTTCCTTCATTTCTCAACTGAAGCATAATTGCTGGCATCAGGAAGGGTTGGGTTTTTTCCTGTTCCACCAAATATTATTGCAAATTATATTTCAGGTTAGTGTTTGAACCTAAAAAATAGCTGAAGACAATTTAATCATGATGAGTCTTATCCAAATTTAAAAAGAGAGGTTTTCTCTAAATTAGCAAGGTAAAGATCAATATTCTTGAGAGCAGGCCTATCAAAGGACAATGTTTCTAAAAAGGTGTGCTTTGACTATTATCATAATCAAATTCCCTCAATCGTAGCAGGTACCCAGTGTCGTTGAAAATCTGGATGGATTTGAATATATATTTCTTTTAAATTTTATTTGAAGATATTTTCCAGACTTTTTACCAGAGAAGGACAAAGGAATTGGGGAAGGGTCTGGAGAACAGCTCTGATGAGGAGGAGCAGAGGCAGCTGAGGAAGCTCAGTCAGGAGAAAGGGAAGCTCATGCGGGACCTTCTCACTCTCTACAATTCCCTGAAAGGAAGGTGGAGCCAGGTGGGAGTTGGTCCCTTCTCCCAGGTACAAGTGACAGGACAAGAGGAAAAGTCATCAAATTGCAGCAAGGGAGGTTTAGATTGTATAGTAAAAATTTCTTCCCAGAAAGATGTGTCAAGCACTGGAACAGGCTGCCCAGGGAAGTGGTTGAGTCACCATCCCAAGAGGGATTTAAAAGATGTGTAGATGAGACACTGAGGGACACGGTTTGGTGGTGAGCACAGTGGTGGTGGTGGGCTGATGGTTGGACTTGGTGATCTTAGAGGTCTTTGCCAACCCTAACAATTCTATGATTCCACTGATTTTTCTTTTATAGCTATGGTTTTTATATGAAAAAATTATTAAGTTCTCAATTTAACCACTACCTGGGGCTGTAGCAACACAAATAAAAATGTTGCAGCCTTTTTATCTGGCTCACAAGGAAGTATAGCCTTGAACCTTATTTCAAATGTGCTGGTAAAAGAGAGGGTTAAATGTCCAGAGCTAAATCATTGAGCCACTTCTTTTCCTGGGAACTGTAAGAATGGGCTGGCCAGACATTTTGTCGCCACTTTTTCCTAAAAAGATGAAGATGCTCTTCAACTACAAAGGTCACTGCAATTTCTTGTTGCACCATAAACTCATCCTGGTACAAGCCTCTGACCTGCTGTATTTGTTAAAAATGGCATGTCTCACTGTGAGAGGGTCATCCAAGGTCTCAGGCCACAAAAGTAACTTCTAAGTCTTCCTTCAGCATGGGGGAACTGCAGTCCTCAGCATCCTAGGAATTCCTCTGCTCTTCAGCTTCAATAACACACATCTATATTTTCATATACTCCCCCAGACTATGAATTATGCTGACCTTTGCCATAAGCCTGAGGCATTGACTGGCCTTGCATTCTGGCTTTTCTATAGCGCCTGGGGCTTTATGAGGCTTTATAAAGATCTTGATAACTAATTTGTTTTTTTTTTTTTTCCAGAAGAGAATTCATATATATTTTATTTGAATTATAATTCCCTAATGGAGAAATGAACCCAGAGGCAGACAGCTAGGAGAGACAGAGGAAAAAATCTACAGATAAGAGGAGAAGAGAGAAAAGGGGTTGTCATACAGCTGGATGAAGAAGTGACAGACAAGGTGCTCTTGGCACATTACATTTCCTATGAATAAAAATATTGCCCTTTAGAAACTTTTAAATGTGTTTTTGAACATTTGTAACCCTACAGAACAGTGACACTATCAGAAATGCCATTAATGTTGTACACCAGCTTCTCAAGCAATCCATTATTATAGTGGCATTACTTGGCAGGCAAATGCTGACTGATCTACTTTGTAGTGGATCAGTGAGAAAACCCCTCTTTTTAAGCTGCCTTACACGTGTTCAATATCTTGATCCTTTGTGTTCTTATTAAAAAATAATTCTATCCACTCAATATTTTATATTAAAAAATGGAAAAATAATATTGAATTTTTAGTCTCTTGATGAATTCATATGTTTTACTAAGTCTTTTGGCACTTACAGCCCTGGAAACCTATGGACAGGAATCAATTATGCTTTTGAAAAGCCAAATTGAAAGTTGTATTTGTTTTTATAACAGGAAAAAGGTCACTTAAACTGTGGATGTCGGAACAAAGTAAGTGTTCAAAAGGTTTTGCTTTGTAGGACGGTCGGCACTTTCTAATGAATTTATAAAAGCAGTCGACTTGTATTTGTGTACTGGTTTTTAATATTTTCAATTACAGATTAGCAGTATTCTAGCATTAGTCTTACACAAAATTAGTGAAGACAGGCTACGTTTCTTTAAGATATTTCCATCACTTTAGTAGAGTCATGCTTTGTTACACCATGAAATAAAAGTGATATAAATGTAATGTTGATTTGTAGAGTGAGGTGCACAAAGTATGACATGAAACACAGTGAAAGTGGTTGGTAAGTGTTTATGTGAAGGTTCAGCAACAGCTCAGCAACAAAAAGGCAGGATTAAAAGTTCATTAAGAGGAGTTGTTTTTCTGACACAGGTATATTCTTTTTTTTCAAACCACATTTTTTCAAAATGCAGCAAATTACTAGACTGCTTGTTAGAATGCTTGTGTTAGCAATAGAGGATTGACCTTATATTTTCTTGCTTTTTTCACACAATCAGGCAATATTTCCCATAACAAAATAAGCAGGGTTCATGTGAAAATTTTAAAGAGCATACCAAGTTAAAAAAACTATATTTAATTTGGATTTTTTGTTGCTCTTCCTCTCTAATTATAACCAGAGAATAAATGAAAATTACAACTACTTGAGTCAAAAAAGATTGTGAAACACTTGTTTTGAGTGACACGAAGGCTCACTTTCGTTCCCATTAAGTTTTTAATCCTCAGCAGTGAAAAGGAGTTAATCACAAGTGTGACAGCATGATTCACCATATGAATGATTGGAACTAGCTCTAGTTTTATTCCTGCTGTAGGATATACTAACTTCTACTGCCTGCCTTTGCAAATTCCCACCTAATTAAAATCGTCAGCCATGTCCTTCATGGTGTATTGAATTTGTAACCTCATCAGATGTGATTGTGCCAGGGTGAGTATTGCACTTACTTTGGAGGAGTGTGAGCTGAGACCAGTGGTACATGTAGTATTTGTTTATGGGGATGGGATGGAATATGTTGGAGACAGACCTTCAGAAACCCGTTTTAAAAGCATTGGGTGTAGACCAACCCAGCAGTTTTGCAGAATGCTTCTTCAGTCTGAGGAGCAATGAGAGAGAGAAGAAGAGTTAAGAAATGGAAAATTGACTTGCTTGAAGGTTTAATTTAGATGATCTCTAAAGTGATTGAAAGAAGATGAACAAAGAGAGGAAATAGCCAGCTGTCACCTGTAATCTATGAGGTTTCTTCTCTGACTCTATTCCTTGGCTGGTACAAATCAGAGTAGCTCATTTACAGCTGTTAAAATTACAGCAATGGGATTTGGTTCTGGAGCTTTTTTCAAAAAGTGTTTGATGGGTTTCATTCATCAGGAAACTTTTCAAGTTCATAGCCAAGAAGTGGCATCTGCAGTAGAAAGTCTGACTGATCAAACCACCCCTGGAAGAGGTCACAGATCCACTCAAAGCCCTGCTCTGTGTTATCCATATGAAGAAGCTTTCCAGCCTCAGGTGAGAGGCCTGGTCAGCCATGCGGCTGAATTATTTCTGTGTTTTGGGGCATTCTTTCCATGAAATGGATCTAATTTTATTTCAAAGTGTAGTATGAAAAAGATAATATTTTGAAATGTTTCATAAAACACAGAAACCTTCAGACCAGCATTAGTATCAATACAACTGCTTCCTCTTGTTTTCTTACTCTCTGATGTATCTTTGTCATCTTCTATGTTTCTTTTCACTTAGTACCTCATATTTGATTGTCCTGGCAATGTTTTTCACTCTTTTTCTGTAACTCCTCATGTGTTTTTAGTAAGAGAATGTAAGAACAGATTGATTTGCCACAATCCTCTTTGGCATTGCACTGTATTAGTTTTTTCAAGTCTGTAAAAAGGACCAGGGAACTCCTTTGTGCCTAAATTATTTATACGAAACCAAATAGGATACAGTGGAGGTATAATCTTTTACTAATAAAGCTCTAAGAAACTGGGCCTGCTCCAGATGAATTCTGCTAGAGAGGAAATGTCTGTGACAGCCTAGGAATGGGAAGTACCAGAAGTACTTTTCTGGGAGATGAAGCCTTCAGCATGACTGATGTTTTCTAATGCTACACATGACTGAGGGCAGGACCTTGGGAAACATAGCCTACTAGAATTTCTCCTTTCAAATGTTTTCAAATGAGGCTACTTGAAAAGCAGTGGTACATTTTTTAAATGGTAAAGAACTGAAAAAAATAGAACTCAGTCCTCTCTCTAATGCCCCTCAATGTTTTTCATTTCAAAATGCTGTGTACCTTTTCATTCATCACCTTGAAAAGAAATAATAGTGTTTGCCTCACTCAAATATCCACACTGCAGCAGCACAGATCATCGAGTCACAGAATCATAATATCATGGAATCATTGAGTGGTTTGGGTTGTAAAGGACATTAAAGATCATCTTGTTCCAACCCCCTGCCATTGGCAAGGACACTTTTCACTAGATCAGGTTGCTCAGAGGCCTACCCAACCTGCCCTCAAACACTTCCAGGGATGGGACATCCACAACTTCTCTGATTCCATACAATCACGGAGCTGCCCAGGGTAGAAGGCACCTTGAAAGTTCCTCTGATACAACCTCTCATGGGAAAGGGAGCCTGCAGGAGAATGTCTAGCACCCTGTCCAGTCACATCTTGAACACCACCAGGGATAGGGACTCTGACACATCCCTGGGGAGGTTGTTGCACTGAGTGATGGTTCTTACTGTAAAAAAATTTCTTTCCTATTTCAAGATGAAACCTCTCCAGCGTAACTTTTACCTTTTGCTCCTTGTCTTCTCCATGTGGCGCCTTGTGTGGAGAGATCCTCTCCATCTCTTGTGTTTACTTAAACATGACCTTTAAGCAAGATTCTTCTCTAGAATAAAATCAGCTTACTGTAGGTACTAATTATGTCAGTTAATCTCCTATTAAGATGTTGACTAAAGGTAAGGCTATGATTCAGATTTAATAAGATTAATTTCCAAAATGAATGACCTTTTTTTTCCTAACTTCACATAAATCATCAGTAATTAAATTATATTTTGAAGTGAGTCTGGATGAGAAATCTAGGAACCTCTAATTTAAGCAAAAAAGTACTTGCTATTTTTTTTTATCTATTTGGTTATTTGTCCCAGATCACCCAGCCATACACTTCTCGATATTGATTTTTGATTTTGAGGTATTTTACAGAGTAGAGCAAATCTGTTTGTATTTCAGCCTCTCCTTTCCTCTGGAAAATAAGTTCAGTTCAAAATATCTGCTATTTCTTCACATCTGAACACTTTAAACCCCAATGCTAGAATGTTGCATATAAAGTAATTTGTGGTTTTAAACTTCGGTTTCCACTCTCCCATATAAATGCAAATAAAATGTTTTCCATTAGAATAACTGTGCCTCGTGCTTTTTTAATGGAGGCATTGGAGACTACAAAGTAGAGTAGAATCCATTTTGATAATACTGTATCTTCTCTCTGAGCTCCAATCTAAATATTTCCATCTGTTAGATTTTTTATTTAATATTCTGAATAATGGAAATTGCAGGGAAAAGAGAACAGTGATTTTTATTTCACTTTCTTTTGCCAGGCTTTGGTGGTCTTACAGTTTCTTCTTGGATTGTAGAAATGTGTGTGTGAAGATTTATAGTCCTTTCCCCTGCTAAGATATCTCCTAGAAATCCAAAGATGTCATTTTCAAATGTTCATAAACAAACATATTTTCTAAAATTAAAAAAAAAAAAAAAAAATCCAGCTTTCCCCAAACACAAACTCAAATCCCTGCTGAAGTGGAAGGAAATGTATAAAATCAATCTTGGGAATATGAAAGTAAAAACTAGAGAGGTTCTTTCTCTGTGTAAATGTATAAGACATAGCACTTTGATTATGAATTTGTTGTCTTGACATCAGTCTGGAATGCTGCTGCCACCTCTGACATTGTCTAAGTGAATATGGAGCATGCAACTGCTCTCAGATTAGCCAGCAAACTGTTAAATTCCTGTGGCATTTGCTGGGAAAAAGAGGAAAATTATGATCAAGCAGTTCCGAGAAACTGAAAGGTCAAAATATCACATGAAAAAGCAAGTTTCAATTTTTAAAACTCTACTTTCTTGTGAACCTAGCTAAAGCAGCTCTTGGTGAGGATCCACCTTTATGAACTGTTTTATAGTTTCGTGTGATTCAGACATAAGCAATTGCCTGAGTTAAAGACTTGATGTGCAAGGTTATAGTTGAGTGGTTTGGGCTGGTCGGTTTGGGCTGGCTGTTTTTTTTCAAAAAGTCCTTACATCCAGAAAAGAAAACAAACAAACCTGTGCTTTTATTGTTTAATTCCAATTTTCATATCATAAAATAGTTTCTACCTTTTTTTATTATTTTGTCTCTCTTCTTTAAGTCAGATGGTCCAAGTTCCAAGTAATACAATACCTAATACACAATGGAATATCAAATGTCCACAAATCAAAGCCTGCCCTCTCTTCCAAGGTCTGCTTAGGAGCAAATGTTAGGAAAATACAGAGAAATCTCCCAGCATGTCCTATATGAGAGTCCAAACCCCATGAACTCTGTAATGAAAAGTAAATAAATGACTCTGTCCTTCACTGCCAAGCTGCTAATCCATAATGTGGAGTTGGCCTCTGTTGTTGTCAACAGTGATATATAAATCATATGAGACAAAACAAGAACCAAGCTGACCCTTTACTCCTTCCTTAAGTCAAATGTGGACCTTTATAATGCCTAAAAACTTTTCCCCCTGTTTTCTTTCCCCCATTTCACGTGTCTCTCACTTGCTGGTTTCTGCTGGGTTGAAAAGAGTAGAAGAGTGTGTGGGAGGCTGTTTGAAGTGTTCGGCAGGGAATTTCAACCCAATTTCCTAAGGCAAAGAGATCTCAATAACAGCAACCCACCTAAACTTTGGTCCTTCATTAAACCATTGCTCCTGCTGCTCAGGACTCCTGGGAAGAGGAGTGCATGGAGAAAGCAGCTCTACAAATGAGGGATCACACAGCCAGGGATGACACAGAAGAAAAGCTACATTGTAAGGGGGAAACGAGAGGTGGCCTTTCAGGAAGATCCAGAGAGACAAAACCAGGGAGACTAGGAAAGGAAATACTGGCTGAAAGAGTTCAGGGGGAAGAAGACTGACGGAAATATATGAAGGCTGAGCCCCTAAGAGGTCTCAGGGTAAAACACTTTAAAGTCAAAGGAAAGAGTGCAGCTGGCTTAGGTATCAATGAAAGAGGTTCCTTTATGTCTCACCTACACTTAATTTAAGTCAAGGAGTAAAATATTCAGTGACTTTTGTGTTAGTTGGACAGGGCCCTAAATGAAAAAGGGCATGAAATTAACTGAATTTTAACACTTGTAAAGCTCCTGCAGAGCTCATTTCAGGATCAAAGCCTAGAACTATAATTGTGTTGCTCGTTAAAATAATGGAACAAATATTGAGAGAAAAATAACTGAATCCAGGGCAGTAATGCCAAGAGCGATAAACGACATGAGTTTATAAAGAACAGATCTTGCCTGACAAACCAGATTGCTTTTTGCTAATACAATTACAAAGGATCAAATTCTGCTATGTTTGTGAGGGCTGACTTGCTAAAGAAACCCTCAAAGTCTCTTCCTGGTAGAAATTACCTATGTCAATAACAGTCCTAAATGCTGATCTATATTTAGCAGATGAAGGGAGAGCAGCAGTTTGATTCTGTGCCCCATAACATTTTATTGATCAAGGGTAAATTTCCAAGGAAGTTTTGTGGTGTAGGAGCCGGGATGTCATTTGGATAATTCCAGTTTGGTTTGTACATGGTACTGTCATGTGAACTGCTGTCCTGCGTGAAGCACCACAACCAAAAAAAAAGCACTCACCAACTGCAAAGTACAGCTCCCTGCATGGAGCTTGGAATGCCGTGTCAACACAATGACTGTACTCAGTCAGGACTGCAAAATATAGAAAACTACTTAAGGGAAGTGCCTGGAAATTCTTAGACAAGTTGTAACGCATTGGGATGAGACAATTATGCTGTGAAAGTGAGAAACCTGAAAAGATCTTTCCAGGTAAAGTGGCGAAGTGATCTGAGGATAGGATTTAAGTTTTCAAGGACCAAAATTGTTGGCCTACATTTACAAGGTGAAAATGCAGGGGAAATACTGATTCAGGTACTCAAGAGACACATGAAAATTCTTCATGTCACAAACCAGGCTGGTTAATAGACCATCTAACAACATAAAGCTCCAGTTCTCACTTGGAGAGGCATATAAAGCTTTGAAGACGCGCATCAAATCAGAGGGAAAAGGATAAAGCAATCAAATCCAGGGAGAAATGTGTCAGGTTTAGCATGGTAGATAAAGGAGAGAATACCTATAGCAATAGTACCTATAGTAATAGAGCTGTATCCATACCTATCCACAAGTTTTTGATGAAGGAACAACAAAAAATCCATCAGACATATGATATGAAATTGAGAGAAGGGAAAATGTAAGACAGTGTCTGAAAGAAGTTTGTGAAATGAAGCAGTTTGCTGGGTGGAAGAGGTTATTTTATGCATGACAGCTGACTTGACCTGCATAAAGGTAACACCTGTGACACCCCCTCTAAGGGTAGCAGAGAATCCCACAGCAGCATCCAACATCCAGTAATCCCTGACTCAGCCTGGAGATCCTCATGTTGCTTAGTCCTTCTTTATCCCTGTCTGGTACAACAAATGGCTTAGGGATTGAGCTAGGAATGGATTATTCTGGTGTTTACTGTTGGCAACTGCCTGAAAGTATCAGGGTTTTTTTCTCTGATAATTTTTTCAGGGTTTTAGTGACTAATAAATCCTTATTTAGTCAGGCAGTCCAGTAGGGAATCAACAGAAATATTTGAATAGTTTTGCCCGTGTGAGTGCATTATAGCTCCAGACTTTTTATTTTCTCCTTGCTTTTCAGCTGCTCGAAATTATCATTGTACTGTTGAAATCAATTGTATTTAAGCACCTGCCACTTCCAGATGTCCAATATTTGCCAGATTTTTTCTTGTTGCCAGTGCCAAGAAAGAAAAATGGATCATTTGCTAGTCCCTTTGATGACATGGAGTGAGAAAATGAAGAAAACCCATACATACTGCCTTACAAGATCTCTAAAACTCGGCTATGGAGGAGAGGTCAACTATTTCTAGAGTGAACAATAAGCTTCCATGTGGAGTTCTCTGATAATTCATAACACATACTGGACAGAAAGAAAACAAGCAGGAGCCTCCATCCCCTCTATACAGCCATTTATTTGGCCTGCAACACTTGGAATCAAGTGGAAACCCAGCATGGAGTAGAAAAAAATATCACCTGCCCATATCCTTTTTTAAGTGATGCTTTGCAGTAAATTGCTTTCTGTTTAATTTGGCTTATGCAAACAACACTGCCTTTGGTGAGGCAGCATGACTCCTGAAATCTTCAGCATGAGCAGGATCAGCCTGTGCACTTCCTTGTTGCCATGGAGCATCTGGAGAACTGTCCTCTATGGGTAGTCCTTATGCATGAATCTAATTACCCTCACAAGCAATGGAGACTTTACATTGGTACAGACTGAGCTTTGCTTCTGAATAGATTACTTGGAACACTAAAATAAAAGTAATTTTGGCTGAATTTTATTGCTGCACCTACAAAGAAAGAAAGTAGTAATTATTGTTAATGTTTCATAAACTCCAGCTTTTTCGTCATCTTAACTACATTGAATTTCAGAAACATTATGATCTGTAGAGTATAGGATCATATTCAACAACAACAAAAAAAACCTCTTTGTTTGTAGAGTGTATTGCCTTGTGTTAAGATTTGGTTAGTAGGATATAACCAAAATGACTTTTCAATTATATCTTACATTAGCTCATTCAGTAATGAGATAAACAAGCTGTCTGGCAGAATGGGTTTTGGTTGATGAGGAAATAGGTGAATACAAAAAAAAAAAAGGCTGTAATCACATTTATTTCCTGAATCACAATAAAGGATTAATGTTATATTCTAGACCAATCAGTCACACTGATTCTGTGGACATATGTTAATGAACATGCAAAAGAACCCAAAGAACTCTTAACATCAAGCAAGAAAAATTTGTGAGTTTAACTATCTGGAAAAAAAAAAAAGAACAACATTGATGTGTTTCTATATGGTTTGCAACCATAGCTTTGGAACAACAAGGATGTTAAATTGCTGGAAAGTTTTCTGGAATATTAAAAACTCCAAATCTATATTCAGCAGATGCCAGCCCTTACTCTGTGAATAAAAGCCTCCCCTGCGCAGCATTTTTTATTCTATCTTGTATGAGCCTTACACCTAACTGAATTTCATGCAGTGACTTTACAGAGAGCAAAGTTCTGGCCTCTGAAGGCAGTGGAAAGGTTCCTGAAAATTTCAGAGCCATCAGAGGTAGCCTTGCAAAGAGCATGTGCAAGAAAATCTTCTTTCCAGGAGTTGTGACAGCTACACATAGATGCCATGTCCATCCTCCAACAAACACAGTGCTGGAAGAACTTCAGGGAGCTTGGAAAGGTAAGAGGTGGTGAGCTGCACCCCCAAGGAGTTCTGGTTATCTGCCCCAGGTGTTTCAGATCTGCTGTGTTCTGCCTTTGCTGAGTGCATCAAACCTGGCCCTGCATGTTCCAGGAGGGAGATACCAGGTACTGGAATATCAATTACGTATTCATCCGTAAAAATAAACCAAGTGTGTCTCTTCAATGGCTGTTACTGGTCATCAATGTGTGTATGCAAGGTTATCAGGAGGACTCATCCTAAACCTTACTCTGCTGTCCCCTGCTGTGCTAAGCCAGCAGGAATGTTCCCCTAGGACGGATGAAGATGCATATGTCTGGATATTTATATGTATCCAAGGGTCAAACTCAAGCTTTGATCTTACTACTCCCTCACCTCAGGCCTGTAAGGGAAGCACAAAGGTGTGGCATCAAGAGGACCATTCCCTGGGCACCGGAGTTGCAATGTCATTCCCATTATCCCTCTGCATTGACTATACCCCTAGTGATGAAGCCAAAACTGTGACCACCACTTCTGAGGTCATACCAAGGTGTCTCAGATAGACACCAATACTTGCTTCCCCTTTTCCCAATATTGTTAGCAAACACTTTCCAAGCTCTACAAAAAAGAGGTCACCTATTCCATAGACAAAGGCCCATTTGTGTTGATTTTCACTGAAAAAGAGAAGCTAATTCATCTATGTGCAAAGAACTAGCACTTGTGCCAGCTTAAGTACCACTGTTGTACAATTGAATTTACAATGCTTGGCTGAGCCATTAATTTTTATGCTCAGTTTCAGACCAAAGCTGCTTGAAATAGCTGCATTGCAAATGCCTGAGAAACCCTTTTTGTACCGGAGGTATCTCCTTTGATTTAATCATTCCTTATGGTACCAATGTAACACCTTTAGCACCTTTATCTGTGGTCTTGGAGATATCATAAATCTTTTCTGTAAAATTTTGCTTCAGAGGCTGTGTTTCTGGAGAAAAAGTGTAAGTACCATTAAAACATCTGTGAGAATTCAAGGGAGATTTTTATGAGGTGGGAGCCTGTTGCCAAGACCCTTAAGCTGAGAATCTGATGTAGTTGAGCACTGCTAAATACTACACAGATAGTGGAAGGCAGTAGAAAGTTCTCCTCACATTCAGAAACTGGTTGACAAATTATTTTACTTGGAGACTTTGGCAAAGTCCATCAAGCCTGGAAGGGCACCACACCTCCCAGCAATGGATGTGTCCTACCCATTGAGTTTTCATATCTTCAGCTCCAAGAAAGGAAAATGTACGAGAAAATATTCCTGTTGATATCAACAGTCTAATCAGGGATTTAAAAATTTGTGTACCTTCTGTAGAGCCCTGAAAGCTGCTGCTGGTGGTCTCTTTAACACTTAGTAGTCCCAAATAGCAATTGGGATTGGTGAGGTGGTTGCCCATCACATGAGAACCGTGCCAGGCTGCTCGAGGATAAGCTGGTAAAGACTGAAAATACTCACAGTCATTTGCCATTTTTTACATTTCTGAATTCTAATGATAATTTCTTTATTGTTTATGTTTTTAAATTGCTATACACCTCTATGATAACATATGATAGCACCCATACGATTGTACTGGTTGTTCTTCAGCTTTTATTCTATGGCAAACTATGTTTTCCTCTGTTGTTGATATCTTCTTGTTGACCTTGAGTTATCTTTCTATGAAAAAATATTCAGAGAAATATCTAAGAATTTTTTTTCTGGTAGGCAATGCTTGTTTCAAAGTATGGCTGTCAAAGTTTTAATGTGACAAGAGGAACTTCAAACATAAACATATATCAAATGCTTAACTAGTTCTTGCTAGTAGCAGTAACAGTTCTAATACCGCAGCACACCAGTGAGACAACAGAACAACTTTCAAACTTCTGCTGCCCCACTGTACATTAAAGTATGACACAAAGTCAAAATACATGTTATATTGCAATGACATGATACAAGAAAAAACAGAATTTCAAAAAATAACATTATTTTAGGCTTTTTCTCCCTGATCTCATGTCACACTGAAAAAAAGAATAAAAAAGGAAAGATAAAAAATACATCTCAATGAAAATTGCATCCTAAACAAAATTTTAGCATTTCTTAAAGGAAAATTTTACTGAATGCTTTGGCTTTGACAAAACTGTGGAAAACTCTTCCATTACCAATTCTTGGACCAGTAGTTTGTGATTGTAATGACCATGCCCAAAGAAGGGCTCTGAATTTCTTCTTTAGGCCCATTTGCTTCCTCAGTAAAGCTCCTTAAAACACCTCGTAGAGGAGCCTGCGGATTCAAAGTCACTGTTTCATTGGTTCCCATGGCTGGGGGAGGCAGCACAACTCCCCTCTTTTACCTGAGGGGGACGTAGCAGTAAGTCCTGGGCTCTCACTCCCAAGCAGGGGCAAGTTCCTGCTCGGAGCAGAGTCAGAAGGGCCTTGGAGAGGTTTCTTTCGCAAGGGTTCGGAGGTGTCAGAAAGCAAAGCTATCAGAAAGCAAAACTGCAACAGGAACAAAGCTTCTGGAACTCAGTTCTGACTGAAAAAGACTTGAAAGTGAGATTAAACATTGCCTTCTCTTGTGTTTTTCTGGGCTTAATGAGTAATTTTTGAGGAAACTGAACTGAATCAGTGAAATCGTGACTCCACTACTCATTTTCCTCCTGACATGAAGCAGCCCCTCATTTTTTGCTGACGTTTCAGATTAAAGAGAATCAATGTCTTTTATGGTTCAAATAAAAAATTGTTTCCCTATAGGATCTCTCCTAATTGAGCACCTGTATACAAACAAAAGGGACCTGGATTTTGTTTTAGCCTTGTAAATAAGAAGCCTTGGATGTGATCCAACCATTCAGTGAGGGAGTCAAATAATTGACAGTCTGGTCACAGCTGGCAGCCACACCAGTAGGGTTCCAAAATACAAGGGGAGGAGGGAGAACAGGTATAAAATATGTGCCTTTTACGGGATAGGGTCTCACTAAAACAACATCCTAGTTCTTCAGCTGTAAATCTCAGAAGTCTGCGGCTAAAAGAAATAACTCTCTGTATAGTGCTAATTCCTGCCTAATGCTGCCCTTTCAGTAGGGACATCTCAAGGTAAAAACTCTGTGGCAGAGGTTGCTGCTTTTTACCTTTAGCCAGATGGCAGAATCTGATCCTTACCCTCTTAGATTTTTACTCCCAGTAATGTATATTATGACCAAATACTTTATCAATAAACTCTTGAGTCCGCGTGGAAGTTTAAAATTTAGAAATTTACTGACAAACTGAATGTTAAAATGACAATGGCCAGGAAGCACACAAGACCCTTAAAGAGTGTGAATTGTGTTTCTCCAACAGGTATTCTGATGAGCTTCATCTTTCTCTCCTCACATTTCCTTGAATTCATGCAAATCTTTGCGATCCCCCACTGTGCTGTCTGCCTAGTCAGAACACTTCCTGAGTTGCATTAATAATATTTGGCTTGGCACCAAATAACCTTGAAAGGGTTATGAGTGGAGTACAAAAGCGTTCAGAAGCTTTTATCAGGTGTAGTTGCAGGGTTTATTTTAAAGTAAATGCTTAATATAGTTTCAGTTTCAAAGAGTCTTATTGGGTGCTGGTTTTATTCAGTATGTAATAGTCAAGTCTTGCAACGTCTCAACTTCTTTCAGATGTTCATAAATGGTCTTACAAAATCTTTTGGTGCTTTTTAAACAAATGTACCCATTCAAAAGATAAATGTACTAGATCTGCTGATATTCAGTGGAATGCTTCAGTCTGGCTTTGTTTTGTACATATAAAAGTTTGTATCTGGCCTTTTTCACCAGTAATTTTTTGTCCATCTGCTTGAGCCTAGATTATAATCTCCCCCACATGAGTGTACAACAAAAAACTTTAAAGAGGTACAATCTATAAGTTTCATTATTATAAGAGGAATTAGTCTGTAAAAGTTTGGACCAGGGATAGTAAGTAAGAAACAAGTATCATTTCAGCTTCTTCCTTTGGATTACTCCTGCTTATTTTTATGTGAAATGAATACATTTTGCTTTTTTAAAAATTTTACCTTGCTTTTGCTTAAGAGTCTCACCACACTTTGGATGTATGTGAATGATAAGGCAAATCCACAAGATGGGATTTGGGGATTGAAATGAGAAGAGGAAAAAAAGTTATGTAGATTTCTTTCTGGCTTTGAGCAAGAAAAATTTGAGAAAAATTATTAACAGTACCCAGAGGTCTGTCACACTCACAAACTAATGCAAAAGAAGAGAGAACTGTGCTTTTTTCTCATCTCTCTAGTCTAATAATTTAATACATGAGCTGTACAGTAATTGCCACAGGTTTTGATAATTAAATATCTCATCCTGTTTCACATTAAATTTTTGGAAGAAGTCTGAGAGTGGAGAAAAATTGATGAATTTCAACTTAAATTAAAGATTTAATGTAAAATAAAGATCTATCCACAATGAAAAAAAAATGTTTTAGTCCTTGCAAACATTGGAGAGACTAGTTATAGTACCGAAACTGTAAAACAGAAAAATAGTGGGTGATGGAAAGGCCAGAATAGGGCTGTCAAATTTTAAATTTTAACATATGGACTGCTCACTCCCTGCTCTGGTTGCTAGTCATTCCCAGATGGTGTCTTTAGTGAGTGATGGTGAGGGGAAAGGAGCAGGTGGCAATGGCAATTTTTTGGGAGGGTTTGTTGGGTTGTTTTTTTTTTTTTACATACATCTACTTAAAATTCTATGTTCTATATTAAAAAAAAAAAAAAGAGAAAAAAACCAGTAAGTGTGGTTAAAGGTAATACATAACTTGGCATCTGAGGCTGAAATTAAGGAAGTCCTATTGCTGTGGGCTGATGAGTCAGGATCGGGATTTGGATCCAGATCTGAGCTCCCCCCTAAGTGGTGAATAATAGCTTTCATGCAGGGCCTTGTTCAGCCCCTAACATGGCTTGGCCCAGCAACGGCAGGAAGAAATTGCCCTCCAGAATGGGGTTAGCTTCTCCTTGGGTGCACAGCATCAAATCTCTCCAACACATGCTCAAAGAGAGGTTTGCATACATGTTTAAATGTGTTTGTCTAGACGGAAACTGTGTGCCAAAGACATGGGGCTTGTGGGTTTAGTGCTGAACACTGAGTTTGTGATGTCAGGGATGATACAGATCTCTTTAAGCCTGAGGAATTTTTTTGCAAGAGGTTTCTTCTTATGAGAAACATCCTTAACTTCTCTTTGTTAACTCTTTGTTGGCGACTACTGCTGAAGTGTGCCATGTCCTGATTTAGAGAGTGATTGTACCTCCAGGTGCTGACTCCAGGCTTTTCCTTACAGTGAGCATAGTTGCTCCTTCACATCTGGCAGTAAGAGCTCCGACTCCACAGTACATGTCTCCATTGTTTCTTCTCATTGTTCCTTTGTGCCCAGCTGTGTCACTAGTTTGCTGGGTTTTTCTAGAATGTATGTAGCATTTCTTAATATGCTATAATGAACCTAAATTATGGTTATATTTCCTTATCATTTTCAGTAATGCCTTGCTGTTTTTCTCAGTCTTTCCAGCCTAAATGGTTGAGAATATGATAACCAAAAGAGAAAAAAAGGAAACAAGTTACCTGTGTGTCTCTGCTACAGACATAGCCTCTTGGTTTGTAAACCCTAATAAATGTATGAATCTGATCAGTACCTCATCTGTTATTGTCACAAATCCTGGATGCCATGGCTGCCTTTAATCTTCCAGCTTTGAGAGTAAAACCTCGCACCTAAATCAAAGCTGAGAACTGTCTGGTGTTAAGAGGCAGCTCATAATGGAGAGAGCTAAATTTCTACTAAAATATCATCGCACTTAAAGTGTTTCTATTTTGCAATTTTGGACAAGACTCAATGGCACAATTAAAAATGTCAACATGAAGTTCAGAGCTTTGTAAGAACCAGCATTGCATAATATATGTCATGATCATTCTAAATTGCTACCACACCGTGGGTAAAAGCTCTACATTTTTTGAATCCAAGGCAACTTAGAGGAGTATTGATTTTCCCTTTACTGAGAAATGAGAATCACATATTAGGAGCGAAAGCTGCAGACACAATGTAATGACCTTTCTCCTTGGCTTCTCTTTTCTAACACAAACAGAATAATTTTCATGGCTAGAGTGGATATTAAACAGTATATCTTGTACTAATGGGTTTGCAACTGTCTGTGCTTGTTTTATCCAATTAGCATACTTACCACAAGAGCAAAAAAAAAAAGAGTAGATACAGCTTTTAATTTCTGGAGATATCAGTTCCATCCAGAAAAACATTGAAAAGGCTCCAGCTGGAGGTCTATTCCATCTGTCCCAGTACTGCAGGGAGGAGGGGTGCTTTCTTCCTGCAATTTTAATGCTGATGCTTGATTTAGAGTAAATAGGTAATGTCACTGAGAGCAGAGGACCTTGGCTGACCTCTGGCTTATCCTTTGCATGTTTTTTGTAACACAGTCCCACACATACTTATCTGTTAAATGGTGTTTCGGGTCACAGACATGTCAGTATTCTATTTACTGCTTTAATTATATAGAATTTAAAACAAACTTATCAATACCTGACACATTACCTTAGGGGGAAATATCCTCACCATGAAACAGCTCAAGAGCTATACTTAAGCTACCTCAAACAAAAGCTGGTTTCCAGCACAGCCGTTCGGGGCAGATTTTGTTTTTACACCTGCTGTGTCTCCATCTAACCACCTTTTGTGAGTGTGTGAAACAATGGCTTGAAGCTGCATGGACTTCTAACTTTTTGATGTTTAGTTCCTTTCCCCCTGGTTTAAAGCAACTGCAACTTCCCCCCGGTTATTACTTCAGTTAAAGCTGCTCCTGAGTCAGCAATGTGTGCGTGCGTGTGTGAATGTGTATGAAATGACATCCTTGACCTGCTTTCTCTGGCTGCTGGGGAAAAATACGGTGGAATTCTCATGGTGGGATATTTGAAATGTAACTCAGTGCAGCCATCCTCTTACTGTGCTGAAGAGCTTTTGACTGTGATCTAGGCTTCCTACTACAGACCTGGTCATTGCCCAGAATACAGGAGCAGTCAGTTCTGAGCAACTTGTTCTTCTGGATTATCAAAACATGACCCTGCAGGTTCCTGCTCAGGCCCAGAAGAGTTTTCACTCTCTAAAGACTCTGGTCCTTTACCAGGTACTCTAGAGTGATTTAGCAATCCAAGTGAGCTGAGGGCCATCTGGGAAGTGTCATGTCATCAGCCAAGCCTTGACACTGTGCAACGTGCACTCATTTTTCTGTTGTTTAGAAATTTGTTTTCTTGGTCAGTTTTATTACTATATCCCACTTTCAGACAGGCTAACTCATAAGAAGTTAGAGATCAGAAAACTGTGGAGTTCCTGGACATTCAGGGGTTTATTTGAGGCACAAGTATGTTCCATCTACAGCTGATATGGCTTTGGAATGCCTAGAGGACATGAATACACTTAAGGCTTACATGTAATGTCAACGTGTCAGGTGAGTTCCACTTCTTTGTCTTTTGGGGCATGCAGATTTCTATTAACCTATGTTACTTTTCTAATTTATTATCTATAAGTGTATTTTCCCACTTATTATACATGATATATGTCATAAGTTTGATGTGAAATGCCCAAGGTATAATAAAGTTTGCAGTTTGCACAAACTGTCACCCCTAATCTGTCTAAAGTGCTATGTCAGGAAAGAATGTTTCCTTTCTTCATGATTGGGTGTCTGGATCTAGTAAAAAAAAACATATAAAAATCTAAATATACCCAGTAACCAGTAAAATATTACTAAATAAGCATGGGGTTTTTCTCTGTACATTTTCTTCAAGAGGCTAGTATACAATAGATTGGGAAGTTCATGATTCTTGTTCAACTTCCGACTGATGATATTTATTTTTATATATTAAAACAGCTGCAAGTTTGTAAAAAACATAGTCAATTAGAAATGGGAATATGGCCACTAAACTTTTCAGATTATTCCATCTGTGTTGTGTGACTGCACTTGGTAAGTCTTGCTCCAAAATTGCCTTGCTCTGTTTTCCTTTCCCAAATGACTGTTTTGGTGGTTTCATTACCCAGCCCACAGATACCTGAGTTGTTTATTTTTAGAATGAAAGCTGAAAAAAAGGTGAATGAATACGAAAAAAAGATGCCCACTAGCCCAAAGCATCCAATCAGGAGGTGGAGTCTAAAGTAGCAATAAAAACAGATTGCAGAGAAATCTAAGGCTGACAAATGTTCATGGAAAGAACAACCTGAGTGTACCTAATGGAATTCACAGAAAGCAGTGAATATTCTCTCAGCTGGAAGAAGAATTAGGAAGGACAGCTTTATCAACAAAATTATTTGGGAAAAGCTTTTGAAAAAGCTCCTCATGAGGGGGAGCCCAAAAGAAAAAGGAAAAGAAGTGTGGGGAGAGGAAACACAGGTTCAGAACACAAAGATATTAGCAAAAACCTCCCATGGGACAGCAGTAGCATGTTGAACATGAGAGGTTATGGGAGAATTTGTGAAAGCACCTCTAGCTGGGGGTTTGGAGCGGGAGCCAAGCTGCAAAGGGCTGGCTGACTGAAGCAGTAAAGCCAAGGAAAGAGCCTTAGGGCCAGATCAACAGGGGAGGAATGGAGCTGCTGCTGCCTCATCACCTGGGCCTGTGGCACAGACTCTCAGGAGGGAATTTCCCTTTGGCTTCAAGGGGAATATAGCATTACCTTCCGATCCTGGAGGGACTGGGCATGCCCCTTGCAGTGGAAGCCAAGGCAATGAACACGCTGCTGACATGGAATAAATTTAGTTTCATCTTAATTGCAAGTTCAGCCATGGTTTTAAAGGATTTTCTTGGGGTTTCTTTGTCTGCCACCATCTGATGATTATCACTTCCGAGCCTTAAGAATCGCATTAGTTACAAATGTAATTTGTCCCTAATGATCTATTTGTGTATTTCAGAGCCTTTTAATCCTGTTAACAGGAGATCGTATCAGCTAATAGGGAAAGGTAAATATAAATGAGGGTGCAAACTACTGTTATAGCCATCAATGAAAATTAAGGAATTTCTCCATATTTCACAGCACAAGCAGGGTAGCCGAGGTCAGAAGAAACTCGCCTTCTGACCCTGTATAATCCACAATTAGAGTGTGTGTCATTTGAGGCTTGATCATTCATCCTAAATATCTCATGTATATGATTGGTAGAAGAGCAAATTTTGGTACTATTCCTTGGTCTTTCTCAGCATGGTAGTCCCTGTGCTCCATTAGTGCCACAATATTTGAACAGCTAATACTAGAAACAGTCTCTATTTTGTCCTGTCTTGGACAAAATCCCAGTTTTTTATTTAATGTCCATTGTTCTTGCTCCATTAGGACATCCTTCGCTTCTTAGTCCTTCCAGTGGCAACTCCACACTGCATCCGTCAGTTACATTTCCCGTTTTAGTATTTTCTGTCAATACAACACAGTAATACTGAAGTATATTGTAGGCAGTTTTACATTGCAGAGCTAACAAATTTAATTCAAGATAATAAGCTCCCACTACATGTTTGGAAAACCAAGCCTGCCTGAAGCACAGGGCATATTAGAACTTCTAAGACATACGGCTTTTGTCTGACAAGCTGCAGATAAGACTAAGATATACATTTTCTAGAAAGTGCAGAGTCCTTGGAATGATATAAAAGGTAGTTTTCTGCTATTTTTGGACAGGCAATGAAACAGCCTTTAGTCTGCCATTACTGGATGCTTTTGAAGATTGTACTTACATTGCCATTAACAGCATAAGATGTGGAGTGATGGATAATTTGTTGTGGTTAAAGCTGAGTGTGGTTATGCTTACAGCAATCAAGTGAGTGTCATCCGTTTTGAGGAAAAGCATAACACTTAGAGTTTTTTAATTAAGGTATGAGGATGAGTGTTTGTACTTATCTTACTTTAAATAGCAGAACATGAGATACCTGCAGATAATTTGTTACTGTTGTTAAAAGTGATAACATTTACCTTAAAGGAATATTTTACAGCAGCCCCCTTAACTCATTTCATAGTGAAAATTTCTTAAGTATCTTTGTTTTTCTCTCAATCTGAGCACTTGTGAGGCCACACAGATGGGTGACACATGGGATTCAGTAGAAGTCATGAAAAGACAAAAATTCTCTGGGAACATAGAAGGAAATATCACATTTGCTTCCAGGGGTTGGAATGATGTTGCACAGATCACCTTGCGGTTCCTATTTTCTCCTAACTTTTAAGTCTGTGGCATAGTAACCCCTCTATGTACTTCTAAATGTAATTCCTTGTACTTTTCAGACCTGACAAAAAGTAAACAAAATGTTTGATTTTTGAACTTTAGTGATCTCCATGTCTTCAACCAGACAGAGGCTTTTAGACTCATTGTTCATGGTGCTACTACTTATGGAGCCATCAAAATATATTTTACACAGAATGTGTTTTTCAACTTAGTAATTCAGTTCCAGAACTGCAGATCCTTCCTGCTCTGCTTTATCTTCCCTTTTGCAGAAATTTTCCCTCTGTTGCAACCCTTGTTTCTATCCTGTCCCTCTTTCCCTTGTCTTTTTATGCAAATGACCTTTGCTCTTCTTCCTGTCCTGCCTCTTCTCTCACGTTTGGATTTGTTCCCCATCAGGTGCCCAAGGGCTGTCCTCAATACCTAGGGAGACTGAAGCTGGCCTAAGGGAGGTGGAATCTTTGTAGAAGCTGCAAAAAGCACCAGAGGTGGTGCTTTATCCTCGCTTAGACCTCTCATTCAGACCTGTCTGCTTGGACATGCCCACGAAACACTGGACAGCAGTTAGGTGCTCTGCCTGCAGTGAGTGCCACTTGTCCCCTGTGCAGAAACATGTCAGTGTTCCCTGCTGCTCCTTCTCTTCATCATATCTGCTTACTGTCTCTCGTCACTAAGTTATTTATGAACTCTCTTGGGCACAAAAAGTCTCTTTGTTTTGTAGGGCCTGGCAGAAGTAGCACAGCAACAACCGGGATGATGATAGTCTTTTAAAATGCATGCCATCAGCACAAACATGTAATCTTAAAATCCCAGGGATAAGAAACTCAGTAATGGAGCTTTGGAGCAGGTTGTTACATGTCATATGGCACCTCATCAATTTCTGAAACCTGCCTTTCCCAAGGTATTCACCCAAATCATCTTTCAGTCTGGTCCTTCAATATCTTCAAGAGTACTGAGGGCTGGAAGTCATCCTAAAGCACTCCCACAGTTCTGCAAGTATGTAAAAATGAAGCTACTCCCTGTTGTTGTCCATGCAGTCCTTAAACATCCATAGAAACATTGAGTATAAAAAGCTGGACTGCTCAGATGGTTTTGTTTTCTTTGCAATTGCAAAAAGTAATTGATGAAAACTGTCTTCTCAGAAGTAGTTGGAGTACCTAGAGATAAGTTTCAGCCTCTTTTAAATTAGTGGTTTTTTTCCACTAATAACCACATTTACAATAAATAGATTTGAAACACCATTTTCTACTTTCATCAAAACAAATTAAGAAGAGCTGTCTTCAACAATCATTATTTTAGATACCATAAAATAATTGCATTTTTAAAATTCCTACTCTCACTTTCCTTTCTTCTAGGTATTTTACCCATTCCTCTGTGTTGTACTCCCTGAGGACCAATTATATTCTGGTGAAGTTGGATAACCAATGTTGTGAATAGTAGCTTTTTTACTTTGGGGGTTTAGTGCTATTCCTGTATCAAGCAGACATGCACGCACAGAATCAGACACAGTTCTTCATGTTTTATTTTCATTGTATTAATTACATTCAAAAGCATGCTGCCAATCAAATTGCTATAACTTTTTATGGTTGTAGGTTTTAGAAACTCTATGTGAAGTGACTCAAATGACTTAAAATACATTTGACACTTAACTTGTGGCAAAACAGCAAATGCAAACAGTCAGGCTTTTATTTAGTATTGCTCTCAGGGAACCCCAATTTTTTTATACATTGCAAAGTCATACAGCATAAACACATTGGGAAAAGTTACATATGTATCTTCAGTTTTAAGTATCTGTTGCAATTAGGTATTAAAGAGCACATCTTTCCCAGCGTCTTCATTCTTGTATATACTGTGATTTCTACAGCAGATGAAGGGCATGAAGTTGGAGTGAAAAGAAAGGTGAGATGCATTTAAAAGGCAGAATTTTATCAGTGTAATTGAAATTTCTTTTGGATTTAAGCAGCTGATTTTTTCTGGAATTATGTTCCATCCCAAAACTTGCATCTACCTTGAACATGGCAGTTTTGCAGCATGGCTCCAGCTTAAGGCAATACACCACTCATTTCCCCTTTTCTTGAAAGGGTTGTGTTTGTGTGAGGGGGGTTTTCTTTTTGAAAATTAAAGTCAATGACATTTAGATAGCTCCTCACCTGCCCCGACATATATGGGTTATGAAAATAATGAAGAAATTTTATCCAATAGTTCAGCACAAATGAGTAAGTAGCAAAAATTACAGAGTTTGAGCTTTGTACGTCTACTTTATTTGTGGAACAAAAACTATTCTGGAAACAGAAACCACAAGGATTTTTTTCAAAGCTCACCAAATTGCTCTCCATCATTTATCATCACTCCTGGTGAACCAGGGAGGTTCCAGATTACTGGAAGCTGGCCAATGTGATGTCCATCCACAAGAAAGAGGATCTGGGTAACTCCAGGCCTATCAGCCTGACCTGGATGCCTGGCAAGCTTATTGAATAGATATCATCTTGAGTGCAATCACACAGCAGCTACAGGATGGCCAGGGGATCGGACCCAGCCAGTATGGGTTTAGGAGGGGCAGGTCCTGCCTGATCAACCTGATCTCCTTTTATGACCAGGTGACCCACCTGGTGGATGGGGGGAAGGCTGTGGATGTGTCTACCTGGACTTCAGCAAAGCCTTCAACAGCATGCTCCTGGAAAAGCCATCAGCCCATGGCTTGGACAGGTGCACTCTTCACTGGGTTGAGAACTGGCTAGATGGCCGGGCCCAGAGAGTGGTGGTGAGTGGTGCCATATCCAGTTGGTGGCCAGTCACCAGTGGTGTCCCCCAGGTCAGTCCTGTTTAATATCTTCATTGATGATCTGGGTGAGGGGATTGAGTCCACCATCAGTAAATTTGCAGATGACACCAAGCTGGGAGTCAGTGTGGATCTGATGGAGGGTAGGAAGGCTCTGCAGAGGGATATGGATACATGGGCGAAGTCCAAAAATATAAGGTTTAACAAGTCCAAGTGCTGGGTCCTGCACTTTGGTCACAACAACCCCCTGCAGTGCTACAGGCTGGGGACAGTGTGGCTGGCAGTGTCCAGGCAGAAAGGGACCTGGGGGAACTGGTTGACAGCCACCATGAGCCAGCAGTGTGCCCTGGTGGCCAAGAAGGCCAAAGGCACCTGGCCTGTATCAGGAATAGTGTGGCCAGCAGGGCCAGGGGAATTCTTCCCCTGCACGCAGCACTGGTTAGGCCACACCTTGAGCGCCTGTTGCTGCCTGTTCCAAGCTTCCCTTCCCCCTCCCCAAGACAAGCCAGGCCTTGCCTCTGCCATGTGTTCTGAACTCCTTTGTTCCAAGTGCTGGCAAAACCGAATGTAACTCAAACTCTTTAGCAGTGCCTGATTGGCCAGTCACGCCGGGTCCGCCCCCAGTCCGCCCCTTTCCCCTTCTCTGAATAAAAGAAGGGCCCACGAGGGGGCTCGCCCTCTTTGGTTTGCAATTCTTCTGCAAACATCTGTGTGCTTCTGTCTCTGTTTGAAAGCTCTAATTGCAGGAATTAGGCAAGCTGAAGACTGTATTTCTCCCTCTTTGCTTCTGCTGGTGGTATCAGCTTTGCAGCTACTATTGCCGCTTTCAGAGCTACTGAAATGCTGGATTGCCCATGCTACTTCTCTAGGCTGCCCGAGGCTTTCTAAGGCATTGAACTACGGGCCTAGCCGGTAAAAAGCTGTGAGTATTTCCACAAGCGCTGTGTCCAGTCCCGGGCCCCTCAGTTTAGGAAGGACGTTGAGATGCTGGAGCCTGTCCAGAGAAGGGCAACAAGGATGGTGAAGGGTCTGGAACATAAGCCCTATGTGAAGTAGCTGAGGGAGCTGGGGATGTTTAGCCTGGGGAGGGGGAGGCTCAGGGGAGACCTTATCACTCTCTACAACATGAAAGGTGTTTGTAGCCAGGTGGGGGTCAGTCTCTTCTCCCAGACAACCACTGACAGAACAAGAGGACACAGTCTTAAGCTGTGCCAGGGGAGGTTCAGGTTGGACATTAGGAAGAAGTTCTTCACAGAAAGGGTGATTTGGCATTGGAATGGCTGCCCAGGGAGGTGGTGGAGTCACTGTCCCTGAAGGTGTTTAAGAGAAGATTGGATGTGGCAATCAGTGCCATGGTTTAGTTGACAAGGTGGTGTTAGGTCATAGATTGGACTTCATGATCTCAAAGGTCTTTTCCAACTTAGTTGATTCCATGATTCTGTGACTTCCTGTATCCTTTCTTTCCCATCACTGAGGATGCTGAATCTAACAGAAAAGGGGAAAATAATATATTCTAAGAAAAACCCATAGGTCCAAATCTCTAAACCTGCCCAGTTCCTCACCTTGCTGCCGCTGTGCTCTGTCTTAGCCCAGCACTGCACTGTGCAGAGGCAGCTCTGCCAGCTTGTCCTCTGAGAGCAAATCCCGGCCGGCACAGGCACTGAACCACTGACATCTGCCAGTTCAGTGCACTTTCTCTCCCTCTTTTTAGACGCTGTGACATGTTAAGAAGCACCCTGTGCCAAAGCATGTATTTCAAAGAGCAGTTTTTCCCAGTTCCGTATGCCTTGGCACATCTCCATCAAGAAATGAGCACCTCTTGCACTGCAGCTGGATGGTTCGAATGCGGACAGGTTTGAACAGCATTTGAAGCTGGAACCACTCATGGAAAGTTCAATGCTTCCGATCCATGCAGAAAGCATGGATTTCTCCTTTCTCTGATGACCTAGTTGTCAGTAATTTTTGTCTTATCCGAGCATCTTATGCCACAGTAAGAATATTTTAATTTTTTTTAAATTTTAATACTTTATTTTAAGGATAAAAATCTGCATTTTTAAAGTATTTTACAGGTATAAAGGGTCACTGGTGCACTGAAATGCTGGCTAGATTGAAACAAATAAAAACTTGGAGGAAAATTACTACTTTTATTTCAGCAGTCTGTTTTCATCCTCAGTTTTTTCTAGGAAACGAGAAAAGGGATTTGTTTTTGTGCCCAAGTATGTGGGTTCCAACGCTTTAAATATTTTGATTCCATTCTGTTTGGTAACATGCAGAACTCTAACTCCTGATGCCTAGGTAGTCCTTTCTATGCTCTCTGCCCCCAGGTGTGCCCATGAACATTTAAGTCTGCTTGTGAGCATATTGAATTTCATAGAAATATAAATATTTTTAAAACACAGTTGTCGCTTGCTAAAAATGTGGTGTGAGTGGCTAAAAAGAAGACAGAGCAAAAAGACTACCTGTAAAACTCCCATAAAAATGTAGTTTTGAACATGTGAGGACAGAAAAGTGAACCTGCTGTAGCCCACAGGTTTGCAAACAGACACCTCTTTTATTTGCTCTGCTCTAATGTACACTTTGTATTTATTCTTTATAAACAGTCCATTGGAAGAGTGAGTCTATAAGAGGAATATTTGCAGAAACGGCTGTTTTTAAGAAAATACTGCAAAATATTTGCAGGTGGCCAATTACAACTTGGAGTTTCAACCACTTGTAAGAAGAGCTGGATTCTAGAAGTTGTTTTCATCCAGCCAGGGAGAAGATACCCACTCCTGCTTCAAAGCGGTTTTACATTACTTTGAGGATGTGATAGTCTAAGATCACTTGCAAGTTTGATAATCTGAGAGTCTTCCTTGCCTAGAAACACCCTGCTAGTGGCAAAGGAACTTCAGTGATTCTTACCTTCCTCTTCCATCTTCAAGAAGTGTATAGTGCCCAAAAAGAAAAATACAAGTGGATGTCTGTCTCTACCAATTTAATAAAAAATAGCTGTACTTTGAACTCATGTGAAGAGTCTGAATAGATGCAATTATCTGCAGGTGCGATTGAGCAAATTTTTAAATAATTAATAAAAAAATCTGACTTAGACTCAAGGAGTGTGCTAAGTTGTTCTAGCTTTTTTTTTTTTTTTTTTTTTTTTTTGCATAGCTCTTAAAATTAGTTAGCATTTATAGCTTTATACTGTAGAATGAAAGAGTTAAATTTATTTGTAAGGCTTCTTTCCTGAGACCTTGTAAGCCATATTTCAGAGACTTTCCACATCTGAGCTCCATAATCCCTGTAAATAGGGGATATAAAAAGGAAAAGCTGTAAGACCTTTATCTATATGTAGCACCAATAGTTTCCATGGTAAAAAAATGTTTTTCTTTTTCACTTTTTTTCTCTGTTTTTACCCCTAATTTTAGTCTTTTTGTTTGTTTATAGCCACTATCTTTGTTGAGTCTTTCTATTTTTTCCAGTCTCAGGCTTAATATTTTTCATTGTTTTGGCTCTGCAGGCATCAGATGCCTCAAATGCCCTCAATGATGCCATCAGATTGTCCCTCAAATCCCCAAAGGCTCTGGAGATGTCATGTGTAACACTGTGCTCAGCAATGCAGCTTTTTCACCACATGTAGGAATAGAATGTGGTTATGGGGATTTACATGGAGGAGAGATGGAAAACGCGTGGTGAATGTTGATAAGAGCACCAACCTGTGGGAAATGGTAAATGGTACAATGGGCGACAATGGGAGAAATAGCTGCAGGAGACCTGCAGGAACATACTGGGATGAAGATGTAAAAAAAGAAGACATTTATTGCTTTTTTTTGCTTTTCAGCTTTCAGAGGGAATTGTGAACTTTCCATTGTTGAAATCTCCCATAGTCTTTTTATTGGCCCTGAGAAGCAATGTTAAGCTACAGAGGAGTGACTTAGGATGGGACAGGCTGTTTGTGTGAATTCCCACTTCCCGAGCAGCTTCCTGCAGCCCAGCTCCAAGATGGCTGTGGCTCTTTGTCTCCCAGCCCTTTCATTTCATGAGCACAAGCAGCAGCGCAAGATCAGATGTGGCAGCAGGCAGCCAGCTTAAGGCTGGAAAACATCTTTCAATTACTAAGGGTAAGCTGCTTGTTGCTTGCCAAAAATTGTAACAATATATGACAAGAGCAGAGTAAAGGTGTATCATAAAAAATAATCACAGAAATATAGTCTCCTCTCTGTTTTCTAGTGGAGCATTTGAAGCTGAATACTGCATTGCAATATTACGTCGGTATTTAATTTATGTTTTTCAGTCCTGAAGTCGACAAACAACATTTACAGATATGAAATTAAAACCCTGAGACTTAAGCTAGCACAGTGTTAGTTGGGATTTATGTTTTTTGAGCCTGTCCTGAGATGGTCTGCATCCAACATTTCTATTAACCAAATGGCCAAAGTTCACAGGGGTCTCGGTATTCTGAGAATCCATTTTGGTCCTTCCTTGGCACAACTTGATTTTATTTCTATTTTCAGCTGAGCACAATAAGTCTGTACAGCTGATAGAGTCAGGCTACATTTATTATCAGTCTCAGTTATCAGTTCACAGCAGGGACAGCTCAGTGGTTGCTGGCTGAAACATAAGCCTTGTGTATGGGTTTTATTCTTCCTTTTTTTTTTTTCTAGCCCAAAGGAAAAATCAAACTGTGCCTCTTTTTAGCTCATTCCTCCCTAGGCCAGTTGCAGATTTTACTGTGCTCCTGATTACTGAAGGTAAAGATGGATATTAAAGGTGGCATCTCTCACAGTACAGATTGGTGCCATGCCCATTCAAAAACTTTGTACAACTTCTACCAGGGTATGGGTAATTAGCCTCCATCTCAATTAAGTACTTGCTTAGGTTTAAACATCAAAATCCCTTTTTTCTCAAGTCACAGCTTTACAAGGAGGTTTGATGCCCTCTTTATTCCAAGGCCTAATCTGCTCTCTGGTACTGAGCAGCTGTATATTTTCTTTCTGAAATGGGTGAAGTGTTTGCTTCATCCAAAATTGTAAAAGCCTAGGATGAAATAGGATATACATGTATAGAACATTGCAAAAATAAGAAAGAGAGAGCACCTTTTATCTTCTCTTTAAACCCAAGGCTTCCTCAAGTGCTCTGAACCTGCAAGTGTTATTGATTGGGAGATCAAGGTGCTGAGTCTGCCTGTGATTAAGCACTTTGTATTTACTGGCATCCCACCAGCTAATCAATTCTCCCTACCCTCCACACTCATTCCTGCTGCCCATTAGGGCTATTACACTTCACAGGCTTATGACATCATTTAAATAACAGCCAGTCCAGTCTGTGGATTGTCCTGAGTGTGTGGTGACTTTGGTAATCAGAAAGCATCATCTTATCACAGAATAAAAATCCAATAGCATTCCCTAATGAGTTTAGATCACAATTCCATTCTTGAAGCATTCTCATAAGTTTCTGCTGGATAGACTTGTACTGGAGTCAGTCTCTGACTTTGTCCCAGTGACTGATTTCCCTTATTTATCAATAGCTGCTCTTGCTTCAAGAGAAAAAATGCAGCTGCACTATGCCTCAATTTCAAAACAGGTGGTACTGAGGGACCTGCAACTTCCAAGGAACTTGTAGGGTTTAATCCAGTACGAGACCCAGTGTCTGTGCTTTACAAAGTAGGGATCCCTCCTCTTACCAAATCTGGCAGACAGTCGATTCAGATACTCAGAAGTATCTGAGAAAAATTAATTTCTGAGTTTACTTATTCTTTTCTTATTTAGGGCTTGAACAGAATGCTGGACATTGATTGCTCATTTATGAGAGACATTCTGGTGACCTGAAGTGTACAGCTGACAAAGTCTACAAAGTTCAAAGGTGTTGCTGAATAGACCTCAACAATTCTGCTGAGCCCATTAACCACCAGTGTTGGAAATGCTGAGACGTGCACAAGGAGTCGGATTCAAGGAAAGGCTCTGCAGAAGAGCAACCATGAGCCTGCTTCTTCCTCCATCACTGCTGTAGTCTCGGAAAAGTGAGCATCCTTCTGCTACCATAGGTCAGGGCATGCAGGATCTCTTCAGTTAGGGAGGTAGGGATCCCCAGCAAGGCAGAAAGCCTACCTGTTCTAGTTTAATTTATTTTATTCTTGGCCTCAGGACAACAGTTTTTGCTACTCTGAAGAAGAGCCTTGAGCTGGGTTCAGAGGTTTGGTCCTTTTTATTTAGCAGGTTCTCACTGTTGGAGCCAGCCAGAGATGAGGTGTTCAGCTGAGATCTAATCAACATTAAAGCTCAAGGCAGCAAAGGGGGACGACTTTGCAGAAAAGCAACTGTTAACACAGCCATTCTGGATCTGAAATTAATAGCAACTTAGCTGGATGATACCTTGTGCATAGTTGAATGGGCAGACCAGAGAGATGAGAGGTGGTGAAGCTCCATGATATCTTTGTTCTTTTGAGGACAGTAAAGAAAAATGCATAGTACAGTGATTTGGTGGACTGAACTTTATGAGCGCAGGATAAAGGATTGGATATTTACTTTTTCCTGGTTTTGGTGTATAGGACAGACACAAACTGGTCTGAAGTTTTGCAGTGGAGTTCTAGGCTTTGAACTCAGTCTTTGTTACTGACACTACTTGGTAGAAGAATTACAGCCTAAGTTCAGTGGAAAATGAGGGAGTAGATCATTCCATGGCATCCATTTCACCTAAGTATTTCACATACCTTCTTTTGCCACCAATCTGACACATTATGTGGGTCACCTGTTAAGGTAGAAGTTACTAAATACATTTTTCTGTTTATGCAAGCTTTGTGCATAAAATACTAGTAGTGCCCTTCTCAATTGTGTTCAAACCAAGCACTTAACATTTGTTCTACTCTGTCACACATGGTTTCTGTAATCTGTTCAAAATGAATCTCTTCCTTTTTAGTGCATCCCTTATGTCTGAGTGCTTCCAAGTCAAAGTCCAAATATTCTTCAAACATAAGTCAAGTGTCATTCACATAAAGAGCTGCTTGTTGCCTTTTGGGATATTTAAGTGCTAGTCTGAATTAGATACATTTAGCGTATAGACACAAAATACAAGTAGCATAGATTTTCTTTTTTTCCTTATGGAAATGAATTTATTAAACACTTGACCATGAGCCACACGTATGTGCAGGTGGTTACCCTTGGATATTTAATTTTGATGCAAAGCCTAAGAAAATATTTGGCCAGGCAGCTCCCTCTAGAAAAGGGTGTGGTGAATGAATTAGTTTCTTCAAGGAGTAAAACAATATGTGTTCCTGAAACCTCAGAACAGCCAGTAAAAACTGTGTGAGCACGTCTCTGTGCAAAAAGTGATTCCTGTAGCCAAGTCATGTTCTCTGTTGAACTGCAGGTAGCAGATGGCTCTGGAAATGCACATATTGAGCAGCATGCCACAGGGCATTATTAAGATTTTTAGCCCTCAAAAGGAGTCACATGAATTACTTTTCCCTTCTCAGGCCATATAAATTGCGGTGTATGGGGTGAGATATGAGGAAACAGCTGAAAATTCTGAGACCATCAGATAAATAACAATAGCCTCCAGGAAAAAAGGTGGTTTTTAGCACTATGCTGTCCAATTGATTCAGACTGTCACACTTCAAAGAAATGTTGAAATAGCTCCTTAAAAAGTTTTATTGTATTTAAATACATTGTGAAAAAGAAAAATTATTGAAGCCTTATTTTTAAAACATTTTGGGGTTTTTTGGAAAGTTTTCTGTTTTATAATGAGGAACAACTTTAAAAGTATAATGGGACAAAAATTTGGATGTGTGAATTTGTTGGTGATCTTCAGCTTACCACCAGAATGAAACCAGAAAACCTTAGAATCATCTGTGAGTTCAGATTCCTGGGGTCAGACTTGATCTGCTCCACAAGCTACATTTGCTTGTTGTGTAGATCAGCCTAGAGAGCCTGACTCACCTGGACCATTTCATTTGGACCATGTCAGACTCATTTGTAGTCACTGTTTTTAGTGACATCTATTTATTTCACTGGGACTTCATTTTACCTCTTAAAAATTCTGTCATTTTTGTCTTTGTAAAAAACTCACTGAGTGACAGATCTTCACAGTTCACTCTCCCCTTAGCAAATAGTTGAAGAAAATGGTTCTGGTTTTTTCTAAATTGTGCCAAGAATAGACCACACTTTTATGCCTCTCAGCCTCCTTGTCATAGATTAGTTCCTATTCACACCTCCATATAGTTAAGCTTGTCTGATAGCATTTTAACTTCTTATCTTCCCAATAATGTCTGATAAATTGCTGTAGGTCTTGCAACCTGTACTACTGCTTAGACAAAAATCTATTTTATGAACTTCACAATTCTGTTTCAATCAGACCTAATAATGTTGTCTAGTGCCATGAACAGCAAGAAAAGGGAGGGAAAAACAAACAAAAAATGAACAAAAAAAGATATGTATTATTAAGAAGCAAGGCATCAAATTTAGAAAGAAACCAGGTGCTCATTTGATAGTGACTGCTTCTCTCAACCCTGGTTGTGACACGTTGTAATGTGGAAAACTCTGCAATTCTACTGAGTAGCATTTTCTCAGAAAACATTCTTTCATTCAGTTCTGTGCCAACAGATTAAAAGTAGTGTCTAAAATAAAATCTTCAAGGAGATTTAGTCTGATTATTTTTTTATGATCTACAAAACCTGAGAGCTTTTAGCAAAAAATTTGAAGTTCTGCTTAAATTAAAAAAATCTGTTCAGACCTCTTCAATCTATTTAAGGATTGTTTTAAGCCTACATCTTAATTAAGGTATTTATGCTCTGGAAGGAACATATGGTCTTAAAACTAATGTCTGAAACATTGGAACGATGAGACAGAGGAAAATTACATGAAAATACAATTGAAATTCTCTTGTGTTTGTTGCCTGAAGCCAACAAGCAGAAAAGGAACAGACAGTCACGTTGCAGAGTAGAGAATTCCAGTGTCTGCAGCTTGGTATAGAAATAGCAAAAGTTTTGCAATTAAAAGCAGGCACTTTTGTGAAGTTAGTACCATACAGGAGGAAATGTTGAGGGTAAAAGCAACCTCCTCCTAAATAATGGGCCTCCATGCTCGAAGGAAAAGTATACAATGAAAGCTCTGCAACTATGGTCATATTAATTCAAAATAATCGGACTCAAGTTGAAGGAAAAGACAAGAAAGCTGAGAGGAAATGTAGGGGCATGTTGCAGTGGGGATACTGCAACATGCATATACCAAACCAGGAGTCCCGTGGAAAGGAAATATATATGGACAGACAGATTCTTGATAGCTGTTTCAGAGAGATGTTTATTTCTCCAGCCGCATGGCCGGAGCTCTGCCCAGGAACTGTTCCAGTCACGGGACCAAGGGTCCTTCTGCCCGTGCAGGGAACACAAACCAACCAAAGGGAACGAGGCTGAGCAGGGGCAGGAAAACCCCGTGTCTGTGCCCTCAGGGCCCCTCTGCCAGGGCTACACGGCGGGGGAGGGACCCCAACAGGGGCAAGTCATAACACTGTAAAAATATTGCAAGAAGAAAAAATGGTAGGGACACACACCACTGATAAATGCATATGTTTGGATTTTCCTGGCATAAACAGCTCCATTCCCTGCCTTAATACTGTAATGAACTCAGGAAGAAGCTTGCAAAAAGAGTTCATAAAAGTTGACACAGAAATGTCATCTGTTGTGCAGCAGAGAGGCTCAAACTATGGGTGCATTTGATCACAAAACAACACAGTTTGAGGAAGGGCCCTGTTTAGCATTCTCCCTGATTAAAAAGATATTTTGAAGAAATAAACAGCTTAAAATAAAGCTGATCCTGCTATTGGAGTCCCCCAAGCACCGAATTACGCTGATTCTATTGGGGACTCTGCAAAAAGAGGTGGAAATCATGCAGAGAAGGAGAAGATAGGAAGGATCACGAGTTACACAGGGAGGGCATGTGCAATCAAGTTTTATCTGACACACTAGATGCAGCAACAAACATCTCAGTAAAATAGCTCTCCTGGAATAAATATTTGCCGGTACAAATGCTGTGACCTCTCCTTCAAAACACAAAATCTCTAAGATGGGGAGTGTGCAATTTATATTCCATACCCTTCACTGATCCCCCTGCCTGAAGGCACAGTCTGAGTGCTGGGATATTATGGTAATGCTGATGTTGAGTAAGGATTAAATTTACTTCAAGTGCTTTGTCTGCAATATGTTTTTGCTGGGAATAAACAGAAAGCACTATGCAAATTTGACCAAGACACATTCAACAATTGCTGCTTTAAGAACTCTGGAGAACTTGAGCAGCATCAATCACTTGGTCAGCCTCCTCCTGACTAGGTCCTCTCCCACATTGCCATCAGTCCTTGCAATCTATACTGCCCTTCCCACAGTGCTAGATTCAGGATTTCTCAAGGTGCTGGGTTTGAGACCTCTAGTGTTTTTGATTCAGATGTTTCAGAATTTTATTTTTCTTCTGCAAACACTACAGCATAGGTCTGTATAGCAATCCTCGCTCTTAGGATTAAGGGGAATTTACTATGACTGAGAGTGTAATTACAGGAGGCCAGTAATAAACCAGCTCATACACCAAACCTGACAGTCTGACACTTGTGTAACACAGACATGTAACTGGGAATATGGGTGATTCTGTTATGTATTTTGTTCTGTTTGGGACATAACGAAGAATAGGATAATATATGTGAAAATTCAATTCATAAAGACAATTTCATACTGGAGATGTACTGGAGATTTCATACTACCTACACCAGAAGTCTCAAATCTAGGTATCCATTCTGGATGTAATAAATTAAAAACCCAGCAACCTGAAGCTTCCAAAGGCAAATAGATGTGGTGATTCTTAGGTGTAGGAGTGAAGTCAAGATGAGAAACTTGTGCATGGAAATATCTGCTTTTTTACCCCTTGTCCTTGTCCCTTTCCATGTTCTTTGGCTCTCTCTTCTATCGGTTACTTACAATTCTGTGTTCCAGCTCTTTCCAATATTTCCTTCCATCTCCTGCATGTTATGACTGTAGAGAAATAGAAGATGTGGAGAAAACTTTATGAATACAGGTGTGGTGCACTAATATGTGCAGGCATGTTGTCCATTTTCTCTGTAAGAAGGCAGTTTTTAAACTATGCAGGAGATCACTCTATTGCATCTGAAATTTGGGATCTTGTATAAATGGGAAATTTAAAATTAAAAACTGAAAATTAAAGTAATTAGAACTGACTTAATTGTAACTTGGAGAAGTAGTCCACCTGAATCTTCCAAGTATGGTAAAAATCCTTGCATATACCATTAGATGGATTTCTCCCCTTCCATTGCTTTCTCAGTTTCCTGTTGCCACTATTTTCCACATCTCTTGTATATTTAATATCCTTTGGGGTTTAAAAGTTGCTTCTACAAATATTTGCAGGCTTTGATGTTCTGTACTCGACAGATTAATAACCTCAAACTGTTCAGCAACCCTCTATCTCTTTAAAAGATCTCATCAGATGAAATGTAATACACACTCTTGGTTACGGGCTTGAGAATGTTGAAAAGTGCCATGAGATGAACTGGTTTGCAGTAATTCCCTTTGAATCCAGGAACCAGTTTAAATATATTTTTTAACCAAATAAAATAATTTTTGTTTGTTTTTATTTGTTTGTTGTTTGGTTTGTTTTTTTGCTTGTTTGCTTCCTATCCAAAGAAACAAGATTGAATGCAGAAAATTCCATTCTTTCACTTGATAGTGACTCTACAACCCTCTGTTTCTCCATGTGAACATCACCATAGGACTGGATGTAGGATGTATTTGACCAGCTCAGAATTCCAGAGAAGATACTTCCGTTAGTGTGATGCTCTAAGCCTCTCTGTACCCACCTTCATTTTGGGCCACATTCAGCACTGCAGCTGGAAAAGTCCATGACAAGTCAGAGACCCTGCCAAGTGATGGCCCTCCAAAAACCTCAAAATGCTCCCTTTGGGATGAAATACAAGCTCTAAGATAATTTCTGAAGGTCTTCCAGTGAGGAGGGTGCTATGCCAGATGGAGCATGTGGTACAGTGCATCCCTTTGGAGTGACTCCTGTGCTGGTGCTGAGGTCACAGCATACGGCCTGGACTATTCACTACTTGCCATCTAAGTTTACACTTTGGAAAGACAAGGAAGAGTGAGAGGGCAGAAGTCCCCCTAGCTAAGGACAGACAATAGAAGATAATTTAATTCAGGCAGCTCTTCCATCTTTGGAGGCTTTTGGAGCTGCACAGGTTGCTGCACGTCTGGAAACTCATATACTGTGAATTTCCACATGCTAATCCACACAGACACATTGTTTTTCTCTCTAGGGACAGACCAGAGAGCAGTCAGTGTCTCTTAGAGGCACCCTGCTGTGGTGGAAGAGGAATATAACATACATTAACCTAGGCAGAATGGCTGTAGCTCTGCTCACTTTTCAGCAGTATGACAGAAACAAAAGATTTTTGATGTATAATAGAGAAGCAGAACTCAACATCTGCAGAGTCAGGCAAATTCTTCTCATTTCTTGCAAGTAGGAGACAGTCCATGCAGGGAATATACCTCTGCTTATGCTGTTGTTTTCAAACATGCAAACCCAAAACACAAGCAAGGTATTACTGCAAGGACCAGCTCAGGCAAAATATGGGAGTAATCATAGCACTACAGAGAACTTCATTTTCTGTCATCTACTGCCAGTTTATAGACTTTTCCTTTGAAAAGCAAATAGCACAGGGTGTTTCATGAAAATAGGAGCAATACTGGCAAGCAAAATAATCTGTGACTTCAGTGGATGCCGCTTGAAGCCTCCCCTGGTGCTCAGTGTCAGTTCTGAGACTAGTGCAGTCTGGAAGAAAACAGGGTTAAGAAAGATGCGAAGACAGCTCTCGAATGTCTAAAAAGACTGCTGTAAATAGGGAAAGAATAAATTGTTGTCAAGACCTGCCAGGGAAAGGGCAAAGAATAATGGGTTGAAGTTGCAACAGAGAGAGTAACAAAGTGGCTGCTGGGGTGGCTGTGGGATCATCACTGCTGCTGGTGCTTGCGAGCAGCATCAGCACACATTCCCCAGCAGCCATGGGACATTCCTCCTCAGAGTGGGAGTGGTAACCTCTCAGAGACTTTTTCCTGCTCCTGACTTCAATTTCACAGGCTAGGTGTGAAGCACAGAGCCTGAATTCAGCTGCAAACTTCTTTTGAAATACATACGCCTGTAAGAATTTTATTATTCATAGATGGGGGTGAAGAGTGAGGATAAAATATGAAGTGTTCTTTGAGATGTCAGTTCCAAACCAAGTGTTGAACGGCATAAAGAAGCTTTGCTCAGGACAGCACTTCAGTAATATTTTCTTTTATAATGCTAATTATATTAAATTGTTTTATTTGGGTTTTAGTTTAAAATAACACTCAGAGAACTCAAGAGTCCCTAGACAGTTCCTCTGCTGGGACCGAAATGGCATCCAACTAAATGCGTAAAGTCCAGTCACTATACTACAAGAAGAGTTTGAAAGTGTTCCCCAGTATCTCTAATTCTACCCAAACTCATGCATACTGCACTGTTTGACATATAATTCAGCTTTTGTGATGGCAGTAAATATTATATAGAATTAACCTGTTGCTCCAAGCATGAACTGTGTTTCTATATATTCTTCTCTGTCATGGTTTAGCTGTAACACTGCTAAAGCTGTTCCATCAGACTTTTGGTATCAGAGCTGAGGACATTCTGGAGGTGAAGGAGGCATGGTAGGGTAGTTGGGAGCATCTCAAATCTTAGGATGGCTACATCCCTGCAGGAGCAGCAATAGCCCAAGCAAGCACTTACTCAGCCACCAAGTTTCTCCAAGGAGAGGAGCCAGACCCTGCTCTGACAAAAGCCAGCCTGCAGGACATCGAGAGGATCACATTCCTGGCCAAGGACATTGGCCATATTGCAAGCAAGAATCCTGAACTAGCAGAACCGTACACATATAGTCCATGCTTTTCACTTTTTAGGAAGATTTCTGTGCCTGATAAACATCTGTGGCTATCTATTTTTGAGTTAGGATTATATATTGCTGTAAAATAATTCCAGTTAGACGTTAGTCCTAAAGATCAACTTTTAACAAAATGCGAGGGTGTTTATATTAAAACACACAGCAAAGCCCTTTTAAAGGTAGAGACAGAAGTTCAGGATAGCAAAAACATTGTTTTGTGCCAGAAGGTCAGTTGTGGGGTTGCTAATTTGAAACTAAAGTTCAGTACAGTATAGGATTGAGGAAACACAGATTTATGGCATTAAGTATGGTCTTTCTGTTCTGAAAAGGTTTTGTAAATTGTAAAAGAAAGATTCTCTCTAGGAAAATATCTGATCTGGGAAGACAGAGGGAAAAAAATTCCACTGTTATCGTGAGTTTATACACATGAATCAAGCTGAGCATATACTTAAGTCTTTTTCTCACTCAGGACTCCTGGCCTTTTGATTTCTGTGAAGTATATGCAAAGACATAAAGGCAAAGGGAAAGAAAACGTACTCCAAAAAAGGGTCTGTTATCGTTTATACCAATTAATGATATATTCCAATTACGTTCGTTAAGCCCCAATACAACTGAAGTCAAGGTAGTATTGCACTGGGATGAATTTGTTTTAACTGACCTAGAGAAAAAGCTTCTGAGTATGTGAGTTGTTATTAGTACCTGACTGCATAAATATCTTTCTTTTTCCTAAAGAATAATAAGTATTTTGGTCCTATTTATGACTTCCTATTTTGCAGACTCTCTCTATTACATACATTCAATAAAGCATAATACTTATCAATTTCATTTTATGTATTTGTTGTATATTTATGAGATTTTTTTTTTTACTGGGTTTATTCCACATTGAGTGGAATCACCCATATATGTGTTTTTTCATGCTGTACATGAAGTGCATCTTCATTATCCATTATCAAGCTGCAGCAAGAGTATTGAGACACTAGGATAGCAGAAGAAAAGAAATTAGGAGCATAAATGGTTGCATTTGGGGAGACCGTGTGCAGTGGTTTGAAACTCCAATGCACCATGTTTCCTAACAATAAGAAAACTTATGTTGTGAGAACATGTATTCTTTTTTCTTAGCTCACAGATTAAAAGACTCAAGTCAGACTGAGCAATATTAAGTTATGCCCCTAGTGTTGATAGATTGCGTAGAAATCATGTCATTCAAGACTTCTGTTCACATCCTGTGGTTGTATTTTTTTCTAAATATTTAGTGGACTGCTAATTTCTCATGTTTTACTCATTTAGTTGCTTCACCAGTATTGTCTAGATGTGACTTTTGCAAAATTGCATTCCGACTCCCCCAGTCTGGGGACCGGCAGCCCATAACTTGCCCTGTCTACACTCAAATTTCCCTGTATATGGGCTCTTTGAGGGCTTTGACTCCTTGCCCAGGATTTGTGGATCTCCAAAGCCTGACTGCTCTGGGGAGGCTGCAGAGATGTCACAACTCTGGATGCATCCACGGCTCTTGTTCAGACCACCAAAGGAGCACGTACACAGGGAGCTCAGGGCACATTGGCCCCACAGCACACAACCTGAAATGGAGCTCTCTGCATGCACTCAAAATCTCCTGGGCTCCACAAGCCCTGGGCTTAATGGAACATGTGCAGCAGGCCTGACTTTTCTCACAAACAGGTTATCTGTATTTCATGTGTGCAGTTGCTCTGAGGTATCCCAGATGCATCAATTTCCCTTCGTTTGAATTATCTGGGCAGAAATCCTGGACAGAAATATGGGAATCCTGCCTCTAATACGAGCAGCACTAGGGGAAGAGGAAATGAGTATGACACTACATTAGCATGCTGTATATTTACACTAAATTGGCTGTTGTAATCTGAGTTGAAGTCATTATCCCTATACAGGCTGGGCATCACTTTATGCATTATAATGTCATTTTAATTCTGCAGGTTATATCAGCTTGCTTTTTTTCTCCACTTTCCAGCTGTGAGATGTGTTGCAATTGGATTTTCATGCCATTCCCAGCTTTCCACCCCTCTAAAGCAAGAGATTATTGAATGTATGCCCCCTTTCCAATTTCTAGGTGCCTATGCAAGGCGAAAGACATCATAAACAGGAAATATAATTTGTAATTCCTTATTAATACTGTATCTCTGCTATCATTTGTCACCTCCTTTGTTACTGTTACTGTAAGTGCTGTGCAGAATCTCATTAGTGGTCATGCTTTCTGGTTTCTGTTCTCTGTTTTAAGTCTGTTTCTCATTTCCTGGATGTTAGTTTTTGCTCGAGGGTTGTTTTAATTTATGGTATTGTCATTCTGGCTCCTATTTGTGGTGTGAGATGATGGTCTGTGTGCATTTCTAACAGTTCTTGTAGCTTTTCACATTCATGTAATTCTTTCTTTCAAGTACTCCCAAGTTCATGTTATTTTGCATAATGTCATTGCTGTCTGGATAAAAATTATTGCACTTTAAGCATCAGTAAAGACATTTATCATCTGATTTAGAGTATTTTGACATTTGCATATTAGATGGAATATTTTGATACTGGGCTTTTTCCATGCTGGCAAATGAGCAATTAAACAGCTTCACAGATGTTACTGAGGGTCTTTCAAGAACATTTCATTGCAATCTACGGGGCAGTGCTTTTGCAGTGAGAGATCAGAACATTCAGGTTCAGCTTGGACAAAGGAAATAAATGGCTCTTCTCTATGGCATCAAGAAGTAGAATGTTTACTGTAGGGTATGCCCAGCCACTGCCCTGGAGGGACGACTGCTGAGATAAGGAGATTGCTCAATGTCCCAGCAGAACTCCCCTGGAAAGGCAACCACTTCAGTTACAGCGAAAAGAAGACAGACCCAGAATCCTCTGGGAGACCCTATGCAGATCCTTTGTAACCCATTGGCCTTTACCCTCTGATACCCACCCCCTGTATCCCTATAAAGCCAGCCCTCTGCCCCTGCAAGGGCAGAGAGAAGGTCGTCCCTGGCTCCCCTTCACCGGGTACAGACCAATAAAGCTACCTTCGTGCGGAACAGCTACACGGGCCTCTCGTCTCTCCCTGGTCTGGCCTGGAGGCTGCCCTGCAGAGCTGAGCTGAGGGAAGACACTGGGCCTCGGGAAGACGATCCTCCACGGGACCATCTCTTCGGACCCGTCACAACTTCCTCGGTCAGAGCTACTGGCCCCACACCAGCTGCCATAGTTTACCATAAAGAAAGAGAAATTATTTTAATAAATTGGTCCAAACCTTCTTTTCATCTCTTGTTATTGTAATTCAGTAGCAGCCATCATCCATTTAAAAAGGAGAACTGTGTATGAGGGCTGTCAATCTCTAATATTAACTAACCATAAATTCCTCTTCCCAAGCACAGAAGTGTCTTGAAGTCATGAGGTCCTATGAAATGTTGAGAGGGGGAAGAAGTATTTCCTATTTGGCTTCCCTGATTTTGGGGCTTATATTCACATGATCGTGTTTTATTCCATAATCACATGGAATGACCATATGCTCCAGTTTAATTATGTGAATACAGAGATTTAAAAGCTCTGGATGTAAGAAGCATTCACTATTTGTAAGATTTCAGTAGTTTTGTGATGCTGACAGGTCTGGTATTTTTTTTTTTTTCATTTCTTCATGGGTTTGAGAAAATTGTGTTTCTGTCCTGGTTTAGAGAGTGAGGTTCATTAATTTAGTGTTTCCTAACACATATCCGCTTACCTTGACTGTTTTCTTAGGCCACACAAAAGCTGTCAGAATTTGCATCCCAGATGTATTTCCAAAGAGGGGTGTATGAAATCAGCAACTTCGGGTAACAATTCTGAGAGCATTATAGGTGAAATCCAAAGCTTATATCATGAGCAACCTGAAGAGATGCAGATGTGGTACGAAGAGTGCTCTTTTAAGGTTGATGCCTGTCATCATGCAATATACATATTTAAGTAAGTTTGATATGACTTTAGCTTTGATGATGCTCAGATGAGGTAAAGATAGGTTTGATCAACTCTTCTGAACATTGTGCTACTTTTACTTGGGCCTTTGAGCACTTTTGCTGAGAAATATTACTTCATTTCATTGGTCCAGAAAGCAGATAGTTTTTCTGGTGTTGTTTTGGCCCTGTGAGCATTAACAGGATAATCTTGCATTGGTTTTAGATGTGATAAAATAATCATTTTAGGCTTGATATAGTTATTAAATATTTCCTCCATGTTGATGTCCATTTGTATTTTTCCTAATTTTTTCTCGGGACCAGTATTTTCCAACTTACAGAACTAATCCACAGTTTATCTGTTTTGTTCTGATCTTCTGTTCCTTTCAGTTGAGTCTGAATAAAATATTTTGCTCCTTTATGCTGTCTGAGGCAAACATGGGGCCAGGGGGAATACCAGAGGCATTCCCCCTAATCCCTTTTCTTTCAGGGCAGAAATTTGAACCTGGCAATCAGAAGTTACCGAAGGAAAAGCTGCCAGAAATTTTAATATGAGTAAAATGAAATTATGTAACCACTAATCTTCTCAAAAGAGGAAGTTGTGCATGGTCTCCTGTTTGTTTGGGCTTTTTTCCCTGGAGTTTGCTCCCCTGTCTTTACCACAAAACAAGCAAATAAAAATCTTACGACAGAATGCCAGCATGGGAAGTATCATCCTGATTGTTTAAAAATTGATAGTTGTAAACATCTGGCAATGAGAAATGTCTGGTTTCCTTGGCAATAGTGGAAGAAACTGTTCAGCATATAACTATGCATTTATCTATTGTAGAGGAGCTGATGAAGATGCTGGGTGGAATCATGGTCCCCCTGATACCAATGGAAATTGGATATTGATGTGTGGTTCCATTCTCCAGATAAGTTACTACTTGATACATAAATGTTGGGTTTAGAAACTGAAGTAACTAATTAAAAACCTGGTGTCAGAGGTATCTAAGGAGACAGTCACAGATGAACAATGAACAAGTGTCAACATGTTAGAATCAAAAATCTAAACATTTTAGATCAAGCAAGCCTAGGCTTTGTTGACAGATCATTGTAGCTAGGAAGCTCCTCAAACAAAACCTGACAAGTTCAATTTTGTTAACAAATTATTTTACACCAAAGTAATCTACAAAACACTGAGAACCTTCTTTTGATTTCAGTGGTCACTAGCTTTGGGCATTTCACATACTCAGGTCCTAACGCAAACCAATTAAGTGATCCTTTATTCGAATTATTTGATGATTTCATAAATGAGGAGGACATGGAACAATATTACAAGTTATGAAACCCCTGGGAATACAGGTGCAAAGGCATGAAGTTATTTAATTAAAAAGGAGAAAAAATGGGACTCCATTGCTGACACTCTCTTTGGACTTGCACAGCTAAGAAAATTTGCTGCATTAGATGGCAGACCACAGTGAAAGCTGCTAGTGGGAAATCCTAGAAGCCGTCAATGCTGGAGTTGTCTGCAGAGTTACTTGGACAGTCTGACAGCAGGCACTCAGCAACGAAATGACAAATTTATTCCAGAAGTCACGAAAGGTTTCTCCGGGAATAATGGAGTTACTGACCAAAGAAAATATTCAGTTCAGATGCGCTCTTCGGAGGGTTGTTTCTCCTCCTGGCTTGAAATGTTTTATTGCAGGTATCTGGCAATTCTGCTGTAATGACAGTGATACAGTGCTGAAGCAAAAAAAAAATTAAAAATACGACAGCCTAAAAATTTGAGTGGGAGCATGTGCTACAAAGCAGTTAGAAGGGAAGAAATAATACCAAGAAAGATTATTTTCAAAGTCCATTAAAAATTCTGATATTAAACTATCAGCAAGAGAATTCAGATTCATTTCTGCTGTGGACACTCTCAAAGAACAGAGTCTGACCTCTCCTTTTATTAGGTTGGTTTTTTTTTTTTGGAACTACTGAGCATTTGCTTCTCCTGCTGACTTTAAATAGAAGCCTTGGGGACTCCATGCTGTTAAGAATGAGGCCTGTGATCATTAGCTGAAGGACCTGATCATAAAAGAGATACTTATCTGAGTCCACAGGCCTCTTTGCATGGGGCTTTTCTTGGAAAAGAAAGGAAATAGATGAGAAAAGAGACAGCCCAGATGCTAAATTTTTACTACTTCATCAGTGTCTGACTGGACCTGATGGTTTCCATGACCATCATTCTGATCTCTTCTTTCCAACCTTTCTCTTATCTCCACCACCTGAGACACATTCTGTATCTGACTTTTTGTTCTCTTCCTCACTTTCTTGTCTTTCTTACCAGTCTTCTCCCTTGCATTTTATTTAACATTTCTCTGATAATTATTCTGCTTCTTCCCTATCCATTTCTGCCCCTCTGCCAAGATTAAAATGGGGGAAATGCCTAGGAATACCTCACATACCCTGGGAACTACAGTTATATTTGCTTTAATTCATTCCTAGGTGTTCTGGACAAAGGGACAGGCAGAATCCATCCTTGCATCCACGGAGTTAACATGGATTGGTGTCCTGCTGGAGAAGCAGATATCCAGCTAGTTGTTTGCATCCTGCCTTGCACAAAGACAGTCACACATACAGCTGGTTGTTCACTAGGTCCTATCACAACAACCATGGCTAATACCATGGTGAATCAGTTGACCATAATTTTTTGGCTTCTGTAGCTTGCAAAGATGAGTGCATTCAAAATTCACTAAATGAATTATTACACTGGTCTGTGATTACTTTGAATTTGTAATTTCTTTCTAAGACATGAAGATTTAAATAATCCATTTAGTCACTGTTGTTCTGTATTAATTCAGTGTTTGGTTAGACTCTGGGCAGGCTACAACGTTAGGGTCATTTTAACTCCTGTTTTCATTAACCATTATTATATCTGCTCCTGAAGTGTATGCAAATGATGGGTAGTATGAATTTGTCAGAATTATTGTAACTTCATTCTGTTTGTCAGGCATAGCGGGCTCCTCTCTAGTTCATTGTTTTGGGAAGGCTGTTCTGCACTTGTCTCTTTAATTTCATTTTGCATGCAGGGCTGGTGGTTTCTGCACTGTAGCCTGTGCTTCCCATGGGGGTTTTGTTTGCTCATGGAATTACTCCTGATGATAACACTGCACTTCAGGCCTGCCTGGGTATTCCTTTGTGTCATTGTGCACTACCCATGCACGTACCCTGCATCACTACATCCCTTTAAGAAAATAGTATTATTTATTACCACAATAACTAAAATTCACTGTGCAAGTTGAGGGGCAGAAAATGTTCTCTCTCTCCAGAGAATGACAGTCTGCACAGAAAGCAGAGTTGATATGGAATCAAGAAAATCTCAATGGATTATTTTTTACATAAATACATGACAAAGAGAAAAATTAATTAGGGCACACAGTTGTTCCTTGTAGCTACATAAGAATACTAGAAATAACTAAGCAGTATTTTGTGTTTTATTGTAAACACAGAAATTTTTATCTGGCTTACTGATTAATAGGCTCCAGAGAGGCTGATGATAGCACAATGACACTTGGTCTGTAATGATAGTTTATGTGCTTCCCCCAGCTCTTTCTCACTGCTGGGTTGATTGAATAGAAGAAGAACAATGGATTTTACCCTGGTTGTAGTGTTCCAGGTACTTTACCTTCTCCTTCCCTTCTCCATCTCCTGACAAAAAATGGTAAGTCAACACTAAGGCAAAGAGGTTATTATGAAGAAATGTCAATGCACTCGGCTTCTTGTTGACAGACCTCAAATGCTCTATTTTTTTTCAGGTTTTTGCAGTCATTAACTTCACTGATGTTTCTCCTAATTTCTTTATACAGATATATGTTAAAGCAGAGTGATACATTTCTCCATATACTTGCCCCAAAATGTAGGGAAACAGAAGTAAAAAGCCCTAATCCATAAGCTTTTGATAGAAAAGGAGAACAGGACGTGAGTTTGAAGAAAGGTATCAAAGCCGCGAGGAAAGCAGCAAGGAAGGCAGGCAAGAACACCTTTGCTGGCTGGGGATTTCCTTCATTTCCTAGTCTGTTCTGTGATGGAGGATTTCTGCTGCCTGGGCAGGCAGGGCCTGTACCCGAGTGCAGCAAGGGAAGAGTGGGTCTTCCTTCTATCCAGTCTCTTCAGGGATCCAGATCCCATCAGGACTTTTCTGGTACACTCCACAAAAATGTTGGCTTTTGTTTTTCCCCTCAAGATTATTTAAAAATTCTACTGTGTGGGTTGACAAATTTTCACATAAATTATGTAGCAAGTGACTTATGGTTATTATTACTAAAATTAAGAGATTCAAACAAACTTGTTAATTTTACTTTAAGATATCCAAGTTTTAAACAGTGTTTTATAAGCCCATAATGGACCAGGTCAAAAAACTTTATGCACTTAACAAAATCGAAGAGATTCTACTTCAGTTTTCCATTAAGGAATTTATCTACTGTTTCCACCTTCAGAGTGTCATGCATTAAGAAAAGTGTTTTCCATAGGAAGGAATTATTTCCTTCTAGAGTGCAATATGGTTGAAAGTTTTATCATCCAGTCTGAAAATGTTCATACAAGAAATTCCATTTTGAAGCAAATCAGAAGTCTACATTTCGTGTTGTTTGGTATGCTTATTATCAATATCATAGGTAGTGTAATAGAGATTCACTTTCAGTCTCATAGGGTGCCAGACTGAAATCTGATGGGTTGGTTTTGGTTTTGTTTAGTTTCTTTATTTGTCAGTACAGGGTATGGATTTCTTCATCTAAAAATGAAGCAAATAGCAGGTAACACTATTACCACTTTCTTCAGCAGTTCACACATACCTTTTAGCTTGACTGATAATGTGTTTAAATAAGGAGTTTAAAATATCTAAAGAACATATATTCAGCTTTTAGTGAAACTCAGTGATATTTGGTTTTTTTGAAAATTGTTCCTCTCATACTTTCATTGTGGTTTGAATGGAAGATTTTATTTTCTTTCTTAGAAGAGAAAGCAACAACTGTAAAAGGCTTCCCAGTTTTCTGCATGTTAATTTTATTCCAATCATTCCATTTCCAAGCTTCCTACATGCTAAAGGGAAGGAAAAAGATGGTCTTGCAATACAGACAGATGTTAGCAAATGGAGGCTATTCCAGTGCAAAACAGCATTAATTTCATCTGACTTTAGGCATGTAGAAATGCTTTGGGTGTGCTCTCACAATAGCAAAGAAAGAAGAGCATCTCCTGGACAATTCTTTAGAGCAGTGCAAGAGCAGCTTGTCCTGAGGACTTGGTGTGTTCCTTTTGGAATGGGGAAGAGGTTTTGGACTAGCCTGAGTCTAAACAAGAACCCTTTGGTGCTGGGTGCTTTAGATGCACACCTGGAAGGCAGGTTCCAGCTCTGCCTCATCAGCCCATGGCTGCTCCACAAGGTCCACCAAAGGTGAACAAAGTTTCTCAAGGGCCTCCATAACATTATGCTAATGTGGGGTGAATTTCCCCACAGGTACTTTGCTGCCTCCATTTTGAAATATTTCTAGGAATGTATCTTGACGTCAAAGTTTTAGATAGTTCAAAACAGGTGTGAAATGAATCTCTGAAGTATAAAAGCCATTCTCAAATATCATTGATTCTGAAGAAGTTTGTCTTCTGTGCAAGTATGTCTTGAACCTACAGAGCTTCAGAAGTACTCATTTCTCCCTCTCTGAATTTCAGAGCCATATAAATTGCAGACAGTCAAATGAATAGCAAAGGGCCGTATCCAGCAGCCACATCATCTGCCAAAAATGTTAACTGAGCCCTGCAAAGAGCTCTAAAATTATTGGTTCTGTCCTAGGGCACAGGGACCTGCACAGAGAGAAAGAGCAGACCCTCTGATTCTCACTGAGGGCACAAATCCTGAAAGAAGCCTTGGGGAAGTTTTCATTTTCTCTGAGTTTAAAAATAAAGAAATACAATACAATAACTGATGAACAAGACTCATTGTTCAAAGTTCAGCCCTCACTGTGTATACCTGCAGTTTTCAGAACAGCAGAGGACCTAATTTTTCTTCTTTTATGCAATAAATAGCTAGGTTATTTCGATTTTATCATTCTCATTGTGGCTTTTTGATTTTAGTGTACTTCCCCATTGAACATGAGACATAAAAATTACTTCTTCTAAATATTATCAAGATGAATTTTCTGTCTTACCAACTAGTGAGGTGAGATATTTATGCTAAAGGTTCTTTTTGTAACCTTTCTCCTCTAAGAAATCCTAGTCTGAAAGGTGGAAAAGCTCTATAATGTATTTTGCACAGGTTTTGCTTCACCTTCTTCATTCTCTTCAGTATTTTCCTCTCTCCATTTCTCTTCTTTCCAGTGCTGCAACATTTTTAATGCATCCTAAACAGAAAAGCTTCTCAAGCCAAGAAATACACTTAATGCAAAAAGCAAAACAAAATAGTGAAGGAAAGTGTTCTAAAAATTAACCTCCCAAGTGCTGCTCAGTAGACTGAAAGTTTTGAGAGTGAAAGCATGGTTTAAGCACTTAAAGCAAATTTAAGATCCTAATTCCTGCATTATAAAACCACTGTATTTTAAAATACAGCGGATACAAAGAAGGAGGAGCCTGTGGGACCAAAAGCAAATCATTAATGTATTTTGCAGAATTAGGATATAAAACTTTTCTTTCACTTATATCAACACACAAAGTCTGAGGATTCATTGCCTTCTCTTGCTTTCACATTCAGTTGCATTTAATTTCATGTTAAACGTGATGCACTTGGTATCTACAGACTAAACCAAGAATTTGTCCCCATCCTTTTTCAGTTGCTTTTAACTTTCTTAATTCTTACTGCACAGACTGACATCATGCATGCAAAGTCTTAGAAAAGCTATTTTGACAGTTTTCTTAATAGGCTCTAATTTGAAAACGTGGGTTTGTCGTGGAAAATAAGCTCTAGAAACTAAAACAGGGCTTGATGAGCACCTGTGACTGAAACCCAGCTGATTCAGTGTTTCAGTTGTGAGGATTATACTTAAACCTACATCTTCTGACTTCCCATGTCAACTTCTGTTCAAGTCAATTCTGTGCCTGTCCTACTTGCTGACTAAATGCTTATAACCTTAAACATAGTGATCATGCTTGCACACCTTCTTTTTTTTACCTCAAAGTGACATTCATCCAAAGTATTTTAAAATCCATTTTGAGGAACACTGAGGTTTTTCAGATCACACACTAAACACTGCAAGGAACTGGTTGCTCACCTTCAAAGACAAGTATGCAGAGATATTTGCTTGAGAGAAACTGTTCAGAGGCAGTCTGAGAGGAAAAAATGCCTTCTGCTTGTTCTTTTTAGGAAAAGGGAAGAACTAAGAGATTCCCAACATAGTTTCCTGTGAGAAAGGAAGAAAATCCTTCCAATCTTCTTTCTCTCTTGGTTTTCCCTTTTTAAGAATTTGTTTTACTTTTGCAAGTATGTCTCTACAAGTCAGTTTGTTCTCTTTAACATAAGCTGGCTGTGAATTAAATCCAAGACTTTAACAAAAACTTTGTTCACTGTTAAAAGTTCAACCCTTTCTCACAGATTTTTTTTCCTAGCTTTTTAGTAAAGGCCTTTTTCCTTGTTCAAACACCCATTGGCACCTTGAGTGTGTCTCTTTCCAGACAATGAATGTTCACAATCAGCAATAACTTATGTTTACTGAGCTTTGAAATTTTGTATGCCATGCAATGTTCTTTCTATATGGAATTTTCTGCTGTAGCACCAATGCAGGTTTACTTTCTGGGATAACTTTCTGTCACTAGTGTTCCTGTCAGTTATCATGCAGATTTATCAAAACTGTAGGTTTCTGAGAATCTTTGCTTTCTTGATGCTTGGAATTTCTCTGATATCAAAATCACCACAGCAACTGCAAACTGTGTGAGCTTCCAAAGTCACCTTCCACTTTTGTGCATTGGCTCTGACAGATTTGGACCTCAAGAATGCGAAATTGTCCGTGCTACTAGAAGTCAGTAAGATAAAAACTTGCAGGTTTTATGTGAGCACAAAAAAAGTTTTTGTAGAACTGATAGATATAAATTTTTTTATGAGGAACAAAATTTTGTAATCCCAGTGGTGACAGAAGACAAAATTTTAAAGCAAATATGCTGCCAGTTCAATCCCCTTTGACCCATATTACTCAGCAAATCACTGAATGTTAATTTTGAACAGTAGCATTAATTGCCTTGCTGCATCCATGCCAGAATTATTTCTAGATTAATGAGAGATGGTTTAAATTAGAGAAACTGGATCTAGAATGGACTTCAATAAGCAAAAATGTTGATGTATTTAGCCAGGATTTTGGTTTGGACCGCTAGAGAGAAAAGGCATTTGTGATCCTGTTATAAATGTCCTGCTTTACTTTCCCAGATGCTGAAGAAGCTGCATTTGGAGCCAAAACCAGCTCAGTGTCGTGGAGCAGTTGCTGCTGGGGGCCTGGGTCTGCCTTCACTCATTATCCCAAGGGTCTCATGAGAGGTCAGTGGCACTCAGGACTCCCTAAGCAACTCTTATTTTGCTCCAACTTTATTTTCTCTTACTCAGGGAGTGGGTCTCTCCTCAGAGGAAGGCAGGACTATGGAGCTTTTCAGTTCTTCATTCCCCAGGTGTCTGTGGTCCAACAAACTCTTTGCAGGACACACAGTGCCAGCAGCCTGGGTCAGTGTAATACCATGATTCAGGGGCAGCAAGCCTTGAGGGGTGAGGCAAAGAAACTGTGATTTCTGCGAGAAAACCAACTTTGAAGGCTTCTCCTCAGTTTTCAAAAACAGAAGATACTTCAGAAGCAATGAAAAAGTACACTGCTGGAAAAAATCACATAAAACCTGAAACACAAAAGCTCATTTTAAAAGGCTTTTTGTATTTTACAGAACAATTTGCATTAAAATATCTCCTCTTAAAAAAGAAAGAAAAAAACCAGTTATTTGAGTATTTTTAACCTGCTTTTCAATCTGTTATTTTCAGTCCCTTTAATTCTGGTGATCTCAGCAAATAGGCATTCACTGTGCTCCATCCACATCTTTTTTATTCAGTTTTTATTTCCTACCCCCTCAGATTAACTAGTGGAATGGATAATATAAACATCCCCTGAGTACTTCAGTACCAGACTAATTCAACAGACACACACACCTACATGCACACCCCCACTGGCAGGTTGCACTAATTTCCCAACTGCTAGAAAAAGTTGTTGCAGAACTGTTCAATATTTGGGTTGTCACCAATGAAAATTAATTACCCCTGTGCCCCTTTGTCTCGCAGCATTACAAGCCAAACCTGTACAATTCAGGAGTTTTCTCTGGAGAAGTTGCTAAGAGATTTCTCCCTTATGAATCAGGTTTTATTTGGACTTTTATAATCGCCAGTGATTTGAATTCTCTCCCCACAGCTTCTTCTGAGAAGACTAAACAATAGAGTGAAATGATTTATTTGTAGCACAATAGTTATTCTTGAGGTTTATTCTTGCTTACACATCTACATGCTGGGGATGATTACATGATTACAAGACAGACACAAAATCTTTAAATGTAATAAAGCACTAGCATTTCATTTAAGATGGTTACATAGCAAAAATGCAGGTTTTAAAGGCCTTAATATCTCAGTTTGGTTTGTAACATTAAAAATAGCTATATCACATTCTCTTCCTTTGGTTCATGATCAGGTCGGTTGCTAAGAAACCCTTCCTCAGGTGGCTTTGAACTTCCTCGGCATTTTCATCTGTAGCTGTACTACCTTGTTGAGGCACAGGATCCTGCTGCTGCCTTGCTGGAATTTACATTCCTTGCTGGAAGTGGTGCAGCTATTGTGCAGATAAGCAGCTAATTCATTGGTGTGTCAAAGCATTACGCTTTCCTCTTCAGTATTTCTTGTCTTGTGGTTTTTAAGTGTATCATTTAAGGCTCTATGTACTGAAAAAGTGTGCACAAGACAGAGCTAGTCATGAAATACTCCGATCTGTTCTGGACCCTCCCTTTTTATGTCTTGGGCTTGTGCCGTAAACTAATGAGACTCTTCACATCCCCAACTGTGTGCCTTCCATGGAGCTCTCGGAGACTCCAGCATGACAGTCAAGTTCCTCGCTGTAAATCAAAATGTTTGGAGGGGGTTTCTCCTTCCTCCTTTTCCTGTTTCAAATAAAGCACCTTTCAGGAGAGCGGCAGTGACACAAAGAGCAGCCAGACTGTCGGAGGGAATGGTTTCTTTTAAATATCGTTCCACAGAATTCAAGTGCACTATGTTCAAACTGGTGGCTGTTGATTGACAGCCTCAGAAATAGGTTATGCTGAACACTGCGTTCTTAACTGCACATGGAATACTATATAAAGTAACCTACATACACACCCATATGCATTTAGGTGAATGTATAGTAAGTTTATTTATTCAGAAAGCACATTCGTTGCATGTGTAATGCCATCATTGCTTTAATCATTGTTTTTTTTATTAATTTTAACATCTGATAAACTTTGTAAAGTTCAGCACTTATTGAACTAGAAATAACTGAGGGAATATTTATGAATTTGCAAGTTAGAGTTTGTTTTTCAAATTAGTGAACTTCAAATCAGTTCCAAAAGAAAGCAGTCATGAAGGAAAAGCTCTCCACTAGGAAAAACTAAGTCAGCCAGCAACTGGAGGATAAATTCATAGGAAAAATAAATCTGACTATTATATTATGAAGTTGACTTATTAACCGTGTTTGTGTTCTGAGATTTTCCTTTTTCCTTCTCCATTATTTCAATAAATGTCTTTTCTTCTAGTGTTTTATACTTTAATATGGATCTATGTTTATATTGCCATATTTCTGGCAGAATCATATGCTCATCTAAACCTATTTGCATCTGAGGATTAGCATTTGCATACCTTGTATTTGTTAATATTGGGTCATACCCTCAACAGGTGGAAAATGCCATGTCTTCTTTGACTTCAAGGGTACTGTGCCAAGCGATGACTTTTCTTCCATTGCTTCATTTCACCTAGGTTTTGAGTACTTCCAAAATACATACCAATCTGTGAATGTGGTTTTCAAAAGTAAAAACAAAGGAATCAATATTTTTCAAAAAAATGTAGATTTCTGTGTAGGCCAAAGATTTCTCAAAACTGCAAGCCCTAATATTCTCTGATCCAGCAAACTATAAGTTAAACAACTTTGTTGTGCTGCATGATAGTTCTTTGTCTGAAAGGTTAAGGCAGGCTTTAAAATGTGCTTAGCCTGCCATATTGAGTTTTTATTTTCAGAGAGCTAATGTGGATAAAGAAAAGAAACCAAAGTGTAGAACAAAGTTAGCTTGGATTTCCTGTGACCTTGGGGTGTTTGGTGAAAATGTCTTTGATTTAGAATTGAATAACAGACAAATAATTTGGGGTTTATCTAATAGTTATAATTAATACTAGGAAAAGGTCAAAACTTTATGAAATTTAGTCATTAAAGTCCCATTTTCTTCATTTGCAAAAAAAACTGTTGCCAAAGGTAATTCAGTATCTACAAACATTCAAAAATATGTCTGAAGTTTTCAAACTGAGATTTCCTATTTGCTGAATAGCTAAAGAATATTATTTAAAGGATGGAAAATCGCTTAATCTGAGGAGTGGGTTGAGGCATTGACTTCAGCCAAAAAAGCTATATCTGAAACCAAACTTTGCAAGAGATTTCTGGATATTATGGCTCATCTAATTATTTAGACTTGTCTCATGAAAGTTAAATCTAAATGAGTGTTGTCCCAAAGCTTTTGAGAGCATGAAAAAGATGGAAGTGGAACAGAATCTGACTCAGCTTTTTGTATTTTCTCTACCAATCAAGCATTTTGATAGAGTCAACAGTTCCTCTGTGGCATTCTGTAGAGGTTTTCTATTAAAAGAAAAACATTTAGCAAATACTTTGCTTCTTTAGCAGGGAGGAAATGTTTTACCGTACTCTCCAGCTACTGCTTCTCTTTTGCTGAAGTATGTGCTAACATTATACTCAGCTTGATTATCTATTCACCATTTCTCAATAGGATTTTCTATCTAAGACACAAACGCAGTTGAGGCAGGAACACACATCAGGAGATGACCTGGTCCAGCTCCCTGCTCAGAGCAGGGTCAGACAAACCAGGTTGCTTGGGGATGTGTCCAGTCGAGTTTTGAGTAACTCCAGGGGTGGAGACTCCACAGCTCCTGTGGGCAACCTCTACCAGTGTTTGACCGCCCTTGAGCTGGGTCTGGCTGAGATGGAGTTAATTTTCCCATAGCAACCCTCACAGTGCTGGGCTTTGCACTGGCAGCCAGAAAGGTGTTGAGAACCTGCCAGAGTTTGGGTACTGCTGGGCAGTGCTCCCACAGCATCAAGGCCATCAGACCTTGCCTGCTGATTGGAAGCAGAGAATGAATCTTTTGTTTGCCTTTGTTTCCATGTGTGGCCTTTGCTTTTACTCCATTAAACTGCCTTTCACTTGACTGACAAGTTCTTTTTCATGTGATTTTCTTCCCCCTATCCTGCTGAGGAGGGAAATGATAGAGTGAATTGGTGGGCACCTGACATCCAGCCAAGGTCAACCCACTACACACCCTCTCTGTAAAAGTGTTTTCTTTAGTTTCCTGTATTTAAATTTGTTCCAATTGCCTCTTCTCTAGGGAGCTTAGTGACAGGACAGGATTCTGGCTCCATCTTCTTTACACCCCCCATCAATTATTTATACACATTGATAAGATTCCCCTGAGCCTTCTCTGCTCCAGGCTGGAGAGTCCCAGCTCTGTCTATATCCATTCTGACTCTTCCCAGTCACATTCTTGACTTTTGTGTGTTTAGAAATGGCTTCCAGGATTGTTTGCCCCCTCACTTTCCCAGGAATCAAGAGGAGGCTGACCTCTTCTGTCTGTAGTTCTCTGGATGCTCCATCTGGCTCTTCTTGAAAGTAGGGGCGACATTTGCTTTGTTTAGTCCTCAGGAAATTCCCCCAGTTGCCACAACCTTTCACAGACTTTTGGCAGGCCAAATTTTACCTGTTGAGACTGAGGTGATCACACTGACCTTGCCAGTTTTTAATTCAGCCATCTTCATGGCCCCTGTCATGCCTTTTCCTGCCCCATTCAGCAGCGAGTCCACAGTCTCCCTTGTCTTCTTTTTGCTGATGAAGTACCTGGGGCAGTCCTTCTTGTTGCCATTCACATTCCTTGCCAAGTTCCAGTCCAGGTGGATTGTGACTTTGCTAAACCCCAGCAAGGTCACATAGTGTCTCTTTATTCCTCCCAGGTCACTTGACCTTCTTTCCACCTTAATCCGTTCTTTTTACGCTTGGGTTTTGTCAGCAGCTCCTTGTTCATCCAAACAGACCTCCTGCCAATTTGGCTTGGCTTTCTCCTGCATGTGCAGATGGACCATTCTTGAGCTTGGAGAAAGTGGTACTTGGAAATCAACAACTTCTCCTTCTCTCCATATCCCATGGCATACTTCGAAGTCAGTCCCAGTGTCTTCCCTCCTGAGATCTGGGCTTGCAATACTAAGTTTTGCCATTCTCCCTCCTCTCAGGATCCGAAACTCAGGCCTCTCATGGTCACTGAAGCAGATGTTGTCTCTGTGAGAAACCACCACCCTCTGGTCCATTAAGTAGGAAAGTAAGACACAAACCTGACCTATCTCTGTGACAGAATATGTGTAAGTTTTTTGAAAATAATTGTGATGGGGTGTTTGGTCTTTTAAAACTATGAGAGTTAATCCTTTAGGGCCAATGTTACAGTGCTTCTGGAATTTGCTTTTTATAAATTATTTCAGGGCAGGAGGTGAGGGCAAATGGGGAGGAAATGGTTTCAGAGAAGTCATAGGGGAGCCATAAGAAATCTGTGTGTGAAGGCCAAACCGCAGACCAGGTCCTGGGTGGGCCAGCTCTCTGCTCTCCATGGTCCTCACAGGGAAGAAATCATCCCAGTTACAGGTAGTTCCCACCCATTCTCTCATTTAGTTCACAAAAACCAGATTCCCAATGAGTGTAACAGGAGAACACAGGATTAGGACAAGACAAATAGGAAAACAGTGGCCTCTGCAGTCTTGCCTTTTCCCAGACTGAGGTCAAGTAAGATGCAGCCACTGACAAGTCTATACAAAACTTTCTGTTCTTTTATTTCAATTTTTAGCAGCTTAGAGACAGAACCATCTGAGGAATATCTGAACTAATTTTGATGGAGATTTGGTTACAGCAGGACTGCTCTTCTGACAAGATGAACAGAGACCTGCAGGAAAGGTGCAGTTTACTTTCCATTTACATGCCTTGGTATACTTAGTAGTACTTGGAGTACTACAATAATTCATTTGTAGATGTAAGAATTTATGTTAAAAGTCTTGGTTTTGGTTTATGTAGCAGGTTCTTTATAACACATTAACAAGTAATTTTCCACTTAGAATAAAAGTTATATTTCAAATCAGAAATATATTCTTGAGAACAGAAAGCAAAATTTTAAGTGGGGCATATAAAAATGATGCTAAAATAGTATTGATGCAGAAAAAAAATGCTAGGGGATTTTGCAAGGAGATTTTGCAAAGAAATAGGTCCATGAATAACTTTTTCTGTTTTGTTTTTATAACACTCTGGCCAAAAACATCAAAAAGTGCTGGAAAAGCCTTGTAAAATCATTTAGTCCATTCCTCAAACCCCTGCCAGTTCATTCTCCACTGTCTTGTCCAAGCTTAACTGACTCAAACAATGGGTTTCCACCACTTCTCTTGGGAGATATTTCTACACTATAATAGATCACATTGTTAGGAAATTTTGCTAAATGTTCCTTCAGTCAGTCTTAATCCATTAATTTTACTGACATGCTACTGGGTCACCATAACCAGCACATCTTTCTTGCTAATTTTCTAGTCTTCAGTTATTTGTAGGTGACCAGAGCACACTCTCTTTCCTTCTGGTCATCACTGAGCTTAGGTAGCACACCAGGGTTTAGAACATTTCTTTTTTCACTACTTTTACAGGTTAGTTTCTGCAGTTATTTTCATTGCTTTGCCGGTTCATTGACTTTCTTTGATATTCTGGTTCTTTTCCTTCCCAGTTTTGATCTTGTATCCTTTCACCTGAAAGGGACTAGCATCAGATTTAAGTTACAGCAATGTGTATTTCTGATTAGTTCTATCAACTTTTCTCCTTCCTACTGAAGGAGATTGTTAAGACATTTTTCTAATATGTCCTGAAAGACTGAGACAGGCTGGCATTTTGCTTGCAAAATATTCTACGCTGTTGGCAGAAATAAGGGTTATTATTAAAAATAAAATGCCATTTATTATTTTACATTTCATGATGTCACATTTCAAGTGCCTTTAATTTTCTGTTGCAGGAGACATTAAAACAATGAATAAAACTTTGTTTCTACCTGGAACTAAAATGCTCCCTCCTCACTTAATTATTTGTTCATGGTGTGCAGCCAATTCCACGTGGGGACCCTTCCATGGTCTTTGTCAGGCCATGAGAGGTAAGAAGAGACCATATTAATTCATCAATAATTTGTTTATTTTCTGTTATACAATGTGCTTCACTCTCAAGTGACATGTGCAGAGACCTGTTCCTTGAAAGATGGCTCAAGTTTTCTCAGACATCTGTTTGTTCAAAGGTCTTTTGCATGTTCCAAAAATTAATCCAGCTGGGTTCAGGATTCAGTAACGAATTTAACCACTGTAGAAGAATGGGCATGACTTACACTTTCATAGAGTTTTTTCATTCATCCCTTATAAATCATGTAAATGTGGTAACTATTCATTAATCTGTCCTTTCGGTTTGCTTTCAGCCACCATCCACTGCAACTCTCATATGAAAGGCATTTTGTTCCTTTATAAGAAGCTGTGAAAAGCTACCCTAATTTTAAACTAAAAATATGTATGATTTTGGATTTCTTATGTGTAAAAAGTAATAACAAATTGAATGTCTGCAAAATTCGTATAAAAATGCACAATGGATCATGTAATTCCATGCATAACTAATTCATTACTGAATTAAAAAATGTGAGTTTTTGCTTTTAATGGAGAGAAATATGGAAAGACAAAGCCTTATTTTCTGCATATGGGTTAATTAAGTTGCCTAGTGAAAGATGTTCTGTCTACAGCAGGGGTCTTGAAACTGGATGATTTTTAAAGTCCCTTCCAACCTGGCTATTGTATGATTCTGTGAAGTGGGCACTCTCCAACGCTTACAGGGCTCTTTTCTTTTCTTTTCTTTTCTTTTCTTTTCTTTTCTTTTCTTTTCTTTTCTTTTCTTTTCTTTTCTTTTCTTTTCTTATTTCTTTCTTTTTTTGTTTTCTACTGTAAAAGGCTGCACTGAAAAGAGAGGAACCAAGCAAAGGAGAAGAAGTGACATGACACTTCTTAGCAAAAGCAAAGAAATAACACTTGAATGATGGCATTTGGGTGGAGAACGTGATCAGTTCTGTCTCATGTAATACATGAAAACTTTGCCATGTGGTGATCACCAGCAAAGCTCAAGAGTCATTGAAAAGGGAAGCCTTCTCAGTTCTCTGATTTATGAAGTATGCCTTGAAATCCACAGAGACAATGCTTTCCATATACTGGGCTTCCCTTTTTTTCTGACTGCTACCTGTCCTTTCATCAGTGTGTTCACAAGGATACAGCTGCAGGCTCAGAACCCTGACTGTAAGATTTTTGGGCCATGTCCTTGCCTCTTGTTTAATTACAGTATTAAGCACACATACATTGCTTTATAAACAGGAAAAAGATGTTGAGAATCCTTAATCAGAGCTGCTAATCACAGCTTTTTAAATGTGTTTATACAGAAATGCTAGGCCACTTTCCACAGTAATTTAAATCTCTTGCACCCTCACTAGTTTCAACAGAAAAAGGCAAGAGTAGGGTAAGAACAAAACAGGTCAGGATTTTTCTCCAGAGGAAAAAATCCAGGTCTGGCATTTAAAGCTATGCTATAAAACACTTCCTCAGTTAAGACTGACAAACTTCCTGAAGTTTTACACTGTAAAATTTACAAAGAGGAAGAGATGCTAGAAACATAAGCAGTTTTTCACAGCTGTCAGTCTCAAAAGCAGTATCACTGACACAGCCACTGAGAGATGTGTCAAAGTGAAGAACAGGTGAAAGAAGAGCATCTGTGGTTTGGCGAAGTACTTGACTAATCAAGCCAAAGATGGAAGCAATTTCAATTGCTGCTTGTTATTATGATACAGAAGATTTCCATAGATGCTAAAGACCCAGAGCAGGTCCTGTTTTTATTAGGTGCTTTACGAAGTTTTACATAGACACTGAAAGGATAAACCTCACTAATTGTGTATAACTGCTGGAAAGGAAAAAGTATGTCCCTGGACTATTTGCAACTATGTTATGATTACCTGGGCTGCAGTATATTCACTTTGATAACTCACTGAATCCTGCTGAATCTACTTTTTACTCTACTGGAGTAACAGTTCCATAGATTTCCTTAATGTTTGCCACTTCCATTAACCCCAGTGACAACAGGCAAGCTGACTTTTTTCTTATGGATTTACACAGGTTGGTATCACTCTTTTCATCTCCTGTAGACAAATAGTCAGAGAATTATCATTTCCAATGTCATAACAGTATGTAACCAACTATAATCTTTATATATTCTCCTTATCAGTTATTCTGAGTTCTCCTGTGCTCTCCTCTCCCCAAATTTTGAAAAAAACTCTCATAAAAGCAGCAAGCTACTGGAATATATAACTCTAAGAGTTTTAAAACAGATGATTGGGGTGTTATTATCTTCTGAAGATATGTGGGTGATGTGGAAGGAAATTATCCTGGGATCTAAATCGTGGTGTACGTACTATTTTAAGGGAGTTATGAATGACAAGGAGTCACAGTATTTGTTCTATTTGAAAAAAAACCATTAGTGGTTTCACTTCAGTTTCATTATCTCTGGTTTCTTATGCACAGAAGCATAGTTTTACCTAATATTTGAAGTTCTTAAAATTATTTTTCTCATGTAATTGATCACTTCTGGTTTTTTGTCCCACTGCTAGGTTTGGATTACTTTATCTGACACAAATGCTTATGGCTCAACTCTGACTTCAGATGAACGGGCACCATTCCCAGTGAAGTCAATGGGAGCTGCACTTGGGTATTGGAGAGAGCGTTTGGGGCCTTTGGCCTTAACACAACCAAATATGCTATAAAGTATTTTTAAATTCTATTAGCTGAGAACCAGCATTTCCCTGGTGCAGCTGATTCTGTTTGTTCTGTATCTATCACTAATTTTTTCAGGAAATGTTTACAAGTGGAGTCATGTATCAAATCTGATTAGCTGAATGGTAACTATGAAAAATAACTGGCTTAGAATTAGGTAGCAGAGACTGAAAGTGCCTTTAGGAATTCAATCAAATTTATGCCCTTGTATGTGGAGAGCAATTTAGCTTTAAAATTTGTACCACATGTAATAAATCCAATTTAATTTTCAAAGACCCCTTTGTTTAGCATTTGGTTTAAACATAGCATAAGCTATTTCTCCCTCTACCTATAAAAAATGTAAATTATTCATGTTACCTGTATTCAGCGACCTCTACATGAACCTTCCCAAACCACAAATGACCTGCTGCAGCACAAGTTCATTCCTAGGTTTTGTGCACAGTGTCTAAATTAATCTTCCAAGCTGCAATTGCAGGTTATGTTACTTTTAGTTTGGCTGCATCAGATGATTAGTTGGTAAATATGACATTTTGATTGTTCTGAGAAAAATCCTTAAATTAGAGCTTTCTGATATTAGAGAATCAAAAGCCTTATAAGTTTTCTTTGTATGCCTTGGGCCAGATTGTCAGAACAGTTCTCATCTCTGGTGTGGCGGATCTATTTTAGTTTAAGATTCTTCTTTTGTTTTTCATAACACACAATACTAATACATTCCCAGGGGTTCAAATAATATTCTCCTACTTGCCACTTAATGCCTTAAAAAATATTTGTCTGTTATCACTTAAATTCTTCAACTTTCACAAATAGCTCCTGAAAAAAGTAGGTAAAATCCCTCCCATCTTTGCTTTCTCTATGGGGCAAAAGGAAACTTGGTTGTTTTCATTTCTTTGGCTTGAATGTATATGAAAGAAACTGCACAGAGAGATGAAACTGGCAAAACTATGAATCTTTTTTGTCTGGCTGGAAGCTTCTGGAGAAGAGAAAATACTACAAAACGTAGATCTGATTGGTTGTGTTGTAGTTGCATTCAGAAAAAATAAAATTATTTTTATTTAATAACAAAAACCTAAGTTAGGCTGTATAAAATTGGAAAACAACTAGTGTAACTTATTGATTTTACTCTTGCAACCATTTCTCTTATTTCTGATTGAACCATTTGACATGGTATGGGCCCCCTTCGCTCTGCCTCAGTGGTTCAAGGCTATGAGATATGAGTAGGACTGTGATCATAACTGTGTCCTCAATTTCCAGTCTATTGTAGCAACATTTCTTAGCAAATCTTCATCTCTCCCTCTCATTTTCTTCTTTAGCCTCAGCTTTGGACAGCTCATCCTTTGACTCCCCTATAAGGAGACTGGACCTTGTCCAGGTCCCCGTGGAGGGCATCCTGTCCTTCAGGTCTGAAGTATACTTCAGTGCTCTAGCTTTTTTTGTCATCTAGTTAGGAGACATCCTCTTTCCTTTTGGCTAAGACTTTCTTAGTCAGTGGGCTGCCTAAATCGACATCTACCATATGGAAAAAGTATGAATGATTGAATTCCTTAAAGAGTGGAAAGTGACAGACACAACTGAAGGAAATCAAGCTGATGGACCCATCAGAAGTCAGTAAGAGATAAATTCTGCTTCCTTGTTTGTCTTCCCTTTTCCTCTGAATATTAATATGCTTTTTTAAACAGCAGGAAAACAATGTAGAAAGGATAATCCATGCATCAAAACAAAACAGCCAGGGTAACTACAGGTTTCTGGGATCCGGCAAAAGATCCAAGAGTTTCCACAGGCTTCTGGGGTCTGAATGGATGCCTGGAGCATTTTGTACTAATATATTTGGAAAACACTCAAGTCACATAGGTGGCCCAATGAGTGTGAGCCGTATTGAGTGCATTAAAAATCCTTGTGCTCAGTCTCAGTTGCTAGTTTCTTTTATCCTGTAGGCTTTTGGGCCTCTAATAAGTGCTGCAGATTGACTGTGGCTTCAAAATTCTGTATAGGTGTCTCAGTCTGCTGTTAAAATAAACCAACTGTATGAAGGCTGGGCATTTTTGGCAAATGGTAGGATATTTGCTGACTTTTTTATTTGGGCAGTTAATTAGCATTAAATTGGCACAGCTAATTCAGTACAATTGTCAGTAATAGGGTGACTGTCCTTATCATAAGCTGTCTGACTGACACGTAGATCTCTTTGTTACACAAAGGATCTCTTTGTTGACACAAAGGAGTGGCTCGTAGATGTTATCCTTACTGATGGGATGCCAAGATATGTAAAAAAAAAAGTTATTGTAGCTCTCTGGATCCTTAGTGTTAGATTTCAAAAACCACAGGCAATTCAAACAGCCCTCTGAGAGCAGGGGATTATTTTTTGTTCCTTGGGATATCCATTACCTTTTGGGTTTGCTTAGCTGTATAGCTGCCCAAGGAACTATAAAATGAAGCCAAAGGACCTAGTAAGTCAAAAATATCATGTAAGTGCTGTCACAACTCACTTTAATTTGTTGTATAAAGTGCAGGTAGTGACTTATTCCACCATTGGAAACTCTGATTTAAGATCTCAAAATTTAGAGCTATGTCTTTCCAAAGCCATCAGCATTTGACCCAAGACCTCTCCAGTTAAGAAAAACAGAGTGGCAGACCTGAGCTACCTTCCTTGAATATCAGAAGTTGGGACCCTAAGGTCTGCTTACACATCCAGGTGGCTCCATTTGCAGAAGTGCCAAGCAGCCTTCCAGGGCAAGCTTTGGACCAGGCTCCAGTACAGGGCTTTGATTTAAGAGTTGGATTTTGACCCTACAAGAAAGATGTAGAGGGACTTTTTATGAGAGGATGTAGGGACAAGAAAAGGGGTAATGGGTTCAAACTGAACGCGAGTAGGGTTAGATTAGATATTAGGAAAAAATTCTTCCCTGTGAGAGTGGTGAAGCACTGGCACAGGCTGCCCAGAGAAATTGTAGATGCCTCACCCCTGGAAGTGTTTAAGGCCAGGTTGGATGGAGCTCTGAGCAACCTGGACTAGTGGAAGGTGTCCCTGCCCACAGCAAGGGGGTGGGAATGAGTGTTTTTAAGGCCCCTTCCAGCCCAAACCATTTTGTGATTCTATGAAATTATCAGTTGAGCAGAAGTCAGCACCAGCCACTGACAGTCCTGCCTTTCAGCCACTACTTAGGGAGGGCCACAGGGCCATGAAGTTGCTTTGCCAAAACTGCAGCTGCAGAAACACTGTAGATCCTTGACCTTGGACTGACAGAGCTGCTCTGGAGTTCCTTGAGGAGCTGAGCCTGCTGGGAGGTGAAACTGTAATACAAAGAGACTGGTAGTTACAAAAAAAAAAAAAAAAAAATTACTACCAGAACACCTATTGATGAAATACTGTTAAAGGGATGCTGGCAGCATTTGAAAAGTGTTCCCGGATGTGTTTTTAATAACATTGGCCCAGAGAATGAGAATGTGTACTCTGAGTTGTAATAACACTGAAGAATGTACTAGACCACAAACTGAGCATCGTAAAACCATTGTTTTCACATTTTCCTAATAAAATGCCATGGCATTGTAAATCTGTTTTTATTTTGTTTGTAATGGCAGAAATGTGTTTATCATAAAATCATACCCTCTTTCAAACTGTAGGCCATAGGACCGTGATATAATTCATCCTGTTCAGGATCATGGTTTGCATCACTCCAGTCTGAACAAAATTTGCAATATGCTACTTAAAATCCCATATTTTTAAAATGCATCATAACACTAAGTGCACAGTCAGGTCTGTGCTGACACTGCAGTTTGTGGCAAAGTGAATCAGAAAGAAAGTATAAAGCAGTTAAATGACAACATGTGGAGTAAAGTGGGACTATCTGGAATACTTGTGACAGAGGCCCGGTGTGAAATGGCAAATACGACTGATAAGTCATGGTATAATTAAACGTGCTCAAGTTTCAGCTTATCAAAGATTCCTTTCCTCCAAAGTGCCAAACACCCAAGTACCTATTAATTAAATTTAAAGTTATGCCTCAGTCTACAAATCATGAGGTTGTAACAATTAAGTTCCTTCTAAACCAGACCATTTTATTTCGTGATATAAGTATGTATGAGCACTGCATCTCTACAGCAATATAAATGTGTGTAAATTTGCAAGGAAGAAATTAAAGTGATTAGGTGTATAAGAGCAGTCTTCAGGGGCTCAGTTGTATCAAAATTTCCTACACAGATAGAACATTCAGCAGTAAAGCATACCAAATAAAAAAAAAACCCTACAAACTCATTGTGAATTGCAACATAAATGTTGTTCTTTAATAATTTATGACAAAGAAAGCTTTTTAGAAGGTAATGGGATTCACTGTAACATCCAAGTAGAAGGTACCATGCAATAAACTATTCTTCTCTCATTTTCTAGTCCTCTTGGTATGATTTGGCTTTGTGGATATAATGTAAATTATGAATGGGGTATTCTTTAATTATAAAAAATAGAGCCACATATGTCTGTATTAATAGACCATTTTGATCTGTACACTTGATTTTTCACTTGAGAGGGCAGCAGCTTCATCTTATGCCACTTGAGAGGCCTGATCCTTTCATAATAAGTACCCACTCCACTGTAAGGCATTGAATACCAAGATCAAGCACTCACTCTTTGTGGCTCTGCTGTTCCCTTCTGGGAACCACCTAAACCAGTTTGAATGGAGAGGTGGAAGTGGGAGAATCATCCCAAGCACAAGAGAAAAAGACCAAACACACTTAAGGAGATCAAGAAAGGAGCAAGCTTAACTAGTCTCTGAGCTGAGGCAGCCTCTCATGTTTTCATTACCTTCTATTCATCTCCAACAGTTCTGCCAAAAAGATGATGCTGCAAGATTTTATTTAGAATAAGAGGGGTTGTGATGAGATTGCCTCAACCCATTTAAGAAACCAAGCATATGAAATATGATTAGGATACAAACTGAAACATGCTGTAGATACAAAATTTATGATAAAATTACATTACAGCAGCTCAGTCTGAAAGGATCTATGTTTCTCCTTTGTATAAAACATATTGTTCCAGATTCTCAGTGGGGATATGTTTTCAGAGCTCATTCATTTTCACAGAGCTACACAAATCTACACCAGGTGAGGATCTTGCCTAATATTGATTTTCTTCACAACATTTCAGCCAGGGATTTAATTCAGGATTAAATGTGTATTTCCTCTCTTCCTGCTAGTATTGCATTCTCTCTGTGTTCTTAAAATACCTATAGACAATTGAAACAGAGGTTATACATTGATCAATACTAGAAAGGGAAAAAAAGTGAACAAATCTTGTCAGACAAGGTCAATCAAAGTAGTAGATGAAGCTCTGAGTAATAAGACATGTTTCGAGGGAGTACAAAATAGTGAGAAAGAATTGTGGACATCTATGACTTCTAAAACTCTAAAATGTTTATCCCAAACCACCTTTAAAATGAGGCATTTCACTGTTGGATGTCTCTAAGCAGAAAATGCAATCAAAGAGGCAGATTGCCCCAGGATGAAGAAGATTGCTAAAGAATAAATTCAGAATTTGCTGTAAAAGCAACTGAAAATATATCCTTCAAAGTATGAGGGCTTTTTAAAAAATTTTTTCAGTCCTCATGTTATAAAAGTATCCTGAGGATGTTTCAAAAGGGGGTTAGGAAGTCAAGAAGCTACTGGAGAGGGCTCAGCAAAAGCTACAAAGGTGATGAGGGGTGTGGAGCATCTCTGTTATGAGGAGAGACTGTAGGAGCTGAGCATGGTTGGAGTGGAGAAGGCTGAGAGGGGACCTCATCAATGCTTACAAAGACCTCCAAGGTGGGTGCCAAGAGGATGGTGCCAGACACTTTTCAGTGGTGCCCAGTGATAGGACAAGGAGAAATGGCTGTAACTAAAACACAAGAAACTCCACCTCATCATGAGGAAGAACTTTGCACTGAGGGTGGCAGAGCACTGGAACAGCTACTCAGGGAGGGCGCAGAGTCTCCCTCTCTGGAGACACTCCAAACCCACTTGGACACCTTCCTGTGTCACCTGCTCCAGGTGACCCTGCCTTGGCAGGGGGGTGAACTGGATTATTTCCAGAAGGCCCTTCCAAACCAAACCATCCTGTGATTCTGTGAAATCTGCTTCTCTAACTCAAGAAGCTTGACATATAGAAGTTATTCATTATTCTATGAAATTTCTGGGGGTCTGCCATAGGTCAATTCAGACAACTGCTTGGGAATAGAGTACCCATGTGGGTGCTTGAAATAACAGTTTTAGAAAAGCATCTGTATCAAATATCTCACAAATATCTATAACTGTTTGCAAAATCAACAAGGCTGCTTAAATTCCCAATAAACTTCCAGCATCTCCCTGGATATGCTGCAGATTTGGACATCTCATCATGCACTAGAGTAGCTTAGTAAAAGTTTAAAAGGAAAATGTACCATAGGGGATAAAATTCAGCTAGGGAATTTATCCCATAGAGGAAAGAGAGTCCTTAGAACTGGAGTTCCTTGAGGACACTTTCAGGTCTATTTTAAAGTTTTCAAAATAATGTTTTCTTTATTCAGCTTTCAACTAAAAAAAAAAATCACAGAAAAGCAGAAAGCTTTTAGATAAACTATTTTTATTCAGTCAAAACTGCTTATGTTGTAAAGTCTATATTCTAGTCTGCTCTAGTAAGTGATGAACCTGATGTAGTCAGAGCATTTCTCTGTTCAGTGCTACAGAATTACAATGGAAGCAAGTGATAGACTTCCGCAAATAAAAGAATGGACATAAAGAGAAGACCCTTCATTTTCCTTCTGCAGGGCTTGAAAGGAGAAATGGGCACTTATTTCCCACACACTTAATGGCTGAAGCTGGATGAGAAAGACAAAGATCTTTTCAACAATCAAAAACACCGTGGTTATAATCCTAATAGGTCTGACAAAGTATGACAATATTTAACATCTAGCATAGTATGTTGTTGTTAGTGACAGAAAAAACAAAGATAGTTAACAAGCAAAAATAGTGGCTCAGTTTTAGCAACTGCTAGTTGAACAAACTCTAAGGAATCCAGAAATTAAAGATTAAAAAAGCAGTTAACTACAAAAACATGGGGCAAGGACATGTGTGAGTCTGTATGTCAGAGTAAAGACAACGGTGGGTCATCTAAGCAATAACCACTGGAATGCCTGAGTAGATATATATGATTCTTTAAAAATTCAACCTGTCTACCTAAATCTCCTGGAAAAGATGGGCAGGCAATCTTTTGCATTGAATCTCTGAATGACTTAGAAGGTTCTCCTCTCTCCAGTGACCAGCAATAGGACACAAGGAAATGGAATGAAGTTGTGTCAGGGGAACTTCAGATTAGATATCTGGAAAAATTCTTCACTGAGAGGGCATTTGGTCACTGGAACAGGCTCTGCAGGGAAGTGGTAATAGCATCAAGCCTGGCTGAGTTCAAGGAGCATCTGGATGAGACTCTGTTTAGTGACAGGCAGTCCTGCAAGGAGCAGGGAGCTGCACTTGATGATTCTTATAGGTCCATTTCAATTCAAGACAGTCTATGATTCTACAGTGTTGTATCTCACATGAGCATTTGAATATGTAGATGGCATCTCTTCTCCCTTTTTAACTCTGAGCATTCAAATCTAATTTTTTATTCCTTCCTGAGAAATTAATTACTGTGCTTGACAACTGTGGCTATACAGGAATTTGCCAGCTCTTAAAGGTCTTTCTTTGATTTATTATTTAAGGTTTTTTCTGTGCCCAACACAAAAGCTCTTTCCCACCTCATCTATTGAACTGAATGGGAATGACTTCCCGTTCTGGGAAGTCCATCAGAAATTTCTCAGTGAAACTGATGCAGTCTGCAGATTCCCCAACAGCCCCTATGCATTCTATCCATTGCAAGTTTCCCTTTTGAGGACAGTGGCTGCAGTCTATTGGAGAGAATTCTCAGTATGAAAAGCTACACAGGTCTCCTTTTGGTCTGCCTTCAGCAGAATATACACCATTATTTTGAAAATGTTGCCTTGGCTTCTCCTCATGTCTCTGGAATTGAATGCTTTGGCCATGTTTATTCATTATTGTCCCTTGGGAAAGTATATAATAGGATGTCTTCTTATAGTTTTGCAGGAAAAGGTTCACTGCTCTATTGTTCCATAGGATGACTGCACACTGTCCTCTTCTGCCGGATGCAACCAGTTCCCCATCCATTACTGAATCTCCAGGGACTACTGCAGTATAAATAATATGTAAATTCTATGAAGAAATCCTCCTCTTCTGAGAAAGACCTTCCAATGAAGTGTTTCCTTGTCACACTAGGTAAATTTAGATGAATACACTTCAAATTACTAGAGTTAGCTAAAATCAATCCTACACAGAAGGGTACCAGCCTCAAAGTTTCTGTGCCTGTTTTAAACTTATCTTTATGGTTTGGGAAACAAACTCTTGTTAAGTTTCATGTGTTGTCTCCTAATATTTGCAAGAAAATATGGCCGAGGGGTGTGATTGTGTTTGATGTACACTGCCTTTATTGTATGGTCAATGTAGATAATGGAAGGGTCTTAGGAAGCCTGTGCTTAAGCACTTTCTTTAATATGCATTATACAATGCTAACTGTAAAAAAATAAAATATCACTTCAAATGAATCTCAATTGCTGTGTTTCATTTTGGGCTAAAAAAGAGAATTATTAAAGGAGATGTTTCTGTGATCCGACATTCCTAAAATTAAAAAAGAGAGAGAGAGACAGACAGAGAATGAGAGAGAAAGCAGGAAATCAATAAAGCAAGGAAGAAAAAAAGTAAGCAAGCAAGCAAGAACTGCCTGTTAGCCCAGAAATAAAGACTTTCTGCAAGATAGAATCATAAATGAAGAGCCTGTTAAGGAAAAATATTTATAGCTAAAGAAAATACTCGATAATTTTTAAATATGAGTGAGCATGAACTAAACAGGGATTAAAATATTAGGAGTTTGGATATAGAAAGAAAGCTAATAGTAATTAATTTTTTCTTGAAAAAAAATAATAGAGTCGTTAAAAGATAAGGAAAACTGTGGTTTTTTCTACCTTCCTAGGGCTTGTCTGAAGTTCAGTATTTTAAAAGAATTCAATAAAGAACCCTAAATTGTAAAAGCAGCTGTAAATAAAGAGATTTTGAAAAGGGAGGAAATTTTGAGCTGTAGATGGATCCACAACACCAATATTCTCTCTTATCTTATGGGAAGGAACTGCTTCATTCAAGAATATATACAGGAGTGTGTTTTCAGATTTTAAAAATGTAGACCATACCTTAGGAGACTTGTTGCACCTCACTTTTTGTTTGGGCATCGAATTCATCATCTCTGTGAACTATGTACTCCTCCCATTGGCTAACTTCCCACCTCATCATCTTACTGTCATTTTTTCCTACCCTTCATTTAGACCTGAGGCAAAATGCACTTTGATATATGTAGGTAAGTACTAATATTCAGCAAGGTCATGGGGCACGTTCAGTTGAACCAATGTTGAGGATTAAGCATTTAAGTGAAGCATTTTGAAATGGGAAGGACTCTGCCTAAAAGCCAGCCCTTACTGCTCTGTAAAGAGCAAAAATTTCCATACACCAGGGATCATTCCAAGTGCAAAAGCTCCTGAATTCTGAGTCCAGCCTCAGTTTTGTGAACCCTTTGTCTCTTGGGTTCAAGAGGATCCAGACCATTGGACCCTACATCTTCCTCAGCTGTTCAGAGTGGAAAACTCAGATCATGATTCAGTTATTTTGTCCTTTTGACCCAGCTTCTCTATATACATTTTAATTTCATTAGGTTACAGTCTGTTTGAAGGAGGAGAAATCTGGGTTGTATTTCAAATTTTGTTGGCTGACACTTCATTGCTATAATGGAACATGACTCATGGCAGGTTTCAGCCAACAGCTTTAACTATATACATGAAAGCTGTCTAACAGACATTGTGCCCACTCTGTCTTTCAGGGTCTTATCTTTTCTGATCTGACTATTATTTTTCTTTATACTTAACAAAGTGAGGAGATAAAAGAAGATAACTACATTGCAAACACATTATGCAAGATGCTATATAGGCTTCTGCTTATTCCCACCCGATGCCCACATTTTCCTGTGCACAGCCTGCTTTACAACTTAAATCGTGATGAAACACACGACGCAAATACAAGGGAAAAGTCTGGAGAAATAATGGGCTTCTATTATTAGGGCTTGACTTCATTTTGCAAACAAGTACTGAGACAACCATTTACCTATTTCACTGAGACAACTTTAAATTAATAGACACTACTCAACATGTTTAAGTTGCAAAATCTGAACCTGTTCCAACAAAGTTTATTATTTTGAACTTAACTTTCCATAAATCAGCAAAATGTGTAAATAATGAAGCTAAATAATTTGACATTTCACAGAAATGCAGATATCTTTTCAAGAAAGGGAATTTTGGCTCTGTGATAATAGGATTTCTCCATTTATTCACAGGCTGTGTCATATAATTTGTTGCTGGTGATTTATCTATTTGGGGTTGGGGGGGTTTTGGGGGGTTCTTTGTTTTTGTTTTTGTTTGGAGGTTTTTTCTTTTGTTTTGGGGTTTTTTGGTGTTTTTTTTCTCTCTATCCTGTTTGTTGTTTTTACAATTTTCCACCAATAATTTCATTGCCTTGTAGGTCAGTGAGAAAACTTATTTCGAAGAATTCTTTGTTTGTGGTCTGATTGTGGGTAGCTTACACAATTTGCTAAGACATTTTGATTTAAAATGAGTCACATGAGATGTTACTCCATACTGATTAGATACAAATAATTCATAAAAATTTATCTTAATAGGATCATAGAACATTTTGGTTTGGAAGAAAACTCTGTAGGTCACTTGGTCCCAACCCTTACTCAAAGATTTTTATGCACAAGCACTCCTGATCACTAATTCAAATTGCAGCTTTCATGACTATGCATTTTTAACTCTTCTATAAACATATCTGCAATACATTCCTGGTGATGACACATGTGCTGATGTACATATTGGCAGTATCAAAGTTCAAAAAATATAATTTAAACAACGAGATAAATGTAAATGTTTGTGTTAAATACCTCTTTCTATCTGTTTAGTTCTAGTTACAGCCTTGTTTTCTTTTTCTAAAATGTGTTGCCTTTTGTTTAAAAAAAAATATTTCAGGAGGGTGAGATTTGTGTCAGAAGAGCAAAATTATTTTTGCTTGAAAAGTGAGATTAAAAATGTATCAAAATATGGAGAGGTTATGCTGACCTGAGCAGTAATAAGTACAAAACAACTGATTAGTTCCTTTCTGGTTATGCTCCATTTAACTGTTTTCTGCTTGAACCAGCTTTGAAGAACAGCATGAACATGAAAATTCCTAAGATGAGATGGTCATTCACTTAACTCTCTGTGTCTTCTCCATTTTGAGCGTGCCCTTGTGCCCCTCTGCCCTCATTTTACTTCATTGCTCCCTGACTTCTGCTTTTCATGCCATTTTGCATGGACTGCTAGGAACACAGGAGGGAGTGAGAGATAGGAATGATTATCTTCAGAGAAGAATCTTTATCTGTATCTTTAGAACAGAATTCCCTGTTCAGTGTTCCTTTTTGATTTCAGTTTTTTTCAGTGAATTTATTTACAGTGGAAGAAGCTGAGTGGCAGGTTGATTGAAGAAATTTGCAATGCACAGGAGGTAATCAAATATAATTTTCAACCCACCAAGAATTTCAACCTTCAGCACATTTGTAGACAGTTAGTATTACCTACTGGTATAAAAAAACCAAGCAATTTCTATAAAAAAGAAATAAAAATACCTGCTTTACTGTAGCAAGGTTCAAAATCCATCTTTATTCTATTTCTATTTTCATGTTTGAGATATTTTTGATATTTATTTTAGCTTTTCATGTCAGTCTAATGTTGATTGATGCATCTCTTTATTCACCCACTAATTATTTCAGGTCTGAAAATCTAAAGCTCTTATTTAAACCAATAAGAGATTTTTTAAGAATGAGATGCTTGATGCTACAAGCAGTATGGGAAAATCCCCTTGCTTTAGGAGACGACAATAATTTGAAAAATTATTTCAAGTTCCAATTGCTTAGACTCAGCATCAGCATCAGTTTTTTGGGCTTTGTTTCTAGAAGGTACCTAGGCTTGAGGCTTTTCAAAATAAACAAGCGATCTGACCTGAAAGCTCTTCTCACACCTAATAAAATACATTCACTTGTTTTAGTTCTGGAAATTTCATCTGAGTTCACTGAGTCCTTGCGAAGGATGATTGTCTGTCAAAATGTTTTTTCTCAGCAACAAATATTCACAGAACTCATGAAACTCATGGTAGTTTCATGAAAAAAATTCCCAAGTCATTAATTAAAACCCATTTTACCGACTTTTCTTTCTGTCAGCTCTAGTGCATCTGATACAACTCTCTGAGCTTGTGATACATCAGCCTGATCTCTGATTACTTTTCTCCATTTTTTTGTACAATAGGGCCCAAAGGACCTGAGTTCAGAACCCCTTAGATGTGAGAGCTCTATGTCCCACACAAGACACAGCTTCCACAAAAAAAAGCTTTCATTGCCAGTGATAAAGGCAGCCCATTTTTATCCCCCATTTTACTCACGCAGAATGGAGTAGAGGGAGATTAAGTGATTTGGCCAAGGCTGCCCAGGAAATCTGAGTCCAGAACTCCACAGCTTTAATCCACAAGACTATCTTTCCTCTGCTAGGAAACACATGTTAAATTGGAAGTTAATTTTGCCATGAAACTTTTTTTAAGAACTGTGAAAGGCAAATAGTCTCCAAGAATGATTACTTAGCAGGCTACCAGCTCTGCAGTCTTACATCTTAGAAGTAATTCATTCCATCTTTGCTGGCAGGCTTTAAAAGGCCTTTTGTTTTCATTCACTGATTAGTATAACAACCTATTTTGAAAGATATGTGGGCTGATAGGGGGTATCATTTATTTGCTTCAATGGTAGATTTTTGCAACAAAATATATGAAGCTTTTAAGTGTTGCAGATTGAAGCCTCCGATGTCAGAGACAAACGTTGGGATTATAAATACAGATCTTCTAAAGTACTGTAAGTACTGTAATCAGTAACAGAAACTTGCATCATTCACTTGCCTCCTTTAAAGTGCTGGAGGCTTTTCCTTTTAAAAACCGCAGGTGCATATATTATCAGTCAATATTAACAACTGAGACAAACATGTAACCTGAGTTAATTCTATAATTTCTGTTGCTTTATATAAAATTCCCATTTAATGCTAGACTGCAGCACATTGTGGGTTAACTTAGAATTCCACTTGGCCTTCCTCTCCTCCTCTTTTCTGCTATTCAAATCAGTCTTCTGGAAAATTGGCCTCAGTACCAGTGACGTGCTGCTGAACTTACAAGATCTCAAGAATATCCTACCAGATTTCATTCTTTTGTTGTAGAATTGTTTCCATCTGGGGCCTAGATATAAACTTGGAAAATGTAAAGACTTTTCCCTCTCACCCTGTCTGCCTTCAAAACATTGGCAAATAACCCTCCTTGTCAATGCTGTTCATATTGGATTAAAACATTGGAGTAAATTATATTTCTGTGGGTGTAAGAATTAGTGGCATTTATTGAAAGTTTAATGTACTGCCTAACAATCCAAGAAGCAACTATATACTTTAAAATCAAGTGAAAATTAACATTGAACATAACAGAATACAAGAGAATAGTAGATTCTGGAAAGAAATATTGGTCACACGAGACCAGATCTGCTAAAGAGCACAGTTACACACATTTGCAAGTGCTTCATTTGTATAGAGTCACAATGTGTGAGCATAACTCCCTGGCTTGAGTCCACATAGCTGTTTTACTAAGCTGGAGTAGCTAAGCTGGGAATAGAACCACTATTAGCTCCTTTACACTCAGCAAAGGCAATGGTGACTGTATATCTAAAGCTGCGCCTCATGCAAAATTAAATTCATATTTTTTATTTGCTCTGTGCTACCATGTCAAGTGAAAATGCTTTTGATATGAGTGTCATCTATAAAAATATTGGTACTATATTTACTATATTGGTACTATATTATATTGAGGAACTAAGCAAAAAAAAAGACATTGTTTGCCGGAGGGGAGCAAGTTACTTCCTACTTTTCAAAGTGTCTGCTTGGCTTGTGTTTCCTGGTGTATACAGCAAGATTTAAGTGTTCATCATTTGACAACACTGTCACTGCCTCCAGCCTTTGTGCTAGACATTTGTACATAAACTTTTGTGTGGGTGTGTGTTTCTGTGCCTTCGCTACTCTTAGTGCAGCAAGCAACATTCTTATGGCTTCTACACTAAAAACTCATTTAACACTGAGAGGACTTTTACAACGATAACTGGAATTTGAAACATGCCATCCTAGGTGCTCTAAGCTAACAGTCTTTCTTTCTTTCTTTTTTTCTCCACACCTCCACAGAGGCAGCAGTAACTCTGCAAGCTATGACCAGTTTTTCTGCTTTTTATTTATATATATATACACATATATATATGTATAATCTATCTATATTGTGTCCCTCAGTATCCACATCATTTTTAAATGAAAATGTAATCTCTGCATTCCTGGCTGGCAGATATTTGTTATCCTCCTTTTGTCAGTAGCACTGATAGGTTCATGACCAAAAGAAGTCTGTGAAGAATGAACACAAAGACCCTTTCTGTACTCAAGCACGCTGACATCTAGTTTCATTAGCGTCTGCAACTTACAAGTAAGAGCTCTGCGGGTGAAAAGCAGCTGTGCTGGGACCCTTCTCAGACACACCAGGGATGTTGTCTGCATTTTTGAGCAGTGCAGAGCAACAAGGGTGCATCTGCCTGTCAGTGCTGAGGACATGACATCTCCACACAATCGCTCTCCCTGTGTGGGAAAGGGCCTTCCAGGATAGTCTGCTCCCACAGGCTGAAGGCCACTCGCAGCTGCAGTGCACTGGGTTCATACCTAGTTCACCATTTCGAAGAATTTGGGTTCATGGGTGTAGGAATATTGTTGATGGCCTGAGCCATGCTATAAGGTATGGTTAATATTTTCCATGGTGTAGGCCTAGGCCAACTATGGCCCTCAAAAAGCTGTTTGTGGCCTCTGATATTAGTTGTTACAGATGTAATAGCTCTTCCACTTCATATCTCCCCAAATACTATTTACTTTGCCTTTGTATACCTTGAATGTGAAGTGAGATGCATGTTTTTGTTTTTCCACAGCATGCTTTTCAGAACCATCATAATTTTTTTAAAAGTAAGAGGTATCAGTCTTCTTAAATATTGTTTTTCCGGTTCTTTACTGATGCAGTAAATCTCATATTCCCTCAATATGGATAACATTATAGCTCTGAGTTTTATTCATGTACTTCTTCTTTTCACATTAATTTTGTTGATTTTGGAACTGATGCAGCCAGTCCTACTTATGAGTTGTCTCATTTACTTTTATAATTATAAAATAGATTCTTATTCATCTTCTGCCAGGGGTTTCTCTACTGGCCTTGCAGAGAGTCCCTCTGGCTTGTGATGCTGCTGTTTTCCTCTGTGCCAGTGGTGTGTGCTGGCATTAACCATCAGGTAGCACAGCTCATTCCACGTGACCACACTGCCTTACAGCCTCTGGCATGGCAGGGACTTCCCAGAGTGGGTTATCATGAGGGCTGAGTGAATCACAGCGTAATTTTAATTGGAAGGGACTTCTGGAGGTCACCTGTCCAGCTTTCCACTAGCACTAAAGTTTCTTTTCTGTGAAGCAGGTGGCTTCTTTTGCTCAACAAGGTTCACTTCCAGAGGTGTGAGATTCCAAAAGTTAACCTACTCCAAGGAATTTGGGAGGTTTAGGCACCTAAAACTTTAAGACTGATTCTTCAAATCAATTAGAAATTTTTGGTGCCTCTCTCTTTTTCTAATTTTTTTTTTTCTTTGTGCAGCTTTAGTACCAAATTCTGTAATAATTTCATAGTTAACTGTGGACATTTGGCAGGGCAAATGAAAGCTATTAAATTATTATTCAAATAAAACATTGATATTGAAGAATAATTTCATTGACTGAAACTAAGTTAGCTTATTTCTGTCTTCCTTTTTTTGAACTTTCTGGTTTAAAAATGCAGATCATTAAGATAATTAAACTTTTTCTGATAATTTTATGCATTTTGATAACAATGCTGATGAGACTTTTAACTGCTCAGTTCTTTCACTGAGGGCATATCTTTAATTCATTTTGCTTGGTCATTCAAAGTTCAGTCCTGGACAAAAATTCTGACAGAGATAAACTTCATTCCCTGTATAAATACAATGAGCCCATACAAGGTAATATAAGGTCTTTTAATAGTACCTTATCTTCTGTGAGTACATTGGGGGTTTTTGAAGGCACAATTACTCTCAAGCCTTGCTCTTGCTTGTTAAATACTTGAGCTGATAGATAGTACTGCAGGAGGGAAACTGAAGAAACCCATCCACCTGAGAGCTGAACAACCAGAGGAAATAAAGGTAATCGATTGCCTCATATGGAATCATAAAATCATAGAATGGTTTGGGTTGGAAGGGACCTTAAGGATTATTTCATTCCTACCCTGTGCTGGGACACCTTCCACTGGACCAGGTTCCTCAGAGCTCCATCCAACCTGGCCTGGAACACCTCCAGGAATGGGCCAGCCACAGCTTCCCTGGGCAACCTGTGCTGGGGCCTCATCAACCTCACAGGGAAGAATTTTTTCCTAATCTCTAATCTAAACCTATTGTCTGTGTCAGTTTGAAGCCATTCCCCTTGTCCTGTGACTACATGCCCTTGCAAAAAGTTCCTCTCCAGCTCTCTTACAGGCTGCCTGCAGGTACTGGAAGGCCACAATTAGGTCACCCCAGAGCCTTCTCTTTTCCAGCCTGAACAATCCCAGTTCTCTCAGCCTTTCCTCATGGCAGAGCTGCTCCAGCCCTCTGATCACCTTGGTGCCTCCTCTGGGCTGGCTCCAGCAGGTCCCTGTCCTTGCTGTGCTGGGACCCCAGAGCTGGATGCAGCACTGCAGGTGGGGTCTCAGCAGAGCGGGGCAGAGGGGCAGAATCCCCTCCCTGCCCTGCTGCCCACGGGGCTTTGGATGCAGCCCAGCACACGGGGGGCTTATCTACACTGTGCTTTGCTGTGGGAAGTGAGAGAAATCCTGGAAAGATGGCAGTGACACCTGCCTGCTCACTGTTGGCAGCGAGCTGAGGATCTGGAGCAGAATAGGAGGCCACATCTGTTTGCAAGTGAACTTTTGTCTGTAGGTATCTACTTAGCAGGAAATACCAGGTGGCAAGAAAAGATTAGTTGTCTATGCTTAACATTAATTAGAAATGAGAAATCATTCTGTGTTTTTGGACAGATCTAGACAGTAAAGTGGAACCAGTGAAGAATTCTGTCGTGTCTTCTGAGGTAGCACAAAGTGCCTTGTGGTAGCTCAAGAATCACAGAATCACAGAAAATTCAAATTGGAGTCGCTTCATGCCCAAAGCAGAGCCAGCACCCAAGTAAGCTCCAGTCTTTGTCCTCTGGTTTCTGTGAAGGAATCTCTGAGGATGGAGCCATCGCTCTGGGAACCTCCGCAGAATTTTCCACCTTTTATTAATATTTTTTGCTTATTTCCAGCTGAACTTTCTTCACTGCAATCTATGAGCATTACTTCATCTGTACTGTGCACCTCTGAGAAAGATTTTAGTCTGTTTTCAGTCATCTGAAGAAAAAGCAGACTGTGATTTTTCCCCTGTGCAGAACTCCTGCTGGTATAGAGACCTAGGCAAATTCCACAAAACAAATGGCAAAAATTGGCGCACTTCCTGTTTCCCTGCTCAAACTGAACTTGGAAGAGGGGTATGGTGTTGTCACCATAACTGTATAAACCCATGCTGCAGTTTTGGTATCCAACAGAAGGAATCTTTCAGGAAGGAGGTGGGGGGAGGTGTGGAAAGAATGCCCCATTCTCACGTCTTTGGTGAAGCTGGAATTTCACCCACAGAAGTGATTACTGGGCTTGCATCATTTAGGATCTGATGAAAGACCGTGTTGTAAACAGTGGTTGACAGTTCTTGTACAATGGTGCACCAGTAATTGCAGGTGACACTAGGCCATACTAGAGAAAGTTATAAAGCAAAGCAGTTTTCCACATTGCTGACAAGACAGCTTCTCCAGAGCTGAAATTAGACATCTGGGGTTTACTGTCTTAGCAGCAGCAACACAGATACTAATAGGGAATTCTTCCTTATGAACATTTTATTGTTCCTCCTGTGTCTCTCAAGAGTGCATCAAAAGGTTACAAAGTCTCCTTATTTGAAGAAAAGCTCTTCCACGTCTAGATGAAAGTTTGAAGCTTCAGTGGAATGCAGAAAATTACTCTGTAGTATGTACATTACATTGCATATTGTCAAAACCAGACAAGCTTGAGAGGAATGTCATGTGGTTTAACAAGACAAAGTGCTGGTGCTGCACTTGAGATGGAGCAACCCCTGTTACCAGTCCAGGCTGGGGATGAACAGATCCAGAGCAGCCCTGGGAGAAGGACTTGGGGGTTCTGGTGGGTGAGAGGCTGGACATGCCCCGGCCGTGTGCTCTGGGAGCCCAGAAACCCCCGTGTGCTGGGCTGCATCCAAAGCCCCGTGGGCAGCAGGGCAGGGAGGGGATTCTGCCCCTCTGCCCCGCTCTGCTGAGACCCCACCTGCAGTGCTGCATCCAGCTCTTCAGAGGGCTGGAGCAGCTCTGCCATGAGGAAAGGCTGAGAGAATTGGGATTGTTCAGGCTGGAAAAGAGAAGGCTCTGGGGTGACCTAATTGTGGCCTTCCAGTACCTGCAGGCAGCCTGCAAGATGGAGAGAGACTATTTACAAGGGCCTGGAGTGACAGGACAAGGGGGAATGGCTTCAAGCTGACACAGAGAATAGGTTTAGTTTAGTTGTTAGGAAAAAATTCTTGACTGTCAAGGTGGTGAGGCACCAGCACAGGCTGCCCAGAGGTGGATGACCCATTCCTGGAAGTGATCAAGCCCGGTTTGGATGGGGCTTTGAACAACCTGGTCTAGTGGAAGGTGTCCCTGAACAAGATGATCTTTAAGGTCATTTCCAACCCAGGCAAGTCTATGATTCTTTGAAAACCAGAATGGAAGAAAAATAGATATTCAACCTTAAACTTAGACCAAAATGTAGTTAATATAATTTTCAGAGGTGGCATCTCTGTTTTTACTTTTAAATCCCAATCTAATCACATCTCAAAAATAGCCAACAATTTAGAGATCTTCTTATAATAGCATCAAAGTCTATTTTGATCATTCATTATTATTAACTTTTAAAGAAATAGCTCTCTCCAAGAAACTCAATAAATATCTATACACTTTGCCATTATGTGAATGCCAAAATCTTTGTTTCTTTTGCAAAAGAGGAAAGAAAGAATTCCAGGTATTACTGATCAAACCTGCCTCCATTTATCTCGACCACAGCAGTGGAACAAACACAGAGTGAAGGAGCCTGTAAGGAAGCCACCAAGCATTTGTTGTGATATTCCTGTTTAACTTTTTCTTTTAATATGGGATTTTAAATGCATGTTATTTTAACTGCTTGGAATGCTGAAACTTTACAGTCTCAGTTGTGCTGTGGATTTAACACCTATTAAAAACAGAATCACAAGTAGTTCTTTTATCCCCTTATGTAACACTTAAAAGGGTTTACAATATTACCTACATAAGCACCTGCAGAGTTACTTGGGATTCTTTACACTTTAGAACATTATCTGGAAAAGGCAATTTTTTCAAACTGAAACACAAGCTAACAGAAACTATATTCGGTTCTCAAGTCCCTGTCGAATTTGCATAACTTTTTTCACTATTTTTTCAGGTTTAAGCTATTATTGAAATACCAAGTGCTGGAGTGAAGAACATACAAATGCAAAGCCAGGAGAATGGCAGCATTTTTCAAAATCATTCTTGGATGGGATGCAGGACTTGTTGCTTTAGAGCCTATAACATTTCCACAAATTAAAACCATTCCACTGAGTCAATCTCAAAACTTTTTAAAAAGTTCTTTTCAGGACTAAAATGTAAGAATCAAATAAGTATTTCCCTAACTATTGAGTAAGCAATTAATTTTACAAAATCCATACCCTGGAATCAGTATAATGCAGAAGTCAATACATGAAAGCTGCTGCCCATGCTTATGGACAAGTGTATATTTTATGTGATGAATTACTGAGCTGTTGGAAATATTTTCTTCTGGTGAAAAGAAGACACTCTTTTTCCACTCAGAATTCAGAGCATTTTGAAAATGTAAGTTAAAATACATTTTGCATTGGGTTGTTTGGGATTTTTTTTGGAAACACACTTGCTCATATTTTTAAAATTAGATTTTAAAATAAGAAATAATTGATAACTCTGTAAACCTTAGTCAAATTAAACCTGGAGAGAAATAGTTCAGAAACTCATACTGTTTCTAATCATCTGTTGGAAATTTCCCAAGTCTAGTTCAAATGAAAATTGTATCAACACAAACATTAATCTGATCTGAAACAAATGCACTAAAAATTTTCAGGATGTATTCTTGGAAAACTACCAGATCAGTTTCTGAGACCAAAGAGCTTCTGAAGATACAAAGAGACATTCATTAGTGTGAACACTTCCCTGAAGCAAAGCCCTGAATACATCAAATGTTGTCTACTCTGCATTTCTATTTATGGGATGCTCGCACCATTAAGCATTTCAAACCTCAAGCAGGAGGTTCTCTCAGCAAAAGGTGAAGATATTTCCCATTACTCGTGCTACAGACCTTGCATAATTTATTGCTGCTTTGTGTAATTATTAGGAGCAAATGGCTAGGAAGAACTGCGTGGATTATTTAATGCAGTTCCTTTAGTCATGTACAGAGAGCCTCCATAAACTCCCTCAGAAGGTACTTGTTAGAAGCAGTTAACTCATTGCTCATCACTATTCTGTTTGAAAGGTCATCTGAAATTCTTCTTCTTTAGTAGGTCAGGAATCTTCTAATTTCCAGACTAACTTGATTTGGGAAGACTTTTTTTATCTTGATGTTCTGCTTTGGCTTGAATAGCTCTGTCTCTTTCTGATCATTCTGACATACTTCAAACATCCTGAGACTTGCCTACAGAATAATCAGCACTCATTAACCTTCCCAGCCTTGCCAGAGAGGCAGCTAAGCGTAGACAGGGTTTGCTGTGAAGGCTCTGATGTGGATCTGCACTCCTGTGGATTTTGGATAAGGTTTGGTGTGCATCCAGTCAGCTTGGTGAGGGCAGAGGTGGCTGGGGCTGTCTAGGAAAGACAGGTAAAAGTGTGGTACACACACGGGTATGCTCAGACATAATCTCTAGCATTTTCAGACACCTCTCCTAAGGAAAGATCTCCATTCCCCAATTTTTCTAGTGTCCCTTTCACTCTACCTGTTCCACTTTGCATTATTCTCTTGCAAATGCATGTCATACATAACATTAATGGTCTTGATAATTGCATTTCAGCATTACAGGGCTGTTACTTTTAGCCACAGTGTCTCATTTCAAGGTCACTGCATCATAAAAAATTCATATCACTAGTTTGAGAACAGGGATGTGATTGGATCAGCAGAGATCTGCATATTACTGCTAAACATGAAATTAAAAAATGCTAGTGGATTAAGGAGCAAATAAAGATTCTGAAAACAATTTCCTGTCTAAGCTCTAGGATAAATGGTAAACACACCCCTTGGGCAGCTCTTAGACAAAACCTATGGAAGTTCTACACTTTTGTTCAGAATATCATTGGCAATCTTAACTCCAGATTGGACAGCTACAAATGTTAAGAAATAGTGTATTAAGGAGTATTACAGTACTAAAAGAAAGTGAGTGACCAATCTTCAGGTTCTACAGCATCTTGCATGTCAGCTAACTCTTAGAAGTGGCCACTTTGATTTAGTACAGACTTTTACCCAGCTCTGTGTGTTGGAAATGGGAAGGGCAGAGAATCTTTTTATTAGTGAGAAATAGTCCTGAAAGATAAAATACCACCAGTTCCTAGATACCCACAACTCCTTTCTGTTGGATACTATTTCACTTTCTTTTAAGTTGATGGGAATTTCGTTCAGTAGAAACAGAACTGAACCTGTGGTCAAGCATTCACGTGTGTAGAAAATATAAATATTCTCTGGGGAAACTGAAGTGCTAAGATTCTTTGATAAATCCTCATGTGACTACAAAAGGAACCTAGGAAAAAATCCCGATATACTTCATCCATTAAGTCTAATTTATCTGTGACTAATGACTCTTCAAGTTTGCCTTTAATATGTTATGCTTTGAAACTTAATTTACTGTATATTTTATACTTTGTTTCTCTGGTTTATATTGTAAGCCTTTAAATAAAGTAGAAAAATAAATCACAGAATAGTTGATCATGCTGAAGTTACATTGCAGTTCATGACATGGAGAGCTGTAAATAGTGAAGTTCTGATTAATATTTAAATACTAATTAAGCACAGTGATTTGAAAACTGCCCTTTGGTATTGAAATACAGAAGAAAGTCTTCATATTTCAGAACACATACAAAGACTACTAAAAACAATGAAAATCAGACAATTTTTCTTGTTCCCTGAGGAAGTAGCAAACATGTATAATAAACTACAAAATAGTGTATTCAAAAATTTTTAGAACTGACTGGGAAAAATATTTTTACAAATGATTCATGTTCCAGTCCTATTGGCAAGATTTCTTTAAAAGTGGAAATCAAAACGAGTCACTAGAAATAGACTGGATCTTTATTTTGATTTATGAAGATGGAAAGCAAGTTTTGTTTGGGCAAGTGCACCCTGTTAAATTTAATTAAGATATAAGTTCTTAAATCTTCATTGTGATCACTATCCTGGGTAACAGGCCATAGAAACTGACACATTTCCAATTAAATCAGTCATAGGTAGAAGCCCAACCATGGCCTGTACTTAGCTAAATCGGGACATGCAGGAGTGGCAGACAGGTATTTAAGCAGCAGGCCACGACTTTATTAATTGAATTCCATGGGGAGCCATCCATTCATCCTTTCTCACAGACCAGATATTTATCAGGGACCACTATTTGTTTGCTTGGTTCCCCTTCTTGGTCTCCTAGCTTGGGGTAGACTCTCTCCATGCTCATCTCCAGGAATCAGGTGACAGAGACCTATGCAGCTGTAACTGAAGGGAGGAGGAACACTGAGACAAGGGGAATATCTGCTCTGGAAAGGCTACAGGTTTCCCTCCTCTCCTCAAGCAGAAGATCTCATTTGGCATTTGGGCTGCCCCTTTCAGTCTTTGTCTCCTCTTAACACAGTCAAAACACTGTGAAAAGGCATTTTTATTTTTCTTCAGTTTTTTCTTTGAGCTCTTACTTTTCTCTGACTTGCACCTTCACAAAAAAAAATAAAATAAAAGGTGAAAGCACTCTGCCACTTTGACTCACCTGGACTCAGATCTTATCTTATTTATAGCAGGAAACTGATCAGAAAAATATGTAGTGTGAAGCAAAAGGTTTCCTGAAAGCCAGATGAGATACTAGAGTCTGAGTGATACCAAGCTCTTTAATCCCTGTGAATAAACAATTTGCTACATTTATATAGATGCTCCTCCAAACACTCCATTATAAAATAAGCCTATTTCTGTTTGCCAGCTGCCCACCACTGAAAGGTCTGTTCCACATTTCTCCAGTTCACCCTAAGAAGACACAAGAGACAGGTTAAATTGTTCTTAGTTTTCCATCAGCGATGGTACTTTACCTTTGCTTCTGTGGTCACAGGACAATATGATGGGATAATCTGGTGTTATGACTGCTGTATCTTTCCTGTGTCTCTCAGCTACACCTAAAGCTCATTCCAAATTAGATTTTGAGCAACAGAGTTTATGTGGGAATTCAAAAGCAGTTGTACTTCACCAGCTGAATCTCTGTAGCTGAAAACTTAGCAGGAGCTCTGGATGCTTTACATAATTTTACATATCTTTACATTTTCTCTTGACTACTGCAATACATTTGAATCTGGCAAGTTTGCAATTGGACACATTGAGTGAAGTTATAACAGTGTATATTTACAGTCCATCACAATAAATTTAGCACTTGATTTGGTATCCACTTACTACTCCATGTTCTCTTGGCCGTTGTCTATTTCAGACCATAAATTAGTCACATTACAGCACATCAGCTTTGCTGGTTCAGAACAGATTTTCTCCTGAACCTGAAAGGTGCATATGAGTACTCCCTGTTTCTGCACCCCAAAATGTAAGCAGGGGCAGTTGTTTTATGCTGTGCCTGTCAGATTATTTCCTCATAATCTTCTATCCCCTACAGCAGAAAATATGACTGTGGTTGATATAGTTACACATTAAATCGTTGAGCATGTCTTAAAATTCAAACTACAGCATTTAACTTTCCTTAGCAAGGATCACTGCAAGTGGGGACACCCTGCCACCTACATCAAACTTTACCTTTTGATTTTTGAAAAGGTCTGGAGATGGGGATTGGGGCCAGCTGGAAAGAAGATCAGCTTAGAAATACTTTCATCCTGTAAACTTTTTGGCATGATTCATAGACCACTTAATGTAAAAAAATTAAGAGCCTGGAACATGTGGTTCTGGAATACCTGCAAACTACACTTTCTGGTTATTTTCTGAACCTGCAAGAAAGAAAAAGCTTGATGGAATGGTAACTTTTTGTGGCCTTATTTTTGTAATAGGATGCTATTTCAGAACTTGAGAAAAAATTCTTGTTTCAGGGTTCCCCACAGAGCAAAACTATTCTTTGGGAGTGTTTTTTTCCTTCTGAGTACATCTAGGTTGTTAGGTATGTGGGTATAGAAATGTCATATTTTTATATGTGTTTGTGAACTCCAGAAAAATAAAAGTAATAAGAATCCAACTCTGGATAAAGAGAGCATCATGGAAAATTCTGCACCTGATTATACATTATGAAGACGTAATTACGAAAAGTATCGCTGTGGCATACGTTGCTGCTCCATCAAGGCATGTGCTTAGCAGAGGCCCCATTGTGCTCTTGGTGAGGTCTTGCTGTGCCCTTTAGCCACTTCTTTTACCACACTGCTGACCCTGACATTTTCAGGTCCCAGGAACATGTGGTTTGTGTAATAAAAATGTACAACCACATTGCCAGCTGGTGGATTATCCATACTGGGTATTGATTAGTGTTACCAACAGGGATAATGGGAGGTGAATTCCTGTGCTTTTCTTTCCTGGGTTGGGTGAAGAAATGTTTGTAGTGCCTCTTGCCCATCGATAGTGCCCACAGAGGAAGCTGCTCAGAAAAGCAGTGCCACTGAGCATGTGCATGGCACATTTATAACAGGGCTGGTTCCCTGGTATTTAGTGACAATAGTTTTTAATTAACCTCTTCAATTTGCTTAAATTTATTTGCTGTAAATTTCAAGAATGACCATTCCCCTTTGCTGTCAAACTAATACAGATCTTGTCTGGGTGTGTGTGAAGGATGAGTGGCTAGAGAAAATTTTAATAGGAACAAAAAGTTGGTGGTGGAAGGGTATGCTTCCTTTCCAAATGCATTACATTTTCAGATTAGCATATCTCATCTCATTTGTGACGAATCACCCAAAGCTTTAGAGGTGTTTATTACAGATGTTTTCAGTCAAGCCTGTTCTAATTGTTACTATTATTCATGTAAAAATTATGAACTGGGTTATTTCTCTACCCATAAAACACTAGTAATCTAAATTACATTTTGCAGCAACCTGCTAGTTTTTGAGGTTAATCATATACTGACTGTAATAGGAGGTCAGACCTGTGTTAAGCACATTTGGAAGTGGCTATAAGAAGTGAAAATACTAAAATGTGGCATTCTAATCTTAAATAGCTCTTTTGAAACAAAGCATATTTTTCACATCCAGACCAGGTATAAAGTCAAAGCAGATCTGTATGAAAAGGGACTTATTTCTCATTGTTTACCCAGAAAGTCTGGGGAGAAAAGATAATACAGTGTTAATCAAACATGTTCTAATAATGTCTATATATATGTGTGTGTATATATATCTATGTATGGCATATATAAACACACATTGGTATTCATGTAAAAGTTGATCAGTACTTTAGGAGCAGGAACAATCTTTCCATCATATCTCTTTCTAATACTTAGGAATTTAATGAAGACTCAATACTTCAGATCAACAAAACCAAGTATATATTAGAGTTTTTAATTAGCAGGATGATAACAGCTATGAGAACACCTATGGGATTATGGACAGGATTTGCTCCTAGGGTATTCTCTTGTACTTGCTTATAAAACAGAAGAAATTACTGCTAAAGAGGCTTTTGTCATCTTAGTGAGTAACGTGCCAGCTGAAACCATTGAAACGTCTCCATCTAATAAGACTAAGTTACTATAGTCGGTAGGAAAAAGTACCCAAAGTGTATCACAGCTTTGTCCCTCCATACCTACTCCAGTATTAGGAAAAAGTTTCTGGCTTATTGTATTTAACGCTTTGTCATTGTTTAGTTTAGGATTCAAATAATTTTACTGACAGAATTTACTTTTGGTGTTTAGGTCAAGCAGGCCAAATTTTTTGTCAGACTCCTCGACTAAAGGATGATTCTTATTTTCAGGTGACTAGATAAAGGAAATGTGGCAAGAAAAAACTACTCAGCAAGCTTTCAGTAACCTGGGTAACAATCTGTTAAATAATTATATCGATGCATTTAGAAAGTGTTATACCAGAGCATCTTTGCCTTTGCCTTTGCCTTTGCCTTTCCTCTCTCTCTGTTTGTCAGTCTGGTGCACTCTACATAAACTGTTCCAGACCTGTTGCTACTACAGGGATTATATAGATACATATAAATAAAGGAGGGCACATCAGGAGAAAATTTCTTGGGTTTAGAATGACTCAGAAGTGAATGGTGTCCCAGTGTCACATCTGACAGGGCAGCCCATGGCTCAGAGCAGCATCTTGCTTCACAACTGAGATGACTTTGAACTGTTTTGCCAGCCAAAGCCTGCAAGACCCCAGCTCTCATCACAGCTACAGCAAAGCCCTCATTGAGGTCAGACAGACAGAAAAGAGAACTTGGCCTCCCTTCTTGCTTACTCTGACTACTGCAAGCCCTCTGGCTGACATGCAGGGAGTGCCACTGCAGAACAGACACTTGGGTGGTTTGAAGATCTGCTGCTGCAGCTGAAGTTTGTCAAAGCCGCCACCAGGGAAGGCAACATTTGTTTGGTTTGTAGATTTGCTTGCTGGTTCCTTAAGTTTATGTGTGCATAAGAACTAGTCAGAAAGGAAGAATGAACAATTGTCTCTGATAGAAGAGCACTTCAGCGTGCTGGTGCTGTATCTTCATGCAGAAATTGGGAGGGCACTAACTTGTCGGAAAGCCAAGCAGGCAGCCAAGGTGTGGCACGGAGAAGGGGGTGTCACCAAGTTGTACTTGGCTAAAGCTCAGGCTTCAGCCCTGCACCTGTAAAACTAATGGGCAGAAATCTGCAAAGAGATGACACCCAGCCTTCAGCGTGGCTTGCAAAAGAAGATTTCCCAATATTTTTATGTCAGAGGGTACTCAGTGAGATTAGGATCTCAGAAATCTCTGTGCTAAATGTACTGGTAATGAGATGTTATCACCTCCTCAAGCAGTAAGCTGCTAAATAGAGGAGTCTTTTAGCAAAGACTGCAAAGGCAGTCTTTTATCCTGGTTTAATAGATTAGGAAATGAGGTGATCGAATAATTTTCACCATAGTCTTTAAGAGCTTTCAGGGAAAGGAAAGAACTGAACACAACTCATCTCAAACATCTAAATTCAATTCCTTGACTCTAAGGTCATCCTTCCTTTCCTCTCCCCTCCTATATTTTTGTTACAAAGACTGCAAACACAAAATGTATCAGTCTTTACCTTTTGGTGTAAATACTCCTACAACTGAAAGCAGAGCAATTGCTTGATTAGCACAGTCCATTTTTGCAAGGAGGCTTCAAACCTTGTCTCCCCTGCAAGCAGTTTTGTTGTGGTGTGTGAAGCTGCAGCATTCACAAAATTATACTGGCAGGAAGGAGAGCCTCCCTGCTGCAGCTGGGACTGAAATCATTTACTCATGGTAATGTTTTTAGAGCTGATAAAACCCATAACCATGAACGCACTGGAAAAGAGGGGGTTTCAAAATCAGGAAATACTCCGAAATCATGATTGTTAAAAGCTGTATAACCCCAAGGTTTTTGGGCAGATTCTCAACTTTGGGGCTTGGTAATACACAGAGACACAATATCTTTCACTCATTTGAGTCACAAAATTCTATGACATTTTCTTTTTTTTTTCCTTTTTTTTTTAATAGTTAGAGTTGGCTGATACATTGCCTTTTTAACAGCTTGCATAGTGCCCCTTTTTAACTTTAGGGAAGTATTTTAAAGTCCCTTAATTACTGAACTGCTAGTATTTACATTTGCAGATCCAATGATTACAGGACTGAGGGATTCATTTTTAAATTAGATGGTCCCAAGTTTACTGCAAATACATGTACAGTTAACTTTGTCTAATGAGATACAGCCACCAAATTTTGAACAAATCCAAACAAAATACTTTTTTGTCTGATGCAGTAAAGGTGCTCTTTATAAGGCTGCTATAGTACTTATTTGTATGAAATCTATTTTGTTCTACACAGGGTATAAATCAGTTTCATTCTATTAAAGTGCAGAAAAATAAGTTTTTCAGATTCCAGCAACAGCAAAAGTGTCTCAAGGTTTGAGTGGGCATTACCTCTTCACACTGAAATGGCTTCCTTTGCCCATATGTAACAAATAATGTCGATTCTGTGTATGTGCTATAAATGCATCAAATGTACAGCAGTGGTTTTATGTGTGTGAGTGAGCCAGGGAATGTGTGATTAGCAAGCCATTGTGAGGTGCTGGGAGAATACACTTTGTGAAATGGATACCTCCACATAGTTGCCAAAACGCCCAGATGATCACTTTAAAAGTGTTTTAAAATATTTATGGGTCTTTGGGGGACCTATAAAGACCATTTACTTTCCAGAAAAAATACCAATGTAATCTGAAGAAAAAATTATTTTTCTGGCCACCCAGCTGCACCAACTAGGTGAGATATATTGATATTACCTGCACATAGATATGTCAAAGAATGGTTTTCTTAGTACATAAAGTTTGCAAATTTGTAGTGGAATACATCAAAATCCAAATTCAGTACTGGAAAGTTGCATTTGTTTAGAAGTCCTGCAGTCACTGAGGAGACACAAACTATTCCTTGAAGCAGGGATAAACAACTTCAGTCTTTAAGTCTCTTGAGCCTCCTTTGCTTTCTCCAAATGAAGAAGTCAAACACCTATATATCTCAAATATGGGCAAAACCTACTATGAATCAACAGTGTCTGTTTCATAGAGAATACTTGTGTTTGAACATAGTAAATTACAAGCTACACATAATGATCTCCAGAATTGTTAGCATGGGAATACACTTTGGTACTAGTTATGAAAATAAGTAGAACAACCCATTTTCTTTGGTTTCAAGAGCTGCAAGTAAACACTACATTTCTGAGGCAGCCTGAAAGGAGAATAACAGGTATTTTAGTGCTTGAAACTAAATATAAAGATGTTTTAATGTGCTCAGAACTGCAAATCTGGTAAACAGCTTTCTTGTCCATCACGTAATAAAAAGTATATTCACTTGTAGATACAGATGGAGAAACCTCAACATCAAAGTACTTTATTGGCCACCTACCATTTTTTTGCCTGCTACTGCTATAATGAATGATGTCACTGCAGTTTACTGTCCCAATCTGATTTTCTCCATAGACTACCAAAGGCATTAAATTTCCACTTCCAGGATTTTTTTTTCTCCTTCATTCCAATAAGTTGTTGCAATAATTTATACACAGATTTAACTCTTCAGTGGCATAGTATCAATTGAATTGGCTTTATTTTCACAAACAAAGCATAAAATAATTTCTTCCTGTCTCCTAGAAACTTTTCTGCTACCTGGTTCCAGTGGCCTTATCTTTTCCTTCCTTTTGTGTTGGGCTTAAACATCCCCTTTTCTTAGCATTTTTTATTTCTGTACTAAGATGAAAGCATTCTATCTGAATCACAGAAAATGTGTGTCATCAGATTTGCTCTCTGATCTCATTTCTGTTGACCTCTATCCATCAAATGTCTGCCTGTGCTCATTTCTCTGAAAGCTCTTTTGGCTGTTTTAGCAAATTTATTGCTTTTTTCCTTTTAGAAAAATTGGAGCACCGTGAATGCATATATGGAAAGTATTCCTTTTCTGAACTAAAAGAATAAGCATACAGCATATATTTCTTCTTTTTTATTCAATCAGTTGCTTGTCTACTTCCAGTAAGATAAGATGGCTAAATGAAAAAATCACAAATGCAGAAATATAGCTGCTTTCTGTGAAAGACAACTTTTGTAATCACTGTAGCAGCAGAAATTACCAAAAACTAATTTCTGCATAATATATAGGAGTTTTTTGAGGAGAGGGGAAAGAGTATTTGGACAAAATTTATAACAACTATCAGAAATTATGAGATAACTGATTAAAGTAAACATAATAAAGGTGCAGTCTGAACACTTTTAAACAAATCACTATTAAATTTTGCAATATTTTTACTCAGGCACTGCTAAAGTATCCATTTTCCTTATAGGCAAAAAAAAAGGCACCAGAAAAGAAAAAACAAGGGAAAAGTGTTTTTTAGTTTGAGAAAAAGGGGAATCCATCATTGTCTATACGCTGTCATACGAAATTATGTGGATAATTTCTATCATTTTCATGCTGATAAGGTGTTATTTTAGCCAATTATATTTAGGTTATATACTAGATAATTTGACCTGGAATTTATGCTGTAAAGATGTAAACAAAGGACTTAAAAAAAAAACAACAACAACAAAAAAAAAAAAAAAAAAAAAAAAAAAAAAAAAAAAAAAAACAGAGATGAACGTATTAAAAGAATGCAATAATTATATCCTTCAGGTTTTTTCAGCCTAAAAGTTTTACATAAGGTTGCAAATCTCTGTGGAATGGTCTGAGTTGGAAGGGACATTAAAGATCATCCAGTTTCAACCCCCTGCCAAGGGCAGGGACACCTTCCACCAGACCGGGCTGCTCAGAGCCCCATCCAGCCTGGCCTTGGACACTGCCAGGGATGGGGAATCCACAACTTCCGTGGCAACCTATGCCAGTGCTTCTCCACCCTCACAGGAAAGAATTTCTTTCTAATATCTCATCTAAACCTACTGTCAGTTTGAAGCCACTCCCCCACACGGGAAGGAGGAGCTAAAGTTCCATCAGCTCCTAGGAATTGCCTCAGTGTCAGCCTTTTAAAAGAAAGCAAAAACACGGGGACAACTTCTTTCATTACCCCACCAGTGTAAGACTTGAATCAAGTTTGCAAGTCCTTGCAGGGACACAAGGGGGAGTATCATGAAACCTCCTCTGCACTTTTCTGGATTAATCCACACAGAGATAATCCTCTTGTTGCCTTCCAAATTCGCTTGCACAGACATTGTGCTTTCCTCCAGGGAGAACAGTAAGATAGTCCCTGTGCAAGCCATGCCCAGAAGCAAAGGGCCTCTCACACGTATGGTGCAGCTCACAAGAGTGGGCACCTTGCAGCTCTCAGTCCTCTCAGCCTAACAGCAACTTGCCTCTGGATTTGTGATCCAGACACCTGAAAAAGGTGCTAACCCCAACTAACTTCCCCAACAGAAGTCCCAGCCTGTGATAATGTGTGAAAAGCCAGTATGTGCACAGACCTGGGTGACGTTTAGTTAAATTCACTGAGCTTTTCACAGAAGTCAGAGCAAGGTGAGGACAAGAAATTTCCATTGAGGAAGGTGGGTGCCAAGGGGATCATGTGATCTGGTTTCCAGTTATAGGAGGGAATAGAATTCAATGACCAAAGAGGTCTCTTTCAACCTTCTACTCTCACATAAGTGTCAAATAGATTTAAGCAAGTGTTAGAAACTACTGTATTTGATCTTACCCTGCCTGTCATGTCAGGACTACCAAGAGGTAAGTTGGTCCTATTCTATGTATTGCATGATGCTTCAAAGGTCACGTATCACAACAGATTACTCATCCTACAGATTTATAGAAACACTCCAAAACCCAGAAAGCAGACTTTACCCTACTTCCCATTCGAATCTCACCATAGGCTTGCTCACAGTGAACACCTGGAAACTGTGCAGCAAAGAAAAGAAATAACTCACTAACAGCAAACAGAAACACATATCTAACTGTACCTATAATTCCAGGAACACATTGTAACTGCATTCAAGACTGATTAAAAAGGGAAACAACTTTGAAATTCTGCCAGATATTTTCCAGCAGGAATGACGCCCTTTTCTGTCTCGCGCACAGAACACACCAAGAAACTGCATTGCATACTGCAGCAACCTCCTATTTAAGCACGAAGAAACTGTCAGAGATAAGGCAAGAGATATGCAATATTATAACTATTATTTATTCTAGATTAATGAAAGGGGGAAATAGCCCTTTTAGTTGCAGCTTGCATGCAGAAAAACATTAATCTTACGGAGCCCAGACTGTCTATTGTATTCACAATATATTAGCATTTAGCTGATCTATCAGCTGAGATGAATTATTACATTGGCTTACAATGATATCAGTTTTCATTATAGGGCAGTCATCCAACTCCTCTCCTATTCTGTTTGCACATCCTTATTTCTTCTCTTTTCCTCTACCCTTTGGATCCTCTCAGTCTGTTGGTAGGCTGAATATGTAGGGGATTTTCTTAATGTCTGAAATGCATGAAGAATTAGAAGATGCAACCAATCAAGTAAATGGCTTTCCAGAGAATCTGTCAAGTTTGTACTACACCTTCTTTTCATTGACCAAACCTGCTTCTCCTCAGACTAAAACATGTTAAAGCTTGGGTTGACAGGGGCAGAAGGGAAGATTGGTGGTGTTGGTTTTGTTGGCTGTTCTTTGTTTGTTGTTATTGCTGTTGTTTGGAGTTAGCTTTGTTATTTTGCTTTAATTGTATGATTTTTTTTTTCACTCCATGTTACGCAATATTGGAACTACCAGCTAAATAAATGAAGATGTTCCAGAGAGAAATTTGCAGCTGTGAATTTATATTGTGCAGGATTTCAGTACAAAAAGAGAAAAAAGGTGGAGGAAAGATAGAATGGCAGGCTACTGTCCAGTAGAGATGGCTCAGAAAATGCCCTCAAGGACAGATTTTCTAGCCTTTGACATTACAAGTCTGCAAGCATGGCTTTGGACACAGTCTTAGCAAACCCATGCATCCTACAGGACCCTCATGACAAAGTTGACTCCAGCATCTTAGCAGCTGTCCTCCAGGATGTCCCTGGGGCTTCTCTTTCTGCCTCCAAAGCTTCAGATTTTGGGACAGGAAGGCATGGGATGTGTGTGGGCAGTGTTCAGATATTTACTTAACAATATTCTCACATTCAATTGGCAATAGCACTTGACTGGCAGCAATAGCAGTCCCTCCCTGATGTAGCTTAGTCTCAGCCCATGGGCAGCATCTGCTCTCATGTTTGATAATGCTGCCTTTTTCGTAAGGCTCTTGTAGGTGTGGAGCCCTGAGACTGCAACTGTCACTGCATGGCACCTCCCTGCAGGTTTCCTCAGCTGCCCAGGGGCTTCTGTGTGGTTACCAAGTACAACTGGGGGGAACCACTCTATGGTCAGGGTGCTTTTCCATATGACAGAGAGGCTGAGTCTTTAAAACAGAAGTCTGTGTATATTTATACATAGACATACATGGATGTGCACATGTATTTTGCAAAAGGAACTTTGGCTGGTTTTTTCCTTACTGAGGGCATTTATTTCACTTTTCCACCCTCCCCTTGCTCCCCTTAGAAATCACTGTCTCTCTCTGATGGCTTGCCTGTTTCAAGCTGTATTGTATGATTTTTGGGGCAGGGTTTCTTGTACCTTGCCTATGTTTGAAGAGGAAGCAGCAAGCACCACTTCAAGTCTAAATAATGACAGTAATCATTTCCAGCAGACAGACAATCTCTTCCTGGCTGGCTATAGTCTTCAGCCAGACTCTTCAGCCAATGTAACTGGCAGCCCTGATATTTCCTCTGAGCCTGGCACGGAGTTAGGATGCTTAGTAGTGTTCTAGATGCCAATTTATCAATTTATTCCCTAAAGCAGTTTGATTTTGTTGCATGTGAAAATATATACTTATCTATTAAAGGAAATACAAGTGGAATAAACCAGGAAATATTAAAACACAGCAGGATGCACTGAGATATGGTGTTTCTTAAACAGTAGCAGTAATCCTAATAAAATGCAGATGCAATCATGTTGAGGGAGCAATGTGGTAATAAAAAGTGAAGAAAGGAGCAAGGTGCATAAAAAAAAAGGGGCAGCCCTTGGGTGGAAGAATGACTCTGAATTTAGCAAAGACATAATGTGGTGCCTGTTACAATTGAACAGATTTGCTTTCAAAATGTAAAGTCAGTGGGTGGACTGCTTTCATGCCCGGTGTAACTCCACTGAATTCAATGGAATTATACCCATTGTGAAAGTAGCTCTGCACAAGCAATATAAAAAACTGTAGATGTGAATAAAGTCAGATGGACAGAATTGAAAAAAAAAAGCATTCATGTGAATTTCCTTAAATGTATTAAAAATTCATGGGCCTTTTTGTTCATTTTCCAAGAATATTCACAGCGATCATATTTTGGTCATGGAAAGCAAATATCTAAGAAATGCTTATTCTTTCAAGTTTTGTAGCTCTCCAGGAAATTTATTTGATTTCTGTCTTATGTCAGTTTTCCTACTGTGGAGTTGAAACAACCCCACGTGACACAAGAAACCAGTTCCCAAACACCACCAGCCTTTTATTCTCTCCTTGCACAGTATCTAACACCATGAGAATTTTGCTACATGACATAGGGCTGTGTCTGTTACTAATAATAACAATAATAATAATGTAATAATAGCCAAATAGGAATATATCAGGCAATCATTAGGCACAGTCAACATGGGTTGTCAAATAATAAGAGGATTTTAGCATTTGACTGACAGGCAACTGCACCATCTTGGCTTTTGCCAAGAAAGGTTGGACGAAATGATCTTTAAGGTGCTTTCCAATCTGGGATGCCATGATTCTGAAAATGCATCCAGAGGACAGCAAAGCTGATGAAAGGACTGTATGGAATGTCCCATGAAAAGCAGCTAAGGACTTTGGGCTTGTGTAGTTTGCATAAAACTACATTTCATTGCTTTCTGGGGAGGGGAAATGGAGAGGGAAGTGCTCAGCTCTTCTCCAAAGGATCCAGAGATAGGAATAGTTCAAAGATGCACCTGATGAGTTTTAGACTGGCCATTAGGAAACCTTTATTTACTGAGAGGGTGGTCAAACCCTGGAATGGGTTTCTAAGAGAAGTTGATGCCCTGAGTTTGTCAATGTTTAAGAGGAATTTGTACAATGCCCTTAATAAGATGCTTGAACGTTTCACAGAATCACAGAATGAACTAGGCTGGAAAAGACCTTTAAGGTCATCCTGTCCAACCTATGACCTAACACCTCCTCATCAACTAAATCATGGCACTGAGTGCCATGTCCAGTCTTTTTTTAAACACATCCAGGGATGGTGACTCCACCACCTCCCTGGGCAGACGATTCCAGTGCCCAATCACTCTTTCAGTGAAGAATTTTTTTCTAACATCTAACCTAAACTTCCCTTGGCACAGCTTAAGGCTGTGTCCTCTCATTCTGTCAGTGGTTGCCTGGGAGAAGAGAGCGACCCCCACCTGGCTACAACCACCTTTCAGGGAGTTGTAGAGAGAAATAAGGTCACCTTTGAGTCTTCTTTTCTCCAGGCTAAACAACCCCAGTTCCCTCAGCCATTCTTCACAGGGCTTGTGTTCCAAGCCCTTCACCAGCCTCGTTGCACTTCTCTGAATCGGTCAGCAAGTTGGACTAGATGATCATTGTAGGTCCCCTCCAACTGAAATAGTCTAGACATGAGTCTAAACATTTCCTAATTCTGCTCAGAAACAGTGCTTATCAATAACCAAAACAAGTGTGCAAAGTAGAATAATCTGAAAAAAAATCACAAGAATCTTTTGATAGCAGTGAAAAATTGCAGGAAAATATTTTGCATAGCATTTTACATGAGAAAGTATGTCAGTATTGAAAGAAAAAAGGAAGAAATGCATTTCTTTATGCATTGCACATGGGAATCTCATAATCAATACATTGTGCAAACATATATGTGATTTTCCCTTCCTGGTCTAATGGAGTTTTAGCAGCTCACTGTCCAAGCTCAATACACGTTGTATATAGCCTTCAGGTTGTCTGGAGTTGGACCTTGATTGTTCTGCTCAGGTCCTTGGCAACTTATTTTGGTTCCCAAACATTTCAAAAGGTCGGTATTGCTGGAAAACTCTTACTTGGCTGCGCATCCTCTTCATCTGCCAGGGGAGATAATGATCCCGGGTTTGCGAGGTAGCTTTGCTATGACAGGAACACCTGACATACAAGTGGAGGATGACAGACTCACACTTCTTCAGGGTGGCAAAAAAGAAGGTTTAGTAGTGGTTAACAGCAGTCACTGGCTTCTTTAAAGGCAGTTACAAAAATGAAAAAATCAAACTCTTTTTGGTAGTGGCAGAATATGGAACAAGAAGCAGAAAAATATAAATTCCAGCTTGGAAGGTTCAAAACCAGCATCAGGAAAATCCTCCTCACTGAAAGGGTGGTGCTGCCATGGAACATGTTACACTGGGACCCTGTGAAGTCTCCATCCTCAGAGCCAGACAAAGCCATGGTTGACTTGATCTAGTGCTGGCAATAATCCTGCTTGGAGCAGGGGTTGGGACTAAATGACCTCTGGAGGTCCCTTCCAACCAACACTATGATTCTATCATTTTAGTATCTTTTGGGTTTGGTTTGGGGTTTTCTGCTTGTTTTTCATTTCTCTGGGCCCCTTTGGCTGACTTTGGGCCCTAAGGAGTCCTCTTCGACACTCTGCTCTTAAATTGCTATGGCTTCGCATTTCTGCATATTTTAACTCTCTGGAAAACTGACCGCGAAATGAAACAAAAAGTTTCCCTGCTCATTGACTCATCCTGTGTCTGTAAGAACTTCTCACAAGTATCCACTGGATGCAAATACAAACCAGAAGGCCTAAATGGCAAGCCTGAGGAGGAACTGTCTTCAGTTGTGCAGTGGTTTACATGTTATGTAGAAACAACCAAAAATCTCAAATAATGTTTTGGTTTTTCAAACTGGAAGAGGGACAGAAAAAGAGAGAAAGAGTAATAATGCAAACCATGCTCTCAAATGTCTTCCAAAGCAATTAAATTTAACACTGGGGTATAAAAAAGAAATAGTCATATTATTTACATATATGAGGATGTTCATTTACAAGAGATCTGAATCAGATTCTGGATGAGACATGGATTTGACTTTCTAGGGGTAAAAGAAATAGGTATTTTTGTGGAATCCTGTAGTTGTCCCATTTTACATATACAGGTCATGATATATTACAGTTTTAAAAGAAAATGTAGTACTTGTACTCGTCTGTATTTTGCTTGTGTCAAAGATATAAAGTCAAGGCTTCCTCAAATACATCCATATGTGCAATTGATGTTTTACAGGATGTGTATTACTGTTATTCACTTGAAATATTCCTAGGAGGAAATTTAGCACTCTGAATAACACTGATGTTCCCATTTAGCATGAAAAAAGAGGTTTTTCTTGAAAAGAAACTTCCTTTTAAAAAGAGATCCCTAATTGTCTGAGATGGTTCTAATAGAATTCACTTTTAATTACCCTTCATTCCCCTCCTCTTTGAAGACAGCACTACTATTACCTAGCTCCAATCTATGAAAAGGTGAATGACCCAAGAGATTCTCTTCAGGAAACCAAAAGTCTCTGGGGTCTTGCTTGATGTTCCTCCTTAGACGACTGTATCTTGTTTTATTGAGGCCCTGTTGAATCTTCTTTGCTCTCTTCTGATATTAAATGTCTTTCCTTTGGTTTTGCATCCTTTTTAAATGAATAATGTTTTCAGGCATCTTTATCATGCACTCATTTTTTTTCTCTGGGAATAGTTCAGCTTTTTCTTCTTTCTCTGTCCAGTGAGCAACCTTTTGAAACTGCTTCTTCTGATGTAGGCCAGCCAGGCTTCAGCTTCTCTCATGTTGTTCAGATTGGATGTTACTGACAAATTTCTACAGACTAGAAGATTTAAAAATAGGCTCACTATGCCTTCAGGCTTCAATAAAGGTGATGTATTTTCCTGCACTCTTACAAAAACCAAGGTGTTGTAATGGAATTCAGCATCATTCAGGATCAGACACCTATATAAATAGTCAAATCTCTTAAAAATGCCATTAACACTCAGATTTAAGATGAGGTTTTCTATAATTAGAGGAAATGATGTATATATTCAATACATTCATTTCAGTTTCCATCCCGAAGTCTCTTTGTCATTCAGCACAGGGTGCAACACAAAACACAAAAGGCTTAAATCAGAGTCATATTTTAACACTCTGATTTTCTCCATAGCCTCAGATGAGCAGTTGTATTCACCTAAGCCATTCTTCTGATTTATAACTTCTCACCACTCAGACCCTTGCTCATGTGAAAGCTAAGAAAATCTACAGTGACTTTAGCGTCAGGGATAGACACGACTCCTTTCTTGTTCTAGGCATGAGCTCATCACTGCTGGATATTAAGAACTTTCTTTTTTCTATTTATATATCTGTTTTCACTTGGTTGTCTCATAACAATGACTTTTCCAATTATCCTCACATATAAGTTTTGATACTGTAGCAAATTCTCTTAAAATAAAGACACTAGACCCAGGAAAATCTGGTCTGTGACTACTTAGCCTGCTGACATTATTAGCAATGTGAAGGAATGATCTCAAATTCCCTTGGCTTTTCATATGCTACTGAGCATAACTGTAGGGATGCACACTGGTCTGCAAAAAAAGAACTTGAATAATGCAAAAGAATAAAAATCTGGGTGATGTAAAAAATCTCTGATTGGAATCCGGCCTGGCAACAGAAAACCAGATTTGCATGTTACCATGAAGAACTTATACCTAATCAATTCTCCAGCTGATTTTCTTTGTTGTTGGAGGTGGGAGGAGTTTAAAGACCAGGGAGTGAAAGTGGAAGGTGAAAAGGAATGTGTAGTTCATCGGCAAAAGTAACCCTTTGTCTATAATTCCTCGGAAAACAGGAAAATATGTTTAGGGGCTTTTTTTCTTATGCATTCACACCCAGAAATGGATAGAAGAGCACAAATTTTTTAGCATCAAATGGAAAAAAGGGACATCTGATAACAGTCAACAGTGACTGAGATGCAATAAAATGCATTCCGTATACGACAAATGTTATTTGAGTTACCTATTGCTCACAAAAATATAATAAAAAAACCACACACACCAAAATCGAACATTGACCTTATGGTTACACATGGATCTGTCTCAAAATCATCCATCTGGATGCTCCATCTTTGGGAAAGTTCAGTGTAGATTTAAAGTTTGTGGTTTCCTGCTGTCTCCATAAAGAGATTCAGCCAAAGTTTTGGTTCCAGGCACTCTTGAACACTGTCTTTAAAAAGTATTTTAGGCATTTATTATAAGGCATAAAGAAACAAACAATAAAAAAAGCCATATTTTAGATTTCATTTAATTTTTAACTCTACTGCCTGTTCTGAAAGACTCCAAGCACATACAGGTAGACTTATTGGAGCCTCTTTTACAAGTGCAGAAATGGTATTTTTGTGGTCATATTTGTTTGATTATCGAGAATCTTTTTAGTGTCAATCTCTTCAAAGAGGACAGAAACTTGGGTCAAATATTTGGTTTTTCAAGGTGTCTGAATTTTAGACACTGGATGAATGGTGAATGGCTAAAATTCAAATTCCCCCTCTCATAATATCAGCAGCTTTTACCCCCTTGTAAAAATTCTTCTATTTCTACCGTGCCTCATTGCTCCCAAAAAATTCAGTAAGATTCTCTGACTGCTTTTGCAAAGGATGAACATGACTTCCTCAGAGTACAGCAAATGCTGATAGAGGTTTTGCTGCCCCAGCTATGAGGAGCTCAGGGAAGGCTGAGGTAGGATTGCTTTACTGAAGGAGAATGAATGAAGGAAAAGTGAGTGATGCAGCAGCATGCTGAGGAGAGCCCTGGAGAGCCAGATTTTCTGTCCATTTATCACTTTTTGAGGTGAGAGAGTTTGTGAAATCACTACTGCTCATAGTAAGGACTATTGTCATCCCACATCATGGCTGCTGCTACTTTGGCAGCACGTCTGTGGCAATAAAGGCTGGTCATTCTGCTACTCTTGGCACCTGTTACCCAGGAATTGCTCTACTTCACTGTGTCTAAAGTCTGGCCTTGCTGGTAGGCCAAAGGCCTGCTAGAACTGGATTTGCAGTGGGATTGGTCTGCAGGCACAGGGAAATGTGTGCTCACATGCCCAGTGCATTCCCAACACAGTCATTTCTTCACTTGTTTGGGTGGAGCTGGGAAACTTGATGGTTTCCGTCCTCCGTAGCTTTACCTTTTTGGTAGCAAAACCCCCTGGAACAAGCCATTGTGCTCCTACACTGAAAGAGAGTGGCCCAACCTCCTGGCTCTTTGGAGCTGTAGCTGGCAAATGTTGTGCAGGATGTCCTGCAAGACCACTGTTGTGCTGAAACACTGAATATATTGCTGCATAAAAATCTATGCAAATTATGAACCCAGCAGTGACTATTTTCCCTCTAAAATTACTTTAAGAGCCCATAATTTCTCCTCTGAAGTCTTTTCTCATATTTACTGTAACATTATAATTTCATCTAATAACTGTGTAACGTTTTGGCAAAACCTCACTCTTTTGCTCATCCTTTGGTTTGAGATGCCCCTGTTTGACTCACTGTCCATCCCTCAAATGCATCCTTCATAGTTTTTATTGGGTTTTATTTGAAGACAGGGATGTTTAAAAAACAGATCCAAGACCCAAGTCCTCTTGTGTGTCTTAGGCTGCAATAGGAGATCCATCATTTCCAAAGCCTCTTGAAGAGCACCTAGAGTGTGCCACTTCATTTTCCAGCTTTGAGGCTCCAAAACTGGAGGTTCTTGCTGAACAGATCTCAGTTAAAGCACCAGCAGACTTCAGTTTAAAAAAAAATGTTGACAAGCTCTGTTGTAGAGTCATCAAAATGCAATGCAAATGCTCAAGTGTCTGAATCTGCTTGTTTTGGCATTTCAACCTGCAAATCAAAATTGTCATATGAAAGTGATCTTTTTGGATCTCCTGCCTTCCAGATGGCATCTTTCCCTTGTGCTCCTGACATTCACTAGTTCCGTCATACCTGAGCAGTCCTCTGAATGTAGTTCCCTAAACTGGCAAAATTAATGGGAGGCCCATTTCCCGCTAGAGTGGTGTCCTGACTCTGTCTAAGGCTATATCCTAGGGGGTTGTTGATTTGCCATTTAGTGAGGAAGGGGTTTCTTTCAGTTGTCCCCAGACAGCTGTGCGGTTTAGAGATTTTTAGACTGCCAGGGTTGATATGGTCTGAGAAGCTTCTCAACTCCAGAATGCAGCACCCCACCACCATGGGCAATGACTGATTAATGGAAAGGGTACTTGGACCACGCTGCCTTTTTCCTAAGCTGAGCTTTGGTGCTGCACTACAGTAGAGGAAGGGAAAAGCATAAATTTGCAGAACCTTTCTAGGCTTCTTGAGGGTTTCTTGAGGCCAACTAAGCCTGTTTTGCAGCTTCTGCTTGACTCAATGGATGGGAATGGTTCGGCTGTCATCCTTTGCATTATTTGATTTTTCTGTGTGTAGGGAAACATAGTCTGAAAGGCACTTGTTTCATAAAATGCAGGATGCCTACATGTGAGCAGGTCCTCTAGGCTTCCTTTGATAGTCAAGAAAGAGCAAGAGGCTTTCTCTCATTCTTGCTAAATACGTATGGAGGGTTAGTGGGAGTGTGCTGGTTTCTGTCCATTCAGTACACAGCTATCTAAACTGTGGGTATGTGACACTAGGAGAGGTGAATCCTTCCTGCATGTCTACGTAATGCTTTGAGATGGTACAGGGTTGTTCTTTGAGACAACATTCATATTAATAGTTACATTACTATAAGGATCAATTACTTCCAGCTACATTAATAAACCCTTTCTCTCCCCTTTTCTGTATTTCATATTGAAGCCACTTTTAAAGATCTGACAGTCTCTTAGGGAAACACATATCTTGTTGATGATGGACTGATAAATGTATATTCCATGTTAGCAACACTAGGAGCTCATAAGCTTTGTGCTGAGAAGGAAAGCCACCACAGCATTCACCTCATGGCCATTTACAGTGATTACCTGTAGGCTGAAAATTATTGTGTCATTATTCTCTTCAACTAGAATGAACTGTTCTTAAAATCATAGATAATCTGGTTTTGAGCATCTGCAAATAACAAGAAGCTGACAAAGTGAAATCCTCTCCCCTCTTCCCCAGACTCACCTTTGTTAAACCTTTGGATCTCAGCTACTTTCCTGATTATGTGGCTTATTTAAAAATGCCCTACTGTGTTATCTGTTTTTTTCAGACATCAATAGGTGTGCTTGGTGTTTAAATAGGTCTGAATAATGGAGAAATCAGTCTGATGTAAAAGCAGAAGGAGCTTACATTTATGGTGGTAGCAATAATGATGGTACAACATCACACAATGGCTCCTGGAAGCAGACAAATGTCAAAACAGCATGAAAAACTCCTCTTGCACACTGTTAAGACTGCCCAGAATTCTCCCAGAATAACATACACAATCATTTTGAAGAATTCAAAGCTAATATCCATGTCAGTCCCTCACAAAGACAGCTAGTTTCAGACAGAAACTAATTGCACTGTCTTGTTTAAAAATAGAGAAATCACCCTTTGTTTCAGCATATTTTCTCCCCGGCGTTTTGCTGTTCTTGCCTGAAAACACGCTGTGTTTAAAATGGTGGCGTGAAAGGGTTAGCAATCCGAGACACAGTAGTGGACATTGTTGGGGATATAACAGCACTTTAGTTGCCCAAGAGAAGGGTGTGGGTGGTGATCTTTGGAGAGCTAGCACACCTCAGTGGAAACTGCATGTACTGCAATGAACAGCGTTTTTTAACAAAATAAATGTGTTGCCTTAGCACAGTCGTGCATTTTACCTAGCTACTAAGGTTTTGATCTATTTGTTCTGCTTTGGTTTTGTTGTTGTGGTTGTTGTTTTTAATCTGTCATGGTTTCCATAATGCTCCATTCTCATGATGAGTGGAATTTGTAAACAGACTTCTTTTTAACACGCTGGGAAGAGTCTCTTTAGGAGGATATCTCAGGCAATAACACTGGGCTTTCTGCACAGCCTGCACTTTACTCAGTAGTCTTTCAAAAGCAATCACTAACTTTGGAGTGCTGATAGTAGTTACAGATTTAATTTTTCAGAGCTGTCCAGTCCCCAACACTCCAGAGGAATTCAGTGGAACCATGGATGGATACCCTTTCCGGGTCTCAGGCCTTGAATTTATTGGAAATAGAAGTGAGCCCTCACAGTCTGCTTATGCTGCTACTACAGATGCTGTGCTTTGCAAGGCTGCAACCTCCATATTCTTCACTGCTGGTTCAAACAAAGATTTTTTTTAATGAAATGGAATGGAAAGGCACAAACCAAATAACCACTTGAATTAGGAAAAAATCCCATTCCTGACCAAAACCACTGCTGCCAGAAAGGCACGTGGAGTCTTGTGTTTGTGATTTATCACCTTACAGTGCATATCTGCACTGTAGTGAGGACAGATGCTGTAAAAATAATAATAATTACAGTATGATGAAGAGAATAATAATGGTCTTCAGTATGAATGGAGAGTCATTTCTTCCTTCCAGTTTTCACAATAAGTAGGGCAAGGAATCAACATGTGAAAAGATATTTTTTCTTACAGGTTCATGCATATAATAATTATATGGGAAGGAGTTTTGCTAGCAAACATTTATCCTTTATTTTTTCATCTGACCACATTTCTCTGCTGTGTGTCTGGTTTTCAGTTCAACTTCAGCCTTGATTAAGAACTCTGTGCTATTACCTTCTCACAGTAATATGTTCTATGAAGTCCTGAATGACTTTGGGTTTAGTTCACCTGCCATTAAAATCCCACAGAAGCCTCCAGAAGCCTTTCCTTTCCCAATAATCTTAACATATTACTTATCCCAGAGTATACAGAAAATTAGTTAGACTAGTACATGACTTTTTTAATTGTCTCACCTTTGAAATTCTAATTGGCCAGTTAAGGTACAGGAATCAATTGTGAGGGCATTTGAGGGACTCTTGTACTGCTGCTCCTGGACCTGTTCTGCAGGGAAGCGCGAGGCTGTGTGCCAGTGATGTTGGAGCACACATCTCAAGGAGGTTCAGAAAAACATTGTTTCCTAAGGTACAGAAGTCCTTTTGAAAGTTCAAACTGTAATTAGTCAACAGGACACAATCACTGGTGTGGGTGTTTTTATTGCTGCTTTTTTAGTTTGTTGTAAAGAACCTGATTCCTTGCATAAGTTCTTTTCCTGACACACACACAAACACACCCCACAATGAAACCAGGAACAGCAGGGAATCCAGAGAGACAATGAGACTGGTAACAATGCAGAAAGATATGGAAATACTGATCATCTGTAGCACGATACACAGGAACATCAGGTTAAAACTCTAAAGTTTCAAAATCTATTACTGAAAAACAGAACCAGCATCTTTCTCCTTTGTTTTCAATAGTACAAATCCGTTATATTGTTCCTTCCAATTTAATCACCTTTAGGACAATTCCAGCTTTGAAATCATTAACACATTGAAGCAAATGAGGTACACTTAGTCCACAATAAGGCCAAGGTCTGTAGTTTCTTGTGCTTTTATGAATGAGGTCCCAAAATGCAGATACCCTTGTCACATACCTCTTCCTTCTTATTTTTTGAGACATCCATAAGTATCCTTTTAGAAAAGACTGAAGAATGTGGAAGGTGTGATTTTGCTACACATGGTATGCAAATTTCATTAGTGATTCACAAAACTTGGAATAAAACATGGTCAATTTCTTCCTTACACCCAGTTGTTCTCTCTGGCATAATGACTACTTGACTGTTCCTTGTAGTAATAATTATTGACAAAGGGACAAAGCATGGAGCAGTCAGATTTTGCCCCACTGTTAGTTCCCATAATTTGGAGCTCTGATGCCTTTGAAATAGTAAAAGATATCCATAATAGATGTGATTTCCAAGATCTTCCGTAGGAGTTCTTTTCAAAAGCTGCATTGTTTCCATGGATGCTGCCGTATAATCTAATTATTCCTGATGGGTTGTCTATTGTACCACAGGATTCTTCAAAGGAAAGGAAAACAGCAAGGTAGATCATTTGAGCAAAAAATCTTTTATTTGTTTAGGACAATGTTTCACAAAAGCTCTATCTGGGAAGGAAAAGAAATCTCTTCTGAGCCTCCTTTCTTTCAGAATTCAAGTTGCTATAATCATACAAAGCGGCTCTGTGTACTGTATGTTTTATCCTTTCCTTTCATTGGATGATAGAAGACATTTCAGCCCCATGTTGGGATGGGGTTTTTCCCACTGAAAAATTAAATCATTTATATTGTAGGATCTACTGTAGACAACTAGAGTAAAGCAACCCCAAGCAGTCAGAGAATATAAGCCAGGCCCAACACCTGCAGCTTGTCAAAGGAATTATTCCACTCAACTCTGTTGGAATCTTTTTGTGGTAAGATACACAGTGGGGCAAAGGAGTTGATATTTACATCCACCTCATTAAAGTGAATCAATTTCCTATTATCACTGAGTCACAAGTTCCTAGACCACATGATGAATCTCACTTGGTCTGTGGTGTGTGCAACTGAACTGGTTTTGACCTTGGGCGTTGTGTTAAGGAGTCCCATTGCATGTTCTGTTTCTCAGGACACCTTTGCACCTGCATAACTGGGCTCCAGCCAGCTTTTCCCAGGGAAAGGCCTGAAAATGTACTTTATCATGTCAATTAGCAATATCCTGAGCACATGAGCGTGATCTTGTCTTGCTGTGAATGAGTAAATAAATGAATTCTTCCACCGTCATCCAAGCTACCACACTGTAACAATATGGCTGTGTGGGAAACCAATGAAGGTTAGAGTGGGAAAGGATGGAAGCTCAGAACTGTTTCTCCCCATCATCCACTCCTGTCTTAGAGCTATTACCATGGTACTACTATTTTGCATAGCTAGCTTCTGTGTTTTAGAGTTTTGCCATGCTTTTATATATATGTGAAAAGATTTACCATTATTTAAATGTTGTCTTCATTTATATAGTCTACAAATAAGAAAAATCTATATGGATTTTCTTTTATGTGGCCTTTCAAGAGCAATTATATTTCCAAAAATTACCTGTATTGCTCCTATGTCACCATTATTCCTATAAGACACAAAGGTTCTGCCAAATTAAGCAGAGTAGGGCTTAATTTTTCCTTATGTGACATCTATCCTTAACATTGGTGATAGTCTGCATTGATAAATAGTATTCAGCCAGTAAACTTCTGCTTTTAGGTAGAGGCAGCTTGTTTCCTCCAATGTTTACCAAGAGAATTCAGAGCTTTAGTTTTAAAATCTGTTCAGGACCCAGAAGGAGCAGCATAAATTTCTAGCCTATGGTGCCCCTCAGGGAAGGACTCTCTGAGCCACATGGTCCTGAACTTCTGGAAGAGGGAGGGGGAAAAGTGAAGGGTGGAACCAAAGCTGTGGATATCTTGGGAAAATTAATGGAAAATTCTGAAGTCTGTAGTCAGTGGAGATGAAGGGAAGGCCAACATTCTTGTTCTACACAGCCCCGGTAGAACGTGACAGTCTATACCTTTTTCCCTCCTTATTTTTCTACTATTTATTCACCTGCAATACAAGCTAATGGTATTATACTATTTAAACAGGTCTATTTTGAGTTTAGTTCCTCACAAACAACATTCTTCAGTCTTCAATATTCTTATCTTCGATTGCAGATAAATTTTTTTGCTTTAAATTAAGTGTTTGGATTTCCCTTTGGCTAGAGCTTCAGTAATTGCAGGGATGGAAAATACTGAAAAAGTGAAAAATGTGATGTGCATTCAGCCCCTGACAGTGGTGCAATCTGTGGTGCTGAGTCCCAGAACCCACCTCCTTTGAAGGTTCTCTCTCCCTTCTAAGAAGAAACATTCTTTTCTGTAGTTCAGCCAGTTTCCTCCTGTGTGAAGCCACATGAGAAGGAAGTGATGATGTCTCTCCAGACAGTAGCTGTTATCATGGAGGGATTCCATTCAGACCACGAAAAACCAGGACGACAGAACACCATACCCAAGGTGAATTTGATTCTAAGCAGGGGGGCTACCTTCTACATCTAAATCTTCTTCCAGCATGTGGATCTCTTATGTACATAATAACCCAAGGGAGACTGAAAGTAGCAAACATCTGGAATAACATCGCTGTAGATCTGAATCCACTACAATGAAAAACTCCAGCTCTAAATCTATTGTATCTAAACTTTATTTATTTATGTTGGAGCAATTTGGGGTAGTAAAGCTGAGGAGATTACAAAGTAGTAGAAATATGACAAGTATTGCAATATTAAATACTGTTTTCCAAGTACAAGAACTTACAAGGAGGGACAAAACTATGGCTTGATATCAAAGTCCAGAGAAGCTGAAATCTGAAAAACTTCATTTTAAGAAGCAGACATCCTCTCAAGGCATGGTTTGCTTCTAATAATCCAAAGTAGTAGGAGATACAGAAAAAAAATTATGTTCTCACATGGTACCATTGGATTATTTGATGTAGTCAGAAGGTATGGAATACTTTCATGGCATGTATACATATTTTGGGATGATACTAGATTTCAAGTTTTCCAAAGGGACAGTATTTTCTTTAGCTTTTAATTTTATTTTTTTTCCCCAGGCAAGCACACTCACACGTGGCTGTATTGAAGAAGCACAGCATGATTCAGGAAAGATGCTTGAAAACACTTCAGGAAGGTTGTTTAAGATTTTGGAATGGTTTCCCCAGACCATGAGCAGTATACAGAGGATAATCCTACTAGTGTGTAGTATAAGCATTACAAAAAGGCAGACATGCAGTATCCTGTAGAAGAGACTTGTGGCTACTCAGGCTCAGAACAATTATGACATGGAAAAATTTTTAATTTTATTAGGAACCTAAATATATTACAATTTGGTGATTTTTAGTTGTTCATTTCTGTGTAAACAGAAATATTTTCATTCGATACATATTCTCTTATTCACAATACCGTTGAATCCCATTACTACTAAATCTGAAAAGAGTAAGATATGGTCACAATCTCCTTATAGATCTCCCTACAATCTCTCCAGTCAATTCTCATGGAAAATGGGATGCCTTGGATAAAGGTGTTTTTCACCAGACACTATTACTGTGGCCTCTGACAATAAATTATATTCTAATTACATAGAATCATGCAGTTATTTAGGCTGGAAGCAACCTCTGTAGGACTTGAGGTCACTTGAGATGTTCAAAGCAGGGTCAAGGTCAAGCCAGGCTGCTCTGACGTTTCTTTGTCCTGCTGGGTTTTATATACCTCCATTGCTGGTGATTCCAGAGCCTCCCTGAGCACTTTTCCTGGTGTCTGGCCCATTGTCATTGTGAATATTTTTTCATTATACCTAACCTCAGTTTCCCATGTTCCAGCTAGTCTGTGCTGTCCTTTCTCTGGGCACCTTTGACAACACTCTAGCCCAATCTTTACCATTTAGGTATCTACAGAGAACAGTTAGATCTTCTGCTTGGCCTTCTCTGAGTTGAATAAATACAATTCTCTCAGCCTTCCCTCATACTTCATGTACAACTAAACATTTTTATGGAAATAGAGGATGAAAACAGCGACAATTTGAAAATCACAGGAGGAGGAAAGACACATGGGGAGGGGGAGAAAGATTTAGAAGAAAAAAAGTGACAGGAAGACTGACGATGTTGGCAGAAGATGAGAAAAGGTGCTGAGGGAATCCTGAAGCAGCAAAAAGAAAAAGAGGAAAAGGAGGACGTGAAGCTAAAGATGTAATATGCAGAATATTAGGCCTTAGAAGTTGAAGAGTTGTAGAGATGAGAAATGGGTAGGAAACGGAGTGACCACTCCTCTACCATTGTAAGAGAGGGTAACAGACATGCCTTCTGAAAAAGATGCTTCTATAAGTGGACTTATAGCGTCATTTTGACCAGAAAGCTCATTTCTGCCTTAGAAAGAGGAGGATGAAGAAAAGCTCTCTGGGTAGAGATGTTTCATGAAGTAAGATGGCACGACTGGTGCAAAAAATGAATGAGCACTGGAGCCTGCAAAGCAGACAGCTCCCTCATAGTTCCTGTTCCACTCGCAAAGTCTACAGAAGCCTTTCTTAGCCTCTTTCATGTCTTTGTCCTACTCCAGAAACAATCCTGACTATAGGACAGCAGCCTTAAGTGACAAGCTTGGCACCTTTGTTTCAGGGTAATAGCAAGAAAGTTCTAAAGAACACCATCTTCCCTTCACCCTAGGCTGGGGTTAATTAAATTTGTAGGTAATACCAAATCACAAAGGGCTGCAAATGTACTGGAAGAAGGTTAGAATTCAAAGTGCTCTTGACATAATGGATAGACTCAGAAAATAGCAGGCTCCTAACTTTTCTAACCTTAAGACTATTCTTCTATTTTCTACCCCTTCACAAATTTTATGATAGTTTAACTCTATTCTCTAATGAAATTGCTCTGGATAGATACTAAAGTGAAAGTACAAATAGCCCTACAGGTTCTGAATTTTACAGCTTCTATTTTTCATTCTTTATCTAAGTGAATATTCATGTTTCTTACAAAAAATAATAGAATATAAAGCTGAAGAATATAGAAGTTAAACTACAAAAGATATTCTTGCAATCAGGTAATATAATATAGATTCTTTTGTATCTTTTTAGAGGAACTATTATTCACATACATTTGAAAGGAATGGAAATATAGCTATTCTCAGTATTTGACCTTGAGGAGTAGATTCAAGCGCATTAATAGCTCTTAAGTAACGTTGCTCCATGCTGCTACTTTTATTCCTCAACTATACATGAAGGAATATCAAATACAGTCTGCCATTAGACAAATGCCATTGGTAAAGTTGGGTTATTTCTCAGCAGCAAATCTGACTTATTTCTGGAAGAATTCCCAGCCTTTCCCTTTGGCTGCTCTAGTAACTATTTGGAACAATTTATTAAGTATATTATCTTGTTATTTTATTTTTAACTTCTATTAACTCTGAACATTTTAATGAGGTGAAAGCGCTTATGGCCATGTGAAGAAATCAGTATAGTTTTTCTAAATGTTTTCCTGTGATATGTAAATCCTTGTCCTCACTGGTATGGAGGAACAATAGTAACAACCATGTGTATTTGGCCATGAAATAGTCAAAATAATTCTTAGCTAAATTCTTGATTGCTTCCATTAGTTTCGTATGTTCAGCACTGTCTTAAGCAGGAAAGCAAAAAAATGGTTGAAGGGAACCACTGAAAAGAAAATTGTGTTAGTCCCCATGTAACTATTTGATCAAAATATTGTTATAGTCATCTCTGAAATTACTGCCGAATGAGTAGTGAGAATGGAATTTCTGTGTTGGATACTGTGCAAATCTTTGCCAGGGTTGACACAGTATGTAAATTCTTGATAATGCTACAGTTACTTTGATAGCGTGCATCAAAGCACAACACAATCCTCTGGGTTAAACCAAGATTATAAAAGTCATTAACAAATAACATAGTGTGCTGTGCCAAACCACTGATCATGTTTTTGACAATACAAATATATTTCCTTTGCTCATTCCTGGTCTTCCATTAGAAGAGCAACCATTTGAAGGAATAGAGCCTGGTAGCAATCCACAGACAACAATTTTAGAAGGTGGAATCCTGTTTTTAGCCATGGACACCTGGCCATGAAAGAGGGTTCTTTTCCACAGGAAGGAAAGCCTGGCAACCCAGTGTCTTGTGGGGAGTTGAGAGGCAGCCCCCAGGAAGCCAAGGCCAGCCAGGGCCATCAGTCCTGGCAGCCTTCATCTCAGAGAAATCCTCTGACTTTCACAGTTTTAGAAGGCATAAACCAAATTTAGGCAAGGGGAGGCTGGTGGGAAAGGAGGGCTATTTCCCCTATGAAAGAAAGCCTTACAACCCAGTGTCTCATCGGCAACTGAAAGGCTGCTGGGAGCCCAAGGCCAGCCAGAGCTGTCATTCCTGGCAGCTTTCATCTGGGAGCAAACCAAGAATGTTCTCAATTTCAGGAGTCAGAATCCCACTTTCAGCCCCAGGTGCCTCTTTTCCACAGGAAGGAAAGCCCAGCACAACAGTGTCTCATGGGCACTTGAGAGGTGGCTCCCTGGAGTCCAACATCAGCCAGAGCCACCAGTCGCTTGCACAGATGGCTGGGATAAATGAAGTCAGTCAACCAGTGTGCAGCACTCAGTCACCCGGATGGATGAGGAATACATGCTTCCTTTCTGTGGTGGATTTGTTTGGGTTTTTTCCCAATTGGATTTCTTTGGATTCCGGGTTTTGTAACAATATAGAGTATTTAACACAGTGTGGTGGGCTGATGCCAGCCATCAGGCAAATTCCCACCCAGTCGCTTGCTCCCTCCAGAGCGGGACACAGGAAAAGACAGGAAGAACAAGAGCAAGAAATGGTGGGTCAAGATGACGACAGGACAATCACTCACCACTTTTTGCCATGGGACAGACTGACTGCTCTTGGGGAAATTCCCAATTAAATGCCAATTAGCTGACAATTAAAAGTCAGGTTGCCCAGAGAAGCTGTGGATGTGTTGCCTGATGGCTGCAGGGAAGATGGGAAGAGCAGCGTGAACAGTCACAGCATGCATCCTTCACATGCTTTGGCATTAAGGCAATGTCTCATTCCTGCTCTCCTGTTTCTGGGTGCTTGCAAGGAAGACAAAGAAGCAGCTTAGGCCAAGAAGTCCTCAATACTGAAATTCAGGATCCCATAATCAGGTGCAAGGTGCAGGCAGCCACCGGAGGCATCTCCTGGAGGCACTGGTATCTGGGAACAGTGGAAGGTGAAAGAGGACCCAGGGGCTGAAGTACATGACAGGGTTTTGCTGCCTTTTCTCTGCAGCTGCTCTCAGATAGGTACCTGGATTTGAGGATGAATTTCAACAACATGTAGGTGGGGAAAAAAAAGTTGCAGGTTTAAAGGTAAGAGTACGTGTAAGAAAATTTTGATGAATTAAACATATTTAAGTTGGCAGAACTTAATGAAATGTACTCAAGTACTTTGGAAATGAGCCCTAACCATTTCTGAATCATCTTTAGGGAATTCCTAGTGGACTGGAGATGCATAACCATGGCACATGAATTGCAATATAGGAAATGGGTGGACCTGGGGAATTACTGAACATGCATCCTTGTTAGGACAGTTGAGGGAAGAAATGCAGTTAGCTCTCAGATTAAAAGGATCTGTCAGAGCATGGCCTCTGTTGAATCTTGCATTAAATTGTGGATGACAAAAGAAAAAAATGCACAAAATCAGTCAGGGAGGAACTGAAATTTTAGAGAAAATGATCAGAATTCAAAACTTATCTTAACTCAGGATGACACTCACTCAGAAGGATGGAGACACCAAGTACACAGGTACAAATGGAAAATAAACAAGCAGAAGAGCACAAAAGTTTGAAAAACACAGTTCAGTGCAAGCTGGTCACATGATTCATTCCCCAAACACCTGATCCTAAGATATTCCCTGTCAGTAGATCTTACATCAATTAAAAAGGTGGTGATGATCAGCATCTGTTTGTTACGACTACATACGGAGCATTGTCCTCAGTTGTTGTAGTGCTAGGTTTAGTTTAGCAGGCTGCAGCTTTCCTGAGAGCTCAGTGGAGCTGCTCAGGGCAGTGTGACCGTGTCGCCCTCCCGCAGTCCATTTCGGACGGCTCCGCGGTTTCACTCCAGCAGCTCGCAGCGCTACAACCAGTGACGGCGAAGGAGGCGAGAAGGGTCTCTCAAAAGGGTTTAAGAGGATCCTTTAATAGTTATATCTTGTCCTGGCGACCCTCAGAGGCAGAGAGACCTCGTGATCCGGGTGCAGCGGAGTTTTGTCAGGGGCTCAGGGGTGGTACATGGGTGGGGTTGGGGTACAGGAACCAATAGGGAGAGTCCGAGGGAGGGGCAGGGCTAAGGGCAAGGAACAGAGGGGGAACAACGTGGGATAGGAAAAGCAGTGGGTAAACAGATTGCCACACTCAGTGGCACATTAGATTCCGTGTGGGCAAACCAGAGAAGATAACCACAGAACAGCAAGCATGAATTATTTTATCATCACACCCCGTGGGAAGGGGTACAAAACTGAACTATGTATTCCAAGAAAAAGAACATGGGCAGTGGCTGTGAAAGCAGCAATGTGCTGGCATGAATACAGTGTGTGACCATAATGTTCTGTTACACAAAATGTTGATGGAAACAACGACAAGTCATCCCATTGGAGAAGAAACAGTTATCTTGCCTCCAGTTACCAAGACTCTGTGTGAAAAAAAAATCCAAATTATCAAGGCAGCAATGGAGATAAAAGTTCCAGAAACTTCCTCATTTCTTTTTTTTTTAATTAAAAAAAACCCCAGAGTGTAAGAGATGCTCAGTGGCATTATAGCAGTAACTCAAGGTAGGAGAAAGATTCATATGTCCATGCTGGACAAAATCCTTGTAAACTATGTGCCACTACAAGGGATTCACTCCAGCTCATGGAGCTCGTTTGGAGTAGCTGTCCATGTGTCAGATGAGATCTAGGACTCCTGCCACCTCGACTTGCAACTATTGTGTCCATGGTTTCCTGTCTTTTGGCTCCCAGAATTGCACAACCTAGAACTCAGATCACAAAAATAATCATTCACAGCTTCTCATTCAATTGGTTTACTCAACTGTATATATTTAAAAGGCTGCTGATTAGACAGTCCAATAGCATGTGGGAGTAATTCCAGAGAGCAAAAATATTGCTATTGTCTTCCTGGAAAAATGGGAATGTTAATTTAATTACAATTAATACACAGGTAAACTGTGGGACGTTTTCTACAAGAATTGCATGAAAATGACAAAAAAACCTAGCACAGAGAAGAAAAAACAAACAAAAAAAATAGGTAAACAGAGGCAATTTTTGCTATTATTAAGTTTGTATTTTGTGGGTTAATACACAGCTTTTGCTAAATCACCAAAAACAATGCTGCTCAAAAAACTCATCATTGCTCTGCTCCAGAATCAAGAACTGACCCACAGCCAGCCAGAGCCTCACTCCCAAACCAGCCAACTGGATCACCTTGCCCAGCTGGCCAGACAAAGCACCTTGTCCCAGCCAGGCTGTTTCTCCAGCCGCTCAGCCCCAGCCAGAGACTTAACCCAACCAGCCAGCCAGAGCCCCGTTCCCCAGCTGGTCTGTGAGATCCTCTTGTCATTCAGAGTCACCCAGCCCTGGCTGGCTCAGCAGAGTCTCTTTTCCATGGACAGCTCAAGCCCTTTTCCCCAGCCAGCCAGAGCCTGTTTCTTCAGCTGGTCCGCCAGAGCCGCTCAGCCCCAGCCGACCAGCAAAAGATCCACCCTGCCTGGCCAGTCAGCCAGCCTTGCCCCAGCCAGCCAGATTATCCTGCCTGACCAGCGAGGCACTGAGCTCACCGTGCCCAGCCAGCTGGAACACCCAGCCTGTCCTGCCAGCCAGAGCTCCTCTCTCCAGCCGGGCTGCCAGCCAGAGCAGCGCTTTTCACAGCACAGCATTAGTGTGGGAAACCAGTCACAAGCCCTACCAAAGTCTGTACAGACAACATTGTTTTGCCTTCTGCAATGATTCGTCTTTTTTAGCACTGAGGCCAATCAGATTGGTCAAGCATCATTTAACCTTAATGAATCCATATTGACTATACTTGCTCATCTTGTTTTCACTCATTTTGACCAGAAAGAGCTTCAAAGAAGGCATATTTCATCATTTTCCCAGCAACTGAAGTTGACATGTCTGTGGGTCCCCAAATTGTCCTTCTTCCATTTCTTTCTGCAGGTGTAACATGTACTGTTCTCCTGGAATGTGTTCTTCCCTCATCTCTGGTGTGGGGAAGTTTGCTCTCCTGAGCCCCCAGGTCTGTACTCCACTGCTGCCTCCTCCATGCCCCTCAGGATCTCAATCTCCCTCAATGTCATGCTCTGTACAGCCATGGTTTCCATTAAGAGCCCTCACCAGAACCTTGAGAAGTGTTATCACTCCATATCTCTGTTGGGGTGGCTCAGCCTGCTCTCGGGCTGAAACCATCAAATGTCAGTCACCAGAAGAGATCACTGCGGTCTAGGTTACCTCCCCCTGGGTGGCTCCCAATCCTAAATTACCTCCCCCTGTTCCAGAAAGTTCTCCCTTTTGTAGTTATTAATTGGTTCCCTGTTATGACTCCTGCCTCCCTGTTTTCCCCATTTGTTCTGAAAAATTGTATCCTCCCCTCTGCTTGTACTCCATTGGTTGTTTTCCCTTTCCCTGCTTTGCTCCACCCCCCCATAAAGGGGGCTAGCCCGCGTCTCCTCGGGGCTTTTGCTGGTCCCTGGTCCCTCCTGCAAATAAACCTGTTGGAACTCACACCAGAAGCCCCTCCCGCCTTCTTTGCCTCCGGGCTAACGCCGGCCTGATCCATCGGCTGCCCGACGAGCTTCCTCTGACGAGGAGCCAGCGCACGCATCCATCTCGCGCCGATTCCACTGAGCCGTCCAGGGAGGATGCTGTGGAGGCCAACGCTGCGTCCCCTCTGCCCGAGGGCACGCCGGGGCTTGTGGTGACAAGCCCCCGGTTGCGTTATATCTCCCCATCACAAACCTCTGGTATTTGTGCTGCACAGGTCCCTTAGCTCAGCAAGTGGCATTGTTACAGCTCAGCTGCATTTTGCATTGTTACAGCTTTCTCTGAAGCTGCTGAGACAGTATTTCCCAAAGCCTCTGCAATATTTCCCCTTCAGTTTTCTTGCACCATTATTTTCATCCTGTTTTTCTGAGGGCTTTGTGCTTGTAAACCCCAACTGTACTGTTATGGGTACAGTACCAAAGGTACAGTTCCAAGTTTTTGATGAGTTCCTCAGCTGGCTGAAGCAGGCCAGTGAGCTGCTCTGCCCTGCTTGGAGTGACCTCTCCTGTCTTGTGCTTCTCTGTTGCCAGCCTTCAATTTCCAACCTTTATCCCAGCCCTGTCTTCTCATCACTCAGCCCCAGCCACCTGTTTCTCTCTCTGGTTCTATCACCATCCTCAGACTCTTCCTCCCAGCTCCTGCCTCCTGCACAGCTCCTGCTACCACCCAGCCAGCCTCAGAGGGGCAAAAACAGTATCTCGCCCTTCATTTCCTCAAGGTCTTTTATCCTAGATCTTTAGCTCTGTTCATTTCACGGGAATGAACAATTGCTTTTGGAATGTGGGGACACCAAGGACAAAGCCTCCCCTTCATTATCTTGTTTTTTACATCTCGATTTGTGCTGGCAAAATCCAACCACAGTGCACAACAAAAAAGATAAGCTATTTAATTATTATTTAATAATCTTTTTTTAATTTTGCATATTTGTTTAGCACTATTTAACTTCTTATTTTATCACTATTTAATTCCTTGTTTAATTCATTATAGATAATTACTTTTTTAAATTTTAATTTTTATTATGATTATTATAATTTTATCATTGGATTATTGTCTTCCAATAATATGCACAGTTGGAGCTCAACTGATGTATGGTATTTGCACCTGATCACCACGTTCCAGTGAGCAGTAAAAGCATAATGAACAGCCAAAAGGGAGATTAAATGAATACTTATGAATACAGAATAGCTGTGTCATCCTGCCAGACCCCCATGGAAGGAGTCTGCAACTCACTGAGGACTAAGCATCCCAGTGTCTCAGGAGTTCTACACAGAGGGAGTCATAGAATCATAAAATCATTAAAGCTGGGAAATACCACCAAGATCATCGAGTCCAACCTTTGATTGAACACTGCCATATCAACTAAACCATAGCACTAAGTGCCACATTGAGTCATTTCTTGAACAATTCCAGGGATGGTGACTCCACCTGGGTACCCCAATTCCCAATTCCAATGCTTGAAAAAAGCAGAGTAGAGCTTTGAGGCCCCTTCATATTTCTTGCTTCCCCAGCAGCCTTCCCAGGCATGCCACGTGTCCCATTCCATCCTGCTCCCCTACCACGGCCACACTGATTCTGGGACACTGCAGGAGGCCCTTAAACAGGCAGGAAACCATATTTATAAAAATGAAACACACACACAGAGGATTCTGTCCAGAAGAACAAAATGGTCCTGTCAGGGCGCAGCTCCAGTCACAGGACTGGTGTTTGGGTGTGAGAGGAAGGGCAGGAGGAACAGCACCTATCCCTCTCCTGCAGGGTTTTCTTACTCTTCATTTCCCATTATGGCGAAATAAGTTTGGTGATTAAAAACTGCTTGCAAAAGGTGTTCCCCCAAGCAAATGAAGATGCTGTTAAATGCCTACTTGATGGACAACACTGTAGCTGGTGAAGATATTCCTTGGCTGGGCTCAGCCCATGGAAGAATGGTCATGGTTGTGTGGTGCTCCTAAACGGTCCAACCGTGTCCTCCGCCCAGCAGGACTACCCAGCAAGAGTGCCATGCTATGTTCACAGCTGCATCCTTGCTGGAGCTGATTTGGCTTGGTTGGCTCAAGGGTCTCCATTTCTGCTGAGCATTGTCTGCCTCTATCCAGCCATCCCTTCTTGACAGATGCTCCCACCTCCAAACCAAACCAACCCACAGGATTTTCTTGCCTTATGGCTGAGCGGGCTTTTCCTTACTCCCTGCTTGTGACTGCTGACTGAGGACTTCACCCTCTTAGAGACATGAAGATATGCCTGAAACAGGTACGCACGTGGCCTTCTCGACCTCTGCTTAGATAAGCTTGTGCCACGTAGTGCTTTACCTTCCTTTATCCCTTGCCTTCTTGGTTAGGGATAAGTCTCTTGGATAGTATAGACTGGTGCTACTAAAGGAAATAGCTCAGGTGGTGACAGCTCACACCAGCTGGCAATTCAGACAAGTTTTCCTACTGCCCTTCAGTAGCAAGACCCTGCTAACAGCAACTGCCTGTAATCCCTTGTTCACTGTTAAATTCACTCCTTAGTCTTCTGTATTTCACATCTTTCATGGATAATTACTTCTTCGGTTTAATTACTCATTTTTAATTCCCATGCATCTGAATTGATTCGTGGTCCCCCTGATTTCTGTACCACTCCTCTGCTCTTTGAACTATCATGTCATATGCATTAATGTGTATAGATTGAGAAATAGAATCTTTGTTGTCAAATACAGATAAATCATTCTAGAAACTTACGTCTTTTGGGTTTTTTTCAAAGGTAAATAACTATTCAGGGTATCTTGGTTTTCCAGTATTCTCTAGACATTCCTATTTATATCTCCCCTTGGCAAATCCAGCTACTTACTTTATCTTACTGTCTACAAGAGATATAAATGTCATTTTTGCAGCATCCTCACCCTGCAATAGGTTTGCAGCTGGCTAGTTGATGACCATCAGACCCTGAAAAGTGCAACCAGCAAAGGTACACTTCCAAGTTTTTGATGAGTTCCTCAGCTGGCTGAAGCAGGCCAGTGAGCTGCTCTGCCCTGCTTGGAGTGACCTCTCCTGTCTTGTGCTTCTCTGTTGCCAGCCTTCAATTTCCAACCTTTATCCCAGCCCTGTCTTCTCATCACTCAGCCCCAGCCACCTGTTTCTCTCTCTGGTTCTATCACCATCCTCAGGCTCTTCCTCCCAGCTCCTGCCTCCTGCACAGCTCCTGCTACCACCCAGCCAGCCTCAGAGGGGCAAAAACAGTATCTCACCCTTCATTTCCTCAAGGTCTTTAATCCTAGATCTTTAGCTCTGTACAACTGGCCTTCTCTGATGCGTGATCATGACTCACCATTTCAGCATCTGACTCCTCCCTTCCTGCCAGTTGTAACTGTTGGACTCAGCAGTTAGTGGCTCTCCCAGCCACAGCCCACCTCATAGGTCTGCTCCCAAATCCCTTTTTAATTTTTAACATCTAAGTCTGTAGCTCTTCCTTATTTAGAATTGCTGTGCACTAACTTAGCAATTCAGAGAAGTCATTATTTTATTAACCTTATCTATAACCTACCTCACAAAGACAAGCTCTGGTATGCTGGGTTATTATATTTTTCTCAATCAATATATTGAATTTTTTATTTAACAGAGAGCTGTGGCAAGATCAAACAGGAAAACAACACAAGCTTTCTATTTAAGATTTATGCTTAAACGACAAGACTCATATCTCTCATTATCCAAGAGCTTTCCCTCTTAGCAATTATTCTAAATTATGTTCTTTCTTTCACAAAGGGCATTTGAGATGCTTAATATCTCTGTATCTAGAGAAGCAAAACTGCAAGACCTTAACAAATGTAAGGGTGTGATATATAACCAGGAGAAAGCAATCTAGGGTGCAGTCCCTTTATCAGATGATAGAATGGAGCTGCAGCCTCTACATTAAATCACAGACAAGACATGCCACAACTGTTAAGGTATATTGGTAAAGATATGGCCACAGAACATAACTGCAGCCATGTGAAATGCATAAGCCAAGTCTTGTCCACGTGTAACACACCCAGCACTTCTACAGGGGTTCAATAATCCAGCTACCATTGAAACAGGATGAAGAAAAATACCTTAGATGAGGGTGTTAGAGGACTCAGAGCAATTGATGGTTGAAGGGAAACTGTTATCAGTTTTACCTGGAGAAATATTATTTGATCAGTGCTACCATCTTGAAAGGAGATATGTGATAGAGGGATCAGAAATACATCTTGGAAAATATGTCTGCTTCACTTCTATTTCAGATAAGCATTCCTTGTTCAGGATTTTTTGAGGGTTTTTTCGTTTAGTTTTTGTTAATATTAATCTAACACCAGCTATACTGAAGGGTCAAAAATTTCTTCATATACATTGTTTCAGCATTGAAATATATCCACCTTGAAAACACTTTGTCCAGGCTTCAGAATGTGACCAGGGAAACCATTTGGAGATAAAACCTAACATGCAGAACGCAGATCAGAGCTAGTTTATTAAAAGACAGATGGAAGTAATTCCTAAAAAAACCCAAGAGTTCAGGAAGTGTTCCATTTGAACACTGTATTTGCCCTGAAAAGCAGAGAGCATGCTGGATTAGACAGCAATAAAATGTTTACTCTTTGACATTTTTTTTAGTAGACAGAAGGTGGCAATTTCTTAGATATTTTTTGTGTCAGTTTTCTGAGATTTTCCAAAAGCTTTCCCGATATGCTTTTGGTAAAATTTTCACTTAAGAACATAAGGAGTTACCATATTGGATCAGATTTGTGATCCATCTGGTCTGGTAGTCTGTCTACAATAGCAAATAGTACCAGACATGTCAGAAGAAGGTGCAAAAACCCCACAGTTGACAGAGGTCGTTTCATGCTTTCCCTAATAGTCAGGGCAGAGTAAAAGGATTTTTAAACTCTTAAAATAATTTGTCTGCATTAAATAATTCTGGATATCTTTATTGTTGCTGAAAATGGTCAGTCCTTTCACGTCCTTCTAAATGGCTTCCAGAATGGCTTCCATTGTCCAGTATATTTAACACCCAAACAATACTGGAAAAACTACTTTCTTTCTTAATTTTAGATTTGTGGCCTTCTATTTTCGTTAACTGATGATTATATCAGTCAGTGTCTCACTGCATCATTGAATGTCTTAAAACAGATGGACTCTCTCTCACCCTTTCTATTCCAGGCATTGCTTTGTGTTCATTCTCTCACTCATCCTCTTTTTACCTTTCCAGAGCAGAAAAGCCCAGACCTTTCTGCCCTTTTTGGAGTGATATTTTTCCCTGTGTCTGATAATTGTCTCCATGCTTTGAGGGGGCAAATTGCAGCAGGAGGTCCACTCGACACAAAGTGCAGCTCAAGGAAAAGACAGGACAGGAGCAGACTGGTCACATAAGAGCACAGTGTTTGTTTTGCAGGAAGCTGGGTAAGAGGCATAGGATATGAACTCAATTCTGTCCTACAGAAAGTAGAAAAAAGAAGTCAAGGTGAGGTGGTGAACAGTCTCCAAGAGGAGCTACATGAGGTATCCTAACCTCTACTGCTGTGTCATCCGCCTTGGCTGGAAACACAGTAAAACCAGCCCAGATGATTTCAGGAATGCAAAACTTTTCCAGCAGTACTGACCAAGGACTGAAAGGAAAATATGAATGTCATCTCAATCATGGGAGAGCCTAAAAACCAAAAGCTTGGGTTAGAGGCTGTTCAGAATGAGCAAGTTCTGAATCTTATTCTTGACTGTGATTACTGCTGTGTGTTTCTTGAGCTACTTTCTCACCAGAGGAATAAATTTTTGGATTCAGAACTCTTAAACAAATCCTGTCATTGACAGTAAAGACCAAATCTCCTGATTTTACCAATGTCACTGTATTTCTGCCAGCTCAGATAAATTCTTCCAAGCTGCTCCCAGTACCACTGCTCAGCACCCATGTATTGAAAGCAACTTTAAATAATGTTACAAGGCCATGCACAGAAGAGATGCCAATGCAAAATAACTTCGGGAGGCAAATTTGAATTCCTCTCTCATTTCTTCTTAAACTGAAGAATGAGACTAAATTTTTGAAAGAAGACTCAAATGTTCCCTATGGGACCAATTGTTTCTTTGGCGGGCAGATGTAGGAAATGTTGCCACTTTTGTTTTTATACAGTTTTCACAAGTGTAACCAAAGGACTTTGGTAACATGAACTGAGGAAATAAATTACAGAGCATAGAAGAGAAAGAATTCCATTCCTATGTGTATTTACTTGCTCAAAAGTAAAATGACACAAGCAAATTAAGATCCACTAAATATTAATTCATTCAGAGGAAGGACTGTAGAATGAGTAATGGATAGTGGATAGCAGAAACACTGATAATATCTGTAAAATATCATCTTTTGACTGTACAATTCTGAATTGCCATTAGTTTTAATTATTAGATTTAATACATACAAGTTAATTTCAATACAACATAGGGAAAGATACAAAAGTCCTTTTACAATTAGTGCATATTAACAGTACAGTTCATATGTATTCATTCAGGCTTTTGAAATAAAATATGTCAAAAAATCCAGTTTAAATGCCTTAGTTGTTAGGATGCTAGTGAGATGTAGAGTTTAGCAGGATCCTGGAAGGTTATTAACACTGATGTAGATAAAATCCATCACAAGGGCTTATAGTATGGCTAGACAGTTGGGTTCTAAAGAGTGTCAAACCTAAGGGTTACAAAAGTTTTTGAAAAATACAGCTTTGCTTCTGAAACAAAATTTCAAGTTAAATAAAAATTTAGTTTGTTTTTATTCTGTTGCACAAAGGTTTCAATGTAATAACACCGAAAATCACCTTTATTGATCCTTTATTTTCCTTCTATTTACTTCTATACTACTGATTTTAGATGTGAGTTGGAACTTTTTTTAAAATGTAATAAGTAGTGTGTTTGTAGTTGATCATTTACTGATATAGAATTATAAATCACGTTCAGTTTTATTATTGTTTTGGTAACTGATAAGACTTGTTTTACCACTGCTCACTGATAGGTTTAAATTACCTGCAATTTAGTCAGCACTTTAGTGCAAAGTTCTTTAAAACAAAGGTGTGAAAAAAACCCACTGAAATAATGTAAAATGTAATGTGGTGGAGGACTACTACCAACAGTAGATGTTTATGCCTATAGGCATTAGAAGTAAGAAAAGAAGAGTGGTATCTTCTGTGTGTGTGAAGGAGAAAGATACCAAAACACTGCACACACAAAATGCGTGTTTACACGTGACATGGGAGACTTCATTTGAAAAATTATCTACAAGATTTTGATACCAGGAAAGCTGTGTGATGTCCATTTGTGCAATCACTGGGGGTTTGTTTGCTTGTTTTACTATTTGACCTTCCTTGTTCAGTTCACAGGCTACCTGTTCAGTTCACAGGCCAAATTCACTACTCTTTGAGGTTTTGTGTCTTCTTACTAGGTTTATAAAATGAGATCTTCATTATGCACTCTTTTCAAACACAAAACAATGTTCATTTTTGTTCATTTAATTAATTTATTAATTAACCTAGAGTCTTGTTTCAATGAACTTGCTCTTCCATCTGTTAGTGTTCACAATAATTTTAAATCCATTTTTGCAATACCTCTCCAAGCTGCCAGCCAGAGGGGGCTTATGTCCATTTTACAGATGGTCAGCTGAGTTACTGAGAGTTGAAAGTTTCCATCCATTTTTGACACCCCTACGGCTTTATTTTGTGGAGTATTTAACATTATGTTAAATGTTTTACCTAGAGTTATAGTTAACATTATAGTTAAAGTTCAGCTTGCACCAACTTTATTTTACTGCTGTGTGCTCTTTGTTTTTGCAGGTTAGATTTCAAGCTGTCAGACAGACAAGAAACAGGAAAAACACAACTAGTGTGAAAAATTGAAAATACGAGGCAAAAAATAAATTTCTTGTTTAAAATAATTTTCCACTCTCACTCTGAACTTCCCCAAATGAAAACCTTTCCACTCAAATGCCTGGGTGCAAACTCATGTAACAGGACATGCTGGTCAACTTGAATAGTACAGAGAGTTTCCTGCCCTTGCCCCAACACACTTTCTTTAATATCAGCATTCCTGACAGGTTTCTGCAGTCAGCGGATGTTGCTGCAGTGTCAGGGATTTTGTTAGGCGGAAGGTACTGAATACAAAAGGTTAATTCTAGTAATTAGTTGATGATAGATTAGGACCATGAAAAGCTGCAGAGAACATCAATATAAACATTGAAGAATGTCCCCAGGGCCATTTAATCTAATTCAGGAGTCAGAGCAATAGCTGAAGTAAAGGAAACCCTGGCACCAAAAGTTGACGAAGTAGAGACAGCAGAGCCAAGGTCTGATGGGCTGTTTTGGTCCAGAGATTTAGAGTGACTGAACCAAAGACAGCAGCAGATAATGGACTAGTGGATTGTAAAATATTAAACCAAAATACACTACAGGACAAATCTATGAGGAAATGCCACTACATTTTGATTAAAAGCTCTTGCATAATTAGGTTATGTAGCATGCTGTATAGATTGCCTCTGGAGCACCATCCTGCCTGCCTTCCATCTGTGTTCCGTTCAATACTGATGGAGCCGAGTTGGACTTTGATTTCATCAATCTAATCTGTATTGTGCCTTAGTTTTGGCTTTCCTGCCATTGATCTTATTGCCTTTGCATCACACAGAACATCTTTTTTCAGGTTGAAGCCCAGTGGTATAACAGTGAATGTGCCATTGCAGAGACTCATATGACTGGCAGAAACTCAAATATGTCACCTCAGAAACAAAAATAGCTTCAGTTCAGCTATTATCTGGGGAGTGGGGAGCTCTACCTTGAATGAATTCCCATTAATGTAAATATTTCAAAGTACCAATTCAAACAATCTAGTGTGAGAAGGGGGAAATCAAACATTTTGGTTTATCAAATTATTTCATTGGTTTTTACGTAAATGACATTTTTGTGCAGAAATTGTTATTTTTCTGCCTATTTCAAGAAATTAATTTTTTTTTAATATTGACTATGCTTTAGAGGTTCCAAATGTAAGGCTATTATTTTTAATAAGCATTTTTCTCTCCTTTTATGCCTCTGTTTTATTTTTATGACCTTTCCTCAGCCCTATTGATTCCCCTATTTCTGTATTTTCTCTGTACTTGGGACTTTCTGGGCACAGAAATTATGCGTGAATATAGATAAATTTGGGGGCAATATTTTGTGTTCTTTAAGCTGGATTAGAATTTACTCCCTTAGAAACTGGTAAAAATGTCTATCATTGGTGAGAGCAATGTGTGGACTGCAGGCAACCAAGAGTTGCCTATATGCCAGTGAGTAACTCCCCCTCTTCCTTTTTGGTTGTAGCCTGGAGGGGGTCAGCCTCTGTCAGCAAGTAATGACAGGACAAGAGGACGTGGACCTCATGCTGCACCAGGGAAGGCTGAGGTTGGACATGAGGAGGAATTTCTTCACAGAAACTTGTTAAGCGTGGGAACGGGCTGCCCAGGGAGCTGGGGGAGTCACCATCCCTGGAGGTGCTCAAGAAATTACTGGGCGTAGCACTCGGTGCCGTGGTCTGTCTGACGAGGGGTGATTGGTCAAAGGTTGGATTCGATGATCCCAGAGGTGTTTTCCAACCTAAATGATTCTGTGGTTCTGAGAAATATCCTTTAAGGATGCCGAAGAGGGATGCCGAGGAGTACGAGGTCGCTGTGTTTTACCCCATGGGATGAGCAGCCAGCTAACACACGGTGGCGAGGGGATGCGCTGGCAGTGGCCCCGTCGGACCCGAACCGCCCGGCCGGGCCCCGCCACATTCCCGGGTGGTTCTTCGGGCGCTGCATCCAGTGCTGCATGCAGCGCACGGAGCCCGCCAGCACTGCAGGTCCTTCCCGGCGCTCCGCGGCGGCTCCTCCGCTTGTCCCCTGCGGGTCGCGCCCCGGCACCCGCCTCCATCCACACCGCTCCCCGGCACACCATCCCCGGCACCCGCCTCCATCCACACCGCTCCCCGGCACACCATCCCCGGCACCCGCCTCCATCCACACCGCTCCCCGGCACACCATCCCCGGCACCCGCCTCCATCCACACCGCTCCCCGGCACACCATCCCCGGCACCCGCCTCCATCCACACCGCTCCCCGGCACACCATCCCCGGCACCCGCCTCCATCCACACCGCTCCCCGGCACACCATCCCCGGCACCCGCCTCCATCCACACCGCTCCCCGGCACACCATCCCCGGCACCCTGTCCCCGCACGCCTCCGCACACGGCACGGCGCCGCCCCACAGCACACACCATCCTCCAGCACACCATCCCCGTCCCGGCCGTCCCCGCACGCCGGCCCCGCCGGGCACGGACGGAGACTCCCCTTGCGTCCCTCCGCCGCCGGGGAGCGCTGCGAGCTCGGCCCGGAGGCTGCGGCAGCGCCGGGGCGCGGTCGGCGGCAGCGTCCGTGGCTCCGCTCCTCCCCGTTTCTCGCTGCTGCTCCCGCGGCCGCTGGCGGCAGAACGGCTTTGCTGCTGTCCAGGGCTGCGCGGACGCGCTCGCACACGTTCCCCGGGTGCGCTTTAATTACCCTGGAACTGTCGATCTAACGAGAATTTAGCTCTGAGGCTTTGGTGCTTTTGGTTCAAAGCTGGAAAGGCATTTGCCTACAGAAAGTTTCGGCTTTTCTTGGGGCCACTAACTGCTCTAATCACACCTCTGCCTACAGACTTGCCTCTGCTTTTCCCAGACGTTAGCCGAGCTGGTTCCTGGGGTGAGGAGCATGTACTGGAAGGGCAGATATTGGTGATGAGGTTGTAGCCGCCCTGCCTTCAAGAGGGAGCAGGTTGCCTGCCCACCTTGGGAACAGCAGCCGTTGCGTCCTTGGGCAATTTCTCAGAGTTCATATCTCCATAAGGCTGCTTCAATTTAAATTAAAAGGTACTCTATTTTCAGTGGATAATTTCAGCATGGGATCTGCAGCATTCGGACTAGATTGTTGAGCCAGACAAGTGCAAACTCCTCATGTAGGCAAGATCACAAAAAATTATGTGTGTGCAACTGACCTTGATAATCACAGCCAAATGGTTTGTGCCTTTGGTGTAACTCAGCCCTTGGAGCTTTTGGCTTGATTGTCTAAGCAAATTAGGATTAAGTGATAGGGCTGTGTGCTTATGTGTGTGTATATATATAAACACCTGTCTGTGTCTTCCACCCTCTGTCCAATTCTGACCAATTCAGGTGATCGATCAGAGATGTCAATGTGAATCATTTTAGGAATGTTTTGTGGAGATAGATAGTCTGATATAGAAAGAGGCTGCGCTAGTCTGCAGCTCAGGAAAAGCCTGAAGCTACCATCCCGGTTACTGTCTTATTATACAACAGAGAACCCACACCTTGCAACGTTAATCCTTAGAAAACCAGGCTGAGTTGGTCCTGCTGCTCTCATCATTATTATTTGTTTTTCCTACTTCTCATCTATGAGAGAGCTTAGAAACTCAGAACTCAAATCCTTGAGAGAATAAACACATCAGAAGCAAGAGCACTATGATGCTTCTGGTTACCTGCAGATCAGGCGGTGGTATCTGACTCCAGACACAACCTGAACTCAGCAAGGCAGGAGAGAGGTTAGCTCAGAAACACAGCAGGAACTAACAAGAGGAAAATATATAATATCTTGCCAGTCATCAGACTGCCATGTCTGAGCTTGGAAAAATGATAGATCTCAGAGAGCTGGTCATTGAAAAATGCTGTGACTCCCCTCACTGAGATGGATTCTCATTATAGATTCTCATTATATATGTGGAGGCATTATGTACAGCTGTGGCAATCTTCCTTCTTGTGTCCTAAGTGATAACAGTTTGGAAGATTTAAAAAATTAAACATGTAAGTTTAAAGATATTAAAGATTAAATAATTTACTATTAAATAAAACTGATTGTAAAGAATATATTAAAATACAGGAGAAAAAAAATAGAAGCTCTAAACACAACCAAATTGTTTTTCAAGACTAGCTGTATTTTAGGCAAGACAGAGCTAGGCAAAAAGATAGTTTTCTCAAGAGTTCTTAAATGACCTGGAATTTCTTTTTAAAACACAACTTTCGCCTTTCCGAGCCCACTGTTAAGTCTATGTCAGCAATACTTCTCCTTTGAGAATTCAGGGCCTACATCATGTGGATTCTCAAGAGAAAGTAATCAGCTCTACCCTGCTGCAGGGCAGAGGGAAAATCCCTTTCTCCAGGTCTTGGAGAAGGTAGATCCCATTATCAGGCTGGGGAATCATGTCATGTGTGGGTTATCCATGCTGGGAAGGGGCACACCAAGTTTCCTGAGGCTCGTTGGGCATTGTGGACTAATTCCTAGCGACCTTTTTTTATTAAGATTCCAACTCTGTTATTAGTAGGGTTTGCAAGGTAGAATTTCCCAGCAGCCTTGTAATTTCAGGCTTTGTTGCAGTAGAATATCCATGCCTAGGGAGCAGCAGCTGCCTGCAGCAGACAGCTACAGAGCCTGCCTTACACCAGCTGTGATTTGATGCTCCCATTATCACTGCTGTCTGCTGCTGCAGAACAGCCTTTGGTTTCCATCAGATTCCACACAGAGACAAGGCTTGTGCAGCCTCACTGTCATCACCACCCTTTCAAACCCTTTAAGGCCTAACAGAGAAATGTCACAGATAGAGTTACATCTTAAAAATCTTGTGTCCCACAGGTTTCCTGCAAACTGGTGAGCAGATACTGCTTTATTGTTCAGTGACATGAAGCTGTTCCTCTTTCTGGTAGACATGCCAGGCCACTGAGTGAGTAGCATGCCTAGACTTTGAATCAGACACAGTATATAAGGTATCTTGCCTAGCTTTCATGTAAAACACTCAGAATAGGAACATTACAAGAGAGATACAGAAGGCACGAAAGCTGAGATGAGTGTAGCAGGAGGCCTCAGGCAACACAGGAGGGAGCTAAATGTCTTAGCTGACTTAGGAGAGCACAGGAGAAAGTGGAGTAGAGAGGTGGTTACCAGGGCGGGGGGGAAAAAGAGAACCTGGGAACCCTCCAGCATTGGCTTTATGGGATAAGAAGATGAAACCAATACAGAAAATAGAAATAATCCACAAAACATGGGGGGAAAAAATGGAAGAGCGGAGGCTTTCTATGTCTTGCTACCCACAGAACCGACTCGTGCAGATCCCCCATAACAGAGGATCAGTGGGGCACTTAAAAAAAATGTGGGAATACCTGATAAAGCGCCAAAGAACAGACTGTTAACTCCTGTAAAGAAAAGCAATAGAGTACATCCCAGGAGAGTAGAAGTGCCCATGGATGATAGGAATAGACAATGCTCACTTGTGTAAATGGAGTTTTAATAGATATTTGGTTGCTATGGATTTTATGCAGGTGATCTAGTTCCTTTTCCATTTTTGCTCACATTGCCAGCTTTACTGTGGCAGTCACTGTGGAAAGAAATGTTGTTCTGCTTTAGGAACATCAGAATGCAGGGACAGAGTACAATCATTCCACTGTCCTACAGAAGCCTTCTGGTAGGAACCCTTTTTTGCTTCCACATCATCAGGTGGCTCAGTTCCCCTTCCCTCTGAGCACCAAATGCTGGCATAGGGGAGCACAGGAGGAGAAGCAGTATCGCTTGGCTTGTTCTGTTGGTGATGTGCCAGTAAATCCCACCTAGTTCAGGAGCTAATGTGAGGGTAATAGGCCAAGCTGGTACCTGAGGGCTTCCCATTTCACGCTAGTCACAGTCTTGGCAGCCTGTGGCTTCTATGTAAGAGGTAGCAGTGAAAGCTCAAGCACCTTTTCTTGCTCATCTCAAACACGAGTGCTGATGAAGGGGCTCACCTGAGCAAGGCTGTGGGGAGGAGAGAAGAGGGCTTTGCACAGTGGTTTTATATGTTCATATAGCACTCTGAAAGCCTCAGGGATAAAGCATCGCACTCCTCAACCTGAAGCACCATAGTGCAGAAAGACGTATTTCTTACGTGACATGAATAAGAAATACAAATTTCCTATGAAATACAAATGTCTTTTGTGCCTAATGAGTAAGGCATAAGATCATACAATTATAGAATATGCTGGAAGGGGCCCACAAGGATCATCAGTTCAGCTCCTGGCCCTGCACAGGACAGCCCCAAGAATCACACCACATACCTGAGAGCGTTGTCCAAACGCTTGTTTGATGTGGCCATGATTTTTTTACTATTAATATCACGGGGTTTTTTTACTATTACTGTAATGACTAAAGGCAAAGGAGCTGTTTATTAAAGGCAAAGATGGTTTTGGGTTTGGGCTTGTAATACTTTGTGATTAGTATTTTTTTCCCAAGGCTGCTTTTGTGAAAGCAAGCCAAACCAAAGACGGTCTAAGGATACGTCAATCACTGCTCTGTTGAATCCCAGGATCTCCCGGCATTTCAGGTCACAGTTTGGGAGACAATTAGGAATCCCAGCCCTGTGGAAACGGTTGATGCAACTGCAGGTAGGAGTGTGGCAATGCAGATTGTAATTGGGAAAGGCACCGGCGGGGGTCAGTGTCTCCCAGGGACAGCTCTCCCCGTCCCGCGGCACAGACGGTGCCCACCGCAGCCCTTCCCTGCTCCGCCTAAAGACGCGTCTGCGGCTCCCACCTGCCTGCTGCTCCCCGCTTAACTTCATTTCGCTTCTCCCCATCGTTTCAGGGATCTGAGCATAAGCTGTTCAGCCTTGATACTCAGCCTGGTCACAACCGAAGTGCTGCTGGATCTGTCCAAGAACAAAACTTTCCTGAACCTTTGGGATGGAATGCAGGTTTCAGGTGTCTCCAGAGTCAGGCAGCACATGAATGTGGCTGTTTCAGGTTAGCTATATGCCTCTCATCCTGTGTGAATGCAACGAAGATCAGCCCCTTTGCACGGTATTCTTTAGGCAAAGACTGAGTTTTAAGATTCCACCAAAAGCCAGACCAATTTTACAAAGGATGTAAGCGAGGCCATGTTGCAACACTGAAACCAAGCCAGAAACCCAGATATTTGGTTAGGAGGGAAAATCACATGGTTAAAACCTAATTGTTGTCTTATCCAGTTTGCTAAACGCCTGTCAATATTTGTTCTGTTTCTCCTGCATGTGTTTGTGCCTGCAGTATCAGAAGTGTCAGGAGAGCTGGACTTTCAGTTTCACATGGACTTTGAGTGAAAGGGAGAAAAGTTCCCTGCTTTTGTACACACTACAAGTGCAAGATGTCCCTTCAAAGGTACATAGCAAGGTACTAAAATATGTAAAGGTAATTGCCAGCAGAGTCTGGCTGCCTGGCTGGGGACAGCTGCTTTAGAGACACCTAAACTCTCACAAGCACATGGAGAGCCCAGAGGAGAAGGAAATGGATGACAGCAGCTGGATGAAGCATGGCTAAGAAGGGAAAGGCTGGAAAATTCAAGCTGTTTAGGCCAGAGAGGAGACGTGTGAGGAGAGACCGTGTTGCAAAGGAGGAGATGAGTCTTTTCTGCTGCATGGACGCAGGCTTGAACTGCAAGTAGAAGTTGGACTAGAAAAGGTTTTCCATGGAAAGCAGGGAGGTGTGTTGGGATGTACTGAAAGGCTATAAAAAAAATCCAGAGCTCAAACTGGAAAAAAAAGGTTAGACAAATGTTTGTGGCATAGTTAATCCTGCTTTGGCCAGCAGGAGGGCAACAGACCCTCTCAAAGTCCTTCCTGGCCTGTTTCTATCATCCATTGATAAGACATAAATCCTATGAGTTTCATAACTCAGGATATATTGACAGCAAAAATAGTTTTAATCAATGAAGCTTTGTGTTTTGTTTTCTTTTCTTTCTTGCTTAGATGGGTTTCTTTTAAGGGTTAAGCTTTCTAAAGTATTCAGTCAATTTACTTCCTAGACAAGTGAGTGGAATTCTTCATGCATCTGGGTGTTAGTGGGAATTCCTCATTATGTGCTGCTGAGGTGTGTGTTTACACATTTATTTCAAAAGACTGTCTGAAAGGTAAGAACAAACCCAAAAATCTTCCTTTCTGTCCCCACAACTTACACATGCATATATTCCAAAGAAGACAAAGAGATTGGGAGATAATATCATGAAATAAAGCCTGTGTCATTCCTTTTTCTTCTATAAGGGATGCCCACTGCTGAAATCATTTTCCTTGGCTACCTCTTGAGCAGGGTTGGATGATGGGAAAGCTGTAGAGCACAGATCTCTTGCATGCAACTGAGTTGAAATCCAGCACAGCTGCAACATGAGAGGTTTGCGGTCACAGTTGCTCATCTTTTGACCATTTTTCTTGTCCTGTTCTGTACAGAAGTTGGTTAGGCAGAGATTAGGTAGAATAATCCTTCTTACCTACATGCTTCAAAATTTTGTCTATCACAGACACAAGATCCTGGCACTGCTATAATGAAAAGAGAGGCTCTGCTACTTCTCCTTCTCTATTCCTGCACTTAGCTGCAGATCAGAAATAAGGCAGCTTCCTCTAGGTGACCAAGATTTAATTTTGCAATTTTCCATTGCAAAATTCTTACACTTATTTTACCACTCTGGAAGTACAAGATTCACAAAGAGTGTTCTGCATATCATCTTCGCAGACAAGTGAGAATCCTTAAATGGAAAAAAACCCACATTAATTTTGGAAAAAAACAATGAGACTGGATGTTTAGTTGAAATCTACCAGGCCAACTGACATTCATCCCAGCACAGATACAGTAAAATGCCATGCACAGGTATGGGAAACAGATTAGGAGGACCCAAGATGGGAATGAGAGGGAGAGTCATTTCCCTTGTGGGTAAAAGTCAGAGTTGTCTTTGACTCTCTCAAAACTGGTGATATGAGAATTCCTTCATCCCTCCCTCTCTCATCAAGGAATGTGTAATAAGTAAATTTTTAATGAAGTGGATTAATTGTTCTGGCCTCCTTGCAAAGTGCTGTGAGTGTCAGTACTACAAAATCCTAGATTAAAAAAATATAAGGAATAGCTACATTTTATTAGGAAAAAAGTGTCTCTTCACTTAGTACTATATAAAACAAAAAGACAAACAGGCAGAAGGGTTTCTGATTTGTCTCTGGGCTTTTGATTAGAGGTTACTAAACAACACTAGGCCTGATCTTAGCCCTGCATTCCTCTTTGGAATGCAGTGTCTGTTAACACTCAGGTCAAAACAGGGCTTATGTATACATTCTGCTGACATCAAAGGCATGCATTGGTGCAAATGAAACAGTACTTCCCTGATTTTCAGGGAGAGGTTAACCCAAACACACTTTATTGAGCATGGTTTGGTGGGTGCAGCTATCACCCTGCCCAATACTGGCATGCATTTCATTTCAACATCTGTATTTCCCTCCTTTTGTTCTTCTTTCTTGCCTGCTTCCTCCCATCCCATGCCCCACAGCCTCTGTGTTCCTGTTAGTGATGTTCATTCCTGTTCATTCCTCAGTTACAAGGCCTACTAGGATATGTCCTCATAGAAATACTAATGCAAGAATTACTTGGATGAATTACACTGAAATAATGTGAGACTTACTCAGGTGTTTTCCCTAAACACTTTTCCCAGGCAGTATTCCACCACCTGAATGACGCTGCTCTCAGCCACAGCTCACTAACCTGCCCCAAGGCCTGGGAAAAAAAAACCCCAATCAGCACAGCAAGGTGCCCCTTTGGGGTTTGGAAGAGCACAAAACAACTTCAGTGCAGACAGTCTTCTAGAGTTGTTCAGAAGGAAACATCCTCCCACAGCTCGTTGGGATCCCAGGGCAATTCACCCTAATGGAGTGGAATAGCCATGGGATATATCCCCAGAAACCCCAGCAAGTGCTGACACGGTAACTCCTGTAGTGCTTTTCGAGTGGCTGCCCTCACCAGTTACATAAATTAACTCAGCAAAAACTGCTCATATAGAGAGAAAATCCCTCCTGACAGAATTCTTATGACCACTAAGATCATTTCTCAGGACTCACCTTTCCTAATATACCTCTGTAAAATGAGCAGCTGAGAAGAGGAGAAGGTATACATTATCTGTTTGTGATACCTTACAAATGTCGGTGTGTTCAGTATGACAGAGCTGGCTGTTGGTGACTGCTCTTTCCTATGCCAAATGTGTGCTGCTAGTGACCTGTATAAAACACACTGAATTCAAAACAATTTATAATCATTCCATAAAGTTCTATTGCCATCTGTAGAACAGCTCTTTGCAATTTAACAAAGAGAAAGTCCATGGGCTAGAAAAGTGCCCCCTCACTGCTAATAAATTTGGATTAGATGCATACGATTTAATTAACTCAATTTCATAAAGCTGCGTTCTGGTTTTTGCTTGTGCAGCTTGCATGCCAGAGAAAAACACTGGCAGGCTCCCAAATAATAAGCAAATACAGAATATTCCAAGGTTGGTCTTGTGCCACCACCAGAGCAGGGATAGCTAAATCTGCAATAGAAACATCTGCAAACCGCTGGAGGAGAAAAGTAATGCCAGGGCAAAACCCTTTAAATAAAATCCCAGGATCACAGGTCCCACTGCAGAGCTGTGGCTTGAGAGGTGGGGGAGATGAAGAGAGTGTTCAGCTGTCTGGGCAAAGCAAAAAACAGGACTTTTCAACAAATCTGTTATGTTCTTCTACAAAGAAAATAAGGCTTGTTTTCTTCTGGTATTGTTCTCAGGACAGCTATATTTGTCAACATGTTTGTCAATGTATTTGTCAAATTGCTTTTATTCATTTGCTTGTAATTCAGCCTGAAGTATACATCCAACATGGAAAAATGGAATGGAAAAATCAGAGCTTTGATAACTTACTTTTGGTAAAGTTAGACAAAACAATAGTCAGGAATTTAGAGGGTAATTGTGAATAACCTTAACTAAACTTAACCATGACTGCTTCTGCCTATATCAGCATTCTTCTCTATTAGTTTTTAGTAAACTAGTTTTCATTTACAAATTTTAAACACTGGAATAAATACAAAAGAAAAGCTTTTAGACTGACCACACTTTCAGGTGAAAGTACAACGAGGTAGTATTTAGTCTTTGCTCTGAAAATAGCTATTCTGGTATAAACCATTTTATACTAATAGTGAATTCAGATTGGAAATACGTGCTGGTTTAATTATGCTATAATAAATGTGCTCAATACAGATTATAATAAATACAGTATAACTGGGAAGATAGCACTTTTTAAATTACATTGATATTTGCATTTTTCTGTCACAAAAAGAGGATCATACACACATTCCATGGTGTCAGATGAGTGACTCTGGTCTGATTGCAGCAAATACAAGGTACTGTCTTGTGTTTAAAGTTACACCAAGTCATATCACTTCAACTTTACCAGGGACTAAAAGCATTCATGTGGGTTGTTTTCATGGCTCACTTGGTCCATAGTAACTTGCTAAGCCATGATGATTCAGTTATGAATTTGAGCTTGAAGGGAAATGTTTCAGAGTACTCTAATAATGGTGCTGCAGCTGTGAGAATACAAGGATAGGTTTTATATTAACAAAAACACTAACAAATAGCACCATCATCTAGACCAGGCCTGGAAGAGCATGTTAAACAGTGAGTGTGAAATAATGCTCAAATAAATGAGGACAAATAAAGAGAATCAGTGCTGGTTAGGGTACAGCTGATGATCAGCCTGGAAAGCAGCACTGTTCCTTAGTGCTCACGTGAATGTTTCACTTTAAGCCAGAGAACGATGAGTTTTGGTTGAGGGAAGTGCCCTCATTTGGGAATGCACTTCAGCATGTACTTGGATTTCACTAAAAGCACTAGGATTCAAGTTTGAGCTTAAAACTAAACGTATGCCTACATGTTTTCCAGCATGGGGGACACTGATTTAAAGGCTGCAAACCATGCAAGATAACCTCTTTTGAAAGCCACCGAGGCAGTGCTGAAGAAGGAAATAAAATTAAAACTTCAAAACCAAGGAAGTATTTGGGTCATTATGTTTCAAGTTGAAAATTGTGAGTCCTCAAAGTAGAGAATCACAGCGAGATGACACATGAATGACAGAAACTCGTTAATGTCAACAAAGATGAATCACCTCTGGACCAGGAGGAGGGGCAGAAAGGAGTAGGATTGGCCGAAGGTAACCTAATATTGATTAGCATGGCAGAAATCACAGGGCTGGGAGAGGATCATATGATGTCAGACGGCTTTTGTATGATGGACTAGTCACTAATCAGAGCACGGGCAGAAATGCATTGGTTATACAATTGAAAGTTGACAAATGAACAAGTTATTGTGCAGCTGCAAGCTCTCCAAAGAGGGGTGCTAGCTTTGGGAACTGTGGCCTAGCACCCCTCTCTGTGCAGAGCAGCATTAAAGGCTGGAAGGTGGATGTCAGCTCCATGTGCTCATTGGCTCCTGCACTCTGAGAACAGACCTTACCCCTCTTTGAGAGTTAACAAAGTGATGTCACAGAGATCTGCTGCAGCATCTCAATGAAATTATATGAATTGTATGAATTAATCCCAAGGTATTTTTTGATGATACAGTTTGTCTACTGCTTGTTATGGTTTTTTAACCCAAGAACTGGGTAAATTTGATAAATTTTTTAATTTGGGATTGGAAAAAGGACGTGGGATCTTGCCAGTGCTCTGAGCATCTTACTTTCCCCATTGAACCTCACATGTAAACTATCCTGGTTATTCTAAATGTGTAGATAAATAAACATGGGAAGGGCAGCATCAGTTCCAGGAGTCTGCTCAGTCTTCCTGTTAAAGCTGTAACATACTGGGATGTGTTCACATGTAGGGTGAACACTTACAGTCAATTACACTCAATTTATTAGATTAGGTATGCAGAGGAATGGAATAATAGCAGAGTCATATGGCAGAGGAGGTTTACCATCTGTTACCTGCCTTTAGCAGTGGACCAGTTCTCAATGTGGACAACAAAAAATAGGGGTAGTGAAAAAAATAAATGGAGTATATGCTTTTAAATTCCCAGCTGGGAATTTGACTGCAAATTCTAGATTTACAATCATGCCATTTTGTAAGTGAGCTGAATTATTTTCCAGTATTTTACAGCTGAAAAGATTTGCTAGGAGGCTCTTATTAATTACATTTAATAGTCTTCTGTTAGAAGCCTGTGCAGACTGTGCCAAAGGGTACAGGCTAAGGGAAAAGATCCAAATAATGCAATTGACAGCAGTAGAATTGTGCCGAGCTCATTTTGGCAACCATTCATGTGTATACACTGAGACTTTTGTATTTTAAAAAAACGTATCTGTGCATAAATACTAACCCCCAAAACAGAGTTGAGGAGAGACACATGTAACAAGCACTCTCAGGCAGCATTTGTCAGGCATCTAAACCTGAAACTAGGGGACTGTAACTTCTATTCCGGAATTTTATTCAGCTGTTAGCTATCAGTGCCACCCTGGGTTAGGTGAGGCTCCTCAAGAACCAAAATGCCACTTCTATGCAACCATAGCACCTCATTCTTCAAAAAAGGAACAATTTAGCCTGATGTCAAACCTACCACAAAGCCTCATCTGCTTCTAGAAACCAGAAATACCTCCACATGCTTCCCTAATGGCCATCTGCAGTTATGCTTTATATCCACATTGTGGCTTTTTTTTTTTTTAACTTGTGTAAATGAAATTTGCCTTCTCAAATCTCAGGCCTTTCTGCCTCTGTGCTGCAACCAGCAAAGTTTGATTTATTTACGGAAACAATCAGTTCTGAGTAATTTTGTGAGAGCTTGTGAGATCGGTGACATAACAAAATAAATACAGCATTGGTACTGCTGCAGCTGCTTTGGGAGACTGACTTTCTAGGATCAGTTGATATCCTTTATTTCTGCTTTTTCTCCCTCACTTTGCTGGGGATTGGTATGGGGTGGAGAGAAGTTGTTTGCAAAACAGACCTTGACCTTGTCAGCAACAAACAAATGCTTCTGAACAAGCAATCAAAGGCCATTTCTGGGAATATTTTTGAAGAATTTTGGATAGGGACTGCAACTGCTATCTCATTTACTACCATGACTATTCCAAGATCTTATAAGCTAGATTCTCAAACACAATCTACCTAATGATAGTTCAAGTTTCCCAATTCCTGTTTCTGACCTCCATTAAAACCTTCACATATTAGAAATACAGACTCTAAAATTTTTTTATTAACAGCTGAACTAACAGCACCCTTACCCTTTAAAATTCTATTATTGTAAAAAAAAAGAAAAATGAGGCATGCTTTCTTAATCAACAGATGCAATTGTCTAGAAGAATGAAGTTAAATATTTTATAAATCTATTTGATAAACTGAATGATACTAAAAGATTTTGCATTTCCCTTGCTTTTAACTTAGTAATCTCAATCCCATCTGTAAGAAAAGATAAATTAATTCCTCCAAACTAATCACAGGGGAATGAAACTCCTAGTAATACGTGCATCTGCAAGTGTGTGTTCATAAAATGTAAAGTTATATTATTTCACATGTATTTGTGTGGGGTTTTTTCAAATGTGTGTGTCTATTTTTAACCATGTTTTTCCAGTGTAATTTCAGAATGAAAATTTATTTGCCGTTGCATCAATGTCATGGGAAATTCTCAAATTGCCAAAAACATCCTTCCCTCTGACCTCGCCATGTACATTGGGACAGTTTGGTGATTTTGGCATCTTTTTACTATAAAAAGGGTCTTGGAGTCAGGGGCTTACTGACCTAACTTGCCCATTTTTTGCTGTTTTTCTAAAGAAACAAGCCTTTTGTAATTATATTTAAAACTTCTGTATATCTCTAGCCAAGAGTCCTACCTGTTCCTCAGTAGCTCAGGACATGCTGGCCAGTTTAACTTCACAAATACACGTAGAGGTCTCAAAAACAAAGCATGTAGTATACGTGTCATTACAACATACAGAGATTCTAATAATTAAATTCTGAGAGTGCTGTGTGAGCTCAGGCCTTACAGTACACTTGAGTTTACCTGGGAAAGAAGAGAGACAAAGGGCAGGACTCTCCAGCAGCAGGAAAAGCACACAAGCCAGTCATACATATGACAAATATGTAGGAATACAAGTTCTCCTAGTTCTGGTGCACCTTGAGTGGCCTGTAGGGGTACACTATGCTCTTTCTGGTCCCAGTACACTGCCTAGAAACCAGTGCCTATCAAGCAAAATTAAGGACTGGTCTGACTTTGCTCAGCTACTGTTTGGTGGCTACGGGCAGTGGTCAGGTATCCAGGCCATAACTCTGTCACGGCACTTTCTTTCTATGTGACTCTGACCTGGACTTCTCCAAGTGACTCTTTGGTCTTGCACAAAGCTGAGTAGAACAAAGTTTACTCGTGGATACAGTATAAATTTGCTGGAGTAACCTCGCTGGTAATACCTGGGATTTATGTCCTTGAACTTGCTCTGATGGGCTGAGAACAACAGAATGTATTATATTGTGTGTGTTTATAGGCTGTTAAATCAATAAGCTGCTGGAGGGGAATCTTCCACATCATTTATAAATAATGGTGAGAGATGTGCTTTCAGTGGCACAGCTGTACATGCAAAGTGCCTCCATCGACTTCCGCACTGTTATACATTTTGCTGCATGATTAATTTAACTCGTTCCCTCTCATGAACTGCCCACACCAACATTTACTGCTCTAACCAGAGACACAGTTGTTACAAAGAGCTGCCTTCCCAAATCAGCCTTTCTAATAACTGGGAAATAAAAGAAACTACGAAAATCAGGAGAGATATTGACATCAGAGCTTCTGGTCCACAGGCACCTACACCAGACTGCCCAAGAATGGATGCTCTCTGCTGACACAAAAAGTTCATTTGCATTCCTGCTCTTTCACAATATGTCAGGTTTCAGATCCATCACAGATCTCCTCCCCTAGCTTTGTACTTTGGTGTCGAGCACTTAAAATGTTGAATCCTCCACACTCATCTAACTTTCTGACCCTGAAATTTATTATTATTATTATTATTATTATTATAGCAAATTATGGCCTACAGCTGAACTCTGCTGAAAAGTCATCATGGAGCTGATGCAAGAAATGTAACGAGTCAAAAGCATGGGTGTGGACACATATACTGCAATATTACTTCAGTACAAAATGAGAGGAGGAAGTATGGGTGATCGCAGATAACCAAGAAATCCTAGTTAGAATAATGAGCAAATTAATGACAAAATAATATCAGACTGATCAAATTAAAGAGGAAGCCTGAAACAATGACAGTATAAGCATTAATTACTCAGATGCTTTGATGAATTAAGTAAAATTATGTTTCAATCGATGAATGATGAAAATATTTAACTGAAGTTATCAAAGTAGTTAAGATTTATGGAGCAGTTTTTCCAAGTAAGAGGTTTTCTATTCAGAGTCTCACCATCCTCACAGGAAAGAATTTCCTTCTACTCTCTAATCTAAATCTACTCTCTGTCAGTTTGAAGCCATTGCCCCTTGTCCTGTCACTCCAGGCCCTTGTAAATAGTCTCTCTCCATCTTTCTTGTGGGCTCCCTTTAGGTACTGGAAGGCCACAATTAGATCACCCCAAAGCCTTCTCTTCTCCAGGCTGAACAATCCCAATTCTCTCAGCCTTTCCTCACAGGAGAGGTGCTCCATCTCTCTCCTACCCACTGATGAATACATTGAATAAACAAAAATGTTGTGCTGTCAAGTCAGTTAGACATATTCCTTCACTTTTCACCTGAAGTTCAGTTTTACCTTATTCACACTTTTCTGATGCCGTACAGAAGCTACACTGGGCAGGTCTAAATATCAGTCAGTAAGTTTGCATATTTTCCTAATGTAACATGAATTGTTATCCTTCTGCTGAGTGGGAATTAGCCAGGTCCTGGAACTCATGAAACACAAGAGGTTTTGAGCAGAGCTTAATTGGTAATTTTAGCAATCTCTGCCCAAAAATTAGTGCTGGTTTCCTCATAGCAAGTCCTTTTTAATTGAAGTTACTTTGACAATAGAAAGGTTCCTTGTTGATCTAGTGACCCAATAAACCACAATAAACAAGGAGCTGCAAAACACCATCGGCAGCCATCTCTCCTTCAGCATTTTTTCCCAACATTAAAAGATCTTTTTGTGTGAAGCAAGCAAACCTGTAAGATTTTGTGCTTAATAAGATATATTTATGCAGAACTGCTTGAACACACTCTTAAAAGATAACCCCACTACCCAGTAAAAGTCCACATTCCACTTGATCTGCTTTGTGTTTTCTTTGTCCCAGTCAGTACCTTTGGCTGGCAGGGCTAGCACCAGTAGCTCAGCAGAACTGCACTTGGCTGTGTTTCATACCTGGTTCTTACTCATAAAGGTTGTCTGGGAAAGTTTGTAAACGTGAAAAATAGCCATTAGACATAGGGATAACATTACCAGTCTGACGAATCAAGGAAGTTATTGCCGGGTTAGGATGAATAACAAAGGGCATAGAGGTATATTTAGAAAGTAAATGCATATGTATGATGAGTTACATACATTTCACAAGCAGCAAAACTGAAAAGTTGGTGAAAGAACCAGTTCTCACAGGACTCCACCCAGACAAAGACAGCAAATAAGCAGCAACATATGATGGAGCAGGCAAATGAAATCAAAGCAAACACACCCAGCCTGGGTTACTTTCAGCATTTATATCATACCTAACCTAAATGGATTAAATAAGTTTATAGCGCCATGAAATATGAATCTAACTAATAAGACTATCTTATAATTATTTTTTGAGACATATGTTTCGGTGCAGAAGTTTTCCACTGGGAGACAGGGGTGCATGTGGGCAATATAGTCAAGCTTTCTAGAGGAAACACTCTATAGAGTAGGAATGAAGTGCAAAATTTTTTATCATTTTAATTCTGTATGGCATCTCCTCCTCTGTCTCTTCCTTCTTTTGTTTTCTTCCTATACATTCTGATCTCCGACCTCTCTTTACTTTTTCACGTTTTGGTTCTTTCTTCTCCTGATGTTCTGGGCAGTACCGCCAGAAAGAAAGGGGGGAAAAAAAAAAAAAAAAGATCAGAAAATAAATAAACAAAAAGGGAGGGGAAGGACAAAAACAACCCAGCCCCGTCTCTGCTCCTGTTATCTGGTGCTAATGACGCTGTAAAGAGCAAATGCCTGGAGTTCCTGTTACTGCGAACAGCCCAGCTGCGTGGAAGAGGCTGATAGTAGCAGCCCCTCTTCTAATGATGCTTATTTTAGCTGGATCGCGGGAACAGTCACCTGAGTGGGAAAGCCAACGTAGCTGCTACCAATGACGGCGAGGGGCTCAAGGGTGTGTTGCTACCGACCAAACCCTGAGTGGCAGTCCGAAAGCACGGTGATCCCCGCTAACACATGGAAAATAATGCGTGTTTCCCGTGAGAGCAGAGCAAGGCTGCATTTTTAACCCTCCAGCCACACCGCTGGCCTCCTTTTCCTCAGGGTCGGAAGGAGGGGCAGGGAGCTGACGGATGGTAATGAGGTGCTGGGTTACCCCTAATGTCCTTATTCTGGTCCGCTTTACTGAGACACGTGGTGGGGGAACCACTCCATGCGTTTTTAGCGATTATTATTAGCCCATGCAGATTTATAGAAGCACATACAGCAGAGACGGTGATTTTCTTTTAGATCAGCTAGCTCGCTAATGAATCGCTGAGGTGGGAATATCATTGTTTACCCTGATCGGAAATCAGAATTCCCAGAAAGGCTCACATCTCATTATCAGCACCAGAGGCAAATAGCGGCATTGTTATTCCATGGATTGCACCTTTTCAGTGGCTGAATTGCCAGCCCGAGGCTGTGTCTGGGTGTGCAGGGGCGGGGGAAGGGGGGTGGGGGAAAGGGTTTGCCTCAAGTCCTTTGGTTTCGGGCTGTTCCATTTGTTTTCCTAGAGGATGAGAGTGCTTTGGCAGGCTGTTGAAGTTTTTTGTCTGGCCAGCTCTCTCTCTGTATATTGAGGCCCGTGTAGCCACTGCACGCTGAGCTCTCAAAGAGATGGTTTTGTGGATGTGGAATTAAAAACCCTATCGTGGAAAAATGTGGAAAACTGCTTAATTAATTCACATGGTCAACATGGATATTTTATCTTCATTCTGTTCTTCTTCCACCAAGCTGTTAGTTACTAGCCCTTGTGGTGGGCTTTCTTTCTTTTTTTTTTTTTCCCCCTCCTGAATCCTGCACAATGGAATGTGATTCAGAGTTCATTTTGCTAATCAGTCCTCCTTTGACCAAAAAGTGCTTTACGGAGGCTTCATCCAGCTCGGTGGTATCAGATTTCAGAGTGAAATAGCTACATTCCTGGCTGTCCTGCACTCTCTTTGTGTTTGATTTTGCCTGGTAAAATAAATGGAATATTTAGAAAGACTAACCCCATTCAGAGAAAAAAGAGAAACAAAACAAAAAAACAAACAAACAAAAAAACCCAATAAAATACAACAGGAAAAAAAATATGAAACAAGTATTTCAGCTGATTTTTTTTGCATGCTTGATTCCACTTTTCCATCCATTATGTTAATTTTCTTTTACTGCTGCTGCCCTGCATTTTTTTTTTTTTTTACCTTTGATTTACTTCAGGTTTGATTCTACTTCTTGGCTTTTGGTTTTAGCTGAAAAAAGCCCTTCTGTATGTCTCTGAAAAATCACAAAACCCTTTTTTTTTTCTTTTTTTGGTATGTATATAAAAGTTACTCTGGAAGACAGCTGTAACTTTCACTTCTTGCTGTAGTTCCTGACAGAAGTAGCTCATGCTGGAAACGCTGCTTGAATCCTTTGAAAATCTTAAAAGCACTCTGGATTTTTATATTTATTTATTTATTTACCTTTTATAGCATATATCTAAACCCTTCATTTTTACATATATCTTTTATTTTAAATGCTGCTTTTTCCCTGCCTTTAGTCTTGTCTGTAATCGTCTTTTTCTGAAGGCGCTCGAGGGGGATGAAGACCATTTGCATCACTGTAGCTTTTTGTCTGAGTGGAGTTACAATGGCACAAGATAGTATAATTAGGGTGCCACAATAAAGTGACAAAAATGTTGACTAGTTCTTAGAAGAAAAAGAACTTTAAAACAGCATTTGCTGTGAACTCCTGACATACATTTGAAAATCTGAAGGAGTGTTTTTTGTAGACAGTGAATTCTTAACATAAAAAAATCCCCCTGCCCATGTTAGTAGTGATAGTAACAACAAAAACCCCCAAAATATTAGAGCTTCCTCTGTTTTGAAAGTTACATTTATAAAATAAGTAGAACCACATTTTGATTCATATATCAAAGAATCTCTTTGTTTTGCACGCAGTAGAGCATTTTTGTTAGCTGTTTGTTGGTTTGTTTGGGTTTTTTTTTCTTGGAAGGATGGGCTTTTTTTACATTTTTAAAGGCTGTATTTTTATTATGTCCATTGTCTCTGCTTCTGCCTCTTAATTTTTCCTTAAACAGCCTCACTTGCTTTAGAGACACAATTAAGAACCTGAAGACCTTCAAAAAAGGAGCTTTTTAAAGGAATTATTCTGAATATTATAATATTAAAAAAAAAAAAAAAAAAGGTTTGCATTTCTAAGCATCCCTCCTGGTCTTTCAAAACTGAAGCTGGCATCTGTGTTGGCTTGAATTTAAATGGTCCCTGCAGGCCCTTTAACTCAAAGAGTTATTTTATTCATTTGGTTGTTTCTTATTTCTTCCCGGAGGGTAACTACAAACCTATCTCTTGTATTTGTTTACTTGCCTCACTTTGTTAAAAGATTCTGTCTTCACCAGCACTTACGAATTTATTAGTGCTTAAAATGCACTCAAATTGTCGAACAGTTTGCCTTTATCACTGTATTTTACCTGGAGCATTTTGTGCTGTGATTGTTTCCCTTGTATCCCTAACAATAAGGTCTCTGAATGAAGAAATGCACCCCGTGAGCTGAGCAGAGGATGCAGGGAAGTGTCAAACATTATTTGTCTGTCTTTATTTGCTCCTATTAATACAGCCTTCATTTGTATCGCCTGCAGTCAGGATTTCCAAATGCAAGGGATTCTAGCTGGGTACCTGACCTCCACATCTGCTAAAATATGTTACTGACACTTTGTTTAACGGGGACAAACCCATCTCCTGGGCTCTGTTTCCTCCTGTGCTCTCCCCAGCTCCCCCCACGCCCAATCCGGTGTATTCCTCCCCGGCGCAATGGAAGGACACGCTACATTCCCCAGCTGAGCCCGAAGAACCTCCTCGTTCCATCTGCTCCCTTCCCTCTGGCTGATTGCTACTCCCAGTGTCCAGCGTTGTCCCCATGGTGATGCCAGCGGATTTTTGGGGGGTTGCGTTGGAACAGAATTCCCTGAGAAGCCCTGAGCTAAAGAAGAGGGAGATGTGGTGCAGAGTAAGATCAGGGAGCCCTCAGTGTTTGTTTGTTCAGCATTGCTGAACTGCACCTTCCCCTGTCACACACAAAGAGAGCAACCTCCAGAGAGCAAAGTCTGTCTCTTCTAAAATACCTTCCTGTATCCTATGCCTGTAGTTACAGTGGCCAGAGAGGGAGAATGGGTGAGAAAACCATCACTGGGGATGTTGGAAATCCCAGGACAAGCTGCGCTCTGGTTCTTCAGCCTTCCTTCTCCCAGGGCTGTCCTCAGCTGATGGCACAGCAGCCACACGGGCAGCTTTCTCCAGCAGGAAGTTTCAGAGGGTCATAGTGCATTTCTAATAAAACAAGTGTCATAATCTCCTAGTCTGTGTTTCCAGCCAGATCGGCCTTTGATATTTATAACCTGGCTGCGTTCTGCTCAGCATTAAAGTATTTGATAGTTTTATAACCATTAACAAATATAAGAGACAAGCAGTGGAAACATAAGAGTCAGCATCTGGCTCAACCTTTTCCCTCTCTGGCAAGAAAGAATAGCATTTGAGAGTTTTTCTTTTGTTTGTTTTTTTAGTATGTGTGTATCTCACCTGTGATCTTGAAGAAACAATTGGGGGAAAAAAAAGAGGGTTATATTTGTGCCAGTGTGGGCAGGTTTGAAGTATTTCTGGGATGAGTCTTGAACTAGATCCCAAGGAAAAAAATCTTTCTTTTTCATAAAGGTAACAATACTGCCTGTGGCAGCAACAGATTGTTACTGGTGTCAGAGGAGGAACTGAAGGTTCATGAGAGGAACTGCTGTGCTTGGGACGTACATAAATACTGTAATATTCAAAATAGGCCACCCAGTTCCCATTTGTATGTGAGCAAAGAGACAGTGGAACACGACAGGGGCAGAGATACCTGAATATGAATTGGTGAGGGGAAGATTTTGTGGTCTTCACTTTAAATCCATGATGAAAAACATAAGTCCATCAAAACACCAGGGTTGTTTTGACTGTCTGAAGAGACACTAACCACTTCTAAACTGCTCTGAGAGTTTTACACCTACAGAGAAAGGCAACTGATTTTATTAGATTTGTTTTATTATTATATTTGTTTATTTTATTTTAAATAATTGTTTTGGAGCTTCATGGTAATGTTTTAAATTGCAAAGTGTTTGCTTCTTACATTACAGCAAAATCTTGTAGATAAGATGCTGCCATCATTTTTTCCTCAGTTCAGCAGATACAATCTTGTTCTCTAAATTCATGTATTAACACATCTTACTTCCAGCTTCATCAGTTTGACCACAGCACATTTCCTTTTGTGTCTTTCCACTACTTCCTTTTTCTCAGTGTGTCATAAATATTACTTGTTTTGGTCCTGCTTTGGTCAAGACTTTATATTTTCTTACATCTTCAATTTGTTCACCTTCTTGGTCTCTGCCTTTTCAGGCAGTATCATCTTTTATTGCACGTTACACCTTTTTGCTTTCTCTTTTGGTTATCAAAGGACATTGATTTGATTATCAAAGTAGCATCAGAGGACACCTACCACTACCCCCCCAAAAAATGGTAAGTTAATTTATTCTACATCCTGGCTTAAAGGCTGTCTCTCCCAGGAAACAAGTCAGTTTGCTAGTAAGTAGGCAGTTATGTGTTATTACTTGTATCATAATCATCTCCTTCCATCTGCTTCATACCCACCTTAGAGGCACTTAGTACTTTCCCTTATTAGACATTGTTTAATTCTTTGCATGTAATGTCTAAATGACAAATCTGTGCCACACCTTCAGTTGTTTTGATTGGCTGGGGTTTTTTTCCCAAAAAAAGGTTGTAGGAAACAGAGGAGTGAAATCTTCTGCCGTTTAGTGGTGGGTTTGATTTACAACCCTGAAAGAAGCTAGGTCTGGCGTAATTGACAGAGATTTATAGACCTTAAGCAAGAGAATCACAAACCTATGTTTCTATAGTTATAAGTAAATAGGTGTTAAGTATTACTGTGATGAGTTTTAAGTATTATAATGTGATTTTATAGGTTAAGAATTTAGATGTAAAAGAAGCCTCTGTGTGTGGACGTGACTTAATGAGCCACTGGTTAGGATAGAGCTGCAATGAGGTGAGAAGTACCACAGGTGATAGGTCATAAAGTCAAAACAAAGTTTTGTTTTAAGTGCCTATTGGATTAGAAAGTTATAAATTGCTGTGTAGCCCTTTGTCTTGTGAGTATTCACCATTATTCTGATTTACTGCAAATCTCACGCCTCAAGACTGATGCCTTGTTTGTTATTTTAAGCGATAAATCCTGAGTAATTGCATAGTCCCATCTCTCTTAATTGAATAAACCGACGGGAGACCCGAAGAAGATATGGGATCCAATAAAGGTATTGTCTACTTGTAGGGAGGAGTAGGGTCTCCATATTTAAAAATACTTGGGTTTAGTTCTGATTTGTCTATGCTCATAAAGGATAATATATATAAAATACTTAGCTTCAGGCCAGCTAACGCAAATTATAAACATTTGCTTACCAAAAAAAAGGAGTAGTTTATAGAGCATCCTACCCTGCTCACCTGGCTAAGATACCCCTGCCCCTGCCTTCAGCCACCGAAAGTTACACAGAAAAAGCAGGAGTAAAAAGAAGGGTTATTCTCCTTCCTTCCCTTTTTTGGTCATTTCTGTTCACTCTGAAGCTGATGAGATAAGAGCACTTTGATTTTGCAGATTTCAAGGTGTAAACTAGAGAAGCTGAGCTATGGCTACATTTATTGTTTTGCTATTTCTGCTATAGGAGTAGTAACCTCCAACAGAGAGAGAAGAAAGACATTCAGAATAGTACCATCTTAAATGACAGAGAAAAAACATACCAGGACATTACACCCTTAAAGGCCTACTATGAAATAAAGTCACACTTAAAATAAATTGTGTTTGACCTGCTGTGAGGCTGCAATGCCAGGTCAGTTATCATTGGAGTAATGTTACTTTGCGGTAAAATGAAAATGCCATATCTCCACCAAGAAAATTTATCTTGAATAGTTTACTTTTATCTGGTTGGGTTCATGATGACAGATTAATTGCACACCTTTTAGAGCGCTAAAAGGAAACACTTGCTTCAGAGAACAGACTAGATGCTACTTAGGACATAGATCAATATTTTGTTATGCATATGTACTGGATGAAACAGCTGTGACTCATAACTGGATCCTTTTAGACTGCCCTGTAGCACAAATGGACAACAGTATTCATAATTTTGACAGTCTTTTAATCACAGGTTTAGCTAAAACCATAGAATTGTTAAGGTTGGAAAACACCTCTAAGTTCAAGTCCAGCTGTCAACCTAGTACCACCACCATGCTCACCACTAAACCATCAAGTGTCCTCAGGGGCCATGAACACATTTTTTGAATACTTGCAGGAGTGGTGACTCCACCACTTCCCTGGGCAGCCTGTTCCAGTGCTCGATAACCCTTTATTGTGAAAATTTTTTTCCTAATTTCCAATCTAAACCTCCCCTGGCAGAACTTGAGGCCATTTCCTCTTGTCCTGTCTCTTGTTTTTCCTGGGGGATGAGATTGATCCCCACCTGGTGCACCCTCCTGTGAGAGGGTTGTAGAGACTGATAGAGTCTTCCCTGGGCCTCCTTTTCTCTATGCTAAACATCCCCAGCTCCCTCGGCTGCTCCTCATCAGACTTGTGCTCCAGACCCTTCCCCAGCTCTGTTGCCCTTCTCTGGACATGCTCCAGCACCTTAACATCCTTCCTGTGCTGAGGAGCCCAAAACTGAACACAGGCTTTGAGGTGTGGCCTAACCAGTGCCCAGAGCAGGGGAACGATGACGTTCACTTTAGCTGATATAATAATCACAACCACACTGCCTGCCTGACCTTTTTTGGGGCTGACAGCTTCCTGAGCCACCACAAGCTGCTGCCTGGGGGATGACAGGAAGCTATACCTTGCAGGGGGAACCTCTGACCTATCTGAGCCCTGTGGGAGCTGGGTCCTGCATTCCAGTGTTGCCAGGACTTCCTCTGCAGCCTGGGCTTAGGTGAAGAATTGCTTAGGTGAAATATCAAGAGCCATCATCGAAACTGATGTTATAAAATTTGCTCATGAGCCTGAAAGGGGAAGGTCCCAACCCTCATCTGTCCTGTGCTGATGATCCTTTTTCTCTTCCTAAATTGTGGGATTTGCCCAATCCCATCTCGCCAGTGGCTGCAAGGCACTAAACACTGCCCAAGAACAAAGGAGAAGCAAGGAGCAATGAGAGTACAGGGGAAGGGAAGGGCCAGGACCGCTGCTTTTCATGTCCCTGCAGACACAGCATCAGCCTTTGCTACCCTGTACTGTAAACAGATCTCTGAACTTCCAGGGAGAGGCCATAAAATGCATTATATTGTCCTACAAAATGGACCTTATAGCTCCTATAATTTTCTTGCACTTCAGTGTTTCCCGTATGAGGGGGGTAAAACAGTTATGGCAACTGTAAGTTATTGATTTTAGTTTTTCATACTGTCCCTTTCAGACAAGCAAATATTTAATTATACAATTATTCAGATGAAGCAAATGGAGAACAGAGAGATAAAGAAAATTGTTCAGAGATTTCAACAAACAGCAAAACTAAGGCTCTGGATGTCCTGCCTCTCCACTCCCCTCTCCATGTCAGGCCATTTAGCTTTGAACTCCTGAATACGTTTTGCTCATCCTTCTGGAGCATTTCACTAATTGACGAAACATTAAAATATAATTCAGGATGACATTCATCACTGAAATCTGACTTAACAAGAGGCAATAAGCTGAAAGCATGGAAAAAAGGGGAAAAATGCTTTCAGAAAAAAACCTAAAGTACACAATTTGAAAAGTAGTTTTATATTTTGGTAGAGGACTACTTGCAGAATGTCCCCAGATACACCAGAATTCTGCAATAAGTGCCACATGCAATAAGCTGTGACATTGCTCTGGTTTGCTATTAGGTTAACAGTGCTAGACTTCCAGCTAGGTGCTACTTCCCCTTGGCAGACACTTTTCACAGGCTCTCTGGGGAGCCATTCTAAACAGGTTTAATTGTAAACGGATATGCAAGACTTCACAAAGGTGGTTAGCAGTAAAAATACGTATTCCATACATTGTCAGCATTTTTTTCCTGGCCTGATGTAATTACAAAGCACTATTGAAACCAACCCAACCTGTTTATACACTAGGAAGGGAAATTATATAACCCTACTTAGAAAAATTAAACAAACCACAAAAATCAACCAACCAAAAAAAACCTCCAAGACCAAGTGAAATTTTCACAATGATGTGATGCTGAAAGATCCAGCAACTAAAAATGCATCCAAGTCAACCTGAAACAGAAACTGTTTCACCCTTACCACAGGACACTCTTTAAACGCACTGGATGGGAAAGAAAACCTCCACAGAGGACACCTGCACCTATGAAAGGAGAGGGCTTCTCTTTGGGTCTGCGAGCACCATCTCAAGCAGCCACATCATACACTCCCTTCCAGAAACTAGTGAAGTTCTGCACTGAAAGTTGTTCCACCTTTACTTTTACCTCCATGGGGGAAGGCTCCTTCAGAACATCCAACTCAGACAGCCAGAAACATTACCCTGAGAAAAAAACATTCCCTGTGCCAAGGTCCCTGCCGTACCCAGCGGGGTGTGGCTGCAATGAGGGAAGCAATGAAGGCCAAAGGGTGGTTTCTGTCACACTTGTCTGTGCAGCAGTAAAGGGGACCTGCTCTGAGGGCACATGACCAGTACCCAGGTTACAGGAAATGGAGGAGGAGGTGGCATCCACCTCAGAATGGGCTAGGAAAATTATGTAGTACAGCCAACCAAAAACTTATGAGTAAAATCCTTCTCCACACATCCCCAAATACTTAGGCTGAATTGAAACAAAATGAAACAAAACAAAACAAAACCAAATCTTCTTGAAACAATTAAAGTTAAAAGTATTTTTATTTGGGTCATTTTTGTGATTTCTGCAGGTCGTCTTCCCAGTCTATCAGCTGCAAACAGGTTCTGATATTTTTTTCATTTTTAATGAAAGATCTGTTTTTCATAACAGTAGAAGCTGATACTTTAGAAGACTGAGCAGCACAAAGTTGCAATGAAATTGGAGAAAATTATCATTCTGCAATGACCTCATGTATACTGACAACAGGTATTTAGTGGAAGTACTGCCAGAATCTCTGTAACTGTGGGCTCCAACATACAGATCCTCCATGTTATTTATTTTGTTGGAAACAACACTAGTTAACACTGAGCTACTATTGGATCTCATACTCATTGGGGCTCCATTTATTGGCACCGTAAATTTCTTCTCGGGAATGCCTTATCTGGCACTCCTTTTCTCCCATCGGATTATTTAATTAAGAGAGATGGGACTATGCAACTACACAGGATTTATTGCTTAAAATAACAAATAAGACATCAGTCTCAAGGCGTGAGATTTGCAATAAATCATAATAATGGGGTATAGTCACAAGACTCAGGGTTACACAGCAATTTATAACTTTCTCATCCAATAGGCACTTAAAACGAAACTTTGTTTTGACTTTATGACCTATCACCTGTGATACTTTTTCACTGCAATGTAACTGCGTCTTGACTTGTCAGGTCACATACACACAGATACTTCTATTATAACATCTAAATTCTTAACCTATAAAATCACATTATTATACTTAAAACCCTTCACCATAATACCCAATACATACTTTTACTTATAACTATAGAAACATAGGTTTGTAATTCTCTTGCTTAAGGTCTATAAATCTCTGTCAGTTATACCAGACCTAGTTGCTTCCAGGGTTGTAAATTGAACCCACCACTAACTGCAGAAGTTTTTACTCCTCTGCTTCCCACAAGCTACCTTTAAGGAGCTTGGCTGTAACAACTGTTGCAGTTACCCTAAAACACCTAAGCTCCTGTGACAAGCAGATTTTACAGCCCTCAGCTATCCATGTAGGCTTTCCCAGGAAAGGAGAGTGCCAGACACCTATGCAAGAAACATGTCAGAAAGCAGCCAGCTGAGCACAGAGTGTCTCACACTGGTCAAGAGTGAGAGGTGAAGTGTGAGACAAGGAGCGAAGACATCTCAGCAACTGACTCCGTAGAATAGCTGATGGACCTGAAATGGCACCTTCCTGCCTGTTCTTGAACTCTCTTCACATGCATGCTTCAAGGTTTGTAAGGAAGGGTAGTTTCCACAGATTACAGAGAATCTTGCTTCAGGGGTTCTGAGATTTCATAGGGCTTTGAGCAGCTTGCTAGTGACCAGGCAGTGTCAGCAGTGCCAACCAGGAGAAACTTGGCTGCCTATCAGGACAGTGGCAGCTGAGTAGCAGCTCAGGAAATGTGGTAGATACAGACACCAAAGATACTGGTAAGTGCTAAAGCACCATTTATAAATGCCTTGCACAAATGAAATAATCTGGAAGTTCATAATGCTGTCCAAGCCACCATCAGCTACTAGTTCTGCACTATTAAAATTGACCTGAGTGGGATTAAGTAGGAAAGTCCATTGCCTCTGGCATACCTGTGATTAACTTCCCAGTCAATTGTACTCTCCAGAGAGTTCCTTCTAGTATCTGAAGGGCCCTACAAGGAAGATGGAGAGGGACTTTTCCTCAGGAAATATAATGATAGGACAAAGAGTAATGGGTTCAAGCTGAAAATCTTCAGCTCAGCTGCTAACGATGCAATTCCTCATCACTTTGGCAAATCACAGTGTTCTTCAGTCATCACTGTGGTGAATACAAGCTCAGAAAAATAGTTTGCAAGAGTACATGCCTGTATTGTCTATTGCATTAATGTTCCAGCCAACAGACATTGCACTTTTTCTGCCGTCTGCATGGACCATGAACATTCGAATACAAATAAATCTCCAATATATAACTAAGAAAAGACAGCACTCATATTTCTATAAAGATTAATCACATGATGGACTCCTGGACTTCAAACAAAGCAAATCTATTTTATGTCACATGGATTTTGCTTCCTTTTCACACACCACCATTGGAAGGGGACTGCTCTTCCTTCTTTCTCCTTTCTCAGTTTCAAAATGATGCAAACATCCAATTCACCGCTGATTGAAAATTATTCGAGGAAAATTATTTTTCTAAGCTTTAATATTACATAGAGACAAAGTAAATTACTGCCCTCTTAAAACGTCTTTGCTAAAAATTGTCTCTCCAAAAAGAGGAGCACGGCAAGGTGTGAATTTTACCCTGAGTACAACTGTCACTTGACTGAGGTGCTAAATAGGAAAGCTGTCATTTTAACTCGAAACGAGACTGGCTCTCAAAAACATTAACTCGAATTAAAGACAATTAAGCCTCAGCTATCGTTGGATAATTTTTCCTTTCCTTTCCTTACTCCTTATTTTCCCCAGTAATGGATTGTGCTTAGTTATCATTACAAAAAGGCCGTAAGTGCATGAAAGCTTAACTGGAAACAGCCCAAGGTGGTTAAAGAAAAGGCAAACCCCAGCCACGGGATGCACTCCCTGGGGAAGCTGAGGTGAGGACGCGGGTGGTGATCCCTCACTGGACCTGTCCCGGTGGGAAGGTTGGAAAGCTGTTCTCAGGACACTGCTCTGGGCTCTGCCGGCTGGGACATAACAGAAGAGCTGCACTCCAAGCTTTATGATTAAATACTCAGCGCTCTGTAACTTTGCCTTCCCCAATCCTTTGCTGTAACCATCCCAAATTGATGAGAACTTAATGTAGACTATCTCTTGATTCTGGAAGCTATTTTCAGTATATCAGCCTGACTTGCCCCGGGCTGGTTTAACTAATGCTAATAAGGACAGTTAGTGTCAAAAAGCTTAGTAGGACAAGTGCCAGTTCCTCGCATCGGGCAGGGATGCCAGTATAAGCAATGACAAAATTTATTTTGGAAAAAATATTTGCAGAAATTAGACCTTCCCGTTCACACAGCTCTAGATATGGTGCCAGCTTAAATTGCTTCCAGTTGACTCTCAGTCCTTCCCTTTCGCCGCCTGCCACCCAGCCACTCCCTTTATTTTATGCTAGCTGGCACGCAAGCAAATAAGCAGGAAAACACTTCAGGGAGCTCAGCTGGCTGAAAACAAAAGGTCTTCATCTTTGGGCAGCCTGGCTTCCCAAGCTGTCTTATCCACTGGTGTCCTGAGCTCCAGCGCCAGCACAAATACACACATGGGAGTTTGGGGCTAGGGGGGAGAGCAGGACTGTGGCACCTCCAATTTAAATGACCAACCTCTAGGTGGGTTCACACTGAACACTAACGGCCTGCAACAGAAATGGTCCTGTCCTTCTACCTCAATCCCCAGTCCTGGACAAACACTCCCTCATGCCGACTCTGGCCTGGATTACAGAGCAAAGTGATGGAGTTTGCTGATCCGTCCCTTTTCCAGAAGAAAATGTGTCCCAGTAATAAATGCAATGACTCCTTCCTAGAAGTCGAAATCCAGACCCAAAATCCCAGGGGTACTGTTTTCTCCTTCTCCTTATTTTCCTTCCCTATTTTTTTTTTTCCTCTTGCCCTTCTTGAGAGATGTTGTTATCCATGTTAGGAACTATATAGTCCTTTGGGGAATTTTGTCTCAGGTGTTGTAGTGGCTGATGACAGCAGCTCCTCCTGTACAGGACAGAAACTGAAACAGAAAATAAGCCTGTTTTCCTTATATGGCATGGACATGTCCTGTGTGACCTGTGTAACACAAGCATGGATGATTTCCATTTCACTGTTTCTGTACATCAAGCCTGTCAGTAACTTAATTTGGTAGTCTTTCACCCATCCCCTCAAGAAACTAAACCCATAGTTATTTCACTTCATGGAAGGTCAGGCAGATAAGGAATCATATAAAATTTAGAGAAGATTATATTGATTTTACATTTGATTTCAAGCTATCTGTAAGTTCAGTCTGAGACTGATGTAGGGGTAGTACTGAAGTATTTTTTAAACATTAAACACATGAGATGGATTTTTTTATATTTAACATAAAACATAAGATTCTTGAGCACGGAACAGCATTCTCCATAAGAGAGATGAGAAATAATTTTCCATTTGCAAATTGTGTGTACATCTGGACTGCAGACCTCTGCTCTGGTGGATATATTTTCCTTTTTGACTGGATTCTGCCTTCATCCTGAAGCCTTTTTTGGGCTTGATCCAAAGTGCTGGCACTAGTAGAAATCCGTTCAAAAAGTTTTGAACCTGACCTTTCTTTATGTGAATGGTCATTTTCACAGTTACCTCTTTCTCCCATTGTGTTCAGTGTTCCAGGAAGCATAGGTCACAAAAAATCTACAGAATGTCACATCCTCTAATAAACCTGTTCGTTTTATGTCTTGTCAGCTGGACCAATGTTTGCAGTGGGGAAGTAGGGATTTTTTTTTCCTTTTTTTCTTTTTAAAAATAATTATTAAACCCTGTACTGTTCATTTGCTGGAGTGTGAACAATTTTCAGGAGTGTGAACACGACTGCATCAGAGTTGCTTTTGATTTAAATGAGATCAGGAATAGGTCTGTCTAGGCTAGTCAAAATGTGGAGCTCATGTTTTCTGGATGCAGTACAGTATTAATTTTAATTACTAGCTAGGATTTATTTCGCAGGAGGGTGAGCATCTCCATTCTAATGACGAACCATTTTCTCTTTATGTAATGACTGTGATTGCCTCATTATACTTCCCATGGTATATAATTTCTGTGTTGACACAAGTGGATGTACAGTAAAAAACCTCACTCATCCAGTCAGCCTGGGATATTTGACTCAGATTACCCTTTAAAGCACAGGTCTGTAGCACATATAAAAAACCAGAAGAGAGCAAAATCTTAATACCCCTACTTTGAGGTTCTGGTTCCTTTAGCTTCAGATTACATGAATATTTTCTTTTCCTCACAGACAGAAAAGACAGTTCTCTTCTGTCATTAAATAAAATGCTTGAAATCTCCCAAATTGAAATTCTATGCTTTAGGTATAGTATCCAGCATCTTATTGGGTAGATTTGTTTTTAAAAGGAGATCTAACAGACACTGTGAGTTGTCATGTCCTTACAAGATGTAAGCACTACTTATCTGAACCTTCATAGAAAATGACAATGCATTTGCCCTACTTATCAAAAAACTAATTCTGAGCTGGCAGGTAAAAGCTGCTGCCTTACTCAGAGTAACCAACCATTTCTAAAGACACCAGTGCATGTTCACATATTCATAATTCCAGCAGAAATGGAGACACTGCTGATTTCAGTTCTAGGAACCCTTTATTGAATGAAAGGTGTAGCACCTCCTTTTTAGCTAAGTGTGTCCAAAACAAACCCTGTATGATACTCCAGTGCTTTTGACATGGGCAGAAAAATTTGATTTTTAAAGTCCCCCTTAATACATACAAAACATAATAATATAGAAATGTGTTTGAACTTTATTTGTTATGGACATCACAGAAAAATAATGAACAGTAATACTTTCAAAATTTGTTTGGAATGCAAATCTGGATTGCACAGCTTTTATGTAAATATTTGGTTATGGGGGCATTTTCCCAATAGAGACAGAGCTGTGGACATAACAAAGCACATGGTACCAATACTACTTAACCCTTTACAAGTGTCAGAAGCACATTTATATCAAACAGCTTTGCTATTGCGGTATGTTGTAATAAATGCATGGAAATAAATTCATGGAATGCTTTCAGTTATGGAGAATGAACCTCGTCAAATGCACTTTGATAAGCGCAACTGATTGTTTTGCTTTAAGAGGAATATGAACCCGGTTTTTCTGGAACTGGTGGGGGCTGCTATTTTGGACACCATGCTACAGAACCAAAGCCTGATTTGTGCCCTTTCGCATACGCTCTCGTCTTCCTTTTGTCTTCTGCAATTCCAGATCTTTCACTGGCAAGACGTGTGCGCTGCACAAGGAGCGCACAAGGCACTACAGCCGCGTTGCTATGGGGACCAAGACACGTCTGCTCGGCGCTCGCAGTAATCGCAAGGGACAAGCGCTCCCGACGGCAGCGGAGCGCTGCCCGCCGCACCGCGGGCATCCCTCCGGCTACGGCGGGCAGCCTCCAGCCGCTCGCACGGCGTGTTTCGAGCACCGCGGCTCCCGGGCCGCCCCGTCCGCGCTGCCGGCCGGCCGGGCGGGCAGTCGGGGGAGCGGCGGCAGCGCCGGGCGGTGCGCGGGAAAGCCCGGCCGGCCCCCGGCGGCGCAGCGGGCACGCGTTGCGGGCGGCCCCGGGCCGGCAGCGGCGGCCGCAGGTGCCGCGGGCGGGACGGGCTCTGCGGAGCCTCAGCCGGGGGCGCGGCGGGGCGGGGAGCGGCCGGAAGTGACGGGGCCGGGCCGGGCTGATTCACCTGCTGGGCGGTGCGCGGGGCGCAGCCCGGGCACGGAGCTGCCGCCGCCGCCGGGTGCCCGCCGCGCCATGGAGCTGCCGCCGCCGCCCGCGCTGCTGCTCGCGGTGTCCCTCGTCCTGCTCTACTCCGCAGGTGGGCGCAGGTGGAAGGGACGGGACCGACGGGGAGGGAAAGGGAAGGAGGGAGGGAGGCGGTGGCGGCTCCTCTGTGGGGCTGGGAGAAAGCGCGGCGGGGGTGGGGGGCTGCTGCCCGCCCGGTGTCCGCCCCGGGGGCTGGGGGGCTCCGCGCCTCCGCCCGTGCGTGTGTGGGGGTCCCCGCCGTGTGTGTGGGCGTGGGGGGGTGGGGGTGGTCTCCGCCCTGTGTGTGAGAGTGCGTGTGCGCGCCTCGGCCGTGTGCGGGTCTCTGCCCCTCGCGCATTTCCCCGTCCCCTGCAGCCCCTCTGCCCTGCCCGCCTCAGCCCGGGGGCGCGGTGCCCGCGCTGGCGGTGGGGCCGCGCCGCGGAGCCGACCTGGGCTTTGTTCGCCCTCAGCGCGGCTGCCGAGCTTTATCTGTCGCCTCCCCTCCCCTTCCCCGCCGCTCTCCCGGGCAGCCCCCGGTGCGGCGGGGCCGCTGTGCCCGCCCGGTGTCTCCCGGCCGGAGCGGCTCCCGCGGCAGGCGGGCGGCGGAGTCCTCGCCACACGGGAAAACCGACTTAGAAAGAGCAAAAGAAAAAAAAAAAAAAAAAAAAAATTAAAACCCCAGCCCTGCATGTGTAGCACCTCCAGCATCCAGGCTGGCTCCGCTTTTGAGGGTGTGGAAGGGGCCGGGTGCTCCCGGAGAGCCCTCGGAACCCGGTTGTCCAGACCCGATGGCCAGGATTGAGCCCTGAGGAGTAAACGTGAGAGGATTTGAGGGTGGGAGGAAAGGAGTTGAACTGGATGGACCTAAACGCGTTTGTTTTTCGTGATGAAAGAAAACAAAGCAGTAGATATTCTCAAACAAAAAAAGCAATCGACTATACCCAAAACCCTCACATAACAAATCAAACGTGCCTGGGCTACTAAAAAGTAGGCAGATGTTTTTCATCTCACATGCTAGATGTTCTTAGGTTCCTGTAATGAAGTTGGCTGCCATATCAGTGTTTCTTAAACATATCTCTAATATAAAAGTAAGTTTTCACTAAAGTTGACCAAAAATTATGTGAAACTACAAAAGGTGACAAAACACCTAGGGAGGTTCAGGTTCACAGTAAAATGTGTATCAGTGGTGTCAGGAGGTCAGGTTTTATTTCCTATTGAAATGTTAATGCCTGTGTTGATGTCACTGCTGTTTTGGGAAATTACTCATGGGTTCAAAATTCTGTGTCTGTAACGGAATGGTGAACTCTGATCCCCTGAATGAAAGGGAATAGGTAGTTCTGCATTAACTGCGTTTCCCGAAGCAGAGTTGGAAACAAGGTAGATGCTGTGTAAGAACGATGAGTTACTAGTATTTAGTTGACAAGGTTAGTCATGAAGATTTATATTGAAACACTTTGTGTAACGAAAACTGTGAAAATAACTTGTGAGTAGAATTCTATGTACTGCATTTGAACTAGATCACTGCTAGGCCATCAAAGACTATGATTCTAAAAAATTAGGAACAATTAATATATGAGGAAATGCAAACTCAGAACAGAATTTTACACTTTAGTTCTCCTGAAGGATACAGGTGTCTTCAGACCTCAGGGTGAAATTGGATGACTTTGTAAATAAAGAAATATTCCTCATGAAAACACACATACTCTTTCGTACAGTTATTTGAACGACAGTACCCTAAAACACATATATTTCACACTCCTCTGAAGGAAATAATTGAATAATCTGTATTTCATAGGAGCTGATATGTCCTCTGAGCTCGCTTGTGTTTTTTCCCATCAGATTGAGTTAATGTTTCTGGGTCTGTGCTGCAGATAGACATTACTTCCTTCACTGAAGGAACAGATGTCGGTAACTTGCTGGTCTCCATATGGACCCAACCTAGAGGAAGCTATTTTTTGTGCAGTTGAGTGAAAGCTGTTGTCAGTGAAGCATTGCCTAGGTGCTGAAGTTACTTGAGTTTGGTGGTTGTGGTTTAACCCTAGCAAGAAACTAAGGACCACCCACATGGTCACTTGTTCCCCTTGTGTTAGATGAGGGAGAGAATTGGAAGGGTAAAAGTGAGAAAACTTGTGGGTGGAGACGAAGACAGTTTAATGGGGAAAGCAAGATCCATGCATGCAAGCAAAGCAAAACAAGGACTTCATTCACCACTTCCCGTGGGCAGGGAGAAGCTCAGCCATCCCCAGGAAAGCTGGGCTCTGTCACATGGAAGGCTCACTTGGGAAGACAAATGCTGTCACTCTGAACGTCCCCACTTCCTTTTTCACCCAGCTGTGTACGGTGATCATGACATCATGTGGTGTGGCACCATCTCCCTGTATACAGTGTTGGGGAAATAATCTCCTTCCATTTGGTGCAAATTCAAATTTGTGTAGGGTTTTAGATGACTAAGAATAAATACAAGTGCTGAACTTGTGATCCCAGTTTAACAAATACGATAATAATTTACATCTTTTAAACTTCTGAAAATGTGTAACATCAGAACTTGAATCATCAATAATTGAAGTGTTAACATAGCCAGATTATACCTATAAAAAGATAGATGCTAAAAAAAGATCCTACATGCATAGTGACCCATTTAACCCTCGGAAGAAGGTTTTACGAAACAGGAATGCTGTGTGTGTAAATACCCCAACTGAGGATGAGTTTGAGGAGAGTGTTAAGGTAAATAACTGGGCAGGAATTTTCTTTAGTCTGTAGTGGTATCTTTTATTGCTGCTCTTGCAGTGGTTTTTATGTGCATTTTGGTTTTTTGTTTGCAATGGTAATAGGCAATTTTGTACTCTGTTGAAATTCTGCAATGTGTGATGCTTTATTAACAGAATTGTAACCTTTTAAATAAAATCAAATTTCTGGTAAACTTTAGGAAAATCTACGGTTATTTCCCTGTTGTTAAACTTGCAAAAGTAATTCCAGTATCGTGCATGCAGGAGTGGAACCTAATGCAGGCATAGTAAGCCAGCATTTGGTGGCTAGTACACTTTGTCAAATAAGTATAATAAGGAACTTAAGCCCGTTCATGTTTTTATGCATGCAATAGGATCTTGCAGAAGCTTAAATTAGAAGTGTGACTACCACAGGAGTTTAATGATAACTCCTATCCCAGTCTTTTAATTGCTAAACCTGGTACACTTCATCTCTTGGTCAGTAATTGTAACAAGATTCAGGGTTCAAGTTCTTCTGAACTATCCATTGATGTGAAAGTTACCTGAAGTTTGGGACTTGTTTCCTGGATCTTAGAGTTTTAACAAGTATGAAAATCTTTAACCAGAGATTACTTAATCAACTGTTAGTCAGCTGCTGTGACATGGACCATGACATTTGAATTAGTGATTTTTGCCTTGGCTAATCTATGTTTCCCAGAAGGTATTTTATGTGTTGAGAATGCTGCTGCAGAGATTATTATAGCTCGTCACTTTGGTCTCCTCTGACTGCCCCACTGTGTTGCATCAAACTTCAGCTGCCTCTCTGTCTTTACTTCCAGTTCTTGCCTCTTCCACAGCCAAGCCCACTTAACAGACAGATGAAACTCCCCCTCCTGAATGTCTGGTTTAGCTTCAATTGCTGCTTTACAACATACACACCTGCCCATATTTTTACATGAGCACATGTATGCTTTGCTACTCATACCATTCACACTTCAAGATAGTAATCCTGAATATCTTTAAATCTGCCTCAGTATTGGAGCATATTGGAGCTCCTACAGAGATTTGTGCAGACTAGGAAACTTGGTTTTGGGGCTAGTGTTGTTTCAACATACTTCCACACTCATTTAATCAGCTGTTGCTTGCATGCTTTCATAAGCTTGTAGTGCCAGGGATTCTTTTTGCTCTTGTTGTGACTTCTGGTTGACTTAATGAAACTTTTAGATACTGTGTGAAACATTATAAATTTGGAGAACTTTTAGCAACTGTGTGGCTCACCAGCATGGAAGAATGTGTGCGTCACCACCCTTCTATTACATCAATTTAGTTACGCTTGCTTCCCCCCTCCCCCTTTTTTTTTTTTTTTTAGGGAATTCCTCTTTTTACTCCTTTGCACCTTTCCAGGGATGGCTCAGAGAAAAGCCACTTCAGCCAGTTGCCATGGGAGTAAGTGGCAGGGAAGTCATAGTTCTGTGTAAACCTGTTTCAGTAACATCTGCGGTATAAGCAGCCCCCTGCATCCTTGCTGGTCCTTTCCTTTATTGCAGATGTAAACAGGTCTAGATTTGAAACAAGAAAGTGTTTTGCTACCAATTTGTCCTGGTACAGGGCAGGAATGAGTGACAGGAAGGATGGCAGAAGAGCATTAGGAGGAAAACTGGTTCTGTTTGATCAGTATTTTCCCAAAGCATGGAAATATCTGTAAAACCTTGGCCGGGAGAGAGCTTAGTTGAGGAGTAAGACTGCATGGCTAGGTCAGGCAACCAGTCAAATGTCTAGATGTTACTGCAAAGATTATTTTTGCATCCTCTTTGAAGTTGTACCTGACATTCATCTGGCTCCATGGTGAGCTCCAGTTCAGGGAGTTTAAAAGTTATAAAAAGAGTAAATTTTTGTGAGGTCAGTTTTCTCCCTGTTCCTTTTCTTGATCCAACTCAATGAGATCAAGCCTGAATTATAACAAGGGAGTGTCAGCTGGAACCTCAAATGTGCATGGTGGAGTATATTATTGCAATTGTTTATTAATTTATTTAAATGTCACCTACTTGCTGGATGACGTTCAAAATGTGATAAAGAGGCAAGATTTGGAGTTTTATTTACACTGGAGCCATTCACTGGTGCTCCGATGTCCTTTAGCTGCTGTCAAGAAGCATCTGAGGTACTTGATGGTTGCAAGTTTTGCAGTTGCACTTGCTGCTACATTTTTTTAAACAGATATGTTTTTCATGCCCTACAGCTAAAGCCTCTATGCTTAGTATGCTGAAAAATGATTAATCAACAAGAACTATTTGGTGTGTTGGATGGAAAGATGAGAATTTGATACATTCTCAACTGTTTGAACTTGTGCAGATTTAGTTTGCATAAGGAATTGAAATTTCCTGTGTTCACTTATCCTGCATCTTCAGCTCTTTGTTTTAGATGTATTAACAATATAAGCTACAAGGAATATTTCATCTCAGTTGTTTTAAGGCATGTAAAAATAACCTGTTCGTGTGTGTATAGATATAAATATATTCTAGTGTCTCCCTAAATTTTTAAATGATAAGTTAACTTCTTGGCTAATTAGGGTGGATATTCTAATTCATTGAGCTTATTCCTTTCTGTCTTTTTTTATGTGGTGGGAGTGGGGCAGGGAAGGAAACAAGACTGGGCAGACAAGACATTTTTCTCTGTCATTGTGATGCTTCACCTTTATATTTAAAAAAACCCAACAAAACAGCAACAAGAAAAGAGCCCAAAATCAACTCTGTGCTACTGAATCAAATAGTTGTCAATCTTAATGCAAAACTTGCATGAACTGGGAAAAAAGCATTGCTTGTTCAGTAGCTTGGAAGAGCCAAAGCATCTTTACTCAAGTGAAAATAATATGGCTGCTCAGTTAAGTGTTGGATTGTAGTGAACTCCCTGATGCATTGACTGACAGATGTGCCCAGTGCATTCACACTGCCAGTGAGCTGCTTCATTTAGCTCCCTTTTAAATGCCATCAAATTGGCAGGAAAAAGATCGAATCATGTGGCTTGATTGCTTAGTGACTGTGTAAGCCTCCAATATCTGTCCGTAATGGGAAAGTGACTTGCAGAGCTAAAACAACCTGTGCAGTTGGGGTAGACTTGGTAGAGGAGAGGCGGGATTTTGTGTGAGTGTGTCGTGTCAGGATTTCAGCTCTGATCTTTTTCTTTTTTGTGCTCACTGAAAAAAGTCTTTGTAATGGTTGACCTTCATTTAATTTTGCACTTCTCAGTACTGTTTCTAGATGGTTCCTTAAAGGCTCTGAAGTGCAGTCTGGAGGTACAGTTTCGCATTACACCTGCCCCCATTACAGATGTGGTGCGGTTACATCCGATGTGTAACATCCTGTCTGCTGTGGTTGTTGCCCCTTCCAGTGGTGACATTGGATTCCTTCTCCCCTTCCTTGTGTCAGAGCAGCCTTGTGCAGCTGTTGGCAAAGTCCATCCAGCTGATACCACAGAAAACTTGGAACTCATAGTGATTTTCTGACACTACTCCTCTGCTTAAAACTAATCTTAATCCCAGTTTATGTTGCACTATCCCCTCCCCCTTTCAGTTGCCTCTCGAAAGCTTATCCTTCCCTTCAGTAAGGAGATCTGAATGCCCCCTCTCTCCCCTTGATAAGCACGTCCCTCTCAGGAAGGTCATCAGCCAGCAGTTGCTAGGATACGGGCTGGTGGCTTTGAGTTTAGCAACCCAAAAGCTTCAAGAATGTGCTGAACAAGTAAGGAGCGCAAGGACAGTTGTAGAAGGAAAGGGATGTTGGAGAGAATCTGAAGGCAAAGGGTGTGTTGAAGAAAAAACGAAGTTGTGGGTGAATAAAAAAATAAAAGATCATTTAAGTTTTAGCCTGTGATTTTTAGGTTTTTGTAGTTGCATAATGTTGTTTTAGATTTTTGTAGTTGCATAATGATTTCAGCTGATCCCAGTGAAATGTGGTTGGGAGTGAAATCAAGCTCATGCTATGTATTTGCAGAGTTGGAGTTATTGGTAGTTTTATTTACATGAGCCTTAAAATTAAGAATTTTTTGTTAGATTGGGAGGGTGTGTAACTTGTACCTTAATTGTGCAGTACCTTTTAAACTGGGGCAGGGGTATGCAACACTACATTAATTGGAGCTATTTATTAATTTAATGCTGTCTGAAGACATCCAGACTGAAACAGATTTTTTTTTTAAATGTCTTTGAAGAAGTGTGCATACTCAGTTTCCTGTCTAGTTTGTTTTTTTTTTTTTTTTAACTCGTGTGGTTTGACAGAGGATTTGAGGATTCAAATAAATGTGCCTCAGAAAAGTGGTGCTTCTCCCCCACCCTGCTCAGAAGTAGTAAAGTTTGGAAATACAAGCCCACCGTTTTGAGGCCCAGGAACAGAGTTGACTATCCGGTGGTCGAAATATCCCAGGCTTATTCTTATATGTAGGGTTTTTTTTGGGGGGTGTGTTTATTTTTGGGTTCTTTTTGTTTTGGTTGGTTGGTTTTTTGTTGGGGTTGTTGTTGTTGTTTGTCTTTTTTTAATAAGTGCCCTGCTGTTTCATCAGCCTTCTCATTGTAGCTTCTGGCAAAACCTTATTTCATGCACATAAGTCTTTTATCTGCACCGTCTGTGGAAAAAGTGTTCTGGAAACTTAACCAGACCAGAGTTCTGGGAGCTCAGTCACTCAGCCTCTTTGAGCTACTGGTGAGCTAGCTGAGGTGAAATGTGCAAGAGAGAGTTTTAAAATCTTATTGCTGCTATCATAAGTTGTATAAAACTCTAACTCTTTTCTACAAAAACTGCTGTGTGGATTTAATTTCCTGAACTGTTTTTATATTTAGTCTGGGACTAAATGAACTAGGTAGGAGGAGACACTGTGTGCAGCCAGGTCTCTCCTAGGTGGGTGCTTTTATTCCTGGGTTGTCTTTACTTTCTCTGGCTCCATAAACTCTCTTTTCTGCACAGTAGGAGAGTTTCACTAAGATCTGTGACTCCAGTTTAGAGAGCACTGACCTGGGAGATCTGAAATGCAGATGTGAACATCTTTTGTCTTAATTTTACTCTGTCTTTGAGGATTAACTAGTGTTCTGCCTAGTGGACTCAGGCTAGTGTAGAGGGGCAAGTTTTTATCTTCTCTCTAATCTTTTTGCATTGGGCCTCTTTGAGGCTTAAGTAGAAGAATACTTTGTATGTTAATGTAACTAGCCCTGGAAATGTTAGGTTTAAGTAGGCTTGTTGCTTTTGGTAAAATGTTTTGTTGGGGTGTTTTTACCAGTTACAGTGAACTGTGCTTATCTCTGAAATTTTTATCACTGCATTGTATGATAACAGGGCGTTAAGCATGGGAAAAATGTGGTCTGTGGAGCACGTCAAACAGTAGCTGTTTAACTCTTGATATTAGCAGGACAGTACTTTCTTTGTTAGAAAAAGCTTTGTGATTTGCCTTTATCAGCATGGGATTATCCTAAAAATCTGAATTCTTTGCGGAATTCTAAAATTAGACTGTATTAAAATCAAACCTCTGTAGATACGTGGATTCAGATGCAGTAATGCTGTGTGACTTTTTCTTTTGTTTTATTAACTGCTCCGTTGTTACCTAGCATTTGTTAGTTCCTTACCAATTGCTTGCTTGTTCCTGTCCTTCATCTTTTGCTTGTTTTACCTCTGTTGAGGTTACTGTGAAGCCTGAGTATTCTTTGGTACTTGGGTACCTGACTAAATTAATACGATGTGTATTGAGCTAATATGTGTTTTGGAATCTGTTGTGAAGCATTTTTGAGTTTCATTCTCACATCAAAAATCCCCAAGTCTATTGAATTTGCTTTCTAAAGGGAAGACAATTTTTTTTATCCTTCTGTTAAACTTCCTTTTTATTGACATTGTTCCTTTAATGCTTATTAAGTTAAAGGAGGCTGTTTAGGGACTGTTCTTTGAGTTGCAGAGTTTGACATAAGAAGAGTTAGATTCAGCAAAACTTCATAGTGTTTTGGGCCCAAGCTTCTGAAAGCTGTAACTGTACTGGGTCCTTTTGCTCTTGGAGGTAAGATGTAGAAACTGAGAATCCAAATCTGAAGCTGGGCCCTTTTTTTTAAGGCTTTTTTTTTTTTTTTTTTTAACCTTTTGGAGAGGAGTCTCGTTGATAAATTTAGGATGTGATTTGGTTTTTGGCTTGTGATAAACTGTGGCAAAACAGCTTAACTGCAGCTTTGTGACCATCTTAGCTGTGCTGATATGACTCAGCTACTGGGTGCTGCAAAAACCACTAAAATAAGTAATGCCAAATATTTGTTTCTCTTTATTCTTTTGTGAAGGTAGCTTTTAATCCAGTTACTTGATCAGCAGGACCCTGTCTTGCAGATGCTCCCTTTGGCTGCTGAGGATGCTGATGTTTGGTATTTTAAGGAAGCAGGAGATGATTGTGGGATGCTGGCTGCTTGTGGGGATTTCAGCCATGGAGACTTGTGTTTGTGTTAGATTATGCCAGTGAACACCAGGCAGTCTCCTCAGCCAGCCACTCCTTGGTGTGTACCTTCCTCCCTGTGTACTCCGTGCTTGCTAAGGGTGTTAACTTGAGTCACTCGGTTCTACAGGGCCTTAGGTCAGAAGTGCAGGTTTGAAATAAGATGTTGTAGAACTTCTGTCCAAGTGAAGGTGGGAAGGGGGAGAGTTGGGCAACTTTGCTCTATAAAATCATTACAGCTAGCTGAAAAAAGTAGGAGATGAACTGTGGAGAAGAGGCGTATTCAGAAGTAAAATGGGGATGGTTTCAGTTTTTGAGACTGAAATTTGCCTGGTGAAAAGATTTGATCACAGGTACATCTCATTTGAAAGAAAAGTGTAAGCTGAAGTGTCTCTTAAGTGAATTTTATAGCTTGTGGCTCTCAAAGAACTAATGTGCATTTTTGGTCATGATCATTACTTGCTACTTAAGGTCTCATTCTGTGGAAAAAACATTTATATATTTAGAGACTCTCCTTGGTGGCAGTCAGGTGTTGGCAAACAAGACTGGTTTTGGAGAGCCTGGTAGTAAAGTACTCTGAAAATGCAGTTGCAGGTGGATCACACTAAGTACAGCAACATCTCTGAACTCAACTCTGCGTAGAAACTGTCCTGGTCCCCATCTAGGGAAGGACTGTGTCTGCTGGGTTACATAACCCTTCTGTGGCACAGCCCTATCTGATGCCAGAAACATTCATGCCAAATTTAGATGCACACCTACATTTGTGTAAGCCAGTAATGCACAATTTCAATGTGTCCTGATTAAATAAGAAAATACTAAATGCATAACTAATTAATCTAATAAATTACTTTCTGTTATTTATTAGTATATATCACAGCTCTGCTTATGTCTGTGTTGGAATGAAGAAAGCTTTGCTCCATTTTAATTTTTTGTCTGCTTTCTGTTTTGAAGATTCTTTTATACTAGAAAACAGCTTCCATCAGATTCCATAAAATATTTCATTTTCCCTAGATTAGTCTTAATAATAACATAGTTTACTAAACTGTGTTCTACTTGAGTGGCACTTAAAGGTTAGTTCAGATATTGAGAAGGAAAGAGTTTTTCTAAAGATCGTCTACTGGTTTCCACCCATTTAGAAATCATATGAAAAACTTGTTCAATCATACAGATATAGTGTGCAATGCTCTTTAGGGTCAGTTTCCCAGAAAAAGAGTATTTTATTCCACATTAAGAAACTTAAATCTGAATGTTCAGAATCCAAACTATGTATTGACCTCTTACTTCTTCTAATACAAACTTTTTAAAGGAATAATGCTTATTGTCCTTCATCAAGGGAAAGGTGCTTGTCTCTTCTCAACCGGTCACAAATGTTCATTCTTATGTTTGCCACAGCCAAATATGGTGCATGTTCTCCTTGCAAAATACTTTGAAAACAATATACAGCCATTTGGATCAAGTGCACTTGAGACTTGGCTTTCAGGGGTTTTCTTGAGAGTCTGTTGTGTGCTTTTGAGTCTACGCTTTGCAGTGATTTATTTGCTGCAATTAGAAATTAGATATTTTAATGCAAAGTATATTTGAATAAGTGGGATAAATGACTTGAGTCACTTGTGTCTAAACCAGAAAAGGTGTCTGAAAAGGGTCTGAAATTTTATCCGTAAAATCATGCTAACCAAAACAAACACAAAATCTTCCTTCAGCTTGGTAAAATGTGTGCCTGTCTTGTACTAGCAGTTAGATACCACAGTGGATCCACTCATGTTTTGAGGCACATACTAGCGGAATGAAATAAACAGAATATCCCTGATTTGTGTGGAAGCTGAAGGGGTAAAGCTTGGGAAAAAAATTGAGAAAATGTCATCTTGTCACTGTGTGTGTTGGCTTCATTAGATCTTTAATGCAGAATTGTTTGTGTTGAACGTGACCTCAGTCACATCCAGCCTTCTGCTCCAAACAGCATCAACACTGAGTACTTTGCTCTTCTCTGTATCAGCTATCACCTGTCCTATTTTTCTTTGATTCGTTACTGCTCGTGTAATAGTAGAAGGTTTTCATGTGGCACTGAAGTCCCATGCTGCTTTCAGCTTTGGTTGTGTTTTGACTTCCCTGGCAGGGGTGCTGCATGCCTGGGCAATATTTGTGTGCTCTTCCCTTGGTAGGCTGTTCTTGCTTCTTCCTCCTTCGGCCAAGCTGCTGATTGATGTGTTTATTTTGCTGGATGTTGGGATGCACTCCTTGTGTGGTTAGCAATTGCCCTTAAATACCCCCCAGTTTTCTTGAGCTCTTTTGCTTTTTAGGACTGGATCCCACAGAATTCCAGCTACTGGGTAAGTCAGTCTGCCCATATGAAGTGCAGGGTCTGTGCTGGATTTGTCTTCCTCCTCGCAGGATTTTATACTTCACTGTATGATGGTCACTGCAGTCAGGGCTGTTGTTGATTCCATCCCCAGCAGGTTCTTAGGGTTCTTTTTTCCTTGAAAGCCATTGCAAGAAAGTATCAAATGGGGATTTATTCATTTAGTGCTGTTTTTCCCTGAAATCTTTCAGAAACCTCTTAGATTTTGTGTCATGCTGTGTTGCCCTTCTAGTAGATGTCACAGAGGTGAAAATGTCCCACAATAACTAGTCTCTGTCATTTTTAGAAACTTTCTGGAACTGCTGAAATAGTCTTCATCGGCTTTCTTACCCCAATCAGGTGATTTGTAACAAACTTTGACTGTGATGTTGTCCATAACGTCCTTTCCTTTAATCCTGACCCACAAGCTCTTAGCAAGCCTGTTGTCTGTCCTGTAGAACAGCTTTTTGTGTTGCAGCTGCTCCTTCAGGTAGAGGTCAGGTCACCTGCTGTTCTTCCCTTCCTGGCTTTCTTGTGTCCATCCATGACAAAGTGCCAGTCACGTGAGCTATTGCACACCTCTCGCTCTGGTGTCAGTTCTGTGTTCGGGTGCTATAGGTGGTTTCCCTTTTAACATGCTTTATCCTCACCAGGATCTCTCTTCCTCACAAGAACCTAGACCAGGTACTTCCAATGGCTCAGTCTCTATTCCCTCCCCTGACTGCAAAGTTCAGATACGATTTCCTGGTAGATCTCTCATTTACAGCGCTCGTCACCAGCTCTGATGAGGTTGTTCATAACCCGCTTCCTCGAGTGGATCCCATCTCTAACTTGGCAGCCCTTGTTTCTCAGGGGTACTCGTGGTCATAAAAATTAAAGTGCTCCTTGCAGTGCCAATCCTGTAGTGAGTTCTTAACTTGAAGGACATGTCTCTACAAGCCTTTTCCCGCTTACGTGAAAAGAGCAAGGAGAGTAAATGTCACCTGGGATTCTGTGTCCTTCTTTGCCCCTGGAGTTTTCTAGTCACATTTGATTTGCTCCAGGTCTCCTTTGCTAACATCAGGTAATAATTAAGTGGGAATAGAACAAAGAAGAAAAAGGCAATCGCGGTGATGATAATAAGGGTCAGAGGACCCTTGACAATCTCTGACGTGTCGAATCTGGCCAAGCCTCCTTCTGCAGCATATCTGGCAGCAGATGTGTCTTCTCTGCAGAAGGGAATCTCCAATTACCTACCCCTCCCTTGTGTTGCTAATGCTCAGTCCAAGCCCAGCTAGCTCTGACATGTATCTTAATTGAGGTGCTTGCTGCTTCTGCATGCTGATGTTGACCCAAAAGAAAGAGAAAGTGGAAAAGAGCTTTGTGTTTGCAGCCTTAGTCTAAGAAAGACTGTGGCACACTGGTATAATGAAAGAGAGGTGTTGGGAGATGTGCAGTAAGAAAGGAATTGAGATTTATGCAAAAGCTCTGATAATTAGAAGGTTCAGACTAATGTTTGAGTACCTCTCTTAGCAGCTAGTGTGTGCTGGAAGCTTCATGTGCAGGAATGATTGTTGAGTGTTATTCTGAGGATTGCGTGCTTTAGCTTTCATTGACATGTTTGCATGCAGTCAATGTTCATGAAAGTACTACTTGGACTTCAAAAGTATCAAAAATTGAAACTTGAAAAATATTTTTGTGACAATCTTCTATTTTGAGCAAGGCTCTTCAGGCTTTTGGATTCTGCTTTTATTTGGCACATGGTTACTATGTCAATTTGTATGTTTGGATCAGAGAAATGAGTGCTGTAGTAGAAACTATTTCTGGCTTTTGAAGCACTTGGACTAAACTGACAGGCAGTGATAGGCAGGACTACCGGAGTCTGGCTTCCTAGGAGTGTGTCTCTGAAATGTAGTACTTCCAGCTTTTAACATAATTTTTCTTCCCAGTTGCCAGTGTCTTTTTCTCAGTGTTCTGCCATGAAACTGTGTAATGTCCACTTTGAAATTATACTCACATGAGTTGTCTGGCAATGAAGAGGCAAGAGATAGTTGAAGAATCTAATGCTTCTTAGCTCTGTCAGTACATATGAGTACTTGGGGGACTTCTGGTTGTACTGGCCTGTTATTTCTGCTTTTATATTTGTTTGAAATTGTCAAAGAGATGAACAAGCAACAGCTGAAGAGGGAGAGATATAAAACATTGATCCTACAAGTCCCATTTGTTTAGAAAAGTAGTCAAAAAAATCAACATGTGGATACTCATCTGTCCAGTTTGGTTTGGCCATGTTGTGTTTCAGCAGGTATCAACTGAAAATCAGAGGAGTTTATGCTTTTTAGTAGTAGGGACGTGTCATAGCATCCCCAGAGTATGAATTCTATTATCCACTATCTGCTGTGAAAAGGCAGAGTGTTGCTCTTATATGAATTATTGTCCAGTTTGTGAAATTCTCAGCAGGTCCTCTTGTGGGGAGGGGGAAGCAAATGTGTGTGCTGTGGTCCTTTGTGGTGGAACTTCAGATGGCAGTGTGAGCGTGACTGGAGATGCTGCCACAGAGCAGCAGCTCTGCTCCAGTGATTTACTTCCGAATGAAAGCTTTTAATTTCCCAGGTTACAGATTTGAGGCTTTTAAGGAAGTAAGTAACATAATAATGTATTTGATTATCAGTCACTTAAACTCTACTTGAGTTCACATCCCTTTTCTTTAATATAGTAACATTGCAGATGCAGAAATGCAATTTGGAGATGAACTCGAGAATATTGTATTACAGTTCCCTAATGAGGCCGTGGGGAAAAGGAAAACAAGAGTATGGAAGCTGCTGAAAAAAACAGTTCAGGAATTTACATTAATAATGTAAATGCTACTGTCTATTATGGAAGCATGAATGTACTCTAAATCTACCCATAAATAGAGGTGATGGGTAGTAGTAGTGTTGTCTTTGTTTATATAGAGCTGACCAAATTTAATCTATTCGCTAGTCAAACAACATTTTAAAGAGGTTTAGAATGGCTAGTTTTACACTTGGAAATCTGAAAAGATCCTTTAGGAGGGAATAGGATTTATGACAAATCAACAGGTATTCATGGAGATCACTATTATTTAGGGAACCGTTGTAATTCAACCTAGAAGCAGAGAATTAACTGTTCAGATCTGTTTACTGTGGTCAAAAAAGAGGTGGTACAAACCCATTAGAGTTGTCTTTGAAAAGGTGTCCATTGTCGGTAAGAGACATTGCACATAACTCTCTTTCCTACCTCAAGTTGATTTAAGTTTTTTTGGTTGGTGTTTCTTTTTTTTCCCCTTCCCCCAGACTGAAGGCAATGTCATAAAAAGTAATACTATGAATGATAGGAAACAAAATAATCCTACCTAGTTTGTTAGTAATTAACTATTCTGAAGGCCTTTTCTTGCAGGCTGATGTCTGGAATTTAGTATATCAAGTGATTTTTCTTTCTCAAGGATTTTTTAAAATAGCTGTTAAAGATCGCATTGTTTTGTCATCAGGAAGAGAATGCAAAGACTTGATACAGAGCAAAATTTTAGTAAAGCAGAAGGATATCTGTTGGGTCCCTTCCAACTCACCATATTCTATGATCTACTGCAGGAAGCTCCTCTACCGTGCTGGAGCTCCTCTACTATGTGGAGAAGTGCAAGTTAGAACACAAAAGCGCTGTGTAAAATGATTTTAAACTTTCACCTGAGGCTGTTACTTTAGATCTGTAAAAGGTGCCAAAGCCATCTATCTTCCTCACACTGTCCATTCTCCTGGTGGCCTTGCAGTTCTCATGGCTGTGGTCACATCTGTGTGTCTGTCTAGCAACCTGCACACATAAAATGACTGAAAACCTGAGCTTGGTTTCCAAGAAGGTGGACAAAACAGTAGCGGTACCAGTGCAAAACCCATTTCCATCATGAGCAAAGGGTGTGCTTTCCACATCCTGGCTGTGATGTGCAAGCCTGCTCACTTGATATAAGGGACGCCTGTGTTTGTTGTGAAATAGGGGGAATCTTGCTTCAGGCCTTTTGAGTAGCTCTTTTTGTGTCACTATATGGATTCTTTTTCAGGGTTGAATTGAGGAAAATTTGTTGTTTGGAAGCATGTTTGCCTAGAGGCATGCGGATAAGGATTGCACAGCCTTTTTAGAGGAGTAAGACAAACAGAAAAGACAAACAAATGCAAAAATACTCGTTGAGATGTTTGAAAAAGATTAATTTGTCCTCTGTGTCCCTGTAGATAGAGGAGCCCCTTATAGCTCAAGGCAAAGTAACTTACTTCCAACCCAGGACTTCTCAAGAATTCTTTCTAATCTGGCAGACTTCATTACTGTTCCATACTTCCATTTTACAGTGAGGGAGTAATAGTAAGGTGATTATATAGTGACTTGAAAAATCTACTGTTGGAAATGTTTAGTTTAGTTTTGTGTGGGACTTGAATTGTGCAAAAAAGAAAAAAGTATGGCTTGAAAGATGTAGCTGCCTGTTGGATGTAATTCCAAATGAGCAGCACGGGACTTCGTGCTGTGTTGGGTAACAGGATCTGCACAGGCTCTTCAGCGGTGACCAGTCTGACTGATGGCATGATTTCTAGACAGGAAAAGTATGTCATAGAACATTGACAGTGAAAAACTGTGTGTGACTTGTTTTCAAAACATAAAAATATGTTTTTATAGGTCTAACAAGAAGCCTAACTATAACTTCAGTTGACCAGTCAATGTTTGAAAAAGCACAAGGAGAGAAAGTTACGTTGCCGTGTACTTTTGAACTCTCGGAAGAAGATGAAGGCCCACTAGATATCGAGTGGGTATTGATACCAGCAGATAATCAAAAGAGGGAGCAAATAGTAAGTAGAGACTTCTTTTTGGGCAGTGTTAATTCAGTTGTTTGAGTAGGTCAATGTATGACTTTTGTTACTGCCTTTTTAAACTTCCACCTTTTCAGGCTGGGATGCTTGTGATCTTAAATTGCTTTGAAGCACCAGTCATATGAAATCTAGTGGAAGTTTTGAAATACCAGATTAAGGATGAAATGTCAAGATATTTTTCACTATAAACTTGCCTTCTAATGAAGAACTCCCAAATTAAATACATTTCAGTTCCAAAAAGGAAACTTTGATTTTGTACCTGAGTTATATTCCTTATTGAAAACAAATTCAGGAGGACTTAATTTTAACTATATTGACTCTTTTAGTTATTAATGCTTTCCTGCCTTTGGAAGTGTAATCAGTATTAGTAGGCAGGTTTTGCAGAATTAAGTTAGAGCAATTCTAAACAGTTTTCTTTCAGTCAGAAGTCAATTGTGACATATTGGTACTTGGTCAGGTGTTTGGTTGGAGTATTCATTATAATGCTGTGTGTGGTGATGTTTTGAAGATGGAGATATTTGGCTATGTCCTATGTCTGGGGTTAAAACTATAGAAAGAAACTTGAGTATTCAAATAGACCAAATTATTTAAAATGTTTGCCCACTAAGTGGATTTCTGAATCATATTTCTTCTTTTTTTATAGATAATTATGTATGCTGTAGACAGGGTTTATAATCATTATTATGCTTCTATGACTGGGCGAATGCAGTTTACAAATCTTGATCCCAAATCTGGTGATGGTTCATTGGATATCCTGAATTTAAAGGCAGCAGACACTGGCACATACCAGTGCAAAGTGAAGAAGGCTCCTGGAGTTCAAAGCAAAAAAATACAGTTGACTGTACTTGGTAAGATAATTTATTTTCTTAAATTTTCAGTGATGTTTTTTATGTGCTTATTCCATCCTATTTTCAATGTCTGAAATGAAAATTTCCAGTTGGGTACTGTTGTACTGAATCTGTGCTGATTATGGTCATTATCGAGGCCTTGGGAGGGATGGGTATAATCCTGTTCTAGGAGGTGAAGAGAATAATATTTCAAATAAAGAGTATTTTTAGAAGTTCTGTGCCTGGCTCATATTTCATAGAAAATCTTTCAGTGCATGGAGATGGTTTGTGGCACAAACTTTATCTTTTGCAGAATAGACTGACTGCTAGAACACAACTAGTAAGCATTTTGATTGTGGCTGTTATTAATTCAGTGATGTTTTGTTTATTAGTAAAGCCAGCAAGGACCAAATGTTCCATTGAAGGATCACAGGAGATCGGAAAAGACGTTACCTTGAAATGTGTGTCACAAGAAGGATCCCCACTTCTGTCTTATGACTGGAGGAGAGTATCTGGCACACACGAACTTCCTGCCACTTCTGTGCTGAGTACTGTCAAACTTCATTTATTACTCTGAAATACTTAAAAAGATTGCAATAGTATTTTTAGCTTATATTGACTTGTGAGCATCCCAGAGTTAGTGTTACTATAGAGTAGTCAAGATCAAATGTCACTTCTGCCCTCTGAAAAAACTGACTTTGAAATGAGCTGGAGTTGATTTTGGTTTTTAATTCATGATGGGAAATGTTTCAAGCTTCAAGTTGAGATTCTTACCATTAGGCTGCAGTATCATGCTCACCCGTACCCAAGTGTTAGGAGTTACTCCTGCTTGCTGATGTTTTTGCTTTTGTGCTCAAGTGGACAGTAGGGAATTCAAAAGTGGCTTCAGTTTGATTTAAAAGAAGCAAACATCTCCATTTTTTTGGTAAGCTTCTGCACTTTATTAGAGTATGTAATATCTTAAAACCTAAAAATTAGCTACAAAGGAAGAACCTAATACTGTCCTTTGTTTTGAACTTAACTCCTGGTAGTGCTAGTTGATGTCTCTTAGTTCTTGTTTTGACAGTGAATGGTTGATCATTAAAGTCCTTCTCTGTACCACTGAAGACTTTAGGCTACTGTTGTTATGCCCCTTCTTTGTTCACATCCCAAATTTGACTCATGGTAACAAAAAGAGCAGTTGACAATATCGGTGCTGGACAAGAATGAGTGGGAAATTGTGCAAGAGTGACTTGTAACTTACTAAAACCATGTTAGTTTTGGGCTTGTAAATGTAGGTTTGGGGACACTGAGAGTGTTGTCAAGAATCTAGACACTACCTAACTTGTTCAGCAAGTAGAGCAAGTCAAATGCTGTGGAATACATTTCTAACAGGGTAAGACTTTTACAAGCAATAGCATTTTACAGCATGATAGAGCTTTGTTTTAATCTGGATATCTTTAATATGACATTTTAAAGTTAAGATTTCATGTATGTGCTGGATTAATAATTCTATGAAGTTGACTATGGAATTATATTTAGGCAAATGATAAACCTCTACCTTCTGTTGTTTGTAGATAAAAATACAGGGGAACTTCTTCTGAAAAATGCCTCTCGAGAGTATTCTGGTACATACAACTGTGTGGCCTCAAACAGAGTTGGCACGGATGAATGTTCTGTTGAGCTGAATGTCACCCCTCGTAAGTGTTTGCTGTGTAATAGTCACACAGTGTTCTGTGTGTTAAACCTGAACAGTCTTTTTCTCTAAACTCCTAAAAGGTTTAAAACCCCAACCCTGTTATGTAACTTGTGGGTGCCACTTCAAGTCTTACTGTTTTAAATGCATGTGACTGAGCACTTCCCCTCTGATGTATTATTGACCTGCCTCATATGAAGCATACTGGGCTTAATGTTAAAAGAAAGTTGGTCTTATAACTTTGACATTTAACAAACAGTATTGTTATTTGCCTATTCTAGCCGTAAATACAGCTGGTATAATTACTGGAGCTATTATAGGAACCCTGCTGGGTCTCGCTGTACTGTGTTCTCTCATCTTCTGTTGCTGTAAGAAGCACAGAGAGAAGAAATATGAGAAAGAAGTACATCATGATATCAGGTAACATGTCTCTAGTTTCTGAGCAGTATTATTGGAAGATTAACTTTTAAATGTGTATTTCTGCAAATAAGTTACTTAACAGTTGAGATTTCTGTCTTAATCTGGAAATCTTATTATAACACACTGATGGCTTGTCAGAGAACTTTTTGTGGTTTGTCTAATTTCAGTAAACATTTTAAAGGCAATGAATATTGAGGGTTTGGGGGATTTTTGTTACTTTAAAGGAAGATGTAAGGATTTTTTTTGCCTACTGCATGAGAATAAAAAAAACCAAACTGAGTATTTGTTTTAAAGTAGTGGTGACTGAACTCTTGTTCTGCAACTGGTTTTTTTTTTTGTTTTGTTTATTTTAGAGAAGATGTTCCACCTCCAAAAAGTCGCAGTTCAACAGCTCGCAGCTACATTGGCAGCAATCGTTCTTCCCTGGGCTCAATGTCTCCCTCCAACATGGAAGGATATACCAAAACTCCATATAGCCAAGTCCCAAGTGAAGACTTTGAACGTGCTCCTCCTCAGACCCCAGCCTTTGCACCTTCAAAGGTAGCTGCACCTAATTTAAGTAGAATGGGAGCTGTTCCTGTGATGATTCCAGCACAAAGCAAAGATGGGTCGATAGTATAAAATATTATTAATTTAAAAGCTGTTTTTTAAAGTGTTCATTGTAAGTATTAGAGAAAACTACTGTGTTCCACCCCTCATTTAAACACTGGCATGAAAGTTTCCTTGAAGAGAATATACAAGTTAGTTTGAAAAGCCACCAATTCTCATATTTAATTTTAAACTTATTAGTATATGACAGTTGAACTATTTGCTAAAAGCGTTGAAGTTCGTAAAAAAATATCGGACACTGAAGGTATTTGGACCTCTGGTAGGTTGCTGAGGAGGCTCTGACACTGTCAGCTAATGTGCAGTTCTGAATGTGTAACAGTGAGACACAAGTGGGAAGTAACAAAAGCATTTCATGTGTAGACCATGAAGTTTCTCAGAGATCCTGAGACTTTATTCTCAGTTGTGGAATAACAGAAATATTTTAACTTGGCCACTGTCTGGTATAGTTGCAGGGGCTGAAATACCAAGGATGACTTTGGATTCTGTTCAAATTGAATATTTATGTGGTTCTTTAACCTGGTAATGTTTGTTTGGAGTACTTGAGCTCTTATTTCAGGGGCAGACAGTTACTTGATTGGTTCAATTAATTTAATTAATCTGTTCTGAATTTAAAATGGCAGTGAGTGGAAGTGTGACAGGAGACCTGGCAAGTTCTTTGAAACACAAATTTTTCTACAATAACTAGCTCTGGTCCTGTCATATAACAATACTTATGTTATCTGATGCAAGAGGTCCTATCAGGTTGTTGGTAGTGCTATCTAAGCTCTAAAATCTACAGATCAACTGTTAATATCACAGTAAGAATTAATTAATGTATCTTTATACAGGTCTTTAAGTTAATTGTACCTTGCCTTTTCCAATGCCTAGTTAGATACTAAGACAGTGCTCTTAGGTTTTTTTCCAAAGCAATTTCCTAGAAGCTCCATAGGGATTTAATGAAACCTGTTAAGTAACTGGTATTTGATGTCTGTCCTCTTGCTCTAACCACTGTGGAAACAACTTTTTCCATATGTACCTAAGCAGTAGTCAGCCCTTGTTCAAGATGCTAATGTCTGGCTGTATGAATTTGCAAGGAGTTCAAAGCTCACTTTTCCTTGCCTCTTCAACAGCCCTGAATATTCTGAACCAATCTTCAGACTGTAGAGGCAAGAGTTCCATGTAGCTGAGAGGCAATAATTATCCAGAATTGTTGATACAAATTTCATGTTGCAAGATTAAAAACACTTCTTCCCAATTTTGCATACTTAAAGCAATACAGGAGAAACACAACAATTCCTTGTCTTACTTTCACATGTATTTAAAGACTTCTTATAGCTTCTGATGACTGTTGTTATATACCTGCAAAAGCTCCATTTAAAACTCAGTACAGTTTGCATCTGTGAATTTTTTCTTTCCTCCTGTTTTCTACCTTCTTTGTCTTGTGCTGGGGAGCAGGTGGGGGAGAGTTTTTTCAGCTTGCTCTAGCTAGAGATGTTGAACTGCAAGGTATTTTGGAAAACTGTAAAAGCATTATAGTGTGTGCACTGATGTTAATGAAGGAAATATCTGAATAGCCTGTTGAAAGATGTTAGGATTATTTGTGTGTAGCAACAGTGTGAGAAAACAACATTCCCCCAGACTTCTAGGTTTAGTATCTGCTTTTTTGTAGCTGCTTATAGATATGTGATGAATTCTTTTGCTTACTACTAAATGTTTGTCCTATCTGTAAATAGGTGCACAATTTTTGGCTGGCACTATTAATATAAAGAAATTCTCCTGCCCATGGCAGTGGTTGGCACAAGGTCATCTTTAAGCTCCTTACAACCCAAACAATTTCACGGTTTTAACATACCCTTCATACTGAATTTAGAAACTTGAATGGCTATTAAGTAATATAGAGTTAGTTTTACACATCTGGGACTTTTTTAGATTGTAAACTGATACTGTTAGAGATCAGATTTTTTTATCTTTCATGTGTGCCTTGTCAATAAACTTTGCCTGATTGTAACTTCAGTTTTTATGAAATTTCTGGTGCCTAAACATACTGTATGAACAGGTGCTTAGATGATGGTACAGTTCTTAAAACATGACACTGTGATCTGATTTCTTGATTCTTATGTACTATTTATACCTCTTCATGCCTATTTTTGGATGTGAACTTCAGTGTCTCTCTCTCTGTATTGTTCTGTATTTCAAAACGTCACTTACTCCTTCAATTGCTAATTATGATTTGAGTGTTTGTGTTCCTGAAAACTCTTCAGTTGTTGTACCAATGAGAGGGATGATTGACTTTTATTTATGTGGTAAAGAATAGGTTTATTAAATGTGCCAAACATAGCTTCTGAAGAACTATAGATGAGGAGACATCTTTTTGCATCCAATTATTGTGATAGAAGAGACTTCCAAGATGTTAATCATACACTGATTGTTTACCTTGAAACTAAGGCCTTCCTTGATGAAAAGGGTATAGTTACTATAAATACAAGTTGAGTGCAAGACTAAACTGAATCACAGACTGAGAGAGAGCTATAAACCTAAGGAACAAGGCAGCAAACCTACTAAATTTAGTTCTAAGCCATCTGTGGACCTATGTGTATTTTGGTGGTTTGGGGTTTTTTTAAATTAATTTTTTGTTTGTTTGTTTTGGTTTGTTTTTGGTTTGGCCTGAGACCCTGTAACTTACAGTCAGGTAAGCCCTAGGACACAAACCCAGAGACCTGTCTCAGTAAAGCACGCAGAGCGGAGTTTACACATGCTTGATGCTCTGTCAGCTTGTGCAAAATAATAAATGGACAGAAGGACAGCCTGATGTGCCCTCAGAGCCTGGCTGTTAGGCTTAGCAGCCTTGACAGTGTCTGTCTATTTATGTAATTGCATGGAAAAATGAAAGAAATGGAATCTGACACAGTCCTTATCTGAAATATAGAACCTCTGACTTGGGGTAAACTCTGCCTCAAGTTGCTATCATCATGCCTTTTTGGGTGGATGCAACACTACTATGAAAACATAATACTGCTACTATAAATTATAAATTGTTTCTTTTGTCACTAGATTGTTCACTTACACTGGATTATGATTCTCAAAAGCAACTACTGTATTTAACAATAATTTCTAGGTGTATGGGAGATGAACTGGTTAAACATGCGAGGTGTCCAATGTGGCAGAGAGCTCTGCTGACAGAACACTTTTAGGAAGTAATGGCAGCTGATATACAATTTAGGAGGTGGCATTTTTAATGTCTCATTTTATTAAAAAAAGGGGGAGGGAAGGGGAGGGAGTACCATTGTGTAAATACTATAAGTGAGCTCAAGAAACCTCTAGTTAATGTCATGACTGTAAACTTGCCTGTTGAGGACTACTATATATAGAAAGAAACCCCATAATTTTAGCATGGTGTGAATAAAGTGTTAGATTTGTAATACTGTAGAGGTTATGTAACACTTGTCCATACATTACAAGAAGTTTTCATCAACTTTCTGCAGTGGATATTTAAAGATACTTGTGTGAAACTTCCTTCCTTAAAAACGAATACTTCTTCCAAAACTGTGCGGTGCACAAAAATGCCTTGTTGGAGGGGTAAAACATGACTTTTGAAAGAAATGTACAACGCATACATCTTTCTCAGCTCTTGATAGTCTCATTCATATTAGATGTATGCTTCCTGTTTAATAGTGCAAGTAAGACTTCTGAATTGCAAGTTTTTCTGTAATGCTGAATATTGTATATTACTGGTTTCCATGACAAGCTTTTAGTTTTGTTCTGAGCAGTGTATATATTCTGGGTCACTCTAGGTCTTTGTTCCAGTCTAAAGATATTATGCTATTTGTGTCACTTAAACCTTGTTTTATACACTTGATAGGTGCTTTTTGGGGTCCTTTGTTTAATAGTCCCCTAGCATTGAGGCATAGCTCAGCTGAAAGCAGAGCAATAACTTTCTGGGATCCAAAATGTTACAATGTTACATTACACTTCTCATGCACAAAGCGTGGACTTTGAACATTGATATGAATTTCAGTATGAGGTTTTATATTCACACTTTTGGGGGAATGGTATTTTAAAATACAGGTATTGTGAGTGAATTTGTAAAAAAACAAAATCTAAAATTTTGAACTGCTGTAGTTCCATGACAGACTTGTGTACTTTTTGAAATAAAACTGTTGGAGAAAACAGTAGTCTGTCTTTATTTTAAAGCAGTACTTGTGTATGGCATCAGCTTTCTCTCTATGTAATTGGAAGTGAACTAATAAATATGGCTGTGTATACCATGGTGGCATGAATAATTTTATTTGTTGCTCTTTTCCCCCCTTCCAAGGCAAGTAAAACTTTAGATATTTTAAAATATGCACTTTTAGATGGGATTTTTAGTTGTGGATATCAATAGTTATTCTGAAACATACGGATGGAAAGGAACTTTAGATTGAATTTCATCCCTCTTTATTTTAGGTAGAACCAAAAATTCCTGTAACTGAGTAATCTTTGTCTTTAAAGTTCAAACAAGCAGGGTGACAGCACTCAAAGCATGTTGATAAAATGCTCAGGTTTTTTGTGTTTAATGTGTTAATACGCATCTTTTTAAATTTCAGTGAAGTTGACTCAGAATACTCTGCACCACTTGACCTTGCAAACAAACTGATTATGGTCCTTGTTTTACCTGAGATTAATGTGATTTCTCCAGTGTCATCTCGGGTGTATATCCAAAGTCTGGCATGGGCTCCATTTGCATTAATGGCATGTATTAACTTCATATTGTTGGAGGCATAATTAGCTTACATTTGCTCATAATGTACACATGTTCATATGTTACAATGCATGCCTATGTTCATATAATAGTGTGTTCTGGGCCAGACCACACAATACATGTGTGCACAAGCATGTGAAGTTAAATGGAGTACTGGTGAATAAACCTCTAGGATTTTTTTTTATTTCAAATTAAGGCTCATGCTTAAATACAAAAGGAAACCTAATAAAAGTGGAAGTTCATATTTGTCTCTATTTATAGAGTTCTAAGAAACCTTTCTTACACTCTTTTTAACATTCATGTCAAGACTTGGGAAAGGGTGGAAGTATTGAATTTAGGGTGGCAGTTTTGTCACAGATGGCTCTTGCATGCTTCAGCTGCTCCTCAGGTCTTTTAGTTGGAGGATAGGTGACAGTGAACCAGAAGTTGAGTACCTCCAGCTTGTCTGTGGAATTCCAGCAAAGCATCTAGAACTTTCCTGAGTGTCCTGACAGAACAGAGGGCACTCAGCACCTGGTAGGTCTACAGAACCTCTGTGGTCCTTTATATGTGTATTAGGCAATGCCTTGGATAAAATTTCATAAAAGGTCTGGCTGGCTGTTTGTTTGTTTCTCTGAACATCTTGGCTGTGTCTTTGAGCTTAAAATTTGTTTCCCTGATGGAGCAGCTTGAGTTCTTTCAAAGCTCTGTGGTAATAACTGATAGGCAATTAATTGCTAGGCTCTTTTAAAAAGCAGGTAAGGACAGCAACTTAGCCTTGTTTCCTTGCTTCTGTTAAATTCATAAAGCAGAATAGTTTGTAAAGAAAATAGCTGATTAAGTAGCAGAAGTAAGAGTAGGACGAAACAAAGCTATGAATGTTGCCTACCTTTCCAAATCTCAGCTTATTCTAAAAGTACCTTTCGCTTGTGTATGACCGTAGGTGATTGCTCAATACATGAAGACTTGCATCTAAATATAAAAATAATGTGCATACTTGAGTTATGATGATTCTGTTGCTTTTCTTAATTTGCTTTAGGCTTTTTGCAGAATGGTGCAGGCACAGCTACCAGGAGAAGAGAATGAACCTTTAATTTTATAAAATGACCACTCTGGCAGAAAACTGGCCTGGAGGATTGTGTTGTCCCTGCTTCTGACTTCCATTCAAAGTCAAGTTTCTGGAAATAGGGAGCCTTTAAGTATCCTTTGATTTTCCTATAGTTGGAAATCAAAGTTAGTGTCACTCTTGTAAGCTGGTATTTTGAAGACTTCAGCTTTCAGCTGTTGAAGCACTGGTCAGGTTGCTTTGGATATGCAAAGTCAGTAGCATTTAGTGGCAGCAGCTGCTATTTGGGTCCTCATTTTTAGTGAAATTTCTTTTGGTCCATGCTGTCTAGAGAAATAGATGAAGGACAATTGTATCATATTATTTGGGGAACAAAGCAGTGCAATTCATACAGGAACCCTGCATGATGCCAGGGTTGATGGATGGAGGGAGGGGAGCATCTTTGTAAGGAAGTCGAGCTTGTTGGTTACACAACTTGATTATATAACAGTTTTAAAAAGTGGCAATATTAGAAGAGACATTAACATCTGAAAGCACATCATTTTATCTTTGGTAATCTAATTTTTTCTTGAGGGAAAAACCTCTGGAGGCAGTGTGTCCACTGGGAAGTGCAGGGAGCTGTGTGATGCCTTGACAGTTGTCCCACTTCCAGGGCTGGCTGCTGTGGCTCTGGGAGCTGCAGGCAGGGCAGAAGTTGAGTGCTGTACCTGGAGGGTATTGTACTCTCTTTCCTAGAGAATTTTTCCTAATTGCAAAGCAGGGAGAGGAAAGCAGTGAGTCTGATCTGTTTCTGGGGAATTTTGTTTCAGGAATGTGGACTCTGGAAGCATGCATGAACTTTCCAACTTCTTGAAGCCTTTTCCAGCTCTGGTCTCCAGCAACATCTGGCTTAGGGGTTTTCAGAGTCTGCAGAACTTTTTTGCATTTAGAGTTGCTTTTGTAGCCAGCATACCTCGCTGCTTAAATTGCAGAGCCTTGTACTGTGCCTACCATCCATAATTTCTGCATGTGCTGGCTTTGGTTATATTACTAACAGTACTGTATAAAGAAGCAGAAGAAAGTGTAGATTCTCCTGAACACCCCAGACAGGGAAAATGGTGACAGCTCAGCTTTTTGGTGGTCTGGGCGCAAACATCTCCAGGGGTGTGGCGGTCACTTGGGTTAGAATTTGCTATGAAGAAATACTGAATCAGATGGTAAAGAGCTATAAAAGTAATTTAGTACTATTAGTAAATAGTTTCCAATTATGCCAAGTTCTGTGTGAGTAGGAAAGCAGCTTGAGCTTTTGTTTCTTGTGGCCAGTACAAGTGAAGTAACACCTCTTTATAGCTTGTTACTTGTCCTGCTCAGCGATTTGTAATTGAAACTATTATCCCATCCAGGGATCTGAATCTCACTATTTCATGCCACTTGGTAATATTTTACCTGTGAAACATCAGTGGGGATTAGTCAGATTTCAAGGAAGTTAAAGTGTGCAGCGGAGCATTTGTTCCAGATATTTAAGGGCTCTGATTGCAGCCCCAGCCACTCACAGATGACTCCTCAGGCAGCTGAGTGGGTCGTGTTTCAAAGAAACTATTTGCTGAAGTCAAAACACTCGTGCTATGCCTTACTTAGCTGTAGGAGATCAAGATAAAATTAATTTAAGATTTCTGTTTCCCAGTACAATAGCTCAGGTGGGAGGGAAGCCGATACCTTAGACCAGGAATAAAGGCAACTGGTGGGAATACATAAGACTACTGAATTGTTTTGACTGCTAAAGAAGATGCCGCCAATTCTGGGGCACAGCTGGTGGTTTGTGAAACATGTCAAAAAGCTTATGTTGTGGCTGCTAGCACTGCACTTCTTCTCCAGATAAATAAAATGTCCTTCCATGTCACTTCCAATCCTGTAACTGTCAAGACCAGAAACAGTTCATCTCAGCTGTAAAATACAAAATAAAGCTTGCAATTAGTTTATTTTCACATATACTTCCCTCTTGTTGGTACATGAGAAAAATTCAGAGTTACTGAAAGGAGACAGCTTGAAATGAACTGTTTGATCTTGCCCTGGTTTCATCCTTGTAGTCTGTAACTCAAAATGAAGTTGCTTAGGCAATGCAGTATCTTTTGCTTTGGACTTGAGTTGTGGTTTGGATGACCTCTTTAGGTAGTATATTTAATTTAATGACCTTGTATCCCTATTTAAGATGGGAAAACTCACTGTGTTTAAAATATGGAACTTCAAAAAACAAAACAATGCTGTGGATTCCCATGCTGTCTCCAGCCCACTTGGAAAAAAATGATGACTAAATATGAGTGCTTTGTATGGAAACCGAGTAATAAATGTTGTTTGGGAATTATGAGTGTCCCCCACAGCTGATGCTTTCTCAGCCTCTGTCCCTATCTCTCCGTGCCCAAATGTGACCGACCGTACAGTGCCCTGCAGTGACTTGCTGAGAGTGTTTTCCAGCAGAAAGCTGAGGAACCTTCTAAGGTGCCGGGTGGTTATTTCCTTATTCTTTACTCAGGAAAATAATTGAGTTAATAATTGAGTTAATAATCAGTTAAACCTTTTTTTATTTAATAAGTTCTAATAAAAAGCTCTAGAAATGTACAGTTGAGTTATGAATGTAGTTTTTGATAGGTTTTAGCAGTTGTGATGAGAAACACTATATTTATATCATCTGTGCACACACTGGTGCTAGGATTGAAGTCGTACTTCTACATCCCTTTTATTTACCAAAAAAATAGGTGTCACTATTGCCCAATTGCCTAGTATGGACCAGAGCTTAGAGCTACTCATTAAAATGTTAATATTCTTCAGACTGAAGTTAAGGTCACCAGTGATTGTTCTTCATGTGCAGCTCATTTAGGGAAAAAAAATCCTCAGCTCGATCATCAGTGTGTCTGTTGGTTTTCATTTAGTAGCAAGACAATGAAAATTGTGATTCTTGTGCAGATAACCTACAGCTCTGATCTTGCTAGACTTGCATACTTGAAAGGCATCAAAGTTCTAAACACCAATTCTGTGGTTTTGAAAGCAAGGTTATGTTGCTACTTTGAAGTATTTTACATGTATAACTTTAAGTATGATCTATGCACATCTCAAGTGGGTGGGCAGGCAGGAATCTCAACCAACTCACTAAAATGCATTATTCCTAGATGAAAGGACTGGAAGGAGGGTTAGAGCCTTTATGCTCAACAGTCCCTTTTGTTGCCTATTAGAAATTAGCATAATTTTCCTGCCCCTGGTGTTACCTGAGCAAACTGGGATTTCAACTGACAGTGAAAATTGTGTCATTACGTTATACATGTGAATTTAATTCTGACAACATCTCATGTCTATGCCAACCATATGAGCTGGTTCATTAGCTGCTGGCTTTGTGGTTTGTACATGGGGGGAGAATTGCTGAACGTGCAAGGAGGGTGAGGACATCCTTAATGCATGACAAGGCTGGCAGAAGCTCACTCACCAGCAATAAAAACAATAACAAAAGAATCCCAAGGCAGAGGACTCTGATTAAAGACATGGAGAATTAGGGTTGATGTCCTGGCTCTGTCATGACTTAGTTGCGTGGTGGGTTTTTTTTATTTTTTATTTTCTATTGACATTGACATTTCCTTCTCATTCATCATCTCTTATAGCTGTTAGAATGGAGTGTTCTGTTGACTCTTCATGACTTTTGGAGCTAGAGTTTCCAATTGCACTGTCATTTGTTTTTAAAGCTATCCTTGGCAAATCTTTTCAGTCTTCACCAGTGCCCCTCTAGTACTTTTTTCCATTTCTTTCATAATTTTAGGAAATTTTGAAATACGTTTATTTAAAGATAGTTATCTTGATGAGACCATCTGCTACATCCTGTTTTTTAATTCTGTCCTGACAGCAGTCACTCTTCCAGTACTTCTGGTGATCCTTGAGTATTTCAGGTTGTAGGAAAAATAATAGTAGAGCAGATCCCATTAGGGAGCTTCTTGAGGGTGAAAGATCCCCCAAAGCCCATTGCCAATGCAAGGGGAAGTGTCCTCATCGCTCCACTGGGTCACTTGATACTCCCTCACCACCCTTTCCCTCCTGCTCACTGCAGGTGTCTTTAAAGGTATTCTCAGAGTAAGATAATGGAAATACAGACTCCAGATGTGTTGAGTGTTTCCTTCACCATTACTGACCTTGGAGGTGTCTAACCCTGTGTGTGATAGTCTGAGCTATAACCAGAAAGGTGGAAAGCTCCTTCTTGGCATCACTGGCCCTGTCAGTAACAGATTATCTGCGTCTGGTGTTTTGTACACTTTCCCTCTGCCTACAGCTTCCCACTTACGTTGGTGCCTGACCTTCCTCTTTCTATCACATACTGCCTTTTTATTCCTGACAGGGGTATGGATTTCATTACTGGAGCAGGACAGAGTTTTAGGCAGGTTTCTCCTTTTTTCTGCTTGTGGTATGTTGCTTTTGATCACGCTTTTGTGGAGGGTCATTCTTTTTACTGTCACTTTCTATCATCTTTCTTTGTTCCTAATCAGTTTTACTCGCCTCTGCTTTAGGCATTAGGCACTTTAAACTACATTTCATACAGTGTATTTCAGACTGGCCCCTAGTTTTCCAGCTTAAACTTAATAGGGTTATGATTGCAAGCACCTGGGCAGACAGTAGTTTCTTATTAACTGATAGTTTTCCTTGCACGATCCAAAGGACTTACCACATCTTGTTTATAAGTTACAGCACTGAGGGGTGGATGTTTTATTTTTTCTCTTTTATTATTTATTTTTTCTTTATTATAGCTGCATGAACAGCTTCTAGCTGCATGCTAAGGTTCACTTGCCAGACTTCATTTTTCATTATTTTAATACTTTTTTTTTTATTGCTAGAGATGTACTTGGATGAGAAGGAAAGAAAAAGAAAATCAAGATGGAAAGTATCAGGGCAGTGCAGGCAAGGGAGAACAGATTGTGTTATATTTGTTCTGTTTTGCCTTTCTAGCTCATTTAAGTATCAGATTTTAAAAAACATTTGCTTTTCCAAACAATTGGGGTATCAAGAGCTCTCCCCCCATCCCAGCTCATCTCTGTGTGCCACATAGCAGAATTTTCTCCATAAGCAGGCTATGCTAATTGTGTCTTGGCTCACTCGTGAAATGGAGCAAAGAGGGTGTGCTTGATGGAGAGATGTCATTACATGAACCCCCACTTGCACTCCTGCCGTATCCCTGAGAAAAGCTGGATTTATAAATGTTTTGGAGTGCAAGAGCACTGTTTCTTCAGGCTCTTCCAGTAGAATGGGATAGGATGAACTGTGTGGGGGGCAGCCTAAACTTTAGAAGGTGTATGGTTGCTAATTATTAACTTGAGAACTATTAATGCAAGAGGTGGGAAATAGGAGTGCTGTTCAATCCATGGTGAAAAGACAGGAATACAGAAAGGACGCTTCTGGCCTCAGTGCTCAGTCCCAGTTAATGCACCTCTTAATATTGCCCACAAGAATAATTATGTGAACAATAGCCAGAATGAAGTTGTACTGCAGGTTCTCATGCCAGGTAACAGCTTGAAATAGAAAGAAGCCAAAGGTCATGATTTCATGCCAAGCAGAACTTAATGCTGATTTGAGTTACACTTCCAAGCAAAGTTTAGGGAAGGCACTCAGTTCCTTTTGCTGTTACGTGCAACTGGAGGATTCCATTTGATGTGTAATTCTAATTGCAGTGTGACAGTGTGCAAGGAAGAAAGTGAGATGTTGCAGAAATAGCCTGAGTCAGTTGTTTTAATTACTGGTCTTACGGAGCAACTACTGTGGCATTGAGGCACGTCTTAAAAATCTGTGAGGATGGGTGTAATTATACAAAGGCCTGTAACAAGCTGAAATTAGGAAATAAAATGAGATGTTTCCAGTAAACACAATACATCCATATACATTTGTGGATTATTAGCTAGGAAGAGTTGTTTTCTGGTGTATTTTTGCAGAATTAATAAACACTGTCAGCAGTGTTTAGGTACAGGCAGCATATCAAAAGTGCGTTTTGTAACATGGAGTTGTGGCAAAAATGCTGAGTTATCATTTTTCTAACAATACCAGTCTAGAATATGAAGTCAAAGAATACAGAGCTGATAGGAACTGTAACTGGAACAAAGAATCATTTTTTATTATCTTTTTACAAAACATCCCCAGATAAGTCAGTAACAATAGTCAAGGAACTGGAACTGACTTCTAAGGAAATGGTGAAATGAGCAAGTGTGCAGGTTGGGATGAGGCACTTTGAGAAAACTGAGTGTTCATAGCAGTAAGCAGCAAAACTGTGTGGTTCTTTGACAATCCAAGTTACTGGTATGAAACTTAGGAAAGAGTGGATTTTGACAGGTACTTTAAAAGTGCAATGCAGTAGGTATGCACTGGGAAACTCATGAGATACCAAAAAATTCCTGTCAAGTTAAACTTACAGTTATTTATAGACAACTGATAAATGAAGTTTCAATTTGCTGTACCACTGCATCTCTTTGCTGTCAGACACTGGTATAAACCCTAATCCGAATGACCACAAGTTGGGTGATGATCTGAATAGTGCATTTAATTACTGTATATTACAGTATCTAGCCTCCTCTTCATATAGATTAATGATATTCTTTCTTTTTGTAGTATGACATCGCACACAAGATTGGTGACATAACAGTGGTATAAACATGAAGAAACAGGCATCAGTTTTTGCATGACTTTCCAGTATGGTGAAACTGAAGTACATTATGAAATGAAGTGCTGGTTGTTTTTTTTTACTTGATCTCACTTTAGATTCAAGATTTTTAAGTAGGCTGTATTCAGTTTTGTAAGTACCAAATTTTTTCTTTTTCATATTTTTAATGCAAAGTTTACAAAGCCACTCCTGATGTTTTTCTTACTACTTTTGTGTTTTGAAAAGCGTGCACCATCACTCCTCTCTGCTTCCCACACCCACTTCCTGGAGATGCAAAAAATTGTGAAGTTAACAAAATCAACTCAGGTAGCAGAAATATAGCCTTAAGCAGCAGGGTGTTAAAGAGATTGTAATCTGAAATAGAGTAGTTTTGGGTTTTCCTAGCTTTCTGGTCTGCTGATTTCATAGGAAGTGTGTCATCTATTGAATGCTGTACTGATACCCATGAGGGTTTACAAACTGTGTGCAAAATGCATTGTGTTTTGAGATTGTATATATTTTATAGCACTAAATAAAATATACTTGAATGTTACAGTTAACACATGCTTCAGCAAAATCTGTTAATGCAGGTGGTGTGGTAATCCATGTCTGGGCACTTCCTTATTCCTCCTGCTCCACAATTTACCATGCAGGAGTCCAGAGGGAAGAAGAGTGTCATCTTTAAACCAGGCTGGTTATGGGGTCCCCATTGCTTCCTGTAGTGTGGAGACTTTGGATATTGATTTCCTAATGAAAATATTAATCTACTTAACCATGTAAGAATGAGACTACTGTAATCTGATCTAATGGACTGGAATTTACTAAATTAATTTTTGGAGCCTGGTACCCTGCTGATACTTGGGCATTTTTGGTAAGTCGTTACCTGTCACAGTCCACGTAAATCAGAGCACACTGAAGGACACACGGAATTTAAGCAGTAGCAGTGAGCATATGCAGACTCAAACCTGTCTTTAACTATATCCATCTGTGCTCTTGAGAAATACTGGTGCTGGTTTCTAACTATTGTAAATACGTAGATATTAATTTAAACCTTAATCTAGGGGCATGTGTTATGCTGTGGTCTGAAGGCAACCACATAATCCATTGTGAAACTGGTGGTTATAATGTTGAAAAGTTATTAAATTATTTCTGCTTCTGTTTTTGAGAGGAGCACAGCTAATTCTAGAAAAAAACTCAGATACTATCAAGCAAAAGTTCCATTTAAGTAGTTTTGTCACTGCACACGAATAGTTGAGTAAAACCATCTAAGGAAATAGGAATAACTTCCTCAGAAAAATGAAAGCATGGAGGGTTTCTAACTATCACAGGTTCAAGTAGCCAATTAAAAAAAAAATTGTTCCAAATCTAAGTTCAATGTTGTAATTACAGAAAAGATACTTTGCCTTTAAGAAGCACTTGTTTTTATGCCAAAATATTTCATTCTGCATTCTCTCCTTTGACTCCATGCTGCCTAAACTTGTCTCTGAGTGAAACTGGCAAGTAATTAATAAGGGTAAAATTCCACTGGGATCAGTATGAAAGTTGCCTTGTCAAGAAGCAGCAACTGCCTGTTCTGTTTAGTGTATGTTCTGTAGTGTAATGATTTGTAGACAGAATTTACCTTTTTTACTACAGTGTGCTCCATATAAGATGAGTGTCTTTTTCTGCCCTCAGTGATCACCATCATCTAAGTGCTTCATTGCTGGTGTTTAAGAAGGTAGGAGAAAGGTGGGAGTAACTGTGCAAGCTTATAGTTTTGTTTAGAAAGTGAATTTCATAGAACTCCTTTTCTGCAGAAAAATTTGCAAAGCTTGCCGCACCAAAGTACGTTCTTAAAGGAATAAGTGAAATAAACTTCTTTTGTACTTAAATTCCTGTCTAAATTAATAGGTATATATTGTAAGTAAAAAAAAAAGTACAATTGCTGTTATTGAAGGTAAACGTGTGTCAATTTTGCAAAGAAATTTGCATTTTTTTTTTTCCAAGAAATTAGTAACTGTAAAACTTCCCTGTCATCTCTCTAAGCAGTTGCTTGGCTAATACCCATGTTCGTACCGGATGTCCAGATACTGGGTTTTTCTGAAGGTGCTGTGTGTTGAGTAGTTAGTCCAGAGGTCAACCCTGCCTGAGGTCACCAAGGCTGTTAACTTTATGTTGCTGTGGTGTAAGCAGGACACAGGTTTGAAAGCTTGTCGGATGCCATACAGGAAGTCTGAAGATTTATTCTCACTCTCAGTCTGTTCTCTGCCACCTTCTTCAGGCTTGAAAGATATGATGAAGAAGCCTGGGGGTTGTAGATTATTGTGACCAGATGGCTGTTTAGGACTGATTGGAGATATCAGGGGAAGTTTTTACTCAGTATGGGTTATTTTTTCAACCATTTATCCTTTCTATTACATAGAACAGCTTGGTCACACATGGTTAGCAGGTGGAAAATTCCCTGACACTTGTGCCAACACTATTAAATAAGGAGAAGTAGTGCATTTCACATACTTCACTTCTTGCTAGGGCTTGCTTGTTACAGGAGAGTTTAAGCATGTGTTTGTTTGGTAGCTGTGCTCCTGTCCACACCCAAAAGAATCTTGTGTGGTGTTTTGCATACAAGTCAGCTGGCCTGGACCTGGAGGGTCACAAAGCCCGATTGTCATCTATAGCAGCTGTATCTTTGCTGCAAAGCAGATTAACTTGCAGTGCCTTCCCTCCATCCCTGCATACGACATTGTTGTACCAAATGGGAGCAGTGAGATCGAGCTGCTCCTTCTCTCCATTTAGGTCATACCACTTCAGTTCTGTTTCTCCAAAAGCCATTATAATGCTGGGTGTCTGAGGAGCAGCGTCATGCTCAGCTGTTTTCACCCTTGCCAGGATCTTCTCTGTGGTGGCCAGGCCTTGCAGTCATGTGGAACCTTGGGAAAACTGTGTTGTTGCCGAGGTTGGTTCTGTGGGCTCAGACTGCCTTGGTGGGGTCTTGCACACTCCGTACGGTACAGGGCAAGCCAGGCGACTTACCAGGTGAACTGTCCCATGGTCAAGGGGGGGATTTGGATTCAAACAGTGCCCTGCAGGCAGTATGGGTGCAACAGGCTCAGAAGCTGTGCCAGTGCAAGGCAGTTTCACGTTGCTACAGCTGTATCCATGTCTGAAGTGGTATCGTTGTAAGTGTTTGCATAAAATTAAGAAACCTCAAACCGTGACTCCGGCGTGTGAGTTTTGAATGGCAGCATTTGGCATGCTGCAGAAAGATTTGGCCCAGCCTGCTTTGACTCTTCTTTCCTGGCCTTGGGCTCCCTCCTATCTTGTCAGCCTAAGCACTAGTGCAGCTGCTGTGAGCCACATCAGAGACATGATATGGTTTAAAATTGCTTACATATGGTGAAGTGTAGTTTGAACTCGGGTACATTCATCATTCAGTTCAGCAGGCAGCTGCACTGGTATTTGTGCTGACAACAGGGGAAGGAGGCAGTGTGAAAGTGGAAAGAAGGATCAAAGTACAAGAAAAAGGCAGACAACAAACAACTTTCAGCAGCAGGGCTAGAAGGGCCCAAGGCACTCAACTGCCATGATCTGCACAGGGACTTGGCCCAGGCAAATTCCAGAGGAGCTTTCCAGCTTCAGTGCTCTGTGATCCTGTAAAAAATAGCCAAATTGTCTCTGCATTCAAAAAGAGGTGATCCTCAGCTGCGGTGCTCGAAGGCTACAGAATCCTCAGCTTTTGGCACTGGTGTTTCCAGGCACCTCTATCCTCCTACCATGTGCAGAAACCTTTTATTCTGAGTAGGATGCACAGCTTGCATTGTATTGCATGTGCATCCCATTGCCTGCCACACGTATGAGCCTTCCTTTGTGTTCATAGGTATCCACAGCATGTTCCCAGGGCATCCTGCTCCAGTCAGTGCTGGGAGAGAGCACGCTGGCAGCAGTTGCCACTTTCCTTTTAAGACTTAAAGGAGATGGTAGGTGATAATGCTGATGTTGTCATCAACTATGAGCTTGCAAAAACTGTATGCAGTTATTTCATGTGACTCTGAAGTAATTCCAAGTCTCTCCCTAAGGCATCTTGTGGAACATCCACGTGGGCAAACCACCTTTGGCTTCAGCAGCCGTGCAGGTGGGTGACTGGCACTGCAGTTCCCTCATCAGGCTCCAGGTCTCCTGAGTTACTGACAAAATATAGGTGGGTCAAACACAAACAAAGGGAAATAACTTATTTCAATCTCAACTCCAGTAGCATGTGGAAGGTAAACAGGGAAATCATTACTTAAAAGGGAGCCCCAGCATCTTTCACTGTAATTCAATGCCACATTCAAAGACTCCTTGCTGAAATCTGCATGCTGGAGACCCAGCCGACTGGATTTTAACAACACTGTTAGTATAACGTAGCTGCAACTTCAGTGTCGTTCATTCCAGCTCATTTCTACTCCTCACACGACTTTCATTGTTTACAGGAAAATGGGATACATTAAGAATCTCAAGTAATTTATTTTGCAATACATTGCAGGTTGAATTAATGCTCAGGAGGCAGCTGGACATGAGCTGACACTGAAAATGCAAAAATATTTACAATGCGCTGTATGTACCATGTTCTTTATGAATAATTTGCCTTTACAAAGTAAACTATATTAATTTCAATTATCACAACATAAGCCATGAAAGTTTGGGCTGGCAAAAATATGATAATGGGATTAATGCCATTTTCATTAACACTGGGTCACTTCTGCATTTTACCATTTCTGAGTATCTAACTTGACAATGTCTTTTCTCTGTCCTCATGACATTAATGCAATAAGAATTTGCTGTCCTTACAGAAAAATTGTGTTCCCTTCACATATGTTCTTCTGACCTTTTTCCTCTTAACAGAAATCAGACTTTTCCATCAACTCCAATTATCCTGTTTCTGAAGTTAACAGAAAAGAAGGTAGTAATTCTAATTAATCTCATGTCATGCACTAACATGGAGATGAGGTGCATGGAAGCCTTTCAGGACTCCTCAAAGGAGTGAATTGCTGAAACTGGGAAAGGGAGCACTGGCACACCAAATCCTGTCCTATGACAGACAAAAAAGTTTCACACGTTAAAATCCATAATTCCACAATTTCTATACATGTTTTTATCATTTAAATCAGGAACTAGGCATTTCTGTGATGGGTGTGTTTAGAAGTAGCTAGGCTGGTTTCAAACCTTAGAGCAAAATTTTAGAAGATTAACTGTCTTTAACAGTGAGCACTGCCTGTCATAATCCTTCCACATGCAAAGCGTGTAGTACAGTCCGTAGCAGTTGTGCCCTGGATTAGCTTTGAGCATGCAGTCCCAAACCATGGACACCATGCCCTGTAGTGCTGGCTGCCATCCTGGCTGGTTCTAGCCCAGAGGTGAACCAGAGCTGAGGGGCAGCTTCTGTTCTCTGCCTCTCCCCAGATCAAAATCTTGGCCTTTTGTGAGGTTTGAATTGCCACACAGTTCTGAGCTCTTGGTCTCTCACCCTGGACCATGTGCTGCAGGAGGCTGGGGAGGTGGGGTGGTTACGTTTCTAGGACATAGGAGATGTCCTACATTTTGCTCAAATTTTTTTGGTGTTGAATTTTGTTTTTTCTTAAAGAGGAATCCTTTATCATCTCTCAATGCTGTATTTCAATGACCAGTGATAGTGTCTGATGGCTGTTTATCATTCTAAGGCCTCTGCTTTGGCTACAGTGCAATAAGCTAATGGGGATGGATTAAATGAGCTTGGGTAGGCTTTTGCTGGGGTTAATTTGATGTGTGTGTGTACAGTTTCTACTGTGCTAGCAGAGTGATCTGTCAGCAGAAAGGTGGGTAGGTAATGCCTTTAGCTGCTCCATCTGGATACAGAAAAGGAGGAGATGCTGTCGAGAAGCACCTGGGTAGAACAGAGGTGTGGTAAGCAACCGGTCTGTCCGATGTCACAAGACGCATTCGAATGACTGTTGTGCAGACCTCTGCAGGAGCTGCTCTTGGCCTAGTTTGTATGGTAATAGGAAATGGAAATGCTAACAAAAAAGTCTGTATTTGTAGTATGAAGAGTTAAATATAATTTTCTACACTGCTGATAAGAGAAAATGGTAATAGTTTAGTCTTTCTTTAAAAAATGTTGAGACATGTAAGAAAGAAACTACCTTGAGTCCTGTGTGCAGTTTTGGGCACCACAATATAAAAAAAGACATTAAGCTGTTGGAGAGTGTCCAAAGGAGGGACACAAGGATGGTGAAGGGTCTGGAGGGGAAGCCATGTGAGGAGTGGCTGAGGTCACTCAGTCTGTTCAGCCTGGAGGAGACTGCAGTTACAACTTCCTCATGAGGAGAAGAGGAGGGGCAGGCACTGATCTCTGCTCTGTGGAGACAGTGACAGGACCCAAGGGAACAGCTGGAGCTGTGAGGGGAGGTTTAGGTTGGATATCAGGAAGAGGTTCTTCACCCAAAGGGTGGTTTGGCACTGAACAGGCTCCCCAGGGCTGCGATCACAGCACTAAACCTGACAACTCTGCTGTAAAAAGGAATCAAGGTGGACAAGCTGCCGTCCCGGGACTGGACCTTTGTCCTGTCAGCATTTTGTGTATAATCTTGAGATCTGGCAATCTCATCTTCCTTCTGACTTGTTGATCATGAGCTTTTTGAGGGTGCCAGAAGTGACGGGAAGATGCCAGGTGAGTGCACTGGGCTCCCCTGCCACCCACAGCCAGGAGACAGTGGTGTCATGGACCAGGAAGGGATCCCGGAGGGTTTGAATGCCTTGTGGTGTTGGAGTTTTCTGCAAAAGTGAGGGTTTTCACCTTTCCCAGACTCCCTGACTACCGCTGTGGAGGATGGAAAACTCATGTTTTGCTTTTTTTGATTTAGTAGCAGAATAATGGCTGACACAGCCAATGGAGCTCTGGAGAACCAAGGGGAAAATGGGATTCAGAACCACTTTCCCTGACTCCTAGGGATCAGGATCCACTCAGGATCAACTCCACTGATCCTTTTAGTTGGAAAGTAAGCCTGACTGTTACTTGACCTAAAACAATGCTATTACTATTCATAAAATGCATTGTACACAAGTAAATTGTTGTCCTATTGAATTACACTAAAAAGCCGTGTTTTGGCATGTCAGCGAGTTGCCTGGAGCAAGAAAATGTATGGAAGAAGATGAAGGATGTATCGTGCACTGAGAGTGGTGTCGGGTTCTCTTCCGTCGTGTCCCCCGAATGGCCTGGCTTGGCACTGTGCTTCCATGCGGAAGAATAAGGATTACGTTTGTCCTGCTGTGAGATGATTCATGTGTGGGGAATGTGCGTGTTCAGAAGCAGCGAGATTTCAAGAGTGCATGACTGGAGAGAGGCTTGTTATAAGAATCAGCAATAAAACAACAGCTGAGCAGGGAAAAATGTATTTAATAAAAGGAATTTACAGGTGAAATTTTAAGCAGTTAGGATTGCTTGTCTGACCATTTCTGGTAAAGTTGCTGTTCTTCATTCTATTTTTAAAATGTCTTTCATTATACTATTTATTCTTGGATTTTAGATGTTATATCCATAGCCATGCATATTTATATTACATATTTTATGTGTATATATTTTAAAATTATGCACTCTCTGAGGTGGTTTTTTTTCCAATTTTACTACATGATTTTGTTTTAATACCATGTTAACATTTATGTAATACTAGAATAGGGCTGTATACTTAATGTAACAGCAACTAGAAGTCAAACTGTTATTTCCTTTATCTAAAATGTGAAGGACGTAAGCTAATATTTAGCAAAAAAAGTGTTTCCCAACTTTTATATTATTCATACTTTCCCAGAGATGTTAACATAACCCTGTAATTGGCATGAATTCTATCCAGCAATGAGCACTGCAGGAAATGCACTTTGTTTTTGTTACTTGTTTTTAAGGCACAATGGAAATTCATAGGATATAACAAGCTGTGCATTTGAGTGTGGCTGATTTTCTCTCTGTGCTATTAATTTATTCTGATGGGAAAGATAATATCAAGCTTAACATATTTCTCAGTAAAGAGCTTTCTCTGAAAGGCTTTCATTGGGGTATAAGTGCCTAATTTCCAAACAGCATGTTATGTTAAACAGCACTTTCAGAAAATCTGCATTTGAACTCTCCCCTCCAGAAAAGGGGGGAAAAAACTCCAAAAATGAAACAGCTCTTTTGCTTAGATTCCGGTTCTTGTCTTCATTGTGAACAACTGAGGCATGACAACATGGTCCTGGTATACAAGCCCTGAAAAATAAGATTTATAAAGCAAAACCACAACTCATGCTGGGGTTGTCTTTAGCTTGTTAGTTTGACTTCTGTCTGAGCAGAGGAAAGGCTCTGGCCACTGGAGAACTGCTTGGAAACCCTGTGTGAAACTTGTTCATGCCACTCATTTCAGTCCCCCCAGCCAGGTAACCTCACCATGCACTGCAGACGTGATTGGTGGCCAGGGCTGCTGGGCTGATAAGAACTGGAGTGTTGTGCTATTGGAAGAGCATGGCAAAAAGGCCTCATCATCCTCATCACAGCCAACTGCTGCATGAGAGGGAGCCTCCCAAGCCTCCTGGACCCTGCTGCTGCTTTCCTGCTGGCCACTTTCCCCTCTTTACCTTCCTGCCTTTCTCTTTTTTTTTCAATTTTCCCTGTCAAGCAACTTCACTGTTAGAGCCAACATATGCCATAACTTAGAGATGCTGCTGAAGCTCTGTGCCTTTAAACTTGTGCAGCAAGAACCTTTTTGTTTCTTTTTTGTTTCTGTTGGGGCACAATTTGGGTAGGCAGTGAATCTGTGGGAGATGTGGCTAGAAAAGCACAGAACTTTTTTTGCTGAGTTCCATGCTGCTTGTTTTTTTTTTTTTCCCCTGTTTAATTTGACTAGAATTGTGAAACAAAGAAAGCCAAGTCCAAACCATTGTTGCTCAGGCAACAAGATGTAGCTGAGAATGAAAACTGCAGCTTCATTAAAAGCGGTGCAAAGGATGTGCTGTGGAAATTTCTGTCAATCAAACCTGGGTGCATTATGAAAACATCAATTTCTGTCAAATTCACTACATAAGCAGCTCAACCTGCCATGAGAAGTTTGCATTTGTTTATATTCATTGGAACTGTTGCTATTTGGAAGTTAAAATATTTTTGGCAGGCACCAAAGAGAGAAATGTGGTTAATTGCTTCTTGCCAATTATCAGTTCTGCTGGATATATCATACAGCTACCTAAGAAATATGACAGGCTTCATAAAGTCAGCCTCAAGCTAATTAGTAATGTCAATGTTTTTTAAATGAGTGTTGATATGATTGCTGTACCTCATCCAGGGACCATCACCCTGTGTATTCATGAGATATGGCAGTGTCATAGCCATGAATCCAAAACTTTCTGAAATCTGAATGTATTTCTGTCCTTCCGTCTCCTCTGTACTCTTCTATTCCTGTAATCCTGATTTATCTTATGGTTTTAGTTAATGTTAATCTATGTAACTGAAGAGAAAAAATCACATGGCAAAAATTCCTGCATTAATGACTTGATATTATACATTCATGATAATGAAGTGTCACATACAACTATGAAGAAAGTACTAGATTCTGCACTCTTACTGTATCTCATGACACTTGATTTTGTTTCACTTTAGTCTTGAACTGCGGGAATTATTTAATGAAAGGGCAATTTTTGGGGGGAAATAATTGATTAAGAATATGGAACAATCACACAAAAGTAAACAAAATCCCATAAAACCCAAAACCTCCCATAGTATTTTATATACAAAAACCCACCACACACACATATTAACATGTGCATTGTTGTTATCTTTTATGGTGTAGGTAGGAAATAGGAATGTAGTAAGACAGAAACCTAATAATGTTCTTTCAGGTGTTAGTTTGGTTAAAATATTAAACACACTCTTATCACTAAGAAATAATAGCATATTGCTATTTTTGTGGTAGGCTTGAGCCCAATGTTCTGACCCAGACTGGCCTTGCTGTGTTAGACACTACAGGCAAACAGCAGGCAAACCTGTCCTACAACATAGATCCTGTAATCTAAATAATAAATACAACCAAATGCTGAGAGGTAAAGGAGTGGGCAGATGGTTGTCTTTATTTCACAGAGGGGGAACCAAGTCAGCAATTAGTTCAGTGAGATACCACAGATCGAACAGGGGCCCTGCAACAGAAAGATAACCCCAAACCAGGTTTCCTGTATCAAAGTCCACAGCATTCACCACGTCAGAATTCTTCCAGCAATGAGAGCTGTGGGAGCAAAAGAAGAGAAAGTATACCTAAGCAGTAGTTGGAAAAGTTGACAGAATTGTGAGTCATTAGGTAAAAAGAGGAAATGGGAAGCTGCAGGATAGGATTATGGAAAAGCTAAAAGCAAAGCTTTTAATCTATGAACCTTCTCTTCACAGATAGTTGAGGTATGACTGCCAAAATATAATGTTTATTTTAGGTTTATTCCCAGTAGGAGACTTTATAAAAATGTGTGGATCGTATTTTTTTCCATTTTATTTCATCAGCTGTTGGAAAGACTGTGCTGTCTTAGTTTCTGGAGATCAAAGTTAGGCAGTGAAAAATAATCTAATCTGCCACTTTGGAATAATTTGCCACAGCAGGCATTCCCAGTGCAAATCAGAGTACAAATCAGATGGTGAATCGGTGATCTCAAAAGAGGATTACTTTGGATTAGTTGTCCAGTGAAGCAGGCACTTTGTACAATGCAGCAGACAGCTCCAACATGAGCCAATTCATTGCTTGTTTTTTCCTTTCTTTTTTTTTAAAGGAACATTACCAAATGGATTCTCATACACTAATTAACAGTATTTTGACAGCGTTTGTGCCTAGAAGACTGATTATGTGACATAAGACTAAGCAACTAAAACTTAATGGCCAGACTTTCAGGAGAGGGAGGAGGCTTGGTAGGAAGCAGCCCAAGCTGCATTTTGGTTGACAGCAGGTGCAGGTTTAAACACTGGTTTGGAGGTTCTGTCTAGAATGTCCATTTCAGCTTAGAGCTTGATTTTTGAGACAGGGAGGAGACAATTCTGTCTGGTCATGGTTCGTCCTACTGCTTCTCTAGTTTAAGGATGTCATGTTTTAGTGCTGCTTGAGTCATAGAATCATAGAATGGCCTGGGTTGGAAGGGACCTTAAAGATCACCTCATTCCAGCCCCTAGCCAGGGATAGAGACACCTTCCACTGGACCAGGTTGCTCAGAACCCCATCCAACCTGGCCTTGAACACCTCCAGGGATGGAGCAGCAGCAACTTCTCTGGGAAACCTGTGCCAGGGCCTCATCACCCTCACAGGAAAGAATTTTTCCTAATCTCGTCTAAACCCACCATCGTTCAGTTTGAAGCCATTTCCCCTTGTCCTGTCACTCCAGGCCCTTGTAAATTGTCTCCCTCCATCTTTCCTGTGGGCTCCCTTCAGGTACTGAAAGGCCACAATTAGGTCACCCCAGAGCCTTCTCTTTTCCAGGCTGAACAATCCCAGTTCTCTCAGCCTTTCCTCATGGCAGAGCTGCTCCAGCCCTCTGATCACCTTGGTGGCCTCCTCTGGGCTGGCTCCAGCAGGTCCCTGTCCTTCCTGTGCTGGGACCCCAGAGCTGGATGCAGCACTGCAGGTGGGGTCTCAGCAGAGCGGGGCAGAGGGGCAGAATCCCCTCCCTGCCCTGCTGCCCACGGGGCTTTGGATGCAGCCCAGCACACGGGGGTTTCTGGGCTCCCAGAGCACACGGCCGGGGCATGTCCAGCCTCTCACCCACCAGCACCCCCAAATCCTTCTCCCAGGGCTGCTCTTGAAGAAAAGCTTTAATACCATTTTACTGAGAGTATACATTGCTAAATTAATCTGCTTTTCTGTTTCATGGGACTGGTGTAAGCAACAAGGTGATCATAAGCACCACCTATCTATTTATGAACACAATATCTCATTTCTTCAGGTTAATGTTTTACTCCATCATGGTGTAGCTCTGAGGTCAGTATTGTACACAATCAATTGTTTTGCCACCTCTCTGTTTACCTGGGTTCTGGTCATTTATTAATAAAGATAAAACCATTCTTGGCTGCCTTTCCCATGTCACAAAGTTGGCTTATTGGCTTAAGAAGCACCATCTATCCAGAACCAGTCTCTGGAGTGGCTGTAAAGGGATTGGAAAAGAAGTGAAGGACAAGAACTCACTTGGACATCCTGTATTAAAGAGGAAAATTGTGCATATTCTGTGTGTGAAATGGCATCTGTTTCAGTATGCATGGAAAGTAGTCTGATAGAAAGCTCAAATTTCCTGGGCAGTATAAAATCCCTGTGGAAGAAGAGCGGAAGTAGCCAACTCTTACTGTGATGGCGGAAAAAAACATGTTAAAGCTTGAGATTCAGGCAGCTTTACATTAAGGCAAGTCCAGAACCAGCAGCATTATTTTCTCCTCTGTTTAGACAGTAACAGCTCCAGCTCATAGTCCCAGATTTGCCCCTGTGGCCTTTATCAACCTAAAAATGAAACTCAAGATAATTTTTAGTGTAGGAGGTAATATAAAAGTGGATCTTTATTTGGAGGCCTCTAGGGGCAGTTTATGGTGAATATCCACAAAAGCCCACCCACACGGGGTGAATACAGTGTTCATAGGTTTTAGGAAATTAGCATAATTGATAAAAAGCACCAATTAGGAGGACAAGTGGTGATGCAATTCCCCCCCAGGTCAAGCCCCTTCTCTGGAGCCCCACTGCTTGGCACTAGCTGTACATTGTCCATGAAATGTATCTCGAAGAGTTGTTCTCAACTTTGGTAGCCAGGGAGAACCAAGATAAAATAGGAACCTTGTACCCTCAGGGGCTTGGAGCTCTGAAATTTGTTTTGTCTTCCTGCCTAGGGAAAGGGCATGGAAAAGTACTGGGAAAACTAGCTAAAATACAACAATAGGCTACAGAACTCCAAATATATGTGCGAAGAATACGGAGAACATATAAAAGAAAAAAAGGCAAAAACCAAGATGGCATCACCCCCACCCCTTGACACACTGGGGAGAGGTGTGAGCAAGCTAAAATTTCAGGAGTCACTGGTGAACAGTGATTTTGCACCATTGTTTTTTGTGTTCACAGCAAGCCTGAACAAGTGCTGGCAAGCATGGTGCCTGCTCCAGACAAAGGTCAGCACATTGCTTCTGATTCAGTCCCAAACTGGTTGTTCTGTCAGAGGCTTCCTCCTCTGTGTCATCAGCTTGCTCTCTCCTCTGGGCTCTGCAGCAGGCTAGAAGTAAGCCAGAAGAAGAAAATACACAATTACTCTTGAATCTTCTTTTGAAATGGATGAAAAGGTTTTTTCCCTGGTGCCCACTGTCCTAGGTGAGACACCAGTTTCAGCAGTGAACTAAGTACTATGAAAAGTGACAGGGAGACTTACACCTCTAAACTGGTGGGATGGAATGAGGTCAAGTTCGGCACAGTGCCTTACATCAGCTGGAGGAATCCTCCTTTAAAAGACAGCCCTTGCCAGCCATGCCAGATACATGTTCTACCCTGCCTGTGCAAAACCACCACTGAAAGCCTCTTTGTCCACCTGGGCTGTGACAAAGATGTTCAGGTATGTTTCTGCAAGAAGCAGTATAAATACACACTATTTTTAATGTATATTTGTAATACGGCTCTGCGTGCTCTCAGTCATCTACAGCATGCTGCTCCTCTGCCATAAAGCAAGCATCAGAACCTATCTTTTTAATCAAGAAATATTTCTTCAAACACATGGAAATGCAGGCTCACAAGAATTGTTAGGACTATGATACAGGACACAAGTTTCTTGGTTGCTTTAGGGGTGTTCTAAGTCCACCTGTGCTTAGAATGCATTGTTACTTAACAGGAATGCCAAACTTTAGAGGGATAACAAATAAAACTTAATGAGTTTTCTTCATGTGGCAGACTGGAAACCTGTCTATGTGTCCATGATGGAAACAGAATCAACATCGGATTTTTATCAAATATGTTTCTTTGTCTTAAAATTCTTCCAAAACAAGACAAAGCGCTAAAGGCACTTTAATCTTAGCATGTGTAATTATTTCTTAGGAAATTAAAAATTTGCTTAGGAAATCTTCCTCCCCCTGCACATCATTTCAAAATGCCTAGGTACCAGTATAAACCCAACCCTGACCTTAACCCTAACCAAGTACCTAAACAAAAGTTTCATTTGTACCTATGAACAGTTCTACTGAAGTCACAGGTCTGAAATTCTGTATTTGATGTCCCCAATCATGTGTTAGTCCATTATATAGAAAGCAGAAATTCAATCTACATACACATATGTATATATACATGTGTACACATACATACGAATCTATCTGTACAAAATACAATGCTGTATACAACAGCCTAATAGCAATCAGATGAGGTTTTGAGCATTACCCAGAGGATCTGGACTCCAGACTCTCCTGCCTTCCTTAGATGTGTGTGCCAAAAGGTACAAATAGGTCATTGGAAAGAGAAGGCAATTCACTGAAATCCATCGTTCACATGATATGGTGAGTGGCAAACCTGTGCTGAATACACATAAATGCCTAATAAGGAGACAGCCATAATATGACTGTGTGATATCTGATTTTATTCTAGTGTTCAAACGTAACTGGGCTGTAGTTGACAGACAAGTGAATATTATATGCATGTGAAGAAACAACACACTCTGTGCCTTAGCTTTTGACTTGGAGACTGAAGGATTCCTTGGTATCATGAATTTTTTATCTTGTAGAAGTTTTTTTTATTTGGAACACATTCCCCCAAAAAAGGTGAATAATGGCATTATGTGAAAGGATGGGAAGGCACATTGTCTTATAATTTATTGCTAGATGCACTAACCCTATCCATATTAAATATAAGTCTTCCACTGATGTGAACTGTACTCGGAGAAATCAGCAGCAAATTATACAAGCTATGGCTATTCTGCCTCCTTTCATTCCCAGGGCATTAACTTACTTGTTATGTTTCCACCCTGGAAGCAGCAAGTGAATTTAGACTGATAGCTGCTCAGCAGTCAGTGCTACGCACAGAAAGTGGACTTGAACGTAAGCACATCTGCTGCTCCAAGCTGTCTCCTGGAGCTGAAAAGGCGGACAGGTTACATTTTGCTGTGGTAAGAAATTGTACCTGTAAGAATAAGTAAATCAGTAAAACCTGAGGTAGATTCTGTTTCCTGAGCTCGTGGATGTGTTTGGGCTTCATGATATGTTTGAAGCACTCAAAAATGCCAAGACATGGGAATTTTCTGACCTCAAAGCTTTAGATACAGTTTTCAGCTCACCGTCCATAGTCTTGTCTTATGCCAAGTGTGTTCAGCTCTGTTCGAACAGAATGATGTCCTGCTCACTGTCAGCTCCAGTGCTGTCACTAATCCTGGTCTAGCTCGGGGTGGGTTCATCAGGAAAGGGAGGGACAGCACCGGGCTGCTCGGCGTGCTTGGAATGGGAGGGAAAGGAAAATGCAACGACTGAAATGTACCACCAGAGAGAGCTTTTGTCTTGCTGGCTTTATTAGGGACACTGCACACGGCTGTACTGCAGCTCTCAGCTCGCAATGGAAGTTTTTGTAAGTGTTGAATTATCAGGTGGAGAGTAAGAATCGAAATTCACAGCACTGATAGGAAATAGAAATGCTCTGTGTGTGTGCACGAGTCAAGTAATTTTAACTGCACCCTTGATCCTTTGAAGTGATCAGGACAGCTGGTTCAACTGATGTCAGCTGGGGAAAAGCTGCTGTAAGCTGCATGTCTCCTACCTACAAAGGCCCTGGCCTGGTGCTGGTTCCTCTGATTTTGGCTGGTGTAATCTAGAAAGTGTGGGGCACTCTGGGAGTGATGGGACTTCCCTTGGAATTGAGTGGGGGCCTGTGCTGCACATCTGTCCTTTGCCATGGAATCATAGATTCATAGCACCAGAGAATCACATAGGTTGGAAAAGATCTCCGAGAGCATCAAATCCAACATTTGACCAATCAAGCTCAGGCATAACTTTTGGTTTCCACAACTGACACGTTACACAATTGCAAAATATTTGTCAAATGTGTGCAATCGCCTTCATAGAGATTTGAAATACTTTTTTATCACTCTGGATTTCTTAAGTGGAGAAAAACAGCTTCCATGAAATGCATGCAACTTCACTTGTATGAAACTTTTGTTTCACTCTTCATTTGTCTGTGTGGTAGAGTCTGGAATGTATTTTATCTGGTATTGTTTGTGGCAAAATACCAGCCTTGGCTCAGGAACAGAATGAGGTAGGTCAAAGCTCTGAAGCTGTTTCTGGGAAGTGTCAGGACATGTTTCCAGGTTTCCCAGCTTCTTTCCTGGGCTTTCAGTGTTCCAAAGGGGATACCAGGCAAAATGGACGATAACTGTGATCCAGCATCTCCACCAGCCTTGTGGTTTGAGAGGAAGCATCCCCCTCCCTGCCCTCCCACCTCCAATATCCCTTCTCCAATTTTATTGCAGAAGTGTGTTTGCAGTTTTGAAGGTGAACAATACCATCATCGTGCGAGCCTCCTGAGACCTGTGTGAAAGCAGATGGAAACCTTCCCTGAGGCAACCATGTCCTTCATTCTCACAGGAAGACAATTGTTATCGTTCGGTTCTTTCCCTTAACCACGCCACGCCAGTCCTTCCCACACTAAACCTTCAGGGACTGCTGGGGAACAGGCATGTTCAGGCCTGTAAAGAAGCAGTTCTCACTGCAGGTAGAATAATTGCAGCTGGCTCTGTTCTCTTCCAGAAACCATCTAGTCCTAGGAATGCCTGACCTAGTAATTTCTTAGTGTCTTAAATGCTCCTCATTAATATGTCCCAGTGCACTCAAATTTTTTTTTTTTTTTTTTTTTTTTGCGGGAAGAGATCAAAGAGCATATTAAATAGCCACCAAAGCAACACATACCCTCCAAGTGAGCCAGACACATGACCAAACTCCACACAATCTAATTGTATGTAGACATGAACATCAAGAAGCCCTGGAGAAAAAGACCATACCACAGGTCACATGGATTATTCTGGCATGTTATATCAAGCCAGCTTAATTATAGGCTGTCTTTAATGCCATGTTCACGGCTTTTGTTTAGTGTGTGTGTGTGTCACTAAATAAATAACAACACTGACAGCCTAAGCTTTTGTGAAGTCCTAAAAAAGCTAAGCTATTCATGTCGGTTTGGGATTCATATAGACAAGACTTCAAACTTCAGTGGTTCCTGCTAGGAATGGGTGACTATGCTCAAGTATCCTAGTACAGAAGCAGGCTCTAGTTTATTTCTGTGCTCAAAAAAATCATTGTGGCAGTAGATGTATTCCAATGTAGTTTTCAAAAATTTATTTTAACAAAAATGGAGTTCTTAAATTTATTCCACCCTAATTTTCACCCCACTGTGAGCTCTTTATTTGTGATCATTGCACTGGATGCTTGCTGAGAATCCTGTGGTATTCCAGGCCTCTACATCAATGAGGACAGACACAATGCTGCACTACTTCACTGACCAGGTATGCAGTCAGAGCTGATCATATTAAAAATTCATCATCTCCAAGTGAGGTTTTAGAGTTGCTACAGTTTGAGACTGTACTTTAAAGAAAAGGTGAAAACTTGTCATAAACAATACAGGATTTGACCCTGAAAGGCATTGTGTGCCTTTGGTAATATGTGAAACTCTCCTCTTAGCCACCTTCATCCTTCAGAGTTAATAATCATAGAATTAATCTTTGGACAGGCTGGACTGATGGGCTGAGGGCAGTGGTCTGAGGTTCAACAAGGCCAAGTGCCAGGTCCTGGCCTTGGGTCACAACAGTGCTACGGGGTGGGGCAGAGTGGCTGGAAAGCTGCCCTGGGGAAAAGGACTGAACATGAGCCAGCTGTGCCCAGGTGGCCAGGAGGGCCAATGGCACCTGGCCTGTATCAGCAATAGTGTGGCAGCAGGACCAGGGCAGCGACTGTCCCCCTGTGCTGGGCACTGCTGAGGTCACACCTCAAATCCTGTGTCCAGTTCTGGGCCCCTCACTACAAGAAGGACATTGAAGGGCTGGAGAGTGTCCAGAGAAGGGCAGTGGAGCTGGGGAAGGGTCTGGAGCACAAATCTGGTGAACAGCTGAGGGAGCTGGGGGAGTTTGATCTGGAGAAAAGGAGACTCAGGGGGAACCTTTTCATTCTCTACAACTGCCTGACAGGAGGGTGGAGCCAGGTGGGATTGGGCTCTTCTCCCAGGTAACAAGTGACAGGACACAACGAAACGTCCCTAGGCTGCACCAGGGCAAGTCTAGATTTTACATTAGGGAAAATTTCTTCCCCTAAAGGCATCAGAATAGGCTGCCCAGGGAATTGCTGAAATCACCATCCCTGGAGGTATGTAAAAGATGTGTAGATGTGGCACTGAGGGATGTGGTTTAATGGTGTACTTGGCAGTGCTGGGTTAATGGTTGGACTTGATCATCTTAAAGGTCTTTTCAATCTGAAATGATTCTGTGATTCTGATTTTAAAACTTTAAACTGAGTGCTTGGCTGTGTCTGTGGATGCAGTTTGGCTCTTTTGCTGTTGCTCTACAACCTATTCCCCCACATGAAGGGTAAGGTGTGATACTGGAGCAGGGCACTGCCTAGAGCAAGGGCCCTCCCTCTGCCCAGCACTGTTCCCAGGACCAGCCCTGCCATGGCTTGTGAAGCAGCATCAACTCAGCCATTTCTCAGACCATGCTGTGAATCAGCTCAGGGAACTGCTTTGGGTGAAAACAAGCCACCAGAACACAATGTACACTCTGTGCCTGCCCACCTGCAAAAGGAAAGGGATGTGGAGAAAAGAAGGCACAAAGCCAGTGAGAACACTCCAACCCTCTGGTTACACTGTGCCTCGGTATGAACGAGGTTATGGCTCTTTCTCTTCTCCACATAGGGTGGGCAAGGGTGTGAGCTGGCAGCACAAACCTCCTCAGCCCACCTCATGCCAAACAGCTGCACCAACACACCCACTCATCCCTGTCCTGCCTGACCTTCCTCCCTGCCCAGCTGTGGGTGCTCCTCGTGAGCCAGTGGGACTCAGCAAAGGCTGCAGCTGGTTTTGTGCCTCTTTAAGGACCAACTTCCAGAAGGGTCTGGAAAACGCCAGGGCTGGCTCAGTGGTTGCAGTGGAGAGACAGAGCACTCTGGTACTGAAGGAGGGGAGATGGGGCAGTGGGGATGCCTTTGCTTGGCTCAGCTGGCAGGGAAAGCACTGCACCAGCACAAGGCAGCCCCCTTCAAAAGCTGCTGCACCTGGAGACTCCTGGTTTGCCCAGAGAGCAGGTATTGGTGGAGTTCCATCACTGCTGACTGAAGGCTTCTAGACTTGAGCAACAACAGTAGAATGGCCCGGATCGGAAGGACCTTAAAGATCATCTCATTCCAGCCCCCTGACATGGATGGGGACACCTTCCATTAGACCACATTGATCAGAGCTCCATCCAGCCTGGCCCTGAACACTTCCAAGGATGGGGCATCCACAGCTTCTCTAGGAAGCCTGTGCCAGGGACTCATCACTCTCACAGGGAAGCATTCTTTCCTAATACCCTAATATCTAATCTAAACCTTCTTTCTGTCAGTTTGAATCCATACCACTTGTCCTGTCACTCCAGGCCCCTGTAAAAAGTCCTTCTCTGACTTTCCTGTGGGCTTTCAGGTGCTGGAAGGCCACAATTAGGACACCCCAAAGCCTTCTCTTCTCCAGGCTGAACAATCCCAATTCTCTCAGCCTTTCCTCATAGGAGAGGTGTTCCATCTCTCTTGGACTTACTCCAACAGGTTCCATGTCTTTCTTGTGCTGAGGACCCCAGAGCTGGATGCAGTACTCTGGGTGGGGTCAAGCATCTTCCATTTGAAGAAAAGCCATGAGAACAACAGGGACTCCAGTCTCAGGATGTCTTTTCCATTGCACTGTCACCCCCATTGTGCCTGATCTGTCTTGACAGATCTCAACACTTTTCCCTGCAAATGCCTCCTTTTTCCTTTCCAAGTGTACCTTTGCAAAGTTTATAAAGAGAAAGTGACAAAACAGATGAGTTGCTCTGTGCTGCTTTCATAAATTCCAGTGCTAGGCTGAGAGTTTATACTGGATTTTTGAAACACGGGACTGCAAATACTACCTGTCTTCCTCTTCTACCAATGCTTAGGCCAAAGCTTCCAATTTCAGTATATTTCTTAGCACAGAACAATACCACGAGGTAAAAACTGGCTCCAAAGCACAACAGTTCTAAATGGAAGTGGCATACAGCCTTGTGATATAGAACAGCTGATTCATATCAAAGGGAAAATAAAGGAATAAGGAATATTTGCAACTATTTTCATGCAGCAGTTGCAGAGGGAGACGGTGGTTATCACTGTCTACAGGGGCAACACAAGCAGGCTCTGTAAGGCAGTGAGAAAGCCACCCTATTACAGGTGACCTGGCACCATGCTTGCTTACCAGTGACTTGCCAGGCAAGACTGCTTTAAACCATGGGAAAGGAAGTAGTTCCCAGTGGATCTCAGGCAATTTCAAATTTACCAGAGCAAGGACTGTAGTGCACAAAACACTTTCTGTTTGTATTTTGGGCCCTACATTTTTTCAGTAAGTCCAAAGGACCCTGCAGTCAATTTCAGAGAACTTTTGGAAGGATTAATCCTCCCAAAAAGAGAAGAAGCAGAGACTAGTGGCACTAGTGGCACTGCAATGCAGGCAGCTGTACTTTTTTTCTGTAATTTTCACCTGTAATGGTGTTTAAATTCTGGAGGAGGATACTCAGAGAAGATGTGAATTATCCAGTCTTTGAGATACTGAAAACCTGTCTGGACACGGCCCTGAGCAACCTGCTCTGGCTGGTCCTGCTTTGGGCAGGGTTTGGACCAGGTGATCTCCCAAGGCACATTCCTGCCTCAGCTGATCCCTGATAGTGAGTGACGGTGTGTGTCTGCCTGCGAGAGAGCAACAGTGAGTGCAAGAGCTGCTCAGTGGCCTGCAGCCAGTGCATGCTGCTTACCACCAGATTGTCATTTAGTCCCTGCTTGCTGGGCAAACCTCAAGCCTGCCTTGGGAATGAGAGCTCTTCCAGAGCACCATGAATTCACCTTTCCCTCAAGTGTAAGCAAAGGTATTAACATGATATGTGTTTCTGGACAGATCTGATCTTGTGTCTGAATATGACGCAAGAAGGAAATATCTTTAGTTTTTCCAGTTTTAGTTCAAAATTGTGAAAGGTGTCTTAAATCCAGTGAAAAGGCTCTTAGCAGCATGTGGAGCTAAGCCTGCAAAATGAAGCGTTCTGGTTTTCCACGCCGCAGTTAAAGTTAGCAGCACAGTGTGGTTTGTCCCTTTGTGGTTAGTCATGATGAGAAAGTCTTTGCTCAGACCAACACATATGGTTTTTCTCTATGCTTTCCTCCTCCTCCCCCTCATTCCCACAATAGATGGAACTCACTGAATGAGCAGCCTGAGATACTGTCTTTTCACCTTGCTCAGTGTTCGACCAGTCTGTCTGCTCGTGCACTGAGAAACAACATGGACACACGGGTGCCCAACAAGCTCTGTTCATCCTGACCATCTTCCAGCCTTGTTTGGGGGTAATTCCCCATCTGTGGTTCCCCCTCAGCCTGACTCCAGGGCTCATCACACTTGGCTGCTCAGGGGAAGGGTTTTGCCAGCATGAGCCTCTCAGGGAAGCTGGATCCATTGGCAGGGTTCTCAGGGAGCTGGTGCCAAGGGCTCCCACTCGCACCAAGCAGGGTCAGCTGGTGGCCTGAGAGTGCTTCAGGGATGGAAGCACAATGACCTGACAGCAGGGCTGGTGGCTTTACCAGAGCAGCAAGAAGCAGCTGTTGGTCCCAGCCCATCTCCAGCACCGTCAGGCCCTTGCACCCTCCTCGGCTTTGTAGGGCAAGAGCTGGTCTCTGACTCGCTCTCTTTCAGCATGAGCCAGGTTAGTTCTGACTTCATTTAACACCATGAATTATGTTTCTGTTGTGGAACAGCTATGAAAGGGATGGGAACAGACTTCCCTCATCTGCCCCCTTGGTGACCAAGAGGTGCCTTTGCCTCACCAGACCCAGCACTGAGCCAGCAGAAGGTGGAGTTCGTGGCCAGTTACATCCCACAGGACAGCTGGCTTGGATTGAGGACTTAGCCTGGCATGGACAGCCCTGCCAGCCAGGCTTGGAAGCACAATCTCTTAAGTGACTATCACAGCACAAGGGATGTCTCAGAGGTCTGTAGTTCAGTCAGCTTTGGACACAGACTCACAGGGGCAGGAGAGGGCATCCTTCCAGGGAGAGTTCCAAGACCTTATGCCAATGTACATAGGCACAGGAGCTCATTAGAGCTGCAGCTACCAGCAGTGTGAAAGGAAGCAGACACCTCGTCTTGAGGAGTGTACACCAGCAATGCCAAACTAGCAACTGAGGGATCGTGTTGTGATCAGTGGAGTCTGAAATCTGCATTGCTGGGCAATGCTTTCTTTCCCTGCTTATATCAGCTGTGTAAAATGTGTAATTTTTTCTCAAGAGATAATACGCAGCTAAAAACAAGTTTTCAGAAAAGATTAGTCTTGCCTCAATCACACCTTTAAAAAAGCCTATGATCAGCAAATGAAACTGAAATGTTCACAAAGCCCTATAGAAAATGGCACTGTGCTGAAGAATTGATGCATTGAAGTAGAAGGTTAATATAAATAATATAAATGATGACTAAGCCGTGTGCTTTCAGCAGGGTGAAAAGCTGCATTTCACAGTTAGCTACACAGTGTCTAGGATCTGCCTCTCTGATAACAACATGAAGAATATCAAAGCTAAACTGGCAAAGCCTTGAGCTGACCTTCACCATGAAGTAACTTCCCCATGATGACTTCCTTTGGCAGGGCCTGCTCAGGTCTTGTTGAAGATGACAAACTATGGGGACAAATCTTTTAGCTGTGCTTGTTTTGATAGGACAAGGAGTAATGGTTTTAAACTAAACCAGGCCCTAGTCAGATTAGCTATCAGAAAGAACTCTTTTACAATGAGGGTGATGAGACACTGGAATAGATTGCCCAGGAAGAAAGTAGGTGCCCCATCCCTGGAAACATTCAAGACCAGGTTGGATGGGGTGCTGAGCAACCCGGTCTAGTGAAGGTGTCACTGCCCTTGGCAGGGGTGGTGGAACAAGATGAGCTTTAATGTCCCTTCCAACCCAAACCATTCTGTGGTTCCATGACACTGAACCAGGTGTCTCACTGTCACTGCTGGGTCTGTTTTAAAGCCCTTTGGCCAGATAGAACAATGAATATACTTCTGATTGAGATTTGCAGACACAGGAGTGTTGTATTTACAAATAAATGCTAACTATTACTGTGTGTAAGTCATCTGCTTTCAGAAGAATATTTTTGTCATCTGATTTTTCCTCTGTGGAAAACCTCAGCTGCTAAACAACATGCAGCACAAAACCAGAGCTAGCAAAGAGATTACACTGACCATGATGTGGCACCGAGCACTAAAATGTTGAATTTAAACATTAGGCACTTAATTTTGATCAATGCAGTTAATTAGCAGATTTGTTGTGAATAGGATGGCACAGAAATACGGGAATGGATGAAAGCATCTGGCCACTAGTTTTATTTTTCTGGCACTGAAAGACACCATTGCAATTACTGGGAGAAAAACTGGTCTGCTTTTCCTGTTGGATCAATGTCTTTCTTTGACCCACACACCAAAACTGGAAAGCTTGTCTAAGTGCTGTGTTATTTTAACATGTACAAAAACAAGCACAAGCCAACGACCTTGGCCATTTGTCACACTGAAAGAAAACAATGGCAATTGTTCACGAGCAACAGGCCGGGCTTGTCTCTGTGACTGAGCCAAGGCCTTCTGGCAGCTCTGCTGTGGGCCACGGTCACCCAGCAGAAAAACACAGCCTCGGGACAGGCTGTGCTTCACCCCCAGCCCCCTCCCTGCAAGCCCAAGGATGGGTGGTGGGTGCTGGGAGACAGCACAAGGACAAGGCCAGCTCAGCCCTGCTCCTGTGGGAGCAGAGGCTGGAGGGAAACAGTCCTATGCCTGCTGGCAGAAACCCAGCTCTTGGGGTCAGCGTGGGGCTATCTCAAACCACAGAATTACAGCTTCATTTGGGGAGGGCTGGAAAGAAGTGGTTTCCTCCCACTCATCCTCGTCCCCCAGATCTCAGGGTGAATTCTCCGTGGAGTCAGCTGCAGAGGTAGCTGATGCTGAGACTCACTGAAATCCTTGGGTGGATGCTGACTGCCTCCTCCAAGGGTAGGATCCTGTTAGTTACTGCTGTGAGAAATCTCATTATCTTTTTTTAAAAAGCTAAAAAAAGAGAAAGAAGGCCATGCCTTCTCCTTCCTGTTCCTTTGCCTCTCAGTATAATGCACCAGCACCTTGCCTTCAAAAATTAACCTCTTTCCCTTCTCAAGAGTTGATTATGAAGAAAAAATACAATTTTTTAGAACTAGCCAGTTTGGATGAAACTGCTCTGAGTACATACAGTAATAAAAAAACAAGTGCTCATTTGCTGCTGGGAAAAACATTTACAAGAGGATTTCAGGCTAATGAAGACGAGCTTGACCTGCCTGATCATTAGTGGTGCAGGTGAGTGCATTTGTCCCATGACTGCATTGAGCACTTTTTAAAGGCCTTGCCTTGCCTTGTCTTGCCTTCCTTTCCTTACCCTTCAGGTACTGGAAGGCCACAATTAGGTCACCCCAGAGCCTTCCCTATTCCAGGCAGAGCAATCCCAATTCTCACAGCCTTCCTTCAGAGCAGAGCTGCCCTGATCACCTTGGTGCCTCCTCTGGGCTGGCTCCAGCAGGTCCCTGTGCTTCCTGTGCTGGGACCCCAGAGCTGGATGCAGCACTGCAGGTGGGGTCTCAGCAGAGCGGGGCAGAGGGGCAGAATCCCCTCCCTGCCCTGCTGCCCACGGGGCTTTGGATGCAGTTTTGGAGGGTGCTGTTGCTTGAAGCCTGTACTCTGGTGAGGGAGGGGAAATACTGCATGTTCCAAAGTTATTTACAGATTGACACTGTATTATCCCTTCACTTACCTCCACACTGAAGGACCAACTATAGCCACCTGTAAAAAGGCCTTGTTAAAGATTAACTACACAAAGAGCTTAAAGTGATGGCACTTCAAACAAACCTCTAAGCAGAAAGGAGCACAAGTGATTCTCAAAAGTGCACCTTTCATAAACATCTATTCAGGATTTCCTATTAAAGCCATCTGGGGAGAGAAGTCCATAATTGTTTATTTCAATTCACAGCTCTAGACAGAATAATTTGCCATCTATGATTTTTTTACTTTGAAGGCTGGCTGCCTTGGATTTTGAATTCTAATTACTTTATTTACTGGAAGCCACAAAACCACTGCTTCTCCTGCCCCAATCCCCTTAAACTGGCTACCCACAGTATTTTTTTTTTTTTAGCAGATTAGCAAAAATCATTGAAATGGTGAAAACCCTGAAACTATTTTTTGATAATTTCATCTTGCTTTAGGTGGATTAAAGAAGTCCTATCATTTAAAGCTGGTATTTGGCTTCACAGAGTACTTATTTTTTCTGCTTTATCAGGAAGAAAAAATACTTTAAAGAGGAACTACTGGAAGTATTCTGCTCAGGACCCTGGACCAGACTGGTGTTAATAAATAAGAAAAGAAGTTAGGCCACCCTTGGCTAATAATCTTCAGCCATGTTTCTTCACTCATGTGGTACAGTAATCCATGCTTTGTAACATACACTCTTGTATTTATGTTATACACAGAGATATTTTTTCTCCTTAACAGAAGTCAGTGAAGGCTGCTATGTGCTTGGACCACAGAACCAACACACTGGCTCGAAAGTATTCAGAATACACAAAAAAGCACAATAAATTTTCAAATAAGAGGCAGGAAAAATTCTTACCCAAGTTCTCATTATAGATAGATGTGAATGTACCCCATCAATTTTGTGAGTATGGCCACACAGATGCCCCATGTGACTTAGACTGCAAAGGCCACCTCGATCCCATAGTCTATTTCTGCTTCATCTCAGCACTGCACACTTTTGAAATGAGGATGAAGATGATGATGAAGATCCTGAAGTTGTTGCAGTAGAGGTTCACATATGAGCTGCTCCAGGATCAGTCTCTGTAGGCCTTTTGTTACTGCAGAGGGTTTTGCTCAGAGGCATCTTGATGTGGAGTCAATCCAGCACCTCAGTAAATAAGGTACTTGCATTCATTTCTTTGTTGTTGTGAGTAAAACTAAATGCTACAATGTGTTTTTTTTAATGCTAGCCTAATGCCAAAACTACACTTTAAAGAACTGAAAAAGGCCCTGTTTGATTCCTGAGTTACTGAGGTAGATGGAGAGAACAGGACAGAACAGCATAAGCCTTCCCTTGTTAGCCATTAGGTGATTATAAATAATCATGCACATTTTTCATCAGCGCTAAGTAACATCTTCCTCAAAAAAACATATTTTGAACATTTTCTTAGTATGCAGGTAGCCACTTTTTCAGCCAGCTCTGGGCTTGACACCCAATTTCTTCCTGATTTTCTACCTTTTCATATTTATGCTCTACTCCTGAATCCTTGAGCCACCAATAAATTGCTTTGTCAACAACCCGACTTCAGCCTGCAATTTTGCCGCTCTTTGTCACAGCGCAGTCTCACGTGGCAGTGCCTTTTCTGACACCTGAGCTGGGGTTAAGCAGCTGTGCCCAGAACCGTGGAAGGTGAGGGCTGAGTGAGGAAGGAACTTGGGGGTTACCAAGGGTGTTGCAGGGGAAGAGAGTAAATGTTCAGGTGTTACCAGTACTGAGAAGTGAACCATGAGCTCACTGTTGTCGTTCATGCCAAAGGAAGAGCAATGGCATTTGTCAGGCTTTTCATGGTGACTCAGGACTGCAGATGACAGCAAACAGAGCAGGATGCTCCTGCAGGCAAGGACTGGGAGGTGTCTGATGTGGCTACCTTTGGAAAGGCCTATGGAAAAGAATTAACTGCATAACTACAACCAGCAAATTAATTTGTTCTCAGTAATTGAGAAAAACAGTCCTTTAAATAAACATTTAAGCAGATGGTCGATAAAGAAGTGATTGCAAGACACTCCTGCAGGTTTAAGGACTTTATGGCAATGGGAACCCTATGGGATACAAATTAAATGAAGGTGAAAAACCCAGTAAAGTTCCATCTTTCATTTCACCACAGGATCCGCCACTGACTTGTGATATTATTACACTACCAAACAATAGTAGTTTAGTAGCATCTTTGTTTTTTCCACTCTACTGCAGAATTTAATCTACTTTGAGAGCTATGGCCACTGGCATTCCTACTTCCCTTTATTCCAACACACTGTCTTAACATACCATCCTTATGAAATAATTTTTTAGAACTTGAAGCCAGGCAATGCTAACACACTTAATATTGAAAAAAAACAAAAAAATGAACAGAGGGCTGTTTCACACAACACAATAAAAAAGGACTTTTTATAAAACAGACTTCCTTGCAGACTTTATGAATTTAAACCCTGACTTTCTTTAGCCAGAAGCATCATGATTTCAAGATGTTTTGGACACAGCTATTGTGTGGAAGTTCCCTTAACATAAAACCCAACCAACTTTAATAGCCTCAATGCTATTTCTACAGATACAGCTTCCTTAGTGTAGTTGCAGTTACATGTCATCAATTTTATATCCAGTAAAAACCAGAAACAACATTTTATTATTTCTTAGAACTCAAAATCCTGGGGAAAAAATAAAATAAGAAATCTGCTAATCTGAAAAAAAGAAAGTAGCAGATTGCTTTATTACTTTTCCCTCAAAATTAACTCCAATATTTAAATATGTATATCTAGACCGTGTAGCTGCAAAACAAATGTAAATGCCCCTGCAATCTACTACGTCTGCCACATGGAATTAGCACTTCCCATTTTGACAGAAACAGTTGCATTACCTAGACAGTGTTATCACAGAATCCTAGAAAGCTTTGGGTTGGGAAGGGACCTCAGAACTCATCTTGTTCAAACCCCCTGCCATGGGTAGGGACACCTTCCACTAGACCAGGTTGCTCAGAGCCCCATCCAGCCTGGCCTTGAACACTTCCAGGGATGGGGCAGCCACAGCTTCTCTGGGCAACCTGTACCGAGGCCTCACCACACTCACAGTGAAGAATTTTTTCCTAATATCTCATCTAAACCTACTCTCTTATATATCAGAAATATTTGTAATAAAAAAAAATAATCCTGACCAACCAAACAAAAAAATCAATTTTGTTCTGAGGGTTTGATTAATTAAAAAACAGCAATAAGCCCCAAGTTTCCACTTTCTGGACATGGCCTCCTGGCATGGAAACCAGCACAGGCATTATCCATGCTGCTAGTAGAATACACCTGCCCAAGATGAATTCCCAAACTGGGAAACAGGGAGAGCAACATTTTTCTAGTGCAGTTACCAAGTTGCTCCTAAAAATGAAGATTCTGCATGAAAATAATAGATTAAGATCTTAAATGGATCTAACTGTGGTGTGCTCTATCACATGGATCTCATTCCCATCAAGATGCCTCCTTGTGAATTTAATTATTACCTAACCCAGCCCCAGATGCAGCTGTGTTTTCACTGCTGGGGTCTCCAGGCACTGCAATACAAATAAAGTCACAAAAGGTTTCGAAATTCAGTTTCAGTGAATATTTGATTTGTAATATATTCCTCTGTTAAAGGAATTAAGTTTCTACCCTTTACCACTAGCAACTGCAAAGAAACCCAAAACAAACAACCCCCAAAACTGTAGCAATTCTACCTGTTTTCAGAGACTATTAATTAATATCCTTCTGTTAAGTGCCAGTTTCTGGCCAGTTCTTGCTACCATTTTAAGAAGCAGTAGCTTGTAATGCAAACGAAAACTGGTAAACTTTAACTGTTAGACTCTCAGATTGGATTGTATTTGAATCTTATAATCATAGTCACATAATGGCCTGCATTGGAAGGGACCTTAAAGATCATCTTGTTCCAATGCCCCTGCCATGGGCAGGGACACTTTTCACCAGACCAGGTTGCTCAGAGCTCCACCCAACCCGGCCTTGAAAACTTCCAGGGATGGGGCAGCCACAGCTTCTCTGGGCAACCTGTGCCAGGGCCTCATCACCCTCACAGGAAAGAATTTTTCCTAATATCTGATCTAAACCTACTCTCTGTAAGTTTGAAGCCATTCCCCCTTGTCCTTTCACTCCAGGCCCTTGTCAATTGTCTCTCTCCATCTTTCCTGTAGGCTCCCTTCAGGTACTGGAAGGCCACAATTAGGCCACCCCAAAGCCTTCTCTTTTCCAGGCTGAACAGTCCCAGTTCTCAGCCTTTCCTCATAGGAGAGGTGCTCCATCCCTCTGATGATCTTGTTGTCCTCTCTCCAACAGGTCGATTTGACAGGTGTTCATGGCCTCAAACACCAATTTCACAAATCCAAACCTTTTCCCCTCGGCCTCTTTAAAGACTGTTCACTACTTGCTCTCAAAATACATCCATCTCTGAACTGAATACTGAATACTGGAGATTCAACGTTTCATATACAGAAGCAACTCAAATTTAATGCAAGATCTAGGTAAACAGCTCGCATTTAACTCTATATTTACACCACACATATTTTCCAGTGAAAGTCAGGAAAGCAATGAGGAAAGAAATCCTCCACACGTGATGGTTTGCGCATTTTCTTATAGCCATGCCTGTCTTCTTGAAATCCTCTGGGCTACAGAGATGTGCTGCAGCAAATGCAGTTCAGAGCTGACAGACACTGGGGTATGTGTTGACCCCCTCTCGAACTTGAGCCTGAGAAAAAAAAGCTATACAGTTAATTTTTCACCATGTGTGCCAGGTGTATGCTTAGCTTTCCCCCAAGTCACAATCTTACTGCGGCAAAGCACAAAAAAAATTGCTTCTCCATGGCTTACGTGTCCCCACAGTCAACATTCCTAATTATAATTCCTCTTAAAAACAAAAGAATCCCCCCTCAACCTTGCCTGGATCAATAACCTATCTAATGTAACAAAAATAAAATGCTTCAAATCATAGTAAGGACTTCAAAATGTAGATATTCCACACTTAATTCCCACAAAAGCAAACACTAGAAGTGTTAAGTATAACTTAATTCTCCTCACTATCCAGCTGAACTGAAATTGACCCTCATCAGTCTGATCAGACATCTGGGGAATGCTAAATCCAGCCTCCCTCAGACTGCACGATGGCCACTTCACAGGTAGGAGTAACAGAATCCCCCAATGGGTTGGGTGGGAAGGAATCACAGTGGGTCATCAGGTCCAATCCCCCTGCTCAAGCAGGGCCATCCCAGAGCACACGGCACAGGATTGCATCCAGACACTTCTGGAATATCTCCAGTGAGGGCCTCCACACCCTCTCTGGGTGATCTGTTCCAGTGCTCGGTCACTGCACAGTGAATTTCTTCCTCATGTTCAGGTGGAACTTCCTGGGCATCAGTTTCTGCCCAGGGCCTCTTGTGCCATTGTTGGGCACCACTGAGCAGAACCTGGTCCATGCTCTGACCCCTCCCTGCAGACACTGACAGACATGGATGAGGTCCCCTCTCAGTCATCTCTTCTCGAGGCTGAACAGCCCCAGCTCCCTCAGCCTTTCCTCATAAAAGAGATGCTCCATCCTTTCATCATCTCTGTAACCTCCACTGGAGCTACTCCAGGAGCTCCATGCCTCTCTTGTCCTGAGGAGCCCAGAACTGGTCACAGCACTTCAGATGTGCCTCACCAGGGCTGATCAGAGGGGCAGGATCACTCTCTGATCTGCTGGCAACGCTCTTCCTAATGCATCCCTGGATTCCACTAGCCTCCTTGGCCACAAGGGCGCTGCTGGTTCAGAGTTTGTTCTTCACCAGGACACTCAGGTCCTTCTCAGTGATACTTCTCTCACCTGATCCTTACCTTGGTACTGAATCAACAAGGTTTACAAACAGACTTGGACATGGAGATTAATCCATCTTCTGACAATTACAATTAGGGATTTTCTAGTGCCCACTTACTCCTAAGTCCACTTGCATACACAAGCAATGATGCTACTGACTTTTTCCCCTCCTGAAACACAAAATACACAGACAAACTCAAGACCTTCTCATGCATTTGTGGGGGGGCTTTGGAACAGCTGGAGGATATGGAAGAAAACAATAAAAAATAATAAAAACACAAACCAACCTGTCCTATGTGACCCAGTTATCACCATACAAAGGCCAATCAATAAACCTACTCTGAAATTTGGCTTATTTCTCAGCTTCAGTTTAAAATCAAACCTAAACCTTTCTTCATGCTACTCATGCCTTCAGCTCAGCTACAAAAGTTACTCCATTTTTACTTAAAGAGCTGAAAGCAGAGACTTTTAACTTTTTTGTGTGTATGCCTGTATTTTCCACTCATCCCATCTTCCCCCTGATTTTTTCAGTGCAACTCAGCAACTTTCAGCTACTCAAATGCAGCCCTGCATAATTTTTGGCGAAGACTGAGATTTCTTGTCATGGTAGACTGATGTAGGTTTAAAAAATGCAAAGGCTGTTCTGATTTATAATGTATCATTACTACTTGCATTTCAGAATTAAACCACTTTATCAGCCTGATGCAACTTTATAAAGAAATCATAACAAAGCACTGCAGTATTACAAATTTATTGAGTTTCATCAAAGTTATTTTTCAGCATTGAAAATTTCACACATATAAAACAACTTCAACTTCTATGCATTAAAACCAAAGTATGGGTTCTTTTCTTAATTTAAAGCAAGTGCTGTGCTTTTTTTAAACATCTCATGAACCAAATCCTTCAGTTACAAAGCTGATAAAAATAAGTGATACACCACTAGAGTTTTTTTCTTCAACATGTGAAATTCATCTCTTTGGGAAACAATACTTTCTAAAATTGTATCATGAAAGATACAGACCTGAAAAAGGATAAACAATCATACACAAGGCATAAACGTTACACAGAGTAATTCAGACATTTTTATAAAGAGATCTGGAAAAGTACCTAAAATAGTGATATTTATTTAGTATAAAATTTCAATAATAAAATATTGCTCATAATAAATAAGAAAACATGAGTTTCATTAATACTGTTCTCCTCTTAAAGCTCTCTTGGATGTAACAGGATCTGACCTGATCAAAAGTCAAATGTTTATTTTGTCCTCTGTACGAAGGAGGCAGGTTTACAGGCTTCAGGTCATTCTTTGCTAGAAACAATTTTATTATAAACAAAACACAGAATTCATTTCAAGTCTCATGCGTAATTATGGGAAAAAAAAATCCCCAAGTGTGAATAAACCTTATTACAGTAGATTTTAATACCCAAAATATTTGCCCTTTTTGTTAAACCCAAAGTGGAATAAGACTTCCTGCAAATTATGAATACAAAGAGAAAGCTGCCCAAGTTTTCTTAAAAGCTTCTAAATATGGGTGCAGCTGTACTTAATGGTCGTCAATGCTGTTAGGGACAGTTTCTCTGGGGGGGCTGGAAGCTGTCTCCCTTCATATGGGGACATTGGATTTCATCCCCGCTCTTCCCATCTGCAGACAGGGCAGTTTGGAGCAGTTCTTCAGCAGCTGCTCGATGGCGATGTGGCGGACGTTGAGCTCAGAGGCCAGGGAGTCCTTCTCCTGGACTTGCTGTGTCAGCTCCTCAAACACGTCTGCAACAACAGCAGCGGGTCAATGCACTCGCTCCCTGCACCGACACAGGCTTAGGGAGCAGGGACAAACAACACTAGGGAAGAGGCAGGGCATTTAAGTGGGAGCACGCACAGGAACTCTGCTTCTCCTGGTTCCAGCCCAGCTTTGTATGCATTGCAAACAGAACAGGATCACTTAGTTTCTAGTTATGGGCAACCTGAGCCAAGGTGGATCAGTTTAGAACTCAGAACAAAGCTGACTCTGGCCTGTATCAGTCACAGTGTGGCAGCAGGAGCAGGGCAGAGATCATCCCATCATCCCCGTGCTGGGCACTGCTGAGGCCACACCTCAAATCCTGTTCATTCAGTTTTGGGCCCCTCACAGCAAGGACATGGAAGTGCTGGAGCAAGTCCAGAGAAGGGCAGTGGAGCTGGGGAAGGCTCTGGAGCACAAGTGTGATGAGGAGCAGCCGAGGGGCCTCAGCCTGGAGAAGAGGAGGCTCATAGGGGACCTTATCATTCTCTGTAAGTGCCTGACAGGAGGGTGGAGCCAGGTGGGATCAGGCTCTTCTCTCAGATAACAAGTGACAGGACAAGAGGAAACGGCCTTAGGTTGCACCAGGTAAAGTTAGATTGGATATTAGGAAATATTTATTCATGGAAAGTGTTGCCATGCACTGAAACAGGCTCCCCAGTGACATGGTGGAGTCACCACCCATGGAGGGATTTAACAGACATGGAGATGTGGCATTTAGGAACCACTTGGTTTTGTGGGGGACTTAGCAGTGCTGGGTTAATGGTTGGACTTGATGGTCTTAAGGGTCATTTTCAACCTTAAGAATTCTATGGTTCTAGTCAAATTCTTAAAGAAAATACTGTGCCAGTTTGCAGCACCAAAGCAGATTACATCATGAAAGCACCTAGAAATCTCTCTATATCATGTATTTCCATGTAAAACAAGAGACTTTAGTAAAAAACTTAAGTGACAGAACAGCAATCAAAATTTCTTTTTTATAAACAGACCTTTTGTTATTACAAAGCACAACAAACACAAAACAAAGAGTATTGAAAAAGTCTCACCCTGGATTTGCTTGAGCAGTTTTTCATTAAGTTGCTTTAACTCTCCTAGAGTCATTGTAGTCACTGCAACAATAAAATCTGTTATTACTACTACCAAAGTCACATAAGCATCCCTAAGCAGACTCCTATTTTCTCAAGATTTCTCCTATTTGCATCCTAATAATCAACAGATGCATGGCAGTAAGCCAGAGACAACAGTATTTATCAGTTATTTGAGGAAAGTTTAAAAATTCTCTTCTTAATGTTGACACAGACAAGGATTTACTCCATTGGAAAGACCTCTCTTCAATGACAAAAAGGTGGAAAATCAACCCCTGAAAACAGCAGCATCCAGAATCAGAACTGCTTGGCACATTTAAATACTATACCCTCCTCTGACTGCAGAACATGATTTCCCCATTGTAACCCCTGCGAGCACATCTGTTTAATTGTGGGCAAGGGGACAATTCTGAGGTAAGTCCTGCCCTGTTTCCCAGCCTCCAAGAAGCAACTTCCTGACAGAATTTTTACCATGAGGCTCCCTGTTTTGGTTATCAAGGTTTGTGCTTTACGCACACAGGAATAACTTACAGTTTCCACTGAGTATCTCAGTGACAAATGATGAAGGACAATCCTGGTTTGATATGAAGACCAGCATGTAAAAACAGGTTTCCTTCTGTGCTCCTGGTGAGAACTCAAAGATCCTCTGTATCATTCAAAATCCCTTCTGTATCTCAGGTTGTGTGTACTGATCATCCTCACAGAACACACACGTTAAACCTCAAAGGAGGGAACTGTGAACGTATTCTTCACTGCCCTTGATCAACAGCAGGGAAGCACTGGCCTGCTTCCTAAGATTCCCTGAACCCTGCACTGGACACGCATGGTGCCATGCCTGCTGCTGAGATGCCCTTGTCACCACGGTGAAAAGCATCAATCTGAACACCACAGGGGGTACAGGGCACAGGCACAAGCTTTAAGACCTTGCAATTTTAAAATACTGTTTTTAAACTTTAGCTAAGCTGTTTCTGCTGCATCTTAGCAAAGCTCTCACTTCATACTTGAGAAAAAACGATGGTGCAGCTTTTTTCAGCGATTTCTCTGTGCAAAAGGTTTCTACATGGCAAATTTAAAGTCCAGAGTTCTGACAAAGATGGGTTTTACCTACCCACTGGATTATTTGATTATCCTAATCCTTCCCTTTCAAACTTTTTCACAGCTGGCAGTTGTGGGATGTTAAATTGCTGACAGTACTGCCAAACCAAAGAAGCTGGCAATAGCTAAGACTTGGTACTCAAGACATAATCCCAGTTAAGAGAGAAATAGATTCACCTTTCCCCTCCATCAGCCAGGTAAAATGGTGCTCCTTCCTACCTTCAGCTATCAATACACCTGAAAAGTCCCTTCTCACATTTTAACACCCTTTAAACACTGTGAAAACCCCGACCAAATTTAATATTTAATTTAATAAAAGGGACAAGATTTTTTTCCCTCTTTTATACCCAGTGGAAAGATGTTACTTCCCCTTTCTTCAGTATTTTCATTAACATTTTGACATCTGGCAGACAGGCCAAGCACTGAATTTAAATGGTAAAATATTATTCTATCCACAGCTGAGGTAAATTCTAAAGAAATATTGGCCAAGCTATTTACAGTTCCATTAATACTTTTTTTGGTAGACAGGTACGTTGTTAAGAGTGAAAGTACTGCAGTAAGAAGGTACCTAATTCTGGCAGTCTAAGTTTTCATCTAAAATACAAGCTTTATACAATCACAGAGCCTCCAAATGAATGTCTTTTAAAGGTAAATACTGCAAAATACACGCAAAAATGCCTCAAAGCCACATTATGTAGTCAAAACAGAAGAAAAAACCTGTTATTGTGCTCAATGCAGCTTTATGTTCCTGTCCCGAAACCAAAGATTGGAGATAAATTCCAAGTCACTAACTTCAGTTAGACCACCCCATAAACCAGGTCAAGCTTTCATAATTCCTCTGTTAACTGCTGTCCTGATTTATGTAATCCCAGTTTATGACTCCAGCGGACAGGTGGTCAAACAGTCCAGTGTATCTGTTTTGATTTATGGCTTTAAGGCTACTAATTCACTACAAATGCAACATGACACATCATGCAGCAGTTAAGTAAAATCCTTTTATAGAGAATGAGAAATGACTCAGCTTTGCGAGGACAGAGTTGTCAGTTTGTTAAAAAAAATGGGAGCCTAAAGAAGCCAATTCCAACTTTTTACAGTACCTCTTTCTCTTGACTCTTCTGACATTTGAATTTCATTATTACCTTGGTTTTCATCACTTGTTTTTCCCTGGAACAGTGTTTAACAGTTTTTAGCAGTGTTTTTGCTTTCTTTCTTGGGTCTTTTGAAATTCAGAAACCCTCTCCAACTACTTTCCTCATCTACAAAAGTAAGAGTGGACATACACCAGTTCAGGACCAAGTACTGCCTAAAAGCAGGATGGTAACAGCATGTACCTCTAGGAACCTATTTCATGCAGCCTGATTCCAGAGACACTAGAACATCCTAGATTTTTCTAAAGATTCTAGTGATCTTAAACAACAGGAAAACTAATTTTCTGTTATTTTCACTATCGTCCCAGTCATCAAAATATGGCTCAGGTCTTCTGCTACAGCCTTTAAGAGGACATGATGGCATAAGGGGCTTCTCATTTTCTTATGCTCAACAAACACAAGGAAAAAACAAATCCAGTAAAATGCACAAGCAAAGTCTGCTACTATTAAGATTGTTCCACAAGTTTGCTCTGCTATGTGACATCCAATTTCCCCTGTTGCTTAGGGCAGCTCTCTGTAAAATGTAACTCAGGGCACTATGCAAATTCAAGAAGAGAGAGATTTGCAGGATCTGAGTAACCTCCACCTTCACAGGCAGGGCTGTACAACTTCCATGAATGAGATATTGAAATGACTTTTTTTTTGCATAAATTAGGCATGTCCTGTATCACATTGGGCTATAGCTAAGACTAGAATTCAAAAAATCCCACCAGCCAAACCACCCTATTTGCTCAGCCATGTAGCCTTTTTCCTCACAGATTTTACACTCTGGACTTCAGGATGAGCATTAAGGCCCTGTGGGGACGTGAAGTGGTCAATAGGTATTTGAAAGAATGCCCATGCTTGCTAGGCTGTGTGTAAATAGATGTATACTCACGTTCCTCCCTGCTGTGCTGAGGATGTCTCCTATGAACACTGGCAGGTGAATCACCTTCAGCTTTTTCAGCTTTCTGGACTTGGTTGCGGTTGGACCACAAAACACTGCTGCAGCAGAAGGTAGCACCAAGTCTGAAATCAGTGGATTCTCTTCGTTCCAGCAGAGTCTGTGAGCAGCTTGAGATGCCTCCAGATTTCCCATCTATCCATTTTGCAGAATATCTAGGTACTGGGGAGTCAAACTGGGGGAGTAATTTTCTATCAGTCTGATGTCTGAAGCTAAAAAGCTGGTGTTGGGATGGTTTTGAGCTTTCAGAATCAGAGTCTAAATCCTTGTTCTGTGCGTACTGTATGATCCAGTTAATTTTTTTGCTCAAGATATTTTTTACTTCTGCATAAGGACTTTTAGAGAGCTTTGATCGTGGACAGTCCTGATTGGCTATTAAGTGAAATTTTTCAAAGCAGTCTCTGTGCCCCCTTAAAGACCTTGTATGTAGAAGATCCGACTTTGGTACTCCTGTAAAGACACAATAGAAAGAAGTTCGCTTACTGCTAATTTTTTTAAATCTTTACTCACAAGCAACCAAGGAAATGAAAATTTCAGTGATGCTTTCCTACTAACAGTCTTTTCACTGAAGCAAACAAGGGTACCTCACAGTCCAAAATTTGTGTAGTTTCCCTCAGGCTGGAGTCCTTGGCATGCAAAGCGTTTTGCACACCATAATCTCTAGTGCAGGACTTCAGCGTGTGCCTCTTGGATGGTGACAGAGATGAAGCAAATTGACAACTCCACACACATTGCAGCACCCCTACACACAAGAGTAAGCTGCAGAAGTAAAATAAACCCAAATGTGTATCAGCAAGTTCTATAGAACGATCCTGAAGAGCATTTTGACAGCACTCATATAAGCTCCCATCTTGTATGCACAATGTTATGAGCCATCTGCTCAAATACTGCAGGGTGCAGGCCTATCTCATTCAAGTGGTCAAATGTAACTCAGATTTCAGTCATAGTTTATTATTTTGCACTAATACAAGCCTGCAGCTTAACTAGGGAAGCAAGCTCTAATACTGTCGATGCTTGCCAACATTAAACGGCCCTAAAATTCATTTGAGGTGTGCTGGCTTTGGCTGGGATGGAGTTAATTTTTATCACAGTCTGATATGCGGCTGTGTTTTGGATTTGTGCTGCAGTGTTTTCATTATCACGGAGCAGGGCTTACACACAGTCAAGGCCCTTTCTGCCTCTCTCACCACCCTGAGAGCGAGTGGGCAGGGGGCACACAAGGAGCTGGGAAAGGACACAGCTGGAACAGCTGATCCCAACTGACCCAAGAGATATTCCACACCATATGGCATCATGCTCAGTGTATAAAGCTGGGGGAAGAAGGTGGAGGGGAGGAATGTTTGGAGTGATGGCATTTGTCTTCCCAAGCCACCGCTATGTGTGACAGAGCCCTGCTCTCTTGGGGATGCTGAACACCTGCCCAACCATGGGAAGCAGTGAATGGATTCCTTATTTTGCTTTGCTTCTATGGGGAGCTTTTGCTCTCCCTTTGAAACTCTCTTTGTCTCAACCCACGAGCTGAGATTCTCTCCCCATCCCACTGGGGTTAAACCATGACATCACACAAGATGTTTATTCTCCTCTTTGCTCATCCTCCCTCAAAGACTGTTCAAATAGCTACAGCAGGTAACTTAAACCTCTAAGTAACTGCTAGTGATTGACAGGTTAAAAAGGAACACAATCTGTGAAGATCTACAGTTGGTGAGTGAACACAGATGGTATGAGAAATGACTATTCCAGAAAGTTAATAGTGCCCTAGTACAAAATTACTTTCTGCAACTTCAGGGGATATTTATTTTTCTTCAGATTCACCTACACAGTAAATTCAGAACCCAAGCCCAGAGTAATGAACAGTTAGCCATTTATCTCAACACCCCCTATACTACTTGGGAGGTTCCCAATACAATGAAAAACAATCCTGTCTAACAAGTTTGTCACTGAAAATAACAATAATATACCTGTGACCCACTGGTTGACAGTGCTCAATGCCAAAGTATTTAAACCAACAAACAGTGTAATTGGACCTCTGAATCTAGGCAACGTGAACCAAGCTGCAGCCATCTTACCTTTTAGCTACTCAAAGCGACTAAAGTAAAAGAAAAACCATGAAATGCAACAGGTAACAAAATCTGGAAATAGAGACATTAGCAGACAATTAGCAGAAAGCTACATGTTACAATTCTCAGTTCCTAATTTACCTCTTAAATTCTTGTGGTAAAGGTTAATCTCCCCACCCTAAACGATTAACAAATGATACAGTGTTTTTTTAAGTTACCAAATACCACAAAATCACACACTACTCTCAAAACTAATCTGAAAAGTAAAATTCTTAACATGAATCCGGTGAAAACAAATCCAAGAACTTCATTTTGATTATCTCCTTGCTGGTAACTGCTGTTTGAAGCTGGGGAGTTCAAACACTAAGAGTAGCCATTATAAATTGTTGGTTTTCCACTCTTTGGGCAGCACTGAAACTTAAGTCCATTATCTTCTGGTTGAGTTTCTGAGAGTGCACACAATTTATGGGTCAAAATGTCTAAAAAAAGTGGAAAATAAAAGAAAACAGCAGTGGAATTTATTTTGTTCTTAGCAGCAGGGGGAAAAAGGTAAAGTCATGAAAACAGATGTTCCTTCTGTTCCTGAGATAACTATTAGAAGAAACAAAACTCACATAACTAACCAGAGGCACCTTTTAAGAACAAAGTTCTGGAGTAAAGTACACTCTGTGCCCCCTTTCAGTGGGCAGTCAAGATTCTCACTCCACTCTTCAAAATACCTTTCAACCTCTTTCAGCAAACAGATATTCACCAATTTTTCTTAAGCGCTGCATGCTCTGCTGCCTACTTGCAATGCTGTTTTCCCTCTCTGTCTTTACAGAGACTTAAAAAACCCCAACAACCATTTCTAGAGAAAACAAGGAAAGACAACTCATTTGTTTTCATGACTTATCAGCACTCTTTAAATAGAGCAAGCCTGCTCAACTCAAGTAGCATAAAGGAAACCTTAAATCTTTAAGCCATCAACGGAAAGCAAACACTGTCAACTGAAATTATAAGGCAAATATATTCACAACACTACAAAACCTAGAAAACCAGAGTGATTTGTTCAATGTTATTTGCTTTACCCAAGTGATTCTTCAACATTCTACTTTGCTGCTGCTTGTAGTGCTTTCTTTTACTTACAGAAAACAGTCAATGGGCTGAAAAACATGTTTTGCGCAATTTTCCATACAATAATGCTCAGGAACCCACCTAACAAACACACCTGCACAGCAAGTGACAGAATACTGACAGTATCACTTAAAGGAATTCCTTTGAGGCTGCTTCATTATTTTAAGGAGAATAAATATGACTTGTCCAGTAGGAGAGGAGCATGAGACCACACAAAACAGCCAACACGCAAACTGTTACACAAAAAAAGAACAAGTGCAGCGTGACTTTATGAAGCCCCAACTGAATTATGTCCAAGTCTTAAGTTCAAGGTTATTCAAGTCTTTCCTTCTGATGAATTTATCTTTTAAGAGTTCTGAATATTGCTAACTTCCCCATTCTAGAGGCATGCTGCGCAAAGAAATCTGTTTTATCTGAACTCAGTAATAGAGTGCCTGAAATGAGCAATTATTACAGAAGAAAAAACCACATTACTTCAAGAGTTTAAGCTTTGCTATTTATATGCCACATATCGGCTGCAATGTCCCTCTTTCTGAGCTTAGGGCATGTTATTGCAAAACACTTCCAGTACACAAGACCAGAATTTACATCCTACCCCTTCTCTTACTCCACTGAAAAAAAACAAAAGGGGTCTTACCTAAGGAATCTTGAATAAAGTAAGGAACTGAAAATGTGCAAAACCAAACCACTTTTGTACAGAACTGCTACAGAACTGCTTCAGCTTTCACGTAATTGCCTTGGATTTTTACTGTAACAAACACACACAAAACTAAAACAACCATCAATCTCTCTTTTGTCCTAAGGTGACAATTAGTACCTTCCTACGCAGAGAACATCAGCCATAACCTTCTGGAAGAGCTGAGCAGGGACAGCAGCTGCTGTGCCAGCACAAACTAGCAATCACACACCAGAATTACCACAAGTAAGGGTATGGTTCTTTGGAACAAATCCTTCTGTTGAGGGCAATACCATCAGCTTTATGAGGCAGAAAAGATGTCCATTTCTTGTCGGGAAGACTTCATACTTCACTCAGATTACTTCATATTTTTCCCTTCATCACAACTGCAGAAAAAGCTACAATCTGGTGAGCTGGAGTGAACCAAGTGATACATAAAGATGATGCAGTTTTAGAACACACGTTACTTTATTCAACACTACACAAAGAAACGAATAAAGCACGGCAAGATTTCTGTACAAAACAAGAAGCAACAGTGTAATTTTGGTTAACAGCTATTGTGAGTTTCGGGGACTTTCACAGGGTTTCAGTTCTGTCTCCACATTTCTGTTTGCCAATATCAACGTCAATCTTTCTTACTTTTTGTCTGGTTCTTCAAGTCTGCAATCATAAACCCATCAATTTCCCTCCTCCTCCCCCCCATCAGCAGGTATGTGTACATTTGCTCCTTGTCTTACTTTCCAAGAACAGGATTGCAGACTATGTCCAAGTATGTCCTAGGCTTCATATTTATTTTTTCAGAGAAAGAAAAAAACCCTCAAAAAGCAAAAAAAAAGCCCACAACCACCCAGAGTAGAAAAGTTTAATCTGTAGGGGAAAAAAATCCCTCAAAATTTACTAATATCTAGAAGACCACATCTAACAAACTTAAGAACTTAAGACAGCACAGATGCTATTAGGAAACAAGCTCATGCCAGAAATCATTCCTCAAGTGCACCTGATTCACAGGCTAATGCCAAACCTCCAAACAAATCATGAAACGGTGTAAGTGCTTACAATCCATTATTTGTTTCTGACTCTAGTAACTCATGTGTCCTATACGAAATATGAATGTATCACTTCACTCAACAATATCTTTGTATACTGACTTGAAGAACAGGACTTCCTACATAAGTGCCTAATGCTTAGGCAAAAAACACCATAACCTGAACCCCGACTATTTCAATTTCTAAGCTATGCAAGGCAGGCAGTCAACATGACTCCTAATCCACTCCTACAAAGTGCTTTTGTAAATGCATGACCAGGGATCAGGCAGTTTAATACACGTTTTTGTAACTTCTACTTATTCATAACTGTAAAGTAGTAGAGAACAGGGAGAATATTTACCAGATAACCAGGTGTGCAATCACCTCTCAACAAATCCTACCCCATTTTAAGGCATTTGTACTTGAAAGTAAATGAGTTTCCGTCATAATAAAGTTTTTTGCTTTCTGGTTTTTTTGAGGGTAAGAAACCTACAAAGACCTTATTTCTGCCTTTGCAACTGGTTCACTGAGAGCTATGTATAACTCTTCTTCATTATAAAGATACAGAACTAAATTGAAATGTTTGCTCAAGTTTATATAAAGCTAGCTAGAATAGTCTTATTTGGAGATTATAATAGTAATCAAAAAGTCCTTTTCAAAATGAATGTTCTTGAATACCAAGATTATTTCACATTCCTTCACAAATGTTTGCACAGAAAAAATAAATCAGTGATCATTAGCCTACTTGTTTATCTTCAACAGTGGGTTTTTTTCCTTTGTTTGCTGTTCTCTTTTTAAAAAAACAACCAAACTTCTTATTTGGTCTTTCAGCTCAATCAGTTGGAAATAACATTAAAGAAAACCTGCATTGCCTTCTTAGCAATTTCTAATGTAATGCTGGAAACTAATTGGTTTTTGCAATGGTGAATAGCAGCTGAAGTGGAAAATCCCCCTGAATATAAGATGAACAAGAATACTTCTAGACACATGAATAGTCGATGACAAGTTTGTACTATGCCATTAGTTATATAAAACCCCTTAAAAGAATTTACAAATACTTATGGGTAAGATTTATACCTGACCATCTCTTCTGTCTCCAGTTTGAGTTGGCTGTGGAGACCTGCCTTCACAGCCAGTGAAGAAATGCTTCTCAGGCACAATTCACCTCATCTGAAATAGTGACCTCCAGAGAGATTTGTGACAGACACGTCTGCTCTTCCCCTTTAATCCTAGAGTAAGCAAGAGCCCTTGCCTGTGCCTGCCCGCTTTAAGAACTCTGGTCTTCACTGTGTGTTCTGAAATGTTCCAGTTGCTGCTCCCCTCAGCTGTCCACCTCACTGTGTAAACAGAGAAGTTCAGCCAGCTCATGGAACAGCTCATGGAACAGCTCCCAGACATCTGCGAGTGTCCACAAGGAACACAACGCTCAGATGAGCTCAAGTGTGGTTTACCTAGTGTGCAGGGCCAAGAGCTGCAGCACACAGAAATGCCTCACATGACATTAAACGTTCTTGTCTGTCTATTTTAAGCCACTGCTGTATAGGCTGTTTACCAAGAGTGCTGAAGGGGGGGAGGGGGAGGTCCCAGAAAAGCATATCCCAAGACCTGCTCAAAATACATGAAACAAAAGCAGTCCATGATAACCTAAGACAACAAGTTATCCACGTCTAAATGACAAGGGTGGGGAAAACTGATATCCTTCAGCTGTACAATTCTGCCAACACTGAAAAGCAGGATCATTAGCGATGTGTATCTCCAGTACATCTGCCTGACAAGACGTAAAACCAACTGCTATTTTTACGGGTTTACATGCAATCTCATTTGAGAGTTAAATCTTATGATTTATTAGACTGGCTAGAAGGAAAATGCCAGTGCCATTCATTAACTTCTAAAACCAGACACTTTGTAAAGACTAGATATTATCTTGTTCATAAATTAAAGTTCTCTCCTTGCTTTCATATGATAAGGCCAGTACTTTCCATACATCAAGTGTGCACACAAATCACCTCCCACTTAATTTCTATCAGCTCATTTATACTTTAGCACAGAGCAAAGACATACTATATTAGACAGAACAGAGATCCAGCTGGCCCCTTAAATATATTTTCAAGAGTCATGTTCCTTATAAACTACTTCACTAAGAGATTTCGCTCCTGTATCAAGCAAAGCAATGCATTCTGATGAAAACTTTACTACAGAAAATATTATGTCACATACTTTGTAAGAAAAATCAGTTAAACAGACCTAGAAGAGAGTGGAAGTCATGAGCCAGTATTCCTGTAGTCTGGATGATGCCAGGTAACATAAATACTCAATTACCTTGTTTGCATGGGCAAACCTCCCAGATTTACACATTAAGAATGCAAAAATGTACTTATCGAACCAGACCCACAGGTTGACATTACTCAGTGGTGCCCATTAAGCTTTCAGAGCAAGAACAGCATCTCCAATCATGTTCAGACTTGAATACGTAGTTGAGCTTTAGTGGAAACTGCAGCTAATTTCACAGGTCCATTCAAGTTTGCAGAAATAAGTCATACCCCTGGCCTGCAAATGCTACCTTGAAACAAGTTCTCATCTGTCTACTCTAAAGGGCAATGATGGAAATTTTTAGCTTTTATCACCAGAATAATCTATTTTACTGTTTATCTTTTCATTAACACTGAAAAAATAAGGATGTGTAATATTCTGGAACAGAATTAATTACACAGCAATTTCCAATTCTTTCAACTACACCTTACAACACATTTTATTGCAGTGAGTTATTCTTCTGTAGGGTGTAAAAAGGAAAAAAGTGAAATTCGAGTTCACAGTTTGCAACAACTAAACCCACCCACTCCTTTTATTTTTTTTTTTATTTTAAATGAACACAGAATGAGGATATTATACAAGATTTTATAGACCTTAACAGGAAAAAAGCTATGTGGTAAGACAGACTTATTTATAGCATCCTTGGTCAGCCTGGAAACTGAGATGCACTAACCTGATGCTGAAATTGCCTGAAAAGCTGAGTCTATCAGCACTTCGAAGGACCATGGAAATCTAACTATCTCAACATAAATCAGGGGAATGGATGCCCAGTACTTACACATTGTCTCTTGTATTACAAGACCTGAGATGGGAACTGTCATTTGCTATTCAGCTGCTCAGCTCTAAACAGAAATGGAAGTGAGCCAGTTTGCTTGTCAGCCAGCATTCTCCAAGATGGTACTGTAGTTGGCAGCACCAGATAAGCAAAAGAGTAAAAAAATCATCTCAAACAATCAGATTTTCCACTTCTATTACTGTTTGTCTCCATTACGACCCTTGAATGTGAGGAATCGTCAGGTTTTTAAATAATTCTGCATTAAGAAATACCAGCATAAACCCAGCTAAAGACAGATACACTATGAAAAATAATGTAAAGGTAAGTCATAATTATTGCAGACTTCCAAGTGTGATGTTTGAACAAAAACATTTAAGTATTAAGATGTTGAAGTTGGGATTTCCACAGGTGTCCAGAGGATCCCAGGACACATTGCTGTGTGCAATGCCTTCCCATAGGAAGAAACCTGAACACCTCTAAGCAGCACAGGACAGGACCCTCTGGCTGCTGCTGGGTGAGGGGTGAGACATGGGATACAGAGCCACAGACTGGTTTGGATTGGGAAGGACCTTAAAGATCATCTCATTCCAACCTCCTACCCTGGGCAGGGGCACCTTCCACTAGACCAGGCTGCTCAGAGCTCCATCTTACCTGTCCTTAAAACACTTCTAGGGATGGAGCATACACAACTTGGAAATACTACAAGTGGAGCTTCAAAACACCATATTCAGGCAGAGGATTTTGTTTTGTTGATGTATACATTTACAGACAGTTTATATACATGTACACATGTGTATTTTGGAGTGTTCATGCGTTCTCCTCACCCTCGAGGTATCACTGCAGATCTGTTGTTAGTACTGTATCTCTGCTAGCAGAGCTCAGTTAATCACTTTCTCATATTCTGATGAAATTAAAAAGAAGAACTTTGTTTCAACTAACACCCAACACGTGATTTCCTGCCTGAAGCAAAACCAGTCACATATGAATTTAAAACATTTCCTGTTTCAATCCCCTGATTACTACTGTGACACCTACTCAGAAAAACAAACAATGCACGATCTCTGATGTTCACTTCATCTGCACAAAGCAAACAAAAGCCAACATCAAACTCCAGCAGATCCACCCTACCAGGATATTCTAAACCCCATCTAGAACTTTACAAACGCTATCCAGAATCAGCTTCATTTCTCAAAATGTTTAGTATTTCACACGTAAATACTTTGCGTATTTTAAACTTTAAGAAGCACATTAGCATCCTGTTGTGTTAAATCACCTGACAGCGATCCTTCAGACACAAAAGCTAGTTTGGCAACAGAAGTATTTATGTGTGTCTTAGTCCACTCAGCTTCCCTGCGTGTGAATCCTCTAAGTGAGCTGGATGAGCCAGTGCAACAGGAAAAAAAATACAGTCCTTTCCAGGGAAAACGAAACATTGCTCCTACCCCTTTTAGACTGAAGACCAGAACTACTAAACTCTCCTGAGGCGCGTTGCTCTTGCCTCGTTCAAGAAAGGTTGATGACATTTAATAGGGTTAAGTTTAAACCTGCATATTGGGTTTAGTTATTCCAACGCCCATGTTCTCTTTTCTTCTCCCCTTGCTACCACTCCTTCAGACAGCTTCAGAGAAATAGATCCTATAATCCATATATATCACTCCTGAATAAATTCTGGGACAGACACCACAGCTGATCTCCCAACTGCACTCAAACCAGCAGTTTCTGTGACTTCACTGAACTTGGTAAAGAAGCATAATCACAATTTAGGTTAAGCTCATTTTATTTCACAAAGACTAAAAATCTACTATTAAAAATATCATGATGGAGACCTGATATATGATAAAAGCAAAGGTTTTATGATACAGTAACTGACTTCCTTATTCAGAAATTCAACAGTTATTTAATCAAGACTGTCCACAGATTAAGCTTTCTGTATAGCAGTATCCTTTACAGAGCTATAAGAGAAACTAAATTTTTCCCCCTCAGTTATGTAACGTTACCAAGCTACAGTGCAAATATAATAAAGGTTACAAATAAACACCCCAGTGTCAGGCAAGTAAGGGCTGAGCCATGCCACAACATTAATCCAGATAGAAGCCATTATTACAGATGGGGATGGTCTCCAAGTCACCCATTTCTAATTCCTCCTCTTACTGACCCAAGCGAATCAACAACACCACCATCGAGAGACAGGCAAACCTGTACAGCTGCTGAACTCACAGATGCCAGGAGATGCAAAGACTCACCATCACTAGATTACACTGTAATTAAGTGCAGCTAAGTAAATTACATTTCTGTAGTGTTTTGCTCATATACACCTGAAAAAGTCTGTTTCAAGGTGGGTTCAGCTGCATTAGTTCCCAGTGCATGGATTTGCCATGTCCAGCTTTAAGCAGTCAGACGCTGCTGGCAGGAGGGGAAACACAATTGTCCTCATCAGTTTTGTTAAAGCATTAGAACATGACGCTCTACTAAAAAAAGAAAACTGGGAAACCTACTTCCAGAATTTCATACCTAAACTTACAAACCATAAGTATTTAGGTCGGAAAAGACCTTTAAGATCATTGAGTCCAACTGCAAACCTAAGATTGCCAAGCACATCCATCTGTAATGTTCCTTTCTATCCTGACCCAGCTCCTAGTGCAGACTGCTCGGTCAGGAAAGATGGAAGAGGTGCCATACATTCCAATTAAGTCAGACAGCACTTAACACATGGAAGTTAACAGGGTGCTGCAAACAGTGGGAGTACTCAAGCATCCTGCAAGATGCTGAGCTGTGACTAATAGCCTGCCTGCTCTCCACCAGCAGCTATTTCCTGCTTCTCTGAGGGAGCAGTTCCACATGCACATCAACACCGAAAATGAGCAAGCCTGTCCTAGCTGTTGCATGAATATCTTTTTAGAAATGCCTAGTTCACTTCCTGAAATACTTAATATATATGTATGGGTTTTAATTGCTGGCAGTTTTAAATATGATGCTAAATAAAAAGACAAACTATCAGTGAGATCGACACCTATTTGTAAGTGTGGGATAACACATCTACAAGAGTTGATTCAACTTGCAGCTGATTCTGTTCAACAAGTTATAATGCATCTGAACTCCATTAAAACATAACCAGAAGGTCAGTATGAAAATATCCAGTATAACATTGTGCTTTAGTGAATTATCCAATTCATGCTGCACCCAGAGCTGCCAAAAGACTTATTTTAGATGTGTAAAAATCAGTCTTTGTCACAAAAAAATACAGGAATGTAGAGATATGTCCAAAGTAGGATGAGTGTGACCATAGGTATGGTAAAGAGCTGACTCATGCAGTAGTTAAGCTAAAAAGTCTTAAAATGGCTCTTCATAAAAAGTCACTGACACAGCCTCTGCCACCTTTGAGCTTCCCCTCCCTATGAGCAGTAACAGTACATCTTTTCAAAGTGGCACACAAAAGACGGACTATCAGAAATGGAGGCATTTTGACGCTACAATGATCAAAGATATGTATACTTTTATTATGCAAAATAAAAGAATTGCAATGGTTCATATAACTTCAGGGGAGCTTTCATCACTATTCTATTCCAAATAGCCGCCTTTTAAAATTAACTGAAAATTTAGAAGATTATGCAAAGTTGTCTGCTTTGCACAGATTAAGTCTTTCCTACTATCAAGGCTATTTAGAGCCAAAAAAAAAAGCTATTCCACTTAAAACACATGATCTTTTTGTAAAGTCACAGCCATAACAAGCAGCTTTGACAAATCCACACCTTATCTGAAACAACAGTGCACAGGAACCATCCAGCAATTTTTTAATGTGCTCTACCACTTTCAACACTTTCAAAACAAAACTAGATTAGTAATGTAATGGAAGTACTTAATTATCATTGTGTCAGTATGTTTTTAAAGCCTAGAGAGAGAAAAAGCCTCTCTCCATATTGAGAAGTCTAAAAGCAATAAGTCAAACAGACTGACCGGTTGCCTTAGTTTAGACAGCTGCTCTTGAGTTTTAACAAGAAGTGCAAGTACACAGGCATGTCTCTTCTAAACAAAAGCGTAAAACATGGCAATTACTACTGAAATACCAAAGTATGGTTCAGATTGAAATACACTGCCTGTACTGGCAACAAAAGTCTACTATCCGTTATCAAGATACAGGACTAATCACATAACACTGTTAAGATCTTCATATTCAATAGCCTCACAGCAACAGAAATCACTCTAGGTAGTCCTATCCACATATAATTGGCAAAGAGCACTCTGTGTAAGTGGAAGAAATTACTTTGTTGCTCCAACGCCAAGCAATTTGACGTAAAAAAGGGACAAAGATAATCTACTGCTCATTCATGCATGAAGAAAAGCAACAAGATGGGTAAATTCTTTGCCAAAACAGGTTTAAAATTTTAAAAATACTATTCTGGAGGCCAAAATGGTTTGACAAGATTAGTCTTTTAAGAGATGGCCAAAATTCCTACTTTACAATTTGAAGACCTTAGGAAGCTTTAATACTGAACCTCATTTTATGATATTACACATACCAACACTTTATGAAAACAAAAAGAAATAATTCCGAGTACTTCTAGTGAAAGCAACGTGATCTGCTTCCAAAAACCCCAAATATTACGCTTTAAAGCTTGCAATTTAAGCTTGCTTTATAGACCCCTCTCTAATTATTGAGCAAACCCGCTGAATAAAGGCAGAACGTGATTCAGATCCCGAGTTCAACATCAGAGGTCTAATGCCAGGCGACAGAATAAACACCAGGGCATTTCAGAGGTTCTGGAAAGGGGGGCTCACCTTCACATCTGGAGGAGCAGCACCCACCTTTACCGGAAACGAGCTAGAAAACAAACTGATTTAAAACTTTCTACAGATACACGTTTCCAAACCTGCGACTCGATGGAAGCTTTCAGAGGAGCCGGCTCTGCGTTCAGGCCCCGGCCGGCTGGCCCAGGACGGCTCCTGCTCCCACCTTACCTTCGATGTTTAATTCGAAACAGACGTGGCAGAAGGAGAGGGTTTCCTTCTCGGTGCCCAGCTTGCAGACGCTGCAGATGTTGTCATCGTCCAAGTCGATGCTCACGAACTGCTCCTCGTTCATAGTGCCCTGGGGAGGGGGACGGCGGCGACAAGGGACGGGAGGGTTATTCCGGGAGCCGCTCGGGCGCAGCTCCGCGCCCGCGGAGGGGGAGGGCAGGGGCGGAACGAGGGCGGGAGCGTCCCGGGAAAGTTTTCCCTTTAGAGAAACTGCGGCCAGGCCGCACAGCGGGGCCGGCACGGACCGAGACTTCCCCCTTCCCTCGCCCGGAGGCTGCCCCGTCCCATCCCGTCCTGCTCCCCCGCAACTCCATCACCACCTCCATCATCGCTGCCCCCTCCCTCCCTCCGCGCGCCAGCGGCGCGGACGCCCCGCCACCACCAGTACCGCGATATCCCCGGCTCTCCCCCATTTCCTACCCCATTTCCTACCCCAATCCCAAATCCCGACCCCGCTCACCGCCACCCGCCCCGGCCCCGCTGCGCTTTGTCCGCCCGCCCGCGCCGCCGCCGCCGGAGCTCTCGGCGCCGGGCACCGCCCGCCGCTTCCGGCCGCCACCACGGCACGGCGGGACGGGGGGTATCACGGGGCCCGGGCGGAGCCCCGCCGCACCCGAGCGGCTGGAGTCGCCTCAGAACCGGGCGGCGAGGCGGGATGAGCGAGGAGCTCCGGTTTTCCCGGGCCTTCGAGCGGGCACAGCGGCGGTGAGCGGCCGCGCTCCCCCCGCAGCAGTTGGTCTGCCCCGCGCGGGCGGGGTGTGCGCGGGGAAGGCGGTCGCGCGGGCGGGCGCTGTGGCGGCGCTGCTGCTGCCGCGGCCGGGGCTGCCCGCGGTGCCTCACCCAGAGCGCCTTCGCACCTGGTGAGAGCAGGGATGCAGAGCAAGCCCGGCTTCTGGGGAGACTAGGTTTGGTTAGAGGCGAGGGCTAAAAAAACAAGTGTACAGTGATGGAATATCGATTCCGTTCAGGAACCGGGATTAAAACTCTGCTGGCGCTCCGAAGGTGAAGACACAACCCGTCACAGAATCACAGGTTCTGGGTACGGTGTGAAGGAACCACAGTGGGTCATCCGGTCACACCTCCCTGCTCAAGCAGGGTCATCCCAGAGCACATGGCACAGGATTGCATCCAGACAGCTATGGAATATCTGCAGCGAGGGAGACTTCACGCCCTCTCTGGGCAACCTGTTCCAGTATGTGTTCATTTGCACAGTGAAGTTCTTCCTCAAGTTTAGGTGGAAGTTCCTCGGTGTCACTTTTTGCCCGTTGCCTGTTTTTCTGTTGGTTGGCACCACTGGGAAGAGGTCGATCATATCGTCTGGGGAATTTCCACAATTGACGGAAATTACGTAGAGCACATTCCTACATGTCAAAGTGGGATTATTTATGGGAGAGCTAAGTAATCTTCCAGAAGCTACTGTGTTGAAACACATCTCTGCAGTTTTGATTGTTTCTTTCATTGTGTTTTCTTGGGGTGTTTTCTTTAATTTTATCAAAAAAAGACAAATGCATGGGACGCCATCCAGAGGGATCTGGACAAGCTCAAGAAGTGGCCCATGGGAATCTCATGATGTTTGATAAGACCAAGTCTAAGGTGCTGCACCTGGATCAGGGCAACACCAGGTATAAATCCAGGCTGGGGATGAACAGATCCAGAGCAGCCCTGGGAGAAGGACTTGGGGGTTCTTGTGGGTGAGAGGCTGGACATGCCCCGGCCGTGTGCTCTGGGAGCCCAGAAACCCCCGTGTGCTGGGCTGCATCCAAAGCCCCGGTGGGCAGCAGGGCAGGGAGGGGATTCTGCCCCTCTGCCCCGCTCTGCTGAGACCCCACCTGCAGTGCTGCATCCAGCTCTGGGGTCCCAGCACAGGAAGGACAGGGACCTGTTGGAGCCAGCCCAGAGGAGGCACCAGGATGATCAGAGGGCTGGAGCAGCTCTGCCATGAGGAAAGGCTGAGAGAACTGGGATTGTTCAGGCTGGAAAAGAGAAGGCTCTGGGGTGACCTAATTATGGCCTTCCAGCACCTGAAGGGAGCCCACAGGAAAGATGGAGGGAGACTATTTACAAGGGCCTGGAGTGACAGGACAAGGGGAAGTGGCTTCAAACTGAACGATGGTAGGTTTAGATGAGATTAGGAAAAATTCCTTCCTGTGAGGGTGATGAGGCCCTGGCACAGGTTGTCCAGAGAAGTTGCTGCTGCTCCATCCCTGGAAGTGTTCAAGGCCAGGTTGGATGGGGTTCTGAGCAACCTGGTCCAGTGGAAGGTGTCCTTGCCATGGTTGGAACTAGAACATCTTTAAAGTCCCTTCCAACCCAGGCCATTCTATGCTTGTATGATTTTCTGAAAAAAAGAAGTCCCCCACTGTGCTAGAGTGCTATCCTTTACTGCTCTTAGACAGCAAGTTGACTTTAGATTTGCTTCTGCTGGAGGATGATGAAGCGTATTTTATGACAGCTCATTGGAATCTTCCTGAAATTGTTTCTGCCACAAGCTGAGAACTGGATCTGGGAGAGGGGCTGCATTTCCTTCTCCCATTGTCATCTGCTTTTTTGATATACATGAAAGGTAGCAAAGAAGCGGCACCTTGACTTCATTGCAGAAGAAATATTAAGACAGAAAAAGGCACATTAGCCCGGGGTGGAAGATTTAGAAACAGAAAGGAGAGACTGGACAAATGATGGTAGAGCTTTATAAAATCTATAATTATTGAAATACTTTCCCCTCCAGAATCTGATGTCTATTGAGTCTCAACAGCTCATCACCACAGTGCAGCAGCAGCTGCTGTGAAATCCAAGGGCAAAAAAGTCATGAATCTTGTTAATAAATGACATGTGGGAGACAGTATGGCTCTCAGTAACTGAGCTGCTTTTCTTGTCAAATATTGCTCTAAAATATAGAGGTCATTGCAGTAAAAGTAGTGAAGGAGAACTAATGTTTCAGGCACAAATTTCTGAAAAAAAGACAGCAAATACCAAGATGAAGGTTGTGCAATCATAGCTGCAGCCCATGGTGTGGTTTATACGTATTACACATTTGTATTTCCTCCCTTGGTTTATCAGTGATTGTAATTCTAGCTAACAGTTTACTTACATTGGAAAATCATTTTAGTAGGAAACAAATCTGGTCTTTCTATGTTTCTTTTTCCCTACTGAGTTTGCATTTTCTTAACAGGGAGGCTTTGGCAGTGATCATGTTTCAGTAATTCCCACTGCTTCACCTTCCCCCAGCTGCTTGGTCATGTTCCCACACTGTTTTCTCTCTGTATTTCTGTGTTTGTGAGGTGACACAAGGGACTGGATCGCTGATTTAAAGGAAGAGGGTTAATTCTACCTCTGGCTGATTCACTGTGGCTCACAGGGCAGCCCTACAAACACTGGGGGAAGGCAGCTGAAGGGGTAATGCATAGACGAAAATGAGTACTCTGAATCCTGTATCATAAAATCATGGCTTGAGCTTCATCAGGGTCTTCCCTCCAAATACTGAAATGTTGGAAATGAAAGCTTGTGGCAGCGTTTTATAGACATACTTAGTTCCAGTTTCCTGAGCAAAGATTTAGGAGTTCTAAAGCTAAAAGGCATTTTTACTGAAAAATACAGTGTTAAACAGGAGTCCAGGGGAAGGTGGGGTTTCTTGGGCATTATCAAAAATACTGCAGTGGAGATCCCCAGTGGAGATCACCAATAATATTGACACTGCCCAAATGAAAGTATCTGTGTAGGTTTGTATATTAAAAGAGAGTCAAGAAATGAGAAAAGTTTGTAAAAAATTTGAATGTTCAAGTCAGACTAGATGAAGTAGGTCTGCCTCCCTGACATTTTTGTCTGCCCTCTCTGCTCTCTCCCTTCTGCTGTCCCCTGGGCTTGGGGCTATTTTTCCACTTGGTAGGTCAGGTGACTGTGGCTTTTCCAGGCACTCTGGCAGATCTTCATGTTTCTCAGGCATTTCTGTCCGCAATCAATAAACACATGCATTTTCTCCAACTCTTCTGTTTTGCTTTTTTTTTGTATTGTGGTGGATTTTTCCTAATTTCTTTTACTTGTTGCTGTCCATTTTTTTTACAGATCTTTCGTTCTTATGTTCTTTAACCTTTCCTAGTTTATTTTATCTTTCACCCCTGGAAGACAAGTACAGATAGGAATGATTTGCTGTACCCCCTATCCTGTACCCACTCCTCTATTTTGTGACCTGTTATCTCTTCTTATTCTCCCAGTCCTCTTTCAACTTCATTCAGTGTGCAACCTTTACTAATGTCCTATTTAAAATCTTTATTGACTGGTCTTTGCCCCCTTACTCTGTGGCATAAAACCTAATTGAAAAGGGGTAGTTCCACATTCCCTGTCCCTGCCATTTTCTTTGTGTTGGATCTGGTGATCCCATGGCTGCTGCAAGGTGAAATGAGTCACTGAGGTGATACAAAAAGGAAGAAAACAAAATTAAAAAGAAAAATCAATGCCTTTCTTCATCAGCTCGCTGAAATATCTTTATATTCAGCTATATATATCACTGGTAGATTTGGTGTAAGGGTTTTCGGGGTGGGAATGTGACTGACCTTTGAGCAGCCTGAAATTGCATCAAACTTGATGTAAACACTAGGTTTATCTCTTGCTCCTAGTCCTTCTGTTCCTTTATCCAGTCCCTTTGCTTCATCTTCCCTCCAGGCCATGATCTCGTGATCCTCTAAAGCAATCAGCATCAGTCAGATTCCTGTCCAGTTTCCTGCGTGATTGCCCAGACCCTCAAGAGAGCAGTAGTAGTGTCAATTTAAGCCAACTGCCTGAATACCTGGGTAAAGACAGCCCAAGTCTTTCTTCTCCAGCCTTTTTCTGGTTTTCTCTTCTCCTTGTGACTGTATTTCTCCTGTCCCTTTCCTCCTGTTCTGCCATATGAAACCACACAGTTTCTCCACTGCTCCTACTGTAAAAGACCCTGTCTGTGCTGTGGCACACCACCAGACTTTCTCCCTTATCTCTTCTTTTTCTTCTCGAGCTCATTGAACTGCATGCCTTCCTTATGATCTCCTCCTGTGGAAGTTTAGTTTTGTTCATTAATCAGTGGCAGAAGATACAGGGCTATTCAGAACACTCAGTAAACTTCAGGACTTGAAGAGACACTGCAAGGGAAAATTTCAGAAGCTTTCCATAATACCACTGTTCTGATTCACAGATGTCATCTCAGCAAAGCAGTGAGAAAAGGATAGGTTACTCATTGGTTTTTGGCTTCATATTTATTGGCCTCTGAAATGAAATGCCAAGCTAGTGTGAAAAAATATTCCTTGGAAAGTCATGTCCTGTATTTTTTGAGGTTAGAAAAACAAATCTGCCACTCATCTATTGGCCACAAAATGAAAGAAGCTGAGCCAACCTAAAATTACACGTGAGTCACAGCACACAAGGGTGGAGCAATAATTTGTGTCTTCTAAACAAAGGCTTGCAGCAGGTTGCTGGCTACAGTGGATCAGAGACATGATAGATGAGTATGTGGGTATTCAAACAAGTAATGAATGAGAGACAGAGGAGGGGAGTGACTTCTATGCCTTCACACTCTGGTAAAAGACTTTCTGGTAACTAGTTTATCCTGATTTTCTATTCAGAAGAGCACAAGATTTCCTAATCCTAACAAGAACTCATTGATTAATTGTAATGATGAAATAGCACTTAATTTCTAAGTGGTGTTTATGCATTCCTTTTTCATCCATAGATTTAGATATCCTTTACAATGCCTCTTGCCCCTTTAATGATCAACAGTGCTCTTTAAAGCTCTTTACACTTCTTTTTCCAAGGTTAATGGAATGTGTTGTCCACTTCCACAGCCTTGTTTCTGGCACAGCTTCATTTTCCTTCTTGATCATCACAACAATGCACAAGTTGTGGATGTCTGCAAGTCACAGAAAGTGCTGTCCCAAGCTGAGCATGCCTTCCTCCTGCCCAAATCTCAGCCCTCCAATTCCACCTGAATCTCCCTTGACCTCTCAGTATCGTCTGACAATGCAAGTCATTCCATCATTTCCAAAATCAAGATTTCGTATTGGCTTTTGAGTTTTGTCCAGTATGACTTCTAATTCTTGGCTATTTCTCTTCAAGCAGCTGACTCTTGTTAATTAGCTTTTAATCAGGATCTGTGATACATCCCCTGAAGTCCTCATGACTGTGAGCCCTGTCTCTAGGTCTCTTATCCATGAATTTGGCATTGACTCATATCTTGCTGGGGTGATTCACAGCTCTTCTGCTCTGTTGCTGGCCTGTCTTTTCACACCCAGTTAAAATCAGTACCTTTTTGCCACCTCCTTGAGGGTAGCTACCACAGCTTATATTTGGCACAGTACTTTCAGGTCCTGTTTTTCTTCTGTCACAAACCTTTCTTTCTCCCTCTTTGTACTGTAAATGCCTCACTGCCCTTCCAGCCATTTAGGTCTTTAAATTGAATACTGCTTGCAGTCTCTGTGGAGCTATACATGAACAACGTGCCTATAGTATCTTGTTTCTTCCTACATGTCAATTAAGAGATTCAGCCTTGTTGACTGTCCCCGTGCCCCTGTCACTTCACACCTCAGCTATTACCAACTTCTCTGTGTGTCTCCTGCGACTTCCACCGTGTTCTCCGAAAGCTCATTCAGAACTGCACTGTGAGGATTATCTTCCTTGCTGACATAATGTCTATGTCTCTCTTCTGGCTTTCTGGTTCATCAGCATGAAAGGCAAGCTCATTGTCCTCTTCAAAGGTTCTGATCAATCGGCTCTGCAATGACTCAGCGTTATTGTCGCACTGAGCACAGCCCTCGCTGCCCTCTGTCAGTAACACTTGCCTTCGCTGTCTCATTAGTTGTTTCTCACACAGCTACCTCTGGCCTTTTCACAAAGTACCTCCTCCTTTGCTGGAAGTTCCTTGCAAACTTCAAAGGAATTAATCCATGCTATTATCTCACCCAAGACTTATTTCTGCATTGTTGCCCAGAGCTGAACATGTAAAATGCAGTCCTTGTACTCTGTACCCTCCATTCTCTTCACCAGTTCTACTCCTCCTGGTTTTGCAACCTACAGATTCTAGTCTTCTTTTTATTACAAATACTAATGCAGTTCTTAACAAGCCTTAAGCCACCAAACTGTGGTCTTCTGAAAATCATCTTAGGTAGTCTGCTAGTCTCATGTTGCTTGAGTAAAAGTTTTGTGAAAGTTTTGTCTAACTGGTAAATAACATTATGTGAGAAATTTTGGAAAAAGATGGAGTGCCTTAAATGTGAGGGCCACTTGACTAGCACAGAAAGCGCTGATTTTTGAGAGAATCTTTGTAATAATATTTTGTAACAACATCAACACAGAGTTATGAAACTCCATATACACCTACAGCATTATGACAGTTCTGTGGTCTTTAATGGCTTTCCACATGTTGAAATATCAACATGGAAAGGACACAGTAATATAGTTACCTGTCCAAGAGAGCAGAGAAGTGGGTATCACTACTATACAGATTAAGGAGTGGCTTCTGAAGCATATTGGTGTTCCAGGATCTTGGCAAATGCTCTATACTTTCCTAGAGAACTGGCAGCATCAGTTGTGCTATTGAAATACAGAATATGCTGTCCTCATACTACAGTCTTCTGTAGCAGCAAATGCAAAGAAAACAGCATCCTCATAGTACTGAACTCACATTTTCTTTTTAATCCTAAACTGTTCTTTAACAGGATATCAGAAGGGACTGATCCATTATGTGGTTCCTTCCCCCATTTATTTCCCAGAGTGAAAATTCAATACATAAAAAAAAAAAAGAAAAAATCAGATGTCGGTGTAAAATTGTAATGACAAACTAAAAACCTTTAGTGAAGGCTGTCAAAAATGAGTATCCCCTTCTCTTTCAATGACATTTTTTGAATTATTTCTTCTCTATCCTCTGTATATCCTCTGTATTTTGGTGATAATAATCCTCCAGGTGGTAGGATTCCTCTGTGATGGTAAGGCTTGCCTCAAGAAACTGCTTGAAGTGCGTGAATTTTTCACTGCAACACTAACTCCAGTTACTGCTGCAACACAATCATTGTCTTTGGAAACTCATTTAACCAGTGACACCGCTGCTACTTATGCCTCCTGTTGCTGTCACTGTTTATGTATTTATACACACACACACACACACGTTTAAAAGTTACTGCTTCAGTGGAAAGCGTCAGTCAGGCATCAGAGGGGATGTACTTGCAGAAGCAAGCAGCACTTTCCAGCAATATGAATTTGCACCTCTGTGGATGGTGAACTCACCATAATACTCTGGGCCACTGAGGTTCCCTGTTGCAAAGGCTTTTCCTGTGTGTTTATGTGGAGACAGTTTCACTGTAGCATGGCTGTTGGCATCCCTGTGTCCAGGTTATTAGCTTAGTCCTGCCTTCCAGCTCTGGTGGATATGTTTGGGTGTATTTGCACCAACTGTACATCCAGAAACTGCCTACATCAGCAGGAGGAAGAGGTAGTGCCATACCACAGTGTTGAAAGTGACCATTACTAATCCAGCCTAGATGCCTAAACATTGGAGAAAATGAAAAACAAGGGAGAATGTGGGCTGTCAATTTTAGAATCCCCTGGGCATGACACACTCTGCAATATTTCTAATCACACACGCAGCTGGGGACTGGCTGAGACAGGAAGGTACCTCAGGAGATTGCCTGGTTCAACCCCTGCCCAGGGCAGCTCAGCCAGAGCAGGTTGCTCAGGGCTGTGTCTGCCTGGGTTTTCAATACCTTCAAGGTTGCAGACTCCTTGGCCACTCTGGGCACCTGTGCCTGTGTCCAACCACCCTCACAGTAAACAGGTTTTCCTTATGTTTCAGTGAAATTTCCCATATTTCACTTAGTACCCGTTGCCTCTTGTCTTGTTGCTGGATACCACTATGAACAGCCTGGATCCCTCCCCTTTATTCCCCTCATCAGGTCTTTTTACACACTGAAGAGATCCCTCTGAGCCTTCTCTGCTCCAGGCTGGACACTCTCAGTTCTCTGCATCTCCCTGTAGGACAAACACCATCAATCATTGTGGCACTCACTGGCTGTCTGCAGTGACACTACACCTCTCTTGCAGTGAGAGCCCAGTGCTTCACCCAGCCCTGCAGGGTGTTTATATTCTCAGCAGGGCTGAGCAGAGGGGAAGGATTGCCTCCCTTGACCTGCTGGCAACACTCTGCTTAATTCAGCTCAGGAGGATGTTGGCCTTCTATACAGCAAGGGCACTCTGCTGGATTATGTCCCACTTCTTGCCCACCAGAGGCCTCAGCTCCTTTTCCACAAAGCTGTTTTCCAGCCAGCTGGTTCCAGCTTGTCCTGGTGCATGGGGTTATTCCTCCTGGGGTTCAGGACTTTGCACTTCTGTGTCGAAGTTTGTGGGGTTCCCACCAGCCAATTTCTCCAGCCTGTCAAGGACCATCTGAAGGGGAACACACCCCTCCCAGTTTCGTGCCAATGGCAGACTGGCTGAAGACACACTGTCCCATCATCCAGGTGGCTGTTGAAGATGTTAACCAGTCTTGGCTCTGCATCAGCCCCTGGGCTCCACCTTTAGGAATTGGTTTCCAGCTGAACTAACTGCTACTGATCACAACTCTTTGAGCCCAATTCCATCAGTTTTCAGTCCACCTCACATACTTTTATCTAGTCCATATGACACCAATTTCTCTATGAGAATGTTATCAGAGACAATGTTGAAAGCCTTGTTAAACACAAGATAAAGAACACCACTGATTGTACCTTATCCTCTGAACTAGTTATTTTTGGAAGAAGGCTTTCAGGTCATGAGGCATGATTTTCCTTTCATAAATCCTTGCTAGTCCTAGTTACCTTCTTGTCCTTCATGTGTTTGGAAATGATTTCCAGGATGACATGTCACATCTTCATCCTGGGGATCAAGGGAAAGCTGACCAGCCTCTAGTTCTTCATGTGTAGGTACAAAAATGCTGCTAGCGAGGATTTTTGTACCTACAATTCCCCCTTTTTGTTTTATAGCCAAAATCCTAAAACATCCATTGTCAAAATATTTTCCTACTATACCATAAACAAGACTTTTCAAGGTTGCAGGTGGCTTGGTTGTTTACATACTCTGCTACCTCTTCTGTGAGAGAGAAAAGTCTCTCACGGACTTAGAAAATAGCAAGAAAATCCTCGCTAGCAGCATTTTTGTACCTACACTTCATGCACCTTATAGCCCTTCTTGAAGCCAGGGGTGATGTTTGCTTTCTTCCAGTCCTCAGAAACCCCTCCTGATTGCCACAGCCTTTCAAACAGGATGGAGAGTGGCCTCACAGTGACATTGTGCAGCTCCCTCAGCAGTCATAGGTGGGTCCCATCATGTGTCAGGGCTTTGGGTATGTCCAGGTTGTTTATATGCTCTCTAAGTGGTTCTCCCCCAATGAGGGTTAAGCCCTCCTTGCTCCAGATTTTTCCACAAGGTCCCAGGTCTTATGGGCCTGGGATTTCCGCAGGCTGGTTTTAGTCTTAATCAAAGGCATCCTATACCATGGCCTTTTCCATGTCCTGTGTCACCAGATCCCTTACGCTGTTAAATAGTGAGCTCACATTTTTCCTGGTCCTCTTTTTGCTGCTGATGCACCTGTAGGAGCTCTTTTTGCCTTTCACATCCCTCACCAGACACAGCAACCCGTTGGTTGTTGGATTTCCTGACCCTAACCCTGGACATACCAGATTCCTGACTATCTTATTGATTCCATTTATCAGCCTCTGAAAAATGCAGGTGGTACCCCCTGCAGCTGCTCAACATACATGTTGTCTCTAATAAACTTAATGAGAAGCAAAGGCTGTGTTTAGTTGTGTCTTTTTACTTAGTTAAAATTAAAATGACACATCACTGTATGTGCTGGCCGAGCCTTAATCTCCGAAGAGTGCCAGTTAGTATTAGGCTCATTATTGACAGTGGCCTAGTTTCCATTGATGGAGTCATTAAAAGTTTTAGCCTGCAAAGTCAGGAAAAAGTAGTGGCTGATAGTCCTGATCTGAAATAAGGGGAAAAGAAAAAAAGCTCAAACACAACCTGTTTTGTTAATCCATCCATGTACATGAAAACAGCACAGCAGGATTGGAGAACTAATCCCATTTCAAATCAGACGCCTGCTGGTTCCATTTAATGAGCATTATGTCTGTTTCTTTTTTAGCCCTAAAATATTTTAATTTCTATAACAGTATTCTGCTTTAAAAAAATTATTTTGCTTTTTATCAATTCTGTTAAGGTATTTGCTTCTATAGCTGGACCAATGATGGATTGCTAACTACCATATTTACTGCCAAACCACACACTGAACTTCATTCATATGAAAATACCCAGAAAATTGAATTAGCACAGAGTCCTGTGAGCACTGGTACTAATGAAATTTCCTACAGATTTGTACCTTGTGAGTAAATTCTGGTGTGTAGGAAGAAATAAAGGTATGGGAGATTGTCTTTGAGCTGAGACATTAAAAACATCTTTCTCTTCACACATCTTTAGTATTCAATAAATATTTTATACACTCACACTGCACTCTTTTCCTGTGTAGATGCTCTGTCAAGATCTCTCCACCCTATGTGCCCACTTCCATTAAATTTGCAAAAAAAATATTGGCACTTTTGTCTCACTGCCAAATAAGGCTAAAATTGGAGAAAGGTCTAAAAACTATTAACAGAGGTTAAGGAGGGGCATTTTTCATTACCCTGTGCCAAAGGCAATGTCAGCAGAATGAGTATCAAACCACGACAGTGTGTTGTGTACCATTTTAATTTAGCAATGTTTATATCCCTTGATAGCAATGCTCACACAGAATCCAGGATAATGAAGAAATAGTGACCCAATTCTATTGAGTATCAATATTAGCTTGATATTGTTCTGATAGCTATATAATGACATTAGGGGAAACAAAAGTATATTTATGTAAATTCTGTTATTCAATGTAGACATCAGCTATTATCCTAGTACTGTTTATTCTCTCAGCATCTACTATATTAATTTTCTGTCTGCTTCAGAATTCCTGGGGAAAAAAATATCCTCATTCCCCAAAATGTCTTTATCTTGGATGATATCTAGAAATTTGTTAAAAGAACATAGAACATGTTAAAATGGTAGAGCCTTAATTAAAAAGTACATATATACATATACATATACATATACATATACATATACATATACATATACATATACAGGTGTCTATGTAAGGGAATGCTTGCAGTAATAATTTGTTCAATTCTCTTCAGCCTAGACATTCTCATCATCCTCTGTTGGTTTATTTGTTCAGTTTTCAAGCCAGGGCAGCCTATTTATGTATACAGTCAGCCCAAAGAATTCCCTCAATAGCAAAATACTTGCAGTAGCATATTTGCAAAATACCTGATGTCCTAATAAGACCTGATGTCATGAATAGGAAGCTTGTGACACTAAAGATCAGGTAAATAAGGCCAGTGCATTCAGTCACTTCACCACACACTTGTCAGCAGACCAATTTTTGTATTTTTCATGCATTTCAGGCTTTGCATCTTGGGATCAGTGACTTGCATAAAAGTATTTACCATCATACCAAATCATTGCTAATTTTCCATGTAGTTTGAATGATTCTTCCTTCTTCTGTGCAACAGCCTAAAAGGCAAAATGTTTTTTGGATGGATGAAACAAAAGCTTAGCAGTTCTCTATGATACTGTGATATGATTGCTTCTCATAACATTGAGAAAAGAATACAAGTTTGCAAATGATGGGCTGTCATGATTATCAGAAGACTTAAAAGTGGCTGGAACTACAGGAGGTTTCCACCTGTAAATATGTGTCAGGTATAAAGTCGTGTTTCAGTACAAAAAAGCTACGATCCATGGAGCAGAGCAGCGAAAGGACAGACACGCCACCCTGGCAGCACAGCAGTGCTGACCTACTTGAGCAAGCTGTGTGCAACCAGCATGCAGCTCTGGCTCTATTTCAGCAAAACAGTGTGTGACCTCCCAAACTGGAATGTAATTTGAGACACTGAATGACCAGACATATCTTTTGGCAATGCAGTTATTAACTTCTGACTTTATCTCCAGCCCACAAAGCCACCTCTTACATCACACTGATGCAATGCCTACTAATTGAAAGCCAATTTTCTGCCAGCCAAGGACATTGGCTGCAAAAAGCAGACACAAATATCTGCAGACGGGAGGTATTTTCATTAACTCTCCGACTCCCTCACTCTACCTGCCATCTCTCTTTGCTACTCTTTCTCTCTTCCATCTGCCCACACATCAAAAACCCTTAAAGCATAGCTTCATTGGGAAGGAAAAGAAAAAAGTGGAATGATGTATTCCGGCCATAAGGAATGGTCTTGCTATGAGAAACTGTTAGAAATTTATTCCTTAGGATGTTTCTTGGCAAAGTAAGCTGGTGAACAGGTGCGTCAAATAGCACTGCTACTCATTTGTTGAAGGCAAAGGTAACAACAGTCTTGATGAAATCTTGAGCAGTCTGGATGAAACTTCTCTTGCTTTTCAGTGCAGGTTTGCTTAGATGATGTTTACATTCACAAGACATACAGGATTTAGAACTAACATTTCACAAGTCTGCCAAATGCTCTGTCAGCTTTTAATATTTCTGGTTACTGTTTTTAAGAAAAATTGGTTCACTCATTCTCTATCCTTCCTGATATATTTATCAAAGGCACATTTTTGTACCAGCTATAAAAATCCTAGCAGAGAAAGATTGTTGACCTAGAGGTTTTCTGGAGCTCAAGTATTTAGAAAGCTCTTTCATAAGTAGAATTAAATTACTGCTGAGTGTAGGAGAGGCCAAGGTAGCATGTTTCTCTTTTGAACTGCAGCAGTTTTTGCACATTGCATGATCCTGAATGCAGCTGTTTCTGACTGCGCACATTGAGAAAAGCACCCAAGAGACATTAATGCCAAAATCTGGAGGGAACTGCCTGGATGAATAGAGGCAGAAGCAACCAAAGCTGTTAGTTGGAAGGACTAGTAATATACAGCTGGAAGAAAGGGAAAATCAGTCTGCTATTGGGAAGTGACCTCTATCATGAGTATCCCAAATTTTGGTGCTACCATGTAGTTATACAGCTCACTCACATAAAACTTCACTAATTCAATTGAAGGATTCCTGGACATTTCAGTGGGTTTTGGCCCAAAGGGTAGTTGTCCATTCAGTTGTTGTCTTTCTCAGTTTTCCATATGCTCTGTCACTTGGATGTATAAAAACTTCCTGTTTCTTGCTGCAAATCCATTGGATACTCAACCAATGTGCTAATACAGAAGATTTGGCCAAATCCAAAAAATTGAAATGGTTTATTTTACAAAATGCAATGAACAGTGATATCCAAAGCAGCTTTATATCTTTAGCAGACAAACCTGATTGATGTATTTTCTAAGTTATAGAGAGCTCCAGATCCTCTTCCACAACTCAGTAGTGTGATTCTGGCTTATCTTTACACTTAAAAGCATGAGTGAGGCCTGAGGATATTTTGTGTTTCATCACTTTCTCATCTCATATCTGTTTTACCTCTTTACTTTCTTTAGGCTTGTTACAGAACACCTGATGCTGAAGTTCAGCAAGTGAAGTGTTAACGTCCAAGGGAGCCTGCCTGACTTGCATGCTGATGTTAATGAAGCTGTGAATTGTGTCATATTAGCCTCATTAGCTTCCTTTATGCTTACTCTCATTTTCCCCTCAGAAGCTGCAACTCCACTTTTTGTCTTCATTTTTATGCCCAAAATGCAGCAAGCTTAATTACCAATTATAACCTTACTCATTTAAAGGCTAAATCAACTGGAAACAATGCTAAAAAATGTCTCCCTTGAGGAGAACTGAGGACTTGGTGTTAATTTTCTTCACATATTTTGATTAGTATAAAGCACTGTGTAACTTACAAGTTAATCTCCTCAAATGATGTTAATTTTAAATCGAGATGACACATGCACACTCGTGGGATGGCAGCCTAAGAAACCCACCTTGTCTTCCTCCTTCAACTCTGACCTGCCATGCAAAATTATCTCTCCCTGGGAAGCTCTCAGTGGAGCACCCAGGTCTGCCAGCAGCTTTTTATTTATGGCCACCTTTTCTGGCTTTATTTCTTAACTGCCTGACTTGTGCTATTTTCTCGAGTTTGGAAGTCCCTTGTGAGTTTCTTCTAAATGCAATTTCTTTCATCTTAGGAAATGAGAACTCCACAAACTTCCAGGTAGGCTTCATGGGACCCATGGAAGGCATAATAGCTGTTTGGGTTGATATACTAGTGATTGCCACATAACATCCCTCCAGTCAATATTGCAAAACTCTCAGACACTCTTTAGCTCCTGAGTGAATTTACAGTTCCTAGTGGCAATCTCCATTACTGCAGTAAAGATCAGAGGAAATGGAAGAAAAGAAAACTAGATTTGGAATGCTGATATTATTATTTATGGAATATTTGCATGCAATAATTCATCAGCTATTTGGAGCGTGCCACTCTCTGTTTATGGCAAGACGTTTTTCAGCTCTTCTTTTTTTTTTTTGCAAACCAAAACGATAAGGTATTGAAAATTCTGTGCTTTTTAAATAAAAATAATAGAAGATAAAGCAAAATGATTATGTTTGGAGCTGGTGATGAGCTCAGTGCATTTACACTGCCTGTAGCTCAAGCTTGAGCAGAATCTATGACTGAATTGGTTGTTGTGGGCCTCACACATGTTGGTAACACATTCTCCAAACAGAACCACCTGTACCCATCCCTTATCTTCTTTTGAAAATGAAAAATCCCAACCCTGCTTCCATCCTGGGAAAAAACTCACACAAAGCATTCTCAGCCCCCTCATCTTGTATGGTTCACAAAGGTTTTAGCCTCTGACTTAGCAGAAAACTCTCCTTTCATACACCTAGAAATAACTAATCACAACCTCATAATAAGATGTTACTCTGCATTTAACATTCCCTCTGGCTTGTCCCTCTTTGATTATATGACTTAGAAGTGTTTTCTGGACGTCTCTGTCTGTGATGGATAAATGAACAATAGTTTTGTCATTATTCCAGGCAGAACTGGGATTTTTCCCTATGTGTCTCTTTTCCTATTAATTATACCATTCTTTCTCTAAAAGTATGAAGGTAAGCTTTTGTTCTGTTCAGCTTGTAGCAGGAAGGCCTGAAGGGATATGATTGCTCTTTTTTAGTGCACTGAGAAGATGAATGGGATGGAAAAAGCTCAAACACTGAAGAATGGTGGGGATATAGAAACAAATGTATATAAGCTGGCACAGTTCATCTTGAAACCTAGCAAAATGTCCTAATAATCAGGAAAAATAAGGTTATTGAAGCAGTGTGATGAGAAATCTAGACAGCTTTCAGATGGGTGTTTCTAAAGTTTATGGAAGAAATTATATTAATATCTGTGAGAGCAGCATGCTGGACTGACTGAAATTTTCCATTCTTGTCTTATTTCTGAGGTCCTTTGTCCTAAATATCCTCATGGAAGGACATGGAGCTGTTGAAGCCAGTCCAGATGAGGCCACCAAGGTGATCAGAGAGATGGAACAGCTCTGCTATGAGGAAAGGCTGAGAGAACTGGGATTGTTCAGGCTGGAAAAGAGAAGGCTCTGGGGTGACCTAATTATGGCCTTTCAGTACCTGAAGGGAGCCCACAGGAAAGATGGAGAGAGACTATTTACAAGGGCCTGGAGTGACAGGACAAGGGGGAACAGCTTCAAACTGACAAAGAGTAGGTTTAGATCAGATATTAGGAAAAATTCTTTCCTGTGAGGGTGATGAGGCACTGGCACAGGTTGCCCAGAGAAGCTGTGGATGTCCCATCCCTGGAAGTGTTCAGGGCCAGGAGCTTTGAGCAACCTGGTCCAGTGGAAGGCGTCCCTGCCCATGGCAGGAGGGTTGGAATGAGGTGATCTTTGAGGTCCCTTCCAGCCCAGGCCCTTCTATGATTCTGTGATAATGTTGTACACATATAAAAAACACAAATGGAGATGAAGCTATGATGCAGGCAATATATGTTTCCCTTTCACCAGTTTTTCACATTTCAGCCTCAATTTTTCACACCATGTGACATTTTTATTTAATTCCCAATTCCCTGAATGTACATGACATTGATTTTTCTTTTAGCTAAAGGGCAGGCTCACAAATCCCTGTTAAGAGCGTGAGTGCACTGCACTGGTTGAAAAACAGGCATGCAAGAAAAAAAGATTTGAAACTGTTGAAGGTACCTAGATGGGCATTTTCCCACAAAGATCTACACAGTGGCTTTAAATGTTAGTTCTGAGAGAATTTCCTCCCTGGCAGTTACCCAGAGAGCTTACTCTTGGGAAGAGCTGGTACTTTTGGAAGCACTATGGGAGAAATTCACATTTATGCACCCCTTACATTACACTGGAGATGATGGTGTGGCTCATTAGTCATCCTCTGGTCTTTTATGTTTTAGCATGTATCCATGCCATGAAAGTTCTGCACACAATGTTTCAATATGCTCAGAAAAAACACACTATGGGGGGTTTGCAGCAACACTTGCATTTCTGTCACCCGTGCCCCACTCTGCAGTGGATGGATCACCTTAATGCCTAGTGATTTCTCTAAGCTTTCTGCTTCATGGTGCTCAGCACCTTGTGTGAGGATTAAATTCTGAGAGCACAGCAGGTGTGTCCCTAAGTTTAGCTGCTCTATTTATAGTGTTTTCCTGTAAGCATAACACTACAATTGTCACTCATACTGTCCTCCTCCAATTCTGCATGGCACCAGGCTGGGGACGCAATAAACATCCTTTTACGAATATGGCCTTCTTGGAGAAATGAAAATTAATTGCCTAAACAGCATCACATGTCATTAAACAGAAAGCTTATTATGAGGGAATTTAAAGTAAATGGTCATCAGGAAACTCTGAGCTGAATTTTAATAAAGAAATAAATTTTATATGTCAATTTCTACTTTACAGTGATAAATTTACTTCAAATTGCCCGTGAAAATGATGTACAAATTCATATAGACATTTTATGTACAATATAGTGAATAAAAATAAGAGCACAGGAGAAGTGATTATTACATTTCAAAATTGGTCATTAATTTCCACTTAACTGCCCTGTTAATTGGTAGCATAAGTTACAAGAGTAGACAGACCAATGGAATCATTTATTTTGTTCTGAAGCTGATGAAGTGCAGACTGTGGTAAACAGTTTTGGGGGAAAGAACTGCAGCAAGAGACAAGAACATCCAAATCTTATTTCAATTAATGTTCTATGTACAGGAAATGTTAACAGTGGTGTGGTTAGTGATACCTATTTGCTAAAGAAATTCCTGTGGGCCCCTGGAAGTGGCTTAGTTGTTGCACACTGTGCTTTAGTTCTGCAGCTGACACAGGTGACAGAGGCAAAGTCGGCAGAAAACAGCAGAGGTCAAAACAGGAAATCATCTGTGCACAGACCATGTCCTTGCCCTTTGAGGAACCTTTACAACACCTCAGCAGTGTGAAAAAACATCAGTAAAACTGAAAATGGGCTTTGTTTTTTCAAATAATTTTCTGCTTAAGGACAGTGATAGTCTATTGGTTCAGATAAGGTGACATTTTGAAGACTTTCTTCGCAGCAGCGGTGCAGAAATGTAATCTGCTGGTTTAGATAAAAACCTAGATTTTGGAGCACCACTTTATAAGAGGGAATTAAGATCGCAAATAATCTTACTGCAGCTAAATTAAAGAAAATGCACGGCTCTGACTTTTAAAACAGAAGCCCACTCCATTTTTTTTCCCTGTAGTGGTGACATAACATTTACATTTCCACAGATAATGAACTAGATCTTTCAGTTGACCAGCCCCACAGGGGACTCATTCCCAAATCTAAAGTATTATTTTTCTTTCCATCTGCTCCACATGGAGCTTGAGGTAAGCTGTTCTTAATGCCTTATGAGAATCACCATTTCTTGAAAGCAAATGCACTTTTCATTTTCTTCTTTAAACACAAAAGATCTTATTACTATCTGTCATGGCTTCTTTGCTGCAGTTACCACTATCTCTTTTAATTGGTAATTCACTAGTTTTAGAGATGAGGTTTTTGAGCCCATAAAACTGCAGGGAGCTCACTCTTAGTCTAAATGGATCTTCTGAGGATGCGGGAAGACTCAACAATGTTACTCACATCTCACAAAAGGCCATGGAAACCTGTGTCTATTACTTTTAAACATTTTCACAGTCAACTGCTCCCTCCCATAACTATGTTTATTTCTTATTAGTCCTTAAATACATTCCAGTTGTTGTAGTGCTAGGTTTAGTTTAGCAGGCTGCAGCTTTCCTGAGAGCTCAGTGGAGCTGCTCAGGGCAGTGTGACCGTGTCGCCCTCCCGCAGTCCATTTCGGACGGCTCCGCGGTTTCACTCCAGCAGCTCGCAGCGCTACAACCAGTGACGGCGAAGGAGGCGAGAAGGGTCTCTCAAAAGGGTTTAAGAGGATCCTTTAATAGTTATATCTTATCCTGGCGACCCTCAGAGGCAGAGAGACCTCGTGATCCGGGTGCAGGGGGGTTTTGTCAGGGGCTCAGGGGCGGTCCATGGGTGGGGTTGGGGTACAGGAACCACTAGGGAGACCCTGAGGGAGCGGCCAGGGCTGGGGGCAGGGGAAAGCAGGAAGGTGGATATGGGATCAGAAAAGCAGTGGGTAAACAGATCAGCGCATCCAAGTAGGAAATGAAATAGATGCCAAGGAAACACGCAGCCTTTTTCTGCCAGGCATCTCTCCCAGAGCAGTTCCCTTGCCCTCATCTTCCTAAAGTGTTTGTCCAACTGCCTTAGTCTTTGCGAAGGATTAGCATAAAAATCCGTATTAAGGGCCAACAGATCTGTCTCTCAATTATGGAAATGGGATCAGTAGGATGCAGTTGCAATGCCCTCCTAATTCAAAGGTCTCTTCAAGGACTCAGCCTCTGGGGAGCATTTTGCCCATGGCTTTTCCATGGTGGTGCCTCCCTTTGGAACACCCACCTGGTAGTACCCGAGGTGCTGGACCATGAGGAGAGGGACTATTTACAAGGGCCTGGAGTGACAGGACAAGGGGAAATGTCTTCAAACTGACAGAGAGTAGGTTTAGATTAGATATGAAGAAGAAATTCTTCCCTGTGAGGGTGGTGAGACCCTGGCACAGGTTGTCCAGAGAAGCTGTGGCTGCTCCATCCTTGTGGGTTCAAGTGTTCAAGGTCAGGTTGGATGGGGCTCTGAGCAACCTGGGGCTCTGAGCAACCTGGTCTAGAGGAAGGTGTCTCTACCCATGGCAGTGGGGTTGTAACTAGCTGGTCTTTGAGGTCCCTTCCAACCCAGGCCATTTGATGATTCTGTTTCAAAGGGAAGATCCCACTGCCTGATGTGGAGCAGAAAGCAGCCAGTGAGTGCCATGGATCAGCCACAGAATGGCTAAACACAGCTCAGGCAATGGCATCTTGGCTGGTGTCTGGGTGTGAGAAAAGCCAGGCCCACTGGCAGTGGAAGTTATGGGGATTGGCACGCTGGGAGAGGAAGGTTGGCTGCTGTTCCCACTGACTCCTTAGAGCGTGATCATGCAATGCACATGCTCTCACATGCTGGAGAATTTTGCTGTGTTTCCAAACACCTCTAGGCACACCTGAGCCCCCACAACCTTTTCTAGGCTGCAGTAGCCTGCCCGCAGTCCTAAAGCAATCCAGGGACAGCTCATGGCTTTTCCTGCTGTCTCTTCCCTGGTCATCCTGCATCTCTCTGGAATGTGGATCATTTGTCAGGCTCAGACATGACCCATGTGGTCTGGGTTATAAAGTAACGTGTGAAAAATTTGGAACATAGAATCACAGAATATGCTGAGTGGGAAGGGACCCTTAAAGGTCACCAAAGTCCAGCTCCTGGCCCTGCACAGAACAGCTCCAAGAATCCCACCATGTGCCTGAGAGTGTTGTCCAAACACTTCTTGAACTCAGTCAGGTTTGGTGCTGTGACCACTTCCCTGTGAGCTTGTTCTAGGGCCCAACCTCCCTTTGGGTGAAGAACCTTTTCCTGATATCCAACCTAATCCTCCGCTGACACAGCTTCAGGCCATTTCCTTGGGCCCTGTCACTGGGCACAGAGCAGAGATCAGTGTCTGCCCCTCCTTTTCTCCTTGTGAGAAAGCTGCAGACCCCAATGAGGTCTCCCCTCAATCTCCTCTTCTCCAGGCTGAACAAACCAAGAGACCTCAGCTGCTCCTTGTGTGGATCTAGGAAGGTACTTGAGTGGGGCCCAGTAAGTTCTGCAGCTCCCAGAGGAAGTCTCTGATGTTTTGTGGCACCTCTGTGAAACCAGGGAGCAGCACCTGCAGGTGAAACAGGAGAGTGTGGCTGACTGGGAACCTGCAAACCCTAAATGTAAGGAAAACTGAGGAGAAGGGCTGCAGTGATTTCTGGCATTTCTATGCCTTATTTCCATGCCTCTGAGGCCTCTGTTAGACATTGTTTTCTCTTTTGTACTCAGACTGGCTTCCTACCTGTGCCAACATTTTAATTGCTTTTTTTTCCCCCACAGAAAGACACAAATGAAAGATATGTATAGAACTACGGTAAAGAAAAAAGACAACCCACAAAGGAAATTAACTACTTCCTTTTCTGCATCTTACCTTGGTTTCTACAGACAAAAGGTTACAGTGACTGTACTGCAGCGTAGTAGTTTGGTAAAAACTACTGCTAGTAACTGGTCACAGGAATTGTACGGATTTTGCAAGACCTCAGGATGAAGACTTGTCAGATTTCTTTAGTTTAAACTTGTCTTGGCCTGCCTGAAGCTTAGTCTACATGTATTTTAGGTGTAACAGCATGCTTTCCAATGACCAGGTGGCTATGCCCATGCTTTTTGTCCTTGTTTGTCTTTGTATGGTATGACTGCAATTTTACCTAGATAGTAGAACCATAGAATATCCTGAGTTGGAAGGGGCCAATCAGGATCACGAGTCCAACTGCTGGCCCTGCTCAGGACAGCCCAAGAATCCCACCATGTGCCTGAGAGCATTGTCCAAAACTCAAACATATTTTCATTTACAATATCAACTATATGGATTTAATTTTATGTAATCCCTTGCTGTTTTTTCCCTTAAGATCAAGGACTTTTAAATATAACGAGTCATTGACTTGTATGCTTTGATTTCAGAGACCTCATACTCATGCCATAATATTTGTTTAGGATTCATTTTTACAGAAGACTAATGATGGAGGGAGGACATTTCTTTAGGAAATCTGAAAGTACATTTCAGCAAGGATGCTAAAGAAATGAATATCCTTTGAAGTGCAGCTGAATGCCCCAATTACTGTAATTTTTGTAATTACTTTTTTTCTCTTTTGAAACTGAAGTATATTAATTGCAATTTCTCCTCACCGAAACAGTGGGAAGAGAAAAATTTCATACTGAGGTTACACCCTCCTCATACAGCCACAGCATGACCCTATAGCCTGAAAGTCTGAGGGCAGGATTTTCCTCTGGCATTGGAAATACCACTAGAAGTATTTGCAACCTTATGCCTGTGCAGGAATGAAAGTCACATATGAGGATATTTAAGTCTTAATGCTGATGAGAAGCCTTCTGCAGGACTGTAGAAGTGGTCCTTAATCTCCTACAAGGATAATGAGCTCTATCTATCTGATGAGTTCAACAGCAGCAGGCTTAGGCCCAGAGTCCCTTGGCAGAGAGAGATACTAAATTGATTTCTGTACTTATGTCAAATAGCCTTGTTTGATTCCAGTGGGGATAATTTTTCATTCAAGTAAAGATCTTGGCTCAAATGCAAATGTTCCTTCATAGGCATTTGATGAATGACAGCATAATGATCATACCCGGGCTGAGTTTGTTTATTGCTAATCATCTCACAGCAGATACTTTCTCCTCACAGAAGAATCGGCTCTGACTTGTTCTCATGCAAGGATGTGACCATTGCAAAAATGATGCAAATGCAAGCAGAGCTTGATCCAAACTATCCATAGAATTATTTTGTACTGTGCAGTACATTTGGAGCGTGCTGCTCTTGGGGTTGAGCATTGCTCACATGCTGTAGACGCAACTAAATTACGTCCCGGCCATTCAGGCACGTTATTTCTGCACCGTGCGTTACCTTGCAGCAAATTTCAGTTGATGGTAATTAGTCTGGGGAGAAATACAAGACCTCTGTAGAAAGGATTAACTATTGTATACCTGACAGCAAAAGCAAAGTGCTTTTTCTCTAGTATCAGACCTCATAAGATGGGCTATGTTACAGCATCCAGGAATGTGATAAAGCTGCATGCTAGGGGAGAACCTGTCTGTGCCCAGCTTGCTTAAAAGAGAATGATAAATGTCTTTTTTTAGATCCATTCCAATTCTCCTGGTAAAAATGCACTAAAGCTAAGAATATATTCATCAATATTTATAAAGAGAAGGAATACATTAGACTAGGAGAACTTATGGATCTGGAATTTTGGCCTTTTTTCCCTAGCTATATAAGTTCATTTAATAAAAGCTGGCTTCTTCTATGTGTAATTATTATTATATGTTACTATTTTTATTACTATTATGACTTCAAGCAAGTTAAAAGCTAGAAATAGAAATGTGCATCTGATTGTACAGTGCGGAGTAGTGCTACATATAACCTTGAAGGCACCTGGTCTGTCCCAGTAAAATCACAGTCCAGGGCTAGGATTTTAGGATTCCTCTGTGATGCATGAGAAGAATTAGATACCCAAGGTGATACCAATGCATGCAGAGCAGGAAACAGACAAAGAAAACACTGAAAAATGAGCAGGTCTGCTCTTATCTTGGCCTTAAACAATTTATTCTGTGTTTCATGGGTGTGCTTCTGCCTTTTCCAGCTCTCTCCAAGGTCCCTACTTTATGAAGAGGAGACTATTATATAAAGTGCATGTAAGGAGGCAGATACATTAAGTTTCTTTTGTTTAGTAGCCCAATAGCATGTCACTGGCTCACCTTTAGTCTGGGGTGCTTATTTACACAATACTGCCAAACCTCAGGCAGTTGCAGGCCCAGGTGTGGCTTAGGTGCCCTTGGAACTAGGTGTCTTGGTACTTCAAAAGGCTATTGACTAGAGAATTTTATTTATACATAATATTTCCTTTAAGTGTCAACACATCTGCTTCTATCTGTTGAGCCACAGTTGATGTTCCAGTTTCTTCAGCATCTTCATCCTAAGTGTCAAGTCCTCGCTCTGCTGAATTGCAAAACTCCTTTGGTTTTAATAGAGCTGAGAGTTTATCTCTGAAGCAGAAAGAATGAGGACTAAAGAGTCAGAAAGAATGGCCATCAATTTGAGGAACAAGAATAAGAGCAGCAGTGAAGACAGACTAGGCCTTTTATTCTTTCAGAACAGCTAAATTATAAAATTTATCTCCATCTGTAAGTTAGCTCTATATATAGATCCATGGTCTTCATCATTTCTGCTTAAGCCATCCCAAGTTTTCTTCTGACTTCTAGTCGCATTGTCAAAATTAAAAAAAAAAGCAAATGAAAAATTGAAAATAAAAATACGAAGAATTACAGCAAAATTGATCAAGATGCTTAATTATTTAATGACAATTTTTTCAGGGAGGGAAAGAATAGGTCAGATGTTTCACACTGCACAGCAAATGGGTGTACTAGTTTGAAAACAAACCAGTGGTAGGCACCAAGTCAGAATAACAATTTAATAGGGAAATCAAAAAGATAAAGGCAGAAAACACTGGGTTAAACTGACAGAGTCAGGATACAACCTGACACCCTGTTAGTCAGGGTGGCGGTAGCAGTCCAATAAAATGGTGGCTGCAGTCCTCCTGAAGTGATGGATGTGGTTCTGTCAAAGCAGTGATCCTGTAGAAAGGGCCTGCTCTTCCTCGGAAGGTCCAGTGGTGGCTGTGTAGCTCCTGTCCTCTGGGAATCCAGTGGAAAGGTTGTCTCTGGTGTTCAGAATCTCAGATTATATCCACGATGGGATGCTTGGTTCCTCCCTCTGGGTGGAGCATCTCACAATGGGGTAATGAGTCATGAGGCCAAGTGTTGATGAGGCTCATTAACAGAAGATAGTCCGGAGGGAGTTATCTCTGAGTCATGCGGCAGGACAATGATGGGCCCTTAACAGAAAGATAGTCTGGGGGGAGGAGGCAAGGAAACACTGCCCCACCTGATTGCAACAGCTCATGAGGATGGTAATAGAATACACTGCAACCCAGGACAATGGGAGAAGGCTGGACAAAAGCATAATGTATAATAAAGAACGGCATATAGGATATACAAAGCATATAGAAACTTCCCCTCCCCTAAAATAAATCATGATGGTTTAAAATTAGCAAGCAGATCACACACATAGAGAGCATTATATGGAACTTCTTGCCAAAAGATACCGTAGTGTGCAGACATTTATGCAACTTACTTAAAAACAGGAGAACAAAATGAACCACAAGTTACATTAAAGGAGATTAAAACAACCGGCAAACCTCAAACTCCTTCTGTGTCTGGGACATATGGACCCATACAGTTAGCCCCTCATGCTCAAGTGGTCAGGAGACGCCCTTGCTGGAGAGATTCCTGGTGACTGTCCACCACAGAGACTCCTCCAAGGCCACCAATGCCAGGTAGTGCCAGGGACAGGCTGTGTGACCAGACACACAGACCGTGTTTGATGTGCTGTGGCAGCTCCTGCACACTTGGAGCCAAGTACTGACACTGTGACGTGAAAGGCCCGTGGGGACTTGAGTTGGCTGTTTTGACAAAAGTACCAGCTTTTAGATATGTCAGAGTGTGCGTCTGAGAGCTGGACAAACAAGGTGTGACATCCTTGAGGGCTCATTAAAAGGGCTTAGCACTTTCTGAGTTAAGCTTTTTGTACTTCCCACTGACAATGCAGCCTCAAATGCTGCTGTCTAAACTAAGAAATATCGATCCAAGCACAGCAAATATGTGTTCTCATTATTACTGCTCTGTCCAGCTCTGTGGCTCACACGTGTGCATGCACAAACGCTCGGCTAGCTTCAGTATAAAGTCGGTGACAAAACAGATGGGAAGGGTCTTTGCGTGGCATTCCACAGGAGCAGTTTATTGCTTCCCCACTGTGAAAGGGTCCAGAGGCAAAAGCGAGAACAATGCTGAACTCAGGGGTTTTATCCAGGGGCAGGAAAAAGGCAGGACTAGGGAAGGGGGACCCAGTGGGGAAGCTCTGGGGGAGTGATGAGGGGTAGAGGCTAACAGCCAACTGGGGAATCCAAACTGGGACAGATTAACATAACAGAACAAGCATCCTGGGAGAAGCCTTTCTGGTCACCCTAACATAAAGTGGTTCTTGTGGTACTGGGGACTTGTCTTACTGAGAACTCTCTGTCGTTTGTAACGTAGGTTCTCTGGCCACCACACTTGTTGCTTGGTGGCGATTCGGGGATCCAGGCTGTCGTTACCAATCAGAAAAAACCCCACATGTCCTGCTGTTTTTCTTCCAGTGTACAGACAAACTTGTCAAAAAACGTGTTATGTATTTGTTTGGGTATAGAACGATAGAAAAAAGAAATCTAACGCTACACAGTTATTACAGCTGGTGGAGGGGGTCAGCGGCTCTGACCCAGGAAGAGATGACCAGTCCGGGGAGATGGTCCTGAAAGGAATTGCCTTCCCGAGGCCCGGTGTCTTCCCTCAGCTGCTGGCAGGAGGGCCCGTGCAGAAGCTGTCAGCTCTTTAGTGATATCAGCTCATGATTCCAGCTCAGCTCTGCAGGGCAGCCTCCAGGCCAGACCAGGGAGAGAGACGAGAGGCCCGTGTAGCTGTTCCGCACAAAGGTAGCTTTATTGTGTGTCCCCTCCAGCGAAGGGGGGAGCCAGGGACGAGAACCCTCTCTCTGGGAGGGGCCCCATAGAGCTTGCTTTTATAGGGATACAGGGGATCAGCAAGGGACCAATGGATTACAGAGGGTCTGGGGACACACCAGTGGGTTACAGAATGATCTGCATAGGGTCTCCCAAAGGATTGTGGGTCTGCCTTTCCTCGCCGTGACCAAAGTGGTTGCCTTTCCAGGGAGTCCTGCTGGGAGACTGCTCAATCTCCTTATCTCAGCAGATGTCCCTCCAGGGCAGGGGCTGGGCATTCCCCACACACAGTGATGGAACCCAGAGGTGAATAAGGAAGATGTTCAGACATAAAAAGTCCAACCATGCTTGCCAGAGTGAAAATTCTGTGTCAACAGCTGCAAAGTTAATTATAAGCAATGTGCGTGCTCCTAAGAAATTAATTGTGCCCCTTAGGTGCCTCTATGTCAGTTTAGTATAAATAACAAGGGAAACTGAGGTGATAGCAGAATCAGAGAATCACCGAGGTTGGAAAAGACATCTCAGATCATTGAGTCCAACATTTGACTGGTTACCACCTTTGGCAAATAGACCATGGCACTAAATGCCACATCCAGTTGTTTCTTGAACACTTCCAGGGGTGGGTGACTCCACCACCTCCTGGGGCAGCCAAAGCTTGATAACCCTTTCAGTGAAGAAATTCTTCCTGATGTCCAACCTGAACCTCCCCTGCTGCAACCTAAGGCCGTGTCCTCTTGTCTTGTCACTGGTTGCCTGGGAGAAGAGCCTGACTCCCACCTGGCTCCAGCCTCCTGTCAGGGAGTTGTAGAGAGTGATAAGGTACCCCCTCAGCCTCCTTTTCTCCAGGCTGAGACTCCCCAGCTCCCTCAGCTGCTCATCATAGGACTTGGGCTCCAAACCTTTCCTGAGCTCCACTGCCCTTCTCTGAACACACTCCCAGCCCCTCAGTGACCTTCTTGTAGTAATGCTTTTTCTTCTGATGGGTTCCCCAAAGCCAAATCTTATCTTTGGATTATTTAACAAAATTGATCCCAAATGCTAGAAGGACAAGGAGATGTTTTGCCACCAAAATATGATATGCAATCAGGCAGAGTGAGGAACTGGACTATTGCTCCAATGAAAACAAAGCACACAGCCACTGTATTGTCCTGTAGGATGGCTTCAGGCACCACATTAAGCAATTCACAATGAGAAACGAACTACTAAACAATGTCATTTTGTTTCAGAACCCTTCCACCAAGTCTGCGCTGTCAGCCCAAGCTGAAGGACAAATCACAGCTTTCCACAGTGAACAGAGGAGCTCATGAATAGATGGAAATGTTTTTCACATCTCTGAGTGCAGGTGCTGAGGAGGCAGTTCAAAGTGTAGCTGAAATATTAAGGGAGTAGACTCACATATGGACACACTTGGACATAAAATATTTTGGAATACATGGTGAGGTCTCTGCTGTGCTGACCATACTCCAGAATAGGACTGGACTTTAAAACACGTTATATGAGAGAAAGACCTGTAAAAAACAGGAAGAGTCCCTCCTGTTCAAGCAGATGAATTAATATAGTTTGTGACTTTTCTAAAGCTCAGCAACCAAACAGAAAAACAGATTTTTAAAGAGGTACAGGAATTGTACCTCAGTTTCTACCATCCTTATTTGAGGAGTGATCTCATTTCCAGTGGAATTCACAGAATATTTGTTTGGATAATAATGAAGAATATATAAGCCAAAGCCTTTCTAACCTGTGTACTTATTGACTGAATAAGTGATTTGATAGCACTCTGAAATACTTATGACGTGGATTTTGATTCTGAAAAGCCACCAGTGTTCCTTCAGGTTTATCTTAAGTTACTTTGCCTCAACTTCCTGACAAAAATAAGAGGCACCAATGGTAGGAAGCTGAGCTAGACTGAGCTATGCCTTGACTGAGCTATATCATGATCTATAATTTCTGATTTATCAGAAGCAGTAAAGCAAATACTCTTTCATTAAAAATGCCACATAACCCTGAAGTAATTAGATGCAAATAAAAATTGTAGTCTAAGCCATTTTCACAACCCCCTGTCAGTCTAATTTTCCTTAAAAAGCATGTATGTATAACTGAGGATATTTTATAATCCCGAGTGGATTAAACCTTTTATCTCTGCATGCCATAATATCTCAATTTCTTCCTTTACATTAGTACAACAGTATGAATAGGAATTATTAATGTACATTTATTAAAATAAACCTGTACATCGATGATCTCAGCCTTTGCAAAGCTCTCAGCTAGGTTAATATTGGTGAAAGCCATCTTCTTTAATGGACATCTTTAGGAATTTCATATAATTGTATTTTTCCATGAGCAGGACACTTTTCACTGATTGAAGCTTTCTTTAAGTAACACTTTTTCTTCCATTTTGAAATTGCTTCTCAAGAAAATATTTAATGATATATTGGAACAGACTGAACTAAGATATTTTTGATTCTCAGGTATTTTTTAATAATCCATTTTGTGCTGATGAAATTCATTGAGATAGGCAGGCCTGTGTTTCTGTGCTTCTGTTGGCCTTTATGGTGTAGCTGTGAGATGGTCTTACCTGCATTGGTTGCATCTCTTTTCCTATAAACACCATGGAACTAAAACTCAGAATATCTATTCCAAATGGAAGACTGACTCCAAGCGCTCAGACTATGACATCTGTGTTTCAGGGAGAAAATGTTGCACCAAGACAGAATATAATATTTCAACATTTTAAATTCAGTTTTCTCAAGGAATAAAATAATTTAAGGAAGAAAGAGTCTTTAATTTCTCATCATGTTTTGTGAGGAAGAGTTTTGAATGGAATTTTCCTTGCAATGTAACTTGGAAATTTGACTAGCTCCCTGCTATAGCAAAAGTATGTAACATATGGGATTTTAAACTTCTTGCTGCCCTCCGGTGGGTGAAAGGAACAATTACTTCAGCAATAGCGTGTGGAAAAAATAAAACAGGGAAATAAGTGACTTAGTGGAAAGTAAATTCCACATAAATTAATAGGACTGTCTTTCTTGGGACACAAATGTGGATTCCACTTCTCAATAAAGCTGTTGGAACCAGGCAAATCAGATTTAATCTCTGTCACACTTTTCTGTTTAATGTCAGCACCTTTTCACTACGAAGATAAAATTAATGTTAAAATCCTTAGAATAAAGCCAGACAGAAATGCAAAACATTTTTATGGAGCACATCGATGCTTGTGGTCAACTAACATGTTCCAGGATGACAGAAAACATGGGGCTTAAACTAAACAGTCCCTAAAACTGCACTCATACAGAGTGGGGCCACCACCCAGGATGACAAATAATTTTCAGTTCTCCTTTTCTGTCACCACAGGGGAGGATGGATGGATCAATTACAAAGCCGTCATGAACGCTTTGATCTGGGAAATTCATGGATTTAGAGGTCCTGACAAATTGCTTTGTGACAAGAAGATGAAGAGAAATGACATAAGAAGTTATATGTAAAATTAACAACACAGAAAAAAAGAGAGAGAAGCAAAACCAAACAGGAAAGAAGGTTTTTACCATAGGCAACTAAGCTGTCTGTGAAAAATAGCATCTCCTTTCTCTCTTTATTTGTTGACAACTTAAGCCCCCTTTCCTCAAACAATTTCAGTTCTACATTTGCTTTTTCCAGTCCAAAAGGTCTTGAGAGGCAGGATCATTCATAACACCAGTGGGGAAAAGGACAGGACTTCCTCACCATGTCACTATCTGCCAGAGTATCTCATGTCGTAGTTCAAAACAGCACCTATGAAACAGAGTAAAGGTCTTCATGTAACTTTTTTTCTGAAATGGTATTTTTTTTTTTTAAGGCAGATTGTGAGGTTTAGAATCCAAACCCTGGGCACAAGCCTCTAGGTCTTGTGTTTCCAACCTCTTTGCTCACCACATGAGCTGTGCCCTCTTTGACCTGCTCAAAGGCTTGTTTTTGCTCAAGGCACCACTCAAAATTGTTCTACTTTCAGATACCTTGGTAAAAAGGGTTCACAAGGCAGATGTAACCTGGAGTTTGCTTTCCCTGGAATCCCATAAGGCCTCGAAAGCTGGTGTTTCTTTCTTGTTAGCATGTGGAGACACAGTTGATACCTTTTGGATCACATTCATAGGGAGATGGCAACGTCCATCTGCCATTTTATTCCCAAGAACCGAGTCTGTTGTGCAGGTCCCTTGATCTTGCTTCTTTTCATAGTGTCGGGCATTGAATCCACACAGTCCAGTGTACCCAGTACCCCTTTTCTCCTCCTGGCCAAATGCAGGGACCTTCAATTCCTGTTCCTGGCTGCAGTATTCACTGTCCAAGCCTTTCAGTGCCAGACCAGATGCCCTCTGAGACCCAAATAGGATACTGAGAACACTGAAAACAAAAATCTTAAAAACCATCCCCCCCACCCCTCCCTCCTTCCCAGGCTTAACTTCACTCCAGATTTCCCTACCTCCTCTGCCTGAGTAGTGCAGGAGGATGGGGGTTGTGGTCACCTCCTCACATGTCTCTGCTCTCCTCACACTCTTCCCCTGCTCCAGTGTTGGTTTGCCTCCATGAGAGATCATCCTCCATGAACTTCTGCCACATGAGTTCTTCCCATGGGCTGCACTTCTTCATGAACTGTTCCAGTGTGGTTCCTTCTGTGGGGTGCAGTCCTTCAGGCACCGGCTGCTCCAGTGTGGATCCCCCACGGGGTCAAAAGTCCTACCAGGAAACCTGCTCCAGCATGGGCTCCTCTCTCCAGGGGTCTGTCTGGAGCCTGCTCAAGCATGGGCTTCCCATGGGGTCACAGCCTCCTTGAGGCACCCACGTGCTCCATCATGGGCTCCTCTGCAGTCTGCAGGTGGATCTCTGCACCCCCATGGGCTGCAGGGGCACAGCTGCCTCTCCATGGGCTGCACCATGGGCTGCAGGGGGATCTCAGCTCTGGCTCTTGGCCCCCTGCCCCTTCTGCTCCACTGACCTTGGGGTCTGCAGGGCTGTTCCTCTCACACATTCTCACTCTTCTCTCCAGCTGCAGGTGCCCAAGTTTTTTTCCCCTCTTTTAAAATTTGCTTTCCCAGAAGTTCCACCACTGTCCCTGATGGGCTCGGCCTCGGTAGGGGCAGGTCCAGCTTGGAGGCAGCTGGAATTGGCTCTGTCGGACACGGGGGAAGCTTCTGGCAGTTTCTCACAGCAGCCACCCCTGCAGCCCCCCTGCTACCAGAACATGGCCACACAAATCCAATAAAGGCAGTCTGTTAGTCTGCAATAATTGTTTCAATATTCCTATACTTTTGGGAGAATCGTTTCTTTTAAGTTATATATTGATTTGTTTTTCTTTCAAAGTTTTAGTTGTATGGATTTCTGTTTAAATTTCTTCTGAAGGCGATAATTCAACCATAAATTAGTTCCAGTTGATCAGGAAAAAAAACTAATCAAAACTATCTCAGTAATTAAATAGTCACTTGACCTTAATTAATGCATTGTTTAGCATATAATCTGATCAATACTTCAACTAAATCATTGGTACTATCAATGGCAACTTTCCTTCTTCATTTAACTAATTTCAATCCTTTTAAACACATGCAGGGTGTGTTCATTCAGTATTGAATCATAGTAAGATTGCAATTTTATTAATAAAAACCAATGTTGAAAGTCAAAAGAAAAAAAGAAGTAGAGTTTAAATCCACAATAATAACAAACCCTGAATGCTGCAATTCAAGCAATTTTGTTGACTCTTAGTTCTCTTCTGTGCTTTGCAAGACATGCTCTGCCCTCTGCTGATTAGAGGATAAGAAGACTAGTTCCTTATTTCATTCCAGTAAAAGAATAAATTGCATTTAAGTAGTTCTTTGGCACTACAGGATCCCACTTCTGCCAATTTAAGTTAACGTAAAGGATCCACTCAGTTTACTCAGTGAACAGAAACATCTGAGAAATATTTATCATTATATATTCATGACCGATGAAATTGAATACTACTCATTATTTCTTCCTCAGTAGTACCCAGGAGCATTATGTTCCAAGCAGCACATATTCCTGCTCCCAGTTTTAGTAGGAATTAATTTATTGCAAATTCACACCATTGGTACCTATGTAAGTGACCTTAATTATGCTGAGAATTTCATGCTGTCTAATATCCTATGTATTGAAACATGTAAGGAAACTTTATTGTTTCACACCCAGAAAGAGAGACATAGAATGGATCAATTTAGTCAGGCACGTGCCTAATAAGGAACAAGGCAAAGGCTAGTCCTCTAACCACTGCACAACTTTCCTCTTAGTCCAGGATGAACCATTTAAATCTGCTCTGTTAGCAGATTCTTTGCTCCTTCTGCTCTTGTCAGTTGGTTCACTTCCTCGAGGCATTCCAGCTGTAACATGCTGGGGGTTCTCAAACAGATGTGGAGCTCCTGTGTCTGGTTCATCAAGAATATGGCACTGGTTTGCTTGCATGAAGTTTAAAATCAAGGTGGGCTCAGAATAAACTGGTTGCTTACCCAGACATCTTTGGCCTAGAAACAGCTCAAAGCCAAGATTTTCTTGCTGTGTTTCCAGTGAAACTCTGTGTCAGCCTGGCCAGGGAAAACTTTCTATACTATTTCAGATCTGGTATTTCTTCTAAACAGGTAATGCAAGCATATAAGTGAACTGAAAGAAAACCAAACTAAACTTTTTTAGTTTCCACATAGGCTCTGATATGATTCTTACCTCAGCTGAAGCAGTTTGCATGTTAGAGGTACAAAGGTGAAGAAGTTCCCAGAGTTACAGTCAGATTAAATATTTTGGGATGAGGTGTCTGCACTACAATCAGTTTGTGCTGATTGTTCCCTTTTACTGGATGTTAGTGAGGCCACACCTTCAATCCTGTGTCCAGTTCTGGGCCCCTCACTGAAAGAAAGACATTGAGGTGCTGGAATGTGTCCAGAGAAGGGGAACAGAGCTGGGGAAGGGCCTGGAGCACAAGTTTGATAAGCAGTGGCTGAGGGAAAGACTGAAGTTCACTGTAGTTTGAAGAAGTTCATACTCATCGTAGGGACATGGTTTAGTGCTGGACTTGGCAGTGTTGTCATTTAACTTGATGATCCTAAGGATGTTTTCCAACCTCAAGGACTCTACAATACTAGGATTTTGTAATTTAAAAGATGCTGCTCAGTTAATAGGTGTGAAAACAAAATGCATAGCTTTTTCTTATCAATGACACAAGAGATCCTGAATGTTTCTGAGACAAGAACACAGCTAAAACACATTTTGTGTTTGGTTGGGGGTTTGGGGGGTTGTTTTGATTGCTTTTCACAACCTACCTTTTGTATGTAGATGATGCCACGCGCAGGAGAGCCACAACAGAGCGGAGAGCACTTCCCAAGACTGGATATGTTCTGCGTGGCAAGTTTCCCGATGAAAATGTGCCTTCCTGCGTGGTTTTGCCGGTGGTTGTCGCGGCGGCGGCAGCGGGAGGCTCGGCCCGCAGCGAGGGCAGCAGGACACCGCGCTCGGCAGCCGCCGCCGCGGCGGGAGGAGCCCTCCCTGCTCCCGAGCATCTCGAGAATCTCGGGATTTTCCAGGCCCTTTCATAAATTCTGCTGGGCGCATATAGCTTTTCTGCCTGGATCTTTCACCGCCAGCGTTGTGTAGTCCTGGTTAGTGACGGGCTCGGTGGATGTGGGTTGATTTAGGTCAATTTGAGCATGTTTGGACATGGGCTTTCTTACACATAAAGCCAACACATTTCTGCAAAATCTGCTGTTTAGGTGGCTTTAAAAGGACTTCAGGGGAAAACTCTTCCCATGTGTCTCTAATATTGTCGCAGTTAAAAAAAATAACAAATTCAAAAGGATGTTAAACTCGTGCTTCAGCAATCAAATTAATATTGAATCAGCAGAAATCATGATGATAGACGTAGGAGGTGATGGTAAAAGGTCGTGAGAACTGACCTATAGGTGATCTTTCCTCTTCTCCAAAATGCCTGATGCTGATGACTGTCAGATCAGATAGATGTGAGATCTGATTTACTGGGGCAAATTCAGCATTCCTGTTCCCAGACCCATTTTATAATCTGATTTAAGATGTTGCTGTAGTTTACAGAAGTGAAACAGTCCATGGAAATCAGGCTGAGTCATCCTGAAGTTTCTAGACAGTGTTGTACCTGTGCCAGTTAAGGAAAGGAATTCCCTAAAGTATGGGGAGTGTTCCAGGGTGCTGAAGTTGTTTCTGCCTGACAGGAGTGGCCATATGGAGGGTGTCCCTGGGGCTTTTCTTTCCTCTCTTCATATTCACTTCCTCCTTTTTGAACTACCAGATCATCCTTGCTGGAACTGCAGTTTGTTTTCCAGCACTAGAATGCTGTGTTTTGAGACAAAAATTGTATTTGAAAAATGACCCACAATTCCTCCCTCGTCCCCCCCCCCCCTTTTTTTTTAAGTGCACATACACCAAACAATATTTCATGGTTTTGCCACATTTAATATGTTTACCAGGAAAAAAAATCCTGAGCTTTTCCAGCAAGTATGTTGAACATAGCGTTCCTGGTTGCTCCCCCAGTGTCTGATGCTGGAAATCAGCTACAGACCCTGACTGTAACCCTTCAGGTGAACTTCTCAGGAGTATTAACATATCAAACTAAAAAAAAAAAAAAAAAAAATTAGATGCTTTACTTGCACGATGTTACCGAATAGTAATTAAGGAATTAAGTCCCTAAATGCCTTTCAGGATGTAGCTTTCAAGGTGTATCTGCGCAGAATTTAAGAGCTGTGCACAGATCATGAAACTGGTAATGATCAAGCTAATCTTGAAACAGGAAACAATGTAACTGAGATCATTAGACTAAATACTTGCCCTAATGGCTTCAATTAAAGAGTTTACAAGCCAGGCTGATACATCTGCCTGGCATTGTGTGGGGCACAGTCTGTGGAAGTGTCTTTCCAGGTAGACGCCATCTCAGGGTTCTGAGAGACCTCGTCTCTGTGCTCCATTGCATCATGTAGATGGATCCTGGATTCCAAGTTTGAGGATCCTGATATTAACATTGTTGCTTTACAGTTCAACTCCCATGTGTGATAAAAACTTCAGCCTTTACAGCACTGCTCTCTTTCTTTCTTTATAAAACAGCCTTTCTGGGTAGGTAATTGGAAACCACCTAAAAATCGAACTTTCAAAATTAGTATTTTTTTGTGCTTTGGTGAGCAGACAACATGAACAAGAATGAAAATGGGAGGAAACATATGTAAGGAAGAGACATTTCGTAAATGGCACTAGGACAAAGTTAATATACAATGAGTTGTGATTAGGAGTCTTTTAATGTGCAGTAGTGTTTGAGAGCCAAGGAAAATAAATGTTACTGAACTGCCATGTACTCTTCAGTTTTTTCACCTTTTCTCTGCTTTATTTTTAGTACCAAAACTTAATTGATGCCAAATTTTTTTTCCCTTATGATCAGAAAAAATAAGATCTTAAAAGTCAGTTCGTGTCTGAGATAATGCAGGTTTAAGAAACTACATATAGAGCTATATAAACCTGTTTGTGCTTTTGTATAAAAGGATAGCACTCCTAAAGTGAATAGTAGGAAGGTCCTTGAAAGTCACGGGCTGTCGATTAGCAGTGTAAATGATTCTGGGGAAGGAGATGCCAAAAAATATTCCAGTAGGCCTGTGCATGTCAGGTTCCGAAGGGTAACTCCGCAGCAAGACAAACGGAGCTGCAAATGAAGCCTGAAGCCCCTCCCTGCCCACCCGCCCGCCGGGGCTGGGATTGTGCTGAGGTGCTAATTGACTGTGAGCCTCCTGCCTGACGTGCTGGCACCAGAAAAAGGGAGATGTACAACACAGATGTATTTTGGGTTTCATTCAGCCATCCTATTATTTTATGAGTTATGAGGGAGCATCGTCATTTTTAATCTAAGGGAAAAATCCTCTCACATCTGCTAGGCATTTGTCATATGGATGAGAAAAGACAAATCTTTTCTTAGCAATAGCATGAAATCGCTTCTCCAGATTCCCTCTAGCTTTAAAAATAGCTTTGTGCTACAAAGACCGTCACATCAGACTTGGCATCAGCAAAATTCTGTAAGAAAGGAAGGAAGATTTGGTCCAAAAAGGGTCACTTTTACCCCAAAGCACAGTTTTCTTCATATTCTTTCTACTTTTAGTTAGCAGAAAATAGGGAGAGGATAATCTTTTTCTATGAGATAAAGATAAATAAAGAGACTTCAGCCTACTCAGAACTGTAAAAAGAACAGCAGGATATTAAAAAAATTAAAAGCCTTTTAATAGTCAATATTCATCAAGTGAACACGTGATACCTTTAAATATGTTCATATTGCTCATGCTAGATTATAGAAACAGTTGTCCTTCAGAAAAGTGCACAGATATTTCAAAAGATTCAGCTGTCAGCTATTTAAATGGTTCTCCAGAAACATATATCCCAGAAAAAAATTGCCACTGTGAGACACAGTGAGTAACCTTCTACCTGTTAGTTTTTGTTTAGGACCAGTGTACCTCTAAACAATTCACATTTTCACCTCAAATTTGATAAATATTTTTTGGCAAATATTGCTGCGTACTGTGCTTTTATTGTAGCAGGATTGTTTTTATCATTGCTTGGCAGCATGATTTTCACAGTGTAATTCAGGTATATGATTTCCCTGATAACATTTTGGGATTTGGGGTTAGACTTCCAAATAACAGAATCATAGAATTATAGAACTGCCCAGGTTGGAAAGGACCCTGAAATTTCCTCTGGTCCAAGCTTTCATGGGAAGGGGATCTTCAATGAGAGTATCTGTCACCCTGTCCCGTCACATCTTGGAAACCTGCAGTAATGGGGACTCTACCACGTCTTTGGGGAGGTTGTGACTGACTGTTCTCACTGCATAAAATACTCTGATAACATCTTCACTCCTTCAAACCCTCTCTAGTCTCTCCCTGTTGTTTGTTTTTTTTTTTTAATTGTGGGGGCGGGAACTAAACACAGTGCTCCAGGTATGACCTGACAGGTGGAGTGGGATGATCCCATCCCTATCTCAGCTGGCAATGCCCCTGCGGATGCAGCCTGGCACATGTTTCACCTTTGTTGCTGCAGTGGTGCACTCATCTGCAGCTTGTTGTCCATCGGTACCCCCAGGTACCTTTCAGCAAGGCTGTTCCCCAGCCACAGATGCTAATGTGGAACCCGTTCACACAGTGGGCTACACTCATTCTCCAAGACAGACCATTAGGCCCTCAAAGACTCATTTTTCTGTCACTTCCATTTTTACAGTAGAAGCACATTGATAAACAGCAATCTTTCAGCCAGCCCTTGCCAGTTAATGTTAATTACATTTAAGATTAAGTATCATGAACTATTACTTTGTTTTAATTATAACTTTAATGGAAAAGTTGTACTGGTGATTTTATTGCCTTTATTATTTACTTTAAGTCACTCATTTTGATATACATTGCAGCTGTCTGTTTCATTTAGTAATTTCCCCATGTTCTTTTATGCTTTTTTACAGTTTTGGTTATCAGCTTTCATGACTCACTGTTATAAGCAAAGAAAGTACCACAAAAAGATTTTGGGGTGTGGTGCTCGCTGTTACAACATCTGACTGTTCTGATGTCCTTAAAAAAAGTCATTGCTGTGATAAAAAATTTGATTGACCTTTAAAAGGCTTGTGAGGATTAACCTGCCCTGGGTGGGGGTGCTCAGATAAGCGAGCCTTTTCCTTCTCCTCAGCCTAGCTGTCTAACTCTGGATTAACAGACATGGTTCCAGCTGCAATTTTCTTCCTTTGGAATGTACTCTTAAATTTTTAATCATTTGATGTCAACTTTCCTTTGGAAGGAATAAAATTTTTGAGATATATAATATTTACTTTAAAATTTTGAGCTCTTCTTGAGATCTGGCTTTGTTTTGTTTTGGTTTTTTCTTTAACTAAGGAGTAGAAAAGGCATAATAAAGATAATGAATCCAAATCTTTGTCAATATATACTATTAATTTTAAATTGCAAGTGAATTGACTGCAGCAGGTTTGCAAGTCATAAATTATCTGACTCTCAAGAGTACAAAAGTGTAATTATGAACTGTAGAGAAGTACAATCCACAATGCTCCAAATATTCTGCAAGAAAAATGCTGATCTTTTATTTACAATTACAATATCAAAGGAAATTTTTCAGCCTATTTCTTATTTCAATATGAAATATATATATATATACACTTTAACCTAAAAATACTTCTGTTGGAGTGGATATCAGAAAAGGAGACAGTTTCTTGCTGAAAAGCAAGAATCATCTAACAGTTTCTTTTCATCACTTGTGCCTGCAGATATACACACTATTTTCATACTCCTTTAATGATATTGAATAGATAAAAATTATAACCAAGTGGGAATTATTGTCCTGCTTCCATCTGGAAAGCATAAGATATGATTTAATTTAAGAAACTTACTGATACTACTTTTATTCTTTACTTCCTTCCTGCCACTCTGGATATATTGACTTTTACAATGCAACATTTTCTTAAGCTTGGATCTGAATTTACAGTCATAGCTTACAAAGTTTCTACAATAAAAATGAAAATCAGAGATAATATTTAGTAATCTATTAAAAGTGAGCCGTTAGAATGGCACAAAATGAGCAGCAATGTTCTTGGCATCCAGGTTTTCCATCAATAGTTTCATGTAAGAACAGTGACAGGTAATGTGATGCCTTCTGGTTTTCAGCTGAAGCATGTGCTGAATAAAGTCATTTGGTTGTCCTTATAGCTTTGCCTGGCCAGTGAAAGAAAAGGGCCCTAAAAAGATATTTGCATGTCGTACAAAGAGTGTGGTGGGCTGGAACAGTGACTCTACTGAGCTGCAGGGAGAATCTCACTGGGACCCTGTTCCAGAGGTGGCAGAGAGCCACAGTCTTCACTTCTGGACACGACATTAAAAATGTCAGAGACTGCTGGATCATTTTCTGTAAGAAGACCCTTTCATTGCTATTGTAAATATTAAGTGAGTACTGCAATAATTTTTTGGATCTCACACACTTCAATTAGGTTAACAATGAGAGAGCAAATAATAGTGTAAATATTAGAGATGGGAATGTCAGCATGGTATTTACATAAATTTAAGGTTAAACTAAGAGAATTCAACTCAGATGTATTACGTTGAAGTCATTACATAACTGCTCAATTAATGGGCTTGAGAAGCAGACCCCTTAACTACAGTATAATGTTGTTTTCTCATCCTGAAGTGTCTGGAATAATGTAGGGCTGTGTTGTCACAAGATACTAATAAAATTTGTCTGCCATGGGATGAAACAAAAGGGCAAGTAAAAGGTGCAAAGCCTAATGGGATAATGTTGGAGGGTTGTGGTAGATGGAGGGACCCAAATCAGGTATACTTGGTACTTTGTATTGGAAATTGCCCTTGGGGTGTGTATTTCCCAAACATCCCTCCTGCTCTTTGGGAGAGTGTCAGCTGGCAACAGCTGGGCTGGGGAGCGCACAGACAGGGAGCAGTCTGGATAATCGCAGGCCAGAGCTTCAACCTGGGCCTGTACTAGTACAGACATAGCCTAAGGGCCTGATTAGCTCAAAGTAAATCTCTCTGGTGTGTCTTATTTGTTAGGTGAAGGAGGCCAGATGACTTTAAGAAATGCTGTGCTATCACAGAAATGTAAGTGATGTCTCGAGTGTCTTCAGATCTCCTTCAGTGTATTCAGTTGTTCATTAATTTTTCTGCTTCGTACTATTAAGTTTTAGCTTACGTCCTCAGGGATGCTGCAAAATAAACGTGCAGTAGGTTCTCTTGTGGCTTGTCTGTGTGTTGTGTTGTGGTGGAGAAGGGATTTAATAATGCAAATTGATTTCCCAGTCTTGAGCCTCTAAACAATCACATTGTCTGTCCAGAGCAACCCTTGAACCCCCATCCTAATTCACTTTTCTTGCCATTTGGCTATTGGGCACATACATATGTGCATGACAGAATGGTTACTTTTGTACTGAGTCTGATCTGTGACAATTTCTTAGAAATCTGGGAACTCTGATGCTGCTTCTTGGGAGATAGTGTGAGGGAGCAATTTGAGAAAGCATCAGGAAAGAGATATATTTGAAACAAACTAATTCTGCGAAAAAGAAAGGATTAGAGAAAATGATCTGAATGATTTCCAGGCTGATGATTACATGAAACTACCCTGTTCTGTCTCAGTCCTCTCACTTCAATTTTTATAGGTATAGGAGCGACAATATAAAGAATGCAAATTGCAAGAACCAATTTTTCCGAATACTTTAAGAGCAAAGAGAAATGTCTGCAGTAATGCTTATTGCAGAGAGGAAGGGAAAAGAGAACTAAAAAGCATGTCTATAAAAGCGTGGAAGAATGGTCTACATTTAGTAGTGAATATATTGAATTGGTATCACAGTCTAATTTTCACTCCCTTGAAAGTAATTAACCTATAAACTCATTGTGATTATAGAGACAAGAAGAGCTAAGACTTTTAAATACGTCCCATTCTTAGAGCCTTTTATTTCATTTTCATCCCCACCTTTTGATTTTATCTGCAAAGCACTTAAAAGCTTATCTGCAAAGCCTTTAAGATCCTCTGTTCTCAAAGCTTCAGGAGCCTTTCGCTGGCTCTCTGCTGAGAGTGAATTCATTTGCTGTTGGTGCCAGGCCCAGAGATGTGCAGAACTTCTTGAAGCTGAGGAAACCTACTGCCTGCAAGAAAAATCAAATGGAAAACCTTTCCACTTCCAGCTTCCACAGTAAGAGAAGCCCTTGGCTGTGAAAAAACCCAGCCCCTTGCTGTCTAAGCATCATTCATTATTTTTAGCAGGTCTTCCTCTGTGATTATTTGAGTCACATTCTTTCATCTGAATGTCCTTTAGTACAACTCACAGCATCCAGAAGTGTTTGGAACTTGCAGGTGATGGATCTGGCAGGCACTGACTGGTGCCCAGACCTCTGCAAGCAGTGACTAGATGGAAGGATCATGAAAAACTCTGCGTGCTTTAGCTCAGACAGTAATGCTGAAAAGGACAAATCCTATTTGCTTTGACTTAGCATTAGTGTCTCTTACTCTATTAATTTTATTCAAAAAGTAAAAATTGATTTAGTAGGACAGTCATATTGATTATAGACAAGAAGGTTTTGTTCTTCATCATTTCATGAAAAAGAAATCTCTCCAAGCAGTCATCCCAACTCCTGCATTGCTAGGATTCAATTTTATGTCCTAACAGAATTTCCCTGTTCTAATGAAGGTATATTGCTTCTGTTGTCTTCCTCTAAGAGACAGAGAGCTGCAGTTTTCAAACAAATCCAACTGGATCTGGGTCTCAGAAAATTTTTGACTTTGCAACAGTTTAGTCACTGAACCCGACTGAACATAAGGCCGCTAAATCTAAATGTATGGAATGAAATTCAGACATGTATAAACACACAATACTCTTACATCTTTCAAATAATGGGAATTTTCTACATGATTAAGTCAGAATCTTGCCATGAATCCTCTATAATGGTTATGGTTTTTTGCATTTCTTTTGTATTACATATAAATGAATAAAGGTCTGTATTTGTGTTTGTTTTTTTTAAAAATTAAATGTGAAGTCTTGAGTCTCATGTTCCTTTTTCATGTTCATTTCTCAACAGATCCTTTCAATGAAGCCCTTGTTTTTGTATGTTCTTCAAGTGCTCATTTGCTCTTTTTGTTTTCCATCCACACATATTAAGACCAAGAAAAAAAAAAGGAATTACTGCTAAACAGCGTACTTAAAGTTTGATTGTCTGTAAATTTTGCTCCTTGTCTTTTGGGTGCGGTGGAATGCTATGTACCTTTTTGCTGATGCCTGCTGTTACTGCACACATCTAATACATCTACCAATAATTATACATTTATGCATAAGAAAATCCCTTGTTCTGGTATTACAAGGCACTGGAACTGGCATCAAATCCATGAAATATGGCAAGACAAAACAAACCAGTTCTAAGCTAATTGAACTATCATAACAAACTTTAGGATCATATGGTGTACAACATTCAGCTGAGTGGGATTACTGTCAGGGGCAGCTTGAGGCCCTGTCTCAGACCCATTTCAGTGTAAAGGTACAATATACATGTCCCCTGGGCCTCTGTGTCATCCTCCTTGTTGGAGCACCATTAATAGGAGTGGGTAAATATATAACTTGCACATCAAATGAAGTCACCAGGGACAATGGCCAGACGGTCTTAACTGAATAAACTTTCCTTCTCCTCTGACTTGAAATAAAGCAAAGTAAACAGCAAAGGCTACTTAGGGCTTTCAGATGGGATTCATCAAACTTATTTTAGCTTGTCCAAAAGTTAAACACCTGGTAGTAGATAGTTTTCCAGCTTGTTCAGGGCTAAAATGAATCACTGTCAAGAGGTACATGCACCTCTGGCAGGTGATTCATCCCTTGCCAAGGTAAGTATGTGATACAGATGTGATGAAGTGCTGCCGAGAGGTTCCTGACTTTCCACGGGCTCTCAAGGGAGCCCAGAGAACTCATGTTCTCTCATTTTCAGTGCACCTTTAGATGTCTAAAGTTAGTGAGATGAATCTCTGCCAAACTGGCTTAAGAAAAGCACAGTAATGATGTTAAATTACACAGGCTAACTCTTTTCTTATGAAACCCAGAGGTAACTAGAAAATGTGACGTTCACCAAGGTTTGTCTTTTGCAAAGACACTGGGCTCTGCAGGGAGCTGTTAAGCACCTCCAGTCTCAGGGTTTCCAGGATCAAACCCAAATGAGCCAGAAATAAGCACAGCCTGAGAATCAAAATGATTCATCTATGCAATGTTCACAGTGAACAGTGGGGTTAATGTAATGAAATCTCTCCATTGAAATAAAAAGAGAAATCTCTGTCTGTGTATTCCAGCCCCATTTTTCAATCATTCACCATCCCTTAAAGCACTTTTATTCTACATTTTTGCTACTATTCCATGCTTAAGCAGAATGTAAAGGCATGCTCCTATGAAGAAAATTTGCTGAAATTAGACTAAGGGTATGATTTGCTACAGTTCACCAGAGTCAGGAAATGTGGAGTTAAGGTTGAAACGACATAGCTGATGGACTGTGTTCTGCTCAGGTACAGAGACTCTCTTGAGGGCGGTTCCCTGATTGACCACAAGGGCTGTAAAGAGAAAGAACTAGTGAAAATGAACAACCAGTTACACCTCTGTAGTCCTCATTTGACTTTCAGATAACTTTTTTCTGTCCCAAAACTGTTACTGCTATTTTAGCATGCTGTAAGTTTTGGTACATATCCTTGAAATAAAAAAACTCATCTACATAGAAAATTCCCAACTGCAGTATATATGGACGCTCAGATAACTTTTAACAAGTATTATTAATGCAACAAACCAAGATTTATTGTACTCATGAAGCTGAAAAGACCTGCTGCGTTCTCCTGTGGTCTGTGGTGTCAAGCAGAGGTTAGATTTGCCAGCATTCTGATGTCAAGCATATAGTCTGCCTTTATGATACAGAAGGTGATGGTTTTGTCACTGGAACAGAACCAAAACCTCTGTTTCTTCACCAGTACAGAGTGGATTGAGATTGAATTCCTGTGAAAAGCAACCATTGATTTTTGTGACATTTGGGTAAAAAAGCTGGTTGACATTTTTAAAAATAATATTTTCATTTTGGAAAATGATGTTTTACCTAGATTTGTTAATCATCCCTTGAAAGATGTGTCTTTTGAGGAGCAGCCCCTAATTGTTTGACTCGGCATATTTTCTCTAAGTATTTTCATTTAGTTTTGAATTTTTTTTTACTAAACTTAAAAAATGGTTTGTCATTAGTATTTATAACAGTGCTGTAATAACAGTTGGAATGGCTGCTAATGCCCTTTTTCTTCACTGTGTGGTATAGGTTTCCTTTTCCCTCTAGCTCCTGGATTTCATGCCATTCTTACATGGACACATCCCTTCACCTCTACACTTTTTGGGACAAAGCAACCCATCTTTCTGGTGAGTGAGTCTTCTCCTGAGCAGCTGACACAAACTTACAGCCTTGTCTTGTGTTTCCAGCAAACATAATCTGAGCAAGCCTCTTTGAAACTGCAGCATTTTATGACCTTAATAATTTAATCATATATTTTAAGCTTGAGTGTATCTGGAGTTGATAAATCGGAAAGAACAAATTGCTCCACTGTTTCTGAAAGGACAACAGGGCACAAGTATGAGACAAATCCAAGGAAATCAGCTGGTATATTCACTTGCATATTGACAGGCCAAAACACACTCAGGCTGTTTGCTGGCACACCTAGAGAGGGGGATTGGTGTGCCCTTTGCATCCTGCTCCTCAAGCCCTGTCCTCTGTGTGGTGTTCAGTGACCTGAGTGCATCCATCACATCCCTGAGAGCTCAGCATCGTTCCCCCCTACATCAATTTGCTGCACCCCTTGCTAACAGAACTACTTACAATTCAAACCATAAAAAGATTCAAGCCATAAGCATAAACTGTCTGAATGCTTGCTCTTCAAATGTAAAATCCTCATTTTTCTCTATGTTTTTAGATGAAAGATGGTGGGGAGAAATGTCTTTTACAACAGTGTTTGTCTACCTTGCATTTCCCTGTAGAGACTTTTTACCAGTACAACCCCTTACAATCTCTTCGTGCTGGTTCTTGTCAACTGGCAGTTTCTTGGAAATGTCCACTGTGCTCTTATTTGAAATAAAAGTGACATCCATGAAACATCCATGGCCTGACCAGCTGGCTGCTGAGGGATGCAGGCTGGCACCTCTCCTTGTTCCCATTTCACCTCTCTGTAACACCAACCTGAGTTGTACTCATCACACCTGAGGGTGGCAGAAATTCCTTGTACCCATGTGCTTTGGGAGAACTTCAGCCTTCAGCTCCTCATCCTCCTTCCCTCCCTGGGTGCACAAGTGGCCTTGGCCAGGGACATGGACACTGCAGCTGCACTCTGTGTATCTGGCTTCAGTGGGTTTTCTCCTAAACACCTCAACCTCTCCAAAAACAACAAAAAAAGGCCAATGTTGGCCATCTCTTGGAAATCATTACTATTTTAACTGTCGCTTGTCTAATAGTACATGAAGTGAAATGAAATGCTGTCTTTTGGGGTATATTATTCCTCACAGGCTCTCAAGGTGTATTAATTTTCTCATTCTTTGTTGACCCACCCAGAAGCCTTTTAGACAGCAAGAGTAGGATGTATGTTAAGGAGAAAAACCACCCAGACAGACAAAGACACTGTTTTGGTGTCTGTGGTAAAAAAGTAATATTCTTTGGCTTTTTCACAGCTAAAAGAAACCTGACTTTGTTTCACTGGAGAGTTTTAGTTCCAGAAGACTTATCCTTTTATTCAAATATTCACCATCTATGGGTACCCTTTAATGTTTTTTTGTGTTTTATTTCCAGTCATATCTTAAGATTTGAGTCATAAAGATTATGTAAAAGGTAGGAATGACAAAGTTGATTAATGTCAAAGTCCAATTATAAAAGGATGTACTTCCATGAGAGGAACAAGGCACCCATTATTTTGTGGATTTCTCCAGTTTATTTGATTTGGATATCTGATAGCAATAAATTCATTTTTGCTACTTTTCTTTTTTTATGCAAGCAGACCAGAAATGTTACAATACCCTCAAGTATATCCAGGCTTTTGTTCACAAGCAGCTCTGAAAGCAGGATTTTAGAAGCTACAGCCATAAAAGATTCATTCTGTGACACCAGTGTTGAAGGATTTTTCCTGAGTCTAATTGTAATTAACTTTTTACAGAAGAGAGTTTGAAGTCATGTGACTAGATGAATTTTAAAATTTTTGTTCTCTTTTTTGTTTTAAATGTAAGCTTCTAGTCTTAATAATTATTATTGACAGCTTAATCAAAGTGAACCTCAAAAATATAAGGAGCAATAGCCAATCCTATGTCTTTGAGACACGATTTCTGATTTTTGGTTGCTAAAGATAAGCAAGAAGGGAAGCTAACTGAAGGCCAACTATAATATCATCTAATCAAAACTAATCTTGCAGACCTGGCACAGTCTGGATTTGGGCCAGAACACAAAAAATAAAAAGCTTTACTGGCAGTGATAGATGACCTCAACTGTCAGTGTGCAGAGGGCAGACATTTCCTCTCATTATTTTTGATTTCTTGAAACATTTCTTTCTGATGGCCATTAGATAATGCCATTTCACCTGAGAGGAGTGGCAGGGCCCCTGACTACAGCAGAAAATGGATTAAAACCTATTGAGAATGTAAAATTTAAGAAGTAGTGAAAGGCAACCAAGTCCACATTACTGGCTTTTTGTTATCTGAGTCTCAGAAAGGGATCTTTTTTCATTACTTGGATGAAAACTGTCCAAATGACAGGGATGGATTGAAGTCCATCACCATGACTGAGATAATTCTGAGTGAGTCAAGAGAAACATTTAGATGAGTTTTAAGAAATGTCGAAATTTGCTTTTTTATGAAAGCCACTCCACTTTCACAGTTGGTACTAAAGCCTCCATAGCACTATCTATGAGTAATGCTTTCTCTAGTCTTTAATTGTTTCAGGAATTCAGTACCATTCTGAAACAGTTTAGACTAAATTATTTATTGATTGATTTAATTAATTTATTTTGTGTGGTCTAGAGCTATGAAAAATTTATACACGAGAAATCTCTAGTACTGCACGAACTGTGACCAGTGTGGAATGTTTTAGTCTTTCTTTTCAATACCTGGTGTTGTGTTGCTCCCCACAAATACAGCATGCAAAACCTGCCAGAATTCAACGAGCTGTCTGTGATGTGACAGACCCTTGTCACATCCTACAAAAAGAGTAAGGATCCACCTTTTCAGGATGCAAAAGTCTTCTGGAGTGCCAGCTCAGGCCCGTGGACTGAACTTCTTCAGGGCCATAAGCATCCTCACCATCTTCAGCAAAAGTGCTTTTTGCAGCTTCCTTTCTTTGGAGAATAAAAGAGACCGACAAAGATGTGACAAGAAAGAATTCCATCACTGAATGCCATGCTGAAAATACAGACATAAAGAAGAGTCTTGTGATTTTGATCACCAGTTTTTAACTTTCCAATGGATATTTAACCAAGGTTCTAGATAGACATTCACTTCTATCACAGTGCCTCATTCCTTCCCTTTAAAATAAGTGCTAGAAAGACAAGAATGAGATTTTTATTTTTTTCAACCCAGAGTTAAAATAATGGGAGAGAATTTGAACTGAAGTACAAAATGCTGGCTGAGCTAGAAAAGCAATTAATTTATTTGGCATGCTGGCTGAAAAAACCCTTGATGAAGCCTATGAACTGACATCTGAGGTGAATTTGGACCATTTCCTTTTAGGAAAGCATTTTTTTTTTGGTGCAAAATAATGGGTGCTTTCAAATCTGATGAGGAGTTAATAGCAGATACTTAAGGTCTTGGCAGTGGATTGGTATTGTTTTCTTACTAAGAGGTTTTGTGCAATGGTTGATCTCATTCAGGAGGGCATTTCCAAGCTCTGAGCAACAATTGAAATCCATGAACCTATAAAGAATAAAATTTATCATTATTGTATTAGGTATGTGTTAAAGTGCAGGGGCAATTAAATATGTTTGAATAGGAGCAACTAAACCTTGAAAGAGCAGTTTGTATTTTGGAGTCTAGAAGATGGAGATTTACACATTTAAATTGGGGTGGTTTTAATATTTAGCTGTATAACTGTGGCCTCAAAGCTTTGCCTTTTAGGATAAAAAGTGTAAAGAAAAGACTGGTTTATTTTCTTGTGCTGTAACTGCTTAAATAAACCTGCAGAAGAGAAGGCTCTGGGGAGACCTTACAGCAGACTTCCACTTACTGAAGGGAGCCTACAGGAAGGATGGAGAGAGACTATTTATATGTGCCTGGAATGACAGGACAAAGGGGAATGGCTTCAAACTGAAAGGGTGTAGGGTTAGATTGGGTATTGGGAAAAATTCTTTATTGTGAGGGTGGTGAGGCACTGGAATGGGTTTCCCAGAGAAGCTGTGGCTGCCCCACCCCTGGAAGTGTTCAAGGCCAGGTTGGATGGAGCTGTGAGCAACCTGGTCTAGAGGAAGGTGTCCCTGCCTGTGGCAGGGGGTTGGAACAAGATGATATTTAAGGTCCTTCCAACCCAGGCCACTCTAGGATTCCATGAGTCACATTAAGAGAAGACACATGATTCATGTAGTCAGAATGCCATGTTCAATAACTGTTGAATCATAGTTGGAGCCATATCCCAACCAAATTAAAAAAAAAAAACCAAACAAAAAACAAAACAAAAAAAAAACCAAGGAAAAGAACCTGAAATTGGTTGCAAATATACATTTTTTTCTTAGACCTCACAGGGTTTGTTGTCCAATAATATTGGCCTTGGATATGCCTTTACTGCAAGTTTAGTAGGAAGATTTGTATGAGCTCTTTGCTATACCATGCTGTTTGACAACTGGAACTGTGGGAAATAGTCTTCAAATAATTCTAAAAATCACTACAAAATTTCAACTCAGGAAAAATTCCTACCTGGCTGAAAAGAAGAATTGATGTTCCTTGCAATATTGAAATTACTTTCTTTCTTAATTTCTTTTTTTGTTCCTATTTTTTTCTTAGTTGTACTTCATCAGGGCAATCCGAGATGTTCTATTAATTTTCTGAGATGTTTTAATACAATGCAAAGTTCATTTTAGGGTGGTATGAAAAAAATATTAATTATTTCAGTAGAATATTCTGGACATAAGACTATCTTATGTGGAAAACTGTGCTTTAGTGAGATGACCATGTTCTTAATTAATTATATTTTTTAACTTCTAACTTCTTGTAAAGAATTAAATTTTTTTCCCCATACTTAACTTTTTTGATAAGCCTGAGACATATTTTTTAGTCTTCTCTTCATGTATTGAAAAGAAGTATTACATGGGAAAAATTACAGTATAACACATTTTTGAAAATGGAAATGACAAGCATCAAAATTTTACCAGAGCTGTAACAAATGGTAGGGGTGCCCCATAACCAGTGGTTGGATGGGTAAGGCAAGAAGTATAATCAGAACTGAAGTGTATTTAATCTCTGTTGCTGATCACTGCACAGCTTTAGCCTGTTTTCATCAAACTAATTGATGGCAAATGGAGCAGATGCATGATGAGATTATACCCCCAATTTATGGCACAGTTATAAGAAAATATTAGTCTTTTTTTCTTCCATTACAAGTATTGGAAATTTAGAAAATGCACTGGGTTGGAATTGAAGCAATCTCTCCTGCCTGTCTAATGCATTGCAGATTTTTCTTCTTATTATTCTAAGCACTTAATCTATCATAATCCATTTCAGAAAAAAAATTAAAATAGTTTTGTTTGATGTATTTTGTAATTAAACCCCTGTCATTGACACTTATGTTTGTTTCTAGGCTATGATTATACATTTAGCATATCTGAGTTACTGTAACTAGAGCAGAAACAGCAGATCCAGAATATTGCTCACACTGGGAAACTATGCAAGGAAGAACTATACAGAGATGTGATAATGTCTAGTATATTCAGTCATTCATTATAATACCCTTGTTTTGACATCTGAAATAGTGACAATACCTTTAACATTTTTACATTTCTCATGAAAACAACCAGGCAAGATGCCTTTGGCAATTTTGAGCCTTGAAAAAGAAATGTGTTTGCAGTGTGTCCATGGCAACCAGCTCCAAACAAAACACTGAAAGGGGGCAAAATTTTACTTCTGTAACAGCAGGGGATGGATTTGTGAACAGCTATAGCCTCAGGGGAGGTGGGGAGTGTTAGGGCAGGAATACCTGAGATGAAAACTTGTGAGGGATCAGCGGCCTGCAGAGGGAAATACCTGAACGGGAACAGACAAAGCAATTCCAGAAGAAGGAGCTCCCATCAGGAATGAACTAGCCTGGGGAAGAAGGAGACATGACCAAGCGTAAGAAACTGGCCAGAGAGTAAGTTTTTGGTAAGGATGAGGGAGAAATGGGAATAGGGGAACAGTTCTGCTGGGAGCTTGGGTATAGCAGCAGAATTCAGAAGCGATGCTGCATGAAGAGCTGAGATGACCAATGTGCTGTGACATAGCTGAGAAAGGAACATAGGCTGAACTGGCTGAGCTGAATCTACCTGAAATTAGGGCTTGGATCATGAGCAGGGCAGGGACACTGAGGCTACAGGAAAAAAATATAAGTATTGAGGACTAGAAAGGGAAGCCAAACAACTTTGAAGCAGAGTTAGGTGAGGAACAGAATTAGGATAGTGGTGGTCTGAAAGGAAAAATAAAGAAGTGATCAAGTCCAGGGAGGCTGAAACTTGGAAAAGTGGGTCTGTTCAGTGCAAAAAGAGATTTATCAGAAAATTAAATACGTGCTCTTCTTTCATATGACATATATCCTTCACTTCGTAATTCTTTAAGCCATCTGCATTTTAGCACATTCCCCAACTGACAACAGGCAGAAATATGAAATTCCCATATCTCAGCAACTTTTGGATCCCAGGGAGTATCAGTAAACCCCACTGCTGAAGTAAATGTTTACTCACAGGACAAACAACCTACTGCTACTGTCTCTTACTCTACTGTGTAAGTGGCATAAATCTGCTCATGAGAAGGTTCCAGTACTGCTTAATACTCAGGTATTAAAGTGCTGCTCAAAAGTGGAATCAGTTTTTAATTTGCCATTAATAACAAGCTGTTGCTCTCACACGCACAAACTCTACACTGCAGAGAAGTTTTAATCTTGAAAATTCAGCCCTAAAAACATATGTAAACTTCAGCACTGAGATTGCCCACAACATATGAAAAGCCTCTAGAAGGTGACTATACTGAGGCAAAATTACTTGGCATATCTCTGTTCAATGCCACTGAAATGGCTAGAACTATCCATCAAAAAAACAACTTCATAGCTTATTGATTGAGGTGTATTAATAGGCACTTGCCTGAAAGACAGACACAGTCCAGACTGAAAATATAGCTTATTGCAGTTTTAATAAGGTTACATTCACTAGTGATTTCCCATTTTTCTCCTTCTCCATGGAACCTGTCAGCTTTTGCTCTCAAAGTCCTTATCCTTTCACACATTGTTATCTTTATAAAGGGGATAAAACAATATATAAAATCCACTTTAGTAAAGGTCTCCCTTCATCCAGCATTACTGCTGAGATCCTTACACTGGCAGCAGTTTACCAAAGCACAGGCAAAAATCAATTTTAATTAGTATTTTTGGCTTTAATGAAAAGTGATTACAGAACTGGCATTTTAGTTAATACTGCTGAGATTTATAGTGGGCTGATGCTAATTAATTTTCTGTTGAATTGCTGTGGGCAATGAATAACTGCAATAAAATGGCAGATTTGCTGATAGCAAAACTATATCAGCACTTCAGAGCTTCTTAACAAAAGGGAGCTTAATGGGTTGCAGGTATAATTTACACTACTTCTCATAAACTGCACATTATTGCTTCTTTGTAAAAGTGTTATGAAGAGCCAATTTTTTGTATTTTATAATGAGAGCAATGTCTTTTCCCACAATTTGGTGTCAGCATATGCAAGCCTTCTGTAGAGTGTGATAATATTTTAAGAACCTCTGGATAGGGAAGATTTTATCAAGTCAGAAAATTAATCTTCCCTTAAATACTTTTCTGTTATATATTGTTGTTATTCTATCATTAATTTTAGTGTTTTTCTCTGTAGAAAGATACAATTGAATAAGGCACTTGCCTTTAGACTTTGAGCAGTGTCAGAAGGACTATAATTTATTGTGGGCTTGAACAATGCCCATTTCTAGAGGGATCTGATTCCACGTCAAGCCTCCAGGTGCTATCCTAGAGCCTACAGCTTTGGGAGTGTTGGACTTCATCTAATTTTTTCCGAACCACAGCAGAACCGTCACAGCCTCCCCAGCTTCAGAGCAGTCATTATTTGTGAAATGTACACACACTCCACCTGAGTCAGGAGGGAGCTCTTCATACACCCTGCATCAAATTCCAGCTCCCCAGTGGAGCTCATGTGAAAGCCTGGAAACCCTGTTTTTCCCTGGAGCCAGAGAAGGGGAGGCAATGCTGTGGGATGAGCAAACATTGATGGAGCACTTGTGTGACTGACTTCCAGGAGAGGCTGACCCATGGTGGGTTGGTATTGTGGGCAATGGGGGATGCATCTCCTTGTAAGTGCAGGACGAAATAATTGCTCAGGAAGGAAGGAATGGCTTCCACTCCAGACTTTATGGAGATATTATGACACCGGCATCTGTCCCTGGTGAAGGAAGTGCTGCCAAAAGTATTAAGAAAGTAATGAGTTCCTCAAATAGTGAAAGCAGCTGGCTTTGTTTTCCTGGTCAAAACCAGGGAAATTCCTCTTTTAGGTTTAAACTAACATTAAGCTCTTTTTGGTAGGTATGAGGAATGGAAACTTTCATAATTCCAAACAAAATCCAAAATTCTCCTTTGAACTTTTTGTCTCTAGTGTCTGAAACCTTATAAAATGCACTAAAAAAGAAAGGTTTCAGAGAAATCATGGGCATTTCTACCAAATAGAGGGAATTAGTGTCCCAGCATCAAAGACAGTTCCAGCTGCAAACGCCTGTCCCAGCCACCTTTAACCCTTCTAACAAATGAAGGAATATAACAAAATTGCATCATATAGTGCCTACCACAAATTGTTTCAGACAGGAACACTGGACACTCTTCACATCTAACAGAACTAGCAAATATGGTTGCACCTTGTCTAAGGTAGGTAGTTGTTTGTTAGTTGACACTAACCATGCCATAGTTACACCTCCCCTGATGAGGGAGAATTTGAGAGTCTTTGCCAGGAGTCCAAGAGACGAACGGACCTTCAGCCTTCTCTGCTTTCAGATAGTTGTTTACTAAGTCTTATCAGAGAAATAGAGCCACTAACGTGACCCAGACATAGCACAGAGCAGAGAATGCAGGAGAAAGCCCCGTTATCAAGATCTACACAGTCTTTTAAAGGTAAATTAACCAATGGTCACTAAAAGCGTACATTATTTTTACTTTTCCACCAATGTATAAGAAATCATCTAGTCACATAGACAGGAACTGTGGGATTCTTTATCCAATCATCCCAAACTACTTCTACTGCGGAATATGGAGCAGTAGAAGAAGAAGAAGAAGGTCTGGAGAACAACAACAATCCTCCATTTTGAAGTTTTTTGCTTTTATCTATTTACTATATTAGCAAACCCAAATCCTCTAAATTTTTCACCCTGTGACAATCTTACATAATATCCTATCACCTAGTTCACACCAGTGTAGATTCAAATTCTTCCCAGAGGGTAGGCAATTTTCTCCATGGACAAAGGTCAAAACCAGTGTTGTCCAGGAGGGTAGAACCCTTCAAAACAGGCAGAGAAATATTCTCTGCACTCTGGGTTCCTACAGTTAGTGGTAGTTAAAGTTTTAATTAAAACAATACGTGATTTAATTATGATAATTATAAGAATATCTTAAACATATTTTCTTATTTTTGTTGTAGGTATCAGAAAAAATACAAGACAAGGAAAAAAGTCTTCTAAAGTTATTGTAGCTTTAGGTATTGCAATACATGTGATGGTAAAATCTTGGAGAGCATAAGGATACTAAATATTGACATCCAATAGAATTAGGAAGGTACCTAAACATTTTGGAAAATCTTTCTGCAAGCCCTAGATTTGAAGCAGAATCAGATGAGATATATCCTACATGCAGAGTTTTTTACAGTGATGACTGGTTTTATTTGGGTTTAATAAGGAAATGGCATTTATGAGATTACTCTATGTATGCAGGCATATGTGTGTCTATTGCTACTCTCCTTTTAAATACCCTCAGAATCTCCTGTCCAATTTTGATCAAATCTGACAGATGAGAAGATATTATAAGCTATTAAGTTCCTACAAGTGGCTGAATAGGGGCAAGAGATGCTACTTGTCTACAATCAGTAACCCTACTGAGGAAAAGGTTCAAGCATGAGCTCACCCTTCAACAGGCATCACAGCAGAGAGACTTTGAGACAAAAACCCATTAGGCATCATTAGTTTTAATGCTCACAGACTGAGCTGGTTCTCCCCTCCTCCCTCCCTGCCCAAATACGTGAAAATTTGCTGTGGGCTGTTTTCTGCTTTGTTTAAATAATATCCATTTGCAGGCCAGATGACACGTTAGGCACTACATTAGTCTCCATGACTGCCACTACAATCTTGAGGGGCAGAGTGCTGCTCACTCAGGATGGATGCACAAATGGAGAAAGATTGTGTGTGCCACTCTTCTAGTATGTCCCTTGCTACAGAGAGGTGGCAAAACAGCTTTTATTTGGTCATGCAAAGCTGCTCATTGCTAGCATATCCATGGCAAAAAAAAAAAAAAAAAGTAAGAGGCTAAATCCAGCTCCCGAGCCACACTGACTCACATTCAGATTATTCACATTATTAAGATGGTGTGAAATGAAAATTTTGTCTTTCATCTAAACAATACTATCAATGCATTTGTGTTCAGCAGTAGAGAATCCTTCAGTAGCACAAAATACAAATGATCTAAAGGTTGTGATGGTGCTTGTGATTCAGGGATGCTCAGTCACCTTTTTCACAGGAAAAAAGTTCACTAGCATATTGGTGGTCTTTGGTAAGAGGTATGGTCTTTAAGAAAGGTGTGGAAACTGGAATCTTCCTTAGACACTGAGTCACAAACAACTCAAAGTATTCAAATTTTCACATAAACCTGAAAATGAAAGACTCAGCCCATGGTAACATTGTCACTTGAAGCTGAATGTTAGATTTGATTAACATCCACTACATCACTAACAAGCTTCCTAAGTACTGAAGCTGCTTTCAGATGGTAGGAGATAAGACGATGCTGGTGTGCTTAATGATTTAGATTGACATCCATTACTTCATCCATTATTCCAGAAACTACAGGCTGTCAGTCTCACTTCAGTGCCTGGTAAGGTTATGGAGAAGATTATTCTGGGAGGTACTGAACACCTGGAAGACAACACAGTCATGGGTCACAGCCAGCACAGATTCATGAGAGGAAAGTCCTGCTTATCAAACCTGATCTCCTTTTATGACAAGGTAACCCACCCAGCTGATCAAGGGAAGACAGCTGATGTGATCATTCTGGATTTCAGTAAAGCTTTTGATACTGTCTCTCCCAGGATCCTTCTGAACAAAATGTCCATCCCCCAGCTGGATAAACACATCATGGGATGGGTGAGCAACTGGCTCACGGGTCGGGCACAAAGGGTTACAGTGACTGGGGTGACATCAGACTGGTGACCTGTCACTAGGGGGGTTCCACAGGGCTCCATCCTCGGCCCTGTGCTCTTCAACATCTTCATGAATGACCTGGACTCAGGACAGGAAGGGATACTGAGCAAGTTCACAGATTATACAAAACTGGGAGAAGCTGTCGACTCCCTCCAAGGCAGAGAGGCCCTGAAAGAAGATTTGACAAATTAGAGAGATGGAAAATCTCCAAGCATATGAAGTTCAACAAGGGAAAGTGCCGGATTCTGCACCTGGGACAGGGCAATCCTGGTTGTGTGTACAGTCTGGGGAATGAGAGGCTGAAGAGCAGCACCATGGAAGGGGAACTGGGGGTCCTAGCCTATGGAAAGTTGAATGTGAGTCAGCACTGCCCTGGTAGCCAGGAGGGCCAAACGTGTCCTGGAGGGCATCAGGCATCACCAGCCAGGCAAGGGAGGGGATTGTCCCTCTCTGCTCTGCACTGGGGCAGCCTCACCTCCAGTGCTGGTGAAAGATATTAAGCTATTGGAAAGGGCCAAAGGAGGGTCATGATGATGGTGAAGGGCCTTGAGGAGAAGTCGTATGAGGAGCAGCTGAAGGCACTTACCTGTTCAGCCTGCAGGAGACTGAGGGATGACCTTGTTGCAGTTACAACTTCTTCATGCCTGGCAAAAGGGGCAGGCACTGATCTCTTCTCTGTGGTGATCAGTGACAGGACCTGAGGGAAGGGACTGAAGATGTGTTAGGGGAGGTTTAGTTTGGATATCAGGAAAAGATTCTTCACCCAGAGGGTGGCTGGGCACTGGAACAGGCTCCCCAGGGCCACAGAACCAAACCCAACAGAGTTCAAGAAGTATTTGGACAACACTCTCAGGTACATAGTGGCATTCTTGTCCTGTGCAGGATTGAGTTGGACTCAATGATCTTTTTAAGTCCCTTCCAACTCAACATATTCTGAGATTTTGTGGTCTAGAGTTCCAGACACGCTGCACCCAGGAAACTATTTAAGTTTCCAAAATGTTTTTACGCTCTGGTGGGTATTGGTCCTCTAGCAAACACATTGTGCTTGTTTTGGCTGGGATAGAGTTAATTTCCTTCATATCGGCTGGTATGGGGCTGTGTTTTGGATTAGTGCTGAAACAGCGTTGATAACACAGGGATATTTTTGTTATCCCTGAGCGGTGCTTGCACAGCACCACGTCATTTTCTGCCTCTCACACCACCCCACCAGCAAGGATTTGTGACAGCTGACCCCAACTGACCAAAGGGATATTCCACATCATAAGGTGTCCTGCTCAACATATAAAGCTGGGGGAAGAAGAAGGAACTGGGTTACTCATGATGGAGCCCTGCTGTTCTGGAGACGGCTGAACACCTGCCCATCCATGGGAAGTGGTGAAGGAATGCCTTGTTTTGTTTTGCACTTTTTTAAATCTAAAAATGACAAGTGTTTGACTTCTTTTGGGCAGCTTTTCCACTGGGTCAGCAGACAGCTTAATGTGCCTAACATGCCCAAAAATCAGATTGTGTGGAGCAGCTGTCAATCAAACCCTAAGTAGTCACTGGGATGACATTTCCAGCAGGCTCAAAACCATCCTCTCCACACCCCTGTGAAACAGGCTGGAAAGGAAAATAACTGCTGGGTGCTTACCTCACACAAAGCTGTTGAGGTTGACAGCTGCTTTACAGCAGACTCCACCTGAACAGAATTTAAATTTGATTCCTGAAAGATGTTGATTTTAAGCACAGCTTTGTGTTTGGCCCATACAAGAGGTTGTTCCAACTGCAACAAGTCCACAATTTAAAAAGACAGCTCTGACCAGCTGTGCCTCTCTGTGGTTCTCTAGCTGCTCTTTAGCCATCCTCCTCCTGTGGTGGCATTTTTCTGGCTCTGAAAAACAACATTATGTTCCAGTATATTTCCTGTCTGAGAAAAAGCCACTCCACTTGCCAGTTTTGCTGCCCTCCAGCTGGCCATGTTTCTCCACGCCTGTCACTGTCTACTGTTGTATGGGAATGGCCGGATTTGAAGAGGAGGCAGAAACATTTGGCATTAGCTTCCACTCCAAAACCCCAATTATTCTGATAAGCAGGTCTCTGAGAGCAGCCTTTTGCTCCCCTCTAACGTACAACACATAAAGGAACACAAAACTCAGAAGACAGAGATGGAAAAAAGACTTAGCAAAGGAATATCATTATGCCCATACCCAAACTGAAGCTGATAAGAGCTAGAGCACAATTTTAAGGGCTTTTAAAACTTGGAACCATGGCCTGGTGAGTTCATTCTCACTTCTTTATGGTTTCAAAACCCTTACCTTAGTAGCTTCCCTGAAGTCCCTGAATGAGTGGTTTTTTAGAAATCAACAGTTGCTCTGGAGTTGAACTCTGGAGCTGTACAAGGAGGAAAACCCCTTTGCTCTCTCCATTGTATTCAGCACCTAACCTTAACCCTAACCCAACCCCAAACCCAACCCTAAACCTAACTCTAACCCAATCCTAACCCTAAACCAATCCTAGCCCAAACCCTAAATAAACCCTAACACTAACCCTAAACCAAACCTAACCCAACCCTAATCCTAACATAACTGAACACTAACCCTTACCCAAACCCTAAACCTATGATTTTCCATACACATTCCTTTGTTTATAGCCCTTCAGCTAATTCATGACCCATATGGTTCTGTTCCTATCTAAGGCAGTTAAAATAATTCTTAGAATGGGGTATCATGACACACTGATTAAATGCTTCTCTCTTCAGCTGAAAAAGACGCACTTTGCCTTCCCTACTAATTTCATAATTCTGGCAAAGAAAGCAATCAAGATTTTTGGCAAGACTGAAGCTTTACAGATTGACATGAATGTTTCCAGCAGTCCTGTTATCCTGTTACATATAGGGCCAACCTGAATCCAATATAAATGTTTTGCATGGATAGCATGTAGCTGTGCAAAACACACTGGAGTGCCTTAGGAGAGGAATCAGCCCTCAAGTGGAAATGTTCACTTCTAGTGGTAGCAGAAGGTTGGTTTCACCATAGGCCATCTGCACAGCTTGGATGGGTGCACTGGAGGATAAAAAAGTTGAAACTAATCCTCCATCCATGCTATCTCTCTGGCTCACCTGTCCCAGAGGGAGGATCAGCAGTGCCCATGATTCTTGCAGGTGCCAGAAACTGATGGTCAAAGAGAGTGGCAACATCATCACTGGCAATGGGCAAAAGTGACAACCAACTTAGTAGATGCAGGGGGAAAGAAAATGTCCTCTCTCTTCAGGAACTGGACAGGAATCAAAGACCATTAATGAAATGTGTGAAAATATCACTGTGTCCAAGAAATTTCTTTTCCACCTCTCCTTGGCCCACAGCAGATGGCCGGGTACTGTCTGAGGAAGTGCATGCTTGCAGCAGTGGCCTGGCTGGTGCCAGACCCAAATGTGGACAGGTTCTTCCTCCCCAGCCTGACACCATGAAATGTTGATGTTGGGTGCCAGCTGCATTTAGAAACACAGAACTTGATGCAGTGCCATCAGAATATTTGGCCTCCATACTGGTCTTATGCACTGAGGTCATGTTGCTGCTGAATCTTCACGCTGCCATCAAAGCTACATCACTGTCCATTTCTGAGTCTAAATTTATGCATATGTTTTATGTATTTCCTACAATCCTTCCCCATACTGACAGTTCTGTCGGGCAAACTTCAGTTCACTGACCTCCAGTTGCACCAATTCAATTTTTATAATTGATCTATTAAGCACATCAGGTCGTGGCAGTGAATTTCATTTAAAACCAAAACACAACCTGCATGGTGGAACATGCTAAGTAAAGTAAGTAATAGTGTAGTCACCTAAGTCTGTACATTACCCAGTCTCAGGTATTTATCTGATTCCAGCATCTGGAAGAAAATATTGTTTGCATTAATGACTTAATGTACTAATTTGAAAAACAAACCAGTGGTAGGCACCAAGTCAGAATAACAATTTAATGGGGAAATTAAAGAAAAGGGGAAAAAAAACCAAAAGAGAACACTGGTTCAAACTGACAGAGTCAAGACACAACCTGACACCCTGTTAGTCGGGGTGGTGGTAGCAGTCTGGTAGAATGGTGGCTGCAGTCCTCCCTGAAGTGGTGATCCTGTAGTAAAACAGTCTGCTCTTCCTCAGAGAGTCCAGTAGTGGCTGTGTAGCTCCTGTCCTCTGGAAATCCAGTGGAAAGGTTGTGGTGTTCAGAATCTCAGATTATATCCAGGATGGCATGCTTGGCTCCTCCCTCTGGGTGGAGCATCTCACAATGGGGTAATGAGTCATGAGGCCAAGTGTTGATTAGGCTCATTAACAGAAGATAGTCCGGAGGGAGTTATCGCTGAGTCAGGTGGCAGGACAATGATGGGCAATTAACAGAAAGATAGTCTGGGGGGAGGAGGCAAGGAAACACTGCCCCACCTGATTGCAACAGCTCATGAGGATGATAATGGAATACACTGCAACCCAGGACACTTAGCCTACCTTTAAATATATTACTAATTTATAGTAAGAAAACAGTAGATCATGAACAGATCTCAAATAACTTTGAAATGCAAAAAACAAAGTAAGATATATATTTATATGTAATCCAAAATGAAGCAACTGTTATGAAGCAATAATTCTTCCAAATTTTGTATTTGCATTATAATACTGTAGAAAACATGACCCAGGTTTGAACTGTGCAAAATACCTAATGAGATCGTCCTTAATTTTTTATTTATAAACTCAAAAGGGATGAAAACGAAATTCTTAGTTTTGAAGATCCTCAAGCTTTGCTGTATTTCCAACGGAGATTTAAATTTTGTAGCAGCATACAAAATTAAATGAGAAAGTAATCTGCTAGTGACCTGCTCTGTTTCATCTATTTAACTTTCTATCTACCTCAGAAAGAAAGTTCAATTAGTTTATATATATATATAGTAGTGAAGATAGCAGAATCCCTTGTATTTCCATAAAAGTAAAGAAAGTAATTTCATTATTTAAAAATTAATGTCATGTTTTAAAGTGCATTTCTACCCTCAGCAAGACTAAATGGCCATTGTTCAATTTTTGATAGTAAAACTGGTTTTATAGAGGAAAAGAGGTTTTTTTGTTGCACACGACCCTTTCTGCTCACAACAGTGCTATGAAACTGCCTAAATACAATTATTCATGGACTTCTGGCAGCAGAAAGAATTCTGGACATAGAAGTAAGGGGGATTTATTAATCCTAACCTAAATTTAATATTTTAAACTGATAGAGGGTGTTTGATATCAGAAAATGCAGACTTTTATGCAATATCTGGCAAATGTTAGCGAGTGAACATCAAATTAACTCACTGAGCATAGATCCTGGTGGAGCAGCGTCGCATTACGAAACAGCACAGCGCTCTGACTTCTCCACAACAAAGCTAAAATCCAATGGGTCCATCCATCACCTCTGGAGGTGTGTGGATGGGCACTCAGCCACCGTGCTGCCTTTGCTCCTGCTTGGCTCAGAACAGGGCTCTCAGGTGCCTCCAGACTGCTGCTTTTCCCAAGCAAACCCACAAAGCTGCTCACTTTCCCTGTGGAACTGCTGCTTTATGCAGGCTTTAAATATGCAGATCTGTCACTTCCCTCTGTGAGATTTTTCTAGCCCTTCCAAAGAAAACCTTTTTCACTCCTCTCTCTCTTTGTCCCACGTGGTCTGTACTACTGCTTTATCACTTACTGACCCTCTGGAGATAAGAGATAAGCAGAGATGACAGGTATTTTTGCTTAGCACTTTTCTTCCCTCCCTCGCTCTCTCCTGCCTCTCCTGTTTTCCATGTACAAGGTGAGAGTCTGGATCTGCCAGAATTCATTTTACTGTGAAGTTCACTGAACTTCAAATTTTATGCTGTTGGAAATCAACATAGCCAAGGTGTCTTACTGGGATAAACTGCCTGTGATGCACCGACTGGTATTAGCTATTTCTGACTGATGCCTTAGGTTTTAACTTTTATATTTTTCAAGTCCTGTACTGCCTAGTGTTTAACTCTGAATTTTCGTGTGTCTTGTTAGCTGCTGTTTGCTCATGCTGGTTAGATATAACAAACCTCTTTAGGTATCCACCTCAAGGACACCAGGCCCCAAAATGCATAAACTAAAAGCCTCTGAACAGGAGAGGCAAATTTGGGGTAATTACATCATTAACTGAGGTTATAACTGGACAATTAACCCTGATATGCAAAAGAACCAAACTTATAAAAGTGTGAAGAACTCGTGACCCAGGGTCCATCTTGGGTGTAGCCTTTGGCCTGCCCAGGGTGTACCTTTGAAGGCCCTTCAAATAAATACCTACCTTTATTCCCTTATTTTTGTCTAGTCTCTGTTTTTAGGTGGCCATCTCAGGCATCATGACAAATATTCCTTTTATTGCAAAATCCCTGCACTATGGGAACATGAATTACATAAAAATGGGCAAACCTGAAATACAAATTAACCTTCACTATCATATCAACCATCATTAAAGCCTGAAAATTTAATGTAGTTTATTGGCAAAATGAAATTTCTGTTGTAGTGTATTTGTCATGATTTCAAATTTCCTCTGCATGCACCACGCCTGTTTGAATATATTTCTAATTCTCTCACTAAAATGTTGGGAGATAGTCTCAGAACCAGCTAAATGGAACATATTTAAATAATAAATTTAAATAGTAAATTGTCTGATAAATGGAAAGGGAAATCTTCAATAAGGACAAGATAATTTTCCACATACCCTCCTTCACTGAGAATGGAAGACTCCTTGGATGCACCAGCTCCAGGGTCACATATTTAGAAATATGCACAAGCCACTAAGGTGAAGAAGCCATTTATGGCCTCTGTCTGCCCTGAGAGTACAGTGGGAAGCCCACCACTACCTGTGCAAATGCCTCTCACTGATGCAAATGTGAATCTTCGTGTCTGAAATGCCAGATCTCTCCCTCCATACAAGAACTGGGACCCCCAGAGAGCTGTTCAGTATAATCCAGGGCAGCACTGCAATAATTAATGAGCCAAATCCTCCATTAATTTCCAATTTCTTTGCTTTGACCATAGCAAAATTCTTAGGGTCTGATTTTGCCTGTGTAAATCTGACAAGATTTGTAATAAGTTCTTGATTACTTTGTATTTTCATATTCAGCCACTTGATTTAAGTTTTAGAAATCTGTCTAAATTCTTGGAGTGGTAATGGGTTAAGATGAGAAATTATTTCTTAAAATAGAGGAAATAAATATGTTTGAAAATATGGATGCTTGCAGGGTGTTTGTTTGGTTTGGTTTTTTTGTTGCTTGGCCTCTGAGTTTCAGAGATTTTTTTTTTATTGAAAAAGCCATGGTGCAATAGACTGGATGTTTTATGAGCATATCAAAATCTTAAGCACTAGCAGCAATTCCATTTATTGAGCAAAACATAAAGATGTATTCAATTGTCTACTGCCATAGTTCTCAGAGAACTGAGAAATAGGAGCAAAATGTAATTAATTTTTTGTGCTGCAGTATAAAATAGGCTATGCAATTTAATTTTTATTTTGTTTATTTGCTTTTTCTCTTTTTTTTTCTTTAAAGTGTAAATTTTTACATCACCTAAATAAATGTAAAGTCTGTTTACAAGATGCGTTTTATCAGCTGGTGGGGTTATTGATATTTCATTATTGTGGGACTTACAACCTCCAAAATGCTTTATCATTCTGTTTCAGTAAATCAAAGCAAGTCATTTCTGGAAACATCCCTTTGTGGAGCAAAGGAAGAAAGAACCTCTTTGCTTCTACCTCTGTATTTTCCATCCTGATCTTCTGGCAGGTGAGGTTTGCTCTCTCAGGAGCCTGTCAGTGCTAACTCAGCTGGACAGATGGCTGCAGTGCTATGTGAAACATTCCCTTTCTCCCGGTATTTCTAGTCCTTGCTGGCTGAAATTTTGAGGAAGCTGTGACAGGATGATCATGCCAAGAGATTGGGAGCTTATGCACGTACAGCTAAATCTGATTGCCAGCATACCCACGTGAAGTAAGTGAAGGCAGAGGCAGAACAGCTCTTTTGCATAGTGCTGTGACAGCTACACAGAGAGCTGTGCTTGAAGTAAAAGGACTTTCTGGGAGTTAAATGGCACAGTGGACCAGATGAACACTGCTCACCTAATTGTATCCCCTGCACTCTTGGAGATAAATCCTACAGATTTCAGCTGAAAACTCCTTTTCAGAACTTAGCATCTCCATGTTGGGAACAGGAGTAAACCAAAGTATAACTGCATTAGAGTTACTCTTTAGTTATTTTACAGTTTTTCAACAAATTTATGGGGGATGGATAAAATTTAGTCAATACCCACTATGATAAAGCAAAGAGATCACTCAGAGGAAGGTACACAATTAAGAATAATATCTGAGCCAAGAGTGTCTGGAATGTATTAATAAGTACTGCTGATATTCTATCCCATCTCCATTGCCTGGCCTCTTAATTCATAGCCCCATAGTTTTATTGATTTTATAGGAGACATCACTGGTTCTGTAATAAAGGGTAACAGTATAAGCTCTTGCTGCCCAGAATTGCCAGAAAACAGGTAAGTAGCAACCCAGTCAGACCTCTCAACAACAGACCAGCCAAAGCTGCCTGGAAAAGGTCAGAAGAGCACCAAACACCACCCTGAGTCACACAAAAGATGGCACTAAGAACAGCACAGGATTGTGATTTAGGGGTGAAAAGGTACTGTAGGCAGAGGAGGCTGTGAATGAGTGGGAAACCTACATTCTGGAGCAAAACCAGCCAGGAGAATATTCACAGGAGATGTCCTCTCTGCAGAGCAGGATGAGGATCTGATGCTGGGAAGCATTTAGATGCACGTGTGTATGTGTACAACTGTGTATTAGGACAGAGGAAGTGAACAAGAAGCCAATACAGACTATGGATTAAAAAAAGGATCAAATTTTAGGGTACTGAGCACATAGACGTATCTTTCCAACTGTAGTGGTTGTATACATTTAGTGTTTCTTTGTGCCTATACAAGGCACTCTCTCCTACCAGAAATGCCCACTCAAGAGGCTAAGAGAAGGTAGGAATAACACAACTGGGGTGAAGAGGGAGGGGGTCACCAGGTGCACTTAATGCTCCTCAACTTCCATCTCTGTTCAGCTGAACACAACAGCAGTAGGATGTGGCTGAATGTGCCCATGGAGATGACAATGTAGCTAAATCGATCATACAGGCAAATACCAGTGTATATATGAGAACTATCTTATACACAGATCTTACAGTGATTTAATTATTGCTCCAGCTTTAGGGACCAGTCACTCAGAAGGGAACACTGCTGCTGCAGAATGCAGTAATTTCTGTAACAGGCTATCATTTGTCCTTTTAATGCTGTCTGAGAAGCTCATCTTTAGTCAACATTTGAGCAGGAAAACAGCTGTGGTAACTGTGTGGTTTATATTGGCAAGCAGTCACTTCTTAATGCTGATGAGGGTAGAGGTTAAAATTGAAACATCTATTCCAATTCCAACCATCTATTAGGAGACAGAATTTATTGCCCCTATATGGTGTGAAATTTGGCTTGGCAGAAATTACAAAAAAAAGTCAAGAACTGCTGTAAAAATGAAGAACTGCCAACTCTCCTCTCAGGAGAGAAGTATCATTTGTGGAAAATACACCTACCAGAAGATATAGTAAATTTGATGAAAATGTTACTTAAGATGACAGTTCTACCTGGAACTGTCCATGACAGAAATGGCATACCAGGAAAAAAAATCCCCAGAAAAGGATACTTTAGTAGAAAGGACTGAAAGAAATGGCAGAGTTGCTTTCAGTTGTGCTTCTCATATGTCTCTGCTATGAAAAAACAAAACTATTTAATTTTCATAATTGCACATGCATAGCAGAGAGAGGCACCTTTAGGGAGAAGGCGGAGAAGCATCCTACATTCCCAGGGTACCAGTGGGGTACATGCTGATGACATCTAAGGATGGGGAGCTGTCTAGAATCTGCTCCATGCTTGTCTTCCCCAGAAGTGGGTCAGCACCTGAAAAAGCCTTACAAGAACAAAAAGCCTCAAGTTAGGAACAGGTCAGCAGAGCCATCTCAACACCCACTCTCACATCTTCCTACCTGCAAACACTTGTCTTCTTTAAATCATTGTGCACCTTGTTATCCACAGGACCCTAAAGGCAAGTCAAACAGGAACACTTAAACTGAAGTAATCTTTCTCATCACTAATTTTATCTTCAGTTCTGTCACCATTTATATAGATATATTTTTGGTTTTAGTGAGTGTTTCACAGCTTTTAATAAACTTTAATTCTACTCATGTGAGAAAAGGGGCTCCTATTAGTCTCATTTTTTTTTTAGACGAGACAATTGAAACTGATTATCTATTAATTTTAGTTTTCAGTATGAGGTACATAACCTGACTTTTCAGGAAACTTGGCATTTTTAAGCCCTTTGTATATAGGTCCATATAGCATCCTGAGGTAGGCCCAGGGTTAGAAATGTAGTTGCACACTGCTGTCAGCACGACATGGTCCATTAATATTTAAGATCTGTATCCCACTAATTTCTCTGTACATTGATATTAGAATTATGCATCCCACCAACTCCAGTTGCAAAAGTGAGTGCTCAGCACTTTGCAAAGCTGATATCCACACTGAAAGCTGACCAGCTGGAAAATGAGAAGGTCTCAACTGGTCAAGGCTTGTAAAAATGCTCCTTAGAGTAATGCACCGAACACCATGCAGAAACACTTAGGACGGATATTGTTCATTCCCTTCCTGAAGTCTGCTCTGTTTATTATACTCCTTTCAACAGATGCAGAAACACTGTTCAGTATTTTGTAGACACAACTGCATATCACTTTGTTACTCAGGAGATCTATTCTGCACAATTTAAAGGGGAAACTACCTATGGAAAAAGGTTCTGTCTGAGCTATTTCAACATATGGACAATGAGTAAATTAAGGTTGCACGAGCAAATTTAATTGTAGCATTCTCTCACTTGCATCCTTGATTCTCCAGCTGCTTTCAAACCTTGGCTGAGATAATTTCTTTTTTGTTCTTCCTTTAATCCCTTCATTCCCTTGGGGTACTCAGTAAGGGAGGATTATGCTGACACCCAACAATGTCTTCATATGAGCTTACATATGATCAGCAGCAAGCAGCCTCGATCACACCCATACCTCCCCAGTGACACATCAGTGAAATGTTGTGCTGGTGTGCACTCTGCCAGGTGTTGGATCATGGATGAGGGCACCTTGGTTGTCACAGTCATAATTTCTATTCTCTTTTAATACTCATGCATCCCACAAGTCAACTAACTGGGAAAAGGTTGGTGCCCAGTCAATTTATTTACATCCTATGTGGAATATTTGCTGGTGTGGGAAGTACTGCCCTTTTGAGGACAGCAAACAGCAGTGGCCTTTAAAATGCAAAAGAGTTTCTTATGTGTTACAGCTTGCCTCTGAGGCAGGGCAGTTGATCTTCCTGTTAATAAACCCCTTGAGATGAGTTAGAGTGAAACAACACTGATTGACTGGTGTACATATGAGATAGATCTGTTTTAAAACAGTGTGATTGCAATGAAAGGAGGTAGCAGCTGGTTTGGTTCTTTTCTAGAAAAGTATAAGAATACCAGGAAAAAATATATAAGTTAAAATAAGAAAGAGAAGGAAGGACAGAGATAGTGGAGGGGAAGAGTATCATCAACCAAGGATAAAGAGACAAGACTTGATCACTTCAATATTGATGTCTGTGGTTGGACTGATTGTCACAGTCTTCATTTGTTGGGGGTGAAGGCCCATGAAAAAAAGAGTTCATCAGGTAGTATATATTAAAATTAACATGGGAACATCTAGATGCCTCCTCAGGAAGGAGATTCTTCATGTTTTGTACAACACTATGGGGCATGTGCAGTCTTCTGGTGGAGAGCTCCCAAAAGAGTTCGGGGGTGCTTTGGCATCCTTGGTGGTCCCTAATCCCCTCTAGAGCTATGACTGTCATTGGACCCTGCTCCTCTGCAGCTGTGTCTTATGGGGAAAAGGGAAAGTTGGCCTCAAAAAAGCATTACCCCACCTCTGTAGGATGTGCTTCTTACCGGACGTTCCCCTTGATTGGTTTGAAACATGTTATTTAAGACAGCATGCTCCTAAGTGTCCTGGATGCAATCAAACCCTGAGAAACCTGGATAATGGTTAGGATGCCACACCTGTGAAATTACTTTCCCAGAATCCAGGGTAAGGCACAAACTAGCTTAAAGTTAAGAAGTAATTTCCTCCCACCCTCCTACAGACCCAAGTATCTACCACACTGACCAGCAAATTCAGAGGACAATAATGACAACAAAACCTGGGATGTGCTAAAAAAATACACACATAGAACTGTGATTTTGGAAGATTAATAGAATATGCCCCATACAATGAATTGCTAGAGATCTCGGCCTCAGATTTCATTTTGTGAAAAGACATATATCTCTTAAAATGTACATGGCTTGTTAGAAGGAGAGAGATGGATACCAAAGTTTCAGCAGAGATAAAAGACATTTATCACAGAAACTCACCTGAGGGAGAGGAAAATTGAGCAATATTTGCAGACAAATTTAATCAGATGCAGGAGTGAATAATACTTGTAGTTCTTTGGATTGAAAATAAGCCAGGCATTGGTAAATTGTTTGAAAAGAATCCAATTTTTAACTGGAGTGCAGTGGTAACTTTTTAAAATAGATGCAAGTAAGTAGCTTGTAAAGACATGCTATTGTTTCAGTTTGGTCAGATTCTGTGGCTTCAGTTAATCTGACAGGATGTGATCAAGAAAACTGCTGCAAATTTCAGTACAGGAAGCAAGAGGCGTTCATTCTGTAAAGAAACTATGAAGGCTTACCAACCACTAAACAAAATCTTTACATGAAGACTTTTGGTTTTATTTTTAAGTTTTTGGCTTCTGTTGTTAAAGAAAGCTATGATAACAACAAGATGTGATGAGTAAAGCAAAATCCAGGCAAATTAGAAATATTCAGAAGCTTTCATGCTAGTGTAAAAAAATCCTCAAAATCTGAACAGAACTGTTTTTATTCCTGAATCACAGCTGATCTCACCCTGTGAAAATGTTACAAATCTTGCATGTGGAGAAGTATCATGGCCTGAGAATTTCCAGATGTTTTCCTGGTCATCACCAGTTATTTCCAAAATCCAGAAATGACTTGTTTACTGGGTTGCAAAACTCTCTTTGTCTGTACTGTGCACATCTCTAGCACTGACCACAATACCAGCAGACATTAGACAAAATTGCAATAGGGCCAAGAGATCACAGGTTTCTGGGAAATTTCAGCATTTCTTTTGTGAAGCAGATGACTGGCAGGTGATTTCTGGCCTCATCTCTGTCTATGTCAAGAAAAGAAGCATAGACACTTTGGTTCTCCACAGACTTGAGCTCTTCAGAACTCACACAGCCCTTAGATTTATTACCTCTTGCTATCAGTCGAGCAATTACTATAATCCCCACTGGGTTGAGTCAGAGTGGCCAATACCTTTAGGAAAATTTTTCTTGGGCTTGCTTTTCTCTTCCCTATCACTGGCATGTGCCATATTTGGGGTTGGTTTCTGAAGGAGTGCAAGGAATTGCCTATCAAGGTCGGTGAGGGACTTTTAATGCAGCCTTGAAAAGGCCAGGAGGAGTGGAGGACAGCAGCTGTATCAGACCAGAGAGCACCACTGAATTGCGGCTGATTTGTGTGCTGCTAGAACTGGAAGAATTTTTAGGAAGCAGGATTTCTTTTGCAGCATTTTTCCAACACTGTATTAGGAAAAAGGAATAGAAAAGGAAAAGGGATTACAACCAGGAAGGAAGTTCTGAGCAAACCTGTTCTGATGCCGTGGGGTCTTTAATGAACAGGGCAATTAGTGATTTAAGCTGATATTCAGTCAAAACCTTTATTTTCAGCTCAGTGGCCCCTAGAAACAGGCACTGGAACTGACTCAGGAGAATCACTACTCCTTGTGGCACTTTGAGAGGACACAGGTCAGCCTAAATTTTCCCTACTCTGCATTTGAGGTTTGGTAATACATTTTGGTAGGGTTACAGGTTAGCAACAGATTGTGCTATTTCTGCTGTAATGTTTTTTTAACTGAGCACAGAAGAAAATTCAGTAAAAAAAAATCCAGCTAAAAGGAAATGACGAACTATACCAAAAGATAAGTCATTGTTGCATTGAATTTAAAAAGTGAGGAAGGTGGAGATTTCTCTGCACTAGAATCAGATTACCAAAGCAGTAAAATGAGGAATTAGGAACAGAATAGATAAGAGTTGAAGAGACTATTAAAAGATTACAGAGTCTAGAAACTGATAGAATAGAACAATGACTACTCAACCTATATTTCACACTCCTAAAGCAAACTAGGAAAACATGCAAGAAACCTTTCATGGATGTACACAGTATTAGACTATTGAATGAAATAACATTCCGAAAAAAATATTAATCTGATTGAAAACACTTTGCACTTCAGGAACAAAAGTTCTAAATAGAGTCTTTGGACTAGGAATGAGAGAATTTTGGATACTTCAAGAAAACAAGTGTGTACTCACAATGTCCCATGAACAAGGGCAGTCATTAGGCATTGATGTACGTATTTACACATGCTCCTATCCACATATAAATGAGTGCTGTTTTTTGCAGCATTCAAAAAATACTAATTTGTACAAAACCATTATCAAAAAAAACTGCATTCCCTCAATTTTATTATGTGCCCTGTGATACAGAACATTTTTCTTAAAGCCCAGGTTATGGGGTCAAATGTTGCATAAATTAACAGCAGAAAAGGAAGAAAAAAAGACTGTAACCCTCTTGGCTATAAGCAAAAAGTTGAAAGCATGAAAGGGATGCAGAATAAAAGCTCAGAATGTCAAAATGATCCTCCTTAAATACAAATATCTCATCACTTCAGTTCTAATATGATTATTTTTGCAGGGCTTGCCCTACTTTTTTTTTTTTTTTAACTTTTAGGATTAGTTATAGTGCAATGTGTTAGAGACCCTAGAGACATTCTGATGACATAAAATGCAAATGAGATTAAAGTGCTTTTGTGTTTGCCTCTCTGTGACCCACTGAGGGATCGACAGAGAGGTGACTGTTTCAATCCTGCTCTAGACAATTCCTGAGTTTACAGGTACTTGTTTCTCCTGAAGAGGAGGGAACAGGAAAAGGATGATGCTCAAGCCAGAGCAGGCTGAGCCATGTTTCTGACTGGGGGGCTTTGGGAAACATCAGTGTCTCCAGGCACAGTATGTGCTGTCACACTGGCTGTAACCACAATCTATACCCATCACACCCAGCAGGTTCTCACTAGGTACTGACTAAAATACAGTCATTAAAGCAAAATGTTTGTATTTTACCCTTTCAGGTTATGGCATTTATTTGTGAATTTTATTGAATTCTTTTTCTTCTTTGGTGAAATTTTAGCATTGCCACCATTTTTCCAAAAGGATTCAGGAAAGGATTTTGAGAGATCCCTGATGATGAGCACATTTGGGGAACCATCATTGTAGGCCATGCCCAAGGTCATGAGTTCTGTTCATGAGCTGTACAACTTCACCATGGAATCAGAGAATCACGGAATATCCTGAGTTGGAAGGGACCCACAAGGATCTCTGAAGTCCTAGTCTCAGCCCTGTACAGGACAGCCCCAAGAATCACACCATGTCTGGCACTTTTGAGAGTATTTTTAAAAAAAGACAGCATTTTGTTAGTGCTTATTAAAACATAGCCCAGTCTGAGGTCTCAATTTTCAGAATAAACAAACCCTCTACCGGCATAAATTAATGACACATATTTGTAATCAATTTCTCTCCAATGTATTGACTAGGACTAGCCTGCTGATTTCTCCTGCTCTACCAGAATTATCATGGATTATGACAGAGTATCTCTTGTGGAAATGGTCCAGAGTTCACGTTTTTCTGTGCAATGCAAAAATACCTACCAGGATTGGAAAATTTCAAAACAATTGTGACAGTAATACTAAAGCATTAGCTGTAAAATGTAGGAAAAAACAAGGAATAATTAAAAACTTAAAGAAGAGAAGGAATTCTTCAAATAAATTGAAATGTGAAGGAATCCTGCAAATATGAATCTGCTTAACTGCATGTTTCATTTGAAATACCATTAAGGTGAAAAGCACATTACTTACTTTCCTTGCTACTGCACTGGGGAGGGAGCAAGGAGTGGGTTCAGAGAGCTCTTAGATAGAGTATCTTAATGGATCAGGGTCTAATTGCTAAGCCCCTGGGCTAAGCCATCGTTTTTGAAGCTGACACCTACAGATGCTGAATAAGCAAAGCTTTCCAGCAGGCACAAAACCTGGAAAGGGATATTTAAAAACTCTACAAAGATTCTATGAGACATTCTTCAGGGAATATGGAGATCGTGGATCTTGACTCCCATCCCCAAAGAGTTGGTTCATTACAGGCTGTACCAGTAACATGTCTTAGATGATGCAAATCATCAGACTACCCTCCCTGTCTCTGTGGTGAATCACTGCTTAACTTCTAGGCATTTACTTTCTGTCCAAGGGTGTACTTCATTCTTAACCTCTCTCCTTAACCCAGGAAATTATTTCAGGCTTGTTATTCAACAAAACAGCTTAGTGCTTCCTTCACTTTATTGCATAATTTTTATTAAAAATATGCATATCAATTGCTTGCTAAAGAGAGAGCAAGGCTTTGACACATGCTTAGGGCCAGTCATGTGTGCAGCCTCGACTGGAGCTCATGGGAGAGAATGGATATACCCTGGTTTGCTGGAGCAGTTGTAGAGCTGTGGTATCCTACCACTTCTAGTAAACCCCCTGGCAAAGCTGTGTGGGCTTATGGGCTCATGTCCCAGCTCATCATACTGCCCATTCTACAGTACAAGGGCACTGAACATGTGCTGGACACAACTCACTTGAGTTTGGTAAAATCAGCTGGAGTTCAGTAAAATTCTAATTACAGCCCATCCCCCAAGCATGGGAGATGTTGTTTTCCATAGCCTCTTGCTCCCCCTCCCTGCCTGCTGAGCTCTGCACAGGCCTTACAGAGATAATGTCAAGCTGAGAGGAACTCACCTGAATTACACAGGGCATGTTGCACATATGTGCACATATATATGCATGTGCATTTTCAGACATGAGCTTGAAAATCGTAGAATCACAGAATGATTTGGATCGGAAGGGACCTTAAAGATCATTTAGTTCCAACCCCACTGCCATGGGCAGGGACACCTTCCACCAGACCAGGTTGCTCAGACCCCAATCCAACCTGGCCTTGAACACTTCCAGCGATGGGGCAGACACAGCTTCTCTGGACAACCTGTTCCAGAGCCTTACCACCCTCACAGGGAAGAATTTTAACATTTAATCTAAACCTACTCTGTCAGTTTGAAGCCATTCCCCTCTGTCCTGTCAGTCCAGGCCCTTGTAAATAGTCCCTCTCCATCTTTCCTGTGGGCTCCCTTCAGGTACTGGAAGGCCATGATTAGGCCACCCCAAAGCCTTCTCTTTTCCAGGCTGAACAATCCCAATTCTCTCAGCCTTTTCTCAAAGGAGAAGTGCTCCAGCCCTCTGATCATCTTGGTGTCTCCTCTGGACTGGCTCCAACAGGTCCACATTTTTCCTGTGCCAAGATCCCAGCCCCCAGTTTAGAAGGGCGGATGGCCTGGCTGAGAGCCCTGGTCCCACAACTAATACCCTGTACCTACTCTAACAAAAAGAGGACTTTAGGGGAGAGGATGGCTCACAATACTTAGGTTAGGGAGTAACAGGAAAGCATGGGAAAATCAAGGACACCAACAGATCCAAGAGAAGGATGGAGATGAGATGTTTCTCTGGAAGTGCACCAAGGAGATGAAGCAAGCCTTCGGTGGCTGCAGCAGAGAACAAGGGCTAAGAGATATTGAAATGGCTTGATCCCTTTCTGGGAGAAGCTGCACAGCTTAGCAGGCACAGGGTGAGTGGGTGTCCTATAATTTTTTTTAAAGGAAAAAACAACACCTCTCCGTTACTGTGAACTGTTACATTTTAATGCAATAAATACCCTGGAAAGCAGATCTAGACAAGGCAGTTATAGTACAGAGGTTCCACCTCTCCAAACATTCTAGGATGCTTGCTTTTTTGTTACTAATTAATTTTATTAGATTTTACAGCCTTATCAGAATGGAAATCAAAGAATTAAGCCAGATGTTACTGTTCCTCTAGTGTATTCTTACTGTAAATAATTTCTTCATTGAAAATTAATTTTCAGTAGCAAGTCTTGGGCATCATGATACTACTTATTAAAAATGCAAATACTAATATCGCTAAGTTATTCTGTACTGTTTAAACATTAAGACTTTTTTTCTATGAAAACACTACAGGACTAAACACTATATGGATTTTGTAATGCTAAATATAAACGATAAACAAAAAACGAGGCAGACTTGTTTTTCCATAGTTATATTAAAACCTCACAGTAAATCTTGAAAAGTAAGCCAAAGCTTTTGTGAATGTAAGACACTGTCTTTGCAAGTGCTTTAATTTGGGATAAATCCTGCACTGCTATAGAGCTCTACCAAAAATGGAATCAGTAAGAGCACAGGAAGGAACTGGAACAGTTTCTCTAAAACACTGATCAGGAAGGAATGAGAAGCAAGAGCTTCAAGCTACTGGCAGAGGTATCAAAAGCAATAATTTCTTGTTCTCATCTTAGGAAAAAACAGCAACACTTCAATATCTCATCAACCTTCCCTGGGTATTTTCAAACTATTTTGGGTTTACCCAGAGTGTCTTAACTGCTCTTCTCATTTTCCTTCTCTTTTGCTACGTAAACCAAAATAAAATACTCTTCCAGGAAGAAGCCAAGTCTCCTGCCAGCACTGACATTCATCCATTTAAAATTTTGACAAGCTCAATGTAAGTGGGCCCCATATATTACAAAGTTATCTGACATCATTCCTTCAAAGGTCTGTTAAGGTGATCTAGCTCAAAATAATTGTACATTTCCAGAATATGCTGATTCTAACTGTGCCAAACATCACAATCAAATAGAGAACCATAACAGACTTAAATACAACATTAAACCAAACTCTGAGAAAGAGGGATCCTGAAGTTCTTTTGCTCTTTCAGTCTCAATAAATGAGACATGTTTTTCCTGTTGATGGTCATTGGTAGGTGCTTTGCAAAAATCCCATCTGCTTCTACAGAGGAAAACACTCTCAAAATGGTTTATGTAGTAACAGAGACTCATTTTATGGAAAAGGCTGACAGTCACTGTATGGTGTTTGGGTTCAGAAGGCCAGGATTTGAGACGTTCAAATGAGAAACTTCAAGCTGTAACAAATACCTGTGTTCTTTATGAACACCAGATGCCATAGACTAAAAAAACACCACGGATTCATTGGTGTAATAATTTTTTGGGCACCTAAACTGCAAGGTCCTGTTCCTTGCTCTGACACTGGTGTCCTTGGTGGGCTTAAAGAGATCAATTCAACCTCAAAGAGATTGTGTGTGTCTATGACGTACCTTTATTTTTACAGCTGTATTGTGAAGTAACTACATCTGCCGCCTTTGTAAAGCATTTTGACATCTAATGGTACAGAAAGAAGTGACTTAGGTTCCCAGTTTCCTAGTGCTGTTCTGTACCTTCAAAATGCTGTGGACTGAAGACTTCAGTGCAGAGCACAGAAGCAGCAGAGGAAGCTTCTGAGTAAGAATGGAAGAACGCAGTCCACAGCAGCTGCTTTCTATAACAGAATTACAGACACAAGCACACAGCGTTTATCTTGTTCCTATTACCGTCCACACAGCAGCATGTGGAAAGAATACTTGTGTTTTTATCTACAGATAATGCCTTGACCATTTTCTCCAGCCTTTCATTGGAGGCATTATACATCAGGGACTTCATCTCCAGCCCTGTTTTGTCTTAAGAAGCATTAAGGGGAGGTGATGAGGAGCAGAGAGGTTTCTGATGGGCCACTAGGGAAAGGAGTTACTGAGTGAAAATGTCAAGGTAGAAATTCTTGGCACCGTAATCAAGACAGGCTCTCAGGACTTTTTAAAATATGTCTTTAAATCTACTTACAGTCTGGCTGAAACCAGATTTACAGTCTATTTTTGCAGCTGCCAGTCTCCACTTAGAAAAGCTTTAGTGTTGGATATGGATAGTGCACTTCAAAAGGTAGACAGAAACCTTTGAAGTGCACATAGACTGATGTGAAGGGTTGCTTGAAAGTATAGGTTTCCTCTGACAACAAAGGTATTTAGAAATGTTAGGATCCCAAAGGTGCTCAGGATTTCATCTGTCTAGGTGCACAAAGCCTTAGATTTTACATCTAAGTGTGTTTACGTATTTAGAAAGTGCATTTTCCATATTTACCTTGGTTTTGTATGTGCATAGGTGAGGGAAAGAAGCCATCTATTTATACTGTGATGTTTTTCCATTTAAGAATTTTTTAACAGTATCTTTGAACTTATGGGAACACACATGGAAAATATCCATATGGGCCAACTCCTGAATCAGCATAAATCAATTGTCGTTAACAAAGCACATCTTTTAATATTCAAATTTTGAAAATGTGCAAAATCTGGCATTTCATTATCTTCTTTTGAATAACTTTTTAGAATGTTTATAGTATTTATCAAAGCACACACATTGAACCTTAAATTGTTAATGGACTAGGTTATTTTGTAAAATATTTATGTATAATAATCCTTCTGAAAAGGATGAAAAGATCTTATTCAAACTACCCATTGACAAAACCCACTTCTTGTATGTATAGAGGGGCTTTTTTCACTTAGGTCAAATAACTGTCACAAAAATAAATTCAGGTACAAGCAAATCCCCTAGCCTATAACAACTAATGGTAAAATTTTATTTCAAGAGTATTTATCTAGAGACATATGAAGGCAGCTAACTGAATAGATTTAAGCACTGTTGATACTGCAGAACAGTTCAGTACTGTTGCTATTGTATTTCTACTAAAAATGAGACTTGCATTTTTCAGGTTTTGGCAAGAGTTCTAGCAACACGTTTAATATACAGGTTTGAGACAAAAAGGCAAAAAAAGTGTTTTTACTGGAGGCCTGCAGAAGGTTTATTGCAAAAGATGAAATTTGGGCAAATATGTTTTGAAACAATTTCACCCAGCTTAGCTACAACAGGGTAATTTATCAAGTGATTTACTAAGAATCTGCTGAAGTACACACAACTTCCTGTTTAAATGTTGTTTTGGTATAAGTCTGCTGTTGTCAATTGACCCATAGCTACTTTGTAACATCTTTTAGTGTGAGAATGCCACTTTTACTAATAACTGGAAGTTCAAGGAAAATAATATTTAAGTGTGCCTATAATACTAGAAAAGAGGCTTTTTATTTTTACTCCAAAGTGTGGCATTCAAAAGGAAAGCTACTTTGACCCTTAAAATAACCTCATATATTGTTAAGAAAGCACCACAAGTACCCTTCTACTGGCTTTATCCCCTGGAGAAAAGGAAGTTAAGTACACATGCAGAAAACAAACAAATTTTAAGTTGAATTGATTTTAGAAAGTAAGCAAATATATTGGAGGCTTTTTTTTCCTTACAGCCAACCACTTTATGCTTCCAATATAATAAGATAAGGGAAAAAGAAGTGTAAGGAAGCTCATGCATGGAGCTAGATCCACCAAAGCAGGAGGACAGTTTTGCATCAGTTTGCTGGGTCAAAGCTGACCTTAAAACTAGAGTAGCTGGCAGCTGCTGGTTTTCTGCCCCATTTCAGCAATCTTTGAGCAGTTGTTGCAGTAGTTTGTGCACCTCCTTCTCCTGCCATCAGCACGGGGGCTGGTGGCCAGGGCCACTTTACTCCTGGCTGGTCTCCAGCTGCTAAAGCAGCTGGCCCCTTGAGGCTGCTGGCAATCAGTGAAAATCAAATAAGCCCTGTGCTGTGAACTGGTGCTGGAGTGAACTGATGCTGGGAAAGCACAGAGTTATTGTTCCTTCTTGGCCAGAAATGTAGATCAGCATTTTCAGATGACTGCTTTCTGTCTCAAAAGGTGTTTCAGTCTGCTTTAGAGCTTTAGAAATGTCACATTTAGGCACGTACATTTAGTCTTGTTATAATGAAACTGGAGAGATTAAAATCTTGAGAGAGAAAACAGAACAAAGCTTTAGGCAGCTTGATTTCATTAAAATTGTTCTGAATCAAAATTTAACCTAAGGACATACAAAGGCAGCCATATTTACATGGCAGGATGAAACACATTCTGGAACAAGTTTTGCAGGGGGAGGCAAAGGAGAATGTAGCCATGTGTACACGTCCTTGTTCTAGTGCTGGTCAAGTTTGGTTCTTTTTCACATGAACAATAATAGAATAGATATGAGGTCCTAATGTCAGAAACAGAAACAGGACTTTGTCTCATAAAGCCAATTCTGATTTGACTTTCACTTATCTGGAAAGTCTGTCAGAATCTAGCTGAGTGGCAGAGCTGATCACAACCTCGTTAATAGGTAGGAATTCCAGACTTGTCTCACGGTCTCCCAGGTCACTTGACAGATGAGAGATTCCTTTTTCATCTTGTGTGTCTTTTTTTTCCCAGCCAGACTTGAAGGATAGAGAAAGAGTATCAGTCCTCTAACTCCACCCATTCCTATTGTACTGAGCCCTGCTGCTCACACTTGGCAGCTTTTGTTGGTTCCCTGCCCTATCTCTTCAAATCTAAGTCAATATTTCCAGAGAAAATGCTGCTTAATGTCTTCAAAGAGTTAATTCCTTCTGTCTTTGTCTGTGCATGGTACAGCAGAGTAAAGAATAAAGAACAGACACAAAGTGATACGACCCCTGTATTTGTATTGAAGACTATAAAGTGATGCTTGTCCAAGAAAATGCACTTTCTTTGGCAAGCATGCTGATGCCAGGATTACATGTGAATATTAAAATCCCCAGAGAGACTGTGCTCTTTCTAAGGAACAGTTTTCCATATCAGGTTTCAGGTAGTGAGAACCTGGTTCTTTGCCTCATGCGTTAACTGGGATTGCAAATTCACTGTGAATTGATTTGTGGTCTGTCAGCAAATACAACTAGAGCAACACCAGTTTCAGTGTACCTCCACGACTTGTTTCACTTTCCATCTTCTGAGCTTCCTAAGTATTGCTTCCGTGGCCCTTGCTGCTATGAGATTCATCTTCAGCATCCCCAATTCCTCCTCTCCAGTTAAAGTTTCTCAGTTGAGGTAAGCAGGTATCCCACACATGGTGCTTTATTTTTGAGGATTGGTTGGTGTGATGAAGTATTGCAATGTGAAACAGTAATTTCTTTTTTACTGGTGAAGTTAAAAGGCAATTGCAGGTACTTGCCCCTGACTGCATTCCTTTAGAAACAGCCTGTCTTTGTGTGACTGGTTAGACTTCTCTAGAAAGGCAATGTACAAAAAGGCCTTATAACCAAGATACCATGCACAGGAGAACTAACACAGGTCACTGGACCCAAATGGGAAATTCTTCTTAAGATAATCACAAAGCAGTCCTGTGCACCTTGCCTAGGCAGACCCAATGCCTGGAGATACTGACTTCTGCTGAGTCACTCTGTGACTGAGAGGGGACCTCATCCATGTCTGTCAGTGTCTGCAGGGAGGGGTCAGAGCATGGACCAGGCTCTGCTCGGTGGTGCCCAACAGTGGCACAAGAGGCCCTGGGCAGAAACTGATGCCCAGGAAGTTCCACCTGAACATGAGGAAGAAATTCACTGTGCAGTGACCGAGCACTGGAACAGATCACCCAGAGAGGGTGTGGAGGCCCTCACTGGAGATATCCAGAACCATGTGGACACAATCCTGTGCCGTGCGCTCTGGGATGAACCTGCTTGAGCAGGGGGATTGGACGAGATAACCCACTGTGGTCCCTTTCAGTGTGACCCATTGCAGGATTTGGTGATCATCATAGCAGGTGGCTGTGGCATCTTTGGTTTGTGCACAGGCTCTACCTTTTCAATTCTATCCTGTGTTTGAAAAAAATAAAGGGTTCGATTCTGTCCTCTAAAAGTTCCCATTACACATGTGATGGCTCAGTGACCTTCCACAAGGTTTCCCCAGTTTCTTCTCCAGCACCAGTAACTAAATTCCCGAACGTATTTTATTCATTCACCATCCTTCAATACTGTCCATGCTGCCCTAGCAACCAGTGCCACCTTTTCTGATCTGAGCCACAAGGCTCTCATTCTGACCATTTGCTGCTGATTTAGAAGTTGGACTTTGTGCAAGCATGGATGACAGCTTTGCCACTTGCATCTTGTTTTATACATACTGGCATGGTGAACCTCGTTGCAATGAAGCAAATGTAATTGTCACAGAATTCAACAGTTTTTTTCCCTTTGAGAGACTGCTGTTCTTGTTAATATGCTTTACCTACTGGAATTAAAACACTAGGAGCAGAAACAGGGCCTTGGTAGTTCTGCAGAAATGGGAAAATCCTCCCTGTCTCAGCATTTAGCACAGGTCAAAGAGAAATACAGTATTTGGATGGGATTCCTAATCAGTTACCTGCACAATCCAATAGCTTTAATAAACTTCTACTTCTCAGCATCCCATCTACCTTATTCACAGATGTATTGCTTTGAGAATCTTCCAACAGTTAAATTTGAGACACGAGAAAGGAAAGAGAGAGAAAACCCTCAGCCTCATCTTACCCCTGCCCAGAAAATTCAATACAAACATTACATTTGGACCGCCTTGCCTTGACTGCTGATTGATTGCTAAATTCACTACTGGCATCTCTACTGAAACACATGCAGGGAAGACTCTGGCCCTCTATTTTGAAGGTTCACCCAACTGTGCATCCATAAAATTGGAACAGCAGCAGTAATTTGGCTTCCTCTGGCTCTTTCAGTTTCTTTCTGGGTAAATCCCAACTGCCTTTTAGAGAGATTTGCTGCCGCTAATTTTTTTTAACAGACCATCTGTCTCTTTTTGTGTTCTAGAACATTCTTCCCCTTTTCTTGTCACGCTTCCAGCAGAGTGAGAAGTTAGTTGGACAGCTTGTGCTGTAGATAGTTACCCGACTGCTGTTCTGCTGATGGTGAAGCAGAAAAGAGAAAAGGCCCCCCCGTCTACCCTCCCTTTCTCTGGGCAAGAAATCCTCCACTCCTCTCAGCAGGGAAGGGTCTTGGCACATTAATGGTTCCCCCAACAATTCTCTTACACTGAAGACATTGCAAACCCCTCCTGTAAAGCTTTAGGACCAGACTGGAAATAGCACAGGTAGGCAAAAGGGGCCAGGGGCTTTTTCTTCCCCCTCCCCAGGAAGAGTGTAGCTCTTACTGTTGTCATGCCCAGTTAGCTGAACCACATCAAGAACGTATATTTGCTGCAAATCTCTTAGAATTATGGAATGGTCTGTGTTGAAAGGGACCTTATGGGTCATCTGGTTCCAGCCTCCTGCCATGGGCAGGGACACCTTCCTCTAGACCAGGTTGCTCAGAGCTCCACCCAACCTGACCTTGAACACTTGCAGGTATGGGGCAGCCTCAGCTTCTCTGGGCAATGTGTGCCAGGGTCTCACCATCCTCCCAGCAAGGAAATTCTTTGTAATATCTGCTCTAAACCCACTCTCTGTTAGTTTGAAGCCATTCCCCCTTGTCCTGTTACTCCATGCTCTTGTACATAGTCTTTCTCCATCTCTCCTGTGAACTCTCTTCAGGGACTGGAAGGCCACAATTAGGTTACCATGAAGCTTTTTCTTCTCCAGGCTGATCACTGAACACCAGGCATAGCAGGGATATAACAAATTCTCTTTGAAATGTGAAGCACAGCTGGACAGATTTTAAACAGTGCCCTATGCTGCCCCTTCAAGCCACAGGCATCATCAAAACAGAAGATACGCAGAAAGTAATTTTATTTTTCTACATATCTGGTCCTGACACTCATGTGTTCAACTTTTTCAGCTACAGTGGGCAGGAGATCTGCTTATTATACAAACCCTGCACATTCTGCATTCCATGTCAAAAAATTGAAACACAGAAGATTTGAGAGAAGTGAAAACATGAAAGAACGTATGTTGCAATGACCCCCACTGACCACTGTCCAGGCTAGCTTCAGCGGTGTGCGGCAGGAGCAGGGAGCAGCCGGAGGCTCTTGGCTTTGAAGCTGCTCCCCTGGAGTTCAGCTCAACCCAGGGGAGCTGAAGCTCCAGGCACAGTGGCTGTCATCAGTCCGGACGAGGGAGAGGATAAAAAGTAGCAAGGAGGTTTGCCACAGGAGATAATCCAAGTTTATTGAATGGTCTCCTCAGAGAACAAGCTTCAAGCAACTCTGGGTGATACCTAATAAGGGGAGGCATTACCATTGGGAGGGCTTAACAGGGGACCAGTAGAGGTCCTTAGGGGAGGGATAGGGACAGGGATAGACATTCACTTAGGCCAATAGCCTCAAGGGGTGGAGGGAAAGGGATCACATGCCTCAATTGGGCATTGAGGTTTAAGGGCTTTCCAAAGGGGGAGGTATCCAGAGGGGCAGGACCTCGGGGGATTGACGGGGACCATATAAGGGTAAACTGGGAGGTTTCAGGTGATGGACACTGAACTTTCGGGAACAATGGGAGGGGTTTGGGTGATTGATAGGGAAAGAGCCAGAACAAGGGGAGGAGAATAACCATATAGGGAGCACCAGGGGAGCAGCATGGGTCTAGGGCAAACCAACTGAGAGTGGGAGTGGGGAAGGTAGGGATGAACCATCGGGGTACGGAGAATATATAAAAATGCAATAAAAAAAAAGTCGCATCACCACAAATGTACTACTGATATAAGACTATATGGCATATTTTGCTGTGAGTCCTTCAAAGAAATCTGGAAATACTAATAGACCTTACTTGATTTCAGATACCTAGGTTGTTCCTGTTTCCCTGAATGGTTTGTACAGGCACCGGAGAGAAGGATTTTCTGGAATATGTCTAATCTATTTAAGGAAACCACCTTAGAGTAAGGTGAAGTACACCCTAGAAGTGTGTATTTTCTGTAATTGCACAGTCTAAATCACTAACACTGTTGTAGATATCTTTGCTGCAGAGTTCTCTTTGACCAGGTAAGTCCCCCCTAAAGAAACTGTTGGAAGAGTTCAGGAATAATCACTTAGGAAGCCATTAGAATTTGGCAAGAAAAGAAAGGCACACTGGCGCTAATGGCAGTGATTAGTGCTCTAATTCATCTGACAACAGGGTTATCACATCTGTGATACCTACTTGTGAGACAGAGCTCCATCACCTGGTCACCACTCTGACACTGGCCGTGATTTCTGAACTCCAACCTCATAGAATCATGGAATGGCCTGAGTTGGAAGGGACCTTAAAGATCATCTTGTTCCAACCTTTCTGCTGTGGACAGGGAGAACTTCTCCTAGACCAGGTTGCTCAGAGCCCCATCCAACCTCGTGTTGAAAACATCCAGGGACGGGGCATCCACAACTTCTCCGGGCAACCTGTTGCAATGTCTCACTACTCCCACTGAAAATAATTTTTTCCTAACATTTAATCTAAACCTACTCTCAGTCAGTTTGAATCCATTCCCTCCTGTCCTGTCACTATTTGCTCTTACTCACTGAGGAAATTCTGAGCCCACTTGGCCTGTCCACAGCCTCACGAGGCTTTGGAAAACCACAGTAAACAGGACACAAGACAGCCACAAATAAAGGAGGCATGTGGCAGCAAGGATGAAAATGAGTCCTACAGAGGACTGGAGAAAACTCTACACACAGCCAATGTCAGGCCTGTGTGCATCCAGTGAATAAAGATGCTGAAACAAGAACTACAGTTCATTGCTTTGCAAATATTTGCAAACACTGTAGGATGCACAACAGCTGAGGGATTATTTGCAGGAACAATGGAAAGTGTTTCTGCTAGGCAGTTTAGCCTGGAGAAAAGGAGGCCCAAGGGAGACCTTATCACTCTCTACAACTCCCTGACAGAACGGAGTAGCCAGGTTGGGCTGGGCTCTTCACCCAGGCAGGAAATGGCAGGAAAAGAGGACATGGCCTCAAGTTGCACCAGGGGAGGTTCCGGTTCGACATCAGAAGGAATTTTTTCACAGAAAGGGTTGTTAAACATTGGAACTGTCAGAGAAATAGGTGACTCATCACCCCTGGAGGTGTTCAAGACTGGACATGGCACTTAGTGCTATGGTCTAGTTGACGAGGTGATGATTGGTCAAATTTTGGACTTGATAATCTTGGACCCTTTTCCAATATCAATGATTATGTGACTCTGTGATCATAGGAATATTAAAATTTAAAAAATGAAGCATTCACTGATTTATGCTGAGCACAGAAAAAGGCATACGGTGCCAAAAGTGATACTAAGTGATGCTTACAAATAATTTATTTTTATTGCAGGGTTGCAAGATAAAACAAACATTGTCTTGTTTCTCTGAAATATAGGCAAGGGGACAAAAACCCTGAAGAGGCATTAAATTGGAACCACTGTGAGAGAAGCTGAACATTACCAGGCACAAGTGTATCTGTCTGCTCCTTCTGATCAGAAGGTGCTCTTCTGGAGGGGCAGTTTATACTTTTCAGGACACAGGTGAATTTTCAAAGGACTAATACCAGACAAACTATAATCCTATTACAAGTTCATAATTTATGCCTTTATAAATCTTCTTCTGCTTAATTTTACTTTTTCTAAGAAAGATGACATCAAAAGAGAATAGTTCCTAATTCTGGGAATGGGCCATATAAGCTCCAATCCCAAGTAACCTTCAACTTAATTTATCCTATATTTCTACACTACTTACAAGGGAAAAATTACTGGGGAGTTATCTTGTTCCACTTTTGCTGCCTAAATTATTGCCAGGGCTCTGAAACCAGAGCACAAGTCATGTTTTTTCAATCTTTTTGGAAAACACCTTTTCAAGGAACTACCACTTGGGAATTTTTATTTCACTCAGTGTCATGGGTAAGCAAAGCATAGTCCCGGAAGTGATGTTCTTGCAAAGGGGTACTTACAGCTCCTCTATGACCTGGCAGAACCTATCAGCTGGCCAGTTTGATTATGGACAATTTTTTAAGCCACTTAAATTCTGACCGCCTCTGTGATCCACATTTAAGAACAGACACAGCCCGGGCAGAGCCCTCTCTTGTTTCCAGTGCTGGGACAGGTGGCTGCGGGCCCCGTGTGGGGGCCAGCGGGCCCGGCCCAGGCCCTGCTCGGGCCAGGCCAGGCCAGGCCACAGCCATCCTGGAGCCGATGGGCCCTGTTCCACCTGCAGAACCCCCCACAGCCCTGCTATGGGCAGACGGACTGGCCTGGCTCCCCCCCCCTCCAGTGTAGCCAAGATTCAGCTAAAGCTGCACCGTGGTCCAGCAAAAGATCATCTGACCAACAGCGATAAGCGACATTCCAGCTGCAAGGCCTAGGTGAGATTAACCCTTTTAGTACTGTGAAGAGCTGAAAACCTGAGGGAGAAGAAAGAGGAGATGCTTAAAGCTGAAATTCTGTTGTAAAGCTACGATGCATCAGAGTACCCGTTGTAATTTCATGAAGGCGGGGGGGTGGAGCGTTCAACTTGTACTTGTGAGCAAAAGCACCTGCGCTGAGATAGGCAGATGCTGACGCAGCTGTAATTTGATGAGAAGTTTGAACAGGGAGAGATGGAAGCGATGAGGACTCTTGCTCCAAATGGAAGAGAAGATGTCTGTTCCTAGACATGCCCCCAGAGATAGCCCTAAAGATGAGGATGAGGAGGACCCTTTGCTCCCACAGAAGGAGAAGGGCCTCTCTTCTTAGAGGTGAAATGCTGCCAGAGATGGGTGAAGAGAACTTTTGTTTCTGAACAGCTCAACCTTAAAATTGTACCCCAGTAATTCAAGAGTGGACCCTCGAAAGCAGTTGTGGGAAAAGCTGCAAGTCATGGGAAGGGACTCACATGCGAGCAGAGAACCAACCTGGGCGGCTGGCTCGTTGTGATAATGTTTTCATAGCAAGGGCAAGAGAGACTCCTCTTTCTAAATGGACTGAACAAGGTTATTATGGAAGTGGTAAACAGACTGAACATCTCAAGTGCTGTCTTTTTACATTGTCAGTGGGAGAAGGGAGAAAGGTGGGGGGAAGGAGAAGTGTTCTGAAGGTGTGGTATGATTTTTTTCCCCCCTCTTTCTTCTTTTAGGTCTGCTAATAAACTTCTTTATATTCTTTCAAGTTTTGTGCCTCCTTTGCTTTCCTCCTAATTCTTATCTCACAGAAGGTAAACAGTAATGAGTATCTTGGACCAAACCACTACACTGAGGAACTTAACTTGATAGGATGGATTGAACATGATGAATACAGAAATAACCTGCTTTCCTGTCTGGAAAATGTAGTGAAAACATAGCAACTGGTAGCTTTAAAAATGTGAATGATACTGAGATGCCAGTTCTAAAACTATCAAACCCATAACTGAATAAACATGTTTAAATACTGTGTAGTGGAAATTAGATACCACAGGAGAGAAATGAAGCCAGCAAGTTATTTCTCTGTGATGTAGCTAACCATAATACCTTAAAAGCATTGATGTGTAAAACTGTTCAGCATTCATGGGTTTTAAGTCTTAATAGACAGCTTGGGGTTTTAACTCTGCTGAGGTTCTGTAGCAGAAAGCACAGAATTAAACTGGCTGAAAAAAATTCAGGGGGCAGTTTGGAGCCAATGCCTTAATAAAATAGGGTTAGCATTGTGGATTGGTGGCTTTTATTTCAGTGGGTGTGAGCAAAACCAAAATACCACTTGCCCAAAGAAAGGAGGTGGTTTTGGCCTTCGTTCATTTATATAAAAACTGTATAACTTCATCTGTGACAGGCCAGCCTTTGCTGAAACTTCCCATAAACTGATTAGTGCCATGGTCTAGAGGCACCTGGCAGACTGAAAATACAGAGATAATTTTTTCTTCAGCTACAAATGGATGCAAATTGAATGTTAAACTGGAAGAGTCACTGGGGACTTGCAGAGTGAAAAATAGATAAGAGAAACTAAAATAAAAGTGTCTGACAGGATTTTTCATTTCTGAGAGCCAGCAGTACTTCATGATGGGCAACAAAGGAACAGATGTGTTGTAATAGGTTGCTTCATGGTTGCAAGACATTAATCTCTTGGCTGGACACACTAGTGAGGAGCTGGCAGCATTTCTTGTGAAGTTAAGAAAGAAGAGTCAAAAGCAGCATTGAATTAAAGTGGCAGCAAGCACTGGGACATCATAGCTAATGGTCTGGCCAGAGCTGTGGGCATTGGTAGGTGCAGCCAGCACACACCCCGTAAACTGCCTGAACGCCACGGGGAGCATTTCGACATGGAAAGGTGTTCCATTGAAGCATCACTAACTTTGGGCTTGGAAAAATGGGGCAAGTCTCCAGTCTACAAAGACTAAGCTTCTCCTACAGAAAATGTGTGCCGGTAAAGTTGCAGCTCTTTGGCTGAGCGCTGGACTTAGGGTGCAGAGCTGAGCTCACAGAGGTCTACACTCTAAGAGCATGGGACAACTCAGGATAGCATAAACCCAGACACATCTGCCCACAGCTGCAGCCACAGGTGACTGCCTGAGACCCTTGTGTTCATGCATAAGTTTGTAGGCCTTTTTTCAACCTAGCTAAAATATAATTAAAATAACAACACTAAAATGCATTTAGAAAACAGCAAAACATAAAGGCAAAACCCTCTCATAATAGTAAATTATCATAGGTTGGTTTGGAATTTAAAGATCATCTACTTCCAACCCATGAGAAAGTATTTGTTTTCATAGGTTTGTTGTTTTTTTCCAAGTTAAATGTGGCCATGGGGACATAATTGCCAATATACAGATATGTATTTTATTAAGGTGTTATTAGTTTAAATTTGACCACTTTTTATCAAATTTATAACCACACAGATATAGTTCATATTTTATTTACAGAAACATATTGATTTTGCTGGTTCTTAAAAGGCACTTGGAAGACATGGTAATGGATTGGGAGCTGCTTTTTCTTTCAGATCAATTAGCATGAATTTCATGGACTGTATAAAATGGACACATTTACAAAGCTCAGCATATTCCTATGGCTTCTCATGCAGCACCAGCAGCACCCAAGCCACTTAGCACTAGTGACACAGTTGCTGGCAATGCTCATGAAGAAGTGAACGATCAAGCACGGGCTTTTGGCAGGCTCTGACACAGTCTAACTGAATTAATTCTGCTGATTATACCCCCTGCAGTATTTACTTGATGAAATACAAGCACTGAGAGCTGCTGCACGTATCCCTCTTCCAAAGGCGGTGCTCACTGGAATGTTTGTTCGGGTTCAGCCATTGCCATAGGTCAGCCAGCACTGCAGAGGTGGGGATTAATTTGCCTAATTGTTCTTCCTCGTTTTCTCCAGCCTTACCTATACTCTGTGCAAAAACTGGCTGAATTATTCTTGTGAAATACTAGCTAAGAAGTTTATATCCCTTTATTTTACTGTTGTTTACCAGATTGTCCAACCAGATTGGTTCACACAAATCAATTGCATCTTTTGTTTGTTCATTGGATATGATTAGTTATATCCAGTTATCAGTTAATATCCATGACCTTTATGATGATTTTGTGTTACTTTGTGTCTTGTGATTGATCATTAAAATTGCATCATAAAATCTTGGATGCTTGGCTAACAGACTTTAATAAACTTCTGACCAAAATGATAAAAAATGAGATTTTTACAATTGAGTTACTCAATTTGAGGGCTGCTAAACATTTTTAAACATTGATCACAGCAAAACTTTTGACAATTGGGTATTTTCAGAACTTTCTGATATTCTCAGATTTTTGAATGACATTAAAAATACAAGACAGATGTTTTTCTTCATTAAAAAAAAAGAAAATAAACCCACCAGTGCTAAAAATTCTCATTCAGAAGGGAAACCCTGCTGCTTCATGCAAATTGTGGTTCATTCTGCTGCCTGTTCTATGAAGTGATCACCTCAAACTGTATCTCTTTTCATACACTATGAACAGGACTTGAACATCAGCTCAGCAAATGGTAAGAGTCCAATATTTGATAGGAAGCAAGAGATAGACAGGGAGTCCAGTACAAAAAAGGAAAACGGCAATATTGGGAAAACAAACAGGAACAGTTAAAGCAGAACTTTCTAAAATAAATTCAGTATTTACATTTTAGCATTTCCTAAACTGTCAATATTTTATTATTACTTTCTATTTTTGAGCAGCTTTGAGATTAATATTAGTTGCATATTTTGCTTTCGTAATCCTTTGACTGGCATTTGGCAAATGAGGTGATTTAATTTTAATAGTGCTTATTGATTACAAGTCAGACCTGAGAATAAAAAAAGAAGATCTAAGTCTTCTTGGATATGTATAAATTTCTTGAAATAGAGGCTGACAGATTAATGTTGTGCTGCCACACCTGTGTGTTTTACATTCACTTGGACAATCTTCAGGTGCGTATTGCTGGGGCATTTAAGCCACATTCACAACCTTCTCAGGGTAGCACAGAATTTCTCATCCCACCTGTCTGCTGCTTCAATCTGTGTTGGCATCTGACAACTGCACAAACAGAGTTATGAATGCAGAATCATGGAATCATAGAGTCATGGAACTGGGCTGGAAGGGACCTTAAAGATCACCGCAGCAGAAAACAGACAGGGATGCCCTGTCTACCCTCCCTTTCCCTGGGCAGGAAATCCTCCACTCCTCTCAGCAGGGAAGGGTCTTGGCACATTCATGGCTCCCCCAACAAGTTCATTTACACTGAAGACATTGCAAACCCCTCCTGTAAAGTGTTAGGACCAGACTGGAAATAGCATAGGCGGGCAAAAGGGGCCAGGGACTTTTTTGCCACCACTCCAGGGAGAGTGTAGCTCTTACTGTTGTCATGCCCAGTTAGCTGAACCACATCAAGAACAGCATATTTGCTGCAAATCTCTTAGAATTATGGAATCATGCAATGCTCTGTGTTGAAAGGGACCTTATGGGTCATCTGGTTCCAGCCTCCTGCCATGGGCAGGGACACCTTCTTCTAGACCAGGTTGTTCAGAGCTCCACCCAACCTGACCTTGAACACTTGCAGGGATGGAGAGTCCGCAGCTTCTCTGGGCAATGTGTGCCAGGGTCTCACCATCCTCCCAGCAAGGAAATTCTTTGTAACATCTGCTCTAAACCCACTCTCTGTTAGTTTGAAGCCATTCCCCCTTGTCCTGTTACTCCATGCCCTTGTAAATAGTCTCTCTCCATTTTTCCTTGTGGGTTCCCTTCAGGGCCACAGTCAGGTCATCCTGAAGCTTTTTCTTTTCCAGGCTGAACAATCCCAATTCTCTCAGCCTTTCCTCACAGGAGAGGTGCTCCAGTCCTTTGTTCATCTTGGTGGCTTGTAAGTTTAATATCATATTTAAATAATATTTATGGCATATTGTTTAATTACTGTTATTTTACAGGTTTATCTTTTCTGAGAAACAACAGAGTGGAAAAATGTGATAATCTATTTTCCTAACATTTTTTTGTCTATAAAAGAGATTTAAAATTGCTCATATGTCAAAGTGATGCTTTATTCATTATTATTTTTTAACATTTTCAAATCAAATTATATAGAGGCCTATTTAGTCTTGATTTCATCAGATCAAGAGGATGAGTGCTTTTGAAGAGAAGATAGTCCTAAAATGTGCTTGTTTGTCCCAATTATATTCATGTGCATTTGGTTTTTCAAATTGTGCATGAACAAAATGCAGAATTGTTGCTATCTGACCTCAAACAAATTTCATAGAATGAAGAGATAATTTATTAGCATTCTGAGGTACTAACAATCTCTGACATATGGCTTTTTAAGGTACATCTACCACAATTCTGCTGAGCATAACTAAGATTTTCAAGGGTGTGAATTTGGCAAAAAATATTTTAAATCCAAATTTTACTTTATCCTGTAAAACACCTAAAGGTGTTTTCCTTTCCTTCTTTCTCATCTCAGTCACATGATCTTAGCAATCCATTTTTGCAAGTCTTTCTCAAGAAATATTCTCAGCCTGAACATATATGAGCTACACATTAGAGTAATGGTGTGATGGGAAGCACTGAATTAGAAATTAAGGAGGTTGAGATGAATATATTTCCTTAGAATTTATCAAAGCTTAGCACTCCTAAACCTGAGAGAATTTTTACCCTTAATTTTTGTGATCGGTCTCTCCCCTTGCTTTGCCCAAGCAGTGCACTATGCCTGCTAATGAAATACTGTGTACTGAAAAAGCTGTCAAATAAACATTTCTCTGCTGAAATTCTGTTGATTAGTTTGGCAAAAATACTTCCTTTATATGGAAATACACTTAGAATACTTTGTCTGAGACAAATCAAACAAGACTTCTTGTACTTTTTGCCATTTGGCTGGTGAAGAAAAATCTTCAGATTTAAGTAGGAGAGACCTTTGTGTCTAGTTTGCTATTTCATCTATTTTAGTTTCACTGACTTAAAAGTCAACCTTTTTGAAGGACTGGTGGTTTGTTTAGCTTTTTCAAACCAGATTTGATACTTTAAAAGGCACCAGATATGTCTGAAAAAAGACATTCTTATGGAGGGTGGCATTAAAAAGTCAGTAAATTTAGTTTCCTTTATAGTGTCATGTATTTTCACAGTGAGCAATATTTATTGGTTTTATACAGAAGTTTTTTGAGAAAGGAAAAGAAAAATTTTGAAAGACCCTTGATCTTTTGTCTCATGGACTTATAGACAAGATAGCAGGTGTCTAACAAAAGGTCCTAGTAAAATGGTGGAAGTGCAACTGGACAGCATGCTGTATGTAATAATATCTTTTCTATAATTATAATAATATTGGAGGACAATAATGAGTTTCATATACTAATTTTATTCTTGTCCAAAAGCAAAGCTCCTCTGATAATAAATTAGCAAAAGCTCACTGCAGTTAAAAAGTAACTGGGTATTACAGGATTTGCTGGTTTTTTTCTTCTGTTCTACTCTCTTACATTATTTCAGTTGGTATGACAGAGGATTAGCAGAAGAATTCCTAAGAAAACACTTAAGCTTTCTCTATCTACTTCAAGTTTCACAATGCTGAATTTTTAAGGAGATTATTTCATATTAGTGGAATAAATATTATTCAGATTTATATTGTAATTTAACTAGTTTATGCATGCGGGGAAATATCTAATATTAAAATACTGAAAGCTGGTTCTTATGATAGCAGTGGGGCAAAGAGAAGGATGGAAAGATATTGCTTATAATGACTTAAAGAAAGCTTTTTGGATGTTTAGATATTCTTTGTCCTGGTCCTTGTATTATGATTAAGTTAAGTCTCTCTGAAGTGGTTCTTAGGAAGAACCACTTTTAAAGTGGAGTTGATTTGTCACACCAATTGCCACACAATGTCTTGCATGTGATTTTTTTTGCTTTTAAATTCTGTCCAAATCTGTCCAAAATGTGGGTGCAATAATGATAGCTAAAAAGGAAAGTATTTTAGTGAGAACAGCAGATCAGAGTAATTTTTTGCCCTTGAAATGTAGAGAAATCACAATACTTATTCACTTCCCCTATAACCTTTCTTCCAGAAGAGATTGGTGCATGTTTATAGGTCTATCATTAATGTACTGCTCTAATTTATGTCCCTCATCTTCTCTCCCATTTTGCACCACAAGTTTGCTTAGGAGAGCTATAAAATTGATATTTGCATTGTTTTGAGGTGCTGAGTTAACCCACTCTGAAGAGTCTCTGGATCCCATGATTCAAGTTTGGATAGCACAGCACAGCTGTCAATCTTAGACTGACAGCTTAATTTGCTGTTTTAAGGTCAACTGCTTCTTAACCTGCAGAAACCCCCCCACCCAAGATTTTTGTTATTTCACTCCATTTATATTGTTCAGTCTCAGACTGTTCTACTTGACACAGGCCAACCTAAGCCCTGCTCAGTGACTGTGGAATAGTCCCTACTGATGAAAACTGAGACATTTTTGTCAGGTGAAAGGATCTCTTTGTTTGTTATGTATTTGGGCAGAAAAAAATCATACCTTCTTTGTAGATACTGCTCTTCTCTCAGTGCTTCACTTGGTTAGAAAGTGCTGGAATGCAGACAGGTTTGTTTTTATAAACTTTATTCCTCTCTGGCTACTCCCACACTGGGGCCCAAAAACATGTTTAGCCCCATCTTGCTGGAAGCCAGAGAAGTCAACCAGTGTGATTCCTGATGATCCAGGAAGTGAGGCAGAAGGCACACACTCTTCCCTGCCTGCACTCCTTGATGGATTGCTGCATCCCAGGAGAGAGTGTGTACATATACAACTCTTTTGGTTTTGTGGCCTTGTTTTGTGCTCTTCCTGTTCTCTGACTTGTGACTTGAAGCGGGCACTGGCTAGAAAACAGAACTCCTGCTCTTCTATGAATCTACCTATAATTCTATCCAAAATAAGAAATTCAAAATACTCTTGTCATCCTGCTTTCCACCCAAATACCTGTGATCTCAAGCTGAACTTCAAAGTACTTCCAGGGGTCCAAAGAAGCATATATCATGCATTTTGTTTTCATCTAAAATCTGTGCCAATTCCTCCCAGCTCCTAAACAGCAGGAAACTAACGGAGCATGAGAAGGTGGAAAGAGATATCTGAAGAGAACCTCTCTCCTCCAAAGGGGTCTGGCAGCCCAAGCCCTCAGAACCATTGGAGAAAAACTGCACCTGAATTTTCACTGTCAGATCCTGAACTCAAAGACCTGGGCCCAGATTTTCAGAAGTATTCAATAACTCTGAAAGTGCTAGAGAGGGCCTGGATTTCTACAAAGTGCTGAGTGCTATTCCTCTGAAAATCAATTGCCTCTACAGCGCTTCAAGCCAGGCATATAAAACATAAGAACTCCAAATCACTAGTTGGTCTTAAAAAGTCTTGGCTCTGAAGCCTGCCAAGTCAGCACCTTCTTTGCCTACTTGTAAAGGCAGCCAAAGAAAGGAAATAGATGAGCCATCAGCTCTGAGCATAATTTCTACTGATTCAGTTCTTAGTTCATGAGTTAGCTGGAAGGAAAAAAGGGAAGCATATGAAGAGAATGTTGTAGTTCTCTTAAGATGATATCCAAATGCCTTTAAAACAATAAATAAAGCACTCGTTGGTGGAGTAGTTACCCTTTCCGTACACTTAGAGGGAAAATGAATTAATTAAATTTTAATTACTAAACACATAAAACTACTATATTAATTAAGTGGTTTCCACTTGCAGTAAATGATGCATCAGCATTTTTTTCCTATATCTTATTTCACTGATGACAGCCAGTAATGGGCTTTCAGGCTCAATGCGGGCTTCAAGCACTGGGAGCAGCAGGTTGGGAGAAGCAGCCAAGAAATCTTTAGACATTAAAAAGCAGAGCTCTGCCACTAATTACATTAAAAGTCAAGTCTGCAATTGCAAGTAGATGGTCCAGGCAGCAAAGTGAATGTGGCAAAACCACAACCCAAGACACTGGGTACTGAGCCGCTGCTATAAGCCAGAACATAGTCCCAGTCCTTCTTGGACTAAAGCAGGTGCACCAAATCGAAATTGTAGTGTCTAGCTGACAGGAGTTTGATGGAGGATTAGCTTGCTCAGGCTCAGAGAGAAAAAGGAAGTGATACAAGCTGGAAGCAAAACCCAAAGGACCCGCTGCTTTGCCTGTTGGAACATTCCCACCTCTGCACAGACAAAGACTTCTTGGTAACTGCTTCTTCTGGTTTGCCAGAGGATGGTGGATTTCCCTGGTTACATTGTAGCTGCAGTTCACAAAGGAGTTCTCTCTCTCTCTAATGTGTGGTACAACCACTTTTTAAAACTTTCATGTACATACCCATCAGAGAAATTTTACTTTGGCAAGGAATCTTGCTTTTGTTTTTTTCCCCCTACACCTTTTTTCTTTATCTGCAGCCCAAGGAAAGCCTTAAAAGATGTTCTCCAGTAAACTCACTAGCTGACACTGAACTCAAAAATCAAGTGGAATTCTTTCCCAACTTCTCTCCACAAAGATTTGGAGTTACCCAGGCAGAGTGGAAGCAAACTCCTGACCACGCAGATATGTGTCAGTTCAATTGCTATACCTCAGCCTGGAGAACATCAGAACATCACAGAGCTCCCTCAGCTTCTGCTTGGTCCTGAATGCTGCTCCAAATCACAGCTTTACTCCCTACATCTCTAGAGAGTTTGGGCTTTCAACCTTTCATTTTATGTCTAGTCTGTCTGTCAGAGTTACCAGGAACCCCAGCAATGAGCCAGTCCTTTTTCTGTGCTTGAGTGCTGACACATGGGGACTTCTTGAATTTCTTTATTCTCCTTCCTTGCTGTTTCACCAGAATTTAGGATCACTGGGGAATTCTGACCTGAGAGTTCCAACTTTTCCTCATTTGTCCACAAGTAGAGTCTTTTCCAGGCAAATGGGTCTGCTGGGCAGACACTTGTTCAGACACTTGGGACTGAGATCCACAGCAGCAGGATGACTGAGTAAGGAGACATCTAATTAAATTAAACAGTAATGCTTGGAAGGAGGAGTACTTGAACACCAATTCCATTTGAGGGGCATGTGACTTGGAGCTCCTGGATCATAAATACATCTGCAGCTGGTGACAGCACTTACTGTGACTATTTTTTACAAAATATCTTAGTCATTGGCATATTTATTCCTTTGCCAGAGGTAATTTAAACCTACAGATTTCATGAGAGTAGTGTGGACAATACCAAAACAGTAGCTCTGTGGGGTCACTCTGTCAGTTGTTGTTGCTTATTGATCTGCTGTCTGGTTTGCTGGTTGAATTTTTTTGTTGCACTGTCCAAAATCTGATAATAAATTTTCTGGAAACAGGGAAAAAATCAAAACTGATCATAACTGCAGCTCCATGGTACAAACAGCTCCTGCAAGGCAGCAGGCAACTGGGTTCTGGCCATCATTACTCTGGTGGGGGGGATGTTTTTGCAGAAACAGAAATCAGATTTTTTGAGTATTGCCCAGGGATGTCAATCAGACCACAGTAAAATATAAATTCTGTATTACCTTTGTTCCTTCAACAGCTCATCCAACAATGGTCCCAGCATGTTTTTCTTTTCTCTTCTCTGTGGCTACTTCTTAAAGTAATTCAGACAGTGAATATCTAGACTGACTGAGCTAATAGCTTTCTCTCTCTCTGCATTCTACTGTCTGACATGTGCCAGAAACCCCTCAATTAAATATAAAAGCTGAAGTATATAATTATGTTAAAACAACAAAGCACATTTTATGTGGATAGGGAGATCAATTTATTTAATAGTAAACAGAAATTTTATCTTTAGCTCATGGTCTTGATTTTATAAAATGTAATTTTGGAATGAAAGGACATTTCCTGAGTTTTCTTCAAAAACCTCAAAAGTTTCAAAGCTTATTTTTTTTTCCACAAAGAAGGCAAAACTTTAATATGATAAAAAAAAAAATCTAAGAACGAAACCAGTTCTATCCTCACAATATGGATCCAATATATGGCACAAGGTTTGTAATCAGCTTTCTCAGGAAGGGGAAATACAAACATCAAGTCAATGATCTGCAGAAGCTTGTGAAAGCAGTAGCATGATGTGATCCAATCTCCAGTTCACACAATAACCACTGCACCAGGATAGGCTGGGGTCTGCCTCAGCAAATCCTGTGGATGGTCACCTGCTCCTTGTGGCAATGGCCAATCCCGACTCACCACCTTGTCCTTGGATCAAAACCTGTGCCCACATGGCCTGCTGGGGTGTGTGGCTGTGTATAGGGTCTCAGAACAGGTGGCGCAAACCTGAATATTTGGTCACATGCCAAATTTACTTCCAGTCATGCAATACCTTCAACAACAGGTGAGGAACACGTGGTTGCCCTCAGCAAAGATCCCAGATACCTGTACCCTGCTGAGGTTTAGCTGTCACTCAAAAAAGTCCCCAAGGCTTTAAAATATCCAGTGCACTCTCAGAGCTGCTCCAGAGCTCTCACCCTACACTCAGCACAGCTTTCTGAGGAGCTCTTGCAGCCTGCTCAGTGCATCACATCAGGCACTGTTTTACCTCCCTTTCCTCTTGTAGTTGAAATATGTGCTCAGTAAGACACTGGCAATGATCTGCTGCTAGGTTGCCTTCCTGCTTTCCCCTACACCTTCCAGAAAAGTGAGAAATATGTGTATGGCCTCTGAAAAAAACCACCATCAAGCACAGGATAGGAATCAGACCTTTTATAGACAAAAGCTTCTACAATGCACTTGTATCGGTGTAGCTGTAAAAGTCTGAAAGGATTCCAGCTGATGGTAGAGATGAAAGTACAACAGCTGGGGCAACTGATACACCTGCTGCCATGTGAACACCTCATCATCACACCACCCTTTGCTGCATGTTTTTCTGGCATAAGAGGGATAATAATAAAACAGAGCTTCTGCTAACATCCAACTCACTAGAAATGAGACTACAATTAGTGTGGGACTTCTGAAGGGAAACTGGATTTGAAAGGAAATCTGGGAACAGGCCAAAGATATGTTAAGATAATGTATTGTGAGAAGAAAGTGGTAATCTTTCTAACACACTCATTACCCTATTCTGTCATATTCAGCAAAGGTGAAGAGACTTGTCCATCTCTAATCAATACCATCCCTCTCACTGGCTTGAATGAATTGGACTATACTTAGAATTTCTGTATGGGGCCCACACTATCTTTTTTCAGAAACACCATCTCCTATATCAACAAGCAACATGTCAATTGAAAGCACAGATGTGATAAACCTCTTTGTCTGGTGTGCCTGGCAATGTTCCAGGTGAATAATACACTAAATAGGGTGCTGCTTTGTTCTCAGGAGTCTGTGACCACAAAGGTCCTGGGGGGAAGAAGAACATTATCAGCTTAACAATTGATCCTTATCTCTGATGAAGCTGCTACTAGAATTTTTAGGTCACATTTTCAAGTGCTTTTCCTTTTAGATGAAGCACAAAGTATTAAAATACACATAAAGGAGTTAACTTGTTTCCGTGCCTCACTTTAAACAATGGGCAAATCCTGCTCCTCTATTCCTGGAATTCCTGTGTTTTTAACCTAGTCTATACCTGGTCCTTACTTGCTTTTGCTTGTCATTAGGACTCAATGGAGAAATCAAATGGAACTGATGACTAAATCCCTGAAATGGTCTTCCAGAAGAAACAGCTTCTTAAAGAGACTGTACACAGAGTGTGACCATCACTGTTGGGCAAAATGAGCTAGAATTAGGGAGTGTTGTCTTAATTCTGTAAAAAAGGGGCATCAGCTGCACCTCAGTGCTCTTCACTAACAGAGGTATGCCAGGGAATTCCCAGAGAAATTGAGATGTGAATTCTCCAGCAGGATATAGATTGACATTGCTCAGCTGGTTTGAATTTGCAGACAAGATGGGGAACCAACATCCTGCAGAGGTGCACATGGGTAGGTGTTTCATTCTTTCTTCCTGCCTCTGAGAGGTGCAGCAAGTCCTGTGCTTTCCCTGGTGGGCTCACGGGAGCTATGAAGGAGAATGTAGTGCCTTAGAATCTACTTTCAGTGCATTGAATTCCTTTCTCACTTAGGAAACCCAAGTCACTGGCACAGGTGAGTGTCTTTCAGGACGTAAGATATCCTCAACCATCTTAACTTCTCCTGCAGGCAATATTTTCCAACCAGTTATCAATTTCTTCCTTCAGGACTGGAAATCACTGGCAGTATATGAAGCTTCAGCCAGTCCAATAGCTTCTGAGGAATCACTCACTAAGTATTCCACTGTACCTGCAGGATTACCTCACATAATATAAGATGCAGAGCAGGTCCAACAGCCTTAAACACATTTCAGTTCAATGATGTCTCACCTTCAGCATGACTCTGTAGTGGGCATCATTCTTGTGGAATGCAACTACAACTTTATTTCTAGCCTGTGCAAGGAGTTAGGGCTTTGTGGGCTTGCAGAGAAGATAAATGTGATCTATTCAAATAGTAGTGGAAATAAACCCCTGTTGATAAATTACAGGAGCCTTCAGACATGATTGTCCCAAGCTAGTGAACAAATTGACTTACAGCAATTTAGATAACAATGTCCACCTGGTTACGACCATGGTCTATGTCACTAGGGGAGGTCATGCTTCATGCTGAAGGTTATGTTAAGCTCTTCCATAATAAAAACACAGTGTCTTCATTACATGAAAACCATAAATACACTGCTGTTTTTCCTCAGTTTCCATGAATCACGAGCCCACCACACTGCATACAGAATGATCTCTTATATTCCCTCCTCAGAGAATGAAGCCAAAACATGGTTATCATATTCTGGATCTAATATTCCTTTGTTTGAAGTGAATTGCCTGGCTTGTATCAATTCCAGCATTCCATAGTAAGACCCAAACTTTGGCACCAGCTGAAATGGAAGCTGGAATCTGAAATCTGAACTAAACTAACCCAGGAGAGCCCAGTATTTCTATGTAATTTTTGTAGTTTCTATGTGTTTTTAATGGATTTTTTCTGTGTTTTGCCCATTTTAATCTTGAACCCATCTACAATTTTAAAAAACAAGTTCTTCAAAGACAAAGCCATCCACAAACATACCAGTCACTGAACAAAGAAAATCTCCTTTCATTTTGAACACACTGAAACTAAAAATGGCTTCATAGCAATGCTCCTATACCTGATGAAGCTTTCTAAATATGACTTGGTCCCTCTATAATCTAAATTTCTTTTTCTTCCTTGTCACACCTGTCAGCATAATGGGTTTATTTGTAATATATTTTAAAAGTTCCTTCCTCAGGGGATTTTTTCTTTTTAGAGGCTCCATTCCTATTTTTTTTTAGAGGACTATGATTGGGTAGAAACACCTGAGCAGAGAGTGAAACACTGAACATCTTTAATGTGATTGCAGCCACAAGAACGATACTTCAGTCACCTCTGTGACTCACTGCTTTTTGTAAAGGCATGAATGATTTGAATATACAGTTGGCTGAGCTTTAAACTGATCAGCTTGTGGGGTACATATGTATACAGGAGAAAAATTATCCTTTGGAATAGTATGACTGAAAGGGAAGGAGTGAAACTGTACCAATTTACATACGATGAATACCTGATTTATGCACAGTACTTGGATCAAAACCAGCTTTGATTTCAGCCTAGACAGGAAATTGATTTGCATCAGTTTTACATATGTTGGAATTTGACTCTACTTGTTTTCTGCTGGAAAATTTCAATGCTCATTCACCATGATGCTGCACTAGGTATACTTACTAACAATGTTGCAGAATGTTTTTAAATGCTACAAATACAAAAGCTAGTTTTACTCTTATATAGGAGATCCCATAATGCAAAGTGCATCCCTGAATCTAGCCCTTTCAGCTATTTCGTTTTACTTTGACTGCATTATTCTTGTATTAAACCCCAAAATTTTAGTAAAAGCAAAATGCTGTGAGAATGTTTTCAGATTCTAATTTGATAACAGATGTTCAAACAAATATTTTCAAATACACAAAATTGTATTAAACAGCATCTTCTTTTTAGTTACACTTTTAATATGGTGCAAAATTTGTTTTGGTACCTGAAACTGTTGCCAGTAGTACTCTGAACTTAAAACCCCACAGTCTTAGAGTTTCCAGTTCTGTAATGATCAATCAATAAACCTCTTGTTTGAGGCAGCAACGACTTTTAAATAGATGTGTGCACAATGTAGCCCTGATATCTTATTAAAATGTCTAGGTTCAGCTGAATAACTTTTATGATAACATATTCCCATCTTCTTGGATTCTGCATTCTGGGTGTAGCAGAGCTACAACTCTATCTCTCTCTGTGAGGTTTAAACTAAAAGAAAACTCTAGGAAGTTAGGCCTCTCCAGTTTTCCACTAAGCCCCACCTGCTTTCTTCCATTTACTTAGTGTCTGCAAAGTAACTAGAAGTGATCATTTGAAACTAACAGGCATGGCACTGTCAGCTGCTGATGATGAGGCATTTCCCCAGTGCTGTTATCTGAGTTTCAGGGGAAAAAGAAGATATTTTTGTGCCTATTTTCCTCTAGTACAATATACTGCAATTTTTTTGAGTCTGGGAACTGCAGCATACAACTTTGTTCCTTAAGTTCCTTAAATTAATTTTAAAAGCAATTTTCCGGGTTTAGATGGGACCTTCCCTTTGATACTATCACTTCCTCACTGAAAAGACTGATTTTCATTTATATCTATTTTAACCTCACTACTGACCCTGATATTAGATGATGCTTTGTGAAAAGATCATTCTATATTAACTTGTTGCAGGAAACTTCGGGGAATCTGGTGCTCAGAACTGTGCTGTGTGAGACCTGGAATGGGATGAATGTTGGAAGCCCTGTGTTCTTAAAACACAGTGATGGGAACAGGACTCTGAGCTAGAGCTTTGGCCACTTATAGCAATCACTGCAGAAATGCATACAATATGTTCTCAGGGATTCTGCAGTCTTTCTTTGTACTCCCTCCTTTTCTGTATTTCCCCTTTGGTTTCTTTCCCTGCCTCGCTCTACACTATGGCAGCTTCTCTCGCCGAATCATCACTGACTCCTGCCAGGGAAGGAACAGTCAGCTCCTGCTGAGAGGAATCATCTCAGCCAGTGCACAAGGAAGGGACTGGGGGGAAGAGGCAGAGTTCCCCCTGTTCCCAAACACTCCCCTTCATGTACACACAGCAAGCAGAACAACACTGGGTCTGTCCAACACAGATGTATGGCTCTGCAGTTCCAAATTATATTCCTTGCCTGCCCTCTCTGCTGAGACCTCTGCACAAACAGTTTTTCTTTCAAATACAGATTCATCAATATTTAACAGCCAGGCTACTGCCAAAGCAAACCTTGAAATAAAGTTTAGCCAGATGATCCAATTGCCTTAAGTTAGCAGTGAGCTCAAACACACAGCTGTTCAAAAACTAAAAGGTATTTTCAGCAAGGCTGTAATTTAGGCAGCATTATCTTAAGGGATCTCTAAGCTCATGAGAAGCATGATTTGTGCTCATAGCACAAGGGATTTACATAGATAACACATAAATCTATTAGGAAGCAGCAATAGCTGCAGCACTCACAGCCAATCGAGCACTGCTGTAAAAGCTGGGTACCAGGGACCATAGTATTCACATTTTGACTGGGGAGGGGTGACTTCATGGGGAGAGGTGGAAAAAATATAAATCAGTCAGTTATTCTATGATCTGCTGAAGAAATTAGGGTACCAAGATGTGATAAAATTTCTTTTCTTCTTTTTCAGCTATCAAGGTTTTATTTCAATCTCTCGCAAGTTTGTGTGGTAATTAAGTTGAAGTAGAGCCTGGCACATCTAACTGGCAGAAACAGATTATTTGTTTGGAAGATGTATTCACAAAATCAATATGAGTCCATTTGTGAAAGTGGAGTAATTTAGAGAAACACCCACCATCCTCATTTCTGTTCTGCCTGTTTACTGAAAACAGTGTGAAAAGAATTGGAAAGGCAATGTACACTTAAACACCTACATTTAAGGACTTGCCAGACAAAAGATTGTGTAGTTATTATGCAAATTTTTTCCTGGATCCAATAACTTCCCTGTTGTATACCATAAAGGCTTCCAAGGAGTTTAAGCAAAAATAATTCTTGTGGAATCCTGTCATAAATCTCTGGATGAGTCAAAGTTGATTCTTTAAACTTACATTCCTCAAATTTTAGCTCTCTTTTTGGGGGACATTTGACTTCAAGTCTGATACCTAGTTCATCCTAGAAGTTTTCAGATCGGTGACTTATATATTAAAAAACCCTTTGTAAAAGCCACAAATATACAAACTCAAATTATCATTGTGTGACGTTTCATTCATATCTATAAATATGCTCTTGCACTAGGCATGGTCCTTGCCATTAGACAGGTCCAGCCTCATAATCTGTAGGGCACACAAGGATAAAGGCACAGCTATACCATCAAAAAAATTATTTGTGAATACTAGCACCTGGGAAAATTTGGCCACACGAAGCATTAGGTGAAGTCCTCCTGACAACACAAAACCTGGAGCTTTCAGTTGGTTTAACATCAGCTTGAAGAGAACAGGCATTTGCTCTACTATAATTAGTAGGTAAAGGTGTGCAGTAAAGGGTCTGAAGCTCAAGTCTGGTGAGGAGCAGCTGTGGGAGCTCGGGGTGTTTAGCTGGAGAAAACGAGGCTCAGCGAAGATATTATCACTCTCTACAACTACCAGATAGGAGGCTGGAGCCAGCACAAGAGGAAACAGCCTCAAGTTGCACCAGGGAAGGTTTAGATTGGATGTTAGCAAAAAATTTCTTCATTGAAAGCGCTGTCAAGCATTTGAACAGACTGGCCAGAGAATTTGTGGAGTCACCAGCCATGGATGTATTTAGATGTGCAGATGTGGCACTGAGGGACATGGTTTAGTGGTGGACTTGGCAGTGCTGGGTTAATGGTTTGACTCCATCTTAGAGTTCTTTTCCAATCTAAATGATTTTATGATTCTGATTCAAAGCTCTCAGGTATTTTTTGTTAACCATGGTTTAACTCTGCTGTTTCACAATAACTTATCTTCAGCTGTGAAATCATCTTAAGAAGCCTCTATTTTGAGGTTTTTTGCCTCATTTTCCTGTCCCTTCCCTGGCTGTGCACCCAGACAAGTGCATCGAGTGGCCATCATACAAATGCAACTGGTGAACTGACCTGAGCACTGAATCAAAAGTAACCTGTCCTGCTAAGTCAGTAATTTTTCACAGAGTTCTGTGAATCAGTTCATTCTGTGGACCTTAAAAGCTACAGTGGGACAACCCACAGCACAGGAGAGCAACGAGAGCACAGAGTCAAGGTGTGGATTTGTCCCTTTGCCCCAGCAGACACTTCGGCAGCACAGCAAGAAATGACCTGCCATGGTCATAATGCGGACATCCAGTGACTATAGGAGAACTCTGTTTTAAGGAATTCTTCAACCTTCCCGTGTTTGGCTTTATGGGCAGATTATCCCATTAAGGGTATAATCAGTTGGGGTAACAGGAATCCACCAGGGATAACGTACAGGCTTAGTAATTCCCTAGCACGCAGACAGCTTACTTTCTCTGTAGCAGCATAACCCTCCTGAGCTGTTTTTTTTTTGACTACATACCTCCCATGGTTTTGAAATACATTCCCTAAGCAAGTAGGTGTTTGAGCTATGAATGTTAGCTGCTTGCTACAACACCCATGTCAGAGGTTGTGAACAATTCCTGGGATGGAGCAGCCACAGCTTCTCTGGGAAACCTGTTCCAGTGTCTCACCAACCTCTCAGTAAAGGTTTTCTTCCTAACAACCAATCTAAACCTACTCTCTTTCTGTTTGAAGCCATTCCCCCTTGTCCTGTCACTACATGCTCTTGTCAATAGTCCATGAAAGGAGTTCTCAGCTGCTTTTTATTTTTGGACAGTTTAAATAAGGCAAGTGGAGCATGTAATGAAAGACCATAGGGAAAGAGTTAATGGTCACACATTTTATATGAACTCACATAAATGACCACATCAGGAATGAACCAGCTTTTTCTTTTAGGTTTTGAAGTTCAAAAGTTTTAAACTATTCTGAAGTGTACTGCCTCTATTCAAGTGAGCATGGAGACTTGGAAGCAGGGATATATGGGAAAACAAATCCTCTTGGATCTCTTTCAGCTACATACACTTTGTGTGGCACTTCAGCTCTCAGGACAACCTGGCCCTTGACAAAGTCCCACACTGATCTGAAGACTGAGAAGTTTTCCTAACTGCTTCTAAAACTGCGTGTAAAGCAATGGTAATAAGCTGTACATTTGTTCAAGTTCTTATCCCATATGGGCAGTAAATGAGACCATTCTTTCAGCCCCATCAGTAAGAGACAAATGATGTGGAAAACAATTTCTTGTGTGCCCTTCAAGAGTTGCCTGAGCTGTGACCTCTTCTCTTGCTATTCTATCTTGCAACTTCTAAATAAACCAAAGCTTTCCTAAGCAATTAACTTTACAGCACATTCTGTGCATTCTCCTTAACTTATCCCTCTGTGGAGCAAGTGCCTGCAATGGGATGTTCCAACTGAGAAAATCAGAGTGGAGCTGAACATCTCTGCTCTGAAATAATGTTTTACCTTCCTTTTTCATGTGGATGTGATTGAACTTGTGGAGCTTCATTTTATCATATTATGGAGAAATATTTTGGTTTAATCCTATTTAGTCCTTTACCTAAAAACATTAATTGTTATGATTCTGAAAAATTAATTTGATCTAGCTTTCATATTCATAAAGCATCTTTGGTAACGCAGCTGATCACAAATTATTCAGCTGCTGATCACAGATAACTGTAAGACAGTTCCTGCCACAGGAATAAAGCTTCAGTTTTCAATTTACACACACCTGACTTTTCCATGACTTTTCCTCTGATTTTTCTAATACTAAATATATGTTATTATCCTAGAGCAAAATAAACAATCATCCCACTAGGGTTAAGGACTGAAGTTGACTTTGTTCTTTGACAAAAGATATCTTCCAGGATCAAATGGATTCATCAGCAGTGCACAGATTTAGAGAAATCTAAACTGTAATTTTGACAAGGTAAAAACAGTGGAACTAAATCCAGGATGGTTTTGACCAAATATTTCATTTACATATTCTTTAGCTCTTTCAGAGCTCCACTCAGTAGTGCAAAGATGAGTGGTGTAGCTACTCAATAGAGTCCAAGATATTGCCTAATTTTGCATTTGATGCTCTGCTCTCCCATTGCTCTGTGAGGCACCTGTGGGCTACTCTCTCATCTTTCTGTCACTCAGCTTCTCCCTCCATTGTCTACATTTTGAAAAGATCACCTCCATTTTATGGATATTCTATATGTATGCACCTTGAATTTTGACCTTCATTCCTGCCTGATTGCTTTTAATCTATTTTATCACAGAAGTACAACTAATTTATTGTTAAATTACAGTGACTTTTTACTCCCTCATAAAGAACGGGATTATGAATGATACCTGGGTTCCCCAGTGGATTTTTGGAGAGATTTCTATGAAATAAGACTCAAAATTAAAGTAATGCTACTTTTGTTATTAATTCAGAATTATACTTCTTGTATATTAAAACAAGAGTTGCTATTACATAAAAATACTACCAAGCAAAAATGAATCTATTATTTGTTCAGAAATTAGCAAAAACTAAGTCATTAGTGTTCCAAAATCACAAATGAAACTCAAGATAAATGCAGGGATATGATTTAAATCTCATGGATTATTTGAGTAGGATTACTGGAATTTTTTAAAAAATTCCAATCCCATTATGCAGAAAGCCACTCTGAGCTACATAATGCAGTTGAAGGGATGTGATGGCCTTGTGGATGAGGAAGGTGTGATTAAGAGAAGAAGAGAGGCAGGATCTTTCCTGGGGGAAGAGGCAATAGATTAGCATGTGGTTTAGATGGTATAAAGTGGTTGAAAAAAAGTCTAGATGAGTAAAAATATCTGCCAGGGAAAAAGAAGAAATTAAAATTGTAGGAGTACTAGCTCATCTTTACCATGCATAGATGCTTTTCAAATCAATTAACTATCAGCAAAATAGTCCACAGAGATCTTTTATGAAAAATTGCAGATGAAGCCTCTTTTTCTTGTGCTGTGAGATCATTTACACAGAGAATGTCATTGGCCACTCAGAGAAGAACTAAATGAGCACGGTTCCTTCAGTTTTCTTTGCTAAAGTAAAATGGATGACTCCTGCATTCTGCTTTCAAACAGAAACATAGCAATAAACACACCTGAAAAATAATGACATTACCTTAGACTACTGCAAAAATACATTCTGATTAACTCAGGGCTTAAATGTAAAAAATATCTACTTCTATTGTAAATAAAATTGATGTATCAAAATAGATAAAGACTGAAAATTAATACCAAGAAATACCTTGGAATGAGTTGATCACAAGATTCCATGAAATCTAAACGGATCTGCAGGTTTAATGCAGCTTTAGCCAATGTCTTACTGGAATTGCAAAAAGTAACCATACTTTTGCTTTAAAATGTTAAGCTTGGACAGTGTTTGATTAATTCACGCCATAGCTATACTATTTTCACCTGTGGCTTCCTTAGATAAAAGGCAAAGATTCTATAATAGTACAGTGAGACTAAAAATCTAATCCTTGGCTTCCAAACTTGGGTATCTGTTATCAAGCATAAAGCCAAGTGAACTTATAATCTATGAACACCATAAGCTTTCTAAAGATGTGTTTAAATCTGTAATTAAAATTCAGCTTTACTAAGCTGAAGAGCTGAAAAAGAAGGCAGTGGACTTTAGGATTCCAAAGATTTACAGGGACATATATACGGAGCACAGAAGAGTTCAGAAACCTATTAATTGATACCAAATGGGACAGGGATAATCATCTAGTACAGACTGATGCTATCCAGAGGCACATGCTCCCTAAGCATCCTGCCATATTACTGTGGTCTTGGATTGACTGAACACCTATGGCTCACTGCTCTACTCATCCAGCTATATTGCTTCTGGCTCTGCTGGAGGATGGAAATTATCCCACCTCCTGCCATTTTAATTTCTGTCAAGTTGCCAGCCTCTTCTTCAGTGCATGGAATTGTTATCCCCATCTCTGCTGAAAGACAGTGAAACGAGGACTTGTGGGAATCAGCAGAAACATTTAGGAAGAGCAGGATACAGAAATTCTAATGATTGATACGTGAGAAGATTCCCTGAAAATATTAAGTAAATAGTGCAAAAGTAAGTGATATGGGTATTTACCATATTTATGCTAGAGCTCATGGAACTTAGTCAGGAAGTCAAGAATTTGTTCACTTTTTTTAAAGAGTATATTCTGTTTCTGCTTAAGTCATTAGCATAGAACATGCTACTCTAATCACCTTTGGCAGAATGCAAATAAAACATGCAGTTTCCTATCTGCTCTCTCTAGTTCCACCACTCCGGATTTGCTAATTCACTCTGGCAGAATACCAGGTGTCCCATTGTGTAAAAAGGCCTTTAGTCATAAGGTGAATGAAAAATTCAATTTCCCATTACTATTTTTCCCATCATTTGTTTGTAGTATCATGTTTTGCTTTATGCTGCTCTTTCCCACAGCAATAGCCCATCTGCAATGCATAACAAAGGACAGGCAAGGTGTTTCATTAGAATGTGCCTTAGAATATCCTTGCTTAGGGAACAGAAATGCCCTATTTTATCAGTTTCTTTACTGATACTGATTGCTTCCTTACTGGATACAATTAATGGAAGATACAATCCCCTGTATCCCTCTTACCGGTCTTGTGACATCTGAAGGATTCCTCAATACTGTACAATAAAAGGTACAGTGATTATACTCCCTTCCAAATTCTCAGATAGCCACTTCTTGTCAGAAGATCACACAATCTCTTGTGGAGAATCCTGATTTTCTCTGTATGAATCTTCTGTTTGTTTCCCACTCTCCCTCCACAGCTTCCCCTCTTATAAAAAGCATTGTTACAATAACAATGTTCTTACAATAGCAATGTTGTTACCAGGTGATGTTAATGATGTTAACCAGGTTCACTAACAATAGTAGTTAACAGGTTAACCAGGCTTTGAGACATAAATTTTGAAAAATTTTGTAATAAAACTCTTCAGTGGACAAGCTTTCCCAAAGTCAAGCACAGACAAATCTGTCTCTTGTCTCACTGTGTTCAACCACACTGTGTGAAGGAAAGAGGTAGATTTTAAATGACAAACTTCAAGACTTTTCTTTGAGATAGAGATGCCCAAGGTTTTAGTTAACATGTTCATTCACTTTGCAATTTGTCAGACTGAAAAGAATGGCTTGGGCTCTCAAGCTGAGCTTGTTACATCTGTAGGAAAGAAGGGATGTGAAGCGTAGATAGAGCCACAAGGTGCCATTTATCCCACTCCTGTAATCTCTGGCCCTTCTACAAGCATGGTAGGAATCACAAAAGACCAAAATCTGATTGCATACTTACATATAATTATAGAGTGGCAATATCTAAGATATCTGCCATCATCAAAGGTTTTATGAATACAATAATAGGAATTACATTCAGTGGAAATATTTCATATTCCTAGGAAGAGAACCTTGATCTTTTATGGCACATGGGACACAAATGCCCTGACCATGTTTTTTGACCCAAACACTTGTGACAGCTTCTTACAGTGCATTCATAGGTTGAAGAACAGTGGAGGAACAGGGCCACTGCTTGTAATTATGTAGATACTGCCTGGACCTCTGCAACTGGAAAAGTGTTTGCAAAGCTGCAATATCATTTACAGTGCAAGGAGACCTCACTACTCAGGTTTCCATAAGAAGGGAATGCTAAGTGGATAGTCATGGGAAGGACAAGCAGAGTCTTCCCAGGCTTCATGATCCAGGAACCAGGGTGTCTGGCTCTATCACACACCTACCCTACAGAAAACATGAATCATCCTTCTTCTGGATGTATTCCAATGCACAGTTCGCCTCTTCCTTTCATTAACTGGGAACAGGAACAAACTAAACTATGCTGTCACTTCTCTGCTTCCAATACTTTTGTTTGTTTTTAGGCCCCTGGGTTGCTAAAGCTTCCTTTCCATTTCTCTACAATTTCTTAGACAGAAATGGCAATAGAAATCTGTGCTTATTTTTAAAGGAGCTTTATTGATCTCTGCTCAAGCAAGTCTAGGAAACTATTTAGGAATCTGCTGAGAATGGTGGAAAATGGCATCAGAGTGGCTCTTTTGGCCTGCTCTTAACTGCCCACCTACCAACCCAGCCAATGTAAGGGGAAAAAGGGAGACAGAGAACACAGTGCAAAGGTTCCTCATCCACATTGTATCTGCTGTCCAAAGACAGCAACTTGCCTTTCTCTTGTTCAGTGTGAAGCATTTTGCTAAGTGTATTTCAACATGACAAGTATCTCAAGAGACTCAAAACACACATCATCATCTTGCTCTGTGAATCCAACTACCTTACTCTTGTATCTGTAAGTGTGGATGGGATGGAATTTCCAGCATTTTTCCCTGTGGAAAGAAGACAGAAGACATATTAGAGGTCTTAGGGACATTATAGACAAGCTGCAAGCTGAGAAATATGTATAAAAATGAGTCAGGTTAGTAGTCTCTCCAGGCAGCATGATTCCCATGGACTGTCAGGAATTAAATAAGAGAAAAACATGATCAGGAAAGAGTTCTGGTCTTATACCATGGGTTACTGCAATACACTCTGAAAGGCTGTTTAATACTAGAAAACTTGTTAAAATTTACATCATTAATTATGATTATTTTTATAAATGTTATTATTAATACTGTATTGCATATTGTCTATCTGGCTTGGCTTGCTTATCCCTAATAATTAGCAAAGTGACCTGGCTTTTACTTCATAAAACCAGGCACCAAGGAGTATTGACAGTCAATTTCTGAAGTGACCGAGTAACAAAATTGCACAGCAAGTGTATACACTGAAATGGTGATGATTTTTACAGCTTGCAAATTACACAGGCAAAAAAAAACCCCCACAACCAAAACAAAAAAAAAAAGGTAAAAACAGAAAAAGAGAACAACAAGCCATCAGTTTTTCCATCAACTGAGGATGAGGAACTCAGATTTGACCTACAACTTGTCTAAATTTACAGACTTTGTCCTATAACTAAAATTTTGCAAGCATAAAGTGATAAATGGATTTGGTACAGCGTCGTAAATTGTCTTTCAGGTAAGAGGTCAAAGAACCAGGATAATTATCTCAAGAAAACTTAGTTAATGAAAAGTGTTTGTCATTAACTGAGGCCCCTCCTTATTTGGAGCAGCAAACAATGTGTTTCAGAGGCCAACAGTTGAAAGAAATTGCCTGAACAATTAAAAGCACTTAAAAGTCCTTTGGGGCCAGTCAGAGTTCATTACGTTTTTGTTTCAGATGTTGTTTACTTTGGCATGTTAAGCTATCCAGAATATTCCAGCAGCTTGAAAGTACGCCTTAGCAACCTTAACATCTTGGTTCTTGTCTGATCCACAGGGAGGCTGATGGAACTGCATATGATAGTGCTCCAGAAATGGCCCCATTTCTGCACCAAATGCTGCCAAAAAGAGCAGCAAACATCTACTCAGTCTTCAAGTACTGATATCTTACACAGTTCTGGATGAAGTAATTACTATTCCATTGGAGAGAATAAAGGCTACTATGCCAAATCCAGCTAACACTTTCAATTATAATGTATTCTTGCAACCTGCTCTGACAGTGACATTACCCTCCATAGTTTACTGCAGAGCTTCAGTGTGTGAAAAGTACACCAACTCTGTTTGAAACATTCTGCTGTTCATGTGGAAATCCATTTCAGAGTCAAAATCACCCTTTTCCAAACAGGATTTATACTGTACAAGACAGAATTATACCCCCACTCCATCTCACTGAGCAGGTACTGTCCTGTTGTGTGGCTTCAGCACATCTTCCCAGGCTCAGACGTTGCCTAGAGCAAAAACCATGTAAATGATTCCATCCATGGCAAATATGCAGAAGCAAATCTCACCTCCTGCATTTAAGAAATTGTATTTTCTGCAGTCTTCACAATTCATCAGTATTAATACACTATTGTGGCTGTCATGTCACATACTGTTTTTTCAGTCAGTATCATGACTCGGTTGTTTGGTAGGCTCCGTTCATAATTTTGGAAGCCTGATACTGCAAAAAACTACTGTGGGATTAGGATTAATTTAATAGCATCTGTGGAAAAAAAAAAATCTTTAAGACTCCTGATGTTAGGTTCAATATTGCTCATCACAAAAGATTTTCCCTGCAAAAAGGAGAAAAGACTCACCTGATTGAGCAAAGAGCAGATCAGTGTGACTGAGGAGGGGAATGAATGTGCCAGAGAAATTCAGGTACTGTGAAGCAAATGGGCAAGTCAGTGCAGAATGGAGGACTGGAGCAAAACAGCCACCCCGTTACCTTGGAGAACAGGTGGCTCTTTAGAAAGAATGAAAAAAGACATAAATGATCTTCAGGAAGGAAGGAAGGAATATAAGGAACAGGTGTACCTGCAACACAAAATACCTAAGAGGAATTGTAAGCAGAGTAAAAGCTGGAAAGGCCTATGAACTGAGAGACAAGAAACACGATATTTGCACAGGAGACTAACAGCTAATAACAGATCACTCAACAGAAAAGTTATGAATAGAAAAGGTTTAGGGGGAGAGAATTTTGACAGTGAGTTTAGCTGGAACAAAGAGAACCAAAGTTTGGCGATTGGAATAACTACTTCTTGTGGAAGATTTCACTTTGTGTGTATAAATACAAAGAAGAACCTACCAGTCAGATCTCAGATAGGACACTTTAACACAGTGCCCACATCAATATATAGGGAAATAACTGGAAATAACGTCTAACACCTATTATTTTACCTAAGAAATTAAAAATCATCACTACTTATGAAAGATCTATACCCTTTGTCCTGGGACAACATAGAATTAAAAATGTCTCTCCTCTTGTCAGTAAAACTGATGCTAACTAACCATCATTTATCAAATCACCAGACTAATGCTGAAGTGAAGAAACTCTCCTTCATTTTAATTTCAATGAAAACAGGATTGAGGAAAGAAAACCTGCAAACGGAAAAACTGATAATTGCCAGGGAAAGAATTACCATCACAATGCTTCTGAAATAACCTTGTGAACAAAGTACACTTAAAGCATAGAAGACAAGTTATTTAGCTCATGGAAGCAATGTTGATTTATACCACCTGAGAATCTGCACTGTCCACAAGACAACAATCAGACTCTTTTTTCCAAACACTGAATAGTTCTTTCTACAGTACTGTTATATTATAATATGACTAGGAAATGCTGCAAATGGATGTAATTATTATTATAATCTTAACAATATAATCTTGAAGTCCTTGTCAAATGTTATTTCCAAGACATAGAGAGATGTCCTACAGGCAGAAGAATTAAAATAAATAGATTAAATAATTTCCTACTGGCGAGATATCCTAAAAAGCTAATAGGTTTAGATTCTGGATTGGATTCTGTAGCAAAGATATTTGATTTGCTTGTCAAAATTTAAAGATCATACAGTGCTCCATCAATCACTATGTACAAGATAGGTTAATTAGAATACCTAAACTTAACAACAACAGTGCAGACACATTTTGGCAATGCGTATTAACTAGAGGTCAAGTAGGACTGTGCCTTCAGTCTAATGTTTTACATCTAGCTAGCACTGGTCCATGTGCTCCACTGTTTCAGATGCACAGCAGTAATTCTGGTTTTTAAAAAATGGTGGCTTCCAGATCCAGTGAACACTGAAATCTTCCAAAATTTGGATGACTGGATTTTATTTGTGGCTGCTTGAGTGCTCAGTACTGAAACCAAGGCAGGCAAAATAAATGAATCCATGTCTGCACTGATAGGATTTTTCCAACCCTGTCAGCTTGCTTTCACCTGATTTTAGAAAACTATCCCAACAATTCTTTATCAAAAATCCACTCCCTCTGTAAGAAAAGGTTCATAATTGCTTCAGCTGTAAAGGGATCTTATGGTTTGAAGTATATCACTCTGGAAATAAGGCCAGTCATTTAATTTGACCTTTACGATATTTGAACAGTTTCCAGACGAGTTCCAGACAACAGCAGTTGGAAGCCTCTTGGAAGTAACTCTTGCCTGATAAAGGGAATCAAGTTATTAAAAATGAAAAAAAAGAGTCTCCAAGTGCACAAATATTATCAAGCAGGTCAGTAGTATTCCAGTATGAGCCAATGTCCCTTATCTTACATTATGTTGATAGTGCTGCCATCTGTTATACTTTCAAGCCGAAAGAGAAGTAGTTTTTTATTAGCAAATACTTTCTGCTAGTGTACCATCTTCACCTCTGCTTGTGAGTCCTGTAAAAAATCACCTTTGATACCCTCTATCTTGCATATGTTTTTTTAGTCTTTGGTGGTGCTAAAGAGACGGTGATTCCTGTGGAATCTGCTCTCTTCCCTGCCAGAGCACCTCTCACTGTGAGGGGGAAGAGAAGGAAAACACCTGCTCCTCTCTGTGCCATTGGGAGAGAGATACGGTCAAAAATAGATGAAGAGTGGCTGTGGGAGCTGTGGAGTTGGACTCTGTCAGCTGTGAAGTGCTGCACAACCACCACAGATCTTGTCAGAGTGAGGATATTGGGATCTCTTATCAACAGTGATGTAACACTTCTGTGCATCCTAGACATATTTTGCAGCTCTGTAGAGCATTAACTACAAAACCTACACCTGTTTAGTGCAGAAAACCCTGCTGCCCAGAGGCAGATCAATCTTTGAACCATCACATCCGAGGTTCTGAAGACAAATCTTGAATTTGTAAATGACCAGATAAAATTCCAGATCATGAGCTTCCCTGAGCAACCAGCAAACCGAAAGCGAGATCCTTTAGCTGCCTCTGTTCCTCTCCATAGCTCCTAGTCAGTGTTATGGTCACTCACATTGCTAGGAATGAGTACCATTACAGATGAGCTTTGCTGTTAGTGACAGTAGGTACCTGAACCCTGAGCCTTGCAGTGCCAAGGTTTAGTTCCCCACTCTGCTACAAACCACTGTTAAGTCACCGTTTCTGTGCCTTGAGTGGTAAGCTATGCAGAAGTTTTCCTGTTTCTCAAGCATTTAACAAGGATATTGCCCTGGAGTCAGTGAGAAAGTCAGGCATTTGAGATGCTGAACAGAAATATGGCTTGCTGCAGTTCACATGAAACGAGAACAGGCAGCAAATTATGTCTGAAGAGTCCTTAATGTACAAATTAACTGAGGGACAAGGTTGCTTAAACTATTCATCATACAAGGGGGGAAATTAATCACTTGTGCACTTTCTGGTGAAATTTTAAAAACAAATTAATTTTTACTTATACTAATTAGCATCTAACACAAATTAGCTGTACTGTCTGTATATCTCGGGGTGATTTCTGACAACAGTGTATTCCCTGATCTCAGGCAGCTTTAGGCCCAGAAATGGTTGCTGTATCTTTGAGGTGGGTCCAGGGGAGGGGGGAGCCTTGGGCTCGTTGGCATGCTTTTCCAAAGCCTCACTGCCCAGGCATCCAGGGTGCAGTGCGGTCTGGGTTTTGCTTGGCTAGCTTGGTTTTGTTAGCCCAGGCAAGAAGTCTTTCCCTTCCCTGGCCTAGGAGGAGCTGCAAGCAGCAATCCTTCGCCAATTTTTCGAGGTGAACTGGACAGCTTATTTGGTGCCAGCGCAGAGAAAACCCCCTGTGGGAGAGGGGTCGGTCGGGACCAGCAGGAAAGGGGCCACTCTGTCTCGGCCCCAAACCTGGGGAAAGCCAAGCCTGGGAGAGAAAGCACACCAAGCCCACCTGCTTCATCTGCTGTGGAGAGGAGGACAATGCCAGAGAGTCGCCAGGTTTTCATCTGTTTGCCCGAACTGCTGTGTGAAGCTCCTGTTTGTTTGTTTTCCTGAGACCGATGCCGGCGCCATCCTCTACCGCGTGGCGTGAGCCGGTATTTTTTCCCTGGCATTTTCGGTTTTTGTTCCTGGGGGTTGGGTCTGGCAGTTTAATATCTAGCGTTTATTTACCTTTTTTTTTCCCTGTGCCTTGTGGACATTCTGTTTGTTAATAAACTCTTGTGGTTTTTCTTTTCTTTTTTTTTTTTTTTTTTTTACCTTCTTCCACCAGTATTCATTTCGTATTGGTAGAAAGGGATTGTGGGAACAGTTTTAGAGGAGACGACTCATTCCAGAGCATCTTCTCCTAAATTTGTCTCTAAACTGAGACACTGTGGTAAATACTCTTACACTCCAAATACTGTTATGGGAAATGGCTGTATGCCATTTATTGCTTGTCCAATTAGCATTTTCACAGTCCAATAATCCAAATTACTTATTGCAAAAAAGGCCTTATTAATGATACAGTCAAAGTCCCTACATGTACAAAACCACCTTCCTAGTATTGCCCCCTTGCCTATGGTGGTGTCCTAAATCTCGTCTCTCATTCCACTTCATTCCACAGCTTCTCCCCTCAGCTTTCTCCCTACCCCCTGCTCCAGGGAAGGAGTGAAAGCTGCCCCACAGTCCCCCAATATTTCCCTGGAGCTGCCAGCTGCTTCCCTGGCAGCATCCCCAGAGCAGGAGCTGGGCAATGGGCACTCTGGGAACCCAGTTCAGCCCCTCTCAGGCCCAGAGCAGTCCAGACACCCCTGGAACCCACCCCCGGGACATCTCCCAGCAGCGACAAGTGTAAAACACTTCCTGGGTGACAATATAATATTCTTAATTTTAAAAAAAAATGAAGGGCAGCTACACTGAGTATGACTATTCTCTACTTAATTTTACACTAAGGAAAACTGACAAAATTGATGGAAACCAGTTTTTTAAAATAATATAGTCTGTTGAAATAATTGACTTCCTTCTAATTCCTTTTTTGAGACAATGAACATTACGCATATTCTCATAATGTATTTCATAAAAAATGAGTGATTTATGAAAGACTTGCTGTGATGAAGAATTAAAAACATGCAGCCACAGATTCAGATCTTAATTGTATTCTTTGTGTTTCCTAGTAATTAGATAATAAATCTTTCATCTTTTAGTGGTATAGGCTAATGTTAACAGAAAAATCATTTGGTTTCCAATAAAGAGGTCAGCTACTCTTCTGCTTCATTTCACCACATCCCGCCCTACACAAAATTGAGAGCAAATATTTCTCACTTTTCTGCAGGTCTCCAGCAGCAATCTCTTTAACTCCAATATTCAAATCTGAAAAGGAGGCATTACTTGTTCTTGAAAAGAACTCACCAAATAAACAATCCTTCTAGTATTAAAGATTCACCAGCTGTGCAATAATTTGGTCTGAGAAATATTAATTTCTTTTCTATATTTTAAATTTAAACCTTATTTTGTCTGAGTGAGTCATTTTCATTGACTTGACCATGAGACACCTGTTAAAGTTAGCTCAGCCCAGGGCCTGTGGCCTTTCAGTAGCAGGGACAAAATCATATTTATTGGGTAACAAACTACATTCATCATTCTGACATCAGTGGGGTGCAGCCTGAGAGGTGCAGCCTTCCCAAGACAAGGGAATGGAGCTGTACAGAAGCCAAGGGGCACCAGGAGAGGCTCTGTGCCAACACTGCTGCACTGAGGCATGGCAGAGACATTGTTGTAGAAATGCTTTCACATGCAAAAATTAAAATATTTCTCCTCCTGTCACAAGGTTCCTGGTAGCTATACTGTTAGATGTGCCTGCCACTCAGCATCCCACTGCTTTTCCCTGACAAAACAAAAAAAACCCCACTGATACAAACACTGGCTCCATCCAAGGGAAATAATAGCAAACTATTCTTTGTTCTTTGAATTAAAACCCCTCCTTTTGTTTAAATCTTTGAGCTGCTTTGCTTAGTCTAGGACAATTCAATAGCTATTTGCATACCATTGATTTTCTTCTAAAGCTAAAGTCATCAGACCTTTGGATTACAGCCAGTTTTTCCAAACCTAGATGGATAGAAACCACTGTGTAATTTTTAATGGTAGCTAGATTTCAACTCTGAGATTTTCTTCAGTTGTTGGATTGTCAGAATAAATGCTGAACAAACACTCATGTCTCGTGTCATTATATTTATTGTTCAAAATGCTGGTTGATATTTGCTTGCACATTAACTAATAGCACTGACTATTTCACTGCCCATACAATATTATAGTTAATAGCAATTGTGATGCCTCACACCACAATAAAAATTGGCTTCAAAAAAATCAATAGATTCCTTGTTTTGTATCAGGGAAGAAAGACAAACAATAAATCATTCATTTCGAGTTGATCATTTAGTCTGACAACATGGTATTCAGGATTTCTTTGAATGATAGTTATGATTCTCTGTAGAGTCAAGTTCTAATCTGAAATGCACCTCTGAGTGCCTTTGCTGTTTCTCTTTGGGGACAAGACACTCCAATAATGTCTCAACAGATTTTCTGAGGCAAAGTGTATAATACAAAGTTGGAGTTCACCAGTTTTGCCTGGATGATGTCATTTGTGGATTGTTAAGTGAGAGCAACATGAATTTGACTCATGGTACAACATGAATAGGATATCTTACCCTGGTTTGAGACAAATAGAATATACATATATAATAATAGAAAAGGGATTTACCTAAATGAACATCTCTGAGTTTCAAATATAAGCATGCTCTCAGAGAGAGGACATTCACAAAGGAAAAAAGACATCCACCATCACAAATAACCAAGCAGGTATGGCATTCAGGCTATGACAGTTATCTCACATAAACACAGCAAAATGGAGTGGCTTTTTGGAGGCTGTTTAGACTGAAAAATATTGCTGCTTTTAAGGCAAGAGTTCTCTCAGTTTTATCATAATGATCTGAAACAGGGTTTTTCTGATAATTCAAACCCATTTTTTTTCAAAGCAGATATATTAAGGATCCAGTATCAATGATGTTTTAGCATGACAAATTATCTTCATCCATACTCATGGCAGAATAATCTCCTATCTTTTTCTATCTGAACAAATAATGGCTCACTGTAAGACTAAAGCATTGGTTACATTGTGCAGAGGTTTAATACATCAAAAATTCATCATGGATAATTGCAGAATATTCATGATTGGTAATCCCCTCAGAACCTCCTCATCAAGGACAGTGTCTCTCCTGCCTATGCATGCTTTTGTCTGTATTGGTGCTTTGCTTTAAACTCACTCTCTTTATTCCAGAAATATCTGTTCCAGAATCATGTGCTGGAATTTTGTACCAGCAAATAATAACTGAAGGATAAATCTAGATCTGAAATATTACAGTCTCTGCTTTGCTGCATGGATTTGTGTTTTGGTTTTTTTTTTAATTGTGCAATTTGCATACCATTTTTTCCTACATGGCCCTAAAATATTAGAAGGATCAGAGACAACGTGTGATGAACTGACCACAGCCCCCATTCCCTGTCCCCTTGTGCTGTGCAGAGGGATGAGGTAGAGGATCAGGAAAAAGTTAGGACTGGGAAGGGTGGAGGGCTGCTTGAAAGGTGTTTTTAAGCCTTGAGTTTACTCCTTATTGTCCTACTATGATTTGATTGATAAAAAATGAAACTAATTTCCCCGGGTCAAATCTGTTTTGCCCTTGTTGGTAACTGGTGAGTGGCACTCCCTGTCCTTAGCTTGACCCACGAGCCTTTTGCTGTATTTTCACTCCCCTGTCCAGCTGAAAAGGGGAGGGATAGAGTGGCTTTGGTGGGGACCTGATGTCCAGCTGGGGTCAAATCCCCACAACTAGTTACATTATTCGACCTTCTTATTTCTTCATTTTTCTTTCAGATAGAAGACTGTGGGCATCTTGAAGCATCAAAGTAATGTAAGAGAAATTACATACACAGTACCATTATAAAAGCATGTATAAAAAACATGCTCAAAAATCAAAGCACTAATAAAATCGAGCAATGTAGGTCAAAGGACTATAATGCTTTTATTGTAAACGTCGAGATGTTACTGGTAAAAGCAAGCATCATGGCAGAATGCAGATGAGGAGAAGGAATTGAATGACAGAGGTAATTTTGACGCAGAAATTTTAAAATACAAGAATCAGGACAATGGATAAATGAGGTGTTAAAGTAGTGTTTGTGTAAGTGTCTTAGGTGAATTGGAGATTTATATGCAGAGAGAAGGAGACAAAAAATGGACACTTGGATATGGAGATAACACAAGGGAAGAAGTAGGAGTTATGTAGGAGAATGAAGTGCTAGGATACTGAGAAACAGTGAAGAATCTGACAAATGGAATGAACAGAGACACAACAGGTCCCTTTTCTGCCTGTGGATTTCCTGACAAGCACAGCACTGTGTGCCTGCACACTGGTCCCAGCTGTGTGGCAATTGTTGATGCTGTTGTTGAAGGCAATGGATTACATTAACTTGAGGATAGCAATAAAACAGGTTCTCATCACGGGTAAAACAGCTTTTGGTGAAGACTTGAACCGCTTCGCCACACCAGTTTCTAATTGTCTCATTGCTACCACGTAGCCATCATTTCAAACATTTTGTCTCATCATTATTTCTTACATATCATTGCCAGACTCACTAATTGGATGCTTTGAATACGTCTTTACTTTGCCCTCAGGTCATTTTATCGTACATTTACATTCTTCTATACAACTGACGAAAACAAGCAGAATTTTTAATTTTCACTCCTTTCATGGCATTTCTTTTGCACTGGTGTCAAATAAAGAAGTTCATCATTTTGAATTACAGACAGTGTGGCTCAGGATTTCTTACTAATGTTCTTAACAACAGATACTGAATTGTCAATTGCAATTGCTCAAATTGTAATCAGATAAAATCTTTATTTTGCTATTTCATCCTCTCACGAACACAAATAAAACTGGGAAATAATTTTCAGGAAAACAAGTGTGGACCTCTCCTATTACTTCTGACTAAACAGACCCTGAAATAAAAGCCACTTCCCTGATGATATTCTCCAGACTTTTCACTTTATCCCCATGGTCCAGAATCTGGAAGTACTAGGAAACAGCTGTGCTATCAAAGCATTCCTGTACAGAGGTCTCAAACACATAAAAAATACCAAACTGGAACTCAATGTTCAGGAAAATTATTCTGAGCAAGTACACCTCAAGCAACAGTTAAAACTGCATTTTTTTATAGAAATGGAGGAATATTCCTATTTTAAAGGACCCAAAAAATTACTGAGAAGTCAGCAAATTGGGAAGAGAGTGGGTGGTAACAAGTCCCTAGGAAGGCACTGCATACTACGAATAGCAACTGAACTTAAATGGAATGAAAGTAAATAAAAATTTAAAAAAAAATACAGAATGTATTCAGGTATTAAGGACATCAATTTTGTTTTAATGATATTAATTTTTGCCATAGGCTTCTGGTGATGGTGATTAGCAGCAATGCCTTTTACTCTGATGTGCAGGGAAATGTGTGTGTGTTTTGGAAGGCAAATGGGTTAAGGAATCTGGCTTCAAGGAGGCAAATAGATATTGTTTTTCTTATTCATGATGTCCAAAGCATTAAGTAATCAGAAAAAAAAAAAGAACTGGAATCAAACCAATTTTTTGAGACTGTATCAGTGCATTTGCCACATGTCAAATCTATCCTCATGTTATTTCTGCCATATTCTAGAGAAATATGCAATTTGAAGTTAGTAAAACCAAATCATAATCACAGAAAAGGAGGGTTTAATGGAATTCAGCTATTAACAGATCGTTCAGCCAGTGATTTTTTGTAACTGAGCATCTCAAAAGCCATATTTACGTTCACAGTTTGGAAAGGACCTCTGGAGGTCTGTTACTCATCCTTCTGCTCAAAGAAATGTCAGCTACAAGGTCATATGGGTGGCTCAGAGCTTTGTCCAGGTTGGTCTTGAAAACCTCAGGGACGGGGTCTGTGAAGTCTCTCTGGACAACCTGCTCCATTGTTACTTGTCCTCAGGTGTCAGGTACAGATCAAACAGGACAGATCCCAGGATCTGTCATCCTCCTCAATATTGCACACGTTGATGGCCTGCAGTTTGGGTAGGATGAATTGCATCACTCTCAGCTGAACCATCAAGTCAGTTTTGGATGACCATCTGGGCCGTAAAACTGTGATTTGAACACAAAAATATTGTGGAGGAAAGTGTCACAAGCTTTGATAAAGTCAAGGTAAATGGTATTTTGTTGAGTACCTCTGCTAAGAGGAAAGGCTGAGAGAATTGGGATTGTTCAGCCTGGAAAAGAGAAGGCTCTGGGGTGACTTAATTGTGGCCTTCCAGCACCTGAAGGGAACTGACAAGGAGGATGGAGAGAGACTATTTACAAGGGCCTGGAGTGACAGGACAGGGGGGAATAGATTCAAACTGACAGAGAATAGGTTTAGATTAGATTTTAGGAAACAATTTTTCCCTGTGAGGGTGGTGAGGCCCTGGCACAGGTTTCCCAGAGAAGCTGTGGTTGCCCCATCCCTGGAAGTGTTCAAGTCCAGGTTGGATGGGGCTCTGAGCAACCTGGTCTAGAGAAAGGTGTCCCTGCCCATGGCAGGGGGTTGGAACTAAATGATCTTTGAGGTCCCTTCCAACCCAGGCCATTCTATGATTCTATATCTGCTACACTTCCTGAATTCACAGACCCAGGCATTTTACCCTAGAAGGTAATCAGACTGGTTAGGCATGATTTATTTACCCTTCCTACACTCAGGGTTGTTCCCCATCACCGCATTCTGCTCTATATACAGGTCAATACATTCCAAAGTAGATTCCTTCATGGGATGGAATTGCAGCTGACCAGACTGCAGTTCCCTGGGTGGATTACTTGGCCATTTTTTGAAATGAGGGTGACATTTACCTTCCCCCATTCATCAGAGGTGTCCCTGTGATTTCCATGCCCTTTCAAATAAGACAGTGGCTTTGCAAGGACCCTGACCAGTTGTGTCCTGACCTTTGGATGATTCCGTGCACTTGTGCTGGTCAAGTTAAGCCTGACTTCATCTTCACCCACTGCTGTTTCACAGCTGCACAACAACCATTTTATTGCACTAGTCTCCCTGAGTTTCAATGGGACACATGCAACAATTCATCCTTTAACACTCCTGTATTTCCTGCATCTTCTTCTTGTAGCATAGCTGGCCATAAATCCCCCTAATCACTGAGCTGTGAGTTGACAGGGAGAGGATTTAACTACACATGCTATGAGAAAGCTGATAAACTTTTTAAAATAATAGAATTTGTGGAGAAAAAAGCATTACAATATCCTTCACAACAAAAGGGGGTCTTTAAGTAGGGTTTCAGAGAGCAAGCACCCCAAATTTCAAGCATTCCTACTAAAAAACACATGCACACAAACACTGGAGTAAATGAAAAAGAGGAGAAATAACTGTTCAGTACTGTTCTATGATAGGAGAACAATATGAGCAATTTAACACCAAATTAGCTACTAGGAGAACCCAGTAGTTAATTCCTTAGAGACCAAACGAGAGGGGAGATGTAGCAATTATTCTATAGAGTCATCTTCAAATAGATCTGAAAAGGATTACTAATGTCTAAAGTGATTTTTTTTAAATTTTTGTGTAAAGAAATGTTGTGTAAGAAATTATATTTCTCAGCACACTGAGATGTAGCATAGAGCCTTAAAGAAAGCTAGCGCAGAATAAGAATCTTTTTACACCACTAAGCACAACAAGCACGCTTCAAGCTGGCAACCTTCAGAGCCCTCTGACAGTCACTACTCCTTCAGAATCTGGACCTAAGTTAGGAAATTGTTCAGGTGACACAATGATCCAAATATTTCCACTCTGCTCAACACTTGAGAGGATGCATTTTTGCCTAGAATAAAAGTTAAAAAATATTAAATATTATACAAACAAAGTGAAAAAGGTTTCCTTTAATGCCTTGTTAAATTTAATAATTCTACATCCTTCCTGACATGTTAATCTGTGTGATTTATTATGGTAGGGAAGACAAATTCTGAGAAATGGGAAGAAATCCCAACAGCAAGTTCATGCTAAGTCCACTGTTACCATACAAAGATAAGAGTTTTTCCTAAGGAGTCTGTCTACAGTGAGATAGGTTTGCTTTAAAAGTTAATATCAGCTTTTATGACTGAAAGAAAAAACTGAAATAAAACGTGAGCATAAATGAAAGAAATTATACAAAAATTACTATAATTATGAACATCAAAGTTATTTATCAAAACTCCATCTTCTTTATGCTAATTATTTTCCCAACAGATTATTCTGAAAAGGATGAAGCCATCTCAGTCATGAAAGAAAACTAGTGTTTTCCTGTTCCCTGATAATTAGTCATTCATATTTAGATAGCCTTCATTCACTGCTGCACAGGTGCCTCAACCTTTGCCACACAACGTCGAGCTGTATTTAAAGAAATACTCTTTGAATACTTCTATAGGAATAATAGAAAACTGTATTAGCAGCTTAATCACCCCGCTCTCTCCAAACAAGAGATCTGTCATGTGAAATTCATCTTTTTTTTTGTCAGAAACATGCACAAAACAGTTCTGACACTAAAATATGACAACGTTGTATCAGCAAGCCTGCTTCAGCAGCCCTGCTAATTTAACACCCTATTCAGCAGATATTTAATTTCCGTGGCTGTTGGCCATGAAGTTTCAGTGAACTTCTATGAGTTGGCACCTGCAAAGCTTAATTCCAATTCCATAAACATAAATTCCTGCCTCCCTCGTTGCAGATACGTTAACTGCTGACTCTGGCTACGACTCTCCAGCATGTCCTATTCCCATAACTATATATAGCAGTCAACATTACATGTCCATCAGAATTATGAACCTATGTTTGGATAGACCACAAGTAATGACATATTAGTGGGAGGAAAATCAATTAAGAATAATGGAAATACAGGTGTGCTCGGAGGTGTTAAAACTGAAAAAGCTCCCTGATCAATGTATTCCCATCTGAAAAGGTTATTTACTTAAGGCTACAGTAAGTGGTTATTAGAAAAAAAATCCTTTACTGTGAGGGATGTCCCACCCCTGGAAGTGTTCAAGGCCAGGTGTGACCGTGCTCTGAGCAACCTGGTCTAGGAAAGTGTGTGTCCCTGCCCATGGCAGGGGCGTGGAACTAACTAATCTTTAATGTTCCTTCCAACCCAGGTCATTCTGTGATTATGATTGTCCCATGAGCCAGGATCTGCTAAAGGAGAGGTGCTCTTAGGGTGCTACACTGCCTCAACTTTACTCTTCCACTGATACTGATTGGTGCATCAAGAGTGGTTTAGGCTAGACGGGGAGTTTACAAAAGACTCAACAAGAATATTTCGGAGTGCCAGGATGTCTGCTTGTGCCATCTCAGCCACAAAACTCAAAATCTCAAATCTGAGTGGTTTTAATCAGAAATAGCTGAACAGCACAATTCAAACTGTCGTAAAAGATCTTATTTATAAGATAAAAATATCATTATTTTCACTATTTTGTCTAGCTCTGGATTAAAAGCTAATGAAATAAACAGAGAGATAGCAGTCTGCTATTTTAATAAGTTTCTTACTTAAACAAGCATCATCCACTAATAGAAAATTGCCAATTATCATCACCAATGACAACTGATAATTGTCATCACTACTTTCAGTAAAAAAACAAAAAGCATTAGCTGTATCGCTGCAAATACATAATGGGAATGAGCAGATCAGGCCAATTTGCAAGGCTATGGGAAGTTACATGAGATTATCACCGGATCACATGGATCACATGGACTGATCTACAGAGGTGCTCCCAGTTCAATGCTGCCAGTTCTTTGCAGTTTTGAAGGCCATTAAAAATATTAAAAACCATTAAAATAATAAAATAAATATAATTGGTTTGTTGCTGGAATATGTAGAAAGAATTTCTACTGTTTATTTAATCTGGATTCTTAGATTCTGTTAGGTCTGTTCAACAATGTGTGCATAGTACAAACTTTATGGTAGCAGAGATATCTAAATGAGCTTCAAAACAAACTGTTATGAAACCTAGAAACTACCTCACTAAAGCAGGAACTTTGGCATGGCCTAATTAACCATGTAGAAACCAAAAAATGACACTGATCAATTGATGCAGCCAAACTTTCATAGAGAAACATCACTGCAAATACCTTTTCTTCAGGTGACCCAAGATGGCACCCTTCTGGGTGGTCAGAGAAGTCTCAAATTAACAAAACTCTCTCGGCCTTAAAGCCAGGATAAAGAACTGCATGAATTACTGCCTTTGCTAGTAAATATTAAAAGGGGTGAGAGATTTATGTGCTGATACTAAATTGATCTGGTTCGATCCCCTTAAAGAAAGGATATAGTTTTTGAATATACTTATTTTTATTATTCTGTTAAACACCAGGACCATTTGCATTTGATTCCAAAAGATTATTGTCACAGAAGATCTACACTTCCTTCTTGACCATCACTCCAGTGTCACATGCCTGGCTGCTGGAAGTTAAATGGCCAGCAGAACAGAGGTAGAAGTGCAGAGAGCTACACACCAGGAATGTTGAATCTATACTGGCCTCTAGAAGCTGTTTGTCTGTCCATTTTGGCCAGGGCATATTGCCTTGCCAAAAGCTGTTTTTTCCATCTGAAACCTCTCACTGACTGGTTCTGTGGTGGTTTGACCTTGGCTGGCTGCCAGGTACCCACCAAAGCCATTCTATTCCTCCCCTCATCATAATAAGAGAATAAATTTTTGGGTCTAGATAAAGGACAGGGAGAGATCATTCACCAATTAATGTCATGGGCAAAGCAGACTCGACTTGGGGAAATCAGTTTAATTTATTACCAATCAAATCAGAGTAGGGTAGTTAGAAATAAAAGCAAATCTTAAAAAAGCACCTTCCTCCCATCCCCTGCCTTCTTCACAGAGTCAACTTCACTCCCCATTTTCTCTACCTCCTCCCCCACAGTGGCACAGGAGGATGAGGAATGGGGCCTGTGCTCAGTTCATCACAGGTTGTCTCTGCTGCTGCTTCCTCCACAGGGGGAGGATTCCTCACAGTTCTTCCCTGCTCCAGTGCTGAGTCCCTCCCATGTAAGACAGTCCTCCATTAACTTCTCCACCTACAGTCCTTTCCAAGGGCTCCAGTTCTTCATGAGGTGCTCCAGTGTGAGTCTCCCATGGGGTCACAGGTCCTGCCAACAAACCTGTTCCAGCATAGGCTTCCCATGGCGTCACAGCCTGTTTTGTGCATCTACATGCTCTAGAGAGGGGTCCTCATGGGCTGCAAGTGTATCTCTCCTCTATCATGGACCTCCACAGACTTCAGGTGGATCTCTACCATGGTCCTCCTCTACTGACTTCAGGGGACATGCACAGCAGACTTCTTAAACAGTGAGGGAAGGCCAGGAGTTAAATAAGCCCAGTGTGCAAGGTATGGAGAAAGCAATCAAGTTTAAAACAGAAAATTCAAGACACTTCATGGATTTGATGAATAGTATAGATATCATTGAAATAGATATTCCCAGATTAAATGGAATTTGAGGTTATTATTCTAAATCACTAATGGCTAGAAATTAAAAACTGTAACATTATTATTATATTAACTTTAATTGGCAATTCGATTTTCCCCAAACCTGCCAATCTTCTTGTCTATGCCCAGTAGCTTGCCTTTATTTCAGATCTCAGCAAGAAAGCTCAAACTGCCCTTGCACTGGTTAGTCTGGAAGAATATCGTAGGACTCTGTGATCCCCATAATGGTTAATCTAGGTGGATGCCTCTGTCTCATGGATGTCATGTGACTGCTATTTAGTCAATAACTGTACAGCCAGTTATAGTTTGTAGATGTACCTGCAGTCAAAGTGCATCAATCTTGAGTCTGTGTATAGTATATTGTCTTGTTCCACTGAAATATTGTATGTACCTGTTCAGGAACTGCAGCTTTATTAATGAGAATATTAAAGTGTATCTCCGAAGGACCCTTCAAACCTCAGTGCATATTCCAGTCCTGACTGCTGTCACTGACTGAGAAATATGTATTTTGACCACAACTCTATCAGAATTCCAGTGGTGAGCCTCACTGTGGCTGGTTCTGAGCCATGAGCTGTGCCTTGACCGTAGATCCATCTCATACAGCATCACCTCGGAATTCCCAGCATCAGAAATAAGATTTTATAACGGCTATCACCTTTTTTTGGGCTACTAATGAATAGTTATCTGCATTGTGAGTGCATCTTTTACAGGATGTGCAAAGAAGTGGCACCTCCTGAGGGCAAAACATCTCTTGAGCTTCTCGCTGTGCACACAAGAGCAGACCTCTGTTTCTGTGCTAGAACCCGAAGTAACCTAACTGCAACAGAAATGTGTTGCATTTTTTTCTAGCCCTCCTACACAGCATGATGGACTCTGACAGTGAATTGCATCTCCATAGCACACTTCTGAGCAGTACCCACAGTAATAAAATACTGGCAAGGAGTGCAGTGGGATATTTTTGGAATTGGGAAAACCCCTCTGTTTTCCGTAGGGCAATAAAATATACTACTGCTTGCACTTCAGTGAAAAATTCACAACCAGGCTTTCAGTCTTTCTGGGTTTTTTTTTTTTTTTGGAAAATGAACAGCATGCTGAAGCTCCATTTTACTGGTTTTCCTCATTAATTTGGCCTCATCTCACAAATGCAGACTGCTTGTGCCAAGCTTTTATACACTGCTTTTACTTTCTCTCTCCAGTGTGCCAATAAAAGTGTTTTTCATCTGAAGTCTTATATTTGTTACTTTCGGTGTCACTTAAAGGAATAAATCCATCACAGAGCAAAGTGCAAGTCAATAAAGTAATGTACATGTATCAGAAAAACTTTTTACCAGCTAAGGTAGCTAGTATGTTACAGAAAATAGAATTTTTTGAAATATACTGTAAGGTAATATTCTTAACTGTAGCTGTAAATTCTGCAGTGAACCAATAAAAGTGTGCTTTTATGCCCTAATAAATGTCAGGTTTAAATATCTTAGGATGCCTTAGCCTGTTTTAACCTCATCCTTATAGAATTGCTCCTTTGAATTAAATGGAAAATACACTTTATCACTTTTTCCTTCAAAAATAAATTTTAAAGAAATCTGTATTGTTAGTAGGCTTCCAAAGAAAATCTGTAATGAAGACCTCTATATCCTAATAGCTCTGGACTCACTAAAACTATATGATTACATAAAATAATGACCTGGAGGGGAGCTATAGAAGTAAAATAGATATCCACAGCCACTTAAGCTGTGTATCTTCTCCTGTTCTTCTGGATGGCTCAGCATAAGCCAGAATGATCCGTGCTCAGGCCAGAGCCTTACCTTAATGGAAAGACCCTTGGACTACCTAATGCAATTGGCAGGAAGGTTTCACTCCTTTTTTTTTTTTTCAAATGTTTTGCTGGGAATTTGAAAAACCCAGACAGTAAAGGGATACATTTGGTGGACTTATCTCTCAGTGTGTGGGCTGAGTGTTTGGCTAGACAACCTTCAGGCTGGCTTCTGTCAAAAATTTTGACGGAACCATCAAGCTGTCCATGGGAACAAAATAC